>NC_051314.1:15112076-25112076 GCF_015220235.1 Choloepus didactylus | reverse complement strand
CGTGGCCCCCTACACAGCAGCCAGGGTGATCCTTTGAAAATATAAGTCAGACCTCTGTCACTCCTCTGCTGGAAAATCCTCTAATAACTTCCCGTTTCCCTCAGAGTAAAAGCCAAAGACTTCACAATGGCCTTGCAACGTGGAGACTTGACAAGTTCCTTCTTTCCAAAGGAAAAGACTGATTGTTCTTTGGTCATAGTAACAAGTAACTGCCAGAACCCGTTTTAACCCCGTCCCAATCAATCAATGACAACCTCCTCGTCTTTTATAGCCCCTTGCTTCTGAGAGTTAGCCAATCAGCAACAGCCACACTCCAGTAACCCCGCTTCCAGTGCTAAAGGTCAACTAATCTCTAAACAGTCCAGCCTCTAAAAGGCTGCCAGTCTGAACCCCACACTTCCTAAACACTATAAAAGATCCCCCATTTTCTTTATTCAGAGATACTCTGCCTCTCAAGCACAGCTGTCGTTTGCATAGCAAGAGATATATTCGGCACTTTTTATTTGTTATAGATATGAGTGGTGGCCTCTTCATTGTACAAGGCCCTATGGGATCTGTGGTCTATACCTTCTCCACCTCCCCATGCCCTTCTAAACTCCTATCCTCCTACTTTCTCCTTTGCTCGCTCCACTCTAGCCAAACTGGCTTTCTTGCTGTCCTTATTTCTGCCGGGAATGCTCCTGCCTCAGGGCCTCTGCACTGGCTGTTCCATCTGCCTAGTACATTCTTCCACATAGTTCACGCCTTCATGTTCTTCCATTTCTTGAGGAGACCTACCCTGTGTTCACGTATCTAAAACCTGCAGTTCCAGCTTCCCACTCCTATGAACTCCTTGAGTGCAAAAACCTTGTGTTCACCACTGCATTCTCAGTGCCCGGAACAGTGCCTGGCACATGGCAGGAACTCTGTAGACATAAAGCAAATGAATCCATGAGCAAGCATTGAGTGTAAGCTATCTTTTAAGACTTTTTATTTTGAAATACTTTCAAAAGTACAGGACAGGTACAAAAGTAATATAAACCCCATACAGAGAATTCCAACATATACCTACCCCCCACCCCTCAGATACTTAGATCTACCAATTTTAAAATTTTGCCACATTTGCTGTATCAGTCTATCTATCCATCTGTCTCTCCATCTGTCTATTTATCAATCCTAAGTGTAGGTTGTACACATCACGCTCCTTAAACACTTAATACTCCCATGTACCTTTCCTAAGAAAAGAGGTATTCACTTATGTAACAGTGTTAAGTGCAGTTACCCAGTTCAAGAAACTTGACATTAAATATTTAACATGAAGCTTATAGTCTGTACTCCATTTTTTTTCATATATCCCAATAATGTCCTTTTGAGCCTTTTCTCCTCCCTTGTTAGAGCCCTTCCACAATCATGTATTACATTTCATTGTCGTTGTTTCTTTAGTTGCTTTCTTTTCTTTCTTTCCTTTTCTCATCTGTCCTTCTTTCCTTCCTTCCTTTATTCTTTTTCTTTCTGTCTTTATGTGGGAACATATATACAACATAAACTTTCCCATTTCAACCACTCCCAAGCATGCCATTCAGTGGGACTAGTCACATCCCCAATGTTGCAGTACCCTCACCACCTTTCAGTACTAAAACTTTCCCATCTCCCCAAACAAAAATCCTACACCCATTATACATTACCCCCCTCATTTCCCCCTCCCCCCACCCCTGGCAGCCTGTATTCTCGTTTCTGTCTCTGTGAGTTTGTATATTTCTCCAATATTTTCATTGTTGTTAGCATGGAGCTTAAATTTAACACCCTAAATCTGTAACAATCCCATTTGCTTGATACCAACTTAAGTTCAACAGTCTATACAAACTATGTTCCTATACCCTCCCTCTCCATACCTTTATGCAGTCCTTGTCATAGATTACATGTTTAAAACATTATGAGTTTAAATTAAAAACAAATGTACTATACCAAAACTATGAATCAGTAATGGAGGGGGGCATGGTTAGGGGTATGGGAGGACCTGAGTTTCCTTTCTTTGTCTTTATTTCTTTTCTGGAGTAGTGAAAATGTTCTAAAAATTGAAAAAAAAGTTTAATTGTGTTGATGGGTGCACAGCTGTATGATGGTACCATGGGCGATTGGTTGTACACTTTAGATCTTTGGTTAGTTGTATGGTATGTGAACAGTCTCAATAAAAAATATATATTAAAAAAAAAAACACTGATTCCTTATTACATTTTATACATTTGTCTTTTAGATATTGTAGGAAGTGAAAAGTGGAGTTTCAAACCAAAAATACAATAGTACTGACATTTATATTTACCCTTGTCATTACCCTCACCAGAGATCTTTATTTCTTCATGGAACTTCAATTTATTGACTATTGTCCTTTCCTTTCAACATGCAGAACTCTCTTTAGCATCTCTTGTGGGGTTGATCCAGTGGTGATAAACTCCCTAGGCTTTAATTACCTGGGAATGTCTTAGTCTCTCCCTCATTTTTGAAAGATAGTTCTTCCGGATATAGAGTTCTTGACTGGCAATTTTTTGTTTTCAGTACTTAAAATATGTTATCCCAATGCCCTCCTTCCTCCATACTTTCCAATAAAAAATTGGTGTTTATTCTTGTTGAGGCTCCCTTGGATGTGACGTGTTTCTTCTCTCTTATGGCTATCAGAATTCTCTTTATCTTTGGCATATGACAGTTTGATTATAATATGTGCTATGATGTGGACCTGTTTGGATTTATCCAGTTTAGAGTTCATTGAGTGTCTTGGAGGAATATGTTCATGTCTTTCATTAAATTTGGGAAAATTCCATCCATTATTTCTTTCAATATTCTCTCTTTCTTCTCCTTCTGGGCGTCCTATAAGACTGTTTGCTTTTCTTCATTCTTTCTTCTTTCCACTCCTCAGGCTGAATGATTTCATTGTCTTATTTTCAAGTTCACTGATTCTTTCTTCTGCTAGATACAATCTGCTGTTAAAAAAAAAAATTCCTATAGAGAATTTTAAATTTCTCTTGCTGTGGTCTTCAGCTCTTTTGATTCCTTTTCATAATTTCCATCTCTCTATTGATTTTCTCTTTGTGATCAAAGAGACTATCTCTTCCTGATTTCCTTTAGTTCCTTGTCCATATTTTTCCTGTAGCTCCTTGGGCATATTTAAGACCATTAAAAAAAAAAAATCTTTGTCTGGTATGCCCCAGATCTGGTCCTTCTGGTTGATTATAGATGTAATCAGTCATAGTTGCAATCAACTGACCCATGATTTAAATTCACAAAATATCCTCACAGTAACAATCAGGCCAAGGCTTGCTTACCCAAACAACTGGACACCATAACCTAGCCAAGTTGACACATGAACTTAACCATAACATTTGGTAAATCTGGCTAACTAGGTAGAGGGTATTTTGGAGTTCTCTGTGTTGGTAATGTATTACTTTTGCAAAAGTCCTTTAAGTCTTAAATTATTGCAACTTTTCAAAGTAAAGAGTTAAAAAAAAAATTCCTGAAATGTTGATCAAAATATTCAAACATTTTCATCAATATTTCTCCATGGATTAGATGAATTAATAAACAAAGATGATTAAAATATCCTTGATCATCATAAAATATCCTTGATTACTCTCCTGTATACAGCTGCTAATGCCCAGGATTGGAGGAAAAAGTTGTCTCTAATAAGAAGGAAAGGCAGCTGCACCAATCAAGTTGGCAAGAATGAGAAGCTTCAGCAGGAACTGGCAGAAACATCTTTCTCAAAGTTCCAGAAAACACTTAAAGGCTTGCAGAAACAGAGTGAGCATTGTATTTTTTTTTTTTAAAAGGCTACTTGAAAGTAGAAGGATCTCTTGGCACCCTGGCTGGCCCCGCTCCCATCCCTTCACCAGGTCAACGGGAGCCAGCCCAAGTTCCCAGGATAGATCCGTGGTCCAGGTTCCAGAGGAAGCAGAGTAACCCTCGTGTACATACTAGGAGCATGTGTGTCTGGCACAGTCCTACTGGTGACAGCCCAAGGGACCAAACAGAATATTCATCACAAGCTCACTGTCCCAGAACTTGCCCTGCATGCAAAAAGCAGCTTGCAGAGCTCTCCTATGTAATGCTGTGGGACAGCAGGCAAATCATGGCTGCTTGGGGCAAGGGATTGTTGGCTGTAGGACATCCAGGGAAGCATCTGGGACCATTATCCATAAAAGCTAAAAAGTGAAAACAGCCCAAATGTCCAATAAACAAAATGTGATATATATCAAGGTTCCCAGATGAACCTTGAAAACATTATGCTAAGTGAAAAAGGCCAGTCATAAAAGACCATATATAATATGAGTCCATTTATATGAGATGTCCAGAATAGGCAAATCCATAGAGACAGAAAGTGAGTTAGTGGTTGCTTAGGGTTGGAATGTGGGGTGGGGGAGTAGTAGGGTAGGGGTGTGATAGCTAAAGGGTATGGGTTTTTTGTTTTTGCTTTTGTTTTTTGAGGTGATGAAAATGTTCTAAAATTGATTGTGAAGATGGTTGCACATACCTATTAATATACTAAAAAACTATTGAATTATACACTTTAAATAGGTGAATTGTATGGGCTATGACATATCTCAATAAAGCTGTTACAAAAACTCCTGCCCATTTGTTCTAGTTTGCTAATGTTGCCGGAATGCAAAACACCAGAGATGGATTGGCTTTTATAAAAGGGGGTTTATTTGGTTACACAGTTACAGTCTTAAGGCCATAAAGTGTCCAAGGTAACACATCAGCAATCGGATACCTTCACTGCAGGATGGCCAATGGTGTCCGGAAAACCTCTGTTAGCTGGGAAGTCACATGGCTGGCGTCTGCTCTAAAGTTCTGGTTTCAAAATGGCTTTCCCCCAGGACGTTCCTCTCTAGGCTGCAGTTCCTCAAAAATGTCACTCTCAGTTGCTGTTGGGGTATTTGTCCTCTCTTTGCTTCTCCGGGGCAAGAGTCTGCTTTCAATGGCTGTCTTCAAACTGTCTCTCATCTGCAGCTCCTGTGCTTTCTTCAAAGTGTCCCTCTTGGCTGTAGCAGCTTGCTGCTTCTGTCTGATCTTATATAGTGCTCCAGTAATTTAATTCAGACCCACCCTGAAAGGGTGGGACAACACTTCCATAGAAATTATCCAATTAGAGTCATCACCCACAGTTGGGTGGGGCACATCTCCATGGAAACACTCAAAGAATCACAATCTAATCAAAACTGATAGGTCTGCCCACACAAGATTACATCAGTGATAATGGTGTTTGGGGGACATAATACATTCAAACCGGCATACCATTGTTAATATTTTTTTTTATGTGTGACACTCATGCAGGTGGATAAGAAAAACACTAAATTCCCAATGGAAAAGTGAGCCAAGGGCATAAAATAGGCAACTCATGAAAGAAAAACTACAAATGGCTAATAAACATGAAAAGAAATTTACCCTCAAATGCAAATTAAAATGAGAAACCTATGGAATAAGCAAAGAATTTTACAGCATAATGAAAATGTGCCAAGATAGGCATTCTTATATGCTGATGATGGGAGAGCCTTCTGGAAAGCAGTTAGTTGGTGTGCATTTGTAGCCTTGAAGATGTTCTTACCCTTCAAGTCAATGAATCTCTCTTAATGAAATGATTTGTGATGGAGACAGTAGCTCTAGTAGTAAGCTATTTGTAAAAGCACTGTTAATAGTAGGAAAAATTTGAGAAAAGCTTTGTGGCAGTGGCCTCTGAGATGGTTCCCAGTGATTCCCACCTCCTGGTATTCCTCCCTTTGTGTAATCCCCTCACCCTGATCGTGAGCTGCCCCTGTTGACTCCACTTGTAATTAATACAATACAGCAGGAGTAATGAGATACCACTTCCAAGATTAGGTTATGAAAAGACTATGACTTCTGTCTTGGGTTCTCTCTCTCTTTCTCTCTGTCTCTTGGAGCCCTCCTTCTGGGGGAAGCAAACTGCCATGTTGTGAGCTGCCCTATGGAGAGGCCCACATGGCAATGAACAGATGTCTCCAACCAAGAGCCAGAGAGGACCTGAGTGAGCTTGGACATGGGTCTTCTCCCAGGTGAGCATCCAGATGACTGCCCCCAGGTGAGCATCCAGATGACTGCCGTCCAGCTGACACCTTAATTTTGCGTTAAGAAACCCTGAACCAGAGGCACCAGGCTGAGCCATTCCCAGATTTCCAACTCACAGAAACTGGGATGATAAATGTTTGTTGTTCTAAGCCACTAATTTTGGAGTAATTTGTTACACAGCAATAGATAACTAATTCAACTCAATTTTCCAACAATTTGAAAATGATTAGAGAATATCATAAAATAGACTATGCCACTATTAAAAATGTTTTTAAAGAATTTTTAATAATATAGGAAGCTGTTCAGACAACAATATTGAGAGAATAAAGCAGGCTACAAAAAGATACAGCATATGATCCCATTTTGAGGAAATCTATATTTATATGAATATGTACAGAGAACACCCTGTAAATTAGTATGCCTAAGTATGTCAAAAGTTAAGTTTCCTCTGTAAAACAGAAAAAATGCTCAATGCATGCTTTTTGCTTTCAATTAGGAAAGCATTCATTTGGCCCATTTTTATTGACTATCTACAATATGCCAGCCAGGCCCTGGGGAATCAGTGGGAAACATAACCAAGTCCCTGCCCTTGTGGAACTTGTTTCTTGATGAGACCTCATGGTTATTTCTTCTATGGTGGCAGTGGTAGAAAGAGAAAGTAGTGGATGGATTGGTGATAAATTTTAGAGATGCCAAAAAAGAATAGTGAAGAAATAGGAATTATTCCCAGGTTTTGGCTTGCGCAACTTGAGTGGACAGGGGATGGGGTCTGAAGCTAGATTGCTTGGGTTCAAATCCTGGTACTATCAAGTCTGAATGACTTGGATCCACCAGTTACATAGTCCCAATTTCCTCATTTACAAAATGGAGCTGGTAACACCTAACTCATATGACTGTCAGGAGGCATGAGATAATATAAAGAGCTTAGAAGAATGCCTGGCACATTGAAAAATGCCACAAATTGTTAGCCATTACTGTTATAATTACTGAGATGGAGAGACTGAAAAAGAGGTCAAAATTAAGAATGTCTGTGAATACTTAGGAGGTGTAACAGTTATTTCTTTATTGCAGTGGATTTGTGCTATTTATTAAAGTTTATCTAGTTTAAACCAGTTACAGGAGTAATTTAGATGCTATATGATAATTAACACCCATTATCGCTGAAGATTAGAGGGGCCCAAGGGAAGGAATAAAAATGCAATAAATTTTAATAGGGCCTGCAGGGAATGGTCCTGGGAGGGAGGGGAGATGAGGCAGGATGAACCCAGGAATGAAGGGATTGCTAAGGGAAGTGGAGGGAAGGAAATGAGAGCCACAGACCTCTCTAGTCACCTCTTGGCCCAAGACAGGTTTTAGACTTTTAATGGCTCTAAGCACCAAGAAGATTATGATTCCATGTCTTCCATATGTAATTCAAAATAAAAATGATGCTTCACTGTAAAAAAAAAAAAAAGTAGATGGAAGTCCCACAAAGTTCTGGTTTTCTCCATGATGGCCACTTTGATATTGTTTCCAGTTTTTTTTTCACTCATTTTCTGATAGTCCTTTGCTGATTCCTAAGCACATTCTTGGTTTGCATAGTAGATAATCCCACCTGGTGAGCTTTTAACCGTTGACCCCTCATCCCTTGCCATTTGCCTGGGGCTGGTTCCTACACCTCCTTCAGAATTTAACTTAGATATCACCCCCTCCAAGAAGCTGTCCCTGATCCTCCAAGTCCAAGCCCTATAATTACATCCATCTTGTTCACGCCCCTACCTAAGAATGTAGATTCTATGAGAGCCTGATCATGTCTATCTCGTTCATCACTTCGTCTCCCTATGGAGAGGCCCACATGGCAAGGAACAGATGTCTCCAGCCAAGAGCCAGCAAGTACCTGAGTGAGCTTGGAAGAGGGCCTTCTCCCAGGTGAGCCTCCAGATGACTGCCGTCCAGCTGACACCTTGATTGTAGCCTTAAGAAACCCTGACTCACAGCTGAACGAATATTTTGTGAATGACCAAATTACTGAATGTGTGACCATCCCTCCCCTGCTTCCCCAACCCCAGCAAGCAACTGGACAAAGTTATCCACCCAGCTCTGGGACAGTCGCTCAAATCTGTCTCCAGGGCCCTTCCACTTCCACTGCCTCAGAGACCCTCCTGCCAGCCTGCCTTTGGCTGCACATTGATTGAGTCCAGTGCAAACCTAATCAGAGGGTAAAAGATTATAAGCACAGCTGAATTTGCACAAATGAGTTTTCTGAGCCTAGAGCAATAAAGTCAAACAAACGAACAAACAAGGGATTTATGACCTCACTTTGAGGAGTCCCTGTAAAATGAAGGAACCCCTGCAAACCACCCTACCCAGCTTGGTGCTTCCCCCAGCTTAATTGCCCTTTGGAAGGAGGTTGTCGAGGCTGCAAAGGCTCCTCTCACTTTTATTTGCATATAATCAAAATCACAGATTCACTGAATTGCTAAAAAAAAACCCTTGAGACCATCTAGCTCAAAGGTTACAGAACTCCCATTCCAGCCAATGTGGTCTTTGCAGGCAGCACACATATTTTAATTTTGCCTATACAAGGTTTGGGGGTAAAAGGAATTCAAATGTCTTTGTGGGGGCCAGGACCCACAAAGTCCTTGTCTTCTATCAGGCGATTTCTCACATTTATGCTGTTTGCAAGACCTGAAGAGTTTTGGCCGCTGATACTGGTTCAAACTCCAACCCATCCCAAGAATCCCTTCTCCATCTTTCTCAGCAGAGAAACATGTGGGGCTGTCCTTGCCTTCCAGAGCCTGCTCAGGCCCCACCTCCCCAGGGAAAACCATTTCTACTCCCTGTCCCCTTTGCTTCCTCCCTGCTGGGTCTTCATGTTTTTCACTGTGTAATTGTTTGTGCTCAGCATCACCAGTGCACAGACAATAAACCCTGAGGTGGTCTCCCACTGTTTTCCAGCCAGAGCAGACTTTCCCCTTCTTTTGGGAAAAGTGCCTTTCCCCCCACTGGACCTACAACATTCCAATGGAAGCACGCTGCCATCTTCTCACAGATTCTTGGCCACTGAAGACCCAGGCTTGACCTAAACCAAGCCAGACCCTGACACAGATTTTTAAACATGACACCAGGAAGAGCAAGTGTCAGTCCTTCTCTAGTGTCAAAGCTGGGAGGAGCAGTTCTGGGGGCTGCTGCCTTCCTCCCTACCAGCCTGGTGGAGAACACCAAGACACAAAGAGGGGAGCGGAGAGGAGAAATAGAGGATAGTCCCTGTAGCGTTCAAGTCCCTGTTTACTATTTTGTCTAAGCTAGTACTAGTTGTTCTTTTGTCACCTGAAATTAATACAGCCCTTTACCCTGTGTCTAGATTGGTCCTAGAAATAAAAACCACAAGGGGGAAGTTAGTTTTGTTCATTGTGATGCTGCTTGACCACCTCCTTTCATCTGAGTTAATATATAACCACCCATCCACCGCCCCAGGTAACATGTAGCACAAGAGAAATGCTTATAAAGCTTATAATTAGGGAGTCAAGGCTAGCATTCAAGAGGGAGCCAAGGAAGAGTGGAAGCACACAAAGGATGAGGCACACCATAAGGGGAGTTAAAAAAAGAGAGAAACTTGTGAAGTGACTTTATATTTTTTAAATTTTCAGCTGAAGCAAGGGTGGTTTTTGTTTTGTTTTGTTTTGCTTTGTTTTACATTTACTTTTATAGGTATAGTCTGATCATTTGGAAATCTAGTAGGTAGGACATCTTCCTTATACCTTATGCCACATTGATTCCAGATGCCCTCTTCTTTGACAACTGCCCCCACTGCCCCCAACAACAAGGGCAGAAGTCAGGGACCATGATTGTACTGTAGATCACATTAAGTATCTTAGTGCTATAATCATGGCAGATATTCATAAAATGATTATGTTAATATCATTAATAGAGTAGACATCTATTGTAAATACATATGCCCAGCACCTCTAACCATTCTTCTTCAGGTAACATCACGTGAACTCCTTTTTTGGGGCTAATCCTAGTACCCCACCTCCCTCAGCCATGGAGATTAGCCCGAGGAGTGAGCACGTGACCCAGAGCTGGTTAGACAGGATCCTTCCGTGGAGGTTTTTTTTTTTTTTTACATTTTATTTTGATATATATTCAAAGTTACAGGAACAGTTGCAAATACAATACAAACGCCATACACAGAACTCCAGCATTCCCTGACCCCCCCAATACCCCGATCCACTAACTTTAACATGTTGTCACACTGCTATTTCTTTCCCTCCCTCCCTCTCTCCCTATCTATCATCCATCATCTATTGCTCTTTCTTCTGAACATATGAGAGCTAGCTGCACACATCCTTGAACAAACACTATAATTCACATATACAATTCCCATGAACAGGAACATTCTTTTATGCAATCCCATTAAGCACAGCTAAGAAGTACAAGAGATTCAACAATGATACAAAGCTTACATTCTATATTTCCTTTTCCTTATGTCCCAACTGTGTCCCTTTTTTTTTTTTTTTTTTCATTATATGCTTTTTATTTTTTTTATTTTTATTTTTTTTAAATCATCATTTTATTGAGATATATTCACATACCACGCAGTCATACAAAACAAATTGTACTTTCGATTGTTTACAGTACCATTACATAGTTGTACATTCATCACCTAAATCAATCCCTGACACCTTCATTAGCATACACACAAAAATAACAAGAATAATAATTAGAGTGAAAAAGAACAGTTGAAGTAAAAAAGAACACTGGGTACCTTTGTCTGTCTGTTTCCCTCCCCTACTTTTCTACACATCCATCCATAAACTAGACAAAGTGGTGTTTGGTCCTTATGGCTTTCCCAATCCCATTGTCACCCCTCATAAGCTACATTTTTATACAACTGTCTTCGAGATTCATGGGTTCTGGGTTGTAGTTTGATAGTTTCAGGTATCCACCACCAGCTACCCCAATTCTTTAGAACCTAAAAAGGGTTGTCTAAAGTGTGCATAAGAGTGCCCACCAGAGTGACCTCTCGGCTCCTTTTGGAATCTCTCTGCCACTGAAGCTTATTTCATTTCCTTTCACATCCCCCTTTTGGTCAAGAAGATGTTCTCCGTCCCACGGTGCCAGGTCTACATTACTCCCTGGGAGTCATATTCCACGTTGCCAGGGAGATTCACTTCCCTGGGTGTCTGATCCCACGTAGGGGGGAGGGCAGTGATTTCACCTTTCAAGTTGGCTTAGCCAGAGAGAGAGGGCCACATCTGAGCAACAAAGAGGCACTCAGGAGGAGACTCTTAGGCACAAATACAGGGAGGCCTAGCCTCTCCCCCGCAGCAACCGTCCTCCCAAGGGTAAAACCTATGGTAGAGGGCTCAACCCATCAAACCACCAGTCCCCTATGTCTGTGGTCATGTTAGCAACCATGGAGGTGGGGTAGGCGAATACCCCTGCATTCTCCACAGGCTCCTCAAGGGGGCACTACATCTTTTTTTTTTTTTTTTTTTTACCCATTTTTTTGTTTTTTATTTTTTTTTTTTTTTTTTTTTTTTTTTTTTTAACTTTCCCTTCTTTTTTCAAATCACCTGTATGAAAAAAAAAGTTAAAAAGAAAACAAACATACAATAAAAGAGCATTTCAAAGAGACCATAGCAAGGGAGTAAGAAAAAGACAACTAACCTAAGATAACTGCTTAACTTCCAACATGTTCCTACTTTACCCCAAGAAAGTTACATAATATAGCAACATTTCTGTGAACTTGTTCCTACTACAACCATCAGAAATTAACAGACCATAGTCATTTCTGGGCATCCCCAGAACGTTAAATAGCTTATCTGTTCTTCCTGGATTATTGTTCCCCCTTCCTTAATTGCTCTCTACTGCTAGTTCCCCTACATTCTACATTATAAACCATTTGTTTTACATTTTTCAAAGTTCACATTAGTGGTAGCATATAATATTTCTCTTTTTGTGCCTGGCTTATTTCGCTCAGCATTATGTCTTCAAGGTTCATCCATGTTGTCATATGTTTCACCAGATCGTTCCTTCTTACTGCCGCGTAGTATTCCATCGTGTGTATATACCACATTTTATTTATCCACTCATCTGTTGAAGGACATTTGGGTTGTTTCCATCTCTTGGCAATTGTGAATAATGCTGCTATGAACATTGGCGTGCAGATATCTGTTCGTGTCACTGCTTTCCGATCTTCCGGGTATATACCGAGGAGTGCAATCGCTGGATCGAATGGTAGCTCTATATCTAGTTTTCTAAGGAACTGCCAGACTGACTTCCAGAGTGGCTGAACCATTATACAGTCCCACCAACAATGAATAAGAGTTCCAATTTCTCCACATCCCCTCCAGCATTTGTAGTTTCCTGTTTGTTTAATGGCAGCCATTCTAACCGGTGTTAGATGGTATCTCATTGTGGTCTTAATTTGCATCTCTCTAATAGCTAGTGAAGCTGAACATTTTTTCATGTGTTTCTTGGTCATTTGTATTTCCTCTTCAGAGAACTGTCTTTTCATATCTTTTGCCCATTTTATAATTGGGCTGTCTGTACTATTGTCATTGAGTTGTAGGATTTCTTTGTATATGCAAGATATCAGTCTTTTGTCAGATACATGGTTTCCAAAAATTTTTTCCCATTGAGTTGGCTGCCTCTTTACCTTTTGAGAAATTCCTTTGAGGTGCAGAAACTTCTAAGCTTGAGGAGTTCCCATTTATCTATTTTCTCTTTTGTTGCTTGTGCTTTGGGTGTAAAGTCTAGGAAGTGGCCTCCTAATACAAGGTCTTGAAGATGTTTTCCTACATTATCTTCTAGGAGTTTTATGGTACTTTCTTTTATATTGAGATCTTTGGTCCATTTTGAGTTAATTTTTGTGTAGGGGGTGAGGTAGGGGTCCTCTTTCATTCTTTTGGATATGGATATCCAACTCTCCCAGCCCCATTTGTTGAAAAGACCATTATGGCTCAGTTCGGTGACTTTGGGGGCCTTATCAAAGATCAGTCGGCCATAGATCTGAGGGTCTATCTCTGAATTCTCAATTCGATTCCATTGATCTATATGTCTATCTTTGTGCCAGTACCATGCTGTCTTGGCAACTGTGGCTTTATAATAAGCTTCAAAGTCAGGGAGTGTAAGTCCTCCCACTTCGTTTTTCTTTTTTAGAGTGTCTTTAGCAATTCGAGGCATCTTCCCTTTCCAAATAAATTTGATAACTAGCTTTTCCAAGTCTGCAAAGTAGGTTGTTGGAATTTTGATTGGGATTGCATTGAATCTGTAGATGAGTTTGGGTAGAATTGACATCTTAATGACATTTAGCCTTCCTATCCATGAACATGGAATATTTTTCCATCTTTTAAGGTCCCCTTCTATTTCTTTTAGTAGAGTTATGTAGTTTTCTTTGTATAGGTCTTTTACATCTTTGGTTAAGTTGATTCCTAGGTACTTGATTTTTTTAGTTGCTATTGAAAATGGTATCTTTTTCTTGAGTGTCTCTTCAGTTTGTTCATTTCTAGCATATAGAAACATTACTGACTTATGTGCATTAATCTTGTATCCCGCTACTTTGCTAAATTTGTTTATTAGCTCTAGTAGGTGTATCGTTGATTTCTCAGGGTTTTCTAGATATAAGATCATATCATCTGCAAACAATGACAGTTTTACTTCTTCTTTTCCAATTTGGATGCCTTTTATTTCTTTGTCTTGCCGGATTGCCCTGGCTAGCACTTCCAGCACAATGTTGAATAACAGTGGTGACAGCGGGCATCCTTGTCTTGTTCCTGATCTTAGAGGGAAGGCTTTCAGTCTCTCACCATTGAGTACTATGCTGGCTGTGGGTTTTTCATATATGCTCTTTATCATGTTGAGGAAGTTTCCTTCAATTCCTACCTTTTGAAGTGTTTTTATCAAAAAGGGATGTTGGATTTTGTCAAATGCTTTTTTCAGCATCTATTGAGATGATCAATTGATTTTTCCCTTTCGAGTTTTTAATGTGTTGTAATACATTGATTGTTTTTCTGATGTTGAACCATCCTTGCATGCCTGGAATGAACCCCACTTGGTCATGGTGTATGATTTTTTTAATGTGTCTTTGGATTCGATTTGCAAGTATTTTGTTGAGGATTTTTGCATCTATTTTCATTAGGGAGATTGGCCGGTAGTTTTCCTTTTTTGTAGCATCTTTGCCTGGTTTTGGTATTAGATTGATGTTAGCTTCATAAAATGAGTTAGGTAGTGTTCCATTTTTTTCAATGTTTTGAAAGAGTTTGAGTAAGATTGATGTCAGTTCTTTCTGGAAAGTTTGGTAGAATTCCCCTGTGAAGCCATCTGGCCCTGGGCATTTATTTGTGGGAAGATTTTTGATGACTGATTGGATCTCTTTGCTTGTGATGGGTTGGTTGAGGTCTTCTATTTCTTCTCTGGTCAGTCTAGGTTGTTCATATGTTTCCAGGAAATTGTCCATTTCTTCTACATTATCCAGTTTGTTGCCATACAGTTGTTCATAATATCCTCTTATAATTTTTTTAATTTCTTCAGGATCTGCAGTTATGTCACCTTTTTCATTCATTATTTTGTTTATATGGGTCTTCTGTCTTTTTGATTTTGTCAGTCTAGCTAGGGGCTTGTCAATCTTGTTGATCTTCTCAAAGAACCAACTTTTGGTGATATTTATCCTTTCTATTGTTTTTTTGTTCTCTATGTCATTTATTTCTGCTTTAATCCTTGTTATTTCTTTTCTTCTACTTGGTTTAGGATTGGTTTGCTGTTCATTTTCTAGCTTCTTCAGTTGATCCATTAGTTCTTTGATTTTGGCTCTTTCTTCCTTTTTAATATATGCGTTTAGTGCTATAAATTTCCCCCTTAGCACTGCTTTTGCTGCATCCCATAGGTTTTGGTATGTTGTGTTCTCATTTTCATTCGTCTCTATATATTTAGCAATTTCTCTTGCTATTTCTTCTTTAACCCACTGATTGTTTAGGAGTGTGTTGTTTAACCTCCAGGTATTTGTGAATTTTCTAAGTCTCTGATGGTTATTGACTTCTAATTGTATTCCATTGTGGTCAGAGAATGTGCTTTGAATGATTTCAATCTTTTTAAATTTATTGAGGCTTGTTTTATGTCCCAGCATATGATCTATTCTGGAGAAAGTTCCGTGAGCACTAGAAAAGTATGTGTATCCTGGTGATTTGGGATGTAATGTCCTGTAGATGTCTGTTAAATCTAATTCATTTATCAGATTGTTTAGGTTTTCAATTTCCTTATTGGTCTTCTGTCTGGTTGATCTATCTATAGGAGAGAGTGATGTGTTGAAGTCTCCCAAAATTGGAGGCTTCCTTTAGTTTTGCCAATGTTTCTCTCATGTATTTTGTGGCACCTTGATTGAGTGCATAGACATTTACGATTGTTATTTCTTCTTGCTGAATTGCCCCTTTTATTAGTATGTAGTGGCCTTCTTTGTCTCTCAAAACATCCCTGCATTTGAAGTCTATTTTATCTGAGATTAATATTGCTACACCTGCTTTCTTTTGGCTGTAGCTTGCATGAAATATTTTTTTCCATCCTTTCACTTTCAATTTCTTTGTGTCCCTGTGTCTAAGATGAGTCTCTTGTATGCAACATATTGATGGTTCATTTTTTTTGATCCATTCTGCGAATCTATATCTTTTAATTGGGGAGTTTAATCCATTTACATTCAACGTTAAAACCGTGAAGGCATTTCTTGAATCGGCCATCTTATCCTTTGGATTATGTTTGCCATATTTTTCCCTCTCTCTATTAATATCCTTTATTGTACCCATACCGAATCTCTTTAGTACTGAACCTTTCTCCAAGTCTCTCTGTCCTGTCTTTGTTTCTCTGTCTGTAGGGCTCCCTTTAGTATCTCCAGTAGGGCAGGTCTCTTGTTAGCAAATTCTCTCAGCATTTCTTTGTCTGTGAAAAATTTAAGCTCTCCCTCAAATTTGAAGGAGAGCTTTGCTGGATAAAGTATTCTTGGCTGGAAATTCCTCTCTCTCAGAATTTTAAATATATCGTGCCATTGCCTTCTCGCCTCCATGGTGGCTGCTGAGTAGTCACTACTTAGTCTTATGCTGTTTCCTTTGTATGTGGTGAATTGCTTTTCTCTTGCTGCTTTCAGAACTTGCTCCTTCTCTTCTATGTTTGACAGTGTGATCAGTATATGTCTCGGAGTGGGTTTTTTTGGATTTATTCTATTTGGAGTTCGCTGAGCATTTATGATTTGTGTATTTATGTTGTTTAGAAGATTTGGGAAGTTTTCCCCAACAATTTCTTTGAATACTCTTCCTAGACCTTTACCCTTTTCTTCCCCTTCTGGGACACCAATGAGTCTTATATTCGGACGCTTCATATTATCTATCATATCTCTGAGGTCCATTTCGAGTTTTTCAATTTTTTTCCCCATTCTTTCTTTTATGCTTTCATTTTCCATTCTGTCATCTTCCAGGTCACTGATTCGTTGTTCAACTTCCTCTAGTCTTGTACTATGAGTGTCCAGAATCTTTTTAATTTGGTCAACAGTTTCTTTAATTTCCATAAGATCATCCATTTTTTTATTTAGTCTTGCAATGTCTTCTTTATGCTCTTCTAGGGTCTTCTTGATTTCCTTCATATCCCGTACTAGGGTCTCATTGTTCATCTTTAGTTCTTTGAGTAGCTGCTCTAGGTGTGTCTCTTCTGGTCTTTTGATTTGGGTGCTTGGGCTTGGGTTATCCATATCGTCTGGTTTTTTCATATGCTTTATAATTTTCTGTTGTTTTTGGCCTCGTGGCATTTGCTGTCCTTGATAGGGTTCTTTTAGGGTTTGTAGACCAGTTGAAGTCCTTATCTCTAATTTATCAGATCTACAGCTTCGTGGAGTACACTTTCTCTAACTAACCAGCAGGTGGCGTCCACGAGCCACCTGTTCTCCACAAGCCAGATCTCCCCTGCTTAGCCTTTTTGGTGAGTGGGGGAGTGAGTCTTGTGGGGCCCAATTGGTGTCCCAAGCTTGCGTGTGTAGTTGGTGTTGCCTGCCCTGTATGTGGGGCGTGTTTCTGGGCAGTCGGGGAGGGGGGGTGGCCCTAACAATCAAATCTCCCTGATGATCCTAGAGTTTTAAAGCTACTGCAATAGTCTAATCCTTCAGTTCAGTCCTGCCACAGTTTGTCTCTGCCACTGACCCACAAGTCTTTGGTATTGGCGTATGGCTCCTGAGACTTGCAAGTGGGCCCCTCTTCCAGGCTGTGCACCCCGGGTCCTCTGTTGAGGGATGACTGTGCTATGTCACAGGTGAGTGCCGTCCCCCCAGGGCAGTTCTGGGCTGCTGGGCTGTGTTGGGAGGCTCCCAGTCTGCTCAAATGATGGCTGAATGGGGCTCTGTTAATTCACACTGCTCCCCCTTCCCAGCTCTGGGACATTCAGCTGAGGTTGCAGGGAAGGCTAATGTCCACGCCCAGTTTTGTGGTGTGTGCCTGTTATTTGAAGCACTTCCGTCACACTGGGTTGTCTGGGGCAGCTCTGGGCTATGGGGCTGGCGATGGGCAGGAGTGTTTCCTGTCCACCAGGATGGTGGCTGTGAGTGGACACCCCCCTTTTCTTGGGAAGTTGCGTTGTTTAGTGAATTTTCTCAGCCACTGGATTATTGCCTTTTGTCTCAGAGCTCTCTTATTTCTGCTCTTGACTTGACGTGCCCAAATTTCAATTCTTTGAAGCTTTCTGTATTGAGCTTCTTAGAGTAATTGTTTTAGAAAAAGCAAAAAGGATTTAAAAAAAAAAAAAAAAAAAAAAAAACGGCCCTCCTCAGAGATCTAATGGGTTATTGAAATGCTAATAGACAAAGCAACCAGGGCCATTAAGGAAAGGTGCCCTGGGCAGAGAGATCAGCCTTGCTTTGGGATTTGCATATGCGCCTCAAGGCCTGATCTCCGCCCTTCCCCTTTCTGTGTTCACCAGAACTCCAAAAATCCTCTGCTTTTACTTTGGAGCTTCTCGTGTTGTTTTCCTTCTATGCCCGTCTCCTCTCTGCTGGGCTGGCTGCTCTCAGAGTCTCTGGTGTCTGGCCTCAGTCTATCTATGGTTGGAGTTTGAATCAGTAGAATGAGTTTCCGATGAGAGCAGCCACTGCAATTCTCCCTTCTCCTTCCTGGAGCTGACAGCCCCTCCTCCCCCGGGACTGAGCCTGGCAGGGAGGGGCGCGGGTCCCCTGGCCGCAAAAACTTACAGATTTCGGTGATCTCAGCAGTTCCACGTTTTCATGAGTGTTGTATGAAGTATGCCCAAAGACAGATTGCTCTGTGGTGTCCAGTCCACGCAGTTCCTGGCTTTTTACCTACTTTCCTGGAGGAGTAACTAAAACATACAGCTCACCAGTCTGCCATCTTGCCCCGCCTCCCAACTGTGTCCCTTTGAGCCTCCTGTCCTCCATCCTCAGATCATATCCAGGGTCATCCTTGGCATTCAATTGTCATCTATTTAGACTGCCTTTTTTTTTTTTTCTCAATTGTGGAAACATATATATTGCCTAAATCTTCCCATTCTACTCCCTCCCTAGCATTCCATTAGTGGGATTAATCACATTTAGAATGTTGTAATGCTATCACCTTCCCACCATCCATTACTAGAAATTTCCCTTCACCTCAAACAGCAACCCTACACTCATTTCTTAACTCCCCATTGTCCCTTCTCCCATTTCTCTTAACCCATACTCTACTTTTCATCTCTATGGTTGTATTCTCTGATAATTTCTCTGTGTTTACTGTGGGGCTTAAAATTAAACTCTTAAATCCATAATACTCTTGTTTTTCTTTGATACCAACTTAATTTCAATAGGACACATAAACTATGTACCTATACTCCTCCATTCCCCCACCTTTATATAGTTCTTGTCAAAAATTACATATTTTACATTGAGTTCAAAACCACTGATTTGTCATTAGAGTTTGTGTATTTTATATCATGTAGGAAGTAAATAGTGGCATTACAATTCACAAATTATTGACTTCTATTTGTATTCAATGTGGTCAGAGATTGTGCTTTGAATATATTCAATTGTAGTTTTTTTTTTGTTTTTTGTTTTTTTTATTTATTGAGGCTTGTTTTATGTCCCAGCATATGGTTCATTCTGGAGAAAGAGCCGTGATCACTAGAGAAAAATGAGTGTCCTGGTGATTTGGGATGTAAGGTTCTATATATGTCTGTTAAAATTCTCTATATCTCTTTCTCTTTTCTTTGCTTCTCTGTCGGTAGGGCTCCGTTTAGTATCTGAAGTAGGGCAGGTCTTTTATTGGCAAACTCTCTCAGCATTTGTTTGTCTGTGAAAAATTTAAGCTCTCCCTCAAATTTGAAGGAGAGTTTTGCTGGATAAAGTATTCTTGGTTGGAAATTTTTCTCTCTCAGAATTTTAAATATGTCATGCCACTGCCTTCTTGCCTCCACAGTGGCCGCTGAGTAGTCACAACTTAGTTTTATGTTGTTTCCTTTGTATGTGGTGAATTGTTTTTCTCTTGCTGCTTTCAGAACTTGCTCCTTCTCTTCAGTATTTGAGAGTCTGATCAGAATATGTCTTGGAGTGGGTTTATTTGGATTTATTCTATTTGGAGTTCGCTGGGCATTTATGCTTTGTGTATTTATATTGTGTATAAGGTTGGGGAAGTTTTCCCCAACAATTTCTTTGAATACTCTTTCTAGACCTTTACCCTTGTCTTCCCCTTCTGGGACTCCAATGACTCTTAAATTTGGATGTTTTATTTTATCTATCGTATCCCTGAGATCCTTTTTGATTTTTTTCTCCATTCTTTCTTTTGTTCTTTCATTTTCTGTTCTGTGGACCTCTAGGACACTGAGTTGTTGTTCAACTTCCTCTAATCTTGTATTATGAGTATCCAGAGTCTTTTTAATTTGGCCAACAATTTCTTTTATTTCCATAAGATCTTCTGTTTTTTTTTATTTAATCTTGCAATTTCTTCTTTATGCTCTTCTAGGGTCTTCTTTATGTCCCTTTTACCCTGTTCCATGGTCTTCTTTATGTCTTTTATATCCTGTGACATGTTTTCATTCCTCGATTGTGATTGTTTGATTAATTGTGCCAAGTACTGTGTCTCTTCTGATATTTTGATTTGGGTGTTTGGGATCAGGCTCTCCATATCATCTGGTTTTATCATATGCATTAAGATTTCCTGTTGTTTTTGGCCTCTTGGCATTTGCTTTGCTTGATAGGGTTCTTTCAAGTTGTAAAAAAAAAAAATACCAATCTAATTTTTCAGAAATACAAGTTGGCAGCCTACACTTTCTCCAACTAACCAGCAGATGGCATCTGCGAGTCACCTATACCCCTCAAGTCAGTTCTCCCCAACTCTGTCTCTGTGGTGTGTGGGGAAATGATTTTTGTGGGGTTCAGTTGTTGAACTCAGTTTGGGTTTGTTGTTGGAGCTGTCCGCCCTGAACGTGGTGCGTGTGTCTGGGTGGTCAGGGAGGCAGGGCCGCTTTAATATTCAAACCTCCCAGGTGTTCCCGGAGATTCAAGGCTGTTGCAAGAGTCTAAGCCTTCATTTCAGTTTTGCCCCAGCTTTTCTCTGTCGCTGACCCACAAACCACTGGCACTGACATAGCATCCCTGGGTTTTCCGAGTGAGCCCCCCTTCTCAGCTGTGATCTTCCAGTACCTCTGCTGAGGGAAGGCTGTGCTGCATCACTAGTGTGCGTCGTCCTTCAAGGGAAGCCCTGGGCTGCCGGGCCGTGCAGGGGCGCTCTCTGCCTGATGCAAAGATTAGCCTATAATTCTTGACTGGTGTAAGTTCTGAATAAAAGGCAGATAGTAGAGCTGGGCCCCACCCCTTTTCTCTTAGAGAAGATAGACACCCTAGGGGGAGGTCATTAGCATTTCAATGGTCTCTCTCTGCCTGTGCCACACCCCTGTCTGGGTCACAGAACTGGGAACTGAAAATGGCCGACACTTTCTCCACTGACTCGAAAAAGGAACAGAGCTAGTCTGAGGTGACCCTCCGGCTCTCCAAGGTCAGCCATCACCCAAAGCCTCTGTCTACTTGTTGGGGATTCGTACCTCATAGTGAGCAGTTCACACTCGCTAATTAAAACCCCAGTTGGAGCTCAGCTGAGCTATATTCGCTTGCTGAGAGAAAGCATCTCTCTGGCACCATGAGGCTTTGTAGCTCGGGCTGTGGGGGAGGGGTCTCCCGATTTGGATCCACAGTTCTTACTTACAGATTTTATGCTGTGATCTCAGGCATTCCTCCCAATTCAGGTTGGTGTATGATGAGTGGATGGTCACATCTATCCCCCTGCAGTTATTCTGGATTATTTACTAGTTGTTTCTGGTTTTTTTTAGTTGCTCCAGGGGGACTACTTAGCTTCCACTCCTCTCTATGCCGCCATCTTAGATCCGGGCCTTCACTGGCTCCTCCATGGCATTTTAAAATCTCAGTCTAGTTGAAGAAGAAGCAAAGAGCTTTCTGGTCCTCTCAGGCTGTGAAGCCATGCTGTAACCCAGAGTTCCCAGCTGGCACCTCTCTTGAAGTATTGAAAGTACTTGTCCACAGGGGAAAAGAAATTCCAAGAAAAGTAAAAATGAGTGTGAGAGAGTTTTCAGTCTCTGAAATCCCTGAGCTTCTTTAGTTCCTGCTTTCCTAAGGCTGAATTGGTAAGCTTCGATTCTGTAAACAACTCCAGTGTCCAATAAACCACCCCCACTTTTCTTTTTCTCCTCCTTACTCTAGTTTGAATTCAGTTTTTGTTGCTTGCAATCAAGAAGTCCTGATGAATATATAAATTGCCTGGAATATATTTTGGATTTGTCTAAGAAGCGTTTAGAGATCACAAATGAAAAGCATATAGTTCTGGGAGAAACTTTAAGAATGAATAGACTTCAAGAGAGTAGTAAAACAGAGGAGAAGAGAGAAAAAATTTAAGAGTGAGTGTTTTTTGTTACATTTCATAATAGCAATGGCTTTCATTACCCATAAAGTAAGTATTATCTCCATTTTACAGGAGAGAAAATTGGCTCAGCAAGGCCAAAGAACTGGTAAGTGACAGACTTTGAACTTGGGTCTGTCTGATTGGAAAGGCTTAATCTTCCTTTCACCAGATTTTTTAACCTAACACATTTTCAGGAAAATATTCTAAATCAAGATGTTGGAACTGGAAATTCCTGCCCCATATCACATATAAGTGGTTAGTCAGCTACACATGCATTCATTCTTAGGCATCTGTAGGGAACATAGAAGAATCTATAGACTATTCATTCCTGGTAATCTGAAAGAGGTTCAGATTGTTTATCTGTCAGAAATCCAGGCTGGGGAAGCATCAATTAACAATAAATTTATCAAAAGTCTATCTGAAAAAAACAAAGCCTATTAAAATAAAAACGTCTATCTGAAGGCAAAAATGATGAAAACACATTCTTACATCTCTAGGGCAGGGGTCAGCAAACTATGGCTTGCTGGTCTGTTGCTTGATTTGTAAATAAAGTTTTATTGGCACATGGCCACCCTCATTCATTTCTGTGTTGTTTGTGACTGCTTTCGCGCTACACTGGCAGTTGAGTGGTTGAAACGCAAAGCCCAAAATATTTTCTCTCTCTTTAAGAAAAAAAATCGCCAACCGCTGATCTAGGGCAATGCTTGTAACATGAAGGAAGGCTGAGACAGAAATTGGGATCCAGCACCGACAGTTTTTAGGCTACTTCTGCTCCAAAGAGCTCTTCTAAGCTGAACTGCCCCTTGGATCAGAGAACATCCTGGTGCTCAGTGAGCAACCTTATCATGATTTAAATCAGTGGTACATCTTGTTCCCCACCCTGCCCTCTGTGCTCCTACCCTGCTACTCATCATAATTTTTCTTTCATTTTGGTTTTTCATACCCATAGCCCAGGACATAAATCTCTTACGTTTGCTTCCTACACCCTAAATCACAGGTGTCCTGCCTTGGAATCTTCCAACTGTGGAACTCAAGTTCTGCTCTTGAGTTTGGCCAATGGGAGGTAACAGCAGGAGATCAAAGCGGGGAATAGAGTGAGGTTGGGGTTTTATTTCCCTGGTTAGGGCAGCCTTCTCCATTCAGCTACCCTCTATAGATTCTGAAACTATTCCCACCCCTTGTTCCTTCAGGCTTAGGGGTGCTAATGGTTTCCTGCTGTTGCTAACCCCAGGAAAACTATACTATCCCTATACTATCCCTTAATGATTTTCCTAAATCCTGCTCCCATCTTTGTAAATGGTCCCTGTATTATCTGTTGTGGTGTAAAAAATTACTACCACAAAACAACAAATATTTATTATTTCACAACACAGTTTCTGAGGGTCAGGAATCTGGGAGTGGCTTAGCTGAGAATTTCTGGCTCTGACTTTCTCATGAGGTTGTGGTCATGCTGTCAGCCAGAGCTGAATTCATGGGAAAGCTTCATTGAGGCTGGAGGAGCCACTTCCAAGCCCACTCATGGGAATGCTTCCAACTGCTTCAATTCCTGGCCACGTGGGCTTCTTCATAGGACTGCTTGTGGCACAGTAGCTGGCACAGAGAGTGACCAAGGAGGAAGTCTCAGTATTATTTAAAACCTAATCTTGGAAATGACAACAATAAAGTTGAAAATCAGTTATCAATATATGGATGGGTCTATTTCTGGACTCTTCATTCCATTCCTTTGGAATAGAATAGAAATATTTGTCTATCTTTTACACCAATACTGTGCTGTTGATTACTGTAGCTTTATAATATGCCTTGAAATCAGAAAATGTTAGTCCTCTTACTTTGTTCTTTTTTTGTTTTGCATATCCTAGGTCCTTTGCATTTCCATATGAATTTTAGAATCAGTTTTTCCTTTTTTTTTTGGTAAAAAATCTCCTGCAATTTTAATTGGGATTGAAAAGATCAATTTGCAAAGAATTGACATATTAATAATTTTGAGTCTTCTGATCCACGAACATAATATATCTCCACTTATTTAGGTCTTCTTTTTCTCTGAGCAATGTTTTGTAGTTTTCAGTTTCACAATTCTTTTCTCAGATTTTTCGTATTTTTACTGTTGTAAATGACATTGTTTTTCTAATTTCAATTTCCAAGTGTTTATTGCTTTTATATGTTAATTTTGTATCCTGCAACCTCACATATTCTCATAGCTTTTTGCTTACTCCACCATATTTTTTATATAGGTGATCATCTTGTCTGTGAATAAAAACAGTTTCCTTTCTTCCATCAGTGCATTTACCACAGCATACTGTAATTGCTTGTTTCCCTGTCTTCTCAACCAGATATTAACTCTTTAAGGACGGGACCTTGCTCTTAATCTCTCTGCTTCTATTAAATAGCAAAAAGCATAGCAAAGTAGAATCGAAGTATGTGGCTGGGGTTCAAAAACCAATGATGCATGAATATTGGCATCCCTGCCTTGAATTTTTGTTTACAATTGTCCCCTTGCTCAGAATGCTCAACCCCCTCCTGTCTGACCACTAAACCACATTCAAGCCAAGACTCTCCTCCAACAAGTCTTTCCTGATCACTCCATTCTGTCACAGTCAGTCCCCTTCTCTCTGGTCATAACAGTAATTATCTGGATCAATTATTTGGCACTTAGTCATTTACAACTGTGTTGCTTTTAACTTTTCATGTGTTTGTCGTTCCTCTCCAGCACTGTTTTTAACCTGTGAGAGTTCTGACTAAGCATTCTCTCAAACAGAGAATAGCACTGGAGACATAAAAGCTGACTGATAAATATCTTTTTCCTGGAAACACTTCTCTTCAATTCTCAGCTTAACAAATGCATACTCATTTTTTTAAGGCAGTGGTCAGCATACTATAGCAAGTGAGCCTAATACAGTCAGCTGCCTATTTTTGTAAAATTTTATTGAAACACAGGCTCACCCATTCATTTATGTATTGTTTATGGCCCATAAAGCTTAACATATTTACTATTTGGCCCTTTATAGAAAAAAATTTCCAACTCCTGCTTTAAGACCCAATTCAAATATCACATTGTGAGGCAAGCTTTCTTTGCTCAGCCAGCTGTAGTTAGTGACTCCTCTCCTATGCTTTGTGCACTTTCTTTGTGCCTATATTCAGGGCCCCCACTTTGCACAACTCCTAAGTTACCATCATACCATAAAGATCCTGTCCTTCAAAGTGGTCCATGGACTTGTGCCGGTCTGTGAACTGTTGTTACTGATCCCTGACAAGGTAAGGACAGAAATTGACAGTAAGTGCTTAGAAACTGTTGCAACATTCTAACAAAGTAATTTTATAGCTTTTGAACCTAATAACAAAAACTGGAGGCTAGTATTTTGTATGTCTTTGGTTTTTTACATTTCTTTTTCTAGGAATTCACTTTTTAAAAACATTATTATTAAATAAATTCCATAAGGAATTAACATTTCCTTAGTTTTTACCTAGTGTCCATTCTGTTTAGTCACCATATCTCTTAAGGCACCTCTTGGCTGTGGCAGTTTTTCAGACTTTCCTTGTTTTTGATGACCTTGACAATTCTGAGGAGTATTGCTCAAGCCCTTCAATTGGGATTTGTCTGATGTTTTTCTCTTGAATGTAGATAGATAGACAGACAGATAGTAGAGACATTATTGATATATTTTTTATAAATAAACACTCTCTTTTCCCCCTCCTCCCATGCCCCCCTCTCCCAGTTATCTCTAATTTGCTTTCGATCTCCGCAAATTTGCTATTTCCAGCCATCTCTTCTAGGTGATATCATACAACTTTTGGTCTTGTGTTTCTTGCTTATTTCACTGAGCGTAATGTCAAGGTTCTTCCATATTGCAGTATGTCTCATAATTTCATTTTTCTTATGGCCAAAAAATATTCCATTGTGTATATGTACCACATTTTGCTTATCCATTCATTTCTTCATAGACATTTGGGTTGTTTTGACCTTTTGGCTACTGTGGATAATGCTGCTATAAACATTGGTTTACCAATATCTGTTTGTGACCCTGTTTTCACTCTCTATAGGTATATTCCTAGATGTAGGATTGGTAATTCTATATTTAACTTCTATATTCTATATTTAACTTTTTGAGGAACTGCCATATTCTTTTCCACAGTGGAAGTACCACTTTACATACACACCAATAATGCATTAGAGTTCCATTTTCTCCACATCCTCTCCAACACTTATTATTTTCCATTTTTAAAATAATAGCCATCCTTGCAGGTGTGAAGTGATATCTCATTGTGATTTTAATTTGCATTTCCCTAGATGTTGAGCATCTTTTCATGTGTTTATTGGTTATTTTTATATCATTTTTGGAGAAATGTCTATTCAAGTCTTTTGACCATTTTTTAATTGGGTTTTTTGTCTTTTTTTGTTGAGTTTTAGGAGCTGTTTATATATGTTGGATATTAAAGTCTTATCTGAAACATGATTTGAAACTATTTTCTCCCATTCTGTAAGTTGTCTTTTCACTTTCTTGATAATTTCCTTCAGTGAATGCAAGTTTTCAATCTTTTTGAAATCAAATTTAAATATTTTTTCTTTTGTTGCTCATGCTTTTGGTATCATATCTAAGAGTCCATTGCCAAATTCCAGGTCATGACTTGCCCCTTTGTTATCTTCCAAGAGTTTTACAGTTTTAACTTGTATATTTAGATCCTTGATCTGTTTTGAGTTAAGTTTTATATATGATGTGAGGAGAGGGACTAACTTCCTTCTTCTGCATGTGGATATCCAGTTTTCCCAACAACGTTTGTTGAAGAAACTATTCTTTCCCCATTCCATGTACTTAGCACTCATGTCAAAAAAATCAATCAGCCAGTGCTCACTTCAGCAGCACATACAGAGAAGATTAGCATGGTTCGTGCACAAGGATGATGTGCAAATTCATGAAGCATTCCATATTTTTAGCACAATATTGTGAATGCAATTAACAGCACCGATATATGTAGCTGAATGTGATTAAAGGGGGAAATGTTAGATTGTATATATGGTAAGAGAATAATTTTTTTTTTAATCCAAGGAACTGCAATACAAAGTGAACCTTTAAACCATGGACTTTAATTAATAGTTCAATTATAAAAATGTGCTAATTTCAATTATAAAACAAACGTTCCACACCAATGCAAGTTTAGGTGTTGGAGTGGTGTATGGGAATCCTGTATTTTATGCATGCTTGTTCTTTAAATCCACAGCTTCTCTAATAAAGAAAAAATTACAAAAAAAAAGAATATCCACAATTATCTGAAAAGACATTAAAATACTCCTCCCTTTTCCAGCTACATAGATGATCATAGATGTGTTGGTCTATTTCTTGACTTTCAATTCTCTTCCACTGATCTGTTTGTCTGTCTTTGTGCCAGTACCACACTGTTTTTATTATCGTTGCTTCATAATATAATTTGAATTCAAGAAGTGTCAGTCTTCCAAACTTATTCTTTTTTCAAAATTGTTTTGGCTATTTGGACCCCCTTGAAGGTCCATATATATTTGAAGATTGGTTTTTCCATTACTGCAAAAAAAAAAAAAAAAAAAGCTGCTGGAATTTTAATAGGGATTGCATTGAATTTGTATATTGCATTGGGCAATGTTGACATATTAATGTTAACTCTTCCAGTCCATGACATGAGATATCTTGCCATTTATTTAAGTCTTCCTTAATTTCTTTCAAGTGTTTTATAGTTTTCCATATACAAGTCTTTTGTATCCTTAGTTAAATTTACTCTTAGATATTTTATTCTTTTAGATGCTGTTCTGGTTTGTTAATGTTGCTGTTATGCAAAATACCAGAAATGGATTGGCTTTTATAAAGGAGGTTTTATTTGGTTACAAAATTGCAGTCCTAAGGCCAGAAAAATGTCCAAACTAAGGCGTCAACAATAGGGTACCTTCACTGGAGGATGGTCGATGGCATCTGGAACATCTCTGTTGGTTGGGAAGGCATGTGGCTGCTGTCTTCTTCCTTTGCTCCTAGGTTGTGTTTCAAAATGGCATTCTCCAAAATGTTGCTTTGGGGCATTTTGTCCTCTCTTTGCTTCTCTGGAGCAAACTCTGGGCTAGCATCTCCAAAGCATCAGCAAAAGTCTGCTTTCAATGGCCATCTCCAAAATGTCTCTCTCAGCTGCAGCACTGAGCTCCTTCTGTCTGAGCTCCAGTGATTCAATTAAGATCCAAACTGAATGGGTGGGTTAACACCTCCATAGAAATAATCTAACCAAAGGTATTACCCACAGCTGGGTAAGTCACATCTCCATGGAAACTCTCAACCAAGAGGCCACACCCTAATCAGAAAGATTAATAAATCTGCCTCACAAGATTGCATTAAAGAATATGACTTTTGGGGGAACATAATAAATCCAAACTGGCACAGCTGCTATTGTAAAAGGAATTGTTTTCTTTATTTCCTCTTTGGATTGTTCATTGTTAGAGTATAGGAACATAGTTGTTTTTGTGTGTTGATCTTACACCCTACCATTTTCCTAAATTCATTTATTAGCTCTGATAATTTTCTTGTGGCTTCCTTTGGTTTTTCTAGATACAAGATTGTATCATCTGCAAATATAGATAGTTTCACTTCTTCCTTTCCAATCTGGATACTTATTATTTCTTTTTCTTGCTTGATTGCTCTGGGAAGAACATCTGGTACAATATTGAATTGTGGTGAAAGCAGGTATCCTTGTCTCATTCCTGATCTTAGAGGTAAAGCTGTAAGTCTTTCACCATTGAGTATGATGTTAACTGTGTGTTCTTCACAAGTGACTTTATTGTGCTGAGAAAATTCTCTTCTGTTCTCACTTTTCTAAGTGTTTTTTTATCAAGTAAGTGTGCTAGATTTTGTATAATGCCTTTTCTGCTTCTACTGAGATAATCATGTGGGTTATTTCATTCACTTTAATTATGTAGTGTATTACACTGATTGATTTTCATATGCTGAACCCTTCTTGCATTCCTGGGGTGAATCCCACTTGGTCATGGTGTATAATCTGTTTAATATGCCATTGAATTCAGTTTGCCAGTATTTTGTTAAGGATTTTTGCATCTTTTTTCATAAGGGAAATTGGTCTGTTATTTTCTTTTCTTGTGATGTCTTTACTGGGCTTTGTGTTAGACTAATTCTGGCCTCATAGAATGAATTAGGAAGTGCTCCCTCTTTTTGAATTTTTTTGGAAGTGTTTGAGAAAGATTGGTATTAATTCTTCTTTAAAGATTTGGTAGAGTTCACCAGTGAGGTCGTCTAGTTCTGGACTTTTCTTTAGTGGAAGTTTTTTTAATTATTGTTTTAATCTCTGTGCTTTTACATGTTTGTAAGTTTTCTATTTCTTCTTGAGTCAGTTTGGGTAATTGTATTTCTAGGAACTTTTCCATTTCTTCTAGGTTAACTAGTTTGTTGATGTACAATTTTTCATAAAATTCTCCTATCCTTTTTATTTCTATAAGTTTAGTAGTGATATCACCATTTTCCTTCGTGACTTCAGGTATTTTTATCTTTTCTATTTTTATCTTCATCAGTCTAGCTAAAGGTTTTCAATTTTATTGTTTTTTTTCCAAAGAACTCAACTTATTTATTTATTCTCTCAATTGTTTTTCTATTTGCTATTTCATTTATCTCCACTTTAATCTTATTTCATTTTGTCTTCTAACTTTTGGTTTACTTTGCTCTTGTTTTCCTAATTCCTCAAGATGTAAAGTTACATTATTAATTTAAGATCTTTCTTCTTTTTTAATATAAGCATTTATAGCTATAAATTTCCCTCTGACCAACTGTCTTCACTGCATCCTGTAAGTTTTGATATGTTTTGTCTTTGTTTTCATTTGTCTCTAAGTATTTTCTAATTTCCCTTGTAATATTTTCTTTAACCCATTTGTTGTTTAAGAGTGTGCTGCTTACTTTCCACATACTTGTAAAATTTCCAGTTTTTTTTTTTTTTCCTGTTATTTATGTCTCACTTCATTCCATTGTGGTCAGAAAGGTTACATTTTATGATTTCAATATTTAAAAATTTAGTTACGTTTCTCTTGTGGCCCAGCATATGGTCTACCCTAGAGAATGATCCATGTGCACTTGAAGAGAATGTGTATTTCACCATTGTTTGGTAAAGTGTTCTATATGTGTCTGTTAGATCCATTTTTTTGTAGTATTGCTCAGGTCCTTTATTTCCTTATTGGTCTTCCCTTTAGATGTTCTAGACAGTGCTCAAAGTGGTGTATTGAAATCTGCAACTCTTATTGTAGAACCTTCTGTGTCTCCCTTTCATTCTGTCAATATTTGCTTCATATATTTTGGTGCTCTGTTGTTAGGTCCATATATGTTTATAATTGCTAAATCTTCTTGTTGAATTGACCCTCTATCAATATATAATGTCCTTCTTTGTTTCTTGTAATAGTTTTTGATTTAAAGTCTATAAGTCTGATATTAATATAGTCACTCATGCTCTCCTTTGACTTCTATTTGAATGAAATATTTTTCCATATTTTCACTTTCAACCTGTTTGTATCTATGGATCTAAGACAGGTTTCTTGTTAACAACTTGTAGTTGGGTCAACTTTCTTTATTCATTCTGCCTATCTCTACCATTTGATTAGAGAATTTAATCGATTTACATTTAGGGAAATTACTGATAAAGCAATATTTACTTGTGTCATGTCACTAATTGTTTTTTGTAATTCTCATACCTTTTTTGTCCCTACTTTCCTTGATTACTGTGTTCTTTTTTGTGTAGACCTTTCAAAATGAGCCATTTTGAATTTCTTTTCATCTCCTTTTGTATAGATTTTTTAGATATTTTCCTTATGGTTACCATGGGGATTACACTTAGCATACTAAATCTATTACAATTTAGTTTGTGTTGTTCCCAACTTGATTTCAATAGCCTACACATACACAGTACCTATGTCCTTTTTTCCCTTCCTTTTATGTTGTTCATGTCACAAACTACATCTTTATTCATTGTGTGTTCAGTAACAACGATTTGCACTTGCTTGTCATGCATTTGAATTTTCAGCACTATGAGAGGTAAAAGACAGCATTACAAATGAAAAATTTAATAATACTGCATATATATTTACCTGTATTATTACTTACAACAGAAATCTTTATTTCTGCATCCAGCATTGAGATACTATCTAGAGTTCTTTCCTTTCAACATGGAGGACTCCCTTTAGCATTTCCAGTAAGGCAGGTCTAGAGGTAATGAACTCCCTTGGTTTTCATTTGCCTGGAAATGTCTCAATTTCTATCCAATTTTTGAAGGACAGCTTTGCCAGGTATATTATTCTCAGGTAACTTTTTTTTTCTTTCAGCACTGTAAATATGTTCTCCCACTGCCATCTGGCCTCCATGGTTTCTATTGGGAAATCAGATATTTAATCTTATTAAGGATCCCTTAAATGTACACGTCACTTCTCTCACTGTTTTTAAGATCCTGTCTTTGTCCTTCTTGCACTGGACAGTTTGATCATAGTATGTATCAGTGTTTGGTTCATCCTGCTTGGTATTCATTGAGCATATTGGATTTGTATATTCATATGTTTCATCAGATTTGGGAAGTTTTCTTCCAAAATATTTTCTTTTTTTTTCAACCAAAAATATTCTTCAAATATTTTTTCTGGCCCTTTATCTCTCTCTTCTCCTTCTGGGACTTCTATGATGTGTATATTGGAATGCTTGATGGTGTACCACAGGTTCCTCATGATCTGTACTTTTTATTCATTTATTTAATTTTTCATTCTGCTCCTCAACCTGGACAATTTCAGTTGTTTTGTCTTTGAATTCACTAATCCTTTCTTCTGCCTCCTCCAATTTGCTCTTGAACCCCTGTATTGGATTTTTCACATTGGTTATTTCCCTGTTGTTAGGTGAAGTTCCAGAAATTCCATTTGGTTCATCTTTATAATTTCTGTCTCATTATTGAAATTCTCATTTTGTTCATTTATTATTTTCCTGATTTTCTTTAGTTCTTTGTCCATATTTTCCTTTAGTTCATTGATCCTATTTATGAGACTTGTTCTAAGAGCTTTGATTAGTAATTCCAGAGATTATACTTCCCCTGGAATATTTCCTCTTGAATTCTTTTTCCCTATGACTGAGCCATACTTTCCTGTCTCTTTGTATATTTTGTAATTTTTTGTTGAGAACTGAACATTCTGAGTATTATGCTGTGGTCCCTCTGAAAATGTACTTCCCGACTCTTCAGTCTGCCAGACTAAAAACAAGAAGAAAAAAAAAGGAAAGAAAGAAAGAGAGGAGGAAAGAAAAGAAAAGAAAAAATACTAACAGATGAAACACCCATGCCAAAAAAAAAAAAAAAAGGAAAAAAAGAAAAAGAAAAAAAAATGATGTGCATTGCTTCTCCAAGTCTCTTGTCATATGCTGAAGGGAAGCCAGAAGCTGCTGCTTTTAAGACCAAAACCTCGGCCAGCATCCTTGTTCTTCCCTAAGGGATCTGCTGGACACAAAAATACAAAACAGAGAAAGAAAAAAAAGCAAAAACCAAAAAAACAACCAACCAAATAAAAAAACGCAAAGGAAAAGAGAGGTCCTTGGCTCTCTATGCCCCTGTAAATGCTGGTGTGGGGCCTGAAGACAATGCTTCTGAGAGACACTGAGGCTAGCTTCTGTGCTGCGCCCTCAGGGATCCAACAGACTAAAACACACAAGAAAAACCCAACAGATGGAAAAGTGCACAGGGTCTTTAAGTCCTGGTAAATGCTGGTGTGAGGCCAGAAGTGACTGCCGCAGAAAGGACTAAAGCCAAAGCCTGAGTCCATGTTGTGCCCTCAGGAAACTCCCACACAGAAAGAAAACAACAACAACAACAACAAAAAACACCAGCTCTTTATGTCCAGGTGGAGGCTGGTGGGAGGTTGGAAATACTGCTCCCAGAGGGCCAAAATGGAGCTCAGCTTCTGCGCTGGCCCAAGTTAGCTGCTCCTGGAATTCCAGCCAAGTAGCTGTGGCTGCAGCCAGTTTCTGCAGCCTCTGTCGCAGGGCTGAGCAATGGGGACTGGTCACTGGTTCTCGCTTTCACTTACAAAAGCTGAACTCTCTGCAGCCTCTCGCTTCCTCCTACGCTTCTGTACTTGTTCCTCCTACACTTCTGTATCCATTCTGGCTTCAGGGTTACCACCTCATTAATTCCTGGCTCTTTTTCCAGCCCTTTCATTTTTCTAGTGAGGGGAGTGATTTGTAAAACTTCCTACTCTACCATTCCCATTTTGCGCTTGTGCTCTCCTAATTCACTTTTTAAATAATCTTTTTATTTTGGAATAATTTTAGATTTAGAGAAAAGTTGCAATGATAGCACAGAGTTCCCCCATACCCCTGACCAGGCTTCCCCCCATGTTAATGTCTTACATAACCATGGTAATTTTGTCAACACTAAGACATTTTTATTGATATAAGATTATTAACTAAACCACAAACTCTATTCAGACCATCATTTTTCTATCAATGTCCTTTTTCTGTTCCAGGATCCAATCCAGAAGACTGCATTGCATTTAATAGAAAGGCGTTTAGAAAACACACACATCCAGCTTTATTGAAATGTAATACATAGGTCACACAATTCACCCACTGAAGTATACAATTCATTACTTAGAATGTTCTCAGAGTTGTGCAACCATTACCAATATCAATTTTTTAAATACAGTTTTATTGACATGTATTCACATACCCTACAATCATCCACAGTGCCCAATCAGTTGTTCACGGTATCATCATATAGTTGTGCATTCATCACCACAATCAATTTTTGAACATTTTCCTTACTTCAAAAAAAATAAAAGTAGAAAAGAACACCCAAAGCATTCCATCACCCCCATCCCACCCTATTTTTCATTTAATTTTTTTCCCCATTTTTCTACTCATCTCTCTATATACTGGATAAATGGAGTGTGAGCCACAAGGTTTTCACAATCACACAGTCACACCGTGTAAGCTACATAGTTATGCAATTGTCTTCAAGAATCAAGGCTACTGGGTTGTAGTTCGATGGTTTCAGGTATTTCCTTCCAGCCATTCCAACACACTAAAAACTGAAAAAAAAAGGATAGTTATATAGTGCATAAGAATGTCCTCCAGAGTGACCTCTCGACTCCATTTGAACTCTCTCAGCCACTGAAACTTTATTTTCATTTCTCTTCTCCCTTTTGATCAGGAAGATTTTTTCAATCTCACGATGCCAGGTCCAGCCTCATCCCCAGGAGTCATGTCCCCCGTTGCCAGGGAGATTTACACCCCTGGGAGTCATGTCCCATGTAGTGGGGAGGGCAGTGAGTTTACCTCCCAAATGGGCTTAGAGAGAGAGGGCCACATCTGAGCAATAAAGCGGTTCTCTGAGGGAGACTCTTAGGCACAATTATAAGCAGGCTTAGCCTCTCCTTTGCAGCAACAGACTTCATAAGGGAAAGCCCCCAGATTGAGGGCTTGGGCTACTAAATTGGTAGTCCTCGCTGTTAGTGAGAATATCAGTAATAGCCCAGGTGGGGAAGTCCAACATTTCCGCATTTTCCCCCAGTTCCTCAGGGGGGCCCTGCAAATGCATTTTTATTCTCTGCTCACATTACTTTTAGATGTATCAGGATTTCAACTAACCTGTACAAACTTACCAGATCTCACTTCCTATTCGAAGTTCCATGTACTTATGGTGTTTGAACAAACTGGCTGTACAAGTTAAATTATTTATTGTGCTGCAGAAAATATAGATCCTGCACCAAATAAACATCTTTTCCCTTTGCCTCACGTAGAAGTTGAAGTTTTAAAAAACAGTTGGTATCGTCCTTTACCCTTTGGCCTGATTTGCCATCACCAATATCAATTTTAGAGCATTTTCATCATCCCAAAAAGATTAGCAGTCACTTCTTATATTTTTCCCAACCCCCAAGTCTTAGGCAGCCATTAATCTACTTTCTATGTCTTAAGGTAAATGAAACCATACAATATGTAGTCTTTTGTGACTGGCTTCTTTATTAACATAATGTTTGCAAGATTGATCCACGTTGTAATATGTATCAGTACTTCATTCTTTTTATGGCTGAATGATGTTCCATTATATGGATATATCACCTAGAAAAAGCAAATTCATAGACACAGAAAGTAGATTACAAACCTGTCCATAGGAGTGGGAGCAGGAATGGGACGTTAATGCTTAATGGGTATAGAGTTTCTGTTTGGGGTGATGGAAAAGTTTTGGTAATGAATAATGGTGACAGTAGCACAACGCTGTGAATTTAATTAATACCACTGAGTTGGATACTTAAAAGTGGTTAAACACACTAAAAACTAAAAAAAAAAAAAGAAAGGATGTCTTTTGTATAGTGCGTATAAGAATACCCTCCAGAGTGACTTCTCGACTCCATTTGAAATCTCTCAGCCACTGAAACTGTATTTTCATCTCTCTTCCCCCTTTTGATCAGGAAGATTTTCTCAATCCCACGATGCCGGGTCCAGCTTCATCCCCAGGAGTCATGTCCCCTGTTGCCAGGGAGATTTACACCCCTGGGAGTCATGTCCCATGTAGTGGGGAGGACAGTGAGTTTACTTAAAAGTGGTTAAATTGGTAAATTATATGTTGTATGTTACCGCAATAAAAATTTTCATGGGCAGAGATTAAGGTGGCCCTGTCACTGAATACTGAGGTCTGCTTAAGTGAAATGATGGGGAAATAGAGGTTGTATTTTATATTTTTCTCTGGATTTCATTAGTTTATTTGGTAGACACAACCCAAAGTAATAAAATGTAAACTGTCTTTGAAATGTAAAAATGATAATAATGATAATAATACATTTGTGGGCAAGATGGCAGACTGGTGAGCTGTATGTTTTAGTTACTCCTCCAGGAAAGTAGGTAAAAAGCCAGGAACTGCGTGGACTGGACACCACAGAGCAATCTGTCTTTGGGCATACTTCATACAACACTCATGAAAACGTGGAACTGCTGAGATCAGCGAAATCTGTAAGTTTTTGCGGCCAGGGGACCCGCGCCCCTCCCTGCCAGGCTCAGTCCCGGGGGAGGAGGGGCTGTCAGCTCCAGGAAGGAGAAGGGAGAATTGCAGTGGCTGCTCTCATCGGAAACTCATTCTACTGATTCAAACTCCAACCATAGATAGACTGAGGCCAGACACCAGAGACTCTGAGAGCAGCCAGCCCAGCAGAGAGGAGACGGGCATAGAAGGAAAACAACACGAGAAGCTCCAAAGTAAAAGCAGAGGATTTTTGGAGTTCTGGTGAACACAGAAAGGGGAAGGGCGGAGATCAGGCCTTGAGGCACATATGCAAATCCCGAAGCAAGGCTGATCTCTCTGCCCAGGGCACCTTTCCTTAATGGCCCTGGTTGCTTTGTCTATTAGCATTTCAATAACCCATTAGATCTCTGAGGAGGGCCGTTTTTTTTTTTTTTTTTTTTTTTTTAAAATCCTTTTTGCTTTTTCTAAAACAATTACTCTAAGAAGCTCAATACAGAAAGCTTCAAAGAATTGAAATTTGGGCACGTCAAGTCAAGAGCAGAAATAAGAGAGCTCTGAGACAAAAGGCAATAATCCAGTGGCTGAGAAAATTCACTAAACAACACAACTTCCCAAGAAAACGGGGGTGTCCGCTCACAGCCACCATCCTGGTGGACAGGAAACACTCCTCCCCATCGCCAGCCCCATAGCCCAGAGCTGCCCCAGACAACCCAGTGTGACGGAAGTGCTTCAAATAACAGGCACACACCACAAAACTGGGCGTGGACATTAGCCTTCCCTGCAACCTCAGCTGAATGTCCCAGAGCTGGGAAGGGGGAGCAGTGTGAATTAACAGAGCCCCATTCAGCCATCATTTGAGCAGACTGGGAGCCTCCCAACACAGCCCAGCAGCTCAGAACTGCCCTGGGGGGACGGCACTCACCTGTGACATAGCACAGTCATCCCTCAACAGAGGACCCGGGGTGCACAGCCTGGAAGAGGGGCCCACTTGCAAGTCTCAGGAGCCATACGCCAATACCAAAGACTTGTGGGTCAGAGGCAGAGACAAACTGTGGCAGGACTGAACTGAAGGATTAGACTATTGCAGTAGCTTTAAAACTCTAGGATCATCAGGGAGATTTGATTGTTAGGGCCACCCCCCCTCCCCGACTGCCCAGAAACACGCCCCACATACAGGGCAGGCAACACCAACTACACACGCAAGCTTGGGACACCAATTGGGCCCCCACAAGACTCACTCCCCCACTCACCAAAAAGGCTAAGCAGGGGAGATCTGGCTTGTGGAGAACAGGTGGCTCGTGGACGCCACCTGCTGGTTAGTTAGAGAAAGTGTACTCCACGAAGCTGTAGATCTTATAAATTAGAGATAAGGACTTCAACTGGTCTACAAACCCTAAAAGAACCCTATCAAGGACAGCAAATGCCACGAGGCCAAAAACAACAGAAAATTATAAAGCATATGAAAAAACCAGACGATATGGATAACCCAAGCCCAAGCACCCAAATCAAAAGACCAGAAGAGACACACCTAGAGCAGCTACTCAAAGAACTAAAGATGAACAATGAGACCCTAGTACGGGATATGAAGGAAATCAAGAAGACCCTAGAAGAGCATAAAGAAGACATTGCAAGACTAAATAAAAAAATGGATGATCTTATGGAAATTAAAGAAACTGTTGACCAAATTAAAAAGATTCTGGACACTCATAGTACAAGACTAGAGGAAGTTGAACAACGAATCAGTGACCTGGAAGATGACAGAATGGAAAATGAAAGCATAAAAGAAAGAATGGGGAAAAAAATTGAAAAACTCGAAATGGACCTCAGGGATATGATAGATAATATGAAGCGTCCGAATATAAGACTCATTGGTGTCCCAGAAGGGGAAGAAAAGGGTAAAGGTCTAGGAAGAGTATTCAAAGAAATTGTTGGGGAAAACTTCCCAAATCTTCTAAACAACATAAATACACAAATCATAAATGCTCAGCGAACTCCAAATAGAATAAATCCAAAAAAACCCACTCCGAGACATATACTGATCACACTGTCAAACATAGAAGAGAAGGAGCAAGTTCTGAAAGCAGCAAGAGAAAAGCAATTCACCACATACAAAGGAAACAGCATAAGACTAAGTAGTGACTACTCAGCAGCCACCATGGAGGTGAGAAGGCAATGGCACGATATATTTAAAATTCTGAGTGAGAGGAATTTCCAGCCAAGAATACTTTATCCAGCAAAGCTCTCCTTCAAATTTGAGAGAGAGCTTAAATTTTTCACAGACAAAGAAATGCTGAGAGAATTTGCTAACAAGAGACCTGCCCTACTGGAGATACTAAAGGGAGCCCTACAGACAGAGAAACAAAGACAGGACAGAGAGACTTGGAGAAAGGTTCAGTACTAAAGAGATTCGGTATGGGTACAATAAAGGATATTAATAGAGAGAGGGAAAAATATGGCAAACATAATCCAAAGGATAAGATGGCCGATTCAAGAAATGCCTTCACGGTTTTAACGTTGAATGTAAATGGATTAAACTCCCCAATTAAAAGATATAGATTCGCAGAATGGATCAAAAAAAAATGAACCATCAATATGTTGCATACAAGAGACTCATCTTAGACACAGGGACACAAAGAAATTGAAAGTGAAAGGATGGAAAAAAATATTTCATGCAAGCTACAGCCAAAAGAAAGCAGGTGTAGCAATATTAATCTCAGATAAAATAGACTTCAAATGCAGGGATGTTTTGAGAGACAAAGAAGGCCACTACATACTAATAAAAGGGGCAATTCAGCAAGAAGAAATAACAATCGTAAATGTCTATGCACCCAATCAAGGTGCCACAAAATACATGAGAGAAACATTGGCAAAACTAAAGGAAGCAATTGATGTTTCCACAATAATTGTGGGAGACTTCAACACATCACTCTCTCCTATAGATAGATCAACCAGACAGAAGACCAATAAGGAAATTGAAAACCTAAACAATCTGATAAATGAATTAGATTTAACAGACATCTACAGGACATTACATCCCAAATCACCAGGATACACATTCTTTTCTAGTGCTCACGGAACTTTCTCCAGAATAGATCATATGCTGGGACATAAAACAAGCCTCAATAAATTTAAAAAGATTGAAATTATTCAAAGCACATTCTCTGACCACAATGGAATACAATTAGAAGTCAATAACCATCAGAGACTTAGAAAATTCACAAATACCTGGAGGTTAAACAACACACTCCTAAACAATCAGTGGGTTAAAGAAGAAATAGCAAGAGAAATTGCTAAATATATAGAGACGAATGAAAATGAGAACACAACATACCAAAACCTATGGGATCCAGCAAAAGCAGTGCTAAGGGGGAAATTTATAGCACTAAACGCATATATTAAAAAGGAAGAAAGAGCCAAAATCAAAGAACTAATGGATCAACTGAAGAAGCTAGAAAATGAACAGCAAACCAATCCTAAACCAAGTAGAAGAAAAGAAATAACAAGGATTAAAGCAGAAATAAATGACATAGAGAACAAAAAAACAATAGAAAGGATAAATATCACCAAAAGTTGGTTCTTTGAGAAGATCAACAAGATTGACAAACCCCTAGGTAGACTGACAAAATCAAAAAGAGAGAAGACCCATATAAACAAAATAATGAATGAAAAAGGTGACATAACTGCAGATCCTGAAGAAATTAAAAAAATTATAAGAGGATATTATGAACAACTGTATGGCAACAAACTGGATAATGTAGAAGAAATGGACAATTTCCTGGAAACATATGAACAACCTAGACTGACCAGAGAAGAAATAGAAGACCTCAACCAACCCATCACAAGCAAAGAGATCCAATCAGTCATCAAAAATCTCCCCACAAATAAATGCCCAGGGCCAGATGGCTTCACAGGGGAATTCTACCAAACCTTCCAGAAAGAACTGACACCAATCTTACTCAAACTCTTTCAAAACATTGAAAAAAATGGAACACTACCTAACTCATTTTATGAAGCTAACATCAATCTAATACCAAAACCAGGCAAAGATGCTACAAAAAAGGAAAACTACCGGCCAATCTCCCTAATGAATATAGATGCAAAAATCCTCAACAAAATACTTGCAAATCGAATCCAAAGACACATTAAAAAAATCATACACCATGACCAAGTGGGGTTCATTCCAGGCATGCAAGGATGGTTCAACATCAGAAAAACAATCAATGTATTACAACACATTAAAAACTCGAAAGGGAAAAATCAATTGATCATCTCAATAGATGCTGAAAAAGCATTTGACAAAATCCAACATCCCTTTTTGATAAAAACACTTCAAAAGGTAGGAATTGAAGGAAACTTCCTCAACATGATAAAGAGCATATATGAAAAACCCACAGCCAGCATAGTACTCAATGGTGAGAGACTGAAAGCCTTCCCTCTAAGATCAGGAACAAGACAAGGATGCCCGCTGTCACCACTGTTATTCAACATTGTGCTGGAAGTGCTAGCCAGGGCAATCCGGCAAGACAAAGAAATAAAAGGCATCCAAATTGGAAAAGAAGAAGTAAAACTGTCATTGTTTGCAGATGATATGATCTTATATCTAGAAAACCCTGAGAAATCAACGATACACCTACTAGAGCTAATAAACAAATTTAGCAAAGTAGCGGGATACAAGATTAATGCACATAAGTTAGTAATGTTTCTATATGCTAGAAATGAACAAACTGAAGAGACACTCAAGAAAAAGATACCATTTTCAATAGCAACTAAAAAAATCAAGTACCTAGGAATCAACTTAACCAAAGATGTAAAAGACCTATACAAAGAAAACTACATAACTCTACTAAAAGAAATAGAAGGGGACCTTAAAAGATGGAAAAATATTCCATGTTCATGGATAGGAAGGCTAAATGTCATTAAGATGTCAATTCTACCCAAACTCATCTACAGATTCAATGCAATCCCAATCAAAATTCCAACAACCTACTTTGCAGACTTGGAAAAGCTAGTTATCAAATTTATTTGGAAAGGGAAGATGCCTCGAATTGCTAAAGACACTCTAAAAAAGAAAAACGAAGTGGGAGGACTTACACTCCCTGACTTTGAAGCTTATTATAAAGCCACAGTTGCCAAGACAGCATGGTACTGGCACAAAGATAGACATATAGATCAATGGAATCGAATTGAGAATTCAGAGATAGACCCTCAGATCTATGGCCGACTGATCTTTGATAAGGCCCCCAAAGTCACCGAACTGAGCCATAATGGTCTTTTCAACAAATGGGGCTGGGAGAGTTGGATATCCATATCCAAAAGAATGAAAGAGGACCCCTACCTCACCCCCTACACAAAAATTAACTCAAAATGGACCAAAGATCTCAATATAAAAGAAAGTACCATAAAACTCCTAGAAGATAATGTAGGAAAACATCTTCAAGACCTTGTATTAGGAGGCCACTTCCTAGACTTTACACCCAAAGCACAAGCAACAAAAGAGAAAATAGATAAATGGGAACTCCTCAAGCTTAGAAGTTTCTGCACCTCAAAGGAATTTCTCAAAAAGGTAAAGAGGCAGCCAACTCAATGGGAAAAAATTTTTGGAAACCATGTATCTGACAAAAGACTGATATCTTGCATATACAAAGAAATCCTACAACTCAATGACAATAGTACAGACAGCCCAATTATAAAATGGGCAAAAGATATGAAAAGACAGTTCTCTGAAGAGGAAATACAAATGACCAAGAAACACATGAAAAAATGTTCAGCTTCACTAGCTATTAGAGAGATGCAAATTAAGACCACAATGAGATACCATCTAACACCGGTTAGAATGGCTGCCATTAAACAAACAGGAAACTACAAATGCTGGAGGGGATGTGGAGAAATTGGAACTCTTATTCATTGTTGGTGGGACTGTATAATGGTTCAGCCACTCTGGAAGTCAGTCTGGCAGTTCCTTAGAAAACTAGATATAGAGCTACCATTCGATCCAGCGATTGCACTCCTCGGTATATACCCGGAAGATCGGAAAGCAGTGACACGAACAGATATCTGCACGCCAATGTTCATAGCAGCATTATTCACAATTGCCAAGAGATGGAAACAACCCAAATGTCCTTCAACAGATGAGTGGATAAATAAAATGTGGTATATACACACGATGGAATACTACGCGGCAGTAAGAAGGAACGATCTGGTGAAACATATGACAACATGGATGAACCTTGAAGACATAATGCTGAGCGAAATAAGCCAGGCACAAAAAGAGAAATATTATATGCTACCACTAATGTGAACTTTGAAAAATGTAAAACAAATGGTTTATAATGTAGAATGTAGGGGAACTAGCAGTAGAGGGCAATTAAGGAAGGGGGAACAATAATCCAGGAAGAACAGATAAGCTATTTAACGTTCTGGGGATGCCCAGAAATGACTATGGTCTGTTAATTTCTGATGGTTGTAGTAGGAACAAGTTCACTGAAATGTTGCTATATTATGTAACTTTCTTGGGGTAAAGTAGGAACATGTTGGAAGTTAAGCAGTTATCTTAGGTTAGTTGTCTTTTTCTTACTCCCTTGCTATGGTCTCTTTGAAATGCTTTGTTATTGTATGTTTGTTTTCTTTTTAACTTTTTTTTTCATACAGGTGATTTGAAAAAAGAAGGGAAAGTTAAAAAAAAAAAAAAAAAAAAAAAAAAAAAAAAAAAGAAAAAATAAAAACAAGGGGAAAAAAAAAAAAAAAAAAAAGATGTAGTGCCCCCTTGAGGAGCCTGTGGAGAATGCAGGGGTATTCGCCTACCCCACCTCCATGGTTGCTAACATGACCACAGACATAGGGGACTGGTGGTTTGATGGGTTGAGCCCTCTACCATAAGTTTTACCCTTGGGAAGACGGTTGCTGCAAAGGAGAGGCTAGGCCTCCCTGTATTTGTGCCTAAGAGTCTCCTCCTGAATGCCTCTTTGTTGCTCAGATGTGGCCCTCTCTCTCTGGCTAAGCCAACTTGAAAGGTGAAATCACTGCCCTCCCCCCTACGTGGGATCAGACACCCAGGGAAGTGAATCTCCCTGGCAACGTGGAATATGACTCCCAGGGAGGAATGTAGACCTGGCACCGTGGGACGGAGAACATCTTCTTGACCAAAAGGGGGATGTGAAAGGAAATGAAATAAGCTTCAGTGGCAGAGAGATTCCAAAAGGAGCCGAGAGGTCACTCTGGTGGGCACTCTTATGCACACTTTAGACAACCCTTTTTAGGTTCTAAAGAATTGGGGTAGCTGGTGGTGGATACCTGAAACTATCAAACTACAACCCAGAACCCATGAATCTCGAAGACAGTTGTATAAAAATGTAGCTTATGAGGGGTGACAATGGGATCGGGAAAGCCATAAGGACCAAACACCACTTTGTCTAGTTTATGGATGGATGTGTAGAAAAGTAGGGGAAGGAAACAAACAGACAAAGGTACCCAGTGTTCTTTTTTACTTCAATTGCTCTTTTTCACTCTAAGTATTATTCTTGTTATTTTTGTGTGTGTGCTAATGAAGGTGTCAGGGATTGATTTAGGTGATGAATGTACAACTATGTAATGGTACTGTAAACAATCGAAAGTACAATTTGTTTTGTATGACTGCGTGGTATGTGAATATATCTCAATAAAATGATGATTTAAAAAAAAAAAAAAAAAAAAATAATACATTTGTGGTTGGTGGGGTAAGTGGGTATATTAACCAGGGTTCTCCAGGGAAACAGAACCAGGTCTTCGCCCAACCACCTTATACCAACACATGCTCAAAGATGCTTTACCTGGCTTGCTCCTGGGCTACTTCACATCACAACTGTGGGGAACTCTAGGAAATGTGTACCAACCCTCTTTCAATTGGAATGATGCAAATAGCAATACCAATATCCATGAAGTAATTAAAATACAGTATGGCTCTGTTCTTGTTTTTCTTCCCAGTGATACCAGGTTAGGTTTTTGGCTCTTAGTCTCATTTACCTTGGGCTATTTTTAAATTTCTTAAAACTAGATAGGGCTGAACAAGCCAACTCTTGAATTTGAGAGACCCCCAAGAATATAGAGACAGGCCAGGGACCTATAGAGGCAATTCAACAAGTGACATTTCATTTATTTATTCGCTAAGGAAGGATGGAGCCAGTGCTTGGCCTTTGAGGGAGGCTATGTGCTTACAGATGAGACCACAAAACCAAAATCCTTCAGTCTGGCTGCCAATAAGGACTTTTTAAACATATGTTTTGGAGCAGAAATTGATTCAGAAATTCAAAGTTCTTCTGCCTTTTTGATCTTTGAGTCAGTCTAAGCTTATCTTTTTATTCCTTGTTACATTACAGAATTGCCATTAAATCATGCTTAGAATGCACGTTTGTCCTGTGTCCAAGGTAATTTTTAGAGAACGTTCATGGCTAATAACTCTTCCCATTAGGTGAGGGCCTGGGGCGTATTACTCTTCCTCCCAGCACAAAATGTTTTATGGCATAATAAGTGATGTTAAAATTAATGCAAAGTCCTGACTGATCCCTGGAACTTTAGATATCTGTGTGACACCTGAAACTCAGAGCTAGAGCTCAGCAGATATGAATGTCAGTATTAGCACATATAGCAACCGCTAAAAAAACTGAAAAAGAGTCCAGACTTCAATTAGAGATAGGAATGAAGCTAGTTAGGACTAGGGAAAATCAGGCCAAAGGGTAAAGGGTGATACTGACTGTGTTTTAAAACTTCAACTTCCTTGTGAGACCAAGGGAAGAGATGTTTATTTGGTGCAGGATCTACATTTCCTAAACAATTTAACTCGTACAGTTTGGTCAAATACCATAATTACATGGAACTTTGAATAGGAAGTGAGACCTGGTAGGTTTGTACAGGTTAGTGTGAAATAGCGACACATCCCAAAGTAATTTGGGCAGAGAATAAAAATATATATGCAGGGCCCCCGGGAGGAGCCGGGGGGGGGGGGAGGAATGCGGAAGTATTGGACTTCCCCACCTGGATTGTTGCTGATGTTCTCACAAACACTGAAGACTGGCCATTTGGTATACTAAGCCCTCTATCTTGGGGCTTGCCCTTATGAAGCTCGATACTGCAAAGACGAGGCTAAATCTGCTTATAATTGTGCCTAAGAGTCTCCTCCTGAGTGTCTCTTTGTTGCTCAGATGTGGCCTCTCTCTCTAGCTAACCCAACTCGGCAGGTGAACTCACTGCCCTCCCCACTACGTGGGACCTGACTCCCAGGGGTGTAAATCTCCCTGGCAACGCAGGATATGTCTCTCGGGGATAAATCTGGACCTGGCATCGTGGGACTGAGAACATCTTCTTGACCAAAAGGGGAATGCAAAATGAAACAAAATAAAGTTTGAAGTGGCTGAGAGATTCCAAAATGAATCAAGAGGTCACGCAGGTGGGCACTCTTACACACTATATAGATAACCCTTTTTATGATTTAATGTATTAGAATAGCAAGAAGTAAATACCCGAAAGGAGCAAACTCCAAGCCAGTTGCCTTGACTCTTGAAGACAATTGTATAGCAATGTAGCTTACAAGGGGTGACAGTGTGATTGTGAAAGCCTTGTGGATCACACTCCTTTTATCCAGTGTATGGATGGATGAGTACCAAAATGAGGACAAAAGTTAAATGAAAAATAGGGTGGGGGAGATTATTTGGGTGTTCTTTTTTACTTTCATTTTTTATTCTTATTTTTACTTTTTCTAGTATAAGGAAAATGTTCAAAAAAATAGTTTGGGGTGATGAATGCACAACTATATAATAGCACTGTGAAAAGTTGATTGTACACCACAAATGATTATATGATATGTGAATATATCTCAATAAAACTGAATTTTAAAAAAATTAATGCAAAGAACAGCCTCAAATGAAAAATAAGACACAAACAAAATGCTTGAGGGAGGCCAGGGTCATATAACCTGGCTGCTTTCAGTGTTGCAGGAATTTATGAACTGTTTGTGTGCAGGTCTTTTTATTTTTTTAATTCAATTTTATTGAGATATATTCACATACCATACAATCATCTATGGTGTACAATCAATTGTTAACAGTACCATTATATAGTTGTGCATTCATCACCACAATCAATTTTTGGACATTTTCATTACCACACACACAGAAGAATAAGAATAAAAGTTGAAGTAAAAAAGAGCACACAAAACATCCCATACCCCCCATCTCTCCCTGTTATTCATTTAATTTTTGTCCTCATTTTTCTATTCATATATCCATACACTATATAAAGGGAATGATAGCCACATAGTTTTCACAATCACATGGTCCCACAGTGTAAGCTATGTAGTTATGCAATCGTCTTCAAGAATAAAGGCTACTGGGTTGCAGTTCAACAGTTTCAGCTATTTCCTTCTAGCTATTCCAGTACACTAAAAACTAAAAAGGGATATCTATATAATGCATAAGAATAACCTCCAGAATGACCTCTTGACTCTATTTGAGATCCCTCAGCCATTGAAAGTTTATGTTGTTTCATTTCTCTTCCCCTTTTTGGTCCAAGAAGGCTTTCTCAATCCCACGATGCCAGGGCCAGGCTCATCCCTGAGAGTGGTGTCCCACATTGCCAGGGAGATTTACACCCCTGATGTCATGTCTCATGTAGGGGAGAGGGTAGTGAGTTTACCTGAAAAGTTGGCTTAGAGGGACAGGCCACATCTGAGCAACAAAATAGGTTCTCTGGGGTGACTCTTAGGCACAATTTGAAGTAGGCTTAGCCTCTTCTTTGCAGTGACAAACTTCATAAGGGCAAGCCCCAAGATCAAGGTCTTGACTTTCTAAACTGGTAGCCCCCAATACTTGTGAGAATATCATTAATTCCCCAGGTGGGGAAATTTAATATTCCAACATTTTCCCCAGTCCCTCAAGGGCGATTTTGTGTGCAGGTCTTTTGATTTTTGTTTGTTTTCTTTTCTTTTTTTGGTCTCCTACTAGCTAAACTGCTGTTGCCTCCCACGTCCCCCACCTGGAAACTAAATCCATAGGATCTTTCAAAAACCTTGGGCAAGGGCTAAATTGATAAAGTGGGGATTGGAAAGAAAGTTTGAAGCTTTCCCTGCCCATCTTATGGAATTTCCCTGTCCATCTTATGGAATTACTCCAGGCCAAATCCTGTCAATTCTTTCCAAAGGGTGGCAGCCTACTCTGAGCTGGACAGTCATGAGAGGGTAGATAAACTGGGAAAGCCAAAACACATTCCCTGGGGGCAGATACTAGCAGCTCAAGATAGCACCAAGGGTCAGAAGCAACCCGGGTCCACCCATCCAAGAAGTTGCGTTGTGGATATACTAAAAGAGGCAGATAGAAACAGTTTATGAAATCTGGGAGTCTGCAAGACATGACAAGGACCAAAAGTTCTCCAAGTTTGGTAAAAGAGGGTAGAGACAAAGAAAGCATGAGGTTTAAATAACCCCAGAATGTTCAACAACTTGCTGCCCCAGAACTCAGGACTGCTTTATACACAGGGCAGGAAAGGCCCAGGGACTAGGGCCTGTCAGAGATTTGGGATCTATGAAAATAATTGGTAGTTTTAAAAAAAGTACTGCTAAAGCACAAAGAGAAAATTTCAAAATGTAAGTTAATAAATGTTTGAATAAATGCTATAGTGTCATCCTGTGATTTCAGTTTCATTAGTTGTTAAATATAGAATTCATAAAAATTTCCTTATATTGGAAAATAATTTGTAGATTAACATAGTGGTTCAGATCATGGACTGTGAACCCAAATTGCCCAGGTTCTTGGCTTCCCTGTGTGACTTCTGGCAGGTTAATTCTACCTCACTGAGTTTTGGTTTTCTCATCCTCTGTAATCCCTTATATAAAACAGTAATAATACTACCATGTACCTCATGCATTGTTGAGAAGTTTAAATGAGTAAACTTAGTACAGTGTTTGGCACATTGTAAGCATTAGATATGTGCTATTTGTTAGTATTATTACTTTCTCACTTAAAAAGAATTCTAAAATATGAGCTGATTTCTGAGAAATTACAGCCAAATTGAATGAATTACTTATACTTAATTTCAAAAGCAAAATCATAAAAACGCTTCCACTGAGTTCCCTAAGCCCTTAATCATGGAATTTTCAAACAAATACTAAAAGAGAAGGAATATTATCATGAGCCCTGCGTACACTCAGTTTTACAATTAGCAATTCATAACCAATCTTTTTTCATGAATACCTCTACTAATTCCTCTATCCCCCCAGCCCAGGATTATCTTTAAACAAATCATAGACAGCAATCATTTCATCTGTAATATTTCAATATTTTTTTTAAAAGATAAGGACTCTTTGTTTGAATCAGGAAATAAATGAAGTCCATTCATTGCAATTGAGTGATCTCTTTTAAATCCCTTTTAATCCATGGGTTTTCCCCTCCAACTCTCTTTTTCTTTCTCCTTGCAAATTTTTTGTGGTGGTTGTTGAGGAAACCAGATTATTGATCCAGCAGAATTTGCCATAGTCTGGATTTTTGCTAATTTGTACCCCATAATTTCATTTAACATCTCTCTCATCTGTATTTCCGGTGAATTGGTACTCAGAACTAGATATGTCAGATTCCTTTTTTTGGGAAGTGTTATGGATGGAATCATACCTCCCTCAAAGATATGTGCAACTCATAACTCCCAGTGGAAGGGAACTCATTTGTAGATAGGGTCTTCGAAGATGAGGCCAGTGGAATCAGGGTGGGGCTGAATCTAACATGTCTGGTGTCCTTATAGGCAGAGCAATGTAGGAGACAGATGGCCATGGGAGAGACACAGACAAGTCAGCACCAGAACGCTGCAGTCTTCTGAGAAACATGATTTTGGACTTCTAGTCTCCAAAACCGTGTGACAATGAATTCCTGTTGTTGAAGCCAACCAGTCCGTGGTATTTGTTATAGCAGCCCTCGCAAACTAAGACCAGAAGCCTCCTTCCAAGGAGATGGTGTGTACTTCCATCAGTGGGCTCCCAGTGTTTGTCTTAAAGTTGAGATATTTCCATTGATGATCATTGCCTAGCTCCATTAATCCATTAGGGGTTGTAAAGTTGTGATACTCTAATTTTTTCATTCTTTCTTTTAATAATTGGAATTATTATGAAAAGAAACTTTCCCACATCTATTATGAGGTGACTCAGAAGTATAGTTTGTATAGAAAAGGCAGAAGAAATGCTTAACTCTTTCCTTTTATTTACCAGTTTTTCAAAATAATGAATTGGTTCTCTAGCAGCTTCTGGTGGTACCCAGAGAGAGTTGTTTGCTGTTGCTTTGGTTTTATAAGCTCTTTTTAAAGTGGTTATGCTGACAATGCAATAGTCAACTTCTTTTCTTTTTCTTTTAGTATTAGATGTTGCTTTTTTAATCATTTAATTTTGGTTCTGTAATTATAGAAAATATTTATGGTACCAAAGTCAAATCTACAAAACAAGGTATATATTCAAAGAAATCTAGCTTCTATTTCTGTTCTTTCCAGTCTATTACCTCTCTTCCCTTATGAGTAATACACTGATTTAAAACTCTTATGTATCTCAGGAAAGGCCATGTTCTTTTAATCCAGTCCTGTGGATGTGGACTTACTGAGGGTGGGACCTTTTGATTAGGTTGTTTTTTGATCCCAGGTTGTGTTCCAGCTCCTCTCTCAGTTCTTGTGCATTCTTGATTCTTTCTCCCAGGACATTTCTCTCTAAGTGCCAGGGGGTCCTGTCTTAGCATATCCCAGAGCAAACCCTGGGCTTCATCTCTTAGCTAAACATCCTTCTGTCTGCATCCCAAGCATCTCCAAGTGTCAGCGTCAGCAAATATCTGGGCCTGTGTGGCTCTTTTTAAAGGACTCCAGTAACCTAATCAAGACCCACGCTAAATGGGTGGGGCCACATATCTGCATGGAAACATTCAATCAAGAGGTCACATCCTAATCAAAAAGATTAATAAATCTGCCCCCACATGATTGCCATTAAAGAATATGGCTTTTGGGGGACATAATATATCCAAACTGGCACAACCCAGGAGCAAAGGACCAGCAGATGCCAGCCATGTGCTTTCCCAGTTAACAGAGGTGATCCAGATGCCACTGGCCTTTCTTCAGTGAAGGTACTCTCTTGTTGATGCCTTCGTTTGGATACTTTTATGGCCTTAGAACTGTAAATTTGTAACATAATAAATCACCTTTATAAAAGCCAGTCCATTTCTGGTATTTTGTGTAACAGCAGCTTTAGCAAACTGGAACAGGTGTGGGTTTTTTGTTTGTTTGTTTGTTTGTTTGTTTGTTTTTAATGGTATATCCTTCATTGTCATTTATTCCCTCAAATAAGTAAGTGGACATATATCAACATTGGCTTACTATACCCACTATTCTACATCTTGACCAAAAAATTTTCACAGCCCAAAGTAAAAAGTATATTTAATGTGGGATGTGGGTTGGATGCTATTTTAATATTTGCTATGATGAGGTGGGCAGGCCTACCAAAGCTTCTTGGAAGAAGCCAAGCCAGCTGCTTTATCTTCCCACTCAGACAAAATCCGTCTTTAAGCCAGGCCGGCTGGAGGCTGACAAAATGACTGAGATTGGCTGGATGTGAGAAGCATCCCAGGATGGTGAGGAAGTGCAGTTCTGCCCAGAGGCAGTTCATGGGAGGCCCTGTTCGGAGCTCTGATCTCAACATCAGGCCTTTGGGATCCTGACTTTAGAATTTGAGGACTCCCTTCTTTCCTCAGGAGGTAAGGTGGGGGGTCTGTCTTGTTAGGTAAATCACATTAGTTAGTTAGCTCTAACAAAACAGCATCTTAGAAAGCACGCTTTCTGGTTGTTTTCTGGTCCTTGTTTTGTGTTCTGTTTTTGTTAGCCTTTTATAGCCTCACAACAACCCCATGCGGAGTAGGGAGGAAGGGTAACTTTTCCCTGGAGGGAGGCAGTCCGCAGGAGCCCTTACTAGAGGTAGGTTCTTGGCCAGGGAGGGCAGGACATGGAGGGCAGTGGGTGACGAGGGGCCAGGAAGGGGCCAGGGAAGGCCAGGGAAGAGAAGGCCCGTGTCACTGGGATGGTCTGGAATATTTTTCTCTTCTGCTTCAGGCTGCTCTTCTGCAAATCAGGCCTCATGGGGAGATCTTGTCTCTTACAAAACATTTGCCCCACCCCCAATTTTATTGAAATATATTCACATACCATACAATCATCCTCAGCGTACAATCAATTGTTCACAATATCATCATATAGTTGTGCATTCATCACGCCAATCAGCCCTTGAACACATTCATCACTCCAAAACAAACAAATAAATAAGAATAAAAATAAAAGTAAAAAAGAACACCCAAAACATCCCATGCCCCCCATCCCCTCCTATTATTCATTTACTTTTTGTCCCCATTTTCTACTCATCTGTCCATACATTGGATAAAGGGAATGTGAGCCACAAGGTTTTCACAATCACATGGTCATACCATACAAGCTATATAGTTCTGCAATCGTCTTCAAGAATCAAGGCTACTGGATTGATTTGCCCTCTCTTGTTACAAATCTGAGACTGTCTGTAATGTTCAAATAAAAATATATTTCCCCTGCATTAAAACTGTCCCCATTTCTAGGATAGAAAGAGGAAGAATGTAGTCATTTGACCCCTGAGGAAGGTTCTGCCAGTGGCTCTCTCTTTTGTGGTAAGAAAAGGGTACAACATAAATGGTCATTGACAGAGGCTGGGTCAATATGTTAGGGTACATTCCTCTGTAGAATTCTGTGCAGCCATGAAAAAGACTCAGGTAGATCATGTGCACTGACATGGAAGGACATACATAATATATCAACAACTACAAAATAGATCAAGTTGCAAAATATGTATGTTTTTCAATGCTATCAGAGGTTTCTTCTGGGAAGTGGGTTTGGAGACTAACTGTATCAGTGACAATATTTTCTGCTGCAAGTCAAGAAATCCCAATCAACTGGCTCACACCATAAGGAAATTTGTCATCTCACCAAACAAAAGCCCATGGGGAGAGGGACCCTAGCATTAATTCTGCAGCTCAGTAACATCATTGAGGACCTAGGTTCTTTCCATCTTTCAGCGTTGCCATTCTCAGCGGTGCATAGGCTTTGCTCTCAGGCATCTCTTCTCACTGGGGAGAAGTTTCAGGAGTCGCAACCAAACTTAACAGCATCCAGAGTGGGGAAGGTATTGTATTGATCTGGGCTCTCTGAAAAGCAGACACCAAGATAGGATTAGGGGAAACCTTTGAGAGAAACTGGGGAAGGAGCTGGGTGAGCCAGCAGACATCAGTGCTGGTCTGAGCCCAAAAGCAGGAGAGAGGGAAGGAAGGAAGGCTGGGTAGAGGCGTCTCAGTCTGCAGTGCAGTTCTAAGAAGCATTTGGCCAGACCATGGGGACACCTGGAGCCAAAGTCACCCATCAGAGAAGAGGGTCTCCCAGATTCGCACTTGTCTTAGCATCCCTGTGACACTCAGCCATTGGCTAGCAACAACCCTGGGAAGCGTGGCCTAAGGCACTCAGACTCTGCAGCAACTGAGGTGTTTCATTTGCTAGGCTGCTGAAATGCAATTTACCAGAAATTACATCTGGCTTTTAACAATGGGAATTTATTACAAGCTTACAGTTCTGAGGCCATGAAAATGTCCAAATCAAGGCATCATCAAGACGATACCTTCTTCCTGAAGACAGGATGCAGACAATCCTGGACTCCTCTGTCACATGGCCAGGCACATGTCAGTGTCTGCTGGTCTCTTCTTTATCTTCCAGGTCCCATTGCTTTCAGCTTCTGGCTTCTGTGGCTTCCTCTCTCTTTCTGTGGCTTTCTCTCTGTCTCTTTCTCTGTATTGATCTCATTCACAAAAGACTCCAACAAGAGGATTAAGACCCATCTGGGGCACACCTCACTGAAATAACCTAATCATAAGGTCCCACGCACAATAGGTTTACACACACTGGAATGGATTAGCGTTAAGAATATGATTTTCTAGGGTCCATTCAACTTCAGACTACCACATGGGACATAGTCAGTTACGTTCCCTGAAGTCAGAGATCTGAGAAGTGCATTCTCATGGCATTCCCTTTTGCTCTTTTTAAGAAGGGTGCCTAGCAAACTTCCCACGTACCTCACTAAACAGAATTGTGTCATGTGTCTGTAACTAAAACAATCTCTAGTAAGGGGAAGGGGACTACTATGACTGACTTAATGATAGACCAATCAGGACCACACTTTCAGGCTCACTAGTGCCCACCTCCACTGAAGCATGTGGCTATTGGAGGGGGAAGGATAGGTGGTAAACTGCACAAATTTGGGTTCTGATAGGAAGAAGTGGAGATGGATGTCGAGTAGGTAACCATCAGGGCCTGCTGCAGTGAGGGATGGGTGCCTTTGAAATCTATATATTTCTGTATAGTTTGAATTTTTTGAGCATGTATTACTTATATAATAATAATAGTAATTGTTATTATTATTATTTAGTTTGGGTAGATAATTGAGTGGGACTAGTTATTGAATATTTGGTTCTATGTCTGTGATTTATAATCTGTGGCCTTGGATAAGTAATTCAACATCTTCAAGTCTTTATTATTAAACAGTTGGAAATCTCAGGTTGAAAAAAAAGAACTGGGACCATCCAAGAAACATGGGTTTTTCTTATATCCTGGGGAACAAATGATTTCCTCTCTGGATAGTAAGGAATTTGGCCTCCAAAGAGAGGTCTGGCTTTGGCCAGGTAACCTCTAAAACTTTGGAATTTCCCGAGTGATAGGAATATCTTTGTTATACGAGTGACACAGGGTGTCTTCAGTGGGTGCTGGCTACCCAGAAAGACCAACCGTGTAATTAGAGGATTGTGACTTCCAGCCAGTGATATCGGTCTGACCTCCTGGGAGGGGAGGGGGCCTGAAGATAGAGTTCACTCATGTGGCCAGTGATTCAATCAATCATGCCTATGTAATGAAGCCCCAGCAAAAGCCCTGGGAACTGAAGAAGCTTCAGCGAGCTTCCTGGGTTGGCAGTATTCTTTGAGTACTGTCATACGTCTTGGCTGGGAGGGTGACATGTCCTGCCTCCATGGAAGAAGGGTAACCAAAGCTGCCATTTGAGACTCTCCCAGACCTCTCCCTAAGCCTTTCTTCAATTGGATGGTTCTGGTTTGTATCCTTTTGCTCTAATAACTGCAGTCATAAGTATGGTGCTTTCCTGAGTTCTATGAGTCATTCTGGAAAAACATTGAATTTGAGGGGGTATTGGGAACTCCCGCATTTGCAGCCAGTGTAGTTAGAAGTGGGGATGGCCCTGGGAACCCTCAAACTTATGGCTGGTTACTGTGCCACTAATTTGTGAAGTGTGACCTAACTCTGAGTAGTTAGTGTCAGAATTCCTTGCATTATCTGTATTGAATCTGAAATATGTGTTCATGCGTGTTAGATTATACTACTTTAGGTTTAGTTATTGTTTTAATATTTTGAAGATCTGGAAAAAATACAGTTCTCCCTATTGCTTTTCAATAAGCACATTTCAGAGTCGCAATGAGTCTTTTTAACAAATTGAGTGAATTGTTCTTTTATTTCCTATAATTGCTTGGAATGACAGAGAGAATAATTGTCCAGTTGATTTGATTATGAGATTATGTGGCTATTTTGAAAATGATCTGTTTAGTTCTAATTATTCAAACAATTAAATATATTGTTAAATATATATATATATATTATATTGTTAAATATATTGTTAAATATATTTGTTAAATATATATTGTTAAATATATTGTTAAATATATTTGTTAAATATATATTGTTAAATATATTGTTAAATATATTGTTCCTAACTACTTCAATCCTATTTAAAGCTCACTATTTGATGTCACTTTAAAAACTGAGATAAGATGCCTGCTAAGAAATCTGGAAATTGGGAAGCCATAATTAGTTAGTGGACTTAGGTTTAGGTATTTTCTAAGGGATACTAGTAGTTGTAGTAATTACCCCCAAATTATGATGAGATATTAGGAGAGTTATTAAACTTTGCTACTTTTCATTTTTCTCATTTACAAAGCAAAAATAATTAAGCTGTTTGAAAATTACATTATATCAATTGTCTATTTTAGAAAAAAAAAGAGCCCTAAAATGTAGAGGCTTATAAAAACAATCCCTTTATGTGCTCACAATTTCTTTGGATCAGCAACTTGGGCTGAGCTCAGTTGGACTAATCTGTTCATCTCATCTAGGGTCACTCATGTGGTGACAGCTTGTGGATCATCTAGAGGCTGGCTGATCTAGGCAGCCTCAGCAGAGATGCTCACCCATACTCTTTATGGTCTCATCTAGGAGCCCAGGCTTCCTCACGTGGCAATCTCAGGGCAGCTGGCGAGGACAAGCCTGATGCTCGTGTACTTTTTAATCCTCTGCTTGCTGATGTCCCATTGGTCAAAGCAAGTCACATGGCCACGCCAAGTCAGCATGGGAGGGAAACACACCAGGAGAGTTTGATCCATTGGGGCCATTACTGTCACAGTCTACCACAGGGACATCACACATGTCAATCAGCAAATATGGAGAAATCTTGCAAACCTTAAAATACTAAATGATTTACAGTCATCAACCTTTGAGCAAGTAAGGATTGCTGAAGTGTGTTATTACTCAGAGTACATTTAACACTGCAAGATACTTGGGGGAAAGAGTGTTCTGGGGACTCAAAGTGAAGTTTAACAACATGATTTCCATTATTTTGATATCTGCTTGGCTAAAAAACGCCCTCTCCAGGTGAAAGGTGATGAGAAAAGTTCCACTCAGAACCCAACCTCATGTTGACCACCCATCTTAGGAGGTCTCTGCTCCTCATCCCATCATTTCTTTTCATTGCATCCTGAGTCATTACCTTCTATGATTGTAATTTTTCATTATGCCTGCAGTTGTTTATTAAATCTGTCTTCCTCATTATCCTATCCAGTAAGCTTCGTGATAACAGGAACCATGTCTGTTTCACTCACCAGTACATACCCCAGAACCTAGCACTGGACTTGGCATATAATCATAGCCTAAGAAATATTTACTGAGATGTGAATGAAGTGAAAGGCTACATTTATGCAACAAGCACCTCCTGACGTTGTTTCCTAACAACAAGCATCTCTGTGCTGAGAATACAGTGAACTTTCCTGACTCTTAACGGGTGATTCATTCTGTGGTGGACTTTCCAGAGTAGGGCGGTAGCTCCTTGCTTCAGAAGCATCTCCATATACCTCTTTCGTTAATCAGTTCTTCCTCGCACTGTTTGCAGGAAAAAAATCCCATTGATTCTACCTGAGCTCTGCCTCCAGAATCCCAGCCCTCCACTCCATCCTTCTGACACTGCCTTAATGGTCATCACCATTTCCTGCCAGATTCCCATGCCAGCCCCCTAACTGGGCTCCTGGCCAGCGGTCTGGCTCCATCCCATCCTATCTATACCCCTCAGCTGCCAGAGATATCATAAAAATATTTGAAAGATTAATTCTCCAGTATAAAGACTTCCCCTGCTTCCCCAAACCCACAAATAAAATCAAGTTCACGCATTCTGGCACGAGGTTCAAGGCCTTTCACAATCTGCCCTGAAGTCACCCTCCCAGCTCCTCCCTCCTCACCCATCCCCCTTCCACCCACGCAGCCTCTGCTCGGCCACAGGGAACATTCTGGTGTGGGATGATGTGCCTGCCTTTCCAGAATGCCATCGTTTAGTGCCAGCGTTTTTCTTTGCCTGGCATGCCTCCTTCACCAGGAAATCTCCCTCCTTCTCATCCCCCAGACTTTACTTGAAATTTCCTTTTCAGGAAGCCCGTCCAGCCTCAGTCGTTCCTCTCTCTATTAAAACTCTCATCACATTGTGTCCTAAGTATACACCACAGCTCCTCCTGATGCTATTTCCAGCAAGTGGGGAGTCTTGTTGGAAGAGATGAATGAAGGAAGGAGGAAAGGAAATGAAAAAAAAAAAAAAAACAAATTAACATGAAGTCAGCAAGTAGAATACAGGTTATTACCAGGGGTTGGGTGGGGTGGGGAATGGGGAGATGGGGAGTTAAGGCTAAACTGGTACAGTTTCTGTTTGGGGTGATGGAAAAGTTTTCGCATAGGGTGGTGTTGATGGAGGCTCAACTTTGTGGCTGTAATTAACATCACTGAGCTGTATATTTGAAAGTGGAAAAAATGGAGAATTTTCAGTTGTAGATAAGCTACCAGACTAAAAATAAATAATTTTTTAAAAAGATAGTAACGCGATGAGAATGCCTACCTGGCCAGCCACTGAAAGAACTGCGATGAGAATACCATGCTTGGCACACACTCGCTCTCATGAGTGCCAGCTCCTCTGAAGGATGCTGCATTCAGGTGAACAAACACTCCTGCCTGAACTGGTTGTAAAGATACAGAGAAAGCAGTCAGTCTTCCTTGATGGGGGTCTCATATTTTCTCTCTCCTCCCATTCCACTTCTCCTCCACACCTGGGAGAAAAATAACTCTGATCATTAGAGCTCTTTTCAAATGGAACCAAAAGGTGTAATCTTGGTATGCAGCCTCTTCTGATTTTGTGTTCTTTGTCCACAAGATGGCAGAAAAGGCAAAGCCCAATGAGATGGACACTGCCATGTCAGCTTCTCCTTTGGAGGATGTTCAAGGCCTTCTAGAAAGCAACCCATTAAAATCTCACTAATGTGGGTCACTGAATAAATCGAGACTGGATCAGTTGGCACCCCATCCCTGACTTCTTACATCCTGCTGCCTCTCTGTTCCACATCTGTTGCATTTGCCAGACATCCCTTCCCCCTTCTGAAAACAGCACCCCTCTTCCTTCTAGGAGAACGAATCCCATGTAGTTTGAGTGGGTTTGGTCATATCCATCCCCCAAGGGACCCTGGCTTTTTCCCATCAAGGAACCTCAGACCATTGGCTATGACAAATGGCTCAGGATTGGGTACATGACCCAAGGGGACCAAGCAAAATCCTCCTGAGGTTTTTCTGCCTGAGACATTTGGGAAAATCATCTCCTTCCCGTGAGATTGCTAACCTTGTAGGATGTGAGTCTGGGCTGCCACTGACCATTATGATTTCCAGTGGAGAAAGCCAATTCAAGAGAGAGGGAGAGAGCTCTGATGACATCATTTGAGCTCCAGGTTCAGACTGTGCCTGAAGCCAACTGACATTACTTGAGCCAATAAATTATCTTATTTAATCCAGACAGTTTTGGTTTTCTGTCACTTGCACTTGAAAGAATCCTCAACTACTATTCTTTTTAAACAAAAATACTTCATTTTTATCTCAGCTTTACTCAGAGAAGGTATAGATCAGACATGAAAAGGCCCTGTTTTCATTGCATAGGATAAGAAACAAGGCCGATGTAGTATCATTGGGTGGGGAAACTACGGATCTTTCTAGCCCCTCTTTTGTCCATTTCTCACTTGGCAGCTTCATTCTTGTCTAGATATGTGGTAAGAAAGTAACCAGAATTCAGGCAAAACCATATTCAAATGTAAATACCAAAATGTATTCCTTTGCCCAGGATAAGCTTTTTTTGGCTTAGTTCTGTCTTGGCTTATTATTAAAAATACCTACCTTTATTTTTGCAGATGCTCTGCATAGCTGCTTTCAAAGGTCTGGATTACTAAACCCAGTGCTCACTTCCAAATACTAAAGCCATGGACAACTCCACTCTTTTTTTCCCAGTGAGTTCAGAGAACCATCAAGTTCATTCTCATTAATACTCATAAAACTACAATGGAATATAGGGGCAAGATGGCAGCATAGAGAGGTATGAATTTAGTTAGTCCTCTAGAGCAACTAATAAACAACCAGAAACAACTAGTAGATAGTCTGGAACAACAGGTGGGGACAACTGTGACTGTCCACACATTGTACACCAGCCTGGAATGGGTGGAATGGCTGAGATTGCAGCATAAAAGCTGGAAGTAAAAACTGTGGAACCACACTGGAAGCCCCCTTCCACCACGGCAGGCTGAGCTGCAAAACCTTGCTGTGGGAGAAAGCAGCATTCCTGGAGCAAGCGAATATAGCTCAACCTAGCTCCAACTGGGGTTTTAATTAACAAATATGGACTGCTGGATACAAGCTACAAACATAGAAAAACCCCTAACAAGCAGCAAAGTACCCTGAGGTTACTCCCAGTGGAGAGGAGGTAGGGCTGATGGGGGAATAAAAATGCAGAAGCTTTTAGAGACAGCTGACCTTGGAGTGCCAGAAAATGCCTGTGTCCTGGGAAAGGGAGCCCAGTAAACCAGGTGCTATCTCTGGATGACAAAACTGGAGCCGTGGACTGGCTCTGAAAGGGGGCTTTCTTTCCCTCTTTCTCTCTCTCAATCTGAGTGGCTCAGTGGAGCAAGCCTCAGCCATTTTCAGTTCCCAGCACTCTGACCCAGACAGGGATGGCGTTAACAGAGTCAGAGAGACAAAGGAGTAATTCAAGTGCAGAAGATAACTCCCTGGGAGGTGTATCTTCCCTAAGAGGAGGGGGGTGGGGCCCCAGCTCTAGTGCCTGCCCTCCCTTCAGAACTTAGACCCCAGGGCCTGGGGGAAAACAGTCAAAACAGAAAGAACTTAAGCTGAGAATTAAAGGGACCACACCTGTTCCAGTTTGCTAATGCTGCCTTTTTGCAAAACACCAGAAATGGATTGGCTTTTATAAAAGGTGGTTTATTTGGTTACACAGTTACAATCTTAAGCCCATAAAGTGTCCAAGGTAATGCATCCACAATTGTGTACCTTCCTTCACTAGAGGATAGCCAGTGGTGTCCAGAAAACCTCTGTTAGCTGGGAAGACACATGGCTGGCATCAGTTCCAGAGTTCTGGTTTCAAAATGGCTTTCTCCCAGTATGTTCCTCTCTCAGCTCCTGTGCGTTCTTCAAAGTGTCCCTCTTGGCTGTAGCTACCTCACTCCTTCTGCCTGAGGTTATACAGTGTTCTAGAAATCTAATTAAGGCCTACATTGAATGGGTGGGGCACACCTCCATGGAGATTATCTAATCAGAGTCATCACCCACAGTTGGGTGGGCCACATCTCCATGGAAACACTCAAAGAATTACAATCTAACTGACAATAATACATCTGCCCACAAGAGATAGCATCAAAGATAAATGTCATTTAGGATGACATAATACATTCAAACTGGCACAACACCTCTTTACACCAGTGAGGAATGACAGGCTGACAGGCACCACCTGCTGGGTAGGTTAGGAAAAGCACAGTGGCTAGAGGCCTCACAGAAAAGCCTGTCAATCTTCTAAGACACACCCTCAGGGAAACCTGATACTGAATATAGTCCCATTCTGAGACCTGAGCCTGTTCTGGTCTGGGAAAATCTGATTGGGGTAATCAAGGAAACCAGATGCCTTGACAACAGAAAACTACAAATCACACTAGGAAAAATGAAGATATGGCCCAGTCAAAGGAACAAACTTACACTTCAAGTGAGATACAGGATTTGAAACAACTAATGCTAAATCAATTAAACAAGTTTAGGGAAGATATGGCAAAAGAGATGCAGTATATAAAGAAAACACTGGGTGAACATAAGGAAGAAATAGAAAATTTGAAAAAACAACTGGCAGAATCTATGGAAATGAAAGGCACAACACAAGGGATGAAAAAACACAAAGGAAACATACAGCAGCAGATTTCAAGAGGCAGAAGAAAGCATTCAGGAACTGGAGAACAAGACACCTGAAATCCTACATGGGATAGGGAAAAGAGTGGAAAATATGAGCAATGTCTCAGGGAATTGAATAACAACATGAAGGGCATGAATGTACATGTCATGGGGGTCCCAGAAGGAGAAGAGAAAGGAAAAGGGGCAGAAGCAATAATGGAGGAAATAATCAATGAAAATTTCCCATCTCTTATAAAAGACATAAAAATACAGATCCAAGAAGCATAAAGTACCCCAAACAGACTAGATCTGAAAAGACCTACACCAAGATACTTAATAATCAGATTATCAAACGTCAAAGACAAAGAGAGAATCCTGAAAGCAGCAAGAGAAAAGAGATCCATCACATACAAGGGAAACTTGATAAGACTATGTGCAGGTTTCTCAGTAGAAACCGTGGAGGCAAGAAGAAACTGGTGTGATGTATTTAAGATACTGAAAGAGAAAAACTGCCAACCAAGAATCCTATGTCTGGCAAAACTGTCCTTCAAATATGAGAGAGAGTTTAAAATATTCTCTGACAAACAGACAATGACAGAGTTTGTGAACAAGATACCTGCTTTACAGGAAGTACTATAGGGAACACTACAGACAGATAGGAAAAGACAGGAGTGAGAGGTTTGGAAGACAATTTTGGGTGATGGTAGCACAATAATATAAGTACACTGAACAAAGATGACTGTGAGTATGGTTGAAAGAGAAAGGTTAGGGGCATGTGGGACACCAGAAGGAAAGAGGGAAAATAAAGACTGGGACTGTTTAACTTAGTGAAACCTAGAGTGCTCAACAATTGTGATAAAATGTAAAAATATGTTTTCACATGAGGGACAACAAAGGAATGTCAAACTTGCAAGGTGTTAAAAATGCGGTGGTATTGGGGAAAAAATACAATCAATGCAAACTAGAGACTTTAGTTAACAGAAATATTGTATTATGCTTCCTTTAATGTAACAAAGGCAATATACCAAAGCTAAATGCCTATAAGAAGGGGATATAGGGCAGGGGTATGGGACTCTTGGCATTGGTGATGTTGTCTGATTCTTTTATTGTACTTTATTTTAATATTATCTTTTCTTTTGTTGCTTTTCAGCTGTCATTTTTTTCTTTCTTTTTCTTTTCCTTTTGTCTCTTTATCTTCTTTGACTCTTTTTCTTTGTGGAAGAAATGGAAATGTCCTTATATAGATAGTGACGGTGGTGGTGAATGCATAACGATGTGACTATACAGTGAACCATTGATTGCTTACTTAGGACAGAATGTATGGTGTGTGAACAAAGCCATTTTAAAAAAAGACAGGTTGATGGAGAAACCTTGAGGGCATTACATTAAGTGAAATAAGTCAGACACAAAAGGACCAATATTGTATGGTCTCACTGATATGAACTAATTATAATATGTAAACTCATAGACATGAAATACAGGTTACCAGGATATAGAATGAGGCTAAAGAATGGGGAGCAGTTGCTTATTATGAGCAGAATGTTCAACTAGGTAGAACTTAAGTGTTTTGGAAATGGACAGAGGTGATGGTAGCAGGTTATTGGGAGAATAACTAATTGTGCTAAATGGTCTGTGAATGTGGTGGAAAGATGAAGCTTAGTCACATTTGTCACCAGAAGGAAAGTTGGAGGTTAAAACATGGAAATGTATGAAACAGTGAATCTTGTATTGGACAATGTCCATGATAACGGTACAAATATTAGAAATCCCTTTCATGAACTAGAACAAATGTATGACACTATAACTAGAAATTATTAGCAGAAGGGTATATAGGGAAAAATATACCCATTGCAACCTACGTACTACAGTTAGCAGTATATTAATATTCTTTCATCACAGTAACAAATGTACTATACCAATACTATGAGTCAATAATGGAGGGGGGAGGTTAGGGGAATGGGAGGATTTGAGTTTTCTTTTTTTCTTTTTATTTCTTTTTTGGAGTAATGAAAATGTTCTAAAAATTGAAAAAAAAATTAATTATGGTGATGAATGCACAACTATATAATGCTACCATGAACAATTGATTGTACACTTTGGATGATTGTATGGTGTGTGAATAATCTCAATAAAATTGAATTAAAAAAAAAAACTTACAATGAATGTTTACCCCAGACCCTTCTGTCAAAGCTCTTTGCAAACACAATGTTCCATGGTGAATAAATAGAAATAATATGGAACTTGATAAAGGCCTCATACATTTTGGGGAGCCACTTGGTGCTTAAGGAAGATAAAAAGAGAAAATGCAAGAAATGATGCTAGTTTAAGATCTCTCTATATACAATACTTCAAAAGACTTTTTTTTAATGTGGGGAATTTCTCTATTTAGAGGTTTTTAGGACAAAGCAAAGTTACAGGCCCTTTAATATTTTGGAATGGCAAACTGCAAAAGAGGCAGGATTGACAAGAATAAACTACTATTAAAAATCTGCTTTTAAACCATTAATGGCAGTTCAAAAAAGGCCAGTGAACTCCTGGGGTGATATTAAGGAAGGAGCATTGGTGAAATGTCTGCAAAAACAAAATCAATTGGACCCTCTCACTTCAGAACAACTTATCTAAAAGTTTCCACAAGAAACTGTCATTAGCAGGGTGTTCAGGAGGCCCAGAGAAAGACAAGGTTTGTGTGTCTTGCTCATTAACCTTCCTTTCTTTTGCTCTGTAACACTTTGGGTCATTGCCAAGTCCAAGCAGCTAGACTACATATCCATTCTTTCCTTGACTTATTCATTTGAGAAACATTTACTGAGCAGCTATTATGGGCACGGTGTGACTAATGAGCAGTCGGTGCAACTGATGCAAGGGAGTACAGAAAGAGCTGGACTGCAGGGACTCCTGTCCTCAACTTTTCACCAGCTCTAGCTTGGACCAGTCGACAAATATTTAAGATAAATGCATGCTCCATGCCAGACACTGTATTAGACCTCAGGAATACAGAAGAACCATCATCTCTGCTTGCACTAGTGGTGGCAGTTAGACTGGGTTTGGTTCCTAAAGAAGACTCATACAACCCAAAATGACAATAGTTCAGGAAAAGGATGTAGTATAGCAACAGCATTAATTAAAGTAAAGCTATGCATAGGATGCAAAGACTGCCTCACAACAAAGGGTCTGAAGGGGCCAGATGTGGGTTCCAATTGTCCTCCTGCTGCAGGCTTATATGGATGTACCTTCTCTCCTGGATTAGGAAAACTGGCCTGTGCACAGAGCGCCTTGGAACCAGGGTATACAAAACAGAATCTAAACTGGGGCTTCTTATACTCTGCTGGTCACACAAGTATATTCTAATCTCGCCATGTGACCAGTCCCAATGGGAGAGCTCAGCAGGGGTCTCCCCAAGACCAGGTGCAAATCTTCAATCCCAGTTATCAACAAACAATGCTGACAATCTGTTACAAACTAGACTGAAACAAGCACTACTATTAATAAGTACATGTTAGATCTTGCCCAGGTGCCAGTGCCCTGCAGGTACGTGCTGTCACAGCAGCAAGGCATCTCAGGCTGATTCCGGGTCTATAGGAATTAACCCCTTAAACTCCTCCAGTCCATCTCCACAGTGATTTACGAAAACAAAACAACCCAAAACTTATTCTGATTATGTTACTCTCTTCCTTTAAAACCTTCAATGGCTCTTTATTCCCTTCCAGATAACATCTTTGCTCCTGAACGCAGCATGCAGTGCCTTTTAGGATCTGGCCCCAGTCTGCCTTCCCAAATTTAAATTCCTTCTTGATACAGGCCTTTTGCTCCAGTAATGCTGGCCAGACTGCCTTGAAATAGTGATGCTTTCCAACCTTCTCCACACTTCTGACATGCTGTTGCCTTTCTTTTCTTTGCCTTGCCATCTACCATGCAGCATGGCTATTATCTCCTCTAGGAAGTCCTCCCTGGTTTACAACCCACTGTAATTGTGCTGCCCCAGCACCTCAGACCTAGGCCTACTTTAGAACTTTATGATCATGCTTGATTGCAATTGTTTTCATAATTTTCCATCCCTCTACTCCTGTCCCCATTAGATTATTGGCTTGTTGAGGATAGGATATTGTTCTAGTTTGCTAATGCCGCCGGAATGCAAAACAGCAGAAATGGATTGGCTTTTATAAAAGGGGGTCTATTTGGTTACACAGTTATAGTCTTAAGGCTGTAAAAGTGTCCAAGGTAAACACATCAGCGATCGGGTACCTTCACTGGAGGATGGCCAATGGTGTCCAGAAAACCTCTGTTAGCTGGGAAGGCACGTTGCTGGCATCTGCTCCAAAGTTCTGGTTTCAAAATGGCTTTCTCCCAGGATGTTCCTCTCTAGGCTGCAGTTTCTCAAAAATGTCACTCTTAGTTGTACTTGGGGTATTTGTCCTTTCTTAGCTTCTCCGGAGCAAGTCTGCTTTCAATGGCCGTCTTCAAAATGTCTCTCATCTACAGCTCCTGTGCTTTCTTCAAAGTGTCCCCCTTGGCTGTAGCTCCTCTTCAAAATGTCACTCTCAGCTGCACTGCACTGAGTTCCTTCTGTTTGTCAGCCCATTTATATGGATCCACTGATCAAGACCCACCCTGAATGGGTGGGGCCACGCCTCCATGGAAATATCTCATCAGAGTTATCACCTACAGTTGGGTGGGGCACATTTCCATGCAAACAACCTAATCCAAACATTCCAACTTAATCTCCACTAATATGTCTGCCCCACAAGATTGCATCAAAGAATATGGCTTTTTCTGGGGGACATAATACATTCAAACCAGCACAGATATGTATCATTTTTTTCTGAATTCTAATCACCTATCTCAGTTTCCTGTGGACAGGAACCATTCAACCAATGTTTTTAATGAATTGCTTTCAGCAAAATACATGTGGACGGATGGTATCGAGGGCGTGGGTGGTATAAAGACCAACTGCCCATAGCAGTTGTCCTCCTCCTTGAGGCCCAGCTGTGCTCTTGACCTCAGATTCCATTAGATTTCCCTATTTTTATAATAATTTTCCCTACCTCTTTTTTACTCTTAAGCTACTTCAAATAGATTTCTAGTGCTTGCAACTAAAAATATCCTAAAAAAACATTGCCTCATAGGTTGGTGGAATTATATAATTGTGTAATCTGTGCATTTTACTGTATATACATTTTACCTCACAAAACAAAAACCAAAAACAGAAAGGAAAAAATTACCTTAAAGGGTTGATGTGAGATATAAATGAGATAATGCATGTGTGGTGGTGTGTTAGTCACGAATTATTTGGATACAAGGGACAGCAACCCAAATGAGTAAAAAAAATAGAATGTATAGGCTCATAGAACTGAAAAGGCTAGAAGAAGTTCTGTGTATTCATTTCCTATTGCTACATAACAAATTACCACAAACTTAGCAGCTTACAGCCACAGACACTTATTATCTCAGTTTCTCTAAGATGGAAGTTGAACACAATGTGGCTGGATTCTCTGCTCAGGATATCACAAGTCTGAAATCCAGGTGTCCACCAGGCTGAGTTCTCATACGGGGGCTCTGTGGAAAAACCTACTTCCAAATTCATTCCTGCTGTTGGCAAAATTCAGTTCCTTCCAGTTGTAGGACTGAGGTTCCCATTTCCCTACTGGCTGCCAGGGGCCGCACTCACCTCCAAAACACCATCCACAGTTCCTTTCCAAGTGGTCCTGCAGGCAGTTACCAGCATGGATGTTGGTTTTCTTCCAAGCCAGCCAGACCATGTCTCTCTGAGTTCTTCTTTTGGGCTCATGTGATTAGGTCAGGCCCACTCAGATGATCCCTATCTTAAGGTCAGCAGATTTGAGACCTTAATTACATCTGCAAAATCCCTTCACAGTAGTACCTAGATTAATATTTGACGGAATAATTGGGAGAAAGCATGTATACACCAGGGGGAGGGAATTCTGGGAGGGCCATCTTAGAATTCTGTATACTACAGTCTAACTTCAGGCATGGCTAGATCCCAGGGGCTGTATGTGTGTGTGTGTGTGTGTGTGTGTGTGTGTGTGTGTGTGTGTTGGCTTTTTTCCAGTAAGTACTTCCCACAGGGTATTCCTGGGCACTCCAGGCATAGAGCTTATTGTCTCATCAATTTCATTAGAAAAGCCTCCTCCTTCCTGATGACCATTAGGGAATTGATTCTAATTGGACCGACTTGAGCTTTATGCTCATCTCAGAACCACTTTGGGGTCAGGGTGGCACAAATGCACCCGTTGGCCGGGTTTTGGTTGTGTGTCCTTTCTTTGAACCCAAGGGCTGGAGTTGGCTTCGCACAAACCATATAGACCAGTGGTGCTCAACGTCTGGAATAATTTGGGGTTGTTACAACTGGGATGGGAGAGGTGCTAGTGGCATCTCATGAGTAGAGGCCAGAGATGCTGCTGAGCATCTTGCAGTGCACAGGATGGCTCCCCACCACAAAGAACTGTCCTACGCAAAATATCAGTCCAGTGATCGACATTTTTGTTTGGTTGGTTGGTGTTTTTTTTTCCCCTTAAACTTGTGATATTTATTTAATGAAATAGTATTTAGAGGAAATAAGACAGCTGCAAATTCACATATCAGAAGTCACCAGATAATTCATGTCTAACAAGTCCAATCCAAAAATTTAGAAAAAGATATATAGTGTGACTCCAACAAAAAGCAGAAATGAAAATTTTATCGAACATAATGAAAATGGGATAAAAATAAAATGACATCAAAATTGCTAAAACAGATCTTTTGAAACACTGATTTAGAAAAGTGAAAAGATACGTATTAATAATTAATAGTACTGTTGGTAGAGATTTTCAAAACATGTAGAAACTAGTATGAACAACTTTTTCTTGATAAATTTAAAAATTGAGATGAAAAGGATAATTTCCATAAGATATAGGTTCCCAAAACTGAATTAATATGAATTAGAAACTGGAAAAAAATAAATAACCTTAAAACTTTGAAACATTTGACAAAACATTGTAATTGTTTTACAAGAAACTTTCCCATGTCTTCAAGATATTGGTAGTTCTCCTTCTTTATAAGCTCAGTGATTGACATTTGATCCTGAGATCTTCATTAATGAGATGGTTTATAGAGAGATCAGATTTTCCATCACCACTCCCCACCCCTTCTAGATACTCCACTAATAGAGAAAATAGTCCCAAGGTGTTCAAGAATGGAAATCACAGTTCTGGATTGCTTTCTTTCACTTCCTTCAATATCTTCTGGATTTCCATAGTAGATTTGTCTTATCTTCAACCTGAATGTCTGTAGGGAACCATTCTTTTGTTTTAAAGCCTCAAAAAACACTGTAAATTCACTCTGCCCCAAGATATTCTGGCCCAGGTGGAGCTCACTGGCTCTGATTGCTGATGAGAGCAGAGGCAAAGTCCTCGCAATAAAAAGGAATGATGGAGAAGCCGCAGAGCCATAGGCATTTTAGATTGCAACTGAGCTTCTTCGAGGACTCACAGAGAAAACCCAGTCCAGTAGCTATGGGATTAAGACCCAGGTCCCAGTGTGTTAGGCCAGAGTTTCCCAGCAGAAGCTCTGAGAGATGTTTGCAGACGCATCTAGTTATGGTGCAAGGCCGCAACCCCAGGGTCTGTAGCTTCTCATCAGAGTAACTCAAGACCTCACACAGAAGTTTCACCCCGCCACCCCCAATATCGTTCTTTGGCAAGCATGGGTGTGCCAGCCTCTGGTTGGCAATCAAAGCAGAAGAGAGATCTGTGCAGTAGGCTTCTCTGAGACGACAGTTTTGCAATGACAACCTGTGCAGAGTATGTTGGGTGTGTCAAATTGAACACAGCAACCAAGAGCTCATTGGATGTTAGGTTGTTCTAGTTTGCTAATGCTGCCAGAATGCAAAACACCAGAAATGGATTGGCTTTTATAAAAGGGGTTTATTTGGTTACACAGTTACAGTCTTAAGGCCATAAAGTGTCCACGATAACACATCAGCAATCAGGTACCTTCACTGGAGGATGGCCAATAGTGTCCAGAAAACCTCTGTTAGCTGAGAAGGTACGTGGCTGGCGTCTGCTCCAAAGTTCTGGTTTCAAAATGGCTTTCTCCCAGAACGTTCCTCTCTAGGCTGCAGTTCCTCAAAAATGTCACTCTTAGTTGCTCTTGGGGTATTTGTCCTCTCTCAGCTTCTCTGGAACAAAAGTCTGCTTTCAACAGCTGGCTTCAAACTGTCTCTCATCTGCAGCTTCTCTCTCAGCTTCTGTGCATTCTTCAAAGTGTCCCTCTTGGCTGTAGCAAGCCGGCTCCTTCTGTCTGAGCTTATATAGCTCCCTAGTAAACTAATCAGGGCCCATGCTGAATGGGCAGGGCCACACCTCCATGGAAACTATCCAATCAGTCATCACCCACAGTTGGGTGGATCGCATCTCCATGGAAACACTCAAAGAATTACAATCTAATTAACACTGACACATCTGCCCACACAAGATTACATCAAAGATAATGGCATTTTGGGGGACATAATACATTCAAACCAGCACAGAGGTTGAGGCATGTCAGGGACTGGTTGATTTTGAGGATCAAGGACAGGTCAGTGCATTGCTGGGTGGTGACTGAACGAGATTCCAACCTCAGATACTGCAGGTTACATTTTGAGTGTTTCAGAGTCTGACACAGCGGCAGTGCCACGTCCCTCCGGATGCTACCTCCCAGATCAGGTGTGTCAGAGTCTTCTCACCAATGAAAGCCAGGCAGAAATTCTGATAAGCATCAGCAGGGGAGAAGCTTTTAATCACCACTTTCTGGAGATTACAGGTGCCATGATTTACTTGTGCGCAAAGTATGCTCATCGAGGAGTTTCAGTGGAAGCTCTGACTCACTTCCCAAAAGCTCAGGTTCCTTCCTGTTCAAGCTGAACACAGAGCAGAGACAAAGAGAGCAGTAACTGTCCTGGAACCTCTCAACCTGAGAGTGAAATTGCGACACAGAATCATTCTCTGGAAATATCCCCTCTTCCACCTGCAGTGAGATTTTAGGCAAATTTTGACAATGCTCGAGACAGGAAGAAGAACCCATCATTTGCTGAGAAACCCTGAAACAGGCAAAGAAAGATGGTGCTCAAGGAAAATGAGGGTGTATTACCACAAGAAGGGAACCTAGAGCTTGGCCGGGCAGAAACCAGAGATTCCACTGAAAAGACAGTGCCTGACAAAGAGTAGGTTTCTAAATTTAAAATTTTTCTTCTTTTTGTTCTTTCCCTGACTATTTTCCTTACCTATTCCTGACTCCAACCTTGTCACATGCTCCTTTTAGGAAAAAAAAAGCCTTTTTCTACTGGTCCACCAAGATTAGTTACCACAATTTCTCTCTTACTTAAAGCCTTCTAGAAATTCCATATCCCCAGCAATGACTTTAATATTTGGGGGTCTCTTCTTTCCCCTGACTCCAGGCCACAGCCACCTGCCAGTCCAAACCCCTCACAAGTATAAGAATCACCTGGTGGTAAATGGGCAGCACATCTGTCAAATTCACACGCTTCCTCAGCCCCACATACCCAGATGAACATAAAACTTTTTTGGTCCAAATTTCTGCCTATATTAGTTTCCTGGGGCTGCCATAAGAAAACATCATAAACCATGTGGCTTAAAACAACAGAAATTTATTTTCTCACAGTATGAGGGCTGGAAGTCCAAAATCGAGGTGTCAGCAGGGTTGGTTCCTGCTGGGACTCCGAGGGAGAATCTGTTCCCTGCCTCTCTCCTGGCTTCTGGTGCCAGCCGGCAAGCTTTGGCATTCCTGGGCTTGCGGACACAGAATTCCAATTTTTATCTCCATCTTCATATGGTATCTTCCTGTGTGTCTGTGTATGCGTGTCCTCTTCTTACAAGGACACCAGAGATTGGATTTAGGGCCGACTTAATCCCATATGATGTCATCTTAACTAATTACATCTGCAAAGACCCTAATTGCAAATAAAGGCCCATTCATAGGTACCACAGTGAGGATTTCAGCCTATCTTTTTTGGGGGACATAATTCAACCCATAACACCCCCCCAAGAAATTAGCAATAGTAACAAATTCGTGCAACAGCTGCTTTTCTCTCTCCTTTCCCCAATTTCTGTTTCCTCTCGCCATGATTTGACTCTGGTTACAATAGTTTTTACAGTGTTTTTGCTTATTTGTTTGTTTTGTTTTACATTTCTTTCTCTTTTTTAATAGAAAATACATTCATATGGTTCAAAATTCAAAAGGTAAAAAGGGGTATATACAGCAAAATTTAGTCCCACCCTGTCCCCAGTTCCTTAACCACTCACCAGAGGAAACTAATGCTGCTAGTTTCAGTGATATTCTAGTGATATTCTCTGTGTTTACAAGCAAATACATATGCAGATTCTTCTCTCTCTCTCTTTTAAACAAAATGGCAATACACTAGGCACACAGCCCTGCATCTTGCTCTTACTTTTTTTTCTTGCTTAAAAATTATTTTGGAGATTGTGCGTTTTAGTACATAAAAGCTTCCTCTTTCTTATGGCACTTTACCCATCCATTTTATGGATGTATCATAATTTATTTGACCATTCCCCTCTTGCTGGATATTTAGATGGTTTCAAATCATTCACTGTTACAAAAACTATACCTCCACATTATAGTCAATTATATCTACAGGATAAATTTTTAGAAATGGTTGAAGTGTCAAAGGTTAAGTACATTTGTTGTTTTGAAAACAATTACTATATTGCACCAGTTTGCCCTCTGTGTTAGTTTGCCAGAGCTGCTATGACAAATACCAAAGAACTGGTTGGCTTAAATGACAGGAATTTATTTTCTCACAGTTTTGGAGGCTAAAATCAAGGCATTGGCAGGACCAGGCTTACTCTGAAGTCTGTAGTGCTCTGGTGATGGCTTGTTGGCGATCAATCTCGCCTCTATCCCATGGCCATCTGTCTTTTGTCTCCTCCTCTGGCTTCTACTGACTGACTGCATCTGAATTTCCTCTGCTTCTAAGGAGTTCAGTCATACTGGATTAAGGCTCTTGTTGATTCAGTTTGGCCTCATTTTCAGTTTTACAAATGAGTTCACACCCATGGGACCAGGGATTCAGACTTGAACATATCTTTGTGGGAGACATGATTCAATCCAGCATGCCCTCCCACCAGCAATGGATGAGAGTGATCATTTCTGCCACCCCTTTCCAACAGAATGTGCGCTGTTTTCAGCTTCCTTCCTGACAGTGTTTGCAGTGAGCAGAGCTAGTGAGGCTCCTTCTGCATAGAAATAGAAAAGAGTTTGGGAGATGCTGAATTAGGACTGGTGAAACTCCTCCTCAGGTAGCACTTGGGGCAGGCAGCTTCTAAGCTGCAAAAGAACTCAGTGATGATGGGAGGCTAATCAGCTTTTAGCACAGTGAACCAACTAAATGGCACACCAAAGGAAATGATGAAATCTTAAGGAAACCCTAAAAACAGGGTAACCTCTGGAATGCTATCCCAAGGAGGTAATTTGAAATACAAGAAATGCACAAAGTTGTTTCATCTAAATGTCTAGAAAAAAGGACATGGTTACATACACTGAAGTACAGTCCTGAGATGGAATAACACATAGCCATCAAAAACACAGTTTTCCAAAAAAATATTATGTTGGAAGCAATGTCATTATTTTAGGTTACTTGTTTTTCTTATTCCTTTGTTTGGATATGGTTTGTTAATTTTTGTGGGGTATGGTAGGAACACAGTGGAAGCAAAGTAGTTATTTTAGGTTATTTGTTTTTCTTAATCCTTTGTTTTCTTTGAAATGTGGTGTTTTTTTTGTTGTTTGTTATTTTTAATTAGTTGATAAAGTTAAAAATTAAAAAAATAAAATCAATCAGTTCAATTTTTTGAAAAACATTAACAACTTAGTTTATCATCTAGGATTCTTTGGCTGCATGCAACAGAAACTGACCTTGGCCTACTTAAACAAATGGCAACATATAGAAAGATATTGAGACTGGAGGCTCCCCAAATCAACGTCAGGCTAGAGGCCCTGGCTTCAGATGGGCAGGAATAAAGATAGTTCCAGAGTCCCAGGCAACAAGAATCACCTCAATAGAAAGAACCACCACTGAGAGTCCTTCATTGGCAATAAAAATACCCAGAAATTGTTCCTCCTCACCCTTGCACCATTCATCCATGGGATGTCTGCAGGTTGCTCTGGGACAGGAAGTGGGAGGATCTGGCCCATCTGGCTGCTTCATGGGAGAGTCTCACTCTCATCTGGATTTCCCCTCCTGCCTGACTCACATTTGGGGTGAGAGAATCCATAAAAAGAAAATTTGGAAGCCAAATTGATATGAGGGATCAAAAGCTGACATTTGAACTATACAGTGAAGAAATGTTTACATTATAATATTAAATGGAAAAAGTAGGTGATGCAATTTAATAAATGGTGGAATTAAGTGGAAAATACACTCATAGAACAAATACAAGAAGGAAAGATACCAAAATGTTATTAGTACTTCTCTTTGGGAGGCAGATGATGGGTATTTTTCCTTCTTTCTATTTTTCCATATTTTCCACTTTTTTTCTAATAACCCAAATCTGTATTTATTTATTTTAAAGATATCTGTGTGAAAAGTTTCAGTGCACAGCATCTGGGGAATAGTAAAATTTAAGACTGGCCCTAGGCAACACCGTGCAAGAGGGGGTTGTTTGGAGTGTGAACCCCCCTTTCCTTTTTTCTTCTTCGTCCTCATATTTCTCATCCTCAGACAACCAGTGAGTTGCCCACAGTCTCCCTATCAAGACTTGCTCTCAGAAAAGGAGACGATCTCAGCTACCTTAAGCAAGTACAATAATAAAAAATTTTTCAACGCTTTGTATAGACTGTATGGTATGTGAATATATCTCAATAAAATTGAATTATTAAAAAAAATTTCAATAATAACAAAAATAGCTAATGCTTACTATACTCCATTCTAAGTGTTTCACCTGCATTAACTCACTGAATCCTCATAAACCTGCTATGAAGTATTATTATTATTACCCCCATTTTTCAGATAAGGAAAACCAAAGCTATGAAACTTACCCAAAGTCAACATAGCCAGTAAGTTTCAGCACAGGATTTAAGTCAAGCCAAGTCTCCAGAATCCACTTTTAACATTTACTGAGCATGTACTATGTGCACTATCTTATAAGATGCTTAAAACTTTATGGTGTTTGATATTCTTATTATTATTTCCATTTTTAGTTGAAGAAACTGCGTTTCAGAGAGGGTGAGACTGGTTTCAAACAAGTTGATATCAGAGCTACTCTCTAAAACACTTAAGTAAATTCCAGAGGAAGTTTTGCATTTTTTCTTGTCTCTAATTGTCGAGTGAAAGGCATTACCCTTTGTTAAGGGGATTTGGGAGAGAGAGATTTTCAGTTTTCCCATGCGCCCTAAAATTATGAGTGTTCTGGGAGTGAAGGCCCACTCTAGAGAAAATGATATGATTCTGTGAAATTCCCTTGCTAAATTTAGCTTTAAAACACTGCATTGAACTATTTCCCAAAACTCATCCAAATCAACAGATTTGGCAGTTCTAGTATGTCTGCAAATAGTTTTTATTAGAAAAATAATGCAGGATACTATCAAAGCATTTTCAAATGATCCAACAGAATGGCAAAATAGTGTTATAGCAAAAAGAGGAGACTCGCCCTCATTTTCACAAAGTAATTTTTTTCTCAAATGTCACCTTCTCAATGAGACCTAACAATCCTACTAAAAATTGTACTCCCTATCACTCCCACATCCTCCTTATCAAACCCATAAATCCCTCATTATTCTCCAACCCCCTTAATCCCTCTCGATTCTTTTCCTTTATAACTTTTGTCATGTTCTAACTTATTTTATGTTTTACCATTTATTATTTATTTATTTATTTATTTTGCTTTTTTGTTTCTTTACTTTCTCCCCATGCTAGAATTTACATTTCATGTGGGCAGGGACTTTTCATTGTTTTGTTCCCTCTGTGTACCAGCACATAGTAGGCCTGGCATGGAGTAGGCCCTCAGTAAATATTTTTTGAGTTTTTTTTCCTTCAGGGATTCATTTGTGGTATGGTAAGTTAAAATGCCGCCCAAAATAAACTTTGGAAGAAATAGAGGCACAAATCATCAAAGTTCTTTTGGAACTTTATTTTTTTTTAATTTATTTTTAAATAGGTAATATACTCAAATGTTCAAAATTTAAAAGTTACAAAAGGGTGGACAGTGAAAAATCGACTCTTTGCCCTGTTTCCCCTACCATTCTCTTGTGCTTCTCCTGGGAGCAGTCAAGGTTATTAATATCTTTTGTAAAGTTCTAGAGAAATTTCATGGATATACAAACAAATATATTTTAAGATGGGAATATTTATGTTGTATATATATTTTCACAATCAAAAATTTATCATTCAAAAAGCCACAGAAGCAAGAAACTGAAATCATTGCAACTTGGAAGAAAAGGGGGAGGCCAGCAGACAGTGCCATGTGGCAGAAGAGCCAACGACAGCCGGCAGCCAGTCTTAAGGGAAAAAAGCATTGTCCTGCTGATGCCTTGACTTGGACATTTTCATGGCCTCAAACTGAGAAAATCTGCAAAAAGTCCAAAATTAGCCTCATTTTAATTTGAGAAGAACACATTTTTGGAGTGAAGGTCAAGATTTCTGTAATTTGTCTCATTTTAAAAATCCAAGCCATTTAGGTAACATATACACATTAAATCTATGATTTACAACCTAAGAAGAAAAAAAATTCACTTAATTTCGTTAATTCAGTTTGTATAACCTTAGGTAATTTGGTATAAGTTCTAAAATTAAAATGAAATATAATCTGTGTGAGAAAACAAATTCATTTTAAAAATCATTTTTAAAATCCAAGCCATATAGGTAACAATTACACATTAAATTTTTTTTTCCCTTGGCCAACGTTTATAGCACCTTATGTTTTCACTTAAAAGTAAAAAAATTCTCATGTATCTGCCTTGTTTAGAACGCACATACCCCACACCAGCAAATATTAAATTCCGAAATTAAAATGAAATATAATTTGTGTGAGAAAACAAATTCATCATTCAGTAATTGATTATGTTTGAGGATACAGTATGCACATGGGGATGCAGCAAGAACCTCCTGTTTATATTGTATCCTCCTTGCAACTGGAGGAAATGAAGAAACACATTGCGCTGCCGTTTTGGCCATCGGTGGTGATTAGGCACAATGGGCTGGGGTGAAGTAGCCTGCAGGATTGACAGGCGCTGTGTGATACATCGGGGGTGCAGACTGAGCCTGGGTAAGAATACAGGCAATTCCAGGTTGGTTTTGAATGTTTGCTCTTTTGAAATGTGGTTACAGAATATATTTTTTAAAAAGTATTCCTTTTCACTCACCTTATATATCCTGGAGAGGACAGATTTACTTAGTCTTTTCTTTCTTACCATTCTTATCTGCTTTACCTCAGCAAAAGTTTCAGCAGAAGGAGAAAAAAAAATGTATGAATCTGATCTGGATCTTGCCTTTCCCACCATCCTTAGAGTTTATGCCACAAGATCACCCTGTAATTGTGCTTTTATTCCAATAAACACCTCCTGAACATCTCAATGTACAAACGTATCTGAAAATAGAGAAAGGTTCTGCTTTCCAAGGGTTTATCCTCTATTTGAGGAAACAGACACATACTCAAGTGTTGTTAATACAATGCAGGATAGGGCTGGGATAAGGGCTACAGGAGAGGCCCAGGGGGGCTAGAGGTCCCAGGGTTGCTGAGAGACTCAAAGGAAATAATGGACATGAAATGGCCGGAAAGACGGATAAAGAGAGAAGTTGGAAATGCAATTGTGTTGTTGCTTGACTCCTTTTCTCAGATCCTGGCATGAGTCCTAAGTACTCAATAAATATCTGCTAAGTAAATGAATTCTAGAACCCCTTGTCCATAATTTATTCACTTCTTAAATCCCTTTCTTTGCAAGAGAATCATTAAATTGTGATGACTACTAGGTTCCATCTTTCTCCTTTTATTACTCTGCAGATAAAGATTCCACAGAACAATATTGTTTTTATATAGTATCTTGTCACAGGAGCATCTTTCCATCAGGACACCTGGGTCCAGAAGTTCAGAGCTGAGAGTCCATTTTAATGAAATAAAAATCCATTCTGTCCCCAAGCTGATTGGCTTTTTTTTTTTTTTTTTTTTTAATCATCATTTTATTGAGATATATTCACATACCACGCAGTCATACAAAACAAATTGTACTTTCGATTGTTTACAGTACCATTACATAGTTGTACATTCATCACCTAAATCAATCCCTGACACCTTCATTAGCACACACACAAAAATAACAAGAATAATAATTAGAGTGAAAAAGAGCAATTGAAGTAAAAAAGAACACTGGGTACCTTTGTCTGTTTGTTTCCTTCCCCTACTTTTCTACACATCCATCCATAAACTAGACAAAGTGGAGTTTGGTCCTTATGGCATTCCCAATCCCATTGTCACCCCTCATAAGCTACATTTTTATACAACTGTCTTCGAGATTCATGGGTTCTGGGTTGTAGTTTAATAGTTTCAGGTATCCACCACCAGCTACCCCAATTCTTTAGAACCTAAAAAAGGTTGTCTAAAGTGTGCGTAAGAGTGCCCACCAGAGTGATCTCTCGGCTCGTTTTGGAATCTCTCTGCCACTGAAGCTTATTTCATTTCCTTTCACATCCCCCTTTTGGTCAAGAAGATGTTCTCCATCCCACGATGCCGGGTCTACATTCCTCCCCGGGAGTCATATTCCACGTTGCCAGGGAGATTCACTTCCCTGGGTGTCTGATCCCACGTAGGGGGGAGGGCAGTGATTTCACCTTTCAAGTTGGCTTAGCCAGAGAGAGAGGGCCACATCTGAGCAACAAAGAGGCATTCAGGAGGAGACTCTTAGGCACAGATACAGGGAGGCCTAGCCTCTCCTTTGCAGCAACCGTCTTCCCAAGGGTAAAACTTATGGTAGAGGGCTCAACCCATCAAACCACCAGTCCCCTATGTCTGTGGTCATGTTAGCAACCATGGTGGTTGGGTAGGCGAATACCCCTGCATTCTCCACAGGCTCCTCAAGGGGGCAATAAATCTTTTTTTTTTTTTTTTTCCTTGTTTTTCTTTTTTCTTTTTTTTTTTTTTTTAACTTTCCTTTCTTTTTTCAAATCAACTGTATGAAAAAAAAAGTTAACAAGAAAACAAACATACAATAAAAGAACAGTTCAAAGAGACCATAACAAGGGAGTAAGAAAAAGACAACTAACCTAAGATAACTGCTTAACTTCCAACATGTTCCTACTTTACCCCAAGAAAGTTACATAATATAGCAACATTTCAGTGAACTTGTTCCTACTACATCCATCAGAAATTAACAGACCATAGTCATTTCTGGGCATCCCCAGAACGTTAAATAGCTTATCTGTTCTTCTTGGATTATTGTTCCCCCTTCCTTAATTGCTCTCTACTGCTAGTTCCCCTACATTCTACATTATAAACCATTTGTTTTACATTTTTCAAAGTTCACATTAGTGGTAGCATATAATATTTCTCTTTTTGTGCCTGGCTTATTTCGCTCAGCATTATGTCTTCAAGGTTCATCCATGTTGTCATATGTTTCACCAGATCGTTCCTTCTTACTGCCGCGTAGTATTCCATCGTGTGTATATACCACATTTTATTTTTCCACTCATCTGTTGAAGGACATTTGGGTTGTTTCCATCTCTTGGCAATTGTGAATAATGCTGCTATGAACATTGGCGTGCAGATATCTGTTCGTGTCACTGCTTTCCGATCTTCCGGGTATATACCGAGAAGTGCAATCGCTGGATCGAATGGTAGCTCTATATCTAGTTTTCTAAGGAACTGCCAGACTGACTTCCAGAGTGGCTGAACCATTATACAGTCCCACCAACAATGAATAAGAGTTCCAATTTCTCCACATCCCCTCCAGCATTTGTAGTTTCCTGTTTGTTTAATGGCAGCCATTCTAACCGGTGTTAGATGGTATCTCATTGCGGTCTTAATTTGCATCTCTCTAATAGCTAGTGAAGCTGAACATTTTTTCATGTGTTTCTTGGCCATTTGTATTTCCTCTTCAGAGAACTGTCTTTTCATATCTTTTGACCATTTTATAATTGGGCCATCTGTACTATTGTCATTGAGTTGTAGGATTTCTTTATATATGCAAGATATCAGTCTTTTGTCAGATACATGGTTTCCAAAAATTTTTTCCCATTGAGTTGGCTGCCTCTTTACCTTTTTGAGAAATTCCTTTGAGGTGCAGAAACTTCTAAGCTTGAGGAGTTCCCATTTATCTATTTTCTCTTTTGTTGCTTGTGCTTTGGGTGTAAAGTCTAGGAAGTGGCCTCCTAATACAAGGTCTTGAAGATGTTTTCCTACATTATCTTCTAGGAGTTTTATGGTACTTTCTTTTATATTGAGATCTTTGGTCCATTTTGAGTTAATTTTTGTGTAGGGGGTGAGGTAGGGGTCCTCTTTCATTCTTTTGGATATGGATATCCAACTCTCCCAGCCCCATTTGTTGAAAAGACCGTTATGGCTCAGTTCGGTGACTTTGGGGGCCTTATCAAAGATCAGTCGGCCATAGATCTGAGGGCCTATCTCTGAATTCTCAATTCGATTCCATTGATCTATATGTCTATCTTTGTGCCAGTACCATGCTGTTTTGGCAACTGTGGCTTTATAATAAGCTTCAAAGTCAGGGAGTGTAAGTCCTCCCACTTCGTTTTTCTTTTTTAGAGTGTCTTTAGCAATTCGAGGCATCTTCCCTTTCCAAATAAATTTGATAACTAGCTTTTCCAAGTCTGCAAAGTAGGTTGTTGGAATTTTGATTGGGATTGCATTGAATCTGTAGATGAGTTTGGGTAGAATTGACATCTTAATGACATTTAGCCTTCCTATCCATGAACATGGAATATTTTTCCATCTTTTAAGGTCTCCTTCTATTTCTTTTAGTAGAGTTATGTAGTTTTCTTTGTATAGGTCTTTTACATCTTTGGTTAAGTTTATTCCTAGGTACTTGATTTTTTTAGTTGCTATTGAAAATGGTATCTTTTTCTTGAGTGTCTCTTCAGTTTGTTCATTTCTAGCATATAGAAACATTACTGACTTATGTGCATTAATCTTGTATCCCGCTACTTTGCTAAATTTGTTTATTAGGTCTAGTAGCTGTATCGTCGATTTCTCAGGGTTTTCTAGATATAAGATCATATCATCTGAAAACAATGACAGTTTTACTTCTTCTTTTCCAATTTGGATGCCTTTTATTTCTTTGTCTTGCCGGATTGCCCTGGCTAGCACTTCCAGCACAATGTTGAATAACAGTGGTGACAGCGGGCATCCTTGTCTTGTTCCTGATCTTAGAGGGAAGGCTTTCAGTCTCTCACCATTGAGTACTATGCTGGCTGTGGGTTTTTCATATATGCTCTTTATCATGTTGAGGAAGTTTCCTTCAATTCCTACCTTTTGAAGTGTTTTTATCAAAAAGGGATGTTGGATTTTGTCAAATGCTTTTTCAGCATCTATTGAGATGATCAATTGATTTTTCCCTTTCGAGTTTTTAATGTGTTGTAATACATTGATTGTTTTTCTTATGTTGAACCATCCTTGCATGCCTGGAATGAACCCCACTTGGTCATGGTGTATGATTTTTTTAATGTGTCTTTGGATTCGATTTGCAAGTATTTTGTTGAGGATTTTTGCATCTATATTCATTAGGGAGATTGGCCGGTAGTGTTCCTTTTTTGTAGCATCTTTGCCTGGTTTTGGTATTAGATTGATGTTAGCTTCATAAAATGAGTTAGGTAGTGTTCCATTTTTTTTCAATGTTTTGAAAGAGTTTGAGTAAGATTGGTGTCAGTTCTTTCTGGAAAGTTTGGTAGAATTCCCCTGTGAAGCCATCTGGCCCTGGGCATTTATTTGTGGGAAGATTTTTGATGACTGATTGGATCTCTTTGCTTGTGATGGGTTGGTTGAGGTCTTCTATTTCTTCTCTGGTCAGTCTAGGTTGTTCATATGTTTCCAGGAAATTGTCCATTTCTTCTACATTATCCAGTTTGTTGCCATACAGTTGTTCATAATATCCTCTTATAATTTTTTTAATTTCTTCAGGATCTGCAGTTATGTCACCTTTTTCATTCATTATTTTGTTTATATGGGTCTTCTCTCTTTTTGATTTTGTCAGTCTAGCTAGGGGCTTGTCAATCTTGTTGATCTTCTCAAAGAACCAACTTTTGGTGATATTTATCCTTTCTATTGTTTTTTTGTTCTATATGTCATTTATTTCTGCTTTAATCCTTGTTATTTCTTTTCTTGTACTTGGTTTAGGATTGGTTTGCTGTTCATTTTCTAGCTTCTTCAGTTGATCCATTAGTTCTTTGATTTTGGCTCTTTCTTCCTTTTTAATATATGCGTTTAGTGCTATAAATTTCCCCCTTAGCACTGCTTTTGCTGCATCACATAGGTTTTGGTATGTTGTGTTCTCATTTTCATTCGTCTCTATATATTTAGCAATTTCTCTTGCTATTTCTTCTTTAACCCACTGATTGTTTAGGAGTGTGTTGTTTAACCTCCAGGTATTTGTGAATTTTCTAAGTCTCTGATGGTTATTGACTTCTAATTGTATTCCATTGTGGTCAGAGAATGTGCTTTGAATAATTTCAATCTTTTTAAATTTATTGAGGCTTGTTTTATGTCCCAGCATATGATCTATTCTGGAGAAAGTTCCGTGAGCACTAGAAAAGTATGTGTATCCTGTTGATTTGGGATGTAATGTCCTGTAGATGTCTGTTAAATCTAATTCATTTATCAGATTGTTTAGGTTTTCAATTTCCTTATTGGTCTTCTGTCTGGTTGATCTATCTATAGGAGAGAGTGATGTGTTGAAGTCTCCCACAATTATTGTGGAAACATCAATTGCTTCCTTTAGTTTTGCCAGTGTTTCTCTCATGTATTTTGTGGCATCTTGATTGGGTGCATAGACATTTACGATTGTTATTTCTTCTTGCTGAATTGCCCCTTTTATTAGTATGTAGTGGCCTTCTTTGTCTCTCATAACATCCCTGCATTTGAAGTCTATTTTATCTGAGATTAATATTGCTACACCTGCTTTCTTTTGGCTGTAGCTTGCATGAAATATTTTTTTCCATCCTTTCACTTTCAGTTTCTTTGTGTCCCTGTGTCTAAGATGAGTCTCTTGTATGCAACATATTGATGGTTCATTTTTTTTGATCCATTCTGCGAATCTATATCTTTTAATTGGGGAGTTTAATCCATTTACATTCAACGTTAAAACCGTGAAGGCATTTCTTGAATCAGCCATCTTATCCTTTGGTTTATGTTTGCCATATTTTTCCCTCTCTCTATTAATATCCTTTATTGTACCCATACCAAATCTAGTACTGAACCTTTCTCCAAGTCTCTCTGTCCTGTCTTTGTTTCTCTGTCTGTAGGGCTCCCTTTAGTATCTCCAGTAGGGCAGGTCTCTTGTTAGCAAATTCTCTCAGCATTTCTTTGTCTGTGAAAAATTTAAGCTCTCCCTCAAATTTGAAGGAGAGCTTTGCTGGATAAAGTATTCTTGGCTGGAAATTCCTCTCTCTCAGAATTTTAAATATATCGTGCCACTGCCTTCTTGCCTCCATGGTGGCTGCTGAGTAGTCACTACTTAGTCTTATGCTGTTTCCTTTGTATGTGGTGAATTGCTTTTCTCTTGCTGCTTTCAGAACTTGCTCCTTCTCCTCTGTGTTTGATAGTGTGATCAGTATATGTCTCGGAGTGGTTTTATTTGGATTTATTCTATTTGGAGTTCGCTGAGCATTTATGATTTGTGTATTTATGTTGTTTAGAAGATTTGGGAAGTTTTCCCCAACAATTTCTTTGAATACTCTTCCTAGACCTTAACCCTTTTCTTCCCCTTCTGGGACACCAATGAGTCTTATATTCGGACGTTTCATATTATCTATCATATCCCTGAGGTCCATTTCGAGTTTTTCAATTTTTTTCCCCATTCTTTCTTTTATGCTTTCATTTTCCATTCTGTCATCTTCCAGGTCACTGATTCGTTGTTCAACTTCCTCTAGTCTTGTACTATGAGTGTCCAGAATCTTTTTAATTTGGTCAACAGTTTCTTTAATTTCCATAAGGTCATCCATTTTTTTTATTTAGTCTTGCAATGTCTTCTTTATGCTCTTCTAGGGTCTTCTTGATTTCCTTCATATCCCGTACTATGGTCTCATTGTTCATCTTTAGTTCTTTGAGTAGCTGCTCTAGGTGCTGTGTCTCTTCTGATATTTTGATTTGGGTGCTTGGGCTTGGGTTATCCATATCGTCTGGTTTTTTCATATGCTTTATAATTTTCTGTTGTTTTTGGCCTCGTGGCATTTGCTGAACTTGATAGGGTTCTTTTAGGGTTTGTAGACCTATTGAAGTCCTTATCTCTAATTTATCAGATCTACAGCTTCGTGGAGTACACTTTCTCTAACTAACCAGCAGGTGGCGTCCACGAGCCACCTGTTCTCCACAAGCCAGTTCTCCCCTGCTTAGCCTTTTTGGTGAGTCGGGGAGTGAGTCTTGTGGGGCCCAATTGGTGTACCAAGCTTGTGTGTGTAGTTGGTGTTGCCTGCCCTGTATGTGGGGCGTGTTTCTGGGCAGTCGGGGAGGGGGGGTGGCCCTAACAATCAAATCTCCCTGGTGATCCTAGAGTTTTAAAGCTGCTGCAATAGTCTAATCCTTCAGTTCAGACCTGCCACAGTTTGTCTCTGCCACTGACCCACAAGTCCTTGGTATTGGCGTATGGCTCCTGAGACTTGCAAGTGGGCCCCTCTTCCAGGCTGTGTACCCCGGGTCCTCTGTTGAGGGATGACTGTGCTATGTCACAGGTGAGTGCCGTCCCCCCAGGGTAGTTCTGGGCTGCTGGGCTGTGTAGGGAGGCTCCCAGTCTGCTCAAATGATGGCTGAATGGGGCTTTGTTAATTCACACTGCTCCACCTTCCCAGTTCTGGGACATTCAGCTGAGGTTGCAGGGAAGGCTAATGTCCACGCCCAGTTTTGTGGTGTGTGCCTGTTATTTGAAGCACTTCCATCACACTGGGTTGTCTGGGGCAGCTCTGGGCTATGGGGCTCGCAATGGACAGGAGTGTTTCCTGTCCACCAGGATGGTGGCTGTGAGCGGACACCCCCCTTTTCTTGGGAAGTTGTGTTGTTTAGTGAATTTTCTCAGCCACTGGATTATTGCCTTTTGTCTCAGAGCTCTCTTAGTTCTGCTCTTGACTTGACGTGCCCAAATTGCAATTCTTTGAAGCTTTCTGTATTGGGCTTCTTAGAGTAATTGTTTTAGAAAAAGAAAAAAGGATTTAAAAAAAAAAAAAAAAAACAAAAAAAAAACGGCCCTCCTCAGAGATCTAATGGGTTATTGAAATGCTAATAGACAAAGCAACCAGGGCCATTAAGGAAAGGTCCACAGGGCAGAGAGATCAGCTTTGCTTCGGGATTTGCATATGCGCCTCAAGGCCTGAGCTCCGCCCTTCCCCTTTCTGTGTTCACCAGAACTCCAAAAATCCTCTGCTTTTATTTTGGAGTTTTTCGTGTTGTTTTTTTTCTATGCCTGTCTCCTCTCTGCTGGGCTGGCTGCTCTCAGAGTCTCTGGTGTCTGGTCTCAGTCTATCTATGGTTGGAGTTTGAATCAGTAGAATGAGTTTCCGATAAGAGCAGCCACTGCAGTTCTCCCTTCTCCTTCCTGGAGCTGACAGCCCCTCCTCCCCCGGGACTGAGCCTGGCAGGGAGGGGCGCGGGTCCCCTGGCCGCAAAAACTTACAGATTTCGCTGATCTCAGCAGTTCCACGTTTTCATGAGTGTTGTATGAAGTATGCCGAAAGACAGATTGCTCTGTGGTGTCCAGTCCACGCAGTTCCTGGCTTTTTACCTACTTTCCTGGAGGAGTAACTAAAACTTACAGCTCACCAGTCTGCCATCTTGCCCCGCCTCTCTGATTGGCTTTTAATCATCGTTAGTCCTCACTGCTCTTTCAGACTAATCTGATTCCTGCCACCCCTGGAAACTGATTGATTTGTGATATCACTAATACTAAGGCTTCATTTGCCTGACACAGAAAGGGACCTTGTTTTTCACCTTAGAGCTGTTCCTGACTGTAAATACAAAGACTCTAGAAGGATCCACAAGAACCCACTAATAGTAGTTGCCTCTTTGCAGGAGGGGTTGGGACTAGCGGTAAGGTAGGAGACAGACTGATTTTTAGTTTAAAGTCTTTTGAAAAAAATTATATCATGCAGGTATTGCCTTAAAGGAAAACTATTCTCAAAGCAAGAATAAGTTCCCAGCCATATGTTTAGTCAGCTCTGAGTTATGGGGGATAAAAGAAGAGATGAAAATGGCAGAGAAAATAGTTCTTATACAAGAAGAGAAAGCCCTAAGAAAGTTATAAGCTAGATGAAATTGCTTTAGAGGCAACAGTGTATAGGATTTGTCAACAACATGGGAGTTAGATAAAATTGGCAGCAAATTGTAGTTTTGCCTCCTTTTTAAGTAGAGTGATATGCTTCACATCCTCGAGTCTCAGTTTCCTCATCTGCAAGATAGGAAAAATAATCCATTATTACTAATGTTATTAAGTAATGCTCTTCTTTTTCCATTTTTAGTCCTTTTCTTATTCTCCCCTTCTCAGGTTTCTAGTCTAATTCTAAGTCAGCTAATGAATCTCAGCTAAAACCTTAGTAATGAGTATAAGAGCTCCTAAGGTTAGGTAGGAAACATTAACTTATTGTCTACCATGTGGCAATGACCATGCTGCATGTTTACTTTTATTTTACATAATCTTCATGGCTATCACGCCATGTAAGAATTATAACAGTTCCCCTTGTATACAGAAGGTTAAGGTTCAGAGAAGTTCGCTACTTTGCTCAAAATCACACAACTAATGAGTGTCAGAAGCAGGATAACAAAGCCAGCGCACCACTCTTCTCACCTGAGATTTCATTTGCCAGGACAGGCCCTGCGGGAACTTCTTAAGGCAGGGTCATTCCTCACTGGAATAAGTCAGGAGGAGCAGCCCTGCAGTACATCTTCCAGAAACTTCCACAGGAGGTTTTTTTTTTATTTGAAATATATATATATATGTACACACACACACACATATACACACACAGAACACAGGAGAATTTCCGTGAAGTCTAAAACATCACAATCAGTACGTACATTGGTAATAGTTGTGGAGGTCGGAGGAGAGGAGGGAGCTACAGTCGGAAGGAAAAGGAGAGAAGTGGCAAGAGGAAAAAGAAAGAAAGAAAAGAAAAAGGGAAAAAAAAGGAAAAAAAGACAAAGCAGGTTTATGACAAAAACATTTTTGCTACAACCTTTGAAGAAAAGGTTTTACCCCTGTAGTACTATACAGTTTTTTTAAATTCAGTTTTATTGAAATATATTCACAAACCATACAATCATCCATGGTGTACAATCAACTGTTCACAGTACGATCATCTAGTTATGCGTTCATCACCACAATCTATTTCTGAACATTTTCCTTACATCAGCAAGAATCAGAATAAGAATAAAAAATAAAAGTAAAGAAAGAACACGCAAACCATCCCCCCATCCCACCCTATTTGTCATTTAGTTTTTGTCCCCACTTTTCTACCCATCCATCCATACACTAGACAAAGGGAGTGTGGTCCACAAGGCCTTCACAATCACACTGTCACCCCTTGTAATCGACATTATTATATGATCATCTTCAGGAGTCCAGACTACTGGGTTGGAGTTTGGTAGCTTCAGGCACTTACTTCTAGCTATTATAATACATTAAAACCTAAGAGGTGTTATCTATATAGTGCATAAGAATGTCCACCAGAGTGACCTCTCGACTCCATTTGGAAGCTCTCAGCCACTGAAACTTTATTTCATTTCATTTCACATCCCCCTTTTGGTCAAGAAGATATTTTCAATCCCACGATGCCGGATCCAGATTCATCCCTGGGAGTCATATCCTGCGTTGCCAGGTAGATTTACACCCCTGGGAGTTGGGTCCCACGCAGGGGGGAGGGCAGTGAGTTCACCTGCTGAGGAGGCTCAGTTAGAGAGAGAGAGGGCCACAACTGAGCAACAAAGAGGCACTCAGGGGAGACGCTTAGGCACAATTATATGCAAGTTTAACCTCTCCTTTGCAGTAACGAGCTTCATAAAGGCAAGTCCCACAGTAGAGGGCTCGGCACATCAAACCGCCGTCCCAATGTTTGTGACAACATCAACACCAGTCCAGGTGAGGATGCCCAACACTTCTGCACCTTCCCCCAGATCCTTGGGCGAGGGGGGTGGGGGGTGCTGTAAATATATTTTTTATTCTCTGCCCAAATTACTTTGGGATGTGTCACTATTTCACTCTAACCTATACTAACCTACTGTATCTCACTTCCTATTCAAAGTTCCATGTAATTGTGGTGTTTGAACAAACTGACTGTAGAGTTATACCGTTTAGAAAATATAGATCCTGCACCAAATAGACATCTCTTCCCTTGGTCTCATATGGAAGTTGAAGTTTTAAAACACAGTCGGTTTCGACCTTTACCCTTTGGCCCAGTTTGCCCTAGTCTTAACCAGATTTGCTTCATTCATATCACTAATTGAAGTCTGGGCTCTTTCTCAGCTTTTTTTTTTTTAACAATTGCTGTATGCACTAATACTGACATTCATATCTGCTGAGCTCTAGCTCGAAATTTCAGGTGTCTCAGAGATATGCATTGTTCCAGAGACCAATCAGGTTATACACTAAGGGATCAGCATCTCAAAGTTTAGAGACAGGCATTACAATTCAGGAATAGAGTTGACTGCTGTAAGAGCTTACAATCTGGGGACCGTTACAGTAATCATTTCCACGTTAGGCTGTGTTCTAAGATTCTATTCTGAGTTTACACATTGTAGTTAGTCCATATTGGTGAGGCATTATAGTGCTTGTGTTTATTTCTGGCATACTTCACTCAAATACTGTGTACAGGATCCATTCACCTTGTTGCGTGTCTCACAGCTTCACTCCTTCTCATAGTTGCTCAATATTCCATTGTATGCATACACTACAGTTCACCATTCTGTTCCTTAGTCTATGGACCCTTAGGTCACCTCCACCCATTGCAAATCATGATTACTGCCTCCATGAACACCAGTTTGCAAATGTTCATTCATGTCTCTGCTCTCAGATCTTCAAATGACATACCCCATAATGGGGTTGCAGGACCTTATGGTCCCCACATACTTAACTTTTTATGGAACTACCACACTGACCTTCAGAAAGGCTACACCATTCTACCTGCTCATCAACAGTAGATAGGTACATCCCTCTCACCATGTTTTCTCCAACACTTTTACTCCTATATATATCTTTTCCTACAATTTTATAGTTATATTCATATACCATACATTTTTCCACAGTGTACAATCAGTTGTTCATGATATCATCATAAAGTTGTACATTTATCACCACAATCAGCACTTGAACAGTACTGTACAGTTTTTAAAAACATTGAAATATGTCATCAATAGATGTATTTACACAAAATCCATATACTCTTTTCCTTATTTGATATAAGATACACAACCAGAAAAAGAATTCATTTCTCATTTGTCCATAATACACAGTGGCTACCTGCAGTAGAAAGGGAGAATAACTTGGAGGGTAGAAACCATGGAAGGAGGTGAGTGGGGATCTTTATATTAAATATGCAATGATAGTGTATAGACTTTGCTGTATGAAAACTGTATTTTTTTCTTTTAATATAAAACTACTGTCAATGCCACAAAATAGAACAAGTTTCTGATCATTTTACACTGGCAAAAGGGAGGGAGCAGGCGGGCGTGGGAATGGCTTTTGCATTGGAGAAGTGTCAGGAGCCCCGGCCTCCGCGCCCTGCCCACGCTGTTCCCCAGCTCGGGTCTGCCGCTTTCCCATGAAATGTTGTGCACAAATATATGTGCAAATGTCCCCTAGAAAGTGAGAAAAGAAAAAGGGGGTTTGAAAAAACAGTCAAAAGGTTTTCTTCATTTCATGCAACAATTGTAGTTGAAGGGTTTCTTGAAGAGTATAGAAAAAACCCAGGCTTGGTTTGTGTGCATCTTTGCATTGCAGGAATCTGAGGTTGGTGCCCAGGCGGTGGTGGCCAGCCCTGGGGAACGGGGTTGGAGCGCAGCACCGGGCCCTGCTGGGGCTTGAGGGAGAGTTTCTCTGCGAAAACCCCATCCTGCAACAGGCCAGCATCGGGGTCTTTGGTCACAAACTCAGTGATGCTGAAGACAAACTGTAGGCACCCCAGCTTGATGTAGCTGCCGTGGTGCAGTCAGGCTGTGCCCTCCCTGCCAGCCCCACTGCCCCCAATCAAGCTTGAGCTGCTGGCTTTGCAGTTGCACAGGTGGTTTTGGAGTCTGCCTTTCCATCCACAGGAAGGACAATAAAGGAAACCAGCATTCATCATATCTTTATCTTGCATGGCCTAATTAAGTGTTTGGGGTGAATAGTTCTAATGTTGGTGACCCAGTGTTACAATCACCTTTAAAATGGAACATGGGGTTTATGTGTGTATCAAGCAAAAACCCTAATATTTGGGAAAAGATTGCTTTAAAATCTAAATTCCAGGACAAAATGCAAACAACCCAACGTGCCTGAGCACTTCTGTCGGCTCCTAGGGGTAGGAATGGAATTGTCACTCACGGTGTGCACAGGTTGAGTGGAGGCAGCCAAGAGCTCTGAAAAAGGCAGTGACCGGTTTGCGAACGCAGCGCCTGCTGACCAGCAACCTCGCCGACATTTGGGATTGTGAGACCTTTTAACATTTGTGATCTGCTGACCTGGGTCGTTTCCCTGATGATAGTAGGTTGAGCATTTCTCATGGGTTAATCCAGCCTTCATATAAAGTGTCTATTCACATGTTTTTGCCCATTCTTTTATGTGAAATGATTCATAAATAACCTTTTGTCAATTAGTGTGTTGCAACCATTTTCCCATTTGTATTGCTTATTTTTTAGTAGAATTTCTTTTGATTTCTTGATTTTAATGTTGTCTTTTTAGTGTCTCTCACACTATCTGTGGTGATGGACCAGTTTTTGTTTTGTGTTGTGTTTTTTGTCCTTTGGCAGATAGAAATGTTCTAAAATAAAATCAAATTCTTAATAAAAATTTTTTAATGGAAAAAAATTCAAACAACCCCAAAGCTGAAATAACCAGAGTCTTTTTCAATGTATAATGATGGTTGATGTTATGTAGAAACAGTCAAAGATCACATTTTGTTCCAAATACTTATAGGTTGTCCACATGAATTCTTTTAGGCTCTGTACCAAGCGCTAGGTACACAAAGGTGAATTGGATACAGACCTGCCCTTAAAAAGTTCACATTCTTTTAGGGAAAACAATGATGGTGGCAAGGGGTAAGTTGGGGGACTTCAGTTGTCCCCTTTTCCATTTTCTCCCTTTACCTACCAGGCATACCCATTCTTTGATATGGGCAGTTTCACTGAACATGTCTTTTTGAGGAACACAACTCATCCAATAACACAGCCCCAGAAGAGCGAGTGGCAAGATGAGTGACAGGAGACGGAATCAGCTCTGTAAACCCAGGGCCCACATGTAATCTGGCTTCATTGCATGGAGCATCTCTGGGGAGAGCAGTAAGAGCTCTAGACAAATGAAGGGTCTCCTCATATGCCATGCTAAGGAATTTGGATGATGGTTTGTTTACTCGTCTCTCCTCTTCCCAACTACCTCTGAGATCGTGGGATGCTTGCTGTGTTTTATTCTTTGTTGGAGTTGTAACTCCTATCACAGTGACTGGTCAGCCCATTGCAGGCATCAAATGTGTATGCTTGAACGAATGCAGCTTTTGGGGAGCCATGGAGGAAAGCAAGGCGAGCAAAATAGAAGTCAGAGAAGAGTCTGGAAGCTAGGGCTATACTGAGGGATGGGGACTGAGGCAATGGCTATGGTGTGGGGAGCAGCAGACAGATCAGAGAGACACTTAGGAAGTAGAATGAGCAGTAGGTGAATGAGCTGGAGATGGCCTCTGGCCATGGATGTTGGTAGCAGGGGCAGGCAGGGGCAGGGCCACCCACGTAAGGATTAACTAGAACAGGGTATTCCTTGATCCTTCCATGTAAATAGAAATGTGCAGTTTCTGGATTGCCAATGTTTAGAGATTAAATTAACCAAATAATTTAAATAAATAATTTAATTTTGTTGGGACTTCGAGTCTCTGTTCACGAATTCCAATTATGGGGTGGTCCTCTGTGGTGGACTGATGGTTTATTTTAAATGAGATGTTCTGAACCTAGTCTGATAGTAGCTTTTACATCAATCATTCCACACTGAAAATTTCAAATACAGTGATGGTGGTAGTGTTGGGGATCCTATACATTATTATCCTTTGGTGCATAAAATAGTGCCCTGCACACAGCAAGGGGGCCATAAAAAAATTTTGTTTTTAAAATTTTTATTGTAACAGCATATATACAATACAAAACTTCCCATTTTAACCAATTATCTGTGTACATTTCAGTGATATCAATTACATTCACAATACTGTGTCACTATTGCCACCATCCATTACCAAAACTTTTTACCCCAAAGAGAAACTCTGCACCCATTAAGCAATAATTCCCCTGCTCCCTGCAGCCCGTGGTAACCTGTAATCTACTTTCTGTCTCTATGAATTTGCTTATTCTAGGTATTTCATAGAAGTGAAATCATACAATATTTATCCCTTTGTGTCTGACTTATCTCACTCAACATGATGCCTTCGAGGTACATCCAAGTTATAGCATGTATCAGAACTTCATTCTCTTTTATCTGTAAGTATTTTTGGGGTAAATGAATGAATGAACACTGCTCCAAGATCATCAACTTGTAAATCACACTGATGATTCTTCATTGATTCATTCAACAAATATTTATTGTTTGCCTACTAGTACCAGACACTTCTGGGCATGGAGGACACAGCAGTAAACAAAACAGACTGAAATTCCTGCCCTCATGAGTTTATATTCTTTGGGGGGAGGCAGACAATAAACAAGAACATTAAGTAAAATGCATACATTGTACCATGTTACATTACATATAACATATATATTATTACTATTATTTTTATTATTATTTCATGTTATATTATTTAGGTGCTGATCATTTCTAAGGAGGAAAATGAAGCCTGGAAGGGAGAAAGGGAATACTGGGGTCAGCAGCACAGCAAGGGGGCTTAGAATTTTAGAGAAGCCAGGGTAATCCTCACTGAGAAGGTGCATTTGCTTTAAGATCTGAAGAAGGCAAGAGAGTGAGCCATGTGGATCTACGAGGGAAGAGCAGTCCAGGCAGAAGGAACAGCCAGTGCAAAGGCTTGAGATGGGTTCCAAGAGAGAGAGAGAGGAGAGAAAGTTCAAGCACTGAGCCTTGAGGCACTTTAATATTGAGTTAGCAAGATTAAGGAAGAACCAGCAAAGGAGATGGAGAAGGGGCAGCCAACAAGGGAGGAGGAGATCTAGGAGAGTGTGGGACCCTGGAAGCCAATCGAAGGGCATGTTCAAAGGAAGAGAGAATGAAAAATGGGTCAAATGCAGAAGACAGGTCAAGTAAGACGGTAGCTTAGTTGGAGCTCTTTAGACAAACCATGTATAATTAAATTAAAATTTGAAACACATTTTCCAAGAAGGACATTTTTCACGTATAGGGTTTTAGTGAATTTCAATGTCAAAATGATCAGTGAAGTTAGTGGTTAAGAGCGCAGGCTTCTTGGGAGCTGGAAACCTGTACTTGAGTGTCAAGCTATGTGATCCTGGGCAGTTAATCTACTGAGCTTCAGGATTCTCTGTAAAACAAGAATAATCATAGTCCCCACCACATAGAGCTGTTGGGAGGATAACAGGAGACAATTGGAGCAAATTAGCAGGGTGCCTGGCTCATCATTAAGTGTCCAACAAATTGTTAGTTATTACACATATCATAGGATGACTCAGGTAAGCACATGACTGTTGGCTACTTTTGCCTAGGCATTCAAAAAGAAAATGGAAAAGCCTTCCTTTTAGTTAAATGAAGACTTTTAGTAGAGAAAAAGAAAAGACAACCAAAATTAGCATTTTGCAGGTAAAATGGTAATTTTAGCATAATTGAGCATCATGTTAAAAAAAAATCTCTGAAACAATCATTCCAACTGAACAATGGAAATGTAGACTTGGCTCACAGGAAGGGAGGGAAATTTCGACTTTAAAAAGTCCTGGCTTAGTTATTTTAGTAACTAGTATGTTAGGCACCAAAATTCTGTCTGTTTTTAAAGGCTTTGCTTCAGCTTTTATTTGTTTTCTGTATTTAAGCAAATAAACTCCCAGTGTTTTCCAAGAGCATTTTGACTGGGTCGCTGCTCTAGTTTGCTAATACTGCCAGAATGCAAAACACCAGAGATGGATTGGCTTTTATAAAAGGGGGTTTATTTGGTTACACAGTTACAGTCTTAAGGCCATAAAGTGTCCAAGGTAACACATCAGCAATCGGGTACCTTCACTGGAGGATGGCCAGTGGTGTCCGGAAAACCTCTGTTAGCTGGGAAGGCATGTGGCTGGTGTCTGCTCCAAAGTTCTGGTTTCAGAATGGCTTTCTCCCAGGACGTTCCTCTCTAGGCTGCAGTTCCTCAAAAATGTCACTCTTAGTTGCACTTGGGATGTTTGTCCTCTCTCAGCTTCTCCAGAGCAAGAGTCTGCTTTCAATGGCCGTGTTCAAACTGTCTCTCATCTGCAGCTCCTGTGCTTTCTTCAAAGTACCCCTCTTGGCTGTAGCTCCTCTTCAAAATGTTACTCACAGCTGCACTGCGTTCCCTCTGCCTGTCACCTCATTTATATGGCTCCTCTGATCAAGGCCCACCCTGAATGGGTGGGGCCATGCCTCCATGGAAATTATCTCATCAGATTTATCACCCACAGTTGGGTGGGGCACATTCCATGGAAACACTCAAAGAATTACAATCTAATCAACACTGATAACGTCTGCCCACACAAGATTACATCAAAGATAATGGCGTTTGGGGGGACATAATACATTCAAACTGGCACAGTTGCTCCAGAGAAAAGCAGGATATAAGCTTGCCCACAAAGCCAAATCAAAACAAAGGGCACACACCATTGCCACACATCTGGTGACCAGATAAGTTCACTAAATCTCAGCTGGGCTGGCAGTTCCTTGAGAGCAGAAAACTTGTATTAGATGCCCCAAGAACAAAGCTGTACGTGGGATGGATGCTTAACATATGTTACTTGAAGGACGGAGGAGTGAAGCACTTCACTGTCTGAGAACAGTTAAACCTACACCTGATGTGACACAATCAGGTAGGTTTTGGTGTTAAAAAGTCACGTGTTGAGTGGTGGAGTTCTCATTCATTACTTGTGGGAGTACAAATGGAGACCACTCTTCTGGAAAAGAAATTTAGCAACATTTATCAAGAGCTATAAAGCATTTGATCCCTTTCTGGCTGTGTGTCCTGGGGAAAAAATCTAAAATGGAGATAATAACTGTGCCAGTTTGGATATATTATGTCCCCCAAGAAAAAGCCATGATCTTTTAATCCAATCTTGTGGGATACTGGGATTAGGTTGTTTCCATGGAGCTGTGACCCACCCAACTATGAGTGACACCTTTGATTAGGGTGTGACCTCTTGATTGAATGTTTCCATTGAAGTGTGGCCCTGCCCATTCAGCATGGGTCTTGATTAGTTTTACTAGAGTACTTTAAAAAGAGCCACACAGGCCCAGTGCAGCTACAGCTGAGACAGACATTTTGAAGACTGCCGTTGAAAGCTGACACTGACATTTTGGAGAATGCTATTTTGAAACGCAACCTGGGAGCAAGCAGCCACCAGCCATGTGCTTTCCCAGCTAACAGAGGTTTTCCAAATGTCAATGGCCCTTCTCCAATGAAAGTGCCCTATTGTTAATGACTTACCTTGGACACTTTATGGCCTGAAGACTGTAACTTTGTAACCAAATAAACCCCCTTTATAAAAGCCAATCCATTTCTGGTATTTTGCATAATGGCAGCATTAGCAAACTGGAACAATAACTGTACACAGAAAGAAGTTCACTGCATTCATACTTGTGATATTGTAAAGTAAGAAACAAACTAAATATCTAACAATGGAAGGATAGGTAAGTGTAAGTCAGTAGCTCTATTGGGTGGAATATTAATAGTTATTAAAAATAATGTTTCCTCCCTTTTCCCCTTCAATATTGAATGTTTACAATGTTCCAGGTACTATTTGAAGCATTTGGGATACATCAAAGGAAAAATAAAGATGCTGTTCTGATAGTGTTGACATTTTGTGGGGAGAGAGGTAGGAGAAGGAGACAGAGAATATGGGGTAAGTTAGAAGGCTCTCGGTATTATGAAAAAGAAAGCAGAGTTGGGTAAGGAGTATGGGGGTGAGGGTGGATGACCAGGCTCTGTTTAAGACAGGTGAATGTAGACCTCATCCAGTGGGAAAGAGGCAAAGACTGAGGTCAAGTTTGGAGCCAAGGAGTCATCTAGGTGACTTACAAGACTGTATAATAGTAGGGAAAATACTTGTATTAAATGAAAAGCTGAGTACAAAATGCATGTGAAAAGTGATTTACACTATACAATTTAAAAGGAAAACTGCATAGAGGGGATCAAAACCGGAAAGAAACAGTAAACAGCAATAAAAGTTTGTTGGAGGGGTAAGACTTTGATGCTTTTTTCTTCTTTCCATTTGGCATATTTGAATTTATCTTTAATGAGTGTGTTTAAACGTTAAAAGAGAAAATCCACGATCCTTAAACAGAAGCGGCGTGGGATGGGGCTTCTGGGGGGGAGGTCCCACCGCGCGCCCCGCCCACCGCGCGCCCCGCCCACCGCGCGCCCCGCCCACCGCGCGCCCCGCCCACCGCGCGCCCCCGCTCAGCCGGCTCTCCGGCTCGCGGCCGGTAGGGGGAGCGCGGCGTCCTCTCGGCGTTTCCCAGCCCCGCGACTTCCCACAGGGCCCCGCGCGTCATGGGCGGCGCGAAGAGTAAGGATCTTGGCCTACCGCGTTAGCGGCAGGCCAAGGGCAAGCGCAGTTGGGGCCGCCGTTGGTCAGGTACGACTGAGGAGCGAAGGGAACGACAGCACTCTCCAGGCAGCCCAGGCCGATCCCCCGATGCTTGGGGGAAAGCGCCCCGGACCCCTCGGCCATGCATAACCTCTCCTTTGTCGCGGTGCCGGCTCTGCGCCAAGTTAGAGACTCCTAGAAACGGAGGACTGTGACGGGAGGCCGCCCGACCCGCGAGGCCTTACCTCCCCGGGCGCTAGGGATGCCCTGCCTGGCGGAGAAGAGTGACTTCCCTTAACTTACTCAAAGAAAAGAGGCCGGAGCCTGGCCGAAGGTCTGCCTCAGGCCGGTAGCTTTCAGAAAGGTAGGAGGTGGAAGGAGGAGTGTTCCCGCACCGCAAGGAGCTGCCTGAAAACGTTTTCAGGAACAAAACCAAGAGGAATTTTTAGCCTCTTTATGCCCAGGGGCTATTTTGAGGGTGTACTTTTGTTAGAAGCATCGTGTTTCAAAAGAAGATATTAGAGGGAAAGAGACTTACTAAGTCCCCGGGTTCACTTTCACCTCACAAGAAACCAGAAAGGACCCCGATATGAGGGTGGGAAACCCAACTGGAGCTTAAGCGCCAAGAGAATTTTAGGCCCATTTAACAGGAGATTCTGACTGGATAGGTCTAGGGTGGGGCCCACGTACCCCCCCTCTATCGCCAAGAATCTTACCAGAAAATTTTCTCCTCTTGCCCCTCTCTCCAAGTCCCTTTCATTTTAGGCACTTTTCGGACACCTCCATCCCACTTTATTCCTTAAACTACTCTATGGGAAAGATGTGTATATTTTCTCCGTTTTGCAGATGATAAAATAATAGCTAATGTTACTAAGCACTGACAGTGTGGTGGGCTTGTTTCATCTTGTTTCATCTTCCCAACAACACTGAGATAGCTTTATTGTAACCCCATTTACAGATGAAGAAACTGAGGCACAAAGAGGTCATGAAACCTGCCCAGAGTCATGCAGCTAGTAAGTAGCAACACAAATTTGTAGTACATTTGTGAACAAATGCAAATGAGGCTATTTGACTCCAAAGGCCAGGGTGATTATTCAGCCTCCCATTTTTACAGATGTGAAAAGTGAGATAAAAAAGTGACTTGCCCAATTGGTGGAATTACTAAATACTGTAGGAGATGTATCTTTCAGAGGCTTCCAATTTAGATAATAAGCTGCATATGATGAAAGAACAAAGAGGAGTGGTAAAAACAGCCAAGTGGGGAGGGCGGCTCCCTTAGAAGAGGTAGGATTTGGGCAGGGGTGCCTGAAGGGGGAAGAACCTTCTTTCTGGGGTCGCAGCTAGTGAGACCATCCTGGAGACAGAAATAGTAGGATATTTATCTTAATGGAGTTGAAGACTTAGTTGGGGAAAGAGAAGAATGGGAGAAAAGTTTGGGTTGGGAAAGCTCCTGGTCAAAGGTCAGGTAGCTAATTTTTGGCAATCACTTGAGTCTCTTCTCAACTTGCAATGAAGGGATTTCAGTAGATGTGTCTCAGATTCGCCTTTTGTGTACCATCTTCAGGTCATTTTTTTATATCATGTACTACCATTTATTTAATATTTTTCTTTACACCACTTTTAAAAAATACTTTTTTAAAAAATTGGAAAATACCATACAGGTAGAAAAGTGCATTTATCATAATACAGCTTTACTACATTTTCACAAACTGAACATGCGGTAGAGCCAGCACCCAGATCAAGAAACAACATTTCTAGTACCCCAGAAGTCCTTCTGTTGCCTCTTTTCAAGTCACCCCCCTTCCAAGTGCAGCCATTACCCTGATTTCTAATAGCTTAGAAGAATTTCTCCTCTTTACTTTTTGAAACTTACATTTAGCCTCCTTTTAAGCTTTAATCTGTGAAACCACTGCTTAGTTCTGGATATTTTTCTATATACACATGTATATACATAACTACTGAAAGAATGCTGTTTCATGTACTACCTACGAACATTCTAGATGCCGTTTCCTGGAGTACCATCAATAGTTTGCATACAAAGTTTAGGGAAATAGTGGACAACACTATTTCTAAATTCCATCCCAACTTAAAATTATATGGCTAGGTTTCAAGAAATTGATTTCTTAAATAAGCAGCCAGGTTATAGTGTGAAGTTTCTCACAATCTGGCCCAAGTTTTGATGATGAAGAATATCTCGATTGACTGACCCTTTAGCCAAGCATCTATTATTTATGAGGCTCTGGGGACGCAGGGGTGAAGAAGGCATGATTTCAGCCCTTGAACATACAGTTTAGTGGAGAAGAATGAAATGGAAAATGCAGTGTCATGATGTGTAATCCTAAAAGTAGATGGATACAAAATATTTGGAGAAAATAGCAGAGGGGTTTAACTGCTGGGCTCTCAGGGTTTCATTTGTATTTCTGCCCTGACATGCCTTCCATTCTATTTTAATTAACTCATAAACATTTATTTCTCCTGTTGGATTTTTGAGTATCAGGAATGTGTCTTGTGCATTACTGTATCTCCCACAGTCCTTGACGCACTGCCTTACAGATTTAGTTGGGATTCAGTAAATGTGGGTATGGGGCCATATATAAATGTGGTCTGTATGGCAAAGGGCAATTTGTTTTGAGTGAAGAACCTTCCAAAAACCAATGCTAACACTGACTAGCTTCTCTAGCCAGGAGGTGAGGAGGCAGTGTTTCTCAAAATGTGGTTCCAAGACTTCCTGCACAAAAATTATCTAATGGGGTGGGGATGTTTAGGTTAAAAATGCGTTTTCCTGATCTCCACCCTAAACCTCCTAAATCAGCATGCTGAGCCTGGAATTTGCTTTTTTGATGCTTTAGGTGATTCTATTTGAAGCATGGTCTGAGCGCATGATAATGAGGTATTTGGACCAGGGTGAAGCCACTGTGTTCTGGGCAGTCTTCTGTCTTCAGCAATAGGCTGAGGTGTGGGTGGAGGTGGCTATAATCAACAGATTATTGAGGCTGATAAACTGAGTCATATGTAGTAACAGGAAATTGAAAGCTGTGGTGCCCAGCCAAAGATCATCCTGACTGACGTGTTAGGAATCTGCAATCAGAAGTTCACGTTGCATGATTTTCTAGAGAATTGAAGAGAAAACTTGCTTTTTACCCAATTAACTTGGTAATTTAAATAAAAGTCTGTTCATTGTTTGGATCTTCACAGTTGAATGTTCACTTCTTTGTATTAATATATCGTGAGTATTTTGAGTTTAAATACTTTAAAAAGCTTTAAATAGCTTTTTGTTTAGTCTTTTATTTCTAAGTGTGTTTTAGATTGACAGTTGGACTAAATCCTTGAAAGAAGGGATGAATCTTTATGCTGTTTCTTTACCTTTATAGAATATCAGGGAGTGTTTAGTGAGTATTCCTTATATATTTGTTTTCAGCTCTCAGCTTTATTTTGCTGGTGGAAACTAGTCTACATTTGTACTGTAAATCATCACTATTTGATGTTAAAACAAACTATTTGTTACCTCCTGGTTTAAGTGATAATGCAGTGGTTTTTCAGCTGGTGTGTTGAGTGCCTTATAGGTGTGCTACCAAATTTTCATCATTATGTAAAAGTTATTTTTGTCACAGTTGTTTGTGTGTGTGTACTGAAGGTGTATATGTATACCCACTTCAGATGTTAGTGTCTGTTAGATGAAAATTGAGTTGAGCAAGAGCTGTAGAAGTGGTGTAGACCGGGGAACAACTTGTTGTGAGAAAAATTCAGGGGCTATAGTTGAGGGATTGAAAATTTAAACATCTCCAGAGACAGACAGATAATATAAATCAGTGAAACATGCAGATGGTATAATATTAGGGAGTGGTGGAGATTGGGGTGACCTGAGGAGAGAATGCTCTACAAAAGGGGCAATATCAACTCAACTCCAGTTGTTGGGTGGGAAGATGAGTCTGGTGTTGCCAGATCTTACGACTTTTCAAAGGAAACTGGAAGTCCAGATTTGTTTATTATTTTTGTGACGTATTATAGTTTGTAAAGACTAACAACTAATTTAAGTAAATAAAACAAAATGCTAAGAACCAAACAAGGTATAACTGCAGGTAAATATGGAATGTGGAGGTGTGGAATAATGTCAAGTTGGCATACATTAAAATATATATATATATATAGATCAGTTGATCATGGACTTCTGGGGAAGATAGTGGAGTAGGAAGCTCCAGGACTAACTCCTCCTCCGAAACAGCTAGTGGACAGGCAGGAACTGTCTGAAACAACTTGTTCTGGAGCTCTGGAGGCCAGGGGAGCACTGTATAGCATCCAGGGAAGACCAAAAGGAAAAGGCTGAGAAACTGCTAAAAACTGTGAGTAGCTCACTCTGCAGCAACTACCAATGCCTATTCCCCACTCTTGAGGCGGGTTGCCTCGGGGTCCAGTTCCTGGCTGGCTGCTGTAGCCAGAGAGGGTTGTGGAAATCCTCTTCCCCAAGAATGGGAGGGAAAGGGGCACAGCTGAGCACTGATTGCAGCTTTAGATCAGTGAATTCAGATTGTGGATCCTGGCTCTGAGCTGCTGTTTCAGCCAGCTCCAAACAGGGAGAGGTGCAGCCATTGTTTCCACCTGCCCCTAACGGGCATAGGCAGTGAAGGTTTAAAGACACAGTGCCTCCCTAGGGCTGGGGGGAAGATTTCTAAAAGATACCATTTATTGGCAAACCAGGAAGTGCTGCTTCAGGGACTTGTCCAAATGCTCTTGGTGTCTTTCCTGACACTCTCCTCAGGACTCTTTGGAGCTGGTCGACGCCCCTTTCATGAGTTTCTGGCCCTGCATGGCTGGGAAATACTGACTTGGGAAAGTTCTCTGGAGTAACCCTCCTCCCAGAATTTTCCCTCCAGACAAAAGCAGCTACAAAAAGGAGTGTAAAAAAAAATGTATCTATATATATGTATATATATAGATAGATAGATAGACGGATAGAGGCAAAACAAAAGCAGAACAGACAGATCAAGATTCCCAGAGAAGGAACAGAGGAAAGGAAGGTTTCTATTGGAAGTGAAATAATTGCACAAATAGTGCAATCTTAAAAATTCTGCATATCCAGGGCAAGAATCACATGAAGAAGAACTGAAAAAAATCTGATCGGTTAAATATGGGCAATTCTAAAAGTCTAGAATAAGTTGAACCAAGTGTCAAAGAAGAGTTTTAACAGAAAGCCAATCAACAATAAAACTCTAGGCAAGAGAGAGAAACTGACCTTCAGAGTAAACTCATCAAGATAATCAGATAATCAGATAATCAGCAAAAAATTACAAGCCATATTAAGAAATAGGAAGATATGATCCATTTAGAGGAACATACTAAAACTTCAGAGGAGACACAGAATTTGGAGCAACTGATCAAAGATATTCAAATAAATCTAAGTTCAATTAGATGAACGAAAATATGGCTAAAGAGATAAAGAATATTAAGAAAACACTAGGTGAGCATAAAGAAGAATTTGAAAGTATAAAAAGAAGCATAACAAAGTATGGGAGTGAAAGGCACAATAGATGAGCTTAATAATACACTAGAGGCGCTGGGTCCCAGCAGCTTGGGCAGTGGGAGAAGCAACAGTGGCTAGCAGCCCAGCTTTGCAAAGGCTATCAGCATGCCACAGCCTGTAGCATCCGGCACGTGCCTGCTCCACTGCCAAGATGCCCAAGAGGAGGATCAGCTTGGCTGAAGGTGCAGGGAAGGAGGAGCCCAAGAGGAGGTTGGCAAGGCTGTCAGCTAAACCTGCTCCTGCAGAAGTGGAAATGAAGCCCAAAAAAGGGCAGCAGGAAAGGATAAGTCTTCAGGCAAAAAAAGTGCAACAAAAAGGAAAAGAGGAGCAAAGGGAAAACAAGCTGAAGGGGCTAACCAAGAAAATAAAGATTTATTTGTAGAAAATGGAGAAACTAAAAGTGAAGCCTCTGATGAAGCAGGAGAGAAAGAAGCCAAGTTTGATTAATATCGTATACCATGTCTTATCGGTGGTACCTGCTTCTCCCTTCTTATACAATCCAAAGGAATATTTTTATCAACTATTTTGTAAATGTAAGTTGTTAGTAGCTTTAGAAGAAACATTTTTAAGAAGGAGATTGAAATCCCACCTTGTCCCGTTTTTTAAGTGTAAATACTTTTTTTTAAGAGGAGAAATCATTTGCTGGTTGTTTATTTTTGGTATAACCAGAAAATAGTGGGATACTGAATTATGGGAGGCTTTGACTGTCTTGGATGTCAACTTTAACATTCCATAGTGGGGAGGGGAGTCATTTTTATACCCTATAATACGACATGTACTTAATGATGACTTGCAGTCACAGTCATGCATTTATTATGTGCTGAACCTTAAAAATTACTTCTATTCTTGTGGTTTTTTTTAGTAGAATTGCTTCTTAAAACTGGTCCCTGATCTTGGTTCTTCCTTTCAGAACAGCGTAGGTCATGGCTATCCAGTTTTCCTAATAACTTTGTTATATGCTGTGAAAGATTGGAAATGTGAGTGTGTAGTGTGTATGATATTAAATTGTGAATTAGTGGGACTTACGATGTAACAGCTTATCAAGATTTGAAGATATTGGTACTTAATATCCTCTTAGTGGAAACTTGCCTCCAAATTTTAAGCTGGCAAGTCAGTTGGAATAACTTTAGAAAAGAATTACAACTACACAGCTTTTTAGATTTTCAGTACATACATTAATGTGTACAAATTGTTCATAATATCTGTGTGCTGATCTTCAGAACAACCAATAAAATCTCAATTATGAAAGAAAAAAATACATTAGAGGCATACAACCACAGATTTCAACAGGCATAAGAAGGAATCAGTGAACTAGATAATTGAAATTTTACAGACAGAAGAATAGATAGAGAAAAGAATGGGAAAAAATTGAGCAAGTTTTCAGGGATTTGAATGATAGCAGGAAGTGCACAAGCACATGTGTCATGGGTGTCCCAGAAGGAGAAGAGGGGGGAAAGGGGACAGAAAGAATATTTGAGGAAGTAATGGCCAAAAATTTCCCAATTCTTATGACAGACATAAATATACACATCCAAGAAGTGCACCATACTCCAAACAGAATAAATCCTAACAGACCTACTCGGAGATGCATACTAATCAAATGACAAAGATGAAGAGAGAATCCTGAAAGCCGCAAGAGAAAAGCAATTCATCAAATACAAGGGAATCACAATAAGATTAAGTGCTGATTTCTCAACAGAAACTGTGGAGGTGAGAAGACAGTGGTATGATATATTTAAGGTACTGGAAATAAACTTCCAGCTAAGAATTCTTTATCTGGCAAAAAAAAAAAGTCCTTCAAAAAGGAGGGGGAGTTTAAAATACTTACAGATAAACAGAAACTGAGAGAGTTTGTCAACAAGAGATCTGCCTTATAAGAAATACTAAAGGGAGTTCTGTAGGCTGAAGTGTAAAGGCAGGAGAGAGAGGCATGTAGAAATGAAGGTTATCAGTAATGGTAACTAAAAGGGAAAGAGACAAAAATAAGACATATAAAAACCAAAGAATAAAATGGTTGAAGTACTGCCTTGACAGTATTGAATGTTAATGGATTATACTCCCCAATCAAAAGACACAGATTCACAGAATGGTTTTTAAAAAGTATTATCCAACTGTATACTGTCTACAAGAGACTCACCTTAGACCCAAAGACACAAATTTGTTGAAATGAAAGGTTGGAAAAATATATTCCATGCAAACAGTAACCAAAAAAAAAATCTAGGGTAGCTGTACTAATATCACACAAAATAGACTTTAAATGCAAAACTGTTATAAGAGACAAAGAAAGACACTATATATTAAAAAAAAGGGCAATCCACCAAGAAGAAATAATCATAAATATTTATGTATCTAACAGAGTTGCCATGAAATGCATGAGGCAAACATTGGCAACACTGAAGGGAGAAACAGATGTCTTTACAATAATAGCTGGAGATTTCAATACACCATTCTCTTCAATAGATAAAACATCTAGACAGAGGATCAGGAGGGGAACAGAGAACTTGAATAGTATGATAAATTAACTAGACCTAACAGACATATAAAGCATTGCACCCCAAAACAGCAGGATATACATTCTTCTCCAGTGTGCATGGATCATTCTCCAGGATAGACCACATGTTGGGTCATAAAACAAGACTCAAGAAATTTAAAAAAGATTGAAATTATACAAAACATTTTCTCTGACCATAATAGAATGAATCTGTAAATCAATAACAGGCAGAGAACTGGAAAATTCACAAACATATGGAGGTTAAACAACACACTCTTAAACAACCAGTGGGTCAAAGAAGAAATTGCGAGAGAAGTCAGTAAATATCTTGAGACGAATGAAAATATGAACACAACATATCAAAACTTGTGGGATGTAGCAAAAGCAGTGCTGAGAGGAAAATTATAGCCTTAAAAGCCTACATTATAAAATAAGAAAGAGCTAAAATCAAAGACCTAATGGCACACTTAGGGGAATTAGAAAATGAAGAGCAAACTAATCCCAAAGCAAGTAGAAGGAAAGAAAATAACAAAGGTTAGAATAGAAATAAATGAATTTGAGAATAAAAAAAAGAAAACGATAGAATTAACAAAACCAAAAGTTTGGTTCTTTGAGAGGATCAAAAAAACTGACAAACCCTTAGCTAGAATGACAAAGAAAAAAAGAGAGAAGGTGAAATAAATAAAAGAAATGAGAGGGGGGCATTGTTAGTGACCCCACAGAAATAAAAAGGCTCATTAGAGGGTAATATGAACAACTGTATGCTAACAAATTAGACAACTTAGATGAAATGGAAAAATTCCTAGAAACACATGAACAACCTACACCGACTCTAGAAGAAATAGAAGACCTCAAAAGATCATTTCAAGTAAAGAGATTGAATCAGTCATCAAAAACCTCCCAGTAAAGAAAAGCCCAGGTCCCCACCTTGATGGTTGCTGATGTGCTCACAGACATAGGGGACTGGTGGTTTGATGGGCTGAGCCCTCTACCACAGGACTTGCCCTTGGGAAGACTGTTGCTCCAAAGGAGAGGCTAGGCCTCCCTGTAAATGTGCCTATGAGCCTCCTCCCGAATGCCTCTGTTGCTCAGATGTGGCCCTCTCTCTCTAGCTAAGCCAACTTGGCAGGTGAAATCACTGCCCTCCCCACTATGTGGGATCTGACACCCAGGGGAGTGAATCTCCCTGGCAACATGGAATATGACTCCTGGGGAGGAATCTAGACCCGGCATCATGGGATGGAGAACATCTTCTTGACCAAAAAGGGGGTGTGAAAGGAAATGAAATAAGCTTCAGTGGCAGAGAGATTCCAAAAGGAGCCAAGAGGTCACTCTGGTGGGCACTCTTACACACAATATAGACAACCCTTTTTAGGTTCTAATGAATTGGGTATCTGGTGGTAGATACCTGAAACTATCAAACTACAACCCAGAACCCATGAATCTTGAAGACGATTGTATAAAAATATAGCCTGTTAGGGGTGACAAAGTGATTGGGAAAGCCATATGGACCACACTTCCCTTTGTCTAGTTTATAAATGGATGAGTGGAAACATGGGGAAGAAACAAAAAACCAGTGTTCTTTTTTACTTTAATTGTTCTTTTTCACTTTAGTTTTTATTCTTATGATCTTTGTGTGTGTGGTAATGAAAATACCAAAAATTAATTTTGGTGATGAATGGACAACTATATAATGAATGGTACTGTAAACAATTGAATGTATGCTTTTTTTGGTATGACTGCATGGTATGTGAATATATCTCAATAAAAATGAATTAAAAAAAAAAGAAAGAAAAGCCCAGGACTGGATGGCTTCACAGGTGAATTCACCAAGCATTCCATGAAGAGTTAGTACTAATCCTGCTCAAACTCTTCCACAAAATTGAAGAACAAGGAGCACTACCTAACTCATTCTATGAAGCCAACATCACCCTAATACCAAAGCCAGATAAAGATACTACAAGAAAAGAAAATTACAGATCAATTTCTCTAATGAATGTAGATGCAAAAATATTCAACAAAATACTTGCAAATCCAATCCAATAGCACATTAAACAATTATGTAGCATGATCAAGCGGGTTTTATCTCAGATATGCAGGGGTGGTTCTAATGTGAAAATCAATTAATGCAAGACACCACATTAACAAATTGAAGGGGAAAAACCACATGATCATCTTGATTGATGCAGAAAAGGCATTTGACAAAATCCAATATCCCTTCTTGATAAAAACACTTTGAAAGATAGGAATAAAAAGAAACTTCCTCAACATGATAAAAGGCAAATATGAAAAGCCCACAGCTAATATCATATTCATTGCTGAAAGACTGAAAACTTTCCCTCTAAGATCTAGAACAAGACAAAGATGCCCACTGTCACCATTGTTATTCAACGTTATACTAGAAATTCTAGCTAAAGCAGTTAGGAAAGAAAAAGAACTAAAAGGCATCCAAATAGGAAAGGAAGAAGTAAAACTTTCAACAGTTGTAGATGATGTGATCCTATATCTAGAAAGTCCTGCAAAATCTACAACAAAGCTACCAGAGCTAATAAATGAGTTCAACAAAGTGGTGGAATACGAGATTAACATGCAAAAATCAGTAGTTGCTCAAATGTGGCCTCTGTCTCTAAGCCAACTCTGCACGTGAACTCACTGCCCTACCCCCTGCATGGGACGTGATTCCCAGAGGTGTAAATCTCCCTGGCAACAAGGGACATGACTCCCAGGGATGAGCCTGGCCTTGGCATCTTGGGATTGAGAATGGCTTTCTTGACCAAAATGGAAAAAAAAAAAAAAAAAAAAAAAAAAAGAAAAAAAATAAAGCTTCAATGGCTGAGAGATCTCAGAGTTGAGAGGTCAATCTAGAGGTTATTCTTATGCATTATAGAGATATTCCTTTGTAGTTTCTTGTATATTAGGATACTTAGAAGGAAGTACCTGAATCTGTGGAATGATAATCCACTGGACTTGATTCTTGACAATAATTGTATAACTATATAGCTTTTATCGTGTGACCCTGTGATAGTGAAAACCTGATGATTGATATTCCCTTTAACCCCTGTGTATGGGAAGGGGAGTAATAAAATAATGACTAAAAATTTAAAAAAATAAAAAATAAAAAAAATTCAGTAGTATTGTATAAAGTAGTAATGAGTAATCTGAGGAGGAAATCAAGGGAAAAAATCCATTTACAACAACAACTAAAACAATCAAGTATCTAGGAATAAAGTTAACCAAGAATGGAAAGGACTTGTACACAGAAAACTAGAAAATATTACCAAAAGAATTCAAAGAAGACTTAAATAAATGGAAGGACAGTCTGTGTTCATGGATTAGAAGACTAAATATTGTTAAGACATCAATTCTACCTAAATTGATTTACAGATTCCACTCAATCCCAATCAAAATTCCAACAGCCTACTTTGCAGAAATGGAAAGGCCAGTTATCAAATTTGTTTGGAAGGGTAGGGAACCCCGAATAGCCAAAAACATCTTTAAAAAGAACAAAGCTGGAGGAGTCACACTTCCTGACTACAAAGCATATGACAAAGCTAGAGTAGTCAAAACAGCCTGGCACCATCATAAAGATAGATATATTGATGAATGGAATTGAATTCACAGTTCAGAAATAGACCCTCATATCCATGGCCAATTGATATTTGACAAGGCTGCCAAGTTCACTCAACTGGGACAGAACAGTGTCTTCAAGAAATGGTGATGGGAGAACTGGATATCCATATCCAAGAGAATGAAAGAGGACCTCTATCTCATGTCTTATATGAAAATAAACTCAAAATACATCAAGACCTAAATATAAGAGCAAGGACCATAAAACTTCTAGAAGAAAATATAGGGAAGCATCTTCAAGAACTTGTGGTAGATAATAGCTTCTTAGACTACACCCAAAGCATAAGCAATGAAATAAAAAATAGATAAATGGGACCTCCTCAAATTTCAAAACTTTTGCACTTCAAAGGACTTTGTGAAGAAAGTGAAAAGGCAACCTTCTCAATGTGAGAAAATATTTGGAAAGCACATATCTTATAATAGTTTAAAATCCAGAATATATATAGTAATCCTACAACTCAACAATAAAAAGACAAACAACCTAATTTTTAAAAATGTGCAAAAGAGTTGAAGAGGCATTTTTCCAAAGATGAAATACACATGGCTAAAAAGCACATGAAAAGATGTTTAACATCACTAGCTATTAGGGAAATTCAAATTAAAACCACAAGAATGGTCACTATTAAAAAACAGAAAACTGCAAGTTTTGGAGAGGATGTGGAGAAATAGGAACACTCATTCACTGCTGATGGGAGTGTAAAATGGCACAGCCATAAACAATTTTTCTTGTAGTCATCAGCATGTTCAAGTGCTGATTGTGGTGATAAATATACAACTTTATGATGATAACATGAACAACTGTACACTGTGGATAAATGTATGGTATGTGAATATAACTCTATAAAATTGTAGGAAAATATATATATAGGAGTAAAAGTGTTGGAGAAAACATGGTGAGAGGGACGAGGCCTCACCAATATGGACTAACTACAATGTGTAAACTCAGAATTGAATCTTAGAACATAGCCTAACATGGACATAGTAATTGTAATAGTCCCTAGATTGTAAGCTCTTACAGCAGTTAACTCTATCCCTGAATTGTAATGCCTATCTCTAAACTTTGAGATGCTGATCCCGTAGTGTATAACCTGATTGGTCTCTGGAACAATGCATATCTCTGAGACACCTGAAACTCAGAGCTAGAGCTCGGCAGATATGAATGTCAGTATTAGTGCATACAGCCACTGTCAAAAAAAAAAAAAAAAGCTGAAAAAGAGCCCAGACTTCAATTAGTGATATGAATGAAGCAGGTCTGGTTAAGACCAGGGCAAGCCAGGCCAAAGGGTAAAGGTTGAAACTGATTGTGTTTTAAAACTTCAACTTCCATATGAGACCAAGGAAATAGATATCTGTTTGGTACAGGATCTAAATTTTCTAAACGGTACAACTCTACAGTCGATTTGTTCAAACACCACAATTGCATGGAACTTTGAATAGGAAGTGAGATACTAGGTTAGTATAGGCTGGAGTGAAATAGTGACACATCCCAGAGAATTTGGGCAGATAATAAAAAATATATTTACAGCCTCCCCCTCCCCAGCCCCGAGGATCTGGGGGAAGGTGCGGATGTGTTGGACATCCTCACCTGGACTGGTGTTGATGTTGTCACAAACATTGGGACTGGTGGTTTGATGCGCTGAGCCCTCGAGCATGGGACTTGCCCTTGTAAAGCTCATTAACACAAAGGAGAGTCTAAACTTGCATGTAATGGTGCCTAAGAGTCTCCCCCTGAGTACCTCTTTGTTGCTCAGATGTGGCCCTCTCTCTCTCTAACTGAGCCATCTCAACAGGTGAACTTGCTGCCCTCCCCCCTATGTGGGACCGGACACCCAGGGGTGTAAATCTCCCTGGCAATACAGACTGTGACTCCCGGGGATGAATGTGGACCCGGCATCGTGGGACTGAGAGTATCTTCTTGACCAAAAGGGGGATGCAAAATGAGACGAAATAGTTTCAGTGGCTGAGAGATTTCAAATGGAGTTGAGAGGTCACTCTGGTGGACATTCTTATGCACTATATAGATAACACCTCTTAGGTTTTAATATATTGGAATAGCTAGAAGTAAATACCTGAAACTACCAAATTCCAACCCAGCAGTCTGGACTCCTAAAGACAATTATATAATAATGTAGATTACAAGGGGTGACAGTGTGATTGTGAAGACCTTATGGATCACACCCCCTTTATCTAGTGTATGGATGAGTAGAAACATGGGGATAAAAACTAAAGGACAAATGGGGTGGGATGGGGGGATGATTTGGGTGTTCTTTTTTTCACTTTTATTTTTTATTCTTGTTCTGGTTCTTTCTGATGTAAGGAAAATGTTCAGAGATAGATTGTGGTGATGAACGCATAACTATGTTACATACTGTGGACAGTGGATTGTATACCATGGATGATTGTATGGTGTGTGAATGTATTTCAATAAAACTGAATTTAATAAAAAACAAAAACAAAAACAAACAAACAAAAAAATGGCACAGCCATGGTTAAAGACAGTTTAGGGGTTCCTCAGGAAGCTAAGTATAGAATTGCAGTATGATCCGGCAATCCTGCTACTAGGTATGTATCCAGAAGAACTGAAAGCAGGGCCTTGAACAAATATTTGCACACCAGTGTTCAAAGCAGCATTATTCACAATTGCTAAAAGATGGAAGCAACCCAAGTGTTCATTGACTGATGAGTGGATAAACAAAATGTGTATATACGTACTGTGGAATATTATTCAGCTGTAGGAAGGAATGAAGTCCTGATGCATGTGACAACATGGATGAACCTTGAGGACATTATGTTGAGTAAAATAAGCCAGACACAAAAGGAGAATATTGTATGGTCTCACTGATGTGAACTAATTATAATAAGCAAATTAGAATAGAATCTAGAATATAGTTTACCAAGGGATAGAATGGGGTTAGAGAATGGGGAGCTGATGCTTAATTTGTGCAGAATTTCTATTCAGGTTGATTGTAAATGTTTGGAAATGGATAATGGTGATGGTAGCACCTTATTGTGAGTATAAATAACAGTGCTGAATTATGTTGGTGAATGTAGTTGAAAGGGCACATTTGGGATCGTGTATGTTTACTAGAAGGAAAGTTAGAATGTAAAACACAGGACTGCATAATGCAGTGAACCCTGTTGTGGAACATGGACTGTAGTTAATAGTATAAATATAAGAGTGTTCTTTCATGAATTATAACAAATGTATGGCACTATTACAAGGTGTTAATAGGGTAGTATATGGGAAAAAAGTGCCTAATATACATTGTGGACTATAGTTAACAGCAATATTTTAATATTCTTTCATCAGTTGTAGCAAAGGTACCACACTAATGCAAAGTGTCAATAATAGGAAGATATATGGGAACATTGTATTTTTTACATGGCTTTTCTGTAAACCTACAACTTCTCAAAATAAAAAAAAAACACAATAATTTTTAAAAAACAAACATTATGCTAAGTGAAAGAAACCAGACACAAACCTACATATTGTATGATTCCATTTATATAAAATGTAAACATAAATTTATCTATATAGAGAGAATTAGATTAGAGGTTATATAGGAATGGGGGAAGATAGAGGGATTGAGAAGTGACTGCTAATGGGTATGGAGTTTCTCTTTTTGGAGTAATGAAATTGTTCTAAAATTGTGGTGCTAAATGTACAACTCTATGATTATACTAAAAGCTGTTGATTGTACACTTTGGGTGGATTGTATGGTATGTGAATATATTTCAGTAAAACTACTTTAAAATATATATATGTATGTATAGGAGAAGCCATGGCAGAAAACAGTTTTTCTTAGATAGCAACACAATGCAGCAAAATGACTGAGTGAACAATGTGTCAAAGCATGGTTTTCGAAAAGTTAAAAACTGATTCTTGTACACAAATGAAATGGACATGTATTAAAAATTTATTCACTTATTAAATTCATCATAAATGAAGGACTCAGTAAGATGGTAAAGATGGCTTAAAGGAGAATCCAAGGAATATGGGACTTATGCAATCGTCAAAGAAATGCTGAATTGAATTTGCTATTAATTATAAAACTGGTTAATGTCCTACAGGGCGATGAAACTGTACTCTTTGGGGTTATTTGACAGAAATGTATGAATTAACATGAAACTTCTGTGTCTGGATTCTAGTAAAATAGTAAATAGCAAAGGCAAACACAGATACATTCTCTTAGAGAATTAAATAATTCTTGAGTGGACTTGTTAACCAGTGCACCAGTATGACATTGAAAGAACATTCAGTCATTTTCTTTCTTTTTATTTCCAAGTTCTGGATACTTTTTCCTTAAGACTGTGGATGTTGCCCTGTAGTTACGATTACCTTGGAATTGTTGCTCACTCATCTAGCACTGTTGTAAGCTGCTTAATTTCCTCAAATGTGCTGCCAAAATTCTGTGTTTTCGAGTATGTGCAGTAACCTGGAAAAGGATTAAAACCCTTGTGCTCAAATGGAAGGCATGCTCTCCTCTATATCCAGTTAATGATCGTTTCATTGAGTGCTTTATCATGAAGATTTATTTAGAAGTGGGCACTTGCTCTTGATCATCAAGTTTGTTTTAGGTTTAGAGAAGTAACCTTGTCTATTGGAACAAGAACTAGAGTTCATTATTTTATGTATGGAGTGATATCAAGGAAAAAGAGGAATAGAAGGAACTAGAATATAGTAAGCAGATTCTTACCCCCAAATCAGGTTGGTCATAAATATAATACTGGGCTAAATAACCCACATGTTGGGAGAGTGGGATGCTTGGTTTCATTGTACCTGTTCCTTCAACAGGGTTTCATGGGATCTTTCTAGATGTGGTTTGATCAGCTGGTCTGTTAATACAATTCTCAGGATTTAGCCAGGCTGATCTGGATAAGATTGATTTGGATAAGGTGGAAGCAGAATGAAAGGAAATCTGAACCAAGTCTTGGCCCTCAGCTTTCTCTGGTCTTACTAAGAAGCAGCTGAAGGTAGGGACTGGCAAGAAGGCAAGCATGTGCCAGTGTATGTTTGACAGCTGGTTTTTGGGCACAGTAGTCAGAGCAGACTTGCTAAGTAGTGTTAGTAGTGTTTATTTAAAAAATGAAACAAAGACAAAGACCAACAAACAAAGGTGAATCAAATTCTCTGGCCTTGAGTGTGGGCATAATGTTGGGGGTAGTGGTATAAGTTTTAAAGGAAGATAATTATATACGATAATTTCTTTTTACATAGGCACTGATATATCATCAGTTCACACTGGTTAGGTCAAAGTTCTAACTCCTGATGAACTTTCTTCTAAGACCAAAGGATGCTTGCCAGGTTTAGGCCTCTATTTAAGCCCTCCTCATTGGCATAGTTTTTTTTTTCTGTTTGCTGACATGCTTGGCTGCCTTATATTTTCTTGAATGTTTGATCACCTCTGCTTGGAATACTCTTCCTTCTCAGTCCTCTAGATACAGTCCAAATGACTAACTCTTTAATGTCGCCCTTTGTGGACTCCTGTGGCCCTTCCTGTTCGTGTTACAGGACATATTATAGTGTATTGTGTAGTATATTCTACTAGACTGAACTCATGGGGCAAGGATGTCTTGTTCAGAGTTCAGTTTCCTGTTTGAGAGAGTGCATTGCACATTGTAGATGCTCAGTAAATGTTTGAATGAAGTGAGACAAGTTGTTTCCTCCTGTCTGATTTTCTCTCCCACTCTCAATCAATCCAGGAACCTCTTTCCCCTTGGAAACTTATCTAATTCTCTTGTCTTTGAGTCTTCGGGATCCTACAGATGGGGCATCTTAGACAGATAAAATTACCATTGTCATGAGAGAGAGGGAATGGGAAATTTTTAAAATGCAATTTTATTAAGATATATTCACATACCATACAGTCATGCAAAGTGTACAATCAGTTGTTCACAGTATCATCATCATTTAGTTGTACATTTATCACCACAATCAATTTTTGAACATTTTCATTGCTCCAAAAAAATTAAATAAAAATAAAAGTAAAAAAGAACACTCAAAACACCCCCTACTCCGTATCCCCCGCTATTATTCATTTACTTTTTGTCACCATTTTTATACTCATCTGTCTTATCACTGGATCAAGGGAGTGTGAGCCGCAAGGTTTTCACAATCACACATTCACACTGTATAAGCTATTTAGTTATAAATTATCTTCAAGAATCCAGGCTACTGGATTGCAATTCAGCAGTGTCAGGTATTTCCTTCTAGCTATTCTAATTCACTAAAAACAAAAAAGGGTTATCTATATAATACATAAGAATAACCTCCAGGATGACCTCTTGATTCCATTTGAAATTTCTCAGCCACTGAAACTTTATTTTGTTTCATTTCTCTTCCCCGTTTTGGTCAAGAAAGCTTTCTCAATCCCACAATGCCGGGTCCAGACTCATCCCCAAGAGTCATGTCCCACATTTCCAGAGAGATTTACACCCTTGGGAGTCGTGTCTCACGTAGGGGGGTGGGCAGTGAGTCCACCTGCTGAGTTGGCTTAGAGAGAGAGGCTACATCTGAGCAACAAAAAAGGTTCTCTGGGGATGACTCTTCAGAACAATTGCAAGTAGGCTTAGCCTCTCCTTTTCAGTAACAAACTTCATAAGAGCTAGCCCCAAGATTGAGGGCTCGGCCTTCTAAATTGGTAGTCCCTAATGCTTGTGAGAATATCAGGAATTTCCCAGGTGGGGAAGTTTTATATATATCCACATTTTTCCCCAGTCCCTTAAGGGGGGTTTGAAAATACTCTTTTATTCTCTGCCCAAATTACTCTGGGATTATCGGGGCTTCACACCAGCCTGTACAAACCAACCAGATTCACTCCCTGTTCTAGGTTCCATGTAATTATGGTGTTTCAATAAATTGACCATACAGTTAAATTATATAGTGTTCTACAGAAAATGTAGATTTTTCACCAAATAAACACAGTTTCCTTTGGTCTCACACAGTTATTATCATCCTTGACCCTTTAGTCTGATTTAACTTAGTCCTAACCAAATCCATTTCGTTCATATCTCTAATTGAAGTCTGATCTCTTTTTCAGACTCTTTAACATTTGCTGTCTGGGGTAATGCTGACTCTGGCTCTGAGTATCAGGTATGACACAGATACCCAAAGTTCCAGGGACTGACCAGGTTATGCACAAATTGCTCAGCATCTCAGAATTTAGAAATAACCTTTACAACTTAGGAATAGATGTGACTGCTGTAAGAGCTTACAGTCTAGGAATCTTTATAATAAGCCTTCCCCTGATAACCTGTGCTCTCAGATTCAGTTCTCAGAGTTTGTACATTATAGTTAGTCCATATTAGTGAGCTGTTATAATGTTTGTCTTTTAATTTTTGACATATTTCATTCAACATACTGTCCTCAAGGTCCATTCTCCTAGTTGCATGCTCACAACTTCATTCATTCTTGCAGCTGCTCAGTATTCCATTGTATGCATACACCACAGTTCATCATTGCATTCATCAGCTGATATACCCTTAGGCCACCTCCATCCATTGAAAATCGTTAATACTGCCTCCATAAACACCAGTGCCCAAATGTCCATTCATGCCCCTGCTCCCAGTTCTTCCAAGTATATACCAAATAATGGGGTTGCAGGACCATATGGCAACCCCATACCTAGCTTCCTGTGGAACCACTACACTGCCCTCCAAATGGGCTGCACCATTCTTCTTCACCACTAGCAGTGAACAGGTGTGGGTTGCTGGTGCTGAGTTCCAACTTGGCGGGCCGGGGCCAGGGAACCTGGTCAGCCCCTGGGGGAGGCGATGGGCATGGGCAGTAGCGCCCTCCACAGCCCCCCCCCAGGGAACCTGGCCAGCCCCTGGGGAGGGTAGTGGGCATGGGCAGTAATATCCTCCACAGCCCCCCGGGCCTGAGAAAGTGGAGCCGGCTACAGGCCCCATCTCCCTCACCCAAAATACAACCGTTAGAGGAAGCTTGCCGGAGAAAACCGCCCCCCTTATCTTGCCCGCACACTCCCCGTTGCCAGAGCAACTCCCGCCACCGCCAGTGCGCATACACCGTTGCCAGAGCAACTCCCGCCCTTTTTCAAACGACTTCTGCGCCCTCTCAGAACCAATCCTAGCCTTTATCCCCTCAGCATTGCCATGTAAGAACCCCACACCCCTAACACCGACCCCGCCCTCTATGCCACCCTATATAACTTGTGCTCACCCCTGAATAAAGGCTTTTGTTCTATCCCCTCGAGAGGAGAGTGTTTCGCGTTCCTCTCTCGCCGCCCTCCACACCTTGCACGCCTCCGCCGGGGACTCGGCCAAGTCCCCCGCCTCACCTTCGCCTCCGGGAAGAGCTGCCGCCGGTACCCCTTAAGCAACCCTGAGCGCAGAGGGTTCCGTGGGTGCCCGCCCCTAGCTGCGACCGCAAACAGGCACATCCCTCTCTCCACATTTTCTTCAGCACTTGTATCCCGCTGTTTATTTTTCAGCAGTTTTATTCACTCACCATACAATCTACCCTAATTAAACAATCAGTGATTCCCAGTATAATCACATAGTGCATTCACTACCACAATCTATATGAAGACATTTCCATTTCTTCCACAAAGAAAGAGGAAGAGGAAAAAAAATAAATGAAGAATAAAAAAATAAAAAAATTAAAAATACAAATACAGTACAATAAAAAGATCAGACAGCAATGACAGCACCAAGAATCCCATACTCCTCCCTTATATTCCCCTCTTGTTGACATTTCGCTTTGGTATATTGCCTTTGTTATAATTAACGGTAGTATTTTACAATGTTACTGTAAACTATAAACTTTAGTTTGCATAGATTGTATTGTTTTCCTTATACCATCCCATTTTCAGCATCTCGCAATGTTGACATTCATTTGTTCTCTCTCATGTACAAACATTCTTATATTTGTACATTTAATCACTGTAATGGAACACTCTAGGTTTCACTGAATTATACATTCCCTGTCTATATCTTCCATCTTCCCTGCTGGTGTCATACATGCCCCTAGCCTTCAACTGCACTCACGCTCATCTTTGTTCAGTGTACTTACAGTATTGTTGCTACCATCACACAGTATTGTGCTATCCATTTCTGGATCTATACAGTCAGTCCTGTGGAATATTCTGTACTCCTTCAGCACCAAATGCCCGATCTCTACCTTCTTTCTATCTCCTGATAACCTGTGTTCTCAACTTTAACTTTCAAAGTTTACTCATTAATGTTAGTTCATATTAGTGAGACCATACAGTATTTGTCCTTTTGTTTCTTTTTTTTTATTTTGAAATAAATTCAAAGTTATGTGAACAGTTGCAAAAACAATACTAGCCCCATACACAGAATTCCATCATACCCTGACCCCCCTTCCCCAGTAGCTCAATCCACCAACTTTAACATGCTGTCACATTGCTATTTCTTTCCCCCCCATCTATTATCCATCATCTATTGCTCTGTCTTCTGAACATATGAGAGTTAGCTACACACATCCTTGAACATACACTGTAATTCACTTCCCATGAACAAGAACGTACTTTTATGCAATTCCATTAAGCGCAGCTACGAAGTACAAGAGATTCAACAATGATACAAAGCTTACATTCTATATTTCCTTTTCCTTATGTCTCAACTTTGTCCCTTTGAGCCACCTGTCCTCTATCCTCCAATCCCATCCAAGTTCATCCTTAGCATTCAATTGTCATCTAGTTAGACTTTTTTTTTTTTTTTTTTCAGTTGTGGAAACATACATACAGCCTAAATCTTCCCATTCCACCACCTCCCTAGCCTTCCATTAGTGGGATTAATCACATTTAGAATGTTGTAATACTCTTTCCCACCATCCATTACTAGAAATTTCCCTTCACCTCAAACAGAAACCCTACACTCATTTCTTATCTCCCCATTGCCCCTTCCCCCATTTCTCTTAACCCAAACTCTACTTTTCATCTCTATGGTTATATTCTCTGATGATTTCTTTGTGTTTACTGTGGGGCTTAAAATTAACCTCTTAAATCCATATCAATCTTGTTTTTCTTTGATACCGCCTTCACTTCAATAGGACACATAAGCTATGTTCCTATACTCCTTCACTCCCCCACCTTTATATAGTTGTCTAAAATTACATATTTTACATTGAGTTCAAAACCACTGATTTGTCCTTAGAGTTTGTGTATTTTATATCATGTAGGAAGTAAATAGTGGAGTTACAGTTCAAAAATTATTGACTTCTATTTGTATTCCATTGTGGTTGGAGAATGTGCTTTGAGTATATTCAAGTTTTTTTTTTTTTTTTTAATTTCTTGAGGCTCGATTTATGTCCCAGCTTATGGTCCCTTCTGAAGAAAGATCTGTGATCGCTAGAGAAAAATGAGTGTCCTGGTGATTTGGGTTGTCCTTTTGTTTCTGGCTAATTTCACTGTAAATAATGTCCTCTGGGTTCATCAACATTGTTGCATGCTTCATGACTTTATTCTGTCTTAACTGCTGCATAATATATCATATGCATATACCACAACTTGTTTATCCACTCATCCATTGATGGACATTTGGGCTGTTTCTGTCTTTGGCAATCATGAATAATGTTGCTATAAACATTGGTGTGCAAATGTCCGTTTGTGTCCCTGCCTTCAGTTCCTCCAAATATATAACTAGTAATGGGATTGCTGGATCATATGAAAATTCTATTCTTAGCTTCCTGAGGAACTACCAAACTGCCTTCCAGAGTGGTTGCACCATTCTACATTTCCACCAACAGTTAATAAGTGTACCTCTTTATCCACATGCTTTCCAGCACTTGTATTTTCAGTTTTCTTGATAATGGCCATTCTAGTAGGTGTGAGATGATACCTCGTTGTGGTTTTGATTTGCACTTCCATAATAGCCAGTGAAGTTGAGGATCTTTTCATCTGTTTTTGAGCCATTTGTATTTCCTCTTCAGAAAAGTGTCTTCCCGTGTCTTTTTCCCATTTTTTAATTGGGTTGTTTGTCCTTCTGTTGTTGAGTTGTAGGATCTCTTTAGATGTTCTGGATATTAAATGCTTATCTAATATGTAGATTTCCAAATTTTGTCTCCCATTGCCTAGGCTGCCGTTTTGCTTTTCTGACAAAGTCCTTTGATACACAAAAAGTGTTCAATTTTGAGGAGATCCCATTGATCTATTTCTTCTTTCATTTCTCAGGCTTTGGGTATAAGGTCTAGGAGACCACATCCTATCACCAGGTCTTGAAGATATTTCCCTACATTTTCTTCTAAAAAGTTTTATGTTCTTAGCTGTGATGTTTAGGTCTTTGCTGCATTTTGAGTTAATTTTTGTATAAGGTATGAGTTAGGAGTCCTCTTTCATTTTTTTGGATATGGATATCCAGTTGTGCAAACACCATTTATTGAAGAGGCTGCTCTGTCGCAGTTGCATTAACTTGACTGCCTTATCAAAGATAATTGTCTGTAGATGAGAGGGTCTGTTTCTAAACACCCAATTCGATTTCATTGGTCAGTATATCTGTCTTTATGCTAGTACCATGCTGTTTTGACCACTGTAGCATTGTGATATGTTTTAAAGTCAGGTAGTGTGAGTCTCCCACTTCATTCCTCTTTCTCAAGATATTTTTGGCTATTTGGGGCACCCTGACCTTCCAAATAACTTTGGTTATTGGTTTTTCTATTTCTGCAAAGTAAATTGTTGGGATTTTGATTGGTATTGCATTGAATCTATAAATCAATTTAGGTATAATTGACATCTTAACTGTATTTAGTCTTCCAATCCATTAACATAGTATGTCCTTCCATTTATTTAGGTCCTGTTTGATTTCTTTTAACAATTTCTTGTTGTTTTCTGTGTATAGGTCTTTTGTGACCTTGGTTAAATTTATTCCTAAATATTTGTTCCTTTTGCTTGCTATTGTGAGTGGAATTTTTTTTCTTGATTCCTCCTCATATTACTTATTACTAATGTATAGAAACATTGGTGATTTTTGTGTTTTGCTCATGTACCCTGCCATTTTGCTTTATTCATTTATTAGCTCTAGTAACTTTGCTGTAGATTTTTTGGGATTTTCTACATATATTATCATGTCATCTGCAAAGAGAGAAAGTTTTACTTCTTCCTTTACAATTTGGATGCCTTTTACTTCTTTTTCTTGTCTAATTGCTCTAGCTACAACTTCCAGCACAGTGTTGAATAACGGTAGTAACAGTGGGCATCCTTGTCTTGTTCCTGATCTTAAAGGGAAGGCTTTTAGTCTTTCTGAATGGGGACTTTTTATAGACTAGGGAAATAGATATTTCCAATGTCTCATATAGAACATTATATTTCCTAGTAGTGTAGTTTATTAAAAAGGGGGTAACTTCTATGGCAGTCTTGTAAATTAGTTTACATTTACTCATTCAACAAATACTATGCATCTTCTCTATGTCAGGCATTGTTTTAGGTGCAGGGATGCATGAGTGAACAAGATAGATAACTCCTGTCCCTGTTGTGGAGTTGTTTTGGTAGTAGTGTATAGCTTAAGACTTTTCTAAAAAGTGATTACATTGACTGAATGTTTTTTATGTGTCAGGCACTGTGCAGAGTGCTTTATGCATAGTAACTCATTGAATCCTTGCCATAACCAGATGAGGAAAATGAGGCACAGAGAAGTAATGGTCATATAACCAGTAAGTAGTGGAGCCAGGATTCTCATACAGGGAGCTAGTACTCTATGCTATGTTGCCTCACTTAATGGATTGATTAGACATTTTTGTTCTAATGACAGCCTTAATCCTCCCATCCCCTTGTAAGATATGAAAGTAAAGCATTGTTTCCCCATGAAAATAGCAGTTGAATTAAAATTACACTTTTTGGAGGATTGCCAATAACTGGAAACAGTGTGGAAAGGAGCATATTCAGGACAGTTCAATCTTATATTTAGGGAGAGGTAGACTAAATAGTAGCCTTAGAAATTCAGAATACAGCAAAAAAATAAATAAAACAAGAAGGGGGAAGAGTTTGCCTATGTCCAGCTTAGGTCATGAATGCTAAATGCTATGGACTCACTAACTCTTATCTTCAGAGTAAAATTCTTTTATCACTTCATGGCCACAAGTTCAGTCATGTCCCTGGAACATAATCTTGAATCAGAAGAGCTTGCTATAAAACAACTTAGCTTCTAAGGTTGGTTCTTAATATAGGAGTATCTTTACAGAGAGTTCCTGTTATATTTGAGGGCTACTTATTTGGATCATGACTCCACAAGTTGTTTTTTCAGTAGGGGGAGTAAAAGGAGAATTAGAGTCAAGAGAACAGAGTTCTAGTTCCTGTTGTACATTCAGCTAGCTGTGTGATTTTGGACAAGTTTCATAGTCCCTCGGGGCCTTAATTTCCTCATTTGTGAAAGAAAGTGAATGGATGGGCCTTAAGTCCTTCCGACCTCTAAAATTCTGTGGCTCTGTCTCCCCAAAAAATTAAACATTAAGTCCCAGAATGCACAGGAAATGGTATAATTCCAAATAAAAACTCCTTGCATTTTATAGGATTTCACAATATACAAAGTATTTCACATATATTATCTAAGACATGCCTTTTTTTGTAGTCTTGGCTCCTGGAATGCATGCCTGAATAACTACTAAGGTAGTTTAACTCATCCATTTCATTTTATGTGGGCAACAGCAACTTGAAATGGCAGGGAAGAACTTGCTTTAAACTAATAAATATATTAAGATCCAAAAATGTCTTAAAATAGGAATAGAAGGCAACTTCTTCAGTCTGATAAAAGGCATATATGAAAACCCACAGCGAACCTTATACTCAACAGTGAAACACTGAAAGCCTTCCCCCTGAGATCAGGAACAAGACAAGGATCCTGCTTTCACCACTACTGTTCAACATTGTACTGGAAGCCCTTGCCAATTAGGCAAGAAAAAGAAATAAAAAGATCAGAAAGGAGAAAGTAAAACTGCTTCTATTCACTGGTGACATGATCCTTTATATAAAAATCCCAAAGAATCCACAAAAAAACTAATAGAACTGATAAATGAATTCAGCAAAGTTGCAGGCTTCAAGATTAACATACAAAAATCAGTTGTGTTTCTTTACACCACCAAAATATTCTGAAATGTAAATTTAAAAAAACAAAAAACAATCATATTCACAGTAGCTTAAAAAAGAATAACATACCTAGGAGTAAATTTAAGGAGGTGAAGGACTTGTACACTGAAAACTACAAAACATTTCTGAAAAAACAGAAGACCACCACCTAACTAAATGGGTAGAAGACTTAATATTAAGATGTCAGTATTACCCAAAGCTATCTCCAGATTGAATGCAATACCAATCAAAATCTCAGCAGCCTTTTCTGCAGGAATGGAAAAGCTGATCCTCAAATTCTTAAGGAAGCTGGAAATTCTAGCCAAAGCAATCGGCAAGAAACAGAAATAAAATGAAAAAGTAAAACTTTCCCTATTTGCAGATGACCTGATCCTAAATATATCCTGAAAAAATCCACAACAAAGCTACCAACTAACAAAAAAAAAAAAAAAAGAAAATTCAACAAAGTGGTGGGATACAAGAGCAAAACACAAATCAGTGGTGTTTCTTTCCACTAGTAATGAGCAATTAAAGAGGAAACCAAGAAAAAAATTCCGTTTACACCATTTACAATAGCAATAAAATAATCAAATATCTAGGAATAAATTTAACCATGGATGTAAAGGACATATATGTGAAAAAACATTGCTGAAAGAAATTAAAGAAAACCTAAGTAAATGGATAAGCCAATCTTCTGTGAAGAAGGCTATTGGAATTTTTATTGGGATTACATTGAATCTGTAAGTTACTTGGGTAGAATTGACATCATTTAGTTTTCCAGTCCATCAACACAGGAAGTCCTTCCATTTGCTTGGGTCTTCTTTAATTTCTTTCAGCTGTGTTTTGTAGTTTTGTAGTGGACCCTTACCTCCTCTGTATACAAAAATAAACTAAAAATGCATCAAAGATCTAAATATAAGACCCAAACTCTAAAACTCCTAGACAACGTGGGGAAACTTCTTCAAGACTGTGTGCTAGGCAATAGTTTCTTATACTTTACACCAAAAGCAAGAGCAACAAAAGAAAAAAAAATAAATAAATAGGACAATCAAAATTAAAAACTTTTGCATATCAAAGGACTTTATCATGGAAGTAGAAAGACAACAAGAATGGGAGAAAATATTTGGAAACCTATATCTGATAAAGTTTAATATTCAGAATGCATAAAGAGTTCTTATAACTCAACAATAAAAACACAAACAACACAATTGAAAAATGGGAAAAAGACTGTTACAGACAGTTATCCAAAGAAGATATACAAATAGTCAAAAAATACATGAAAAGATGCTCAATGTTATTAGCCATCAGGGAAATGCAAATCAAAACCACAGTGAGATACCATTTCATACCTACTACAATGGCTACCATTAAAAATGCAGAAAAGAAAAAGTGTTAAAGAGGACATGGAGAAATAGGAACCCTCACACATTGTTGGTGGGAATGTAAAATGGTGCAACCATTATGGAAAACAGTTTGGCAATTCCTCAGAAAGTTAAATATGTAAGCACCATATGACCTGGCAATTCAACTGCTTGGTATATACTCAAAAGAATCGAAAGCAGGAACTCTAACAGATATTTACACATTGATGTTCATAGTGGCATTATTCACAATTGCTAAAAGGTGGAAGCTGCCCAGATGACCACCAACAACATATGAATGTATAAATAAAATGTTGTAAATACACAAAATGGGATTTGGCCATAAAAAGGAATGATGTTCTGATGCATGCTGCAACATGGATGAACCTTGAAGACATCATGTTGAGTGAAGTATACCACAAAAAGACATTGTATGATATAACTGATATGAAATAAGCAGAATATGCAAATTCATAAAGTTAGAAACTAGAATAAAGTTATCAAGGGCCAGGTGTGGGTGAGGAATGGGAGTTAATATTTAATTGTTACTGAGTTCCTGTTTGGAGTGATAAGAAAGTGTTGGTAAATGACGGAGGTACAACTTTGTGAATGTAACCAAAACCACTGAATTGTATACTTGGAAGTGGATAAGAAGGGAAATTTTAGGTTGTATATAAATTACCAGGAAAAATTAAAAAGCCCATAAAACTGTACAATGCAAAGAGTAAACCTGATTATAAACTGTGGCTTATAGTTAAATGGTTTAAGGTTTCATCAAGTGTGACAAGGGTACCACACCAATGCAAAATGTTAATAATAGGGAAAACTGTGTGTGTGAGAGGGGAATATATGAGAATTCTGTACTTTGTGCATGATTTTTCTGTAAACCTATAAATGCTCTAATTAAAAAAAAATCATATGGAATCACAAGCAGCTCCAAATAGCCAAATCAATATTGCAAAGGAAGAACAAATTTGGAGGTCTCACACTTCCCAATTTCAAAACTTAATACAATGCCATGGTAATCAAAACAATGTGGTACTGGCATAAAGATAGACACATAGACCAATGGAATAGAATTGAGGGTCCAGAAATAAACCCACATATCTGTGGCCAACTGATTTTTGACAAGCATGCCAAGTACGTTAATTTGGGAAAGAATGGTCTTTTCAATAAATGGTCCCTTTTATTGAATATCTTTGCCTAATTATCTTGGCTAGAACTTCCAGTACAATGTTGAATAGAAGTGGCAGCAGTGGACATCCTTGTCTTATTCCTGATCTTAGGGAAAATACATTTAATTTTCACAATTGATTATGGTACTAATTGTGGCTTTTTGTAGATGGCCTTTATCAGGTTGAGGAAGTTCTCTTCTATTCCTACTTTGTTGAGTGTTGTTTTTTGTTTTTTGTTTTTATCATGAAAGGGTGTTGAATTTTGTCAAATATTTTTTCGTGCGTCTGTTGAGATTATTGTGTGGTTTTTGTCCTTTATTTTGTTAATATAGTGTATTACATTCATTGATTTTCATGTTTTAAATTAACCTTGCATTCCTGGGATAAATCCAGTTTTTTTTTTTTTTTTTTTAACATGATTTGATAGTATTTTCTTGAAGAATTTTGTGTCTATCTTTACAACAGATAGTGGTCTGTAGTTTTCTTGTTACATTTTTATCTGGTTTGGGTATCAGGGTAATACTAGCCTCATAGAATGATTTCCTCCTATTTATTGTAAGAGTATGTGAAGGATTAGTGTTAATCTGCTTTAAAGGTTTGTTAGAATTCACCTATGAAGATATTTAGACCTGGGCTTTTCTTTGGGGAAGTTTTTTTTACTACTGATTCAATCTTATTACATGTTATCAGTCTATTCAGATTTTCTCTGCCTTGAGTCGGTTTGGGTAGACAACTCTTTCTAAGAATTTGTGCGTTTTATCTAGGGTGTCTAATTTTTTGGCATACAATTGATCATGTGTTTTTTCTTTTTTAGACTGGTGATATGGTAGATTTGTGAACATTGAAACATCTTTGTATTCCCAGGATAAACCCCACTTGCTCATAATGTATTCTTTTTATATTTTGTTGGATTTGATTTGATAATGTTTTGTTGAGGAATTTATGAGGGATATTGGTCTGTAGTTTTCTTTTCTTCTACTGGCTTTGCCTAGTTTGAGTATTAGGGTAATACTGGCCTCATAAAATGAGTTGGGAAATGGTCCCTTCTCCTGTATTTTCTGGACAAGGTGTGTAGCTTGGTAGGTATCTATTTTTTTTTTTTTTTTCTTTTCTAGTATTCTTCGCATGCCTGTTTGTATGAGAAAATATTGCTGAAACAGATGCCCTTCTACCTGGAGAGAACCGAAACTATTGAGACAGTTTCTATCATGCCCTCTGTTGGTCACATTAACTGAATATTTTAATGTAGTATGACATTTACATTTATTGGCTATTCTTAACATTCATTAAATAACACAAAGATTATGAAATGAAAAAATATTTATTCTGTGTACTGCAATGTCCAGCCATATAATTAGATATGTATGCTTAGTGAAATTGTGAGAATTAAAGGTCTGGTGATGGTGAGAGAACTTCTTTCTAGTTAACTCTTAACTGGTATTTAGTATGTGTGTGCAGAAGGGATCAGTTTAATCATTTTCCATGGATTCCTTTTCTATTTTAATGACTGTAATTCAGGTTTTATGGTAGGTAAATATAAAATCTGAAGTAGCACCTGCATTGTCTCCCATGTATATGCTTTATACCCAGAAAAGACATAATTACAGAAATTTTGGCATACTTAGCCCAAGTTTTATATTCCTGATGAAGAAATTGAAGTCCAGAGGGCATTATTAAGCCTAGAACATCTCTCTAACAGCTGGGAAAAGACTGGTTTCTTAAATCATTTTAAAAGTGATATATTGAGGTAAACTTCTAAATATTCTTATTTCTTACAAAATACTTTGTTATTATTCTTCTGATTTTTTTTTAAAAAGTTCTCCTGGTGTTTTCTTAAAGATGATTTTCTTATCTTATTAACAGCCAAAGGATGTTGGATTAGTTCCTTTCTTACAATTGGCCCTTCAGTAACCATTCCATGTTTCCTTTTGAAGACCCTTACAAGGACAGGATAACCTCAACCCCACAATACACATACACATGCAGACACATTCTGCTTACAGTGGCAAAACATGTGAACTGCTAGCATAGTTACTCCCATTATAAACCATTCCATAAACTAGTTCTTTGGGGAAGAGATATTTCCTTTAAAATGTGTATTCTCTGGCTCATATAGCCACTGAATCCTGGGCAAGGCATATAATCATATTAAAATACAATTGTGGAGTGAAATAAGTGGGAAATTCCATCTAGGCAAGGACCCCCAGCACAAAAAGGTTTAATTTTAAACCTAATAAGAGTCCTTTGAAGGAAGTACAGGCAGAAGAGTTATAACCAGGACATTATAGTCCTTTTAATAGCAGCTTGCTTCTAACATAATTAGTACTTTGTATAACAAGTTATTTTTAAGAATTAAAACCCCCTCTTAAGGCTAATAAAAAGAACTTCCTAGTGTTGTATTTGGTAAATAAATAGTACAGAAAAACTAATATGTATTCATTATTTTCAGCTTCAGATATTCATCATGTCCTACTAAGGAGTCTTCCTTCCTTGAGTTGTTTCCACAAATACTTCTGTTTTAATTTTCCAGCATGTCTCACTCCTTGCAGACTTTAAAAAACACATATAATTAGCTTATTGTATTTTTCACTTTATAGGTGTCATCCCTTTTAAGCTTCCCCACTCTTAGGTCTTCTGTGGAATAACTTCTTACTTGATGGAGTCTTGTTAGACCAAAATGTAATAATATTCTTGTGTGTCTTATGGGTTGAATAAGACACTTTAAAATTATTAATTTTTTAAAAGAAATCTTCTGAGAATGGTTGTGTGGTTGAAAAACTCTCTGCACTTGAACTGAATAAATAGTTTGTTAAGAGCTTTGGGATCCCAGAAATTCATGATTTCTTTTGACATCTTATAATAGTTTTATAACTTTCTCACAGATAAATTTTGTTAGATTATTCCCAGGCAGTTTCTATTTTTTTTTTATTTGTTTCATTTATAAATGTTATCTTTTAAGTTAGATTTTCTTTTGTTGCTGACAGGTCTTGGTTTAAATAAGAATGGTGATGATATGGCTGTATCAAGGATGATGGAAGCCACTTTGTGGCCAGTTATGTTTTTCAGGGTTGTGTTGTAAGACCCTTTCAAAGAAGGTGACTAGTTCAAGGAAGGCACCTTCCACATTTGGATTAATCATCAGTGGCACACTGGGTGCTTTTACTCTTAGGAAGTCAGGTATGCTGACATTCCCAACTTTCTTATCAGTTCTGATTATACATTTTAGCATGACTCAATATCTGGGTTTGCTGTGAAACGTCACTTGGGGATCATTCAAAATAGGAGGGTGGCTTTATTGACCTGTGCTTTTCATTTATTTCACACCACCTAGTTACATCTGGTTACCTTTGAATTCCAAATGTGCTCTGTTGTTCCTGGGCTGCCAAACCAGAGCTTCTTCCTATGGCTATAGGGAGTGCATGACCAAGATTTCTCTGAAGGGATAAATATCAGTTGTATAGCTCTGTAAGCAATATTCAGTCTCTGAGAGCCACTTGAAGGATAATGTCATACTGCCTAGGTCACAGTGGGCTTCCAGGTGGTGGTAGTAGTGAGTGGGATACAGTCATTTCAGTAGGTTCAAACAAAATAGTGTTAAGAAGGAGTCTTCTTCCTTGAATGGGAGTGTTCTGGAATGGGAGTGTTCTCCCTTTAATAAACCCAGAGTTCAAAGTATCTTGCTTTATCTCCACAGGAATGCAAAGATTTGAATGAATTTCTCTGTTTACTGAAGTCAAAGAGAGTTTTGTTGACACTTAGGAGTAAATATGGTAGCCTGGTATGCAATTTTAATGTATTTCTAAAAAAAATTTTTTTTAAGTTTGGGAAAAGGAAGAAGGGGAAAAAATCACACATAATCCTATCATGCCAATATAACTAATATGACCATTTTATGTATCTCTTTTCAGGATTTTTATATGTAAAGTTTCAAACAATTGTAAAACTGGCACACAGGATTTGATATTCCGGGTTTTTAAAATTAACATAATGTCAAACCATTTCCATGTCATTTTGAATCCTGAATAGCAAGCAGCCATTAAAACTATCTTGGAAAAAGAGAGCTACAATAATTTGACCATTCCTCTTATGTTGGATATCTGTTGTTTCCAATTTTTTACTGTAACCAGTGATTTTGCAGTGAAATTGATGTCAATAAATAAATACAAGAAAGAGTTGAGGATTGGGAATAGAAATGGATGAAGTAGGCTGGGGAGCCAGGATAGAATCTATTTACAATTTAGCTTTTGGAGGGAGAAAGGCAGCTGTTGCAAGGCATAACTGTGCATGTATACAGAAAAGTGATGGAGGTATTCAGGTGGTATGGAGTGGCCTAGGTCAATTGTTTTTTTTGGGCTTTACAGGAAGTTAACATGATAAATCTTGAAGGTATATAACTTTTATTGAAAAGAGGTTTAGAAATTTGGTGCTAGTTATATGAATTAAAGCTACTGAAACCTTTTTCTAAGAGAAGATTAGGAGATGGTGGTCATTTTGTAAATATAATGTTTTTATTATTTTGGATTTTTTTAAATGGGGAATTCCCAGAAGTAAGAATACCATGTTAAAACATATAGTCATTTCAATGGCTGTTGATCCACATTGTCAAATTGTTTTCCAAAAGAGTAGTTTTAACTTTATTACATGCCCCCTTATCTCCATGGAATCATTTAAATGTATGTTTACCAGCACTGGGAGTTTTCATTTTTAATAAACAAGAAACAGTACTTCATTGGTTTAATCTATATTTCAGATTATAAAATAAAGTAAAATAAATAGATTTTTTTTTAGGTTTGCTGTTTTCTTTATAATTTATTGGCTGTTCCTATTCATTTTATCATTTGTGGTCTTACTGTTTTCTTACCAATTTGCTTGGTTTTATTTGTTGTTTTATTTTTGTTCTATTTGTTGTTTTATTTTTTTTCGTGTAAGTATTTTCCCTAGGCTGCTCTTTTCCCTTAAAAACAACCAAACAAAAAAATAATTGGACTTATTTATTTATTTACTAGCAGTACAATCTGTTACTCTTTTCCTTTGTATTTACTTCTAGGCTTAGGAACTTATTACCTCTCTAGAGATCTGGAAAAGGTTCCATTCAACATGCTTCATTATATAGTGAGAAGTAAATTATCCTAAATTTGTCTAATTTGGGGCCAATCTTTTATTGATCACTGTTTATTTTTGTACACATAAATATGGGGCATATTTTATTTTTAACTTTAGTTTGAGTTTTTACAAGTAGACAGTAGGTATTTCATGGATCCAAATATTAGGAATTGATCTTGGGCAAAAATGTTTGGGCAAATGGAAGAAACTCCTAATTACACTTTTTTTTTTTTTTTATCTTCATTTTATTGAGATATATTCACATACCACGCAGTCATACAAAACAAATTGTACTTTCGATTGTTTACAGTACCATTACATAGTTGTACATTCATCACCTAAATCAATCCCTGACACCTTCATTAGCACACACACAAAAATAACAAGAATAATAATTAGAGTGAAAAAGAGCAATTGAAGTAAAAAAGAACACTGGGTACCTTTGTCTGTTTGTTTCCTTCCTCTATTTTTCTACTCATCCATCCATAAACTAGACAAAGTGGAGTTTGGTCCTTATGGCTTTCCCAATCCCATTGTCACCCCTCATAAGCTACATTTTTATACAACTGTCTTCGAGATTCATGGGTTCTGGGTTGTAGTTTGATAGTTTCAGGTGTCCACCACCAGCTACCCCAATTCTTTAGAACCTAAAAAAGGGTTGTCTAAAGTGTGCGTAAGAGTGCCCACCAGAGTGACCTCTCGGCTCCTTTTGGAATCTCTCTGCCACTGAAGCTTATTTCATTTCCTTTCACATCCCCCTTTTGGTCAACAAGATGTTCTCTGTCCCACGATGCTGGGTCTACATTCCTCTCCGGGAGTCATATTCCACATTGCCAGGGAGATTCACTCCCCTGGGTGTCTGATCCCACATAGGGGGGAGGGCAGTGATTTCACTTTTCAAGTTGGCTTAGCCAGAGAGAGAGGGCCACATCTGAGCAACAAAGAGGCATTCGGGAGGAGGCTCTTAGGCACAACCATAGGGAGGCCTAGCCTCTCCTTTGCAGCAACCATCTTCCCAAGGGTAAAACTTATGGTAGAGGGCTCAACCCATCAAACCACCAGTCCCCTATGTCTGTGGTCATGTTAGCAACCATGGAGGTGGGGTAGGCGAATACCCCTGCATTCTCCACAGGCTCCTCAAGGGGGCACTACATCTTTTTTTTCTTTGTTTTTCTTTTTTTTTTTTTAACTTTCCCTTCTTTTTTAAATCAACTGTATGAAAAAAAAGTTAAAAAGAAAACAAACATACAATAAAAGAACATTTCAAAGAGACCATAACAAGGGAGTAAGAAAAAGACAACTAACCTAAGATAACTGCTTAACTTCCAACATGTTCCTACTTTACCCCCAGAAAGTTACATAATATAGCAACATTTCTGTGAACTTGTTCCTACTATATCCATCAGAAATTAACAGACCATAGTCATTCCTGGGCATCCCCAGAACATTAAATAGCTTATCTGTTCTCCTTGGATTATTGTTCCCCCTTCCTTAATTGCTCTCTACTGCTAGTTCCCCTACATTCTACATTATAAACCATTTGTTTTACATTTTTCAAAGTTCACATTAGTGGTAGCATATAATATTTCTCTTTTTGTGCCTGGCTTATTTCACTCAGCATTATGTCTTCAAGGTTCATCCACGTTGTCATATGTTTCACAAGATCGTTCCTTCTTACTGCCGCGTAGTATTCCATCGTGTGTATATACCACATTTTATTTATCCACTCATCTGTTGAAGGACATTTGGGTTGTTTCCATCTTTTGGCAATTGTGAATAATGCTGCTATGAACATTGGTGTGCAGATATCTGTTCGTGTCACTGCTTTCCGATCTTCCGGGTATATACCGAGAAGTGCAATCGCTGGATCGAATGGTAACTCTATATCTAGTTTTCTAAGGAACTGCCAGACTGACTTCCAGAGTGGCTGAACCATTATACAGTCCCACCAACAATGAATAAGAGTCCCAGTTTCTCCACATCCCCTCCAGCATTTGTAGTTTCCTGTTTGTTTAATGGCAGCCATTCTAATCGGTGTTAGATGGTATCTCATTGTGGTCTTAATTTGCATCTCTCTAATAGCTAGTGAAGCTGAACATTTTTTCATGTGTTTCTTGGCCATTTGTATTTCCTCTTCAGAGAACTGTCTTTTCATATCTTTTGCCCATTTTATAATTGGGCTGTCTGTACTATTGTCATTGAGTTGTAGGATTTCTTTGTATATGCAAGATATCAGTCTTTTGTCAGATACATGGTTTCCAAAAATTTTTTCCCATTGAGTTGGCTGCCTCTTTACCTTTTTGAGAAATTTCCTTGAGGTGCAGAAACTTCTAAGCTTGAGGAGTTCCCATTTATCTATTTTTTCTTTTGTTGCTTGTGCTTTGGGTGTAAAGTCTAGGAAGTAGCCACCTAATACAAGGTCTTGAAGATGTTTTCCTACATTATCTTCTAGGAGTTTTATGGTACTTTCTTTTATATTGAGATCTTTGGTCCATTTTGAGTTAATTTTTGTGTAGGGGGTGAGGTAGGGGTCCTCTTTCATTCTTTTGGATATGGATATCCAACTGTCCCAGCCCCATTTGTTGAAAAGACCATTATGACTCAGTTCAGTGACTTTGGGGGCTTATCAAAGATCAGTCGGCCATAGATCTGAGGGTCTATCTCTGAATTCTCAATTCGATTCCATTGATCTATATGTCTGTCTTTGTGCCAGTTCCATGCTGTTTTGGCAACTGTGGCTTTATAATAAGCTTCAAAGTCAGGGAGTGTAAGTCCTCCCACTTCGTTTTTCTTTTTTAGAGTGTCTTTAGCAATTCGAGGCATCTTCCCTTTCCAAATAAATTTGATAACTAGCTTTTCCAAGTCTGCGAAGTAGGTTGTTGGAATTTTGATTGGGATTGCATTGAATCTGTAGATGAGTTTGGGTAGAATTGACATCTTAATGACATTTAGCCTTCCTATCCATGAACATGGAATATTTTTCCATCTTTTAAGGTCCCCTTCTATTTCTTTTAGTAGAGTTATGTAGTTTTCTTTGTATAGGTCTTTTACATCTTTGGTTAAGTTTATTCCTAGGTACTTGATTTTTTTAGTTGCTATTGAAAATGGTATCTTTTTCTTGAGTGTCTCTTCAGTTTGTTCATTTCTAGCATATAGAAACATTACTGACTTATGTGCATTAATCTTGTATCCCGCTACTTTGCTAAATTTGTTTATTAGCTCTAGTAGGTGTATCGTCGATTTCTCAGGGTTTTCTAGATATAAGATCATATCATCTGCAAACAATGACAGTTTTACTTCTTCTTTTCCAATTTGGATGCCTTTTATTTCTTTGTCTTGCCGGATTGCCCTGGCTAGCACTTCCAGCACAATGTTGAATAACAGTGGTGACAGCGGGCATCCTTGTCTTGTTCCTGATCTTAGAGGGAAGGCTTTCAGTCTCTCACCATTGAGTACTATGCTTGCTGTGGGTTTTTCATATATGCTCTTTATCATGTTGAAGAAGTTTCCTTCAATTCCTACCTTTTGAAGTGTCTTTATCAAAAACGGATGTTGGATTTTGTCAAATGCTTTTTCAGCATCTATTGAGATGATCAATTGATTTTTCCCTTTTGACTTGTTAATGTGTTGTAATACATTGATTGATTTTCTTAAGTTGAACCATCCTTGCATGCCTGGAATGAACCCCACTTGGTCATGGTGTATGATTTTTTTAATGTGTCTTTGGATTCGATTTGCAAGTATTTTGTTGAGGATTTTTGCATCTATATTCATTAGGGAGATTGGCCGGTAGTTTTTTGTAGCATCTTTGCCTGGTTTTGGTATTAGATTGATGTTAGCTTCATAAAATGAGTTAGGTAGTGTTCCATTTTCTTCAATGTTTTGAAAGAGTTTGAGTAAGATTGGTGTCAGTTCTTTCTGGAAAGTTTGGTAGAATTCCCCTGTGAAGCCATCTGGCCCTGGGCATTTATTTGTGGGAAGATTTTTGATGACTGATTGGATCTCTTTGTTTGTGATGGGTTGGTTGAGGTCTTCTATTTCTTCTCTGGTCAGTCTAGGTTGTTCATATGTTTCCAGGAAATTGTCCATTTCCTCTACATTATCCAGTTTGTTGCCATACAGTTGTTCATAGTATCCTCTTATAATTTTTTTAATTTCTTCAGGATCTGCAGTTATGTCACCTTTTTCATTCATTATTTTGTTTATATGGGTCTTCTCTCTTTTTGATTTTGTCAGTCTAGCTAGGGGCTTGTCAATCTTGTTGATCTTCTCAAAGAACCAACTTTGGTGATATTTATCCTCTCTATTGTTTTTTTGTTCTCTATGTCATTTATTTCTGCTTTAATCCTTGTTATTTCTTTTCTTCTACTTGGTTTAGGATTGGTTTGCTGTTCATTTTCTAGCTTCTTCAGTTGATCCATTAGTTCTTTGATTTTGGCTCTTTCTTCCTTTTTAATATATGTGTTTAGTGCTATAAATTTCCCCCTTAGCACTGCTTTTGCTGCATCCCATAGGTTTTGGTATGTTGTGTTCTCATTTTCATTCGTCTCTATATATTTAGCAATTTCTCTTGCTATTTCTTCTTTAACCCACTGATTGTTTAGGAGTGTGTTGTTTAACCTCCAGGTATTTGTGAATTTTCTAAGTCTCTGATGGTTATTGACTTCTAATTGTATTCCATTGTGGTCAGAGAATGTGCTTTGAATAATTTCAATCTTTTTAAATTTATTGAGGCTTGTTTTATGTCCCAGCATATGATCTATTCTGGAGAAAGTTCCGTGAGCACTAGAAAAGTATGTGTATCCTGGTGATTTGGGATGTAATGTCCTGTATATGTCTGTTAAATCTAATTCATTTATCAGATTGTTTAGGTTTTCAGTTTCCTTATTGGTCTTCTGTCTGGTTGATCTATCTGTAGGAGAGAGTGATGTGTTGAAGTCTCCCACAATTATTGTGGAAACATCAATTGCTTCCTTTAGTTTTGCCAGTGTTTCTCTCATGTGTTTTGTGGCACCTTGATTGGGTGCATAGACATTTACGATTGTTATTTCTTCTTGCTGAATTGCCCCTTTTATTAGTATGTAGTGGCCTTCTTTGTCTCTCAAAACATCCCTGCATTTGAAGTCTATTTTATCTGAGATTAATATTGCTACACCTGCTTTCTTTTGGCTGTAGCTTGCATGAAATATTTTTTTCCATCCTTTCACTTTCAGTTTCTTTGTGTCCCTGTGTCTAAGATGAGTCTCTTGTATGCAACATATTGATGGTTCATTTTTTTTGATCCATTCTGCGAATCTATATCTTTTAATTGGGGAGTTTAATCCATTTACATTCAACATTATAACCGTGAAGGCATTTCTTGAATCAGCCATCTTATCCTTTGGTTTATGTTTGTCATATTTTTCCCCTCTGTCTATTAATATCCTTTATTGTACCCATACCGAATCTCTTTAGTACTGAACCTTTCTCCAAGTCTCTCTGTCCTTTCTTTGTTTCTCTGTCTGTAGGGCTCCCTTGAGTATCTCCAGTAGGGCAGGTCTCTTGTTAGCAAATTCTCTCAGCATTTGTTTGTCTGTGAAAAATTTAAGCTCTCCCTCAAATTTGAAGGAGAGCTTTGCTGGATAAAGTATTCTTGGCTGGAAATTTTTCTCACTCAGAATTTTAAATATATCGTGCCACTGCCTTCTTGCCTCATGGTGGCTGCTGAGTAGTCACTACTTAGTCTTATGCTGTTTCCTTTGTATGTGGTGAATTGCTTTTCTCTTGCTGCTTTCAGAACTTGCTCCTTCTCTTCTGTGTTTGACAGTGTGATCAGTATATGTCTCGGAGTGGGTTTATTTGGATTTATTCTATTTGGGGTTCGCTGAGCATTTATGATTTGTGTATTTATGTTGTTTAGAAGATTTGGGAAGTTTTCCCCAACAATTTCTTTGAATACTCTTCCTAGACCTTTACCCTTTTCTTCCCCTTCTGGGACACCAATGAGTCTTATATTTGGACGTTTCATATTATCTATCATATCCCTGAGGTCCATTTCGATTTTTTCAATTTTTTTTCCCATTCTTTCTTTTATGCTTTCATTTTCCATTCTGTCATCTTCGAGGTCACTGATTCGTTGTTCAGCTTCCTCTAGTCTTGTACTATGAGTGTCCAAAATCTTTTTAATTTGGTCAACAGTTTCTTTAATTTCCATAAGATCATGCATTTTTTTATTTAGTCTTGCAATGTCTTCTTTATGCTCTTCTAGGGTCTTCTTGATTTCCTTTGTCTCCCGTACTATGGTCTCATTATTCATCTTTAGTTCTTTGAGTAGCTGCTCTAGGTGCTGTGTCTCTTCTGATCTTTTGATTTGGGTGCTTGGGCTTGGGTTATCCATATCGTCTGGTTTTTTCATATGCTTTATAATTTTCTGTTGTTTTTGGCCTCGTGGCATTTGCTGAACTTGATAGGGTTCTTTTAGGATTTGTAGACCAATTGAAGTCCTTATCTCTAATTTATCAGATCTACAGCTTCGTGGAGTACAATTTCTCTAACTAACCAGCAGGTGGTGTCCACGAGCCACCTGTTCTCCACAAGCCAGTTCTCCCCTGCTTAGCCTTTTTGGTGAGTGGGGGAGTGAGTCTTGTGGGGTCCAGTTGGTGTACCAAGCTTGCGTGTGTAGTTGGTGTTGCCTGCCCTGTGTATGGGGCGTGTTTCTGGGCAGTCAGGGAGGGGAGGGTGGCTCTAACAATCAAATCTCCCTGGTGATCCTAGTTTTAAAGCTGCTGCAATAGTCTAATCCAATTAGTTCAGTCCTGCCACAGTTTGTCTCTGCCGCTGACCCACAAGTCCTTGGTATTGGCGTATGGCTCCTGAGACTTGCAAGTGGGCCCCTCTTCCAGGCCGTGCACCCCGGGTCCTCTGTTGAGGGATGACTGTGCTATGTCACAGGTGAGTGCCGTCCCCCCAGGGCAGTTCTGGGCTGCTGGGCTGTGTAGGGAGGCTCCCAGTCTGCTGAAATGATGGCTGAATGGGGCTTTGTTAATTCACACTGCTCTACCTTCCCAACTCTGGGACAATCAGCTGAGGTTGCAGGGAAGGCTAATGTCCACGCCCAGTTTTGTGGTGTGTGCCTGTTATTTGAAGCCCTTCCGTCACACTGGGTTGTCTGGGGCAGTTCTGGGCTATGGGGCTGGCCATGGGCAGGAGTGTTTCCTGTCCACCAGGATAATGGCTGTGAGCGGACACCCCCCTTTTCTTGGGAAGTTGTGGTGTTTAGTGAATTTTCTCAGCCACTGGATTATTGCGTTTTGTCTCAGAGCTCTCCTAGTTCTGCTCTTGACTTGACCTGCGCAAATTGCAAGTCTTTGAAGCTTTCTGTATTGGCTTCTTAGAGTAATTGTTTTAGAAAAAGAAAAAAAGGATTAAAAAAAAAAAAAAAAAGGGGGCCCTCCTCAGAGATCTAATGGGTTATTGAAATGCTAAGAGACAAAGCAACCAGGGCCATCAAGGAAAGGTCCACAGGGCAGAGAGATCAGCTTTTCTTCGGGATTTGCATATGCGCCTCAGGGCCTGAGCTCGGGCCTGAGCTCTGCCCTTCCCCCTTCTATGTTCACCTTAACTCCAAAAATCCTCCGCTTTTATTTTGGAGTTTTTCGTGTTGTTTTTTTTCTATGCCTGTCTCCTCTCTGCTGGGCTGGCTGCTCTCAGATTCTCTGGTGTCTGGTCTCCGTCTATCTATGGTTGGAGTTTGGATCAGTAGAATGAGTTTCCGATAAGGGCTGCCACTGCAGTTCTCCCTTCTCCTTCCCGGAGCTGACAGCCCCTCCTCCCACGGGACTGAGCCTGGCAGGGAGGGGCGCGGGTCCCCTGGCCGCAAAAACTTACAGATTTCGCTGATCTCAGCAGTTCCACGTTTTCATGAGTGTTGTATGAAGTATGCCCAAAGTCAGATTCCTCTGTGGTCTCCAGTCCACGCAGTTCCTGGCTTTCTACCTACTTTCCTGGAGGAGTAACTAAAACATACAGCTCACCAGTCTGCCATCTTGCCCCGCCTCCCCCTAATTACACTTTTATCTGAATTTTTCTGACTACCTGGTTCTGAGCTGTTCTTGGAACATTTACTTAATAGATTTCTTTGACTGCTCCTTCGTTTTATTTGAAAATTGAGGGGAGAACTTAGAAAACAAATGATAAACTTATAAGAAGAATCTTATTTCCCTTTCTTGCTAGAGGTAGAATTTAACAAACAAATCTGATTTTGTTAGTTGAATAATCTCTTATTAGGTATCTATCATCTATCTATTTGTTTATTTTATTTATATTTTTGGTAAACAGTCTGTTCTCAGTAAAAATGTAGCTTCCCTTGATCACAGAAGATATTCCTTTCCTTGTGATGTATATTGGCCTCAGTACTGTGTATTGGCAAATATCTAAGCTTAATAGTTAGGTGGTGCCCTTAGTATAGATGTTATGTAAGGAATTGTTACCTTCTTTTAGAGTCAGTCATCCCTTGAAGTCAAAGGAGTCAGTAAGGTATAATGGCATCAGGAGACTTGTGTGGCAGCTTTGCTCTAATGCCAATTTAATTACTTGTCTGACCCTGGTTTCCTCATCAGGAGAATGCTAGGCTGGCCTAGTGACCTTGATATCTCTCTCATGCTGATAGTCTGTGATTATTTTTTCATGAGATGTTACCTTGTTTACCTTATTTACCTAATTTCCACATTCTGTTCTAAAATAAGCTAAATAGAAAAGAGAGAATGAAAACCAGAGTTTAACTTTAAAAATTTGTAATGTCATTAGTGGGGCTATATGTCATGTGTCATGTTGCCTTAGTTAAGTGGTTCTTAAGCATGCAATTAGAATCACTAGCAGACATTTGAAATATACGTGTGTGGGCACATATGCACATATACGCCCACATGCATATGCATGCTTGGGCCCCAATGCCTTGTGAATCTGATTCAGTTTGGCAAGGGCTAGACCTAGGGAACCTAGATGATTCTGATGCAAATAAGTGTGAGAGGCCTACCTTAGATTGCAAATTTATGGAGGGCAGGTATAATAGGTGTAGTCTGGTCTGGTATATTCTGTAACAAAGTGCTCTCACTCTTTTGAGATCCAGTAATTAATTGGCACAGATTTCAGTTTTTCTTTAAAAAAATCTTTTCCATATATCACAGAGACAGGTGATTTCTACATCCCTTTACATTTTTCTTTCTGTATTTTAGGTATTAGTAACATTTGCATGTCTGGTATATGAAAAACAGTCTTCTCATTGTTGACAACAAAGGAATCCTTGACAGGAAAAGTTAAAAAGCACTGTTCTGTTACTCAGGGTTTTTTTTCCTCTTTGTTTTATCATATAACAAGAAAGCACTGTATCTTTTTCATGGCCATATTTAATAATTCATATTGACATTTGGTTCTTCCTTAAGAGATAGATGGTGTAGTTTAATTCTTATTTTTCTTTTGAAAATTTCCCTGATCATTATTTCTTAATCTAATTTTTGTTTTATGCCTATATTATAGCAGAATCATATGGTTGCATAAAATAGAGTTCAGCATGGAAAAGAGTTGGCCGGATATATCCAATACCAGATATCTCTGAAAAGAAGAATTTTTTGATAGAATAGCTTTTTAAATGCTGTATTCAATAAACAGGATTTTCAGGAGAAATTTTTAAAAAAACCACATTGTTACAAAACACAATGTAGGAGTAGAATAAAAGTGTTATTTTGACTTAAATGTTCATGGGAATGAAAGATTAAACTAGAGTAGAATATCTACAACTTTTAGTTTTAATAGCTAATAAGGACTTAAAAATAGAAGTGAGCATGATTCGTTTATGGGTTGGTAAAGAGAGTAGCCGACTGAAAAATTTGAAAGCAGGGCATAAAAATTTCTTGGGTGTTTTTAGCTGCTGAAGATATTCAGGATTCTCAGTTCAAGATGACGTAGGTTCAGATATCATACTATGAAATGAAAATAGTTAATTCTAATATTCACTTAGGTAAAAGAGACTGTTTGAAGAATGTATTGAGGGAGGGAATTTACTAAAGTAGGAAAATAAATCTTCTAAATATCACCTTGAAGATTCAGGAGCCGAATCAAATAAAGATGCAAATTCCTCTTAAATTAATCTATAAATTCAGTGTATTCAGTGTATTTTCAGTCCAAATACCAATAGAAAATATGAGGTGTTGGGTGTGAGAAGCAGAGAGTAGGAGAGAAGGATTCTAAAGTTCTTCGTAAAAAGTAAAGATATTATAATTGATCAGAAAAATCCTGAAAATCAAAGGGGAAACTCTAGTAATGTATTATTAAGTCTATAGTACTAGTAGGCTATACTGGTTCTGTACAGTGAAGATAGAACAATTGGAGCACAATCTAGAAATAGATCTCAATACACATGGGAATTTTGTATATTAAAAAGGTCATGTTAATGTGGAAAAGATTGATTATTCAGTAAATGGTATTGACAGTAGGATAACCTTTTAGATAAAAATAAGTTGGATTCTTCAATTATGACATCAGATAAGTATTATATTCTAGATAAATCCGGTTTAGTTGAATTGATCTTAATATACAAAGAGTTTTTATAAAGCAATAATAAAAAGATTTAAATTTAAGTAGACATGTGGGCAAAGAACATGAACATGAACACGAACTGAGAATTCACAGAAAAGCAAATACAACAACCAGTAAATAAGTCAAGATGCTCAGCTTCACCTCACAAGTAAGGAAATTAAAATTAAAACAAGAGACTTTTAAAATCTATTAGATTGTCACAGGTTAAAATATTTTCCCTATTTCATTGAATCTAAGATGTCATTAATTACAAGTATCCCAATTTCAGATGTATTAAAAACATGAAAAAAAGTGTGCCTTTGAATTGATGAATTACAGTAGTATATAATATTGGTCCAGATGTGAGTGGGTAGGTTATCTCATTTACTATTGGTAGGATTATAAATTGGTGCAAGTTTTTTGTAGACCAATTTGTGATATTTATCAAAATTTTAAATGTGCATACTCTTTGATATAAGAATTCTGTTTAATCATATCTTCATTCATTGATATATGTATAAAGATGGCTATTATAGCATTACCTCTAATAGTAAAATAATGGAAATAAGCTAAATAGAAGACTAGTTAAATTATGGTAGAATCACATCATAAAATAGTATGCAGAAGTTGAAAAGAAGGAGGTAGATTTGTATGTGGTAACATGGAAAGACATCTAACACATAAAGCAAAAAGGGGGTGTTGCAGAAAGTATTTGGTACTCTGTCAGCATTAAAATATTTGACTTATGATATTCTTTTATGCCAAGAATAAATACACACATATATAATTAAATAATTATGTAGAACATTACTATAAGGATAAATAGGAACTATTGGCAAACCGAAGGAGGTAATGGGAATGGGAAATGTAGGAGGATTTATAGTTTCATTTTTCTTTTAATATCCTTCTAAACTATTTGAATTCTTATATTACTTTAAAATTAGACCATTGAATTGTACACTTTAAATGGGTGAATTCTTTGGTATGTGAATTGTATCACAATAAAACTGTTTTGAAAGTATGGGCTCTAGAGAATGATAACCTGGGTTTGAGTCCTATCTCAGCTTCATGGCTTACCGTAAGCTGCATAACCTTTGGGAAGTTGTCTAACCTCTCTGAATCTGTTTTCTTATTTGTAAAATGGGGGTGATGGTAACAGCAACTATCTAAAGATATTTTTATAAGGATTAATAGGGACAATACTTGCAAACAGTTCCCTGTCTAGTTTTGGGTAAACACAAATGTCAACTCTGAAGATGAAGAGGAGATTGAAGAAGTACAGACATATCTTAGATAAGCAGAAATGAGAGGAAATCACTTAAGGAGCAAGGAATAAGGGTAAGATCGAGCATGATTTGTTTGTGGACCCTGAAGAAGATAGCTATTTTTAAAAATTTACAAGCTTGGAGGTAGCAATCTGTTGGTAGCTTTGACTAGTGATGATGCTCAGGATGAGTGTTCTCATGTGGGGATGGCATACCACTAAGCTGGATCATTTTTGTCATGGGGCCAGGTTTGGCCATAGCCAGTCTGAAGAGGGAAAACAGAAGCTAAAGAAAGTAGATTTTGGAAATCTTGGTGTGTTTGTGTCCTGAAGAATTCTGTGTATGCTTATTCAAGAGTTTATTGGACAAAAAAAGTGTATGCCTTGGTTTAAATTTGACTTCTATGACTTTGAGCAGGATTGTGTGAGATCTTTGGTCTCTTTGCATTTAAACCATGGGTGGGCATCGGGGTGGGGTAAAACATATTCATAACCTATTACTTATTCTCCTACTTCCAAGGAAGGTTGAGACTATTGCTTAAAATATGTCAGGATGTCCTGAAAACTGATCTTGAATGTGACAGTCTGAGGTGGAAATGTGGAGTGATTTTTTGCAGAGGTCTTAAGTCAGATGGCAGAACTAAATATATAATCTGTGTTTGAGTTCTGCAGTTTTCCTTATTTTGGCCCCCGGGACCAAAATTGTCAGGCTTTTAGAGTGAACCTAATATTAGAAAATGCATCATCATGTTTTCCTTTCTGATAATTAACATCTTTGCTTCCATTACTTCTAGCTAAGGATTATCACCCTAGCCAAACTTTGCTGGAAAACTCAGCCACTGGTGTGAGTGGTTCCTCAGGATCCACCAGCACAGCCATCGTGGACCCCAGAGCCCAGCTGCGGGCCTATATAGAAAATCACCCTGTGGTCATCTTTAGTAGGTCCACATGCAGTCGTTGTACTGAGGTAAGGCTTTAACCTTAAGGGGTGGTACAAAATTCTTGAATGTAGAAATATGCAGACTTCTGCCTCAGGATCTCACTTTCGGAAGGAATGTGGGTAGGTGTAACTTGTTTCAGTAACTAGAGAGTGTTGATTTGAGAACAGAGTATTACTTGAGTAATCTTTTTGAGTTTTGAAACATGCTAGATTTTTTTCAGATAGTCAAGGTCAGGGAAGGTTAGGGTCAGCGAGTTGCCAGACAAGTTCTGATTTTTTGCTGTCTTAGGCATGTCTGTAGGGAATATTTCATAAGGAGCTGTTACTTAGGGCACTTTTAATTTTGATAAATGTTTTTTATGCTCTTATTTATCATGGGGAAAGTGACTGAGCAAAGAATAAACTGTGCTCCCTACTTGGTTCTCCATCTTAGATGATCAAAGAGAAAAGGTCAGTGAACACAGCCATGGAGGTGAGAGGTTTAATCTACCCTGAATTAACCACAGAATGAAAGTGAGAACTGAAAGAAAACCTTATCTGGTGCTTTACAGGAAAGTTGAGGGCATTTAAATGTCACTGAAATTTAGCTTTAAATTATACTCTGTATAGCTTTGGGCTAAGACAGGATGAACTCTTATATAAACATGAACGGTTATCTGGTCAGGTTCACCTTTAGTGATTTATTAAGTTCAGTTTTTCTTTAGCTTATCTTTGTCTTGACTGGTTTCTAGATCTCAGGGAGATTGAATTCAAAAGCTTTTTTTATTCTGGAAGTCTTATGGAGAGACAGGTTTTGTTTTTGTGTGTGTGTGTGTGTGTGTGTGTGTGTGTGTGTCTGTTTTCCCAAATAAGGAAAAAGGGAAGGTAGGCAGGAAGTGAAACAGAGTTTAGGTAGAATCTTTAATCTTTTTTTTTCTTACATGAATATACCCTGCATCCTTGCCCCCTTAGGTTTCATCCCTACCAATGTGATAGTAGTGCTTTTGGTGTAGGACATTGTGTTGGGAGTAGGGATGCAAAGAGGTAAGAGACAGAGTTCCATTCTAGGGGCTTAGTCAAACTGAAAGGCAGAACATAAGCTTAAAAAGAAAAATGATTTGAGATAACCCATGCTAAATTTTAAATGATTAGTACTGGATATTAGAAATCTAACTGCAGTATAATTCTTGACCTCTGGGGGCTTGTCTCCTTTTGGTTCTCCCCTCACCCCCTTTTTAAATATTTAACATGAAGGATTTGGACTGGTTAAATATCAAAATTCCATTTAGCTCTGAAATTATATGGTTGTCTAATCTTTTTTGTTACTGAGTAATGGTTAAGAGTCTGGAATCTGAAGTCAGAGTTTGGATTCTGGTTCTGTGACTTTCTAGCCATGTGACCTTGGTTAAATTATTTACCTGTCATGCTTCAGTTTCCTCATCTGTAAAAAGTGTATAATAATAGTCCCTATCTAATAAGTTTGCTGTGAGGATTAAATAAATTAACATTTATAAAGCCCAGAGAACATTCCTGGCACATAGTAAATGCTGACTTAAAAACATTGGATGGTGATCTTCCCTCTCTCTGTACTGAGATTAGGTTAAATGACAGTCAACAAATATCTGACTTGATTTCAAGTACAATGAATCCTACCAGTGGTTACTTTTTCTAGTCTGGCCTCTCCAATTCAAAATGCCATACTCAGGGTGGTAGGGAACACTTGGAGTTAGAATTCTTGGGTTCTAATTCTGTAAATCTTAATTTCCTCTACAATAAAATAAGACTACTACTGCCACCGTATCTACTATACTTGTTAAATAAGCATTTTTAATTTGAGGACCAAATGATTTCAAGTCCAGAGAAAAGCACTTGGATGTCTACAGTATTCTATTCTATTAATAATAGCTACCATTTGAGTGCCTACCATGTGTCTGACACTGTTCAGTCACTCTGTTTATGTTTTTAAATAATCCTAAAGCAATGGAAAATTTCAGTGTGACCCTGCCCTAGTTCTACAGTGAAGGGTTAGGCTAGTGGCCAGGCTTGCTAATAGAGATAGGAAGTTAGATTCCAAGAGAGGACCCTGCAATCCCAGGTCCCTTGGACCTGAAATTACTCTTCTCCCATGAATTCTACTAAGTCCCTCATTTCCCAGCCCCTGACTGTCTTTGAAAAGGGAAAGCCTTGCTTTTTTTTAAATTTCATTTTTCCAGTTTTAGTTTACTAAATCTACTCTAGGAATGAAGAACTTTTCCTATAAAACTTGTGTTAGCTAGTTGCATATTTATTTTATTAAAATGTGCAGTTATTCTGGCAACATTATTTAATTGTTGCTAGCTGACTAATTTCTTGGTATGCCATGGCTTCTGGACAAATATACTGTAGTTTTACCTTGGCAAATACCAATTCCTTAGCTTTTCTGAATATATAAACTCTTTTCAGATGTGTGCCACTTAATATGGAAATTAATTTTTAATGGCTTTAGGGTCTGTCTTGGTTAGGTGCCTCTCCTGGTGAAAACAGTGGATTTCTTATGTGGAGGTACAGTTTACACATTTGGCTGTTCACATTCATTTTTTTTTTTTTTTATTAAATTCAGTTTTATTGAAATACATTCACGCACCATACAATCATCCATGATATACAATCCACTGTCCACAGTATGATAACATAGTTATGCGTTCATCACCACAATCTATCTCTGAACATTTTCCTTACATCAGAAAGAACCAGAACAAGAATAAAAAATAAAAGTGAAAAAAAACACCCAAATCATCCCCCCATCCCACCCCATTTGTCCTTTAGTTTTTATCCCCATTCCTCCACTTATCCATACACTAGATAAAGGGGGTGTGATCCACAAGGTCTTCACAATCACACTGTCACCCCTTGTAATCTACATTATTATATAATTGTCTTCAGGAGTCCAGACTGCTGGGTTGGAGTTTGGTAGTTTCAGGTATTTACTTCTAGCTATTCCAATACATTAAAGCCTAAGAGGTGTTATCTATATAGTGCATAAGAATGTCCACCAGAGTGACCTCTTGACTCCATTTGGAATCTCTCAGCCACTGAAACTATTTTGTCCCATTTTGCATCCCCCTTTTGGTCAAGAAGATGCTCTCAGTCCCATGATGCCGGGTCCACATTCATCCCGGGAGTCATACTCTGTGTTACCAGGGAGATTTACACCCCTGGGAGTTGGGTCCCAAGTAGGGGGGAGGGCAGCGAGTTCACCTGTTGAGATGGCTCAGTTAGAGAGAGAGAGGGCCACATCCGAGCAACAAAGAGGTACTCAGGGGGAGACTCTTAGGCACCATTACATACAACTTTAGACTTTCCTTTGTGGTAATGAGCTTCATAAGGGCAAGTCCCATGCTCGAGGGCTCAGCACATCAAACCGCCAGTCCCAATGTTTGTGACAGCATACGCTAGGGGATTAGCATCTCAAAGTTTAGAGATAGGCCTTACAATTCAGGGATAGAGTTAACTGCTGCAAGAGCTTTCAATCTAGGGACTATTACAATTATTGTGTCCACATTAGGCTATGTTCTAAGATTCAATTCTGAGTTTACACATTGTAGTTAGTCCATATTGGTGAGGCATCATCCCTCTCATCATGTTTTCTCCGACACTTTTACTCCTATATATATATTTTCCTACAATTTTATAGAGTTATATTCACATACCATACATTTATCCACAGTGTACAATCAGTTGTTCATGGTATCATCATAAAGTTGTACATTTATCACCACAATCAGCAGTTGAGCATACTGATTACTACAAGAAAAATTGTTTTTTTTTTTTTGGCAATAAGAAAAAATGGTAAAAAGAAAAATAACATGTCATACAATACAGTATACTACTAAGGACAGCAAATAACACCACTACCAAGAATCCCATATTACTCCCCTATATCCCCTTCTCATATACATTTAGCATTGGCGTATTGCCTTTGTTGCATTTAATGGAGGTATATTACAATGTTACTGTTGACCATAGACTCCAGTTTGCTTTGATTATGTTTTTTCCTGAATACCATCCCTTTTTCAAATTTCTACATGGTTGACATTCATTTGCTTTCCCACATGCAAAACATTTTTATATTTGTGTATTTAGTAACAGTCATTGGCCACTCCAGTTTTTGCCACGTTATACAGTCCCAGTCTTTATCATCTATCTTTACCTCTGGTGTCATACAATCTCCTATCCCACCTCTTTCAGCTTTACTCACCGACATCTTTGTTCAGTGTACTTACAATACTGTGTTACCATCACACTGTATTATGCTATCTATTTCTGGATCTATGCAATCAATCCTAAAGATTCTGTAGTCCTTCAGCATCAAATGGCTGATCTCTGCCCTCTTTCTATCTCCTGGTCGCCTGTGTTGTCAGCTTTTAACTCCCAAAGTTTGTTCATTAATGTCTGTTCATATTAGTGAGACCATACAGAATCTGTCCTTTTGTTTCTGGCTAACTTCACTCAACATAATGTCCTCAAGGTTCATCCACATTATTACATGATCCATGTCTTTGTTCTGTCTTACAGCTGCATAATATTCCATCATGTGTATATACCACAGTTTGTTTATCCACTTGTCCTTTGATGGACATTTGGGCTGTTTCCATCTCTTGGCAATTGTGAATAATGCTGCAATAAACATTGGTTTACAAATGTCTGTTTGTGTCTTAAGTTTCAGTTCCTCTGAGTATATACCCAGCAATGGAATAGCTGGGTCATATGGCAAATCTATATTTAGCTTCCTGAGGAACCTCCATACTGTCTTCCAGAGTGGTTGCACCATTCTACATTCCCACCAACAGTGAATAAGTGTGCCTCTTTCTCCACATCCTCTCCAGCACTTGTCATTTTCTGTTTTTTGGATAATGGCCATTCTGGTAGGTGTGAGATGATATCTCATTGTGGTTTTGATTTGCATTTCCTTAATAGCCAGTGAAGTTGAGCATTTTTTCATATGCTTTTGAGCCATTTGTATTTCCTCTTCAGAAAAATGTCTGTTCATGTCTTTTGCCCATTTTTTAATTGGATTGTTTGTCTTTCTGTTATTGAGATGCAGGATTCCTTTATATATTCAGGATATTAAACCCTTATCTGATACGTGGTTTCCAAATATCATCTCCCATTGTGTAGGTTGCCTTTTTACTTTTCTGACAAAGTCCTTTGATGTACAAAAGTGTTTAATTTTGAGGAGATTCCATTTGTCTATTTGTTCTTTGGTTGCTCGTGCCTTGGGTGTGAGGTCTAAGAAACCACCTCCTTTCACAAGATCTTTAAGATAGTGCCCTACATTTTCTTCTAAGAGTTTTATGGTCTTGTTGCTAATATTTAGGTCTTTGATCCACTTTGAGTTAATTTTGGTATAAGGTGTGAGATGGACATCCTCTTTCATTCTTTTGGAAATGGATATCCCGTTCTCCAAACAGCATTTATTGAACAGGCTGCTCTTTCCCAGTTGCTTCGGCTTCACTGCCTTATCAAAGATCAGTTGTCCATAGATGTGAGGGTCTACTTCTGAACACTCAATTCGATTCCATTGATCAGTATATCTGTCCTTATGCCAGCACCATGCTGTTTTGAGCACTGTAGCTTTGTAATATGCTTCAAAGTCAGGTAGTGTGAGACCTCCCACTTCACTCCTCTTTCTCAAGACATTTTTGGCTATTCGGGGCACCTTACCCTTCCAAATAAATTTAGTTATTGGTTTTTCTATTTCTGTAAAGTAAGTTGTTGGGATTTGAATTGGTATTGCATTGAATCTGTAAATCACTTTAGGTAAAATTGCCATCTTAACTATATTTAGTCTTCCAATCCATGAACATGGTATGTTCTTCCATTTTTTCAGGTCTTGTTCAATTTCTTTTAGCAGTTTCTTATAGTTTTCTATGTAAAGGTCTTTTGTGTCCTTGGTTAAGTTTATTCCTAAATACTTGATTCTTTTGGTTGCTATTGTAAATGGGATTTTTTTCTTGATTTCCTCCTCTTGTTGCACATTACTTGTGTATAGGAACACTACAGATTTTTGCTTGTTGATGTTGTAGCCTGCTACTTTGCTGTATTCATTGACTAGTTCTAGTAGCTTTGCTGTAGATTTTTCTGGATTTCCTACATATAGAATCATGTCATCTGCAAACAGTGAAAGTTTTACTTCTTCCTCTCCAATTTGGATGCCTTTTATTTCTTTTTCTTGCCTAATTGCTCTAGCTAGAACTTCCAGCACAATGCTGAATAACAATGGTGATAGTGGGCATCCCTGTCTTGTTCCTGATCTTAGAGGAAAAGCTTTCAGTCTCTCCCCATTGAATGTGATGTTAGCTGTGGGTTTTTCATATATTGCCTTTATCATACTGAAAAAGTTCCCTTCTATTCCTATCCTTTGAAGTGTTTTCATCAGGAAAGGATGTTGAATTTTGTCAAATGCCTTTTCTGCATCAATTGAGATGATCATGTGGTTCTTCTGCTTTGATTTATTGATGTGGTGTATTACATTAATTGATTTTCTTGTGTTGAACCAGCCTTGCATACCTGGAATAAATCCCACCTGGTCGTGGTGTATAATTCTTTTAATGTGCTGCTGGATTCGATTTGCGAGTATTTTGTTGAGGATTTTTGCGTCTATATTCATTAAAGAAATTGGTCTATAATTTTCTTTTTTTGTAGTATCTTTGCCTGGTTTTGGTATTAGGGTGATGATGGCTTCATAGAAAGAGTTAGGTAGCTTTCCCTCTTCTTCAATTTTTTTGAAGAGATTGAGCAGGATTGGTACTAATTTGTTCTTGAATGCTTGGTAGAATTCACATGTGAAACCATCTGGTCCTGGGCTTTTCCTTTTTGGGAGCTTTTTGATGACTGACTCAATCTCTTTACTTGTGATTGGTTTGTTGAGGTCATCTTTTTCTTCTTGAGTTAATGTTGGTTGTATATGCTTCTCTAGGAAGTTGTCCATTTCATCTAAGTTGTCTAGTTTATTAGCATATAGTTGCTCGTAGTATCTTCTCATTATCTCCTTAATTTCTGCAGGGTCGGTAGTTATATTTCCTTTCCCATTTCTGATTGCATTTATTTGCATCTGCTCTCTCTTTTTTTTTGTTAGCTTAGCCAGTGGTCCATCGATTTTATTGATTTTCTCAAAGAACAAACTTCTGGTTTTGTTGATTCTCTCTATTGTTTCCCTGTTCTCAATTGCATTTATTTCTGCTCTAACTTTGTTATTTTTTCCCTTCTGCTTGCTTTGGGGTTAGTTTGCTGTTCTTTCTCTAATTCCTCCAGGTGAGCAGTTAACTCTTCAATTTTTGCTCTCTCTTCTCTTTTAATATAGGCATTTAGGGCAGTAAATTTCCCTCTCAGCACCGCCTTTGCTGCATCCCATAAGTTTTGATAAGTTGTGTTTTCATTGTCATTTACCTCGAGGTATTTACTAATTTCACTTGTAATTTCTTCCTTTACCCACTGGTTTTCTAAGAGGGTGTTGTTTAGCCTCCATATGTTTGTGAATTTTATGACCTCCTGCCTTTTGTTTATTTCCAACTTCATTCCATTGTGGTCTGAGAAAGTGTTTTGTATAATATCAATATTTTTAAATTTGTTGAGACTTGCTTTGTGACCCAACATGTGGTCTATCCTAGAGAATGTTCCATGAGGACTTGAGAAAAAAGTGTATCCTGCTGTTGTTGGATGTAGTGTTCTATAAATGTCTGTCAAGTCTAGTTCATTTATCATACAATTCAACATCTCTGTTTCTTTAGTGATCCTCTGTCTATATGTTCTATCCATTGATGAGAGTAGTGTATTGAAGTCTCCAACTATTATTGTAGAGGTATCTATTTCTCCTTTCAGTGATCGCAGTGTTTGCCTCATGAATTTTGGGGCATTCTGGTTTGGTGCATAAATATTTATGACTGTTATGTTTTCTTGATGAATTGACCCTTTTATTAATATATAGTGTCCTTCTTTGTCTCTTTTAATTGTTTCGCTTTTGAAGTCTAACTTGTCTGATATTAATATAGCTACTCCTGCTTTTTTCTGGTTGTTGTTTGCATGAAATATCTTTTTCCAACCTTTCACTTTGAGTCTGTGTTTGTCCTTGTGTCTAAAGTGAGTTTCTTGTAGACAGCATATAGTTGGGTCCTGTTTTTTAATCCATTCTGCCAGTCTGTGTCTTTTTATTGGGGAGTTTAATCCATTTACATTTAGTGTTATTACTGTAAGGGCAGTACTTTCTACTACCATTTTGTTTTTTGGAATTTATATGTCATTTCTTATTTTTTCCTCTCCTTTTACCTTTCCTGATAATCTTCATTTATGCACTCTTTTCCAACTCTCTCTCTCCTGTCTTTTCCTATCAGCCTGTAGCACTGCCTTTAGTATTTCTTGTAGTGCCGGTCTCTTATTCACAAACTCTCTCAGTGTCTGTTTGTCTGAAAATGTTTTAATCTCTCCCTCATTTTTGAAGGAAAGTTTTGCTGGATATAGAATTCTTGGTTGGCAGTTTTTCTCTTTCAGTATCTTAAATATATCATGCCACTGTCTTCTTGCCTCCATGGTTTCTGCAGAGAAATCTGTACATAGTCTTATTGACTTTCCCTTGTATGTGATGGATTGCTTTTCTCTTGCTGCTTTCAGAATCCTCTCTTTGTCTTTGACATTGGACAATCTGACCAGTAAGTGTCTTGGAGTAGGTCTATTGGGATCTATTCTATTTGGGGTATGTTGTACTTCTTGAATCTCTAATTTTCTGTCTTTTATAAGAGTTGGGAAATTTTCAGTGAATATGTCTTCTATTACTCTTTCTGCCCCTTTTCCCCTCTCTTCTCCTTCTGGGATACCCATAACACGTATATTTGTGCGTTTCATGTTGTCACTCAGCTCCCTTAGACCCTGCTCATATTTTTCCATTTTTTTCACCATCTGTTCTTTTGTGGGTATGAATTCAAATGACCTGTCTTCCAGTTCACTGATCCTTTCTTCTGCCTGTTCAAATCTACTGTTGTGTCCCTCCATCGTGTTTTTCATCTCCTCCATTGTGGCCTTCATTCCCATGAGTTCTGCCATTTGTTTTTTTAAGTTTATGAATTCTTCTTTATGGTCAGCCAGTGTCTTCTTTATATCCTTGAGCTCTTTTGCTATATCTTCCTTCATTTCATCAAATTTATTTAGCATTAGTTGCCTCCACTCCTGTGTCTCAGCTGAGCTGTTAGTTTGTTCCTTTGGCTGGTCCATGTTTTCGTGTTTCCTGGTATGGCTTGTTATCTTAAGTTGTCTAGGCATCTGATTCTCTTGATTAGTTTATTTTGGAGCTTGTTTTCTGTCTTTTACCTAGTGGTTTTCTTGTTGGTTGGCTTTGTTTTCTGGCCTCTGTTATTCAGTTCAACTTATTCTAGACCTCTAACTTAGGTTCTATTTAGTTAATCAGAATTTTTCCCCTCTTGTTTTTTCTGTTTCTTGCTCTGCCTCTAACCTTTTTGTGAGTGGGTCTCCTCAGATACGGTCGACCCTAGTCAGATTTTCCCAGTCTGTTGAGGCCCAGGTCTCATTGGGAGGGTATGGAGTTTTCCTGAGAATGAGACCCTCCTATGAGGCCTTTAGAATTGGTGCTTTTCCTCTCCTATCCAGCAGATGGCGCTGGCCAGCCCGCAGCTCCCCCGCCAGTGTAAGGCGGTATGGAACCTTTAGTTCTCCTGGTGACTCTGATCCTGTCAGGGGCGTGGCTGACTGAAGCTGGAATCTGAATTCCAGCCCCTGGGGTCTGAATTCCCAGAAGGAGGACTGCCAGTTGAGCTGGGCCTCCCTCCACTCTCCCAATCCTCAAAACTCCAGTTGTCTCTCAGGGGCACTATTCCCTTCTCCTCTCTCCTCTTTGGGGCCTCTCCAGGTAGATTCCTTGGTCAGCCTGAGTTGCCAATTAAAGACGGGGGTGGAGGCCTTCAATAGTGAATCCGGAATTCAAAGACACTGTGGGTACTCTGTCTCCCCTCAAGCCCAGCCTAGTCCCTCAACCTGGGCTTTCCGATAGAAAATAACCACATATATTACTTTTAGATTAAAAAATAATAATAATAAATAAAGTCTCTCTTTTAAACGTCTTTCCCCAGCCTGGAAGTTTTGTCAGTGTCCATGAAGACCATTTAAAGATATGCTTTGGGCTATTGTCTGATAATTACTCTCCAACTGCTTCAGTTCCACCCCTGCCGGGGGCTATTGAAATGCAAAAAGATAAGGGATCAATGAGAAGCCAGAAGGGACAAAATGTAAGGGAAAAAAAAAATGGCTTTTTTGGAGTCTGGGAATGGGTGCCCACTTTTACGTGCCTCCACTTCTTGGAGCCCAGCCCTTCTTTAGCACCCCAGCTCCCAAAGTTAGTTAATTAATTTGTTAATTAATTCTGCAGTTGAGGCTGGGTTGAGCCTCCCTTCTTGCCCTCAGCAGATTGCTGTTTTTTGGTCCGCCGCCCCCCCCCCCTTTCAGGGAGCTGGCAGCAAGACCGTCTGTGAGGTCTGGGTGGGGAGGGGTGCCAGACCCCTGGTCCTGGTAACTTACAATGTTCGCTGCGATCTCAGCTTTTCCTCCAATTCCAAACTTGTGTCCAATGTGTGACTGGTTACTGGAGACCCCGAAAACACTGTTTCATATAGTTCTTGGGTAATTGCCAGCTGCTGTAGGGGAGAGATGAAATTCTGCTCCTCACCACTCCGCCATCTTGCCCCGCCTCCCACATTCATTTTTTAAAAATTAATTTGAAATAGAATTTTTCTGATTATTTCCTTCCAGTTTGATTTTATCATCTCATTTAAGAACTGTGATATGAGTAATGCAGAATGGAGACACTTTGTTTTTATATTTATATTTTATATTTATATTGTGTCTGATTAATATATATTTCTTTCTGGGATGAGTAATACAATTTGTATTAGTTCAAGTTGAGAAATGTACACAAGAAAATTGACTTTCACATAAAGTTAGTTTCCTCCTTGTTTCATAACACACTGCCAAATGCGTTTTGAATACATCCCACTGTGAACATTGGGTTTTGAAATGCAAAGATAAACCCTCCCTACCTTTTTGCAAAATGTGATAATTGTTTCTTATAGATACTTCTTTTGAGGGTCAGAAGTGTACAGTTGGAAATAGCAAATGATGTGTCATTAAAGCCTATCTTTTTCACTGCCATTCTCAATAGTGTATTTATTTTAAAGGCAAAGTTTACCGTTATCTGCTTTTATCAATAAGAATACTGTATAAACTGGCACTTCTGATATGCAATGCAGATCTTTAATCTTGTACTTTGGAGCAATGTGCAAGTTTAATCACAGTTAAAAAATAACCTGCAATAAAGCAGTTTCTCAAAGTGAGATCATGTTTGCTCTGGGAATCTAGAGTATATTTTCTACATTTCACATGTAATTAAATTTTGATAACCACTTTTTGGAGCTGCTTTCAGGGTTTACTCTATAAACCTGGAAAACTTGTTTCTTTGTAACAAACTGTAAATGGTTTTTTTCTAAAACTAACTGGCTAAGGAAGTCTTAAGAGTTGTGATTTCATGTGTGCATGAACTTTCTATTTTCAGTACTGGAATATGAATTGACTCTTGTCCAGGTAGTTTCCCTGTTTTAGCTTTCCTTGCCTTTTCCTTATTGTCCCTCTTTACTTACCCCATCATTCTTCAAAGGGTTCTTATCTTTTTAAATATACGTTGCCCAGAAAACCTGAAATCAGGCTGGTGTTTAGGTGGCTTTCCAAAGGAGGCTTTAGCAGCAGACCATTGAGGTTGTGTGAATGAACATTTTAATCAAAATGTTGTATTTGGTTCTGTTGAAATAATAAAAATCTCTCAGTGTACTTCTGTTCAATGGTAAGTCTATACTCTTTTAGTAGGTAAATTTAGATTGGGGAAGAACACATGCTCTTGGTTGATCATTTCTGTGAACTTCAGGCTACCCTGGCCTTTTAAATTTTATTGTATAAGCTGGAGGAATGTGGTTCTAAACTTTCCTGAAATATTAATAACACTGTATCTTGGACATGAATGGAATTTTTAAAAGTCTCTTTTTACCAGTAATGTAAATGTTATTTAGGGTTATAAATTTGGCAAAACTAACTTTTATCCTTGAACTAAAATTTTGTTTTTACCAGTATAATTTTTGTAATCTCAAGCATATGATTTTTATAACAGATTTGTTGGTTAAAGGCTATTTGGCCAAAAAATAAATAGTACTTTGACTAATGTAAAGTATATTTTTCCCCATAGTCATTTCATAATGTTTTGTAAACATTAAGTATTCCAGTACCTTTTAAAACATGGTTAGTATTAAACCCATTTTATAGTAGGGTAGACTGAATCACTAAACACATAAAATATATTTTATGAAAAAATACAGGTGAATCATTTGACAATAGAATCAAGAAACTCCAAATAACCCTTTTAAATATCATTACTTTCAACAGAGAAGCTTGTGGGTTACATAACAGTTAACTGGAAAGTTTTCAAAAGGGAAGGCTGGTTGAGGCTGAAAGTAACAAGGCTGTTGGTTATAACCTTTTTTTGACATTCTTTCCCATGTTTTTTAACTTTTTTTCCAGGTAAAGAAGTTATTTAAGTCTATGCGTGTTCCTTATTTTGTGCTTGAATTTGATAAAGCAGGTAAGATTCCATTTAATATGTAAATTATATCTGTTGACTGTACATTTTATTTAATCTGTTCTGTCTGGTTTTAATTTTTCTTCCTGGAGGTTTTTGTTACTTAGTGAGCTCTTACTAGTTGATTCCCTTTTTGACACTTTTAGATGGGGCAGTCTCCTAGAATTAATCACATTTACCTTTAGTCTTTTCCTAGTTTATAGGCTTGATATTACTTAGAGTCCCCTGTTGTTGAAATCATTCTTCTAATTAACCTTGAGTTTGGTTACATGTACATTATTTGCTGGTTTTAGGGTAACGATTATTTTTGCAAATTTGTCTCCTTTCCAAATACCAAATAAAACCAAATAATGTTTGAATTAAATACAAACTGATATGCATTCAGGAATTTGACAGGGACATAAAAAGACCGGTAAGATCCATGAAAGGAGCCACTGGGAAATAGTTGCATGTGGCTGGAAATCCCAGTGAGAGTCACTTCCTAGGACCATGGTACTCATGCTTTTTGTTCATGAGTCAGAAAAATCCAAAAGACTCACCAGTCAAACGTTGTTAAAAATCTAATCAAGTGCTTAGCACCATGTTTTCTATTGAGAAAAGTAGGCCCCTCCAGATCAGGAACCAGAGGTGACCTTGGTGCCTGGTACCCTGGGAAAAGTAGAGCCCTGGGCATTTACAGTTTCAGCCCCATCTCCAAAGGAATAAAACAACAGAGAAGAGATTCAGCTAGCGAGAGAAAGATATATGGTAATTGGGATATGTGAGTAATTGGGATATTAAGCGTATTTCTGGGGTCAGGAGGAAGATGTGGTTGTGGGACAGGAAGCTATCATTTAACAACAGAGTGGGAACCAATTAATAGCTCCCATTTATTGAGTGCCTGCTGTTTAGTCAGGACTATGCTGTGTTTTCATCCAGAGTTACTAAGCCTCACAAGAACTTGGCAAGGGACATATTATACCCTTTTTACAGATAAGGAAATTGAATCCCAGAGAAGTCAAATAACTTCCCTACAGTCATATAAGCAGTGGATCTATAATTTAGACATGGGCCTAATTCCAAAGTTTTATGTTCTTCCCAGTATAGTGTTGTCTGTTACTGTTAGTATGACTTTTTTATTCCTCCATCAAGGAAGGCCATGCCCCCTAAATACTCTATAGTATATGAAAGGAAATCCCAACAATTAAAGGTTTATGTGGATCAAAAAGTAGGCTTTTAAAATATATAAGTATTCCTGGGAGAATTAAATCATTTGCAACTTGATGTGAGTTAGGGAAAAAACTATGAAAAACCAGCTGATATACATATGTAATATAAAGCAAACGAATGTGTCCTTAAAGGAAAAATAGAGGAGGTAACATCGGAAGAGGATGGGCAGAACAGTGGTTATCAAGTGCTTGGGGGTGTGAACCAGAGGTAAGGAAGTTGACGAGGATGCCAGAGACTGGGTGAGAGGTCATTGGAGGCAAGCTGTAACTACTTTGAAATTTCTGCTTTTGGCTGCTTTTGCCTTCCAACAGGAAGCTCCTTCCCTTTTCTGTGGAAGTGGCTGTAGGTCTAGAGATCACAGCTGGGAGCTCCCACTCACCCCTGACTGAAGTCCTGCCTAAGAAAATCTGAGGTGTATGAGTCGGGGCAAGTTTGTATAGAACCACCTTCTGTAGGTGAATGATGGGAGCCTCTTGCTAGATGAGGGATCTGGTGATCTTCTGTGTCCTGGTTTTTTGCTTCATCACACATTAAGAAGTATCTTCCTTATCATACTCTCCCAGTCTGGAACATGGGTAGCTTGCAAGGAAAGACAAGATTTATAGTATAAGGCAGCATTTCTCCAAGTGTGGCCTGCAGAGAAATGCTTGAGTACTTTCAGAGAATCCTTAAGGTCAAAACTATTTTTATAATAATATAAAGATTGTATTTGCCATTTTTACTGTTTTAACATTTCACTGTTAGTGCAGAAGCAATGGTGGATAAAACTGCTAGTGGCTTAGCATGAATCAAAGCAGAGGCACCAAGCTTTACTAGTAGTCATGGTATTCTTTACCACCCCACACACAATTTTTTAAAAAAAGCTAATTTTACTTAAGAATACCCTTGATGTATTAGTAAATCTCAACCCTTTGAGCATACATCTTTTTAATATTCTGTGTGATGAGGAAAATAAGCATAAAGCACTTCTGCTGCATGGAATATGATGGTTTTCTAAAGGAAAAGCACTATGCAATTGATAGTTTGAGTTGCAAGCTGAACTAGCTGTTTTTTTCTCACAGAATACTGTATATACTTGAAATAATGGCTGAGAGTCAAACTATGATTATTTAGATTTGAGTATTTGACAGACATTTCCCCAAAAATGTTAAAATGAGCCTATCACTTCAATGAAAACAACTGACAGTATTTGTTGCTGATGATAAAATTTGAGCTTTCAAGTGAAAATTATAATTTTGGAAGTTGTATATTCCATGTGAGCTCCACATTATCTCAATACTTAAAGACTTTACTGATGAGATTGGTGCTAGTTTTTATGAATGTAATTTTTTAGTATTGTATATTGAAATATTCCAACATTTTGAAGATGTGCTTAGCTCAGTGAATATTTTCCACATGATTAGTGTATGATGTTACAAAATCATGCATGGGTAAAGGAGCCATTCAAAGTTCAAGATCAGTGGATTTTAATGTAACATCGTATGAAAAACACATTGATATGGCTTCGGATTCCCTGTTGAAACTAACTTTTAAGAAACGACTGCTTGTTGAGTTTTGATATAGTATCTAAGAAGAATGCCCATAATTATCTGAAAAGTCTATTAAATATTTGTCCCTATTAATAAGTAATTTCCAACCACTTAACTGTGTGAGGCTTGATTTTCTTCATATATTTCAACCAAAACAACATATTGCAACAAATTGAATGCAGAAGCAAATATGAGAACCTAGTGGTCTTCCATTAAGCCAGACACTTAAAAAGTTGCAAACATGTAAAACAATGCTGATCTTCTCACTATTTTTTTTGTAAAATATAGTTATTTTTCACAAAAATATGTGATTTATGATAGCATGTAGTGTGTTTATTATTAATTTTAAGAATAAATATTTTTAATGTTTTAATTTCTTATGTGGTAAATATATTGGTAGCTATAACCCATATAGACAAAAGTTCTTTGAGATCTTCAATAATTACTTAAGAGTGTAAAGGGGTACTAAGACCAAAAAGTTTGAGATTCCTGTTCTGAGGCATGTGGAAAGTATGGGTATTAATTTAAACACTTTTGATTCTGTGAGATGTACTTGTCTGCAGCATCAGAGGAACACCATTCCACATGTGCCAGGCCTCAAAGGTTAGCCACACAAGAGAGATACAGGATCTGGTTCATGAGTTAAAGGAGCTTGTAATTATGGAGGTGGAACTGCTGGTTTTATGAATGAACAGCTTCTTTATCTGTTTCTGCTTGGCTCTGTAAAGAACTCCCTGTAGGCATGATTTTCACACAGTTCCTGGATCATAGTAGAAACTCAGAGAGCCAAAGGGTACAATTGGTAGGCAGGGATATTTGGATAGAAATTGGATAGAATCTAGTGGGTGCATTTGTTCATTCCACGTATTTACTGAGTGCTGACTGTGTGCCAGACACTGTACTAAGCACTGAAAATATAGTATTGAACTAGGCAGGTATGCTTCCTGCTCATGTGGAGTTAGACTCACTTATTTCTCTCCAGCAGATCTCCTTTATTTTCCTTTAGATTTGAGGGCCTGTGGCAGCCAGTGTGACGTGTCACTTAACTGAATTGGTAATAGAGTGGAAGCCCAGTGAGTTCCTGTGTTGCAGTAGAATCATCACTCAAACAAAATGAAGGAGGGAAGCTTTGCTGTCAGGAAAACTCCCTTCCACCCCGACATTTTCTTCTTCCTTCCTTTGGGCTGAATTTTGGATTAGTCTATGTAAATGAAGGTTATTATCTGAGAACAACAATTGAGTTCAGCTCAGATCTACTGACATTGGTACTGGTGAGAAGAGCTCAGCACCAGGAAGGCATAGCATTAGTATGCGGGAGAGCAGTGGCAGTTGTGATAAATGCCTTCCTCCCTGTGCCAGGGGCTTATGCATTTTCTTCTGTTTAATCTTCAAGATATCATCAATGAGGAAGGTGGTGATATCAGCATGTTACAATGAGGAAACAAAGTGTGGAAATGCAGGATGGCTGGTTTGCTAGTGAACCCCTTGGTAATTCCCGGTCCTTCCCCCTGCTTCTACTGACTACCTTCCCAGAATGTTTCATGACTAGCCCTGCCTGCCTTATGTATGTTGATCATGATCTTGGCCTCTATGTAAGAAAATGACTCCACTGACAGGTGTTCCTGGATGTGGCAGTGACTCTCACAACCAGAGGTTATTCAGCCTATCACTATGCCAGCACCACCTCAGCTATCCCTGTGAATAAGCTGCCACTCATAGGGCTTGTTGATATGTGAAGACTTTTATCTTTGTCTTGGGTATCAGCCTAGTGACTTTGATGTGAGGAACAGACAACGTCAAAGTAATCAACTTAATTTGGTCTGGTAGTTGCTGCTGTTCTGTAACCACTGATGTAGAAAACAGATATAAGATTTTAGAGGAATTGTGTGACCATTTGCCAAAAGTGTATATCTAGATGCCATATGTCACTAGCTTGCGGGTATTAATTTAAACACTTTTGATTCTTGTTCCATGGCTGTTTATAGAGAACATAGCTTTAAGGGGGCAAGGAACTAGCTGTTTTTATGTCAGTGCTTTACGTCTCTCTCACTTAATCCTATCAAGGGTCTTGTGAAGTTTGGGGAATTAATTCTGTTTTACAAGTGAGGAAGCAGACACACAGGATTTGAATAGCTTGCTCAGTGCTACTGTGTCAAGCCCAGGCCTGTCTGGTTCTCCAGTTGCCTCCTTGGGAATGGCTTTCCTTAAGCAACAATAACAACAACAACAAACCCTTAGGAGCAGAGGTTCCGTAGGCTAGCTCAGATCTTACCACTTTGGTAGTGATGCTCATTCATTCAACAAATGTGTTTTGGGTACCTATTTATGTGCCACGTACTGGGAGGGGAAAAAATAAGATGGATAAGGCACAGTCTCATTCCTTATGGTCATTCTACTTATTTGCATTCTGCCTCCCTTCTAATTTCATGGTAATTCCATATCTGTAAAAGCTGAAAGATCACAGAGTAGCTGTGATAGGGTGTTGGATAGGTGTTTTCCAGGTGGAAAAATAGTGCATAAGGAATTCATGGCTGTAAACAACAACAAGTTAGAAAACATCATGACTTGTTCATTTGCAGTGAATCTAGTAAGGAATGCCTGGCAGAATAATGAGAGATAATAGTAGAAAAATCAAGAAGCTTTTATTCAATAGGAAGTGAGGGTCCATGGAGGTTGTTATGTTTATTTTATGAAGGAGGCTCTAAGTATTCTTTAAAAATTTTGAATTTATCTGTAAAAATACTCATTTTAAAAAATTTGTAGAACAGCATATTAAAGTGCAATAGTCACATAGAATCATTTCTGGAGATAAACACTATTAATATTTTTGGTATATTTTCTTTATGCATCTTGTGTTCTGTTTTTTAATTTAATAAACACTTTACATGTTATTACAGGTTCTTAAGATTTTTCTTAATGGCTATAAAATATTCCGTATAATATATTTACTTAGCCATTTCCATACAAATAGTCTATTGCCTTTTTTTTTTTTTTTGCTGTATTTTATTTTCTTAGGGTAGATTATTGAAAAGAATTTCTGGGTCAGAGTATAAACATTTCTAAGGTTCTAGAACCTTTTAAATGGTGTCTACTAATTGATAGCTCCACAAGCTCAATGAGGTTTCCCTGTACTTAGTGAGTATTAAGAAATAATAAGGATTGTAGGAACATGGTGGAGTAGGAAGCTCCACGAATCAGTCCCTCCACCAGAACAACTATTAAACAAGCAAGAACATTCTGAATCAACTATTGGAAACTTAGGAGTCCAGTAGGACACTGCAAAGCATCCAGGGAAGACTGGGAGGAACAGGCTGATAAATTACAGTAAATACCAGTAAATTCCTCTCTCTGTCTGGCAGTAAACAGTGCCCATTCCCCACTCTTGCAGCAGTGCCCATTCCCCACTCTAGCCCTTGGTGTAGCCTGCTGGTGCTAGATAGGGACATAAAAATCCACTTCCCCCAAGAATTGGGATGAACATGGGCTGATTGCTGATAACAGCTTCTTCGGATCATTGGGGTCCCTGCTCAGAGAGTGGCCATTGTTCCATCCAGCCCCAGAAGGAGGTGTCAGAGGATACTTAAAGATGGTACATTCCTGCAGAGCTGCAGAAAACAGTTGAAGGGCTGCATTTGCTGGGCAGGTCAAGAAAGCACAGCTTTGAAGAGCCATGAAAAAGCTCCTGGTACCCTTCCTGGCCCTTCCCTTATCCCCTCTCCAGGGCAGTTTGGAGCCAGCTAGTGCTCCCTTTATGGGTCCTGCTGGCCCTTGTTCTGGCTGGGCAACAGAGACCTGGGAAACTCCTCTCCAGAGTGCGCCCACCCCCCACCCCCCTAGTCCCAGAATTTGCCCTCCAGTGAAAACTGCTTGAGACAGTGAAAGTAGCTTGAGAAAAGGAAAGCAGTATAAGAAACAATTGAGGTGGCTGGCCTGAGGCAAAGGCTTACCTGCTTTAAGTCTTGTAGTGGAACACCCAGGACGGGGAGAAGATCTGTCTTCTGGGAAGTAGAGGGGGCATTCAAACTCCTGTAAACAGGATAACTTCTAAGGACACTAGCAAGCACCAAGTGCAGGACAAGACATGGGCCCAGAAAAGATAAGAGGGAGCCTGTACTTTGCATTCGTCTTGGGCAGACCTTGCTGATAGGAGGGCTGATACTCAAGAAAATCTCTGTCATATCACCAATTTATTACAAACTTAAGAAACGGACATCTCAGGGAATAAATTCCAGAGTTAACATTTTAAAATATTAAAATGTACAGTGTGCAATGAAAGATTACAAGACAAACAAAGAAACAGGAAATGACCCATCCAAAGGAAGAAGATCAAAATCTAGAAAACATCAATGAAGAAAACTAGACTGTGCATATATTGGGCAAAGACTTGTAAAAAATGGTCTTTAATATGCTCAAGGAGATGAAGGAAAATACAGAGAAAGAACTAAAGGGTATCAGGAAAAAAGTGAATGAACAATATGAGAATTTCAACAAACAGATTTTAAAAAGGAACCAAACAGAACTTCTGGAGTTGAAGATCACAGTAAATGAAATGAAAAATTTCCAGGTGGTTTCAATAGGAGATTGGAACTGGCAGAAGAAAGAATCAGTGAACTTGAGGACGAAATAATTGGAAATGAGTCAGACTGAGAAGCAGAAAGAAAAAAGAATTAATGCAAGGAGGTATCAAAGCTACCTTTACATTTAAGAAAGCAACTCACACATTTTATGAGAGGATTTCTCTTGACTAGGAAGTAAAAAATTTATTTTTGTAACATGCAGATCTGGGTTCAAATCCATGTCACGTGGTGATAGTGTTCTCTCTCTGGTTGAATTGTTAGGTTTAAATAGGATAATGTTTGTAAAGTATCTAACATAGTGTTCAATTAATGTCCCCTGCACAAGGTATTTAGATATGCAAAGGATAGATTAAGAGTAAGCTTTTCATAAGGCAAAATAAATCTCTTTTTAATGGCCATGTATACATTCTAGTCAATTACTGATTTTTTTCATTCTTTCAACAAATAATTTGAGAACCTGCTCTTATACATAAATGATACAAGTCTTAGCTTCTTGATCTATTGTGGGTCATTAATGATAGTCACCATAAGTAGGGAGGCACTTTGCTTCTCTGAGCCTTTGTTTCCTCAACTGTAAAATGGGGATCTTATGAGAATTAAAAAAAAATATTTAGCACAGTTCCTGATGCATAGTCAGTGCTTAGTAGTAGCTGCTGACTCTTATATTATGCAGTCATTAAAAATGATTCATATAGAGTTTTTAATAGCATGAGGAAAATGTCTATACTATAATGTTTAATGAAAAAGGCACAAAGTTTAAGAGTTTTATAGAATAATCACATCTTGCTTTAAATAGCATAGAAAAAGGACTAGAAAGAAATACACTGAAATATTAATAATCAATGAGATATTTGTGCATTTGTCTCACCAGTGCGATGGACACTGAGGAAACATGGATAAATAAGATCTGGCCCCTTGTAGGTAAAGTTTTAATAGGGGAGACAGACAAGCACAATCCAGTGGGAATGAAGCGGAGGCCAGTGTCAAGGGTGGTGTTCAGAATTCTGTCATGAAGAGGGAGGATGATGGTATCATTCACAGAGATAGATGGGATTTAGAGTAGGAAAGATGATGAATTTGGTTTTGGAGATGTTGAGATGTCCAATGTAGATGTATAGGCTGGTAGATATATAAGTCTGGATGGGCTGGAGATACAGATTTGGGAGGATTTAATCTATAGTTAGGGTTTGGTGCTATGGGAATGAATAAAAGCAATCGAGGAAAATCTGTGGAGTAAAACAAGAGCCTTAGAACTTGATTGCTTCCAGATGGCGAGATTCTAAATAGCTCTTTCTTCTTTTGCTCTTTTTTTTTTTTTTTTTTTTTTTTTAATTTCCTATAATGCAAATATATTTCATAAGTAGAAAACAACTTTGTGAGTGTTTTAGTTAGAATTAGGTTTGGTTACATGTGACAGCAAATCCAAAATAACAATAACTTAAACTAGATATGAGCTTATTTCTCTCTCACCTAAAAGAAGTCTGGAGGTAGTCTGTCTGTGGCTTGTATAATGCTTCACATTTTGGGTTTACAGATGTGTAAACTAAGTCACAGATAAGTAACAGAGCTTGCTTAAGGGCACACAGCCTGTCAGCTGCAGAGCCAGATTATATCATTCGGAGCAAGTTCTTGTAACTACTGGGCCATATTGCTTGTCAGTAGAAATCTAGATAAGGCTATAGGATCAGTTCAAAGACTGACAAAAGAGGAGACCTAGGCATATTTGAAGGCCGAAGAATGGTCATGGTTGTTTAAGGGACACGGAGTCCCTTAAGACCACTTTGAATTGGAATAGGTTGTGGGGCCCTGGTAACGGTTAGCTTCAGCACAGGTACAACAATCTTTGTGTTTGAGGTTGCAGTGAAGTCTAAGAATAGAGAATTGCTATAAAGAGGAGATATAAAGGGCGAAAATAGCTCATAGCTGATGACCGTGAGCTTTTGGATGGTATGCTCAGCTGCCTGTTACCAGTTCTTAGAGAGCCACTGTTAAATGTTCAGGAATTTTGCAGGTAGGTTGGTAGCTTGATGTCAGCCAAGGTAAGAGTATTTGTGCCACAAGAATTGGCAAATGCTACAAATCAGGACTTTTGCCTCCTACCCCTCACCTCCAAAAACCAGTTTCCTAGCACACTTTAGATCTTCTCCATTAATGTTCGAAAGCCTGTTGAAGTGTGAGTTGAGTTCAAACCTCTAGTGAGTACCTGCTGTAGAAAGGCACTGTGTCAGTTCTTGGGGATACAAAGACCAGACCTTTAAGTGAAAAATACTGTGATGGAGAAAGAAGAGTGTACAGTCTTAAATCCTGGACTGGCTGTGAGACCTTGAGTCAGTCACAACCTTGGGTTACTCATCTGTAAATAGAGATGATAATACTATCCCAAAAAGTTATTGAGATGATTAATGAGAACATTAAAGCTCCTGGCACAGAGATACTTGATCAGTGCCAGCTCTAAGGGTAGCAGACATGTAAACAAATGACTTTAATGTGCCTTGATATAAGAAATAAGGATGAATTTTTGTATTTAGTCAGAGAAGTCTTCACAGAGATCATTGTCCCCTGAGCAAAATTTGAAATGATGAATCAGAGTTTTCAGGGTGGATGTTTGTTGGTTGAAATCTTCCCTGGTCTTTGTCAGAAGGTTACTGCCCTTTTTTTTTTTTTTTTTTATTTTTTGGTCCCTACAGCTTGTTGCTTTTACCTCTTTTTAGCACTTACTTCACTGTACATTATTTTATTGTAAGACAAACAATGGACCTGGAATTAGGCACACCTGAATTTATATCCCAACTCCACCACTTCTCTGCTTTGTGACCTCTGGCAAGATTCTTAACTTCTTGGAACCTCAGTTTCTAATTCTGTTGTATGAATACAGTACTTGGATGGTTTTGAGGATTAATTGAGAATGTACAGGAAAGCACTGGATATTTAGCTGTGTGGTGAACCTCAAGGCCCATTACAAGCAGAATCCAACTTGTCTTCACAATTTCTCTGCCTCTGTGCTTCTGTATCCCCATGCCAAAGCACACTGTTCCTCTCACATTGCTGTGTCTTTGTACCTTTTGCTCCATCTACCTAGAAAAATTCTGGCAGTAGAACAGCATCGCGGCAAGAGCAAAGCCTGGATGTTAATCTCTGTTCTGTCATTTACTAGTGAGGCGACTGTGGGCAAAAGAATTATAACTCTCTCTTTTTTTTTCTTAGCTATAAAATGGGGTAAATAATACTATCTACCTCATTGGATTTTTAGGAGGGTTAATCATGTAAGAACCTGGATTCATGTTGGTATGCCTGGTGTTCCGGTTTGCTAATGCTGCCGGAATGCAAAACACCAGAAATGGATTGGCTTTTATAAAAGGTGGTTTATTTGGTTATACAGTGTTCTGGTTTGCTAATGCTGCCTTTTTTGCAAGATAACAGAAATGAATTGGCTTTTATAAAAGGGGGTTTATTTGGTTACACAGTTACAGTCTTAAGGCCATAAAGTGTCCAAGGTAACACATCAACAATTGGGTATCTTCACTGGAGGATGGCCATTGGCATCCAGAAAACCTCTGTTAGCTGGGAAGGCATGTGACTGGTGTCTTCTCCAGAGTTCTGGTTTCAAAAGGGCTTTCTCCCAGGACATTCCTGTCTAGGCTGGAGCTCCCCTTCAAAATGTCACTCTCACTTGCTCTGAGGTCCTTCTGTCTGTGAACTCCTTTATACGACTCCAGTGATCCAATTTAACATTCACCCTGAATGGGCGGGGTAACACCTCCATGGAAATTATCCAATCAAAGGTCTTGCCCATTGTTGATTGAGTCACATCTCCATGGAAACCCTCAATCAATAGGTTCCAACCTAATCAACACTAACATGTCTGCCCCCACAAGATTGCATCAAAGATAATGGTGTTTTGGGGGACATAATACATCCAAACTGGCATACTTGGTGACAAATTCTTTGTTATTACTCCTGTTACTACTACCTTCATTATTCCTTAAGAATAATTAATTAATAATTAATAAAATTAAATAAATAATAAAGCCTCCCACAATTTCCCCACACCATTATTTGCTTCTCTTCTCTGTATCCATTGCAGTTTATGGATCATAATTTTTTTTGAGGACCTACTATGTTTCAGGCCCTGTCTTAGGCATATTACAGATGTTATTTATTCCAGACCACTCAATATATTCTCATTTATTATCTCAACTACCCTCTGGGATAGGTAGGTGTGCCAGTTTGAATGTATTATGTCCCCCAGAAAAAGCCATATTCTTTGATGCAATCTTGTGGGGCAGACAGAATAGTGGGGATTAAGTTGGAACGTTTGAATTAGGTTGTTTGCATGGAGATGCGCCCCACCCAACTGTGGATGATAATTGATGGGATATTTCCATGGAGGTGTGGCCCCACCCATTGAGGGTGGGCCTTGATCAGTGGAGCCATATAAACGTGCTGACTCAGAGATGGAACAGAGTGCAGCTGGGAGTGATGTTTTGAAGAGGAGCAAGCTTGCTAGAGAGGAACGTCCTGGGAGAAAGCCGTTTTGAGGCCGGAGCTTTGGAGCAGATGCCGGCTGCCTTCTCAGCTAACAGAGGTTTTCCGGATGCCACTGGCCATCCTCCGGTGAAGGTACCCAATTGCTGAGGTGTTACCTTGGACGCTTTGGGGCCTTAAGACTGTAACTGTGTAGCTAAATAAACCCCCGTTTTATAAAAGCCTATCCATCTCTGGTGTTTTGCATTCTGCAGCATTAGCAAACTAAGACAGTAGGTATTTTTTTTTGTCTTATGGGAGGACTGAAAATCCCCTGATAGTCACCATGTAAAGACTGTTTCCTCTTTCCCTTGGGGAAAAAGATGCAATCCATAAATTAATTAATAATATCCCCATTTTACAAATTAAGACTATCAGCAAATATTGACCAGTTACCTTGCATGAATACTGTAGTAAGTGCTGGGAACATAAATATTCCAGGTCCGTGACACTTGTGGCTATTTAAATTTAAATTAATTAAATTTTAAGTTAAATTAAAACTTTAGATCCTCAGTTGCACTAGCCAGTTTCAGGTGCTCATTAAAATCAGCAATGATCTCCATGACTTAGTCCTTATTTTGAAAGCTTTCTCAGCAGCACTTGATATAAGTGATTCTTCTTTCATTTTGGAGTACTTCTCTTGGTTTTCCTCCTACCTCCCCCCAGCTCCTTCTCAGGCTCCTTAATTGAATCCTTCTCCTCCCTTGTAGTTTGAGTACTGGGGCACAGTCCTGGACTGTCTTCACTTCTCTAAATATATTCACTCCCTGAGTAATTTCATCTCATCCTGTGGTATTAAATATCTCTTCTATTTCAGTCCCCAATTTTTAATTCTAGTCCCAACTTCTAGCTTGAAATCCAGATTTTTTTTATCCAACTGCCTACTCAACATTTCCATTTGGAGAGCTAATAGGTATTATAGGAGGACTGAAGAGCCTCCTGGTCTGTCTTCTTTAGTGATTTGTCTCACACTATTGATTTTCACCCTTCCCATCTTTCCTCCTTTTCCTGTGAGTTCCCTCTTTCATTAAAGAGGACTCCTCTTTCTCTTATGTTCTCATTCCATCCATCCACAGATCTTATCAGCTCTACCTTCAAAATATATCTTCTCATCTCATTACTCCAAGCCTTCATCATCTCTAGCTTGGACCATTACTGTAACTTCCTAACTGGTGTATGTTCCTCTACTTTAACTCCCCACCCCTTAGTCTGTAACTGAAAAGTTAGGGGATGATTATGATTACTGAGTCATTTTATAGATGTTACTTTTTACTTTATGGTATATTAAAGTAGACAGAGGGAAATACCTGAAATCTCTGAACTGTAATCCATCTACCTTGATCTCTGATACTGATTGTATGGCCTTTATCTTGTGCCTTTGTGATAGTAAAAAACATTGTGACTGACTTTACTTGTACCCCTTTTATCTGGTTTTTCAACTTCAGAGTCTTATGATCATTAAAGACAGCCCCTGATGTGAATCAGCCCAGAACTAAGCCACCCCAATTTCAAGTCTATCTTGATAAATGAAGCTGGATCTAACCAAAATAGGCCTGCCTGACATGCTCAGGAGCTTAAACTTTAAACTTTAAGTGACCTATTCCTCATTATAATACTAAAAATCATGCTCATAATCATATTAAGGCTGCCATTTTCTTACATACAGTCTGTGACCAAGCATGTAATCAGTCTGTGCATGCTCATCTCTAACCTCATCATCTCTAACCATTTTGCTCCTTATTCTAAAACCTGCCTATCTTTTGATACTATAAAACGATCAGACTTACTGCAGTTCATGGAGACAGATTTTTAGGCCAATAGGCCGTCTGATCTTCTGCCTTGTGCCTAGCAATAAACTTTACCTTTTTGAAATCCTGGTGTCTCAGGAATTGGTCATTTGAGTGCATAAGGCAGAGAACCCATCACTTTTGTCCAGTATCAAGTCTGTTCTACAGACAGCATAGCCATCTTTTAAAAACATAAACCAGGTCATTTTCCTTGCTTCTCTTTATCCTCTGGTATCCTGTCACATTTAGCATGAAATCCAAAGGCCTGACTATGGCCTCTGGGTTCTGATTCCTGTGTCTGACCTCACTACTTACTACGTTCTTCCTCGCCAACTGTGCTTTAAACACACTTGGTCCTTTGTAGAGCCTTGGACAGGTCAGGCAGGCTCCCAGCTTAGGGCTGTGGTACTTAATTTGATATTTGTCTACATAAAAAGATCTTCCCCTCAGATACTTTCATGACTTGCCCCCTCATTTCACTCTGGTTTCTGCTCAAGTGTCACATCCTTAGGTATTTCCCGATCACCCTACCCTACTTTATTCTTCTTCAGGGTACAAAAAACTCTTTCAAAAGGTCTTTTCAATTTTTTTCCAGTTAAGGAGAGCAACAAAATGGGATGGTAACTGCAGAGGGTGGGATGGGGCACAGGGTCATAGGTGACATGCCGTGCCCTGTCAGTACAGTCAAGGAGTTTGGACATGATCTTGAAGGCCCTAGTGAGCTTCTGAAGGTTCGAGCAGAGAAGATTTGAGTGTCAGATTGTTGTAGCTCAGTAACTGACCCTTGATTAAACACCTGCTTTTAGTGTGCTTAGGTGATAACTCAGGTAAAAAGAGGTGGTTTGTTTTCAGCATTTTCCAAGTACTAATGTGCCAGGTTCTGTGGAGACCAGATAAATAAATAAAATGTCTGTTCTCATGGATTTAGAAAATTTGCCATTATTGTTAGGTATTTGGGGGCACAGAAGAGGGAAGGAGTGATTAATACTGGGTGTGAGTCAGGGAAGCCCTCCAGAAGAGGTGACATTTTGGATGAGCTTTGAAGGACTAGGACCGTAGGGAGGGAAGATGATTTTAGGCAGGAGCAATAACATGAACACAGTCAGATGTGAGACGGTATGAATGGAACAAGTGCTGCATGATGAGAAATGGTCTAAGATGAGGCTCTTCTTTCATTAAATCAGCAAATAGATGGAACTAAGGAGTTCTACTCTATATTTTGTGAAAAGATTAAGACATCTGGGCCCTTAACAGCAGAAGGAAAAGTTTGAGGATGTGAAGAATGTATTTTTTTTTTTTTTTTTTTTTTTTTTGATCACCCCTCTTTGACTGTAGTCCTCTTTTCACCCCCAGGTGTCTCCATTTCTCTGTTGCCCCCTCAATGCACACAAGAATGTATTTTTAAAATGGTGATTCTGTTTTTTTATTTGTTTGTTTGTATGTTTGTTTGTTTTTTCCAGTTCTTAAAGGCAACCTTTTATTTTTTATTTTTTTTTTTTAATCATTTTATTGAGATATATTCACATACCACGCAGTCATACAAAACAAATCGTACTTTCGATTGTTTACAGTACCATTACATAGTTGTAGATTCATCACCTAAATCAATCCCTGACACCTTCATTAGCACACACACAAAAATAACAAGAATAATAATTAGAGTGAAAAAGAGCAATTGAAGTAAAAAAGAACACTGGGTACCTTTGTCTGTTTGTTTCCTTCCCCTATCTTTCTACTCATCCATCCATAAACTAGACAAAGTGGAGTGTGGTCCTTATGGCTTTCCCAATCCCATTGTCACCCCTCATAAGCTACATTTTTATACAACTGTCTTCGAGATTCATGGGTTCTGGGTTGTAGTTTGATAGTTTCAGGTATCCACCACCAGCTACCCCAATTCTTTAGAATCTAAAAAGGGTTGTCTAAAGTGTGCGTAAGAGTGCCCACCAGAGTGACCTCTCGGCTCCTTTTGGAATCTCTCTGCCACTGAAGCTTATTTCATTTCCTTTCACATCCCCCTTTTGGTCAAGAAGATGTTCTCCGTCCCACGATGCCGGGTCTACATTCCTCCCCGGGAGTCATATTCCACGTTGCCAGGGAGATTCACTCCCCTGGGTGTCTGATCCCACGTAGGGGGGAGGGCAGTGATTTCACCTTTCAAGTTGGCTTAGCCAGAGAGAGAGGGCCACATCTGAGCAACAAAGAGGCATTCAGGAGGAGACTCTTAGGCACAAATATAGGGAGGCCTAGCCTCTCCTTTGCAGCAACCATCTTCCCAAGGGTAAAACTTATGGTAGACGGCTCAACCCATCAAACCACCAGTCCCCTATGTCTGTGGTCATGTTAGCAACCATGGAGGTGGGGTAGGCGAATACCCCTGCATTCTCCACAGGCTCTTCAAGGGGGCACTACATCATTTTTTTTCCTTGTTTTTCTTTCTTTCTTTTTTATTTTTTTTAACTTTCCCTTCTTTTTTAAATCAACTGTATGAAAAAAAAAGTTAAAAAGAAAACAAACATACAATAAAAGAACATTTCAAAGAGACCATAACAAGGGAGTAAGAAAAAGACAACTAACCTAAGATAACTGCTTAACTTCCAACATGTTCGTACTTTACCCCAAGAAAGTTACATAATATAGCAACCTTTCTGTGAACTTGTTCCTACTATATCCATCAGAAATTAACAGACCATAGTCATTTCTGGGCATCCCCAGTACGTTAAAAAGCTTATCTGTTCTTGGATTATTGTTCCCCCTTCCTTAATTACTCTCTACTGCTAGTTCCCCTACATTCTACATTATAAACCATTTGTTTTACATTTTTGAAAGTTCACATTAGTGGTAGCATATAATATTTCTCTTTTTGTGCCTGGCTTATTTCACTTAGCATTATGTCTTCAAGGTTCATCCATGTTGTCATATGTTTCACGAGATCGTTCCTTCTTACTGACGCGTAGTATTCCATCGTGTGTATATACCACATTTTATTTATCCACTCATCTGTTGAAGGACATTTGGGTTGTTTCCATCTCTTGGCAATTGTGAATAATGCTGCTATGAACATTGGCGTGCAGATATCTGTTCGTGTCACTGCTTTCCGATCTTCCGGGTATATACCGAGAAATGCAATCGCCGGATCGAATGGTAGCTCTATATCTAGTTTTCTAAGGAACTGCCAGACTGACTTCCAGAGTGGCTGAACCATTATACAGTCCCACCAACAGTGAATAAGAGTTCCAATTTCTCCACATCCCCTCCAGCATTTGTAGTGTCCTGTTTGTTTAATGGCAGCCATTCTAACCGGTGTTAGATGGTATCTCATTGTGGTTTTAATTTGCATCTCTCTAATAGCTAGTGAAGCTGAACATTTTTTCATGTGTTTCTTGGCCATTTATATTTCCTCTTCAGAGAACTGTCTTTTCATATCTTTTGCCCATTTTATAATTGGGCTGTCTGTACTATTGTCATTGAGTTGTAGGATTTCTTTGTATACGCAAGATATCAGTCTTTTGTCAGATACATGGTTTCCAAAAATTTTTTCCCATTGAGTTGGCTGCCTCTTTACCTTTTTGAGAAATTCCTTTGAGGTGCAGAAACTTCTAAGCTTGAGGAGTTCCCATTTATCTATTTTCTCTTTTGTTGCTTGTGCTTTTGGTGTAAAGTCTAGGAAGTGGCCGCCTAATACAAGGTCTTGAAGATGTTTTCCTACATTATCTTCTGGGAGTTTTATGGTACTTTCTTTTATATTGAGATCTTTGGTCCATTTTGAGTTAATTTTTGTGTAGGGGGTGAGGTAGGGGTCCTCTTTCATTCTTTTGGATATGGATATCCAACTGTCCCAGCCCCATTTGTTGAAAAGACCATTATGGCTCAGTTCAGTGACTTTGGGGGCCTTGTCAAAGATCAGTCGGCCATAGATCTGAGGGTCTATCTCTGAATTCTCAATTCGATTCCATTGATCTATATGTCTATCTTTGTGCCAGTACCATGCTGTTTTGGCAACTGTGGCTTTATAATAAGCTTCAAAGTCAGGGAGTGTAAGTCCTCCCACTTCATTTTTCTTTTTTAGAGTGTGTTTAGCAATTCGAGGCATCTTCCCTTTCCAAATAAATTTGATAACTAGCTTTTCCAAGTCTGCAAAGTAGGTTGTTGGAATTTTGATTGGGATTGCATTGAATCTGTAGATGAGTTTGGGTAGAATTGACATCTTAATGATATTTAGCCTTCCTATCCATGAACATGGAATATTTTTCCATCTTTTAAGGTCCCCTTCTATTTCTTTTAGTAGAGTTATGTAGTTTTCTTTGTATAGGTCTTTTACATCTTTGGTTAAGTTTATTCCTAGGTACTTGATTTTTTTAGTTGCTATTGAAAATGGTATCTTTTTCTTGAGTGTCTCTTCAGTTTGTTCATTTCTAGCATATAGAAACATTACTGACTTATGTGCATTAATCTTGTATCCCGCTACTTTGCTAAATTTGTTTATTAGCTCTAGTAGCTGTATCGTCGATTTCTCAGGGTTTTCCAGATATAAGATCATATCATCTGCAAATGATGACAGTTTTACTTCTTCTTTTCCAATTTGGATGCCTTTTATTTCTTTGTCTTGCCAGATTGCCCTGGCTAGCACTTCCAGCACAATGTTGAATAACAGTGGTGACAGCGGGCATCCTTGTCTTGTTCCTGATCTTAGAGGGAAGGCTTTCAGTCTCTCACCATTGAGTACTATGCTGGCTGTGGGTTTTTCATATATGCTCTTTATCATGTTGAGGAAGTTTCCTTCAATTCCTATCTTTTGAAGTGTTTTTATCAAAAACGGATGTTGGATTTTGTCAAATGCTTTTTCAGCATCTATTGAGATGATCATTTGATTTTTCCCTTTCGAATTTTTAATGTGTTGTAATACATTGATTGATTTTCTTATGTTGAACCATCCTTGCATGCCTGGAATGAACCCCACTTGGTCATGGTGTATGATTTTTTTAATGTATCTTTGGATTCGATTTGCAAGTATTTTGTTGAGGATTTTTGCATCTATATTCATTAGGGAGATTGGCCGGTAGTTTTCCTTTTTTGTAGCATCTTTGCCTGGTTTTGGTATTAGATTGATGTTAGCTTCATAAAATGAGTTAGGTAGTGTTCCATTTTCTTCAATGTTTTGAAAGAGTTTGAGTAAGATTGGTGTCAGTTCTTTCTGGAAAGTTTGGTAGAATTCCCCTGTGAAGCCATCTGGCCCTGGGCATTTATTTGTGGGAAGATTTTTGATGACTGATTGGATCTCTTTGCTTGTGATGGGTTGGTTGAGTTCTTCTATTTCTTCTCTGTTCAGTCTAGGTTGTTCATATGTTTCCAGGAAATTGTCCATTTCTTCTACATTGTCCAGTTTATTGCCATACAGTTGTTCATAATATCCTGTTATAATTTTTTTAATTTCTTCAGGATCTGCAGTTATGTCACCTTTTTCATTCATTATTTTGTTTATATGGGTCTTCTCTCTTTTTGATTTTGTCAGTCTAGCTAGGGGCTTGTCAATCTTGTTGATCTTCTCAAAGAACCAACTTTTGGTGATATTTATCCTCTCTATTGTTTTTTTGTTCTCTCTGTCATTTATTTCTGCTTTAATCCTTGTTATTTCTTTTCTTCTACTTGGTTTAGGATTGGTTTGCTGTTCATTTTCTAGCTTCTTCAATTGATCTATTAGTTCTTTGATTTTGGCTCTTTCTTCCTTTTTAATATATGCGTTTAGTGTTATAAATTTCCCCCTTAGCACTGCTTTTGCTGCATCCCATAGGTTTTGGTATGTTGTGTTCTCATTTTCATTCGTCTCTATATATTTAGCAATTTCTCTTGCTATTTCTTCTTTAACCCACTGATTGTTTAGGAGTGTGTTGTTTAACCTCCAGGTATTTGTGAATTTTCTAAGTCTCTGATGGTTATTGACTTCTAATTGTATTCCATTGTGGTCAGAGAATGTGCTTTGAATAATTTCAATCTTTTTAAATTTATTGAGGCTTGTTTTATGTCCCAGCATATGATCTATTCTGGAGAAAGTTCCATGAGCACTAGAAAAGTATGTGTATCCTGGTGATTTGGGATGTAATGTCCTGTATATGTCTGTTAAATCTAATTCATTTATCAGATTGTTTAGGTTTTCAATTTCCTTATTGGTCTTCTGTCTGGTTGATCTATCTATAGGAGAGAGTGATGTGTTGAAGTCTCCCACAATTATTGTGGAAACATCAATTGCTTCCTTTAGTTTTGCCAGTGTTTCTCTCATGTATTTTGTGGCACCTTGATTGGGTGCATAGATATTTACGACTGTTATTTCTTCTTGCTGAATTGCCCCTTTTATTAGTATGTAGTGGCCTTCTTTGTCTCTCAAAACATCCCTGCATTTGAAGTCTATTTTATCTGAGATTAATATTGCTACACCTGCTTTCTTTTGGCTGTAGCTTGCATGAAATATTTTTTTCCATCCTTTCACTTTCAGTTTCTTTGTGTCCCTGTGTCTAAGATGAGTCTCTTGTATGCAACATATTGATGGTTCATTTTTTTTGATCCATTCTGTGAATCTATATCTTTTAATTGGGGAGTTTAATCCATTTACATTCAACGTTAAAACCTTGAAGGCATTTCTTGAATCAGCCATCTTATCCTTTGGTTTATGTTTGCCATATTTTTCCCTCTGTCTATTAATATCCTTTATTGTACCCATACCGAATCTCTTTAGTACTGAACCTTTCTCCAAGTCTCTCTGTCCTGTCTTTGTTTCTCTGTCTGTAGGGCTCCCTTGAGTATCTCCAGTAGGGCAGGTCTCTTGTTAGCAAATTCTCTCAGCATTTGTTTGTCTGTGAAAAATGTAAGCTCTCCCTCAAATTTGAAGGAGAGCTTTGCTGGATAAAGTATTCTTGGCTGGAAATTTTTCTCACTCAGAATTTTAAATATATCGTGCCACTGCCTTCTTGCCTCCATGGTGGCTGCTGAGTAGTCACTACTTAGTCTTATGCTGTTTCCTTTGTATGTGGTGAATTGCTTTTCTCTTGCTGCTTTCAGAACTTGCTCCTTCTCTTCTGTGTTTGACAGTGTGATCAGTATATGTCTTGGAGTGGGTTTATTTGGATTAATTCTATTTGGAGTTCGCTGAGCATTTATGATTTGTGTATTTATGTTGTTTAGAAGATTTGGGAAGTTTTCCCCAACAATTTCTTTGAATACTCTTCCTAGACCTTTACCCTTTTATTCCCCTTCTGGGACACCAATGAGTCTTATATTTGGACGTTTCATATTATCTATCATATCCCTGAGGTCCATTTCGATTTTTTCAATTTTTTTCCCCATTCTTTCTTTTATGCTTTCATTTTCCATTCTGTCATCTTCCAGGTCACTGATTCGTTGTTCAACTTCCTCTAGTCTTGTACTATGAGTGTCCAGAATCTTTTTAATTTGGTCAACAGTTTCTTTAATTTTCATAAGATTATCCATTTTTTTATTTAGTCTTGCAATGTCTTCTTTATGCTCTTCTAGAGTCTTCTTGATTTCCTTCATATCCCGTACTATGGTCTCATTGTTCATCTTTAGTTCTTTGAGTAGCTGCTCTAGGTGCTGTGTCTCTTCTGGTCTTTTGATTTGGGTGCTTGGGCTTGGGTTATCCATATCGTCTGGTTTTTTCATATGCTTTATAATTTTCTATTGTTTTTGGCCTCGTGGCATTTGGTGAACTTGATGCGGTTCTTTCAGGGTTTGTAGACCAATTGAAGTCCTTATCTCTAATTTATCAGATCTACAGCTTCGTGGAGTACACTTTCTCTAACTAAACAGCAGGTGGCGTCCACGAGCCACCTGTTCTCCACAAGCCAGTTCTCCCCTGCTTAGCCTTTTTGGTGAGTGGGGGAGTGAGTCTTGTGGGGCCCAATTGGTGTACCAAGCTTGCGTGTGTAGTTGGTGTTGCCTGCCCTGTATGTGGGGCGTGTTTCTGGGCAGTCGGGGAGGGGGGGTGGCCCTAACAATCAAATCTCCCTGGTGATCCTAGAGTTTTAAAGCTGGTGCAATAGTCTAATCCTTCAGTTCAGTCCTGCCACAGTTTGTCTCTGCCACTGCCCCACAAGTCCTTGGTATTGGTGTATGGCTCCTGAGACTTGCAAGTGGGCCCCTCTTCCAGGCTGTGCACCCCGGGTCCTCTGTTGAGGGATGACTGTGCTATGTCACAGGTGAGTGCCGTCCCCTCAGGGCATTTCTGGGCTGCTGGGCTGTGTAGGGAGGCTCCCAGTCTGCTGAAATGATGGCTGAATGGGGCTTTGTTAATTCACACTGCTCCACCTTCCCAACTCTGGGACAATCAGCTGAGGTTGCAGGGAAGGCTAATGTCCACGCCCAGTTTTGTGGTGTGTGCCTGTTATTTGAAGCCCTTCCGTCACACTGGGTTGTCTGGGGCAGCTCTGGGCTATGGGGCTGGCGATGGGCAGGAGTGTTTCCTGTCCACCAGGATGGTGGCTGTGAGCGGACACCTCCGTTTTCTTGGGATGTTGTGGTGTTTAGTGAATTTTCTCAGCCACTGAATTATTGCCTTTTGTCTCAGAGCTCTCTTAGTTCTGCTCTTGACTTGACGTGCCCAAATTGAAAGTCTTTGAAGCTTTCTGCATTGGGCTTCTTAGAGTAATTGTTTTAGAAAAAGAAAAAAGGATTAAAAAAAAAAAAAAAAAAAAGGGTCTTCCTCAGAGATCTAATGGGTTATTGAAATGCTAAGAGACAAAGCAACCAGGGCCATTAAGGAAAGGTCCACAGGGCAGAGAGATCAGCTTTTCTTCGGGATTTGCATATGCGCCTTAGGGCCTGAGCTCCGCCCTTCCCCTTTCTGTGTTCACCAGAACTCTAAAAATCCTCCCCTTTTATTTTGGAGTTTTTCGTGTTGTTTTTTTTTTTTCTATGCCTGTCTCCTCTCTTCTGGGCTGGCTGCTCACAGATTCTCTGGTGTCTGGTCTCTGTCTATCTATGGTTGGAGTCTGGATCAGTAGAATGAGTTTCCGATAAGAGCAGCCACTGCAGTTCTCCCTTCTCCCTCCCGGAGCTGACAGCCCCTCCTCCCAGGGGACCGAGCCCGGCAGGGAGGGGCGCGGGTCCCCCGGCCGCAAAAACCCACAGACTTCGCTGATCTCAGCAGTTCGACATCTTCATGAGTGTTGCATGAAGTATGCCCAAAGACAGACCGCTCTGCGGTGTCCAGTCCACGCAGCTCCTGGCCTTCCACCTACTTTCCTGGAGGAGCAACTAAAACACACAGCTCACCAGTCTGCCATCTTGCCCCGCCTCTTATTTGTTTGTTTTTAAACTCTGATAGAACAAATACATGGAGCTACTGTAAGGATTTGTGCTATAATTTGCTCACTTAAAAACAGTATGAAGGTAAAATGCCTTATCTAGCCTTTTCTGGTATGCTGTAAGAAAATATTAACTATAATAATTCTGACTTGTCTATCCAAGGTGACTTCAATGGCAAGGGGGGTTGAAATCAATCATTGTCACTTGCTTTTATTACATTGTTTCAAGTTAAATGATTTAAAAAACCCCTCTGTATCCTAAGACATGCTTTTGAAATATACTGTAGTTTCTATACATTTTTAAGAATGAGCAGTTTATGACCCTGGTTCATGGGTTGTTATTTTGTAGATTAAATGAGATAAAGCACATAAAATGGTTTATTTGGAGCTTGGCACATAGACCAGGAGTAAATGCTAGTGTTCTCCCTTAATCCCAGTGTTCTTTTCCTCACATTTTTAAATTCTTTGTTCCTTAAATCACATTGTTCTAGGGACCTTAGAATCAGATGAAACACTCAACTAAATAATCACCATTCAGGGAAAGTGTCCAATTTGCTTCTTAGAAGGGGCTCAAGGGAGCCTGCTGCGGTTGCCCACCAGTTCAGAGAAGACATGCCTTCTCCTAACCATAAAGAACCCACTAATCCTTTCACCTGAGTTGGCTTCAGTCTGGCATGGTCCAGAAACATGAGGCCTTCATTTATTTGTTTATTCAATAAGTATTCATAGCCGCCTCCTAAAGCAAAGTGCTGAGTAAGAATGTGAGCAAGAGCAGGAAGCATAAGAGTGCATGGCTCACTTCAGTAGGTGGCTTGGCATAGCTGGAGGTAAATATAGTCTCAGTTTTCTTTTTAACAAACAAGACAAAGCAAAACCTGAGTGGGATAAGGAGGACCTTCTAAGGGGAAGTTATGTGTTGGTGAAAATGTGTCACTTTTTTCAGGATTAGTCAGAATGGAGTAGGCATTTCTTTTGAAAGCCTGATAACTTCCTTTCAGGAATTGCCAAGTTGACTAATCCATTACCACAGGGCAATGGGTCCCAAACTTGGCTGCCCACTAGAATTGCCTGAGAAGCTTTAAAAAAAACTCACCAGGTCACACCCTTATGCTAATTACATCAGAATGTCTGAGGGTGGGAGCCTGCATCAGTATTTTTAAAATACTCTGAAACCACTGCCTTAGGGCAGAGTTCCGTTTTCTTCAGTTAAAACACACAGACATACACACAGATTTTGGGGCTGGTTGCTAATATTCCCTAACTTGTTCTAGTGTCACCCAATTAGGAAATCCCAGTTTGCTAAACCAATTAGCGTAGGTTACCAGGGCTGCACGAGCAGTAGATTTTTGCTTTGTCATTCTGACTCTGGCTGTTTGCCCGCTGGCTCAGAGAAGGGCGTGGCTTCTCGTGGCCATTAGGAGCCAGCAACCCTTTCACCTCAGTTTACTTCACTCAAGGTATTTGCATCGGAGCTGGAGGTGGCCAGACCTCTGAAGAGGAGCCTGATTGGGATCAAGTAAGCTCTGCATTAACAGAAAACTGACAGTGCTTCAAGCCTGTGTGTGTGAGCACATTGGGGACTGTTTGCTTGCAGGGGATGTGAGCATTGTGGCTGCCAGGTGCATTACAAATTCGGGGCAGGGGAGATATTTCAGGTGTGGCTGAGTATGGGGTTGAGGCTTTTCCAAGGCATGTGAGCTTCTGGGCAGCCTTCAGAGATAGAATTTTACGTCTCTGTTAAGGCTTCAGCATATGGTAGGTGAGACTGGCAGGCACCCTATTGGCTGATGGTTTCCTTGCTCTTCTCCTTTGTAGAGATGGCTTGCAGAATGTCATGAGATGGCTTGCAGAATGTCATGTCTTAAAATGTAGGTAAGGATCTGATAAGTAGACAGATCCCTCACAGCATTTAGAAAGTTATAGCTATGTCAGAATGCCTTTCCAAGGAATTCTTACGCATAATCCCCAGAAATCCCGAGAGGTTAGCAAAGCATATGTAATCTCCATATTTTTCATGTGGGGAAAGCAAGGTTCAGGGAGATCAGGTGACTTGCCCAGCTTGAACTAGGTTATTAAAAAGGGCTGCTAAGACTGGAACCCAGTGCTCATCTCATGGTGCTTTTCTCACGGTGTCAGGATAGTGGATAAGAGCATACATCTGAGCCACACCGCCTGGGTTTGAATCCTGGCTGTGTGGTTTACTAACTAGCTGTGTGATCTGGGTCAAATTATTAGTTTTTTTGTGTCTAAGTTTCTCTCTCTAAAATGGGCCTGATAATACCTATTTCAAAAGGCTGCTTTGAAGGTTAAATGTTAATTATGCAAAGCACTGTAGAAGTGTTAGCTGCTAGTAATTGTTATTTAATATACAGTGTAGTGTTTGATTTTTGCCTCATGAATGGGCCTGATGTCACTGTAACTGCAGATTCTATTTTTAATTCTATCACTGACTCATTCTCTGCATGAGTTCACCTGTCTGTAAACACGGACCATTAGTTCCTGATCTCATCTGGGATGTTGCTGTATTGCTTCAAACTTCTTAAATAAAGTACTCTAAGTGGGCAAAGTGTTCTTAATTTTGCCCAATGGTTTCAAATTTCAAGAAAACATAAGTTTCAAGAACATCTGGATAAAGCACATTTGGATAAAACCAAATTAAATTGGGAGGTGTTTTGTGAAAGCTGAGATAGTTACGTCGCGAGCTTCTCTTTTGAGGTTTTTCTGAATGTGGGTTTACTGGAAAAGTAGGGCGTTTAATTTTAGCAGAGACTTGCTATGATTTAACTCGGATGAAGCTCTGACGTTTATAGCTAGCCTTGAGGCCATGTTTTCAGCTAATGTGGTGATTTACCGGGTCCAGAATACACGCCAGATTGTAGGCTTTATTCCTTGTCAGAAATGTAGCAAGTCATGCTAACTTGCAAGGAAGTCAGTCACCCGCGTGGCCGGAGGGAACATAGTTAATTAACTGGAAAGCCCCGGGACGCGGAAGCCCCGCCCCGCGTTGCAGTTCCCGCCGCGGCCGTCTGAAGAAAGACCACGCTGACTCGAATCTGTTCTTTTGTGCCACAGAGGACGGGCAGGGACTTGAAAGAGCGTTCTCGGAACTGACCTCGGAAACCGAAGTACCTGTTGTGTTTGTAAAACGGAGAAAGATAGGCGGCCATGGTCAAACCTTGAAGGTAGGCGATATTAATGTTTTTTTTACCCTCCTAAACTAGGAATGAGCTGAAAGAGCCCATCAAGGTCGCGACTTTCCTTTTTAGAAAAAAAAAACAACAGGGTTTTTTTTTTTTTTCTTTTTAGAGAACGAACCTCTAAGCGAGCACAGCCTGAGGAAATGACAAAGAAACGCTTATAGTCTATCATGTTAATCTAAATTGATCAGACGATGGGTCAATTTCAGAACTGGGGAAGCTTGAAAAAGGAAACATGTAGACTGTTCTTACCTTTTAAGATAAGTTTTTAAAAGACCCCTTTCCCCTGGTCTTCCTTTCTTCTTCCCTCCCAGTAAATCTAAATAACTTAAAAATTTTTTAGACTCAGTTTAAGCTTCTGAATGTGAGTTATTTAGGGAAGTACTAAGAAAAGGGGGTCAGGAAATTCTTATCTTCAGTCAACAAGTTGGCCCCTGTCAGCTTGCTCTTTAATCCCTTAGGGGAGACTCAGAAACTCCAGGTTCTAGGAAAGCAATCAGGAAGTTCCTGGGGTGATACATTTCCCTTCAGGGGTCTTTTTTCTAGACTAGATCTAACAATTGGGTGGAAGAAAAGGAGAAAAATAAATCTTCCCTTTGGCTCGTGGCAAACGTGATGGAAATCTTCCCTTAGAACCATCCGCTGAGGAGGGTTGGACGGGTCATGCATGGCCTATGATATTGGAAGAGTGCTTGGAGGAGAATGACATGGTGAATGATGCTGTACATCATGTGAGTTTAAGAAATGGAACCCATACTTGATTATTGGGCTTCTTAGAAGAAAACTTGAGGCCTGTGTTAAATGTAAAAATGTATTTAGGTATTAGTGCCCTTAGAAAAGACATTAACAATTTACATTTTTCTTTATTACTTTTTTTGCTTCTAAAAGAATCCTATTTATCTTTTTGAAGAATGGGGAAATGGAGCCAGACTTCAAAGAATTAGCAAATGAATGGAAAATAATTAAAGGAAATAAAAAGACTTTAGCTTTGTTTAAAATATATTGTGTTCTCCACCTGTCATAAATTTGCATTTAGAGTTACATCAACATTTGATCCTCATATAATTCTACTGATGCTCCTGGTTTTAACAACAATGGGAGTAGAAAGATTCACGTTTTTATTAGCTTTGGAACCCACTTTATTGATATGAGCTGATGTTTTTAATGATCTGATGTTTTCAAATCCATGTGATTATATTTAATTTCAGATATTTAGTGAATGAAAAGCATGCCAGCAAGGCACACTTAAAACAACCAAAATAATCACTTGTCACATCTCTTAAGTAAATTTACCACTTCCTACTATGTATCATTTGATTTAGTTTTGTTTTTTTTGTAAGTGCCAAGAAATGGAAGATGAGACACAACAAAGTAAGGACTACTGGTTTGAAAGCTTTGTGGATTTCCAGCTTATTGTTGTACACATTTGGGACTAAATGGTGGGTTCTTAAAATCTTAAGGGAACATTGAATTTGAGTGGTGAATGCATTTATTCAGTGGAGAAGTGAGTGCTTATAGAAATAAGGGTTCTAATCCTAATGACCATGCATTTAAGGGAAAAAAAAAAAAATTTAAGGGTTTCAAACTTTTAATTGCAACATAAACCAACAGTAGAAGGGAGTTCTTTAAAATGCCCCCGTTTCCTTTCTCCTCTTTGTTTCTTCCCTTCATCTCACTTTCTCCTTTCCCCTCAATAAACAACAACAATAGCAGCAAAATCTACCTTGCTTTCATAGTGTACTGTAGAAGAGAGTAAGAATCCTGATGGAAGGAACCGGTGAGCCTAGATGACTACCTAAAGGATGAAGGCTTTAAAGAAATGTTTTTAAAAAGTGTAGACTATGGACCACCTGTGCAGAATCCCCTGGAGTGCTTGTTAAATTTGCATTCTGGGGCTTAACCCCAATTCTTCTTCAGTAAACCCTTGATAGCTAGGAATCTGCCTTTTTATTTTATTTTTTCTTAATCCCCCCTCAGATAATTCTTAGGAATATCAAGTTTGAGACTGCTTTCTTGTATAGGGTAGTTGGACCAAAATCATTTGATAAAAGAATTGGGGAAAACAAAGAAAGGAATATTCTTCAATACTCAAAAGCAAATGGTGATGCAAAAGGGGATTAACACTTCATACCTAAATAGAGAAATAGGTTATTATACTCTTTGTGGCCAGGGCTGGTATGTCCATGTATAAATTGGGAACTGGGGAGTGGCTAAATTCTAGGCACTGAATAGAGTTACACCTGCTCAAAGACATCTGACTTTCATAAATATCTTTGTTCTTAAGGGTACGATTGCAGTTTTCTTTTGGAAACCAGGATTTCAGTGTTTTGAAACCACTTGTATAAAATACCTGTTGGCGGTATTGAAAGGAAAAGCAAACTGAATGAGAAAGTACTTATTGGAACATTCAGCACCTGACAGAGTTACTAAGGTTATAGTCTTGTGAAATAAGACTAAAACTGGCAAGACAGGATTTGAGTAATTTCTTTAAGTGATAACAAGAGAGATGGCAGACACAAAGCAGTGTGTGATAACACATAAAGGAATTATGCAGACCTTTGGGAGAGCTCAGACAGGTTCTTGTGGGCTTGGTGGTCAGATGGTCCAGCCTGGGAAGGTAGACAAAGGCAGTTCTTTCAAACGTGATAATTGACTAAACATCAGGAAATGAATGGTAATGTAGTAACTCTCTCACCATTCCCTTTCATTCTCTATTCTACCAAAGTACCAAAATTGACAGAAAACTCAATTTATTTTGCTCTAGAAATATCTCAGTCCCTTATCCTCTGGGGATTAGTAGTGTTTTCTGCTTTGGGGCTGCTGAAGGTTGAAGCCTGAAGAGGTTTGAAGGACTGCGTTGAAGATGAGGGAAGTAAACGGGTTCTGTGGCTTACCTGAGAAGACTTTGGAATCTTTGGGATAAGGACTACCAAGATTTAAAGAGGAGTATTGTTAGAACTGAAAATTAATTTATCTGGTGCTGATTACAGTAACAGTTTTACTGGTTGTGAATCCATCTTGAGACCCAATACCCCCTCCTCCTACTTCAGTCAGTTGACAACACAGAACTCTTGTTTGCTCTTTATCTGTTCTATTCTGGTGGTCCAGGCTTCAAATTTTCTCTTGAGCCTTTCCTGTCTGTTCACTTGGGACCTGAGTGTTTCCACCATATCTGCCTCCTGCCTTTATTGACTTTTGCCCAGACTAATTTCAGGTACGCATTTCCTTTTGCCAAAAAAATTTAAGCAATTCTCACATCTGATCTCCACCTCCTTCCAGTCCATCTGCTGCCAGAGTCATCTTCCTGATTGTTACTTCTCTGCCCCCACATCTGTGTCCAGGAAAAAAGTGCACATTCCTTAGCTTGGTATTCTTTGCCCTCCAGGATCTGGCCCCAACCTGCTTTTCTGGTTATCTCCTGTTCTGCTCCCTCACTGACTGGAGGTTCTTGGGAATACTGACTGTTGTAGCTATGCTTCCTAAAATTTCCCACCTCTGTTTTGTTTTTTATTTCAATTCCTGACTTCTCTTCCTGCCCAACCACACTTTTCCAACTCCCTACATATTTGGAGTTCAAGGCCAGATTTGGCCACTCCTTCCCTCTGTGCACTTCCACAAAACCATATCTCTGGAAAAGGAGGAATCCTGGCAATGATAATTGTTTTGGCTTGCATGTCAAGAGTGGAGATCTAGTATTATTGGTCCTGTGTATTTAGTAAAGTTTAACAGATGTCTATGTGAACATGCCTATTAATGATAGTAGCTGTCATTTACTGAATGCCTGGTATGTGTAGATTCTTTTCAACTTAGTAGGCAAATCCTTACAACAGTCCAGTGAAGAAAGTGTTTTGTCTATTTTTACAGCTGAGAAAATGGAGGCCCTGAGAACTTGGCAGCATGCCCAGGATTAGGCAGGTAGTTAAGAGGCAGAGCCAGGATTGGAACCCAGACCTGTCTGCCTGCAAAGGGCATTCTGGGGTACTCACTCTTTCGGTATTCGGCTTTGTTTTACTGCTCTTGGGATACATGCCTGATCTCCTTGCTGTGAGTGTGTGCTCATGATTCAGGGCTGAGCCCATGTGAGTCTTGGTATTCCTAGCATAGTGTTGGTACAGAGGAGGCATTCATTCATTAGATGCTTGCTGAATTGCACAGCATTCTTCTACCTGCTAAATTGCAAATTCTTTTAGGACAAGAATGATCTATTTTTTTTATCTTCTGTGTTCTTTTTAATACCTAGTAGGCATTCAGTAAATATTTGTTGAATGAATGGATTATGGTAGGACCAGAGGAGAAGACTTAAGTGCGTGGAAAATCTAAAAGGTGTCTGATTTTATTTAAGGTGGCTGTCTTTATAAGACACCAAGTTCTAAGTTGTTTAGAAGAGATTCAGCATAGCGTATTGGAAATCACAGTTCAAAATTTTAAAATGCTATACGACAGCACCATTGTCTGTACGTAGGTCATTTGGGAAGAAAGTCACATTATGTCTATTTTGCTACCATTTGTTGAGCATCTTTTTCTTGACATTGGGTTAGGTACCGTATGTGTTATTGTTCGGTTTGCTAGAGCTGCTGTTATGCAAAATACCAAAAATGGATTGGCTTTTATAAAGGGGATTTATTAGGTTACAAATTGACAGTTCTAAGCCATAAAAGTGTCCAAACTAAGGCATCAACAAGAGGATATCTTCACTGAAGAATGTCTGATGGTGTCCAGAACACCTCTGTCAGTTGGGAAGGCACATGGCTGATGTCTGCAAGTTTCTTACAAGTGAGGAAACTGAAACTTTGGAAAAAAAGGTGGAAACTAATAAATTAAAAAGTTTTTGATTTGCACCCAACCTCCAGAGCTGAGTTACTTCAACTCTGCCACTTTTCAGAGCCACATACCCAGTACTTCCCCCCTAGTCTTTCTATCAAAATGATGCTCTTGGTCTTTGCTGACTTGTAAGTTGTTCCAAGAGAGTTGGTAGCTGGCTCTGATTGTAACCTGAAAGATGCTATTCTCTTCACTCCTGTTTATATTAATTCTTGAGGCTTGGCAAGTCAGCCAGCACTAGGTTTTCTGAAGTGTCAGTTAAGTGTATGACTTTTGACCACAGAGCAAGGCGTGTGTTTTATGTACTCTGAAGTATTTTAGTGTGGGAGTCCAAATTATTTTGTGGGACCTGACTTCCATTTTATCTTTTACTTCATTAATAATTATGCCATCTTATTTGAATAGAATAGTGATTCAGAGACTCTTGGCTCCTGGACTTGAAAGAATCTGCTGAAATCCAAGAACTATTCATGAGGGAAATGTACATACCCACAAAATTTTGCACATAATTCCTGACTCTTTGTGGGCACCTTCTAAAATTTCTGGTAGAAAGAGTGACCCTTCAGAGTACTGTTTCATTAGCTGAACCTTCATAGCTTTTTTATTTTGTTATATGGTTATTTCCTTTCAACTGGTATTTGTTACAGTGGGATATATTCCTGTATTCCTCTTTATGGATTTAACCTTTAAATATTTTTCTATTCCTAAAGCAACATCCAAGGATTTTATAAATTTTTTTCTTTTTAATGTCTCACATTTACTGAACATTTTGCTATCTTTTGGATAGTTTAAGATTTATCAAGACCTACTCAAAGGTGAAAACATTGTGTCAGATCCATTACATAATTCTTATTCAGTATTTATGGTAACTTTATGATGTAAGTAGCAGTATTCCCATCTTAAAAATGAGGACATTGGAGGTTGAGAGGTTAAGTAATCTGCTTAAGATAGCACTAGTAGCTGATAGACCAGGTTGGAACCCAGGTTTGTTTCCTCCTACTGTCTGTGGTCTTTTCAGAAATTCATTTTAAAACAGATTATCTGCCTTGGTCATAGCAAAATTTACCTTTAATACCAAAAAAAAAAAAAACAAAACAAAGCAAAAATAGATACACACATAACCTTAAGGAAAATTAAGATGAGAGAGAGAATATACCTGACAAACAAAACTAGGAGTTTTACCACATTTCTTCAGAGTTCAATATTAAACAGACACCTTGACTGATGAGGGGAGAAATGCTGCTATGAAAGAAGAAACAGAAAGGCTTAGGGATGTGGTAAGAGCAGGATAGGTATATCTGGTTAGAGTAGGGGATTCAAAACTTAACTGGTTCCTGGCTTTGGTTCAAAAGAATCTCTTCAAACCCATTTGTTACAAGTTAGTTCCGCAATCAAAACTCCACTGGAAAAGATAGTGGACCCTATCTGAGTTCTTTTCTTATGTGGCCAGGAAGACCTGTCATCCTTACCATCATGTTTGTGTTAAGTACTATGGGTTGTGGGAAAGAGCTTAAGAATGCTTGTAATTGGTGAATTAGAACTCTTAAAAAAAAAAAAAAAGGACTGCTAAATAATATAGGAGAAAAGACTGAAGAAAAGAAGAAGGGACATGGAGGTCCACGTTAAGCCCTGGGCCCCAACTCCTAAAAGGACAGGAGGGAGAAGGCTGGGAGTTAAATTACCCTTGGGCATTACTCCAGTTGTGTCTCAGGTTGACTAAACTAGTCTTATTGCATAAAGAAGGTAGGTCTTATGTCTTATAAGTACCAGTGCACTTCTGCTTTCTGTTCCCAGTGAGAAAAGTTTAGCAGTATAACTTGAAATTATGTATGCTTCCTTTTTAAGCTGCATTTAAATACTTGTCGTAATCAGACCATAGGTTAGAAAATCACAACTTCTTATTCTTTGGGGAAATTAGTTTATTAGTATTTAAAAGATCACATATAAACAAATAGGGCATCTTTGGAAAAAATAAAATAGTAATTCTTTAACACTAGTATAACTTCATTTTAATGTTTTTTTCCCTTGTTTTCATGTATGCATATTTTGACATGGTTGCAAATATAGTTGTTCATTTTCATTATAAAACAATACCTTTATATCTGATAGAAGTTTTAAAAAGGCAAAATGTAAAAATCTAGGTGGTAGGAAGTTAAGATGTATATACCAAAAAGTGGATATATATACCAAAAAGTGAATGCATATGAGTAAAGAGCAGAAGAGAACATGGGAAAATGAGCACAGTTCATGTAAGGGATGTGTGTGAATCCTTAGTTTGCACCTAAAGTTAACATTGCTGTTTAGCCAGTGTCCTATTTTCTGCAGAAGGTAAATTACTTTTTGTTTACTTGTAAACTTAACACATGGGCAAACTGTCAAGGGGATAAAAATGGTGCAAGTATTGGAGAGAAGATTAAGCCATTTAGTGATTTTGATGTTCACAAGGGTAGAAATCTTACTCTTTAAATTATTAGGAGAAAATCACTAGACTTGAGATTGCTTTACTTTGAGGCAATGTCTAAAACCATGTACTGTAAAGGCAGTCTGTAATGCAAGTATGACTTTCTGAAGATGATCTAAGTTGCATGTTACTAAGGTTCCTGCCCCTTAGGGGCAGGACTTAGCATAGAATGAAAGCACTGGACATCAAAATTTATTCATAATGCTTGCCTTGATGTGTTTTGTGCCTCTGGGAAAGTTGTGTGGGCTGTTATCTCCTGAGAAATCCCTATAAATGGTATTACTAATACTTTATAAGTAGGTTGGGAGAGTTAATTTATTTTTTCTAAAACATTTTGCCATTTTAGATGAAAGGCTCTGTATGAAGCAAATTGGTGTAAGCCTGTTTCCCTTCCACTAAGCCCAGGAAAAAATAAATACCTAGTGTTGGAAGGTTGGCTTGTCTTTTGGAGATCTTTCATAAACTGCTTTTATTGACGATAAAGTGGTTATCAGAAGGAAAGAGTCCTCAACTCCCAAGAAAATGGCCAATAGCAAACTTTTTTGCGTTTTGGGTCTTGGGATTCTTAACTGTATGTTTTCATGTAAGATTTAAAATAGATTTAAATATTCTGTAACTGTCAGACTTAGTGAAAACATGGCTCTTTAAAATGATCCTGGTTTCACATTTGTTAGTGTCTTATTTTTCCTATATTGCAGAGAGGGGATGAGGTTGACTTGTTATAAAAACAATCGAATTTTACTTTCATTGTGTAGGATCTATTCTGCTAATCTGTGAGCTTGATCTTTGCTGCCAAATAACTTCCAGTAGGTCCTGGAACAAATTTTTAATCTACATTCATTTATTCATTCAGTGCCTGTTTGAGTGCCTTCAGGTGAAAAGCGCTATGCTTGGGAGGTTTAAAACCCAAGTTTTTGCTTTTGAGAAGCCAATAGAGATGGATAATGTATATTCAAAAGTAACTGTTATACATGCTGTTTTTGAAAAATGCATATTTCTTTCTGATTTACCTCTACTTAAAAAAATAATTGTGGACAAATAGTGGCATCATAAGGATTTTGCTGGTCATGTATTTGCATGAAACTTTATGCTAATACTCTAAGAAAAATGAACCAGTCTCGATGCACAGGAAGGAAGTTAATTTATTTCCTGGTGCCTTGAAGCCCATGATGACAGGTGCAGTGTGGTTCGTCTTTTTTTTTAAACCCTGAGGGGCACCTGTTCTGGTCATTAAAACGCTTTGTATCGCGTGAGTTGAGAGTGTGTATGACCTCTTTAAAAACGAAATGAATTCCTTCCCAACGTTACCTTTACTTTAATATTTGTGTGACTGATGAGCCGAGCCCCTTCTCCAACTGTAAGCGAATTTCCAGTGACTCCATTGAACTAGTGGGTGAATTTTCCACTGCAGATTCGTCACCCAGTTTACAGCATCTGCTTTCATATCCTTATAACAGATTGTGTTTAAAATCCTGTCTTTCCTCAGCTTTTAGGGTACAGATTTATAACCTAGTCAGTTGGGAAGTTTCCAAATAAACCGCTCTTTCTCAGAGGACCTTAACCTACACCATTCTTTCACCGTTGGGTGGTGGAGAACCAAAAATTACTTAGTAGTGCGCTCCCTTCCTCCTCCCCCCCACCCCCAAACCTCATTACCGCGCATGCGCTTGCCCCGCTACCCATGGGCACTCCCATCCCCATCTTAGAACTTGTGTTGGGATAAATGGTGGGGGATTTTACTTTTCCGGGCTTGCGAAGATAATTAACAAAATTTACATTTGTAAGAAATGAATTCCAAGCTGCCACCTTGCAAATGAACCTTGAGAGGCGGCCTCTTTGAAAATTGGGGTCTGCATTTCACTGTTCTTGGCCTCACAAGCATTTTATAATCGAGTCAGACTTTTATTTCTCAAAAACAAAAACAAAAACAAAAAACCTTGTAATCGCAAGAAAGAAAAACGTAGGTCGACCTGAGTGCACTATATATCAGCGGATGTTTTAAAGAGCGGGACCTTCTTTCCCTCTCAGATTTTGCCATAACACTGTGGAAAGGAGTTTCTTTACAAGATAGGTTACACTTGTCACTAACGCTAAGCTAATACCCATCCCTGGAGCAGGTGTTAATCAAATACCCATTGTTGCGTGGCATGCAGCGCGCGGCCGCGGGCTTGCTCGCCAGCGCGGGGGCGGGGCCGTAGCCGTGGCCGGCTGCTAGTGCGCATGGGCGGGCGTCCTCTTTGGCTTCTACTGCGTGCTTCAGTTTACGCCGCGGTCTGAGACGTTAGGAAGGCGGTTAGCTCAACACCATCGGTAGCTGACATGTCTGATGAAAAAGGTTCCCCGAGGGGAGACGAAGAGAAAGGAGAGAAGCCAGCTCTGCCCATCACCTGTAGTGAGTACACTGTGAAGCAGGCGGCGGCGGAGGAACCGATGAAGGTGGAGGATGTAGTGGCGGCTTACGACTGCTCTGACAACTTCAGCCATGGGGAAGCAGGGGTACACCGAAACCTAAGGCTTGCAGAGGACGAAGAAAAGTGTCGGAATATCCGCAGGCAGTACCGGCAGCTCATCTATAATGTCCAACAGAATCGTGATGACATAGTGAACACAGCGAGCGACTCCTTAACCGAAGCTCTTCAAGAGGCCAATGTCCTGTTTGATGGAGTGTGCCGAACAAGAGAAGCAGCCCTTGATGCCCAGTTTCTTGTTTTAGCTTCTGATGTGGGTAAAGAAAAGGCAAAGCAGTTAAACTCTGATATAAGCTTTTTTAATCAAGTAGCGTTTTGTGACTTTCTATTTATATTTGTGGGTCTAAATTGGATGGAAGATGAACATGATGAGCTGAGTGATTGTGATGATATTATAGCACTTTCCTTTTGGGAGACGGTACAAAAGGAAGCAACATCCTGGATATTGCAAGCCGAAACGTTCCATTTCATTTTTGGTTCTTTCAAGCAAGAGCCTTCTGCACGAAAGTCACGTCTTGAACATCAGAAAAAAGCTCACAAAATGGAAGAAAATGGGGATATGCCGACAAAGTTGAAGAAGTTGGACCTGAGTAGTAATCAAGAAGCCACAGAAAAAGAAGTAGAAAGAATCCTAGGCTTGTTGCAAACCTACTTTCGAAAGTATCCTGATAGTCCTGTGTCCTATTTTGAATTTGTGATTGATCCAAACTCTTTTTCTCGCACTGTGGAGAATATATTTTATGTTTCTTTCATTATAAGGGATGGTTTTGCAAGAATAAGGCTTGACCAAGACAGGTTGCCAGTATTAGAGCCAATTAATATTGACCAAATGGGAGAGGGAAACGATAGCATTTCCAACGGCAGGAAACAAGGAGTTATATCTTTGAGTTTACAAGACTGGAAAAATATTGTGGCAACTTTTGAGATTTCAGAGGCTATGATTACAAACTCATAGTAAAGATTTTTTTGCTTGGGGTAGAGTGTGTTTTTGTTTTTTCTTAAATATCTCAAAATGGAGAGTAAAATCAAAATAGAAGCACATACTGTATGTCTTCTAAAGTGGGAAAAAATTTTTTCAAGAATATCAGAAACTTTTACTCTGTAGTGTATTTTTCTTGGTAGTTTATAAGATTGTCATGATCTTATGAAAGAAAATTCACTGGCGTTTTCATGGTGAAATGTTAAATACCCTTTAAGACTGTATTATTGAAAATAAGTTCTGCATTTAATAAATTAAAAGGTATTAGATAATGCAGAAAATCAACTATGATGCTCTGTGATACCTGCTTTGCTGCTTCTGTTATTGGGAGCTAAGGGGGTATAATGGGCTCCTTAACTAGGTTGGGGAGGAGGGGGAGAATGGATGAGAAAAATGGGTAGTCAAGGAAGGCTATATATAAACAGTTAATATGCATCCTTAGGGGCAATTGCCATGCTTCATTGCATAGAGGATACAGTAAGATCCATATTTCAGACAGTTTCTCCTGTGACTGAACTCAACAAAAAGTAGAGTATCTGTACTATAGAAGGGAAGGCATCAACTAAGTGTTTGAAAGGTGTGTAGGAATTGGTCACAGAAGACGGGAAAGGCATTCCAGGAAGGGAAATAATGAGGGCAAACATGAAAGTTATAGCACAAGAGAACTGTAAGATTTCTAGGAAAATTACTCCATTTTATTTCTAAGCTGGGCAAAAATATCCTCATCCATTAGTATCCTCAGAGATTAGATTAAAAGATATTTTTGTCGTGTTTCTTCAGACAAAATCTTTGACTTTCCAGTTACAGGTTTTATCTACTTAGTTTCTTCTCAGAGGACGTCTAGTTTTCTTTGTAATTTCTGCTGATGCACAGAGTGCCATTTACAGTCAGTGATGTTTCATCATGTAACAGCCTTGTTCCAATTTAATTCTGCGTCTCTTAAAAGAATTTTAAATGCTTGGAACCCAAACTGTTCCTTTTTAAGCTAAAATATATGATTTATCTCAGTGTTCTTTATTGTAAAGCCATAGAGGCTTTTTTGGTTGTTGTTTGTAGTTGTTTAAGATATAAATTACAACCTTGTTTGGAGGGTATTGCTGAAAATTTGGTTGATTAAGAAAACTGTTTTTGAAGGTACAGTGAGCATGTCATAAGCTTCTTTCCCTGATCTCTGTTGGAGCACAGTATTTGGTAGGTGTAGAACTTTGTCGTTACATGTCTATTTGGCAAGTATAAATTTATCTTATGCATACAGTAAAGTTTTAAAATTATTCTAAAGTTCAGTGTGGTACAGGGAAGGAAAATCCAAAGATTAAATGAATGACACCAAGATTGGAGAAGGGGAGGGTGTGTTTTGTGTGTGTGGCAGGGGTAGGGGTGGAGGAGGTGTGGTTCTTCACCAGAAATAATGGGGATTTTTGGCAAAAGTAGAACTTTGTCATGAAATTCTGCCATTTATTCTTTAAAGTAGTGATTCCTTTCACGTGAAGGATTGCTAACCCTTCCTGGTCTCTGTCACCCCTTGATTTAACAGTCATGGAAGTATCATTTTGTCTTACTGATCCCTCACTTCATGTTTTTACCAACCAAATTCCTTGGATTTTCCAGAGACCGGCTGTTTGGGGAAAAGGTGCTCTTAGAATAACAAAGTGACCCTGCCCCAGTTCTTTACTCACTACCAGATTGCTCTGTTCATTGCCTTAGGATCTTTACTGGGAGGTTTTGACATTTACTGATGACTAAAACCATTTAATAGAGAATTTAAAGATTTGGGGGGAGGTAATTTTTTGGGTCTTCACTGAAGTTCCCTGCTGGCTTCTATTTTTACTGGTTATCATGAGACACATGGGTTGTCTCATCACTTTGAAATTATAGTGACTGCTTTCTTTGAAGAAAAAGGAAAATTAATCAATTGAGAGATGAGAATTCAGTTAAAGAGATTAGGGGTGAACTAAACTGCAAATCTGCTGGTTTTCCACTAATAGTGTGGCTTAAGTCTTGGAGATTCAATGAAATAAACAGTTTTAGAGAATATTAGGTTTTGTTTTTTTCTTTTTTTTTTTAGCTAGAATTTTAAAGAGAACTGCTTTCTATTCAAAGGATCTGGGATTGCATCCTGACTCTATATCATTCTAGTTATGGACTTTAATTGTTTAACCTGGTAAGCCTCTAGTTTTCTTTTTTATCTGCAACATGGAAATAATACCTATCAGTATGGATTAAATTAGAAGTTAAACTTAAAACATGACAAATACTTTGAAATGTGAATTAGTGGGTATGATATAGTAGGAAGAGCAAGAGATTTATAATTATATAGCTTTGGCTTCAATGCTTGACTCATAGGCAAGTTTCATAATCTTTTAAGGGTCTTCATATTGTCATATATGAAATGGAAATGATATGTGCTTTGGAAGACTTTATCTAGAAGATTAAATGTGATAATGTAAATAAACACAGTATCTGGTTCATTGTGGGCACTCATGTTGGTGCCCCATGCTCTAAATCTGGTCAGCAAATCTCATGGTTCCATGTCCTTCTATGGTGACCATGTCTCTGTAATGGTTCATTCGCTTTCTTTTTAGTCTAGGCATGACTTCCTTGTTGTCTTACCCCTTGCCTTTGTTATGGAGAATCCATTGGAATTGGCACGTTGTTACTAAAATATTTTGAGTGCCCACTGTGCTAGGTACTGTTCCTAGGCACTGGTGATAAAGTGAACAGAAAGTTGCCCATCTCATGGAATTTATATTTTAGAGGATGTGTTAGTTTCCTGTTGCTGCTGTAACAAATTACCACAAACCTAGGGCTTGAAACAACACAAATTTATTATTTAACAGTTTTGGAGGTCAGAAGTTTAAAAGCTGTCTCATTTGGCTAAGATGAAGATGTCAGCAGGGCTAGTCATTCTGAAATCTCTGAGGGGAGAAATCTGTTTCCTTACCTTTTTAGATTCTGGGGGTTGAGGCCACCTGCCTTCCTAGGCTCCCTTTCTCACACCACTGCAGCCTCTTGCTTCTGTTGTCACACATCTCCTCTTCTGTTGTCTACTGTATTCAAATCTTCCTTTTCCTCCTTCTTATAAGGACACTTGTGATTACACTGAGCCCAAGGGATAGTCTAGGATAATGTCTCCCTCAGGGTACTTACTCACATTTGCAAAGTCCTTTTTATCACATAAGGCAAACCTTTCATAGGTTCTGGGATTCAGACTTTGACATCTTTTGGGGGCCATTATTCTCTCTGCCACAGAGTGGGAGACAGTATTCCTCTTGACATTGATTGCTCAAAGAAAAACTGATTGGTTAATGGTGGAGATATTACATCAGCGAGGTAAGGGAAGGCCTCTGGGAGGAGGCATTTGAAATGAAATTTTTAAAATTATAAGTCATTTACTAGAATATTAGTTACAGAGTAGGTATTAAGTGTTACCTTGGCTCTAGATATTTTGGGCACATACTAGCTGAAGGCTTAGATACCTGGTTGGTCATGCTGATAATCACCTTCCTTAATTTTCCTCGGAGGAGGATCAAGTGGCATCTCTACTTTCCTGATCAAGAAGATGGTTCTTTGATTTGCACTCATCTCTGTATTACTGTGGATATTTTCCATCTAGCATCACCTGTTACCATTGATTTGGCATTTCCTTAATTAGGGGTTGGCAAATTTTTTTCTATAAAAAGCTAGATGGCAAATATTTTAGCCCTTGTGGAAGGTATGGTCTCTGTTGCAACTGACTGGCACTGCTGCTGTTGTGCAGCCACAGACAGTAAGGAAATGGGTGTGGCTGTGTTCCAATAAAATTATGTATGGTTACTGAAATTTGAATTTTGTATGATTTTCATGTGTCATGAAATATTCTTTGAATTAACCCCTCTACCCCCTACCACCATTTAAAAATATAAGAACCATTCTTGGCTCAGGCTGTTAAAAAACAGGCCTACCGGGTTTGTTCTGCAGGCTGTCGTTTGCCAACCCCTGTCATAGTTCCAGGACCTAGTCAATTATAGAAAACATGTAATTTTTAAAATCTTCATTTAGCTTTATTGCTTTACTGGTCCATAATCATCCAAAGCAAGACGGTGTGGAGGCACAGTTCCCCTGGATACTGCAGCATAAGCCAGCAATATAGCAGATTTCAAAGGAAGCAAACAGACCTGGTATAGGTTATATAATCACTGCTGGGTTTGTAGTTCTTGTTTTTTGATAGCTCAGACATGATTGTATGACATGGAAAGTCAGGCTGTTTATTTGCACATGAGGTGTAAAATCTCAATGAAATTTAAGAAATTTGGATGTGAAGGAAACAAATTCTATAGCTGTGGCTGTAAATCTATCTGCTGTTTGGCTCCTTTCCCCATCAGAAACCTAAACTTCCAATTACCATTCATTTTAACATCCACTTTGCTGAGCCATACATTAGTACTGTATTGAATGCTCTCTGTGTGATAACACTATACTAAGCATTTACATGGATTATCTTGTTTAATTCACAAAAGCATGTTTTATCCCCTTTAGTTTTGTAAATAAGAAACCTGAGGCAGGAGAATTGAAGCAGCTTATCCAAGATGACATTTAAACTGGGAAAGTCAGGTTGATTTGGACTAAATCTAAGCTCCTAACCTACTGTTTTTATACCCTTTGCTACTTTCCAAAGTGTTTTCAACATTTTTATTTTTATGGATGAAAAAACTGAAGCCCAGCTGTACATAGAGTCGGAACTAGAACGTAGGTCTTTTTCTCTAAAAATATTTTTGAATGTCTCGTATATGCACAGTTGGTGTAGGGGAATGCAGAAATGAAAGATAGGGTCCCTGTCCTTGTAGGGGTGATTGGACCATGTGATGGTGGTGGTGGGAGCTCAGAGGAGTACTTCCCCATCCAGTGGTGATGGGGAGGGGCTGTAAATAAGGCTTCCAGTTAAATCTTGAAGGACAAGAAGAAGGTAGGGTGAGCAATCTGCTCATTGTCCTGATGTGCTATTGTAATTGCAGGAAAGAACAGGAAACTGCTGTTTGGAAAACTTTAGGGAGACTTAATCAAGAAGTGTTCCTTGTGTTGTGGTCTTAGATTATTGGTAAGAGAATTTCCCCTACCCTGCCAAGGGAATGCTTTAGAAAGGATCAGGTGTTTCTGTACATTGAATAAAAGTAATGTAACGTCATGCCATTTTGTCTATATACCAGAGCAGGATTTGATGGGGCAAGAGCATTTCAGGAGCATGTGTGGGGGCTGGGGATGGGTGGGGTGGTTGGTGGAAGGGAGCAGGGGTCATCCGGAAAACACGTTTCGGAGCTTCATGACTTGATCTCAGGCAGGTTTCTTCTGGAAGAATTAGTAACTTTAAAGGGGCTTTTTTTTCATACCAGCCACTGTGCTAACATGTATAATCTGATTTATACTCAGCAGTTTGGAGAGATGCAGGGGTATATTAACTACATTTTACAAGATGAGAAAACTGAGGCTCCTAAGGATTAGGTGATTAGCCCAAGTCACGTAGACTAGAAAGTGATGGAGCAAGTATTTTAACCAAGTGCATTTTGACTCCAGAGTCTGTGTACAATGGTAGGAAAAACTGGTACAACTCTGTGGCCAAAGGATATCAATCTTTTTTTTTTTTTTTTATTGGGGGGTGGTGTGTGACAGGGAGAGGGAGTAAAAGTTGCTTATTCTAATTTTAAAGACGTCTGCCACACTTGAATTGCTTTAGTATTGTGCCCTTTTTTGGGAATCTGGAGCAGTGTTTTACTGGGGGTGGCGTTGCTGTGAGAGGCAAATGGAAGAATATTCAGCATACAAGTCTGGTGAACAATGTGGCAAACATCTGCAGGTGAGGTGTATGTATCTACACTTATAGCAGTAGTTTTCAAAGCATGGTTTGGCTTGTTCCTTTGTGGGCCCTGAGACCGTTTCAGGAGGTCTTTGAGGTCAAAATTATATGATTTGCCTTTTTCATTCTCATTCTCTTACAAGCCTACAGTGGAATTTTCCAGAAGCTATGATAGGTGATGTTGAAACTGATTGATTGTAGAAATCAGTATGAGTGGTCTGTATAAGCCAGACATTAAAGAGCATTGGAAAAATGTAAAACAATGCAACTCACTAATTTAAAAAATATTTTTTCATAAAAATATTTAACATGTAATGAGTATATTAGATTTTGTAACATATAAATTTCTTCTTAGTTTTAATTTCTTACATGGTAAATATGAATAGATAAAATCCACATTACCAGAAGTTCTTTGAGATCCTTAGTAATTTAAGAGTGTCAAGAGATACTAAGACCAAAAAGTTTGAGAACCCCTGTCCTTACATCCACCACTAGAGTCAGCAGTCACTATTTCTAGCAATTGTGGTGGAGGAGGAGGGTGCTGGCATTTTTCCCTGTCCACCCCAACTCTGTGCTCCCTTCTTGCACTATCTGGGGGAGCTGTCTTCTTCTTGACTATCTTTTTTTATATTTGAGGTGAAATAACACTTACCGGAAGCTGAATGATAGCAATTTCACAGTTGATAAGTTGGATTTATATCTAAAAACATACTGTTGTTTCTGGGGTCAGCTGAATGTTTCAGTTGTCTGTCTTCTTAGTGTCTGTCCTATCTGTGGTAGTCTTAGTTTACTCATTGTACTTCACAGAGTTAAAAATGTCCAGGCTCACTCAGAGCTTTCTTTGTATAATCTGTGTGCTGGTTGATATATTTAGACTTTAAGCTAGAACCATAAGAACCCAGGTTTGATACAGAATTTCAGTAAAGAACAGATTATAAGCATTATTAGGGAGGGAGTATGTGGCTTTTCAGCATGATGATGCATTTTCTTTTGTTCTAGTAAACATGTTGTGGGGAATGAGGTTACAAGAATCGGTGGTTTTCATTTATAATTCATAACCAATGATTGTGCTCTGTCACTGTGCTAAGAACAGTGTGGATAAAATGACACTGAGATTAAAAATGATTGTATTATATTTTTGCAGAGTATCTAGCTGCATTTATTAACTCTTTTAAGCCACCAAGTTAGCCTCATGCTCTTTGAGACAAAGTAGGGAGTGATGTTTATTTATCTGGAGCTTATATTGATCTGAATGGCTATTACCAAATTGTTTTTCCCCCCACAGTGCCTTGTATTGAAGGAGGAGCCTTTGCCATAATGCCAGTTGGTGAATATTGGCTGTGTTTACCAGTCTCTCATGTTAGACCTTTTGTGCATACTGTCAGGGTGATGCCGTCTTGGTCCCATTGTTGCTGGTTTCCAGGTGCTCTCCCTTTGGTCCCTGAACCACCCGGTGCACCCGCCGTGCTGCCAAGGGGCAGCCACAATGCTGTGCTCCCTTCTCATCCCTCCACTGCACCCCTTTCCACATCCCAAGCACCTTATTCTTCTGTTGACCCCACGCTCTGCCTTTCACCCTCTACACCTGATGGTAGGCAGGAGAGAAATGTGAAGTCTAGGCTGGTAAGTTTGGGGGGTTTTTTGGTTGTTAAGGTTAAGACTTGATTTTAAAAGAGTATTTTATTGTGCTTGTTAACAACTTTCCCATTCATTATCTGTTACCAGACTGTTAATAATAGATAATAAATATATCCAGCAAACAGAATTGCTAGTCAAAATGAACTGTAACTAATGTGTATAAAAACTAGTAAAATGAAATCATAAATTAAAAGTCTAGAACCTAAATTATGAAACCTGTTAAGTGTTAAATACATGGAAATTAAATATATATATAATATAGGTGACTTCATGCCTATGCAGATTAAAGAAATGAACTTTGAATTAACAGAGTTGTGCTTATTTCAAATGCCTTGCAGAAGCAGCAAGTTACATTTAACTTTTCTTACAGGTCAATGAATGATTTTGTTCTGAAATTCTAGATATTATGCCTCAGTTAAACAGTATGTTCTTTTAAAATTAATTTAAAACCTATTTTAAAAATTTTAGGATAAAGGACTGATGATCAAGTTTAATTTAGGTCTAACTGGATTTTGTTGGGTGGTTAGGACCTTTCCTCTGTAAAAATGCTATATGAACATTTCAGAGTAGTTAGTAGTGATGTGAAAAGTCATTAGGACCCAGTCCTTAAGTGGTCATAACCTAAAAGAAAAGCAAGTTTATCAATCACTGTGTGAAGGAGGGTTGACATTCAAACATTTTTTCTTTGAAAATTTTTTATTCTTTTCCTTAAAGAAAGGCTCCCTCACAGAGCTTTTTAAGTTAAATTGTTTTCCCTTCCATTGTGCTTCTTTAGGCTTATCAGGAGGGCAGGCTTCAAAAGCTACTAAAAATGAATGGCTCTGATGATCTTCTGGAGTCCTATGACTATGATCTCATCATCATTGGAGGCGGCTCAGGAGGACTGGCAGCTGCTAAGGCAAGGCTCCTTGTGTTGTGCTTATCTGGATTATGGTTAGAACATTGACATTCCTGACAGCTAAGTTCTCCAAACTCTGGAATTTGTGTGACCCACTGGTGTGGCATTTTGCACATTAACTTGGGCAGAACATGTTGAGGGACCACTTTTATGTTCTTTATATAAAATTACCAAGCCCAGTATTTCAAGACACATTTTCATTCATTTTAAGTTTGGTTGATTTTTAAAGAACAATAGGGGTGTTATATGGGAATGATGGTTTGAAATGAAACAAGTATAGTTCCTTATAAGCGTTAGACCATTTCTCTATTCACAACCTCTCATTCTCAATAGAAGGATGGCAAGAAGTTAGATTTCTTACGCTTAGATTTGCCTCCTTTGTCTAAGAGGTGATTTAAGAGAACAACCACTAATTGACCTATAGGCAATAGAGAAGACAAGGCATAAATAAAGGAGGTTGGGAGCAAAGCTCCTGGCCTCAAGCTAATGGGAGGAAGCAAGCCACCTTGAATGAAAAAACGGTTTCCATTTGTGGGGCCCTTGGACCTGTCACCCTCACCTGACAGTCTTTTAAAAGCTGAAGTGACTATACTTTTTCCTAAGGTGTAGCTTGTGGTGAATGATTAAAGGTAGATTCAAATAAAGCTGTCCAAATTGGTAGCAGGCCAAATAAAAAATAATTAGTGAATGTTATTTGTCTAGCATTAATCAGTGCTTTGTTGAAAGTGACTCATAAATAATACATAAATTATTTTACTATTGTGACTGTTTTTGAGGGACATACAGACTCAGTCTTTTCAAATAACCTTTGGAAATTTAGTTGCCCAATACACAGAGCCTATTCTCTGAGAAGGATAAAGGATGCTCTGAAAGATGAACTTCTGATTATTATCTTCACTACCCTAAAAATGAAAATTTGGAAACCTCAAAGATACCAACTTTTTCATGGACTTCTTGCATAAAAATTTCACGAAATCTGACAATTTCAGAAGAAAAACTCCAATTAGATAAGACTTTAAAGTATTTTTTAAAATACTACCTTTTGCAATAGAGATTGAATCAAGGTCTAGAGACAGTCAGCAAACCTGTTTTACCTTCTACTTGCTACTTGCTTGGCAGTGGCCACTTTTTTTGGATTATTGCTATATCTGTTCCTGTTTGAGTGGAACTGTGCAAGAGATTTCTAAGGTTTCCGACTGGTTCTGACAATTTCACATCTGTTATCTGCATATTCTTTAAAGCTGTCCTTGCCGCTATCTTTAAGTGTCTTCTTCATTTTTATCCTGTAGTTTCAGTAGTCATTATGGCATGTGAAATTTTGAGGTATTAACAACCACTTATGTTTTAGGCCTTATAGCTCAATAAAAACAACACGCATTTTTAATAGCCTGTTTCCATCTATCATGTTAACCTTTCCAACTCATTTTAACATATTAAACTTAATACTTTTATTTTCTAGGAGGCAGCCAAATACGACAAGAAGGTGATGGTCCTGGATTTTGTCACTCCAACTCCTCTTGGAACTAGATGGGGTAAATATTTTAGAATTGAATTTGTAGAAACAGGTTTTTCCCTGGCCCTGGTCTACATAGATCCTACAACCTAAATTATAAATTAAATTAAAAAAATAAAATATCACATATTTCTTTCATTTGCATCAATTTAAAAGGGACTAAGGTTAAATTCTGAAAATTTGGGTTCTTTGGCAAAGTTAAGTATTGTGTAACTTAGTAGGCTTAGGGGCTTAATAACTGAAAGTTTAAACTTTTTATCTGGATTTCAGTTCTAAATCCACACACATTCAACAATCTGGAAACAGATGCCTTAATGGATTGCCCTTGCTTCTTCTGAGCCTTGGTGAATTACGTGTTTATTATTCACTTACTCAGCAAACATTTATTGAACACTTAAGGATCAGGACCATGGAGATAGAATAGTAAACATGGTATATACAAGGTTCCTATCCTCATGGAGTTTACATTCTAATGGGGAGACAAAGATCAGCAAGAATTTTATGATTATGACAAATGGTAATGAAAAAACTGTGTGTGTGTGTGGTGGGGGGTGTATGTGATAAAGAGAAACTAGGTGAAGGAGAGAGTTTAATTTCTAGAGGATGATCAGCAAAGGCCTCTGAATAGGTGGCATTTCAATGAAGCCTAAAGAATGAGCCAGTCATGCCAAAATCCAGGGAAGAACCTTCCAGGGAACTTAACTTTATCTTTCTCAGAGAGTAGCACATACAAAGGCCTGGAGATAGGAAAGAGCCTTTTTTAGCTATGGCACTGGGGGGTGAGGTAGCCGGAGGTGGTAGTGCAAGGTAATACTGGAGAGGAACGCAGACTGTACAAAGCCTTGTAGGTCAATATGAGGAGTTTGATATAGTCAAAGCATAATGGGAAGACTTTGAGGAGTTTAAGTCAGGGGAGGTGATGTGATATATAAGTTTTATAAAGCTTATCTAGCCTGTTTACATTAGAAGGAGGCAAGAAGCAGGAAGTCCGTGTAAAACAGTTGTCAAAATTTCTAATTCATCCATTCAGCAAATATTTATTGTGTCAACTCTGTCCATCACTGCTCTTGGTGCTGTGTATATACAGGTCCTGCTGCCCTATGAAGCTCATACTCTATTTTGACACCCTGGTAGCATTCTCCTTGGACTTACATTTTCTAAGCTGTGAAGTCCACTGTCATCTTGCACTAATGGCTTGTGTAATTTTGGCCACCTCTCCACCTGCCTACATTTTGTTCTAGTGGAAATGAGCTGTCACCATGCTTTTTAAGATCAGGGATACTAAAGCTTCTATTTTTTTTTTTTTTTTTTTTTTTCCCAAAAAAGAATACCTCTGTGAAAGGCATAAACCATCTCCTGAGAAAAATGTACATACACATCAAATTTTGTATGTAGTTTCAGATCCTCCTGAGTCCATGCCCAGCTTAACCTTTGCCAGTTAGTTCTATGCACAGATTCAATGGCAAGCATAAGATTGTGCAGATAGCAAAATTTCATTTTCTGGCATCTTCATTAGCAATAAAATAATTTTGAATCTTTGAAGTATGAGAAAGTCTGTCCCTCATTTTTGTTTTGTTTTAAGCTGATGTCACTGTGTTTGGTATGTAAGGCCATCTGAACTTAGAAATTGTCAGAAGATGTAGGAATAAACTTATGTCAATATTATCAGTCACATTAAGCAAATAAGTTACGAAGTTTCATAGAAATATAATAATTGTTGACCTTTTTCTTTGAAGCATTGTAAAGTAGGCTTTAAACTTCTCAATGTTGATGCAGGTCTTGGAGGAACATGTGTGAATGTGGGCTGCATACCTAAAAAATTGATGCACCAAGCCGCTCTGTTAGGACAAGCCCTACAGGACTCTCGCAACTATGGCTGGAAAGTTGAAGAGACAGGTATGGATTGGGGAGAGCTACTCTTCCATTGTGCTTTGGGGGATTTGAGCTGTGATCCTGGAATGCACTATCCATTTTCAAGAAGCTCGTGAATAACCTTGAAGTTGTTTTTATTGCTTATATTTTTGTATAGATAAAATCACTGCGGTTAGCATGTGTCAGAGAGCTACATAGTTATAGTAGGACTAGTTAGTGCATTTAGAGTATGATCTACAATAGAAACCCAGAATTCTTTACATTCACTATAATTATATAGTGTTTCATAAGGAAGTACAGTTATATTTTGCATTCTTTTGAAGTTGTTGCATTTTTCTCTTCCCAAAGAAATCTGTTTCGTGAGCTGATTTTTTTTTTTGCGGGGAGAAGGAGGTGTTTGTTTGGAAGGCAATGGTTAGTCTTCGTTGGATTAAAAATACTTACCCTAGAAAGTTGAAGAGGAAATTGTCTACTTTAGAAAGTAGATTGTATTATCTGATAAAATATTGAAATGAGGCCACTTCCCTCGCACTGTTTTCCTGTCACCGTGACCTCTGCAGTCACATTTTTTCTTTTTTTAAATTGAACTTATGTCTAACGTTTGATCCAATTCTAACATTTTATGATTCTATGAATTGAATATCCACAATCTGTTCTCAAGGAGACTGCAAGCCAGTTTTTGTGTTATGATTCCTGTTTCCAAAGGCTGACTTTTGGGTCTTAATAGTCCTGGTTTCATCAGTTACTCTGTGTCCAAGTTATGTAACCACTTTAAGATTCAGATTCATCATTTCCATGATAGAATAGTCCAAACCACAGCTTCCCCAGAAGCTGTTGCCTTTTCACCATCAGTCAGTGTGTATTTTACCTGTATCCTATTACAATTTTCCTAGTCATTGGTAAGATAATTAATTCATGTTAAGGTATTAATGAATGAATGAATGATTGATTTTGAATGAATGGTTGATTTTTATCTTTCTGAGGTTTTGAAATTTAATACTACATTGATAACCTTGACTCAAAGGATTAGTTTAATATGATAGAATCACAGATTCTCCCTCTGTTTGATGAGATGGGGGTTTTGGGAACAAAGAGATTTGCATTTTAAAAGTTCTCTTGTCTGTATCAGGGGTTGGCAGACTTTTCTGCAAAGAACCAGATAGTAAGTATTATATGCTTTGTGAACCATATGGTTTCTGTCACAACTACTCTAATTTTCCGTTATAGTGCAAAAGCAGCCATTGACAGTATGTAAATAAATAAGTATAACTGGATTTCAGTAAAACTTTATTTACAAATAAGATTGGGGCTGGTTTTGGCAGGTTGGGCTATAGTTTACCATATTCTGGTCTAGACACTATTACCAGTTCAGTAACTCCAAACTTGGCGACATCAGAATCCCCTGGAGTCTGCTATAAATGCAGAATGCAAGGCCTTGCCATGCCCCATAACCCAGCAATCAGTGTTTGTAATCCAAAGTACACTTCTAGTTCATTGGAAAGAAAAAAATTTGTATATGGTTACTTTAGTTTTGAAAATTATTAGGAAGCCTTGCACTATTTAATTGTTCATAGTAGTTTTCTAAAAGGGAAAGTATATTTGAAGATGAAAAGGTATGCTCAAAATGAAGGACTTTTCCTTTTATACTAAAGGCTTTGCTCTTTCTATTCCATGTGAATAGTTAATGAGAAATGATTTTTGGCAGGCAGTTGAAAGCCTAAACATTTTGTCTGATTTTCTTATGCAGTTAAACACGACTGGGACAAAATGACAGAAGCTGTACAGAATTACATTGGCTCTCTAAACTGGGGCTACCGGGTGGCTCTGCGGGAGAAAAAGGTCACCTACGAGAATGCTTATGGACAATTTGTTGGGCCTCATAGGATTAAGGTAATTTTGTGACAGCCTTGAACAGCTTTATTTTTCTGTTTTTTAAATCTTTGGTTGGGAGTAGAGGAGGAAAAGGGGAGATGATTATTATAATAAAAATCATGGCCTCTATGAACGACCAATGCTGTGCAGTTTGGTGGTTTTGCAGCCATGCCTTCTTCTGGAGCCTTCTGTTTGAGGTGGTAAAGTGGTAAGAGCACTGGATTTGGAGTCAGATTACCTGGATTTGAGTCTTGGCTCTGCTGTTTACTAGCATTGTAACCTTGAGTAAGTCCTTTACTCAGCCTTAATGTCTCTTCCTGTATTTCCAAATTTTTATGAGGATCAAATTAGATAATGTAGTGAATGGCCTTTGTTAACTGCAAAGTTACAATTTAAGGGGTAATAACTTATCACTAGTTTACATATTGGTTTCTTTGTAGGCTACAAATAATAAAGGCAAAGAAAAAATTTACTCAGCTGAGAGATTTCTCATTGCCACTGGTGAAAGGCCACGTTACTTGGGCATCCCTGGCGACAAGGAGTATTGCATCAGCAGGTAAGCAAAACAAGTAGGGAAGAAGGAAAAACTGAGTGGATTTTTGCTTTTGTTTTTCTCTTCAATACCCATTTGGTCCATTTCCTGGAACCTAGACAGAGTTCTTTGCCAAATTTTGCCCTCCTTGGGGTGGGTGTGGGAGGGGGAATTGGGAGAAAGAGAAAAGGGAAAAACTATTTTTAATAAGAAGACATTTTGAGAATTTAATACTCAAAGGAGAGACTGACCAACATTGGTCATCTTACCACCCAGAGTTAATATATCACTGCTATCATCTCGTGTCGGTATATGGTTATACTATATTTATTTGTCTTAGAAATTTATTTATATATGTTTAGGTTATATATTAAAATGTATGATATACAAAACTGAATGTTATTCATAAATATTTTGTAAAACCGATATGCATGTATTTATACAGTTATTTTTTACAAAACTAGGATCATATATTACCTTTAATACTTGGAAAGTGGATGCTAACAGAATTAGAGGGTGGCAATCATTTAGATCTATCAGACCCTAGTCCCTACTCACTGCTGTTCAAATGGTCACAGTGTCAGTACAGAGGTACTTTCTGAAATGGGTCAAGCAAGAAAGTTTTGCTGTGTGATTTATTTTTGCCCATAAAGTGATACTACTGCTGATATTTATGTTCATAGGTTTTAGTTTATGAAGTTATTAAAACAGATTGTTGGTGAACACATAACCCTGTCCTCTTGGATGTTTTCTGCCCTGGAGTTTCTGGTTGTGTTATAAATAACTCTTCACCTTGGGCTTTTTTTTTTCCCTTCCATATTATGATTTTATCCTTTGTGGCATCTTCAGGGATGGCTCAGATGGCAACTGTTTTAGTTGCTTTCTTGGATGGGTTCCCTACTTATATTTTAAAAAATTCATTTTCTAACATTGATCTCGCTCATCTCCTGTATATACCTCACCGGACAAATGATTTTGTCAGGTTTTACTTTTAAAGTTGGTTTTTACATTATAAAAACAAGGTGTTAAAACTTTTTTCCCACTGTTGATATTTGATGTTCCAGATGAGAAGTTAACAGATTTTCCACTCAGAGAGCTGAGTGTTAGGGTGAGTGTACAGGTTTGGGTTTGCAAACATATACACGTATATGATTTTAAACACATTAGTGAAGAATTATTCCAAACAATTAAATCATTGTTTTGACTTGGCTCATCTAATAATTAAATAAACACACTGTTGTATTTAATTATATAGTTTGCTATGATTAGACAGAGATAATCCCAAAGCAAATGAGTGGCAAGAAAGGGGGAGAATGTCTGAAATCTTATAAAAATGTCTTTATATTATTTATGTAGTTAATTGAATGTTTTTAATCCTAAAAATATCTTTTTCTCAAAAAGTGAAAATACTACCTTGATTTGGTTATTATTCACAAACATTTTCCCTTCTTTTCTTTTCTTTTATATTTCTTATCAGTGATGACCTTTTCTCCTTACCTTACTCCCCGGGTAAGACCTTGGTAGTTGGAGCATCCTATGTTGCTTTGGAGTGTGCTGGATTTCTTGCTGGTATTGGTTTAGATGTCACTGTTATGGTACGGTCCATCCTCCTTAGAGGATTTGATCAGGACATGGCCAATAAAATCGGTGAACACATGGAAGAACATGGTGTCAAGTTCATTAAACAGTTCGTACCGATAAAAGTAAGTGGGGATTCCCTATGGGTTTGTTGATTCTAAAGGGCAAGAAACGCTGAAAGGGTGGGAAGCACCCTTTCGGCATTATAAGCAGGAATGGTGTAACTTTTCAATTATGGTATACTGGTATATACACTACTAGCCTTGTTCTTATTTACAGATTATCTCTTCCTTCCCTTTTCAACTTTCTTACCTTCAGTTCTCTTCTATTTAATGTTTCCCTTTATGCATTCCTATATTTTATTATCTTTGGTCAATTAAATTTTATTGTTTCTTCGTAAGAACCAGAGCAAGGCTAGGCTTAATATTTTGTTTCCTGAGACATTTCTCCTTGGCATACAGTGTAGTCAACAGATAGACTATATAATTCTGGCTTCTTTGGAAATTGTCTAATTTTGTTATGTCGACTATCCTTTTTTGCTCATCTAACCTGTTGTTTTGAAAAGTGCTAATTGTGCCAAAATGTGTCTGGGACTTGTTAATTTTACCATAAATATTTTGGTATAAAAGAATGATTATGTTGCATGTCTCAGACTAATAGTTTCCTTTAGTGCAGGTTAAGGGTGGGACTATTTTGTTAAAGTTAGGGAATTTTGACTGTTATCTTTGGATTTGTTGATGGGTTAACTTGGATTCTTTGTGCAACCATGAATCTCTTAATGCTGATGGATGAGTGAGCTTTGGGGTCAGAATGACCTGGATTTAAACACTGTTCTGCCAGTTTCTAGCTATATGACTTGGAGGGATTTTTTTAACCCCTTGGACCTCAAAATGAAGATGATAATATCACCTGTTTCAGGGTTCTTGTGAGCATTGTATTAGCTAACACTTGGAATGAGTAACTACAACAGTACTTGGCACATAGTAAGTCTATAATCAATCTGTCTCATAATATTGTGAGGATTAAGTAGCATGTTTCCTGGAAGTTAGCCTTGCTCGATTACTTAATTATTTGGGGGAAGTAAAGGTATATACATTGTATATGCATTAAGAAGATGACTAGGGAACAGCAGTTATACATGTATGCTGTACTGATAGCATACATCATCCTATAAAACAGTTTAACATTTGGGGATGTTGTGGACCCCTTTGGGAACCTGGTGGGCTATCCCTAGTGAATAAACCTGTACTTGTGTACATACATTGTGCGTGGTTTACCCTGGCAGCTAGGTTATTATCGCTTGCTGTGTTATAAAGTGACAATAGAAGGAGACTTCTGTAGGCTCTTGGTCTCACCACTGCTGCTAGCCTTGTGATTGTATTGACATCACTTGACCTCTCTCAGGCTCCCTTTCTTCATGAGGCTAGTGAAGGGATTAGCTAGTTGACTTCCTTTCTTCCTGAAAACCATGATGCTCTACAGTTTTATAAAATGATTGACTAGGCTAAATCTTAAAAGTATACCCAAACATGGTGATAGCCCTTGACTTTGTCAGAATTATTAAATGTGTATATGTGAAATAAGCATTAAAACTTGGTAGAATCATGACTTTATTAGTGGTATGGCTACTTTATCAGAAAATATACTCAAGTAATTGATGCTGTGCTCTGGGGAACCTGTTAATTTCACAAATATTTGTTGAATACCAGCTTTCTGCCAAGCACTGAGAACATAGGAGATACAAATAAAAGATACTGAGAATAAGAGCTACACTGGCATTTTCCTTATGGAACTTACAGTCTGTGGAGAAATCAGATAATAAGTTAATAACATCATAATTGGACTTTCATTGCTATGAAGGAAGAATAGGAGGAGCTATGAGTGCATAGCAGACAAACTCTACTCTGAGCTTCCCAGAGTGCTTTTTTAGAGGAAGTGACATTTGAACTAAAATATAAGTCAAAGGAATTAAGAGACAAAGAGGAGGGGAGAGAGTGCATTTTGGACACAGAATATAGTTTTTTGCCAACAGACTCTGTGGGGAGGAAAATTATGCTCGATATAGAAAAGGCCTAACTAGAGCACAACAGTTCACAAAGCAGGTAGGAATAGAATTGGGATGAGGCCCTTTACTTACCATTTTGAAACAGTCTAAGCCATGGACCAGTTCAGCTCTTCTTAAAAGATTTAAATTAAATTAACTTATATTAAAATAGAAAAGAAATTTCTAGGATGTTCAAAGAGGGTTGAGTGTATCCAAAGGGAAGAGAATTCAAGAGGGATAGCTAATATTTATTGATGCTGAAAATAAAGTGAGACTTGACTGTTTTCCATACAGGGTGATTGTGTTTTAAAGGTAGATACAAATTGCAGACGATTTTATGGGTTTTTCAGTTATTGTTTTATAGAAATCCATGATTTGTCTCTCATTTGGAGATAATGAAGAAGCCCCTAGATGATAAAAGTTTCATTGTTAACCCTGTTTGTAGGTTATCATTGATCTCTGTTTGTAGCAGATTAGTATGTTTGGTCTCAGCTGCCACAGCACATGTACCAGGGCTTGTATAAATAGCTTAAAGCCCTTGTTATGAAAACTACACATGTCTCCTTACCACTATGATTTTTTAAGGTCTTTCCAGGTGGTGTTACCCATGTCATTATTGACCTACTCCAATATCTATTTGTTGACATCTGTAGTTAAAGAGAACTGCTTAATTTAATTTAAGCCACAGTGTCTCTCTATGGGATTAATGGTTCTGGGCGAATTATAGGATAGGAGCCTGGGAAAAGTGGTAAGTCATTGGTTCCATTTTAGAGATTCTAGTGTTTTTCTTTGGCTTTCTTCTTTCCCACTTTTTTTCTTGAATTCTATTCTGTTTGAGAACTATTTGAAAGAGAGCCCCTCTAGCAAACAACGTTAAGCTGTAATAAAGGAGGAGATAAATAAAAGAAGCACTATCATCCTAATGATGCTGAGGTAGGACATAAAAGACCTTTCAAAGCCTGATTTTATGTTTTAATGTTAAGTTAATCAGATAGAAGGGGATGACAGTCATCCCCCTTGATGCATATCTATTTTAGCATAAAATTTTATTACTTTTATAGGTTGAACAAATTGAAGCAGGGACACCAGGCCGACTCAGGGTGGTAGCTCAATCCACCAATGGCGAGGAAATCATCGAAGGAGAGTATAATACGGTAAGTAATGGACCCGAGTCATTACTTAATTAGAAAGCAAGTAAGGTGCATATTGAGTATCTTTGGGTATTTCTAATGATTGCTATTTAAATTATTTCCAAAATGTACGGGTTCTTTTTCCATTCTAAGGCATCATTACTTGTGATATTTTAAATATGTTTTGATAAAGGGTGGCTTCAGATTTTTTTCCATGGGAACTTAGAATATTGCTTGTCAAATGGCTAATAAAGGCACCAGAATGTTTCTGTATCCTGTGTTCTTCCCTTATGTCTCTCCAGCTCACCACTGACATGAACTTAATTCAGTCATAGGATATGCTGTCTTTACCTCTAAACCTAGCTGGGTTTACTAAGGAATTTTTAACTTCATTTTTCTTAATAAGATATAGAAAAAGATTTCTGCTATATTTTGTTTGAAAGTATCTTTTTTTTAAAAAAAGGTTTGAATTTAATTTGTTTAAATTCTTTGCATTATTTTTTTAATGAAATATTTCTTTGAAGGTCTGGAAAATAGTCAGATTGACTTAATAAGCAGATAAAAATATGATTAAATAACCTATGCAAAGCCTTTTTTGATCAATAGTCACTGACATAATAACCGTTTTTCAGGTATTGCTGGCAATAGGAAGAGATGCTTGCACAAGAAAAATTGGCTTAGAAACCGTGGGGGTGAAGATAAATGAAAAGTAAGAAAATAATCTTTATTATGTCATATCAAATACCATTTCAGTTATTTACAGCTTTGCTCATAAGCCAGAGTTTTATTTTGTTAAGTTAATTTTTGCCAGAGTTAGAGTTCTTATTTTAAGCTTAGAAAACTCTTCTTTCAATGCCACTCACATTGGTATTCCCTGTATTTTTTTGTTTGTTTGTTTGTTTTGTTTTTTCTTAATAATCTAAATGTGAGAGAGATACTGGCTTGCACTTTGTTCCTTTAATGTATATAACTGTACAGAAGAAGACTCCATTCCCCACAGTTACTTGGCGTTAGGTGTCAAGCTTCACTAAATATGTGAACTTGAACTATATTTAGAACTGCTGAGTTTTAGGATCACTACATTGCTAGTGACACCCACAATATGAAAAATATATTTTTTCAAAGTTAAAATCCCTGGGACTGTACTACTGCATCAGATAACTAAGAGTCTGTGGTATCTGCCCTTTTTTGGTAGGGGTGGGATTCCGCTTTTGATAGTGGTGTATGAAAACAAGTGCTGCATTGGAAAGTGCAAATCAATTTTTTTCTTCCCGGAATAACATTTATTCAGAGAAGAAATTCTTAAGTTTAGTGGAAGGATTTGCTTTATATTGTTTTCATTGAAGTGGGAAGACAAAGGAGTTGTGAGGTCACCAGTAAGATGTATCAGACCGGTGTTTCATCTTCTTAGTAACCTGCTAGCTAGTTGGGTTACCTGCTGTTAGAAGCCCATGGTTTAGGTTTTGTATAATAGTAATAGGTAACATTTATTATGCACTAACTGTGATCCATGGGTTGTTACACTAGATGATGGTATTCTTCTTATTCCCTTCCCCATTATTCCCATTTATAGATGAGAAGCTATGCTTAGAGAAGTGAAATAGCTTTCCCAAAGTCATAGATGTAATAACTAGCAGACTTGGTTATTGTAATTTAGAATTCTTACTCTTGAACACTGTGTTCTGATTCTTCCATTCTAGGGTTTCTATAGTTTCCTTGTGCCTTTGGTGTTCAAAATAGTTGCCAGATTTGTTACTAAGCTTTTTGGTTCTTCTGAGTTGTTTTGTTGTTGTTGTTTTCAGCAGCTTTATTGAGATATATTCACATACCGTACATTCCATCCAAACCGTATAATCAGCTGGCTTTTACGGTAATCACAAAGTTGTGCATTCATCACCACAATCAATTTTAGAATGTTTTCATTACTCCAAAAAGAAAAAATGCATGCCCCTTAGTCACACCTCAATCCTTCTGTCCTTCCCGGGCCTACATAACCACTAATTTAATTCTGTCTCTATAATTTATTTAAATTTACATTTTATATAAATGGCATTATAAAATTAGTTGTATTTTGTGTCTGGTTTCTTATACTTAGCATTATGTTTTTTTTTAAATTATCGTTATTTTTTTAAAAAGCAGTTTTATTCACTTACCATACAATTGCAGAGTTGTGCTTTCATCACCACAATCAATTTTAGAACATTTTCATTGCTTCAGAAAGAAAAACCCCATCACCCTTATACCCCCCGTTGTTGACACTTTGTGGTACCTTAGTTACAATTGGTGAATGGATATTAAAGTATTACTGTTAATTTTGTGTGTATTTTTCCCATATACCACCCTATCATTAATACCTTACAATAGTATCATACATTTGTTATAATTCATGAAAGAACATTCTTAATATTTGTACTATTTACTACAGTCCATCTCCCATGTTTTATATTCTAACTTTCCTTCTAGTAACATACACGATCCCAAACTTCCCCTCTCAACTACATTCACCAATATAATTCCGTGCTGATAATTATACTTACAATAATGTACTGTCACTACTATCCATTTCCAAACACTTACAATCATCCTAAATAGAAATTCTGCACAAATTAAGCATCAGCTTTCCTTTCTCTATCCCTGTTCTATCCCCTGATAACCTATATTCTAGATTCCAACTCTATGAATTACCTTATAATTAGTTCATATGGGCGAAATCATACAATATTTGTCCTTTTGTGTCTGGCTTATTTTACTCAACATAATGTCTGCAGGGTTCTTCCATGTTGTTGCATGCATCAGGACTTCATTTCTTATGCATATAAGATACACATAATAATATGCCATTATATGTATATACCACATTTTGTTTATCCATTCGTTGGTTAATGGACACTTGTGTTGTTTCCATCTCTTGGCAATTGTGAATAATGCCACTATGAACATCATTGTACAAATGTCTGTTCAAATCCCTGCTTTCAGTTCTTCTGGATATATTCCTAGTAGCAGGACTGCCAGATCATATGGCAGTTCTGTACTTAGCTTCCTGAGGAACTGTCAAACTGTCTTTCACAGTGGGTATACCATTTTAAATTTCCACCAGCAGTGAATAAATGTTCCTGTTTCTCCACATCCTCCTCAACACTTATAGTTTTCTGTTTTTTTAATAGTAGCCATTCTAGTAAGTGTGAAATGATATCTCATTGAGGTTTTGATTTGCTTTTCCCTCATCACTATTGATGTTAAGCATCTTTTCGTGTGCTTTTTAGCCATTTGTATTTCCTCTTTGGAAAAATGTCTATTCAAGTCTTTTGCCCAGTTTTAAATTGGGTTGTTTATTGTTGAATTGTAGGATTTCTTTACATATTCTGGATATTAAACCCTTATCAAATATGTGGTTTCCAAGTATTTTCTCCCATTGAGTAGATTGCCTTTCACTTTCTTGACAAAGTCCTTTGAAGCACAGAAGTTTTGAATTTTGAGTAGGTCCCATTTATCTGTTTCTCCTTTTGTTGCTTATGCTTTGGATGTAAAGTCTAAGAAACCATTGCCTACCACAAGATGTTGACGATGCTTCCCTGCATTTTCTTCTAGGAATTTTTGGTCCTGAGCTCTTATATCCGTTTTGAGTTCAGTTTTGTATAAGGTATGAGATAGATATCCTCTTTCATTTGTTTGCATAGAATATCCAGTTCTCCAAGCACCATTTGTTGAAGAGACTATTCTATCACAATTGAGTGGACTTGACAGCCTTGTCAGAAATCAGTTGCCCTTATGTGAGAGGATATATTTCCGAACTCTGAATTCAATTTCATTGGTCAATATATTCATCTTTATGCCAGTACCATGCTGTTTTTGATTACTGTAGCTTTGTGTAATATGCTTTAAAGTCAGGAAGTATGAGTTCTCCACCTTTGTTCTTCTTTTTCAAGATGTTTTTGGCTATTTGGCACCCTATACACTTCCAATAAAATTTGATAATTGGTTTTTTCATTTCTGCAAAGTAGGCTGTTGGAATTTTGATTGGGAATGTGTTGAATCTGTATGTCAGTTTGGGTAGAGTTGACATCTTAATATTTACTCTCCCAATCCATGAACATGGAGTGTCCTTCCATTTATTTAGGCCTTGTTTGATTTCTTTAAGCAGTGTTTTGTGGTTTTCTGTGTACAAATTCTTTACATCCTTGGTTAAATTTATTCCTAGATATTTAATCCTTTTAGTTGCTATTGTAAATGGAATTTTTATCCTTATTTTCTCCTCAGATTGCTCATTTCTAATGTGCAGAAAACTACTGATTTTTGTGTGTTGATCTTGTATCCCATGATTTTGCTAAACTAGTTTATTAGCTTTAGTAGCTTTGTTTTAGATTTTTGGAGACTTTCTAAATATAGGATCTTGTCATCTGCAAATAGTGAAAATATTATTTCTTTTCCAGTTTGGATGTCTTTTGTTTCTTTTTCTTGCCTAACTGCTCTAGCTAGAACTACTAGCACAATGTTGAATAACAATGGTGACCGTGGGCATCCTAGTCTTGTTCCAATCTTAAAGGGAAAGCTTTCAGTCTTTCACCATTGAGTATGATGTTAGCTGTGGGGTACTGAGTGTTTTAGGCTTCCTTAGGAGAAAAGGTATTTTGTTATACTTAATTAATTAGTGGTAACTGATGATTTTTTCTTTTTTTTTTTTAATTCAGTTTTATTGAGATATATTCACATACCATAGAGTCATCCATGGTGTACAGTACTGTTATATAGTTGTACATTCATCACCCCAATCTATTTTTGAACATTTTCCTTATACCAGAAAGAATAAAAATAGGAATAAGAAATAAAGGTAAAAAAGAACACCCAAATCATCCCCCCATCCCACCCTACTTTTCATTTAGTTTTTGTCACCTTTGTTTTACTCAGTTATCCATACACTGAATAAAGGGAGTGTGTTCCACAAGGTTTTCACAACCACAGTCACCCCTTGTAAGCTACATAGTTATACAATCATTGCAGTTTGATAGTTTCAAGTATTTACTTCTAGTTGTTCCAACACACTAAAACCTAAAAAAGGATGTATATATAGTGCATAAGAATGTCCACCAGAGTGACCGCTCTACTCCATTTGAAATCTGTCCGCCACTGAGACTTTATTTCGTTTCATTTCTCTTCCCCTTTTTGGTTAAGATGTTCTCAATCCTGCGATGAGAGTTTGGATGTCAGGTCCAAACTCATTCCCGGGAGTCATATCCTGCATTGCCAGGGAGATTTATACCCCTGGGAGTCAGGTCCCACATAGTGGGGAGGACAGTGAGTTCACCTGCTGAGGTGGTTTAGCTAGAGAGAGAGGGCCACATCTGAGCAACAGAGGCACTCGGGGAGACTTTTAGGCACAATCACAAGCAGGCTTAGCCTCTCCTCTGCGGTAAAAAGCTTCGTAAGGGCAAGCCCTGAGATCGAGGGCTCGGCCCACCAAACCATCAGTCCTCAATGTTTGTGAGAACATCAGCAACAGCCCAGGTGAGGAAGTCCAACATTTCCGCATTCTCCCCCACCTCCTCAGGGGGGCCCTGCGTATATATTTTTATTCTCTGCCCAAATTACTTTGGGATGTGTCGCTGTTTTACACTAACCTATACAAACTTACCAGATCTCACTTCCTATTCAAAGTTCCATGTAATTATGATGTTTGAATAACTGACTGTACAAGTTAAAATTATTTAGTGTACTATAGAAAATATAGATCTGCACCAAATAAACATCTCTTCCCTTGGTCTCACATGAAAGTTGAAGTTTTAAAATATAGTCAGTATCGTCCTTTACCCTTTGGCCTGATTTGCCTTAGTCCTGACCAGATCTGCTTCATTCATATCTCTAATTGAAGTCTGAACTCTTTCAGCTTTTTTAACATTGATGATTTTTAACTGAATACATTTGCAGGACTGGAAAAATACCTGTCACAGATGAAGAGCAGACCAATGTGCCTTACATCTATGCCATAGGTGATATACTGGAGGGTAAACTCGAGCTTACCCCAGTAGCAATCCAGGCAGGAAGATTGCTGGCTCAGAGGCTTTATGCTGGTTCCACTGTCAAGGTGAGTGTTTTGACTGTCATCCATTTATAGTTAAAAATAGAAGGAACTTGGTTAATCAAGTTTCAGTAGTATTATGTTCCATATGTTCATAATACTTGCATTTTACATCAGTTTTATTACTACCAATTTACATAGTCCTTTCTAAATCATTGTATGGCACCTATCTAGGGTATAAAAGGATTTGGTGATCTAGATAATGGTGCTGAGCTGCTTAAACCAGTATTCAGGCTTTCTTCCTCTATCCTTTCTAAAAAACTATCTTCTGTTACAATTCTGAACGTGTTATGTTTTGTATTATTGTTTTAAAGTGATTTTAAAAAAATAATGTAGGAAATTTAAACTCTTTGTTATGTTTCAGGGGGCAGGAAGAGAATAAATACACCTTTATTGTGTTTTAGAGGGTTCTGTTAACACTAATTATAAATAGAATTTAGTTACTATCAATTTTCTTCATGCATAAACCATCATGGGTTGATTTCAGTTGATGAAAGTAATGGAAACCTCAAAGAATGGGGCCAGTAAAATTTATTTATAATAAGCATTTTGAATTAATTTGTACCTGGGATCATTTGTTTGACCAGGGAATAGCAGTTGGTTCATATTACTCTTCAGGATAAATTTAACAGTACCTCTTTCGAGGTAAGTTAAACCTTGTATTCGTTGTTGTGGTTGTTGAGTATCTGGTAAGCCAAGAAATGTAGAAATGTAGCTTGAGATGCATTTAGTTTGTTCTTGACTATGTAATCTAAAATGGAAATAGATTTTTAATGTGCCGACAGTAACCAAAGGGCAAATGTTGTGCTTAGCAAAAAGTTGTCCTTAAATAAATAAAAATCTTTGTGGCACAAAATTCCTAAAGAAGTTTAATGGATTTTTTCATCTTCTTCAGGATATATCCTTCCGTATCTGGGCATCTTACTATATTTTAACAGCTGCCAGGAAGGGCAGATTCTTTCTTGGCATACCTTCAGCTCTTATTGGCATCAGAATTAAATTGAAATTAAAGGCCTTTTTTTTGTTTTTAATCCCTATTTTTAGTCTAATTAATATGACAGAGGCTTTACTGAACTGGAAAATAAGACAAGTGCTGCTCAAGTCCCTGCATTTGAAATAAGTATCTTACTTGTCTGTCCTTCAGGGCAGTAAATAAAACTGAAATGACAGTAGATATCTAGGTTAATTGTAATTTAGGGGGATTATAAAACTTTGTTTAAAGCAACTGCAAAATTCTTTAATTTTGCTCAGGATCCCTTAATGAAACATTCACACATTTGTGAGAAGGGGAGCAGATCCAAATCTTTCTTCCCTGCCTCTGAAGGAGCAGCTCTCTGTTGCAAAATCCTTCTTAACACAAGAACCTGGCTAAATTAAATCAGTTACAGGACATAAAAGAGAAGCCAAATTGAATCATTGGTGTTTGTGCCTTCCTCTAAAACTGGTATTTATTTTTCCTTGTTTTACATTAGTAATTGTGGAGAGGAAAAGAGACAAGGTACCTACATTTTTGTGCTTCTGACATGCTTAGCACTGTCCTAAGTCTATATACATTATCCCATTCTGTCTTTCTGACAGCTCAGTGGAGATTGATCATATTTTACAGGAAAATTAGGTAACTTTGCTCAGGGTCACAGAGCTCATAGGCAGCCAGGCAGAAACCAGATCCAGATCTGACTGTAGGCACTGTTATGTTAACCATGCCAATTTCTTGCCTAAAAGATGGGGAGGATTGGGAAGTATAGATTTTTTTTTTTATATAATAAATTTTATTTTGAAATAAGTTCAGTCTTACAGGAACAGTTGTGAAAACAGTACAAACCCCATTCATAGAACTCCATCATACCCCGACCCCCCTCCCCCGATACCCCGATCCATCACCTTTAAGATCCTGTCACACCACTGTCTCTTTCTTTCCCTCCCTCTCTCCCTCCCTCCCTCCGTAATACCCATCATCTATTGCTCTGTCCTCTGAACATATGAGAGCAAGCTGCACATATCTTTGAACAAACAATAAAATTCACATCTACCTTTCCCATGGACAAGAACATTATTTTATGCAATCTCATTAAACGCAGCTAAGAAGTTCAAGAAATTCAACATTGATATAAAGCTTACATTCTATATTTCCTTTTTTTTTTTAAATTTTTTTTTCTTGTGTCCCATCTGTGTCCCTTTGAGCTTCCTCTCCTCCGACTTCAGATCCCATCCAGGATCATCCTTGGCATTTAATTGTCATCTATTTAGACTTTTTTTTTTTTTTTCCTTCAATTGTGGGAAGATATATATAGCCTAAATCTTCCTATTCCACCCCTCCCTAGCATTCCATTAGTGGGATTAATCACATTTAGAATGTTGCAATGCTATCACCTTCTGACCATCCATTTCTAGAAGTTTCCCTTCACCCCAAACAAAACGCTACTCTCATTTCTTAACTCCCCATTGCCCCTTCCCCCACTTCTTGGAACCCCTACTCTACTTTTCATCTCTTTGGTCATATTCACTGATGCGTTCTTTGTGTTTACCTTGGGGCTTAAATTTAACATCTTAAATCTATAAAAATCTTGTTTTTCTTTGATACCAACTTAACTTCAATAGGACACGTAAACTGTGTGCCTATACTCTTCCATTCCCCCACCTTTATGTAGTTCTTGTCAAAAATTACATATTTTACATTGAGTCCAAAACCACCAGTTATCATTACAGTTTATGTATTTTAGATCCTGTAGGAAGTAAATAGTGGAGTTACAAATCAACAATACAGTAGTATTGGTCTTTATATTTACCATGTGATCTTTACTGGAAATCTTTATTTCTTCATCTGGTTTCAGTCAATTGTTTAGTGTCCCTTCCTTTCAGCCTTCTTAGGACTGATCTACTGGTGATGAAGTCCCTCAGCTTTTGATTATCCGGGAATGTTTTCATCTCCCCCTCATTTTTATCCTTCAGGTGTTCATGAATTCTCCAAGTCTCTGATGGTTATTGACTTCTATTTGTATTCCATTGTGGTCAGAGAATGTGCTTTGAACAAATTCATTTTTTTATTTTTTATTTTATTGAGGTTTGTTTTTATGTCCCCGCATACAGTCCATTGTGGAGAAAGATCCGTGATCACTAGTGAAGAACGTGTGTCCCAGTGACCTGGGATGTAATATTCTATATATGTCTGTTAAAAGTCTCTATATTTCTCTCTCATTTCTTTCTTTCTCTATAGGTAGGGCTTGCTTTAGTATCTGAAGTAGGGCAACATTTTATTAGCAAACTCTCTCAGCATTTGTTTGTCTGTGAAAAATTTAAGCTCTCCCTCAAATTTGAAGGAGAGTTTTGCTGGATAAAGTATTCTTGGTTGGAAATTTTCCTCTCTCAGAGTTTTAAATATGTCATGCCACTGCCTTCTCGCCTCCATGGTGGCCACTGAGTAGTCATTACTTAGTCTTATGTTGTTTCCTTTGTCTGTGGTGAATTGCTTTTCTCTTGCTGCTTTCAGAACTTGCTCCTTCTCTTCAGTATTTGACAGTCTGATCAGAATATGTCTTGGAGTGGGTTTGTTTGAATTTATTCTATTTGGAGTTCACTGGGCATTTACGCTTTGTGTATTTATATTGTGTAGAAGGTTTGGGAAGTTTTCCCCAACAATTTCTTTGAATACTCTTTCTAGACCTTTACCCTTCTCTTCCCCTTCTGGGACACCAATGAGTCTTAAATTTGGACGTTTTATTTTATCATATCCCTGAGATCCATTTTGATTTTTTCTATTTTTTTCCCCATTCTTTCTTTTGTTCTTTCATTTTCTGTTCTGTGGTCCTCGAGGAGGCTGAGTTGTTGTTCCACTTCCTCTAATCTTGTGTTATGAGTATCCAATGTCTTTTTAATTTGGTCTAAAGTTTCTTTAATTTCCATAAGATCTTCTATTTTTTTATTTACTCTTGCAATATCTTCTTTATGCTCTTCTAGGGTCTTCTTTATGTCTTTTATATTCTGTGCCATGCTCTTCCTCAAGTCTTTTATATCCCATGCCGTGCTCACATTGCCTGTCTGTAGTTCTTTGATTAATTCTGCCAGGAACTGTGTGTCTTCGGATCTTTTGATTTGAGTGTTTGGGTTCGGGTTCTCCATGTCATCTGGTTTTATCATATGCTTTAAGATTTTCTGCTGTTTTTGGCCTCTTGGCATTTGCTTTACTTGATCTTTAATTTGTTAGAATTGCAGCTTGGTGACATACACTTTCTCTAACTAACCAGCAGATTGTGTCCGTGAGTCACTTATTCCCCTCAAGTCAGTTCTCCCCAACTTTGTGGTGTGTGGGGATCTGATTCTTTTGGGGTCCAATTGGTGTACTTAATTTGGGTGTGTTGTTGGTGCTGTCTGCCTTCAATGAGGGGCGTGTGCCTGAGCAGTTAGAGAGGAAGGGCTGCTTTAATAATCAAACCTCCCAGGTGTTCCCGGAGATTTAAGGCTGTTCTCTGCCCTGATCCAAAAGTCCTTGGTATTGGCGTAGGCTCCCTGGGATTTCCGAGCGGTTCCCCCCTCCCTGCTGTGCTTTTCCAGGACCTCTGCTGAGGTGGGGAGGGCCGTGCCATGTCACAAGTGAGCGCCGGCCTCCAGGGAAGCCCTGGGCTGCCGGGCCGTGTAGGGGCATTCCCAGCCCGCTTCAAAGATGGTTGAATGGAACGCGTTAACTTCCCGCTTTCTGCACAGCTCCGCTCTCCCAGCTCTGGGACAATCAGCCGTGGGTGTATTCAAGGCCACTGTCCACGGCTGATATTGTGTCATGTGAGCGGTGCTGCAGGAAAGACTCCCTGTCAGGCTGGGTTTCTTGGCTCGGCTCTGTGCTGTGTGTTCCGCCCTGGGCAGGAGTAGCCCCACCCACTGGGGAGACGGCTGGAAGTCGTGCATCTCCCGTTTTCTCCCCGGGACCCGAGACAATCAGCAGTGGGTATGGGAAGGGGTATCCTCCACCCCAGACACCAAGGCGTTAGTCCAGACTGCTCCCGTATTATTTGCAGCTGTTCCCGGGCTTCTTTTTTTTTTTTTTTTTTTTTTTTGAAAAAACGCCAACCCACCGTTTCCCCACACTGCAGTGTAGCCGAGGAACTCAGCCGTCTCACTCACTCGTTTCAGAATGCAGACTCCTGGTTTCACCAAATGCACGTTCCCTGTGGCTTTAACAGAACTTGTCCGGCTGGTGCTACTCTGGAAGTGGTGTTTTAGGTCACTTTCTGGTTTTTTATTTAGTGTTTTCTACGGAGGTGTTTTTTTCTCTGTCTCACCTAGCCGCCATCTTAGGTTCCTTGGGACGTATAGATTTTTAAAGAATAGGTGATGAGGCTAGTAAAAATGTCTAAGAATTTTAAGAATCCACGACTTTGCAAATAACACTAACCTATAATTTTCCTAAATAAAATGTGATGGAAAATATATTGGAAAAGAATTTTTTTAAGCCCTTAATGACTAAAATCATTTTCAAAACTGTAAAAGTTTTTGCCACTATATAAACCAAATATTTCATTATTTTGGGAAAATAAATGAAGGAATGAAGAAAAATGTTTTTGTCCTTTCAAAAACAGTGATAGAGAAGAGACTATAAAGCTAAGTCAGGTCTGTATGTAGATGGATAGTCCACTGTTCTAGTTTGCTAATGCTGCCAGAATGCAAAACACAAGAGATAGATTGGCTTTTATAAAAGGTGTTTTATTTGGTCACACAGTTACAGTCTTAAGGCCATAAAGTGTCCAAGGTAACACATCAGCAATCGGGTACCTTCACTGGAGGATGGCCAATAGTGTCCAGATAACCTCTGTTAGCTGGGAAGACACGTGGCTGGCGTCTGCTCTAAAGTTCTGGTTTCAAAATGGCTTTCTCCCAGGATATTCCTCTCTAGGCTGCAGTTCCTCAGTAATGTCACTCTTAGTTGCACTTGGGGTATTTTGTCCTCTCTTAGCTTCTCTGGAGGAAGAGTCTGCTTTCAATGGCCGTCTTCAAAATGTGTCTCATCTGCAGCTCCTGTGCTTTATTCAAAGTGTCCCTCTTGGCTGTAGCTCCTCTTCAAAATGTCACTCTCAGCTGCACTGCACTGAGTTCCTTGTGTTTATCAGCCCATTTATATGGCTCCACTGGTCAAGGCCCACCTTGAATGGGTGGGGCCACGCCTCCATGGAAATTATCTCATCAGGGTTATCACCTACAGTTGGGTGAGGCGCATTTCCATGGAAACGCCCAAAGGATTCCAATCCAATCAGCACTAAAACTTCTGCCCCACAAGATTGTATCAAAGGATATGGCTTTTTCTGGGGGATGTAATACATTCAAACCTGCACATCCACTATAAGCTTTGTTAAAACTGAAACTACGAGAAATATTCTAGCTTTAAAGCACAGTGTGACACTGCAGCAGAATATTACCAGTTGTCATATGATGGGACTTTTTATAATTATTTTCACACTTGAAATACCTTTGTTTTTGTTTATTTATTTTTATAAACAATAAACATCAGCATCTTTATTTTTTCCTAAAGTGGTATTTTTTAGGTTAATTCAGTTTTATAGTAGACATCACATATTTTATGTAGAAACGAGACAAACCACTGTACAGATAACATTCAACTTCAGATTTGGGTTGTATTCTAAAAGTTTGTGGAATTGATTGTTGTGAAAATTGGAAAGTGTTTTCTCCAAATAAAAATATTGAAACTGATTATATTTCCCAGGCTAGGCCACAATATTGTAGTTATAAGCCCATTGGAAACTGATTTTTGGGATCCAGGAGAAATATGCCATAGACTCATTATTTAAATAGAAATTCTCTTCTTAAAATTTGGCTGCATAATGTGTAATACTATTAAACTTTTTCTTTCTTGGATTTATGTCTGATTATTCCTGGTGTTAAGTCACATCAGGTTCTAGTTGTACATAAACCTTTACTTTAAAAAAAATCGACTTAAAGAGGTATAATTTACATACAATATTTACCAAATATAAGTATATAATACCGAGTTTTTAAAAATCAGATTATATTTTTAGAGGTTAATTTTCCATATGATAAGATTCACCCTTAAGAAATTTAACTGTGCATTTTGACAAGTATATGTGTTTGTTTGACCACCACCACAGTCACGATACAGAACATTTCCATCAACTCAGAAAGTTCCTTCATGCCACTTTGCAGTCAGGCATGCCCCTGTTTCTGCCCCAGCCCCTGGATACCACTGATGTATTTTGTCTTTATAGTTTGCCTTTGATAAAATGTTGTGTAATCGAATCAAAAAGTTATGTAGTCTTTTGTATCTGGCTTCTTTTGCCTAGTATAATTCTTTTGAGATTCATTCCTGTTGGGTGTATCAGTAGTTTATTCCTTTTTATTAATGAATGGTGTTCCATTGTATAGATACACATTTTTTAATCCACTTATCAGTTTATAAACATTTGGGCTGTTTGCAGTCTTGGGCTATTTTGAGTAAAACTGCTGTGAACGAATGTCTGCAGACCTTATTGTGGACATATTTTTTCACTTCTCTTGGTTAAATACTTAAGAGTGTAATTTCTGGGTCATATGATAAGGTTTTATGTTTAACTTGTAGAAGATGCTGAATTCTTTTCCAAAGTCTCATTTCTTTGCAGCCCCACCTGCATGGCATGAAAGTTCCAGTTGCTCCACATCCTTGTCAGTACTTGGTGTATTGGTTGTTTATTTTTAGCCATTCTAGTGGATATATTGTGGTAAATCATTGTGGCTTTAATTTGCATTTCCGTAATACCTAATGAGGGTGGTCACCATTTCATGTGCTTATTTGCATTTGTTTATCTTATTTAGTAAAGTGTCTATTCAAATCTTTTGCTTGGTATCTTATTGTGAAAATTTTTTATACATTCTGGATACACATCTTTTGTCACCTATATAATTTGCAAATATTATATATCTTCCAGTCTGTAGCTTACCCTTTCATTTACTTAACATTTTTTCAAGAACAGGAGTTTTAGATTTTTGTGCAGTCCAGTTTATCATTTTTTTTCTTTCATGGTTCATGACGTATTTGGGTCTAAAAAATGCTTGCTTAACCCAAGATCTCTAAGATGTTCTTACAGGTCTTCTAGGAATTTTATAGTTTTAGGTCTGGCCATCTTTGTTAATTTTTGTATATGATTTAAAGTAATAATAAGGCTCCCCCCACCTTACCCCCTGTTCTGGTTTGCTAATGCTGCGGAATGCAAAACACCAGACACGGATTGGCCTTTATAAAAAGGGGGTTTATTTGGCTACACAGTTACAGTCTTAAGGCCATAAAGTGTCCAAGGTAACACATCAGTAATCGGGTACCTTCACTGGAGGATGGCCAATGGCGTCCAGAAAACCTCCGTTAGCTGGGAAGGCACGTGGCTGGCATCTGCTCCAAAGTTCTGGTTTCAAAATGGCTTTCTCCCAGGATGCTCCTCTCTAGCAAGATGGCACCTCTTTAAAATGTCACTCACAGCTGCACTCGGGGTATCTGTCCTCTCTTAGTTTCTCTGGAGCAAGAGTCTGCTGTCAATGGCTATCTTCAAACTGTCTCTCATCCGCAGCTCCTATGCTTTCTTCAAAGTGTCCCTCTTGGCTGTAGCTCCTCTTCAAAACATCACTCACAGCTGCACTGAGTTCCTTCTCTTTGAGTCAGCTCATTTATATGGCTCCACAGATCAAGGCCCACCCTGAATGGGTGGGGCCATGCCTCCATGGGAATATCTCATCAGAGTCATCACCCACAGCTTGGTGGGGCACATTCCAAGCAAATCTAATCAGCACCAAAATATCTGCCCCACAAGACTACATCAAAGATAATGGCGTTTGGGGGACACAATACATTCACACTGACACACCCCCCATAAAGCTATCCAAATGTTCCTGTACCATTTATTGAAAAACTGCCCTACCCCACACTGAATTGCCATGGCCCAATTGTTAAAAATCAATTGACCATATCTGATATTTCACAATGATGTGTTTATCTGTGCTTACTCCAATACCACGCAGTCTTGATTACTATAACTTCAGAGTAAATCTTAAAGTTAGTATATTCCAACTTTGTTTTCCTTCTTCAAAATAATTTTGGCTACTCTAGATCTTTTGTTGCATTTTTATATAAAAATTTTAGAATCTGCTTGTCAGGTTAAGAGTGTAAGGGGGAGGAGGAGCTAAGATGGTAGCATAGAGAGGAGTGGAAGACTGTTAGTCCCCCCCGGCACAATTCATAAATGACCAAAAAACCAGGAAATAACCTGGAATAACTGCAGGGAGACAAACATGACTGTCCACTCATTATCCACCAACCTGAATTGGGAGGAATGCCCGAGATCGCAGCATAAAATCTGTAAGTAAAACTGCAGACCCACACTGAGAGCCGAGAGCCCCTCCCTCACGGAAGCCACGTGGTGCTAGAGAACAGCACTCTCTCAGCCCAGCTCCAACTGGGGTTTTAATGTTAACGGCTCAATACAGACAGCGAATCCTCAATAAGCACACAGAGGCTTTTGGTGACAACTGACCTTGGGAGAGTCGGGGGACATATCTGTCTCAGGACTGGGAGCCCAGAGGATCGGGTGCTATCTCTGGCTGACGGGTGAACCTGGGAGCTTTTCTGTCCCTTTCTCTGTGGAGAAAACCTCAGCCATTTCAGCCTGTAGCGCTTTGCAGTAAAGGCCGCCTCAGCCATTTTAGAATCAAAACACTTTGATCAGCAGAGTCAGAGAAACAAAGAACTTATTGATATGTTGATGATCTCTCTGGAGGGGGCATAGCTTCCCAAGAGTAAAGGGAGGGGCCCAGCTCTACTGCCTGCCTTTCTGGAAACAGACCCCAAAGCCTGGGGGAGGAGAGCCACAGGCCACACCCTCTTACACTAGCTGGTGACAGGCTGACAGGTGCACCTGCCGGGCAGAAAAGCACAGGTGTATCAGTCCTCTTAAGAAAAACCATCAGGGAAACCAGATACTGAATATTTCCTCCTTCTGTGACCTGAGCCTGTTCTCGTCTGGGAAAACCGGATTGGGGTGGCCTAGGAGGTCAGATGGCTAGACAACAGAAAACTACACACTACACTAAGAAAAACGAACCTATGGTCCAGTCAAAGGAACAAACGTACACTTCAGATGAGATACAGGAATTTAAACAACTAAAGCTAAATCAATTCAAAAAGTTTAGAGAATATTTCGCAAAAGAGATAGAGGCTGTAAAGGAAACACTGTGCATACATAAGGCAGAAATCGAAAGTTCAATAAAACAGCTAGTAGAATCTGTGGAAATGAAAGGCACAACACAAGAGACGAAAGACACAATGATAACATACAACAGCAGATCTCAAGAGGTAGAAGAAAACACTCAAGAACTGGAGAACAAAACACCTGAAAGCCTACACACAAAGGAGCAGACGGAGAAAAGCATGAAAAAATATTAGCAACGTCTCCGGGAAATTAAGGATGAAACAAAGTACAATAATGTACGTATCGTTGGTGTCCCAGAAGGAGAAGAGAAGGGAAAAGGGGCAAAGGCAATAATAGAGGAAATAATCAATGAAAATTTCCCATCTGTTATGAAAGACATAAAATTACAGATCCAAGAAGCGCAGCGTACTCCAAACAGAATAGATCTGAATAGGCCTACGCCAAGACACTTAATCAGATTATCAAATGTCAAAGACAAAGAGAGAATCCTGAAAGCAGCAAGAGAAAAGCAGTCCATCACATACAAAGGCAGCCTAATAAGACTATGTGTGGATCTCTGAGCAGAAACCACAGAGGCAAGAAGGAAGTGGTATGATATATTTAAGATACTGAAAGAGAAAAACTGCCAACCAAGAATCCTGTATCCAGCAAAGCTGTCCTTCAAATATGTGAGAGAGCTCAAAATATTTTCTGACAAAGAGACCAATGAGAGGCTTTGTGAACAAGACACCCACCCTACAGGAATTACTGAAGGGAGCACTGCAGAGTGATAGAAGACAGGAGTGCGTGGTTTGGAACACAATTTTGGGAGATGGTAGCATAGCAATGTAAGTACACTGAACAGAGATAACTATGAATACGGTTGAGAGAGGAAGGTTGGGAGCATGTGAGATACCAGAAGAAAGGAGGAAAGATAAAGACTGGGACTGTGTAACTTGGTGAAATCTAGAGTGTTTCAACAATTGTGATAAAATGTACAAATACGTTTTTTTATGAAGGAGAACAAGCAAATGTCAACCTTGCAAGGTGTTAAAAATGGGGAGGCATTTGGGAGGGATGCAATCAACATAAACTAGAGACTATAACTAACAGAATCATTGTATTATGCTTCCTTTAATGTAACAAAGGCGATATACCAAGGTTACTGCAGATAAGAGGAGGGGATAGGGGAGGCGTGTTAGACACTTGACATTGCTGGTGTTGTCTGACTCTTTACTCTGCTTTGATTTGAGGTTACTTTTCCTTTTGCTACTTCCTAGCTGTCATTTTTTTCCTCTTTCTTTTGCCTCTCTACCTTCGTTGACTCTCCCTCCTGCCTTGTGGAAGGAATGTAGATGTCCTTATACAGATAGTGGTGAAGGTGGTGAACACATAAATATGTGACCATACAGAGAACCACCGATTGTTTACTTAGGATAGAATGTATGGTGTGTGAATAAAACCATCTTAAAGAAAAGAAAATGGGTTGATGACAAAACCTCAAGGGCAATATACTGAGTGAAATAAACCAGAAACATAAGGACAAATATTGCAGGGTCTCACTGATAGGAACTAATTATAATATGTAAACTCATAGACATGAAATATAAGGTACCAAAATATAGGATGAGGCTTAAGAATGGGGAGCAGTTGCTTAGTATGAACAGAATGTTCAACTAGGATGAATTTAAATGTTTGGAAATGAACAGAGGTGTCGGTAGCAAGATGTGAGAATAACTAACAGTGCCAAATGGTGCGTGAATGGCATGGAAAGGGGAAGCTCACAGTGATATATGTCAGCAGATGGAAAGTTGGAGGTCAAAAGATGGGAATGTATAAAACTGAATCCTATGATTGGCAATGTCCATGATTAATTGTACAAACATTAGAAAACTCTTCTATGAACCAGAACAGATGTATGACAATACAACTAGAAGTTAATAATAGAGGGGCATATAGGGAAGAAATATATACCTATTGCAAACTATATACTACAGTTAATAGTATTTCAACATTCTTTCATAAACAGTAACAAATGTACTATACCAACACTACACGTCAACAATTGAGGGGGGTTGGTTAGGGATATGGGAGGATTCAAGTTTCCTTTTCTTTTTTTTTTTTTTTTCTCTTTTTTCATCTTTCACTTTATTTCTTGTCTGGAGTAATGAAAAGGTTCTAAAAATTGTACAAAAATTAAGTGTGATGGATGCACACCTGTATGAGAGTACCAGGGGCAACTGATTGTACACTTCGTATATTTGTATAATTGTATGGTATCTGAACAATCCCAATAAAAATTAAAAAGAAAAAGAAAAAAAGTTTTCAATGAGAATCCTGAAAAATATGAATAAAACAAGCAGAAGCCAAAAAAAAAAAAAGGTGTAAGGGACCCAATGGATTGTAGATGGTTTGTTTTATTCCTAGTTTGACTAGAGTTGTGGTGTTTTTGTTTTTTATTTTCTTTTCTGTTTTGATTCATGAATGTGTGATGAAAATTTTCAAATGCTCTTTCTGTATTTGTTTAGTTGGTCATTTTTTTTCATTAGTCTTTTAATGTGGGGATTTCGTTAATCGATTTTTAAATGTTGAACCGTCCTTGCAAACCTGGTTGTTAAACTCCAATTGTTGATGGCTATTCTTTTTATATATTGCTGGATTTGATTTGCTGAAATTTAGTTAAGGATTTTTGAATCTTTGTTTGTGGAGGATATTAGCTTGTAATGTGTTATTTGTCTGTGGTTTACTTTTATGTCTGTATCTGGTTTGGATGTCAAAGTTATGCTGGCCTCATAAAATAAATTGAGCAGTGTTCCCTTTTCATTCCCCTTCTGTTTTCTGGAAGTCATTCAGAACTGGTACAACTGCTTCCTTATATGTTTTTTAGAATCACTAGTGAAGCCATCTGGGCCTCGAGTTTCCTTTATTTGAAGTTATTATCTGTATTGATAACTCCTCTTTCATTCCTGATATTGTAAATCTCTTTTTCTTGACTAGAGGTTTATCTATTTTAACTAGCTTTTATTTTAATTCATTTCCTCTAATTGTTTTTTTTGTTTGTTTCATTGATTTCTCCTCTTAGGTATATTACGTGTTTCTTTTAAATTAGTTGAGTCTTGTTTTATGAATCAGAATATGGTTGAGCTTGGCAAATATTTGATGCACTCTTGAAAAGAATGAATGTATATTCAATTTGGTTACGTGGCATGTTCTGTGAAGCAATTAGGTCATATTGAAGCTTTTGTTTCATATATTTTAAGTGCATAAACATTTAGAATTATTATCATCTTGATGTATTGACCCCTTTATGATCATCCTATGTCTTACTTTATCCCTGCTAATAATCTCTGTTCTGAAATTCTTTATCTAATAATAATTTTCTTTGAATTATTATTTGTATGGTATATTTTTTTCCACTTGTTTGCTTTTTACTGTTTGATCTGTCTTTATATTTAAAATCGGCTTTTTGTAGACAGCATATAGATGGATCTTGCTTTTTTAAGAACCCAATCTGATAATGTCTGCTCTTAAATTGAGTATTTAGACCTTTTATAGTTAATATGATTAGTAATACGTTTGGATTTAAATCTACTGTCTTGTCACTTGTTTTCTTATTTGTCTCATCTGTTCTTTGTTCCTATTTTCATCTTTTTTTACCTTTTATGGATTGAGCTTTTTCTTTTTTTTTAAATACAGTTTTATTGAGATATATTCACATACCATACAGTCATCCATGGTGTACAATCAGCTGTTCACAGTACCATCATATAGTTGTACATTCATCACCCCAGTCTATTTTTGAACATTTTCCTTACATCAGAAAGAATCAGAAGAATAAAAAATAAAGGTAAAAAAGAACACCCAAATCATCCCCCCATCCCACCCTATTTTTCATTTAGGTTTTGTCCCCATTTTTCTACTCATCCATCCATACACTAGATAAAGGGAGTGTGATCCACAAGGTTTTCACAACCACACTGTCACCCCTTGTAATCATCATTGTTATACAATCGTCTTCTAGAGTCAAGGCTACTGGGTTGAAGTTTGGTAGTTTCAGGTATTTACTTCTAGCTATTCCAAAACATTAAAACTTAAAGAGTGTTATCTATATGGTGTGTAAGAATGTCCACCAGTGTGACCTCTCAACTCCATTTGAAATCTCTCAGCCACTGAAACTTTATTTTGTTTCATTTTGCATCCCCTTTTTGGTCAAGAAGGTGTTCTCAGTCCCACAAATGCCAGGTCTAGATTCATCCCTGGAAGTCATATCCTGCATTGCCAGGGAGATTTACACCCCTGGGAGTCAGGTCCCACTTAGGGGGGAGAGCAGTGGGATCACCTGCCAAGGTGGCTTAGTTAGAGAGATAGGGCCACATCTGAGCAACAAAGAGGCACTCGGGGAGACTCTTAGGCACAGTTATAAGCAGGTTTAGCCTCTCCTTGCAGTAACAAGCTTCATAGGGCCAGCCCCAAGACAGAGGGCTCAGCATATCAAGCTGTCAGTCCCCAATATTTGTGAGAACATCAGCAACAATCCAGGTGAGGAAGTCCCACACCTCCGCATCCTCTCCCAGCTCCTCAGGGAGGCCCTGCATGTATATTTTTATTCTTTGCCCAAATTACTTTGGGATGTGTTGCTATTTCACTCTAACCTATACAGACCTACCATATCTCACTTCCTATTCAAAGTTCCATGTAATTGTGGTATTTGAACAGACTGACTGTAGAAGTTATAAATATTGTTTAGAAAATATAGATCCTACACCAAATGTACATCTCTTCCCTTGGTCTCACGTGGAAGTTGAAGTTTTAACACAGTCAGTTTCAACCTTTACCCTTTGGCCCAGTTTGCCCTAGTCTTAACCAGATCTGCTTCATTCATATCTCTATTTGAATTCTGGGCTCTTTTTCAGTTTTTTTTTTTTTTTTTTAACAGTTGCTGTATGCATTAATACTGACATTCATATCTGCCAAGCTCTAGCTCTCAGTTTCAGGTGTCACACAGATACCCAGTGTTCCAGAGACCAATCAGGTTATACACAAAGGGATCAACATCTCAGAGTTAGGAGATAGCCATTACAGTTCAGGAATAGATTTGACTGCTATAAGAGCTTACAATCTGGGGACTCTTACAATGATCGTTTGGCTGTGCTCTAAGATTCAATTTTGAGTTTACACATCGTAGTTTGTCCATATTGGAGAGACATTATAGTGTTTGCCTTTGTTTCTGGCATACTTCACTCAAAATGCTGTCTACAGGAACCATTCACCTTGTTGCGTGTCTCACAACTTCACTCCTTCTCGTGGTTGTTCAATATTCCATTTATGCATACACCACAGGACACCATTCTGTTCCTGAGTCAGTATCTCCTTAGGCCACCTCCACCCACTGCAAACCATGAACACTGCCTCCATAAACACCAGTGTGCAAATGTCCATTCATGTCTGTGTTCTCAGATCTTCCGAGTACATACCCCATAATGAGGTTGCAGGATCTTACGGCCCCCACATACTTAGCTTCTTGTGGAACTACCACAGTGACCTCCAGAAAGGCTACACCATTCTGCCTCCTCATCAACAGTAAATAGGTACATCCCTCTCTCCATGTTTTCTGCAGCACTTTTGCCCCTATTTATATTTTTTCCTACAGTTTCATAGAGATATATTCACATAACATATGAGTTTTTTTCTTTTTTAATGATTCCATTTTATTTCCATTCTTGGCTCTTCTGTAGCTCTTTGGTTTTTATTTTTTTTTAATGGTTTTTCTGGGATTTGCAATCTGTATCTTTAAATAATTGCAATTTACCCTCAAGTAAAACTATACCACTTCAGATACATCTTAAGAACCATATAAACAGTGTCTAACCATTTCTACTCTTTCCTTTTGCTGTTGTTGTATTACAAATGTTATAAACGCTGGGATACATTGTTTTTATTTTCACATTAAACAGTTAATCATCTTTTAAAGTGATTCAAAAATTGGAGGAGCAATATCTTTTATGTGAATCCACATTTCCATCTGATAACATTTTCTGCCTGAAAAACTTGAAGAGTTCTCAGGTGCATGTCTGCTCACGGTGATTCTCTCAGCTTTTGTGTTTCTTAAAAAAAAAAAAATGCTTACTTGCTTTCATGTTTTGGAAGATATTTTTGCTAGGTCAAGAATTCTAGATTTTATATTGTTTCAATACTTTAATGATATTGCTTATTGCCTTCTGGTTGGGTAGATCCTGAAGAGAAATGTGCTGTCATTTTTATGTTCCCTTGTATGAAACAACTTTCCTCCTGCTCCCTAGCTGCTCCTAAGATTTTCTTTTTCTTTTTTAACAATTTGATCATTGTGTGCCTTAGTGTGCTTTTCTTTATATTTATTTATTCTGCTTGTAGTTTCTTGAGATTCCTGGACTTAACGGGTTATAATTTTCATTAAGTTTGAAAATTTTTTAGCTTTTGAGTTATTTTTTTTCTACCCACTCCTTCTTTCTCTCCCTTCCCCCAGGCCTCCAGTAAAACAAATGCAGATAGCTTGGTGTTATCTCACAGGCCTCTGATGCTCTCTCTGTTCAATTTTTTTTTTCCCATACCCTTTCTGTGATTCATTTTTCTATAGTGTCTATTGCTGTATCTTAAAGATCACTGACATTTTCTTCTGCAGTGTCTATTGTGCTGTTAATTCCATTCATTGTAGTTTGCATTTCAAATACTGTTTGTTTCATCTTTACAAGCTTCATTTAAAAAAAAATCATGTTTTCTACCTTCTTAAGTATATGGAACATATTTGTAATAGCTCTCTTAATGTCATTGTCTGCTAATTCCATCATCTCTTTCTATAGCCGTTTCTGTTGACTGGTTTTTCACTTGGTATTGGTTCACATGTTCTTGCTCCTTTTCCTGTCTTACTTCTGAATGGGCGTGGACATTATAAATTTTACATTGACTTTGTTTTGGTAGGCCATTAAGCTACATGAGATAAGTTTCATCCTTTTGTAACTGGCTTTAAAAAAAAAAAAAAAAACTTTCTACTCTGGAATACTTTCAAACTTACAGGACAGTTACAAAAACAATACAAACCCCATTCAGAGAACTCAAGCATACCCTATACCCCCAGATATCCTAATCCACCAACTTTTAACATTTTACCATACTTGCCATATCGATTTCTCTATCTGTCAATCTTTCAGGTCCTCTATCTGCTGCCTTTAGAACTGGGACCAAGGATCCACACTGGGAGTATGGGCTCTGTGCTGAGCCAGTGAAGGGTGGAGGTGGGGTTGAGGGCCAGAGAGCACCAGGAGAGCTTGTCACTTCTAAGTAACATTTTTTTTTTTCTTTGATTTGGTGCTCTCTCTGTTACTGCAATTCTTGAACTGTTTTCTGGAGGTTTGAGAAAAATTTTTCTGCCAGTTCTTGCTGTTCGTACAAATCCAAAGCATCTTATTCTGCCGTCTCATCAGGGCAGGGTCTGCAACTTGCTTTTAAGCTTTTTTAAGGTGGTCAACAGCAACCTTTCTTTTGTTTAGGGACCTTTAGTCACAGTACTAAATTGATGCCTGTATTAGTTAGGGTTCTCTAGGGAAACAGAATCAACAAGTGATATCTATAAATAAAAGATTTTATGAAAGTGTCTCATGCAACCATGGGGATGCACGAGTCCAAATTCCATAGGGCAGGCAGTGAACTGGCAACTCCGATGAAGGTGTTTGATAAACTCCTCAGGAAACACTTTGCTGGCTAGCCAAAGAGGAAGTGAAGGTCCTCTCTCTCACTTCCTTAAAAGTCTTCAGCTGATTGGATTAAATCCCGCTGATTGAATTCTCTCATTGTGGAAGACACACCGTTTGTTGATGTAATCAGTTACAGGTGCAGTCAGTTGACTGGTGATTTAATAAACCAGCCGTCTGGTTTATTAACCAGTCACAAATGTCCTTGCAGTAACAGTTAGGACAGTGCTTGCTTGACCAGACACGTGGACACCATGACCTGGCCAAGTTGACACATAAACCTAACCATTTCAATGCCTTTTCGTGGACTCTACCCTGTTACTTTTGTATTAAAATTCTTTCTACTCTGGTTTTCGGGAATAGTGACTATTTTCAGTCCATTGTTAGCTCTCTTCATTTTTGGGCTTACTACTTCCTTTCCTCACCCATGACTGGTTTCCTCTCACACATACACAGATCAGTACTTAGCCACAATTTCAAGAGGCAATTTCTGCAGATCTCAGGAGCTCTGTTTGTACAGCTCCTTCCTCTGGGCTCTGCAACTTTGAGCTACCTTGGTTTTCTGGAATATAATCTCTGTCTCCATAATTCAAAAAGAGAACTCTTGTTTGGATTCACCGTCCTTGCATTGATGCCTAATAGTGGCTCCAAGGCAGTAAATTGCTGGAGCAATAATCGTTGGTCCCACCTCGTTTGTTCCCGTTCTCTCAGGGATCACAGTCCTGCACTGCCTGTTTCCCTATGTCTGCAAACTGTTGCTTCGTATTTTACCTGGTTTTCAGCTTATACAAAGCAGGAAGGTTAATCTGTTCCCTGAAACTACATTATAGCAAGCGGGTGTGTGCCATTACTTTTGAATCAAAGAATTCCAAGGATTTATGTTCTTCTTAGAGAAAAATGATTCAATTTTATTGTTTCTGGAGGGAGGCACATTTTAAAGATTTCACCCTTCGTTTTAAGAGAGTGAGGATGGCATTTCTCATGTTTTAAATACAGAATGTTACTTAGGCTTACCTCAATGTACAAATGTGACTGCTAGGTTTTTACAAGATAGCATTTAAAAATACATTTTGTATTTGCAAAATACATTTTCACAGTTCACAAGAACATATTAAAGTTTTTGAGAAATCTGATAGTAGAGAAACCTGTTCATTTGCTTAATTCAGCATTTTACAAACTTGTTTGATTCCAGAACCTTTTTGTTATCTACACCTACTTACTAACATCATGAAATATGCTCAGGAAATACTGTCATAAGCCTTAAACCACACCCCCACCCCCTCCCCATGATCTTCATTACTATTTTAATAGTTCCATAACATTACACTGAGAGTATGTAATATAGAACCGTTTCCCTCTTACTGGGATTTTAAAGCCACTTCCAGAATTGCCGTTATTGTTGAGTGCTATGTATCAATTTATTTTCTTCTTATTCATTTCTAAAAGTAAGATTATTGGGCCAAAAAATGTAAAATATTTTTGCAGCTCTTAGTATCCATTGCCTTATTGATTTTACAAAGACGCTTATTAACTTTTTTCACTATAATATATGAGAGTACCAGCGTTGGGGTACACTCACCAGCACTGAGTATTTTTTTTCAGCTCCTTTGCTGAGGGGAGAAAAGTATGTCATCATTGGTAACATCAATTGGTAGATGGATAGAGAAGCCACACAAATCATTTATTCGTAACCAGTTCTACCATACTTCAAACTTCTACAAAAACTTTATCACATAAGTTAATGGTTATCAGTATAGTAGTTTAATATCTGGGACTGGGACTTTTCATGCTTTTAGTAGAAATTTCTGAGTCTGCTTCCCTTCCAATTTTGAACCTTTTTGGAAGTATACCTTTTTTTGAGTTCTAATTTGGCCCAGAATAACTATGTCCCTCCATCATTTTGAAACAGTGTGACTATGAAAATGTTCCAACAACTGTATTTACTCCATTGGAATATGGTGCTTGTGGCCTTTCTGAGGAGAAAGCTGTGGAGAAATTCGGGGAAGAAAATATTGAGGTAAGTCCTGTCTTTCCTTTTTACTCAACTATTCTAATTTACTGCGCTTTTTTTTTAAGTTTTATAAGTAATATCTAGTTTCAGACAAGTTGAAAAATAGTACAAAGAACTTCCATGTACCTATTATCCAGATTCATGTATTAACATTTTATATTTGCTTTATACTTTTCTTATTTTCTTTCTGTATCTGTGTGTGTATATTTTTTCCTGAACCATTTGAGAATTAGTTGAATGCCCCTTCACCCCAAATACTTGTGTTAATATTTCCATGTACTTTTTAAAAACCATATTTATTGGTTTCTTTCTGTTTTTAATATTGTTGGAAATCAGGCATATATAGAAAAATACAAACAACAAAATTAAAAGTTTATATTTCTACTGCCCTGATCATTAGTAATAGACTTGTTTTTTCTAGTATTAACCTTCTAATTTATACCAACTTTGCCAAGGAAAAGGCACATGAAATAAACTATTTGTATATACACCAATAATGCTCTACGAAGGAACTGCTATTTTAAATCATACTGGAAAAAGGTTTCCAGTAAAACCTTTTAAAAAAACGGATCTGTGCATTGGAGGCAATTTTATGATATAAAAACCTTTTTCAAATCTCTTACAATCTTTTTCTTTATTGTATGTATTGGTAGTAGCATGTAATAGCTTGGTCTGTTAGGAATATATTATTTTTTTTTTCTGGCTATAAAAATAATGTCTGGTCATTATAGAAAGTTTGAGCAATTAGGAAAACATGAAGAAGGAAATTTTAAGTAATTCATGAAGCGATAACTGCTGTTAACATTTTGGGTGTTTCCTGCCAATCTCCCCTGCACCCCCCACCCAATAATTGCTGTAATTGTTCCTGGCAACTCATGTGTTTCTTGCCCTAAGTTGTTATTCCTATAACGTAAGTCTTGAGTTTGTTTTTTAATGCCAAGATACCTAGTAATTACATGGCTTTTTTTTCTCTTATTTGCTTTGTTGTTATTTATTACTTGAGGTTTGCTTTTTTGAGAGTTGAGTTCTAATTAAAGGGTGAGCTTATAGTGTAAGGGCCTGACAACAAGAACTTTAAGGACATTTACCTTTAGACCAGATTTCTGTGTAATCCATGAATTTATTATTTTAAGAAAAGTTTAATTGTTAAAGAGCATCCACTGTCTTTGTACCATACCTAGTGTTTGACAAGCATACTGCTTAAGATAATGGGTCTAAATTGTGCTTATATATTCTTAGGTTTACCATAGTTACTATTGGCCATTGGAGTGGACGATTCCATCAAGAGATAACAACAAATGTTATGCAAAAATAATCTGTAATATCAACGACAATGTAAGTGAAATTCTCATTTAATCCTTTCCAGTAATTTTATTTTGATTTTAATGTGTAGCTCTATTTTCATCACGTACTACACATTGTGTGCCTTTAGTATTTTCCCTGTCTCCCCAGCTGCAAAGAAATGATCAGAGGTCAATAACCATGACCTCACCTCTTACGTTTCCTCTCATCTTAACTGACATAATTACTAGGTAGGCAGTCAAAACTACTGAGTGATTGAACCAAAGGGACAGCTTGACAGCTGTATGTGTTAATGTTTATAAAAGGGGGGAAATGAAGTCATCCACTATCTTAAAGTGATGAACAACAAAAAAACATGAGTAATACAAGTTTGTGTCCTATGCAGCTGACACAAGTTGTAGTAGGAAAAGCTCTTAATTGGATTCTGATATACGATTACATGTAACAGCTGGTAACTGAAGGTCTGTGGGCAAACTTCTTGACCTCAGAGTTTGTTCCTTTACTATGAAATAAAGGATTGAATAAGTCATTGTTTTTCAAACTTTTCTGACTGCTGCCAACACAGTAAGATATACACTTTACATTATAACCTAGGATACATCTGTGTTCATATGTACACTTTTAAGTTTTATATCAAATCTGAAGAGAACTGGTATTTTTAACTTAGCTGGGACATTACCTCCAGGTTCTTTATTTTTAAAAAATTACTGTCAGTAAAAATATAAATGGTAAAGAACCCATATGTTAGAAGCCTAAACTCTTTAATTTTTTTTATCTTGGGATTTCAGTATAATCAAGCCATGTGACCCCATTTGAGAAACTACTGCTCTAGACAGTGGCTGAGCTGCAGGTTGCTTTTTGCAGAACCTAGAGTTTTAGTAAAAACTTTCCTGGATCCTCTGAAAAAAGACCATCATAGATGATTTAATAAATTAACATACTAGTATAACCCACCCATAGTGAGCTATATAGGTTACTCAAAGAATGGTTTTATGTAGACTTTTGTTTTCTTGGCAGACAGTTTTATTAAAGGATTAAAGGTTCATTTGTGTTACTATGTATTAGTTATCATTCTGGTGTAGACAAAAGGAAAAAGTCAGATGTCCTCCTTGGCAATCTGTTACCTACCTCTAGATGGGAGATAGGTAGCAATCAATGAAGCCTGAACAGTTTTCTTCATACCAAACAAATCCATTTTACCATATACAGGTTTTTTTGTCCTTTTCTCACTGTTTTCTGTCATTTGTTAAAACAAATGGCATTGCTTATATAAGGAGAAAAATAATTGTCACTACCAATAATCCCATCTTAATGAAAATAGTTGAGGTCATAAGTAGGGCAATATTACTCTTTTTAATTATTTTCATAGACAAAGATAGTAGAGAACATAAATACTTGTCATTCTTTTGTCATGAGCAATCTGGTGCAAAAGCATTCTTCGTTTTGAGTCAATCACTTGGCTTCACGGTGTCTAAATGTCCTTGGTTTTAAATAGTACTTAGAATGCTTATTATAAGCAAGGCTTTTATTCCTTTTGTGTCCTTTTTTTTATTCTTTAAAATAAATATTTAAAATATACAGAAAGATAGGGATTCAATGAATGTTAACACTTTGTCATATTTGCTTCAGAGCTTTTGTCCTGTAAGAAATAAAACATCACCGATGCAGTTTATAATAGCATACATTATTCATTACATTTACTTACTATGTGCCAGACACTACTTAGAGGTCTGCATATATTAACTTATTTAATCCTTACACAATCACAAGATATTTGCTATTGCATCTCCATTTTATGGATGAGAAAACTGAAGCATCTGGAAGTAATTGTGCCCAAATTACTTGCCTAGTTAATGGTACAGCTGGAATTCTATCACAGGCAATGTTGCTTCTGTGCTATTAACCATCATTTTAGGCTGTTGTATCTTGCATATTCCTCCTTTTCAACCCTATTCACTTCACTGCTTCCCGCCCACCAGAGGCAATACTGTTTTAAAGTTGGAATGACTCTGCTATTCATATTTTTATATGTGTGTCACCTATTTATGTATCCATGGACTTTATATAGTATTTTGTGGTTTGAGTGGCATCCTCAGTACATAACATTCTGCAACTTGTTTTATCTCATTTTTTTTTTAGATCTTTCCGTATTATTACATTTAAATCAAATGTAGATGATTTGTAGTAGTTCATCCTACAGATCTACTTTAATTTATTTAACCGTACCCTTAACCCCTGATTGCTGGAGTGAATAATGTAAGAGTCCAAAATGGAATATATCACAGTACTTTGGCAGCTGAATGACCTGCCTGATTGTTTTCCATTGAGTGATTGAATTTTAAACAAGGCTCTGCAGCCCGCAGCCTGAGTTGCCTCACCTGATATGAGGACATTGGACTAGATAATCTAGCTCATTCAGAGCCTGCTGTGAAAGTCGGTCAACCCAACAGCATAATGCAGCAGATTTCTCTGCCCTTGACAGAATCTGAGTTTGGGATTTAGAATTTATCCAAAATAATTTCACACACACAGGTATTTCAGACTTGCCAAATACTTTCCTTTTGCTTTAAAAAATGGTTTCCAGTTGCAAGGGTCTTAACAGTTTAATTGTACTGTCAATTCCCAAAATCTTATCTAAAATGATTTTTGTAAAAATTTTTGAATGGCTGCTCTTCAAGCATTAGAACTATCACAGATAGTTTACCTGGAGCTTTGAGACAACCAAATAGAGGACACGAAGACCTGTTTTCCAGAACACTTTGTTGCTTAACAGGCTGTGAACATTTTTGCTTTCATGGTTTTCCTCATCAGCACTTGTAGCAGGCTTTTGTCTCTTCCTTTTTGCTTAAGTTGAACACCAGGCTCTCTGTATTGGCCCAGGTGTGGTGGTGGTGGGTCTTTTTCTAAGCAACTTTAGTGGCTTCTCTTTTTAGCTATCTTTGAGATGTGCTTTTTAAAATCCCAACTGGAGAAATATTCCAGGCTATGTAGGGAGAAAAAAAATCATCTTAATTATGTTATTTTCTTTTTTATCTTAGGAACGTGTTGTGGGCTTCCATGTACTGGGTCCAAATGCTGGAGAAGTTACACAGGGTTTTGCAGCTGCGCTGAAGTGTGGCATGACCAAAAAGCAGCTGGATAGCACAATCGGAATCCACCCTGTCTGTGCAGAGGTGGGTTACCAGCTCTTTCACAGCTCTGTTTAGTAAATGCTCTTCACCTGTCTGCTAAATGGCATACCTAGGGCTCTGAATCTAGCCTTCTTTCTGCTGAACATGAGCTACTTCTGTGTTTCCTTATAGGTTATCAGTTATTGAGAATATCTCAAAATAAAGCATTGTCTCTAGAAATGATTTTTCCTCTTTCAAATATATATTGCTTCCAGAGTGAACTATACACTTCTGTAAGGCTATTAAATGTAAAAATGATGAGTATGATTCATAGCAATGTATCTTAAAATTTATCACATCTCCTAAATTATTTTCATGGCAATTGGTTAATAATTCCATTCAGACCCAGAAAGAGCTTCAATCCTAGTTATCCCTGAGCTACCTCCAGACTAAATGATGCTTTCAGCCTCTATGGCTTTTGGTATCAAAGAATTAGATTTGAAAGTGATGCTTTTAAAACATCCAGCAAATGACAGTAGAACTGGAAATTGACATCCTTGGTTTCTGGGCATTAGTGTTTCTTCACTCTTGTCAGTGATCATCCAAGAGTTGACTGTCATGATACTCTGTACATAGGTGGTAAACCAAAAATGCATCTATGTTAGAAATACAGGTTAGGAGGAGACATCTCATATTACACAAACGTGTATATGGAGTTGAAAATTCCAGATATTATTTTGATACCCTAGTCAGTGGTTTCCAGGGGTATACATTGTGCTTCAAAACACACATACACACACATGTGCACATTCACACCGGATTTCGTTGAACAACTTGTTAACTACTTGGCTCTTGTCTTGATTGCCTGGTGCAACAAATGTCAGCTTCAAGATCTGAAAAAAAATGTATTTGCTTCCTTTAGTTCCACCTTCTCTTCTCTGTGTTTAGGGTTTGTGTCCTCTATATTACTATACAGCTGGTTAGGATGGAAGCATAAAATAGTAACGTGTTTAGAAATCAAGGCTGCTGCTATTCTTGTGCAGAAAATAAAGCTGAGCTTTAAAAAACTGTAACGTAAAAATTGAAGCATCTACGTTGAAGCTCTTAAAGAATGTGTGATTTATCTTTTATTCAGTGTAATGACCAAGACTACTTGCATGGGGAGGAAGCCAATTCAGTTTTTTTCAAAAGCACTTAGTGGTTGTGTTTAAAACTTCAGATGTTAATCCATGTTATTTACAAGCTACAACAATCATCCCAGATATGGACAAATGAAAAGATAATTTCCCATCTTGCATATAAGAGTTATAGATTTTTGTCTGAATTAGCTCTCAGTGGACTGGTTGAAAGAAAAACTGCTACTTGCTTAACTCCTACCATGTAATCTTGGAAGTTGTATTGTGACCCAGTAGTAGTTAGAGTACTGCAACATCTGGCCAGGATCACTTCCAATAGCCAGAAATGTATGGTGAAGAGGCACAACATCTTGTAGCTCCTGCCCGCTGGAAAGTCAGCCAAAGTTCTGGCATACCTGAAGCACTTGGGAACTTCTTCTGTCATTTGCCACTGTGCATCTCCATCTATTGATTCTCTTATGACTCTGAAGCTCAGAGGCTGACTATTCCAGTGTTTTGGTAATCAGTGGATTTTTTTTTTTAAGCTGCTGACAAATGAGATAAAAATTGGGTGGTACTTCACTCTGTGAATGTGTTTGTTGTGCACTGTGTGCATAGCACCGTACCAGCCACTGAGGTTGCAGCAGTGATTTAAGATGAGCTCAGGAGCTGGGGAGGCAGATGAGTGAGGTGCCTGTTACAGTGCAGCGTGATGCATTGTAGGATCGTGGTAAATATGAAGTGCTGGGGATATCCGAGTGGCACCTCCACGGTCTTTGGGGTGGTGATCCTGGGCAAAGTGATTCAGGAAAGAGTGAGTTTTTGCCTAAAATTAGAAGAATCAATTGGAATTAGCCAGTAAGAGGGAATGCTATACAAAAGGAACTGAAAGACCCTCAATATTGCTGCGGCTTGAATAATTTAGAGAGAGGTAAAAAAAAAATTGTGCTGGAGAAATAGGCCGGAAGATATTTTTACTTTATCCTTGGAGCTTTGGGATTTCACTGAAAGGTGTAAAGCAGGGGAGTAACATGATCAGGTATGTTGTCCAGAGAAACCACTCTGGCTACAGTGTGGAAAATGCACCAAGGGAGGCAAATCAGGATGCAAATCCAGTTACTTAGGTGTTACAGCAGACAAGAGAGAGATGATGGTGATACCCCAAACTGGTGTAGTGGCAGTGGAACTCAAGAGAAGTTGATGTATTTGAGAGAGAATTAGGAGACAGACTTGATAGTACTTGCCCACTGATTGGAAATGTAAAAGGGGAAGATTTGAGAATGGTTCACGTTCAAGGAAGTATCATAGAACTAGTTCGAGGGGAGAAACAAGGAAATAGTGCTGACATGTATGAGGTCTTACTGTGTGCGCCAGGCACTCTGCTTTCCACGTATTAACTTTGTCCTTAGAAGAACACCATAAAGGAGGCGGGAGTAGCATTATTTGACAGATAAGGAAAATAACTTGAGGGCAGAGAGTTTGAGTAACTTGCCTACAGTTACCCATTTTGGAAGTGGCAGAACCGGGATTCAAACCCAGGTAGTTTGGCTCCAGAGCATCACACTGTACAAATGATATTCCACTTCTACAGACCTTCCTGCAGTCTTTGGCATAGAATTAAAAGATTGGAAGTGATTTCTTGGTGGTAGCACAAGTGTATATTGGAGACACAGATCTCGGTTATAGTCTCACTCAGCAAATTCTTAACAGTGAAACCTGGTCATATCACTCAAGTTTTCAGAAGCTTAGTCTCCACATTAAATAAAATAGGGATAATATGTCTTAACTCCATAGGGTGGATTAGAAATGCTGTGCATAAAGCATCTCAGAGTTCCCAACCTTTAGTAGATGATCAATAACTGCCTCTGTTAGCTACTTTTTTCCCCAGGGTCTTTCATGGTAGAAAAGGTAGCTTGTCTTAAAAGGTCATCACGGTATTTTCAATGGGGGTGAAAAAGCTCTTCAGATAATTTTTCCCCCCTCCATTGTTGTAAAATACTTGCTTGAAACTAGATTTTGAAAGGCTTCCTGATTCAACTATGAAAACATTTTTGGTGGAATCAAAGTAAAATTTGATAGGAAATTTTTAGGGACTTCTCTGTGCCAAGTGCTGGGTTCTGGCTTGGATTGTAATTGGATTTGCTGCCTCACCTGCTGTTTTTTTTTAGTGTCCAGCCATATACTGTAGAAGGGTACCACTCAATATGTGATCCACAGACTGTTTCTGGTCCCAAATTAGAAACTTTAGAAGTAATTTGACAGTGTCTGATCTAGAAATAAAAATTGGGGTTGTATTTTGCATGTCTTTTTAAATTTCATTTTTCTAGTAAATTTTTATTGAATTTCATAAATGTCAGTCCATTGGATGGATTAGAAACAGTGTTCAGAAATAGCTGGGGCTCCTGCATCAACTGTGGTTGGCTTCTGGAATGAATCATTGAATGAACTAGTTTGTATCAATTTGGTAAAATGAATTGAGCAATTGAGAGCAGTCTGTGGCTCTGAGGAGTATTTGTTCACAGAAGTTGACAAATTCCTCTGTTGAGACTTTGGTCTTTGGAGCAAAATAATTTCCAAAGGGTTTCCTGCTGGAATTGATCTAAGATGAGGAGAGACTACTCTTGTTTTGGTATAGATATGAGAGGGAATCTTAAAGCCTGGAACACAGTAATACATTAGCATTATTCAGTGAGGAGATAGTACGGTGATAATTTATTCTGGACATCTGAGCAGCAATAATTGAAATAGAGAACTGATTACCCATAATTTGGAGTTGTAATTTCAACTAATCAAGTTGTTTGTAGGGGGAACATAATAGCTTGAGAGGAAAAAACATTTGAAAAGACCCCTTTGAAATGTCTTTAGAATGAATTTTTAGTGCTGAACATCAAAAGTTTTTTTTCCACTTCTTTTTAATAGTCCATGTAATAATGACAGTCTTAAGAAGAGAGGCTTGTGAGGCTGGTTGGTGTTGGCTCAGAGATGACTATATGAGGTGAAAGCATTCAGTGCTCTTGACCTATCGTAAATGCTCCATGTATTAGGAGATGAGAAGATAAAAGTGCAGCCTGCATGCTCTTTTTTTAAAATGTGTGTTTTTTTTTTGAAAATTCTAAAGCAGCTGCAAATGAAAACTTTGTAAAATATTTCATTTAGTCTGATTAACAATGGCAGTTTGGTTTCCCCCATCTTTTAAATATGAATGTACTTCATCGGAATAAGAGAAATAGATAAGAACTCTTTGCTAGCTGCTTTCATTTTTGATAAATTTAATTTTTTATCCAAATTTATACATTCTGTTTTCTATATTAATTTCTGAGAAGCAGAACTTACTTAAGCTGGAAAAATTCATAAATCTGAAATTTTTATAAATATATTCTCTGGCTCTTTATTTTTCTTCCTTTTTAAAAATAGAAATGAAAGTATGTTTGATATTTTAAGTTGCCCATAATATTATCATCCTAACACAGCTTATTTTCATTACTGCTTATTGTCCTCTTGTGTCCACAGCCATAAATTTTTTAAACAAAGGAGTTTTATTGCTTTTCATGAATTGTACTACTGATGACATTGTAAATTAGTACAATTCATCAGCATTGAATTTAAGAGCACTAATGAAAATGTTTCAAAATTTGGTGTAAATATATTTTTCCTATAATTATAAAAAGTGTAAAAAGTATAATTATTTCAAGGATTTTATATAGCTTTGCTCACAAGGATGAATCTCCTTTCTTACAATTATTATTATTAATTTTTGAATGTGAATTGTGTATTTTCTTCTGGGTTCATATTTTAAATGTTGAAGCTACTAGTCATTAGTACTTGGGTCTGAATTTTTTGAGGTACTGGTGGTGTATTGGTTTAAAGGAGGAAAAAAGACTGTCACTGCTGTTCAGGCTAAGCTCTAGGGCTAAAAAAATAGACCAAGGGCTTTTTTCAGTATTTTCTCCTTTTACACTATAGTGTTTTTCCCTTTTGTTCAAAAATTTCTTTAATGCTGGTTCCTGTTGCTTTGATCTGTGTAAGTCAAAGGAGCCTATCACAGTAGTTGAGTCAAAGGATTTAAGACATGAAATAAGGTAGTATTAGGGTTAAGATTAGGGGAGTCTGGATTTGGCAGAAAAAGACACAAAATAAATATGACTTAATTATTGATTACATGTCAGCAGTAAAGGAGATAGAAGAATTAATTCTAAATGTGTGTTCTGGGCAGCTAGATGGTGGTGATGCCACTCACAGGAAGGAAGAGGAATAGAGAGAAGGTAAAGGGTTCCCTATGACTTGCTTAGTTTGAAGTATCGGCTAAGAAGCGGTGTTTGTTAGGTCTTGTTGGTGTATGGTTCAGGAGAGACACAGTGGCTGGAGAGATTGAGAACTCATCTATCAACAGGGAGTAGTTGACTGAATGAGACCACTATGAGAGTATCTAAAAGGGAGAGAATATGGGCAGTGGTAATATTTGGGCAGCACATTGGGTTAAGGACAGCTAGTCCAGGGGGTTGCAACCACCCCAAGGGCTGGGAGAAATCAGTATTTCGGCATACCTCTATGCCATGGCACACTACATTTAAGGCAGCTGGAAAAATACAGCAAAGAAAATGGGAAGATACACATGGGAAGCGAACAGGAAAGGGTGCTCTCTTGTTTAAAAGGGAGGTGAGATCAACAACAAGAAATGCTGCTGAGGGGTTGTATAAAATGAAAATGGAAACGTGCTCTCTGGATTTGGCAATCAGAAAGTTATTTACTAATGAACTAAAGGAGTGTTGGCAGTGAAATAGTGGGATGGATGAAAGACGAAAGGCAGATTTCAATGGAATGAGGAATAAAAATAGACCATAAATAGAAACAGCTCAGGATTTTGGCTGTGAAGAGGACCAGAGAGGTTGGTAATAGAGGTGACCCTAAGATTGAGGGAAAGTTGTTTTAAGATGAACTCAATTAGCGCCTTTTTAAAAGCTAAGAAGAAAGAACCAATAGAAAAGGTTAAGAATAAAGGGGGTGATTTACAAAACCGGAACAGTGAGCCAGAGATCCAAAGCTCAGTGTGGCAGGAGGAGGGCATGCCTCTAGTGTAAGGGAAGGCGGGGTTCTCAAGGGCAGAGCACTGGCAGGTGAGTGATATTGGACTGTTTCCTTTTGTAGGATAAGGTGCCATCATCACCTCAGATTTTATTTTTCTGAAAATGTTTTTATTTTGCAGTCTTAGAAGAATTTTTTTTGGGCTATAGAATTCTAGGTTGACAGATTTTTTTTTCTTTCCATACTTTGAATTTGTGCTGAACACCTGAGTTTTGTTGTCTTCCTTTAAAAAGTACCAAGTTTTTTTGTGGCATACAGTTAATTTCCTTGCTGATCAATTTGCTCCTTTTGAAACTTGTTTCTAAGCTTTTTTAGAGTGGTCTTGAGTAGCCTTGACTCCAGGGCTGGTGGTGTTTGGCCCTGCTCCTCAGGCATGGCTGTCTGGGGTCTCTGCTGAGTGCTGCTGCTGATGCTCAGTGAGGCTCTTGACTCTAGTTGGTTGGAACTGGAACATCTCCCAATCCTGTGTGTGCTCTGCTAGTTCTGCTTACAGCTCCCTGGGGCCTGTGCTTTCCTGGCCTCGGGGTCCTGACTCCTCAGCAAGCGCAGCTTAGAATTCAGCCAAAGAGACTCTAGAGGTACCTGTATGCAGATTTCTGGAGCTCTTCTGGGTGGCTCTCTCCTTCAGGTATGCGGACCCGCAAATTCCTGCCTCCTCAGCCTCCCTACTCTCCAGTTTGTCTCAGGTCAGTGAGATGTGTATGTATTCCTTAGCTTTTCCCTCCCTGCTTCATGGTCTGGTATATGCCTCCAGGTAGAAAGCCAGGCCTGTTGAAGACTCACCTTGTTTCTTTCCCTTCTTTGGGGAATCATAGTGTACTGCCTCTTGTCCAGTGTCTAAAATAGTTTTTTCATATATTTTGTCCAGTTTTCTGGTTTAAAGTGGAGAGATAATGTGGTCCCAATTACTCCATCATGGCCAGGAATAGAAATCAGTTTTTTAATGTAGAAGTATTTTTAGAAAATCTTTTCTGTGGGTTTCCTGTTTGGTGAAACTGCAAAGATAAGTAATTGATCATTAGTTTACCATGCAGTAGACTTCTGGGCTTTTGATTTTGCCTACAGTGATATTCTATCAAGAAATTCCAGTATGTAGTCTATAGACAGTCTGCATTAGAATCACTTAGGACTTATCTTAGTTTGCCAGGGCTGCCTTAATGAAGCACACAAACTGTTGGATGGCTTAAACAGCAGAAGTGTATCACCTCACAGTTCTGGAGGCTAGAAGGCAGAAATCTGTAGGGGAGAATACTTCCTTGCCTTTTACTAGCTTCTGCTGGGTTACCGGCACTCCTTGGACATCAGTCTCTGCCTCAGTTGTTGCATGGTGTTCTCCCCTCTGTGTCCAATTCTCCCTTTCTTAGACGATCACCATCATATTGGATTAGGGCCCACCCTAGTCCAGTTCAGCCTCATCTCAACCTAACATCTTCAAAGACCCTATTTCCAAGTAAGGTCACATTTATAGGACCAGGGGTTAGGACTTGAGCATGTCTTTTTGGGAGCCACAGTTAATGCATTTTTGCTGAAATGAGATTCCTGGGCTGTACCCTAGATCTGCTAAATTAGAATCGTTATCATTCCTGTGCATTTTAATCAGTGTTAACAGGTGTTGGTTAGTTAGTTTGAAAACCATTCCTTTTATGTATAGGTAATGTTGAGCAGTAGCAAATAGAAGCTGTCTAAAGCTGCTACAGCTCTAAAGAGTCCACAACCACTAAATGTTTGCAAGTGTGTGAAACAAGAACTCATTAGTCATTGAAAACGAGAGTACCAGCTGGCACAGGCACCTTGGAAATCCAGTAAGTTGTAGCTGCTCTCCAACCTAGCAGTTGTACTTCTGGTTCTGTGTGTGTAGCGATATGCTGGAATGTCATAGTAGCGCATTACAAATAGCAGAACATTGCAAAACTATCGGGAATAGACTGGATGGCCAGCAAAAGAAGCCTGGATATGTAATTCCTAACATATATATTCAGTAGTCATTGAATATTATGAAAAATGGAAGAGTTAGAGCTATGTTATCTGCATGGGTGAATTGCAGAAATATACAGTATTGTAATCACATTTCTGCTAATAAAGTACTTCATTAGATGTAACCTAATTTTTTTCTCTTTCACCTTGGTTTTAAAACATTTTTTTTTACCTTTTATATCTGTAGAGGATATAGAAAATATCCTTGGTCATATTAATTCTCTGTTTTAGTCATTTAAATAATCACCTGAATCAATCTTAATATGTAAGGTGTTCTCTAAACTTCTCTCAGGTTTTTGAAAATGTTGTGCTTTCTCCTCCTCTGCAGATATTCACAACCCTGTCGGTGACCAAACGCTCTGGGGGAAGCATCCTCCAGACTGGCTGCTGAGGTTAAGCCCTGGTGTGGGTGCTGTTGCCAAGACTCCCAGCCACTGATTTGTTTCCTTGCCCAAATCCAAGGGGAAGTTTTCAGGAAGTTTGTTGGGCTCTTGGCCCCTTACCGCCATCCAAGGTCCCCTTGGATCTCCTGGGTAGGAGGTGGTGAATAGAAGGAAGTCAGCATCACACCGGGGTCACCTTAATGGACTTGAAACTGATGTTTGGCAGTGCATCTTTGGGATGCGTCCATGATGTCACCGGCCTCAAGCCCGTGGGGGTGGGCAGTGATGGAACAGCTGTCGAGTCAGTTTTAGCATGATCTTTCCTTTGTGTGGTTTACTTTACTCTCATTGTTAAGCTTTCTGAAATTGATTATTTTTTCTTTTTTCTCAATGGTATTAATGATAATAGAGATGAAAAATGTCAGCAGTCAATTTTTATCCAAAAGCAAGTTCTGGCTAGAGCATCCAAATAAGGAAACTTGTTGCATGTAGGGAGTGCTTTGGGTTCACTTGGGGGGGTTACATAGGCTCATCCCATGAAGGAGTTCTGTTCTCCTATGTGCTTCCCAGAATTCAAATATACTTTTCACTTTAGTAACCCTGGTTAGCAATGTCTCTTTTAATGAGTTATTTGTCCCCAAAAAAGTAAATCTATTATTGGCCCCAGCCCAAGTTTGTCCCCATTAGCGACATCACTGATGATGATGATGATGATTTTAAGTTCTGTTAGGAAGGGAAATGATTACCTATTTGAATCAATACTCCATTGCAAAGGTAGAGCCGTATAGAACATGTTCACTTGGTAATCTGTGATTTCCACCATTATTCATCATGGAGGCAGATTATACCTCAAATGGGGTAAAAGAGTAAATGTCTTACATTGTTTAGTTCATCGTGAGTTAGTCTAAGTGAACTGAATTCTTTTATATTGGAAAACTTGTCCAAAACTGTTTTTTGATAGCTTTAAGCTAAAAGCACAGAATGTCACAGCTTTTTCATGTGTGTTATGTATTTATCCCTTCCTAAGAACCACTTTCACAGGAAAATAGTTGTTTTCCATACTTAGGATTTAATCTTTTGTCGTAATTATTTTGTTAAGGAAGTTGTTAGTATCAGAAGTTATTATTTTTTTTAACACACGTGGATGTGAAGGATTTTCATTTAAAAACCAAACGATTTTTATTGTTTCTGTTAAGTAAACAACTATACCTGGAAGAATTTTTGGTAGATGTGTTTATGCACTATTAGCATTCCAACTTGTATTATTGCAGAGGTATTAACCCCTTAGTGTTATACATTTGTGTAAATGTCCTCACTAAGGATTATTTTTAGGCTGTCTTTTCTCACTGTATACGTTCAGTTTTGAATATGTGCTGTGGATATCAGGCTCCCACCATCCTCTCTCACCTCAACCCCCCATTTCTCAGCCATGTCACTGAGTGGTTGTTTCAAAGTACATTTCTGGGCCACTTCAGGAACTCATGCATCTGCCTGGTGTTTAGTCAGCAGAGCACCTGGCCCTGTCCCACAAGGCTCTGCCTTGCTTCCTCCTCTCGTTTGGTTATGTGAAGAAAATGGGGAAAAGATAAAAGTAGAAGGGAATCAAGGCAGTTGACTGCGTTAAGTTTTATTTATTTTTTTAAATTATTTTTTCTACCAAGGCTGCCAATCCCTGAAATTAGAACAAGGGGTAGTGTGAGATGATTGTGCCTAATCATGTTGTGATTCTCTTTCTTACTGGGATAAAATGTTTCACTTCCACTTACGGTTTAAAAAAAAAAGGATTATAGTCTTTAGACTTGTCCTGTTTAGATTCTATAATTGCCAGTGTACTGAAACTTATACTAAATTCTATGTATTTTTGTTACAATTCTTCTGAAAAACAATGTGAAACATTAAAAGGTATTAATATCATCCTGTGTCCCTTCTTATTAAATGATGCCTGGGGACTCTTTGCATGAGTACCAAATCGACTTCAGAAAAGGTTTCATAATGAAGAACCAGCTGCTGAGTAAGCCTCAGTGGTGCTGTGAGGCCTGGTTGGTATCTATCTGCTGAAGTTTACATTTCAGAGGTACTGGCTTTTCAAATTCAGTTTTTCAACATCTCCTGATTTGACCAGTCAGCCTGGTCTTTAGGGTGGCAATAACACTCCATTAAACCTCACTCTGGGAGACCCAGCACTTGCACATACATGATGGCATATCTTGGTTATTTCCCCATGCAGCATGTGAGGGTCTGTAAGCCTGCCTTCTCTGGACTGGAGCAGTCTTTGGATATAGACTGGTTCACGGTCATCCCTATTTCCCAGGCTCCTGGCAGTGCCAGGCATATAGTAAGTATTTAATAAATGTCGATTGTCATGCTCAGATTAATCATTCACATGCACTTAATTTTCTTATGCATTGTTAAACAGAAATTCCTATTTTGTGTTAATCCTTACCAAAAATATATTTCCTTTCTGTCCTTAGTAATTGCAGAGTCCTAATAATAACAGCTAACTTTTGAGTGTTTACTACAGCATGTGCCACTACTGTACTCGACACAAATTGGCTACTTAATCCTTACAACAACCCTATAAAAAAGGTGCTCTTCTTTTATAGATGGTGAAACAGCCCTGAGGTGTGAGTCACCTGCTTATGTCTTCAGAACTAGTTAGTGATGCAACAGTTTTGAATCCAGAGCTAGGTCTGTGACTTCAAAGCCCAGCCTCTTAGCGACCTGCCATCACTGCCTCCTATTCACCTTTGACAAATGGGAGCTTTCAAGGCAGCTGAGTCAGTTTGGGGACTTAGCATTTTTTTACATGCCATTGAGCAGTGCTGTGTGCATAGTTAATAAATGCCTTGTCTGAGATATTTTAATGCTTTTCCTAACTGTTCTTTGCACTGCCAGTTTTATTCCAGCTGCAGCCATGATTTTAGTGCTAAAAATTCCCTTGTCTCAAGCCCTCAGGATCTTCCCAAGGCCTATAAATAAGGACCATAGTCTTGACCAGAGAGCCCATCACCTGCTACTTGGATGTCTGCTTTCACTTGCCCCTTGTGGCCACACCTGCTTTCTGTCCCCAAATAGATGCCACCCCTGTTTCCCTGAAGGTCACTGCTGTAATGGGCCTTGTGCCAGTTTTGGTGTATTATTGTCCCCCAAAATGCCATGTTCTTTGATTCAGTCATGTGGGAATAGATGTATTAGTGCTGATTAGGTTGGAATCCTTTGACTGAGTGTTTCCATGGAGATGTGAATCAACTGTGAGTGAAATGTTTAGATTATTTCCATGGGGATATGGACCCCACTCATTCAGGGTAGGTCTTGATTTAATCACTGGAGTTCTATAAAAGAGCTCACAAACAGAAGGACGTCAGAGCAGCTGAGAGGGACATTTTGGAGATGGCCGTTGAAAGCAGACTTTTGCTGATGCTTTTGAGATACTAGCCCAGAGTTTGCTCTGGAGAAGTTGAGAGAGGACAAAACCTCCCAAGAGCAACATTTTGAAGAATGCACAGAAGCCGAGAGAGGAGCTGGAACACAGCCCGGGATCAGCAGATGCCAGCCACATGCCTCCCCAGCTAACAGAGGTTTTCTGGACACCATTGGCCTTCCCTTGGTGAAGGTATACTCGTGCTGACACCTTAGCTTGGACGCTTCCATGGCCTTCAGACTGTAAATTTGTAACCAAAATAAACCCCCTTTTTAAAAGCCAATCCATTTCTGGTATTTTGCATAATGGCAGCATTAGCAAACCGGAACAGGCCTCTAGCTAGGATTCTCTCTACCTATACTCCATGGTACTCTATATTTTCTCCATAGCACTTGGAATTACTCTGCATGGAGACCAGTATATGCATACGTCTCATCACCAGACGTGTAGCTCTCCTGGAGAAACCTCTTTGGTGAAGGACAGGCAGGTTTTAGATCCATAAAAAGGAGGGTGGGAAAAGGATGTTCTGGGCACACAACGTGATAAGCTGGAAGGATACAGTCCAGGTTTGGGGCTTGAGTATGTGGAAAGAGAAAATGAAAGGTAGAGGAGAGTAGTAAAGGGCCCAAATGCAAGGCCAGTGCTTTAGAAGGTCATTCTGTGGGCAGCAGGGAACAGAGAAAGAACACAGCTGTAAGGCTGGGACTAGGGTGCAGCAAGTAAGACATCCAGGCACAAAATTCAAGGAGGCATGTGCTCGCAGTATCCTGTAAGTGTAGCATCAGCCCTTGAAACACCCAGAGGGTTAAATTTTGTTCCCAAGGCACCACACTTGCCTCACCCTAGACCAGCCCTGAAAGACTAATATGCAGCTGAGCTTTGGGCAAATTAAATTCCCACCCCCAAGGCAGCAGAGATTTGAGTCCCACCTCTACCACCTGTTGGCTGCACAATCTTGGCCAAGTTACCTGTGCTTAGCAACGGTCTGCCTCAGTTTCCTCACCTGTAAAATGGAGATGTTAACTGCACCTTACCTCTGGGGTGGCTGTGCAAATACATGTGAAGCACTTAGGACATGATGTGGCATATAGTAAGCATATGGTAATGGTAACACTTGGCTACTATTACTGAAACTGGTCAGAATAAAGGGTGACAATTAGGAGGGCTGGAAATACAAATTGGAAAGCAATTGCAAGTCAAAGCAAAAGATGAAGTCTGAAAAAGGGCAGTTGACAGAAAAGATGAAGTGATGGATATTACAGAGAAAAGCAATTAAATCCACGAGTCTCGACACTTCATTCATTCCACAGTTATATATAAAGCTCCTATGTACATGGGATTGTTCTTAGAGTTGGGTTGATTGGAAAGCAAGCGAAAGTCTAGTCTTCCAAAATAGACTCCAAGAGATAAGAGGAGGTGGGAAGGTGGCAGCCTCAGCACAATATTTTGGTCTCCCTCCCAACTTCCAGCTGGGTATATAAAGAGGCTTATCTGTTGGCCTGGAAGGAATCCCAGGTGCTCTGGAGACAAGGTGTCCAGAAGCAGGGGAGGAAGGCTTGCCTCTAGCAGGGCCTGTGGCAAAGATCACCCAGCTGAGGGCTGCCCAAGGGGGCCAACCTGTCCTGGTGAGAATGAGGTCTGAGCTGTGGGAGCTCCCCAGCAAGCCCTCCTGCTGCCTGAGTCCCGAGCGAGGACTCACAGTCCACGGGCTCTGGTGTTGCCAAGGGGCCAAACTGCTTCCATTCTGAGGAATGAGAGGGCTGGGAACAGACCCCCAGTTTGCCAGCTCCAGGTCAGGCTCACTAGAGCAAACGGCCCATCTTAGAACCCACCTCCTGCCAGTTTGCCACCACCTAGGACCCCAATAGCCCAAAGCTGAGGGAAGCCATGTCTACCATGTGAGCAGGCAAGGAAACATGACAAGGAAAAGGACTTTTGTCTCTTATTCATTGCTGAAACCCCAGCTCCTGATATAGTGCCTGGCGTGGAATTGGTTGTTTAATAACTTTATTGGATGACTGGAAGAAAACTTTTCTAAAGCGAATAAAGACTTGACTCTTCATATTGAAATGGTTCATCAAATCCAAGATTGAAGTAAAAAAAAAAAAAAAAAAGCACCAAAAACAGACTCCTAGATAGATTCTGGAACTTCCAAGGATAAGGAAAATCTTTACCAAGATTCCAGGTGGAAAGAAGTTTACTTACAAAGAAAAGAGAAGCAGACTAGCACTAGACTTCTCATTCACAACACTAGAAACTCAGGACAGTGAGGTGACAGGAAGAGACATTCGAAAGAAAAGGCTATGATCCGAAATCATTTAAGAGATACCGTTTAGAAGTGAAAGCAAAAGAAAGCCGTTTTCAGACATGCAATTGACTTAGAAAACTATAGACTCTTTCTAAGGGAATAAATAATTTGAAGAAACACTCCAGCCAAATAAAGATTGAATCAGAGCAAAGATTCAAAGAAGAGGGTGAAAAGAGGGTGAAAAGATTCAAGAAATAGTGGTGAGCAAGGAATCTCATAAATACATAGTTAAATCCTAGATGGGTAAGTCTGCCACGTGAGTTATAAGTTTTAGGGCAGATTCATGAATGCAAGTTGATATGCCCTAAGGGAAAGATGAATAATAGCTTGGATATACAACCCTAAATTCTTTCAGCAAAACCCAGAATAGCATTGAGGATGTGGGGCAAGTGAGTGGATAGGGTAAAGGCATCTTGAACATCATATTTTAGGGTGACAGGCTGAGTTGAAGGTATGGAGTGGTGCCAAACATTTTTTGGTAGAGAACATAGTTGTTTTATTTTTCTGTGATAATAGAGAAAGACTTGAAGTGTAATTGCTAAAAATGGGAAGGTAAGTCTTTGCTAAACAGATAAGCAGAATTTACTAATTTCAAAGGGAACAAGAAGAAAGAACTAAAACATTGGCCCAGTAAGTGTTAAGTGCAAAAGAGAAAAAATAGGCAAAGCCTAGTTTGAAAAAAACAACAAAACATAAAGTAAGATAAAAGCAATAAAACCAATGTCAATTATGCTGAGTTCTTTCATCAAAGGTCTTTCAAATTGGATAAGAAATTAATGCTCTTATTTATGCTATCAGAAACTCACCTAAATTAAAAAGACATAAGCCAAAAATACAGGGATGGACAAAGATATATTGGGCAATTGCAAACCAAAGAAGGCAGGGACAGCATTGTTAATATCAGATAAAGTGGAATTCAAGGTCAAAGTGCATCATGGGCACAGAGGGATATTTTGTAATGAAAACTGTATAATCTGTGAAGAAGATCTAGCAGTCATAAACCATTTACCAAACATCAGCAGTAAAATTCTTAAGGCAAACTGACAAGAAATGTAAGGAGAATTGGATAAATCATGGTTATCAGGAGGGGAGAAGTTGATTTTCAGTATATCCATTTGGGAACTTGACAGACCAAGGAGACAGTGTTTTTCAAAGTTTGGCCCAAGGGTCACCACTGGTATGTGAGATGATGTAAGTGGCTTGGCCTCCAGCCCATCTGGGCATGAGCTAGGCTGAAGTGAAGGTTGGGCCGTCAGGGGAGCACGCCTCCTCTCTGGGCAGAGAGGGAAGGCCTGGGTGTCCCCTGGGAAGAGAATTATTTATTCATTCATTCATTCATGCATTCATTCATTCTCAAATGTTTCAGAGTCTACCATGCCAGGTCCTATGCTACATCCCTATTCATACTGAGCTGAAAGGACAAATGATTGTGGCTTCCTTTTAAAATAAATATAATAGGATTATAGCTGATACATAGATATGGCACAAAAATAATAATAATTGCAAAGGTGAGTTTTTAATGACTCAAGTTCAGAAAACACTGAAAAAAGACCAAAACAATAATTGAGAATTTGGATGACACAATCACCATACTTTATCTAATGTATAACCCTGCCCCTACAAATAGAAAATACACATTTTTCTCTTATGCCCATGAAATATTTCTAGAAATTACAAAGAAAACTTCAGTACATTTCATGAAGGTGCAATTTAACAACTATAATCTCTGATTAAATAAATCAGCAGCAAAATTCAACCCTAGAAAATTTACCCAGCTGGAAATTGAGAAACATTCTTCAAAAACTTGTATCAGGAGGCTCGGAGAAAATGGCGGCATAGAGAGGAGTGGAAGTTAGTTAGTCTCCCCAGAGTAACTAATAAAAAATGAGGAACAACTAGTAAAAGATCTGGAAGAACTGCTGGGAGACAACTGCTAAGTCCACACATCATGCAACAATCTGGAATGGGAGAAATGCCTGAGATCACAGCACAAAATCTGAAGGTAAAAACTGTGGACCCAAGCTAAGAGCCCCCTCCCCCATGGCAGCCTGAACTGTAAAGCCTCATGGTGCTAGAGAGCAGCACTCTCTGAACAAGCGAATACACCTCAGCCCAGCTCCAACTGGGGTTTTAATGTTAACTGCTCACTACAAACTACGAATCCCCAACAAGCAGGCAGAGGCTGTTGGTGACTACTGACCTTGGAGAGCCAGGGGATGTATCTGTCTCAGGACAGGGAGCCCAAAGGATCAGGTGCTATCTCTGGCCGACGGGGGAATCTGGGGGCTGTAGACTGACACAGAAAGGGGGCTTTCTGTCCCTTTCTCTCTCTCTCAACCTGGACGGCTCAGTGGAGAAAGCCTCAACTATTTTCAGCTTGCAGTGCTCTGCAGTAGAGAAAGCCTCAGCCATTTTAAACTTGCAGCACTCTGACCCAGACAAGGGTGGAGATAGCAGAGTCAGAGAAACAAAGAATCTATTTATATGCAAATGACCTCTCTCTAGGGGGCATATCTTCCCAAGAGGAAAGAGGTGGGGCCCAGCTCTACTACCTGTCTTCCATTCAGAACCAGACCCCAGAGCCTGGGGAAGGAGAGCCGCAGGCCACACCCCCTTACACCAGCCCGTGACAGGCTGACAGGCACCACCTGCTGGGCAGAAAAGCACAGGGTGTGTCAGTCCTCTAAGACACACCATCAGGGAAACCGGATACTGAATATTTCCTCCTTCTGTGACCTGAGCTTGTTCTCGTCTGGGAAAACCTGATTGGGCTGGCCTAGGAGGTCAGATGCCTAGACAACAGAAAACTACAAACTACACTAAGAAAAGTGAAGTTATTGCCCAGTCAAAGGAACAAACTTAAACTTCAACTGAGGTACAGGAATTTAAACAACTAATACTAAATCAATTCAAAAAGTTTAGAGAAGATATGGCAAAAGAGATAAAGGCTGTAAAGAAAACACTGGGCATACATAAGGCAGAAATCGAAAGTTCAAAAAAACAACTGGATATGAAAGGCACAACACAAGAGAAGAAAGACAAAATGGAAACATACAACAGCAGATCTCAAGAGGCAGAAGAAAACACTCAAGAACTGGAGAACAAGGCATCTAAAGCCTACACACAAAAGAACAGATAGAGAAAAGAATGGAAAAATATGAGCAACATCTCCAGGAACTTAAGGACAAAACAAAATACAGGAATGTATGTATCATTGGTGTCCCAGAAGGAGAAGAGAAGGGAAAAGAGGCAGAAGCAATAATAGAGGAAATAATCAATGAAAATTTCCCACCTCTTATGAAAGACATAAAATTACAGATCCAAGAAGTGCAGCATACTCCAAACAGAATAGATCTGAATAGGCCTACGCCAAGACACTTAATAATCAGATTATCAGACATCAAAGACAAAGAGAGAATCCTGAAAGCAGCAAGAGAAAAACGATCCATCACATACAAAGGAAGCTTGATAAGACTATGTGCAGATTTCTCAGCAGAAACCATGGAGGAAAGAAGGAAGTGGTGTGATATATTTAAGATACTGAAAGAAAAACCGCCAGCCAAGAATCCTATATCTGGCAAAACTGTCCTTCAAATATGAGGGAGAGTTCAAAATATTCTCTGACAAACAGACATTAAGAGAGTTTGTGAACAAGATACCTTCTCTACAGGAAATACTAAAGGGAGCACTACAGACTGATAGGAAAAGACAGGAATGGGAGGTTTGGAACACAAATTTGGGTGATGGTAGCACAGCAATGTAAGTACACTGAACAAATATAACTATGAATATGGTTGAAAGGGGAAGGTTAGGAGCATGTGGGACACCAGAAGAAAAGAAGAAAGATAAAGGCTGGGACTGTATAATTCAGTGAAACTTCAAGTGTTCAACAATTGTGATAAAATGTACAAATGTGTTTTTTCACAAGGGAGAACGAATGTCAACCTTGCAAGTTGTTAAAAATAGGTATTGGGGGAAAAATACAATCAACGTAAACTAGAGACTATAACAGAAACTTTGTATTATGCTTCCTTTAATGTAACAAAGGCAATATACCAAGGTAAATGCAGATAAGAGAGGGGCAAAGGGGAGGGGTGCGAGACTCTTGGCATTTGTGATGTTGTCTGACTCTTTATTCTACTTTGATCTAAGGTTATTTTTCCTTTTTCTGCTTCCTAGCTGTCATGTTGTTTTGTTTGTTTGTTTTCTCTCTTTTTTTTTTCTTTTCCTTTTGCCTCTCTACCTTCTTTAACTCTTCCTCCTGCTTTGTGGAAAAAATGTAGATGTCCTTATATAGCTAGTGGTGAGGGTGGTGAACACATAAATATGTGACTATACAGGGGAACATTGATTGTTTACTTAGGATGGAATGTATGGGGTGTGGACAAAACCATCTTAAAAAAAAAAGGGTTGATGACGAAAACTTGAGGGCAATATACTGAGTGAAATAAGCCAGACGCATGGACAAATATTGCAGGGTCTCACTGATAGGAACTAATTATAATATGTAAACTCACAGACATGAAATATAAGTTACCAAGATATAGAACAAGGCTAAACGATGGGGAGCAGTTGCTTAGTATGGGCAGAATGTTCAATTAGTTTGAACTTAAATGTTTAGAAATGAACGGAGGTGCTGAATGGTGTGTGAATGTTGTGGAAAGGGGAAGCTCAGAGTCATGTATGTCACCAGAAGGAAAGCTGGAGGCTAAAAGATGGGAATATATAAAACAGTGAAACTTGTGGTGGGCAATGTCTGAGATTAACTGTACAAATATTAGAAATCTCTTCCATGAACCAGAACAAATGTATGACAGTACAACTAGAAGTTAATAATAGAGGGGCATATAGGAAAATATATATACCTATTGCAAACTATGTACTACAGTTAGTAATATTTCAGTGTTCTTTCATAAACATAAACAAACATAAACAAATGTACTATACCAATATTACAAGTCAACAATGGAGGAGGGTGGTTAGGGATATGAGAGGATTTGAGTTTCCTTTTTTTTTTTTGTCTTTATTTCTTTTCTGGAGTAATGAAAATGTCCTAAAAATTGTACAAAAATTAATTGTGGTAATGGATGCATAGCTCTATGATGGTACCATGGACAATTGATTGTGTACTTTGCATCTTTGGATAATTGTATGGTATGTGAACAATCACAATAAAAAAATAAAAAATTAAAAAATTAAAAGATTGAGACATTTAACTACCTAAAAAAAAAAAAATGTAAGTCTTTGCATGACAAACAGTAGAAAGAGGAGTGACAAACTTGGCAAAAGAAAAACACATAGACAAAGGACTAATTTCTCCAATATGTAAAGAGGTTTGTATAAAACAATGAGGGGAAAAATAGAAAACTGGGGGAAAATAAAAGAACAGAGTTCTCAGAAAAAGAAATACAAATGACTTTTAAACACATAAAGGAGTGGTCAACCTCATTCAAATACATATTAAGACCAAATACATATTAAATACATATTAAAAGTATTGAAAAATACTTTTTATCTATCAGAAGGGTAAAGATAAAAATGTTTAATAATATGCTAGCCGTGAAAATATGGGGAAATAGACACTTGAAGACTCTGTTGATGGGAGCATGCATTGGTGCACACCTTTTGGAAGGTATTTTGCTAATAAGTATCCAAATTTTAAATGTGTAAGTTGCCTTTAGGGAATTATTCCACATATACTCATTTATAGGTTAAAAGTTGTATATTCAAGGTTATTCATTAGAGAATTCTTTTTGTAGCAAAATTTTGTGAACAAAATAAATGTCCGCCACTTCATAAAACAAAACAAAAGAAAACAAAAAAACCTCTTGGATCAAAGAGATAATTAAAACTGTAGTAATTGAAAATAACAAAAAAAGAGAATGTCTATGAGATGTAACTAAAGTTGTATGCAGAGGAAATTTTAGAGCCTTTTATTATTTCAAAAAAATGAATAACTATTTAATAAAAACATTTTTAAAAAAAATCAAGGCTTCAGTTCAAGAAACTGGAAGAAGAACAACAAAATCAGTCCAAGGTTTTTATGCCAGAGTGGCTAAGATGATAGAATGGGAAGAAAGCTCTGTGCCAGGCGTTATGCGAGGTGGTACATACAGTATTCTTTTAACTCTCAACCCAGCTAGATCTTCTCACCATTACACAAAGGAGGAAACCGAAGTTCGGAGACATTCCATATCTTGGCTAACACTGTATGACTCCTGGATTGCAGAATTGAGATTGAATCTAGGTTTTGAGCACCCCAGACCAACATTATAAGATTTCTCAAATGATGGGCCAGGTAATCTGTATTTTTAACAAGCACTCCAGTTAATCTTTATGAGCAAGCCAATGGTGGAAATACTAGACTACATCCTAGGCAGAAAACTACTTCCCTGAACACAACTGTAACAATAGCAAATGTGAATTTAGCACTTACCTGTTCAAGCCCTTGGAACATATCTACTCCTGTTATATAATCCTCACAACCACCCTTGTGACATTTTGTAACATGTTCCATTTTACAGATTAAGAAATGGACATGAGAAAGGTTAATGAACTTGCCCAAGGTGACAGCTAGTAAAAGAATGATTTGAACCCAACTGGCCCGGCTCCAGGGCCTGTGTTGTTGGCTTCTGCTCTAGAAAAGAAAACTGTGTCCCCAGTTGGAGATGCAGGTCGGGTACCGGGTGGAGGCCTCCAATGGGAAGATGGGAAGGAGGGCTCAAGAGGGAGGAGAGGCTAGGAACCTGGGTCAATATCTACACAGAAGGACCACTGATAGCCTCAGGATTAAGTGTTGCTAAGGTATAGGAGGCAGGGATTTTTACCCACTAAGTGCCTTGAGTAAAGGAGCTAGTGTCTACAAAAACTTTTAGGACCCTTAAAAATTTTTCAAAATATGAAGGAAAGAAAAAAAATCAAACCCAGCAAAATTGCAATGGACAAATCTTTAAATGCCTACATTACAAAGTATTATTTCAACCAATCAAATGCAAATAGATTCAATTCCCATATATTTGTAAATGAATTATATTTCTTACGGGAAGGAGATGCATTTCATTCTATCTGGAGTGAAATAGGGTGGCAGCTCTGCATGAATGTGTGCCTGGGGAGACAAAGGCCTTAAAATGGCCTTTAGAAAAATGTAGAGAAGAATATTATTGACGGGAGTGGTGAAATGTAGAGAATAGTATGGGAGTGGTAGGCACGGAGAAAGAAAAAACTACCCACAAGAGGCACTTTACATGCAGTGGTTTATGGAACCTTGGTAAGAATCTCAAAACTGGAGTTATACTATACCCATTTTTCGGGTGAGAAAAATGAGGTTCCGAGTCGTTCAGTCAGTTGCCCAAGCTCCCATGGCTAATTAGGTAGCACAGGTGACTACAAAGCCAAGGAGAAAAGGCGCCCCCTGGTGCCCATCTTGTGAACAGCTGGCTTCCGCTCCTGCCTGCCAGCTACAATCAGTTTCTAACTTTTACTTGGAGCACAAACCATGCACTTGAATGAATAAGTCCACCAAGCTAAAAAGTTACAGGGTTTGGAAAAGCGGGAGATGGCCAAACAGTTTAGCAGATACTGCTAGGGAAACTCGCTCACTATATGTGAAACTATAAAACTGAATCATTACACAATACCACACAACACAGAGGTAGACTTCAAATAGCATAGTCTGTAATATGTGTGGTACAAACATAAAGTTTACATAGTAAATATAGAAAAAATATCTCTGTGACCTACAGATAAGGACTGTAAAGAAGGATTTCTTAAACTGCAGCCTCAAAGCCCGAATTATAAGGAAAAAGCTTTGGTGGGACTGACTGCATCAGAAGTTTTGATCCACAAAGCTCACCATGTAAAAAGTTAATAAGAGAGATGACAAAATTGGGAGAAGACAGTTTCAATGTCTGAAACTGACAAGGGACTTAGACCCAGATGATTGACAAGAAGACAGGAACCCCAAAAGAGAAACAGGCAATGGACACTGAACATGTTATTCTTGAAAAGGGAAACCCAAAAGTTTAATAAGATACAATGAGATATCTCATATCATAAGTAATTAAGAAATGCAAATTACAATAATGGGAGATCACGTTACATGCATAAGATTTTCAGATATCAAAAATCTTTTTAATGCCAAGCGATGAGGGATAGAGGCAGGAGAGGGGATTCCCAGGCTCTGCTGGAGGGAGAAGTGACTGGCCCCTGGTTGGTTTTAGTTAGATTAAGCACCATGTACCCCATGTCCCAGCAATCCTGCTACTGAGCATCAACCTCCAAGAAATTCTCGTGCAGATCCACAAGGGGATATTTGCCAAGAGATCGGTTGTCGTGTCATTTGAAGAATTGGGAGACTGATATCTCTTGCTGGGAGACTGGATGACTAAATTGTGGTGGATGAGGGACAAATGTGGCAATATTATGGGATGTTCCCATGACATGGGTAGATGCAAGTGGAAAAAAGCAAGAAATAGAATGAGCCTTATAACCCAGGACTATCTCTGACCATTAGAAATGCATGCTTATAAAACCACGCTACGCATTTTACAAGAATGGCCACAAACAGCAGGGTGCACGTCTAACACATTGAAGGGGCTTCTCTACGAGAAGCCAAAGGAGAGTGGGAATAAGGGGGAGTTGAAGGAAAAGAGGGTGCAACAGTGCAGGCTTCCTAGCAGGCCATGGTTATGAGTGGCCACAGGAGCTGGGACAACCACTGGGCCTCTTCGTGCCTGTTTCCCTACCCCCCTACTGGTAAAATACAAATAACAGTAGTACTCACCTCCTGGATTGCTGAGAGAACCCAGTTAGGTAATATGTATGTAAAGGGCTCAGAATAGCCTTTACTATTTTTATTACTGTTGTGAGTATGGGGAATTCAAGTCTCGGCACATGAGGTCCACAAAGATAAAGGGGCAGAGTCAGGATTTCGGCCCAGGAGAGTGATTCCACTGACTCTCTATTCCAACCCCATGCATTCTAGAAGCCTCCAAATGCCAGTCCTGGGAGATGGTAAAGCCAGATCCCCTACCCATGCCAGGAGGGCCTGTGAGTCTCGGTAGGGGGAAGGGGACTCTGATTTTAAATATCTCCCAGAGCCGCTGACCTGGAGTGTGGCTCAGAGCCCTGGCTGGTGCTGAAGGGAGGGTGGTTGGGGGTGAGCCTGGGCCAGCGGGAGGGAGACCCAGCCAGAAGGCCCCTCTCTGCCAAAGGGAGCAAGCACCAGAGGCCGCTGTGGCCCTTGGCCGTCTACCAGGAACCCACACAGGCCTCCACATCCAAGAGAATAATTACAAAATAAAGAATGTCCTTGCCATAAGGTCCTGCAAACCCATTATGGGGTATATACTTGGAGAGCAGGAACATGAATGGACATTTGCACACTGGTGTTTATGGAGGTAGTTTGCATGATTTGCAACAGATGGAGGTGGCCTAAGGGTACATCGATTGATGAACAGAATGGTGAACTGTGGTGTATGCATAAAATGGAATACTGAGCAACTGTGAGGAGTGAAGCTGTGAGACAGGGACAAGCTGAATGGATCCTGTAAACAGTATTTTTTTTTTTTTTAATTTTTTTTCTACCAACTTTTTTTTAATATTCATTTTATTGAGATATATTCACATACCATGCAGTCATACAAAACAAATTGTACATTCGACTGTTCACAGTACCATTACATAGTTGTACATTCATCACCAAAATCAATCCCTGACACCTTCATTACCACACACACAAAAATAACAAGAATAATAATTAAAGTGAAAAAGAGCAATATTAAAGTAAAAAAGAACACTGGGTACCTTTGTCTGTCTGTCTGTTTGTTTGTTTGTTTCCTTCCCCTATTTTTCTACTCATCCATCCATAAACTAGACAAAGGGGAGTGTGATCCTTATGGCTTTCCCAATCCCATTGTCCTCCCTCATAAGCTACATTTTTATACAATTGTCTTCAAGATTCATGGGTTCTGGGTTGTAGTTTGATAGTTTCAGGTATCTACCACCAGCTACCTCAATTCATTAGAACCTAAAAAGGGTTGTCTAAAGTGTGCGTTAGAGTGCCCACCAGAGTGACCTCTCGGCTCCTTTTGGAATCTCTCTGCCACTGAAGCTTATTTCATTTCCTTTCACAACCCCCTTTTGGTCAAGAAGATGTTCTCCATCCCATGATGCCAGGTCTACATTCCTCCCCGGGAGTCATAGTCCACGTTGCCAGGGAGCTTCATTACCCTGGGTTGTAGACAGTATTTTGAGTCAAGTACACCAGAAACAAAAAGATAAACCTTATAATGCCCCACCAATATGGCCTAACTACAATGTGTAAACTCAAAATTGAATCTTAGAGCACAGCTTATCAGGGGTATGCTTATTGTAATGGTCTCTAGATTGTAAGCTCTTACAGCAGTCACATCTACTCCTGAACTGTAATGGCTATCTCCAGATTCCAAGATGCTGATCCCGTTGTGTATAACCCAATCAATCCCTGGAACTTTGGTTATCTTTGTGACACCTGAAACTCAGAGCTAGAAATCGGCAGATATGAACGTCACTATTAGCACATACAGCAACTGTTAAAAAAGCTGAAAGAGAATCCAGACTTCAACTAGAGATATGAATGAAGCAAATGTGGTTAGGACTAAGGCAAACAGGCCAAAGGGTAAAGGATGATACTGACTGTGTTTTAAAACTTCAACTTCTGTGTGAGACCAAGGGAAGAGGTATTTATTTGGTGCAGGATCTATATTTTCTGTAGTACACTAAATAATTTTAACTTGTACAGTCAGTTATTCAAACATCATAATTACTTGGAACTTTGAATAGGAAGTGAGATCTGGTAGGTTTGTACAGGTTAGTGTAAAACAGTGACACACCCCAAAGTAATTTGGGCAGAGAATAAAAATATATATGCAGAGCTCCCCTGAGGAGCTGGGGGAAAATACAAAAATGTTGGACTTCCTCACCTGGGCTGTTGCTGATGTTCTCACAAACATTGAGGACTGACATCTTGACATGCTGAGCCCTCTATCATGGGACTTGCCCTTATGAAACTCGTTACTGCAAAGGAGAGGCTAACCCTGCTTATAATTGTGCCTAAGTGTCTCCCCCGAGTGCTCTTTGTTGCTCAGATGTGGCCCTCTCTCTCTAGCTAAGCCAGCTTGGCAGGTGAACTCACTGCCCTCCCCTCTATGTAGGACCTGACTCCCAGGGGTGTAAATCTCCCTGACAAAGCAGGATATGACTCCCAGAAATGAGCCTGGATCTGGCATCATGGGATTGAGAACATCTTCTTGACCAAAAGGGGCAAGCAAAATGAAACAAAATAAAGTTTCATTGGCTGAGAGATTTCAAATGGAATAGAGAGGTCACTCTGGTGGGCATTCTTATGCACTACATAGACATCCCTTTTGAGGGTTTAGTGAATTGGAATAGCTAGAAGTAAATACCTGAAATGATTGTATAAATATGTAGCTTACATGGGGTGACTGTGATTGTGAAAATCTTGTGGATCACACTCCCTCTATCCAGTGTATGGATGGATGAGTAGAAAAATGGGGACAAAAACTAAGTGAAAAATAAGGTGTTATGGGAGGAGGGATGATTTGGGTGTTCTTTTTAACTTTTATTTTTCATTCCTATTTTTATTCTTTCCGATGTAAGGAAAATGTTCAAAAATAGATTGGGGTGATGAATGCACAACTATATGATGGTACTGTGAACAGCTGATTGTACACCATGGATGATTGTATGGTATGTGAATATATCTCAATAAAACTGAATTTTAAAAAAATGAACTTGCAATGTGTTTTTCATTTAGGGACCCTTTAAAGTAACACCTGATATGGGGGTTATCCTGGGCTAATAATCCCCTGCCCCTCGCCCCAGCCCTGGTGTGCAAACAACCCATCAGAAGGGGATTTTGTGGGACCTCCCTTCTCTGGCCCCTTTTTTGCTGTAGCAAATTTGAACATAATAGTGAAGAGACAGGAAAATGATTAGGAATGCAATGGCCTTGCCTTCCATGTGGCCCACGCAGATTAATGATTGCTTTATTACGAATTTCTTCTTTTGACACTTTGCCAGTGGAGGTACCTGGGATCATTAAGCAAATGAAGGGAAGAAAAAAAATCGTCACAGCTGAGCAGGGCTGGGCCTGGCAGGGCTTGTGGGGGCCCCCGGCTGGGATCTCAAGAGCTGTGCTGTGTAAGTGGGTGGTGTACTGTCACCACAATGTCCCCTCTCTCCTCTGAGCCTCTGAAATAATAAGGGACACTCGAGTAAAAGCACCCACTCCGTGCTACCCAGCACACTAGGCACCTCCCTGCATCATCTCACTCAGTTCCCAAATGAAGCCAAGAGGTGGGCCTTCTTATCCAGAAGAACCTCAGGGTAATAGCACATGTGTAGAATTGGGTTTGACGTCCTGTGGACGTAAACCAATGAATTCAAGCTCCCCTTCCCCAATTTTTCTTGTGGTGCCCACAGGTAAAACCAAACAGAGAAGAAACACTCATTCAGGGCTCATATGTGCCAAGAACTATCCAAGTGTAAGCCTCACAACCACTGTCTTAGTTTCCGAGGGCTGCTGTGACAAAGTACCACCAACCAGATGGCTTAAAACCACAGAAATTTATTGTCTCATGGTTCTTGAGGCTGGAAGACTGAAATCAAGATGTCGACAGGGCCATATGCTCCCTTTGAACATGAAGAGAATCCTTCCCTGTCTCTCCCTGGCTTCTGGGGGTGATTGGCCATCCTTGACGCTCCTTGAATTACAGATGCATCACTCCACTCCCTGCCTCCTCTGTCTTCACATGGTGTTCTCGCCAATGAGTCCAAACTTCTCTCTTCTTTTAACGATGTCAGTCATATTGAATTTAGGGCCTACCTTACCGCAGTATGGCCTCGTCTTAGCTAATAGCATCTGCAAGGACCCTATTTCCAAATAGGGCTAGTCTGAGGTATGGAGGATTATCCTTTTGGATGACACAACTCAATCCATAATGGCCACCCTGCAAGGTCAGCCCAGAACTTTTACTGGCCTGGGTTGCAGAGGACACTGAGCAGTTAGGTAACATGCCAAGGCCCACAGGGAGTGGTGGGGCCAGAATTAGACACGGTCGCTCATGCCAGAAACTGGGCTATTAACTACTATGTGATACTGCCCTTCAGAAAAAGAACTGTAAGCAAAAATAGTAATGAAAGATTAGAAAAGAAATGGATGTTTTGAATAGAAGAAAATGGCTTTCAATAGCAGCCAGGTCAGCGGCCCAAATAGCTCATACTTTAGCAGGTGAGGAAGATGGGAAGATTCTAGAGGCTTCCATTCATGAGGCCTATTATCACTCACAGACAAGAAAGAAAATAAAAGTTTACATGTGAGGAAAAGAAACAAAAGAGGGAACTACCTAAGGCTCAGAGAGGTTTCATAATTTGCCCAAAGTTTCACAGCTAGAGAGTGACAGAGCCAGAGTTTGAACTCAGATTTAATCCTTCTGGGAACAGGGTGTCAGGGTGGTGGCCCCAGGAAGAGAGTGTTGTCTTCTGGGGCAGAAAGAAAGTATAGCCATCAGCCCTCCCAAGCCTGCCAGATGCCTACATTCTAGGAAGGCTTGACAACCAATTTACAGGAAATACAGAGGCCAGAAGAACATGTAAAACAGTACAATGGAAATGCCACCCACAAAATCCATACTGTGGGAAACTCTATAGGACAAACCCTCTGGTTTCCACAGCAAATAAAGTATAATGGGGAAAAGAGAGATGAAGAATCATATCAACCAATTGCTATGAGAGGTCTTTATTTGGTTCCTGATTCAAATGAACAACTGTAAATTTGAACAGGACAGGATATTTGAGGATATAATTAATTTCTTAGGGGTGATACTGTTATTGTGGTTACAGTTTTTAAAAGACCCCTAGAAATGTTCAAAAATTGATTGTGGTGATGAATGTACAATTATATGATGATACTGTGAACAACTGATTGAACACTTTGGGTGACTGTATGATATGTGAATAGATCTCAATAAAATTGCATTAAATAAAAAGATCCCTAGAGACAAATATACTGAAATATTAACAGATGAAATGATATTATGTTTGAGATTTGCTTCAAAATGATATGGGGATGAGGTAGGGATGAAATACAATTGGCCATGAGTTGATGAAGCAGAGGATGGGTACATGAGGATTCATCATACTATTTGGTCTGTAAATAAAAAGCTTTTAAAATTGGAGATATTTTATACTCCTTCCTCCCCTGAACAGATTAAGGTAGACTTGGCGGCCCAGGCAGCACTGCAATGGCAGTCTTTGGTTGCTGCTGGGGAGGTACTTAGCAGGTTGCTTTATGAGCGAGGAACCCCTGGTGGAAACCTGTGCTCCCCACACCCCGTCTGCCTCTTCTGTCACCAGAGCCTCCGCCGAGCCCATTGGGTCCTGCTTGGTTGCTTCTCTCCCACCTCTTCTCCTGGTGATGAGGCCTGAGCACCGTCGTGCCTGCTTCTCCCCACATCCGCGACCATCCAGCATTGGCACCCACCCCTCAGCCCAGCCCCAGCTTTGCCCACTCGTCATCCCTCACCAGCTGCCTGCCTAACCCGGCCAGGGCACAGCCAGAAGGGGTGAGGGGTTTCAAACCCTGGGAACAAAGACCTGGGACAGCGCTCCTGAGGGGGATCGGAGAGGTCAGGCTGACTAAGCGACATCAGTTTACGAAGGACCACCCTGTGAACTTTCCAGAAGGTAGCTTAGGAGTATGTATCAATAGCTTTAATAACATTCATGCCCTTCAACCCAGGAATTGCACATCCAAAAATTTATCTCAGTGAAATATTACAGGTTTCAGATAAAAGTTTGTGTATAAGATTATTCGCCACAGTGTTATTTATATTAACGAAAAACTGAAAACAATTTAAAGATCATACCAGAGGAGAAAGTTTATCTAAATGATTGTACAGATCTAATTGTTCCCTGAAACCTTCTTTTCCTTTTGGTAATGTAACTCCCCTCCCCCTGCACATACATGCATTTTAGCAATGCCCTTGGATACCCAGCTACACTCAATGTTTCCCATTTGCCCTTGTAGCTAAGTGTGCCCTTGTGACGAAGTTCCTGTTAAAGGAATAGAAGTGGAAGTGATTTGCTTCCACATCACTCTTTTATAAGGAAATTGCTTGCTCTCCACCTCCTCTTCCCCTGCATTTGTCACTATGCTGACACCCACTCTGCAGGGCTGGAGAGCCAGCTGTGAGCAAGCAGATGAAGGCAACAAGTAAGCAGATGGTGAGAAATAAGACGGAAGGAGCCAGGGTCCCTAATGATCCACACTGTGGAGCACCTGTCCACCTCCCATCTGTTAGGTGAGAGAAAAAAGAAACATCTATCTAATTTATAATTTATAACTCAGTGGGAAAATAGCAGACCATCCAAACTATATATGCATCAAAGGATACTATCAAGAAAGTGAAAAGGCAACCTAGGGAAAGGGAGAAAATATTTGGAAATCATTCATCTGACAAGGGCCTAATACCCAGAATAAATAAAGAACTTTTACAACTCAGCAACAAAAAGAAAAACAACCCAATTAAAAAATGGGCAAAGGACTTGCACAGACATTTCTCCAAATAAGATATACAAATGGCCAACAAGCACATTAAAAGATGCTCAACATCATTAGTCAGTGGGAAATGCAAATCAAAGTCACAATGAGAAACCTTCTCACACTCATTGTTTAGAAAATGAAAAATAAATGTTGGCGAGGATGTAGAAAAATTGGAACACTTCTGCATTCCTGGTGGGAATGTAAAATGGTGCAGCTTCTGTGGAAAGCAATTTGGCAGTTCCTCAAAAAGTTAAACATAGAAAAACTATATGAATCAACATCTCCACCCCTAGGTAAATACCCAAAAGAACTGAAACCAGGGAAACATACAGATACTTGTTAACTAATATTCATAGCAGCATTTTCACAATAGCCAAAAGGTGAGAAAGCCCAAGTGTCCGTAAACAGATGAATGGATAAATAAAATGTGGTATGTCTATACAATGGAATAAAAAGGAATGAAGTACTGATACTTGCTACAACATTGATGAACCTTGAAAACATTATGATAAGCGAAATAAGCCAGACAAAAAAAGGACAAATTTATATGATTCCACTTATATGAAATAGGGGTTTCCACGGGCTGGGGAGGGTGGACAAATGAGGAGTTACTGGTTAGCAGGTACAGACTATCTGTTTGGGGTGATGGAAAAGATTGGGTAATGGATGGTGGTGATGGTAAAACAACAATGTAAAAGTAATTAAAGCCACAGTATTTACACTTAAAAATGATTAAAATGGCAAATTTTATGATATATATATATGTATTTCACAATAAAATAGAAAAAGAAAAAAAAACTGTATAGATTCTTACTAAACATGTCAAACCCACATTTGCTGGGGGAGGCCACACACTGATTTGAAGGCATCGCCTCGGTCTTGAAGGTTTTGTCTCTCAGTGAATCTCTTTCTCCAAAATGCTCAGGTACATTTCTCCAAGGCTCACCTGGGCATGAGAGTCACATAATCCCTCCAACCAAGAATGAGCCAGCATCCCATGATCAATGACAAGCCTGTTACTATATACGATATTTACATAGTGACTGCTCATGACAGTTACATGCATTTCTGGGCACGTTTTTATTTGACCCTTTTGAAATTGCTCTTAAAACTTTCCTGTGCAATGGTAAACATGCTCCCCCTCTTTTAAATTTAACACAGCTCCCAAAACTGTTGATAAGAATTGTACCTGCTTCTGAGTTATGAAGGCAGAAGTCTACATATATCTTCTGAAATCTGAATTTAGCCAGCGATGATGACAATATGTTGCTCTCTCCAAACTTTCTTCCCTAGTTTCATAAGATATTACATCAGGAAGAATGAGATCATTAATTGTATTTATAATGAAATGTGGGTTGTGGTTCCATTTCTGCCACTTCTCTGGTCCTTTGCTCAGGCACACATGCCAAATCTGCAGCACTCACTCATGCACGTGTGCCCATGCACGGATGCCCCTCGCCCAGCCGGAGGAGGGACAGTGTCCAGGTACAGCTTTCTTTCCAGGAGCAAATATACATCAGGCCTGATTTAACCAAACCTCCATTGCTTGGATGTGACAATAGGGACCCAGAGACCCCGAAAGCTCCTGACATCCTGTGGGAACTGAAGAGGTCCAGGTCCTGCCTACGGATGCTCTCAAAGGCTGGGCACCTTCTTGGGAAGTGTCTGTGCCCTCTTCCTGGGCTACCTTTTCTTCCCAAGCAGAGGGCTCACCCACCCCCTGGAGAGGGGGGCTGCTCATCCTCAGGAATCTGAATCTAATCAATGTACCTTGCAGCCTCCCTCAGGGGAGGGAGGGAGTGGAGATTCTGCTTCCCCTTGCAGGGCGTGGAGCTGTGAGCAGCCTTTATGGAGTGTGTCGTGGTCTATGCCTCGTTCACAATTTAGTCATCTCCGCGTCTTTGCTGAATAGCATGCTTTAAAGTGATACCTCCTTTTCAGCGTAGACACATTTAAAATCATGGGTCAAAATCACATATGGAAACCAGTGTCATTTGCCACAAACAGAGATCGATCTTAAAAATAAGTGTGAAAATGCATATTCATATATGCTTGCATATGCATAAAATATTTCTGGCAGGATGCATAAGAAACATAGGGATGGCCTATGGAGGGATGAGTTGATGGCGGCCAAGGACAGGGATGGGGGGGTGACTTTTAGTGAATAAGGCTGTATGTTCCCTTTTGCATTTATAAATTTGCTTTGGAGATTAAATTAACACAAATGATTTGAAAAAAAATTATGAAAACAAAACATTGGCATTAAATTCTGGTTCCATACTGTTCCCTGCTGGAGACTCTAAGCCTAAGGTCTCTCTCTGAGAAAGGATTGGCAAACCTAGCGAGTTGCTGAAGAAACTGTGCTACCTAGATGAGACTTCTCTTTGATGTAATAAAAGGATTGAAGCATAAGAAGGGACCATCTTTCCCCCTCCATGGCGGCTCTGTTTGTGCTGTCTCCCTGGCTATACTCCCCAGGCATCCTAGGAACAGAACAGACTCCAGGGAGCTAGAATTTAGACCAGCTTTCCAGGGCGCTCTCCTGAGTATTCCTGACCTGGTGCCCTTTGAAATCCCCGAAGCTTTATGCAAAAGATTTTACTAATATATATTTCCTAAGGAGATGGTCTATGGCTTCTAGCTGATTCTTGAAGGATCGGTGACCCCTAAAGGGCTCAAAAGCCCTCACTTTGCAGAAGCAGAAACTTAGCTTCAGGAGATACTTCTCCCAGGACATGCAGCTAGTACAGTGGACACTGACCCAGTCTTGGTGTCTCTCAGTCAACTCTTGATGGATGAATTAGTGATTTCATGGTGAGGAAGATCATAGATCTCTGAGCTGGAGGAAAGAACCCACAAGGGTCCATTTTGTCCAGCACTCTGCCTCTGGGCAGGTGAGGGCTTCCCAGCCTCAACTTCCATAGGAGGCCCGAGACCCGGAAAAACCAAATGACTTAGCAGATGTTTGTGCAAAGCAAAGCAATCTGAGTGCGAGAAGATCTGCTTCTGAATGTGGCTTCAATCCTCGTAGGAGGCTGGAGGATCTTTCCTTTGATTAATTGACTCTGATGCTAATTCTGTTTAAATCTTTGACCTTACAATTCTAGAGCAGTGGATCTCATCCAGGGGTGATTTTACTCTCCAACCCCTCCAGGGGTCTTTAGCAATGTCTGGAGACATATTTGATTGTCACAGCGAGGTACAGAACAGGGTGGGGTGCTCCCGGCATCTAGTGGGTGGAGGCCAGGGTGCTGCCAAACCTCCTCCATGGCAGAGGACAGCCTCCCCCCACAGCAAAGAGGCATCTGGCCCCAAATGCCAATATCGCCGAGGTTAAGAAATCCCATTCTAGAATTACTTAGAAAGGCTTTCAAAACTGTTTCCAAAATTCCATGCAAACATAACCTCCATAGAATTATAAAAGGATCTGTGATGTTGGGTGGAGTTGTAGGTATTGTGAACCGAATTAAGCTGATTTCATAGGTAAAGGATTAGGTAATTTTTGTTAGGTTTCCAAGGTACTAGTTACCAGAGGTCATGAGGGAAAGCTACACCCCCTACACGCTTGCTACCTGGTTAAAATGCTACCACTTGGACCAACATTTATTAACCAAAAGACACAAAGCAGCCATACAACCTGCTCAGTAAACCCAAGAAAGACCCAATTCTTTGTCCTTTTGGGTATTCCACCTGCACCTTGCGTAAAAGGTTTATCGAGATGAGTCCAAAAATCCTCTGAACCAGTGGCTGGATGCAAGACCCTTTAGAAATTGAGACTATGGCCTCAAATTTGAAACTGGAAGGGAAGAGCACACTAGATTCCATACCCCGTTTATGGAAAGATGGACACTGTCTCTAGAATATTCTAGCCAATGCACATATCTGAAAACCACAAATTTTACCAAGGAGAACCCATTTCTAGCCTCCATTGTGTTCATTAAGAAGCAGCATGTCTTCCTGAGGAGTGGAGATCTTCCAGCCTGCCCAACAGTCTTATGTTCTGGCCCTAGGGAGAGCAAGACTGTGAACCCTGGCCCAGGAGCCGTTTGTGACGATTTCTCCTTGCACCCACTTGGCTTCAACCAAGGCCGATATCAAAAGGATGCAGCCTGGTGCCCAGCAGCCCCTTCCCACATTGCAAAAGGTTTGATTATCAAAGCAATTGTCCCTTGGGATTTTCCTTCATAGTACTCATGGTAGTGAGATTGTTTGATAAATGTCTTTCCTCCCCACCAGGCTGGAAGATCCTGGATGTTTGCTGAGAGCGTAGAGAATCGTGGGGGCATGCAGCCCAGAATCAGGCCTGAATCCTGGATCTGCCAATTACTAAATGTGTGACCTTGAAAAAAATGAGTTGGCTTATTTGGGCACAATTCCTCCTCCAGAAAATGGAAATGACAGTAGGAATATCTCCCTCAGAAAGTTGTTACATGGATTAGATGTGCCAATACTTGGAAAGAGCTCAGCCCGGTGCATGTCCCGTACTAAATGCCTGATAAATGCTAACTGCTATTATTATTATGCATCTCTGCACTTTCAAGGCCTAGAACAAAAGTTAAATCAGAAGAGGAGGGAAAATGTCAGCTGCCTAGAGAACATGCCAATTTCCAGAGCTAGATGAGAGAATGAGGTTTCTGAATGAGCAGGAAGGAGAAGAGCCAGTGACACCACCCAGACATCGATTCATTTATTCTTTCAAAACCATCTACTCCAGGCTCTGTGTTACACTTGAAGATTAGAACTGCAAATGAGGTGACAAGGTTCCTGCCCTCATGGAGGGGAAACAAGTTAAACAAATAATTGCATAAATAACCATTTAATTACAATCGTGATAAGTGATACCAAATAGAATACAGAAGACATTAAGAGCGTTTTAACGGGGGAACTGCTATAGCCTGGGGGTCTGCACAGGCCAGAGGTGGGAAGGTTTGGTGAGTGAAGAGCCGCATGGTCAGCCCGTGGTGGCTGATACCACACGAGTATTTGCACAGCAGATGGAGACAGAGGGTCATAGCGTCCCCTTAGGTCACAGGAAGGTTGTGCATTTTCTCTGGCATTATACAGCAAGCCAGAATGCAAGGCACCAGCGGCTGCACACAACCATATGTCTAAGATGGGAAAGGAAAGCTCGCTGGGTATTCCTTAAACCAAGTGTGCCGGTTTGTATATTTATGTCCCCCAGAAAAAGCCATATTCTTTAATGCATTCTTGTGGGGGCAGATGTATTAGTGTGGATTGGGTTGGAACCTATTGGTTCAGTGTCAATGTGACCCACTCAACTGTAGATGATAACTCTGGAAAATTTCCATGCAGGCATGGCCCCACCCATTCAGCGTGGGCCTTGTTTAGTTTACTGGAGCACTATATAAGCTCAGACAGAAGGAGCAAGCTTGCTACAGCCAAGAGGGACACTTTGAAGAATGCACAGGAGTTGATGCATACATTCTGGAAAACACTGTTTTGAAATGCAACCTGGGATCAAGCAGACACCAGCCATGTGCCTTCCCAGTTAACAGAGATTTTCCGGATGCTATTGGCCATCCTCCAGTGAAGGTACCCTCTATTGATGGACAGTTTATGGCCTTTAGACTGTAACTGTGTAACCAAATAAACCCCCTTTTATAAAAACCATACCATTCCTGGTGTTTTGCATTCTGGCAGCATTAGCAAACTAGAATACCAGGTTTAAAGAAGATTTCCTAAAGCTTTCTAACAATGACAACAGTTTACTCTTCTCTCTCTGTGACCAAAGTCCCAGCTGGTTAATGCCTCTTGCTGCATACAAACACTTGGACCATTGACCAGGAAAAACACATTAATGGCTTGAGTAAAGTACCAGTCACTCATGGTCAGTGGGTTATTTTACTACATGGAATTTCTGCCAGGCCTGTGAAAGCAGATATGGAAGGGTGGGGAGAGGCCAGGACAAGGAATCTGAAAACTTCAGTTTAAGTCCTGTTAGTTAATGATAGGATCTTGAACAAGAACTCAGTGTCTCTGGGCCTCAGTGTCCTCATTGAATAATGGAGATAATAACACCCAATTGTATTGTTTAGGAGTGCTTTTGGCTACAAGTAACAAACACCCACTGACAAGGGCTTAAACAAATAGATGTTTATTTTTCTTGAATAAGGAGATGTGGTGATTGTGGACTTTGGAGCAGCAGCTCAGTGATGTCTGCTTCTTTGCAATTCTCTCATTCTTTCTCTCATGGTCACAAGACAGCTGCTGCAGCTCCAGGCATCAAATCCATATTCAAGGCAGTAACCAGAGAAGACAAAGGGTGCAATTGCCTCTTTTTTTATATAAAACAAATTTTAAGGCTGCTATGGGTTGCAGTTACATCATTTCAGTTCTTTCCTTCTAGCTATTCTAATACCCTAGCAACTAAGAAAAAGAAAATTATATAGAAATTCAGTATTGGCCATCCTCCAGTGAAGATACCCTCTGTTGATGGACACTTTAGGCCCTAAGACTGTAACTGTGTAACCAAATAAACCCCCTTTTATAAAAACCAATCCATTTCTGGTGTTTTGCATTCTGGCAGCATTAGCAACCTAGAACACCAGGTTTAAAGAAGACTTCGTAAAGCTTCCTAACAATGACAACAGTTTACTCGTCTTCTTTGTTAAATTCCGTCTTGTCTGTTGCTACCCCTTCCTCTAGTTTAATCACTTTCCCGATCTTCAGGGATGTCTAAGCAGTGACCACCCTAACTTGTTCATGTTAATAAGGGGTGTCAACTTTATGAGAAAAGGGGACACATCTGGTTGATGTTCTTGAAGAGGCTATTGCCTCTGGGTTTGGGGACATATCTGGTATAGGAACATTCTGGAGGATTTAAGTTTCTGAAGAATAAACTTAGTGAGTGAAACATTTATAGAGTCTCAGATAGGGAACAGGGTATTCTTTAGGGTTTTGGGGGACTACTGTTGATTTGGGCTTGTCATACTGTGGCCATTTGGCATATCTAGCTGAAGCTTGAAGAGGAGTAACCTCCAGGATAGCCTCTTGACTCTATTTGAAATCTCTTAGCCACTGAAACCTTATTTTGTTACCTTTCTTTCCCCACTTTTGGTCAAAAAGGCATTCTCAATCCCTACATGCCAGGATCAGGCTCATTCCTGGGCTCTGTGTCCCATATTGCCAGGAAGACTCATTCATCAAAGGGGAGGTTCTGTCCCACGTCGTGGGGGAGGGTGATGGATTTATTTGCAGAGTTGGGCTTAGAGAGAGAAAGTCTACATGTGAGCAAAAAAAGAGGTTCTCTGGAGTGACTCCTAGGTATAATTACAGGTGGGCTTAGCCTCCTCTTTACAACCATGAGTTCCACCTGAGCAAGCCCCAAGATCGAGGGCTAGACTTATAAAGTAGGGGGTTCCTAAATTCACATAGCATATGTTATGTTCACGATAATCCAACCATATCTCACATTATCCCCACTTAATTGTACAATCCTCATCACTCTTTGTTTTCTGTGCTAGTGTCTTACCTTAGAAGTATATCATGTGTCATGGTTAGGTTCATGTGTCAACTTGGCCATGTGATGGTGCCCAGGTGTCTGGTCAAGCAAGGATATTTGTGGCTGATTAATAAACCAGAATGCTGGTTTATTAAATCATCAGTCAATTGGCTGCAGCTGTGACTGATTATATCAATGAAGGGCATGTCTTCCACAATGAGAGAATTCAATCAGCTGGATTTAATCCAATCAGTTGAAGACCTTTTTTCCTATTTTTTTAATTTTTAATTTTTTTTAAATTTTATTTTATTGACATTGTTCACATACCATACAATCATCCAAACATCCAATGTGCACAATCAATTGCCCACAGTACCATCATACAGCTGTGCATCCATCACCACAATTAATTTTTTTCCAATTTTTAGAACATTTTCATTATTCCAGAAAAGAAATAAAGAAAAAAGAAAACTCATTTCCTTCCCTACCCTTAACCACACCCCCTCCGTTATTGACTCATAGTATTGGTAGAATACATTTGTTACTGTTGATGAAAGAATGTTAAAATATTGTTAACTGTAGTACATAGTTTGCAATAGGTATATTTTTCCCTATATACCCCTCTATTATTACCTTCTAGTTTTAGTGTCATACACTTGTTCTAGTTCATGAAAGAGATTTCTAATATTTTTACACTTAATCATGGACATTTTCCACCATAAGATTCACTGTTTCAAACATTTCCATCTTTTATACTCCAACTTTCCTTCTGGTGACATACATGACTCTAAGCTTCCCCTTTCCACCGCATTCACACACCATTCAGCATTGTTAGTTATTCTCACAATAATGTGCTACCATCACCTCTGTCTACTTCCAAACACTTAGGTTCAACCTAGTTGAACATTCTGCTCATAATAAGCAACCACTCTCCATTATTTAGCCTTATTCTATATCCTGGTAAATTATATTTCACGTCTATGTGTTTACATATTATAATTAGTTCGTATCAGTGAGATCATGCAATATTTGTCCTTATGCGTCTGACTCATTTCACTCAATGTAGTGCCCTCAAGGTTTCTTCATCCACCTGTTTTTTTTTTTAAGACAGTTTTGTTCATCCACTATACTTTCCTTCCTAAATAAACTATCAATGGTTCCCTGTATAGTTGCATATTTATGTATTTATGACCATCACTACTATCTATATAAGGGCATCTCCATTTCTTCCATGAAGAAGGAAGAAGAGTCAAAGAAGGTAGAGAGACAAAAGAAAAAGGAAAAGAAAAAGAAAGAAAGAAAAAAAAACATGACAGCTAAAAAGCAACCAAAGAAAAGATAGAATTAAACTAAAGTAGAATAAAAGAGTCAGAAAACATCACCAATGCCAAGAGTCCCATACCCCTCCCTTATGTCCCCCTCTTATAGGCATTTAACTTTGGTATATTGCCTTTGTTACATTAAAGGAAGCATAATACAGTGTTTCTGTTAACTATAGTTTCTAGTTTGCATTGACTGTATTTTTCCCCAATACCATCCTATTTTTAACAACTTGCAAAGTTGACATTCATTTGTTCTCCCTTATGTGAAAACATATTTTTACATTTTATCACAATTGCTGAGCACTCTAGATTTCACTGAGTTATACAATCCCAGTCTTTATCTTTCCTTCTGCTGTCCCACATGCTCCTAACCTTCCTCTTTCAACCATACTCACAGTCATCTTTGTTCAGTGTACTTACATTGCTGTGCTACCATCACCCAAAATTGTGTTCCAAACCTCTCACTCCTGTCTTTTCCTGTCTGTCTGTAGTGCTCCTTTTAGTATTTCCTGTAGTGCAGGTATCTTGTTCACAAACTCTCTCATTGTCTGTTTGTCAGAGAATATTTTAATCTCTCCCTCATAGTTGAAGGACAGCTTTGCCGGATATAGGATTCTTGCTTGGTGGTTTGTCTCTTTCAGTGTCTTAAATATATCACCCCACTTCCTTCTTGCCTCCATGGTTTCCCCTGAGAAATCCGCACATAGTCTTATTAAGTTTCCTTTGTATGTGATGGATCGCTGTTGTCTTGCTGCTTTCAGGATTCTCTCTTTGTCTTTGACATTTGGTAATCTGATTAAGTGTCTTGTCATAGATCTATTCAGATCTATCCTGTTTGGGGTATGCTATGCTTCTTGGGACTGCAATTTTATGTCTTTCATAAGAGATGAGAAATTTTCATTGATTTTTTTCCTCTATTGTTGCTTCTGCCCGTTTTCCCTTCTCTTCTCCTTCTGGGACACCCATGACATGTACATGCATGTGCTTCATGTTATCATTTAATTCCTTGAGATGTTGCTCCTTTTTTTCCATTCTTTTCCCTATCTATTCTTTTGTGTGTACACTTTCAGTTGTCTTGTTCTCCAGTTCCTGAGTGTTCTCTTCTGCCTCTTGAGATCTACTGTTGTATGACTCCATTGTGTTTTTCACCTCTTGTGTTGTGCCTTTCATTTCCATAGATTCTGCAGTTGTTTTTTCAAACTTTCAATTTCTACCTTATGTTCACCCAGTGTTTTCTTTATAGCCTTTATCTCTTTTGTTATATCTTCTCTGAACTCATTGATTTGGTTTTTAATTTGATTTAGCATATTTCTTTGAAAATCTTTGATTGATTGTTTCATTAAAGTGAAACAATATCTCAACTATATCTTCACTGAAGGTATATGTTTGTTCCTTTGACTGAACTATATCTTTGTTTCTCCTAGTATAGATTGTAGTTTTCTGTTGTCTAGGTATCTCATTTCCTTGGTTACCCCAGTCAGATTTTCCCAGACCAGAATGGGTTCAGGTCTCAGAACCCATATTCAGGGTGTATCTTAGAGGAATGATAGACTTTCCTGTGAGGTCTCCAGTCACTGTGCTTTTTCTAACCTGCCCAGCAGGTGGTGCCCATCAGTCTGTCACTCCTGACTGGTGTAAGGAAATATGGCCTATTTAGTTTCTGTTTTGGCTGTTTTCCCCCAGGCTCTGGGGTCTGGTTCTGAAGGGAAAGCTGGGCCTCACCTCCTTACTCTTAGGGAAGATACACCCCCTAGGGATTTATCATCTGCATTTGAATAGTCTCTCTGACTCTGTCTGGGTCAGAGCGCTATGAACTGAAAATGGCTGTGACTCTCTCTTCTGAGCCCCTCAGGTTGTGAAAGAGAAAAAGGGACAGAAAGCCCTGTTTTGGAACCAGTACATGGCCCCCCAGTTTCACTTGTTGGCCAGAGGTAATGCCCGGTCTTCTGGGCTCCCCCTCCCAGGACAGAGGAGTCCTCCAGCTCTTTAAGGGCAGTCATCACTAAAAGCCTCTTGTCTGCTTGTTGGAGGCTTGTAGTTTGTATTCAGCAGTCCCTATTTGTTAATTAAAACCCCAGTTGGAGCTCACCTGAGCTGTATTCGCTCACTCAGAGAGTGCTGCCAGTTTTTACCACAGCGAGGTTTTGCAGCTCAGCTTGCCATTGGGGAAGGGGCTCTCAGCACAGTTCTGCTGCTTTTACTTAGATTCTATGCTGTGATCTCAGCAGTCCTCCCAATCCAGGTTGGTGTACGATGTGTAGGCAATCACAGTTGTCCCCCAGGAGTTATTCCAAATTATTTACTAGTTGTTCCTTGTTGTTTATTAGTTATTCCAGGGGACTGACTAACTTCCACTCCTCTCTATGGTGTCATCTTGCCCCTCCCCCAATTAGTTGAAGACTTTTAAGTGAGACAGAGAACCTTCACTTCTTCTTCAGCTAGCCAGTGAAGCATTTCCTGAGAAGTTCATCAGAGTTCCCAGTTTGCTGCCTAAGTAAATCATCAGACACCTTCATTGGAGTTGCCAGTTTGCTGTCTGCCCTACGGAATTTGGACTCATGCATCCCCACAGTTGCATGAGACCCTTTCATAAAACCTTTTATTTAGATGTTTCTTGTTTATTCTGTTTCCCTAGAGAACACTAACTAATATATCATGCAAGCACCTATCTATATTTGTGGTGCTGATCTCTGAGAAATATGCCCTTAAACAACCCTTTCAATCCTATTTGCCTTCAATAGAGCTCTAATGCTTATAATCTCATTAACAAATAGTCATCACTCCTATCCATTCCCATACCTTTGAAGTCACCATCATTAACACATTAGATTATCATTCCCCCTTACTAACTTCTGTCTATCAGTAGGTCCCCAATATTCTACACTATAAGACATTGATTTTACATTGTTCAGAGGGTTCATAGAAGTGGTAACATACAATATCTCTCCTGTTGTGTCTTATTTCACTCAGCAATATATTTTCAAGGTTTATCCATGTTGCCATGTGTCTCAGGACCTTGTTCCTTCTTACTGCTATATAGTATTCCATCATATGTATATACCACATTTTTTAATTCACTCATCTGTTGAAGGACACTTGGATTGTTTCCATCTCTTGGCAACTGTGAACAATGCTGCTATGAACATCAGTGTACAAATGTCTGTTCATGTCAACTGTTTTCAAATCTTCTGGGCATATACTGAGAACAAGAATTGCTGGATCATAGGGTAATTCAATATCTAGTTTTCTGAGAAACTGCCAAACTGTTTTCCATAGCAGCTATAGCATTTTACATTCCCACAAGCAATGAATAAGAGTTCCAATTTCTCCACATCCTCTCCAGCATTCATTGTTTAATGGCAGCCATTCTTATTGGTGTGTGAGCGTATCTGATTGTGGTTTTGATGTGCATTTCCCTAATAGCAAGTGAAGATGAACATTTTTTTCATAGGTTTTTTTGTTTGTTTGTTTGTTTTTTTTAGCCATTTGTATTTCCTCTTCAGAAAAATACCTTTTCATGTCTTTTGCCCATTTTATAATTGGGCTGTCTGATCTATTGTTGTTGAGTTGTAGGATTTCTGTATATATGCAGGATATCAATCTCTTATCAGATGTACGGTTTCCAAATGTTTTCTCCCATTGAATTGGCTGCCTCTTTTTCTTTTTGACAAAGTTTTTTGAGGCACAGAAGCTTTTGATTTTGAGGAGTTCCTATTTATCTATTTTTCCTTTTGTTGCTTGTGCTTTGGGTATAAGGTCTAAGAAGCGACTTCCTAATAGTAGGTCTTGAAGATGTTTCCATACATTATCTTCTAAGAGTTTTATTGTGCTGTCTCTTATATTGAGGTCTTTGATACATTTGAGTTAATTTTTGAATAGGGTGTGAGGTAGGGGCCCTTCTTTCATTCTTTTTGTTATGGCTATCCAGTTCTCCCAGCTCCATTTGTTGAAGAGACTGTTCTGTCCCAGTTCTGTGGATTTCAGGGCCTTATCAAAAATCAGTTGACCATACATCTGGGGGTCTATTTCCAAACTTTTAATTTGATTCCATTGATCAATATGTCTATATTTATGCCAATATCATGCTGTTTTGACCACTGTAGCTTTTATAGTAAGCTTCAAAGTCTGGAACTGTAAGTCCTCCCACTTTGTTCTTCTTTTTAGGATGTTTTTTGGCAATTCAAGTCCCCTTTCCCTTCCAAATAAATTTGATAACTAATTTTTCCAAGTCTGCAAAGTAGGTTGTTGGAATTTGGTTGGAATTGCATTGAATCTGTAGATCAGTTTGGGTAGAATTGACATCTTAACAATGTTTAATATTCCTATCCATAAGCATGGAATAGTTTTTCCACCTATTTAGGTCCTTTTAAATTCTTTTAGTAAAATTTTGTAATTTTCTGTGTAGAGGTTTTTCTACATCCTTGGTTAAGTTTATTCCTAGGTACTTGATTTTTTTAGTTGCTATTGTGAACAGATTTTTTCTTTGATTGCCTCTTCAGTTAGGTCATTTCTAGTGTATATGAACATTACCAACTTATGTGCATTAATCTTATATTCCTGCCACTCTGCTGAATTTATCTATCAGCTCAAGTAACTTTGTGGGTAAACTTCTCAGGATTTTCCAATATAAGATCATATCATCTGCCAAATAATGACAGTTTTACTTCTTCCTTTCCAACTTGGATACTTTTATATCTTAACTTGGTGAATGCTCTGGCTAGAATTTCTAGCATAATATTGAATAATAGAGGTGACAGTAGGTATCCTTGTTCTTGTTTTCCGATTTTAGAAGAGGCTTTTAGCCTCTCACTTGAAGTACTATGCTGGCTGTGGGGTTTGTTCATATATGCCCTTACCATATCAAGGAAGGTCCCTCAATTCCTACCTTTTAAAGTGCTTTTATAAAAAGGGATTGTTGAATTTTGTTGAATGCTTTTTCAGCATCTATCAAGATGATTGTTTGATTTTTCCCTTTCCATTTGTTAACCTGTTGAATCACATTAATGATTTTCTTATGTTGAACCACCCTTGTATGCCAGGAATGAACCCCACTTGGTCATGGTGTATAGTTCTTTTTACTGTGACTTTTGGATTTATTTTGTAAGCATTTTGCTCAGCATTTTTGCATCTATAGTCATTACGGGAGATTGGTCTACAGTTTTCCTTTTTTGTAGCATCCTTTCTGGTTTTGGTATCAGAGTGACATTAGCTTCATACAATGAGTTAGGTAGTGTCCTGTTTTTCTTCAGTTTTTTGAAAAAGTTTAAGCAGGAATGGTATCAAAATTTTTTTTGTAAAGTTTGGTAAAAATTCCTCCTGTGAAGCCATCTAGCCTGGTGCTTTTATTTGTAGGTAGATTTTTGATGACTGATTGGATCCCTTTGCTTGTGATTGGTTTGTTGAGGTCTTCTATTCTTCTTGGGTCAGTCTATGTTGTACATTGTGTTTCCAGGAAATTGTCCATTTCCTCTAAATTGTCTAGCCTGTTGGCAAACAGTTGTTCATAAGTATCCTCTTATGATTTTTTTTATTTCTTCAGGATCTGTAGTAATTATCCCCTTTCTCATTTCTGATTCTATTTATTTGGGGTATTCTCTCTTTTTTACTTTGTCAGTCTAGCTAAGGGTGTGTCAATCTTGTTGATATTCTTCAAGAATGAACTATTGGATTTATTTATTCTCTCTATTGTATTTTTTTCTCCTGGTCACTTATTTCTGCTTTAATCTTTGTTTATCTTTTCTTTTATTCCTACTTTTTTAGGGTTAGTTTGCTGATTATTCTCTAACTTCTTCAGTTGCTCAGTTAGATCTTTAGATTTAGTTATTTTTTCTTTTTGATACATGCATTTAGAGCTATAGATTCCCCTCTCAGCAATGCCTTTGCTGAATCCCACAGATTTTGATATGTTGTGTTCTCATTTCCATTCTCTCTAGAGATATTTACCAATTTCTCTTGCAATTTCTTCTTTGACCCACTGGTTGTTTAGGAGTGTGTTGTTTAACCTCCATGTATCAGTGAAAGATCTGGTTCCTTGATGGTTGTTGCTTTCTAGTTGCATTCCATTGTTGTCAGATAATGTGCTTTGAATAATTTCAATCTTTTACAATCTATTAAGACTTGTTTTGTGCCCCAGCATATGATCTACCCTGGAAAATGTTCCATGGGTGCTGGAGAAGAATGTATATGCTGGTACATTGGCACGTAATGATCTATACATGTCTGTTAAGTCTAATTCATTTATCATATTGTTTAGGCTCTCAATTTCCTTATTGGGCCTCTGTCTAGTTGTTCCATCTGTAGAAGAGAGGTAGTGTATTGAAGTCTCTCACTATTATTGTAGATGTCTCTGTTGTTCCCTTCAGTTTAGCCAATGTTTGTCTCATGTATTTTGGAGCTCCTTGATTGGGTGCATAAACATTTATGACCATTATTTCTTCTTGGTGAATTGTCCCTTTTATTAATATATAGGTGTCTTTCTTTGCCCTCTTCTGACATCTTTGCATTTAAAGTCTATTTTGTCCAATATTTGTATAGTTAATCAAGCTTCTTTTGGTTACAGTTTGCATAGAATATTTCCATCCTTTCACTTTCAGTGTCTTTGTGTCAAAGGGTCTAAGATGAGTCTCTTGTAAACAGCATTTCGATGGGTCATATTTTTTAATATATTCTACCAGTCCTGAATCTTTTTAATTGGAGAGTTTAATCCATTCACATTCAAAGTTATTACTGTGAAGGGAGTTCTTGAATCAGCCACCTTATCCTTTGGTTTTTAGTTGTTATATCTATCCCCCCCCCTCTCTTTTTTTTTCTAAGTTACCCTTACTAATACTCTTCAGTTTGTGCTCTTCTCCAGACCTCTCTCTCCTTTCTTTTTTCCTCAGTTGGTAGAACTCTCTTTAGTATTTCTTGCAGAGCAGGTCTTTTGTTAACAAATTCTCTCAGGCATTTGTTTGTCTGAAAATTATAAACTCTTCCTCAATTTGAAGGAGAGCTATGCTGGATAAAGATTTCTTGGCTGGCAATTTTTCTGTTTTGGAATCTTTAATATGTCATACCACTGTCTTCTACCTCCATGGTGCCTGCTGAGTAGTCAGTAACTAAGTCTTATGTCTTTCCCTTGTATGTGGTGAATTGTTCCTCTCTTGATGCTTCCAGAAAATTTCTCCTTCTCTTTAGCATTTAACAAGCTAATCAGTATATGTCTCAGAGTAGGTTTATTTGGATTTATTCTATTTGAGGTTCATTGGACATCTTTTATTTGAATATTTATGTCATTTAGAAGGGTTGGGAAGTTTTCTCCAAATATGTCTTGAAACCACTCTTCCTAGCCCTTTATACTTCTCTTCTTCTTCAGGGACAACCAAATGATTCTTATATTTGTTCACTTCATGCTATCCATCATTTCTCTGAGATCCATTTCAATTTTTTTATTCCTTTTCCATTTGTTCTTTGGTGTGTTCACATTCAAATTACTCTGTCCTCAAGTTCACTTATCCTTTCTTCTACCTCTTCAAATCTGCTGTTGTGTGTCTCTAGTATATTTTTTCATTTGATCTCCACGATGTCTTTTATTTTCCATAAGGTCTGCTATTTTTTACTTACCTCTTTCAAATTCTTCTTTATGATCTTGTAGAGTCTTCTTGATTTCCTTTATGTCTTTGGCCACTCTCGTTGAAAGTTCTTTTGGAGATTTGTTTGTACTTCTTTAATTAATTGCTTCCAAATTTGGGGGTCTCTTGTGGCATTTTAATTTGTTTGTTGGCTTCTCCATATCTTCTAGATTCTTCAAGTTCTTTGTAATTTTCTGTTGACTTTGGGGCATTTGCTTATCTTGATAAGGTTATTTTGGGAAATGCAGGATTATTTGAACATTTATATATAATATGGTAAAGCTATAGCTTGCTAGAGTGTAGTTTCCCTAAGGTACCAGCAGGTGGTGCTGTACAAGTTGACCAGCTCCTGGGCACTGGGGCAGAGTTCACACTGGCTGGAGAACCAATCAGTGTCCGGTTCTCTGTGTGCAGAGGGGACTGCCTGCACTGGGGCTGTGATATGTGCTCTGAGTAGGTGGGCAGGGAGGTCACTCAAGGGCACCCTACAGAGGGAACATGGGCCCTACCTGCTGGTTCCCTGCCTGCCTGCCTTGTGTCTGTGAGTCTCTGCGGCGTGGGAGGGGCCCCTGATCTCTGTATGGTGCCTATCCCTTCTCCTGCTTCTTGCTGGTGCATATCCCCCAGACTTCTGTGGTGGGGAGAGCAAAACACTCCCGTGGGTTCCTCATGGGAGCTCCCCACCATCTGGCGTGGGAGGATCCACCTTCCTAGCCAACTGTCAAGGTAGGTGCACAGGAGTGGGGAGCGCTACCAGCCGGCAGGTGGCTGATGGGAACACACTCACTGCATCCCTGGAACCGCTGTCTCACTTGTGTTTTTTGTCCATGTCCCCTCCACATACTCTGGGGGACCCGATGGTTGGGTCACATCCTGAAACTGTGGTCCAGGGCATCTCCAGTCCCTTTCTCTAGTTTCTCATGGGTCTCCTGGAGTTTGTTGATATATTCATCCACACCTGGAGCATAGCTCTCACTCTTGGCATCTTGATTCACTGTCATCCTGGGGATTCTCTTTACCTGTTTCTTGAGTTGTGAACTATTGCTTCCTGGATCCCATTTCTTCTTTCTTGCTTTACTCAATCCTTCAGTTCTGTGGGGATGGCACAATCAAATTCTATACAGCAGGCAGCAGGCTGGCAGTTCCAATGAAGGCCACCCATATCTGCAAGGGAGGCTTGGAAAGTGAGTTTTTAGCTTTTCCAGGCTATGGAAGCGGGTTTGGCAATGAATAGTGTCTCCTTCAGCATGCAGAACTGTCACACAGTAACTAGCCTGTAGAGGGAGTCAGGGGAGGAAGGAAACTGATATTTGCTTCATGCCTGTCCCCCTCCTACAGCCTCCATCTATCCCTCACGGTTGTTGAGGCTCAGAGACAGTGTATGTGAAAGAGCTTCATAAGGTGCTGCACAAGTCAGAGTTGTCATTCAGAATATCAGAGCTGCCAAAAAAGAAAGCAAAACTAATAATCCTGAAGCAATCTACTTTTTTTTCTGTTATTAGAAGGTCGCAGATTTGGTTAAATCATCATTAAGCAGTCTCAGTGTTTGCTTTAAAAACCTTTTGTGATCCCTCTTGATCCAGTCATTCTTTCTTCTCAGTTCAACAAGGCCCAGGTGGTTCTTTTTGAAAGTAAGATCAGTGCAAAACCTCCCAGGTATACTTCAAAGAGGATTGGATGAGGCATGTGCTCAAACATCAACAGGGAAAAGTCTCTGTCAATATTTACAAGACAAAAAGTCTCCACAAGTGAGGAAGGCCACATCATGCAGAGAGACATTTTAGAACTGTGGGAGGTGGTGTCAATAAAAGGCTAAGAGGGTTGAGTCTTTTATATGCCAATTAAGGCTCAGTAACGACAATGACAATAAGATAATAAAGCTACTCCATACTCCTCCCCATTTTAGGGAAATAGTGGACATTTCCTGGGACTGTTTTGGTGGAAAAACACCTAGAAGTGCTTATGCTGAGGGAAATTACAATCACCGCCGCAGCCACAACAGTCCTGGGACTCCAGATGGATTGGCATCTTTGTCCTTCCTCAGTTAAAATGGCCATCAAAGGAGAACAGTTAAACCAGAAGCTTCTACAGCCAGCTTGGCTGAGTCAGATCCTAGCTGGGTGTGATATTTAACCCCTTGAGCCTCAGTTGTCCCTCAACTGTGTAATGGGGGTGATGATGAACAGTGCCTCTCTCATATGGTTGTCATGGTGAGTAGATGAGTGGCTTCTGTAAGGTGCTGAGAACAGGGGCTGGCCCTCAGGAAGGGCCATGTCCAGAGCCAGCAATTATTTCTACCTGAATCATCAAGCAGGTAGCATTGGGAGATGCTGGCCATTGGGAGATGCTGGGAGATGTCTTGTGTGGTCCATCTGGAGGCACCTTTTTTTTTCTCTTCTTTTTGGTAACCTCAGCACTGATTTTGGAGGCAATCCATCCCATTTTTCAAGGAGACAGGCACAAGGGAGCAGGGGTGAGCAGGGGCTGAAAAAACACAGCATGGCATGATCACGGCATGAGGCTAAGAACCTGAACTCTGGAATCAGATGCATTTGGTTTGAATCAAATCACTGCTACTTAAGATGGTGACCTTGGAGAAGTTATCTACCCTTATCCATAAAGGAGGGATGGTAAATACCCTGGGGTGATGGGGCTGCTACAAGGATTTAAAAGGAAAATGATGTAAAACAAAAGTTGGCACCATGCCTGGTACACATTAAGGCTCAATAAGTTAATGCAATAAAGAATTGGCCTACCGCCCGGCAGAGGGATTTGCCTACTGGCTGTCTGTTCCATAATCCATCATCTGCACTAAGCAGCAGACCAGGCGAAGCGTACGGTGGGAGGCAGATCCCTCGGTGTTATATGGAATCCTGCCATTTTCCTGGTCTCTGCCACCTCTGACCCTCTCTCGGACCACGGGCGCCACATCAGCAGTAGCTAACCTCTTTGCTGGCCGAGCGGACTGCTAAGGCCTTGGAAAGCCTGGAGGGCTGAGCCACAGCGGCTGGGCTTTGAGAGGAGACGGGGTGTCAGGAGCTGGTGTTGGGGGTGCGGAAGGATGGCTGTAAGCAGAAGAAACTGGCCAGAGCAGAGGGCTTCCAGATTACAGTCGCATCCTGGGCTCTGTCAGGAGCGGAGCTGAAACCACCACTTCCCAACCACTTTTCCATTTAAGTAGCTGCTCCCTTACTTGTTTGAAAAAGTTTTCATATCTTTTGTTTGAGATCCCACCTCTTCAAATTTATTCAGAAGAAGCTTGCTTCACTGCAAGAAAAGTTACTGCTTTCCTTCCCCTTTGCAGCACCTGCTAAGACCGGTTTCTGACCAGTTCTAGCTGCTCAGTATGCTAAAGCTCCATTTTAAGACCAAGCATGGATGTGAAAGGAAATGAAATAAGCTTCAGTGGCAGAGAGATTCCAAAAGGAGTCGAGAGGTCACTCTGGTGGGCACTCTTACGCACACTTTAGACAACCCTTTTTAGGTTCTAAAGAATTGGGGTAGCTGGTGGTGGATACCTGAAACTATCAAACTGCAACGCAGAACCCATGAATCTCGAAGACAATTGTATAAAATGTAGCTTATGAGGGGTGACAATGGGATTGGGAAAGCCATAAGGACCACACTCCACTTTGTCTAGTTTATGGATGGATGAGTAAGAAAAATAGGGGAAGCAAACAAACAAACAAACAGACAAAGGTACCCAGTGTTCTTTTTTACTTCAATTGCTCTTTTCACTTTAATTATTATTCTTGTTATTTTTGTGTGTGTGCTAATGAAGGTGTCAGGGATTGATTTAGGTGATGAATGTACAACTATGTAATGGTACTGTGAACAATCGAATGTACGATTTGTTTTGTATGACTGAGTGGTATGTGAATATATCTCAATAAAATGAAGATTAAAAAAAAAAAAAAGACCAAGCATGATTTGCAACAGAGCATGCTTCGCTAAACCCCACCCCTTTAAGCCTTCTTGCACCTGGCTTAGACCACATTATCTCACCCCTTCCTTAGCCACTCCCTTTAGGGCCCCTTCCTTACACAGTATTAAAATGCAATTTTATTGAGATACATTCACATACCATACGATTGTCCAAAGTGTTCACAGAATCAACTGTTCGCAGTATCATCACATAGTTGTGCATTCATCACTACAATCAACTTTCTGAACAATTTCATTATTCCAAAAAATAAGAATAAGAATAAAAATTTAAATAAAAGTAAAAAAGAACACCCCAAAACATCTCATACTCCTTTCCCCCCCATATTCATTTACTTTTTATCCCTCTTTTTTCTACTTATTTGTCAATACACTGGAAAATGGAGTGTGAGCCACAAGATTTTCGTAATCATACAGTTATACCATATAAGCTACATAGTTGTACGATTGTTTTCAAGAATCAGGGAAACTGGTTTACAGTTCAACAGTTTCAGGTATTTCCTTCTCACTATTCTAGCAAACTAAAAACTAAAAAGGGTTATATATATAATGTACAAGAATAACCTCAAGATTGACCTCTCAACTCCATTTGAGGTCTCTCAGCCCCTGAAACTTTATTTTAATTTCTCTTCCCCCTTTTGTGTTCAGGAATATTTTCTCAATTCCACAATGCAGAGGCCATGTTCATCCCCAGGAGTCATGTCCCACATTGCCAGGGAGATTTACAGCCCTGGGAGTTATGTCCCACATGGGCAAGGAGAGGGGGTGGTCAGTGAGTTTACCAGCCGAGTGGGCTTACAGAGAGAGGCCACATCTGAGCAACAAAAGAAGTTCTCTGGGGGTGACTCTTAGGCTTAGCCTCTTCTTTGCAATAACAACCTTCCTAAGAGCAAGTCCCAAGATCAAAGACCTGGCCTTCTACAATGGTGGTCCCCAATGCTTGTGACAATATCAGGAAATCCCCAGGTGGAGAAGTTTGATGTTTCCACATTTTCCCCCAGTCTCTCAAGGGGGCTTTGCAAATACTTTTTATTCTCTGCTCAAATTACTGTGGGATATATTGGGGCTTCACACTAATCTATACAAACCAACCAGATCTCATCCCCTATTCGAGGTTCCATGTAATTATGGTGTCTGAATAAACTGACCATACAAGTTAAATTGTATAGTGTGCTACAGAAAGTATAGATTTTGCACCAAATAAATATCTCTTCCTTTGGTCTCATGCAGAAGTTGAGGTTCTAAAACGCAGTCAATGCCCTCTCCCCTACGTGGGATCAGACACCCAGGGTAGTGAATCTCCCTGACAACGTGGAATATGACTCCCGGGGAGGAATGCAGACCCGGCATCGTGGGACGGAGAACATCTTCTTGACCAAAAGGGGGATGTGAAAGGAAATGAAATAAGGTTCAGTGGCAGAGAGATTCCAAAAGGAGCTGAGAGGTCACTCTGGTGGGCACTCTTACGCACAATATAGACAACCCTTTTCAGGTTCTAATGAATTGGGGTAGCTGGTGGTGGATACCTGAAACTATCAAACTACAACCCAGAACCCACGAATCTTGAAGACAATTGTATAAAAATGTGGCTTATGAGGGGGGACAGTGGGATTGGGGGGGCCATAGGGATCACACTCCCTTTTGTCTAGTTTGTGGATGGATGAGTGGAAAGGTGGGGGAAGGAAACAAACAAACAAACAGACAGACAAGGGAGCCCAGTGTTTTTTTTTTACTTTAGTTGCTCTTTTTCACTTTAATTATTATCCTGGTTATTTTTGTGTGTGTGGTAATGAGGGTGTCAGGGATTGATTTTGGTGATAAATGTACAAGTATGTAATGGTACTGTGAACAATCGAATGTACGATTTGTTTTGTATGACTACGTGGTATGTGAATATATCTCAATAAAATGAATATTAAAAAAAAGATATACAAAAAAAAAAAAAAACCACAGTCAATATCATCCTTTTCCCTTTAGTCTGGTTTACATTAGTTCTAACCAAGTCCATTTCATTCATATTTCTAATAGAAGTCTGATCTCTTTTAAAGCTTTTTTAACATTTGCTGTATGGGGTAACGCTGACATTCATAGCTGTTGGACTCTGGCTCTGAGACTCAGGTGTTACGTAGATACCCAAAGTTATAGTGACTGTCCAGCTCAGCATCTCAGAATTTAGAGATAACCATTACAACTCATGAAGAGGCACGACTGCTATAAGAGCTTACAGTCTAGGACCCTTTTACCATAAGCCTTCCCCTGATAACCCATGCTTTCAGATTCAATTCTCAGAGATTGCACATTATAGTTAGACCATATTAGTGAGGCATTATAATGTTTGTCTTTTTGATTCTGGCTTATTTCACTCAACATACTGTCCTCAAGGTCCATTCACCTAGGTACATACCTCATGACTTCATTTCTTCTCACTGCCACTCGGTATTCCATTGTATGTATACACCACAGTTCACCATTCTGTTTATCAGTTGATGTATCCTAAGGCCACCTCCATCCATTGTGAATCGTGAATATGGCTGCCATAGATACCAGTGTGCAATGTCCACTCATGTCCCTGCTCTCAGTTCTTCCAAGTATATACCTAATTATGGAGTTGCAGGACTACATGGCTACCCCAGTGTTAGCTTCCTGTGGAACCACCATACTGCCCTCCAGCTGGGCTGCACCATTCTACTTCCCTACTAACAGGGAATAGGCACATCCCTCTGTCCACATTTTCTCCAGCACTTGTATCCCTCTGTCTATTTTTTAAACAGTTCTATTCATACATGATACAATCTACCGTAAGTAAACAATCAGTGATTCCCAGTATAATCACATAATTATGAATTCACCACCACAATATATTTGAGGACATTTCCATCTCTTCCCCAAAGGAAGAGGAAAAGGAGGGAAAAAAGTGGAGAGTAAAAATACAAAAGATAGAAGAAAAATAAAAATAAAATACAATGAAAATGTCAGACAACATCACAACCACCAAGAATCCCATATATCCCTTATATCCCCCTCTTACAGACATTTAGCTTTGGTATATTGCCTTTGTTGCATTTAATGGAAGCAAATGTTACTATTGACTATAGACTCTAGTTTGCACTGATTGTATTTTTCCCCTATACCATCCAATTTTCAACACCTTACAATGTTGACATTCATTTTCCCTCATTTAAAAACATTCTTATATTTGTACATTTACTCACAATCATTGACCACTCCAGGTTTCACTAAGTTATACAATCCCAGTCCTTTTCTTTCTGTCTGGTGTCATACCTGCCCTTAGCCTTCATCTTTCAACCATACTCACACTCATCTTTGTTCTGAGTACCTACAATATCGTGTTACCATCACACACTATTATGCTATCCATTCCATTTCTGGATCTATACAATCAATCCTGTTGAACCTTCTGTACTCCTTCAGCATCAAATGCCCGATCTCCAACCTCTCTCTATCTCCTGATAACCTTTGTTCTCAACTCTCAAATTTTGCTCATCAATGTTAGTCCATATTAGTGAGACCATATAGTATCTGTCCTTTTGTTTCTGCCTAATTTCACTCAACATAATGTCTACTGTCTACCATTTTGTCTTTTGGATTTCATATGTCATATCTTATTTTATTTTTATTTTTTCCTCTCTCTCTCTTTTTACCCTTACTGATAGTCTTCATTTGTACACTCTTCTCCAAACCTCTCTCTCCTGTTTTTCCCTATCTGCCTGTAGTGCTCCCTTGAGTATTTCCTACAGAGCAGGTATCTTTTTCACAAACTCCCTCAGTGTCTGTTTGTCTGAATATATTTTAAACTCTCCCTCATTTCTGAAAGACAGTTTTGCCAGATATAGAATTCTCTATATCTCAGTTTTTCTCTTTCAGTATCTTAAATATATCATACCACTGCCTTTTCTCTTCCATGGTTTCTACTGAGAAATCTGCACATAGTCTTATTGAGATTCCTTTGTGTGTGATGGATTGTTTTTCTCTTGCTGCTTTCAGAATTTCCTTTTTGTCTCTGACATTTGATAATCTGCTATTAAGTGTCCTGGAATTGGTCTACTTGGATCTATTCTGTTTGAGATACACTGCACTTCTTGGATCTGTAATTTTATGTCTTTCATAAGAGATGGGAAATTTTCAGTGATTATTTCCTCCTTAATTTTTCTTTCTGCCCCTTTTCCCTTCTCTTCTACTTCTGGGACTCCCATGACATGTATATTCATGTGCTTCATGTTGTCATTAGGTTCCCTGAGACCCTGCTCATATTTTTCCATTCTTTTCCTTATCTGTTCTTTTGTGTGTAGGATTTCAGCTGTTCTGCCCTTCCGTTCATGAATCCTTTCTTCTGCCACTTCAAATCTGCTATTGTATGTCTCCACTGTGTTTTTCATCTCTTGTATTGGGCCTTTATTTCCATAAATTCTGCCAATTGTTTTTTCAAACTTTTGAGTTCCTCCTTATGTTTGCCCAATGTCTTCTTTATATCCTTCATCTCTTTTTCCATATCTTTCCTCAACTCATTGATTTGAGTTTTGAATTGATTTAGGAGATTTGTTTGATTAATAAGCAGTTGTTTCAATTTCTGTATCTCAGTTGAAGTGTAAGTTTGTTCCTTTGACTGGGTCATATCTTCATTTTTCTGAGTGTGATTTGTAATTTTTTCTTGTCTAGGCATCTGGTTTCCTTGATTACACCAATCAGATTTTCCCAGACCAGACAGGCCCAGGTCTCAGGTGGAGGCTGTATTCAGTACTGGGTTTCTCTGATGGTGAGACCCAGCGAATTGTGAAACCTTCCTGTTAGGCCTCTAGGCTCTGTGCTTTTCCTATCCTGCCCAGCAAGTGGTGTTTGTCAGCCTGCAGCTCCCCACTGGTGTAAAGAGGTGTGATTCCTTTAATTCTCAGAGGACTCATCCTGGCCAGGGGTGTCAGAAGCCAAGCTTAAGTTGTTTCTGGTTTCTCCACACCACTCCCTGGGTACTGGGGTCTGAATTCTCTGAAGGAGGGCAGCCACTTGAACTGGGCCCCACCCATCTTTTCTTAGGGAAGTATTACAGTTTGCTAATGCTGCTAGAATGCAAAACACCAGAAATGGACCACCTTTTATAAAGGGGGTTTATTTGGTTACACAGTTACAGTCTTAAGGCCATAAAATGTCCAGTAACAGAGTACCTTCACTGAGGGATGGCCAATGGCATCCAGAAAACCTCTGTAAGCTGTGAAGGCACATGGCTGGCGTCTGCTCCAGAGTTCTGGTTTCAAAATGGCTTTCTCCCAGGATGTTCCTCTCTAGGCTTCAGCTTCTCTCCAAACTCTCACTGTCAGTTGCTCCTGGGGTGTTTGTTCTCCCTTAGCTTCTCTGGAGCAAAAGTCTGCTTTCAAAGGCCATCTCCAAAATGCCTCTGTAAACTACAGTTCCTCTCTCAGCTCCTGTTCATTCTTCAGAGTGTCTCTCTTGGCCGTAGCAAGATTGTTCCTTTTGTCTGAGCTTATTTATATAGGGCTCTAGCAAACTAATCAAGGTCCATGCTGAATGGGCAGGGCCACACCTTCATGGAAATTATCTAATGAGAGTTATCCCCTACAGTTGGGTGGGTCACATCTCCATGGAAACACTCAGTCAAAGAATTAGAATCTAATCAACAGTAATACATTTGCCCACACAAGATTGCATCAAAGATAATGGTGTTTTGGGCGACACAATACATTCAAACTGGCACAGGAAGATACGCCCTTTAGGGTTTCATTTTCCACCCTTGAATTCCTCTTTTGTCTCTCTGACTCTGTTAACTCCACCCTTGCCTGGGTCAATGCTGACAATTGAAAATGACTAGGTTTTTTCTAATAAGCTACTTAGGATGAGAGGGGAAAAAAAAGGAAAAAGAGAGAAAGCCCCTTTTCAGAGCCAGTCCTCAGCTCCCCCAGTTTCACCAGTCGACAAGGGTTGGTACCAGGTTCTCTCTGCCCTTTTTCTTGAGACTCAGCTGTTTTCCAGTGTTCTGAGCTCAGCCATCTCTAAAAGTCTCTGTTTTTATTTATTTATTTTTTCCTGTCATCCCCACCCCCTCTCTGCTGGAGCAACCTCAGAGTACTTTTCTGCTTGCTCTGGGTTTACCTGTGCTTGTAGCTTGTAGCTTGTATTCAGTAGTCCAAATTTGTTAATTAAAACCACATTTGGGGATTGGTTGAGTTACTTTCCCTTGCTTCAGGTAACCTAGCTTCTTTTTTCCACAGGGAATGCTTCTGCTCAGCCTACCATGCTGGTAGAGGAGGTCCGCCAGCTCTGTGGTTTGGGGAGCTTTACTTAACGCTCTATGCTGTGATCTCAGCCATTCCACCCATTCCAGGCTGGTGTACGATGTGTGAGCACTCACAGGTGTCTCCCAACAGTTGTTCCAGACTATTTACTAGTTGTCCCTGGCTATTTACTAGTTGCTCTAGAGGAGGAACTAAATTCCACACCTCTCTGTGCTGCCATCTTTTCCCATCTCCCCACTCTACCCTAACTCCATTTTGTTAGGGGAGACAGATCTGAGGGTTTCCCTCCAGCCTTCTTCCTAGCTGACTATGCAATAAACCCTTTCTCATCTAGAAATCCTGGTATCATGGCATTGACTTCTGTATGCATCAAGCAGACAAGCCCGGGTTGGGTGCCACAGAGTGAGTTCTCTGATCAGAGTCCAGGAGAAGCTGCTGAGTGGGCTCAGCACATCTCTTCCCCAATGGGAGCCTGGCATTCACCAGAAGCATACCTCCTGCTCCTCCTCCCTACCCCCCAAAGACATCAGTGTACAGGGGCAGGCCCAAGGGTCCAGGAGAGGCTGCAGAGGTCTGGTCCCATTCCGCGATGGAGTAGGCAAGTCCAATTGTGCAGTGAAGTTTTAGCAACGCTTCTCGGTCTCTTGCCTCCTGCCCTCTAGCCTGGCTCTTACACAGATGAACTGCTGTTTTCCTCTCCATCCCTGGGAGTCCTGCATGCTCTGTGGGTGGGCTGGAGAGGGGTGTCACTCGTTAGCCCCACCTCCAGCTGCTTTGTGAAACTCTGCTGCAAATGAAGCAGGCTGGCCACACTCTACACTGGTTGTAAAGGCAACAATTTCTAATTCAGAGGATTACCATGCATTTGAGACCCACTCAGGACCATCTGAAAATTGCTAAAATATAGAACATTTACCCTTTTGGGCAGAGACTGTGTCCCTTTTGTTCACTTATCAGCAGGGCCTAACATAATAGGTACTTAATAAATGAACGTTGAATAAATAACTGAAAAGTCGTTTAAGCAAAAGGTATGTGATAACACCATATGCACAAAGATGTTCATTGCAGAATTATTTATAATATAGTGAAAAATTATTTTTATAAGAAATCTTTGTTATAAAAATACAATGAAATCACATATTAAAATTAACATGAGGACTATAAAAACATGAAAAAGTGTTCATGGAATGTCATTAAATGAAAAGGGTACAGATGAAATCTAAAACAGCATAAACACATAAATCTATATGGATTAATATTGGAAGGCACATTTGGAAGTAAAATTATTGCTGTGTACAATTAACGGGGTTTTAATTAATGTAAAATTAATTTTAAAACATCTTTGATAATGTTTCACAATGGATTCTAGAATGTATTTTAACTGTTTTAAAGAAGCGCCTGTAGTATTTTCTAAACGGATGAGCCAGTTGTTTGTTGTTTTCCAGGGTCTATTTGGAGAGCAGTGAAAGGCCCCATTGGATAGGGGGCTTCTGAAAATTTCCATCTCCCCATCTCCTGGCGGAAAGCAATTTGGTCCTGGCAAAATTATTCTTGGCAAACACAACCTCATGTCAGAAAGGGTTTTCAGTGAAAAGGGCCTCCAGTGACTGAGGTGCTATAATCTGTTCTTGTAAAACTTCGTAAACAGCAGAGATTCAACACAGGGCTTTTCAGGCTTTAATTTCCAAGTCTGTACCTTCTCTCTCCCCACCCCTCTCTCTCTCTTCCAATTTTAGTAAACAAACAGCCCAGGGGTGTAGTTTGTGCTCCCCTAGGTCAGTGAGGGTGGGTCATGGTGGAGGGGGGCTTTGCATTGCCCACCCCACCCCCCGCTCTGTCACTGAAGACCCGATCTCTGTCACCCCAGCCACTCCCAGCCCCACCCCAGCACCCACCTGTGTTCTGACAGAGGGCACCAGCACTCACAGAAGGCAAACCTTTGCCCATTCTTGCCCATCCTCCCATGGGAGGGCTGAGTCTTTAGTGAGACACTGACTTTTTGTGGCATGGGCTGGTGTCCTGCCCAGGCATCTGGTTTAACTGCTCCTGGAACTGCAGGTTTTAACCATCCAGGCCATCATTTGCAACACCACACTCTGGAACACCAAAATAGGTCTCCATGGAGGTCCAGGCAGAGCTGGACAGAATGTACCAGAGCAGCCATGGTGGGCAGAAGCCATTTGGGGACAGTGGGAGAAATTCCACTGAGGCTTCTGCTGGGCAGTTCCTTCCACCCAAATCTCTGGGCCTTCCATGTGGGTGAGTTAAAGCAAGAATGCTGAGCGTCGACTTTGGGGGCTGATAGACTGGAAGAGCCTTAGTGTTCCACTGGCCCTACCTGGGCACTGCAGAAAAAGGAAGGGCTTTCACTTCCCCACTCTGCCATTTAAGAAGGCAAGTTTAATAACAATAGCTCTCATGTATTCAGTGCTAATTAGGTATGTGCTAAAAATTTTATATACTTTATTCTTTATAATCTCTAAGGTCCAGGATCTGTGGACTCTTTAGAGATGAGAAGACTGAGGCCCAGAAAGAGCAAGCCACTTGCTCAGGGTCCCCCAGTTTGCAGTAGATGAAGCCAGGGTTCAAACATATTGTTTTTCCTCCCAAGTCCATAACCTAATCCTTATTCCGCTCTACCTCCTTCTGTCCTGCTAAGCTCACTTCCCTTGCAAAGCAGTAGAGTGACTACCCACAGGTCCAAATTCCCCTCTCCATAAATCCAAACTGCAAAAATTCTGAAAACTGAAAGTCATATATTTTTAAAAATATGTTTTTTGGCTCAAAAACTCATACAGTGGCAAAACCTGCCTAGAACTGCCATATGGCTCTCTGTGTTTTATATTTTCCCTATTTATTGTGAAGGTTTGTATGTTTCACGGAGGGAGTATTAATGAGTTTAATTGTGGGTCTGCCCAGAACCTGCTGGTAGGTAGTATAAGGTATGAGCATTGTAAAATCTGGAAAATTCTGAATTCTGAAATACACCTGGCCCCCAGGGTTTCAGATAAGGGCTGTAAACCTGTATAAAATTGATGCCCACTCCATGCCCCTTACAGAGGCCAGTCTGCCCAGATGTTCTTAGGGACTCTTTCTGTATGGCAACTGGTCAATAATATCAATTGTTTAAATGTACATACCCTTTGACTCAGCCATTCCTCTTCTAGGAATTTTTCCTAAGGATTTAGCTGTAAGGACATTTATCACAGCGAAACCCTAGAGATAAGCTAAACATCCCAATCTAGGGAACTAGTTAAATAAACCAGTTAAATAAGGGCTGATACATACAATGAAATTTATGCAACCATTAAAATCAGTGCTTGATTCGTAAATTGAAAAATATGGAAACATATCCATTATATGCTAAGCGGAAAAAAAAACCCTCAAAGTTACAAAATAGTAGGTATCATATAATATTGTTTTTGTTAAAAGGAAAAAAATAATAAAACAGCAACAAAAACACCATGGATGCATTTCCAGTCCTGGAAAAACAGTTCTCAGTTTTGCAGCTCTCTCTTCCACAAAGTGCGACACCAGGGCTGTCAGACCCAACGCCGAGGGGCTGGGCTGGTGATTAATCCATGATGATAAAGGAGGTCTTCATCCTTATGTGACTCAGAGGCCATCCCACCCTTATCACTGCCACCCCAGGCCTAGATCACTGCAGTGCCACAACAGATTTTAGTGGTGGCACCTTCCATAACCCGATTTAGGGTCATTTAGGGATTTTCATCCATCCCTTCAACAAACATTTCTTGCATGCCTTTCATTTGCCAAGCACTGTGCTAAATGCCAAGGATGCAGAAACGAGCAACATGGAGCTCCTAAAGTGTAAACTCCTTGGTGGCCATGGCACCTTCTCATTCATCTTTGCCCAGTCATTAGCATAGTCCTTGGTAACTCATTGGTTGGGGCTTAATAAAGGAATGATGAATAAACAGAGTCCCTTTCCTTAAAAAGCTCCCAGCCTAGGAAAGGGAAACGGATCAATAAATATATTTTTTAAAAATTGAAAATTATAAATACATACATACATGCATATACTCTAAAGCATTGTTGGAGACACGTTCCCAGTGGAGATACCAGGAGACATGATTGATTCTAGGGGGGCAGGGTGGGGGGAAGACTGGTGCTGATCCAGCCTGTATTGGTTTCACAAGTGCTCTGTTTTGGATGGATGTTCCCATCACCCCTAGCTCCATGGTTAAGTCTACACTCAAAGACAAGAGCAGAGCAGAGAGAAGGCGAGTGTGCCAGCCAGGAGCCAGGACAAAAGGGCTCTCGTATTAGCTTTGTAATAAAGAATGGTGATAAAGAAGATGCTCTAGCCTCCTGCCTATCTCCCACATCAAAGGCTGGTGTGTGGGGATGCACAGGTGGAGCCGTTTTGTTTATGGCCATCCTGCTTCCTGGTTCATGACCCGACAGAAAGGATCCAGTGGGGAGGCCTTTGGTCCAGGGCAGGACTAGATGTGAGCTGGGTCTGGGCCCTAGATGAGGACTAAAAATATATATACAGACACACATACACATACACATGCACAAACAAAATCATTAAAATTAGTCACTCAGCATATTGATACAGGATGGCTTCTCTGTGCTAGAAGCTCGATTCCAGGGTTTCAATCGGTTCTGGGGTTTCAGCAATGAACAGAAGGGCCTGCGGGCCTGGAGCTGGCTTTCCTGTTAGCGCCATTGCCCCTTCAAGTGACAAGGCATGTGAACAATGTAGCCATAAATCAGGAGCCCTGAGGAACCCAGGAGCATGGGGGGTCCCTGGTCTCAGTGGGGAAATGAGTAGGGGGCATGGGAAGGGGGAAAAGGGCAAGGGGAGACTTGTGACAGCCTGCAGACTCCTTGCGTCATCTTCCCCTTCGTGTGTCATCTTCCCCACATTGCGAAGGTCCCTCTTAATGTCTTGGAGGAAGTCAGAGAGACTTCTGTCTGCCCATTTATAAGAGATCCATCCAGAAAATACAGCCACCCTCAGGTTCCTGGTCTCTATTAGATTATTTTCAGTCTCTCAAATGGGATTTGTGGGTTCTCCTCATTTAATAATAATTCTAGCTAACATTAGTGAGCTCTCTTATATGCCAGGCACCATTTTAAGTGGTTTTTATGCATCAACTCATGTTAAATTCTCACAACAACCCCATGAGGCAGGTCCTGTGTTATTCTTATTATACCCATTTTTCAGATGAGAACACTGAGGCATAGAAGGCTAAAATAGCTTGCCCAAAGTCACTCAGCTATTGGAGTTAGGATTTGAACCCAGGTAGCTGAGCTCATCACCCATTCACTTAAACTTTATGCTCTGACGTCTTTGATTATATGACAGTAGGTAGGATTTAGTTCATGCATTTGATAAGTTCATGGCTAATTGCAGGAGAATGATCTATAAATAAACAGTTATAATACAGTGCAATCAGATCGATAATCATGGTATGTGTCTGGGAGCTTAGGAATATTGGAGGGAGTGACTGAATGCACAGTGGTTCCCCATCTTCCTTCCTCCTTCCCCTTCCTCCCTTCCTTCCTTTTTTCCTTCCATCCCCTTCCTTCCATCCCCAAGTATTTATTGAGCATCTACTGTACCTATGCAGAAATTCTTCTGTTTGATTTATTTTTCAATTTGACAGGTGTAAAATGGGATTTCACTGTTGTGTTTATATTGCCTTTCTTCTGATCACCAGGGAAGTTGAACGATGTCCTTGATGCTTTTAAACCAGATGTTTGTGAACCAGCTGCTCCTGTCTGTTGTCAGGATTTCTCTGCAAAAGCAGAAGTTCTCAAACTTGAGCAGGCTTCAGGGTCATGTGGAGGACTTATTAAAACACAGATCACTGAGCCCCATCCCCGAGTTTCTGTTTCTGTAGGTCTGGGGTGGGGCCTGAGAATGTGCATTTCTAGCAGAGCCCCAGGTGGGCTGATGTTGCTGTTCCAAGATCACACCTGGAGGACCACTGTGCTAATGTGCTTTGTGGGAGCTCTGCGTTTGGTCCAGTGGTTCTCACCTCGACTGCACCTCAGCATCACCTCGGGAGCTTTACAAATCAGGATGCTTGGGCCCCACCCTGGACCACGTGATCGAATCACCATGGATCGAGTTCGGGCTTTGGTAGTTTTAAAGTTTCCCTGATGATTCTATTCTTTTGTAGGAAGAGGCAGCAATATGGGAAGGCAAAGAAAGGACAATGTGTCCTATTTTCTTGTCAATAGCTTCTTCTTTTTGTGTCTATACAGTTTTATTTTTAAAATTTAATTAAACTTTTTATCTTGAGATCATTGGTGATTCACATTAGGTTCTAAGAAATAATACAGAGAGTTCCCATGGACCCTTTAACCATATCACAAATCTCTAGTACAATATCGCAACTGGATATTGACATTTATACATTCAAGATACAGCACATTTCCGTCACCAGAAGCATCCTGCATGTTGACCTTTTATAGCCACAGCCACTTTCCTCCTCTCTCTTTAATGGCAACCACTAATCTGTTCTCTGTTTCCTTAATTTTGTCATTTTGAGAATGCCACATAAATGGAATCACTTATAAAAGGTAGATCACCTTTCGAGATTGGCTTTTTTCACTCAGTATAATCCCCTGGAGATTCATCCAGGTTGTCTCAATAGATCACTTTTTTATGGCTGAGTACTATTCCATAGTATGGATGTACCACAGTTAGTTTATTATCCACCAGTTGAAGGATATCTTAGTTTCTTCTAGTTTGGGGTTATTATGACTAAAGCTGCTATAAACTTTTGTGTACAAGTTTTCATGTGAACAAGTTTTCATTTTTCTGAGATAACGTCTAGGAGCACAATTGCTGGGTCACATGATAATTGCATGTTTAGTTTTTAAAGAAGCTGCCAAGCTGTTTTCTAGATGACTGTGCCATTCTACGTTTCCTCCAGCAATGCCTGCATCCTCACCAGTTTTATGTTGTCACTATTACCTATTTTAGCCATTCTGATAGGTGTGTGGTGATCTCATTGTGGTTTTAATTTGCATTTCTCTAATGGCTAGTGATGGTGAGCATTTTTTCATGTGCTTATTTGAGAACTGTATATCCTCTTTGATGAAATGTTTCTTCACATTTTTTGGTCCATATTCTATTTGGGTTGCCTGTTTAAGTTGCTGTTGACTTTTGAAACTTCTTTATATATTCTAGATACTAGTTCTTTGTTGGATAAGTGCTTTGCAAATATTTTCTCCCATTCTGTAGCTTGTTTTTCCATCCTCTTAACAGAGTTTTCCACAGAGCAAACGTATTAAATTTTGAGGAGGTTCAATTTATAATCTTTCCTTTTATGTATCATGCTTTTGGTGTCAAGTATAAGGATTCTTTGCTTAGCCCTAAGTCCCAAAGATTTTCTCCTATTTTTTCTAAACTGTTAATAGTTTTACAGTTTGCATTTAAGTTTGCTCTCCATTTTGAGTTAGCTTTTGTATCAGGTGTGAGATTTAGGTTGAAGTTTATTTTTTTGCTTGTGGATGTCCAGTTGCTCTACTACCTTTTTTTTGACAAGGCTATTTTTCCTCCACTGAATGGCCTTTGAACCTTTTCTCAAAAATCAGTTGGGCATGTTTGTGTGGATCTATTTCCAGATTTTCTATTTTGTACATTGATCTCTGTATCAATTTCTCCATCAGTACCATACTGTCTTGATTACTGTGGTTTTATAATAAGTCTTGCAATAGGGTAGACTGATTTCTCCCATTTCTTTTTTTTTTTTTTCAAAATTGTTTAACTATTCTGGTCTCTTTGCCAGAATATAAAATTCAGAATAATCTTGCCTATATCTATGAAAAAAAATCTTGCTGGGATTTTTATAGGAATTGCATTGAACCTGTATATCAGCTTGAAGAGAATTCACATCTTTTCTATGCTGAGTCTTCCAATCCATGAATATGACTATATTTCTCCATTTCTTTAGAGCTTCTTTGATTTCTCTCATTAGCATTTTATAGTTTTCTACATACAATTTCTGAACACATTCTGCTAGATTTACACCTAAATCTTCCATCTTTTTTGTGATTGTAAATGGTATTGTATTTTTAATCTTGGTGTCCATGTGTTAATTACTAGTAAATAGAAATGTAATGAATTTTTTTTATGTTTAGCTTCTACCCTGCAGTCTTGCTGATCTCATTTATTAGTTCTAGGAAATTTTCTATTTTTTTGCAGATTCCTTGGAATTTTGTATGTAGACAATTATGTCATCTACAAATAAGAGCAGTTTTATTTCTTCCTTTCTAATATGAATGCCTTTTCTTTCCTTTTCTTGTCTTATTGTACTGGCTAGAACTTCCAGTGCTAAGTTGAATAAGAGTGGTGATGACATACGTCTTTGACTTGTTTCCCCATCCTATGGGGAAAGAATTCAGTCTTTCACTAGCAGCTATAATGTTAGCTGTAAGTTTTTTTGGTAGACGTTTTTTATTAAGTTAAGAAAATGCCCCTTTATTCCTATTTTTCTGAGAGTTTCTACCATGAATGGGTATTGAATTTTGTCAACTGTTTTTCCTGCACCAAGTAATATGATCATATGATTTTTCTTCTTTAGACTGTTCATATGATGAATTACATTGACTGATTTTCAAATGTTGAACCAGTCTTGCATCTCTGGAATAAACGCAACTTGGTCATGGTGTATAATTCTTTTTATATATTACTGAATTCTATTTGTTAATATTTTGTTAAGGATTTTTGTGGTAATATTCATGAGGGATATTGACTTGTATTTTCTTTTTGTACCGTCTTTGTCTAGTTTTAGTTCCATGATAATACCGGCTTCATAAAATGAATTGGGAAGTGTTCCCTCCTCTTCTATTTTCAGCAAGAGATGGTGTAAAGTTGGTGTTAATTCTTTAAATGTTTAACAGAATTCTCTAGTGATACCGTCTGGGTCTGGAGATTTTCTTTTTTTGGGAGTTTTTAATTACAAATTCAGTTTCCTTAACAGTTGTTAAGTTGTTGCCATTCAAATGATCTATTTCATATTGAGTTGTAGTAGTTGGTGTTTTTTGAAGAAGTGGTCCATTTTATCTAAGTTGTCAGATGAGTGGGTGTTCTCAACAGCATTTTAAAATTAATTTTCCTCTATTAGTTCCTCTCACATTGACATGAGATGCTGACTCCCCCCGACCCTACACCACCCTCACCCCAGGCCTTCCCTTCCCTCTGGTCACATAGCTGACAAATGACAAAAAGCAATTTTTGTACCCCGACACAGAAGTTAGCATCCTGGACCCCTCTAGCAGAGCAAAGGGTGGGAAGTCCTACTGTAAACCCACAGAGGTTTGGGAAACCCACTAGCCTTGGGCTTCCGAAAGTGCCCTGGAACCAGAGAGGGCTGGGGGCCGTGATGCAAGCCCCAGAAGTCACGAGGAGCCCTCCTCCCGGGCCAGGTTTGAGGAATCAGAAACCCTGGGGGCCCGGGAACCACTAGGTGGCGCTCAGAACATACAGTTGCTCTCTGTGGCCAAGGCTGGGGGTTTTTAGATCCAAGCAGCTCAATTCAGCTTGACACGTTCGCAGGGCGTTTTGTTCTTTCAGTGAGACACACTTTGTTCTAGAGCTTGCAAGGACCCCAGGAACTCGGGGCTGGTGGGCTTGGGCGCTTCCTCAGACTTCCCTGCAGCAAAGGCGCTAAGGCTTGAGAGAGGGCAGCACTGGCTGGAGGCTGCTGCGAGGTGTCAGAAGCACCAAAGAGCAGCTGGCGAGACAGGAATATTCACACGGAGGCCCATCCAGGTAGGAAGCAGCAGCACCCCGAGCCAGGCCTGAAGGAAGCAGAACCCTAAAGAACCTGACCTGGATCGGGCCCCTGACGGGCCTGGCTCTTCCATGCCCCCACCCCTACCAGATCCAGTCCCCTAGCAGGGGGTTTCAGTTTTCTCTGGCTGCCAGAACAAAAGACCATAGCTTAGGGCTTAAAACAACTCAAATTTATTTTCTCACCGTTCTGGAGCAAGGTGTCTAAATCAAGGTGCTGACAGAGCTGTGTTCCTTCTGGAGGGTTCAGGGGAGAATCCTTGCCTTTTCCAGCTTCTAGAAGCCACCTGCATTCCTTGGCGCATGGTCCTTTCCCCACATTATTCCAGCCTCTCCCTTTTGTTGTCACATCTCCTACCACCAACTCTGACCCTCCTGCCTCCCTCTGAGAAGAACCCTGTGCTTCCATTGGGCCCACCCAGATAATCCAGGAAACTTGTCCACCTCAATCTCCTTAACTTAATCACATCTGCAAAGTCCCTTTTACCATGTAAGGTCACATCTTCACAGGTTCCAGGGATTACGACAAGGACATCTTTGAGGGGGGGAGCATTATTCAGTCAACTACAGAGAGAAAAACAGATCTAGTTAATTAAAAAAAGGGTTGGTGAAGGGCTCCGTGTATCATCTTCTATCTTTGTATCTTCAGTGCCTGGCATATTGCCTTTTTTGGCCTAAGAGGCACTTATTGAATGAATGAATGAATGAATGAATGAATGAATATGGTAGATGTTACTATTGCTCACCAATACGCAGTTCTGTGCTTCTTTGGGCAGAGATATATAACTGCTGACTAGTTCTGGCCAAAGACAAGTGAACGGAAGAGAAGTGCCTTCCTTCAATGCTGAAGGAGCAGAAGGCCCCTGTACATTGCTTCAGCCCCTCTCCTCCCCTGCCAGGACAGGTGTAGGGGTCTTTTCTGGAGATTGATCATAACAGTCTTTTGTGAGTCACTGCGTGGAGTATTCCACCCTGTGTTGTCATCTGCACCCACCTGTTGTATGAGCAAGAAACAAACTTACGTTGTACTTAGCCACTGGGATTTGGGGGGTGCATCACCCACCCTATTCCTAACTAATACAGTGAATCATTGGAATTCCCCAACCTTTAGAGTCCAAATTGACCAAATCAAAACCTAGGCTATATGTAGGGGACCCATATATACAACATGCCTGGCTGGTGGTCTTTGGCAGGCTCAAGTGGGTGGGCAGCTCCCTCTGTTACAAGGCAATGGTCAGTGTCCAATATTTCTTAGCCTGCATTTCAGTTTCCTCATCTGTAACATCAGAAGAGAAGAGTACTTGCTTCATAGGATTGTTGGGGTATTACACGAGCTACTGCATAGAAAAGTATTAACAGTGCCTGGCACGTGGTGTCTCGATATGTGTTTACTACTGTTTTTTTTTTACTCACATTTTTTTAATTGTAGAATATAACATATATACATAAAAGTAATAACTTTCAAAGCACAATTTAACAAGTAGTTAGAGAGAAAATTTCAAAGAATATTATAGGTTACAATTCCACAGTTTCAGTTATTTCCTTATTATGAAATATAACATATATACAAAAAGGTAATATCTTTCAAAGTAGGATTTAACTAGTAGATATTTAGGAAATTTCCAAAGTTATTATGAGTTATAGTACCATAGTTTCAGTTATTTCCTAATTGTGAAATCTGACATATATACAAAAAGGTATAGCTTTCAAATTACAATTTAACAAGTAGCTATATAGCAAATTTCAAAGATGCTATGGTGTTTTCTACTATTATTATTGTTATTAATAAGAGAAGGAGGAGGAAGAGAAAGAGGAGGAGGGCAGAGCAGTGCTTCCACTACCCTCCAGTGCCCAAAGGGGAGAATTAATTTGATCGAGTTGAAGAAAGAGAAATGCTAATAATAGCAGTCTCTTGTGGTCAGCTTTAACTAATGAGGCCAGCCGAAATCAATTTAAAAATCTTTGCCCATTGTCATAGTTTTCGCTTCCTCTAAAACCATCAAGGTTTTTATTTTTTCTTCATTTTTTCCTGAAGGTCTGTAACCAATCAGCTTTCTTTCTGGGATGAATAAGAGAAGCTGGGAAGTGGGGAAGATGGCCCATAATGAGACTTTAGGAATAAAATTTTATATAACTGATATAGTTCAAAAGTTTTCCAGAGAGACTGACTTCTCTATCCAGTTGTAGGTCAGTGCATATTTTTAGCCAGTGAAAGTGACAAGGAGTGTGCCAGAGACCAGGTGACAACTTTAGAATGTCAAGATTGTAAGGTGCCCTTATGTACAGACTGACTTACTGGTACTGGGCTGTCTTGTTTAATACATCATCCACCCAATCAGCACATATTTACTGAGCACCTACTGGGGGCCAAGCCTGGGCCTGTGCAGCTCCGTGGCGGGGGGTGGGGTGGGGTGCTGGTTGGCTTTAGGAGGTCCCCGCCCCCTTCCTGTGGTTTCTAAGAGGATGGACACGTGACCCAAGTCTGCAAAGAGTCCCTCGGGAGCAGTTTGCTGGGGGGTCCTGAGAAAGAAGTTTCCTCTCTCTTCCTCAGGCCAGGCGTGAAAGTGAAAATTAGTTTAAGCAGTAGGCGTATAAAAATGTCATATGCAAAAGATTTTCATCACAGCATTACTGATGACATGAAGAACTGGAGGAAATCTTGGTGATTGGTTTAGTACTGCCGTGCAGCAACGCGAAGCCAAGCCACGCTGCTCTTTGAAATAATGTGGTGACTATGAAACATGAATAAAGTATTACAGAATAATACTAAGAGAAAAAACTACATGCAAAAATGTGTATCTTGTGATTACAACTATGTAAACATTTTGTTCTTTTATAGGAATTAAAACTGGAAGGCTGTTATTAATAAATTAAAATAATTACTGTGTAAAAATGCTGGATTATGAGCAATTGAAAATACCCTTAAAATGTTTTACAGTGGACTCTACTATATTTTATTTCTTCTAAAGAACTCCCTACAGTAATTTCCAAACAGGCAAACCAGTTGGTTGCCATTTTCCAGGGTCTGCTTGGCGACCCTATAGCTCTGATTTCACTGGCAGGTACCCTCCACCCACGAGGGTCCCAGCCTTGGGATGAAGCCTACACTGTTGGCGACAGAGTGGATGGACAGAAAGGGGCAGGGTCCCTCTTGGTCTCAGGGGGCTGCTGGGCTGCCCTGCTGGCCCCCTCCTGGGTGAGCCGACATATCTCCTAGTTGCGTCATCCTGTTGGGATAGGGCTTTTGATTGAGGCAGAAAGCATCATAACCTAAACCCCTGCCACAGCTTCCTCCACATCTTTACATCACATTTCAACACATTATAAAGCCACCTTATTACCTTTAAAAAGCTGTTGAAAAGGAGCCACTTTTTGAAAATGTGTTCTGCAGAAATAACCATTCTTTATATTCCTGTCTTCCTTACATCCCTCCTCCCATCTGTTGTCTATTTTTTCCTACCTGTGACTCTCAAACTTGGGTGTGCATCAGAATCATTGTTGAGGGGCATGGTTGTGTAAAACACTGATTCCCACATCTTAGTTCCAGAGAAGCTGGTTTAGTCAAGTTCTAGAGTTGGCTATTTGCTTCTGAATTTTGACCAAGCTCTCCAGGTGACTGTGCAGCTACCAAATTTGAGAACCATTTTTCTAGTGTGACTAGATTTAAGGCTGTGCCCCTGAGATTGTGTGCAAATGCAGCCCAGAGGGGTCCCTTGAGACAAAATGGTTATCAGCCCTGTGTTTGTGTCTTTCCCCTCAAAATGTCTAATCAAACACACAAGTAAAAATGACTTGAAGTTTTCCTTTCAGAACTGCCAGATGGTGACCCACACACCTCAGGAGAAACTTTAGTAGAGATTGCATGAACCTGATTTGGTAAAAAATAAGCATCCTCCTGTGAGAATTAGATTAAGTTTAGCTTTCACACAGGGTGGGGGCAGCTCAGGGGAATGGGAGAGGGTCAAGAAGCCAAGCTGTAATCAGTGGCCAGTCCTCCTGTTTATCCGCCCACTATCCTTGCAAGGTAGAGACTCGAGGGTAGATTTTCCTAAAACAGCTTCATAAGTTGTTACCAAACTAGCTCAGACTGGCTCTGCAGTTAAAGAACAAAGGAAAGAGGGGTGAAGACTTGTTTGAAACGTTTCTTGTTTAAAATGTTTTAAGTTTGCCTGGAAGACTTTTTTCAAATGTTTCCAATCTGCCTGGGCTGTTTCAAATTTGCAGGGCCTAGTTAGGCCTGTGAATAGAATGTAACCTCTGAAGTATCCAGCCACTGGAGAAACAGGGGAGGGATTTGCAAGTTAGGCATAGGGAATAAATAGTGCTGGGTCTATTGTTCTGGGTGTCAACCCCCCACATTTTGGTTCCATGCCATTCTTGCAAGATGGTAAATAAATTCTTTTGTTCTCCACAATTGGGTAAGCATTCATTCCTTTTTAGGAACAGTGCTTGTTTCTCACACTCCACTCTTTGAATATACCCAAAAGAATGGAAAACAGGACTCAAACAGATACTTGTACACCAATGTTCATGGCAACATTGTTCACAATTGCCGAAAGATATTAACAACCCAAATGTCCATCAATAGATGAACGCATAAATCAAATGTGGTATATCCAGACAATGGAACATTAATCAGTCATAAAAAGGAACTAAGTTCTGATACATGCAAAAACACAGATGAACTTTGAAGATAATGTTGTATGAAATAAGCCAGACACAAAAAGACAAATATTTTAAATATTTTATGATTCCATGTATATGAGATATCTACAATAGTATTTCTGGAATCTAGAAATATCTAGAGTAATCAAATTTGTAGTGACAGAAAGTAGACTAAAGGTTTCTAGGGCCCAGGGTGGGGTGCTGGGGTGGGGGAAGGGGTTGCTTAATGGCTAAAGAGTTTCTGTTTGGGGAGTGAAAAGGTTTTGGTAATGGATGGTGGTGATGGTGGCACAACATTGTAAAAATAATTAAATGCCACCGAATTGCACACTTAAAAATGACTAAAATGGCAAATTTTGTTATATAAATGTTACCACATTTTTTTTAAAAGGTAACCAAACTGAAAACTATGCCCTGGCTGAATAACAACATAATGTGCTCCACGGATGCATTGCAACAACTGGTTAAGATCCTGACCAAGGTTAACAATTATTTACCTTCCATTTAGATGAAGGCATGACATCGGTGACTCAATTTTAGTAGGTTTGTTCTATTATAATAAGAAGTAATAATATTAACATATTTCATTGACTCTAAGATGCAATTTCCCCCCACCCCATTTTTAGCATCTGTGCAATTGTGATGTGTCTTATGCTCAATGGTGTCTTAGAATCACTACTGAGACAAGGTCATGATATGGTTGTCATTGCCTAATGTTTTCTAGTGAGGTCCTGAAAGCTACAGAAACGAAATTTGCAGAATGGGAGCCAGCAGCTTGGAACCACCAACGCCTCCTCCCCCGGACTAGAATACAGCAGGCTTCTAAGAAAGTCTTCCTCCTCGGTGCTATTTACGGCCCAGGGGGCAACTGCATGTTGAAAAATATGAACATTGACAACTTTGAGTTGAAAAGTCACTAACAAGAGTTGGACTCTGTGAAGAAGTTACACCTTAACCAATTAATTGCTCTTCCATTTTCGTTTTTAGGTGTGCCTGATAGTGACCTGTGATAAAAATTTATGTCTAAACAAGTCTAAAAGGGTACTTTCAATATGTCTAATATAAAAATTTTAAGAGATATGAGAGCCTTACATCATAGCCCAATTTGCAGCGGTTGTTTTCTTTCTTAGTGGTACGTAAAATAATGGTGCATCTTACAATTGATGGCACCTTAGATACAATGAAATGGTGTAAGAGCTCACACACACGTCTAACTTACTGCATGTCAGGCATCAGTGCTTTATACACATTAGCTCATTCGAGTCTTCATGATTGTTAGCCCATTTTACAGATAAAGAAACTGAGGCATTTGGGGAGATTAAGGTTACAGTGAGAAATTGGTAGAGCTGGGTAGGTTTCCAATCCAGGCAGTCAGCTCTAGAGACCCAGCTCAGAACTGCAGCACTACTGGATTTTACATAGAAACATTTTAATTTGCAATGTGTCAGATAATAACTGCGGGAGAATTTTCAACCAGATTTGTGTTTCAGTGAGCATGATATAGACCAGGAAAAAAACATGCAAACATGTTGCAAAGATGGGACCAATTCTGTGACAGGCAAAGATGACAGCAGAGGTCATTTACGTCAAGATTATTTCTCATCCTAAACGCCTCAGTAGGTGCTGCCTCGTTTACTGGGAGCACCTCACAACAGAAATCACACCATGGTTTTGCACTGTGTTCAATGAGAGGTTGAAAAGAGTAAAACAAAAAATGGTACAAATGCTCACCTTTTCCCATAACTTTAAATGAAATAGGGAACAACTTTAAATGATGATTTCTATACAGACGATTGCCACCTTTGCTGGGGAAAGAAGTGATCCCAGATTTTAGGAATTGATTTTGGGGTTGAATTCTCATTCTGCATGAAGTAGTAAGTAGATATTAGGACAAAGGATAAAAATGTAGATTCAGGGTTTGGCTCAAATGTAAAGTCTATCTCCCAAATTTACTTTATTTAGCAGATTTTTTTAAAGTCTGAATTTTTGTCAATTTTATTGTATTTTATTGTTTTTGCTGCACATGACAATTTTGATTGGATGATGTGCCAGTTTGGGTGTATTATGTCCCCCAACATGCCATGTTCTTTAGGGAAATCTTGTGGGGACCAACATATTAGTGTTGATTAGGTTGGAACCTTTTGATTGAGTGTTTCCATGGAGATGTGACTCAATCAATTGTGCACAAGACCTTTGATTGAATAATTTCCATGGAGTTGTTACCCTACACATTCACGGTGGGTCTTAATTAAATCACCAGAGCCATATAGAAGAGCTGACAAACAGAAGGAACTTAGTGCTGCAGCTGAGAGGCACATTTTGGAAGCTGACAATGACATTTTGGAGAACGCCATTTTGAAAAGCAACCTAGGAGCAAGGAGACACCAGCCACGTCCCTTCCTAGTTAACAGTTTTCTGGATGCCATCAGTGTTCTTCAGTGAAGGTACCTGTGCCAGTTTGAATGTATCGTGTCCCCCAAATGCCATTATCTTTGATGTAGTCTTGTGGGGCAGACGTTTTGGTGCTGATTAGATTTGCTTGGAATGTGCCCCACCCAGCTGTGGGTGATGATTCCTATGAGATGTTCCCATGGAGGTGTGGCCCCGCCCATTCAGGGTGGGCCTTGATCTGTGGAGCCATATAAATGAGCTGACTCAAAGAGAAGGAACTCAGTGCAGCTGTGAGTGACGTTTTGAAGAAAAGCAAGCTTGCTAGAGAGGAACGTCCTGGGAGAAAGCCATTTTGAAACCAGAACTTTGGAGCAGATGCTGGCCACATGCCTTCCCAGCTAACAGAGGTTTTCCGGATGCCATTGGCCATCCTCCAGTGAAGGTACCCAATTACTGATGTGTTACCTTGGACACTTTATGGCCTTAAGACTGTAACTGTGTAGCCAAATAAACCCCCTTTTTATAAAAGCCAATCCATCTCTGGTGTTTTGCATTCTGCAGCATTAGCAAACTAGAACAGTACCCTACTGTTGATGCCTTTGTTTGGACATTTGCATGACCATAAGACTTTAACTTTGTAACCAAATAAACTCCCTTTATCAAAGCCAATCCATTTCTGGTATTTTGCATAATGGCAGCATTAGCAAACCAGGACAGATTTTGGTACTAGAGAAGTGGGTGCTGCTGCATTTGCAAATACCAAACATGTTGAAACAGCTTTTTAAATGGATACAGGGAAGATTCTGGAAGAGTTGTGAGGAGCTTGATAGAAAAGGCCTAGAATGCTTTAAACAGACTGTTGGTGGAAATATGAACTTTAAAGATAGCTTTGAAGAGGCCTTGGACAGAAATGTTGAATGTGTCATTGCAAACTGCAAGAAAGGCAATTCTTGTTTTGAAGTTGGAGAGAATTTGGCAATATTGTGTCCTGGTGTCAGATGGAAAACAGAATTTGAAAGCGATGAGCTGGGATACTTAGCTAAGAAGATCTCCAGACTATGTGTGGAGGATGTAGCCTGGCTTCTCCTTGAAGCTTATAGTAAAATGTCACAGGTCAGAGATAAGCTGAGAAATGAACTCTTGGGTACAAAGAAACCAGAAATGGATAGTTTGGAAAATTCTGGGCTTCCAAAAAGTGAGACCCCAGAGGCTACAGTCCCACGTGAGGATTTAACCAAACATGGAAACTAGCCACTATTTCAGTACAAACCAGGATTGGAGATGGAGTTATTCAGAAAGGATTTGTGGCAAGTCCTATTGTCTGACAGTTTTAACCCCTGTAAACTGCATTCCAAGCCTACAGAATTTTTGCAAAATCTATATAAATGGAACTACTGCTGGTCTGGACTGGAGGAGATAAAGAAGGAACAAATTGAAGGAAAAACTTCTTCAAAGACAGAGCCATGGAGATTGAGGTCTGGACTCAAGAGGTCTTTGGCAGGGATTGTGGAGTGGCCCACACATGTGAAAAGGGTGAGTTTGCCCTGGAGGCAGAGCACGGGTCTTCTACCCCGATGTTCAGGAAGAGTGATGCCTCCCCAGGTCTCAGAGAGGGTGGAGCACATTCCCCAGGGATTGGGGGGAGCCTGGCTGCCACCCACTGTTTGGAGAGGGGAGAGCCTTTGCCCCGGAGAGAGAATCTGGGTGGCACCCTGATGCTTGAGGAGGGTGGGGATGAGCAGAAGGTTGTCTCCCCAATGCGTGGCTATGTTGGAGCACTCACCCCAGCATTTGGAGAGAAAAGAGCTGCCATGTAAACCTTTGGAAAGTGTGATACTACCCCAAGGATAAAACATCATTCTACAAATGACTCTCAGACTTTGAAATCTAATGGAGTTTGCCTGCAGGTTTTAGGAACTATTTTGTTCCTGTTAACCCTGTTTCCCTTTCAGTTTCTCCTTATGGCAATGGGAATGTTTATCCTATGACTATCCATCCTTTGTTTGCTGGAAGTACATAACTTGTTCTGAATTTCACAGGTCCACAGCCAGAGGGGAATTTTGCTTTAGGACAGACCATGCCTGTAACTGATCTTGATGGAATCTTGTACTTACCTATTGTTACTGAAATGATTTAAGTTTTCTGATATTGTGATGGAATGAATGTATTTTGTATATGGAAACATCATGTCATTTTGGGGCCTGGGAGTGGAATGTGCTGGTTTTGATGTATTATGTCCCCCAAAATGTCATGTTCTTTAGTGAAATCTTGTGGGAGCCGACGTATTAGTATTAAGGTTGGAACCCTTTGATTGAGTGTTTCCATGGAGTTGTGATTCAATCAACTGTAGGCAAGACCTTTGATTGGATAATTTCCATGGAGGTGTTACCCCTCCCATTCAGGGTGGGTCTTAATTAAATCACTGGAGCCATATAAAAGAGCTGACAAACAGAAAGAACTTAGTGCTGCAGCTGAGAGTCATATTTTGGAAGCTGACAATGATATTTTGGAGAATGCCGTTTTGAAAAGCAACCTAGGAGCAGGCAGACACCAGCCATGTGCCTTCCCAGCTAACAGAAGTTTTCCAGATGTTATCACTGTTCTTCAGTGAAGATACCCTACTGTTGATGCCTTTGTTTGGACATTTGAGTGGCCATAAGACTGTAACTTTGTAACCAAATAAACCCCCTTTATCAAAGCCAATCCATTTCTGGTATTTTGCATAACAGCAGCATTAGCAAACCAGAACAGATGACAACGAAATCCAAGATATGAGTAATTGGAGTTGATCATGGAGACTGTGTCTTTGGAGATTTGGTTCATTTATAGGTGAGCAAAATTATGCACTGGTGATGAAATAGGAAAAAAAAGATTCCATTATCTGTGTTAATGGAAAATATTCTCCAGATAGCTATTTTTTTAGGGTAAAAAAAAAAAAAAAGACTGTGATCAGAGACCCTTAAGCCATCTATATGATACAAGATTGCCCTCTCGGCAGGAAGATGCTTGCAAAAGGTCCCCTGACAGGAGCTCCCAGAGGTACCTGCTGCTTCCTCCCACATAGCATTGGTGTCTCTCTCCTCTGTGACTTCCTTGCCTTCTGCATCCACATATTTATGTGCATCTAGATTCTTGAAATATCATGGAAAAACATTGCCTAGATCTTGAACCATCTGTGTAGGATACACACTCTTCAATTCAGCCCAAATTTTCTGAAATATATAGCTTTGGCACTGTAGCTTTGCATTCAGTGACTGAAAAAGAAGTGTAGACAATTTTAGAAAACTTTTGTAAGTAATTTAAAGCATTATTTTTGTATAGAACCAAATGCAGCTATATTATTGGGGAAACTGTGAGATCTAGGTGAATCTTAAAGCAAAAAGTAGAAACACCAAATAAAGTTCTGGCTGCCTGGTCAGCTTCAGACTAGATGCCCAAATCCCCAAGATTGAGCCTTCATTTTTATCTGCCCTGAGGGGTACTGATGTGGAAAAGTTTGAGAAGTTCTGCTTTACAAAGAGTTCCTTGAGTCTTTTGACTGTCGGTCTTTAAGCAGAAAAATACACTTGGTTCCTTCTGTCCTGGCTGCCTTCCATTGCTGTCCACCCATGACTCTCTGCCCATTTGGTGGGCAGGGTCTTCGGAGTTGAGATTCCCTTGGCAGAACTTCCCCTGTAGTTTTAGCCCAGGAGGCCCTAGTGTGGTTTTCCAGACTAAATCAGAGACCTCCCTAGAATTTTGAGACTCAGACGGAGCCTTTTCCTTTGCTCAGTCTCCTCTGGTTTTGGTGTAGTGGGGGGTGGGCCATGGGGACTTAAAGCTATGACGGGCTCCATTTGGGAGCCCAGTGAGAAGACAAGAGTACTTTGGAAAACCAACAGAGTCCATCCCTATGAGTGTTTGGATGATGGAATCTTTGCAGACCTTAAAGAAGGTTTTCCTTATTTATAGGGCTTTTTATTAAAAATTCAATTTTATTGAGATATATTCACATACCATACACATGTGTACAATCAATTGTTCACAGTACCATTATACAGTTGTGCATTTATCACCACAATCAATTTTTGAACATTTTCATTATCACACACAAAAAAGAATAAAAATTAAAGTTAAAGTAAAAAAAGAACACCCAAAACATCCTATACCCCTATCCCTCCCTACTATTCAATTACTTTTTGGCCTCATTTTTCTATTCATCCATCCATACACTGTATAAAGGGAGTGGAAGTCACAAAATTTTCACAATCACACCTTCACACAGTGTAAGCTATATAGTTATACCATCGTCTTCAAGAATAAAGGCTATTGGGTTGCAGTTCAACAGTTTCAGGTATTTTCTTCTAGCTATTCCAATACACTAAAAACTATAAAGGGATATCTATATAATGCATAAGAATAACCTCCAGAATGACTTGTCAACTAATTGAGAGCTCTCAGCCACTGAAACTTTATCTTGTTTCATTTCTCTTCCCCCTTTTGGTCAGGAAGGCTTTCTCAATCCCATGATGCCAGGGCCAAGCTCATCCCTGCGAATCATGTCCTACATTGCCAGGAAGATTTACACCCCTGGTGTCATGTCCCACATAGTGGGGAGGGCAGTGAGTTTACCTGCAGAGTTTGCTTAGAGAGAGAGGCCGCATCTGAGCAACAAAAGAGGTTCTCTGGGGGTGACTCTTAGGCCAAATTTTAAGTAGGCTTAGCCTCTCCTTGGCAGTAACAGACTTCATAGAGGCAAGTCCCAAGATCAAGGGCTTGACCTTCTAAAATGGTAGCCACCTGTATTGGGCTTTTTAAAAACATATTTCCACATATTTTAATATTCTTTCATTCACTGATAATTTTTGAGCTGCTTTAGGTATGAGGGATACAACAGCAAAGAAAACAAGTAAAAATCCCTGCCCTTGTAGAGCTTACATTCTAAGGTGAGGAGACAATTTGTAAAACAAACAAGCAAACAAAACAAAACAAAACTATTAAAACTTTTGAATATCTGACAGTGATCAGTGCTTTAAGAAAAATACAGGAAGACAGATGGGAATATGTGTGTCAATGGATGTTATGATTTTAAGAGGAGATCAAATGTCACTGAGCAGGTGACATCTGAGCAAACAACTGAAGCATTCTGGGTAATTGTTTGGAGAGGGCAGGCTGCTGGATGCAGGGTGTGAGAGAAGGAGAGAAATGGGGGATGATTCCAAGGGCTGGTAGGCAGCTTCCAACATTGCTCAAATGACCCCTCGCCACTCCTTGTATTCACACCCTGTTTAACGCCTCCCTTTGAGTCTTGGCCAGACTTTAGGACTTATTTGTGATGAATATAATACGGCAGCAATGAAGGGATGTCACTTCTGTGATTAGTTTATAGAAGACTGTGACTGTGTCTTGCTAGCAGCTTCTCTCTATTGCCGTCTTGGCTAACAGACTTCAATGAAGCAAACAGCCGTGTTGAAGAGGTGCACATGGCAAGGAACCGAGGGCAGCCCCTGTCCAATAGCCAGTGAGGAACTGAGGCCTTCGGTCCTACAGCCCTCGAATAAGTGCTTCTAGCAACGACACGAGGTTGGAAGCAGGCCCTTTCCTGGCTGTGCCTTCAGATGAGATTACAGCCCCAGCTGACGCCTTAACTATAGGTGCGACAGAGCCTGATACAGGAGATCCAGCCAAGCCGAGTCCAGATTCCTGGCTGGCAGGAACTGTGAGATAATACCTGTGCTCTTTCGAGCTAAGTTTGGGAATAATTGGTTATGTAGCAATACACAGGTTTAAAAACTAACAGGTTTATGCCTAGATTTATGACCTGGGCAAATGAAAAAATAAAATTACTTTTTATCAACTCATAAGATGACTATGAGTTGTTTTGTTTTGTTTTGGCAGGTGGGAGTGAAGATTTCAAGTTTGGTTTTGGATATATTCAATGCAGACATATTTTTGTTATGGGGGCAATGCTTCTTGTGATTTTTTTCAAATGGTAATTAGCTACCAATATATATGATCTAAATGCTCTCCCATGAACCACTTCAAAACACAGTTAATTAGTGCATCTTCAAAAATCATATTCTATAGTAATTTGAGTCAATTCTTTCTGGAAACTGAGGACATCAAATACAGCATCAACCCATTAATCCTGACGTATCACTTCTAGAATTTATTTCTTTACAGTTTGCACAAAAATTGGTATAAAATTTACCTTTCTATTATCTATAAGGAAAAGATTTGCTGGAGCAAATTGACACTACAAAATGTTTAAGAGAAAGAATGGTTACTTTTTAGTGTTTGAGAAGGGCCTCTTTATATACTAACAAAGCCATTTACTGTTAGAAGTTTGCCCAATGCAAACTGAGGCTTTGAATTATGGTAGTAAATGGGGACCCAAACTAAGGGATCCAAGAGAAGAGACAAAATTGGCAGGCCTTGGTAATTGGTTAGAAGTGGGAGTAAGGAAGGCAAAGTGTGCCGACACTGTGTGGTACTTATCTACTCCCCCATTTTTGTTGATAAAAGAGCACTGTGCCGGTTTGCATATTTATGTCCCCCAGAAAAAGCCATATTCTTTAATGCATTCTTGTGGGGGCAGATGTATTAGTGTGAATTGGGTTGGAACCTATTGTTTCAGTGTCCATGGAGATGTGACCCACCCAACTGTAGGTGATAACTCTGATTGGATAATTTCCATGGAGGTGTGGCCCCACCCATTCAGTGTGGGCCTTGTTTAGTTTACTGGAGCACTACATAAGCTCAGACAGAGGGAGCTCAGAGCGAGCTGGAGCTGAGAGACGTTTTGAAGACGGCCATTGGAAGCTAATGCAGACATTTTGGAGAACACCATTTTGAAACACAACCTGGACGCAAGCAGATGCCAGCCACGTGCCTTCCCAGCTAACAGAGGTTTTCCGGATGCCAATGGCCTCTCTCCAGTAAAGGTACCCTTTGCTGATGGACACTTGATGGCCTTAAGACTGTAACTGTGTAACCAAATAAACCCCCTTTTATAAAAGCCAATCCATTTCTGGTGTTTTGCATTCTGGCAGCATTAGCAAACTAGAACAAGCACCACTTTGGTTCAGGTATCAGGTGGCCAGTGTGACAAGAGAGGCTGGGTCTCCATACAACCCCAGAAAGTGAATCATCATTAATCTCAGCTGTTCTTGATGATTCCATTCCCCTTGCCCACAACCAGTCTAGGGATGGGTATCTGACGCAGTCCTAGAGGTGAAGGAGATCTCTCCGGTGTGCCACTGGGAAGGGTCCCAGACATCTCTGGACATTGTTGTCTGTGTGTGTTGCGTGGAACCAGGGCAGCCATTCTTGGGACTGGGCGTGAATTAGACTAGGACATCAAGCCCCCAGGCTGAGAGTGACCGAGTGGAAAGATGGAAGACCTTGGGTCCTTCCTGCTGTGAAAGAACAGCCATACCGGCCAACCCAGGAACCACCGCATTTGGAGATTTGTTTTATGAGATGGGACATTTCCAAATGGCTTAAGCCATTTTGAGTTGGGTTTTCTGTTACCTGCACTAAAGCATTCTAATTGAGGTGGAAAATTCTAGGATAAGTTCAAGTTTTCTGGTCATTTACTGAAGATGGAAATTCAGAAGGAGGAGCTGACTGGGCCAGGGATGTGGGGAGAAATGATAACCTCAGCTCAGGATGTCTCATTAGAATTCTGTGGGGACACTGTCGAAGGTTCGATGTGCAGACCTGGAGCTCAGGAGTGAGTTCCGAGCAGGAGGTAGAGCTGTGGGAGTCGCTGTGTAGCGTCGATGTGGCGGCTGCAACACAAGCTTTGATGTCTTGGGCTTGAATCCAAGCTTTATGGCTTAAAACCTGTGGGACCTGGGGCAGCATATTTAACTTTTTTAAACCTCCTTTTTCTCATTTGTAAAAGGGAAATTCTTGCCTTTGTGTTGCCACCTCAGGGTGTCAGAGAAAATGCTCGATCTTCACTAAACCTTGTTTTCCTTTCCTCCTGTGCCCATGATAAACCACATCTCCCAGCATCCCCTGCTGTTGGGGGGAGAGGTGGGCATATGAATGGACTGTGGCCAATTTCTCCCCTCACCTGTCACCGGGATGCAGAGAACCCTGGAGAGGCCTCTGAGGATTCAGGGGATCATAGAACCTTTAGATGGAAGGAGCCTGGGCCCCCAAATGACTTTGTGGGGCCCCCTCCCCTCATCTCCAATCACCTACATTGGGCTGTGACATGAGCAAATAATAAACCTTTATCATGTTGTATTTATAGGGGCTAGTGTTTCTTATTGTGACTAGTATATTCAGCATTTTCCAGTGTCTGATATATGAGATGATTTGGGTGGTATTCAAACATTTTCAAGTTTTGATTTGTTACACATTTGTTTTATAGGTATTAGGGGAAAAAAGTAAAACCAGCTCATCAATCTTATGACTTCAGAGATATTATTACTTAGGACCAGGGTTGGTTTAGTCATCTGAGTTATCCTAAAGAAAAATAACAAGTAAGTTATAGAACCAGCTCAAACTGGCTCATGAGAAGTGTTAGGTGGAAACAGCAAAAATTATAATGGCGTCTTCCTTCAGAGGTTGTGGTGAGGCTTAAATGAGATAATGGATGTGAAGTGCCTCTCCTAGCGCCTGGCACCTAGTGAATGTGCGGTAAACGGCTGTTATCTTGTAGTGCACAAACCTCCATGAGAGGATTTATCTATTGCACTGCATCATGGTGACTGGTTTACTTGCTTATTACCCCCACGAACTCCGAGCTCCTTAAGGATGGGGAAAGTGTCCTATTCCTCTCTGAGTCTGTAGTAGGAACTTGGCACGCAGCACACAGTGGGGGACCAGTAAATGGAAGTCGAGTGTTTATTATCTAGAGGGGCATAATGTCCTTTCTAGAGTTGCAGATTTGAAAACACTGGACTACGAGCCCCACCTGGGCAAGAACTATGTCTGATTCAACGCTGTCTTCCCAGCACCCAACAGAGTACCTGGCACATAACTGATGGTCAAGAAATACTTACCATGAATATTTATTTTAATTAGTCTCATAGATCCCCAGACTGTCCAAACTTGCCTGAGCCTAAAGTACAATACCTCTCATGGTAAAGATAAGGAAAATAAAGTCTGGAGAAGCAAACTGACTTGTAAAGGTCACAGAGATATATGAATGTGCAGTGGGGCCTTTGAAAGTCATATGGGATGTGGACTAATTCTTCATTGTGCACCATTGATCTGAGATTGCAGGACATCTAGTATCCCTGATGATGCCCACCAATGCCAACAGTGTCCCCAGTCATCGGGGCCATCAAATATGCTCTCACAGATCTCCAAAACACCTATAGGAACAGTAACCCCATTGGGAACTACTGGTCAACCCACTCCCCCATGGCTTCAGAAACTAAGACCCAGGGAAGGAGAAAGTCTTGCCCAAATGATCGAGCCAGGATTTGGACACAAATCTCTGATATTGCATCAGTAATCTTCCTCCAGTCATGGATAGTGGGAGGTGCTCAAATAAAAAAGTGAGCTCCTAAGGATTTTCCCCAGGAGTTGACGAGAACTGGAGCCCATGGGATGCCCCTCCTCTCCCCTCTTCCCACCAGCTCAGCCCTGCCTGGGGGAGGAGAGCAGTGGGAGTGAGTGTGGGCAGAGGTAAGTCTCACTCCCAGGTAAAAGCTGGCCCTGACTCCTAATAGATCTGAGATGAATGTGTGTATTTTATAGCAAATAACATGTTTCAGGGCCTGAGAAGGGAGATATTAATGGCTTCATCTGAATTCAGTGGAATTTATTTTCCATTAGGGCTGGACTTTCTGAGGAGCATGGTTCAATCAAGGTTAGACCTGAAAGAAGTCCCGTGGGCTCAGTGGTGCAAAGTCCCCCTCCAGGCACCCCCTTACTCCCCCATCCCCCCCCACCCCCTGTTGCATACTTCTTAATTAGATCTCCAAACCTACAGCAGCTCTCGGCTGATACACAGAGAGACATGCTGGCTTTCTCTTGTTTTTTTTTTTTTTTATATTTCCCATATTGGAAAAGATGTTCTTTTCAATTGTGTTTTTAGAGTCAACAAACTACCCAGGCTAACCCACGTGTTTGCGGCATCTCCATCCAAGGGGTAGCCCATAGACATTAATGAGAAGTATGGCTTGCTCTTTCAAAATGATTATTTTAAACAATGAATGGTGTTTGCAGAAGTAAGCCTGGGAATAGAGATCCATAATGAATAGCTCTGGCAATAATTACTTATTTTCTGTATTTATCGAAAATGACTACATACAGTATTGCTGTTTTCTCTGAAGAGAAAAATGTGGCAATTATCACAGTTATCTACTTTCCTATTTTAATGGCTAACAATTGCCATTTTTTTAATTACCAGGCAAAAAAAAATATTACCCCCTTAGATGAGATTGTTCTACTGTCATTACGAATGCATTTTTACTTTAATATCAGTAACTTAGTGTGTAGGAAATAAATAAAAGGTGTTTGGGGCTCACACTATTCAACCCACTTGTTCGTCTGAGATAGAGCAACTTAGGCCTGGAACAGTCTGTCTCTGGGTTCCTCAAATGGGTTAGTTTCCCTCAGAGTTACAGGGGAAGCACCTCTCTTAAAAAAGAAGACATATTCCAATAGCACGTGCTCATTTATGTCCAGTGATGTGCGGGTAAATCCTTAACCATCAGCTTTCCAGGGAGAAAAAGCCCTCGTATATAATGTTGGCCAGCTTCTGTGGTATAATTACTCCCATTGTGGCTGATTTTAAGCTACAAACACAGTATTACAGAATATACATTTGGGACAAGATACAGGCAATTGGCTCTCGTGAGCCGGTTTGAGGTGGTTCCAACACATTACTGGATATAAATTATATCTTCAACAATGAACTGAAGTTATAACAATGAACCAAACAAAGCCCCTGGCCCAGTTGAGTTTAGGTTTGAGTAGGAGCAACAGACAATAAACCAACTAGCTAACTAGTTAATATTCTCTGACATAACATCAGATAATGATGAGGAAAATGAAGCCAAGTAGAGGGTGGGGGCAGGAGCTCTTCTGCATACTGCGGTCAGAGAAGGCCTCTCCTGAGCACATATTGTTATGAAGTGGAGTGAGTCTGGGCAGACGTCAGGGGAAAGATCTTTCCAGGGAGAAGAAAATGCAAGGGTGATGTTGCTAAGTGGAATCTGGGGGGATGCCCCGGGGGTTGCCTTTAGACTTTGTTTCTGAAGGTCTGGAGATCTGGAACACCTCAGATATCTTGTAGGAACCAAAAGTATTTCTGGCAATGCCCAAGTGAAGCATACTTGCCCTAAATTTAGGCAAGGTTTGAGGTCTGGGAGAAATCCATGACTGACGTCGCTCCTCCCCTCCAAGCCACAAAGGCTTTCTTGCGGGGTGTGCTCTCCTAGCTTTTATCCTCGTGTCCACGTGTCCACGCACACCTCCAGCATGTTCCATTTTCTCACACAGCTTGGCTTCTGATCTTATTCCTCTTAAATTTAAGTTTATGCCGCTGCCTAGAATGACAACTCCACAGGGGAAGGATTTGTTTACTGCTGATTTCCTATCTCCTAGTGCCTGGCATCCAGGCCACACTCAGTAAATATTTATTGAATTAATTAATGCAAGAAGATGCAAGCCTCTGATTCTTTTGTGAGGACTTCCAGTGAGGTCTTGCCTTAGCTACTAACCCAGACTCTCAACGTTTCACATCCCTGGCGTTGCCTGGCACGGAGGAAACATTCAATAAACATCGTCAATGATTGAAAGAACGCATATTTTATTCTAAATCACCTTTCTTTTATTCCTCCTTTATATTACAAATAGGGCATTATATTGGTTTTTAAAAAATTGTGTCTGTAGGGAGGCAATGTTATGTATGAATTTCATTTGAGCACAGTGTTAAAGAAGCATTAAAATCTTTTGTTCTATAAAGGGCCTGCTGGGTCTGAAAGGTGTGAGAACGACTGGGTTAGTTAGACAGAATGACTCTTAGTTACCTTCCAGCTCTAACAGGCCCTGAGGTCACCATGAGCATCTCTGAGGCAGAAGGAGACTTGGGCAGGCTGAGGGCAGCTCCGGGGAACGCTGGGAAACTCGAGGGAACCTGGGGGCTGCTGCACCTTCACCCAGGTGTTCATCTGTCTGGGCATAGCCGATAAGCACACGCGGTCCTCAGGGCAGAGCGCCTCTTCATCTCCAGTGCTTTTAGACCCTCTTCAACGATTCCGAGCGTGGGTTTGACGTGAGTGTCTCACCTCACGCCATGTTTGATGTTCAACGCACAAAGAAAGTACAAAGCCAGGGAGAGGACCTCAGAGATGCACGGATCCTTTCCTCGTGGGAGCCAGGTCTGTTTGGGTTTAAACACGGATCAGTCTGCTCTACGTTAATAATGAGATTGGGAACAATATTGACATTTCAGGTGTTTCAAGTCGAAGAGAAAACAGATGTCTCTTTTTAGCGTTCATTAGTGACTAGAAAAGTCTTCCAGTGAGGAGATTTTGTTGTTTTATTTTCTTTCTTTTCCCGCACTGACTTCTAAAGTAAAGAAACTCACGGCAGTGCCTCATCTGCAGAAATAGGTAACTGACAGCTCAGTATTCAGAAAATTACATTAAGAATTTTTTTTGGAGGGGGCTTCAGGCTCTCGAAGCACTGTTGTGAGATGAGTAGAAAAATGGAGACAAAAATTAAATGAATAATAATGGGCATGGGATGTTTGGGGCATTCCTTCTTACTTTTATTTTTATTCTTATTTTAATTTTTAATTTTTAATTTTTTGGAGTAATGAAAATGTTCAAAATTAATTGTGGTGATGAATGCACAACTATATGATGGTGCTTGTGAGCAATTGACTTTGGATGATTGTATAGTATGGAATATCTCTCAATAAAGTAATTTTTTTTTTTTTTAAAGCACTGTTGTGGTGGTAATATCATCGGCTCTGCCACACACAGTCTGTAAGCAAGGCCATTCTGAACGATCACCCTTGGTTAGAGACAAGGAAACCAGGCTCAGGGAGGGGAGTGGAGTTGTCTGAAACTAACCTTCTGGAAAGGGCAGCTTGGAGTTCAAACTCAGGCTCTCTGGCTCCAAGACTGCTGAGCAGCTAGTTAACAGAAGGCAGGAACTGTAACTTAATTTAAAAAAAAATTTTTTTATACAGCTTTTTTGAGATATAATTCATATACCACACAATTCACCCATTTAAAGTTTACAATTCACTGGTTTTAATATATTCAGAGCTGTGCAACTCTTTTAATCAGTCCCAAAGGAAACTGCATACCCTTTAGCAGTAACTTCCCTATTCCTTTCATCACCACCCTCGCCCCATCCCTAGCCCTAGCAACCTAATCTACTTTTTGTCTCTGTAGAGTTGTCTATTCTAGACAGTCTGTATAAGTAGAACCAAAAATATGTGGCCTTTTGTGTCTGGTTTATTTTACTTAGCATAATGTTTCCATGGTTCAACTATGTTGAGGCCTGTCATACCTTAATTTTTAAAATACATTTTTAATGGTAGTGAATACAATACATGTTCAATATAGAAATCCGAAAACTGAAAAAAAAATACTATATACATGAAAAAGGAAAAGAACTTTCACTCTTACCATGGTCCATTGGAATATTTCCTTACACCTTAATTTTAAGCATATGAACACTATAAAGTATGTATTTTTATATCCCCAAGTAGTATCATTTTGTAGTAAGTTTCTCAGCCTACCTTTTTCATTTAGCAAGATTCTATTAACTCTTCCCCGGATTAATAAATATTTTCAACATCCTGATTTTTAACGACAGCATAGCAGGCCTGGCTTATGATGGCTGTAGTGAATGGCTTTCTCCCCTTGCCCAGCACCCTTTTCCCTCTTTTTCTGGTAACAGCACCTTGATTTTCCTTTAGGAAACTACCCTCCCCTACTCCTGATCCATTTGGTTAAGGTGGTGCTAACTCCTACTTTTTGGTTCCAAAGTAGGACCAAATGTTGTAAATATCAGGAAAGAGGGTTTTCTTTTCTCTAGATTGCCAAGCGGATACAACATAGTTCTGGAACTGTTGGGGCCCATTTTTGTCAATACTTGGAGTGAGCCTCCTAAAAATGAAGGCAGTATGGAGGAAAGCAGAATAGAGAAATGAAGAGGAAGACTTCTGTTAAAGTTGTTGGAGCACCTGGATCCAGCCATGCCTGAAGCTATACTCCTATACTTTTCAGTTATGAGAGACAATATATTCCCCTCCCTTCAATTTTTTTTGGCTTAATTTAGCAGAGTTGGATTCCATCACTTTCTTCTAAAAGATTTCAGAGTCCTGACTGAAATGGCATCACTACACCTGCAAGGCATAGGTTGACTGTGCTATTCTGTTTACTTTTGATAATTTACCTACCATGGGCAAGATGCTTCATGGAGCTTTGGAGATTGCAAAGATGACTAAGAAATACTCCCTGACCTCAAAGAGTCTGTGATCTAGTCATTGGAGCCAAGTACAATTTAGTCATTTACAAGGATATAAATTCCAACAGAGTATGGGGATCGGGACAGGCTTCCCAGAGGAATAAGCACTTGACATTGACCGTGAAGAAGAGGGAAAAAGGATTTCAAATCCCTTTGTAAGACCTGAAGGCCCTGTGTGGTCTGGCTTGAGTTTCTCAAGCAGCATGTGAATTGCCTGAGGATCTTGTTAAAATGCAAATTCTGATTCAGTAAGTTTGGGGTAGGGCCAAGATTCTGCATTTCTGAGAAGTTCCCAGGCAAGGTGGGCACTTGGAGTAGGCTGGTCTTGGCCCTGTCTACCTCTTGGTCTCAGGGCACATCACACTTCTACCTGACTCTCTGCTCAGGCTCCCAGACTCTGGCCTTTGCACCTGCTGGTCCTGCTGCCAGGATTGCCCTTCCCTGGCCTCCCACACGTGGGCTTCTTTCTGCAGATCTCAGCTCCAGTGTCAACACCTCAGAGAGGCCATCGGTGGCCCTCTATTTCACATGGGACTCCCCCAGCTCTCATTGTTCCTCAGCCTTTTGCACCCTGTGGTGGAGGCAGAGAACATGACTCCTTGTATGGCTCACTGGACTGATGGATGAAAAAGTTGAGGGGCTTTATATCTCTGCATACCTGTAATCCATTCCTGGCACATGGCTGGGAAGCATAGCTGAATTGCATCAACTTGTTTTACCTCATTCATAGCAATGACCAGAATCTGTGATTATCATGTTCATTTATTTGTTCACTTGTTCAATTCTCTAGTGGAAAGTAAAGCCCTGAGATGGCAGAATCTGCCCATCTTGTCCTTTGCTCTCTCCTCCATGGGGTCTGGCACGTGATCAGCGCTCAGCAAATATTCCTTGAATGAACTGAATGAATGTGTCCATGCTTGGATGGGGGTTTGGGGTGGAGAGGGACAGGTGGCACAGGGGACACTGCTGGTAAATGGATGATCATGAGCAAAACTGGGGGAGAAGTGAGTCACCCTGTTCAGCTGGGACTTGAGTGTGTGTAGGGGGCAATGGATGAGAAGGAAGGTCGGGGCGTCTGTAGAGGGCTCCAGGTGAGGATGCGGTATTTTATCTGGTAGGTGATGGGAGCTATGATCAGAGCTCAGCTTGGGGAGTCTCCATCAGGCTGGGGCTGGGGTGGAGAGGGAGAGGAGGGTTGAGAACAGGGCACCAGTAGCTGCCAGAAGGCTGTGAAGGCAATTTTAGGTGAGAGTGGGTGGGCAGTGGAAAGAGAAGCAGGACTAGATGTGGAGGCAGGTGGGGGCTGGTGGCTGGGGGAGGATGACAGGAGGCACAAGATTGATGACTCAGTTGGTGTAGGGAAAGTGGATCCAAAGAGGGTGGAGGTTACAGGGAGGAGCAGGTACTGGGAAAGCTGAGTGAATGCAGAGCAAGTCCTTGGTTTCGCTGAGGTCTAATTTGGAAAACTGATGGACTTACATAACCCAAAGTCTCAGACTTTAAAATGTCAGTCAGTCAGCACTGAAGGCGACAGGCAGGGGTGGGGAGAAGGGAAGGAGGCAGGCTCAGGGCCCCAGGGAGCCTCCGCTCCACCCCAGCCAGGCCCCTCCTCGCCACGCTGCCTGCATCACCTACCCGCTTTGAGCGTCTGTTTCCCGGGTGTAAAATGGGGGTGGTGAGCCTTCCTGGTAGAGCTGTGGTGAGGTTTAGCGATGGCACATGGAGGTGGGCGCCACGTGCGATGATGCTGGGTAGTGTAGGTGTAACGTGTGCTGCACTACTCAGATCCCCTTTCGGGACCAGAGTGTTTCTCTCCCCACCCTCGGGCGTGTTGGTGGCTGGCAGCTGAGTCCCTAAGGAGCTCCGCCTCGCCCAAAGCCCCACATCCTTTCCAGGACCATCTGCATCCAGTGACTGGTAGATGTGGGGTGTAAAGGCCCCAGCACCCCATGGGATGGGCTGAGGGCTTTGTTGAGCCTGCGTCTCAGCCCATCTCCCTCTGCCTAATCCTGCTCCCTTCACTCCTCTGAAGGGCTTGTTCCAAAGGGCCCTCCCCAATAAACTTCCTGCATGCGAATCTCTATCTCAGAGTACACTTCCCTGAGAAACCAACCTGCCACTGATGGTATTATCTTGGTGGAATGATTTCAAGCCAGTAGAATATTGAGTGTTGCTTGTGGCCAGAATCTTAGACACTGTACTGCAAATTTTCAACTAGTAGCTCAGAAGGAAAACATGTTCAGGAGGCCTGGTTGTGGGTCAAGAAGCTTCTCAGGTGGGTGTGAAATTCCTTTCTGTTCTGTGGGTCCCTTCTTTATAAACATCAACAAATGCATAAGGTAAAATACATAGCATTGCAAAAGAAACCAATTTTATTGAAACACATTACAAAAACAGACTGTGGCAACTTAACATATGATATAGCACTATAGAAATGATTGTGGGGGAGGCGGGGCAAGATGGCAGACTGGTGAGCTGTATGTTTTAGTTACTCCTCCAGGAAAGTAGGTAGAAAGCCAGGAACTGCGTGGACTGGACACCACAGAGCAATCTGACTTTGGGCATACTTCATACAACATTCATGAAAACGTGGAACTGCTGAGATCAGTGAAATCTGCAAGTTTTTGCGGCCAGGGGACCCACGCCCCTCCCTGCCAGGCTCAGTCCCGGGGGAGGAGGGGCTGTCAGCTCTGGGAAGGAGAAGGGAGAACTGCAGTGGCAGCCCTTATTGGAAACTCATTCTACTGATTCAAACTCCAACCATAGATAGACTGAGACCAGACACCAGAGAATCTGAGAGCAGCCAGCCCAGCAGAGAGGAGACAGGCATAGAAAAAAAAAAACACGAAAAACTCCAAAATAAAGCGGAGGATTTTTGGAGTTCTGGTGAACATAGAAAGGGGAAGGGCCCTGAGGTGCATATGCAAATCCCGAAGGAAAGCTGATCTCTCTGCCCTGTGGACCTTTCCTTAATGGCCCTGGTTGCTTTGTCTCTTAGCATTTCAATAACCCATTAGATCTCTGAGGAGGGCCCGTTTTTTTTTTTTTTTTGTTTTGTTTTGTTTTGTTTTGTTTTAATCCTTTTTTCTTTTTCTAAAACAATTACTCTAAGAAGCCCAATACAGAAAGCTTCAAAGACTTGCTATTTGGGCAGGTCAAGTCAAGAGCAGAACTAGGAGAGCTCTGAGACAAAACACAATAATCCAGTGGCTGAGAAAATTCACTAAACACCACAACTTCCCAAGTAAAGGGGGGTGTTTTGGTTTGCTAATGCTGCGGAATGCAAAACACCAGAGATGGATTGGCTTTTATAAAAAGGGGGTTTATTTGGCTATACAGTTACAGTCTTAAGGCCACAAAGTGTCCAAGGTAACACATCAGTAATCGGGTACCTTCACTGGAGGATGGCCAATGGCGTCCGGAAAACCTCTGTTAGCTGGGAAGGCATGTGGCTGGCGTCTGCTCCAAAGTTCTGGTTTCAAAATGGCTTCTCCCAGGACATTCCTCTCTAGCAAGCTTGCTCCTCTTCAAATAACATCACTCATAGCTGCACTGCATTCAGTCTCTTTGAGTCAGCATGTTTTTTATGGCTCCACTGATCAAGGCCCACCCTGAATGGGTGGGGCCACACCTCTATGGGAGTATGCCACCAAAGTCACCACCCACAGCTGGGTGGGGCACATTCCAAGCAAATCTAACCAGCACCAAAACGTCTGTCCCAGAAGACCACAAAGATAATGGCATTTGGGGGACACAATACATTCAAACCGGCACATTCCACCCCCTGGACCCCAAAATGACATTATCTTTCCAAATACAAAATACATTCATCCCACAATACCACAGAAACTTAAATCATTTCAGTAACAATAGTTAAGTACAAAATCCCATCAAACTCAAATATAGGCGTGGTCAGTCCTAAGGCAAACTTTTCCTTTAGCTTGGATCTGTGGACTTAGAACAAGTTATATGCTTCCAATATACAAAGGAGGGACATTCATAGGATAAACATTCCATTGCCATAAGGAGAAACAGTAAGGAAAACAGGGTTAACAGGAGCAAAACAGTTCCTAAAACCCACAGGACAAACTCCATTAGATTTCAAAGTCTGAGAGTCACTAACAAAACAACGTTGCATCCTTGGGGCTTGAGAGAGCGGGAGCCTAACCCTTCCTAAGGGCCTTTTCGGTAGCCCTTTCCTCTCCAAACGCTTAGGTGAGTGCTCCAACATACCCACACATTGGGGAGACCACCTTCTCGGCCCCACCCTCCTCAAACCTCGGGGCAGCTCCCGGATTCCCTTCCATCTCCGGGGCACACGCTCAACCCCTTCAGAACAGTGTGGTGGCAGCCAGGCTCTCCCCAATTCCCTGGGAATGTGCTTCAACCTCTTTGGGACCTGAGGTGGCAAAACTCTTCCAGAGCATCGAGGTGGAATGCCCACCCTCGACCTCCAGGGCAAACTCACCCTTTCCATGCATGTGGGCTGCTCCGCTCTCCCAGCCCAAGACCTCCTGACTCCAGACCTCAATCTCCATGACTCTGTCTTTGAAGAGATTTTTCCTTTAATTTTTTCCTTGTCTGTCTCCTCCAGTCCAGACCGGCAATGATTCTGTCTATAAAGATCTCGCAAAAATTCTGTTGGCTTTGCATGAAGCATGCAGGGGTCAAAGCCATCAGACAATAGGAGTTTCCACAAATCCTTTCTGCTTAACTCCTTTTCCAATCTTGGCTTGTACTGAAATGGCGGCTGGGTTCCATGTTTGGTTCCATCCTCACGTTGGGCTGTAGCTTCTGGGATTCCACCCCCTGGAATCCTGTAATTTTCCAAGCCATCAGTTTCTGGTTTCTTGGAACCCAAGAGTTCAGTTCTAAGTTTATCTCTCTCTGCTCGCATTTTACTATAAGCTGCAAGGAGAAGCCAGGATATATCCTCCACAGGTAGTCTGGAGATCTCCTCAGCTAAGTATTCCAGTTTGTCACTTTTAAATTCTTCCTTCCATCTGACACCAGGACTCAATTTTGCCAAATTCTCTGCCACTTTAAAACAAGGATCGCCTTTCTTCCAGTTTACAACAACATATTCATCATTTCTGCTCAAGTCCTCATCAGAAGTATCTTTAGAGTCCATATTTCCACAAACAGTCTCTTTAAAGCAGTTTTGGCCTTTTCTATCAAGTTCCTCACAATTCTTCCAGAAACTCCCCATTATCCCTTTAAAAAGCCGTTCCAACATGTTTGGTATTTGCAAACTCAGCAGCAAAGCACCCCACTTCTCTGGTACCAAAATCTGTTTTGGTTTGCTAATGCTGCGGAATGCAAAACACCAGAGATGGATTGGCTTTTATAAAAAGGGGGTTTATTTGGCTATACAGTTACAGTCTTAAGGCCACAAAGTGTCCAAGGTAACACATCAGTAATCGGGTACCTTCACTGGAGGATGGCCAATGGCGTCCGGAAAACCTCTGTTAGCTGGGAAGGCATGTGGCTGGCGTCTGCTCCAAAGTTCTGGTTTCAAAATGGCTTCTCCCAGGACATTCCTCTCTAGCAAGCTTGCTCCTCTTCAAATAACATCACTCATAGCTGCACTGCATTCAGTCTCTTTGAGTCAGCATGTTTTATATGGCTCCACTGATCAAGGCCCACCCTGAATGGGTGGGGCCACACCTCTATGGGAGTATGCCACCAAAGTCACCACCCACAGCTGGGTGGGGCACATTCCAAGCAAATCTAACCAGCACCAAAACGTCTGTCCCAGAAGACCACAAAGATAATGGCATTTGGGGGACACAATACATTCAAACCGGCACAGGGGGTGTCCGCTCACAGCCATCATCCTGGTAGGCAGGAAACACTCCTGCCCATCGCCAGCCCCATAGCCCAGAACTGCCCCAGACAACCCAGTGTGACGGAAGTGCTTCAAATAACAGGCACACACCACAAAACTGGGCGTGGACATTAGCCTTCCCTGCAACCTCAGCTGATTGTCCCAGAGTTGGGAAGGTAGAGCAGTGTGAATTAACAAAGCCCCATTCAGCCATCATTTGAGCAGACTGGGAGCCTCCCTACACAGCCCAGCAGCCCAGAACTGCCCTGGGGGGACGGCACTCACCTGTGACATAGCACAGTCATCCCTCAACAGAGGACCCGGGGTGCACGGCCTGGAAGAGGGGCCCACTTGCAAGTCTCAGGAGCCATACGCCAATACCAAGGACTTGTGGGTCAGCGGCAGAGACAAACTGTGGCAGGACTGAACTGAAGGATTAGACTATTGCAGCAGCTTTAAAACTCTAGGATCACCAGGGAGATTTGATTGTTAGAGCCACCCCCCCTCCCCGACTGCCCAGAAACACGCCCCACATACAGGGCAGGCAACACCAACTACACACGCAAGCTTGGTACACCAATTGGACCCCACAAGACTCACTCCCCCACTCACCAAAAAGGCTAAGCAGGGGAGAACTGGCTTGTGGAGAACAGGTGGCTCGTGGACGCCACCTGCTGGTTAATTAGAGAAAGTGTACTCCACGAAGCTGTAGATCTGATAAATTAGAGATAAGGACTTCAATAGGTCTACAAACCCTAAAAGAACCCTATCAAGTTCAGCAAATGCCACGAGGCCAAAAACAACAGAAAATTATAAAGCATATGAAAAAACCAGACGATATGGATAACCCAAGCCCAAGCACCCAAATCAAAAGACCAGAAGAGACACAGCACCTAGAGCAGCTACTCAAAGAACTAAAGATGAACAATGAGACCATAGTACGGGAGATAAAGGAAATCAAGAAGACCCTAGAAGAGCATAAAGAAGACATTGCAAGACTAAATAAAAAAATGGATGATCTTATGGAAATTAAAGAAACTGTTGACCAAATAAAAAAGATTCTGGACACTCATAGTACAAGACTAGAGGAAGTTGAACAACGAATCAGTGACCTCGAAGATGACAGAATGGAAAATGAAAGCATAAAAGAAAGAATGGGGAAAAAAATTGAAAAAATTGAAATGGACCTCAGGGATATGATAGATAATATGAAACATCCAAATATAAGACTCATTGGTGTCCCAGAAGGGGAAGAAAAGGGTAAAGGTCTAGGAAGAGTATTCAAAGAAATTGTTGGGGAAAACTTCCCAAATCTTCTAAACAACATAAATACACAAATCATAAATCCTCAGCGAACTCCAAATAGAATAAATCCAAATAAACCCACTCCGAGACATATACTGATCACACTATCAAACACAGAAGAGAAGGAGCAAGTTCTGAAAGCAGCAAGAGAAAAGCAATTCACCACATACAAAGGAAACAGCATAAGACTAAGTAGTGACTACTCAGCAGCCACCATGGAGGCAAGAAGGCAGTGGCACGATATATTTAAAATTCTGAGAGAGAGGAATTTCCAGCCAAGAATACTTTATCCAGCAAAGCTCTCCTTCAAATTTGAGGGAGAGCTTAAATTTTTCACAGACAAACAAATGCTGAGAGAATTTGCTAACAAGAGACCTGCCCTACTGGAGATACTCAAGGGAGCCCTACAGACAGAGAAACAAAGAAAGGACAGAGAGACTTGGAGAAAGGTTCAGTACTAAAGAGATTCAGTATGGGTACAATAAAGGATATTAATAGACAGAGGGGAAAAATATGACAAACATAAACCAAAGGATAAGATGGCTGATTCAAGAAATGCCTTCACGGTTATAACGTTGAATGTAAATGGATTAAACTCCCCAATTAAAAGATATAGATTTGCAGAATGGATCAAAAAAAATGAACCATCAATATGTTGCATACAAGAGACTCATCTTAGACACAGGGACACAAAGAAACTGAAAGTGAAAGGATGGAAAAAAATATTTCATGCAAGCTACAGCCAAAAGAAAGCAGGTGTAGCAATATTAATCTCAGATAAAATAGACTTCAAATGCAGGGATGTTTTGAGAGACAAAGAAGGCCACTACGTACTAATAAAAGGGGCAATTCAGCAAGAAGAAATAACAATCGTAAATGTCTATGCACCCAATCAAGGTGCCACAAAATACATGAGAGAAACACTGGCAAAACTAAAGGAAGCAATTGATGTTTCCACAATAATTGTGGGAGACTTCAACACATCACTCTCTTCTATAGATAGATCAACCAGACAGAAGACCAATAAGGAAATTGAAAACCTAAACAATCTGATAAATGAATTAGATTTAACAGACATATACAGGACATTACATCCCAAATCACCAGGATACACATACTTTTCTAGTGCTCATGGAACTTTCTCCAGAATAGATCATATGCTGGGACATAAAACAAGCCTCAATAAATTTAAAAAGATTGAAATTATTCAAAGCACATTCTCTGACCACAATGGAATACAATTAGAAGTCAATAACCATCAGAGACTTAGAAAATTCACAAATACCTGGAGGTTAAACAACACACTCCTAAACAATCAGTGGGTTAAAGAAGAAATAGCAAGAGAAATTGCTAAATATATAGAGACGAATGAAAATGAGAACACAACATACCAAAACCTATGGGATGCAGCAAAAGCAGTGCTAAGGGGGAAATTTATAGCACTGAATGCATATATTAAAAAGGAAGAAAGAGCCAAAATCAAAGAACTAATGGATCAACTGAAGAAGCTAGAAAATGAACAGCAAACCAATCCTAAACCAAGTACAAGAAAAGAAATAACAAGGATTAAAGCAGAAATAAATGACATAGAGAACAAAAAAACAATAGAGAGGATAAATATCACCAAAAGTTGGTTCTTTGAGAAGATCAACAAGATTGACAAGCCCCTAGCTAGACTGAGAAAATCAAAAAGAGAGAAGACCCATATAAACAAAATAATGAATGAAAAAGGTGACATAACTGCAGATCCTGAAGAAATTAAAAAAATTATAAGAGGATACTATGAACAACTGTATGGCAACAAACTGGATAATGCAGAGGAAATGGACAATTTCCTGGAAACATATGAACAACCTAGACTGACCAGAGAAGAAATAGAAGACCTCAACCAACCCATCACAAGCAAAGAGATCCAATCAGTCATCAAAAATCTTCCCACAAATAAATGCCCAGGGCCAGATGGCTTCACAGGGGAATTCTACCAAAATTTCCAGAAAGAACTGACACCAATCTTACTCAAACTCTTTCAAAACATTGAAGAAAATGGAACACTACCTAACTCATTTTATGAAGCTAACATCAATCTAATACCAAAACCAGGCAAAGATGTTACAAAAAAGGAAAACTACCGGCCAATCTCCCTAATGAATATAGATGCAAAAATCCTCAACAAAATACTTGCAAATCGAATCCAAAGACACATTAAAAAAATCATACACCATGACCAAGTGGGGTTTATTCCAGGCATGCAAGGATGGTTCAGCATAAGAAAATCAATCAATGTATTATAACACATTAAGAAGTCAAAAGGGAAAAATCAATTGATCATCTCAATAGATGCTGAAAAAGCATTTGACAAAATCCAACATCCGTTTTTGATAAAAACACTTCAAAAGGTAGGAATTGAAGGAAACTTCCTCAACATGATAAAGAGCATATATGAAAAACCACATAGTACTCAATGGTGAGAGACTGAAAGCCTTCCCTCTAAGATCAGGAACAAGACAAGGATGCCCGCTGTCACCACTGTTATTCAACATTGTGCTGGAAGTGCTAGCCAGGGCAATCCGGCAAGACAAAGAAATAAAAGGCATCCAAATTGGAAAAGAAGAAGTAAAACTGTCATTGTTTGCAGATGATATGATCTTATATCTAGAAAACCCTGAGAAATCGACGATACAGCTACTAGAGCTAATAAACAAATTTAGCAAAGTAGCGGGATACAAGATTAATGCACATAAGTCAGTAATGTTTCTATATGCTAGAAATGAACAAACTGAAGAGACACTCAAGAAAAAGATACCATTTTCAATAGCAACTAAAAAAATCAAGTACCTAGGAATAAACTTAACCAAAGATGTAAAAGACCTATACAAAGAAAACTACATAACTCTACTAAAAGAAATAGAAGGGGACCTCAAAAGATGGAAAAATATTCCATGTTCATGGATAGGAAGGCTAAATGTCATTAAGATGTCAATTCTACCCAAACTCATCTACAGATTCAATGCAATCCCAATCAAAATTCCAACAACCTACTTTGCAGACTTGGAAAAGCTAGTTATCAAATTTATCTGGAAAGGGAAGATGCCTCGAATTGCTAAAGACACTCTAAAAAAGAAAAACGAAGTGGGAGGACTTACACTCCCTGACTTTGAAGCTTATTATAAAGCCACAGTTGCCAAAACAGCATGGTACTGGCACAAAGATAGACATATAGATCAATGGAATCGAATTGAGAATTCGGAGACAGACCCTCAGATCTATGGCCGACTGATCTTTGATAAGGCCCCCAAAGTCACTGAACTGAGTCATAATGGTCTTTTCAACAAATGGGGCTGGGAGAGTTGGATATCCATATCCAAAAGAATGAAAGAGGACCCCTACCTCACCCCCTACACAAAAATTAACTCAAAATGGACCAAAGATCTCAATATAAAAGAAAGTACCATAAAACTCCTAGAAGATAATGTAGGAAAACATCTTCAAGACCTTGTATTAGGCGGCCACTTCCTAGACTTTACACCCAAAGCACAAGCAACAAAAGAGAAAATAGATAAATGGGAACTCCTCAAGCTTAGAAGTTTCTGCACCTCAAAGGAATTTCTCAAAAAGGTAAAGAGGCAGCCAACTCAATGGGAAAAAAATTTTGGAAACCATGTATCTGAGAAAAGACTGATATCTTGCATATATAAAGAAATCCTACAACTCAATGACAATAGTACAGTCGGCCCAATTATAAAATGGGCAAAAGATATGAAAAGACAGTTCTCTGAAGAGGAAATACAAATGGCCAAGAAACACATGAAAAAATGTTCAGCTTCACTAGCTATTAGAGAGATGCAAATTAAGACCACAATGAGATACCATCTAACACCGGTTAGAATGGCTGCCATTAAGCAAACAGGAAACTACAAATGCTGGAGGGGATGTGGAGAAATTGGAACTCTTATTCATTGTTGGTGGGACTGTATAATGGTTCAGCCACTCTGGAAGTCAGTCTGGCTGTTCCTTAGAAAACTAGATATAGAGTTACCATTCGATCCAGCGATTGCACTTCTCGTTATATACCCGGAAGATCGGAAAGCAGTGACACGAACAGATATCTGCACGCCAATGTTCATAGCAGCATTATTCACAATTGCCAAGAGATGGAAACAACCCAAATGTCCTTCAACAGATGAGTGGATAAATAAAATGTGGTATATACACACGATGGAATACTACGTGGCAGTAAGAAGGAACGATCTCGTGAAACATATGACAACATGGATGAACCTTGAGGACATAATGCTAAGCGAAATAAGCCAGGCACAAAAAGAGAAATATTATATGCTACCACTAATGTGCACTTTGAAAATTGTAAAACAAATGGCTTATAATGTAGAATGTAGGGGAACTAGCAATAGAGAGCAATTAAGGAAGGGGGAGCAATAATCCAAGAAGAACAGATAAGCTATTTAACGTTCTGGGGATGCCCAGGAATGACTATGGTCTGTTAATTTCTGATGGATATAGTAGGAGCAAGTTCACAGAAATGTTGCTATATTAGGTAACTTTCTTGGGGTAAAGTAGGAACATGTTGGAAGTTAAGCAGTTATCTTAGGTTAGTTGTCTTTTTCTTACTCCCTTGTTATGGTCTCTTTGAAATGTTCTTTTATTGTATGTTTGTTTTCTTTTTAACTTTTTTTTCATACAGTTGATTTAAAAAAGAAGGGAAAATTAAAAAAAAAAAAAACAAGTAAAAAAAAAAGATGTAGTGCCCCCTTGAGGAGCCTGTGGAGAATGCAGGGGTATTCACCTACCCCACCTCCATGGTTGCTAACATGACCACAGACATAGGGGACTGGTGGTTTGATGGGTTGGGCCCTCTACCACAGGTTTTACCCTTGGGAAGACGGTTGCTGCAAAGGAGAGGCTAGGCCTCCCTATGGTTGTGCCTAAGAGCCTCCTCCCGAATGCCTGTTTGTTGCTCAGATGTGGCCCTGTCTCTCTAGCTAAGCCAACTTGAAAGGTGAAATCACTGCCCTCCCCCCTACGTGGGATCAGACACCCAGGGGAGTGAATCTCCCTGGCAACGTGGAATATGACTCCCGGGGAGGAATGTAGACCTGGCATCGTGGGACGGAGAACATCTTCTTGACCTAAAGGGGGATGTGAAAGGAAATGAAATAAGCTTCAGTGGCAGAGAGAATCCAAAAGGAGCCGAGAGGTCACTCTGGTGGGCACTCTTACGCACACTTTAGACAACCCTTTTTAGATTCTAAAGAATTGGGGTAGCTGGTGGTGGATACCTGAAACTATCAAACTACAACCCAGAACCCATGAATCTCGAAGACAGTTGTATAAAAATGTAGCTTATGAGGGGTGACAAGGGGATTGGGAAAGCCATAAGGACCACACTCCACTTCGTCTAGTTTATGGATGGATGAGTAGAAAAATAGGGGAAGGAAACAAACAGACAAAGGTACCCAGTGTTCTTTTTTACTTCAATTGCTCTTTTTCACTCTAATTATTATTCTTGTTATTCTTGTGTGTGTGCTAATGAAGGTGTCAGGGATTGATTTGGGTGATGAATGTACAACTATGTAATGGTACTGTGAACAATCGAAAGTACGATTTGTTTTGTATGACTGCGTGGTATATGAATATATCTCAATAAAATGAAGATTAAAAAAAAAAAAAAAAAAAAAAAAAAAGACATAATGCTGAGCAAAATAAGCCAGGCACAAAAAGAGAGATACTGTATGTTACCACTAATGTGAATTCTGTGAAAATGTACAATGTTTTATACTGTAGAATGTAGGGGACCTAGAGATACCAATTAGTGGAGGGGGAATGATAATCTAATAAGAACAGATAAACTATGGAGGGTAATCTCAATGTTATGGGAATGCTCAGGAATGATTATGGTTTGTAAACTTTCTTGGATATAGTAAGATCATGTTGGAAGCAATAGAGTTATTTTAGGTTTTTTTTTTTCTCTTATTCCATTGTTTTCTTAGGGGTTGTTAATTTTCTTGGGGTATGGTAGGAACATGTTGGAAGCAATGTAGTTATTTTAGATTATTTGTTTTTCTTACTCCTCTGTTTGGACATGGTTTATTAATTTTCTTGGGGTATGGTAGGAACATATTGGAAGCAAAGTAGTTATTTTAGGTTATTTGTTTTCCTTAATCCATTGCTTTGTTTGAAATGTTGTGGGGTTTTTTTGGTTGTTGTTTGCCTGTTTGTTTTTAATTTTTTGATAAACAAAGTTAAAAAATTGAAAAAAAATCAGTAGAAAAATGGGAGTAAAAACTAAATGACAAATAGGGTGGGATGGGGGGATGGTTTGGGTATTCTCTTTTCATTTTTATTTTTTATTCTTATTCTGATTCTTTCTGATGTAAGGAAAATGTTCAGAAATAGATTGTGGTGATGAACGCATAACTATATGATCATACTGTGAACAGTTGATTGTATACAATGGATGACTGTATGGTTTATGAATATATTTCAATAAAACTGAATTAAAAAAAATGATTGTGATAGAATAATATAGTTAACAAAAGATCCATCAGTGGATGGATAACCTAGAAGAAGCAATGAGCTTTAATGAGATTTCAAGACATAAGTAGCTGCCATAATGTGATACGAAAATATCTGACCTCTTTGATGACAAAGTCACAGGTTATGTAGGAATCAAGGTCAATGACAATAAATATGTAATGTTCCCCCTTCAAAATCTTGGATTCCCTAAATTCTATCCATGAACCCCCTGGGAGTCTGTGGGCCTCAGATAAAAAGGCCTTGGTAATTTAATGTCTGTAATCTACTTTAAAACACTTAGTCTCTGTACTGAATGCTGACACTTAGTCCTAGATGTGAATGCCTGTGTTGGTGACCCTCTGCTTTAAGCCACGGGGAATTCACCGTCCAGTGTGATCAGTTCGTATTAGATGAGAAGGGTCATACCTCAAAACACCTACTGAAAGCTCTTCTGTTATCCTTATCTCAGATCAATTCCAGTTATCTTGCTAATTAGCATAGAGAGAAGCAGAAGTGAGTTTTTACTGGTGAAATTTGTGGCTTGTTAACCAACCTACAGAATGTTGGAAATAGGCTTGCATTATTAAAATTCGTAGAATGAAGTATAAGCATCCAACCAGGCTTGCCCTGCATCTTAGTGATGGCCTCTGAGGCTTTATTCCTCTGTCCTGTGTCCAGCCACGGGGCAGGAGGATTTCTAGTTGCCTGATACTAACTGTTTGAATAAGAGGATCCTGTCTCTGGAATTTTGCTGTCTAATCCTCAAGAAAATGTTTCCTGTAATACATGAGCAGATTACCTAGAATAAATTGGAGACCTTTATCAAGTTTACAAATACGTGGTATGAACCATTTCTTAACTGCATGCTTGTTAATAAATAAAAATCTGGGTGTGTGGTAGAATCTGGTCTGAGGCTTGCTTTCAGTAAAACTTTGCAGTGAAGTTGCAGAAAAGTAACTGACTTCGTTTGGCTCAATATTTCTGGAAACCACCTTTGCCTATCAAAAAGAACCCAAGAGTTGTGTATGGCCAAATTGTCTTAGGCAACAATGACAGTTAAATTTTCAAAACATTCTGTAGATCTAAAATCATCTGTGCCACCACCAGTACTTTAGAAAAGACAGATTTAAGAAGCAGGAGGAGGAAGACAAACTGTCAAAGTCGTTAGAGAAAGTTGGGTGAGAGCTTCATTTGGTTAATTACCTAATGGATAGTCTAGATAACTATACTGGAGGGGATGGAAGGAGGCCAGAGCTTTACCCAAGCGGCACCAGAGAAAGGATCTATTTGACTTGGCTGTTTCCCTACCCAGCTAATGTGGACAATTCTTCTTGCTTTGTTGGGATGATTCCAGACTTGACAAACAACCAGCAATTCTCCCCTAAACGCTCCTCTAGAGAGACGTGAATCCTGAGCGGGGAGGGGCAGGGAGGTGCTAAATGAGACGAGGGCTGCGTTCTGCTCCCCACGTTTTATTGGACATTAGTGGGGATGGAGAAAAATCTCTTTGGAAAAATGCATCACAGTCCAGGAATGGATCATAGTCCAAACTAATCATTTCTTTTTATCAATAATCCCTTTATATAAAATCAAGCAGCAGCCATAAGACTGGGTGAAAAAAATAGCATGCTGATGCCTCCATTAAGTTATGAGAAAGGGGGAGGAGGGAGGGATGGATGGGAACTGGGTCCACATTACCCTAATAAGCCGGAACACACAACCATACCCTTCATCCAACCAAAAACATAAATCCAAGACCAACTGTCAATCCATGCATGCATCCATCCATCCACTCACTCATTCAGCATGCGATTTTTAAAAACTTTTTATTTTGAAATAATTTAAAACTTAGAGGACAGTTGCAAAAATAATAAAAACCCCATACAGAGAACTCCAACATACCCCATCCCCCCAGATACCCATATCCACCAATTTTAACATTTTGACATCTATGCCATAGCTTGCTTTCTTTATCTTCCTTCCTTCCTTCCTTCTTTCCCTCCCTCCCTTCTCTCTCTCTCCCTCCCTATCATCTATCTATCTATCTATCTACTCTATCATCTGTCTATTAGCTACCTATCCATTTTCTGAACATTTGAGAGCTGGTTGAACACATAATATTTCCATGGACATTTCCTACAAACAAGGATATTCATTTCCTATGAAGAAGGATTACTTATGTAATCACCGTAAGTGCAGTTAACCAGTTCAAAAAATTTAATATTGATATAAAGCTTACATTCTATACTCCAATTTTTTCTTATGTCCCAATAATGTCCTTTTGAGCCTTCTCTCCTCCATTCTCAGATTCCATCCAGTATCATGTATTGCATTTAATTATCATCATTTCTTTAGTTTCTCTTTCTTCTTTTTAAATTGTGGAAACATATATAAAATATAACTTTTCCCATCCCAACCCCTCCTAAGTATACTTTTCAGTGGGATTAATCACATTGACAATGTTACATTAACTTCACTATAATCCTTTATTATGACTTTCCCTTCATCCCAAACAGAAGCCTTACACTCTTTGCATTAACTTCCCATTGCCCCTGACCCCTACCCCTGGTAACCTGTACTTTACTTTACTTTCTTTCTCTATTAGTTTACATATTCCCTGATATTTTCTTTCTGGTTACTGTGGGGCTTAAATTCAACATCCTAAATTTATAACAATCTTGTTTGCTTAGATGCCAACTTAACAACTTCAATAATATATATCAACTATGTTCCTATATCCCTCTGTGCCAGTTTCCTAATGCTGCCATTTTGCAAAACACCAGAAATGGATTGGCTTTTATAAAGGGGGTTTATTTGGTTACAAAGTTACAGTCTTAAGGCCATAAAGTGTCCAAGGTAAGGCATCAACAATAGGGTACCTTCACTGGAGAAAGACCTTTGGCATCCAAAAAACCTCTGTTAGATGGGAAGGCACAGGCATGTGGCTGGCGTCTGCTCCAGGGTTCTGGTTTCAAGATGGCTTTCTCCCAGGACTTTTCTCTCTAGGCATCTGAGGGTATTCTCTTAGTTTCTTCCAGGCAAACTCTGGACTAACAAAAGTATACTTTCAATGGCTGTCTCCAAAATGCTCCAGCTGCAGCAACACTGAATTCCTTCTGTTTGTCAGCTCTTTTATATGGCTCCAGTGATTTAATTAAGACCCCCCTGAATGGGTGGGGTAACACCTCCGTGGAAATTTATCCAATCAAAGGTCTTGCCCACAGTTGATTGAGTCACATCTCCATGGAAAGACTCAATCAAAGGATTCCAACCTAATCAACACTAATATGTCTGCCCCCACGAGATTGCATCAAAGAACATGGCATTTGGGGGGACATAATACATCCAAACTGGCACACCTTCCATCCCCCCACCTTTACATAGTTCTTGTCAAAAATTACGTATTTATACATTATGATTCCAAAACCACTGATATATTATTGTATTTTATGCCTTTGCCTTTTAGATCCTATAGGAAGTAAAACTGGAGATACAAATCAAAAATAAAATAGTACTGTTATTTATATTTACTCATGTCATTATTTTTACCAGAGATCTTTATTTCTTCATGTAGCTTCAGTCAATTGTCTAGTGTCCTTTCCTTTCAACCTGCAGAACTCCCTTAGCGTTTTTGGGAGGACTGATCTAATGGTGATGAAGTCCCTCAGCTTTTGTTTATCTGGGAATATGTTAAGTCCTCCCTCATATTTGAAAGACAGTTTTGTTGGACACAGAATTCTTGACTGGCAATTTTTTGCTTTCGGCACTTTAAATCTGTTTCTCCACTGCCTTCTTGCCTCCATGGTTTACAATGAGAAACTGGTATTTAATCCTATTGAGGCTTGATTGTAGGTGAAACATTGCTTCTCTCTTGTGGCTTGCAGAATTCTCTCTTCATCTTTGGCATTCTACAGTTTGATTATAACAAAGCATGGTGTGGGTCTACTTGGGTTTATCCTGTTTGGAGTTCATTGAACATTTTTGATGTATATAATCATGTCTTTTGTTAAATTTGGGAAATTTTTAGTCATTATCCCTTTCAATGTTCTCTCTGCCCCTTTCACTCTTTCTTCTCCTGGGATTCCCATAATGCATATATTGGTAGCTTGATAGTGCCCTACAGGTTCCTCAGGCTCAGTTCACTTTTCTTCATTCTTTCTTCTTTCTGCTCCTCAGACAGGATGAGTTCAATTGTCTTATCTTCAAGTTAACTGATTCTTCCACCAGTTTCAATCTGCTGTTGGACCTCTCTAGGGAATTTTTCATTTCTGTTACTGTGGTCTTCACTGCTGTTTTGTTCTTTTTTCATAATTTCCATCTCTCTACTGATTTCTCTGGGTGTTCTATTGTTTTCTTGATTTCCTTTAGTTCTTTTGTCCATGTTTTCCTTTAGCTCTTTGAGCCTAGTTAGGAACATTTTTAGAAGCTATGTCTGGAATGTCCCAGGTCTGATCCTCTTCAATGACAGTTTCTAATGCTTTAAACTCCTCTTTTGCCTGGGCCATGACTTCCTGTTTCTTTGTATGTTTTGTAATCTTTCACTGAAACCTGGACATTTTGATAATTAGTGTGTTATCACTGGAATGTACACTCTGAAGTGTCTGTACCTTAAGCTTGTATCCAGCTAGTGTTATGACAGAGCTTTTCTTCAGTGCCAGGAGCTACACCCCCCCCCCCCAAAGAAAAAGGAAAAAAGAAAAAAGAAAACATCCTTCCCAGTCTTTGAAAATTGACCTGTGCTCTTTCCCTTAGGACTTATTCATAAAATGAGTTTAGAGAATAGCTCCAGGCCAAAGCATAGGGGTCTCCCTGGTCCTTTTTGCCTGTGCCTCTTGTCTTAAGAAAGCAGGCATGGCCCTAGGAATTCCCCCATTTATGCCAATACAGATGTTCCCTCTTCCCTTGGAAACAGTTTCCTCCTTGTCCCAGGTGCCCTCCTGCTCTGTGTGTCCTACAGCAGCCATCCCTTGTCCCAGGCAGCCATGATTTGACTTGCTCTCCCATAGCATTCTGTCAGAGAGCCACATTCTATACACTGGACAAATTCTGGGACAGCAAATCCCTCAGGGGACCACCAGACAGATTGAGCCAGACATACATGCTCCCAGTAGATGCACAATGGTTACTCCTCTTCCTCTGGAACGGGGATCAGGGATCTGCACTAGGAAAATAGGCCAGCTCTGTGAGGAGACGGGGAGGAGCCAGCCAGGGCACCACACGATCCTACGGCTTTTAAGTAGCTTTTTCCTTGATTCAGTGCTTGCCTCTTACTGCAATCTCTTAACTGTTTTCTGGTGCTTGTAGAAAGACATTTCTGCCAGTTCTTGCTGATTGTTCTAGGCTTCTGGAGGGGAATGGAGTCCTGAAGCATCTCACTCCACCATCCTGATTGGGGTCAGGCTCAACATGTGGTTTTTGTCCACTTGCTATGTGCCAGACACTATGCTAGGGGTTAGAGGCCCAGTAAGAGCAGGACAATTAAGGTCCTGGATCTTAGGCTGGTGGGACAGATAGACATAGAACACACAACTACACAAATTGCTCTGTAACTCTAACTGTAATAAATGTCCAGGAGGATAATGGAGGATAGTATGAGAATATAAAATGTGTGTATGTGGGTCTGACTGGAACATGGAGATCAGGGAAGGCCTCCCTGAGGAGGTGGCATTTAAGCTGAGGCCTGAGGAAAGAATCAACATTAAGGATGGCAGCTAGCAGGTGAAGGGGGAGAAGAGAATTCTGTGTAAAAGTGTCAGCTTGTGCCAAAGTCTTAGAGTCAGAAGGGGCCTGGCCAAGCCCAAGAATCAGAGAAGACACTGTGATCAGGAGTGGGGAGAAAGGTAGAGTGGTAGAAGAAGAGGCAGGGATAGTAGTGGGGATAGAAATAAGAATTAGACCCAGCCACCATCGTTGGGGCACACCACCAAGTGGGAGAGATCACTGTGTGACTGGATGAATCATAGCAAAATAGAGCTATCCACCAGGGACTGTGAGACTTCAAAGAACAGAGCAACTGGACCTTCCTGGAGGATTCAAGGAAGGCTGTACAGAGGACGTCTTGAAGGGTGCATAGAAGATTCTCAAGCCAAAAGAAAGAGGGAGAAGTGTACACAAAGGACAGGTGAGCCACCAGAGTGAGCAGTGCACAGGGGTTGCTACAGGAAAGATCATGAAATGAGGAGACAGGAGGTGATCCTGTTAGTTCATTCATTCATTCAACAACATTAGAGAGCCTACTATATACTAGTGGGAACACAGCATTGAATAAGACAAAATTGCTATCCTCATTGAACTTGTGTCCTATTCAGTAGAGAGAATCATAAATATATTTTTTAAAAACATACTATTTGTACTTCAAATGTATTCTAAGCCTGCTTAGCCCTAAGACTGAAGAACACACCTGGCATGGAAGTGGACGTGGGTTTAATCGGGACTTACTGACAGGAGATGACGGTCTCACAGTTGCAGCCAGCCGTGGAAAGTGAACTGCATGAAAAAGAGAGAGGAGTGCCAAGGGGGGTGGCTTATAAAGACTTAGGTCCATAGGGTGTGACAGCAGAGGTTCAGCAGGGTCTCGCGAGATTTGGATATTAACAGTGATCAGGGGAGGGAAGTTTCAATGCTTTCTTTACAATACCATTCTTTCCCTCTGCCCCCGGGAGCTCTGATGACTTTGTAATGTCTGTCCTGCTCATGTAGGCAACTCTGTGACTTGCTCTCAAAATAGAGGAGGGGGCAGGGCCCTAGGTCCTTACAATCCATCCCCACACAGCAGACGACATTGACTGTAGGGCAGACATTGCATCCATATTCCACAACAACAATACAAGAGACAACAGAACACTAGAAGTCCAGATTTTTCAATGTGTCAGATTCTTCCTTCTCCCAAGGAAGGCCGGTAGTGCCAGAAGATGGCAAACCCACCATGGGGTGCGACTGTTATGAGTTATGGTTGAAGCCCAGGGCAGAAAGGTGTTTGCTAGGGTGCTATGGGCAAAAAGAATGAAGTTATGGGGGAAAATAAGGGGTAATAACATGCAAGAGATCCATTGGTTCATAACAAAGTACAACACAGAGGAACATTATAGGGTGGGTTTAAATAACAGATATTCTCTTTATGAAAATTTTGAGAGTTTTCTACTGTTACATTAACTGTTAATTTGGGCATAAGAAGGGTTCACATAGTCATGCATAAGGTTCCTATGGGAATAGGAGGCCCCGGGTTGATGATAAAGATTTTAGCAGCAGCAAAAATAAAAAATAAAACATGCAAAACAAAGCAAAACAGGTTAAAAAAAGATTTTAGCAGGCATTTTCTGAATAAATTGAGGACTTATTGCAATATTTTGGGTAATTACTATTCCCCAAGGGCTTAGGATTTTTTTACCAACATGGCTGCATAGGCCAAAAGTAAGGCTGAAGGACTTCCTTTCCCTCATTTTGTATGGTTTGAGGCACAGGCAACAACAAGTTATTACTATTTCCTTGCTTAGGCTTTAAGGCAGATGGCCCTTGTGCTAGATTGCTAATGCTGCCAGAATGCAAAACACCACAAATGGACTGGCTTTTTTATAAAGGGGGTTTGTGCCAGTTTGAATGTATTGTGTCCCCCAAACGCCATTATCTTTGATGTAATCTTGTGTGGGCAGACATTATCAGTGTTGATTAGATTGCAATTCTTTGAGTGTTTCTTTGGAATGCGCCACACCCAGTTGTGGGTGATGACTCTGATTGCATAATTTCCATGGAGGTGTTGCTTCGCCCATTTGGGGGGGTCTAAGTTGAGTCACTGGAGCCATATAAATGAGGTGACAGGCAGAGGGAACTCAGTGTAGCTGTGAGTGATGTTTGAAGAGGAGCTACAGCCAAGAGGGACACTTTGAAGAAAGCACAGGAGCTGCAGATGAGAGACAGTTTGAAGACGGCTGTTGAAAGCAGACTCTTGCTCTGGAGAAGCTGAGAGAAGACAAATATCCCAAGTGCAACTAAGGGTGACATTTTTGAGGAACTGCAGCCTAGAGAGGAAAGTCCTGGGAGAAAGCCATTATGAAACCAGAACTTTGGAGCAGACACCAGCCATGTGCCTTCCCAGCTAACAGAGGTTTTCCGGACACCATTGGCCATCCTCCAGTGAAGGTACCCGATTGCTGATGTGTTACCTTGGACGCTCTATGGTCTTAAGACTGTAACTGTGTAACCAAATAAATCCCCTTTTATAAAAGCCAATCCATCTCTGGTGTTTTGCATTCCGGAAGCATTAGCAAACTAGAGCAGGGTTTATTTGGTTACACAGTTACAGTCTTAAGGCCATAAAATGTCCAGGGTAAGTCATCAACAATCAGGTACCTTCACTGGAGGATGGCCAATGGCATCCAGTAAACCTCTGTTAGCTGGGAAGGCATGTGGCTGGCATCTGCTCCAAGTTTGGGTTTCAAAATGACTTCCTCCCAGGACTTCCTCTGTAGGCCGCAGCTCCTCTTCAAAATGTCACTCTCAGTTGCTCTTGGGGCATTTGTCCTCTCTTTGCTTCTCTGGAGCAAGAGTCTGCTTTCAAAGGCTGTCTTCATACTGTCTCTCATCTGTAGCTTCTGTGCATTCTTCAAAGTGTCCCTCATCCACAGTTCCTCTCTTCTCAGCTCCTGTGCATTCTTCAAAGTGTCCCTCTTGGCTGTAGCAAAGCTCACTCCTTCTGTCTGAGCTTATATAGTGCTCCAGTGAACTGATCAAGGCCCAGCTGAATGGGTGGGGCCACACCCCCATGGAAACCATCCAATGAAAGATCTCACCCACAGCTGAGTGGTCACATCTCCATGGAAACATCCAATCAAAAGTCTCTAACCCAATCAACACCAGTACATTTCCTGCCCATGCAAGACTGCATCAAAGATAATGGTGTTTTGGGGGTCATAATACATCCAAACCAGCACAGACCTTTAACTTCAATTCTCATTACTTGCATTGGCCCCGCTGTTAGCGTTTTAACAGGAGCAGGTGTAGCAGCCCGCGGCATTGCATTCAAGTGAGTTAAGGCCTGATAGAGCCTTTTAGTCCACTGCTGCAAGGACCTTTTATCATCTTTTAACTGTTCCTTTAATAAATCATTCATTTTTTCAATAAGGTTTGCACTGTGGGGTTATGAAGTAGATGGAAAGTCCACATTACATCGTCCATAGCCCATGCTTGGATCATTTCTCCAGTGACAGGGGTCCCCTGATTACTGTTTATTTGTGTAGGTACACCATACAGAGCACACACTCTTTTTAAACAACGGATGGTGGTCCACTGGTTAGCTTTCCCCACTGGGAAGGCTAAGAAAAGTCCTGTAGCCATGTCCATGGCAATAAAAGCATACCTTGTCTCCTCCAAGAGCAGAAAGGGACCAATGTAGTCCATTTGCTACTGGATCACCGGGATTGTGACCAGCCAATATGTCCCACTTGGTGTGGTAACCGGCAACAGTTACCTTTTGTTGTTGGCAGGCATCCCGGATATCTTTCTACACTTTTTGTCCCCAGAGGGGGCGACATATGACTGTCCATTGTTTCTGCATCCAGGTTGCCATTCAGGTTGTAAGGCCTTTATAAACAGCCCAGCTGTCAGTACAGATGGGTAGCTGTTTCCTGATTCATGCACTATTACTATCCACACTACTTTTAACTTAGCCCATTGACTATTTGCACAGAAGCAGTCTCCCACCACATAGTGTGAGTTGCACTGCCACAGCTGTCCATGTGGGAGGCTGCCTGCTAGTGGACCCATCAGTGCACCAAGCAGACTTGGGAGTGGTACTTGTGCCTTCTATGGTGGGCATTTCAACAGCTACCTCAGGTGCAGCAATTTTAGCCATTGAATTCTCTATATAGGACATTGGTCCAAGAACTTCATACATTTTTGCACTCAGAGGGCTGGTATTGAAAATGCTGTGCCATAGCAGGTAGGCTTTCCATTTGGTCTGTGTGCCCAGTTTGGCACTGCAGAGTGTGGCTTAGAAGCTGTGTCAGTAATCCACCCCTGAATAGAGATCACTGTTTTTAAGGTGACTGGGCATCTTTGTGTCAGTTCCTCCACTTGCAATAAGGCATTATATGCAGCACATAATTGCTTTTCCAGGGGCTGTATCTCAGTTCTGACCCATTTATATTTTGACCAAAAGCCAAGGGGCATTCGTTTAGAATGGTGCCTCTGCCACAGACCCCACCCAAAGCCAACATCAGTGCTGGCTACATCCAATTCACAGGGCAGGTCCGGATCTATGACCCCCAGTGCTTGTGCCTGTGTTATTACCCTTTTTGCCTTTTCAAACACAGTCTGTTGGAAGGTGTTCTATTCCCAGGGATTTTTTTTTAAATTAAAACATACAAAGGTTTTAACATTTGGGCTAAGTGAGGAACAAAAGCTTTCCACTACCCTAACAACCCTAAGAAAGCCATTAGTTGCTTTGTTGTTTGCAGCACAGGGAAACATTGCAGTTACACTTCTGGGACTTTTTAACTTAGCCAAATCTTTTTGCCACAAGACTGTGGCAGATGGTCGTGGTATGTGCATAGCCTTGGGGTAGCACAGTATTAGTCCATTGTTGGCCTCCCTAGGAGAAGGTGAATGCAGGCTGGCTTGCTAAAGAAAGGATTAGCAAGATCCAATCACTTTATAACAAAGGCAGAATTCTCTTAAAGTGGTTTGCAACATGGCATTCTGTAGAAGATAATTTCTAAAATGTATTCTGATATAGGGGAACAAACATGGCTTATCCCACAGTATTTTTTTTTTATGTTTACTATTTTTAATATTCAGGCTTAGTTAAAAAAAAAAGAATTTTAAACTACATGTACCAGTTTGTACATATTATGTCCCCCAGAAAACACCATGTTCTTTGATGCAGTCTTGTGGGGACAGACATATTAGTGTTGATTAGATTGGAATTCTTTGATTGAGTGTTTCCATGGAGATGTGACTCAATCAACTGTGAGTGATATGTTTGATTGGATAGTTTCCATGGAGGTGTTACCCCACCCATTCAGGGTGGGTGTTAATTGGATCACTGGAGTTGTATAAAGGAGTTCACAGACAGAAGGACCTCAGAACAATGGAGAGTGACATTTTGAAGAGGAGCTGCAGCTAAGAGGACAAAACACCCAAAAAGCAACATTTTGGAGAATGCCATTTTGAAACACTTCCTGGGGAGCAAGCAGATCCCACATACTATGGGATAAGCCAGCTACATGCCTTCTGAGCTAAAAGAGGTTTTCCTGACACCAATGGCCATTCTTCTGTGAAGGTACCTGATTACTTGGACACTTTATGGCCTTCAGACTGTAACTTTGTAACCAAATAAACCCCCTTTATAAAAGCCAATCCATTTCTGGTGTTTTGCAAAACAGTGGCATTAGCAAACCGGAACACTACACCTCCCCCATCTTTCTGCACTTAGTCTCTCCCTCATAGCTGCTTTAGGTGCTTAGGCCCTGGGGGCAGGGATAGGTGAGACAGAAAGAAAGAGGCTTGGCCTGTTGAACTTGGATTTTCAAGTTTTAAATCAGGGTGGTGGGATTTAGGGAGTTTTTACACCCTTTGTTTTGGTTTGCTAAAGCTGCTGTTATGCCAAATACCAGAAATGGATATTGGCTTTTATAAAGGGGATTTATTAGGTTACAGATTTACAGTTCTAAGGCCATAAAAGTGTCCAAGCTAAGGCACTAACAAGAGGATACCTTCACTGAAGAAAGGCTGATGGCATCCAGAACACCTCTATCAGCTGGGAAGGCACGTGGCTGGCATCTGCCAATCCTTTGCTCCCAGGTTCTGCTTTCAAAATATCTTTCTCTAAAATGTTTCTGGGTTTCTGTCTCTCTTAGCTTCTCTCTTTCAGCTCATGTGCCTCCTTGCTTGTTCTCCCAGAGCGTTCGTCTCTAAGCATCTGGAGGCCCTCTTTTAGCTTCTCCAAGGCAAACTCTGGGCTTCATCTTCTAGCTTAGCATTTCCAAATGTCTTTCTGTCTGCATCTCCAAGCACCTGGGTGTGTGTCCTGAACTCTCTTAAGGACTCCAGAAAACTAATCAAGACTCACCTTGAATGAGTGGGGCCACACCTCCATGGAGATATTCTAATCAAAAGGTCTCACCCACAATTGGGTGGGTCACATCTCCATGGAAACAACCTAATCAAAAGATCCCTATATTTTCTAAACAATAAAACTTCTACACTCTGCTTGTTCAAACACCACAATTACATGGAACTATGAATAGGAAGTGAGATATGGCAGGTGTGTATAGATTAGAGTGAAATAGCAACACATCCCAAAGTAATTTGCGTGGAGAATAAAAATATATATTCGGGGCCCCCCTGAGGAGCTGGGGGAGGATGCGGAGGTGTTGGACTTTCCTCACCTGGATGGTTGCTAATGTTCTCACAAACACTGGGGACTGACGGCTTGACATGCTGAGCCCTGTGTCTTGGGGTTTGCCCCTATGAAGCTTCTTACTGCAAAGGAGAGGCTAAACTTGCTTATAATTGTGCCTAAGAGTCTCCCCCTGAATGCCTCTTTGTTGCTCAGATGTGGCCCTCTCTCTCTCTAACTAAGCCATCATCTCACTGCCCTCCCCCCTACATGGGACCTGACTCCCAGGGGTGTAAATCTCCCTGGCAACACAGGCTGTGACTGCCGAGGATGAATCTGGACCTGGCATCATGGGATTGATAACATCTTCTTGACCAAAAGGGGGATGTGAAATGAAATGAAATAAAGCTTCAATGGCTGGGAGATTTCAAATGGAGTCAAGAGTGGGGTGACAGTGTGATTGTGAAAACCTTGTGGATTGTACTTCCTTTATCCAGTATATGGATGGATGAGTAGAAAAATGGAGACAAAAACCAAATGAAAAATAGGGTGGGATGGAGGGGTGATGATTTAGGTGTTCTTTTTAATTTTTATTGTTTATTCTTACTGTGATTGTTTCTGGTATAAGGAAAATGTTCAAAAATAGATTGGGGTGATGAATGCACAACTGTATGATGGTACTGTGAACAGCTGATTTTACACCATGGATGACTGTATGGTACGTGAATATATCTCAATAAAACTGAATTAAAAAAATAGATTGGGGTGATTAATGCATAACTATATGATGGTACTGTGAACAGTTGATTGTACACCATGGATGATTGTATGGTATGTGAATATATCTCAATAAAACTGAATTTAAAAAAAAAGATCCCACCCATAGTAAGTCTGCCCCCACAAGATTGCATAAAGAACATGGCTTTGTGAGGGACATAATAGATTCAAACCAGCACATCTGTCTTTTAATTATTCCCAGTTATTAGATGTGTTTCACTTTAAGCTGTGACCTGTACAATTGGAAAAGAAGATTTTCACCTTTTCTAAAGGCAGCCCTCTGGCAGACTTTTTTTTCCTTCAGTTTTTTTATTGTGGAATATAACATATATACCAAAAAGTGATAACTTTCAAAGCGTGATTAAACAAGTAGTTAGAGAGCAAATTTCAAAGAATGCTGTGCATTATAGTTCCACAGTTTCAGTTATTTCCTTATTGTGACATATAATATATGTAAAGAAAAGTGACAACTTTCAACATGTAATTTAATGAGTAGCTATAGTGCAGATTTCAAAGAATGTTATGGGTTGCAGTTCCACAATTTCAGTTCTTTCCTTCTGGCTATTCTAATACCCTAGCAACTAAGAAAAAATATATATATTCAGTATTTGTAATCCTTTGTTAAATTCTATCTTGTCTGTTGTTACCCCTTTCTCTAGTTTAATCACTTTATCTTCAGAGATGTCTAGGCAGTGACCACCCTAACTTGTTCAAGTTGAAAAGGGGTGTTGACATTATGGGAAAGGGGAACACATCTGGCTGTTGACTCTGGGTTTTGGAACTTATCTGGCATAGGAAAACTCTGGAGAATTTAAGTTTCTGAAGAATAAACTTAGTGAGTGAAACTTTCATAGAGTTTCAGATAGGGATCCGAGTATTCTTTAGGGTTTTGGGGACTACTGTTGACTTGGGCTTGTCATACTGTGGCCATTTGGCATATCTAGCTGAAGCTTGCATAGGAGTAACCTCCAGGGCAGCCTCCTGACTCTGTTTGAAATCTCTTAGCCACTGAATATTTTATTGCCTTTCTTTTCTCCCTTTTGGTCAAAAAGGCATTCTCAGCCCTTGATGCCAGAGTCAGGCTCATTCCTGGGCTCTGTGCCCCATGGTTCCAGAGAGACTCACTCACCTGGGAGCCCTGTTCCACATCAGGGGGAGGGTAATGAATTTATCTGCAGAGTCGGGCTTAGAGGGAGAAAGTTCACATTTGAGCAACAAAAGAGGTTCTCTGGAGGTGATTCCAAGGCATAATTATTGGTGTGTTTAACCTCCCCTTTACAGCCGTAAGTTTCACAAGAGCAAGCATGAAGATTGAGGGCTTGACTTATTAAGTAGGAGGTTCCTAATTTCACATAGCATATGTTCTTTCCAAGATAATCAGTGTCTCACATTATCTTCACGTGGTTGTACAATCTTCATCACTCTCATTTTGAACAATTCTCATGACCCAAAACACCCCAAAGCTCTTATCAGTCCTTAATTATTTATCCCCAGTATTTGTGTGGTACTGGTAAAGTATTCCTATTAATTATAGTTCCTAGTATGCAATAGATATTTTCCCCATATACCTCTCTGTGGTTAACTCTTTGTACCAGTGCCATACCTTGGTCGTATATCATGCAAGTACTTATTTATATTTGTAGTGCTAATCTGTGGGATACATGCCTTTAAACAACCCCTTTTAGTCATGTTTGCCTTCAGTGCGGCTCTGATATTTATGCCATTCATGAGCAATCATCAACCCTATCCATTCCCATACCTTTAAATGCACCCTCAGTTCCAGTTTGCTAGAGCTGCTGTCCTGCAAAACACCAGAAATTGATTGGCTTTTATAAATGGGATTTATTAGGTTACAAATTTATAGTTCTAAGGACATAAAAGTGTCCAAACCAAGGCATCCACAAGAGGATACCTTCACTGAAGAAAGTCTGGTGGCATCCAGAACACCACTGTCAGCTGGGAAGACACATGACTGTCATCTGCTTGTCCTTTGCTCCTGAGTTGTGTTTCAAAATGGCTTTCTCCAAAATGTCTCTGGGCTTCTCTCTCTCTTAGCTTCTCTCTCTCAGCTCCTGTGCATTTTGCTTGTTCTCCCAGGGCATTTCTCTCTAAGCGTCTGAGCATCCTCTCTTAGCTTCTTTGGGGCAAACTCTAGGCTTCTTCTCTTAGCTTAGTATCTTCAAACATCCTTCTGTCTGCATCTCCAAGCATCTGTGTCAGCTCCTAGCTTCTTTCCAAAATCTATCTCTTAAAGGACTCCAGTGATGTAATCAAGACCCACCTAGAATGGGTGGGGTCACATCTCCATGGAAACAATTTAATCAGAAGGTCTTATCTTCAGTTGGGTGGGTCACATCTCCATGGAAACAACCTAATCAAACATCCCACTCTAATCAAAAGACTAATAAGTCTGCCCCCACAAGATTTCATTAAAGAACATGGCTTTTGTGAGGGACATATAGATTGAAGCCAGCAACCCTCATTAACATATCTGAGCATAATAGGTTATCATTCCCCCTTCACTAGCTTCTGTCTATCTCTAGGTCCCCTATATTCTACATTATAAGGAAATAAGGAAATTAGAAACACATATATCTGACAAAGGGTGAAGGGCCTGCTTGTGTAGAACTTGTAGGCCAGTGTCAAGACTACGGATTTTACTCTGAGTTGGGAAGCTGTAAAGGGTTTTGTGCAGAGGTGTGATGGAATCCAACTTATGTTTCAGAAGAAGCACATTGGCTGCCATGTTGAGAATACACTACTGAGGGACAAGGCAAAAACAGGAGGCCAGCGGAGAGTCTGCTGACATGATCCAGTGGAGAGATCATAGTTGGTTGGAAAAGGGTGGTGTCCAAGGTGGTGAGAAGTGGTTGAAAAGTTTTTGAGGATAGAGTCAATAAAATTTGCTGAGGAATTAGATGTGAGGGAGAAAGAAGGGTCAAGAATGATAGAATTGCCATTAACTGATGGGAAAGATGGTGACCAAAGCAGGTTGGGGTGGAGTGGTGATTAGGAACTAATTTTTGGCATTTTTTCTGAAAGAGTTTAAACTTTATTTTAATGGCTAGTGTAACCTTGATGTGAAAAGTAGACAAAGACAATGTAAGGAAAGAAAAATCACGTCAGTTTTGGCATTTTGAGATATCAAATGAAAATATCAAATAGGGAGTTGGATATACAAATCAAGCATCCATATATACCAGATAATGTGCTAGAAGGCAGGGGAACAAAAAGATGAATTAGAAAGGCAAGTTCTTGTCTTACAAAGCTCAGAGACTAAAGAAGTTTGTAAGAATTTTTTATGTATTCTTGATCCTAATTCTTTGTCAGATATATGTGTTGCAAATTTCTTCTACCAGTTTGCAACATACCAGTGTAGGTCGTGTTTTCACTTTCTTTAAGGCATCTTTTAACAAACAGAATTTTAATTTAATGCAATCAAAATTATGCATCCTCTCTCTCATGGTTGATGCTTTTTGTGTCTTGTTTTAGCAAAATCCCTTCCTACTCTGAAATTAGAAAGACATTAACCTACATTTTCTTCTTTTTCAAGTTTTACTTTTTCAAGTTTGGCTTTCAAGTTTTGCTTCTTACATTTGAGTTCTTAATACTAAAATCAATATATTAAATAAAAGGCCTTGCATGGATCACTGATGAGAGTGTGTCATGAATCAAGAAATATGTACCCCTGAGGTGAAGAAAAAAAAAAAGAGGAAGGTAATTGGCTTACTTCATCTCTTAACAAAGTCCTGCCTCTTCAACTGTTCTGTCTGAAATGGTATCTTGTCTCTCTGTCCCCAGAGCCAAGTATTGTCCCTGGTGCTCAGCAGCTCAATAAACATTTATTTATTGATAAGGCTAAGGTTTACAGTTGTCAGAAGGGTAAAGGTTATTGAGTAGAGATAACTCTTTCCAGGGACTCTGGATTTGGTCCTCCTTAAACCACGGAAGGTGGTGATTCTCTAGGTGTGGACTTTGGCTACCTGCTTTAGAATCACATGGATGTTTCATTAAAAATGAAGGTTCCAAGGCCTGATTCCAGGTCCACTGGATCATAATTTTTGGAAGTAGAACCCCAAAATTTGTTTGTTTGTTTGTTTTTAACTTTTAAAATTAACTTTATTGGCATGAAATTTACATGCAATAGAATGTGACTTTCATAAGTTTATGGTTCCATGAGTTCTGACAAATATAGACACCCATGTAACTACTACCTCAATCAAAATACAAAATATTTCCAACATCTCAAAAAGTTCCCTGGGCCCCTTTGTTGCCAATACACCCCTTCACCCCCCAGCCCCAGGTCACTGATCTGCTTTCTAGCACCATACATTAGTTTTCCTAGAAAGTCATATTGGTGTCATACAGCTTGTACCCTTTTGTATCTGGCTTTGTTTGCATAGCATAATGCTTTTGAGACTCATCCATGTTGTTGTGTAGGTCAGTAGTTTGTTCCATTTTATTGCTGAGTAGTATTCCAGGATGTACCAGTTTGTTGATGGACTTTTGGGTTGTTTGTAGTTTATGGCTATTATGCCAGTTATATATTATGTCCCCCAGAAGAAGTCATATTCTTTGATGCAATCTTGTGGGGGCAGATGTATTAGTGTTGATTGGGTTGGAACCTATTGGTTCAGTGTTTCCATCTAGATGTGACTCAGTCAACTATGGGCGAGACCTTTCATTGGATTATTTCCATGGAGGTGTTGCCCCACCCATTCAGGGTGTGTCTTTATTGAATCACTGGAGTACTTTAAAGAGAGCAACTGAGAGTGACATTTTGAAGAGGAGCTGCAGCTAAGAGAGGACAAAATGCCCTGAGAGCAACATTTGGAGAACGCCATTTTGAAACACAACCTGGGAGCAAGTGGATGCCAGCCACGTGCCTTCCGAGCTAACAAAGGTTTTCTGGATGTCATTGGCCATTCTTCTGTGAAGGTACCCTATGGTTGATGCCTTCACTTGGACACTGTTATGGCCTTGCAACTGTAACTTTGTAACTAAATAAACCCCCTTTATAAAAGCCAATCCATTTCTGGTATTTTGCATTCTGTCAGCATTAGCAAACTGGAACAGCTATTATGAACAAAGCTACTCTAAATATTCATACAGAAGTCTTTGTGGGGATATATGCTTTCCAGAAATCTGTATTTTATCAGGGATTCCAGGAGACTCTTATGCATGCTGGAGCTTAAGAACCGTGGTTCTAAGGGATCAGCAGGCTCAGGGTTACAGGGCTTGATGCTGGACAAGGAGCATTTGGACAAATATCATCACCCAAATTCTTTGCCCAAGAAGACAAAGACCAAAGAATTGAGTATTTGGGTGCTGGCTCCTCCCCTTTGGGACACTGATCATTGTACCCTTGGGAGGGAGTTCTATTACTTTAAAATCATCATTGTTGCCAATATCCCAAATATCTAGGTTCCCAAGGTTTGGCGTAGTGACAAATTCCAAGCTATTTCCCTCATCATTTATATATGCTTTTTCTCTCTTTCTCTTCACATTCAGGAAGGAGCCAGGATTATTTCTTCTCTCAGAGTGGCAGAAGAAGCTGTGGAAGATAAATTCTTACCCAGACCCAAGAGACCTCCAATTCAGCTTCTGGGTCTTTCCATGGAGGGGCCTGTGTGGAATGGAAAGGTCTGGGATCAGACACAGCTGAGACGGAATTCTGCAGTCACTTCCCAGCTCTGTGACCACAGGGAGGGTACCTAAACCTCTCGAGAAGTCAGTTCCCTTATCTGTAAAATGAAGATAGTGCTCTATGGTATGTGAATATATCTCAATAAAACTGCATTGGAAAAAAAAATGGGAATAGTGATTTCTACCTGTTAGCACTGTTGTAAAATTAGAAATAATACAGGTAAACCCCCTGCACTGCAACGGGCCCTCGAACGATGGTTACTACTCGCTAATATTTGTAAGTCATTTGCAATGTATAGAAGTTGTGAGCCCAGCTGTGTGACCCTGGGGGTTATAGGTTGAATTGTGTGCCTCTCCCCCGCAAAAGACATAGTCAAGTCCTAACCCCTGGTCTGTGAATGTGACTTTATTAGGGTCTTTGAAGATGTGGTTCATTAAGATGAGGTCGGGCTGGATTGGAGTAGAACTTAATCCCATATGACTGGTGTCTTTACAGGAAGGGGATGTTAGAAACAAGCATTATACCTTAAAAACGCTCACCCAGTTGTGGAGGAGAAAAGAATTTATGCATGATCTTGCAAGAATGGCTGCACAGCCAGAAACATGGCAGGCATGCAGAACAATAGAACACAGCAAAAATTTATATCCTAGGCCTAAACACAAGTCCCTCCCCTGTTTCTCCATTGGCTGGGTACTCCAGAGGGTACAGACTACCCGAGAGAGGTAACTAGCCCACCTTTGGGATTTTGAATTGTACAACTTATCCGAGAGAGCTCATCCAGTTTAAATTTCCTGCTGAGAGTCCCCGCCTTTGACCATACCCGCCTTCTTTTACATTCCTGTAACCCTGGTTATCTTTCCCACATAAGGAACTGGTGCTGATTCTAGACTTATGTCATGGTGCTCTTTCTCTTTTTCCTTCCCCTCACTATGGGGCTAATTTAAGCCAGCTCTTCTGCCCAATCTCCATTTTCTCTATTCCGTGTGGTCTTTATGTGAAAGCTAAACTTAACCCTTTCTTACAGGGGAGAAGAGACACAGACAGGGACAATGGGGAGAAGGCCATGTGAAGGTGGGGGAGGCAGAGTGACAGAGCTACAAGCCAAGGAACACCAAGCTTTTCATGCCACTTCAGAAGTCAGGAGAGAGGCGTGGAACAGATCCGTCCCACAGACTTTAGAGGAAACACGGCCCCTCCAGAACTTGAGACAATGAATTTCTGTTGTGTTCAGCCACCCAATTTGTGGTCCTTTGTTACAGCGGCCCCAGGAAACCAAGACCCTGAGGAACTCCTGTAAATGCCCTGAGCCTCAGTTTCCTCCTCTGAGGGGTGACTGTGGTGGAGCTCACCACAGAGGGTTGTGAGGTTAAGAGCTGATTTGTGTTAACACTCAGAACAGGGTGTGGGGCTTAGAAAGCATCGAATCTTTACTATTATTATTTCATCCTCACCGGCCTTTGGAGGCTTGCTATTGTCCCTCAAGGCTCAGAGAGAAGAAGAGATTTGCCCAAGGTCTCTCAGCCATTAGGAGAGGACTCAAATTCAGGTCTGCCCAGCTCTAATATCTGTTACACCTCTGCTTCCAACAGCCTTTCTGTTTACTCTCCTCATTGCTACCAGGAAAAAAAAAGGATTCCTGAGCAGTGATGGAGACAGTTGCTTTAGATACAAACATTTCTAGTTCTGGAAGCTTTCGCCAGCTATATCTTCTGGAAATTCCTACTTTCCTTACCCATTCTCCACACCTGGGAGGCAGCAGAGCTCCTCAAAGGGTTATTTTTGACTTCTTCCAAATTCTTCTCCACCCACAATCTAGTTTATCAACCATTTAGCCACATTTTACCTCCAAAACGAAACAAATTCCTGGAATCTATCTCCTCCTTTTAGCCCGTATCTCCTTATTTAGACTTCAGGTCCCCAAGGTCCCTGAACTCAGTCTAGTGGATATTATCCAATCTCACTCAGCTCAAGCTCAGGGATTTCACTCATTTTCCTTCTTCCTCTTCCTTTGCTTTCTGGCTCCCAAGGCACCTCTGCTTCAGCACTTCCCTTGTTTTGAAATTATTTTTACAAGTCTGTCTCTCCCACCAGAGACAAACTCCTCAAAGGCAGGGTCATTATCTCACCTGTTTGGTGTCCAGGGCAGCAGAGTCACCTTATTGATTAGAGGCATACAAATTTACCTTTAAAGAATAAATCATTTCATGGCTGGAAGAATCTAGAAAGGACTCAAGGGCACATGTTTTCAGAAAAAAGGCAAGGGGAAAAAAACATACACAAAAAAATATACACAAAACCTTGCCATGCCCGGCTGAGAAGTTCTCTCTGTGAGCAGTTTGTTTCTCAAGCTATCTTAGAAGAGAAATGTTTTCTCCAGAACTTCAGAAGATTCCCTGATGAATGAGCAAATTCTCTCAATTTCAGAGCCAAGACCCCACTATACCAAAAGCCTGAGGACCACAGCCAGGTGAAGGAATCAAGAGAAGGAAAAATCACTGCAAACTTGGCATCAGAGTCAGAGAAGGGGCAATCCAATGAGCACTATGAGCTGAGTGCACAGGATATGTGCTTTTTCTTTTACTATTCATATGTGCATTTTGTCTTTATAACAGACATATTAAGCTCCAGTTTTCTTATTTTAAACATTGTAAAAATATTGTCATCATCACTGTTTTCTGGGGCTTTTAAATGGGTTAAAATCTTGTGCTTGGTTGGGTAGAATCTTTTTAATAACCCCAAAGTGAAGGCATCTGCAAATATCTTTAAAATAGTTAGGTTCTTGCAAATGTATTCTACACCACCCAGTCTTCTAGTCTCTGATATTTACATAACTCACATGTCTGAGCTGGGGGCCCTGACACTGATTAAGCTTTGAAGAATTTTCATTTTTCCATTTGGAGGCTTAATGAGGCTCAGAGGTGATTCTGGCTGTATCCTTAAAATCTGTTACATACATAAGCCATATCGTCTGCCTCTGTCTGAGTGCTTTTTATTTCTGGAATATCACTAAACCCACCCATTTTCCAATCCATCAGCCACATCCCTGGCCTACCATTTCTTACCAACGTCAATATTTCGATTATACCAATTACTAGCTCTGCAGTGGAATGATGGTTAATGGAGAGGGGAACCCCGGTTTGTAGTGTTTGCCAATTTCTATGGTGTTAATTTTACCACCATATGAATTTCAAGATACCAGTGGTTTAACCAAACTCCTTTAAACTCCTGAAAATGGTCCCAGCACCCCATTCAAGCTGTATGAACTTTGTCAATTACTTACCTTCATCAGTCTTGTTTCCTCATCTACAGAATGGGGATAATAATAGAACCGATTTCCTGCAGGTGAGGGGGAGGCATGAACATTAAATAAAGTGATGCATGAAAAGCAGTAACCGGGGTGCCTGAATATGGCATATAGTAGGCATTCAATAATTATCACTGCAATTGTTGTTGTAGTTTGTAAATACCTATTATTTAATAAATTAAGCCCAAAACAAACAAGCTAAGTATGCCCCAAAATCCCCTGTTAAGTTTGTAGCTATCCATAGATTGCCAGATAGGGGGGCCACCTATGGTCATCAGCGTGCATATGAATCTTTTTTTGGAATAGCTAGGATTTTTTTCACTTCCATTTAGCAGACTATTTGACAACTGCTTCAAGAGTGTCTTGCTAGTATATGATTGGACTTTCATGACTTTTGTCATCTAAAAAAAAAAACTTTTGCTTTTCATGATTCAAAAAAATCCTGTTGAAAGCTAGAAATATGTCCCTTATGATTTTCTCTTTAATACCCAGAAAGAACTGAATTAGACCCTGTTCCCATGTGTATTTCAGAAGGAACAGAAGTTAACTTGCTTATTTTATGCAGCTAATAATATAGTACACTAGGCTGTTAAAGCAACTTTATAGACTAGCAACACTACCTGCAGACACCCTGACCCTCTCCAAGATATATTAATGGGCAGCTGCTGAAATTCTGGCAGAAGGAGCACCTGAGATAATGGTTTTGGTGAGGGCTTCTAGAAAGACTCTTATGATCCTTAAAGAAAAACAGACTAGGAGTTGTAATCATCTTTCATTTTTATAATAAAGTGTCAGGATGTGTCTGGCTGCAAGTTACAGAATACCTTAGAATTGCTGGAGCAATAAAGACATTTAATTATCTCTCATAACAAGATGTCTGGCAGGAGGCAGCTCCAGGTTGGTGCAGTGGCTCAGGGACGACTTTCTATTTCTCCCCTCTGTCATCCTCAGTATGTTGCTTGCTGTCTTAGGCTTGCTGCTTCATGACTGCAAAATGGCTGCTACAGCTCCAAGCATCTTGTCTTCACACAATCATCGTCAAAGCCAGAAGTGGGGAGGGATGATGACAGGGAACATCCCTCTTTTCTCAGGAAGCAAAACATTTCTCAGAAGCCCCGCAGCAGACTTCTTATATTTTTTTAGCCAGAACTTGGGCACATGGCCACCTCTAACAGCCAGGGGTCAGAAAAGACAGTATCGCAAAGTAAAATGAGAGTATCATGATTGATTAAGACCTATCATGATTTATCCCCTGGGGCTTGGGGAAATGTTAATCATTCCTGAACTCAAGGACTCTGCACCTCTTACCTAAGCAAAATCCAGGTTCTGTTAGTAGGGAATAAGGCAGCGGGGAGGTAAGAGCAATATCTGCCACACATAAGGAATAAGTGTCACATGTGTGACCCTCCCGTATTCAACTTGACCCTTAAGAGGACTCTGTGAGGTAGGTAACTGTGATGGTGTGTAGGTTTTATGGACCCTTCTTAAAGCTAATCCATTCCTGTGGGTGTAGACCTATTGTGGATGGGACCTTCTGATTAGGTTATTTCAGTTGAGGCATGTCCCACGTGGGTCTTGCTGGAGTAAGTGGCTCTTACTTAATCCCCTTACTGGAGTCCTTTATAACAGATGAAATTCAAAGAAGCACAGAGAGAAGCTAAGAGAGACAGAAGTCAGGGAAAAGACATGGAGAAGCTGAGAGAGAAAAGCTAGAAAAGCTGAGAGAGAAGAACACACAGAAAACAGAAAGGAACACACAGAAGCTCAGAAAGAAAGCCACAGATGGAGCAGCCAGAAGCAGAAAGTAATGAAACCTGGGAGAGAAGGACCAGCAGATGCCACCATGTGCCTTTCCGTATGACAGGGGAGTCCTGGATCGCCAGTAACTTTTCTTCAGGAAGAAGGTATCATCCCATTGATGCTTTGATTATCTCAGCCTCAGAATCATAAACTTGTAAATTAATAAATCCCCCTTGTAAAAGCCAACCCATTTCTGGTATATTGCATTTCAGCAATGTTAGCAAACTAAAACAGTAACCCAGCGTTCATTCCTTGTTCTCCTGACAACTGATCTTGCTTTTCCTTTGGAGAATTGCCTCTTCCTTACTCTTGGAATGTATGGATTGGATGGAGGCTCCAAGGGTCCAGGTGACTCTGCCCAATCAGCTCCTTCTACTTCCCGTTCACAATGACTGTTCCTGGGTTGGGCACCTGGTGCAATCTGTGCAATGAGCCCCAATCCAGGGTCTTTTTTGGTAGCTATTAGAAAAGATTAGTTCTTTTCTGGTATGCTAGCAGGATGTAGGCCTTTGCCCTCTCAATGGGGAGGGCTTGTCTGCCTGAGGGCCTGAGAGAAAAGCAGGTCAAGAAATGAAGGAAGTCCTCCGAAGCACTGAATGCTGACATCGATTGTGTCTCATCTCCTAGACTTTACACACAAATGAGCCAATACATTCTTTCCTTTGCTTATACTCATTGTGCTTTTTTATTGTATCAAACCATTATATTTTACTTTGAAAGTGGCAAGAAAATAAAAGTTATTATGAAACTTCAGTCATAAATAGTAATAAAATATGATCAGTCATTCACAAGTGCATTGCATTTTGCAGTTGCCCAAGTGCTTTCGCAGACATGCTGTCAATCAGCAGGGCCATGCCATGATCTATACAACCTGGATTCAGCTTGTTATGACTTATACAGCCCACCTACAGTCCCCTGTGCCAAGCATATCAGCTAAATAATTTACTCAAATCCTTGGTGGGTTTTTTGTGTGTTGTCAGAGAAAGGGTTCCAAGTTGCCTTTATAACCTCCTGATGGAATGTGGCTCACTCTTTCATTTTGCCCCCACTGACCTTAGATGGATTCTGTCATTGCAGCCTCTCATTGCCTTGCTTCCCCCCTTATCCCACACTTGTCTCCCCCACTAGTTTACGAAGCTTCTTTTGAGTCAGGAACTATAGCTCAGAGCATGGGTGTTGGAATCACAGAGACCTGGGCTTTAAACTTGCCGCCACCACCTCCCCAGTGTGACCCTGAGCAAGTTGAGGAATCTCTAGGCTTTGGCATCCTCATCTGTAAAGGGGGATAATAATGGTACCCATGTGTATTAGTTTCCTATTGCTTACCACAAGTTTAGTGGCTTAAAACAACAATTTTTTTTTTTTTTTTAAATCTTACAGTTTTGCAGGTTAGAAGTCAGGCATGGGTCTCACTGGGTAGAATCAATGTGTGGGCAGGGCAACATTCCTTCTGGAAGCTCAAGAGGAAAATCAGTTTCCTCACCTTTTCCAGTTTCTAGAGTCCCCCCACTCCCACTCCCACATATTCCTTAGTTCATGGCCCCCTTATTCCACATTCAAGGCTGGCAATGGTGAGTCAAGTCCTTCTCACACCACATCACTCTGATCTTGCTTCTGGCATCCCATCTCCTTCTCTGATTCTGATCCTCTGCTTCCCTCTCCTACTTTTCAGGATCCTGTGATGACATTAGACCCACCTGCGTAATCCAGGATACTCTCTCTATTTTAAGGTTAATTGGCAACCTTAATCCCATCTTCCCCTTGACACATATCCCAACCTATTCATAGGTAGTGTAGCATCCTCAGATTTCCAGGGACTCGGACGTAGGCGTCTCTGGAGGTCCATTATTCCACACCATGCCATAGGTGTTTTTTAAGTTTAAATGAGATAGTATAAGTATCCTGGCACATAGCAAGAGCTCAATGAAGGTTGGCTATTATTTCTGTTTCCCCAGTGCTGGCACGTAGTAGACACATGTAGTTGTTATTCCTCCTGATGGGGATTGAAGCATATACTCTACCAAAAACATGTTCAAGTCTTCATCCACATTCCTATGAGGGTGAACTTATTAGTAAATGGGAGCTTTGAAGGTGTTATTAATAGTTAAGGTGTGGCCAAATGGAATCAGGATGGGTCTTAACCCCTATGACTGGAGGCTTTGTAAAGAGAGGAATTTTGGATGCAGTCAGTCAATAGAAGCCTGAAGTCAGAAGTCAGTGGAAATCAGAGGAGCAGATAAAGAGAGAGATTGCCATGTGCTGGAGGATTGCTGGAATGCTACGGACTAGGAAAAAACCAGCCCTGCCAATACCTTGATGTTGGATTTCTACCCTCCAAAACTGAGAGATAAATTCCCATTGTTTAAGCCAACCCATCGAGTGGGATTTGTCATAGCAGCCCTGACAAACTAAGACACCTTCCATTGAAGATGTATGTCCTCTCTTTTGAATCTGGGCTCTGTGATTGCTTGACCGATAGAATATGGTAGAAGTGACACTGTGCCAGTTGGCCAGGTCTTAGAAATTGGCAGTTTCCCTTTCATACCTCTTGGGATACATGCTCTTTTCATGCTGTGAGGAAGGCCAAGCTGCCCATGGAGAGACCTGTATGGAGAGGGATTGACAGCCAGCACCAGCTGACAGCCATGTGGGTGTTCCATCTTACACTGAGCTGCTCCAGCTGACACAGACAGGAGAAGTGACAAGCTGCTCAGTGGAGCCCAACTCAAATTGCAGACTTGTGAACAAATGAAATTATTGTTATTTAAGCCACTAAGTTTGGGGTGATTGGTTATGCAGTAACAGATAACCGAAACAGGACTCAAAAAGTTGTTCATGGAACAAACAAACCATCTGGGTTTAAAAAGAGGAAACAATTTGCTGTTTAAAGGAGTCATGAACCTTCCACCCACAGATCCCTTTGGAGCTTATGGAGCAACTTCATAAGGCAGTGAGAGATGACACCTTTACAAATGACTAATGCCGCAGCTCTGTTTGCATGATGTTGTTACAACCAATCGAAAGGTTAAAAAAAAAAAAAAAATCAAGGATGACCGCTCCACCTTGGATGGCTGACCAGACCATATGTATTGACAGAGGCTTTGTGAGATGAAGCTACACCAAAAGGAAGATTCCAGTGATCACTCTGCTGGAGTATCAATTCTCCTCCTTTTGCACCACCCCCCCCCCCCCAGGCTAAATCCTGATAGGGAGGAGGAATCAGATTTCCATGGTAGGAGGATAATTTCCCACAGCGTTCTGGAATCACACAGGGTGTCATTTTCATTCGGGTGCAACCCAAGTTTCGGTTACATCCCTAACAAGTCTGCTGCGAGGAAAGCACAGAAGCCCTTTCAGAAGAAAAAGGCATTAAGAATGCAACATCGAGATCTTGATTTATAACGTTCACATTTACCTGTCAGTCTCCTTGGAAACGCCTCTCAATTGCAGGGTGAGGATTTCAGGTTAGGAATTCTGATCACATGCTGGGGTTGGGAGCTGCATAATTAAACAAAGAGAAGCCACGCAAGGAAGCTAGAGAATGTCGATTTCTCCTGGAAGGATGGTTTGGGGGAGAAACCAAGAGAACCTTGGGGTATCGAGGGGGCCTCAAAGCAAACTACTGTTCTTCACCACCTCTTGCCACCAGAGCATAAGGTGTTTTGCTGCCTGTAGAAGGCAAGGGTTTGTTGGAATTCCCTTTTGGCCTTTATTATTGATAAAGTGACATGAGAGAGCATGGCCTCGGTCCGGCCAAATGGCTTCCTAATTCATTCCTGCTCACCCTCTCTCTGCATTAGGCTGATTTGTCAGCCCAGGCTTTGTGACTGCAGGGCTAGACCGCTGTCATAATTTGCAAATACCACACAATGGGTTGGTTTAAACAATGGAAATTTATTGGCTCACAGTTTGGGGTTAGGAGAAGTCCAACATCAAGATATTGGCAGGGCTTGCCTTATCCCCAAAGACAAAGGCAGTGAGAGATGATATCTTTACAAATGACAAATGCCGCAGCTCTGCACGATGTCGTTAGAACCAGCGTAGTGTGCTGGTGTTGGCTGCCGGCAACCCTTGACTTGAATCTCTGCTTCCCATTCACATGATGCTGTCCTATCCTCTCCGGCTTCTGTGACTTCAGGATTCTCTTTATAAGGCCTCCAGTAATCTGACCTACCCTGCTTCAGTTGGCCACTCCTTAACCAAAAGTAACATCTTTAGGAGGTGTTATATATAATAGATTCACACCCACAGAATTGCAGATTAAGAATATGTATTTGCTGGGGCACATGAAGCAATCTGCCATAACCACCAAGGTCAGTGACGCTGTAGGCAAGCTACAGTGTCAAAGACAGAGGGAGAGCTGGGCATGCCCAGGTCCTTTCCCAACTCATCATTTCTCCCATAGAGAAGAGTTGGAAGGGGCCCCCGGGGGGCCATGAGTGTGACCCTAATGGAGCTGCCTCACATGGAGATTTGAAGCAAGGGGAGAAGCATTCCCCCCCACCCCCAACACCATCACTAATAAAAATCACACTAGTGGAGCAAAGCCTTAACTAAGGCCTCAATTCTAACTAAGCTAGAATCCTTAAGTAATGAACTTTCATTTTTTCCTCTGTCCCCTTTACCAGAGAAAATTGGTAAAGGAACTTAGCTTAAGCACTTAATCAAAACAACCATGTTCAGGGATGATCTTCTATCTGTATAGATGTTTTTACCTGCAAATTTGCATTTATACTGCTGGTTTTGAGAACAGTGACAGTAGCTGTTCTAAATGAGAGACCTTAATAAACCGCATTCAAATGGATTCATGGAGCTAAAATTACCAAGGAAAGTTCACTAATAAATGTTGTATTTTCAACCACAAGTCTGGGTATTGCCTGGTAAATAAGAACATTCGATCAAGCGGAACATATACTTTGACTTGAAAATTGTAGTTAGTCAGGCGTCACTTCTGTCTAAGTCAGCCTGAGGATAGAGCCAACCCCAGATGACACACAGCAGAGAGATGGATCCTGGTGACATTGTCTGAGGCCTGGATGAAGCTGTGCCTGGAGCCAGCCCTGCCTACCATCTTTGAAAAAACTGGACATCATTGGACAAGGCTGAGTTAACCATAATCCTCAACTCACGGCACATTATACAAAATCTACGATTTCTTTCTTCTTTTTTTTTTTAAGATACATTTTTCATTGTGAAATCCAACATACACACATAACAGCAATAACTTTCAAAGTATGATTTAGCAAGTAGTTAGAGAGCAAATTTCAAAGAATGTTACGGGCTACAGTTCCACAATTTCAGTCACTTCCTTATTGAGAAATACAACATATATACAGAAAGGTGGCAACTTCCAAACTACAATTCAACAAGTAGTTACATAGGTGGTTTCAAAGAATGTTATGGGTTACAGTTCCACAGTTTCAGTTCTTTCCCCATTGTGAAACAAAAGATATATACAGAAAGATGATAACTCTCAAAGCACAATTCAATGAGTAGCTATAGAGCAAACCCCAAAGAATGCCATGGGTTATAGTTCTACCACCACAGCCACCTCCTTCTAGCCATTCCAATACCCCAGCATCCAAAAAAAAATTTATATAAAGATTCAGTATTTGTAATCCTTTGTTAAATCCTTTGTTGTCTGTTGCTACCCCTTCCTCTCATTTAATCACTTTCTTGATCTTCAGGGGTGTCTAGGCATTGACCATCCTAACTTGTTCATATAAAAAGGGGGTGCCAAGATTATGGGGAAGGGAGCTGCATCTGGTTCTGTTCTTAAAGAGGCTGTTGCCTCTGGGTTTTAGGACTTGTCTGGTATAGGAACACTCTGAGAGATAAACTTAGTCAGTGAAACTTTTATAGAGTCTCAGATAGGGACCTAAGTATTTTGGGACTACTGTTCGTTAAGGCTTAGCATACTGGCCATTTGGGATATCTAGCTAGAGCTTGTGTAAGAGTAACCTCCAGGATGGCCTCCCAACTCTACTTGAAATCTCTTAGCCACTGTAACCTTATTTTGTTAACTTTCTTTTTCCCCTTTTAGTCAAAAAGGTATTTTCAATCCCAATGACAGGGCCAGACTCATTCCTGGGAGTCATATCCCACACTCCCAGGGACATTCACTTCCCTGGGAGTCATGTCCCATGTAGGGGGCAGGGTAATGAATTTATTTGCTGAGTTGGGCTTAGAGAGAGAAAGGCCACATCTGAGCAATAAAAGAGGTTCTCTGGCGGTGCCTCTTAGGCATAATTATTATTTCTTTATTTCTACTAACTCTGAAAGTTTACTCTCTCTCCCCATGTCTTCCCACAGGCAATTATCCTAATGTGTTTAATATGTAACTATGTTTGTATGCAATTGTTATATGTGTTTTTAATTTACACAAACAGTTTTGCCATATCTTATTCTGTCTCTCATTTTTTTTTTCATTAAGCACCATGTCTTTAAGGTCCATACAGGGTGCTATGGGTACCATATTTTCCATTGCTTCTCATTATTGCGTATCTCTCCACAGTGTGTATTCAACTTATTTTCCATATCCATTCTCCCCATAAAATACACTTAAATGAGCATACTTGTATTTGTGCCTTTGTAGAGCTCTAAAAGAATATCTTGGAGACATAAGACTAGGAATGGACTTGCTAGGTCCTAGGGTGCTGTGCTGGTTTGTATCTGTTATGTGCCCCATAGAAAGACTATGTTCTTTTAATCTACTCCTGTGGGGGCAGACCTATTACATGTGGGATCTTTTGATTAGGAGATGTGACCCACCCAATTGTGGGTGGGACTTCTGATTAAATTATTTTCATGGAGATGTGACCCTGCCTATCTGAGGTGGGTCTTAACTAGTTTAGTGGAGTCCTTAAGAGAGCTTAGAGCCAACCAAGACCCAGACTCTTGGAGATGCAGACAGAAAGATGTTTGGAGATGCTAAGCTAAGAGATGAGGCTCAGAGTTTGCTCCAGAGAAGCAAGTGAGAACCCAAAGATGCTTAAGGAGAAAGCCACTGTAATCAGAAGCTGAAGGCAAGGCAACCCAGGAGCAAAGGACAAGCAGATGCCAGTCACATGCCCTCCCAGCTGACAGAGGTGTTCCAGATGCCATCAGCCTTTTCCTCAGAGAAGGTATCTACCTCTTGATATCTTAATGTGGACATTTTCATTGCCTTAGACTGTAAATTTGTAACCTAATAAGCCCTTATTGTAAAAGCCAATCCATTTCTGGTACGTTGCATTTCTGGCAGCTTTAGCAAACAGGAACAGGTACCCATAATTTGACTAAGTGGAGTCAGATTTCTCTGGATAATTGATGCCCCAGTCTGCACTCCCAGGAATAGAGCCTGAGGGTTCCTATATTTCTATTTCACCACCAGTACTTAGCCTTATCCAGCTTTCTAATTTTTGCCAGTCAAATAAGAATAAGGCAATATCTCCTAGATTTAAAGTGTCCATTTCTCTGGTTACTAATGATTTCGAGCATCTCTTCATATATGTACAAGTATTTGGGTGACTACTTCTATAAACTGCCTGTTCCTATTTCTTGCCCATTTTCCTACTGGGTTGACTTTCTTCTTGTTGTTGACTTGCAAGAGTTGCTTATATGTTATAAACATTGGCCCCTGGTTGGTTTCAGAAATAGAAACTATTTCCCCCCATTCTTTCATCTATTAACTTTGCCCACAGTGCCCTTTATGGAACAGAGATCCTTAATTTTGATAGAACTGTGGTGAGCAGAATTCTAAAGATGTCCCCCTGAGATTCCCATTGAATGGTCATTCAATCAAACACTAATCTACGTATATGAAGGGACTCTGCAGATATGATTAAGGTAACAGACCTTAAAACAGGAAGATTATCCTGGATTATCTGGGTGTCCCCAGTCCAGTCACTTGAGTCATTAAAAGCAGAGAAATTCTTCTGGCTGGAGGCAGAGAGATGTGGCAGGAGAAATGAAGGAAAAGACGAAGTCAAAGAAATTTGAATGTGAGAAGGACTTGACTTGCTGTAGTTAATTTAGAAGACAGAAGGAGGAGGCCCCAAAGCAAGGAATGGGTGTGGCCTCTAGAAACTGAGAAGGACCCCTGGGCTGACAGCCAGCAAGGAAAGTGGGACTTCATTTCTACAGCTGCATGGAACTGAATTCTGCCAACAACCTGAATGACCCTGTGACAAGGTTGTCAGAAACACCGACAGCAACATCTGCTTCTGATGCCAACTGCAAATACTGCAGTTAACTTAATCAATTCAATTTTGACTCTACCAGGAGTTAGGTCAGACCCCACAGGTTCAGGGCAATCCTCCACAGGATTCAGGGGGCTCAGGCTCACAGAGCTCACCGAAAGTGCTATATGTAGGATTATAGTTCAATTATAGTAAAAGGAAACAAATAAGATGACACCAAAGGAAGAGTCACATAAGGCAAGGTCTGGGAAGGTCTCAAATTCAAGTTACCAAGTCCTCTCTACATGGAGTGAGAACGCATCACACTCCTGGCAAAGCAGCCAGGTATTTTCTCCGTCATGGAAGCTCATTGGGGCTTTGAGTATTCTGAGTTTATGTGGGGTCTCATTACATAGATATGATCAATAGAATCAGTGTCCACATGGTTGAATCCAATCTGCAGTCCACTTCCCTGCCCAGAGGTCTGGGACGGTGGCTGATAGGAAGTGGCTCAAACACCCAACCCCCGAATCACCTGGTTGGTTTTTCTGGTGTGGCAGCCCCCACCCTAAGGCTGCAGGTGTGGATGGCCCCTTCATGGTGTCTCCTTCACAGGTGTGGTCCTGGGCCCACCATGAAAAACAAAAGACACTCTGATCATAGGAAATGCCAAAGACTCAGAGGTTGCTCCCCCAGGAACTGAGGACCAAGAGTAGGCAAGTTTTCATTATAACACATTCTGGAAGCAGATCTCCTCTGGAGCCTCTAGCTGAGAGCCCAGGCTGACCGACACCTTGATTTTAGCTGGTGAGAACCTAAGCAAAGTGCCCAGCTGAGCCCACTAGACTTCTGATCTACTGAAGTGAGGTGGTAAATGGTGTTATTTTAAGTTGCTAAGTTTGTGGTCATTCTTTAGGGCAGCAATAGGAAAGTAATACAGTAATCAAATTAACCAGTCTTTTGCCTTAAGTTTTGTGCTTTTGGATTTTTTTTTTTTTTTTAAATCCCTTCCTCACAATTTATTTTTCTAAGAGGAGTTTCCTTTACCCACTCAGGATGAAGACACAGCGATACTCTGCCAGAAACCAATGAGGGGAGACGTTTTTCCTAACAGCATATTTTGTTTTAACTTATAACATGTTAAAGTAAATATGCAAGCCACCGTAAACTGTTTCAGGCACTGATAACATGTTTTACACCTGCTCTGGAAGACAGCAGTCCCAAATTACTTTCAAATTCAATTATGATGATATCATTATATCCTATAGTTGTGTTTATAGAACGAAAAACAGTAACTAAAACTGTCACACAGCTATTTTACTCTTGGTAAGAGAAGAATGAACCTGTCCAGCTGGTGTACTATTTCATGAAATAAAGTCATCTTGATGAGAAGGAATTTAAATAACAGATTATTTTGTTACCTACTGAAAGAATTTTGTCTTGAATATCTTTCTTTAGAAGTTCTACAAAAAACTGTTTAATGTGTTAAAAAAAGTTTGCTTTGTAAAAATAAAAAAAATAAATAAATAAAATATTAAAAAAAAAAAACCCTTTCTCACCCCTATGCAAGCATTCTCAGTGTGGGAGATATTGCCCCCATGGGGCAGAAAATTGGTTCTGGGGGACTGAAAAATAAAATGAACTGTTTATGTACAAAGCACAGATACACATTCAATATGTGAACAGAAAATCAGTATATCTGTGGTATTAAAATTTCATGGTTGGGGAGAAGGGTGTGTGATTAGGAGGTCTATGCCAATTAGGGGACAATCATTTTAAAAGGTTGAGAAACACTCCCCCATGTCACAATGATATTCTTCTACATTTTCTGTTATTAGCTTTACAGTTCTATATTCATATGGGTCTTAATCCATGTAGCATACACCTTGCTATGTGGTGTTAGGTAGTATTCTGGTTTGCAAATGCTGCCTTTTTGCAAAATACCAGAAATGGATTGGCTTTTTTAAAAGGGGGTTTATTTGGTTACACAGTTACAGTCTTAAGGCCATAAAGTATCCAAGGTAACACATCAGCAATCGGGTACCTTCACTGGAGGATGGCCAATGGCATCTGGAAAACCTCTGTTAGCTGGGAAGGCACATGGCTGGCATCTGCTCTGGAGTTCTCGTTTCAAAATGGCTTTCTCCAGGGCATTCCTCTCTAGGCTTCAGCTTCTCTCCAAAATGTCACTCTCGGTTGCACTTCGGGCATTTGTCCTCTCTCTGGAGCAAAAGTCTGCTTTCAAAGGCCGTCTCCAAAATGTCTGTAAACTGCAGCTCCTCTCTCAGCACCTGTTCGTTCTTCAAAATGTCCCTCTTGGCTGTAGCAAGCTCGATCCTTCTGTTTGAACTTATATAGTGCTCCAGTAAACTAATCAAGGCCCATGCTGAATGGGCAGGGCCACACCTCCATGGAAATTATCCAATCAGAGTTATCACCTACAGTTGGGTGGGGCATATCTCCATGGAAACAACCTAATCCAAACATTCCAACTTAATCAACACTAATACATCTGCCCCCACAAGGTGGCCTTTTTTTTAAGGGAAGATGAAGGACTTGTCCTAGTAGATATTTAGTCATGCTATAAAGTCACAGTGATGTAAATACTTTGGTATTAGTGCCAGAAAAGACAAAAGACCCATGGAACAGAATAGAGTTCAGAAATAGACGCATGTATCTGTGGGAACTCAATCTAGAACAAAGAAGTCACCACAAATCAATGAGGGAAGAACAGATTGTTGGTAGATGGTACTGGAAAAAAATGGCTTACAATTAGATCCCTACCTGTGCCGGTTTGGATGTATTATGTCCCCCAAAACACCATTATCTTTGATGCCTGTCGACTCTATTTGAAATCTCTCAACCACTCAAATTTTATTTTGTTTCATTTCTCTTCCCCTTTTTGGTCCAAGAAGGCTTTCTCAATCCCATGATGCCAGGGCCAAGCTCATCCCTAAGTCATGTCCCACGTTGCTGGGGAGATTTATACCCCTGGGAGTCATGTCCCATGTAGGGGAGAAGGCAGTGAGTTCACTTGCAGAGTTGGCTTAGAGGGAGAGGCAACTCAGAGACATTTAAATGTGAAAAATATATGTAGTAAAATTGGTAAAATCCTGCATTTTTTTTCTAGTGGTTTATTGCTGCTGTAGAGCAAAGCTATTTACTTTTATGAGCTAATCTTGTACATAGCAGCATTGCTTCTAAGTTCTAATAATTTGTCTGTTGATTCTGTTGGTTTTTCTAGGTAAATGATGACAGCTTTATCTCTTCGCTTCCAATTGTTAGCCATTTCTTTCTTTTTCTTTTTGTATAGCATTGGCTATGACCTCTAGTGCTAAGTAATCACCAGTGGTAAATGTTGCCTATGAACTTTCAGCTAATGGGCTAATAACTGATTTTTCTTAAAAATGGTTGAGTTTTCTGAAATTTACAATATAAGAACCCTAACTTATTCAGAGAATATAGGGTAACTTCTTCAAGGTTACTGAGTGCAGAACTATAGCCAGTTCTTGAAGGAACCCAAAGTCTTCAGTCGTCTACCTTTTCTCACCACTTGGTAAAATAATGGCTTAACTCCACCTTGGTTTGTGGATGAAGGAAAATTCCCTTATAAAGGAGTGTGAGCAGGAAGAGAATAATTGGTGGGTTTAGTGCCGTAATAATAATAATTAAGATAATTACAAAGGTAATGATGACCCTTCCATTTTTATGACTTTGCGTTTTCAAAGCAATACTTTATCTCATTTGATTCTCAAGGCAGTCCTATGAAGTTGAGTAGGAAAAGCATCATTATCCTCAATTTTCACATGAGGAAAAGAGATGTTTGTTTTCCACTTGGGTCCATGCATAGCTTCTTGGAAATTGGCTTAAAAGGGTGGGGGGAGGGGAGCAGGAAAAAGGGATAGGAGGGCCCCTGAACCCAGCAGGGCTTGGAGGGTTGCTTATGTAAGAGAGCCTACAATGCATGGCTCAGAAAAAGAATTAAGAATAAGAGAACGAACAATTCCAGAAAGAATACTGATTTGAATGGAGAAGGAAGTTAGTGAGTGATTCAGAAATAAGACTTTGAACCCACATTTCTAAAGATGTTCTACAGAACTGTAGGGTTCCACGAGATATCACTAGTGGTTCTTAAGAGAGACAGTGATTGGAAAAAAAGCACACATCATTTTTTGAATTTCACGTGTTGCACTCTGCTAGCATTTGCAGTGAAGGACATCGAGAGAACAGCTGTTTTCAACTTTGTTAAAGACCCTTCAGGCCCTGTATGAGAGTGTTTTGTTTTACCAGAGAAACAGAACCAGTAAGATATATCTCTATACACTTATTTATTTATTGCAAGGAATTGGCTCACACAATTATGGGAGCTGGTTAAGCAAGTCTGAAAGTCATAAGGCAGCCATTAGGAAGGGCAAACTGGAAACTGTCAATCCATAGAATTTCTGCTTCCTCAGGGAAGTCTTGGTTTGGTTCTTAGGGCCATTAAACCGATTTTCTGGGATAATCTTCTTTACTTGAAGTAAACTGATTACAGACTCTAATCACATCTACAAAACACCCTTGCAGCAATGCATAAATTAGTATTTGATTGAATAACTCGGGACTATAAACTAGCCAAGTGGACACACAGAAATTACCTTCATAGCCCCTTATGTCAGTGTGAAGTTGAGTCACATTTATTTGGTTGAGTCCATTCTCCACTGAGTCCCTTAACTCAAAATAGGGGAGGCTGTTGATAACTAGTGAGTTCTGAATAGCACAGAGAGGAGGACAGTGGTCCTCTCAAACTACCTCCTCCAACCTTCCCTTATTTGCTGCTGACTGGCTTACAGGAGCAAACAAGCTCTGCTGGTGTAATATAAAATCAGAGAAATTTTTGTCCTAAAAAAGGAATTTTCACCCACTGTGACTCAGCCACTCCCCATCCCACCTCTTGGTTATCTTGTAAACATCACAAAACATAGATTGTTAGGTTAGAAGAGAATTGTGTTGTGAAGTTTTCTTGTTAATTTATTATGTTCACTATTTTATATTTGATTAACATTTGTGTTTTACAAATTCTTTTGAGGGTCAGTGTGGTGAGTTTTTAAGATGAGGTGTGGAAGAGGAGGATTCTAAGTCTATGCCAATGGACAGTTCTGACAGGGTTGGTGTCTTGGTTTCCTGGGGCCACTGCAACAAATACCACAGACTGTTGGTGTAAACAGCAGAAATTTACTGTCTTACAGTTTTGGAGGCTAGAAGTCAAAATTCAAGGTGCCAGCAGGGCCACGCTTGCTCCAAAGTCTATGGCATTCTGGTGGTGGCTTGCAGGCAATCTAGAACTCAATCTCTGCCTCCACCACATGCCCATCTTTTCCTTCTTTCTCTTCCTGTCTCCTCCTGGATCCAAATTTCCTCTCTTATAAGGGCTCCAGTCATGTTGGAGTAAGGCCCACTCTGGTTCAGTTTGGCCTCATCTTAATTAATAACATCATCACAGATCCTGTTTACCCATGGGTTCACACCCACAGTACTTGAACATGAATATACGAGAGACACGATTCAATGATAGCAGTTAGTGATGAAGACTTACAGGTTGGAACTAAAACCAGAAGTCAGTGACAAGGAGCTACGGTCTTTGAGACATTTCATTGAAAGTCGCACGCCATGGGGTTTCTGTGGGCCGGTGACCCATGTGGTCCTATTCCCCTGTGCGTCTCTGTGAAAAACAACTTGTCAGTGGAGTGATAGTGTCTGGCTCATTGAAAAGACACTGAACTTTGGACCACAGCCATTTAACAAGGAAAGGACTGATTGTTTTTAATGGCTTTTGGAATCTCAAGCAAACAGTATAAAGCTTTTGTGAAAATGTCACCTTCAGGCTCAAGAAGCAAGTTGTAGAGTAGTGAAGCTTATTGCCCGGATAAGGAATGACTACACAGTAGGTAAGAACCTAAAATTACAATTTTATTGGGTAAAATGCTAGGACAAGCTGCAGTATGAGGAACTGAAAGTTTTTATTCTCCAGGAGTACAATAAGTCAACAGAGTGATGATATGTCACAGCCTGATGAAGAGGTCTATGTAATAAACTGAAAAACAACAGTTTCTCTATCCAGCTTGATGTGTCAACAGATTTCACCAATATATGTCATGGTGTAGCATTTGTAAGATTTATAATAATGATGAAATATAAGAATACTTTTTCTGCTACAAAGAGCTGCCCCAAACAAGTAAAATCCAATATATATGTATTTTATTTTTTTATGTTATGTTATTTTTATTACAGCATTCTTGAAGTATAATTGACCTTCAATAAATCATATAATTTGGTGACTTTTGACATAAGTGTAGATCCATGAAACCATTACCACAGTCAAGATAATGAATATACCTACCAACCCACAATTTTTGCTCAGTGCCACTGTATAATCCGTTCCTTCCTAATCGCCTCCCCACCCCATCCCATGCCCAATCATTGATCTGCTTTCTCTTACTAAAATTTAACATAAATGAAATCATATAGTGTGTATACTTTTATATCTGGCTTCTTTCACTTAATTATTTTGAGACTCATCCTATTGTGTGTATCTGTAGTTCATTCCTTTTTATTACTGAGTAGCATTCCATTGTATGGATATACCACAGTTTGTTTATCCATTCATCTGTTGATGGGTATTTGGGTTCTTTCCAGTTTTTAGTTCTGGCAAATAAAGCTGCTATGAACATTTGTGTACAAGGCATATGTTTTCATATCTCTTGAGAAAACACCTAGAAGTAGAAAAGTTGGGTCATGTGATACGTACATGTTCGCCCTTGTAAGAAACTGCCAAAGTATTTTGCAAAGTGGTTGCCCCACATTACATTACCACCTGCAGAATATGAGAGCTCTAGTTGCTTGGTATCCTTGCCGATACTTCATATGCTCACTCTTTTAATTTTAACCATTCTAGTGGTGTGCAGTGTTATCTCATTGTGGTTTTAATTTGTATTTCCCTAATAACCATAGATGTGGAACATTTTTTCTTGTGCATATTTGTAATACTTCTTTGGTGAAGTGCCCAAATTTTTTGCCCATTTATTACTAGGCTATTGGTCTTCTTATTATTGAGTTGTAATAATTCTTTTTATGTTCTAGATACAAATCCTTTGTCAGATATATGTTTTGAATATATTTGCTTTCTGGCTGGGTTTGCATTTTAATGTTCATAACTGTCTTTTAAAGAACAAAAGTTTTTAATTTTGATGAAGTCCAATTTATCGATTCTTCTTTTTATAGCTCATGTTTTTTGTGTCTTATTTAAGAAATTGTTTGCCTAACCCAAAGGTCACTAAGATTTTTTTCTAATGTTTTCTTCTAGAAATTTTAAATATTTTATGCTCGGTTTTCATATGTGAAAACAAATGGTCTGTCATGGAGGAACTGTTTGGTATCTTTACTGATGGTAATTCATGAATGGTAGGCTCCATGAGAGGTTTTGCCTCTCTTGCAAAAATAGAAAATCTGTACATTGTAGTCATGCTTATTGCCCAGAAAACACATGCTTTCTTCACCGTGACCAGCAGATCTGTAGGTTGGGTACAGACTCACACTTACCTCTGCACTTCTGCCTCGGGAACATTTTCACTTGTGCCCCACTGCCCTCCCTACCTTTTCTTTAGAAAGATCACTGGTTCTCAGGTTTGTCACAAGCAAAATCCACCCATGACTTGTTTAAAATGCAGACTCCTGGGCCTTGCAGACACAGATTCTGCTCCAGGTGGTCTAGAGTTTGGCCAAGGAGGGTGTGTGGTTTTACATAGAAGTTGATTGGACATCATCGGACCTTGCTTTCAGAAACTCTGCTCTAGGTTTGCAAAGCACTTCTGGTGGACAAGGGACATCTCTTTGTCATGAGTTGTTCCTGATGCGCAACAGTGTAAGTGTGGGAAAACAAGTGTGTGGGAGTGAGTGCACATGTGCATAAGAATGTGTGAGCGTGTAATGGGTGTGAGTGAGTGTGTGTGTGAGCAAGTGGGTTCCTGTGTGTGTGAGTGTTAGCATTGTGTGTGAATGTGTGTGTTTGTGTGTGTGTGGTGTATACTGGACCAGGGATAGGACACAGGTTTTGAGGGGGATTGGGAGAAAGACCTGCAAGCAAGAGAAGGACTGCAAGAATCATGCCAATTGACAGAGCTCTGGTGTGGGACACAAGCAGCTTTATGGCCAAGAGCTCCTGGCACTTGGGGACGACAGCTCCGAGCAGCTTCTCTGCCCTCCCTGAAAACACATGAGCCTGCATTCAGTCTGGGTCCAGAAGCCTCACTTTATAAAAAGGTGTCCTGTGATGGTAATGGAAAAAAGGCAAAGAAAAACCATATGAACTTGGAAGGGGTCTGGGCAGCTTGGCAGGCTGCATGGCCCTCCTGAGGCACCGCCACTGGGCTGCCGGCCCTCCCGTGGCACACGGCCACGCTGGTTAAAGGCCTTGGCCCTGGAAGGGCTTGGCGGGTGAAGATTTCACCTTATTTTTTTACACCCCCCACCCCTCCAAAGTGAACTCCTGCCACTTGAGCTGGATCTTAGCCATGTTGGGCTTTTTACAAATTCTCCAGTATTGTTTGGAAAGTCAAGGACATAATAATAGTAATAATAACAATTGCTGGCATTTATTGAGCATAATCCTCCGTTCCAACAGTGTGCTAACTGCTTTTGGGGCGTTAGCTGATTTAACTTCAACTTGGATAATCAGACATCTTCCGGAATACCAATCTTGAAACTAACTTTTAAAACAAAGGATAGGTATCGCCCCTTTAAAAAATAAAACTTCAAAATAAAAATATATAGGAACCCACAATTTCTCTAATTAAAAAAAAGAAGAAAAGCAAACAAAAAAAGATACATGGTAGGAAAAAATAAAATTAGCAATATTATCAAACAAACAAAAATGTGTATAGGCAAATGCACAGACCATAAGTGTACAGCTCAGTGAGTTATCATCAGCAAGCAGACCTGTATAACCAGCACCCAGGAAAAGAAACCAAGGTTTACCAGCTCCTCAGAAGCCCCCAGCCATCCTGCCCAATCACTAGCCCCTTCTTCTTCCCCCAAAGTCATCGCTATCCTGATCTCTGACACCAGGGATTAGCTTTTACTGTTGGTAAACTTTATATGAATTTAACCATGCAGTACGTAGTTTTCTTTGTCTGGCTTCTCTCCCTCAACATTGTGCTTGTGAGATTCATCCTTATGGTTGCATGTGACAGGGTTTTCTTAATTTCTTTGTGGTATAGTATTCCACTGTGTGACTGTACCCTATTTTTAAAATCCATTCTGCTGTTGAGAGATTTTTTTTTTTCCTCTGGATTGGGCTATTACCAATAACGCTGAAGCCCTCCCACTTTTTCTTGTTTGGGTTAATGAAATATGATTATGTGTCCATGTTCAACTCAAGGTCAAAAGTGCTAGATTCAAGTCCTGGACACGCTATCTACTAGCTCTGTGACCTTGGGAAAATCGCTTAACCTCTCTGAATCTCATTTTCCTCTGGAGATGGTATGACCTCAGTTTCCTCATCCATGGTGGGTGAATGCATAAGACCTACTTCCTAGGACTGCAGTGAAGGGCCAGATATGTTTCCCACTGGGGCTTCTGTGGGATTAGATGAAGAAATTCCCTATGTGACAGCTCAGCAGAGCCCTGGCTATGGTGGCACCCAACAGTCTAGATCCAGAAAACCAAAACTGACTTTCCTGTTCTGTGTTAAACAATACTGACAAAAAGAAAAAAAAAAAAGCTTACTCCTGGAAGATAAGACTGTGAACCAACTAAAATAGTTTACTTAAGATGTCTAACAGACTGATTGCCAAGACTTCCATCTCACTAAATCCACCAAGCCAAAGCTATTATATCGCATTGTATCTGCCTAATCCCAAACAATTCCCTGCCTTGCAAGACCCACTTTTAAATCACCATATCCAGCCCTAAACCCTGTAACTATCCTCCCCATTCTCTCCCCTTCTGAAATGTTACTCAGACTCTGTCCCTTACTGCAGCAAGCCAATAATCCCAACTGTGTTTGATCTCTGGATTTTTCTGGTGTTCTTTTTGGGGGTCAGTAGACAACATTCTCTATCCTGCCCCTTTCTTCTCTCCACGTGCACTGGCTCATTTACTCTTCCTAACAGCCCAGGAACTGTTTGCCACTGTTTGAGAATCCTGAGGCTGAGTAACTTGCTCAAGGCTACAAAGTTGGTAAACAAAGGTTTGAACTCAGATCTGGCGGACTCTAAAAACCCTCTGCTTGACTTGGTGCTAAGGGCTGTTTTTGCTGCTTGGAATCAAGTTGAGCCACGTGGAGCAGAGAGTCGGCCCCCAGAGAGGGCAGAGTTCAGGGGGGTGGGGTCGAGATGTCTGGGGACCCGCTCCTCAAGGGCTTTGCCTCTGGCCGCTGCCTCCTGCTTAGAGTCACCTCCTGTGGTTCCAGATTTTCCGTTTACATTTTAGCAACTATTCAATCAACAGGTGTTTATTGAGCGCCTACCATGTGCCAGCCACCATTGTAGATTTAGCCGTGAACACAAAGCCCCACAGAATTTACACTCCAGGAAGAACAACTGCTTTTTCTTCGGCTCACACACACACCTTGCTGTTTCACGTTTGTGTCTCTGTCTCTTTACTTCCCTTTCGCTGGAAAGTTTTCTTTCCCTGAATCCACCCTTTTTCCTCTCCCCAATCTCCAACCCACATTTTTTGCCTAGTTATTGCTGCCTTATCCTTCTAGACTCAAGTCTGATGGCCTTTTCTCTAGGAAGACTTCCAGGGTCCCTGGCAGGGCAATGCCCACTGTTTTCTGAAATGCTTGGAAGCTCGGTCAACACACCTGTCTCCCCCATCACTTGTGGCCTTCCAAGGGCTAAGATTGATTTCCTGCACCTTTAGATCCTCAGTGCGCACTGGGCTGTTGGTAGATTCTCAGCACAAGTTCAGCAGAACTGTTGTTGTACAAGGGGCCAAATAAGCCAGTATGATGACTGCCCCTCAGGCTATATCTGCCATGGCAGCACTCCAAGGCCGTGGTCCTGACCCAGAATCCAGAAATCATTCTGGGAAGTTTGAGAGGGGTTCAGCCACATTAGGGAGGTGGTGAGAGGTGAAGAGTGCTGGAGCTGTTCAGGCCGGGAAACTTGACTGCTCCAAGTCTCTGTTTTCTTTCTTTCTTTCTTTTTTTTTTTTTTTTTTATGTCCAAATAAACATTTATTTCCTAAAAGAAGCAAGAACAATATAAGAAATTAAATAACAGAGCTGTGTTGGTTAATTTTGATAAAAGATGACCAACAGAGCACAAAACAATGAAGGAAAACCAAAAGAATACTGATTCTTCAAGAAATAAATTGCCAGAAATACTCTCTCCTGTATTTCAATACTATAATCACTATAATCTAATAATGCTAGAACATAATACTATAAAGACTCATTCACAATAATACACCAATAGAACTTCGATCCCTAATATTAAAGATTCCTGTATATACAAATGTGCAACCAGGCTGAGAACAATTTATCCATGTGGAAAAGAGTAGACTTAGAGTGCCTTTGTTTTCTTATCTGTTAAATGGGCAGATCAATAGCTGCCTTTACAGGGTTGTTTGGGAGGCTTAAGGAAAACACACGTGCAGGCCTGACATCTAGTAACAATAGCTAACATTTATCGAATGTGTACTACATGTCTAGTTTTAAAAGCCCTTACATATTTTAACATTTATTCCAACCTGTGAGGGAGGCGCTGTCACTGTCGTTGATTTACAGATGAGGAAACTGAGGCCCAGAGGGTTTAAGGAGCTTGCTTAAGGCTACACAGCCTGTGAGTGGCAGGAGCAGGAAGGGAGCTGCGGCTGCCACCCTGGAGGCTAAAGCCCCAAGTTTCAAAAGAGCGTGTTAGCACAGGCTACAGAAACCTGACTCATCTTTCTCTTTACCTGTTCATCTAGTGTCAGTTCCTGGCTTCAGAGCAGTGAAGTGGGAGCTAAACACAGCTCCCTTTGAAGTCCAGACCCTGTTCTCCTGTCTCTCCCTATGGGGCCTGAGGGAAAAATGAATCCTTAATTTTCATGTCTTGGCAGGCATAGAAATAACTCTTCAACCACAGCGGCAGTGTGTCTGTGTAGGAAACTCGAGAAATATCAGCTGATAAATTCATTCATTTATTTAACAGATAGTTATTGGGTACCTAACTCTGTGCTAAAGTGGAGAATTAACTGTAAACAAGACAGATGAGGCCCCTGCCCTGACAGAGTTTATGTTCTTGTATCAGGAGACACACAAGAAAAAGGTGAAAAATATTTTCAGAAAGTTACAAGGTGCTTTGAAGACAAGAAAATAGGGTTATGTGGCTGTGCTGGCTAATGGGGGTGGGGGCTGTTACTTTAAGAAAGTGGGGTAAGGAAAGGCCCCAACGAGAAACTGACATTGGAGCTGAGGCTGGAGGGATGAGACGTGATGTCAGCCCTGTGTTGATCTGGGGGACAGCATTCCAGGGGAGGAAGCAGCAAGTGCAAAGGCCCTGAGGCAAGAACAAGTTTGATGCATTCAAAATACATTAGAGCAAGCCAATGTGGCTGGATTGTGTTGCGCAAGGTCAAGGAGACAAGGTCAAGGAGCAGGCAGGGGCCAATCCCATAGGGCTTTACAAGCCATATATGTCAGGAGCTTCTGGCCATCCCCCAATACCTGGTCTAGACTTCTTCCATAGTAATAACTCCTCCCCCTATTCTTAACTGGGGCTACGGCTGCCTGAATAAAGACTGTGTTTCCCAGCCTCTCAGCAATTAGTGCAGTCATCTCACTAAATTACGACTAATGAGGTGTTAGCCAGATGGTTGTGTGCCCTTTGCCTCTTCTTTTGCATGCCTTTCTCCATCCTGATGCAATGATTGGCACCCTCGTTGCCATGTTGTGTCATGAGGAGGCAGACGACACCTAGGGATGGTGGAGCAATGACCCAAAATGAATCTGCATCCCTGAGGACTTCATATTGTGGAGCCATTTTACCAGATCTGGACTTCTGTTCTGGTTTGCTAATGCTGCTGTTATGCAAAATACCAGAAATGGATTGGCTTTTTAAAGCGGATTTCTTAGGTTACAAATTTACAGTTCAAAGGGCATAAAAGTGTCCAGACTAAGGCATCAGCAAGAAGATACCTTTACTGAAGAACAGCCGATGGTGTCTGGAAAACCTCTGTCAGCTAGGAAGGCACATGGCTGGTCCTTTGCTCCCAGGTTGTGTTTCAACATGGCTTTCTCCAAAATGTCTCTGGGCTTCTGTCTCTCTTGGCTTCTCTCAACTCTCAGCTTGGTTCTCCTGGGGCATTTCTCCCTAGGCATCTAGGTTTCCTCTTTCAGCTTCTCCAGGGCAAACTCTGGACTTTATCTCTTAGCTTAGAGTCCACTCAATAAGATTGGATTAAAAGATCATGGCTCTTCTGGGGTCCACAACAGTTTCAAACTGGCGTAATTTCCTACCTCCCTTCTCTGGAGGAGGATGAAATAAACAAAATCAACTTGCATTTTGTTCAAACTATTGTTATTTTGGGTCTTAGTGTCCCTCAACTGAACCTAAAGACTAATTGCTGACCACAATAAGGATTAGGGGTGACTCCTAGGTTTTTGGCATAAGCAATTGGATGGATATTGCCATTTAAGGAGGTAGTGAAGACCCAGGGCAAAAAACAAACAAACAAAGAAACAAAAAAACAAGCAAACAAGATTTGGGAGCAAATCAAGAGTTCTCTTTTGGCCATGTTGAGATCCAAGAGGAGATATAGATAGGTAGGCAGGTAGATATTTGAGTTTGAAGCTTGGGATTGGGGAGGTGGCAGAGCTGAATGTACAAATTTGGAAGCCATCATAGTGGGGTCGTGACTTCTCCAGAATCACATATGAGAAACACCTGTGGCCCCAGCCTTCTTGGGGTAATAGCCTTGCTTTTGCTTTTATAAGTAAGCTTCACATGACACCATTAAATTTCAGATAAAAATTGAACTTTGGTATGTCAAATTCCATTGTTTAGTTACTAGGCAAACTTACTATTTCAAAAAAATCCTGTTGTAAGTGATTTCAGGAAGGCCAAGTTTCCTTCTGCCACATTCCCTTCCTTTACCTGTTTAATTGCCCAAATTTTGGTGTTTTGGCTTTTCTTTGAGCATTTCACTCTTGCATTTTCTTTCCTAAAATATTAAGGATTGCTATAAAACCTTTGGAGGAAAAAAAGGAAGAAAAAATGAGAATGCTGGGGAGAGATGCAAACAATCTAAGATACATGAAATTGTAGCTTGGGAAAGGAGCTTTCTGATCCAGACTTCAGTGAATTCTATATGAAAAATCACAATGTATTGGAGTGGCAAGGACTTCTGAGATCTGGGCCTATGTTTCCCAGTTACCCATCTATGGAACAGCTCTGAATTTCAGGGGATTTTTTTTCCCACTTACAAAACTTAATTCTGAAGGTATTTTGACCCACCCAGATACAAACAAATAAACAAAGCTTTATTTTCGTTAGTCAAGATAGAACCGTGTATTTCGCCATATATTTTATGAATATATCTGAGTGTATTTCTTTATGAAGATTTGCAGGTTTTATTAAAGATAAAGATAAAAAAGGAAAGCTTAATAAGTTCCTAAGTCTTCTGAGGAATATAGTATATATTTAGGACATATTTGTGCTAAGACACACAGACACACACACATAACTGCAATTTTAATGAGAAATGATCAAGAATTTAGATGTTTTATCATTCTATTTCCCTCATTTAACAGAAAAGAAAACTGATATGCATACATACATGCTTATTGTATTAGGGTTTTCCAGGGAAACAGAACTGACAAGAAAGTGTGTGTGTGTGTGTGTGTATATATACACACACACACATATATATACATACATAACAACCTCTTAAAGTAATAGGTTTCTTAAAGTTAAGTGCTCAGCCTTTCGGATTCCACCCCACCCCTGCTTCTCTGTAAGATGCTCACCGGATGGGGTGGAGGTGCTCAAGTGAATTCTTGCAGTCAGGAGAACATGTGCCTAGGTTGGATGATTTGGGAAGAGGACTCAAAGGACTCAGCATATGGTCATAGTCACACATATATACATACATATATATGTGTGTGTATATATATATATACTCTCTTGTATAATGTAAATATTATGAGATTTATTATAGGAATTGGCTCACGTAACGGGATGAGCAAGTCTGAATTTTGTAGGGCACACCGCAATCTGGGACCTTCAATGAAGGTTTTCGATGAATTCCCCAGCCAGCTGACATGGAGAAGAAAATTCTCTCTTCTGACTGCCAAAATAATCACTTCTTCTTTTAATGCCTTCAGCTGATAGGATAAGACTTCTCTAACTATTGAATGTAGTCTCTTTAGTTGACTGTAGATGAGATCAACCACAGATGCAATCAGCTTAGGGGGATTTAAATCTACGAAATACTCTCACAGTAACACTAGGGCCACTGCTAGCTTGTCCAAACAACTGGACACCGTCACCTGGCCAAGTTGAGACATGAACTTAACCAACACACTTATTTATTTATTTGGTGGAAGAGATAGGGCCGATGTTGGGAGGAGGAACCAGATCTGAGCATGGAATTGGTATTGGGGAGTGGCAGGGACTAGGCTGTTGAGACAGGTGGGACCCCGAATGTCAAGTGCACTGCTGTGTGGGCGAGAAAGAGGTGGACAAATGGGAATGGGGAGAAAGGGACAGTCCCCAATAGTAATAACACAGGGGCTTGAGTATTTGTTCACATAACACCTAAACATACAAAGGAAATGTAGTGAGTAGAAAAAAGGGGAGAAATAAAAATTCAATCCAATAAATAGTTTAAACAACCTCTTAAAGTAATGGGTTTCTTAAAGTTAAGTGCTCAGCCTTTCGGATTCCACCCCATCCCTGCTTCTCTGTAAGATGCTCACCGGATGGGGTGGAGGTGCTCAAGTGAATTTTTGCAGTCAGGAGAACATGTGCCTAGGTTGGATGATTTGGGAGGAGGACTCAAAGGACTCAGCATATGGTCATAGTCATGGCTGTGAGTTATTACCATGAGATGATACAGGGCAAAATCAGCAAGGCAAAAAAACACATGGGATAAAGTCTGGGGGAAATCCTGCCCAAGCTTCCAAGAGTCTTCTCTCAGTGGAGATACACAGGACATGCTTACGCCCCCAGCAATGAGATGTGACAACACTTGTGAAATGTTGTCTAAAGGGAAGGTAGACTTAGCCTAGGAGTTCAAGGATTTTATTGGGGGCCAGTAAGTAGATATCCTTTGCTTAGCACACACCAAAATTCCAGGCTCCCAGAAGGAAAGCCAGTGTTCAGCATAAATCACACTGTTTGCACAGAGTTTAGGCACAGCAAGCCACTTTTTTCAGTCCTGGGAATGGTGGGAACCATCTCTAAATCCAAGTTCCCAGATGCCAGTCAAGAGTCAGTCTTGGCAAGCAGTTCCAGGATTGCTATGTTAATTCTTTTCTGCGCAGGGCCTCAGATCTACCTGTGTCTTCCTGATTCTGGAATTGGTGGCCTCTGAGTCACAATAGGTTCTAGGTTCTGCTGGGGGCCATTTGCTTTATGAACAGCTGCACATCCTAAACAGACTGTGGGAAGCCAAGGGTGGTGTGGCAGGCCAGTGCTTGCATCCTGTGCTGGATGTGGCCACATGGGGACTTCTTTACAGCTCAACCCCTCCCCTCGCCTCCCCCACTAAGTTACCCATGGGAAGTATGGCATGAGACCCCCCCCTGCATAGTATTCTATATATCTATACTCCTCAGATTCAATCACCCACTTGGCTTAGTCCTGAGGCAGGGGATGGGAAGGGGTTACAAGAATCCCAGCATTTCAACTGCTCACTCAGCTTCTTCCTACCTTCTACTCCTATAATCCACCAAGGCAGGAGCAGGTGGCTTTCCATATCTTCCTAGCCACAGCATCATATCTGTAGTAAACTTTGGCATCTGGGCAACCAGGCCTGGCTGTTGTTAATGTGTTAAATGGGAGCTAAAGAAATACAGAAAATCCTTTTCTGTCTTGACAAATCCTGGCTTTCAGTGCTACTCCAAGATTCAAAGCTGATGAATGACCTTTTTTGTTCTAGCGGGCTCCTGGGCCCTGGCCTTTCCTGGGAAGAGAAGACTTGTGGCCTGGGCTTGGGCATGATGACTGCAAAGATGGGTCAAATGAAAATACAGAGGTATTTAATATCACCCACTGTTCATTCCAGAAGTGATCATTTGCATTTGTATGATGCTTCCCAATGTAAATATGCTTTCATGAATGTTATGCCACAGCAACTCAGTGATTGACGTGAGCACGCCCATTAGAAAGATAAAGAAATCAGGGCTCAAAGAGGAATACCTAGTGCAAAGCTTGGATTTGAACACATGACTTCCAATGTGAGGTCCAATAAACTTCTTACTACAGAACTTAATTTGTTGCTTGCAACAGAACTTAATTTACTCTTATAGTCTCTGGACAGCTGGAAATGCTGCAAAGGATAACTGTTCTTTCTTATTTGGTGTTGTAGGCTGAATAATGGCCCCCCAAAGATGTCCACTTTGTAGTCCCTGGAACCTGTAAATACATTGCCTTACATGGTAAAAGGGACTTTGCAGATGGGATTATGTTAGGGAAACTGAGATGGGAAGATTATCCTGGATTATCCCTGTGGACCCAGTGTAATCACAGAGTTTCTCATAAGAGGGAGGCAGGAGGGTCAGAGTTAGATTAAAAGATTCTGTGCTGCTGGCTTTGAAGATGGATAAGAGGCCCATGAGCCAAGGAAAGCAGGTGCTCTCCAGAAGCTAGAACAGGCAAGGAGAGAGATTCTCCCCAAGAACCTCCAGACAGGAACACATACTGCTGACTCCTTGATTTTAGCCCGCTGAGACTGATTTTGGACTTTGGGTGTCTGGAACTATCAGATTATAAATTTGTGTTGTTTTAAGCCCAAAGTTGGTGGTAATTTATTACAGCAGCAATAGGTAACTAATATATCTAACATCACTTCTTTTAACAGAATCCATCTCTGCTTCTTGGAGTGGTTGCCTCTTAAGGAATCAACCCATACCCATTCTTGGTCTTTGTGCTTTGGGTGGAGCTGACTCCACTTCTGGCTCCAAGATAGAACATTTCGTCCAGGTCTGGTCAGTGAGAAGTTCGTATTCTCTGGTCACGGTGACTGGTTGAGGGATCACAGTCGGCCCAATCAGAAAGAAGCTCTAGACTCTTGCTGGAGTTGGCAGGATGAGGCATGCTCCTTCTACAGTGGAGGCTGAGCTGGAGGAAGGGAAGCCTGGAGCAGGACGTGGCCATCTGAAAATGAAGACTGCACAAAAGAAAACTGAGCAGAGGACTGGAAACAGTGTCCTTATGACACAGCTTGAAGCTTTGAATCCAGTGATATTTAAGGCCAGCTTTTGCCTCCAAAAGACCGATTACAGGAGCCAGTGAAGTCACTTTCTGTTCAAGCTTGTTGGAGTTGGATTTCTGAACTCAAATGTTCCTGACTAATGCAGTTGCTTGGTCAGGAGTCGCCTAAAAGGGATTATTTGATGATTGATTTTGTTGAAGTTCAATACTCTTAGAATAATCTAGTACTACTGAAGAGGAGGCATGCTCTTGTCCAAATGGAATCGATCTTACAGTTAAAACCAGGGAGATAAAGTGAGTCCTCTTTTTACCAGCAGAATGTTACCTCCGGGAATTGCTACCTCCATCCTTTTACTTAACAGATCCTGCATTACACTTGTACATGGTGTATTGCTTTCTCAGCCTTTTTCTTATGCAGCTATTGAGACCCAGGGAAGCAGAGGGACTTACTTAAAGCCACACAGTCAGATGGTGGCCAAGTTGGGATCAGAACTTCTGTCTTCTGAGTCTTAGTGCCACGCACTCTCTCAAGCACACTGCCTCAAGCTCTTGTGTGAGCATAATCCCTCCTACTTCTTTGGCTCTGAAAATTCACACCCTACTGCATACAGTTAGTCTTTGCTGCTCTTCCCTTGCTGATCTGTCTTCTTGATTTCATTTTCTAAGCCTTAGGTTTATCATTATCATAACAAGACTATTTATTTTTTTAATGTATATATCAGATTTTATTTATCCCTTTGAAACTGTACCCACTCTCCCACTGACCAGCTCCTCTCTTTTTTTTTAATCTTTTTTTAAATTCATTTTTATTGAGATATATTCACATACCATGCAGCCATACAAAGCATACATTCAGTTGTTCACAGTACCATTATATAGTTGTGCATTCATCACCAAAATTAATTTTTGAACATTTCCATTATCGTACACATAAAAATAATAAGAATAAAAATTAAAGTAAAAAAGAACAATTAAAATAAAAAAGAACACTGGTAACTTTTTTTTTTTTTTTTGCCCCCATTTTTCTATTCATCCATCCATACACTGGACAAAGGGGAGTGTGGTCCATATGGCTTTCCCAATCACATTGTCACCCCTCACAAGCTACATTTTTATACAATCGTCTCCAAGAGTCAAGGGTTCTGGGTTGTAGTTTGGTAGTTTCAGGTATTTACTACTAGCTATTCTAATTCATTAGAACCTAAAAAGGGTTGTCTATATTGTGTAAGAGTGCCCACCAGAGTGACCTCTCGGCTCCTTTTGGAATCTCTCTGCCACTGAAGCTTATTTCATTTCCTTTCACATCCCCCTTTTGGTTAAGAAGATGTTCTCCATCAAGGTCTAGATTCCTCCCTGGGAGTCATATTCCACGTTGCCAGGGAGATTTACTCCCCTGGGTGTCTGATCCCACGTCGTGGGGGGAAGGCACTGATTTCACCTGCCAAGTTGGCTTAGCTAGAGAGAGAGGGCCACATCTGAGCAACAAAGAGGCATTCGGGAGGAGGCTCTTAGGCACAATTATTAGCAGTCTTAGCCTTTCATTTGTAGCAACAGTAACAAGACTATTTAACATGTTGAATATTAAAAATCTGACTCCACGGAATAAGGTTGCATTCCAAGGTTATTGTTATTAACCGGCACCTGAGATTCAACCTGCTCTTTTGCAAGAAACATCTCTTTGAGGGGCAAGAGACAACCCCCCGACCCCTGCCAACCCTTGGAGATCGTATTTAAAAGGAACTTCGTTTGTGTTCCCAACATTGATGGCATTGATCTGTTTCATCTACGTGAACCAAGCTCAGATGGCAGTTCTACAGTCATACCCGAGTCAGAACAGGAAGATCGCTTAATCCTATCCTCGCATCTTCCACTTGAAAAAGTGAGACAAACGCAGTGTTCATGGTGACTTTATAGAACATTACTATAATGAATAACAAGAATTGACATTCATTTTCTTCTTAAACTAGCAGAGTAGGTCCTCCTGTCTAATCAAGAACTCTGACTGATACATAGTTACCACTTATCACTATAACTCTTGTCTGAATGAAACTTATTTAACACATGCATTTCCTTTGAAAGGCACACGACAGCATTTTTGGGCTTAGGAACACTAGAGAGCACTTCAGTTCTACACCTGGGAGCCATTTTAAACAGGAAATAACCAACAAACAGCGCAAAAATGCAAAAAATGTGGCTCTAAGTATTCTGAAAAGGACATTTGTTTACAATACAAGAGGCGAAACAAGAAAGCAAGAGCATCATCTTGTTCAACCTCAGATGGGAACATGGGTATTTGTCAACTCAAATTTTTTGCTGCTGTGTGCATGTCTGCAAATGTCCATGAAAGATGGTGGAAGACAGTGAAAGATGTTGAAGTAACTGTGAGCATTGATTTGGGGGATATAAATAAATTTTAGCAAGTAGGCACTTTTGCAGATACAGAATCTATGAATAAAAAAGATTAATTGATTTTAAAGGATGTTAGGTAACTCAGAAATTCCAGGAGAGCCAGAGAATCAGGTATACATCTACTCAACTGGAAACAAGAGCCTCAGTGGCTGCTCCAGTAAAGATATTGCTAATACTGCTTTTGGCTCAGACTCCACTGTTGACATGGATGAATGTGGGATTGGATCCTGTAAACTCCTCACAGCTCCTACAAAAAGCCAGGCTCCTGTAGCACCACCCTTCTCATACAGCATGTACATCTGATTGGCAGAGTCTAGGCCATTTATTGTACCCTAGCTGCAAGGGATGCTGGGAGACAAGTTTTGACTCCTACCCTGAGTGGAAGGGGCTCGTAACGTGGGATGGCTAAAAGACACTGAGTAGCCCCAAACATGACAAGGGTCCACTACTAAGCAATTTACCCAAAATCACACAGAAAGCTAGAAGCATGCTGAAACTTGCCTCCTGGCATCTAATTCACTTCTCAGCTCTACTTCCATCAGGTTTCAGCATGATGCATCTAGGAAAATGAAGGTATTTAGGTAATAGAATGATACTCTACTTTGACTGATAATTGACATTTTTAGCTTACTGCCTGGTAGGAAGGGGAAGAAATCACCACATCCTCTTAGATATTGCTGTTCTAGCTATGGGTTTTGCTTCTCCATCCATGCCTTGTGGTCTGCATATTCAGAGTTCTTAACTGCAAGCCACAGAAATGACATTGATTTAGGCAGAAAAGGAATGTACTGAAAGGATAACGAGTAACTCAGACACATGGTAGGAGGGTTGGGAAATAGCTAAAAAATCAGCAGGAATAAGGGAAGCTAGCTGTTGCCCAAACCACAGCACACAACCAGTCCAGTGAGGCTACCACTGCCACGGCCACTCACACAGGCCACTGCTGTGGGCACAGCCACCACCACCACCACCAGATGCTGCCTTTGCAGTTCTGGATTTTGCTGCTGCCACCACTAAAATGGATTTATTGCTAACCCTGCTTCTTTGCATCACCAGTTCCTGATTCAGCATTTGCAATGGGTGCCTTTAATTGGTTAGACTTCATTTGTGTACTGCTCACAACAATTCTAGAAAAATGTATTATCATTCCCATTTTGCAGATGAGGAAACTGGGGCTTAAAGATATTATGTGACTTGCTAAAGGCAAATTTAGGTCTGGCTGACTCCAAAGCCCACCCTCCCATTGACCACACGCTATGGGTGCGTCAACCCCATTGCTGGGTTAAAGGACACATGTCTTCCACTTGACTCTGCTTCTACCAGCAACATCATGGCTGTCCCCTTCTCACTCCACCCTTCCCAGCATTGAGGGAGATATACCATTTAACAAAAAGTTTTGCTAATATAACAGACTAAAAATGGTGTCTTACTGTTTGAGTTTGCCTGTTTGTTGAGACTGAACATTTCCTGGTATTTTATCATCTGGTTATATTTCCTTTCTGTGGATGTGAAAAATCCCATCCATGTTTTTTGTTCATGTATCTGCTGGGGTTTTCTTAGTTGTTTATATGAACTCTTTATACAGCAAAGAAGTATAACCCTTTATCTGTCTATTTTTGTAATAAATATTTCACCACATTTTAATTTCCTGCTTAACTTTGCTCGTTTTCCTCTGACCTATAGGAGTTTAACATTTGAGGGATGAATATTTAACAAATATCTTGGACTGCCCACATAACACAAGGGATTGTGTAAAGAAGAAAGCAATCTCTAACACTGAATACTTAGATAATTCCTCCTGGCCACCTCACAATACTATTGGGTCAGCTAATTTCCAGGGAGCCCTTTCATCTCTAGAGAGAGGTCATAAACAATTTGAAGCTTGGGTTTTTACTACACCATACAGCAAAAAAAGACAAAGGTAAAAACTGTTTGCTTCAATCATTTACACAGACTCATCTTATCCTCCCATCTAAACAACTATTTGCAGGGAGAAGCAGGAGGAGGGCAGAGAGAATTCTAAAGCCCTGGCTTGAGACATTGCCTGAGATTTGACTTGCATGAAGGAAAGGCTCTGAAAGTGGCATGTTTGTGATTACAAAGGGAAGAACCCTGTAACTGATGGAGAAGCTCTCCTTTAACCCCTTATTTTCTGCCTCCCACTGTCCTCTCTCCTGAGTTTCTATGACCTCTGCCCCAGGGACCTTTAAGAGTGTGATCTTGATAAGAAGTTGAGAGGAGCTGCTCTGGATGTCTCTAGGACATATAAATATGGTTGACTCACTCTATATATAGCTTGGTGCCATAAAACCTTGGTTCAAATCCTACCTCCAGGACTCAACAGCTGTGTAAATTTGGGCAAGTGCTTTAATCTTTCTGAGGCTCAGTTTTCTCATCTGCATAAGGGGATAAGTCTGCCATCCTTGTGTGGTGGATATGAGGATTAGTGGTGGTGGAGGTAAGTCTAGCAGAGTCTAGCATACAATAGGTATGCAATAGGAAGCCGTTCCAATGTATCAGGAAATCAATTGGCAAGCGTCTGTGGGCCATGTGCTGTGTTCCTAGAATTAGGGGCAGTAGGTCTGTTCCGGTTTGCTAAAGCTGCCAGAATACAATGTACCAGAAATTGGTTAGCTTTTTCAATGGGGTTTATCAGGTTACAGATTTATAGTTCTAAGTTCATGAAAACGTCCAGATTAAGGCATCGAGAGGAAGACACCTTCTCTGAGGATAGGCTGCTGGCACAGGGGTTCCTCTGTCACCTGGGAAGGCACAAGGTGACATCTGCTGGTCCTTCTCTCCCGGGCCCTGGTTTCAAAATGGCTGTGTCCAAATGTCTCTAGGAATTTCTCTCTTGGCTTCTCTGAGCTGAGTTTCATGTCTTTTATCCTCTCATAGAGGACTCCAGCAAGGGGATTAAGACCCACCCTGAATGGGCTGGGTCACATCTCCATGGAAATAACCTAACGATAAGGTCCTACCCACAATAGGTCTGCCCCCACAAGAAAGGATTAAAAGAACAGGGTCTTTTGTGGGGTACATAACAGCTCCAAACCAGCACGAGGTCTCAAGAGCCAACCTTCATGATCTTATACTGTGTGGCCAAGGAGATAGGGAACAAGCACAGAAAAAACTCTCCAACTGTATTAGACAGTATAGAAGTGCTGAATTGTGGGAGATTGGTTTAATTCTTACAAGCAGGAAGACATCTCTATAGACTGAAGCAATGAGGGAAAGCTTCACAGAGGATGTAGGGGCTGCGTTTTTAAAAATAGTGGAGATATATATTGCAAAATTTCTCACTTTAACCATTGGGGGGGAGTTGTGCCAGTTTGAATGTATTATTCCCCCAAAATGCCATTATCTTTGATGCAATCTTGTATGGGCAGACGTATTAAGTGTTGATTAGATTGTATTGTAATTCTTTGAGTGTTTCCATGGAGATGCAACCCACCCAACTGTAGGTGATAACCCTGATTAGAAAATTTCCATGGAGGGGTGGCCCTGCCCAATCAGCATTGGCCTTGATTAGTTCACTGGAGCCCTATAAAAGCTCAGACAGAAGGAGCGAGCTTGCTACAGCCAAGAGGGACACTTTGAAGAATGCACAGGAGCTGAGAGAGGAGTTTCAGCTTACAAAGACATTTTGGAGACAGCCACTGAAAGCAGACTTTGCTCTGGAGAAGCTAAGAGAGGACAAACACCCCAAGAGCAACTAAGAGTGACATTTTTGAGGAGCTGCAGCTTAGAGAGGAATGTCCTGAGAAAGCCATTTTGAAACCAGAACTCTGAGCAGACCAGCCACATGCCTTCCCAGCTAACAGAGGTTTTCCGGACACCATTGGCCATCCCCCAGTGAAGGTACCCAATTGCTGATGTGTTTACCTTGGACACTTTATGGCCTTAAGACTGTAACTATGGAACCAAATAAACCCCTTTATAAAAGCTATTCGGTTTCTGGTGTTTTGCAAATGGCAGCATTAGCAAACCGGAACAGGGGGTGTACCAAAATACTTTATTTGAAGGAATGGTAAAAATGAAAGAACTTGGCAGACTCTGATACAATTTGTAGAAAACGTAAAGGTAAACCCAATATGCATGTCCTCTGCGGTGACCCTGTGGCTTTGGGGAGGCAAGCCTAGGGCTTAGCTCTCCTCATCACTGTTTCCCAGAGTGTGTTTTTCAGAGAAATACTCTGCCTAGCCAGATTCCAGGCTGCCCGTCTTGCACAAGTTGGCTATGTAGTCACCCATGCTTTGATGGATTTCACCTGCTCATTCAGGTAATGTGAAGTCACACAAGTGGGGATTGTTTTTGTCAGAGGCCAGTTTGTACAGTTCCAGTACTGACCGATGCATCCTTTTTTCCAAGTGTATGCACACACCATTGCATTCAGCTGGCTCTCCCAGTCCTCACCTTCTGGTTTCCTGGTATCCTGAAGGAAGATTCTGCCACCTCCTTGCTTCTGCAGCTTCTTAAGTGTGATGGTTTGAAGGTGTATGTGCCCCAGATAGACATTCTTTTAATCCATTCCTGTGGGTGTAGATCTATTGTGGGTGAGACATTTTGATTTAGTTATTTCAGCTGAGGCGTGGGTCTTAATCCTCTAACTGGAGCCCTTTATAAGAGGATAAAAAAGACAGAAGACACAGAAAAAAGCCCCAGATAAGCTGAGAGAGGAAGCCATTGACGCCAACTGGAAGCAACGAAACCCGGGAGAGAAGGGAGAGACCAGCAGATATTGCCGTGTGCCTGGCCATGTGACAGAGGAGGCCTGGATCTCCAGCAGCCTTTCTTCAGGAAGATGGTATCATGCTGACGATGCCTTGATTTGGACATTTTCACAGCCTTAGAACTGTAAACTTGTAAGCTAATAAATCCCCATTGTTAAGTGACGGTCCTTTTCCGGTATATTGAACTTCATCAGCTTGAGCAAAGTACAACAACTTTCTCAGCATGTTTCCTCTCCTCATGAGATGGGTGAAGAAAATATTTGGCAAAGTTCTTCAAAGCCACATAATCACAGTCAAAGTAATAAGACGTCGACAGGTAGATGTTGGAGGCACAGAGCTGGCTGATCTGGGGCTGACAGCAGCCTCTGAGTCCTGGTTGGTCACATGGCGTCCCTGTGGTGGGGACCTCGTCATCATGACGGGTGGCCAAGGGGCCCTGCAAGGGGGTGGGGGAGAGCTGACTCCCAGAGGCGAGTGGTTCCGTTCAAGCACCATGGAAGCTGGAAACACTTGTGACTCTGCAAAGATGCTTGGCCTCACTTTAAACATTTTTAAGTGTACACTTAATTATATTCACAATGTTGTGCTACTGTCACCACCATCTATGACCAAGATTTTTCATGACCCCAAATAGAAACTCTACCTAATAACTCCCCATCTCCCCCTTCCTCAGCCCTTGACAACTCCTAATCTACTTTCTGTCTCCATTCATTTGCTTAAGTTAGGTATTTTATGTTAGGGGAATCATACAAAATTTTTCTTTTTGGGCCTTATTTCACTCAACATACTGCTTTTAAGGTTCATCCATGTTGTCACATGTATCAGCGCTACGTGACTATTTAGGGCTGAATAATAGTCCATTGTATGCATATATTACATTTATCTATCCATTGAATTGGCTTTTGATGATTTAAGAAAGATAGATATTCTCTTATTAGAATATTTTTCATTGAAAAATGAAAATAGCTATTTTTTTTTATTTAAAGGTAATACATACTCTTTTAAAAATGGTTAGACAATACAGTAAATCAATTAAAAAATCCCACTACTCTGGAATACCTATTAACATTTTGTTGTGTAAAATTTGTATATTTATATATAGATATAATTATATTTGCGTATTTACTTATGAACAAAACTGGAGAATAAATACATACTGTATAGTAACATCTTCCCAGCTAATCGATTTTAGATAGTTGTGGTGCTTTGAAGACATATGTATCCCAGAAAAACATGTTCTTAAATTTAATCTATTCCTACGGGTGTGAACCCACTGTAGGTAGGACCTTTTGATGAAGTTATTTCAGTTAAGATGTGGTGCACCTCAATCAGGATGGGTCTTAAGCCTATAGTGGAGTCCTTTATAAGTAGAATGGAATTTAGACACAAGAGAGAAAGCCACAGAGGGAGCAGCCAGAAGCTGAACATCAATGGAACTTGGAAGGGAAGGGAGAGACCATGCCATGTGCCTTGTCATGTGACAAGTTCAGCACCAAGGATCACCAGCAGCCAACCCAAGAATGTCATAGACTTTAGGGAGAAAGCATCGCCTTGATGATGCCTTGATTTGGACTTTCTTTTAGCTTCAAAACTGTAAGCAAATCAATTCCCATTGTTTAACCCAACTCATTTCATAGTATTTGCTTGAGCAGCCAAGGAAACTAAAACACTAGTCATTGTCCTTTTTAGTGGCTATAGAGTATCCCATCATATGGAGGTTTTACAATTTGTTTAACCAAATCCTTATATTGTTGGACATTGAGGTTATTTTAGCACAGCTAAGGTTATGAAATCTCCTGCTCTATAATTCAATCACTTGGTGATTTTAGTCAAGCTATTGCTGGATCACTTTCTAGAAAGGTTATAAAGATTGTACTACTTTATACTCATTCTCACCTTCAATATATGAGGGCTCATTTTTCCTCACCCCCTTCCCAGCACTGGGTATTGTCAGTGTTTTATAATCTTTCCCAGGCTGGTAGGTAAAAATTACATCATTCATTTAAAGGGTATTTTCTGACCGTCCAGTATGCACGGCAGGTCCTGTGTTAGACCCTGGTAACGTGGTGGGAGCAAAACAACATGGCCCCAGCCTCCCTTCATGGGGCTCAGGGATCATGGGGGCTAGGGGTGGGGGAAGATATCAGACAAATAATTACCGTAAACTTGATGAGCATAAGTTGCGTTTCCTTGATTATCTAGTCAAAACAAAGCCATTGAGGGGTTGAGGTAACCCTCATAATGATTAGCAGGTCCTGGACGTAGATGTTATTTTTTTCCTTTTGTTAACTCATGTAACAGCAAAGCTAGTAGGTCAATAATTCAGAACAACCCGAGGGTTTTCTAGGGGGAAAAATCAACTCTGTTGTGTTTTTATGGCCTCATTTCTATAATATCACTGGAATCTTATCTATTATTAATATCTTGAGGAGCTGGCTTGCCAATGGGAATTATTTGCTGCTGTGGCAGGAATGAATTTAGTTGTACAACATGGGGAATAATAATAATAATATAAAATGGTGCTGGAACCACTGGATATGTGTATGGAGAAACGCAAGTTAAAACTATACTGAGATCCCATTCTGCAGTGAGTAGAATGGCTTAACTTAAAAAGACTGACAATGCCCAGTGTTGGTGAGGGTGTGGAACTCTCCTACATTGCTGGAGGGAATGCAACATGGTTGCAGCCACTTTGGAGAGGAATTTGGCAGGGTCTCATATAACATCCAGGTGTTTACCCAAGACAAATTAAAATATTTGTCCCACAAAGACTTGTATGCACATGTTCACAGCAGCATTTTTCATAACAGCTATTGTTCTGGTTTGCTAGATGGTGCCAAAACGCAAAACACCAGAAATGGATTGGCTTTTAAAATGGAGTTTTTTTAGTTTACAAATTTACAGTTTTAAGGCCATGAAAATGTCTCAATTAAGGCATCAGGACGATACCTTCTCTGAAGAAAAGGCCGATGGCATCTGGGGTTCCTCTGTCACATGGTTGGAGTCTGCTGGGCCTCTCTGGGGGTTAACTCCTGGTTTCTGTTGCTTTCTCCAAAACTTCTCTGGGCTTCTGTCTTAGCTTCTCTCAGCTCCTGTGCATTCTTGCTTGTTTCTCCCAGGGCATTTCTCGTTAAGCGTCTGGGGTCCTCTCTTAGCTTCTTGGGGGCAAACTCTGGAATTCATCTCTTAGTTTAGCCTCTCCAAACGCCTTTCTGTCTGCATCTCCAAGTGTCTGGGTCTGTGTCTGCTCTGAGCTCTCTTAAAGGACTCCAGTAAACTAATTAAGACCCACCTTCAATGGGTGGGGTCACATCTCCCTGGAAATAATCTAATCAGAAGATCCCACTCACAATTGGGTGGGTCACTTCTCCATGGAAACAACCTAATCAAAAGATCCCACCCACAATAGGTCTGCCCCCCAAGAGTGGATTAAAAGAACACAGATTTTTACGGGGTGCATAACAGATTCAAACCAGAACAGCTATAAACTGGAAACAGTGCAAATGTCTACCAATTCATGGGTAGATAAACAAACTGTGGTACATCCATACTAAGGAACACTGTACAGCAATAAAAAGGAATGAAATTTTAACATATGCTACAAGAATTAATTTCAAAATCATTTTGCTATGTCAAAGAAGCCAGACATTATAATTTCCATTTATGCGAAATTCTAGAAAAGGCAAAACTCTAATGGAAGAAAGATGATCAGTGGTCAGTCATTGTCTGGGGCCAGGGTCTGACCAGGTGATCCACTGCAAAGAGGCAAGAGGAGACTTCTTGGAATGATGGAAATGTTCTGTAACTTGATTTTGGTGGTGGGGGTTATACAACTCTATACAACTGCCAAAATTCAATGAAATGTACACTTAGAATGAGTATATTTTATTTATGTTTACTATATCTCAATAAGGCTGGGAGAAAAACAGGAAAAAATTCTGAACTTTGTTGGCTCTCTTAATAGTTATTGTCTGCTTTAGCCTCATTTCCATGTTGAATGACATATGGGACTGGTACAGCATAAGATTCTCAGTGCTGGAGGTTCTGTATTTCAATCTGGCCCTGGCACCACAGCATCAGAGGCCTTTTGGCCATGCCCGAGTCACAGCGATCACTTCCCAGACATGTGCTGGCCCTGTCCTCAGAGCTCTTCAGGTCAGCAGCTCTGCGACTTTATGCCATGCTTGGGGCACTGAAATCTCTGATGATACCTGGGGTACTGTGCTCAGTTCTCACCTCACCTGGTAACCACGGGCACCCTCTGAGGCCTTGCCCTGCCCCTGCCTCCCTCAGCACAGCATGGGGGCAGTACTCACACCTCCCTTCAGAAATCTCCCCCAAGGCTCCCCCTTCTCTCCCAGGCATGATCTCTGTAACAGCAGTTCTACATTTTTTTCCCCAAGAAAGTCTTTATCATATCCCTCAGGCAAGGTAGCCTGGAACCTGCTTGAAATTGAGAGAGACAGGAGAAGAGAAAAAGATGAAAAGAACAAACACAAATGAATATTTCAATAAATTATCCTGCCATGAATGGGAAAGTGTGCTTAAGAAATGCTGTCACTTACTGAGGAGAGGCAAGGGGCAGGGGTCCTGGAGAGAGGGATCTTGCAGGCTCGTCACAGGGCACCTGAATGAGGGACTGGCAGGTGTGAAAAGAACAAGAACAACAAAAGAGAAAGCACCCGCCATGCATCGAGGGCCAGCCTGAAACGTGTGTGCCCTCCACTTCCATCGCTGCGTGTCATCCTTTTTCTACAGGTGGAGAAAGGGGGGCTCAGAGAGGTGAGTAACCTCCCCAGGCCACATGCCCTCCTGGCCTGTCTGAGCTGGACCCCGACAGGCTGCCTGGAGTAGGGGTGAAGAGTGGAAACTCTGGAGCCACGGACACCGGACACCGCCTGCCTCCTGGCTTCGTGACCTTGGATCTGCCCACACTGGCTGTGTGACCCGGGGCAAGTCACTTCACCTTTCTCTGCCTCAGTATCCTTCTTGGTAAAAGGAAGAAGTCAGCGGCTCCCATCGCGGGGCTGTGGCAAGGGGAAATGCGGAAAGCGCTGTGAACAGGGCCTGGCCCTGAGGAGAACCACATCAGTGGGGGCTCACTGGGACCATCCTGGGCAGGGAATGGGGACCTGACGTAGATGGGGGTGGCAGGTGACGGGAACAAGGTCGTCAGATCCAAGCTGAAGAGCCTCGGGTCATCAGGAGGGGGGTTTAGGAGTTGACCAGGTGCCACCAATTAAACGCTTAAGGGGTGAACAGCTCAGGGAGCTGATCTCTGGGTGCTCAGGGTGGCTGAGGCCAGCTAGAGGGCAGTTGAAGTAGGCTTGGGGTACTTGGGGTCCCACAGACCTCGTTCCTCAGTAAGGCTCAGTAAGGGAGGGAGTGGAGACTCTTGGGCTTAAACTGGGCAGGAGAGCAAAGGTGACGTCAGAAAGTGAGACAGAATAATAGGGGGCACTTCTTTCCCCCTGCCTTCCCTCTCTCATCTTCTTCCCTTCCTTCTTGTCCCCCTTTCTTCCTCCCTAATCTTCTGTTCTCTCTCTCCACCTCCTCTCTTTCCTTTTTCTCTCTCTCCTTCCTTTCTCCTTTTTCCTTCCCTTCATCCATCTCTTCTCCTGTCCCTTTCTTCCCTGCCTTGTTCCAAAAATCCTGAGAAGAAGCGACTGCTGGGAGGCACATCATGAGTAATCCACTTGTGTACTTGTGGTTTACCTACCTGTAGCATATTTGTACCCTAAAACCTCCACATGGTGTGGGCAAAAGGCTTTAAATTCAACTGTACAAATATTTACTGTGCTCTGGTTGATTGAGCGCGCTTTATGCTAGTGGTGCCAGAGAGATGCAAACGGGCAAAGTTTGACCTCAGGGGAGCCAGCCTGGGGCCCCTGGCTGATGTTGCCAGAAGTTGTGTCCTGCCTCTCCCACCTCCCCCCAACCCGGGGATGCTAAAGAGCTCTCTGTCTACCAGTGCCCTGGGCCTCTGTCTCCCTCCAGGGAAGGGCAGAAAGAGGCCTCACTGCCAGTTTTGCAAGTCCTTAACAAGAGACCGCCTTGTAGGTGTAATTTACACGAATGAGGTAGAGCTCAGTCCGCACATATTGCTGGGGCTTGATAAATATCTGTCGACTCACTGATGGCACGTACATACCAGGATTCTGATTTTGCATCTATTTCTGCCTTTCCTATAAATTTTACAAGATTATCAACAGATATGGAACTTTTTCCTCAATATGCTTTTCAGGGACCACAATCAAGATTTTAAAATAGAAAGGCCCCAGTATCATTTCGGTGTTGTTTAATTTAGAGAGTAAAGTCTTACCTAACGATCAAGCAAGGTGTAGCCAGTTCTCACAGTGAGCTGTGGTGCTGATTTGCAGAAGCTTCTGGGATAAAAGGGAGTTAAGAAAAATGAGAGAAAATGAGATCTCAAGAGTGACTGGGGGTTGTAGCCAGGAAATATTTCAGGCTCTCTGACTCCCAGGCTCGTGATAGGATTGCATGTCCTGGCCTAAGCGTGAGGGGAGCAGCCTCATGACTAGGTCCAACCATTAAATGATGAACATATATTGACACGTGTCTTTTCTGGGGGACTGGATCACTTAATTTCATGGGTGAGACCTCCTAGAGACCCCTTTTCCTCTGGCCTGGCAACCAGCATCATTCTAGAAGGTGGCAGTTCAGCACCATCCTTGAATAACCACCACATGTACAGCCCCTCTGCTGACCCACAGTGGGCATGTGGTGGAGGAGAAGTAAACCCTGGTTGTTTTAAGCCACTGAGGTTAGGGTTTGCTTGCCATTGCTGCATAACTTTGCCTATCCTGACTGGTACATTGGGAAAACACAAAGCTTGATTTCAGAGGCAGCCCCCTTCTTTACTCTCCCAGAGATCAAAATATAAAATCTTCTTTCTCTTTGGTTTTATCGTACAGCACTGTCCTTTATCTAGTCAGTATTGATTACATAGCATGAGGAAAAGATGTAATAACATTTTGTTAGGATAGGAACGAAAAGAAAGCGATGACTCTACTTGCCATTGGGAAGTTAAGAGTTCTGATGAGGGTGACAAGACATAGAACTCTTCCCCTACCTCCAGAGTGCACAGAACAGACTGCATCACAGATCTTTTCATCACCTACCATTACCACAGACTTTAGGGTGATCTAATTTAACTTCCTAACCCAAAAGGGCATTACTTCTTCATCTCTTGCTTATTACTTATTTGTGCCTACCGATTGCCAGTCACTATACTGGATACCAGAGAGAGACAGAAATGAAAAAATCTTGGTTCTCCAGGAAGGAGCTCAACCTCATGGGTAAAGTGAACCAAGAGGGGTTTTATATAGTGCTTAGAACACAGAAGAGGGAAAAAGGTAAGATCCAGCTGAAAAATCAAGGAAGGCTTCTTGGGAGAGACAGTATTTTCCCTGTCAGAACTTTATCCCTCAGTGTATGTTTGAGCCAATTCTTGATTATGGGAAATCAAAAATGGGTGCTGGGCATGGCTCACCATCTTCCCCCACCATGTGGGGCCAACTCAACCTTCACGACCCACTAGCAATTAGGTTTATGGCCTCTCCCTTGGCCCTGTAACTTCCCTAACTGTCTTATGCATGCCCAGGCTTTTGCACAGGTAGCAGTGTGGTCTGGGGCCTGGAAGGCAAGAGGCCAGTTCAATGACCTGGGGGCAAATCCCTTCCCTTCCCTGGGCCTCAGTTTTCTGCTCTGTAAAATCAGGTGTTAATTGAGAACCTGTAATTCTAGACAAAGGCTTCCTGCAAATGTTCATCCAGACATTCTCCCTGTAAGGAATCCCCCGCCTTGGTGGCAGTGTAGGGTGCAGTTTCCAGTCTCTTATGAAAGTAATCATTGGAGAATGACTTTGTACTGGAGCTTGTTCAGCTTGGCTGCCTTTAGCAAGCAGCTCATCCCTAAGTGAGTTCAAATTAATACAGTACAAACTAGCTACATAAATATTGTGCAGCAATTGATTGCCTTCTGTAATCAAAGGCAAGGCTGCTGACTTTGTTACTTTCCCTACCCTGCAAATGCTGGAGGAACTTGGGGGGAAGGGAACTAAGGTTGCTGAGGTGGTTTTTGCTGCTTGCATCTGACTGCCAGTTGTGTTCTGCCATATTGAGGAGGAGGATAAGGCCCATTACATTCACATTCAAGAAGTATTTATCAAGGGTCTATTTTGTGAGAGGCATTGAAAGACACATTTTCTTATTTCATTATTAATCGAGTTAGTAGTAATGATTTGATAAGACACAAAAGTTACTCTTTACAAGAACATTTTTTTCCTGATATAAAAGCAATATCCATTTATTGTTGGAATTAAAATAATCCTTCAACTTTTAAAAACACTAGAAGAAAAATCAAACAGCACCTGTTTCTTTGCATATGGAAACCACAAAGGGCAGAACAAAAGAGGAGCTTAGTAGGTAGTAGGTAAGTGGGCTCTATTAATGTGTTTTTCCAATTAGTACTGGGTAGGTGAGCCAATGATCTCCACGCAATTTGTCCACGTCCACTTTCTTGATTGCTAACCAAGCTACCTGCATGGAACTGGACATTTTAAATCACTTTACACAATGCAACAAAGCAACACCACCTTTCCATTTACCTGCCAATGCCAAGCCTTCTTGCTTGGTCTTTCCAGCAGTTTGCTGGACTTGGGTTGGGGTGGTTTCTCGGGGGGCTCTGACATCCACCCTGCTAAGACCCGGGGGCACTTTGGAGAATTTGAAGGGAGCTCTACCCTTTGGGGAGCCCGAGTTTTTAGATCCACAAACCCCTTTTGCCCTGTTGAGGGGAGGGAGGGGTGCTAGAGACCTTGCGGGTCGTGCAGTTTTCCTAACCTTGACTTTTTAAACCAGCCCTTTTCAACCCCTTTCCCAAACGACACTCAAAGTGGGCTGCTGTTGTTAAGACGGTGTCGGGAAAAGGGCACTCGCTCCCTGGGATGGGGGTCGGGGGTGGTGGGTGTTGGGGTAACTTCCCTGCTACCCTGCCCAGGGATTTTAAATAAACGCGTGGCACCCGACTGCCCCTGCCTGGGAGATGCTCAACCCGTTCCCCGCCACTTCCCCTCTGCAAACGCGGGCAGGGGTGGGTGGCAACGCCGAGGCTATTTTATTCGTATTTTTTTCCTCCGGGTTTTGTCACGGAAACGCTGACACAACCTCCAGACGGCGGACGAGCCCAGCTTGGGACTGAGGGCTTTTGGGACCCTGCGGGAGCGCGGCGCGCACTCCGCACACCCCGGGAAACAGCTGGACGCGACCAAATCCCGGGTAGGGGCGGGGGGAGCGCGACGCTCCGCCCAGCGCTCGGGTCCCTCCCCCCTCCCGGCCCTCGCAGGCGCCCTCACCTCGCCGAGGGCTGCGAGTTGCATTTGGTAAAGCCCAGCCCTGGAATATATAGATTACTGGAGCGCAATGAAGTAGCCTTTGGAGAGCGGGGAGGGGGCCCGTCCCACAGCTACAGCAGCCAGCGCAGCGGCGGCGGCGGCACCACCATCACCGCTCGCACCCCAGCCGCCCGGACCTCGAGGAGGCAGCGGCGGCCGCCGGCGGGAGCGGAGGAGACGGCGGAGCAGCGGCGAGAGAGGCGAGGAGGAGGAGGAGGAGCTGGAGCGCGCAGCCGGCGGGTCCACGCATCTCCGCACTTCAGAGCAACTCCGGCGCCTTCCACACCTCCCGCCCGGGGCTGGGGGCTTCGAGAGTGGCCGCGAAGCCAGCCCGAGCTTCTCCGCGAGCCCTGCCCAGCCCTGCCTCTGCGCCTCCCCGGCTCGGATCTGCGCGGCTGGGTCCGGGTTCCTGCGCCCCGGGCGCGCCTCCCGGACACCCCGGTGCCCTCAGCCAGGACAAAGCCATGAAGCCGGCGCTGCTCGAAGTGATGAGGATGAACAGAATTTGCCGGATGGTGCTGGCCACTTGCTTGGGATCCTTTATCCTGGTTATCTTCTATTTCCAAAGTATGTTGCACCCAGGTAGGGGGCGCGTTAGCTTGGTTTTGTTGGATATTTTCTTCTCTCGCGCGCTCTCGCTCGCTCGCTCCGCCTGGTTTCTGCCTCTTCCAACCTTACCTCTACCCCCTCGGCCACCTCGAGGATCCCTGCTGCGGGGGTCTGCTGGGGTCACTGAATTGGGATGGGGAGGAGGAGGGAAGACGAGCTCCCTCCTCCTCTTTCTCCCCGCTCCGGGCTGGAGGATAGGACCAGGAGGGCCGGTAGTTTATTTTTTTTTTTTCTCCCCTTCTTTTTTTCTTTGTGTCTCCCATGTCTGTCTGTCTGCGAGGTAGCAGGGAAAGACCGAGGTTGTGGGAAGCTCCCAGGGATGGGATGGAGGGGTTGGTTGGAAGAGACCGAAAGCTCCTCCCCACTCTTGCCGAGGTCTGAGAATGAAAGAGGCGCCCGGAGCCGACTGCTTAGTGCCCGGGCGCGCTGCCTCTTCCTGGTTGGGGGACCGGGGACGAGCGGTGTACGCCCAGGCGAGGTTGCGAATCCCCGCAGCCAGCTGTGGACCCCGGGGCTAGGCGCAGCGCTGAGCAGGTGTGGAGAGAGGTTGGGTGCCCGGCGCTGCTCCTCCAGGCTGGGGAGGGGCCAGCCTCCGGCTTTTTAACCCCAGGGGTCGGACTCCTCAGTGACCTTGCGGCTGGTATCTCTAGCGTCTGCTTCTCCGTCACCCCCCCCTCCACGTTGGGACCCTGCGTTGGGGGGCTCAGAGCTCCCGGGTCACGCCTTGGCCACCAAAGTTTTGGAGGAAACTTCGGCCGGGTCCTGGCTTGACCGTTTGTTTGCACCCCGGACTCTTGGGTTTCGAGTACCTGGAGTTCCCCGCTGTCTGGGAATGAGTCCTCTACCCTCGGACCTCGGTGTCTCGGGCAAGTTCCAAATCTGAAATCTGGATTGGGGTAGGGATGAATGAGACTCACCCCTTCCGAGGGGCGCGAAGGAAAGTTGGGACCTGGGGCAGAGGGGCGCCGGAGAGCTCGGCGGCTGGGGCTTCGCAGCCCGGCTCCGGAGCCCAACAGGTAGAAGAGAAGGCTTCCCGGGTGACGCCGTCTTCTTTGCAAACCACCCTCCAACCCTCGCAGGAGCCCCTCGTCGGACCACATTGGCTCTGAAATCCATTTTCTACGCCTGGAGTTGCCTTTCTCAGCGTAGTCACAGCAATCATTTGCTTTTTTAATTGCAAGGAGGAGGGAGCTGGAAACATTTCCTTCCAGGGAAATGCAGTTGGTGTTTTTCTTTTTTACTGCCGCCTTCTCCTTTCAGTGTGTATCTAACACTTTCTGCAGATGCAGCCCCGAATTCATCAAGCCTCGTTTGAGTCTTGAGTCGATGGCAGAGGAATAAAGCTATTCTTTCCATCAAACAGGCAAGGCTCGCCGGCTGCGAGATTCCTTGACAGCTCGGGGGCCGGAATGGCCCTTCTGCACCGCTCGGCCTGGAGCAGTTGTTAAGGCGGCCACCCTGCCAAGGATATAGTCGACACTACCACATGTAACCTCAGGACATCCGAGCCAGCGTTATAAAAGATGGCTTTTGTTTGCAGCGGGGTATTTTTAGTTTAATGTCAGCAAACTACAGGGGTGTCTGTCTCTTCACCCAAACTGGTGGTTGTGAAACTTCTAAGGGAATTTAAAAATGGACCTTGCTTGTATTCTGGCTGCCTGGCGGTGGTTGCAGCAGGCAGGACTAGACAGATGGGGTATCTCAGAGTGCCAAGCTCCTGGGGCTGCTGGAGACCAGGCCACACGCCGCCCCCCCCCCCCCAACCCTCAGAGTGCCAAGAACTGACTGGGTGGTGTGCAGATACACTGGAGCTCAGTTTAAATAAAGGGCCCCCTGATTTGGTCTAGACCAGAGATGAATTTAGGCTTTTTAAAGTTTTGCTGGCACTGCACATGCCAGGTAATTCTCTGCAGAGACGCCTGGAACACAGATGAGTATCAGCCACCAACAGGAATGCACTTAGGTTCTCTGTACCTGTTGTCTGGTGAAATAAGGTTTGCATGGATCCTGTGCATTTTTCCCCGTGGGCAATTAGGAAATAACTTTCTAGCCAAAGATGCTAGGAAGGGACTTCCAATTTTTAATTGGTACTTTGAGAAATTTTCTTGCTTTAGTTAGAATATTATGTCCATTCCAAATGACATTGCCCCCCCCCCCCCTTTGGGTGCCAGGGATGGAGCCGAAAAGCCTTTCTACACTTGTGCTGCTAAGGGTCCTCTGTCCTTGACCCTGCCCTCACCTCAGCCTTTGCTTGTCTTTATGATCCCCTGCATTTACAAGTTGGCTTTCCTCCCAGGAAATGGCATTTGCTTGTTATTCACATCCTTTTGAGTATGCTCGTTTTATACTTTTTTCCCAGTCCTTAGCAAATGCTCTTTTCAATACATTCTATCAAATGTAGAACTGCAGATTGTTCACTTGAAGGGCGTTTCTTAGTTTGAAATACATAGTTCTATGAAAACCCCATTGTCAACAGTCTATGGTTATATTGGACATAGAAACTGTGCTTTGAAATCCCTATTAAACATTTTTCTTTTCATTTCATTAAAGTCCACCATCAATGACAGCTGATGCTAAATCTTTTTCCTACTGCTTTGATTTTCTTTTTTTTTTCTTTTTTTACAAGTTACACCATCTTTACTTCTCGAAGCACGGGATCAGATAGTTGATCCTTTTACGTGGCTCTGCAGGTTCAGCCACTCGAGATCACCTCGGGAGACGCAGAAGGGACTCCTGCACAGTTGCACAGATTATGTTGCTAAAAATTTGGAGCCTTCCAGCAAAACTAGGATTGCAAAAGAAATGGATTCCTGGCCCCAGGGGTGGGTAAGGATTACTTGGAGGATGAGAAGAGTAGGGGGCGGAGAATAGCAGGAGACAGCTGGCGGGGGACTGGCTGTCTCTCCCGTCAATTCTAAGCTGGGGTCCATTATCTTTTGTACTTTTCTAATTCATAAACTTGCATAATTGATCATCAGTGGGTAGAGGATTTGGCAAAAGTGGGCCTTGTCAGTGAGGCAGTTTTCTTTACAAGTTTGACACTCTGAGTTAATATTCTTTGTTTAGAATATGTTTTACGGCAGGAATCAGGTTTTAGACCCCATTGTAATGCAAGGATGCTTTGCACGATGCCTGACCCATAGTAGATAGTAGGTTAAATATTTGCTGGATGAATGCATGGAGTACTTAACTCGAAAAGACCAGCTTCTCTGGCTTTCTGGGAGGTTGCTTCAAGACTTGCTGAGTAATGCCTGGTCGATGATTGTGGCTCATTTGGACACTTCCCTGTCTTCCTGGATACTGAGCTGACTTGAGACGTGGACCTGGTTTAAGCTTTTATTGCACCCAAGAGGAGCCTTTTGCCAGGGCCTAGATTGACAGCCCCACGGTGTCAGGCAGCCTGGGTCCTGGGTACGGTTGGCCTCATTTAACCCACGGGCACCTTCTGTGGGCATGGATCACTCCTGCAGTCAGTGAGAATTCAGCCATGTGCCTGCAGCTCCTGTGCATGTTTGAGTCCATCAGTGCATCCTCTGAAAGTGTGTCCTGTGCATTAAAATGTCTGGCCTACCTGACCGAGAAAGCTGGCCTGTGATGGAGCTGTGTCACGAGGAGCAAAGCTGAGACGCCCCCAGGCTGTGTTTGTGTGTGTGTTGTGTGTGCAGACAGCTCCTCTGAACCCTTCCTTTTGTGTTACTCCCTAGGATTTTGGTTTTTGTTTGAAAGCTGTTCTTCAGAGAAGTGAAGCCTGGGGAGGAGAAAGCCCTTGTTCTTGCTTTCTTTTTTCTTTTTTCTTTTGAAATATGTTTGCTTCCACTGTCACCTGGGATTTATTTGCCTTGGAACAATGTATTGAAAGATTATCTCCTTTATTTAAAGACCTCTTGGGTTACCCCCTTATAGTTTCATTATTACTTTAATATGTATTTTATATTATATTATTTTATATTATATTATATTATTACTATAATATGTATTTTATATTAATTTTAATCTGGTTATAAATGTAATATGTGCTCATTTTAGAAAATTTAGGAATTACAGAAGAAAAATAATCATCCATTATTACACCACCCAGAGACAGCTGGTACCTGGTACTTTTTTCTATGTATTATAGAATACACACACATGCACACATGCACACACACACACACAAGGTTGATCCCATCATGTGTTTTGTACCTTGCTTGATAATATGTATTTTTGATAAATACATGGTGGTTACTAGCCCTACTTACGAAGGTTTAAGGACAAAAAGTTTTAATTATCACCTTTTAAATTTACGGACCTGCATAAATCTCTGCTACCACCCCTCTGCAGGGTGTCAGTTCAGTATTTTGCTGTACAAATTAAGTTTTAAGTTAAAGAATCTTTTTGCTTTTACATGAAATGAGCTTGGAGTCATGTGAATTCAGAAGGGGCTGTTCTTATGTTATCTATTGGAAACTTCCTTTTAAAAAATACTGAGAAGTTCTCAAATATGAGGCAGTTATGAATCAAGTAACTGAAGGATTTCAGTATGGGATCTCCCATTGGTGGTTGAAATAGTTAAGCCTCGATGGGGCCATTTCCACAGCTGCCTTAAGGTGAGACAGAAACACTTAAGCTATTTCCTTCTATAGTCATAGTCACTCTTCAGAAGTCCTCATTTCATTATCTGCTGAAATAAAAAGGGGTGATCATGCACCATAAAAAGTGGTGGGGGGCTTCTGTGGCCAGGGGCTTAGGAATCCATCCCCAGCAGAGGCGACTGCTGTTTGTATTTATCTGCTTGAAAAATCATTTTGCTTTTGACGACCTTTATCAGCACAGGCATCTAAAAACAGGAAATAAATGGCTTACAAGTGCAGACGTCACCCTTTCCCTTCTTAAACCTACCAAAAGGACAGACGTCTTAATCTGGAGGTTGAATGGAAAAGGCTCGTATGAAAGTCATCGCCAGCAGACCTTGTAAATTCGGATTCTGAGAAAATTCAGAGGTCATTTTGCTTACTCATTTTCTCCTTTTAGTTTTCCTTTTGAATTTGTGGTACCCCATCTTTATAACAAACGAAGGGGGTGGTGGTTCTTCCTATGAGGTCACTGAGCAATCTGATCTGCCAATTGAAATGCCTGAGGATTTGTTATTTGGTGCTTCTTAGATCAAATGTGATTGATCAGAACCTGTGAGCAGAGTTGCCTGCTACTTTTCTTTCTTTCTTCCTCCCTCTCTCTCTCTCTTTCCTTTTCACCTTCCCTCCCTTGGTGGTGTTTATTGAGTGCCTACTTTGTGCCAAGTATCATTCTAGGCACTGGGGATGTGACACAAATATTCCTGCCCTCATGGAATTTACATACTAGTTGAGGAGACAGACTTTGGGCAAATACAGAAGCCTCTCACTGGCACTTTTTTTTTGACCTTTGTAAAATGATTGCCATGCAAACCCCATTTCCCTTCCATACCCCCAAGCTAGACCATGCCCCCATTTTCAGTTTTTAAAGCAGTGATGTACAAATCAGCAAAAGAAATTTGAGAAAAAAATTTAATTGAGCTGATTTTGGGAAATTTTTATTCAAAACGTAGAGGGTGCAATCTGTGGCATTCATGAATAAAAACATCCATGAAGAATATCTGACAGAGTAGACACACTCAATGAGAATAAGAGATTAAACAGATAGATGATTTGCGAGTAGGAGACCAAGGTTCTAGTGAGATCTCTCACTTCTTAACCTGGCAAATTGTTGTATTTTATTGATTCCAAGACACATTTTTTTCACATTGTAATATTTATGTGACTGGCTTGTGATTGATGGCATCTGAGCACTGTGCCATCATCTAATGGGCAGTTTTTTCCTTCTTAGTGGTACTTCATGTGTACATATAAAGTACCACTTAGTGGAACATAAGATGTTTTACAAATGATGCCAGCTGAGGCCACCTCTGTAAATTGTGAAGGTACTATTTTGTAAACCATGGCACATTCCATAACCTCATTAAGTGATGAAAAAAGGCCCTCCTTCAAGGACCCAGACCCAGCCGAGGGCCTGGAAGTACCATAATTACCTGTTTCATAAAGGCTTTTCCAGACACAAAGGTGGACTGGTAAGGTCTTTTCCACTTTGCCTGTGAGGTTTGCACCTATTTTCAGAGGCTTAGGGTTTGCCCCTAGTATTTCTCTCCTTGATTAATGAGGGAGGTTGGTTAGAGTTCTAATGGGAAGGGTGGAGAAGTAAGTTACTTCACTTGGGGCTTCAACCTGGAAGTTTAACTAGAAATAGAAATAGAAATTTCCTGGGGAAAGTATCACCCACATGAACTTTAGTTTCTTTCAAGGCCACTGAGCTCTCCTGGTCTTTGTACTTCCTCTTTACTGGCCCCTTTTAGAATGGATTATAGCTGTTTGTTTACTTGTACACCTTCCCTTTTTGATTTAGGGGGCACGGATTCTGCCAGGTTCATCTTTATAGCTTCTGAGCTTGGCCCAGAGGTGCTTAGGAAATGTTTTAAGAGTGTGTGAGTGTTCATTCTCACAGGCAGCCCTTCCACCCATCCCACCTCAGCAAGATGAATGGAGCCCAGGGGGAAGGGCCAGGCAGGCTGGATTTCCACCTCCAAACAGCTTTTGATATGGTCTGCTATTCTGATAGTCTCCCAAAACCTCTTTGACCTTGTTCTGCTGTGATTCAATCAGGGTTCAAGGCAGGAAATAGAAAGCAGTCGAGGTGTTTTAAGCAGAAAAGTATTTAATACAGGGAGTTTGCTGCTTATGAAATTGTTGGGAGGGCTGGAGGTGTGAGGCTCTAGGCTGGCTCTCCAAGAGTGACCCTCAGCTAATGATAGTAGTATATGTATGTAATATTTTTTAAACAAACAAAAAAATAATTTTTTCTTGATGGCTGCTCAAGAAAACTGATTGAGCAGGGATGCTACTATCTCTGAGGTTTTCCCTGGAACTATTGAGCTCAGGAACAAAGTGATAAAGCTGAGAACCCGAGATCGGAAATCCTGATTCCAGAATCAGGACACTTCCCCACTTCTGCCATTACAGCCACCTCTCCATATCCAGAAACCGAGAGTGGCCCTGTGATACTGTTGCAAAAGCCCTCAGTCCCACCACGGTATCTGCCAGCATCAGAGCAGCCAGAAAGCCAGGAAGACAGCCTCTGCTTCATGTCTGCTTTTTAAATCCTGAGTGAATGCTTCAGTTTGGCGGAACCAGGTTCACATTTAGAACCCTAGCTTCAAGGAGACCCTGGGAAGTAGTTTTGAAATTCCCAGCCTCTGCAGTACAGAATAGCATTCTGGAAGGAGAGTAAAATGGATGATGAGCACACTGTCCACAGTGCTCACCATGTACCCAACTGGTAAAATACTCGAGCAGCTACCCCCCCATATATTTTGTTTATGAATAATTGATACATAGCACCACCGTTTTCTAAATATATAGAATAAGAATCCTCTCTAATAACAGTAACTATGAATCCATATGCGCATTGTCTTCTGGATAATTCTTTTGGCTGACTCCTCATCAGCTCTGATTTTGTCATGCTTCTTTCACCTTGTTATGGGATGTACAAGTTAGTACTTGGGGAAAGAGAAAGGCCATTATCTTGGGTGTGTACTTCGCGAGTACTACTTCCAGTCTGGTTTCTTGGCTGGGATCTTAAGCTTCTACTTCATTTTGTGAGGATTAGTTTAGTTGAAAGTAGGTAATGTAATCTGTAAATCTACTTTTGATTCTGTTGCAAAGGGTAATCCATTGAAATGTGCTGGGAGAGTAGGATCCTGGAAGTGGCCACTGGAGGCCCTACACTTTGTGGGTCTCCCTCTCTCTCCTCAGGATCCCCGAGTTTCATAAGTGTCATGTAACTTGATATGACAGATTAGATGAGGTTGTTTGCGTCCGTTTGTATTTGTTTTTGTTTCCTAGGGCTGCTGTAATAAAGTACCACAAATTTGGTGGCTTAAAACAACAGGCATTTAAGGGCTCACAGTTCCCGAAGGCGGAAGTCTGAAATCCTGCCCTGGAGCCTTTGGAGTGAGACGGGGTTGCTCCCTTGGGAGGCTCTGGGGCAGACCCCTTCCTCGCCTCCTCCAGGCCGTGTTTGGCTTGTGGCTGCACAACTCCAGGCCCTGCCTTGGCTTCACGTGGCTTTCTCCTCCCACTGTGTCTCTCTCAAGTGTCTCTTATAAGGACACTTGTCTTAGGATTTAGGGCCCAGCCAGATAATCCAGGATGGGCTCATCTTGAGATCCCTAATTTAATTACATCTGCCAAGACCCTTTTTCTAAATAAGGTCACATTCACAGGGGTTGGGGATCAGATATGGACATCTCTTTTTGGGGGCCACCATTCAACCCACTGTGGAATTTTTAATATTGGTTAATTTTTTTTAGATGAAATAAAAATGGAAAGTCTGCTATTTTCTTTCCAGACCCTGTGGTACAATGTCCAAAATACTTTGAACCATGGGTCTAGACTTGTCTTACATGCAAGGGGAAATTGTCAGACCTCCCACATGCCACAGTCTGGGTAAAGTGGTGGTGGTGGAGCCAGAGTTTGGCTTTTGATAAGTAGGGCAGGGCGGCTATTTCCAGTGTCACCTGGAGTTCAGTTCTAATTCAGGTAAAGATATGGAGAGAGTTAAAGAAACCAGGTTAATATAAGTGAAACCAGGTAATATAAACATTTAGATCTTTATCAATCTTTGGTTTGACTGTTATCTTAAAAGCCTTGGGGCAAAAAAAGTCACAAAAGCAACTCAAGTGAAACAGGTTGGTGGCTAGTTTTCTGTTAGAAGCTGTTAACTTCAAAGAATCACAGAAAAAACAAAAGCCCCTTTAGGGTAGTGTTGTAATGTAACACTTTACATTTCTTAAGGGTTGACATTTTTTACCTTTAATATCACTGTATGTGCTCACTCGCTGTAGTGAAAGGAGCTTTCAAGCTTTGGCTGTTGACTATTTCCATTCAACGTCATTCGAGATATTTGAGATATGTCAGCACCTAGAGCTGATATGCCTATCTCTAGGTGCTGGGGTTATAGCATTGGACAAAACAGACAGAAATCTATGTCCTCCTTGAGTTTACATTCTAGTTGGGGATGCACAATAAACACATGGATGTTTAACATATGTGATATGTTTGATGGTGGCTAGTGCTATGGAGAAAAAATAAAGCAAGGAAGGGGGCTATGGAATGGTGGTGGGTGTGGTTTTAAGTAGGGCGAACTGGGAAGGCTTCCCTGGGAAAGTAGCTTTGGAGATAGAAGGAGATGAGGCCATAAAGAGGATGAGCTGATGCACTAATAAAGATACTCAATGGATATTATTTACTGAAGGCCCACTTGGGCCAGATGTTTAGTGTATATTGTTTCTGACATGATAATAACTCATTATTATTAGCATCATTTTACAAGGGGGAAACTGAGGCATAAAGAATGTCACTTGTCTGAAGTCATACAGAGGGGATTTGGTGGAACTAGAACTGAATCAGGGCTGTGTGATTTAGATCTGTTAGTCTGAGCCTCTATAGGGGTTCTCTGTTGAGGTACTAACCCCTTCCCCGACATTTGAAAATGTGTGGGGTTGTTCTTTCTTGTTCCCAGGGATTGATGAGAACTCTTGGCATTTAGTGAGCAGGGCCAAGGATGCTAGACAGCCTGCAAAGAATGGGACATTTCTGCTCACCAGTCTGAATGCCAATGTCCCTCCTTGAAAAGCACCTGTATTAGCACCTGGTATAAGTACCTGGCCTGCACAAGGTTCTAGATAAATGTTATTCTCTTTCCTCTGCCCCATCACTTGGGCAAGTGCCCAGCACATCATAGGGGCTTAATAATTGATTGAATGAGTGACTGAGTTAAAGTCACAATCTAGCAGAGATTTGGTCACCTTATTTGCCAAGTGCAGGTAGTAAGTAATATTACCTCTCTTATGAGGTGGTGAGGATTAAATGAGAAACTAGACTTGAACTGCGTTGAAAATAGATGTGAAAGCTGTAGGCAAACATTATAATAAATGCACTGTGGCTCTTTTAAGATTTTCATGTTCACGTTCACAAGGATGCTGTTGTATTTCATTCCGTTTGAGACCTAAGCAAATGTGTATCCATTTCCTGTGTGTGCCCTGCACCCTAAGGTAGACTCAAAGGGTTTGACTTCTAGGCTCTTATGAATATCTTCTTTCTGTACGTGCTAGGCTTCCGTTGATGGCCGCGCTGACCCGTGCACCTCCCTGCCAAGGCCAAACCTCGCCTCTGCCTCAGCATAGTGTTTTGTGAAAGCAGAGTTTGCATTTGGTGAAAAATCAGCTTTGTGGTTTCATGCTGACTGCAAAGACCTTGGCTTTCCCCCCCACCCCCCAATTCTGCACATAATTACTGCTCAGGTTCCCATTAGCTTTAAAAAGCAACACAGCGCAGGGCCCCCTTTAATGCCATTTCTGAAGCTGAACTCTGAGGAGATGAAAAGCAGTCGTTCCAGGAAAACAGAGGTGGTATAACTGCACCCCTTAAAGGAGCGGTTGTGGGGTGGATGAGCCTGGCTCTTGGCACAGGGCAGAACTGAGTGGCCTTTGTCCCATTGGGGCCTGTTGTGTGCAGAGGAGGACTTTATGGATTCTCCCTTCTGGGCTTTGCATAGGGGCCAGCTAGTGGCCCCCCACTCCTGAACTGCAAGGGTGGTGGCAGCCTGCCCAGGTGGGGGACATTCACCGCTCATTTCTTCCAATCAGCACCAGACCAGGAACTGAATTTGGTTAAAAGACTTGTAATCCTGATTTGGGCTCCCCTTAGTATTCAGCTTGAGGTCTTCCTTGTGACATCCCTAAAGACACCCCGATGGGCTTGATACTTAAACCAGGGGTGGGAGAGTCTGTTTGTTATCACTCACACTTGTTTACAATTGAAAAAGTATCTTCTCCAGCACATGACCCCTCCACCCCAACTTTCTCCTACACCTAATCATTGATTTACATCAGTAATTTTCAACTGGGGCCAATGTTGCCCCCAGGGAAAACATTTGGTAGTATCTGGAAACATATTTGGTTGTCACAGCTGGGGGCATGGGGTCTGCTATTGGTATCTGGTATTTGGTGGGCAGAGGCCAAAGATGTTGCTAAACCTCTTACAATAAACAGGACATTTTTTTTTTTCAATTGGCACTGTTATTTTATTAGTTCAAGTGTACTGAAACAAGCTTGTACCGGTATGCAGACAATTTATTTAAAACAATTTTGTTCAAATTCTGAGTCAGACATTGTTTTATTATAATGAAATAATTTCTACCCAGAAAACCTGCAAGCACCATCAAAGAAAGGGACCATAAAATGCAATAAACAGACTTGAGTCGTATCCTATAAATAGAAACGCTGTGATTAGAAAGTAGAATCTGACCCAAAATGTCAATAATCCTGAACCCAGGAAACTCTGATTAATTTTTTTTCTGATGCTTTACTTAAAGTAATAATACTAACAGCAATGACACTTACTATTCCAGTTTGCTAATTCTGCCATTATACAAAATACCAGAAATGGGTTGGCTTTTATAAAGGGCATTCATTTGGTTACAGACTTATAGTCTGAAGGCCACGAAATTGTCCACATTAAGGCATCAGCACAAGTATACCTTCACCTAAGAAAGGCAGATGGTGTCTGGAAAACCTCTGTTAGCTGGGAAGGCACATGGCTGGCATCTGCTGATTCTGGGTTGAGTTCCAGCTCCACTCTCAGCTCCTGTGCTTTCTTCAAAATGTTGCTTTTGGGGCATTTTGTCTCTCTTAGCTTCTCCAGACCAAACACTAGGCTAGCATCTCCCAAGTGTCAGCAAAAGTCTGCTTTCAGCAGCCATCTCCAAAATGTCTCTCTCAGCTGCTCTGAGGTCCTTCTGTTTGTGAGCTCTTTTATAGAACTCCAGTGATTAAATCAAGACACACCCTGAATGGGCAGGGGCCATATCTCCATGGAAATAATTCATTCAAATGGTTCACCCACAGTTGATTGAGTCACATCTCCATGGAAACACTCAAAGGATTCCAAAAGATTGCATTAAAAAATATGACTTTTGGTGGGACATAATATATCCAAACTAGCACGCTTACTGAATATATACTATATATCAGATATTATGCCAACTGCTCTACTTGGATTATCACATTTAATTGGTGGGTGGCTACTATACCAATCCCACTGTACAGATGAAGAAACTGAGGCTTAAAGAGGTTAAGAAGCTTGCCTAAGATCACAGAATTGAAAGGTTGGAAGAGAATCTGGTCCAGGTTTGACGGACACAAGACTGTACTCTTTACCTCACCGGTATACCCTGTCTGTGTTCTTGGTTTCAGCTAATTAGGTCAAGTGGTAATTATTTTTAAAGGCCTTAAGCTCTGCTATATATTCTCAGTGGGGCATTTGGTGAAAGGCTCTTCTCTTCTTACCCTGCACTCCATCCCCAGGTGAGCTCAGGTGAGTGCTATCATATGTGCTCAGATGTCACTCACCTCTCTCTTCAGCTCTGATGTATCCTGAGGTCAAAGTCCAGTTCACACGTTCCTGTGTGAAGCCTTCATCCCACCCTGCCGTGGTCAGAATTGGGGATGGTGCCCTTCCTCGGTGGCCCAGTGGTACTGCATGTTTGCACACCTCTATTTTTACACATGCTGGTGTAATTGCTCTGTAAGGGCAGGGGTCAGGTCTTGTACAGGTCTAGTACAGATCTGAACTAGAACACGGCCTAGTACATAATCAGCACTCAATAAGTATTTGTTGATAAATGCATCCATGGACAGTAAATTGGTGATTGTGCTGGTTTGGATGTATTATGTCCCCCAAAATGTCATGTTCTTTGATACAGTCTTGTGAGGCAAATGTTTTAGTGTTGATTAGGTTGGAACCTATTGATTCAGTGTTTCCATGGAGATGTGACTCAGTCAACTGTGGGCAAGACCTTTGATTGGATAATTTTCTTGGAGGTGTTACCCCTCCTCACTAAAGGTGGGTCTGAATTAAATTATTGGGGCCATATAAAATTGCTGATAAACAGAAGGAACTCAGAGCAGCTGTGAGTGACATTTTAGAGAGCAACTGAGAGTGACATTTTGGAGCTGCAGTTAAGAGAGGACAAAACGCCCCACGAGCACCATTTTGGAGAACGCCATTTTGAAATGCAACCTGGGAGCAAGTGGATGCCAGCCACGTGCCGTCCGAGCTAACAGAGGTTTTCTGGATGCCAATGGAAAGTACCCGATTGTTGATGCCTTACCTTGGACACTGTATGGCCTTAAGACTGTAACTGTGTAACCAAATAAACCCCTTTTTATAAAAGCCAATCCGTTTCTGGTATTTTGCGTAATGGCAGCATTAGCAAACCAGAAGAGTGATCAAGAAGAAGATCTCCCATGTTGGGAAGGCAGGTGTGGAATTAGCAGCCATTTTCATTGCCAACCTGATTTTCAGTTAGATTTTACAGTGAGCCACCATTTAGGAGAGCCAAGAACAACCCGTTGAGCAGGTGGCTAGATGTAGATGCAACCAAAAAGGGAACACATATCAAACTTGTGGTCGTTGTGATGCTGAAAAAACAACAGTAAGCAGAGTGTCTAGGGAAGGGATCTGAGGTTCAGCTCACAAAGGGAGGGTCTGAAAACCCACGGTTGCCTCTGCTGCAGCACTGTCCAACAGACATGGAATAACGGCTACGTATATCATGTTTACGTTTTCTAGTAGCCATGTTGAAAAAAGTAAAAAGAAATGGGTGAAGGTGGGTATCTAAGATATTATCATTTCAACAGGTAATCAGTATTAAAAGTTGTTGAGTTATTTTATATATTTTTTCATACTAAGTCTTCAGAAATCCAGTGTGTATTTTACACAGATAGCACATCTCAATTCATACTCGGCACATTTCCCAATGCTCAAGAGTTGTGTGTGGCTAGTGGCAACTCTGAAGTGTTAGAGAACTTTTTATGCATTGGGCTTGAGTATTTTTGGTGTCATTATTATTATTATTTTATTTTATTTATCTGTTTTTTTCTTCTTCTTCCCAGGGGATGTTTTCTTTCCTGGGCTAAGCTATACTCTCTGAGAAGCCTATTGACTCTCTGGGGTGCTAGGAAATTTCTGCTTAGTTCAATGTGTTAAATAAGGCATGTTGATTCTGAAGTTGTTTATCTAAAAGCTGAAAATAATCTCAGCCCTCGATCTTGGAGTCTGCTGGTTAATCATTCACCATCTGAAGCTTGATACAATAGGATTGCCTGTTGCGATCCTAGCAGCGCGATGTAGAGAGAACAAATGTTCTCAATTGCATTCTCCAGAGGAGGCGATGGAAACTCAGAGGGGTCCGAGTCTTGCTTAAATTCAGTTTAAAGTGGTTCTAACACAAGGTTTGAGTGCGAAGACCCGCTGAGAAACATTCATTCTTTTGGGGTGGCCAGAGACACCCGTGATGAACTGGTTCATGGGGTAGAATGGAATCGGGGTTACAAAGAGAAACGAAGCACTTAGGAAGGAGGGAGGAGGGGTGGTTGAATTAGACTGGGGGACGTTCAGGAAGACTCGGAGGGACAGGCAGTGTTTCCACTGGGCCTCGAAGGATGCATAGAAATGTGCTGGGCGGAGGTAGAAAAAGGGGAGGAAAGACCTTCTAGGTGAGGGAGGGCACCTGCCCAGGAGGGAAGGGGAGTGATGAATGGGAGGGAACACAGGGCATGCGGCAGGTGTGGGAGCTGAGGGCGGAGAGTGAATTGGGACCAGGGAGCCAGAGAAGATTTAGGGCCTCTTCATTTACAGATGATGACATTTAAGCTCAACTTAATTCCACTGTCTAGTTTCATCAGGAGGGCAGAAGTTTTAAACTCACTTTCTCAAAATGAAGTTGAGACCATTTTGAAATAGTTTCCATTTCTGTCATTTAACGGGAGGTAAGAAGATTATTCAGGAAGGCCTAAAGTGCAAAGTAAGAAATAGCATTAAAGTACTCTGTGGCAGGATTTAAAACTCCACTGTTTGCATTGCTCCTGCCAAAATTTTAGGCCGTGGAGGTTAAGTTTCAGGCTTTCAGTTGCTTAATGGTGCCCGAGGTCCACCCTCAGGGGTCCCTGAAGAAGTGGCAGAGGAAAGGAACAGTGTGTAGTTGGTCCCAGGGAGGAGTTTCTTGGTTCAGTGTGAGCTCCTGTGTGTGTCTGGGCTCAGGTTGCAGCTCTGGGCAGCCCTGGAGAAGAGCAGAGTAGAAAGGAAAATAGAGCCAGCCACTTCCTCCTGGGAGCCTAGAGCCTGCGGTCAGGTTTTGGGCTCTGAGGAGATTGAGCCTGCTCTGAGTGTGGGGTCTGATCACATCCCACATCCTCCCGCCCCCAGGTGCTGCCCTTTATAATTGCCATCTCAAAAGCCCCTCCTGGGCTGTGGAGGCCTGTGTGCAACAGAAAGGACTCTGGCTTTCAGAATCACTTCTGGGAGGCATTGTGCTTGGTACAAAGCCGAGGACAGCCTTCATTTTCTCTGCCAGACTGTATGTAGCATCTGACACCCGAGCTGCTTGCCTCTCTTAAGTATCTCATCATCTTTAATCCCTCCTCTTCCCATTAAAGACAAAATGAAACAAAAAAACAAATAGATGAACAACTTCAGGAAGAATTCTCCCAAAGGTTTAATGAAATAATAAAAAACGGGAACATAATGCCATCAGAGATGTGCAACAACTTTTTAAGGGGGCATGTGGACCGACCAGCCACAATTCCTTGCAAGGATTTAGGGATTTAGGGATTGGACGCTCTAATAATTAAGACTGTACTTATTATTTGAAGCCTGTGCATAAGTATCGGAGTGGACATTACTTTGAAACAGGAAGAATTAGATAGTAAAATCCTTTACGGGCCAAGATTGCATTTTATGGAGGGCTTTATGGATAATTTTGCTGTTCAAAAGTGGAAGCACAGGTTTGAGATCAGTGAACAGGCAATCTTATAGTCACTTGTCATAAAACAGCTTTTGTTGAAGGAGTGTGAGCCATCATATGAAAGACAATTAGGCACTTAAAGATATTAACTAGAAACAGTGGCCTTGCTCTTTTGAAGATAATCCGTTTAATACAGGAGGGGAGTGCGTGGTCAGGCCCTTTTCCTGCAGAACTCGGGGGAGAATTCTTTTGAGGCTTAGGCTGACTGTGTTTCCTGTGCCTGTAAAAGGAAATTGAGATTTAAAAAATAAATACAGGTCTGATAGTAAGTGCTTTCCTGCAAATGAGATTCGCACGATGTGAAGGTGTTGTCATTGGAAAGTCACAGCGACATTCCTCCTTTATTTTTATAGGAAATAAAGGAGGAATGAATTAGGAGCACAGAGTTCTCAACAAGCAAGCCTTTGCTGTCATCGCTGAGTGTCTGACCTGTTATAAAATACGAGTAACGCTGGCAGGAAGAGGAGGTGGCTGTTAGGTAGAAAGGACATCGGATGGGAGGGGGGTGTCGGGAAATTTGGGATCTTGTCCTGGACCTTTTGCTACTTTCTGGAGTACATTCTCGTTGCATTACTAGCAAATACATACGTTGGCAGTTTTCAAACTGCTCCTCCAAGCTCAAGAGATCTGCAGCAGATGACTTTAGGTAAGGGAGAAAAGTCCTTGGGTCACCTTTTTATATTTTGGAGTTCTGAGTAAAATTTTGTTAAAACAAAGTTCCAAGGCTAAAAACAATTTTGCAGTTTACCACTTAGACTATTTCTAAATTCTCTTCCCCACTCAGATCTTATTCTGTTAATAGTTCTCAAAGTTGATATACATTTACGTTAGGGTTAAATCAGAATTAAAGTGACTAATTACTGTGTAACCAAACATTTGACTGACTAAGGTGACAAATCGAAATAGACTTGGTTCCTGCACTCAAATAACTTGCAATTTAGCAAGTGGTGACAGACTCATAAATGTTAGCTGTAATACTTTGTAAGAACAGCAATGGGCGTCTAGATAAAAAGGAGTAATTAAGTTTAGGGGAGGTCAGGGAACTTCACAGAGGAAGGAACATTTGAGCTGGACTCGGGTCATTCATTCATTTATTCAACGAGCATTTACTGAATGCCTGCAGTGTGTGCCAGGACTTTTTAAAGTGCTGGGGACACAGCAGGAAACAAACCAGAAGACCATCCCTGTCTAAATGGAGCCTACATTCTTGGCATAGAATTTATCAGGGGGCAAGGTTGGGACACACTGGCTCCTTCTCCACCCCCACCCCTCCATACCCCAGGGTAAAGCAATGTTTCATTTATGTTTATTTATTTTTGATTATAAAATTTATTCAGGATCGTTATAGAGTTTTTTTTTTTTAAAGAGGGCCGTATTTGGTTGAATAGTATCCCCCTCCCCCCAAGTTCATGTCCATGTGGAACCTCAGAACGCAACCTTATTTGGAAATAGGGTCTTTGTAGATGTAACTTGTTAAGAAAAGATTATATTGGACTAGGGTGGGCCTTAGTCCAATACCTGGTAGCCTTATTATAAGAAGAGATAACAGAGACAGAGATGTACATGCAGAGAGGACACTGTGTGATGGTGTAGATTGGTGTGATGCACCTGCAAGCTGAGGAAGGTCAAGGATTACTGGAAAACTGGAAACTACCAGAAGCTAGAAGAGGCGAAAAAGGATTCTCCCTTAGAAGCTTCAGAGAGAACATGGCCCTGTAGATATCTTGATTTCAGACTTCCAGACTCCAGAGCCGAGAGAATAAAGTTCTGTTGTGTTAAGCTACCTAGTTCATGGCCCTTTGTTACTGCACTCTTAGGAAACCAATACAGGGACCCACTTCCAAAATGAGTTATAACCTGTTCTACCATGCAGGGAGGCTCTCTGTTTTCCTTTTGATGTGTTACTTTCTAGTCTTTTTTTTAAGGCATGTGTATTTTTATAGAGATGAAATCATCATGCGTATGTTATAGTGTATCTTGCTTTTGTCACTTAAAACTGAATCATGGGTATTTTCTCATGTTATCTAATTGTCTTTGAAAACACCATAATATTCTCTCATATGGGTGTATTTTAATTTAATTGTTCTCTTTTGTTGCACTTCAAAGAAATAGAATTTTCCCTTTTAAAAATGCCATGATAAAGTATTTCTGTACATAAATCTTTGAGTTTCTTAATATTTCTTTTACATAAATTCTCAGAAGGTTATAAACTTGTGCAGGGTCCAAGAGCTGTGGATGAAAATGTCGGTTTTATGATATCCCAGCCAATCGGACATAACATCACCCAGATTGCTAATGGCGTCTGCCTCTTTCTTAGCGTGGATGCCCTCATTTAGGTTTTGGTCCAAACTAGATTGCAAGTGTCCAGAACAGCGCAAACTGAATTCCTAGTGCCTGGCCTATCTCAGGTTTGCAATAAAACAAATGTTCGTTGAATGCATATCTGTGTGTTGGAATGAATGAGCCAAGAAGGACGGAGGGAAGTTTCACTGGACAGAGGGGAAGAGAATAGAAATGTCTTCATTGTCACAAAGTACCTTATCAGTGGACTTTCAGAGAAAGGAGAGCTTGTGGTTAAGATGAGTGCTTCTAAAGCCACCTCCACAGTCTCACTGCATGTCCGGGAGGCCTGCAGCTCATCATCAGGGTTGAAATTCAATTAACAAGATGTGTCTTGACTGCTTACGCACTGGGTACTCTTTACCCGTGGTAAATCAGTTAGTCTTCACTGCAGGCTTGTGAGGGAGGCTCCGTCCTCATCCTCTGCCTTAGGTGGGGACTCAGAGAGGTTTTGAAATTCACCTAAGGTAACCCAGCTGCTAGGTGGAGGAGCCAGAGCTCCAGGTCCGTCTGATTGCAAACGCTGTATTAATTAAGAGCTTACTTCTGCACGCAAAGCTGGGGGCTAGTGTCCGGGAGAGAAACACCTTTGTGTGATTTATTAGGAAAGTGTACAGCGGGAGATCCCTGAGCTGGAGGCAAGACACCGTAATAGCTCTAGGAGGCATTGTGCACGCGGGGGTCCTCAGCCAACTGACAGGAAGGAACTGCAGCAGAACTAGGGGATTTCTTGAATGAGAGGGACTGGGGACACCCCTCACACGCTCGTGCCGCTCTCGGAAGGGAGGTGGTTAGCAGTGCCCCGAGACTGGGCTTCCTCTGAGAGCTGTCTTGATGATGTCGTCAGTTTGGGGAAGGAGCCCCCCTAAACAGGAAGCCTGGCGGGGGGTGGGGGGTGGGGAGGGTGTCGGGGAGGGAGAAGGGAGAAGAAAAACCAAACCAGCCTGTAACTCACTGTATTACCTTTCTTTTTGCGAAAGTGAAAGACGTTGCTGATGGTTTTACATAAGTAGCAAATTGGGGGTCCCGTGTAATATCTCTGTTGCCTTTCCTTCCAGAGAGGAGGCCTGGGTATATTTTAATTTAATCATTCTCTTTGGTTGAACATTATAAATTTTTTTCCACTTTAAAAAAATGGCAAGATAAAATTTTTGTACCTTAATCTTTGAGTTTCGTATTATTCCTTTGAAACGATAATGGAGAATTACTTATTTTTTAATTCAGTTTCAGTGAGATATATTCACATACCATACAATCATCCAAAGTAAACAATGAACTGTTCACAATACCATCATACAGTTGTGCATTCATCACCACAATTTTTGAACATTTTTATTACTCCAGAAAAAAATAAAAATAAGAGTAAAAATACAAGTAGAAGAACACCCAAAACACCCCCCCCATTATTCATTTAACTTTTGTCCCCATTTTCCTACTCATCTGTCCATACAGTAGATAAAGGGATTGTGAGCCATAAGGTTTTCACAATCACATGGTCACACCAAATAAACTATATAGTTAACCAATCATCCTCAAGAATCAAGGATACTGGATTGCAGGTCAACAGTTTCAGGTATTTCCTTCTAGCTATTCGAATAAACTAAAAACTACAATTGGATATGTATATAATGCATAAGAGTTACTTCCAGAATGACCTCTCGACTTCGTTTGAAATCTCTCAGCCACTGAAACTTTATTTTTTCATTTCTCTTCCCCCTTTTGGTCCAGAAGGCTTTCTCAATCCCATGATGCCAGGTCCAGGCTCATCCTGGGAGTCATGTGCCGTGTTGCAGGGAGATTTACACCCCTGGGGATCATGTCCCATGGAGGGGGGTGGGCAGAATCACCTATTCCTGATATTGGAGAAAGGCTGGATGCAATCTCCTCTAGTGGCAGCCCCCAGGGGTGACTTGAGGGAAGCTTTAGCCCCCCACAGTTTCCATCAGCCCACAGCAGATCACCCCACAATACACTCTTAAGGAAGAAGATGTTTGCTATGCAAATGCTGTTCTTAGCACCCCTCTTCCACTGAATGGATTTCCCCAAGTCGTTTTTGTTTTTTTTTGTCTTAACATGATACATGTTTATTTCTCATTCACATCACATTCCACTTGGTTGTTAAGTGAGTGGAGAGTTTGGGAGCCATGTCTGTCCATCTGATATCTCTGGTATCACTGGGGCCTCACCAGCATTCTATGCTCTTTTAACTTCAGCTCATTGACAGATGAAGAGAGAGAGCCTGGAGGACTGTGCATGATTTTTATGGACAGTCCTGAAATTGGCCATGTCATTTTAGTAAAGACTCGAGTCGCATGGTCTCAAGTCCAATGATATGTGTTTCGTTATTCCAGGAAAAGGAAATGGGATTCATGAACATCTAGCCAGACCCTGCCACACTTGAATAGACAAATCCTATCAAATATGATTTTATAACAATAATGAAATAAGAGCTTCACTGTAGCTGATCATTTTGACATAATCTAAAAGTACCCTCTTAAGAGATATTTCTTCATTGATTGATTGATTACGGTTAAAAGGGTTCAAGGCCAGTTCTTTTGGTTATCCAGAAACAGCTTTGTTTGGTTAAGTTAAAGTTGGATGTTAAAAAAATTATTTTGGCAAAGTGAATTTTTCATTCTCTATACTATATTGTTAGTGGAACAAAAGATATTCCTATTAGAGCTTCATATCTAATCTTAATGACAATTTGCAAATTATTATTCAAGTGCAAAGCAATTTCATTATAGGAAAATCTTTAGTAAAATATTTATTTTAGGGTAGAATTTGGTAAAAAGCACTCCTTAGGTAGGACCCAAACTTTGATTTAGTTACTGAAGGACTGATGAATTTTATTTTAAGTCAATTCCAATAAAACAATAATTTGTCATGACTTCGTAATAAAGGTTTATGGTTCCATGTAGCATTACAATGAAATTTAAGGCCTCCGAGTCTTCTTGTTTTATGTCAGAATTCTGGAGTTGCCACAGTCCCTCTGCCCATATACTGCACACTGTGAGCACCTGATAGAAGCAGATGAGGGGAAGCGAGAATGGGTCTAAAATAGCTGGCTGTTAGGTTTCCTGTTAAATAGGATGTGGTCGATTAGCTTCAGTTATCTGTATGTCTAGTCAGCCTGTTCCTGCTAACGGAAGGTGGGCACAGTGCCCAGAGCATGGTGGGGGCTGCCTGGGAATGAAGGCAGTTATCAGAAGCATTGGGTCCCTATCACCGCCTTGAGAAAGTGCAGTTCAGCCCTTGGGGACAGAAAGGGGCTCTTCCCTGTGGCGGGCAGCAGTAGCAGGCAATTTCAAGAGCTGTAGGAGGCAGCTCAAACCATCTAGACTCTGGGCATTTCCGGGCTGTTGGCATGCTTGCTTTTTTTTTTTTTTTTTTTAAATTCAATTTTTTTTGAGATATATTCACATACCACGCAGTCATACAAAGCATACATTCAGTTGTCCACAGTACCATTATATAGTTGTGCATTCATTGCCAGAATTAATTTTTGAACATTTTCATTACCACATACACAAAAATAATAAGAATAAAAATTAAAGTGAAAAAGAACAATTAAAGTAAAAAAGAACACTGGGTGCCTTTTTTTTTTTTTGCCCCCATTTTTCTACTCATCCCTCCATACACAGGACAAAGGGGAGTGTGGTCCATATGGCTTTCCCAATCATATCGTCACCCCTCATAAGCTACGTTTTTATATAATCGTCTTCAAGAATCAAGGGTTCTGGGTTGTACTTTGATAGTTTCAGGTATTTACTGCTAGCTATTCCAATTCATTAGAACCTAAAAAGGTTGTCTATATTGTGCATAAGAGTGCCCATCAGAGTGACCTCTTGGCTCCTTTTGGAATCTCTCTGCCACTGAAGCTTATTTCATTTCATTTCACATCCCCCTTTTGGTCAAGAAGATGTTCTCCATCCCATGATGCCGGGTCTAGATTCCTTCCGGGAGTCATATTCCACGTTGGCATGCTTTCTTCTTAATGCACAGTGGGAGAGGCTGTGAACATTGGGAGTGAGGTTTTTTGAAACTGGGAATGACAACACGGAAGGACTGTGTTGTCACGAAAATGGAGCCTGGGACTGGGGAACGTTGAAGGATGGGCCATTTTCGGGAGTTACCTGTCTTTACTCAGCATCTCCAGGCTTCTTTTAACACCTTTCTTAAGTTGTCTTCAGGCTTCTTCATGCATTGCATGTTGGTCAGGAGGAGGAGTCTTAGATGCCACTCCCCACTCCACCCCAAATCCAGCTCAAATTGGTTTACGCAAAAAAGGGATTTTTTTTTTTTTTTTTTGGCCCATAGAACTGAAAAGGCCAGTGAGGAAGAGTTCAAGGACCTAAAGATCCAGAATCTGATCTCTCACTCTGTGTCTCTCCCCTCATGGTGGCAAAATGGTTGCCAGAAGCTGCAACCTCCATTAGCCCCCCTTAACAGTCCTCACAAAAAGAAAGCGTGCTCCTCTTTCCCAGCAGTTTTCATAAAAGTCCTGGGATATAAACTCCATGAGGGCAGGGAATATTATCTTTTGTTAAGTATCATAGCCCCAGCTGCTAGAACAGTAGGTATTCAATAAATATGTGTTGAATAGATGAATGAATGAGTGAATCTCATTGGTGTGGCTGGAGTCACATGCACAGTATGAGGGTAGGGCTGAGAGTGGAAGAAGGTGTTCCCCAAGAAAACTGGGGGTGGTGTTACCCAAGAACGGGGAATAGAATGCTGGACATAAATCCCGTGGTGTTTTGCACTGGGCTGTATAAAATAGCATCAGAGAGCTTTGGAGGAATCATTTAGCAAAACCAAAATGGCGACTGGGCGTCAGCTATATAACTAGGCCAGTAGGAATTCTGATTGGCCCATGGAATCCTACAAGTGCACAATATGTTGATTGAAGAGCTTAGATAGGAGTTACCAAGTATTTATCTTGCAACCAGAATAAGAGGCTTAGAACTGGCTGTTGAAACCTCCTCAAAAATAAGTCAACATCTGGGCATGCTCACCCTCTGTATAACTTGGGGATATGTGTGCCCAGATATGTGTGGCAGTGAAGAAATGGTCTCCACATGTCCCTGGGCACTGCTTTTGAGACTGGGTCACCGTGACTGTTGAATGACATACTTTTTCCCGATGAGTAGCTGAAGCAAGAGAGGCAATGAGCTGAAAAATCTATAATTAGACAGATCACCCTCCTAGAATAGGTAGGATATTTGGAAAATCTGTTTGGACTGAGAGTGGCAGTGTGAACTTTCTGATTCTGTTTACCTGTTATTGGACAAATGGATTACTGTGGCCTGAACACACTGTTGTGCAGTTTACACACTCTTGTAAGCATTCGGGGCTGATGTAGAGATTCCCTGGTGTTAGCGACCCACACCCCTTCCATCTTGTTGCTCCACTCTACCCAGCTTGTCGTCCTCCTCCACGTTCACATTCCACCTTTGTTTATGTCTCATATAGTCACAGCCAATTCTATCTGCAAAGGAGGCTGGGAAAGGTAGCCTTGTTCTGTGTAGTCATGTGCACGGCTAAAGTTTGGCCCCTTAGGCTGCCTTGATTTCGGACTCAGCCTCCAGACTGTGAGAGAATCAATTTCTGTTGTTTTAAGCCACCCAATTTGTGGTACTTTGTTAGCGGCAGTCCTGGGAAACTAAGACGGTCAGGAGGAACACGTTTCTTGCCGTCACCCAGTGGCAACTGTTCCCAAATGGAATCAGCGGGTCTGGCTTCTCTCAGCTCTTCCCCTGCACCCGTGTGTCACTCAGCAGAGGCCACTTACCCCTCTGTGCCCTACTGTCCACCCCTAAGACTGGAGCTAGGATGGCTGCCCTTCTGCTCCTTGGGGACAATGTGGAGGTAAAGTTATCATCACTTTGCACTAAAATAGTGCATGGTTGTCTTTCTTTTGTTTTTAAGAGTTTGGCCCAGGTTTTTTTTTTTTTTTTTTTTTTTTTAACCTGAGATCTCACAGCCCTTGTTTATTATAAAGGTAACCCCTGCTCCTTGTATATGCTTATCAGTAGGATTTCAAAAATATGGATCACTTCACGAATTTGTGTGCCCTTTTTGTGCAGGGGCCATGCCGATCCTCTCTGTTTCGTTCCTGTTTTAGTATATGTGCTGCCCAAGCAAGCCCTGGCCCAGGTTTTTTGAGACACTGAAAGTAATGGTTTCAAAAACCAAACCTGACTTCAAGTCACCTGTCCCCACGATTCTAGCTTTTGGTTTTTTTGTCATTGTTAACATTTTTATTGCAGTAAGAGATACACAGCATAAGATTTCCCATTTTAACCACCTTCAAGTACACAATTCAGTGGTGTTAATTACCTCCACAGTGTTGTGTTATTGTCACCATCTTACCTGCTTCATCTGCTTTCTGTAGGGAACAGTTAACAGTTTCTCTCACGCTCTGATGGAGGCATAATTATCAGAAATGGCCAAATGTGGATGCTCAGGACAAAAATGACAGATGGGCAAGGAAAGGGGAAGCATTTTTGGAAAGTGCTTTGGAGTGTTGATACTTGAGTGTCCCATCCAAGGTGAAATAGGGTTCGCTTCTCTATTGTTGGAAAAAAAATACATGGTTCTTTCTCTCATATTCCACCCCTCCTTCATCCATTCATGCCCTGCCCCACCCCCCTTTCCTTCGCTGAAAAGAGTGTGTCATCTTTGGCAGCTCTAGGTGTTTCTGAACTGGCAGAGGCCTGCTCTGCTGCCTGGGTTGGGCCGGGCAGTGGCCTCCTTAGGCAGTGACATGTGGAAATGGCCTCAGAGCCACATCAAACGGGGAACCTGAGGAAATTAAAGGAGCCAGCGTTAAATGGCAGCTGGTGCTTGCTTCTTTTAAATTCAGGCACCTCCTTTATGCCCATGTGTTTTTGGCCCTTAGGCAAATGGGCTGACCCCTTTACTAGACCAAATGGTCACCACCTCCTCTGTACCACCTTCTGTACCTAGTTTTGGCCTTTACCACAAAGGAAAGGCTCACAGAACTGCAAGGAGTTTTTACTTGCCTAGATTGGCAGGACAAAAGTTTGATCTTTTGAGCAAGGTAGAGGTTGCTGTAATAAGGTAATAATTATTGTAATAATGATTGAGGATCTGTCGTGTGCCAGGTGCGTCAGAGATGTTGTCTCAAATTCTCACAACAACTTCAGAAGGCATGTCATCTTCATATTATGGGCAAGAAATTACTTGATTTACCCAAGGTCACCCGTTAGTCTAGTTCAAGTGGAGTTTTGAACTTGGGCTAGTCTCAAAGTCCATGCCTTCCCTGTTGAGCCTCCGTGTCTCAGAGGCATCCTCACTTTTCCCATTTCTTGTCTTCATTTCTGAAAAGTCTCCGTGTGCTTTTTGGAACACAAAGCAGGTTTTAATGGGCGTGTCGGCAGAGTCACAATTGGGGAAAGTATCCTGTTGTAAGGTGATGCCAACTGGCATCACTGCACACCATGGTTTCTAACATCAGCTAAACTTCAGAATTTGTTTCATTGATGCCCTTCTGAGTTTTCCGCAACACCTCTGGTGAAGTGCCTCCAAATATCCCTCAGATTCGTTCAAACTCTTTGTCTGTACTGCCATCAAACTGGTCGAAGCCACTGTTGTCCTTCCCTTGGGCTTGCACAAAATTGGACTCGTGATTCCACATTTGTCCACCTCTCATACCTCATTGCTTCTCCACACCTTGGCCTGAGTTATCTATTTTAAAAGCACCCAAATCTGGCTGATATCCTTTAGAGCCTTCCCATTACACCTAGAACAGAAACCCTAATGTTTAACCTGGCTTCCAGGCCCTGCATGATCATACCTTGTCTCATCAGACTTGACCATCTCCCTTTCTTGAAGCACCAAGCTCTTGCCTGCATCAGGAATTTTGTACTTGCTGTTCCCTCTGCTTACAATGCTTTTCCCTCCCCTCTTGGCTGGCTGAGTCCTCGCCCCTCAGGTCTCTGTTTAAATTCCTCAAGTCAGGTCCCTTGGTTATGACCTCTTTCCATGCATGTTAGTTTGGTCCACACAGCGATCCCTTGGTGTCTAAATACATTAGGTTCCTGAGTTTTGGATGATGAGAGAAGGGAGTTTAGATGCAAGAGGCTCGCCCCCAAATTCCCCTGACTCTTTGGTTCCTGAGTTCGGATAGTGTGGGTTTGGATAAGTCAGGGATACCTGAGTTTGTTTCGTGTCTCTTCTCCAATATTCTGCTCTGTGGTCTCCATGTGTCTTTGTTCCTAGGTATGTCCCCCTACCTGGCACTGAGGAGGTGCTCAGAAAATATTTATTGACTGAAAGGCATAGATGAGTAGGTGAATGATGGAGGTGAGGCCGGGGTGGGGAGGGCTGTGTGGTTCTCCTGCCTGTACAGAGCAAACCCTGGGATGAAACTGGGAGGGAAGGGGCCTGGATGGTGGAGGAGGCCAGAGGTACTTGGGGAAGAAGCTGCAGGGTCCACTGCTAAGGACTTGAACCCAGGCCTGCCTGACTCTAAGCCCCTGCTCTTTCAACTACTGGCTGCCAAGCTCTGCTTTTTCTACTGATACAAGGTCTCCTGCATCTAGGTCTTTTTTTTTTTTTTTTTCCCCATTGTCACTTGGTAATTGGAGTAAGGTGGGATGATATTAGATGGCATCATGGTCAGAATAAGCTGGTTCCTAATGCTCACACCCGGGTTGGTGGTTGCAGTAGCATGTCAGGGGACAAGTCATCTTTTAGTTAATCTTTACCAAGGAGGGGGGCTGGACTTGGAGAGCTGTATGCAGTTGTCTGGAGCGGTCGGGATCCCTGGCTTGAGATGATGAAGGGGATGCCCCTCCCCATTCGTGATCATATTAACATACTAAAGGCTCTGAGAAGTCCTGCAGTAAAGAAACCTGTTTGTGATTAACCCAGTATTTCTCAGATTTACACAACCATGGAACTTTTGGGGAGGTATTGTTTAATTTATTCACTCACTAATTGGCTATTGAGCTACCACCCTGTGCAGATGCCATTCATATTGGAAGTATGGAGGTGACGAAGCAGGCATGGGAAGCGTACAGTTTCCTCACCTATAAAATGGGCATAACAGTAGTACCTCCCTCCTACGGATATGGTGAGGACCAAATTTAATGACCCAATACAGGTAAATTGCTTATCACAGTCTGGGGACATCATAGCTGTGATCCAGTGGTACATATCTATGATTATAGTCAGTCTAGTGAAGGATTAGACATTAAACAAATAATCAGATACATATTTAATAACAGTCATGGCTAGTTATACAAAAGAGGAGGACAGGATATCAAGAAAGCATAAAGCCAGGAGACCTAACCTTGTGTTGGGGGTTGCAGAAGGCTTCCCAAAGAAGTCACATTGGAGCTAAGACATGGAGGGTGAGTAGGAGTTAGGAAAAGCATGGGAAGGGGGTGGGGGGCACTTTTTGGGGGAAACGTGGCCTGGATGGATCTCCAGTGCTATCTGGGGAGTTAAATTCCTAGGCTCCCCTCCAGGCAGGCCTTCTCTTTCAGAATTTGGGGTGGGGGCTCTAGTAGGCTGTGGGGTCCAGCAATGTGTATTTCTTGTAAAACTCCCAGTGATTCAGAGTGCTGTTGGGAATTTTTTTTCTTTTTTGGAATTACTGCTCTCAAATGATTCGGTTGCATGTGAACTCCTGGAGAGCTTGCTCTGAATGCAGATCTGGGGGTCTCACCCACAAAGGGTTGGAGTCAGTAGGTTTGAGATGGGGGCCTAGCAATCTATTTAATAACCCTGCTCCTAAGGTTTCTGATATGGGGGGGTGGGGTGGGTAGTTCGCAGACTGCACTTTGAGAAACACTTCTTGGATGACTCTGAAAGATCTGAGATGTGCAACAACAAATGATCCCAGTGCAGAAGAAAAAGGGGGGACCTAAAGGAACGTTTGTATTTGCATTTAGAAAGTTGTGCACGGGGCTGGCAGGAAGAGAGCACACGACTTAGTCGTCTAAGAGCAGCGTCAGGAGGACTAAGGCTGCAGCGAGGAGACCCGGGAGGTGCTGCAGGTCATTAGAAGGGACTCCGGAAGGTGAACACGGTGCCTCTTCCTGACATTAGGGTTGCTGGGTTTCTCTGCAGCCTCAAAGCAGTAAAAGCAGTTCAGTTTAGACTTTCCTACCCATTGTTGGGCTCGGATGCTGGGGTGTGGAAGCCGTGCATTCACATCTGAAGTATGTTTAATGTTTGGTAACCACAATACCTTTATGATCAGTGGGGCTTATTGAGAGAGCTCTTGAGTTGAAAATGCAAACAGTGGAAAAATGAAAAGGGCTCTGACCACAGACTTCCTGCTGAACCACTGTCCTCCACCATCCGGGTTCACCTTCAGTTGTCATTATCAATGCATGTTTTTAGGTGGCAGGGCCGTCTAGAGTAAATAGGGTCTTCACTCAGCCTGGTTTGGTTTGATGCTGGGGCATCATTCGTCACACACCTGTGTGTGTGTGTGTGTGTGTGTGTGCGCGCGCACGTGTGTGTGTGTGTGTGTGTGTGTGTGTGTTTGAGTGTCTTCCTCTCTCCTCCTCGCACCCTTTTCTGCTCAGGCTTTGGCACTTCCTGCACTGTGAGTTTCACTTTGCTGGGTTCCTTGCCAGCACGTGATGGTGCTCGTCATTCTTGCTTGACCTTTAGATTTTTCTCTTTGGGGGAAATATAATCCTTATTCTGTATTTTCAAGCAGATGTATATGAATCCCAAGCAGCCGTCTTGCCTCACTTTGCATCTATGGGAGAAAGTGTTTTAAAGTCAGTGTGATTAAAAAAAATATATATATGTATATATATGTATATTTATGACTATAAATGAGTATTAGTTGAGAGGGCCACCCTGTTGCCAGTGGCTGTTTGGACGAGAACCTGGGAGTGGACCGTGAAGCTGCCAGCTTTCTGAGATGATGACTTCAGCTTTTTGGGTGTCTGGCTTTGGCCTGTTGGCAACACTGGCTTGTGGGGTTTAATTCACCAGTGCTTCATTCACGGCTGGGGGTGCACGGGGGAGTGTGAACCACCCAGGCGGAGCTCACGGCTGCCCTTGTCTGGTCTGTCTGGGCAGCGAGATTTTCTAGAGGGTGTGTTCTGGAACTTTTCAGTCAAGCCTCACCATGGTGAGTGTTTAATGACCACACAAGAAAGGCCCCATTGCCAGAGCCTCTCCCTAGGACAAACAGAATCATGGAATTTCAGAGCTGGAAAGAGCTCCTAAACGATTGGAGGAGAAGGGAACTTTGCTGGGAGGAGAAGGGCCCAAACCCGGGTCTCCTGCTTTCACTACTTTTGCAGCTGAAAGTGATTGCTGATGGAGGAGAGTGTTTCAGTGCACCCCAGTGCTTGCTGGCTTTTCTACTTTTGTTATACAAATAAATAATAATCCAATTTAGGTATCCCATAAAGCTAGGTTTTTAAAAAGAGGCGTACCTGAATAGAACTAAAAATAATCCCAAACAAACCACGTTTCCGGTGTGAGCTATTTTAAAATCTGGCCTTGGTTTTTGGTGAATCCTTTAGTGGATGCCACCAACTGTGTATAAATGACAAATACAGGCTTGGGTGAGTTCCTATTGCGTGCTCTGCCAGGACTTTTAGAATCAGTATCTTGTTTAATGCAGCAACTTTAGAGAAGGTTTTCATTGAACCTTATTTTACCAATGAGGATGCTAGGGCTTGGAGAGTTACAGAAATTAACCAAAGGTCACAGCTGAATTGAGATCAGTTAGCTCCTTAGCTAAGAATCCTGGTAAAATGCATGTGAAACAATATGTTCCCATTTTTTAAAAAAGGTGGATCCTCCTGCATGGGAGGTAGGATTCTAGGCTATTTAATTTTCTTCTCTTTTGCTAATTTGTATTTCTTGTATACATCCTTTGCATGTTTGGAAATACTGGTACATTTTTCGCAGAGACACTTATATTATCTGGCAACAAGCTCTTCTTCCTGTGGATGAGTTTTTCTTTTTAATCAAGCTAGCCAGGGGCCCAGGACTTCTGGGAATGAGCTCTGCACGTGGGCATGTGTTTGAGGGAAGGAAGAGGAGAAGGAAGCTGGCTGTAGAAGTTTACTTCCAACGAGGTATTTCTGGGTCAGGGCACCACGGAGGGGTGAGGATGTGAGGATGTGATCTGCCAGTGAGGGCAGCGTGTCCCCTGGGGAGTTCTGAGGGAGCCTGAGTGGAGAGGGCTAGGGGTGTGTGAGTGTGTGTGTGTGTGTACCTAAACCTTCTTGGCTGTTTACCGTTTCTGCCTTCTTTTGGCAGAGATCTGTGGCCTCCAGCATTTCAGGGGAACTGAGGGTCATTAGTGTCTCCATATCATCTCACTACTACGAGAATGTTAGGGAGACAGTAAGCCTTAGCCCCGGTTCTGCCTCCTGCACATTTTTTTGGCAAACAGCCACATAAACAGTCATCCAGTTTGTCCTTCGAGCTGGTGAAGTCCCAGTTGTCCATTCTCTTAGGCACTCTGAGAGCATCTGGCATGGAAGTTTCCCTCATGCTGGATGAGAAAGTGCCCTGGGGCAGGTTTCAGCTCACTTTCTAGTAGGATCATCAGGCAAAGAATCCTCTGAAAATGTCCTCTCATGGGCAGATGCCACTCCAGACTGAGCACACTCTGGAAGACATGGGCCCCGGCTGAGAGTTTTTTGAGAAAAAGCAGAACAAGTCTAGCCAAATTACACAACTTGAACAACTTTCACTTCCCTGATGTGAAATTACTTCTGATATTCATTATGCTAACTTTCCTACCTTCTGGTGCATATGGAGATAAAGTGCTGTTAGATTGGAGAGTGGGCTTCTGATTTGCATTTTCCACATCCTAACTGCCCCAGCGTATTTTCATTCGCTCGTTAGGGACCTCAGATGTTACCTGACTGAACCTAGATTAAAACTGACACATACTGTGTCACACAGTTTGTGCTAAAGCGCTTTAAGGTAAATTGCAGACAATGGAAGAGTTTCTCAGAAAATGTCACTAAATCAGTGGTTTGCCCTGAATCTGCCCTATTTTTGGATCAGGTTACAAGCACAGCAGTTTCCTTCCTTGAAAAATTCAACAAAATCAGGACAGATATTGGATTTGATGCTTAATTTTTATTATTTAAGTCTTGAACCTGGTTTTGCTGAACATTTGTCAGGGGAATTTGAGAAGTGGAATCTGGGCTTCTCTCATCCTTTGAAAAACGAAGATGGATTCTTCACAAGAACTGCTATTTTAAAAAAAGTCCTCTGGGTATGTTGTATTATGTATGATGGCTCTAAATAGCCAACATGTAGATGGGAGAGTGTATTGTTGAACTGTTTCCAATGCTATAGAATAGGGGTTGAGAAATAAAAAATTGACCATTGTTCAAAGAGAAAAATACAGGGCAATTTTGGGAAAGCCTGTTGTTTTGCTTACAATTCACTCATTTCTCTAGCTTGTTGAGAACCCCTGCTGTAGACCAAGTGCTGTGCTGGATGTTGGGGAAGGCGTCTGACTTCTTTGATATCTGTTGTAGCATCTAGCATAGTGTAGACAGTGTATTGAATCATTCACTCATTTATTCAGCAAATATTTTTGATGGCCTACCACATTCAGGCACGGTTCTAAGCTCTTTACAAGGATTCTCGCGATGGGTGCACAATAAATGAATGCCTTGTTGGATTTCTCCCAGCTAGCTTCCTTCACAGCCATCAGAGAGAATCCTGTAATTTGCCGGCCTACTCCACCGCACCCACCTCATTCTATCTAGATTTTTCTGAGGGTGACCTGGGGTAGAATGAACAGAATTTAGCAAGAGCATATAATTAAGTAAAATCTCCCTGCCCTCAGTGATCTATTCTTTACATAGTAGCCTGAGCGAGATTTTTAAAAACAACCAGTTTACCTTAGTCCTCTGCTTAAAGATTTCTGGTACTTTCCATTGCACTTAACGATAAAACTGACACCACTTACTAGGGTCTACCGGGCTCCAGGAGACCCCGTCCTTACCCACTTTTCTGGTGTGTTTCCTGTCACCTGCGTCCTTACTGGCTGTGCCCCAGCCATGTGGCTCTTCTGTGTCTCTAGAACTCTTTCCTGGCTCAGGGCCTTTGCACCCTGCTGTTCTCTGTAGCTGGGAAGCTGTTTCTCCCAAGCCTGCCCAGTTCTCATCAGTCAATCTCGACTCCTGTGTTCCCCCTCAGATACACCTTCCCTCATCACATCGTCTAAAGAGTCCCCCTTTATCACATTACCTGTCTTTTCTTCAAAGCATGTATTGTTCTCTGAAAATAGCTACTTCTTTTTTTCCTGGTTATTACCTCTCTTCCCCCAGCCAGAAGAGAAGCTGTGTGAGAGCAGAGTCTTTGTTTATCCCACCACCCCGCCCCCTCACCCCTTGTATTTCTGGAATATACACCAGTGCCAAAGTAAGAACTCTAAATATTATTGTTGACGGAATGAATAAATCCATTTTAGTGCCTGTTGGGAGTTGTGAGTAAAAATGGAATTACTTTTTAAAATTGCGTTTTTGACTGTTGAGCTCTGCCTCTGAAACAAGCCATGGCTTGAAGGTACCACGGTGGACACAGCATCCATGGAGCTGATTAAGGTTTTGTTAACCAGCGTTCAAAATGTAACAGGAAAATTTTGGGTTAAAGTCACGTGCATGTTTACCTATAACTGTCTTTCCCGCTGTCAATCAAGTCAGGTTTTCTTGACCAAAAAAAGTTGAAGTGAAACGAGACAATGGTATATAAGACTCAGTGGTTTTCTGATAACATGAATAACCCCAGTGGCCATTCACCCTCAGGCGGGACCCTCTGACCTTGTATTTACTTTGGGCCAGCTTCCAGGGCACAGCAAGATCTTTCTTGCTTTCCCATCAGATGGTGGATGTGGAAGAGAATGCTTTTGCCTGGAGCCAGAGAGGCTTTTGGCTATTCAGCTGGCTCTTTGATAGACATGCAATAGGCTCTAGTTATTTGAGGTTGTTATGTTCTATGATGTCACCACAGACACTGTATTAGCGAATATTGAGCCATTGCTTCTGGGGAAATACAGGGCTGGGTTCCCGTGAGCCTCTGGTCACAATATTTTCATCAACCGATCCATAGATAACATTGTTTTATGTGTGTTAGTATATATTGTTGCTTCATTAGCATTGAATTCACAGCCGACAGCACTATAAGTCATGCCTGAAGGAAGCTTCTCTAACACATGTATTTTCTCCATAAGGTCTATCAGAGTCTTGTGCTTAGGAACGCTAGACAGCACTTCAGCATTACACTGGATGGAGGGTTGGAGAGTCATTTTAAATTGCAAAGTCACCAAAAAAGGCACAAAAATACAAAAACTGTGGCACTAAATACACCATGAAAAGGACACTTGTTTACAATATGAAAGCTGAAACAAGAAGGCAGAGTGTCGCCATGATCATCTCAGCTGGCAATGTGTGTATTGGGCGACTCAAAATTTCCCCTGCTTTGAGCATGTCAAATGTCTAAAAGTGCCGGCAGTATTGATTTTGAGTTTACAAATAAATTTTAACAAGTGAGTGAAATTGCAAATATGGAATCCATAAGTAATGAGGATGACTTCTTAAGTCATTCTCTCAACAGGTTTTTACTGAGCATCTATTAAGAACGAGGTGCTGAGGATACATTGGTGAATAAAACAGACATGCTGGCTTGTAATCTGATTGCTTTGAACTAGTCCTGTGACAGGTAGAGAGAATATATGTACATATGTGCAGAGTGCTTCATAAATGGTAAAGGCATTGTACACTTGGAAGATTTGCTAGGAAAGCAGACTTAAAGTTGACAGTGGAGGGGGTATTTAGGGTCTGAGGGTGTGTGGAACCAGCCAAGCCTTCCCTGCATCTGCCCCTTCCCCTTCCCCACCTCTGGCCCAGGCTAACGCTGAACGTGCACTTGTGCTGGTGGGAGTGAAAAGACAAGAGACGCCTGAAGAAACACACATTTAAGGTCTGTGGAGAGCAGTCCCTTCTGCAGCATTTCATCAATTGGGGTGACCCTGGGGTGTTACCCATTCAGCAATGAGCTGTTTGTGCATGAATTCATATCCCTGACCCACCAACAGTTTACCAGGATTTGGGACTACAGATTGAGCAGCAGAATGGGGCCGATTCCCCTAAAGCTCCAGGGGGTCCCCCTCCAGAGGGATGGCATAGAGGAGAGAGAGAGCACCTGGACTACAGGTCCAAACCGGAAGCTGCCCGGCTGGGTGACCTTGGCCTCATTCGTGTCCATCAGCCATCCTGGCCTGCCTCCATGCTAAGGTTCCTTATCCCTGCTCTTATTCCAGTGGCTCAGCGATAACAAGTCGGAGGTGAAAAATAGTCTCCATTTTGAGGATGAATAAGTGAGTTGGAGGCAATATTCCGGGGGAAGGATTTTGTCTCAAAGCATTAACAAAGAATCTGTGCTAAGTCAGAATACTCCTTTTTAAGTGAATTTCATAAAACTCCCCCATCCTGATCTTCTTGCTAGCCACTGACTCCACTGAGCTCCACCATTTCTCAAAGCAGTCTCGTAGGTGTCTTAGTTTTGTAAGTTACCACGAATTCAGAACGATAACCATGGGGTGCATAGTGAGCTGATGTCAAGGCTTCTAGAATTCATTTTTTAAAACATTTAAAACCATGCAGTTTTATTACTTTAAACTATACTTCATGGAGTCATCTATACATAAATTGGCACTACTTGAAACTAATGTCTGCTGCTTATTGGGTGCTTGCTATGTGTTCTAAGCACTTTACATGACTTAAATTCTCACCACAACTCTATGAGCAGGTTCCAATTTTATCTCGTTTTACTGAGGAAGAAATTGAGGCTCTGAGAATTGAAGTAATTTACCCAAGATCACACAGCTAGTAAAGGTTGCTGCCTGGATTTGAACCATGCTCGCCAGCTCCATGGAGTTTTCTGCCTTCCCTTCCTAACCAGCTCTGCTCTTTAAAATGCACATCCTGAGCTGATCCCTATCTTAAGAGGTATAATGGCTAACCAGACCCTTCCTGGAGAGTAGAGTTCCTTGCTGGGCTCAAGAGTTGAAGATTTGGGCCTATGCCTTAGTCATCACTGAACCCCTAAAATACCAGCCCCAAGTTGGGCTCTACAAATAATGGCTGTCTCTTGAACCCTTGGCTTATAAAGGACCCCACACTTCTTTGGTTTGAGTTCCCCTAACTCTTGAGTAAATAATAGAACATGTGAGGAGAGAGACACATAATTTCAAACATTTTTTCTTGACACAAGTTACTTACTCAACTCCTGAATTCAGTATCTGTTAGTGGGGAAGAGTGTTAATTAATGAGTTATTGCATTAGATAATTCATTTTCTGGAAAACACAGATGCTCTTGTATGCCTGGAAAATTAAATGTGAAATCTGTGATTTAATTTTTATTAATCTTTTCATATGGAAGTTTGTTTTTTGATTAGGCATAACAATAATCCCAGTCATTTTTGAGGTGCTATGGAAGTGACTGCCAGCCACAGTTCCCGCTGTCAGTTCTGTTTGTGTTGGATTATCATATTAACAAATGTTTCCGATTACATTAGGAAAAATAACTTACCTGGAGAACTGATTATTTTAAGTTGGGGGACCTGCTCCACACTGGGATCTGCTAATTCTATCGGTAAATAATCGACAGGTGATTTGAATAGGGTCAGTTAAATCTACAGGGCCACCCCTCTCTCTTTGGTGTTTTTTGTTTGCATATTTCTTATTTTGGCATCATACAATGAAGTCTCCCTCAAGAACATAACTCAGAGGATAATTCCCCCAAACTTTTTTTTTTTTTAAATAAGACAAAGAAAGTACAACGTGTTTCTTCTTGTCACAAAATCCTAGACAGAGTTTGGAGGAATTTTATGGTGTGTTCTCTGGACCACTGACTGGGGATTCTGCAAGAATTTACAGTCCAGGAGAAGCCTTTCCATTGGGGGTGGGGAAGAGAGTCCTGCTCGTCTCACTGATGGGCTCAGACCCCCCTCTGCGGTTCTATTAGACCTCCCTCTGTGGATAATTTAGCCACCTTGTGAGGTGACCCCTGGCACCCATATCTTGACTTGTGAATGAGGCTACCTGCCTCATGGGCCTGCTGGGAGGGTACAGCCAGCTGATGCCTGTCAAGTACCTGGTGTGATATGAATGGTACTAAAAAGTTGGTGTGCCTTAACAGGTGCACATTGGCCATTTAATTCCTTTGATACTTGTACAACTTCTTGAATATTTTGTTAAAAATTGTTCACATCCTATTTCCTCTACAAATTGCTTCCTTGGGGGGTTTCTTCTTCAGGTGTTTTCTGGGGTTTTCAGTGATGGCTGAAGTTGCTTGGCCTGCACTACCTTTCCCATCCTATGTTTGTGACGTCTTCTTTTGCTCCCCTTTCTGAGGCCCGGATTCGGATCTGTGGTGGTGGGTGAGGTGGAAAGCAGAAGCATGATGAGCCAGCTGCTCCCTGACAAGCTGTTTACATGCAGACAAGGGCACAGTTTGCCAGGAGACCCCCTCTGCCCTCCACGTGCGTCTTCAGGTCCATCTCCCTGCCCCCAACCTCCTGTTCCAAGGCTCCAGGGACGTGGGGGCCCCACTTTTCTTCTTAATAGTAGGCTCTGATTTGGCTCTCCTCTCCCGGTCTGTCTGTGGGTCAGATGTTAGCATATATGGGTCCATTTTCTTTTAAAGGTTTTACTGCGAACTCTTACTGGGAAACTGGCAGATAGGATGGGAAGTGACCAGATTTTTAGGGGAATCTTAAATTAACTTCAAATTAGTAAAAAGTCAGAAAAACAAAGGGATGGGTTCGTGAAGCAGAGTGTTAATGCCTCGTGACCGGAATATTCTATTGTGGAGTTCACTGGAGGGCCAAGCCTTCGAGGATGCTTTTTATTGGAAACTTCCCTAGAAGTCCCTTTTCATTGAAGATTTCAGCAGATTTCACATCTGGGTTATCTGATTTGTCAGAATGGGTCTTGGTTATTTGTGCAACTTTTAATGATTTCCAAGAGAGCCTACTCAAGCAGATGTGGGGAGGATTCAGTTCAAAGAGCTGGGAAACTTGAGTTAGCCATTGGTTTTAATAGTCTTTTTGAAGTTGATAACATTGTCAAGGGTTTCTTTTTCTTTCTTTCTTCTTTTCCTTCTTTTTTTTTTGATAAATTGTTTTTTTGAATGCATTTTTTTATTGTGAACTTTAACATATATACATAGCAGTGACAACTTTCAAAGTACAATTCAACAAGAAATTAGAGAGCAAATTTGAAAGAACTTCAGCTATTTCCATTATTGTAAAATATAACATACATACAGAAAGGTGTTAACTTTTGATGTACAGCTCAACAAGCAGTTATATAAGTAATTTCAAAAATTGTTATGGGTTATAGTCCACAGTTTCAGTTCTTTCCTTATTATGCAATATATGGTGTATACAGAATGGTTAAAACTTTCAAAGCACAATTCAACAAGTAGCTTTAGAGCAAATTTCAAACAATGCTATCGGTTACGTTTCCACCATGCCATTTATCTCCTTCCAGCTCTTCCAATACCCTAGCATCTAAATATATATACATAAATATATATAAATATATATATTTATTTATTTATATAAAGTTTCAGTATTCATAGACCTTTGCTAAATCTTATCTTGTTTGTTGCTACCCTTTCCTCTCACTTAATATCTTTCTCCATCTTCAGGGAGTCTAGGCAGTGAGCACTCTAACTTATTCGTATTGAAAGAGGGTGTCAACACTATGGGAAAGGGGGCTGCATCTGATTGTTGTTCTTAAAGAAGCTGTTGCCTCTGGGTTTTAGGACTTGTCTGGCATAGGAACACTCTGGTGGATTTAAGTTTCTGAGAGATAAAACTTGGTGAGTGAATCTTTTATAGACTCTCAGGTTCAAGGGTTTCTTTTAGGAACCCTTTAACATAAAAGTTTTTAGGTGGTTGGAGGGGTAAGTTACTCAGCAGTAAGGAAAGAGAGAGGTGACTCACTTTTAACTTCCTTTCAATGTGGCTGTCACTCTCCCACCCCACAACCTTCAGTGACTCACCATTGCTGGCCATCTTTGTCTCTTTCTCCGAGTCATAGTTTAATTTAGCTCTCTCTGCCGGGAATTTCATTTCTTTGTAGGCAGGGACCATGGTTCTTATTTTTTAACTCATATGGATACCAAGGAATCGGACCAGCGCTCAGCACATACTTATTGTTTCATCTTTTTTTGGGGACTCGAGGGGGTGTTAGGTTTTTCATCCTTTACTTATAGACTGTTAGGGATGCAGGCAGTTGGTTTTGATTTACTCCTTTATACCTGGGCTTTCTGTAGCAGCCAAGAGGGATCTCTGGGCCTGGCTCGGAGTTGGATTGAGGTCTGTGGCCAGGGTTTGGGTCCCTAGTAGTTGAGGTACACCCGCTTGTAGCCTCTTTCTGGTCCCCACTGCTGGACGGGGTGAGAAGGGATGAATCGGGCACCCCAAATCCAGGTGCCCACGTTATTCTTCAACCCAGCCTAAGCCTGGGCAATAATTGGTTACAGGGCTGTTAACTTGATGCATTTTTGAGCCCAGAACAAGCATTCTTTAACCTTGGCTTTGGCAAGAAAATATCAAGCGGGAGGCAAGAAGAAAATGTGCACTGACAAATGGATGGATACCCATCATGGTAGGTCATGAGAATTTCAGGGTATTAAGAAGTCATTTTTAGGTAAATCAAATGGACACTTAAGCTTAGAGAGCAGATAGCCTAAAGCTGGAAGATTGAGAGTTCAGACCCCCCTAATAAAAGGCCAGGAGGGGACTCATCAGCCAAAATAGTGGCCTTAGATGCCTCCTGCCTTCTGCTTAGGTCCTTTCTGCCGCCTTCTCTCTGTCCATTTTGCTCTCTTGCTGTCCTCCCTTGGTCCCTTATGGCTTTGGGGGCGTTCTCTATTCTCTGAGTCTCCCTGGACCTGGGCCAGTTCCGGAACCAGCTGGGAAGTGCTGCATAAATATTTTTTTGAGGGTGCTAAATAAGATTCATCCAGCATTGCAGTATTTGATGGTGAACTTTTATTCCAGCACCCCTAGTGACCTGTAACTCCTTCTGTATTTTCCTTTGACTGTCTTCTGAGTTATATTTGCTGAGCCTCGTCAATGGCTTGCTTTTTCCTGTTGAGTTATTAGATTAGAAGCTTCATTCTTCCCTCCATACCCCCTTGGGAGAAGTTCTTGCTTCATCTCTATAAAATGTTGCTGTTGGGTCTTTTCCTATTTTATTGCTCTGCATTGGTACCTGGCAGCTTATATTTGAGCTCTCATTTTATTTCCTTAATGCACAGTATCGCCTCTCCTTTCGAGGGCTTGGTGCTTGTCAAGGGTTTGTTTGCCTCTCATTTTCTATGTTGGGAGGTAAGAGTTTGGATTTATTGGTCCCAACTTAGTGGTGAGCAGCATGGAGCATTTTCAACAGTGTGTTTTAAGCCATGTGGCTAATCAGGGGCAAAATGAACCAAGATAACTGGAAACAAATGAGAAAGAAAGAAAGAAGCAAATGCCCATCTAATTTCTTCTGCCCTTTGGTGTTTTACCAACTTAAGACTGATTCTTTTTTTAGCTTGGCATTTTTCTCTGTGAAGTGGGTAGAAAGGACGACATGAGCTAAGAAAGTGTTCAGCAGCAAAGGGGTATTTGAACAAAATGCTGCGGTAGTTACGATGCTGGTTCTGGTGAAGTTACAGGCACACCAGTTTTTCCCCCCATAGCTTATTTTAACAGAGAGATTACAAATAATAGCAAGGATGTCTTCGATAGCTAGGGCTCCTGTAAAAAATACCACAAATGGAATAGCTTAAAACAGCAGATATGCATTGTCTCACAGTGCTGGAGGCTGCAAGTCCCAAACCAAAGTGTTGGCAGGGCCATGCTTCCTTCATAGTTGGGAGGGAGGAATCTGTCCCAGGACTCTCCTGGCTCCTGGCACTGGCCTGCTGGTATTCCATGGTGTTATCTCTTGGTGTTCTCCCATCTGTGTCTCTATGTCCAAATGTCCTCTTCTTGTAAGACACCCATTCATTTGGATTAAGGGCCTGCCCCACTCCAGTTTGACCTCATTTTAACTTGCCCAATTCCACCTGTATGACCCTTTTTCCAAATAAAGTCACAGTCCAGGGCTTAGGACTTGAACATGTCTTTTTGGGGGACACAATTCAATCCATAATAGCAGGTTTTATTGGCTGACAGGGCTGTCACCTTTTGCTCTGAGTTGGTGAGGGCTTGTCCACAGGATTTTAGCTTCCAATGCATCTGCTTCTCTGAAAGAAACGAGGGAGAAGTGGAATTGAATGATGGCAGCAGGCTGGTGGATCGTGTGGTGGTTTGGAAGTGCCCCAGGTTCTGACCTTTGTAGGGTCACTGGGGGAAGGTAGGTTTGACCGCTGCCTCTGTTGCACGGGAGTGAAACTGAGCCCTGGGATTCCATCCCGAGTTCAGGGCAGCATTTGGTGCCAACAGAATCCACTGTTAAGGACTCTTCATTACATCCTCTGGGTCCTTGAGGATCAGAGGGTCTCTAAGTTTTTCAGGTTTATGGAGAAAGTCTTAAAAACAGAGAATCTTCAGAGCATTCTGGAATAAGAGATAAGATGTGAGGGTTTGGGGATGGAGGAGAAAGATGCTAGAGATATGACTTTCCCCTCCTTGCGTTCGCCGCTTGAGTGAAATTGCACCTGGGCCTGGAGCCCAGTTCTGTCTTTCGCAGGTCTACATAGCCCTGCTGCTCGGGAGTTACCTGGGAGGAGCAGGTTTTAGAGTGTGTTGAGTGGACCTGGGTGGTTGCACGGTGAGGCCCCAGGAAGTAGGAGGAGGACCCTTTGGAGTTCCTGAGGGCAAATGCCCAGTTTTGATGAGTAATCTAGTGGAAGCACCAAGCGGAAGAGGCAGGACATGAGGTAGTTTTCTCCTGTTTACTCAGTGTGATCTACAAGGTGGTGGTCAGACTAATCCTGTGTTCAAATTCTGGCCCGACCACTTACTAGATTTTTTTTTTAATTGAAGTAAAATCCACACAACATAAAATCAACCATTTTAAAGAGTACAATTCAGTGGCATTTGGTACTTTCAGTGTGGAACAACCATCACCTCTTACTAGTTTCCATCACCCCTGAAAGAGATCTTTTTTTTTTTTTTTAATCATCATTTTATTGAGATATATTCACATACCACACAGTCATACAAAACAAATCGTACTTTCGATTGTTCACAGTACCATTACATAGTTGTACATTCATCACCTAAATCAATCCCTGACACCTTCATTAGCACACACACAAAAATAACAAGAATAATAATTAGAGTGAAAAAGAGCAATTGAAGTGAAAAAGAACACTGGGTACCTTTGTCTGTTTGTTTCCTTCCCCTACTTTTCTACTCATCCATCCATAAACTAGACAAAGTGGAGTGTGGTCCTTATGGCTTTCCCAATCCCATTGTCACCCCTCATAAACTACATTTTTATACAACTGTCTTCGAGATTCATGGGTTCTGGGTTGTAGTTTGATAGTTTCAGGTATCCACCACCAGCTACCCCAATTCTTTAGAACCTAAAAAAGGTTGTCTAAAGTGTGCGTAAGAGTGCCCACCAGAGTGACCTCTCGGCTCGTTTTGGAATCTCTCTGCCACTGAAGCTTATTTCATTTCCTTTCACATCCCCCTTTTGGTCAAGAAGATGTTCTCCATCCCACGATGCCGGGTCTACATTCCTCCCAGGGAGTCATATTCCACGTTGCCAGGGAGATTCACTCCCCTGGGTGTCTGATCCCACGTAGGGGGGAGGGCAGTGATTTCACCTTTCAAGTTGGCTTAGCCAGAGAGACAGGGCCACATCTGAGCAACAAAGAGGCATTCAGGAGGAGACTCTTAGGCACAAATACAGGGAGGCCTAGCCTCTCCTTTGCAGCAACCGTCTTCCCAAGGGTAAAACTTATGGTAGAGGGCTCAACCCATCAAACCACCAGTCCCCTATGTCTGTGGTCATGTTAGCAACCATGGAGGTGGGGTAGGCGAATACCCCTGCATTCTCCACAGGCTCCTCAAGGGGGCACTACATCTTTTTTTTTTTTTTCCTTGTTTGTCTTTTTTCTTTCTGAAAGAGATCTTATACCCCATTCCCACTCCTCCTAGCCCCTGGTAACCACCAATCTGCTCCTGTCTATGGATTTATCTGCTGGAAATTTTGTGTAAATGGAGTCATCTAATATGTGACCTTTGTGTCTGGCTTATTTCACTTAGCATAATGTTTTTAAAGTTTATCCTTTTTGTAGCTCATCAGTACTTCATTCCTTTTTACAGCTGAATTATATTCCATTGTATGGATAGACGGCATTTTGTTTATCCATTCATCCCTTGATAGACACTTAGATTGTTTCCACCTCTTGACTGTTGTGAATAGTGCATTTATTAGATTTTTGAACTTGGACAGACCATTTAACCTTGAAGATAGTCAGCTGGGATCAGGTTAGCCCCTGCCTCTTGGGCATTTGGAGGACTCACTAAGGGAGTGCAGATAAAGCACTTAGCACAGGACCTGGCCCATAAAGTCAGCCAGCCAGTTGTCCTCTACAAACACAGAGCTCCCTCAGGCACCAACAGATCCTGGATGAAGGAGCCGGCCTCCTCCTCTGAGAGCCTTTGCAGAAAGTAGTTGATGGATCTCAAGCACCTTTCCACAAGCCCTAGGGTCAGTCACTGTGGAAATGCGTTAATCAGACACATGGGCCTTGCTGATTTTAGGGTAAGCAACAGCTGTGAGCAAGCATCTTGCCTTTCCCTCTCTTCCTCTGCAATGGGTGAGCAGGGAGACCCACAGGGGCTCCTACTTCAATATAGCAGAAGCTCCTAGCAATAGCTCAGCACATCTATGATCTCAGCTACTCTTCCTTGATTCCTTCTATGTGCCTGGGTTATAGAACAGTCTAGAGTGGTGGTTGACCAGATTACTCAGTTCATGAAGATGTATGCTTGTTCGCATACAATTAAAAAAACAGAGAGATGCCTTGAGGTCTTTCTCCCAGCTGCTAGCTGGAAATGAGATAATTTGTGAGTGATAATTTATCTCCATCCCTTCTGCAATTAGTCTTTTAATTTTTTAGCCCCCCCCCCCCCCGCATGTGTGAAACAATATGTGAGCATGAGACAGCACCATGTGCTAAATTGGGGAGCTGGTGTATATAAGGTATTCATTGTGCAATTCAGGGCATCAAGTGCAAAATGAGTTAGAGAGGGGAGAGAGCAATTTGCTGAATCATCAGGAAAAAGTTCGTGAAGAAAAATACAATGGAAAGAACCCCAAAACTCCTGAGGCCCAGAATTCTGAAGAAGAGAATTCAGAAGCAGGTCCTTATTCTGAGTCAGCAAGAAAAGTTCTTATCTATGCTTCTCAGACTTTAATATGCATGGGAATCACCTGTGTCCTGGTTAAAATGCAGATGTGGATGCAGGAAGTCTGGGGGCAGGCCCAGGCCTCTGCCTTTCTAACAAGATCCCAGGTGCTGCTGCTGCTGCTGGACCACACATTTCATAGTGAGGTCTTAGCTGATATTTGCTGTTAGCTATGCACGAGAAGGGACTGTTGGCGGGGGGGATGAATGCACCCTTGCAAACGTTGTCAAGGTGGTGAGTGGCATTGCATGGTCTACCTTGAAGCCCCATCTTGGCCACTGCCTCGTTGTGTGACCTTGGGCAGGTCACTGACAATTTCAGAGCCTCATTGCCCATCTGCACTTTTGAAGGGTGTGTGTAAGTGTTCAGGAATAAAAGAGAAAATCCCCATGAATGATGAGAACAGCTCCTAGCATATGCAGACTAGCCAGCGATAAAGGTCCTTTGTCTCACCTGGGAGTTCCTCTCCTTAGTTGGGCTTGGCCAGTGAGAATTTCAGCTCTGTGGTCCTGGGTCTCTGTCATTGTTCTGAGTCCCCCAGGCCTCCCAGGATGGGGAAGCTGTCCCCCACTCACCTGATTCATGGCAGCACTGCTTTGAACCTTTCCATGAACTCGGGCCACTTTCAGCAGCTGCTCCTGTCAGCATAGTATGCATAGGACCCATTTCCTTTCCCCATGACCAGGGATGGCTTCAAGAACCTTCCAGAAAAGCCACAGTAGGGCTGTGGTGAGTGGATGAGGATTAATGGAGAGAAAAAGAACGTTCTAGTGAGGAGAGAAAAATGTCATTGGGCTCGTTCTAGAATTTAAAATGGTAAAATGCTTTTGGAGCCAACCTACTGTTTTTGGGCTCAAAAAACCCTTCAGTCATTTTGCTTTGGGGCAAATTCTTGATCATGCAAACACTGTGTTTAACTCTGGGAGTTGCATGTCTGTTTCCGGGGCCAGTACGGGTTCTGCTCAGATCCCTGAGGTTGTTGGTGGAATATTAGAGCTGGTTCCTGACAGTTCCCTTCAGATGAGGACACAAAACAAACAACAAGATGGGGCCTCTGAGTACCTTAAAATTGAGTCCAGTCCCCTTCCCTCCACATCTGTTGAGGACAAGAAAAGTGTATGAAAATTTAGCTTGGCTGTTTTGACAAGGAGGATCTGTTACACAGGCTTATCTACCTTGGCAGCAGGACAAATTATTAAAGTGCCTGGATGACCCCATTTGAAAATATCCTCATTAAAACAGTTTCTAAAGCAAAGAGACCCAGTTTATCCCTTTAGTTCAAGGCCAGGGGATCTTTTGGGGGAAAATGTAAGTTTTAGGTACATCACCAGGGAGTTTTAAAAAGGTTTCGCAGGTTGAAAGTAGTTCTCCAAGTTTTGCCCCAAAGGTAAGCTCTGCAAGGAGAATGTAGACATCAGCTTCTCAATGGACTACAAAGGCAGACAGATTAGCTTTCAGATCATAATTCTGGCAGTTACATGCTGCTTCAGTTATTTATTACTGTGTAACAAATAGCCCCCAAAGAGTGCTTAAAATAATAGCATTTATTTTGCTCAATGAACCTGGCTCGACTGGCTCACCTGGGCAGTTCTGGCTTGGATGTTTCATGTAGTTGCAGATGGAGGCTGGGGTCCTTGGTGGCTTCTCTTCTCACATGTCTGGTGTCTGGGCTGCTGTATTCATTCCCAGGGCTGCTGTAACAGAGGGCCACAAACCGGAAGTCTTAAAACAACAGACTGTATTGTCTCATGGTTCTGGAGGCTGGAAGTTCAAAATCAAGGTGTTGGAAGGGCCATGCATCTTCTAAAGTCTGTAGGGAACAGCCTGTTCCCTGCCTCTCTCCTGGCTTCTGGTGGTGGCCAGCAATTCATGGCACTCACTGCCTCAGTCATCACATGGTGTTCTCCCCTCTGTCTGTCTGTCTGTGTCCAATTCTCCTCTTATAAACGCACCAGTCATATTGGATTAGGGCTCACCCTAATGCAGTTTGGCCTCATCTTAACTAATGACATCTTCAGTGACTCTCTTCCCAAATAAGGCCGCATTTGTGGAACCAGGGTTAGGACTTTAACGTATTTTTTAGGGGAACACAGTTCAACCCCTAACAGAGGGGAAGACTGTTAGCTGGGGGCTAGAACAGCTGGGGCTCCTCAGGTTTCTGTCCTTTCCTTTCTCTCTCTGTGGTCTCCCCACGTGGTCTCACCATATGGTGGCCTTGGGGTTGTTGGACTTCTTACATGGCATCTGGAGGCTGGGGCAAATTACTTTTGAGCTTTGAGCCTCCTTTCCCCATCTGTAAAATAAATGCATTCATGCCTCTTTGCAGCTTTGTTGTGTAGAGGTGAAATGGGAGGATGCATGTGAAATGCCTCCCATGTTGGATGCCCCAGTAAATGTTAGCTTTTCTTTCTGGCTGTGTGGAGGAATTCAGCAGAGTCTGCTCCAACCAGGAGAATGGTTCCAGAGAGCTGACTCACCTGGGGCATCCCATACCAGCAGAGTAGCATCTGTGTCTTGCTGTGGGTAGAGTTGGAGGCTGGGAAGGAGCCCTTCCTCCAGCCCTACTTCAGTTCCTTAGGCAGTTTGGCAGCTGCTGAGCTTTTTCTCCCACTGCTCATGGTGGGAACAGCTCCGCCCCACCTGAGGCAGCCAAGCTGTGTTAAAGTAATTAGCACGCTTGCTTCTCCCCAAGCCAGGCTTGGGCAGGAATGGCACGTGTGCTTAAGAAAACCAGACACTACAGTTCTGCCTTCTGTACTGCTGCATCCCAACCCTGCTGATGCCACCGTGGTTTGCCCCAAGGTACTTGTTGGGGATGGGTGTGCGGGTTCAGGCTGGGATTGGATTGCAGCCTGTGGCTGCCTGGGGACGCTCAGGGTGGCTTCCCGGCTTCTTTGTAGTTAGCTGTTAGTCGTGCGTCTGGGCCAGAGATGAAGGGAGTCACCTACAGAGAGGGTGAAATCCTAGAAGTTAGGACCCTTTGGAATGTTCTGGTCTAGTTTAAAATGGAGATTCTAGGGCCCCGCTTGCTGGTTCTTATTTAGTAGATCTGTGGGGTGGGGTCGGGGGGTTGGGGTCGGGATGCCTTAATCTGTATTTTGAAATAACTCCCAGGTGATTCTCATATGCAACTAGATTTGGGAGGCTGCCTCTCCCCCACCCCCCCACCCCGGTCCAGCCTTTTTGTGCAGGATCTGGCACAGAATGTTAAGTGCCAAGTTTGAGAATTTAATGAGGTAGAGCCTGGGATTGTGTCTTTCTTTGAAGCTCCTGCTTGATGTCAGTGCTGCCTGCTTGGGGACTGCACTTTATGTGGCAGGTGTTTTTTTTTTTTTTTTTTAATTTAGTTTTATTGAGATATATTCACATACCATACAGTCATCCATGGTGTACACAATCAACTGTTCACAGTATCATCATATCGTTGTGCATTCACTACCACAAATCAATTTTTGAACATTGTCATTACTCCAAAATGAATAAAAATAAGAATAAAAATAAAAGTAAAAAAGAACAACCAAAGCATTCCATCCCCCCATCACCCCTATTTTTCATTTAGTTTTTGTCCCCATTTTTCTACTCATCTGTCCATATACTGGATAAAGGGCGTGTGAGCCACCAGGTTTTCACAATCTCACCGTCACATCATGTAAAGTACATAGTTATGCAATCATCTTCAAGAATCAAAGCTACTGGGTTGCAGTTTGACAGTTTGAGGTTTTTTCTTCTAGCTATTCCAATACACTAAAAACTAAACAGGGTTATCTATATATGCATAAGAATAACCTCCAGAATGACCTCTCGACTCCATTTGAAATCTCTCAGCCACTGCAACTTGGTTTCATTTCACTTCCCTCTTTTGGTCAAGAAGATTTTCTCAATCCCATGATGCAGGTCCAGGCTCATCCCCGGGGGTCATATCCCACATTGCCAGGGAGATTTATACCCCTGGGAGTCGGGTCCCATGTAGTGAGTTCACTTGCCGAGTGGGCTTAGAGAGAAAAAGAGGCCACCTCTGAGCAACAAAGAGTTTCTCTGGGGGAGACTGAGACTCTTAGTCACAATTATAAGTAGGCTTAGCCTCTCCTTCTTAGCAGGTGTTTTTAGAGCCATAGATTTTAGTGGCACAGGCGTGGGTTGGAATCTCAGCTCACCAAACTAGCCATGTGACCTGGGCAAATTATTTAACCTCAATTACCTTACGTTTCTTCCTCTGTAAGATAGGGATAACATTACTTAGGATCACATGAGATCATATCTTTAAAGAGCTTAGCCTGGTTCTGGTTCATGGCAAACGTTCATTAAGTGGAACTGTTATTTTCATTACCATTATTATTATTTGAATAGCAATTCAGCTGTATTTATCCAACCCAATGTTTCATTATTCCCCTGCTTTGTGTCCAAAACTTTGCTAAAATAGGCTTAAGTGGGAGGGGAAACAAGGGATTTTCTCTAATAAGATAAATTATAAAGATAACTCATGTCATTCTTACTTATATCACCCCTACCCTCAACTGAGGCTGGAATAGGACATGTAAAATCATCAATTCAGTGTCCCTACAGAAAAGGGAAATATTTTGAGAATTGGGTGCATCACCCATGACTTTCTTTGCATCCTCAAATATAGCAGTTATACCATGCTTGCTCAGCAGATGTGAGTATGGAGAAAGTTTCCTAAGGATAAGGTGTTTGTTTTCTAGGTATTCATTCTAATAATGGTTTTATAGATAATAAAGGGCATAAAAACGGAACATAGATGTCCAATTTCATCAGCTTTCTGAAATATGTAAGCTATTTGGCGTACAGATATTGCAAAGTGGGTTTGGAGCATGGGGTTGATGTTTGTTCAAAGCCGGGCATTATCTGTGTGACCTGGGAGTGACTTAATATCTCATTGCCTCAGTTTCCTCATCTCCAAAATGGGAGAACTATAGTACCTACTTCTAGAGTTGAAGTGAGGCTTGAAGTCAGGTGATGCATGGAAGTTACTTGGCTGTTGATCAGTATCATTCTCATCCTACAAATTAAAGATGTCACTAGGAAGGTTATTTCAACTATTAGTGAATTAGCATCATATGAGAAACATTGCAAGTACAGCTTCAAAGGTCTCCCTTAGAGAGCCTGATTCATTAGGGGCAGGGCTGGGCCTGGGAATCTGCATTTCAAATAAGCACTCTGGGAGATGCTGATAGATGTGCCATTTTGCGAAACACACACCTAGTGCTAATATCTGGCATGGGAGCCTTTGGTACCACGGTGCTGGGCAAAGATGGAGAATGCACAGAGGACAAAGTAACTCCTGAGAGTTGCTCTGACAGACCTCTCATTTTGGTGGGGGCTTATGCTTTCTTTGCCAAGCCATCATCATTACTTGGCAGGAGGGGGGCAGTGGGAAGGGGAGAGGGGCCCCATACAGCTGGCTGTAGGGACCGTTGACCTTCAACTGGGATAACCTCAAAGCCAGGTCTCAGAAATCTGGAAGCAAGAAGTGGATGATGGGAGGTGAGAACAGAGGTGGATACTAGAGACGTTTCTGCAAATTTCCTGGTAAATGTCAAAAGACGGGGCTGCCACGCTGGAGAGCCTTGAAGGGGCTGAGTGTGGGAGGAAGCCCTTGCTGGCTCCAGGTGCCTGTGCCAGGGAGGCATCTTTGAAGGAAAAGGGTCTGAGCTGTGGCTGTGCAGTGCAGAGAAAGTCAGGGAGAGCTCGGGTGTCAGGCTCCCTCCGGTGCGGTGCAGAGCTCCTGGGGAGAGCAGGGAAGTGGAGCGCGAGCAGATGGCCTCCACGGCTAACACAAAATCAATGACTAGAGGAGGGTGGGTGCTGCCAATTAGTAGGATACCTAAAATCCTTCTCCCAGCCTGACGGGGTCCCGCCTGGATGCCCAGGCAGAGTGCTTTGCCTCCTGCTGATGCCGATTCTACTCTTGCTGCTTTATTGAGAGAAGTTAAGACAAATTAAGAGAAGTAAAGACTGGGGAGCCACTTCCTGCTTTCAAATGCCAGCTTTGCTTGTTGTGTAACCTTGATCAAATTATTTCACCACCCTGTGCCTCAGTTTCTCCATCTGTAATATGGGAGTGATGATTATGTTACCCTTTGTTATTGCCTTAATAATGCTGCACAGCAAACAACCGCTAAACCTGATTGGCACACAATAAGTGGTCATTGTTCAGTTATCTGGAAGGTCTCTGCTAGTCTCGGCTGACACTTATCTAGGATGGCCTTGGTTGGGATGATGAAGATGATTCAGTACAGCTCCATGTGGCTCATCCTCTAGCAGGGAAGCTCAGGCAAGTTCTCCTGGATATGGCAAAGGTTTAGGAGACAGCAAGCCACTCATGCAAGTGCTTTTAAATTCTCTGCCCGTGTCGGGTTTGCTAACATCTCATTGGCCAAAGCAAGTCACATGGCCCAGAACGGAACTGCAGAGTTACATGACTGAAAGGTGGGGACCAGGGAGGGGTGAAGAAGTGGGGCCGTTTTTCAGTCCACTGCAAGTATTAACATCACCGTTTGCTTAAATAAACAAACCCTCATCCAGTTATCATTCTTAGGACACAGGATCCATGCTCAGCTTGGGCATGAGCTCATTTGCCTTTGACTCTTTATGGTTTCCTTTATATCTTGCTTTATTTTATCTGTCCACTTCCACCTGGATGCCGTTCCCCTTGCTTTGTCAGTTGGGTAAACTCAGCTCTGGAGTCAGACTGGTTGGGCTTGAAGCTGGTTCCACCAGCTACTCAAAACTTTGTGGTCCTGGAACGTTCCTACTCATTCCTGGTCTGAGCTGTTTCATCTGTAAAGGAGATATCATGACTTCTTGCCTCCTGGGTTGTTGTGTGGATTAAATAAGATAAGCGATGTAAAATGTCTATCAGTGGCTGCCAAAAATTGTAAATGCTCAATAGAGGTCTGCTTTTGTAAAGAACTTACACTTTGCTCTGCTGCCATGGAGATCAAGTGTGGGTACCACACTCCAAAAGTAGGAAGGAAAAGAAATGAAACAGAACCAAATAAACCTTACCTTTTCACCTTGAGATGTGCCCAAAATAACAGAGTGAGCCTGTCTTGTTCTCTTCCCCTAGAGAAATGAAATTGACCGTCTTTCCATATGCCTGGGCTGTAACAAACAGCTTTATCCCTGACTTTTGCAAAGATGATAGAATTGTGGTTTTGTGGCTATGATAATCAGATACTTACGAATGGACCCTTCCTTACTGCCTGTATTATTTAAGGTAACATGAGCTTCTGTAACATAGAAATCACAAAAACTTGGTAACTGAACGCAACAATAATTCTCACTGATGTAAGAGTCCAGAGTAGTTGTCATGGTTGGGCAGCTCCTTTATTTGGTGTTTCAGGGACCCAGGTTCCTTCCATCTTGTGGCTCTGCCATCTTCAATACAGGGTTCCAAGGTCACTCTGAAGGTCATCTCTGTTTTAGGCAGCCAGCCAGAGTGGAATAAAGGCATCGAGTTCACCAAAAGACCTTTATGACCAGGCTAGGAAGTAGCCCCCGTCATTTCTGCTCACATTCCATTGGCCAGAACTTGGTCTCAGGGGGACTGAGAGATGTAGTCAGCTATGTAGTTGTTTTCTGTTTAATACAACTTCACACAACAGTGTTTCTGCAAGAGCTGTGCAACAGTTTTTTTTCCCTTCCTACACCTCTGTTTGGTTTTCCACTAAGGCCGATCTTAACCAAATCCTACTTCCATTTCATGCAACGTTGGATGCTAGTGTACTGCAGTGCCACGTGACTACGTGGGGCTCTTTGAACCAGACGGGGTTGGAGAATGTGGGCTGCTGTTTACAACTTATGCACGATGACGATGAATAAGCAGATTGTTACTCTGTGCTGTTCTTAGAATGCAGTTAATGTTGAGGCTAAGTGTTTATCTGGTGCTGCCGGCTGGCAGCTGCAGAGGAGGCAGTGCCCATCTTGCTTGGGTTAAAGCCTTTGAGATCGATGATGGCTGTGCTTTTGGGAGCAGCGTTTAATCTCTAGGGAGTTGGTGACTATTGAATTCAGTGACTGCAGCAAGCCTTTGCCCCTCTCTCTCTGTGGGAAACATTGTACAGTGTCTTCCACAGTCAATACAGGGAGACAGTGATGAAGAGGATCTCTTGTTTGGCTGACAAAGCCTTCCTTTTTTTGGGCTTGAGATGCTCAGTTAATTTACTGGGAGTGTATTTATGAAAAGTCTGTTTGTAGTTCCTGAAGTATATGTGAGGTTCTTGAATTTCCCCCCTGCCCAGAGGAGTCAACAACTATTGTGCTATTGTGAAGCACTGTGGTACCGTGTGCTTTGTGTGGTACATGAGGCCCTAGTTCTGTAGATTTGGGAACTTTGTACGTGATTCTAAATGGGCAGGATGGGAGGGGAGTCTCTAAACATATACTCACTTAAGAAAAATGAATCTCTTGTGTTGGATAGGAAGTTACCATAAGTATCACATGATAGGAGATTGCATTTTCTAGGGCTTTGTTTGTGGAATTCCAGTGAGAAAAAGTTGGACAAGATGCCAGAGAAGTTTAGGGCAACCTTGGTATTTCAAACTGTGAAGGCTGTTGGTAGGGTTTGATGAGAGAGAGAGAGTGTACATCACAGCATGTAGCACATGCCTGGCTATCAATAAACGTTATTTTCTTTCCCTGCTTGCTCAGGATCACACAGTGAATTAGTGGCAAAGCCTGAAACTTAATGTCTCCTGGTTTTCTTAAGCAGAATCTGTAATATTTATTATTTTGTCCCAGTCACAAAAATTCACTCATTTATAAAATGTAACTGGATACAGTTTGCAGCAAAGCCACTCCAAGGAAGTGTGGTTCAATATTCAGTTCATTACTGGGGCAGTGAAGTTTGGATCATTCACCTTGTAGCCATGATATGAAGAGAACCAAGGAATAAATGTAAATGAAGTCCCTTCTGCTGACTGAGGGGATCTTGAGCGTTTGGTAGGAAGGAGCATCCACAAGCTTGAAAAGCGTCTCTACAGAGTGTGTGTGAGCTAGGAAGTGTACCGAGAGTCCACTGCAGGGCTGACCAGCTCCCAGAGCTATCTGATGTAGTTGAGTTGATTCCTTTATTATTCATCAGATATTTTCTTGCAGGGGGCACAGTGACAAACGAGACAGACTCAGTCTCCATCTTCATGGAATTTACAGCCTAAAGTCTCTTTCCTCTTCAGAAGCAGTTTTCATCATCTTTGTCTTCCTCCCATTGATATCCTTAGCTCCCTTCAGGAAAGCAGAGGCTTATTTACTTCCGTCACTCACAGGATTCTCTGTTTGCAGGTCTCCCTTGTGGGGCTGGCCAGCAAAACTTATTTGGAACTTGGATATCAAGATGCCAATTTCTGCATTCCTTCTTTGCCCCAAAGAAGGGTTGTGCTGTGTGTTGTAACAATGACTTGCTGGCTCTCTCTTGGACCTCTCGCTTTCATTTAGTTTGAATCCACATAATGATATAGTAAGTGCAGTTGACAGTCAGTGGTACAGTTTGACCAAGCATGGCCAATGTCATGATTTTGTGTAGTCTGCTGCATGTCATCCCATCTTGTCTCTATCATGAAATGGTTTTAGAAAATAGCCCTTTGGAACTGAAATTTTCTGGTTAGTGACTTTTCTGGTCAATGGAAGACTGACCTTGGGTTGAGTCTGTGACTTAAAATGGGTTATTTATCCATACTAAGCCTTGGCTTTTTTTACTTATCTATTAATGCTTTCCTTATTATAAGGTTATTGAGAGAATTTATGTAATGTTCCTTGACTGTATACTTCACATACATCGGTTAAATGGTAGCTGTTATTATTTTTTATTATTATTGTTTTATACAAAATTACTAACTACAGATGTGAGGGATTAAAAGATGTTCAGGTTTGGAATAAAATGAGAGTATCAGAATCCGTGATTTTCTGTTATGATTTTAATTTGTATTGGTCTACAGAAATCCTTTCTGGAGGCAAATTCATAGTAGCTGAGACCTATGATACCATTTTTAGGGGTTCTATTATTTACAGATTAAATTCCACAAATATTTATTATCAGGCACCCATGGTGTTTCAGATACTGCACTAGAAACTGTTTGGTTAAAAAAGTAGGACAAGGTTAACAAGGTAAGATAAGGTGTTCTCTCTCAAGGCCTTCCTTATAGCTGGGAAACCATGTGCCTCAGTTTATCCAGGACAGTCTTGGTTGACTGCTGTATTCTGGCATATTTATTAATGGTGCCTCTTTCATCTTTAAAGGTGTCCTGGTTTGGGAAATAAATTATATGGTTAACTATATAGTCTATTACTGAGACAGAGCGGGTTGTGTGAGAAAAGTTCTATTAAAGTTCTCTGCACAGGAAGGAACACAATGGAAGCTACTCCTCAGAGAGTTGAATCCAGGCTAGATTGTTGGCAGCAGGACCAAAGAGGAGGAGGCAGAGGGGAAGGCATTTTGGAAATAGAATAAGATGTTGGTAAGCCAGCGTGATTTGACAGAAACCCAGCTGGGGGCGCCGTCTTGCATGGCAGGGTGGTTAACCTAGCAGCCTCACGCACCCAGGCTTTTTTGTTTTAGGTCTCACCAGTCAGCAGGTCCCAGTGAGGCCCAAATTGGTAGACTGTATTTACTCTTTTGCCTTAAAAATTCCCTAGTAAAAGGATTTGGGCAGTAAGGAGTGAGGGAGGGGCTCTACTGCTTATACTTTAGGTGCTGAGTAGTCAGTGCCTTGATTTTTATGGCCATTTTCTTTCTGATTCTAGATACCCAGGTCTTGGGGGAGGAAGGGTGCTCAGGGCTACTTTTGCATTTCTACCAGTGCCTCAAAATGACCTGATTCTTGTGGTGGGGGGTGGATTGGTGCGATGGAGGGGGCAGAGTCGTTAACCCTTCCTTGACATGTTGCTTGAAATTGGGGGGCTTCATTTGCTTCTCTGTGCCATGTCTTTCATACACTGAGAGCACACTTGTCGCGGAAGATTTGGGGAGAGTTAAAAAGGGTAAGGTAGTGTTGATCCTCATTATTCATGAATCCCATATTTGCGAATTCACCTCCTTGCTAAAATTATTTGTAACCCCCAAATCAATACTGGCAACACTTTTGCCTTCATTTGTGGGCATGCACAGAGTGGCAAAAAATTTGAGTTATCTGACCCGACACACATGTTCACAGCTGAGGTCGAACAAGGACACGCATTCCCAGCTGAGGTTGAACAAGGTGACACTCTTTTCGTTACAGCTCTCATACTGTGAACAAGTGTCCTTTTTGCAGTATATTTAGTGCCACATTTTTTGCATTTTTGTGGTTTTTGTGGGTGAATTTGCTGTTTAAAATGGACCCCAGGTATAGTGCTGAAGTGCTGTCTAGTATTCCTAAGTGTAAGAAGACGGTGATGTGCCTACGGAGAAAATACCTGTGTTAGGTAACCTTTGTTCAGGCATTAGTTATAGTGCTGTTGGCTGTGGACTTAGTGTTAATGAATCAACAATTTATAGTAAATAAGGTGTTTTTAAAGAGAAACACACATACAACAAAGTTGACAAAAATGCTATGACCAGAGGCTTGCAGAACTTAATCTCAGGAACAGTAGTTTATTATTCACTAACTCAGCATTTGCAGTGATTTTTTAGACCATGACTGTTGTGAATAACAATACTTAACTGTATATGTATTGAGAGGCTACTTCTAAATCAGTTATCATGAGGAATGCAGTTCAGACATCTGGGATTTTGGACATGAAATTTTTTCCCTCTGAAGTGGTTTGAGTGTCATCATCACCATTCAGAGAACATGCATGAATTTAAGGTAAAAAAAGAAAAAAAAAAGCATCAGACCTGGCTTAGGTACTAAAATGTAATTCCTGTGAGCCACAGGGGGCTGTGTTAATTATGAAGCCTTCACCTTTAGGCTTCCTATTTGTAATCCTGGGCATCATAACCAATTTTCTGTGTCATTAACTTTTTCCTATTACACCAAAGGGCAGGAGTGTGCCGGTGTTCACATTTTCTCTCTTCCAGGCAAGTTGAGTGATTTTTGTGCCATAAGATGAATGATGCACACCTGCTCTCTGGTTGATTTGGTGTTTGTGTGTGTGTGTGCTTCCAAAACAGTTTTATTCACTCACAATACAGTCCATCCAAAATGTGCAATCAGTGCCTCTCAGTATGATGTTAGTGTTTTAATGCAAGAATCTTGGCTGATTCTGCTGCTTACTTCACTCGAATGCTCCCTGCTAATTCTCTGTAAAGTCAATAATGGATTAATTGAGGTCTTTGTTTCCATACTGGCAAGGTTTTGCAGCAGTCTAAGTGCAGAGAGGATTCTACCAGTGGAGGCAGAGGCCAAGGTTTGTGATATTGATTCTTTGACCTTGGGCCTCCATTTCCTCAAAGATAAACAGAGGTAAAGAAGGACACAAAGGAAGAAGATGAATGAGATTGATGATTGTGAAGGACTCTGGGCCATCCTAATGTGGTGTTATATTATTATTGAATAAATCATCAAAATTCATGAAGATCTAAAATAGGATGGGCAGACTATAGCCCATAGGCCAAATCTGGCCCGCCTCCTGATTTTGTAGAGCCCAAGAGTTAAGAATGGTTTTTACATTTTAAAATGGAAAAAAAAAAAAAATCAAAAGAAGACATGATGTTTCCTGGTATGTAAAAATTCCATGAAATTTATATTTCCATGTCTTTAAATAATGTTTTATTGGAACACAGCCACAGTCATTTGTTTGCATATTGTCTATGGCTGCTTTCATGCCAAAATGGCAGGTTGAGCAGTTGTAGTTGAGATGGAATCACCTGCAGAGCAGAAATACTTATTTGACCCTTTGGAGAAAAAAGTGTGGTGACCCTTGATCTAGAACTGTGGACATCATAGCAAGATGAACCAAGTTTTATGCAGAACTCATCTTTCCTGATGATGTGAAAGCCTTGAGAAAGCTAGAACTCTCAAGTCCCTGAGGAATTTAAGTTCATTCATTCATTCATTCATTCATTGTTTCACTAAATATTTATTGAGGACCTGCTATGTGCCAGACATACTTTGGGTGGTGAGGAAACAAAAAAAAATCCCTGCCCACATGGCATTTACAATCTAGTGGGAGGAATTAGATAATAAGCAAAGGAGAGAAATACACGGTCAGCCAGGGGTGAGGAATGCTGTGGAGGGGCTGGGGGGCTGCTGGGAGAGGGTGATGACGGTCAGGACAGGCCCTCCTGAGAAGGTGGTACTGCTCTGGAGGAGGTGAGGTGTGAGACATGGACAGACACAATGGGAGGTAGAGAGAACTGCCCAGGCAAAGCCTTGGGTGGAGGCATTGCAGAAAGCCAAGGAAAGCAAGGTGTGCATAGCATGTTCTCTGCAGCACTGGCGACAGAGCGGTGGTAATCTGATTTGTGGTCACATTAAAAATGTGTATTGTCCTCCTCAGACACATCAGAACATGGAAAGGGAGACATTCTAGTGCAGCGGGTAAGAGTACAAGCTCTGGGGCAACTGAGGGCCAATTGATTCTTTGTCACAAGGGGCTGTCCTGTGTGTTGTAGCAGGTTTATCAGCACCCCTGACCTCTTCCCACTAGAAGCCAGTAGCACCCCCTTTCTTCCCGGCTGTGACCATGAAAACGTCTCCAAACGTCCCTTGGGGAGCAAAATCCGCTCCCCACTTCCCCCACTGAGAACCGCTTCTCTGGGGTCAGGCTGCTTACTCGCTCTGTGACTTTGGACAAGTGACATAACCTCTCTGGGCCTCAGTTTTATCATCTCTAAAGCCAAGGTGATAACCCAACCTGCAATCCTAGGGCTCGTAGGAGGATTAACCGGGAGAATGCGGCCAACACTCGGCCTGGTACCACCCAAGCCCTTGGCACATGTTCCCTAGGAGCAGGGACCCTGGCTCTCTCCCTTTCTTTTTCAGTCTTGACCACCCTGTTCTTCCACAGGGAGCATAGTGTCTGTTTGTGTCTTGGTGAGAAGTATATTGACTTGATTTATATGCTTGACTCAGATCTTGTTTCAAAATACAAACTATCCAAATGGCCATCTTTTGCATTTCTTCCTTAAAAACCATCATTCCTTACGTGTGGCTGGCAGCTGTTTGCCAGTTACTGAATTGATCTGTGAAGTCATGGGACGGGCACCATCTTATCCACTTTTAGGAATGGCCAGAAACAGAGGGTCTGAGAGCTTAAGAAACGTGCCTGAGATCTCCGAGCCCTCTGCCTGTTCTGAATTCCCCAGGGCGGGAGGCACAGAATGAGCAGATTTGGGGCAGTTGGCAGCTCAGCTAACGTAGTGTCCAGAGGATTCAAGTTGTGCAGGTAAAAACAAAGAGGCTCCACTGTTAACCCGCCATCTGTTTAAAGGGGCTTCTTTGCCAGGGGCGCCCCCAGGGTGGGGCTGCCACGTAGTTACCGTCACCAGGCTTGGTGAAAGGGAGATTTTGCAGCAAAGGGAGACAGAGGCCGGAAGGGAAGTGGCAGACACCACCCAACCTGGCATTTCAGTCTCCCGTCTGCACAGGGTACAAGAAGAAATGTGTTTGTGAATTTGTGTCTCCTGTTGGACTCATTTGGGTTTATTTCCTCCCCTCCATCTCTTACCCTGTAGCTAAGCTGCTTGTGGGGCAAAATGTTCCTGTACTTCCTTCCTGACAAAGATGGTAAAGAAGCAATAATTTATGTGTATTGACGGCTTCTGATGTGCGCTCAGCTCTCTGTATAAGCATTATCTTGTTTCATTCTGTTAATCCTCTCAAGCATGGTTATTATCTCCGCTTTAAGATGAGAAAAGAGAGTTCCCAGGAGGTTAAGTAACTTTTCCAGGCTGAGCAGTTAAGTAATTTTGGGTAATGGGGATTTGAAATTCCCCACAACCTTTTTCTTCTACAAAATTTTGGATGCAACGTAAGAGGAGGCTGAGGACTTTTTTAAATGGACTTAAAACAGCACCCCAAAACTCAGTGCCTGGCCAGAAGGAATCCCCTTCACAGAACCTTTCACTGAATCGGCTCTTGGGAATGAGTGTGGATGAGTCAGTTGAAGCCAACTCAATCCCAGTCTGTTGAAACGATGGACCGACAATGGATTGACATCTTTCTTGAATCCATCAGTGTCTTTTTCCTTCTGAAGCTTGTCAATTAAAAAAATATATATTGTGGTATAAAATATATAATGTAAAATTTGCCACTTTGTAGCATTTTTAAGCATACAATTCAGCAGCATTAATTACATTCACAGTATTGTGCTGTCATCACCACATTCGTTACCAACACTTTTTTATCATTCCAAACAGAAACTCTATCCGTTAAGCGATAAACTCCCCACTGCCTCTTCCCTCCAGCTCCTGGAAACCTCCTGTCTACTTTCTATCTCTATGAATTTGCTTATTCTAGATATCTCATATAGACAGAATCATGTTTGTTCATGTAAAATGGGAAATTTTGTATTACATATGTTATTATAAAAAAATAAAAACTCCAAAAAAAAAAAAAACAAACAAACAAACCAAAAAACCGCTTTTGTGTCGGCCAGCCTCCGTGCAGCTGATAGCAGGGGCGCAGGGTAGGAGAGAAGATTCTGGTTGTATACACACTTTCATGCTGTATTTCCTTCATTAGTTATGTGGCTTCCGAGGGAGTTGGGTTTTTGGAGGCCCAGGAAGGGATATTCGGGAGGTTTGTCAGTTGCCTCTGTGCCAGCTTCAATTTAAATCTCATAAAGGTGTTGGAAAGGAATTCACTCTCACATCCGTGAAAGTGTAACGTCTGTGCATCGTGCTCCAGGAAGCTCTCAGGAGGACGGTGGATCGAAGCCCTGTCACAGTTAAATCACCTTGAGCTTTTCCTTCCCTTATGTGAGGAAAATGGAGACGTGAAAATCATTTGTGTGTCATTTTGCGGGAAAAATACTTCAGGTAATGAGACAGGATTTGAGGATTTGAGTGGGAAGGTTATTATAGCCAACCCTTCATGCCTTTTTCTACAAAATAGTCAACACATGGTCTCCCAAGCTGCATAATGAATGTAGTGTCTCATGGGCTTGGGATATTGGGAGGGTTTGTTTCTTATCTGTGATCAGATATTAATTTGCCTTAAACAAAAGAAGTAATTTACTGTGTAATTCTGAGGTTTATGGTGTTTTTACTGAATCCTTTCATCTTTTGAAAGATAGTGTTATAAATTTTAATAGAAACTATTGTTTTCTTAAAACACTTCTTTTTTTTTTTTTAGTTCTTTCTATTCTCTTCAATCAAATTATAGGGTTGGAGCAAATATCTTCATGATGTTTGAGGCCTAGCCCTGCAAATCTTTAGTAGTTTTTCCTCTCTCTCTCTCTCTCTCTCTCTCTCTCTCTCTGTATTTTTTACTTTGTAACATTGCCAACCCTAAATAGAGCCATGGCACAATACTTTTTTGGGAACAAAAGTGTTTTTTTTTCCTATCAGGGGATTTTAGCCTTCATAAACTGTACTTAATTCAGGTTTCTGTGTTGTATGTGTGACATTGAGCTACTCTGTCAAATATAGACTTCCTTTAAGGAATTTCAGGAAACCCCCTTACCACAAGGATACAAATTAATGTTTTTCTAGTTTAATTACAGCAGCTTTCAAAGGAAACACCTTTCAGACCATTATCTAAAGTTGACTTCCTTTAAAATTACAGGAGGGCACATAGAATGACGGATGGAAATCTGCCCTAGCGTGCCAAAAATCATTTGTGCTTTGGGGACAGTGTAAAGGATAAGCTCTGGAATTTGACCTCAGAGGGTAGGTATGTTTTGTGGGGGGTTGGGGTGGAGATAACTAGAAAAGCAAGTGGAGCGCCTTCCTCTAAGGCAATTATCCTTGTACAGTTCCAAGCTCCCACTTTAGTAACCGCCTTCCCGCCTCCCAGTGACGTGACCCCAAGGAGCCCGCCATTACAGTCCTGGCTTGATGGATAAATACTAGTTATGCGTTCTGAGTTGACACTAGCATTTTGCATGATAGCCTGTTGGATTTGCTTGGCTCAGATGGAGATTTTCATTCATCTAAAGCTGCAGTGTGGAAAGATGGTTGCCGTGGGGTTTGCCAAGATGCAGAGATATCCCCCCATCCTATAGCAGGACCGAGACAGCTGTTCTGAGAACTGTTTGGGCAAAGCCTTTGCAATTGGTTGCATTAACTGTTCTTTGGCAGTTGCAGAGCTGGTTCCTACAGAACGAGAGTCTGATTTACCTTGGAAACTACCTGTAAGAGATAGTGGTGTGTCACATGTGTGTGTTCCTTGTGTGTGTTTAATTGAGAAGACCCAGCTGTAGAAGGGCATAGGACCACGTCAGGGTATGGGAGCTATGACGTGATGCTCCTTATTCCTTAGCTGTCATTCCTGGCTGCTGGCTGCAGAACTGAGCATGGATGTCGAGCTGTTATTGGGGTCAGTGGTCTCTGCACAGGGGCAGTGTGGGCAGTATGGGATGAGGTGGCAAAAAAAAGTGTTATTCCTTAGGGAATTTCCTGAACTGCTGAGCATCAGTTTCTTTATCTGTCAAATGGGTCTAGTAATGCCTGCTCTGCTTATCTCACAGGGTCCTACACATTGTAAGAAGACCCATGAGTAAATGCTGTAAAAGCCATGGAGAGCTTGAAGTAGGTACATTCCATAAGAGGATGTAGGGCCTAATCATTAGTGATTATTTAGCAGAGTTGGAGAAGTAGTTTGTTAGCAGTAACAAATGCTATTTAGTACGTGGGTATTAATTAGGAGGAGGAACACCACTGTGACTACTTAGCCAGGTGAGTAACCATTGTTTTTACTTTGAGTTTATTATAGGATAGATGGTTCTGTTGCCTGAAATCCCAAAGCCCGAGCTGAGAGGGCATCTTAGGAGGTACTGAGTTTGTCATTCCCTCTTGTGGCTGCTGAATGGGGTCCGCAGGCTGTGCAGGCTGAGCTGCAGGCCAACGACCTTGCTTGGCCTAGTTCCTGCTTGGTGGAGAGATAATGCAGCTCTACGGGAACTTATAAAATCAGGGTGTCTGTTTCCACTGGCATTTCTTTTTAGTTACAATAATCAATAATATGAAATTAAATCAAGACGTTCCTTGTACCAGCTTCTGCTTCTCAGATACATTTGTGATCTCTATGTTCTTTTATTCATGTTGGATTTTTCTTCAGAAGGTGATTTTTCTAGTATCACAGAACAGGCTTTCTGGGGGAAAGCCTGGGAATTTGAACCTCCTTAGCTGTGTGAACTTGGACAAATCAATAGAGCTCACTAAGCCCAGTTTTTCGTATCTATAATGGGTATAATTATACCAACCTCCAAGATATTGTAGGGATCATGTGAGATTATACTCTAATCCTTACTCAGTGTCTGGAACTCAGTGGGCCTACAAATAGAGGTAGGTGCTTTCAAGGTGATCTGTGTAAGTGTATTGCAAGGGTTCTCAAGAAAGCTGATCATCAGAATTACCGGGGATGCCTTAAAACAAGCACCGCCACCAGCACCAGATACCACCACTCCCCTTCCCCTGTCCAGACCCCCTCATCCAGATCTCTAGAGGTGGAAACAAAGGCCTTTCAAGGCTGCTTCTGATGCCCAGCCATGTTTGAGAACCTCTCCAGGATGGGGTTTTATTTTTTCTAATCGTCTTAATAAAGGCAAAATGATTGTGTGATACATGCTTTAAGAGTTTAGATATTCTGGCCATTTCTTTTCATGCTGGATTTTTGCCTCTCTTTACACAGCAAGTTATTTCTCTTTATTGGGAGTGGATAGGATGGGAAATGGAACAATTGAAAAAACAATTGTCTAATAAGAGACAACTGTGTTGCTTGACTAAGTAGAAATTGGTAATTTGCACCTTTAAAAGGCCCTCTTTGTCATACTGAAGAGAACTGGATTATCTCTATCTGGTTGGTCACCCTAGGGTTGACCTCCAAGATGCAGAAATTTGTCTCTGAGATGGCTTTCAGATGGAGCATCAGCCTGCAGTTTTGGATCTGTTTTCTGAGTATGGGTGGGGTTTCTTCTCTGGCTCTCCTTCTCCCTCTGGCTGGCTCAGGACTGGGAGAACTCTTATCACTGTCTGGAGGAGCTGGATGGAGCTGTGGTTGGTGCCTGTGGATCCTGCCTGGGGAAGCCAGCTTAAATTCCAACTCCACCTCTTAAAAGCTGGGAATTTCACAGGGATGGAATCCGTTCCCAGCTTGAAATTTACCTAGATTTGACTTGGCACCGAAGTTGAGGCCTGAAATGTTTCTGTTGAGCAAAGAGAAATATATCAGAGTAGGATGCAAAAAAACCATTCATCAGGAAACATTTCCCTTTTCATTTCCTGGTTCGGTGACCTTAAATAAGTCATTGAACCTTGGAGTGAACCCTGTTAGACAGGGGTGTTACTGGACCAAGGCAGTGGATTCTTTTGCCCTATGAGCTCAAATGACCAATTCCTGAGACACTGGGGTTTCAAAGAGAGAAAGAGTTTTAATTGCTAGGCACAAAGCAGGAGAACAGATGGTGTATCGGTCCAAAATCTGTCTCCCTGAACTGCAGTGATTCTGATAGTTTTAAAGCATCAAAAGATGGGCAAGTTTTAGGATAATGAGTACAGTGGCCCCAGATTATGTAATTAGAGGTGATCTAATAATTGGGTATGCACAGATTGATCACATGCTTAGTCACAGAATGTATATAAGAAAATGGCGGTCTTAATATTATGATGGGCATGATTTTTAGTATTATAATGAGGTATGGGTGACTTCGAGGTTAAAGTCTAAGCTACTGTGCATGTCAGGCAGGCCCATTCTGGTTAGATCAGGCTTCAGTTATCAAGATAACTTTGGACTTGGGGTGGGTTAGTTCCGGGCTGACCTTTCATTAATAAACATTAGGGGCTGTCTTTAGTGATCATAAGAATTTAAAGTTGAAAAACTGGATAAATGGGTACAAGTGAAGGTTAATCACAAGGTTTTTACAATCCCAAGGGCACAAGATAAAGGCTATAAAATCATTATCAGAGATCAAGGCAGCTGGATTACATACAATTCAGTTTTCAGGTATTTCCCTCTGTCTGCTCTAATAAACCAGAAAGTAAAAAGGAATATCTATATAATGATTCAACAATCATAATCAGTCCTTAAATCCTAACTTCTTGGTTACAGGGGCTCACATCCCTGGCCTTAGCATCCTCAAGGGAAATAGTATTTTATGTACAAATGCTTTGTAAAACCACAGCCATGTCACCCTTATTATAAAAGGAATGTTTTGTTGCTTGTTAGAACACTGGCATTTTCTCAGTACTTTTGCTACTTGTTTACCTATCTTCTCTATGTTCAATATGGCAGATTATTTGTACTTTAGTTTATTTCTCACTTTTTAGCCCCCTGGGAATCCTGCAGTGTCCAGGAACTTTGAAGAAGACTTTTCTGGAAACTCACATGGGTTCCTCCCTATCCCACCCCCATGGGCTGTCTTTAAAAATCCATCTGAGGCCGTGTTTGCTGGAAAGAGAAAACCGATGCTTGTGTGAAGCAGCTCTGACCAGCAGCCTCCATGCTGTAGTGTTCACAAAATCTAGACTTTTTTCTTTTTCTTTGCTCCTTAATTGGAGTTGAGTGGCACTGCAGCAAGACTTGTTTTCTGGCGTAGCTATGACCCAAAGTGTCTTTCTTGTGAATAGATGTTGCTTCTTGCTCTAGTGACTCAAGAATGGGAAGGACACATGGAGAAAATCACAAGTGTGTTTTGGTGCCAACAAATGGGGCTGCCTTCCAGAAAAATTATTTGCATTCAGCATGTGTTTGTTAAATGGGCAGTTATTGAATGTGCAGTTGCTGACATCGGAGTGCCTGTCCTTGGTGTTGACCTTGGAAGGTAGTAGTTCAGTAGCAGCCCACATTTGGCACTGGGGATGCAGAGCTAGTGGGCTTTTGAATCAGTGCTCTTTCATTCATTCGTTCATCTGAATCAAGGATGGGTTGTTTTAAAATATATACCTGGCCAGAAAACAAACTTAGACATAAGAACATATAGAGAATGAGTTACTTATAGATGATTCCAATATTTAACCGTTGGTATAACCATCCCTCCACCCATCCTTCCTTCCAGCTGTCCTTCCATCCACCCATCCACCTATCCACCCACCCACCATCCTCCAACCACCAACCATCCTCTATTTTGGCAAACAGTTATTAAGCACCTACCTTTGTGCTAGTTCTGTGCTAGGCTCTTGGGATACAAAATCAAATAATACAGAGTTCCCGTCCTCAAAGACCCTGCAGTCTAGGTTCAGTGTATTTTCCTAAATTCTAAGTCAAACACTTATTATTTTGCTTTGGTTTTTATCTTTTGAACAAAGCAAGGCATGCAATCATTGTGACGTTTTCACTTGTTTTTATAACCCAAGGTCTAGAGTTGGATTTCATGTTTTGCATAATTCTAAGCACAGTATAAGTTCTTGTATTATTAAACAGGAAAAAAGGGAAGAAATTATAATCTAGAGAAAATATCAAACCTCATGATTAAAAATGTTTGATGGTATCTTACTGAAATTCCTAAAAGTTTTTTTAAGCCTCATAATGTATAGCATTCAAAATAGGTTTTTTGAGCCTTGAGTAAATTTAAGTGCTAAACATATTCAAAATATATTAATTTGGAAGGCCAGGTGGGAAGCAGAGATTTTAGACTTTCAAATTAGCACAGGGGCAGGTTGTAAAACTGAGTGGTTAACAGTGTGGGCTTGCTGAGCTTGAATCTCCATTCTGCCACTCTCCCCATGTGAACTTGGGCAGTTTAACCTCTCTGAGTCTCAGTTTCCCCCTTTGCAAAATAAGAAAAGAGAATCATTGTGAGAATGAAGTGAGATCCAGGAAAGCGCAGGGCTGGCATAGTCAGCCCACTGTAAAGTCTAGTTATTTAGATTATTATTAGAGGCAAAGGGATTAGATGGCTTAAAAAAAAAAAAAAAAAAAAGGAAAGAAAGAAAGAAAAGAAAAAATGGAAAAGCAAGCAGTGGCATTTTGAGGCTTTTAATCAACATGAGATACGTGATGCCATTTGTTACTCTACAACTAATATTATCCTGAGAAATATTAATACTTCTTGTATAGTGCTTATTTGCATCCTTGCATGATGCTCATGAGCAGTGGACAAGCTGCTTTTGCAGTTAAAGGAGTGATGGGAGTGTTTGGGGGACATTGGGAGAGGGAAAAAGAAAATTTTAAGCAATATTATAGATTGTTAGCCAACACACCTGAGTGTTAGCAAATCTTTTAGGCAGGTCACCAACTCAGATAGTTTTTACAAATCAAAAAGACAATTGTTGATTGTCTTTGACATTGTATTTTTTTAAAGGGCTGACAGCAAGTTGGATTTTATATATAACACTTGAGGCAACCAGTTCAGCGTAGTGGGATATATTTAACAAATGGATAGTTTTCTTTAAAAAAAAAAAAGAGAGTGAGTTTCTCTTAGTGTTTTTTTTTCCATGGAAGGTAGTCCTATATACTGTTTATAGAGGCCTTGATCCTTTTTAAACTTAAGGAGCCCTGTCTGCCTCCATGGTAATAAATCGAGATCCTTATGGGGGCTGAGGGACATTTAATTTATGTGCTCAGCTCTTTCACCAAATCCAGCAGCGACTTCCTGGGTTGTTTTGCTTGACTGATGACTCTCTGGCATTTTGTGCTGGAGGGACGTCTTTTGAAGTTTCTCCTGTGGGGCCTGGGGTTTGCCCCTGCGAGGTGTTAGTGAGCTTCCTGCTGGGGCTTTATTTGTGAGGGGGCTTGTGAGAGGGGATTGATGGGCGAGCGGGGGCAGTGAGGGCAGTGGAGCTCTTGTTCGTCACCTCCGAAGGGTTGACTCAGGCCTGGGGTCCCTGGTCCCCCCGACCTGTGTTTGGAACCCATTGCAGCATTGGTTTTCTTCCTGCTCCCCAGGCCAGTGCTTGTGTAGCTTCTGGGGGTTCCCAGAACCCTGGCAGGTATTGGCTGTAGGCCCAGCTGGGGAATGTGCTGGAAGGATAGGTTCAGGAATCCGTGTAGTCAGGTGCACTCTGAGCAGGGGATAACAGGGGTTTGCACTGGATAATGAGAGCCTTTGTCTTGAGTAAAACAACAAAGCTCCAGTTAAATCACATCCTGCCCTGTTTTCTCCTGAGTTTGGCGAGGTTTCCATCTTCTGTCCTCACTGGCCTGCCCACCTCCAGTCTCTTTACCCCACTGTCCCCCAAAGTCCATCCTTCTCACCAGAACCGGAGTGCTCTCTCTAAAACGAAAATCTGTTCATGTCATTCTCTTACTTCAAATCCTTCCATGGCTGTCCTTGGCTGATGGGATAAGCTTCCAATTCCTTGGAATGTGACAGGAGGTCCTTTGTATTCTGGCTTCTGTCTGCTGGCAGGAATATCATCCCCAGCCGGGCAACCTACACATCCTTCAAGCCTAAGTTCAAGGACCCCATCCTCTGTGAGGCCCTCCTAGACGCCCCCTCTCCACCTTCCTCCCTCTCCACCCCCCAGACTTAGATCCTCCTCTCTGGATATCCCTAGAGCACCAAGCTTACTTCAGTTGCAGCTTTATGAATCACTTCACAATTGTTGATTCTGTTGTCTCTTTCCCCAGTTAGACTCTGAGGGCAGGTTCCCCAGCTGGATTTCCCCTGAGCCTGGTGGTTAATCAATGTTTATTCAATCAGTTGATATTTACCTTGTTGTGTGGTTTCCTTATGAAGGCCCAGGGCTTTGTGTTCTATAAGAAGTGATGATAGCCCTGATTGTCTACGGGGTGTTGATAGCCCCACACATAGTGTGACCCCAGATAACTATGGTTAAGACAACACCAATAATTTTAGCTATTATTTATTGAGTACTTTCTGTACGCCAAACAAGTACATACCTCAACTGATCTTCACAACACCCTTTGAGCTAAGTATATCTTTGTATAAGCTTGAGCCATCATACCCTGGGAGATGTCGTAGCCCTAGCTGAGAGCAAGATGAGAAAGTTAAAGCTGCTTTAACTCCAGATCATTCTGGCAAGACTTGATACTCTAAAGCAGACTTTCCTTAAGAAGTCCAACTGCATATAAAATTCCCATGAAACTGGCAAGAAAATGAAACCTGCTTTAACTAATTTTTCATTTGAAAACCTAGTAAGAAACTGCTTTTAGCAAAAACTATGTTCATTAGAACCATTGCTAATTCACAGAGACCCCTGCAGTTTGGGGACCATGTGGCTAGTAGCTGTTCTCCTGGAAACTAAGGCCTGGAGAAGTTTCCAGAGACTTTGTTGGGTCATAAGAAAAGTTAGTTAATGAACCAGACCCTGTGCTGCCTTTCCTTTGGTGTCCAGATAGAGAGAATTTTAAATTCGCTCCTCACTCGAGGTACTTTTGGGGCTTTTTAATTATTCTTGACTTTGAAAACTTGTGAAAGAGCATTTTCTTTCCCGGCCATTTTCAGTTTGACACACTTGGCAGTATTTTGTTGTGTGTCCCCAGGACTGACTTTGCAATTCTTTCTGAATTGTGTCAGTTCTACAGAGTCTACTGAAGAGAACTGTACCTTTGGGAAGAGAATTGAGATGATAAACACGTCATGGGGCTTGTGGGACCTTTTTCTAGCATAGAGAAAACCAACCGATGTCGAGAAGTAGCTGTTTCTGCAGCACTTCAGCAGTATTCCCATTTCACGTCAGGGCTCGGCCACCCTGTGGAGGAACTGAAATTTAAATGGAGAAGTAGAAAAGTCTCTACCTGACCTTCTCTGAATCTGGGGAAGCTGATGAGGAACAAACTGAGGGCCTGGGACCAGAATGGCTAAGAACAGCTAAGGAGCTGTGTTTACTCACCCTTGGCTGGAGAGATTGTTAGGCTTGGGCTGAATTATTTGAAGTTGGTCACATTTCTTCCTTGGCTTAAGTAAACTGAGTGTGTGGCCGAGAGATATTATGTCCTAACCGCTGGTGTCTGACTGCCTCATTCAAATTCAGGCCTTACCATTTACTTAACTGTGAGAGCTTAGACAAGTGACTTGCCTCTCTGGGCCCAGTGTCTTCCATGGCGAAATGAAGATAACTGTCGTACCTGCTTTATAAGTCTGTGTGTGGATTAAATGAGATAATGCATCATACTCAGTACAGAGTTTTATCAGGTCAACTGCTTTAACAAAGAAGCCCCAAATGATAGTGGATTAAACAAGATGAAAGTTTCTCTCTTTCCGATGTAAGGCCAAGGGAGGTAGCCCATGGCTGGTTATGGAGGTTCCCCAATCATCAGGGACCCAGCCTCCTCTACCTTGTTTTCTTTGCCATCCTTCATATGTGGCTTCCATTTTATGGTCCAAGATGGCTGCTTCAGATCCTGTCATCATTTCTACATTCTAGCCAGAAAGGAGAGAGGGGAAGGGGAGAACATATCCCTTCCCTTTAATAATGTGACTTGAAAGTTGCTTACATAACTGTCTTATCCCATTGGCCAGAGCTTAGTCATGTGACCACATTACTCATAAGGGAAGCTGGGAAATTTAAGTCTTCAGCTGGTGGTTACGAGCCCCATTAAAATGTCTGTTATGCTGCAAGAAGGAGATATGAGATATGAAGGGACAACCGGCCATATCTTTCCAAGAGTTAAGTGCTCAGTAAAAGCCAGTTGTCAGTTCACAGGCCCAGCTCTTTGCCAGAAGCTTTGAAGATGTTCTAGGCTTTGAATATGTGATGTTCCAAAATGAGGATGAAAAAAGAATAGTTTGCATGTTTCAAGGAGGCCCTTACCTGCAAGGAGCACCTGGGTAAGAATGATAGCCTAGAAATGTGGATCTTATTTTTATCTTACAGCACCCCTCTCCATATTGATGGACTGTAATAAAGGCAAAACAGTGATAAAAAAATAAAAGCCAGTTATCACCACCACCACCACCACCACCACCCACCACCACCTCCACCCCCTCACCACCACCAACCACCGCCGCCACCACCAACCACCGCCCCCACCATCAACCACCAACCACCACTGCCACCATCACCACCACCATGACTACCACCACCACCACCACCAGCATTTCTGATTTTATCCTATAAATTCCTCCATGTCCTCACTTCCTAATTTGTTCCCTTATTTTCCATTTTTCCCAGTGCTTGTGCTTTGTCTACTCCACAGTTTGCTCACTGTCCATGTACTTGTGGTACCCTTTTATACCTAGACGTTGGTAGTATAACCACAGCTCTGCAGATTTCCTGTGTGACCCAAATGGATATTAAAGCTGGTGAGGACACTGACATTTTAGGAATAGGAGGTACAAGAGCAAAGTCTTAATGGTCCACTTGGTAGTATAATTAAAATAAGGCAAGAAAAGCTGATCAAGAGAAGAAAAAAAGTTTCAGCTACCTTTAAATGCAGGTTAAGAAGTTTTGTTTTGTTTTGTTTTGTTTTACCTGTGTGTGAAGCCTTGAAACTTTTTGAAAGTTCTTTTCAAAGCTCCAGTCTGGATACCCAGCTCCTGGCTCGGATTCTGGGTTTCCCAATTATGATAGGTTTAAAATCTGGGCTATGTAGAAGCCAAATTTCTTCTGCTTCAGAAGCACTTTGAATAAATGAAAGGATTAGTTTCGTGGATGCTGGTTCATGATTTAAATGTTCTGGAAGCATCATTCACGGTTGGAGATGGTTCATCGAGCATTCACATGGACTTAGTGCTCATTAAAGTGTTGAGGAAGGTGGATGTCACTCTACCGGTGTAAATCTTAGTTAAGTTAATTTAATGGAGCTGCAGTTCCTTCATGTTTTCCGACAGCCAGATTTTACTTTCATCATTTGTCTCCTCCTTTCTCCTTTTTAAAATACCGTGTCAGAAAATGACATTTTCTCCTGGGAAGAATTGTTCTAAGATTATGGCCTGTCTTCACTTTACCGAGGCACTTGTCTTTAAAGATTGGGGACCATGAAAACAAGGGTCTAGGAAATCCTCAGCAAGAAATATTAAAGTTGTCTTCGATATTTTTTTCTCCTTCATCCTTTTCACCTCTCAGTCCTTGTTGGTTCTCCCTAAGAAATTTCTTGGGACTTCCTCTCCATTTTATTCCTCTGTTATTGTTCTAGTTCAGGTCCTCAGCAGCCTTGCTAGGACTGGTGCAGTAGTCTCCTGGTTTCCCTGCCTCCTGCCTCTGTCCTATATCAGACACATTCTCCCAGCACAGATCTGGCCCCACCACTGCCTTGTTTGCAATAGTCAGTACTTCCCATCACAATAGAACGTACAGAGTGAGCCTTCCTTGGCATGGGGCCAAAGGCCAGGCCATCACTGTGGTTGTCTGCTAACATATTAGTAACAAAATGGCGGCATTGTGGTAGGTATTATTTATTACCCTCTTTTACAGCAGAGGAAACAGAGGCTACATAGTTTAAGTGATATTTTCCCATTGATACCTGCAAAAGGTGGTGAAACCCAGATTGGACCCTGGGTGGCTGGGCTTCTGAAGTGGTGCCCTCAACCACTGGACCCTGTTTAGTCTGATCTCTTTCCATCCTCCTCTTTGGTCACTTCTCTCTCTCACACCCTGGCTTCTGGCCTCACCGATCAGCTTTTGTGCCTCTTTCTTGTTGCCTTGTGTAGCATGGCTGGAAGCTGTCCACGTTGTCCTGTCTGTGCCTCTGCCTTTGTCGTTCTGTCTTAAAAGCCTTTGCTCTCCTTATTGATGGGCAAAGTTTTACTCCAAGATCTAGTTCACAGGTGTGTGGGGCTGAAGAGTGTTTCTCCCCAAATTTCACCCAGAAACTCAGACTGTGACCTTATTTGGAAATAGGGTCTTTGCAAATGTAATAAGATGAAGTCATACTGGATTCAGGTGGGCCCCAAATCCAGTCACTGGTGTTCTTGTAAGGAAAGGAGGGTTTCTGCTTCAAAAGACATGAGCAAGCATTACCACAAAGGAGAGTCTAAACTTGTATGTAATGGTGCCTAAGAGTCTCCCCCTGAGTACCTCTTTGTTGCTCAGATGTGGCCCTCTCTCTCTCTAACTGAGCCATCTCGACAGGTGAACTCGCTGCCCTCCCCCCTACGTGGGACCCGACTCCCAGGGGTGTAAATCTCCCTGGCAACGCAGAGTATGACTCCCGGGGATGAATGTGGACCCGGCATCGTGGGACTGAGAGTATCTTCTTGACCAAAAGGGGGATGCAAAATGAGACGAAATAGTTTCAGTGGCTGAGAGATTCCAAATGGAGTCGAGAGGTCACTCTGGTGGACATTCTTATGCACTATATAGATAACACCTCTTAGGCTTTAATGTATTGGAATAGCTAGAAGTAAATACCTGAAACTACCAAACTCCAACCCAGTAGTCTGGACTCCTGAAGACAATTATATAATAATGTAGATTACAAGAGGTGACAGTGTGATTGTGAAGACCTTGTGGATCACACCCCCTTTATCTAGTGTATGGATGAGTGGAGGAATGGGGATAAAAACTAAAGGACAAATGGGGTGGGATGGAGGATGATTTGGGTGTTCTTTTTCACTTTTATTTTTTATTCTTGTTCTGGTTCTTTCAGATGTAAGGAAAATGTTCAGAGATAGATTGTGGTGATGAACGCATAACTATGTTATCATACTGTGGACAGTGGATTGTATATCATGGATGATTGTATGGTGTGTGAATGTATTTCAATAAAACTGAATTTAATAAAAAAAAAGTGGATTATCAGTAAAAGAAAAAAAAAAGACATGAGCAAGAAAGTGAAGACAACCTACAGAGTGGAAGAAAATATATGGAAACCATGTATCTGATAAGTGTTTAATATCCAGAACTCCTACAACGCAACAAAAAAAGACAACCCAACTGAAAAATGGGCAAAGGAGTTGAATAGACATTTCCCCAAAGAAGATACACAAATGCCCAATATGCACATAAAAAGATGTGTTCAACGTCATTAGCCACTAGGGAAATGGAAATCAAAACCACAACGAGATAACACTTCACACCCAACAGAATGGCCATTTTAAAAAAAAACTGACAGAAAATAAGTGTGGGAGAGGATGTGGAGAAATAGGAACCCTTGAACATTGTTGGTGGGAATATAAATGGTGTAGCTGCTATGGAAAATGGTTTGGCGTTTCCTCAGACATTTAAACATAGAACTATCTTATGACCCGGCAATTCCACTCTGAGATATATACCCAAAAGAATTGAAAGCAGGGACTTGAATGGATATTTGTGCATCAGTATTCCTAGCAGTTGTTTACATTAGTCAAAAGGTGGAAGCAACCCAAGTGTCCATCAACAGATGAATGGATAAACAGAATGTGATCTATCCTTACAGTGGAATATTATTCAGCAATAAAAAGCAGTGATGTGCTGGAACATGCTACAACATGGATGAACCTTGAAGACATCATGTTGAGTGAAATAAGACAGACACAAAACGATAGATAGTTTACACTTTCACTTTTTATGTGGTAACTAGGATACACAGATTCATAGAGAAAGAAAGTAGATTACAGGTTAGGGTGTGTGTGTGTGTGTGTGAATGGGAAGTTAATGCTTAATGGGTACAGAGTTTCTCTTTGGGGTGATAAGAAAGCTTTGGAAATGGACAGTGGTGATGGTTGCAGAACATTTCAGTGTAATCAGTACTGCTGAATTGTCCACTTAAAAATGGTTAACATGACATATTTTATGTTATGGATTTTGCTGCAACAAAATTTTTTTTTTAATTAAAAAAAAATGCATTCGAGGACAGGACACAGACTCCGAGGGAAGCAGGCCATGGATGATGGAGGTCAAGATTGGAATGAGCAGCTACAGCATCCAGAGAACATGAAGGTTTGCCAGCCACCCCTGGAGCTGGGAGAGGGGCCTGGAGCAGATTCTCCCTCAGAGCCTCCAGAAGGAGCCAGCCCTCCTGACACCTTCACTTCAGAATTCTGGACACCAGAGCTGCAAGAGAATAAATTTCTGTTGTTTTACGGCATGCAGTTTGTGGCAATTTGTTACAGCTGCCCTAGAAAGCCAAGACAACAGGTAACCTTCTCTATGAAGATTTTTCTTCCCCCACTTCTCCCCACAACAGATTTAATCCTGCTCGTTTGTGAGTTTCCATTACATTTTGGATGTCTCCATTATTTTGAACGTCTCCATTACTGCACTACGTCATGCCACGGTTGACTGTGGCCTTGATTATCACTTCCCAGTGGATTATAGACTAAGAGTTGAAGAAACCAAGGAACCCTGAGTTTGGAAAAATTGAAAGAAGTTTAATTAAACCATGAACATTATCAGTTTTTTTCTAGAAAACTCTGCATTTGTTGTTTTGGACTTGGTGACACTTCATCTTGGTTATTTTGGCATCAAGCATAAAAGTGTTGGGATTTTGTGAGTCTCTTGAGGAAGGACCCACAAGTTTAATTTTCTCAGATTCTGAAAAAATTGACCATTTGAATTGATCAGGTAGGGAGGATTACTAAGAGTTAGAGCACTTTTCCTCAAGTCTCAGTTTGATGGTTGTGTGTTTCCCGACACCCCCTTAACCTTGACTTGCCGACTGAAAAATGAATAAATAAATAAATGAAAGAATGGTTATTGGTATTACAAAAGGATTCTTTTCAATACGGGTTCCTTCCAGATAGTGTTCCCGGAAGACACTTAAGTCGTGGTTTGTGGTGGTTTACGGATCATTACCACTTGTGGGGGAGAATGGAAAGAGCCAAGAGCAAGTGATTTATCAATAAGCATTGAAGAGAAAGCACTCTGAAATGGCCTTTGAGTCAATGGATTTTCAGAGTCACATGCAGTTTTTCCAGAATAAGCCTTCTTGGGTGTAGCTCACATCCTGTTTACATAAGTATCCATTAGATTGGGCCAACGTTGGCAATTTGAAGGCATTTCTGTAGGATGAAACTAAAATTTAATGCCCCTCCCCCAAATCCTTTCTGGTGGGATTAAAGTTACCCCTTAATGAAAGAAAGGTCTTTCGTTAGTAGAGATGCTTTTTTTAAATGGAAAAAGTGAAAACGAGAATGTGCTTTTCGTAGTCAATTGGCAAGACATTTTCTTTTGCATTTGAAGCAACTGAGTTCTTTTTGCCTTCAAAATTGTTAATGCCATAGTGATCTCAGGTTTTAAGGATAAGTAAATTTATTTAGCAAACCAACTTATTAAATATTTCTGTGATGAATTCAGCTTCTTTGTTCAGAATATTACTTGTATTAAGGAAGGACAATTGAGAAAATGAACATCCAGCATTCTTCCTTTTTTTCCAGTTTTCTTTGATAGCACACTCAGTGGTGCACATGAAGATGTCTACCCTGAAAACATCTGTGGTTTCCTAGCACAATTCTCATGGTTTAACTTCTTAACTCTTCTTCCCCTTAGAGCCAGGGAAATAGAGCAAGAACAATTTTCCAGCAATATTTTTCCAAGTTGCAGTGCACTTGCTGCCCATGGTTCCCATTTAATGATTTTGCTAAATGTTTTTGCTATACATTGAGTGACTTTTCATTTGTTTTTATCACATTAGAAACACATATCTGAGGGTTCTTGGAAGGATTTCAGCTGATACCATTGAGGGATGGGAGAAGCTCTTGTCACCTCCGTTTCTCTTCTCAGGAATGGAAGATTCAGTGTGCATCTCTGTATTGGCTGCATCAGGTTTCTGGCGTGAAAGATGCACAGCCCCAAAGTTCTGCTCATCTCCAGTCTTCCACACTGAAGAAAGTAATGCATGTATAGGTTGATTTCTTGGGAGCGTTTGTTTTGATTATTTCTCATTTGCATACTGCGATAAAAAATAAATTTTCTTAAGGGGCTCAATTATTCTTAGTTCACAGAAGCCAAGATCGTGATTAGCTGTAACGCCTCATCTTCATTAGGCAATTTAAGATGTGAATTATACATTTTTTAAAAAGCAGCTAATTATGGTACAAGCTGATACATTTGCATTTCTGTAAAACCACTGCCGTAGATATTCTGGCTAAAAGACTGTATCATCCTGGGTTGTAAAATTTACTCCTGGTGGGAGCAACTTCTTAGTGGGGCAAGGAAACTCATGATGGGATAATATTGTATGTTATGCCTTTTGATCCTTTTTTCATAGGCCTTGCCCGCAGTTTGGAGTCTGGGGGCTGAGTTGTAGTTCACGGGCTCTGTCTGCTCCTTCACCCTCCTGGGTGTCAGGTGGGATGGGGATGGAATGACAGACCTTGGACTCTGACACTGTCTCCTATTCCTGGTGGCCGTTTGTCTTGGGGACTCCAGAGGAATGTCTGTCCTCGGTGTCCTATCGGTCACCATGCACTGGGACTTAGTAACTGAGACTGAAGGTCTGGTGGTTCTTAGGTGTGCATCCTGATGAGGTCGACGTGTCCTGAAATCTCAGCACCGTCTCACAGGACTCTCTTTGACTGTGCTGCATTCCAGAAGCAGGCGGAATGTCGCTGACCTCAAGGAACATAAACCTTGCATTGTGGGTCGGAGGCATTCGAAAACATCTTCTCCTCTCCTGTTGCCAAGGTGGCTCGATGTTTACTAAAATTAAATCCACGTCGGTTTACCGAGCAGATGGGGAGGGCTGGAGGGGTCGGAAAGTACACTGCTTTATGTGTCCATGATGATATATACATTTAACCAGAGGGAACCTCAGAGTTAAAAACCAGGGCATTATTTCCTTAACAGTGTCATGTATTCATTTATGGTGCTCTTGAAAAGTTAATTGATACATAGATTTATGCATGCACATCTGAAAGAGGTCAAAGCTCAGGATTCAATGTTAATAATAGCAGCTTCATTCTAGACTCTTGCATACAGTTACATTGTGAAGGACAAGCCTATTTATTTAGGGTATTATATTAACTTTCCTTTATGACCTCTGTTAACTCAGCTATTTTCAGTGGTAGGTCAGCAACTTATAGAGAGGCTGTGTATTAGAATTGGGGAGACTGTAATTTGATAAAGTGCACCTATTCAATTTGTTATTTTTTTCTATATAAAATGCAGAGTAAAGCTGGACCAATCTTCTTGCTTAGCAGGGACGTGCAGGAGATGGACTGAGAAAGTAGCTTAGGGGTAGGTGTTCAGAAAGGCTGAAAAGAATGCCTTGGAGTGCATAAAAAAATGATAGTGAGTACTTTCTCACGCCCTTTGGAAGCAAATACAGACCACTTAATTTATGCTTTAAGTCTGGTGTTGATATCCGCAAACCTAGGATCTAAGTCTAACAAGGCCAGCCTCTCCTACACAATAGAACTACCAAGGAATTTATGTCCTTCCTTGTTTTGCAGAAGTTTCCCACTCAGAGTCTGGTCTGTGGACCACAGCTTTGGCATCACTTGGGAGCTTGTTAGGCATGTGGAACCTCAGGCCCCACCTGTCCCTGTGATGTACTTGTATAAATGGTCCACACTTTCTCTTCCCTTTTCTTCCCAGTTTCCCATGTTAGCTAACATCGTGTGTCACTTTCTCCCTTGGATAGCAGACTCCAGCTTTGGTTCACGACAACATGGGCTCTTCTGTTAGCTCTGCTACTTGAAGGTTATTTCACACCTGTCAGCCTTGCTTTCTTCTTCTGTAAAATGGAGATAACAACCACCACCATCTCTTGGGACTTTTTCAAGCATTAAGAGAGCGTATTTGCTAAACCCTCTTCACAGAGCCAGGCACACAGTTAATGGTGCTTTATTTGGAAAGTCATTCATGTCCCCCTGCTGACTGTACCTTCCTTTGAAAGAAGCTCCCTGTCTGGTTCATCTTTGTGTTCCTCCATGCCCCCTTCCCTGTGTCTAGAACATGTTTGATGGATGATATAGTTGTAGCATTAATGTTTGTAGCTTAAAATCCTCAGTTTCTGGAAAATTCCATTTGCATCAGATGCAGCAGTCCTAATAACTTTAGCTCCATGGGGGAGCATCCTAGCGGCATGTTACAAGACAACTCCTCCACCACCAGGTTTAGGCAAGTCTGTGACTGGCTTTGGTTGTGCAGCACCTTGCTCACAGGTGTGAGGAGCAAAAGGGGCAGCTGCCGAGAACATACTGGCTCATGGTTTCCATCATCATGTCACTTTGGAATGAGGTGGAAAATGAAAAGCCCAAATAATTGGCTTGTGTTTTTGATCAACGGGGAAGATGCCTTCTTGGATTGGGGTGTGTTTGTAAGACATAGATCTAAAACAGGAAATCCCATGGGGTGGTGGGCTGGGGCTGTCCTAGAACACAGCCGACCAGGTGAGACTCTTCACCACGGGCCTCTTGGGTGCCCCGCATTGCAGTGGCACTGAGCTTGAGGACACCTGGGTGAGCTTTCCCTCACACTACGGGATAACGGGGCTGAGTGGTTAGCAGGGTGGGCTCTGAAGTCCCGTGGCCTGGGTTGGCATCTTGGCTCTGCCTTCTTCTGGGTGCAGGATCACAGGCACATTAATTAATTAACCTCACTAAAGCCACCCCACTCCCAAGAAACCTGTAGATGAATTTGCGCCATGTCTCCTTAGGCTCCTCTAGACAGTGGCAGTTTCTCGGACGTTTCTTGTTTTTGATGAGCTTGGTGGTTTTGAGGAGTAATGATCAGATGTTGTGTAGAAGGCCCCTCAACTGGGATTTGTCTGATGTTTTTCTCATGAACAGACTGGGGTTGTGGGTTTGGGGAGGAAGACCATAGAGGTAGGGTGCCATTATTCTCATCACATCACATCAAGGGTACATAGCTGTCAAAACGATTTGTGATTGTTGACGTTGACCTTGATCACCTGGCTAAGGCTGTGCATGCCCAGTTTCTGCACTGTAAATCATCCCCCCCCCCTTTCCATACTACACTCTTTGGAATGACATCACTGTGCACCCCACGCTTTAGGAATGTGTTCAATCCAATATTTTTTTAACTTTTCCCATATCTTTATTCAGCACTTTCTGCACGCTGCATTTTATTAGAATCTACTGTATTTTTTCCTATCACTGGATTGTAATTTCCTTCATGGCTTATTTGTGTGAACATTATAGATCCATTGGCCAGATTACCTGACATTTGGGATCTCCCAGTTTCCCAACCTGTACTTCAGCATCTATCATTGAGGAACATTTGCTATCCATATTTTGAGAAGTGTTGATTTTTGAATAATTGAGGCCTAGGAAGCACAAGCAATAATAACAATGAAAGCTCACACTTTCACAGCACTTCTTAACTTGCCAGACTCGGTGTATGCACTTAACATGTGCTAACTCATTTATCCACACAACACCCTATATTAAGACAGGTGTTGTGCTTATCCTCTTTTTGCAGAGGCTTAGAAAATTGTGCACAGTGAAGTGTGGCCTGAAGCTAGTCAGCTAGTCAGTTGTAGGGCTAGGTAGTAGAATTTTGAAAGCAAAAAGTTATCTTTGTATTTGTTAACTATTCTCCCCTGTTACCCACAGCAGCTGATAATTCCACTTAACTTGGTTCCTTTGATAGCAGAGTCCAGGCTTTGAAGCCTGAGAGTCCTGAGTTTGATCCTGGCCTTGCCACTTGCCAGCCGTGTGACCTTGGGCAAGTCATTTCACTTCTCGGCCTCTTCATCTGTAAAATGGGGATAATAGTAATATTGATATGTCCCTGTGAGGCTATGATAAGATAATTCATATAAAACATATTTAGTATATATATTTTATAATAAAATATATTTAGTATATATTATAAATAAAACTGCCATATTTTCTGAATTAAAAGGATGAAAAAGAACAAGATTTGGGAATGCTAAGATGGAATATTTAAAAATAGGGAGTATTCCCCAAATGTAGGATGGTTGCATAGTGGAATTATAAGATGCTCAGAAAAAGATGGAGGCGCTAAATCACGGAAGGGACTGAGAAAGCCAGGACAAGCCATGCCATTGATGTATCTCAAGACGACGTCTCAAACGCCAAATTGTGAGTACCACAATAGCATAAAACACTGTAAAGTATAACCCGCCTTCAGTTATCTCGTCAGACTTTTAGCATTGATCTAAATATAGAACTAAAAGTCATAAATAAAATTAATAAATGAAGCCTCCTGTTAAATTAAATTAATCTATGTCTTAAAATTTATTGTAATGTAGGACCCACAAAAAGAAATGTATATAACATTTTGGATTTAGGGAAGTTAATCTTTTTTTAACTAAGAACTACTATCCATTCCTGGACTTCTTTATTTTATCTTTGCTTCTATCAGTAGCTCTGGCATGCAACTTTTTTTAAAGAAAGAATGAAAGTAAGAGAAAGTGTGTACGTGAGGGAAGAGACAGAAAACCCAGGAGTCTGAGCCATACAAGAGCAGATGTGGTGACACGAGGGCTCTCCAGTCCTCCTCTACCCACACCTGGATGTTCCTATTCAGATTCATGTTGCAGCAAAATCAGAAATGATCAACTATGTGTCAAAGGAACCGTGTGGAGACTTGCAAATGGGCAAATCTGCAGTGTTCCGCCTGGGGTTGCCAAGGCTTGCCCTCTCTAATTACAAAGCTAATGAGGACTGGAGATGAGGGCTCCAGATGGCCCTTGGTGAGCCAGGGACAATTCTGATGCTCTGCAATGGTACATGTTTTCATTCCGGAATCTTGGTTTTTATCTGTGTGTGTGTGTGTGTGTTGAGGTGAACGTACCACAGGAGAGGAGTTGAAATTGAGTCTTCCCTCTAAGATTTTGCTTCCTGAGTTAAAGTTGAAGTTAGGTCAGGAAATGCTTTTTCATCTGCAAAGTTGGGATGGCAGAAGCAAAGCACCAGTGGCAGAGCTTTCAAATGACTTTTAGAAGAAGCCCCATTGTCCCTGAGATGTGCAACACGCCAGTTTGTAAGAATGAGAATGGCAGCATGACACATATATTTTCCTTCCACAGAATGTTTTCAAAGTAGAGAAAGTCTCTAGAATTATATCCAGTTGCCCTTACCACCACCTCCACCCCCACTTTTAAATACATGTACACGTGTGTGCGCGCACACACGCATACTTAAAAAGTTTCCATCTGCCCTGGTCATGCTGTCCTCCTTTGGTGATTAATTGGCAGTCTTTGGCTTTTCTCCGGAGATGCAAAAATCCTTGAGGGTGACCTACATGAGCTGGTGTCAGGCTGCAGAGCGATTTATCACATCTGTGAAGTCAACATCTTAAATGTCCATTTGGCTCAGCTTCCCTCTTGGGGGATTTCCTCCTAGTGCCAGCCAAGGCCCCTTTCACCAAAAAATGGTCTGTGTTCTGCTTGCATGTCATCTCTGGACAGTGTTTTCTCTTCCCCATAACAAAGCTAATAATGGTGTTCTCTTCTTAATTAATTTAATCTCCTTCTGATGTTTTTGCAATGATTCTTTTAACATTCAAAAAATTTCTGTGGTGGCCCCAATGCATGTTCTGAAATACAGTTTTGGCCATTATCTCTTCTTCTTTTCGAATCCCCTTGTTGAGGGTGGAATATTTACTCAGAATGTATTCATCTGGTATTTTAGAGATACCTTTACTCTTTGCTGTATTTCCTGGGAGAACTGGGGAAAACAGTTGAGGAAAGAGCTGTGAAAATTATTTCAAGACTGCCAATCTGGAATGAAAAGAAATTCTTAAGATAAAGACAGTCAGACAACCGTAAGTAATAATTGGGGAATAGTACCACTGCATTTTACATTCTAGCAACTGTCTTGCATGTTATTTCATTTTTCCACTGGAGACAGGTGGTTGGCTGAACAGGGGAGCATGACATATGGTATCTTCCCAATCATCCTTTCTACTGGAGCAGGAGAGATATTTTGGGTAACATGTCATATTTTCTGTTTCTTATTTGTTCCTGACTTCAAGGAGGGGACTGATGATCTTTTCTAACCTTTTATGGTTTTTTTATTTTTTACTTTTTTATTGTTTTGCCGAGGAATGTGATATTTTTTCCCTCCCCTTATCCCCTGACCCTGGATTTGGCTCAGAGTCTTAGAAGAGCAGGGAAGTATAAATTGAGGGAAATCAACAATCTGGTAGGATCCTGCCTGATGAATTTATTTTTCAGCAGCATTAGGAAGTGCTAAGGTCACTGTATACTTTTTTTTATATTTTTTTCCCTACCTTCTCCTGCCTTTTCCTCCTCCTTTCCTATTTTTTCTCTCACTTGCTTTGGGCACCAGTTAAGAAGTATCTGAGACGTCCTAATTAATGCCCATATGTATAGTTTCTGAAGAGATCCTTCTTGGGTTTGAAGAAGGTGTTGGTCAGCTAGCCTTACTGCACTAGTTTCTCAGAAAATAATGACCCTAGTTAAAGATACTTGAGAAAAGAGTGAACTATGGGCTGTGTCCATATCAGAAGAGAAAAATTAACAGATTGGTGGAGAAAGTGGAACAGATGAGTGGAAATTTGTTTTGCTGTTGTAGACGTAGACATTAAAACTTCGAGCTGTAAATAGATAAGTTGTGGTGGTTGTACTCCATCCCCACCTCTGAAAGAGAATGGAATAGATTTTTTTTTTGGGGGGGGTGGTGGTTTGAAATAACAATAAAAAGTCATTTTCATCCCCACCCAAATGACTATGGTAAATTTATATTAAGTGGATATTGGCCTTTCCACAGGAACCATGTAGTTAAAAAGTGTGCCATAATTTTGCCCTACTGCTGAAAAATTATCTTTATGGTAGATTCCTGGTGCAACATCCTTGTTCGGAGATGTAGAGGTGTCGAGGAGTGTTTGGATGGTCTCTGTGGAAGGCAGGAATCCCCCAGAGCCAGGAGGGCCCCCAGGACACGTCCAGGCTGAGCCCCCCGATGTTACTCTGCAGAGTGAACGGGAGGACAGAACTCAAGGTGAGTTCAGTTGTAAATGGCAGAACAAAAGAAAATCAGTTCATCGTGTTCTGAAATCCTCTGTTAGGCTGTCCAGGGAAGTGATGGCTTGGGGTCGTGGTATGAGATTTAAGGACCACTGGTGAAGGGCTCCTTGAGGGTGGGAGGTGGTCTTTCCTGGCAAGGCCTCGCCCTGGGAGCTGGCCCAGACTCCTCAGGAGCTGTTTGCAAATGGGGATTCCATGAGATCGGGTGTGACTCTTGGAATTGATGGATCATTTCAGCATTCCTGTGTGGCTCTCCAGATTTTCCTTTGGAGAAATGAATGTGAACTGTGTTCTGATGGAGGAGAAAAAACTGCTATGGGTCAGGATTTTGCAAACAACAGTCCTTGTCTCTCTCTCCTGGGTACATGCTTGGTTGATAAATTGGGTATCTAGAAGCCTGGGCTTACATATAGAACAAATAGATATTGGGATACTTATTATTTTTTTAAAATGGAACCTCATATTTATTGAATGGGAATTGTAGGTACCAAATATATTATTTTTACATAATCATCTATGATCTGGTGAGGCAGAGTAATAACAATAATGAATAACATTAATTATCAAAAAAATAATGTGTCAGGCTCTCTTCTAAGTATTTTACGTGTATGAATGGATTTATCTCCTCACAATGGATGTCTGAGGATAGATTTGAGAGCTCAGGACACCAAGGCACAGAAAGGTTAAGGAACTTACCCAATATTACATTTAATGACATTTAATGACAGAGCCAGGATTCCAGAGCCCAAACATGTACTTAAACACTTCTACTAGTATCCATCTGAAAGACAAGGAGCCAAGATGTTAAGTAACTTGCCCAAGGTTGTTGATCAATTTTATTTCTCTTATTTCTCATTGATCAGGGGAACTAAAAGGTTTAACTTTTCTTCCCAAGTTGTTCTTAGCCAGCAAATAGGGATACTCTGAGCAACTCAGAGTTGCTCTATGTTTTGCTTTCATGTATATTGAAAAAGGAGTTTGTAAAAGGAAACACAAAAAGTAAGGCAGCCTCAGAAAGGGGGTGTGTAGCACCTGGTGATCTTTTTCCAAGCTGGAATCCCATCACGTCAGGCTTCTGGGAGTTTCCTGCAGTGACTTCTGCTAACCACCTCTTTTCTCTCCTGGACAAAACCAAAACCCAAAGCAAAAGCAAAAGTCCAAAAACAAAAGTCAAAAGAGAAGCGGTGGCAGGACTAGCTGTTCCCGTGGGTGCTTGGCACTCGTTCCAGGAAAGAGGTGTGTGAGCCCCAACTTGTTATAACAAATACAGCCTCTAGCTATGCCTTTTGGAACTGGTCTTCCGAAGTACCAGTTGAGTGGTACTTAGATTTCCAAACCAAATGACTTTCTTTGCAGAGTAGGGTTTCTGAGTCTGGCATATGTCCTAAAGATACCAGGGAAAGCAAGTAGAGAACTTGTTTTTTCTATTTAAAAAAATTACTAATAATAAAATACCTAAGTCTTTTGGCCACTCTAGCTGTTTTCCTACGAGCTGGGAATAGGGAGGATTATCTTGTAGTGGGGTGTCAGTTGAGATGGGAATTTTCTGTGAGATGGGGGAGTCATTGGGGCAAGTACAAATGGTAAGATCTTCCCAAGCAGTGGGTAGAGTAAAAAGGAATGCAGCCCCAGGAAGGGAGGAGGGGTGTGCAGTTCAGGCACATGGGCCAAAAAGATGGGTCTGATTGCCAGGTGGATTGGAGCCCAAGGCTTCAGGTTTTCAAGTGGGTAATTAGAACAGGAAGAAGCCAAATGCAGGCCTGCTGGTGCCAGGAACAGCAAGATTTTCCGTTCAGTTTGGATAGTCTTAGAGCTGACTTGGGTGCATAGAGGTATTTCCTCTGTCAAATCTACAAATACAGACACCTGATGATGTGCCCATGCTTGAGGTGGGGGTGGGGGTGGGTATTAATGAACCAACAGGGTTTTCATTCTTTGAGCAACAAAAAGACTTAGGCTGAAAGATGAATTTACAAGAGAGTATAATTAAGCAGGAAAATGCTTGGTTTTGCTTCCAAGTGTTAATATCTCTGGTTAGCAGAATATCCACCCCAGAGCTCTGGCTCTACAGTCAGAATGCTTGGTTTTATATTCTGGCTGCTATATTACTGGCTCTGTGGCCTCAAACAAATTATTTAATCTCTTTGGGCTTCAGAATGTCTATATCTGTAAAATGAGAATAGTTATAGTAGCTACCTCATGAATTTGTTATGAGGATTAAATGATTTTCTCCCTGGTGAAAAGAAAGAGGCCTTTTACCTGTGTTTCTTGCTTTAGAATGCAGTCTTGATACCCAGTACTGCAGCAGCTCTCTTGCAAACATGAGACAGAGCAAGAGGGGCACAAGTCCATATGCAAAGGATAGAAACGAGAGAGGTGGAATATTGGGATCCTTGATGATTGCTGAGCTGTCAAACCAATGCCTACCTCGAGACTTTCTTAAGGGAGCCACTGCTGGTTGGGTTTTCTCTTATGTGCAGCCAAAAGCATCTTAATTGATTCAAATTTGTTGTTATACTGCAGACTCAGTGAAGGCAGGGCCGTGTCCTGTTCACCTTTGGGGCCTTGAGGAAAACCTAACGTCATGCCCTGCACACAGTAGATGCTCATTGGTTCATGATTGGAAGATGGATGTTTGGAAGGGAGGGAGAGAGGGAGGGAAGCAGGCAGGCATTGTGTGTTGGTAAATTTTCAACTCTCATCTCTCTGGGGGAAAAAGCCCTGATTTGTAGCATTTGCCAATTTCTATGGTGTAAATATTTCCATCTTGGCTGATTTCAGGCTATCAATGTGATGTCAGAGTTGAAAAGAGATTCATGCAATCAAGTCACCACTGGACGGAGGGAGGAATGAGGGAAAAAAGAAAAGGGAAAGAAAGATTTATTAAAATTAGTAATAGTAATAATGATAACAAAACAGTAATGCTTAAAATTTATTGAGGGCTTACTGTGTGCTGAGTTATGCTCCAAGTCCTTCTTGGTGGCATTCCCCTTGTATCTCCTTGGCCAAAATTGGGTCACATGACGCTTCCTAGCTGCAAAAGAGGCAAGGAAAGTTTGGCAAAGAGGAGTGACAGTGCTGTGGCCAGCTTAGAACATTCTTGCGGCATTCCTTGGAGCCAGGCCCCTTGCCTCGCTGCACATGGGCAGATGTCTGTTCATGAAGAAGCAGGGACTGTTGGATGGGCACATCAAGAGTGTCTGAAAGGCAAGACTTTTCAAGTACAGTGGGCTTTGTTTCAATTTCAAAACTGCCCTTTCAGCAAAGTTAACTAGTCTCATCATCATCAGAACTATAAAATGCCTCCCTGCCTTCCTCTGTCTCTGATGGATGCCACTCCAGGCCTGGTCAACTGACCTGGTCCTTCACAATGGAGCGACTGGTTTTCTGAACCAGACAGATGACAACCACAGAGATAAATGAGGTGGGGAGAAAGGAAATATATGCAGATCTTCAAAACCCGATTGCAGTTAAGCACCCACTAGAGAAAACAAGAGCTCCCTTTGTGCAGATTGGCTTGTTTGAGTTGGTCCGTGAAGTCTTGCATGGGTTCGAGGTGGGGGCTGACTGTGGCGGGAGGGAGGTGGAGAGAATGAGGTGATCGGAGTTGTCTACTGCAAGAATTCCTTCCTTATGAGATCAGCTTGCTCCTTTACACATTCTGTTGGGCAAATTGCTCAACAAGAGAGTCCAGCATTATCACTTTTCTCTGGCAGGTGGAAAAGCTATAAGAGAGGAAAATGTCTAGGTTGGGGCTGTTTGCTGGGGAAAAAAGGCAAGAACTATGCTATGGGATATTTCTTTAGTCTTAAGGTCATCTTCAGGATTTTTGCAGATGTTATTTCCTGGTGTTAGTTTCTTGAAAAGAAAAGAAAAGAAGAAAGATTGCGAGTGATTTATCGGTTCCACCTCATCAGAGGCCCAGTGAGGGAAAACAAAGGCAGGGAGAGAAGAGATGTGAGGAGATTGATGATTCTGGTAGCGGACTGCATGCGACAGACAACCCTAAGCTCTGTTTCCCATCCAGCTGAAGATAAGAATGATGAAGCACTGGAAAACACGGGCCATGTTTTGAAGTGAGAGTGCTCTTCAGCTTGAAGAAACACCTAGAAATGCTGAGGGGAAAAGAGGCTGTTATTTCTCAGCAGGCTGGAAGCTGGGCCCTGAGAGTCCGAGTGGTTCCTACCTGTCCCCTTTGTAAAACCAAATCAGAAGTCACCCCTCCCTGCTGTTCTGGGTGGACATCAAGGGAATCTTGGTTGGAGGCAACAGTTCCTTTGGCCTTTCCGGTACAGAACCTACCCACCCCACCCCCCCACCCGCTGCCAGAGTGGGAACAGTTTCGGATCTTTGTTATTTAGAGTGTATTTTTCTTGGTCGGCTGGCATTTTCCCAAATGGTCTGTCCTGTTGTGTTATAAAGACAGAATTACTTAGAGGATAAATACAGAATTACTTAAATAAGTTAGAGACCAGGATCTGTGTAATCAGCACCAGGCAAGTATTTTGATTTTTCCTTAAGCAGAATGTTTCAAAAACGCCGTGTACTTTTACTCTGTTATGAGTGTTGCCTCGTTCTGCTAAGGCAGGTGCTGGTGAACCTTCTCTGCGAAGGGCCAGACAGTCAATGTTAGGCTTTGTGGGTCACTTGCTCTCTGTTGCAACTTCTCAACTCCCCCGTTGAGGTGCAGGGGCAGCCATAGACAATACAGAAACGAATGGGCATGGCTGTCTGCCGGTAAACCATTTATAAAAGCAGGCAGTGGGGAAGAATTGGTCCGTGGGTCACCGTGTGCCCCGACTCCTGCTCTAAGGGGTCTTCGATGGATTGGAAATGGAAAACCCAGCTAAAGTGGCTTAAACAAATAAAAGTGTTATTTTTCTCATGTAATAAGTCCAGGGCTGATAAAGTAGATCCATGAGGCCATCAAGAACCCATGTTCTTTCTATTTTTCTGCTCTACTGTTTTTAACTTCTTGCCTTACAGTCACAAGATGACTTCTGCACCTCCAGGCATCTTGTTCATGTTCCGGGCAAGGAAGGGGAAGGGCAAAGAGCCAGCTGTTTCTGACTTTTTAATCCAGAAAGAAAACTCTCCAAGAACCCACCACTCTCCCGTTAGCCTAGAGGAAGCCCATCAGTATTTGACAGGTGGCTCTGGCAGGAAAGTGCTGAGGGAGCAGTCTGAGTTATGGCTATGAGCGTGTGTAGTAGGTGCTTAATAAAAGTTTGTCGATGATTTGGCAGCTTTGGATCAGTTCTCCCAAGAGCCAGTGATGTCAGATATCCATCTAGCTGGGTATTTCAAACCTCACGACTGCTCAGAGAGGCACTGAGCAAGTTGCCACTTGTCTGACCTGCACGTGGCCTTGGCCTATGGTCAGGGCTCAGCTCCCCCTGTGCGGATACCTAAGGTCCACCTCTGATACTCTCCCTCTTTCATTTCCTACTCCCTCTTCCCTAGCCTCACTTTATTTTGCTGCCATTCCCTCTAATTGTACATGCAGGCCCCATTTGCCCTCTTTCTTTGCATTCTTCTGTGTAGGACCCACTAGCACTCAGGATTCTTGCAGTGTAAGAAACAGAAATGAACAGTGGTTAACCAAGGAGATGGAGTGCAATCAGGAAGAGGGGCTGGATGCTGGTGGGCTCTAAAGCATCAGTTGTCCTCAAGGTGCACTTATACATCAGGTAAATCTCTCTTTTGTCAATATGGATCAGAATTCATTGCAAAAGTCAATGCGTTCTTATGCTAAAAGGCCTTTCTCCACCTGAAACAAAGGGGATAAAGGAGTCAGTGAACCCCCACCTATCCCATTGGGGGTGATGGGGTTAGCCAAGTGCTAAAGGAGGCTGTCTTAATTTCTACTACTGCTCTCTGCCTTGATGATGCAGCCCCTGGGACTTCTGACTTGGTGACGTTGACTTGTTTTATGTTAGCTGGCTTCCGCGTTTCAACTTTCTGTTCCAGGACTTTGCTCAGACTCTTATTTTCTTCATCTTTCTAACAGTCTAGCTAAAGAGGAAAATAAGATGAGTGCTGACAATCCCTTTTGAGACATATTACAACTTCTTTCTTAGCAATTTTCGAGCTTTTGTCTTATTTTGAAAGCTTACCATAAAAAAAAAAAAAGCCTACCATCTTGAAGTGGGTGTTGGGATTCACTGGCATTTTCTCTCAAACTGGGGATGGCTCTATTAAGAAAGGAAGGCAGTTTCCAATTTTACAAATGTTGTGATTTCCCGGACAGACTTTCGGCAGGAAAAATTAACATACGACTGCGTTCTGCACGAATCTATTTCTACATGAAGACCCAACGAGGGGTACAGGGTTCAGACTGACGCCTCTTAGACCCACACGCAGGTGTGAAGTGTCTCCAAATGCTGACAGCATGATTCCATGGGTGGGGTGCAGGGAGCTGGACTGGTTTTCAGCTTATATCCTGGGTCTCCTTGCTTTTGTAAGTGCATACTGGTTATGGATTTTTAGAAGCAGTTCAGCTGCAAGTGAAAGCCTTGCCCACATTGCCAGAATCACCCATTTTCAACCACACTTTAGATCTTCCAAAAAGACACTAGATTACCTTCCCCCTTCTTTCTGGCTTGCTCCGTGCCAACGTCACGTAGACAGGCGACTTCTCTCTGAAAAGGCTGGATTTACATATTTTGATAATTGCAGCTGTCAGATTCCTCGAAGTGATTTAATGGTGTGGGGGCCTAACAAGTGTGAAGAGTATTTTTAACCAAGCTGTGTGGGTTTGATAGCCATTTGGGGACTTGTAATGAAATCTGAAACATCATGAGAGGCTGTGGGGAAGCCAGGAGAGGTGGAGAGAGACTGGGGTGGTGCAAAACTTGGGTATGGGGCAGCTGTTGGGTGATTTGATCCTGAAGTGGGCTGGTGGTCTCCTTTCATGTGTTGGTGACAGCTGTCAGTCAGCCTGCTTTTATGGGGTGTGAAGTTGACACCTTCACTGCTGTCTGGGAAGGGGAGGTTGTCTGGGTGCTGGGAGGGATGCAACTGGAATTGGAAACTCAATCTGCAGTGCATTCATTCATTCATTCATTCAACCAGCATGGTTTTGATGCCTTATACCAGAGTTTCTTGAACTTTAATGTGCATCCAAATCACCAGATGATCTTGTTAAAGTACAGATCCTGCTCCAGTGGGTCTGGATTGGAGATGAGATTCTGCCTTTCTCACAAGTTCCTGGGAGATGCTGACGCTGCTGGTCCAGGGACCACCCCCTGAGTAGCAAAGCTTAAGATTGTATGTCATTTTGGTGTGATGAGGTGAAAAAATTAAGCTTGTTCCTGCCACAAGGTCCAGATGCTCTTTGCTTGGCTGGCTTCTTCTTTTCATTCAAATCTCAGCAGAAATGTCACCACCTTTGAGAGGCTTTTCCTAGTGACCCATGTCTAAAGTAGCTCACCCAGCCCCTGTTTTAGCTCTTACCTTTCTCTGAGATTACCTTGTTTCATATTCCTTTTCTGCCTCTCTGCATTAGAAAATGAGCTCCTCAAGAGCAGAGAACTTGAATTTGCCTGTCTTATTCACTACTGCATGCTCCTCCCATCCTCAGATGTGCCTAGCAGAATGCCTGGCCTATAGTAGATGCTCAGGAAAATTTGTTGCATGAAAGAAGGTCAGAATTCATATCCTTGAGAATCCCACTGACTAGGAGGAAAGATAGGAAATCCAATAATTAGTTACAACTGTGGTGTTGAGAAGTAGTGCAAGGATAGCATTATCAATACAGACTCTAGACTATCTGTATTCCAATCTAGGTGACTTTAAAATCTCCTGGTGCCTCAGTTTTCTCATCAATGAAATGGAGTTGAGTAGCAGCACTTCCTTCATACATTGTCGTGAGGATTAAATGAGCTAGTAAGTGTAAAGCACTTTGCACAGTACCTGGCACAGAGTTGCTGTGAGCATGATGAGGGTGATGATGATGGTGATGGTGGTGGTGATGGTGGCAGTGGTGGAAGTAATGATGGTGGTGGTGGTGGTGGTGTTTATACCTAAATTTTCAGGGAAGATTTCACATAGGAGGTGTCCCTTGAGCTGAATTTCAAAAGGCCGGTCATAATTTCTTAGGTCAGTGTATTGGTTACCTATTGCTGTGTAACAAACTGTCCACAAATTTAGTAACTCCAAGCAACACACAATTTATGGTATCACAGTTTCTGTGCGTCAGGAGTTTAGGAGTGGCTGACATGGGTTCTCTGCTTAAGGGTATCTTGCAAGGCTGCAATCAAAGTGTTAGCCAGGCCTAGAGTCTTATTGGAAGGCCTGACTGGGGCAGGATCTGCTTCCAAGCTTGCATGGTTGCTGGTAGAATTCAGTTCCTTGCAGGCTGTTGGACTAGGGCCTCAGCTTCTTGCCATATGTTGGCCAAGACTGCCCTCAGTTCCTTACCAGGTGGGCCTGCTCATAGGGCAGCTCACAGCATGGGAGCCAGCTTCATCAAAGCCAGCAAGGGAGAGAGAGTGATGGCAAGATGGAAATTACAATCTTATATAATGCAATTATGGAAATGACTTCTCCTTACCCTTTGCTGTATGCTATTAGAAGTAAGTTGCTAGACTACCCTGCACCCAAGTGTGGGTGGGGTGATTACATGAATACCAGGATTTGGGGATCACTGGAGTTGTCTTAGGGTACGTCACCACAGGCAGCAAGAGGGGAACCAGGGGTGAGAGGAAAGGGGCAACTGAGGCAGAGGGAACAGCATGTGCAAGGGCACAGAAGCATGAGAGAGCAAGTTCTCCTGCGGGAGTGGCCCACACTTGGTGGACATGGTGGGCTAGTTAGTTTAGGGGAGTGATCAGAGATGGAGATGGACCAGGAGCCAGTATGTTCCTTGCTCTGGCCTTCCATTTCCTCCTCTGCGAAAAGCGAGGGGCATGGCCTGGATCAGGTGTTTTCACACAGGCTGCCAGGGGGCCTGGGGGTTCCACAGAGGAACTCAGGGGCCGCTGGGGAAGATGGAGAAGGAGCCGGAGCTGAGCAGCCTCCCCTGCCCAGTGAAGCAGCTCTGCTTCAATTGTGTCAGATGCTAGGTTTTCTGCACAAAAGTTTTCTTTGAACAGAAGCTTCCATGACTTGAAAGCAGTCTGGAAACATCTCCACTAGCTGCTCTCCGAGGGCTCTTCCTGCACTGATCTCCCGTGGTTCTGTGTTGGTTCATATGGGCTCGGGCCATGAGCTAAACCTTAGACCTTGAGCCAGTCGATTTACACTGGTATTGTTTTCCCCACCCAGAATTAGGAGAAAGAATAAGCAAGTCCTTTTTTGGCACTTGAGGCTTCTCAAGGGTGGGTGGGCAGGTAGGTTACTAAGTTATGGGAAAACCCAGTTTCTAGGCTTGCAATCAGAAGAACTACTATTCATTCGCTCACTCAGTCATTCGTTCATTTGTTTATTTGTTCAGTGCTACATTAGGGCCTCATTGGGGTCACCTCGCATTGTTTTGTTCAGCACCACAATTTCTTTAATGCTGAGCCCGTAGGATAGGAAAGCCAGACGCCAGCCACGTTGGGGAGGCAGATACTAGTTGACCTGTGCGCACAGTGTGGCTGGCTCTGTCTGTCTCCAAGGCAGGGTCATTGCCCTTCTCCTTTTCGTGGCCCCCAGGAAAGGGGTGTCGTGGGAAGGAGGAGCAGGCAATGGCAGTGAAGATTAGGAGGGTTAGTAGGAGTTGACGCTTAGGAGAGGCAAATATATTTTTGTAGTGAGGTTTTCACTTTTTAAACTTGTGGGTTAAATTTCACTAATTTGGAGTGACCCAGGAAGAAATCTTTTGCTCCATTTTCCAGGCAGACACCTTTCCTTTTCCTCTTTCCACTCACTTCCTGTCTTCCTCTATGCACATTTTTAACTTTTATAAAAAACTGCTCTGTTGGACTCTAACCTCAGCTGGTTCTAGACTTGGAACTAACTGCTCTGGGAGCTTGGACAAGTCATTCAACTGCCTGAGTCCAGGTATCCTGGGAGGGGTAGGCTGCATGGTTTCTAGGCTCCCCTGAGAGGCTGGGTTCTGCCTGACTGCTGTGTCCGGAAGCATTAAAATTCTTCCCTGGAGCCAGCTCTCTCTCGCTTCATTAAATAGCTTGTCCCCAAGGCAGATGGAGCTGGCAAGGGGCCTGTCCTTAAAAGCAACAGGTTGCATGTTGGCGAGTCACCAAGGGCACCTCCATAGAGGACCTGCCTTCCTGCTGCTCTGTGGGCAGGGGGTCCAGGGCCCACCCACAGCCTGCTGGACAGGAGAGGAGGGTGCTGGAGATTTAAGCACTGCTCCAAGAGAGAAGGGATTTCCAAGGTAGGGGGCAGGAGGAGAGGAGAGGGAGAAGTTTTCCCAAAGTCAGAACTTGGAACCCTTGACAGAGCAGCCCCACTAATTGGGCCCTTAGGTGTGCAGTGTGTGGAGGAAGTTCTGGGGATGAGCTTTGGTAGGACAAGAAAGGCCAGCCAGAAAGAGAAGTCATGGTACTAGTAGCTTGTGCTTATTTATCGTCAATTATATGCAAGTTAGTTTCATATGTTTTCTCTAATACTCAAGATAATGTGCCCCATTTTGCAGAGGAGAAGCTGAGGCTCCGAGGCTTCACGGGACTTGTTTTATTTGATCTAGCTGGAAAGTGACGGAGCTATGATTTGAACCAAGTTTGACTCTAAAGCCTTCACATTTTCCATTACACCCAGCTAAGTATAAGAAAGGTAGAGGAAGGGGATCTGCATGGTCCTGGAGTTGGGGTGGGTGGGGATGGCAGAGGTGGGGAGGGAAGTGGACTCCCTTCTGCCCCTTGCCAGCAGCCCTCTCTGGTTCCCTTGGCTGTGAGGAGCTGGGACACTGAGGCTGGAGAGGCTGGGTCATGGAGGGCCTGCTGGCCTTGCTAAGGACTTTGGACTTAGTCCTAGACTAGGTGGTAGGAGCCATGGAAGACTCCGAGATAAGAGTGTGGCATGGTCAGGAGTGCATGGTGAGAGCTGGGAGGAGGATGCTTTGGACAGGGACAAGATGAGAATCTAGGAGACCAGTCAAGAGGCTTAGATACCCAGTTCAGGGGAGAGATGAGCAGGGCCTGAACGAAGCCACTGATGGAAAGATGGGAGAGGAGGGGACCATCTGGGGAGCAATTTATGTGATCAGATGGGTAGGGCTTGGTTTTGAAGGAAGAGGGCAGGAGCAGAGGGAATCCCTGTTGAATGATTCCCTTAAATAGGAGCCAGCAGAGAGGGAGGGTGGACTATCCCTAGAAGGAGCAGAGGGCACAGGAGGAGGAAAACCATGGAAGCCGGGTCACTCCACCACATGGATTTCTGTTTCTTCTCCCAAGGAATGTGGGAATCGGACCAGTTAATCTCAAAGCTTCCTTCCAGCTCTTACAATCCCATGATTCTAAATCACTGCAGGCTGGGCAAAGAAGGCTTTGTGGAGGAGGTGGGTCTTGATCTGGGGGAAGGTCTTGATCAGGGGAGGGGGGGACATCTCAGGGATGGGGACAACCTGTGCTGGGGCCCAGAGCTGGTGCTGAGGGCTGTGCCATTCAGGACCATGAGACAACCCACTTTGACGTGCCGAGGGGACCTTTCCCAGTGACGGCAGCAGCAGCAGGTCCTGTCCTCGTGTCATGGAGCTGTGCAATTACTGTCCCTCATCAATATTTCAGTTTCAGCTTTCACAAAGTGTCTGCGTTTTCACTTTTCTCAGCAGCCTCGGTAAATAAAGGGACGAGCTGACATGGTCCCAGCTGGTGGGCATGCCAGAGTGGGGCCTCCCAGGGCTCTGGAGCCTTTGCATCTATTTGCTACTTAGGACAAACGGGACTTCTCGAAACCAAGCCCCAGCACTTCCATCTTGCCTCCTGAGCACTCTCTTGGACCCTCCCCTGCCCCAGTCTTTTTGATTTGCTTTAAGGGAAAACTGGAGGGGGTGGGGGTTTGTGATCCTCTGAATTAAGCTGGTCTGCACTGTCTCATTTCCTGAAAACTGGGGGCTGGCATCTCTCCTCTCTCCTCCCCCTACACCATAGTTTGTAAAATTGCTTCTGTCATGCTGTTATCATTCTCTCCCTTTGATGGGAACTCTTAATTCCAAGTCCTGGGGCACCAGGAGGGCCTCAGAGATGACCTCTTCAGAAGTGGTTTTAAGGGTCCATGTGGGTGCTACTTGCTAAGCAGATTAGTCACAGACCCATTGTAAGGAGACAGTGTGGTCATTTTCTCCATCTGGGGTTGGTGTGAACCTTATCGCCCATGTTGATGTTTGGCCTTTGAAGACCAGGCTGCAACTTACAGCTTCATGTTCCCCACAGAGAGGAGGGGCTTGTGGTTCCCCCATGTCAAGCATATGGGGTTCGTGCTCCCTCTTCTGTGCTCTGGTAACACCATGGGCAGCCTCTTTGCTAGCATTTCTGGGCTCGGACCCCTTGGTTCCTGCTCTGGGCTATGAACTCAAGGTTAGGGTGGTTGCTTTTTAAAAAATCTCTGTCCTCAGTTCCTGGCACAGAACTTGGCTCATAGTAAATGTTCAACACATTAATTTATCCACTCATTTAGCAAATGCATGTGAAGCGCCCACTTTGGGGATATAGCAGTGAACCAGTGTATATGCTATAACTATTCTCACGGCGCTTCCATTTTGGTGGGGAAGACAGACTATAAATAAGTAAACACATGCGTGACAAATAGCATCATTTGGGGTAATAAAGAAGCCATTAAAGCCCAGTTAGGGAACGGAGAGTGATGGAGTGGGAGAACTATTTTGAGAGGGGCAGTTGGGGAAGGCCTTGATGAGAAGATAACTTTTTTTTTTAACTCAGTTATATTGAGATATATTCACACACTATACAAACCATCTGAAGCATACAATCACTGGCTCACAATATCATCACAATAGTTGTGCATACATCCCCATGATCAATTTTAGAACATTTTCATTACTCCAGAAAAGAAAATTAAAAAAGAAAACCCAAATCCTCCCATACCGCTTATGCTCCTCTGTTATTGACCCATCTTATTGTTACTGTTTGATGAAAGAATATTAAAATATTAGTTAACTATAGTCCATAGTTTGCAATAGGTACTATTTTTCCCATATACCCCTCTATTATTAACTCCTTGTAACAGGTTGTACATTTGTTCTAGTTCATGAAAGAACTTTTTAATATTTGTACAGTTAATCACAGACATTGTCCACCTCTCTGAGAAGGTGACTTTTGAGCAGAGATGTGAGGGGTGTAAATGGTGAGCCATGTGAGGTTCTAAGGGAAGAGTGCTCATAGCAGAGGGATGCCAAGGACAAAGGTCCAGAGGTGGAAATGAGCTTGGCATGTTAGAGGAATAGTGTGGCTGGAGCGGAGTGGGGGCAGAAGGCGAGGGCTAGATCTTCTAGGGTCTTAACGGTCAAGGTTGGGTGTTTAATTGATTACAATCCAGTTTGTGTTGATCTGGATGCACATCAAGGGCCTATGGAAAACTGAACTAGTGTTGGAAAAAGATGTGGCAATTGTATTAGTATATTCTACTCAACCTTGTTTGCAGTTTGCCCACTGCTCATATACAGAGAGGCATTGCTTTACAGTTTATTTAGGAATCTAACATGCAAAGCAATGGGAAGGTTTGATGAGCTGTTGGTGGTGCTCAGGGTGTCTTCAAGGAATTGAGTCTTGGGTGGAGTGAATTTGATATATGCTGTTAAATCTCAGAAATATGGATTAACCTTGGGAAAGCATCTTGAGATGGGTTAGAAAAAATGATTATGCCCCAGCAGGCAACACCAGTGCTTTATGGTACTTTATGGTTGGTGTTCCAGTTTGCTAGAGCTACTGTTATGCAAAATGCAAGCAATGCATTGGCTTTTATAAAAGGGATTTATTAAGTTTCAGATTTACAGTTCTGAGGCCATAAAAGTGTCCAAACTAAGGTATCAACAAGAGGATACCTTCATTGAGGAAAGGTTGATGACGTCTGGAACACCTCTGTCAGCTGAGAAGGCACGTGGCAGGTGTCTGCTGGTCCTTTGCTCCCCACTTGCATTTCAAAATGGCTTTCTCTAAAATGTCTCTAGGCTAGTCTCTCTTAGCCTCTCTCAGCTCTCTGCTTGGTTCTCCTGGGGCGTTTCTCTTGTAAGCATCAGGGAGTCCTCTCTTAGCTTCTCCAGGGAAAACTCTGGGCTTCATCTCTTAGCTTAGCATCTCCAAACGTCCTTCTATCTGCATCTCCCAGTGTCTCCAAGCGTCTGGGTCTGTGTCAGCTCCTGAGCTCTCTTAGGGATCCTAGTGAACTAATCAAGACCCACCCTGAATGGGTGGGGTCACGCCTTCATGGAAACAATCTAATCAAATATCTCACCCATAGCTGGGTTGGTCATGTCTCCATGGAAACAACCCAATCAAAAGTTTCCACCCATAATAAGTCTGCCCCCACAAGATTGCATTGAAGAACATAGGCTTTCCTGGGGTACATAACTGTTTCAAACTGGCATAGTTGGGTAGCAGAAAAGACAACAGACATGGATTCAGAAGATAAGGATTCTAGTCCCAGTGCCCCCACTTACTGAGTTATCTTGGATTAGCCATTTAATATTTTCTGCAGCTGATATCCTTGTCCTGCTTATCCATAATAAATATGAAACATTTTATAAACTGTCACCACTATTCTAAAGGAAGGTACTGGTCCTACATTTTAATTAGACTGAGTTGCTTGAACCTGGGGCCATGTTTTACTTCACCCTTATATCTACTGAGCTAAGCGAAATCCCAAGGGCAGTCCTTGGTGCTTATTGGTGAATTGAATTGCATTGTGGGCTGCAGTGTCCTCCTGGGGATAAAGGCTGGAACAGAAGTGTCACCTAACCTTGGAGAGAAGCCCTAGAATTGGAGCCAGAATCTCAGCTCAGCTATTTAGGGGCTGTGCAGCTGGAAGCAGGTTATTTAACCTCTCTGTGCTACTTTTTCTCATCTTTGAGATGAATACGGTAATTTTACCAGCCTTATCTGGTGCTTGTGAGGATTGGATGGGAAAACAGTGGTGCATGAGATTACACTGGCTTCCAGGAGATGGAAGTTCTTTTCTCACATAATTGTCCCAATGTGGCCTGGCTTGACAGCTTCATGGTGTCAGAGGCCCAGGCTTCTTCCATCTTGTTGCCCTGTCATCCCCAGAGTATTGGCCTTATCTGCGTGTCCAGATGGTTCTCCACTGTGTCATACCCCATCTAGGGGAAGGGGAATGATGGCAAAGGTGTGTGTGCCCAGAAAGTTAACATCGCACATCTGCTCACATCCCATTGGCCAGAACTGGGTCACGTGGTCTATTCCTCGCTGTAGGGGGAGCTGGGAAATTGAGTTTTTATTTTAGTTACCAAGTGCTTTATTTCTAGGCTATATTTCTAGGACTGTGAAAGAAGGTGAGGTCAGATTCGAGACAAGTCATCTGCCACAGCAAAATCAATATTTCTAAACCTTGAAATGAAAATGATTAAGAAGTCACCTGCAGCTTAAATTGGAAATGATTTGACTTGATTCTCCCAAGTGGCAATGGTGGTGGTGGTGGTGGTGGGGGCTACACATGTCTCTGAATTCCTATCTTGGAAGGGAGCCTCATACAGCCTCCCCACCCTCCCACCATGTTTTCTCGGACTTTAATGCATTGTCCACTTGTGTAATAGCCTGTGGTTGAGAATGCCTCCAGTAGGAGGCCTCTTTCCTGCTGTTTTCTGGGGAGTCTGCAGGCAACGTGGGGTCATGGGGTGGGAAGATGTGTGAGGAAGAGAAGGCCCCGGGCAATTGTGTGGTCCTGGCCTTGTCAGCAGCAGTTTGGAACCCCTTGCTAGTTAGGGCATGCTGCAATTGTCCTTTGTTGTTGTTCTCAGCTCCTTGAGATTGGGCAGGTTCCCAGATCCTAAGAGATAAAGGAACATAAGAGTACCATTCTTTCTTCAGTAGCTGAAGCATGTCCCTCTACTGTGCAAGCTGGAGAGAAATGGAAGTGGTTGGAACAGAAGCAGCCAGACCCATTGTCTTACTTTCCTAGGGCTGTCCTAACAAAGTACCACAAACCAGGTGGCTTAAAACAACAGTCATTCATTGTCTCACAGTTCTGGAGGCCAGAAGTCCCCAAATCAAGTCCTTATGGAAGAATCTGTTCCCTGTCTCTCCCCTGGCTTCCGGAGGTGGCTTGTTGGCCATCCTGGCGTTCTCTGCCCCAGTCGTCAGTGGCCGTCTCCCCTCTGTTTGTGTCCAATTCTCCCCTTCTGATGGGGACAACAGTCATGTTGGATTAGGGCCCACCCTAATCCAGGTTAGTCTCAACAAATAACATCTTCAAACACCCTATTTCCAAATAAGTTCATATTCACAAGACTACTGGGGGTTAGGACTCAAATATGTCTTTTTGGGGGACCCAATTCAACCCATAGCACCCATATTTACCAAGTTTCTTTGAAGAGTGGGGATGGGCAATGAGGAAACCACGATCTCATTCCTTTGGGCATCCTCTTCAGACCCCATTTCCTAGGGCCTGTCAACCTTCTAGATATTTCTAGCCCTGCCCCATCCTGGCCCACTTTAGTACATCCAGTTGGCATATCACAGAATGGAAAGAACGAGAACTTTTTTCAGTCTGTGCCAAATATAATTTTGAAAAACAAACCTGTACTCCCAAAGTTAACTTCATGACTCAGAGCCTCAGTGTCCTCATCTCTGTAATGGGAATCTAGAATCTTCCTAGCAGGGAGGTTTTAAGGCTTCATGGACCCCACAAATGGCTTCTTTCTCTGTTCCCTCCCCAAGCTCTATGTCAAACTCCGTAGAAGTCATTATGTCATTTGCATGAAATTCTCCTTTCTCTTTTCCAGTTTTTAGTTGCTTTGAGGGGGTCTGTCTGTAAATTGAAAGCTTCTCACAACAAATAATTTTAGATTCTCATAGAAGTTATTATTGTGACTCAACAGCTGCACAAAAATACTTCCTCATGGGGGGGAAATCATTTCTCCATCCCACCAGCTATTGGTGGGGGAGAAACTTCGTGAAAACCACCTTGTGGCTTGTAGCACACACTTGCAGGGAGCTTGTAGGAGGGGTTTTGGGAGGGATCTCACCACAAATGGCATTTTTTCCTCTATTTCCAGCAAAGGGACTTCTTTGTCCTTCAAACCTCTAAGTGTGGCCGTCATAACTCTATGCTTGGAACCATTTGAAGTGATAGGCCTTTAGTGAGTCTAAAGTACCCTGTTCTGGGACTTAGGTGATTATTCAAGACCTTAGAACTATCAGGAGGATCCTTTGAGCTGATCCAGGGCCCAGTAAACATACACTTCCATCTCTCCTTAGTGTGACCACAGCAGACATTGTTGGTCGATCCCAGCATGTTTCTCCAGCAGAGCCAAATTGGAGTCTTAGAATTCTTTCCCCCTGGTGCCCCGAGCCCAAGAAATCTTATATCTTCACAGTTAGAGAAATTGAGACCTAGAACCTTAAGTATCTAACTTAGGGCAGATAGGTGGGTTAAAACTTCTATATCTAAAGTTCCTCCACCCCCAACTTTAAATCTGAGCTTCTCCATCAAGACCCGTTTACCAGAGGCAAAACTTCCTGATGTCTCCAAAAAATAAAGTGTACCGTCACAGATAAACTATCATCGCTACTCTAGCCAGCCAAGTTAAAGCTGCAGGAATCTTTGGGAAATTGAGCCTCACAAATCAGATGAGCCACATCACCTGGAAGAGGCAAAACGAAAACAGATCAAAGATGACGAGTCAGGAGATTTTTGGTTAGGCAAGGAGGGGCAGTTTTTACAGTTACAAAATACCTGGCAGATCTGGCAGGAAATTCAGTCTTTTCTTACAAGGCAGAAGGGAGTTTTTGTTGTTGTCGTTGTTAAAGGATTCATTTATTTTGGGTAGAAATGTGTTTCCTGGGTGTATGTTTATCTGGCTTGGGTCTTTGCCACTCTTCTCTTGCCAGTCCCTCGAGTCCCTTAAGATCCAATTTCTTGCCTCCAGAAAACTTTCTAAAATACCCTCTGTTTGGGATACAGATGATTATTCAGAGTCTTAGAACTCTCAGGAGTGTCCTTTGAGCTGACCCAGTAGCAGCAAACACACACACCTCCTTCTCTCCTTAGTGTGACCATAGCAGGCATCACTAGTGGATTCCAGCACCTTTCTCCATGCAGAACCAGGATGATTCCACAGATCCGCAGCTCCTCTTGTTTTACCGCTCTTCAAACACACCATCTTGTATTTGGTTGCTCTCTGACCCCAACGAGACACCCCCAGCTCCACTTGGGCATGAGCTCTCCTGCGATTCTTTTGCCTTGGCCCCTGGCAGCACTGACCAGGGTTCCAGGCCCACGGGGGAGCTCTGTCAACCCCATGAGCTGTACAGAAGGTTTAGAGGCTAAGCTTGTCCATGTGATTGTGGCTTCCCAGCGTGAGTGACCGCAGGAAGGACCAGTGTCTCTTTCACCTGTGGCTTTTTCCACACCAGGAGTCCCAGGGTTGGTCTGGGCTGTTTAAGGGTTGGGTTCTCCTTGCCTTCTGGCCTCCTGGATGGCTTGGTGCTTTGACGGGGGAGAGGAGCCAGGTTCTCTTCCTTTGCCGTCGTTTGTCACTGCTGCTCGGCTTTCTGGCAACTTGTGCTATCATGGGACACCAGATGGGCAATGCCAGAGGCCCTCCCTCCCACTGTCCTTGCAGCCCCACAGTGGGATGGGGATGTAGAGAATTGGAGCAGCTACCAGGGCCAATTTTAATTGAATTCTGCTTGCTACACACGTGTTGATGAATTGTAAGGCAGATTCCTTCCAGCAGAGCTGAGAGGGGGCGAGACTGGTTCATGGCTGGCTATCTGTTTGCTTCCCAGGACTTCGAGTGTCATCTTGACATTTTACGAATGTGACCATGGGAGTTGCCGATGGGACCTCTCCTGGCAATACAGTGACAGAAGCGAATACTTACATAGTACATGCGATGTGGCTTGCATATATTAACTCATTTAAGCCTCATAACAACCCAAGGAAGTAGGCCATGTAATCTCCATTTTATCGCTATGGAAAGTAAAGCATGGAGAGGTTATATTATTACACAAGGTCACACAGCCAGGAAGTAGCAGAGCTGGGATTAAGTCCCAGGCAGTGTCTATCCTGCTTCTCTACTTCTAAAATGATTTTGGAAACCTATTCTTGAATATCTTTAAAGCAGAAGTAGGTTGTTAGATCCTTAATGCAGAGGGGTACACATTCATTGTTTGAATCCCTCCTACGTAATGTACAGTTTTATCTTATGCCTGTAGCTACATCTATTAAGTACTTACTCTGTGTGCCAGGTACTCTTGTATGTCCCTCGGTGATTGTTAGCTCATTACTCTTCAAAACAGCATGATACATCAGTATTATTATTATCATCTCCATTTTATAGATGAGAAATCGAGGTTTGGAAAATTTCAGTGACCAGTTCAAGGTCACAGAGCCCAGGATGTGACAGAGTCAGAAATGAAACCCATTAGCCTGGCTCCAGGGTCCACAAACTTACTTTGCTTTCAAAACAAAATAAAACAAGACTCTGCTTGGTTATTCCAGTAGAAGGAGTTTTAGGGAAAGAGAACACTCCTGGAATTACTAGAACGCCACTTATGAGACCCTTCAATTATTCAGACTTTTTTATATTTTGAATAAAAAAAGCCAATACAGTACCACCTGTTGAATTTATTTGATGTAACAATCACTACAGGATTTGTGGCCACTTGATGAACAGGCAAATCTCCCTTATTTTCTCAATCTTCCATTCTGAGCAGTTATCTTTAAAGTTTAGAGAAAGAGCCTCAGTTATCTTTAAAGTTTAGAAAAAGAGCCTGGAGGACATTTGATGCCATTTTGCAGTCTTTATAACACATAGCTTCTGTGGCCGAGCACAGCAGATGTGCTGGATTGGTTGAAAAAGGAATCCTCATGCCTGTGATAAGAACAAAGTGAGGCGGGGAGATTCCAGGCTAGGAGTCTGCGTCTGAATTCTATGGGTTGTCCAAATTCTCTGGGATGCTTCCAGGTCCCCAGGGTGCACCTTTTCTATCTGTTTGGCCCAGCTCTTGGGCCACTGGGGGTAAGTTATGGCGTTGAAGAAGATGGTGGTGCATTTCGTATTGGGTTATATCATTGAGCACACTGTGCCTGGATCCCCCAGTGCCTGATTTTCCCCCTTGCTTCTGCTCCGTGGTCTTATTTTAAGTTGGAGGAGGACAAGACTGTGGAAGGAACTCCCTCTGCACACAGTCAACACACTTGGCCACATGAGCAGCCCCTACTTCATATTCTGCCAAATTGTTAAAATTGGATAGAAACAGTCAATGTCTTACAACCTGCAAAACCCAGTGCCCTGCATTTTGATGTCCCCAGTGGTGTCAGAGGAATATCAAATAAGCATCTGTGGAGTGAGTCTGTGATCCAACTCGGTTGGGAGGACTAAATTAAATCAGTGCCTGCCCTCTGCCTGCTGCTTCCAACCCCTCTTCTCCCCTGACTCCTAAAGGGTTAAGCTTCACCTGCTGGGTTCAGGTGCCTGCTTCTCTCCTTCACCCACGCCTGTTTATTCCTCTCCTCCTCACCATCTTTGATGTTGTTCTTGTTGTCTAAGAGAAAGTTGACTCATTTTTAACATTTAACAAGCCTCACCCTCCCACCAGCTGGGAACTTCACCATCTGTAAGCCCTCCATGCTCCTAGAAGGGTCTGCTCTCTACCTTTGTGATGCTGTGCAACCCAGCATGAGCCAGGCGCCTTCTCTGTGTCCCATCCACGCGCTCTCTCAAATCAGGAATCAAGCTAGTTGGTGATGGGAAGGGATGAAGTCAAAAAAGAAGCCCACTCCTTTCCTTTCTTCTAGAAAAATGTTTTCAGGCATTTACTGTTGGGGATACAGAAATGAAAACACAACATTCCTGCCCTTAAGGAAGTCATCTATTTAGGAGGAAAGACAAGATGGATATTCATAAATACTATTGTTTATTGACTGCTTAGAATTTGCCAGGCAGTGTTCTCTGTGCTTCACCTGAATGATTTCATCTAATCCCCCAAACAACTCTGGGTTTAAGATTTCTTCTCATTTTAGAGATGAGAAAATGACAGAGAGGATAGGTAAGTTGGCCATTGTCTTTTAGGTAGCAGGTGGTGGACTAGGTAGCCTGTCTTTAGAGGACAGACATTATTATTATTAACAATACCAACATTTATTCACTGCCTACTACATGCCATGTATCGAGTGAAATGCTGTGCTGATGATTTGTCAGAGAGGGTAATGACTTGCCGAAAATCACGCAGTAGGAAGAGATGGTTTGGGACTGACACTGAGGTTTGTCTGATACTAGAGCTTTCGAGCTCCTAAGCCCTGGGTTGTATCACCTCTCATCAAAACAGTGGAATATTTGTCATCCAAACCCAGCCACTCGTTAGAGTGAAAGGGGAAGCTATCCTTAATTACTTTAGGACTACAGGCATACACTAGGGTGATGGCAGGGGTACTGGGTTATATGTTCACCCTAAATATGATGTCTGATGAGGTTGACAAGTATTTTCTGAGCGCCCGCCATGAGGCCCCTAGAGTTTGCCATTCTAGAGGGGGCAGCAGGATGAAGTAGCTCCAGGTGGGGTCAGTGCTCTGAGGGAAACACATGGGGAGTGGGTTAAAGGGGGGTGTCAGGAGGGGCCTTCCTGAGGAGGGGATGCTTGAGTTGCAGCCCAAATGGATCATCTGGGTGAAGGGGGTCCTGGCTGAGGCAATGGCAAAGACCTGGAAGCAGGAAGAGTTTGGACGTGCTTGGGAACCACGAAGGCCCTGTGTGAGCAGAGGCTGACAGTCTGTGGGGCGCAGGGCGGAGTCTACAGGCTGGAAGGGGTGACACTGAGCCTACGCCAGGCCCCATTTTGAGGGAGGCTGTTCTGTTCTGTGAGCAGCAGGGCTGGAGGGTCTCTCACTCCTTTATCGGAATGACCCGTCCTGCCCTTCCCTCCCCCAGCAGCTGCTCAGTAATTATTTATTGAGGTCTCCCTTGGCCTCTTGGCCTGGGAAGTGGAGAAAATAACTTCAGAAATATAAGGGTTGGCTTCAATAAAACTCATTTGTTGTCACCTCTAAGTCAAAGACCTGTGATTTGTAGCCTCAGGATGGTTTTGGTCTTTTTTTAATAATAAAAGCGTGGAAACTGTCATTTCTTAAATTTGTCCCCTCCTAAGCACATCACATGCAGCATGTAAGTATTCTAACGATGAACATTTGTTCAGTGCTTACTGTGTGCGTCTCATGGTGTTGAGCCCATTTACTCCTCACAAGAACTCTATGAGCTAATTACTGTTATCGTTCCCACTTTGGAGACGTGGAAGCTGAGGTCCACGGAGGTGAAACATAAGGAGCCCAAGGTCACCCAGTTCGGAGAAGGGGGGCTGGAATCCCCGATGCTCACGACAGCCCCAGGAGGCAGCCAGAGCATGTGAAATGAAAAGGGCCCATTTTACAGAGGGGGAAGACGGAGGTTCAGGGACAAAAGGCCCTTGGAAGAGAGTTATGGTTCACCAGCAATGGGAAGGCTGGTATGGTTACATACTCCGTGCCTTTCCCTTACCTGGTGCCGAATTGATGTTCTTTCAAGTAATCGATATCAAGGGCCTCCTTGAAGTTGGAAAGAACAATGGGCAGTGGCGAAGGGGAGAGGAGGCTGCACCCTCTGGACATTTTGAAAACCTTTACTGTCAGGGTTGCATGTGTTTTATCTACCCCCTTCTCTTAGCCTGCTGTTCCCATGTTCTCCAATAAATCCCAGATCCCCTGGGACGCATTTCAAAGGGCAGACCCCTGGGCCTCCAAGTGGCCTATTGATTCAGGATAGTGAGCCAGGGGCCCAGGAATCTGCATTTACACCACCCTACGGGCTCTGTGGGGACTTTTAGGTTTGAGAACCACCTGTGTCAGCCTGAGAACCGAGGCCTCTGAGGGGGTGGAAATGGCCATGGGCTCCCGCTGAGGCGCAGGGCCAGATGCTTAAACAAAGGATTTGGGTAACTTCGCAGAGGGGAAAGGTTATCATCAGTCCCAGACCTTTTTGGGACGTCCTGGAAGTACCTCGCTGGCTGGATATTTCTGTTTTGCCTCAGTGTGGTTAGAGGTGTCTGGGGGACTTGCATCCCAATCTCAAAGGCTCTTTTTGGAGCATCTAGAAAGGAATGTCTGTGCACACATTAGGTGCTTGTCACTGCCTTCAGGTGACAGTGGGGCGGTGGGGATTGTTGGGGGGGGTAGGGTAGATTACTATATATCTAGTAAGTATTCCCGCTCCTGACTTTCTCACGAGCAACTTAACCTCAGTCTGAGTTGAGGAGACGCTGGCGAACTATGTTTAGTGCTCAGTTCTATTTCTGGGTGAGGAAGGGTTATGAGTTCATTGTCTGGTCAGTGCCAAGGGCAACTTCCTTGCCTCCCCTGGCTCCCTTGACCAAATAGAGGCCATCTCTGTGAAAATTCCAACTTTCCCCTCCTGTGTGTGGAGGCGGCCCGCAGTTAAGACTGAGGCCGAAGTTTCACATGCTGCCAGCTCGAGGCAGATCTGGTTGAGAACCAAACAAATGGGCCTTTTTCTATTTAAGAGGAGGCTTTTTTTTTTTTTAACCACGGGTCAACAAAAGATCTGTAGACAATCTTGTTATACATTTCACACCGCTGACCTCATAAGGGTAACGGCATTCCCGACCAGTTTACCTTTTTTGGGTGGATGTAGGTTTATTTCTGTGGTTACCATTCTCTGGGGGAAGGCTACAAAAGCCAGCCTGTTCAGCGGTGCAGCTTGTCGCCAATGTCATATTGGTGAGTTTTATAGCAGTGGAGTATTAAATCAGCAAGTGGATTGAGAGTTCCAGAAGTATTGAATTTTGCAGCTGGAAGGAAGCTAATGTAGACTAACTGCCCTCATTTAAATGTGAGGATACTGAGACCCAGATAGGGGGGCTTGTACTTACCAAGGTCACACTGGTAGTTAGGAACCCAGCCCAGCACTGGCTTCTAGTGTCCAGTTCCTCCAACTTTCCCATGCATCAGACCCTCCTAGTCCTTGAACTTCAGCTTCCGTTGACCTGATCGCTTGTCGTAAAATAAACCTAAAGATAAGCTTTCCTGAATCGAGAGTTCTTTCCAGATTCATGCATGTATTTTGTGGCTTCTCCGTTTTTTCCTTTTCCTGTATTTGGGTTTGCTTCTGAGCATACCTTCCGATTGCAGTTTCTTCTCCAAGGTCTTTATCTTCTTGAGTATGTTTTTGGACCCCCTGCCTCTGTCCTGATGAGAGCCCTGGGTACATACAGTGGCCAACTCCAGGATGGCAGTGGAACGTGTTGAAAAGTAGAAACTTGAGTCATCGGCTTTCTGGTGTGGTTTATCATTCCCCAGAATGCTGAGGTCCTCTCTGCTCTTATACAGTCCCTGTCCTTTCAGCCTGGGATGTGATTTGGAAGTTAGCTACAGAAAGAACATAGAGCTCTCTGCGATATGAATTCTTGAGGAGACAATGAAAAGCCAGCTGGAGGTTCAGCTTCCTCTCTTGCATGTTGTATTACTTGGACCAAACCCATCATGTTTCCGAGTTAAAACTAGGAATGTTCTGGGCCCTTGCACTGCAAAATCATCTCAGCTGCAAAGCTGGATCCATTAGTTAATTCACTAAATATTAAATATGTAGAACCTATTTTGTGCAGGCCCTACCTACTCAAGGTTTTGGAGATGCAAAAAGGAGTTTGATGTGGTCTCTGACATGAGGAAGCAACAATGGGAAAATGCTCAAGTACCTGTAAAGGGGCTTCATAACATGCCCTGGTTTCCCTGAAAGAATGAGAAAGAGATGCTAGAAAAAGAAGACATGCAGGCACTTCCTGCACTCCAAGTTCAGTGAGGGTAGGGTCTGCTCCATGCCTTTTTCTCTTTGCTCCCAGCATAATGTGGATGCTCAATGAATTTGTTTTTTTTCAATGAATGCGCCATCTTTTCTTTTTTAAACTTCAAATAGGCTGTAATTGTTGTGTGGAGGGAGGAAGACTAAATTTGGATCTGCTTTACCTGTGTTTGAGTCTCTGCTTGCCTACTTGGCTCTGTGCCCCTGGATGAGTCTCTCAAGGTCACTGAGCCTCCGTTTTCCCATCTATACAATGGACATGCTAATAATCCATCCTCTGGCCTTGGGTGACTCACTTAACCTCTCTTGGATTTCTCCACTGTAAGATGGACAGTGAGGATAAAGTGCAGCAGGCTGTGTGGCACAGGCAGACAGCTAAACAGATAGTCATAATTATCATTCCCATGTCAGGGAGGGGCTATTTTACTGTTTAGTCTGAAATGAAGTTTCAAGAGAAAGAATACACTCGAACGTGGGTAACTTTGATGGACACGGTGTGGATATGTCCCAGCGTCTGCGTCCCCCAGATTCCCAGCCCTCATTCTGCTCACTGACCACCCCCACCCACCCACTCCCCCGCCGCCTTTTGCCAGCCCATGATCAATAGATGCAAGGTAGTTTGAATAACTTGTTAGGCCAAATATAATTGAAGGTAAATGTTTAAGGATCTCGCCCAGCATTACCAAGCTGACCAGACTGATGTCTTGGATCCCCTCCTGCTGTAGAATCTTCTGGGTCACCACACTCTCCACCAGCATTGTTAATGGAGGGATACACAGAAACATTAATTGTAATTGAAGACCACAGGTGATGCTCACATAAGATCAGTGCTGAGCATCCGGTTCCTTTCATTCTGTCATTTTGAAGACAAGAAAAGCCTGAGCTTTCAATAAAATCATTAGCTCTTTGCTTTCTAGGCCCTTCTGTTATTTCCTTAAAAGGTCAGAGCCTGAAATCAACTGTGACTCCCCCTCCCACCCTTCCACCCACACACACATCATAGGTTTGGGGGATAAAATACCTTTTGCTGTTTCTGTTGACAAGAAGGAAGATTCCAGGCTTAAGTCAGAGTGTAAAAGAGAATTAAAATTAAAGATTGTTTTCTGGATTTGGCTAAAGTTTCTAATAGTGTTCAGCCACACTGTAAGTCCAAAAACTTTGACTACATGCACAGGTATAATAAAGTTTCAGGGTGTGGGTAGTTAATGAGGTAAGTTAGGTCAGATGTTTGCCTGCCATTTCCGGACACCATGGGGCTGAATTTTCTTATTTTCCAGCTGGCTGTTGTAATCCTTCACGCATCATAGACTTATAGATATGTGAATAAGTTAGGAGAAGGATGAATGAGTCCTCCATCTGTCAGATGGAATTAAAGAATAGTAGAAAAACAAGTAATTGAGCCTTCAACCTCTACACCAGGGTTTAGAATTGTGCCCCATTAAAAGCTCCCGGGAAGGTTAGGGAACCAAATTCTTCCTTGCATTTGTTGTATTTTACTTCTGGGCTGCAACTTGGCTGGGAGGAATTCTGTCAGGAAATGAGTCCCCAGTCCTCCGAGGCTTCCTACTTCAGTTGGAAAGAAGCAGGATTTTGACATTTCATTTGACTGAACTTCAGCAAGCATTAGCAACTTAGAATTTTCGATTCCGGCCTACTTACTGCAAAAAGCTAGCTAAACCTCGAATGTTGGTGCTTATTGAGGTAAGAAGTAAGTGACAGGCACAGTGCAGGGGTGCTGTCCCACGTCCTTCGGTTTCTGTGATTGCTCCGTGAGAGGCCCCTGACCTTTGACCTTGGGCATCCAGGATTTTAATTTTCCCATCAGCCTTTTCTGTGTAGAGCCTTTTATAAATGGCTACTTCCTGTGCCCTGCCTGTTACGGACGTGCAGTCTTGCCCAGTCCTGCCCTAAGGGGTGTCGGCCTCTGTGGGGGTTGAACTGTGTTCCCCAGAAAAGATACATTGAAGTCCTGCTCACTTCCCGGGACCTCAGAATGTGACCTTATTTAGAAATAGGTTCTTTACAGACGGAAGGAGGCAGGTTAAAGTGGGGTCATAGTAGAACAGGCTTCATCCAATGTGACTGGGGTGCTTATCGCCAGGGAAGAGGAGACACAGAGCAGGGTGAGCACCATCTTGAAGCCCAAGGTTTGCGACAGACCACAGGGTACAGGTAAGGAAGGATTCTCTAAGATTCTGGACTTCTGGCTTCCACAGCGTGAGAAAGTCAGTCCACTTCTGTGGTTTTAAGCCCTCCACTCGTGGCTCCTGTCATGGCAGCCCTAGGAGACACAGACCACTCACCTCCTCCAGCTTGTGCTGAAGGAGTGACTCAGATTTGATCTCCTGGAAGCTGCAGTGATTTTTGTGGCTACATTAATACTACATCTATTTAAATCCAGCTACCTCGATCTCTATATCATCTGTGTGATTCAAGCACAACTATGTCAACAATTTAAGAAAGATTTATGGGAGAAAGTCTTGGTAATTGAGAAAATTCTAGCCATAACTTTGGTTTTGTTGTGTAAATTTTGAGTAAGCTGGTCATTATTTGATTTAGTGGCTAAACATGAGGGAATTTCTTGAAACCATTGGTTTAAAGGAACACTGTCTGCGATTCCTGGCCTCAGGAAGGGCTGGAGCAGTTGTTTGGAGGAGGGTTTATGCTAGAGGGCAGTACTGCTGGAGACACCCCCCACCTGGGTCTGTCCTGACAGTGGCCGGGTGGGGCTGCTCCCCTGCTGTTTGCCCAGAGGCAGGGGCCTTGGTGGGCCTGGTGACAGATGGCTCACAGGGCCTGCTACCCCACAATTGCCTGTCTGTATCCAGGTGAGCCCCTTCTTTGGGTTTGGGGCATTTTGAAGCTGCAACACTTTGCCATTTGGACTTGAGGGTATTTAGCTTGGCTTCAAAAGCAACGCATTAAACTTGCAGCTGAGAGAGAGAGAGAGATATGGAGAGAGAAAGAGGGAGAAAGGAAGGGGAAGGAGAGAGAAAGAAATTGAAAAGAGAAGATATCCTGGGTTTGGGCTTTAAGGCAAGAGATGGAGGGGGTGTCAGGGCTGTATTTCATCATCATTCTACCTTATTTTATCAAATCTTGGAAGGCTGCGATTTTAAGATGCATCCTGATTTCAGAGAAGTTAGAGCGTGAAAACTTGTGCAATGACTTCAGTGCTTTCATCTCATTTAACTCTCTTAATAGCCTTATGAGGCCCGTACTCTCATGATTCCCATCTTTTGGTGAGAAAACTGGGACAGAGAGGGGGTGTTAAACTGGGAGACGATCACACAGCCAGCTGCTTAGGGGAGGAGCTGGGAGTTGAAGTGGGCATTCTGACATCCATAGGGCCAACCCTTGGCTGTCTTGCTCTACTTACTCCCTGGTAGTGAAGTCAGTGTCCTTGCTGCTTGAACACTCCGATGTCAGTGTTTTGACCCAGCTGTGTCAGAGTAGAAATGTTGATTCTGCTCCATTACTTTTACTAAGGGATGGGCCCAAAGTTTTGAAATGTTGCTTTCTGAGGGTTTTGTGTTCTCTCTGTTCCTCCTTCTCTCTTACGTCAGGCAAGTTGGTAATACTCAGAAATAATAAACATTTTCCTGCCCGATCAGTCTAGAGAACCTGTCATTTCCCAGCTGTGTGACTTTGGCAATTTACCTTGCCTCTCTGAACACATTTCCTTATCTGTAAAAATGGGAATGATAACACATCTCAGAATGGTAGTGAGGAGAGGAGGGTTAAATACATTTACTAAAGTGCTTGGGAGGCAGCATTCGAAGTCACCAGCTTGTAGGTGTCAGCAAGCCCCAAACCAGAACACATCCCACCACCACCAGCCACGCCTCATGGATAGAGACAGATCACCAGCCCTCACATTCTCTTGTAGCTATAACCATCGGCCAACACATCTTATTGTTTTACAATGTTTTAGTTTGGCTGCACAACTAGACCCTGCCTGGCCCAACTTGGAAGGAATTTTAATATCTAAACGCAGCCTGTACATGTGCACGGCCCACCAGGGGCCATGGCTTCCCTCTTAAACACTGCACCACAAATCTTGTGCAGTATTTTCCTTACTTTGTCTCTCCCCTTCTTCACAAAGCTTTTTTTTGAAGAAAAAAGTTTCAAAATTCTAAACTTATCTCTGGGGAAAATCACCACAGTGCCTTGGGTCCTTTCTTTCCCCTATTTGGGTTCATGCAGATCCCACTTTGTGTCTTCAGAGGGTCTATCTAGCCGTAGCCTTGAATTCACAGGCGGGGAAAGAGGGAGGCGGGTGGGAGGAAGGAGGGAGATGGGGAGTGAGTGTGGGCGTGTGTAATAGGCTGCAGCTGCAGTGGCCTTTTCCCTGTGATCACATTTCAAGAAGAGGAACATTTGAAGTGCAGCACAGCTTCCCCCAAAGCAGGTGTGAGCGTTCTCTGCCTCCAGCCTCGGCCACTACCACCCCCCATTTTTGGATCATTTCCAGCACTTGCCTTTATCTCCCTCACCCCTGTAACGCTTCTTGATTGTGGCAACTTAAATTGGGCAGTTGGTAGCCCTGAAACATGCAAAAATTAAGTGCACTCCTTGTGCTCATTTTTTTATAGCCCTCAAAATCCATACCCCCAGTGTGTGCCCCCTAGTATTCTCTTTTTTAAATTCAATTTTATTGAGATATATTCATATACCATACAATCATCCAAAGTATACAATCAGTTGTCCATGGTATCATTATGTAGTTGTACATTCATCACCACAGTTAATTTATGAATATTTTCATTACCTGAAAAAAGAAGGAATAAGAATAAAAATTAAAGTAAAACAGAATACCCAAAACTTCCCATCTTTCCCATCCCTCCCTATTATTCATTTATTTTTTATCCCCATTTTTCTACTCCTCTGTCCATACACTGGCTAAAGGGAGTGTGAGCCACAAGGTTTTCACAATTTCACAGTCGCACAGGAATCAAGGCTACTGGGTTGCAGTTCAACAGTTTCAGGTATTTCCTTCTAGCTATTCCAATACACTAAAAACTAAAAAGGGATATCTCTATAATGCATGAGAATAACCTCCAGAATGTCCTCTTGATTCCATTTGAAATCTCTCAGCCACTGAAACTTTATTTTGTTTCATTTCTCTTTACCCTTTTGGTCCAAGAAGGCTTTCTCAATCCCACGATGCCAGGGCCAAGCTCATCCCTGCAAGTCATGTCCCACGTTGCCAGGGAGATTTACACCCCTGGGAGTCAGGTCCCACATAGGAAGGAAGGCAGTGAGTTTATCTGCAGAGTTGGCTTAGAGAGATTGGCCACATTTGAGCAACAAAAGATGTTCTCTGGGGGAGACTCTTAGGCACAATTATAAGTAGGCTTAGCCTCTCCTTTGCAGTAACAAGCTTCATAAGGGAAAGCCCCAAGATAGAGGGCTTAGCCTTCCAAATTGATAGTTTCCGATGCTTGTGAGGATACCAGTAATTCCCTAGGTGGGGAATTTTAATATTTCCACATTTTCCCCCATTCCCTCAAGGGGATGTTGCAAATACATTTTTATTCTCTGCCCAAATTACTCTGGGATGTATTGGGGCTTCACGCTAACCTGTACAAACCAACTAGGTCTCACTCCCTATTCAGAGTTCCATGTAATTATGTTGTTTGAATAAACTGACCATACAAGTTACATTATATAGTGTGCTACAGAAAATATAGATTTTCTACCAAACAAACATCTCTTCCTTTGGTCTCACAAAGAAGTTGAAGTTTTAAAACACGTTAATATCATCCTTTACCTCTTAGTCTGACTTAGCTTAGTCCTAACCAAGTCCATTTCGTTCATATCTCTAATTGAAGTCTGATCTCTTTTGCAGCCTCTTTAACATTTGCCGTATGGGGTAATGCTGACATTCATAGCTGCTGAAGTCTGACTCGGAGTCTCAGGTGTCATGTCATATGTATACTTGAAGTTCCAGGGACTGACCAGGTTATTCACAAGTGTGCTCATTTTCCAAAGATCTTGGAGTGGGGGTGGAGTTGTCCACATCAGCAGCTGATGATGTTTTGGTTTTCTTTGGGAAATTTCCAATTCTTTGTTTAGAAGTGCCCTGGTTTTCAGTAGTAGCATTTTTAACACTTAAAGTTGATTTGGATATAAGATTATATTAAAGTCATCATTTTTAAGTGGAAAAAATAATATACCACATGAAAGAAAGCATAAAAGCTACAGTAACAATTGTTTTCATCCTTATATATGGTCTTTTATATTTGTCTATATCTTACTGCAGCTGAGAGCCTAATCTCTGTAATATTTTACATTCTGTGGCTTTAACTTAAACCCTATTCTCATGTTTTTACATCATTACTTTTAATAAAAGTATGACTAGTTAATCTACTGTGATTTATTAACAGTGTACCCAAATGAACTATGATTTATGATCTTATTCCTCCGAAATTCAACATCTTAAAGGTTTTCTAATTTTGGCCCTTAGAAGGGAAATTCTGTAAAATAATAAACATCTTTGGGCATAAATCTTTTAGCTGCTGTTGAATTATTCCCTTGGTGTAATTTCCCAGGAGGGGAATTGCTGGATTGGAAGGGTGTAAACATCTTCATGGTTCTATGACATAGGCATCTGAGGATATTTTTAAAACCAGGGTTCTCTCTGTTTGCATTAGCATCTTATGCCAGAAAAGTATCAGCAGTGAATAATACAAATGAACAGTTTGAAAAATAATTCCCATCTTGAACTCATCCAGACATAGGGAACTGAAAATATGGGTTTGGTAGAGGGAGGCTGCCTTGGAAGGCTCCGGCTCTACAGGGCTGAGCCTATCTTTCATTGTGGGAGATAATCACTTTCTAGCTGTCTCTTGTTTCTGGAGAGAAGATACATGCACTGTTGAACAGCCCAGCTAGCGTCCTGCAGCGCCCCACACTTTTTCTGAGCAAAGCCAAAATGTTTAGTCTTCCATTGTAAACCATCAGCTCCTTCTGTCCACTCACGGTGCATTTGCTCTCTGGCTTGCAAAATACTTTAGTGTCCATGGCTTGATGTATAGTTATCATTTCCATAGTGGTGAGTTTTGGGTAGGAATATAAGAGGATTTTGAGGTGCTCTTCTGGGGGATAATTAGAAAACCAATGTACTGGCTTTGGGAATGGTAGCTAATTGTAGATATCAAGCACTTACTCCCAGCTAGGCCCTGCTCCAAGCACTTGACGTGGATTAACTGATTTAATCCTCACAAACCCCCTGCAAGAGAGGCAATGTTATTATCCCCATTTTACAGATGACACAACTGAGACCAAGAGATTCAGTACCTTGTCAAGATCACACAGAACCTGAACCCATGGTCTTATTAGCCAGTACTGCCTTCTAGGATGATGGTGGAGAAAAGGATCTTAGGTTTTGCCCAGGTGGCTTTGAGAGAGACGAAGTGTGGGTGACAATCCCTGGACTTTTTATTTGTTTTGTTTTTTGAAGAGGGTCTATGGCCAGTGCAAGAGGCCCGTCTGATGAAGCGGGGGTTGCCTTGCACAGTCCAGCTGTATTAGTCTGAAATTATCCTATGCAGAGCTGCATGATGGGGTAGGTGGAGAGATGCCTTGGGCGTGTGTTTGGGGCGTATATCCCCGCTATGCTTGAGTAGCTTAAATAAAGATTACCTAGGACATCTCGCCTCTCAAGCATCTGTTTATTCTGCATCTTTGAAGCCATGGCGGAACCCCAGAGACAGACATCAACGCCTCCAAGTCCTACAGTCAGACTTGGAGCACCAGACATGCAGAAAAAAGTATTTTGGCAAATATGTGAATCACTGCAAAATAAATTTATAAGCATTCCAGGGAAACTGCAGGGGAGAGTATAAAAATTTTCTAGCAGGCAAGGAAGGGTAAATGGAAATTAACTGTACAATACCCATAATTACTCATTTAAGGTGTGTAAAATGTAATTAATATGATCTGTATTGCCAGTGCCGTTCTCTTGTTTTATTTAAGGGAACATAAATTGTAATTTATAAGGGCTTTCCTGGGTTAACTGCCAATTTTAGTTCCTTGAACTGTGTTTTCTCCATGGGGTTTTAAGTTTCACAAGAATAAAATTCTTCTACCAGGACAGAGGTTGGCAGGAATAGAACTTGTGCTGCTGGGTTGGGGTGGGGTGGGGGCTGCTTCTCCTTCACCCTAGACATCCAGGCACCTCACCCTTAGACCACCCAAAGGTGGCAATTCCTGTTAATTCTCTCTTCATGTGACGTTTTTCATGTCATTGAATGTGACATGAGGCTTCTAAAAAAAAAATTAAAGTCACAAATCTAGGAAGCTAGCATGTTAAGACTGTTACTTATTTTTAAATTTCTATTTCTAAAATAAAAACTTCCATTTATGTTTTTACTTATTCTATTGATAAATCTAGGAATTTTTAACAGTCACATTTAGGATAGCTTTTCACAAACTTAACCTTCTTTTAACATTTTAATTTGCATTTACTATTTAATATAATTAATGAGCCCTCTGAGTGCTTCACTTGACTGATTAACAGCCATCTCCAAGGATTTAAATAGTCTTTATAAATCTAATCCCTCAAACTTATAAATACGGTGCATTTTAATTTTCTTAACAATTGCAATATTATATGTAAACTTAGAAGATTTCAATGTAAAATTTTTAGTCAAATGAATTGTTTAATTGAATCTTTCATATTGGAATTTCAAGGTAGATCTTCTACTTGAATGTCAAAATCTTGAAAATATTAATAGTATGAGTTTTATTCTCTTAAACATTTCTTTAGTTAATTATTTAAAACTGGTTTATTGAGCTATAATTTACCTAGCCTAAGATTCACTTGTTCAATGAATTTTATGAATTCCTTGTATATTTACAGAATTGTACAACTGTCACCGCAATCTCATTTTCGGACGTTTCCATCATTCTAAAAAGAAACCTCATGTCTATTTACTGTCACTCCCCATTTCCAACCCTTACTACTCTCTGCTTTCTGTCTGCATACATTAACCAGTTTTGGACATTTTCTTTACTTAATTTAAAATCCTCCTGAGTTTTAAGGAAATAACCTTATCATCCCAAACAATTTTGGGATATCGTCTCAAGCCATTTTGGGGCTTCAGTCCTAGTGGCCTGGTGTTTCTTCTGGAGCAGACCCCCAGTGGGGGAGCTAAGCTTTGCATCCTTTCGCTCACCCCCACCCTACCCCAGTGACCCAGACTCAAATCACTCACTACTTAATTCAAATGTCTAGCTGCAGAAGACCAAACCCCAGCAGGTGGCTGCATTTCCTTCCGGATTCCTGATTCGTTTCTCTTCTGTGGGCTCACAACCCTAAGACACAGTTAAGTGAGAGCTGCCTGGCGTCCCTCCAAGGCCACAGCTCTGAGATTGTGCCCTGTCACAGACTCGCTGTGGTCCTCACGGGCTGACCCCCTCCCCCAGCTGCCTCTGCGTCCCACCTCAGATTCACCCTCCATGTTGCCCCAAGACGGTTAGAAAGCAAAACCCTAGTTGTATTATTCCCCACCTTGAAATCTTTTTCAGAGCTCCACTTTGCAGAATGAAACTCATGCTTTCCCAGTCTGGTCCCAATCCTTTTGGCAATGGGGTGAGGTATAAGTAAAGAAATGAAGATACCTTGGCCTCATCTGCCAGCCCTTTGCAACTTGGCTCCAGACGATCTCCAGAAGCACAGCCTGTCCCCAGGCCCATGAATCCTCTGGCCTAGCTGAAACTAGTTTCTCCCTCTCTTCTTCTCCGCATGCACCTGCTTCTCCTGTCTGTCTAGTCCAGTGTCCCCAGACTTTCTGAAATAGAGATGCTCTGGGGTGCAGCTTCCCGGGCCCCTCTCTGGGAGAAGCTGATCCAGGGGAGGCTGGAAAGGGGCTGGAAATATATGTTTTTACAAGTCCCTCAAATGATTCTTATTAGGAAAGTTTAGAAGACGTTGACTAGGGAAAACTGTGTTTCAAAAATAGGCTAGTTTCCTTTCTTTGGGGGAAAGAAGCAATCCATCAATTCATTCATTCATTCATTCAGGCCCTGAACTTGGTGCTGTGTTATGCATTGAGGATTTAGTGGTCATAGAACTTATAGTCTTGTGGTCATGATGGACAGTAACCAATAATGCATTTAAAGTCAAAAGTCAGGAGGTGATAAGTGCCTTGGAGAAGAACAGAATAAAGTGGGGGGAGGGACAGAGAAAGAGAAGAGATTCCAGTTGGGTGGTGTGGTTGGGAAGGCATCACGGAGAAGCTGATACAAGATCAGACACCAGAGCAAGGAAGAGAGCAATCCTATGGGTGTTGGGTCAGAGGGAACAGCAATGCAGAGGCCCTGAGGTTCATGCTTGATGTATTTGAAGAATAGCAAGATGGTTAGCATGGCTGGAGGAGGGGAGGAAAGGTGGGCACGGGGCTAGGCCATGGAAAGAACTTTGGATTTTGTTCTAAGCACAGTGGGAGACTTCTGGTGGTTATGATCTAATTTTACATTTTTAGAAAATTATTCTGGCCTCTGGTAGATAATAGAGCAGGGAGACCAGTTAAGAGGCTTTGTCGTAGGACAAGGGAGAAGTGATGGCGGCTCCTGGCAGGGTGGTAAGGATGAAGACGTGCTGATGAGCTTTGTGGAGCAGAGGAGGGCAAGAGAACCAAGAATGACCTCTTGGCTTTTGGTGTACCCAGCTGGGTATATGGTGGTGGCATCTACTGCGATGGAGAACATTGGGGAGAAACATTTTAGGTAACCCCTAACGTCATGAATACTCCTTATCAATGTTTAATGTATTCAGTTCAAAAAGAGCCTCAAATTGAACCTAGACTAACGATCTTACTTGACTGTTTCAAGATGTCTAAGTTAGGGGTCTTCAAATCACATGTCAGGACCCACTAGTGTCTTATAAAATCAATTGAATGAGTTGTGACCAGTATTAAAAAAGAGAATAGAAAATCTCAGTTCATCACATGCATTAATGACAAGTACTATTTCATAAAACGTTCGATTTGGTTTTATATGCATTTATGTGTAAACTGGATGCAAAAGCAGAAAGGGACAATGCCTCTAACTAGCTGTGTGACCTTGGACAAATCACCCGCTCTCCTGGTCAACCATTTTTCCACCTGTGAAATGGGGCTGGGGACGAGGTGGGTTCGACTGAAGCTGCTGTGAACATCGATGTACAAGTAATCTGTTTGAGTCCCTGTTCTCAGTTCTTTGGGGATATACCTAGGAGTAGAGTTACTGAGCCATATGGTAGGTCTAAGTTGAACTTTCTGAAGAACCACCAAACTCTTAGTCCCATCATTTTTCATGTGGACAGTTTCTGAGTGCCTCTCAGGTACTAGGCTATTTTGCTATGTTACATTTTCATTTAATTCTGAGTCTCAGTTTCCTTGTCTTTAAAATGAGGGTAGTACCACCTATTATTAGGACATAGGTGTAACTGTTTAAGAAGTTGACCCAAGTTGGTGGTAAAACCAGGGCTTGATCCAGTTCTAGTTGACTTCAACTCCTGACCCTTCCCTTGCTCCAAAGGGCACTGCTGGGTGACCACCTTGTCCCGGTTTGTCTGGGAGTGGCCTGGCTTTAGCACTGAAAGACCCACAGGCCGAGAACCTCCTGAGGAGGTAAACCAGGACAGTTGTTCACCCTAGTTTCAGCACAGTGACTTTGGGCCAGGGGATGGGGGATGGGGGGGAGCTTTTACTTTGTGACCTTTTAGGACAGACTACGAATGGGCCACACAGTTGCAAAGGAGAAGTGCCTGTCTTTACAGGAATGGCTCTCTCTCTGAGGTTGCTGGGTATTACTTGCCCTTCCTCTGACTTGGATCAGACATTGTCTCATTCCAGCATCTTCTTGATGAATGGGCTGGACCGCATGGCCCTGGGGCACCAGCATGAACTTGTGCATTTGGGAAAAACATCTCTAATTGCTTTGCTGCTTTGTGTTCTCAGAGCACATGATGAATCATGCCTGGGATGTTAGCAAATTGGGAGATTTGGAAAGTACCGGAAATCAGCTGAGTTTTAGAGTTTGTGGTGGTTGTTTTGCCAATGGTAGGAGTGGAGATCCAGTAGGACTTGGGTGATTTGGTACTGAAGTGCTTCAATTTGAATGTTCAGGGAAGTGAGAGCACTGGTTTTTGTTGTAGGGGCTATGTGTAACAGTGTAGTGGTCAAGGGCACCGGTTCTGGTGTGTGTTTGCTACTTACCCTGCCATTTGTTGACTGTGTGATCTTGGGGGAGTTATTTAACCTCTCTGGGCTTCAGTTTCCTCAACTGTAAAATGGGAATAAATGATCAAATAATTATCATCATTACTATTATGATTACTATTACTATTATTATATCTGACTTAAAGGGTTATTTTGAGGGTTAAATGAAGCAATGTGAGAAAAGGACCTAACATTGTCCCAGACAGATGGTAAAGTCTCAATTAATGGTAGTTTGCAAGATTATTAGTATTAATCATTGCTGCTGTAATTTCACAAGACCTGAGCATCAGCGCTGGCTCTGCTGTGAGCTACGCTGGGGACCTTGGGCAAAAGCTCTCTGGGTTTCTTCTGTAAATTGAGGGAGCTGGTCTGTAATCTCTCAAAATTCTAAAAGTCTTTGGTTTTACGAAAGGCATCAAAGGCAGGTGGCTGTCCATAGACCTGCAGCATTTTGTGTTATGCCTTCACACCTGAATTCACCATCCAGCAGCTTCCTTTTGCCCCAGCACCACTGACAGAGTCAAGGGAGCCTCTCAGAGAACGAGACAGGCTCAGATCCATTTTGGCGAGTGGACTCTCCGTCACCTGCTCCCGGTTAGCTGGCTTCCTAGAGGACGTGTTTGGAAGGAGGGGAGTGGGGCATCCGTTTAAAAATAATGTGCTCTTCGTTATGGGTGGCTTAATGATAATTTTTGCTTCATTTATTTACATTGTCATATACAGAACTGTTCTTGGGTCTAGGAAATCACACTGTAAATTGGCTCAGTTAGGTTCTTGCCACACTGTCTGTAACTTCATTGATTTGAGTTTGGAAAGAAGGAAACGAGTGCTGTAGCTACATAAACCTCAGGGTGGTGAGTGCTCAGCAGAAGGCCACTGTGACATGGCCTCAGGGATTTCTTTCTTAGGGTTTTTGATTACCAGACCTTTCATTTTCAAAGGAAAAAAACGTAACAGTAACCTGGTGCTACGGCTCTTTCCTTGATATATAGGAAGCAACAACTCATCTGATGCTCTTAAAGGAAGCATTAAGGCCTAAATCATTCCTAAACTTCTTTTGAGTACCAGCTGTGTGCCAAGCATCGGAGAAACTATGTGAACAAGTCGGAGAGAATCTCTGCCTCCCAATGCCCGGGGTCTGGGGAAGCACCCAGCATATCGTAGTGCTGCAAACAAATGTGTTGAATGAGTGCCTGAGTGTAATAACTGTTAGTTAATAGTGTGGCATCATCTCTTATTGGTGAATCTTGTAACGCTGGCTTACATTTTAGGTGACCTGTCCTAGAAGTCTAGGAGTGGCCAGGCAGCTGGTTCCCTGGCCAGGAGGAAACGACTGTGATGTTTGGTTAACGTGATACTGGCATATTAGTCCAGGGTTGCTTCTGAGAGCACGCATGGGCTGCCTGGGTCAGACTTCTCCCTCCGTCTCTGACTAGTCATGAGACCTGGGGCAAGTTACCCCACCCCCCACCCCCAGGCCTCAGTCTTCTGTTCAGTGAAGTGGGGATGGTAGTGGTATGCCCCATAGGCCTGAACTGCTGGGCACCCAGCAGGTGCTCCCTAAACCTTAGCTGCCACCATCTGTGCACTGATTACTCAACCTTCCCCAACACCCCTTTGACTAAGACATACCTGGTGTAAACATACTCACACTTATGTGTGTTACTGACCCTTCCATTGTCATCCAGGAGCACAGTGGATCTTCATTGTTATCACTTGGACATGAATAGCCTAATAGTCAGATATGGCCCCCAGAAACCAAAGGCCCCCGTGGTCTAAACCTGAAAAGAGATGCAGTGGGGTTCAGCTTCTAGGGAGGTTTCTGTACCCTCATTCGACACGGGTATGGGAGATGTTCCACAGCTCTTATTTTAAATGTTATGGTACCAGCTTGCGTGGGAATGATTTATTCTGTAATCCAGTTCTCGAGATTTAAAGGCATGAAGAGTATGATTTGGGTGCTCATCCCCCGGTGGAGGGGAAGGGATATTATTAAAATGCAGGTTCCTTGGTCCCCCCTTTCCCCCTTCTGATTCAGCAAGTCTGGGATGCAGCCCAAGTAGATGGCCCAGAATCTGCCTGTTAACAAGCAGTCTGATGGAGGAGGTAGAGTACCCATTGAGAAATGCCAGTCTGTTGGAGGAAGTGAGTAGAACTCCCGTTTAGAAATGCCATGGAAGACGCTATTTTCTCTTGGCCTCTTTTGTCTCTTACTCAGCACATCTGTGGGCCCCTTCTAAGTTAGCCGGGCTCCTTCTGGCCTTGTTGGGATGGGAGGAGAAATGCTGACCTGGGCTTCCGAGCCTGACAGGCAGGACAGCGCCTGTCAGGTTTGAGTCTTAGCTTGGCTTCTTTCCACTTGCATGACGTTGACCTTGGCTGGGTTCCTGAAGATTACTGTGGCTCAGAGAGGTTATCTGTGCAATTTAGGTAGCTCCTTCTCTGCAGCAAGAATCCCACTTCATGAAGTGCCTGGCACCCACTGAGCCCTCCATAAATGGTGGGATTATGACCGTTCCCATAAAAAGCACACAAGGCCCCTTGCTTTTGTGGCCTGGGGTGTCAAAGCTGGTTTACATGGCGCCCAGTGAAGTCACGGCAGGGCTGGAGGAGACACGGAGGGCCCAAGGCCTTAGGCAAACGGCCCAAGTTGCAGACCCCACATGGGCAGAGCATTTTAAAAGCCTTGTATTAGAAAAATAAGCCCATTAAATAATATTGCCTCCTGTAAAAGCAGACTTTTAAGAGATTCCATGGTAGGGTTTTCACCACGGCTGTCCCTTGCCCTAGGCCTTGCTGAGCCTGTCTGCCGCCATGGGGAGAATTTAATCTTGCATGGCGTGAGCATAATTTTACAAGTTTTATGACTGTTTTCTCTCCCCTGAAGTGTTGCGATGTCATTGTGCACCCAGGGCAACTTGCGTGCATTGAACAGTTTACCTCGTTTTTGGTGGAAATGAAAAATGAAGTAATAAATTAAAGAAAAACACACTGTGGATTTTTTTCCCCTCTTCTTAGGACAACTGTGGAAGAACAAGGAACCAGTGTTTCTCTATACAGACTAATCAAATTCTAATGGCTTTTATGTATTGACATTGCCCGCAGATCCCCGCCTCCCTAGGGAAGGCCATGGGGCAAGGAAGGTGTGTCAGAAGCTGTACTGCTGACACAGGAACACCTGGGGCAGGTATCCAGGGCAGGGGTCAGCAAACTATGGCCTCGGGGACCAAACATCACCCACCATGTGTTTTTATACACCCTGGGAACTAAGAATGGTTTTTACATTATTAAACGGTTGGGAAAAAAATCAAAAGAAGAATAATGTTTCCTGATACTTGAAAATTATATGGAATTCACATCAGTGCTCATAAACGAAGCTTTATTGGAGCGCAGCCACAACCACTCATGTCTGCACTTGTCTGTGGCTACTTTTGGGACAACAGTGGCAGAGTTGAGTAGTTACAGTAGAGACTGCTTGGCACAAAGCTGAAATATTTGCTATCTGAGCCTTTACAGAAAAAGTTTGCTGATCTGGGCTCTAGGAAGGAAAGGAGAGGGAGGAGAGAGAAATCCTGGCTTCAAGTTTCTGGAATTGATGGTTACTTTCAATGTGGCTCAAATGGACAAGTCAAAGGAGAAGTCATAGATTCACCTGGACACCTTCCAGAATTAATTGGCTACCTGTGGAGATTGTTTTCCTCCAGTTTTCTGGCCCCACACCGGCTCCCCAGCAGAGGGCCCTGGGTTAATTTCCCCCTCCCAGTCCCTTGTGGCCTTGGGGCTCTCTGTCAGAGAAGTGGGAAGCCATGCTTGGTGCTTGAAGTGTGGTAATGGCTTCTCACTCCCTTGATGGCTCACAGATGCAGAAGTTTCCACCTTCCCTCCTGTGGGGTAAGGCGCAGACAGTGACTTTTGTTATCCACTGTGATGTGCCAATCTAGTTTATGATTTAGAAGAGCTTCAAGAAATGTCCAGTAAACACTTTCTAGCACTTTTGGGGCACCATTTTAAACATTCTGCATATGGAAACTCATTTAATCCTCACCACAAACATGGGGAGTTAGGTCCTTCTCACCCCCAGTTCACAGACGCAGAAACCCAGGCACAGAGAGGTTACGTAACTTGCTCGAGACCACACAGGTGGCATGTGGTAGAGCCAGGATTGAAAACCAGGCTCTCTGCTCCAGGGACTATCCTCTGTCCACTGAGCCCAGAGTTCCACCCAGGCTGCTACCATGTCGGTCCATTAGAAAACCGTCTCTTTAATTTGAGAAGGAGGCACTCCTCCTGTCTCCTTTTCTTCTTCTCTCCCTTCCTCTCTCCTTGTCTCCCTCCCTCCCTCTTCTTTCCCTTTCTCTCTTCCTCCAACAAATAATCATCAAACAGGTGACCGTGTTCCAGGCACTGTGTGAGGGCTGGTGGGGTGGGAGTGCTTGGCGAAAAAGAAAAACAAAAAAAAAACAAGAATCCATTTCCATTCAAACCTAGACCGCCACGTGTCAGATGTTGGGGGAGTTCGCTTAATCCCCCCTCTTTTATTCATTGTAAGTGCTCTCTGGGTCTGTCTAGAACCACAAACCCTTATCCTTTCCGCGTCAAAGTTGATATTTTAATTAGAAATAATATGATATAGAAGATGTGGGTCTGTCTCCCCAGGCCCCACCGGGTCCCATCAGCTGAGTGCAGCTAAATGTAGTTGAGTTTCCCCCAGGCCTCTCATGACCCTGGGGAAGGAGCTGTGTCTTTCCCAGGAGATGGAACCAGGGTTGGGAGGGAAGGCTGTGGAATTTAAAAAGAGATCACCAAGAATGGAGGAACCTTTGTGTAAATAGACTTATTTCAATGAGTTTTACAGGATGGCTGTCTTGTTTTATTAAAAGCTTCTAAATAATCATTTAGAATGATTATTGTTGTTGCTGTTGTTATAATTATTATGTCCTTCTGGGTGTGAAGATGCCTGAATGCTGGGGGGAGACAGAAGGGAGCGATACAGAAATCGGATGTGGGAACAACTGGAAATCTTTCTTTGCCACCAGCTGGTACCTCCCTCCTGTCCCTGCTCCCTGTTTCTTCTTCCCTCCTCTGTGCCTTTTTTCTTTGTCGGACAACAAAACTTTGTTGCTCGTGTCTGATGAGCCTTCACTTTCTTTCCTCAGTCATGCGCAGGAATCCCTTTGGTGTGGACATCTGCTGCCGGAAGGGGTCGCGAAGCCCCCTGCAGGAGCTCTACAGCCCGACTCAGGTAAGCCTTGGGTCATCCCTGCTTTTGCGACTCCGTCATCACACATCTTTTTTTTAACTAAAACCCCCCCAAGACTGTGTTCTTTAGGGATTTGAAACTTCCTTCCATTGCCTGGCATTTTACCTTCAGTGGTTGTTTTCTTGATCACCCTTTCTCCATATAACATCTTTGAAATTCTAGCGAGGGCCATTTAGAATTGGAAAAATGCCTAGGTTTAGTGTTGGACTGAGCTTTCAGACCTGCCCAAGTTTTGGACCCCTGAGATCCACACACTCGCAAGCCCTGGCTGTGGGACTCTGAAAGTGAAGCGCTGGTGGGCTGTGCCATCTTCCTTTGGCACCACTGAAGAAGGATTGCACATGGCAAACTCGCCATCCCACTCCGCATCCAGTTATTAAAGCCCAACCACATCCCCACGAGCCCTACCTCACTGTGCCGTTTTGGCAAGATTCCCTTGCATGTTGGGACTTTTTGCTAAGTGATCGTCACAGTAAATCTGGCTCATTAGTTTAACAAGGCAGCAAACATGGCCCTGCACTGTTGATTATGAAAAGAGCTACTCTCTGTGCAAAATAAGATCCAACCAGGGAAAAAGGGTCCTCCTTGGAAGGGCAGGGACGGAGTTTGGAGGTCTTGTCTCCATGGTGATGTCTCAGTGGTGTATTTCCGTCTTGACGTGGAGGCTCCATGCCTGGTCCTTTTGTAGGAACATCAATTAGCCCTTAATGCCCAGAGCTGGTGAGGGAACAACTAGCAACAACAACAGCCAACCTTTGACAGCTGTTGAGAAAGAAAAGAAAAATATGTGTGCTGGTTTGGCAAGAGTCTACTCTGTGCTTTATTTTGTATCAAATTCTTAATTTCTTATTACCGTGGGCCACGGTGTTTGGGTGGAAGAAGATAATGCTTGGGCATTAAAGGTGCTGAATTTCCAGAAGTCTTAGAAAGAGATGAACCTGAAAATTTTCTGATCCCACGTGTCTTCCTAATCTCTCACCTATACCCCCTTCTGAGTTTGTACATGGGTAGCCTAATCAGATTAATTCACTCTGCTTCCACTCCCATCACGTGGGAGCTCTGGGGATGACTAGCCAGATTAGCCAGGTAATTGCAAACTCAGCATCGCCTGAGGCTTCCTTTACTGGGTTCTGTGACGACTCAGAAAGGAATTTGATATTTGGGTTTCATTTGCTGCTCAAACTCCCTGATTATTACAGGTGCGTGTCCCAGCCTGTCCATACCCCCGTCCTCAGGAGGAGGCAGAATCGGGCTTTGACAAAGGATGGGGCTTCTCATCAGCTGTGTGGAAAGCAACACATGCTACTCAGATGCAAACCATTTCCATCTTTTTGTTGACATCCTCTGTCCTCAGAGCATTTTCCCCTTCAAAACAAAACTGCTGAAGCTCTACTGCTTTCCCGAGGAGATTTATGGGCAACATATGGTGTTATGGGAAGAGCTGATGCTGAAGCAGACACCCCACTGGATGGGTTGTCCATGGCCTGTACCCCCAAGACCTAACCCATGGTCTCTCCTACAGTGGGTGCTCCTGATTATTTGTGGTCAAATGAATGAATGTCTGGTTCCAGTTCCTACTTTACTTGTAACTGGTTGTGTGACCTGGAATACATGACAGGTCCTCTTTAGGTGTCTGTTTTCCCATCTGAAAATAATCTCTCTGCAATGTTGGGAGAATGAAACAATTCTGATGTGTCAGAGGCTATATAACCAGGATTCGTCATTATCGTGGCCACGAGGGTGGCTTTAATATCTGAAGCCCAAATTGTGTCCCCCCCAAAAGTCTTGTTGATGTCCTAATCCCCAGTCTTGTGAATGTGACCGTATTTGGAAATAGGGTCTTTGAAGATGGGGTTAGTAGGGTGGGCTGGTGTCCTTAGAAGAGGGGGAGTGGAGACACAGACAGGCAAAGGGGAGAAGATGTCCAGGTGAAGAAGAAAGCAGAGATTTTGGTTATGTTTCCACAAGCCAAGGAACACCAAAGGTAGCTGGCCACCACCAGAAGCCAGGAGAGAGGCAGGGAACAGATGCTTCCTTACTGACTTAAGAGGGAGCACGGCCCTACCGACACCTTGATTTCAGACTTCTGGCCTTCCAGCTTGTGGTGCTTTGTTAGACCAGCCCCAGCAAACCAAGGCAGCCTGGTTTTACCATTTATTAGCTCTGTGACCCTGGGCAAGTTACTTAACCTTTCTGAGACTGCTTTCACTCATTCATAGCATGGTGTTGACAGTGCCTACCTTGCAGGGTTGCATGAGATGATGTGCCTTGCTCATTGCCTCCTATGGAGTTTATTAATTCATGAATTCATCCGTTCATTCACTTGTTCATTTCTTTATCGCTATTACTGATTGCAGCCCAGCACTAGGCTCTGGGCACACAAGAGCAAACAGGACATGTGTGGCTATCCTTCCATGACATGAACAAGTTGACTGGTGAGGTCCTTTTGTAAGGAACCCTCCCGGACCTCTTGTAAACCAAATAAGGGATCACTCTTCCTTCCGTTTGGTGTTTGGTGTTCGGTGTTCAGAGTGTTGTCTGGGAAGAGGCTCATTTAGCAGTAGCCTGGGACTTGGGAGGGAGGTAGGGCTGGAGACGTAGCCCTGGGAGCACGGATGCTGAGTCATGGTCCTCCATCAGGACTGTCTTGGGCAAGTTGCCCCAGTTAGGCAGGAAAATCACCCTGTTTCCTTGGGATGTTTATTTCTTAGGTGGGTTTCCTTTTCAAGCTGCAGTCATGTTCCATTCTAATGCAGATTCATTGAGTGGTGCTTTTAGGAGAGATTTGGTGATAATTTGGGCTGCATTGGGCTGGTGTTAAGGGGAGAGAAAGAAACAAGTGCTCCTGTTGAGTTCAGTTAGATTTTGTGTCCATGAGACATTTACAAACTTTGTGCCCAGTTGGACTTGGTTGCAGTTGCTCGGATTTCCCCACCAGCCAAGCCGTTGAAGCTGCTAAGCCCGGAATGATGTTATCATCCCAGGGGCAGATGACAAACCCTCTAATCGTTAGGAACCAAACTGCTCCCGGAGATGGCATTTCCCCTTTTTATGCTGACTGGTTGTTTGTGTTTGATGTATGATGGCGAAAACAGGAACCGTTTATTTTAGATGATAAGAAACCAACATTATGGCAAGGAGGCACTGTGTGCCAAATACTTTGTGGATACTTCTAAACATCTCATCTAAACCTTATAAGAACCCTGGAGCTAGGTATTATAACTCCCTATTTTAGGTATGTGGAAACTGAGGCCAAGTCTTCCCAAGGTCACACAGCTGGTAAGAAGCCGAGTAAGGATTCCAACCCAGGACAAACTACAAATCCAGGTTTCTTTAATTCTACACTGAACTCCCTGTGACTAGCTGAGTTTTCTTGGTAGGAAGTAACCCATTCCCTCCAAAAAAAAGAATCGAATGCAGATTTTCATTGGACAAAGGCTTAAAAGCCCACTGGAGAATTGGATATAATCTAATTTTAGTGTCCAGGGTTTTCTTATTTTAGTGCCCTGTAAACCACTAACCATTAGAAAACAATTGGTTAAAAAAAATTTGTCATTGATATTCTTAGAAAAACTGCCTTCTGATGTCTTATCATTTTCCTGGTTCTCTGCTGTCTCTCTGGCCCCAAAATAAAATGTAATTGCCCATCAGATCAGCTGGCATCAAGTGGCAACTGCATATTTGTGGGCAGAGACCTCCTGTGGGCTGCCCTGGCTTGGCTTAGGCTCACAGGGCAGAGCTACACTGTCAGCCATTAATAGGGCATAATTGCCCCGAAATGCCAGCGAGGGCGAGACAGCTTGTCCTTCTGCCTCACCCACCTCCTGGGTCCTCTCGTGGGTTCCCTGAAATCTTTGCAGCATCCCTCATGTGGTTCAGCCCTCCCCTGCCTGTTCTTTCTTTAGCTTTTAAACTTACTCTGTGATTACCACTTTCCAAAAAGACGGACGCACAGCCTAGGGGCTCAGTTTTTAAGAGCTGAGTCTCGGAGCCTCACACAGGGTGCCCCTGATCAAGTTGTCTGCAGACTTTCCTTGGGGTCCCTGGGGACTGTATCAGTCAGGGTACTCTAGAGAAACAGAATCAACAGGAGACACACACACACACACACACACACGCACACACAAAGGAGTTTATTGTAAGGAGTTGGCTCGCATAATCATGGAGACTAGCAATTCTGAATTCTGTAGGGAGGGCAAGGTTGGAGATTCCAGTAAGAGTGATGCTGAAGTCTCCTCTAAATTCCTTAGGCTGGAAACCCAGGAGGGAGTGGAGGTATTCTCCTGAGGCGGAATTCCTTCTTCTTCTAGAAAAACTCAGTTGTTTGCATTTAAGGTCTCCAGCTGGTGGGATGAGGTCCACCCACATGATGGATGGTGATCACCTTTACTTAAAGCCAACTGATCATGGATGCTAATCCCGTCTACGAAATACCTCCACAGTAACAACTAGGCCACTATTTGACCAAACAACCAGGCACCATAACCTAGTCAAGTCAACAAATGAAATTAACCCTCATAGGGACCAGTAAATGTTCAAGGGATCTAGTGGTATTCTGGGTGAACTGTTTGAGAAAACAAAAAGAGGGGAAAAGGCTCTAGGGATGCTGAGAGTGGCACGATTTCTGTGGTCACTACTGAGATCCCCATGACCGCTACTAGGATCCCCATGGTTGCCACAGGGATCCGCATGGCCACTACCAGAATCCCATGGTCACTACCAGGATCCCCATGGCCTCTACCAGGATCCCCATAGTCACTCCTGGGATTCTCACGGCCTCTACAAAGATCTGTAATTTGATGGCTCTTCATTGTTTCATGTGCTGAAGTAAATTTATTTCTCCATCTGATAGGCCCCAGGGGGAAGGATGGATAGTGGGAGAGAGGGAGATAGGGAAGTTAAGAAGGAAAGAAGAAAGGGAAGGAGAAAAGAAGAGAAGTTTCTGTTCATTGCATGTATAATATATGTGTTAATGACAATTCTAGCTGTTTATGCCTATATGCCTCGTTTAATCTTCACAGCAACCCTAAGAGAAAGGTATCCTGTAATCCCAATTTTCAGATAAGTTAACTGAGGTCCAGAAGGGTTGAGGAATTTGCCAAGATCACACACCTCCTAAATGGTAGGTACAGTCCAACCAGCTAGATCGTAGGGAGACGAAACCTGTCCCTTTATAGTTCCCAGGTGGAAAAATGCTTCCTTGAAATTCTCTTTCCCAGTGACTCACTCTGAGGCCCAGCATGTGCTTAGGAACAGTGTAAAACTCCCAAAGGCAGGGGCCAAGGCTTATGGAATGGTCTGGAATGTACTGTGGTTGTCCAACAAGCAACTGCAGATTTATTTCTTGCTTACTGTGCCTGATATTTAGCCCAGTCAAGGGGAAGCTTTTGTCTCCTGGTTGGTGCCCCATGACTTCTGCTGTAGGATAGCACGCTTTGGTGAAATTTGGAAGCTGGGGTCATTTGGTTGAATGTTTTAGATTGATAAAAGTTCTTAATAGTCTAAGAAGGAAAAAAAAAAACAACCCTCTTAGCCTCCACTTAAGTAGCTTTCTCAGTAATGCTTGCCCAAAGGCGTTTCTTTTATAGACATTTATAGAATTATGGAGGAAAAAGACATGGGGAAGAGAGGCACCTGGGTGCTAAAACATAAGTGCTATTTCATAGAAGCTTTTTGCAAAGTTCTGTGAGAGAATCAGAAGTGAGTAATTTAACCTTTTGAGAGGCAGTGCACACTGGAGGTTTAAAGAGGAGGTGGTATTTGAGCCAGAACTTTCGAGATACACCAGGTTTCACCTGACAGATGAGGGAACAGCATCAGCGAGGGAAGGAACAGCAGAGTGCCACCTCACAGCACATTAAGAGAACTGTGAGGGCTTGTGGCTGGAGTGAGGATGCCTGTTTCAGCTGGTTGGAGAAGGAGAGGAGGCGGATGAGGTTTTGTCTGCTGTCCAGGGAGTTTGGCTTTTACCCACCGGCAGGGTTGGTGGCCCCGAGGGGCCCCCAGGAGACGGTGTGGGTGATGCCTTATGCACCAGCCTGTCACTGTGATCATCCCGCTTCTGCTTCTGGCTCAGCTGCTTGTTAACTGTGGGGCTTCTCCAAGGCAGGTAGCGTCCCTTCTTGGCCTGTGTCCTCATCTATAAAATGAAAGTGTTTGTCGAGATCAGTGGTTCTCCACCCTGGCTGCACATCAGGGTCACCTGGGGAGCTTTTTAAAGATGACCAGTGCCCCGCCTCACCCCAGAGATTCTGATTTTATTGGTCTGAATAGGGCTGGGGCATTGGTGTTTTTCCAAGTTGCCTAAGTTTAAGGGAGTTAAGAAGTGCTGGATTGAAGGGTCTTTAAGGGCCTCACCAGGTGGAAAAATGTTGGACCCTTTGATGCTAGCATAACATTATCCATTACGTGAAAGACAACTCAGAGCATATGCACTAAGGCTGTTCACCTTAAAACATCCTGTCTTTCAATATGAAGGCCCCTGTCCTTCTGTTGGTCCCTTCCATTAGTTTCCTAGGGCTGTTCTAACAAAGTGGGTGGCTCAGAACGATGGAAATGTGATTGTCGCACAGTTCTGGACACCAGAAGTCTGAAATGAAGGTGTTGGCAGGCTCATGCTTCCTTGGAAGTCTCTAGGGTTCTGATGGTGGCTGGGGCAATCCACAGTGGCTCTGCTTCCATCACATGGCGTCTTTTCTCTCTTCCTCTTCTTAGAAGGGCACCAGTCAAATTGGATTTGGGTGCAACCCAGGCCAGCTTGGCCTCATCTTATAGGGTCACATTCATGGGTGTGGGGTTAGGACATGAGCATGTCTTTTTGGGGAACACAACTCAATCCGTAACAGCCCCCATGCCAAGGTTCTGCAGTTAGCCTCATCCACTAGGACATGTGTGTTCCCTCATCTTCATTTGGAAGGCCCAAGTGCTGGAGACTCAACCAGCATTATGTGGACAAGATGCAAGGAGTGAGCCCCAGTAGATAGCAGCCCCCAGGAGAAGCACTGGGAGGAGCCCTGGGAAAGGAACATTTGAACTGCTCTCCTCTTGATCTCATGAGAAGGAGAATCCAGACTTGTTCCATGCCAGCCGTCAGATGGGCGTTTCTGAAGGATCCACTGCCATCTTACAAATAGAGGAGCAAAGGGGCACTTTGCCTTTTGAATTGCTCAGGAAGAATAATGCTGAATGGTCTTATACACTGGGGAAGGCAAGAAAGAGCAGACATTGTTCAGTCCCCAACTCGGGTCAATTAATCCCTTCATTACCAACCACCTGGTGAATGACAAGTCCATCTAATTATCTTGCTTTGACCAAACAGCTGTCTACCAGCCAGAGAGGGATTAATTGATTTAGTTGTAGACTGGCTCCTTATGCAAAGATATTACTTACTGTCAGCCTAGCAGAACGGCAGCTGGCCGGCAAAGATGAAATATTACATTAACCTGATCTTATACACAACACTTGGGAGAATGCTTCATTATTAATTGCAAATTACAATAGATGAGCGAAGCCTATTGCAAAAACCAGGGACAATGGGTTGCGTCTTTGACCATGGCCATTACTCTTGAGCCAGGGAAGCTGCTTTGGTCTTATTTCCAATCAACCACGACAGATGGGGACTCTGGAGTCAGGTACAATTTGGGGTAGAGGAGGGGATTGGATACTTTAAAAGAACTGGGGAATCCGGGCCCAACTGCATGATCCAAAGCAATTACTTAACCTTCTCAAGCCTGGGTTCCCTCATCTATGATGCAATTAATTAACCTGACACTTTTCTTAAGGGTCTCGGTCCTTTGCTGTGTCCCTGCACTGTAGGCTCAGACATTTTGCAGATGCACATTTGGAATTTTGTTTAATAATAGTAAAATAGATAATTTCCTCTTGCCTGGAAGGAACTAGCTATTCATGGCGATCACTTCCTAATGATTTTGATTTATGTGATGTGTCTGGCAGATTGATCATTAGTTCGCTCGTTGCACTGATATCCTGGAAAACGGGCAAGTATGGCTTTTCAGTTTTAAAAGTCTCCTTGTGTTCATGTTTGTCGCAGCCCTTAGTGACAGTTGGTAAACAGAGTTAATGCCATCCCATTGGTTTCATCATGGAACCACATTTAATTCAGGCTTTCATTATCTGCTGTTGTTCGGTTTCAGGAACCTTAATTTGACCCAGTATATTCAAATCTGGACAGTAAGCTCCGTGCTCTAATGGGGTTTTTATGTGCCAGGCTGTATGAATATAATCTGGCATATTTCAACTGGAGAAGGGCACTCCAGTGACAAAATGACGTCGGCAATTTCCAAATGGCAACACAGCTGTAAAATCGGCCATTTTCAGAAAGTTCTTTCCTGAATTACCCTCAATTATAAGAGGGCTCTACATAATTTGATTTCTCTGTAAATTACACAACTCAAGTCGTTTCTCAGTCAATTGGATTTTAACCTCATCAGGCTGGAGAGAGCTGAAACAAAGCCCTGGCTTGTTCCCCTGCTTTTCTGAGAGACAGGCCATGGAGGCCTGTGTCTTTCCTTCCTGGCATCTTCCTTGGGTCTGGTGGGGAGCAGCGTTTCCAGCCTGCCTCTGCTACTAATTGCTGTGAGATCAGGGGCAACTGCTGAACCTTTTCAAGCACTGGAGCATTTGTGAAATAAGAATAAAATACCAATGGTTCAGTTATTTAGGATTAAAGTAGAAAGTATATAGAAAGTTCCAGGCATGTAGCAAGCTGCACAGTCAATGCTGATTTTTTTATTTGCTGAGACAAAACCTCCTCCAGGAAGCTTTGCCTGATTTTTCCCCCTCCAAGCCTGGGTTAAATCTCTTTCCAAACAGTGCTGTCCACTAGAAAGATAATGTTAGTCACTTGTATAATTTAAAATTTTCTAGTAGCCACATTTAAAAAATTAAAAGAAACAAGTGAAATTATTTTTCTCTATTTTGCTTTTATTTTTTCACGTAAAAATTATTGTGATAACATATGCATAACATAAAATTTGCCATTTTAACCATTTTTAAGTCACCTGTCTGGTGATACCGGCAACATTCATAATATTTTGCTACCATCACCACCATCCATTACCAAAACTTTTCATCACCCCGCTCCTTACCCCATCCCCTGCCCCTCATAACCTCCAATGTGACTTCTGTTTCTATGATTTTTATTGTTCAAGATGTTTCATGTAAGTGGAATCATGCAATTCTTGTCCCTTTGTGTCAGCTTCTTTCACTCAGCATCATGCTTTCAAGGTTCATCCATGCTGTAGCATGTATCAGCACTTCATTCCTTTTTACGGCTGAATAATATTCCATGGTGTGTATGTACTACATTTTGTTTATCCATTTGTTTGTTGACAGATACTCGGGTTTCTTCCACCTTTGGGAGATTGTGAAAAATTCTTCTGTAACATTGGTTGAACAAGTAGCTGAGTCCCTGAAAAACAGGTGAAATTAATTGTAATAATTAAGTAAATTATTGGTTGGAAGTTAAATAAATACTTTAACTCAGCATATCCAGAATATTATTGTTTCACCAGGTAATAACAAAAAGTAAGATATTTAATGCAATAAAAAAATTAAGATAATTTATGTTCTTGTCTTTGTACTAAGTCTTTGAAATCTGATGTGTGTCTTCTGCTTATAGCTCACCTCTAAGTGGACTGGCCATATTTGAAGTGCTCACGTGGCTCATAACTGCCGTATTGGACTGCGTGGGGCTGTAAGATGCCTCTGTCCCCCTCACGCCCACACTTCTCAGCACTTCTGACACTTATCCTCGCATTTGCAATGATGTTGCTGGGCTTGGAGCACCTGAGGCAGGGGGCCGTGTCTTTTTCTTCTTGGCAGGCCCCAGTAGCTACTCCCGGGGCAGCCCCAGCAAAGGGGCTCAGTAGAAGAACTGAACGAGCCCCCTTTCCACGTGCCCCCAGCTTCCCGTGGTACCCATGTGTGCACATTCATGCTGTGGGGGCACCAGGGCTTCCCACCCCAGAGGCACGGAGGCACCCACCAAGTTGGGTGGTTTCCTGGGGGCCCTGGTGAGATCCCCTCATCTGAAGACTGTGTCTCCACTCTGGGGTGATGCCTGGTATTCGCCCTGAAACCTTCCTAATGTGGAAGTGCAGATACTGTGGAAGGGCTAACACCTTGAAGCGTGTCTGTCATTTCCATCCCAACTTTGACGTTCTGAGATTCTTTCTTGAGACTAGAGTGTGAGAGGTGTGTGGAGGTTGGATGGAGTAAAGGGAAGGGATTGGCTGCTTAACGGAACTGGGGAAAGTGAGTCACAGAACCTCCTTCAGTGGTTAGCCCACTCTCAGCTCTGTTTCTTCCTTCCCTCCTCTCCTCCTGCTTTCCCTCCTTCTTCCATAGTGCGGGACACAAGTAGGCACTCAATAATGAATGAGCTGCAAACGAAATTCCTTTCCTGCCTCGTTCCCTCCCTGCCTTATGGTGCGCATCCAGCACTGTGCTAGAAGCTGGGGCTTTCGAGGTAGAGAAGCCCTGGTCCTCTCTTAGTTCATCCTCTAATAAGAGATTCAGACCACTCTTACAGTCATCATAAAACAGCAGCCTATTTGAGTTCAGTAGGTGGTGCTGGAGGAGGGTAGAGATGGACCATTAACCTAGAGCAGGCATGTGTGTGCGTGTGCACGTGTGTGTACGCACGTGTGTCCGTGTTTCAGCCTGAGTCATCCCAATTGAGTAAAAGCTGAGCGCCCTAAGGAGAGGTGGCGTGTAAGGAACAACCTGCCCCACCCTCCCTCTCACAGTTAAACACCAGCGAATGAGAGAGGAAGCCCTGACTATCAAGAGGTGAAAGCCTTGGCCCTCCTGGGCGGGCATTCCGCATCCTTGTTGGAGTTTCCCAAATCCTTCTGCCTAGGACAGGTGGGCCAAGGATGTGTGAAAGCCAAGTCTCACTGCAGCTTCTGACTTCTAGAAAGGTTGACTCCTCCCGTGGATCTTGCGCTGTTCTGTTCTCGATTATCATTCCGGAGACACTGGCAGGCTAGCCTTGCTGGAACGCTGAGGCCCCAGCTTTGTCCCAGGCCTTGGCAGGCGTTAGGCAGCCCTGGAAGGAAGCTGGCAGCCCTGGCACAAGCCCCAGGGGTGGGACGACCAGGCAGGCCCCCAGTGGCCTGCTGCAACATTTCCTTCTCTTGGTCTTCAGTCACCTCCAGGCAGGTTTAAAGCCTCCAAATGCCCAGTAGACAGCTTCTGGCAGTCATTCTGCAGGCTGGATGACCCTCTGCTCTGTGCCCAGCGTGTTCTCTGCAGATCCATGGGTGTAATCGACCTTCCGACTGTATGGCATCTCAGCACCACCACTTACTAGGTGCATGACTCAGGAAAGCTTCTTACTCTTTGTGCCTCAGTTTCCTCACGTGTAAATGAGGATAATAATAGCTCCTACCTCATAGGGTTCTAGTGAAGTTTAAATGCATCAGGCCATGTGAAGTCTTAGAAAGGTTTCTGGCACCTAGTGAGGGCTATGTGTTTGCTGCCGCTATAATTTAGTACCAAAGCCAGAGAGGATCAAATGGTCATTGGGGACAAATGAGTAGGTTGAGACCCAGATCACTTGTTAGAGCTCCATAGAGCCGGATAATCTCCCTCCTGTTAAAAGGAAACTCCATCTTTTAAAGCAGGGGTTCTCAGCTTTGGCTGCAACTTTAGAATCAAAAGAGATTTTAAAAATCTCAATGCCCAGGCCACAGCCCAAGCCTATTACATCTGAATTTCTGTGCATCAGTATGTTTTCAAAGCTCCAGGGTGCTGCCGACTTTGAAAACCACTGCTCTCAGCGTTTACTCCTCAAAGACAGGTCTGTGGACCAGCAGGATCACCATCTTGGCAGCTTGTTAGAAATGCAGAACCCTGGTCTCCACCCCAGACCCCCTGAATGGGGATCTACATTTTAACAGGGCCCCCAGGTGCTCTGTGCATGCTTGAACTGGAGAAGGCTCCTTGGAGAGCAGCCCACGCCCCCCGAGCTCTTAGGAGAAGCCCGGGGGCTCTGAATTAGATCACAGAGGAGGAGGATGGCAGATTCTGCGTGGATTGCTGAGCCGGAAAAGGAGAAGGGGTACTTACCTCTCCCAGTGTGTGGCATGACACTGCTTTCTGAACTTTGGAAAATAAAAGCTGTGTTTTATGTAACCATGGCATGCCCATGGAAATAGGTGGCCAGGGAGCCCACTGGGCCTCTTGGTTCCACTGGATACATTAAATATTCATAATTGGCTCAACTCCGGGAGGAATTAAATGTGGTCTAGAATGTGAGTCTTGGAAGCAGAAGTCACTGCAGTGCCTCCGAAAGGCAGCCCTGGACTTCCTGGGTGCTGGGTCCCTGCATGCAAGGGGTTTTTGGGTTCAGGAGCTGAGCTGGGCTCCCTTGGGTGGCCACGGTAAGGGCTTGTTCTCTTCAGGGATTGGGTTGCTCCTCACTTCACTTTGTCAAAAAACAAAACAAAACAACAAACAAACAGCAACAATGAGCCTCTATGTAGGTTCTCTAATGTTCCCCACCCTCACCCCAGCCTGCTACCTCCAAGAGATATTTTTGTGTGTCATCCTCTATCCTCAACCCCAAATGCCTGCTGCAGCAGAGCTCCAACTGTGGTTTAATGGGAAGAGAATGGAATTTAGAGCCTTAAATCCTGGGTCCAAATTCTGCCTTTTCCACTTACAAACACTGGGGCTTTGGTCAAATAATTCAACCTCTTGGACGTCAGTTTCCTCACCGGAAAAATGGGAGTAATTTAACTTTAGCTAAAGAGGCTGCATAGTGCTGTGGTTAGAAGTGGAAGGTTCTCAGAGTCAGACTGATTGGGTTCAAATCCATCCTACTGGCAAAGTAACCTTGGGCCAGTTACCTAATTAATCTCTCAGTGCCTCGGTTTCTTTATCTGTAAAATAACAGATGTAACAGGTTGCTATGGAAATTGAATGAGTTAACTTGTGTACAGCTCCTAGAACAGTGGCTGGCAGTAAACAGTCACATATTTCAGTGATTACTATTTTTTACCCTTCCACACTCTTCCTTAAACCCTCCCACTCTTCTTCCTTCTTCCCCCAAAATTATGATCAGAGTTTGGGTCCCAGTCACTGCCTCTTATTGGAAACTTCCCTTGCCCAAAGTCTTTTTTTTTTAATTGTTTTTTTTTTTTTAATTAAATTCAGTTTTATTGAGATATATTCACATACTATGCAATCCTCCATGGTGTACAATGAGCTTTTCATAGTACCATCAGATAGTTATGCGTTTATCACCCCAATCTAGTTTTGAACATTTTCCTTACACCAGAAAGAAAAAGAATAAAAAATAAAAGTAAAAAAAACCACCCAAATCATCCCCCCCATCCCACCCTATTTTTCATTTAGTTTTTGTCCCCATTTTTCTACTCATCCATCCATACACTGGATAAAGGGAGTGCAATCCACAAGGTTTTCACAATCACAGTGTCACCCATTGTAAGCTACATTGTTATACAGTCGTCTTCAAGAGTTGAGGCTACTGGATTGGAGTCTGATAATTTCAGGTATTTACTTCTAGCTATTCCAATACATTAAATCCCAAAAAGGGTTATGTGTATAGCATGTAAGAAATGTCCACCAGAGTGACCTCTCAACTGCGTTTGAAATTCTCAGCCAGTGAAGCTTTATTTTGTTTCATTTCACATCCCCCTTTTGGTCAAGGAGATGTTCTCAATCCCACGATGCCGGGTCCAGATTCATTCCCGGGAGTCATATCCTGCATTGTCAGGGAGATTTACACCCCTGGGAGTCAGGTCCCACATAGTGGGGAGGGCAGTGAGATCACTGCCGAGTTCTTTGCCCAAAGACTTTTACAGTCTTTCACATTCAAACAGTCTGTTACTGTTTTCCAAAGCAATTCTGAATTTATCATTTTCCATTTTCCCATTTAATAGATGAGGAAACTGAGGCACAGAGAGTTTTGTTTTAAAGTAACGCAGCCATTGCAGATAACAAGGTTGGGGAGTTGCAGAGCCAGGATTCGGTTGAGCTCTGGAGCCCATTGTTCTTGGGACCAGGCCACATCCAGCAGCTCAGCTCGGGTAGGGGTTTGTTGACTGAATGGGTGAACTGAACCGGTCTTTAAATAGAGATGAAACTCCCTCCCTTTCCGGTGGTTTCTGGGAGGAGTACATGAGAGTGTGTGAACAGGCCTGGCCCCATGCCTGCCCTCAGTGGGTGGTCAGTTGCAATTAAATGCAAGGTGATGTGCACCTGAGTGGTAGGATGCAGGGCTTGTTCCTAAAGGCCTCCCCCATCTACCCACCCACCTACCCCCAACATGCCAGCAGGCAGGACTGTAGGGAAGAGAAAGCAAGAAATGATCGGAGGGCTGTCCATCCATGACCTGGGACTGGAACTTGTCTTGGACTCCCTGGTTTCTCACTCAGACCCTTCATGAGTCAGACAGAGCATCCTAGAACCAGGATGAGACTGGCCAGAGACTGTTCCCAAAATAGGGAAGTACTTCTGTGGGTTTGGAACTTGCTGGAATTTCCACTAAACAAAGAGTTGGGAGTCTGCTTTTAGAAGTTCCTTTTTGAGCTCTTGCCTGCCTAGGCATGTTGACCATCCATAATTTTCTTCTCAATTCATTCTCCTTGTTGGGAGGGGTCTGTTTTCAGTCACTCTACCCAGCCCTGGGTCCAGGCTCAATGTAGACCCTATTTGATGGCCGCCCTCCGTTTACTTGCAAAGCCTCAACCAGGAATCAGGATGATCCTGGGTCTCTCTTCTAATTAACCAGGAGTACAGAGCCAGTGAAAGCAAGTCCCAAACAGGCAGGCTGTCCATTTTGGAGCTGCCCTTTTTGGGGAGGTTGGGGAGGTAGATCCACTGGGTTGCTATTGACTGAGCACTGGTTCCACAGTCTATCCCAGGCCACCAGCTATTGCTAGTGTTACAGGAAAGGGTTAATTTGGGGTAAAGGATTAAATAAACTCACACTAAGCCCTTGGTTTTTGCCAATGGAACATTCTAGTTTCCACTTTTCAAGAGCAACCTGAAAGTCATTCACAAGGAGTAACTTGCATTCTTTGCAGAGGGACAGATTTGAATAGGAGAAAGCTAGTCCCTTAGCTAATAAGTGAGTCCAGCCAACCACCCAGCATGGCAGCTTTGTAGTTCTGTAATTGTCATTCCAGAAGAACCTTCACCGAAGGTCTGATGGGGCTGCCTGAAATTTTCATTGCATGTTTTAGGGGAAATTGCATGCTATAGTGACACTTGGAAATTAGGAGGTTTGAAGGCTATTCTGGGACATGTCCCTCAAAGGTATTTTATCTTCATATAGACTGGCTCACAAATGGTACCCCTGCCCCCCTTCTCCCACTGGCTGCATTTGGATCTCTGTCATCCAGAGGGCAGTTAGTCTCATTTTAAAATCCCAGCCTGTGCTCTTGGTAGGTTTCCCTTCATTTTATAGGATAGATGAGCTGGTGCTGGAAAAAAAAAAATGTGATTTCTTTAAGGAATTGGCAGATACTAGGGGAGTTCAGAAGCAGCTGACATCCAATTATTCATGGTCATAGGGGAAAGGGATTGAATGAGAAATGGAAATCCACAGATAATCTCCAAACCTCTTGTTAATCAATAGCCTTTTCTACCAACATGCCTTTAACCATTGCCAAGAAATGGGCTAACATGCCTTTACCTCTGTCTTTGAAATAGAGATCCTGAAAATTGGTACAATAGAAATGATTTGCCAACCCCTTTCTTAATAAGAAGTATCTAGAGGAACTGGAATTCCTTTTGCTTTTTTTTTTGTTTTCTTTCTTTCTTTCTTTCTTTCTTTTTTTTTTTTGGTAATTATTCACCCAGAATAGAGTGTTATTTTTCTTCAGCAGGTGGCAAAATCAGCTTATTTTGTTGGTTGGTTTGTTTACTCTTTATCTTATCAGAGAAACAGTATATACTGTAATGTGATTCTCTTTTTGCTAAAAAAAAAAAAAAGAAAAGAAAACGAGGGGGGGTTAAATAATCTCTAAATGAAAACCAGGAATTAGGAGAATGATCCGAGAGTTGATTGTAATTGATAATTGAATCTCTTTCCCTAGGATATTATGGTGTAATGAAATCAGAGGGAAAGAAGTGATAAGTATCTTATGAAGATGAGGACTTGCCAAAATCAGTCTTTGGCAAATTGCTGCCATTTGTTATCCAATTAGTGGACTGGGTACAGTCTTTCTTGAGTGTAAGAAACCTTACTCATCTTTATCCATTTGGTTGTTCAAATTTAACTTGCTAAATGGCAGTGTCCAAATCCAGTGCAAACCTTGGGAGGCAATAGTGTTCTGATCTGGAGCTTTACCCAGTGGGATCTGGAAAATCCCATGGTCCACATCCCCCAGTTTATGGGGCACTTTAGCCAAGGTCTATTCAAAGAACCTCTCTGAGGAATAAGTGCGAGCCTCCAAGGTGAATGTGGCCTTGTGTGCAGCACAGGCTGTTAAACCCAGTTAAGGGAGCAGGCTGCCGAATCCATCCTTCCTCTCATTCTTCCTTTAAAGGGTCATTTAAAACCCAAGGCCTGCAACTGCTGGCATCCCCAGCTGTAGGAGACAGAGCAGTGACCCCTTGAAGATGCCCTGATCCCCAGAACCCATGACTATGTGACATTACATGGCAAAAGGGACTTTACAGATGTGAATAAGTTAAGGATTTTAAAACAGGAAGATTATCCTGGATTATCCGGGTGGGCCCCATGTAAGCACAAGGGTTGTTATAAGAAGGAGGAAGGAGTCAGGGTCAGACAAGGAGATGTGAAAACGCAGGCAGAGGTCAGAGGGACATGAGGAAGGGGCCACGAGCCAAGGAATGAGGGCGGCCTCTAGAAGCTGGAAAAAGCATGGAGATGGATTCTACCCCGGAGCCTCCAGAAGGACCCAGCCCTGCCAACACCTCGGTTTTAGGAACTTTTACCCTCAGAACTGTAAGATAAAAACACCGCTTTGTTTTAAGCCACTAAGTCTGTGGTAGTTTGTTATAGCAGCAATAGGAAACTAATACACGAGCACACCTTTTTGGTTGGAGCTAGGCTTTCCTCTCCCATGTGCCGAGTCCGAGGGAGGCCAGGGAGATGCGGGCTGTGGCTTTGGGAAAGCGAGTCAAGCAGCAGCGTGGGGAATCTGAAAACTGTGAATACTGATGACGGTGATACCACCTCCTTCTTAGAGTTGTTTTGAGGATAAGTCAGATAAGATGAACATGCTGAGCAAATCTAAGATATAGCCAGTAAACCTGGTTGGTGACAGAGCCAGTGGCTCATCTTAGCTCATATATTCCAAGGAATAGGCTGAGATGATATAGCCCAAATCCTTACACTTGTAAGAACCTCTTTCATAACAGTACAACTATCTGAGCTTTACATCAAATTGTGGTTTTGGTGATTGGTTCCTGGAGGCGGAAGGTGCTACCATGGGTTTTAATTCGTGCTTTTTTTTTTTTTTAAAAAAAAAAGACTGAATACGTGTTTGGAGTTAATGTATTATATTTGTCAAGATTCTCTTGTCATGGTTATATAATGCTTACTATGCTCAAAGCTCCTTCAGTTAGGCTAGGGTCGCCGAAAGCATGGTTTTCTGGGAGCCAGCAAGGTAGGAATCACCTCCTCATTTCATAGATGCAAAGAGAAGAAAGCTCACAGACGTTCAGTAGCTCTCCAAAGGCAAGCTCTTAATTAATGATCAAGGTGCGGCTAACCCTGATAATCTAGACAAAAGAACAATAGCCCATGTTGGTTAAGAGCGTGGGACCTGGAGCAGAAAGCTCTGCCAGTTACTAGCTAGGTGACCTTGGGCAAGTTACTTAACCTCTCTGTGCCCCAGTTTTCTCATCTCTCTGTAGAAGGGATAATAATAGTACCTACTTCATAGGTTTGTTTTGAGGAGTAAATGAAGGTAATGCAATAAAATGCTTAGAATAGTGCCGGGCGCATAGGAAGCATGTGTAATTGTACATCAGGTAGCACCAGCAGCAGCCACAACAAACGCAGCCAGTGTCAGTTGACTCCTAGTTCAGTGCTCAGTCCACGATTGCCTGCATACCAAGAGCCAAAGCACCCCAAAGCCATCTTGCTCTGCTGGAGCATTCTAAGGTGGTAAACTAAGTCAGAGTCAGCTTTAGATCAGGGGGCAACAGACCTTTTCAATTAAAGTAAATATTTTAAACTTTGCATGCCAGGAGATCTCTTGCAACTGCTTAACTCTGTCATTGTAGCACAAAAGCAACCTTAGGCAATATATAAATGGGCATGGCTACATTTGGTCCCATTGTGGCCCCTGCTTTAGACAATGCTGAGAGCCAGAAGTCTGGGACTCAGGTTCCTCACCTCTAAAAATGCGGGTAACACCACCTCCCTCAAGAGAAGGTGAGAGCTGTTTGAGCGCTGTGCCTGGTTTGGTTACTGGTATTTTGTTGCTGACGTACAGTTGTGCTCCAAGCCGCCGCCCGTGGTAGATAAAGCATGTGTACTTGGAGTAAATCATCGGGTGCTGGCTGCCCAGCTCCACTCTCCCTGGCTGTGTTACGAAATCAGGAAAGAGTAATTTAATTTCAATTACTTTCATCTTACTTTGGGATCCGAGAAATGCACCAGTCTCTCAAAGCTTCCCTTTACTGCCATGAGATGTTCTCAAGTGACAGCGCCTTTGATTTAGCGTGAATTGATCTCCATTCTGAAAATTGCAAATGAACACAAAGACTGTGATGAATGGGGCTGCCGAAGAGCACGATGCTCCTTCTCAGTGTCTCTGGCTGGAGAACTGATACACAGAGCCTTTATCGAGGGAGGATGGGTGGAAAATGAATCCCCAAGCTGAATCACAGAATGGCTGGTGAATAAAAGCTTTGCGCTCAGCAATTATGTATCTCATGATGAAGCACTTGGTTTTGACCTCCTGTACCACAGGAATTGTCAGGGCAATTATGTGCAAACCTCCATCTTGAGGTTCGAGAAGGGGTCAGGGCATAATTGGCAGGAGAAGAAAAAGAAGGGAGATGGTTCGAAACAATAGATATTAAATGGTTGTTGCAGCAAGGAAGACTGGGATATAAAGGGGCAGACACCTTGGGTTACTTAAGGGCAAGCATTGTGTGGTCTCAGAATCACATATGGGCCATGTGGAGAGTGTACTTGTTACCTTCAATAGGGCTTCTTGGAAACGAAGTGGTTTGCTCTCATAGAAGTTGCAAGCCTGGTGTTTGGGACATGTTTAATGGATGGATGGATGGATGGATGGATGGATGGATGGATGGATGGATGGTGCTTGCCACATGTTTGAAATGAATGAATAAATGAGAGAGAAAATGAATAAACAAGTCATTAAACCAAGAATTTATGCAAAATGAGAATAATTACAGAACCTACCCTGTATGGCTGGCATGAGAGTTAAATGAGATAATGCATCTAATACCCTTAGCACACACTACCTGACACTAGCAGGTGCTCACTGTTAACTAGTATCATTAATACATTTTTCCAGGTAAGAAATCAAAGCTTGCCTTTGTAGTTATTAGGCCCAACCTTGTCCCTAAGCAGCTACCAAAAGCTTTTGAAACCATCGGAATAAACTTTTCCTGGGATGAGAAGTTGGAGATGCTCCATTCTGGGACATTGGATGGATTTCCAACAACCTATGTATGCCCTTCCACCTGGAAGCATCTAGAGCACCTTGCTTTTTTTTCTGAGGAAAAAAAAACAGCAAAATAACTAAACTGCCTTTTTAGGAATTCCGTAAGGTAGAGACCCTGGCAGCCGAGATCGACCAGGGGAAACAGATTCTGTGTCAGAGTGAGCCCTACTGAATCTCATTTCTCTTTTGATCTTCTTTTTCATCTCCAGCTTTGCCTAGAAGACAGTAAAAGATTATTAATTTGAGCACTGCTAATTTAGAATATGTAACATTTCCTCCAGGTTCACCATGAAGAAGGAATTCGTGAAGCAAATTAATAGTGTGAATAATTAGAAAAGATGAGATGTGTAGAGCAGGAGGTGCCTGGAGGGGATCCAGTCGTTTCCCTTGGTGGCTTGTTTCTTTGCAAATGAAGAAATTGAGGTCCAGCGAGGTGATGCGAACTCACATAATGGGAGTCTGACCTCCTTAAGGACACCAGGCAAATACAGGGAGTCTTGTTTGCTTGTGAAAGACATGGGCTCTGTATTAGCTGGGGAGTTCCTGTTACTATGTGTGCTTCAAGTATTAAAAGTGAATTTCTTTTAAAATATTCTGCATTTCATGTTTCCGACTAATTATGACTGGTCTTCTCTCAAGTTAGTCTGAGCTCTTTTCGTGAGGTTTTATAGTTATTTAATAAGAAAAGCTTTTTAAAAGCCTCATAAAATATTCTGTACAATTCATTCTAACCAGCATTCCCTCTTAGAATTATGTCACTAACAACTTCTTTTCAAAAGACCAGAACTTTTGTCTATTCATGTTAACCTTAAAAGCAGCATTCACCCGCTCTCTGCGAAACAAGGAGATGTGTAATGCTTTATAGGGTTGGGGCAGAGCAAATGAAATAGTGTGTGTGAAAGAGCCCTGCACCTTTGGGAAGCACATACAAATGCTTTATGTTTTTCCCAATTGCTGTCTCTGGCTTGGGCAGCCCCCAAACTGTGCTTAAAATATATTTGTGGATGCAAAGGCAGTATTTCTGGAGAGATGTCATGGGGAATGGGCTGTTGTGTGTGATTTACAAAAATAATAAATGAGGTGCCTGTTTATTGATTGAAATCAGACTGACTGCTACATGGATGAGAATGTTTTCATCAGCACATCGTCTCCCCAGAGTTAGACATTTGAGGGGCACCAAACTGCAATTAAAGATTGTTTAGTGAATGAGCGCCAGTTCAGTCGAACAGATTGGGACTTCAGGAATTCTATTCTGCTGCAACCACTGCCAGTGAGAATAGAACACTCCAAGTATCTGGGGAGAGGCTTCTTATTCTCTCCTTCCAGGGTATTTAATGCATATTTAACTCCACTCAGGATTGTGGAAGATAAGCGCTAGTCTCAAAGCGTCTTCTTGGCATCGTCAATTGTTCAGTAGTTTGATGATGATGATGACAATGACAACAGTGATAATGACAAAGGTGATGATAATATAAATAGCAATGGTGGTGGTGGTGATAGTTGTTAACATCTCTCACACACAGTATTTCATTTAATTATCTTAACCCTATGAGATAGAAACTCCATGTCACAGTGGATGATGCCAAGGCTCAGAGAGGTTGATAACTTGCCTTGGGTCACACAGCTGGCACATGGGAGGTAACCCCAGCCATCTAGTGCCCTTACCTGCTGCCTGGCTTGCTGCTCCTCCTCCATCTGCTGAGGCCCTTAGGAGTCACGGGACATGCTGCTCCCGTGCTGGTGACTCCAAGGACTCAGAGCGAAGAGTCTCAGGGCCCAACATGAGCTGTTACCTCTGAAGTCAGGAGGCTGGAGACAGCGGTTCACTCGCTTAATCCAAATGGTCCTGTTTGTCCTCTGCTTCCTTTGAGGGATTTATCTTCCACATGACAAGTGCTGATACGTCGTCCCACACCCCACAGAGCCTGCTGACCAGACACCCCACACACAGCCTCTTTGGGGTTCAGTTTTTTATGTTTGAGAAAAGAGAAAGGCCAAAAGATTTTTCAGCTGCTGGGGTCATAACACAAGCCTATTGAGGCTTGTTGAGTTTGGAATTATTTCTTGTTTTTGTCTCAGAAAACAGGAATTTTGACTTTTGGGTCACTGGCACTCAGTGAACCGTGTTTCCGTTCACTGAATTCCTCTGATGGAAAATGGTCAGCCTTTGCTGGAATGAGCAAGTTCATTTGAATTGAGCTGGCCCCTCCTCCCTCTGTAGCCACTTCTTGGCCCCCTCTTTCCCTTTCAGCCTTGCAGGATTTGGTTTAGTTCCTCTGCTGTACTTGCTTTTTCCTGCCACGGGGCCTTTGCACTTGCTACTCTCCTGCCTGGAAAGCTCTCTCCCCTGCCTCACCTTCTACCTGGCTGACCCCTACCCACCTTCAGGTCAAGGGCTCCCTAGGACCTGTTACATGTTCCCATAGCACCCTTACTTCCCCTTACTCTGCCTATTCTAAGTATTTAATTTTTTGTTTATTGTTTACTGTCTTCCCCATAAGATCCTAAGGTCCACGCTGGCAGCCTCTTTGTCTGCTTCGTGCCTAACATGGTACCTGACACATGGTGGGCGCTGAGTAGACGGAGAGCTTAGGAAAAGCCGAGTCTTCCGACCAGTCTACTCTAGCTCATTTTTTTTTTTTCATTCTCATTTTCTGTCCATCCCAGTTCTTGAGAAGAGTGGCAGAATAGCCCAACAAGAACCCTGGAGACAGGCTGCCTGGGTTTGGATTCCAGCTCTGCCACTTACTAGCTGAATTCATTTCTATTGCTGTGAAACAACAAATTACCACAAACTTAGCCATTTACAACAGCATGCATTTATTATCCCCCAGCTTCAATGCGTGAGAAGTCTGGGCCCAGATGAGCTGGTTCCTCAGCTCAGAGTCTCACAAGGCTTTGGTCAGGGTGTTGGCTAGGACTGCAGGCTCACGAGAGAATGAGTGCCCTCTTCCAAGCTCATGTCAGTGTTGGCGGAATCCGTTTCCTTGCATCTGGGGGAGCTCATGGAGACTTGCTTCTTCAAGGCCAGAGGAGAGTCTGAGCCTAGAGAAGGCTCAAGCCCCTGATAATGTGCTCACCTGATTAGGTCAGGCCCACCCAGGATCATCTGCCTTTCGATTAACTCAAAGTCAACTGATAAGGGACCTTAATTACATCTGCACCATCCCTTCACCTTTGCTATATAATGTAACACAATCACGAGAGTGATGTCCCATCATAGTCTTAGGTCCTGCCCACACTTAAGGGAAGAGTATTATACGTACATATAGAAAAAGGGGCTATCTTACAGTTCTGCCTACCACACTAGCTGTGTGGCCTTGGGTAAGTTGCTTAACTTCTCTGGGTCCTTGTTACTTGATAAGTAAAGTAGGAATAATAGTGGTACCCACCTCATCAGGTTTGATGTGAAGATTAAATGAGTTGATTATGTAAAATGCTGAACATTCTTGGCAGGTAGTGAGTACTCAATAAATGCTAGCTGTTACAGCTATAAAGATGATAATTCCCAACCGGGACAGTGGGATCCAAGCTTAGAAATACAGTCCACCGAGTGGCAGGAAAATGAAATCTGAGAAGCCAGCCTGCAGGGGAAAGAAGAGACAGGAGAATAACAAGGAGCTTGGTAAATTGGCCATTCAGAAGGGGAATCAGACAGTTTCCCCTCCTCAAGGAGAAAATAGAGGGTGCAGATGGAGAGCGCTATCAAGTTATTAAAGCAAATTGACTGTAAGTGGCTGCAGGTGCCCTCATTTTAGTTCCTTTCATTAAAATCCTTCACATCTGGAATATTAGTCACAATCGATACCCCAGATAGGAAGAAATGAGCATCACTGGATATTTCGGCAACTTTTGTTAAGCAACTGCACCCCAAAATTTAGGTCTGACCTAGAGGAAGGTGTTGTCCTGGGACAGGATCCCAGTTGGCTCAGTTTAAGAATAAAAGTTCTCCTCATTACTGATCCACGGGGCGAGGCCTGCAGTAACGGGAATGGGTATTCTTATAATGTGTCTGGAAGGAGGACAGCATGGGAATCTGCTATGTAATGTTTGCATTTTACTGGAAAGTGTTAAGGATCGATTTGTTGCTCAATCTGGGATGCTGTTTACTGTATGTGGGCAGACGCAGCGAGGTGAGTCAGTGGGGCAAGTTCACGGTGGTGTATTTATAATACTGGCTGGGAGGGAGGGAAAGATGACGCGGCTTCTTTCCCTGGGAATGAGTCGCTTCATTGAATTCCTTTCCAGCTGGGTCACCTAGAGCAAGTCATTCACTCTTCTTTAGATCTCATGTTTTGTGTCTGATAATTCCACTCAAGTAATTTGATTGATGGCAGTAGCAGACACAGTTGGCACTCTGCCCAGACCCCTCAGAGCCCTTTTATGGTCCTGGGTACCCGTACCCCAGCGTCTCTGCATGTTTTGCTTCTAATGGCTGTGCTTGCAACTTGCTTCCGAAGCTGCCTCTGGGCTGCTAGAGCTGCTTTCTCCCAGGCACAGAGAGGGGAAAGAGCCTGGGAATTTACGTCTTCCTGAGTAGTCCTTAGCCCAGCTTCCTTACCTTAAATGGGGACAAACCCAGAGGAGGCAACTTTTGTTCCATCTCCCTGTGGGATCAGGTGGAAGACTGGCAGTAAGCCTGAAATTACAGCCTACCTGAGCTTTTTCACCCACCCTGTCCTGCTCCCATACCAGCCACATAATTTGCAGGGCCCAGTGCTAAATGAAAATGCAAGGCCCCTGGTTCCAAAATTATTAAGAATTTCAAGATGGTGACAGGAGAGAATTAAATCAAGCCTGGGACCCCTGCCTTCTCCCCCACCTCCCTGCAACTTTCCTACTTTCCTGTGTGCACTCCCTTGTTAAATCACTTGCATGTGAATTCTTGTCTTGCACTCTGCTCTGATAAACCCAACCCAAGGCAGCTGGCGAGGCATAGCACTGAGGAGAATGGGTTCCAAGATATACATGGCCCTGACCCTTCCCTGGAGGGGCCCACTCTTTAGCAAGGAAGTCAGATGAAAGCACAGAGAGTTACGTCACACATCAGACCATGAAATAAAGTGCAGTCCTGGAGGTACCCACAGCATGCAGTGTGGGGAGGTAAATGCTGCCTGGGAGTGCGTGAGGGCTCCTGGGTTCCAGTCAGGGTTCTTCCTTCTGCACTAGGAACTTGGTGTGTGCCCCAAATGATGGATGGATAGAATTGGGGATGATGGTACAGGAGAGGGGCTCAGAAAGGGAGCACAGCATGTGCAAAGTTATAGAGGTGGGACTTCTGTTTATCTAGGGGGTGCTTTGCATGTGCTCAGTGCAGAAGATTTAAATTTAAAAAGACCAAGTCCTGTTCAGGTAGAATTCTATGCAAGGGAAGTTGCTGAGCCGAAGGATAAGAGGAAGTATTAGATGTAAGAGAGAGGGCATCTTGTCTTCAAAGAATTTACCATTAGGTATTAGGAGCCCTAGAGCTTCACATCAAAGAAAAGATTCTCTAACTGTGGAATTTCAGCAATTGGCAAGTTGTTGTGGTTGACTTTTTGGGGAAGGGGTCCTCCTGAAATCATCCCCTGTGATTGGTTCCTTGGTCCACTCAAATTGGTCCTCTAGTCCCAGCCCATCAGTTTGCTCAGATAAAATTGTTACGTCTTCTTCTAGCTTTGTTCAGCTCTTCCCTGCAATGCTCGTCCCCCTCCATCACCGTCAGCTGTGGCTGTGTCCTGCCCAGTGCTTAGCACCCACTCTTCCTTTTCCTCTCCTGGGAGCCCGCAAACTCTCCACTGTTTTCCCAGATCTCTGAGGCAGTTGTTGACATTAAGGAGGCTCCTTCAAACGGGGGAACGTGAGCGGCCGGTTGTGGTCCTGCCTGCGTGGGTGTGAAGGAAAGGTGGTGGTGAAATGCTGGTGGTTCTGAGAGGCCCTAGGAAACTTCTTATCACCAGCTTTGTCAGGCTGAGGCAACCCCTAATTTTTCAAAGCGTGCTTATGGCAGGGAGGATGACAGCTTTTCTATCCGGGAATAAGTGTGTAAGTGCAGTAGAAGCAGCTGGGCTTTGCTGGGAAGCAGGACTAGGGGCCCTCTCGGTTTTATGTCATGCTGGTCTTTCTAACACTTGAAATATTTAGCTCTTCCTCAGTTCACCGTGAGCTCTGAGCACTGACCCATAATTCTTCCTTGACAAATATCCCTTTTGGGGCAATAATTCATGGTTTCTTCACTGCCTTCTGTTAAGCAATTAAAAGAAGGCACACATTATCTTATGAATATATATAATCAAATGATCTTTAATTACTTGGTGGTGCTGGGAGAAGGATAACAGTGAGGGAAAGAGCATCATGTCTTCCTCTCTCCCTCTACTGTTTTAATTTGGAATTTTTGGGAAGGGGGGCGGGTTTCAAAAGCACAGCTGAACACGGCTCTGCACCTCTGCATGCTCTGGCACCTCCCTCTCTCTCTGGTCACATCTCAGAGCCCCATTTCCCACTGAGGCTTCTTTCGGTCCTTCGGACACTCCCAGCTGCCCCCATCACCGTGCTGTTCTCTCTGCCCGGGACAGGTATCCCAGACGTCTTTGCCAAGCCAACTCCTCTGCAAACTCAGGTCTGCTTGAACATCACTGCCTCAGGAAAGCCTTCCCTGCTGTCCCTACATCATGTGCTCTCACTGTGCCCTTGGCTTTGCTTTTATAACAGTCCACTCATTCAACAGATAGGTATCGAGCATATACTATGTGCCGGACTCTTTTCTGGGCACTTGTAACGCATCAGTGAACAAAGTGGACACAGATCCGTTCACTCGCATTTTGCTGATGACTAATTATTTGGCGATTGGTTCATCAACAACCCGTCTCTACTAGCCTGGACGCTCCATGAGGACAGGTCCCTGTCCGTCTTGTTCACTGCGGTCTCCCTAGCGCTAAGTCCTGTGAGTCCCTGGCACATAGTAGGTGCGCTCAGCGGGTACTTAGGGAACGGCCGCGATTTGGTAATCTGAGCTCTCTGCAGTGGCTGCATCTTCCTTTGGAGTCCAGGTGTCATAAAGTCTGGATTCCAGCCAGCGGAAGGAGTACGACAGGTCTCCGAAGCATGAGTTGCTCCCGAGAGAACCCAGGGGCCTCTCCTGGCACCGAGGAGGCCCCGCACCTTCCACCCCGTTCTCCTGTCTCTCCTTGCAGAGCTCGCCTATCTTTAGCTTCAGTGTATATTTAGCTCTTGCAACTCTTGGGATCGTTTTATTTTATGTCAAATATATATTTACTGGGTGATTGTGACAGGGCCCTTTAATTACCTCAAGGTCACCTCATTCAGGTGCCAAGAAAGAGTCCACTTTGGCTCCTGTTCCAGTCTTGGTTGGGCAGTGTCTACTGGCTATTTTACCACCTTTGCTTTTAACCCAGCAATAGCTGTTTCCTATTGATTTGTTTGTGGCCTAGGCATTAACCTCTAGCAAACCCTAACCTCTCAGCTGAAAATCAGATCATTGCTCTCCCCAACAAAATGCATTTTTCTCCCTTTATCTCATGGGGTTGTTCAATTGACCACTGTAAAATGAGGGAAGGAGAGAGGGGACAAGGCCAGGAGCAGGGGTTAGGGAAGCAGAGGCCCCTCATTTGCATAATTTAGCCTCATTTGCATAATTTAAGGAGGCGCGCACTCAGAGGCTGGCAGCAGCCCTGGCCCTGGGAGGGAGAGAGAGAAAGAGAGAAGGAAGGAAAGGAGGGAGGGAACGAATGAATGAAGGCCCTTCTCTAAGCTGGAGCAAACATGAAAGTGAAGACTTGTCCTGCTTCTGTAGCCACTCTACCCTATGCCACCCCCACCCCCCTTTTAAAAATACAATTCATTTGTCACAACAGCATTTCATTAAGTGAGAACTGACCTCTCGATATGAGGCCTGGATAACACTTAGGGGCCTCAACATGTCTTTTTATACACTGCCACCATATCTGTCTTTCAAGTATGGCAGCAGCTGGAGAAGGACGTTGTGGGGGGTGGGCAGAGGGAGAGCTCCACATTTTCAGGAATGAAAGGTACATTTTTATACCTAAATAATTATTTAAAGGTCCATTCCATTGCAAGTGCTACCAAATCATCTGATGGCACATTTCCAAGACTTCTGATCTTTTAATCTATGCCTGGGCTCTTAAAGGAACCATAGTTGTGGGTTGTCGTACAAGCAATAATCTCATCACAAAGGGGGTCAGGAAGGAAGTTCAGGAGGCAAACAACAGAAGGAACACCTGGCACCTCCAGTTTAGCTGGATAATACCTTTGAACAAGACTAAAACCGACTGCATTGAAGGCTCCGTGGTTTCCTGACACTGGGTGGGTGAACATAGCTGGAGGACATTGCATGGCCACCTCAGTGATCACCTGTCTCAGTGGAGTTTTATTAATCCCCATTTCTCACTTTAAATGGGTTGGGGTGGAGTTCGTCAGTACAGGTTTTATCTAAAGAGTGAATGTGGGAACCTGTTGGTTAGAAATGTAGAGGTGTGGCTCGGCAGGCACTGGGTGAAGAAACAGCTGCTGATGGTCAGTTCGCTGTTGTGTTCAACTCCCAGATCAACATGTGCCCCAGTTTAGTGAACATCACTCCAGTTCTACCCCGTGTGGTTTGCATTCCAGGAAGAGTAGTATAAGAATACAATAATATAGCTGGCATATACTGAGTGTGTGTTATATGCCAAGAGCTTTACATGAGGTTCTACAATAAATGGTAACCGTGACTCCCCCCATTTTACGGATGTGGTCACTGAGGCTTGGTGAGCTTGGTGGTTGGTCCCGGCTAGTACAGTAGGGAAGTGGTGGAGTCGGGATCCAAATGCAGGCTGATAGCCTCCCTGTACCCTCATTTCCATGGTGTTGGAGGTTCTTAAGGGCCTTCTTCATCCAACCCTCCCACTTTCTACTCTGGCCAGACTGGGTTACTCTCTCACTCACAGGAACACCATGGGTCTCCCCTTGCTTTACAGAGAAGGACCTGGTGAGGGGGGTGGGGGGCAGAACCAGAGACACATCATCTCTGCGTATGTTTTCTGTGCCAGCCTGAGATGCTTCTCTAAAAGTCCGTGGCCCATTGGCCATGCTCCAGTACCCCCATCTCTATGAGATCTTTCCTTGCTAACCAAGCAAAGAGACAGGAAAGAGCATCTCTCTCTACCACTTTCTCTGGCAGGTGAATATTGTGCTCTTTATTGAATTTGGCAATATAGTATAGTGTTTAAGAGCCTGGTTGTGAATCCTGACTTTGCCACTTTTAGCTGTGTGACCTTGGACAAGTTACTTTATCTTTCTCTGCCTCAGTTTCTTCATCTGTAAAATGGGATGATGATAGTATCTAGCTCATGGAATTGTCATGAGAATTAAATAAGATAATTGATATAAAGCACTTAACCAATATGTAGTAGGCTCATAATAAATGTTATGTATTATTGTAATGCCTATTGCTACTATTTTTCCTTTTTCTTTCTTTTCTTTTCTTAAGCTGTTATTATTTTTGCTCAGCTATCCTGGAATAGGTAATCTCAAGCCTGGTTTCCATAAGAAACACTATAATTATCTGTAAAAATAGGCACTTAGTGACTAAACTTGATCTTTAAGCTCTTGCTTTTAAAAGAGATATCCCTTTGGCTACAAAATGCCCAAACAATAGCTAAATTCAAATCTGTTTAAGACCTTTCCATGGTTTCCTTCCTGTTGCACTTAGAATAAAGTCCAAAATCTTTAACAAAGCCCACGAGGCCCTCCTCAATCTAGCCCCTGCCTACCTTCCACCCTGGCTCTCAAACTTGGTCACCTTGACGTCTTCTTTGCCTTCTGTTGTAACTTGTATTTTCTTGTCTGAGAGACTTTGTTTGCTGTTCCCATTGTGTGGAACTCTTGTCCCCCCCTCACCTCCAGTTCACCTGGTTGTGTACATATACTTCATATGCCTGCTTCCTCTTCAGGGCTCAGGAAAACTGTCACTTCTTCCCTTCTCCCCTCCCTCTCTGTATCTCTCCCTCTCTCTCTCTCACACACACACACACACACACACACACAAACGCACACAGAGTCAGGCATCCCTGACACAAGCTCCCTCCACTTCTCTTTCTTTGCCTGGGCCCTGCCAGAATGGAGACTCCGTGAGGGCAGGGATGCCTGGCATAGCTTACCGCTGTCTCCTTGGTGCCTGGCACAGGGTCAGACACACAGCAGTTTCTCAGCAAACGCTGAAGGATTGGAAGATGCACCAGCAGTGGGCTGGGGCGGTGGTTTGCCGTCTGTGAGTTGTGACCCTTTGGTAGGGGTGAAATCAGTGTAATGGATAATAACCAACTTTGGGAGAAGGAGAAGAATAAGAAAGGAGGAAACAGGAGGAGAGATGGAGAAAGTGAGAGAAAGAGGAAGGGAGAGAGGAAGAAGGAGAAGAACAAAATAGGAAATATCAGAGGACATCGCATGTAGGTAAGGATAAACATATCGTCTTAGAAAACTTTCGTTTCATTTTGCCTATGTATGTGCGTGTATTTGTGTGTGTTGAGTTGTAATATGCAATGCATTCTTACCAGAAGTTGAAGTAAAAGAAAGTTGCCAAGTTACTTGATTAGAATGTGATATTAGCAACAGGTGTGGGTGAGGTCAATTGACTCTCCTAACCCCAACTACTGCCCCCCTAATTAGGAGGACAGATGAGAAAGGGGAGTCAGTGTCCAAGTGCTGCTTGAATTGCCAGCATCTGCCATTCTCATGGTAAAGGGAATACATATTGGGGAGGGGGTCAGGTGGGGCCTGGTGCAAACTTAAGGTTGGGGTAAATTAGGAGACCAGCTTGTGTTTCTGCCAGGAATCCCCTTCTTTTGGCTTGGTCACTTTGAAGAGGAATCGCTCTGGGACGTTTGTCTCATCTCTTCCTGTGTCTCTCTGGACGACACCTCCAGTACATAGATGCACCTCACTTATAGGGAGATTTTCTTCATCTGGATGGATCCAGGTCTTGCAACTCCTTTCATTGGCTATTAACTTTAGATTCTTTAATTTTCAGCTTCTCTTCTGCTTCCTGAAACTGGAAAGGTCCAAGCAGTCTTCAAAGAGCAGTGACTTTTGAGTTTAACAAATCCCAAATACCACCGGCAGACACAGATCCAAAAAGCTGTGTACGTGGGATTTTCTCCTGGCACTTAGGCTGAGAATATCTTTCCTAGAAATACCAGTTTGGGAGTGAGAAGCTTGCAAATGTCATGGGACGTGCCTCTCTTGGTCTCAGTATGCCCTTCCGGGTGCACTGTGGCTTGGTGGCTGTCTGGGACTGGGGTTCTCAAAGTTACACCTGGCTTCTCAGAACCTTTGCTGGAAGGTTATGCCATCCCGGAGTCCACAAGGCATGCGAAATAATTTCCAACTAATGTGCTTTGAAATATAGATCTGGAGTCGCATACCCCATTGCACCATGTGTTGCACCACTTCACGTGTTTTGAACTATATAACAGGACATACTTGTATATTAGAGGTTGAAGATTAACATGACAAAATACTTTAAAACAGCTGATTATAGCACAAAGACTTGTATGTGCATGTTCATAGCAGCATTATTCATAAAGGCCCCAAATGTGAAACAATCCAAAAGACTGCCAACTTGTGAGTGGATAAAGAAAATGAGGTATATCCATCTAATGGAATACTTCTTAGCCATAGACAAGGAACAAACTACCAATATATACCATAATAAGGATGAATCTCCAAAACATTAGGGTAAGTGAAAAAGTCAAACTCAAAAGACTACACATGCTGCATGATACCATTTATAAGACATTCTGGAAAGTCAGAGTGGTTACCTGGGGGTTGACCACAAAGGGGCATCAGGGGTCACTATGGGGTAATGGAAGTATTTTACAACTTAGAAGTGGTGGTGGTCGCATTCTCTAAATGTTTACGTTTGCCAAAACTCATCAAACTGTATACTTACAATGGATGAGATTTATCATAATGTTAATTAAATCTCAATAAATCTGTACAAATCATTTTTAAAATGGGAAAAAAATACAACCGGTCATGAACAGTATGATAAAAAAAAAAATTGGGGGCAAAGGACATACCAAGGCAATTGATGAGCAATGTGTATTAACAGATGAAAATTTCCCAACCTCACTGGTAGTATTTTTTTTAAAATGGGAGTTAAAAAACAGTGATCTGACCTTACTCCCCTTCATCCTGGCAGAAATGGGGAGGATGGCTGCTGTTCCCTGGGTCTGGCTGGGGTACTTGGTCTAGCGCTGGTGGGCAGTGCACAAGAGGTATACAATGGAAAGTCCGTTTACCCCATCACCTGGCAATTCCGCATCTAGGAGTTTATCCTAAAGCATTTGTTCTCAGCCAGGAGGGGGGACACTTGGCAATGTCTGGGGGCATTTTCAGTTGTCACAAGCAGGAGGATGCTCTTGGATCTAGTGGGTGGAGGCCAGGGATGCTACTCGACATCCTGCAAGACACAGGATGGCTCCCACAGCTAATGATCTGATTCTAGAAGTGTCTTTAGCACCAAGGATGAGAAACCCAGTTGGGAACGTGTGCAAGTACCCAGATCTTCATCTCAGTTGTTCACAGTAGAGACAAAATAAAAATAACCAAAATATCATTCAGCACAGAATAGTTAAATAATGTATGTTACATCCGTACTCTGGGACCCTGCATAGCCTTTAAAATGGCAAAGCATTCATGAGACAGCACAAATGAAAAACAACCACAATGCAACATGCATAGAATAATTCCATCATTGTGAAGACAGAGAATGGCCGTGCATTTCTTAAAAAGTCTGGGAAGATACACAGTAGACTATCAAGACTGCGTCAGGGTGGTTGGAATATGGTTGATTTTTTGCCTTTTAAAATTATTATTCGGAATTTAGAATTTGGAAGAATTGAAATTAATTGGGAGACTTAGGGATTTTTTACAATGGACATTTATTACTTTTGTAATTAAGACAGTAAAACCAAAATAAATCTTTGGAATTTAAAAAAATAGGTAGCTGGATGTGTAGTCAAGTAAAGGTTGCTTTGGTTTTAAGGTTCATTTTCAACAAATAATTACTTTCAAAAATATTTTAAGGAATAAACTACCACATTAGTTAAGTTCCAACTACATGTCAGATTTTGATACATCTCAATTTATTCCTCAAAAACATCCTGTTGAGTTGTTGTTCCTCTCCCCCCATTTTATAGTTGAGGAAGCGGAAGCTTCTGGGGTTACCTGAGTCAGTAACAGTGATGGAATTAGACCCCACGTCCTCAAAACTCAAATCTTCCACCTTTCCTGCACAGCGTAGAGGAACCTGTGTGCCCCAGGACATGATGCTGTGCTGATATGGGATTAGCAGCAACAGGTTAGGCTTTGTTCAATATGCCCTTTTAAAGAATCTGGACACTTTTAGAGCATTTCCAATTTTGAGAATTTCTAAAAAAAATTATTATTTTTTTAATGGCACTTGGAGAGCGTTTTGTTATCTGGAAAATTCCTTTGTCCAGAATACCTCATTTGCTATCAGGGATGGAAATGTCAGTTGGGCCCAAGAATCCGATCTGGTTCTCCCGCACTTGTTTACACAGCTCGGTTAAAGCAAATCTCTGTTCCAACCCAGGGCAGAAGAGAGCACCGGAGAACTTTTCTTGGCTGTCGTCTCATCAGTGGTCACCCTTTATTCCTCTGGTACCAAGAGGAAACAATTTAAGTTTTCTTATTTCCTATGGAGTTTGGAGGGTGCAGTTAACAAGGAGAGGGGTGCCTTAGGTCCCCTTAATTCCATCTGCTAGTGGAGGCCAAACTTCTGTCTGGTGCAACTTGGAGTGACTCATGGAATGGAGAATGGCTTCCTCCCAAGAGGCTTCACCGTCCTGCTGCTGCTTAGAGCCTGGTGGGAATTGTCTCCTGCCCCCTCCACCTGACACCTGCCCAGAAGACATGCTCATGACTGTCTGTCCGGGGACATTTCCACACACCCCCAGGGATGTTTCCCTCCCCACCTTTTGCATGTCTGGGCAGGCTTCTGTGTCTTCCTGCTGAATTTCATCTCAGATTGCCTTTCGATTCTCCATCCCGTAACATTACATGCAGCGGCCTCTCCAAATTTCACCCTCCTGCTGATGTCCTTTTTCAGTCATTTTTCTTTTTATTAAATTCAGTTTTATTGAAATACATTCACACACCATACAATCATCCATGATATACAATCCACTGTCCACAGTATGATAACATAGTTATGAGTTCATCACCACAATCTCTGAACATTTTCCTTACATCAGAAAGAACCAGAACAAGAATAAAAAATAAAAGTGAAAAAAGAACACCCAAATCATCCCCCCATCCCACCCCATTTGTCCTTTAGTTTTTATCCCCATTCCTCCACTCATCCATACACTAGATAAAGGGAGTGTGATCCACAAGGTCTTCACAATCACACTGTCACCCCTTGTAATCTACATTATTATATAATTGTCTTCAGGAGTCCAGACTGCTGGGTTGGAGTTTGGTAGTTTCAGGTATTTACTTCTAGCTATTCCAATACATTAAAGCCTAAGAGGTGTTATCTATATAGTGCATAAGAATGTCCACCAGAGTGACCTTGACTCCATTTGGAATCTCTCAGCCACTGAAACTCTTTCGTCTCATTTTGCATCCCCCTTTTGGTCAAGAAGATACTCAGTCCCACGATGCCGGGTCCACATTCATCCCCGGGAGTCATGCTCTCTTCATTTTTTAAGCATTTTTATTGAGATATATTCACATACCATACAATCCATCCAAAGTGTACCTATTGCAAAGTACGGACTATAGTGAACAGGAATATTTTAATATTCTTTGATTAACAGTAACAAATGTACCACACCAATGCTAGGGATCAATAATAGTGGGGGATAAAGGGGTACGGGACTTACTGTGGTGTTTTTGTTTTTGGAGTAATGAAAATGTCCTACATTTGATTGTGGTGATGAATGCACAACTATGTGATGATAATATGAACCATTGATTGTACACTCATGTTTTCAGTGGTTTCTCACTGGTTCTGTCCTTCGTCAAGGCTGGATTCTATTTCCTGTGTGTGGCCAGTTCCCTCCCTTTAAGGCCGAGCATCTTGCCTTCAGCTGCCAGGAAGACAAACCTGTGCTCCCTGCAGCTGGCCTGGCGTGGCCCAGCGGCCCTCCGGCCAGTTTGCCCTCCTTCCAGAGGAGCTTTCTGGCTTTGTATTCTAAAGGCCCCGGGCACAGCATCTGGGAGGAGAGGAAAGGGCCCCAGGGTTGGACCCTGATTTTGAGTCCTGGACTGAAGATTTCCAGTGAGCTTTGGCATGTAAATTTGTCTGCACCCTCCCGGCAGGGGTGGGTCTGTCTCAGGGCGAGGCAGGACTGACGGGGGTCAGTGGGGGAAGAATATCTGGATCCTGGACTCGGGCCTGGCCCTTGAAAGTGGGGTTGAAGGCGGATCCCTAGAGGCCTGAGTCCGGGAGACAGTCTGGGGTCAGAACTGGTCACGGGTGCTGGGATAGGCCTGTGGCTTATTGACATGAAAACCTGAGGATGACACATCCACTGAGGCAAGGCTTATACTTTTGAATTAATACTACGGGTACTGTTATTTGAGTACTGTCACTCTGTGCGAGGTTCTTGGAATAATTCCATGAGGCAGATACTGTGATCATTATCCCCATTATACAGGAGAGGAAACTGAGGGTCAGAGAAGCTAAAGAACTTGCCCATCACAGAGACAGGGGGCTGGGATTCGGGCCTCCCTCCTTCTGTTGGGAAAGAAATGTTTGTGTTGGAAACCTGGCCTGAGCTGGGGTGGTGTTGGGGAAGGGGGCTGGCAGTCTAGTAGGAGTGGGCACAGGACATGTTTTTATTTTGGTCCCTCCTCAGTTTGCTGTCTGTCTGAGTTCTGGAGGCAACTTCCCCAATCCCTGCTTTTTCCTCCCGCACTGGGCCTGGCCTCTGGGGGGCTCCGAGCCCTCCCCTCCACCCTCCTCCTGGTTTAGCTGTGGGCTAATCCCTTTTCCCATTAGGTGAGCCAAGACAAGATTAGAGCTTTATTAAAAGGAAATTAAACTAGGAAATGAAAGGATAAACAAATCCCAAAAGAGAAAAAAAAAACCTGACTGTACCAAAGCAGATGAGTGTACAGAGCACAGATTCTTTATCCTAAAGGGGCAATCATCGACCCACAAATTGGCATTGCTTCCTGCAGGCAGCCATCAACCGCCTCTCTCCGTCCTCCCACGCGGGTTCTGCCAGCCTGGCATGGTCAGACTGGTCGTGATGATGGCTTCAGTAAACACTGTTCTCTAGGGGCCTTGGGGGGGTGGTGTGCAAAACGCTGCCTGGCACCTGCTCATGCCCGTACCTCCCTTCTCCTATTCTGCATTTCGGATGAGGGATGCCGCCAGCTCAGCCAGCTCTTCCCTGTGGATGGTCCCCGGTAATGGCTTCTGCATTTCCTCTCCCTGCATGGGGAGAAGCTACAATCCAAACCCCTGTATTGTGCTTTCTAAGACCCTGGGTGGTCCATTCTGCCCACCTCTTTAGCCTCACCACCCTTTCACTCTGTGTTCTAGCCTCACTTTCTGTTCTTGGGTTTCTTTCTTGCACCAAGCTTCTAATGGGCTTTTTTCCATACTCTTCTCTGCCTGCCATACTCTCTCTCCTTACCCACTTTTTACTTGACCTGCTCTTAGTTACTCTTCAGTTCTTGTCTTAAATGTCACTCTCTCAAGGAAGCTTTCCCTGACCCCCCTGAACTGGGTTTGTTACAGCCTCTTGTAGTTCTTCGTCATTATACTCATCATAGTCGCAATTAAAGTCATTTCCTTAATGCCCATCTCTCCTACCAGACTCTAAGCCTGGTGAAGGCCAGGACCAAATATGATATGTCAGACTCGACACTGAATCCCCAAAGCCTTGAGTGCCTGGCAAATGCTGTTTATTTATTCATTTATTCAGTCATTCGTTCAACAGACCTGCTGTCTGGTTCACGAGAGGGTTAGATGATAAGGATGCAGGGATAAACAAAACAAAGTCTCTGCTGTCCCGGAGCTTGCACACCAGCCACTTATCCCATGTTTGTTGAACAAGTGACCAACAGTGCAAGGAACGCCCATTCATTCATTCTTTCTTTTAGAGCAGTTGTAGGTTTACAGAAACATCATGCAGAAAGTACAGTTTCCATATACCCCCTCACACACACACAGTTCTTCCTATTATTAACATTTCGCATTAATGTGGTGCCTTTGTTACAATTTGTGAAACAATGTTTGTATAATTATGCTATTAACTTTAGCCCACTGTTTACATTAGGGTTCACTCTACGGTTCTCTCTCTCTCTCTCTCTCTCTCTCTCTCTCTCTGTGTATGGTAACTTACATACAATCAAATTTCCCTTGTGATTGCTTTCCAGATATACAATTCAGTGGTATTAATTACATACACAGTTGTGCCTCCATCCCTATCATCCATTGCCAAAACTTTTCCATCACCCCAAACAGAAATGCCATACCACTTAAACATTAGTGCCTTGCCCCCCTCCCTTACCCGGCCCTTGGTAACTTGACTTCTAGTTTCTGAATCTATGAATTTACTTATTCTAATTATTTCATATCAGTGAGATCATACGACATTTTCCTTTTTGTGTCTGGTTTATTTTACTCAACATGATGGCTCCATCCACGTTATAGCACGCATCAGCACTTCATTCCTTTATATGGCTGAGTAATATTCTATTATATGCATATACCACATTTTGTTTATCCACTTAATTTTTTGATGGACACTTGGGTTGCTCCCACCTTTTCGCAATTTGGAATAAGCCCCATGAACACTGGTGTGTGAATATCTGTCCAAGTCCCGGCTTTCAGTTCTTTGGGGTATATACCTAGAAGCAGAATTGCTGGGTCCTATGGTAATTCTATATTTAACTTTCTGAGGAATCACCAAACTGTTTTTCACTGCAGCTTCACCATTTTATACTCCCACTAATGAAGAAGTTTTCCTATTTCTTCACATCCTCTCCAACACTTGTTATTATGCGTTCTAATAGGTATGAGATGGTATCTCATCATGGTTTTGATTTGCATTTCCCTGATGGCTAATGACTTTGAGCATCTTTTCATTGGCTTGTTGGCCATTTGCATATCTTCTTTGAAGAAATGTCTATTCAAGGACTTTTTAAAATTGAGTTCTATGTCTTTTTGTTGTTGAGTTGTGGGAAGTTCTGAGGAATGTCCCTTCATTCTTGCTGGGACTTTTCCAACAATGAGCATTGCCTCATGTGGAGATGAGGCCCCCTAACAGCAAGTATTCAGTAAGAGCCTTGGGGCCCCTGCTCATGATGCTGTAGGGTCATTTCCCCTGCATGGGGAGCCACCCAAGGTCTCTTTCGCCTTCAAGATTTTCTGACTCTTGGGAAGACACCATGGGCAGGTTACTATTGCCTTGCTGTCAAGCCAGGTTGGACCCAGGGGAAGGAAGGGCCCAGATGCAGCTTGCGAGATACACATTGTCATTGTGTTTTCCTGACTGGAAGGCAACAGGCTAATCTTGAAAATTGGAGCTAAACATTTTCACTTTAGGCAAAATAAATTCCCATTTTTTAATATACCGGGAAAGCTGTTTTTTAAGTGTACTGTTTTCAGAGTATAAAAATTGATCATTTTAGAAAACACAGACTTAAAATGAGAAGAACTTTAATTCCTCTACCCGAAGAGAATCACTTAAAACAGTTAAATTGATCGTCTTCCGGTTGTGTTTGATGAATATATATAAATATATATACTGGAAAGATGGAGTCAAATCTTTATATCCTGTTCTTTTCACTTAATAGATTTTGAGCATTTCTTACACCACTAAATATTGTTCCAAAGTAACACTTTATCTACTGAATGATGTTTGCATCTGTATGTTATCTTTGCTGCGTAACAAATCATTCCAAATCTTAGTGGGTTAAAACAGCAAGTCGTTATCGTTCACTATTTCTGTGGGTCAGGAGTTCCGTTGTGACCTGGTTGGGCTTTTGTGGTTTGGGATCTTTCATGAGGCTGTGGTTAGATGTGACCGGGGCTGACGTGTCTGAAGGCTTGACTGGAACTGGAGGATCCACTTCCAAGATGGCCACCTTACACGGCTTCTCCACATGGGCCTTTCCTCTGGACTGCTTGAGTGTCCTCACTAATGGTGGCCGGCTTCCCCCGGAGTGAAAAGTCCAAGAGAGAGAAAGCCAGGCAAGAAGTGTCTCTTTTCTGTGATTTGGGCAGTGTTCTATCTGTCCCACAGATCAGCCCTGTTCAGTATGGGCAGAGACTCCAGGACGGCATTGAAAACTAGGAGGCTGGGATCATTTGGGGCCGTCTTAGAGGCTGACTACACACCATCCTATGTCTGTAACAGTCACTTACTTACAATCCCTTATCGTTGGGCATCCGTCTTGTTTCCTCTGCTTTGTTGTTATATGGCACGAACATCCCTGATAGCCTTAGGCAACTGATGTGGGGTGAGTACCTGGTCTGCATCTGGATTCACTGAAGTCCAGCCAACATTTCAAAGTTGCAACCTTGGAGCAAAGTCATTTGGGGTCATATCCAAGGCTGGGCCCCTTTGGAACACTTCATTTAAGCAGTATCTGAGTTCTCATCATAGTGACTCATCGTGGCTCAGTGGGTTAGCAGGAAACAGAATTCAACGCAGAGACCAATGAGGGGACGACTTACAGAGATGTGAGCAGGGATTAGGAAACCAGCAAGAGATGCTGAGGCACCCTGAGGCTGGCAACAGCGTTCAGCTACCACCACCCCAAGACCCAGTCTCTGTCAGAACCGCAATGACAGCAGGGAAGATAAACCCCAATTTATCAATTACTCTTTCTCTCTATCTCTCCCCCACCCTCCTGTCCTACATTTTCTGCTGGTTCCACCTGTTGGCCACAAAGAAACAAGTCAGCCAACAAGGAGCCCAATATACAGGGGTTGGTTTCCCAGGGAACAGCACGGGGCAAAGAAAGGTGGAAAATAGATGGGGGTGAGAAGAAGAGGGAAGAGAGGATAACAGACGCATTCCATCAGTCAGTATTTTGGGAACATCTTAGGGCACAGAGCAATGTATCAGAAGAGAGGCAGCTAACCCCTGGTATGTTGTGGATGTGGGATAAGGTTATTATGATTAATCATAGCAGCAACATTAGTTCTCATGTGTTAAGTATTTTTCATGTACAGGGAAATCTATTAAGCATTTTACATTTACTCTTTCTAATCTTTATAGCCAATCTGTTAGGCACATGTTGTTATGAGTCTCTTTCAGCCAAGGAAATGTGGGTATGGAAAGGCTCAGCGTCCTGCCTGAGGTCACAAAATTAGTAAGGGACAGAGCTAGACTTGGACTCAAATGTGTTTTACTCTAAACTCCACGTGCTTTCCTCTAAAACTCAGTCTAGGCCGACATAAGGGGCTGAACCAACTTGGTTTCTGCAAGAAGCCCTCAATGGCTTTTTCTACAATGGAGCAATAATATATATTTTAAAAAGAAGGAAAGAAAAAAGAAAAATAAGAATAAAATCTTTAACACGCCAACCCTTCTGGACAATTGCCCAGGAGTTAGAATTCCATGTGTTTGGCAAATTATGGGTTTTGTGTCAGTGCATGCAAAGTAGGCAAGAAGGAAAAAAAAAGTCACCGTTGAAATAATGGAGTGAGGCAAGCAGCAGTCAGCACAGAGAGCTAACAGAGCAGAGGTGACCTTCTAGATCACATTAAATTATTGTGCCGGGGCCGCTGCTAACGGAGGAGGCACGCTGGCATCCCTCATGGTACCCAGTGCCCCTGAAAACAGTGTCCTGGCAGCCCTGAACACCCAGGAAAAGCACTCCTGGCCAATTGCTTGGTTCTAGAAGAAAATTTCCCTGATGATGCAGACGGATGGGTGAGAGGAGGGGTGGGAGAGTGGGTGAAAGAGAGCAGCAACAAAATGATATTACTTTGCACTTAGCATTTTGCAATAATGATGATGATATGGAGAGAAAATTACCCACTCTGTCTTCAGTGCTGGACACATGGTAAAAAATTTAGGAACCTCCCTGGTTTGTTTTCTTCTACATCTTTAGGTTTCTTTGCATAGGAGAGGAGTGGCCTTGATGACATTGGCCTGTGCAGGTCACGTACGTCACCGAGGGTCTGGAATGGCCAGTGCCCTGTGGTGTCAGAGGTCTTTTGGTCAACTCTCTGGTCGAGCTCTCCTCAAGCAGCAGCCAGAAGCTGGTGGGTTTGGGGGGATTTGTCTTGTCATTTCTCTTCTGGGTAGAGAATCATCTGTTAATACTTCAGAGCTCCAGGTGCCATGATTGAAACACCTGATCAGCCCTGAGATCCCCAGAGGTTTGCCAAGTTAATCTCGTTGATTGGAACCCTGGTCTGTGAGAGGGCTGCCTGCCACCCAAATATTTGCTTATTTGTTTTTGAGATGCAAGGAGGAGGGGTGCGGGGAAGGCAGGAGGAAATGGGGAGCGGGGCTGTGTATGGGCAGCCCAGGTGTTCATGTTCTCCAGGGGCACAAAGACGGGACCAGCCCGTGCCCCAGCCTTTGCCAGCCTGTGGGACAATTCCACATGGAATAGTTGATCTGAGCTTAGAATGTGGAAGGTACAGCAGTGCTTGGTGAACTTGGACCCAGCGTCCTGCATGTAGTAGGCATTCCCTCCATCAGCATTGCTGAGAGTCTAGCCAACATGGGGGTGGTTAAAAAATGGGGCTTGGGAGCCAGATGGCCTGGCTTTGAATCCCATGCTCTGTGACCTCAGACAAAGCACAGATGATAAAGGCTACCACAAAGGCTGAATAACTGGCACTTTTAAAGAACTGGGCACATCATTATTATTATTCCTAATTTTAAGCCCCATTTCCAAATAGCTTAGGCTCTCCTACCTGGATTTTTTTCCAGAGTCCCTGTCTGGTGGCCCAGTCCCCGATTCACTTCTCTGCTCAAAACCATCCAACATACCACCATCAAATTAATTTCTAAATTAATCTAAAGCTTTGTTCTCATCCTTATTTGCATAACAAAAATTAATGCCAGATGTAACAGACCTGATTTTTCAATTTGGTGTCGGTTTCCATGAAAATGTTCTGTGGGTTCTCACTGTAAAAGTTTAATGGGAGCCAAGAATGTGACACTCCGGTTGTTTATTTTGAAACGAAGGGTATTTGGATGCATATGATTTCATTAACATTTATTGAACTCCAGCTCTGTTCAAGGGATCCTGCTGTGGCTTTTATATGCCTCAGAAGTGTTTCCCTCACTGGTTTTCAGAAGAAAAACACTTTAAACAAAATATTACCTTGGAACCTCAGATAAAAGTGAATGGTTCCAGTTTGGAGTTGGTGTGTGGGTGGGAGGAGCCCAAGGCCACCTGCTCAGCCTTACCTTTCACCTGACATCCCAGCCCTGGGAAAAGAGAAGTTCTCTGCAACCATATAGCTTTGGGGAACGCATTTTGAAATCTGCTCTTATATGTTTTGATCCCTTCCCACAAGACCTTCCAAATCAGGAGTTGCTCAGAAGTGTGGGTCTCTTCTCCCCCCAAGTGCTGTCAGTCGAGGGCTTGCAGTTCTCCCTGAGGCCTATGGCAGAGACCCAAAGGGCATGGGAACTACTGGAAGGTGATCTTTGGGAAACTGCCCTCCTCATCCTTCATCCATCGCAGACATCAGAGGAAAACCGTAATTCCTCTTCTAAGTCAAAACCCACCTGGAGCCAGGTGTTAGATGCTGGATATCACATTTCAAAGCATTGTCAACAAATTTGGAGAAATTATCTTGGTGACAGACCCTGTTGTACACAGAACTGTGGAAAGAAAAATGGATGTTCAACCTGGAGGATCCAAGACTGAGGGACATTGCGTTGTCTCCACAGATTTGAGGGCCTGCCTTGCCAGTGCTTTTCCAGAAGCTGAATAGATAGAGGGTTAACACCCACAAGAAGGTCGGTGGCCCAACCGAGGAAAGAAATCGCTATTGATAGAGCTGACCAACAATTAGGCAGGGAGCTCCCTCTCATTAGGGGCATCCAAGCATCCACCTGTTCATTCCCCAGGTATCTCTTTTTTTTTTTTTTTAAATAACACTTTTTTTTTAAATTCAGTTTTATTGAAATATATTCACATACCATATACCATGCAATCATCCATGGTATACAATCAGCTGTTCACAGTATGATCATATAGTTACGCATTCATCACCACAATCTATTTCTGAACATTTTCCTTACATCAGAAAGAATCAGAATAAGAATAAAAAATAAAAGTGAAGAAAAGAACACCCAAACCATCCCCCCATCCCACCCTATTTGTCATTTAGTTTTTATCCCCATTTTTCTACTCATCCATACATACACTAGATAAAGGGAGTGTGATCCACAAGGTCTTCACAATCACACTGTCACCCCTTGTAATCTACATTATTATATAATCATCTTCAGGAATCCAGACTGCTGGGTTGGAGTTTGGTAGTTTCAGGTATTTACTTCTAGCTATTCCAATACATTAAAACCTAAGAGGTGTTATCTATATAGTGCATAAGAATGTCCTCCAGAGTGACCTCTTGACTCCATTTGAAATCTCTCAGCCACTGAAACTATTTCGTCTCATTTTGCATCCCCCTTTTGGTCAAGAAGATACTCTCAGTCCCACAGTGCCGGGTCCAGATTCATCCCCGGGAGTCATATCCTGCATTGCCAGGGAGATTTATACCACTGGGAGTCAGGTCCCACGTAGTGGGGAGGGCAGTGAGTTCACCTGCCGAAGTGGCTCAGTTAGGGAGAGAGAGGGCCACATCTGAGCAACAAAGAGGTACTCAGGGGGAGACTCTTAGGCACAATTATATGTAAGTTTAGCCTCTCCTTTGCAGTAATGAACTTCATAAGGGCAAGTCCCACGATGGAGGGCTCAGCACATCAAACCGCCAGTCCCAGTGTTTGTGACAACATCAACACCAGTCCAGGTGAGGAACACTTCTGCACCTTTCCCCAGCTCCTCACGATGGGGTTGGGGAGGGGGGTGGCTGTAAATATATTTTTTATTCTCTGCCCAAATTACTTTGGAATGTGTCACTATTTCACTCTAACCTACACTAACCTACCATACATCACTTCCTATTCAAAGTTCCATGTAATTCCACAGCTATCTCTTGAATGTCCATGGAAGATACTGGGTGTGGTGTCAGGTGTTGAGGATTCAGCAGGGACCAAAACAGGTGCCATTTTCACCCTCAAGTAGGTTATATTACAGAAGGAAGCCAGGCTGCAAGTGGAAAATTACAGGACACAGCGATGAAAGCCACAATGGAGGAAGAACAGGATGCAAAGCAGGTTCATGGCATCTCAAGGGGGCATGGAACAATGCATCAGAACAGAGTTCACCAACCCCTGCCATGTCATAGATGTGGGGGTAATTTTACTACAGTTGAAAATTGTGGTGGCAACATTAGCTGTCATGTATTAAGTATTTTCTATGTGCAAAGCAATGTCCTAAGCATTTTACATATACCCTGTGAGCTGATCTCCCAGCAGGGTACCCACCCAGATTTAGGGTGGGGCCATCAGCTGAGATGAGATGGGTGAGCACAGGTGATCAAGAGATGGAAAGGGGTTCCTGGATGGGAAAGTGGGTTCAGCTGCAGAGCATGTGGATACTCAAGGCCTGGCCCCAGAAAAGCATGAAAGAGCGAGGCTGGGCAGGGCCTTACAGGGGCTTTGACTTAAGAGGCCAGAAGGCAACCAAAGGCTTCTACGGAGTCAGGAGGCAGACGGTGGCTGGATGCGCTCCTCAGAGCAATGCGCGGAGGTTTTTGGACCTGCTGGGCAAAGGCCCCTTTACGTGAAGATCCCTTCTTTCCAGCCTTTGTGCTTCTGCTGGGTGGTGTTTGGTGCTCCCACTGTGTGTCCCTGTTTGGGATTCCCTGGACTTGGTCTCTGTCCACTCCATCTTTCGGCCAAATGGGGGAATTGACCAGAAGGGATCCATCCATCCAAGGCCATCCTGGGAGGTTTTGAGGAAACAAAACCCATCCAGAGCCCATGGATGGCGTCTCCTCCTGCTAAAAGTCTTTTATTATTCCTTTCCCCTAATTAAATGAATAACATCCTCTCTACTGTTCCCTGATTCCTCCTGATCCCAGTTCTTATGAACCTGACCCATTTTCTTTTCTTGTGCATGGATCTTGCTCCCCAGAAGCTCTAGAGAGGGGTTTCTTTTGGGGGTACCCCCAGCCTCCTTTGTTTAGCAGTCATCTAATACAGGGATAACATTTCGTCAACTCTTTCTCTTCTCTCTTTGCATGAACACGACCACTGATTGCTGGACTTCCTTGCTATGGGACATTAGACAAGGAAGGTAATTTTTCTGAGCCTCAGTTTCTTTTTCTGTAGAGTAGGGATAAGCATACCCATTCAGCAAGGTTGCGAGGAGTAAAGGAAGTAGCACATGTGCTTGTGTCTAACGCAGCTCCCAATCCATGTTAGGGTCTTGTCCTCCCCTCTGCAAGCCCCACCCCAAACTCTTAGAGATTCATGAAAAATGTAGATAATTCTTTAATGTGTTTAACATCTACATTCAGAGCAATCAAACTTGCATTTTGATTCAGATGAGACAAATAGCCCCTGAATAATCTGGAAGTGGCACAGGGCAATGACAGTAATTGTCAGCATCAGGATAATTTATTTAATTACACAGAGGAAAGAGCTGGCTGGCAAGCCACGCCTGTTACTGAGGTCGTGTCCCAAGTCCTGAGTGGCTACAGGAAGGCTAGAAGGTTCCCTGGTGGAGCTGAGAGACGGGATGAGGCATGGGGACCATGAGGGAAGCTGCGAGTCTTCCGTGGGAAGTATTCTCAGTGTGCCAGCAAATGGGCTCTGCTGTATATTTTGCCAGGTTGCCTCTAGAGAACAGAGTGTATATTTGGGATAATTTAGAAAATAATTTACAACTGCAGTATTTACTGTTAACTCACCCAGCCATGGCAGGGGATTCTATTAAATTCCCAAGGCCTAAGACAGAGCACACTGTTTACAAACCCAGCCCAGCAAGGGTCGCTCTCTCTATTTTGGGGGAAGAACCAAAGCCCAACATGGCTCCTCGGTTGAAATGAGGCTGCTAATTATCCGAAGAAGACTGCCCAGCTCTCAGTAAGGACCTGATACACGTTGTCACATTATGGGGTTGCTGGGATGACAACTCTCCTGGTCCACGTTTAGCTGTCTCTCAGTGGGAGGTACTCGGATTTGCACGTACGGCCCCTCCTACGTGTACACATTTTGTCATACAGAAAACTGGGTCCTGGGGAGCTGCAAACAGCAGCTGACGTGGTGCCCACCATCACACTGTAGGTGCCTGGATGAACTCCTCGCTAGGCAAAATGGGCTGTCCCCAGGCCCAGGGCAGAGTGGTCTGAGTAACATGAAAATGGATGCCAATTTCCCACAGTGGGGTAGGAAGCCCAGTCCCAGCAGGATGAGGGGGAACTTGGCTCCGGGTCTGATCAACAAGACCTTGTCGCAGCAGGATGGCAGTGAGGTCAACGGAAAGACGCCCGTGGAGGCAGGTGGACAGTGGGAGACCTTGCTGAGGCTGGGGAGGCCAGGGCACCTCGCGGAAGGACACCAGCCTTCCTGCAGAAGCGAACTGGGATCACCTTACACAGCCGCTCTACCCCTCCTTTTGATTAGTTTTCACTTCCACCTTCTCTAGAGTAGGGCAGTTGTCATCGTATCGCCAGCTCTGCCCATCTTCAAAATGGAGATGATAAAATCGTATCTGCGTGGAAAGGACTGAATGAAATAAACATGAAGCATTTGGCACAGTGTCTGGCAAATCAGATCCATACCGTCGCTGTCATGTCTCTCATCCTTAGACTGCACATGTGTGTGACTTGGGTCTCTCTTGTGCTGGCTTATCCCTTCGCTGAATTCTGGGAAATGCCTGGAAATCGGGGCAAGGGTTGGGGGTGGGAGGAGGGGGTGTTCATGCCCAGTAGTAGTTGATGGCAATGGCAGGGGGCTTCCCTGGGGTGACAGGGAAGGTTTCTGCGTGCCCTGTTTTGGGCAGGGGGTACATGCCTTTGCAGAGCTCAGAGCAGGCTTCCAGACGCTCAGTACAAACCCCCAGACCCGTGGCACTATTGCTGCCACAGGTCCTTCTGCTGCACAGCATTCCTTTTCATTCTTTCCTGACTGATTTAAGAGGTGCCAGCGTGGAGGCAGCTCCGTTCCTTTAGCCTCCGCAGGATGGTGAGGGATGGATTCCTTCTTCCCTCTCGCTCCTCGAAGAGCCTTCAGGCCTTTGCTCAGGAACCCCAGGCCGGAGGATGAAGGGCTGAGCCTCAGGCTGGAGGGGAGGGAGGATTGTCTTGTTTATGAGCAGTCTGAGGACCATTCGGTGGGAGGCCTTAGGAGCTGGAGAGGTGTGTGTGAGGGCCCAGCAGGGGGAGGGCTGGGTTCTGAGTCTCCTTGGTTTTTATGGCACAAGCAAAGGTCAGGTTACTTTGCCTTGCTCCTGTTGCTCAGAGGAAATACCCCGGGGAGTCAGCCTAACAGAGAGACAGAGTTCCATGAAGTGGGTGAGAGATTGGGGTAAAAACAAGAGTAGAAATGTAATCTTTTTGGACCCCAGGAGCACATTTGTGGTTAGAAAGTTCCGGAGTGTAACCGAGGCAGTGACCTCACGTGTTAAGCCAGGGTGGGCCTATTCAGATGCTAGTAACAGAGACCCCTTGTATAGTCCAGGGTTGGAGTTGCTTTCATTGGGTCAGTAGCTCAAAAATGGCAGGGCCAAAGTTTCTGTGCTTTTCTTAGTTTTTCCCTCGTGGTGATGAGATGGCTATTGCAGCTCCAGTTGTCGTGTCTGAATTCCAGGTGGCAGAAATGAGGAATGGGGGCAAGGCAAAAAGGGCAGTGCTCAGAGCTGGGAAGCAAAACTTTCTGAGTAATTTCCAGAGGATTTCTGGTTACAACGCATGGGGCAGAACTGTGTGAGTTGGCCACCCCTAGGGAAGTCAGGGAATTTAGTGTCAGCCCCCAATAAAATCAGGTTGTCTTTAGTAAGGAACAAAGGGGAAAGCGGATATTGGGTGGGTAATAAGTACTTCCTTTGAGTTAATTCAAATTCTGCCCCTCTCTCTAACCTCCACCCAGTTTTCCTCATTTCTCCTGTTCATCTCCTACCTGTGCCCGAGTCATGCTTCAGCCTCCCCAGCACTGAAATAGAAATGGTCAGCTTGGGACGGAGGTCCTGGGGCTGTCTTTGCAGACTGGAGATAGTGCCACTGATACAGCCACAGCATGAAGTCTGTCTCTTCTTCTCCATAGAAACTGTGCCGACCAACCTCTGACATCTTGCCTCGTCCCTAATGCATCCAGCTGTGGGATGCTGGTGGAGGTCAGCAGTGCACTTGGGGACCATTCATGGGTCTCTGTGACATTGAAGCCCACAGGGTCCTGAGCCCCAGGCCAAATGTGATGGTCTAACTGATGCACAAGTGGCCCCACCATCCTTGCTCACAGGACACTGGAATGTTGCCATCAGCCAGTGAGGTCACAGAGTAAAAGATGCCCATGGACCATCTTCACAACCATGGGGGAGGAGGCCAGTGAGAGAGGAAGGAAGGTCACCTCCTTATTTTGTCCTGCCTTTCACTTCAACCAGCATTTATTGACCCTTATGAGGTGTCGAGGCTACAGAGGTGACCTACCTCAGGTCCCTGCCTCAAGTTCACGCCGATGTTTCTGGTATATGGGACTTTTCTGCAAAGGAAGACTATGGGGAAAGACCTTTAGATTTTAGATACAGCCTCACAGAACATCTTTTTCTTTTTCTTTTTAAAAAAAATTTATTATTGATGAAGAAAGTGTGGCCCGGGGAGATTAAATGACTGGTTTAAGGCCATGAAGCTAATAATCAGTGGGTCCGTTCTCAGCTCTGGGTCTCTGGGCTGTCAGCACAGACCCAGGCTACCACCCCAACTTATTTCTCCAATTATGTAATAATCTAAAGTAGTCATTATTTCCTGGTCTAGGAAGCATCTTTAATTCACTATTTGCAGGTCTTTCTCATCTCGGGGGGGGAGAAACAAAAAGATTAAACCTTAACGGTGTCATATCCGTCACCCTAAATGACCATTTGCCCAGGTTTTAAGTTATTGTCAAGTGATCTACATTTTAAAACGTAGACAAGACTTGCTACATTGAGCTAATTTTTCTGGGCGAAAGGCGTGATTGATTAGAAAACTAAAAAGCTCTTAATGGAGGAGAGCGTGAGGTCTTTCAGGAAATTGCCTTTCACACAGCAGTTTTCAGGAATGGGGAATTGATCTGGGAGTCTTCCACGGCACATGAGATTAACCCCTCAGAGTCATCTACAGGCAAACCCCGTGTTCTGCAAGCAGCCTGGGAGAAATAAGGCCTGTCCCATTTCACAGCTTGGAAAATTGGCAATAATTGTCTCAAATTGCCAGGATTTAGGAAGGAAAAGCAAATGTAAAATTCCAGTGCCTGGGGTTTTGAATAAACAGGTAATCGTGGCACTGGCTAATTGAGCAGCTTCTGCTGCCTGTAGCCTTCCGTCACTGCTCAGAACTGCCACGGACAGACATGCATCTTGGAGGGGCCGCAGGCTCCGGTGTAGTGTGGGGGAAACACGCGGAGAACCTTGCTCAATAAGCGACTGTGTCTGTCTTGGCTTGAGCTAGAGCGTGGGGTCCAGGGGAGCTTGGGCACGAATAAAGACATGCTTTATTTCCCTTTCAGTTGACGGAGGGGGCCTTGGAAGGTAGCGGGGGAGACAGAGTGAGCAGTGTTCGGGGACGTGGCCTGCCTTCCTGGGTAGTTTTCCACTGCCATAGACCCGCCGAAGCAAGCTGGCCAGGGGGCTCAGGTTTTTATAAGCACGTGCTGTGGACCAGGGCTGGGCGCTGGCTGGCAGCCCCTTTTGTGGTGCCTCTATCTGCGGCCTTCCCTGGGCAAGGAGAAGAGGAGGGACGTGTGTCTGTATGTGCCTCACATCCGACGTGTTCATCTGGAGAGAGGGCAGCAGCCCTGGGGTCCATAACTCGGGTGCTTCTGAGTGGGTTAATGACCGGCCTTTCTCTCTGCCTTCTGCTTCTGTCTTTCTTCATCCAGACAGACTTCTCAGGACCCCGCAGTACCCTGCTTACACCATACTGATTTGAAGTATTACTTATTGCTCCTTCAGTACCAAGCAAGCTGCTAAGCACTTAACTTCTATTAACTCGTGCAATCCTCAAAATGAACCTTGGAGTAGGCTCTATTATTATTTCCATAGCACGGGCAAGGGAACATTTGAACACAGGGCAGTTAAGTAACTTGCCCAAGGTCACACAGCAATACTTGGTGGGGCCAGGATTTGAACTCCAGGCAGCCTGGCTTCCCGATACCTTCTAAACCACTTCCACTATACTTCATGGACTTACTGTTTGACACGAAACCCTGTATAGCTTACCAAGGACATTAGATATGCTCTCTCACTTGATCTCCATCAGAAAGAGCAATTTTGGAGGGACTGAGATGGTGTGGGTTCTAACTCGGGGTCCATCTGGCTCCGTGCAGGAGGGTTGGGATGATGCAGTGGGTGAGAGCACGGGTTCTGGGTTCTGCATCTCTGTGCCATCTTTTACCAGCTGTGTGGCTTTGGGTAAGTGATATAACCTCTCTGTGCCTTACGTACCTCACCTGGAAAGTGGGGATGACAATCTCTTCGGATTGTTTAGGGAGGATTATGTGAGTGGCTGGCATAAGATAACTGCTTAATAAATATTATCGCTGGTGATGTTATTTCACTGTTTCCTTCAAAGAGCCATCACCCATTGTTGTTTTTTTTTTTTGTCCCCTGTCTTCAGTGTTCAATACAGTAACCCTGAGCCCAAGTCACCATAATGAGTACTTGAAATATGGCTGGTGTGAATTGAGATGTGCTGTGTTAAATACACACCGGATTTTGAAGGCTTATTATGAAAAAAAAGAATGTAAATTATCTGAATAATTTTTATATTGATTACATATTGAATATATTTTGGTTTGGGAGCTATTGGGTTAAATAAAACATGATTAAAATTAATTTCATCTCTTTCTTTTTACTTTTTAAACTGTGCCTATTACCAAATGTTAAAATTAGTGGATTTAGGTACCTGAGGGGGTCTGTGTATGTTGGAGTTTTCCGTATGGGGTTTGTATTATTTTTGTACCTCTCCTGTAAGTTTCAAATTATTTCAAAATAAAAAGTTTTAAAACAAGTACCTACTAGAGTAAAACATTTAAATTACATACATGTATGTGATGATGCTGTGAGCCATTGATTGTATACACTGGACGGATTGTATGGTGTATGAATATATCTCAATAAAATTCCATGTAAAAAATGACATACGTGGCTCTCATTGTATTGCTCTTGCATGGCACCGGGGTAGCCTGTGTGCTGTAAGGTCCATATCGATAGGGACCTTTCTGTTCGCTTTACTGCTCTATCCCAGCACCTGGCTCAGATTCTGGCCTTTTGTGGATGCTCAAGAAGAGTTGTTGAAACAGTTTTGATGATATGGATGTCCTGTTCTCCCTAGTCCCGAGAGGTCTATTGGGTACCAAGCCAGGAAGAGAGGAAAACCCCTGTTTCCCAAAGCTCAGGGAAAGCTCCAAAGACAGGAGTCTCTCGCTCACCAGGCCCCTGTGGCGTTGGCATTGCCCGTGGGCTCGGTTTAGGTGGGCCTTCCGCTGAGCGGCTGGGTTTGACGCCTGGGCCACCGCTGCATCACTTGAGGGTAACCTGAGCGAGAACGTGGCTGTGGCAGTTTCTTCTGTTTTCAATGTGTCAGAGAAACCAGCTTTGTACAGAGGATCTGAAGCTCACCTCTTAGGCCAAGGAGACCCGTGAAAGAGAACACTGTGCAGGGAGAGTGAGGGAGAAAGGCCTGAGGAAATTTCCACCAGGTTCAAGACTTCTCAAATTGAACCCTGTGAAAACGGGACACTTAATCCTTCTCCCATGTCCCTCCTCCACATCTCCTTCTTTGCCAAGAAAACCCAACCCCAGCTCTTGTAAAGGGGTGTGTATTTGACATTCCTCTTTGGCCTCAGGTCTTGTGGAAACTGAGACCTGCTCCACCCACAGACCTGACAAATCTCAAGATTTGTGGAGTATCTCGGGAGCAACATTTTCAGGCCAAAGAACACGCACAGGAGAGGTTTTTAATCCAATTCCTTATATTTTGGGTTTCTGCAGTTCTTATCCTTCCATGATATCTCGGCGAGTGAGTGCTCAGCAAAAGAAGTGAGCCTGGATGAAAACCTTCACGGCTTAACCAGCTCCGCTTTCTCCCCATGTCCACTTTCTGATTGCCTCAAGTCTGGGCTCTCCCATCTGGCCGTGATCCTGAATTAACACGAACTCTGATTCATATACACCCAAACCCAAATCTTGACATAGCTTCACTTGTATTGTGTGTCTTTGAGCAAGTGGCAACTTTTCTTAGACTCAGTTTTCTCATCTTTAAAAATGGAAGTATTAGCAACAATGAGTTGCCTAACTAAATGAGATAATATGCAAAAAGCACTGAACTGCAGCTGGACTGTCATAGACATACAGGGAGCATGGCATGCCTTCCGGCTCGTTCCTAAGCATTTGCTCTTCCATCGTGCCCTCCTCTGATGTCTGGTTCAAGCAGTGGGGGTTCCGGTCTCCCCTCTCCTGACCAGGACAGTGAGAGCAGGCATGGGCCTGGGGTCTGCGGCTGGGTTCTAGCACAGGCAGGATTTTTTACCCAAGTGATACCCAGTGAAAAGTTCTCTTTCATGGCAAATATGAAATTGGGATCAAGTATTCTGGAAGTTGAACATTACTAGTATCTCTACATTCTTGCCTTTCAGAAACCACCTGTTCTTTCTACTTGGGTTAGGCTTTGAACATGTGATCTTGGCAAAAAGGAGATGTTACTTTTAATTAAACATCCTAAGCCTCATCTTCCATTTTGGGATGACTCAGTGACCTCTATATGGGTGGAAGTGGAGAAGAGCAGAAAGTCACTTTTAATAGAAATATAAACTCAGATGGTCACAAGGATTAACCAAAGTCAAGTATCCACATTGCTAACATGACAGCTGGCACATAGAAGGACCTTGGTGTGCACTGGTTCCTTGTCCTTGGTGTAATGCCCACAGGAGGTCATAAAGGAAAGGAACATGGACTTGGAGTCTAAGACCTGGATTCAAATGTCGATGTTGTCTCTCATTCGCTTTGAGCAAGCCCCTTGACATCTCTGACCCCCAGGTTTCTCATCTTGAAAACTGGGAATAATCACAATTACGGTTTTGAGCATTGAATAATTAAATGAAAGTGCTTTGTAAATGGCTAAACACTGAACAGTGTTAGTTTCCCATCTTCATTATTAATGGTAATAATTGTGCATTTTTTTGTTTGTTTGATTTGGGTAAATAGCAGATTCTTAGCCATGTTTCAAACTAGACCTTTTCAACTCTTGCCACTAAATATGGGTCACTTTTGGTTTCTGGTGACAGAAACTTAGGTTTCTTCTATCCTTTATTCCTTTTTGCCTGGTCTGTAAGACATCCCTAGCTCACCACAATACCAAATGGGAGATCAGGAGCTCTTTTGAGAAGAAAGAAAAAGCTTTTTGAAAAACTGCTGATATGGAATATTTGTTTAATTTCAGAGGAAGAGATTTTGTTTTAGTTTTTCAGGTGTAATGCAAGTAGAGTTTATAGATACTTGAGCTTTTAATTGGCTCGCTAATATTTTTTATAGCTTCTTATTTTAAGGTTTACAAGTCCCCAGGTGCCAAGTTTACTGACATCCATGAAGGGATTGATAGATGATTTTGTTGAAATAGCAAAACTTGAGGCATTGTATGAATTAGAAATTGTGCCACGGAGCCCCCTCAGGAGCCCCTAATTTATTTAATGTGATTTAGGTTGTACAGCTGTTCCTTACCACAGCCAAAGGGAAAACAAACATCAACTGTTTCCCCTGCAGAACAGGAGGTGCCCTAGGGATTGGGGCAAGGACCCCACAGAGCATCAGGTGGGGTTCAGCCTGGCTGGGCTAGTGTGGCAGGGCTGCCTTCTAGAAATCTGGGGCGAGCCTTTTAACCTGCTCTGCGCTCACACCTCTTTGCAAGTCGTTTGTGGTTTATCTGCATAAACAGAGGGGACCAGAGGAACATGTTATCCTCACATCATTTCATAGTGGCTGTGGGACTTTCACAAACAGATTTACCTTCATCTGTCAGCTGGAGTAGAGCCCCCTAATATTTCTTCCAACCTTATGATTCTCTGTCAAGTCTGTGATTTTCCTAAGGCTGATTCAGTGAGCTTGTTTTGCTATTACTTTTTCTTTACCGGTGCAATCAGAGATTTGTCATTAATTTTTTTTTTTTTTTTTTCTGATAGGAAGGAGGTACTTGTTAATTACAGCAAAATATAGAAAATACATATAAGCCACATGAGTAAGCTGGAAATCACCAGCAAATTCACCACCCAGAAATACTCATTGCTAACTATTTTGATAAATATCCTTCCTGATATTTTTTCTCTGATGCATTTTTGTATTTTTTTAAATGTACACACATAGTTCATATTTTTTGTTAACCTCCTGTATTCACGACTATTTTTGAGCATTTTTTTCCTCTGCAATATTAACTGCCTTGCTTGAATAGGGTTCAAAGGGGCTTGTGCAGACTGACCTCAGCGGGGATGGTTTGCCCAAATGCATGATGTCCTTGCAGAAAGGTGAGACTGGCTGCATTTCTGTTTGGGTTTCTTCGAGACCTTTCTGGTGACTTGCAACATCATTTCAAGGGCACTGAATAATATAGCTCCCTCCCCGCTTTCTTTAGCCCGTTTAGAGTCCTATTCTGAAGAAGTTCCTAGGTAAAGATGGCTTTGTCATTCTTGTTCTCTTCCTTTCCTCCTCCTGCCTTTCCATCCATCCGTCCTACTGCTCATCCATCTATCCTTCCTTCTATTTATTCCTCCATCCATCCATCCAACCATCCATCCATCCTTCCATTTACCCAACCAACCATTCAAACACTGATCCATCCCTCCATCCACCCATCCATCCATTATGTATACATATATTTTGAATGACTGGGCTGTGCCAGGCATTTGCTTCTTGGTAAGGAGGCAGGGATAAATGATGCAGGCTCCAGCCTGCTAGGAGTTACCAATCTCCATCTAGAACTTCCATCTGCGCTGGAAACGAGATGGTACCTTCCATCATATTTCTCCACCATGAAGTTGATCCATTCCAGCTGGCTAGTCAGCAGAGAACTGGGGGGAAAGCAGGTAACTCCTGTTTTACAACGGAAGCATCTCAGGGCAGGATAAATCCCTAATCGCCATTGATACCTACAGCCTGATACTCAGTGAGTTAACGAGATGAACTGGATATTGGAGTCAAGGACAAAGTGGCAGCAAAATGTTTAAAAAGGTGTTTCTCAACCCAACTATTATGTATCTCATCTATCAAAGAAGAATGAGGATGATGACAAAAAACCTTTTGGTTATTTTAGGTTTTGTTTTTGTGCATGTGATCTTCTTCGGTCCAAGGGACAGCAAGGCTGTTTCGTTTAGGTTTGAACAGCATTTTCATTCCCTCGTGGTTTCTTCTAGAGAAGCATGGCTTTGTTGTAAAAAGGTAAGATTTATTTTTGCCAGTGAAATATAACGCAGAACACAGCCCAGCAACTGTGTATGGCAGGAGGAAGTACCTCATTGGTTGCCGGCAGCAGTTACTGTAAAATGTTACAAGTATGAACAGCTCCCACGGCGCCCGCCAATGGAGCATGCTGCAGTTTTTCCAGGGAAGTGAGGTTGTTTCTTTTTATGGTACCATTTCAACTTCCTAAGACCGCCCTACATTTTTAAGGAAATAATTCCTCCAGTGGGCCTTCGTGACATCCTAAAGTTTTACATGTGCCATTTACGAAATTGCTAGAACCTGTCTATGGAAATATTTCTATGTTACCAGCTTGGTTCCATTTATTACCTTTATGGAATTATACTGTATGTGTGTGTGTTTTCTTTAATGCCAGAATATTTTGAATAACCCCAACCCAGAGGGAAAACGTGGAGTTTAATTATGATAATGTGGCCAACATCCATAATATTCAGAAAAAAAACAGAGGCTCCTTGCTCTGAGTGCCTTGGACACACGTGCCACTTAGTGTGTAGCTAACCCTTTCTACCAGCTACTTTCTGGTGTCCTCTGATCTTCTCCTTCCAGCTACCATCTCTCTAGGCAGTCTGGCCATTCTTGGGTCTATAGCAGATATATGGGGAAAACCTTGAGTCTTGGGGGGCAAAAGACCGGAATCTGAGGTCAGGCTCCACTCCGTTTATTTTTAGTTGGGTGGCCTTGAGCATGTGACTGCCCTAGTCTGGGCTTATTTCTACATTGCAACTGGCAGGAATACTGTTAACACCTATCCCAGGATTTTTTGGAAGATAGTTCTTTGGCTGGGGGGAGCAAAGAGCAGCCTAGGAAGAAAAGGAGGAGATGATACACTTTACCAACATTTGAAATGTATCATAGTCTGGAACGTTTTGCTTCACATCCTGCCATCTATGAGAGGTAGTTGAGTGTAGAAGTACTAGTGCAGATTCTGAGGTCACACTGCCTGGGTGTGAGTTGCAGCTCTGTTTGTTTGTGACTTTGTGCAAGTTCCATAACCTTTCTGTGCCTGTTTCCTCATCTTGAAACTTGAGATAATAATAGTGCCCACTCAGGGTGGTTACAAGGATTAACTTCGATAATAAATCTAAAGTGTCTTGCACAGTGTCTGGCACATATGTTCAATAAATCTAAGTAGTTATATTCCTAGTTTTTAATCTTGAATTTGAAACAACATCATTGGAGTTTTTCTCTGGAAACAAAGCAAATGCCTGTTTTATGTTTGTTTTGTTTTCTAAACATTTTTAGAACAACTTATATAGACTTGGCATTGGGGTCCTTTATTTAAAGTGCTACCAGTTGCAAGTTTTCTTTGGGTAGGGGTTAAAAATTTGCTTCTTTTGGAAAGTGTAGGTTCTCTCCCCATGAAAAACACACTTAACTGTTTTCCTCAAAACTTTCCAAAACGATTCAACTTTGGATGGAGGACAAGAATAGAGGAATTTAATGAAGGAAGCTCCCCCCACCCCACCCCAAAAATACAAAACAGGAGATCAGGGATTATTGTCAAACATGAACAGACTGGTGCAGCCCTCTCTGCATTAAATTCTGCTTTGCCCAAGAAAGATTTTATTAAAATAAGACCAGCCATTTTCCTTCTGTTGTTCTTAGGACTCCGGGTTTTTTGTAACTCATTTGCATATGCTTGCATGTTGAATTCTAGAGGGTGTGATTACAGAAGAATGAAATGGGATGAAATAATATGGGCATCCTGCTACATTGGAATTCAAATTCAGTATTCAAGACGCAACGTGCCTGAAATACAGATTTTGCTGTGGAAAACAATTGATGGCCAATAAATGTTTCTTGATTTTAAAAAAGAAGGAAAGAAAGGGAAAGAGGGGAAGAGAGGGAAGGTGGGGCGGGAGGTGAAGATAGAGAAGCCCAGGATGTGGCAGGAGTTTGGGGTCTGGGACCCTCTTCAGGGTAGGCAGGAGAAGTCGGATAAATCCAGATGTCCACAATGCCTTGGGTGGTGGGGTCTGGAGAGGGCCAGAACAGAGGATTTGCTGCTCCTTTCCATTCCCCAAAATGGTGCAGGACTATCTGGTGAGGACACTGTCTTGGTCATATTCTCTCTGCCACCGCCTGGCCTGTGGGCCTGGCAAATAGTAGGTGCCTAAAAATGCTTGTTAAATGGAATGTTCCAGTTGACCTTGATAGTGGCTTAATGAACATAGCTGGTTGCATTTACAGAACTCATGTTAACTGACATGAATATATCTTGAGAGGTAAATAGCCCTGTTCCTGTCCACGGAAATCATTCCGTTCAGTAAATTTCATCCAATAAAGTTTCTAGTTCTTAATAGTCATTTGGTCCCAACTATGGACTGCACAGTTTAAGGTTCTCCAGCCTCTCTCATAGGAAACTGTCGGCAGCTTGGCACCAAGGAGACCTGCAAAATGTCTCACCCTTTTTTTGTAACGAGATGTGAAAGTCATCTGGCTTCCACCCCAGCTCCATTTCTCGCTTGTCCCTCAGCTCACAGATTGCATGCCCAGGCTGTGTCCTCCACAGGGTTTGCTAGGACCCTCTTCTGGCTGTAGGTAAATATCACACAATAATAACACATGTGCTCTTGAAAGTTCTGGCCCTCAGTGTTTCAAACCAGCTCTCAACTTGCATCTAAATCATGGGCAGAATTTTGCTTTTGATTGGGAGGGGTCCCAGTGGAGACAAGGCTGTGTAGGATGACTGGCCCTGGCCTTTTCATCCATGTTTCCATCCAAGCAGCATGTTGGAGCTGGAAGAGACTTCAGCATTCATCCAGCTGTGCTTCCCACTCATTTATGACCTTCAGCAAGACATTCATTCCTCTGGCCCTCAGTTTTCTCATCTGTAAAGAAAGGATGGTATTGGTCTTACTCCCAAAAGTTTGTGGGGCTTGAATGCAATGCTGCATGTTGATTTCTTAACCCAGGTCGAGGGCTCAGGTGATGCTGGGTTGTGGTTGTGTGTCCAGTTCACTAGGGGGCTGGGGTGAGGGGGTGCTTTTTAAACACCTGAGATGTCCAGACCTACTACATCAGAACATCTGGAGGTGGGAGCCCAGGACTTAGTATTTTTTAAAAACTCCAGAGGTGATTTGTCTGCTCAGGCAGGGTTGAAACTACTGATTTTAAAGGAACTAGATTTGTGTTGTATTTTCTTCAGGACATAGTGCAGCCCATGTTGCCAGACACAGAAGATGAAGTCAGAAAGTTTGAATTCCCAATCCTAGCACCACCACCCTCCCCCCGTATCCTTTACCACTGAGTGTGTGATCTTGAGCAAATTACTAAACCTCCCTGGAAAATGATGACATATTAGTACCTCTCACAGCATTAGATGGGGATTAAATACGGTAATGCATGTCAAGTCTTTAAAAAGTTCCTGGCACACTGAGAGATTCCAGATGGAGTCGAGAGGTCACTCTGGTGGACATTCTTATGCACTATATAGATAACACCTCTTAGGCTTTAATGTATTGGAATGGCTAGAAGTAAATACCTGAAACTACCAAACTCCAACCCAGCAGTCTGGACTTCTGAAGACAATTATATGATAATGTAGTTTACAAGAGGTGACAGTGTGATTGTGAAGACCTTGTGGATCACACCCCCTTTATCTAGTGTATGGATGAGTGGAGGAATGGGGATAAAAACTGAAGGACAAATGGGGTGGGATGGGGGGATGATTTGGGTGTTCTTTTTTCACTTTTATTTTTTATTCTTGTTCTGGTTCTTTCTGATGTAAGGAAAATGTTCAGAGATAGATTGTGGTGATGAACGCATAACTATGTTATCATACTGTGGACAGTGGATTGTATATCATGGATGATTGTATGGTGTGTGAATGTATTTCAATAAAACTGAATTTAATAAAAAAAAAAAAAGTTCCTGGCATAGAGTAAGCCCCCAATAAATAAAGGATAAGCACTTTTTATATCTTAATTCATTTAATCCTCATATCAACCCTATTGGAGACAAACCTAGGTGATAGGTACTGTCATTATCCACATCTTACCTAGGTGAGAACAGAAGCACAGAGTACTTCCTAGAATCGCAGAATCCACTCCTTGAGACACTGAGCTCCTAACCATGACTCAGCATTGAACACATAACACAACACACCTGTTGAGTTGCTTGCTGAGTCAGCAGAATCTGATTGCCTGGTCCCAGAACTGCAGCTGTCCACACAGGTGGGGAACACTATATTCTCAGCAAATGATGTTTCTCTTATCTGGGGCTGGAGATTAGCTGTGTTGTGCAGAAGGGAGGAGGCTTTCCTGCAGCCGATCCTTCCAGCTGTCTTCTCTTGAGCATGTATTGGACGCTTGGAGGGTTTGCCTCCCCGGCTTGGCCATCTCCTCTGGGTGGACAGCACTAATTCATAACAGTCTGATGGCAGCAGCTCCCATAGTATATGGGTCATGGAGGAAGGGGGAGAAGCTCACCCCAAACCCATGCTCTTCGGAGGGAATTGGATTCCGGAAACTCATAGTCCTCAGTGAACCGTTTTCCTCTTTGGAATTAGAACTCTTATTTTCAGTGCCGGTTTCCAGAAATGAAGGCATCCTCAAGCAGCCATTTCAGCCTTGACATTTCTCTTTATCCATTTCTGTGGGCAAGGAGAATAGCCCCCAGGAACTAAGGAAGTCCCAGCTCCAGTGCCCTTAGACATACGCACTGTTTTGCAAGCACAAGTTTGTACAATTCCCTGTTCTGTCTCCTGCCAGCTGGGCTGAATGATCCTGGGCAGCCCAGTGTTTTTCCTCCCCTCCTCTCCTTCCCCCCTCCCAGTCTCCTGCCCCGCTGGCTCCACACCCTCCTGAATGTTCCATTCTAAACTGCCACAATCAGGAGCCTGTTTCTGGGCTGGGAAAAAGAGCAGCATGAAGGCTTTTAAACTTGCTGGGTAATTTAAGGTATTGATTGCTATTTGGAGAGCTTTGCTTGTTTTGAATCCATTCCCCCTCCAGCTTTCAGAAATGGTGCAAATGATTACTTTTTCTCTGAAAAGGATGCTTCTGGGTCCTTCCGCTGCCCCCAAGGCTGGATTCTGAATGCAGCCTCAGACCTGGGTGCCTTAGCTGAGGTTTTGTTCATTCTTCATTCATGCTGTCCATAAACATTAAGCACCTCCTATTCCAGGCCCTGACTCATGTTTGCAGACCACTCTCCCTTCTCTTCCCAGGCCTTCCCTCTCCACCCCATGGAGCAGATTCCAAGTGTTTCCAGTGCGTGGTGCCGGTCACTAGAGTCAGATCGATCCAAGCTCAAGGCGTGTGCTGCCTCTTAGCTCTGTGACCCGGGCACAGTTCTTCACTTTCTCCAGAACTTTGTTTTTCTTCTGAAAAATCAGTGTGATGAACAACTCTTGCCTCACTGTCTCTAGAGACTAGTCTGCCTGGGTTCAAATCCAAGCTTTGCCACTTTCCTGTTCAGTGGTCTCAGTGTCTTTGTTTCCTCAGTTTCCTTATCTTTAAGATGGGAATAATGGTTGTGACTCACTCGAAAGAGGGTGAGAGGAATAAATGAGTTCATTTATGTAAAGTGCTAGTGGCTGGCACATAGAAAGTACTCAGCTCCACAGATGTTGAGAGGAAAAAAATATATATCTATAGACACACATATGTGTATACATATTCAATGTATATATATGTATGTGTGTATGTGCATATATGTGTGTTTGTGGGTATACACACAGACACACACAGTCTCCATGGTGATAGCACTTGATATATCTGAGTTCCCTCTCCCCCTCCCTCATTTCCTAAATCTTGACTCAAACCAATTGTTAGACAGCAGCAAAATCTTGCTAAGACGACTCAGAAGAATCTGTAGTCTCCACATTGCTTGCTGGAAGGTCAGCAACACACCTTGCTGTCCTAATACGGTAATGGAGGAGAAGGGTGTGCCTTGGCCAGGTGTAATCTGGTCAGAACAGCTCACAGAAGGCTCAGTGGTCTGCTGAGTTCGCTCTGTCCCTGGGGTGTTAAGGGAGATTCTCCGCGGGAGCCTGCAGGAGACCATCCTGCAAACCAGCGTCTGCCCCAGGGGCAGAGTTGCCCTTTCTCCACTTTTCGGTTGCCTCCATGAACCACTTCCATCTCTCCCACCTAAACTCAGCCTCCTTTGTGGACACACACACACACACAATCCCTGTTGAGTGTTACCTGCATTTGCCTTTTCAGTTACTTCAATTTCCCATGTGTTGTTTACCTAGTTAACAAAACTGATTTTCCTGACCTGCCTTCTGAGGGTGAAAGGGAAATGCAAGCCTAAAGATCAGGTATGGTGACAAGAAGATAATCCTCAGATTGGAAGGCTTGAGTTAAAACAGCTGTGAGTGGCGAATTTTATCTTTTCTCATGAATGTAGGATGGGGCAGATTATCCTTCCCTTTGAGCTTATATCTAACCTGCTGGCGGTTATCCCCTCCTCCAGGAAGTCTCTCAGGATCTCCAGTCTGATTAGACATGGCTTCTTTGTGCTCTCATGATCTAACCAAGGAGATATAGGAAGGCAGTTAAAGAACATGAACACTGGAGCCAGTCTGCTTAGCTTAAATCTCGACTCTGTAAGTCATTGACCTTGCTGTCCCTTAGTTTCCTTGTTTGCAAAATGGGCCCATATTAGACCCTATTTCATAGTGTTCTTATGAATATTCAATAAGATAACCCATATAAAGTACTTAGACCCCAGTATACTTTGAGCCAGACTCAAGATGGAGAATTCCAACTAATCATCTCCCAATTCTAAAGGCGACTTTAAGTGGGAAGAGGGAGCAGGATGTCTCAGAAAATGCAAGACAAGCCTTGGGCTCACCTCCAGGTACAATTTAAGTATGACTCTTAAATCTCAAATAACAGAGGTTATTGCCTTTTGAAACAGCTGGCCAGGAACCTTCCGTCTCCTTACTGGTAACAGGATCCTAAAGTTCCCTTGAGAAACTGTCTCTCCCTCATTTTCAGACGTGTGGTTTTCTTGAGATTGACCCCATGATGGTTCTCATGGATTGGGACCCAGATTGGTCCAATCAGAGCAAATCTGTTAGAATTATGCTGGGAATTCTGGATCAGAGTCTTTCCTGCTGGACATAAATGTGGGAACATATAGCCCTGAGAGCTGCTTGAAGTCATCTTGGGTACCGCAAGGAGTCGGCCTTAGGATGAAGTCATTACTGCAGATGACAGAGCCAACAGAGGGGAAGAAACCAGCTCCTTGGGGATGTCATTGAGATCCTGGATCTAGCTTGCTCTGAAGCCTGAACTACTTTGGGTTTTTTATGCCCACCTGCCAATAAATTCCTTTTATCATTTCAAGTCAAAATTCCAAAAACAGTGCTTGGAATGTCTGGCCATTTATTATTACTATTACTGTGTGTTATCATTGTTTCCATTACTGAAGCACTTATTAGACTGAACTGTCATCAGCGATTTACTTGTCATCTTCCCCCTGGGTGTAGCAGCAAATTGAGAGCCAGGACAGTGTCTTATCAATTCTGGAGAACAATTGCAACGTGGGAAAAGACACTCACAAGCGAGGTGATACTTCACTTACAAAAGAGTCTTTTTCTTACAGATTTTAAATTTTGATTTTCAGACATTTCACCCACGTTTACTATTATTATTTGCATTTTGCTTAAGATAAGGAGAAACAAGTGGGAACAGCCAAATGGAAGCCCCCTGGGTTGTCATGTAGGCGTGGGGCCGTGGGAACACTGAGGCTAGCAAACTGGGCAGTGACTCACCAGCCCCCAGGATGCGGGTGGCTGGAGAAGCAGAACCGGTGCTCGGCCAGTAGGCGTTGGCACAGCTCACTGTCAGCATTTCTTCTGACTGGTCAGTGACCACATCATACCAGTTGGGAAATGTTTTAATTATCACCCCTGGAGGAAGGCATACTAAGATTTTTGCTCTGATTTTCTACATCCGGTACCATTTACATAGCCCACGTTTTAGATCCTTGGCAGTGAAACACTCAGGAATGCCCAGGCAGTACAATGGTGGATGTTTCTGGAAACATGGTGAATGAGGAATGTGTGTGGTACCACCAGGCTCTCCCAGGCCCACTTGGGCCACAGCGTGGTGGAAACTAAAGGGGCGGGGCGTGGTGCATGGAAGAATCTCCAAGTTCTCTCATGAGCCATGTGTCCAACCGTTCTCGGTCCTGGGGCCCAGCTGTCCTGTGCAAGTGCCTCTGTGCAGGGGAGCAGGGAGGAGCTGAAAGCATCAGAAATACAACAATACCATTGCTTTCTGCTTCCTGGCAAATTCTGCTGGAATACTGCAGAGAATGAAAACGTTAAAGGAAAAATCCTTTGTGAGGCATTCCATGACTTTCATCCCCTGATTCCATGAGGAGCTGGCCTCCTGCCTGGCTCTGGCCTCCATCGGGAGTGGAACATGCATGTGGGTGGTTTCAGATGCAAATGGTGGACCCTACAAAGTCCACTGGTCCTACGTCTAACAGGGCCTCTGAAGGAATAGCCACCCACCAGGAAGGTCGGTAGGTTGTAAGATGCCCACCTGCTGTTGGGCAACTCTCGTGGCTGGACAGTGGTCTCTTTATACTGGCTGCAAGTTTTCCTCCTACAAGTCCCAGCCATTGAACCTCCCCTGGGTATTGCAAGCCACTTGAGCATGGGACCCCATTTCTCCTGCGACTGGGCCATACCTCCCCGCGAATGGAAAGGCTAGTTAAATGGATCAACAGTAGCTTGAGGAGGTGAACCTGAGACATTTTCCCAAGAAATAAACACTTAGTGATTAGTCTGTTTCCGGTTGTCTGACTTGGACAATTTATTTAACCTCTTTGGGCCTCTGTATCGTACCTGTAAAATGGGAATATCATAGTATCTCCCATAGGGTTGCAGTGAGGATTAAATTAATCGATATCGATGTGCACTATCTGGCACATAGAAGGCACTCCCTAAATATTAGCTATTTTTAATTATCATCATCAACCTTGTCATCATCATCATCATCATCATCACTGGAGCTTACTTAGACAATGAGACTTTCTTAGACCATTCATTAAACAGTCACTGTATCCTTCCGACAGGCTGGTCTTTTATGTACTGACATCTTGGCTTAGTGTATAAAACTTAGAATTTGTGACTCCACTTTCTACTGCTGTGTGACGTTAGGCAAATGCCTTAACCTCTCTGAGTCTGAAAGGGCCATGGAAGATTAAATGTGGTCGGTGACATGACACAAAGTCGACATCAATCCCCCTTAGCCAAACAGTGGGAAAGCAGCATGCTTACCATTTGCTGCTGCTCCATAAAGGTTGATGGCGTCCTTCTTCCCCGCCTGTGTCTTTACAGCTGCTTGCTCTTCCCCTGCTGTCAGCTCTCCCTAGCCTGCATTGAATGGCTTGCGGTTAGTTTTAGTCAATATCCTCCCCTGAGTCCAATTTCTCTTCTGTTTCCAACACAGACAAAGCCGTGCATTCCAGATTACTGTCCCAGAAGCAGTTTTGTGCTGGCATGTTTGGGGAGGAAGTTTGTCAATATCTAATCAATTCTTAGCTGTTCCATTAATTAATTAAAAGGTTTCCAGGTAGATTCTACCTTTGTATGTCTAGAACTCCTAACCTTTCATTGCATTGCTGCATCATTGCCCTCAGTGGTTTATCCTAAAGGGTAATAAACCCTACAGAAAACCCTACATTAGCTCCTATTTCTATAGTGATCACCATCCTTATGTAGCGCTGGCTCTGACAGGCCCTCTTCTAAGCACTTCAGCCTTACTCTTCCTTTAATCCTCATGTCCTAATGAGGAAGGTCCCCCTACCATACACACTTGACAAATGAGGAATCACAAGGCCCAAAAGGTTTAGTGACTTCCTGCCCAGTGGCTTAGTTTTCGAGGGCTGCCGTAACAAAGCACCACACACAGGGTGGCTTAAAACAACAGGAAGATACTGTCCCACAGTTCTGGGGACTGGAAGTCCGAAGTCAGGGTGTCAGCAGGATTTGCTTCCTCTGAAGTCTGTTGGGAAGAATCTGTTCCCTGCCTCTCTCCTGGCTTCTGGAGGTGGCTAGCTGGACATCTGTATAAGTTAGGGTTCTCTAGGGAAACAGAACCAACAGGAGATATCTGTAAATATGAGATTTTATAAAAGTGTCTCATGCAACTGTGGGGATGCACGAGTCCAAACTCTGTAGGGCAGGATGCACGAGTCCAAATTCCATAGGGCAGGCAGCAAGCAGGCAACTCCGATGAATGTGTTCTGTGAATTCCCCAGGAGAGACTAGCTGGCAGAAGAAGAAGCGAAGGTTCTCTCTCTTCTCCCTCAAAAGTCTTCAACTGATTGGATCAAATCCAGCTGATTGAATTCTCTCAGTGCGGACGACACACCCTTCGTTGATGTAATCAGCCACAGATGCAATCGGTTGACTGATGATTTAATAAACCAGTCTTCTGGTTTATTAACCAGCCACAAATGCAGTAACGGTTAGGCCAGTGCTTGCTTGACCAAGACGCCTGGGCACCGTCACCTGGCCAAGTTGACACATGAACTTAACCATCACACCATCCATGGCGTTCTCTGCCCCAGTCGTCACATGGCCTTCTCCCCTCTGTCTGTCTGTGTCCCGTTCACCCCTTCTGATAAGGCACCAGTCATATCGGATTAGTGTCTTCCCTAGTCCAGTTTGGCCTCATCGTAACTAAAAACATTTTCCAAGGCTCTATTTCCAAATAAGGTCACATTTAGGGGACTGGGGGTTAGGACTTGAACACGTCTTTTTGGGGGAACCCAGTTCAACACAGCTTAGAAGAAGTGGAGCTGGGATTCCAACCCAGTTAGAGTCCAGCGGTCATGCTCTGGGCCCCATCATTGGATTGCCCCTCGTTAAATGCCTGTGAACATTTCTAAGGGTCCCAGAGTCCATTAAATCTTTTATTGAATTAATTGAGCATTGCATGACTTTTCCTGTTAACTGAGGATCCTAAGCTAAGTCAACCTTTGCTAGAGGATTAGAACATCAAGGGGAACTTTTCTTTGCTCCCTGGCTTGAGAGTAGGAAATGTTTTTCTCATTGGTTTTCTCATCTAGGAAATAATGCCCTCATCTTCATGCCTGTGTGTGGTATGAAAAAGGATGGTCTTTTGAGGCCAGATGCTGTGTGATTTAGGCAAACCACATAACCTCTCTGAGCCTTTTTTTTTCCGGGATGATGATAACATTTAACACAATAATCATGCTAACGTATCTTAAGAGGCAGGCATAATAGCAAATCTCAATACATGGTAATTTGAAAGGTAAAATACAGAAATACTTAGGGTTTTCAGAAGAAAGCTGCTGTGTAACTCTTAAGATTGATCTTTCACTAGTTTTGCTTGCTCAGATAAACATAGTATGGCTATCTCTATTATATTAGCACATGTTTTAGGGGTGAAAACTCTAATCAGTTATTTATATTGAGATAGTCTGGCCAAATAAGGTTATAAAGAAATACTTTAAAAATTAACCAGAAATGGATGAAGATAATCCTCATTATTTATGAAATGAAAATATCTACTATTGAAATGGATCTTATTAAGAAGCTTCTCTTGTGCTCTCTATTTTTCTCTTAGCACGTGAATGTGAGTAGGATCCATTACTGTCTACAGCCCACAGGAGCCACAGACTTAACTGGAACAAATAATAATAATAATGATAGTTGATAATAATAATTGCTATTACAGGTTGAGCACTTAGTGCCAGGTGCTCTGTTAGGACTTTATTCACCGCAGCAGTTGACGAACCACCAGCCCTGGAGTCAGACTCCTGGTCCTAGACCGTGTCCTTGAGCGGGGTACTTTTCTGTGCCTCAGTTTCCTCTCCTGAAGAATGGGGTCATTTCGGGGTTTAAAATGTGTGATGCTTGTAAAGTACGTAGCACACAGTCTGGCAGGCTGTAAGCACTCAGTCGTCTTACTACTGTTAACTCTTTCAAGAGCTCCAGCAGAGGTAGACCCACATTTTGTGCATGAGGAACTCGGGATTCTGCAGGCTGAGAGCTTGCTCAAGGTCACGAGGCATACTGGTTGGGAAGCACGGGTTAGAACCCCAGTCTGACTCCAGAGGCAGAGCTCACACCCTGCACCCTCCCACGTCTTACTCAAGCATCTCTGGGTACTTGTGAAGCCCACCCTCTGCATAGGGAGGAAACTTCTCAATGGTACGCTTCTACATCATTTTGCTTTTTGAGTCATTATCTCATTTGGGTAAGAGACCAGCCTTTAGTTTGTGAATGATGTATTTGTTTCCTATGGCTGCTGTAACACATCACCACAAGCTCAGTGGCTTAAACGACACAGATGTGTTACCTTACCAGTTCTGGAGGTCAGAAGTCCAAAAGGGGTCTTCGGAGGCTAGAGTCAAGGTATCCACAGAGCTTGCATTCCTTCCTTGCCTTTCCCAGCTTGCAGAGGCCACCTGCTTTCCTGGGCCTGTGGTCGTATCACTTCAACACCCGCTTGCACTGTCACATCTCCTTGTCTGACTCTGAGCCTCCTGCCTCCCTCTTATAAGGACCCTTATGACTTCAATGGGTTCACCTCGATAATCCAAGATTATCTTCCCATGTCAAGATTCTTAATCAGATCTGCTAACTCCCCCTGCCCTGCAAGATCACACATCCACAGGTTCCAGGATGAGGGCGTGACTGTCCTTTGGAGGGGCCAGTCTTCTGCCCGGCACAGGGAGTCATTCTCACCTTGCCTAGAGGTGCTGTCTGGTGCTGGGCTTTGGAGCAAAGCAGATCTACGTCCCGGTCCCAGCCCTCTCCTTACTAGACTGCGGGCCTAGCCCAAGCGTCTCACTTCTTTACAGCTAGCTCCTTTTCCTCATTTTCTCATCTGAAATACAGAGGCTTCAGTGCCAGTTTTGTGGGGCTGTTGGGAACACAAAATGAGGTTGTGTTTGTGATGCTCCTGGTCCCAATTGAAGCTCCGAACGGAAGCCGTTTTTCTCATGATAATTACTTCAAAATTATTTTTAAGGCTTCTGTTACAAGAAACAGAGGCTGGTGTCTTGGCTTGGCCAAAATGAACAAGGGTCTTAACGTGTGGGTTGAGGGGTCCCTGAAAACGGTCTACTATAAATGAGAAAACAAAACCTGGTTGCAGCCAGCTGGAACGGGATTCCTTTGGGAACAAAAGGCTTATTCGGCCGCTCAGATGATGGGGGGACCCTGGAAGGAGAAGGTGAGCAGAGACTGGCCACGCAGTATTTTATCCTGAATGTCACGGTGGTTTTCTGTAAAAATGTTTATATTAAAAGAGGCTCAAGATATTTTATGGGCCCTATCTAGCCTGAAGCCTAAACAGCAACCCTGTTTGATCAGCCTTTCGCAGCTTGTGTGATGTTTCCAGGTGGAATGAGGAGTAAATCTTTCAAGGTATCCATTTGAGAGTGGCTGAGACCACAGGGGATTTGAGTAGAAGCAGAGGAAAGAGAGAGAAGTGGGGAAATTTATTCCTCATCACGTACCATATTACCAAGACGGTCAGTCAGAGATTTGGTGGCAGAGGAAAACGCTTCTTTGTTTTCCAAGGCCCCACTTCCCTTCCAGCCTCAGCTCATGTCACCCTGCCCCACCCCACCCCTGTCACTGGTCCAGCCCCACTGGCTGCTTTCCTCAAACGTGCCAGACTTGCTTCCTCCCTCTTCTGGAACATACTTCCCCAGAGATCATTATGTGGTTGGCTCCTTCTTGTCAGGTCTCAGATGAAAGCTTACTTCCTCCAAGAAGTATTCCTTGACTGCCCAGTCACTCCCTATTGCATTGCCTTGTTTCATTGTCTTCTCAGCACTATCACCATCAGAAATGATCTTGCTCATGTTTTTATTTGGCATCTCTCGCACCACCTCTGGAATATAACCTCTAAGAGGACAGGGACCTTGGCTCTCTCATTTGCTGTCATAAACCCAGAGCTAAGACCCTGCCTAGCACACAGAGGGCATGTATGATGGAACCGCTAACACCTATGTAGCACTTAAGATATGCCAGATCCTGTTCTAAGTGCCTTACATGCATTCATTTATTTAATCCTCTCATTTTGCAGATGAGGAAACTGAAACACCATTTGATAAAATTTAAAAATAATCAGTAAATGAGTAGACTCTTCAGACATATGTGAAACATCACTGAATTAATTCAGTAATTGTATCAGTTATCTATTACTGCAGCAATGCTGCATAACAAGATACCCCATTTCTTCCTGCTGGTTGTTGAGAGTGCCAGGGAAGGGAAAGAACAAGATTTTTATTTTGCTTTTTTTGGTGGGGGAACTGCATTTTATATTCTCATAGAGGTGCAACTAACATTAACTGAGCATCTACCAGGTGTGAAGCACCTGGCTACATTTTATCATTAAATACTCAAAGCAGTCCTGAGAAGTAACGGGCAGTGGCTCCATTTCACAGTTTGGGAAACCAAGACCGAGGGAGAAGAAAAACTTGTTGCAGCTCAGAAATCTCAATTCTATTTGTATTTCTCTGAGATTCCCCAGGTAAAGGCTCTGCCCCCTAGCAGAGTGCCGGAGACATAGTCGGCATTCAATAATGTTGACTGAATGAATGAATGAGGAGGAATGGCTGCCAGCCAACCTGGGAGAGTAGATATTACTATATCCGTCTTGCTGATGAGGAAACTGAGATTTAGGGCGATTCTATCCAAGGTCACCCAGCTTGTAAATGAGCAAGTCAGGAATCCAACCCAGACAATTCTTACTCCTCAAACCAATGCCGTCTGCATGAGATGGAACCCAGCAGCGGGGGCTTTGAGACAAAAAATGGCTTCTTCCCCCCCAGTTTGGAGGGGAGAGGTAGACTGTCTTGCAGCTAATCGAGCCACGGCCACCTGTCTGCTTCTGTGAGTGACTTGAGCCTTGTTCAGCATTCATTCATTCACTCTAAGGGGTCAAATTGCCCCTCCCCCAAATTCCTGTCTACCTGGAATGTCAGAGTGGGAGCTTATTTGTAAGGATCAAGATGAGATCACACTGGAATAGGATGGATCATCATGAGAGACAGAGAAGCCCACAAAGGACAGCACAGAGAGACATGGGGAGGAAGGCCGTGTGGAGTCAGAGGCCGAGACGGGAGTGCTGTGGCCACAAGCCAAGGAGCACCTGGAGCCAGAAGCTGGAAAAGACCAGGCGGGAGCCTCCCCTTGAGCCTTCGGAGGGAGGGGGGCCCTGAGACACCTTGATTTCAGCCCTCTGACCTCTAGAACTGTGAAATCACGAATGTGCTCTTTGAATTACCATCCAGTTTGCAGTGATTTGTTATGGTGGCCCTGGGAAATGAATACACTTGCTAAACGTTTACTGAGCTCCTACCGTGTGTCAGGTATTATGCTGGGTATTTGTGATACAGCAGTGAACAGGTCATCTGATCCTTGTTCCCATGAGCTGGACATTCTCATTGGGGAAAAACCAGGCAATACTGAGTGGGTAAATAAGAAAATGCCAGGTGGTAACAGAATGCAGTGATGGAACACAGTATAAGGCGGCAGGATGGTGGGGAATGGGTGCTGAAATGGGTGGGGGAATTTCAGTTGAGTGAGATGGGAATCACAAGAAGGGACAAGCCATGGGGACATTGGGGAGAGGGGCACTCAGGCCGAGGGAAAAGCAGGTGCAAAGGCCCTGTGGTGGAAGCAAGCTTGGGGCTCTGAGGAAGCTGAAACAAAGCCAGTGTGGCTACAGTGTGATGATTGTTGGCAGTTTTGGACACATGGTCAGGCAGGTGGGCAGGGGCCAATCCGTGGAACCTGGTTAGGCCCTGGAAATCAGGAGTTTTCTTATAGGAAACGTCATTGCTTTCAACCAATGGGTAGAAGTGGGGAGCCTCCCATCGGTGTCCTCTCAGTAGTATTTTCTGCCTGTCAACTCAAGGATGAGCCTCAGTGATTTAGCACCCGCCCCTGCCCCAGGTAGGATGGACATGGAGGCTTTCTCTATTTCTCTGAATTTATAAAACAGATTCCTCTTACTCCACTTTGGGGTTTGTGCTTACCCACAATTTTTTTAAATAATAATTAATTTTACTTTTGGAGTAGTTTTAAGTTGACAGAAAATTGTACAGAGCTTTGCTATTTAGAACCTCCCACCCCACACACAGTTTCCCCTGTTCTTAACATCTTGTATCAGTGTGGTCCATTTGTTACAATTGGTGAAACAATATTGACGTATTCTTTTGTAACTAAAGTGCTTAGTTTGTTTACATTAGGGCTCAGCTCACTCTTTGTATTGTGCAATGCTGTGGGTTTTGAAAAATGCTTAATGTCACCTATCCACTTTACGGTATGAGATACAGAGTAGTCTCCCTGCCCTAATAATGCCCTGCGCTCCACCTAGTCATCCTTCCCCGCTCCTCCCGAAACCATGGCAACCACTGATCTTTCCACTGAGGAATAGACAGGTGTTTGCCTGGCTGAGTTTGATTTGGGTAGAAGCAGTAGCGTACAAAAGATCTATAATATTCTGTTGACTTTTCCTTGCCTAAAGGAACAGAGTTTGTTAAAATTGCATTTTAGTTCTGTCCTCGGAGACAGGAGATCCTTGGTGACAGGAAAATGTTGTTGACCACCAGACAGAACTGAGTAGTTGACGTAGTTGACTCCTGGTTACCCCAATTTTGGGAGCATCTGTAATACCTTCCCCAAATCTTGGTTCTGGAGGTTTCCATCTCTCTGGAACTCATGGTCTTGTTTCTCACCGACCTGCAGGAAATAAGGGGGACATTGAGAGGGGTCAGGACTAGAGATGGTAATGGTGTCCCCTCTACGGTCTGAGGAGTCACCTCTGTGTTATCTGATGTCTCATGTGAAGCCTCCTCGTTAGGGAAGGAAACCTGCTGCTTTGCCAGTAGATGTTTAATCACAGCGGTGGCAGCCCAATCCAGTAGAAAGTGCTGGAAATCTAGGTTCTGGATTTGAATGTTGTTCTAGCCCTAACTAGCTAAATACTGTAACCATAGTGCCCAGTCGTGGAGTACCAGCCCTGGACCCAGCCCTGCCACACGCTGTGAATAATCTAATGGAGATAAACTGTACCTGTCTTCACAGGGGGTTTGTGGTCAAGGACAGAAGGGAATCCACTTTAAAAGATGTGCTGTGTACCTTGGAAGGCCAACTAATCTGTAGCAGGAAAGAAGGGAGAGTAGGAGAGGGGAGATAAGGGGAGGGTCACAAGGAGAAGCAGGAATGAAGGTTGATTGTATTTTGGTATTTATAAAAATCATCAATGTAATCTTCATGGGAAGAATCAGAAATTGGCTGGACTTACACTTACTTTAGGTTTAGCTAAGTTTTTACATTGGCTTTGTTCCGGTTTGCTAATGCTGCCGGGATGCAAAACACCAGAAATGGATTGGCTTTTATAAAGGCGGTTTATTTGGTTACACAGTTACAGTCTTAAAACCATAAAGTGTCCATCAGCATTTGGGTACCTTCACTGGAGGATGGCCAATGGCATCTGGAAGACCTCTGTTATAGCTGGGAAGGCACGTGGCCGGCATCTGCTCCAAGTTCTGGTTTCAAAATGGCTTTCTCCCAGGACATTCCTCTCTAGGCTGCAGCTCCTCTTCAAAATGTCACTCTTGGTTGCTCTTGGGGCATTTGTCCTCTCTTAGCTTCTCCCCAGCAAGAGTCTGCTTTCAATGGCCGTCTTCAACCTGGCTCTCACCTGTAACAGCCCTCTCAGTTTCTGTGCGTTCTTCCAAGTGTCCCTCTTGGCTGTAGCAAGCTTGCTTCTTCTGTCTGAGCTTATATAGGCCTCCAGTAAATTAATCAAGGCCCATGCTGAATGGGCAGGGCCACACCTCCATGGAGACTACCCAATTAGAGTCATCATCCACAGGTGGGTGGGTTGCATCTCCATGGAAACACTCAGTCTAAGAATTACAATCTAATCAACACTAATACATCTAACCCACAGAAGACTGCATCAAAGATAATGGCATTTTGGGGGACACAATACATTCAAACTGGCACAACTTAAATTTAGGAGGGTGCTGTATGGTGGTGTCAGGACTTAAAGCTTCCGAAGTTCTAGATTCAGTTGAGGCTGCACTGAATAAGTTTCATGTAACTGCTGGGAGCAACTTATTGGAGTTAAAGTAAGACATTCAGAACATCAGACATGGATTGATTTTCCTCAGGAAATACCAGTAAGATATTATGTGATTCCACTATGATGTTCCCCAGACCTTATAACTTTGATGAGATGACAATTTTAAAATCATTAACTTTTTTTTTGGCATTTGAGTCTTCTAATGGTAGTATCCCTTGGGCACATTGGTAGGCAGTAATGCTTAATAGCAATTTGTTGAATTAATTAATGAAGCAATAAGTAAGTGAATGGATGAATGTGTGAGTGAGTGAAAGCATGCACTCACATTTATGGGAAAATTCACTACTATTAGATATTCACCTCTGGAGTGGGTTCTGTTAACTTTTGACCATGCTAGAGAGGCCTGGATTCCCACCAACCTGGGAATTAGCAGAAGGGCAGAGAGATGAAAGAATGATCCCATAATGGCTAGCATGTGACTCTAAATGCATACTGCTGGCAGAAGAATAGTTAGCAGTGGAAATGAGGGAGGGGGCGCAGCAGAAGCAGGAGGGCAGGGCTCCAAATCCCTAAGGTGGTGACATCACTGGCGAGGAAGGACACCTCCTCCAGGACTATGCCCAGACACGTGGGCGTGACTCCTCCACCAAAAGATTGGCCTTTCCTTCTTTCTTTCTTGAAGGAGTACAGAATAAATAGGAATTGGTAGGAAATGTGGATGGAGTGGATGGATGGACAGATGGATGGATGGATGGATGGAGGGGTAGAAAGAGGGATGGATTGGTAGTGTATGTTATATGGATGGACAGATACATCACCATGAGTAGTGAAAAGAGCATTGATCTTGAATTTAAGACCTATGCAGCCTTCTACCTCTCTGAGCCCAGTATTTTCATCTGTGAAAGAAAACAAGGAATGATAAACTCAGCCTCTCCTTAGCTCCAAGAGCCATCAGAAAGCTCAAAATAAAAGCCAGACATCTTTGGTTAAATCAAGGTGCTCCACAGCTGTAAGGGATTATATCTACCTAACTTCTTTCTTCCAAAGACTGTCGTAATCCTCCAAGTTGCAAATATATTATGATTAAAGTGCAAGAGTAAGTCAAAATCTTAGTAAACTCTGTGATGACTTTGGAATTCCTCCAATAAACTCTACATAGCTTTTTCCTCCTCTCTGAGCTCTTTTATTACATTGGAGGTTGCCAAGATTTTATGGCTATTTGGTTATCTTATCCATCCAGATGGTTAGCATTAATTTATGCTGAAATAAATCTGCAAAACCTCATCTGTCTTATTGCTCAAGAAACACTAGATGTAAGGCCTAAAGAAATCTTAATATATTGCCTCCTGGAAAGGCTGAGGTGTGATGTTACTGCCCGCTTTTTATTCAATTTGGCTTGAAATTCTGCTTTTCCATCCCTTGATATATATGTATAAGGAAATTAGGTTGCTTGATATAAGAAACCCAGACTTACATTATGACTTTTTATACACATGCTTGTCTCAAGTTACTTAGAGTTGCTTTTTATTGAAAATATTAAGCTGTAATTTATTACCCAGTGGTAAATTTTGAACACCTTTTTTCCATTTTTAACCATTAATCATTAAGGCATAAAGTATGAGTTGGTGACTGGGGATGCCAATGCTTATTAGCTGTGTGACCTCGGGCAAGTCTGTTGGCCTCTCTGAGCTTCATGTCAGGATTCACCTGGGTGAATACCTACTTGCAAGATTACTGTGACAATTAAATGCAATAAGGTATGTGGAGTGCTTGGCACACAATAGTGCTTAATAAATGCTGTTGTGGTGGTTGAGCTGAGCAGGGATTTTGCGTGTGAGATTATGCCTGGACTTGCATTTGGAGCAAGTTAGGTCAAAATAACAGCTCCCGGCACTGCTGGTGCTGAATTTCTACCCTCCGCCTCTACACTCCCTGAGACATGAGTTGTTTTATGCCATTCCACTGATGCTAGTTGGGGACTTCCCAAGCAGACACTCTGGTGTTTTCTGAAGGTTCCAAGAATTCATTCAAAACATTTCTACGTAGTGATTCATGGGGTTGGTTGACTTGACTTTCCTAAAAGTCAAATGAGATAGCTGCTCAACCTCCCTTGTGGTGGTCCAGGACTTGGCTAACTACCCCCCAGGTGCCAGACCATGGGAAAGCTGTACTCTAAGTGATTTAAGTGGTTAAGCAACTTGTTATTCCCTGCTCACCAAAGGGCAGGAGACTCAAGACCAGGTGGTCAGTTGACAATTACTGTAATAAAGAGTGGGTAACCTGATTCTGCTACTGGATTCACACCAATTCATTTCCTACTTGTCACTCTACAGGCTCCTTATCTGGGACTTTAGGACCTGTAGGCAGGGCTTGACAACTATGGATACTATTAAAGCAAAAAAAGTAGCTGCTAAGTGGAGTCTTTTGTCTTTTGTTGTCATTGTTGTCTTTAGGATTTATATTTTCCATCAGTTCCCCTTATGTCCCTCTGTAGGTGTTGGTTTGAGAATTATGTAGCACCTAACTTCCAAGGCACATGGCCCGTCTCCTGCTTAGAAGCCACAAACCCACAGTTAACACAGCACTCTTCCTAGAGATTGCCAAGCACTACCAGTAGTGATAGGGCCAAGGGTTCACAGTTGCCCCAGTTAAGTCAGCAGGGCCCATGCCAGTCCCCAGCACTTTTGGGGCCATTGTTTTAGCATCCAAGTGCTTTATGCTTTTCCTTCTTCTCATTCAGGCGGTCAAGGCAGTGGTAGTTGACTGAATTCTCAAAAACACTTTGCACATCAGAGGCACTAAGTAAGCATGTATATATCTTAGCACAATGCTAATAATGATTAAAAATAAAGGCTCACATTTATTGAGCACGTACTGTATATTGCATACCTGCTAAGTGCTCTTTACTTGCATTATCTCATTTCACCCTCCAACCATCCCATTAAGTAGAGGCTGTGACAGTCTCCATTTTACAGATTAAGAGACTGAGTCCACATAACTTAAAAACTTGCCCAAAGTCACATCTAGAAAGCAGGGGCAAGGATTTGAACCCAGAGTGGCCTTTAGACAACTTTCGAGAAGCGAACAGGTGCTGTGAGCTGAGATGAGGAGATGGAGCCCAAAAATCAATTTTGCACAAGGTTCCTTTAAAAGAAATTGGCCTTTTCTGTCCAGAATTATCATATTCCAGATAGCTCCAAAGAAAAGTTTTCTTTCACAACTTTGGGTTTTAGTAACAACAACAGGATTTCCTGGGAGAAATAGTCCCAATTCAGCTGTTTTCATATTGTACTTGCATTTCATACTGTTTGATGCTGTTGGGGGGTGGGTGGGGAATTGTCATTTTGTATTTCCTGTTCTCGGCCAGTGTGGAAGGGAGGTGAGAATACACACTCGAATTTGGCAACTGTGTGGTCATATTTTCTCTACATCACTTCCCTGCATGGTGTTGAGATATGCCTATGATTCTCGGAAAACCCTAAAGTGTGGTTGTTGTGTGGTTATAAAGTGGGGTCCCCATGTGTGCCTTTAGAACTCCAGGCTCTTACAGCAGAGGGGAAATGGAAGGGAAACTTCTGTTTTGAAATGAGATGCAAGCAGTTAGGTGACTGTAATTCTGTTGGTTTTTAACTGTGGATAAGTAGTTTACTGTTGGAAAAGTGGGTTTAGGCAAATCCCTGGAGTGTGGTCCTCGTCCTTGATCACAGTGTTAGCAAGTGCTTTGCACGGGTATTGACAAATTGATCTTTACAGCAACCCTAGAAGGTGAGCACTAGTATTATCCCCATTTTATAGATGGGAAAACTGAGGCAAGGAGAAGTTAAGTGACTCACCACTAACCCCTGAGCCACTAAGCAGGGAAGTGGGATGTGACCCAGGCAGCCTGGCTCAAGAGCCCCCAAGCCCACGTTCTTAACCACAGTGCTATAAGAATATGAATTATAACAACATATTAAGAATCTTGCCAAAAGAAATTTTCCCCCCTTTGGGCATTTTTGTCTCTCTTGCTTTGCTAGAAACAAAAACAAATATTAAAACATCAACCCAACACATGTTAAAGCCCTTAAAACATCCCTAAGATAATCATCACACATACATGCAGAAATAGGTTGTTAAAGATCCTTGAGGATGTTCAATCAAGTAGTATTTATAATACAAAAAACTGGAACTAGATGAGTAACCACAAATAGGGGCTTGGTTAGGTATATTTTGCCACAGTCATGCAATGAAAACGTACAGAGCCCTTAAGATAATGTTATAGAATAAAATCTATAGACATGGGAAAACAGTCATAAATGACTACTAAAATAAAAACAGTAGGCTTTTGAGTATAGAAACTGTATGGTACAATTCTTGGTATATAGATACATGCACAGAAACACATACATCAAAATGTTAACAGAATTACCTTTGGGTATTAGGATTTTTTGTATGATTTGGGCTTTATTCCTTTGTACCTTTCCTCATTTGTTCCTCAAGTCATCTGCTTTTATACACGTTGCTTTTGTAGTTAGGAAAAGAATTCACCACCAAAATAAACCTTGGTTCCAGTCCAAATCCCTTCTGATGAAACCTCAGGGTCCTAAATCACCTCCTCCCTCCTGCAGTGGGCAACTTCCTCCTCCTAGAACCACAAGGGAAACTTTTCCCATTGCCAGGGGGAGTGGGGAGTGGGTTTGGAGGGGGACCCAAGGGCTGACCTGGACACAGACCCAAGTTTGTATTTGTGCTCCGGTTAAGCCTGGGGCCAGCGTCTAGAAAGCTGAGGAAAAGTGCGTCCCGTCTGGCTCTCGCACGCATTCAATCCACGACCTTTTACTGATCACCCACTGTCATTGTATTAATAAGAGTAACCACATTTATTTGACTCTTCCGTGCCAGGCACTGTGTTGGTTCTGCACTCTGAGGATGCCCAGGACAGACTGGGTACCTGCTTGAGGTGAGAGATCTGGTGGGGGAGGCCCCCAGCCTTTAACTCAGGGCAGAGGGAGGGTCACACTGGGAGAGGCGAGAGCCGGTGAAAAAAGGATGATTCCAGTGCCATCTGCTTCACTGGAGAACAATCCAGTCCCGGACCCCAGCTCTGCCCCTCTGCACCATCTCCCACGTTCCTTATTTCCCCTTTCCTCCTTTTCTTATCCCACACACACCTCATCACAAAATGCCAGGGTATGTTTTTTGTTCCAAGTCATTTTTTAAGAATCTTAATTTAGGTCAAAACCGGGTAGGTTAAACGAGCAGCACTAGATGAGTTTGCCTGAAGTTCTTGAGACCGTTTTGACTTGATCCACTGGTAATCCTTGTCTCCCCATTCGGGTGAGCTAAAGCTCTTTGTGACTAAGGTGAAGATTTAAATATAAATGATTCCCATGTTGCCACAGGAAATCAAGTGGGCTGAGAAAGGATTGTGAAGAAAGAGCACGCAAGATTTAGTTTTCATTAAAATAACACTGTACCCATAAATAAAGGAGAATCTGGTTAATAGCTTTCTAATAAAATGGAATTGACAGGAAGAAGTACATCCTAGAGACACGACTTGGGGAGCCCTTCAGGATTTAGATCTTCCTTTTCTGTCACAATGTCTTTTATGCATTCTGAAGGTGAATCAGTTCGTTCGTGGTTCTCTTTCCAATTTGCTGAAACAGTCCTTACTCTTTTTGAAGTTGCCTTCACTTACTGTTTCCTTGATGGAATAAAAGTTGGTTTCTGACTCGAGGTCATGTGAGAAATGGATATATTAGGACCAAGAACCGAGCCCTTGCCAGTCATAGAGAAATGGAGAAATGACCTGTATTTAAAAAAAAAAAAAAAGACGTCAGGTAGAAAGTAAAACCTGGCTGAGCAGAGAAATGAAGATCAGTATGGTATTTTTAGAAATACAGTTTATCTCACTATAATTACCGCATGTTAGGATCCTCTTTGGCCAACATCTAAGAAACGCTTTGTCTTGTTGAAAGAACCTGCTATTGGCTAAGTTGAGAAACTTAGGAAAGGACTTTCGCCAGGTCTGGAGTCAGAAGACGTGGGTTCTGCCTCCGCTCCTGCCCCTGAGGGATGGGTTGACATAGGACTGATCATGTGCCGCAGTTTCCCAAGTAGGCACATGATGGTTTGGGCCAGCTCGTTCCGAACTTCCTTGCAGCTCGGGCTGTGCCAGATGATGCCATGTTGTGGGTCCTGTCATCTTTCACCAAGGAAGGGTTCCTGGAGACAGCATCAGCTGATTATAAAATGAGAGTTGGACTTCCAGCTCAGCAACTAACCGTTGGATGAGCCTAAGCCAGCCTTCCCCCAAAGCGTGGCACAGACCAACAATTTTTATCTTAATCGCCGTTGTCTATTTTAAAGAATATTAGAAAAAATGTAGTGGGCCCAGCAGATTCATGATTTCTTGTATTGTCATCCTGTAAGATTGTGACAAGGGATGTCAAGCTGTGGCAGGCAGCCTTATGCAGACCACATGGATTCTTGGGTGCCCAGCCGGGGTAGCACTCAGACGCTGCAGAGAGTGACAGTGCAGTGAGTGAGTGTCCTGGGGCATCACTGACTCAGGCAAACTGTTCCTCTTCTCTTAGCTTCAGCTCCTGTGCCTCTGAACGCGAGCTGTGTCCTGCACAAGACCGTGCCTCATGGGTGCCTCTTTGTTGCTTTGATTCTATTGTCACTTTTATAAACATCAAGATAAAATGCACGTAACATTCAATTAGCCATTTTAAAATGGACAGTTCAGTGGCATTTTGTGCTTTTACAGTGTTATTCAACCACCACCTCTCTCAAGTTTCCAAACTTTTCGTCACTCCAGAACACCTGATTGCATTATGTAATCACTCTCCATCCATCCTTTCCCCAGCCCCAGGCATCCACTAATCTGCCTTCTGCCTCTATTATTTGGCAGTTTTGGATATTTTCTGTAAAAGCAATCTTACAATTTGTGACCTTTTGTGTCTTGTTTCTTTCACTTATCATAATGTTTTCAAGGTTCATCCATGTTGTAGCAGGTATCGTAAGGTCATTCCTTTTTATAGCTGAATAATATTCCATTGTATAGATATACCCATTTTATTTATCTCTTCATCCATTAATGGAAATTTGGGTTGTTTCCATCTTTTGGCTATTATGAATAATGCTGTTATAAACATTTATGTACAAGTTTCTATGCAAACATGCACAGATTTCATTTCTCTTGGATATATACCAAAGAGTGGAATTGCTAAGTCATGTAGTAATTCTATGTTTATCTTTTTGAGGAACCACCAAACTGTTTTCCACAGCTGATTCACCATTTTACATTCCCACCAGCAGTGTACGAGGGTTCCAACTTCTCCACATCCTCACCAACACATTATTTTCCTTTTTAAATTATTACAGCCATCCTAGTGATTATGAAATAGTATCTCATTGTAGTTTTGATTTGCATTTCCTTAAAGACCACTGATGTTGGACATCTTTTCATGTGTTTGTCGGCCATTTCTATATCTTTGTTGGAAAAATGTCTATTCAAGTCCTTTGCCAATTTCTAAATTGGGTTGTTTGTCTTTTTGTTATTGCTTGGTAAGGATTGTTTCTATATAGTCTACATACTAAACCTTTATCGGTAGATGATTTGCAACTATTTTCTCCATTCTCTAATAAGTTATCTTTTCACTTTCTTGATAAATCCTTTGATGCACAAAAGGTTTTAATTTTGATGAAGTCCCATTCTTCTATTTTTTAAATTTTGTTATTGTCACTTTTTAAATGCACGTAAGTTTTTTGGATGTTCAGAGCAAGGTGATGAAATTGTGCGAGGGAGGTTCATTTCTTCCCAGATAGAACACGTGGTTCCTGACACAGTTCAATTTTCCTGAAGGCAGCACCTCACAATTATGCCTCTGGAGTGAGCCTCAGCCCACAGGGTAGGAATTCCCGGAGCCAAACTGCTCCAACTGACGCTTCCTGGCCAGCTCTGGCATCCTGGGCTGCAGGGCCCCTATGCCCATCCCTGCAGTCAGGCTTCCAGCATGTGTGACTGTCTGCTGTGCACAAGGTACTGCATTAGACACCAGGATTCACCATAAACAGCAAGAACAGCTAACCCTTACATTGTACTTGCTATTTGCCATGTACTGTTTTACTGTTTTATGCACCGTAATTCATTGAATCCTCACAACAAACCTATGCGGTAAATACTATTATTATCCCCATTTTACAGATGAGAAAATTGAGGCTCAGAGAGGTTAAATAAATTACCCAGTGTCACACGACTAGAACATGGAAGAACTGAAATTTGAACCCCGAGTCCATGCTCTTCAATTATTCTTCAATACATAGGATAGCAATGTCATTTATGCTCCAAACCAGGACACTTTTGAGAATGAAGGGGGGTGTCATTAATATTTATGCTGGGTCATTGGGCATAAGCTGGGACTGTCTCAAGCAAACCAGGATGTGTGATCACCTGGGTTCTGCTTTTTGTCCCTGGCAGAATGGTTCCTGCCCTCATGGAGTCTACAGTCCATTGGGGGGGAGACAAGAAAGTGGCAGCACTAATGCAATGTGCCAAGCACTATGATATGGGGGTTACAGGAGGCTATGAGAATGTGGGGGCACAGAGATGGGCCCCGATTTGGTCTTGGGGGAAGTTACGACTAGGCTGAGAATGATGGATAAATAGGAGTTAGCCAAGCGAAGCAGGGTATGTGGTGAGAGCTGCGGCTGCAGGGCTTCCAAGGCCTGAGACTAGTCAAGGAGGTCTCTGGCTTCTGGCCCCAGGCACAGCCCCCTCCTCTAGAACCTCTTATATAAAATGAAATATATGTAAGAGTCTGCGAACTTTTTCTTAAAGGACCAGATAGTGGATAGGTTAGGCTTTGTAGGCCAAGGTGCAAAATCAAAGATATTGCCGTTTAAAAGTATAAAAACCATTTTTAGCTCTAGGACCATAAAACAAAACAAAACAAAAAACAGGCAGCTGGCTTGATTTGGTCCACGGCTTTGTATCAAAGGTTTACCGCATTGCCCAGCTTTGTTAACTGGAGTATTCATTGCTCAGAAAGCTTTGCCACGTGTTTTATAGGCAGAGGAGAGGGGAGACAGCTCAAAAGCCCATAGACCTCGGACAAAGCAATCTGAAGATTAGAACGTTAAGCTATGCTTTAGAATGTTTCCCTTGGTGGAGTGGGGCTCAGAGAGAAGCAGCAACTTCCCTAAGGATGAATAGGGAGACCACAGTGTGTTTTGATCTAGGATGAAAGAGAATCACAGTTGGGAACGTTGAAAGTGTGCACCCAGCAGGCACCGTGGGATCTTTGACAGCAGACAATCCTTGGTTCAAATCCTCTCCATCACTGACTCGTTCCATGACTTTAACCGAGTCCCTGAACCTCTCTGGCCTACAGTTTCTTTATTCTGTAAAATGGGGATAATAATATGGTAGTTGAGCTTGGGCTACAGAATCAAACCCCCTCAGTTTCAATCCTCAGTACTTACCAGTTGTGTGACCTGAATCAAATTACTTAACCTCTCTGAGCCTCAATGTCCTCATCTGGAAATGAGGATAATAATAGGGCTTGCCTCATGGGGAGGTTGTGAGTTTAAATAAAGTAATGTATATATGGGGTCTGGCACTCAATAAATGGCTGTCATTAATTAAAAAAAAAAAAGCCCACCTCTACAGCAGTGGGGGCCCTGGACAAGCCACTTAACCTCCTTAACCCATGAGATATGGATAATACCACCTCCTTCCCAGGGCTGCATTTGCTAGCTACCATCCCATTCCCCTTATTCATCACTCACTGAGCACTTACTCCATGCCAGACGGTGCAGTGGGCCCTCAGAGTTCAGGTATTCCTGGTGACCAGGACACCATTCGCAGATTTTTTTTTTTTTTTTTTGAATCACAGATATTTTAAAAAACATGTATTTTGTGGTCATATCCTTGAAAAATCTGGGCTCATCCATGATCAGGGGCATAGCCCTTTTTTTTTGTTTGTTTGGACAATTTATTTTGTCACCTCAATGATCAATTCCTGAAAATTTTCAAGTATGAACTATCACATATTAAAATATGTGATCATTATTGCAATTATATTATAACATAACATTTATTTTCTGGTAATTCTAGCCAAGTTGAGAATACAGAGTGGCTTTCTCTGCCTTAAGGTACTTTTCTTTTATAATTGTAAATATTTCAGCATGAAATAGTTATGCAATATCTCTAAGTACCAAAAGCCTAGAGACTCCATCTTTTTTTTCTTTTTTTACCCTAAAATCTTCACACTGGTCCTGGTGTACACATTAAAAAATATTTGATGAATAAGGTTTTAAAAATGTGGATACAACTAACTATGCACAGGTGAAATATTTATTGCAAAATTTTTGTGCCTAGGCAAGAATCTAGTGCAAAGAGAGAATTTTTTTTCTTAATGCCTATCCACTGTCCCCTTCATATAAATCTATTCCTCAGTAACAGATTATTAAATATCTACAAAACTACACATGCTACTGGAATGCTTCGTTATAATGGCTGAATATTCTTGTCTTGTTCTTCTGCAACCAAAATGTGTAATAGGACATAGCAAGTTCACCTGGCTTGGTAACCCTATGCTGTGGAGAAACAGTCAGTGGAGACCACATCCATCTTTTCTTTGTTCAGGCAAATTAAGAGTTAGAGAATTCAGACATACAAGCTAATGGTTTCCAAGTGGTGTTCCGTGTGTCCTTGGGGTGCTGCCTCAACAAGTCAGGAAAAAAAACTGCATAGATGGACTCTGGTAGCATTCTGTTTTGACACCACTTTAACGAAGGATTGAGTTTGATGTAGAGTGGACCTTCGCCCAGATCGCCCGTTAAGAGTTCTATCGGGATCACATTTTCTTCAGTAAAGCGAAGCATGAATGTGACAAGAGGTGTGAGCTTTTGTGAGGTGTGTGGCTGAAATTCTTTGAACCCCTGGGATAAAAAGGTCAAACGGATGCTAGAGCTGTTTGTCTCTCATCATCGGTCCTGGGGCCAGTGGGGAGTGGGGAGCCCATCTGAGTTTCCACTTCTCTTTACATCAGAACTTTCTGCCTTCTCTGGGTGCTTAGCAAGAGTGACTTGAGTCTGCAGCTTCTCCTCTCAATGTGGGAGTGCAAGTTCTCGGATTCCAGGCTCCCACACTGCAGGAAAAGCTGGTGGCTTCAGCTGGCTGAGGGGTTTCCCACCAGATCCTTTGCTGGGTGGAAAACAAAGCCTCAAGGGAAGACACCAGCAGCTGGTCATTGAGTCAGTTACTGGGAAGTGGCAGCAGCAAGAGGCATGGGGAATTGGAGCTAGATGAGCCGCCTTCAAATCCTGGCATTGTAGGTGACCTTGAACGTTGAACCTCAGCTTCCCCATCTCTAAAATGGGCATGGTACTGCCTGCCCCACTGGCTTGCTATGAGGACTAAATAGTGAAAATTCTAACTTTACTGAGTGCTTTTTATGGGCCAGCTGCTGTGCTTAAGGGTCTTATCTTAGCCCTGTAAAGACCCTTACCAGGTAAAGATACTAAGGCAAAAAGAGGTTTGGCGTCTTTTCCTAGAACTTAGGAATTTGATTCCAGAATGGACATTTTTAACCATCAGGTGTACTGCTCCATTAAGCAAGATAAAACTCACAAAAGCACACGTCTCAAAAACGTGTGTATGTGTGTTTCCTTGTGGTTCCACTACTGATCACACAAATCCTGAGCACCTACTTTTGTGCAAAGCCCTGAAGGCATAACAATGACCATCTTAGTTTCCCAGGGCTGCCATAACAAAGTACCACAAACTGGGTGGCTTAGAACAAAGGAAATGTATTGTCTCACTGTTCTGGAGGTTAGAAATCTGAACTCTGTAGGGGAGAAACCTTGACCGGCACTCCTTGGCTTGCAGCTGTAGCACTTCAGTCTCTGCCCCTGTTGTCACATGCCCACCTTCTCCCAGAGTCTCTCTCCTCTCCATTTCTTACAAGGACACCTTAATTTAACTAATTCCATTTGCAACAACCCTATATCCAAATAAGGGGAGAACACAATTCAACCCATAACAGTAACTTGAGGGTGCCCAGACCGATGTTTTTATCTTATTTCAGAGCTTGCTCTACCAGTCCACCATCAGTGTGCTTGAATTTACTTATTAAATAGGTTTTTTAAAATTCTGTGACCACAGAGCTCTTTGCCAGAATGGGGGAAGACATTCCTGCAGCCCCAGCTTATCCCGTCACAGTTCTCCTTTCTAGTGCATGTTTGGTGTTGTCAGGTACCGAGGTAACTTGGAGATGACTCTGTGCAGTGATGTGAGGCTCCCAGTCTGCTGGGAACAGTGGGGCAGCCCTAGAGGAGCCAACCAGATGAATAGCGTTATTGGAAGCATACACATGAAGAGGACCTTGTATAAATAAATGAGGTGACACCCCCACCCCCACTTTGGCAGGGGTGAGAAAGGGAAGCACAGGAGATGTGTTTATTTTGCCTTTGCCTGAGCGGTCATTCTCACTGTACACAGTGCCACACTGGATCTCTGAGGACTTCCCTAGGTGTGTTAAATAACCGCCTGCAGATTGCCTTTTCTCTGTGAAGTGGCCAGCAGTGAATGGCTTGGTAGATGGTTTCCAAGCGTTCTGTTTGGCTCCCATCCACCCCATCTTTTTTTTTTTTTTTTAATTTGGAAAAATTTTTGAAGATAAGGGAAAGTACAGAGAACAGGATAATACATTCTTGCACGCACCACTTCTAACTCAGGAGTATTGTATTTTGTCATATTTGCTTCAGATCTCTTATATGTCTGCATATAATAGAAATAAATCATCACCAAAGTAGAAATCTCTTGAATCTCCCTTTCACCCCCCTCCTCCCAAGCTCTATTATGAATTTACTATATAGCCTTTCAGTCTATGTTTTTGTACTTTTATTCCCTATGTACGTAGCCATGCACAATATGCTGTTGAAGTTTTCATAATTCATATAGGTGCTGTCACACTAAATTTATTCTTCTTCAGTTTGCCTGCTTCACTCAACCTTAAGTTTTGAGGTCTGGCCCTGTGGCGGCCTTAGTTGGTTTTATATGCTCTATCATATTCCATCGTATGACTATATTCCATATATGACTATACCACATTTTATTTATCCATGTCTCTTTAGATAGATACGTTCCTTCCAATTTTTTGTCGCTAAAAATTTTACATTGATTTGGACATTCTGGTGCACTCCCACTTCTGGATACAAAAAGACGAGTTTCCCTCGAGTATGTGTCCTCCGTCAGCAGAGGCAGGTTCTTGTTTTCCTGTATCCTCCCCACCACTTGATATTGGCAGATGTTTTGCAATTCCTATCAGTTGAGTGGCCTCTCCATTGAAAAAATAAAAAGTGTAAAAATGAGGGGTTTGTGCAGAAGTGCAAACATCTGCCTGTGAAAAGGAATGCTCTCTACATCCTAGAGTTCAGCATCATCCTTCTCTGGGGCTCTTGGAGATTCTGTCCTCATAAGCCTCCTCTCTTCCTCTCCTGGAACTTTTCTGCCTCTGGCACAGCAGTATTACTTCTCAGCCTCAGCCTTGTGAAGGGTGACTCCTTAAGCAGTTTCACTGTCTTGACTTTCTTTCCTCTTGGTCCACGTCTCATTACCCACCTCTTACCTGGACAGCTGTCCCCATGTCATCACAGGCTTCCTGACTCCAGTTTCACCCATTTTAATCTATCCATTCATTTCATGCTTGCGTTGACCAATCCATTTTTTCATCCACCATTTACTGATGCCTTGCTTTTTGCATTCGTATAACTGCTATTATGACCCCTGGTTATCTGCTGGCCCAAATCCAAATGCCTAAGGGTGGACTTCAGGGTCTTTCACCATCTCAACCCCAGCCTGTTTCTCCAGCATCATCTCCATTGTCTCCATCCTGGTGTCCAATCTCTTTGCCCACCATTCTCCAAATACTCTGTGACAAGGTCCCGGCTCTTCTTGTTAAACACCTTCTAGTCACTTGAGGCTCCTCTCCGTTCTTGTCTGGGGAGCCTTCTCCACCCTCCAGGGCAGAATTAATCTTTTCCTCTCTATACTCCCATAGAGCTTTGCTGTCTTGTCAGCTACCTTCTGAACTCTTCCAGAGCAGAGATTCCTCATTCATCTCTGTACTCTCGGGGCTGAGGACCATGTCTGTCGTACATAAGGCACTTAATTAATGCTTACTGATGAATACCTCCTATCTCCTTCATTCCCACACTTACCAGTTCAGCATAGGCAGCACCAGAAAGCTTTTTCTGTTGAACAAATTAATGCTGGAACCATGATTGAGGGTTTGTTTAATCTTAAGAAAATAAATTGGCTTTTAAAGAGTTTAAAACAGTGTGTGCAAATGAATATTCTTTGTTATTAATCAGGAAGTCTTATCTATTCATTAAAGCAAACAGCCTCTACTTGAAAACTCTTTTGAGTTTACTCTTTATACCTAAAAGTAATTTGAAATGTGGTCAAATGTAGTCTTTATTTCAGGCTTTGCTAATTAAGATCCAGCTTTTCCTAATCAATATGAATTAGGGAAGAGTCCTCACTGACTATCTAGCTGAACTCCATTAGGCACAATAAATGACCAGGCTGAATTTTCTCATCTCACTGGTTCCAATATGCCCAACTGCATAGGGATCCCCTGGAGTGCTGGGTAAAATGCAGATTGCCAGGCCCCACCCTACATCTAATGAAACGAGCTTCTGGGTGGGCTGTGGAAATTTGCGTTTTTAACAAGCTGTCCATGTGATTCTAACTCATAGTAAGATTGAGAACCATGGCTCTACATTTCTGCTGTCCAATAGGGTAGCCACTGGCCAGATCGGGCCATTGAGCACTGGAAATGTGGCTGGTCCAAATTGAGAGGTGCTATAAGGGTAAAATACACAGCAGATTTTGAAGACTTAGTAGAGAAAAAGTAAAATATCTCATTAATTGTTAAATATTGACTGCATGTTGAAACAGCACTAATTTTGATATAGGGAGTTAAATAAATTATTAGAATTAGTTTCATATTTTTCTTTTTACTTTTTTTAATGTAGCTGGCCAGAATATTTTAAATCACAACTGCGGCTCATGTTGTATCTCTATGGGACAGCACTAGTCTAGATTGTTGAGTCATTGAGAACATGATGCTTGTCTCTTGGTGAATTTCAGATAGTTGGTGCTCATTAAGTGTCTGTTGAATGAATGAATGAATGAATGAACGAATGACATCAGCAATACATGACTCCCACTTGCCTATTCTGGGAGCCTCGACAGGCTGTTTCACTTCCCCAGTCCTTAGTTTCCTAATCTGTGAAATGAGCAGAGTAGCTGGGACCCTTCTATGTATCTCTGGTTGGATCTCTTCAGTGATGCTGAGAGAGAATCTTAGTCCTCTGCTAGCACTGACTGCTCAGCATCACTCAGCAGGGGCCGAAAGTGACGCTGTGTCCCCAGCTTGCTGAGTGGTGAGGCCCGGGGCCTCTGTAATTCTGTCTTCTTTTGTAGTCCTTCCCTGAATTCCCCTTGTTTTCACTTAGACCAAGGAATCATCCTGCCCACTACTGCTGTTGTAAGCTGTGGTGCCCATTTTTCTTCAAGCTGTCCCCACATAACTACTATAGTTTACTTATTCATTTCTATCCCACTGCCCGTAATTCATGAAATACCAGATTTAATGTGACTTTTTCCCTCCTCTGTTTACTCTGAAAATTATGTACTCATGAGGCAGTATGGTAGCCAGAAGGGCAGTTTTCAAAGTCAAATCATCTGAGTTCAAGTCCTGTCCCTGCTTCTGCCTAATTAAGTGACTTTGGGGAAATTAACCTCTCAGTGCCTCAGTTTCCTCATCTGGAAAATGGAAATAATACTAGTAATTAAGCATGTAAAATGGGAAGGTTGCATGAAAAGCAATCAGCATGGTACTTAGCCCCTCATAATACTTTAGTATGATTATGGTATTGACTGCAGTTTCAACCCCCTCTTCCCCATGCTGGGCAATTTTGGGATGTCACCACATTAGATTAATGAAGAAGGGAAGGGTCTCCCTCATTCCTGCTGATTTTAGGGAATATGGCATAGTGAAAGGGTCAAGGTATAAGCAGACATAAGATTCCCGAAGGAAAAGTCATAGGAACTGGTCTGGCAAAACATAACAACAATAATGATGATGATGACACTGAATGCCTGTCCTAGTCCAGTCCCATTCCTGCTCCAGGCACGGTCTCGTTTCATCTTTATAATCACCACATGTCACCCAGGGGGAGAAGCTGAGGCTCAGAGAGGCTGAGTAACTGGTCCAAGGTTAACCTGCTACTTGGTGGAGGAACTCAAATCCACTCCCAGGTCTCTCTGCATGTCAATTCCCTGCACGTTCTTCTGCCTCACAGCTGTCTCCATTATAGTCATGAAACTGAGCCTTTTGATGTCTCTGAAAGTCTTCTTTTGCTTTAAGAGAACACATTTTTCATCCCCAACAGTATTGAAGACCAGGCAAAAATAAGTAACTGAGGCTGAAATCAGAAGGCCACCATTGTCTGTGGGCACAAGGACGTAGGCACAAGTGTAAAGTGTCCTTTCCAGCACACAGGGTGGGGTGGGTGGGCTGCCTGGGAGTAAAGAGCTCCCGGGCACTGTAGGAGTCAAGCAGAAGCTAAAGACTAAGTGTCCAGGAGTGTTCAGTATTGAGCAGACCAGAGCAGTCCCTCCAGGTTAAACCATAGCATATGAGAAGTTGGGGATGGAGTCAGGGAATTAGGCAGGGAGCCAGGACATGGGCTTCCCAAGCCCAGTTTGTTCAACTCGGGTGGGGCTCGGCAGGGAAGATGGGCCTGATGCTCACTGGGTGCTGGGGCTTGGCAGGGAGCACAGCGACCCTGGCCACAGACTGTTCTACTCCACCCACTGCCACCACCATCTCGTGGGCTCCCAGTATCTCTTCCCACCAAATTCACCCTTGTTTAGGGTCAGGCTGGGACTCAGCAGGCACTCCCTTCTGTCAGCCAGGCTGGGCTGGGGTGGACAGAACTCATAGGCACATATGTGTTGCTACAAATGACTGTCCACATTACCAAGGGTTCTAAAAGCCCATCTCTTATTCATTCAACAAGCAGACCGAGAAACTCTACTCTGCTCCATTTTCAAAGATCCTTGGAGAGAGTTTCCCTACCTTGGGTAGCTCATGGTAGTGTTTTGTTTGCCCTGCCATCTTAGCAGCTTGTCCATTTTTATATTTCCCATGTCAAAGAAATGCCTAATGCCGGCATATTCCAGGTGCTCACTAAATAATAGTAATAGCTAATGATTACTGACTTTTCCCACTATGCCAGACACTGTTCTAAGCCATGCTCTATGATATTATTATTAAGTCCTCTCAGCAATTCTGTAGATTTCACAGTGGCCCTAACTTATGAATGTGGATACCGAGGCACAGAGAGGTTAATTCATTTGCCCAAGGTCACACAGCTAGTAGGGTTGGGAACCTGGGGAGCCCCAAACCCATGCTCTGAACCTCTACACTAAGATGAAGATCTATTGGGCTTTGAAAGACTGGGCCCACGTGATTTCCCAGGGTCCCTTGGGAAGCTTCTGGAAGGGGGAACCATCAGTTCAACCACTCCAAAGCGCACTGGAGCAAATCATCTGAGCCTCCCCTGCTCCCTCCAGCTTCTGCCCAGATTCCACCCTGCCCCCAGCAGTGTCATAAAACACATTGGAAATATTAACTTGTCCCCATGCTATTTGTCTTAGCCAGTATTGGCTCAGACGGTGCATTTTAGATGTTTCTCCAAGGGTGGACAGTGGGTCAGTGAGAATCAATAATGGATTCCAGCACATTGGATGCCGTTCAGATCTAATGCAGGCCTGGTGCCCAGGGACTCAGTCCAGGCCCTCCCTGTGCCTGAGCAGCTGCCGGGCGCCGCCTCCCTGGAAGGGCCTTGGCTCCCAGGCTGCCTGGAAGTGGTCACCTCTGACCTGCTGACCCCTCAGCTCCAGACTTGAAACGGCATCTCTCTCCCCCCACACCCACACCCCTCTGGGCTCCCAGAGGCGTCTCAGCCTCACCCGGCATTTTTCCTGATACTGGGCCCTCACCTTTCCTGATTCATGTAACCCCAGGAGGGCGGGATTTTGTCTTTTTTGTTCCCTGCTGGGTTCCCAGCACCTGGAACAGTGCCCAGTCCACAGTAGGAGCACAGTAGAGTATTTGTTGGAGGAACGCATTCGGAGCTCCTGCTCATAGTTATTCACCTATCACACGGGTCTTCCGGACCCCAGACTTGTCTCTCCATCTGCTTACTGGACGTCTGTATTTGGCATTGCAAAATTTAACATGTTTAAGCTGAGTAAACCTGCTCATCTCACATCCTTCCCTCACTCAGTAAATGGTAATCCCATCCTTCCGGCTGCTCAGGGCAAAGACCTCCGGGTCCTCTTTGACACCCGCTTTTTCCATACCACATGTTCAGCCCATGCTCAAATTCTCTCAGCTCTGCTTTCAAGAATTCAACCACTTCTCCCTACCTCCAGTGCTATCTCCATCATCCATTCTTAACTGGGTCCCTGCTTCTACCCTCTCCCTCACCAAAGAATATCCTCAATAGTTCATGCAGCCGGAACTTTCTGGAACAGAAGTTGGATGGTGTGACACCTGGGAGGTCATCCTTGATCTTGCACCCAGGAACCTCCCCTGTTCCTCCTCACCATCCCTTTCACGGCTCACACCTGCCCTGGGGGCCCTTGCACTTGCTGATCCCTCTGCCGGGAACACTGTTCCCCCAGCTGTACTCATGGCTGAGCTCAAAAGTCACCTTCTCATCAAGGCCTTATTCTGGGGATTGAGTTAACATGTGAAAAGCATTTAGGACAGCACCTAGCTCCGTAACAATTAGCTGTTGCCCTGTTGTTGTCATGTGTCCTTCGGGCCTAATTCACAGTAGATACTTAGATTGTTGAATGGGATGCTGAATGGCTTTGAGTGTTTTGCCTGGCACCAAGTGGGAACCCAGATGTTTGTGGAATTGGAGATGTAGAGATGAACCGTGTACAGCAGTGCACACCTGCTTGGTACAGGCAATACGTGCTTTACAGTTTGAGAGAGAGATGAGAGTCCGTTTCCCACTTGTGTCCCTTCTGTAGGGCTTAACTCTTGCTTCCAGGCTACAAGCTGAGGGAGACCCTGGAAAGCCAGGGATGAGGTCTCCTGAAGGAGTGGAGCTCCTGACCAGGCTTCCGGAGTGTCTGGGCATGGCGAGTGGGGGTGGAGGGGTGGGAGCCGCGTCCCTTGCAGAGGCAGGGCCTTCTGTTGGGCTCTGCCCCTCACCGCGGAGCTCAGGCTCCCCCGCCCAGGCATTCTGGGAAGTGCTGCTGCTGGGCAGGGCTGCGGTAGAAGCCGTCGCTGCTTCTGGCTTTCCTTTCTCAGCTGGAGGCTTTAGCCCAGAAGAAGCAGGCTGTGGCCCAAGTTTCTTGGGCTCTTTCCAGGGCAGAGAGAACTTCTTGATGCCCTCTCTGTTTAGAGTAGTTCGTAATTGGAAGCAGCTGCCGTCCCCAAGCAGACTCACCGTGTCAGTGTCCAGAACCCCGGCTTTCAGAGGCTGCATCTGGCTAATCCGACCGCTGCCGTCTGTGCCCGCGGTACTGAGGGAGGTAGAGGTTGCCGTGTCCTGCATCGTTGGAACATCCTGGCCCCTATTTCCAACTCCAGTGGCCCTAGGGGGCACACAGGCAGCTTTGAGCCTCAGGGAAATCGAGAGAGGGTATTTAGTGGCATATATTTCTGCCTATTTATGTCCCATTTATGTTGAAAACAAAGCATGGAAACTTCCTATAAATAACACTTCAATATGAAACTTCCCTTTTACTCTTAAAGGACTGGCCCAGCTATCTGGCAGAGTAGCATCTCTGCTGACTAACACACCGTTTGCCCTTCCTTAGGCAAAAGAAAGAGGAGGGCTCTGTGCCTATGCAGCTTATTTTTGGAAGGGTCTTGGTGTGGGGCAGGTGGTTTGTTCAGTGTTAATTCTTGTGTGAATGGGAGCATCGTGGCCTGGTGAGTTTAGAGTTGGGGAGACCCAGGTTTCCACTCCACATCCATCACTTACTCACTGTGCTCATTTTACCTCTCCAGGCCTCAATTTTATCATCTGTGAAATGGGAATGGGAATAACTACCTGGCAGCATTTCTTTGTGGACTAGAGAGGAGGTATACAAAGGGCCCAGCACATAGTAGGGGCTAAGTAAATGGGAGCTGTTATTCATTTACCCACTTGACAGCTATGAGGAATAAAACAGACAAACCCCCTGCCCCTCATGGAGTTTACCCTCTAAATGGAGAGCCAGATAATAAGTAGGTAAAGGAGTAAAATGGTGATAAGTAACAAGTGCCCCCAAAGCAGTGAATGGAGCTGAGGGTGTGTGGAAGGGAGGGGTCGCAATGAGTAGGGTGGTAGGGGACGCTCACTGAGACACTGGCATTTGAGCAAGGACCCAAAGGAGGTGAGGCAGCTGGCCACATAGCTACCGGGAGAAATGCACTTGAAACCACTGAGGGAACAGTGCCTAGCTGTGGAGCTGCTCGAGGGAGGGGCTTTGCATCTTCTGACACAGGCTTTCCAAGTGGCTCCCTGAGTCCCACCCACCTGGCCTGAGCCCCTTCATTTCTGAGCCTGATTGACCAACCAAGTCACCCTCTTTGAGACTGGCTATATCTTCAGGGAGTTTGTCTTAATAACAGACTTAATCAGACCAAATGTTCTTTTTAAATGTTCCAGGGGAAAAATGAATATGTGCCACTGTAGGTCTGCCAAATTTTAGTGTGGAGAACTTGGAGCAAAATGTGGCTGAAGGGGACAAAATTCGTACTAACAGGAATCAATAACAGTGTCTGAATAAATGCCCGTTTCCACCCTTTGATGGTGAAGACAGGAGACAAAATGCGGGACAGTCTTTCTCCCTCAGTCTCTTCACATGGTCATTCCCTTATCAATCAATGCAAATATCACCTCTTCCAAGAAGCCCTCCCTGACTACCCCCTGTCACCACCTGAAACTATTTAAGTGTTTATGGATTTATGGTTCATTTTCTCTATCAGAATGAAAGTGCCAGAAGGGCAGGAAACCTGTTTCCCAATAACCTAGAGAAGCAGTTGGCACATAGTAACTGCTCAGTTTTTATTTGTTAGATAAATAGATGAAATACCTTCATATAGAGTAGGGGAGGAGTTGCCCTAGTCCAGTGTTTTCCAGACTGCAGGTTATGACCCATTAGTGGGTTATGACATTCGTTTAGTGGCTCACAAATAGCATTTTAAAAGATGAAATAGGAATACATGGTAAAGATAATAGCTTCAAGAAATGTTATAGATAGATACAGATCTATACAAGCATAGATATATGAAATGATACACTTTTTGAAAGCCAACAGTGAGTTCTGAGTGAGTTCTGAGTCTTCTCAGCCTAGAGCTTCAAAAGGAACATTCTTCCCTTAGAGACTGTGAAACCCAATTGCATAAAGTTTACCTTCTGGAGCCCCAAAGCAGAACTTTAAGAAAAGATTCCTTTGTCTTTTATTAATGGAAAAAATGAATAACTTTCCACTGTAGAGAGGACCCAGTCTCCTGGGTCTCTACTGACATGTAGGGGGATATTTACACACTCAAACCCAAATACACATGCAAAACACAGATACACACATACACACTCATATATCCACAAACACATCAGCACACAGATGCATACATGTAAACACACAGTCATACACATAGACACAAGTGCATAATGATATGCTTACATATATGTGTGTATACATACAAACACATGTACACATAGACATACAAGCACACAGATAATTCTTCCATTTCATGCTCAGTCACCCTGCGTGGGGACTCCCAAGTGTTTTGAGATCTGCAAACTGGCAAGGGAGTCCTCAGCACACTCTCTCCACTAGCAGAGTCAGCTGGGTGGGTGGGGGGTGGGCGAGTCCACGGGCTTTGCAGTCATGCAGACTTGGGTTCGAATTTCAGCTCAGTCACCGACAGGCTGGGTGCCGTGGGCCTCTTTCCCATATGTTCCATCAGTAGTGTCCACCTCCCTGTGCTGTCCTCACCATCTCTGGGGCCACACATGTGTCAGGCTGTGCTCTTCTCCAGCTAGGATGCTCCAGGACCAATGTCTGTGGCCTTTTTGGACCATCTATTTGACACAACATCTGTAATTTCTTGAGTGGATCTACTCTTTCTCCTGCTTGGGGAGGATCAGCGTTCCGATCTCCAGAAGGCTCTGGGATAATGTTCCCATGTTACCTGGACTGGGGAGGGGCCCCTTGGCTTCTTCCTGGGGTGCACTTGTGTGCACTAGTTGGAAAGTCCTTTTCACATTAGTGGTTTTGTGGCATCTGACCTTAAGGAGGGGGATGGCAGAAGTAGTGAATGGAGGGACAGGGTAGGATCACCGGGGCAGGGAGTGGGGGTCAGCAGCCCTGGGCCCCAGCACAAGCCGGGTCCAAATAGGGAACACAGGTGGGGTGGAACAAAGCATCCAAGACCTATTTTCTGCTTTTTGTTTTGCCTCCAGTGCAATAAAAAGCAGCAGATGTTAGTGACAAACTGGAAAGCAAAACACTTAAAACGTAACCAGAAAGCAACGGAGTTTGCTGGCTACTGGCGCTGCCTCCTGGCCCTTCCAATCGGCGCCCACGTGGACGTGTGAGCCCTCCCTGTCCACAGACGCCCCCACACCCACTGTGGGCTCAAGCGAGTTTTCCTCTCCTCTGCTTCCTCCCTCGAAAGCCTGCAAATGGCTTTTGAGGCTCTGATGTGTCCCAGGCACGTGCCAGGCGGCTCTGGGGAGAGGAAAGTGGATGAGGCAGGCGTGATTCAAATCATTACACCCCTTGGCGAGGCGTGCAGGGACAGCCAAGGCCGGAGCCAGGGAATCTGAGTGAGTTAAGTCAGGCAGTTAACTAGAGCCATCTCATTTTGTCCTTACCACTTCCCTTCGAGGAAGGGACTCCCGTGATCTGCCAGAGGAACCACGACTAAGAAGTTGCAGAGTTGAGGATGACTAGTCAGCACTTAAAATTTCACTTAACTCTAAGCAAAAGAAGCCTGAAATGTGCGGAACTGGCAAATCTGTAGATACAGCAGATTAGTGGTTGCCGAGGGCCTGAGGGATTGGGGGAAATGGGGAGCGACTGCTAGTGAGTATGGAGTTTCTTTTCGAGGTGATGAAAATGTCATCAAATTGTGGTGATGGTTGCATGACTGAATATATTAAAAGCCATTGAACTGTGCACTTCACATGGGTGAATTATGTGGTTTGTCAATTAAAGCTCAGTAAAGCTGTTATTAAAAAAATTCTCTTTTCCCCCTTTCTCAGCCGGCCTGTTGCTGCAGCTGGGGGAGCAGTTTGTCTCAGCTCCTTTTTCCTTTCTCTGCCTTTTCTCTTTCCTGCCCCTTCTGCTGACAGGAGTCAACCCCTCTGGATTGCAGAATGAAGAGGGTGGGAAGAGAAGAAAAGGATGCAAGAAGATAATTTCACAACTCTGTTGAGTTGGTGTCTGCTCTTTCCAGACCAGGCCGATGTTTCCAGAATGTTCTTTGTGGTACTTTCCTGGGCCTTGCATTTCCTTAATGGGGCTCTAGTCCAGCTTGTTGTTCCTGGCTCATTCCTTGACCCCTTCTGCAGACCCTAGGACTGGGACTCCCATAGTTCCTCTAGGCTCAAAGATTATCCCTGTCGGCCATCCCTCAGGCTAGGCTCATATCTGGTCCATGGGAGAACACAGACAGCCTTTCCCTGACAAAGCCTGAGAAAGCAGGCTGCTGTCCATCTCAGCAGTCTCCCTTTGCTTTGTTGTCCAAGCTGCCAGCAAATCGCAATTTGGGGTCTTCAGATTTCTCAGACAATGGGTAAAAACTGTAGGTGGCACAGATATTAAGATCTCCAGTGATCTTTCCCAAGATCTCCTAAAACCCAACCCTTTTGTGCTCCATATGGGCAAGACTTAAGAGTGGCTTTTAACAAAGGAGGTTTTTAGCCCCTCCTTTGTAAAGACTGAATATGACCTAATACCTCCTTTGGATTGCCTCATCTATAGTAGCTTGGTGCTTCAGCAGAAACTTCCATTTTAACATCCTGTTACAATGGTAAAATATTTGAGCAGGCATATTCTTACATCTTCCCTGGAGTGGCCGTGCCATGCTTAGATGGCCTTGTCAGCTGAATACATTTCCTGAGACGGCCCCTGAATGCTTTACAAAGATGTCCCTTTTAAAATGATGCCTGAAGTCACAGATGGATTTGATTTTTCTACTCATTTATAAATGAGCTTCCTTTTATAGGAGGTCCCAGCATTTTCTTGCACTTTTGAGACCCCATTTGAATAGGGTATACATCCACATAAATAACAACTGCTTTTAAAAAATAGAAAGAGAAAGAAAGTTGACGTGGCAGTGTTCCACTGGGGCTTTGATCTGTTCTCTGGCACATTTGTCCTGAAGCGACTGGTGGGAATGGGAGATGTCACAAGGAGATGGCGGAAAATAAGCCTTAGACGTTATTCCCCCTTTCTTCCCCTGTGAATAAACAGTCAGGCTCTTTTTTTTTAAATGCCCTTAATGCTGATTTCCCAATATCTTGGGAAAAACCCAAGGACAATGCCAGCCAATTTATAATTGAATCCAAATGGGGAGTCGGGGGAAGGATGGTGGAAGTGGGAAGTGAGAGGTTTATTCTGTTCTCATCCATATGCAGTGTCGTTTTTTAAGCGGTGTCTGCAAGGGTGAATTAAAGACATCAGAGGGCAAAGTGGAGTTGGCAGCCAGACTCTGTGAGGATGAGGAATGCTTTGGAAACTGGGGGTGGGGTGGGGGGGTGGAAGATAAGGAAATAACTAAACAGCAAGCCCTTGATGAAGCCTCTGAGTCTACCCTATGCTCATAGGTATTTTACAAGTTTGCTCTGTCTCGCTCAAGTGAGGATAAATGAGAGGCTACTGCAAGACAGAGGAAGACAGAAAACATTTCCTTTAAGCTCCAGCGTGACCCCCTGGGTGCTTTCTCTGACCACAAAGAATTAGCTTTGTCAGCAGGGAGAGAGTGGTGGGCAGTGGACATATCATAGGAAAGGAATAGTCTCAGGAAAAGATGAATCTCATTGGAAATGCATTGGTTGGGTGAGAGCAAGCTAATGTTGGGTTGGGGTGGGCTCAGTAGTGACTTCTTAGGATGGAAAAGCCGTGCTGAGAGCTGACATTATCAGGCATTCATTGTGTGTGAGGCAGCGTGCTGGACATTTTACACACATTGCATAATGTGGTATCTGTGAGGTGGGTGTTGTAATTATTACTCTCATTTTACACCTAGGGAAACTGAGGCACAGGGATGGGCAGTGGCTTTTCTAAGGTTCTGCTTTCAGAACCCAGACTTTAAGCCACGAGTGTAAACTGCATCAGAATGCAGTCGGAACCCCTTTTTTTCCTCCTTAGCATCTGTGGAGAGGTGAGAGGCTGAAGGAACAGATCATTCGTTTTGATTATGCATTTACTGTGATACAGAGCTCCTCACAACTATATCATCTCTCAGCACTAGCCCCCCTTTACGGATGAGGAAATCAGGAGCCAGAGAGGTTATGTAACATGCCCAAGATCACACAGCCAGAAGAGATAATGGAGCCAAGGTCAAAATCCTGGTCCGGCTGGCTCCAAAGCCCAAATAGCCACCTTCTCTCCACCACTGATCTTGAATCCTGTGGAAAAGCATTCGGAGTGAAGACACCCAGGGCAGGTCCATGCTGCTGACTGTTAGCACTCAGACCTACTGACCAAGGGGAACTCGGGTTAGCAGAGCTTAACCCCACACACAGTCCTCCTGACACTGAGTATAAATTCTTAAGAGGATGTCATCATTCTTTAAACCTCCCCTCTCTCCTCGCCAGCACAAATGCCCTTTTCTCCTGGCTGAATGAATGGGGGCCGTTTCTCCCAGTTTATGGGGTGATGCCAAATTGAGCTCTGGAGCAGAGCAGGGTGCCTGGATGGTTGTTGTCGGGCCCTGGCGACTTAAAGGCTTCCCTTATTTGGCTGGGAGCAGGAAGGGGGGTTGCTATTTTAGGGGACAGTCTTCTGTTGTTCTGCACAGGCAAGTCCCTCTCCCCTTCCTGCATCCCCCTCCCAGGACCCCCCCCCCCCCCCAAATAAGTAAGAAAATGCACTCAGTAAAGGATTCCAGCCCCTAATTCCTGCAGCCCGGCCATGAGGATTCAGGGAAAATGTGTAGCACACTGTATTGCATGCTTGAGGATTTCCTGGTTAGCTGCAGAGAACAAATAATGCCTTGTAAAACAGCAAGCCCTTGGTGTTCGGGGAACGTGGCTTCATGAAACACGGGGCAGGCTGTGCTGAGTTCCACACCAGGCCCTTTGCCAAATCCAGCAGGTATTTGAGGACACAGCTAAACTGCATTTACTCTGCTTGGGGATTTGACATGACATGACTTTCTCACACTCTTTAGTCAAAATAGGAGTGGGTGCACACATATTTGTGAGATGGAGCCTCCTAGATGGAAAGCCACCTAGTTGAGACAAAATCCTGTGAGCGGGGCTATTTGCCTGGCTTTGCCCACTCGGGGCACTATAGGCTTATTTAAAAAAACCAGGTAGGAGCAGCTCCCTGCTCCAGGAACTCTTTAACTCAGCTCCATATGAAGCTAAGAGATCTGGACAGCCTCTACAAAGGCTTTTAATGGCAGATAAAGGATATGTGACAGGCGCTGACAACTGACTCTGGAATCTCCCCACACAAGGAACCCTGCAGGCCAGGGACACATCTTGGCCTCCTTTTCGGTTTGTCCCACGCGACTGATTCCCTGAGGTCTGGTCCACACCAGGACGTTTGCTTCCCAGTGCACGGCTTTCCATCCTAATCGCCCCCACAATGCTGCATTCCTTGGCAGGGATCATTCAGAGGCTTCCTCTTAAATGCCAGCTCCTGACAGTGGCTGCCTGAGCAGCCCAGTTGGGGCAGCAGGTGAGGCTGGGGAGTGAGGACATGTTGGTTGCATTCTTGCCAGCCCTACCTTTAGAATGCCCTTTGTGTTCATTCTGGCAGGGGGGTCCTGGCCGTGCTCTTCAGGAAGGCCGTTAAAGCCTATTTGGCAGAAAGAGCATCTTCCAACTTGGAAGCAGCTAAAGTAGGCTCCTCCCCCCACCCCCATGTGCAGTGTGCAATGAAGGAAGATGCTTTGTAGGGAGCACACTTACCCCCATCCCTGCAAGCGTAGCTTGGAACATTGCAACTTAATTGCTTCATGTCTGATAGTGTGGATTAGAATCACACACATACATTGATGTTTTTATATATATGTCTCTGTATTTATATGTGTGTGTGAATATGTACGTTTGAGTTTAAACAAACTGATCTAAGCCCCCATCACCGAGGCACCCTTTCCCTAGGAACTTCCTTCTTTCTCTCCTACAAATGCCTGAGGATGTGCTGCCCACCAGCTGCACTGGGCAAAAGGCCCTAGCCTGGAAGTCTGCAAAGCAAAGTGCAAAGCCTCATCTGCTACTAGATAATTATGGGGCCTTGGCATTTTCATCCTATGCAAAAATGGGATTGTCTCACCTGCCTCAGCTATCTGTCAGGATTGGGGTGAACTCAGAGGGGCTAATAGATGTAAAGGATGTTGAAATATAAAAGGCACTTGATAACTGTGAAGGTTGTGGTTTGCTTTGGTGTTGCTGGTGATGATGATGGTAATGGTGGTGGTGATGATGGTGATGACGGTGATGACAGTGATGGTGGTGGTGGTGATGGTGGTGATGATGTATGTGATGATGATGGTGGTGGTAGTGGTGATGATGGTGATGATGGTAGTGATGGTGGTGGTGATGGTGATGATAATGCATGTGATGATGGTGGTGGTGCTGATGGTGATGATGGTGATAATGGTTGTGATGGTGGTTGTGATGGTGATGATGTATGTGATGGTGGTGGTGGTGGTGATGGTGGTTATGGTGATGATGATGATATAACTGATGATAGTGATGGTGATGATGGTAAGGTGATGATGACAATGATGATAGTGATGGTGATGAAGGTAAGGTGATGATGATGATGATGATGGTGGTGGTGATGGTAATGATATCTGGGCAGACACAGCTGCTGCTCTGTATTCAATACCTACACCCAGAGGCTGTTGTCCAAAGTGAGCTTTGTTGGTAGTTGGCAGTGGGGAGTGCTGCAAAGTCTCGTGTGTATTATAAGATCTATTTAGATACAGCATAGTAGAGTGATTAAAAGACCACCTGGGTTCCAAATCTGGGTTCACCACCGCCCAACTCTGTGACCCTGGGCACATCATTCAAACTCTCTGTGCCTCTGTTTCCTCACTGGTAAAGTGGGATAACAGTACCTCCTTCATAGAGTGCTTGGTTTCAAAGACTGTGAGTTGGAACTCAAGACCTAATGTTCAAAACTAGACCCCGTGTGAATTCAGAGTCCCTGAGGCTCCTATGGCCTATCCCCATTCCCCCCTCCCCATCCCCTCCCACCCCTTCCCCTCACAACTGGAAGGAAGCCTCCCCTCAGGGATATCACTGAAGGATGAATGGATCCTGCAATTGCAGGCATTTGCTGGAATAAATGAGCTCATGTGGGCCGTGCCTGTCTCTCCTTGAATGAGCATCATCCTCTGAATTCTTAATGAACTTACCCAACATATAGCAATATTGGATCGGCGTTTAAATGGACAGCCTTGTGCTCACTGAGAATGAACAGTTAAGAAAGTCCTGTTGCCTATCAGTAGGCTCAGTGCAGCTCCGGCTCGGGGTCTGTGCCAAGCTGGAGAAAGGTACAGCCCTAGCCCCAGGCTCAGAAGGATCTGGTGGTGCTTATTTTGCACAGAGAGAGCCAAGGACTCTGTGAACCTATTTAGCATTTACTTTTACAGACATCCTCTCAAAAGGCAGCCCCCAGAACAGCCAGCATCACAAACGCCTCCTTTAAATGGGGACTATCCGTTTTCCTCATAATTTTAGATGCAACATAGAATAGTGGTTAAAAGACCATCTGGGTTCCAAATCTGGGTCCACCATTACCCAGCTCTGTGACCATGGGCACATCACTCAAACTCTCTGTGCCTCAGTTTCCTCATCTGTAAAAGGGGAGTGATAATGCACCTCCCTGATAGAGGGCTTGTGAGGATTAAATAAGTTAATATATATAAAAGACCAGTACAGGGCCAGTACATAATAAGCACTGTAAAAATATTTGCTGTTATTATCCTCTGTAAATATTTGTCAAAGCCCTGTGCCCACTGTGTCCCCAGTACCTAGTGCTGGGTCTGACGTATGAAAACTTCTCAGAAAGTATTTGTTAAATATGTGAAGATGTGAGTGAGTCAATGATTGCGTTTCACTCTAAACCTGCTGTGCGGGTTGGCTCTGGATGTCACTGAGCCCTTTAGGGGTTCACAGACCCAGAAGATGAAGGAAACATCTGGGACTATATTTCTTTCCTCTGGCTGCTGTAAACAAATTACCACAAACTTAGTGGCTTGAAACAACACAAGTGGATTCTCTTCCGGTTCTGGAGATCGGAAGTCCACAGTGAGTCTCCCTGGGCTAAAATCAAGGTTCTGGCAGGATTGCCTTGCTCTGGAGACTCTGGGACATAATTTGTGCTCTCGCCCTTTCCAGCTTCTAGAAGCCACTCTCGTGCCTGGGTTCACAACCCCTCTCCACCTCCAACACCAGCAACAGCCAGTCCAGCTCTGGTACATCACATCACACAGTCTCCCTTCTGCTTCCACCTGCTACTTGTCAGGACGCTGGTGATTAAATTGGGTCCACTTGTATACACCAGATACTCTCCCTATTAGCATCCTTAATGCCCTTTTGCCATGGAACAGCATATTTAAAGGTTCTGGGGATTAGGGCAAGGACATCTTGGCATTATTCTGCCTCCACAGGGATCAGTCAGCTCATCTGGAAAGTTGGAAAGCTGTTGCAGGAACTCTCTATTTAACGGCCCCAAACCATTCCGGGAGGATTCAGAATTTAACACCAGCAACTCCTTCAGAAGGTCTTCGTGGTTTCTCATCCTAAAATACACAGCCATGAACTTGCCATTCTCTGGATCTACTCATAGTTGTGATGGTAACAATTCTTAATCAAGTATAATGGTGCAGATTCAAAGTCAGGAAATGTGAATTGAGCCCCTCCTGTGTGTCAGAGTTAGTTGCATTCAGCAGCGTTCCTGCTATGCTATGCAAAGCCGATATTTATTGAGCATTCACTATGTGAAAGGTACTGCACCAGGAACGTGATGTCTGTTCACTCACTGAATCATCACAACAGCCCCACAAGGTAGGTTCAGTTGACAGATGAGGAAATTGTGGCTCAGAGAGGTTTAGTGACTTGCCTGAGTTCACACAGCCAGTCAGTGGTAGAACTAGGATTTGAACCTGGGGAGCTGGACTCTAGAACTCCTGCTCTTCTCTGGTTGACTCTCCTGCTTTTCTACTCTTCATGCACAGTGTCCCATTTCAGCTGCACTGCAGCCCAGCAAGGGCAGGATTTCATTTGCCTTTCCGTTGCTTAGATTCGGAAACCAAGGCCAAGAATGCTCATGTGGCCAGCCCAATGTTATCCAGCCAATAAGTGCTCTGCCCAGATCTTCCCTCCCCTCCATACAGGTAATCGCTGCTGCTTGGTTGGAAAATTGAATGGCATATCCTACCTGTCACCCCCAAATTTTCATTTCATGGGTCTGCTAAGAGATTGCAGCAATGAGGCAGATGTAATGAAAATTTCGGTCCTGTGTATGAGAGTGGAGTAGATGCAGCCTTCATTACTACCCATGTGTAAATTAAACAAGACAAGGAAGGCCCTTGAGAAATAAGGTAAAAGTTTCTGAGGGTTTGAAGAACAAACTGTTGGAGGTGTGCTCCTGCCAGGGAGGGCTTGTGGCTTTCTGGGGTGCATGGAAACCCAATGCATTTCACCTTTGGAGGATCAACATTTGCTGAGGTAGAGAGCAGGGAATGGATGGGAGCACTGCTCTCATTTGGCAAGGGCCACAGACCTGGCCCCAGGACTCCAACTTGGCTACAGAGGTTCCAGAATGGGGAAACCATGGTGCCAAAGCACCCATTGATGCACCGTCTGCTGGCCTCTGGCTCCTGCCTCCCTGACTTGGATACACGCTTGGTGGGCCTGGGCTGAGATCTGGGGTCCCCACGTCCCTTTAGAGTGATCTCAGCATCTCCCCCAGATACAGGAGTTGGGCAAAGAACCACTACATTGGCTTTGTTTGCAAAATCCTGTCTATTCTCACCAGTTGGATCCCTGGATGACCTCCTGAGACCCGGAGGGGACCACTGTATTGTTCTGGAAGTCAACACCGGCCATTAATTGGACTGTACAGCCCCCCTTCCTTCCTTCATTCTCTCTCTCTCCTTCACATACACACACGCGCACACACACGGCACTGGCTGTGGTCCAGCAGGAACAGAGGCTTCCTGCCATTAATTGGAGGCGCTGACTGCAGACACAGCACAGCAGTCTATTCATGGTTCTTTTTTTAATTCTAAGAAATGCTACTCTAGCTAATACCTACTTCGGGGCAAATGACTGGCTGGCCTATCAGCTTTTCTGTGTCCTAAACACCCCTTTTTAGCTGGGACACCTTGTTTATTTTAGGTGTCCTTCAGAATGAAGGGTTAACAGTGTGGCCAGGGTGTGGCACAGAGGATGAGCTGGTGGGGGGAGGGGCTGGCACCCTGGAGGTGCTGGGGGGCCCACCCAGCTCCCAGGATGGGGTGCCCACGGCTGCGCCCCAGTGGTCAGCCTCCCTTCCTCTGGAAGCCCCACAAACCCCTCGGCCAAAGCCGCTTCTGAAACAAGGCAGTCCAGGGCTGAGCTTTGCTTTGCACCCATTTCCTAGAGGAGAAGTGAAGAGGGTTCAGGAATTGACCTCCTGCTTTGCAACCTCCAAAAATAAATCTCCCTCCAGATCTCCTCTGTCTTCTGGAAGTTCTTCCACACTGTTGGGCCACACCATGTGGTCTTTAAACATGTCACTTTGAAAAATTGAGTAAGTGGGCCTTTCTGGTTTCATATACACGTCTGGGAACATCTGCAGCCCCAGGAAATATGCTTTCTCCTGAAACATCCACAGCTCGGGAGGGACGGTGCCCAGATACTGGAGCAGCTCCACTTCCAGAGGGCCTGCTGCTTTGTGCCAAGCGTTTTACCTGCCTCATCTGATTTCTATCCTCCACTCGCGGTGGGTACCACTTCCAGAGGAGGCATCTGGAACTGAGAACGGCTCAGCAACTTCTCAAGGCCTCACACTGGTGTGAGGGTCAGAGCCAGATTTGCTGACGTCAAACGCTCCGACAAACACTTGAAAACTGGTTTCTGGGGAACTTGGGCCTTCCCTGGTTTCTGGGAAGTATGTTTGTTTTTGGCAATGTGTCCCCTTGTCCCCCGAGGGCCATGAGGCAGCCTCTCCTTCTAGAGCTTTCTCCTGAATGAGGGCGACCTTGGGGGCGACGGTCTGAGCTGCAAGGACGCTCACCCCAGGGCCTCCCCAGGACCATGGCCATCCCACACATATTTCTACACAGCATGTATTGCAGCATCTACTAATTTCAAACAGTCTGAAATGCCATGGTCGGCAGCCAGGCCTAACAAATCAACAGATGCACAGCCTTTGAGGGAGAATGCTGGCGTGCTTTCCTTTTGATTTGCTATTCAATTAAAAAGAAAAAGAAAATGGAGAGGATCAGTGAGTAGAAATCTAATTTGAAAAAAGACAAAACACGTTAACACAAACAGGAAATGTGGTTCAGTGTTAACTAGTCTGTGTGGCTTCAGGACCTTTTAAAATGACAGTACACGATCTGCGTCGCCTCTGGCCCCTTAAAGAGTTCATTGTGTTCTTGGACTTGGAATTCTGGGCTGAGTGGCTGTGGATAGGGGAAAGAGATTATTTGCCTAGGGGTGAGTTTTGGCATGTCTTTGTTGGAAAAGGACAGAAACCCACCTTACCCTGCTAAAATAAAAGGGAAAATCATTGGAAGGGTGAAGTCTAGGGCAAGAGGCGCTTTGGGCCCCCACCCCCACCCCCACCCCACTCTTCCAAGGAATTGCCAGGGATGAGGACACGGGAATCTGCAGCTCGCTCTCTGGGCCCTCGAATCTTTCCCTCTGCTTATTTCTGCATCTCTTTCCTTCTCTCTCTCTCTCTCTCTCTCTCTCTCTCTCTCTCTCTGTCTCTCTCTCTCTCTGAATGGTGCCTTCAGCCTAGACCGTTCATTTCCATATGGGTCCAATGCCCACCACCCCCACCCCTGGCTAAATCCTGTCCCTCTGGTTTTCAGTGCCACATTCCTTGGAAAGAGAATCCCATTGGTCCTGTCCTCCTCTCTGCCTCAGCTTCCTCGTCTTTAACACAGGGATAATAATAGCACTTACATCTTAGAACTTCTGTGAAGGGGAAGTGAGTTAGACAGTGTTGGCTCAACACATTTAAACATAAATGTATCTGTGCTCAAAATTAATGCTCAAAAATGGTGGTCCTTTACTCTTGTTCTTTCTATTATTTAATGGCCCTTGTATAGGGAACCATGTGATAAAATGTTTTTAAAACAACCAACACAGAAAAAAGGTTGTTCCTACTGAGTCACTAATATAAATACTTCACTTAATAATTTCACGTTATAATTTTTAAAACACCTGCGTGTCTCTTTCAAGTCCCCCAATATTCTTAGGTACTATTATGACTGTTTAATAAATGAGGAAACGAGGCATTGGGAGATTAAGGTATTGCCCGAGTCACAGGATCTGTAAATGGCATAGCCTAAACTCACACATAGGCCTTAACTCTAAATCGTGTGTGTGTGTGTGTTACATTCATTTTTATTGAGATATATTCACATACCATGCAGTCATACAAAACGTACATTCAATTGTTCACAGTACCGTTATATAGTTGTGTTCATCCCCCTAATTAATTTTTGAACATTTTCATTACCACCCACACAAAAATAATAATAAAAATTAAAGTGAAAAAGAACAATTAAAATAAAAAAGAACACTGGGTGCCTTTTTTTTTTTGCCCCCATTTTTCTACTCATCCCTCCAGACACTGGACAACGGGGAGTGTGGTCCATATGGCTTTCCCAATCACATTGTCACCCTTCATAAGCTACATTTTTATACAGTCATCTTTAAGTCATGTGTGTTTTTAACTTGATCACATGTGGAAGGCTTCACAACCTATCCTATTTCCCTTTATATCTTGGCTACTAGGAAGCTCAAGTTAAATGTGACACCTAAAGTTACTACTCGCCTATCCATGGTGTATTGTGTATTTCTTCTGCCCCCTTCTCTAAATGCTAGCTCTTTGTTATGTCATGCGGGCATCTTAGATTATAAGTACAGTACTTAGATAAGATAGATTGGCTTTATAAAATACAGCATAATTACATCTGCTTCAAGTGGATAAGTCCTGCCTTCCCAACACATTTCAAAAATGGTGAGGATGGATTTTACTTCTAAAACCTCATCATTTTCGTCTGTGGGAGAGGATGGGCTCTGGCAGATGCGACCTTCTTGTGATCTGGGTCTCTTCTCCAGCCTGGCTTTCCATCGTGGACACCTCCAGGAATGGGTTCGCTTGCCCGAATACCCCTGATGTCTGGAGCTTTTGCTGCTCTCTCCAAATAAGAGAGGGTCCTTCCTCCTCTGCAGTCAGCTCTCTGCTTCCCTCTGATATCTTGGATGGGGGTGGGTGCATTTCTCAAAGGCCCTCACAGTGAAACATGGTTAACCAAGAGCTTCTGGAGGCTGAGACGGGAATGGCATCTTTCCAGAACTCTAAAGAGTGCCAGCCCCCTAGGACTTTGAACCTGCCACCAACAAACAAAAGCCTATTGCAGGAAGGGTTGCTATACAGTCGTCTTCAAGAGTCAAAGCTACTGGGTTGCAGCTTGATAGTTTCAGGTATTTACTTCTAGCTATTCCAATGCATTAAAACCTGAAAAGGGTTATCTATATAGTGCGTAAGAATGTCCACCAGAGTGATCTCTAGACTCCATTTGGAATCTCTCAACCACTGAAACTTTATTTCATTTCATATTGCATCCCCCTTTTGGTCAAGAATATGTTCTCAATCCCATGATGCCAGGTCCAGATTCATCCCTGGGAGTCAATATCCTGCATTGCCGGAGAGATTTACACCCCTGGGAGTCAGGTCCCATGTAGTGGGGAGGGCAGTGAGTTCACCTGCTGAGTTGACTTAGCTAGGAACAAGTCTAGAGCATGTCAGCTGGTCACTACTGTTAGGAAGGATGATTTTGCCCATTTTGGCAGTTTGGTCTGGTTCACCAAGCTGTAACTTAGGTCCACGGTGTAACTGTAAATAGGTGGATCTCTAGAGATCTAGAAGGAAACTGATGGCATTTATTTGGCCATACCCTCCCCTGAAGAATGATGGCGTAGTCATAGCAACCACAAATTATGTCATTAGAAACTGCAGAAGGAATGGTGCCCACCTCCTGCTGATCTCCAGAGGTTCCTAAGGTCTTGATTGGATTTTGTGTTGTATCCCTCAGGGTCCTTTATTCAAGACCCTTTAAAGTCAAACATTTTTTCTAGCTCATCCCATCCAACCCTTTGAGGATCAGTGGATGCGTTAACCTAGCCAAGGGCAGGTAGTGAGACTAGGGAAGTGGTCCTTCTGTCCCGGCAAGTGAAGTTTTACCAGTCCAAACAGAAATTCACTCCTCAGAGCCCAGCATTGGCGGACGTGGAGCCAACAAGAAGGCCGATGGTCGTGAGTGGGCCCTAGGTGAGCAGGGCTCTGGGGAAGCAGGTCCATCACACCCTGGAGTAGAGTCTTGGATGATGAAGGAGTGGAGGTGATGAGAGTGGCCCAAACAGTCCAGCTCTGGTCAAGGGACCTCATGAAAGTCCAGGGCTCGGGGGAACAAAGCTCCAGTGAGCCCAGCCAGGGAGAAGGCACAAGTTGTGTCTGGCAGTGGGGGGCACCCTGCGACGGGCAGCCCTCACTTCAGGACAGCTCCAGGGAGATGCACGGTTCCCTCCTGCTCAGAGTGTCTGGAGGGGAAGCAGGTCCAGTCGGAGTGGCCCATCCCCCAAAGTCTTTTCTAAAAGGGAGAGGGATCTGCCAGAATCTTGTTTCTCTTTTAGAAAAAGTGACAGAAAATGACCAGTTTAGCAGAAAGATGTGAGACAGAGATGCCGAGGTAAACCCATGGCGAAGCAGACACAGGCCTCGAACTTCCTCCTTGCCAGGGGATCTGCACAAACACCTGATATAGTGTGGTTGGTTCCTAAATGCTTGTTGAATGCATGCATGAATCAAGGGATCAAAGTGCTTTCATAATCAAGTTTAGACAAGAATCGACATTCAGAACCCAAGGGGAAGGGAAAGATTTCATGCTCCAATCCATTTTATTCAGTCAGCCAACAGGTGTTTATTGAGCATATACTATGTGCCAGGTGCTGGGGACACAGCAGTGAATACAGTGGACACACTCCTTGACCGCATGGGGGAAGGGCAAGTAAATGATCACAGAAATGCTGTGAGAGAGAAGTACCTGGCGCTCTGACATTGGGTAACAGGGACACTTACCTGGTCGGGGAAGCCCCTTCCCCCAGGAAGTCACCTTTTAGCCAAGGTCTGCCAGGCAGTAGGAGTCTGTCAGGAAAAGAGGAGGGAGAAGTGGATCCAGGCAGAACATCTGTGCCTTCTGGAATGTGTTGGGGCAAAATCCAGTATTGAAAGAGTTGATGTCTTCTAGACATAGCATGGTTTAAAATAATAATGCTGATAATAGACTCTCCTCATTGAGAGTCTTTGCTCCCCTTTCATAGGCTTCAGTTCTAATTGAGTAAGTGGTTTCCTGAGAAATAGAGATTGTAATCAGTTCAGAAGTCATTGGCAGGAACCGATTTGCAAGTCTCTTCAAGCTTGGCCTTAAAACTTCCCCCAAGCCGTGGCTACATGTAAAGCAAAGCCCAGAGGAAACCATGATGGATTTCAGACTAAAAGAGAAGAGGAAGTCAGCCTGCCCACTGTCACTGCACACACCAGCACACAGAGTTTCTTGTTTGCTGTTCAGAAGCATCTTGAATAACTACACTGTCTTCAACTGTGAACTCCTCCTCAATATGCGTGTGTGTGTGTGTGTGTGTACTGAGATCAGTTTGTATCAGTGTGTGTGTGTGTGTGTGTGTGTGTGTGTGTGTGTACTGAGGTCAGTTTGTATCTGTGTGTGTGTGTGTGTGTGTGTCTACTGAGGTCAGTTTGTATCAGCTGTGAGTATTCTCTCCAGGAGGTAAAGAGCTGGGAGTAGGAATTTCAGATACAAGCCATCCATCCGTCTAGGTTTGTGATGGATTTCAGGGTTCCCAGACCCGTGTTTTAAAATTAATTCCTCAGAGTGCTATGCATTTTACAATGTCCCTGTGGGAAGTGCTGGCTTCACTTGCTATAGGGTGGTTTATTGTCCCCTTGAAGTGGTGTCCTCAGTGCCATGAACTTCCCAAGGCCCCACCCCTTTCCAGGGCTCCCCATCAGCCCTCCTGGGTCCCACCAGCTCTTCTAATTGCTGGAAGTGAGGTGGAAGAGGATGGAAAAACCATTGAGGAAGGAAATGGGCAGAAAGGAGAAAATTCAAGTATGAGAACCAATCTCTCTGCCAGCTTCTAGGGCCAGTTCAAGCACGGCCGTCCTTGTTCCTGATTAATTGTTGGATAGAAACTTATGGGTTATGAAGCAGTACAATACCAATTAAAACATTAAAAACTGGGGAAATATGCAAAAACATTAATAAGAATTATCTCTGATTCATGGAAGTTTCGGGAATTTTTATTTTCCTTTTTTGTTTACTTCTAATCAATACCTCTAGTTTCTAGAATTGTTTTAAGAATAATAACAAGAAAGACAAAAGAGAAACAGAAACAGACATGCAGGAACGACTGATGGCTGACAAATCAAGGGCATCTAACGTGTGCACCTTGCCCTCTCATCCGACTTGCTCCATCACCTTGAGCAAGCCCCTCTTTGAACTTCGGCGTCTGCTTCTGTGAATTTGGGCTTATGCCCCCTGCCCTGCCCACTTTATAAGTTGTGATGCTCAAATGAGAAGCTGTAGGGAGGACTGGCAAATGGTGAGAGGTTACATGCCTATAGATCGTTGTTTTTATCTGGTAATTAAGTACTGATTATTGAAAGTGCTTCTTTGCAGGTGATTCACTCGAATGATTTGTTAAGAATGCGAATTCCTGGGCCTGTGGCTTGGATAGGATCTCTGGGGGCAGAGCACAGGAATCTGCATTCTAACATGTGTGTGTGTCCCTACTTACATCACCCTCCCCATTCCATCCCCCCCATCTCCCCTGATTTCTTATGTTTACTCAACGTTGAGATCTGGGGATTTAGAGCAAACAGCATCACCACAGGAACATGGAAGAATGATTGTTGTAGGTGCTGACTTAACCAAAAGCAGCAAAAGGCCTAGCTGTTTCCCTCTTGCAACTGAAGAACTAAATGGGCATTCTGAATCACCCGGAGCGCAAATGATTAGATGTTCAGATTACATATGTGCTTGGGAGCTCAGAGGCCAGCCTGCTGAGGATTCCTGGGGCTGGGGAGAGAGGATCTATGATGGGTCTGTTGGACTTAGAGAGACTAGTAGGAAGAAGGGACATGGCATCTGGATGGGGCGCCCTGCCAAGTAGGGGGTCAGATGGGGGAGGGAGAGGCCGCCCCTCTAGCTCCATGTCAGGGAGTTGGTTGTTAGTCCTGCTGGTTTGGCAAGCTCAGTTCCCTAATCTCTACCAGCCCCCATGACTTGGGCAAGGGTCTGAGGAGCACTAGCCTGGCTGTGCAAGCTGGCTCCCATGACCCCCTGAGCTAGCTGGTGTCTTGGGCCGTGTACTAATGGATTTGCTTCCAGCAGACCCTGAAAGCACCCCTCTGCTTCCCCTAGGATTCCCTTGCTCATCCGTTTGAGAGGCGACGTGGCACAGTTTCTTCACTCGCTTTGCTGTGTGACTTGAGACCAGTTACTTGACCTCTCTGAGCATGCAGCCTCTTGTATCAAATGGGGAAGAGAATGGTTCCTACCTCAGAGTGTTGTCATAAGGATTTTCACTGAGATAATCCACAAAACCTCGTTGCAAGTTCTAGCCTGTAGCCAGAGCTCAATATATGTGAGCTACAGATGCAGTTGTCCACTCAGCAACCATGTATTGAACATCCACCATGTGCTGAGGGCTGTGCTGGGTGCAGGAGAAGGGCTAGAAGGACAAGGAGCTTGTGACCTGGGACCCAGAAAAGCGGTGTCCAGAACCTGAGGCAGAAAATGCAGTGGTGGGCTCAGTGGTTGGCCTAGAGGAGGAGACCCAGGCTGGGTTATGAAAGAAGAGGGGGCAGAATGGGGGTTGGGAAGACGTTCCAGGTAGAGAGAAGAGCATGTAAAAAGCCCCAAGGTTGTAACATCTGCACTCACTTCATCCTCTGCTTTGGAAAGAAATGGAGGGAGAAGTGTCCCTTTATCCCTCACCCTCTTGGTCCCCATGGGAAGCTGGCCGTTGAATATGAGGCCAACTTGGGAAGCCACAGCAATTCCCCCGAAGCGCCCTCCTGGCTCCTGGGTGGTCACCCAGCTGCCGGCAGGGAAGAGCCCAAGCCAGAAGGTGCCCTGGTCCCAGCAGGGGATATTTAACCTTCTCAGAAGCACCAATGCCTCTCGCGCATCCTTAGTGCCGCGCATCCTTCTGCCCCAACTGCAGCAGATTGTCTGCATCCTTCTGAACATGGCTGTCTGCTCTCTCCACTTACTCACTGTCTTCCTAAGGCCAAATCTTTGCTGCCTGCTCCATTTCATCCTGTTTATCCATGTGCATTGACTGCCTGACTCCCCAGGCATTCCAAGCCAAAGAGCACAAACTGACCGGAACCTTCATTAGAAGGATGAATTCTTGTTTGCACAGCCTTCAGAGGAGTGGAGAGTGGACAGATCTATCGCCCGGACACAGCAGACGCCACTCCCTGGAAAACAAGTGCAGCAAACAGTTACTCTCCTGCCAGCAGACAAAACAGGAAGTTTTTGACCCATAAGCAAATCAAAGCCCAAATGAGTGAGCCAAAGAGATTTCATTAACCCCCAGCGTGTGGGGGTCGGTTGCTCTCTACCACATAGAGATCTTAGAGATTAAATCCCACTTGGGTGGGAATCCCGGGGAAAGAGGATCAAACCGGCTTCTCGTGGTCTTGTTTTGGGGGAGAGGGAGCAGAGGAAGAGACTCAGGCACCTCACATCCTGTAAATGGGCTCAGAGCTGTGGCTGTAATAGAAGAGCCAGGAATCCTGGGGGTAGACCCCTGGCCCCCTCCTCGCTAGCCCCGAGACTTGGGACAAAGGACTTGACCTCTGTAAGACAGAGATGAGCATATCCACCTCTTAACCATTGAGGGGGATTAATGAAATAACAGGTCAAGACCACTTAAAGGTTAGTTAGTTCCCTTCCCTTTCCCGGGGTTCCCGGGGTTCCAGGGCAATGTTTATTAGTGTAATGATTCCACGATGTGGGTTTGAATTCAGCTGTGGCTTCCCCTGCCGTGCAGTAAGTACCTCCACATAGTCATCCATTCACCAAGTAGTTTTTTGAGCCCTTGATACTGTGCCAGGCATCAGGGATAGAGCTGTGGGCAAGACAGACATGCAGCCTGCTTTTGGGGTCCTGCAGCTGGCAGTTGGGTGGCTGCTGGTGTTTTTGGTGAGTAAGCAGTGATGGCTGAAGGTCTGCCCCACCATCGTCCCCTCCCCTCCAGGCTAAGGGATCAGCTCTGGGCCGGGGCACAGAAACCAGAACTGGCTCAGAGGCTGTGTTCTGTTCCTCCATTGGTGAGGATTGAACAGCTAGTGATGAGAAATTTGCTTCTCGTGGCAACTCATGTATCGGGGTTCAGGGGCAAGGTCTGGTGGGCTGTGGCCCTGTGTGGCCCCCTAGTCCTCAGGGGGCAGTGTTGGACCTCCCAGCTCTGAGCGGCTGAGCCAGCGGCGTGTCCTGTATTGGCCCAGGGGCTGGAGGCCAGTAGGGCTTCTCCTGCACCTGTGGGTACCTCAGACATCTCTTTACACTAAGAACCTCCCCAGCTCTTGGCCAGGTCCTGGCAGGAAGTGTAGACTTGTGGCATGTTTTCTTGGCTGATTTGATCCTAGGGCTATTTGGATGTGGCCTAAAAACCAAGTCACTGGACTTTTGCCTACTTCTTTGCAATTACCCTACTGCATTTGAAAGAGACCTTCCTGTGCTCTCTCTGAGTCTCCTCTCATCTCCTATCCCTTCTCCAACCCCACCCCGCAAGGGGCCAGGCATCGAGAAACTCTGGGACGGGGTGATGGGAAGAAGTACCTGTTGCACGCATTGCTAGAGGATAAACACACCTTTTGGTGTTTGGCCACCTGAAAGCACCTGGCCAAAGTGTCCGTCATGTCACAGTGACCACATCAAAACCTGGGCTCAGTCAGGCATGTCCGATTCGTATCAGTGTCACTGAGGATTTGCTGAGTTCAGGCAGTTGATGTCATCAGTCGATGCACTCAGTCCTCCCTCCTCCTTCCCCCCTTATTTCCCGGCTTCCTAATCACTTGTTAGACCAGATGGCAAAACAAATGGTGAATTATTTTGCAATGACATAAGTAGTTGGAATCTCTCTCCTTCTCTCTCTTTCTGGAATTAACTGTTTTTTAAGCCCTTACTTTCCTGACGTATCCTCAGCGCTGTGCTAGGAACTTGACATTCATTATCTCGTTTCATCCTCATGTGCATTTCTGGGGGGTTAGGTTTTACCAGCCCCGTTAGAGATGGAGAAGACAAGACCCAGAGCACTTAAGTGACTTGTCCAAAGTTAAACCTGGGCTCCCCACCTGAACTCAGTGTGTTCTCTTCCCACAATATCGCGTTCTTTGACCAGAAGATGATACAGGAAAAGTCAGCAAAGTCAATGCAAAGTATCTTTCATGGAGTGTAGAAGGCATGAGGCCAGACCTTGATTTATTCTTGTTACAGGATCCAGGATCCTGCCTGTTGAAATTCCACAGGTAAAAGATCTCCGAATAGGCACAGGATTCCCCAATGGGATGAAAGGAAGAAGAACAAGGACGTTTATCAGGCCTTTGCAGGCCTGTGCAACACTGGGTCTGTGCATGTCAAGAAGGGGATCTTGCCTGATTCTGGGGGTTCCTTCAAACCTGGCACGTTCCCCTGTCTCGCCTGGCACCCCTGAGCCTGCCACCCAGGCAGGGATGAACCTGGCCCAGTTGGTGGGAATGACAGGTAATGCTTTGGCGTTTGCTATGTTTCAGACATTCTTCTGTGTGCTTTATATCGTCTGTGAGGTTGGCACGTCTATTCTTCCCACTTCACAGATAAGCAGACTGAGGCCCAGAGACGTAAAGTAATTTGCCCAATTAGGCTAATTAAGTGGCAGAGCCAGGACCCAGACCCAGGGAGATTGGCTTCAGCGGCTGTGCTCTCGTCCACCCCATTGCACTGCCTCTGAAGAGGGGAAATCTGAATTTGAGGCAGGACATTAGGACGAGATGGGTTTAGGGTCCTGGTGGAGAAGGGGCTTCTTTGAAAAGCCAGCTGGGGTGATTGGCATTTTTTGACAGATGTCAGAAGGTTAAGGTGAAGTCTCTGAGCAAGTGTCCCAGGAGGCTGCCCGTGGCAGCAGCACCGAGACAAGCTGTGGGCAGGCTGGCAGGGACGGGCTCCCGCCCACAGGGCTGTTTGCCGAGAGGTGCCTGGTGAGCTCCACTGCCGGAAGGAACATGGCGGGGCTGGTTGTTCAGGCTCAGCTGGTGGAGGGGCCGGGGGCTTTGCACTTCTCGACAGGAGTGGACATGCCTTTCTGTGTGCTTTGTTTTTTATGTAATTTCATTGTAGTTGGAGATAAGTTACAGAACTTCTCAAGAAAAATCCAGCCCCAAAACCTGTAAGAAGGTGGATGTTTGGTCCCAGGACTGGACACTGGTTCTGTTCTGCCCTGGAGGGGGTCCCTTTTGGAAGGTCAGCAATCCCAGGCCCTGTGTAGGCGTGCGAGGTGGGGGCGTTCACTTAACCTTACCTGGGACTACTTCGCGGATCCAGAAGCTGGGGCTCCAAGAGGCTGACTTATCCACGGTCACACAGCAAACAAGGGGAGGGTTTGCACCCCAGCACCCCTGCTCTGAATGACAACACAGGTGGAAAGCAGATGGGTTGCGGTGCTCTAGTCCCGTTTTTACTCCACCAGGGGCAGGGTAGGCCTTGGGTGCCAGCTGTGTTTCATGCAGTCCTTTACCCCTGGGGACATGGTCAACTACTCCCGCCTTTGCTGGCAGGTGCTCAGTGTGTGCTCTGGGGTGAGAAGGGTGCCCTGGCTCCTGGGACAGAATCCAGACAAAGGACAGATAAGACGAGATAAAAGGCAGCAACCCTCAGGAGGAGGTGTGGCCAGAGGATTCGGGGAGTGCCGACCAGGGCAGGGTCACGTGTTTGGCCTACAAATGTGTCCAGTGACTCTGGACCATAATCGTGTTACTCACATGGGCCCTGCTTGACGCGTCACGTCCCCATGTTTGCTTTTGTTGGCAAACATTTGTGGAGCCCCTCCCTCCTCTGCAACAGGCCTGGTACTCCGTGGGGGGTGGGGGGTTGGGGGGCAGGCACAGTCCCCGCCCTCAGCGAGCTCTCAGTCCAGCGAGGTAATCAGGGCCATTTCGGTTTGTCGTGAGAACAGAGCAGGCACCAGAGCCCATCCGAAATCCTGGCTCCGCTGCTTACCGGCTTTGTGACATCATCTAAATTACTGACTCCGGGCCTCAGTTGCTCCATCTATAAAATGGGACTAATAATAGTCTCTAACCTATAGGGTTGATGTGAGGATTAAATGTGTCATCATAGAACAAGGGCTCAGATATAACTACATGTTAAATTGTACTTCGAAAGGTTTCACCTTTCTGCATATATGTCACAATAAGGAAATAACTGAAATTGTGGAACTGTCCATAACATTCTTTGAAATTTGCTAACTACTTGTTAACTTGCACTTTGAAAATTATCACTTTTATGTGTATATGTTATATTCCACAATTAAAAAATGGGGGAAAAACAAACAGAAAACACAAGGGCTCAGAACAATGGTCGGCACACATCATTCAAGGATCCTAGCTCTTTGGGAGGTGCTGGTGGCTGTGCTGTTAGGTGACAGTGACAATGACCAGTGTCACAGGTGCTGTAAGAGAGCTAAGCCCAGGGGAGCACCAGGAAAAGGGGTACCCAAGTGCTCTGAGCCCGCTGGTGGGGTGGGTCATCAGACTTATCATTTTTGGAGGAAGGGAGGTGTATGGTGAGGTCTGAAAGCCCCAAAAGAATTGGCATGAGAAGAGGTATGGCAAGTGCAGAAGACACAAGGAGTAAGACTGGGGCAGACGGCTGAGGCCCGAGGTGCGAGGGAGTGTGCCACTCACGGAGAGCCCCGGTGGTCCAGCCCTGCACGGCACAGGCTGCTGAGAGACGGGGCCTGAGGGGTGGGCAGGGGCTGGGCATGCCCACCCTTATGTGCCAGGCTTGGGAGTTTGCCCACCTCATGGAAGGCCATCAACACTCACTGGGGGTTTGAGGTGGAGAAAGATGGAATCAAAGCTGTATTTAAAGAGACTGGGGCACGGATGTCTCCAGGCTTGGAGCACTGAAACTAGGGGGCTCTTGGCAGCGGTCCAGACTAGAGGTGATGCAGTTTGTACTGAGGTCACAAGGATGGGGACGAGTAGGCACCAGGTGTCTGACAGGGCTCTAGGGAGATAGCAGTGCCATTTCCTGAGAGGTGGGAACCTGCTCACTTTCAGACAGTTTGAGGTTGAGGTGCCTGTGGGATATTCCCAGGGGTGTTGACCAACAGAAGCCCTCCTGACAAACCAGCCATCTTTGTGACCCCAGAAGGGCTGGGGGAAAGAGTGTTCCGCAAAGATGGAGCAGCAAGTTCAACTGCCCTGAAAATGAGCTGAGCATGGCATGTTCAGAGAAAAGGAGGAGGGAGGGAAGGAAAGCCACTTTGCAGACAAGAGCTCTCAGAGAGAAGCCAGTGAGTTACAAGTTCATACAGCGAATGCCCAGCCTGGCAATACTTCACCCCGAGGCATCCAACTCTTAGTCCCGTGTATTTCCAGATGTTTCTGGTTAGAAGTTCTGTAGATTCAGAGAAAATGCCCCACCTTCTGGATTCTGGCCTGGTTTGAAGATCACCCCAGGCCGGCTAAGCTGGAACGGAGCCGTAGAAAAGCAGAATGGACAGTTGGCGGAGCCCCAAATCAAGGGCCTCCCGGCAGCGACGCAGACATGGCTGGGAGGCGTTTGCACCCACAAAAGAGCTTTACTTTGCCCGAAGCTTCCAAGTGGGGGTTCACACAGCAGCCCCACGAGGGGCTAGTTTGGTTCTGAACTCCACCCAGGTGTCCAGGTCAGACAGGAGTCCTTTGGGCTCATTTAAACCCCTTAAACAGAGCTTGTAGGTGATAGAAGTCATGTGTAAAGCACCCTGAAAATCTGACTTAGGAAAGCTAAGGAAAAATGCACTCCTCCTCTTTGGGGGAGTTTCTATCCAGGTCTTGACAGAAACAAAATAAGACTTCAGAAGACAAGAAGGCAAGACCCACACCCTGTGGCTTACAGAAGTTGAAACTGCTAGTATATTTGAGAAGGAAATTTAAATTCCCCCTAATATCATTTGTACATTGTCTTTAATTTCGTTAGGAATTATGGGATGATTCATAACAACTTCATGAAGGGAAATTGATCAAAGTTTCCCTCATAAGAGTTTAGTTCAGTGATCACTGCCTGAGCGTCTTCCACGAACCCCGAGCTGTACCTGCCCCTTGCAAGGTGGAGCTGGGCTGCCATCAAGCCTGCGTGTACCGGACCATTCCCAGTGGGAATGATTGAAGCACAAAGGCAGATGGATGAAGGTCAATGTAGGGTCACTTCTGGGGGTGAAGTCCCATGCTCTGGAGCCAGACAGCAGCTTCGAATCTGGACTCCACCATTTACAAGGTGAGGGGTCGGGGCCCTGCGTTTAAGCTCTCTGGGCCTCAGTTTACTCATCTGTGAAATGGGCATAGCTTCTAGAGTCATCACGAGGATTCAGTGGGGGTGACTGTCACGTGCTCAGCTCAGCAGGATGCTGGGCACATCGCAGGAGCTCAGTGCCCTCCCATCATTTTACTATACAGGCACTGCCAAGCACTTCCTGTGCAGCCCAAGTGGCACCCATGTGTGTCCACACATAGGACAGCATTCCAGGCATGTAACTGGGTCCCAGTGGCCATGGAGAATGCTTTGAAGAAGCCCATACTGGATATACTTTGAAGAATTCTCAAACCACAAAGCTGGGCTTAGACGAGAGGGAACGAAATGACTTCCCCAATGCTGGGTTAAAGCCATGAGATAGACCAATGACCTTGAAGCATTGTTTAACAATCTGAGCCTCAGTTTCCTTCTCTGTAAAAGAGGGATGTTAGTGTACACCTCAGAGTTATGAGCCCATGGGAGGCTGTAAGAATCACAGGCAAGGTGTGTAAAGCACTAAGCACAGAAGCAGGCACACAGTAGGTCTATAAGGAATGGTCAGTGCACAGAAGGTCTATAATAGTAAACGTCATCATTGTGAGTGACTATATTCGGTAAATGGGCCTCTGCTATTAATCTGGCTCTGATTATCACCATGACTTCATTTAAGGACGGAGATTCCGTAGTAAAGGATAGAACATCAAAATACCACTTTATTTCTCAATTCCGTTGTTCTCAGTCACCAGCCAAGCGGAGTCCCTCCCTCCCAGCCTCCATATCTGAACTCCTTTCTGGACCCAGGGCCTCACCTGACAAATATAGTGCTAACTGCTGACCTAAATAAAAGCAACATCTGATTTTCTCCCTCCCTCCTGCCCTGAGCCTGCAGATTAATTTGCATGATACAGGGATGGAAAACCATGTAATTTTTTGTTGTCTGGCTACCTTGAGGTCATAGACTTGTTCCTGAATAACTGCTGGTCTAGACCGTTCTGGATCTTTCTTTCTTTGCTCCTGACCTCACACTGACCTTTTTGCTCAGCACCTTCTGCAGGGTGGTCTCATAGTCCCTAAGTGGAGGTATCCCTTTCTTCTCAGAATGACTGTCACTTTTATGTTTTTCAAAAGAAAACAAAAACGGGGGTAGGGGAGGTCTGTGCCCAGGAGGAAGTGAAAGATGAGCAGCGGAGCAGGGGTGTGCCCAGGCCCTCTCCCCTGGGGGCTGTGGGGGTCTGTCCCCAGCCATCACTGAGTATCTTTGTTCCCTGGAGCTGGGGGACCTCCACCGGAGGCTTCAGTTACCACAGGAAATAGATTCATTAATGAAAATCAGCCTGTCCTCTCCGGATCTGCCCCCGGGCCCTGACCCCACTTGCTTTTCTGAACCTCTCTGTTCGTTGCTTTGGCTCAGAGAATACCACTTAGTGTATTAAAAAAAAAGCAAAGATTCCCAGTGCACCTCCTTGCTGTACCAGTGTAATTATGCCTGCAAAGCTTCCATTCTGGAAGGCCTGGGGTGGGGGAGGGGCGCTGCAGCCTCCCACGGGCTCACCCAGATTCAGCAGCTCTGCCCATTCCGGTCATTTGGGGTACACAACCTGTGCAGGGACTGCCAGTGAGAAAGGTGCCCTGCTCTCTTGCCTCAGAGTCTTTGCACTTCCTGTTCCCAGCCAGCTCCTTCTGATCTCCCAGGCTTCCGCTTGGACAGCCCTTTCTTGGGGAAATCATTGCCTACCCTCCCCAGTCTGGACCAGCTTTCCTGCTCCGTGCATCCCTGGTGCCTGAGCGTGTAGCCGATCGTTTCATTCTCACCCCGATCCTGGGGGAGAATAGGTTCTCGTGTTCACTGAACTCTTACATGCCAGGGGCACTCCATAACTCATCATACCTGGTCTTTCCCACCGCCTTTGAGGTAAGGGCTGTTGTTCTGCCCATTTAACAGAGGAGGAAATAGAGGCTAGAGTTGGTTTGGAAAGCCCCAGGCCTCTCGGCTGCTCAGTGCTGGGTCTGGGAGTCGTTCCGGAGTTCTCTCTCTTGGCCACGGTGCTATGTTCCTTATCCCCGGGTTAGCCACTGTCCCATTGTGCTGTAATGTTTTCCTTTCCTCATCTGCTTCCCTGTTAAGGCGGGCTTTCTCCCTGAGGACCTTATCTTGCTTTGCCCTGGGTCCCCCAGCACATTAGCCTGGTGGCTTAACCCAGCTCCAAGTGTCTGATTGAGGCAAAGCATGGAGCTGGCTGCTGGGTAGTGTCCCTCCTGGGGACGGCGAATGGGCCCAGGAGGTCACTGACCTGCTGGGCAGTGGGGAACTAGCAAGCTGACCCATCCGAAGCCCACCAAAAGACAAAGTGGGGCCTTGCAGTTTGCAGGCCAGGAGGCTGGGGGACCAACTGCGTGCCTGCCTGCCAGGGTTCAAGGCGGCAGAAGCCCTTTTCCGCACACTCTGTGGGCACACCCAGGCCTGAGCTTTCTTTGTCCTTCTGGCCTTAACCCACCACTATTTGGCCTCTACCTCAGGGAAGCAGGGGAAGGAGAAGGACAAGTGACACCAGCCACTTTCCCTCCTTGTTGGAACCTCAGGACCAAGGTCAAGCTGGGGAAGTGAATTTTGGGACATTTCTTGGCTTTTCATCACCATGTTGGCCAGAATAGAAGACAAAGTGACTTCTCTGGGGCAGGGGTTGGTCACCCTTGCACCCCCAGTGCTCTGGGCATGCAATAAGCTATTATCACCAGAATATATAACCGTAGCAGGTCAGTCCTCCTGTAATCCCATTTTACAAATGAGAATACTGATGCCCAGATTGTTGAGGAGCCTGCCCAAGGTCCACAGCCAGTAGGTGGAGCCAGAAGGTAAACCCAGGTTGTCTGGGTCCACAGTTTATGTTCTGAACCATTCTGCTCCACTCCCTTTCAGTGGAAATAGCCACAACCTAAAGATGACCGATGTTTTCATGGGAAAGAACTTTGAACTCAGAATATTCATAGCAATAGCAGTGAAGGAAAGAAAGTCCCTGTTCTCCTGGAGGAGACAGTCAATGAACAGACCCACCAGAGATGTGAAGAAAGTCAAGCAGGTTTAGTGGGAGATGGGACTGAGTGAGAGAAGGCAGGGGACACAGCAGCTATTTTAGATCTAAGGATGCTTATGTCAGGCCTCTGGAGCTGATGTTTGCAGAGACCAGAATGAAGAAAATAGCTGGGGAAACACTACCTTCCCACAAAGTCTGGGGGTTCACTCGGGCCCCCTCTGTGCTGCCATTTCCAGCTCCATCTTTCCCTCCTCTCTCTGTTCCCCACGTCTGATCAGGCCCTGATCCTCACTTGCAGAGATTGTGTGTGGCCTTCCTGCCTCCAGTCTGGTCCCTTCTGCCTCTTTCCCACCCAGCAGCAAGGGGGCGGGGAGGGATCTTTCTAAAGGGAATTTGGTCATGTCACTCCTAATTATTAAAAATCTCACTCTTCCCCACTGCCTGCAGGGTGCCAGGGGGATGCAAAGTCTTGGAATAAACATGGCATCTCTTAGAACATGCTGGTAACATCAGTGGTAAATCATTTAAAAGATGATTTTTATATCAGTAAATCATAAGGTAGGATGAAAATTTTGCATGAATTTTTCAGATCAATCAGGAGGCTGTCTTGCCCTTGTAGGCCCACCATCCCAGGGTCCTTGGTGGAAGAATTGAGGAGCACTGGCCCAGAAGATGAGCCCAAACTCCTTAGCATGGTTTATGGGGCCCTCTGTGCACTTTCACACCTGCCATTGCCCCTGCCTTCTCCACCTGGAGAACTTGTTTATTCTTCGACCCATGGTTCATGTGTCACCTCCTCTTCCCCTCCTGCCCATGCTCCCCAGTCCTACTGTGCACATAGTAAGGGTCACATTTTAGCATCAGCCACAGCCAGTGATGACAGGTCCTTTCCCCAGACTACCCTGAGGGCTCCTCTCTGAGTCCCCGTGGCCAGCGTGGGGTCTCATCGTGCAGTGTCATGTTTGGAGAACTGAAGCCTTTGTCCTGAGTGCTAAAGGGTGGGTTTACCTCTGCTCCCATAAAGTAACAAACCCTCCACCCCTGCTAGAGTCAAAAGGGGGTGATCCAGTGATGGATCCAACTTCTGCCCATGTCTGGAGACATCCCAGGCAGGGTAAGACTTTTCCCAGTTCTTGCTTCACTTTTCTTTGATAAATTCCCAAGTCAGGCCAGTGCAGGGGGTGCCTGTTGCATGTTCCCTATTCCAGATCACAGAATAGGCTGCTTGCTCCTATCTGGTGTCAGGATTTCCACTGACTGATCGCAACCCTACCTGAGTCATACCGATATTCATCTCAGGTTGGCAGAGGGCAGCAAGGATGTTTTCTGCACTTGAGAGATGTGCTAGCACTGCTTAGGCAGCTCTGCAGGCCGCTGGCTGGCTAAGCTGCCCCTTTCTCTGTTCCTGAATCCATCGCTGCTGGGCCGATCGTATGAAATGATGTGGGAATGTTGCCTAGGGAATAGAGGGCCTGGCAAAAAGGCAGAAGGCTTGGGTTCCAGTCTTAGCTCTGCCACTCCCCAGTGCAAGCAAATGAGTTCCCAGCTCCAGGCCTCAGTTTTGCCTTCTCAAAATCAGAGCCTGGATGACCTCCACCTGGGGGGTCTGTCTTCTCTAGGAAGAAAGGGGTGGGGCCCTTTCCATTCAGAACCAGACCCCAGAGCCTGGGGGAACACAGCCACACCTCATCACACCAGTCAAGAATTATAGGCTAACAGGCATCACCTGCTGGGCAGAAAAGCACAGTGACCTGAGGCATCAAAGGGTGGAGCAATTTTCTAAGACACACCCGCAGGGAAACCAGATACTAAATATTTCTTCCCTCTGGGACCTGAGCCTGTTCTGGTCTGGGAAAACCTGATTTGGATAACCAAGGAAACCATGCCTAGACAACAGAAAATTACAACCTACACTAAGAAAAACAAAGTTATGGCCCAGTCAAAGGAACAAATGTACACTTCAACTGAGATACAGGAATTTAAACAACTAATGCTAGATCAATTCAAAAAGTTTAGAGAAGATATTGCAAAAGAGATAGAGGCTGTAAAGGAATCACTGGGCATATATACGGCAGAAATCAAAAGTTCAAAAAAACAACTAGTAGAATCTATGGAAATGAAAGGCACAACACAAGAGATGAAAGACACAATGGAAACATACAACAGCAGATCTCAAGAGGCAGAAGAAAATACTCAGGAACTGGAGAACAAAACACCTGAAAGCCTACACGCAAAGGAGCAGATGGAGAAAAGAATGAAGAAATATGAGCAACGTCTTCGGGAACTCAAGGATGAAACAAAGTACAATAATGTACGTATCATTGGTGTCCCAGAAGGAGAAAAGAAGGGAAAGGGGGCAGAAGCAATAATAGAGGAAATAATCAATGAAAATTTCCCGTCTCTTATGAAAGACATAAAATTACAGATCCAAGAAGCGCAGCGTACTCCAAACAGAAGAGATATGAATAGGCCTACGCCAAGACACTTAATAATCAGATTATCAAATGTCAAAGACAAAGAGAGAATCCTGAAAGCAGCAAGAGAAAAGCGATCCATTACATACAAAGGAAGCTTAATAAGACTATGTGCGGATCTCTCAGCAGAAACCATGGAGGCAAGAAGGAAGTGGTGTGATATATTTAAGATACTGAAAGAGAAAAACCGCCAACCAAGAATCCTATATCCAGCAAAGCTGTCCTTCAAATATGAGGGAGAGCTCAAGATATTTTCTGATAGACAATGACAGACTTTGTGAACAAGACACCTGCCCTACAGGAAATACTAAAGGGAGCACTACAGGGTGATAGAAGACAGGAGTTCATGGTTTGGAACACAATTTTGGGAGATGGTAGCACAACAATGTAAGTACACTGAACAAAGGTAACTAAGAATACGGTTGAGAGAGGAAGGTGGGGAGCATGTGAGACACCAGAAGAAAGGAGGAAAGATAAAGACTGGGACTGTGTAACTTGGTGAAATCTAGAGTATTCAACAATTGTGATAAAATGTACAAATATGTTCTTTTACGAGGGAGAACAAGCAAATGTCAACCTTGCAAGGTGTTAAAAATGGGGAGGCATTGAGGGAGGGATGCAATCTACATAAACTAGAGACTGTAACTAATAGAATCATTGTATTATGCTTCCTTTAATGTAACAAAGGTGATATACCAAGGTAAATGCAGATAAGGGGGGGGGGATAGGGGAGGCATGTTAGACGCTTGACATTGGTGGTATTGTCTGATTCTTTATTCTGCTTTGATTTAAGGTTATTTTTCCTTTTGCTGCTTCCTAGCTGTCATTTTTTTTTTCCTCTTTCTTTTGCCTCTCTACCTTCTTTGACTCTCCCTCCTGCCTTGTGGAAGAAATGCAGATGCCCTTATATAGATAGTGGTGAAGGTGGTGAACACATAAATGTATGACCGTGCAGAGAACCATCGATTATTTACTTGGGATGGAATGTATGGTGAGTCAACAAAACCATATTAAAAAAAAATGGGTTGATGACAAAACCTCGAGGGCATTATACTGAGTGAAATAAGCCAGACACGTAAGGACAATTATTGCAGGGTCTCACAGATAGGAACTAGTTATAATATGTAAACTCATAGACATGAAATATAAGGTACCAAGATATAGGCTTAAGAATGGGGAGTGGTTGCTTAGTATGAGCAGAATGTTCAATTAGGACGAACTTAAATGTTTGGAAATGAACAGGGGTGTTGGTAGCAAGATGTGAGAATAACTAACAATGCTGATGGTGTGTAAATGAGGTGGAAAGGGGAAGCTCAGAGTCATATATGTCACCAGAAGGAAAGTTGGAGGTCAAAAGATGGGAATGTATAAAACTGAATCCTATGGTGGGCAATGTCCATGATCAACTGTACAAATACTAGAAATCGCTTCCATGAACCAGAACAAATGTATGATGATACAATTAGAAGTTAATAATAGATAGGCATATAGGGAAGAAATGTATACCTATTGCAAACTATATACTACAGTTAGTAATATTTCAACATTTTTTCATAAACAGTAACAAATGTACTATACCAATACTACGAGTCAACAATTGAGGGGGGTTGGTTAGCGATAGGGGAGGATTAGAGTTTCCTTTTCTTTTTTTCATCTTTCACTTTATTTCTTGTCTGGAGTAATGAAAAGTTTCTAAAAATTGAACAAAAATTAAGTGTGATGGATGCACAGCTGTATGAGGGTACCCAGGGGCAAGTGATTGTACACTTTGGATCTTTGGATAATTGTATGGTATCTGAACAATCTCAATAAAAATGAAAAAAAAAAAAAGAAAAGAAAAGAAAAAAAAAAATCAGAGCGTGGGATCAGATGCTTGCAAAGGTACTTTCCAACTCTGAAGTTCCAAGGATTCTAAAGATGTGAAATCATTGTAAATTTCTTCAAATAGAAGGCATTTACATCCCTGATGGCCATTAGCTTGAGGGTGTCTTACTCATTTCTGGGTTCCAGGATGAAGTCCCTGGCTCTGTCTGTGTATGACTCTACTATGTGTATCTATATGTCTTTGGTCACGGCCTGAGAAGCAACCCAGGTTGATGAATTTAGATGTGCTTGTCCCTGTTGCTTTGATGGCACAATGGGCCATCCTTCTTGAAAGAGGGAAAAGACAGTGAAGTGATGAGCAGACATGAAATCTTAGCACTGAGAGTTCTTATTAATGTGTTGGCACAAAGCTACTCACCCTTCCTAAATCCTGCAAGTACTGGGCACCTAGTGCCTGGCATGTGGGATACAAAGATATTTAGGCACTGTCTCTGCAGCCATGGATTAAGGAAGTGAGTTGAACTCATATGATTCATCCATGGTGATATAACTGATTGGGGTGGACCAGCTTTTAGCAGGGGATCCTTGGTGAGGGCAATGGAAATGTATCCTCTTGGGCCCCAGGTTTGTTGGTGGTAGTTGCAGGGAAATTGGGTAAATGTCTCCAGGGCAGGGGTGGGAAGAGGGCTTTGGTGCCCCAGCTAGAGAGCTGGCTCAGCTTCTCTGTGAAAGACCAGCTTCCATCTCCCCAGGAAACATACAGCATGCAGAAATGAATCAAGCTGGGATTCCTCCAGGCCCAAGAGAGTGGCTGACATGCAGCATGTGTAGAATGGGGAAATGGGATATTGTTGAAACATGCTACTTGATTTTTTTTTTTTTTTGGAGGGGAGGAGCATCTCTCAATCTATAATTCAATTACTCTGAAATTCTGTATTCTTACTGTACAGTCTGCTAATACACAATAATAGCTAATCTTGATATAGCCCAGAAACTTGCTTTCTAGTCCTCCAGTTTGCTTAACAGCTGCCAATCCAAGTTGCCTCCAATTGCTTCTATCGGTCTCCAATGCCTGTGAGCCAAACTTTTTGTAAGATGGCAGATGTGATCAGTGTTAACTGCTGAACCCACACATGTAAAAGCTATGCTCCATCAGCAGTTCTCAAAGTGGGGCACAGAGACCACCAGCCTCAGACCTGGCAGAATCCAGGGGACGGTGGTCAAGTGCAGGTACCCTGGCGGACAAGACCCACTGTCAGAAGTTCTCTGGGTATCTACATTTCACCAAACACTCACTGCAATTCTTTGTTATGCACACTAAAGATTCAGAAATGCTGTTCAGCAGAGGAAAGCAGAGCAGTATGTTCCCTATACTGCCAGTCATTTATGTTATTAAATAGTCCCTGTAATGCTTATAACGACAAAGAAAATTACTCTTTGCTGATGTCTATGATGTGCCAGGTCCTATGCTAAATGGTTTCTTTGGAGGCTGTCATATAATCCTCAGACCAACCCTGGGAGGTAGACACTAGTACTGTCCCCATCTTACAGATGGGAAAACTGTGCCAAAGGGGTCAAGTGATCTGCCCAAGATTACTGGGTAGCCGAACGTCCTGGCAAATCCGAGAAGAGAAGCAGGTATACTATTAAGTGGGCGGAGCCAGTTGGTCCCAGCAGGGAAAGGCCGGAAGGAGAACGGGGTTACATAACCCTGCCTTCCCAAGAGCGGCGCCTTCTGGGAGGCCAGGCTCAATGGGGCGGCTGCAGCCTCCTTGGCTGGGAGAGCGGATGGGCCATTTGAGGCTGCGCAGCTGAGCCCTCCTCCCCCGTCTCTCCAGCCAGCAGTGACTTCCGAGGGCCCCAAAGCATCCGTCAGCAGGTGCACAGCCTGCCCGCCCCTCGGATTTCTAATTTCCAAGGAAATCCACGCCTCCCAAGCAGTGGAGGAGCCGCGTCCCTTCCCCACCATTGTCCCTGTTCCGGGCCACCCCATTCATCCGAAGCTGGTCTGGCTTGGCAGCGGCCCCGTTCCTGTTCCCGCGCCCCTCCCTCACCCTGCCCAGGCGTCCGGAAGCCCCAACAGCTGGTCTGGGATGTAAATAAGGCCCCTCCGGCCGCACCTGGCCCGGCTGAAAGGGAGCCCCGGCGGCGGCCGTGCGCTGCCCCTCGCCAAACCCTCCCCGGCAGCTCTTGGCGCCCGCCTCCCGCTTCCTGGCCTCGCCAGGCGGGTGGAAAGTGCCAGTTTCCTCCCTTCATCAAAGGCTGCTGGAGCCCCCCGGAGCCCGTTCCTCCCGGAGGCTGCGAGCGCCCGACTTTGCCTCCAGGCTCCCAGGCTGCTGCTGAGCCCTCCTGTTGGGGTTGCAGGATCTGTACTGAGAAACCCCCATAAGGAAAGTGGGGGGCCGGGGGAGGGAGAGTAACATTCTGGGAGTGCGGGTTTAGGCTCCAGGAAGCCCATGCAGCCTCATCAGCCATTTTGTGATGTATAAAATCTACCACCACCAAGTCATTCATTCATTCATTCATTCATTTGTTGGACAAATCTCTGGAACATCTGTTATGTGCCAGGGAGTATTCTAGGCATTGGAAATAAAATAGTGAACAAAAGGGGGAAAAATAGCTGCCCTCTTCCATCAGTGAAGAAAAGCAAAGCAGGCAAGGGGATGGGAGTGCTGAGGTTCCAGTGGTTTCTCTTAATAGCCACCACTAATTGTGAGCTTTCCTAATTGCACTCAGGGACTCCCACCATCTGACCGGTTCCACCCGGTTTTTCCTTGGCAGTTACCTACAGGTTCTGTTAACTGAGCAGGAGCAGAGCAGCTGGGCTGGAGGCAGAGGGTCCCCAGGACAGCCAGCTCCAGGAGGGCACCTCGCTTACCTCAGACACCTGGGTTAGGGCGCCAACTCATGGCCCACGGGCAAAACCCAGCCCAAACAAGTAGGGTTTGGCTCATGCCTTTAAAAATATATTTTTTAATGGTAGCTAACATTTAAGAATAGGGAGATTTCACATAAACTTTGGTTTTCTGGCTTTTCTTAAAAAGAAAACATCCCTGGCAACATCAGGGAGCTCTCCCAGAAGGAAATGTGATAGAATCATATGAAGTATGATTCTCTTCTTCCTACCCAATTCTAAAATCAACAGGAAGATGGCCAGGTGACTGAGGTGTTGGAAGGGGCCTTATACTAGGATTTTGAAGTGGAAAAACTGAGGCTCGGGTCCAAGTCATGCTTGTTAAAGGCAGATTTGGAATTGGAACTGGGTCCTGACAACACCCAGTCATTGGTACTTCAGATTTTACCTTTCTTATCCGGGTTTCCATTTCCCTGCATCTCCCCCACCAGGGATGGTAAAGTGGCACGGTGGCCCTTCATTCAGTAAAATTACAAACACCACAGAAAGATATTTTAATTTAAGAGAAACCAACCTTTCTTCCTTTTAAGACAAAACCTACTGAAGTTTTAAAGACTTTTTCCCAAATTTGGTACTTTAATTATAGTTGCCTTTTGAAAATGCCCAAATTAAAAATAGACATCTAAAGGAGAACACAGGCCACAGCCCAGAGCCTGTACCATGTTCACGTTTTCCTGGAATCAGCCCTCCTCTGACCTAATTTATGCTTTGGGGAGATCAAAGGGAAATGAAGGGGGTCGGAGGCTGGGACTGGTAGAGCTAGGCATCCCTTGGTAACAGATGGTGGATCTGGGTTCTATGTTGCATAATTAAGAATAGCTACGAATTGGTAAAAGATGTTAGATTACAGTCATTTCTTTGTAGCATAAAGCCATTTTCAAAGTGTGGTCTTTGAACCAGTAGCATCAGTGCTACCTGGGAGCTCGCTAGAAATGCAGATCTCAGGTCCCATCCCTGACCAACTGAATCAGAAATTCTAGGGGTGGAACCCAGTAAACTATATTTTAACAAGCTTTCCAGGTGATTTCAAATTGAAGTTGAGAACCACTGGCATAAAATATTTTTAATACCTGGTGGGGGTAGCCAGTCCAGGAGAGGATGACATGTGGGTGGAAGGAGGGGCTGGTCTGCTAAATATGAACTGTCTTTAGTAGGCTCTGGGGTCTCTGGAAAAGTCTCTAGAAATGTCCCAATGGGTTCTTTAAATCTAAGTATTGTGTAAGTATCATCAGAGTTTCCCAGAGAAACACAACCAACTGTGTGTGTGTGGTGTGTGTGTGTGTAGTGTGGGAAGAGAGAAATTTGTTATAAGGAATTGGCTCACACAATTGTGGGAACTGGCAAGTCCAGATTCCATAAGGCAGGTCAGAGGCAGAAAATTCTAAGTCTTTAGTCCAAGTCTGTAGGAGAAGCCAGGGAGGAATGAGGATGTAGTCTTGAGGCAGAATTCCTCCTGATTCTGGAGCCCTTGGTTCTTTGCTCTTAAGGCCACCGACTGATTTGATGAGGCCCACTCATATTGCCGAGGGTAATCTCCTTTACTTAAAATCAAGTGATTATAGGTGCTAATTCCATCTACAAAATAGCTCCACAGTGACAACTAAGACAGTTTGACCAAACAACCAGATACCGCCTAGTCCAGCTGGCATGTAAAATGAGCCATCACAGTGCTGAAGTAAATGCACTATAGACATTAGGTGGGAGTGAATCATCACTTGCCCAAGACAGCTGAAGAACGGGAGACCTTCTAAACGTTCCAGCATGGGCAAACTGCATCTAAGAATAGCCCTCCTTAACTGAGATTTCTAGTGAGCCCCTTAAAATCTTGGACATCTTCTACCCCAAGGACTTGGAATGCTCCTCTGATAACAAAGCTAGATTTACTAACAGTTCCCCTTTTGTCCCTGCTGCTAGGAAGCCCACGGCTAAATGAGATGCTTACCATAGCCCTCATAGTTAATATATTTTTTTCCCCATTTCACTTTTATTCTGTGAACATGTCCTTTGTTATGGTTTCTTCAAATCCTGTTTTCAGAGACAAATAAACAAGGGGAAAGAGAAAAGGGAATAAAGAGGAAAAGAGCTTGATTTCACAGCTCAGATAATTTTCAGATCGCCACCTGCTTTATAAAACTGATAGCACTTTGTTGGAAAAGACAGACGTTCTTTCAGTGATGAGGCAGCAATTTTTTCTTCGTTAATGAGTCCTTTTCACTCCCTCATTTTCCTGATGTCCCCATGGCAATGGGTCCCTCAGGTAGCTCCCCAAACTGATGTTTGGGGGACATGTTAGTTACTGAAGAGTTAGAAAATTAAGAAGGCAGCTCCTGTGAGTCTGCTCGGGACCAGGAACACTGTCCTGTAGACAGTGGGGAGTGTGGGAGTGACAAGACCAGCTTTGCATTTGTTTAAGGTTTGAAATTGCTCTTTTGCTGATTGTTTTTTCTAACATGCTGTTGGTCCTATGAACAAGCATGGAAATTTCTGGAACAGCATCAGAAATCGCTCGTGCACCATCTTGGCATGAAGGTGAAGAATTCCTCTCTTCCTTCTGACCTGTCCAGAGCTCCCCGTAACCCAGGTTTCTTAAACCAAGGCCCAAAGAGTCCACAGATACATTCCTAGGGGTCTGGAGTTCCATATGAGAATCTTATTAATTTTGTGTTTTTATTTTGGTGGTAATATTTTTTGAAAAGGTTAATTATAGCACATTCTGATGTATCAGGCCCACCCTTGATAACCTACTCCTGCCATGTGAAATCATGGCACATGTGTTCACTTACAGTCTTGGGGTACATTGTAGCCCCATGTAATTTTCTTGGGCTAATGAGAAATAGGCAGAGACAGGGAATATACACATGATGAGATTACACCAAGTCAAGGTCAAATGATGTCCCCAGGTGGAGTTTTACAGTAACTAAAAATGAGAAAAGTAGTGGGAAAATTGAGTCCTTGTGCAGCACAGGGAGAGGAGAAATGGCATACTCCAAAGAGCCCGCCCCGGGGCAGTCAGCGGGCACCACCCGCCTTTCAACCTGGGCTTCTGTTCCTAGTAAAACAATATCATCCATCGTTTAATTAATGTTGTTACTTGGAATGTTTCCATGTGTTTGGGTTGTGTGGTTGTGTACCTAGTTTTATATTTGTGCACATTTAAGTAACATTATGTTTTAAGTACTTTAAATCAGCACTAGTCTGGAATTACCTTAAAATGAAAAGTTAAAATCAAATTTTAAATACATATATTATGTGTGTGTGTATATATATATATATATATATATATATATATATACACACACACACACACACACACACACACACATACTTTTTAATTCAAGATTAGAGGCCCAGGAGAATTTCTTCCCTTTGAAGGAGCCTGGACACATCTAAGCTTTATGCACATTCTCCTGAAAGTCTCCCTGTGGGAAATTGTGTGTGCCTACCTGTGCAGGTGCACCCTTGGCCTCCTAAACTGCCATGGAGAAGAAGGAAATGGAAGGGAAAGAAACCTCAGACAGCACATTTCAAAGCCTCGCTGAGCTATTTTCTGCCTCTGCAATGGGATGTAAAATGACACTGGGGTGTCGTTTCCATTTTCTCCTGGCTTTGTGGTCCCAAATACAATATTAACAGACATGCTCTCTCCCTGGTGATTCTGCAGGCCACAAAACTGTCTCCAACTAAAAAGAACATCAAAAAATAGGAGAGGTTCCTCTATTCATACTAGTAATTTATTGCCTTCAGAATTGTCCTTAGCAATTCAAATAGGCAAAACAGCGGGTCCTTTTTCCTTCCTAGCCCTTCCATTTCCTTTAGGCCAGTATCTTTTTTCATTTCTTTTCCTTTATTTCTTTATTATTTTTTTTCTTTTGGTTTGTTTTTAAGTGGCATTATTTCAAAGCCCATGAGGCCTGTGAATATTCCTAAAGGAATGAATACATCTGCTAAGAAGTCAGAAAATGCAAAGGTCCGAGTTTTCCTATTCAAAATCAATGTTAGTTGAATTCAATGACCTAGGGCCAGCCTGCGGCAAAATAATAGAGCTGATGAAATTTGTCTTTGAGATTCCTGGCCTTGTTTCTCGGATTTCTTTTTCTTCTTGAAAAAAAAATGCATTGGCCACCTTCTGTGTGCCATATTTTACCCAAATCCTGTACTAGACGTTGTCGTCTTTACTAAATGGCTGAACCTTATATTTAATGTAGTCAATGACCCTGTGGGGTAGGCCGAGCTGTCCTCATTTTACACAGAAGAGGTTCAAAAGTTTAAGGGCCTTGCCCATGATCAAGCCCGGGTCTTCTGATTCCAAACCTCATTTTCTTTCCACTCGCCAGTGCCCCAATAGCCTCTCCTTTTTTTTTCCTATGTGAAAATATGCTGTTAGATAACATTATCTTCTCTCAGACATAAATACTTTAATATTAGCTTGTTCAATGTTATTGATTTGAAGGCTTGGCTGCTATTAAAGAATTTTCTGGCATCAGTGAACAATTAGAAAGTTTGTTTGGCTACAGGTCGTTCTGAAGAGAGCATTAACTCATTCATTCATTCACACAACAGGTATTCATTGAACACCAACTCTGTGGCTGGCACTCCTGCAGGCTGTAGAAAGACAAGGTCCCTGCTTCATGGTACTTATCTTCGACAGGATGCACACATTATGCCAGTGTAGTGTAAAAAAGTATGGGATCTGGAGTCACAAGGCCTAGTTCGATACCCTGTTCTGCTTCTCACTGATGTACTTACCCAGTTCTCTTGCCCTCCCTCACCCTCAGTTTCCCCATTGTCAGAATAGGGGTGCTGAGACCAACACAGCTTTACAAAGTGTTGTGAAACAAGTGTCTGCACTTGTTCTCAATATTATTATTCAGGTGCTGGTGCCCCTGACAGATCCCCAGCCATGAAACAGGCATTGAATTAATACCTACCTCTTGGGTTATTGAGAGTATTATATAAGTTAATCAAGGGAAAGCACTTAGAACAGTACCTAGCACACAATGAGGGATTTGTGAATGCTTCAGTGAGGATAACATCTAGCTCCGAGTATTGCTAGGAAGATTAGAGATAATATTTATAAATAACCTACAAAGGTGCCTGGTACAGAGCAGCTCCCCAATCATACTGTCTGCTGTTGTCACCATCACCACCATCACTGTCCCCCGAGGCCCGTCATCCCATAGGAATGGAGGCAGGCACCAAGACCGACGCAGGGTGCAGTGACTTCTCTCCAGTGCCCACCGGGATGTCCCTTAGGTCCTCAGTAAACTCATCAGTCTTCCTAATTTAGGCCCATGCTAGTTGCCCCATGCATGTTTTGTTTTGTTTTGTTTTCGATGCAATTTTTTTACATATATTCACATACCATACAATCATCTGAACTGTACAATCACTTGATCACAGTATCATCATATAGTTGTGTATTCATCACCACAATTTTTGAACATTTCCATTACTCGAAAAAAATAAAAATAAGAATAAAAACAAAAATAAAAGTAAAAAAAGAACACCCAAAACATCTCATACCCATCCTCCCCCCCCCCCCCATTTTTCACTTACTTTTTGTCCCCATTTTTCTACTCATCTGTCCTTAACACTGGATGAAGGGAGTGTGAGCCACAGGGTTTTCACAATCACATGGTCACACCTTGTAAGCTATATAGTTATACAATTGTCTTCAAGAATCAAAGACACCGGACTGCAGTTCAGCAGGTGCACATGTTTCCTTCTAGCTACCAATACGCTAAAAACAGAAAAGGGATATATCTCTATAATGCATAAGGATAACATCCAGAATGACCTCTCGTCTCCATTTGAAATCTCTCAGTCACTGAAACTTTATTTTGTTTCATTTCTCTTCCCCCTTTTGGTCCAGAAGGCTTTTTCAATCCTATATTGCCAGGTCCAGGCTCATCCCTGCGAGTCATGTCCCATGGTGCCACGGAGATTTACCCCTCTGGGAGTCATGTCCCCCGTAGGGGGAGGACAGTGAGTTTACCTGTAGTGTTGGCTCAGAGAGGTAGGCCACATCTGAGCCACAAAAGAGGCTCTCTGGGGGTGACTCATAGGCACTATTATAAATAGGCTTAGCCTCTCCTTTGCAGTAACAAGCTTCATAAGGGCAAGCCTCAAGATCAAGGGCTCAGCCTACTAAACTGGTAGTCCCCAATGCTTGCAACAATATCAAGAATTCCCCAGGTGGGGACGTTTAATATTATCACATTTTTTCCCAGTCCCTGAAGGGGGCTTTGCAAATACTTTTTATTCTCTGCCCAGATTACTCTGTGATGTATCAGGACTTCACACTAACCTGTACAAACCAACTGGATTTTACCCCCTATTCAAGGTTCCATGTAATTATGGTGTTTGAATAAACTGACCATACAAGTTAAATTATATAGTGTGCTACAGAAAATACAGATTTTGCACCAAATTAAGAACTCTTCCTTTGGTCTCACATAGAAGTTGAAGTTTTAAAACACAGTCAATATCATCCTTTACCTTTTAGTCTGCTTTACCTTAGTCCTAACCAAGTCCATTTCGTACATATCTCTAATTGAAGTCTGATCTCTTTGTCAGCCTCTAACATTTTCTGTATGGGGTAATGCTGACATTCGTAACTGCCAAACTCTGGCTCTGAGTCTCAGATGTCAAATGGATACTCGAGGTTACAGGGACCGACTAGGTTATACACAAACAGCTCAGCATCTCAGAATTTAGAAATACCCATTACAGCTCATGAATGGATGCAACTGCTGTAAGAGTTTACAATCTAGAAACCTTTACCATAAGTCTTCCCCTAATAACCTATGCTCTCAGATTCAATTCTCAGAGTTTGCATGTTATAGTTAGTCCATATTAGTGAGGCATTGTAATGTTTGTCTTTTTGATCCTGGCTTATTTCACTGAACATACCATCCTCAGTGTCTGTTTACCTAGTTGCATACCTCACAGCTTCATTTTTTTCTTGGAGCTGCATTCCATTGTATGTATATACCACAGTTCACCATTCCGTTTGTAGTCATCGTACCCTTAAGCCACTTCCATCCGTTGAAAATCATGAATAGTACTACCATAAACACTCCTGTGCAAATGTCCATTCATTTCCCTGCTCTCAGTTCTTCCAGGTATATACCCAATAACAGGGTTGCAGGACCATTTGGCAACCCCATAGTTAGCTTCCTGTGGAACCACCACACTGCCCTCCAGATGGGCTGCACCATTCTACTTCCCCAGCAACAGTGTTTAGGTATATCTGTCTCTCCACATTTTCTCCAGCACTTCTATCCTTCTGTTTATTTTTTGAACAGTTTTACTCACACACCATACAATCCATCCTAAGTAAACAGTGATTCCCGGTATAATCATGTAGTTATACATTCACCACCACAATCTATATGAGGATATTTCCATTTCTTCCACATAGAAAGAGGAAGAGGCGGAAAAAAAAAAAGATAGAAGGAAAATAAAAATAAAATAGAACACAGTGAAAATGTCACACAACAACAAAAATCCCATATCACTCCCTTATATCCCCCTCTTATAGACATTTAACTTTGGTATATTGCCTTTGTTACAATTAATGGAAGCATCTTACAATGTTATTGTTAACAATAGACTTTAGTTTGCATTGATTGCATTTTTCCCCATACCATCCAATTTTCAACCCCTTGCAATGTTGACATTCATTTGTTCTCACTCAAGTAAAACCATTCTTACATTAGTACATTTAATCACCATCATTGACCACTCTAGGTTTCGTAAGTCTTTATCTTCTATCTTTCCTTCTGGTGTCATACATGCCTCTAGCCTTCCTCTTTCAACCATACTCACACTCATCTTTGTTCAGAGTACTTACAATATTGTGCTACCACCACGCAGTATTATGCTAACTGTTTCTGGGTCTATGCAACCAGTTCTGTTGCCCATGCATGTTTAAGGATTAGTGGTACAGATTGTGGTTCAGAGTTGTATGCATGGGGCCAGCTTCTTGGGTCATACCCAAGCCCTTGGCTCCACTGCCTTGGCTGCCCCAGGTGGTCGGTGGGATTTCACTGTTACCCCTGCATTCTGAAGCAAGGCCACCCCTGTCTGGCCTGGGGGAGACCATGTCTATGGGACACTGTGCCTTGGGGATGCTGAGTCCCTGCAAAGTGAGTGGTGCAGAAAGACTTGAGAAAACCAAGCATAAAGTAAAGGACACTTGGTGCTGTGGGTGTTAGGGGAAGGGAACGGTTCTTCTACTCAAGCGGCAGGAAAGAGCATGGGAGTGCATCAGCCTTGAAGGACTGTGGAGGTTGAACCAGCAGAGAGAGAGTAGTGAGACTTCCAGATGGGCCCAGCCTGAGGAATGCTTGGGGCAGAGGGAATAGAGTTAGTAATTGGTTTCTCAGGAGCTCCTTTCAGTTATGGAGGCGGGAGAAATGGGAATGAGACTGGGGAAGTAGGCTAGTGCTGGACTGCGGAGGACCCTAAAAATCTGGTGTATGAATGGAAACCCCGTTCTCAGGGCGGGAAGACAGCCAGGACACCATGTCACCTGCAGCCCCTGAGAAGCCACTCCATAGCCTTGGTGCCCCCAGTTTCTCTGTAACTTTAACCACAATTAATATTAATTCCCTTTATATTTAAAAAAGAAGATCCACGTTGCATGTTCAGAAGTGGTAAATGGAGGCATGACATTAAAGTAACAATGGGTGGGTGTTGGAGACCAGGATGGCAGCAGACTAAGGCAGAGTGGTCTCGTGTTCCCTGCCCTGGGTGGACTGTGAGGACTGGTTCATACTGAGAGTGAGTGGCCTTTGGGAGAAACTTTTGTTCCTAGAATTTAAGGGGAAGACATGTCTTCCCAACCATTTCCCTTTGGCCTCTATTGAGGTTGCCAGCTTTCTGCCTTGGTGCCTCCTGGACTGTGAGCTCTTTAGAAAAAGGGTGTGTCTCCCAAACACAGTGCCTTGTACATTGTGTGATGTTGATACATATTTTAATAGTTAGATCAGTGGACATATAGCGCAGAGAAGAAAAGCTCAAAGGACATCAGTGCAAATACCCGCATATTTCGTTTGGTTGCAAGCAACAGAGTCTGGACTCATACTGTGTAAATGCACCAAAGCAAGTATCCTAACTAACAGAATAAAAGTCCAGGGGCTGGGGTCAAGCTTCAGCAACATATGGGCCTAGGTGTTCAGATGATGCCATTGGGAATATATCCCCCCATCTCTGCTCATTCTTCCTCTGTACCCTTCATTGCCCGGCCAGCCCTCCCCTCATGGGGACCCTCCTCTCTTGCCCTCCAGCTCCAGGCTGCCATCCTCTTAGCTCAGCAACTTCAGGGAAAAAGGACCTGAGAGTGAGGGATAGCAGGTACCAGAGGAAGCCAAGAGTGACAGATGTCCACCTTAACAGGCTTGTAGAAACATTTGCTCCCCTTGCTTTAAAATAGATCAATCAAAAGCCGGACCTGAAAGCTTTCTTCCTCCTTTGGTCAGGAAGATGGGAGGACTAGGCATCAGAGTAGAGTAGAAAGTGGACAGCTCTGGTGCTGCGCAGACCCAAGTTTGAATACTGGCTTTGCTAAGTGTGTGCCTTCAACCTGCTAGCTTAACCTCTCTGAGCCTTAGTTCCCTCTGTCTCGCCAGCCAGCCGGCAAACTCCATAAAGGCAGTGCCCTGGTCACAGTGTTTTTATTACTCTGTCTCCGCTGCCCGGTGGCATGGTATCTAGCACAGGGGTAGCTATGTGATAATGTTAAATAAATCAACGGTGGTTCAAGATTGTTGTACAGAGAAAAGAAAAAGCATATAGGGAGCTCCTAATAAAATGCCTGGCCCGTAGATCGTGAAGAGATTACAGAGTTTATTGTGATTATTCCTCTGACAAAGCAAGCAGGATGAAACAAAGTCTGCCTGATGGAGATTTAGAAATGGAGCCATGGGCCTTTTAAGTTGTCTGTTGGTTGGTTGATTGCCTCTCAGTGACCTGCATTAGCCATTGCAGTCATAGATGCGGCCAAGTGGCAGTGCACCCGCGAGGACTGAGTTCTCATTCCTCTTGTGTCTCCTCTGCAGCTGGAGCTCTCGAACACCGCCATCCTGCACCAGATGCGGCGGGACCAGGTCACGGACACGTGCCGAGCCAGCAGCGCCCTGAGCCGCAAGCGCCGGGTCCTGACGCCCAACGACCTGAAGCACCTGGTGGTGGACGAGGACCACGAGCTCATCTACTGCTACGTGCCCAAGGTGGCGTGCACCAACTGGAAGCGGCTCATGATGGTCCTGACCGGGCGGGGCAAGTACAGCGATCCCATGGAGATCCCGGCCAACGAGGCCCACGTCTCCACCAACCTGAAGACCCTGAACCAGTACAGCATCCCAGAAATCAACCACCGCTTGAAAAGCTACATGAAGTTCCTGTTCGTCCGGGAGCCCTTCGAGAGGCTGGTGTCGGCCTACCGCAACAAGTTCACGCAGAAGTACAACACGTCCTTCCACAAGCGCTACGGCACCAAGATCATCAAGCGCCAGCGGAAGAACGCCACCCAGGAGGCCCTGCGCAAGGGGGACGACGTCAAGTTCGAGGAGTTCGTGGCCTATCTCATCGACCCACACACGCAGCGGGAGGAGCCGTTCAACGAACACTGGCAGACCGTCTACTCCCTCTGCCACCCGTGCCACATCCATTACGACCTCGTGGGCAAGTATGAGACGCTGGAAGAGGATTCTAACTATGTCCTGCAGCTGGCAGGGGTGGGCAGCTACCTGAAGTTCCCCACCTATGCCAAGTCTACGAGAACTACTGATGAAATGACCACAGAGTTCTTCCAGAACATCAGCTCAGAGCACCAAACGCAGCTGTACGAAGTCTACAAACTCGATTTTTTAATGTTCAATTACTCAGTGCCAAGCTACCTGAAATTGGAATAAAAGGGGGTGGGGAGAGGGAAAGAATCATGCTTTTTAATTTAAGATTTTTATTTGTCAAAAGAAATATATGGATATTGGGTTATTTTGTAAATTAATATTTCTTTGGGGGTGATGCTGCGAGCGGCATGGTGAGAATTATTTAAAATCCCTGGTAGAGCAGAACAGCTGTCTTTGCGGGGGAATAGGATGGGTATTGTTTTTAGAAGTGAATACTGCAACACTGTCTCAGAGGTTTCGTTGTGTTCTGGTGAATTCCATGAATTGTGCATTCCATAAATTCTAATTAATATTATTTATAGTTATTTAAACATGGTCTCTGTATAGATTTCTTTTTGTGGCAGCAAAATTCTAATGTCTTTGCAGGAGAAATCTACGTTTTGTGCTTTGCTTGCTACAGCTTCTTTGGTGGTAGGGATGTTCTCCTTGCAAATCTGTTTTGGAGTTGTAGGATAATGGCCATTGTGATGTGTATGGATGCCACCGTTTTTGAAATTCTGGTAGAAATAAATAGGCTGCTGTTGCACTAAGAATAAGGCATCTTTGCAAGGAACAAATCCAAAACCAATTTTAATCGACCTGCAAGTCTCTTGCACTAAAGAAATGGGATTTTTTTTTTTAATTAACCTAAAGAGGAGCTGATGGTAGTAGCATTTCTTTCACCGGAATTTGCAGTCTGATAGAATATGCTTTTCCACAGGAATTTTTAACTGGCAGTGCCAGTTGCAATGAAGGTGAAGTGGCTGTTGCTTTATATGAAACAGATATTTATTGAGACCTACTATATGCTAGGCCCAATTCTAGGCCCTGGGGATACAGCATTGAACAAAACCAACAGTCTCTGCCCTCCAGAAGCTTTACACGGACACAGAGCATCCAGCTTGATAACTAGTCAGCCCCTGACATTCATGGACTTTACATGAGGTTTGGACTATTCATGAACAACCCTAGAAGTTCCATACCACCACCACCACCCCCAAATTTGTATTTTTCTATGGCACAAATCTGAAAACCACATGCTTGGAGCAGGCCACTTAACTTGGTAAGTGATCCAAGCCCATTTCCCAACACAAGAGATGGCAAAAGTGTTTTCTTTCATGTGCCTGCTGCAGTTGATTGGTCATGTCTGTCTTGAAGCCCGCTTTGCTAAGCACAGCATGGTGGAGTAGCAATGTCTGTCTTGGGCGAGGGAAGGGGAACGTTGCCCTGCTGTCATCCCCAACCCAGCATCCACAGCCCCAAAAGTGTTGTTTTCAACTCCTTGCTGCATAAAAGAGTGCGGGACATGCTGTGGCAGGGCTCATTCATTTGTGGATTTGCAGTGGTCTGGCATTTACACTCCTTGTGAAGATCAAGGGCAGACTCTTCACGCATACAGACATGCACACCTTCCCACGTCCTCCAGAGGCTGAGAGACCATCGGCGCCCTCGGGTCTGCCGTGCAAGGACAGGCTTCTGTGAGCTTAATCCAGCTTTCCTCTGGAAGGCTGGAAATTTCCAGTTTCCTGTTCCTTGCTAATCAACATCTACATAGGCTTCTCATTTCCCACCGTTTCTGACAACTCTCGTTTGAAGTTTAAGTCACATCTCTCTTACAGCTAGTGAATAAGTTGGTAGCAGATACTGTATATAATAATAATAATAACAATAGTTCTAATAATTGGGGGGTGGGATGGGGGAGGGTTTTGTTTCTGATGCAGTATATAGTGAAGGGGAGAGAAGAATATTCTGAACAAACAAAAATGAATAATTTATTCACAGAAACTATTAAAACTGTATTGTAATGCTCACAGCAAGCTCAGCAAGCAGCAGCTGCAACACCTCACCAAGGAAACTTATTTTATTTACCGTGTGTGAGGTGTGCACCGGAGAGGATGGTGGGAGCTATTTATAAAATGTTGTGTACCTTCTCCCAAGCTCTCTCCCCTTAATGAAGATTCTACACTCTTGATGGAGAGAGATGTACACAATGCGTTTTACCAAGTAGAGTGACAGACCTTGGGCTGTCCCTGAATCAAGAGTCTGGACCCTATTTCCAAGGCAGGAGATGCTGTCCCCAGAAATAAGGCTCTGTTAACTGAACAGGCCCTACATCATTTTCTAATGTGTGCTCTACAGAACACGTGCTCTAAAGGACATCACCTGGGTGTGTTGCGAGATAAGTGTTTTGTGGGTCAGGTACCCTTGGGAAACAATGTTAAGTCAACTTCCTTTCTGCAGGACTTCTCAGAGCCTTGAATGGATGCTGTGCATTGTAAATCCCCATCAGCAGCATCAAGCCAGATGCATTTCTTGAACATATATGATCAGGATAGACTATTTTACAGATCATCTGACAGAGCTAGTGTTCTGCAGAATATACTTTGGTTTGGTTGATTTAACACATCGAGGTCTTCCTGGATAAAAACTGCCTCCCCACCTCCCCTTCAAAAAAAATCACACAGTCTCCATCTGGTTTATAGCAGCAGAGGTACTTTATCAAATGAATTAAACTTTTACTTATGTGCAATGGTTCTAATCCTGGATTCTGCCACGGGCAGCAATTCCATCCCTCCCAAAGGGAGTGGATGAAAGACTTGGGTGGTGCGGAGGAGGGAGGGAGGGCGAGTGTGGGGCATGAGGCCATAGGGTGGCCCCTTCTCAAGCCTTAAAAGTTGCTCAATGGGAGCAAGAGTCAACCCTTAATAAGTGCTTCTTCAATTGTGCGCTGTGTGCTTTTGTGGTTTTAAATGGAAATTCATGTCGATTTCCTGGGTTTTGCATTTCCTGTCAGCCTTTGATCAGTTATCAGACTGGCTCAGTGTTACGCGCAGACCACCTGTTTTTCTTCCCTCTTCTCTAAGTGAGAAGGGTTGTCCTTCAGGAGAGGAGACATCAGTACGTTTCTGAAATGAGGGTCTCTTTCTCCTAGTGTTTTGTTTTATGTTCACATTTTTTTTTCTGATGGTATAAATACTTTTTAAAAAAAATTGCTTCAACTGTTTTGCAGAATGTAGAAAGTATTCTGTGTCCTTGGTTTAAAATGATCCATTATTGAAAATGTGCCTGGAAACAAGAGTGTTTTTTAAAAGACAAATGTTTGAAAACTCTCCTAGCTTAGCTGGAGAAAAGTACAGGCAGATAGATATCCCATCTCCGAGCTACTTTTCAAAGGTGCTGCTACGTTTTTAAAATCCAGGTACAGTCAGGGTAATATCTACAAGGACATTGTTGTTGACCGTATCCCTTAGGTTAGAAAACTTATTAGCCACAGCTGATCCGGCTGCTTCTGCAGACCCTCCCCAGCTGGTCTGGGGTGAAGGGCCGTCTGCTGACCCCTGATGTCTCCGAGGGGAGCTTCCTTCCCCCCTGCCCCCCAGAGGAGCGCTGGCGTCCAGCTTATTCAGGTTCTGAATGCCACAGGAGAGCAGTGGGCAGTAGAAGCTTCAGTCGAGGGTCTAATCCATGGCTGACACAGATGCTCCTAGAAAGCTTCTAGAACAAAGCAAGTCTCTAGCCCACTTAAGCTGGTAGGGATCTAGACCAGAGCTGAGACAGTGATTGCAAAAGTCCTCATCCCACAGGAGGACCATTTTTATTGTCCCTGTAGGTATGTGTTGAAACACATCTCTCAGCCCAGTCCTCCCTGCCACACACACACATGCAATCTAGGCTACCCCTTTCCGTGCAGTCCTGGTGACCAAATTCCCTTCCTGCCCACATCAATGTCAGCAGGACTGACCTCACTGCTCCCCCAAATTCCCACAGCCAGCATTTCCTCCAGCCTCTTCCTATCACAGCCAATTGGACAGTAGCCACAAGTGACAGAACCTTCTAGAACCAGCTTGACCCTTGGCCATTAACAGGCAAATTTCAGTCTGCTACTCTTTGTCAGGTACAGAAGGGGCTGCCTGTACTATTTTCTTATGAGCATGCTCAGTAGCATATGGACATATAATTTCACATCTTTGTGGAGTATTTCCTTTTTTACATATTTGTATGCAGTAGAAGGCTTGTTGTAGAAAACTCTCCCTGTATCTTACTGTACTGTTAAAGAGAGCTGAATTCCACATTGCCAACAAAAGCGTGAAATGTTCATGAACCTTCCTCCAGGAAAAGCCATTCAAGCCTGATTATTTTTCTAAGTAACTTCAATTAAATTGAAGAAAAAAAGAAGCTTCTCTCTGTGTATAGTTTGTTCATGGCTCAGTGACAAAAGACTGCAGGGGTGGGACAGGTCGTGTTCCTTAGCATGTGGGGGGCCCTGCTCATGTGCATCAGAGGATGGAGGGGGAGGTACGGACCCCGTGGGAAAGGAAGGCCCCCCTGGATCCAAACCCGTTCTGTTTATCGGATGAATGAAAGTCTTTTTCATTCCGTTTTGCCGATTAACTGTTTGTAGAGTGATGCATTGGAAAGCCCACCGTGATCATGTACTCTACCACTCATGACAAATAAGGCTCTGCGGTAAAATGGCTTGGGTGGAAGAGTCTGTCTTCAAACCCAGGTTGAAGAGGCTTCAGAATCCCATGATCTGGTCACTAAATGGCGCTCCTGTCTAAATGATTGCCCGTGATCCTTCTGCCAAGAAGTGCGGGCTTGCACGTCAAACTGTGATTTTCCAATTCCAAATCCGTTCCTCTTCTGATGCGCCACATAACTTCCTTCAACTTTATTGATCGGTGATTTTTTTTTTTTTTTTTTTTTGCTTTATTGGTAAAATGATTGATTCGTGTTTTGCCAAAGAAGAAATCATACTCAGTTGTTTCTCTATTTTGTATTGTCTTTCTTTTAAAAATGTATTATCTAGACATTTGAACACTAGAATACTGGGTTAGGAAATATATTCCACTTTCAACCATGTGCCCTATGGTTTATAATAGGCCCACCCACTAGATGGTTCTCACCACCGGTGGCCTGGTTCCCACCCATCTTCTTTGCTTTGATCCCAACTGTTTGGGAAATGTTCAGATCATGAAGCTTGGTCATCTTGAATTAATGGAAAATGCATTTTTCTTTTTAATGTGGTGAATGCCTTTACAAGTCCATGGCTTGTCTCTGTCTCATTTGGAGCATCATGAAAGGTCAGTGGGACACAAGGCTGGACAAGACATCTCCAGCCTCCATTTACCCCTCTTAGAGTGAGACTGAAATGCCCCCTTGTCTGTGGTCAGCTAATCAGTAGATATTTCTGATGGTGTCACAGGTGGCCCCTGTCTGACACTGTGGGATCTACAGATGCCAAAGAGCCTATGGCCTAGAACGCTACCAGGGGCAGACCAGGATGAGGTTATTGATCCACCACTGAGTGAACAAAAATAGGAGGGGGCAGAGTCACTAGTATACGGTGGCAACATGGCCTTTCTTGGAAAGAGCTCTCCATTCTCAAGTTATGCCTTTTCTCCATTTTTAGTATTAGAATAACTTTTCTCCTATAAAAGTACATGTTAATGGATATTAGAAAATAAAACGTTGGCAATCCTATGTTAGCCCGCAAAGAAATTTTAAACATTGACTCAAAAAGTCATGATCTCCAAAAAGACCAGGAACCACTAACCAAAAATGCATCTGAGGCATGAAGTGAGCAAGGGAGAAGCCTGAGGGCTTGGTGGAGATCAGAACCCTGGGGAAATCCCTCCTGAGGCTGAAGTCTGAGCGGTGCACAAGCTGGTACCCACGTTCCTGCAGGTGCATTGCCAGTGGCCGTGGCCCCCTGGGGTCCTGGGATGGTTTCCACGAAGAAGAAGACAGGTCTGGCCAAGTTCACCTTAGAAAGTTTATCAGATGTCTTGGGTCTGGGGTAATAGACAACTCCAGTGTAACACACAAAGGGACATTCTAGCAAGAGTACTACACGGTCAGGGACAAGAATAAAAACCTTCCCCCACTTCACAGTTCTCTCCTGGTGCTAGCCTCTTCCTCAAATTGTAACAGAACTGGAAGGATTTCTAGAGGTTATCTAATTTAGGGGTTCTCAAACTGTGTTCCTCAGGGTTCTAAGAGTCCATGGAAGGCCCACAGGTAGAGAGAACTGTCAACCTGATTCCAAATTAGAGCTGGCTGGGAACTGTTCACATATATACTGCCACAGTCTCTTCCTCTTTGAAACAGGACAGACAATGATAACTGGATTATGCCAAAGTTGAGATAAATAAGAACTCTTGAAGTAACTAGTCTAGTTAATTCACCAAGGAGTTGTTTGTAACCTAAAAATAATCCCTTCCCTGCCTGGACTTCAGTTTCCACATCTTTAAAATGAAAGGATTGTGCTAGATTGGTGGTTTTCAACCTTTTGTTTTTTTCAAATGGGCATCAAAAATTTTTTGTATGCTGAACACTCATGTGAAAGAGATGATGCAGAGATGCAGTGATTGAAGAAAGAGTTGAGGGCCTGCTCAGCCTCTTTTCCCCATAAAGTTTCTGTGGGCCTTCCGTGGACTCTTAGGGTTCTGAGGAACACAGTTTAAGAACCACTAAATTAGATGGCCTCTAGAAACCCTTCCAGCTTTGCCATTCTCTAAAGATCTACTCCAAATCTTCCTTTGTGGCTTTCCACCAAACACACTGATTAGCCAATTACCTAGTACCCTGAAAGTGAAAACAGCTTCAAGAAGGGAGTTAAGGCAACAATATTAGAATAAGATTAAGAAAAGTAATAAAGGTAGCAGATGCAGGAAAGAAATAGCTCACACCCAGATTTAACATGGGAACCAAAGCTTTTACTCTTTCCAAACAGTCCACCAAACTCCAAATTCCTATAAAACCTTATTAATTTGAAATACAAGAGAGTGGAATGGAAAACAGTCGCTGTATTAATCTGCTTTTTATTTTTCAATGTTTGTTTTTAAAACTAATCGAGTGTCTCGTTATGGGGAAGTAGCAAGGGCTTTGAATTTCCCTTTGGTTTGAACAAACCAGCAGCCAGAGGAGAATTTTTTGTGGCTGGGCCCAGCTTTGGGTCTTCACCTGCTATTTCAAGCCAGAAACAACTTTGTGCCTGAAGCCAAACTGGTAACAGGACAGAGAAAAAAATGCCAAAAGAAGAGATGAGAGAAGAAGGACCTCTGACTGTAGGAATGATTCCTTCCTGCTGCGCTTCTTTGCACAATGAGTACAAACTCAAATGTAGGTGGCTTAGAAATGTTTGCTTTTGGCACAGTCTTTTCCAAAAATACGTAGTTTCATAAAGAAAGTTGGCCATAAAAATTAGCTAACATTTATTAACTAACTTTTATTAGTTATTATACCACTCAGTGTGTATCCTTACAACAACCAACAAAGTAGATACTGTACCCTTTTTATAGGTAAGTAGAAGGCTAGAATAATGCTTAAGTAACTTGCCCCAAATTACTCATCTAATAAGTGGCAGAGTCAGGATTCAAACCCTGGTCTGGTGGCTCATTATACAGAATGGGGCATCACTTCTGGGCCACGAGGGGAAACCAAAATGGAAGGAAGCCAGAAGTCTACACCCAGGGATCATGGTGTTACCAAGAGGCAGGTAGGAGATGAAAACCTGAGACAAATTGGCAAAGCTGATTAAGTACAATTAAAAGGCAAGTAAACAGGATAAAACAAAAAAAAAAAAAAAAAGGAAGACTTTTTAAAGGGCAAAGTTCAGGCTAAACTAGTCACAGAAAACTGGAAAATCTGTCCAAATAAATTGTTTTGACCCGTGTTGCCTATTTACAGCATCTTGCAAAAACAGCTGGATTGCTTATGGTGAAATTCAGATAAACTGTTTAGAAAGTTAAATTGCAAAAGTGAAATTTAAATTGGGGGTCCCAGAGGGAACCATGTGACTGCAGAATGAAAAGGATACACCGTAAGTGTATGATGCACTGGACAGAACAAACAAGCGTTGGTTTCCAATAGAAACCTGAAATCCAGTTTCGAGGACAGCTGTTCTGCGCGAAGGTGTTGTAGTCCAGCAGCTGCTCAGCAGCAACGCCCCCTGCAGTGCACTCGGGTTGAGCAGCAGTGGGGATGGATCCATTTAACTAGGATGAATGATCTTTCCAGAGGCCAGGCAAAACAAGGTAAGAGAGAAAGGCAGGTGGGAGATCTGGGGGCCGAGATGGCCTTGGATGTCCATCGGGGCTGAGAGCTTCACTGCAGGGCTCCCTGCAGACACTCGCGGGCATTACTCCAGCCCTGGGGCAGATCTCCTGTGAGATGGGAACCCTGACCTTCCCCATCCTTGCTCGGAAGCTGCAGCTGTCAGGGGACACAGCTGTTCATTCATTCATTCATTCATTCAAACATGTATCAAGCATCTGCCTCTGTCAAACCCCGTGCAGGAAAGTCTTAGGACTCATAATCAAGTGGGAAAGGCAGAAATGTTCATGGATAATTATGGGATAGCTGCCATATACATGAAGAAGAAACACCAAAGTCTCCCTGGGGAAGAAGTGAGCTAAGTCAGTAGCTGAAGAAGTGGAGAGAAGGTGAGGGATTGAAGCAGGGATTCTCAAGGGGGGTTGATTTTGCCTCTTGGTGGACAGACCCTCACACAAAAAAAGAACTGTCTGGCTCAAAATGTGAGTAGCACCAAGGTTGGGAAACCCTGAGTGGGAGAAATATTAAAGTGGGTAGACACTGTGACGTTTCATAACTGAATGGGTGAGCACGGTGAGGAAGAGGAAAATGCAGATTCAAGGAGGATTGTCATGTTCCTGGCTTGGGAAGCAGTGGCTGGATGCCAGGGTCATTAATGGCAGGCAGGTAATCAGGTCTGTGGAAAGGCCATGACATCACCCTGAATTAAGGTTCAGGTGGGATATCCAGGGCAGACGGATAAGTGGGTCTAGAACTTCACTCTCAAAGTGTGGTCCATGGACCAGCAACATGGAGCTGCTAGAAAGGCAGACTTCCAGGCCCTACTCCAGTCCTCCTGAACTAGACTCTGCATTTTAGAAAGACCCTCCAGGTGATTCTGTATGCACAAGCACATTTGAGAAGTGCTGGTCTAGAGCACCCAAGAGTCTGGGAGGTAGGTAGGGGATGGGATCATCTTACATCATTGCTTATTCTTCAAACAACCTTGTGATGTGGGTATGATCAGGGCCACTGTGTCTGGTTGTGCATGTTGTGCACTGCACAAAAACATCTGGGTAAGGATTTGACATTTGCCTTTTTCTTACTCTGCTTGCAAAGTAATGTACACAGGAGCTGTGACCACCTGAAAGGTTCACGTTCTAATTTGCACAAAAGCTTTAACAGCTGTCAGTGGCTTTGGATACAAGTCTACTCTATTATCTGCAAGTCTGAAATTCACAAAATCCTGAAAACCAAACATTTTTTCATAGATTTGCAGTTAACTTATTTGACAGCAAAATCTTATCTGAGCTAACATGAGACTAATTAGTCTTTATTTATCCCCCTTGCTGTGAATATTCATATTTTCTTGCAGATAAATTAATGTGTTTTATTATAGGGGTACAGCCTTAGACCCTACTGAGGTATTAGGTGATACATACTATTTGCACAAAATTACTTGTCTAAAATTAGAAGAATTCTGAGTTCTACAACACATCTGACCAAGTGTTTCAAATAAGGACTGTGAACTTGTACTATCCCAATTTTACTGATGGGGAAACTGAGGCTCAGGGAAGTCAAGTCATCGCAAAGCTTGTACATGAGGGAGTCGAAGTTCAAACCCCGTGCTCTTTCCACATCACACTAGCTCCAAAGGTTTATTAAGACACTGGTGGACAGTGCAGGTTTCCCCTCATGGGCAACGTTTATTTTCAGACAGGTACATCAGGAAGGGGAAGCATAGAATGAAGTGATCCCCTTTTGTGGGGAGTCTGGGCACTCCATGTGCCCTTCCCTGCCCTTGAGCTGCAACCCCAGCTGGCACTGGGGAAGGGACCACATTTTCAAACAAGCCTCTGTGTGTCCCGGCAGCACTTAGGCCAAAGCCAGACACCCCTTGCTGGAAGCGTCCATCAATGTCACCCTCGCTGGCAGACAGAGAACTCAGCAATATTGCAGAGCAACAAAAGCAAGCAAAACCTCATTTTGGATCTGTGATTCTTATCACTACAGATGAGGTCTCCATCAGTGGCAGCAGAATCCAAATGCCAATGTCTTCTTTAAATGAGAGCTGTGTGCTTTGGAGAATGTATTTCCTGTCATTACTTTGGAGCCAAAAGTTACTCCCGATTCCTCTGCTCCTTCAAGAAAGAAGAGACTTTATTCTCCTTACAGAAATAAACCTGGGCTATAAATTCTCAGACAGATGTGTCAATGTATCATTCTTTTTGAAATGCTGCAAAGTCTAAAATTAAATTCATGTGATACCCCACATCCGCATTCTTCACTTTTGAGCTTACACACTGGGGAGTGATCACGTGGTGAATGTTGGAAATTTGGTGTCTTGTCACCAAAATCAATGATTTTCCATTATCTATTTAAATAAATTTAAAGCTTTCCAAAATTTTTATGTCAAAAAACTTGATTTTAAAAATTGCAGAAGATATTAAACTCAAAATAGTTTTCTGGTCCCTTTCTGTTTCTTTCCACTGTGTATAAATGAATTACACATTTATGTGCATTTATCATTTTCAGATTTTATATTCACATTTCCATATCTTCTTTGAAGAAGTGTTTGTTCAAATCTTTTTCCCATTTTTAAAATGGAATTGTTCATATTATTGAGCTGTAAGAATTCTTTAGAAATTCTGAAGAAAAGTACTTTATCAGAAATGTGCAATATTTTCTCCCAGTCTGGGGCTTGCCTTTTCATTTCCTTAAGTGTCTTTCAAAGAGCAAAGGGTTCTAATTTTGATGAACTTCAATTTATCATTTTTTATTTTATGGTTGGGTTTTTTGTGTCTTACATAAGAAATCTTTGCCCAACCTAAAGTCTTCAAGATTTTCTCTAATGCTGTCTTCTAGAAATATTATAGTTTTAGCTCTTATATTTAAGCCTGTATCCATTTAGAGTTAATTTTTGTATACAGTATGAAATAAGGGTCATAGTTCAGACCGTATAGATATCCAGTTTTTCCATTACCATTTGTTGAAAAAACTGTACTTTTCCCATTGAACCACCTTGATGCCTTTGTCAAAAATTAAGTGACCACATGTTCATGGTTCTTTTTCCAGCCTACTCTGTTCCACTCATCTATATTTCTCTCTATATACTGATATCATAGAGACAGAAAGTAGATTGCACACTGTCTTAATTACTGTAGGAAATTCCTCCAATATGTTTTTTTTTTCTTCTTTATTGCACAGGCTATAATCTCTAATTCAAGGTTTAATTCAAGGTGGTTAAGAGAAAAGCATTCAGTTTTTCAGTATAACTTACGATGCAACCTGCATCATATTTGCTAATATTTCATTAAGAATTTTTGCATCTATATTCACAGGAAATATTGCCCCATAGTTTTCTTCTCTTGTAATGAATGCCTTTGTCTGGTTTTAGTGTTAGGGTAACGCTGGCCTCATAACATGACTTGAGAAGTGTTTCTTCTTCTATTTTCTGGAGGAATTCGGGTAGAAATTGTGTTAATTAAGTCCCTGAATATTCAACGATGGCTTTCAGTCTGGCTGGAGACAAATCAGATCATTCCTGGCCCTGTGTAACCTCTGGAAATTACTAGTCATACAGCTCTCTGGTATCGTCCTTTCCTTGGAAGTTGTTCTTGTCTGGCCTAGCGGGATTTTACCCCAGGCATACACTCATTGGTGTTAGCCAATGACTCCAAGGACCGAAGCTCTTTCTCAACACAGCTCTCTGCCCTCAGATAGGCCTCATACCAATTTCAGCCTCACATGCCTCTCAGAACTTTCTTCTCTCTCCTCACCTCAGGGAGACTTCCAGCTGAGTCTGGTGCTGCCGTCTGTGAGCCACAGTCTGGGAATCACCTCCAGGCAGAAAGCCTTGGCAATGGTACCGCTCACCTCCTTTGTTTCCTTTTCTCCAGGACTCAGTCCACTTCTTCCTGTTGTCCAACATTTGAAAATCCATTTTTCTAGTAGTTTATTGTGGGGAGGTGTTTCTGGACTGTCTCACTCCACTTGTCAGATGCAAATCTGCTTGTTTTAATAGCTGTAGTTAAGCCAACATCCCATGGCTTGTTCAGTTAAGGCTTTAACTCTTGGGATTTGGATTATTTTTCTACTTAAAAAAAATTAACAGTATCAATGTGAACATTATTGTAAAAAAATACTTTCCCTCCCCCTTTGTAAGGCTATTTCCTTGAGATTTAGTAGAGTTACCAGAACAAAGGATGGAACAATTTTATAGTTATTATCACAAAATTTCCTATTGCCCCCAGAAAGATAAAACCCCATTCATAAAGCCACTAGGAATAGGAATACATATTTCTGCTGATTGCTAGCATTGGAATTATAAATCTAATTTGCTTTCATTAGCTGCAATTGTGAGTAATGGTACCTAGAGGATTGTTCAATTATTATTTTTTTCTTATATTGCTAGGAAAATTGTTCCTTTTCCCATCAAGTAATTAAATATCTGAATTTTCTTATGTTTAAACTATCTGTTCATCAAGTGGTATTAGGGTATCTATATTGTAGGACCTTATTACATATTGAAAGGTAGTAAGCTATTATTTGTTGTCTTTTTCATATAACTTAACGCCCTTATGACCTTCATTTTTATATGTTTCTTTAAACAACAGATTGTTAGATCTGTTCTTAATTCAGTCGGTGGCTCTTCATCCATAAAGTTCCATCTTTTCAACTTAAATTAATTGATACATTTGTATCTTTCATCACCCTCTAAGTACATTTTTAGTTGCTACCAAGACTTGCTTTCTGTTATTTGCTTATCTGCCATAGTAAATTTAAACATCTTGATTTCCCTTCATTCTGTGCTCTCCATCTTCTGGACTTTAAATTCCATGAACCAACATTTCTGTTTTGTTACCAGCATATTCTTAATGTCTAGCTCAGTGTTTGGCACACTGATTTTTTTTTCACTGTTTTAAAATTCAGTTTTATTGAGATATATTCACACACCATACAATCATCCATGGTGTACAATCAACTGTTCATAGTACCATCATATAGTTGTGCATTCATTACCCCAATCTATTTTTTGAACATTTTCCTTATACCAGAAATAATAAAAATAAGAATAAAAAATAAAAGTAAAGAGAACACCCAAATCATCCCCCATCCCACCCTATTTTTCATTTAGTTTTTGTCCCCATTTTTCTACTCATCCATCCATATGCTGGATAAAGGGAGTGTGATCCACAAGGTTTTCACAATCACACTGTCACCCCTTGTAAGCTACATTGTTATACAATCGTCTTCAAGAGTCAAGGCTACTGGGCTGCAGTTTGATACTTTCAGGTATTTACTTCTAGCTATTCCAATACATTAAATCCTAAAAAGGGTTATCTATATAGTGCATAAGAATGTCCACCGAGTGACCTCTCGACACCATTTGAAATCTCTCATCCACTGAAACTTTATTTCGTCTCATTTTGCATCCCCCTTTTGGTCAAGAAGATGTTCTCAATCCCACAATGCCGCATCCAGATTCATTCCTGGGAGTCATATCCCGCATTGCCAGGGAGATTTACACCCCTGGGAGTCAGGTCCCACATGGGGTGGGGTGGGGGTGGGGGCTGTGAGTTCACCTGGTATGCTGATTTTTTAATTTTTAAATTTAAAAATTTTTAACTTAAAAAAAATTCTAAAAATAATTTTGAAAAGTAATTATTGAGACCCTACTCAGAGGTGAGGGAGACAGGTGTGTGAATTAACCCAGTAATCTTAAATCTTCTCAAGAGTCGAATCTGCATCTTGTGCTTCTCCTATTTTGGGGTCTAATTACAGACGCTAATGTTCCTTCGTTAACCATTCCCTCCGTGAATGGGCGAGGCAACTTCTCTTTCAAAAGCGTCTTCATCCAACTCAAATCTGCACTGCCGCTCATGCAACGCTTGTTGCTGTGGGATTTGGGGTTGACAAATTGTTTTGGTACCGCTCACAAACCTCTTTGGGCTTTTAAAAGAAATGTCAACATGACCTAGCCCTGCAAGAAATCCGACAACTCCATTTCTCTTAGCTTTGGGTAAATTTTTCCCAAAGCCCTCCTTTTCTATTCTCCATTGTCCGAGGGATAATTCTAAATATGTTCTGTTCTTGCATCTGTTCGTGTTCCCTCTCCTTTCTTCTTAAATCCTTAATAGAGGCTTCGTAAGTCCTGTCTTTGATTCTGGCATGCACAACCTTGACCAGCTTGTCTGTCTTTGAGCATTGCTCCTATGTGGACGTCCAAGTTGTTCCCGCCCAGTGTCTGACTTGAGATTGCCATTTAGGTCAGAAAATGGATCTTTAATGATTCCCGTTAGCACTGGCGTTCCTCTGGAGCCCTAGATACTGCGGGAATCCGCCGCTTCGTCTCAATTTGACTACCTGCCAGGACTCCCAAGGTCTGTCAGTTTTTCTTGCATTATATTGCCTGCTTTTGTAATCAGGCTTCATGTAGGTTGTTGCACAGGGGACCTCCCACCTTACTGAGTGGTTCTTTGTCCCAGTGCAACAGCTTTCATTTAAAGTTTGCACAAACTGCAGAACACTTGGTTCAAATGAAAGCCTGTGCAAAAGTCCAGTCAGAAGAAGACTTACATCCAGAGACTACCCACCCTCTTTAGCCTCCTCACCCTGAGACACCAAGAAAACTCTAGGAATCTTGGGGCTGCACCAAGTGGTTTTACTCAAGCTGCTCTTGACTGTCGAATCTGCGTCCCACCTCAGTGTCACCACCAGGCCACATTTACGAGCGTTAGTTTTTCATACTTGCTGCATGTCCTTTTTTTACAAACATCATTTCCTACTTGATCTTTTATATTGACTCATGTCTTATCCTTTATGTTTCCTTGAGAGTCTCTGGAAATCTGGGCAGATTTCCCTATCCTGGATATGGGCTAGAGTCTCCTGGGCTGCATTGTGTTTCAATGCTTTTTAATCACACCTAATCCAGTATGGATATATATGTATATATGTACTTCATTTTAAATTTTCTTTGCTTATTGTTTATCTTGCTGATATCTTTTATTTTCTTCCCTTTTTGGGTAAATTTCTTTGGGAATGGATAACCCTCACATTTATTCCCCTCCTTCCCACTTTTTAAGGAAAAAACATCCATTCCTTTCCTCTGCAGTGGTTTTTGCATCAAGAAAAGCCCCAAGATGGATCTGGACCCGGCATCATGGGACTTAGAGTATCTTCTTGACCAAAAGGGGGATGCAAAATGAGATGAAATAGTTGCAGTGGCTGAGAGATTTCAAGTGGAATCGAGAGGTCACTCTGGTGGACATTCTTATGCACTATATAGATAACACCTCTTAGGTTTTAATGTATTGGAATAGCTAGAAGTAAATACCTGAAACTACCAAACTCCAACCCAGCAGTCTGGACTCCTGAAGACAATTATATAATAATGTAGAGTACAAGGGGTGACAGTGTGATTGTGAAGACCTTGTGGATCACACCCCCTTTATCTAGTGTATGGATGAGTGGAGGAATGGGGATAAAAACTAAAGGACAATGGGGTGGGATGGGGGGATGGTTTGGGTGTTCTTTTTTCACTTTTATTTTTTATTCCTATTCTGATTCTTTCTGATGTAAGGAAAATGTTCAGAAATAGATTGTGGTGATGAACGCACAACTATATGATCATACTGTGAACAGTTGACTGTATACCATGGATGATTGTATGGAATGTGAATATATTTCAATAAAACTGAATTAAAAGAAAAAAAAAAGCCCCAAGTATCAGACTCACATCTTCTCTCTCGCCATCAGAGAAAATTCATTTCAACTTACTCGGTGCTAACTCTAAAATGAGATCGATCATGGATCTTTCAACTTCATTTAGCCTAGGGATTCTTTGTTCACAGAATGGTCCATGATGTAAAAGAAATCAAGATGCTGCTGTGGTTGAAAGGCTGAGGGGGAGGTGGAAAGACAGGAGGGAGGTCTGTAGCCTTCTCCCTTGGCCTCCCCCATCCCAGCTCCATCCTTCTTGAGGGTTCCTAAGGAGACTAAGGAGAATTTGAAAATCTCGGGATGCAATGACCTCAAAGGTTCTTCTGGGCTCAGAATTCTGTGAATCTTTAGTTAGTGGTCCTGATTCTTCTCACATTTCCTGCTTGCTTTGGCTACCTTGAGATTTTTGAGTGTTATCATTAAATCCTGTGGCTCTCTATTCAGCAGAGAGAGGCACATATCCACCTCCTTCCATGAGCTCCAATGGCTGCCCAGCATTGCAAAATAAAAACAGCTCTCTTTCAGGAGAATCCCTGCCTCCACAAATTCAGGCTGGGGAAGCAAACTGCCATTTATTGAGCACCTACTAAATCCTAGGGCCTTTACATGTATTATCTTAGTTAATCCTCACAGTATCCCTGTGGGTGTAGAAGGTATCATCTCTACTTTTCAAAAGTGAAAACCCTGCCCCAGAAGAAACTAAGACCTAGAGATATTAAGAAACTTGCCCAAGGTCCCACAGCTATTATGAGAGGGAAATAAAATTGTAACCTAGTTTGTCTGATTCTCAAAGTCATGCTTTTAAATTGATAGTTCCTTGTTGTGATTAAATAATACAAACCACAACACTAGCACCTAATAAGCACTTACTATGTGCCAGGCACTGTTCCAAACACTTGACATATATTGACTCATTTAAAACTCCTCCCCCAAAGCCAATGGGCTATGGGGTAGGTTATTACCTTCTGTCTTTGACAGAAGAGGTGTTTATTGCTATTCATTATACCCACATTTATTCCTTAAGCCTCTTTACATATGTGGGTTTCTTTCACAAGCTTTTAAAAAGTTTAAAAACTGAGGAGGAGGAGAAGTAGTAGGAACCATTGCTTTGCCTGAATATTGACGACGGCAATATCTGCATCCATCTGCTCTGCCGTCTTTGACAAATATATTAAACTCTGGTATATGCTATCTATTGTAGCTATTAAAATATTTCACAAAGTTTTAGAGACATGGGAAGATGATCAAAATATGGAGTTAAAAATGGAAGTCAGAGATGTAAGTATATGTGTGTATATTCAACTATGATTTTTTTTAGCTTTTTTTTTTATTAAATTCAGTTTTATTGAAATACATTCACACACCATACAATCATCCATGATATACAATCCACTGTCCACTGTATGATAACATAGTTATGCGTTCATCACCACAATCTATCTCTGAACATTTTCCTTACATCTGAAAGAACCAGAACAAGAATAAAAAATAAAAGTGAAAAAAGAACACCCAAATCATCCCCCTATCCCACCCCATTTGTCCTTTAGTTTTTATCCCCATTCCTCCACTCATCCATACACTAGATAAAGGGGTTGTGATCCACAAGGTCTTCACAATCACACTGTCATCTCTTGTAATCTACATTATTATATAATCGTCTTCAGGAGCCCAGACTGCTGGGTTGGAGTTTGGTAGTTTCAGGTGTTTACTTCTAGCTATTCCAATACATTAAAGCCTAAGAGGTGTTATCTATATAGTGCATAAGAATGTCCACCAGAGTGACCTCTCGACTCCATTTGGAATCTCTCAGCCACTGCAACTATTTCATCTCATTTTGCATCCCCCTTTTGGTCAAGAAGATACTCTCAGTCCCACAATGCTGGGTCCACATTCATCCCCGGGAGTCATACTCTGCATTGCCAGGGAGATTTACACCCCTGGGAGTTGGGTCCCACGTAGGGGGGAGGGCAGCAAGTTCACCTGTTGAGATGGCTCAGTTAGAGAGAGGGCCACATCTGAGCAACAAAGAGGTACTCAGGGGGAGACTCTTAGGCACCATTACATACAACTTTAGACTCTCCTTTGTGGTAATGAGCTTCATAAGGGCAAGTCCCATGTTCGAGGGCTCAGCACATCAAACCACCAGTCCCAATGTCCGTGACAACATCAACACCAGTCCAGGTGAGGATGTCCAACACATCCGCACCTTCCCCCAGATCCTCGGGGCTGGGGAGGGGGAGGCTGCAAATATATTTTTATTAACTGCCCAAATTACTCTAGGATGTGTCACTATTTCACTCCAGCCTATACTAACCTACCGTATCTCACTTTCTATTCAAAGTTCCATGCAATTGTGGTGTTTGAACAAATCGACTGTAGAGTTGTACCGTTTAGAAAATTTACATCCTGTACCAAATAGATATCTATTCCCTTGGTCTCATATGAAAGTTGAAGTTTTAAAACACAATCAGTTTCGACCTTTATCCTTTGGCCTGGCTTGCCCTGGTCTTAACCAGACCTCCTTCATTCATATCACTAATTGAAGTCTGGGCTCTTTTTCAGATTTTTTTTTTGACAGTGGCTGTATGCACTAATACTGACATTCATATCTGCTGAGCTCTAGCTCTGAGTTTCAGGTGTCTCAGAGATATGCATTGTTCCAGAGACCAATCAGGTTATACGCTAGGGGATCAGCATCTCAAAGTTTAGAGATAGGCCTTACAATTCAGGGATAGAGTTAACTGCTGTAAGAGCTTACAATCTAGGGACTATTATAATTATTGTGTCCAAGTTAGGCTATGTTCTAAGATTCAATTCTGAGTTTACACATTGTAGTTTGTCCATATTGTGAGGTATCATCCCTCTCACCATGTTTTCTCCAACACTTTTACTCCTATATATATATTTTCCTACAATTTTATAGAGTTATATTCACATACTATACATTTATCCACAGTGCACAATCAGTTGTTCATGGTATCATCATAAAGTTCTACATTTGTCACCACAATCAGCACTTGAACATACTGATTACTACAAGAAAAATTGTTTTTTTTTTTTTTTAGCAATAAGAAAAAATGATAAAAAGAAAAATAACATGTCATACAATACAATATACTACTAAGGACAGCAAATAACACCACTACCAAGAATCCCATATTACTCCCCTATATCCCCCTCTCATATACATTTAGCATTGGCATATTGTCTTTGTTACATTTACTGGAGGTATATTACAATGTTACTGTTGACCATAGACTCCAGTTTGCTTTGATTATGGTTTTTCCTGAATACCATCCCTTTTTCAAATTTCTACATGGTTGACATTCATTTGCTTTCCCACATGTAAAAACATTTTTATATTTGTATATTTAGTAACAGTCATTGGCCACTTCAGTTTTTGCCACGTTATACAGTCCCAGTCTTTATCATCTATCTTTACCTCTGGTGTCATACATTCTCCTATCCCACCTCTTTCAGCTTTACTCACAGACATCTTTGTTCAGTGTACTTACAATACCGTGCTACCATCACACAGTATTATGCTATCTATTTCTGGATCTATGCAATCAATCCTAAACATTCTATAGTCCTTCAGCATCAAATGGCTGATCTCTGCCCTCTTTCTATCTCCTGGTCGCCTGTGTTGTCAGCTTTTAACTCCCAAAGTTTGTTCATTAATGTCTGTTCATATTAGTGAGACCATACAGAATCTGTACTTTTGTTTCTGGCTAACTTCACTCAGCATAATGTCTTCAAAGTTCATCCACATTATTACATGATCCATGTCTTTGTTCTGTCTTACAGCTGCATAATATTCCATCATGTGTATATACCACAGTTTGTTTATCCACTTGTCCTTTGATGGACATTTGGGCTGTTTCCATCTCTTGGCAATTGTGAATAATGCTGCAATAAACATTGGTTTACAAATGTCTGTTTGTGTCTTAAGTTTCAGTTCCTCTGAGTATATACCCAGCAATGGGATAGCTGGGTCATAGGGCAAATCTATATTTAGCTTCATGAGGAACCTCCATACTGTCTTCCAGAGTGGTTGCACCATTCTACATTCCCACCAACAATGAATAAGTTTGCCTCTTTCTCCACATCCTCTCCAGCACTTGTCATTTTCTGTTTTTTGGATAATGGCCATTCTGGTAGGTGTGAGATGATATCTCATTGTGGTTTTGATTTGCATTTCCTTAATAGCCAGTGAAGTTGAGCATTTTTTCATATGCTTTTGAGCCATTTGTATTTCCTCTTCAGAAAAATGTCTGTTCATGTCTTTTGCCCATTTTTTAATTGGATTGTTTGTCTTTCTGTTATTGAGATGCAGGATTCCTTTATATATTCGGGATATTAAACCCTTATCTGATATGTGGTTTCCAAATATCATCTCCCATTGTGTAGGTTGCCTTTTTACTTTTCTGACAAAGTCCTTTGATGTACAAAAGTGTTTAATTTTGAGGAGATCCCATTTGTCTATTTGTTCTTTGGTTGCTCGTGCCTTGGGTATGGGGTCTAAGAAACCACCTCCTTTCACAAGATCTTTAAGATATTGCCTTACATTTTCTTCTAAGAGTTTTATGGTCTTGGTGCTAATGTTTAGGTCTGTGATCCACTTTGAGTTAATTTTGGTATAAGGTGTGAGATGGACATCCTCTTTCATTGTTTTGGAAATGAATATCCAGTTCACCAAACACCATTTATTGAACAGGCTGCTCTTTCCCAGTTGCTTCGGCTTCACTGCCTTATCAAAGACCAGTTGTCCATAGATGTAAGGGTCTACTTCTGAACACTCAATTAGATTCCATTGATCAGTATATCTGTCCTTATGCCAGTACCATGCTGTTTTGAGCACTGTAGCTTTGTAATATGCTTCAAAATCAGGTAGTGTGAGACCTCCACTTCATTCCTCTTTCTCAAGACATTTTTGGCTATTCGGGGCACCTTACCCTTCCAAATAAATTTAGTTATTGGTTTTTCTATTTCTGTAAAGTAAGTTGTTGGGATTTGAATTGGTATTGCATTGAATCTGTAAATCAGTTTAGGTAAAATTGCCATCTTAACTATATTTAGTCTTCCAATCCATGAACATGGTATGTTCTTCCATTTTTTCAGGTCTTCTTCAATTTCTTTTAGCAGTTTCTTATAGTTTTCTATGTAAAGGTCTTTTGTGTCCTTGGTTAAGTTTATTCCTAAATACTTGATTCTTTTGGTTGCTATTGTAAATGGGATTTTTTTCTTAATTTCCTCCTCTTGTTGCACATTACTTGTGTATAGGAACACTACAGATTTTTACATGTTGATCTTGTAGCCTGCTACTTTGCTGTATTCATTGACTAGTTCTAGTAGCTTTGCTGTACATTTTTCTGGATTTCCTACATATAGAATCATGTCTTCTGTAAATAGTGAAAGTTTTACTTCTTCCTCTCCAATTTGGATGCCTTTTATTTCTTTTTCTTGCCTAATTGCTCTAGCTAGAACTTCCAGCACAATGTTGAATAACAATGGTGATAGTGGGCATCCCTGTCTTGTTCCTGATCTTAGAGGAAAAGCTTTCAGTCTCTCCCCATTGAGTGTGATGTTAGCTGTGGGTTTTTCATATATTGCCTTTATCATATTGAAAAAGTTCCCTTCTATTCTTATCCTTTGATTTGTTTTCATCAGGAAAGGATGTTGAATTTTGTCAAATGCCTTTTCTGCATCAATTAAGATGATCATGTGGTTCTTCTGCTTTGATTTATTGATGTGGTGTATTACATTAATTGATTTTCTTGTGTTGAACCAGCCTTGCATACCTGGAGTAAATCCCACCTGGTTGTGGTGTATAATTCTTTTAATGTGCTGCTGGATTCGATTTGCGAGAATTTTGTTGAGGATTTTTGTGTCTATATTCATTAAAGAAATTTGTCTATAATTTTCTTTTTTTGTAGTGTCTTTGCCTGGTTTTGGTATTAGGGTGATGATGGCTTCATAGAAAGAGTTAGGTAGCTTTCCCTCTTCTTCAATTTTTTTGAAGAGATTGAGCAGGATTGCTACTAATTCATTCTTGAATGCTTGGTAGAATTCACATGTGAAACATTCTGGTCCTAGGCTTTTCCTTTTTGGGAGCTTTTTGATGACTGACTCAATCTCTTTACTTGTGATTGGTTTGTTGAGGTCATCTATTTCTTCTTGAGTTAATGTTGGTTGTTTATGCTTTTCTAGGAAGTTGTCCATTTCATCTAAGTTGTCTAGTTTATTAGCATATAGTTGCTCATAGTATCTTCTCATTATCTCCTTAATTTCTGCAGGGTTGGTGGTTATATTTCCTTTCCCATTTCTGATTGCATTTATTTGCATCTGCTCTCTCTTTTTTTTTGTTAGCCTAGCCAGTGGTCCATCAATTTTATTGATTTTCTCAAAGAACCAACTTCTGGTTTTGTTGATTCTCTCTATTGTTTTCCTGCTCTCAATTGCATTTATTTCTGCTCTAATCTTTGTTATTTTTTCCCTTCTGCTTGCTTTGGGGTTAGTTTGCTGTTCTTTCTCTAACTCCTCCAGGTGAGCAGTTAAGTCTTCAATTTTTGCTCTCTCTTCTCTTTTAATATAGGCATTTAGGGCAATAAATTTCCCTCTCAGCACCGCCTTTGCTGCATCCTATAAGTTTTGATAAGTTGTGTTTTCATTGTCATTTGCCTCGAGGTATTTACTAATTTCTCTTGTAATTTTTTCCTTTACCCACTGGTTTTCTAAGAGGGTGTTGTTTAGCCTCCATATGTTTGTGAATTTTATGACCTTCTGCCTTTTATTTATTTCCAACTTCATTCCATTGTGGTCTGAGAAATGTATAATATCAATATATAATATCAATATTTTTAAATTTGTTGAGACTTGCTTTGTGACCCAACATGTGGTCTATCCTAGAGAATGTTCCATGAGCACTTGAGAAAAAAGTGTATCCTTCTGTTGTTGGATGTAGTGTTCTATAAATGTCTGTCAAGTCTAGTTCATTTATCATACAATTCAACATCTCTGTTTCTTTAGTGATCTTGTCTAGATGTTCTATCCATTGATGAGAGTGGTGTATTGAAGTCTCCAACTATTATTATAGAGGTATCTATTTCTCCTTTCAGTGATCGCAGTGTTTGCCTCATGAATTTTGGGACATCCTGGTTTGGTGCATAAATATTTATGACTGTTATGTTTTCTTGATGAATTGACCCTCTTATTAATATATAGTGTCCTTCTTTGTCTCTTTTAATTGTTTCACTTTTGAAGTCTAACTTGTCTGATATTAATATAGCTACTCCCATTTTTTTCTGGTTGTTGTTTGCATGAAATATCTTTTTCCAACCTTTCACTTTCAGTCTATGTTTGTCCTTGTGTCTAAAGTGAGTTTCTTATAGACAGCATATAGATGGGTCCTGTTTTTTAATCCATTCTGCCAGTCTGTGTCTTTTTATTGGGGAGTTTAATCCATTTACATTTAGTGTTATTACTGTAAGGGCAGTACTTTCTACTACCATTTTGTTTTTGGAATTTATATGTCATATCTTATTTTTTCCTCTCCTTTTACCTTTCCTGATAATCTTCATTTCTGCACCCTTCTTCAAATCTCTCTCTTCTGTCTTTTCCTATCAGCCTGTAGCACTCCCTTTAGTATTTCTTGTAGTGCCAGTCTCTTATTCACAAACTCTCTCAGTGTCTGTTTGTCTGAAAATGTTTTAATCTCTCCCTCATTTTTGAAGGAAAGTTTTGCTGGATATAGAATTCTTGGTTGGCAGTTTTTCTTTTTCAGTATCTTAAATATATCATGCCACTGTCTTCTTGCCTCCATGGTTTCTGCAGAGAAATCTGTACATAGTCTTATTGATCTTCCCTTGTATGTGATGGATCGTTTTTCTCTTGCTGCTTTCAGAATCCTCTCTTTATCTTTGACATTGGACAATCTGACTAGTAAGTGTCTTGGAGTAGGTCTCTTGGGATCTATTCTATTTGGGGTATGTTGTACTTCTTGAATCTCTAATTTTCTGTCTTTTATAAGAGTTGGGAAATTTTCAGTGAATATGTCTTCTATTACTCTTTCTGCCCCTTTCCCCCTCTCTTCTCCTTCTGGGATACCCATAACACGTATATTTGTGTGTTTCATGTTGTCACTCAGCTCCCTAAGACCCTGCTCATATTTTTCCATTTTTTTCACCATCTGTTCTTTTGTGTGTATGAATTTGAATGACCTGTCTTCCAGTTCACTGATCCTTTCTTCTGCCTGTTCAAATCTACTGTTGTGTCCCTCCATTGTGTTTTTCATCTCCTCCATTGTGGCCTTCATTCCCATGAGTTCTGCCATTTGTTTTTTTAAGTTTATGAATTCTTCTTTATGGTCAGCCAGTGTCTTCTTTATATCCTTCAGCTCTTTTGCTATATCTTCCTGCATTTCATCAAATTTATTTAGCATTTGTTGCCTCCACTCCTGTGTCTCAGCTGAGCTATTAGTTTGTTCCTTTGGCTGGTCCATGTTTTCGTGTTTCCTGGTATGGCTTGTTATCTTAAGTTGTCTAGGCATCTGATTTTCTTGATTAGCTTATTTTGGAGCTTGTTTTCTGTCTTTTACCTAGTGGTTTTCTTGTTGGTTGGCTTTGTTCTCTGGCCTCTGTTATTCAGTTCAACTTATTCTAGACCTCTAACTTAGGTTCTATTTAGTTAATCAGAATTTTTCCCCTCTTGTTTTTTCTGTTTCTTTCTCTGCTTCTATGTAACCTTTTTGTGAGTGGGTCTCCTCAGATATGGTCGACCCTAGTCAGATTTTCCCAGTCTAGTGAGGCCCAGGTCTCATTGAGAAAGTATGGAGTTTTCCTGAGAATGAGACCCTCCTATGAGGCCTTTAGAATTGGTGTTTTTCCTCTCCTATCCAGCAGGTGGCGCTGGCCAGCCCGCAGCTCCCTCACCAGTGTAAGGCGGTGTGGAGCCTTTAGTTCTCCTGGTGACTCTGATCCTGTCAGGTGCGTGGCTGACTGAAGCGGGAATCTGAATTCCAGCCCCTGGGGTCTGAATTCCCAGAAGGAGGACTGCCAGTTGAGCTGGATCTCCCTCCACTCTCCCAATCCTCAGAACTCCAGTTGTCTGCAGGGTCACTATTCCCTTCTCCCCTCTCCTCTTTGGGGCCTCTCCAGGTAGATTCCTTGGTCAGCCTGAGTTGCCAATTAAAGACGGGGGTGGAGGCCTTCAGTAGTGAATATGGAATTCAAAGACACTGTGGGTACTCTGTCTCCCCCAAGCCCAGCCTAGTCCCTCAACCTGAGCTTTCTGATAGAAAATAAACACATATATTACTTTTAGATTAAAAAAAAAAAGTAGAAAAGAAATCAAGAAGAAGAAAAAAGGGAAAAAAAAAAAAAAAAAAAATAGTCTCTTTTAAAAGTCTTTCCCCAGCCTGGAAGTTTTGTTAGTGTCAGAATAGAGCATTTAAAGATATGCTTTGGGCTATTGTCTGATAATTACTCTCCAAAGGCTTCAGTTCCACCCCTGCCGGGGGCTATTGAAATGCAAAAAGATAAGGGATCAGTGAGAAGCCAGAAGGGACAAAATGTAGGGGAAAAAAAATGGCTTTTTTGGAGTCTGGGAATGGGTGCCCGCTTTTACGTGCCCCCACTTCTCAGAGCCCAGCCCTTCTTTAGCACCTCAGCTCCCAAAGTTAGTTAATTAATTTGTTAATTAATTCTGCAGTTGAGGCTGGGTTGAGCCTCCCTTCTTGCCCTCAGCAGATTGCTGTTTTTTGTTTTTTTTTTTTCCCCTTTCAGGGAGCTGGCAGCAAGACAGTCTGTGAGGTCTGGGTGGGGAGGGGCGCCAGACCCCTGGTCTGGGGAACTTACAATGTTCGCTGTGATCTCAGCTTTTTCCTCCAATTCCAAACTTGTGTCCAATATGTGACTGGTTACTGAAGGCCCCGAAAACACTGTTTCATATAGTTCTTGGATAATTGCCAGCTGCTCTAGGGGAGAGACAAAATTCTGCTCCTCACCACTCCACCATCTTGCCCCGCCTCCCCAAATATGATTTTTAAACTTTTGTAATGATATGAAAGAGAACACAAAATAATATGTAAATTAATTATAAATAAAATTATGTAAATTTTCAAAAGGTTAGAAATGATAATAGACTAATATAAATATTTTAAATGTGAAAACAAAGGGATTCATTAACTTTTTTCTGCTTAAATGCTAAGATAAAGAATTAGAAAAAAATTTTAATGATGTGGGGATTTAATTTAATAATGTGGGGATTGATCTAGAGTTTAGAGGTCAGCAAATTATTTCTGTAAAGGCTGACATAGTAAATATTTTAGGCTTTGCAGGCCATTTGATTTCTGTCACAACTATGCAATCTGCCACTATATCACCATAGCAGGCAATATGCAATGAATAAGCATGGCTGTATTCTAATAAAACTTTATTTACGAAAAACAGGCCGTGGACTAGATTTGGCCTGTAGGCTGTAGTTTGCCAATCCCTGATCCAGAATGATCTTTAGGATTCAGTCTTTGGGAAAGCCAAAAGAAAGATATTGCAAAGTCTTAAGGGCAATGAGGAAACCTCAATGAAACACTCCTTGGTAATGTCATTGTGAACCAGATGGGGTCCCCAGGCAGGTGGGCTCAGATTCTCAAGCTTCTAGGTATCCTAGAGTTAATGGAGTGAAGGACATGAGTGACCACTGCCAACAAAGCCCTTTTATTCAGTGACATTACAGACTCCCTGTCAAGCACATTCTCTGCCTATATACAAGTTACCTGAAAGACCAAATGACAAGAAGATTGCATGTTGAGCACAGAGTCCAAATGAGGTAAGTTAATCATATGATTGCAATATTTGATAACATCAGACAAACATATCTCTGCAATAACAATGAACCCACTAGAAATACCAATCACTCATTTGGTGACTCAGCTTAAACATCATCCTTGCCTCTGGAAAGCCTTCCTTGCTCTCACCCACCACCTTCACCACACACGTACACACACATGTAGACACACGCATAAAGCTGAGTCAGGGACTCAGCCTCCCTACTCAACGTTGGGTATCATTATTTCCCATTTGCTGCTCTGACTTTCCCAATAACTGAAAGCTCTGAGAGCAGGACTATGTTCAATTCATCATAATACTCTCAGCATTTAGCACAGTGCTGATACTCAATAAATATCAGGTAAATAAAAGAAAGAAGCATAGGAAAATTGGAAGAAAGGGATGGTCTGCTATTCTTTGCTTCTGTGAGGTCTCATGCCTTTGCCTCCATAGCTTGATTGATCTTCTGATTGTTATACTCTTTCTTTGCATCTAATCACATCCTAAAAGTAATAAATGATAATATAATGACCACATGTCTTGAGCACTTACTATGTGCCAGACACATGCTATAAGTGCTCAACAAGCATCATCTCATTATTTCTCACCACACACCTACGGGTTAGGCATTATTATTATCCCCTTTCACAGATATGGAAACTGAGGCTCTCAGGGGTTAAGTAACTTCCCTGAGGTCACACAGCTGGTAGAAGCCAGACACAGAGTAGAACCCAGGTCTGTCTGGTTTCAAAATCTGAGAACTTAACTCATGTTTGTGAACCTGAGAACCATGTTTGTTCAAAGTGTCATTTAACTCTCAGATGGCTTCAATTTTACTTCTGCGATCCTGGTTCAAGAGGTGAGTGCCAGGCTTCAGGCTGATGGTTATTCCCACCCCCCCACCCACCCCCCACCACTCCCTGCCCCATCCGATGGGAAGCAGTAATTTGCCAACACCACAATCAGGCAGACATTATTCCATCCCTCTTTTTAATTGAAAGCGAATGTCATAACAAAGCACAAACCTAATTTAGTAAAGCAGCACAGTGTGACTGCAAGCCACACAGAAACACTGATTCAAGAGGGGATGTGTAATTGTGGGAAAGTTAGAGGGGAAAGAGAAGTCTCAACTGATTGCCTTTAAAATACCTTATTTTTGCAAATTTTACAAAAACATCCAGTCCTATAAAAACATTGCTAGGTGCTTCCCAGGAAGTAGGAAAAAGCTACTGGATAAAACATGCTTTTAAATACATTTCAATGTTTGTAAGAGGTAAGAGAAATATCTCTAGGACTCTTGCCCTCACCCCCTAAAACTGAGTTGAAACCAGAGCTGGTAAGCAGTAGATAAAATGGACAGGCAGGATCACCCTGAAAGCAAATTATGATGGCAATGCTGCTGCCTTGCTGGTGGGCCAGCATCAAGGAGGGGAAGCTAAACTTGACACCCTTATCAAGCCAGGGACCTGCCCTGCAGGGCTAATGTGCCTCAGGTCAGTGGGGGTCCCTGCACATAAATCCTCTTGGGAGTAAAATAGCCCTGATTTAGACCCCCTAGGACTCACACAAAGATCAAGACTGTCACAAATGACCAGGTTCTAAAAGAACTTATAGAAATGGAAAACATAATTGTTGAATTAAAAGAATTCAGAGGAGGGTTAAAAGTAAATTAGGCATCTGAAGAAGTTACCCATAAAGCAACACAGAGTGATAAAAAGTTACAAGGTTAAGGGGCACGGAAGATAGAACAAGAAGTTCTAAAGTGTGTAACCAAAATTCCAGAAGGAGAAACTAGAGAGACTGGGAAAAAGGCACTATCTGAAGAGATGATAATTTTCCAGAGATTATGAGAGACATGAGTCCATGGATTCAGAAACACAAATATCTCAAACCAGATAAATACACAAAAATCAATCTTTAAATGCATCACAGTGAAATGCAGAACCCCAAAGATAAATATCTCAAAAGGAACCAGAGAAAAAATACATATAACCTACAAAGGAAAAATGATTTGAATGAAAGCAGACTTCTGAACAACAACATTGTAAACTAGAAGACAGTGGAATCATATCTTCAAAATGCTGTCAACCAAGATGGTGAAACCAGTTATCTTTCAATAACCATTGTGAAATAAAAACAATTTCAGAAAAAGAAAAAATTAGCACTTATTATCACCAGATCTTCACTAAAGAAACTTTTAAAGGGTGGAAAACAGATAGTTCCTCAAAAAAGTTAAACATAGAACTACCATTGACCTAGCAATCCCAATTCTAAGTATATACTCGAAAGAATTGAAAACAGGGACTTGGACAGATATCTGTACATCGATCTTCATAGTAGCATTATGCACAGTAGCCAAAAGATGGAAGAAATCTAAATGTCCATTAGTGAATGAACGGATAAGCAAAATGTGGTGTTTATGTACCATGGAGTATTATTTAGCCATATAAAGGAAAGGGGTCCTGATACATGCTACGATATAGATGAAACTTGACATCTGTTGCATGAAATAAGCCCACACAAAAGGACTTAAATTGTATGATCTCACATATTTGAAATAACTAGTATATGCAAATTCATAGAGACAGAAAGTAGAGTACAGGTTACCAGGGTAGGAGTGACGACAGATGTAGGTAAAAATGGGGGTTGATGCATAATGGGTGAAGGGTTTCTGTTTGGGATGATAGGAAAGTTCTGGTAATGGATGGTGGTGAAAGTAGTGCAATCTTGTGAATGTAATTAATCTCACTGAATGGTATGCTTGGGAGTAGTTGAGATGGGAAAGTTTATGCGGTAGATATGTTTCCACAGTTTAAAAAAATGACTAGAAAGACTGACAATTAAATGCAATCCATCATCCTGGACTGGAACTAATAATGGAAGAGAAAAGGCCCAAAAGAACATTATTTGGACATATGAAAAACACTAGAATATAGACTGTAAGCTTAATAGCAATGTTAAATTGCTTGAATTTGACAACTGTACGTAAAGTGTTTACATTAGTGAATATCTTTGTTCTCAGGAAATGTACATTTAAGTATTAAGTGTTCAAAGAGCATGATATATAATACAACCTACTCTCAGATGTTTAAAAATAGATAAATATAAGTTTTCTATTTCTATTATTTTTGCAATTTTCCTGTAAGTTTGAAATTATTTCAAAATAAAAAGCTAAAAAAAGAGAAACTTCTAAAGGCTATGCTTCAAGAAGAAGGAAACCAATCTCAGAAAGGCTGTCTGAGATGCAAGAAGAAATGGAAAGCAAATAAAATGCTAAACATATATGTGAATCTAAACAAACCCAGTTTGTGTAGAATAATGATGTCTAACTCATGGAGTTAAAAATGAACTGAACTAAAATCTTGAACATCTATAAGGCGGGGGTGGGTGATTAGCATTAAAGTGTTCTAAGGCCTCGTATTATACGTAAAGGGAATAAGATAGTTTAATTTTAGACGTAGTCAAATATGCATAGTAAAATTTCACAAGTAACCACTAAAAGAATAGTGTATATATATACCAAGCTAGTGGAGGGGGAAAATAGATGAAAATGCATGCAAATGGGAAAAAATAACCTTCTTGTTTTAGAGATGAGAGGGAGACCCAGAAAGGGAAGTGAATTCCTCAACATCATGAAGAAAAGCCAAGACTAGAATTGATTCCTGAGTTGATTCCTGAGTTGAGGGTATTTTGATGACCTTCTAATTATTTCTGGCATTCACTCATTTGTTCATTCATTCATTCGTCCATTCCACAAATATTTATTTGGCACCTCTACTTTCCCCTGGGTTACAGTGTACTCTGGAGTTCACAGAACTTTCCTCTCAGCAGACACTCAGTGGCCTCTTGTCACCAACCCAAGAGCCTGTTCTTAGTCTTCCTCCCACGTGGTCTCTCTGAAGCTTTTACCACTGTTTCAAATTCTCTTCTCCTCACTTCTGGTTTTGCTGCTATGTCGTTGAAGCTTCCATCACTTTCCCTGCTGGCCTCATCTCCTCCATTCATGCTTTCCCTGGACCTTCTCATTCAGTCTTGTAGCTCCAAGTACCATCTAGGGCGTGTTACCTTTTAACTCATCAACTCTGGCAAACAATAATAGTAACTATAGCCAACATTATTTGGGCACTCACTATATGCCAAGTGGTATTCTAAGTGTTTTGAATATAATCCTTTTAACAACCCTACAGGCTGGTATATGCAGCTAGTAAATGCTAAACCCAGATTTGAACCTAGGAATCCTTATTCTGGTGCTTTTATCATAACATATATATATATATACACATTCCAGCTCAGAATTTACCGAGCCCCAGATTTAAATTTTGACAGCCTGTGGGACATTCAGATGGAAGCGTCCAGCAGCAGGTACTCCAAAATTCTACATTTCTTAAATGAAGCTCATTACTTCCTCCACTTCCGATATTTGCCTGCTCGCTCCCCTGACCCCATGTTGTAAATCTCATCATCTAATGGTGTTATCACCTACCCCATTTCCTGAGCCAAACCTTGGTGTTACAATGCCTCTCACTAGGCTTCCAAGTCAATTTGTTACAAACTTGATCCAACTGATTCTCCTCAAATCTTCCGAACTGGTCTCCTGTTACTAATCTCTCCCCACCATTAAACCCATCCCCAATGCTCCCCGTTGGACTGTCTCCCCCTGCCCTCTGGCTACCACAGCATTTTATTAATCTCTATCAACACACTGATTGAAATCTGTCACATTAAAGTGCCAGATCGTGGTGTCCATGCACTCTGTAAGCTCCTTAATGACAAGACTCTATTTCATGCTAATTTCTCCAGTGACAACCAATATATTGAACTCATTCATTTCACAAACATTTATTAAGCTTCTCCTGTGTGCTTGGTTAGCTTTTCATCATCTCCTGTGTGGAGTTTCCTGGGGTTCCCAGGATGAATAGAAACCTATTCCTGTTCTCCAGGAGCTCACGGAGGGCATATAGTAGATGCTTAATAAATGACGATTGAATAATTGAAAAAGAAATCAAGTAAAATGAGCTTTTATATTCCCATTTAGAAATAGGAAAACTTCCATTTGGACTTTTATGTGAATCCATAACCCAAGATTCTAATTTTAGAAGTTTCCTCCCCTCCTCCCCCTACCCAAGTGAATTAAGTTTTTGTTCTAGTAAAAGTGACACTGGTAGCTGGACTTGTGCTAATTAACTCAGAAGGTTCACCAGAGAATTGGAAAATTCATCCCCCCATCCCACCTACCCCGCTTTCCTGATCCAAGTTCCAAGCAGCCCTGCCCTGTTTGGGAATAATTTGGCTAATTTTTTTTTAAAAAAAAGTAATTTACTCTTAGAGGTTGTGAAGATGCCAGGAAAGAAGTGTTTGAGTTTTCTAAAATACACATATGGTATTCTTTCTATTTATTAACAGTTTTTATACATTTTCAATATTATTTCTTAAAGCAGCTGTTTCTTTGAGCTCTCTTTCACACCTGCCTGTCACTTTGGGTTTCCGTTTGTTAATTTACAAATCTGAATTGGAAGTGATAAAAGCAAAGCACAGAGGACTCGGGCAAGATGGCGGCATAGAGAGGAGTGGAAGCTAAGTAGTCCCCCTGGAACAACTACAAAAAACCAGAAACAGCTAAAAATAATCCAGAATAACTGTGGGGGGACAAACAAGACCATCCACTCATCATACACCAACCTGAATTGGGAGGAATGCCCGAGAACACAGCATAAAATCTGTAAGTAAAACCTGCGGATCCAAGTCGTGAGACCCCCTCCCCCATAGCCCGAGCTGCAAAGCCTCGTGGTGCCAGAGAGAAGCTCTCACCCAGCAAGCGAATATAGCTCAGCTGAGCTCCAACTGGGGTTTTAAGTAGCGAGTGTGAACTGCTCACTACAGGTACGAATCCCCAAAAAACAGACCGAGGCTTTGGGTGACGACTGACCTGGGAGAGCCAGAGGGTCGCCTTGGACTGGGTCTGAAGGGGACTATCTGTTTCTTTTTCGGCTCAGTGGAGAAAGCCCCAGTCATTTTCAGTTTCCAGGGCTGTGACTTGGGGAAGCGTGGAGACACCACAAGCAGAGAGGGAGACCATTGAAATGCTAATGACCTCCACCTGGGGGGTCTTTCTTCTCTAGGAGGAAAGGGGTGGGGCCCTTTCCATTCAGAATCAGACCCCAGAGCCTGGGGGAACACGGCCATACCTCCTCACACCAGTCAAGAATTATAGGCTAACAGGCATCACCTGCTGGGCAGAAAAGCACAGTGACTCGGGGCATCAAAGGGTGGAGCAATTTTCTAAGACACACCCACAGGGAAACCAGATAGTGAATATTTCTTCCCTCTGGGACCTGAGCCTGTTCTGGTCTGGGAAAACCTGATTTGGATAACCAAGGAAACCATGCCTAGACAACAGAAAATTACAACCTACACTAAGAAAAGCAAAGTTATGGCCCAGTCAAAGGAACAAACGTACACTTCAACTGAGATACAGGAATTTAAACAACTAATGCTAAATCAATTCAAAAAGTTTAGAGAAGATATTGCAAAAGAGATAGAGGCTGTAAAGGAAGCACTGGGCATGTATACGGCAGAAATCAAAAGTTAAAAAAACAACTAGTAGAATCTATGGAAATGAAAGGCACAACACAGGAGATGAAAGACACAATGGAAACATACAACAGCAGATCTCAAGAGGCAGAAGAAAACACTCAGCAACTGGAGAACAAAACACCTGAAAGCCTACACGCAAAGAAGCAGATGGAGAAAAGAATGAAAAAATATGAACAACATCTCTGGGAACTCAAGGATGAAACAAAGTACAACAATGTACGTATCATTGGTGTCCCAGAAGGAGAAGAGAAGGGAAAGGGGGCAGAAGCAATAATAGAGGAAATAATTAATGAAAATTTCCCATCTCTTAAGAAAGACATAAAATTATAGATACAAGAAGTGCAGCATACTCCAAACAGAAGAGATATGAATAGGCCTACGCCAAGACACTTAATAGCCAGATTATCAAATGTCAGAGACAAAGAGAGAATCCTGAAAGCAGCAAGAGAAACGCGATCCATTACATACAAAGGAAGCTTAATAAGACTATGCGGATCTCTCAGCAGAAACCATGGAGGCAAGAAGGAAGTGGTGTGATATATTTAAGATACTGGAAGAGAAAAACCGCCAACCAAGAATCCTGTATCCAGCAAAGCTGTCCTTCAAATATGAGGGAGAGCTCAAAATATTTTCTGGCAAACAGACAATGAGAGACTTTGTGAACAAGACACCTGCCCTACAGGAAATACTACAGGGAGCACTACAGGGTGATAAAAGACAGGAGTGCATGGTTTGGAACACAATATTGGGAGATGGTAGCACAACAATGTAAGTACACTGAACAAAGGTAACTATGAATACAGTTGAGAGAGGAAGGTGGGGAGCATGTGAGACACCAGAAGAAAGGAGGAAAGATAAAGACTGGGACTGTGTAACTTGGTGAAATCTAGAGTATTCAACAATTGTGATAAAATGTACAAATATGTTCTTTTACGAGGGAGAACAAGCAAATGTCAACCTTGCAAGGTGTTAAAAATGGGGAGGCATTGGGGGAGGGATGCAATCAACATAAACTAGAGACTGTAACTAATAGAATCATTGTATTATGCTTCCTTTAATGTAACAAAGGTGATATACCAAGGTGAATGCAGATAAGAGGGGGGATAGGGGAGGCATGTTAGACACTTGACATTGGTGGTATTGTCTGATTCTTTATTCTACTTTGATTAAGGTTATTTTTCCTTTTGCTGCTTCCTAGCTGTCATTTTTTTTTCCTCTTTCTTTTGCCTCTCTACCTTCTTTGACTCTCCCTCCTGCCTTGTGGAAGAAATGCAGATGCCCTTATATAGATAGTGGTGAAGGTGGTGAACACATAAATGTATGACCATGCAGAAAACCATCGATTATTTACTTGGGATGGAATGTATGGTGAGTGAACAAAACCATATTAAAAAAAAATGGGTTGATGACAAAACCTCGAGGGCAATATACTGAGTGAAATAAGCCAGACACATTAGGACAATTATTGCAGGGTCTCACTGATAGGAACTAATTATAATATGTAAACTCATAGACATGAAATATAAGGTACCAAGATATAGGACGAGGCTTAAGAATGGGGAGTGGTTGCTTAGTATGAGCAGAATGTTCAATTAGGATGAACCTAAATGTTTGGAAATGAACAGGGGTGTTGGTAGCAAGATGTGAGAATAACTAACGCGCCGAATGGTGTGTGAATGAAGTGGAAAGGAGAAGCTCAAAGTCATATATGTCACCAGAAGGAAAGTTGGAGGTCAAAAGATGGGAATGTATAAAACTGAATCCTATGGTGGGCAATGTCCATGATCAACTGCACAAATACTAGAAATCACTTCCACGAACCAGAACAAATGTATGACAATACAATTAGAAGTTAATAATAGAGGGTCATATAGGGAAGAACTATATACCTATTACAAACTATATACTACAGTTAGTAGTATTTCAACATTTTTTCATAAACAGTAACAAATGTATTATATCAATACTACAAGTCAACAATTGAGGGGGGTTGGTTAGGGATAGGGGAGGATTAGAATTTCCTTTTCTTTTTTTCTTTTTTCATCTTTCACTTTATTTCTTGTCTGGAGTAATGAAAAGTTTCTACAAATTGAACAAAAATTAAGTGTGATGGATGCACAGCTGTATGAGGGTACCCAGGGGCAAGTGATTGTACACTTTGGATCTTTGGATAATTGTATGGTATCTGAACAATCACAATAAAAATGAAAAGAAAAAAAAAAAAAAGCAAAGCACAAGGTAATTTTATTGATTTTAAATTTTACTTAGGTATCTGAGGGTTATTTAAAAGCTTTGTACATACCCAACTGGAGTCACAGAAAAGCCACTGGTTTATTATCTGTCTTCTAAATATTCTTTTTGAGGCATTAGTACCAATGTAGCATTTACCAAATTTATATTGGTATATGTGTGTGTTTTTCCTCCACTAAATTGTAAAATCCTGAAGTGAATAATAAGTGCTTTCTCTGGGAAAGCTGTCATCTATTTATACTTCCAAGAAGTCTTAAGAGGGCCTATTTAAAATGTCTAATTATCTTAGCATTGGGAAATTATGACATAAACTGACTTAAAGAGGGAAAGGACGGCAGGGATCATGTTCCTTTTCATGGATGGAAAAGGATATCATGTTGCTACTCATCTCGGCGAGGGCACATTTTGAGGTGACAAGTGGTTCTTCAGGTTTGTGAAACCGCAAAAATGGCAGGACCGATGTGGTACCATTTTAATGCGTCCAATACAAAAGAGGAAAATACCCAAACCGAACATGCACAGGAGTGGCTTGGGATTACTATATGTATTGAAGCCATTATCTCCATGTTAGTTTTGGCAAAAAGGACCTAAAAAAAAATTCAGCCTCATTAGTAAGATTTGTTTCCTGCTGGGCCCTGGGCCCAAACATGTCCCTGACCTGGTCACACTAGCTCTAAACTGCTTCCCCTGGAGTGGATCACTCATGGCCCAGGTAGGGAGGGACCTCTGACACCGTCGGCAGTGAGTTGGCCAATATCATTAGGTTGATATGTGTAGAGGAGCTGGGCAAAGCTCTAACTAAGTCTCCACCAGGATTTGCTCATCTGTTCATTCCACATGCATTTATTGAGACACTAGGGATGCTGAGATGAATAAATAACAGTACTCAAAGAGGTCCCAGATTATAAGATAATAACTGGAGAATATGGTAAGGGTATAGCACAGGATCTTGAGGGAAATCATGTTTAGACAATGATACTTCTTGCTGACATTTTCCACTCTATGATTGACTATGGCTCCTTGCCTCCCAACATGAAATAAGCCTCTGCAAGAAATACATGTCACTCAGGGTCCTAGAGAAATAACTTATGTAGAAATGCCCAATTTTCCTTTTAATTCTAAAGTGAAACCCATTAGCTGACAAATGAAGTCCATGCATGAGCTCATTCCTGAATATAAGCATACAGTCAAGAATCAACAAATACTTGGAGAACCATGCAGCAGAAAAGAAAGAACACAAAACAAGGAGAAAAAATAAATCCAGAGGAAAAAGAAAAGATTTAACAAACAAAAACAACAAGTAGAGCTGGTATTTTCCAAGGAGTAACAGACAATATTGTATTCATAAAACAAGAAATGCCAAGAACAAGGAACAAATAGAGAATAAAAAGAAGCTCTTAGAAGTTAAAAATAGCATAGCCAAAATAAATTCAATTGAAGGATTGGGAGATAAAGTTGAAGAAGCCTACGGAAAGAAGATTAAAAAAATACAGAGATAAAAAAATAAAGACAACAGAGGTGGTAAATCTACCCAGGAGGCACAATTTCCAACTAATAGGAACTCCAGGAAGATAAAGCACTAAGTAGGAAATTATTAAAAAAAAAAAAAAATTGTGGAAATTTCCTTAGAAGTAAAGGAGGGATTTTGTGCTCAGCACAATGAATTAAAAAACGCCCACATCAAGAGGCATATCGTTATGAGATTTGGTAACACCAGGAATAAAAAGTTTCTGGTAAAAGAAAATAAAGGCAAATATATAAACAACTACCATACAGTGGGGAAGACAAGTAATAAAAATTACAATATAATGGGGTGTCTTCTAGTTGAAGATGACACAGTGAGCACTTGAGTTTACTGTCTCTTGTTCTAGGAAATTCACTGAAATGATAGCAAAGAAGCACAAGAGAATCAAGTCACAAAATTGTTAAAAGTAGAAAAGGGACATCTGCATTCCTGGATTGAGTGCCAGGGGGATGGAGAGCGGACGGGGTCACACAGAAGAGCAGGGGAGGGGCTCCATCCTAAGGCACCATGGGGGAGAGTTGATTCCAGACCCCTACAGAGGGAGCAGCTACAAAGGGAAAATGTGGCACGACGAGCAAACCTGGATGGAAATTGTAGAAAACCAGAAAGTATCAGCTTTCCTCAACCCTACCAGCAATGGTGGCATTTGCCTCTAGGCTGAAATCTTAAAAACTGAACTAGAAGGATCTAGGGCTTCTCCAGTGGTGGTTGAGAATTCAAGTAGAGGGAACCATCTCCTTTGGGGCATTTGGAGGAGAAACTCAGCATACTTGCCTGTTCCTAACCTGGGCATGCTTTAAAGAAAGGTTTTATTGAAGCCTCCCCTCAGATATGCCCAGCACCACCTCGCCACACACACACACACACACACACACACACACTCTCTCTCTCTCTCTCTCTCTCTCTCTCTCTCTCTCTCTCTCTCTCTCTATATATATATATATATATATATATATATATATATATCTGTCCTCTCATTCAGCAGAGAGGTTGGTAAAGGCAGAGAAAATCAGGCCAATTATCTAAATCAATAAACCCAGTATTTCATTCTTAAATATAAATAGGCAACCAATGATCAGACTCTGAGGAAAAACAGCATGAAGGAGAAAAAATTAAGGAAACAGAGAAATCAGTGTACCCTGTGTATCAGTCAGGGCTTTTAGTTGCAGACAGCAGAATCCACTCTACCTGGATTTGTACCTTTACTCAGTGAATATTTAGAAGATCTACTATTCTAGGTGCTGGAGATAGCATAACGGGCAAAACAGACACTGTGCCTTTCTTCGTGGACCTTACAGTCTGGTGGTTGTGGAAGAGAAGGCCTCTGGCAAAGGCTCTGAGAGGGAAGCAGGCTTTGCAGGCTCCAAGAACAGCAGGGAGGCAGAAGGGCTTGGGAAGACAGTAAAGGGAAGAAAGTAGGAGGTAAGGTCAGGGAAGTAGCAGGGGTCAGAGCACATAGGGCTTTTTAAGCCATGGTACAGCCTTTTGCCTTTACTATGAGGCAGATGTAGAGCCAGTGGAGAGCTTTTGGAGCAAAAGAGCAAACTGATGCAACTTTTAAAAGTACTACTTTGGCTCTGTGTTGAAAATAGATGCTAGAGGGAAAAAAAGTGGGAGAAGGGAAATCAGTAAGGAGGCTTTTGCAATAATCCATATCAGAAATTATAGTAGTTTGGTCCAGGGTGGTAGTAGTAGAAATGATGAGAAATGGTCAGATTTTAGAAATATCTTGAAGCTAGAGGGAACAGGATTGGCTGATGGATTGGCTAAAGGTTATGAGCAAAAAAGAGGAGTCAAGGATGACGCCAAGGTTTTGGTCTCTGAAGCAGGAAGGATGCGGCGGCTGCTTGTTGACTATGGGAGGAGGAGCAGTTGGGGGCAGGGGCAAACATAAGGAGTTTGGTTTTGGACAAGTTAAATTTGTGATACCTGTATCAGTTATCTATTGCTGTATAACAAATTGCCCCCAAACTTAGTAGCCAAGTAAAAAGGAATGAAGTCTTGATACATGCCACAACACAGATGAACCTTGAAGACATCATATTGAGTGAAATAAGCCAAACATAAAAGGACCAATATTGTATGATCTTGCTTCTATGAAATACCTAGAAGAAACAAATTTCTAGAGACAGTTAGAAGATTATAGGTTACCAGGGGCTGGGGAAGGGGGGTGAGTTATTACTTAATGGGTGCAGAGTTTCTGCTTGAGGTGGTGAAAAAGTTGGGACAAAGGATGTGGGTAATGATAGCACAATTCACAGCATTGTGAATGTAATTAATACAACTTAACTGTATACTTGAAAGTGGTTAAAATGGGAAATTTTGAAATATACATATTACTACAATAAAAAGTTGAGAAAAACAGTAAAAGAAAATTAAACCATCAAAATCAAAACTATAGGAGACATACTCAATGAAGAAATTTTATATGCATTCATTCAAAAAAAAGGAACTAGTGACTGAGAAAACAAATATTGTATGCTATTATCTCGCAGCTTTTATGAGTCAGAAATCTGGGCACAGTTTAGCTGGGTGCCTCTGGTTCAAGATCTCTTACAAGATTGTAGTAAAGCTGTCACCTGGGGCTGTGGTTCATTTGAAAGCTCAACTGGGAGAGGAGAGACGTACGTCCCAGGCCACTCACATGGTTGTCAGCAGGCCTTGGTCCCTCCCCACCTGGGCAGCTCCAGAGAGCTGCCTTATGAGCTGGCAGCTGGCTTTCCCAGGGTGAATGATTCAAGACAGAGCTGGAGAGAATGAGCATCCAAGACAGAAGCCACAGTCTTGTTCTTACCAATCTCAGAAGTGGCAGCCTATCGCTTCTGACATATTCTATTCATCAGAAGAGAGTCAATATGTCCATCCCACACTCCAGGGGACAGACTTCCACAAGGACATGAACACTAGGCAGTGGGGTTCATGGGATGTCCGTGTGGCAATGTCATGCAAGCAGTTTGAAAAATTCTAGAATTTGTGGGATAAGTCCAGTCTGCAAAGTCATTAACAGGAAAAAAGTATTTTTTGCTGGCTTTGAGGCACTTTAGGCAAATTTTTGAAGGGTCTAGAGGCATCAGCTCTCGATTGAGTCACCACCACCATCTCCCTAACCTACTGAGGGTCCTGCTAGGGAGTGCACTGTGGACCCTGCTGCACTGAGCCCAGCCACACTGTACCCCTGCCTCTCTGCAGTGCTAGCAAAACAGCCTCCAGGTGTCCTGGCAGGTTCCTCTTGTAACTAACTTCAGAATCAAAGTTCTTGAATGGGCACGTTCTGATTGACAGGACCAAAGTTTGCATCCTAGGGAGGCAGGAAAACATAATGTTTAAAAATGTCTATTATGGGAAGGGGGAATTAATACCATGGAGAACTATCAAAATTCAGGGAGAGTGTTCAAAAGATTTTGGACTTCCACAAAGAACTGTTGCCCATCACATTCTAGAAAGAACAAAGATACTTAGCAGAAATTGGGGATCATAAAACAAATCTTATTAATAGCCAACAAAGAGTTAGGGACATATACTGTATCTATAAAATAATCTAAAGTGCTAACAAAAAGAAACAAAGAACGCAAGAAATAGTTCATGGAAATTACAAATATGGATGCAGCAATTAAGAATGTAATAAATTGGCTGGAAGAAATAGATAAGGGAATCTCTCAGAATATAGAACAAAAAGACAAAGAAATGGAAAATATAAGAAAAATACACGAAACACTTAAAACCAATCTACATTTAACTATGAAGTTCTAGAATGAGAAAATGAAGGATATGAAATTTTTAAAATATGTTTTTCATTCCCAAAACTGAAGGAAGATACTTGAAAGGGTCTCCCGAGTTATCAAGTTCAACAAGTACAAGAAGAAATTCCTCATGGGATTTCAGAATACCCAAAATAAAGATAGAGATGATGATGAAATTGATTTTTTTTACTCTAACACATTTATAGGACTTACTACATGCAAGGGCCTGTTTTAATCACTTTGCATATATTAACTAATGTTATCCTCCTGATAGTCCTCTAAGTTAGCTACTACTATTATTATTACCACCAATTTTCAGATGAGAAAATGGAGGAACCTGCCTACAGATATACAGCTAATATGGGGCAGAATTAGAATAAAAACCCAGCAGCCTGGCTCAGTGCTCTTAACCACTACTTTCTTTTTTTAGTTACCCTGAAGTCTAGACGTCAGCAGAGCAGTGCCTTTAAAGTTCTGAGGAAAAATTATTTTGAATATATAGTTACCAAAAATATTAATCAAGTATAAGGGGTTATAAACAAATTTTCAGGCATGCAAAAATTCAGATATGCAAAAGTCCATTTTCAGATATGCAAAAATCTATATACTCTTTCCACAAAGGTTACTTAAGGGACTATTGCAGCAAAGAAAAATAAATCCAAGAAAGACAATGATGTGTGCTCTAAGAGCAGTGGAACTAACTAAAGAGTAACAAAAAGTAATCCCAGGGTAACTTCTGTGCAGTTAGCCCTAGAAAGAAGTCAGTATATATCCATGTATGCAAAAATCTTGTATTAAACAGTTGGAGGATATTTATGATGGGGCGAATTTTTTTCCCTGTCAACAAGGAAGAAAGAAGATAATTTAAAAACACTCATGGGGTAGCGGGACTGTACAAGAGCATTGATTCAAAAAACAAAGCAAATGAAATAATAGTGTGATTTAGAGTATTTGATTGCATTCAAGAGAATAGATTTGACTTTGAAGCCTGGACTATCCCCTTTGAAATGCATGAGTTTGAGTGGCAGTGCCACAGACTTAGACTTCTGTTCTGTGGATCCAATCGACCCACCCTGGTTCTTCATTAAACAATGTTTACTTAAACATAACCAACCAACCTCTCTTTTTGGTTTAGATAAACTTTGACAAAATAACAGCACAGCTAACAGATTTGGGAAGGAGAAAGAGGGAAAAGTAGAGGAATATTCAGGGGTGCAATTTCCTTATTTTACATACTGTTATGTAAAGAAACAATGGCTAAAAATTATTGATCATGAAACAGAAGTTTATTATTTAAAGTTATTAAAATAACTGAAATAAAAAATCAGTCTTAAAAATATATAACCAACAAAATCAGGAGGAGGGATTTGGAAAAGAGAATAATGCAAGTAAATAAAACTTCTCATCTTTCATGTTAGTTATTAGTAGATATTGCTTAAAGCCAAGAAATCGTGAAGCAGATGTATAAGCATATAGTTTAGAGCTATAGATGTAACTATGAAAAGACTTAGAGACCGAAATAATCAAAAGGGATTACTTATGAGTCGTAGGGCTAAGAATGGGAAGCAAGAATTTGTCTCCTTACTGTCTGAGTTTTAATTTCCATATGCATTCTGAAAGAATCAAAAATGGGTGATCCACATTCTAAAAAACTAGGATAATTTGGAACCACTGCCCTACAGTATTCATAAGAACTGACTGTATTAGTCAGGGTTCTCTAGGGAAACAGAACTGACAGGAGATATCTGTAATTACTATGAGATTTTATAATACTGTCTCACACAACGGTGGAGATGCATGAGTCCAAATTCTGTAGGGCAGGCTGCATGCTGGGAACGCTTATGAAGGTTTTTGATGAATTCCTCAGGAGAAATTGGCTGGTTGAAGTAGAGATGGAAATTGTCCCCTTCTTACTGCTGAAATCGTCACTTCTCCTTTAAAAGCCTTCAACTGATTGGATGAGACTTCTCTCACTGTTGAAATCAGTCTCCTCAGTTGCTTGTAGAAGGAATTAGCCATAGATGCAATCAACTTACTGATGATTTAAGTCCATGAAATGTCCTCACAGTAACAAAGAGACCACTGCTTGCTTGACTGAACAACTGGGCACCATTACCTGGCCGAGTTGACACATGAACCTATCACACCATCTCACCCTACCTCAATATTTCTTGTTGTGGGGAACTCAATTCCAGGAGGCAGATTTTTTCAGTTTGGGACCAATTTACTTTCTTTCTCCATATGATGTCTGCTTTTTTACCAGCCTGGTAGATTAGATCTGGAGAGGGGCTGCAGGTAGAATGTGACGCCATTTCAGAAGGGACTCAACGAGATACAGCAGGGAGCAAGCAGGGCTGCTTCTGTGCCAAGTGCAGCTGAGAAGCAAGCTCCCAGCGCCAGGTGGTGTGCTGCATGGCTTCAGCTCAGGAATGGAGCTCTGCTATGGCCTGTCGAGTTTCTGTGGCTTTGGGAATCCTGGGAGGGGCACCTTTAGAGTGGACACCAGTGCCATCAGGGCAGGCCCTGGCACCAGTGATAAACAAGATCATCCTAAACTGAAGAGTTGAACTGAAATGAGAGACCCCCAGGGACTCTTAGAAATAATTGGGTGAGACTTAAAGGAGAGAGAGCTGGAGGTTCTGTGATATGCAAATAGGGCATGAGGAGGAGAAGTTTGAGCAATTACTGTAAACATATTGGAAACATGAGACTTCATTTGCATGCACAGATTGGTGAGTTCTGGAGAAACTTCAATTATATTTACCCAGCTATAGAATTATCATTGGCATCACCAGTATCAGCATATTCTGCACAAACTAGGTATATTAGCACTTGTGGTTTGTTCTCAACTTCTTTTTGGATGCGAAATGGTTTTAGTCTGTTTGTCCTATTCCAACTTCACCTTTCTTCTAACCTTGCTATTCAGAGTTTGGTCCACAGACCAGTAGCATCAGTGTCACCTGAGAACTTGTTAGAGACCCAGGACTTCTCAAGCCATATCCGGGAACTACTGAATCAGAATCTTCATTTTAACAAAATCCTCCCAATGATTTATATGCACATCAAAATTTGAGGAGTGGTTCTTGAACTGGTCACACTTTAGAACCATCTGGAGAACTGTTAAAACATTTGGATAACTGGGCCCCACCCCAAAGCAATTAAATCAGAATGTCTGTGTATGGAACCAGTGCATCAGTATTTTATAGATACTTCTGGGGTATACGTATGTACTTATGTAAAAAGTCATCAAGCTGCCCACTTAAGATTTGTATACTTTATTGTATGTGTATTACTCTGAAATAATTTTTATTTTAATTTAAAACACACACACACACACACACACACACACACACAAACTTCCTGGGTGATTCTAATGATCAGCTAAGGCTGACCACCATTGCTCAAAGGGTCGGTCTGAATAGATTTCCAGAAGACTTTCCTCTAACTCCCTACTTCATAGAGTCAAATATTCACCCTTTCTCCTTCTCTCTACCATGGGCTTACCTATCTCTAGCTCCCTTTTGGCAAGAAATGATTCATTGTCTGGTGAATGATAAGAGTCAACAGTGGGCAAGCTGGGAGTTAAGGAGGAAATGAGATCACTCTGTGCAGTAGATAAGGAGGAAGCCAGCCTGTACACCCACAAAATCATGTGTCATGAGTGGTAGGAGAATTATGAAGGTGGGGCTGAAGAGTGTCCATTTAACACAGGAGGGAAAAGGGAGCCAGAAATGATTGGAGATAGTTGGAATGGAGGATTAGAAGAAAATCAGGTTTAGCTTGGCAAACTGATTCTGCATCTGAAAATACGTATTTACACATTTAAAATGAAACACTGAAATGATCCTTTTGGCATGCTTCTCAGAAAACTACCTACCAAGGTGTTTCCCATATAAATCTGCTCTGGAGCCAATAATGAAATCCAATAAAGTCTTGCTAATTACATTCTCTAATGAATTGTGAGGCTGCCTAATCCACAGTCCAGAGATTTGTATAGCCAATAATGGTGTTAAATAGCCTCAATTACTTAGATATGGTGTCTAATTTTGGTGTTAATTGTATCCATTAACTCTCATAGAATAGTTTTAAATTCTTGCAAGAGGGTTAATATGTTGAGTCCTCTGAGACTACTAACCACAGTTTCCTTTGCCCAGATTCATAGTTGGGGTTTAATAAAACTTCTTAACTTGAACTTATTCAGCCTTCTGGTTAAATTCCTCCTTATGTGAAACGCTTCATAATGTCTCTGAATTCAAATTTGAAATCAATCCTAGTAGTGTTTCTTCATCAAAAAGTTGACTGAAAGATATACCATAGAAGACTGAATAAGCTTCTAACCCCACAGATCCCCTCAAAGAAGGACATTCATAATTTGAGCTAGTAGTTCCAGGAGCCGTGTTCTTCCCCAGCTAGTCACGTTCCCCCATCTCCCAGACTAAATGGGCTCAAGGTCCCTATGTATAATCCCTGGATGTTCAGTGGCCCACAGTGAGGTGGCTGTAGTGGGTCACCTGAGATAGGACAGGAGGCTAGACTTTCCTTTTCCTGAAGAAGACAGACATCTTACCTCAAGAAAGACTGAAAGTCCTTTAGTGAGTGATTCAGAGGGTTGTTACACAGTCATGCCTAATGGGGGTTGCAGGGGGCAGGTGTGTGGGGGGAGCTGATCGCTGCATTCCTAACTTAGCACCTTGCTCTCTCCTTCTTTACTAGGGCCCTGTGTCCTGGACCCCACAGCTGCTCCAAGAGGTCTGGAGTGGGCCCGAGGTACCAGTTTCTTTTGGATACTCAGGTGACTCAAATGTATATGTAATTAGCAAGACTTTATTGGATTTCATTATTGGCTCTAGAGCCAGAGAGAAACATGGTCTCCGCCTTCAGGGACATGCCATGTGGATTTCATTTGTACTGTAATTATTCCCACTTATTCTCCCCTCCATGTCCCCAGCATCCCCCTTTTCCACTGAGCACACTGCTACGCATCCCTGCAGGAAAAAAACAAGCCCACTAAGTCCTGCTCCTGTCTTGCAAATTTCCCAGCTCTCAGTGGCTGTTCTCCTTCTTGCAGTTTCTGTTGGCTCCATCAGGGGCAGCAGTGAGCCTGGGTCTTGGTGACTTGGGGAGAGGGTGGGTATGGATAAAGGTGAGCTCTGAAGCTGTTTTCTTAAAATAAGATCAGAAATTATATGCATGACCTTTGTGAGGATTCACTCCCTTCCTGAGGAATTTATTCCTCCTTCCCTGGGTTGTTTACAAAATTTCCTTGTATTAACGAAATGACCGGGGAAATTGGTAAATCCAAGTGGCTTCTTTGCTCCTCCCTAATCCCTGGGTGGGGGGAGGAGGTTGGGGGGCCAATTCCCAATAGACTCAAACTGCATATATCCTGCTTTTTCAACTTGCAGTGAGAAACTTTCCCATGTCATCAAATGATCTTGGAAAATATGATTGTATGTGATGATATACATTTTATACGTATTTCACAAATTATGTACTATAATTTTTTGAACCATTCCTCTGTTGTTGGTCATTTTACAATTTTTCCTCTTATCATTAACTGCTATGAATTTTCTCACATATAAATCGTTGACCTCACATTTTTATATGAACACTGGAAATCCCTTATTTTATCCTTTAATCCCCTCAGTGCTGAGATCAGGAATGGTTTCACATATGGCACTTAATAAAATTTGTTAACTTCACTCATGGTATAGATTAACTTACATTGGGGCCCTTTAAAACGTGTCTCTTTGATATTAAGCCATATGTTATCGCAAGATTATGCCAAATCCAATTAGCATCTATCATGAGCTATTCCACTTTATTACCAGGCATTTCACATTTTGTTATATTCAACTTCTGAAATGCTGTTAGCAGAAACCATTAAGGCACTAGAGAATCAAAACACAAATAATATTTTTTTTTAAAAAACACTTTGCAATGAATGTGTCATGCATATTTAATCATGGCTGTAACAACAGAGTCCCATAATCAAATGATGTCCATTCAAGAGGAATGTTTTACCAAATCCAAGACAGTTCTTGGTTTAAGCTTCTTCCTGGTGCCTTATATGATGTACACCATCCTATGCAAATCACAGTATCACATCCAGATTTGACAATCAAGTACACACACACACACACACACACTATGTGTGCAATGGTAATGTCCCAATAACAAATACGAGAAGCAACTTTGATTCACCCAGAGAATTCGAGTGCCTAGACGGAGAAGACCTGTGTTCCAAAGCTACCTGCCTACTGCCTTTGGACAAAAATAAAACAAATCTAAAAATCACCTTGATGCCTTTAGTTTTACCATTGCCATGAAGAAGGCTGAACCCAAGTGGGAGTTGACTATCTGCCCAGCCCTGGGCCCCCATTGCTCGTGGAACACAGGTTGATTTAACCAACATTTACATTGAATCCATTTACATCTTGCCTTAGCTTGCCAGGCTGCCATAATAAATACCACACAGTGGGTTGGATTAAACAACGGAAATTTATTGTGTCCAGGTTTCAGAGGTTTGAAGGCTTCTTTCCTCTTGGGGTCAGCAATGCCTGGTGCTGGCTTGCTGCAATTCTTGGGGTTCTTTGACTGGCATCTGTGCCTCACATCACATGGTGATGTTCTCTCCTTTCTCATCCGGGTGCCTGCTGACTTCCTACTTCTCCCTGTGGCCTTCTCTGTGTCAGGCCTCCAGCAATCCAGGTTAAGACCCAGCCTGGTTCAGTTCACTACATCTTCACCATGTCCTATACATAATGGGTTCATACCCTCAGAAATATAGATTCAGGTTAAGGACATGTGATTATTGGGGTACACAATTCCACCTACCACACTTCTCATTCCCTTGACTTCAGGAGCTCTCTCCAGTCTGTCTAGTTTTAATATATAGAAACTGTCACTTAAATCTGAAGGGAAAAAAAGATTTGGCCATATTCAGTCTGAGTACCCTTCTTCTTAATCTAGAAGTGACTGGAAATCTACCATTTTAAAAATCATTTATTGTTTGAGGAAACACTTTCCAAATATTTCTATGTATATTCTGAGTGTGTGCATGTGTGTGCGCACACACACGTGTGTTTGCAGGCTTCTTTTAGGGTCTTATTTTATCTTTTCATGTTACATAAATTTAATTAGCAACTTTTACTTCTCCTGAAAGTGCATGTTTACAGTAATGGGTAAAACATAAGGCAAAGACTGTTTCCTGATCCACCTTCAGCTGATCCTGAGCAGTTCCTAAAACAGCCTTTCAGGTCGCCTTTCCCACTCTGAAGATTGGTTGGGGAGCCCCAGAGATGCCAGTCGTCTCCTTTCTGTTCACGCCTCTTTGTTCGAGGACTCACAGCCCCGGAAGGGGCAACCCAGTCACCCCGTGATCCCCCCTTTAACTCGCCCATAACCAACTGGAAGCCAGACCCCGATGGGTCAGGTAGTTTTCTGCCCTGAGGATTGGAAATGGTGACTCAGTGACTGAGTTTGTTAGCAGTATGGCTTTTGCTTTCCTGTGTTCCCCAAATAGCCTCAAGTCCTTCAGCCTTCTGGGCTGGATTTTCCTTTAATATCCATATAAAATGTCATGAGCCCTGTGATGGAGACAAATGCTATGTGTTTGACCGAATTTCATTTTCTTTTCCTCTTCTTGGGCACGTGGGAAGACCATATTTTCCAGCCTCCCTTGTAGTTAAGTTGGGGCCATGGATAGACATGAGATAAGCCAATTCCAGGCCTGGTCCTTAAAAATGCACAGTTCTCTGGTCCTTTCTTTCTCTTCTGCAGTGATGTTAGAGGCCGTGTGTTCAAGATGGAAGGGAACCACATAGCCCACATAGGACTTGAATGTTTAATGTGTGAAGCCACCGAGATGTCAGGGTTTACCCATTATTCTACCATAGCCTGTCCTGTCTTGAAGACACAAGCCTCATCCTGCATTCTGTGATGATGCCCAAACCTTTAGAAACATTTCTGAAAAATTCCAAGGATGGGAGTGAGAGCTTCAATTCTCCTACTCCTGGTCCTGCTGACCACTTGTTTCTTCTTGTGGCTCCTGTGCTTGCTTCACATCCCCCTCTTCCCTCCTGACCTGTAGGCATCTTTCTTCTTCCACTCCAAGCTGTTGTATGTTACAGTCTTTTCAGTGAAAACTTTGAGACAGAGGAACAAGATAATACCACGCACATAGCAGGAGACAATTTAAAATGGTCTATCAGACACAATAAAATTCCATGTCCACCCCATGGGGGCACAGGTTAACAGTTCTGATACTGCTCTGTATGTGTACCAGAACTGAAAAGTTAAGTAAATGGATGGCAGATGGTGGGAACCAGGTTTCTCCCTCTTGGAGTGGGAGTTAAATAAACAAGGGTAGGAGGCTAGAGTGATCCGTGTGGGAATGGATTACATTTGGAGACATCAGTATGAACTCGGGTTTAGCTTAATATAGATATAGATGGTTCATATGGAATGTTTATAGATATATGAATATATACATGGGTTAGTATATACTTATGTATTTCCTTACTCTCTCAGCTGAGAGGGCCTGGAGGCAATGACCAGGAACAATGAACACTCCTAGCACCCAGATCTTGGTTTGTGACACCACTCTCCAATAAAAGGAACCAGAACCCTTGGAGAAATGGCTAATTCTAGGACTGGGGCAGGAAATGTATAAGACAAGCCTGGAGCATCTTGTAGTGCCAGAAAGTAAGAAAGTGCTAAAAATAAATAAATATACCCACAATGATGGGGGTATGCCAAAGGGAAACAGCTTCCAACTGAAAGAACTCCTAATGGTCAAAGCTGGAAAAATAAGTAAAATATTATTGGATTATAACCCAAGCCATAAAATAAATATCCATGAGTCCATAACTGATATAAATAAAGACTCAATAAATAAATAAACAAATGGGGGAGAATAGACAAACTGCCCTCCAGCTATGCCAGGGACTTGTCCTGACCAGAAACTTCCATGAAGGATTATTTGGAACAGAAAAGCAGTCCTCATTCCTCTGGCACTCCCACCTCCCAACCCCTCTCCTGAAGACATTTGGGGATCTCTTTTATCAGGTTGACTTTCTTCACTGGCTTTGTAGTTCCTGTTATGAGCTCAGCTTTTGCAAATGATTGAGCCACAACCTGAGCTATTGTGGCTTCCCTCCTTGAAGAAACCAGAGGCAGCAGTGTGTGTGTGGAGGGGGTGATTTGTGAGGGTAGGAAAGACACCTGAGGAAGTTGTGTATTACAGGGAGGGGAGGAGCAGCTCTCCGCAGATGTGGCCTTCTGGCTAGTGGAGGGCTTGCAACTTTTATCTATCATTTCTCTGGATTTGATGAGAGGGGATGAGATTTCCGTGTTGGCTATTCTGCCACCTTGAAACAGGTTTACCCTCTAAAATGTGGAAACACTATACTCCCTTCTTTGCTTTTTTTTTTTTTTTCCTCTCCTTAATAGCAGTTTTTTCCCCCTTGCCTTATCTAGCCAAATACCCCTTGCAAGAACAGTGTGTATGGATTGGCCATTTCATTACCTAGAGTTCAGTTGTATCTATGAATGTTTTCTAAATGTAAAAGTAATTTTTTTCTTCTTCTGGTTCCTCAAACCTTATGATTAAAAAAAAATCTACCAAATGAGTCCACTGAAGTCCATACCTTTTGGTTCAATTTTGTTAATTGACTACTTACTATCACATTCACCTGAGTGCGGAGAATGGACAGTGTGTTCCTGGTCCCTGGCGTCAGTGCCTCCTTCAAGAGGGGGTCTCCTGCATTTGAACAGGCATCTTAGCTTGCCCAATTTATGCTCTGAGACCCCCAGGAAAGGAACTTCTGGATATTTTTCTCACAGATATTTCAGGTGCTGTAATTGTTGGTTCTATAGTTGTTATTTTAATCTTGTATAAACAGTTTGGAGAAGGCAGGGAAACTAATATCTATTGAGCTCCTGCCTGCTATTTAGTTCCTCATACTTGATCTCATTTAATTTTCCCAACCACCTGGTGAGGTACTACCTCCATCTCATAAATGAGAAACCTGAATCTTGGAGACTAAATGACCTGCCCCGGGTTGGGAGACTGCTCAGTCAGGGGCAGGTTCTGGGGCAGGATTCAAACCCAGGACAACATCATGCTTTTGGAATACATCAAACTGAGAAGTGGATAAATTTAATATGAAACAAGGAGAACTTGATCTTACAAAAACTACTTTTTATTCAGCCTTACAGTGTATATACCTTATCTCTAATCTTCATGAAATCTGTAAGTTAAGTATTATTACTGTTCTAGAGAGAAGAAAATTGGCCCTCAAGGAGGATGACTTGACCAAAGTGGGTCTCAGGGTTGGTCAAGGGTGGAACTGAGATCCGAACCCAGCTTTTTTCAATAAAGTATGATGCCTCTCTGGTGAACTCTGCTATAGTGACCATTTTTAGAGGTCTGAGTATATGCTGGGCACCACATCTATATCACCCATCATGAAATCCCTGGTTTGTCATGGCAACCTCATGAAAATGGCTGGATGGATTTTTACAAAGGTGTAGGATCGCTTTGAAATGATTTGACTTAGAACATGGCATTTACAAATTTCCTTTTGGAAATGCCAGAAAACATACTTCAAAGAGACAGGCCATCATCATCCACAGCAGTTAAAACTAGAGAAAAATAAAAGCCCCATGTGACTGCAGATTGAGAAGCCACTGGTATTAAGATCTGTGAATGAGAAAGCAACTATGTACTTCAGATGAAAAGTCATAAGGGCACAAAGCAGATCGCAGTCATTGATTTACAACCCAACTGTTTCCTGTATGGGCCTTGTTCTAGTTTGCTAATGCTGCCAGAGTGCAAAACACCAGAAATGGATCGGCTTTTATAAACGGGGTTTATTTGGTTACAAAGTACAGTCTTAAGGCCATAAAGTGTCCAAGGTAAGTCATCAACAATCGGGTACCTTCACTGGAGGATGGCCAGTGATGTCTGGAAAACCTCTGTTAGCTGGGAAGGCACGTGGCTGTCATCTGCTCCAAGTTCTGGTTTCAAAATGACTTTCTCCCAGGACGTTCCTCTCTAGGCTGCAGTTCCTCAAAAATATCACTCTTAGTTGCTCTTGGGGTATTTGTCCTCTCTTAGCTTCTCTGGAGCAAGAGTCTGCTTTCAATGGCCATCTTCAAACTGTCTCTCATCTGCAGCTCCTGTGTTTTCTTCAAAGTGTCCCTCTTGGCTGTAGCAAGCTTGCTCCTTCTGTCTGAGCCTATATATAGTGCTGAATGGATGGGGTCATGCCTCCATGGAATTATCCAGTTAGAGTCATCACCCACAGTTGGGTGGGGCACATCTCCAAGGAAACACTCACAGGATTCCAATCTAATCAGCACTAAAACTTCTGCCCCACAAGATTGCATCAAAGAACATGGCTTTTTCTGGGGGACATAACACATTCAAACTGGCACAGGCCTCTTTAGGTAGAATATTCCATGGCAAGTAACAGTGGGATTTAAAGAAATTCTTTTAATTTAATGATGGGTACTGATTTCTCCCATGCAGCAATGTGGAGCCCACTTAGTAAAACAACATTGATAGAGCCCCTCTATTGAAAAACATACTTATGTTTTTGGCTTGCAACTATATGAATGATAGAAAATAGGTTTATTGAGGAACAAGATATCAAATCAGCTCCCTACGGTTCTAAAATTAGTGTATATGTTTATTAAAATGGAGATTCTGATTTGAGATTTATACGGAAAAGAGAAAAATGACACCACCACACAGCCCAGGCCAGAGATGCCATCCATGCTTCCTGGCAACACCTCCACAGGTTAAACATAGCACTGCATCTCCCGGTTTGCTTTAGGTAAGGGATGGAAGACTTCAGTTTTATGTCAACTTTTGAATTTAAATTCAATTTGTCATTTCACACAATTGAGTTGTTCGTTATTAAGGTTGTTTTTGAATGTCTACATTTTTAATGAAATAAAGGAGCTTCTTATCTCACTTGCTTTTTTTTCTAATATTTGCAGGTCATGTATATATAAAATACACATATATTTGCACACATACACATAAAAATAATGAATACTTGAATATATACATGTATAACACATATGTGTATATATATGTATATACAAATGCATATAACATATTTAGGCATTTTATCCTGTGACTAGTCTACATTTAACTCACATTGAAATATAAGCAGCAATTTCGTTTCCTTCTTTCTCAAAACTGTAGCCAAAGGTTCTGAAGTTTCATTATTAAAATGGTACTTCAAGCCTGGAGAGTGCATATCTGGGGGAAAAGCTGGGTAGTTTTCACTTGTGATGAAATTGAATATTATAGCAAGTGCAATCACGCTTTTTTCTCTTCCAACAATAAATGGCATCATGATTGCTATAATTCTATGCTAGATCTGGGAAGAGCTGGCTTCTCTAGGCAAATCTCCTGGAATTGGAAGCTGCAACTTCCCCAGCACAGCAGGCCACACATCAGATCCCAGTATTGCCATCGTGCTGACGATACACACGAGTCTCTCTGTCTGAAGGGCTTGAGCCATAGCATGTACATGCAGTGATCACATTCCTGGGACATACACTCAAGTCAGATTCTGGAGCTACTTCAAAACATGGGGTGTTTTAGTCCATGCCTCTAGGCTTTTAGTAACCTAGAGCAGGGACAGTACTTATTTGCAAGTGTTCCATCACTGTTACAACTACTTCTTTTGAACCACATTCAAATATACTCTATGCATGTTAGAAAAATGTCCACCACTATCAAACAATACGTGATCATGTGTGCATTCCTGCTCAGTTGGGTGATTTGGAGAATAGAGAAAAAGGGCAGCTTGGTTCTTATTCTTAATAAGCATTCTCCTAGTTAGACACTAGCCTTCTATTAGTTCTTAGAATAAACCAAGCTCATTCTTTCCTCAAGAACTTTGCATTTGCATTCCCTCTGCCTGAAATTCTATGCCTCTGTAGCTTTTCATGGTTAGCTTTTTCTAAAAACAAAGACAAGAAAGGACTTTTTCCCTGACCATCTGAACATCTGTGTAAAGTGTCCTGCTTGCCTCTGCTCTGTCAGTATTATCATTATCTGACATTATCTTGTTTATTTTTTATTTTCAATCTCTACCTCTAAAACATAGAATTTAGTGTTTGAATCCAGCCTGCTAGAACAAAAATTTTTGATCAGAAGAAGATGGCAGCATAAAGAGGAGTGGAAGCTGGTTTGTCCCCCTGGAACAGCTAATAAACAACCAGGAACAACTAGTAACTAATCTGGAATAAATGCAGGGGGACAAACATAACCACCCACTCATCATACACCAACCTGAATTGGGAGGAATGCCTGAGATTGCAGCATAAAATTTTTAAGTAAAAACTGTGGGTCCAAGCTGGGAGCCCCTGCCCTGCATGGCCCGAACTGCAAAGCTTCCCGGTGCTAGAGAGCAGCACTCTCTGAGCAAGTGAATATAGCTCATCTGAGTGCCAACTGGGGTTTTAATTAAAAAAACGTGGTCTGCTCAATACAAGATATGAATCCCCAACAAGCAGACAGAGGCTTTTGGTGATGACTGACTTCGGAGAGCCAAAGGTTGGCCACGGACTGGCCCTGAAGGGGGCTTTCTGTCCCTTTTTCAGCTCAGTGGAGAAAGCCTCAGCCATTTTCAGTTCCCAGTGATCTGACCCAGACAAGGGTGGAGCTAGCACAGGTAGAGACCATTCAAATGCCAATGTCCTCTTCCTAGGGGGTCTATCTTCCCTAAGAGGAAAGAGGTGGGGCCCAGCTCTACTACCCACCTTCCGTTCTGAACCAGACCCCAGAGCCTGGAAGAAAACAGCCACGGGCCATACCTCCTTACACCAGTCTGGAGTTACAGGCTGACAGGTGCCACCTCCTGGGCAGAAAAGCACAGTGACTTGAGGCCTCACAGGGTGTACCAATTTTCTAAGACACACCCTCAGAGAAACCAGATACTGAATATTTCTCCTTCTGAGACCTGAGCCTGTTCTGGTCTGGGAAAACCTGATTGGAGTAACCAAGGAAACAAGATACCTAGACAACAGAAAACTACAACCTACACTAAGAAAAACAAAGTTATAGTCCAGTCAGTGGAACAAACTTACACTTCAACTGAGATAAAGGAATTTAAACAACTAATACTAAATCAATTCAAAAAGTTTAGGGAAGATATGGCAAAAGAGATGAAGTGTATAATGAAAACACTGGGCGTACATAAGGTAGAAATCAAAAGTTCGAAAAACCAACTGGCAGAATCTATGGAAATGAAAGACACAACACAAGAGATGAAAGACACAATGGAAACATACAACCTCAGATCTCAAGAGGCAGAAGAAAACACTCAGGGACTGGAGAACAAGGCACCTGAAAGCCTACACACAAAAGAACAGGTAAAGAAAAGAATGGAAAAATATGAGCAATGTCTGGTAACCAAGAAAACCAGATACCTAGACAACAGAAACTTTGTCCTGGAACTTAAGGACAAAAAGAAAATCAGAAATGTATGTGTCATTGGTGTCCCCAAAGGAGAAGAGAAGGGAAAAGGGGCAGAAGCAATAATAGAGGAAATAATCAATGAAAATTTCCTGTCTTTTATGAAAGATATAAAACTACAGATCCAAGAAGTGCAGCGTACCCCAAACAGAATAGATCTGAATAGGCCTATGCCAAGACACTTAATAATCAGATTATCAAATGTCAAAGATAAAGAGAGAATCCTGAAAGCTGCAAGAGAAAAGCAATCCATCACATACAAAGGAGGCTTGATAAAACTATGTGAGGATTTCTCAATAGAAACCATGGAGGCAAGAAGGAAGTGGTGTGATATATTTAAGATATTGAAAGAGAAAAGCCACCAACCAAGAATCCTATATCTGGCAAAACTGTCCTTCAAATACGAGGGAGAGTTTAACATATTCTCTGACAAACAGACAATGACAGAGTTTGTGAACAAGATACCTGCTCTACAGGAAACACTAAAGGAAGTACTGCAGACAGAAAAGAAAAGATGGGAGTGAAAGGTTTGGAAAACAATTTTGGGAGACAGTAGCACAGTAATATAAGTACACTGAATAAAGATGACTGTGAGTACGGTTGAAAGAGGAAGGTTAGGACCATGTGGGACACAAGAATGAAAGACAAAAGAGAAAGACTGGGACTGTATAGCTAAGTGAAACATAGGGTGCTCAACAATTGTAATAAAAGGTACAAATATATTTTTTACATGAGGTAGAACAAATGAATATCAACATTGCAAGGTGTTAAAAATAGAGTTGGATTGGGGGGAAAATACAATCATTGCAAACTAGAGACTATAATTAACAGAAACATTGTATTATGCTTCCTTTAATATAACAAAGGCAATATACCAAAGCTAAATGCATATGGGAGGAGGACAGGACCTAGAGGAAGAGTATGGGACTCCTGGCATTGGTGATGTTGTCTGACTCTTCATTCTACTTTAGATTAATGCTATCTTTCCTTCTGTTGCTTTCTAGCTGTCATCTTTCTCTCTCTCTCTCTTTTTTCTTTTTCTTTTATCTCTCTACCTTCTTTGACTCTTCCTCCTTCTTTGTGGAAGAAATGGAGATGTCCTTATATAGACAGTGTTGATGGTGCTGAATACATAAATACATGACTATACAGGGAACCAATGATTGTTTACTTAGGACAGAATATATGGTGTATAAACAAAACCATCTTAAAAAAAATGGGTTGAAGAAGAAATCTTGAGGGCACTATATTGAGTGAAATAAGACAGACACATAAAGACAAATATTGCAGGGTCTCACTGATATGAACTAATTATAATATGTAGACATGAAATATAAGTTACCAGGATATAGAATGAGTCTAAAGAATGGGGAGCGGTTGCTTATTATGAGCAGAATGTTCAACTAGGGTGAACTTAAATGTTTGGAAATGGACAGAGGTGATGGTAGCACATTGTGAGAATAACTAACAGTGCTGAAAGGTGTGTGAAGGTGGTGGAAAGGGTCAGCTCAGAGTCACGTATGTCACCAGAAGGAAAGTTGGAGGTTAAAAGATGGGAATGTATAAAACAGCGAATCTTGTGGTGGGCAATGTCTGTGATTAACTGTACAAATATTAGAAATCTCTCTCATGAACTAGAACAAATGTATGACACTATAACTAGAAGTTAATAATAGAGAGGCACATAGGAAAAAATATATAATTATTGCAAGCTACATACTACAGTTAATGGTATTTTAACATTCTTTCATCAACAGTAACAAATGTACTATACCAATACTATGAATCAGTAATGGAGGGAGGGTGGTTAGGGTTATGGGAAGATTTGAGTTTCCTTTTTTTTGTCTTTATTTCTTTTCTGGGGCAGTGAAAATGTTCCAAAAATTGAAAACAAAATTAATTATGGTGATGGATGCACAGCTATATGATGGTACCATGGGCAAGTGATTGTACACTTTGGATCTTTGGATAGTTGTATGGTATGTGAACAATCTTAATAAAAACTTTACAAAAAATAAAAATAAACTATAATAACAGAATATCAAAAACAAAAAAAAGAACATAACAAAATCCAGAGTCCCTGCAATATCATTCATAATATCCAGCATCCAGTAAACAAAATCATGAGCAAGGAGAAGAGAGGAAAATGTGAACCATACTTAAGAAAAAAGCAGTCAATAGAAAACTATACAAATATTATCCAGGTGTGGCAATTAACAAAGACTTAAAGCAGCTTTTATAAATATGTCCAAACTTAAGGTAAAATACACACATAAATGAATAAACAATGCAGAGAAATAGAAAAATCAAATGGATCTTTCCTATAGGTCCCTTTGTAACTATAAAGAAAGGTCCAAATGGAAATTCTATAGCAGAAAATTTTAAAAACAGAAATGAAAAATCTACTGAGTGGGCTTAACAGCAGATTGGAGAAGGCTAAAAAGTCAGTGAACTTGAAAATGGCTCAATAGAAATTATGCAGCCTGAAAAATGGAGAGAAAAAGACTCATGGCCTGATGTACATATAAATGGAGTTCCAGAAGGAGAGAAGAAAGAAAACGAGATAAAGAAAGTATTTGAAGAAATAATGTAAATATTTCCCAGATTTGGTGAAATTTTATCAACTTTCATATGAAAGAAACTTAATCATCCAAAAACAGGATTAAAAACAAAATACACACCTAGAATCCAAACTCCTGGAATCCAAAGATACAGAGGAAACCTTGAAAATATCCAGAGAAAAATGGCACATTACAAACCATCAAAAATGGTGTAGTGGAGAAAACACCAGCCTGGGAGACAGGGTGACTGTCATCATGAGCTATGTAAGTCTATGTAAGACATCTAAGCCCTTTGGGGGCTCAAGGAAATAAGAGAATTGGCTTTTTAGGGCCTTTCTATATCTAGAAAGTTATGATTCCAAAATGTGCTGTGTGGTGGTTTGAAACTGTTACATACAGTTTCAAAGGAGAAAAGGAGAAAAGGCCATGTTCTTTTAATCCATTCCTGTGGGTGCAGACATATTGTAAGTAGGACTTTCTGATTAGGTTATTTCAACTGAGATGTGACTCACCTCATTCAAAGTGGGTTTTCATCCTCTTACTGGGTCCTTAATAAGAGGATAAAACACATACAGAAGCTAAGAGATGAAGCTAAGAGAAGCTCACAGAGAGAAATACCCAGAGAAGTTTAGAGAAAGAGTCACAGATGGAGAAGCTAGAAGCTGAAGCAATGAAACCAGGGAGAGAAGAACCAGCAGACATCTCCATGTGCCTTGCTATCTGACAGAGGAACCCAACCTTGCCAATAACTGGTCTTCAGAGAAGGTATCATCCTGTTGATGCCTTAATTGGGACATTTTCATGGCCTTAGAACTGTAAATTTGTAAGCTATAAATCTCCATTGTTAGAAGCCAGTCCATTTCTGGTATATTGCATTCTGGCAGCTTTACCAAATCAAAGCATGCTGACTCTAAGTTTCATAGTTAAATGAAGAAATTGATCCTCAAAGGAAAGATGGAACTTAGCTTGGGCTTAAAGAATGAGAATTTGAATGGCCCTCCCTCCCAGGACCTTTGCATTGTCAAGATCTTTTTCTCCCTTGTGGTCAACTTGGCCTCTCAACGGGATCCTTTCATAGACTTTCCAATTTCTTCAGTTCACCTATTTGGAAAATCAGCCTGTCCACACCTTCTATTCCTCTACAGTGACTGTGCTATTATTCTCCTCTTCTTCACAGCCAAACTTCTCATCAGAGTTTTCTATATTTGCAGGATCCTTGTCCTCAATCCCATCTTGTTTTTCAGCCTGCCCCAGCTTGTCTTCTGCCCCTAACATTGACCAAGATAATTCTTACTATGGTCATCAATGATTCCTTTATTTTCCAGAATTCTTTTGGATGCAAGTGATAGAATTGCAACTCAAACTAGCTTAAGTAGGAAAGGGAATTTATTGGCACAGGCAGCAGGGCAGTCCAAGGTGAGTGGATTGGTTTCAGTGGTGATTGGATCCAGGGGTCAAACGATGTCACCAGTCTGGGTCTCTGTTTCCCTGGGCTCTGTTTGGTGCATCCACACACAGAGCAGCTCTCTCTGTGTGGCAGCATAAAGAGCATCTGATTTAAGTCCTCCTCAGAGCTTGAGATTCCGATAGAGTCCAGATGTCTTTCCTGACATCTCTGGTATAAATTTCTGAAAGGCTTTTGGTTGGTCTAGCTGTGCCACACACCACCCCTGGGCTGGACTGAGCACTTAAACACAGACACTGAAGAGGTTTATTATACGATGGCTGAGGATTGGTTCCTCAAAGAAAATATTCTGGGCAGAACAAAACACATAACTACAGTGATCTCCCTGTCACTGAATCCACTGGGGACTTTTTTCAGTCCACGCTTTCTTGATTTCTCAACAACGTGTGACACTGTGGACTAGTCCCTTCTTGGAAGACTCTTTCCCTTATTTCAATCACTTTCTCTCACTTTTTACCCTATCTCAATAACTATTCTTTTTCATTTGCAGACTCTTTTACCTCAACCTTGAGATTCCCTAGGCTGAGACCTAAGTCACAATTTCTTGTTTCTATATACTCTTTTGTTACAGTTTGCTAAAGCTGCCATTATGCAAAATATCAGAAATGGATTGGCTTTTATAAAGGGGATTTTTTAGGTTACAAATTTATAGTTCTAAGGCCATAAAAGTGTCCAAATTAAGGCATCAACAAGAGGATACCTTCAATGAAGAAAGGCCAATGGCATCTGAAACACCTCTGTCAGCTGGGAAGGCACATGGTTGGTGTCTGCTCATCCTTTGCACCTGGGTTCTGGTTTTAAAATGGCTTTCTCCAAAATGTCTCTGAGCTTCTGTCTCTCTTAGCTTCTCTCTCTCAACTCCTGTGTATCCTTGCTTATTCTCCCAGGGCATTTCTCTCTAAGTATCTGGGGGTCCTCTCTTAGCTTCTCTGGTGCAAACTCTGGGCTTCATCTCTTAGCTTAGCATCTCCAAACATTTTTCTGTCTGCATCTCCAAGCATCTGGGTCTGTGTCATTTCTTAGCTTCTCCTGGAGACAAACTCTGAATTACATAACTTAGCTGCTCTCCAAAATGTCTCTCTCAGCTTCTCTGAGCTCCTTCTCTCCATGAGCTCTCTTAAAGTGATCTAATTAAGACCCACCCAGAATGGGCAGGGTCACACCACCACGGAAATAATCTAATTAAAAGGTCTCTCCTACAGTTGGGTGGGTCACATCTCCATGGAAACAATCTAATCCAAAGTTCCCACTCTAATCAAAAGACTAATAATTCTGCCCCTGCAAGATTACATTAAAGAACATGGCTTTTGTGGCGGACATAATAATTTCAAACCAGAGCACTTCTCCATAAGCAATCTTACCTTCACCTTCAATCTAAGTTAAGGCCCATCTGAAGATGACATATTTAATTCTCTAGCATTGGCCAATTGTTTGAGCCCCAACAACTGCCTACTTGACAACTATATTTGGGTGTTTCAAAGGCACTTCAAATTCAACTTATCCAAAAGCAAATGTATGACCTTAATCCCCTACCTCATCCTCTTTGCTGTCTTCTCTCTTTAAATAAATAGCACCACCATCCTTGCAGTTGTGCAAAGTAGAAACCTAATAATCACTCTCGACTTCCCTCCCTTCTCAAAATCATTCCTTATTAATTTCATCATCACTATCCTGGTCCAGCCACCATAATCTGTGTTCTGAACTATTGCAATCATTCCTAACTGGCTTTTCTGTACCCTCTCTGGTTTCCTTCTAATTTCATTCTCAACAGAACAACCAGATGATCTTTTGGAAAGATAAATCAGATCCTGTCATTTGAAACCCATAGGCTTCTCTTAGGATAAAGACAAAAATTCTTAACATGGTCCACAAGGCCCTACTGACAGTAGGATCCTCTTCACTCCAAAAACGTTGGTCTTAATTCAGTTTCCCAAGGCACTAAATACTCACTTCTATCACAGGGCCTTTGTACATGCTGTTTCTATTTGGGACATCCCCTCCTTTCATCTGACTTTGTTTTTGCCTAATTCACTCCTATTTACTCTTTAAACCTCAGCATCCAAATTTTTCCTCCCGCACAGAAGCCTATTACAAAATCTTATTTTACCACACACCTGTCCTGAATAATATGCATCGGTTATAATTTTGTTTCTTTGTGTAATTACTTAAAGTCTGTTTTTCATGATAGACTTTAAACTCTACGAAGGGAAGAACTTTGCTTGTTTTTACTCAACTGACACATAGTTGGTGCTCAGTAAATGCCTCTTTACTGAAAACAGCTCCACCAGAAGCTGTGACCTAAGTCATCTTTGATCTCCCACTTTTAGGATCACTGACAGAGCAAAGGAACACTTGTTCAGAAGATTTATCATGGTTTAAAAATAAGAAGGAAATAATTAGCGAAACCAAACCAAAACAACAGCAACAACCATAAAAGAAGGAAAAGCAGAGATGGAAGAGGTGGGATAATAACGATGTCACCAGTTGTTAAGTGCTTACACCATGTGTGAAGCATTCTGTGTACACTATCTTTAATTTTTTTTTTCATTTTTATTGAGATTGTTCAGATACCATACAATTATCCAAAGATCCAAAGTGTACAATCACTTGCCCCTGGGTACCCTCATACAGCTGTGCATCCATCACACTTAATTTTTGTTCAATTTGTAGAAACTTTTCATTACTCCAGACAAGAAATAAAGTGAAAGATGAAAAAAGAAAAAAAGAAAAGGAAACTCTAAACCTCCCCTATCCCTAACCAATCCCCCTCAATTGTTGACTCCTAGTATTGATATAGTACGTTTGTTACTGTTATGAAAAAATGTTGAAATACTACTAACTGTAGTATATAGTTTGTAATAGGTATATAGTTCTTCCCTATATGCCCCTCTATTATTAACTTCTAATTGTATTGTCATACATTTGTTCTGGTTCATGAAGTGATTTCTAGTATTTGTACAGTTGATCATGGACATTGCCCACCATAGGATTCAGTTTTATACATTTCCATCTTTTGACCTCCAACTTTCCTTCTGGTGACATATATGACTCTGAGCTTCCCCTTTCCACCTCATTCACACACCATTTGGCGCTGTTAGTTATTCTCACATCTTGCTACCAACACCCCTGTTCATTTCCAAACATTTAAGTTCATCCTAATTGAACATTCTGCTCATATTAAGCAAGAGCATCTACATTTCTTCCACAAGGCAGGAGGGAGAGTCAAAGAAGGTAGAGAGGCAAAAGGAAGAGGAAACAAAAAAATGACAGCTAGGAAGCAGCAAAAGGAAAAATAACCTTAAATCAAAGTAGAATAAAGAATCAGACAATACCACCAATGTCAAGTGTCTAACATGCCTCTCCTATCCCCCCCTCTTATCTGCATTCACCTTGGTATATCACCTTTGTTACATTAAAGGAAGCACAATACAATGATTCTATTAGTTACAGTCTCTAGTTTATGCTGATTGCATCCCTCCCCCAGTGCCTCCCCATTTTTAACACCTTGCAAGGTTGACATTTGCTTGCTCTCCCTCGTAAAAGAACATATTTGTACATTTTATCACAATTGTTGAATACTCTAGATTTCACCAAGTTACACAGTCCCAGTCGTTATCTTTCCTCCTTTCTTGTGGTGTCTCACATGCTCCCCATCTTCCTCTCTCAACCGTATTCATAGTTACCTTTGTTCAGTGTACTTACATTGTTGTGCTACCATCTCCCAATATTGTGTTCCAAACTACACACTCCTGTCTTCTATCACCCTGTAGTGCTCCCTTTAGTATTTCCTGTAGGGCAGGTGTCTTGTTCACAAAGTCTCTCATTGTCTGTTTGTCAGAAAATATTTTGAGCTCTCCCTCATATTTGAAGGACAGCTTTGCTGGATACGGGATTCTTGGTTGGTGGTTTTTCTCTTTCAGTATCTTAAATATATCACACCACTTCCTTCTTGCCTCCATGATTTCTGCTGAGAGATCCACACATAGTCTTATTAAGCTTCCTTTGTATGTAATGGATCACTTTTCTCTTGCTGCTTTCAGGATTCTCTCTTTGTCTTTGACATTTGATAATCTGATTATTAAGTGTGTTGGCGTAGGCCTATTCATATCTCTTCTGTTTGGAGTACGCTGTGCTTCTTGGATCTGTAATTTTATGTCTTTCATAAGAGATGGGAAATTTTCATTAATTATTTCCTGTATTATTGCTTCTGCCCCCTTTCCCTTCTCTTCTCCTTCTGGGACACCAATGATACATACATTATTATACTTTCTTTCATCCTTGAGTTCCCGGAGACGTTGCTCATATTTTTTCATTCTTTTCTCCATCTGCTCCTTTGCATGTAGGCTTTCAGGTGTTTTGTTCTCCAGTTGCTGAGTGTTTTCTTCTGCCTCTTGAGATCTGCTGTTGTATGTTTCCATTGTGTCTTTCATCTCTTGTGTTGTGCCTTTCATTTCCATAGTTTCTACTAGTAGGTTTTTTGAACTTTTGATTTCTGCCGTATACATGTCCAGTGCTTCCTTTACAGCCTCTATCTCTTTTGCAATATCTTCTCTAAACTTTTTGAATTGATTTAGCATTAGTTGTTTAAATTCCTGTATCTCAGTTGAAGTGTACGTTTGTTCCTTTGACTGGGCCATAACTTTGTTTTTCTTAGTGTAGGTTGTAATTTTCTGTTGTCTAGGCATGGTTTCCTTGGTTATCCAAATCAGGTTTTCCCAGACCAGAACAGGCTCAGGTCCCAGAGGGAAGGAATATTCAGTATCTGGTTTCCCTGCGGGTGTGTCTTAGAAAATTGTTCCACCCTTTGATGCCTCAGGTCACTGTGCTTTTCTGCCCAGCAGGTGACGCCTGTTAGCCTATAATTCTTGACTGGTGTGAGGAGGTATGGCCGTGTTCCCCCAGGCTCTGGGATCTGGTTCTGAATGGAAAGGGCCCCACCCCTTTCCTCCTAGAGAAGACAGACCCCTCAGGTGGAGGTCATTAGCATTTCAATGGTCTCACTCTCTGCTTGTGGTGTCTCCACCCTTCCCAGAGTCACAGCCCTGGAAACTGAAAATGACTGGGGCTTTCTCCACTGAGCCAAAAAAGAAACAGATAGTCCCCTTCAGACCCAGTCCAAGACGACCCTCCGGCTCTCCCAGGTCAGTCGTCACCCAAAGCCTCGGTCTGTTTTTTGGGGCTGCGTACCTGTAGTGAGCAGTTCACACTCGCTACTTAAAACCCCAGTTGGAGCTCAGCTGAGCTATATTCGCTTGCTGGGAGAGAGCTTCTCTCTGGCACCACGCGGCTCCGCAGCTCGGGCTATGGGGGAGGGGGTCTCCCGACCTGGTTCCGCAGGTTTTACTTACAGATCTTATGCTGTGTTCTCAGGCATTCCTCCCAATTCAGGTTGGCGTATGATGAATGGATGGTCTCGTTTGTCCCCCCACAGTTATTCTGGATTATTTACTAGTTGTTTCTGGTTTTTTGTAGTTGTTCCAGGGGGACTACTTAGCTTCCACTCCTCTCTATGCCGCCATCTTGCCCAGTCCACTATCTTTAATTTGTGTAGCTACCTTGCTTGGATAAATATTATCTTCAATTTATAGATGAGGGAAATGACGCTTAAGACAGTAACTTGACCAATTGTCACATAGCTAGTAAGTGGCAAAGTGAGAATGTGAGCACTCCAAAACCTGTGCTCATTCCACCATGTCATTATACCTAAGAAATCCAGGGAAGTGAAAATCTTAAGGAAGAAGGGTTTGGCACATAGGTAAGGTAGCCCAGAGGTCAAAAAAGAGGAAAAAGAAAAAGTCATGGGGATGTCAGGTGTTAATCAGAAAGGGAATGGTGAGTAAGAGGAGATGTGGGTAGCTTACTATTCTAGAAAGTAGGCCATTAAAGAGGAGAGAAGTAGAAGGTGTTAGTGAGGTCAAGAGAAGGCTTTCCCTTTAGGGGAGGCTTATGCATATCATGGAGCTGAGAGAGACATGGGTGTTGAAGAGAAAGAAGTATGGGGAAATGTGGTAGAAAAGGAATGGGTAGATCAGTTGGCTCTAAACAACTTGGGGATGTGAAGGCAGAGATGAAATTAATGGGGAAGCTTGTGCCAGAGGCCTGAACCCTATCACTGGGGAGTAAGGACTACCTGCTAAGGAGTGGGAGGAGCAGAGAAGGACGGGAAAAGAGGAGCTTCTAAACTGCCTCAGGGTATGTTTGTGGAGTTGGACAGCATGATGTAAAAGCCTATGTATGACACTATAACTAGCTTAAAGAGCAGATGATAGGAAAGAAAATGTTCCTCTCTTCAAAACCTATATTTATTTGATAATTCTTACCACTATCCCAGTGTCATTAAGTACTGAAATGTTCCATTTTCACTGAATATCTTTCCTCACCTGCAAGAATTAAAGGGAGGTTCACAATATTTTTTTAACATTAAGTACTGATTAATAAACAGAACAAAATCAGTCTTTTTTTAAGCTTCAAAACAATGTTGAAATATTAATTTGAACTGTGATCTATTGTCTGGAAAAAATAGTAATTATAACAGTAATCCAATAGATAGATAAATGGATTAGTAAATAGGTGGATAGATAGAATGATATGACAAATGTGGCAAAATGTTAAAATTGGTAGATCTGGATATCTGAGGGAGGTGATGTAGTTTTGTGTATGAGTTTTGTATTATTTTTGCAACTGTTCTGCAAGTTTGAGATTATTTCAAAATAAAAAGTTTAAGGAAAAAAATCTCAAAAAAAAAGCAATTTTAAAACTAAATATAAAAATAACATGTTCATTGCTGGCAATTTGGAAAATAGAGAAAATTCAGAAAAGTCTGAAAAGGAAAAAAAAATTGATAATCACAACACCTAGAAAAAAGCATTTAAAATATTTGGGCTTTTTTAAAAAATTTAATTGGGGTCATTCCATATATAGTTTTGTACACATCTCTTTTCACACATTGTCATGAGCATTTTTCTAACTCATCAAAGTATCTTTGAAATATGCATTCACTGACTGTAAATTATATGTATGTACCATATTTAATCACTTTTTTTGTTGAATTTTCAGCCTGTTTTCAAGTGAAAATATTTAAGCTGAAATTGCTGTAATGTATATTCTGATTATTTCCTTAGAACAGATTTCTAGAAGTGAGATCAATGGGTCAAATAATATTTATCTCCAGTAAAATTTAAAAATTTTTTTTTGAATAAGTAATACATGGACATGGTTCAAACATCCAAATGATATAAAAAGTATATACTAAGTCTTGTTCCCACCCATTCCCATGTACCTTATTGCTTCTTGTCTAGTCTACTGTAGCTTACCTTTTTTATTAATTTCTTGTTCTTCCTTCCAGTTTTTCTTTCTCAAATGTTTATCCTTATTTTCTCCCATTCTTATAAAAACAGAGAATATTTTACACAATATTCCATGCTTTGCTTTTCTCACCTCACCGTGTGACCTGGAAATCTCACCATATTAATTCGCAATGATATTTCTTAATCCTATGTCTCCCAGTTGCATAATGTCCCATTGTGTGGATGTACCACAGGTTGCTCCACAGCAGGACCCCTTAATTGTTTTCTTATATTTTTGGCATTACAAACAAGGCTATAATTTAACCTTGAAGTATGACATTAAATATCTTCTGCAATATCTATAGGATAGATTCCCGAAAGCAGGATTTAGGGTGGCTCCTAGGATGTGCGGGGCCCCAGACAAATATTCTTTGCAGGTCTCTTGTCCCTGTAAGCAATGTGATTTTAAAATGTTTTACAAAACTTGGGGCCAGGTGAGGAATAGTAATTTATAGAGGAAGATTAAGTATAATGGATAGAAAAAAGGTATTTACACATTTATTTATCGTCCAGTGTACACAAAGATTGTTTACAGTGGCCAGGCACTAGCTTTAGTGTTCTTTCTTGTCAAGTGTGCCATTTCTGTCTCATTTCATATCTCCCACCCAGAAAAAGGTAGCAACACTGGTATTATTTGCAAGGCCATGGCTATTCAGAACCTGTTTATATTGAAACAATACAGATTTTCCTCCCTCTGTAGTTGCCTAATACCCTTTATTTAATGCTGTTTACATCATTACTCAGGTTACTACATCATTCATCTTGCCACTCTGTGAATGCTGGTTTCAAATGACTTTCTCAAAGGGCATTGCTGTGCTTTCTGCATGACAGTCACCCATGCTAGTCTCCCCAGAGTATGCAGGGATGTGTGAACAATAGTTTTATTTTCTGGCATGTTAAATTTACTATTTGGAATTTTATAGGCTAAATGTAGAGCAACAAATCTCCCAACTATGTCTTCTCTTGAACTTTTAGGCCGTGATTACTGCATTCCAAGATTGTGATTTCTTTCAGTGTTGATGCCACCCCTGCCTTCCACACTCTGCCACCAGTGGAAAGAACAGGTGAGGGGCCCATAGGCAGAGAGAGGAATTTACTAATGGATGCTTGTTCCTTGTGTAGCACAGCTTAAGACCGGCCTGGGAGAGCACCACATCCCCACATCAGTTGGAGGCCAGACGACAGCCATGGAAGGACTGATTGTGGAGCAATGGCCTTGAAAGCTTTCAGAAAAGGCTTTTTCCTAAAACAACACAGATCAACACGCATTTTATTTCTGCCTCTGAAAATGGGAATTTTTGTACCAGGAAACAGACCCTAGAGAGGAGGGCATTCTTGGAAGAGATGAGAGAATCTTAAAGGGCAGCTTGCAGGAAGGAGGTTCTTGGGGTCAAGACAGAGAAAAAGAAGATTTCAATGAAACTGTTACTTTTCAGTTTTGCTTAGGATCTTGGATATTATTCATTTCTTGCACTTGGAATGCTCTTTCTAACAGTGCCTGTATCGGGGATTTCAGAATGCCTTCCACAAGTCCGTAAATGTTAGCCTATGCGTTTTCCATCCAGACTATGCCAGCACAGTTTCTCCCCATGTTGTCACGTATCCCCTCAAGAAGGGCAAAAGGAAGGGAAAGAAGACACTTCCTAAGGGAAAAGTAGATCGTGTCAGTCCTGTTGGCTCTCTTGGCTCCTTCACTTCTCTCAACCTCCTCATTCTCCTTCTTCAGCGTGCTGTATTAAGTCACCTGGCTTGCAGCAGGCTGTCAATACTTGCTAATTCTTTTAAGAGAGGGAGAGAAAACTTTTGGAAACTGGGCCACATTTTCTTTTGCGTCTTTTTTCTCTCACTTTAAACAAATCCTTTTTACTGGCATCTTGGCAACACAGAACAGCAGCTGGGTGCCCACCCCCAGAGGCCATGTGGCACAGATCCTGAGGAGGGGGATGGGGAGAGCTTGCCCTTCCTGGATGCAAGTGGCAGGGAGAGCACAGGGTCATCTTCAGATGCTCTAGGCCAGAGGTGACACCATAATCAGAATACTGATGAAAGAGAGCTGAAGCTCAAGCCCAAGGGTTAGCTGTGGATTGGCAATGGTTCACAGCTCTGAACTTGCCCTGTGTCCGACATGAGAGTTAGCCCAAATCAACATGTCAGCACCATTCATAGCAGCCTAATGTCAGACTGTCCAGTGATAGTGATTGGCTTGCCAAGTTGCCCACCCCTACCACCCCCCACCAGATCTCAGGCCAGTCGTGCAGTCCTAAGACTGCCCCATGGGCATGAGCCCTCAAGTTCCTCAGGGCATCTGGTTGACCCCACACCTGGGAGGTGGTCAGTTAAAGGGTTGGAGAGGGACTTGAGGGGAGAAACAGGAACGGGACTCACAGTCAACCCTAGCTAGACCCAGGCAATGAACAGTGATTTATAAAACTTTGATTTAGGTACTTCTAGAGACTGGAGCCCAAACAGGACCAGAATCAGATTGGAGCACCCTGGCCAGAGAGCTCTGCTAACCCCACTAGAGGGAGACTTAGGAAAATTTGAGGAAGTCACTCTAAGAAGAGGGTGAACTTTTTTTGGTAAAGGGCCAGCTAGTAAATATTTTAGGTTTTGTGGGCTACATGGTCTCTTTCATATCTGCTCAATTCTGCCATTGTAGAGGGAAAGCAGCCATAGGCAATATATAAACAAATGAGCATGGCTGTGTTCTAATAAGACTTTATCTACTAAAAAGACAGTGGGCTAGATTTGGCTGCCTGGCCATAGTTTGCCAACCCCTGCTCCAAATCATGAGGCAGAGAGCCCAGGGTGGGGTCTTACTTGCCTGACTCTAAGGGCGGTAACTGTGGGATTACAGGATCAAATAAGTGCATCTGTAATTTTGGTAGATATGGCCAAATTCCACTCCACATAAGTTTTATCATTTTATTTTGCCACTAGCAGTTTTGTCCATTGCCCTATAGCCTTGAGAAGAGAATGTTCTATCCAATTTTGAATTGTTGCCAATATGATAGGTGAGAAGTGGTATCTTGGTGTGATTTTAATTAGCGTTTCTTTTAGTTTGAATGATCATGAACATCTATTTGCATTGTTTTCTGTTTGTTTGTTTGCTGTTTTACTATTGGATTGTTGGGATTTTTCTCCCTGATTTGTAGTCGTTCTTTATATATTCAGGATATTAGGCCCTAATGTGTATTCTGTAGTCGTTGGGTATAGTGGCCTATTCATGTCAACTAGGTCAAGGTGGTTGGGGATTGTTCGATGTTTGTTTAAGTAGAGTTGTCCAGCAGGCAATTTAGAAATACAAAACTGAAGCTCAGGTGAGAGGCTGGGACTGGAGGAATAAATTTAAGACTCATCAGTATAGATGGTATTTAAAACAATGATTGGTGAGATCACCTAGAGAAATAGATGGAAAAGGGGTAATAAAAATTGAGTCCTAGTACACTCCAACCTTTGGAGATTTGAGAATAGGAGGAGCAACCAGCAAAATAGAGGGGGCTGTCAGTGAGACAGGGGAGAAAGCAGAGGTCAGACTGTTGGAAGGCAAGTGAAAAAGTGTTTCAACATTGGGTATCTGTGTTACACCTGAAACTCAGAGCTAGAGCTCGGCAGATATGAATATCAGTATTGACACATACAGCAACTGTTGAAAAAAAAGCTGAAATAGAGTCCAGACTTCAATTAGAGATATGAATAAAGCAGATCTGTTTAAGACTAGAGCAAATTGGGCCAAAGGGTAAAGGTTGAAACTGACTGTTCAAACTTCAACTTCCATGTGAGACCAAGGGAAGAGATGTTTATTTGGTGCAGGATCTATATTTTCTAAACAATATTTATAACTTCTACAGTCAGTTTGTTCAAACATAATTACATGGAACTTTGAATAGGAAGTGAGCTATGGTAGGTCTGTATAGATTAGAATGAAATAGCAACACATCCTAAAGTAATTTGGGTGGAGTATAAAAATATGTATTTGGGGCCCCACTGAAGAGCTAGGGGAGAATGCAGAGATGCTGGACTTACCTGAATTGTTGCTGATGTTCTCACAAACACTGGGGACTGATGGCTTGATGTGCTGAGCCCTCTGTCTTGGGGCTGGCCCCTATGAAGCTTATTGCTGCAATGAGAGGCTAACCCTGCTTATAATTGTGCCTAAGAGTCTCCCCGAGTGCCTCTTTGTTGCTCAGATGTGGCTCGCTCTCTCTCTAACTAAGCCACCCTGGCGGGTGATCTCGCTGCCCTCCCCCATACGTGGGATCTGACTCCCAGGGGTGTAAATCTCGCTGGCAACGCAGGATATAACTCCCGGGGATGAATCTGGACCCAGCATCATGGGATTGAGAACATCTTCTTGACCAAAGGAGGGATGCGAAATGAAACAAAATAAAGCTTCAGTGGCTGAGAGATTTCAAATGGAATTGAGAGGTCACTCTGGTGGACATTCTTACGCACTATATAGATAACACTTCTTAGGTTTTAATATATTGGAATAGCTAGAAGTAAATACCTGAAACTACCAAACTCCAACCCAGTAGCCTTGACTCTTGAAGACGATTGTATAACAATGTAGCTTACAAGGGGTGACAGTGTGATTGTGAAAACCCTGTGGATTGCACTCCCTTTATCCAGTGTATGGAAGGATGAGTAGAAAAATGGGAACAAAAACTAAATGAAAAATAGGGTGGAATGGGGAGATGATTTGGGTGTTCTTTTTTTATTTTTATTTCTTATTCTTTTTCTTTCTGGTGTAAGGAAAATGTTCAAAAATAGATTGGGGTGATGCATGCACAACTATAAGATGGTACTGTGAACAGCTGATTGTACACCATGGATGATTGTATGGTATGTGAATACTTCTGAATAAAACAATTTAAAAAAAAGTGTTTCATGGAGGAAGGAGACTGCCAAATGCTTTTAGACTGAATAAGATGATAATTCTTATTTGGAATTGATCACTGTATCTGGCAACTTGGAGATTGCTGGTGATCTTGACAGGTATACTTTTAGTGGAGTGGTGGGGACAGAGGCCAGATCTCCCAGAGGGTGAACAAAATGATTAGAGAAATAAGGTAGGACTGCTAGGCAGCTGAGGTTAACAGTATAATGTTAATTTAAAGATGTCAGAACAGTCATGTGGTTTTCATGAGCCATATCTAGCTGTTCAGGTGCAGGCAATGAATAGGCAGAGCTGTATTCAACCAAAGCTGGGCTTCTGTCAAGTAAGTAGGAAGGAGGCAGCTGAGGATGTATAGACTGATGGACCAAGGAATCTAAGCTAGGTAATAAGGTCAGTGGAAAAATGATGAGTGTACTTAGTCAAAAAGTGGTAAAATCAGATGATTGGAGGTTTAGGTGTAGTCAAAGCCCAATTTATTATACTTCATAAATACAACGTATATACATAGATCACCCCAGATTCTCTTCTGCGTTAGTTCCGCATGGGTTCAATGTTCACCTACTTTATGGGGTAAGCACAAGAAGGCTGGACAAATATTTCCTAAATTTTATTCTTAGGTTTACAACAATTCAAAGATGACAGAAGCCCATTAAAAATGGGCTTACCACACAATAGATACATAGGCAGGAAGTCCAGTTACTGAAAGACCTTAAAAAATGTACTTCATTTGACTACACCATTGATAGTCTTTGACAATGAATTTTGAGGTCTCCCAGATACATTAACATATATTCCCATTTTATCAGGTTCTAAGAAATTTTGTTTTTGAAAGGGAAAAATGTTTAGTGGGCAAGAATGGAAAAAAGTTTTAAAACAGTTTGTCTGTGTAAAAACAGTGTCTGATAAATTAGTGAAAGGAATAAGTCTGGAAAGCAGGAGTTTTTATGTTGTATAAAAAGAAATACTGTGAGTTTCCTTTATATAAGACTGATAATAAATTATTTTCATGGATAAATAAAAGCCATCTTAATGGTTGCATTCTTATGTGAAGGTTTTCAAACGACCAGTAATCATTTTTTAAAGGAATATATATCCCTTTCATACTTAAAAACCAGTAACTGATTTTTCCCATGTTCTTTTTTTTTTCTTTCCTATTACTTGCATTTTAGACATTTTGTTGCATAAAGGAAAGGAGTGAACTCAAATCAGTCACCTGATTTATTAGCATCTATAGCAAATGGCTAGATTTGGAAAGGGTGGTGGCAGTTAAAAGTACTGTGAAGTAAGGCATTGCTCTTTATGCTAAAGTTTCATTTTTCTCTGTTTTCCTTGGTCTTATGAACATGAATAATTTAGAATTGGCCGTAGTCACCATTAAGAGATACTAAATGGAGATTTCCCATCTGATATCTAAGATGTAGCAATACTCTATTTTACTTTAGCAAGTTCTTTTTCTCCAGTTGGCTTCCTCTCAGTTAATTAGTTAGGTACCCTTGGTCTCCTGGAGAGGTCAGACACATATCATAGAAAGAATACTGGCCTGGGAGAAAGAAGGCGTGGAGCTTAGAGACTCTAGTCACAATTTGATTACTTTGTAGTTGTGCCACCTTAAAAATGTAACTCTTCTGAGTTTCAGTCTCCTCTTCTGTACAATAGAGATAACAATAGCTACCTATTTTACAGGTACTGTTGTGAGTACTAAATAATGTAGTGTCTTTAAATGTGCTGTGAAATATGTAATGCACTAAAGTTTTTAAAAATGTGGCTTGCTGTGCATTTTTGGGGCATTAAAAAATCAAAAAGAAATCATTAGAAAATTCAAATTGTTATGAATCATACAGCCTAGATGTAAACACATAATTTACAAATGCTTTACATAAATAAAAGAAAATTTTCATTGATTTTTTTTAAAATAAAAAACTTTGCAGTTAAATATTCATCAACTTAAACTTATTTTCTTTTATAAGAATGTTCACTATGTGACACTGTAACTCTCCAAAGGAGAAATTCTATAATTAGTTCTGTTCTCTGCCTTAGAAGTTTCATTATAAGACAGGAGAATGGAATAATTAAAGTTTAAAAATCAGCAAAAATATATAACTCTAAACCACAGTCCCTTACTTTAAAGGGCTTAATAGGAACACTTCCCCCAACATATTTATAAACAACTCAACAATTTATATAATGCCAACACTAACTCACAACTCAAACCATGATAATGAAAGTTAATTCGAATTTTTCTTGCCTTATAGTTAAATTATTAAATACCTGATGGTCATGAGTAATTCCATTGCATTTTTTTCATGATCTAGATAGCATATAAAAATGCTTCCTTATTGAACAAATAAGGAGTTGATCAAGTATTAGAATATCGAGTTTTAGAAAAAATATTTGAGAAATGTAGTAGTGTATATGACAGGGTCCTATATAGAAATACATTTATGCAAATAGATGACATTTGTAGGCCTGATCAATAATTGAAGTAACCCACCAAATTTTTTTTTTCAAATGGGTAAGCTAAGAGTTTTAATAGACTTCTTTGAAAGAGGAAATGAATCACTTGCTCATTCTAAATGTTACTAAAATCTTGACTATAGTAAATGGAACAGTTTTTTAAAGATAAGAACAAACTATTAATTATAATGTATGTAACAAATACTAAATTCTGGGCAATAACAAAATTTGGGGCCCAAATGACAAAAGTCTATAAATGAAACATGTTTAAGAATAATCCTATAATGCTGATAGTTTGATAACACTCTGATCTTTGCTATCAACAATTTAAGATTTAGTTCTCCAACAAAAGCGTCCCTTGTCCCCCCTTACCCTCTCTCTCACATTCACACACACACACATGCGCACACATAACGATTTCTCATACCCTCTTGTCCTTGCAGATGCAGCACAGGTTACATTCTGTTTTTGACTATTAATAAGTTTTCTGAAAAAGATCACTGTTCTTCCAAGAAATCAACAAATCAGTGATCAAAAATGACCCATGATCTTTCATGAACAATCTCTTGGGGCCATTTTATATTTAAGGGAAAGGCTGTCAAGAACTTGAAAGAGTTGACATTAAATTAGCATTGGTGCAGGGTAATTAGTAGATTCAGGTAAAAGTGAGTTTATCTTATGCTCAGCAGAACATTTTTTAGGTCAGTTTGGGAATAAGTGGTAAATTCATCCTCAGCTAGCTTGGAGGGTGGACACAGTTACAACCATTAAAAGCTTGGCCGGGCCTGTTTCATTTAATTGTATGCTTTGCAGTACAAGACATCTGTGAGACACAAAGGCTAAACTAGAGCTCTTTCCTCTAACTTGCATTACTAGTTAAACAATAATAAAGTACATTCTGCCATGTATAGTGGTTTCAAAACTATCCATTATAAACATCCTATATTCCTTCCTATTTAATTTCAGAGCACAAGCTTGTATCTTCATCAATGTCAAACTATCATTTATTTTATGAAAAGTAGCACAAATATTCTTCATTCTGGTTTCAACACAAATTCCTTTAAAAAAGTTAAGGCCATTTAATTGAATCAGGGCCAAATGAAAGTTAGCCCTGGCAAAAAAATCAAACTACTGATATGAGATTTTTGAAAAAGAGCCGTAAGTGGTTGTCTGATGTTTTCCTTCTTGATTATTTGAGAGCACTTTGCAGGATTCGTTAGTCTCCAACATCTCCATCTCGATCTCCAATAAGCCAAAGAAAATGAAAACTTAAGGCTAGCAAAGCTGTCCCAAGCAGATCACCCAGTGCTGTCAGATAGGGGATGGAGAAACTATCCGGATCCTTTCCTTTCCTCCAGAAGTGATGGACCATCCAGTCAGCAATCCACAGCAAGGTGAACACCTGGAAGGGAATGCCAGAAATTACTCCCGTTGCCTGGACATTCCTGGCCTGTGAAACATGGCCACAAGCACCAACCGCTAATTTCTGAGGTCTAAGTCAAGAACCATGCTGGAAAAGAAGAAATATTTAATATTTAATTGACAGGAATATTTTCTTTACATAAGGAACAATAACATGACATTTCACAGTTCTTAAAAATCTTCACCTTTTCACATATAGCTTCTCATTTTTATCTAACCTCCCCCAAACCACAACAACCCTTACATGGTAATGGTATTGTACAGTTTTCAAACCGCTATCAAGTTTCAAATTTTTTCTTTGTGACAACCTGTGAAGAAGGCAGAAGACATATGAAGAAGGAAATAAAAAGTAAAATAAGGAATTATTTAACAGTCTCCCATGGCAGGCATATCAAATGAAATAAAGATGGAAAACTGGCCATTCCTTTACTAATTATGAGGACATTGGTGGTTTGTCAAGGTAAATTTCAGTGCAATGGTAAGAATAATAACCAGAAAGTAAGTGCACTGAGGAGTGAATTGTATAATCAGATATAGATCTAGACATAGGTAAATAGAGTCGAAATTTTTTAAAGGGCTTTTCAAATACTAAAGTGATATATCTAAGGATTTTCTAGGATATTGGGGATATGAAGACCTCCATGATGTTTTGAATATTTGAATCAGATCATTTTTTTTCCTTTGATCTATTTAGAGTAGGGGGATTCTTTAATGTTCAAATCCCGGAAGTATTCAAAGAACTTGGGATTGGAGAAGTTAATGTTCACTGATTATGGACAGGCTGGCAAGTACAGCAGAGTAGTTAAGAGAAATTCTCTTATCACCTACTAGTTGTGTGAGTTTAGGCAGGTTACTTAACTTCTCTGACTCAATTTCTCCGAATGAACATTAGAGATAATAATGTTATCTACCTCATGAGAATGTGGTAAGGATTAAATAGTAGACCAGATAATTCAGGGCTTGGCACACAATAAGCTTTCAATAAATATATGCTACTAGCAGATTTTAACATTATCATTGTTAATTGCTATCTGCAGCTTACTGGATATTCGGAATACTTGGTATGTGCAGGAGGAAACTTCGCCTGGGCCTGGAGTCTATGCCAAGAATCTGTTAACTTTTTGCCATTCTAGCGAGTAGGCTGTGGAAGTGAGTGCCCGCCCCGGGTCCCATGCTGCTGAGTGCAGAGTTTTTTTAGCTCGGCAACTTTACCAGGAAGGGAAGTGGATTGTTCAAACATAGAAAGACATATACCTATTTCCAAAGAAGAAACTTTAGCTGTCTCTTGGAATCTTTCCGAAGAGAGGTTCTTATGCCCTAGTTTCTTCTACACGCAGGTGATTCTTCCTTAGTGTTTCACTGGCAAAGACTGTTTGTTTTGGAATCAAATAAAGTTTGATCAGAACAATCAGTTTTGGGTGTGGAGGAAGCATGAAATATTAGAAAGTATCCTGGACTTGGAGCTTATAAGATCTGGATTTGATTCTCAGTTCTGCTATTTGCTGTGTGACTTTGGGCACTCTGAGCTTAAATTTCCTTTTTTGAGAAACAAATAAACAAGAAAGGGCGTAAATATGTGTGATACTTACTCTGAGATAATTAATAAGAAATCCTCAGTTTAGGGCGGATGAAGGGAAGGTAAAAAGGTAGCATGATCTCAGGTTACATCAATAAAGTCATAGTGTACAAACCGAGAGAGAGAGAGAGTTATCCCACTGGAGCCCGAGTGGGTCGGGCTGCCTCTAGGCACTGTGTTCTGGTTTCAATGCCCATTTTCAGGGAACTTGTTCACCCTGTGCCTTCAGTGCTTAGCAAAGGGACCAGCTCTAAGAGGTAAGCACTTAATATCTGCATGATGGAATAAATGAGAAGCAGTTGGAGAAATGTCATACAGGAGACTGCTGAGAGAACAAGAACTGTTTGTCCTGAGCAGGGAGGTATAGGAGATGCAAATTTAAGATGCATATGATCACTCTACTCCAAGATTTGAAAGATTATGTCAGGAGACACTAGGCTTATAATAAATTGCTTCAGAAGGTAGAGCTTTAGGTCTTTAGCCTAAGACATAACTTTTTCAAAACAATTTGTGTTGTCTATAAAGGGAACTAGTTACATGGTAAACTATATTACTGGAATATATGGAGGTACAATAAATAAGATTTATTGCTGAATGAATGAGAATTGTAGACAGAAAGAAATAATAATTTTAAAGAGAATAAGAGTAGCTAAGTTTTCTGAGTGGCAGGATATATAAATAAAATAAATTATAAATATAAAAATAAATAGATAAACGTAATTTACTGATTCCCTATAAAACATCTGCATTGAACAGAAGACTGGGCTAGAGCAGGAGTTGGCAAGTTACAGCCTGTGGACCAAATATGACCTGCTACTTGTTTTTGTAAATAAATTAGAACACAACCACACCCATTTGTTTACTTATTGTCTATTTAGTCTATTATTCAATCCTCCAAACATTCTTATGTTATTATCCCTAATGTTTCTTTAGAGAAATTGAATTAGAGTGGTTAAATAACCTGCTTTGGCCCTACGATGGCAAAGATTATCTAGTTATGACAGATATCATAGGCCAACAAAACCTAAGATATTTACTATCTGGCTCTTTACAGAAAAAGGGCTGCCAACCCCTACTTAGGGGACAAATGGTTGCTCATATAGAAAAAAATAAAGTGGCACCCTTACCTCACACCCAAAATAAATTCCAGGTAAAGTATAAAAAGCAATACTTGAGAGGCGGGGCAAGATGGCAGACTGGTGAGCTGTATGTTTTAGTTACTCCTCCAGGAAAGTAGGTAAAAAGCCAGGAACTGCGTGGACTGGACACCACAGAGCAATCTGTCTTTGGGCATACTTCATACAACACTCATGAAAACGTGGAACTGCTGAGATCAGCGAAATCTGTAAGTTTTTGCGGCCAGGGGACCCGCGCCCCTCCCTGCCAGGCTCAGTCCCGGGGGAGGAGGGGCTGTCAGCTCCAGGAAGGAGAAGGGAGAATTGCAGTGGCTGCTCTTAACGGAAACTCATTCTACTGATTCAAACTCCAACCATAGATAGACTGAGGCCAGACACCAGAGACTCTGAGAGCAGCCAGCCCAGCAGAGAGGAGACAGGCATAGAAAAAAAACAACACGAAAAACTCCAAAATAAAAGCAGAGGATTTTTGGAGTTCTGGTGAACACAGAAAGGGGAAGGGCGGAGATCAGGCCTTGAGGCGCATATGCAAATCCCGAAGCAAGGCTGATCTCTCTGCCCTGGGCACTTTTCCTTAATGGCCCTGGTTGCTTTGTCTATTAGCATTTCAATAACCCATTATATCTCTGTGGAGGGCCTTTTTTTTTTTTTTTTTTTTTTTTTTTTTTTTTTTTTTTTTTTAAATCCTTTTTGCTTTTTCTAAAACAATTACTCTAAGAAGCTCAATACAGAAAGCTTCAAAGAATTGAAATTTGGGCACATCAAGTCAAGAGCAGAACTAAGAGAGCTCTGAGACAAAAGGCAATAATCCAGTGGCTGAGAAAATTCACTAAACAACACAACTTCCCAAGAAAAGGGGGGTGTCCGCTCACAGCCACCATCCTGGTGGACAGGAAACACTCCTGCCCATCGCCAGCCCCATAGCCCAGAGCTGCCCCAGACAACCCAGTGTGACGGAAGTGCTTCAAATAACAGGCACACACCACAAAACTGGGCGTGGACATTAGCCTTCCCTGAAACCTCAGCTGAATGTCCCAGAGCTGGGAAGGGGGAGCAGTGTGAATTAACAGAGCCCCATTCAGCCATCATTTGAGCAGACTGGGAGCCTCCCAACACAGCCCAGCAGCCCAGAACTGCCCTGGGGGGACGGCACTCACCTGCGACATAGCACAGTCATCCCTCAACAGAGGACCCGGGGTGCACAGCCTGGAAGAGGGGCCCACTTGCAAGTCTCAGGAGCCATACGCCAATACCAAAGACTTGTGGGTCAGTGGCAGAGACAAACTGTGGCAGGACTGAACTGAAGGATTAGACTATTGCAGTAGCTTTAAAACTCTAGGATCATCAGGGAGATTTGATTGTTAGGGCCACCCCCCCTCCCCGACTGCCCAGAAACACGCCCCACATACAGGGCAGGCAACACCAACTACACACGCAAGCTTGGGACACCAATTGGGCCCCACAAGACTCACTCCCCCACTCACCAAAAAGGCTAAGCAGGGGAGATCTGGCTTGTGGAGAACAGGTGGCTCGTGGACGCCACCTGCTGGTTAGTTAGAGAAAGTGTACTCCACGAAGCTGTAGATCTGATAAATTAGAGATAAGGACTTCAACTGGTCTACAAACCCTAAAAGAACCCTATCAAGGTCAGCAAATGCCACGAAGCCAAAAACAACAGAAAATTATAAAGCATATGAAAAAACCAGACGATATGGATAACCCAAGCCCAAGCACCCAAATCAAAAGACCAGAAGAGACACACCTAGAGCAGCTACTCAAAGAACTAAAGATGAACAATGAGACCCTAGTACGGGATATGAAGGAAATCAAGAAGACCCTAGAAGAGCATAAAGAAGACATTGCAAGACTAAATAAAAAAATGGATGATCTTATGGAAATTAAAGAAACTGTTGACCAAATTAAAAAGATTCTGGACACTCATAGTACAAGACTAGAGGAAGTTGAACAACGAATCAGTGACCTGGAAGATGACAGAATGGAAAATGAAAACATAAAAGAAAGAATGGGGAAAAAAATTGAAAAACTCGAAATGGACCTCAGGGATATGATAGATAATATGAAACGTCCGAATATAAGACTCATTGGTGTCCCAGAAGGGGAAGAAAAGGGTAAAGGTCTAGGAAGAGTATTCAAAGAAATTGTTGGGGAAAACTTCCCAAATCTTCTAAACAACATAAATACACAAATCATAAATGCTCAGCGAACTCCAAATAGAATAAATCCAAAAAAACCCACTCCGAGACATATACTGATCACACTGTCAAACATAGAAGAGAAGGAGCAAGTTCTGAAAGCAGCAAGAGAAAAGCAATTCACCACATACAAAGGAAACAGCATAAGACTAAGTAGTGACTACTCAGCAGCCACCATGGAGGCAAGAAGGCAGTGGCACGATATATTTAAAATTCTGAGTGAGAGGAATTTCCAGCCAAGAATACTTTATCCAGCAAAGCTCTCCTTCAAATTTGAGGGAGAGCTTAAATTTTTCACAGACAAAGAAATGCTGAGAGAATTTGCTAACAAGAGACCTGCCCTACTGGAGATACTAAAGGGAGCCCTACAGACAGACAAACAAAGACAGGACAGAGAGACTTGGAGAAAGGTTCAGTACTAAAGAGATTCGGTATGGGTACAATAAAGGATATTAATAGAGAGAGGGAAAAATATGGCAAACATAATCCAAAGGATAAGATGGCCGATTCAAGAAATGCCTTCACGGTTTTAACGTTGAATGTAAATGGATTAAACTCCCCAATTAAAAGATATAGATTCGCAGAATGGATCAAAAAAAATGAACCATCAATATGTTGCATACAAGAGACTCATCTTAGACACAGGGACACAAAGAAACTGAAAGTGAAAGGATGGAAAAAATATTTCATGCAAGCTACAGCCAAAAGAAAGCAGGTGTAGCAATATTAATCTCAGATAAAATAGACTTCAAATGCAGGGATGTTTTGAGAGACAAAGAAGGCCACTACATACTAATAAAAGGGGCAATTCAGCAAGAAGAAATAACAATCGTAAATGTCTATGCACCCAATCAAGGTGCCACAAAATACATGAGAGAAACTTTGGCAAAACTAAAGGAAGCAATTGATGTTTCCACAATAATTGTGGGAGACTTCAACACATCACTCTCTCCTATAGATAGATCAACCAGACAGAAGACCAATAAGGAAACTGAAAACCTAAACAATCTGATAAATGAATTAGATTTAACAGACATCTACAGGACATTACATCCCAAATCACCAGGATACACATACTTTTCTAGTGCTCACGGAACTTTCTCCAGAATAGATCATATGCTGGGACATAAAACAAGCCTCAATAAATTTAAAAAGATTGAAATTATTCAAAGCACATTCTCTGACCACAATGGAATACAATTAGAAGTCAATAACCATCAGAGACTTAGAAAATTCACAAATACCTGGAGGTTAAACAACACACTCCTAAACAATCAGTGGGTTAAAGAAGAAATAGCAAGAGAAATTGCTAAATATATAGAAACGAATGAAAATGAGAACACAACATACCAAAACCTATGGGATGCAGCAAAAGCAGTGCTAAGGGGGAAATTTATAGCACTAAACGCATATATTAAAAAGGAAGAAAGAGCCAAAATCAAAGAACTAATGGATCAACTGAAGAAGCTAGAAAATGAACAGCAAACCAATCCTAAACCAAGTAGAAGAAAAGAAATAACAAGGATTAAGCAGAAATAAATGACATAGAGAACAAAAAAACAATAGAAAGGATAAATATCACCAAAAGTTGGTTCTTTGAGAAGATCAACAAGATTGACAAGCCCCTAGCTAGACTGACAAAATCAAAAAGAGAGAAGACCCATATAAACAAAATAATGAATGAAAAAGGTGACATAACTGCAGATCCTGAAGAAATTAAAAAATTATAAGAGGATATTATGAACAACTGTATGGCAACAAACTGGATAATGTAGAAGAAATGGACAATTTCCTGGAAACATATGAACAACCTAGACTGACCAGAGAAGAAATAGAAGACCTCAACCAACCCATCACAAGCAAAGAGATCCAATCAGTCATCAAAAATCTTCCCACAAATAAATGCCCAGGGCCAGATGGCTTCACAGGGGAATTCTACCAAACTTTCCAGAAAGAACTGACACCAATCTTACTCAAACTCTTTCAAAACATTGAAAAAAATGGAACACTACCTAATTCATTTTATGAAGCTAACATCAATCTAATACCAAAACCAGGCAAAGATGCTACAAAAAAGGAAAACTACCGGCCAATCTCCCTAATGAATATAGATGCAAAAATCCTCAACAAAATACTTGCAAATCGAATCCAAAGACACATTAAAAAAATCATACACCATGACCAAGTGGGGTTCATTCCAGGCATGCAAGGATGGTTCAACATAAGAAAAACAATCAATGTATTACAACACATTAAAAACTCGAAAGGGAAAAATCAATTGATCATCTCAATAGATGCTGAAAAAGCATTTGACAAAATCCAACATCCCTTTTTGATAAAAACACTTCAAAAGGTAGGAATTGAAGGAAACTTCCTCAACATGATAAAGAGCATATATGAAAAACCCACAGCCAGCATAGTACTCAATGGTGAGAGACTGAAAGCCTTCCCTCTAAGATCAGGAACAAGACAAGGATGCCCGCTGTCACCACTGTTATTCAACATTGTGCTGGAAGTGCTAGCCAGGGCAATCCGGCAAGACAAAGAAATAAAAGGCATCCAAATTGGAAAAGAAGAAGTAAAACTGTCATTGTTTGCAGATGATATGATCTTATATCTAGAAAACCCTGAGAAATCAACGATACACCTACTAGAGCTAATAAACAAATTTAGCAAAGTAGCGGGATACAAGATTAATGCACATAAGTCAGTAATGTTTCTATATGCTAGAAATGAACAAACTGAAGAGACACTCAAGAAAAAGATACCATTTTCAATAGCAACTAAAAAAATCAAGTACCTAGGAATAAACTTAACCAAAGATGTAAAAGACCTATACAAAGAAAACTACATAACTCTACTAAAAGAAATAGAAGGGGACCTTAAAAGATGGAAAAATATTCCATGTTCATGGATAGGAAGGCTAAATGTCATTAAGATGTCAATTCTACCCAAACTCATCTACAGATTCAATGCAATCCCAATCAAAATTCCAACAACCTACTTTGCAGACTTGGAAAAGCTAGTTATCAAATTTATTTGGAAAGGGAAGATGCCTCGAATTGCTAAAGACACTTTAAAAAAGAAAAACGAAGTGGGAGGACTTACACTCCCTGACTTTGAAGCTTATTATAAAGCCACAGTTGCCAAAACAGCATGGTACTGGCACAAAGATAGACATATAGATCAATGGAATCGAATTGAGAATTCAGAGATAGACCCTCAGATCTATGGCCGACTGATCTTTGATAAGGCCCCCAAAGTCACCGAACTGAGCCATAATGGTCTTTTCAACAAATGGGGCTGGGAGAGTTGGATATCCATATCCAAAAGAATGAAAGAGGACCCCTACCTCACCCCCTACACAAAAATTAACTCAAAATGGACCAAAGATCTCAATATAAAAGAAAGTACCATTAAACTCCTAGAAGATAATGTAGGAAAACATCTTCAAGACCTTGTATTAGGAGGCCACTTCCTAGACTTTACACCCAAAGCACAAGCAACAAAAGAGAAAATAGATAAATGGGAACTCCTCAAGCTTAGAAGTTTCTGCACCTCAAAGGAATTTCTCAAAAAGGTAAAGAGGCAGCCAACTCAATGGGAAAAAATTTTTGGAAACCATGTATCTGACAAAAGACTGATATCTTGCATATACAAAGAAATCCTACAACTCAATGACAATAGTACAGACAGCCCAATTATAAAATGGGCAAAAGATATGAAAAGACAGTTCTCTGAAGAGGAAATACAAATGGCCAAGAAACACATGAAAAAATGTTCAGCTTCACTAGCTATTAGAGAGATGCAAATTAAGACCACAATGAGATACCATCTAACACCGGTTAGAATGGCTGCCATTAAACAAACAGGAAACTACAAATGCTGGAGGGGATGTGGAGAAATTGGAACTCTTATTCATTGTTGGTGGGACTGTATAATGGTTCAACCACTCTGGAAGTCAGTCTGGCAGTTCCTTAGAAAACTAGAGATAGAGCTACCATTCGATCCAGCGATTGCACTTCTCGGGATATACCCGGAAGATCGGAAAGCAGTGACACGAACAGATATCTGCACGCCAATGTTCATAGCAGCATTATTCACAATTGCCAAGAGATGGAAACAACCCAAATGTCCATCAACAGATGAGTGGATAAATAAAATGTGGTATATACACACGATGGAATACTACGCGGCAGTAAGAAGGAACGATCTGGTGAAACATATGACAACATGGATGAACCTTGAAGACATAATGCTGAGCGAAATAAGCCAGGCACAAAAAGAGAAATATTATATGCTACCACTAATGTGAACTTTGAAAAATGTAAAACAAATGGTTTATAATGTAGAATGTAGGGGATCTAGCAGTAGAGAGCAATTAAGGAAGGGGGAACAATAATCCAAGAAGAACAGATAAGCTATTTAACGTTCTGGGGATGCCCAGAAATGACTATGGTCTGTTAATTTCTGATGGATGTAGTAGGAACAAGTTCACTGAAATGTTGCTATAGTATGTAACTTTCTTGGGGTAAAGTAGGAACATGTTGGAAGTTAAGCAGTTATCTTAGGTTAGTTGTCTTTTTCTTACTCCCTTGCTATGGTCTCTTTGAAATATTCTTTTATTGTATGTTTGTTTTCTTTTTAACTTTTTTTTTCATACAGTTGATTTGAAAAAAGAAGGGAAAGTTAAAAAAAAAAAAAAAGAAAAAAGACAAACAAGGAAAAAAAAAAAACAAAAAAAAAAACGATGTGGTGCCCCCTTGAGGAGCCTGTGGAGAATGCGGGGGTGTTCGCCTGTCCCACCTCCATGGTTGCTGACGTGACCACGGACATGGGGGACTGGTGGTTTGGTGGGTTGAGCCCTCTACCATGGGTTTCACCCTTGGGAAGACGGTTGCTGCAAAGGAGAGGCTAGGCCTCCCTGTATTTGTGCCTAAGAGTCTCCTCCTGAATGCCTCTTTGTTGCTCAGATGTGGCCCTCTCTCTCTGGCTAAGCCAACTTGAAAGGTGAAATCACTGCCCTCCCCCCTACGTGGGATCAGACACCCAGGGAAGTGAATCTCCCTGGCAACGTGGAATATGACTCCCGGGGAGGAATGTAGACCCGGCATCGTGGGATGGAGAACATCTTCTTGACCAAAAGGGGGATGTGAAAGGAAATGAAATAAGCTTCAGTGGCAGAGAGATTCCAAAACGAGCCGAGAGATCACTCTGGTGGGCACTCTTACGCACACTTTAGACAACCTTTTTTAGGTTCTAAAGAATTGGGGTAGCTGGTGGTGGATACCTGAAACTATTAAACTACAACCCAGAACCCATGAATCTCGAAGACAGTTGTATAAAAATGTAGCTTATGAGGGGTGACAGTGGGATTGGGAATGCCATAAGGACCAAACTCCACTTTGTCTAGTTTATGGATCGATGTGTAGAAAAGTAGGGGAAGCAAACAAACAGACAAAGGTACCTAGTGTTCTTTTTTACTTCAATTGCTCTTTTTCACTCTAATTATTATTCTTGTTATTTTTGTGTGTGTGCTAATGAAGGTGTCAGGGATTGATTTAGGTGATGAATGTACAACTATGTAATGGTACTGTAAACAATCGAAAGTACAATTTGTTTTATATGACTGCGTGGTATGTGAATATATCTCAATAAAATGATGATTAAAAAAAAAAAAAAAAAAAAAAAAAAAAAAAAAAAAGCAATACTTGAAAACTTTTAGGAGGAAATGTAAGAGAATGTCTTTATGACTTTGATGTTGGGAAGGATTTAATAAACAAGATACAAAATACATAATAAATTAAGGAACTGACTGTTAAACTAAACTACATTAAAATTAAGGTTTCTGTGGTTCAACAAATACTATAAATAAAGTTAAAATTCACGCCCCAAGCTTGGAAAAGAATTCTGGAGTGCATATAACTGGCAAATAATTAGTATTCAAAATATATAGAGAGAATATGTATAGAATTCCTACAGTTGATAGGAAAAAGAAACAATCCAGTAGAATAGAAAAGGAAACTTAATGGCCAACAAATATATGAAAAGAGCTTAACCTCAATGATAATAAGGGAATGCAAATTAAAACCATGTTAAACTCCATTTCATATCTGTCTGGCAAAAATCAAAGTTTAACAACAAACATTTTTAAATGACATATGGTAGGGCTATGCAGTGTTCTAAGAACTTGAAATGTATGAATTCAGTTAACTCTCAAAACATCTCTATGTTATGAATTATTCTTAGCCCTTTGTGACATAAGAGGAAACTAAGGCCTATTTAGTGTATAAGTCACCCACCCCAAAGTCTAAGTTCTTAACTATCACTACAGTGTGCTGTTTTGGTTAAACAAGAACCTTCCACACTGGTAACAGGAGTGTAAATTGGCACAATTGCTTGGGAAGAGCAAATTAGCAATTCTAAAAATTTGAAACATACATCCCCTTAATTCAGCAATTCCACATAGAAACAATGATTGTTTTTTAATGCAACACTGAGGTAAAAGGATACAGCTGCTCATGGCTAAAGGAGATGGGCTTAGGGGATCTACTGACCCCAGGCCCACCTGGCACCCCAAGGACTGAGGGGACCAATACCTTCGTGTACTTAAGGAAGCTCTGCAGAGAAACTCTCCTAGGATATACGACGAGACACATGCATAAGAATTCACTGCACCACTGTTGTCAAGGCAGAAAACTGGAAAAACCTAAGATGTCTATTCACAGAAAAATGGCTAAATAAACTTTTAGGTCATACAACTGAACACTATATGACAACTAAAATAATGAACCAGAGCTACATGAATCAATATGAGTGTGTCTCAAGAGCATAAAGTTGAATGAAAAAGACAGAAGACAATGTAAAGTAGATGGTAAAAATAAAATTTATAAATATGAAAAATAATATAATGTTATTCATAGATATATGAATCTATAGCAATAGTATAAAAACATGCATGGCAACAACACATGCCAATTTAGCATGGTGATGACTATTAGTGAGGGAAATAAGACCAGGAAGGTCAGTCGTATCTATGATGCCTCTTTGTCATTTTGAAATACTTGGAACAGATAACTTGTTAAGGTTTGATAAAGCTGGGTGGTGAATACACAGTTATATTTTTCTCTATATACTCCTGTATGTTTGTGCTTCATTTAAAAAAATGTAAGCAGCTGGACATGTTCAAGTCTTAATCCACTTTCTTATGGGTGTGAACCCATTTGTAAATAGGGCCTTTGAAGGTGTTGTTACTAGTTAAGATGTGGACTCAATTGTGAATAGGATCTTCGAAGATCCCATTTAGATGAGGCCAAATTGCATCAGGGTGGGCCTTCATCCATGTGGCTGAAGTCCTGATAAGGAGAGGAAATCTAGACACATCACAGATGACTGAGCAGGAGGAGAAGCCAGAAGGAGAGGCCATGTGACGGAGGCAGAGATGCAAGCCAAGGAACCCCAAGGATTGCAGCAAGCCAGCACCAGAAGGCTACAGACTCTGGGAGAAAGCACGGCCTGTTTAGACCTTGATTGTGGACTTCTAGCCTCCCAAACCATGAGCAATAAATTCCACGAACAATAAACAGTGTGTGGTATTTGACAGCAGCCCTGGCAAACTAAGACAAATGGTCTCACTGACCAGAGCCGAAGGAGCTATAGCCTAGAGTACCTACTCAGAGGGAGACCTGAAAAAAGAAGCCAGTTTGCCCTGAAAAATCCATCAAGGGTTTGGACTTGTAAGCACCAGAGGCTGCTGAGGCTGGAGGTGAGGCTGATGATAAGGAATTATTTAAATGTCTGTATAGAGTGAGCAAATGTCCACATGCTTTCATCAATCCTGCAACTATCCTTTCCAGAGAGGAAAATAAAGGGGTATTTTCTAGAAAAACTGAATGTGACTCAAGGACACTGGGAAATATAAGGTATTGGTTGACAGCAAGGACTAATTGGAAGTCTGCCTAGTTAATGGTGGGATTCCTTCAGACCCTACTTTGATCCAAGAAGAGAGGCAGACAGTAGTATGCCCCCCCACCCCCAGACAGGAGATTATATGTGTACATTTAGAAGTCCTCAATTAAATGGCCAACTCCCCCAGCCCCATAGTAGGGCTCCCAGTTAACAAGCCCCATCCCCACTTCCAAGTTACTTAACCTCTCCATGTAAAATAAAGAAAAAAAAAAGCCCTATCTCATAGAGATGGTGTGAGGATTAAATAGTGCAGAACACTTAGAAGAGTGCTTGGCACACAGACAGAACTTAATACATATGTGCTATGATTAAAAAAACACACACCATATATGAAGAAACAAGCACCTGACTGTTTCAAGAGCAACACTGGGCGATAAGGGAGCAATGCCTTCAAAACCCTGAGAGACAAGTATTTCCAGTGTGTAATTCTGTGCCCAATTTATCCATCAAGTTTTGAGGCACTTTAGACATCTATTTTAAAACATACATTTTAAGTCATGTATGTACTCAGAAACATTTTCTCCCAGGTTCTTTCTCTTTGGAAGTGTTGCTGCAAAATGAGGTAGTGAACCAAGAAAGAGAAAGGAATGGGACCCAGGAAATAGAGGCACCAACACCGGAGGGCAGTGAGGGAAGGCGCCAGGATGGGAGCTGAGTGGCAGACGAGGAGCCATCGTCCAGAATGGAGCAGGAGGATGCAGGGCTTTGGAAATGAGGCCACCAGGATAAAGGCAAATTGACAGATTATCTGATTTAATAGAGTGTTTGGGGCAACAAATTACTTATAGGTGTGTGATAGCTCTGATGGAGCACTTGAGAAAAAAAAGGTAGAAAACTACGCAAGGGAAAAACATGGCAATTGTCTCCAGAAAAAAATTTAAAGGAAATAAAAAGAAAGAAAATATAATACACTACTTGGCTTTGTAATAAATAATATAAACAATCCTTAGTTATTAAATTAAATTGTGCTGTGAATACTTAAGGAGAATGGAGGTTGAGAAAATAAGGCATAGGGTAAAGAGCTAAATCTTCATCTATTTAGAAGTCAATAGATAATTTCTCCAATTGATAAAGTAAAATCAGTAATACAAGTTAAACATGGTACTAAACAATAGAAAAAATAGCTAGAAGAACTCTGGAGGACTATTAGTGTCTGGTGATACATATGTATGTATATGTTTTTTCAATGTATGAACCATGAATAAGTCATATAACTGGCCTTTAAAAAACTGAAATAAAACAAAATTGAATAGAATGGAATAGAATAGAAAGTATCAGCATTGCATAGCACATAGTAAGGGTTTTTCATACAAATTTTTCTTCAGCGATAAACATATTAATACATATGTGTATATGACTTACAATATAAACCTATTTCTTACTGAGGGTTGTAATAAAAAACATTTGAAAGCTATTGGGCTAATATGTACATCTTACATGTTATATTCCATGGATCCAACACATAAATTACTGGAAGGGGAAAACCATGTCTTCCTCCTATTCACAAAATATTCTTCTGTGATAAGCCTGAAACAAATTGTTGAAATGGCTCTACCACTGACCAGCTGTATGACTGTTGTGGATGAGCAAAAAACTTCTGTTAGTTTTCTCATCTCTAAAATGGGTTTACTATTAACCATCTTATAGGCTGGATGTGGAAATCAATGAGATAATATATGTAAAGGGCTAAGCAAAAGCCTGGTACATACTAAGTACTCAATAAGTGTTAATGTCATCATCATTATTCATTATTCATCAATTTTTATGATGTCTCAGACTTTATAAGACTTTTATTTAAAAGGTTACTGGAATAGAAGTGTGGACACTGGTTTCTAACATTAACCATCTATATGATTTTTCACCTCTCTGAGCCTTAGTTTGGGCTCCTTTAAAATGAATCAATTTCTGCCTTCAGAGTCTGTTCTAGTTCTACAGTACAAAGGTAAGAATACAATTGTCATAAACTACATAAGGGTGGGCAGTGACTTGTCTAAGTCACCTTTGGATTTCTTCCCCCCTTCTCCAACCCACATTCTTATTCCATTTATTGGATTCATTTATATCACATGCCATAGAATCAAATGCCTTCCAATGCAATTTATTTTATAAGGGCACTGTGATGACTTAAAAGTTCAAGTAGATTTTTAAAAAATTTTTTGCAAGTTGTGATGGTTTGAAGCTGTATGTACCTCAGAAAAGATCATGTTCAGAAGAGATCAGCTAATCCATTTCTATGAGTGTAGACCTACTGTGGGTGAGACTTTTTGAGTAGGTTATTTCAGTTGAGCTGTGACCCACTTCATTCAAGGTGGGTCTTAATCCTCTTAATAGAGTACTTTGTTAAAAGGATAAAAGACAGAACCTAAGAGATACAGATGCTAAAAGAGAGAAACCCGTGCAATAGCTCAGAGAGGAAGCCAATGAAGCCAGAAGCTGGAAGCAACAAAACAGGGGAGAGAAGAGAGAGACCAGAAGACATTGTCATGTGCCTTCCCATGTGACAGAGGAGTCCAGGATCACCAGAAGCCTTTCTTCAGGCAGAAGGTATCGTCCTGATGATGGCTTGATTTGAACATTTTTCACAGCCTCAGAATTGTAAACTTGTAAGTCAATAAATCCCCATTGTAAAAGCCAACCCATTTCTGGTATATTGCATTTTGTCAGCATTAGCAAAGCAAAACACAAGTTAACAAAGGATATCCATATTTCTATGTAACATTGTATATAATGAATTATTGCAGTCACAGCAAGTATCAGACACTTCTTAAAACAAGTTTTGTTTCAAAACTAAATGATCATTTAAAGGAATTCATGATTTTCACTGGGAAAACACATTTAAAATCAAACCAAGGGTAGACTGTATTTTTACATATTCTATTTGTTTCTGATGAAATATGCATAACTTCTTTAGGTAAATATACCTTCTGAAAAGGCAACTTTGTAACCTAAGCTATTTATGCATATTCTAGATGCATTGCTTTCAATATAAATAAATATATACAAGTAGAGGAATATATATTTACTTTGGAAGATATTGATTCCCTCAGCCAGCTCCTTCTTTGAGCTAGAATTAACATTTCCATGCATTAGCACTGCCTTATTGCCTCAATTGCCAACAACAACTTTGTGTATTGTGTGAAGAAAGATGATTTCTTTGGGAGAGGAATGCTTAGAAATATGATTCAAATAAACCCCAGGAGTAGTACTAAAGCTGCACAATTTTCCCTAACTGCTAAATTTACAAATGTTGAATTCACTTCTACAAAAATATGCTTCCCTAATCCAATTTCCAGGTTGAAACCCCTACTCATTAAAATCTAACATTTAAATGTCTGCTAAGAATTTAGGCTCAACAATTTACTCCCGATAGTCAGATTAAAGCATCTCTCCTTTGGTCTGGAACTATTTTATGAAGTAGCCAGTAAAGGAAGGTGGGAAATGAATGGTGCTGAGGATAAGAAAACTGATGTCTGATTATCTTTTTCTTCCTGGGTACTATGTTGGGTATTATTATTCCTATTTTCAGAAGAGAAATTTAGATGCACAAAGGTTAAGTGACTTGCCCAGTTAAACAACTAGTAAATAATAGAGACAGGACTCAAACCAAGGTTTAACTCCAAAGTCCCTGTTGCTTGCCCTATATCACACTACCCCTACAGGGCAGTGACTCAGGGCAGTCAGAAAAAGAAAAGAAAGTGTTTCTACCTGTAGATGCAAAAAAACAAAACAAAACAAAACAACACTTGAGCTGTCCATTGTTTAGTGACATCGTAAACAAAATACCTGTAACAACCCTCTCACTGAAAACAACTTAAAATGCTAGATGAAATATATAAACTACATTTTAAAATGCATTACTGAGTTGACATGAAAGTAAGGAATCCTCAGAGACCAAAAACAAAGGAAAAGCAGGAATTCAGAGAAGAAAGTAGAAGACTAAAGCTGGTTTTGGCCCTGAAGGTCCCAATGAGTTCAGGTGATTCATAGGGCACAAATTGGGCACTCTAACACCCCAGGAGGCACAAAGGCATCCTCTGGAAGGGCAGACTGCATAAACCATATGATCCCTGGTTTTGACAGGGCATGGCAGGCAGGAGACAAAGGCAAGGTCTACTCCAGGTAGGGAGTCTAACAAGGGACTTTCACATAAACTAGGATTGCACAGAGCTACACCTTTCTGAACAAGAAATAAATGTCAGAAAAGTCAGGAAGGAAACTTCTCTGACTGTTGTTCTGAGTGGAAGGGGTAAAATATCCCCTAAGAGTTCATAAAAACAAGGTAATCCTTATGTACATTTGAGGCCAAAATCAAACTACTTATGTACTGTAAAATACGTCAAATTAAGAGTTCAAATTGTTCCCAGATTGATAGTGCCCCAAGATCCCTCAAAAAAGCAAATAAAAATCTTCTCTGGAATGATGCACCTTCAACCCAGGCCTCAAAGAATTTTTATGATTTAAATTATAAGGAATATGAGTTCAGTGTTAATAGTCACAATACATGAAACAAAAGAAAGCAAAGTGAGCAAAAATAAAAAAGAGCAGAATCAGAACCACAAAGATATCAGATACTGGATAAATCAAGTCCAAAATATAAAATAAGTCTGTAGTGTATTTTGAAAGAAATAAAAGGATTCAGAAATTTTAGAATGGAACAGAGAATGTAAAGAAATGAACAAATAAGTTAGAAAAAGAACAAACTAGAATTTCCAGAAGTAAAATATTTAACCATGGAGGTTAAATATATTTTTAATTGGTAAAATACAATAGATGGATGAGGTTCACAGCAGATTAGATACAGCTGAAGACAGAATTAATGAACTGGAAGATGAGTCCAAAGGAATACTGAAAATTAGCAGAGACAGAGTTGGGAATATAAGAAAGGATGTTAGAAACATGCAGGATAGCATAAGTAATGTTCAAATACATCTATTAGGAGATAGAAGGACAAAAGAGAAATAACAGGGAATGTTTAAAGAGAAATTGATCATCTGTCTCAGTGGGAGATGTTAACACACTTCTCTAAGGAGGAATAGTTCAACTGGATAAAATCTGAAAAACATAGATGATTTGAAACACACAATTAACAACTTTATCTAATGGGTATTTACATAAAACATGATAGCTACCATTCGGAAAATTTACTTTTTGTTAAACACATATGGAATATTTTATAAAAACTGACCACATACTAGAACATAAGCAAATTCTCAATAAATCTCAAAGAATTATCATAAACATTACATTCTTTAATTACAGTAGAGATAAAAATCAATAACTGATGAACAAAACGAATCATATGCTTGGATATTTGAAAGTGCACTTCTAAGTAAATCATGGGACAAAAAGATATCATCTGCAAATTAGATAATTGATCAATAATTAAATCTTACGTATCAAAATTTGTGGAATGCTGGCAATGCAGTACTTAAATGCTTATATTAGAAAAGGAAAAAGGCTAAAAATAAATGAGTTAAGCATCCACCTCTAAACAGAACAATTCTAAACCCAAAGTAGAATGAAAAAATAATAAAGGTTAGTGTAAAAATTAATAAAGTAGAAAACAAGCATATGTGATAGAGAAGATAAAGTTGGTTCCCTGAAAACGCAAGTAAGAATGACAAACAGTGGGCAAGCTTAATCAAGATAAAAGAAAAGTTTTATTATAGGAATGAAAAAGAGGACTGTGCTAGATATTGATGGATGGTACTTAGCTTCCATTCTCACTTCCTTCTGAAGATATGTTCTTCTCTATCTTGCAAGGGCAGAAAGCCTCAGACTCCCTTACCAGCAGGGTTTCAGATAGACTTCATGTTTCACTAGGTTGTACTCCTATAAGATCTTGAAGATGTGAAGGAGGTAGAAGCCTTTCTTTCCCCCATTAGAATGAAAGTGAAATGGGGTCTTTGAAGGTACAGGTTTTTGCAATGGGTAGCCAAATGCCATGTTCCTCAGCCAGGTACTCAAGGTCTGGGACCAGTTGTGATACTCATAGTGGTTCTGTCCTATTTTCTTCTGTGTAGCAGCTGGCATCTTGACATTTTAGACTACATCTGCTCTAGCAAACATGAAAGACTTTGGCAGCTCCCTTCCTTCAACACTGGCTTTTACTCCTCCAACCATTCCGTAAAATTTAGTAGGCACCTGATACTTTGTATTAATTTCTGTTTGAAATAACTAGAGTAGTTTCTGTTTTCTGAACTGAATCTTGACTAATACAGGAACATAACTATAGATGTTGAAGGAGATATAAAAATATAGCCATAACAATCTGAAAATACACTAATAAATTTGAAAATTTAGATGAAATGGACAAGTTTTGAGAAAATATAATTTAATGAAACTGAAACAGGAAAACAACTATAAAATTGGACAAAAGATATGAAAACAACTGTTTTCAGATAATGGACCCATAGAGAGCACAAGACTGTGATCCTTGAGAGTAGAGAAGCAAATGAAGTGAGTTCCATGACTGTTCCATTTACTTCCTGGAGGTGGTTTCCAGGACACAGCTGGGGAGGAAGAATACAGACTCCAGTAGTGTTGCTGAGTTAAGGGGAAAATAGACATTGGCGTTTGAGAAAGTCAAAGCAGCTAGAATTTGTGGGGCAGAGTATCACAGAGGAGTGAGATACATGCAGACAGAGTTCTGGAAATCTATATAAGGCTACTCTCAAGTTTTTGGCTGAGTACCAATCTGCACATGTGTGGAGTGAAATTCTACAAGTCTGGATAGAGAAATCCCAGAAAGCAGTGGGCTGGACAATTCCTAGAGCTAACACAGGACTGGGAATAGTTTTGTTTTCCTACCAGCCAGGATGAAGAGAACTCACAATACTTGGGGAATTAGGTAGAGTCTTCAGAAAAAGTATAATGGCTTTATATGTGTCAACCTTGAAATACAGTCTCCATAATTCCCTTTCCAATATGTTTCCAGTTATGGTGGGCTACAGGGATATTCTCTCATGACAGCTGGAAGATGAAAGGAAGGCAACAGCCGTTTTGTAGCATATATACACTTTCAGTATTCAATCAAACACTAATCTAGAGGCTGTTGTGAATAGATCTTTTAGATGTGATTAAAGTCCTTAATCAGTTGGCTTTAACTTAATCAAATGGGAGATAATCTTGAGTGGGCCTGACTTAATCAGTTTAAAGACCTTTAAAAGAAGTCTTAGGCCTTCCTAAGGAGGGGACAATTAAGAGACACTCAGCTATGTGTAACAGATCTCAGCCTGTAATCATGGGGTCCCAGCCTGTTGTGATCTTGCCTTCTGGACTGACTGCCCAACAGACTTATTTAGTAAGTAACCACAAATTAATATGCCAACTATTTATAAAATTCCCTTTATATGTATATATGTGTGTGTATGTATATATGTATTATATCTCCTCCTGGTTCTGCCTCTCTTGTTGAACCATGATGATACAGAAAGGTATTGTCTTTGATGTGGGCTTATATTACACCTATAATAAAGACTGCTATGGATCTATCCTAAAAAAAAGCTTAAAATCAAGGCTTGGAAAGATCCAACTGATCTGCAAGTAGCTTGAGTGCCTGAACAAAGCCAATCACTCTTTAAAGGAATACAGAAAAATCTAGCACACAACATAAAATTCACACTGTCATCCAAACAAAAATTATGAGGCATGCAGAAAGATATTCAGAAAGAAACATAAAAATATGACACGTAGCAGAAGAAAAATCAGTCAACAGAAACAGACCCAGACATGACAAAGATAATGAAATTAGCAAAGACCTTAACATAGCTGTCATAAATATAGTAACTATGCACAGGATATAAAGAAAAACATGAACAGATAAGGAGAGAAATAAATATATATTTTATAGAACCAAACAGAACTTCTAGAGAAGAAAATTACAATGCATGAAATGAAAAACACACTGGATGGGCTTACGTGCAGAAGAAAAAATCAGAGAATCTGAACACATAATAGAATCTATTCAAAAATAAAACACATAGAGAAATTAGACGAAAAAAAGAAGAGTGCATTAGTGATCTCTGAACAAAAAGAAGTTAAGCATACATGCATTTGGAATCCTAGAAAGAGAAGGGAGACAGAAAAAATAATGATCAAAATTTTTCTAGCTTTGATGAAAACTATAAACCTATAGATCCAAGAAGGTCAACAAACTCCAAGGAGTATAAACATAACAAAAGCATGCCATGGTACTTCATAGTAAAATTGCTGTAAAAAACAGTGATAAAGAGAACGTCTTAAAAGCAGCCAGATTAAAAAAAAAGAAGAAGACACATTCCACACAGAAAAACAAAGATAAAAATAACATAAGACTGCACATCAGAAGTCATTTTTAGAAATGTTGAATGAAAAAAAAAAAACAAAAAAAAAACCCCAAAACTATTGTGGTGGTTTGAAGCTGTTATGTATCCCAGAAAAGGCCATGTTCTTTTGGTCCATTCCTGTGGGTATAGACCTATTGTGGGTAGGACCCTTGATTAGGTTATTTCACTGAGATGTGACTCACCTTATTCAAGGACTAGAGGCCTTTATAAGAGGATAAAAGCCACAGAGAAGCTAAGAGAAGAATTTAAGGAAAGCTCATAGAGAAAAGCCCCAGAGAAGCTAAGAGAGAACCCACAAAATCTCAAGAGGAGACCACTGGAACCAGAAACTGAAAGCAATGCAACCTGGGAGTGAAGGACAAGCAGACGCCGGCCACGTTTCTTCCCATGTGACAGAGGTGACCCAGATACCAGCTACCTCTGTCTTCAGAGTCCAGGTGCTGTCCTGGTGATGCCTTGAGTTGGACATTTTCATGGTCTAAGAACTGTAAATTATAAGTGAATAAATCCCCATTGTAAAAGCCAACCCATTTCCGGTATATTGCATTTCAGCAGCTTTAGCAAACCAAAATACCTATCAACTTAGAATTTTATATCCAGAGAAAATAACCTTCAAAAATGAAAGAAAAATAAGTCTTTTTTTTTCAGAAACAAAAAGCTGCAAGTATTAACTGCCAGCAGCTACACAATACAGGAAATATTAAAGGAAGTTCATAAAGCAGCAACAATGACAACAAAAAAGATAGAAATTTGAATCTAGGTTGGGGAATGAAGAACATTAGAAATGACAAGTATGTGGGTAATTATTTTTCTAATTTAAAAATCTTTTTAAAAGATAACTGACTGCTTACAGTAAAACATATAACAACATGTTATGGGGAGCAAAACTTATATAGACATAAAACACATAACAACCAAAACACAAAGGATGGAAGGGCAGAAATGGAAGCATACTGTGGAAATACTTTATACCATATATGAAGTTTTATGACTTATTTGAAGGTAGGCCATGATAACTTAAAGAAGTATATTGTAACCCAAGAGCAACTTCTAAAAATAATTAAAACAAAGAGGTTGTCAAATAAGCCAATAGTAGTAATAAAATGGAATCCTGAAAATGTGCAAATAATCCAAAATAAGGCAAGAAAAGAGGAAAAATGGAACAAAGAACAGTTTGGAACAAATAGAAAATAAATAATAAGATGGTAGATTTCCTATAATATTGGATTTAATAAGATTTACATGGTTTAAAGACACCATTTAAAAGAATAAATAGAAAATCTAGGTAATCTTATAATCATAACAACATTAAATCATTGGTTAAAAATCTTCCCATGAAGAAAACTTCAAACCTTCTTGGGTCTTTTTTTTTTTTTTCTGGTGAGGTCTTACTAATATTCAGGGAATAAACAATGATCCCAATCTTACACAAACTACTCCTGAGTAGAGAAAAAGAAACACTCCAACTCATTTTATAAAACTAGCATAATCTTGACACCAAAACCAGATAAAGATAATAAAAGAAAGGAAAATAATAGGTCAATCTTATTCATGAACATAAATGCAAAAATACTGAACAAAATATTAGCAAAGTAAATCCAGCAATGTGTTAAAAACATGATAGATCACTCCCAAGTTAGGTTTACCTCAGGAATGCAATCAATAACATTAATCAATTACTAACATTAAATAATTAATGCAATTTATTACATTGTCAGTTTAGAGAAGAAATAAAATCATATATCATCTCAATGAATGCATAAATATTGTTAAATAAAATTTAACATCCATTCTTGACCTTAAAACAACAATAAGCTTTTCTTCATAAACTCAGAATAGACAAGAACTTCCTTAGTCTAATAAGAATAACTGCAAATAATCCTACAGGGCATACCTTGATTATGAAAACAACAAACTAGGAATAGAAGGGAACTTCTTCAGCCTAATAAAAAGAATCCATGAAAAAAACCACAATTAACTTTATACTTAATGTTGAAAAACTGAATGTTTTCTCCTGATGATCAGGAATAAGCCAAGGATGTTTGCTCTTGCCATTTTTTATTCAGTAATTTACTAGAGGTTCTAAGCAGAACAATAACAAGCATGCAGACTGGAAAGGAAGAAGTAAAACTATTTCTATTTGCTGAGGACATGCTCTTGTATATAGAAAATCCCAAGGAATCCACAAGAAAACTAATTGAACTATAAATACATTCAGCAAGCTTTCAGGATACATGATCAATGTACAGTAATCAGTTGTATTTATATACATTGGCAATGAACAATCCAAAAATAAAAATAAGGAAACAATTCCATTTACAACAGCATAAAAAATACTTAGGAATAAATTTAACAAAAGAAGCACAAGACTTGTACATTGAAAACTATGAAACATTATATTGAAAGAAATGAAAGACCTAAATAAATGGAAAGACATCCTATGTTCACGGATTGGAAGACTTATTACTGCTAAAACGGCAATACTCCCCCAATTGATCTACAGAGTCAATGCAATCCTTACCAAAATTCCAGATGCCTTCTTTGCAGAAATTGACAAGCCAATCCTAAAATTCCTATAAAAATTCAAGAGACACAGAATAGCCAAAACAATCTTGACTAAGAAGAACAAAGTTGGAGGATTTACATTTCTTGATTTCAAAACTTATGACAAAGCTACAGTAAGCAAGACAGTGTGGTACTAGCATAAAGATAGACATGTAGATCAATGGAATAGAAATAAGTGTTCAGAAATAAATGTTCACATTTACAATCAACTGAATTTTGACAGGAGTCCAAGACAACTAACTGAGGAAAGAACAGTCTCTTCAATATTGGTGCTTGGACAACTAGATAATCGCATGTAAAACAATGACATTGAATCCCTACCCTCACATCATATACAAAAATTAAGTAAAAATGGATCAATGCCTATGATGGTTTGAAGCTTTATGTACTCCTGAAAAGCATGTTCTCAAAGTTAATCCATTCCTGTGGGTGTGGACCCACTGTAAGTAGGATTTTTTGGTGATTAGGATCTTAAGATGTAACCCACCTCTTTCAGGGTAGGTCTTAATCCTCTTACTGGAGTCCTTCATAGGAGGATGAAAAACAGAAGAAAAGACACAGAAGCTGAGAAAGAAAGCCACAGATGGAGTAGCCAGATGCTGAAAGCAAAGAAACATGGGAGAGAAGGGATAGACCAGCAGATGCCACTATGTGCCTTGCCATATGACAGAGGAGTCCAAGATCACTGGTAGCCTGTCTTCGAGGAGAAAGTATCACCTGTTGATGCCTCGATTTGGACATTTTCATGGCCTCAGAACTGTAAGTTTGTAAGTTAATAAATGCCCATTGTAAAAGCCAACCCATTCTTGTATATTGCATTTCCACAGCTTTAGCAAACTAAAACAATGCCTAGATGCATGAGCTAAAACTATAAAACTCTTAAAAAGAAATCACAGGCATAAATCTTCATGAGCTTGCATTAGGCAATGCCTTCTTAGATATGATACCAAAAACACAAGCTACTACAGAGAAAATACATAAAGTGGACTTCATCAAAATAAAAAATGTTTGTGCTTCCAAGAACATTACCAAGAAAGTGAAGACAACCCACAGAATGGGAGAACATATTTGCAAATAATGTATCTGATAAGTCAAATTATCTAGAATATATAAAGAACTCTTACTACTCAATAATAAAAAAGACAACCTAATTAAAATGGGCAAAGGATTTGAATAGACATTTTCCCAAAGATATATCAATAGCCAATAAGCATATAAAAAGATGATAAAAGTCATTAGCTATAGGTGACATGCAAATCTAAACCACAATAAGATGATTACTCTATATCCATTAGGATGGTTATAATAAAAAAGACAAATAGTCACGAGTGTTAACAAAGATGTGGTGAAATTGGAACACTCATATGCTGCTAGTGGGAATGTTAAATGGTGAAGCTTCTTTGGGAAACAGTCCAGTAGATCCTCAAAAGTTTAAACACTGAGTTAGCATGTGACCCAATAATTCTAGTCATAGGTATTTACCCAAGAGAAATGAAAACATATGTCCACAGAAAAACTTGTACACAAATGTTCAGAGCAGTATTGGTCATAGCAATAAAAAAGTGGAAACAACCAAATGTCAATAAACCAGTGAATGGATAAATAAAATGTGGTATATACATGCAATGGAGTATTGTTCGGCAACAAAAAGTAAAGAAGTATTGATATATGCTACACATGGATAAGCCTCAAAAACATTATGCTAAGTGAAAGAAATCAGTCAGACAAGACCACATATTCTATGATTTCATTCATATGAAATGTCCAGAATAGGCAAATCTGTAGAGACAGAAAGTAGATTTGCGGTTGACAGGAGCTGAGAGAGGGGGAAATGGGGAGTGACTGCTAATGCATACAGGATTTCTTTTTGGTGTGATGAAAATGTTTTAGAATCAAATAGTGGTGATGGTTGTACAACCTTGTGTATATACTGAAAACTGCTGAATTGCACATTTTAAAAATGTGAATTTTATGGCTTGTGAATTGTATCTAAAAATAATAAAAAAGAATGTTTGAACTATAGTACAGATTTTATGCCTTCTGAAAAATAAGAAAAAAGTTTGGTATCAACTTTTTAGAGTTGTGACTTGTAAAACCAGACTTGAGTATTTGTCTGATTATTTCTTTTATGCTCTGAATCTATGTTATGTTAGGGAAAGGTGCAATCACCAGAGTCAGGCTCTGAATGTCTTAGGTGCTCCCTCTTTGCCCTCCACTCTTAGCCCAGAAATGGTCCTGTTTCTAATATCCTCATTCTTTCCAGTAGGTGGCCTTTATGCAGGTTGCCCAATAATACATTTCACTATTAATAGTAACTCATTTAAAATCATTTATTGAATGCCTTTCCCATGCTAATAAGAAACAATCTTCTTTTGAAAGATCTTATTTTTTGAATAATACACCAAAACATTTGTGGTATTGGTCTTTTGGTGTGGAGATTATTAGAAAATTTGATAATGGTAATAAATGTCACTTTATGAGAAGAAACAAAACTCAACAAAGCAACAAACTAAGTAAAAACCCATTCCTTGCCTAAGCTCAGTATAGAACCTGTTTCTACACTTGACTAGGTGATATATGGTGTCAGAAAATAGATATAAGAAAGAGACTTTTGAAAACTATAGAAATTGAGTAAAGGATTATTGCTAGAAAATAGAACTACCTGAAAAAATTTGAATTGCAGGTAAAATGAAAAGTCTGAAGTATGGCTCTGAACTTCCTTGACATAAGAAAAGTAAATAAACCCTGAAAAGACAATCATTTTAATGGGAGGGGACAGAAAGGAGTAAAGAAATTTTGAGAAAATTCGAAATTTAGAAAACAGATCTTTTCTTGGTAGGAGTCTAAGGTCATTGGTTAGAGACAGAATATGGAGAAAAACTGAAAACAGTTGGATGTATAAAAGAAAGGCGCATGCTTCATTAATCTAATTAACATCTTGGAGAAAGCTGCTATGAAATGTGACAAGTGTGAAAACTCAAACATAATCAATTTGGACCTCTAGAAGGTTTGCAATATAGTATCACATAAGGATTCATAGATGTAATTACTGCTGCTTTTGAAATCTCAACACGCTAAGAACTATGCTGAGAGTAGAAAATAAAAGGATGTTGATTTGGCAAGAATCACAGAGGTTATTCAACACTTTATACCTGTAAAAATATAAATACACATATAAGAGAACCAAAACCTACATAAAGAAGAGTGCAATGAAAAAGAGTGGTAGAATGATTTTTTTTTTTTTTTTTTTTTTTTGAGACTCAAATAAAGAACATGTTATGGCTCAAAAAAAAAAAAACAAACAAAAAAAAACAAACAAGAGTGGAATAAGAATAGTCACAAATTAATGGAATGAATAGAAATAGACTCATACATATATAGTAAATTGATTTGTGACAAAGTTATCAAGGAAATTCAAGGGGGGAAGGATAGTCTTTCCAACAATGGTGCTAGAACATCTGGATATCCATTTTTGGGGAAAAAAAGAATCTCAATGATTAACTCATGCCGTACCAAAAAAGTAAAATGGATCAGATGTTATTTTTAGTTAAGGTGGAGCCAACTAAATGAGGTTGGGCCTTAATCCCATTACTGGAGGCTTTCTGAAGAGAAAGCCACATAGAGGAACAGAAGCTGGAAAACAAGGAACCTGGAAGAGAAAGGAAAGGACATCACCATGTGATGGGAAGGCCTCAGGAGCCTAAGGAGTGCTGGCCAGCAAGAACACTACTGACCCTGGGAGGAAGAAAGCCTTCTAGACCCTGACACTGTGAGCCAATAAATTCCTCTTATTAAGCCAACAACAATAACAAAATGGACAGAAACCCTAAATAAAAGCTAAAATTAGAAATTTTCTAAAAGAAAATATAGGAGGAAACCCTCACAACCTTGGGATGGGCAAAGATTTCTTAGGACACAGAAAGCACTAACCATAAAAGAAAAAGCTGATAAACTGAATTTCATTAAAATGAAAACTTCTGCTCTTCAAAATACATGTTTAAGAAAATGAAAAGCCAACATATGGACTGGGAGATAACACTTCCAATACATATATCAGACAAAGGACTTGTTTCCAGAATATATAAAGAACTCTTACAACTCAATAACAACAAGGTAACCCAATTTTTAAAGTGAGCAAACATTTAAACTTCACTAAAGAAGACATACTAATGGCCAATAAACCCATGAAAAGATACTCAATACCATAAATCATCAGGGAAATGCAAATTATGATCACCAAGAGATACCACCTTTATGCACTAGAACGGCTGAAAGTAAAAACACTGACAATACTAAGTGACAGCAAGGATGTGGAGCAACTGGAACACTCATACATTGCTAGTGAGAATGCAAAATGGAGTAGTCACTTTGGAAAACAGGTTGGCAGTTTCTTAGGAAGTTAAACATGCGCTTTCCCTAAGACTCAGCAATTCTACTCCTGGATATTTAACCAACAGAAATGAAAACTTATGTCTACATAAAGACTTATACATGAATTTTCATAGCAGTTTCATTCATAATAGCCCCAAACTGGAAACAAATCAAATGTTCCTCGAGAGGGGAATAGATAAACCAATTGTGATATATTCATGTCCTATCAACAGGAGCTGGACAACTCAAGGTTGTCAACAAAAATCCATACTTTACTTTGGTTGACATAGTTAATGACACAGTCCTAGTCCTGGGGGCATAGTTAAATTCTTTAACCCAAATAGTTATAGTTATAGATAATAGAATAGCTTTGGATTTTCTTTCATCAACCAGTGGGGAGTCTGCACCATTGCTAACACTTCATGTTATATCTAAATTAATGTTACAGGTGAAATAAAATAAATCTATGCTAAAAGAAAATGCATCCTCGCTTCCTAGGAGATCATTGGAGATTGTTTACTTTATCAGGCCTGAAAAATCTCAAGTTATGGTTATGAAGTGTCTTCTAATTCCTTCTTATAATACTTCTAATTATTCTTGTCTGTTTGACAGTTATTTAATGTTTATTGTCCAGAGTCTCCAATGCTTCTACAATAGCTACTGTCTCAGTAGATGATTAAAAAAACGATTTAAGGATTAAAAAATGAATTTATGCTGACACAAACAAAATCAGATTTTCTCTAATGAAACCACATCTTTAGGGAGAATCAAAAACAAGTGGTGAAGTTCTGGACAGCTCTCAATGGTTCCCCTGCAGCTTTGGCTGAGTGAAGAATGGAAGTGAAGAACAGAAGTGAGGAAAAAATGGATTGTTCTTTAGCCATGGTAGCAAATAGCCACAGGAACTGGTTTTAAATTCATTCAATCAATGAACAACTTGCTTCGTTGAACATGCTTTAGAAGCCAGCCAATCAGTGATAGGCCCTTGCATCCGATGTAGCTAGTTAGGACCTAATTCATTCCAATAAACATACCTCTGAGGCCAACAGTCTCACCCAAGTAACCACACTTCTACAGAGGACATCAACCCACTCATACCTTTGAAAGTCTGCCTATCTTTGAACCCCAGGCTTCCCTAAAATCCTGTAGATCAGTAATTAACTCTGTTTGGAGAGACTATGCCAGACCCAGCGTAGTTCCCTGACAACAGTAAGCAATAAGTTCAACTATGCCTTTTTATTTCAGATAGTGAGTGATGTTGTCATGATCCTACCCTTTATACTTGCCTTTTAATAAATCTGAAAATCTTTAGGAACTTTTTGCTTTAACACACTTCCCCAGATGGTACAACAGTAACAATTTATAATGGCTTTACTACACTGAACTAACATGAACATTTAGCTTTATAATAAAAAAGCAGTATGGTGCTAGAAAAATATTTCTTTTAAAAAGCAATTAAAAATTTTAATATAGAATCATTCAGGTCAGTATTTTTTGGGTGAATATTCTGGGGTCACAAACAATCAAGATTTTATTCTGGCAAATTTCCTAAGTAATGATTTTTATACTTCTCAATTAAGTGCTTTCACATAGTTATAAGAGTTTTTTTGTACATGCTGTGAAAATTTCTCTGTCCTATCTGCAACCTCGGCAGGGTTCAGCACACAGGCACTCATGTCCTAGGCAGAACACTTGAGAAAAGATGGCTCAGCTTCTCCGGCCTACCTTCATCTTTATCAGGTCTGACAAGACTGAAAATAACTCCCTTTCTCAATGCCTTGCAACACAGGGTACCAGCATGCTGTGCCTCCAGTAAGGCAGTCATTTCATCTTCTGCACATTACTGGTCTGGAGCCCAAGCTTATCTATTTAAAGAATTAATCATAAATATGGATTTAGGAGAGTATCTCAACTAAAAGACCCTAAAACCCAAGCTATAATAGCATAATTACATTATTGTATAACAACAACACAGCCACAAGGTTAAAATGAATCTCAAAAATTCTGCTTCAACTTCCTACCTTAATGTAACCATATTAATCAACTTCCAAAGGTAAAGCAGATATTTTTATAATTAGAAAAAAAAATTCTAGGAACTTCAGGTCCTCTCCTCACATATCCTTTATCATTCTCTTCACACTTCTCCTTCTACTCAAGCTGAGAGAGAGAAACCAATTAAGAGATGAGATGGAACAGTCACATAGAGGGAGTAAAGAGATTCTTACTTTCCAGTTGGAATTGGGTGACTTAAATCCTGGGAAGGGAGAAGAGAATGGGAGTGAGAACAGGCAACCTGCTTGCTTAGCTCTTTCCTTTGAAGTGCCAGCTAGGAATAGGATTTGAGTTAGCACGGTAAAACAAAAAACGAAAATCCACAATTTATTAAGAGCCTACTATGTGCTGGGTACTTAACAAACATTTTAACTACTGTGCAAGGAGGAATCACTAGCCTTATTTTACATGCAAGAACAAAGAGACCACAAGAAATTAAGTAACTTGCCCGAGGCTGAGCTAGATACCTTGTCCAGCTACTGGGTAGTTACCCTAGAATTCCAATTACAGCCATGTTGTCAACATATGGCTACATTCTTCACTTACAAGAGTAACTCTGAGGAGTGGTGTGGAGCATCAGAATCACGGTAGAGACTCGTTAGATTCTCTAGTATTGATCCCCCCCCGACTCCCACCCTATGAGACTCACTGCCCTAGTAACTGATCCACAGCTACTGATGATGAGGATGACCACATTAAAATAAAACAATGGTGACAATAATAGCAACTTACATGCTTCATCTCATTTCATCTTTATAAATGTACCAGGAGGTAGGTATTACTCTTAGCCTCTTTTTACAGACGAGAAAACAGTCACTGAGAGGTGACTTTGCCTAAGATGGTCAGGTAGTCAGTGGTGGAAGCCAGAGCCCAAGCCTTTACATGCCATGCTACAATGCAGCAGAGGAACGTACCAGATCTCTCAAATTTGTTGGGAGTGGAAAAAAAGTTGAAAATCGCTGTTCTACAGATGGGATAAACTAAACTGTTTAGCCCAGTCTTCAGGATTCCTCCTGATTTTTCCACAACCTGTAACTTTCAACCTTATTTTCCATCACTCCCTTCATAAACCCGTTGCTCCAGGAAATTTCTTGCTATTTTCTGCAAATGCCCTGAGATTTCTCATTTACTTCTCACTATTCACTTTTGCTGCAATGGCATTTTCTATGAATTCCACAAAGCAAAATCCTACTCACCAAAAAACTTCCCTCCCAATATAGAAAAAAATCTCCCCCACTATTGAACTTCCATAGCACTTTGTCCTTTTCTCAGAACACTCCTGACATATTTACATCCTTGACTTGATTCCTGTCTGATTTTAGTAGGCATAGATTCTGTGTAAATTCTGTGAATGAATGCTCTTCTGAGGCAAAATGCCTGGCTGGAAGAACTGTGAAGATCTAATGAAACCAGAGCAAAGAGATGGCTTTAAGCCTTTAAAAGTTACCATCCTAAACACTATAACCCTCACTAAGGGCAAAACAAAATATAAAACTTATTATTGTAAAACATAATGGTTAGGACTGTACACTGTAGAGCTAGATTCCATCTTGCTGTGTGAACTTGGACAAGTCATTTAACTCTGTCAGTGGCCTCACCTATAAATGAGAAATAATAATCAAACTTGCCTTGCTGGGTTGTTGTGAGGGCTAAATAAGTGAATATACAAAGTGCATGGGTCACAGTAAATTATATATAAGTATTTGCTTATTATTGTTGAAATTCTTACATATGTTGAAAAAATGGCTCAGATCATTAAACTCCAAGAAGGGCACCATCAGGGGTGTAAAAGTTTCAGAAGGAGCAATGTAGGTGATAAAGAGATGAACTGGCTTTCATATAAAACCAATACTATTCTCCTCTCAAAAGTCACCATAAAGAAGAAATGTATCTGAACACCAGGAAATAACAAATCAAATTATCAAAGAAACAGGTGAATACAGATTTATAAATTACAGAGATATTAGAACCACATAATCCACCACAGAACCTAAAGGGAATTGTTTTTGGTCAAACAAATTTAAAAATAGATAGCTTCTAATTTAAAAACAGACCAATTCAAAGTTGGCTATTTGGACTTGTATTATAATTTTTTAGGAAAACAACACTTTATGGTATTGCCTGTCTTCTCTGAATAACTCATAAAAGCCAATTTAACTTAATATTATTTTAGTAGTTATTATATATTATTTTACTATTAACAGGATGTTTTAATTACCAGATTATTTTAATATTAACATATGTATTACTAATTATGTACAATAATACTTTTGTAACAAACCATCATTGCTGTGGTAGTGAGAACTCATAAAATCATGGATCATGAACACAGTATCATCCTACTGCCCAGGATAGTAATGCTTGTCACCTTAATTAATTACGAATAGCTCTCCCTTTCATTCTCAAAAGTGTCCTGGTTTGAAATAAAATTATATGGTTACACTTACATTAGAGGAAATGAAACTAAGGCATATAGCAGTGCTATGACTTAGTCAAACTCATAGGATTAATAAGGAATCAGAATCAGAACTCAGAAATCCTTATTCCTAAGTCCAGGAGTCTTCCTGTTATACTGCATGGACTCACCAGTAGCCAGACAATGTTGGTGGCTGCCACAGCCAGGATTTGGGGCACCAGCAGTACAGACACCTATGAGTTATGAAGTCTATTTAAATAAGGCACTTTTCCATCTCGGGGGGACTTTCTGGGGTCAGAAGCTGAGGGCTGAGAGGTTTAGGGAGTCACTGCTTGTGCAACCAAAGCCTGGCCTATTTTCCTTTTCACTGAACCTACTTGTGATTCCTTATCCACTACCACCACTGAGATGAAAAAGGTTATGGGGAACATAAGGAATTTAGGTTTGGACATCTAACTGGACTTGTAGAGTAAAAGTCCAGACTGGAGATACCAATTTAATAGCAAGCAGTGAAAGGATGGTATTTGAAGCTTAGGGCACTCACCAGAAGAGCAAGAAAAGAGTTCTGTGGTAAAGAACAGAAGCCAAAGGGAAGGTGAGTGGTGAGGATGTGAGACAGGTCCCAGGACTTTGAATAACCAGCTCCAATAATGAGAGAAAGAAAAAGAATGATTCCAATGACAATAATGATGATAAACTGCAGCTACTACTGTTACTGTAAACTGCTCCAAAGACTCTACCAAGCACTTCATATACAATCTCTGAGGTGGGGTAAAAATAGGACTCAGGGAGGTTAAGAAACTTGACTAAAGTCACAAAATAAGTAGTAGAGTAGATTGAGACCCAGGTCTGACCACAAAGAGCCCTGTGATCTTCCTACAATGTTCTGCTTATTGAGGCTTATCGTCCGTCTTCTGTCCTTTGTCCTTTGTATATCCCATGCCTGCTACAGGTAATCCCTTCTTCTCTTAGCTCTGGGTGGGAAAGAGAGTTCCTAAGACTCTAAGCCACTGGGCTGAGACAAATTTTATCATGTGGCAATTGATACAAAATTCAGTATTATACAATTACTTATCAAAATTTTACTTCATTTAATATTATGTTAAAATTGTATTATCATAATTAAGAAGTTCTTTCTAACAGCTTAAATTCTTTCTTAAGTGATAATAATGTGGAAAATGTTTATTTTTATGTCTGCATAGTTAAAATAATGACAGAGAATCATGTTAATGTGACTTTGAAACTAAGACATTGTCAGTGCTTCTTTCGGTAAGTGTGCAAAGGTCACGAGCCGTATTTTTGCCCCAAGTATGTTCTACAAGGAGAAAAAAAGATGTTTGCTCTTAATTTGTACTATTTCTACTATTTGTGTTATGGGCATGTTCATATTACAAACATATGTTTCAAAATGTGAGCTATTATATATAAAACAGAAACACTTATTAAAAACTCATTAATCAATATCCTGTTTATAATTTTATTATGAGAGGCATTCATTTGGTTGTTTAAGTTTGCCTTGGGCTTTGCTGAGAACAATTTTTTCTTGAAAATATGCATCTGTTAGAAAATTTAAGATGGTATAATTTGGATGTAAGTATTAAGTTCAAATACAATATTGCCTTTTGAAAGGTAGTAATTAAAACAAAAACTAAGGAGACTTGTCTTAAGAATTATATTAATAAAAACTATGAGGATCACACTAATTATACTGCTAAAAGCCGTTTCATATTTATTGATATTAATTGAAGTTGCTTGTCAGCTATAACATATAACCTGATTCCCCCATCCCCAAATCTATTAAAGCACTTTCAGATAATGGAAACCAGGCATAGGCACAAAATTTAACTGATTCTGATGTTACAGAGGAAGAAGACTATGTCATTTTGAGGAGGTAAGTCTTGGGCTGTTCTCTAGCTTTTTCATGCATTTAAATCCAATCTCCCAAAACTAAGAGAAGATCCTTCAGATCAGGGACAATGTCATCTATTTCTTTTGTACATTGACTAGCATAGTACTTGGCATACAATATGTATCAGATAAAATCCTGATGTTTACAATTCTCAACTTTACTTATTAAGAGTTTGTTGTCACTCCACTATTTAATGGAAACATTTTGTCTCTTTACATGAAAATCCAAATATAGCCAAGCGCAACATTTTCTACAACCAAACCTTTATAATGGTGTTGCTAGAATTTTAGTAGCTTTCTTAATAATCTAATTTTCTGTATGAAACAATCGGTGCCTAAACAGGGAATTAAAAATTTCATTTAGAAATGGTTTTAATTCATTGTTTATCGATTACATTAACAGACACTTTGTTGGAATTTAATAGGCATTTAGAGCTAGAAAAGTCCCAATTTTCTTTACCCACTGAGATATTTTATAGCAGGAAAAATATTAGTATTATTTTTATGTCTGCATAGTCAAAATAATGACATCGAATCATGTTAGTGTGACTTTGAAACTAAGACATTGTCATATGTATCTATAATCAAAATTGTTTTGTTTTTAATCAAAAGAGAGAAATAGTGTATTACAAAAATGGGACTTGAATAGTAACAGACATTCACATTTGTTATCACCCATGACTAATTGCTATCCTTTCTTTCTTCTTTTTCCCCTCCCTCTTTCAGTTTGTCTGGGGCAATCTTTTTGCATCTTGTAGGATATGTCATCCAAAATTTACACTTTTGTCTCTTCACAGACAAAGGAAGCATATTTAGGATTTCTAACACAAAGGAAAACTAGAAGAGGCTTTAAATTAAATAGAAAATGGAACCTAGATGTATTGCTGTTCCTTTTTTGTTCAAGATATTGTCAGTCTGCTTATTTGATTGATAATCATTATCCTTGCATCTTCTGTTTTATGATGCTGCCAGGGTATACTATGTCTTTGAAAAATACTAAAGGGAGGGAGTAAAACAAATGAATAAGAGGCAGAAAATCCTGAAGATGTTCCTTCTGTACATCTTAGAAGAAAAGCCAACATGGTCCATCACAGCTGATTATGCTTTTGATTTCATAAATTAACAGGCCTTGAGCAGTCAATAGAGAATATGAATAAATAAGATGAGAAGGGAGGGGAAATTACTGTTTAGAGAGCAAGAACCCAATCACCTCTAAGTTTATAGAAGAAAGCACACTGGTTCTATGATGTCAAAGTTGTGTGTTCAAAGGGCTAATTTGACATAGAGGAAAAATTCTGTTCTAAAGTCAACAAGTGGGCCCTTAACCACAGCTATCAGTCTCATCAATGTCAACTGATGATAGAAAAATATAATGAGTAATACTGGATGGTTAGCTTGGTGCCAACCCATCCTTACTGTTGTAAAAAAAACAAACTCAATATGCAATGTGACTGGTGGTGTACCAAGTGTACCAAATATGAACATCTTTCAGCACATTACGCTAGCCTTGATACATTCCAAGTACTTGATTGCTCTTGGGCACTGGGCAACATGAGTGAGAATACAATCAAACACAACTTGCTAACTGGTTCAGTGGGTTGAACGCCACATAACAAAAACACATTTGTTAGGATCATTCTAATTGTAAGATACATAGTTAAGTACCCTCCACACAACGTCATTTGTGACATATTGGTCGTTTTTTCAGTTTTAAAAATAGTTTCAAAAGCTGGAGTTAGTATGTGCCAAGGGCAAAATAAGGAAATACTCAAGCATTCCAAGCTCCAAACAGAATTTCAAACTCAAGTTGACTTTCTACCTTTCGCTTGAAGTAAGAAATAGTCAGGACCAAAAACAGATGATATGCTCTGAAAAACCTCCTATGTTAACATCTGAGATAAAATCTCAGTTCTTTAAGCTTCTTATTTTGGAAATATTAAAACATATACACAAGAAGACAAAATAGCATGTATTAACCTCACCTCACTTTCATGTATCATCAATCAGCTTCATCAATTATCAACTCATGACCAATCTTGTTTCATCTATATTCCTTTGCCTTTTCCTAGATATTATGTCATTTCATCTCTAAACATTTCAGTAAAAACTCATGATTTTGATTGAACATTGTTAGAATTTGTGGGGTTTGGGGTTTTATTTTTCATTGTCTTTTATTGTGAATACTTATGTTAGTTAGAGAGAGAGAACTTGGTGTCCACTAAAAGCCAGAAGAAGAAAATTTAGATTTTTTAGTTCTTCTGGAATTTCTAGTACCTAAGTACAATTGCAAACTTTTCTCCTCCTTCCGCTGAAAAAGAAGACAAGATATTGCTATTTAGTTTAATAAACATTAACTGAGCACTAGGGACAGTAAAACAAAGATCCTGTCTCTACAATGGGTAGAACAGGCACATAAACAGATAATGTCAATATAATATGGGAAAAGCTAGGATAAAAGATACTATGGAAATGAGAATAAGGGCACTCAGAGCAAAATTAGGTATTCAAGAAAGGCTTCCAGGAGGAGATGACATCCGAGTGATTGCTAAAATACTGGCAAACAATTATTACTACATCATTATATGAAGTCCAATATCAAGTTTCCTTCAGATTAGTTTCCTTCATTTAGCTAGTTGGGGAATTAGATTGGGAAGGTTCTTCAAACAATATTAGTCTAGGTAGAGAGTGAAACCCAAACATTCATAACAACCACTATATAATGTCCCGTGAGGAATATCAAAAGGAAAAATGCATGGTCTTTACCCTCAAAGAGAGAACAATCCAGAAGGATTAAACATGCACTAGAAATTAAACATGCATTAGAAAACTTTACTAAATAATATTCAACCTAAATATAGTTTAGAGATGGGAAGAGTGGTGTGAACTGAAATATTTGAGTAAAAGTTGAGATTTAAAACAAAAATTTAACCCAGATCAAAAAAAAAAGGGAAGCCAATCAAGTAAAGACATTAAAAGAAGAGACTTCAGTGGTCAAGAAGTCTTTGCTTGAAGTTATTTTTTCATTTTGTCCATCTTTGGATTGAATGATTGAGGCAGGGAAAGAGCAAGATCTTTTATATAAACTTCAGTCAGAAGTTAATGTCAGAGCATGAAGATTTGATTTGAGAGTACACAAACTGATTTTAAGCTGTTCAAATGCAGTAACATACAATGTCAGGTTGCAAAAATGCAAAGATCTACTCTGGCAAAGATCTATCCTGATTCTAGAGGAAAAAAATAAAAGTCATCAAACATATAACGAAATTTAAACAGCAGTATAAGATAAAGAAGAAATGATTTCCAATTGTCATTCAGAGGTCAATGGCTCACCATTTATAATTCTATGTTTAACAACAACAATAATGGTAATAGTAATAGTAGCTAACACTTATATGGCACCTACTGCATAGGAAGCTTTATAGAATTAGCTCATTTAATCCTCAAAACAGCTCATGAGGTAAGTATTACTATTATTCCCATTTTGCAAAGATTAATAATGACTCTTTCCTGAACTCCCGTTTTTCAACCTTCAGTGGTAAGAATTTTCATCAGAGACTAAAAACAAAAGAAAACAAAACAAACATAGAGGTATATTGTGAGTGTAGGTTGAAATCTATTTTATAAATTGAGAAAAATTACTTATATCTTTCATTGACTTGAGTGAAGTGAGGCATAATGGTATGTTAGTACAGACCCATAAACATAAGTCATATCAATGAGGCTAAGAGGTAGAGTTGCAAATAGGAACATGTGCTAGAAATGTCATATTTATCAACAGACCAAAGAATACTCTCTGAATATTTGCCATGGGGCTGAGGAATGCATCACTTTCATAATACTTACATGCAAAACAGATTATAATAAATACAACAATAAAAGTAGCCAGAACTAAAAAGCATTTGAAATAACTTCGTCCATATTGCATTACTCCTCAGGTAGAGTTAGTTGCTTTCTGTCCCAAGCTCTGAGAGAACTTTATACATTGCTTTAACCAGCATTTATATTATATTATAATATGGCAGCCCAGGGGTCGGCACCCACCCCTCCCTTAGGGAAAAGGGTGGAGCCTTGAGCATGCAGTGGCCACGTGACCAGAAGGTAATTGAAAGTCACTGAGCCTAATCACTGCTGGTAATCACTGAAGGTCATTGAAAGTCACTGAGCCTAATCACTGTTGGTTATCAACTTTCAGACTGGGACTCAGCTGAGGCTTCTTTGTAACCAATCTCCCCAGGATCTACTGAGCTATGTAAGACTCCTCTTCCTCTTGTTTGCCTGGATCATTGACTTCCATTTCCCAACCAGCCACCACTGGAAAAAATCCGCCTGTAAGTAAGTCCCTAATTAAAATTCATGAGTAAATTTTTGTCTGGAGTATTTTTTGGCCTTGGGGTTGAGTCCAGCTGGAGCATATAAGGTAATAATTTATTCATATAGTCGTCTTTCCTCCAGATTATAAATCCTTGAGGATAGGGTCTGAATTTACTCATCCTGGGATTTAGACTCCATCCCCACCTCTATTAGAATGTAGGTTTACTGAATGAATAAATGAATGGATGATTTGATAGGAAACTTTTCATAAAATCTAGGCACTATAAAGCATTAAACAAAAGTTTAAAATCTCAATTAAGCCAGAAGGGATTTTGTTAGTTATTTTAAGAATAGATTCTACTCTCCCTTGCCTGGCACTTAAGGCTTTTCTTCATTCCAGCCATAATCTACCTTCTCAACCTTCTCTCTTCTATTCCCTCCTCTTAGTTCCCATATATGAATTACTTTTTCTTTCTGGCACAACCTTTATGCTTTTTCATCTCTGTGCTTTAACTCAGTAATCTCTAAAAGTTTTAGATTATGTAGCCTTATCTGTATAAAATATTTGAGCATACTTATTTAACACTGTACTAATATATTATGCTTATTACTAAGCAATAATAGGAGAAAATGGACATTTTAAACAAACTAGGTAAAAATATATAAATAGAAGTTTTAATCTTTTCTTCTTACAATGCATTGGCCTGCATGCACTCCATTTTGAAAGTCACTGATTTACATTAAAAGAACAAACTTCATAGGGTTTTTGTGAGAATTAACTGAATCAATACATGTCAAGCACTTAGAACAGGGCAGTTATAGAGGAAGCACTATAAATGTCACCTGATTTGATTATCATCATCGCTACCATCATCAACACAGTTCCTTCAGACTAAAATAATGTCACCATATATATTCCCTGTCCCCATTCCTACATGTTGAACCCCTCAAAGGCCAAGTTCAAATGCTATCTCTTTAAAGAGTTATTTGAATCCATCTCTTTTTTTAAGGGATTAGGGTCTTTCACTATAGGGGGTATCAAATCAAGGCTATCAGAGTTTAGCAAGAAGCCATGCTCAAGAAACCAATTAAAGCTGGAATAGAAAAAAAAAATTGAAGATGAGTTTATGGAAAATGATGCAAATGAAAATTTACAATTATTAATCCCAAGAAAAATAAAATATACAAGAAAGGAAATATAATCATAGTACGTTATCTGGCTCTATGGTAAACAGTGTTTACATAGGCATACTAATGCAAACATTGACTACTAGTTTAACAAAAATTGTGACATAATTATATGGGAAAGATAGGGTGTCATAACAGCACAAAAATCCTCAATTTTTATTAGCAAAAGTTTAAAAGATATTCACCATAATTATAAGTTTAGGCATGTTACTTTAAAACTTATAAATAGCAGCAGAAGCAGCTAAAATATTCAAAGTGATTAACTCTGAGGAGTGGGATTGGAAAGAACTTTTAGTGCTATTTAATTTTTAAAATTTTGTACACATATTATATTGACCACATTTTGAAAATAAAGGTAATTTTCTTAAATTTTAAAATTAAAAGTCTTCCACTTAAAAGTAGCAAGTTGAGCACATGCATTTGACTATATTCTTTCCTGGAACCCCACTGAAAGGATAGAGAAAAGGTTCAGAAAGGCATGGACATCAACCTGAAAAAAAAAAAAAAAAAGAATAGAGAAAAAGAAAAAAAAAATTAATCCAAGATTTCCCGTCAACAATTTTCAGGACAACAGCTGTGTAGAAAGCTGAGTGAGCAACCACTCCAGAATGGAGCTGCTCAGAAGGCTCCAGAAGAAAGGCCTTTGTGTATCTAAGTACTGAAAGGAGATTTAAACAAGTGCAAGAGAGTTTTACCAACCCTGAGGGCCAAGTAGTGAAACAAAGACAGAAAATTAAGCAAAGAAGAAAATAAGACAGCCATAATTTCCAAGAAAAACAAAGGGAATCATAGACTACCTCATGGCTCAACTGCAAATAGCAATTATGTAATCTTAATGTAAACAGAATATTGATCTAGCCAAAATTGAGATATAATTCTACCAGTAAAAGAGGGGCTTAGGAGTGGTGGTATAGGGAATAAATGAAAGAGAGCTAAATTTTCATCTTCCATTATTAATAGATAACACCTAAAATTTAAGACAGCAAATATGTTATTCAGATATACAGAAGTAAATATTAAAAGAAATAGATTAAAGACTTGCTTGTAGGGGGTGGGAAGTAGGAGATGGGAGCTGAGAAGGACTGTTTTTCTTAACAAGCTTCATAAAACTACTGACTCTTTCAACTATGCCCATGTATAACTTTGACCAAAAAAAAAAAGAGAGCGAGAGAGTGAAAATGGACTGACTTGAAGGAAAAACTACATAAACTGTTCCCAGCCCATTTCTATACGTCGGCTCTGGTGGGATGCATGACTGGGTGAGCTGGGTCTAAGAACCAGTTTAAGAGACAGGATCATCTTCCCTGATTCCTCCAGGGGGAAAAAATCTTTCTCTGAACTCTTTTATCTGTTCACACAGGTTTTTCATGGCACTTTCTACTTCTTATCTTCTAACTATTCTTTTTTAAATTTCTTGCACCCCAGTTTATTTCCCTATAAATCTTAAGTTTCCAGATTGTAAATTGCGAAGGGTATATATCTCTCACATGGTAGTTGAGAGAATTAAGTTAAACATTATATGTGAAAGCATGCTGTAAAGTATAACATATCATGTAAATTAATAACATATTATTAGGCTTACCCCTATGAGACCAGAGATCCATGAGGGTGGGATCTATATTTGAATCAGTTCTTAATTTCCTATAAAATTGGACTGCTCTGAATGTAAATCCAAAATTAGCTAAAAATTTGAAGATCAAGTTAATGCAAATATTAAATATTAGCTAGTGGCATTAATGACCTTCTTTAAGACTCCATGAATATTCATTTTCAAGTTCAATTTAAATCAGACTTTCACTTAATTGCTGACTACAATTTGAAGTTGTAAGGTTACCAATTAATTCAAAGGTTCTATTTACCAGGTTACATTAAATGTGACCCTGAGCTTACTGGCTTTAAGAACAATTAACTTAAGTCATTCAGTTAATTTTTGAAATGTTAAAATAAGCCATGTGCCCTTAGGTTTACACAGTTATATACTTACAGCAGTCTGATCATAAAAGAGATATCGAGAGGTTTGGAATTCTTACCTGTAACACAGCAGCAAATAAGTATACCACTATGAAGATTACAGTTAAAGATGTATGACCACTCTTCATCAAATGAATAGTGTACAGGAAAATTAAATGTCCAGGAATTACTAAAAGCAGTAGAACTTGGGCAGATTTATTATTTACTCCTGTAATATAAAACATAAAAGTTGTTAAAATCATATTTTGGTTAATAAGTCACAGTTATTAAACTTTGAGGTTATTTTCTAATTACTGAAACACATCACATAAAATTCAATTGCTAGAATTAAATTTCAACTATTTACAGTTCACTTAATTCTTTAGGATTCCCTCTATTATGTTATACAATTAAATTAAAGGTGATTGTTATATAATTAAACTAAAGGTGATGGAATAAAATCTTGCTATGAAGAACACTGATCAGACTTTAATATCCATCATTAAACAGTAGGAAGACAGAAGAGAAAATATAAAATGCTTAAAGTATTGGAATGTTTTCATTTTTATTATTATACCTTTAGAGTTCTGGCCCTCATATTACAAGGCCTGGCATTTCTCATTCAATGTCAATTATCACATTTCTTTTCATGAGGTTAAAAACAGTGACAAAATTTGTGAGGATTAGAAATTGTGGTCTCAGGTTTTGGTAACCATGTGCCTGGTTCCTTATAACTAAGGTTATCCCTTTTCATCCTGTTTGTTTGGGATCAAATGTCTAAATTAAGAAAGGCCAGCAAGTTTAATATACGAAAGACAGTACATCTATCTCTCTAAATCACCAAAAAATGCTTTCTTGTGTGCACAAGTTTCCTCTTTCCTGACTTATAAATAAGATATCCCAGGAGAAGATAAAAAAGAGAGTCCCTCAACAGCTGCAGAATTAATATAAATGGCTTTTTGTTCACTGAGACTAGCTCTCAGAAATAGAAAAGTTCTGCAACACTCACAAACAGAAGTTATTTGACAAATGCTGCCTGCCGATAATCTTGGATTGTAAAATAGTTTCCGTATAAAATATGCCAAAAACCGCAAGCACATACCTGGACCAAAAAAAGTTCTAAATGGGTAGTAACAACCTTTGGGTTCATCAGGCAATTCTCCTGGAATGCTATGTAAATGGAGGTAGGTAGAAATCCTGCTAGCCTGAATGGCCACCAAATTACCACCAATACCTGAAATACAAGGAAAGAAAAGATGAAGCAATAATCCTCATATTTTAAACAACTTGCTTAAATTCAACTAAAAGCAAGCCTCTTTACATCCCATCCTGGGCCAATAAAAAAATAAATAAAATACAGGTCTCTTCTCAAATGTTGATTTATTTAATGTTGAGGTAGATAGTCCAAAAACATAAAATAATTATTATGAAAGATACATTCATTATTTTTTCAAACCTGACTCACTGTCTGCTCTGGAAGCAGACCAGAACAAATAATTTCTAAAAATTATCGTCACAACCAAGATATAAAACTAAGTAACAAGACATTTCATGTTCTTACCTTACTGAGAACAAAATAGGCTGTATTTATTCAATCAGGCAAGGCTTGAAAATTTTCTTTTCAGTTTACTAGGAAAATTGATATAAGACACTGAACAAAAAAACAAACCAAACCTCGAGAAAATCATCTTTAACCTAAATTATCCTCTAATATTCTCTGAGGAAGAAGAGTTTATGCTAACGGTGAAATGAATTCTAAAGGGTGGTAAGCCCCTCTGAGGAGAGCAGGACATCCAAACTTTTGGCAGAGTATTGTAAAAAGAGACAGTTACCGTAAAAGCAGATAGGAAGATAACAACTGAAAATCTCAAATTTTCAATGCTAAATGTGGGCTAGAGTAACTGGTTAGAACACCTGGGAGCCCCAGATACAAGTAGAGTCCACATTCATTTGCCAGCATTTTCCATAAGCTTCCACCAGGTAGTCATGAGACAGATTGGCATAGGGCAGGAGACTTGAGAGAGCCGATCTTTGTGCCACACAGGCAAGAAATGCCACACACCCATTTCCAAATCCCTCTCTCAGATTAAGCAAATACTACTTGGGGAGGAGCAGGAACAGTCCAGTCACCTTTCTCAGGCAAAGATCAGTTGTTTCTGGAAAAAGAATGGAAGTAAAAGTTGTCTGCTGCCTGAGGAATATAAGAAAACCTTCCAGCTCAAGGCCAGCCCCACTGATACAAAGTAATACCTGGCTGCCAATAGGGGGAAGGGCAAAATCAGTGAGAAAGCACCACCCCTGAGGGCCAAGTGCACAGGGAATGCCTAAGATTGAGGCTAGAGAAAGAGAACCTCAAACCCCACCCCAAGCTTGCACTGAGTAATAAACATCAGCAGTTTATCACAAGAGGAGGACAAAGGGCACAGATAGTTAACCCACCCATACTGCAGACAGACAGCCCTCCAGGCTTCACACTAAGCATAAAGTAGCAGGAGCCCACTGATGAAGAAATCTGCGACAAATCTAAGTATAACAACCATCAACCAAACTCAGCTCAACTAATGACAGAAATGTGCTCAATCCTCCACACTAATGACTTAACAGAAGAAAAGGCCTGCCCATTTCTAGGCATAAATAACATTTCTCTCAGTCTCTAATGTTCTTTTAAATATAATGTCCCTCACTCAATCAAAAATTACAAGACACAGTAAAAAGCAATAAAGAAAGCAGACCCTTGTCAGGGGTAAAGAAGACAACAGAATCAGACCCAGGGATGACACAAGTCATGGAACTATCTGACAAGAACTTCAAAATAACAACAATATAATCTTTTATAGTATATAATGGAAAAGATATCCAAAAAGCATTAAAATGCATTTTTAAAAGTATGGAAAAAGATATTACTATGCAAACACTAATGAAAAGAAAGCTGGAGTAGCTATATCAGTATCAGAAAAAAAATGGACATTAGAACAGGGAATATGTACCAGGGATGAAGAACACTTAACAATGCTTAAGGAGCTCAATTCATGACTATGACATAACAATCCTAAGTGTAGATGCATCTAAAAATAGACCTTCAAAATATATAAAGCAAAACTGATTAATCTGAATGGAGAAATAGACAAATTTGTATTTGTACTTAAAGACTTTAACACACACACACACACACACACACACACACACTCATTAATTGATGAATTCGTTCTTACTGCTCACTTAGGAGGCAGTTAATAAATTATTTTTCAAAAAGGAATACTTAAGACATGAGTTAGTGACAGCGCAATATAGTGGAAAAAGCTGGTTTTGGAGTCCAAAGACCTAATTTGAGTCTTAGTCCTTGTTACCCGGGCCACACTGGTTAGCTTCTCTGAGCCTTTGCTACATCCTCTGCAAAATGGTAATTAAAAATACCTGTTCTAAATATAGTCTTTATAATCCTTAGATTGCTATAAAAATATAAATGAAACCTAAATTATGGGTAAATTTATCAAACCAATGAGGCTTACCTGGACCACCCAATTTAAAATTATAGCCCCCTTCCTCTGCATTCCTGATTCCCCTTACTCTGCCCCATGTTTTCATAGCACATACCACTTTCTAACATACCCTTTTATTTATGTTTATGTTTGTGGTTTATTGCCTGTTTCTTCCCAACTTGACGGTAACCTCAATCTGTTCACTGTTATATCCCAGAGCTTAGAACAGTACCTACACACAGTATTAGCTCACTAAAGGTTTATTGAATGAATGAATCTGATTCATTTAGCTTCTTTATGGGGAAAAAGCCCACTGGAGAACAACTCACCAATAGCCCATTTCCCTAGACTTTGCCTTTTGCTTTAGGTTGAAAGAATGAGTCTAAAAAAGTGTGAAATCATCAGAATTGGAAATCTTAAAATAAGTCCCTGAAGAACTCCATTCAAATCACACTGAATATACGGGGGAGGGAAATTTTGAACAAGAAGAGTTATAGGATAATTCCAACAAGATGTCTGAACCAGGTACTAGAGTCAAAGGCTTTAATGATATCAGAGAGAATCAGAAGGCAGCAGTACTTTGGACAGGACTATTGTCCATTACTGAGCCAAGTTAACTGGAAGCAAGATAGATTGTTCCCTCCCAAATAAAGGCGGTGAAACTATCTTGGTTTTTGTAATAGGAGAACCATTTGTTGCCAGATGATAAGTTCATTGCTTGGTAGTTAAGGACATGATTATCAACATTCAGCATTAGGTAGCATAGTAGCAGCCTCCAAATCTGAGCAGTTTATCTAGGGTTTATATAAGTATTATGCTCAGAAATCTAGGTTGAATGGTTTTGTTAAAAGTTGGTCACTATTTATAGTTTGCAAAATATGTAATGAAGTTTTGGCATTAATTCCACTCTAATAAAGCTAATTTGTTATTGTGGAAATAAGAATTTAATATTTTTTATCTCAGAAAAAAATTTAAGAAGAGAAACAGGAAAAACATCACCCCCCCCCTTTTCTTTTACACTGAGAAATTGATCTTTTTTGTGCCAATACACCAAAATTAATGCAAATTAAATGTTATATTTTTAAAACTGAGAAGATAATTATGATCTTAATGTAATTTAATATTTTCTCATGTCTCATTTAGATTAAAAACTGTATTAAAAGAAAATACTTATGATAATTTAAAATGCATTTCATTATAAATATGTTTTAAAAATGAATACAGAAACATGTTCTAAAGGAAAAGAAATTTCCTTAAAAATATGTTTAAAAGGCAAACAAAATCATATTGACTAGGTGAAATAATTAAGACAAACCAATGCAGAGCTCTGTCCTCTGCAGTGCACTGACCTTGGCTCAGACCCTATAAGTCTGAATATGGACTCAACCACTTACTGGCAGTGGCTTTGGTGATATTTAACCTCTTAGTGTTTGTGCTGGTTTGGATGTATCATGTAGCTCCAACCACCATGTTCTCTGATGCAATCTTGAAGGGGTGGATGTATTTAGTCTTGATTAGGTTGGAACCTTTGGAATGAGTTGTTTCCATGGGCATGTGACCCACCCAACTGTAGGTGATAATTCTGACTGGATTATTTCCATGGAGGCGTGGCCCTGACCTTTCAGCCTGGGTCTTCATTGAATCACTGGAGTCCTGTAAAAGTATTCACAAACAGAAGGAGGTGCTGCAGCTAAGAGAGACACTTTGAAGAATGTACAGGAGCTGAGGGTGGAGCTGGAACACAACCTGGAATCAGCAGATGCTAGCCACGTGCCTTCCCCGCTAACAGAGGTTTAATGGATGCCATTGGCCTTCCTTCGGTGAAGGTATAATTGCGTTGATGGCTTCATTTGGACATTTTCATGGCCTTCAGACTGTAACTTTGTAACCAAATAAACCCCCTTTATAAAAGCCAATCGGGCTGTATGTTTTAGTTACTCCTCCAGGAAAGTAGGTAGAAAGCCAGGAACTGCATGGACTGGACACCGCAGAGCAATCTGACTTTGGGCATACTTCATACAACACTCATGAAAATGTGGAACTGCTGAGATCAGCAAAATCTGTAAGTTTTTGTGGCCAGGGGACCCGCACCCCTCCCTGCCAGGCTCAGTCCCGTGGGAGGAGGGGCTGTCAGCTCTGGGAAGGAGAAGGGAGAACTGCAGTGGCAGCTCTTATTGGAAACTCATTCTACTGATCCAAACTCCAACCATAGATAGACTGAGACCAGACACCAGAGAATTTGAGAGCAGCCAGCCCAGCAGAGAGGAGACAGGCATAGAAAAAAACAGCATGAAAAACTCCAAAATAAAAGTGGAGGATCTTTGGAGTTCTGGTGAACATAGAAAGGGGAAGGGCAGAGCTCAGGCCCTGAGGCTCATATGCAAATCCAGAAGAAAAGCTGATCTCTCTGCCCTGTGGACCTTTCCTTAATGGCCCTAATTGCTTTGTCTCTTAGCATTTCAATAACCCATTAGATCTCTGAGGAGGGCCCCCCCCGTTTTTTTTAATCCTTTTTTCTTTTTCTAAAACAATTACTCTAAGAAGCCCAATACAGAAAGCTTCAAAGACTTGCAATTTGGGCAGGTCAAGACAAGAGCAGAACTAACAGAGCTCTGAGACAAAAGGCAATAATCCAGTGGCTGAGAAAATACACTAAACACCACAACTTCCCAAGAAAAGGGGGGTGTCCGCTCACAGCCATCATCCTGGTGGACAGGAAACACTCCTGCCTGTTGCCAGCCCCATAGCCCAGAGCTGCCCCAGACAACCCAGTGTGACGGAAGTGCTTCAAATAACAGGCACACACCACAAAACTGGGCGTGGACATTAGCCTTTCCTGCAACCTCAGCTGATTGTCCCAGAGTTGGGACGGTGGAGCAGTGTGAATTAACAAAGCTCCATTCAGCCATCATTTCAGCAGACTGGGAGCGTCCCTACACAGCCCAGCAGCCCAGAACCGCCCTGGGGGGATGGCACTCACCTGTGGCATAGCACAGTCATCCCTCAACAGAGGACCCGGGGTGCACAGCCTGGAAGAGGGGCCCACTTGCAAGTCTCAGGAGCCATACTCCAATACCAAGGACTTGTGGGTCAGTGGCAGAGACAAACTGTGGCAGGACTGAACTGAAGGATTAGACTATTGCAGCAGCTTTAAAACTCCAGGATCACCAGGGAGATTTGATTGTTAGAGCCACCCCCCCTCCCTGACTGCCCAGAAACACACCCTATATACAGGGCGGGCAACACCAACTACACACTCAAGCTTGGTACACCAATTGGACCCCACAAGACTCACTCCCCCACTCATCACAAAGGCAAAGCAGGGGAGAACCGGCTTGTGGAGAACAGCACCTAGAGCAGCTACTCAAAGAACTAAAGATGAACAATGAGACCATAGTACGGGATACAAAAGATATCAAGAAGACCCTAGAAGAGCATAAAGAAGACATTGCAAGACTAAATAAAAAAATGGATGATCTTATGGAAATTAAAGAAACTGTTGACCAAATTAAAAAGATTCTGGACACTCATAGTACAAGACTAGAGGAAGTTGAACAACGAATCAGTGACCTCGAAGATGACAGAATGGAAAATGAAAGCATAAAAGAAAGAATGGGGAAAAAAATTGAAAAAATCGAAACGGACTTCAGGGATATGACAGATAATATAAAACATCCGAATATAAGACTCACTGGTGTTCCAGAACTGGAAGAAAAGGGTAAAGGTCTAGGAAGAGTATTCAAAGAAATTGTTGGGGAAAACTTCCCAAATCTTCTAAACAACATAAATACACAAATCATAAATGCTCAGCGAACCCCAAATAGAATAAATCCTAATAAACCCACTCCGAGACATATTCTGATCATACTGTCAAACACAGAAGAGAAGGAGCAAGTTCTGAAAGCAGCAAGAGAAAAGCAATTCACCACATACAAAGGAAACAGCATAAGACTAAGTAGTGACTACTCGGCAGCCACCATGGAGGTGAGAAGGCAGTGGCATGATATATTTAAAATTCTGAGTGAGAAAAATTTCCAACCAAGAATACTTTATCCAGCAAAGCTCTCCTTCAAATTTGAGGGAAAGCTTAAATCTTTCACACACAAACAAATGCTGAGAGAATTTGCTAACAAGAGACCTGCCCTACTGGAGATACTAAAGGGAGCCCTACAGACAGAGAAACAAAGAAAGGACAGAGAGACTTGGAGAAAGGTTCAGTACTAAAGAGATTTTGTATGGGTACAATAAAGGATATTTATAGAGAGAGGGGAAAGATATATATGACAAACATAAACCAAAGGATAAGATGGCTGATTCAAGAAATGCCTTCACGGTTATAACGTTGAATGTAAATGGATTAAACTCCCCAATTAAAAAATATAGATTCGCAGAATGGATAAAAAAAAATGAACCACCAATATGTTGCATACAAGAGACTCATCTTAGACACAGGGACACAAAGAAATTGAAAGTGAAAGGATGGAAAAAAATATTTCATGCAAGCTACAGCCAAAAGAAAGCAGATGTAGCAATATTAATCTCAGATAAAATAGACTTTAAATGCAGGGATTTTTGAGAGACAAAGAAGGCCACTACATACTAATAAAAGGGGCAATTCAACAAGAAGAAATAACAATCATAAATGTCTATGCACCCAATCAAGGTGCCACAAAATACATGAGAGAAACACTGGCAAAACTAAAGGAAGCAATTGATGTTTCCACAATAATTGTGGGAGACTTCAACACATCACTATCTCCTATAGATAGATCAACCAGACAGAAGACCAATAAGGAAATTGAAAACCTAAACAATCTGATAAATGAATTAGATTTAACAGACATAAACAGAACATTACATCCCAAATCACCAGGATACACATACTTTTCTAGTGCTCATGGAACTTTCTCCAGAATAGATCATATGCTGGGACATAAAACAAGCCTCAATAAATTTAAAAAGATTGAAATTATTCAAAGCACATTCTCTGACCACAATGGAATACAATTAGAAGTCAATAACCATCAGAGACTTAGAAAATTCACAAATACCTGGAGGTTAAACAACACACTCCTAAACAATCAGTGGGTTAAAGAAGAAATAGCAAGAGAAATTGGTAAATATAGAGAGACGAATGAAAATGAGAACACAACATACCAAAACCTATGGGATGCAGCAAAAGAAGTGCTGAGGGGGAAATTTATAGCACTAAACGCATATATTAAAAAGGAAAAAGAGCCAAAATCAAAGAACTAATGGATCAACTGAAGAAGCTAGAAAATGAACAGCAAACCAATCCTAAACCAAGTACAAGAAAAGAAATAACAAGGATTAAAGCAGAAATAAATGACATAGAGAACAAAAAAACAATAGAGAGGATAATTATCACCAAAAGTTGGTTCTTTGAGAAGATCAACAAGATTGAGAAGCCCCTAGCTAGACTGACAAAATCAAAAAGAGAGAAGACCCATATAAACAAAATAATGAATGAAAAAGGGGACATAACTGCAGATCCTGAAGAAATTAAAAAAATTATAAGAGGATACTATGAACAACTGTATGGCAACAAACTGGATAATGTAGAGGAAATGGACAATTTCCTGGAAACATATGAACAACCTAGACTGACCAGAGAAGAAATAGAAGACCTCAATCAACCCATCACAAGCAAAGAGATCCAATCAGTCATCAAAAATCTTCCCACAAATAAATGCCCAGGGCCAGATGGCTTCACAGGGGAATTCTACCAAACTTTCCAGAAAGAACTGACACCAATCTTACTCAAACTCTTTCAAAACATTGAAGAAAATGGAACACTACCTAACTCATTTTATGAAGCTAACATCAATCTAATACCAAAGATGCTACAGAAAAGGAAAACTACCGGCCAATCTCCCTAATGAATATAGATGCAAAAATCCTCAACAAAATACTTGCAAATCGAATCCAAAGACACATTAAAAAAATCATACACCATGACCAAGTGGGGTTCATTCCAGGCATGTAAGGATGGTTCAACATAAGAAAATCAATCAATGTATTACAACACATTAAAAATTCGAAAGGGAAAAATCAAATGATCATCTCAATAGATGCTGAAAAAGCATTTGACAAAATCCAACATCCGTTTTTGATAAAAACACTTCAAAAGATAGGAATTGAAGGAAACTTCCTCAATATGATAAAGAGCATATATGAAAAACCCACAGCTAGCATAGTACTCAATGGTGAGAGACTGAAAGCCTTCCCTCTAAGATCAGGAACAAGACAAGGATGCCCGCTGTCACCACTGTTATTCAACATTGTGCTGGAAGTGCTAGCCAGGGCAATCTGGCAAGACAAAGAAATAAAAGGCATCCAAATTGGAAAAGAAGAAGTAAAACTGTCATCGTTTGCAGATGATATGATCTTATATCTAGAAAATCCTGAGAAATCGACGATACAGCTACTAGAGCTAATAAACAAATTTAGCAAAGTAGCGGGATACAAGATTAATGCACATAAGTCAGTAATGTTTCTATATGCTAGAAATGAACAAACTGAAGAGACACTCAAGAAAAAGATACCATTTTCAATAGCAACTAAAAAAATCAAGTACCTAGGAATAAACTTAACCAAAGATGTAAAAGACCTATACAAAGAAAACTACATAACTCTACTAAAAGAAATAGAAGGGGACCTTAAAAGACGGAAAAATATTCCATGTTCATGGATAGGAAGGCTAAATGTCATTAAGATGTCAGTTCTACCCAAACTCATCTACAGATGCAATGCAATCCCAATCAAAATTCCAACAACCTACTTTGCAGACTTGGAAAAGCTAGTTATCAAATTTATTTGGAAAGAGAAGATGCCTCGAATTGCTAAAGACACTCTAAAAAAGAAAAACGAAGTGGGAGGACTTACACTCCCTGACTTTGAAGCTTATTATAAAGCCACAGTTGTCAAAACAGCATGGTACTGGCACAAAGATAGACATATAGATCAATGGAATCGAATTGAGAATTCAGAGATAGACCCTCAGATCTATGGCCGACTGATCTTTGATAAGGCCCCCAAAGTCACTGAACTGAGTCATAATGGTCTTTTCAACAAATGGGGCTGGGCGAGTTGGATATCCATATCCAAAAGAATGAAAGAGGACCCCTACCTCACCCCCTACACAAAAATTAACTCAAAATGGACCAAAGATCTCAATATAAAAGAAAGTACCATAAAACTCCTAGAAGATAATGTAGGAAAACATCTTCAAGACCTTGTATTAGGTGGCCACTTCCTAGACTTTACACCCAAAGCACAAGCAACAAAAGAAAAAATAGATAAATGGGAACTCCTCAAGCTTAGAAGTTTCTGCACCTCAAAGGAATTTCTCAAAAAGGTAAAGAGGCAGCCAACTCAATGGGAAAAAATTTTTGGAAACCATGTATCTGACAAAAGACTGATATCTTGCATAAATAAAGAAATCCTACAACTCAATGACAATAGTACAGACGGCCCAATTATAAAATCGGCAAAAGATATGAAAAGACAGTTCTCTGAAGAGGAAATACAAATGGCCAAGAAACACATGAAAAAATGTTCAGCTTCACTAGCTATTAGAGAGATGCAAATTAAGACCACAATGAGATACCATCTAACACCGGTTAGAATGGCTGCCATTAAACAAACAGGAAACTACAAATGCTGGAGGGGATGTGGAGAAATTGGAACTCTTATTCATTGTTGGTGGGACTGTATAATGGTTCAGCCACTCTGGAAGTCAGTCTGGCAGTTCCTTAGAAAACTAGATATAGAGTTACCATTCGATCCAGCGATTGCACTTCTCGGTATATACCCGGAAGATCGGAAAGCAGTGACACGAACAGATGTCTCCACGCCAATGTTCATAGCAGCATTATTCACAATTGCCAAGAGATGGAAACAACCCAAATGTCCTTCAACAGATGAGTGGATAAATAAAATGTGGTATATACACACGATGGAATACTACATGGCAGTAAGAAGGAACGATCTCGTGAAACATATGACAACATGGATGAACCTTGAAGACATAATGCTGAGCGAAATAAGCCAGGCACAAAAAGAGAAATATTATATGCTACCACTAATGTGAACTTTGAAAAATGTAAAACAAATGGTTTATAATGTAGAATGTAGGGGAACTAGCAATAGAGAGCAATTAAGGAAGGAGGAACAATAATCCAAGAAGAACAGATAAAGATAAGCTATTTAATGTTCTGGGAATGCCCAGGAATGACTATGGTCTGTTAATTTCTGATGGATATAGTAGGAACAAGTTCACAGAAATGTTGCTATATTAGGTAACTTTCTTGGGGTAAAGTAGGAACAGGTTGGAAGTAAAGCAGTTATCTTAGGTTAGCTGTCTTTTTCTTACTCCTTTGTTATGGTCTCTTTGAAATGTTCTTTTATTGTATGTTTTTTTTTTTTTTAATTTTTTTTTTCTTTATACAGTTGATTTTAAAAAGAGAAAAAAGTTAAAAAAATAAAAAAGCCAATCCATTTCTGGTATTTTGTGAAACAGCAGCATTAGCAAACCAGAACAGTGCTTCAGTTTTTTAAACTGAAAAATCAGGATAATTTAATATAGAAGAATTAAATAAAATAATGCATATATGAAAGATACTTAGCACAGTTTTTAGACATGGTAAAAGATCAACAAATTATTAATACTAATAAACAATTTATACAAATAATGTGATTTTGACTTGGTGTTTTCTTAATTGTAGGTCCTGATACAACTTGCTGGAGTATTTTTTGGTCAGAGTATGCCTAGGAACTGTGTGGCTTTTCAATTGATGCATTATTTTGTTTTGTTTTGTTTTTTAAAGAAAAAAAGAAAAAAAAATCACTTGGTGCCCATACTTTTTTCCCTTTTTGTGGGTTTACAGAAAAGGCTGCTCCTCCCTCCCATTATTAACAACTAGCATTTGTGTGGTACATTTATTACGACTGATGAATGAATATTATTATAAGTGTACTATTAAGGGTAGTCCTTGGTTTACATTAGGGATCCCTGTTTGTCTTGTGCAGTCCTATGCTTTGTTTTGTTTTAAAATTTTTATTCTAGTAACATATATATAAAACCTAACATTTACCTTTTAATCACTTTCAAATTTATAATTCAGTTTTGGTGCCCATATTTTAAATAATCCTTTAAACTGCCTTCTCTTTCCTCAATGAATTTTCCACTAGAAGTTAGTGATGGTTATAAAAAATTCTGGGTTTTCTAAATACAAGCTTATTTTCTAAAGCAAAAAGTTGGAATAGAACATTGAATAATTGGCATGTATTGATATTCATTTGATAATAGTACATAAACGAGACCAAGAACTTATATCTCCAACTGGAAGCAAGTTAACATACCCAAGAAAAGAAACTAAAAGAGGTAAGACTATGATACACAATACAAAGTACTTTTACAAAGAGTTACTGGGGACCGAGGGGTAAACCAGTGAGAAAAAGCCTTACAATCTTCCATAGATTTCTCTTCATGGCCTCCATAAGGGAGAAGAATCTAATGCTAAGAATACATAAAGTAGAGCAAACGACTGCACTCAGATACATTTTTCAATACCAGAAGTTTGCCACAGGAGTACACGATGGCAGACTTCTTTTCATCTTCATTTACTCTGAGGATTCTCTTAGGGGTAATGTTCTATTTGGTATTTTATTAGATATGGAATGCTTCAATGAAATGCAGAAAACATAAGCTATTAAACCTGAAATATCTACTCTTATCTGCAACTTTCCTTGGATTGAATTTGAAAGAAAAGGCTACTAATGATTAATTGTAGTCCTTTTCTAAAAACGACAGGTTTATTAGTATAACTTTATAGAATGATGTTTATAATTTCTTTGTTACCATGTAATAGACTAACATATGATAATATAAATAAACTCTTATAAATAATCAAGTTATCATCTTCCTCTTCCCTGTGCTCCCTGATCTGCATCACCCTGTAGTCCAGGAAACACAGACATAACTGATGTTATAATTGCACCAAACTAAAAAGAAAATGAATTGAGACTTTAGAAATAATTTTTCCAGGTAAGGTGAATAAAATGTTAAACTAAACAACATAATTAGAGAAAGAAATGTCTTAATCTTCCATTAAACTAAGTTTCATCATGATCACTGGTTAGATTTTTAAGCTACAGCAGAATTATTACCTTGGAATAACTTCTTTAACATCAAAAAATGCTTTCTTGCTATCAAACATGTATTATGCTACTACTATGAGCTAATCTATCAGCATTTCTTTTAAATTACTTAAATTCCCCAGAGAATAACTGCATTACTAAAGCTAGTGGAGATCATCTAAAGATAGTTTCACATAAATCAGTAACATTAGTAACATTATATACAAAATAATTGGTGATAGTCCTCAGTAGCCACAGGACCTAATTTTATAATAAGCTCAGTTGATCATTAAAAAATTTGAAATTATCAGCAGGTTCATCTAGGAGTTGTTTTAAAATTTAAATTCATGTTTTGTTAAATTTGGAAATCTATGTTTCTAGTAAAACTTTATCACTCATACCATAGAGTGTATCTCAAAGTCCGTCAGCAATTCTTTTGACTATTCCCCAAGGGAACCTAAATGGAAAGTTCGTTTTCTTAAAAAAAAGGAATACTTGTAATCACCTCATAGTGAAGACCCTTTCATCTAAATAAAGGCATACACATTCACCCCCCAAGTCCCTAATACATCACTCTTTACCACTTCCTTCCCAAATACCGTTGTAGACAACCTAGTGAATGACAGGAAATCAAATTTTCAACTATCCTCATCCTAGAACATGCATTCTTAATGAGAGCAATATCATTAAGAAAATTAATCATTAGGATTAATTTGCTATTAATCCTAATTGGATTAATTGGATATTAGCAATATCATTAGGAAAATTGGTCCTTCAGAGGAGAAAATAAAACTTCTCACTTTATGTATAAAACATAGATATGAATACAGTACATAAACAGATAAATAGTATAACTATGTATACTGGTTTGGATGTATTACATCCCCCAAACTCCATGTTCTTTGATGTAATCTTGTGTGGGCAGATTAATTAGTGTTGATTAAGTTGGAACCTTTGGATTAGGTTGTTTCCATGGAGCTATGACCCACCTAACTGTAGGTGATAACTTTGATTAGATAATTTCCACGGAGGTGTGGCCCTGCCCATTCAGCATGGGCCTTGATTAGTTTACTAGAGCCTTATATAAGCTCAGACAGAAGGAGCTCACTGCTGCAGCTCACAGAGACATTTTGAAGACGGCTGTTGAAAGCTGACGCTTTGGAGAATGCCATTTTGAAACACAACCTAGGAGCAAGCAGACGCCAGCCACGTGCCTTCCCAGCTATCAGAGGTTTTCCCAATGCCAACAGCCTTTCTCCAGTGAAGGTACCTGACTGTTGATGCCTTACCTTGGACACTTTAAGGCCTTAAGGCTGTAATTGTGTAACCAAATAAACCCCCTTTATAAAAGCCAATCCATTTCTGGTGTTTTGTGTATTGACAGAATTAGCAAACCGGAATACCGTGGTATTAAAATTTCATGGGGAGAGGATACATTTAGAGGAAAAAAAAAAACATTTTTAAAAGGGATCCTTTGGGGGTGATGATGAGAAAAAAAGGTTGCAAAACCATGACCTATATTAGAACTTCACAGCCATGCCCAAGAGCGCCTTGGATGGGTTAGATGTATGTGGACACGGGCAGGTTAGGCCTCAGGTGACTGCAGCCCCCAGGCTGGTGGCCTCTGGTTACAAGGCCTTCTTCACCCTAGTGTAATTTTCTATGTCTGCCATGACACAAAAAAGAGTAGGAAACACTGCCCTAGACAAATGAATCTATCTCCTTTCTTTGAGCAACCTTGCCTTCAGTTATAAAGCCCTTCATCTTAATCTCTCCTCCCTGCCCCATAACTCTGTATTTCTACTTTTCTCTATTTCAGAACTCCCTTTCTTACCACATTAAGATAAGGTGGATTCTTTCTTTCCAAGGCTAATATTTCTCCATCTACTTTGTAGCCCATCATTTCAAGGACCTTACTCATGATTCACCATCTCTCACACATCCTCAATCTTTCTATTATTTCTTTGCCTCCTTTGCCAAGAAGCATATCTACATCTTTCCTATCTTGGAAAAGAGTATTTGAACTTCTAGGTGTTATCCTAATTCTCTCCTTTTCACTGTCAACCATTTAATAAGAAGTCTACAAATGCTAATTCCAAGACTTTAATTTTTTAGTATTTGATACATACGAGAACATTATAAACTATATGTAAGCCATAAAGAATTGTACTACAACAAATATCCATGTACCACTCCCCAGTTTAAGAAAAGGTATACAGTATTACCTTTACATTTGAAATGCCTATGTGCCCCTCCCCAATTCCATAATCTTCCTTGCCCACCAGAATAACTATTCTTAATTGTGTTTTCCATTCTCTTGCTTTCCTATATGTTATTGCCACAAATTATGTGAATTCCTAAACAACATTATTATTTGGCTTTACATGTTTTTGAAGTTATATAAATGGAATAATTTATCATACATTAAGTTTCTGGAATTCATCCATGTTGTTATGTGAGATAAATTAATTCATCTTTATTGTTAAAGAATGCTCTATTTTAAGACTATACCTTCATTTAGCCATTGCTTTTATTCTTTGAATTACTTGCAGCTTATCTTTCAAATACTCCATTCAACAAAAACTGAATTCTCAAATGACCACATAATCATTGAATAAACGGTCCCTTTTAAATTATCTTCCTTGGCTACATTAACTCAGCTCTCATTCTTCTTCTAATTAATTGGAATGTAGCTCAACTCTTTCTTCTTCTGCTCACAAAATATTCACTCCTCGAATCTCTAACCTTCCCTTTTAATATTGAAAAAGCTTATAAATTGAATTTTGAATCTTTCCCTCAAAACCCTAACTATCCTCTAACTGTATAATTTTAAACTCTGTACCTCTACCCTGATCTGCTCATCCTGCTCTAATCCTACATTTTGAACTGCCTTTTTCAAGGTAACCTAATATTATATCTAAATAAAATGTCTATAAACCTTGTCCATTATTAATACCATTCAAGAAAATTCCCAAGTGAAAAATCAAAACAAAAATACTATCAGAATATAGGTTGCATCACAGGTACTCTCAACTAATGTGTGCCCAGGACAGGCTGTAAAAATAATGTCAACCTTAACCAGAGGGACTACATATTGTTCTTATACTGGTTTTCAGCCATTGTAAACTACTGTTTTGCACTTACATTTTTGAAAACATTTCTCTTATCCTGAAAATTGGTTCATTTAAAATGTATAATATTTCTATTATAATATAAAATAACTTGGCAAAAATATTCAAATTATTTGAATTATGGAAGATAATATCAAAATAGATTGTCAATCCAATAATAAAGAATGCTACAAATTACTTTCAGAAGACAAAACCAAAAATTTAACAATGATTCTATATGCATGTTATTAAAATAAATTGCTCAAAATCTATGGCCTCTAACATAATTACACTGGAGAAAGAAAACATCACAGAGTTCACCAACCAAAGTGTATTCATCCTGTGTAACTGAATACTCAGAACAGAGTTTTACTCAAAATTGAAGTGTAACAGCTAGAGATTATTCTAATTTTTAAAAATATATGTATGTCTGTTAATCATGCTGATGTCTAAGAGAACACACCAAAGAGGGAAAAGTGCTGAGAAACCAATTTTAAACCAATTTCTCTAGTTACACACAAAGAAATTAAGGAAACTAAAAAATGTTGGCACCACTGCTAATTTTTTTATCCAAACAGGAGGAACCGTTTTTCTATTTTTTGTCTTTTTTAATGCACCTCACCAGTGCCTGCTTAACAATATGAAATGTTTTGGTTGTGATAAGTTGTGTTATTTAACAAGAAAATTTCCTCAAATTTGGTGACATGTAGGTTATAGCAAAGATAAATGTGTGCTTTACTCATGCGTTTATTCACCCAACAATTACCAAATCCTAATGTGCTAGGCACTATTCAGAGAGTCATGTAAAAAGGAGATTATTATAAAACATAAATACATACAAATTTTTTAAAAAAAGTGCTAACAGTATACTGCATGGAAACATAGAAAAGAGAGCAACTAACTCTACCTAAGTATCTACTTTGCAGAAAGGTAACAGTTTTTAAAAGCAATTTTATTGAGATATATTCACATACCACACAATCATCCAAAGTATACAATAAATTGTTCACAGTATCATCACATAGTTGTGCATTCATTACCCCAACGAATCTTTTGAACATTTTTATTACTCAAAAAAATAAGAAAACAACTCAAAGTAAAAAAGAACATTCAAAGCATCTCATACTCCTTTCCGCCCCCCCCCATTATTTAATTACTTTTTGTCCCCTTTTTTTTCTACTCATTGATCTATACACTGCATAAGGGGAGTGTGAGCCACAAGGTTTTCACAATCACACAGTCACAGCATATAAACTATATAGTTACATGATCGTCTTCAAGAATCAAGGCTACTGGGTTGCAGTTCAACAGCTTCAGGTATTTCCTTCTACCTATTCTAGTACACCAAAAACTAAAAAGGGATATCTATATAATGCATAAGAATAACCTCCAGAATGACCTCTCGACTCCATTTGAAATCTCTCAGCCACTGAAACATTGTTTCATTTCTCTCCCCACTTTTGGTCCAGAAGGCTTTTATAAAGGGGAGTTATTAGGTTACAAATTTACAGTTCTAAGGCCATAAAAGTTTCCAAACTAAGGCATCAACAAGAGGATACCTTCACTGAAGAAGGGCTGATGGCATCTGGAACACCTCTGTCAGCTGGGAAGGCACGTGGCTGGTGTCTGTTGGTCCTTTGCTGCCAGTTGCGTTTCAAAATGTCTTTCTCCAAAATGTCTTGGGCTTGTCTCTCTTAGTTTCTTCAGCTCCTGTGCATCTAAGTGTTGGGGTCCTCTCTTAGCTTCTCCAGAGCAAACTCTGGGCTAGCATCTCCAAACATCTCCAAGCATCTCAAAGTGTCAGCAAGCGTCTCCCCAAAAGTGTCTCTCAGTTGCTCAGAGCTCCTGTCTGTGAGCTCTCTTATAGGACTCCAGACATTTAATTAAGACCCACCCTGAATGGGCATGGTCCATACCTCCATGGAAATAATTTAATCAAAGGTCTTGCTTACAGTTGATTGAGTCACATCTTCATGGAAACACTCAAACAAAAGATAAATGTCTGCCCTCACAAGATTGCATTAAAGAACATGGTTTTTGGAGGACATGAAAAATCCAAACTGGCACAGAAGGTATAGAGAAATCACATGATGATATATTTGAGAAAACATGAAAAATTGAACAGAACTAAATTTTTTTCCTTTTTTTAAAAATTCTATTTTATTGAGATTGCTCACATACCAACAATCATGCAATGTGCACAATCAATTGCCCACGGTACCATCATACAGCTGTGCATCCATTATTGCAGAAAAGAAATAAAAACAATAAAGAAAACTCAAATCCTCCCATACCCCTAACCCCACCCCCTCCATTATTGACTCATGGTATTGGTAAAGTATATTTGTTACTGTTGATAAAAGAAAGTTAAAATACTACTAGCTGTAGTACCCAGTTTGCAATAGGTATATTTTTCCCTATATACCCCTCTATAATTAACTTCTAGTTATAGTATCATATATTTGTCCTAGTTCATGAAAGAGATTTCTAATATTTGTACAGTTAATCATGGACATTGTCCACCACAAGATTCACTGTTTTACACATTCCCATATTTTAACCTCCAACTTTCCTTCCAGTGACATACGTGACTCTAAGCTTCCCCTTTCCATCACATTCACACACCATTCAGCACCGTTAGTTATTCTCACAATAACATTTTACCATCACCTCTGTCCATTTCCAAACACTTAAGTTCAACCTAGTTAAACATTTTGTTCATAATATGCAACCACTCCCCATTCTATATACTGGTAACTTATATTTCATGTCTATGAGTTTACATATTATAATTAGTTCATATCAGTGAGACCATATGTATTTGACCTTTTGTGTCTGACTTATTTCACTCAATATAGTGCCCTCAAGGTTTCTTCATCATCCGGTTTTTTTGTTTTTGTTTGTAAGACGGTTTTGTTCACCCACCATACATTCCGTCCTTAGTAAACAATCGATGGTTCCCTGTATAATCACAAATTTATGCATTCACCACCATCACCACTATCTATATAAGGACATCTCCATTTCCTCCACAAAGGAGGTGGAAGAGTCAAAGAAGGTAAAGAGACAAAATAAAAAGAAAAAGAAAGATTAAAAAAAAAAGACAGCTAAAAAGCAACAAAAGGAAAGATAGAATTAAACTAAAGTACAATAAACGTCAGACAACATCACCAATGCCAAGAGTCCCACACCCCTCCCTTATGTCCCCCTCTTATAGGCATTTAACTTTGGTATATTGCCTTTATTACATTAAAGAAAGCATAGTACAATGTTTCTGTTAACTCTAGTCTCTAGTTTGCATTGATTGTACTTTTCCCCAATACCACCCCATTTTTAACACCTTGCAAAGCTGACATTCATTTGCTCTCCCTCATGTAAAAACATATTTGTACATTTTATCACAATTGTTGAGCACTCTAGGTTTCCCTGAGTTATACAGTCCCAGTCTTTATCTTTCCACTTTCCTTCCGGTGTCCCACATGCTCCTAACCTTCCTCTTTCAATCATACTCACAGTCATCTTTGTTCAGTGTACTTACACTGTTGTGCTACTGTCACCCAAAAACTGTGTTCCAAACCTCTCACTCTTGTCTTTTCCTATCTATCTGTAGTGCTCTCTTTAGTATTTCCTGTAGTGCAGGTATCTTGTTCACAAACTCTTTCATTGTCTGTTTGCCAGAGAATATTTTAAACACTGTCTCGTATTTGAAGGACAGTTTTGCTGGATATAGGATTCTTGGTTAGCAGATTTTCTCTTTCAGTATCTTAAAGATATCATACCACTTCCTTCTTGCCTCCATGGTTTCTACTGAGAAATCCACACACAGTCTTATCAAGCTTCCTTTGTATGTGATGGATCACTATTCTCTTGCTGTTTTCAAGATTCTCTCTTTGTCTTTGATATTTGATAATCTGATTGTTAAGTATTTTGGTGTAGGTCTATTCAGATCTATTCTGTTTGGGGTACACTGCACTTCCTGGATCTGTAATTTGATGTCTTTCATAAGAGATGGGAAATTTTCATTGATTATTTCCTTTATTATTGCTTCTGCCCCTTTTCCTTCTCTTCTCCTTCTGGGGCACCCATGACATGTACATTCATACACTTCATGTTGTCATTTAATTCCCTGAGACATTGCTCATATGTTTCCATTCTTTTTCCTGTCTGTTTTTTTTTTTTGTGCGTAGGATTTTAGGTGTCTTGTTTGGCAGTTCCTGAGTGTTTTCTTCTGCCTCTTGAACGCTGCTGTTGTATGTCTCCATTGTGTTTTTCATTTCTTGTGTTGTGTCTTTCATTTCCACAGATTCTGCCAGTACTTTTTTCAAACTTTCAATTTCTACCTTATGCTCGCCCAGTGTTTTCTTTATAGGCTTCATCTCTTTTGCCATACCTTCCCCGAACTCATTGAATTGGTTTTTTACTTGATTTAGCATACTTCTTTGAAAATCTTTAATTGACTCTTTCATTAAAGTGCAACAATATCTCAACTGTATCTTGATTGAGGTGCACATTTGTTCCTTTGACTGGGCCATATCTCTGCCCTTCCCAGTTTAGTTTGTAGTCCTCTGTTACCCAATCAGATTTTCCCAAACCAGAAGGGGTTCAGGTCTCAGAATGGGGTAACATTCAGTTTCAAGTCTCCCTGAGGGTGTGTCTGGGAAATTGACAGACTTTCCTGTGAGGTCTCTAGCTGCTATGCTTTTCCTAACCTGCCCAGCAGGTGGCATCTGTCAGCCTGTCGCTCCAGACTGATGTAAAGAGGTGTGGCCCCTTTAATTCTTAACTTAGGCTGTTTCTGTTTTGATTGTTTTCTCTCATGCCCTGAGGTCTGAGTTCTGAAGGGCAGTCTGGCCCTTGAGCTGGGCTCCACCTCCTTCCTCTTAGGGAAGATACACCCCCTAGGGAGCTATCTTCTGCATTTCAATAGTTTGTCTCTCTGACTCCATCAACTCCACCCCTGTCTGGGTCAAAGTGCTGTGAACTGAAAATGACTGACGCTCCACTGAGCCATTCAGTTTAAGATAGAGAAATAATGAAAGAAAGCCCCCCTTCAGAGCCAGTCCACAGCCCCCCAATTTCACCTGTCAGTCAGATAGAGCACCTGGTCTTCTGGGCTCCCTCTCCCAGGGCACAAGTGTTTTCTGGCTCTCTAAGGTCAGTCTCTGAAAGTCTCTGTATTTTTTTTCCTTTTTTAAATTAATTTTTTCCTCTCCATTGGCCCCACCTCCTCTCCACTGGGAGTGACCTCAGGGTACTTTACTGCTTGCCTATGTTTGTATCTTATATTCAGCAGTCCACATTTGTTAATTAAAACCCCAGTTGAAGCTGGGCTGAGCTGTATTCATTCGCTCCAAGAATGCTGCTTTCTCCCCCAGGGAGATCCTGCTGCTCAGCCTGCCGTGGGGGGAGGGGGTGTGCCAGTTTGATATATTATGTCCCCCAAAATGCCATTATCTTTGATGCAATCTTGTGTGGGCAGACATATTAGTGTTGATTGGATTTTGGAATCCTTTGAGTGTTTCTGTGAAGATGCTCCCCACCCAACTGTGGGTGATGACTCTGGTTGTATAATTTCCATAGAGGTGTTACGCTACCCATTCAGGGTGGGTCTAAACGAAATCACTGGAGCCATATAAATGAGCTGACAAACAGAACTCAGTGCAGCTGAGAGTGACATTTTGAAGAGGAGCTACAGCCAAGAGGGACACTTTGAAGATGCACAGAAGCTGACAGTAGCCACAGATGAGGGACAGTTTGAAGATGGCCATTGAAAGCAGACTCTTGCTCCAGAGAAGCTAAGAGAGGGCAAATGCCCCAAGAGCAACTGAGAGTGACATTTTTGAAGAACTGCAGCCTAGAGAGGTACATCCTGGGAGAAAGCCATTTTGAAACCAGAACTTTGGAGCAGACACCAGCCACGTGCCTTCCCAGCTAACAGAGGTTTTCCAGACACCAATGGCCATCCTCCAGTGAAGGTACCCAATTGCTGATGTGTTACCTTGGACACTTTACGGCCTTAAGACTGTAACTGTGTAACCAAATACATCCCCTTTATAAAAGCCAATCCATTTCTGGTGTTTTGCATCCTGGCAGCATTAGCAAACTAGAACAGGGGGCTCCCAGTGTGGGTCCGCAGTTTTTACTTACAGATTTTATGTTGTGATCTCAGCCTTTCCACCCAATCAGGTTGGTGTACAATGTGTGGCCAGTCAAGGTTGTCCTCCAGCAGTTGTTCCAGATTATTTACTAGTTGTTTCTGTCTGTTTGTTAGTTGTTCCCAGGGACTAACTAAATTCCACACCTCTCTATGCTGCCACCTTAGCTCCTAACAAAACTAAAATTTTAAAAGTTGGTGGAATGCTGGGGAGATGAGACCAAAGAAGGTGAATTTAGGGGATATTGGGCATAGTATGTTATGCTAAATAATTTATACTTTATCTTATAGGAAAAAGAAAGCTGCAGTCTTTAAGTGAGTAAGGGACAAGATCAGCTTTGTTTATTGGGAAGATAACTCTGACAGCAATGTGTAGGAGTGATAGGCTAAACTGGGCAAGAAAAAGGACAGATAAGCAATTTGTGGAGATGCATCCTGGTAAGAGATAATGGAGAAAAATAGGGATAATGGAGATAAAGGGTTGAGAAGGTATTCTCAAGGATTCAGAAGGTATTTCAAGAGCAGATAATAAACAAATTAGGAACTAGGGAGTATAAGGAAGAGGAAATAAATGACTTTGGAATTCTTGTTTAGGACACTAGATAGGTGATAATACCACTAACTGACACAGGAAACAGAAAACGAGCAGGTTTGGGTGGAATGAGTTGAGTTTGGGACTTTGGGTCTTCTATTTGGAAATATTCAGTTAAAAGTATGGACCTGAAAATGAAGGCATAGATCAAGACTAGAGATGACGAGTTGAAGCCATATGACTAAGACAAGTGATTCTCAACCTTTTGCATGCATCAAAATTCTGATTAAGGAGGTCTGAGTTTTGGCCTGAGAATCTGTATTTCTAGCAAGATCCCAGATGATATTGCTGATCTGGAGTGCACTCTTTGAAAACCTCTGAACTAAACAATATCACCCATAAAGAAGGTGAAGAGTGAGAACAAAAGGTAATCAAGATCAGAGTCCTGATGAATACAAACATTTAAGAGTTAGGTAGAAAAGAGGAACCAGTGAAGGAAAATGATAATTTTCAGAGAAGTAGAATGAGAACTAGGAAAGAACAGTGTCCTTCAAGTCAAGGGACAGAGTTGCAAAAAGGGCATATTAAATAGTATCATACAATTGAATAGCATGAAGACAGAATAGAAAACATCTGTCCACAATCTATTAATAATGCATCTAAAAGATATCAACATATCCTTAGAACAACAGCTCATACTTACAGAACCCCTCCCCTCAAGAGGATACCAACCCTCAGCAAATGCCCAATGCTGTTTCAAAATGGTAGAATATACACTCCATTTAGCAATGTCCTACCTACAAGATGGTATTTCTACCTAAAATTTTCCTAAAATAATTTATCTTCAATTCGCCCTTACTCCAAATTCCAAAACATATTTAGAAAGCAATGTCTTTATATTAAAAAAAATATTTTATAATAGAATCCCATTCTTCCTGGGCCCTCCTAGTCCTAAAACACCAGCCCCATAACACACTGCTTTTTTGGATAAATACTTATGTTTTCCATTAAGACCATTATCTTCACACATACAGATTTTATAACAAAAAAATGACAACACACGTAGTATTTTAATGACATATTGAATATATTTCATATATTTCATAAGCTAGCAAATAGGAAAATAAATATTACTGAAATTAATTCAATATTCATATTATAAAAATAATAATTGTGAGAAATCAGAATTATGGGAAATACCACAAGTATATTCACCTGATACACATTCTTATCAAAGTCTATTTTTAATGATGTAAGTTGATGAGCACATGGGAATATATTGTGACCATGATTTATAGCAGTTTTAAAAGGTTTTATTAAACAGATTCATCAAAGATCATCAAATATGATTTCCCCTCCATTTTCTTTGACAAAATTTTTAAAAGTCCCCCTTCTCATAAACAATAAATATTATTTAGAACAAACAATTGAATTTATAGCAATAACAAAAGTGTCCCAGTAACAGAACCAAGGAGGAACTGAGAAAAAGATTGTAGGGGAGTAAGAAACAATTAAATGAAAGGTGTGATCCTGTATAGGATCCTAGAACAGAAAAATGGCATTAGTAGAAAAATTGGTGAATTTTGAATAAGATGTATAGTTTCTTTAATAATATTTGCCAATGTTTTTTCTATTGTTGCACTATGGTTATATAAGATGCAAACATCAGGGAAAATAAAGTGAGGGATGTAAAAGAACTCTCTGTACTATTTTTGCAACTTTTCTGTCAATCTAAAATTAGCTGAAAATAAAATGCTTAAAAAAATGGCTATTAAAATTCTGTTTACTTATGTAAAGAAAAAGATCAACATAGTGAATAGAAAAATTGAAGTTATAAAAATGAAACAAATAGGGAGTTATTGCTTAATGGGTCCAGAGTTTCTGTTTGAGGTGATAAAAAAAAAAAAATGGGGGTAGTTAATGTTGGTGAGAGTAGCACAATATTGTGAATATAATTAATACCACTAAATTATACACTTGAAAGTGGTTAAAATGGGAAATTTTAAGTTGTAAACATGTTACTATAATAAAAAGTCTTAAAAAAATGAACCAAATAGAACTTATAGAGATGAAAAATACAACATTTGAAATGAAAATTTCACTAGAAGAGAGGTACAGTGGAAGAGACACTAAAGTAGAAAAGATCAGTGAAGTTGCAGACTAGCAAAATAATCTATCCATAATGAAACACATGGAGCAAAAAAGACTGAAAAAAATTCAAAGACTATCAGTGATGTGTGATACAATAAGGTGGTCTAATATATGTATAAAAGGAATCGCAGACAGAGGAGTAGGAATAGAAAAAATAAATGTGATGGTTGAAAAATTTCAAATTTGATGAAAACTATCAACCCATGGATCTAAGAAGCAGAAAGAACTCTGAGCAGAAAAAACATAAAAGAAAACCTCTTAGGCACACCATAACCAAAATGCTAAAACCATTAATAAGAGAAAATCTTAAAAGCAATGACATAAAAAAGAAGCAGTACATACAGAGGAACAAAGATAAAACATCAACATACTTCTTGTCAGAAACTCTTTAAGTCCTAAGACAATGGAGTGACAACTTTGAAATACATAAAGAAAAAAAATTGCCAACCTAGAATTCAAAACCCAGTGAAAACGTCTTCAAAAATAGAAGCAAAATAAAGACTTTTAAAGATAAAAGCTGAGAAAATTCACCACCCAGCAGACTTACACTACAAAAAGCATTAAAGGAACTTCAGGCAAAGGGAACGTAATACCAGATGGAAATCTGGATCTACACAAAGGAAAGAAGAGTGAGGCAATGGTAAATATATGGGAAAATATAAAACAAATTTTCTCATTTTTAATCTCTTAAGAAAACTATTTAGAACATAATAATAATGATGAATTATAGGGTTTATAACATAAATAAAATGTATGAAAAAACATAAGAATGGAGGGATGAAAATTCACTACTGATTTAAGGCCCCTATTCTATATGCAGAGTGCTATACTATTATTTTAAAGTGACTGAAAAGTTAAATAAGTATACTAAAAACTCTGGATCAGTGAGTCTCCAAGTGTGGTCTGGGAAGGCCTGGGACTCAGGTCAAAATAATGTATGGGTAAAAAAATCTATTCAAAGTGCAGAATAGACCAATGGATTTTAATTAACAGAGTATAAAAATTTCATCAATAAGGTTTCATATCTAATATTTCAACTAACTTGCAAAAAACCTATCATTTGTTGAGTTTCGGTGAGGTATCAGAGATTAATAACCACAACTATCCAAAAAGACTATCAAAATACTCCTCCCATATTCAACTACATATCTGTGTGAGGCTGGATTTTCTTCATATATTTCAACTAAAACAACATATACCAGCTATCTTCTATTAAGCCAGGCATTAATGAGATTTTGCCATAATGTAAACAATTCCACTTTTCTCATTAAATATTTTTTGTTTTGGAAAATATAATTGTTACATATGTTTTTTGTGTTAACATTAATGGCTTTATTGTTGTGATTTTTAAATGAACAAGTAAATGTTTTAAAATTTTATCAGTTTTAATTTCTAATATGGCAAATAACAATTGATACAACCCACATCCACAAAAACTCTTTGGGGTCCTCAAAAATTTTTAAAGGGTCCCAAAAGCAAGATAAACTAGCATGTGAAATATTCAATACGAAAAATTTAGAGTCCTAAGAGAACCGTTTCCCAAAATGTGTTGCTTGATGCAAGAAATGATTCTTGAAAAAGTGATGACTTGATTAAACAAGTTTGGGTAATGTAGACCCTGGGTTCCTAATCTTGGGTTTACCATAAATTTTGAGGAATTCTTGAAAGTCAGAACTCAGGCAGGATCAAATTGATAAAAATTACTAGGGAAGGTGAAGGAGATCCCAGGTCAGTGCAGAGGCATGGAATATAAGGTGATTGTAACAATTATTGGGATAAATGGTTGAGGAACCCTAATCAAAAAAATCAGAAAAGTTAGCTCTCAGTGCCTCCATCCCTCCTTCTCCCCACCATCAGCACATCCCACCTTTCCTCTAAAATCAGTGGAGGCAGGTGCAGCAAACAGATACAGCAACTAAAGACAGGCACACCAGAAATCTCAAAGACAAAGATGAGATTGGTCCAAACATTTAAGCAAAACGGACATCACAAGAAAGAAATGCCAAACTCAAAACAGAAGAACTGGCACCTAATGCAACAGTCAATGCTACATATAGAAGGCGGCTTTATTCCAAACAAATTAATATTACACAAATGTATTCACCTTGCAAAAAGTTGGTGAACTCAATACATTATTGTATACACAGAATACTTCATTTAAAACATTTTAACAAAATAATTTTACCAAAAAATATAATCAATATACAAAAAGAAATAAAAGAGCCCAATACATCCATGAACAAGTTTATTTCAAAAAGAGCCAATTAAATAATTTTGAAATGAAAAATAAGATGTAGAAAGGTTAAAGAAAATAATGGATGCAGCTGAAGGGCAAGTTGGCAGTCTGAGAAATGGAGCCAAAGAATTCTCCCAGGATGTGGTTCCAAAACGACAGAGAGATGTAAAGTATGAAAAAAATGTTAAAGTATGATAGATCCAGAAATAACAACACCCAGCTAACAGAAGCTCCAGAAGGAGAGATTCACAGTATACATAAGCATGATAACAGCTGTAAGAAATCCTATAGTAAAGAAATCTGTTTAACCCAATTGTTTCCCAAACTTAATTGACCACGGAACTCATTTTTCAAGTCATACTTACATCTCACAGAACTAGTGTTACTATGAAATATACTTTGGAAAAAATGCTGTTTCTGCAATGTTAATAAGTGCTCAAAGATTTCCTAATCACAACTTCTGATATTGTTGACATTTCATTCAATATAGGTATGCTTTATTTAAACAATGTGTGTATTCTTACATCTAATAAAACAGATATAATTAGTAACTGTTTATTTTGAAGGAAAAATTCACAGGCTTTGGAATCAAGCAAATCCGTGTTTAAACCCTGACTCAACCACTTACTAGATATAAGACCTTAGAAAAATTATTTTATTGTCAGGATTAAATGAGATAACATATATAAAAGTCCTAAACGTTATTTAGCACATGGTAGGTACTCACTTAATAACAAATGACAATGGTGGTAACAACAAAAACAATAACAAAGAGTTTGTTTAAATGGTACATCCCCCAGAATATTTAAAATAAAATTCAATTCTCAAATGTTCCATCTTTTTTGAGGAACACATGGAGTGAATCTTCACAAGTAGTTTTTAAAGTATGGAATTAATACTCAAATGAAAGGTTCACTAAGTAAGGTACAAAAAAGATTTTACTGCCATGCAATGCCATGACACAGACCTCTAAAGAGAGCACTTCAGAACTATGAAGCTCTAAAAGTATTTCTTATGGAAGGTAAGATAACACAAATACTCATTAAAATCTTACTAACAAAGGGATTGTTATAATTTAAGTTAAATTTCTCACAGACATATTGTGCAATATGGCCCCAAGCATTATTAGATAATATTCATGCTAATAAATTAATCAATTAATATTCACTGGAGAGGATTTGAACAGGTAAAATGAAAGTGGCAGTCATTCCAGGTAGTGAAAATTAGAAGATCTATGTAGGATCTTAATACAAGAATCTACTTAAAATAATGAAAGAAAAAGTTGTGAGCATCCTTTGGGTACATCAAGTCCAATAGCTATAAAGGGCCATGAAAGCAAGGCAGAAGAATTCAAGCATGATTTGATAGGTACCAGGAAACCACTGTAAGTTCATCAATATTATTATTATAATAAAAACAATATTTAAGGAGGACTAGTCTGCTAGTGACATTAAATTTGCATTGAATCAGGAACCAGCCAGGAAAGCTACCTATTACTTGAATGGAGTGAGATATTAGCAGACTACAATGGTGAGGCATGTTTATTATATAAATAAATGAACAAGTGAATTATGTTAAAGGGAAAATAGACAAGATAAGTTCATTGTCTATTCAAAGAGGATGAAGGGCAAAGTTTGGGTAAGATGGTTTCACGATTTTAAGGCTAGGTGACAGAGAGAATGGTGGCACCAAGAAAATTGGGAGGGGGGTCTATAAGGGAATTTTGCTCATGGACAGTCTACCAATACACAAAAATTAAAATATTTAGTAGAAACTTTAGTTATAAAGTTAGATTTGAAAAACTTGCCTTTAATATAATAATATTTTCTTATACAGAAACACAAAAAAGTAATTTATATTAAATATGCAGTATACTGTGTGATGTGCTTTTCCAGAGGTAGAATTACTTTTTAAATCACATTGGCCTAGGATATACTAAAAGTCCAGTTTGCTTTCCCTGAGTACAAACTGGCTATCACCTAATGACAGCCAGCTCAGAAGACAGTAGGTCTGGATTAAAGTTATCTTATTAAATGTAATACCTAAAAAATCTCTGTGAGCTTAAATATTATAATTCCCATTTTTTAGATAAGAAAAAATATAAGGCAGATTTTAAAGGGATCATTGGCAGAGGGTGTCAGCTTTTAAGAGACTGAATTGACTTAAGCAGTGCTTAAACCTGATTAACACTATTTTATCCATGAAAATTGACAGAAGCAGCAATAAAACAACATACAATAGCAGATAAATGATAAGACACAGCTGAAATACTTTATTTTGTCACACTAACCACAGTAATTAGATATTTCTGACTTGCAAACTAATCTGGTGATAAGATCAAGAAACAGTTCTTTCTAAAAATGTGGCCTGCATACTGAAATCAGGGAATATAATTCCTACTATGAGCAACAGCTAAGGTTGGAGGAAAATGGATGGGATGGGGGCATAGACTTCTTAAAATCTGAACCCTAAGATTCCTATTAGTACCCAAGAATTTGAACTCCAGAGTTCAAAGATTGGATAGCATCATAAAATAGTAAGTCTAATTCTTACCATTAATAACTGGCGTGTAAACAACAATCCCAACCAAGTTTGGGTCAGATACAGTTGTGTCCAGAATAAGGCCTCCAATGCTGAAAGACAGAAAATTATATAATTTAGGGAAGAAGAAAGGAAATGTACTAATTTAAAATATCTGTCACCTACAGATGCCCCTACTTTTAAAAATAAAATATTTAGATATTTTTAAATAAAGTAAAAAGAAAAAACATTCAATGTAAAAACCAATGTCAACAGTAAATGTTGAAAATAAAATATAGCATAAACTTTCACCCCACATTTAAGGGTTCTTTGCTCGCCAAAGAACTTGTAAAAAGAAAGAAAAACAAAAACAAAAACAAAAACAACAACATATGTTTTAAATGCATTAACATGGCTGGAAGGACATATAAGAAATTATTACTAACAATGGCCATCTATGGGGGGTGAGATTGACAGGGAACTAATGGCCATTTTATACCCATCTGCTCCGAGTAAATTTTTTAACTATGTGCATCTATTATTCTTACAATTAAAAATATTTTTAAAGATAGTTTGTATTTTCATATTTGAAGTAAAACTAGGCCTTAGGACTATTTTTATGTGTCAAAACTAGTAGAGTTAGGGTGTGTATTATCACTGGTCAATTAAAACAATGAATTGTAGCCACTGAAAGAGCCGACCTTGAGAAGAGTTTAGAAAAATAATATGTGGTTTTACAGTGATAAACCATATACTCTCAGTGGAACTTGGAGATTATTTTTAGTTTCCAAGACATTATCAACTGGTTAACTTCAGTCTCTTGGTCTATGTACTATAAAACACTGCCAGTCCCAATATTCCATGGGATCCTGTTGCCTAAATCTTCCAGGAGAATACAATCCACATTACAGAAAAATCAACCACATTATGTTCCAGAATGGGACTGATTGTCAAAATATCAGAGCATATGCCCTTACCAATTCCTGACAATTAACTTTAGGAAGTAATTAAATCTTTATTGTTTTAACTATCTGGTAAAATAAATACGAATTATGGCTTAATGTATCTAAACTGCTAAGGATTTCTATTTAAAAGGTAAACTATGAAGTCCAAAAAATTGTCATCCTTACAAATACTTCAATATTTTAAGTCCTAAATTTAAAAATAAGATACATATTTTATAGAAGAAAGTAGTTATGAGTCCAAGAATAAATCTCCATCCCAAAACTCATAGATCATGTTGTAGATATAACATGAACACTTGCTAAATTATATTTTAAAATATTTTTTGTTACCTATGTAATAAAGCTTACTATGGAAAAAGTTAGAAAAAAAGACAAACAAAAGAAGAAAATAAAAATCACCTACAGTTATATCACCCAGAATTAAACTGCTGTGACATGTTGGTGTGTAGCCTTCCAGACATTTTTTAACATGCATGTCTTAAAAAATAAAACCTAGATCAAATTGTAAATGTAGTTTTCTTCACTTTTATTAAATTTTATTTTAATCAAACAAGCATGTGGATTATTTAAAAAGTGACAGTAGCAAAAAGATTAGAATAAAAGAAGTCTCCAGCTCCATCCCCAGTTCCTGCTCTCCACTGGCAACTATTTTCAACTTCTTTAGCTGTTTCTTTTGACATTTAATTCTATATCTTTAAATAACAGGTTTCTATTGTTATTTCTCAATTTTGAAATTTTAGACACTATCTAATGACTTCTTACTATAGCAGGTGAGGATTTAGTTTTCTTACACTTCTCCCCTGCTCTTACTCTTCCTTCCCTTCCCACTTTAGTCTCTTCACAATTCCCTTTCTCCCCTCAACCTGTCATTTTGCTTATATTATTGGAGTATTTAGAGTTTATATTATTTTAACTATGGAATTCTTCACAGTTTAGTTACAAAATGTATTATTAGATTTCCTCACTTGTACTTTTTTCTTTGCCTCATATTTTCTTTTAGTTTTTTCAGTATCTGTGCTGGTTTGTATCTATTATGTCACTCAGAAAAAGCCATATTCTTTGATGCAATCTTGTAGGGGCAGACGTATTAGTATTGATTAGGTTGGAACCTATTGGTTCAGTGTTTCCATGGAGATGTGACTCAATCAACTGTGGGTGAGACCTTTCATTGGATTATTTCCATGGAGATGTTGCCCCACCCATTCAGGGTGGATCTTTATTGGATCACTGGAGTACTTTAAAAAGAGCCACACAGGGCCAGACGCAGAGCAGGTGTGAGTAATGTTTTGGAGAGCAACCGAGAGTGACATTTTGAAGAGGAGCTGCAGCCTAGAGAGGAATGTCCTGGGAGAAAGCCATTTTGAAACCAGAACTCTAGAGCAGATGCCAGCCATGTGCCTTCCTGGCTAACAGAGGTTTTCCTGAAGCCATTGGCCATCCTTCAGCGAAGGTACCCGACTGTTGATGCCTTACCTCGGACACTTCATGGCCTTAAGACTGTAACTGTGTAACCAAATAAACCCCCTTTATAAAAGCCAATCCATTTCTGGTATCTTGCATTCTGGCAGCATTAGTAAACTGGAACAGTACCTATTACTAATTCACCCTCAAATTTGCAACAAAACTCAAAGCCTCTCAATACAGTCAAACTCACCAGGTAACCAATCAATGCCTATTTTTTTTAATTTTTTAATTTTTTTAGAAACATCCCTCCTTAACCTCACTGTTCTCTTACCAATCCATATGGTTTATTTCTAGGATGATAAATAGCTGCCCTCCTGCACCTTTCCTTTAATCCCTCCCATGTTGAATCTTGTTTGAAGAACTATAACCAAGTCCCAATATTTTCTGGGATACTGTTTGTCAGTCCCAATATTTCATGAGATCCTATTGTCCACATCTTCTAGGAAAAAGCAACCAATATGAGAGAAAAATGAACCACATGCTCTCACAGAGTGGATTTCCTCATTCTTTTGTCATCACTTGTATTGACTTACTCATTGTGATGAGACCACATCTTTGATTAGCTTTATATGAAAGAGCATGTGGGAAATAAATTTTTTGAGATCCTGCATGTCTGAAAATTTCTTTAGTCTACGCTTTAAATACTTCTTTGATACTATTGCTAAATTTTATGTTCAAAATAATGTTCCCTCAGAATTTTGAAGAAATCGCTTTTGGTGTTACTATTGATAAGTGTAATGTCATTCTCATTCCAAATCCTTCATGTGTAACTCCTTTTCCTTTCTTGAAGCTTTTGGGATTTCATGATGATGAGCTTTGGTTTGGCTCCCTCCTGCTCTAATCCATCAGGTGGGTACTTAATGGGCTCTTTCAATATGGAAACTCATGTTTTTCAGTTTAGGGAAATTTTATTATTTCTTTGATAATTTTCTCTTCTTATTGTTTGCCTCTTATTTCTTTCTGTTCCACTTTCCAGAAGTACCTCAACTCCATCTGCCAACCTTTCTACTGATGTTGTTTGTTTCACATATTTTTAAATTCCCAAGAACTCTTCCTTATTTTGTAAATCTTTCTTATTAGAGCATCCTGTTCCTGCATTCTGGATGCCATGGCTTCTCTTATTTATCTGGGTAAACCAATGATAGTTTTCTGAGGTTTTTCAAATGCCCCTGCATTTTCTTTAAGTACTGTCATTTTTTGATTGTCTCTGCTCTCATGTTAGAGGCCTTTATCAAATGTCTGTGTTCCTTTTGTGTCTAACCCTCTTTAAGGAGCACTGCAAAGCATACTTGGAGTCATCTTTGGGTGTTCATGAGCAGAGACTGTCAGCAGGTAGGCCTAACTGGAGCATGATCAGGCAGGCAAACAGCTCTTTCACTAAAGGACCCATAAGGGTCAGTATCTACAGGTCTTTTCTTTTGTGCTGGTGAGTCTCCCCCAAAAGGAATCATCTTAATCTTTTGCCTATGGATATAAGCCTGACTGCCTGCATTCCAAAGCAAAGAAGACGTGTGACAGGGTTCTCACTATTCAGTATGCAGATGTTCACTTAATCCTCAGTTTTCCATACAGTGCTTAATCTACATCCTCTCCTGTGCAGGTTTTTCTGAATCCAGAGCCCCTCTGATTTAGTCTCTCCAGAGTTAATTCTTGTCTTCTGCTAGGGTAGGAGGGGGCAGTCATCTGGGTGCTCAGACAAGAGGAAGGCTTTTGGAATTGAATGGCTCCTTACATGAACTTTCAACCAATCCTCTTCATTTCAGTCTTTTGAAGTACTCAGAGCCTCTAATTTTTCCATCTTTCTGGGGTTCTGAGGCTCACATCAGCTTTTTTCTTATGGGGGTCCCCTTGCCCTGCAGGTAGTTGGTGAAGTTTCAGCCTTCTCCATTCTGCTAGGTCATTTAACAATCATCCTTCTGATTCCTATCTTCCTAGTTTGTTGACGTCTCTAACCTACTGTCTGCTCTCCTCTCCTTTGGTCTTCATAGTTTTCTTATTTTTTTTTTCCATTTACTGTCATTTTAGTAGATTCAGGAAGAAAGAAGACGAATGTGTGTCAATCCAGCATGTTAAACAAGAAATTCACACTCTTTTCTAGCTTGTCTTTTTTCACAAAACGTGTAATGAGCATCTTTCCATATCAATAGAAAAGTTGATATGGCTGATTAGTAAATACTCTACTTTGTGACGTAAGTTATTATATGGCATAATTTGTTTGATCGATACCTGATTGTTAGATCTTTGACTTGTTCTTTCTCTCTTTTGTTACTGAAAACCCTACTGTGAAAAGGATCCTTGCAACTAAATCTTTTGCATACATCCTTAATTATATTTTATGTCCTGCCAGAGTCATAGAAGTAGAAGTAGCCAAATGGTATATACATTTCTAAGCTTCTGATACCTATGTGAGCAATGTACTATGCAAAATAAATAAGATACGTCCTTTTCAGGTTAAAACACACAGACACACAACACTAAATTTACTTATCAGTCTGGTAAGGATTTGGTTGGAGAGAAGTTTTAAAACTAGTAGGCTCAGGTTCTATACATCTACTAATTTTAATAACTCCTATCACTTATATTCCTTATTACTTGGGATAACAAAGGACTGGCTATATAAAATGATCCAAGAAATAAAACTGGGCAATTAATTTGTTTTAAAATACATATACATACATGCAATAAATATATTTTAATACTAACCTACTTATGATCATAGCTGTTATGACAGGCTCCCATCCTGAGTAGAGAACTGTCCTTGTGGCTGGGTGTTTGGCAGCTATTATAATCCAGATAGGAGTTAGAGCCAAGAAAAAGACACCAACTAACGGAGAAATGTAGTAATAAGTCTCTAAAATTAAAAAAGAGCATTTCAGTCTCTCTTCTCTCCATGTAGCAAATCTAAATCATTAAAAGTAAAAGTTTGTCAGAGGAGATGATGCTATCAAACATTTTAACATGCTGTATATTTTCTATAAATTTCAACCAAATTTTAAAACTGTAGATAATGTAAAATATTAAATAATAGATCTGAAAGCTAATACACATTAATTCAATAAACACTAATTAAAATAACAATATGACCCACACAGGAATGGCAATAATAAGAAAAGTAAAAGCTAACATTTATTTGGCACCTACAATTTACCAAGCACACTGTGATAAATGCTTCATATTCATCATCTCAGTTAACTGTCCCTACAACTATGAGGTAGACACTGTTATTATTTCTATTTTATGAGAATTGGCTTAGAGCTCACATACATAGTTAAGGAACAGCAGTGTTGGGGTAAAAAACACATCTATCTGACATCAGAGTTAGTGCTCTTAACTTTAAGCTAAAAAATCAATTAGGATATTGGTTTTGCCCACAAGGATCTTATAGTACAGGCATTTTGTGTAATATTGGCTCATTTATTGATAACAGATACTTGCTCAACCACTACACAGAGCTCCAAGATCAAAAAAAAAAAGAACTGAAAAACTAGGTTTAAAAATTTTAACAGATTTCTTCACTGCAGATTTCTTCACTACTCAGAACCTTTAACAGGCTGGGATAGAATATAGTACCCTGTACTAACCATATTTTGACCAGAAAAACTCTGGTGCCATAGTAAGTCAGACTATCTAGCTTTACAACTATTTTAACCTTAAGCTTCAATTTTAATAATCACAAGAATACATCAATTACTTAATTATAAATTTTGAATTAGAATCAGTATACTGATCTGTTACTTTAATGAGCCAAATTACAAGTGTATGTGTATGTGTGTATATGTCTGTATTGTGGTGGTTAGGTTCATGTGTCAACTCGGCCAGGTGATGGTGCTCAGTTGTATGGTCAAGGAAGAACTGGCCTGTTACTGCAAGGACATTTTGTGGCTGGTTAATTAAATCATCATTTAATTGATTGTATCTGTGACTGATTACATCTATGATCAGCTAAGGGAATGTCTTCTACAATGAGAGAATCCAATCAGATGGATTTAATCCAATCAATTGAAGACTTTTAAGAGAGAACTTTCACTTCTTCAGCCAGCCAGCCAGCCTCTCCTGGGTTGTTCATCAAAGACCTTCATTGGAGTTGCCAGCTCACAGCCTGCCCTACGGGATTTGGACTTGTGCATCCCCACAGTTGCATGAGACACTTTTATAAAATCTCATATTTACAGATATCTCCTGTTGGTTCTGTTTCCCTAGAGAACCCGGACTATATGGTACATATAGAATACTTACTGCCTCTTTAGTATAAAATTACTAATACCATAAGTTTGATTCTCAAATGCATTTATATTTAATTCTAAATCTCCTTGGGGTTAAAAGTTGTCTATCCATGAACAATTATGTCATACCTAGCCACTTTTGGTGATATTTTAGCTGATCAAGATTTTATTATCAGTCAGGATATTCCTGGATTCTTCTTAGTGACTCTAATACTTAATGTATACAGTAGAGACTTCATTACTTAGAGACAAATTTGATCTCAGTTCTCATAGCCTATAGCGTTAGATATGAGTTGTGTCACTAAATTTTTCTATCTCACAGAATTCTACAACCCCTACCCAAGCTCTTATCTTCGACTGAAGTTTTCTTTTCTTTTGCATCTTAAGATATTTAAGCATCGTATTTAGTCATGCTCACCCATGACTAAAGATCGTTGAGCTAGACGGAAACTCAATTTTTTTCTTTTATTTCCTATCAGAAAGGACCAAAAATTATTAAGGATATTAAAATAATGTCCAAACAAATTTTATTCTCATGATTTTGTCTGAATTTGCTATCATATCTTCACAATAATTCCACTAGCAAAATTCATTTTAATGTTTTCTTCCATTTAAAGGAATATGACTAACGCTATATTCAGTGGCATTTTCTCCATGATTTTTAAAAAGCCTTTAATTGTTGAATGGATTCCCAGTTCCTCTTTCTAAGCCATTAGCTACAGACAAATAACATCTCAATTAGGAGATATTCTTATCTCGTAAAACAACTAAGGTTGCCAGCAATCTCCTTCTAGTATCAGATAGAAACAAGAAGCATTAAAATCCAGCTAAACACAAATGAAAAGGACTGCTTTGCTAGGTCAGATCATCTCAATATTTCATTCTCTGTAAGGAGAATGAATGTCAGGTTTTAAAGGAGTTATCCTCAACATTAAATCTCTTGAAGAATATCTGAAGTTGAAAAAAGCAACTTCCACCCTAACCTCAGAATCAATGCCCCGAATTTTCAGAGGGAAAACATTTTTCAGGAAAAAAACTAAAAGTGATGAGTGGGCAGTTCCTTGAAAAGTTAAGCATTGAGTTACCATATGACCCAGCAATTCCACATACACACACAAACACATTCAAGAGAACTGAAACATGTTCACACAAAAACCTGTACATGAATGTTCAAAGCAGCTTTATTCACAGTAGCCAAGAAGTAGAAACAACCCAATACCCATCAACTTATAAATGGATAAACACAAATGGGGTAAAATGTTAACAGGTGAACTTGGGTAAAGAGTGCAGAAGTGTTTTTTGGTACTATTTTAGTTTTTGCAACTATTCTGTAAATTTAAAATGATCTCCACATAATAAATTTTTATAAGTTATTTTAAGAGTAGGAAAACCATGATAAAACCAGATTTTCCAAAATGATTTACAGGAAATGTATTTGATTCCAATTTCCTGCCAAATCTAACATGTCCATTCCTACCAAACGGGACCATATGTATAATTATATAAGACCCTCCTAACTTTTCCCTGGCTAACTTCTAATCTAATTCTGATAGAGAAACAAATTACAATTACAGAAAAAGAGAAGATGTTACAAATACTCCTTCTTTTAGTATATCTTGGTATTTTATAGATGTCATAAAACTAAAAGAATTACTTTTAGAAACCCATTAATGGGATTTAGTGAGTTTGTACAGGCTGGAGTGATCCCAATACCTCCCAGAGTGATACGGGCAGAGAATATAAGTCCCCCCACCCCCACCCCAGAGAGCCTCTTTTTTTTTTTGCTCAGATGTGGCCCCCTCACACTCTAAGCCCACTCGGCAGGTGAACTCACTACCCTTTCCCCTACATGGGACTTGACATCCAGGGGTGTAAATCCCCCTGGCAACATGGGAAATGACTCCTGGAAATGAGCTTGGACCCAGCATTGTGGGACTGAGAGGATCTTCTTGACCAAAAAGGGGAAGAGAGATGAAACAAAATAAGATTCCAGTGGCTGAGAGATTTCAAATGGAGTCGAGAGGTCACTCTGGAGGGTATTCCTATGTGCTATATAGATAACACCTTTTAGTCTTTAGTGTGTTGGAATGGCTAGAGGGAAATACCTGAAGCTGTCAAACTGCAACACAGTGACCTTGATTCTCGAAGACAATTGTAACTATGTAGATTGCATAGTGTGACTGTGTGATTGTGAAAACTTTGTGGCTCACACTCCCTTTATCCAGTGAATGGACAGATGAGTGGAAAAATGGGGGCAAAAAGTAGATGAAGAATAGAATGGGATGGAGGGGATGGAAAGATTTAGATGATCTTTTTTGCTTTTATTCTTATTTTGGAGTAGGGAAAAGTTTCAAAAATTGATTCTAGTGATGAACGCACAACTGTATGATGATGCTATGAATAATTGATTGTACACTGTGGATGACTATAGGGTTTGTGAATACATCTCAATTAAACTGTATTTTTAAAAAAGTAAATGAACAATGGGGGGGAATGGGATGTTTTGGATGTTCTTTTTTCTTTTAATTTTGATTTTTTTTTTGGAGTAATGAAAATGTTCAAAGTTTGTGGTGATGAAAGCACAACTATATGACAATACTGTGAACAACTGTTTGTACACTTTGAATGATTGTATGTTAAGTGATTATATCTCAATAAAATTGCATAAAAATATGCCATTTGATAATAAAACAACAGTTAAAATAACAACAACAACAAAAAAGAAACCCACTAATGACACGACCAGCAAGAGAAAATTGTTAAAGTTCTTCCTTATAAATGAAACACACTTTAGAAATTCTGGTTAAAATAATATTTTGTATTAATTCTGGGTATATCATAGTAAGTATTGTGGAAAACCAAATAATACTCCCCAAAGATATCCATGTTCTAATCTCCAGAACCTGTGAATGTTACCTTATATGACAAATGGAACTTTGCAGATGTCATTAAGTCAAGTATCATGAGATGGCAATATTATCCTGGATTATCTGGGTGAGACCTAAATGTACTCACAAGTATCCTTATTATAAGAGGTAGGCAGAGGGAGATTTGAATATAGAGGAGGAAAAGGCAGGCAATGTGACCACAGAAGCAGAGACTGGATGATGTGCCCACAAGCCAAGGAATGCCAGCAGCCACCAGAAGGTGCAAAGAACACATTCTCCTTTAATCTCCAGAAGGAACCAGCCCTGTCAACACCTGTTTTTAGTCATGTAAGACTGATTTCAGACTTCTGGCTTCCAGAACTGTTAAATTTCTCTTGTTTTATGTCACTAAGTTCATGGTAATTTGCTACAGCAGCAATAGGAAACTAATACAGGTATATAAAAAGGTTTTTGGAATTTTAAGCCTAATAAATATCCATGTACATTAGCACTGATTCCATAATACAGACAAACTACAGGAAAGTAAGGACTAACAAAGTGGTTCAAACTGCTATGAGTCCCCTTAATTGCCAAATATATAACTGCTTCTGATTCATAGCTCTTTTACCTTTTTCTAGATTGTTGGTGACATTTTCTAACTACTGTTATATAATTTCATTAATTGCACTCATTATTCTCACCTCATATCCTTCTGAAATTTGTAGCTTCTGTAAGTGGTAGTTTTTATACATTAGCTGTTTCCATGTGAACAACAAAGCAATTGGCCTTATAAGTAACAGGATTTTCTAAATGCTCTTCATAACAACCATCAGAATTTTCCAGTAAACTAACATTCTAGGAATCACTCTAAACCAAGATGGTACAGCACTAAAAATCTGAAGCAGAGTGACATGCAAGATAAATTTAGAGTCTACCCATGTCACATTATCAAGGCAGTGATATTCTAGAATGTCCTGTAAATAATCAGGTGGCATCCTGTTAGTCTCCAGAGGACTGAAATAACCTGAGGATGACTGCTGTTGCTCACAGCTTCAACTAAGCTATCTTTTAAAAGTTAACCTTGGAAAATGAGGAATCAATCAACATTTCGCTTCTCAGATCTTGCCTAGAATGAAAATAGCTAATAATTGTTCAAATCAATAAACATTATGTATATACAAGAATTATGCAGCCATGTACTTACAAATAACTGAAAAAGAGTTTTTAAAATCCTTTTAAAATTATGCAAACTGGAAGAAAGAAAGGGCAACAACCATTATGTACAGGTCTTTCAGTTGCTGGCCCAACTTTAGATCTTAAATAGCCTTTAAAGATCACTATGTGTTTTCTCAGCATGAATGAATAAATACATTTATAGTTTTGCTGCAAACCACACACACCAAAGCAAACCATAATCCAAAGCTTAGCTCTAAACTAGCTTTCTATGTCCTCTTCTATTTCCATTTGAAATAAGTCTTTCTAGCCATATGTTGTTGTTTTTATTTTCATAGTTATACTACTCTCTAGATGATTTTTTGCCAAGGCAAGATACCCTTCCAATATTTCTCTCATACTATGTCCTCATCAAAAGTATCTTTTTTTGTTACTATCTATTATATTGGAAAATTGCTGTGCCAAAATCATTCAAACAGATATCTATCTTCTCTCTTCCATGCATATACAATTTAAAAGATTGGATAATCTTTTAAAGGGAATAAAACATTTGATAAAGTGCTAATTATTAAAAATCTACCACGTAAATAGTACTATCGGGTGCTACAAAAAAAAAATAAATGAATAACACAATTTTGTCCTCAAGAAGCTTTTATCTCATAATTGAAGGTACTGCATTTACACATAAAGCAATGATGACCAAACAAATATAAAGAATATCAACAAGGTGCTATAGGGCTTCAGAGGAGAAAAAGATCAACTAAGATTAGAAAAATCTATGAATTCAACCTTGACAAATGAGAAGGATTCTGACTGGTCTTGATGGGGTGAGGGTGGGGGAGGGGAACGACACAGAAAGAACTCACAGGCAGTATATGAAAATCAGGAAAAATCTGAGTTGGCTAGAGTAAAAGGTACAAGAAAGGGAGGTACAGGGGGGACCTTAAGAAGTAAGTTTCTGCTAACTCCAAGAGAAGCTAAATACCTAGCTAAAAACTTTGTTCACTAAGCAGCAGAGATTGAGGGTGACTATAAAAAATAAAATCAGTAGGTGCAAATAAAGCTTTGCGCTTGTTTGTTTTGTTCTTTTTCAGAAATGGAGAGGGGAAGGGCAGGGGGGATTCCATATTTACTTCAGATTCAGATCTCAAATAGGAGTTACTTTCACTCCAGGACTCACCAGACACCAAACGTCTCCCCAAAAAATGCCATATATGGCAAAGAGACAAACCGGAAACTGACTCTAAGGTTTTTTGAACCATAACGTGAAATAAACCAGCAAAGTTTATCAAGACCAAAAGAGAAGTAGCACACTGAATGAATATAGAACGTGTCTTAGTGTGTGTATCAAAGCTAACAGAACACAAGGGGGCTCAAATTCAGTTCAGAATATACAAAATTCTGAGAAGTGAGACTTTTCTCAACATCCAATTCTTTGATAGCTATATAATATATGGCTTCCATTACAGTCCAAAGCCTATAGCTGCTAAGAAATCTTCTTTTTATCTATAAAGACTGCTAAGTGTTTCCAATATAGTTAAGGAATTAAAATTTTAATTTCAAGGGCTAGGCTTCTTAGCATGATAAATGGAGTCTCGGAATTTAAATGTGCCTGTTTCTAATCTTTGTATTCAGAATACAATTATACTAGGCTAAAACCAACGATATTAGGAGGCCCCCTAGTGCTCATAATGCAGACACTTTAGTAGGGTCTGACACTTCAGAAATACCTCAAAGGTTACATTAACTATGCAATCAATCAGATGACCTATTTTAAGATAAAAGATCCTGTTTTAATTATTTCACCCTGAATTATTTGAGTCAATTTTCAAAGGATTAGAAAAGCCTAAGCAAATTTCATTAATAAAATTATTTTAAAACTTAATGAAAAAATTGAATGATACTGCGACAATCATTCTATTTCATTTTAAAATTTCTTGACCCAGTTAAACTATGAATGCATAAATATGTAACACTTAAACTTTGGATGGCAACACATTATATGACTATGTCTTAAAAGGAGAGTTTATCTATCACTGGTGCAATTTAAAATACAAAATTTTAAAAGTCAGCACGCAATATTTTCCTAAACAGTGGATTTACTTCCTGGAATCTCATACTACTTTGTATGTATCATTATCACAATTGCCATGCTTATAAAAGATAACATTCTTCAATGCCATTCTCTTCTTACTTTCTTACTACTGTGGCTTCAACTGACAAGTCATCCTGGTATTTAGCAAGCAGCTGTAAAATGTGTGACAAATGACTTAAGGATAATTTAAGTACCCAAAATTTCAAATGATATACTTCTTAAAAAAATGTGTATATAGAGAGGAACCCACCCCATAACTACTACCAAATTCCCCAACCCTACCCCTCATCCCCAATGTTCCTTGCCAGACTCATAGGATTTCCGTCCTCTTAATAATATTGGAAAGAAACCCTTCATGCTTTTCTTCTCCTCCTCCTTAAAGTGAAAGAGACTTATTTAATTGGTAAGATTGGGGAAAGGGACACTAAGCATGTTGTGCTGTTTTGGATATATTATGTCCCCCAAAAAGCCATGCTCTTTAATGCAATCTTGTGGGAGCAGATTTATTAGTCTTTTGATTAGGGTGTGTTCTAGTTTGCTAATGCTGAAGAATGCAAAACACCAGAGATGGATTGGCTTTTATAAAAAGGAGATTTATTTGGCTACACAGTTACAGTCTTAAGGCCATAAAGTGTCCAAGGTAACACATCAGTAATCGGGTACCTTCACTGGAGGATGGCCAATGGCGTCCAGAAAACCTCTGTTAGCTGGGAAGGCACGTGGCTGGCATCTGCTCCAAAGTTCTGGTTTCAAAATGGCTTTCTCCCAGGACGTTCCTCTCTAGCAAGCTTGCTCCTCTTCAAAACGTCACTCACAGCTGCACTGAGTTCCTTCTCTTTGAGTCAGCTCATTTATATGGCTCCACTGATCAAGTCCCACCCTGAATGGGTGGGGCCATGCCTCCATGGGAATATCTCATCAGAGTCATCACCCACAGCTGGGTGGGGCACATTCCAAGTAAATCTAATCAGCACCAAAATGACTGCCCCACAAGACTACATCAAAGATAATGGCATTTGGGGGACACAATACATTCAAACTGGCACAGGGTGGAACCTTTTGATTCAGTGTCTCCATGGATGTGATTCACCCAACTGTGGGTGATATTTTGATTAGATTATTTCCATGGAGATGTGGCCCCACCCATTCAGGGTGGGTCTCGATTAGTTCACTGGAGTATTTAAGAGAGAGGCTAAGAGCCAACATGGACCCAGATGCTTGCTGATGCTTGGAGATGCCTGGAGATGCAGACAGAAGGATGTTTGGGGATGCTAAGCAAAGAGATGAAGCCCAGAGTTTGCCCCACAGAAGCTAAGAGAGGACTCCAGATGCTTAGAGAGAAGACCACTGGAATCAAGCTGAAAGCAAAGCAACCCAGAAGCACAGGATTAGCAGACGCCACCCACTTGCCATCCCAGCTAACAGGTATTCTGGACACCATCAGCCATTCTTCAGTGAAGGTATACTCTTGTTGATGCCTTAATCTGGACACTTTTATGACCTTTGGACTGTAAATTTATAACCAAATAAACCCCCTTTATAAAAGCCAATCCATTTCCGGTATTTTGCATAATGGCAGCTCTAGTAAACTGGAACGCATGCCTAACTTATGCCCTTACTGGCTTTCTCTTTTTGGATCCAGCATACTGGTGACCTTCTCCTTTCCCCAGTACAGTTAGCAGTTCCTGTGGAGGGTGAGGTCTTCAGTTGTCCAGGCGATTGCCTGTGAGTGGATGGGTGAGTTTAATGGAGTAGGGGAGGAATATTAAACAACATTCTGTAATACCAGTCACCAGCTAATATTTCAATCCTTGCCCTCAACATCTATTTTTAGATTTTATAAGAATTTAGAGAAGGAGATATGTAGGGCATATTATCACCCCAACAATATACATTAAAGTAGATTTGAGGTCATCCCTTAAACAATGTAACTCTCATTTTATGTTCTTTGTTAGAATGGAAGAGGGGAATTGCGCATGACTCTGAACATACTTGAAGGTGTATCATTCCTTGTATATTTTATAATAACAGCAACAGAAAGCCAATACCTATGAGAACACGATCTTCCATGTAGGCCATTAAGCATTTATTACCTTATACATTACTTTAAGAAGATACTTCTTTAACTCCTAAATAAGAAAACATTTCTTTGAACATATATATCAAGTCTTATTAAATATTGCTTTTGTCATTCATTTTTTTAATATTCTAAATAAATCTTCCTTTGATATTGCCAAAATCAAGCTTGTAAGTATTCAAAGGGTTAAAATCCTTTCTTTCGTTTAAGAACATACATCAGAGACTCTTACTCTCTCAACCAAAGTGTACTTTAGATTTATTTTGAAGTACACCATAAATCTGATAGAATCCATGAAAACATATTAAGAAATGTTAATAAATGTTTGCTTCTTGTTGGCTGATAAACTATCCTACCTTTTTCTTTTATTACTGTGGATTTCTGTTCTCTTTTTTGCATTTTAAAAAAATGAAACCACAACCAACTTTTAGCACTAAACCCATGCTGGTTTATTTGCTATTAGCAGTAGTCCCAGAATATAAATTTTCATTGAAATTTATAGAATTCATTAGATTCTATAAGTACTCTATCACTATTTATCAGGAATTCACATATATGACTCCAACTTCACAGCATTCAGGCTAATTTTCATGGTGATATTTTTCTTTTTATTAATTGCTGTGAAGCTACTCATATCTGTGGGTATCTGATGTGGCAAAAGGTCACTAAATCTCAAGTACTACCATGACCTTATGTTCTGGGACAGTTGTACAAGGGACATTTCACAACACTGTAGGTCTGACTCCTAGATGACTGCATGTTTACAGGAAAGGGCAGAAACCATAGAGTATGCCAGACCTGGTTTAACCTTACTATCAGTAGCTGTGTAAACTTGGGTAACATACAGAACCTCCCTGATTCTCAGTTTTCTCATCTGAAATTGGAGATAATAATCCTTATTTTATATAGGTATTGTGAAGATTAGACAAAAAAAAAAATGTGAGAACCACATCACATAGTAAGTACACAACAAAAGGTAGTTATTGTTCTAATCAGCCTCAACAACAGTACTAATACGCATGAAGGCCACTGCAGATTCTCAGTTTCACTGCAAAAATATTTAATTAATAAAACACCATATTTAGTTTCAAGTCAACTTACCAAGACAGGAGTACAAACCCTGACTTATCCAAGCTAATATGGCAAGAGTTATAAGGTCACCAAAACTAGCAGCAATAGGTGTAGCAACATTATCAGGATTTATACCAGTCTTCTTTGAGCCAACGATAACCCCGACCATTATTATTCCTAGAAGAAAGAATGTTCATTACTTTTTATGCTATGATTTAAAGAAAATCAATTCCCAAACACCTAAACATGTAAGAAAAACAAACAGCATATCATTTCCAGTTAGACTGCTTAGATAAGCCGACTAAAACAAACAAAACATTTTACTCTAATGCTTTAGCAAAATGTTTTTCAACAAACTCTGAGTAGGGATTATAGAAGATTTGAGAAGTTCAGCGTTGCCCTGAGAAACCTGAAATGCTACTGTAAAATTACTTTGAAGCCAAAATTTCAAATTCAGTAACCTGTATATCTTAGATTAAACGTGTTCACATGTATGACATCCAAAAGATGTTCATTTGAATCCTCAAATAAAGTATGGTAACAGCAAAGAAAGGTGAGTCAGACTTATATGAGTAACAAATGGGAAGAAGACCAACAAAAACAGCTTTGTTTACACAGTAGCCAGAAATGCAGGCTTCTTGTTATTATTTAAAAGTGTTGAAGTATTAAGAGGAGGGAAGTAATTACATTTTGAACACTGAACACCAGGACACAAGAAGGTCTTTGTAAAAGATATTCTTTAAATCCACAGTTTCTGTCTATGAATGTGCAACTCAAAAACACAAGATGAAAATGGGACTGCATGCTCGTACTTTAAACCCTTATTTTCTTGAACCACACAAATGGGAGAAAAAAAAATGATAGCATTTATATCCATACCTTATTGTATAGATTTTCTTGTGCTAACACATTCATGAAGAGAATGCAATGTAGAGAAAGTTTAAAACTTTTTTTATGTGCTAATCATAAATCAATATGGATGGGTAAATACGGTTATGGAGAAAAAAACATGAACAGAATCTCACTGCATTTTTAGACTGCAAGACACAAAGATGTTTTTATTTGGCACAGTCATTATATAGATAATAAAACTGAGGAAGAAGGTTTAAATACTTGCTTAAGGTCCCATAGCTTTTAAGTAACTCTATTCCAGTGTTTTTCCCACTACTCTGAACAAGTAGGATTTTTGTCTTGCCTTAAACAATACCACACAGCTTGTATTCTGGAGGCTTATTCAACCACTAGACTTACCTTTCCCATAATATCACAGTAAACAGGATAAAGGCAATGGCAGAAAAGTTTTAAATTTTTATTATGCAATCATGAATCATGTGTGATCAATGTGATCATACAAATTCTTTTTCAAAAGTCAGTACATTTAAAGATCTATATGGAAACTTCTCCTTTGCAGAATGTCATCTGTATCTTTTCAGCTGAAAACAAATATTTAGCATGCAGCATGGTCTAGTAGAAAGAGTTGGGAGTCAGAAAACTAGGGTTTGAATTCCGATTCTGTCACTAACAAGCTGATAAAATTGGACAAATCGCCTTACCTGTCTGAGTCACAGTTTTTGCATCTACAGAATGTTGTTAATAATATTGCTTTACATATATCAAGATGGTTATGAGGGTAAGGTTATCATAAAATTAGAGCACACATTATTCAAAGCTGGAAGCTTTAAACAAACATACTTGAAAAATCTGAATTTTGATAGTTTTGAAAATCCTAGGCATTACAAATGTATGTAAGAAGGAAAAATTTTAAACAACCTTTTCTAAATGAAACAAAATTAGAAAGAAAACAGAAGCAAATGAGAGAAAAGAAACAAACTACTCATAGTTTCACTTTTTTTTACCAGAAATTTAATTTTCTAATTCCTTAATGCCACTCTGCTTGTATCTCCATTCAATTCTAGTATTTCTATAAAAAGACAAGAAACTATTCCTGAAATAATTTAAGAAACTACTCCTGAAATAATTTAAGTACTCAAACAAAACACTTTAAATATTTTGGAAGACAGTTCTTAATGTTTATAGGATTCCCTAACTTCTCAGAACTTAGCCAAAAATGTTAGCTTTATCACTTGACATAAGAATCCTCTCATTTTTTAACTTTGCTAGTGATATGAGAGTAAGATGGTAATTATAAAATAAAAGAACCAAGTGTTTATGATTTTGATTCCATAATAAGCTAGTTCTTGGGGGGAAATTTCATGTTAATAAATAAATAAAGATGACCTAACTGACAAATTCTGTTGTAGCTAATGTTTTAAACCTTCTGGCTTTTTAAAATTCTATAGGCAAGTATCTGCTGTATCAAACATATGGTTTATTTGTATTGCCATAGAAATAGTGAAGAAAGTTTTTTGAAATCTGAAACTTAAAACTTTTAACAAAGGGACTGCTTTTGAAAGTCAGGATTCCTGAAATACTCACTGTTGCTCAAATGACAAGCCATCCTCTGCATGATTTCTAGAAAAGAGTTTCTCAAATAATTTAGCTTACAGAAACAAATAAATATCTAGGCTATTTTCCTGACCTAGTTTGGGGACTACACAAGGGTACCAAAGGCCAGGAGACAACCACAGAAAGTCTGTTTTACACTAAGATTTACAAATAATGGAATATAAATATAACTTTAGTAATTAAGATATTTTAAAAATTCATAGATAACTTTTCTCTGTTGTTTTCATAATGAACAAATATTTAAATAAAAATAGTCATCTTGAAAAATAAATTATTTAAAAATAAAGACTGCAGAATAAACATTTATGAATTCACTTACCCTGCAGAAGAGATGCAATGAAGGCAGTTGCAACACTGCTAGAGCACAAAAGTATGGAATGATCAAGGTAGTATTTTCCCTCTGGAATCCAGCCCAATATAATTGCTGCCACAGCTGCTAGAAAACCAACTACTGTTGCCTGAACCTAGAAAATTGTTTACAAAATCCACCTGAATTATTCATTTTTAAAAAACATTTATTTTTTATTTAACTATATTAACATCACATAATGAGAAGTCAGAATAAGGTATTGTATATGGTAATTGGGCTATATCACCTTTTAAAGAAGCTACTATATTTTAATTTTAATATTCCCTAAGGCAGTGAGCGCTCAAAGTATACTGGTCTGGTGGCAATAGGTATGGAATAGGGTCCAGGAATCCAAATTTTTGACAACCACCCCAAGTGATTTTGATGCTCTGGTTCACAGATCATCTGCTTTCAGACTTTAAAGTATCCAATCCACAACCATGAAGTTAGCAAGAGAACGGATTTTATAATCAATGATCTGTGTTTGATTCCTTGCTCTACCACTTAATCTTGTGGCAAGTCATTTAAATTCATTCACCCCACAAGTATTTATTTAGAATTTACTACATACAAGGCTATACTTTGGTGTTGGCCTGCAACAGTGGTCAAAATAGATTTATTCCCTGCTCTCATGGAGCTCTTGGACAGGGAGGGGATAGACATTAAAAAATAACCTCACATAAATGACATGGTGGAATTGTACCATTCTTTGAAATTTTCCCTATAGCTACTCATTGAATTGTGCTTTGAAAGTCTTCACCTTTCTGTATATACCCTATATTGCATAATAAGGAAAGAACTGAAACTGTGGAAATGTAAGCCATAACAATTTTTGAAATTACCTATATAACTGCTTGTTGAGCAGTTATATAGGTAACCTCATTAACACCTTTCTGTATGTATATTTTACAATAATGGAAATAGCTGAAGTTGTGGAACTGTGACCCAAGACATTCTTTTAAATTTGCTCTCTAACTACGTGTTAAATCGTATTTTGAAAGTTATCACTGTTATGTATGTATGTTAAAGTTCACAATAAAAAATGCATTAAAAAACATGCAAAAAAAAGAAAAAAATAACCTCACTAATAATTATAATTAGTCCTTTTAAAACTTTGGTTTCCAATCTGTAAAATGACACTGATAACAAATTTGAAAGGGTCATTTTGAGGTGAATTATTTGCAGTGAAACACTTATGAATTATATAAGTATATAAAGAGCTTCTCACAATGCTGGCACAAAGTAGAACTCAAAGCAATTGCAGCTAAAAAGAGTAACACTGACTGTGAACTCTTAGAATCAGATTAACGGAATGCTAGAACTAAAAGAAACCTTAGGAGAATCATCTATTCCACTGATTCTTACTGTTTTTGTCACAGGCCCCTTTGACAATCTGGTGCCAACTTTACAGAATAGAGATCTGTTTCTTAGGAAGAAGACACAGAGGGCCTCAATATTTTGGATAGAGCTTTTGAGTGCTCACAGACTCTCTGAAGACAATCTGTGTACTGGAACCCAGCACCCCTGAAGTAGTCTGATCCTGTCACATGGTAAATTAATGGAAAACCCAGGACAAGAGAGTCCAGATATTCTGAATTCCAGCCCTTTGATTTTTCATTATAGCTCCCAGTTGATGTTGATTTAGAGCTGAAATTCAAGCTGTAAGCACCATTTATGGCTGTGCCAATTGTTAGAAGTATTTTCATCTGGTTAAAAAGTAATATAATAGTTTGTGTAAGCAGTTAAATTTTTTAATAATGTAAATTCTAGCACTGTGAGTCCAAATTTTTTCTGGTTTGGCAGTGTAACACAGAGCCAGGGAGCCCCACTGCAGACATCATGTATTTATTTACTATAGGTGTTGGGGAGAAAATGGAAGCACACTGTGAGATGAGAAGGTCCTAATCTGTAAACCTGCAAAAAGAATGCCTAATTGTACCCAAGAGAAGGGCAGAGACTGGGCTCATGTAGTAGCTGGGGAGGTTAACAGGGCCATAGGCCTAAATAGACGTTGGTGCAGGGGATATCCCTACTGATGAGGTCATGGCCCCTCAGATACTATTGGGGAACTTTGCTCTATTTGACAACTTATGCACTGGTTAAGGTGGCCACCTGCACAATTATGAAGAGATCTGTGGGAGGCATCTGTCTGGGACCCCATTTAATAGCCAGAAGAGCACACATGCCAATATGACAGCATAAGCCCCCTCCCTTTCCATCTTTCCCCACCTCTGTGCTCCATAGCCAGTCTCCAGGAGGACCTTTAGGCAGCTCACCCCATGCTTATCTACGCCTTCACAAACTGAAGCAGATGAAGCCTCAGGGGAAGCCACCTGTCTTCTTTTCTCCCCCCTTCAGCCTTTGTTCATTGGTAACTGGATTCCAACCAATTGCTGCCTCACTGGCTGGCACCAACTGTCTCCTGACTGGCCTGCAGAGGGTTCCCTGTTTCTCACAGGTCCTTGGTGGAGTGAGGCAGACAAAGGCACAGCTACCGAAACCAGGATCAGTGAATCCCCAGCCTTCTTACTCTGGCTCCCATCCTGACCAACAGTTGCAAGGAGAGAAGGTAACAAGGGGAAGGTGAAGACAAGGGTGAAGGAGAAATTGAAAGCTTAGATGGAAATTATGAGAACGATTTGATGAATAACTGGCACTTCAAATCAAAACATTGGTAAGAGTTTAGAGTATTTAAAGAATTAAATTGAATATATTTACAAATTGTTTATTTACATATTAATTTATATTACCCTACCAGTTGTTAAATATTTTTATTATTATCCCTAATTCCTATAATTTCAACCTGAAAAGGAACACAGATAATGCAACAAAAAAAGAAGAGGAAAGTGAAGCCCAGAAAGTCTAGATAAACTAACTAAATTTATATAGCTGGTTAATGTTACAGCAGAGATTAGATCCCAGATTTTCTTATTTCCAGTCCAGCAACATTAGAAGCAGTTGCACAGATAATCAAAAACAGCCCATATTCAAAAATTCTTTTATTTTTTTGTCTTTTAAATGCATCAGATGAAATTATCTATCCTGCAACCACATTCTCCTCAAAATTATGTCGTGGTTGAGTGACTTAAAATCAGTGTGCAATCCCTAAGCTCACACTAGCTTGAAAGTTACTAGAGGTAGTTGCAGTCCTCTTGCGTTTTGCTGAATGGGAGAAGAGAGAGAGAAAGGAAGAAGAGATATTTACCTGAGATTAGAAAGAGCTGTAGATAATCTCTATATAATCCATGTGTAATTGAGGATTTAACATATTAGTTTATGTTAACACTAATGACATTAACAAATTAGGGAAAACTGAACTTGAACAAACATCTAACCATCATATATTTTAAAGAGCTCAGTTTAATTAAACAGATGATATACTTTAAAAAAAAAACAAACTAGAACAAGAGCATCTAAGCAATGAAATGCTTAACATTTATTTGTACAGAAACTAGCTCAAAATTCTGGCTCTATCACACATTGATGATACAAAACATTTTGTATATTTTTTATATATTTTGTGCATTTTAATGTTTTCCTTGGTTGGAAGAATCTGATCAGTTTCTGGAAAAAAGAATGACTTTCAGAGGTCATGGATGTCCATTTATTCCATCACTTTTTCAAGGACCTAAATTATTTTTTGGTGTCCTCTGAAACAACTAAATGGTAGACTTTAATAGTACTAAAATTTACTCCATTCTTATGGATGACAGCATCATTGAAGCTGTTAACCCAAGATCTATAAACAAATACACAAGTCACTTACCTGCTTTAAGGCCAAGTTGCCAATTATTAGGTTCCACTTTTCAATGGGTGAATCCATCTTCCCAACATTTACCTGTTAAGGAGTATATTTTCATATTCACTGTACAATCTACATGCTGTTGGCTCTGTTTAAACATCCCACAAAGTCATAAATCCAAATACAATTCTTTGGTAAATATAATGAGCTCACATTGCATTTTAAATATAATTCTGACATCACCAGTCTTGTATCTAACATTCAGCTTGCCTGAGATGTTTGGGAAAAACATTTTTTTTTTCCACTTAGTTAAGCAGCTCACAAGAACTAGTGGACCAGTTGGTATAACCCATACACCCACTGACGTTATTTTACAACTAACATCATCAGGTATCACTCTAACGTACCAAATTTTGTATACCCAGTCCCAACATAAATAATTACATAATTTTGAGCTGCTAATATTTAATTCTGCATCATGAAATTAATTTAAATTGAATAATTAATGAGGAAAAAACCAAAAAGCTAAATATAAACAAATTATTCATATGTGTATAAGTTATATTTGAGTCATGACTAAAACTGGTTACACCAAAGCCTGGATCGTCTCACCGTTCCCATGTTAGCAATAAAAAAAACATTCTGTTCACAGATGAATTTTGATCATATACTTTACTATTAAAATTTATACATCATACTGCTAAATGCAAGAATACTCTCCAAAAAGAATATTATTATTCACATATTCAATTGCACTTTAAGCTAAAACATAGTTTCTCAACCACTTAGGATCCAAAAAATATACATCCAAATCTGTCAAGTTTTTCTAATGCAGTCATTTGGAAAGCAATGAACTATCATTATTAAAAATACCATTCTGAGTTGGGTTTCAATTATTTATCATCCCTGGTCATGGAAGCTTTACAAATGTAAAAAACAAAATCTATAGGTGAATGAGTAGAGAAGGAAATACATAAGGGTTTTATTTTGGGGTAGTTTTTAACCATGGACAGGTAAGAGTTCAGCTCACTGACTTGAGACCATCAGGTTAAGTGTTACATCAACATTTTCTCTATCAATCAATTTGGAAAACAGATTCTCTTCTGTAATCTCACTTTGGACTTTAGTCTCAAAGTATCAAGCAAATGTAATTTTGAGATTTCTCAGTGTTTCAGGATGCATGCTGTATTTATTTGGGTTTTTTTTTCAAGTCTGAATATTTAAACTATTGATGAAATTCAGTGTTTATAGCTCTAGCAAACTGGGTCATTCCTCAAGTGAGTAATAAAGTACAAGCAAAGTTTAAAATGTGAACCTACCTTAGGTTTAGACTTTAAGAAAGTTATGAGAGAAGTTAGTGCTATTTTTAATAACTTTTTGAAAGATGGCTATAGCTATAGGAAACAGTCTAAAATGATTCTACGAAAAAGTATAAGATGTTATGACTCCAGGATTCCTTAATGATCAATGGATACATACATACATTTAGGATCTAGGAAAAGGTCAGGAAAAGTGGGAGTGATAGAATGAATGACTACAAAGACTTAGGCACACAACTCTGCTAGAGTCTTAACTTTGTACCGTCACTACCATTCACTTCTAAGGCCTGGAGCTGCATTTCTTAAAATCCCCTTTCTTGTAGTTTCAAGTTACAGCTTGCCTGTGAGAGGAATTTGCCAAAATTTGGAAGGTGGAAGTGAAGCCGAACCCATTATTTTGGGAAGGTCTTGGTAGCTTGACATGGCAGGTGTCCAGCCTCTTCATTGCCATGGAAGGCTTTGTTCCCCTGCTCCTGGCTTCATACTATTTCTCTGATCTTCCTACCACAGATCTTCATGTCCCCAAGTTCTCCCCCATTTGTGTAAGCCCAGATTCCTCAAAATGACTCCTTATTGCCACAATAGCTATAGTGGTTCTGTTTTTCTGACCAAACCCAGACTGACACAGCAACCTTAGATTATTCAATTAATTGGTTTCTAAACTATGAAGCTCACAATCTCTAAATCCCTTCCAAGTTTAGAAGTCTATGAATCTGCAATTTTTTTCAATTAAGATAAACAATAAATAGCAAGTTAAAACAACATAAGATGTGAAAAAAATAGAATAATTCACAAATAATAAGCTTTTATGAAGCAAAGACACTTAGAAGTAAGGATTAAAAAATAAAATGTTGACAAAAATTCACCTAGTTGGAGAAAGTAGGTATGGTATTGGCATGCATGGGGGTGAGGGACAAGATACAAGAACTTTCTTGCCTCCTTGACCCATCTGGAGTCAGAACAAATCTCAAACACTGATCTTGGAAAATACTCCCTTAAAAGAGACCAAATGTGATTGGATTGTATGGAAATTTAGGCTCCAGAGCACTGTTGAAAATAATACAATGAACAGATGGCAATTAGTGGAGCTTTACAGCTGGGTATGGTCAGGGAAAGAAACAATCAAAGAGAGCCCTGACAAAACCACTGTCATCCCAAGGCAACCTTAGAGACTGTACATTGTAGGGAGGAAATCGATGTCACTAAAACAATCCAGCCAGTCACTAAACAAATAAATAAGCAAATTACAATAACAAGCCCAGGAGCAAGGACCCAGAGTTGCTACACATTTTATCTAAAATGTCCAGCTTCCAACAAAAAAAAATTATGGGTAATCCAAAGAAACAGGAAAGCATAATCAATACCAGGAAAAAAAAAGAGGAAAAATAATTACCTGTGAGAAAGACCACATGTCAGATTTAGCAGTCAAATACTTCAAAGTAGCTATTATAAATATGTTCAAATAACTAAAGGAAACCAAGATTAAAGAAGTAAAGGGGTGTATGATGGCCATGTCATATCACATAGAGAATATCAATAAAAATACAGAAATTATTTTTAAAATAACCAAACAGAAATTCTGGAGTTGAAAAGTACAATAACTGAAATGAAATTTTCACTAAAGAAGCTCAGGAGTAGATTTGAACTGACAGAAGAAAGAATTAATGAAGTTGAATATAGATGGATAAAGAGTATGCAAATCAAAGAATATTGAGTAGAAAAAATGAAGAAAATGAACAGAGCCCTAGAGAAATGTAAGACACCATTAAGTGCACCAACATATGGTAATGGGGATACCAGAAAGAGAGGAGAGAAAGAAAAGAGCAGAAAAAATATTCAAAGAAATAAAGGCTGTAAACTTCTTGAATTTATTTTAAAAATCAATAATCTACACATTCAGGAAGTTCAATGAACTCAAAGTAGGATAAATGCAAAGAGACCCACAGACAGACATACCATGTTAAAATGCTGAAAGCCAAAACAAGGAGAAAAACTTGAAAGTACCAAGAGAAAAATGACTCATAACTTATAAAATGTTATAGTTTGAATTGTGTCCTCCCCAAAGAAACATGCTCAAGTTCTAACCTCCAGTCCTGTGAGTGTGACATAATTTGGAAATAGGATCTTGGAAGATGTTATTAGTTAACACTGAAGTCAAACTGGGTTAGGGTGGACCCTAATCCAATATGACTGGTGTCCTTATTGGAAAGGAGAATCAGACAGACAGAGGGGAGAACACCACATGACAGCTAAGACAGAGAATGCCATGGATTATCAGCAAACCACTGCCAGAAGCCAGGAGAGAGACATGGAACAGATTCTTCCCTACAGACTTCAGAAGAAACACAGATCTGCCAATACCTTGATTTTGAACTTCTGGTCTCCAGAACTATGAGACAATAAATCTCTGCTATTTTAAGCCACCCCAATTTGTGATGCATCATTATGGCAGCCCTAGGAAACTAAGACACAAGGGAAACCATTGTCAGAAACAATGGAGGCTAAAAGACAGTGGGATGTAATATTCAACAGGTTCAAAGGAAAAAGCTATCAACCAAGAATCCTATATTAGCCAAACTATTTTTCAAAAATGAAGGCTAAGTAAAGACATTCCCAGGTGTCTGGTCAAGCAAGACATAATAAAGGAATTTCTTCCAGCTGAAAGCAAGAGGTCCCAGCTGTTAATTCAAATCCACATTAAAAAAAAGAGCACTAGTAAAGGTAATTACGTAATTATGAAATACGAGCATAAAGATATATTTTTCTCTTTTTGTATCTTAATTGGTTTAAAAAGTAGGTGTATAAAACAATATGCCTATAATGTATTATTGGAAATATATAGAAATGGAATTGCCAATAATAGCACAAATGAGGTAGGCAGGAACAAAGTTGTATTGGATTAAAGAAATAACTGCAGATGATAACTGGAATCCACAGCAACAAAAGAAGAGAAACAAATGGTAAATAAGAAGGTTAATATAACAAGAGCTATAAATATATACTTGCTCTCCTTTCTTCTCTCAGCTTCTTTAAAAGACATAAAATCATATAAAATTATAACAACGTATTGTTGGGTGTGTAACATTTGTAAATGCAATATGCATAACAATAATACTGTAAAGGGGGGAAGGGACTAGAAGTATATAGAAATGATGTTTCTATATTCTACTGGAATTGTTAGTGTAAATTTGAAGCTGATTCTGATAAGTTAAGATGTTTATTCAAGTAGAGAATACTAGAACATCTAAAGAAGGTAGAGCATTTAGGAATTTTGCCATTAACAAATAATTAACGTGGAGCTGTTTCAATGCCTGATGGAGTATCAGAATTTGAATACTTGACAATGATTCTCTAGTGTTCTCTCTTCATGGTAGTATTTTTCCTAGGAAACTCAAGATCTGATCCTGTAAGCGATTAAATCACCATAAACTAGACAAATATGTTACTATAGCAATGCTATGAATTATTACTCTTTCATCTATTAATTTATTTATATCTGTTTCAGGTCTGGAAAGAATTTCAAGTGACTATTCTTAGTCACTACTCTCATCTAATCTGTCAGCCAATTCTGTCAGTTTTCTCTTAAAATAAGTTCCAGAACCCAACTATCTCTCATTACATCCACTGCTATCACCTGATCCAAGTCAACATCACCTCTAGCCTAAATTATTGCCTAGACTCCCAACTAGTCTCCCTATTTGAGTCCTTGGTCCTCTATAGTTCTCTCCCAACACAACAATAAAAAAAATTGGTTAAAAATATCCATCAAATCACATGACTTTTGTGTTCAAAACCTTCCAATGGCTTCTAATCTCACAGAATAACAAAGTCTTTACACGGGTCCACAAAGTCCTCAATGATTTGGCCCCTGGCTAATTCTCTGACTTTATCTCCTATACTTTTCCTCTCTTGCTCTGTCCCAGCCCTGTTGGCCTTCATGCTGTTCATCTAGCACAGTAGTTCTCAAACTTGAATGTGTACCAGAATTACCTGGAGAGTTTGCTAAAATAGAGGCTGCTAAGTCACACCTCTGGAGTTTCCAATTCAGTAGTTCTCCAGTAGGTTCAAGAATTTATAGTTTTAATAAGTTCCCAGGTGATATCTGTTGTTGCTGATGAGCATACAGCACTTTGAGAACTACTGATATAACATACCAAGCACAATCCTATATCTGGTTCTTTGCATTGCTTGGGACACTCTTCTCTCAGATAGCCTCAAGTCTCACTTCTTTATTTCCTTCAGGCTATGGTTCAAATATGTTCTTATCAGTGAAGCATTCCCTGACCTTTGGAAGATAGGAACCCTACTCCTACCTTTCCAAATAAAAGGCCCAGTAAGATCACCCAGCAAGGAAGAATATAGTGGATAAGCTCCACCCATGTGCTTAGGGCTTCTAATCAGTTTTGGAGTTCTCCACTCTTAAATACAAACAGACAACTAAATAAAGTACAACCCGACATTTGAGAAAAATACCTACACAAAACACAGACCCCATAACAAATGTACAGAAAATCAATGAAAGCAAATAAAGACAATGCAGGGAGGGGGGAAAAGGAAAATTCAAAGAACAAATGAGAGGTATTGGAAATTAAAAACATGATAGCAAACATTAAAAACTCAATAGAAGGGTTGGAAGCTATCTGAGGAAATTTTCCTGAAAGTAGAACAAAAAGGATGAGATAGAAAATAAATGTGAAAAGAAAACAAAAGAATGAGAGTCAGAGGTTGAATATCTAAAGAACATATATTTCAGAAAGAAAGAGTAGAGAAAACAGAGAAGAGATGATCAAAGAAATAATTCAGAGAAACTTCTCAAAATTTAAATACTTTAGATTGCAGGGGAGGGGTCCAGCACAATGGATAAAAACATACATATGCCAAGTGTGATGGTTAGGTTCATGTGTCAGCTTGGCCAGGTGATGGTGTCCAGGTGTCTAGTAAAGCAAGCACTGGCCTTTTACTGCAAGGACATTTGTGCCTGGTTAATAAACCAGAAAGCTGGTTTATTAAATCATCAGTCTATTGACTGAACCTGTAACAGATTATATCGAGGAAGGGTGTGTCTTCCACAATGAGAGAATTCAATCAGCTGGATTTAATCCAATCAGTTGAAGACTTTTAAGGCAGAAAGAAAGGGGACCTTCACTTCATCTTTGGCTGACCAGTGAAGCATTTCCTAAGGAGTTCATTGAACACCTTCATCAGAGTTGCCAGTTCACTGCCTGCCCTGTGGAATTTGGACTTGTGCATCCCCACAGTTGCATGAGACACTTTTATAAAATCTTATATTTACAGCTATCTCTTGTTGGTTCTTGTGTACCCTAACTAATACACCAAGGAACACCTTCAGGAAATTTCCAGAAACAGAAAGAAAATCCCAAAATCCTAAAAGAAAACCCTAAAATATCCTATTTACCCAAAAACATCTGTAGCTTGGAGCTATGTACCCCAGAAAAATATATTCTTAATCTTAATCCATTCCTGTGGATGTGAACCCAGTGTACATAGGACCTTTTGATGAGGTGTGGCCCAACTAAATCAGGATGGGTCTCAATCCTGAAGTCCTTTATGAGCAGAATGAAATTCAGACACACAGAGAAAGCCAAAGGAAGAAGACAGAAGTCAACAGAACCCAGAGAAGCCAGGAGAGCTCACCATGTGCACTGCCATGTGACAGAAAAGCCAAGGACCAAGAATCACCAGCAGCCAGTCCCATAATGCCATAGTCTCGTGGGAGAAAGCATCATTTTGATGAAGCCTTGATTTTGGACTTCTCTTAGCTTCAAAACCGTGAGACAATGAATTCCCATCTTTAAGCCAACCCACTGTGTGGTATTTGTTTTAGCAGCCAGGAAATTAAAACAGACTTCCAAGAGAAGAAACAACTTTCACAGAAGGGATTGAGAATCAGAAGGGAATCAGACTTCTCATGAGCAATAATAAAGGCCAGAACATAATGGCACAAGGCCTTCAAAATTCTGAAGAAAAATTATTTTCAACCATGTGAATATTATACTCTACCAAATCAAGGGAGTAGACCAAGAAAGAAGATGAGGTTAGGGAAACAGGAAACCAACACAAAAGAGAGGCAGAGGGAATCACCAGAATGACGGTGAAGGGAAATCTTATAGCACCATCAGTACAGAAGTCTGAAAGAATAAGTCTACATGAGAACAGGTCAGAAGACTCCAGGAGAGATTTTGTCAAGAATTGACAAAATAATTTAGGGGAATAAACATATTGAGAAGCAGTTTAGAAAACTATCAGAGAGTTGGAGTAATTGGTGACAAGTACATACTAAATAAAAAACAATAATTATTAATTCCAAGTAAAATAAAAAGTGAATAAAGTTTATATAGATTTTTAAAATGTGTTTTTATTATATTAGGATGGGGGAGTCAGAAGTGTACACAACTGAGAAGTTAATAGATAATGCTTAAAACTAAGAAATCAACAAAGAATTAGCACTATAAGCATGCTTTTTAGAGATACAGAGATAAATACCAAAAGAATCAGGTAAAAGCACTGAGATTGCCTCTGAGATTGAGAAATCAAAAGTTGGATAAGGAATAGGAGACTGCTGTTCTTTGTAACATGCCTTGCGTGTCTTTATACTTTATGCATGGATAATATTAATAAACAAATAAAAATTAAAATAACAAAAAGACTAAAATTAAATTCACCTTTATTCAATTTTAATGCTAATATCTGATAAAATTAAACAGAATTTTATTTGCAGCATATTCCTTTTAGCCAGATTACATACCACATGGTCTATTTCAAAATATATTGCTCTGTTTAACCTATTATTTGGATCTAAAGAAATGCTGGATGAAACTCAAGAATGTCGGTTTTAGAAATGGTTTCTTTGAGGTAAGCTGGCCAAAATTTCTGTTTTCCTAGCAAAGTTATCAAGTTCAAATGCTTGAGTACTCAACTATATTTATCAGAACAAAGTTCATTTTTCAACAAAACAAAACTAAAGCCACCTTTCAATGCCCATTTGAATTAATTTTCTCCTTCAAATGTTGCCACTTTTGTTTTTAAAAACCTCTTCTTTATTCTCCTGAGTTCTACCTAAGTCATCCACTAGCTCTTATAATATAGACCACAAGAAAAGATGGCAAATGGAACACAGGCATATAATTTCACTAGCTCTCAAAATTTCAGTAAAATAACATATAAAAGGTTTTTATTTTTATTTTTCATGGTAAAAGCTACAGGTATAATAGACATAAACTCTGCTGGATGCCAGATGGCCAAGTATTAAAATCAGTATTTAGCTGAAACCAAATGTCAACAACATAGAACAAACTTCTGAAATACAATAATAAATCTGAAAATCATTTAAATTTTAAATTTTTAATTAAAATTTAATGTTAAATTTTATAGAAATAATTTATTAGTGCTGAGAGCTGCTAGATTGACCCTGTGGTCCCTATTCTTCACATGGGCAATACTATATAGATACTCACTTTTAAATAAAGTCAGTGGAGAATGAAGATTTTTGTGTTGGTTTTTTTTTTTTCCACTAGCTTTGCCAGTCTAGGTACTGCTGAGAGTGACAGTGTCACCAAATTATTAGGCCTCCTTTCCTTTTATCTAATAATTGATTAAGATGAAAACTTAACTCCTTATGTTTGAACATTTGGTTGAGAGTGATGATGCAATTTCATTGAAATAATTCTGTAAACTGAAGATTTGTGCACTGCTTGATGGTGATACTTCCTAAATATTTTCAGATGAGTCTAAGACTGTTATCCTTATATTTTTAAAAAAATATTTTTACCTGTACTTCCAGCTTTACAGAATCACTTGAGAAAAATTTCTCCTTAAACGTTGGATCTAAATGTGTGACAATGGAGCAATGAATTTTCACCTACATCTCAGCTTTTATTGCATCCATGCCAATTTCAGTATCTTCTCAAGAGTAGAATAATAGGACTTCTATAGCAGATATCAAGTAAGAAATACTTGCATAATTTAAGTTACATTAGTTTGTTTACTTCAGAAGGTACTCAGCAAGCAACATAACAGTAAACACCTGTTAAGTTTATATTGTTATCAGCAGACTATAATATTAAGGCCCTTTTCAAGCAACGTTGTTTTGATTTTTTTTTTTTTTTAATTTCTCTATTAGAGAATTTGTGGGTTTACAGAACAATCATGCATAAAATACAGGATTCCCATACACACCCCACCACCAACACCTTACATTGGTGTGGAACAATTGATGATAGCTTATTTTTATAATTGTACTATTAACTAAAATCCATGGTTTAATTTAGGTAGTGGAGTTCCATGGATTTTTAAAAAATTTTTATTCTGTTACTGTATGTACAATCTAACATTTTCCCTTTTAATCACTACAGATATATATTTCAGCGTTACTAATTGTCTTCACAATGTTGTGCTACCATTACCTTCTTCCATTACCAAAACATTTCCATCATCCCAAATAGGAACCCTGTATATTTGAAGCCTTAACTTCCCATTCCCTCTCCCCACCCCACCCCCTGATAACCCATTTTCTAATTCTGACTCTATGAGTTGGTCAAGAAATTTTTTAATGCATAACTTCTTTCATCTTGTTTTCAGATCTTGCAGAAGTACAGCACAAGGCAGTTTCAAGATCTCTTCTATATCATGTAATTTTCCCCAGGCCAAAGTTTCTGCTCCTGGCATCTAGAATCATTAGGACTTTAAATCTGGGTAAGAAGTTCCCCAGGTCTGGGACTTATGGCTTAGAGGGCCCCATTTTTGGCCTTCCTCTAGCTGTGTCCCAGCCTATAGGCTGAGGAGTGCATGGGGCCTAAGGAGTGTGCCCACTGGGCCTGTGCCTCATCCCCTTCTATGCCATGCTCCAGATCCTTGAAACCATAAACTTCCCTGCCCAAATGGCCCTAAGCCCAAGGCCAGGGCCTCTTCCTTGGCTCAGTCCTCCCAAAGGCAGAGCACACCACCATTAGGTTCATGCCCAACACAAGGGGAGGACAATAGGTGGCTATTTGGGGGGTTTATAGGTATACGTTGGACACTGGGCCTGAGGTAGGTATGAGGTCTCTCAAAGTGCACAACAAAAAGCAAGAGTGGGAGAGGAAGGGGGTGGGGGCAGTCCTCAGACAAGAGGCTGGTTCTCTCTGCAACACCAGGTTATAAAACAGAACCCAAGAAGTCCAAGAAATCTAAAATTGATCTTTGACTTCCAGGTCTTCATAAGGATATATTTGTCAAGGTAGAAAGAGATTTTCTTTTAAGTCTGTAAGCTTGATGTATGATTTAAACTACAGAAATGCAAGTTATGATGGGCTTTCATTTGTATTCCTACCACAGGTCCCAAAACTGTTAAAGTGCACATCTCTAGAATGCTTACAAATATGTGACATTATTACACTGTTATTATTACATTGATTAAATAAAATGGTAACCTGGAATAGTCTTTTCCCAGATTGTCATATAGCTGGCTCACTTTTGTTATTCCGGTTCCAGCTTACACATCACCTCCTCAGAGAAGTCTTCCCTAACTACTTAATATAAAGGAGCCCTCATGAATCAGCCTTCATCACATTACACTGTTTTATTTTCTTCACTGCTCTTATCTATAACTGAAATTATTTATGTAAATTTGATCACACCAGGAAAATTGCCTGCCTTGTTATTCATTTATGGACTAGTGGATTCTTACTTTATTCCATGGGTTGTAATCTGTAACTATCGTTATTTATTTTGTGGCTAAAATTGTCCCAGATATGGCCAGTATGTTCAAGCTGGCTCCTGTGTCCTTTGGTCATATCCCCATCCTTTTTTTGAGCACTTTCTTACTTTCTGGCACCTCAAGCTGTTTCAGGTTCATCTCATACTTTTTCTGCTCCAGCCCATGGAACCCTAGCTTCAATTATTCTCCAGTCCTTTTAATATTCAAAAATTACAATGATTACATGAAAAACTGTTGACTAAAGTGAATTTACCAAATTACCACTTTATAAGGTTTTCTCCACTAAGTGGCTTGGTGATATCCCCACACAGTATCTCTAGATCACCAACTAACTACATAAGTAACAGGATTATATCTGTATATAATAATTTTTTTAAATAATATCAAAAGTTTTTAAAACTAAGCACCAAAAATATTGTATATTGGTGCTAACACCAAGACCTCAGGAGAACATCCTTACTGTGGAAAACAGAGCCTGAAGTTTCTCCTCTCCTTCCCGCATACTTGGGGTGGGGGCCTGGAACACTAGGCTCCTGCTGAGACAGAACACTGTCAAAGCACATCTCCTTAAAGTATGCGTGGACGTGAGAATGCAGCTGGGGAACTGTTTTTCTGTTGCTGTCCTTGAGAATAAGATAAGACCCATTTTGCAGACAGATGTGAACAACCATGGGAAAATGTCTATGTGCACAGTAAAGCATTACTCTACCCTAAAAGCATAATAAATAAGGGTCTTGGAAACGGGACTCACACACTTGCCCGACAGGCAGTGTGTCCCCTGCTCCCAGTCTCTCAAAGATATTTTTGTCTCTAATCTTAATTTCTGCGTCACCCCTGGCAACAAGTGGTGCCCAACGTGGGGCTGGAATCTCAAAGCAGCTGGTCCCCTCCATTCCATTCCGGGGAAGGCTCGTTTAATCGACTGAGGTGTGTGATATCGGCACAGGAGCAGAAGCCTCACTACTTCTCTAGGTAAGAAGACTCCTGAGCATTTTGTTAAAGCAGGGTTACTATGGGGAATGGAGACAGCATAACCAAGTATCGTTATGTCTATCTCCTCCATCAGCTTTTAAAAGCTGGTGGTGCTAAGGCTAATGAATCTCATATTCTAAAGCTCTTGCAAATTGTAGGAAAGTGTTGCTCTTGGTTTCCTTCTCTTGGCTCCCTGGAATCTAGTGATTGAGATAAGGTGGGTAAAGAGTTAAAGAAATTGCATATACAGGGTGTCCCTTTGCCAGTCACTATTTGGTCCACTGGGACCTTAATTAAGTCAGTTTTAAAGCCCCTCCCGATGGAGGATGAGGAGTTATTATGGGGAATGGAGACAGCATAACCAAGTATCATTATGTCTATCTCCTCCATCAGCTTTTAAAAGCTGGTGGTGCTAAGGCTAATGAATCTCATATTCTAAAGCTCTTGCAAATTGTAGGAAAGTGTTGCTCTTGGTTTCCTTCTCTTGGCTCCCTGGAATCTAGTGATTGAGATAAGGTGGGTAAAGAGTTAAAGAAATTGCATATACAGGTTGTCCCTTTGCCAGTCACTATTTGGTCCACTGGGACCTTAATTAAGTCAGTTTTAAAGCCCCTCCCGATGGAGGATGAGGAGGAGAATAATGATAATCCGGCAGACCCAGAGGGTGAGGATTCTCTCCCCCTTAAGCCACGTTGTCCATCGCCCTCCGCTCCCCCACCTCAATTTAAGGAGCTTCCACTGCCTCCTCCTGCTCCCCAACCTGTACCGGGAACAAAAACCCCCAGCTGTCTTCTATTCAACAAGGCACTTTAAATTTGAAATTTTGGGAACTAGCCAGCTATATCCTTAAGAAGAAACAAATTAGGAAGCAAATATCGGTCTCAACCTTAATGACCTGGGGGCTAGTTCGTACTGCCCTATGTCCCCTTCAGTCATCCGTTCAGCCCAGAGCTCTCCCTGAGGAGTCTGAAAAAAAGGATGTAATTAGAGAGGAGGAAGATTGGCTGCCTCACCTCCTCTGCCTTTGCAGGACAAGCAACACAAAAAACAAATTCCTATTCCTAACAATTCTCATTGTCCTGTTATGGAACAATGTAACACCTATACATTCCATTAATCCCTGCCAAAAGATTGTTTATTTCTGTTTCAGAATGCATTAACTAAAGTGTTTTAAATGTCTGGCATTGTTCTAGCAAGTTTAATTTTAATGGTAATAGCATGTTGTATAAAAAGTATAAAGAATGTTTCCAATTAGAGGGAAAAAGAAAGTAGCTTTGCTCTAAATAACTGATTGTTTAAGAATGTAGGATGAAGCCTGAATGACTACGGGAAGTTGCAGAAGGTTTGTGAAGGGGGAAATTTATTTCTGTAGTCAAAGTTAAAAAATACAGAAAGCTGTAAAAAGTTTGTGAAAACATAGATACAGAAAGTCAAAAAGTTTATGAAGTGGAAAATTTGTTTTTGTAGTCAAGGTTGAGGGATGGATACAGAAAGCTGTAAAAAGTTTGTGGAAAAAATTATTTCTCTGGTCAAAGTTAGAAAATGGTAAAAACTAGTAATAACTGCTTAACAATAGAACCTCACAACTTAAAGAAAAAAAGTGGTTTTGTAAAACAAAATAGCATTAAATTCTAACCACCAACTAAAGCAATAATTAATATTCAATATTGTATGTATGTGCCTAATAATTCACAAAATATACTCCTGCTGTTTTACTATCAACCTAGCCACTCTCTTCCTGCTTCTCCTATCGTACTTCTCATCACAATAATTGTATGCTGTAAAATGTTTGCTTAAAAACAATTTCTAAAATCATTTTGGTAACTTTTACTATAAAATATTTTTTTTAAATGTTCTTTCATTAAAAATTTCCTTAGATTATTAAGGTATTATTCCTTAGTAAAAAGTTATAAAAATGTTTTCCTAAGTAATCAATGTAAAAGGCAAAAAATCGGTTTTGTCATAATAACGTCTCTGCAATTTTGTTACATGCATTCAATTATTCCATTTTCTCAAAAAGCCCCTGCAAGTCAATTGTGTGTGTGTGTGTGTTTTGTTTGTCTTATAAAAAATACTTCCTAGAAAAGGTTCCTCCCAGCAGTGCCCAATTCAGGAGGCTATTTTATTTAACTTATTTATTGTCTCATTAAAAATATACATATATAAAGGGAATATTTTCTCACTCATAACATGTTTGTCATTAAATGAGATTTACCACAATCAAATCTATTTGATTATATTATGGATTACAATATAATATAATAGTATTATATTATGGATTTGCTTGTTGTCCTACTCTTAACAAAGATAATGTATCTCTCTGAATTCTACTTTTAAATATTTATGAATAGATTTCACTGAGGACATATTATATTTCATTATGTCTATCTGCACATAATAGACACTTAAAATATATTTTAAAATATATTTTAAAACATATTGAATCATTAAAGTAATTATGTAAGTAAAGTGAAAACTATTTTTAAAAATTGTATAAATATAGTCCCATAAGTATACTGTGGAAATAAAGCCTGGAAAAATATAACCACTTTACTTAGTTATCTTTTAAATTAAAAAGAGTTAAATCAAGCACTTAAAATTTATTACTTCTATAATTTATATATGTGTGTACATATATAAATATAGTGTCTATCATGCTCCAATGATAGCAGTACTTAGAAAAATATGGGAGAATATAATTCATGCTATTATTAATAGCTTCTTTGCTTTTAAAAACACTTAACTTACTTTCCTTTTTGTAAGTAATTTTACCAAACTAAGTCCATTTATCTAAATTAAATTTAATTCACTTGCAATATCCTCACTCTAAAAATTCTTATTGATGTATTGTGTTCATATTTCTCCTACTTAGTGAAATTATAAATTTAATCTTGTAAATTTAAACTGTAATTAATATAAAAGTGCCCAGTTATATTTAAGAGTGTTCATTTAAGGACTTTAATATATAATTTATAATCATGAATACATCAGAAACTTTATAATTCAGTGAACAAAGTATAAAATTGGTGAAATATAAAAGATCTGCTTCTTTATTCTTTGTATAACCACATAGTGAGCAATAGAAATAAATTTCCTCAAATATTTCACATTCTTTGTTATTCTAATAACAAAACAATGCTTTGCATAATAGAGAGTTGGGTTAGGGTGACTACTGAAACACTGAATTTCTTCAACCTACTGGTGTAATCAACTACAGTTTAATAAATATTTTATAAATTATCAGTGATTTATTATGTCCTTACAGTAAAATTATTAAGATCTTAATTTGAAAATAAAACTCATTTTGTAAAATGTCATTTCCAATAATCTAAATAAAATGCACTTAAATGCTATTCCAAACCTCATCAACTTTACATTTTGTAGCAACACATTAAAAGAATATTTACACAAAAACAAAAAGGGGGAGATGAGAGTATGTATAAAATCACTCCTGCGGTCCATCTCTCCCGTGTTTTGTTTACCTTGAATTATTTGAATTTTTATGAGAAACTTGATGGCACTTCTGCAGAAAGACATTTCTTCAGCCTTCCTACTATGTCCAAATACATTTTTACTAAAAGTCCTCCTGTGTGGTGGAAGGACCCTGTGACAGGGCAGTGAACAATACGAAAATTGTTAACATGGGGGCAAGGGTTTGCTTGTGTCTCTCCAAGTGAAGATCAAACTCCTATTTAGGTGCCCACATGACACTTGAAACTATACCATGAGCCGGAAAAAGAGAAAGTTCATGTGGAACATAGAACCTCCGGTGATGCAAATGGAGGGCCTCTCACTGAAAACGACACATATCAGACCAACACCGGCCACCATTGAGGCTTCTCCTCCTACATAGGGACAAATTAAAAATTTGTGCCAACAGGCTGAATGGCTGGCATGGCAGGAGCACCAGCCATTCACCCCCTCTAATCTGGTGATAGCTTTATTTGCTATTGTAACTACTACTGTAAGTATGCTTCCTTTAGTAGATGCCCATGCTCATAATTATACTTATTGGGCAAATATTCCCAATCCTCCTCTATTACGGCCTGTGGAGTGGAATGATCCAGCCCCTCTTATTTATCTCAATGATACAGCATGGCTTCCTGACCCAGAGAATGACAGGCTACCAAAACATCCTAAAGAGGAAGGCACTCAGAATAATTCTACTTTGGCCTTCTTACATTTACTGCTATGTTTGAGACATGGGAAAGAATGTTTGTCTTTTGAGCAACAAGCATGGCTTTCAATAATTCCAAAGCATGGAAATGTCTCTCATTCTATGATATTTGTTGACAGGTCAGAGTTTTGCATACCAACATAACAGTAGTATAAATGATGGAACTCCACAGCATCCTGTCTGCCAAGCACCCAAGTATTGGTCTCCTGACTTAATGAGAATACATTGGGAAACTTGTCGAGGGACTAATGGTGTGCTACTGCTTAATGGTTCCTATGGAATTGTAACTGACTGGTCCCCTACAGGGTTCACAATACAGAACTGCAGTGGCCAAAACGAGTCCTGCTCAGCACATGAACAGTTAAGATGGAAAATTTATACGCATAATTTGGCATCCCTTCTAAATGATACTAATAGCATGCAAACAGAAGCCAGAAAACCTATAATATGGTGTGGTGTGGAAATGGTCCCACCATGGCCTTTTTTAAATAATTTTGCCCCTCAAACATCTATTTGGAAAATTCCAATGGCTCTACAGTATATTAAAATATGAAATGGAACATATTCCCATAAAAATAATTACACTTTAAACTTTACTGAGTTCAAACACTTTAGTGTGCAAGCTTGTGTTAGAGACCCATATGTATTTCAGATAGGTAATCTCTCTCTTAACATGAGTTCTAAGGAGGTTTCTTGTAATGCTTATGCCACTTGTACATTATATTCTTGTGCAAATAGAACCTTAAGTAACAGCAATCTTACCTTAATTGTCTTACAAAGACGAAAGGGCCTCTGGATCCCACTGACTCAGGAAAGGCCCTGGGAATCATCTCCTGATATGCATATACTATTAATATTATTAAATAAAGTGTTACATAGAGTAAAAAGATTTCTAGGTATATTAATTGCATTTATTCTAGGTTTAATAGCAAAAACCACTGCCGCTGCTGTAGCCGGCACCACGCTTCATCAGTCAGTACAGACGGCACACTTTGTATAAACATGGCATGAGAATGCTAGTAAAGCTGGGGGAGAACAGCTGAGAATTGATAAGGAAGTTAACCAGTGTTTGGTTGACTTAGAAAATGCTGTTCTCTTACTTGGAGAAGAAATAGAAGATCTAAGGCATAGAATACAATTAACATGTGATTGGAATATAACCACCTTTTGCATAACTCCACATGAATACAACTCTTCGGCAGTAAGCTAGGATAAAATCAAAAAACATTTAATGGGACATCATGAAAATTTATCTATTGATATTTCCCAGTTGCAAGCCAATGTTCACGCAATTCAACAAGCAAATCTCCAAGTTTTATTCTCGTCTAAAATCTTTCAGAGCATTGCTGATGGAATACAACAGCTAAATCCTTTACCATGGGTTAAAAGCTTAAGTAGTGAAATGTTTAAAAGTGTCTTTATAATATTAATTTGTCTTTTCTCTTTATGTCTAGTCCTCCGATGCATGAGACAAGCAGTCTCCGATTTAACTGAGGAATCTACAATTCCAGCCATCATATCTGCAATAAGAAAACAAAAAGGGGGACATGTGGAAAACAGAGCCTGAAGTTTCTCCTCTCCTTCCCGCATACTTGGGGTGGGGGCCTGGAACACTAGGCTCCTGCTGAGACAGAACACTGTCAAAGCACATCTCCTTAAAGTATGCGTGGACGTGAGAATGCAGCTGGGGAACTGTTTTTCTGTTGCTGTCCTTGAGAATAAGATAAGACCCGCTTTGCAGACAGATGTAAACAACCATGGGAAAATGTCTATGTGCACAGTAAAGCATTACTCTACCCTAAAAGCATAATAAATAAGGGTCTTGGAAACGGGACTCACACACTTGCCCAACAGGCGGTGTGTCCCCTGCTCCCAGTCTCTCAAAGATATCTTTGTCTCTAATCTTAATTTCTGCGTCGCTCCCGGCAACACTTAAAATGTAGATGAGGAGGCTATTAAGTTTTTGTTATGGCTGTTATTTATTGGTTTTATAAATTCTGATACAGTTATCTTGTACAGGCAAAAGGGTATGTTCTGGGATGTGGCTTATTTTACTATTTACTAACTCTATGTCATCAGGACAGTTACTTAACTGTTCTAAGCTTCAGACACACCTCTGGAAAATAGGAATACCAGTACCTATCTCATAGGGTTATTATAAGACGACCTGTAAAGCAGTTAGCACAGTGCCTGGCACTTTTTGAGAGCTCACTAATACCAAACATTAGTGAATGAAACACATATTCACATAATGAAACACATATTCATTGTTTTCCTGGACAGAGTTATGACTATATGCCCTTCTGTATAAAAGGAAGGGCTTAGAGAGTCCCATGGAACACACAAAGCATTTCCTTTAGTTAAAAGCAAACCGATAATGTTAGTAAAACATTTAATGCACGTCCTTTTCAAGCATTTGCTTTACTCAAATCTTGGGGAAATCATAATTGCCTGGGAAAAAACGAGGAAAGGTGTGGAGGTGGGAAGAGTGTCCCATCAACAGGACAATCGTTTGGCTTCCACTTCTTAGTTACCTTTAAATACACATTTTTTTTTTTTCCTATTTCATAGGCGGATTCATTTGCTGTGGCTACTTTAAAGAAAAAAGCACACTTTACATACCAAAGACATCCAATCAGTAATACCTTCTGACAGTTTAATATTTGGCTGATATTAAGCAGGCAAATAGTTCATTTGAAGTGAACCTCAGTAGCTACATGGTTTTAACCATAACTTGGTTCCACAATTGTGAACCCCGCAGGAATGTAATAGTGAGTTAACAGTATACTTTGGGACTTTTAAAAATAACTCAGAACCCTGCTAGTGGCAGTATTTTCAAAATGTTTAACCTTTCTTGGTGACCGTTTAGCAATAGGTAGCTAAAGCCTTAAGAGTATGCATTTTTTCCTTAAAAGTAATTACAATTCTATAATTTACCCTACAGAAATAAGAAAATGGACAAAAATTTATGCTAAAGATTATATATCACATTGCTTATAATAGCAAAACATTAGAGTCTATATTTCCAATAATGGATGATAGATAAAATAAACTGTGGTAGAACTAGTCAACAAAAAAACTACATAGCCAATAAAATTAATGACCTGCATCTACATTTATTGATATGGAAAAATGATCATGATATATCTTTAAAGGGAGTTTACAAGTAATAAAAGAGAACACATAGGATTCCAGTTCCTTTTCAGAATGCACAGTATGTTTATACATTATGATATACCTCATCATGTGTAAGTTTGGATATCCAGATAAAGAAGGATCTACACTGAAATACTAATACTGGTTATGTCTAGAATTGGGATATGAGGAGAATTGACTATGTGGTCTAATTGGTTATGTGGAGAATTTGAGGTAGTTTTTAATTTTCTTCTTTATACTTTTTTCCCTTCAGTTTTTATAAGCATGCAATAGTTTTTCAATCACAAAAAAGTTTAAATACTAATCAACCAACCATTGAATCATAAAGAATCTCAATATCTGACTTATCCCATGTTTTTAGCACTGATGATAATTGGCAGAATATTCTGGCATAAAAAGAGAATGTGCTTCTTCTCAGGAAAAAGGAAAGTCTATAATTATCAGATTTTATTTCATAATTCTCAGAATTTTTAGAGTATCACATATAACTACTTAGCATAGGCCTGAGGTCCAGAAACTCATCAGATAGACTGAGAAAATTTTTTTCTTGGTATAAGTTCTTCTTAATAAAGAGAAACAGTATAGGTAACATACATACATTGAAGTAGGAAAAAACTTACTGCAGTGGATAATCTGGATGCCAATGTCATTTCCAAATTCCCTTTGAGACCAAGAAGTGCAGGAACTAAAATGAAAACTTCTGTTACTTTTTTGAACACCTCCCAGTGCTGTAAGAAAAGAACAAAATTTTCTGACAATCGCTAAAAAGCACTTCAGAACAAAGATATTTCTAAAACTCCCAGCATTTTCCCCAACTTTACATCCACATTCTGATTGACTACATAGGTCATTTAATCAGTGAACATTTAGCTTAACTTTATTCTCCTGAGCTTTGAAGACTTGAGTTACCTTGGAATATTCAGCAAGAGTTGGGGTGATAGCTAATACAGCCACTTCATCCCATTCTACAACTAGCTTGCTAAACAACCCTGATACTCTTGAAATTTTACTTCATCCCTTTATAGTGGCAGGTGGCAGCACAGCTAGTGATTAAGAAAGCAGACTCTGTAACCAAAAACCTGTATTTGAATCCTAGCTCCAACAGTTACTACAACACCATCAAAGGAAAATTGCAAGAGTATTTTATCTAATTTTACAAATGAAGAAATAAAGGGTTAGAGAAGTTGAATGATTTTCCTAAGGTCAAAAGATGGGACCTAGAGTTGATCTCAGGAGTTCTGAGAAGTACCCTGTTCAGGTCCCCATTCTAGGCTGTGAGGCAAGAAGTTCTGGAACACAGGATCAAAAAAAGGGCAGCACTAAACTCGAATTCAGAAGATTTGGGATTCTAGGCATGGACCTGGCTGCATGAACCTGGATGAGTTACTTACCTTTCTGATCTTGATTTCTTCATGCATGAAATGAGGACAATATCTGCCCTGTCTAGCCCTTGGAGAATACCATGAGAATGAAAATAAAAGAGATTAAGTGCTTTCTAAACTGAAAAGATAATACAAATATTTAAGCACTGTTTTATAAATGTTATTAAGAAGGGATGTTTTATGTTTTACGTTAAGATGTTTTATGATGGGTTAAGGATTCTGGTGTGCTAGGGGAATATACATCCTCAGAGATGGTGGTGGTGGTGATGATGATGACGATAAATAAGAACAGATAATAGTAACAAATACTAACAATAGCTAACAGTCACTGAATGATTGCTATGTACAAGGCACCATTCTTAAGGTTTATTTAATCTTGAAAACAAACACATGAGATAGATATTATTTTTATCAAATCAGAGATAATTCAGGAATACATCTTACCTAGGTCATCATTTTAAGATTCTTGCCCATATGATTTGATCTTAGAAACACCAGAATAATATATCTGGTCACATGCCATTATACTTTAGATCTGTTGGATGCATTCCTTTGGGTTATTACTATCCTTTCCAAGTTCAAGGCAAATAAAATCCTTCTGTCAGAATTACAATAAAATCCTTAACACCTTAGCACTGATTAAGAGCTATTATTGATTGCCTATCTCGTGCCAAATAAAGTATACATTTTTTTTCTCTATATCTGCAGAGGTGTACTTGCAGAGGTTCCTAAACTTCCGTAGTTCACAGCACCCTTAGGGCTCAGGAATCTTTTCACGGCACCCTTAGGCCAAAAGAAATATCTAACTATCCTATTTATTAAGCAGTTAAGTCCAAACAATAACTATTTATGTCCTAATAATTCAGTAGCCATTTTAAGAAATAACACAAATAAATAGGAAAAAAGATATTATCTTATGTCTTTCCTAAGTAATCATAATTACTTACTAATAGGATGGGTGTACCTATTGAGCACTGCACAACTTAAATCTGGAATCAGATTAGAAACTGCTATCCTCATTTCCTGTTCCACATCAATTTTTCCATAATTGCTTTCTATCACAGCAACCATTAAAAACCCAGCTTTCAAACATGTCATCGAAAGGAACGGAGTGTCATCTAATGTTGAAATGTTGAACCACCTTGAGCTAGTAGCCTGTCTAGTGTCAGTGTTTCCCTCAAAAATTTAAAATATCTTGCAGCACCCCCATGAACTCACAGGGTGAACCATGGGAACTACGGGAAAAGTGAGAAGCAGTGTAGCACAGTAGCCAAGAGGGAGGGCTACAAAGCCGGACTACTTAGGTTGAAACCCCAGCTCTCCTACTTACCATATGATTGGGCAGAACTATGCTTTACTTTCTTCATCTAAAATACAGACACATTGTACCTTCTACATGAGGTTGTGCTCAGGACCATGCCTCGCACTGTAATGGATAACAATTTTGAGCACTTACTAGGGATAACACCAAGATTATTATCAGTTAATTTTCTTGTCAGAGGAGATAATACGGAAGAAGTTCAGAGGAGGAAAGCTGACGCTGGCTAATGCCAAAAATAAATTTCACCTCCTTACAAACTTTGCAATGATACAAACAAGTCCCTTGAGGCTATGCAAATATTTGTGAACCACTAAACTTCACCTCAATATCCTGCCCTAAAATAAGTCAGCTTCTAGTCTTACCTAGCCTTGGTCTTCTGTCAATATCAAGAATCTTATGTTTTCTCGATAAGCACTTACACATTAAACATAATGTCAGATTGCTTATATATGAACTAGATTCAAAACTTAACAGTCTATTAAATGTCCAAAAGAACAAGAGGAATTAAAAAACTTGCATACACACAATGATAATATTAGCTGAGGAACACACTGTAGAGTCTTTACTTAAAAATAACAAAAAAGTAGAATATAAATTAATTGGTAAAGACATTTATGCAAGTTTAAGAAACACACATACCTCAAATCCTTGTATCTAGGGAAGATTTGTTTCTCCTTTTAATTTAGTTTGAAAAAATAAGCCCATTCACTTTTGGATATATGACTAAATCACCAACCTCACTCATAATTATGTAAATGCAAATTAAAAGGTGTTAAGTTTTCATCTGTGATATTGGTAAAGATCAAAAAGTTGAGTAATACACTGTTAGTAAGAGTATAAGCAAGTAGGAATTCTATTACAGTGTTGGTGAGAATGTAAAGGTCTAACTTTGGTGGGTGAATTTGGTACTATTAATCAAAATGTAAAATATACAATATCGTCAACCCAGAATTCTACTTCTAGGAATACATCCTGCAAATAAACTTGTACACGAGTTCAAAGATATACATATATGAACTTACTTCCTCATTGTTTATAACAGCAAGAGATTGGAAATAATTTAAATCCCCTTCATGAGGTAACTTGGTAGAGAAATTATGATACAACCTTACAATAGAGATTATACAGCTAGAGAATTTGGTGAATATATTTGTACTTTCATATATAGAAGGAGCTTCAAGATAAATTCAAGAGAGATGAAGAGCAGCATTGTCAGTTTTTTTAAAAAGCAAATACATAAATAAATGCATGTATGTGCATTTACTATCTATTGGAGGAGACGTTAAAAAACTGGTAACAGTAAGTTCTTAGGAAGGAACAGGGAAAGGGTATGGAGGAGACGTTAAAAAACTGGTAACAGTAAGTTCTTAGGAAGGAACAGGGAAAGGGTATACAGAAGGAGAGAGACTTCTTTTCTCCACTATTTATTCTTTCATACAGCTAAAATATGCTTCAGCAGGTGCATATAATACTTTTTTAATTAAACTTTTTAATTTTGAAATAATTGTAGATTCATAAGCAATTGTAAGAAATAATTCAGACAGATCCCATGTACCCTTGACTCCATTTCCCACAATGGCAACATCTTGCAAAAGTATTCTACAATATCAAAACCAGAATACCGACATTGATAGTCAAGATACAGAACATTTCATCACCACAAGGATCCCTCATATTGCCCTTTTATAGATACACCCACTTCTCTCCATCCCACCCCTTCTTAACTATTGGCAACCTCCAATATGTTCTCCATTTCTATAATTTTGTCATTTTAAGAATATTATATAAATGAAATTATGCAGTATATAGCCTTTTGAGATTGACTTTATTCACTTAGTATAATTTTCTGGAGATTCAGCCAGGTTGTTGCATGAATGAACAGCTGGTTCCTTTTTGTTGCTGAGAAGTATTCTATGGCAAGGATGTACAACAGTACTTTTAACCATTCAACCGTTGAAGGGCATCTGGGTTGTTTTCAGCATAAACGTGCCATAAACATGTTGTACAGGATTTTCTGTGAACATAATCCTTCATTTCTCCAGCATAAATGCCCAGGAGTGTAATTGCTGGTCATATGGTAGCTGAATGTTTAGATTAACTGTAAAAGTATATTCTAGAGGGGCTGTACCTTTTTTTTAATTTTTATTTTAAAGTTTTTATTTTGAAATACTTTCAAACTTACAGGACAGTTAAAAAATAACACAAACCCCATACAGAGAACTCCAACATGTCCCTATTCCTTCAGATCCACCAATTTTAACATTCTGCCACATTTCCCGTATCATTCTATCTGTCCATCAATCTACATATTCAACTATCAATCTGTCTATTTATCAACTCATTTTCTAAACACTTGAGTATAGGTTGTAAACCATGTACCCTGAACACATAATACTGCCATGTACATTTCCTTAGCACAAGAACATTCACTTATGTATCCATCTTAAGTGCAGTTATCAAGTTCAAAAAAATTTTAAATTGATATAAAACATAGGGTCTATATTCCAATTTTTTTCACATGTCCCAATAATGTCCTTTTGAGCCTCCTCTCCTCCCTTGTTAGATCATGTCCAAGATTATATACAGTATTGCCTTTAATTGTCATTGTCTCTTTATTTGCTCTTTCTTTTTTTTTAATTTTGGGAACATACATACATCTTTAATTTTCCCATCTCAATCACTCCCAAGCATACCAGCCAATGGGATTAATCACATTTAAAATGTTGTGGTTCCCTCACCACCTCCCATTACTAAAACTTTTCCATCTCCCCAAACAGAAATCCTATACCCATTTTGCGTTAACCCCCATTCCCCCTGCCCTCTGCCTGTCGCAACTTGTACACTAATTTCTGTTCTGTGAGTTTGCATATTCTCCAAAATTTTCTTTGTAGTTACCATGGGGATTAAATTTACATCATAAATCTGTAACAATCTCATTTGCTCTGATACCAAGTTAACTTCAATAGTCTACCCAAACTATGTTCCTATAGCCCATGGTTCCCCCACCTTTATGTGGTTCTTGTCACAAATTACATATTATGCATTGAGAGTCTAAAACCACTGTTTTATCATTATGCATTTGTCTTTTTAGATCCTGTAGGGAATAAAAAGCTGATTTAATGCACTACTACTGGCATTTATATTTACCCATATTCTTACTCTTACTGGAAATCTTTATTTCTTCAAATGGTTTTGATCTACTGCCTAATGTCCTTTCCTTTTAACCTGCAGAACTCTCTTCAGCATGTCTTGTATGGCCTATCTAGTGGTAATGAACTCTCTCTGCTTTCATTTATTTGGGATTGTCTTAAATGCTCCCTCATTTTTTTTGATTAGAGAAGTTATGGGTTTACAGAATAATCATGCATAAAATTCAGGATTCCCATATACCACCTTACTATTAAAACCTTGCATTGGTGTGGAACATTTGTTACAATTGATAAAGCACATTTTTATAACTGTACTATTAACTATAATCCATGCTATAACTTAGGGTGCACTGTTTGTGTAGTGTAATTCCATGGATTGTTATTTTAAATATTTATTCTGTTACTATATAAACAACCTAACATTTCCTCTTTTAACCACATTCAGATATATATTCCAGTTCTGTTAATTACATTCTTAGTGTTGTGCTACCATCACCACCATCCATTACCAAACCATTTTCATCGTTCCAAATAGGAACCTCTACATTTTAAGCCTTAACTTTCCATTCCCCATCCCTACCCCACTCTCCCCCCTGGTAACTTATATTCTAAATTCTGACTCAATGAGTTTGCTTATTCTAATTATGTTATATCAGTGAGATCATACAATATTTGTCCTTTTGTGTCTGGAGTATTTCACTCAATATGATGTCTTCAAAGTTTATCCATGTTGTCACATGTTATCACGACTTCATTCATTTTTATGGTTAAATAATATTCCATTGTATATATTACATTTTGTTTATCCATTCTTCGGTTGATGGACACTTAGGATGCTTTTCTCTTTTGAAAATTGTGAATAATGCTGCTACGAACATCAGTGTACAAATATCTGTTCAAATCTGTTTTCAATTAATTTGAGTATATAGCTAGAAACAGGATGGCCACCAGGTCATGTGGTAATTCTAAACTCAACTTTCTGAGGAACTGCCAAACTATTTTCCACAAAGGCTGCACCATTTTACATTCCAACCAACAATGAAGAAGTGTTTCTGTTTCTTCACATCTTCTCCAACACTTGTTATTTTCTGTCTTTTTAATAGTGGCCATTCTAGTGGGTGTGAAATGGTATCTCACTGTGATTTACATTCCACTAATGGCTAATGACGTTGAGCATCTTTTCTTGTGCTTTTTTGCCATTTGTAGATCTTCTTTGGAGAAATGTCTATTCAAGTCTTTTGCCCATTTTTTCATTGGTTGGTTTGTCATTTTGTTGTTGAGTTGGATTACTTTATATATTCTAGATATTAAACCCTTATTGGCTATACGGTCTCCAAATATTATCTCCCATTCTGTAAGTTGTCTTTTTATTTTCATGATGAAGTCCTTTATTGCACAAAATTTTTAATTTTGATGCAATTCCATTGATCTATTTTTCTTTTGTTGCTCATGCTTTTAGTGTAAAGTCTAAGAAACCATTGTGTACACAAGGTGCTGAAGATGCTTCCCTATATTTCCTTCCAGGAATTTTATAGTTTTAGTTCTTACATTTAGATCTTTGATCCATTTTGAGTTAATTTTTGTATATGGTGTGAGGTAGAGGTTCACTTTCATTTTTTGCATATGGATATCCAGTTTTTCCATCACCATTTGTTGAAGAAACTATTCTTTCCCAATTGAGTGGATTTGCCATCCTTGTCAAAAACAAATTGGCCATAAGTGAGAGTTGATTTCTGATGTTTCAATTCAATTCTATTGGTCTATGTCTGTTCTTGTGTCAGTACTATGCAGTTTTGATTACTGTGGCTTTGTAATAAGTTTTAAAATCAGGAACTATGAGTACTCCAATTTCTTTCTTCTTTATCAAGATGCTTTTGGTTATTGGGGGCATCTTAAGCTTCCATATAAATTTGATGATTGGCTTTTCCATTTCTGCAAAGAAGGCAATGGAATTTTGACCAGGTTTGTGGTGAATCTGTAAATCATTTTGCGTAGAATTGACATCTTAACAATATTTAGTCTTCCAAAACAAGAACATGGTATGTCCTTCCATTTATTTAGATCTTCTTTGATTTCTTTTAGCAATGTTTTGAGTTTTCTGTATACATGTCTTTTACATCCTTAGACAAAGTTATTCTTAGGTATCTGATTCCTTTAATTGCTATTGTAAATGAAATCTTTTCTTGATTTCCCCTTCAGGTTGTTCATTACTAGAGTACAGAAATACTACTGATTTTCACATGTTGACCCTATAACTTTGCTGAATTCGTTTATTATGTTCAGTAGCTTTCTCATGGGTTTTTCAGGACTTTCTATATATATAAGAACATATCATACACAAATAGGGAAAATTTTGCTTCTTTTACAATTTTAATTCTTTTATTTCTTTTTTCTTGCCTAATTACATCGGCTGGAACTTCCAGTACAATGTTGAATAACAGTAGTGACAACAGACATTCTTGTCTTGTTCCTGATCTGAGAGAGAAAATTTTCAGTCTTTCCCCATTGAATACTATGTTAGTTGTGGGTTTTTCATATAGGTCTTTTATCATGTTGTGGAAGTCCCCATCTATTTCTAGTCTTCTACATGATTTTTATCAAGAAGGGATGTTGGATTTTGTCAATGCCTTTTCTGCTTCAATTGAGATGATCATGAAGTTTTCTTCCTTCCTTCTATTAATGTGGTACATTACATTAATTTATTTTCTTCTTTTGAACCACCCTTGCCTACCTGGGATAAATCCCACTTGTTCAGAATTGTTCCTGTTTGCTAAAGCTGCTGGAATGCAAAACACCAGAAACAGATTGGCTTTTACAAAGGGGGTTCATTAGTTTACAAATTTATAGTTCTAAGGCCATGAAAATGTCCATATTAAGGCATCAAAAGGTAGATACCTTCTCTGAGGAAAAGTCTGATGGTGTCCGGAACACCTGTCAGCTGGGAAGGCAAATGGCTGGCATGTGGTGGTCCTTTTCTCCTAGGTTGCACTGCTTTCAGCTTCTGATTCCAGTGGCTTTCTCCTCAAGTGTCTGTGGGATTTCACTTAGCTTCTCCAGGGCAAACTCTGGGCTTCATGTCTTAGTTTAGCATCTCCTGGTTCTGGTTTCAATGGCTATCTCCAAAATGCCTCTGGGTGTTTTCTCTCTAAGCATCTCTCTGCTCTCCTCAAAATGTCTCTGCCTTTTATCCTTTCATAGAGGATGCCAGTAAACTAATTAAGACCCATCTTGAATGGGCACAGTTACATCTCCATGGAAATAATCTAATCAAAAGATCCCACCCACAGGGATAGGGAGTATGGGATGTTCTGGGTGTTCTTTTTTACTTTTTTTATTCTTATTCTTTTCTGTGTGGTAATGAAAATGTTCAAAAATTGATTGTGGTGATGAATGCACAACTATATAATGGTGCTGTGAACAACTGATCATACACTTTGGATGACTGTATGGTTTGTGAATATATCTCAATAAAACTAAATTAAAAAAAAATCCCACCCACAATAAGTCTGCACCCACAAGAGTGGATTAAAAGAACATAGTCTTTCCTTGGATACAGAACAGTTTCAAATTGGCACAATAGTATATAATTTTTTACTGTGCTGTTAGAGTCAGGTTACTAATATTTTGATGAGGATTTTTGCATCTATATTCATAAGGGACATTGATCTGTAATTTTCTTTTCTTGTGGTATTTTTATCTGGCTTTGGTATTATGGTCATGTTGGAATCATAGAATGAGTTAGGAAATGTTCCCTCCTCTTCAGGATTGGTGTTAATTCTTGGTATGTTTGATAAAATTTATTAGTGAAGCCATCTGGTCCTAGGCTTTTCTTTGTTGGGAGGCTTGTGATTACTAATCAGTCTCTTTACTTGATATTGGTCTGCTGAAATCTTCCATTTCTTCTTAAATTGGTGTAGGTAGTTTGTATGCTTCTAGAAATTTGTCCATTTCATCTAGGTTATCTAATTTGTGGTGTACAGTTCTTCATAGTATTCTTTTATAGTGCTTTTTATTTCTGTGGGTATTGGAATAATTTACCCACTGATTTCTGATTTTATGCATATGCTTCCTCTCTTTTTTCCCACTGGCAGTCTAGCTAAAAGTTTCTCAGTTTTATTGCTCTTTCAAAGAACCAATTTTTGGTTTCACTTATTCTTGTGCTTTTTATTCTCTATTTATCTCTGCTGTAATCTTTGTTATTTCTTTCCTTCTGCTTCCTTTGGGTGTAATTTGCGCATCCTTTTCTAGATCCTCCTGTTGTAGGGATAGATCTCTGATTTGATATTTTTCTTCTTTTTAAATGTAATCATTTAGAGCTGTTAATTTCTCTCAGTACTGCCTTTGCTACAGTCCATAGGTTTTGGTATGCTGTATTTTCATTTTCATTTGCCTCAAGAAGCTTCCTAATTTCTTTTTTAATTTGTTCTTTGACCCATTGGTTGCTTAGGCCTGTGTTTTTTAAATTTTGTACATATTTGTGAATTTTCTAAGTCTTCCCTCTGTTATTGATTCCTAGCTTCATTTCATTGTGTACGGAAAAGGTACATTGTATGATGTCAATATTTTTAAAATTATGGAGACCTGTTTGGTGACCTAGTAGATGGTCTATCCTGGAGAATGATCCAAGTGCATTAGAGAAGAATGTGTATTCTGCATGCATGCACACTCAAACACACATATATATCTGCTAGGTGTAGTTGGTTTATAATGTCATTCAAGTCTCCTATTTCCTTACTGATCTTCTGTTCAGATGTTCTATCCATTATTGTGTATATGATTCTGGGTTGAAAGTTCTTTTCTTTCAGCACTTGAATAATATTATCCCACTACTTTCTGCCTCAATGGTTTTTGCTGAGAAATCCACTGTCATTTGAGTTTTATCTGCTGCTTTCTAGACATTTTCTGTCTTTATGTTTAATTATGATGTGTCTTAGTGTGGGTTTCTTTGAGTTTATCCTGTTTGGTGTTCACCCAGCTTTGTGAATCTCTAGGCTTGTGTCTCTTGCCAAATTTGGGGAGTTTTCAGTCATTATTTCTTGAAGTACTTTTTCAGTCTTTTTCTCTTTCTCCTCTCCTTTCAGGATTCCAATGACACAAATGTTAGTTCTTTTGTTATAGTCCCACAGTTTCCTGATACTATTCTTTTTTTCCCCAGTCTCTTTTCTCTGTTCAGATTGTGTAATTTGTATTGCCCTATCATCCAGTTTACTGATTCTTTCATCTGTCCCCTTCATTCTGTTATCGAGCCTGTCTACCAAGTTTGTTAATTATTGCATTTTTCAGTCCTAAAATTTTCATTTGATTCCTTTTTATATCTTCTATTTATTTTATAAGGCTTTTTATTTCTTTGTTGAAACTTTCCATTTTTTTCATTTGTTTAAGCATGTTCATAATTGCTTGCTGAAATATTTTTCATCATTGCTGCTTTAACATCTTTGATATTTAATTCTAACATCTCAGTCATCTCATGTTGGCATCTACTGAATATCTTTTTCATTTCACCTGATGTCTTCCTGATTCTTGAAATGATGAGTGATTTTTTATTGCAATCTGACCATTTTTGCATTACGTTATAAGACTCTGGATCTTAGCTAAGCCTTCTGTTTTTACTGGCCTTCTCTGATACTAACCTGGCAGGAGAAGGGAAGGACACTACCTAGATACTACCCAGTGGGGATAGAAGTTCAGGTCCCCCAATTGACCTCTGCTGATATTTGGAGAGGAGGGAAACTTCATTATTGCTTGGTGGTGAAGGGAATTCCATCTCCCCACGTGGTCTTCACTGACATTGTGGTGGGAGTGGTATTGTTACTTCTGGGAAATGATGAAAGTCTTGACTCTCCACTAGGTCTTCTCTGATACCACTCCAGTGTGGAGGGGAAGGATTGCCTTGCTACTGCTGGATAGGAGTGGAAGTCAGGCTCCCCATGTTGTCTCTCCTGACACTGCAGTGGTACTAGTGGGGGCTTATTATCAGCTGGCAGGGATTAAAGTTCTAGCTCCCTACTTGGCTTTCTTTGACACCACGCTGGGCACAGTTTTGGGGTGCCTAGACACAGCCTTGCAAGGCTGGAAGTCCATGTTCTCCACTGGGCCATTGCTGTGCGGATGTGAGTGGGTCACACTTTTTTGAAGTGTTTAGCTGGAGTAGACTGGTTAATGTCTAAAAGTTTTGTCTTATTAGGCTGCCCTTTTCCTTTGGCTAGAGAAAGCAGACTTTTGTTGGGGCTTTTTATGTCTGTACCCATTGGGATTTACAGATTGCTAGTTTCTTTAGCTTCAATTCTGGGATATATGAGACAAAATGAAAATCCAAGCAACTCACCATTGTGTTGTTCCCTGGATCCCAAGGTCTCTAGCCAGTCCGCCTTCTCTCCACTTGTCAGAGTCTCCTTATATTTGTTTTATTTGTTTTATATCAAATTTCCAGGGTTTTTAGTTGCACTTAATGTATATATATATATATATATATATATATATATTTTTTTTTTTTTTTAAAGTACATCTACTCCATCTTCCCAGAAGTGGAAGTCCATGTATTACTTTTCAAATAAAAAAACAGAACCATCACATCAGAGGAAGTGCTGGTGCCTAGTATCTGGGGTTAAGATGGTATTTTTTCTTTAATACAAACTCTAATTTATAAAGGAGGAAAAACATGGTAATACCATTCTTGTGAACTGAGAAACTGGTTTCAAAAATTACTCTAACATGGATACTGCCCTTTTACCTTCCCTTTGCACATTTAAAACACTAGTATTTTGTCCACAAAACTTTCTATCTCAGAAGAATAGCCCTATTCAAAATTCCAAGATTAGAAATATAACTCAGATATTGCATCATTCCATCTGAATTCTGAAACACACACACTGCAATAGTCAAATGGTAATAAAATAATATGTAAATGCAAGTGTTTTATATCCCTATCAGGCTTTTTGGTACCACTGTAGAATTTCTATAGCACTCACTTTTACCTCTTAAGGATCTTAAATATTCAGTCATATGCTATATTTATAATCCATGTATTTGTATTTTCTACTTTTACCAAACAGGCATAGACTTTAGGGTAAAATTTTAGGTTTGAATTTCCACCCTGCATTTACTAGCTGAATGAACTCTCCGAGATCAATTAATGCCCTCATTTGTAAAGTGAGGGTAATATCTATAAACTCAATCTTTGAATAATACATCCAATTCAAAACAAGTGATAGTGACAATTTTTCTCAGCAAACATCAATTGATAACTCAAAGCTGATTGACAATTGAAGAAGAAAAGTAGAAAGCAGATTGGCAGGGCTAGAGAGCAGGTCTTATATAAAACAGGGAAAAGGGCTATTAAATAGAAGGAAGATAACAACCAAGTAGTCCTCCCTAATATGCCATTGCCACATTATTAGAATACTGCTTTAAGACATTCATGACTATTTAACTCATTCTAAATTTGATCTAGCTAAGGCAGCATATGTAATAGCACCAAAGACCAACTTTAAAATTTCAGTTGTTTAAAACTAGCCCTGCAGGGAAATGTAGAGGTTTTGGGCTTCTTCACCTGGATTGTTGTTGACGTTCTCACAAATATTGAGGACGGGCAGTTTGATGTGCCAAGCCCTCTACCACAGGATTTGCTCTTATGAAGCTTGTTACTGCAAAGGAGAGGCTAAACCTGCTTATAATTGTGCCTAAGAGTCTCCATGAGTACCTCTGTGTTGCTCAGATGTGGCCTCCCTCTCTAGCTAAGCCAAGATGGCGGGTGAGCTCACTGTCCTCCCCACTACGTGGGACCCAACTCCCAGGGGTGTAAATCTTCCTGTAAACACAGGATATGACTCCCGGGGATGAATCTGGACCTGCTATCGTGGGATTGAGAACATCTTCTTGACCAAAAGGGGGATGTAAAACAAAACAAAATAGTTTCAGTGGTTGAGAGATTTCAAATGGAATCAAGAGGTCACTCTGGTGGGCATTTTTATGCACTATATAGATAACACTTTTTAGGTTTTAATGTACTGGAATAGCTAGAAGTAAATACCTGAAACTACCAAACTCCAACTCAGTAGCCTAGACTCTTGAAGACGACTATATAACAATGTAGCTTACAAGAGGTGACAGTGTGATTGTGAAAACCTTGTGGGTCACACTCCCTTTATCTACTGTATGGATGGATGAGTAGAAAAATGGGGACAGAAGCTAAAAGAAAAATAGGGTGGGATGGGGGGAATGATTTGGGTGTTCTTTTTTCTTTTATTTTTTATTCGGATTCTGATTCTTTCTGATGTAAGGAAAATGTTCAAAAATGGATTGGGGTGATGAATGCACAACTACATGATGACACTGTGAACAGTTGATTGTACACCATGGATGGCTGTATGGTATGTGAATATATTTCAATAAAACTGAATTTAATTAAAAAAAAAAAGAAACGAAATAAAGTTTCAGTGGCTGAGAGATTCCACATAGAGCTAAGAGGTCATTCTGGTGGGCATTCTTATGCACTATATAGATAACCATTTTTAGTTTTTAAAGCATTGGAATAGCTAGAAGTAAATACCTGAAACTATCAAACTACAACCCAGTATCCTTGACTCTTGAAGATGATTGTATAGCAATATAGCTTACAAGAGGTGACAGTGTGACTGTAAAGCCTTATGGATCACACACCCTTTATCCAGTGTATAGATGGATGAGTAGAAAAATGGGACAAAAACTAAATGAAAAATAGGAGGAGGGGGGTGTTTGGGGTGTTCTTTACTTTCATTTTTTATTCTTATTTTCACTTTTTCTGGTACAAGGAAAATGTTCAAAAAATAGATTGGGGTAATGAATGCACAACTATATGATGGTACTGTGAACAACTGATTGTACAATTTGGATGATTGGATAGTATGTGAATATATCTCAATAAAATTGAATTAAAAAAAAAATGACCCTGCAGTACAATTTGCAGTGTATGGAGGTGGCCTAAGGGTATATCAACTGATGAACAGAATGGTGAACTGTGGTGTATGCATACAATAGGATACGGAGCAGCTCCAGGAAGGAATGAAACTGTGAGACACCCAACAAGGTAAATGGATCTTGAGGACAGCATTTTGAGTGAAGTAAGCCAGAAATGAAAAGAAAACATTATAATGCCTCACTAATATGGACTAACTATAATGTGTAGACTCTGAGAATTGAATCTTAGAGCACAGCTTATCAGAGGAATGCTTATTGTAATGGTTTTGAGATTATAAGCTCTTACAGCAGTCACATCTATTCTTGAGTTTCAATGGTTATTTCCAAATTCTGATATGCTGAGCTCTTTGTGTATAACCTGATTGGTCTCTGGAACTTTGTGTGACACCTGAGACTCAGAGCTAGAGCTTGGCATCTATGAATGTCAGTATTACGCATACAGCAATTGTTAAAAATGCTGAAAAAGAGTCCAGTCTTCAATTAGAGATATGAATGAAGCAGCTCTGGATAGGACTAAGGCGAATCAGGCTGAAGGGCAAAGGACATTACTGACTGTGTTTTAAAACTTCAACTTCTGTGTTAGACCAAGGGAAGAAATGTTTCTTTGGTGCAGGATCTATATTTTCTGCAGCACACTAAATAATTTAACTTGTATGGTCAGTTTATTCAAACACCACAATTACATGGAACTTTGAATAGGAAGTGAGATCTGGTAGGTTTGTACAGGAACAAAACCTGTACAAAACCATTCTGTTCATTCTGTGCAAAATCCTGATACATCCCAAAGTAATCTGGGCAGAGAATAAAAATATATTTGCAGGGACCCATGAGAAACTGGGGGAAAAATGCAGAACATTGGATTCCCCCACCTGGGTTATTATTGATATTCTCACAAACATTGAGGACTACCAATTTAGTAGGCTGAGTCCTCGATCTTGGGGCTTGCCATGGTGAAGCTGTTTACTGAAAAGGAACGGCTAAGCCTTCTATAGTTGCGCCTAAGACTCTCCCCCAGAGAACCTCTTTGTTGTTCAGATATGGCCTCTCTCTCCCTCTGTCTAAGCCGACTTGGCAGATGAACTCACTGCCCTCTCCACTATGTGGAACATGACTCTCAGGGTGTAAATCTCCCTGGCAACGCAGGACATGACTCCCACGGATGAGCCTGGACCTGGCATCATGATATTGAGAAAATCTTCTTGACCAAAAGGGGGAAGCAAAATGAAACAAAATAAAGTTTCAGTGGCTGAGAGATTTCAAACGGAGTCGAGGTCACTCTGAAGGGCATTCTTATGTGCTATATAGATATCCCTTTATAGTTTTCAGTGTATTGGAATAGCTAGAAGAAAATGCCTGAAATTGTTGAACTGCAACCCGGTAGACTTGATTCTTGACAATTGCAAAACTATGTAGCTTACATGGTGTGACTGTGTGATTGTGAAAACCTTGTGGCTCACACTCCCTTTATCCAGTATATGGACAGATGGGTAGAAAAATGGGGACAAAAATTAATTGAAAAATAGGGTAGAATGTGGGGATGGGATGTTTCAGGTGTTCCTTTCACTTTTATTTTTATTCTTATTTTTATTTTTTTTTGGAGAAATGAAAATGTTCAAAAATTGATTGTGGTGATGAAGCACAAGTATACAATGGTACTGTGTGCAACTGATTGTACAGTGTACTGTGGATGATTGTACAGTACATTACCATATCACAAAACTGAATTTAAAAAATCCATATGTCTATCTTGCACTTTGAATGGGTTTTTAACCCAGGCATGATTTTTTTTATCATGTTAAATATTTAATGAATGCTTCCTGTCCGTGTATGATTTTTAACATTATACAGTGGCCACTTGCCAAATAATGTTTCACTGACTTATTCAGACTTCCAAAATGTTAACATATTTCATTATATGATATCAAAAAATCACATTCTTAATATCACCACCAATCACATCAGAAAAATCCTCTAAGTATTAGGAAGCTGTCAAGCTCACAGTGGCAGATACAAGTTTTGACATGAAAGCTAGAATTTTATCACTAGTAATATGACAAGCTCACTTCATTTTCAACAAAATGCTTGCCAAATACACAAGTCTGAATAACTATAGTTTGTCAGCTATTCTTGCAAGTGAAAACAGTGTTTCATGAAAAAGCAATGAATTCAGCTCACAACTCAAACAACTGCATAAGTGCTTTTCCTCCAGACAATCATCACTTTGGTATGCAGCAGAAATGTTTTCTGCTTACTTCCCATTTCATCTCTCAAATATTAAGATGACATGTAACAAAAAGGTGAGCTTTAATAAAATTGATTTTTATTGCATGATCAAGGACATTCTTAAGTGAAACTGACTTTGTCTCCTGTAACTACATGGCAGTGACTATTAGTACAATCTGGTATCATTGTAAGCAGCCAACGGTTTTTCTCACCACTGCCTCTGCTCCATTACTGCAAATGTCAACACAATGGAAAAGGCAAATAACATCTTAGTATTATTATGAAAATAGTTTTGACCTTGCAGACCTGAGAAAGTGTCTGAGGGATCCGCAGAAGTCCACGGACCACACTTTAAGAAGCTTTGTGTTAGCCCAACATTTAAGGTTCTTCAATATTTGGCCTCTTCTTACTTCTTTGGCCTCTGTTCTCATCATTCCCTCACTCTTAAATTCCACATATTGTTAATAGTGGTAGATAATATTGCACCAACTAGTCACTCCCCATCTGAGTAGAAGAATTATATATTTCTGCCCACTAATGTCAAGTTTGGCTCAATATCATGTGGCTTGCATTGTCCAATGAAACATGAGATATATGAGCCATCTCATTCTTTCCATTCTGCCACAAGAACAGCTTGACCCAGGCAGGGACTACACCTTAAGCCTTGGACTCGAAGATATGAAGACAAAAAGGAGAAGAGCTATAGCTGACCCACCAAGGACATGTAACGAAAGCATAGAAACAAAACAAGTTAGTCTAAATTGACTGAAAAAAAATGGCTAACACTCAATAGCACTTATTATGTGCCAGCATTGTTCTAAGTGCTTTATATATATCAACTTATTTAATCCTCATAACTCCATAAATCAGGTTCTGTTATTGCTATTTACAGATAAGGAAACTGAAGCACAGAGAAGTTAAATACTTGCCAATGGCACACAACTACTAAGTGGGGCAGTCAGGATTTGAACACACCAAGCCTTTTTTTCACGTCCAGGCCTATTCGTATAATGCCAATCACCACTTACAATGCAACTCCCTTCTCCACAGTTCCTTTCTCTGTGCTAACTACTACTCATCGTTCAAGACTTCATTTAAGATCCAACTCCTCTGAGAATCCTTCCTGGATTCTTTTAACCTAACCTTTCAAAGCTAAGTTAGATAACCAACCACTGAGTGCCATGGGGTTTGCTTACCTGTCTCTCCTGTTTCATCTTGGACCTCCATAGAGGAAGGTATATTATCATCATATAATATATCTTCAAGTCCCCTTTCCCCTTACACACAACCAGCCCAGTGCCTGGCACACAGGAGCTGCTCACTTCATATTTATTGAATGAAGCGTGACCTACACATGTTAAAGGCTGAGTTTCAACAGACTATAGTGAAATAGTTGTTGTTACCCTTAAACATCAGAAATTTTTATTAAGAGCTAACTCTATGTGTCAAAGAAAGGCAACATTATACAGCAGAAAAGGTGATGCACTAAGGCTTTTAAAGCCTGGTTCTATCACTATCTAGTTGGTAGCTTTTGAACAAATCATTTAATTTTTCTAAATTTTATAGCCTAAATAGTTCCTCCCAAATATAAAATTCTTTGAATCTTCTAGTACTTCCTGTGGTTCATGCTAAATACCTGAGGTAATGACACAGCCAAAGACACGTTTAAACATTTACAGTGAATGATTTTAATATAATGTTTTTAAATGAGTGTATAAGTTATTCCATGAACTTCTCTCAGAGGCTAAAGGAAAGGATTAAATATAATTAAACTGTTCTGACTTAAGATAGTAGAGCAAAGGTATTTTATAACTATTATTCTTATCATTATAGCTTAAAATATATTGAGCACTTACCTAATTCAGGGACAGATCTCAATGTTTTAAGTATGTAGCAACTCACTTAATACTTACCACACCCTATTAGATAGGTACTATGATAATTTTTTTAAATGAATAAACTAAAGCATGGCAAGATTAAGAAACATAATCAGCTTTAAGTGACAGAGCTAGGATATGAATCCACTCAGTATGAATACATAGCCCATACTCTTGGTCACTAAAATATACTGCCTGTTTCCATCCCCCAAATCTCACTGAAATAGCACCCCTCTTTATGACCTCTAATGGTATAAACTCCAGCATTCAGTCCTCAAAACCTTTTCTCTTTCTACACTCACTCCCAAAGTGGTTTCATCCAGTCACATTGGCCTTACAAGCCATCTACATACAAACGATCTCAAAAGTCTACCTATAACTCCAACATCTCCCCTGAACTCCAGATTCAAATAGCCATGCCTTGTCACTTCTCCATTTGAAAGTCTAATAGGAATTTCAAAGATTCAAAACCAAATTCCTGATTTAAAACAACAATAACTATAAAATAAAAAACAAAATCTGTTTCTCCCTTGATATTCCCCAGCTCAGCTAATGGCAATTTCAATCTTCCAGTTGCACAGGACAGACACCTTGGGGTCATCTTAGACTTTTCTCTCTCACACACATATTCAACATCCAAACCGTCAACAAATCCTGCTGGCACTATTTTCAAAATATATCCAGAATCTAACTACTTTTTACCATCTCCACTGCTACCATCCTAGTGGACTCCTGCAACAGCCTCTTAATTGGTCTTCTCTCCCCCTTCCATTACTAACTAACCCACCTCTTCCCAACAAGAATCAGAGTAATCCTTTTTTTTTCACCTAAAACCCACCAACCCCTCATTCAGAGTAAACACTGAAATTCTTACAATGGCTTATAAAAGCCCTGTGAGGTTTATCCTCCTGACGTTCATGTTCCTAGTCTATTTTCCCACTGCTCTTCTCCTTTCCAGTCTGCTCCAGTTATACAGGCCACCTTCCTGTTCCCTAAACAAATATCTTTTTGGCTCACTCCCTCATTTGCTTCAGGTGTCTTCAGAACGCTTATTAGACTGGTCTTCCCTGATTAACCTATGCAAAATGGCATCCATCTGACATTATCCTTCATGCATTGATAGATTTTTTTTCTTCACAGCACTTATTTCTACCTGACATATTATATATTTGTTTATTGTCCATCTATCCAACTAGAATTAAGGCATCACGATAAGCTGGGACCTTTTCTGTTTTTCACTGTTCTATTCTCAGGGTATAGAACATTGCCTTACACATAGTAGGTGCTCAGTAAATATTTAGTAAATATACGAATGAATCTGAAATTAAACTCCTGTAATTCAACATTAATCCTAGAAATTGAAAATAAAATCTTGAGCAAATGTTGACTCTAATAGTCATTATATGATTATTATAAGTTTGAAGAAGCTTTAAGGATCTTAAATTTTATTTTGAAATAGAAATTATGAATTACCAACCATGACATAAAATTCAACTTACTTTCAATATTGTTCCAAAATATGGTTTTACCTCAGAGAGCAAAAATACACAGAATACTATACTTACTTATTAAAAAAATTAACTGGTAAAAATGTACCTGGATCCATGGATAAGTTTCTATAGCCAGTTTACAAATATTTAAGCAGTGGCAGCAGCAGCTAGCATATATTGGGCACTTACTAATGTCTTTACTAATAAAGAAACTGAAACTTGGAGACTGTTGGAGATTGAATCATGTTCCCTCAAAAGACATATTCAAATTTTATATCATGTTCCTGTGGGTGTGAGCCCATTTATAAATAGGACCTTTTGAAGATGTTATTATTAGTTAAGGTGTGGCCCAACTGAGTCGGAGTGGGTCTTAATCCATATGACCAAGGGCCTTATAAAGAGAGGATATATGGAAGCAATCAGTCAGTAGAAGCCAGAAGTCAGAAGAAACCAGAGAGAAGAGAGATTGCCATGTGGCAGAGGTCTGCCATCACTAGAATGATGCCAACTCTGGGAAAAGCATGGCCTTGCAGACATCTTGATTTTGGACTTCTAGCCTTTAAAACCATGAGACAAAAAATGCTTGTTTAAGCCAACCGATTGCATGGTATTAGTCATAGCAGCCTTGGCTTTGGTAATAGAAAGAAGGATGTTGCTATCACAAGCACTTAAAAATGTGGAAGTGGCTTTGAAATTGTATAATGGTTACAGGCTGGAAAAACTTTGAGGTGCTTAATAGAAAAAGTCTATATTGCTTTGAAGAGACTGTCAGCAGAGACATAGATAATAAAAGCATTTCTGGTGAGGGCCTAGAAATAAGTCGAGAAAGTTTCTATCATCTTAGAAAAGACACAGATCATCATGAACAGAATGTTGGTAAATACGGAGGTTAAAGGCACTTCCATTTAGGCCTTAGAAAAAAATGATGAAGGAATTATGGGAAACTGGAGTAAAGGCGATTTTTTTTATAAAGTGGCAGAGAACTTGGTGAAATTGTGTTCTCAAAGCAGAACTTGTAAGTGATGAACTTGGATATTTAGCTGAGATTTCCAAACAAAATGTAAAAGGTGAAGTGGGGTTTCTCCATTCTGCTTATAGTAAAATAAGAGGAAATTAATAAACTGACAACTGAACTGTTAAGCACAAAGAAACCAGCAATTGATAATCTGGAAAATTCTCAGCCTATCCAAATATTATACTCTGATACTAGAGCCAAAAGCAGCTCTATTGGGGCCCTCCTTGAGCTTTTGAGGGGTGAATTCACAGAGAACAGGGCTCTGTGCAAGGGTGCAGCTGAACCACACTTTGCTAAGGAGATTTGGCATATGAAAACCAATAAGCCCTCTCAGAGGATTAAAAATACGTTTATTCAGAAGATGGCAGACTGGTGAGCTGTAGGTTTTATTTTTTTTTTTTTTTTTTTTTTTTTTTTTTTTTTTTTTTTTTGTAGGTTTTAGTTACTCCTCCAGGAAAGTGGGTAAAAAGCCAGGAACTGCGTGGACTGGACACCACAGAGCAATCTGTCTTTGGGCATACTTCATACAACACTCATGAAAATGTCGAACTGCTGAGATCAGCGAAATCTGTAAGTTTTTGCGGCCAGGGGACCCGCGCCCCTCCCTGCCAGGCTCGGTCCCATGGGAGGAGGGGCTGTCAGCTCCGGGAAGGAGAAGGGAGAACTGCAGTGGCTGCTCTTATCAGAAACTCATTCTACTGATTCAGATTCCAACCATAGATAGACTGAGACCAGACACCGGAGAATCTGAGAGCTGCCAGCCCAGCAGAGAGGAGACAGGCATAGAAAAAAATAAATAAAAATAACACGAAAAACTCCAAAATAAAAGCAGAGGATTTTTGGAGTTCCGGTGAACACAGAAAGGGGAAGGGCAGAGCTCAGGCCTTGAGGCGCATATGCAAATCCCGAAGAAAAGCTGATCTCTCTGCCCTGTGGACCTTTCCTTAATGGCCCTGGTTGCTGTGTCTATTAGCATTTCAATAACCCATTAGATCTCTGAGGAGGGCCCTTTTTTTTTAATCCTTTTTACTTTTTCTAAAACAATTACTCTAAGAAGCCCAATACAGAAAGATTCAAAGAATTGCAATTTGGGCACGTCAAGTCAAGAGCAGAACTAAGAGAGCTCTCAGACAAAAGGCAATAATCCAGTGGCTGGGAAAATTCACTAAACACCACAACTTCCCAAGAAAAGGGGGGTGTCCGCTCACAGCCACCATCCTGGTGGACAGGAAACACTCCTGCCCATCGCCAGCCCCATAGCCCAGAGCTGCCCCAGACAACCCAGTGTGACGGAAGTGCTTCAAATAACAGGCACACACCACAATACTGGGCGTGGACATTAGCCTTCCCTGCAACCTCAGCTGATTGTCCCAGAGCTGGGAAGGTGGAGCAGTGTGAATTAACAAAGCCCCATTCAGCCATCATTTCAGCAGACTGGGAGCCTCCCTACACAGCCCAGCAGTCCAGAACTGCCCTGGGGGGACGGCACTCACCTGTGACATAGCACAGTCATCCCTCAACAGAGGACCCGGGGTGCACAGCCTGGAAGAGGGGCCCACTTGCAAGTCTCAGGAGCCATACGCCAATACCAAAGACTTGTGGGTCAGTGGCAGAGACAAACTGTGGCAGGACTGAACTGAAGGATTAGACTATTGCAGCAGCGTTAAAACTCTAGGATCATCAGGGAGATTTGATTGTTAGGGCCACCCCCCCTCCCCGACTGCCCAGAAACACGCCCCACATACAGGGCAGGCAACACCAACTACACACGCAAGCTTGGTACACCAATTGGGCCCCACAAGACTCACTCCCCCACTCACCAAAAAGGCTAAGCAGGGGAGAACTGGCTTGTGGAGAACAGGTGGCTCGTGGACGCCACCTGCTGGTTAGTTAGAGAAAGTGTACTCCACGAAGCTGTAGATCTGATAAATTAGAGATAAGGACTTCAATAGGTCTACAAACCCTAAAAGAACCCTATCAAGTTCAGCAAATGCCACGAGGCCAAAAACAACAGAAAATTATAAAGCATATGAAAAAACCAGACGATATGGATAACCCAAGCCCAAGCACCCAAATCAAAAGACCAGAAGAGACACAGCACATAGAGCAGCTACTCAAAGAACTAAAGATGAACAATGAGACCATAGTACGGGATATGAAGGAAATCAAGAAGACTCTAGAAGAGCATAAAGAAGACATTGCAAGACTAAATAAAAAAATGGATGATCTTATGGAAATTAAAGAAACTGTTGACCAAATTAAAAAGATTCTGGACACTCATAGTACAAGACTACAGGAAGTTGAACAACGAATCAGTGACCTGGAAGATGACAGAATGGAAAATGAAAGCATGAAAGAAAGAATGGGGAAAAAAATTGAAAAAATCGAAATGGACCTCAGGTATATGATAGATAATATGAAACGTCCAAATATAAGACTCATTGGTGTCCCAGAAGGGGAAGAAAAGGGTAAAGGTCTAGGAAGAGTATTCAAAGAAATTGTTGGGGAAAACTTCCCAAATCTTCTAAACAACATAAATACACAAATCATAAATGCTCAGCGAACTCCAAATAGAATAAATCCAAATAAACCCACTCCGAGACATATACTGATTACACTGTCAAACACAGAAGAGAAGGAGCAAGTTCTGAAAGCAGCAAGAGAAAAGCAATTCACCACATACAAAGGAAACAGCATAATACTAAGTAGTGACTACTCAGCAGCCACCATGGAGGCAAGAAGGCAGTGGCACGATATATTTAAAATTCTGAGTGAGAAAAATTTCCAGCCAAGAATACTTTATCCAGCAAAGCTCTCCTTCAAATTTGAGGGAGAGCTCAAATTTTTCACAGACAAACAAATGCTGAGAGAATTTGCTAACAAGAGACCTGCCCTACTGGAGATACTAAAGGGAGCCCTACAGACAGAGAAACAAAGACAGGACAGAGAGACTTGGAGAAAGGTTCAGTACTAAAGAGATTCGGTATGGGTACAATAAAGGATATTAATAGAGAGAGGGAAAAATATGGCAAACATAAACCAAAGGATAAGATGGCCGATTCAAGAAATGCCTTCACGGTTTTAACGTTGAATGTAAATGGATTAAACTCCCCAATTAAAAGATATAGATTCGCAGAATGGATCAAAAAAAATGAACCATCAATATGTTGCATACAAGAGACTCATCTTAGACACAGGGACACAAAGAAACTGAAAGTGAAAGGATGGAAAAAAATATTTCATGCAAGCTACAGCCAAAAGAAAGCAGGTGTAGCAATATTAATCTCAGATAAAATAGACTTCAAATGCAGGGAGGTTTTGAGAGACAAAGAAGGCCACTACATACTAATAAAAGGGGCAATTCAGCAAGAAGAAATAACAATCGTAAATGTCTATGCACCCAATCAAGGTGCCACAAAATACATGAGAGAAACACTGGCAAAACTAAAGGAAGCAATTGATGTTTCCACAATAATTGTGGGAGACTTCAACACATCACTCTCTCCTATAGATATATCAACCAGACAGAAGACCAATAAGGAAATTGAAAACCTAAACAATCTGATAAATGAATTAGATTTAACAGACATCTATAGGACATTACATCCCAAATCACCAGGATACACATACTTTTCTAGTGCTCATGGAACTTTCTCCAGAATAGATCATATGCTGGGACATAAAACAAGCCTCAATAAATTTAAAAAGATTGAAATTATTCAAAGCACATTCTCTGACCACAATGGAATACAATTAGAAGTCAATAACCATCAGAGACTTAGAAAATTCACAAATACCTGGAGGTTAAACAACACACTCCTAAACAATCAGTGGGTTAAAGAAGAAATAGCAAGAGAAATTGCTAAATATATAGAGACGAATGACAATGAGAACACAACATACCAAAACCTATGGGATGCAGCAAAAGCAGTGCTAAGGGGGAAATTTATAGCACTAAACGCATATATTAAAAAGGAAGAAAGAGCCAAAATCAAAGAACTAATGGATCAACTGAAGAAGCTAGAAAATGAACAGCAAACCAATCCTAAACCAAGTAGAAGAAAAGAAATAACAAGGATTAAAGCAGAAATAAATGACATAGAGAACAAAAAAAACAATAGAGAGGATAAATATCACCAAAGTTGGTTCTTTGAGAAGATCAACAAGATTGACAAGCCCCTAGCTAGACTGACAAAATCAAAAAGAGAGAAGACCCATATAAACAAAATAATGAATGAAAAAGGTGACATAACTGCAGATCCTGAAGAAATTAAAAAAATTATAAGAGGATATTATGAACAACTGTATGGCAACAAACTGGATAATGTAGAAGAAATGGACAATTTCCTGGAAACATATGAACAACCTAGACTGACCAGAGAAGAAATAGAAGACCTCAACCAACCCATCACAAGCAAAGAGATCCAATCAGTCATCAAAAATCTTCCCACAAATAAATGCCCAGGGCCAGATGGCTTCACAGGGGAATTCTACCAAACTTTCCAGAAAGAACTGACACCAATCTTACTCAAACTCTTTCAAAACATTGAAAAAAATGGAACACTACCTAACTCATTTTATGAAGCTAACATCAATCTAATACCAAAACCAGGCAAAGATACTACAAAAAAGGAAAACTACCGGCCAATCTCCCTAATGAATATAGATGCAAAAATCCTCAACAAAATACTTGCAAATCGAATCCAAAGACACATTAAAAAAATCATACACCATGACCAAGTGGGGTTCATTCCAGGCATGCAAGGATGGTTCAACATAAGAAAAACAATCAATGTATTACAACACATTAAAAACTCGAAAGGGAAAAATCAATTGATCATCTCAATAGATGCTGAAAAAGCATTTGACAAAATCCAACATCCCTTTTTGATAAAAACACTTCAAAAGGTAGGAATTGAAGGAAACTTCCTCAACATGATAAAGAGCATATATGAAAAACCCACAGCCAGCATAGTACTCAATGGTGAGAGACTGAAAGCCTTCCCTCTAAGATCAGGAACAAGACAAGGATGCCCGCTGTCACCACTGTTATTCAACATTGTGCTGGAAGTGCTAGCCAGGGCAATCCGGCAAGACAAAGAAATAAAAGGCATCCAAATTGGAAAAGAAGAAGTAAAACTGTCATTGTTTGCAGATGATATGATCTTATATCTAGAAAACCCTGAGAAATCAACGATACAGCTACTAGAGCTAATAAACAAATTTAGCAACGTAGCGGGATACAAGATTAATGCACATAAGTCAGTAATGTTTCTATATGCTAGAAATGAACAAAGTGAAGAGACACTCAAGAAAAAGATACCATTTGCAATAGCAACTAAAAAAATCAAGTACCTAGGAATAAACTTAACCAAAGATGTAAAAGACCTATACAAAGAAAACTACATAACTCTACTAAAAGAAATAGAAGGGGACCTTAAAAGATGGAAAAATATTCCATGTTCATGGATAGGAAGGCTAAATGTCATTAAGACGTCAATTCTACCCAAACTCATCTACAGATTCAATGCAATCCCAATCAAAATTCCAACAACCTACTTTGCAGACTTGGAAAAGCTAGTTATCAAATTTATTTGGAAAGGGAAGATGCCTCGAATTGCTAAAGACACCCTAAAAAAGAAAAACGAAGTGGGAGGACTTACACTCCCTGACTTTGAAGCTTATTATAAAGCCACAGTTGCCAAAACAGCATGGTACTGGCACAAAGACAGACATATAGATCAATGGAATCGAATTGAGAATTCAGAGATAGACCCTCAGATCTATGGCCGACTGATCTTTGATAAGGCCCCCAAAGTCACTGAACTGAGCCATAATGGTCTTTTCAACAAATGGGGCTGGGAGAGTTGGATATCCATATCCAAAAGAATGAAGAGGACCCCTACCTCACCCCCTACACAAAAATTAACTCAAAATGGACCAAAGATCTCAATATAAAAGAAAGTACCATAAAACTCCTAGAAGATAATGTAGGAAAACATCTTCAAGACCTTGTATTAGGCGGCCACTTCCTAGACTTTACACCAAAAGCACAAGCAACAAAAGAGAAAATAGATAAATGGGAACTCCTCAAGCTTAGAAGTTTCTGCACCTCAAAGGAATTTCTCAAAAAGGTAAAGAGGCAGCCAACTCAATGGGAAAAAATTTTTGGAAACCATGTATCTGACAAAAGACTGATATCTTGCATATACAAAGAAATCCTACAACTCAATGACAATAGTACAGACAGCCCAATTATAAAATGGGCAAAAGATATGAAAAGACAGTTCTCTGAAGAGGAAATACAAATGGCCAAGAAACACATGAAAAAATGTTCAGCTTCACTAGCTATTAGAGAGATGCAAATTAAGACCACAATGAGATACCATCTAACACCGGTTAGAATGGCTGCCATTAAACAAACAGGAAACTACAAATGCTGGAGGGGATGTGAAGAAATTGGAACTCTTATTCATTGTTGTTGGGACTGTTTAATGGTTCAGCCACTCTGGAAGTCAGTCTGGCAGTTTCTTAGAAAACTAGATATAGAGCTACCATTCGATCCAGCGATTGCACTTCTCGGTATATACCCGGAAGATCGGAAAGCAGTGACACGAACAGATATCTGCACGCCAATGTTCATAGCAGCATTATTCACAATTGCCAAGAGATGGAAACAACCCAATTGTCCTTCAACAGATGAGTGGATAAATAAAATGTGGTATATACACACGATGGAATACTACGCGGCAGTAAGAAGGAACGATCTGGTGAAACATATGACAACATGGATGAACCTTGAAGATATAATGCTGAGCGAAATAAGCCAGGCACAAAAAGAGAAATATTATATGCTACCACTAATGTGAACTTTGAAAAATGTAAAACAAATGGTTTATAATGTAGAATGTAGGGGAACTAGCAGTAGAGAGCAATTAAGGAAGGGGGAACAATAATCCAAGAAGAACAGATAAGCTATTTAACGTTCTGGGGATGCCCAGAAATGACTATGGTCTGTTAATTTCTGATGGATATAGTAGGAACAAGTTCACAGAAATGTTGCTATATTATGTAACTTTCTTGGGGTAAAGTAGGAACATGTTGGAAGTTAAGCAGTTATCTTAGGTTAGTTGTCTTTTTCTTACTCCCTTGTTATGGTCTCCTTGAAATGTTCTTTTATTGTATGTTTGTTTTCTTTTTAACTTTTTTTTTCATACAGTTGATTTAAAAAAAGAAGGGAAAGTTAAAAAAAAAAAAAAAAAGAAAAAAAAGGAAAAAAAAAAAAGATGTAGTGCCCCCTTGAGGAGCCTGTGGAGAATGCAGGGGTATTCGCCTACCCCACCTCCATGGTTGCTAACATGACCACAGACATAGGGGACTGGTGGTTTGATGGGTTGAGCCCTCTACCATAAGTTTTACCCTTGGGAAGACGGTTGCTGCAAAGGAGAGGCTAGGCCTCCCTATATTTGTGCCTAAGAGTCTCCTCCTGAATGCCTCTTTGTTGCTCAGATGTGGCCCTCTCTCTCTGGCTAAGCCAACTTGAAAGGTGACATCACTGCCCTCCCCCCTACGTGGGATCAGACACCCAGGGGAGTGAATCTCCCTGGCAACGTAGAATATGACTCCCGGGGAGGAATGTAGACCCGGCATCGTGGGACGGAGAACATCTTCTTGACCAAAAGGGGGATGTGAAAGGAAATGAAATAAGCTTCAGTGGCAGAGAGATTCCAAAACGAGCCGAGAGATCACTCTGGTGGGCACTCTTACGCACACTTTAGACAACCCTTTTTAGGTTCTAAAGAATTGGGGTGGCTGGTGGTGGATACCTGAAACTATCAAACTACAACCCAGAACCCATGAATCTCAAAGACAGTTGTATAAAAATGTAGCTTATGAGGGGTGACAATGGGATTGGGAAAGCCAAAAGGACCAAACTCCACTTTGTCTAGTTTATGGATGGATGTGTAGAAAAGTAGGGGAAGGAAACAAACAGACAAAGGTACCCAGTGTTCTTTTTTACTTCAATTGCTCTTTTTCACTCTAATTATTATTCTTGTTATTTTTGTGTGTGTGCTAATGAAGGTGTCAGGGATTGATTTAGGTGATGAATGTACAACTATGTAATGGTACTGTAAACAATCGAAAGTACAATTTGTTTTGTATGACTGCGTGGTATGTGAATATATCTCAATAAAATGATGATTAAAAAAAATACGTTTATTCAGAAAGGATCTGCAGAAGATCCTTTTGTCTGATGGCTTGGACTCCTTTGAATTGCACACTAAACTGAGAAGTTTTTTGAGAATTTTGTATGAGTAGAAGCACTACCAGTTTGGATTGAAAGGGACAGAGATTGGATGAAATGAAGGAAAAATAACTTCAAGGGCAGAACCATGGAAGCAGATGTCTGGTCATAAAAGATTCCCTTGGGCCAAGAGACAGTGCCTTCTGCCCTCATGCTTGGAGGGGACAGGTCTTTTTCTTTGGTCTTTGGAAAGGGTGGGCCTTCTACCCCAGTGCTTGGAGAGGGTGGGACCTAAGCACTAGTGTTTGAGGAGACAGTAGCCACCATCCTCATGTGCCAGGAGAGGGTGGGGTCTATGCCCCAGTGTTTGCAAAGAGCATGGCCACTGCCCCAACACCCAGAGAGGTGGCAAAGCATTGATCTATGGTTGACTCTCAGACCTTGGAATCTAATGGAGTTAGCCCTGCTGAGTTTCAGATTTGCATGGGATCCATGACCTCTATTTTCCTTCCAGGTTCTCCCTTCTGGAATAGAAGTTCTGTCTTATGCCTGTCCCATCATTGTATTTAGGAAATAGATAACTTGTTTTCTGGGATTCACAAGTCCACAGGTGGAGAGGAATTTTGCCCCAGTATAGACCACACCCATAAAGATTTTGCTGAGACTTTGTTAATGAAATGGCTCAAGGCTTTTGGGATATTGGGATGGAGTGAATGTATTTCACATGTAGGAAGACTGGTGGGGATCTGTCATAGCAGATATAGCAAACTATGACAGAGATATTAAGTGAATTATTCAAGGTGGCATTACTAATAAATCACAATGCAGGATTTGTAACACTCTAAATCAGAGGTTCTCAGACCTTTGGATTTCATGGACCAAAAAATGTTCAAAATAGTTTTCATGGTTTGAGATAGAGTTGCTAGATTTTTGTTTTGCCAAATGACATTTTAAAAATCTGAGAATTATACCAAACAACTAAGGAAGAAAAGAAGCCAACATTACACAAACCCTTCTAGAGAAAGGGGGGAAAAAGGAGGGATTTTCAAATTCATTTCATAGACTATCATTATTTTGATATAAAATCATGCCAGAGACATTATGAGAAGGACAATTACAATCTAATCTTATTCATGCAAAATTCTAACAAAAATTGACAAACTTAATCCAGTATTATATGAAACTAAGAATTCTTCATTATCAGTTTAGATTTTTTCCCAGAAATGTAAGGTTGCTTTATTTTAGAATCAAGCAATAGAATCAAAACAATAAGAGAATAAAGGAAAATAATCATATAACCATATCAATGAAAACTGAAAAATATTTAATAACATTCACCTCCATTCAAGATTTTTTTTAAAAAAAGAAATCTCAGCAAACTAAAAAAATAATATTCTTTAATCTGATAAAGAATAAGTGACCCCCCCATAGCAAACCCCAATACATAATGATGAAATGTTGAAATCATTACTTGTGAGATCTGGAACAAAGACAAGGTTTTCTGTTATCACAACTTCCATTTTGTAGTGCACTAGAGGTCCAGTACAAAATTGCAAGACAAAATTTAAAATGTATATGGTTTAAGACAAAGAAAACTGTCATTTTTCATAGATATGATTATGATGAAAGGAATTCTAAAATAATTAAAGGTAAATTATTAACCTTAATTTTAGCAAAGTTGCTAGATACATAAAAATCAATTTATATACCTGCAACAAATGGAAAATGAACTTTAGAAATACATCACTTACAATACCACAAAAAAGTATCACGTAAATAGGGAATCTAACAAAAGATGTAAAAGACCTGTGATCAGAAACTATAAAACATCAATGACAGAAATTAAAGGTGTCCTTAATAAATGGAGGACTATACCTCATGCATGTATTGGAAGAGTCAGTATTGTAAAGTGTCAATTCTCCCCCAAACTATCTCTAGATTCAATGTAATCTGAACCAAAATTACAACAAATTTTGGATGGAACTTGAAAAGCTTTACTAAAATGTGTCTGGAAATGAAAGGACAACGATCACTAAAGCACTCTTAAAGAAGAGCAAGGGGAGAACATTCCCTACTAGATATCAAGACTCATAGGAGAGAATCATGGGAAGATGGTGGGCAGAATAGGAGGTTCCAGAAATCATTCCCTCTACCAAAACAGCAATTGACCTAGTAGGAACTGTCTGAATCAACTATTTTGAAACTCCTGAGTCTAGTGGAACATCATGCAGCATCCAGTGAGAGGCTGGAGAAAGCAGCTGATAAACTGTGTTAAATACCAGTGAGTTTCACCCTCTCAGTAGCAACCCTGACCCCTGACCCCTAACCTAGTCATCAAATTTATATGGAAGGGTAAGGGGCCCCAAACAGCCAAAGTCAACTTGAAAAACAACAAAGTTGGAGAACTCACACATCCTGATCTTAAAACTTACTTCAAAGGCACAAAATCAAAACAGCATAGTATCCAAAGTACAAGCAATAACAAAAAAACAGATAAATAAGACCTTATCAAAATTTAAAACTTGCATGCATCAAAGGACTTTATCATGAAAGTAAAACAACTTACACAATGGGATAAAATATTTGAAAGCCACATATCCAGGGTTTCCTATCCAGAATGTATAAAGAAATCCTACAACTCAACAGCAAGAAGACAACCCCCCCAAAAAATGGGCAAAAGACATGAATAGACATTTCTCCAAAGAAGATATATAAATTGCCAAAAAGCACATGAAAAGATGCTCAACATCAATAGGCATTAGGGAAATGCAAATCAAAGCCCCAATAAAATACCATTTCACACCTACTAGAATTACTACTATTTTAAAAATGGAAAATTACAAGTGCTGGAGAGAATGTGGAGAAAACAGAACACTTGTTCATTGTTGGCGGGAATGTAAAGTGGTGCAGCTGCTGTGGAAAACAGTTTGGTAGTAAGTTAAGTATAAAATTACCATATGACCTGGCAATCTTACTTCTAGGTATACCCAGAAGAATTGAAAGCAGAGATTCAAACAGATGTTTGCAAACCAATGTTCATAGCAGTACCATACACAATTGCCAAAAGATGGAAGCAACCTCAGTGGATAAACAAAATGTGGTATATATAATCAAATATTATTCAGCTATAAAACGAAATGAAGTTCTGATACATGAAACAAGATGAATGAACCTGGAAGACATTGCGTTGAGTGCAATAAGCCTGACACAAAAGGACAAATATCATATGATCTCACTGAGCCAGAAACTAGAATATAGTATATCCAGGGCCGGGGTAGAAATAGGAAATAGGGAGTCAATGCTTAAATTGTGCAGAGTTTCTATTGGGGTTGATGGAAAAGTTTTGGTGGTGGATGGTGTTGATGGTGGCACAAACTTGTGAACGTGATTGACAGCACTGAACTGTATATTTGATTGTGGTGAAAAAGGGGAGGTTTTGCGTTGTATATACATTGTTAGAATGAAAATTTTAAAAATAAAAAACAAAACAAGTAGGACTGTACAACACAACGAACCCTAATGTAAATGATGGACTATAGTTAATAATACAATTCTGAAAATGTTCTTTCATGAATTGTATCGAATATACTACATTAATGCAAAGGGTTAATAACAGGGTGGTGTCTGGAAACTATTTTATGCATGATTTTCCTTTAAACTTACAACTTCTCTTATAAAAGCAAAGAAAAACACATAAACTAGGCAACTTAATAAGACAGTAATATTCATGTCAAGATTGACAGATACACCAAAGGAACAGAACAGAGAGCCCAGAAACATCCCACACATAAATGGACCCTTGGTTTATAACAAAGGGCAACAAAGAGCAAAGGAGGAGTTCATTTGTTTCTTTCCTTTTTGTTTTCTCTCTTTCTCTTTTGTTTCTGTTGAGTTTTTGTTTTGTTATATAAATAGTGCAGACACAATTGGAAATCTATGTACAAAGAAAGAAAACATAACCCCGTACACTTTACACAAAAATCAATTCCAGGAAGGATATTATCTAAATGTGAAAAGGAAAACAAAAAAGCTTCTAAAAGGTAATATAAGAGGATATTTTAATTACCTCAGGGTATTGAAAGATTTAAAAAAAAAAAAGCCCAAACCATGGAAATTATGGGAAACAAGGACTAAATAAAAATTAAGAACTGTCTCTTCATCCAAGACTTTATTGAGAGAGTGAAAAGGCAAGCCACAGAGGGGGAAATACATATTACTAAAGGCTTGTATCCAGATTATAAAAATAGCTCCTACAAATTAATAAGAAAAAAATCAAATAGAAAAATGGACAAAGAAATTTTACCAATAATATCCAAATGACCAATAAACATCTGTCATCAGAGAAATCCCCATTAAAACCACAATAAGATAACACCCACATGCACCAAGAATTTCTAAAATCAAAAAGGAAGTGAAGCAATGGGACCTCTCATACACTGCAAGATGGAATATAAATTGGTACAACCACTTTGGAACCACCAATTAATAGAGGGCACAAGGAAAACTAAATGATGTACTAGAAAGATTCTATTTCTTAACCTTGTTGATAGTTATATGGGTGTTGGTGTCATGAAAATTCAAGGAACTGTACATTTTTGTATAGTGCATTTTATGCAAGTTAACTTTCAAAAGTAAAGTTTTTAAAAGCACATTCAGGTAAAATCTTTCAAAGCCATTTACATTGTGAGTTTTTTAAAAAAGATTTTAACCCTAAGAAATATTATAAAGCCCATAGGGCTAGCAGTGTTAAAGTTCATAAAATATCATAAAAGGAACTTTTTCCAATTATATATATATGTTATTCTTTCAAATGGTATGTACCTTAAATTACACCAGAGGAATGTACACAATGAAGTACACAAACATTCTGCTTATCTAAACACTAACATATTATTTCTATAGATGTTGCCATTTCTAAACAGCTAAATGTTGAGTATTTCTTCAGAATAAGTGGTATATCTAGAAAAAAAATCAACCAAAAAAGTTTATTCGCTTTAGCAGCTGTGATACTATTTGTGCCAGTTTGAAACTGTTATGTACCCCAGGAAAGACTACGTTCTTTAGTGCAATCTGGTGGGGGTAGACTTATTATGGGTGGGATCTTTTGATCAGGTTGTTTCCATGAAGATGCGACCCACCCAACTGTGGGTGAGATCTTTTGATTAGATTGTTTCCATGGAGGTGTGACCCTGCCCATTCAAGGTGAGTCTTGATTAGTTTACTGGAGTCCTTAAGAGCCAACACAGACCCAGACGCTTGGAGACGCAGACAGAAAGATGTTTGGAGATGCTAAGCTAAGAGATGAAGTCCAGAGTTTGCCCCTGAGAAGCTAAGAGAGGACCCCCAGACTCTTAAAGAGAAATGCCCTGGGAGAACAAGCAAGGATGCAAAAGGAAGAAAGAGAGAAGCTAAGCAAGACAGAAGCCCAGAGACATTTTGGAGAAAGCCATTTTGAAACCAGAACCCAGGAGCAAAGGACCAGCAGATGCCAACCACATATCTTCCCAGCTGAAAGAGGTGTTCTGGACACCACTGGTCTTTCTTCAGCGAAGGTATCCTCTTGTTGATGCCTTAGTTTGGACACATTTATGGCCTTAGAACCATAGATTTGTAACCTAATAAATTCCCTTTATAAAAGCCAATCCGACTTCTGGGAAGATGGTGGAGTAGGCGAGGTGGAACAGGCTTATCTTCCATGAAAGAAACTAGAGAGGGGCCAGAGGACACCCGGGACTGCAGTTTTGGGGTGTGACTGGCCATAGAGGGTCTCCCACCATAAATGGAGGGGATGTGGACAAAAACTTGAGAGATGGTGACTGGAGGGGTGCTGTGAGCTTGTTTGGCCAGGTCCACCTCCCAGGCTGGCAATGGTGAGACAACCTCCGGACATGCGGGTGAGCAGCAGCTCTCCACTTCCATGCACCTAGCTTGGCAGTTAGCTGGGGAGGTGATCCTTTATAGCCAAATGGCCCAGAGCTCTTGTGAGGGAACTTGGGAGGCAGCATTTTCTCTATGCCTATGGAAGTCCAGGGATGTGTACAAGGCAAGAGGAGGGGAAAGGAGAAGGCACCATACCAGCACATCAGAAGCCCTTCCCACACCCCAGAGGCTTGCAAGCAGGTAGGGAGCAGGGCATGTTTGACCTGCAGTGTGCCCTTGAGCAGATTCCCTAACTGCTCAGGGCCCACATTGCAGCCCCAGGGCAGGCAGTCCCCAGTACACATGGAGAACTGGTGCGCTGATTGGTTCCCCATCTGGTTTGGACTCTGCCCAGCACACAGGTGAAATCTGAGGAAGACTGACTTGAGGGCACCACCTACTGGCAGGATAGGGAAACTGCAATCCAAAAATCTGTAGCTCAAGAACGCCACCTGCTGGTAGCTGTAACTCTCCCAAATTATATATAAATGCTCAAATAATCCTGCATTTTGCAAAATAACCTTATCAAGATAAGCAAATGCCCTGAAGCCAACAGAAAAATCACAAAGCACTTGAAGAATCTCAAAGATATGGACAAGCCTAAGAAACAAATTAAAAAGCCAGAAGAGACACAAAATTTAGAGCAATTAATTAAAGAAGTACAAATAAATCTCCAAAACAACTTCAACGAGATGGCTAAAGACATAAAGGATATCAAGAAGACTCTAGAAGAACAAAAAGAAGAATTTGAAAGAGTAAGTAAAAAAAAAAATAGCAGATCTTATGGAAATAAAAGACACTGTAGATCAAATTTAAAATATACTAGAGACACACAACAGCAGATTTGAAAAGGCAGAAGAAAGAATAAGTGAACTGGAAGACAAGGCAATCGAATGCAAATACACAAAAGGACAAATGGTGAAAAAAATTGAAAAATTTGAAATGGATCTGAGAAATGATGGACAACACAAAGCCAACAAATATAAAAATCACTGGTGTCCCAGAAGGAGAAGAGAAGGGTAAAGAGTTAGGAAGAGTGTTTCAAGACATAGTTGGGGAAAACTTCCCAATCCTTCTAAATGACATAAATATGCAAATCAAAGATGCCCAATGGACTACAAATAGAATAAACACAAATAAACCCACTCTGAGACATATACTGATTGGATTGCCAAATGCTTAAGAGAAGGAAAATGTTCTGAAAACAGCAAGAGAAAAGTGATTCACCACATACAAGGGAAACAACATAAGACTAAGTACTGATTACTCAGCAGGCACCATGGAGGCAAGAAGGCAGTGGTATGACATATTTTAGATTCTGAAGGAGAAAAATTTCAGCCAAGAATTCTTTATCCAGCAAAGCTCTCCTTCAAAATTGAGGGAGAGCTTAAAATTTTCACACACAACCAAATGCTGAGAGAATTTGTTAACAAGAGACCTGCCCTGCAAGAAATACAAAAGGGCGCTCTACTGGCTGAGAAAAAAAGAAAGGAGAGAGAGGTCTGGAGAAGGGCACAGAACTAGAGCATTACCAACAGTAACTTAAAGGAAAAAGAGAAGGTTGGGGTGGGAAAGGAGATATAACTAAAAACCAAAGGATAAGATGGCTGGTTCAAGAACTCCCTTCACAGTAAAAACTCTGAGTGCGACTAGATTAAACCCTCCAATTAAAAAATGCAGAATGGTAGAATGGGTTAGAAAGTATGATCCATCAATATGCTATTTACAAGAGACTCAGACCCTGGGACACAAAGAGACTGAAAGTGAGAAGACAGAAAAAAATATTCTACACAAAAGCCAATCAATTTCTGGTATTTTGCATAATGGCAGCTTTAGCAAACCAGAACACTACTGTAATAACTTGAAGCAACTATTGTAACAACTGCTTCATGTGGACAGGTATGGTTTGGTCCCCCTTTGGTAATATAATCTATTCAAAACTTCAATACGTCTCTTAACACAGTACCCTCACACCCTTTTTTCATCTAATGATGGCAAAATTATGTTTCTATCCATGTACATTTTCCCTTTCAATAAAAATGTTATCTGTTAAATTGTTTCTCAGAATCTCAAATGACCTGATATTCTTTTAAGGAGGAAACATGAAAGACAAAAGCATAAAGGATACATAAATAATATATACAGGTTAATGTATCAACACTTTCCCAGAGTTAATGTTTCTCTGACTAATGAAGACTGACAGCAACACAATGTCATATTTTGACAATTCACTACTTAGAAAGATAATCAGATAACAGGTAGTTTGTACCTATAAGACATTAGGAATTCTTAAAATCAATAAGTAGCAGACAAATTAAAAAATGGATAAAAGATACAAACAGTAATTCAAACAAGAAATAGTCACAGAAAAAATAACAATATCCAGTTAACATACAAAAAGATGATAAATGTGAATAACAATTAAAGAATGTTAATTAAAACAAGACAGTTTTCCCTATCAGACTGACCAAAATGAAAAATATTTAGACTATCCAAGGTTGATAAGGTCTTGGAGAAACAAAAGTGCTTATATATTGAGGATAGAAATATAAATTGGTACAAACTTTTTGGAAGTTAATTTGACAGTATTTATAAAAATTTAAATGCATACACACCCTAAAACTCAGCAATCCTATTTTTTAATCTATCCTACAAAAATATTAGCACAAATGGTAATTTTTGGTTTGCTTCAAAAATGGCATCTTCATCACCACCATTAGAAATGTCTCCATCTTGTAACATAGGAGTAGTTTCAGAAACCTCCCTAATTATAGTTGGCAGAGAATCTTTGTTGTACCAATTTGGAAAGATGTCCAAGATGTATTGTTAAACAATAAAAATAAGTTACAGAAAAATATATGTAATGTTTCATTTTAAGTTTTGAAAAAACTCTGCACATGTGTATATGTAAGCATAAGAAGAAGCATATAGAAATATGTCTGAAAGTATACACAACAAACTTAATAGTAATCCCTAGAGGGGAGAAGAGTTTTCATCTTGGAGATGAGGAATAGGGAGACTTTTTGTCTTTTATTTAATACACTTTATTGTTTTAATTCATTTTAATGAATGTATATGAATTTTTATTTTAAAAAAGGAAATATTTAAATATAACATCAATAGGATGTTGTTTTTTAACTTGGGGTCTTTAGAGAAGAGTTACTTTGTGGTCAGAATGACACTACTCTTTTAGAACTTCTTCAGGGAAAAGAAACTCCTAGAAATAACAGATTCTCTACCAGATTCAGCACTAATTCATTTTACTAAGGGATAAATGAAATCTAAATTAAATATTTGAGATTTGTAAACTACATAAAGAATTTTAAACAGACATGGAATATTTAAAAGGCAGTAAAGTTCAACAAAGACAAAAACCCACCTGTACTATATCCAAAACCATTCCGGCTGAAACTGTTCCAAAACCAGCTAACAAAAACGGCACAAGTATTTGCAATGCCATGACACCACTGGATTCCTTTGGTAATTTTTGGTTTGCTTCAATAATGGCATCTTCATCACCACTACTAGAAACGTCTTCATCTTGTAACATGGGAGTAGTTTCAGAAACCTCCCTTCCATCACAGTAATTATAGTTGGCATAATCATCATATTTTTGGCTACAGCTTGATGGTGCATGCCCATTGTTGCCATGAAAAGATTGCTCTGAAAAACTGTGATACTCCACATGTTGTTCGGATCTAGTATTAAAAGTCTGTGCAGCAGTTGATAACCCATCTTGCCAAATGCCATTTGTTTTTTTGTGCCTGTCTTCCTGATTTTTCTGGTAAATGACTGGAACCATACTCAACAGTAAGTTTAAAAACTTATCAGATTGAATTGTATTTAAATGTAAAGTCCAATCTACAAAACCTCCTCCACCACTTGCACCATCACTTGTTTTATTAGTGATAGATATTCCTTTACTATTAGTCATATTGTCATCACAAAAGACCCTGTACTCCTTAGATTTCAAGCTTCAAGAATCATAGCTGATGAATTAGAACCACACAAACATTAAAACATTGACTTCATTTCGCAGAAAACAGTAATGTTTCCACTAACAAATGGTGTTTAGTAGTTCCACAGCAGGGGTTGGATCTGGAACAAGAAAAAATAAAATAGTGTTTAAAAATCAGATGAACTCTCTTGATACTTAGATTTTCACATGTGTTTGTAAAAACACACATGTTCTTAAATCAACTCTAAGGTACTAACACTACACTTTGTGGGCTTAAAACCTAACTACCTTATGCCACCCAGTAAGCATAGAAAGAAATATAAAACAGCTATTTTTTGTGCTCAATGTTGGTTAAAAGTGTTTCTTACCTTCGCAAACTTTATATATTAATATCTATGTGAAATCTTCAATTGCCTCTGAAGCTCTACACTAGACAAATTTATGAAAGTGTTATCTTTTATTACCATAGAAAGGGCTCAAAATCAAATTGCTACAACTACATATGTCAACAGACAGTAAAAGGCAAGTTATATTGCATTATACTTTAAACATATTAAATAATAAACCATATTATTTTATTTATAGTGTAATGTAATGTACATTTTGTTACTAAAATGTGGAGAGACAATGATGATGTTTACTACAAAAACAGTTGGTAGATAACCTGAGTACCGTTCCAGGCATATATTTCTTTTTTTCTTTTTTTTTTCCCATGGACAAGAACATTCTTTTATGCAACCTCATTAAGCGCAGCTAAGAAGTTCAAGAAATTCAACACTGATACAAAGCTTACATTCTATATTTCCCTTTGTGTGTGTGTGTGTCCCATCTGTGTCCCTTTGAGCCTCCTCTCCTCCATCCTCAGATCCCATCCAAGACCATCCTTGGCATTTAATTGTCATCTATTTAGACTATTTTTTTTCTTTCAATTGTGGAAACATATATATAGCCTAAATCTTCCCATTCCACCCCCTCCCTAGCATTCCATTAGTGGGATTAATTACATTTAGAATGTTGCAATGCTATCACCTTCCCACCATCCATTTCTAGAAGTTTCCCTTCATCCCAAACAGAAACCCTACTCTCATTTCTTAACTCCCATTGCCCCTTCCCCCTCTTCTTGGAACCCTTACTCTACTTTTCATCTCTATGGTCATATTCTCTGATACTTTCTTTGTGTTTACCGTGGGGCTTAAATTTAACATCTTAAATCTATACCAATCTTATTTTTCTTTGATACCAACTTAACTTCAATATGACACATAAACTATGTTCCTATACTCCATCATTCCCCCACCTTTATGTAGTTCTTGTCAAAAATTACATATTTTACATTGAGTCCAAAACCACTGATTTATCATTACAGTTTATGCATTTTAGATCCTGTAGGAAGTAAATACTGGAGTTATAAATCAAAAATACAGTAGTATTGGTGTTTATATTTACCATGTGATCTTTACTGGAAATCTTTATTTCTTCATGTAGTTTCACTCAGTTGTTTAGTGTCCCTTCCTTTCAGCCTGCTCAACTCCCTTTAGCATTTCTTATAGGACTGATTACTGGCAATTAAGTCCCTCAGCTTTTGATTATCCGGGAATGTTTTTATCTCCCCCTCATTTTTATCCTCCAGGTGTTTGTGAATTCTCCAAGTCTCTGATGGTTATTGACTTCTATTTGTATTCCATTGTGGTCAGAGAACGTGCTTTGAACAAATTCATTTTTTTTAAATTTATTGAGGCTTGTTTTTATGTTGTTTTCCAGCATACAGTCCATTCTGGGGAAAGATCTGTGATCACTAGAGAACAAAGTGTGTCCCAGTGACCTGGGATGTAATATTCTATATATGTCAGTTAAAATTTTCTATCTCTCTCTCTCTTCTTTCTTTGTTTCTCTGTTGGTAGGGCTCCCTTTAGTATCTGAAGTAGGGCAGGTCTTTTATTGGCAAACTCTCTCAGCATTTGTTTGTCTGAGAAAAATTTAAGCTCTCCCTCAAATTTGGAGGAGAGTTTTGCTGGATAAAGTATTCTTGGTTGGAAATTTTTCTCTCTCAGAATTTTAAATATATCACGCCACTGCCTTCTCGCCTCCCTGGTGGCCACTGAGTAGTCACTACTTAGTCTTTTGTTGTTTCCTTTGTATGTAGTGAATTGCTTTTCTCTTCCTGCTTTCAGAATTTGCTCCTTCTCTTCAGTATTTGACAGTCTGATCAGAATACATCTTGGAGTGGGCTTTATTTGGATTTATTCTATTTGGAGTTCACTGGGCATTTATGCTTTGTGTATTTATATTGTGTAGAAGGTTTGGGAAGTTTTCCCCAACAATTTCTTTGAATACTCTTTCTAGACCTTAACCCTTCTCTTCCCCTTCTGGGACACCAATGAGTCTTAAATTTGGACATTTTATTTTATCATATCCCTGAGATCCATTTTGATTTTTTCGATTTTTTTCCCCATTCTTTGTTTTGTTCTTTCATTTTCTGTTCTGTGGTCCTTGAGGAGGCTGAGTTGTTGTTCCACTTCCTCTAATCTTGTATTATGAATATCCAAAGTCTTTTTAATTTGGCCTACAGTTTCTTTAATTTCCATAAGATCTTCTATTTTTTTATTTACTCTTGCAATTTCTTCTTCATGCTCTTCTAGGGTCTTCTTTATGTCTTTTGTACCCTGTGCCATGCTCTTCTTCATGTCCTCTATATCCGGTGCCATGCTCTCGTTGCCTGTCTGTAGTTCTTTGATTAATTGCGCCAAGTACTGTGTGTCTTCTGATCTTTTGATTTGGGTATTTGGGTCCTCCGCATCGTCTGGTTTTATCATATGCTTTAAGATTTTCTGTTGTTTTTGGCCTCTTGGCATTTGCTTTACTTGAGCTCTCATATGTCAGAACTGCAGCTTGGTGGAGCACACTTTCTCTGTCTAACTAGCAGATGGCGTCCGTGAGTCACCTATTCCCCTCAAGTCAGTTCTCCCCAAATCTGTCTTTGTGGTGTGTGGGGATCTGACTCTTGTGGGGTCCAATTGGTGCACTTAATTTGGGTATGTTGGTGCTGTCTGCCCTGAATGAGCGGCGTGTGTCTGAGTGGTTAGAGAGGAAGGGCAGTTTTAATAATCAAACCTTCCAGGTGTTCCCGGAGATTTAAGGCTGTTCTCTGCCGCTGACCCACAAGTCCTTGGTATTGGCATAGGTTCCCTGGGATTTCCGAGTGGTTCCCCCTTCCCTGCCGTGCTCTTCCAGGATCTCTGCTGAGGGATGGCCACGCCACATCACAAGTGTGTGCCGGCCTCCAGGGAAGCCATGGGACGTCAGGCCATTCAGGGGCATTCCCAGCCCGCTTCAAAGATGGTTGAATGGGGTGTGTTAACTTGCCCCTTTCTGTACAGCTCCGCCCTCCCAGCTCCGGGACAATCAGCCATGGGTGTATTAAAGGCCACTGTCCACGGCCGACAATGTGGCATGTGCACGGTGCTGCGGGAAAGACTCCCTGTCACACTGGGCTTCCCGGCATGACTCCGGGCCCGGCCCCGGGCAGGAGCGTCCCCTGCCCGCGGGGGAGACGGCTGCAAGTCATGCGGTCCTTTCTCTCTTTGGCTCCGCTTTGCTCCCCTGGGCCTGAGACAGTCAGCAGCAGGTGTGGGAAGGGGTATCCTCCACCGCAGACACTGAGGCATTAGCCCAGCCCGCTCCTGCCATGCTCCACTGTGGGGCTCTCCCCGTCGTATCTGCAGCTGCTCCCGGGCTTTTTTTTTTTTTTTTTTAAAGAACTAGTCCATCTCCAAATGCCAACCCACCATTTCCCCACACTGCAGCGTGGCTGAGGGACTTTCAGCTGACTCAGTCACTCGTTTCAGAATGCAGACTCCTGGTTTCACCAAATGCATGGTCCCTGTAGATTTAGCAGACCTTGTCTGGCTGGTGCTACTCTGGAAGTGGTGTTCTGGGTCACTTTCTGGTTTTTATCTAGTAATTTTCACAGAGGTGTTTTTTTGCCCTGTCTCACCTCATCTTAGGTTCTCCCATATATTTCTTACATAAAATTTTGTTGGATTCATATATATAAAATCTTGACATACAAACAATTCATTGTAATTGACTTGGGAATGTAATCCCTCTGTTATACAGGTGTAAAGATTAATTTCATGTGTCAACTTGGCTAGGTTATGGGACTTTTTTTTCCAAATTGCTACATTAAAAGTTTTTTAATCTATACTGCTCATGTAATGTCAGTAAAAAAAAAAAAAAATACAGCTCAGGCATGATTCACAAAACTTTTACTAAACTGTTGGTATCAAATGTTATTATTTAGTAGTTATGTTCCAAAGACTATTTAGGTTCCTTGTGCAGGGAACACAATGGCAGCTCTGATTCTTTCAGTGCCTTAGACCCTTCTTACTCAAAGTATGGCCTAAGGGCCAGCAGCATTGGCATCACCTGGGAGCTTGTTAGAACTACAGCTCTCAGCAGCTGCTCCCAACTTACGAGTCAGAAGCCACATTTTTTGTAATATCCCCAACAGATATGCATGTACTTAAAAGTCTGAGAAACACTTCCCTATATATTCCAAAAGGAATCTGATTTACATCCATCCAATCAAAAATTTGATAGACTTTTAAGGGTGAACAAGGACATAAGCACTGGTAACACAAATACTAGCAGTGCAAGTGTAAACTGTTAAAATCACCTTGTAAAACAACGCGGCGTTATCCACTAAAATTGAAGAGGCACATGCTCCACAACCCAGCAATTCCATTCCTAAATATACATCCTGAAGAAACTCTTCCACTGTACACCAAAAGATCCAGAAAAGAATGTTTTTAGTAGCATTGTTCATACTAACAAAAACAGTCCAAGGTATCCATTTGGCCTCCCACTGCCAAATTCCACATGGCAGAGGTCATATCTTATGTTTCCTGTTATATGTAATACATCTCTTGGCCCTCAAAAAAGTTAAAAATGAATACAGCAACGTAAAAGAAATTTCAAATGTACTACTGCTTGGCAGAGCTTGAATTCATGCTATCTATGTATAAGTAGGGGAAAATATATAAAAGTGAGGGAAAAACACTTTAAATACAGTATTTTGATCTCATGTAGTTAATTGAAGAAAAGGAACAATCCCATGGTAACATTTCTAAAGAATGAAGGTAAACCCAGTCAGTAACTGTCCCATGAACTTCATAAGGTGTATCAAGTAGGTCCAAACAATAGCTGAATTAATAGTAATCTACATACTTTATCTCGCAATTTTATCATCATTGTTCGGTTCAATTAAAAGTACTTGGAAAGTGAAATATAAGAATGCTATCTCACCAATACTGCCCTCCCTGATCAAAAGGCTAACCTCTAAAGTGTAATGAAAGTACCTTCTTTTTGGACTGAAATATATATAGTTAGCTCCTAAGAAAAATCTTGACTTCTTTGGCTCAAATGGGAAACTTTCTACTTAAACTGCATTCAGGAACTCACATAGGTTTCATTTAAGTAATAGGTGGTGATGCCAAACTTTCTTAACAAGTTGAGAAAAATGAGAGAAGAGTAAAAGGGTATTAACTGACATTTCAGTAACATCGAGTTGCTGCAAAATTGGTGAGCCTGATATTCTCCCCACAAAAACAAAATCTTGTGGTGAGTCATCGACATGAGTCAGCTACTGCTGTCAAGGGCTAGCTGATTCCATAAAACATCACTAATTTCTGAGACTATCCCAGGAAAAAAAAGAGTAACATTATAAAATTTATCAACCAAAGTTTCTAAAGACAGCCAGCATTTGTAAAGAATTTGTTTTAGCCCAGAGTAATAATCAGTGGGTATCATAAATCCTCAGTATACTAAATCCTCAATACCTCTCAAATAATTTTCCCGATGAAACCAAACCCAGAGCAACTTATTTTGGTCTTAGAATCACAAAAACCTCCAACCTCTACTACCTCTTAAAAGCGGAGAATTTTCTAATGAATGCTTTATTTGTAAGAAGGACACATCAAAAACGAGCCAATGAGTTAATTAAAATGCTCTCTGATTGTGGCAAGGAATTCACAACTATATGATGATACTGTGAGCCACTGATTGTATATTTTGGATGGATTATATAGTGTGTGAATATATCTCAGTAAAATTGCATAAAAAAAAAAAAAGAAACAACAAGCCAGTGAAGCAACTAAAATACAACCCATAGTTAAGTCATTTCTAGTTACTGAGAAAATGTTGACAGAATAAATACAATATGTGTCCAAAGAACTAAGTGGATTGCATAGAGAGTACATTTTAATACTTCCAAGTGCCAACAGTTAGAGTATCAGTAGTCCATATCAAACCAACCAAATGAAAGTGAAAACATCCAATCATTGAACTGGGAAATTTGATTAAAGTTATAGTAGCACATAAACAGTTTTTGTAACACAAAATCACGTAATTACCAGAAACATTAGTGAAGGACGCTGTTTGAAACAAGACAATGGATGGTTGGACCGCGAACAAGTTGAATCAAAGAACTCTGCTTTGAAGTTGAGGAAACTGCTTTTAAATTTAAAAAAGGTGTATTTCCCCTGCTGTATAATAAACATTTCTTACATGTATCTTATCTAAAAAATCTACCAAACATTAATAATTCTTTCTTACAAGTGACATAAAAGATTCACCAATTTCCTACAAAACTGCAAGAGTACATCACTTTTTGCAATATCCCCCTCTCCTGTATAAAGTCACACAAGAAACATTATTTAGAAATTATAACTACCGAAAGCCTTGCCATTGAAAACTGGTATTTTCACTTTTCACTAATATGACTTTTCACTAATAAGACTCCTTTTTTACTTCATCAGTGAGAAAACCTAGAGCTACATCGAAACTCATATCTTATGATCAGTTTGTTCACCTTAATGTTATACTCCTAGTTTTATTTTATCTGATACTGATTTTGCACTTCTATTTTTTAAATCAGTATTTCTTGTGGATGATGTTTTTTATAAGCTGTTTCAACATCTCTGTGTAACAAGATAGTATACATAAAGAATAAAAAAACAATACATTCCCTTACTTGTTTTCTCTGGCACTTATATCTGAAATATCTAAATTTAGAACCTAGATTAACTGGAGCTCATCAGCATTTAAATGAGTAGAAATCATTATTCAGAATTCATCCAAAGTATACTTACATACTTTTACTCTTAACACATCCTTATATTCTTACAGTTCAATTTTAAAAATGTAAACCTACTTCTGGGATCAAATTAACATGACTTTCTGAACAATTAAATTGAAAATTAAAAAGTTTCCAGAATTTTAAGGCACAGAAAGGAAGCCAATGTGTTAAAGTTTAAAAGGAAAATAAACCCTTTTAAAAATGATAAAGGAAAAAATAATTTGCCAAACGTAAAGTTATCATTTCTTATTTTATTTCTAAGACCAAGAATGTCCCATAATTTTCGGGGCTGTGATATTTCAAATGTTTACTCAGAGTACTTCTACTACTCATCCATGTGCCCTTCTCTTTCCCCTATCCCAAAGGTGAAAGAGCACCACACACCCTCATGAACAGGCCATGATAAATTACATTACCTTCCATTAGATGAGGAAGTAAGTGGCAGGACAGTTCCCACACCTAGATCTTCCTTAGGTGCTGCCTTAACACCACCTTCCCTCTCTGCATCTCCTTCACCCAAGGGGATGAAGCCAGATCTTCTACCTTTCCCAAGCTGTATTTTCTCTCAAAAGTGCTCCCTGGTTCGCAGTGCTGTGAAGTCAGCACAAGTGCACAAACACACTAGAAGAAACTATGCAGACTGGGCAAATTACAGGTACACAGTGTTATGTTACTCAATTATCTTGGCACCAAATTGAAACAATGACCTAAATCGGTATCTTTACTCCCTGCAGTCAAATCTCTTCTCTACCCTTTGATCTGGGCTGAGCATTTTATTCAAATAACTAGGTTTAATTAAAAAAAAAAAAAAAAAGGAACCCTGTTCTAAAGGGCCCAAGTCTTCCTCTTTTAGCTACAACTAGTCTCAAAGCCACACATAAACAATTTAATTGTCATATAGTGGTCTTTGCTCATAGAAGTGCCTTCAGTACCTTTACCAGCTCATCTGAAACCATGCTTCTAACGTCCACTAGAATATAATTCTCCTTTATTCTTTTACTTTTTTTTTTTTACAGAAGCAATATGTATTCAACACACATACACACACACACACACACACACAAAGCCAAGGATAAACAAAAGTTGTTTATTCTGGAAACCTACCATCCAGAGATAATCACTGATGACATATATGACTACTTTACTTTTTCTATATATTTTTAAACAAAAATAAGCTCATATTGTACACACTGTTCTGCATTTGCTTTTTTATTTCATAAAATAACTAAGATTTTCATAATCAATGTTATTCACAAAGTTATTTTTATGACTACTTATGGTCTCTTCTATTTCTAAAACTCCTGCAAGCTCTAAAATTTCTTCTATTTTCTTTCCTACATCTCCCTCTCCACACATTTCCCCAAAAGAACAGCACAACTAAAAGGCCATAGTCTTCATTCAATTCATTCATTCATGGTCTTCATTCAATTCTAAATACTTCAGATAATTCATTTTTGCTGTATTCTATTTTTCATAGCCATGATTTTTTTTATATCTTATATCTGTTAAATGATTGTAAATAAATAGGACCAGATTACCAGCAAGTCTATGGTGTGTCTCCCCCCAAACTCATCATACATAACTCAAAATAACATCAAACAAAAAAATAAGTGTAAGAGTCACAAAAAATGTTTGATTTCCCCATGAAGTTTATTTCAGTGCTTTTAAAATTTTTTAAACATTCTTGAGAAATTTTCAATGCCCTCTTGCTAAATTTCAAACACATCCCTATGCACAATCAAAATTCCATACATGACTTTACAGATTTCAGTCAGTACATTTTTAAAGAAGGATATTAACTGCCTATTCAACATTGTATTATTCATGTGGAATCACTGGCATGTACTTCATGTTATGTTGGAAACTGTAAAAATCTTAGTGAGATATTTGCTAAGCTTTCGTTAGGTGAATAAGTCAATAACATGACTTGCATTGAGAGATTTTATGTAGGAATTTCTTGTTCAACAAATCTTCATACTCAATTAAGAGAGAGGATTTGCTTCCAAAAAATCAAATGTCAAGAAGTGTCAACACACTAACGATGCTGATGGTAGTCAAGAGCTGGGGCTCCACAGTCAAACCACTTTGGCTTCAATCTTGCTTGGCTTTCACTAACAGTGGGACCTATACCTCTACACCAGTTTCCTCATGAAGAAATAAAACATCTCCTTCATAGCATTATTTTCAGGATTAAATTATTTAATATGTGTAAAGTACTTAGAAATATTTATTAAGCCTGAAATAAATGTTAGCTAGTAATATCAATTGTTATTATTATCCATTTCTCTGAAAGGTTCAAAACCTAAAAATTTTTATTCTAGTAACATATATACAACTTAAAATTTCCCCTTTTAACCACATTCAAATATACAATACAGTGCTGTTAATTACGTTCAAAATGTTATGCTACCATCCCCACTGTCCATTACCGAAACTTTTCCACCATCCCTGTGGTGGTTTGAAGCTGTGGGTACCCCAGAAAAACATGTTCATAAATTTAGTCCATTCTTGTGGGTGTGACCCATTATAAGAAGGGCCTTATGATGAGACTACTTCGGTTAAGGTGTGACCCACCTCATTCAGGATGGGTCTTAATCCTATTACTGGAGCACTTTATAAATGGAATGAATTCACACATGAGAGAGAAAGCAATGGGAGCAAAAAGCTGAAATCAACAAAACCAGAAGAGAAAGGAGAGACCAGCAGATGCTACCGTGTGCCTTGTCATGTAGCAGAGGAGCTGAGAATCACTGGCAACCAGCAGCACCTTCATGATGCCTTGATATGGACTCTCCCAGTATCAAAACTGTGAGCGAATAAATTCCCACTGTTTAAGCCAACCCTGTACATTTTTTAAGCTTTAACCCTCAGCCCATCCCCTGGTACACTATGTTATAGATTCTGATTCTATGAGTTTGCTCATTCTAATTATTTCATTTCAGTGAGATCATATGATATTTGTCCTTTTGTATCTGGTATATTTCACTCAACATGATGTCTTCAAGGTTCATCTATGTTGTCGCATATATCAGAACTTCATTCCTACACATACTGTTTGAACATCTGGTTTATAATTTTCAGATTAACTGTTTTGTTCCAATTTTATATTTTAAAAAACCCAACCCAAAGATCTCAACAAATCAATAACTGGTAAAGAGATTGAATCAGTAATCAAAAACCTCTCAACAAAGAAAAGCCCAGGAATAGATGGCTTCACTGGAGAATTCTACGAAACATTCCAAGAAGAATTAACCCCAATCCTGCTCAAACTCTAGCAAAAAATTAAAGAGGATGGAATACTCCCTAATTCATTTTACAAGGCCAGCATCACCCTCATACCAAAGCCAGAAAAAGATACCACAAGAAAAGAAAACTACAGACCAATATCCCTCAGGAATATACATGCAAATATATCTATAATATATATGTGATAAATACATATATATAATACTCAACAAAATATACATCATAATCAGGTATGCAAGTGTGGTTCAACATAAAATCTACAAATGTGATACACCACATTAACAGAACAAAGGGAAAAAACACATGATCATCTCAACTAATCAAGCACCTATTCTTGATAAAAACACTTAGAAAACCAGAACTAGAAGGAAATTTCTTCAATATGATAAAGGGCATATATGAAAAACCTACAGCTAATATCATGCTCCATGGGGAAAGACTGAAAACTTTCCCTCTAAGATCAGGAACAAGGCAAAGAGGCCCACAGTCACACTGTTAGGCAAGAGAAAGTAATAAAAGGCATCCAACTGGAAAGGAAGAAATGAAACATTCCCCATTTGCAGATGACATGATCTGATATACAGAACATCCTGAAAAATCCACAACAAAGCTACTGGAACTAATAAATGAATTCAGCAAAGCAGAGGGATACAAAATCAACATGCAGTGGTTGATTAGTAGTGTTTCTATACACTAAATAAAGAAAAAAAACCCATTCACAATAGCAGCTAAAAGAATAAAATATCTAGGAATAAATCTAATCAAGGTTGTGAACAACTTGAACACAGAAAATTACAAAACTTTTCTAAAAGAAATCAAAGAAGACCTAAATAAATGGGAGGATATTCCATGTTCATGGATTGGAAAACTAAAGAATTTATCATGAGAGTAAAACAACCACCTACACAATGGGAGAAAATATTTAGAAACCACATATCCAATAAAGGTTTAATATCCTGGATATATAAAGAAATCCTACAACTCAACAACAAAAAGACAAAACCCAACTTAAAAATGGGCAAATGACTTGAATAGACATTTCTCCAAAGATATATAAATGGCCAAAAAGCACTCAATATCATTAGCTATTAGGGAAAGAAAAATAAAAAATTTCATGAGCTACCATTTCACACCCACTAGAATGGCTACTATTTTTTTTAAAATGAAAAATTATAAGTGCTGGCAAGGATGTGGAGAAATAAAAACACTCATTCATTGTTGGTGGGAACGTAAAATGGTGCAGCTGCTATGGAAGACAGCTTGGCAATTCCTCAGAAAGCCAAGTATAGAACTACCATATGACCCAGCAATCCCACTACTGGGTATATACCCAAAAGAATTGAGAAAAGGGACTCGAACAGATACTTGCACATTGATATTCACAGCAGCATTATCAACAATTGCTGAAAGATGGAAGCAACCCAAGCGTCCATTAACCAATGAATGGCTAAATAAAACGTGGTAAATACATACAATGGAATATTATCCAGCTGTAACAAGGAATGAAACTCTGATACATGCAACACATGGATGAGCCTTGAAAACATCATGTTGAGTGAAATAAGGTAGACACAAAAGGACAATTATCGTATTATCTCGCTGATAAGAAATAGAGTAAGTAAATTCATAGTATCATAAACTAGAATACAGGTTACCAGGGCCTGGGTTGAGGGTAGGAAATGAAGAGTTAATGCCTAAATAATACATAGTTTCTATTTGGGCATGGAAAAGTTTTGGTAATGGATGGTGGTGATGGCAGCCCAAAATAGTAAATGTAATTAATAGCACTGAACTATATGTTTGAACAGGGTTAAAAAGGGAAATTTTATGTTGTATATATGTTCCTAGAATAAAAATTAAAACAAAACAAAACACAGAACTGTACATCACAGTGAGCCCTATTGTAAATGATGGACTATAGTTAATAGTACAATTATAAAAACATTCTTTCATGAATTGTAACAAATGCACCACATTCATGCAAGGTGTTAATAATAGGTGGTATATGGGAACTCTATATTTTATACATAATCTTTCTGTTACATCACAACTTCTCTAATACATAAAAAATGGCAACATACTATCAAGTATTGTATATACATACTGACCAGTACATATATAAACTAAACAGTACATTCACATACTGAACAGTAAGGGTCTTCAGAGAACTACAGTGTTTTAAAGGGGAAAAAGAAAATAAAAGCTGAATCAGAGTTAGCTCTAAAACTATGGTTAAACGTAAATCAATGTATCTAATATATTTTAAATTTTTAAAAAACAGATATCTGAATAACACACAATTTACAAATAAAACAGACCATCTTAAACTGTACTGTAAGGTTTTTTCCAGACCAGAGAACTAAGTCTACTAAACGATCACAGAGCATTGGAAAGACGGAAGCCACATGATTTTGCCTAAGGTCATTCTGAAACCCTTCTATGCAGAAATGCTAGAATACAGTGTTTATGTATATTTTTTGAAAGGATTAGAATGTTACTAAAAAAATTCTTTATTATCCAAAAGATGAACAGAAGTGGTAGATATAGTGGAAAAAAAAATAGTAGGCCAGGCTTTGGACTCTGAGGACTCCTATTAATTTTGCTTTCTTTTTCATAGACATAGCAGTCTGTTTTCTTTAAGTCCCAGTCAAATAAACTGGATAATGATTAAATTTTTTTTTAATTTTCTCACTATATGTAACTTTTGCCCTATTAGTTTCCTATATCATTTATTCCTTCCTAACAGTGGCTTACAAAAAGCCACTCTCATATTTAAAAAATACATTCCCCCAATAAATAAGTCCTCCAAAATATTTAAAAACTTAAACCCCAAGGAAAAGAGATCACCCATTGTATACAACATTAGTACCACTTAAAGCAGAAAGAAAAGCCTTCATTTATGGGCATATATATCATTTAATCTTTTTAAATTCTAGGAGATAGTCATGTTCATACTTTACAGTTAAGGAAATTGAGCCTCAGAGAGGTTAAGTAATAAGCCCAAAGTTAATAAGATGATGACACAGGACTTGAATTCATGACTTTCTGACTAGCCAGCTAATGATAAGGACACTGCATTCTCTATGTGTTATGATCCTTCCACACCAGTAACTGGCCATGGGGGATGAAGATTATAGGACCAGGGTCCCAATGCTCCCTCCCCTCAACGTCCAACACTGGAACTTAGTAAATTGGATTCCAGTTATTTTTTAACACAGATGATTACTCAAAAATGAAAACAGCTACTTCCCAGACCTCACCTCTGATTAACAGGTGAACTCAATATCTCTGCTATATCTTCTATTAGTCAATTAATAAACACATATTTACTGGAGATCCAGAAATGTAGTCATATCATAAACTGTCTTTTTTTAAAGTATCATAAGAGATACTATAGAAAGAAGAGACCACTTGTTCTACCAGTTGTAGCTTGAAGCTATTATGTACCCCAGAAAAAAAAATTCTTAAATCTAATACATTCCTGTGGGTGTAATGCCATTGTAAGTAGAATCTTTTGATGAGGCTACTTCAGTTAAGGTATGACGCACCTCATTCAGGATGGACTTAATCCTATTACTAGAGTCCTTTATAAACAAAATGAATACAGGGAGAAGAAAGCCATGGAAGCAAGAAGCTAAAATCAACAAAACTCAGAGAGACCAGCAGATGCTGCCATGTCTTCAGGAAAAAAGGACTGTCTTGATGATGTCTTGATTTGGACATTTTCATGGCCTCAAAATTAATATATAATATATATATTATATATATATATATATATATATATATATATATATATATATATGGCTAATATATTCCCATTGTTTTAAGTCCACCCATTTCATGGTATCTGCTTTCAGCAGCCTAGCAAACTTTAACAGATTTTGGTACCGGGAGTGGGGTACTACCATTGCAAATACCAAAAATGTAGAAGCAGCTTTGGAATTGGTTAATGGGTAGAGTATGGAAGAACTGTGAGCTGTTTGATAGAAAAGGTTAGGATTGCTTTGAAGAGATGGTTCGTAGAAATACGGATGCTAAAGGTACTTCCAATAAGGACTTATACAGAAATGATGAATATGTTATTGGAAACTGGAAGAAAGATGATCCTGGTTTTAAAGTGGCAAAGAACTTGGTGAAATTGAGTTCTGATATTGTATGGAAGGCAGAACTTGAAAGCAATGAGCTTGGATATTTAGCTAAGGATGTTTCCAAACTAAGTGTGGAAAGGATGCAGCCTGGTGTCTCCTTGTAGCTTATATTAAAATGCAAGAGGAAAGGGATAAGCTGAAAATTGAACTCCTGGGCACAAAGAAACCAGAAATTGATGGTTTAGAAGATTTTGAGCTTCCAGAAAATGAGTCCCCAAAGAATAGTGCTCCAGGTGAGGGTTTAATTGAACATGGAACCAGTCAGCCATTTCGATGCAAGTCAGGATTCGTGATGCAGTTATCCAAGAAGGATCTATGGAAAGTCCTATTGTCTGATGATTTGGACCCCTATGTACTACACAAAAAAACTGATAAGTTTTTGTGAGATCTGTATGAATGGAATCACTGCCAGCTTGGACTACAAGGGACAGTAAAGGGACAGATCAAAGGAAAAATCACTTCAAGGGCAAAACCATGGAAGCTGAGGTCTGGCCAAGAGATCGGGCCCGCCCATGCGTGAAATGAGTCCATCCTGGAACATGGACAGGGCAGGCCTTCCATCCCATTGTTCAGGAGGAGTGCTACCATCCCAGTGTTCTCAGAGGATGGAGCCTGTTCTGGTTTGTTAATGCTGCCATTACACAAAATATCAGAAATGGATTGGCTTTTATAAAGGGGATTTATTAGGTACAAATTTACAGTTCTAAGGCCATGAAAATGTCCAAGTTAAGCCATCAATAAGAGGATGCCTTCTCTGAAGAATGGCAGATAGTATCTGGAACACCTCTGTCAGCTGGGAAGGCATGTGGCTAGCGTCTGCTGTTCCATTGCTCCTGGGTTGTACTTAAAGATGGCATTCTCCCAAATGTCTCTGACTTGTCTCTCTTAGCTTCTCTAGAGCAGACTCTGGGCTAGCATCTCCAAGCATCTGCTTTCAATGGCCATCTCCAAAATGTCTCTCTCAGCTGCTCTTGGGGCGTTTTGTCCTCTCTTAGCTCCTGTGTGTCCTTAGCTTAGCATCTCCAAATGTCCTTCTGTCCACAACTCCAAGCATCTCTAAGCATCTCTAAGCATCAGCAGCATCTGGGTCTGTGTTGGCTCTTTTTAAAGGACTCCAGTAAGCTAATCAAGACCCACCCTGAATGGGCTGGGCCAAATCTCCATGGAAACATTCAATCAAGAGGTCATACCCTAATCAAAAAGATTAATCAATCTGCCTCCACAAGATTGCATTAAAGAATATGTTTTTTTCTGGGGGACATAATATATATAAACCAGCATACAGCTTATCCTCCAGGGATTGCGGAGAGTCTGGCCATCATCCCAGTATTCTCAGAGGATGGAGCCTTCACCACAGTGTTCGGGAGGAGCAAGGCTGCTCTGCAAGTGCCTGGAAGGGGTGAGGCTGCCGCTCCATCAGGCCCTGAAACCATCATTCCATAGATGATTCTAAGACCTTTAAATCTAAAGGAGAATACCTTGCAGGGTTTTGGAATTGTTTGGGACCCATCACCCCTCTTTTCCTTCCAATTTCTCCCTATGGGAAAGGGAATGTTTATCCTATGCCTGTCCCTCCTTTGTATACTGGAAGCAGATAACTTGTTCTCTAGGTTTCACAGGTCCACAGACAGAAAATCGTGCCCCAGGACAGACTACAACTCTAACAGATTTTGATGAGATTTTGTACTTAGCATTGTTTCTGAAGTGACTTAAGTCTTTTGGGATACTGTGATGAAATGAATGCATTTTGCATATAGAAAGAACATGTCTTTTTGGGGTCCAGAAGGTAGAGTGTGGTGGTTTGAAGCTATATGTGCCCAAGAAAAACATGTTCTTAAATTTAATCTATTCCTGTGGGCCTGAACCCATTCTAAGTAGGGTTTTTTAATGAGGTTACTTCAGTTAAGATGTGACCCACCTCATTCAGGATGGAACTTACTCCTATTACTGGAGTCCTCCATAAACAGGATGAATACAGAGAGAAAAAAGCCATGGAAGCAAGATGCTGAAATCAACAAAACCCAGAAGAGAAGGGAGAAATCAGCAGATGCTGCTATGTGCCTTGCCATGTGGCAGAGGAGCCAAGGATTGCCAGCAGCCAGTCTTCAGGAAGAAAGCATCACCTTGAGGATGCCTTGATTTGGACATTTTGCTGGCCTCAAAATCATGAGTGAATTTATTCCTATTGTTTAAGCCAAACCATTTTATAGTCTTTGCTTTGAGCAGCCTAGGAAACTAAAACACCCCCTGCTGCTCTTACTTTATAATGCATTATTGTACTATTTACATGAAAGTCACCCTTTACTAGCCTATGAGTTATCTTATACACAATTCTTCATCTTATCCACTTTGTTTTCCTCACTCAGTATTAGATAACATGTAGGTGATCAAAAAGCTAAGTATGTGGGTACCATAGGTCCTGCAACCTCATTATGGGGTATATACTTGGAAGATCTGAGAGCAGGGACCCAAATGGACACTTGTGCACACTAGTGTTTATGGAAGCAGTATTCATGATTTGCAATGGATGGAGGTGGCCTAAGGGCACATCAACTGATAAACAGAATGGTGAACTGTGGTATATGCACACAATGGAATACTGAACAACTGCAAGAAAGAGTGAAGCTGTGAGACACATGAGGTGAATGGATCTTATGGACAGCATTTTGAGTGAAGTACGCCAGAAATGAAAGGACAAACTTTATAATGCCTCACCAATATGGACTAACTACAATGTGAAAACTCTGAGAATTGAATCTTAGAGCACAGCTTATCAGGGAAACGCTTATTATAACGGTCCCTAGATTGTAAGCTTTTACAGCAGTCACATCTATTGTTGAGTTGTAATGGCTATCTCCAAATTCTGAGATGCTGAGCTCTTGGTGTATAACCTGGTCAGTCTCTGGAACTCAGAGCTAGAGCTCGGCAGCTATGAAGGTCAGTATTACTGTATACAGTAACTGTTAAAAAAGCTGAAAAAGAGTCCAGACTTCAATTAAAGATATGAATGAAACAGATCTGTACAGGACTAAGGCAAATCAGTCCAAAGGGAAAAGGATAATATTAACTGTGTTTTAAAACCTCAACTTCTGTGTGAGAACAAGGGAAGAGATGTTTATTTGGTGAAGGATATATATTTTCTGTAGCACACTAAATAATTTAACTTGTATGATCAGTTTATTCAAACACATAATTATGTGGAACTTGGAATAGAAAGTGAGATCTGGTAGGTTTGCACAGGTTAGAGTGAAACACCATAGGGCATTCTTATGTGCTATACAGATACCCCTTTTTGGTTTTCAGGGTATTGGAATAGCTAAAAGGAAATACCTGAAACTGTTGAACTGCAACCCAGTAGCCTTGATTCTTAAAGACAATGGTGTAACTATGTAGCTTACATGGTGTGACGGTGTGATTATGAAAACCCTGTGGTTTTCCATCCACAATCCCTTTATCCAGGGTATGGATGGATGAGTAGAAAAATGGGGACAAAAACCAAATGAAAAATAGAGTGGGATGAGGGGGATGGAATGATTTGGGTGTTCTTTTTTACTTTTAGTTTTTATTCTTATTTTTATTCTTTTTGGAGTAATGAAAATGTTCAAAAACTGATTGTGATGATGAATGTACAACTATATTATAGTACTGTGAATAGGTGATTGTATACCATGGATGATTGTATGGTATGTGAATATATCTCAATAAAACTAAATTTTAAAAAAATGTAGGTAATCACCTAAATACATGTTGAAAGAAGGAAGGAATGAAACGATGATGACCTGAGCCTTAAAGAACAGGCAAAATTTAAAAAGATGGAAAAGTAAAAAAAAAAAAAAAAAAATGCATTCCAACAGGTGAATGGGAAATGCATAGGCAGGTCTCAGAGTAGAAGATTCTTTTGACCAAGTAGCAAAATGGTAAACCAGGGAAGCTCTAGAATTCTTTCAGGGGGGCTAAGACTTCATTTTCTTAATTAGGCCATTGTTTTGAAACATTTATTTTTAATGTAGAGTAACTCTGTTTAATGTAGAGTAACTCTGTGAAATCCCAATATCTGAAATAAATAAAAGCAAAGCAGGACAATCTAAAGTACCCTGGTTGCCACCTACTAAGCCTCCACCTGAACTAACTTGAGAAGATTCTGAAACATCCCCTCAGCAAAATTTGAAAACCACTAGTTTAGAAAAACGTCTGGAAGAAGAGATATCAAAGTGATCACAGTATTTACCTCTGGAGAACTGGGCTGACGCAGGGTGGTGGGTGATTCAGGAAGGATGTAAAATACTGTTTTCACTTTTTTTTGTAATCTTGTATTTTTATATTGAGATTTTGTTTACATTGAGTACTTTTACTTTTTAATTAGAAAGTTATCAAATAAAAGGAAATCATTAATCTAAAAAAGCATTTTTGGTGGTTATATTTCTTCAAGTGAATTACCATATTTTAATGACTCATTATTTTCTTGACTAAATTACATTGCAATGAAAATGAACATCTTTGTGCATACTACTTTCCCATATTTAGAATTACCTCCTTAGGATAACTTTATAATAGTCAATAGTTTCAATTTAAGTACTACAATATCCTGCTTTTAATAAGCCTCCATAGAAATTAAAATATAAAATTCAATGAATATTTTTTAAAAAGCCATCCTATATTAGTAAAATTTGATTCTAGCATTCTAGTTTAAGATACATAAAAAATCTAATTTACAAAACTAATTAGCAAAATTTTCATACCTCTTAAAGTATATTAAAAGAAATTTGAATCAGAATTTAAAATTTCTCTACCTCTCATGAATTTTTCATAACCTTCTTTGCCACTTATCAGAACCATACACTGAAAGAATTTTTCCTTCACAGCTGGGTTTCACAATTAAATTCCATGAAGTCACAGTAACTGTGACAGTACAATCATTCTCCGGCAACAAACTGACATCATTACATTCTTACTTGTAGGTTCTTTGGGGTGTATGGATGTTCTATTTCTACCTCCTCTAAGATCAAAATCAATTTCCTGTTGATTCTCCATTAAGCTTATGTGATTGATACATTTAAATCTAATTGAGTCCCTTTGTCCTCGGCCATCTTTCTAAAACTGCCTTTTGGACAGGGCTCAGAGAATGCCTATGTGTTCAAATGAAATATAAATGACTGAGGGATTGCCAACTCCTGTGAACAATCTGTGTCATTTGTACTCCTTGGGAGGAGAAACACCAAAGTCAGAAACTTTGTTGTTCTTTTTCCTGCATTTCTTATTGTTTTACTATAGCATAACTATAACTCAATTCTGCATAACTACTCCCCACCTTCCTGACACCTTTGCCTCTAGTCATACACATTAGATTTTTTTCTCTGTTCCTCTATTCTGGGGATTTTCAAACTACAGACCACAGTCTATTGAATATGTATGTGTGATACACTCACTTTCTGTTTTATTTCTTCTTTAAAACACGCTGATCACAACCCACTAAATTGATTTAACAATGCACTAGTAAGTTTCAACACTGAAAAACACTACTTTAGTGTCCCACACTCTCTCACTTGGCCTTTCCACATGTTCTTTTTGCCTGAAGCACTCTGGTTTATCCTCACCTTTCCCTTTTACCTGACTACTTCCTACTCTATGATCTCAGCTCTAACCATCACTTCCTCCTTTGTGGTGCCAAAGTACTCTACACTTTCTCACTATACTTTCTATACTTTTCTCACTATTGTCTTTCTAGCCTGTAAACTCCGTGACAGCAAGGACCAATTCTTGTTCACCACTGAATCACCAGAGCCTAGCCCAGTGCCTGTTACATTCTAGACACAACAAATATTTGTTGGATTTTAAAAAGTAAGGAAATCAACTTGAATAATTGAATAACCACACAAGGAAATTATTGGCCAATTTAAAAATATTTAAGAGGTTTATTATTTCCAAGGAAAATATATCTTCAGTTCCAATTTTATAAATGGTGACTAAGTTCCTAGGCTAGCCTAAAAAACACCATTACCCACAACAAATAAGAGGAAAGCTGCTTATTTCCCTCTCTGCAATATCAATAGAACTTTCACTCCTCTAAGTAGGAGGAAACAGATTTAAGGAATGCTTGTGCTCTTTTTCTCCACCCCTATCACTTGTTCCTCCTACAGGAAAGTAATTTATAGAATTGCTAAGTTAAAGGTCAGTGTTTCAGACAGGTCCCACCCCTGGGCTCTCACGGCTCTCTTGAACTTGAAGACTTAAAGAGAGAAAGTTTTCCTTTCCATTCCAATTCTGGATAAACTTCCTGGAACAAGACTTTCTCTCCCCACAAGGGAAAACTGCAATTTTTTAGGTGCTAGTTTACACTGAATAAGTCAATTAAGAAGGAACACAATAAGCATGGGTCTAAGCTGAGTTCTCCAATCCAGCTTTACAAGAAATGGAAATTAAACTCTTATTAACAGTATTTTACCAGTTGAGCCTTGCTCCAAGACTGTGCCTTCCCTCCCATCTTTCTGGAAACCCAGCTTTGCTCACCGCAGTGTGAGTCCCCCATGGCAGATCCAGCTCTGAACCGCCCGCAGGGGGCAGGTGCAGTGCAATTTATGATGACCAATAAACTAGAAACGGCAATGTGCCTTTCTCGCTTGTTCACAGTTTACTGCTCTGCTTTGTTTGTTCTGCCTCTTCTTGGGTAAAGGGTTCAAATAGTTTACCTGTGCTGAGATCTGTCTTAGATAAATTAAGTGCCAATCAACAGAACATTACGAAATTCATTGCTTGTAATGAAATATTCTTGATGCCTGCTAGTTTTATGCTTTTTTAGTGGTCAAGGAAGTTTACTCCAGCCATTTGTATACTACAGATTTTCTACGCATCGATATTCCTCTCAAAGAAACCCATATTGCTGGACCTTGTTTAATGAACTTTGGATTATTACCGAACACATAGTAATGAAACCTGTTTGCCCACCGTTTGTGAGAAGACTTTGTCTCTGGAGCATTGCCTTTATAAGCAGACTGGCAACAACAGTTGTATAGTTTAAATTTCAGTTATATATTGTTAGCAGCTGGTACTTCTAGTAGGGATTTGTAAAGTCCAGGTGTTACATTGACCTCAATCCAATTTAAATGATTTACCTAAATACAAGTCGATAGAGAAATAATCATTTTCCTGGCATGTTAAATCAAGCCTTTTAAAAAGTTTCCATTAAATCAAGCCTTTTAAAAAGTTTCCAAGAAAATTTTATTTTGCTGTGTAGCTAATGGTTAAGGAAGTTTATAACTTGTGATAAATGTACCAAATTCTTTGTAGATGTTATGCATATATTATGGAGTACATTTTGTTCTCTTGTAAAAATAGCTCTTAAATTTGTTTTACTCTAATTGGTAGTCTGAGTTTATGTCTGGCGTGAGTTCATTATAGTAACATTAATATATGTGACCAGTATCTTTTGAGACAGTATTCTTTTGCCATTCAGTAATTTTGGTTGATGATTTTAACAGAATTTTCTACCGTATTTAATTTCAAATTGTTATTAGATTGACTTTGTGCTGCTTTACTAAGACAAATTTAATCAGATGTACCATTATAAGAGGAATTATATAGTTATGTTATTTTATGACCTCCCAAACTTTATTTCCACAAATACTTCTGCTTTTAATATATATAGAAAAAGGCTCAATTGAAAGCTTGTTAGCCAAACAGTTAATAAATGGGGTCACCTGACCATTTTACATCAGAAAGCAGTAGTTTCACAGCTGTTCTTTCAAAGACCCATTGGGTAACAATTCCGAAATAGGAAATCCTTTTACAAATGTGGACACACAGGTTATTAGTATTATTAGTGTTTGTAGAATTACCTAGTTCAGATACTTAACTGCTAATTTTCTCAGTTTCTTAGGTTTGAATTTTCATAGACAAATGCACCAATTTAGATGCCTTTTGAAAGGAATGTAACTGGAGACTGTGCGTAAGTCCACGTGTCTATCCTTGGTGTCTATTCTGAAATAATAATGAAGATTATCCTGTAGATTACATATTTACCCATCAAATCTGATTTAAACGTTAAATGGAAAGGTTTATAGGTAAAGTAATTGATTGGGAGTCAGATCAGGGGAGGAGTTCTGAGAGAATAGTGTGCATTTCAGTTTTGTTTATCAATAATACACAGATAAATTTGCAATTGGATGTATTATACAGCTGTAATTTGGGTTGTATAAACTGTTAAATCCTGTTTATTCAGCTTCCATGAACTCTTTTACAAAATTCATTCTGATCTTTATTACTGTTGCATGATTGGAAATGTTTAAAACATTACAAAATTGTAGTACAGAATAACTGTTTCTGTAACCAATTTCCTTCTGTCTGCATGTGATTTGGATTTATCAGATGCATTCATTAGTACCTTATCAATAACATCAGTTTTCTTCTTGTTCAACCTCCTAATCTAGACAATGGTGATATTCTTTTGAAAATTTTACAAAAAAATTCTATTTGATAGCTCTTATTTGCTTGAACTCAACTGTAACCAGCTATTTTTGTATTTTTTTAATAATTATCCACTAAGATGGAGAAGTAGCCTCATAATACACAGTTGATTCTGTGTGCATGCACATGTGTCTGTGTGTGTTTGTGTGTGGCTAGTCTCATTATCACTATGTAATCTGATGGTATAAAAACTAAAATTTCTAGAGCAATAAAGTGACTATAAATTTAAAAACAAAAAAAAATAGTATTTTAATCTTTACTTGGCTTCTTGAATCTGATCTCAATTTGACTAGAATTTGTAGAGAGAAGGGATGGTAATCCCAGTGTGACTTCTGGGTTCAAGGAGAAAAGTAGGCATGGAGGAGCAAGGATGGGCAAAAGGGATGCAGAATGGAATCAGAGAGATTTCCTCCACTTTTCCTATTTGGCCATTTTCCTTGGGCAAACATGTCTAAATAAGTTAAAGCTGTCTTTATATTCTATAATCTCTCCTTCTAAATTGTTTCTCATCCTTGCTTTCCTTTTCCTATCTTCCAGAGCCCTCAAACTGTCCATTTTCAAAATGCATTTCCCAAAAGAGGGCAAGTTTTGCACAAACCTCCAAAATGTTTCATAATCCCATACTACTTATCTCTTATCCCTCCATAAATCAAAATTCTCATTTCCTCAGTGCAGGTGATCAAGAGGAAAGCAATCTGATTAAAACCATTCACATTAAAATAGAATGACTGTCTGACAGTCCTGTCCCTTAAGCCCTACTGGAGAGATCTCCATTTATGTTTGTTTTCTATTTCTCCATATTTTTAATCTAAATAAGATTTAGATTTAACTAGAGTAATTTCAGATAAAAGATGAGGGTTGCCTAGAAATCTACCATAAAGGAGACAAATCAGCTCTGACCAGCATTTCCCAGGGGTCATGTCCCCAAAGATGTTCCCACTTTTCATTGTCCCCTACTTTTGGTCCTTCTTAATAAATGGCACTAAAAACTCCAAGGTTTTTAGAGTTTAGGGTAGGAGAAGTAGACCAACTTGAGAAAGCATCTGTAGCTACAAGACATTTGTATATCCCTTGGTTAAGTCAGTATATTAGGTTGGATAGTTTATATTTTCAATATGTTTGATAATCATTCCATTAAACAAAACAAAAATACTCAAGTTGTATATTGAAATTATTAACCTTATTCTACTAACGATGGCAGTTAGGCATAAAAGGATTAAACAATTTTCTATTGTTTTATAATTTGTTAGTTGAAAAGTGTGCTCTTCACACACTTTTAATTGGTTGCTTATCCATTATTTCCATTTGGAAATCTATTTTATTTTCTAGAACATCTCTGAAATCTGGTGTACTTTTAAACAGTCAGATTAGTTTTACGTAAAAATGAGCTTGAATTCTGGGAGGTAAATGTCATGTATTTTTTAGTGTTTTTTGCTATGTAAAACCTGAGGCCTAAGGGTGAATTTGTGTGCACTCAGAAAATAACCAATGAAATAAGGATAGCAACATTCATTCAGATATAAGTGGCTCTTAACTTCAGTGCCATCAAAAATATTCACTTAACACCCACATTATGAACAAAATTGTAATAAAGGCTACACTGACTCAGGAAAATAAGATCCTCCATGTTGATTACGAAGTTAAGCACATGAAATTTTAATTGTATGATTTCTGCTTGCCATTTTTTCTTAGTTTTCTTAGCCAACAATATAAATTATTTGCAATAAAAGTGGTAACTGGGACTTTTCAAATGGAGCATGGACTACATGAGAATGCCAGTTGTGGGTGGTCTTTGTTGACTTTGGTGAGGAACACACCTTCTGTTGCTTTTTTCCAAATACCAGAAAAGGAAATGGGGGGCCACAAGATGCCCAAAAATTTACAAGTAGGATATTCTGAAAGACTTAAATCAGCAGTAATTTGACCTTACCCAATTATAAGCACTATGTTGTTTGGCGTCAAGTTGGTTGGCTTTTTTAGTCAGTGCCAGTCTCCAAATCTAGAATTTTTTTCTATAAGTGAACAATACAACTCAACAATAAAAAGACAAATAAACCAATTAAAATATGGGCAAAGGATTTGAATAGACATCTCTAAAGATGATATACAATGGCCAATAAGCTCATGAAAAGATGCTCAATACTTTTAGTCATTAGGGAAATACAAACCAAAATCACAATGAGATAGCACATCTACTAGAAAGGCTATAATGAAAAGTAGCCAATAGACAGTATCAAATGCTGGCAAGGATGTGGAGAAATTGGATCCCTCATACATTCCTGGTGGGAATGTAAAATGGTACAGCTGCTTTGGAAAGCAGGTGGGTGCTTCCTCAAAAAGTTAAACATAGAGCAATTCCACTCCTAGATATATACCCAAGAGAAATGAAAACATATATCCATACAAAAATTTGTACACGAATTTTCAAGGCAACAGTATTCATAGTAGTCAAAAAGTGGAAGCAACCATTGTTCATCAACTGATGAACGGATAAACAAAATGTGGAATTGTGGCATAATCATTCAACAGAATATTATTCAGCCATTAAAAAAAGAACGAAGCATGCTACAACATGGATGAGCCTTGAAAACATTGTTATGTGAAAGAAGCCAGACACAACAAACCACGTATTGTATGATTCCATTTATAGGAAATATCCAGAAGAAGCAAATTCATAAAGCAGATTAATGGTTGCCGGAGGATGGGGTAAGAGGGAGGAGGGGAATTGGCAGTGACTGCTTAATGCGTACCGAGTTTATTTGGGGGTGATGAAAATGCTCCGGAATTAGTGGTGACAGTTGCAAAACTCTGTGACTATACTAAAAATCATTGAATCGTAGATTTTAAAACGGTGAGTTTATGGTATGTGAGGTAATCTCAACAGAAAAAGAATACATATATATGTAACCTCTTTCTATAAACGAACATTTTTTTTAATTGAGACGTACTTTACATAAAGAAGAATGAAAGAACGCGGTGACACAGGGCAACTGCCGAGCCCCGAAGCAGTGGATTTGGGGTGTGCCCGAACCTGCCTCTCAGCAGCATGTCCATCCCAGCCCACCCTTCCACCGATCACTCAGACACAGTCCTCGGTGTGACCAAGTCTCTGGGGCCGGGGTCATCCCGTCGGCGGTTGCCGGGCTTCGCTGCCAGCGCCCAGGACCAGCCCTCCCGCCCGTCTCTCCTCCAGCCGGGTGCGGCTGGCCGGCAACGGGGCACCGCGGCGGACACAGCGCTCTGGCGGCTCGGGAGGGGCTCCACCACGTCGCCGCTGCCCACCGGCGCCCCCCCCTTCCCCGCACCCTAGCCGCTGGGTCCCGCCGGGGGTGCTGCCCCCACCTCCCTCGGTTACCTGGGACGCGCCCGAACCCGGCGCCGCGGCCAAAGACGACACCTTCCCTGATCATCACCTGCCCCCGAGCGCGGCGGCCGGTGTGAGGAGAGGGGAAGGGACAGTCACCTTGTCCCCAGATGGCGGCGGCGGTGGGGCGGGCAGCGGCTCCCGGCTGCGGCTCTCTCGTGCTCGCGCGCCTCCTCACACAGCCGCGGCCCCGCGCTGACAGCCGGGACGCCCGCGCCCGCGGCCCGCCAGCTCCCGGCGCCCCTCCCCCGCGCGGCCGCTCCGCGCAGGCGTAGTCGCGCCGCGGCCCGAGGGCAAAGCGAGTGCCTGGTGATGTGGCCGTGGGGGCGGCGACGTGGTGCGCCGGCGCCGCCCCTCCCGGACGCTTGGCGGAGCCCTGACGGGCGCCCGCCGGGAACAGGCGTGAGGAGAGGTAGGGGCTGGTTACCAGGGGAACCGGCCCAGGAAAGAAGGGCTGTGACCTTTGTCGGCCGCTCACCTCATCCGTGTAGGCATCACTGCGCCAACCCCACTCGGCCACGTACAGCCACATAGCCGGGACCGAACCCCCAAATCCATGACTCATAATTTCTGTGCTCAGACTGTTTTGCGGAGCCTGGGATTAAGACCGAGGCAACAATGTGTGGGCGGTGCATGAATTGAGGTCCGAGACCTAGGGGGAAGGGCCGCCAAAGAGAGATTCAGGGCAGTCATAGCCCCCTCTCGGGAGAAGGCAGTGTAGAGGTGGCTGAAGTGCAAGATTTTTCAAGTTTTCCCACATTTGATTTTAAATCTAGGTAGAAGCTAAAACTTGCGATGTAAAACCGAGAATTCTTTATTTAGCAGCTATTTATTGAGCACCTATTGTACGTGATTCCGATAATGCGCTACGCCCCAGGGATGCGCGGGTGAACGAAACGGGTGTTGGTCCTCAGGCAACTTATTCTAAAGAAGCAGTTGGTTTTTAAAATGGCACAGCTCTAATTACACTCCTTTCCTCAAATCAAAGCTTCCACCAATTGTAAGTCACACCAGTGTTTTAGTAGCAGCTTTTTAGGAGCTAAAGGAAACCAGCATACGTTTATTGCTTTGCAATCTAACTTTGACTTTTAACTTTCACCTTCAGGGCAAAGGGTGCATCTGTATCACTCTTGGCCATCTGCATTAATGTTTTAATAATAGTCACTGCTGCTGTTATACACCTAAGTATCTTTAGGACTGAAAATATAATCACAAGGAATATACGGGGGATGGGGGTAGGGGTTGACTGCATTTCCAACTGGTTTTTGTTCTTACTGTTTTGAATTACATATCATTAGAAGGTAATTAGCTGCTCTTGAAAGTTTGCCAGAAGTTCCAACCCCTACCTGTTCCTCCTCACCTGGGTCATGTAGTCTTTAAAGATATTTACACAAAACACACATAAGCCTGGCCAGCTTCCCCGGAATTCGAAATTCTACCACCATGTTTATCGAGAGAGCTGATGGTTTCAACTGCCCTTAATTTCACTAGGTGGGATGTGGCAGGCAATCCTCTGCTTATGCAGTAATCGTAATTCTTTATGCCACAACATAGTGTATATTTCTGAGATATTTTGAGCTTCAAAATATAAATTAATTTCAAAACTTAATTGGAATCCAAATGTAAATTAAATTTCAACCCTGAAAATAACTATAGGTGGAATCAGATGAAAAGAAACCTGCAAGCTTAGGTCCTAATGTGTGCAGGCAATGGCAGTCACGTTGCTACTTCACCCTCTGCCTGCAGTTGGCAACTTAAAATACAAAGCCAGCGGCTTAGAACTGAAGGTTATTGCAGTAATCATTGTTGTGATCATAGCTCAAAAAAAAAAAAAAAAAAAGGCTGAGAGTTATGAGAATGGATGACAAAGGGACCTGTCTGCTCTGGATGGTCAAGAAGGATCTCCTTGAGGAAGTGACATTTAATCTGAGCCTTGAGAATAGAAATTAGCCAGCAACAAAGGGAAGGGGGATGGAGTGGGGAGTGCACTAAAAGCAGTGGAAACTGCTGTTTGAAGGCCCTTTGTCAGGGCCCTAGAAGGGGTCTTATTCTGCAGGAAGGCAGCAGGAGCCTTGAGGGCCATGCTGAGGACTTTGGACTTCATCCTAAAGACTGTCAGGAAGTCACTGGAATTTGGAAAGGGTCCATCTGGACATGATCAGATTTGGACTGGTAAAAGATTATTCTGGCTACAGCATTAAGGGAGCAACAGAGGAAGTGTGAAGAATGGAGATTTGGAGAAGATAATGAATCAAAGAAATAGGTCAGGGTTAGAACTCTGAAGATTTGATAATCAATTGCGTGTGGAAAGTGAAGAAGAGAAAAGTTCAAAAAATGACTCCCAGCTTTGTAGCTTGAACTTGTGCCACTCCTTGAGATGGGGAACCTGGAAGAGGAGGTGTGAAAGAGACATTATGAGTTCTTTTAGATATGTTGAGTTTGATGTCTCCATGAGACAGTCAAGAGAAGATGTTGAAAATATATTTGAAACATAAATCTGTAGCTCAAAGTTGGAGATGAAATCAAAACTAAATTTTAAGAGAGCAATAATATGACTTGTTTATAAGAATTTAACCTCTGAACTTTAGAGAAAACTTGAACAGAAGCAAAGGGAACTTAACGTTTACCATGTGTGAGACACTCCACAGAGATGTTTTATTTACTCCTTAAGGCCCACCCTGATTCAGTTATCCACACCCTAACTAAACATGTATGAACTCATTCAATCCACACAACTCCCCAAGGTAGCTACTGTTATTATTCCTATTTCTAGATGAGGAATGAGGCATTACTGTACAATGTGTCTCAGATTCTACATCTGTAAAATGGGGGATAATAATATTCCTGAGTTGACCATTGTGATGTCTGTCAGGGGAGACAATTAAATAAACAATTACAGCAATATACAGAGCTACAGTAGGGAAAGTCTAAGGGTAATGAAGTTGTAGGAAGCAGACATCTGGCATAGTTTGGGGGTAGGGAGGACAGAGAGCAGTCAGGGAAGGCATCTAAGAGGCTGAAATCTAAAGGCTCGATAGCCACACAAAGAGAAGTATTAAAAGTAAGGGGTAGGAAAGAGTATTCCAGGTAGAGGGAACTACTTTTTAAAATTAAAAAAAAAAAAAAAAAAAAAAAAAAGCCATAAGGCAATTTTGAGGAATTCAAAAGAAGAATTTCAGTGCTATGAGTTTATCTCTTTTAGAGCACCTTATTGATTGGCCCATTTGAGAACTTTTTCTCCACAAACACATGACAGTGTTTCAAGGTTTCCCTGTTCCTGGTGTCTTAGAATGTATCTCTGAGAAGGCAAAAGCCTGCTGTCCTTGAGTACTCATCAGGTCCCTGTCGTTCCTCATATATGCCCATGAGTTCCTGCCTCCGGGCTTTGGCCTTGCTGTTCTCTTTGACCACAACACTCTGTCCTCCCAGATTCCCTCCACCCACACCCACCAGGTGTACTTAAGGTCTCTCTTCTTTGCTTCCATGATAGCCAGAGAATAGCATGATCATAGAATTTAAGAATACCAAATTGTAAAGGTTTGTTTATCTGTTCATCTCTCTGCTACATTATCAACAGTCTTTGTATCCCAGACCCGCACGATGCTGTTAGTCCTGAGTGAGTACTCAATAATTTTTCCCCCTGAAGTGAATGAATGAATACATTTTAACTTCCCTTCCTTTCTTTTAGTGGAGCTGCCGCTGGCATTTTGATTTCCTGTTCTTGTTCCACTCCTAGGAGAATTATTTTTAATTTATTTCTAAAATTTAATTATAGGTTGCATTATTCTGGTTTCCTTACCTGACTTTGTAGGATTTTTGATGGGAAACAGGCTTTCTGCAACACTGGCATGCTGATGGCTGAGATATTGTTCAGGGACAGCTGGGCATTGATTATCTTCTGGGGGTGAGGATGTGGCCTTGCTGATGCTATTTGGTTAAAGGACCCAGCAAATCCAATATGTCAACCATTACCTTAAACAGACACCCATTTGGCAGCAGAAAGTCTTGCATAAAGCTATGCATAACAGCTTTATTCACAATAGTCCCTGTGCGGGTTTGAATGTATTATGTCCCCCCAAACGCCATTATCTTTGATGTAATCTTGTGTGGGTGGACGTTATCAGTTTTGGTTAGATTTCCTTGAGTGTTTCTTTGGAGATGTGCCCCACCCAGCTGTGGGTGATGACTCTGATTGGATATTTCCATGGAGGCGTGGCCCCACCCATTCATGGTGGGCCTTGATCAGTGGAGCCATATAAATGATCTGCTGGGCAGAGGGAACTCAGTGCAGCTGTGAGTGATGTTTTGACCAGGAGCTACAGACAAGAGGGACACTTTGAAGAAAGCACAGGAGCTGCAGATGAAAGTTTGAAGACAGCCATTGAAACATAAATCTGTAGCTCAAAGTTGGAGATGAAATCAAAACTAAATTTTAAGAGAGCAATAATATGACTTGTTTATAAGAATTTAACCTCTGAACTTTAGAGAAAACTTGAACAGAAGCAAAGGGAACTTAACGTTTACCATGTGTGAGACACTCCACAGAGATGTTTTATTTACTCCTTAAGGCCCACCCTGATTCAGTTATCCACACCCTAACTAAACATGTATGAACTCATTCAATCCACACAACTCCCCAAGGTAGCTACTGTTATTATTCCTATTTCTAGATGAGGAATGAGGCATTACTGTACAATGTGTCTCAGATTCTACATCTGTAAAATGGGGGATAATAATATTCCTGAGTTGACCATTGTGATGTCTGTCAGGGGAGACAATTAAATAAACAATTACAGCAATATACAGAGCTACAGTAGGGAAAGTCTAAGGGTAATGAAGTTGTAGGAAGCAGACATCTGGCATAGTTTGGGGGTAGGGAGGACAGAGAGCAGTCAGGGAAGGCATCTAAGAGGCTGAAATCTAAAGGCTCGATAGCCACACAAAGAGAAGTATTAAAAGTAAGGGGTAGGAAAGAGTATTCCAGGTAGAGGGAACTACTTGTTCAAATTAAAAAAAAAAAAAAAAAAAAAAAAACCATAAGGCAATTTTGAGGAATTCAAAAGAAGAATTTCAGTGCTATGAGTTTATCTCTTTTAGAGCACCTTATTGATTGGCCCATTTGAGAACTTTTTCTCCACAAACACATGACAGTGTTTCAAGGTTTCCCTGTTCCTGGTGTCTTTAGAATGTATCTCTGAGAAGGCAAAAGCCTGCTGTCCTTGAGTACTCATCAGGTCCCTGTCGTTCCTCATATATGCCCATGAGTTCCTGCCTCCGGGCTTTGGCCTTGCTGTTCTCTTTGACCACAACACTCTGTCCTCCCAGATTCCCTCCACCCACACCCACCAGGTGTACTTAAGGTCTCTCTTCTTTGCTTCCATGATAGCCAGAGAATAGCATGATCATAGAATTTAAGAATACCAAATTGTAAAGGTTTGTTTATCTGTTCATCTCTCTGCTACATTATCAACAGTCTTTGTATCCCAGACCCGCACGATGCTGTTAGTCCTGAGTGAGTACTCAATAATTTTTCCCCCTGAAGTGAATGAATGAATACATTTTAACTTCCCTTCCTTTCTTTTAGTGGAGCTGCCGCTGGCATTTTGATTTCCTGTTCTTGTTCCACTCCTAGGAGAATTATTTTTAATTTATTTCTAAAATTTAATTATAGGTTGCATTATTCTGGTTTCCTTACCTGACTTTGTAGGATTTTTGATGGGAAACAGGCTTTCTGCAACACTGGCATGCTGATGGCTGAGATATTGTTCAGGGACAGCTGGGCATTGATTATCTTCTGGGGGTGAGGATGTGGCCTTGCTGATGCTATTTGGTTAAAGGACCCAGCAAATCCAATATGTCAACCATTACCTTAAACAGACACCCATTTGGCAGCAGAAAGTCTTGCATAAAGCTATGCATAACAGCTTTATTCACAATAGTCCCTGTGCGGGTTTGAATGTATTATGTCCCCCCAAACGCCATTATCTTTGATGTAATCTTGTGTGGGTGGACGTTATCAGTTTTGGTTAGATTTCCTTGAGTGTTTCTTTGGAGATGTGCCCCACCCAGCTGTGGGTGATGACTCTGATTGGATATTTCCATGGAGGCGTGGCCCCACCCATTCATGGTGGGCCTTGATCAGTGGAGCCATATAAATGATCTGCTGGGCAGAGGGAACTCAGTGCAGCTGTGAGTGATGTTTTGACCAGGAGCTACAGACAAGAGGGACACTTTGAAGAAAGCACAGGAGCTGCAGATGAAAGTTTGAAGACAGCCATTGAAAGCATTCTTGCTCCGGAGAAGCTGAGAGAGGACAAATACCCCAAGTGCAACTAAGAGTGACGTTTTTGAGGAACTGCAGCCTAGAGAGGAACATCCTGGGAGAAAGCCATTTTGAAACCAGAACTTGGAGCAGACGTCAGCCACGTGCCTTCCCAGCTAACAGAGGTTTTCCAGACACCATTGGCCATCCTCCAGTGAAGGTACCCGATTGTTGATGTATTACCTTGGACACTTTATGGCCTTAAGACTGTAACTGTGTAACCAAATAAACCCCCTTTTATAAAAGCCAATCCGTCTCTGGTGTTTTGCATTCTGGCAGCATTAGCAAACTAGAACAGTCCCAAACTAGAAATAATTCAAAAGTTGACCAACAGGAGAATGGAAAAACTAATTATGTTATGTCCATACAATGGAATGCTATTCAGCAATAAAATGAAACAAATTACAGATATATTCAACAAAATGGATGAATAACACTGACATTATACTGAAAGAACCCAGACAGAAAAAATATACACACTATATATATTAGTTTTCTATTGTTGATGTAACAAATTACCACAAACTTTAGTGGCTTAAAACAACACAAATTTATCATCTTAACTTACTTTAGGTTACAAATATGACACAGGTCTTACCTGGGCCAAAATTACTGTGTGAGCAAGGTTGCATTCCTTCTGGAGGCAATAAGGGAGAATTCCTTGTCTTTTCCAGCTTCTAGAGGCCACCCACATTCTTGACTTACGGCCACCTTCCTCCATCTTTAAAGACAGCAACGTGGCATCTCTCACCCTGCTTCGGTCCTCACATCACTCTGTCATTCTCTTATTCTGCCTCCCTCATAACTATATTGGGTCCAACAGGATCATCCAGGATAAGCTCCGTATTTTAAAGCCAGTTGATTAGCAATTTTAATTCCATCTGCAACCTTAATTCCCTTTTGCCATGTAAGCTTACATGTTCATAGGTTCCAGGGATTAGGACATGGACATCTTTGAGGAGGGGCATTATTCTGCCTTCCACTGTGTAATTCCACATAAATGAAGTTCTAGAAAAGGCAAAATTCTTCTGTGGTAAAGAAGAAGGAGAAGAAGGAGGAGAAGAGGTAAAGGGATTGCCTTTAGGAAGAGGAAGATTGACCAGAAGAGGCATAAGGGAACTTTCTGAGGTATTGGAAATATTTTTTATCTTAAGACGCATGTGGTTTAAATGCACATATGCATTTGTCAAAACTCATCAGATTGTATACTTAAATTTGTGTGATTCACCATATATAAATTTTAACAAAGGCACAAAAAGCTGTAAATATTAACTTTGAGGTTGCTCTTCCTAGTTCTATGTGTAAGCAATTCTGAAACTAGTGTTTGAGTATTCCGGGTATGTTTATTGAGGATAATGGAGGCCAGGTTTCCAGTGGTGTGATGCTAAACTGGTCTGGGGGCAGAGAGGAAGGGAAAGGGCAGAGGAGCCTGATTTGTGGCATTTGCCTATTTCTGTGGTATAAATACTCCTATGGCTGATTTCAAGGTACAGCCAGCTCACAAAATTACAAATATTTGGTGATCAGCCCTCACGGGTCAGTTCAAAACTAGCTCTAGCATACCACTGCTGGTTTCTCATTGTTGAAATTTTAAAATATGGACAGATAGATAGACAATCAGATATAGATATATGAGGATATGAGTGATTGTGTATGTGTTTCCTAGCTCTTTTCAATGAGAGGGCCTAGAAGCAAGAATATAGTAGCAACTAGCACACCTAGCATCTATATCTTACTTTCAAAAAACCATTCTTCACACTAAAAGGAACCAGAGCTCCCTGGAGAAAAGGTTAATTCCAGGACTGGGGCAGGAAAATATAAAATGAGCCTGGAGTAACTTGTTACACCAGACATTAAGGAAGTGCTCAAAAATGATGGCAATATATAAAAAGGAGAGGGTTGCAGGTATAAAGGATTCCCACTGGGACAATTTTAGCATCAAAGTACATAATAACAGTAATGGATTGAAACTCATTAAATACAAAAAAGAAAAAAAATCCAAGAGTCAAAACTGATATAAATAAATGAGTAAATAAAAAAAGAATTGAGGAAAAGGGAAAGCTCTTCCTCATGGTAGAATACCACCTAATATATAGAGAAAGAATGAAAGAATTAGAAAATCATCAATAGAAGCAAAAATTAGCAAGTGAAAGTTTAATACAGGATAGCATGTGTATTAGTTAGGGTTCTCTAAGGAAACAGAATCAATGAGAGATATCTATGAATATAAGATTTATAAAAGTGTCTCACGCAACTGTGGGTATGCACGAGTCCAAATTCCACAGGGCAGGCAGTAAACTGGCAACTCCAATGAAGATGTTCGATGAACTCCTCAGGAAACGAACTGGCAACTTCGACAAACTCCTCAGGAAACGCTTCATTGGTCAGCCAAAGAAGTGAAGGTCCTCTATCTGTCTAGCTTAAAAGTCTTCAACTGACTGATTGGATTAAATCCAGCCAACTGCATTCTCTCATTGTGGAAGACACGCCCTTTGTTGACGTCATTAGTCATAGCTGCAGCCAATTGACTGATGATTTAATAAACCAGCTTGTTGGTTTATTAACCAGCCACAAACATCCTCACAGCAACGGTTAGGCCCGTGCTTGCTTGACCAGACAGCTGGTACCATCACCTGGCTAAGTTGACACATGAACCTAACCATCACAGTATGTTTACATAATGTCAGAGAATCTGCTCAGAAATCTTGGTTAATTACAAAGAGAAAGCAGTAATTTGACAGTGCAGAAACCTGGCAGACACCACCCTAACCAAGTTTCAAAGTTAACATCATCAGTAATGGACAAATGTACATCATGTACCTCCTAAGATGCCTGAGGAGGACCTAATATCATATCTGTGGTATTGTTGCCAAAAATGCATAATCTGAATCTAATCACAAGGAAACAGCAGATAAACCCAAATTGAGGAACATTTTACAAAATAACTGGCCTATCCTCTTCAGAAGTGTCAAAGTCAAGCAAGACAAAAAAAAAAAAAAAAAAAAAAAGGCTGAGGAACTGTCATAGACAGAGAAGACTAAAGAGTCATGACAGCTAAGTGCAGTGCATGATCTTATGTTGGATCCTGCATTGGGAAAAAAAATAGTTAAAAAGGATATTATTGAGAGCACTGAAATTTGAATTTGGACAGTGGATTAAACAATAGTATTCATGTTTAATTTTCTGATTTTGATAATTGTACTATGGTTATGTGAGAGAACATCCTTGTTCTTAGGAATACTTTTTTAGGAAGTATTTAAGGGTAAATAGGCATGAAGACTACGATTGACTCTCAAATTGTTCAAACAAAGATTGTGTGTTTATGAGAAAGAGAGTGAGAGGGAGAGAATATGATAAAGCAAAACAGCAAATGGGGCAAATGTATCAATTTGTGAATCTGGTTAAAAGGAATACAAGAGTTACATTATTGTTGCAATTTTTCCATAAATTTGAAGTTACCAAAATAAAAAGTTACAAAAAGCAAGATAGGGAAACAGAAACATAGGAAGGTATTCTGGCAGGATCCCACCAGTGCACAGAGGAAAAGCCAACAATGTGCTGCCTCTGCTCCTGTTCTTTTTTAGCCATCCCTCTTCCAACATTTTCTGTATGCTTGGCTAAATAAATAATTTATAGCATCTGTGTAGGTGGTCTGTTTTGGCAACTTCAAAGGGGAAGACAGCTATTGTGACCACATGAAAAGTATTCCTTTTAAAATAGTTGAGAACTCTCTGTCCTGGATAGCCTTTGTAACAGTTTGTAATCAGAATGTGTAAGTTTGCAAAAAGCATTCTTAACCTGAAATAGATAAAAGAGTCAGTGTAGGATGAAAAGAGAGCGAACAGTACAAACTGGACACAATTTGCCAATGTAAAAGAAAAAAGTTTCCTTCCAGCCCTCTGCCCTGATTTAACTCTTGTATGTGGCCCCTTTTCTGATTGATTATTCTTCATACTTTTCCCATCTATATGCCTACATTATATAAAACATTATCATTAAAATATGTAGTTGTTGGCTTAATTATGAATGTATCTTCTAAATACTTCTGAAGAGATTCAGACACCTTTTTTTTTTTGGCTTGAGCAAGATGCTGGAGGCTTGACCCAGGAGACTAATTTAGTGTATGAAAATAACAAAAATGGACTAAAATAGAAAAAAATGTTGAATAAAAAAAATCAATGAATTATATAGTAGAAAATGACTCCCCCATGCACATTTCCACCATTTATTAAAATACTATGCTGTCATTTTTGATTCACTGATAATTAGCAGAATTCGACATAGCTCTTATTTGTACTGTGCCATGGATGGAACTTTGAGGAAGAAATGATACCTTGTGCTACGTATGAAATTCAACACTTTAACAACTTAGTAATTTAAAAATTTCAGTAAATTAGGCAAAGAATCAAAGTAACTCCAGTTTAAGGTGGCTACTCTTTAGGATACTAGTTATACCACAAGCACTGCTCTTTCCAATAGAAGGGCCCACCTTACCACCGGTGCTACAAAGGAGGAACATGTCTCTCAGTGTGAAGTTTATTCATTGCAAGGAACTGGAGGAAATCTTCCCCAAACCAGTTCGAAGTGGTGATGTGAGTTAGGTTTTTATAGGTAAAGGAGAGGGGGTCAAAAACTAAGGAGTGTCCTTGTCAGGTCAGCAATGGCATTGGATCTTTGGGAGGAAGACACAGGCAAATCTCTCAATCTTGTGTTGTCTTCAAGCACGTCTTTTTCCAGCTTCGGTAAGTAGATTTAGATATTGAAGTGCAAGCACTTACATGCAGGGTCTTCGTGACTTTTCTTAGCTGATCCTCAGGAATGTCAAACTTCTGTCTTTTGAGGAAAGAGTAGCTGATTCACTGGGCATTCTTGATGCTATTCTGCTATCTTATTTCTGTAAGCAGAATTTAGAAGGTTTGGTTAATGTCCTTCTGGGAACTAAATACAAAGAGCAGACTGCTAAGCTCAGCTAAGGTAAGCATATTTTTTAGCCATCACTAGTTTACTGGAAATAAAATTCTGCCTCCACCCCCCCCTCCACAACCTCCAAGTGAAAAATGTATGTTGCTAGAAAATAAAGCATTTCTTTGACACAAACATTTTATTTTATCTGTAGGATTAAAATAGATTAATTAAGAGGCTAGCCAAAATAAATTATTTCAAGTATAATTATACCATACTTTTCAGAATTACGTATACATATCTCGAGGTAAAATAGTTTTGATTTGTAAAATTAGGTAATTAAATAAAGTAGATAATTGTTCCTAAGGGCCTGGGAGCCAGGTGACAGCAGTTTATTTGAAAACTTACCAGTATAATAATCAGTTTGGTTACTCTGCTTAAGATAAAAATGAACCTGAAAGAAAAAGTCCACACCTTTTAGAAAAATCTCATAATTATAAATCCCAAATATCAATGACTGTAGAAGACATTGTGAGTGCCTCTCTAATTTCCTTTTTACCCTCCCCTTAACATAGCAGCTCTGCCTTCTGGGTGGGGTTGACCCCAGCTACAGAGGTGGAACCTGATTGATTAAACAGTTAGGATAATTGCATTCCCCTTGTCACAGATAGTTCAAGGGTGGGCCATGGCCCAACATAGTTAATTTTAAAGTTTAACTTTTGGATGGCAATCTTACTTCTCTTATTTTTAATTCCTTGAAAAAAATTTCATTATAACACCCAATCAGTTGTCAGCTGCTACTTCAGTTTTCTTATTAGAGTTTGCCCACAACTATACAGTGCTAGGCAACTATGCAAATCAACCAACAAGTTTCTTACTTTTATATGGCTCTTAAGTATCTTAAAATTTACAACAGTTCATCCTCTTTTTTTCTATCATTTATTTATTGAATAAAACATCATTTATCCTGTAGGATTCCCCACATTCTAGATTTGGCTGGTAGCTTTCCTGAATTGTAACAGTTGTCCCTCTAATCCTCACATTTCTTGGAAACTGGCAGTTAGAAGTAGGGGCTGGATTACAGAAAGGCTGAATTATTATTGTTGTTACTGCTGTTATTTTGGCAAGAAAACTTGTTAGGTGGCACTGTGTACTTCCTAATTCATTACATCGAGGTATACAATATCTGGTAGTCACAATTGTAGTGTTAGTAATGATGTCAGGATGATTGGCCAGGTTTTGTTGGGTGGATCCATTCATTATAAAGTTCCTAGTTAACCTCTCACTTAATAATCTTAGCATCCATGATGATTGTTGCCTTGATCCATTATTTCCTCAAGGGTTGCAAAATAGTGTTTTTCTAATTCTGTGATTCTGTCTGTATTGATTAGCTACAATTATTCTAATTGAAGAATTTTCCCACATCTACAATTTGGTTACCCTGAAATATAGTTCTTGCAGTAAAGGCAAGATAAATGCTTAGATCTTTACCTTTATTTGTCAACTTTCAGAGTAATGCATTGGTGTTCTAATAATCAGCAAATGTGAGTAATAAGAGGCTTATAAAATTTTGTTTGTTTATCATTATTAGGCACTCATGGGTTTTTGTATTTAATGTGTTTCAACCATCTGCAGACATTTTTCTTTTTGATGCTCCAATTATCCTACGTTTGGCTAGTGGGAGTTTCTTAGAGATAGTCTTGAGTCCTTTTGGCATGATCCCAGTAGTCTTTTGAGAGCTTTGTTGCTTTCTAGCACCATAAATTGTTGCAGCTTCATCTTTTCTGACTTGGACCTGACAGAGCCTTTTATATAAGAAGCTCTTTTCTTTTTAGTGGGGAATGGTATTTGGAGACCATAATCTGGGTTTAGGGATGCTTGCTCAAGTGGATAGTTAATGCTCCTAGGCCTTTTCATTGACCAAGCTAGGAAATAAATGTTCTATTTTTTGTTTTAGACAGAGAAAAGGAAGTCATGAACCAATATAAATATTACCAATTCAAATTTAATATTACAGGGATTTTACTTGTATAACAAAAAATCTTGAATAAAAAAATCTAAGATCTGAATGATGATAAAAGTTACTTGTTTGCATTATCCATATTCATACAACAGTTTAAAAATAATCATATCAATTTAATAAAAAATACAATTTAAGATGTGTGTGTTGTTCTTATTGTTGTCTACAAGACATATCTTACTAAGGATGCACAGTCAAAATGTGGTGTTTTAAAGACATTTGAAATAATTATTGTCCGTGTTATGCCACAAATGTGATAAACAGTTAAATTCAGTTATTTCACTTTGTTTTAAGGGTTTTTTTTAAGGAATTTTCTTGCCCTTTTTAATTAATATTGTTAAATTCAGTTATTTCACTTTGTTTTAAGGGTTTTTTTAAGGAATTTTCTTGCCCTTTTTAATTAATATTGTTAAGTATGTAAGATATTTACATGAATCCAAAGTTAACATTATGAAACAAAGTACATTTAGAGAAATCTAATTCCCTTCTCTGTTCTTCCTTTTCTTTCTGGGTAAATGTTTTATTAGTTTTTGGCATATCTCTCTATTGCTTCTTTTTGAAAATATAAGCATATGTATATGTATACGTGTGTGTATGTGCATATATACACACATATATATTTCTCTCACTTTATTACACAAAACTTATCATACTATAAACACTATTTTGTAACTTCACTTATCAGTATATCCTGAAGTTTCCATAGAAATATATAGAAATTTTCCTCATTCCTGTTTATTTTTCATAATTCTCCTTTATGTGTTTATTCAACCAGACTCCTATTCATGGACATCCAGATTATTTTAGTTTTTTATTATTACAAATAGTGTCCCAGTACATGTTATTTTGTATTTTTTCCCTGAACATTGTTAGGAATTGCTGAGTGTAAAGATAATGGGTATGTAATTTTGCTGGATAATGCCAGTTCTCTTCCATACTGAGAACTGCATTTTGTAATCTCAACTTTAATGTATAGCAGTGCCTGGCCTCCCACTTTGCCAATGGAGTACATAGAGATTTTTTTTGTTATTGCCAAGCTGATAGATGAGAAATTATATCTATGTCATTTTTGTGTGCATACTTGTTTCTTTTTTTCATTTATTTCTTTTATTTGTTTTTGTGTCATAATCTTTTTTCCTGCTTTTTGTTTTTATTATTATTATTTTGTGCATGCTTTTTTATTATGAGTGAATTTGAGCATCTTTTTATATGTCTCAGGGTCATTTGCATTTCTTCTTCCATGAATTCTCTGTTCGGTTCTCTAACACATTTTTCTATGCTCTTTATGTTAGGGCTGTTAACACTTTTTCAGTGATATGTTGGAAATTTTGTTTTTAAGTTTGTCATTTGCCATTTTACTTTGCTTATGCTGATTTTTGTTATGTAAAAGTTATTTTTAAATCTTTATGTAGTCGAATTCATTAATCTTTTCCCTTACTGCCTCTGTATTTTGAATCATAGTCAGGAAAGTTTTTTCCAATTCCAAATTTATAAAGAAAACTCTCATTTTATTTTAGCACTTGCATGTTTTCATTTTTTTATTATTATTATTTAGATCTCCGGTACATTTGGAATTTATCCAGATGTATGGTGTGTGAAATGGATTCAGTTTTACCTTTCTTTTCCAAGTGGCTATTCTTTTGTTCCAATACCACTCATTAAAAAGTCCAACTTTTCCTTAATGCTTTTAGATGTCCCCTTTATCTAGACTAAATTTCCAAATGCTATGGGGGAATCTATTCCTGGATTTTCTTTTATGACCACTGTTTTATTTGTGCACCAATACTGTTTTTTAATTATTATGTAAGTTTTATAAAATGTAGCTCTCCCACACATTGTTATTCTTTTTCAGGATCTCCCTTGCTATTATTGTTTGCTTGTTTTATATGAACTTTATAGTCAAGTTTCTCACTCAAAAGAAAAAAAAAAACCTAATGATATTTTTATCAGGACTGTGAAGAGATTAACATATTAGCATATTTTTGTTGTTGAGTCTTTCTATCCAAGACTGTGGTATACCTATCCATTTATTCAAATCTGTTTTTTGTCATTCAGGGATGTTTTATGGTTTTCTTCACATATAATTTACACATTTTTGTTAAGTTTATAACTAGGTATTCTACTTTATTTTATTCCTATTACAAATGAGTTTTCTTTTCCATTATATTTTCTAACAGGGTGGTATTTGTATATATGAAAGCTATTACTTTCTGTACATATACTTTATTTCCTGCCGCTTTACCAAATTCTCCTGTTTGTAGGAGGTTTTCTGTTCCTTTTTTTTCTAGATATACCATCATAACTTCTGCATAGAGAAACAGTTTTACCTCTTCCTTTCCAATTCTTATGTCTCTAATTGCTTTTTCTTATCTAACTCTTTTTGCTAATACCTCTAATACAGTGTTTAAGTAATAGCAAATACTGTAGACATCATTGTCTTCCCTCTAGAGACTTCAGCAGAAAGCCTCTAGTATTTCTCCAAGCACTGAGTTTTTGACCAGAGTTACATATATTTTATCATTTATGGGAAATGTCAATTTCTATTTTATTGGATATTGAATTTTGTTAAATGTCTTTCTGGCCTCCACTGAAAATGATCATATGATTTTTCTCCTTATCTCTATTAAACTGAGGAACTGTATTAAGGAGTATCCTAATATTGAATCACTCTTGCCCATCTAGAATAAGCACTGCTTGCATGGAATCTAATTTTTTAATGTGTTCTTGGATTCTGTTTGCTGATATTTAATTTGTTGTATTAATATTCATAATTAATATTGTAGTAAAGTCTGTCAGTGCCTCACTTATATTCACTATCACTTACTATTTGTGTGTATACCTGCCCAACTTTCAATTACCAGCATTTGCAATTCTTTGCCTGAGGGCTTTCTTGGCCTACTGGAGCCCATTTGCCAGTGAGCAAGGGCAGGCCAGAAATGCTGGGAAATTTGTACCCTCTAGCAGAGTTCTCAATCAATGATTGATATGAACTGCTGGATAAATACCTCAGCCCTTGCAGGGTAACCCTGAGGCATTTTGTCTATAGTGCCTCTCAAAGTTTCCCAGCAGGATTAAGCTTCAATTGCCCATGGTGGCAACTTGCTTAAAAGGAACTCTTCATTGGCTTCCTTTCCTTCCATAATTCCCTTTCCCTTTCTGGGCTCCTGAACTACTTACATGTGAATCCTTGTCGTTGGGTTTGCTTCTTGGGAAACCCAACTAGCCAAATCTGTAATTTTCTTTTTTGTGAAATTTTTGTTAGGGTTTGGGTATAATATTGTATTAGTCAGGGTTCTCTAGGGAAACAAAACCAACAGGAGACATCTGTAAATATGAGATTTTATAAAAGTGTCTCATGCAACTTTGGGGATGCACAAGTCCAAATTCCTTGGGGCAGGCCGCAAGCTGGCAACTCTAATGAAAGTCTTTGTTGAACTCCCTAGGAGAGGCTGGCTGGCTGAAGACGAAGTGAAAATTCTCTCTTTTCCCTCAAAAGTCTTCAACTGATTGGATTAAATCCAACTGATTGGATTCTCTCATTGCAGAAGATACTCCCTCAGTTGTTCATAGATGTAATCAGCCACAGATGCAATCAACTGACTGATGACTTAATAAACCAGCCTTCTGGTTTATTAACCATTCATGAAATGTCCTTGTAGTAATGGTTAAGCCAGTGCTTGCTTGACCAGAAAACTGGGCACTATCACCTGGCCAAGTTGATACATGAACCTAACCAACACAAATATTATATTCATTTCTTAGAATTTGACCATTTTACTTTTATTTCCTAAACTCTAAAATAGTTTAAGTAGCATTTGGATTATCTGAAATGCTTTATTGGCTTCCTTTCCTTCCATATTTCCCTTTCCTTTCCTTTCCATATTTCCCTTGACTCTTGTTGGTGAGGTTCATGTATCAACTTGGCCAGGTGATGGTGCCCAGTTTAAGTAGCATTTGGATTATCTGAAATTCCCCTGTTAAACCATCTGGGCATGTTGTGTTTTTTTGTTTGTTTGTTTGTTTTTAATTCAGTTTTATTGAGATATAGTCACATACCATACAATCATCTATGGTATACAATCAACTGTTCACAGTACCATCTTATAGTTGTGCATTCATCACCCCAATCTATTTTTGAACATTTTCCTTACACCAGAAACAATCAGAGTAAGAATAAAAAATAAAAATAAAAAAAGAACACCCAAATCACACACACCCCCATCCCACCCTATTTTTCAGTTAGGGTTTTTCCCCATTTTTCTACTCATCCACCCATACATTGGATAAAGGGAGTGTGATCCACAGGGTTTTCACAATCACACTGTCACCCCTTGTAAGCTACATTGTTATACAATCATCTTCAAGAGTCAAGACTACTGCATTGGAGTTTGGTAGTTTCAGGTATTTACTTCTAGCTATTCCAATTTATTAAAACCTAAAAAGTGTTATCTATATAGTGCATAAGAATGTCCACCAGAGTGACTGCTTGACTCCATTTGAAATATCTCAGCCACTGAAGCTTTATTTCTTTTCATTTTACACCCCCATTTTTGTCAAGAATACAATGCCTGGTCCAGATTCATCCCCGGAGTCATATCCTGAGTTGCCAGGGAGATTTATACCCCTGGGAGTTAGGTCCCACATAGCGGGGAGGGCAGCAAGATCACCCACCAAGGTGGCTTAGTTAGAGAGAGAGGGCCACATCTGAGCAACAAAAAGGCACTCAGGGGGAGACTCCTAGGCACAATTGTAAGCAGGTTTAGCCTCTCCTTGCAGCAACAAGCTTCATAGGGGCCAGCCCCAAGAGAGAGGGCTCAGCACATCAAACTGTCAGTCCCCAATGTTTGTGAGAACATCAGCAACAATCCAGATGAGGAAATCCAATGCCTCTGTATCCTCCCCCAGTTCTTCAGGGGTGCCCTGGATATATATTTTTATTCTCCACCTATTCTAGTTTGCTAATGCTGCCAGAATGCAAAACATCAGAGATGGATTGGCTTTTATAAAAGGGAGTTTATTTGGTTACACAGTTACAGTCTTAAGGCCATAAGGTGTCCAAGGTAACACATCAGCAATCAGGTACCTTCACTGAGGGATGGCCAATGGTGTCTGGAAAACCTCTGTTAGCTGGGAAGGCATGTGGCTGGCGTCTGCTCCAAAGCTCTGGTTTCAAAATGGCTTTCTCCCAGGATGTTCCTCTCTAGGCTGCAGTTCCTCAAAAATGTCACTCTTAGTTGCACTTGGGATATTTGTCCTCTCTCAGCTTCTTTGGAGCAAGAGTCTGCTTTCAATGGCCATCTTCAAACTGTCTCTCTTCAGCTCCTGTGTTTTCTTCAAACTGTCCCTCTTGACTGTAGCTCCTCTTCAAAACATCACTCACAGCTGCACTAAGTTCCCTCTGCCCATCAGCTCATTTATATGGCTTCACTGATCAAGGCCCACCCTGAATGGGCAGGCCAACATCTCCATGGAAATTATCCAGAGTCATCAACCACAGTTGGGTGGGGCACATTCCATGGAAACACTCAAAGAATTACAATCTAATTAACACTGATAGGTCTGCCCACACAAGATTACATCAAAGATAATGGCATTTGGGGGGACATAATACATTCAAACCGGCACACCACCCAAATTACTTTAGGATGTGTTGCTATTTCATTCTAATCTATACAGACCTACCACAGCTCACTTACTATTCAAAGTTCCATGTAATTGTAGTGCTTGAACAAACTGACTATAGAAGTTATATTGTTTACAGAATATAGATCCTACATCAGATCAACATCTCTTCCCTTGGTCTCACATGGAAGTTGAAGTTTGAACACAGTCAGTTTCAACCTTTACCCTTTGGCCCAATTTGCTCTAGTCTTAACCAGATCTGCTTTATTCATATCTCTATTTGAAGTCTGGGCTCTTTTTCAGCTTTTTTTTTTTTTTTTTTTTTTTTTTTTTTTTAACAGTTGCTGTATGTGTTAATACTGATATTCATATCTGCCAAGCTCTAGCTCTGAGTTTCAGGTGTAACATGATACCCAATGTTCCAGAGACCAATCAGGTTATACACTAAGGGATCAGCATCTCAGAGTTTGGAGACAGCCATTACAATTCAGGAATAGATTTGACTGCTGTAAGAGCTTATAATCTAGGGACCATTACAATAATCATTTCCCTGTTAGGCTGTGCTCTAAGATTCAATTCTGAGTTTACACATTGTTGTTAGTCCATATTGGTGAGGCATTATAGTGTTTGCCTTTGTTTCTGGCGTACTTCACTCAACATGCAGTCTACAGGATCCATTCACCTCATTGCATGTCTCACAGCTTCACTCCTTCTTGTAGTTGCTCAATATTCCGTTGTATGAGTATACCACATTCTGTTCACCATTCTGTTCTTCAGTCAGTGTACCCTTAGGCCACCTCCACCCATTGCAAATCATGAATACTGCTTCCATAAGCACCAATGTGCAAATGTCCATTCATGTCTCTGCTCTCAGATCTTCCAAATACATACCCCAAAAAAAGGTTGTAGGACCCTATGGCCCCACATACTTAGCTTCTTGTGGAACCACCACATTGACCTCCAGGAAGGCTACACCATTCTTGGGCATGTTGTTTTAATGGGGTAGCTCTGATGATCTTCTCAGTATCATTTATGGAAATTGGTCTTATTAGACATTATCTCTACTGGGGCAAGTTTTGTAAATTATGTATTTCTGGAGAATTATACATTTCAAATGCCTTCATATGAAAGCATTTGGCTATGATATGCTTTATATGTACAAGGGAATTTATTTGATAAAACTTTGTTAGGAATTTTTGCATCTATGATCATGAGGGATATTGATATATAGATTTCTTTTCCTATAATGTGTGTCTGGTTTTAATATCAGGGAAATGTTCACTTTGTAAAATGAGTTGGGAAGTAGTCTCATTTCTTTTATTTTCTGGATGAGTTTCTGCAGAATCTTTATTATTTTTTTCCTAAATGGTTGCTAATAATTACCAATACAGCCCTTTGGGCCTGGTGTTTTCTTTGTGGGAAAATTTTCAGCTATAAATTCAATATCTTTAATGGATATGGGGCTATTCAGTTTACTAAATTTCTTGACGGAGTTTTGGTGGTTTGTGTCTCTAATGGAATTTATGCATTTCATCTAAATTATCAAATTTATTGGCATAATTGTTCATAATATTCCCTTATTATTCTTTTGATGTCTGTAGGGTCTGTAGTAATGCTCTTCTTTCATCCCTGATATTGGCAATTTATGTCTTCTCTCTTTTTTTATGAATAGAAGTTTACCAATTGCATTGTTTCTTTCAAAGAACTAGCTTTTGGTTTTATTGGTTTTTTTCTATTGTGTTTATTTCTTATTTCATTGATTTATACTCTTATTATTATTTTCTTCCTTCTGCTTGCTTTGGGTTTAATTTGCCCCTTTTTTCCTCTGGTTAATATGAAAGCTTAGATAAATTTTCAAGACTTTATTTCTTTTTAAATGCAAGCCTTTAATGCTGTATATATTCCTTTTAAGGCCTGCTTTAGCTGAATCACATAAATTTTTGATATTTTATGTTTTCATTTTCATTCATTTCAAACTATTTTATAATTTTTCCTCTGTATTTTTCATTTGATTAATGGGTTATTTAGAGCTGTGTCATTTAATTTCCAAATATTTGGAGATTTTTCCAGATATCTTTCTGTTATTGATTTTAATTTAGTTCTGTTGAGGTCAAAGAACAAATTTTGTATGATTTAAGTCTTCTTAATTTTTTGTGACTTTTTTTTTTTTTGGTCTTGCATATAATCCCATTGATGTTTCTATGTGCAATTGAAAAAGCATGGATTCTGCTGTGGTAGGTGTTGTAAATGTCAATTAGGTTAAGTTTGTTGATGGTTTGGTTCAAATGTTCTTTATCCTTACTTGTTATATGTCTACTTATTCTATCAATTACTGAGAGGAATTCTCCAACAATAATTTTAGATTTTTCTATTTCTCCTTTTAATTCTATCAGTTTTTAGTTCTTGTATTTCAAAGGTCTATTATTAGGTGTATGCATAATAATAATTATTGTTACTGTGATGAATGTATCTGTTAATCATTGTAAAATTTCCCTCTTTATCATTGGTAATATTCCTTGTTTTGAAATTGCTTTGTCTAATAATAATATTGCTAGTCCAGCTTTATTAGTGTTTGTATGGTTTATCTTTTTCCATCATTTGATTTTTAACCTCTCTTTCTTTATATTTAAAGTAAATTTCCTGCAGACAGCATTCAGTCAAGTCTTATTTATTCAATCTCACAATTTTTTCTTTTAAATTTTAGACCAATTTACATCTTATGTAATTAATGATTTGGGTGCCACTTAAGTCTACCATCTTATTTGTTTTCTATTTGTCCCACCTGTTTTTCCCCCCTCTTTTTCTTTTAACCTGCTTTCTTTTAGACTGATTTAATATATTTTATGGCTCCATTTTATCTTCACTATTGGTTTATAAGCTATTCATCTTTTTTATATTTTAAGAGTTGCTTTGTATTTTCAACAGAAATCTCTAACTTATCATAACTTACTTTCAAATCCTATTAAAACACTTCACATAAAATATAAGATGCTTATAACAGTATACCTCCATTTATCACCTCCCATCTTCTGTGCCATTTCTGTCATACATTTTACTTCTATATACGTTATAAACCCCATAATGCATTATTATTTATTTATTTTGTTTTAAGCAGTCATCATCTTTTAAAGAGATTGAAAGTGGGAAAAACTCTTTTATATTTACACCCATTTTATAAAGTAGCTTGTTTGCTTAACATCATTTGCTAGGAGGAAGACTGAATTTTGCCCATGTATCTTCTACTCTAACTTGGCCAGACCGACTGTCTCAAATTTAAAACTATTATTACAAATCAGCAATTCTCCATTGGTTTTGTAAGTTCTGCACCTGTAGGGTTCACAAGAGATTTGGGACACATCCAGCCTACTGAGGTGGAAAACTGCCAGTTGGTCAATCGATTGATAAAACAGTTAATTAACAATTATTCATTGGTCAACTTCTCTTTGTTCATTCAGTCATCAAATATGGATTAATCATTAACTATGTGCCCAACTCCAAGGTAGATACGGGGACTACAAAGAAAAAAAGGAACTGTCCCTTCCCTTCTCTTCTATGAAAAGAGTGAAATCCGTTTTAAAAATGTGTTAATCAATATTTTCCTCCTCAGTGCTTACTGTAATTTCTCCCATAGTTCTTTGTGCCCTAGGTTGCATAAATTGGTTATAATATAATATTAAATTATTACGTTGATAGCAGCAATGCAGCTACCAGTGCCCTTGCATTTTTTTTTTTTTCTCTTCTCTATATTGCCCTTGCATTTTAATCCTCCTTTTCTTTTACCCCTCAGGACAGCGCTCTGAGTACTTATTATTATCCCGATTTCACTGAGGAGGAAACTGAGGTTCACAGCTAGTAAACGAGCGACTAGGGACTGGATTTAATCCAGATCTGGCTGACTCTGGAGCCCCTGTTCCATCAGAAATGAGCAGGAGAAGGTTGGTCCAAGATTTCTGCTTCTGCTGTGAACCCCTCAGGATCTAGAACAGGTCTGGACATACGGCAGGAGGCCAATAAATACAGTTAAAAGAATGGAGAGGGAGGCAGCCCCATGCTGTAATTTTCAGGTGCGAATTCACGCCTTCTTTAGCAAAATCAAGCCTTGCCCGCTGTTTTCCCCCAGTTACAAGGGCAAGAAACCGAATCTTCCTTTTCGCCAAGGGCGGCGGAAGCTCCCGCGCAGTCTCGTCGCCCCGCCAGGTGTCGCCCTCGCCCTCGCCCCGCCCACCTCCGGGTATCCTCCTATGGCGGCCCTGACCTCGCCCTCTTCCCAGGCCTCTTTCCTGCATCCGGGCCTGGGTAGGCGGGCTCGGGAGGTTTGAGAGAGGCATGGAGTTGTGCGGCGATCCCCCACGCGGCCGGTCCTGTTCGTCGACCACCCGGGGCTGCTCGGGGGTCTCGGTGTCCAAGGAGCTGCTGACGGCGGGGAGCGGCGGCGGCGGAGGTGACTGGCGGGCGGTGGCGTGGGGCGCGCGCACGTGCGGCTGAGGGTGTGCGGCCGAAGCAGTCCCGGCCCGCTGCTCCCTGCCCAGCTTCCGGACCCTCAAAAGGGAGCTCTGGGCGGGTGTCGGCTCCGGTGGCAGGGAGGGAGGCCGGGCATCTGCCCGCGGGCCCGGGTCCTTGAGTCGTAGGGGCCGCGGAGGCTTCTCGAGCCGGTGGTTCCTACATTCTTTAAGGTCGTGAGCGCACTGTCTGCCGAGCGTCTCAGGAAAACACCTCCCCAGACCTCCTGACCTGGAAATTCCCAGACTTCTCTAACGGAATGGCCGTAGGGTCGTCTGTCCGGGTTGAAGCAGTTGGTTGGTGAGGGGAGGCAGATGAATGTAGTATGATTTACAACCATCCCACCCCGCCCCCTTCACACACGCAGAACCGCTGTCTTGTAGAGGACGGTATGGATTTATTATAATGCAGGGAATCCACACAGGATTTCAGACAGTATAGTACAGAATTTAAAAGCATGAGTTGGAATCTCAACTCCACGAGTAATTAGCCGGGAGATCTTAGGGGAGTTATTTACGTTGTGTAGACCTCAGTTTTCACATTTGTAAAATGGAGGTAATGGTACTTTTGAAGTAAGACGAGGGAGAAGGGGGATATGGGTTTGGGCATATTCTCTGTAGATATTAGATTGAAGAAAAGATTCTGTGAGAACCCAGAGTATCCCAAAACGTAATAATAAGAAGAATAAAGCCAAAGCTTTTGTATGATGCTTAATGTAAGTCAAGAATTACTCATTTAACCCTCACAACAACCCTATGAAGTAGGTTCTATTTCCGTCTTTTAGAGGAGGAAACTGAGGCATGGTGTGTCATACAGATAAGCATCCTGCTGGAAGGAAAGTAGCAAAACTGGATTTGAATCCAAGGAGTCTGCCTCCAGAGCCCAGGCTCTTAACATTAATCCATTTGTTAGGCCTTAAGCAGTAAACATTCAACAGTGCTTGGTTTGTTGAGCTCTACTTTCTGGTTGAACAGGATTTTGGTACCGTTGAATGAAGAGATTATCCAGATGTTGGAAAGAGGGTTTTGAAAGATAAGTCCTGGTCTAGGACCTCTGAAGGGCTGGAGAGTTGGGTTGATTTGAGGAGTAGGGAGAGGTAAGGCTGAAAAGGTGGTGGTGGGAGACGGCCAAAATTCCTCCTAAAAGGTTTCTTTATGTAGGTGGTACTTCCGGAAGGGGAACTAACCAGGCATTATAAGTGAAGAACCTAAGCTCAAATAGATTAGGTAATTGCCTGGTATTACACAGCTAGCAACCCTTTATGGCTTCACATAACCACTGTGGAACTCTGTACTCCTTCCATCATTGCAGACCCACATCTTTCTGCTGATGAATTTCTGATATAAAAAGATGCAGTTTGGTATGCATTTATTATTCAGCATTGGGGATACAGAGATGTTTGAGACAGGCTAAATAAAGAAGAAATGGTTGCATATAAAGAACTAAAATGATAAGCAAATTGTAATGGAATTTGGAGTGCCTCTTTTTTAAAAAAAATATTTTAGGGAATGCAGAACAATCACGACTTGAAACTGATCACAGGAGGTTTGCTGACAGTCCCCTATTGTTTTTTTTTATGCCATAGTAATTGTGTCTGTACGTTTCAGGTATATTGGACAGGCTGCTCATAAACTCCAAGCCTAATTCCAAAAAGAACTCTACTCTTCAAACGGTTCGAGTAGAGAGGAGTCCCTGTAAGTATCCTTCCCTCCCCTGCTCTTTCTCTCTCTCAAGAGCCTTCCTTCTCTGTTGGTGAATTTTGCCTAATTAAGCCATTATTTGATGCGACACTTGCTGCCTTCATGGTCAGGTATCAAGCCACAGAGAGTTCGGTGTAGCAACTCTTACTTACTTGGGATTTACTTTGTAAAGTCAGGACATAGGGATAAAATTTATTACATTATTGCCCTGCCTTAAGAGGGTAACTTTTTCCTGAAAAATTCCTTATGGGATAAATTTTTGAAAGTTAAAAACAGTTATTGTTATTCTTCATAGGAAATATTTTTAGAAGTTACTGGGTTCCAAATTTAATACACAAGTGTGGAAAAATACCACCACATCCTGTTAAATTGTACACAGTTACTTAAATGGTAAATATTGCTTTTAACACAATATGACAAGGTCTGTTCTCTTCATTAATTACTGTATAATATTGCTGAATTGCATTCTCACAAATATAGACAACACTTAGACTATGCTCCCATTGCATTCATGTAATACTCAATATCTGCGTAATTTAATCTTTGTGTTAACAAACAAGAAGCCCACTGTTAGGTATATACCCACAAAGAATTGAAAGCAGGAACTCAGATATCTGTAAACCAATGTTATTAGCAGCATTGTTCATAATAGCCCATATCCGTCAACAGATAAAAGGATAAACAAAATACATATCATACAATGGAGTATTATTCGGCCATAAGAAGAAATAAAGCTAGTTCTGATACGTGGTACAACATGGATGAGCCTTAAAAACATTTTGCTAAAGAAAGTAAGCTAGACACAAAAGGCCACATGTTATATGATTGCACTTATATGAAATATCTAGAACAAGCACATTCAAAGAGAGATTTGTGGTTACCAAGGCTGGGGGAAAGGGAGAATGGGAGTTTTTGCTTGAAGAGTAAGGAGTTTCTGTTCTGGGTGATAAAATTGTAGTAGTGGAAGGTGGTAATGGTAGCACAACATTGTAAAAGAAATAAATACCACTGAATTGTGCACTTAAAAATGGTTAAAATGGCAAATTTTATGTCATATTTATGTTACCATAATAAAAAAAGTGAGAATAAAGATAAGAATTCAGTGACAACAGTGTAATTGATGCATGAGGTTATTGTGTCTATAAGTTAAGAAATAAGTTCTCTGAGAGGAGAACTTGTATGGTTTCTGTTGAAAAGTTTGCTGTCATTCTTATCTTTGTTTAACTGTATATAGTGTTTCTGTTTTCATCTCACTGCTTTTGAGATTTTTTTCTTTATCACAGGTTTTCACCAATTAGATGTTTATGTGTCTTGGTGTAGTGTTCTTTGTTATTATTGAGCTTGGGATAATTGAACTTTTTGAATCTGTGAGTTTATAGTTTCCATCAAATTTGGAAAATGTTTAGCCACTGTTTCTTCAATATTTTTTTATGTCCCCTGCTTCTCTCTCCTTTCCTTCAAGATCTCCAGTTACACATAGTTTTGCACTGGAAGTTGTCCCACAACTCATTGATGCTCGGTTATTTTTTTTTTTTTTTCGGTCTTTTCCTCTTAGTTTCATTTTGTATAGTTTCTATTACTGTGTCCTCAAATTCACTAATCTTTTCCTCTGTATTGGCTAATCTGCTGTTAATCCTGTCCAGTGTATTTTTCATGTCAGATGTAGTTTCTGTCTCCAGATGTTCAACTGGTTCTTTTATCATACCTTCCATTGCCTCTATTTAGCATGCTCAGTGTTTCCTGCATGTTTTTGATCTTATGGACTATACATATAATAATAGCCATAAAGCCCTTATCTACTGATTCTGGGTCTGTTTCTTTTGATTAATTTTTCTCCTCATTATGGATCAAATTTTCCTGCTTCTTTGCACACCTTGTAATTTTTTTATTGTTTGCCAGTCATTGTGAATTTTACCTTTGTTGAATGCTGGGTATTTTTGTATTCAAATATTTTTGAACGTGGTCTGGTTGCAGTTAAATTACTTGGAAACTTCAATCCTTTCAAACATTGTTAGATGGGATCAGAGCATCCTTTAGCCTAGGGCTTATTTTTGCCCAACACTGAGGCAAAGTCTTGCTGAGTACTCCACCTAACGTCCTGTGAATTACAGATTTGGGTGTGAACACAGACTATTCCTGGACCTTTGCAAGCTCCAGGGATTGTTTTCTCTCCTCCTTTCAGGTGGTTCTTTCCTTGGTCACGAGTAATTTCCTCATATGCATGTACTGATCGGTACTTAGCTGAAAACTTGTGGGGAACCCTTGCTGATATTGGGAGCTTTTTCTCTGTGCAGCTCTCTCCTCTCCATGACTCAGCCCTGTGAACTCTAGTCAACTTGACCTCCCTAGATTCCCAATTCTATCTTCTTAACTCATGGAGACTGCTGAGCTTTGCCTTGGTTTCTCTCCCTGTGCCATGGCCTGGAAGCTCTCCTTCCAGTAAGCTGGGAGCAATCATGAGGGTCACCTCATTTTGTTTCTTCTCTCTCAGGGATCACTGTCCTGTGCTTTCTGGTGTCCAATGTCTGAAAATTGTTTTGTTCCTTTCCCACCTCCCTGATTTTTTTCATTTCAGGCAGGAAGGTAAATCTGGTCCTTGTTACTACGTCTTGACTGAAAGAAGAAGACTATCAGACCATCTGTTGAAAAGATTATCTGTTCCCCAAATGAATTTTATCTGTTACCTTTGTCAAAAATCTATTCTTTTATTATTTTTTAAAGTTTTATTGAGGTGTAATTTACATATGCATTTTTTACTATTTTGAATAAATTGCCGTGAGCCTTTGTGTACAAGCCTTTGGTTAGACATATTTGTATGTCTGAAAAAAATCTTTATTTATGTTTGCTTATTGCAAGATATTTTTGCTGGGGGTAGAATTCTAGTTTTTCTTTTGAATGCTTTAAACTGTTTGAAAATGTTTAAAAATGTTGCTGTTGGCTTGCACGGTTTCTGATGAGAAGTCTGCTGTCATTCTAATACATGTTGCATTGTATAGAATGTCTTTTTCCTTTGGCTGTTTTAATGATTTTTCTCTTTGTTACTGATTTTCAACAATTTGATTATGCTGTGACTAGGTGTAATTTTCTTCATTGAGTTCTACTTGGGATTTGTTGAGCTTTGTGGAGTTTTGAGTTTATAGTTTTTATCAAATTGAGAAAAATTTCAGCCATTATTCACATTTTGTTTTTGTCCTCTTTTGGGAATCCAATTACATATATGTTAGATTGCTTGATAATTATTCTATAGGTCACTGATGGTTTTATTTAAAATTTTTTTCTGTGTTTCATTTTGATAGTTTTTATTGCTGTCTTTAAATTCATACTGATCCTTCCTTCTGTGTCTATTCAGCTGTTAATTCCATCCATTGATTTTTCTTGTCAGATATTATAGTGTCTATAGCTAGAAGTTTGGTTTTAGTCTTTTTTATTTTATATCTATCATTTCTTTCCTTGTCACAATCATCCTTTCCTCTGTTTTCTTGGGCATATGAAGTATGTTTATAATAGCTATTTTAACATCCTTATCTCTTAATTTTATCGTCTGTGTCTTTTCTGGATCTGTTTCTATTGTGTTTTTTTCTCCTCCTTAAGGATCATATTTTCGGGCTTCTTTGCATGCTTGGTAATCTTTTATTGGAGGCCAGCCATTATGACTTTTATATTGTATTCTGGATTTTGTCTTATTTCATTAAAATTTATTAATCCATGTTCTAGACACAGCTAAATTTATTGGAATTAGTTTGGTCCTATTAAGGCTTATTATTATTAAGCTTAATAATAAGCTGTTCAGGTTTGCTAAAACTGCTGAAATACAAAATACCAGAAATGATTGGCTTTTACAGTGAGGGTTTATTCACAAATTTATAGTCCTAAGGCCATGAAAATGTCACAATTAAGGCATCAGTAGGACGACACCGTCTCTGAAGAAAACCCGATGGCATTGGGGTCCTTCTGTTACATGGGAAGGCACATGGTCAGAGGCTGCTGGGCCTCTCCTGGGGTTAGCTTCTGGATTCCATTGCTCCCTCCAAAACGTCTCTGGGCTTGTGTGTTAACTTCTCTCTCTCAGCTCCTGTGTGTCCTTGCTTGTTTCTCCCAGGGCTTTTCTTTCCAAGCATCTGGGATTCTCTCTTACCTTCTCCGGGGCAAACTCTGGATTTCATCTCTTAGCTTCTCTCCTGGTTCTGGTTTCAATGGCTGTATCCAAAATGTCTCTGAGCATTTTCTCTTTAAACATCTCTGAACATCTTTTTCTCCGTGAACTCTCTTAAAGGACTCCAGTAAACTAATTAAGACCCACCTTGAATGGGCAAGGTCACATGTCCATGGAAATTATCTAATCAAAAGGTCCCACCCACAATAAATCTGCACCCACACAATTGGATTAAAATAACATGACTTTTCTGGGGTACATAATAGAAATCAAACCAGCCAAAGACTTGAGGGGACCCCACTGCATATATCTGGAGCCCTCTTTCCAGGCTCCTTCCCAATATTTGGCTCTGAAGATTCTAGCTGCCTTAACTTTTCCAACTTTTAGATCTATCTCCTCAACTCAGAGACCACCAGTTGCTGAATCCCTGCTTCCTGCACTGCTCTTAAAACCTCACTAGTCCGTAAGTGGAACAGTTGTAGGGCTCACCTCATTTGTTTCTGTTCTCTCATGGAACACTAATGGGCTGCCTATTGTCCAGTGTCCAAAGACCATTGTTTCATATATTTTGTCCAATTTTCTGGTTGTTTTAATTTGGAGGGTAAGTCATGGTTAGAAAATTGTTATTTCTCTCTTTGTGCTAAGCCTACATAATTGAATTTGCATAAAATAAGTTCAACCGCGATGAGAGTCCATTATGTGTTTTTTATGCCTATTTTAACCGTGAGGATATATTACTAATGGTCAAAACTATATAGGGTAAAATATATTGTAAATAAAATACTGCCTAAAGCAGTTCTCTTTTTAACATTGAAAGCTGCAAAAATTGACCCAGGAAAAAGTAGAATTGGTAGAAATAATCAATGCAAAATAAAATTTACTTTTTTACATAAAGTCAGGAACATCCTCTGGACAGAATTTAAATTTGCAAATTATGAAATTGGGCATAGTAAAAACAACAGCCATAAAAGAAAATTTATAGTGGCAGAAACTATAGCTAGTATATTTCATATGGTCATAAAACTCATCAGTGAGTCAAATCATTGTGGTAAAATTGAAACAGAAATGACCCAGGTGAAAACAGTTTTAGTACCGTAAAAAAATGGGGAAAAATGAAAACATTTTAACTGTGATATAAAAAAAAAATGATAAAAGAATTAACTCATCCGAGTGGAATGTTCTCTGGTTGTTAAAATTCTGATTATCTTATGTGTGGTATCAAAGTGTCCTCTGGGTCACATTTTGAAATATGTATGCTATGAGACGTTAGTTGCAAAAACAAGCGCTTGGCATTATGGCTCTCCATGGGGGGGTTCTGGGGGCTCTGGAATGAATGCCTTTTGCAGATTTATTTATGACACATTTCAGTGATTTGCTTTTGCATAGTCAGAAACGGGACAGGGATGATATAGATGGCTTCTCGTGTCACAACCACATTCTTGTGTTTATGATTAAGAAAAGATTTATTTGAGTATACCACCTTTTCTGCTGTCAAAATTTGAGTCTGCAAGTGAATGGCCAGTGCTTTTGAGAAGAACTGAAACTGGCCTAGCTTCAGGGTTTAGCATGGACTCTTCCAAGGCACCACAGAAGTATCTGGATACTCAGAATCATGGTTCATGCTACACATTCAGGTCAGTAGGTACTTGATTTGCTCCACATGATTCATCAGTTAAAAACAAATAAGATCTGAACTGATCCTCTCATGTGGTAAGAGCATAGATTTAAATATGCAGGCAAGGAAATACCTTGATTTATATCAGTAATTTCTCTCTCTCTGTGTTTACCTGAAAAGGGGTGGGAGGTAACATTAATTCACTGTCTAGTAAGTGCCAGACATTGTTTGGGGCTTTGTATATACATGGTCTCATTTAATCCTTCCAGTAGCCCTATTTTATACAACCCAAGGTCATTTGCTTGACCTTTACCACCATTTTCTTTTCTTCTTCCTTATTCTGGATATTTTAGTCATCTATTGGGTAGCCACATTATTCAGTTATCAAGTTTGGAGAACTCATTATTTGCATAGCTATGTGCTGGGCCTCTTTAGAGAGATAAGGAAATTAATATCATTTGTTCTTTGGTTTGTCTATAATTAGCACATTGCCTGGCAATTATCACCCGTTTTACAGGTGAGTAAACTGAAATTTAGAGTGTTAAATGTATTAGTCAGGACTCCTTTGGTTGCAAGTGACTGAGATCCAGCTCAGACTACTGTAAGAAAAAAAAATGGGGTTGACTTATCTTATTGGAAAAGAATTAAACAAAATAAAACAAGGACATTGGATCCAGGTGCTTAATATCAGTATCTCTTAGCTTTGTTTTCCTAGCTGTTTTCATAACCTGTAGCAGGCTTTTCTCCAAGGTGTGGCAAGTTGGCCAGTTTATCAGCAGCTCCAGGCTTAGATTCTATAACTCAGGAAACCAGCAGAAAGAAGGGTCCTCTTTTTCAACAGTTAAAATAAAAGTCCCAGATTTGTCTCTTACTGGCTCCAACTGGATCACTGTGTCATTTTGAACCACTGGATCACATCATGGTGGCCAAGGTTTTGTAATATGTAGGATTGCATGGGATGGAGAATGAGAGTGACTAAGTGACAGAAGCCTGAAAGGAAAGTAAGGGTTGTGGTATCAGAAGAGAGGGGAACAGATGTTGGATAGGCAGAAACAGCCACTACTTAATGCACTTGCCCAAGGTAATTCAGATAGTAAGCAGTGGAACTGGGATTCAATTAGTAACCTGCTCAGTCTTACCCCAGAGCCTGCTGTGCTTAACCATTAAGTCCTACTGCCTCCTTGTTCAGTTACTGTTTGCAAAGTGATAATCTAGGAGTTTACAGTTCTGGGGATATATGGGTAACACAAAACATTTAAGAAATTTAATTGCTGAATCCTGCTTTAAGAATTCAGAAGACAATGAAGGTTTTTCAAACAGAAGGGACTTGAAGATGTACTGTTATTATTAAACTCTGAAGTGTTTTACAGCAAATTTTAGAATTTGAAGTTTTGCCAAATACTAACATAAATGTTAATATACTATATTTTCTCTTCTTAGTATTGGACCAAATTCAGATGTTTCTCCCACAGATGGCCCAGGCAAATGAAAAGCTGAAAAAAGAAATGGCAGCTGCACCACCTGGTCGTTTTGATATTGAAAATGTTGATGGGACTCTTGGAAAAGTTATACAAATGGTAACTATACTTTGTTTTCATTTCATAAAGTAAAATTACCAGTGTGCATGGTCACTTAAAAAGAGAGAGAGAAAACTTTTCTATTTAATTCCAAATGTTATTTTCCTTCTTGGAAAGTCAGTTCACGTTTCCAGTACTTCATAGGTACTTAGTTATTTTATGAGCAAGGCCTCACAGGTCAGTCAGTAAGATTCTCTGAGTGAAATTTAGTAGCATAGAGTCATAGGAAGCTTTTTTTAAAATACAGGTATTTTAATTTATTGGAATAAAAGTCCTACTCATTTGTTTTAAAAATAATATTTTACAATGAAAAATCACTTATTTGAAACTGTGTAGAGTTGGGAGATTACGAATATCATCTAAGTATTACTTCAGGGCTTTACAAACAATTTTATTGGTTGTATTTATGTGTGAGGAGAAGAGAAATGTTTACTGTATATAATGGTTAGGTTTCAGGAGACATGATTTAGTAGTAAAGTTTTTATATCATGAGGAAAAAACAAGTTTAAATATAAGTTATTTTAGAAATACTACCTAAACTAGAATGACATTTATTAAGTATTATATATTCCATCCCTAACTCCATTCTAATAATCAATAAATTACATTGAAGTAAGCTATAGAATTTGAAATTTTAACTAAGAAAGGAACTCAGACTAGCTTTAAAGTTTCTAATATCCACTAAGTTTAGCATCTTTTCCTTCTTACCACAAAGAATCTTCTTTTATATAAATATAAATTTTACCTAGAACATCTCATTTTCTCACAATGCAGCATTGCTATATTTATATTAAAACCCCATTCTTTTTCAGAGCTTTATTTCTCTTCTGTTGTCTCAGGCTCTCAGTACCTCCAGCAGAGCGCTGCATTAGGACGGCAGACAGAAGCTTCCGTTTCACTTCCCATCTGTTCCAATGAAGACACACAAGGATAATGGTCTTTTAACTTATGTGGCAATTGTGAATTGTTCTCTTGAAGATGTCAAGAACATCTCACTGGTGTTAGAAACTTCAGCTCTTTAAATGTACAATTTATTTCATCAAACTGCATCTTTTTTACACTTTACAAGTATGGCATACTAGAAACACTATATTTAATTCAACAACTCACTCTAGTTTCTTTATTGGGGGTTTTAGCATCACTGATGGACTCTTTTGTTTTGCCCTCATGTTCTTTTTCACAGTTTCAAAATATCACATTTCTATGTAGTTTATTTTCCATTTCCAGTTTTCCTGCTGTAGCTTAACACCTGTATTTTCAGTGTTGACTTCTTGGATTTGTTCTGTGGCTGCACAAGCCATGGTATTTTCTCCAAAATTAACTTTTTCTTAACTCTTCAGTGTTAGAATATCTACAGTTGCACATCAGATCTCCTCAATAGGCTGAGCCTCTGCCAGATGGCTTTCTCATCGACTGTGATAATATTTTCAGTAGGACTTGTGATTGGTTCAAGATGTGCAAGGGATATCCAATATTTAATAAGTTTTTTGGCATCTGGAATAATTTTAACCAGGTCATTCAGTGTGGCCAATATTTCTTCTTTTGGACATCTCTGATTAATCAGGTCCAGGCATTCTCTGCCTGTCTTCTACCATGGTAGTCCAGAAGGACAACAGGGTTTTCATTTTGTCTTTCAGATTCTAGCTGGGTTACTATGGAGCTAGGAGGCCTTTTCAGCACTCTTCCTTTGTCAGCTTTCCCCTCAGTCACGTGGATTTTTCTCTCTTCTACAGTTCCTTTGGGCTGACCTTATAACAAAGGTTGCTTTGGCTGCAGTATGTCTTCACTGGTCATTGGTTTTCAACTTTTCTGTCAGGTTGATATTAGAAAATGAAGCTGGCCTCGTTATCAGGTTTCTTGATAAAATCTCATTTTTTGTGTGTGTCTTGAGAGGAACTAATTTTGACCCTAGATAAATCTGTTTTTAATTGTAGTAATCCCTTTCCTGTACACTCGTTCTGTATTGTAACATTGGCAGAAGTTCGATTGAAGCCGTTTCACCTTCACCTGGGTATTATTATGGTGACTTCTAATAGGAGGTCACACAAGCTGTCTGTCCTGACATGTAGGGCTCACAAATTTTGTGGTAGTTATGTTTGAGGTGCTATTACTTTTCACTATTACACTGCTGGTGTTTACAGGCTGAGGCTCTGTGGCTTCAGAGATAGTAGTTGAAAGTTTCTTGGTTGTGGCAGAACTCGCATCTTTGACTTGTAGAGCTTTTCTAAATGAATTAACCTTAGACTGAACAATTTGGCCATGATAAGATCCAAGCACAGGTTTCTTGGGAATGTTGGTAGCATCTTGCTTTGGTTTTTCTGTAATCATTTGGTTTTCTTGACTATTTTTTTAAAAGTGAAATGCCTGCCTAAATCTCGTATGTTGATTTTGGGGATCATCTTTAATTGGCAACAGCTGAATAGTTTGATTATTATCTTCAAAATTATGGGTATTGAGTGCTATAGTTGAATTGGTTAATTCATTAGAAGGTTTTAAAGGAATACAATTTTTTTCCATCCTTTTATTATTTTTGCTCTCTGTAGGTCTACTTGCATTTTCTTTATCAGCCATTTTTGTTTTAAGTTTCAGAATTTTTGTCCCTTCTTGGACCTGGTATTCAGATGTCATCATTCTGGTCTCGTTATCTGATCTACGTAACATCTGATCTTCCTCTTTGTTTACAAAACATATTTTTCTTTCTAAAAGAAGTTCTTTGAAGTTTTGTCTCCCTTGCTCTCGGAACGCAGGCCGGGCGCTCTGACTGGGCAGCGGCAGGAGGCTCATGACAGCCCTGTGTCAGCCTGGGCAGACTGACCCACCATAGAAAGCTTTTTAAAGTCGAATATTACCTTTGTTATCTTGAAGCATTCATTTACAAACTGTCGCAACTGGTTCTTTTTTCCCGTCCAAGACCTAAAAAAGGTAATCATAGTCTGGTTCATTGAGTGTGCAAAAGTAAACTATGTGTTTAACAGAATGGCTGTGTGAAAATTATCTTTCAGCTTATACTCATACCTTGTTTTCATACTGGAACTCACTTTCTAACATGTCTTGACAGGACTGACACAATTGTTAACAATAATAGCTAATTCATCAGCAAATCTGGTCAGCTCTATCTGCAGACTATCCTAAATCCAACCACTTCTTATGGCCTTCGCTGCTACCACCTGTGATCCAAGTGATTCTGGTCTCTCCTTTGGGCTGTTGCTGTAATCCTCCAGCAGGGCTCCTTACTTCTACTCTTTCCTCCCTTGAGTTTGTTCTTCACACAGTTAATGTGTGGCACAGCCTGGGAACCCTGGTGCTTCCCATCACATTTCTAATGAATTCAGGTCCTTCAAGTCTCTGTGGGATCCTGCCCCCAGCTCTGTCTGACTATCTCCTGCACATCCCCTTCAGTTACTACACCTGAGCTACCAGCCCTCCTTGTTCCAGGCCTTTTCCCTTGTGGGTCCCTCTTTGAAGAATGCTCTTCCCCACATTTCTTCATTTGACTCCTTTGATCTCTGTTAGTGTCACTTCATCAGGAGGCTTTCCCTAATGACCCTGTTGTTATCTTATTCTGCTTTAGTTTTCTTTAAAGAATTTTCACTACTGGCAGTATGTTTTAATATGTATTTGCTTACTGTCTGTCTTTCCCCTCTAGAGCAGTGTCAGCAACCATTTTCTGTAAGGGACCAGATAGTCAATACTTTAGGCTCTGCAGGCCTCCAGGCTCTCTCACAACTCCTCAGCTCTGCTGTTGTAGCCTGAAAGCAGCCACAGACCATATGTACATGAATAAGCCAGCCTTACAGGCTTTATTTTTGGATGCTGTATTTGAATAATTTTCACATACTTCAAATAATTCTGATTATTTTTTTTTCAACCATTAAAAAAATATAAAAAGCATTCTTAGTTCATGAGCTGAACAAAAACAGTTTGCAGCCTGGATTTTGCCCATAGACTATAAGTTTGCCAAACAAACCCTGTTCAAAAATGTAAGTTCCTTGAAGGCAAGGGATTCCTCTTGTTGAGACTCTAGCATCTGGTATGGTGCTTGGCTTGTGTTAATGTTTGTTAATGAATGTTGTTGAATGTATTCAGAATATATAGAATATATAGAATTTGGGAGACTTTTGAGGCTTGTAGTAAATGCACATCATTATGGTAGACCCTGGCAACTAAAAAGAACAAAAATGCCATATTGTATTAAAAATATTTCTTACCCTTTGCACTTTAGCATTGTGCTGAATGTTGGTTGTTCCCAGTGTTCTTTTATTATAACTTAACTAGGGAGCTACCTGAAATAAATTTCCTTCATGGTCCTCTTTGCAGGATGTGGCCTTATTTGAGATGACTCAGTCCGATTCAAAAGACGACAGTTCAGAGGAGAGTTTACAAGACACTTCAGGGGACAGTTCTGAATCTGAGGATGAAGATGACAGCATTCCTTGTGAAGTCAACATAGATAACATTAAGCTTCCTAATTCAGAAGGTGGAAAAGGCAAGATAGAAGTTTTGAACAGTCCTGCAAGTAAAAAAAAGAAATAGTGGAATAAATGGTCTGAAAAGAAACAGGTGATATATATGCTTGCTTAATTCTGTGAGAAAGAATGTGATTCACATTATTTTGCATTTCAGGTCTCTATGGTGCTTTTATGTCATAGTGAATGTATTTTGTTTCTCAGAGAAACAAAAGCTGACTTATAAGGAGTTGGGGATCTAACAAGGGTAGACTTATCTTTGATCCCATGCTAAAGAGATTTAACATTTAGAAAGCTTAGCTTTGTGCATTGCAATGTGTTGTTGGCATCTTCTTGTTTTTGTTTTAAATTGTCTTCCTGGATAAAACAACCTAATTTTTAAAGTTATTATAAACTCAAATTTATTAGTCACCATCAAAGTGGGTTCAATGAGGGAGGAATTTTTTTAAGGAAAAAAATTTTGTAAAGAAAATGATGGCTTATATTTATCCTCAGGCATATCAATTTACATTTAAAAAAAAAATATTTCTTTCTAGTTTGAGCCTGGGAAACTGATGCTCTGTGATTTGATCATTGCCAGCGACTGCAGCCACTGAATGCATGTAGAATTTACTGGCTGGGAGTGTTTGTTTTGTTTTCTTTTCTTCTCTCTTTTTTTTTTTTTCCATAAAGCAACACTTTTTGTCTCAAGTTATTAAAACTGTTTCACATAGTTGCCCACAGTTTGAAACCTATCAAATGCAGAAAACAAACAATGCGGTAAAAGTAGGCGGCATGGTACAAAGACAATGGCTGGTTTTCCTTTCAAAGGTCAAAATGGTCCCAAGCTGAAGTTGCCTTTCTGCCTCATTCTTGATCCTTTTAAACTTGTTTGGGATCTCATCTGCCATCCTGATTTTTACTCAGGAAATTGATCTAAGAATTTAAAGGACTGCCTGCTAGTTTGTTGAACTCATGCATCTGTTGTTGCTTAATGTTTTGGGGTTCTTTTTGAATCCAGTTCTTTATTTCTTCTCACATTAGCCTGAGGCATCTTGTAAATAATATGAAGATAATTCTCAAGGTCTTTTTTGGCTTTTCTCATTAGAAATTATAACTGAACACTATCTACCAGCTCTCCTGAGCTGTGCTTCACAAAATATATGAAGATAAACAGATCTGGAATCAAAATTCTCAGCTGGAAAAGGGATCGCGCTACAGTTTGTAGCATCCAACACAGCTATGGCAAATTATTTGTATAAATATTTAAAGATTGCCTTCCACTGGGTATTATGCTACGTTATGGGAAGAATTTCCTTGACTGATGCATGGTGTGTGACACAGTAGTTAATAAATAAATGTCTGAAATGAGGAAGGTCTACAGTGCATTTTAAACCATGGTAGACTGTTCCAGACATGAGGGTTTAAGATAACAGGAATTAATGAAATATCCACTTAGAGACTGAGTTATCAATGAAAGAGGTTGGTTAGTCTAGAAATAGATACCAGTTTGTAAAGATTTTAATATTTATCTTCTGCCATGGCTAGCTCATATGCATACAGCTAGGCTTCCTGTAAGTTAACGGAGTCAACTAAATTCAGGTCCTCTGGACATTCTCGTGACACATAGGCAAGTAAAAACATAATTTTATATATGCTAAAGATGTCATTTCAAGTAAGTGTAAAATAGGTGATTTATTCAATATGTGATATCAGGGCTAACTATTTGAAGCAGATTAGAATCTAGCTTCATAAGGTGCAAAAATAAATTATATATGGACTAAAGATTTAAATGTAAAAAATGAAGTTATAAGAGTTCCATAATAAAATATGGGTAAATATTTAATAATGGAATCAGGAAAATTTTTTAGAAAACATAACATCAGAGCCTAAAGTCACTAAGGAAGAGGAGAAATTTTAACCACATAAAAATTTAAAACCACTGGGTGGCAAAAAAAAGTTTTAAAGGCAAGGGACAAGCTTGGAAAAGGAATAGGACAAGCTGGCATTATGTAACATGGTGAGTATCAGTATATAGAGAGTCCTTACAAATTAGGAAAAAAAGGATTACTATCTCAGTAGTTGGACATGAAGAAATAATTCACATGAAAAAAATGTTCAACCCCATTTATCAAAGAAATACAAATGAGATTAAGATGGTGTTTTTCACCTGAAAACTGTCAGATAAAAAAATAGCTAGTACTTAACTAAGCACTTTTCTCTGTGTCAGACACTATCAGTGTTTTCCATTTAAGAATTGTCACCACTCATGTATATGTAAAAATCCATCAAGCTGTACATTTAACTTAACATTTGTGCATTTTATGTATGTAATACCTTAATGAAAAAGTTATTTTGTTTTTAAGCAGTTCACCCTACAGTCTACTACAAAGTAAATCACTGTTGCACTTTGGGTAGTCCAATTCTGTTCTTGTTCTGACTGATAATTAGGAGAGAAATGATGGCAGACTTTTGGCTCTATTCCTGCTAAGATTTATGAAATGTTCTCTTCAAAAATGTTGAGTTCCATTTTTTCTATGGCTTTCTGACAGTAATATTATCAAAAAATTAGGTGTAATGGTTTTTGAGGCAAAATTTTCAATCTGAATGAGTTTTCCATCTATTCCCATAATATTTTAATTGTTCATCAAATATGGTACTTCTAAAAAATGGCCTGGTAGTTTGTATTATGGTGCCTTGTGTCCACTACTATGGTTTTCAGAAGTCAAGAAAAGATTGTCTTCCTTTCATTTGTATTTCCCACAGTGCCTAGCATAGTGCCTTTCACTCAGTTGAAATATACAATAAGTGTTCTTTAACCTGATTCCATTTCTTTTCTTCTCTTATGCCAATTAAAGTAATTTGGCTTAAAAAAATCAGTGGTTCACAATCCTGAAGCAAAAGGCAAGATAAATTGGATTGATAGACTTTTCCCAATAGTTTAATGTTGTAATCTTTTTGGTTGACAATCCATTCATGGAAAATTCTTGCCAGTGATTCTATATTGGGATAGAATATATATTAAGTGAATTAGGAACCCGTTACCTAATAAGTCAAGCCCTCAACTTGAGGTGTGCTCCTGTGAAACTTAGAGTCTTAAATGGGAGGCTGAGACCTCCTATAATTATGCCTAAGAGGCACCTCCAGGGAACCTCTTTTGTTGCTCAGATGTGGCCTTTCTCTCTCTAAGCCCAACTCAGCAGATAAATTCATTAACCTCCCCCTGACAAGGAACATGACTCCCAGGAGAATGAATCTCCCTAGTGACATGGAACGTGACTCCCAGGAATGATCTTGGCCCTGGCAGCGAGGGATTGAAAATGCATACTTGACCAAAAGGGGGAAAAGAAAGGCAACAAGCTGAGGTCACAGTGGCTGAGAGATCGCAAATAGAGTTGGACAGACTATCCTGGAGGTTTCTCTTATGCAAGCTTCAGCTAGACATCCCAAATGGCCACAGTATGCCATGCCCTTACCAACAGTAGTTCCCAAATACCTAGGGTCTACCTGAGATTCTATGAAAGATTCACTCACTAAGTTTTATCTCTCAGAAACTTAAATCCACCAGAGTGTTCCTATGCCAGACAAGTCCTAAAACCCAGAGGCAACAGCCTCTTTAAGAACAACAATCAGATGCAATCCCCTTCCCCATGCTGTCAACATTCCCCTTTAAAAATATGAACAAGTTAGGTTGCTCACTGCCTAGACACCCTGAAGATGGAGAAAGATATTAAGTGAGAGGAAGGGGTAGCAACAAACTAAGATTTAACAAAGGTCTATGAATACTGAAACTTTATATAAATACGTATTTTTTTTAGATGCTGGGGTGTTGGAATAGCTGGAAGGAGATAAAAAAATAATAATTTGGCTTAAAAATCAATGGTTCACAATCCTGAAGCAAAAGACAAGATAAATTTTTTTGAATAGACTTTTCCCAATAGTTTAATATTGTAATCTTTTTGGTTGACAATCCATTTATGGGAAATTCTTGCCAGTGATTGGTTTAGAAATGGGCATGTGACCCAAACCTTCCCATTAAGCCACGAAGACAGTCTGTTGGTAGACTTTTGGGAAGGAATGTCCCATTCTATAAGAGGAACATGAAGGATGATTTCTATTTTTGGAAGAAAGGACCAGATTGGATATCTAGCCATGACTGGATATGATTCCTCAAACTCCTGCGGCCATCTAGTGGCCACGAATGGAGCCATCCTGAGGGTAAAGTGAGCAATCCAGACAGCAGAGAGGCAACGAACAGCAAGTCACTGATCATACGACCTAGTAGACTGCACCATCGCTGGACTTCTTGTTTTGTGATACAACAAATATTCCTGTTATAAAAAACAAAACAACTTTGTGAAATAACCTGCTTACATCCATTTTACTAGAATGGCGATTCTAAGCAAATTTCCTAAGGTCTCACAGGAAATATGTGATGGAGCCAAGATTTAAGCCATTGTGACCTCCTAGCCATGTGCCACATGCACAGGTGCTGAGGCTGTCTGGATTCCAATCCCAGCCCAGACCCCTATCTTAATTTTTCTATCTATAAAATAGGGTTCTTGTGAGAAATTAACCAGTCAGTACATATTGCATGCTTAGAACAGTGCTCAGTAGATGGGAGGTATTAATTTGCTAAAAAATTTTACACTATGATAGTAAAGACTTGGGGAAACTATTGGTGAGAGGCTAGAGTGGTACAACCTTTGACCCAGGAATTCCACTTCTAGGAATTTATCCTAATTAAGTAAGAATGACTTTGCTCACAAATTTGTATATAAGATATTTTTATTGCCATATTTGAAATAGCAAAAGCAAATCTAAATGTCCAATAATAGGGAACAAGTTGAGTAAACTGGTACAACCATTAGATGGAATAAAAGCCACTGAAAATATACAGAGGTAGGCTTATTGTCAGAGCAAGACATTCATGATCTATTGGTAATTGAAAAAAGCAGATAAAACCGTGTATAGTATTAAGTATTCATTCATAGAAAATGTTTAGAACAATCCAAGATATCATCTGTGTTTATTTCTGTGGAGACATTATGGTTTAGTCTTCCTATTTTATGTATTTTTACATAAGTTTTAATTATTTAAAAATCCACTTGGGTATTAATTTGGTTAATAACAATAGTGCAAATCTTCCTTATCCAACATATCTCATGTCTGATAATATCCTTTTTTAGCTTAGATTTCCGTTGATAGCTTTTATTTTCTTGGGGGTAGCGATGGGAAAATTTGGTTTCTAGCCCTTCCACAAAAGCTCTTGCAAATAATGTCCATTCTACTTAGTTTTTTAGTTTGACAAATCACTAGCTGAGTGATTTGGGGTAGGATACCAAACCTCTTTCACTTGTAAAAGTATTGAACTCCTACTTATTAGGCACAGTACAGCATTGAACCAAATAAGCACCTGTTCGTGGAGCTTACATTTTAATGGGGAGAGAATACCTAATACATCAGGAAATGATAAGTGTTGTGAAAATAATGCAGGATAAGGGAAATAAAGAATGATGGGGCAGGTGAGGTAAGTTAGGGTAGTCAGGGGACCTGTTTCTTAACTATATTTGAGATACCGAGGAAGTGAGGGATTCAGCTGTGAGTTGTATATGGGGAAAGTTTCAGGAAGGAGCAGTGGTGTGTTGGTGCCAACTTCCACTAACTCTGATTGCACCCATCTCTTCCCAGTTCCAATTCAGTGAAGTCAAGTTGGTAGCTTGAAATCCCCAGGCTGAGTGAGAGTGTTTGCACTTACTGTGCTGATCAAGCCAAGATCATTAAATGCTACAAATCAGGAATTCCACCCCACCCCCACAGCCCGTAGACAGATAGCTGTTAACCATTTGCCAGCACATCCCTGGGAAGGTGCAGCAAGTGCAGAGGCTGTGAGGCAGGAGCATGCTTAGTGTGCATGACGAACAGTAAGACAATCAGAGTGCGAGGAAGAATGATAGAGGGTGAGGTCTAAGGTAGCCCCAGGAGCAAGATTACACAGGATTTTGTAGACCACAGGAAGTACACCAGACTTTGTGTAAGTGAAATGTAAGCCATTGGTTTTGAGTGGAGAAGTGATATCTGACTTAAGCTTTGAACAGGACCACACAAGGGAGGACTCAAGAAGACCAGAGAATGATTTGACTCGGGTGGTGGTGGTAGAGATAGTAAGATGAGAACCTCAATTTCTCTTTTTTTCAGGGGGAGTCGTGAAGATTTAATGAGATAAAATTTTTAAATGCTTAGTATGTCTGGCACACAGGAGGTCCTCAATAAGTGATAGCTATTATTATTTATTAATGGGAAGGAGAGGGGTGCCCACACCTAGTTAGGAAGGCAGTCGTTTCAGTACCAGGTAGTAAACGCTGTGCTTAAGTATCGAGGAGAGTTAATTAACCCAGCTGGCAGGTAGAAAAGGCCAGGAATGGAGTTTGAGCAAAAGGGGCTGGGAATTACTGCTTTAAGTGTCTGAACCCCCAATTCAGGTGATAATCAGCACACAGTTTTATTATTTTTAGTTTAGCAAAATACTCAGTGCTCTGAAGGATAGTGCTCATTTCATTACCCATTAATTAAATCACCCAGTAGGCTGTGGATCATTAAGTTCCCATCCAAATTCACTTGGTAACCTTATAAATTCTCCAGAGCCTTTGATTCTGATCAGCAGTCAGATATAAAAACTCAAGCCAGTCAGAACTTTATAGAATTTGCTATAAAGGAATTCTTAATCTGAGACCTAAGCATGGGCTTCAGGATGTCTATGAAGCCCTTGAAGATATTTGCAGAATTATATGAATATGGGGGGTGGAAGTGGTAGGACAGAGGAGGTCTATGGGTTTTATCAGGTTCTCAGAGAGGCTTGTGGCCCAAAGATCAAAAACACTGCTACTAATGGTAGAGGGTAAAATCAGGCCAGAGAAACAGGTCTGATGTTTTGGTCTGCCAATCCACCTATCATTAAAATACTTGGCAAAGTGATATTTTAAATCACCTGAAATCAGTTAAAACACTTTTTTTTTAAGTAGTTCCTTTCTAGTAAGACCTTTGTTGTTTTATTCAAATACAAACTGTCAATTTGGGCCTAGAGAATATTCATTCCAACTGAGAATTTAAGCTGTGCCAAGCTCTGATGGTAAAATAAATGTTACAGGCACTTTCTGCTCTCTTGATCATGCCAGGATCATAGCTGGTATTCTCCCCTCTGAATGTTTTCTGCCTCTGATATTGTTGCTTTGTTGTTATTATTTTTTGTTTATTAATTCCCTACATTCCCCTCCTGGTGAACTGCTGAGTCTGCAAAGTAACAAGTACTCTAGGACTTCTTGAAAGCCAAAGAAATAGGAATGTTTACTGAAATTTTACTTTAAAAGGGGGATTAATAGAAGTTGGTTGTTCTGAGCATCTTTCAGAGGCTTCAGAAACTCAGGAATTTAGAACCGCCTTCGTTTAGTCAACTACTTCTGGCTGACCAAGGGAAATGTATGTGAGTGCCACATCTGTTGTAACAGCTCCCGTTTCTTGAGCTGTTTCTGTGTTCTAACACCTTGCTAAGTGCATTGTATATATATTTATATATTATCTTATTGAATCTTTACAACACCTTATGTGGTATGGATTTTATCCTCATTCAAAAGATGCCAAAGCTAGGCTCCCAAGATCACACAGCCGGTGAGCAGCAGAACCAGTAAGTAGAAAAGTGGAAAACAGGATGTGAGTGCACTGCAGAAAGAAAGCAACCCTTCTCCTTGTACCACTACTATTTCTCATTGCCTCACATTTTCCAATGCTGCTGTATCAAGCACTTGCAAGAACAGATGATTACTCAAAAGGGTTGTGAGGAAATTAATTCATCTAGTTAGTTAATTTATCACAATATATATTTTTAAGCAGGAATGGGGGAAACAGTTAACTTCTATTGAGTATTTGCAAAAAATAAAGCAGTGAAAAATGTTTTATGTATATATTGCACGAAATCTTCATAATAACTCTCCTGAGGAAGATATTACTATCCTCATCTTATACATAAGGAAACCGAGGCTCAAAGAAGTTGCAAGAAAGTCACATATATAGTAAGATGGTATCTCTGAACCAAGATCGGTCTTCAAGGGCCATCGACTTTCTGCTATTTCAGTATTTACTAGAGTGTTTACAGGAGTATTTACCAGAATTTAAACTATTTGGGGCCAGAGATCATACCATTAAAATTGTATACTCCTCAGAATATAACATACCTAATAGGCACTCAAGAAATGTCTGTGGGTTGGTCACCCATTACAGTGGGTTAAAAAAAGAGAACATCAAAGGTACAAAGATGTATCTTACTTCCAAATATTTAAAAAAACTATGTTCACATTTTTTGCAGGAGTTATTGTTCCTTGAGAGCAAAATGACAGAAAATATTTTAATCTTTTATGTATAGCTCTGTAAATATTATACAAATGTTCTAATAAATGCATCTTATGTATTGTAATTGCATGACATTAGTGTTTTCAAGATACACAGTCATGGCTAGATTAATCTTGGTGGAAGAAAAAGCAGCTTGGTGTTTCCAAAATATGTATAATATACAACAGTGTAGAAACCCAACAACTACAAATCATTTCAAGGTATAAAAGGTATATTACAAAATACATAGGCACATATGTAAACGCTTAGACGTGTGGCCTGACCCTCTTGATGGTATACATTTGTGTATTTTTTGGCTCATGGCTGATAACTCCTTCTATAGCACACCCAGGCTTCTTAAATGTGTTGAGAGTTCGGGAGTCATGATGTCTGCCGAGGGTTTCCTGATGATGACATTGCTCTAATATTCCAGCGTAACCGCCTTGGTTTTGAGGTATTCATTTAGAGCTTCCTCACCTAGGGAAGAGAAAAGCAGTTGACGGACCATGTTCAAGGGTGGATGTGATGTCCCCAGACCTTTGGACACAGCTGTAGGAGTACAGGACCCTGAGCAGATGAATGTAACTCAGGCCAGTGCTTCTCAAACTTTATGCTAACCACTTGGGGACCTTGTCAAAAATGCAGATTCTATTCAGTCAAGTCTGGGATGGGGCCTGAGATTGTGTTTCTAACCACACTTTGAGAAGCAAGGGCAAAAACCAGCCCCCAGGCCTTCTAAGAACCAGAAATTATTGGGTTGGTCAGCTTCGAACTCCAAACCTTTCTCCTTTATTTCCCTGGTTTGATTTGATTTGATGACAAACTCTCCATCTCTGTCCTTTGTCCATTTAGGCTGAACAGAAGTGACCAGGATACTGTCCTTCAGGTTATATTAAATAAAGCAGAATTGAGCACAGGAAAGAATGTTTGAGATCACTTTGGTCAAATCTTTTTAAAGATAAGGAAAATAAAATTTTCCTGATATATGTAGTATGTTAGAGACACCAAAGAGCAAAATTAAATAGGTCTGCCTCTCTTCAGTCGTTTCTGTTTTGAGCCAGTCCCATCACCTATTTTTAAAATAAAGGGCATGACAACCACAGGTGAAACCGAGTATGTGATTACAGAAGTTGAGCCTTGTCCCTGCATTCGAATCACCTGGGGAGCTTTTAAAACTGCTCCTAAGTTATACCTCAGACCAATTAAATCAGCATCTCGAATTGTTTTAAAGCTCCCAGGTGATTCTAATCAAATATGCTAAGGTTGAGAACCACTGAGCTGGAGGAATTTTAAAATTTAGAAAGGAAGAAACTATCAGGAAAACTCGAGTGTTTTATAATAAAACACAGACCTGAAGCTGGTTGATAACTATCAAAAGGCAAGTAGAAACATGGTTGCCTCACATTATAATAATAAATGCTTTAAGAAAGTCTCCCACTGTGCTTTCGATCCACGGATCCAGAAAGCCAGATTAAAGACTTGAAAAAAATGTCTTTACCATCAACCCAATGGAGCGTTACTTTTACTGCTGTGAATACATTGCCAAAAGATACAAGAAAAGAAAAAATGTAAAAAAAAAAAAACCATATGAACCAAACATATATAGCAAACTGTAATTTCAAATAAATCACAGACATTTCAATTTTTAAAACAACTTGTCAGGCTGATGGTGGGGAGCATGGGTACCACAGCCAGAGTGCCGGGCTCTGAAGTCTCACAGTTAATGACCAACTGTGTGACTTTGGGCAGTTCCTTATCCTCTCTGTGCTCCATTTTCCTCATCTGTGAAATAAGGATAATAAATATATCTATCTCACAGGGCTGTTTTGAGGACTGCTTGTGTTCAGTTAGGTAAAGTGCTTGGAACAAGGTCTGGCATATATTGAGCATTCAAAGTAACTGACTACTTGGTAGGTGTCAGTGTCATTGCCAACTGTGAACTACATTTTGGGCTTTTTACAAACTCTAAATTAGAGTTTCCAGACTCCCAGCAAATCCTGCCAGTTGCAATGTTGACTCTGAAAGACAGCCAGGTAGCTCGGACACAGCATTTATTCCCAGAGCTAGCTGGTTACTGCCCTCCACCCATTTTCCTTTCTTGGTTTCCTTTAGCCCCATAAAGCTAAATCATGGGTATACTGAATGGCAGTTAAAAAAACAAACAAATATATTTTACCTCACATTTATTGTTAGGTATTTTTTTTCTTCAAAATTTATCTTCTCCTTTTAAAAGGAAATACTTTTCCACACAATTTGTCTACTTTTCTGTATGTTATGCTCCAGAAAAACACTTTTTTCAATCAGTACTCTTGTAAACCCAGATCAGCTTTCAGCATTGCTAACTGCCATGTAGGAAATGCCCTTCAAGCTACTCCCCGAGCATTACATGAAACAGAGCAGAGTTTTCTGTGACGTGGCAACAAAGGGAACATGCAGAGGAAAAATAAAGCTGTACCTAAGTCTTTTCCAAAGCCGGACTGTTTAACTCCACCAAACGGGGCTGCCACATCCGTCTTGTTGTATGTGTTAATAAAAACAGTTCCCGCCTCCAGTTTTTCACTCACATACATCGCTTTATTTATGTCTTTCGTAAACACCCCCGAGGCCAAACCATATTCTGTATTATTCGCTCGCTGCAACACACCATCGATGTCCCTACAAGATGTTTTCAGGAGAACATAAAACTTCATTATTTGTAAAGCAAAACACTCATTTTTGTATTTGAAATTTTTCCCTCCCTGCTATTTCATCTCCAGAAACATGAAAACATTAATGCCAACCTGCTCACCTTTTTGTAAATGAAATGGTCCAGGCTGACACCAAAAGAAACTCCCAATGAAATACTACAACTTCAGTATATTTTTCATGTAGATCATGTGATGCCTTTTTTTTTTTTTTTTTTGAGTTAACAGTATTCTTCCTTTATTTGATTAATTGCGTAACAGGTAGTTGTTATTTGAATTACCTTTTGTTTCATGATATTTAAACTCATGAAATTTAAGAGTTACTACTATTGCTAGGCTTTTTCCAGCTGGAACTAAGCCTATTTATTTCTTTTTTTGTTTTAAATTAAATTCAGTTTTATTGAAATATATTCACATGCCATACAGTCATCCATGGTGTACAGTCAGCTGTTCATAGTACCATCATATAGTTATGCATTCATCACCCCAAGCTATTTTTGAACATTTTCCTTAGAGCAGAAAGAATCAGAATAAGTATAAAAAACAGGAGTAAAAAAGAACACCCAAATCATTCCCCCCATCCCATCCTATTTTTCATTTAGTCTTTTTTTTTTCATTTTTATTGAGATTGTTCAGATAGCGTACAATTATCCAAAGATCCAAAGCGTACAACCAGTTGCCCCTGGGTACCCTCATACACCTGTGCATCCATCACCACACTTAATTTTTGTTCAATTTTTAGAAACTTTTCATTACTCCAGACAAGAAATAAAGTGAAAGATGAAAAAAGAAAAAAAGAAAAGGAAACTCTAATCCTCCCCTATCCCTAACCAACCCCCCTCAATTGTTGACTCGTATTGGTATGGTACATGTTACTGTTTATGAAAAAATGTTGAAATACTACTAACTGTAGTATATAGTTTGAAATAGGGATATATTTTTTCCCTATATGCCCCTCTATTATTAACTTCTAATTGTATTGTCATACATTTGTTCTGGTTCATGGAAGCGATTTCTAGTATTTGTACAGTTAATCATGGACATTGCCCACTACAGGATTCAGTTTTATACACTCCCATCTTTTGACCACCAGCTTTCCTTCTGGTGACATATATGACTCTGAGCTTCCTCTTTCCACCTCATTCACACACCATTCGTCACTGCTAGTTATTCTCACATCTTGCTACCAACACCCCTGTTCATTTCCAAACATTTAAGTTCATCCTAGTTGAACATTCTGCTCATGCTAAGCAACCGTTCCCCATTCTTAAGCCTCGTCCTTTATCTTGGTACCTTATATTTCATGTCTATGAGTTTACATATTATAATTAGTTCCTATCAGTGAGACCCTGCAATAATTGTCCTTATGTGTCTGGTTTATTTCACTCAGTATATTGCCAGCGAGGTTTTGTCATCAACCTGTTTTTGTTTTTTTTTTTAATATGGTTTTGTTCACTCACCATACATTCCATCCTAAGTAAATAATCGATGGTTCTCTGTATGGTCATATATTTATGTGTTCACCACCTTCACCACTATCTATATAAGGGCATCTACATTTCTTCCACAAGGCAGGAGGGAGAGTCAAAGAAGGTAGTGAGGCAAAAGAAAGAGGAAAAACATGACATGTAGGAAGCAGCAAAAGGAAAAATAACCTTAAATCAAAGCAGAATAAAGAATCAGACAGTACCACCAATGTCAAGTGTCTAACATGCCTCCCCTACCCCCCCCCTTATCTGCATTCACCTTGGTATATCACCTTTGTTACATTAAAGGAAGCATAATACAGTGATTCTATTAGTTACAGTCTCTAGTTTATGTTGATTGCATCTCTCCCCCAATGCCTCCCCATTTTTAACACCTTGCAAGGTTGGCATTTGCTTGTTCTCCCTCGTAAAAGAACATATTTGTACATTTTATCACAATTGTTGAATACTCTAGATTTCACCAAGTTACACAGTCCCATTCTTTATCTTTCCTCCTTTCTTCTGGTGTCTCACATGCTCCCCACCTTCCTCTCTCAACTGTATTCATAGTTACCTTTGTTCAGTGTACTTACATTGTTGTGCTACCATCTCCCAAAATTGTGTTCCAAACCATGCACTCCTGTCTTCTATCACTCTGTAGTGCTCCTTTTAGTATTTCCTATAGGGCAGGTGTCTTGTTCACAAAGTCTCTCATTGTCTGTTTGTCAGAAAATATTTTGAGCTCTCCCTCATATTTGAAGGACAGCTTTGCTGGATACAGGATTCTTGGTTGGCGGTTTTTCTCTTCCAGTATCTTAAATATATCACACCACTTCCTTCTTGCCTCCATGGTTTCTGCTGAGAGATCCGCACATAGTCTTATTAAGCTTCCTTTGTATGTAATGGATCGCTTTTCTCTTGCTGCTTTCAGGATTCTCTCTGTCTTTGACATTTGATAATCTGATTATTAAATGTCTTGGCATAGGCCTATTCAGATCTCTTCTGTTTGGAGTACGCTGTACTTCTTGGATCTGTAATTTTATGTCTTTCATAAGAGATGGGAAATTTTCATTAATTATTTCCTCTATTATTGCTTCTGCCCCTTTTCCCTTCTCTTCTCCTTCTGGAACACCAATGGTACGTACATTATTGTACTTTGTTTCATCCTTGAGTTCCCGGAGACATTGCTCATATTTTTTCATTCTTTTCTCCATCTGCTCCTTTGCGTGTAGGCTTTCAGGTGTTTTGTTCTCCAGTTCCTGAGTGTTTTCTTCTGCCTCTTGAGATCTGCTGTTGTATGTTTCCATTGTGTCTTTCATCTCTTGTGTTGTGCCTTTCATTTCCATAGATTCTACTGGTTGTTTTTTTGAACTTTCGATTTCTGCCTTATATATGCCCAGTGTTTCCTTTACAGCCTCTATCTCTTTTGCAATATTTTCTCTAAACTTTTTGAATTGATCAAGCATTAGTTGTTTAAATTCCTGTATCTCAGTTGAAGTGTACGTTTGTTCCTTTGCCTGGGCCATAACTTTGTTTTTCTTAGTGTAGATTGTAATTTTCTGTTGTCTAGGCATGGTTTCCTTGGTTATCTAAATCAGGTTTTCCCAGACCAGAACAGGCTCAGGTCCCAGAGGGAAGAAATATTCACTATCTGGTTTCCCTGTGGGTGTGTTCTAGAAAATTGCTCCATCCTGTGATGCCTCATGTTACTGTGCTTTTCTGCCCAGCAGGTGACGCCTGTTAGCCTATAATTCTTGACTGGTGTGAGGAGGTATGGCCGTGTTCCCCCAGGCTCTGGGGTCTGGTTCTGAATGGAAAGGGCCCCACCCCTTTCCTCTTAGAGAAGATAGACCCCCTAGGTGGAGGTCATTAGCATTTCAATGGTCCCTCTCTCTCTGCTTGTGCTGTCTCCACCCTTCTCTGAGTCACAGTCCTGGAAACTGAAAATGACTGGGGCTTTCTCCACTGAGCCAAAAAAGAAACAGATAGTCCCCTTCAGACCTAGTCCAAGGCGACCCTCCGGCTCTCCAAGGTCAGTTGTCACCCAAAGCCTCTGTCTGTTTTTGGGGGATTTGCACCTGTAGTGAGCAGTTCACACTCACTACTTAAAACCCCAGTTGGAGCTCAGCTGAGCTATATTCGCTTGCTGGGTGAGAGCTTCTCTCTGGCACCACGAGGCTTTGCAGCTCAGGCTATGGGGGAGGGGGTCTCACAACTTGGATCCACAGGTTTTACTTACAGATTTTATGCTGTGTTCTCGGGCATTCCTCCCAATTCAGGTTGGTGTATGATGAATGGATGGTCTCGTTTGTCCCCCCGCAGTTATTCTGGATTATTTACTAGTTGTTTCTGTTTTTTTGTAGTTGTTCCAGGGGGGCTACTTAGCTTCCACTCCTCTCTATGCCGCCATCTTGCCCAACTCCCTCATTTAGTTTTTGTCCCCATTTTTCTACTCTTCCATCCATACACTGGATAAAGGAAGTGCAATCCACAAGGCTTTCACAATCACACTGATGTGACGCCTTTTAAAATCTGATCCAAAGTCATATTTTCAGTCTTCTACAATGGTTCTCATTTGTGATCCCCCCACATTCTGCCCTCTCCCTTCAGTCCCACTTCTGGATATATGCTCAGAGCATCCCCGTTATGTCCCTCTGTGTCTTCGGATTTTGTGCACACAGTGTAAAGTTAATTAGGGGCTTCATCTGAAGCCTTTGCAGACCTGAGTCCCACTGTGAGGGCACTGGAGGGTAGTGGTTGGAGGAGAGGACTCTGCAGCCTGACTGCTCGAGTGCCTCGGGCAAATAACTTCATCTCTCTGTGCCTCTCACTCTTGTGAAAAATGGAAATAATAATAAAAGTACCTGTGTAGTTGTGAGGATTAAAAAATGAGCTAATAGTGCCTGAAACTCATAAACACTTAACAAAAGTCACTTATAATCAGGGAGCTCGTATTCCTCCAAATTCAGTATTTTGGTAGAACAAAGTATCCTTCTGGCTTAACTTGGTACACTCATGCTTCACCACCCAACTAGATTAGAAGCTCCCTGAGGGCAGGGATAACATCTCAAACTTCTTATACATGTTCACTTCATCATCTGGGAGTGAATCCAATTGAATTTGCTCATTAAATAAAAAGGAGAATAAAGAACCACTCATAGGTCTGTTGCCTTCCATGCCTCGGGACTCAGATGTGTAGACCCACAGGTGAGTGGAAATGTGAGCCTGCCGCTTTCTCAGGAGGATCCAGTCCAATGTGCCTTTCATGGTATATCTCACTATGTGTGATCCTAATGTACAAACACACAAATTTTACAATGTGTTCAGTAAATGCAAGCCAAGTATTTCATCTGGCACCCCAGCAAAGAAACAAGATCTTTCCCAAAACTAGAGGAAAAATTCGTTGTGTTGAACTTACTGAGGGACAGCACAGGCATCAATGTGACGCCTTCCTAAGGGATTTTCAAGGGTAATCTTGGCTATACACAGATTTAAATTTATATAAGAAATTTGGAGTAAACTGAGACTCTGCTAAAACCCTCATGCTCCTTGATGCCTTACACATGTAGTGACTCAAATAGCTACAGATTGAACGAGAGGCAGAAAGATGGCTTTATGCTATTTCTCGTTGAGGTGCCACACCTCACCTACCGCGAGAATAATAATAGGCATAAGGACAACAGCAACAGCAGCAGCAGATACTTAATCCTCACAACAATCCAAAGGTTGGTACTATTATCATCCCAGTTTTACAAATAAAGAAACCGAGGCACAGCATGGTTAACTGGCCCTAGGTCACAGGTATTGAGGTGCAGAAGCTGAGTGTGTGCTCCCACCATGCACCACCATGTCCCTGGCCCTCTGTGGGCCACTTGCCTGTTCCATTGTCTGCCTTACCCATTAGATGGGGAGCTCCTGGAGGACAGGGACTGTGACTTATCCACATTTGTGTTCCCCAAACTCGGCTTCTAATTTTGGCATAGTTAGCAGAAAGACTAGCCTCTGGAGTTAAGCCAGAAGGATAGTTTGTTCTACCAAAATACTGAATTTGGAGGAATACGAGCTCCCTGATTATAAGTGACTTTTGTTAAGTGTTTATGAGTTTCAGGCACTATTAGCTCATTTTTTAATCCTCACAACTACACAGGTACTTTTATTATTATTTCCATTTTTCACAAGAGTGAGAGGCACAGAGAGATGAAGTTATTTGCCCGAGGCACTCGAGCAGTCAGGCTGCAGAGTCCTCTCCTCCAACCACTACCCTCCAGTGCCCTCACAGTGGGACTCAGGTCTGCAAAGGCTTCAGATGAAGCCCCTAATTAACTTTACACTGTGTGCACAAAATCCGAAGACACAGAGGGACACAAGGCACCCTTTGATCAATGTGTTAAAAGGCTATTCGTTGATGAATGAACAACTATATGATGGTACTGTGAACAGCTGATTGTACACCAGGGGTGATTGTATAGTATGTGACTATATCTCAATAAAACTGATTTTTTTTTTTAAAAAAAGGCTATTCGTGACAGCTTAGTGTCCCCAAATCCTCTTGAAATATGCCTATCAGAGTCCCAGAAGCCCCTCTGAAAGTTTTTACCTTCTCATTGGTTGAAGTAAACCTAAAACTAGAGTTCTGAAGAATTTTTTGCAATAGACCACAAGACTCCATTGTATTAAATATTGTGTTTTATGTGCTCAATTACCATATGGCCCTCTTTGATACACTGAACACTTCGAAAAGTTTCCTATAGTATATCAAACCAGAATATCATTTATAGCTGACTATATGTTCATTTTGGACATTTCTATAAAAAGTTAAGTACCAGGATCTTTGGGGCATAATCCCCTATGATAGCAGCACTCTTTCTTCAGGAAAATTAGACTTCACAGATGCTGCCTTTCTTAGGGATGTAAATGTGAAAACTGGTTCTGTTATTTCTCAGTTATTTACCTTTTTTCCATAGACATTTCACATGTCAATTGTACAAAAACTAAAATTTAACCAGCTAAAATCCCATAATGTTAGCCATTTAAGCTAAGAAGCAAAAATATATTATGATCTCTATTGGTTAGTAAAAGTGTGATTTTTCTAATTAATTAAGTCAGTTATTCTTATGGTAGAGAATTATATGTTCACTGATTTTATGCTCTATATAGCACAACGGCAGAGGAAAAATAACTTATCTAGCCAAAACCTAAGCTAAATTATACCGAAGAACATACCCATTTTGGAATTTAGAGATGACCATAACAGGCCCAAAGGATTCCTCTTTGGCAAGATACATGTGATCTTCCACGCCTGTGAACACAGTCGGCTCCATGAAAAAGCCTATTAAAAAAAAAGAAGAGAAGAACATCAATTACAAGATAAATAATTGTCAACTAATAATTCTCTTCTTTAGTTACATTACAATTTTTTTTTCTTCTCCTCTGGGTCAGTAACACCAAGAAGATGTTCATCTCTCTCCTTGGCCTGAGCATTCCTAGGTTCCTATTTATTAATGTCTTTATTAAAAAATTTCAAACATGTAGAATTAGGGAAAATAGGATAATGAACTTATTCCTATTTCGCTATAGTTGATTCTCTTTTTTCTTTGGTTAGATATTTTAAAACAAATTCCAAAGATCATAACTTTTACCCTCAAGAATTTCAGTATGAATATGGAAAACATAAGGGTTTTTTTTTTACATAATCATAATACATTATCACACCTAAAAAACTAATGCTAATTCTTTATTCATAATTTATATTTCAGTTTTGCTGATTACCTATAAAATATCTTTTTGCAGTTGATTCATCTGATTCCAAATTAAAATAAGTTCCACACATTGCATTTGGTTTTTAGATCTGTTATGTATCTAATTTGAATCTAGAACATTTCTGCCTTTTTCCTTTCCCCCTTACTTTTTCATGCCATTGACTTTTTTCAAAAAAGAGACTAGGGAGGAAGGGCAAGATGGTGGCATAGAGAGGAGTAGAATTTAGTTAGTCCCCAGGAACAAAAAATGAACAACCAGGAACAAGTAGTAAATAATTTGGAATAACTGCTGGGAGACAACTGTGACTGTCCACACACCCTACTCCAGCCTGGCTTGGGAGGAATGCTTGAGATCGCAGTGTGGAATCTGTAAGTAAAAGCTGCAGAACTGCACCAAAAGCCCCTTCCCCCATGGCAGTCTGTGTTGCAAAACCTCGCTTGGTAGAAACTAGTGGCACTCTCTGAGCGGACTGAGCAAATATAGATCAGGTGAGCTCTAACTGAAGTTTAATTAACAAATGTGGACTGCTGAATACCAGCTACAAACCCCCAACAAGCAGACAGAGGCTTTTAGTGATGACTGACCTTAGAAAACTGGAGGATTCGTCTGACCTGGGAGGGGGAGCCCAGGAGACCAGGTGTTACTCTGGCCAACGAGTGAAACTGGGGGGCCATGTACTGGCTCCAAAGGGGGGCGTTCTGTCCCTTTTTCTCTCTCTCAACCTGAGGGACTCAGAAGAGAGACAGCCGCAGCCATTTTCAGTTCCCAGTGCTCTGACTTAGACAGGGGAGGAGACAACAGAGTCAGAGAGACCACAATTCAAATGCAGATGAAAACTCCTGAGGGGGTTTATCTTCTCTAAGAGTATAGAGGTGGGACCCAGCTTCCCCTTCAGAACCAGGCTCCAGACCCTGGGGGTAAACAGCCAGAACAGAAACTGAAGGGGCCACATCTCCTTACACTAGTCGGGAGTGACAGGCTAACAGGTGCCATCTGCTGGGCAGGTTAGGAAAAGCACAATGACTGGAGACCTCACAGGAAAGTCTGTTATTCTTCTAAGATGCATCCTGAATATAACCCCGTTCTGAGATCTGAACCTGTTCTGGTCTGGGAAAATCAGACTGGGGTAACCAAGGAAACCAGATGCCCAGACAACAGAAAACTACAAAGTATACTAGGAAAAACGAAAATATGACCCAGTCAAAGGAACAAACTTAAACCTCAATCAAGATACAGTTGAGATATTGCTTCACTTTAATGAAACAATCTAGTATGGATTTTCAAAGAAATATGCTAAATGAAATAAAAAACCTAATCAATGAGTTCAGGGAAGATATAACAAAAGAGACAAAGGCTCTAAAGAAAACACTGGGGGGACATAAGATAGAAATCAAAAGTTTGAAAAAACAATTGGCAGAATCTATGGAAATGAAAGGCACAACACAAGAGATGAAAGACACAATGGAGACATACAACACCAGATCTCAAGAGGCAGAAGAAAACACTCAGGAAATGGAGAACAAGACACCCGAAATCCTACAGTCAAAAGAACAGATAGGGAAAAGAATGGAAAAAAAAGAGCAACATCTCAGGGAACTGAAGGATGACATGAAACACATGAGTGTATGTATCATGGGTTTCCCAGAAGGAGAAGGGAAAAGGGACAGAAGCAATAATGGAGGAAATAATCAATGAAAATTTCCCATCTCTTATGCAAGACATAAAATTACAGATCTAAGAAGCACAGCATACCCCAAGCAGAACAGATCTGAATAGGCCTATGCCAAGACACTTAATAATCAGATTAACCAACGTCAAAGACAAAGAGAGAATCCTGAAAGCAGCAAGAGAAAAGCGATCCATCACATACAAAGGAAGCTTGATAAGACTATGTGAGGATTTCTCAGTAGAAACCATGGAGGCAAGAAGGAAGTGGGATGATATATTTAAGATACTGAAAGAGAAAAACCACCAACCAAGAATCCTTTATCTGGCAAAACTATCCTTTAAATATGAGGGGGAGTTTAAAATATTCTCTGACTAATAGACAGTGAGAGAGTTTGTGAACAAGATACCTGTGCTACAAGAAATACTAAAGGGAGCACTACAGATAGGAAAAGACAGGAGAGGTTTGGAACACAATTTTGGGTGATGGTAGCACATCAAGGTAAGTACACTGAACAAACATGATTGTGAGTATGATTGAAAGAGGAAGGTTAGGAGCATGTGGGACACCAGAATGAAAGAGGAAAGATAAAGACTGGGACTGTGTAACTCAGTGAAACCAAGGATGATCAACAATTGTGATAAAATGTACAAATATGTTTTTACATGAGGTAGAACAAATGAATGTCAACCTTGCAAGGTGTTAAAAATAGGGTGGTATTGGAAAAAAAATACAATCAATGCAAACTAGAGACTATGCTTAACAGAAACTTTGTATTATGCTTCCTTTAATGTAACAAAGGAATATACCAAAGCTAAATGCCTATAAGAGGGGGACATAAGGAACGGGTATGGAACTCTTGGCATTGGTGATGCTGTCTGACTCTTATTCTACTTTAGTTTAATTCTATCTTTCCTTTAGTTGCTTTTCAGCTGTCATGTTTTTTTTTTCTTTCTTTCTTTTTCTTTTGTCTCTCTACCTTCTTTGACTCTTCCTCCTTCTTTGTGGAAGAAATAGAGATGTCCTTATATAGATAGTGGTGATGGTGGTGAATACATAAATATGTAACCATAAAGGGAATCACTGATTGTTTACTTAGGATGGAAAGTATTGTGGGTGAACAAAAGTGTCTTAAAAAAAAATGAGTTGGTGAAGAAACCTTGAGGGCACTGCATTGAGTGAAGTAAGTCAGATGCATAAGGACAAATATTTCAGGGTCTCACTGATATGAACTAATTATAATATGTAAACACATAGACATGAAATACAAGTTAACAGGATATAGAACAAGGCTAAAGAATGGGGAGCGGTTGCTTATCATGAGCAGAATGTTCAACAAGATTGAACCTAAGTGTTTGGAAGTGGACAGAGGTGATGGTAGCACGTTATTGTGAGAATAAATAACAGTCCTCAGTGGTGTGTGAATGTAGTGGAAAGGGGAAGCTTAGAGTCACGTAGGTCACCAGAAGGAAAGTTGGAGGTTAGAAGATGGGAATGTATAAAATAGTGAATCTTGTGGTGGACAATGTCCATGATTAACTGTACAAATATTAGAAATCTCTTTCATGAACTATAACAAATGTAAGACACTATAACTAGAAGCTAATAATAGAGGGGTATATAGGGAAAAATATACCTATTGCAAACTATGTACTATAGTTAATGGTATTTTAACATTCTTTCATCAACAGTAACAAATGTACTACACCAATACTATGAGCCAATAATGGAGGGGGGTGGTTAGGGTTAGGGTAGGAATTGAGTTTTCTTTTTTTTATTTTTTTTATTTCTTTTCTGGAGTAATGAAAATGTTCTAAAAATTGGGAAAAAATTAATTGTGGTGATGGATGCCCAGTTGTATGATGGTACCATGGGCAATTGATTGTGCACTTTGCATCTTTGGATAATTGTATGGTATGTGAACAGTCTCAACAAAATTAAATTAAAGAACAAAAAAAAAAAGACTGGGTCAGTAGTCTTGTAGAATATCTCAAATTTTTGATTTGTCATTGCTTCCTTGGGGTGATATTAAAGTTTTCCTTCTATCCTCCGTATTTCTTGTAAATGGCAAGTTTTACCTAAAGGCATAATTAGATTCAGGTTAAACATTTTTGACAAGAGTACTTCATAGCCGATACTGTTTATTAGGCACTGCATCTCATCAGGAGGCACATAATATCCAGTTGTCTCTCCTTCTGTGGTAAGACTGACCTGGGGCTTCAAGTGGCGACAACCTGACAAATTGTTAAGTTGTTTCTCCCCTAGCATCTGGCAAACAATCTCAGGGATGATACTTTGGTGCCCTGCAAATACCCAGTTCCCTATCAACATTTCATCTAATAACTTTAGTCTCCAGTGATGATCACTGTCTGATTCGAATCAATTATTTCATTGAATCAGGGATACAAAATGGAGATTATTCTATTCGATTATACTTTCTACATTAATTAGCAGGAATTCTTTTGTTAAAGGAGACTTTTTATCAGTTATTCAATTATACTGAAATTCAGTAACTACAGGAAGTGTGGGATAAATATTGAATATTTACCTTCTAATTACCAATTCAGAGTAAGGGGTTGGTGCACAAATCACAGAGATGAAAAATAAGTTTTGTAGTTGTTTGTCTTTCCTTTTGAGTATCATGACATTGAGCTATTAAAACATTTCATTAACAGGCTCTGCTTTAGACAGCATAAATCCTTCCCAGGCTATGTTTGCTAAGATTAAATCTCACAGTGCCAAAAATCATGATCCCCAGTTATCCATAATACTTGTTTACAGCTAAAAGCCTGTTACATCCATTTCATTTGACTTTACTAGTCTTGTAAAACAGGGTGTGCACATTTCAACCTGTTTTATGGAGGAGGGAACTGAGGCTCAAAAAATTGTGTTCTCCAAGGTACCACAATTAATAACCAAGTAGGATCTAGAAATTAATTTTCTGATTATACTGTAAATGCCACTATTTCCTTTTGAGGCAAGACAGTGCAGAAATAAAAATTGGTCCATCTATTTCAACTTAAGCAGCCAGATGCCCTATAATCTTTCTGCAGAGGCACCTTACCTGGTCTTTGGACTTGCCTTCCTCCATACACCAAGGTGGCCCCCTCTTTCACTCCAGTTTCACAGTATTGCAGAAGTTTTTCCAGATGAGCCTTGTGATTTTGGGGTCCATGATCAGTAGATCTATCAAGTGGATCACCAATTTTCATCTTTTTAATTTCTTCTACCTATATGTCACCCAGTTCACAAAACACAATTCTCTGTTAATAATAATGATAGCTACCCTTGACTGAGTTTCTATCATGTGGTGCGCTACTAAGCTATTTATAAATGTGCTGTCATTTAGTCTTCACAGCAAAACTGCAGTTAGGTATTTATTATTTCAATTTTACAGATGAAGAAACTGAGGCTTCAAGAGATGAAGAGACTTTCCCAAGAGCAAACACCCAGTAAATACTGAAAGCCCAAACTCTTAATCAACATAAGGTACATATGCTATATTAAAATTATCCTGAGTGTTAATCTATTAAAATAGCAAACTGGTGTTCTGGAATTTTCACCAACACTGCACAATTACACTCTTCATGGCAAAAAATGGTCACGTTGTTATGTTCTTTTTTTCTCCCGAAATGTGGCAGACTGTCTTGTGATATTCTCATGGTACAGTTAAGCCAGAATAAGCACTAGAATCTCCAGATGAAAAATAATCTTTAGTGTACAATGTTCATCACTGACATGCCTGCAATTTCTTTCTTCCTCAGTTATCTGAATCTATTTCTGCATTTTCTAATGTTAGGCCCAATTCTAGTAAGAAAAAAGAATGGAAGTTATCATGACCCAACAGTATAGAAATCCAAGGGTCATGAAATTGAATTTTTGATTGGCAATAATCTTTCAGGGCTTAGCACAAAGCCCTATGTTGGACTAGGCGCTCCAAGTGGGAAGGGACCATGTCTGCCAAAGGCAAACAGCCTTTATATTTCCCACATCAACACAATGTTTGGTACTTGTTAGATGCTCCAAAAACAAGACAAAACAAAACGAAGAACCTTTTGAATGAATGAATGAATACAAATAGCATGGGTGCAAAATGTGTTTGCTGATGAACTAATACAGCATATCCTTGACATTTCTCGTCTCAGCACTTGAAAATTCAACTATATGTAGGTGACCCTGAAAGCCTATGATATGTAGTACTGTAAACTGTAATTTTACTGAGGCACGAAATTGAATTATGTCATGTTATTGAGTTATGATGTATAGGAGGCAGCTCCTGCCCATCCGACTGTCCCCATCTCCGTATCTCCATATGTATGCTTCCTTGTTCTCTATTATCATGAAAAAGGAATATCTTTGCTTTTTGTTTTTTTTTTGTTTTGTTTTGTTTTTTTGTTGTTCTTTTGGCAGGGGCAGGGTGGTGGAGGGTGGAAGGTACGGAATAGGCTTTGAAAAAAAAAAAGCTGTGTGCCGGTTTTGCAAATATAAGCAAATACATGATTAATATTACCATCATAATAGTTTAGTGTAGTTTAGGGTTTATTTTAACCTCAGAATACATTTTGATAGTTCTATAAATGGCTTTTAGTCCCGTAGCTATGCAATCATGATCAATTTATAAGAACTATATATGTGTTTATTTGTTTGTTTATTTTAGTGGAGGAAATTATATGTTGCAGAATTAACTCTGAATTGGGGATCTAAGAGGATCTAGTGTTGTTACTCATAATCAATTTAGGGATTTTTAAACATGAAAAGGATCTAATATACCATAAACACAGAGCAAGATACAGGTAGTAACAGCTCTGAAGTATATTGGCAAGCTTTTTATACTGACCTGTAACTTTTATTATGAAGAATTATAAACATATACAATAGTAGACTAATATAGTGAAACCCCCGTGTCCCCATCACCCAGCCTCAACCAGCTCACAGTCAATTTATGCCATCACTCACTTCCTCCTTTCCTATGTTATTTTGAAGCAAATTCCAGATATCATATAATTTAATCTGCAAATCTGTCAGTACGTAGCTCTAAAAGATAAGAGCTACTTTTTAAAAATATCTAACCAAAATACTGCTGTCACCCATAGAAATTCATTAATAATCCAAGAAGTACTTTTCAGGCAAAAATAATTTTTTTACAATTCAAAGTGTGTAGGACACCTTACCACTCTTGTCACAAATTCATCATGGATGGATTCTTCCACAAACAACCGCCCAGCTGCAATACAATTCTCTCCTTTGTTGAAAAATACTGCACCCATGCCCTTCAGTAGCAGAAAGGAAAACACTGTTAATATTACTTGGGAAGGTCAAGATTGTCATAAATTTGAACACACAGAGAATTAGGGTGTTTTTTTTTTTTGGAAAACAGCAGAAAACACAGAGAAGTCATGGAAAAGCACAATCCCTTTGGCTTAGTAAGTGATGAGAACTGCTTGGAGATACTCAGTTTTGACCTAGTGTATTTTTAGGGATTTCATTTCTCCTTCCCTCCTTTTGTCCATTAGCACTTTGTTTTTAAATATATATAATAATTAATAAAGCCATACCACAAGGGACAAATCTTGTGTTCCAAGGAATCTAGATTTTCCACAAATTTAAGTGCAATATTTGCATACCAAAGTTTGCTTTCAAAATCTCTCAGTTTGTATAAACAACAAATGTTTAGAAAGGCCCCCCCCCCCAAAAAAAAAGTGGGAAAAATCTTTTTTTCAAGGAACTATTCAAAAAATCTTTGAAATGAAGGCACTCATAAATGAGATTTAGAAGAGTGATAGAATGTGCATCTTCCCTTTCTGAATTAGTTTCCATTTACCTCCAGGAAACCTCCCTGGGTCAGCTGAATATTAGAACATACTCTTAAAAAAAAAAAAACATTTTCCATATACATGTTTTGCTCCTTTAACATTTTCAAAACTATGTTGACTATCTCGACTTTGGGACCCTAGATGGTGGGAACTAGGACTCCTTAAGGTTATATATTCCTATCCTCTAGAGCTTAGAATAAAGCTTATATTCCAAAAGTCTGATGGTGGCTAATATCAAACTCCCTGTTCTATGAAAATTCAACATTAGAGAAAGGGAAGGAGTGGTTTTCTAGAATCATTATACTGGGATTTTCTCCATGCTTACAATTATTTCACCCTTAATCTTTATTCATTCCTTTTGATTCGGGTATAATCAAGAGTGTGTGTTATCTAGTGAAGTCTAGCATTCAGCTTGGGGCTGTTAAAAGGAAGAATGGTCAGTAAAAATCCGTCTTTGCTTTCTTTTCTTTTCCCATCACTTCTCTGGATGACTCTCAAAAACCCAGACATTCAGGGGAGTTCTGACCCCTGATGTCAATCCATGCAACCCACCCATTGTCTGATGTTGCAACCTCCAGATAGGCCACCCCACAGGCCCTGGCCACAGTGCTTGGCCCTTCATTCACTCCTGGACCACTCCATTCTCCCTGGGGCCCTTTGTGTGTCCTTAATCTTAATCCATTCCTGTGGGTGTGAATCCATTGTAAATAAGACCCTTTGATGAGGTTACTTCAGTTACGGTGTGGGTGTGGCCCAACTGAATCAGGATGGGTCTTAATCCTATTACTGGAGTCCTTTATAAGCAGAATGAGATTCAGACACATAGAATAAGCCATATGAAGAAGCCAGAGGAGGCCACCATGTGCACTGCCATGTTGCTGAAAAGCCAAGGAGCAAGGATTGCCTGCAGCCAGCCCCAGAATGCCACAATCTTCTGGGAGGAAGTATCGCCATGATGACACCTTGATCTTGAACTTCTCCTAGCCTCAAAACCATGAACCAATAAATTCCTATTGTTTAAACCAACCCATTGCATGGTATTTGCTCTAGCAGCCAGGAAACTAAAGCAATAGCCTAAAAGATTATTTGTACAGAACTGGGAAGACCACAAACTTCCACCAGAATTATGAGAGAGCTTGATACAACCCATGCTCAGCAATCCCTCATCATGAAGAATGAAGACTAGGCCAATTTTTTTTTTTTTTAATTTTCATACTTTAAAATAGTCTAAGATACACAAGAAGTTGCAAAAATAACACGAGTGCCTATATCCCCTTCCCCCAACTTCCCCTGTGATATCTCACAAAACCACAGTACATTTGTTAAAACCATTAAATTGATGTAGCCAATTTAAGAAAATATGGGATCTTTGTTGCATAGAGAAAAATCTTACCAGAAGCCCAATTTGTAAACCAGATAAAAATATAGCTGTTCAGGGTTGGGTGTTGGGGGGAAAGGAGGAAAAAGGAGCTGGGAGTCCAACCAAAATGTCTTTTGAACTTTTTGATATGATGGCTATGATAGATATCTTATTTTAAAATACACTTCGATGAGACAAATTATAAAGGCATTATTTTTAAAATTAAGTGCCTTCAGTATTCCAGAAATCAAAAGAGGATTTTTATTTATGACTGTATGAAATCAAATGTCATTTTAAGACCTCTGATAAATAAGGAAGTAAAATGTGCTTTAGAAATAGGCACCTATTTAACTTGGATTTGATCCACTCTTACCATTCGCACAGCCTTGTCAAGTTCACAGTCATTGAATATTATAAGTGGAGATTTGCCACCAAGTTCAAGGGACACTTTCTTCAAGTTGCTCACAGCACAGCTAGAGAAAAGGAAATGAGAGATGAGCATTTAATGCCTGTCTGACTCTCACTTGCTTTTTTAACCATAAATTACCTCTTGGCATGAAAAATATAATTCAGTCTCAGAAATAATAAGAAACATATAGAAATAAAACCTGAGTTGGTTGAATGGTGATAATTATTGAAGTTGGATGATGAGCACATGGGAGTTATTAGCTCTTCTATGTGCTTTGTGTATATTTAGAAATTTTCCATAATAAGAAGTTTGAAAAATTTTTGTGGTCAACTGATTGGAGATTCTCATGGGAAAATTTGGGTACTTTGGGTATAGAAATTTTGGTTACATAGGGCCTGGCAAGAGAATTCAACCTCTTCCTGAGCACTTTTAAATATCAATTTTTAAAAGTGTGTTGTCCAAGAAGTGCAATGTACTCCAAACAGAATAAATCCTAATAGACTTATCCTAATCCTAAAGACACACACTAATCAGAATGCCAAATGCCAGAGATAAACAGAGAATTGTGAAAGCAGCAAAAGAAAAGCAATTTATCACATACAAAGGATCTTCAAAAGGACTAAGTCCCCATTTCTCATCAGAAACCACGGAGGCAAGAAGGCAGTGGTATGATACATTTAAGGTACTGAAAGAGGAAAACTACCACCCCAAAATTCCTTATCTGGCAAAAATGTCCTTCAAAAATGAGGGAAAGTTTTCTTTTTTACTTTTCTGGAGTAATGAAAATGTTCTAAATTTGATCATGAGGCTGTAGGAACAAGTATATGATGATACTGTGAGCCAGTGATTATACACTTTGCTTGGTTTCTATGCTGTGTGAATATATCTCAATAAAATTGCATTTAAAAGAAATGAGGGAGAGTTTAAAATATTCAAGATTAATAGAAACAGGGAGTTCATCAACAAAAGATCTGTCCTATAAGAATTACTAAAGGAAGTTCTAGGTTGAAACAGACAAGAGAGAATAGCTTGGAGTAGTGTGAAGAAATGAGGATTATCAGTAAGGGTAACTAAAAGGGTAAATGCAAAACCCAATAGTACTATACCCTCAAAATACAACTCTACTCTTTAATTCCTATAAGTAAGAATACAACTGAACAAGAAAAAGGCATATTTCCTGATAATGAGCATACAAAATATCAAGTGGTAAAGTGGGATAAAAACAATATAAGAAACAGAGGGATATAGTTGCAGAGAACATGCATGCTATAGAACCTAGGCTGGATGTATACCCAAAGCACAAGCAATGAAAGAAAAAGTAGATAAATAGGATTTTCTCAAAATTAAAAGACTTTGCTCAATGGGAGAAAATATTGGAAACCACAAATCCATAAAGGTTTCCTATCCAGAATATATAAAGAAATCCTACACCTCAACAATAAAAAGACAAACAACCCAATTTAAAAATGGGCAAAAGACTTGAATAGACATTTCTCTAAAGAGGATAAAAAGCACATGAAAAGATGTTCAACATCATTAGCTATTTGGGAAAGGCAAATCAAACCATAATGAGAGACTGAGAGGAGATAATATGGCAGCATAGAAAGGAGTGGGATTTAGTTAGTCCCCAGAACAACTAATAAACAACCAGGAACAACTAGTAAATAATTTGGAATAACTGTTGGGCAACAACCATGACTGTCCACACATTGCACACCAGCCTTGACTGGGAGGAATGCCAGAGATCACAGCATAAAATCTGTAAGTAAAAACTGTGGAAATGTGCCAGAAGCCCCCTCTCCTCATGGCAGGCTGAGTGCAAAACCTTGCTGTGGTAGAAAGCAGCACTCTCTGAGAAAGCGAATATAGCTCAGCCCAATTCCAAATGGGGATTTAATTAACAAATGTGAGCTGCTGAATACAAGCTACAAACCTCTAACAAGTAGACAGAAGTTTTTAGTGATGACTGACCTTAAAGAACCAGAAGATTCCATTGTCCTGGGAGCGAGAGAGAGAAGACCAGGTGTTACCTCTGGCTGATGAGTGAAATTGGGGGGGCTGTGGACTGTCCCTTTTTCTCTCTCTCAATCTAAGAGGTTCAGTAGAGACAGCCTCCTCCATTTTCAGTTTGCAGCACTCTGATCCACACAGGAGTGGAGATAACAGAGCCAGAGAGACAAAGAAGCTAGTCAAATGCAGATAACTCCCTAAGGGGTGTATCTTCCCTAAGAGGAAAGAGGTGGGGCCACAGCTCTACTACAGGTCTTCCCTTCAGAACCAGATTCCAGAGCCTGGGGGGAAACAACCACACCTCCTTACACCAGTTGGGAGTGATGGGCTGACAGGTACCACCTGCTGGGAAGGTCAGGAAAAGCACAGTCACTAGAGACTTCACAGGATAGTCTGTCAATCTCCAAGACACACCCACAGGGAGACTTGAAACTGAATATACTCCCATTCTGAGATCTGAAACCATTCTGGTCTGGGAAAAGCTGATTGGGGTAACCAAGGAAAGGAGATGCCCAGACAACAGGAAACTACAGTCTACACTAGGAAAAATGAAGATATGACCCAGTCAAAGGAAAAAATTTACACCTCAATCAAGATACAGTTGTGATATTGTTTCACTTTAATGAAACAATCTATTAAATATTTTCAAAGAAATATGCTAAATCAAATAAAAAACCAAATCAATGAGTTCAGGGAAGATGTGGCAAAAGAGATAAAGGCTGTAAAGAAAACATTGGGCAAATATAAGGTATAAATCAAAAGTATGAAAAAACAACTGGCAGAATATATGGAAATAAAAGACATAACACAATAGATGAAAAACACAATGGAGACATACACCACCAGATCTCAAGAGGCAGAAGAAAACACTCAAGAACTGCAGAAGAAGATACTTGAAATCCTACACTTAAAAGAACAGATAGGGAAAAGAATGGAAAAATATGAGCAATGTCTCAGGGAATTGAATGACAACATGAAGCACATGAATGTACATGTCATGGGTGTCCAGAAGGAGAAGAGAAGGGAAAAGGGGCAGAAGCAATAATAAAGGAAATAATCAGAGAAAATTTCCCATCTCTTATGACAGACATAAAATTACAGATCTAAGAAGCACAGCATACCCCAAACAGAATAGATCTGAATAGACCTATGCCAAGACACTTAGTAACTGGATTATCCAACATCAAAGACAAACAGAGAATCCTGAAAGCAGCAAGAGAAAAGTGATCCATCACATACAAAGGAAGCTTGATAAGACTATATGTGGATTTCTCAGTAGAAACCATAGAGGCAAGAAGGAAGTGGTGTGATATATCTAAGATACTGAAAGAGAGGAACCGCTAACCAAGAATCCTATATCCGGCAAAACTGTCCTTCAAATGTGAGGGGGAGTTTAAAATATTCTCTGACAGACAGACAGTGAGAGAGTTTGTGAACAAGATACCTGAGCTACAGTAAATACTAAAGGGAGCATTACAGACAGATAGAAAAAGACAGGAGGGGAGGTTTGAAACACAATTTTGGCTGATGGTAACACATCAATGTAAGTACACTGAACAAAGATGACTTTGAGTATGGTTGAAAGAGGAAGGTTAGGAGCATGTGGGACACCAGAAGGAAAGAGGAAAGATAAAGACTGGGACTGTGTAACTCAATGAAAGCTAGAACACTCAACAATTGTGATAAAACATAGAAATACATTTTTACATGAGGTAGAACAAATGAATGTCAACCTTGCAAGGTATTAAAAATAGGGTAGTATTGGGGAAAAACATACAATCAATGCAAACTAGAGACTATAGTTAACAGAAACACTGTATTATGCTTCCTTTAATGCAACAAAGGCAATATACCAAAGCTAAAGGCCTATAAGAGGGGGACATAAGTGAGGGGTATGGGACTCTTGGCATTGGTGATGTTGTCTGGCTCTTTTATTCTACTTTAGTTCAATTCTATCTTTATGTTTGTTGCTTTTTAGCTGTCATGTTTTTTTTTTCTTTCTTTTTCTTTTACTTTTGTCTCTCTACCTTCTTTGACTCTTCCTCCTTCTTTGTGGAAGAATTGGAAATGTCCTTATATAGATAGTGGTGATGATGGTGAATACATAAATATGTGCCTATACAGGGAATCATCGATTGTTTACTTAGGATGGAAAGAATAGTGGGTGAACAAAACCATCTTAAAAAAAATGGGTTGATGAAGAAATCTTGAGGGTACTATATTGAGTGAAATAAGTCAGATACATAAGGACAAATATTGCATGGTCTCACTGATATGAACTAATTATAATATGTAAACACATAGACATGAAATATAAGTTAACAGGATATAGAACGAGGCTAAAGAGTGGGGAGTGGTTGCTTATGGGCAGAATGTTCAACTAGATTGAACTTAAGTATTTGGAAATGGACAGAGGTGATGGTAGCATGTTATTGTGAGAATAACTAACAGTGCTTAATAGTGTGTGTCTGTGGTGGAAAGAGGAAGCTTAGGGTCATGTATGTCACCAGAGGAAAGTTGGAGGTTATAAGATGGGAATGTATAAAACAGTGAATCTTATGGTGGACAATGTCCGTGATTAACTGTACAGACATTAGAAATCTCTTTCATGAACTAGAACAAATATATGACACCATAATTAGAAGTTAATAATAGAGGGGTATATAGGGAAAAAATATACCTATTGCAAGCTATGTACTACAGTTAGTAGTATTTTAACATTCTTTCATCAATAGTAACTAATGTACTATACCAATACTATTAGTCAATAATGGAGGGGGAGTAGTTAGGGGTATGGGAGGATTTGAGTTTTATTTTTTTTGTCTTTCTTTCTTTTCTGGAGTAATGAAAATGTTCTAAAAATTGAAAAAAAATTGTGATGGATGCACAGCTGTATGATGGTACTGTGGGCAATTTGTTGTGCACTCTGGATCTTTGGTTAATTATACGGTATGTGAACAATCTCAATAAAATTGTATTCAAAAAAACACTGAAAAAAAGAAAAATCATAATGAGATTATCATTTCACACCCACTATAATGGTTACTATATATATATATAAAAAGACAACAACAAGTGTTGGAGGGGATGTGAAGAAATAGGAAAGCTCATTCATTGCTAGTGGGAATGCAGCCACTGTGGAAGACAGTTTGGCAGTTTCTCAGGAAGCAAAGTATAAAATTATCATATGACCCAGCAATCCTGCTACTAGGTATATACCCAGGAGAACTGAAAGCAGGGACTCGAACAGATATTTGCCCACCAATGTTCACAGTGGCACAATTCACAATTGCTGAAGACTGGAAGCCACCCAAGTGTCCATGAAATGATGAATGGATAAACAGGATGTGGTATATTCATACAATGGAATATTATTTAGCTGTAAGAAGGCATGAAGTCCTGATGCATGCGACAACCTGGATGAACCTTGAGGACATTACGCCGAGTGAAATAAGCCAGACCCAGAAGGACAAATACTATATGATCTCACTGATATGAAATAATTAGAATAAGCCAACTCATAGAGTCAGTACCTAGAATATAGTTTACCAGGGTATAGAGTGGAGTTAGAAAATGGGGAGCGGATGCTTAATTTGTACAGAATTTCTATTTAGGTTGATTATGAAGATTTGGAAATGGATGGTGGTGATGGTAGCACATTATTGAGAGTGTAATTAACAGCACTGAATTATATAGGTGAATGGGGTTAAAAGTCATATTTGTTACTAAAATAAATATTAAAAGATAAAACATAGAACTATAACAGTGAATTCTATTGTAGATGATGGACTATAATTAATATACAAGTCTAAGAATGTTCTTTCATGAATTATAGCAAATGCATAACACTACTACAAGGTGTTAATAACAGGGTCCTATATGGGAAAAAATACACCTAATGTGTATGGACAATAGTTAATAGTACTATTTTAATAATATTTCATCAATTGTAACAAACATAACTAGCTTAACAAAAAATAGTACAATTATAAAAAAGTGCTATCATCAATGTTAACAGATGTTCCACACCAAAGCAAGGTGTTGGTGGTGGGGTGGGGTATGACAATCCTGGGATTATGCATGATTGCTGTGTAAGCCCCTAACTTCTCTAATTAAAAACAAAACAAAACAAAACTTCTCTATCAACATAATGAGTGCACCGTATTCCATTACATTGGCATACTTTACTGCTTTAATTTGGACATTAAGATTGTATGCCATTTTTTATTAATATTATTCCTTTTTAGGAATCCATTTTATAAATAAACCAGATTTCTCATTTATATGCCTTTTCCATTTCTTACCTATGCTCCAAAAACAATTTGGGCCATATCTTTACGATAGAAACTTTTTTGTATTGGACTGCTTATAGCTACCAGTTGGGTGTAGAATTTTGAAACAATTCTAGTTTTATTGACTGTGGGCTTTAAAAATTTGGAGAGTATTTTATTATATTTAAATATCCAGAATTAATAAGTAGATTTCTTTTCTAAATTTGATACTGTTTTTCTCCCTCCAAAACTACCCCATATAAAAAAAACAAATAAAAAACACAGTTTAATAGGATCTACAGCAAATCAATATACTTAAAACTGATGATACCTTTTCATGATCTGTTTGCCAATAGGTGTGGAACCAGTGAAGCCAAGTTTGCGGATGTCTGGATGCTCAGAAAGGCGTTGTCCTGCTATGCCTCCTGTAGAATCAGGGAATAAAACACGAATTAAAACATAACTCAGTTTCTACTTATGATGACAATGGGTCTGTATTCAGTGAAGTGCATTTCTAAGTTCTCATTACATCTGGTTTTACATTTTCATTATTAATTACAAATGATAAAAATATAAAATGATACCCTCCATGCAATCATCAGCCCAAGTGATGATAGTAAGCATTGGTTTTTTATCTTCCAAAGTACGTTTTGAAAATCTAAATGGACTACCTTAGGATGGTTACATAATGTTCCATGATCTGCTCTTGCTGACACCCCTCACCCACCACTCTTATTTCCACTTTAAGATTTTAGCACATTGTAATTATATTTATCCTTAAGCAAACTGTTCGGTAAACTGTATTTAGTTTTAAAATAGTTATAATTCAGGACAAGACAGCTACTGTTTTTCAGCAGAAAAACAGCCGCTCAGCTCCCACTGGTTCTAGCAACACCTGTCATTTGATGGGTTACCTGAGCCTGGGATGATGTTGATCACCCCCTTAGGGAAACCTGCTTTAGCAGAGAGCTCTGCAAACTTCAAAGCAGACAGAGGCGTGACCTGAACAGAAGCAGACAACAATGACCTTCTTAAGACTCTGCCAGTTCTGTCCTTTAGATAAGTACCAAGTTTTCTCTTCCTGGCTGCACTTGAACCCATTTTATTTTTTCTTTTACCTTGTTTTATTTATATTTAAACATTTGGACACAACATCAGATTTGCAGTAAGGCTGTGACAATAGTACAAACAATTCCTATCTATGCCTCACCCAGATTCCTCAAATGTTAACATTTTACATTTGCTTGATCCTTTCTCTTTTTTCTCTCTCTCTATAATTTTTTTCATGTACTGTATAATTAATTAATATCAGTGTGGACTCCTGGTATTATTATTTTATTCAACAGATGATAGTCTTTTAGTGTTGCTATTAATTTTGATGTGCAAATTGTTCCAGATTTGCCAGTGGCAGCCCCTTTAGTCTAGCTCCTGTGTCCTTCTGACATGATCCTATCATTCTGTGGGCCTTTCCTTAATGTTTTTGGCCTAAGAAGATATTCCAGGCTTATCTTGTATTTTCCATGTACCAGCCATAGAATCAGCCATTTCTCCAAGAAGCTCAGGGTCCTTTTAGTAGAAAACAGTATTTAGAAACCAAGATATGGGCATTATTGTGACATATTGCTTCTAAGCCCTCTCAGCAGGCAAAGCTGAGAATATACACACACATATATATATACACACACATATAAACATGTATCTCTGCATCTATCAACTCTCTCTTTATTTATATATATACAGAATATGCGTATATACACTCCCACATCTGTATCCATTTTTAAAATCTAGCTATCTAAATATATTTATAACCATGAATTTATACTGCTACTTCTTTCCAGTAACTCAGGGTTCATCCTATCTCCCCCTTTTCATATATGTAAATCCCTTCTCCAACAGTGAGAAATGTGGCTCCCATTATCTAATATGTTTACTCATTTGTTCAATACTGAAACATATAGAAAGTACTTTCAGCATTGCTAAACCATGCCCCGGAGAAAAAGAAGCTTACTAACTAGAGTTCAATGATTATTTAGTCTTTGTGCCATTAGCCTGAAGGCATATAGTCCAAATTCTGTTTAGAAGTTACTTGGGTTAGCTGTTCCCATGTATGGTTATATTATTCATTTGAAACACAACTTGATTAATTTTTTTTCTGGGAAAAATATAGAGCCTGCTATTTGTGTGTGTGCGTTTAATGGATTAAAGATACATATGTTTATATATGCAAAGACTCTCTGGAAAGATACCTAAGAAACTAATACGATAAATAACATTGGGTGCCTCTGGGACACAAACTTGTTGCTCAGGTGAATAGAGGTAGGAAGGAGATTTCATTGTCTGCCTATTTGAATTTTGAAATTTTTAAAGGTAGTACTGATTTTCTTTTTTCATGAAATTGTTTTTAATGAGTAAAACAAGAAAAGACTGTGGCCACACCAAGCAGCTGTGCCAAAGAAAATTTTATTTTTTTAAGTTCTAAGAGAAGAAATAAAATGAGTGTTGATAGGTAAGGAATTGTAAACTCTTCCGGAATAGAGACCAGGTTTTCTCCAGTAGGGTACAGCTCAGAATGCTTCCGGCAGTGCACTATACATAGTAAATGCTCAGCCAATGTTAAGTTGGCTACTGTAGTTTTTTCTTGAAAAGCTTTTGTAACATCAAAACATTTTTAAAAAAGAAATCTATTACCCAAATTATTTTTAAATTTATTTCCTTGCTATCCACATGTATACATGTTTGCATAGTTGCCATAATTGCATACTTTTCTCTCGTCTTCCATATCTTCCCAATAATTTTGACAACTAAAATTTGAATGCCTGAATAATACTTTCTCTTTTGAATATCATTACTCTAAATAATGCCCGGATTGTTGGACACTGTCATTTTGCAAGAATTGAGTTGGTTTGTAAAAACTCAGTGGAGCTCACTGATATAAACTATGCTTGTTCCCATCGCCATGGAAGTTTTAAGTTATGGAATATCCATATACTGCAACAGCTAGCTATTAAAATGAATATTTAACGATATAAAAAGATGTTCCTGATGTATGAAAACATGTCATAATATACGACCCCATTTTTGTTCCAGACGTAATATTTATGAGTGTATGTCTCTGTTTTTAAGTATGTAGTAGAGGAGGAGATCCTGCCCCAGCCCCTTGGCATTTTACCTGCGCTGGCTTAAGGACTAAGGTGTTGCCCGCCGCCAGGCACGCAGCACTCTTCCAAGCCAGCATCATCAGAGGGTAATTCCAGGGAATGATGATGGCACAGACACTGCAGAGGGAGACAGGACACTCTTAGTTGTCTCAAATAAACACATACAGGTCACCCAGGGGCAGTCTCCTGCTCTTACCCAAGTGGCTCCTTTTTCGTAAAAGTCAGATTGCGATTTGGACGCGCCTGGTTAATTGGAATTGTAGACCCCTAAAGAGTAAAAAAAGTTGGTAGTCATTTCACCAATTTCAGTTAGTTTCTCCAAGAATCCATTTGCTGTCCTCCTGTCTTATTTTTTTCTAAGCTGATATAAAAGGCAGTGTTTTGTTTGTAAGAAATATATCCACATCAGAAAAGGAACTGCTATTTTTTACTCTAAATTATGACACACAGGAGAACAAACATAATTCTAATTTAGTCATGCTCCATTCCCATTCTCTTGGCATGGAAGAAAATGTTAATAATTCCCTACCCAGTACCCATTCTCCCCTCTGTCCTCAGTAACAGAACCCCAATGTTTACATTCAGGCAGCATTACTACTAAGGTTTCCCAGTGTCCCTAAAAGATAGGGGTGGGCAGTGGGAGATGAAAGCCTAAGGCATGAGGTGTGTGTGGGGGGGTGGGGCAGGGAATTCTTTTTAAAGTAAGCTGATTTGGAAGAGTACCCTTCCCCTGTTCCTGCTTCCTCTTTCTTCCTGCTGGGAATTTGGCTGTGATGGCTGGCACTGCAGTGGCTATCATGAGACCACAAGAAAGCCTTAAGGATGGAGGTCACAAGGTATGTAGGATGACAGAGCAGAAAGAGAAGGAGCTTGCATCTCACTTACTAGCCCTGACTGCCTGTCTTTTGACTCCTTGAAAGAACAGAGAAATAAATTTGTGTATAAATAATTATTTTAATAGATTTATGTTGGTTCAGGCCAGATTTTGATACAAATAAGTATGAACCAATCAAACACATCAACTTTCAGGTTTCAGAGCTATTTAGATTTTGTTATTGAGGATAAAGGATGGACCTGACTCACCATTACTAAATATAAAAAAATGCATGACTTTGTGGCTAAACAATAATATAAACTACATTTATGTGCAAGACCTACTATTGTTAGACTTGCCTAACCATGTGGTATATAAATGCATATTTCTAATCCTCACAACATAACTTGCAAGGTATGTTTTCTTGTGACCATTTTATAGATGGAGAAAGTAAAGCTCAGAGAGGTAAAATAACTTTTACCATGTCAGCTGGTAAGTTCAAATGTGAGACATGAGCACAGGTCTCTCTGACTCTATATTACTATTGGTGGTAGCAATGGGCCAAGATAAAATACTATGTTTCAGTCTTCTTAGCAGATAGGGATGTCCAATGGGAAATGTAAGCAAAAGGCACTGGAAAGGACACATGTTTTTAAATCCCTTTACCCTTCTTCCCATCCTCTACTTCTTCCTTCTTCCTGCTGGGAATGTGACTGTGATGGCTGGTACCACAGTGGCTCTCATGAGTCTCTGAGTAGCACCCATTCTGCCGTTTGCCACAGGCCCTGACTTTTCCTTTCATATCCCCAATGTTGAGGCCAAGTGTAGTTGCCATGTATCATCACACATATGCTTTCTATCTTCTTAGAGTAAAAAGGAAAATAAAATTCTTACACCCAGGCTGCTTCATCCATCTATGTTAGCTCCCAGGCCTCTGTAGCAATGTGAGTTTGTAACCCCTTCATGATACCAGACTTATCCCCATATGTCTAGAAAACTATCTGATGCCCTCAAGAGACATTACAGCAAAGTGCAAAGAGCATTGTTAGGCTTTAGATTCAGAAAATCTTGAGTTTTAAATCCTGGCTCTGTGGTTTACTAGCTAGATGGCTGTAGGCAAGTCATTCATTATCCTCAAGGCTCTGTTTCCTTACCTGAATAAGGAGATAGTAGCTATCAACCTACCTCACATGGTTGTTATGAGGATTAGGTGACAAAACTGACATAAGAGGTGGTTCTGACACAGCACCTCGTTCAAACTCAATAAATATCAGTCCTTTTTCCTTTTGGAAGCATCTATATGAAGGGAAATAACATTTGTGCTTACCTGAATTTTGTCACACCAGCCAGCAAAATATCTGAATGTTTGCACAGACATTCCAATGTGAGTCTTCAGAGCCAAAGTATAGACAGCCCCTGAATCGAGGGCTTCAATGGTTGCCAGCTCTTCTTGGTGCTCTTCCATTAAGTCTGCAAGTCTGGGGCCAGTGAAAGAAATCCATTCAACAAGTATCAATTGAGCTTCTATTGGGTATAAGGCAACTTCCTAAGGGCTAAGAACTCAGAGGTGAACACAAATGGACCAGGTCTCTGCTCTCATGGGGATTATGGTAGGAAGGAAGACAGACATTAAACAAATACTTTCATAAATAATTTGTTTCAAGGATTACAAAGGAGAAGTAGAAAGTTCTAGAAGCATGTATAACTTGCCTTACATATGTCTAAGAAGGTGGAACAGTGATTGAGCCATGATAATCCAAGAAAATCAATGAGGGAAAACATGTGGGGATGTGGGCAGTTTCCATGAGTGCACATGGAAATGTTAAAGTGAAATTTATGACCTTTGGGAACCCATGAACACTGGAGCATATCTGGTTGGTTCGGTAATACTCCCAACACTAACCGAAGAGGGTAAGTTAGAAATAAATGGAATAAATTGCAAATACCACAACAGATTTCTTTTTGGTATCCAGTTTCTATGAGAAGATAAATGCAGGACTGTATAATAATTCATGACTATGAAATAATACAAATTCATCATTTGTGTTCACCTCCTCCATTAGTTTTCCTTCCTTCCTTCCTTTCATGGTTCTCTGAGCTGTTCCTTTTGGGTCATTCTACAGTCGGGCTGGAAATCCTCCCCCAGTGTATCTTCCAGGTCCTCCTCTAAGAGACCTTTGGACCAAGGTCAGATATTTAACCTTATGTATGTAAAAAAAAAAGGGATTTATGATTGAATCTAAAGGCTCTTTCCATACTTAGTTACCAGTTTATAAAACTCTGCCCATCCTCGCTCTCTAGCTAAGCCAACTTGGCAGGTGAAATCACTGCCCTCCCCCTACATGGGATCTGACACCCAGGGATGTAAATTTCCCCAGCAACATGGAATATGATTCCCAGGGAGGAATCTAGTCCTGGCATCGTGGGATGGAGAACATCTTCTTGACCAAAAGGGGGATGTGAAATGAAATGAAATAAGTTTCAGTGGCCAAGAGGTCACTCTGGTGGGCACTCTTACGCACAATATAGACAACCCTTTTTAGGTTCTAATGAATTGGAGTAGCTAGCAGTAAATAACTGAAACTATCAAACTACAACCCAGAACCCTTGAATCTTGAAGACGATTGTATAAAAATGTAGCTTATGAGGGGTGACAATGTGATTGGGAAAGCCATATGGAACACACTCCCTTTTGTCCAGTGTATGGATGGACAGGTAGAAAAACGGGGGCAAAAAAAAAAAAAAAAAAAAGAATTCAACAAATCCAATTTAAGAGAAAATAGAAAATTGGTGTACTTTTCTTTTAGTTTAGTGATATTTTAGCCTTGTTTAATTTACCTGATATATTTGAACATAACTTATCTCTTAGTTGAAATGAGTACTATATTAATTTACTGTTTTATAAAAAACAAAGAGGCAGACACTGAGCAAAGTACTGTAGATTCAGTTGTAGAAAAATTCCTTATATTGAGGTTGCTAAAAAAGGAAACCAAACTAATTCTGAAGTAGTACTTTTAAAAATTTTTATACAATATTAAATTGTGTTGTTTTTATTTATTATTTTCCATATACACACATATTTTACAGTGGTTTTCTGTGTTATTATTTTTGCTATAATATTAATGTTCTTCTTAACTGCCTCTGTAAATTCTGTACACGTATTTTATAAAAGTTGCAATTATAGGAAATAAAATTTGTTTGAAAATAGACATAGGATAAAGAAACAGCCATTAGGCATTATTTTTATTCATTGGAGTTGAGTCTACCAGATTCCCTGATATAACTATCATGGCATTTGAGACTACAGCAATGAATAAAAGAAGTATTTGTCAGAAAAAAAAAAAAAAAAAAACCTCTGCCCAGGCTTTGGTATTTTACTTCCTTGCTCCTGTGCCCTACCCATCAAGTAGATTTAAATTTTGTCTTTGAAAACAACAGGGTGCGGATATTTTCCATTGACTCTTCCATATCCACTCAGTGACTGAGGATGGCCTTTATAGATTACATCACCTGGGCTTATTTATTCTGGCTTCTGGTTGCCTCAGACCAGTGGCAGCACCCACAGGAGACGGGTAAGCCAGAGAAGACAGTGGTCGGGGGATTAGATTATCTTGGCTCCCTCACTGACAGGCTGTGGTTTAGCAGCTGCCAGGCTCTGCCACCAAACACCACTGTAGTGTGGTCCTTTTCTATAGTTACAGATCTTGCCAGATTCTGGTAACAGCTCCCTCTCCTGTCCTGGGGTGCCTTATCATCCTAGTTGGATTCCCTTGACCTTCCCCCAACTTTGTAAATAGTCTCCCTTCATTAAATTTCTTTTCCTGTTGGGATTCTAATTGATGAAAATAAAATACAACAATCAAGAAGTTGTATATATTGGATTTTATAAAGTGCAAGTAACAGAATATTGTAAGCACATACTAGAACGTTTTGAAGAAATTTTTAAAATCTTGTCAATGTTAGCCAATTACAAAGGCCATTCAAAGGTAACAGACTTGCCTTTTTAAAAAGCATACCTGTACATCAGTCTCCCTCTTTCTCTTGCATTCATTTTGCCCCATTCTCCATTTTCAAAAGCATCTTTTGCTGCTGCTACTGCTTTGTCAACATCCACTAAGGAAGCATAGGATACCTTGCATATTGTCTATTTCAAGATAAGAAAAACATCAATTAAGTTAGATACACAAACATGCTTCCTGGAATTAATATTATATTAATAGAAAAAACAGAATAATACCTACAGAATCCAAATTTTATGATGGAAAATTAATATACACAGTTAATAGAGTAAAGAAAAAGAAACCATTTTAACATGAAAATTGCAAGCTTGAAATTAGTCACTTGTATCATGACACTATGAAAGACTATTAGGGAGACTAGTCGTTTCTTTTAATGCCTTAGGAAAGCTGAATTTCTTTCCATGAGTTTGTAATATCTGAAGAATTTTCCTCACATATACCTCTGTGTGTATGTGTGTAGTGTCTCCTATGTTTATAGGTAAAGTTATTTTTAAATTCTTTAGAAATCTTTGCTTGATAAAATAAGTTACTATAGTTCATAGCAGCAGACTGAGTAGTTGAAAGAAATGCACAAGATGCATTTTTATTAAGTGTTTGCAGGCAGGGTGATAGAATATAGTGACTTCTTAAGATTTCCTGTTCTACAACTGTGTATAAACTAAAAATCCATGACTGATGGCCACTAGATAGACATACAAGATAATTACTCACAGATCCATCTGTTGGGTTGATGGTGTCGTACGTCTTTCCATCTTCAGCATCTATGAACTCTCCATTTATGAAACACTGATATGGCATTTTTACTGTCATTTCATTAACTTCCTTTGAAACCTAAGAGAGATTTATATTAATAATTTCAATGAATTTCTGTGCGTATCCATTTGATACCAAATCGCAGTTAAGTCACTGGGGTTCTAGTTTCTACTATTCAGAAGAGACAAACATATATAAGATTTGGACCTCATGGTGCCCAGCTTGACCACTGAAGCATCACAGGAGGTAGCACCTGTGATGACAGAAGTGTTCCAGGCTGGGGTTTACAAAGATCTCCAGATTTTCTTAATATGAAGGGTAGAAGAGATAAAGCAAAAGAGCTCCAGAGAAAGGAAACACCGCCATCTAGTGGCAGCATTAATGGAGCACAGCCACTGGTTTTATTTAAATCCTTGAAAATGCTTTTGGCATTTTGATACTTTCTTTCTTAAGAAAGAAACTTTCTCTCTGTTACAAATATGTTGGCCAAGTTGTATTCTCTACCACAATAAACTTCCAAAAGCCAAAGTTTTTCAACAGCAAAATGGAGATAGTGACACCTACAATAAGGTGTAATGATACCTACCTATAATGCATACCTATACGTTATTGTGAGGACTGAGTAATGTATGTGTAAAAGCATTGTTGGAATTTCATATCACTCCAAAGTATTAAAAAGGAAATTAAATAATTTAAAAATCATTTCATACAGAGAAATTGATAATGCTTTAAAAAGAACACAAAGTAGTAAGAGGGCATCTTGCCTTATCCCACACTAAGTACTTATTTCAAGACGTGGCATTTGCATAAGGATAGATATATAGATCAACGGAATAGAATTGAGAGCCCAGAAATACACCCTTTGATTAATGGTCAACTGATTTTTTGGAAAGGGTGTCAAGATTGCTTCATAGGGGAAAGAAGCATCTTTTCAACAAGCAGTGCTGGAACAACTTGATAGCAACATGCAAAAGAATGAAGTTCAACTTTTACCTTACAGCATACTCTAAAATTAACTCAAAATGGATCAAAGTTCTAAATGTAAGAGCTAAACTATAAAACTTTTAGAAGAAGACATACAGCAAATTTTTGTGAACCTGGATTATGCAAGTTTTTTTTATATGCTACCCAAAGCACAACTAACAACAAAAATAGATAAAATGTACTTCATCAAGAATTATTATTATTATTTTTTTGTTTAAAGGGCACCATCAAGAAAGTGTAAAGAAAATGGAATGAGAGGAATATTTGCAAATCATGATAAGGAACTAGTATCAAGAATTTATAAAGCACTTTCACAACAAAGCAATAAAAATATAAATAATCCAATTTAAAATGGGCAAAGGATCTGAATAGACATTGCTCCAAGGAAGATATACAAATGATCAGTAAGCATATGAAAAGATGTTCAACATCATTAGTCATTAAGGAAATGCAAATTGATAATACAAGATTCCACTTCACACCCACTAGGATGGCTAGAATTTAAAAAAGCAAACAACAGCACCTATTGGTAAGGAGGTGGAGAAACTGGAGCTGACATATTGGTGGGATTGTAAAATGGTACAGCTGCTTTGGAAAACAGTCTGGCAGTTCCCCAGAAGTTACCATATAATGTAGGTATATACCAACAACAAGTGAAAACATATGTCCACACAAAAATTTGTATGAGTGTTCACAGCAGCAATATTCAAAAAAGCCAAAGAGTGGGAAAACACAAATGCATGCCAACTGATGAATGGATGAAAAAATATGGTATACCCACAGAGTGGAATATTATTCAGCCACAAAAAGGAATGAAGTACAGATACATGCTACAACATGAATGAACCTTGAAAATATTATGCTATTTGAAAGAAACCAGACACAAAAGACTACATATGATATGATTCTATTTATATGAATTACTAGAATAGACAAATCCACAGAGTCAAAAAATAGGTAAGCTGTTGCCAGGGGCTAGAGGAAGCAAGGAATAGAGAGTGACTGCTAATAGATACCAGTTTCTTTTGGGGATGATGAAAATGCTCTAAAATTATATAATAGTGACAGTTATACAATTCTGTGAATGTACTAAAAACCACTGAATTGTAAATTTCAAAGAAGTGAATTTTGTTGTATATGAATGATCTCAATAAAGCTATAATTGAAAGAAAAAACCATAAAACACATAGTGTATGGATCTTAATGACTCAAATTTTAAACAGGAAAGATAAGCCTTACATAATCCACTATGAACTCTGCGTCTTGATCTTCTCCCCTCAGTTTCCTCACAATCTTCTGGATGAAATCTTCAAATCTGGTGGACATATAAACATCTTCATTTTGTAACTGAAGCCCACCACATTTCTGTCTGATCTCTTCAACCAGCCTTAAAGTAAGAACAAGCTCGTGTTACTTACATTTTTTAAAAGGGTCATGGCAATTGTATTGGTAGCATTTAAGTTGTTTTGAAGAGTTATGTCATGTGCCAATTTATATCCTATGACATCTTTTGTGGTAATAATCAGAGAAGTTGGTAAGACGGAGAGAAAGAAAATTTAAAAGCATGTCTTGGAGCACAGTGGTAATGTTTTGTTTTGTTTTTAACTTTATGCATGACATTTTAGTCAAGGGAAAAACATTTTCATTACTTGCAAGCAAGATTCCTTTCCTTTCATATGTATTCAAGAAACAAGAAATAAAGGAAATTTCTTAACTACACAGGAACTATATATGAGAAATCAAAGTCATATTGTAGAATATTTTCTCTAGATCACATATAAGGCTAAAAGAGACATTTGTTTGTATTACATGGTTAAAGCAAATACTAAATAGAATCATGAGTAGGTCAATATAATTTCTGAAGTCCTCTCCAACCCTTTGATTTCCACTGTTAATTCATCAAATTATAGCTGTTACTTAGCATTTCTTGACTGAGAACTGTGTACTAGATACAGTGTAGAAAGACCTCCATGGTTATTATTAAATAATTTATTCTCTAAAAGAGATGAGGCCTTGGTAGTTTAAGACAATAATATCAGATCATCAAGCTAAGTCAGACACTCAGATAGGAAACAAGTATTTCCTGTGGGAGTGTCTTACCCAGCAAAAAAAAAAAAAAAAAAAAATACTGTTAATAATACAGTGTTGAAATCCTCAATTGAGCAAATTGGAAGTTTTTGGTAACTCATGAATCACAGCTGAGAAATTTGTCATTTGAGGAACCAAAACTCCTGACTTTTGAAAATACTATTTCTTCTTAAGATGATTGCTTTTGATTACTGGAATAAAAACTCCACAAATGCAGGGACTTTGCTTTGCCCATAACCATATCCTCACTACCTAAAATTGTTCTTGATATGTCGTAGATGTTCAATAAATTTTGTTAAATAAATGAGTGAATAAATGAATAAGCAGAGTATTTCTTAAGAACACCTGTTTTTTTTGACATGAAGGATTATGTCAAGAGGAGGAAGATTCCTTACCTTGTTCAAGCAGTGTTGGCTCTTATGTGGCCCTCTCTCTCCTGCCTGGGATCAAAATCTCAAAATCCCCTTAGCTTCTGTTCTCTGCACCTACTATCAAGGGACCCCACAGCCCCTGGGAAGTTTCCAGCTGTCTCATTATCCCAGCTGCTCAAAGAAAAAACACCTCTGCTAGACTTTGCACTATTATAATCCCAGTACACTTTTTCTTGCCACAGGTTTTTTTCCTGGAACTCTAGGCCTTTCAGCTTGCTATAAACCTCTTTATAGAATTCTGATTCCAGAGTATTATCCTTCTCTTGCAAGTAGCTTGAAACCCTCAATCTAGCTCTATTTTACTGGGTAATTTGAAGGAGTAGGAGAAAAAAGATTCTGAGCGAACTGTCATCAACATCAGACCACACAGGCAATTCCTGTTTAATTAATATTCTCACCCATCTCACTTCAGAGCTTCCCAGTTTCGATGTCGCATTGGAGGAAAAAAATCAGCCAAGAAATGCGAGGACAAATTTAAAAAAAAAAAAAAAATATTAGAGGGATGAGTTTTCTGGGTACACAAAGAATACAGAAATAACTCTGGTCAGCAACAAACAAAGGAACAAATGCAGGTGTGTGACCATGAATTAAAAAAAAAAAAAAGATGAAGAAAAGAGAAATGTAGCAGTCAGGTATGATAGGGCAATAGCATCCAGAACAAATGATTTGGATTTGATTTTCAAAGTCAAAGGAGCCAGTGAAGGAAGCTGAGGCAGAAGGGAGGTGGTTTTACCTGACAACATCCATTGAGCTCGCTCCAGACTTAAAGAAGTCTGTTGAGTCTTCAATAACAGGGACATTGCTTAAAATTCCAGCCCAGATGACCTACAGAAAAAGAGAAACCTTTACTAGGAGAGCATCATGTAGAACGCTAGCTCTTCACCAACCCGATTGCCTCTTCCTCTTGGATACACAGCTTGGCTACATTTCCCAGCATCTCTTCAAGTTGCGTGCAGCGGTGCGACTGTCTTGTAGCCAATGAGTGTGAGTGGACGTGATCTGTACCTCTCCCAGGCGTGGTCCGTGAGAAACCTCCTCCCCACAACCCTCCATGCTCTTTTCCCTTTCTGGCTGTATGGAATGGAGTTGCCCCCAGGATGGCCTTGAAGATAGCAGGGCCTGGGTCCCTGAATGACTCCACCCCCTAACCTCCATGCCAACCTGGAACTGCCTGGGGCTACTGGTGTGAATGTGAAATAAATGTATATATGCTGTGCTTGACTTATTTAGATTTTGGGGTTGATTTCCTACAGCAGCTAATACAAACATTAAAAATGAGAAATTAAGTTCCATATCTGCAATACTCTGAGGACCGACGGTACCAGTTACAAACAGGCTGCAGCTTTCCAAGGCAAGAGGAATGCGAAGGGGCCACCAGTGAGGACGTCATGTTCACCTTGATGGTCTCGGCCACCTTCATCTCCTCGGCTGTGAGTTCCACCACTGAGGCCTCACCCGCTGAAAAGTACTGAGAGGCTGGAATCATTTTTCCATCTTCAAACTGCAGATTTCTCACCATCAGCTACAAAAGAGCAACAAAACAAGCTGGTACATTGGGTGTTAGGACAATTTAAAAGTGAGGCCTCTGGGAGAGGGAGTCCTATAGTATTATGGGTATATGGACCAGCTTATTTGGAAAATACAAAAATATGGGTTAAAAGACTCACTGTGCTGTGTAAAAGCACGGAAATGACATTTTAATAACAGTGAAAAGGAGAATGTTACATTCTGGGTGCCTATAACTCAAAACAGATAATAAGCCCATGAAAATCTGACAGCTGGTTGTAGGTGTTTGGGCTAAAACCTACTAAAATAATGATAAAAACGACTTCTGAACACTTCCTCTGTACTATGCAAGGTGCTTAATAAATATGTGCTGAAATGTCTTATTTAATCTCATAAATCCTGAGGGAGAAAGATGCCCTTATTCCCATCTTACTGATGGGGAAGTGGAGACTTAAAAGAGGTTGAGTAATGTGCCCACTGCCACAGCTAGTAAGTGACAGAGCCGGGTTTAGAACCCAGAATTAGTGAGACTCCAAAGCCTACATCTTAATCACTGAGCTATCCTGCAGCTACCAGAATCTATAGGCTCTAAATCCCCTTTTGCACTCTCCACCAGGAAGCCATCCATGGGTCACTGAGGCCCAGAGCCAACACTCCCATGCCCAGGTGGGTAGGTGGGTGCCTGTATGGTGAGGAAATGGTGACAAACATCTGAAGAGGGCCATGCCCAAGGTCTCATTTCAACCTCCCAGACTCTGGCAATGGGAAGGCAGATGGAAGCAAGTACTCTGTTTAAAAATGGAGAAGCTGAGACTCAGAGGGAGAAGCATCCTGCCCAAGATCATGGTAGGGTAGGAATCAAACCCCTGTCTCCTGACTAAATTCCAAGCTCTTTCTACTGTATCACAAAGGAGCCTGTGAAGACTTCTTGGGCTCAGGCTGAGGAGCTGGGGCTGGATCTCATTAGGGCCCAGAACCAGCTCGTCCCTTAAGGAAACGCTGACACAGACATCCTGCTCCTCTTCCCATCCCATTGAGAGGCCAGACTAACTTGTGAAAGCTATTTCCCTACTTAACAGCTTGGGTAAAAGGAAACCAAAGCAGGTATTTTATAGGTGACCATACAGAACACTCACAGCTTTTCCATCGTTACCAAAAAGAGCAAGTCCATTTTTGGTAACGAGACCAGGTTTCTTGGCACCTTTAATTTCCAGTGGTTCTCCAGGAGGCACGGAGCTATTCAGCAACGATGAGCCATAGAAAGTAACCATCTAATAAAGAGACAAACCCGGCTTGTGAGATCAGGAAATGGAGGCAATTCATAGGGGTGTGTGCAAGTACCATGCCTTGCATAAAGGCTGAAAGAACTGTCTTCTACAAAAAAAAAATTGGGACAATACAAAGTGCAAGAGACTGTATTGGGCATCTGAAGAAATGAGACAAAGTAAGAGATATCTGTGAATGTGTGACTGAAGAATTTCAAAAATGCCCCACATACAGGAGCCATGTGTATATATTTATTATTTATTCACACTGCTACAGAGGAATGGGATAAAAAGCAATCACAAATTTTATAGCCTATGAGCAGTTGGGGGAAGGAGTGAAAGTGTAGGTGGGGAAGGAAGAGTTGGAGGAAGGATGCACAGCAGCAAATATTATTCTAATGCAGTGTGAAAAGTGATGGCAAAGTACGGGGACAGCTCAAGGAAACAGGACTGGATCCAGACTGTAAGTAAGAAAGCTTGATCCTGAGTTTATTATTATAATATTATGACTATTCACTATCATTTATTGAACTCCAAACAAGCTAACATTTATTGAATGTTTTCCCTGTGCTAGGGACTAAGTACTTCAACAAATTACCATGCATCAACTCATTTAATCTTCACAGTAACCCATCACTTGTAAGAGGCACCATTATTAGTCCCATTTTACAGTGAGGAAATCAAGTCACCCAATGGTTAAATAACCTACCCAAGGTTACGCAGTAAGTAGTAGCAGAGCCAGAAGTTTAATGGGAACATTCTGGCTTCAGATCCCACACTCTTAACCACCATGCTAAACTTCCCTTGGTCTCACATATTTTTATTGGCACCTAATATGCACTAAGAATCATTCTTAAATGCTGAATTATCAAAATAATAATATGAAGCCCTTGCCCCTAGGGGTTCATAGTGTGGTGGTGGGACAGATAAATAAGGATACCCTGACAATGTACAATATACTATATGCCACGTCAGGGGTAAGACAGGTGGTGTTAGAGCAGAGAAAAGCAGCACTCAACCAGCCAGACTGTGTAAGGAGGGGTGTAAGGAGGTCAGAAAACTTCCCAGAGGAGGTGAAACATGAGCTGAGCCCAACTGCTTGTAGGGCAGAGGCCCTACATGCTCCTACCACTGCCCACCGCTCCTCCTCCCGTCTCCCTGCCCCTTCTCACTCCTGAGGCTCTGGCTACACTGAGATGCCTGGACTGGGCCATGGCTCGCCCACCTCTAGTTCTTCTGACGCACTTGGCCTCCTGCACCTCTGTCTCATGCTCCACCTGGCTAGCTCTTCTCAAAATGCTAGCACAGAAGTCATCTTTTCAGCCTTTCCTGACAAGCCTATGTTTGGGTCTCAATTATAGCATTTCTCTTACTGCACCTTGTCTGTGCACTTTTTTGCTTTCTCCATAAGGCAGCAGGCTCCTGGAGAGCAGAGGCTGTGCCGAGACCACTCGCAGTAAATGTTCACGGCGTATCAAATGAAGAGTTGGGCATTTTCCCCTCAATATCCAGCCACTGATCTTTTTTTTTAAATTAAATTCAGTTTTGTTGAAATATATTCACATACCATACAATCATCCATGCTGTTCAATCAACTGTTCATAGTACCATCATATAGTCATGCATTCATCACCCCGATCTATTTTTGAACATTTTCCTTACACCAGAAAGAATCAGAATAAGAATAAAAAGTAAAAGTAAAAAGAACACCCAACATCCCCCCATCCCACCCTATTTTTCATTTAGTTTCTGTCCCCATTTTTCTACTCATCCATCTATACACTGGATAAAGGGAGTGTGAGCCACAGGGTTATCACAATCACACTGTCACCCCTTGTAAGCTACATTGTTGTACGATCATCTTCAAGAGTCAAGGCTACTGGGTTGGAGTTTGATAGTTTCAGGTATTGACTTCTAGCTATTCCAATACATTAAAACCTAAGAGGTGTTATGTATACAGTGCATGAGAATGTCCACCAGAGTGACCTCTTGGGTCCATTTGAAATCTCTCAGCCACTGAAACTTTATTTTGTTTCATTTTGCATACCCCTTTTGGTCAAGAAGATATTCTCAATCCCATGATGCTGGGTCCAGATTCATCCCCAGGAGTCATATCCTGCATTGCCAGGGAGATTTACACCCCTGGGAGTCAGGTCCCACATAGAGCGGACAGCAGTGAGTTCCCCTGCCGAGGTGGCTTAGTTAGAGAGAGAGAGGGCCACATCTGAGCAACAAAGAGGTACTCAAAGGGAGACTCTTAGGCACAATTACATGCAAGTCTAGCCTTTCCATTGCAGTAATGAGCTTCATAAGGGCAAGTCCCATGATAGAGGGCTCAGCACATCAAACCGCCAATCTTCAATGTCTTTGAGAACATCAGCATCAGTCCAGGTGAGGAAGTCCAACTCTTCTGCATTTTCCCCCAGTTCCTCAGGAGGGCCCTGCAAATATATTTTTATTCTCTGCCCAAATTACTTAGGGATGTGTCACTGTTTCACTTTAACCTATACAAACCTACCATACATCACTTCCTATTCAAAGTTCCATGTAATTGTAGTGTTTGAACAAACTGTAGAGTTTTACTGTTTAGAAAATATAGATCCTGCACCAAACAGACATCTCTTTCCTTGGTCTCACATGGAAGTTGAAGTTTTAAAACACAGTCAATTTTGACCTTTACCTGTTCCAGCCACTGAGCTTTTAACTGGTCACTTAAGCCTAGAATTACAGACCCTCCTCATCACCAAGTGAAGAACCAGGGATTACTAGACTTATTTGTAATACTCTTTAAAATAGTGAATTGGGGGGAGTAAAAGGTCCCTAGAACATACCTGCCCATTTATCTCTGCCCAAGCTCCCGGGACTTTATCATGGCCACGGATCCAATTATGTAAAACTTCAGCAGGCTGATCCCAAGAAATCTAGAAAAGCACAAAGCACAGGCTGAATCTCCTAATGCTGTGAGTTCCAGAGGCTATAGAAATATTTCTCTCTATCAGTGGCAGAGTAGGTAGGGTGGGCAGGTTGGCTTGGTGAACTACCTTTTGGAGAGGAAATGGTACTTGGGAGCTACTTAAAGTTAGAAGCCCATGAACATTAGATGTGTTACTGAATTAATATAAATACCTTGGCATTCTCCTTTTTCTGGATACCTTCATATGTTGCCCCTTCCTCCAACTGGGGAATACGAGGAGCTTTTCCATCGGCTATGAGCTGGACAGCTTCTACCTAAGCCAAAAATGTGATCTTTGTTACAGCCCCATGATCAACATGACACAGAATATTTAAATGAAGTTTCTGTTTAATAGAATAAACACACATGAATCTGTTTAGAGTCTATGATAATTGCTACTATTTCTTCAGGTTCATCTATGTGTCAGGAGGTGTAGTAGATACTTTGTATAAAATATCCCTCACAAACATCACACCAATGCTGGAAGGAGAATCTTATTATTCCTGTTTTATAGATGAGGAAATTGAGGTTAGAAAAGTTAAACAACCAGTTCAAGATCACAGAAATAGTTTGTATGTGTCAGAGGCAGGATTTAAACTGCCTCCAACCTCTAATATCAAACCTGTACTCTGAAAAAAGGGACTCTCTGTTTCTGTTCGGGGTAATAAGTTTTAGTAATGTACAGTGGTGGAGGAAACATAATTAACACCACTGTATTATATATCTGAATGTGGTTAAAAAGGAGATTTTAAGTGGTAAATATGTTGCTAGAACAAAAATTTTAAAATAACAACCATAAGCCTGTACAAAACAAACAGTGAACCTTAATGTAAACTATGGAATATAAGAATAGTAAAATTATAGTATTCTTTCATCACTTGTAACAAAGTTCCCACACTAATGCAAAATGTTAAAAATGGGTGCAGAGCTCTGTATTTTCTGCATGATCTTTTTGTAAACTTATGACTTCTCTAATTTAAAAAAAGTGACTCTTGTTTAAACAGGTGATTTAATGGAAATTGCAGGAATATAATTGTAAAATAAATAAACTGACAGTTATTTTTGCTAATCATGATGATTCTGGAAAATGATACATTAATGTATTTAATGAATAAATGAAAGTTAAAATCTATCCATGGGTGCTTTTGGGATGTGGCCTTTATACCATCAGATATAGGACCTGGGCTTGAGAAAATGCCACTGCATACATGCAATATTTTGATTGTAATTACCGTTTTTGAGCACCTACTGTCTGCCAAATGTGTTACATAAAATATTTCATCTGATTTTCACAACAGCTCTACAAATCAGGCAGCATTTTCCACATATTATGGATGGAAACTGAAGCTAAAGACGTGAAATTACTTCCCCATGTCATACAACAAGGGAAGAATGAGGACTTAAAACTCAGATGTTTCTGACACTGAAGATAATGCAAATGGAGCACTACTCTCTTCCCTCCTGAAGCAATGCCTGTGTTTATATAATCTTACCTCTCATCCCCGGGAAAAAATGAAATGATATTACCTGTGGAACCTTTCAATATTTTAAAAGGTTAATATTTTTATTTTGTGGTGTACTGTATATTCTTTGGGCCTTTTTACCCAGAGTACACCTGAATAAGTAAACAACACCAAATTTCACCCTGTTACATAGGTTGATTCCACTCTTTTAATGGAAGTCAAAATTACATAGAGTTAGAACAAAATGCAATAAGATTCTCTACACTTCTTTATGACTAGTCATTATAAACAAGGTTGGACATTCAAGTACTTGGCAAAAAAGGGAGCAGTTCAACTGCCACTTAACCTGTTTGATCATTGTTCTCAGAGGAGCTACAAATCAACCTCATAGATCATGAAATTAAGAAAAGTTCAAATTTCTACTCGAAAGATATCATCCTATTTGTATATATAAAATCAAATTTTGTTTTTCAGCTTTATATTTTTAGTGAAAAGTCAGATGGGAAAATTCACAATAAAGATATTTCCAACACTTCAAAGAATTGCTAAATTCTTCTTGATGGCATAAATATACTGACCATGGCCTTGATACCTTCGGGAAAAAGGAATCGATTATAAAGTGCATCCACTGTATCATTAGGTTGGACATCACATGACCTCTGTAGGAGGATGGGTCCCGTGTCTAAACCATCATCAGCCCAGAAGACAGAAAACCCAGCTTTCTTATCTCCCATAATTAGAGTCCTGCGAAAAGAAAAATATCTATTTAAAATGTTGGTTAACAGAATCATAAACAGATGAGTTGGTGATATTAAAATACATGGGAGCTACAATGGAAAAGTAGACAGTGAATGAACCTACTGTAAGAAATTAACAGTAGAGCTGGGAGGTAGAGAAGATAGGATGTCAGAGCTCATCTAAACCAAAATTTAATCGTACTGATATTTTATACATCCTCATATCTATAGTCTTCCTTGTTAGCAGAGAGTAATGATTTTACAGAAAACTCAAATGGCATTAGAATTTATCATAACTACCACTCCTTGGCTCCCAGGTATCATCCTTCCACTGCAGGCTCAAGTAATTTTGCCCCCCTGGGTCTAATTCCTACATCACACTTGACCCTGTACTAGGCAGAATAAGGTAATGGAAGATAAAACAGAGGATACTCAGGGCAATGTAAAGAGAAGAACTGGTAATCAATTTAGGTTGTATAATTCAGGTATATGCTTCACTTAGGATTAGATTAGCTCTAGATTGTCTACATAAATTGTAGTAAAAGGTAGTTGGTTCATTCAACTATTTGTATTTTATACTCTATAAAGCCTAGACTAAGAGAAAATACTGGGCCTACAGGAGCTTATCATATACAACAATAAGTTGGACAAACATGTAGAAATGCATATCAGGGAGCCACTAATACAGAGAAAGTATGAAATGGTAGATCAGCTATGTCCAACATCTAAATCATTTTTACTTCCCCGAGTTACTAGGCAGGCAAGACATATATACGTACACACATACCAATCAACCAAACACTCTTTTCAGAAATACTGAGGAATTAATATGCATTAATCCTTTTGAATATCCTTATACTTTAATTCAATGATTCCACATATAGGAACAATCTGAAATGGGACAAAATAAAAGTTTAAGTGCAAAGATATCCATTACAGTATTATTTACAAGAGCAAAAAAGATATAATTCATGTAATAAAACTTCAAATTCAATGAAATACTTTTCATCACATTTCAACCAAGAGTAGACTTTCTGCCTATTCAACAAATTGACACTGAAGGATATCAGGGAGAGGAGCAGGAAAAGAAAAAATGTTTAAAAGATGGGAAGGTCCACCTCAATCCACAGCAACGGCCAGGAAATCAGTTGTGTAACTATAGCATTGAATAACTATAGTGTACCAGGCACTGTTCTTGATGTGGGGGAACAGAGCAATGAAAATGTTAGACGAAGTCCCTTGTATCAAGGAGCTTAAAGCTGAAAGGGAGAAAAGAGACAATGAAGGAGATAATTTCGGGTAATTCAGCATTTCCAAAACTGAAATGTGCTTGAGATGTTACGTGCAAAAAAAAAAAAAAAAAAAAGTTCTGTGGTCAAATAAGTTTGGAAAACACTGCCTACTCAGACCACTTCTTGGTGATTCATGATGCTTGCATTAAGGCAAGTAGTAAAGGCTCTGAGAAGTCCTGTGATACAGCATAGGCCAAACTTGTCTGACACAGAACCTTTGTTTGCTCTGTAACTTAGTCATATCTAATGGAACTAGTACTCCACAGATTGTTCTTGGGAAATGATGTTCTGGCTCATGTAGCAACTCTAGACCTCAGGGGAGTTCATTCTATAGCAGCGATTAGGACTTCACAATTATTCAAGCATACCTAGCTTCTTGATGAACTAGGTAAAGAAACAGAATGAATATGGGCAATGGAAATAGACACATATTCTCTGTTATTAAAAATTCTCACCAGTTGATAGCAGAGGCTCCTCTGTGCTTGGGAAGGATGGAAGGGTGATAAATGATGGAACCATGCTTTGGGGTATCGATCACATCCATGGGGATGAACTGTGTGCAGAAGGGAAGCACGTTCAGCTCGGCACCCACAGATCTGTAGGCTTCTGCCACGTCCTTTATGGTCTTGCCCTTGACTCTCCATCTAGGGAACTTGAACACAGGGGTCCCATCTTTCTCTGCAGCTAAAGCTGGGCATGAAATGAGAAGGTTATTTTCATTAAAAAAAAAAATTAGCCGTAATCTTCTATTGCTATGGATCTATACATTGCAGTTATACAGTTTCACAAAACATTTACAAATAAAACATCTGGAAGAATTTGAGACCAGTACAATAACATTCACAAAATGTAAATGCCATAAACTGTTCAAGACCTGTAAACTTTCCCAAGGTCAGAAGACAAGAAAACGGATAAATGGTGATTAAAGAAACATGGTGAAAATGGGACAATATTGAAGAACTTTTACTGGAAAACAAAAATGGGGTAGAGGAAGCTTAGAAGACTTCATTTAAGAAATGTTCTCCATTGAGACAGTCTAGACACACCCCAGTATCACTGTTGTGCATTTGTTTTTGGCCATCCCAGGACAACAAGAATAGTCAGCTGCTGTGATTATTGGTTGCTTATTTTGAGCCCAGGGCAGTGCTAAGCATGTTATACACGTTATCTCATTGAATCTTCACAGCAGCCATGTGAGAAAGGTACCGTTATTATCCATTGTGAAGATGGGGAAACTGAGGCTTATTGAGTTTAAGTAACTTGTCTAAGGTCACACAGCTAGCAAGGGGCAGAGTCCAAGTTAAATGTTTTCCTGACTCCAGGACATACTCTATTAACCATAAGCTTTACCACCTCCCAAGTTACTCTACAAGTCAGGCTGGTATTTTGTCTTTTTCTAAGTTATCCTGAGAGCTGAAATGAAAAGGCCCCAGGACCAGGCATCAGGGAAGAGTTCCTAACCCAGGATTCTCTCTGAAAGGAGGTCTAAAAGCTACATGCTTGCAATTCCTCTTAAGTTCACGTCCATACTGATTCCTTATAGCAGTTGTCTCCCCTTCTTCCTTTAGCAGTGAGCCCCTCTACTTTAGCTAAACACGCAGCCATCCAGAATGCAAACTGTATCTCTCAGCCTCTCCTCCAAATAGATTCAGCCTGTGACTCAGTTCTGGCCAATGGGATGCGAGTGGGAGTGATATGAATTGGATAACGATTGGATAATCCCCTTAAAGGGCTTGTCCTCTACTCCACTCTTTCCTGCTTGCTGGAAGATAAACTTGATAGTAGGGGCTCAAGCAGCTACCCTGGACCATGAGGTCCAGTTTTCATAATGGCACAACAATGAATAGGAGGAGTCCACATTGTGGTGAATGTAGAGCTGCCACACCAGCTTTGCATGGCCAACCCTGACTTGAGAAATTAACTGTTACATTATTTAAGCTAATATTCTTTGGGGCCTTCAGATTCAACAATAAAACTGGTATCCCACCTATCAGTCCTCCCAAACATCCCCCTTCTCCAAAGCTGTTTGGAATAGATAATGGTGGAACAAATAGTCCCAGCAATGGGAATCTGTCTCTTTCTGCCTTTGGAGTCAGTTATGAATTCAAGAGGCAGTTTCCCTCAGAATTCCCCAGGTTGAAAAAATCTTTTTATGAAACAAGGTTAATTTCTAGCTCAAGTGATTAAATTTATGTCCATATGTGCTTTAGGCCTAACTTTTTTTTTTTAGCTTGACTTTTTAAAAATAACATTAAAATATGATAGCTTTAAAAACAGGCTACTCAGGATTGATTGTATAGATCCAGAAACAGATAGCATAATACTGTGTGATGGTAGCACAATATTGTAAGTACACTGAGCAAAGATGTCTGCGAGTAAAGCTGAAAGAGGTGGAATAGGGGAATGTATGGTGCTAGAGGTAAAGACAGATGATAAAGACTGCGACTGTAATAACTTGGCAAAAACTGGAGTGGCCAATGACTGTTACTAAATGTACAAATATAAAAATGTTTTTTACATTTGGGAGAACAAATGAATGTCAACCATGCAAAGTGTTGAAAAAGGGATGGTATTTGGGAAAAAACATAATCAAAGCAAACTGGAGTCTATGGTCAACAGTAACATTGTATTATGCTTCCATTGAATGTAACAAAGGCAATATACCAAAGCTAAATGTGTTTGAGAGGGAGATATACGGGAGGGATATGGGAGTCTTGGTAGTCATGTTGTTGTCTGACCTTACTATTATATTGTATTGTATGGTATTTTATTTTTCTTTTTATTATCTTTTCTATTATTATTAAAAAAATTTTTTTTCATAGTAATGAGTATGTTCAAGTGCTGATTGTGGTGATAAATGCAAAACTATATGATGATGCTGTGAACAATGGATTATCCACTGTGGATGATTCTATGGTATGTGAATATATCTCTCTAAAATTGTAGGAAAAAATATAAACGGATAAAATTGTTGGAGAAATCATGGAGAGAGGGATGTACCTATTTACTGTTGGTGGGGAGGTAGAATGGTTTAGCTATCTGGAAGATAGTGTGGTGGTTCCACAAGAAGCTAAGTATGCGGGGGCCATAAGGTCTTGCAACCTCATTATGGGGTATATATTGGAAGATCTGAGAGCAGAGACCCGAATGGACATTTGCGCACACTGGTGTTTGTGGAGGCAGCGTTCATGATTTGCAATGAGTGGAGGTGGCCTAAGGGTGCATCGACTGATGAACAGAATGGTGAACTGTGGTGTATGCATACAATGGAATATTGAGCAACTGCGAGAAGGAGTGAAGCTGTGAGACATGCAATGAGGTGAAGGGATCCTGTAGACAGCATTTTGAGTGAAGCACACCAGAAATGAAAAGACAAACTTTATAATGCCTCACCAATATGGACTAACTACACTGTGTAAACTCAGAATTGAATCTTACGACACAGCTTATCAGGGGACCGCTCATTGTAATGGCCCTTAGATTGTAAGCTCTTACAGAAGTTACATCTATTCCTGAATTGTAATGGCTACCTCCAAATTCTGAGAGGCTGATCCCCTTGTGTATAACCCAGCCAGTCTCTGGAACTTTGGGTATCTGTGTGACACCTGAAACTCAGAGCTAGGGCTCGGCAGATATGCATGTCAGTATCAGTGCATTCAGCAACTTTTAAAAAGCTGAAAAAGAGTCCAGACTTCAATTAGAGATATGAATGAGGCAGATCTGGTTAGGACTAAGGCAAATCAGACCAACGGGTAAAGGATGATACGGACTGTGTTTTAAAAATTCAATTTCCGTGTGAGACCAAGGGAAGAGATGTTTATTTGGTGCAGGATCTATATTTTCTGTAGTACACTAAACAATTTAACTTGTATGGTCAGTTTATTCAAACACCGTAATTAACTGGAACTTGTAGGTTTGTACAGGTTAGTGTGAAATAGCGTTACATCCCAAAGTAATTTGGGCAGAGAATAAAAATATATATGCAGGGCCCCCCTGAGGAGCTGGGGAAAATGTGGACATGCTGGACTTCCCCACCTGGTTTATTACTGATATTCTCCCGAACACTGAGGAATGACAATTTGGTGTGCCGAGCCCTCTATCTTAGGGCTTGCCCTTTTGAAGCTTGTTGCTGCAGGGGAGCAGCTAAGCCTACTTGTGGTTGTGCCTAAAAGTCTCCCCCAAAGTAACTCTTTGTTGCTCAGATGTGGCCCTCTATCTCTCTCTAGCTAAGCCAACTCAGCAGGTGAACTCACCGCCTCCCCACTATGTGGGACCTGACTCCCAGGGGTGTAAATCTCCCTGGCAATGCAGGATATGACTCCTGGGGATGAATCTGGACCCAGCATTGTAGGATTGAGAAAATCTTCTTGACCAAAAGGGGGAAGAGAAATGAAACAAAATAAAGTTTCAGTGGCTGAGAGATTTCAAATGGAGTTGAGAGATCACTCTGGGGGGCATTCTTACGCACTATATAGACATACCTTTTTAGGTTTTAGTGAATTGGAATAGCTAGAGGTAAATACTTGAAACTATCAAACTGCAACCCAGTAACCTTGATTCTTGAAGACAATTGTATAACTATGTAGCTTACATGGGGTGACTGTGTGATTGTGAAAACCTTGTGGATCGCACTTCCTTTATCCAGTGTATGGATTGATGAGTAGAAAAATGGGGACAAAAACTAAATGAAAAATAGGGTGGGATGGGGGAAGATTTGGGTGTTCTTGTTTACTTTTATTTTTTATTCTTATTCTGATTCTTTCTGGTGTAAAGAAAATGCTCAAAAATTGATTGGAGTGATGAATGCACAACTATATGATGGTACTGTGAACAGCTGATTATACATACACCATGGATGATTGCGTGGTATGTGAATGTATCTCAATAAAACTGAATCTAAGAAAATAGGTTACCTATGCCAGTCTCAATTTAACTTTGTTTTTACATTTGAAGAATGTATGTAGCACTTCCCTATATATGTTTTTTACACATTGAAAACTGGACTTGGTATAACTATGTTACAGGAAGGTAGAAATTGTATTTTTTATTTTCCATCTTTATTGTCTGTTATCCTACAAAGTTGATGTTTAAGCATCAAGCTGGTTTCATTGGTGCATGATTCAAAGTGGATGTAATCTTCAAGGAATTGTATTCCATATGTAAAGCAATTTTAAAATGGCATTCAATGTTCAATGCTCAGATATGTAGTAAGTACTATAGTCCCACAAGGGCAAATGTATAGATTATTTTAAGCATTTTGCCATAATTGCAGATTTTTTTGCACTTTTACCTAACATCACTGTTTCTTAAAATAAAACCTTTTCTGACTGAAAAAAAAATAGGTTACAAGAATTAGGATAAACTGCACCACTGCTTCTTCTGAGAAAAAAAAAATAGTATAATTTTAGAGTTATCACAGATCACTGTTTCCAACCAATGTATTGCATCATACCAGTGATTTATGAAGATATAAGTTGTAAGTCAAGATTTCTAGTTGCTCCTTCTTATTTCCTAACTGCATTATTTGGGGATTGTTTCTGTCTCTGAGTCTTACCCATTTCTCAACATAATGATGACTTGCAAATTGGGAATCACATTGCAGGGTTGCTTTGAGGATAGTTATCTTCTCACCCCACCTTAGAAGCCAAGCAGCCACAGCCATAATGTTTTATGAGATAAATACATTCTTCGTGACCCCACATCAATTTCTGTCATTGGGCAACAATGTCACTGGCACCTCCACATCAGGCATTATTCTCCATGTGCCATAGCAGTTTTGGAAAGTCCCAAGTATGATTCAGAAAAAATACAAGCCTGGCGATTCCTCTGATGGACCTCCAATACAATAGGGGCCTGTGCCTTCGTCTTGAGCCCACAGAGCAGGGAAGGCTGGGGAGTCTGCATCTACTGGGTAAATAGACTTAGCCCAAGAAGGCCTTTGATGGGTGAAGTGGAGGTGGCAGAACTCAAAGGGAGGTGTGCAGTTGGGGTCTTTGGGGCCTGTGGCAAAGAACTGGAAGAAGACAAGAGCTGACTGCAGGCTGAACTGGGGCCCTGAGGCTGAAGAGTTGAAAGGCCAGTGCAAATTCCTTGGCCTCATGGTCCCAAGATACACTCACCCAGTGGGTCTGCTTTTCCATCCTTGTCTGGAATCGTGAACACTCCCACTACTTTGTGGCCCTCTTTCCGGAGGTGGCGGTAGACTTCCTGTCCAAAGAGGCTCTGACCGATAAGTGCCAACTTCAGCTTGTTTTGGGAAAAAACCTTCAAAACAATTCAGTGATGTCAGATGTTAGTCTGGATAAAAAGCATGTGAACAATAAACATTTCACAATTACACAAGATGACCTGAAGACTACAAAAGTCTCAAAGATCTATGAAACGGAATTTTTATTGATATACACAGAACCAGACTATATTACGTACAGATGATAAGTAAAATAATTTCACAACTAAATATTGTTCATTTTCTCTTTGCTCTAATTCCCTTCATTATTCATTTTAATCATTGGGATTGCATGTATCTTTTTTTTAAGTTCAGTTTTATTGAGATCTATTCACATACCATACAATCATCCACAGTGTATAATCAACTGTTCGCAGTACCATCATATAATTGTACATTCATCACTCCAATCAATTTTTGAACATTCTCCTTGCTCCAAAAAGAATAAAAATAAAAGTAAAAAAGAACACCCAAAGCATTCCATTCCCGCCATTCTACCCTGTTTTTTCATTTAGGTTTTGTCCCCATTTTTCTACTCATCTGTCCATACTCTGGCTGAAGGGAGTATGAGCCACAAGGTTTTCACAATCACACAGTCACACCATGTAAGCTACATAGTTATGCAATCATCTTCAAGAGTCAAGGCTACTGGGTTGCATTTCCAGTTTCAGGCATTTCCTTCCAGCTATTCCAATACACTGAAAACTAAAAAAGGATATCTACATAGCTCATGAGAATGTCCTCCAGATTGACCTCTCGGCTCCATTTGAAATCTCTCAGCCACTGAAACTTTATCTTGTTTCATTTCGTTTCCCCCTTTTGGTCAAAAAGATTTTCTCAATCCCACGATGCCAGGTCCCAGCTCATCCCTGGAGGTCATTGCATGTATCTTTTAAAGTCACGTCAACTCCTTGGTGAAATGAGGCTAAATGTACATTTAATTTAATAAATGTACATTTATTTAATAAATACAGTCAACTGTCATAGTTAAGAGGACCTTAACTCTGAGCAAGACCTATTAACTGAGCAAGACCTATTTCAATATGACCATGTTTCTATGCCCCTGCAATATAGAAATAAGAGCTAAATTCATCTCTTACCTCCTAAAGAGGCCAAGAGCTAACATTTAGTCTAACATAGGGGTCAAAAGCATAGACCCTAGAGCAGGACTGCCTGAGGCCATCATTTATTAATTGTGTGACCTTAAGTAAATTAACTACTTTTTGTCTTGTTCTTCTCATCTGTAAAATAGGAATAATACCAGAACCTACCCCATATGATTTTGAGAAGTAAATGATATGTAATGGGCTTAGAGCAGTGCCTGGCAGAGGAAGCAATGTTTAAACATAAGCTTTAATAATATTTTAAGTACTTGCTATATATACTGTAAACTGTTGTATGTTTTTTCTCATATTCCAGAATTCCAAAATCTTTGATAAGTAGCCCAAACTCATTTGACCTGGAGATCTGGCTTGACCGATTCATGGTCTTCATAGTCCTTTATAGTCCCTTTTGTAAGTTTGGCACAAACTCACTGGCCTTCAAACCTGACCTGAACTGATGTGGTGCTGGCTATAATTTTTATTTATAATATTTACAAAGATTATGTTAACATGCATATATTTTGCTGCAGATAAATCAATGTGTTTGATTACAGGCGCTATCCCAGACCCTGCTGAAAATTTTATATAATGTACTATGTTCCATTTTAACTTTCTAAAATGTGAATAATTCTGAATCCCAAAATTTATCTGGCCCAAAGATTTCAGATAAGGGATAAAGGCCTACACATCATTTCATTTCACTTAACCCTTACAGTTATCCCGTTTTGTTATTCCCTGTTTTAATCCATATTATGGATGAAGAAACCTAGACTTAGAAAGTCAAGTAATATCTATAAAGTCACACTGCCAGAAAGGGGAGGAAAGCTGGGATATGAACCCAGGTCTGTCTGACAACAAAGCCCGTGTATGCACTTCAAAATGAAATGATTAAAATGAGCTACTACCACCCACCTCTACCATTTTCTTTATAGATGATTAATAGCGATGCCCTAAAATATAGTAGTTATCAAGGAATATAAACACCATTTAGATAGTGTGACACTAAAGGGGTGTGGTGGTTTGAAGCTGTGTGTACCCCAGAAAAACATGTTCTTAAATTTAATCCATTCTTCTGTATATGAACCCATTATAAGTAAGACCTTTTGATGAAGTTACTTCAGTTAAGGTGTGGCCCAGCCCAATCAGGATGGGTCTTTATCCTATTACTGAAATCCTTTATAAGCAGAATGAAATTTAGACAGAAAGAGAGAAAGCCAGAGGGAGTAGCCAGAAGCTGAAATTCAGTGGAACCAGAAGAAAAGAGAGAGACCAAAAGAGGCCGCCATGTGCATTGCCATGTGCATTGCCAACTGACAGAGGAGCCCAGGACCAAGGATCACCTACAGCCAGCCCCAGGTGCCACAGTCTTTGGGGAGAAAGTATCACCTTAATGATGCCTTGATTTGGACGTTCTTTTAACCTCAAAACCAAGAGCAAATAAATTATATTGTTTAACCCAACTGATTTCAAGGCATTTGCTTTAGCAGCCAAGAGAACTATAAAAAGGGGCTCAAGTTTTGATACCAATTAATAGTGGTGAGTTTTCTGCCCTATGCACTCAAATGACTAATTCTCGAGACACTGGGGTTTCAGAGAGAGTTTATCGCTAGGCGAGAAGCAGATCAGATGGCCTATCAGTCTAAAAACCTGTATGTATGCAGTCCAGATAAATAAAGACTGTAAGGGAGAAGGATATGTTTTTATTATTGTTCGTACTAAAATGATCATATTTTCATGGTGTGCACTTCACTTATCTTCTAAGTCCAGCTCAATTTCCACCTCCTACATAAAGCCTTCCTCCTCCTCATCTTTTAGTGATCTCTTTATTAAGTGTAGTCTTAGATCTCCCCTTTGGCACTGGTTACATATAATTAAGTATATAGGTAAATTATATATACTTTTTCTCACTAGGTTATAATTTTTGTTTACAGAAATTTTTCTGAGTTTATGATTTTCCCATATCAAGCAACACACCCTATTTAGTACAAACACAAGAAATAATTGCCCAATAATAAAACTAAAAAGAGGGTCCAAAAAAAGGAATAGTGGAGAGTGAGGGGCTGTAGGGGAGGGAAGATGTTTCAATATAAGGACAAAATTTAAATGATTAGAACTCTTCTATCGGAGAAGATAAAAGCGGAGAGATGATTTCACCCTTTTATAAAACTAATAATTGCGACAAACACGCAATTTTATTATAACTAGTGGAAGCCATGAAAGCCCGAGAGCAAGTTTAAAAAAATAAAAAAATATCATTTAATGGCAAATGAAAAATATATGAAACTCATTACCCCCAGAGATAGTACAGATTAAAAATTACAATTTTCTAGTGGAGGTACTGTAATTGAGAAGTTAGGATTTAGGGGATGATTAAGATTACTGAATCATATAAATATCTCTTTTTGCTTTCTGGTAGATTAGAGTAAAGAGAGAAATACCCAAAATCTCTGAACTGTAATCCAGCTGCCTTGATCTCTGATAATGACAATGATTGCATAGCCTTTATCTTGTGCCCTTGTGTCTGACCCTTGTGCTGCTTTTCTCAGGTTTTTCAACTTTAGAGTCTTATGATCACTAAAGACAGCCCCTAATGTTTATTAATGAAGGGTCTTGAGTCAGCCTAGAACTAACCCACCCCAATGCCAAAGCTATCTTGATAAAGGAAGCTGGGTCTAACCAAAATGGGCCCGCCTAACATGCATACCAGCATAAACTTTAACCTATAAGTGACCTATACCTCATTATAATACTAAAAATCACACCCATCATCCTGTTAAGGCCGTTGTTTTCTTACATATGTTCTGGGACTAAGCATGTAATCAATCTGCACGTGCTCAATAATTGGAACACCTCTGATTAGACCATCTGGAGCCATTGTGCTCACTATCCTAAAACCTGCCCAACTTTTGTATATAACTTTTTTTTTTTAGTTTTTTTAGTTTTGTTTCTATAAAACTATCAGAATTACTGCAGTTCAGGGAGACAGATTTTTAGGCCAATAGGCTGTCTGATCCACTTGGCGCTTTCTCTCTTTGAAACCCTGGCATCTCAGGTCTCAGGAATTGGTCATTTAAGCAAATGAGGCATCACTTTTAATTGGCATCAGTTTTTAAGGAACGCCTTTAAGCAATTACATTTTTTCTTTTTCTTTTTTTCAATTACACCAGTTCTCCCAGGGTTTGGCCTTTTCACAATGTTTAAGGTAATATGTTGAAATGACATTGTTAAGACATGATGAAAGCCATCAGAGGAAGCAAGACAGATGCAAGATTGTGGGTGCAGGTCAAAGGTTCATTTCCTCATCTGCTTCCCTTTTTGGCAGTGAACCAAACCTAGCTCCCCAGAACTCTCTCCACCTTTCACTCCTCCATGTTAGAATATGGCTTCACAGGATTTATATTTAGAAAGTATTTTTTTTTTCCTTCAATCTGCATGGGGTTCTCCATTGTTCTGGAAAGTCATTCTAAATTAATATCGCCTCACTCTGAAAATCTGATGACAAAGCAACTTAATTTTCCCATAATTCCCAATTTATTAAGGGCATAGATAACATCCTTGTTTACAAAGGAACTTAAAAGGGTACCTGTAGTTGAGCTGATAATTAAACACTTAAGGTTTTGGTTTAAAAATCTTTTTTGAGGGCCAACCAAAGTTTATGTATCCCAACAGAGCCTAATTAAGGTTTAAGGGCTAACAAAAACTTGCAAGCAAACAGATTAAAAAACTCTGCAACAACCACACAATTTGCTTAGAGATAATGAATAGTTGGCTATTTCATTTTCTCTCATCAAAAAAAATCAACATGTTCTGTAAATACTCTATCTTCAAATCCTGTAATTACTGCTGTGGCTTGAAATAGAAACCACAAGTTGGCTCTCTTACAAATTGTGGCTTTACCTCATACCATTACCAATGCCAGATATTTACGACATCTAAAACACTGCTTTTAAAACACGCAAGAGCCAAGAGGTCAAGATGTCTCATGCAATGTACTGCTTGGCTCTCCTATGGTGATTTGGAGTTCAACACTGGATTCAATACTCCCCCAGAAAGTCAGCTTTGAAGGAAACCATGTCAGTATCTTCGGAAATACTTCATTCATTACTTTCTAAGCTTCATGCTTAAACTGAAGCTGCCACCACGAGTTTCTAACACTCAAAAATTTTCAGATTATTATAAATGTGTTTATAATGAGTTGGCAGAATTCCAGAAACTGGACTGGGACATTTTACTTTAGTCTTGGTTCTTCAAGTGTGGTCTCAGAATTCACCGCTTGTGTTGTCAGAATCAGCAGAGAGAATTTGTTGTAAATGTGGATTCTCAGGCCCCATCCAAACCTACTGAATCAGCATCTCAGGCCCAGGAAGCTGCATTTTAACAAGCTCCCCGGTTATCCTGGGCACACTAAGTCTGAGGAGGATCTCTGCTCTATGGAGAGGGAATGTCTGCCCACAACAAAAAGATTCTGCCTTAGGGAGTTTGGTTGGGAAGAAGGGGTAGAAATAATAGCAAACATTTTAAGGAACCCCTAGTATGTGTCAGGCATTTCATACTATGTCATTTATGTATTTTATTATTATTACTATCATTATTATTATTATGCCACAAGTAATACCTAATTTGGGTGCATGGTGTCCCAAACTGTGCCTGGCATTGCTCAAAGATTCATTCAACAAGCTTGTATTGCACGTTCACTACTCTCTGAACACCGTGAATGGTGGAGGTTGCAAATCAGTGGCCCACAGAAGCATTTTATTTGGCCCATAACACATTTTTAAAAGAACTGTGATAAAGTTGTTAGAAGATTTCACATGAGCAGGCTGCATTTCTGACTTCTCTTTAAAAATCAGTAGATGTGTCAACCCTGGGCCACATTCCCACAGAGCAACAGTCAGCTTTGCTGAGCGGCGGCTGCCCCCTGTACCCTGGGCATGGTCTTTCACTCCATCCAGCCCACATCCCCCATTTGCCTTCCCTGTATGGCTTGTGTGGGCCTTTCTCTCTCTCTCTCTTTTTTTTTTTCCATTATTTAGAGAACACTTTATTAGTTTCTGTAATCAAACTCATGTAGATAAGAGCTTACATATTTAATACAGTGCATTACCCCTGTACAAACAGAAAAAAATTAAGTTTAACATTTCTAGACCAATATGGCTGTTAATTTCTGTACAATGCCAACTCAACACAGTACAACTGGGATACTTTTTCCAATGTTGACAGCACAGCTAAAGTTTCCAAAAATTCAAATTTTATATATATATATATATATATATATATATATTTATATTTATATAAAAAGACCAATAGCAGTATGTTATGCATCAATACAGCAACAGCTTTTCCAGGTTCTGCAGTCATCTGAACAAAATTATAGAGGCATCCAGCACACTCCATTAAAAAAAAAAAAAAAAGAAACCAAAAAAGTAAAAAATAAAAATCCCAGAAAACAGCAAGTTCTGTTACTGTTATGATACCTGGCGGGCCTTTCTCTTTTGAGACGCCTACACTAAAGTATAAAGAAGTGGCTTCTGTCCTCGGGGCTTCATCATTAGTAGGGAAGACACAAAAGTGAAGACATGTTGGCAACACGTGCTAGGAGAGAATAGTGTGGTGTGGGTCTGGAAGGGGAAGACTTTCCAAGAAGAGGACTGCCTCACTGAATCTTAGCAGATTCATCTTGGGAGGTGGCCAGAGAAGGGAGGAGATTATTGGAGGCCCCTGGGGAATTCCAGGCCCAGGCAGAAGTATTTACAAATGAGTGTATGAGCACAGTGTGTCCAGGACTGGAAGTCAGGGAGTGGCGCCAGATGACACTCCAGAGAAAAGCAAGGGACCCATTAAGGAAGACCTTGTCCAGTCCAGGCCAATTTGGACCTTATTCTGAAGACAATGGAGATCCGCTGAATGATTTTAAGCAGGAGAGAGACACAGTCTAATTCATATTGAACAGACCACTCAGGCAACTCTGTGGAGGCATGAATTAGCTTCTCCAGTATTTGAGAATTGAGCAGATACTGTGAAAATGAAAGCTGACCCATTCAACTTAAATATATTTGCACGTCATAATTTCGAGTAGTGTAAAAATCCCTGTTACCTATTATAACAAACTCTGATGCTAATAGTCAGAAGCAACAAATCATACTTTTCATAGAGATCAATCTGTGCCAGAAAAACTCATTTTAACCAAAGTTAAAGATACCATAAATGATAAACTAGTGCAACTTGATTTGCCTAATGTATGATTATATAAAAAGGACCTTCTTGGATATCTGGCCAATGTATTTTTTTCATCATAAAAAGGATAAACAATTTTAAAAAGAGGGATGTCAACAGGGTCCTATCAGAAGGTGAGGCCAGGAAGGGGGTGTCCTGCACCTGGAGACTTGAGCAAGCTCCTGCCGTGAGGCTGGTGACCAGGGGACATTTCAAAGAAGACTCTGAATAAAAGGAGAGGCTGTTCAAAGGACTAGAGCCCAGGGACAGACACCAGTGCCTGCGTGGAGAGGCAGGACAGAGCATTTATTGTGATATTGTAATTGCATTGAAATTTTAAAATTAATTTTAAATACACATATAACATATACACACAAACTCCTTGTTAAGAAAAGAAAAGAAAAGGAAAGGAAAAAAAAACAAAACACAGATAAAACTGAAATCCCAGTCCAGGTCCCTTCTCCCCCTCCATGGAGGAAACGACCGTTGGACAGTTTGGTGTGCATCCTAACCAGACTTTTATAGGCATTTACATACATGGAAAAATACATAAAGTATTATTTTGTGTTTTTAAAATGATACAATGGAGCCATACTGGGTAGAATATTCCATAACTTTCCTTGTCAGTGCACATAATTCATGCTTTCAAATTACTGCATGGTATTGCATAGAAACACACAAACTACAAACACTGACTCAAGAAGAAATAGAAGAGCTCAACAAACCAATTACTAGTAGAGAGATTGAATCAGAATAGCTTGAAAACCACCCATCAAAGAAAAGACCAGGACCAGATGGCTTCAGAGGGGAATTTTATGAAACCCAAGACGATTTAACTCCAATTCTGCTCATTCTCTTCCAAAAACTTGAAGAGGAGGGAACACTCCCTAATTCATTCTACAAGGCAAACATCACCTCATATCAAAAGCCAGATAAAGATACCATAAGGAAAGAAAATTACAAACCAATCTTTTATGAATATAGATGCAAAAATCCTCAACAAAATACTAGCAAACCAAACCCAACAGCACATTAAAAGAATGTGCTGCACCAAGATCAAGTAGGATTTATCCCTGGTATGCAAAGGTGGTTCAACATAAGAAAACCAGTTACTGTCATACACCACATTAACAGAAGGAAAAAAAAAAAAAAAACCCACATGAGCAACTCAATTAGCAACCATTTTGCTTTCCCACTAACCATGCACCTATTTGATTTTGAATAATTCTTATAGAACACAGCCCAATGGATGGATTTCCATTTTCTTCCATTTGGAAGTAAAATATTCCAGATTCTCAACTTATTCAATGTCTTTGTTGAAGAACCTTCTTTCTGCCCAGCCAGAGCTCACCACTGAAGAGTCTGCTCTCTTTCCAGCCAGGTCCACCACTGCTTCACATGTACCCGGGCACAGCCAGACACAACTCCTGAGGATGCCATATGTCACCTGGGATGGCACCTTTCATTACTGAAATCTTATGCAAACCCCACCATTGAAAAATTCTAATCCTTCAAGCCCTCCTTCTGCTCTTCAAAAAAAAGATAATTTGGTGAAAGGTGTTGACGGGGTTGGCCAACAAAACAAGCAGGTACGTGCTATTTGCTTCCTTGCCATCCAACCCACAGCCCCATGTACCACACAGTCATAGAAAGCTAAAGGGGAGTCCAGAGTACTGCCTAGGAGAGCAACAAAAGCCCTGGGGAGAGCAAGTCTTTCCTCCTTATTTTTAAAAAGGAGGACCCTCCCCAAAGTAACTGAAACTGCATGGGGTAAAATGAAATCTCAGTATTTGGGATTGTCTGGGAGGAGAGAGAGCTTTTCCCTTTACGCAAGTTCAGGCCAGTTCTTCGTGATACTCAAGGTTTCTCTCTGCCTCTAAGTTCTTTACATATGGATACAGAGCGTTGGCAAAGGAACTCTAAGAAAAGACAAATCCTTCACTAACACAGCAAGCCTGCACTTTCCCATAAAAGAGATAATACATATATAGAACGGATGCATATTTTTTTCTTCCCTAAAGAGCTTGAAGTCTGCCTAAACACACCGAGGCATCTCTCCCGAGTCCCCCGAAGCGCTGAAGGAAGCACCACTTGCAACGTGTCCGCTCTCGCTCCACTTCTGGACAAGATGATGCAATACCAAACCACCCGGCTCGGCCGGGATGGGTTCTTGCGCTACAGTTTGATAATGTTCCTGCGTGGCTGCTGCCGCACGCCCAGTAATCTTAGAAATCCTGCCGCCTGCAGCTAAGGAATACTGAGCTTCCAGCCACCAGCTCAGACTGCTGCTGCTTTATCTGACTGAGCCCCCTGCACGCCAGTCGCGAGAGCTCACACCTCTCAGGCTGCTGCAGGGGACCTGGCTGACTTGATGGTACCCTCCTCCAGGAGGCTCGGTTCTACAAGGCTCCACCTCTTGACCAGGGATCTCACGATTGCAATCAAAAAGGAAAGGAACCGCAGACCCCTCCCCCCTGTCAAGTGACCGGTCCCACCTTGTCCATTCCAGCCAGACCCTAGTGTTCAACAACCGCGTCCGCAGCCCAGTCCCGGTACAAGACAATAGCTTGCTTGATAAGCCCCAATCGGGGGTCCTCCCTGACGTTTCTCTGCAGTTTTCCAGTTTTAAAACTACTCACTTAGCGTTGGCAAAGTCTAAACATCGCTACCTCGCCCCTCCCTCCGCTCCACCCCAAACCGGGCCACCGAGGCCCTCCGGCTCGAGGTCTGGTAACCAGAACCCGCTGAGAACCCGGCGCTCGCCCGGACGGGACTCACCCGGCCGGTGGAGAAGCGCCGGAGCGCCTGGCTGCTCAGCCTCAGCATGCTGGAAAGGAGCGCTCCGCGCCAGCGAGGCAAGGGCTCAGCCTGGGACCGGCCTGCAGACTCGCTGTCCGGGGTCGCCGGCTCGCTGCTCTCGGTCTTGGAGAGCCGCGGAGCCCAGGAGCCCCGCCCCCCAGCCGCTAGGGCCCCGCCCCCTCCAGCCGGCCGGAATCCAGAGGCCGTTCCAATCGGAAAGGGACCGCGCCTGGCAGCCGCCTGGGACATGCCTCCTTCCTCCTTGGGTTCCAGCCCTGGCAGAGGTGCTTACCAGCAGTGGGAACTTCTCCCAGTTACTTGTACCCTCTGAGGTATATAACGATCTGCCTTATTAATGGTCAACACGACACCCCAAATCATAATCTTGAGAAAGCAGCAGCAAGCATGCTGTGTGCATTTGGCTCCGATGTACGAAAGATAAGGAGGGTAGGGGCACCGTCACGATACAGGAATCCTGACTCGCAGCCTAATGAGAGATTTTACTAAGAGAGAAGGACCTGGCACACAGCTGGTCCCCAATAGATGATAGATGCATGCACTTCCTCACCTCTGCAGAAGAAATGCTTTAGCCGAGCTCTTGTTTTAAATGGGACTCCTTAGCCTGCATTTAAGGTCGTCTGCCATTCTGACACTCATTTCTTGCTGCTCATTTACACATAAAATTCAGTCTGACGCTCGCAGGGTGTAAATCTCCCTGGCAACGCAGGATATGGCTCCCGGGGATGAATCTGGACCTGGCGTCGTGGGATTGAGAACATCTAGACCAAAGGGGGCATGAGAAATGAAACGGAATAAAGTTTCATTGGCTGAGCGATTTCAAATGGAGTCGAGAGGTCACTCTGGTGGGCATTCTTTTGCACTTTATAGATAACCCTTTTTAGGTTTTAATATATTCGAGTAGCTAGAACTAAACGCCTGAAACTATCAAACTCTAACCCAGTAGCCTTGACTTTTAAAGACGATTGTACAACAGTGTAGCTTACAAGGGGTGACGGATTGTGAAAACCTTGTGACTCACACTCCTTTTATCCAGTGTATGGATGGATGAGTAGAAAAATGGGAACAAAAACTAAATGAAAAATAGGGTGGGATGGGGGGGGTGATTTGAGTGTTCTTTTTTAGTTTTATTTTTTATTCTTATTCTGATTCTTTCTGGTGTAAGGAAAATGTTCAAAAATATATTGGGGTGATGAATGCATAACTCTATGATGGTACTGTGAACAGTTGATTGTACACCATGGATGATTGTATGGTATGTGAATATATCTCAATAAAAAAGAATTCAATTTAAAAAAATTCAGTCTGACGGAACTACTTGCCAATTCCTTCCAGGACAGTGCTTCTCAGAAAAGCTTGTCACCTGTTGTCACCACCTTGACAAGACCAAATTCCTTCTTTTCTCAAAGGTACAACTCAGATGCTCCTCCTGGAGACATTTTTCCTGATTTTTCTCTTCCTTGCCTTCCTTCCTCCCCACAAGTAATCTTTCACTCCTCTGAACTGGGAAGGATTTTTGTCAGTGCATCTCTTATGGAATATCTCAACCCGACATTTCTGTTTTTTGTGTACCCTTCTTCTCTACTGGAAGCTCTTGCAGGCTGAGTCCATGTTTGATTTATTAGGATTTGCAGTATATAGCACTAAGCAGACCTTAAAAATACAGTGAAGAGAAGTTAGTATTTAACAAATGATTATGACTACTGAATCATTATATAGGCATTTCTTTTTACTTTCTAGTGTATTTGAATAGCCAGGAGAAAATTTCTGCAATTGTTGAACTGTAATCCAGTTGCCTTGATGTTTGATAATGATTGTATAACTTGATAGCTTTTATCTTATGATAGTAAAAGCCTGGTGACTGACCCTCACTTGCATCCCCTTTATCCAGTTTTTTCAACTTCAGAGTCTGGTAATCACAAATGCCCTAATGTTAATGGAGGAACTTGAGGAAGCTCGGAACTAACCATTGATGTGTTCTTGTAATGGTTAACTCAGTTCTAGCGCAGCTCCATTCCTTTACATTTGTAAATTGTAGCTGCTTGTACTCGTTATTGAAATGGTAAGAACTCCATTTCCCCTTGTTTCGGCTTATACTTGTTAAATTGTACCAACTCCATCTCCCCTTGTTTCTGCTGGTACTTGCTGTTGAAATGATAACAACTCCATTCCCCTTATTTAAATCCATAAAAACCTTGAACTCCTTAGACTTGGAGAAACTGATTTTTAAGCCTATAGCTATCTGAACTCTTGCTTCCCACCTGGCAATAAACTCTCTTTGAAACTCTGGTGTCTCAGGAATTGGTTGTTTGAGTGCTTTGGGCAGAGAGCCCACCACTTTTGGTCAGTATTAATATCTTGTTGGAAGAGAGAATGAATGAGTGAATGAATGAATATGCTTAAGAGAATAAGAAAAAGGGGAAAAGAACCATTCATAAAGCTTGGAGAACTGCAGCAAACATCCAGGATTTCTGCTCTGGAGAGATCACCATCCATAACCCCCTGAATATCTCCAAGACAAAGCAGATAGAACTGCCCCTCGCCAGTTCAACCCAATTCCCTGACTGGACGTTGTGACTTCTTCCTTCATTTAAACTTCCTAATATTGGTATTCATTTTAGTTTGTCCGTATACTGGATGAGGGTGTGGTTTTTCTTGAAAAGAGTTTCCATAGTAATGCATGCCTGTTCTCAACTTTAGGAAATGTAGACGTTATGTTCCACCAAGTATAATGAAATATTCCTGATGTCTTAAGATTTTATTCTGAAAGAACCAGAAGTGTAGTTCCCTTGATAATTTGAGGTTAGACCAGGTGCAATTAGAGAATTTGACAAGTCCAGTCTGACAGTTTGGCTAGCAAGTTTTGGAAATGGTGACTCCAGTGCTTCAAGCAGTACTTGAAATGAAACAGGCACTTAATAAGTAAATAAACAAACTTTCCATGGACACACATTTTAGAGACCTCACGTGCATATAGTCATGGCCCTCATCTTCCACCATGTCATCTCTGCAAATCCTCCATATGCAGTGGTGGTACCAGCTATCATGCTCCAGAACTCTTGAGAGTTTATAAATTACTGGTAAATCATAGTTATCTCCTTCCTTTATCAGTGTGCTAGGCCATGGATATACAACTGTGGCCTGGATAATCAAGGTCAGTTAAAATAAAGCAAACCCACTGATTTCCATACCATGTGAGAAGTGCTATGAATGACAGTGTAGTGAACACATTTTCCCACCCAGCATCATTTCATCCTCTTTTTGGTAAGTGTAACTAGATTCCCTCTATAGACGTCATCCCTTCCCCCCTTTTTTAAAATGCAATTTTATTGAGATATATTCATATACCATACAATCATCCAAAGTGTGCAATCAATTGTTCACAGTTATCATCATATAGTTGTGCATTCATCACCACATTCAATTTTTGAGCATTTTCATTACTCCAAAAAATAAGAATAAGAATAAAAATAAAAGTAAAAAAGAATACCCCAGATATCTCATACTCTTTTTCCACCCTATTATTCATTTACTTTTTGTCCCCCCTTTTTCTACTCATTTGTCCATACACTGCATAAAGGGAGCATAAGCCACAAGGTTTTCACAACCACACAGTCACACCACATAAGCTATATAGTTATACGATTGTCTTCAAGAATCAGGGATACTGGATTGCAGTTCAACAGTTTCAGGTATTTCCTTCTAGCTATCCTAGTATACTAAAAACTAAAAAGGGATATTTATATAATGCATAGGAATAACCTCCAGAATGACCTCTCAACTCCATTTGAGATCTCTTAACCACTGAAACCTTATTTTGTTTAATTTCTCTTCCCCCTTTTGGTCACGAAGGCTTTCTCAATCATGACTCCTGGTTCCAGGCTCATCCCCAGGAGTCATGTTCCACATTGCCGGGAAGATTTACACCCCTGGGAGTCATGTCCCATGTAGGGGGTGGGGGGGCAGTGAGTTTACTTGTAGAGCAGAGTTAGAGAGAGACGCCCTACCCCCACTTTTAATCCTTGTGCTTCCAGTGAGATGTATTTGCTTTCCCTTCCCCAAATCTTTCCAGGCATAAGTTTCAGACCCAGCTAGAAATAACATTGCATTTTTTCTGGCTGCCTGGATTGACTAGGGAATGGACACATGATCCAATCAGAGCCATTTTTGCTAGAAATTCTGGAAAAAAGAGTTCTTTTGCACTGTATGTATATGTGAGAAGATGCAGCACCTGAAGCTGCTACAACTATCGTGCAACTATATGGAGTCTGAGAACTAAGGAAGCTAAAGTTGAGAACGTAATCGAGAAATTAAGAAAAACCATTATGATTACTGAATTGTTATATAGATGGTTTTCTTTCTGTCTTGTAGAATAGGCAGAAGTTAATACCTGAAACTAGTTTCACCTTTGTTTATGGTTATTCTAGCCTAGTCTTACCCTTGAGTGTATACTTACTATTTAATGGTAACAACTCCATTCCCCCTTGTTTGAATCCATAAAAACCTTGAACTCCTTAGACCCAGGGAGACAGATTTTTGGGACCATAGGCCATCTCCTCTTCTGCTTCCTGCATAGCATTAAACCTTTTCTCTTTGAAACCCTGGTGTCATGGATTGGCTGTTACATACATCAGGCAGAGAAACCACCACTTTGTTCTGTATCATGTGGTTTAAAAATATACAGAATTAAAATGACAACAATAATTTTAAGGTAGACAGGAATGGAGTTAAGGTATTCCGCGGAGCCAGCGTTGTCTTGGAAATAATGAAAATACTAATTTATGTTAGACTTTAATAAAGTTGAAGGCAAGGATACATATAATCTTTAGAATAACCACTAGAAGAGTAGTAATAAACTGTGTAAAGTACCAAGTTAATAGAACGTATAATTATTAAGATAATAATGATTTAAAAAAAAAATCAATCCAGAAGAATGCAAGAAAGGAGAGAAAGGGCAGGTCCGGGCGCCGTGGGGGGTCTGGCTGGGAGCGGCTGCGGCCAGCGGGATCCGAGCGCCCAGCGCACCCACGCGGCGGGAGCCATCCCCGCCCCCTCCGGCTGCACAGGCCGGAGCTAGACCCTCGGGGCCTCCATCACCCGCTCAGCGCCCTGCCCCGGGCTCGGAGACCGGCTTGTGGGGGTGAGTGGCCCGAGCTGAGGGCGCGAAGAGCACAGGGCAGTGGCGGCGGCGGCGGCGGCGGCGTTGATATCGGTGGTAACGACGGCCTCAGCAGACGGATGGAGCTGGGAGATGTGACACCACACAGTATTCAACAGTTGAAGAGATTAAACCAAGTCTTCTTTGCAGTCAGCTACAATGGCAAGTTCTACCCGGAGGTTGGCGAGCTAGCAAAACTTGCCTATTTCAATGAAATTGCAGTAGGTGCAGTATGCTGTAGGGTGGATCATTCACAGGATCAGAAGAGACTTGACATCGTGGCACCAGGATGTCTGGCACCTTACCGAAGGCTAGGAATAGGAACTAAAATGTTTAAACCATGTCTTAAACACCGGTGTAAAAGATGGCACTTTTGACAACATCTATCTTCATGTCCAGATAAGCAATGGGTTGGCAATTGACTTCTACAGGAAGTTTGGCTTTGAGATTATTGAGACAAAGAAGAACTTTTATAAGAGGATAGAGCCGGCAGAAAACCCTCAAAGTCCCTTCTGGCCAGAATGCAGATGTGCATAAAACAGAAAACTGAACAAATTACAAATGAACTTTATTGCACTTTGTTGCCTGGAGCGATGAAGAAATTAAGATTAGAGACAAAAATATCTTTTGGAGACTAGGAGCAGGGGACACACCGCCTGTCGGGCGAGTGTGTGTGTCCCATTCCCAAGACCCTTATTTATTATGCTTTTAGGGTAGAGAAATGCTTTACTGTGCACGTAGACATTTTCACATGGTTGTTCACATCTGTCTGCAAAATGGATCTTATTTTATTCTCAAGGACAATAACAGGAAAACAGTTCCCCAGCTGCATTCTCACCTCCACGCATACTTTAAGGAGGCGTGCCTTGATAGTGTTCTATCTCAGCAGGGGCCTAGTGTTCCAGGCCCCCACCTCAAATATGCGGGAAGGAGAGAAGAGACTAGGCTAGAATAACCATAAACAAAGGTGTAACTAGTTTCAGGTATTAACTTCTGCCTATTCTACAAGATAGAAAGAAAACCATTTATATAACGATTCAGTAATCACATGTCCTCCTTTTTGTTTTTATTTTTATTGCAGACATGATGGCTAGAATTGTAGATTTCTCAGTTAAATCGGAGACTGCTTGTCTTGTGCACCTGAGGACTAGACATAAACATAAAAGACAAATTAGTATTATAAAGACACTTTTTAACATTTCTTAACACTACTTTAACACTACTTACGCTTTTAACCCATGGTAAAGGATTTAGCTGTTGTATTCCATCAGCAATGCTCTGAAAGATTTTAGATGAGGATGAAACTTGGAGATTTGTTTGTTGAATTGTGTGAACATTGGCTTGTAACTGGGAAATATTAATAAATTTTTATGATGTTCCATTAAATGTTTTTTAATTTTATCCCAGCTTACTGCCAAACAATTGTATTCATGTGGAGTTATGCAAAAGGCGGTTATATTCCAGTTACATGTTAATTATATTCTATGCCTTAGATTTTCTATTTCTTCTCCAAGTAAGAGAACAGCATTTTCTAAGTCAACCAAACGCTGGTTAACTTCCCTATGAATTCTCAGCTGTTCTCCCCAAGCTTTACTAGCATTCTCATGCCATGTTTATACAAAGTGTGCCGTCTGTACTAATTGATGAAGCGTGGTGCCGGCTACAGCAGCGGCAGTGGTTATTGCTATTAAACCTATAATAAATGCAATTAATATACCTAGAAATCTTTTTACTCTATGTAACACTTTACTTAATAATGTTAATAGTATATGCATATCAGGAGACAATTCCCAGGGCCTTTACTGAGTCACTGGTATTCAGAGGCCCTTTTGTCTTTGTAAGACAATTAAGGTAAGATTGGTGTTACTTAAGGTTCTATTTGCACAAGAATATAATGCACAAGTGGCATAAGCATTACAAGAAACCTCCTTAGAACTCATGTTAAGAGAGAGATTACCTATCTAAAATACATATGGGTCTCTAACACAAGAGTGCACACTAAAGTATTTGAACTTAGTAAAGTTTAAAGTGTAATTATTTTTATGGGAATATGTTTCATTTCATATTTTAATATACTGTAGAGCCATTGGAATTTTCCAAATAGATGTTTGAGGGGCAAAATTATTTTAAAAAAGCCATGGTGGATTAACTCAAAATGGGCCAAAGATCTCAATATAAAAGAAAGTACCATAAAACTCCTAGAAGATAATGTAGGAAAACATCTTGAAGACCTTGTATTAGGGGGCCATTTCCTAGACTTTATACCCAAAGCACAAGCAACAAAAGAAAAAATAGATAAATGGGAACTCCTCAAGCTTAGAAGTTTCTGTACCTCAAAGGAATTTCTCAAAAAGGTAAAGAGGCAGCCAACTCAATGGGAAAAAATTTTTGGAAACCAAGTTTTGGAAACCATGTATCTGACAAAAGACTGATATCTTGCATATATAAAGAAATCCTACAACTCAATGACAATAGTTCAGACAGCCCAATTATAAAATGGGCAAAAGATATGAAAAGACACTTCTCTGAAGAGGAAATACAAATGGCCAAGAAACACATGAAAAAATGTTCAGCTTCACTAGCTATTAGAGAGATGCAAATTAAGACCACAATGAGATACCATCTAACACCGATTAGAGTGGCTGCCATTAAACAAACAGGAAACTACAAATGCTGGAGGGGATGGGGAGAAATTGGAACTCTTATTCATTGTTGGTGGGACTGTATAATGGTTCAGCCACTCTGGAAGTCAGTCTGGCAGTTCCTTAGAAAACTAGATATAGAGTTACCATTCGATCCAGCAATTGCACTTCTCGGTATATACCCGGAAGATCGGAAAGCAGTGACACGAACAGATATCTGCACGCCAATGTTCATAGCAGCATTATTCACAATTGCCAAGAGATGGAAACAACCCAAATGTCCTTCAACAGATGAGTTGATAAATAAAATGTGGTATATACACACAATGAAATACTACATGGCAGTAGGAAAGAATGATGTCATGAAACATATGACAACATGGATGAACCTTGAAGACATAATGCTGAGGGAAATAAGCCGGGCACAAAAAGACAAATATTATATGCTACCACTAATGTGAACTTTGAAAAATGTAAAACAAATAGTTTATAATGTAGAATGTAGGGGAACTAGTGATAGAGAGTAATTAAGGAAGGGGGAACAATAATCCAATAAGAACAGATAAGCTATTGTGGGAAATTTAACGTTCTGGGAATGCCCAGGAATGACTATGGTCTGTTAATTTCTGATGGGTATAGTAGGAACAAGTTCACAGAAATGTTGCTATATTAGGTTACTTTCTTGGGGTAGAGTAGGAACATGTTGGAAGTGAAGTAGTTATCTTAGGTTAGTTGTCTTTTTCTTACTCCCTTGTTATGGTCTCTTTGAAATGTTCTTTTATTGTTTGTTTGTTTTTTTAATAATAAATTTTATTTTGAAATAAGTTCAATCTTACAGGAATGGTTGCAAAAACAGTACAAACCCCATACATAGAACTCCATCATACCCCGACCCCCCTCCCCCGATACCCCGATCCATCACCTTTAAGATCCTGTCACTCCACTGTCTCTTTCTTTCCCTCCCTCTTTCCCTCCCTCCCTCCCTCCCTAACACCCATCATCTATTGCTCTGTCCTCTGAATATATGAGAGCAAGCTGCACATATCTTTGAACAAACAATATAATTCACATATACCTTTCCCATGGACAAGAACATTATTTTATGCAATCTCATTAAATGCAGCTAAGAAGTTCAAGAAATTCAACATTGATATAAAGCTTACATTCTATATTTCCATTTTTTTTTCTTGCGTCCCATCTGTGTCCCTTTGAGCCTCCTCTCCTCTGACCTCAGATCTCATCCAAGATCATCCGTGGCATTTAATTGTCATCTATTTAGACTGTCTTAATTATTTTTTTTTAATTGTGGAAAGATATATATAGCCTAAATTTTCCTATTCCACCCCTCCCGAGCATTCCATTAGTGGGATTAATCACGTTAGAATGCTGCAATGCTATCACCTTCCAACCATCCATTTCTAGAAGTTTCCCTTCACCCCAAACAAAAACCTACTCTCATTTCTTAACTCCCCATTGCCCCTTCCCCCACTTCTTGGAACCCCTACTCTACTTTTCATCTCTTTGGTAATATTCTCTGAGACTTTCTTTGTGTTTACCATGGGGCTTAAATTTAACATCTTAAATCTATAACAATCTTGTTTTTCTTTGATACCAACTTAATTTCAATAGGACACATAAACTGTGTTCCTATACTCCTCCATTCCCCCATCTTTATGTAGTTCTTGTCAAAAATTACATATTTTACATTGAGTCCAAAACCACCGATTTATCATTACAGTTTATGTATTTTATATCCTGTAGGAAGTAAATAGTGGAGTTATAAATCAACAGTACAGTAGTATTGGTCTTTATATTTACCATGTGATCTTTACTGAAAATCTTTATTTCTTCATGTAGTTTCAGTCAATTGTTTAGTGCCCCTTCCTTTCAGCCTGCTTAGAACTGATCTACTGGTGATGAAGTCCCTCAGCTTTTGATTATCCGGGAATGTTTTCATCTCCCCCTCATTTTTATCCTTCAGGTATTTGTGAATTCTCCAAGTCTCTGATGGTTATTGACTTCTATTTGTATTCCATTGTGGTCAGAGAATGTGCTTTGAACAAATTCATTTTTTAATTTTTTATTTTATTGAGGCTTGTCTTTATGTCCTCGCATACAGTCCATTGTGGAGAAAGATCCATGATCACTAGTGAAGAACGTGTGTCCCAGTGACCTGGGATGTAATATTCTATATATGTCTGTTAAAAGTCTCTATATCTCTCTCTCCTTTCTTTGTTTCTCTGTCGGTAGGGCTCGCTTTAGTATCTGAAGTAGGGCAGGTCTTTTATTAGCAAACTCTCTCAGCGTCTGTTTGTCTGTGAAAAATTTAAGCTCTCCCTCAAATTTGAAGGAGAGTTTTGCTGGATAAAGTATTCTTGGTTGGAAATTTTTCTCTCTCAGAATTTTAAATATGTCATGCCACTGCCTGCTCACCTCCACGGTGACCGCTGAGTAGTCATTACTTAGTCTTATGTTGTTTCCTTTGTATGTGGTGAATTGCTTTTCTCTTGCTGCTTTCAGAACTTGCTCCTTCTCTTCGGTATTCGAGAGTCTGATCAGAATATGTCTTGGACTGGGTTTATTTGAATTTATTCTATTTGGGCATTTACGCTTTGTGTATTTATATTGTGTAGAAGGTTTGGGAAGTTTTCCCCCAAAATTTCTTTGAATACTCTTTCTAGACCTTTAGCCTTCTTTTCCCATTCTGGGACAGCAATGAGTCTTAAATTTGGACATTTTATTTTATCTATCATATCCCTGAGATCCATTTCAAGTTTTTCAATTTTTTTCTCCATTCTTTCTTTTGTTCTTTCATTTTCTGTTCTGTGCTCCTTGAGGAGGCTGAGTTGTTGTTCAACTTCCTCTAATCTTGTATTATGAGTATCCAGAGTCTTTTTAATTTGGCCTACAGTTTCTTTAATTTCCATAAGATCTTCTATTTTTTTATTTACTCTTGCAATATCTTCTTTATGCTCTTCTAGGGTGTTCTTCAAGTCTTTTATTTCCCGTGCCATGCTCTTGTTGCCTGTCTGTAGTTCTTTGATTAATTCTGCGAGGAACTGTGTGTCTTCGGATCTTTTGATTTGAGTGTTTGGGTTCGAGTTCTCCATGTCATTTGGTTTTATCATATGCTTTAAGATTTTCTGTTGCTTTTGGCCTCCTGGCATTTGCTTTACTTGATCTTTAATTTGTTAGAATTGCAGATTGGTGACATACACCTTCTCTCACTAACAAGCAGATGGTGTCCTTGAGTCACTTATTCCCCTCAAGTCAGTTCTCCCCAACTTTGTGGTGTGTGGGGATCTGATTCTTTTGGGGTCCAATTGGTGCACTTAATTTGGGTGTGTTGTCGGTGCTGTCTGCCCTCAATGAGGGGCGTGTGCCTGAGCAGTTAGGAAGGAAGGGCTGCTTTAATAGTCAAACCTCCCAGGTGTTCCCGGAGATTTAAGGTTGTTCTCTGCCGCTGACCCAAAAGTCCTTGGTATTGGCGTAGGTTCCCTGAGACTTCTGAGCAGTTCCCCTCTCCCTACTGTGCTTTTCCAGGACCTCTGCTGAGGTGGGGAGGGCCGTGCCATGTCACAAGTGAGCGCCGGCCTCCAGGGAAGCCCTGGGCCGCCGGGCTGTGTAGGGGCGTTCCCAGTCCGCTTCAAAGATGGTTCAATGGGACCCGTTAACTTCCCGCTTTCCGCACAGCTCTGCTCTCCCAGCTCCAGGACAGTCAGCCGTGGGTGTATTCAAGGTCACTGTCCACGGCCAATATTGTGTCATGTGAGCAGTGCTGCGGGAAAGACTCCCTGTAAGGCTGGGTTTCTTGGCTCGACTCTGTGCTGTGTGTTCAGCCCTGGGCAGGAGTAGCCCCACCCGCTGGGGAGACGGCTGCAAGTTGTGCATCTCCCCTTTTCTCCCCTGGACCCGAGACAATCAGCAGTGGGTGTGGGAAGGGATATCCTGCACCCCAGACACCGAGGCATTAGCCCAGACTGCTCCTGTCTTATCTGCAGCTGTTCCTGGGCTTCTTGTTTTTTAAAAACTCCAACCCACGATTTCCCCACACTGCAGCATGGCCAAGGGTGGGGACTCACTCACTCGTTTCAGAATGCAGACTCCTGGTTTCACCAAACGCACATTCCCTGTGGCTTTAGCAGACCTTGTCTGGCTGGTGCAACTCTGGAAGTGGTGTTCTGGGTCACTTTCTGGTTTTTTATCTAGTGTTTTTCATGGACGTGTTTTTTTCTCTGTCTCACCTAGCCACCATCTTAGGTTCCCTGTATGTTTTTTTAAATCATTTTTAATTTTTTTTTATTTTTCATACAGTTGATTTAAAAAAAAAAGTTAAAAAAAAAAAAAAAGGGGGGGGGGAAAGTATGCAGAGCCCCCTTGAGGAACTGGCAGAGAATGCAGGGGTACTGGCCTGCCCCACCACGATGGTTGCTAACATGCCCACAGACATAGAATACTGGTGGTTTGATGGGCTGAGCCCTCTACTACAGGATTTGCCCTTGGGAAGACTGTTGCTGCAAAGGAGAGGCTAGGCCTCCCTATAATTGTGCCTAAGAGCCTCCTCCTGAGTGCCTCTTTGTTGCTCAGATGAGGTCCTCTCTCTCTAGGTAAGCCAACTTCAAAGGTGAAATCACTGCCCTCCCCCCATGTGGGATCAGACACCCAGGGGAGTGAATCTCCCTGGCAACGTGGAATATGACTCCCAGGCAGGAATGTAGACCTGGCATCGTGGGACGGAGAACATCTTCTTGACCAAAAGGGGGATGTGAATGGAAATGAAATAAGCTTCAGTGGCAGAGAGATTCCAAAAGGAGCCGAGAGGTCACTCTGGTGGGCACTCTTACGCACAATACAGACAACCTTTTTTAGGTGCTAATGAATTGGGGTAGCTGGTGGTAGATACCTGAAACTATAAAACTACAACCCAGAAACCATGAATCTTGAAGATAATTGTATAAAATATTTAGCTTATGAGGGGTGACAATGAGATTGGGAAAGCAATAAGGACCACACTCCCCTCTGTCTAGTTTATGGATGGATGAGTAGAAAAGTAGGGGAAGGAAACAAACAAACAGACAAAGGCACCCAGTGTTCTTTTTTGCTTTGATTGCTCTTTTTCACTTTAATTATTATTCTTGTTACTTTTTGTGTGTCTGGTAATGAAGGTGTCAAGGATTGATTTTGGTGATGAATGTACAACTATGTAATGGTACTGTGAACAATTGAATGTACGATTTGTTTTGTATGACTGTGTGGTATGTGAATATATCTCAATAAAATGAATATTAAAAAAAAAAAAGCCATGGTGTGACTATTCCCATACCACGCCATATTATAGGTTTTCTGGCTTCTGTTTGCATGCTATCAGTATCATTTAGAAGTGATGTCAAATTATGCATATGATTTTTCCATCTTAACTGTTCATGTGCCGAGCAGGACTTGTTTTGGCCACTGCAGTTCTGCACTGTGAACCCCTTAGGGGACCAGTTAGCTACAATTCCATAGGAACCATTAAGCAGTAGCACACCATTAGTCCCTCGACAAGTTTCCCAATGTATTCTCATTAAGTCAGGAGACCAGTACTTTGGTGCTTGGCAGACAGGATGCTGTGGAGTTCCATCATTTATACTACTGTTATGTTGGTATGCAAAACTCTGACCTGTCAACAAATATCATAGAATGAGAGACATTTCCATGCTTTGGAATTATTGAAAGCCATGCTTGTTGCTCAAAAGACATTCTTTCCCATGTCTCAAACATAGCAGTAAATGTAAGAAGGCCAAAGTAGAATTATACTGAGTGCCTTCCTCTTCAGGATGTTCTGGTAGCCTGTCATCCTCCAGGCCAGGAAGCCATGCTGTATCAATGAGATAAATAAGAGGGGCTGGGTCATTCCACTCCACAGGCCGTAATAGAGGAGGATTGGGAATATTTGCCCAATAAGTATAATTACGAGCATGGGCATCTACTAAAGGAAGCATACTTACAGTAGTAGTTACAATAGCAAATAAAGCTATCACCAGATTAGAGGGGGTGAATGGCCGGTGCTCCTGCCATGCCAGCCATTCAGCCTGTTGGCACAAATTTTTAATTTGTCCCTATGTAGGAGGAGAAGCCTCAATGGTGGCCGGTGTTGGTCTGATGTGAGTCATTTTCAGTGAGAGGTCCTCCATTTGCATCACCGGGGGTTCTATGTTCCACATGAACTTTCTCTTTTTCCGGCTCATGGTATAGTTTCAAATAGGAGTTTGATCTTCACCTGGAGGGACACAAGCAAACCCTTGCCCCCATGTTAACAATTTTCCTATTGTCCACTTCCCTGTCACAGGGTCCTTCCACCACACAGGAGGACTTTTAGTAAAAATGGATTTGGATGTAGTAGGAAGGCTGAAGAAATGTCTTTCCTCAGGAGTGCCATGAAGTTTCTCATAAAAATTTAAATAATTCAAGGTAAACAAAACACGGGAGAGATGGACCGCAGGAGTGCTTTTATACATACTCTCATCTCCCCCTTTTTGTTTTTGTAAATATATATATTTTTTGTCTTGCTACAAAATGTAAAGTTGATGAGGTTTGGAATAGCATGTAAGTGCATTTTACTCAGATTATTGGAAATGACTTTTTATAAAATGAATTTTATATTCAAATTAAGATCTTAATTTTACTGTAGTGACATAATAAATCACTGATAATTTGTGAAATATTAAACTGTAGTTGATTACACCAGTAGGTTGAAGAAATTTAGTGTTTTAATAGTTACCTTAACCCAATTTTCTATTTTGCAAAGCATTGTTTTGTTATTAGAATAACAGAAAGAATGTGAAATAGTTGAGGAAATTTATTTTTATTGCTTACTATATGGTCATACAAAGAATAAAGAAGCAGATCTTTTATATTTCACCAATTTTTTACTTTGTTCACTGAATGATAAAGTTTCTGATGTATTCATGATTATAAATTATATATTGAAGTCCTTAAATGAACACTCTCAAATATAACTGGGCACTTTGATATCAATTACAGTTTAAATTTACAAGATTAAATCTATAGTTTCACCAAGTAGGAGAAATATGCACACAATACATCAATAAGAATTTTTAGAGATGAGGATATTGCAAGTGAATTAAATTTAATTTAGATAAACAGACTTAGTCTGCTAAAATTACTTATAAAAAGGAAAATAAGTGTTTTCAAAAGCAAAGAAGCTATTAATAATAGCATGAATTATATTCTTCTATATTTTTTTAAGTACTGCTATCATTGGAGCATGATAGACATTATATAGATACATACACATATATATATAAATTATAGCAGTAACAAATTTTAAGTGCTTGATTTAACTCTTTTTAATTTAAAAGATAACTAAGTAAAGTGGTTATATTTTCCCAGGCTTCATTTTCACAGTATACTATATTTATACAATTTTTAAAAATAGTTTCCACTTTACTTACATTATTATTTTCATGATTCAAAATGTTTTAAAATATATTTTAAAATATATTTTAAGTGTCTATTATGTGCAGACAGGTATAATTAAACATAATATGTCCTCAGTGAAATCTATTCATAAATATTTAAAAGTAGTAGAATTTAGAGAGATACATTATTTTTGTTAAGAGTAGGACAACAGGCAGATCCATAATATAATACTATTATATTATATTATATTATATTATATTATTAATCCATAATATAATCAAATAGATTTGATTGTGGCAAATCTTATTTAATGACAAGCAAGTTATGAGTGAGGAAATATTCCCTTTATACATGTATATTTTTAATGAGACAATAAATAAGTTAAATAAAATGGCCATTTGAATTGGGCACTGCTGGGAAGTACCCCTTTTTAGGAAGTATTTTTTATAAGACAAACAACACACACACACACACACACACACACACACACACACACACAAACACACAATTGACTTGCAGAGGCTTTTTGAGAAAAAGGAATAATTGAATACACGTGACAAAATTGCGGAGAAGTTCTTTTGACAAAAGAGATTTTTTGCCTTTTACATTGATTACTTAGGAAAACATTTTTATAACCTTTTACTAAGAAATAATACCTTAATAATCTAAGGGAACTTTTAATAAAAGCACATTTAAAAAAAATATTTCATATTAAAATTACCAAAATGATTTTGGAAATTGTTTTTAAGCAAACATTTTACAACATACAATTATTATGATGAGAAGTAGGATAGGAGAAGCAGGAAGAGAGTGGCTAGGTTGATAGTAAAACAGCAGGAGTATATTTTGTGAATTATTAGGCACATACATACAACATTGAATATTAATTACTGCTTTAGGTGGTGATTAGAATATTTAATGCTATTTTGTTTCACAAAACCACTTTTTTTTCTTTAAGTTGTGAAGTTCTATTGTTAAGCAGTTATTACTAGTTTTTACCATTTTCTAACTTTTACCACAGAAATAATTTTTTCCACAAACTTTTTATAGCTTTCTGTATCCATCCCTCACCATCCCTCAACCTTGATTACAAAAACAAATTTTCCACTTCACAAACTTTTTGCAACTTTCTGTATTCATTCCGGCTTCATCCTACATTCTTAAACAATTAGTTATTTAGAGCAAAGCTACTTTCTCTTTCCCTCTAATTAGAAAAACATTCTTTATACTTTTTATACAACATGCTATTACCATAAAAATTAAACTTACTAGAACAATGCCAAACATTCAAAATACTTCAGTTAATGCATTCTGAAACAGAAATAAACAATCTTTTGGCAGGGATTAATGGAATGTATAGGTGTTACATTGTTCCATAACAGGACAATAAGAATTGTTAGGAATAGGAATTTGTTTTTTTGTGTTGCTTGTCCTGCAAAGGCAGAGGAGGTGAGGCAGCCAATCTTCCTCCTTTTTAATTACATCCTTTTTTTCAGACTCCTCAGGGAGAGCCCTGGGCTGAACTGATGACTGAAGGGGACATAGGGTGATACAAACTAGCCCCCAGGTTATTAAGGTTGAGACCAATATTTTGCTTTCTAATTTATGTTTCTTCTTAAGAACGTAGCTGACAAGTTTCCCAAATCCCAAATTTAAAGTGCCTTGTTGAATAGAAGACAGCTGGGGGTTTTTGTTCCCAGTACAGGTCGGGGAGCAGGAGGAGGCAGTGGAAGCTCCTTAAATTGAGGTGGGGGAGCGGAGGGCAATGGACAACATGGCTTAAGGGAGAGAGAATCCTCACCCTCTGGGTCTGCCGGATTATCATTATTCTCCTCCTCATCCTCCATCGGGAGGGGCTTTAAAACTGACTTGGAGGCGGGGCAAGATGGCAGACTGGTGAGCTGTATGTTTTAGTTACTCCTCCAGGAAAGTAGGTAAAAAGCCAGGAACTGCGTGGACTGGACACCACAGAGCAATCTGTCTTTGGGCATACTTCATACAACACTCATGAAAACGTGGAACTGCTGAGATCAGCGAAATCTGTAAGTTTTTGCGGCCAGGGGACCCGCGCTCCTCCCTGCCAGGCTCAGTCCCAGGGGAGGAGGGGCTGTCAGCTCCAGGAAGGAGAAGGGAGAATTGCAGTGGCTGCTCTTATCGGAAACTCATTCTACTGATTCAAACTCCAACCATAGATAGACTGAGACCAGACACCAGAGACTCTGAGAGCAGCCAGCCCAGCAGAGAGGAGACAGGCATAGAAAAAAAACAACACGAAAAACTCCAAAATAAAAGCAGAGGATTTTTGGAGTTCTGGTGAACACAGAAAGGGGAAGGGCGGAGATCAGGCCTTGAGGCGCATATGCAAATCCCGAAGCAAGGCTGATCTCTCTGCCCTGTGCACCTTTCCTTAATGGCCCTGGTTGCTTTGTCTATTAGCATTTCAATAACCCATTAGAACTCTGAGGAGGGCCGTTTTTTTTTTTTTGTTTGTTTGTTTTTTTTAAATCCTTTTTGCTTTTTCTAAAACAATTACTCTAAGAAGCTCAATACACAAAGCTTCAAAGAATTGAAATTTGGGCACGTCAAGTCAAGAGCAGAACTAAGAGAGCTCTGAGACAAAAGGCAATAATCCAGTGGCTGAGAAAATTCATTAAACAACACAACTTCCCAAGAAAAGGGGGGTGTCCGCTCACAGCCACCATCCTGGTGGACAGGAAACACTCCTGCCCATCGCCAGCCCCATAGCCCAGAGCTGCCCCAGACAACCCAGTGTGACGGAAGTGCTTCAAATAACAGGCACACACCACAAAACTGGGCGTGGACATTAGCCTTCCCTGCAACCTCAGCTGAATGTCCCAGAGCTGGGAAGGGGGAGCAGTGTGAATTAACAGAGCCCCATTCAGCCATCATTTCAGCAGACTGGGAGCCTCCCTACACAGCCCAGCAGCCCAGAACTGCCCTGGGGGGACGGCACTCACCTGTGACATAGCACAGTCATCCCTCAACAGAGGACCCGGGGTGCACAGCCTGGAAGAGGGGCCCACTTGCAAGTCTCAGGAGCCATACGCCAATACCAAAGACTTGTGGGTCAGTGGCAGAGACAAACTGTGGCAGGACTGAACTGAAGGATTAGACTATTGCAGTAGCTTTAAAACTCTAGGATCATCAGGGAGATTTGATTGTTAGGGCCACCCCCCCTCCCCGACTGCCCAGAAACACGCCCCACATACAGGGCAGGCAACACCAACTACACACGCAAGCTTGGTACACCAATTGGGCCCCACAAGACTCACTCCCCCACTCACTAAAAAGGCTAAGCAGGGGAGATCTGGCTTGTGGAGAACAGGTGGCTCGTGGACGCCACCTGCTGGTTAGTTAGAGAAAGTGTACTCCATGAAGCTGTAGATCTGATAAATTAGAGATAAGGACTTCAACTGGTCTACAAACCCTAAAAGAACCCTATCAAGTTCAGCAAATGCCACGAGGCCAAAAACAACAGAAAATTATAAAGCATATGAAAAAACCAGACGATATGGATAACCCAAGCCCAAGCACCCAAATCAAAAGACCAGAAGAGACACACCTAGAGCAGCTACTCAAAGAACTAAAGATGAACAATGAGACCATAGTACGGGATATGAAGGAAATCAAGAAGACCCTAGAAGAGCATAAAGAAGACATTGCAAGACTAAATAAAAAAATGGATGATCTTATGGAAATTAAAGAAACTGTTGACCAAATTAAAAAGATTCTGGACACTCATAGTACAAGACTAGAGGAAGTTGAACAACGAATCAGTGACCTGGAAGATGACAGAATGGAAAATGAAAGCATAAAAGAAAGAATGGGGAAAAAAATTGAAAAGCTCGAAATGGACCTCAGGGATATGATAGATAATATGAAACGTCCGAATATAAGACTCATTGGTGTCCCAGAAGGGGAAGAAAAGGGTAAAGGTCTAGGAAGAGTATTCAAAGAAATTGTTGGGGAAAACTTCCCAAATCTTCTAAACAACATAAATACACAAATCATAAATGCTCAGCGAACTCCAAATAGAATAAATCCAAAAAAACCCACTCCGAGACATATACTGATCACACTGTCAAACATAGAAGAGAAGGAGCAAGTTCTGAAAGCAGCAAGAGAAAAGCAATTCACCACATACAAAGGAAACAGCATAAGACTAAGTAGTGACTACTCAGCAGCCACCATGGAGGCGAGAAGGCAGTGGCATGATATATTTAAAATTCTGAGTAAGAGGAATTTCCAGCCAAGAATACTTTATCCAGCAAAGCTCTCCTTCAAATTTGAGGGAGAGCTTAAATTTTTCACAGACAAAGAAATGCTGAGAGAATTTGCTAACAAGAGACCTGCCCTACTGGAGATACTAAAGGGAACCCTACAGACAGAGAAACAAAGACAGGACAGAGAGACTTGGAGAAAGGTTCAGTACTAAAGAGATTCGGTATGGGTACAATAAAGGATATTAATAGAGAGAGGGAAAAATATGGCAAACATAATCCAAAGGATAAGATGGCCGATTCAAGAAATGCCTTCACGGTTTTAACGTTGAATGTAAATGGATTAAACTCCCCAATTAAAAGATATGGATTCACAGAATGGATCAAAAAAAATGAACCATCAATATGTTGCATACAAGAGACTCATCTTAGACACAGGGACACAAAGAAACTGAAAGTGAAAGGATGGAAAAAAATATTTCATGCAAGCTACAGCCAAAAGAAAGCAGGTGTAGCAATAATAATCTCAGATAAAATAGACTTCAAATGCAGGGATGTTTTGAGAGACAAAGAAGGCCACTACATACTAAAAAAAGGGGCAATTCAGCAAGAAGAAATAACAATCGTAAATGTCTATGCACCCAATCAAGGTGCCACAAAATACATGAGAGAAACATTGGCAAAACTAAAGGAAGCAATTGATGTTTCCAAAATAATTGTGGGAGACTTCAACACATCACTCTCTCCTATAGATAGATCAACCAGACAGAAGACCAATAAGGAAATTGAAAACCTAAACAATCTGATAAATGAATTAGATTTAACAGACATCTACAGGACATTACATCCCAAATCACCAGGATACACATACTTCTCTACTGCTCACGGAACTTTCTCCAGAATAGATCATATGCTGGGACATAAAACAAGCCTCAATAAATTTAAAAAGATTGAAATTATTCAAAGCACATTCTCTGACCACAATGGAATACAATTAGAAGTCAATAACCATCAGAGACTTAGAAAATTCACAAATACCTGGAGGTTAAACAACACACTCCTAAACAATCAGTGGGTTAAAGAAGAAATAGCAAGAGAAATTGCTAAATATATAGAGACGAATGAAAATGAGAACACAACATACCAAAACCTATGGGATGCAGCAAAAGCAGTGCTGAGGGGGAAATTTATAGCACTAAACGCATATATTAAAAAGGAAGAAAGAGCCAAAATCAAAGAACTAATGGATCAACTGAAGAAGCTAGAAAATGAACAGCAAACCAATCCTAAACCAAGTACAAGAAAAGAAATAACAAGGATTAAAGCAGAAATAAATGACATAGAGAACAAAAAAACAATAGAAAGGATAAATATCACCAAAAGTTGGTTCTTTGAGAAGATCAACAAGATTGACAAGCCCCTAGCTAGACTGACAAAATCAAAAAGAGAGAAGACCCATATAAACAAAATAATGAATGAAAAAGGTGACATAACTGCAGATCCTGAAGAAATTAAAAAAATTATAAGAGGATATCATGAACAACTGTATGGCAACAAACTGGGTAATGTAGAAGAAATGGACAATTTCCTGGAAACATATGAACAACCTAGACTGACCAGAGAAGAAATAGAAGACCTCAACCAACCCATCACAAGCAAAGAGATCCAATCAGTCATCAAAAATCTTCCCACAAATAAATGCCCAGGGCCAGATGGCTTCACAGGGGAATTCTACCAAACTTTCCAGAAAGAACTGACACCAATCTTACTCAAACTCTTTCAAAACATTGAAAAAAATGGAACACTACCTAACTCATTTTATGAAGCTAACATCAATCTAATACCAAAACCAGGCAAAGATGCTACAAAAAAGGAAAACTACCGGCCAATCTCCCTAATGAATATAGATGCAAAAATCCTCAACAAAATACTTGCAAATCGAATCCAAAGACACATTAAAAAAATCATACACCATGACCAAGTGGGGTTCATTCCAGGCATGCAAGGATGGTTCAACATAAGAAAAACAATCAATGTATTACAACACATTAAAAACTCGAAAGGGAAAAATCAATTGATCATCTCAATAGATGCTGAAAAAGCATTTGACAAAATCCAACATCCCTTTTTGATAAAAACACTTCAAAAGGTAGGAATTGAAGGAAACTTCCTCAACATGATAAAGAGCATATATGAAAAACCCACAGCCAGCATAGTACTCAATGGTGAGAGACTGAAAGCCTTCCCTCTAAGATCAGGAACAAGACAAGGATGCCCGCTGTCACCTCTGTTATTCAACATTGTGCTGGAAGTGCTAGCCAGGGCAATCCGGCAAGACAAAGAAATAAAAGGCATCCAAATTGGAAAAGAAGAAGTAAAACTGTCATTGTTTGCAGATGATATGATCTTATATCTAGAAAACCCTGAGAAATCAACGATACACCTACTAGAGCTAATAAACAAATTTAGCAAAGTAGCGGGATACAAGATTAATGCACATAAGTCAGTAATGTTTCTATATGCTAGAAATGAACAAACTGAAGAGACACTCACGAAAAAGATACCATTTTCAATAGCAACTAAAAAAATCAAGTACCTAGGAATAAACTTAACCAAAGATGTAAAAGACCTATACAAAGAAAACTACATAACTCTACTAAAAGAAATAGAAGGGGACCTTAAAAGATGGAAAAATATTCCATGTTCATGGATAGGAAGGCTAAATGTCATTAAGATGTCAATTCTACCCAAACTCATCTACAGATTCAATGCAATCCCAATCAAAATTCCAACAACCTACTTTGCAGACTTGGAAAAGCTAGTTATCAAATTTATTTGGAAAGGGAAGATGCCTCGAATTGCTAAAGACACTCTAAAAAAGAAAAACGAAGTGGGAGGACTTACACTCCCTGACTTTGAAGCTTATTATAAAGCCACAGTTGCCAAGACAGCATGGTACTGGCACAAAGATAGACATATAGATCAATGGAATCGAATTGAGAATTCAGAGATAGACCCTCAGATCTATGGCCGACTGATCTTTGATAAGGCCCCCAAAGTCACCGAACTGAGCCATAATGGTCTTTTCAACAAATGGGGCTGGGAGAGTTGGATATCCATATCCAAAAGAATGAAAGAGGACCCCTACCTCACCCCCTACACAAAAATTAACTCAAAATGGACCAAAGATCTCAATATAAAAGAAAGTACCATAAAACTCCTAGAAGATAATGTAGGAAAACATCTTCAAGACCTTGTATTAGGAGGCCACTTCCTAGACTTTACACCCAAAGCACAAGCAACAAAAGAGAAAATAGATAAATGGGAACTCCTCAAGCTTAGAAGTTTCTGCACCTCAAAGGAATTTCTCAAAAAGGTAAAGAGGCAGCCAACTCAATGGGAAAAAATTTTTGGAAACCATGTATCTGACAAAAGACTGATATCTTGCGTATACAAAGAAATCCTACAACTCAATGACAATAGTACAGACAGCCCAATTATAAAATGGGCAAAAGATATGAAAAGACAGTTCTCTGAAGAGGAAATACAAATGGCCAAGAAACACATGAAAAAATGTTCAGCTTCACTAGCTATTAGAGAGATGCAAATTAAGACCACAATGAGATACCATCTAACACCGGTTAGAATGGCTGCCATTAAACAAACAGGAAAGTACAAATGCTGGAGGGGATGTGGAGAAATTGGAACTCTTATTCATTGTTGGTGGGACTGTATAATGGTTCAGCCACTCTGGAAGTCAGTCTGGCAGTTCCTTAGAAAACTAGATATAGAGCTACCATTCGATCCAGCGATTGCACTTCTCGGTATATACCCGGAAGATCGGAAAGCAGTGACACGAACAGATATCTGCACGCCAATGTTCATAGCGGCATTATTCACAATTGCCAAGAGATGGAAACAACCCAAATGTCCTTCAACAGATGAGTGGATAAATAAAATGTGGTATATACACACGATGGAATACTACGCGGCAGTAAGAAGGAACGATCTGGTGAAACATATGACAACATGGATGAACCTTGAAGACATAATGCTGAGCGAAATAAGCCAGGCACAAAAAGAGAAATATTATATGCTACCACTAATGTGAACTTTGAAAAATGTAAAACAAATGGTTTATAATGTAGAATGTAGGGGAACTAGCAGTAGAGAGCAATTAAGGAAGGGGCAACAATAATCCAAGAAGAACAGATAAGCTATTTAACGTTCTGGGGATGCCCAGAAATGACTATGGTCTGTTAATTTCTGATGGATGTAGTAGGAACAAGTTCACTGAAATGTTGCTATATTATGTAACTTTCTTGGGGTAAAGTAGGAACATGTTGGAAGTTAAGCAGTTATCTTAGGTTAGTTGTCTTTTTCTTACTCCCTTGCTATGGTCTCTTTGAAATGTTCTTTTATTGTATGTTTGTTTTCTTTTTAACTTTTTTTTTCATACAGTTGATTTGAAAAAAGAAGGGAAAGTTAAAAAAAAAAAAAAAAGAAAAAAGACAAACAAGGAAAAAAAAAAAAAAAGATGTAGTGCCCCCTTGAGGAGCCTGTGGAGAATGCAGGGGTAGTCGCCTACCCCACCTCCATGGTTGCTAACATGACCACAGACATAGGGGACTGGTGGTTTGATGGGTTGAGCCCTCTACCATAAGTTTTACCCTTGGGAATACGGTTGCTGCAAAGGAGAGGCTAGGCCTCCCTGTATTTGTGCCTAAGAGTCTCCTCCTGAATGCCTCTTTGTTGCTCAGATGTGGCCCTCTCTCTCTGGCTAAGCCAACTTGAAAGGTGAAATCACTGCCCTCCCCCCTACGTGGGATCAGACACCCAGGGAAGTGAATCTCCCTGGCAACGTGGAATATGACTCCCGGGGAGGAATGTAGACCCGGCATCGTGGGATGGAGAACATCTTCTTGACCAAAAGGGGGATGTGAAAGGAAATGAAATAAGCTTCAGTGGCAGAGAGATTCCAAAACGAGCCGAGAGATCACTCTGGTGGGCACTCTTACGCACACTTTAGACAACCTTTTTTAGGTTCTAAAGAATTGGGGTAGCTGGTGGCGGATACCTGAAACTATCAAACTACAACCCAGAACCCATGAATCTCGAAGACAGTTGTATAAAAATGCAGCTTATGAGGGGTGACAGTGGGATTGGGAATGCCATAAGGACCAAACTCCACTTTGTCTAGTTTATGGATGGATGTGTAGAAAAGTAGGGGAAGCAAACAAACAGACAAAGGTACCTAGTGTTCTTTTTTACTTCAATTGCTCTTTTTCACTGTAATTATTATTCTTGTTATTTTTGTGTGTGTGCTAATGAAGGTGTCAGGGATTGATTTAGGTGATGAATGTACAACTATGTAATGGTACTGTAAACAATCGAAAATACAATTTGTTTTGTATGACTGCGTGGTATGTGAATATATCTCAATAAAATGATGATTAAAAAAAAAAAAAAAAAAAAAACTGACTTAATTGAGGTCCAAGTGGACCAAATAGTGACTGGCAAAGGGACACCCTGTATATGCAATCTTTTTAATTCTTTACCCACCTTATCCCAAACACTAGATTCCAGGGAGCCAAGAGAAGGAAACCAAGAGCAATACTTTTCTACAATTTGCAAGAGTTTTAGAATATGAGATTCATTAGCCTTAGCACTGCCAGCTTTTAAGAGCTGACGGAGGAGATAGACATAAGGTCGATACTTGGTTATGCTGTCTCCATTCCCCACAGTAACCCTGCTTTAACAAAATGCTCAGGTGTCTTCTTACCTAGAGAAGTAGTGAGGCCTCTGCTCCACCCGAGTTCCTGTGCCGATATCATACACCTTAGTCAATTAACTGAGCCTTCCCCGGAATGGAACGGACCAGCTCCTTTGAGATTCCGGCCCCACATTGGGTGCCACTTGTTGCCGGGGGCAATGCAGAAATTAAGATTAGAGACAAAAATATCTCTTGGAGACTGGGAGCAGGGGACACACTGCCTGTCCGGCGAGTGTGTGTGTCCTGTTCCCAAGACCCTTATTTATTATGCTTTTAGGGTAGAGAAATGCTTTACTGTGCACGTAGACATTTTCACATGGTTGTTGACATCTGTCTGCAAAATGGATCTTATCTTATTCTCAAGGACAATAACAGGAAAACAGTTCCCCAGCTGCATTCTCACGTCCACGCATACTTTAATGAGGTGTGCCTTGATAGTGCTCTATCTCAGCAGGGGCCTAGTGTTCCAGGCCCCCACCTCAAGTATGCAGGAAGGAGAGGAGAAACTTCAGGCTCTGTTTTCCACAGCACTTGCTTGTGGCCAAATAAGAGAGGCCCATTGATTTTTTCCCCCTTCTTTCTTTTAAAGCTTCCGCCCTTCCTTATTCTTGTTTCTCTCTTTGTTCTTTCTGTCTTTCCTTCCTTTTCTCTAAAAGTTTTAATACCTGTAAGGACGTTTAACATTAATCATGTTTAGATTCTTTGAGTTTTCTGACTTTCATGAGGTGATTTCATTGAAGAAAGGAGAAGATGTAGGTATGTTTAGTTTCACAGTTAAAATGTATGGTCCTCGGGGAGAACTTAAGATGGCAGCTAGGTAAGATGGGGCAAAATAACACCTCCATGAAAAATACTAGATAAAAACCAGAAGGTGACCCAGAATACCGGTTTCAGCAATGCACCAGCTGGACAAGTTCTGCTAGAACCACAGGGGCTGTACATTTGGTGCAAATGGGAGTCTGCATTCTGAAATGAGTGAGTAAGCCAGCTGAAAGATCCACAGCCATGCTGCAGTGTGGTGAAGCCAGGGGTTGGCATTTGGAAACGGAGTGGTTCTTTAAAAAAAAAAAAAAAAAAGGGAAAAACCCAGGAGCGGCTGCATTTGCAACAGTGAAAACCATGCAGTGGAAGCATGGCAGAAGCAGTCTGAGCCAGCCTCTTGGTGTCTGGCATGGAGGATAGCCCACTGCAGATTCCTTCAAGGCCAGGGGAGCAGAGGGGAGAGCCGGAAGGAGAAAGAAACCCCACTGCTTGCAGCTGCTCCCCAGCAGGCTAGAGACACTCCTGCCTGGGGCTGTGCCCACAGCCCAGAGCAGTGCCAGTTGTCCCTGAGCTGGGAAGGAGGAACTGTGCAAGGAGAGGGGAGGGGTGGAGATGCCCCGTTCAGCCATCTTTGCATCAGGCTGAGAGCGCCCCTGCATGGCCTGGCAGCCCTGAGCTTCCCTTGAGGGATGGCGCGCACTGGTGATGTAGCACAGCATTTCCTCAGCAGAGGTCCTGGAAGATCACAGCTGAGAAGGGGGGCCCACTCAGAAAACCCAGGGAAGCTACATCAATGCCAGTGGTTTGTGGGTCAGCATCAGAGAGGATCGGGGGCAGAACTGAAATGAAGGCTTAGACTCTTGCAACAGCTTGAATCTCCAGAAACACCTGGAGGTTTGAATATTAAAGCTGCCCTACCTCCTAGCCACTGGAACACACACCCCACATTCAGGGAGGATGGCTCCAGCAACACACCCAAACTGAGTTCACCAACTGAAATCCACAAGAATCATTTCCTCACACACCACAAGAACAAAGTTGAGAACTGACTTGAGGGGTATAGGTGACTCGCAGATGCCATCTGCTGGTTAGTTATAGAAAGTGTACGCCACCAACTTGTATTTCTAAAAAATTAGATTGGTATTTTTTTTTTTTACAACTTGAAAGAAACTTATCAAGCAAAGCAAATGCCAAGAGGCCAAAAACAACAGAAAATCTTAATGCATATGATAAAACCAGAAGATATGGAGAACTCAATCCCAAAGACCCAAATCAAAATATCAGAAGAGACACAGTACTTGGCACAATTAATCAAAGAACTACAATTGAGGAATGAAAACATCGCAAAGGATATAAAGGACATCAAGAAGACCATGGAACAGGATATAAGGGACATAAAGAAGACCCAAGAAGAGCATAAAGAAGACATTACAAGAGTAAATAAAAAAATAGAAGATCTTATGGAAATTAAAGAAACTGTAGGCCAAATTAAAAAGACTCTGGATACTCATAATACAAGATTAGAGGAAGTTGAACAACGACTCAGTGTCCTAGAAGTCCACAGAACAGAAAATGAAAGAACAAAAGAAAGAATGGAGAAAAAAATTGAAAAAAATTGAAAAGGATCTCAGGGATACGATAGATAAAATAAAACATCCAAATTTAAGATTCATTGGTGTCCCAGAAGGGGAAGAGAAGGGTAAAGGTCTAGAAAGAGTATTCAAAGAAATTTTTGGGGAAAACTTCCCAAACCTTCTACACAATGTAAATACACAAAGCATAAATGCCCGGTGAATTCCAAATAGAATAAATCCAAATAAACCCACTCCGAGACATATTCTGATCTGACTCTCAAATACTGAAGAGAAGGAGCAAGTTCTGAAAGCAGCAAGAGAAAAGCAATTCACCACATACAAAGGAAACAACATAAGACTAAGTTGTGACTACTCAGTGGCCACCATGGAGGCCAGAAGGCAGTGGCATGACATATTTAAAATTCTGAGAGAGAAAAATTTCCAACCAAGAATACTTTATCCAGCAAAACTCTCCTTCAAATTTGAGGGAGAGCTTAAATTTTTCACAGACAAACAAATCCTGAGAGATTTTGCTAATGAAAGACCTGCCCTACTTCAGATGCTAAAGGGAGCCCTACCAACAGAGAAACAAAGAAAGGAGAGAAAGATATAGAGAATTTTAACAGACATATGTAGAACCTTACATCCCAAATTACCAAGACACCCATTTTTCTCTAGTGATCATGAATCTTTCTCCAGAATGGACTAATAAGCTGGGACATAAAACAAGCCTCAATAATTTTTTTTTTTAATAAGTATGTCCCCCTCTCCCCCATTCATTTCTTTTTATTTCTTTTTTTTCTTTTTTTTATCTTCATTTTATTGAGATATAGTCACATACCACGCAGTCATACAAAACAAATCGTACTTTTGATTGTTTACAGTACCATTACATAGTTGTACATTCATCACCTAAATCAATCCCTGACACCTTCATTAGCACACACACAAAAATAACAAGAATAATAATTAGAGTGAAAAAGAGCAATTGAAGTAAAAAAGAACACTGGGTACCTTTGTCTGTTTGTTTCCTTCCCCTATTTTTCTACTCATCCATCCATAAAGTAGACAAAGTGGAGTGTGGTCCTTATGGCTTTCCCAATCCCATTGGCCTCAATAAATTAAAAAAAAAAAAAAATGGATATACTCAAAGCACATTCTCTGACCACAATGGAATACAAATAGAAGTCAATAATTTGTGAAATGTAACTCCACTGTTTACTTCCTACATGATACAAAATACACAAACTCTAATGACAAATCAGTGGTTTTGAACTCAATGTAAAATATGTAAGTTTTGACAAGAACTATATAAAGGTGGGGGAATGGAGGAGTATAGGAGCATAGTGTATGTGTCCTATTGAAATTAAGTTGGTATCAAAGAAAAACAAGATTGTTATGGATTTAAGAGTTTAATTTTAAGCCCCACAGTAAACACAAAGAAATTATTAGAGAATATGACCATAGAGATGAAGAGTAGAGTATGGGTTAAGAGAAATGGGGGAAGGGGCAATGGGGAGTTAAGAAATGAGTGTAGAGTTGCTGTTTGAGGTGAAGGGAAATTTCTAGTAATGGATGGTGGGAAAGAGATAGCATTACAACATTCTAAATGTGATTAATCCCACTAATGGAAGGCTAGGGAGGGGGTAGAATGGGAAGATTTAGGCTGTATATATGTTTCCACAATTGAGAAAAAAAAAAAAAAAAAGGACAGTCTGAATAGATGACAATTGAATGCCAAGGATGACCCTGTATGGGATCTGAATGGAGGACAGGAGGCTCAAAGGGACACAGTTGAGACACGGGGAAAAAAAAGGAGATATAGAATGTATGCTTTGTATCAATGTTGCGTCTCTAGTACTTCTTAGCTGCATTTAATGGGATTGCATAAAAGAATATTCTTGTTCATGGGAATTGTATATGTTAATTATAGTGTTTGTTCAACGATGGATGCAGCTAGCTCTCAGACATTCAGAAGACAGAGCAATAGATGATGGATGATAGGGAGGGAGAGAAAGAAATACCAGTGTGACAGCATGTTAAAGTTGGTGGATTGGGGTATCAGGGGAGGGGGGTCAGGGTATGCTGGAGTTCTGTGTACGGGGTGTGTATTGTTTTTGCAACTGTTCCTATAACTTCGAATTTATTTCAAAATAAAATAAAATTAAAAAATAAAATAAAATAAAATATATGGTCCTCAAAATTGGGGTGTCAAATAATTTCAAAGTTTTTAGCTTATTTTTAAAAATGTCCTGCTTTCACATTGAAAAACAGCCTCCAAAATATTGCTTACTTCAAAAGACAAAAAGAAGCAGCAGCAATATCTTGTTCTCTAATCACAGACAAGTTAGAGTGTTTGTGGTTCTTGGATTTTTTAAGACTATTTGCAGGATACTAATCCCTAAACATTGCCTTCACTCCATCTTTAGTCCTTCTGAGCACTATCTCAGGAGTTGAACCCTTATTATCCTTCTAAGAAATACTTAAGCTTTCATTGCAGTTATTTCCTTTTTTCCTTGCTGGTGGTTGAGGTAGATGGGGCAGTTTGGTTCGGTAGTGTTTATACTTTGGTCTCAGTATTTGAGTTAAACTGCTTTTTGTTAATGAGTGGGCTGGTTGTTAGCAGGTTTGTTTTTCCTGATTGTTACTCAACAAACAATTTAAAAGTTAATGCCACTTTTAGAGTGTGGGCTGGTGAGATTAATTTATTTTAATATCCCAGCTAGAGATATGACCTTTAACTGACCTAGACAGGTTTGTTGTGATTTACCTTTTTTCTCTTGTCTTTTTTCTTCAGTGAACCAATAGTAGTTTTAGTCAACATTGTTAAAAATGGAGTTATGTCCTTATATGTCAAGACCCCTAATTACACCCAAAGTAGGTATTTTCTCTTGGACATATTAAAAAGTACTTAAAAGGAAGTTTAGATGGACTTGTGGCACAAAAAAATGCGTTTAATGTCAGCTAATGCAGGCTGCTAAACCTGTGGCCACCGAGTATTGATTAAATAGGGAAGAATATCTAGGCAGTATTTTTGAGAACACAGCCGTGCTATTGCTTATCTGTAGGAGAACATCCCAGATTTGATTACATTCTGTGCCTACAATGTTGAGTTTTAAGGATTTGGGGAAAAGTGGAATTGTTAAATGTATTGCTCCTATTCTTGGAAAAGTAGAAGTCTGGAAGTGTTAATAATGTACATGTCACTGTGACCTCCTCTACTGACAGAACTGATTTATGCCAGAATATTTTCTGGCACATAGACAAGTGGCATTGATATTGATCAACTTTTGAAAGATGGGAAACATTTGAAATTTTCATCTTTTCCTTCCATAGTCCCATCTTCAATATTTAAAATTTTTTAGATTGCCAGTACTGATGACCCATTACAATGTCCCACTAGATTTTAAAACTGCACAGGCTTGAGTTTTCTCTTGCTTGACTTTAAAAGGAAGGTTGATTCATAATGTTTATCCTCTTATATAAAATTCTGGTATGAAGGTGTCATCTCTCCAAATAAGCTATTTACAAAATGTTTATGCACATTGATAATCCTAAATTCTTATATGAGAATGTGAAAGTATAATCGACTTAAACAGTCTTATTTGTTGCCAAGAATAATACAGAAAAAGTAGTTGATGAATGAATATATAGGGTTTTAATCTTAAGATAGTAAAAATATTCAAAGACCATGCTGTTTCTTGAGCATCAATTTCTTAAGCAGTCCAAATCTAACCTTAGAAGAAAGGCTTCATGTTAAGCACCTTTAACCTTCGTGGATAAGCTTTCAACTTGCTCTTGCTAAGAGAATAGTGCCTAAGTTACAGAAGACATTAGTTTGAAGAATTCACTCTTTTTGTTAAACTTAAGGTATCAAAATAGATTTTGATATGTAAATGAATTTTCTGAAATGACACTGCCTCTATTTCTATATCCATTTTGCTTGGACTATCTAATCAGTCCTATGAATGTATCCCTAAATATGGTTACTGAAAACAGAATAGCTGCCTCATGACAATTAAGTAAATGTTATTTAAGGAGGGAAAAAAATTTTAATTTTGAATTGAGTGCGTAGGCTCCCTGCCATTATAGTTTTTTTTTTTCACACTATTCAATAACTTAACCTGAATCGTAAATGTTTGTAAAGGTTAATTGTCCTGCATCAAACTTGTATTAAATAATTCCATCCACTTGAGGAGGAGGTAGAAGCTGGACACTGATTCATATGCCTGTGAATCAGTAAAGACTGAATGAGGGTCCCATGTTGAGTTGGTAATTTTGATAAATAATAAAAATTATCTAGTTGGAGGTAATACAATAAATAATTCTATTAACTGGAAGATCATAGAATGTGTTCATCGTATTTGTCAGGACAGATAGTTTTTACTATGGGATGAATAGGTAAAAATTATGTTACATAATAATTGGTTTAGGTTCTAAAGAAGAGAATCTGTAAATAAATCTATGTAATATATAATTTGTCCAGATTAGTTTTCATTTGGACAAGAAAGTTCTGAAATATCCCCCGAAGCAGTTTACTTATCAATTGAAAGTCTCCAAAAATAGAACTATTGGGAAATCTTTGTGTGTGGTGGTGGAAAAGAAAAACTCCCTCAGTTTTTTTGGAGGGAATAACTTTAAAAATACTTAAATGGCTAAGTTTCCTTGGTGCAGTTAAGAATTAAACTTGTCGATTTTAACATTGCTGTTACATCTGAAATAAACTGATGTGATGTTCTGCTAATAAAAAAAAAAATAGAAGAAAAATAGTAATATGTTAAATGTAAGCCTAAAACTACCAGTAATTGCAGTAAATGAGAAACGGACTAAATATTTTAACTAAGAGAAAAAAGATTGTCAACTGCTTAAAAAACAAAACTCTTACAAGAGAGATTCTTGAAATATAAAGATTCAGAAAGTGATAGAGGGATGAAAAAAAATAACTCCACCCAACTGTAACCAAAATACAGTGCTGATTCAACAGGAAGATATAAAAATTCTAAATCTGTATGTACTTAATAACACAGACACAAATTTTATAAAGCAAAAATTGTAAGAAATTTAAGGAGAAATAGACAAACCTACACTCATACTTGTAGATTTTAATATACCTCTCTCAATAGCTGATAGAATCAAACAAATCAGCAATGATACAGAATATTTAAACAAGACAATTAATGCACTTGACCCAATTTACAAATACAGAAGTACCCAACTACCATCTATACATTTAAGTACATACAAAATATTCTCAAAAATTTACCTATTGCTGGCTATAAATAATTGAAATCGTAGAGTATGGTCTCTGATCACAATGAAATTAAGCTAGAAATCAATAACATAATTAGCATAATCGCAACTTTTTTGAAAATTATTAAATACATTTTTAAATTATGATAGAGGAAGTTGTTGGTAGGTGGCATGTCCTTTGCTTCCTTTTATTCACAACTTTTCCCAGTGTCTGGTGTACAAGGGAGCACTTTGCAGACATTTCTGAGGTATCTGGCTGAAGAGCAGAAGGAAATGAACAAAAAAGTGACTAGTTTAGAGAAAGCTGAAGAAGCAAGACTTGAAAGCAAGTTCTTCTCATCTGGGATGAAAGCTTAGGGATTCAGATTTCTTGAGGAAATAGTTGCAGAAATGGCCTTTAAAAAAAAAAAAAAATTCTGGGGATTACAACATGGCTAAAACAGAAACCAGGAACAAGCAACTTCCAACTGCAGCCCCAGATAAGGCAGAAGTCACTAGAGGCCACATTCCCATACCCTAGGGCATTCCTCAACGGAAATCATTCCTGTTTCTAACAAGCTGATGGCTGATTAAAACATGTGAATTTTGAATCTTCTCATTTCCATTATTTCTCCTTAATATATTACTTCTCAGCTCTTGGTTTCCTTCCATACATGAAATCATTGAGGCTAACAGCTTGCAGTAGAAGTGGTATGTGCTGCTATTGATGGGTTGTATTCTTAAAATTTGAATGTATGTATAGAATTTTCTCTTTAGTTGAACAATGCACTGATGAAGGAGACATGCTAGAACAATATAAAGTAATTTACTGAAAATAAAAGCATGTGTTTCCTATCTTATAGTGTCAACTGATTCCAACAGTAATAAGCAAATTTTATGATTTTAATGTTTTGGCTTTCCTTGCTTCATTATAAATTTTTAATATTTTTTGTCTTTCATGCAATTCTATTGTGTTACTTTGTTTTGATTTTTTCTTTTTGGATTTTGTAAAACAGAAGTTTCGGATCAAAAATTGATAGACCACATATTTCAAACAGCGAAACAAATGGGATTCTGGAAGATTTGTATCTCTATATTTGACCTTGATTGACCGTAAATCTGTTTAATCTTTAACAATAGAATTTTTCTTGGGCAATTTTTTTCCATTCTTGCTGTAATCTTGTGTAATCTTAGTGCTAACTTAGGAGCTGCCCATTGTAGCTCATGTTGCATAGTTCTGTAGTGTTATTCATATTTTTGTTGAAGTTGTGAATGAAGTGTGTATGTGTATAGACTGCTGAATTCACTTTTGTGCCATTTTTGTAAATCCAATAATTTGCATAATTTATTGTTGCAAATGTCTGAGGTAATTTCACACATTAGAAAATAGATGATGTAGTAACTAGAAACCCAAGCATTCCCACACAAAATCACGTGTGTAGAGTTTTGTGTAGAATTTAGTACAGTCAAGAATGGTTTATAATCTTGGGCTTACAAATTCCAAATTGAAATATTTACTCAGTCTGCCATAGGCATAAGTTTTTTTGTGTGTGACTAATATCTGTGATGTTCAGGGGCCTTGTGAAAATATATGTTGTTCAGGAATCTATTTTATCCAAGACAGAACATTCATTCAGAATTTTATGAAATTGCAAGTCATGTAATTTATAAACTTTTTTAGATGTAGAAAATTTACTTCCACAGTCAACTTTAGTGATTTTAGAATACTGTTTTTTTGGTTGTTTGACTCAAATTGACTTGAGGCCATTTTGGCTATTTTGAAACATAGATGTCTATGAATATATTTTCTTTATTTTTGCAGAATTTATTGAAAAAGAAAGTCAGGAACATTGGGAGATTGGAGTAGGGAGAAGCAGGGAAGACAGAGGAGAGAATGGGTAACTGGACATGGATGGGGAGAGAAGGTGGGAGCATCCTGTCTGGAACTCAGGCAGAGACAGATGTAATAAGTTGTTGAGTGGGGAGGAAATTAAATATAAATTAAGCCCCTTACAGGAGATAGAGAAAGCCTTTTGCTGCCTAACTCAAAGCACAAAGTAAGAGAGGTAAGGGCACAGGGTTCTAACCTTGTGGCAGAAAGATTGACTCTGACAGCATATAATTTGTATGCTGGTTCCATTTAATTGGTTCTTCTGGAAGCTCCATTTTATAGTTCATTAGAATAGTGTATTCTTTACAAATTCTCATTTTTATTAACCATCCTCGAACATAGATTACTAAGACTTGATTATTATTTAAGTAAAAATAATTTTATGATAAAATGAAACACTCGAGGTCCAGAAACTTACAACGGCATGAGCTGAATTCTGGTAAATTATTTCAAAAATTATGATAAGTCAACTAAGTATCATATGATTAGATTATCTAATACAAACACTTTGTTCCTGGTAAATAATTAGATATTTTACTTCTACATGACAGTTTAATATTAGTATTAATATTAATATTCATTTTGCTTTTTTCCTCTGCTTGATCTGATTAAGTATATGAATTTTAATAAAGTTTTCTGGAACAAATTTATAATGAAGGATCATGACAATGAGCATCAGGAGCCTGAAATAAACTAATTTTCCTCTTCATCTTTCACTTGCGCAGAACCTCCCAGCCTTTGGATCACACATTCCTTTTGGATTTTGTTTCCACTGGTATAACAGCTTTCTAGTGACCCAAAATTATATTAGATGGTAACATTGAGCATATCATTGAGATTAAAAATTTCTCAATTCCCATTTTCCCCAATGGGCAGAAAAATAGAAGTCAATAATGTGTTGTGCTTATTTATAAATTTAAGTATCAGTTTTACAGAAATATGTTTATGATAGGAGACTAGATTATTGAGCAAGTAAATTACAAAGTGTTTAATAATATAGGATTGATATATGGATTATAAAATATCCTCCAGTAGAATTTATATAATTTTTAGTCTATTGTTTCTTCATTGATATCTGAAAGTTATCATTCTTGAATCCATTCATCTGAGAAGATTAATCTAATTATTACATTGAAAGATTACAAAGACTATGTTATTTCTGACCACAAAGACATTCTGCTTTGTTCTTTTTCCAACATAGAACAAACAGTATATAAAATTTAGCTGGGTTCAAATCCCAAATTGCAACTAAACTTTAAAGAAATTACCACTTGTTGAGTTTTAGTGTAATATCCAAAAAGAATATCCACAAAGTATCTGAAAAGTCTATTAAAATAGCTTCCATTTTCCAATTACATATCTGTGTAAAGCTAGATTTTCTGCATACACTTCATCTAAAAGAACACATAATGACATTGAATATAGAACCAGTAGAGAATTCAGGTATCTTCTATTAAACCAGATGTTAAAGTGTTCGCAAAAACGTAGAACAATTGCACTCTTCTCACTGATATATTTTTGTTTTGGGAAAAATTAATAATTTTTCAAAAAAGATGCTATTTTAAATGAATTAATAAATATTTTTAAACTTTTTTCAGTTTTAATTTCTAACAGTAAATATTGATAGTACCTATATAAAGTTCTTTGGGGTCCTCAAATAATTTTTTTTTCATTTAAAAAACATATTTTATTGTACATATTTCTTCTATACAATTTTTTTTGCATTATTAAAACTTTGTTATACAAATGCATGTTTGGTGAGTGAGCGGGAGACAGAAGGTGGAGTCAGCGCTGTACACAGCTCCTCGAGGCTTGCAGACTGGACACCACATAGCCAGTCCACCCAGGAGGACAGGCCGGCAGCATTCTGGGGCCTGTTGACACTTGGTTGGTGGGCAGGAACCAGTACAGGGTCCTGTCCAGGGCACGTGGAGCCCAGCACTCTGGAGGCTCCTGGTCTGAGGTCCCTGGGTGGCGGGGGCACAACTCGCATGGTTTAGGGACTTAACTGAAAACTCTGGCAGCACGAAGGCTGCAGGGTGCACGTCCGAGGTGTAATATTTCAGCTGTATCTGTTCCACTAGCTTCTGTGTCAGGTGCTAGGGTTTTTGCTGCACAGCCTGAAGCCAATCTGGCCACTGGGGTAGGAGGAGATGGTACAGGAGTAAGCCACCACGGGGTCGAGAGGGACTTGCACAACAGCCTCATCTCCAGGTGCAGCCACTGGTACTTGTCCTGCAACAGAGAATCCCATCCTCCTTGAGGGCAGTTTTCATGAGCACCGGTATTAGGATTCCTTGAAGTGGCTCTCAGCTGGGCCCAAGGGGTCCGAGGAGTGGGTGATAACACTGAAGGCACCCTGGTTCTGTTTCATGGTCAACTGCGAGCTGGAGTAGCCCACGGCCATGCCTGGCAGGAACTTCTTGGAGACCTGGAAGACATCTTTGTCAGCCTTGCGCTGGACTACCGACTCCACCCAGTGGTGCTTCACCACCTCCTGAAGAACGCCCCCTCCCAGTCCCGGATGATCACCATCTTCGCTGCACAGGCGCAGGTTGGCTATTATCTCCTGGTAGGAGAACTCGTCCTGTACTGGATGACACCGTCCTGCACTAGCATGTTGCCTTAAGTCTTACTGCGGAAGACAAGGGTATCTTGGTAGCGCGAGCACTGATGTTGCGGCAGCTGTCTCACATGCAGCGACAGGGCCTGGCCGGGCCACAGGCTGCGCGACTCGGGGAACTAGCAGTAGCAGATGGCAGTGGAGCTGGAGGCGGTGGAGCCCTTGGGGTGGGCTCCATGGCTGGCGGGCCGCTCGCGAGGCAGGGAATGCAGGCGGAGCTGAGCCTCAACACAAGGGGACCATTTCCACCTGCCCTGCCTCAACACAATTTTATCAACAAACCATATAATCCATCCAAAGTGTACAGTCAGTGGCTCTCAGTATAGTCACAGAGGTGTACTTGCACTGCCACAATCAATTTTAGAACATTTTCATAGCTCCAAAAAGTAAAACACCATGCCTTTTATATCTCCTTTTTTAAAAATCATTTTTAATTAAAATGTATTCACATACCATACAATCATCCAAAGTGTAAAACAACTGTTCACAGTATCATCACATAGTTGTTGCCTCTGGGTTTTAGGATTTGTCTGGCATAGGAACACTCTGGTGGATTTAAGTTTCTGAGAGATAAAACTTAGTGAATTTTTCCTAGAATCTCAGGTAGGGACCTAGGTATCTGGGGACTACTTTTGGTAAGGGCATGCCATACTGTGGCCATTTGGGATGTCTAGCTGAGTTTGTGCATAAGAGAAACCTCCAGGATAGTCTGTCGACTCTGTTAGGGACCTCTCAGTCACTGTGACCTCAGCTTGTTACCTTTCTTTTCTCCCTTTTGGTCAAGTATGCATTTTCAATCCTTTCCTGCCAGGGCCAGGCTCATACCTGGGAGTCATGTCCCTCATGGGGGGGAGGTTAATGAATTTATTTGCTGAGTTGGGCTTAGAGAGAGAAAGGTCACATCTGAGCAACAAAAGAGGTTCACTGGAGGAGCCTCTTAGGCATAATTATAGGAAGGCTCAGCCTCCCATTTAAAACCCTAAGTTTCACAAGAGCAAGCCTCAAGTCAAGGGCCTGATTTATTAAGTAGTGGGTCATAATTTCACTTAATATATATTCTATCCCAAGATAAAACAGTTTCTTACATTATCTTCACTTAGTTGTATAATCATCATCACACTCAACTTTAAACAATTATCATAACATAAAACATACCGGAGCTCTTCTCAGCTGCTAATTATTCATCCCTAGTATTAGCAAAATGTTGGTAAGATATTCTTATTAAATATAGTCTTTAATACGTAATGGACACTTTTTCCATATACCACTTTGTTGTTAACTCTCTGCGCCAGTGTCATACCTTGTAAGTATATCATGCAAACATTTATTTAGGATTGTGGTGCTACTCTGTGGGTTACATGCCTTTAAACAACCATTTACAAACATGTTTGCTTTCAGTGTGTCACTGATACTTAGAATCCCTTTAACAAACCAGAGTCACACTGACCATTCCCATACCATTGAGTTCACCCTTATTATCATATCTGTACATATTAGATTATCATTCCCCCTTCACTAGCTTCTGTCTATCTCTAGGTCCCCTATTTTCTACATTATAAGAAACTTATTTTACACTTTTCATGGAGTTCACATTATTTGTAACATACAATATCTCTCCTTTTGTGTCTGGCTTGTTTCCCTCAGCATTATGTCTTCAAGTTTCATCCATGTCATCACATGTTTTATGACCTCATTCCTTCTTACTGCTGCATAGTATTCCATCATATGTACATACCACATTCTGTTTATCCACTCATTTGTTGAAGGACACTTGTACTGCCTCCATCTCTTGGCTATTGTGAACAATGCTGCTATGCACATTGGTGTACAAGTATCTGTTTGTGTCACTGCTTTTAGATCTTATGATCCTTTTTATATCTGTGAGGTCAGTAGTATTGCTTCTTTTTTCATTTCTGATTTTAGTTATCTGTGTACACCCTCTTTTTTTTTTTTCATTGTCAGTCTAATTAAAGGCTTGTCAAAACTATCAGTCTTTTCAAAGAACCAACTTTTGGTTTTGTTGATTCTATCATCATTGTTATTTAAAAATTCTCTATCTCCACTCCAATCTTTGTTATTTCCCTCCCTCTGCTCACTTTGTGGTTAGTTTATTCTTTTCCTAATCCTCTGGTTTTGGGGTTAGGTCTCTGATTTCAGATCTTTTTTCTTTTTTAATTAAGCTTTAGAGCTATAAATTTCCTTCTCAGCACTGCCTTTACTGCATCCCATAAGTTTTGGTATATTGTGTTCTCATTTTCATTTGCCTCAAGATATTTCCTAATTTCTTCTATGACTTCTTATTTGACCCATTAATTGTTTATAAGTATGTTTATTTACTTCCACAAATTTGTGGATTTTCCATTTCTCCCCCTGTCATTGATTTCTGGCTTCATTCTATTGCAGTAAGAGAAGATACATTGTATGATTTCAATATTTTTTAATTTATTGAGAATTTTTTGTGACCTAATATGTAGTCTCTCCTGGAGAAGGATCCATGTGCACTAAAGACTAGTATGTATTCTCCTGCTGTTAGGTGAAGTGTTCTCTATGTGTGTGTTAGGTCTGGTTGGCTTAGAGTTTAATTCAAGCATTCTATTACCTTATTGATTTTCTGTCAAGCAGTTCTATCCATTATTGAAAGTAGTGTATTGAAGTCTCCTACTATCAAGGTAGAACTATGTATGTCTCCCTTCAAATCTGTCAATATCTGCTTTATATTTTGGGGAGCTCTGCTGTTCATTGTGTATGTATTTATAATTGTTACATCTTCTAGTCAAATTGACCCCTTATCAGTATGTAATGACCTGCTTTGTCTCTCAAAACAGTTTTTAACTTGAAGTATATTTTTCTTATATTAATATAGCTACCTCAGTTATCTCTTTCAGTTTCTACTTGCGTGATATATATATAGATATACAGTTACCATCCTTTCACTTTCAACCTACTTATGTCTTTGAATTTAAGGTGAGTGTCATGTAAACAGCATCTAATTGGGTCATGCTTTTTTATCCATTATGCCAATCTCTGCCTTTTGACTGGAGTTTCATCCATTTACATTTAATGTAACTACTGATAATGCAAGTCTTTCTTCTGAAATTTTGCTATTTTATCTTTGTGAGTCTTATATCTTTTTTAACCCTCAATTCTTCCATTAATGCTTAATTTCATATTTATTTGATTTTTTTGTATTGTATCATTTTGAGACCCTTCTCATTTCTTTCTGAATATATTTTTCATATATTTTCTTTTTCCTTACCAAGTGGTTACAATTTAACATTTTAAATCTATTTGATTTGATTCCAACTTTTCAATAGCATGGACATACACTGTTCCTACAGCTCTCTGTCCCCCCCCCTTTTTTTGTACTTTTTACAAATTACATCTGTGCATTACATGTCAAAAACCATAGGTTTATTATTTTATTATTATTTATGCATTTGCATTTTAGCACCTGTAAGAAGTAAGAAGCAGAGTCACATACCAAAAAATAAAATAAAATAGTACTGGCATTTATAATTACCCATATGGTTAACTTTACTGGAGGTCTTTATTTCTGTATGCTATCTATTGTCTATTGTCTAGTGTCCTTTCCTTTCAATCTGAAGAACTCCCTTCAGTATTACTTGTAGGGCAGGCATGAACTCCCTCAGCTTTTGTTTAATTAAAACAAAATTTTGAAAGAAAGCTTTGCCAGACATAAAATACTTGGTTGGCAATTTTTTCCAGCACTTTAAATATTCCAACCCACTGCCTTCTTGCCTCCATTGTTTCTGATGAGAAATCAGTACTTAATCTTATTGGGATCTCCTTGTACAAAACTCATTGTTTCTGTCTTGCAGCTTTCAGAACTCTCTCCTTGTCCTTGGCATTGGACAGTTGAATACTATGTGTCTTGTCATGGTTCTCTTTTACTTTATCCTATTTGGGATTTTTTGGGCTTCTTGAATGTGCGTATTCATGTCTTTTGTTAAAATGGGAAGTCTTCTGCCATTATTTCTTTGAATATTCCTTGTGCCCCTTCTCTCTTTCTTCTCCTTGTAGGTCTCCCATAATGTGTATATTGGGATGCTTCCCGGTATCCCACAGGTCTCTTAGGCTCTATTCACTCTGTATTATTCTTTTTTCTTTCTGCTCCTCAGCCTGAAACATTTCAATTATCTTGTCTTCAAAATCACTAATTCTTTCTTCTGCCACACCCCAACCTCTAGGGACATTTTCACTTCATTTTTGCATTCTTCAACTCTAGTATTTAGTTCATATCGAGAATCTCAAAGAGATTCCCACATTGTTCATTCATTGTTTTCCTTACATCCTTTAGTTCTTTCTCCATGTTTTCCTTTATCTCCTTTATCTTATTGAGGACCATTTGTAATGCAATTTTATTGACATATATTCACATAACATAGAATCATTCAAAGTGTACAATCAGTTGTTCACAGTATCATCATATGGTTGTACATTTATCACCACAATCAATCTTTGAACATTTTCATTACTCCAAAAAATAAAATAAAAATTAAAATATAAATGAATACTCCAAACATCCCATTCCCCTCCACCCATTGCTCATTTACTTTTTTTAAAATACAATTTTATTCAGATATATTCACATACCCTTTAGTTATCCACAGTGTGCAATCAATTATTCACAGCACCGTTATACATTTGTGCGTTCATCACTGGAATCAATTGTTGAATCTTTTCCTTATTCCAAAATAAAAATATAAGCAAAGAGAACACCTATATCTTTCCACCCCCTCCATCCCACCCCATTCTTCATCAATTTTTGTCCCCATTTTCCCACTCATCTGTTCATACACTGGATAAAGGGAGTGTGAGCCACAAGGTTTTCACAATCACACAGTCACACTGTGCAAGCTATATAGTTATGCAATCACCTTCAAGAATCAGGGTCACTGGGTTGCAGTTTGACAGCTTCAGTCATTCCAACACACTAAAAAGCAAAAAGTGATACCTACATAGCACATAAGAATACCCTCCAGAGTGACCTCTCAACTCCATTTGAAATCTCTCAGCCACTGGAACCTTATTTTGTTTCATCTCTCTTCGTCAATTTGGTCAAGAGGAGAGGATCATTTTTGTTTTTAAAAGTCTTTGTCCAATAAGACCAAAGTGTGGTCCTCTTCCTTGATGGTTTCCAGATTTTTATCTTGTTCCTTTGAATGGGTTACCATTTCCTATTTCTTAGTGTGCCTTGCAATCTTCTGTTGCAAATTGTACATTTTAATAGTTTCAAGTGTTAACTCTGGGATTTAGTCCCTGAGCTGTTTCTAGCTATTGATAGGTGTATCTAGCTAGTGCTAGGATAGAGATTTTCTTGAATTCCAGGAGCTAATCAAAACAAACAAACCAAAGCAAAAATCACCTTTCACTGTCTTTGAAAATTGGCTCTGCTTTGGCTGTGGGTCTCTGTTCTAGTTTGCTAATGCTGCCGGAATGCAAACACCAGAGATGGATTGGCTTTTATAAAAGGGGGGTTATTTGGTTACACAGTTACAGTCTTAAGGCCATAAAGTTTCCAAGGTAACACATCAGCAATTGGGTATTTCACTAGAGGATGGCCAATGGCATCCAGAAAACCTCTGTTACCTGGGAAGGCATGTGGCTGGTGTCTGCTCCAAAGTTCTCATTTCAAAATGGCTTTCTCCCAGAACATTCCTCTCTAGGCTGCAGTTCCTAAAAAATGTTACTCTTAGTTGCACTTGGGATATTTGTCCTCTCTCAGCTTCTCTGGAGCAAGAGTCTGCTTTCAATGGTCATCTTCAAACTGTCTCTCAGCCACAGCTCCTGTGCTTTCTAAGTGTCCCTCTTGGCTGTAGCTCCTCTTCAAAATGTCACTCTCAGCTGCACTGAGTCCGTTCTGTTTGTCAGCTCATTTATATGGCTCCAGTGATTTAATTTAGCTCATCCTGAATGGGTGGGATAACACCTCCATGGAAATTATCCAATCAGAGTCATCACCCACACTTGGATGGGGAGTATTTCCATGCGAACAACCTAATCCAAATGTTCCAACTTAATCCCCACTAATATGTCTGCCCCCACAAGATTGCATTAAAGAACATGGCTTTTTCTGGGGGACACAATATATACAAACCAGTATAGTCTCCTTCGGAGATAACCTTCCTATCAAGAAGATCAGCCCAAGCAGATGTGAAGTCCAGGGTCCTCTCTGTCTTATGCCTGGGTGGAGCTGTGGAGCCTTCCTTTCTTCCTTGGCTATGCTTGTTAGTTCTTTTAGGAATTCTCCTGTTCATAGGAGTTCCAGTAAATGCCTCCTCTACTTCCTTTGAAATAGACTTTAACTCCACTCCTGGGTGTTCTCTTGTGTGACATTAAGTGGATATTCTTTTGCCCCAGACCACTTAGACTTAATTGTTTCTCCTACTGCCCCAGTTGTCTGCAAGCCACTTCTCTGCCCCCAGGACAAACTACTGGAGGGCAAGCCCAAGACAAGTTCCTTTGCTGAATCCCTTAGGCTTCCACCTGATAGAGTGGGACTGACCTACATGTTCCCCTGTATGTGCACAGGGGTCACCACTCTGCTCCCTTTGGAACAGGGCCAGGGACCTACAATGGGAACTCAAGTTGGCTCTACCCCGAGTTGTAGAAAGTGTGAGCAAAGGGTCAGCAAGGGTACCAGGAACTTCTATGGCTTTTAAAGTTGCATTCTCTTAATTCAGCACTTCTCCAGTTAATGAAGCCCTTTAACGGTTTTCTGTAGTTTTCCGTAAGTATACTGCCTTTAAGATTCCTCTGCTGCCTTTCTTGAGGGGGTTGGAACAAAAGCCACCCTCTGAGCCAGGCTCCCAGTTATTTGAAGTAGCTGATCAGAAGCAGTGATCAGTGATCAGAACACACACACTCAGACCTCTAAAGTTTGGAGGATTAGGTTTTTATGCCCCATCCTGGCACTAGCACCCTGCACCAGGAGCCCGGGCTGCAGTCCCCAGTCCTGCCTGCCATGAAGTTGGTAGGTGGGGGATGGTAGCCATTGCAGGAAAGGTAAAACTCACTGGTATTTACCACAATTTACCAGCCTCTTCCTCCTGCTCCTCCCTGGATGTTGTACGGTGTTCCACTAGAACCTGGAGTCTCAAAATAGTTGATCAGACAGTTACTACCAGTTGAATAGCTGTTTCTTTGAGGGACTGATTCCTGGAGCTTCCTTCTCCACCACCTTCCTGCAATACTCCATCTGGTTTGCTCTTAACAAGTGACATAATCTCTAAGTTTAGTTTATAATCTCTAATGCCAGTCTTTAATCTACCTGAAAACATATTGATAATTGTAAAATGCAGAATAGATGCCCATTATAAAATATTGTTTTTCTTTATTAATAATATTTCCTCATGATAAAAACTGGTGGGAACTATAGTTGAACTCAGAGGCAAATTTATAGCCTTAATTACATATATTAGGAAAAAAAACCTGCATATCAATAAGCTAAATTACCATCTCAAGAAGTTAGAGAAAAAAAAATCTCAGAAAATTCACACCCCCCCCCCACCCAAAGTACAAGTAAGGCAATGTTCAATAAGAACTGAAATTAATAAAATAGAACAAAAAGCACATACAATGTGGGAGCTACGAAGATGTGCCTCTCTGATCTCCAACTGCAGGGAGCATGACTGTTGGATGGTTCCAGCTCCTGGGCTCTGAAATACACCATCGCCTACATACTGAGGCCATGCCTCCCAGGAGCTGTTCCCAGCCAATGAGTAGACAAGGCTGGGATACTAAGCAGGCCGTTCCTGGGAGATGCAGGACTCCTCAATTGGGATGATTACCACTGGTCTGCCAAGCATTCTTTGCATTTCATAGAAGTCTTATTTTCTTCCCTAAACTTTTTCTCTTTTTCTCTTCCCTCTCTCTTTCACAAAGGGTCACATTTTCATTGTAGCCTGATGACTCTCCCAGCCTCCCTGGGATCCATCCCCATTTTCTCTAATGGATGTTTCCCCCACTGAATCTCTTGCATGTCTAATATCATCCTGGCATCTGCTTCTCAGAGAACCTGTACTAATACATATAATTTAAAAGATTAACAAAACTAAAGGTTGTTTCTCTGAAAAGACTGATAAAGTTAATAACCTTTTTGGGAAATTAGTAAAGAAGAAACAGAGAAGGCAGAAATAACAAATATCAAGAAGGGAAAAGTGGACATCAGCATATATCATACAGATATTAAAAACATAATAAAAGACTTCCTTTTCCAGCTGTGACAGAGTCCTTTGTAGTAGACCAACACTCATATAAAGGACAACTAGTATAGATAGATAAAATTGTGAGCATACCAGTCTGAAGGCATAAGAAAGCTGACACAGCAGTCAAGATTTGATGTATCAAGGTCTCAGAGGAAAAAGCAGCTCATTGAATTAATCCCAACATTTTGCATTCTGCTTTCTTCTTTGGGGTAGACACCAAAGCTCGGTGTGGGAAGAGAAGCCGAGAAGCTAAGCAGTAAAATGCTAAGAGGCAGAAAAATCAAAAGAGTTTTCAGCAATCTCATAGGGTGGAGAGAATAACAATTGGAGTTTGGGCAGTCAACACTTAGGGTCCAAGATCTTGGAGATATGGGATTTTGGAGATATACAGAAGGGTACCCAATTCATGACACCTGTTTTTACTTTGAGGCATTTGCTGATTTTTAAGGTTTATGGGACTAGAGGCTATAAAACCAAGCAGAAAATGGCTGAAAAGCAAAGCAGGGTTTTCAGTGCTAAGATATTGGAGTTCAGTACCTGCCAAGAAGGATGAAGTGAAATAAACACACTAGGGTGTCATATGGGGCTTTTAGAAGACATCCTAGGAGAGTGCAGACTAGCGGTAGAGCAACTGTAAGACTGCAGCCTAACCTGACATGAGATCAGCCCTGACTGGAATAAGATCTACCTTACTCTTGTTGACTGCTAGAGAATAGGCTCAATTCTTTGTGGAGAAAAATAACACCATTCAGAACCTCTGTAATTGTTGATTCATGCTACTGCATGCAATCAAAAGTGACTAGGAAATTAAGAAAATGACCAAAAAATAAAAAATGCCATATGAGAAGCAGTGGGCCACAATAACCACTCCCACTTTCATATACCACCAGTAAGCTCTGTGCAATAATTCAGTAATACACCGATCTTTTGTGTCTATCTGGCCCCTCCAGACTGTGTGTCAAACTTAAGGACAATTGCTCAGTAAGCAATTTTTGAGCACCTGCCATATGCCAGGCACTGTGGTAGATGTTGGGTATAGAGAGATGAATAAGGCAGATGCATTCCCTTCCCTCATGTTCCTTATAGTCCAGCAGGGACTATGGAGATTAAGGAAAGTATAATCAGTGCAATAAAAGGTGTAACACACACTGCTACTGAGAAAAGAAATAAAACAAATTAGTGTTACTATGGCTAAGAGATTTAAAATGGAGTTGGGAGACCCTTCAGGAGGTTACTCTTATGAGCATCTCAGCCAGATATCACAAAGGGCTGAAGTATACATAACAACAAGCAAAAAGTTTCCTCAAAAGCCTAAGGAAATCTGGACACCACAAAAAAAACTGCAAGATAAAGAAATTGGTAAACTATCTAAGGGCATTTGGAAACACTCCTAATATCCAAAAAAACACAAACAACTTGGGTGATCTTCTTCTTTTTTTAAAAAAAAACTTGCTTGGAAGCTCCAAAAGGGACACAATTTGGGTTGCTACCTGAATCTGTACTCCCCAAAGTGCAATTCATTTTCTTAATTTCCTAGTCACTTTTGATTGCATGCAGTAGCATGAATCAACAATTGCAGAGGTTCTTGATGGTGTTATTTTTGTCCACAAAGGATTGAGCCTATTCTCTAGCAGTCAACAAGAGTAAGGTAGATCTTGTTCCAATCAGGGCTGATCTCATGTCAGGTTAGGCTGCAGTCTTACAGTTGCTCTACCTCTAGTCTGCACTCTCTTAGGGTGTCTTCTAAAGGTCCCATATGACACCCTAGTGCTTTTGTTGCCTTGCAGCTCAGTTTGCTATTTCCTGGTCAGCACTACTGAAACTAAAAGGAGGAGGACCTGATTCAGGAACCGTGAGTGTGCTGGTCAACTTGCATCCCAGTATACAGAACCATTCTTGTCACAGACTAGGTAGGGAATACATGTTTAGTGAATAGTTGAGTAAATAAATCAATGAGTGACTGAAAAGAAGCTAAAGGAATACAGAGAAAGGGGTGATGTGCGATTTCACAAAGGACTTTTAACTGTCCCCTTCCCTGGCCCCAGAAAGCTGAGTTTCTGAAGAGAAGATGTTTACCAGGAGATGAGGAGGAAATGCTTCAGAGGCACTGGAAGTAGCAAGTGCAAAGTCATGAAGGAGAGCAAGAGCAGGGCAAGGTCAGGAAATACTTCCTTCATAATAGTGAGGTTATGATTTTCAAACTTTTATTTAAAAGTAAAATGCATTCTTTAAAGGAAGTCTTAAGAATGTGCCCAATATAATTAAAAGAAAATAGTAGGGTGGGGTACTTTCTGCATGAAGGAGAGCACTTAATCCCCAGCAGTGGCCTTTAAGGTACCTCCAGGAAGAGACTTCTTAGAACTCATTTTGTAAGCCACTAGGCTAAAAGGGAGTATTCACTGGATTAGGGAGAGTAAGCAAAGATAGAAAAGTGGTGTGGGGTCTCATTGGGCCTGTACACCATGGTAAGTAGGTGATGGAAAATACTGAATAAGTTTTTTTCTTCCATTCATTGTTGAATATTGGAAAATATGGGTATGTATAAAGAACAAAAACAGCAAATCACCAGTAATCCCACAACCCCAAAGTAACTACTCAATATTTTGTTCTTTCCCCCCACTGAAGCATAGTTAAGCAGTAGAGTGAGCTGATTACCTCATATTTTAGAAAAATACTTTCGTTAGCAATACGGAAGATGGAAGTGACACTGAAGGTTATTTAGGGGGAAATTGCCATAGGCCTCAGCAGGTAATCCCACTGAAGGTGAAAAGGAAAAAGGGACAGATTGAAAGACATTTTAAAAATAAGATCAACTGAAACTTGTGACTGATTGGAAGACAAAAGGAGAGGGAAAAATAGAGGGCATCTCCACAGTATCTATCCTAGGCTTTTGGGTGAGAAATGAAGCTATTTACCTGGATTACATAGAGTATGCAAAACAGGTTTTAGAATGGAAGATTGAGTTCACTTTGAGACTACTTGAATTTGATGAGATGCCTGTCTGAAGTTCCTGTTAGGTGTTTAATTGACTATAGACAAATCATGAGGGATGTACGTAAAGACCAATTTGAATCTCAAAATTTGGTGATAGACAATTGTTTTCTCAGACTCCTGGACTTCTCCAAACCAAATTTCTGCCAAGAGAGTTTCTTGTTAAAATCATCACTGTTCTAGTTTGCTAATGCTGCCAGAATGCAAAACACCAAAAATGGATCAGCTTTTATAAAAGAGGGTTTATTTGGTCACACAGTTACAGTTTTAAGGCCATAAAGTGTTCAAGATAACACATCAGCAATCGGGTGCCTTCACTGGAGGATGGCCAATGGTGTCCAGAAAACCTCTGTTAGCTGGGAAGGCATGTGGCTGGAGTCTGCTCCAAAGTTCTGGTTTCAAAACGGCTTTCTCCCAGGACGTTCCTCTCTAAGCTGCAGTTCCTCAAAAATGTCACTCTTAGTTGCACTTGGGGTATTTGTCCTCTCTTAGCTTCTCCAGGGCAAGAGTCTGCTTTCAATGGTCATCTTCAAACTGTTTCTCATCTGCAGCTCCTGTGCTTTCTTCAAAGTGTCCCTCTTGGCTGTAGCTCCTCTTCCAAATGTCACTCTCAGTTGCACTGAGTTCCTTCTGTTTGTCAGCTCATTTATATGGCCCCAGTGATTTAATTTAGGCCCACCCTGAATGGGTGGGGTAACACCTCCATGGAAATTATCCAATCAGAGTCATCACCAACAGTTGGGTGGGGCACATCTCCAGGGAAACACTCAAAGAATTACAATCTAATCAACGCCGATAATTCTGCCCACACAAGATTACATCAAAGACAATGCAGTTTTGGGGGACATAATACTTTCAAACTGGCACAATCATCTTCAAGCTGAGCATCTTTTCAAGTTTCCCCCAAAGTTTAGTTTCTTTTTTAATAGTCTTTGCTTTCATTAGAGTAAATAATTCATTTTATAATTTCCTTAGAGAAAATGTAAAAAGCACAGAACAAATATTAACTATTATTTTAGTTTTAGAAGCTCTTTATTCCAGGAGCTCTAAATAATGGCACCTAACATAAGAGGCACCTAAATAATGAAATTTTTCTAAAGAGAATTTTGAAATTATGATCCTTTAAAAAAAAATCTTATTGTAATAATTAAATAAGTATTTGCTCCAGTACCTGGCAAATACTAACAGTGTGATCTTCTTAGCTGCAAATGACCCTTAGCATTGGTGTCATACTTTCCTTACTGTTGATGAAAGTATATTAAAATATTACTAACTATAGTCTACAGTCTGCAATAGGTGCATTTTCCCCAATATACCACTCTATTATTCATTCCTTGTAATAGTGATGCACATTTGTTCTAGTTCCTGAGAGAACATTTAAAAATTTGTACTGTTAATCACACTCATTGTCAACCACATAATTCACTGTGTTATACATTCCCATGCTTTAACCTCCAACTTTCCTTCTGGTGACATACATGACTCTAAACTTCCCTTTTACACTACATTCACATGCCATTCAACACTGTTAATTATTCTCACAATAACGTGCTACTGTTTTTCTCGCAATGACTAGGTTAAGTTCAACCTAGTTAAACATTCTGCACATATTAAGCAACCACTCCCCATTCTTTAGCCCCATTCTATATCCTGTAACCTATATTCTGTATTTTATGTCTATGAGTTTACATTTTATATATAGTTCATATCAGTGAGATCATAAAATATTTGTTCTTTTGTGTCTGACATTTCTTAACATTGAATATTGATCTAACCAAAATTATTGCATAACTATATTTGGAAGAGGGAGGCATAGCAGGGATAGGTTTGGTGGGGGACAGGGGAAAAGATAGCTCAGTCCACAACTTCCATAGTGGGAAGATAACAAATAATATCCAAAGCCAAAAATTCAAGAAGTAGTATATTCATGCTGTTTAGAGACATGGATGTCAATACGAAAATAATTGACTAAAAGAGATAGAAGTGGTAGCCTTTGGGGAAGAGATAATGGGGAGGAGGTAGGTGAGGGTTAGTTATTTTTCTATAACAAACCCTGTACAACTATATGAATCTAAACCATGGGTCGGTAAATCTTTTCTCTAAAGGGCTAGATAGTAAATATCTTAGACTCTGCAGGCCATAGGTTTCTTTTGCAACTACTCAACTATGCTGTTGTAGTGTAAGAGCAGCCATAGACAATACATAAACAAATGGATGTGGCTAGGTTTCATTAAGACATCATTTACAGACACTGAAATTTGAAATTCATATAATTTTCATGTAGCACAAAATATTCTTCTTTTTATTTTTTCAACCATTTAAAAATATAAAAACCATTCTTGGCTTGCAAGTCATATGTTTCAATCCAGCTTAGCCCCAAGACCAAAGAACACACCTGGCATGGAGTTACCCATGAGTTTAATTATGGGCTTACAAAACAGGAGATAATTTTTCCTAATGGCAGTAGGTCGGGTGAGTGAAGTCAGCATTCCACCATTCCACAGAGAGAGAAAGGAGTGCTGGTGGGGGGCTTATAAAGGTTTGTGATGTTGGAGTTTCTCACCAGATTTGGTTACAACACAGTTTCATGAGATTTGGTTACTAATAGTGATTGGGGGAGGGAAGTTTTAATGCTTCCACCCTGGGGGGAGGAGGGGCCTGCTGCCTGGCCATGTAGGCAGCTGTGTGTATCTCACTAATGGAGGAGGGGGTCCTGAGCCCTGGGGCCTTACAAGCTACCCTCATGCAGCAGACTACATTGACCATAGCAGGGACATTGCAGGATAAGAGAAAACAGAATATTAGGGGTCCCCCCCCATGCAGAAATAACAATCTCACAAAGAGATGCTACTGACAATTGATAAAATCTGTGCTTATTTTCTGATGTGTTGAATTCTGCCAGGCCAGCAGTGTGTTCCACACAGTCCAATTTGCAGAGATTACATTCCAAGAAAAGCTGGCAGCATCTAAAGGTGGCAAACCCAACATCAGGTTCAGTTATGGGCATGAGTTACAGCTGAGGCCCCTAGGGTGTCTTGGATGAAAAGAAAGATGCTTATGGGGAACAATAAGGGATAATTCCTGCTGATATACAAGCTAAGTTTCCATTAATGGACAGAAGAGTTCCTGGGGAAGGGGTGCTATGAGGGAGTTTTAGATATCACACTTTATCCCCCTGCAATTGCAGAGAGTCTTCTTGAGTTAAATCTACAGTTAACTTAGGCATAATACGTGTTCACAAAGTCATATATACAGTATCATGAGGCACGGCTGCATTGGCCATGACCATGGCCAATTGACCTTATTTTCCTCAATTTCTAATGTTTGTGGCACAGGCAAGAGCAAATTATTTTCATTACCCCTTTGTGGTTGTAATGTTGCTGGTCCTTTTACCTGAATTTGCAGCCTTTGCATGGGTCCCACAGTCACCAATTCAACAGGAGTGTGAAGGGCTGCTCGAGGTCATGATTTGAAGCTGGTGAGGGCTGAATATAACTGACAGGTCCACTGCTGCAGGGATTATCACCTTCTAGCTCTTTTAAAATCCCATTCATACTTTCAATTAACCCCACAGCTGTTGGATTGTATGGCAAATGAAATGTCCATAAGACGTCATGTTCAGTAGCCCAGACTTGGGTTAATTGTCCAGTAAAGGAGGTCCCTCTATCACTGTCCACATGTGTGGGGACCCCAGAGAAAGCACTTAATTTCTCTAGGCTATGTATTGTAGCGCTCTGGTTGGCTTTTCCTACTGGCAAGGCCACAAACAGCCCAGTAGCCATTTTGCACCCTCAGATAAGGGAAGGGGGCCAATGTAGTCTGCTTTCCATCTGGTGATTGGGATCTGCTCATGGCCGATGTGACCAAGTTGGTGAGGAAGCATTCTTGGTTGTCACAGTAAGCAGGAGGGGTAGGATCCCACAAAATCTTTCAGCTGTCAGCTTCCACAGAGTCTGGTTTCCTTGGAGTCCTGTTTTCCTATGCAGCCATTCAGTAGTCTTTTGCAATGTTGGCTGCAGGCTATGAGCTATTGCTAAAGCATCTGCTTCAATATTGCCAGAGAAAGAGTCAGTGCAAATCATTAGCGCATCTCCTGGTTGGTGAACAATGACTGTCGATACAGCCTTTAATTCAGCCATTGACTGCTTTGCATAGTCCCAGTTTTCCAACATATGTTGCCCATCATGGCTACTGCCGTCCAGGTGTTGGGCTGCCCATGTGCTGATCCATCAGTATACCAGGCAAAATTTGGTATACTGCCACATCCATCAACTTTAGGCACAGAAACAGACACCTCAGGAGGATCAGCAGGGAGGGGCAATCATTGTTCTTCCACATAGGAAACTGGTCCTAGAATATCATGAATTTCTGCACTCCAGGAATGGTTGTTAAAGACACTGCACTGCAGCAGATAGGCTTTCCATTTTATTAGAGTGCTCAGCTGAGCACTCCATGAATGCAGTTTATCTGCTGTTTGTTTTTTTTTTTTATCCACCCCTGTATGGGGATGGCAATGTGCAGTGACACAGAGCATTTTTTGGTTAGTCCTTCAATTTGTAGCAGAGCATTATAGGCAGCACACAGTTATTTTTCTAAGGGATTGTACCACAGTTTGGCTGTTTTCCAGAGCTGAGACCAAAAGCCAATGAGAACTTGCTTTGACTGTTGCCTTTGCCACAAAAAGTCCCAACCAAAGGCGATATTGGTACAGACCACATCTAATTTGCAAAGTACATCTGGGCCCACCCCCCGTAAAGCCTGAGCCTGTGCTATAGCCCATTTGGCCTTTCAAAAACAGCCTGGTGTGGAACATCCCATTCCCATGTTTTTCCTTTCCTAACTAGGACATACAAAGGTTTTAGATTCTGCACTAAATGTGGTATAAATGGTCTCCAAAAACCCAATAAACCAAGGAGACCCATGATCTTGTAGGAGTATGTGTAGTGGGGTAATTTTGCACTTTATCAACTGCAGAGGGTATAGTATTAGCAGTGATTTCCAATTCTGCAAGAGAGTTACCTTTCAACATAACATCATCAATATAATGAAAGAGAGTGACCTCTGTTTGAGGTTTCCACATTTTAAAATCTTGGCCTACTAGACCGTGGCAAATAGCATGATCATGAAGAAATCCTTTTGGTAGCATGGTAAATGTCCATTGTTGTCTTTCCCACATGAGGGCTTACACAGGCTGGCTGGAGGGGTATAAGGAGATACTAAAAAAATTAGCAAGGTCTAACACAAAAGGAAACTGGACTAATTGCATGGTTATGTCTTGTAACAAAGTAATTGTGCCAGTTTGAATGTATTGTGTCCCCCAAACGCCATTATCTTCGATGCTGTCTTGTGGAGCAGACGTTTTGGTGCTGATCAGATTTGCTTGGAATATGCCCCACCCATCTGTGGGTGATGACTCTGATGTGATATTCCCATGGAGGCATGGCCCCACCCATTCAGGGTGGGCCTTGATCAGTGGAGCCATATAAATGAGCTGACTCAAAGAGAAGGAACTCAGTGCAGCTGTGAGTGACGTTTTGAAGAGGAGCAAGCTTGCTAGAGAGGAACATCCTGGGAGAAAGTCATTTTGAAACCAGAACTTTGGAGCAGACACCAGCCATGTGCCTTCCCAGCTAACAGAGGTTTTCTGGATGCCATCGGCCATCCTCCAGTGAAGGTACCTGATTGCTGATGTGTTACCTTGGACACTTTATGGCCTTAAGACTATAACTGTGTAGCCAAATAAACCCCCTTTTTATAAAAGCCAATCCGTCTCTGGTGTTTTGCGTTCTGCAGCATTAGCAAACTAGAACAGTAATTATATTTGTTACAGCTGCAAACAAAGGAGGAGTTACATTGTTAAGCTCTCTATAATCAATAGTCATTCACTAGGTTCCATCAGTTCTTCTTACTGGCCAGACTGGACTATTAAATGGGCTGTGGGTGGGGATTTTAATGCCCACTCTAATTCCTTGATGGTAGCAGTAATTTCTTGATGTTCCCGTGGTAACTTATTTTGATGCACTGCTACTGTGCATCTGGGGGAGGGTACTTTTACCGCTTAGTATGCCCTCTTTCTACAGTTTTGACCACTCAGCACCAGAGACAGAATTTACCTACAGTGGTTTGCACAGTGATATCCTGCAAAATATCAATTCCTAATATATATTATGGAATAGGAGATACATAAATTGTGTACTTTTGAGGTGGTAGCTGGCCAGTCTGCATTAATAATTGTTGTTGTGTTGCTTTAGTACTTTGGTCCCTGTACCCAGTGATGGCTCATGTAGGCTCTCTGGGCCATGGCTGTTTTCTGTATATTGGGGTGCATTTTGCTCCAGTATTCACTAGTGCTGAAACTTTATGTTCATTACTAGGGGACCAGAAAATAGTTAACTAAATATGTGACCTACAATCCTCAGTGTCCCCATATATAGCTTTTATTTGGGGATCTTGACCCATCCCTTGTGTGAGGGGAAAAGGGGCTTGCCATGCCTCCTTGGCAGGGAGAGTGCGGGGGATCTTTATACCGTAAGGGCTGAGTTTTTCGATAAGAGATCATTTCTCTCTTGTGTGATCTAGTTCTAAATTTGTGTGATCTAGTTCTGCCCCTTTGGTAATTTACTCCATCAACTTACTAGCACAGGGTTTGGTTTTGTGCCAGTTTGAATGTATTATGTCCCCCCAAACACCTTTGATGTAATCTTGTGTGGGCAGACCTATCACTGTTAATTAGATCATAATTCTTTGAGTGTTTCCATGGAGATGTGCCCCATCCAACTGTGGGTGATGACTCTGATTAGATGTTTCCATGGAGGCGTGGCCCCACCCATTCAGGGTGGGCCTTGATCAGTGGAGCCATATAAATGGGCTGACAAACAGAAGGAACTCAGTGCAGCTGAGAGTGACCCTTTGAAGAGGAGCTACAGCCAAGAGGGACACTTTGAAGAAAGCAAAGGAGCTGCAGATGAGAGACAGTTTGAAGATGACCATTGAAAGCAGACTCTTGCCTTGGAGAAGCTAAGAGAGGACAAATACCCCAAGTGCAACTAAGAGTGACATTTTTGAGGAACTGCAGCTTAGAGAGGAACGTCCTGGGAGAAAGCCGTTTTGAAACCAGAACTTTGGAGCAGACTCCAGCCACGTGCCTTCCCAGCTAACAGAGGTTTTCTGGACGCCATTGGCCATCCTCCAGTGAAGGCACCCGATTGCTGATGTGCTACCTTGTACATTTTATGGCCTTAAGGCTGTAACTGTGTAACCAAATAAACCCCATTTTATAAAAGCCAATCTGTCTCTGGTGTTTTGTATTCCGGCAGCATTAGCAAACTAGAACAGTTGTCTATCAGTATCTTCTATTTCAGTGCCAGTGGCTATTAGGTCAGCCCACATCTGTCAGTGCGACACATGGTTTAGACCATTATGTCTTTTTGGGGCATGGACTGTAGCCCTGACTCCAGCCCCTTTTTGCTCTAAGCATTCGGATTCTCCTAGATCTGTGACTACTTGGGCAAAGCTGAAGATGGGCTGCCCCACCAATGTGCTAAGAAGGGGCACCCATGTCCTGTACCATTGATTTGGAGCACTTTGTAAGACTGAATTTTTATGTCCCTGGTGGAAGTTCTGTTATCTGGTCCCACAAAGTTAGCAGCATAAACTGCACATTTCATTCCTAGCCTCCATAGTATATTTTTTAATTCATCAAGCGTGCTCCGATGGGGGGTGACTGGGGCATGCCCCCACATTGGGCCAAGTTTCTTTACACTGAGACACTAATCAATTTAATAGTGAGCTGGACTCAGATCAGGTGACTAAGGAATATATATGTTGGCAGAGGGAAGGGTGAAAGGTAATAGGGGCTAATTTGCTTATTTTATGTCCTGAAAGCAGAATTTCCTGTGTGCCAGTGTCTCACAGGCACAAGAGACAATTTGGTAAAATTTCTTTAGTTTTTTTTGTCTGTATTGATTCCCAATTTCCTGAAATTCAGTGACAGTATAATACCGCATTGTAACCAGCACCTTTTGATCAGGAGGTGCTGCTAGGTGCTAGGGCAGTGGCAGCTGCAGCACCATCCCTCCCCCCCCTCCCCCGCCTGGGGATCAGGGTGTTTTATTTGTTCTGTTTAGATCTTTTGTTGGACCAGAGGATGAACATGCTTACTCTCCTCCATTTCAGGTTCCCAGTCAGATGGGGGCTCATCCTCATCTGAAGAAAAATCATTGGGGTCCCACATTTTGGGATCCCAGTCAGGGGAAGTCACAATACACCTGACTTGCCCTTTGGGCAGCTTGTGCCCTCTTACTCTAGCATACTGGCATGCTAGTGTCTCTAAACTTTTATCAACATGGCGCAGCCTCTCTCTCATTTAATGCATCCTGCAAATCTGCTTGGACTATCTGCATGTCTGTTTCTAATTTAAGTTCCCCTTCTAGGCAGCAAACCTCACTCTGATTGCCAGAGCCCCTTCTGTCACTGAGCACACAGCTCCTAATAGAGGCCATGCAACAGCCACGGCGGCCTGATGGCTCTCCCTTTCCTTATGAAATCCTAACCTTGCTGCAGCCTGTTGCAGGAGAACCAGCAATCCAGCCAGGGAGTTCTGGGCATTGCCATACTCCCTCCATGGCCACCTCTCATCCAGGACGGCAGCCCCCTCTCCCCCTAGATGTTTCAGGACATTCCAGTATTCCCTCTGGTCTGTCTCCATTCCCAGGACCCATCATGCCCATCACACCATTACAGCCAATGGTTCCTTGGTCTCCTGGCTGGCAAGCCAAATGTTCCACCCCAGATTAGCCCCAAGACCAAAGAACATGCCTGGCACAGAGTTACCCATGAGTTTAATTAGGGATTTGCAAAACAGGAGATGATCTTTCTTAATGGCTGCGAGTGGGGAGAGTGAAGTCAGGGATCCCTCCTTCTAGAGAGAGAGAGAGGGAGAGGACTGCCCGGTGAGGATGGGGAGGGGGTGCTTATAAAAGTCTGTGACAAGAGTTTCTCTAGTGATTTGGTTACAACATGGTCTCATGAGATTTGGTTACTAACAGTGATTAGGGGAGGGAAGTTTTAATGCTTCCCCCTCAGGGGAAGGTGCCTGTTGCCTGGTCATATTGGTGACTGTATGTATCTCAGTAATGGAGGAGGGGGGGGCTCCTGGGCCTTGGATTTGTACTATGGGCAGTAGTTTACTGACCCTTGCTCCAGAAACTGTGATTTTAATTATTATGTGACACTGCCTCTAGATACTAATCTATTAGCTTTAATAGATTAGTGTATTCACAGATTAAAGTTGCTCCTGACCAGAAGCTTCAATTTATCATAATGAGCTGTTGGGAGATTGATTTGCTGTGGTTAATGCTAATGTGAAGAATATAGCAATATCACTCAGATCACTCAGAAAGTAAAGGAAAAAAGTTCGCCAGTCATTAGGCACTGAAATTCCTGTTGTTTTTCAAGCCATTTTCTAATACTACAAACACAATGAAGGCAGGGATCTATCTTTCATGGCTAACCATGAGTGAACACATCTAATACGGCACCTGGTACCCAGTGGGAGCTCAATAAATACTTGACCCACTGCAGATGCCAGTGCTTCAGAGGAATATTCTTCAAGAGACCTTTTTTACCTGTACTAGGTTAGCTATTGTTTGAACTTTTTAAGATTAAACAAGTAAAACCTTGATATATTCTCATTGTTAAAAAGATTCAAAAAACACATAAGTAGACCCAACAAACTTGAGAATACCCCTTTTTACTCATCACATACAGTCCTTTTCCAGAGGTGGCCACTGCTCTGTATAGTGTAATTTGAGTTCTCTTTCTATGCATTTATATACACATATGCACATACACATGTACATATAATTTAAAAATGTAACTGGAATCACAATATACATATTGCTCTGCAACTGCCTTCTGTTGGTTTTCCAGACTGTTACAAATTTATTTCATTTCTATTAACAGCTGTCTAGTATTTCATAGAATGGATGTATTGCAATTTGAAAGGTTATTCCCTACTACTGTACATTTAGGTCGTTTCCTATTAGATGCTATTAAAATCCAGGATGAAAACACAAAATAAAACAACACAAAGCAAAACAAAACAAAACAAACAAGCTGCAAGGAATATTCCTGTGCAGGTATCTGTTCGCATTTAGATAACTGGGTAGCACAGATTTCTATTCGTGGAAGCCAGTTCGAAGGTAGGAGTATTTAAAAACGCACTTAAACAGAGCTTCTTTCCTCCCACTTTTAAAAAGAGGAGGTGGAGAGCCGCTTATGCAAGGTAAGCAGAGTAGAAGACAACGCGATAGAATGAATATTCGTAAAGTAAATCCTCTCTCCCAGCGGTCTTCTCTCGAAAAACAAACCGCACAGGACATCCAGGAGGAGAGTGACTGAAATTCCGTTGGTGGCGACAGGGAGCGAGCTGGAATCAAGGTCTTGTTGGAGCAAGCGCCTGGACAGTGTCGTCTAAAAGGACCACACCTTCCTCGTCAGCTCCCTTCGCTTCAATTTTGCAGTTTTTTACGATATAAACATAGAGCAATTCCCCCAGGTATTAAACACCGCCGCGGAGGACTCGCTTTCCCAGCGGCCCCCGCGGTCCACAGGGCGCCCAGCCTGGCCAGCCCTCGCGAGCTGGGGCGGGGTCAGGGCTGGGGCCGGAAGTCACGTGCTATGACAGCGGCCGGGGTGAGGCCGCTGTAGCCACCTGGGCTGTTTGGGGCTGTTTGTGGGAGGCGCCGGGGTGATGGCGGTGGAGACTCTGTCGCCCGACTGGGAGTTCGACCGCGTTGACGACGGCTCACAGAGTAAGGGAGCGTCAGGGCAAAAGCTGCGGGTGGATGCTTCCCTGGCCAGCGTCATACCAGGCAGTGCTGTTGCAGGAGGGCTTTGCGTCGCCGGCTCTGGGCAGCCTTCCTGTTCCGGACACTTTCTACCCCTTGGGGTGTGAGAGAGACGCGTAGTCAAGCCTTACTTTCGGGTTTAGGGTCCCAGCAATGGCGGGTCAGTCTGGCCCTGTCAGAGCTCGGCGTTCGGGGCGGTGATGCTCCTGGGGATCCGGACGTTATCCTGGGGGAGCGACGTCCACTTACCGCAGCCCCAGGGCACCAGAGGGGCGCGCCCTGGGAGGCCTGGCAGCCCTGGGGAGCTGAGGCTGGGCTTGTCTGGCTTCTCGTGTTTGTTTTTTTTTTTTCTTTCTTTCTTTTTTCTTTTTTTTTTGTGCCAGATCTCATAAGTGTTCAGTTCTTGAAGAAGCTGATGTCTGGGTTCCTGTTTCGGTTTCCTGTTTTTCATATTTTCCTCCCAAACCAACTTTTGGAAGTTTGGTGTTTTTTTCTTCCACATTCTTATAACCGTAGAAGGTAGCGAAAAAGAACTCTTGGCACAATAAAAACACATGAATGGTCAATTTATTCCCTTCCATGCCTTTTATTTTTAAGTGATAGTTTTCAGTGGTGTCCTGTAGTTTCCGTTGCAACTAGAAGATTTCACAATTTACAACTCATCTGCTTCAAATTTTGCTTCATAAAATCAGATAGTCTGATTTTAACTGAAAAGCACCCCTTCCCCCCAAAAAACCGAGCAGATTCAGTTTCAGCAAAATTTAGAGGATAAATTATTACTTTAGTGAAATTTGAGATTAATGCAAGTTGGCAATCTGTTTTTAATCTCTGGTGGTGTTAATCTGTATAAGTGATATGAGATATTGGGACTTACTGCTTGTGAATTTTTTTCACACATAGTTTTCTCTAAAGGTAGAATAATTTTTGAAAATTCCCAGTTGAATTTTGCTTGATTTTACAAAGAAAGACCAATGTCTATAGAAATTAGAGATAGATTTTATTAGCCTCTCAAAGAAGGATGAGCTACATCCAGGATGGTTTGTACTTTTTCACAAAACATTCCATAGGGGATAGCTATTATTCAGCAGGAAAACAACAACAACAACAACAAAAAACCCCAATCTTGGTGATAATGACAAAATCTTTTTATCTTTTGTACAGAAAATTCTGCATTTACTGTTATAAAGTGAACTGTACCTTTTCATATATGACGTTTTAATGGACAAAGTCTTCTATTTAAGTATTTTCAAAAAGTTGGAATGATAACAATGTTATCGGGTATGAAAATGGTTCATTTATAGTAGAATGATTTTCTTTTACTTAACAGACATTCTCTATATACCAGGCACTTGCTAGGTATTAAGGAGATAAATATGTAAATGGGTTTTTGGAATTTTACTCTTCAGGAATCACTATATAGTTCTTATTTCAAAATTTTTGATTTTGACTTTTACCAGTGTTACAACTATTCATTATCTTGAGCAAGGATCGTCACCATGTTTTTATAGGTTCTCTGTTGCCTGCTACTTTGTGACTCTTTAGCCGAAAAAAGTTATATATTGGCTGTGTTTTTTTAACCATTGTCTTTGTAAGTGCTCCTTTGCTGATAACATGCGGCTTTGACTGGTTATTTCCCATGTAAATGAGAATAAGACATCCACTTGGGATTCTGAGAACCTCATGCAGTTTTCATATTTAAGCTGTAGGAAAGAGAAGCCTTCTCAGTCTCTCTGGGTCTGGTTTTCATTAATTTTTGGAGTATGAATCACATGTAGACCAGTTATCTTTCAAAACTGACTGTGAGATAAGAACTTTAATGAACTAAATTGACCCACTTAATATTCAGAGCATCATTTGCAATATAAGCGAGAAGGGGGAGCTAGGTCTTTATACATTAATATAGCAGGAGTTAGAACACATTGTCTTGTGTTAAGAGTTGCTTTGCATTGCTAATTTAAGGAGAAAAATTCTACCTGTTTAGAAGACAAAGATTGAATAAAATAGTCACACCAGTAAAAAAATTGAGTTGAATTTGAATTTGCTGCCTTTGAGAATAAGTAATGAATCTATGAATTAGCTGAAACATTTACTTTGATTTTGTTGATTAGACCCACCGTCCAGTTTATTGCAATGATCTTAGAGTCATCTAGTATTATGTTGAGTCTCTAAATATCAGCACAGTATTCTCTACTTAGCCAGATTTCTTTACGGGTTTTTCCAACCTTATTACAATAATGAAATAATTAGATAAAATATCTTCTTAAATATTGGACTTTACAGGAATAATATTCATTATGATGAATCAAGTCTAAAACCTCCATTTAAAATAGAATCAGTAGGTGTATTTTTAAACAGATCATGTGTATAGAATTAAGAATTACATTTTTAAATTTGCTTCTGTGACAACACAGATGTTTTTGCAACCTTATCAGTTCATGAATATTTCTTTATGCAAAAGAGCTGTTTGCAACTAAAACATAGAATCAGACATTGTGTTGTCTAAGGCATTTATTCTCATTGTTTAAAAGCCCTAGATTGTGGGGTAAAGGGCTAGAGATTTTTTTGTAATATTTTGGTTTTAAGATTATATCTTTGCAAATGATAACATCTACTGCTTTTAAAATGATTTGATCTAGTAGGAGAAGATTGAAAGCTGAATTATTCTGTTTAACTTTGAAACTTTATTTTCAAGAACATCAGACATTCTGAAGTAATAAATATAACAATACTTAGTGTATAATTTGTGACTTTGAGGTTATTTGTAGTAAATGTCCTGTAACACATTACTTGTACTTATTACATACTGTTTTAAAATTTAAATTTAGAAATTCATGCTGAAGTCCAACTTAAGAATTATGGGAAATTTCTTGAGGAGTATACATCTCAATTGAGAAGAATTGAAGATGCCCTGGATGACTCAATTGGAGATGTTTGGGATTTCAATCTTGATCCAATAGCATTAAAGGTTTGATTTTGTTTTATTTTTTTACTTATGTGTATATTTTCAGGACATAGTATATCTTGAAAACATTTTTTAAAATTGAAATATATTTTTTATTATTTAGAATTTAAAGTGCTAAAAGAAACTTGGAAAAAATTAATTTAGTCCATAGTTTGCAATAGGTACATTTTTTCCATATACTTCTCTATTGTTAACTCCTTGTAATAGTGTTGTAATCTGCTCTAGTTTATGAAACAACTTTTTTATATTTGTGCAGTTAATCACGGACATTGTCTACCACAAAATTCATTGTATTATACATTCCCATGTTTTAACCTTCAGCTTTCCTTCTGGTGACAAGCATTACTCTAAACTTCCCTCTTTCACTACACTCACACATTTTAAAGAATGGCACTATTAGCATCAAAGAATGACAACAGACTCCAACTCTTTGAGTGAGCCTTTGTTTTTTGTCATCAAGAAAATGAAGAGAGTTGGAATAGAATATCCAGGTTTTATTTTTTCTTCTTATTGAAGTTATTTCACTTTGGAATACACAGATTTTGTGTACTGTTCAGTGAATTTTGCCCAATACATATATCCATGTAACTCATATCCCATTCAAGAAATAGAATGTTTCCATCATTTCCAGAAAGTTCCTTCATGCTATTTATGGGATCATAATATAGAAGTAATTTTTTTTAAATGTGTAAGTGAGTCACTCTTGCTGTGTTCCATTTTGAGGTTTTGCCATCTTGTACTATCTTTGAAACTGTAGTCTATTATCACTTAAATAATTACTGATATTTACTGAGCAGTTATTATATACCAGGTGTCCTGTCTTAAATCACATATTGACTTAAAAAAAAAAAAACAGTTTTATTGAAATATAATTCATATACCATTCCATTTACTCATTTAAGGTATACAGTTCAATGCCTTTTAGTATATTTATAGACTTGTACAACCATTATCATAATACATTTTAGAACATTTTCGTCACCTCAGAAAGAAATCCTGTGCCCATTAGTAGCCATTCTCCAGCCCTGCCTCCCTCCCTAGACCTAGACAACCACTAATGAATTTATTTTCTGTTTCCATAGATTTGCCTTTTCTGAACATTTCATATAATGGAATCGTACAATATGTGGTCCTTTGTGACTGGCTTCTTTCACTTAGCATAATGTTGTAGCATACATCAGTACTTCATTTCTTTTTATTGCCAAATAATATTCCATTGTATGACTATAACACATTTTATTTATCTGTTCAACATTTGATGAACATTTGGATTGTTTCCACTTTTTGGCTGTTGTGAATAATGCTGCTATGAACCTTCATTTACTAGTTTTTATATATGTACATATATATAAATTTTTTTTATTTCTCTTGGGAATATACCCAGCAATGAACTTGCAAGGTCATATGGTGACTCTTTATTTAACTTTTTGAGGAACTGCTAGACTGTTTTCCAAAGCAGCTGCATCATTATACATTCCTATCAGCACTGTATGAGATTTCCAATTTCTCCACATCCTTGCTAACCTTTGTTATTATCTGTCTTTTTAATTATAGTCATCCTGGTAGATGTAAAGTGTTATCTCATTATGGTTTTGATTTTCGTTTCCCTGATGCCTAATGATGTTGAGCATTTTTACATGTGCTTATTGGCCATTTGCATATCTTCTTCGGAGTAATGTCTATTCAGATCCTTTGTCCATTTTTAAAGTGTATTATTTGTCTTTTTGTTGTAGGACATTTATTGACTTTTAATTCTAACAGCCTTATATATAGGGTAGATGAAATATCGTCTCCATTTTACAAATGCAGAAACTTCAGGATAATGATGTTAAGTAATGTATTAGTTAGGGTTCTCTAGGGAAACAGAATCAACAAGAGCTATCCATAATTATAAGATTTGTAAAAGTGTCTCACACAACTGTGGGTGTGCACGAGTCCATATTCCGTAGGGCAGGCAGCAAACTGGCAACTCCAATGAAGATGTTCGATGAATTCCTCAGTCAGCGAACTTGCAACTTCAGTGAACGTGTTCAATGAACTCCTCAGGAAACAAACTGGGAACTTCAACGAACTCCTCAGGAAATGCTTTGCTGGTTAGCTGAAGAAGTGAAGGTCCTCTGTATGTCTCACTTAAAGTCTTCAACTGATTGGATTAAATCCAGCTGATTGCATTCTCTCATTGTGGAAAGATGCCCTTCATTGATGTAATCAATCACAGCTGCAGCCAATTGACTGATGATTTAATAAACCAGCCACAATTGTTCTTGCAGTAATGGTTAGGCCAGGGCTCTCTTGACCAGACACCTGGGTACCGTCACCTGGCCAAGTTGACACATGAACCTAACCATCACAAGTAACTTGTTGAATTAAGTTCTGCATCTAGTTAAGTGAAAAAGCCAGGAATGAATATCAGGTGGTTTGGCTCCTCCACCACTCTAAACTGCCTCTCTAATGCTTTACATATTTGAAAACTGAAGCTACTTCCTCTCACTCTTTTCTTTTGCAGACTGGATAATCTTAGTTTTCCTTTAAAAGTTTTCCACCAAATTTGTCCTTGTCTCTGGTTGTTCTTCAACACTTCTGTTAGAATCATTGTTTATAATACTGATACCAATCAAAAGTGGTGGGTTCTTTGCCTGGTGTGCTCACATGACCAATTCCTGAGACACCAGGGTTTCAAAGAGAGAAGGAGTTTATTGCTGGGTGTGAAGCAGGAGATCAGACAGCCTATGGGTCTAAAAATTATCTCCAAATGGCAGTAATTCTGATGATTTTACAGTATCAAAAGATTGGCAGGTTTTAGGATAATGAGCACAATGGCTAGAGATGACAAGGTTAGAGATGATCTAATTATTGAGCACCTGCAGATTGATTATATGCTTAGTGACAGAACATATGTAAGAAAATGGTGGCCTTAATATGATGATGAGCATGATTTTTAGTATTGTAATGAGGTTTAGGTTTTATAGGTTTAGTATTCAAACCTATAAACTTTAATATTTGTAAGTTAAAGTTTAAGTTACTGTGCATGTCAGGCAGGCCCGTTTTGGTTAGATCCAGTTTCCTTTATCTAGATTGCTTTGAAATTGGGGTGGGTTAGTTCTGGACTGACTCAAGACCCTTCCTTAATAAATATCAGGGGCTGTCTTTAGTGATCATAAGACTCTAAAGTTGAAAAACTGATAAAAGCAGTACAAGTTAGGGTCAGTCACAAGGGCACAAGATAAAGGCTGTACAGTTATTATCAGAGATCAAGGCAGCTGGATTACAGTTCGGAGATTTCAGTTATTTCCCTCCCTTTAATCCACCAGAAAGTAAAAAGAGATATCTATGTAATGATTCAGTAATCTTAATTGTCCCCTAAATCCTGAATTCTTGGTTACAATATATCCACTAGATAATTGTCATTTTCAATCTGTACTATCTCTGGAGGTAGTAAGTCTCATATATTTATCACTTGCCATTAAATTATATTTTTTATTTATTTAAAACTTGCTCCTGGGCTTTCATGGCCTCCATTAGTTATAATAAAATTCTGTGTTTGTCTCTGTCAGTTTTGTAAAAGCGGGAAGTCATCTCTCAGCTTTTATCTTCTCTGATAGAAGAGTTCTAATCATGCAAATTTTATCCTTACGTTGAAACATCTTCCCTCCCCTCTAGCCCCTCACTCTCCACCCTTGTTTTCTTTGGAACTTCTATTTAGTTTTATTATTGGGCAATTATTTTTTTTGTTGGTACTATACAGGGTATGTTGCTTAATATGGTGAAATCATAAACTCAGAAAAATCTCTGTAAACAAAAATCACACTCTAATGATAAAAAGTATATGTAATTTATCTATATACTTAATTGTTCGTGTGTAATCAGTGCCAAAGGGGAGATCTAAGACTACACTTAATAAAGAGATCACTAAAAGATGATGATGAGGAAGGCTTTCTGTATGAGGTAGAAATTGAGCTGGACTTAGATGATAAGTGAACTGCATACTATATTTTAAGTGTGTGTGAGCCATGGATTTATACAATATGTTTTCTCTTTTCTACCTTGTTCTTTTCTGTAAGATAACTTGTTTTGATCCTTTTAGCTACAATATCTTATTAAATTTATATTTGCAAGGCAAATTCCAAAACAATGAGAGGCCTTTTTCTGTGGTCATAATTAATGGAGTTTTATAATATTAGTATTACCTTTCCTTTTTTTGCACTGCCCTCATCATCAGCTACATTATGGCCTAGAGGCCAACTAAAGTCATTGCAACATGATTGTGTCCTGTTGGGGCCATTTCTTCCTGAACTTTTCTTATTATCCTGTCTTGAATTTGCCTTGAACAAAATAGATGGCATAATGCTGATGCTGAATACAGGGTTTAATGCAAGTTTAAAAAAATAGATCTCATCTCAATTTTTGAATTTAAAATTACAATGATTTTTCAAATGACAAAGAAATGTTATTTTCTTTATTCTTATAGCTTATACCTTATGAGCAGTCATCCCTCTTGGAACTCATAAAGACTGAAAACAAGGTACAGATTGCCAAACCTGAAAATCTGTTTTTAAAAATGTTTTTTAAAAAACAGCTATTGATTATAATTTACTTTTTCTTTTATATGTTTACTCGTGAATCTAGGTCTTAAACAAAGTTATCACTGTTTATGCTGCCCTTTGCTGTGAAATCAAGAAATTAAAATATGAGGTAATTATTTATGCTTTTGTCTAAAGACTTTAAAGGCAGATGATATAAAAGCAAATATGTGCCTATATATGTATAGTGTGCAATAAATATTTATTGACTGTTAAATGAATTATTTAAAATAATAGTAATAATAATGATTACTTACTATGTGGCAAACACGATGATAATTCTGTTAGTCCTGTAACAACCCAGGGAGGTTGATGAGGAATAGATGAGGAAACTGAGCTTAACATCTTATAATAGTAACAGTTTGGATCTAGGTCTGTATATCTCCAAAGTTTGTATTAACGGCCATATATGATGGCTTTCTAGATATAACTGACCTTATTTTTAAAGCTTTGAATCTTTAATATGCATTTAATTTTGTGTTTCCTTACCTTAGCAGTTAAACACTGGTAGAAGTTGGTAACACCATTCTTGTTTCTCTCCCTTTTGCCCTCTGTCTCCCATGAACTAATGGGATGAAATGGGACAGAGAGGTCGCATAAGACAATGAAAAGGCTAAAGAAACCAAGAAATAGCTTTGAGTAGCAGTAATATCATTGGTACTGGATAGATTGGATTTGTGTATATTGTAAGCAGTTTTTGAATTGAAGTAAATTTGTATATAAATGATGTAGTCTTTTGTTTATTAAATATGGAGAACTAAAAGAACATAGGAACTTAAAGTAACAGCTTTTAAAATTCTTTTATTATTATTTTTTTAATCAGGCCGAAACTAAATTTTATAATGGTCTCTTGTTTTATGGAGAAGGAGGTAAGTTTTAAAATTCTTAAATTGTAATGTGGTGATGCCTTTCTTGAGACTGAAGTGAAGAAAACATTAACAGATAATTCTAAGCCTCCCGTCTTAGTTTGCTCTGGTAAACTGAACAACTGAAATTTATTGTCTTGTGGTTTTGGAGGCTAGAAATCCAAAATCAGGGTCTTGATAGGGCCATGTTTTCTCCTGGAGTCTGTGGCATTCTGTGCTGACTGCCACAATCCTTGGGTTTCTTTGGCTTGCATCTCTGCCTCCATCATATGGTGATCTGTCTCTGTGGTCCCATTCTGTGGCTTTCTCTGACTGACTGCATTTGAATTTCTTTTCTTGTACAGGTTTCAGTCATACGGTTAAAGACCCACCCTGATTCAATTTGGCCTTGGTCTTCAAAGTTTCTATCATCAATGAGTTCATATTTTAACTAACTAAGAATATCTTCGAAGGTCTTTCTTACAAATGGGTTCACACCCGTAGGAACAGATTAAGACTTGAACCTGTCTTTATGGAGAACATGATTGAATTCCCAATACCTACCATCATTATATACTGTATTAGTATAAGAAAATAAGCATTCAAAGTATTTTGTTGACTTATTTGTGCGGTAAACAGGTGAAAAAAACCTGAGTGATGAAAGTATAGCAAATGCTCTAAAGTTGATTTGTGATATTTTTATGAGTTACAGAGTATTATAGCTAGATTAGAATTTTCCTTGAATTCATTTATCAGTGAGATAGATATTTCCTTTTAATTGTCACATTTATGATTGTCTCATTTTCTCTTCAGTATAAAAATTCTAGGTTTTACAATAGTATGCAGATTAGATGCCCTAATGAAAAAAAAAATCACTTTTTAAAATTTTTTGTTGTTGATTGAGTTTAAATTTAAAAACTGAAATAAAATTCCGTATGTTTCTTTTTAAAGCTACAGACTCCAGCATGGTGGAAGGTGATAGCCAAATTCAAATGGGGAGATTTATTTCATTCTTACAGGTAAATGATTTTTCCTTTCTGTTGAGCTTTATGTTTGAAGCCTTTGAGTAATTCACAAATAATTAAAAAGATATTTGAAGCCTTCACTTGCTCAGGATTTGTACCCTGAGGGTTGGGCACTTAATCAGCATTGGATTATAGTTTAGGAGATCATAACTACTGAAAGATTTTCATAGCAAAAGTGAAATAAGTATCAAAATAAGTTTATTTCTGTCATTTCATTTGTGAACAGTTTGTCACTCTGCTTTTTAAAATAATTTAAACTTTGTATAAAGTAGGAAAAAATATATTTCAGGAAAAGTTGTTAATGGTGACAAATTAAGCTGTATTAGCAATGATAGGCTGTTAAAAGAAGCATACTTGATGCCTCCAACCAAGCATTTCACTTTAGATATGCTCTTCATCACTGCAAAGTTTTAGTTATTATATGTCTTTTGGTTTAATTTTATCAGAAAAAGAAATAACTTTATTCCTCATACCCTAGCCCCCTTTATAAGGCAATGTGTTTACCATATTATGAAAAAATCAAAAGTTTGCAATTAAGAAAAAAAGACCCATACTTTCACCTACTGTGGAGATAATGTGCGTTACTTTTTGGGTCATTTGGGCTTAAGAAGTGATATGATAGCACACTTGACACTCTCTTTTCTATCTTGTTTGTTTGTTTTGTTTTTTACATTTTTCTTTATTAAAGAAGTTATTTATAGAATAATGAAGTATAAAATACAGGATTCCCATATACCACCCTATGATTAAGATCTTGCACTGGTGTGGAACATTTTTACAATTGATGACAGCACATTTTTATAATTGTACTATTAATTTAAAAACCTGTTACCATATATACAATCTGTTCTGTTACCACATATACAACCTAATATTTCCCCTTTTAATCACATTCAGATATATGTTTCAGTGCTGTTAATTGTGTTCACAATGTTGTGCTACCATTACCACCACCAAAACATTACCATCATTCCCAATAGGAACCTTATATATTTTAAACTTTTATTTCCTATTCCAGATACCCCATTCCCTGGTACCCTGTATTCTAGATTCTGAACCTATGAGTTAGCTCATTCTAATTATTTCAAATCAGAAAGGTCATACAATATTTACCCTTTTGTGTCTGGCATATTTCAGTTGACATGATGTCTTCAAGGTTCATCTATGTTGCATGTATCTGGACTTAATTCCTTTTTGTGGCTGAATAATATTCCATTGTATGTATATACCACATTTTGTTAAACCATTCATCAGTTGATGGACATTTGGGTTGCTTCCATGTTTTGGCAATTGTGAATAATGCCTCTGTGAACATCAGTGTGCAAATATCTGAGTCCCTGCTTTCAGTTCTTTTGTGTATCTACCTAGTAGCGTGATTGCTGGGTCTTATGGTAGTTCTATGCTCAGCTTCCTGAGGAAGTGCCAAACTGTCTTCTGCAGTGGCTGTGCTTTTTTATGTTGCTACCAGCATTGATTGAATGTTCCTATTTCTCCACATGCTCTCCAACACTTGTTATTTTCTGTTTTTCTTAATAACACCCATTCTAATGGGTATGAAATGGTATCTCATTGTGGTTTTTTTTGTTTGGTTTTGTTTACATTTTTTATTGTGAACTATATATACAGAAAAGTGATAACTTTCAAAATACGATTTACAGGTAGAGAGCAAATTTCAAAGAATGTTATAGGTTACAGTTCTTCAATTTCAGTTATTTCCTTATTGTGAAGTATAACATATATACAGAAAGGTGATAATTTTCAAAGTACAATTTAACAAGTAGCTATAGAGCAAATTTCAAAGCATGTTATAGGTTACACTTCCACAGATATATAATCCCATAAATGAACTATCATCACCCCTGTCCATTCCCGTACCTTTAAGTTCACCCTCATTAACATGTCTGTACATATTAGGTAATCATTCCCCCTTCACTAGCTTCTGTCTATCTCTAGGTCCTCTATGTTCTACATTATAAGACTGATTTTACATTTTTCAGGGAGTTCATATTAGGGGAAAGATACATTACCTCTACTTTTGTGTCTGATTTACTTTACTCAGTATTGTGTCTTCAGGGTTCATCCACATTTTCATGTTGCAGGACCTTGTTCCTTCTTACTGCTGCATAGTATTCCATTGTATGTATATACCATATTTTGTTTATCTACTCGTCTTTGATGGACACTTGGATTGTTTCCTTCTCTTGGCAATTGTGAACAATGCCGCTGTGAACATCAGTGTGCAAATTTCTGTTTGTGTCACTGCTTTCAGATCTTCTGGGCATATACTGAGAAGTGGAATTGTGGGATCGTAGGGTAACTTGATATCTGTTTTTCTGAGGATCCGCCAAACTGTCTTCCACAACATCTGTATCTTTATTCAATCCCACCAGCAATGAATAAGTGTTTCAGTTTCTCCATATCCTCTCCAGTATTTGTAGTTTCTAGTTTGTTTAATGGCAGCCATTCTTATTGGTATGAGATGATATCTCACTGTGGTTTTGATTTGCGGTTCCCTAATAACTAGTTAAGGTGAACATTTTTTCATGTGTTTTTAACCATTCGTATTTCCTCCTTGGAGAAATGTCTTTTCATATCTTTTGCCCATTTTATAATTGGGCTGTTTATACTATTGTCATTGAGTTGTAGGATTTCTTTATATATGAAAGATATCAGTCTGTTATCAGATATATAGTTTCCAGATATTTTCTCCTATTTGTTGGCTACCTCTTCACCTTTTTGTCAGAAACCTTTGAGGTACAGAAGGTTTTGATTTTGAGGAGTTCACATTTATCTATTTTTTCTTTCGTTGCTTGTGCTTTGGGTGTCAAGTCTAAGAACTGACCTCCTAATACTAGGTCTTGAAGATGTTTCCCCACATTATCTTCTAGGAGTTTTATGATACTGTCTCTTATATTGAGGTCTTTGATACACTTGGAGTTAATTTTTGTATAGGGTGTGAGGTAGGTATCCTCTTTCATTTGTTTGGATATGGATATCCAGTTCTCCCAGCCCCATTTGTTAAAGAGACTGTTCTATCCCAGTTCATTGGATTTGGGGGCATTATCAAAAATCAGTTGACCGAAGATCTTGGGGTCTATTTCTGAATTCTCAATTTGATTCCATTGATTAATATGTCTGTCTTTGTGCCAATACCATGTTGTTTTGATTACTGTGGCTTTGTAGTTGGCTTCAAAGTCAGGAAGTGTAAGTCTTTCCACTTCATGCTTCCCTTTTTAGAATGTTTTTGACAATTCAAAGCCCCTTTCCCTTCCAAATAAATTTGATAACTAGCTTTTCCAAGTCTGCAAAATAGGTTGTTGGAATTTTGATTGTAATTGCATTGAATCTGTAGATCAGTTTGGGTAGAATTGACATCTTAACAACATTGAGCCTTCCTATCCTTGAATATATATTATCTTTCTCCTATTTAGGTCCTCTTAGATTTATTTTAATAAAGTTTTGTAATTTTGTGTAGAGGTCTTTTACATCCTTGGCTACATTTATTCCTAGGTACTTTAGATTTTTAGTTGCCGTTGTGAATGAAATTATTTTCTTGATTGCCTCTTCAGTTTGGTCATTAATAGTGTGTAGGAATATTTCTGACTTGCATATTAATCTTGTATCCTGCCACTTTGCTGAATTTGTTTATTAGCTCAAGTAGCTGTGTTGTTGATTTCTTAGGATTTTTCAAAGATACAAGCATATCAACTGCAAATAATGACAGTTTTACTACCTCTTTTTCAATTTGGATGCCTTTTATTGTCTTGCTAGATTGCTCTGGATAGAACTTCTAGCACAGTGTTGACTAACAGTGGTGGCAGTGGATATCCTTGTCTCATTTCTGATTTTAGGGGAAGGCTTTCAGTCTCTCACCATTGAGTACTATGCTGGCTGTGGGTTTTTTTCATATATCCTGTTTATCATATTGTGGAAGTTTCCTTCAGTTCCTACCTTTTGAAGAGTTTTTATCAAAAAAGGATGCTGAATTTTGTCGAATACTTTTTCAATGTCTATTGAGATTATCATTTGATTTTTCCCTTTTGATTTGTTAATGTGTTGTAATACTTTGATTTTTTTAGGTTGAGCCTTCTCAGAAAATGAACCCCACTTGCTTGCCTGGAATGAACCCCACTTGTTTGTGGTTTGTGATTCTTTTAATGTGCCTTTAGATTTGATTTGCATGTATTTAGTTGAGAATTTTTGCATCTATAATCATGAAAGAGATTGCTGTAGTTTTCGATTCTTGCAATATCTTTATATGGTTTTGGTATTAGAGTGATGCTAGCTTCATAATGAATTAGGTGGTGTTCTTTTTTCTTCAATTTTTTGAAAGAGTTTGAGCAGGAATTGTCAGTTCTTTTAGAAAGTTTGGTAAAATTCCACTGTGAAGCCATCTGGCCCTGGGCTTTTATTTGTAGGAAGATTTTTGATGACTGATTGGATTTCTTTACTTGCGATTGGTTTATTGATGTCTTCTCAGGTCAGTCTAGGTTGTTCATGTGTTTCCAGGAAATTATCGATTTCCTCTTAGTTGTCTAGTTTGTTTATGATTGTTATTTACAATTGTTATTTCTTCTTGTTGTATTGTCCCTTTTATTAATATATAGTGTCCTTCTTTGTCACCTATGTCATCTTTGCATTTAAATTCTTTATTGTCTGATATTACTATAGCTATCCCTGCTTTCCTTTGGCTGCAGCTTGTATGGAATATGTTTTTTTTTCCCATCCTTTCACTTTTAATCTCTTTGTGCTGTGGGGTCTAAGATGAGTCTCTTGTAAGCAACATATCTATGGGTCATACTTTTTAATCCATTCTGCCACTCTGTATCTTTTAACTGGAGAGTTTAAGCCATTCACATTCAGAGTTATTACTGGGAGTTCTTGAAACCAGCCATCTTATCCTTTGGTTTTTAGTTGTCACATCTATTCCCCACCCTTCTTCTTTTTCCCTTTAAGTTACCCTACTAATATGTTTCAGTTCTGTGCCCTTATCCAGACCTCTCTCTTTCTGTTTTTCTCAGCCGATAGAACTCCTTTTAGTATTTCTTGCAGGGCAGGTCTCTTGTTAACAAATTCTCTCTGCGTTTGTTTGTGAAAATTTTAAACTCTCCTTCAGTTTTGAAGGAGAGCTTTGCTGGATAAAGAATTCTTGGCTGGCAATTTTTCTCTTTCAGAATCTTAAATATGTTATACCACTGCCTTCTCGCCTCCATGGTGCCCACTGCATAGTTAGTACTTAGTCTTATGTGGTTTCCTTGTATGTGGTGAATTGCTTCTCTCTTGCTGCTTTCAGGACTTCCTCCTTCTCTTTATTTTTTTTATTTTTTTTTTTTTTTAAATCATCATTTTATTGAGATATATTCACATACCACGCAGCCACACAAAACAAATTGTACTTTCGATTGTTTACAGTACCACCACATAGCTGTACACCCATCACCCAAATCAATCCCTGACACCCCCATTAGCACACACACAAAAATAACAAGAATAATAATTAGAGTGAAAAAGAGCAATTGAAGCAAAAAAGAACACTGGGTACCTTTGTCTGTTTGTTTCCTTCCCCTACTTTTCTACACATCCATCCATAAACTAGACAAAGTGGAGTTTGGTCCTTATGGCATTCCCAATCCCACTGTCACCCCTCATAAGCTACATTTTTATACAACTGTCTTTGAGATTCATGGGTTCTGGGTTGTAGTTTAATAGTTTCAGGTATCCGCCACCAGCTACCCCAATTCTTTAGAACCTAAAAAAGGTTGTCTAAAGTGTGCATAAGAGTGCCCACCAGAGTGATCTCTCGGCTCGTTTTGGAATCTCTCTGCCACCGAAGCTCACCTCACTTCCCCCCACATCCCCCCTTTGGCCAAGAAGATGTTCTCCATCCCACGATGCCGGGTCTACACTCCTCCCCGGGAGTCATACTCCACGTTGCCAGGGAGATTCACTTCCCTGGGTGTCTGATCCCACGTAGGGGGGAGGGCAGTGATTTCACCTTTCAAGTTGCCTTAGCCAGAGAGAGAGGGCCACATCTGAGCAACAAAGAGGCACTCAGGAGGAGACTCCCAGGCACAAATACAGGGAGGCCTAGCCTCTCCTTTGCAGCAACCGTCTTCCCAAGGGTAAAACCCATGGTAGAGGGCTCAACCCATCAAACCACCAGTCCCCTATGTCTGTGGTCATGTTAGCAACCATGGAGGTGGGGTAGGCGAATACCCCTGCATTCTCCACAGGCTCCTCAAGGGGGCACTACATCTTTTTTTTTTTTTTCCTTGTTTGTCTTTTTTCTTTTTTTTTTTTTTTTAACTTTCCCTTCTTTTTTAAATCAACTGTATGAAAAAAAAAGTTAAAAAGAAAACAAACATACAATAAAAGAACATTTCAAAGAGACCATAACAAGGGAGTAAGTAAAAGACAACTAACCTAAGATAACTGCTTAACTTCCAACATGTTCCTACTTTACCCCAAGAAAGTTACATAATATAGCAACATTTCAGTGAACTTGTTCCTACTACATCCATCAGAAATTAACAGACCATAGTCATTTCTGGGCATCCCCAGAACGTTAAATAGCTTATCTGTTCTTCTTGGATTATTGTTCCCCCTTCCTTAATTGCTCTCTACTGCTAGTTCCCCTACATTCTACTTTATAAACCATTTGTTTTACATTTTTCAAAGTTCACATTAGTGGTAGCATATAATATTTCTCTTTTTGTGCCTGGCTTATTTCGCTCAGCATTATGTCTTCAAGGTTCATCCATGTTGTCATATGTTTCACGAGATCGTTCCTTCTTACTGCCGCGTAGTATTCCATCGTGTGTATATACCACATTTTATTTATCCACTCATCTGTTGAAGGACATTTGGGTTGTTTCCATCTCTTGGCAATTGTGAATAATGCTGCTATGAACATTGGCGTGCAGATATCTGTTCGTGTCACTGCTTTCCGATCTTCCGGGTATATACCGAGAAGTGCAATCGCCGGATCGAATGGTAGCTCTATATCTAGTTTTTTAAGGAACTGCCAGACTGACTTCCAGAGTGGCTGAACCATTATACAGTCCCACCAACAATGAATAAGAGTTCCAATTTCTCCACATCCCCTCCAGCATTTGTAGTTTCCTGTTTGTTTAATGGCAGCCATTCTAACCGGTGTTAGATGGTATCTCATTGTGGTCTTAATTTGCATCTCTCTAATAGCTAGTGAAGCTGAACATTTTTTCATGTGTTTCTTGGCCATTTGTATTTCCTCTTCAGAGAAGTGTCTTTTCATATCTTTTGCCCATTTTATAATTGGGCTGTCTGTACTATTGTCATTGAGTTGTAGGATTTCTTTGTATATGCAAGATATCAGTCTTTTGTCAGATACATGGTTTCCAAAAATTTTTTCCCATTGAGTTGGCTGCCTCTTTACCTTTTTGAGAAATTCCTTTGAGGTGCAGAAACTTCTAAGCTTGAGGAGTTCCCATTTATCTGTTTTCTCTTTTGTTGCTTGTGCTTTGGGTGTAAAGTCTAGGAAGTGGCCTCCTAATACAAGGTCTTGAAGATGTTTTCCTACATTATCTTCTAGGAGTTTTATGGTACTTTCTTTTATATTGAGATCTTTGGTCCATTTTGAGTTAATTTTTGTGTAGGGGGTGAGGTAGGGGTCCTCTTTCATTCTTTTGGATATGGATATCCAACTCTCCCAGCCCCATTTGTTGAAAAGACCATTATGGCTCAGTTCGGTGACTTTGGGGGCCTTATCAAAGATCAGTCGGCCATAGATCTGAGGGTCTATCTCTGAATTCTCAATTCGATTCCATTGATCTATATGTCTATCTTTGTGCCAGTACCATGCTGTTTTGGCAACTGTGGCTTTATAATAAGCTTCAAAGTCAGGGAGTGTAAGTCCTCCCACTTCGTTTTTCTTTTTTAGAGTGTCTTTAGCAATTCGAGGCATCTTCCCTTTCCAAATAAATTTGATAACTAGCTTTTCCAAGTCTGCAAAGTAGGTTGTTGGAATTTTGATTGGGATTGCATTGAATCTGTAGATGAGTTTGGGTAGAATTGACATCTTAATGACATTTAGCCTTCCTATCCATGAACATGGAATATTTTTCCATCTTTTAAGGTCCCCTTCTATTTCTTCTAGTAGAGTTATGTAGTTTTCTTTGTATAGGTCTTTTACATCTTTGGTTAAGTTTATTCCTAGGTACTTGATTTTTTTAGTTGCTATTGAAAATGGTATCTTTTTCTTGAGTGTCTCTTCAGTTTCTTCATTTCTAGCATATAGAAACATTACTGACTTATGTGCATTAATCTTGTATCCCGCTACTTTGCTAAATTTGTTTATTAGCTCTAGTAGGTGTATCGTCGATTTCTCAGGGTTTTCTAGATATAAGATCATATCATCTGCAAACAATGACAGTTTTACTTCTTCTTTTCCAATTTGGATGCCTTTTATTTCTTTGTCTTGCCGGATTGCCCTGGCTAGCACTTCCAGCACAATGTTGAATAACAGTGGTGACAGCGGGCATCCTTGTCTTGTTCCTGATCTTAGAGGGAAGGCTTTCAGTCTCTCACCATTGAGTACTATGCTGGCTGTGGGTTTTTCATATATGCTCTTTATCATGTTGAGGAAGTTTCCTTCAATTCCTACCTTTTGAAGTGTTTTTATCAAAAAGGGATGTTGGATTTTGTCAAATGCTTTTTCAGCATCCATTGAGATGATCAATTGATTTTTCCCTTTTGACTTGTTAATGTGTTGTAATACATTGATTGTTTTTCTTATGTTGAACCATCCTTGCATGCCTGGAATGAACCCCACTTGGTCATGGTGTATGATTTTTTTAATGTGTCTTTGGATTCGATTTGCAAGTATTTTGTTGAGGATTTTTGCATCTATATTCATTAGGGAGATTGGCCGGTAGTTTTCCTTTTTTGTAGCATCTTTGCCTGGTTTTGGTATTAGATTGATGTTAGCTTCATAAAATGAGTTAGGTAGTGTTCCATTTTCTTCAATGTTTTGAAAGAGTTTGAGTAAGATTGGTGTCAGTTCTTTCTGGAAAGTTTGGTAGAATTCCCCTGTGAAGCCATCTGGCCCTGGGCATTTATTTGTGGGAAGATTTTTGATGACTGATTGGATCTCTTTGCTTGTGATGGGTTGGTTGAGGTCTTCTATTTCTTCTCTGGTCAGTCTAGGTTGTTCATATGTTTCCAGGAAATTGTCCATTTCTTCTACATTATCCAGTTTGTTGCCATACAGTTGTTCATAATATCCTCTTATAATTTTTTTAATTTCTTCAGGATCTGCAGTTATGTCACCTTTTTCATTCATTATTTTGTATATATGGGTCTTCTCTCTTTTTGATTTTGTCAGTCTAGCTAGGGGCTTGTCAATCTTGTTGATCTTCTCAAAGACCCAAGTTTTGGTGATATTTATCCTCTCTATTGTTTTTTTGTTCTCTATGTCATTTATTTCTGCTTTAATCCTTGTTATTTCTTTTCTTGTACTTGGTTTAGGATTGGTTTGCTGTTCATTTTCTAGCTTCTTCAGTTGATCCATTAGTTCTTTGATTTTGGCTCTTTCTTCCTTTTTAATATATGCGTTTAGTGCTATAAATTTCCCCCTCAGCACTGCTTTTGCTGCATCCCATAGGTTTTGGTATGTTGTGTTCTCATTTTCATTCGTCTCTATATATTTAGCAATTTCTCTTGCTATTTCTTCTTTAACCCACTGATTGTTTAGGAGTGTGTTGTTTAACCTCCAGGTATTTGCGAATTTTCTAAGTCTCTGATGTTTATTGACCTCCAATTGTACTCCACCGTGGTCAGAGAATGTGCCTCGAACAATCCCAATCTTTTTAAATTTATTGAGGCTTGTTTTATGTCCCAGCACATGATCCACTCTGGAGAAAGTTCCGTGAGCACTAGAAAAGTATGTGCATCCTGGTGACCTGGGATGCAATGTCCTGTAGATGTCTGTTAAATCTAATTCATTTATCAGATTGTTTAGGTTTTCAACCTCCTTATTGGTCCCCCGTCTGGCCGACCCATCTATAGGAGAGAGTGATGTGTTGAAGTCTCCCACAATTATTGTGGAAACATCAATTGCTTCCTTTAGTTTTGCCAGTGTTTCTCCCATGTATTTTGTGGCACCTTGATTGGGTGCATAGACATTTACGATTGTTATTTCTTCTTGCTGAACCGCCCCCTTTATTAGTATGTAGTGGCCTTCCCCGTCTCTCAAAACATCCCCGCATTTGAAGTCTATTTCACCCGAGACTAACATCGCCACACCTGCTTTCCCCTGGCTGCAGCCCGCACGAAATATTTTTTTCCATCCTTTCACTTTCAGTTTCTTTGTGTCCCTGTGTCTAAGATGAGCCTCCCGCATGCAACATATTGATGGTTCATTTTTTTTGATCCATTCTGCGAATCTGTATCCCCTAATTGGGGAGTTTAATCCACCTACACCCAACGTTAAAACCGTGAAGGCATTTCTTGACTCGGCCATCCCATCCCCTGGTCCATGCCTGCCATATTTTTCCCTCTCTCTATTAATATCCTTTATTGTACCCATACCGAATCTCTTTAGTACTGAACCCCTCTCCAAGTCTCTCTGTCCTGTCTTTGTTTCTCTGTCTGTAGGGCTCCCTTCAGTATCTCCAGTAGGGCAGGTCTCTTGTTAGCAAATTCTCTCAGCATTTCTTTGTCTGTGGAAAATTTAAGCTCTCCCTCAAATTTGAAGGAGAGCTTTGCTGGATAAAGTATTCTTGGCTGGAAATTCCTCTCACTCAGAATTTTAAATATATTGTGCCACTGCCTTCTTGGCTCCATGGTGGCTGCTGAGTAGTCACTACTTAGCCTTATGCTGTTTCCTTTGTATGTGGTGAATTGCTTTTCTCTTGCTGTTTTCAGAACTTGCTCCTTCTCTTCTGTGTTTGACAGTGTGATCAGTATATGTCTCGGAGTGGGTTTTTTTGGATTTATTCTATTTGGAGTTCGCTGAGCATTTATGATTTGTGTATTTATGTTGTTCAGAAGATTTGGGAAGTTTTCCCCAACAATTTCTTTGAATACTCTTCCTAGACCTTTACCCTTTTCTTCCCCTTCTGGGACACCAATGAGTCTTATATTCGGACGTTTCATATTATCTATCATATCCCTGAGGTCCATTTCGAGTTTTTCAATTTTTTTCCCCATTCTTTCTTTTATGCTTTCATTTTCCATTCTGTCATCTTCCAGGTCACTGATTCGTTGTTCAACTTCCTCTAGTCTTGTACTATGAGTGTCCAGAATCTTTTTAATTTGGTCAACAGTTTCTTTAATTTCCATAAGATCATCCATTTTTTTATTTAGTCTTGCAATGTCTTCTTTATGCTCCTCCAGCGTCCTCTTGATTTCCTTCATATCCCGTACTATGGTCTCACTGTTCATCTCCAGTTCTTTGAGTAGCTGCTCTAGGTGCTGTGTCTCTTCTGGTCTTTTGATTTGGGTGCTTGGGCTTGGGTTATCCATATCGTCTGGTTTTTTCATATGCTTTATAATTTTCTGTTGTTTTTGGCCTCGTGGCATTTGCTGAACTTGATAGGGTTCTTTTAGGGTTTGTAGACATATTGAAGTCCTTATCTCTAATTTATGAGATCTACAGCTTCGTGGAGTACACTTTCTCTAACTAACCAGCAGGTGGCATCCACGAGCCACCTGTTCTCCACAAGCCAGTTCTCCCCTGCTTAGCCTTTTTGGTGAGTGGGGGAGTGAGTCTTGTGGGGCCCAATTGGTGTCCCAAGCTTGCGTGTGTAGTTGGTGTTGCCTGCCCTGTATGTGGGGCGTGTTTCTGGGCAGTCGGGGAGGGGGGGTGGCCCTAACAATCAAATCTCCCTGATGATCCTAGAGTTTTAAAGCTGCTGCAATAGTCTAATCCTTCAGTTCAGTCCTGCCACAGTTTGTCTCTGCCACTGACCCACAAGTCTTTGGTATTGGCGTATGGCTCCTGAGACTTGCAAGTGGGCCCCTCTTCCAGGCTGTGCACCCCGGGTCCTCTGTTGAGGGATGACTGTGCTATGTCACAGGTGAGTGCCGTCCCCCCAGGGCAGTTCTGGGCTGCTGGGCTGTGTAGGGAGGCTCCCAGTGTGCTCAAATGATGGCTGAATGGGGCTTTGTTAATTCACACTGCTCCACCTTCCCAGCTCTGGGACATTCAGCTGAGGTTGCAGGGAAGGCTAATGTCCACGCCCAGTTTTGTGGTGTGTGCCTGTTATTTGAAGCACTTCCGTCACACTGGGTTGTCTGGGGCAGCTCTGGGCTATGGGGCTGGCGATGGGCAGGAGTGTTTCCTGTCCACCAGGATGGTAGCTGTGAGCGGACACCCCCCTTTTCTTGGGAAGTTGTGTTGTTTAGTGAATTTTCTCAGCCACTGGATTATTGCCTTTTGTCTCAGAGCTCTCTTAGTTCTGCTCTTGACTTGACGTGCCCAAATTGCAATTCTTTGAAGCTTTATGTATTGGGCTTCTTAGAGTAATTGTTTTAGAAAAAGAAAAAAGGATTTAAAAAAAAAAAAAAAAAACGGTCCTCCTCAGAGATCTAATGGGTTATTGAAATGCTAATAGACCAAGCAACCAGGGCCATTAAGGAAAGGTCCACAGGGCAGAGAGATCAGCTTTGCTTTGGGATTTGCATATGCGCCTCAAGGCCTGAGCTCCGCCCTTCCCCTTTCTGTGTTCACCAGAACTCCAAAAATCCTCTGCTTTTATTTTGGAGTTTTTCGTGTTGTTTTTTTTCTATGCCTGTCTCCTCTCTGCTGGGCTGGCTGCTCTCAGAGTCTCTGGTGTCTGGTCTCAGTCTATCTATGGTTGGAGTTTGAATCAGTAGAATGAGTTTCCAATGAGAGCAGCCACTGCAGTTCTCCCTTCTCCTTCCCGGAGCTGACAGCCCCTCCTCCCCCGGGACTGAGCCTGGCAGGGAGGGGCGCGGGTCCCCTGGCCGCAAAAACTTACAGATTTCGCTGATCTCAGCAGTTCCACGTTTTCATGAGTGTTGTATGAAGTATGCCCAAAGACAGATTGCTCTGTGGTGTCCAGTCCACGCAGTTCCTGGCTTTTTACCTACTTTCCTGGAGGAGCAACTAAAACTTACAGCTCACCAGTCTGCCATCTTGCCCCGCCTCCTCCTCCTTCTCTTTAGCATTTGACAAACTGATGTGTCTCAGAAGGGGTCTATGTAGATTTATTCTGTTTGAGTTCATTGGGCTTCTTTGTTTTGCATAATTACGTCCTTTAGAAGGTTGGGAAATTTTCCCCAACTATGTCTTGAAACACTCTTCATAGCCCTTTTCTCTTCTCCTTCTGGGGCATCAGTGATTCTTATATTTGTGTGCTTCATGTTGTCCATCATTTTCCTGAGATCCATTTAAAATTTTTTGATTTTTTTCACAATTTAGTCTTTTGTGCACATGCATTCAGTTGATTGTCCTCTAGTTCACCTAGTCTTTCTTTTGCCTCTTTAAATCTGCTGTTGTGTGTCTCTAGTATATTTTCAGTTTGATCAACAGTATCTTTTATTTCCATAAGATCTGCTTTTTTGTGTGTGTGTTTTTTTTTAACTTATGCTTTCAAATTCTTCTTTATGCTCTTCTAGAGTCTTCTGATGTAATTTATGTCTTTAACTAACCTATTGAAGTTGTCTTGGAGATTTGTATGTACTTCTTTGATAAATTGCTCCACGTTTTGCATCTCCTCTGGCTTCTTAATTTGATCCTTTGACTTGTCTGTATCTTCTTGGGTCTTCATAGCTTTGTGATTTTCTGTGGAGTTTGGGGCATTTGCTTGTCTTGATAAGGTTATTTTGGGAAATGTAGGACTACCTGGACATTTATTTAAAGTTTGGAAGAACCACAGATTGCTAGAGTGCGTTATCCTATCTTCCTAGCACATGGCAGTCTTGAGCCACTTCTTCCCCGCAAGCCAGCTTTCCTCCAACTGTGCCTGCTTGCTGGACGGGGTCCAAACCAGGTGGAAGGCCAATCAGTGCACCAGTTCTCTGTGTGCACTGGGGATTGCTTGCCCTGGGGGGAGGGGGCAAGGTGTAGGGGTGGGCCTTGTGCAGTTCAGTAGAGGGTCTGCTTAAGGGCATCATGGGTCTGGTGATTCCTGGGCCTCTGAGTGGATCATTCTTGGGCTGTGGGGCTGTGCATCTCACCCTTCAGCTCAAACATGCCCTACTCCCTGCCCGCTGTGCGCCTGCGAGCCTCTGGGGTGGTGGATGGGTTCCTGGTACTTATGTGTGGTGACCTCTCCTATCCCCACCTCTCACCTGTGCATGCCGTGGGCTTTTGTGGAGGGAGAGTAAATGTGGTTAGCACAACTCTGCTATTTCCCAAGTTCCCTCACGGGAGTTCCTGGCCACGGGGCTGAGGTGGATTATCTCTTCAGTTAATTGCTGAGATGGGTGCATGGGAGTGGAGAGTTGCTTCTTCCCCTGCTTGGTCCCCGGTTCGCACCTGCCAACATCTGGCAGTGGTCCCAGTTGAGTAAATTCACCCTGTCCTTTCAGATGCAGTTTCTCTGCTTTTTAATCCAAGTCCCCATCACGTATTGTAGAGGTCCCTCTTTGGTCGCTTGTACCCTGAAACCGCTATCTTGGGTTTTCTGCCTTTTCTCTAGCTTCTTTCATGGAGGAGAAATTTGCTCTGCCTCATCTATTCTGCCATCTTCTTTGAAGTTCTCTGATGTATTCTTGAATTCAAATTGCCATTGGGATTTTCCAGGGGCCCTTAGAAGACCTAAGGTCGCTGTGGCCATCTTGCCTCAGTTGCAGATGCCGCACAAGCCCAACTCTTCTCCTCCTTCTAAGGTGTGATTACCTACTTTTGTCTGGAATGGTTCTGGTATTTTTAGGTGGCCCTTCCGTAACAGGTCAGAATCCTTGATGGTCTTCTCGTGGTGGCTCCTATTCTGCCCTCATTATGGTTTTGATTAACATTTCCCTGATGGGGAATGATGTTGTGCATTTTTTCATGTGCTTTTTGGCCATTTGTGTCTTTTCCTTGGAGAAGTGATGTCTGTTCAAATCTTTTGCCAATTGTGTTGTTTGTCTTTTTGTTGTTGTGTTGTAGGAGTTACATATCAAACGATACACTACAATAATACTGTCCTCTATAGTTACCCAATTGGTTACTTTTACTGCAGGTCTTTATTTGTTTATGCCGTTTTGAACTACTGTCTATTGTACTTGTTTATGCCGTTTTGAACTACTGTCTACTGTACTTTCCTTTCAGTCTGAAGAACTCCATTTAGCATTGCTTGTAGGGCAGGTCTAGTAATGATGAATTCTGTCAGCTTTTGTTTATCTAGGAATGTCTTAATCTCTCCCTCTTTTTTGAAAGAAAGTCTTCGTGGGCATAAAATTCTTTATGTTTTTATTGTTTTCTTTAAGCACTTTATGTATTTCAACATAGTGCCTTCTTGCCTCCATGGTTTCTGATGAGAAATCAGCACTCAATCTAATTTGGGCTCCCTTGTACATAACACATTGCTATTCTCTTGTAGCTTTCAGAATTCTTTACTTAAACTTTTGCATTTGATAGTGGTCAATATTTGACGGGTTGTATTGTTCTTCATATTCATCCTGTGTAGTGTTCTCTGGGCTTCTTGGTTGTCTATAGTCATATTTTTGGCTAAGTTTGGAAAGTTCTCTGTCACTATTTTTTTGCATATTCCTTCTGCCCCTTTCTCTCTTTCTTCTCCTTCTGGGACTCCCATAATACCTATATTGTATGTTTGATGGTGTCCCAGAGGTGTTTTTTTAGTCTTTGTTTGGTATGTCCACATTTTGGTCTTCTTTGGTGTTTTCTGGATTTTTTTCCATTTCTTTTAGATGGGCCTTCATTTCTTGTTTCTTTGTCTTATACTCTTTTGTTGCATACTGTACATTTTAATATTTTAAAATGTTAACTGTGATTTAACAGAGATGTCTGTTTCTTGATTTTGTAACCAGCTGGTGATAAGACAGAGAGTTTTTTGAGCTTCAGTCTTCCCATCATGTAGGTTTTCCTGAGGCAAATGCAGTGCTTTCTGTGCCTGTGTTTTGTCCTGGGCTTTTGCTTGTTAGTTGTTTTGGAGTTCCCTGTTTACAGGAGTTTGGTTGTTTGCTTTGGTTTCCAGGAGACAGACCTCTCTCTCTTGGGTGTTTGAAGCCGGCAAGCCTTTGCCCCTGTAGTTTTTTATATTCCTTCTGGTGTCTCAAGGTGCTTTTGCCTGGTGGGGAAATGCTGGGCCAAGGGGTCACTAGAGACTTTCTCAGGTCATTCTTTCCCAGGTGAAGCAGAACCAGGGACCCATGATGGGGTTGCAGACTGGCTGCAAGATGCCCTGGGGAAGTGGGTCAGGAAGGACACCAAGTGCTTTTTTCACTGCTTCCCAAAGTTGAGCTTTCTTGGCCTGTTGAGTAAATGCATCTTTTCAGTAACTGTCCCTGCAGCCCTGAGGAAGTATAATGTCTTTAAGTCTCCTTCACCATGGCTTTTGTCCAGGGTGGTTTGAAACAACAACCACTGCTGTATTTGTCCAAGGTGGGTTGAAACAATGATTGCACTCTATTCCAGTTTGCTAATGCTGCCATTTTGCAAAAGTGGATTGGCTTTTATAAAGGGGTTTATTTGGTTGCAAAGTTACAGTCTTAAGGCCATAAAGTGTCCGATGTAAGGCATCAACAGTAAGGGCATGTGGCTGGTGTCTGCTTGCTCCCAGGTTGCGTTTCAAAATGGCGTTCTCCAAAATGTCAGTGTCAGCTTTCAACGACCATCTTCAAAATGTGTCTCTCAGCTGCAGCTGCTCCTTTTGTGAACTCTTTTATAGGACTCCCGTGATTCAATTAAGACTTACCCTGAATGAGTGTGGTAACACCTCCATGGAAATTATCCGAAGTTCTCACCCACAGTTGAATGTCACATCTCCATGGAAACACTCAAAGGATTCCAGCCTAATCAACACTAATACATTGGCTCCCACAAGATAGCATTAAAGAACATGGCTTTTTCTTGGGGACATAATATATCTAAATTGGCATACCCTCAGAGCTGGTTCCCTAGTGATCTGAAGTTGCTAATCAAAGCTTTGATCAATGATTGACTGTGCCTACCACTGCTCTTTAGGAAGAGAATTTTCATGTTCTTTTCTGTCACAAGTGAGTTAGCCAGGGGCTGGACTCCACAGCAGCCTCCTGCAAGAGTGGGGAAAGGGCGCTGGTAGCCACCTTGTGGAAAGAGCAGTTTACTGTTCTTAACCTTAATTTATCTATCTTTTCCTCCCACTTTTCCTTGGGTGCCGTACAGTGTTCTTCTGGCCCCTGGAGTTTCCAAATTGTTGCTTCAGACAGTTCTGCGTCTTAATAGTTATTTTGGTAGAAGGATTGAATCTTGGAGCTCCCTATTCTGCCATCTTCCCCAAATCCTCATCTCTGTAATTTTCTTCTGCTTTCTTTATCTGGAGTTCATATCAGCCTAATGCTGGCTCTATGGAACGTGTTATGAAGTAGTCCTTAACTCTTCAATTTTTTAAAAGTGTGAGAAGGATTGATGTTAAACTTCTTTAAATGTTTGGTGTAATTCAGTAGTGAAACCATCTGGTCCTGGACTTTTATTTGCTTCAAGGTTTTGATTACTGATCCAGTCTCTTTACTTTTATAGGTCTGCTGAGATTTCTATTTCTTTTTGCATAGTTTAAGTAATATGTATGTTTCTAGGAATTTGTCCATTCATCTAGTTTTTCTAATTTGTTAGCATATAATTGTTTGTAGTACCCTTTTATAACCCATTTTGTTTCTGAAGGTCCATAGTAATGTCCCCAGTTTCATTCCTGATCTTGATTTTGTCTTCTCTCTTTTTCTTTGTTAGTCTGGGTTAAGGCTTGTCGATTTTTTTGATCTTTTAAAAACACCCACTTTTGGTTTCATTGATACACTCTATTGTTTTTCTATTTTCTGTTTTATTTATCGCTGCTCTAATCTTTACTCTTTAAAGAGTCTAACTTTGGATTTAGTTTGAACTTCTTTTCTTGTTTCTTTAGGTGTGAAGTTAGGCTATTGATTTCTGATCTTTCTTCTTTTTTAATGTATGCGTTTAGAGATAAACATTTCCCTCTGAGTGCTGCCTTTGTTGCATCCCAAAAGTTTTGGTATGTTGTATGTTTGTTTTCACTTGTCACACAATATTTCCTAATTTCCCTTCTGATTTTTAATTTGACCCATTGGTGGTTTAATAGTTTGTTATTTAATTTCCACATATTTGTAAATTGTCCAGTTTTCCTTCTGTTATTGATTTCTAACTTTGTCCCATTGTGATCCAAGAAGACACTGTATAATTTCAGTACTTTTTAATTTATTAGGATTTGATTTGTGGCCTAACAGATCATCTGTTTTGGAAAATATTTCATTGGCACTTGAGAAGAATGTGTATTCTGCTGCTGTTGTTTAGTGGAGTGCTCTATATGTGTCCTTATTGAATATGCAAGGGAAATTAGGAAAATAGAAAGATTAGGGAATCGATGGATTAAGGAGTACAGAATGTTCAATCAGGCTCATTTTAAAGGTTTGGAAATGAATAGTGCAATACTGTAAGTTTAATTAACAAAGGAGTGTGTGAGTATGGTTGAAAGAGGAAGGCTAGAGTCTGTATGTCACCAGAAAGAAAGCTAGAGTATAAAAACTGGGACTGTATAACTTGGTAAAACACGGAGTAGACAGTGGTGGTGGTTAATTGTATAGCTATAAGAGATTTCTTGCATGAACTGAAACAAACATGTTCCTGTCACAAGGTGTTAATAATAGAGTGTTATATGGAAAAAATACAATTAATATAAACTAACGTCTATAGTTAACGGTAACTGCAATATTCTCTCATTAATGGTAACAAAGGCACTATCCAAAGCTAAATGTCAAAAATAGGGGGATATAAGGGGGATGGGATTTTTTTTTTTCCGAGGAAGAAATACGAAAGTTCTCATATTGACTGTAGTGGTGAATGCATAACTATGTGATTATACCAAGGGCCATTGATTGTACACTTAGGATGGTTTGTGTGGTGTGTGAACAAAACTGTTTTTTTTTTTTTTTTTAAGGAGAGAAGCAAGGCAAGCCTATAATTATGTATTACCTGGTGATTAATATAACCCTGTTCAATGTGTAAAGGTGAGACAGGACCAAACTTCTGCTATGGTTGGTGGCTGATGAACCCAATATAAGTCAACTGTTACATGTTTTTATTTCTGAAAATAGCTTCATGTAGAAAATGCTTATAAGAAAATTAGGGCCTAGATTGTAAGCTCTTACAGCAGTCACATTTGTTCTTGAGTTTTAACTGTTATTTCTAAATTCTGAGATGCTGTGCTCTTTGTGTATAAACTGGTAGTTCCCTGGAACTTTGGGTATCTTTGTGACACCTGAGACTCATTTTTTCTTAAATCTCTTCTGTAGCTTTAGATATATCTCCTTTTCCTTTTTTAATATTGCATGTCTACTATTTTTTTAGCCTTTAGTGAACTATCTTTTGCTTTCGGTGTCACATCTTACATATTTATTTTTTGAAATTTCGTCTGATTTTTATCATCTTTCTATTTATTTTGGACTTTTTATCTCTTCTGATTTCTTAAGTCAGTTGCCTAGCCAATTAGTCTTTGGCTTTTCTTCTTTTCTTATATTAAGTATTTAAGTGTATTTATTTCTTTTAAAGTATCAATTTCATTTCATCCTGGATGTTTTAATTTGTTATTTTTATAGTTCAAGTCTAAGAATTACTAAACTTCTAGTAATAGTTCTTTAGAAGTGTGTTCTTAAATTTCCAAATGTGTAATGATTTAAAATTTTTCTTTATGTAATTTACTTCTAACTTAATTTCATAATGATCAGAGAATGTAATCTGTATAATACCTAATCTTTGAAACTTGTTGAGAGTTGTGTTAGAACTAATGTGTAGTTAATTTTTTTTTATTTGCTTCCTTTTTTTATATTCATTTTATTGAGATATATTCACACACCACACAGTCATACAAAACAAATCGTACATTCGATTGTTCACAGTACCACTACATAGCTGTACATTCATCACCAAAATCAATCCCCGACACCTTCATTACCACATACACAAAAACAACAGGAATAATAATTAAAGTGAAAAAGAACAATCAAAGCAAAAAAGAACACTGGGTGCCTTTGTCTGTTTGTTTGTTTGTTTGTTTCCTTCCCCTATTTTTCTACTCATCCATCCATAAACTAGACAAAGGGGAGTGTGATCCTTATGGCTTTCCCAATCCCCCTGCCTCCCTCATAAGCTACATTTTTATACAATTGTCTTCGAGATTCATGGGTTCTGGGTTGTAGTTTGATAGTTTCAGGTATCCACCACCAGCTACCCCAATTCTTTAGAACCTAAAAAGGGTTGTCTAAATTGTGCGTAAGAGTGCCCACCAGAGTGACCTCTCGGCTCCTTTTGGAATCTCTCTGCCACTGAAGCTTATTTCATTTCCTTTCACATCCCCCTTTTGGTCAAGAAGATGTTCTCCATCCCACGATGCCGGGTCTGCATTCCTCCCCGGGAGTCGTATTCCACGTTGCCAGGGAGATTCACTCCCCTGGGTGTCTGATCCCATGCAGGGGGGAGGGCAGTGATTTCACCTTTGAAGTTGGCTTAGCTAGAGAGAGAGGGCCACATCCGAGCAACAAAGAGGCGCTCGGGAGGAGGCTCTTAGGCACAATCACAGGGAGCCCTAGCCTCTCCTTTGCAGCAACAGTCCTCCCAAGGGCAAATCCCATGGTAGAGGGCTCAGTCCATCAAACCACCAGTCCCTTATGTCTGTGGGCACACCAGCAACCATCGAGGTAGAGCAGGCCAACACCCCCGCACTCTCCACCAGCTCCTCAAGGGAGCTCTGCATATTTTTTTCCTTGTTTTTTTTTTTTTTCCCAACTTTTTCCTTTTTTTCTAAATCAACTGTATGAAAAAAAACAAAAAACAAAAAACATACAATAAAAGAACATTTGAAAGAGACCATAACAAGGGAGTAGGAAAAAGACAACTAACCTGAGATAACTACTTTACTTCCAACATGTTCCTACTCTGCCCCAAGAAAGTAACCTAATATAGCAACATTTCTGTGAACTTGTTCCTACTATACCCATCAGAAATTAACAGACCATGGTCATTCCTGGGCATTCTCAGAATGTTGAATTTACCCACGATGCTTCTCTGTTCTTCTTGGATTAATGTTCCCCCTTCCTCAATTGCTCTCTATCGCTAGTTCCCCTACATTCTACATTATAAACCATTTGTTTTACATTTTTCAAAGTTCACATTAGTGGTAGCATATAATATTTCTCTTTTTGTGCCTGGCTTATTTTGCTCAGCATTATGTCTTCAAGGTTCACCCATGTTGTCATGTTTCACAACATCGTTCCTTCTTACTGCTGTGTAGTATTCCATCGTGTGTATATACCACATTTTATTTATCCACTCATCTGTTGAAGGACATTTGGGTTGTTTCCATCTCTTGGCAATTGTGAATAATGCTGCTATGAACATTGGCGTGCAGATATCTGTTCGAGTCACTGCTTTCCGATCTTCCGGGTATATACCGAGAAGTGCAATCGCTGGATCGAATGGTAACTCTATATCTAGTTTTCTAAGGAACTGCCAGACTGACTTCCAGAGTGGCTGAACCATTATACATTCCCACCAACAATGAATAAGAGTTCCAATTTCTCCACATCTCCTCCAGCATTTGTAGTTTCCTGTTTGTTTAATGGCAGCCATTCTAATTGGTGTGAGATGGTATCTCATTGTGGTCTTAATTTGCATCTCTCTAACAGCTAGTGAAGCTGAACATTTTTTCATGTGTTTCTTGGCCATTTGTATTTCCTCTTCAGAGAACTGTCTTTTCATATCTTTTGCCCATTTTATAATTGGGCTGTCTGTACTATCGTCATTGAGTTGTAGGATTTCTTTATATATGCAAGATATCAGTCTTTTGTCAGATACATGGTTTCCAAAAATTTTTTCCCATTGAGTTGGCTGCTTCTTTACCTTTTAGACAAGTTCCTTTGAGGTGCAGAAACTTCTAAGCTTGAGGAGCTCCCATTTATCTATTTTTTCTTTTGTGGCTTGTGCTTTGGGTATAAAGTCTAGGAAGTGGCCTCCTAATACAAGGTCTTGAAGATGTTTTCCTACATTATCTTCTAGGAGTTTTATGGTACTTTCTTTTATATTGAGATCATTGGTCCATTTTGAGTTAATTTTTGGGGTGTGAGGTAGGGGTCCTCTTTCATTCTTTTGGATATGGATATCCAACTCTCCCAGCCCCATTTGTTGAAAAGACCATTATGACCCAGTTCAGTGACTTTGGGGGCCTTATCAAAGATCAGTTAGCCATAGATCTGGGGGTCTATCTCTGAATTCTCAATTCGGTTCCATTGATCTATATGTCTATCTTTGTGCCAGTACCATGCTGTTTTGACAACTGTGGCTTTATAATAAGCTTCAAAGTCAGGGAGTGTAAACCCTCCCACTTGGTTTTTCTTTTTTAGAGTGTCTTTAGCAATTCGAGGCATCTTCCCTTTCCAAATAAATTTGATAACTAGCTTTTCCAAGTCTGCAAAGTAGGTTGTTGGAATTTTGATTGGGATTGCATTGAATCTGTAGATGAGTTTGGGTAGAATTGACATCTTAATGACATTTAGCCTTCCTATTCATGAACATGGAATATTTTTCCATCTTTTAAGGTCCCCTTCTATTTCTTTTAGTAGAGTTATGTAGTTTTCTTTGTATAGGTCTTTTACATCTTTGGTTAAGTTTATTCCTAGGTACTTGATTTTTTTAGTTGCTATTGCAAATGGTATCTTTTTCTTGAGTGTCTCTTCAGTTTGTTCATTTCTAGCATACAGAAACATTACTGACTTATGTGCATTAATCTTGTATCCCGCTACTTTGTTAAATTTGTTTATTAGCTCTAGTAGCTGTATCGTCGATTTCTCAGGGTTTTCCAGATATAAGATCATATCATCTGCAAACAATGACAGTTTTACTTCTTCCTTTCCAATTTGGATGCCTTTTATGTCTTTGTCTTGCCGGATTGCCCTGGCTAGCACTTCCAGCACAATGTTGAATAACAGTGGTGATAGTGGGCATCCTTGTCTTGTTCCTAATCTTAGAGGGATGGCTTTCAGTCTCTCACCATTGAGTACTATGCTCTGTGGGTTTTTCAGATATGCTGTTTATCATGTTGAGGAAGTTTCCTTCAATTCCTACGTTTTGAAGTGTTTTTATCAAAAAGGGATGTTGGATTTTGTCGAATGCTTTTTCCGCATCTATTGAGATGATCATTTGATTTTTCCCTTTTGATTTGTTAATGTGTTGTAATACATTGATTGATTTTCTTATGTTGAACCATCCTTGCATGCCTGGAATGAACCCCACTTGGTCATGGTGTATGATTTTTTTAATGTATCTTTGGATTCGATTTGCAAGTATTTTGTTGAGCACTTTTGCATCTATATTCATTAGGGAGATTGGCCAGTAGTTTTCCTTTTTTGTAGCATCTTTGCCTGGTTTTGGTATCAGATTGACGTTAGCTTCATAAAATGAGTTAGGTAGTGTTCCATTTTCTTTGATGTTTTGAAAGAGTTTAAGTAAGATTGGTGTCAATTCTTTTTGGAAAGTTTGGTAGAATTCCCCTGTGAAGCCATCTGGCCCTGGGCATTTATTTGTGGGAAGCTTTTTGATGACTGATTGGATCTCTTTGCTTGTGATGGGTTGGTTGAGGTCTTCTATTTCTTCTCTGGTCAGTCTACATTGTTCATATGTTTCCAGGAAATTGTCCATTTCCTCTACATTATCCAGTTTGTTGCCATACAGTTGTTCATAGTATCCTCGTATAATTTTTTTAATTTCCTTGGGATCGGCAGTAATGTCACGTTTCTCATTCATTATTTTGTTTATATGGGTCTTCTCTGTTTTTGATTTTGTCAGTCTAGCTAGGGGCTTGTCAAGCTTGTTGATCTTCTCAAAGAACCAACTTTTGGTGTTATTTATCCTCTCTATTGTTTTTTTGTTCTCTATGTCATTTATTTCTGCTTTAATTCTTGTTATTTCTTTTCTTCTACTTGGTTTAGGATTGGTTTGCTGTTCATTTTCTAGCTTCTTCAGTTGATCCATTAGTTGTTTGATTTTGGCTCTTTCTTCCTTTTTAATGTATGCATTTAGTGCTATAAATTTCCCCTTCAGCACTTCTTTTGCTGCATCCCATAGGTTTTGGTATGTTGTGTTCTCATTTTCATTCACCTCTATATATTTAGCAATTTCTCTTGCTATTTCTTCTTTAACCCACTGAGTGTTTAGGAATGTGTTGTTTAACCTCCAGGTATTTGTGAATTTTCGAAGTCTCTGATGGTTCTTGACTTCTAATTGTATTCCATTGTGGTCAGAGAATGTGCTTTGAATAATTTCAATCTTTTTAAATTTATTGAGGCTTGCTTTCTGTCCCAGCATATGATCTATTCTGGAGAAAGTTCCGTGAGCAGTAGAGAAGTATGTGTATCCTGGTAATTTGGGATGTAATGTTCTATATATGTCCGTTAAATGCAGTTCATTTATCAGATTCTTTAGGTTTTCAGTTTCCTTATTGGTCTTCTGTCTGGTTGATCTATCTATAGGAGAGAGTGATGTGTTGAAATCTCCCACAATTATTGTGGCAGCATCAATTGCTTCCTTTCGTTTTGCCAGTGTTTCTCTTATGTATTTTGTGGCACCTTGATTGGGTGCATAAACATTTATGATTGTGATTTCTTCTTGTTGACTTGCCCCTTTTATTAGTATGTAGTGGCCTTCGTTGTCTCTCAAAACTTCCTTGCATTTAAAGTCTATTTTATCTGAGGTTAATATTGCTACCCCTGGTTTCTTTTGGCTCTAGCTTGCATGGAATATTTTTTCCATCTTTTCACTTTTAATTTCTTTGTGTCCCTGTGTCTAAGATGAGTCTCTTGTATGCAGCATATTGATGGTTCATTTTTTTTGATTCATTCTGCGAATCTGTATCTTTTAATTGGTGAGTTTAATCCATTTACATTCAATGTTATAACCGTGAAGTCATTTGTTGGATCAGCCATCGTATCCTTTGGTTTATGTTTGTCATATATATTTTTCCCTCTCTCTATTAATATCCTTTAATGTACCCATACCGAATCTCTTTAGTACTGAACCTTTCTCCATGTCTCTCTCTCCTTTCTTTGTCTGTCTGTCTTTATGGCTCCCTTTAGTATCTCCAGTTGGACAGGTCTCTTGTTAGCAAATTCTCTCAGCATTTGTTTGTGTGTGAAAGATTTAAGCTTCCCCTCAAATTTGAAGGAGAGCTTTGCTGGATAAAGTATTGTTGGTTGGAAATTTTTCTCACTCAGAATTTTAAATATGTCGTGCCACTGCCTTCTCGCCTCCATGGTGGCTGCTGAGTAGTCACTACTTAGTCTTATGCTGTTTCCTTTGTATGTGGTGAATTGCTTTTCTCTTGCTGCTTTCAGAACTTGTTCCTTCTCTTCCGTATTTGACTGTGTGATCAGAATATGTCTCGGAGTGGGTTTATTTGGATTTATTCTGTTTGGAGTTCGCTGGGCATTTATGATTTGTGTATTTATGGTGTTTAGAAGATTTGGGAAGTTTTTCCCCAACAATTTCTTTGAATACTCTTCCTAGACCTTTACCCTTTTCTTCTCCTTCTGGAACACCAATGAGTCTTATATTTGGACATTTTATATTATGTATCATATCCCTGAGGTCGATTTCGATTTTTCCGATTTTTTTCCCCATTCTTTCTTTTGTGCTTTCATTTTCCGTTTTGTCATCTTCCAGGTCACTGATTAATTGTTCAACTTCCTCTAGTCTTGTGCTATGAGTATCCAGAATCTTTTTAATTTGGTTAACAGTTTCTTTAATTTCCATAAGATCATCCATTTTTTTATTTAGTCTTGCAATGTCTTCTTTATGCTCTTCTAGGGTCTTCTTGAAGTCCTTTATGTCCTGTTCCGTGCTCTTCTTCATGTCCTTTATATCCCATGCCATGGTCTCATCGTTTGTTTTTAGTTTTTGATTAGTTGCTCTAGGTACAGTGTGTCTTCTGATCTTTTGATTTGGGTGCTTAGGCTTGGGTTATCCATATCTTCTGGTTTTTTCATATGCTTTAAAATTTTCTGTTGTTTTTGGCCTCTTGGCATTTGCTTAACTTGATAGGGTTCTTTTAGGATTTGTAGACCAATTGAAGTCCTTATCTCTAATTTGTCAGATCTACAGCTTCATGGAGTACACTTTCTCTGACTAACCAGCAGGTGGCGTCCACTAGCCACCTGTTCCCTTCAAGCCAGTTCTCCCCTGCTTTGCCTTTCTGGTGAGTGGGGGAGTGAGTCTTGTGGGGTCCAATTGGTGTACCAAGATTGTGTGTGTAGTTTGTGTTGCCCGCCTGATATAAGGGGCGTGTGTCTCGGTGGTCAGAGAAGGGGGGCGTCTCTAATAATCAAATCTCCCTGGTGTTCCTGGAGTTTGAAAGCTCCTGCAATAGTCTAATCCTTCAGTTCAGTCCTGCCACAGTTTGTCTCTGCCACTGACCCACAAGTCCTTGGTATTGGCATGTGACCCCTGAGACTTTCGAGTGGGTCCCTCTTCCAGGCTGTGCACCCCCTGGTCCTCTGTTGAGGGATGACTGTGGTATGTCACAGGTGTGTGCCGTCCCCCCAGCGTGGTTCTGGGCTGCCGGTCTGTGTAGGGAGTCTCCCAGTCTGCTGAAATGATGTCTGAATGGGACTTGTTAATTCCTGCTGCTCCACTTTCTCAAGTCTGGGACAACCAGCTTAGGGTGCAGGGAAGGCTAATGTCCACGCCCAATTTTGTGGTGTATGCGTTTAATTGGAAGCACTTCCGTCACATTTGGTTGTCCGGGGCAGCTCTGGGCTATGGGGCCGGCGATGGGCAGGAGTGTTTCCTGTCCACCAGGATGATGGCTGTGAGCGGACACCCCCCTTTTCTTGGGACGTTGTGGTGTTTAGTGAATTTTCTCAGCCACTGGCTTATTGCCTTTTGTCTCAGAGCTCTCTTAGTTCTGCTCTTGTCTTGACCTGCCTGAATTGGAAGTCTTTGAGGCTTTCTGTATTGAGCTTCTTAGAGTAATTGTTTAAGAAAAAGAAAAAAAGATTAAAAAAAAAAGAAAGGGCCCTCCTGGCAGATCTAATGGGTTATTGAAATACTAAGAGACAAAGCAATTAGGGCCATTAAGGAAAGATCCAGGGGACAGAGAGATCAGTTTTTCTTAGGGTTTTGCATATGAGCCTCAGGGCCTGAGCTCTGCCCTTCCCCTTTCTATGTTCACCAGAACTCCAGAAAGCCTCTGCTTTTTTTTTGGAGTTTTTCTTGCTGTTTTTTGCTATGCCTATCTCCTCTCTGCTGGGCTGGCTGCTCTCAGATTCTCTGGTGTCTGGTCTCAGTCTATCTGTGGTTGGAGTTTGGCTCAGTAGAATGAGTTTCCGATAAGATCTGCCACTGCAGTTCTCCCTTCTCCTTCCCAGTGCTGACAGCCCCTCCTCCCACAGGACTGAGCCTGGCAGGGAGGGGCGTGGGTCCCCTGGCTTCAAAAACTTACAGATTTCGCTGATCTCAGGAGTTCCATGTTTTCATGAGTGTTGTATGAAGTATGCCCAAAGTCAGATTGCTCTGTGGTGTCCAGTCCACGCAGTTCCTGGCTTTCTACGTACTTCCCTGGAGGAGTAACTAAAACATACACCTCACCAATCTGCCATCTTGCCCCACCCTCGTGTAGTTAATTTTTATAAATGCTGTGTGCTTTAGAAGAAAGAATATTCTCTTTTGGGTGTAAGATTTGATATATTTCCATGAAATCAATCAGGCTAATATATTGCTCTTTTATATCTTTAGTTCTGTTTTTATGTACTTTACCTAATTGTGAGCAGTTTGTTGAAGTCTCCCTTTGTTTCAAGTATGTGTCAGTCAGGGTCCAGTCCAGAAATCAGATCATACTATGTATTTCAAAAGAAGATATTTAATATAGGGAATTGGTTATATAGGAGTAGAGGTCTAAAAGAACAAAAGAGAACCCTCAGGTAACCCAGAGGAAGTAGATGTCAACTCTAGAGCTGGTGAACAAATGGAGAAAGGTTGGGATTGCCAGAATCTGGTAGCTTAGTGAAGGAGCCCCCTGAAATTGTTGTTCAGTTCTCTGACGAGGCAGTGCTGCTTGGCTGTTTCTGGTACCGTTGAGAGAGCAGTGTGAAATTGATTCTGGAGGGCTGAAAGAAGCTCGAAGCTCAAATGAATTGCCACTGCTAGAATGAAGTGCTCCTGCCAAGACTAGGACCTGAAGAAATAAAAGGGATACTGTTTTCCAGCCTTCCAGTCTCCGTTTAGTGCCACCTGTTGGCAGACCCTAGCAGGAAACCTGCTGGACATTTCTCTAAGAAGCATATATTACAGGGTCCCAGTGCAGTAATCAGGGCCCCAGTATACAAGTCAATTTCTACCTGTTGTTTTATCAAATTTTGCTTTTCATAGTTTGATGATTTTTAAAATTTGGTGCATGGAAGTTTAGAATTATTAATCGTTACTGATAAATTGAACCTTTTATCATTATGTGGTGATCCTCTTTAGCTATAATAATTATGTATATATTATATAAATTTATATGTAATAATTAGCAATAGTGATGCTAATAAAGTTTGTTTTCTCTGATATTAATATTGCTGCCTCAGCTTTCCTTTAGCTAGTATTTTCATGATTCATCTTTTTCTATTCTTTTCTTTTAACCTTTTGGTGTAATTGCATTTCAACCTTTTGGTGGTTTAGTTGCATTTTTTCCGAACTGCAAATATCTGGATTTTCCTTTTTTTAGCCACTCTAACAATTTGTCTTTTAATTGATTCATTTATTCTACTTCTATTTTTTATAAATAGTTTATATATCTGGACTTGTTTCTGTCTTTTTACTTTGTCCTATTTGTTCTGCATTTTCTATGTTCTTTGTTGATTTTCTTCATTGATGTTTTAAAAATTGGTTGATTTCTTTCTTAATTCATTCCTCCTACTCCCCTATTGGTTTGGAAATTAAATACTCTCTTCCAATTATTTTATTGCTTCCTCTTAACAATTCACTTAATCCCCTTTCCAAACAACTGATAAAGACTTGAGAACATGTTGTCTTTGATTACTTCTCAAGACTTTAAAGTTATTGTTCAGTATTTTAATTTTTTTCTAAGGGAAAATCAGACATTTTTATTTTATAAAATGCTTATTTAGATGATTTATATATCTTTTGCCAATTTCTTGGCTTCCATTCCTTCTTGAATTTCATACATTTTTTCTGGGATCATTGTCCTCATGGCTGGGGTAAATCTTTTAGTTCTTTTTTAAGATTTGTTGGTGGTGAAATCTCAGGTTTTATTAATCTGAAAATACCTTTAACTTGCTTTTGTCCCAGAAAGACAATTTTTTGGATCCACAATTTTAATTTGACTATTATTTTCTCTAAGTATATTGTAGACATTATTTTACTGGCTTCTATCTTGTATTATTGCTGATGGGGAGTCTGCTGTCATTCTTTTTGTTGTTCCTTTATAGGCAATCTGTCTTTTCTCTGTGTACTACTTTTAAGATCTTCTCTTTATCTCTTTTGTTCTCCATTATACCTTATTGGTTTTTGGTCTGAATGCCTTTTTATTTATCCTGCTTTTGGTACGCTGCTTTTAAAAAAAATTATCCTGTTTTGTTTATCCTGATTTTGATATTCTTGTACCTGTGAATTTATGTCTTTCAGACTTTCATCTCTTATAGAAAGTTTTCAGCCCTTGTCTCTTTGAATACTGTCTTTCCGTCATTCTGTTTTTCTTCTGGAGTTACTTTGGAAATTTTCAGTCAGTTCTCCATGTCTCCTTCATTTGTAAATTTTTTCTCTTTGTATTTTCAGTTGGATATTTTGTCTTTTATTGATTTCTAGAAGTTTTTTTTTTTTTACATATTAAGGAAATTAAACTTTATTTATGATAAGATTTGCAGATACCTTTTCCCTAGTTTGTCATTTGTCTTTTGACTTTGTGGTAGTTTTTGGTTTGCATAAACTTATTATTTAAAAACAAAGCAGTATTGTTATTCTCTAGGCTTTATAAGAATCTAGACTCCCATTTTATTGCACAGACTCTTATTGTTACAGAACTTTGGTTTCCCATTCAAGTCTTCCCAGGGCAGCCCTTCTAATTTTAAGTAAGATTTCACAGAATTCAACAATTCAGATGTTTTTCTTTTAGTGATTGCTTTTGCTTAGTAAAGGAATTTGTGTATTTGATTCTGATTCAGTTTTATTATTGAGAAGAATGGACTCAGGAAATTTTAAAATAACAAATGTTATTCTTTACATAGGAGAGCTATGACTTTTGCATATTTATTTTGCAACTGGTGACTGTAATGGTTTATTACTTCTAATTATTTTTCAGTTTTTCTATTTTGAAAATATAAGATGATCATTAAATCCTTTAAAAACATTAATTTTGCAACCTCCTTGCGAAGAGTTATTTCTCACTCTTTTCCCTACTATTGCTTTGGATTGAATTTTAGAATTATGATTTATAGTGATGAGAGAAGGCGTTTTTGTCTTGCAGTTGACTTTAATGAGAATAACTTTCAGAGCAGTGTTTTCTAGATGTTATTTGTCCCTGAAGTTTTTTTTTTTTTTTTTTTTTTTAACACAATACCCAAGAATATCCCATGTTCCTCAAAACACACTTGAAGAAATGCTGCTAGTTATTTCACTTTTAGGATGAAGTTGCTATTTTTTTTTTTTTTTTATCACAGTGAAATCCGCATCTATCCCTCAATCTCTAAGTATTTTTAAAAGGAATGGATGTTAAGCATTATAAAATGCTTTTCTGTCATGTATTAAAAGCATCTATGTTGCTTAAAGAAGAATGTTCTTATTTAAATACATATTAATTAAATATTTCTGTTAATGAATTGGATGCTTTTATATCCTGGTGAGAGATAACTTTAAACATTATATTAACTGCAATATAAATTTGGCTATGGAATATAACTTGTTAGTAGGAGCATACATTAAAAGTCTAGATGGATTGGTAAACTTATTCTGCAATATCTGAAGAAATTAGCAGCCTTCTTATAAGAATCACCATTCTTTGGACTCTTGACTGGAGAATTTCTTAAATATTTAAATTGTTTGTACCTACCCCAAAAGAGGGAGGAGGTCTGCCACTCCTTTTATGGATTAACAAGCAATAAACCCCATATCACCAAAGTCAGAATGTTAGGGAGGAGTATATTTTGGCTAGTTGACTTTATTAACTCTCCCTTTAATGTATTGTAAATTGCCAGGACCTAAATAGAGAATTAATCCATTTTACAAATATGTATAGATTGATATTTATATCTAAATCATATACTTGAAAAATAGTTCTCTCCTTTTTGATAGTTTTGAATAACAGACCTATAAACATAGTGACAAAATACTTTGAAAGAGACTTCATAAATATTCAAAATTGAACCTCAGTTTTCTTGAGCTGAACTTAACTGATATAGAGGAAGAAATGAGAATTTCATGGAAATTGAAAGTAAGAGATAAGAAATGCAAATATTTTAGAAGTTTAATAAGATTTAAGACTACAGCTCTTTGAAATACAATTGAGGTGTATTATTTATTTTCATTTTTGTAAACTTTAAAGCCTAAATTGCTTTGGATCTCATTGACAGCTGCATAAAATTCAGTTTTTAAACAGTCAACAAATAATTTTTGTGAGCCCAATGTATGTTAGGAACTCTTGCTGCTGGGAGTACAGCAGTTCACAAAACTAACAAAAGTCCCTGCCCTTACAGAAATTAAAATTTAGAATAGCTGTAGGTTTAATCAGATTTAAATAATTTAGATATACTTTTTTAGAAGGTCTAGGGACATGGCATATGGGAGCTAAGTAGTATTGAATGACAAACATATCCTCAGAATAACTGATATTTCACTTTCTGTGTGCTAAGACTGTTTATATGGGTAAAGGTAATAAATATTTGAAGTTATTTCAGAGTGACTTCTAGAGACCTCTTCCCCTCATCATCATGCTTTCTAAACTGGCATCTTTTACCCTCCTTCATTCATTTAGATTTTCATTCATTTGTTCATTTAATAGGAAGACATTTGTTGAAAAGCAGTTGTGTGTTAGCCACAATTCTAGGCAGTGGATATTCAAAGAAGGACTGAGATAGTCCCCATCGTTTAAGAGTTACATGAGCAAGTAAAATATAAAGGAAGTGTGAATGAAATGCTGTGGGGGCAAAGAGGTAGAATTGACCGTGGGATACAGGAGGTGAGTGTCGAGTATTGATTGCTTTAGAAATGCTTGAGTTGTCTGGGTGCTGGTTAAGTGGAGAATTTACTGGAAAATTACTTTGTTTTGTTTAAAATTGTTACCCTGAAATTCAGTCAGAAAGGTGACATTTGAAAAGCAACTTCATAACATATACTCAACTTGTCATTTCAGGAACTGTCTTGTTTTGTTACGAGGTGCTATGAAGTGGTGATGAATGTAGTCCATCAGTTGGCTGCCCTCTATATCAGTAACAAGTAATGGATTTTAGAAATATTTTTACTTTTTTAATAGAAATGAAGGAAATGTTTTATTGAAACTAGCTAATTACCTGAAGTACTTTTTTTGCTCACGCATTCATTCATTTATTCATTCACTTATTCAGCATTCTTTGAACACATATTTCAAACACTGCTTGATGTGTATAGTACATGGTTAATAAGATAGCCCCTACCATGTTGAGTGAACCCATTATTTGTCTGAATGAGAGTGTTGACAGGATAATCTTAGAAAAGAAATTTAATTATAAAGAAAGGGGCTAATATGGAATTAGTACATGTATCAGGTTCTCTATCCTTATTCCTTTCCTCTCTCCTTTAAATTAATGGTTCCTTGTCTTGTTAGAGTCTTGTGGGTATTCTTAAAATGTAGAATCTTGGAGTGGGGCTAGGGAATCTACATAAAAAAAAAAATCCCCAGTAATTCTAATGATTGTTCAAGTTTGGGGACCACTGCCCTAAAACAAGAAAGATTATCAAATTTTCACAGAGCCCTTGCTATTCGTACTATCTCAAAATAATATCTCATATTTAATTGATGCTTTATATCTAAAAATCCTTACAATAATTTGTTTAGATATATGACTAGGAATTCTCAATTATCAGAAGAGGTAACTGAGGCCAGAGAAATTGTTTGCCAAAATTCCATGGCAATTTAGTTACTGTTCTTCTGGTCACTTGCCATTCATTGTTCTTCTTATACTGTGCTGCATCTTAACTCTTTTTAAAATGAATTAGAAGACTAGGTTAACTGCTTCTGTTCCCATGTTTGCTCCTTCAGTTAAGGTATTTATTTTACATTCTGTCCTTTCACTGATGTCCCCTTATGGCAGAAGAGAATAAGTGAATAGCTCCACTTCCTCTTTCCAGTATGTAGTGTGTAAATCTAAGAGGATTTCCCCCCCTCCTGGATGAAATTTATTTGAATTTTGTATTTAATCTTTAGAAAATGCTTTATGTCTTTTAAAATATCAATATTTGCTTTCATATAAAAGTATTAAATTATTTACTGTTGAGTAAATTAAATCTCTATGAAGTAAAATTTGAATTATCCTCTGGCTTGTGATTTTAGTACAATTCCAGTAGTATGAACTGTTTTCCAACAGGGATGAGAACTCAGAAATAAACCTGACTGAAGAGAGGAGGACTTTCTTGGCAAAGTATAATATAGTAGTAATTCCTTGGATCTCATACATTTTAGTGACTAAAGCCTTAATTAAGATAAATTCATATTAAAATTCCAAGAGCTTTTACTGCTATGAGTATTCCTTGAAATAATGAATGGTGACAAAAAAAGGAAATTTTTTACCTGGATGTTAATTCTATTACAGGATTGCACCCAAAATTATAGAGACAACTGGAGTTCATTTTCAGGTAAGAGTAATTTAACTTGACTTGTGAAACTAATTTTTATGGTATTTCACTTTGGAATTCATATATGTAACTTTTAAATGTTAGTGTATTTTTGACTGGGGAGTACAACAATTACAGCCAGAATTTTGAAGGATTTTTTTTTTTTTTCCTATTAGTTCTTTTTCATTTGGGAAGTGATAAGGCCTTAATGACCCAGTGTAACTTATCAGTTTTTTCCTGTAGGGGCCCAGTGCAGATTGTCCAGATTGTCTCTCTCTGGACAGAGGAACAAATTTGCAAGTCAAAATTAAGGATGGAATACTGGGCAAAGTGTTTGTCTGTTTAAGGCTAATAGTTCCATCTGAGATCAAATCTGTAACTTAATAAACTGACTTATCCACTGCTTTAATTAATTTCAGTACTCCAAATGGGTTTTTCTTTAAAAATTCACACAAAGCTTAACTTCTAACTATAGTGATTAAATGATAATAATTAAAGGTTTTTTGACAGACTATGTATGAGCACTTGGGAGAGCTGCTAACAGTTTTGCTCACCCTGGATGAAATTATTGATAATCATATCACACTGAAAGACCACTGGACTATGTACAAAAGGTGAGCCACCTAAAATATTTAAAAATATTCTCTTACATTGTATAGTTAATGTGCTAGTAAAAAGTGAACAAATATAAATAGTACAGATCCTTTAAAAGACCTGGAGATTTATATTTAGAGGGCTCTCATGTCTAATGTCTTTATGAAGACAATAGCCATACTTTAATTTCAGATGAGTTTGTTTGAGGTTATTGTATACTGGTATAAGGCATTCTAATTCTTAAAGTATAGTAGGATGTTCATTTGCCTACCTTTAGAACTAGGATTTATTTTTTTCCTTGTGTTTTATCCAAATGACAGTTTTTCTCCTGACCTCAGTTTTATTTTTTTATGTACAGCAAGATTTGTTTAGATGAAGGTGTTTTATTTTATTTAATTTATAAGCAATTCACTGAATGCCTGGTATGTACGGAGAGTACTAGGCATCTGATTTGAAGATGATTTAAAAAGATATGATGAAATTAAGTATATTAGGATTGTTTTTGCTCAAATTTTCAAATGTGTAAATCCAAATGAATCTTAAATATAGAATTTTGATTTCTGGGGAAATTTTAATTTAAGAATTTAATAGACAAATATAAGCTCTTTCTCCTATTCTTCCACAAGGTTACTGAAATCTGTCCATCACAATCCTTCAAAATTTGGGATTCAGGAAGAAAAACTAAAGCCATTTGAAAAGTTCTTGCTGAAGCTAGAAGGGCAATTATTTGATGGAATGATATTCCAGGTAAGTATAGCTGTATCAGGCTATAACAAATGCGCTTACTTTAGTTGACCAGCTCAGAATTATAGTAGGACGCTTTTAGAGAATACTGCTTACCATGTTTTCCTTTAAAAAGTGCTTTGGCTTAAATTGTTAATGTACTAAAATAAATTTATTTCATCACTGAGCATTCCTGTGTGCATCTCTGCATCTCTTCACACAGAAATAAGATTTTTGGTTCAGTTTTATTACTTTCACATAACTGGTACTCAAATTATGTAAGTACATACACATATTCCATTAACAAGGATTTAGATGTAAGCTTGGATTAAGGTAAAAAGTTGAGCTTCAGTTTTAGTAAAATTAAAATGATGAAGGTAGAAGTTTATCATACACTGGGTCTGTTCATTATCTTGTTAATAAGAGTCTAAATTTTTCTTCACATGTTTCCTGTCTAGTCCTGTATAGAACAGCAGTTTGATTCTCTCAATGGAGGAGTATCTGTTTCAAAAAATAGCACTTTTGCTGAAGAATTTGCACATAGTATTCGCTCAATTTTTGCAAATGTAGAAGCCAAACTTGGTAATGTAAAATGCATTTTTTTTTGGTTTTTATTTATGAAGTTTGCATTTTCTTGAAAGCAGAATTTAAATATTTGTTTTGCTTTTCTCTCATGTTACTGTTTTATAAGGAGAACCTTCTGAAATTGACCAGAGAGACAAGTACGTTGGAATTTGTGGACTCTTTGTATTGCACTTTCAGATTTTTCGAACTGTTGATAAAAAGTTTTATAAATCTTTATTGGACATTTGTAAGAAGGTGAGTACTTGGAACTTTTATTTTTTTCAATTTGATCAAATAAAAAGATTTTGTATAAAAGTAGATATTTTTAAAAAAGTATTTTATTCCTGCTTACAAAAGTTATAATTTAATAATATTCATTTTTAAAATTCAGCTATTCCAAAAATAAATAACATTAAATGAAAATACCGGTAATGTTATTTTCTATAAATACATACTGGTATGCATTTTTCAATTTCTTCCAGTATATTAATTTTCTACTTCTGCTACCAATACTACTTTTTCCCTCTCTTGTTCCTTCTTTTTCTTCTGTACTTTCTCCTCCTCTTCTTGCCTCATTCTCATTATTGAAGTAGAAATAATTTAAAATAATATATTTCTACATTTTGCTATTTCCATGATGTGTCACCTGATTTCAGAATTGAAAATTTAGCTTGTATATAGAATCATGTGATATGTGACCATGAGAACCCAGTTGTCTTGGGTGTCTATTTTTTATTTTTTCATTAATGTAAAGTGAAAGTCAGGGTCATGAGGTGCTATAAGTTTCTATTTTTTTTGCATATTTTTATTCATCTGAAAATCCATGTGTATGTGTATGTATTTGTTGTTTAATAGTTAGGCAGAATGAAATTATTTTCATGCTTAATACCAGATATAGAAATTTGTGATATAGTAAAATATTTGTCTTGTGATATATTAATGAGTATTTTTTGTGGCTATATTTTCTTGAAATGAAAACTGTTTTCTATTGTGTATTGTAGAACTCTTGAACAGCTTATCATACAGCCTATACCTAATGATTTCCCCCCTTACCTTTACTATTTTAGGTACCAGCCATCACTCTAACTGCTAATATTATTTGGTTTCCTGATAATTTTCTGATCCAGAAAATGCCAGCAGCTGCCAAACTTCTAGACAGAAAAAGTCTTCAAGCCATTAAAATGCACAGGGATACTTTCCTGCAGCAGAAAGCTCAGTCACTTACAAAGTAGGTTTATAAGCAATCATAATGAACACATTAAGATAGCTTGTGTTTACAACTCTTTGTAAATGTATGGAAAGGAGTTTTATTACAATTGAATATTATTACTCATTACCAGAGAAGGGGTTGGACAATCTCTAGAAGATTTATTTTCCGGGAGAATTATGAGCTTTTTTCCCTTAATGTTTAAGCTTAAACTTAAGATGCCGACAAATTATACTTTTTGAGTGTATGTATATATACAAGTACATTTTATCAGCTTTATTAAATATTTTTTTGTCTAAATAAAGCGATAAAGTGAAGTCTGCTTTGATTGTAGAAGATGTAATTTGATGACATTGAAAATACTGTGTCCATGATGACTTCTGGAGGACTTTTAACTCAAAGTGTTTCCTTTTTTTCCCTTTATTTTTATTTTTATCAGAGTAATGCATGCACATACTTAAAAAGTCAAAAGGTACTGAAGGCTTAAAGTGAAAAATATTTGTCCCCTGTCCAATTCCTCTCTGTATAGCAGTCCTGTTCTTCAAGTGAACGCTTTTAACTCTTTGTTTCTTCTGACATTTATGTCCTAATTTTTGTTTAACTTTTAAAATAACATAGACAAAATAGAGAAATTGGTATAAAGAGCTCCCATGTTCCCATCATTCAGCTTCAGCAATTAAACTTAATTTACATTTTTACTTGAGTATGCTGCTATAATCACATTGACCTGGATGAAAATTTTAAGTTGACTTTGCCACTGGCTCTGTGCTGGTCACATATTTTCTCTGTGACATGGTTAAAGGCGTAATAGGGATACTTATCTGCTTTCTTTCGATCCTGACTATCAAAGGGAAATTGGGCTGCTTCTGTACAGTGGGGGATGAGATTTATGTCTGGATTATAGGACATCTCCTAGAGTGATTTTTAGTATTTCTGTGTCTAGTGATTAAAGTCAGTGGAAAACTACAACAACCCAAATCAGGCAGGACTGCTAATGGCAGAGCTTTCAGAGGTCTCTAATATATCCTCAGACTAAGTTGGGAAGGGATAAAGGAAATAAGCTTAGGTTTAAATTAAAGAGATTAGTTTACAATATGAGATGGAAAGACAGGGATCAGGTTTAGTAGTAGTAAGTGAAAAAAAAGTGGGTATTTTAGTTATCAGAAGCTTAATATTCTTTAACAGTGTGATGCAGTTGCTAAAAATACCTATACTTAACTTACATTAATAAGTGCATAGTACCCAGGCTAAGGAATCTGGTTGTTGTATCTAGGTCATGGGAATTGTTAGTACCCTGGAATTCTGTTGAATTCTAGTGTTTGGTGGTGTCACATTTTAAGAGGGCTGCAAACTGTAGTGTCCCTAGATAAAGTTGATCACAGTCTGAGAATCTAAGAGCCATACCCTTTGAGGACTCAATAAAGAGTCTTTATATATATAGTTTTGCCTTTAAAAGAGAAATCTGAGGAATGATGTGGTGGGTTTTTAATAAATATTTGAGAGGCATCAGGTTGAAAGGGAACAGATTTTATCTCTGTGGCTTCAGAAGGCTGAACTCGAACCAAAAATGAAGATAAAAGATAGTAAAATCATAATTGTCAGCATTACTGTGCACTTAACTATGTACCAGGCATTATGCTAAAGGCTTTACACACATTATCTCATGTAAACCTTATAACAGTCTTCTCATGTGAGAAATACTAGGAGGTAACAGCTAGTATTTACTGAGTGCTTACTATAAGCCAGTAAACTATTGTAGGAGCTTCACATATGTTATCTCCTTTAATCATCAGAAAATCCTATTATATGCCATTGTTACCACCATTTTAAAGATGGGAAAACTGAAGTGTAGAGAGAGTAAACCTGCCTAAATTTAAACAACTTGTAAGTGGCAGAGCCAGGCAGTCTAACTCTAGAGCCCAAGCTATTAGCCACTACTCTATAGTACTATTATTATCCTGTTTTCTGATAAGAAAAATGAGGTTTAGAGAAATGAAAAAGTGTCCAAGGTCACACAAAAAGAAGTGTCAGAGATGGGATTCAAACCCATGCTAATCCAACTCGAGAGCCTCTGCAATAGTTATGTATGTAGAATATCCATGATCATCAGTCAAAGTTGCTTTCTGAAGTGAGTCTTATTAAATGGGAGATGAAATCAGTTGACCTTAGAGATCCCCCACATGATAAAATTTTATGTTTCCAAGTTCTTGGATTCCAAAGCTATACTTATAGAATGACTTAGAGGTCCACAGAGCTGAAGGAATTATTTTCTTTTTCATTCACCCTGCAATTCTGCCAAAGAAACCTAAAATACTCCATTAAAGCAAAACTTAGGAGAGGGGAAATGGTGTGACTAGATAAGCTTTGACCAAGAGCTGTCTCAAGGTCTGGCTCGAGAGATCATTATGTAAGTGAAGAGGAAGCAGTGTGTGTGGGGGTACTTTCCTTCTTCCCATGTCATATGCTAGACTCCATGTGGCCAAATGCCCCAACTATCCCCTTGACTGGGGCCTAAGGTTTGTGGTTTGCTATATTTTGCTTTTTCTTCGTAACCATTTTGACACTGGAAAATATTATTTGGGGCATAGGGGTATGAACCTTTGTTTTAAACTCCCCGTTGACATACAGGTATTAACACTAATTAGTGCTTTATATTGGGGCAAGAGAATTGTTTTTTTTTCCCCTTAGTGTTTTTTTCTTTTTGTGCTTTGAAATGAAGCTGACAGCATGACAGAATCCTTAACCATTGTTGTACTCTCTCTGTCAAGTAACTTGTTTTGTAAAACTTGAAGCAGTTTCATTTTTATACATTTATAAGAGAAAAGATCCTAGATGTAAGAGTGATGGGCAGAACTAACAGACCTCTCCTTTATCCTGCGTATTCTGATCTAAAACTGACCGAATGCCCTTTACTGAATCTACATGTTCACCTTCTTCATAATCTTATTGACATGGTTGATATCAGGGAGTGCTCCATAGCCTAGGCTCTTCCTTCTGGTTCTTGTTCATGACTTTTTTGTTCCCTCCTATGCAGTATGTCCCTGTTGAGTCCTGATCACAGCCTCCTCAAAAGTAGAGATATTGCCCTAGGACTCCCCTCTTTCCCTGTGTCAGACTTTTAAATCAAATCATTCACAAGTCAGGCAATACATTTCAGTACCATTTGAGGCAAAGCCAAAAGTATAACCATTAGTGTCATTTGTCTATTAAAATCCAGACTCTGCAGAAACAATTTTTCTCAAATTTGATTCTAAGGTTTTACCTCCCCAAGCACATTTATTAAAGCAGGTTTTGGGGATAATCCCTCTTTAGACTGAATTCTTGAGATTGACAGATTGCCCACCAATACAGCTAGCCAGCAGCCACATTGTGGGATTCTAATCTTGATCAAGTGAGTATCTTCAGTCCCTTGCTTTGAAGAGCTATTCTCTAGCTGATTCTTTGTGGCAATAATGGCACATTTCTTTACCCTATCTAACTGAAGAAGATTTTTAAAAAGAGTAATATCAAATTCCACAAAAGGGAATTACCCATTTTTTGTACAATTACCTTTTAAAAGAAAAAAAAAAGATAAAGTATATCTTAAATTCAGATTGTGAGTCAAAAGTTCTTGTATTAGATGACATTATCTGGGTTGAGATGTATTGATAGACCAATTTAGTGTTTGTAAGCATTCTGTATAGTGTAGATAATTATATGTATCGATTTGGTCTGTTTAGGATGGGAAAGCTTCCTGGATTTGGACTTAAGTCTTAGCTCAGCTGCTTACTCGTTGTATGAACTTGGGCGCTTTATTTAACCACTTTGTGTGTCAATTTCCTCTTCTGTAAAATGTAGATAATATCTACCTCATAAGGTTATTGTGAAGATTAAGTGAATTATTTGTGTAAACTCCTTAGAACACTGGCTGGCAAGTAGTAAGCATTCAATAAATGTTAGCTTTTATAATCACATTCTGACCCCTCCCTTGTACCCAGTCTGGTTCAAGTTGTCATCCTCTTTCTCTTTCATTATTATGGTAGCTTCCTAAGTTTTCCCATGCTTCTACCTTCATCCCCATTGTAGTTTATTTTCAATCTATCAGCCAAAGTGATAATGATTCTCCTAAAATCAAAGTTAGATCAAATCACTCTGCTCAAACTCGACTGGTTTTCCCATCTCACTCACCAAGTCCTTAGTCCTTACAAGGCCTTAAATAAACCCCTCCTCCAACCTTTTACCTGTTTGATTTCCTTTTCTGTTCTCATCCCTGCCCCAGTCACACTGACTTCTTTGTTATTATTTGAACATGCCAGACACACTTCCTGCCTTAGGACATTTGCATTTGTTATTCACTTTCCTAGAATTTTCTTCTCTCAGATATTTGCTTCTGTACTCCATCTTCATCTTGGCTCAAAATCACTTTCTCAGTGAGCCTTCTTTGACCAATCTATTTAAAATTGTACCCGCTCCCCCACCCTAGTCTGTATCCTTTTTCCCTGCTTTCTTTTTCCCGTAGCACTTCCCATTATCTGACATCTTGTAGATGTTATTTTATTTTATTTTTATGGTTATTTTTTAAAACTTTATCAAAAAATTAAAAAAAGCATTTCAAACAAAACAAAGCAAAATAAAGGAATAAGAAAAACAAATAACCTAAAATAATTGCATTGCTTCCAACATGTTCCTACTATACCCCAAGAAAATTAACAAACCATAGTCATTCCTAAGCATTCTCATAACATTAAGATTACACTCAATAACTTATCTGTTCTTATTAGATTGTCATACCCCCTTCACTAGTTGCTGTGTATCTCTAGGTCCCCTACATTCTACAGTATAAAACATTTGTTTTACATTTTTTGCAGCGCTCACGTTAGTGGTAGCATACAATTTCTCTCTTTTTGTGTCTGGCTTATTTCACTCAGCATTATGTCTTCAGGGTTCATCCATGTTGTATGTTTCACAACCTCGTTCCTTCTTACTGCTGTGTAGTATTCCATTGTGTGTATATACCACATTTTGTTTATCCACTCATCTGTTGAAGGATATTTGAATCGTTTCCATTTGTTGGCAGTTGTGAATAAAGCTGCTGTGAACATCGGTGTGCAAATATCTGTTTGTATCATGGATTTCAGATTTTCTAGGTATTTACCAAAAAGTGAAATTGCTGGATCGTAGGGTAACTCGATATCTGGTTTTCTAAGGAACCACCAGACTGTCCTCCAGAGTGACTGTACCATTATACATTCCCACCAGCAATGAATATGAGTTCCAATTTCTCCACATCCTCTCCAGCATTTGTAGTGTCCTATTTGTTTAATGGCAGACATTCTAATTGGTGTAGATGATATCTAATTGTGGTCTTAATTTGCATCTCCCTAATAGCTAGTGAAGAGGAACATTTTTTCATGTGTTTTTTAGCCATTTGTCTTTCCTCTTCAGTTAAATGTCTTTTCGTATCCTTTGCCCTTTTTATAATTGGGTTGTTTGTACTATTGTTGTTGTAGGATTTCTTTATATATGCAAGATAGCAGTCTCTTATCAGATACATGGTTTCCAATTTTTTTTTTTTTCCCATTGAGTTGGCTGCCTCTTCACCTTTCTGACAAATTCCTTTGAGGTACAGAAGCTTTTAATTTTAAGGAGTTCCTATTTATCTGTTTTTCTTTCGTTGTTTATGCTTTGGGTGTAAGGTCTAAGACGTGACCTCCTAATACAAGGTCTTAAAAGTGTTTCCCTACATTATGTTCTAGGAGTTTTACAGTACTGTCTCTTATATTGAGGTCTTTGATCCACTTTGAGTTAATTTTTGTGTAGGGTGTGAGGTAGGGGTCCTTTTTCATTCTTTTGAATATGAATACCCAGTTCTCCCAGCCCCATTTGTTGAAGAGACTGTTATGTCCCTGTTTAGTGGGTTTTGGGGCCTTATCAAAGATCAGTCAACTGTAGATCTGGGGGTCTATTTCCGAATTCTCAATACAATTCCATTGATCAATATGTCTATCTTTGCGCCAATACCATGCTGTTTTGACTACTGTGGCTTTATAGTAAGCTTCAAAGTCAGGAAGTGTAAGTCCTCCCACTTCATTTTTCTTTTTTAGGCTGTTTTTAGCAATTCGAGGCATCTTTCCCTTCCAAATAAATTTGACAACTAGCTTTTCCAAGTCTGCAAAGCAGGTTGTTGGAATTTTGATTGAAATTGTGTTGAATCTGTAGATCAGTTTGGGTAGAATTGACATCTTAATGACATGTAGCCTTTCTGTCCATGGACATGGAATATTTTTCCATCTTTTTAGGTCCGCTTTTATTTCTTTTAGCAAAGTTATGTAGTTTTCTATGTATAGGTCTTCTACATCCTTGGTTCAGTTTATTCCTAGGTACTTTAGATTTTTAGTTGCTATTGAGAGTGGAATCTTTTTCTTGAGTGTCTTTTAGGTCATTTCTAGTGTATAGGAACATTAACTGACTCATGTGCATTAATCTTGTATCCTGCTACTTTGCTAAATTTGTTTGTTAGCTCAAGTAGCTATGTCGTCGATTTCTCAGGGTTTTCCCTGCAAATAATGACAGTTTTACTTCGTCCTTTCCAGTTTGGATGCCTTTTATTTGTTATGCCGGATTGCTCTGGCTAGCACTTCTAGGACAATGTTGAACAGCAGTGGTGACAGCGGGCATCCATGTCTTGTTCCTCATCTTAGAGGGAAGGCTTTCAGTCTCTCACCATTGAGGACTATGCTGGCTGTAGGTTTTCCATATATGCCCTTTATCATATTGAGGATGTTTTCTTCAATTCCTGCCTTTTGAAGTGTTTTATATCAAAAAAGGATGCTGGATTTTGTGGAATGCTTTTTCAGCATGTGAGATGATCATTTGATTTTTCCCTTCTGATTTGTTAACGTGTTGTATTACATTGATTGATTTTCTTATGCTGAACCATCCTTACATGCTTAGGACAAACTCCACTTGGTCATGGTGTATGATTTTTTTAATATGTCTTTGGATACGATTTGCAACTATTTTGTTGAGAATTTTTTGCGTCTGTATTCATGAGGGAGATTGGCCTGTAGTTTTCCTTTCTTGTAGCATCTTTACCTGGTTTTGGTATTAGAGTGATGTTGGCTTCATAATATGTGTTAGGTAGTGTTCCATTTTCTTCAGTTTTTGAAGGAGTTTAAGTAAGATTGGTGTCAGTCCTTTTTTTTTTAAAAATATATTTATTTGTACCTTTTATTACAATCGTTGAGCACCCTAGGTTTCCGCGAGTTATACAGTCCCAGTCTTTATCTTTCGTGTTTTGTTCTGGTGTCCCACATGATCCCAGCCTTTCTCTTTCAACCATATTCACAGTCATTTTTGTTCAGTGTACTTACATTGCTGTGCTTCTATCTCCCAAAATTGTTTTCCAAACCTCTCACTCCTGTCTTTTCCCTTCTGTCTGCAGTGCTTCCTTTAGTGTTTGCTGTAGAGCAGTTATCTTGTTCACAAACTCTGTCATTGTCTGTTTGTCAGAGAATATTTTAAGCTCTCCCTCATACCTGAAGGACAGTTTTGCCAGATATAGGATTCTTAGTTGGTGGTTTTTCTCTTTCAGTATCTTAAATATATCACCCCACTTCCTTCTTGCCTCCATGGTTTCTATTGAGAAATCCACACATAGTCTTATCAAGCTTCCTTTGTGTGCGATGGATCTCTTTTCTCTTGCTGCTTTCAGGATTCTCTTTTTATCTTTGATGTTTGAGAATCTGATTATTAAGTGTCTTGGCGTAGGCCTATTCAGATCTACTCTTTTTGGGGTGTGCTGTGCTTTTTGGATCCGTAATTTTATGTCTTTCATGAGAGATGGGAAATTTTCATTGATCATTTCCTCTATTGCTTCTTCTGCCCCTTTTTCCTTCTCTTCTCCTTCCTGGACACCAATGACACATAAATTCCTTCATTTTGTTTTGTCCTTAAGTTCCTGGGGACATTGCTCATATTTTTCCATTCTTTTCTCTATCTGTTCTTTTGTGTGTAGGCTTTCAGGTGTCTTGTTCTTCAGTTACTGAGTGTTTTCTTCTGCCTCTGAGATCTGCTGTTGTATGTTTCCATTGTGTCTTTTCGTCTCTTGTGTTGTGCCTTTCATTTCCATAGATTCTGCCAGTTGGTTTTTCGAACTTTCAATTTCTACCTTATGTGTACGTCCAGTGTTTTCATTATACAGTTCAGCTCTTTCACCATATCTTCCCTAAACTTTTTGAATTGACTTATTATTAGTTGTTTCAATTCCTGTATCTCAGTTGAAGTGTAAGTTTGTTCCTTTGACTGGGCCATAACTTCATTTTTCTTAGTGTAGGTTGTAGTTTTCTGTTGTCTAGGCATGGTTTCCTTGGTTACCCAATCAAGGTTTTCCCAGACCAGAATGGGCTCTGGTCCCAGAAGGAAGAACTATTCAGTATCTGGTTTCCCTGAGGGTGTGTCTTAGAAAATTGCTCCACCCTGTGATGCCGCAGGTCACTGTGCTTTTCTGCTCACCAGGTGGCACCTGTCAGCCTGTAATTCTAGACTGGTGTAAGGAGGTGTGGCCCATGGCTGTTTTCCCCCAGGCTCTAGGGTCTGGTTCTGAATGGAAAGGGCCCAACCCTTTCCTCTTAGAGAAGATAGACCACCTGGGGGAGGTCATTAGCATTTCAGTGGTCTCTCTCTGCCTGTGCTAACTCCACCCTTGTTTGGGTCAGAGCACTGGGAACTGAAAATGGCTGATGCTTTTTCCACTGACCTGATAAAAGAACAGAAAGTTCTCTTCAGGGCTAGTCCATGGCAACCCTCTGGCTCTCCAAGGTCAGTCATCACCAAAAGCCTCTGTCTGCTTGTTGGGGATTCGTAGCTCATAGTGAGCAGTTCACACTCGCTAATTAAAACCCCAGTTGGAGCTCAGCTGAGCTGTATTTGCTTGCTGGGAGAGAGCTTCTCTCTGGCACCACGAGGCTTTGCAGCTTGGGCTGTGGGGGGAGGGGTCTCCTGGCTTGGATCCACAGTTTTTACTTACAGATTTTATGCTGTGATCTTGGGCATTCCTCCCAGTTCAAGTTGGTGTATGATGAGTGGACAGTCACGTTTGTCGTCCCGCAGTTATTCCGGATTATTTACTAATTGTTGCTGTTTTTTTTTTTTGTTGTTCCAGGGGAATTACTTAGCTTCCACTCCTCTCTATGCCACCATCTTAGATCTATCTTAGAATGGTTTTATCTGGTTTTCCAAACTTTTTGGAAAGTCTGGTAGAATTCCCCTGTGAAGTCATCTGGCCTAGGTTTTTATTTGTGGGAAGCCTTTTAATGACTTATTGGATCTCTTTGCTTGTGATTGGTTTGTTGAAGTCTTCTGTTTCTTCTCTGGTCAGTCTGGGTTGTTCATGTGTTTCTAGGAAATTGTCCGTTTCCTCTAAATTATCTGGTTTGTTGGTGTACAGTTGTTCATAGTATTCTCTTAACGATTTTTAAAATTTCTTTGGGATCTGCAGTAATGTCCCCTCTCTCATTTATTATTTTTTTTATTTGGGTCTTCTCTCTTTCATTTTGTCAGCCTAGCTAAGGGCTTGTTAATCTTGTTGATCTTCTCAAGGAACAAACTTTTGGTTTTATTTATTCTCTTTATTTTTTTTTTTGTTGTTGTTGTTCTCTTTGTCATTTATTTCTGTTTAATCCTTGTTATTTCTTTTTTTCTACTTGGTTTAGGATTAGTTTGCTGTTCATTTTCTAGCTTCTTCAGTTGTTCCATTAGTTCTTTGATTCTAGCTCTTTTTTCCTTTTTAATGTATGCATTTAGAGCTAGAAATTTCCCCTTCAATACCACCTTCGCTGCATCCCATAAATTGTGATATGTTGTGCTCTCATTTTCATTCTTCTCTAGATATTTTGCAATTTCTCTTGCAGTTTCTTCTTTAACCCACTGATTGTTTAGGAAAAACCTCCAGATATTTGTAAATGTTCTGGATCTTTGATGGTGTTTGACTTCTAGTTGTATTCCATTGTGATCGGAGAATGTGCTTTGAATAATTTCAATCTTTTTAAATTTATTGAGGGTTGTTTTATGCCCAGCATATGCTCTATTCTGGAGAAAGTTCCATGAGTACTAGAGAGAAATGTATATCCTGGTGATTTGGATGTAATGCTCTATTTATGTTTGTTAAGTTAAATTCCTTTATCACAGTGTTTAGGTTTTCAGTTTCCTTATTCGTCCTCTGTCTGGTTGATCTATCTATAGGAGAGAGTGATATATTGAAGGCTCCCACAATTATTGTGGAAACATCTATTGCTTCCTTCAGTTTTGTCAATGTTTGTCTCATGTACTTTGGGACACCTTGATTGGGTGCATAGACATTTATGATTGTTATTTCTTCTTGTTGAATTGTCCCTTTTATTAGTATATGGTGTCTTTCTTTGTCTCTTATGACATCCTTGCTTTAAAGTGTATTTTATCTGAGATTAATATTGCTACCCCTGCTTTCTTTTGGCTGTAGCTTGCATGGAATATTTTTTTCCATCCTTTCACTTTCATTTTCTTTCTCTGGGTTTCTCCCCATTGTGCTTGACTGCAACTCTGGCTGCTTCTTCCCTGGCAGCTTTCCGGAGCTAACATTCACACATCTCCAAACACAGTCATCTGTTTCTCCAAGTACATAGTCACTATGGGTGTAGAAGTCCCTGCCCAGCTGGTGGAACCCTGGAACTGCTATTCTGGAGCACTGCATCTTTTATCTAGTGTTTTTCATTGAAGAGAATTTTGCTCTGTCTCTCTTAATCTGCCATCTTGGATCCCCCTGCCTATAGATTTTAATTATTGATTTCTTTGCTGTAGAACTCTCATTTCTAGAATGTAAGTTTTATGAAGGCAGGGATTTTTATCTGTTTTGTTTACTGCTGTTTTCACTGTTTTGTTCCCAATGTGAGAAAAAGTGCTTGGCTTGTATAGGTACACAGTGAATGTTTGTTGAGTGTGTAAATTGTATATTGATATTTTTTTTGAAAACCAGAAAAATGAAATAGCTGCTGTAGGGAGATATGCAAAGATATCAATATGAAGAAATGGAAGTAAATTTTCTTTCCTGTTCTGAGTAACTCCAATATTTTTCTTTGTTAGAGATGTACAGTCTTACTACGTTTTTGTGAGCTCGTGGATGATGAAAATGGAATCTATTTTATCTAAAGAACAGAGGATGGATAAATTTGCTGAAGACCTCATCAATAGATGTAATATTTTTATACAGGTAGTTATATCTTCTTAAAATATTTTGGGGGATATTTCTTTATTAATTCGATTTATAGAAGTTATAGAGACTTAGAAAGAACTGGGAAATAATAGAATATGTTTTTGTTTTTTAAACAGATACTGAAATTGAGTTGGTTATATTTGGATGATCTGTGTATGACTCATTAATTTCGGTTTTCTAATACATGCCTTTAAAGCTCTACATTTCTTTCAAAGCATGGCTTTTTAGCTGCATTCTGTAAATGTTATGTTGTGTTTTCATTATCTTTTATTTACAATGTATTAAAATTTTCATTGTCATTTTTTCTTTGATCTGTGGAGTATTTTAAAAGGGATTTTTTAATTTGTAAATATTTGAGGATTTCCTAGTTACCTTTATTATTGATTTCTAGCAATAATTTCAGTGTTTTGAAATTTGTTGAAATTTTCTTTATGATCCAGTCTGTGGTTAATTTTGGTAGACATTTTTTATATACTTGAAAATAATGGAGTGTCCATATTGCATTTGTTGTGTTGTTCTGTATATTTCAAAGAGGTCACATTTGTTAATTATTTTGTGTGCTACTCTGTCAGTTATGGAGATAGCTGAATTAGAATTTCCCACTATTACTGTAGATTTGTCTGTTTGTCCTTGTAGTTCTGTCAATTTTTATTTTATGTAATTTGAGACTCAGTAAGTGTATATCATTTAGAATGATTATATCATCTGGTGAATTGAACTTTATCATTATGAGATACCACTTTTTACCGCTAGTAAAGATTTTTGCCTTGGGTCTCTTTTGTGTGATATTAACATAGCCATACCAGTTTTCTTTCAGTTAATGTGTGCATGGTATATCTTTTTTGGTCCTTTTACTTTAAGATTTTCTGGCTTCTTTCCGGTAAGTAGCAGTGTTCCCCCAGTCTGATAATCTTCATTTTTTAAGTTGAACGATTTGACATAGTCATTATTGATATACTTGGATTTAAAACTACTGTCTGATTCATTGCTTTATATTTGTCTCACTTGTTTTGTGTCTCTTTTCCTTTCTTGCCCTCTTTTGGATTATTTTTATCATTTTATTTCTCTCCTCTGTTACTTTAATTTTGTATTCTTTTACTAGTCTTTTACTGGTTACTCTAGAGACTTTAAGATGCATCCTTGATTTATTCAAATCTACCATAAATTAGAGGTTTTACCACTTTCTAGGCAGTATAAGGATCTTCAGACATTTTAATTCTGTTTTTCTCCCCTCCTTTTGTGTTGCTATTGTGTACTTTGATTCTATAAATATATTGTAAACCTTATAAGACATTATGAGTATTCTTTTTATGGTTATTGTTCATTTAAATTTTCCCACGTATTTACGCATTCTGTTGCTTTTCATCATTCTTGCATTGCTGTACTTGCCACCTTCTTGTGGAATATCTGATAGTTTTCCTTTAGTATGAGTTTCTTTTGATGAATTATCACAGTTTTTGTCTGAAGAAGTCTTCATTTGAACTCCGTTTTTGATGGAAGTTTGCTGGGTATAGAATTCTAGGTTGGCAAGTTTTTTCTTTCAGCCTTTAAAGGTGTCGTTCTCTTTTCTTTGGGCTTCTTTTGTTTTGTTCAGAAGACAGCTGTCAGTATTGTTGCTTTTGGGAGATATATGTGTCTTTAACTGCTTATGAGATTGAATTTTTGGTTTTCTGCAAATGTTATGATGATAAACCTAGTTGTAGTTTTCTTTGTAAATTGTGCTACTTGGGATTTGTGGAAAATTCTCAGCCATTAAATCTCTAAGTATTCCTTTTGTTCTATTCTCTCTCTTTTTCTCTCTCTTTCTGTTCTAATTCTCTCTTCTGCTATGTGTATTCTGCTTTTAAACCCATCTACTGAGTTTTTAATTATTTTGCTATTGTTTGTTTAATTTTTTGTAGTCTGAAATCTTTTTGTGTTCTATTCCTTTCAACTTTTTCAGCATAATTATTTTTGTCTCTTGTTTCTCTTGATTTTTGGAAATGTCTTTCTCTTCATATACCTGATTATGTTTTTATGCCAGATATTGTGTGTAAAAAACTGAAGACATGATTTGAGGATCTGCATATTGTTTTCTTCCTCCAGAGAGGATTTACATTTGTTTTTGGTACACAGCTAATCTAGGACAACTAGCAGCCCAGATTACTTCAAGCTAATCATGGATTGAGATGATTTGAGGCAGGACTTCAATCCTTGTGAGAACTGATCTTTTTCCAGTTCATCCTTACTTTTAGACAGTCTTTCAGGATCCCAACCCAACGCTTAGGTAGTTTATCAGGACTCCTCTCCCTTCATTGGTAGGCCATGAACTCCCATTTTATCCTCTTTTTCTGTGAGATGATGTTGAAAGATGTTTGGCCTCAGTCTTAATTTTCCTATTTTGGAATGGGGAGATATCTCTAAGGGAAAGCAGACCCAAATGTCAGACTCACTTCTCTGAGTTTCTTTCTTTTCCTGTATCTTTATTTTCTTTATATCCCTTCAATGCTTTTCAAGAGATTTTAGAAATATTTTTTCCCAGATTTCCTTGTTCTCAATGGGAGGGTTGGTCCACATTATTTATTTTTCTACTAACAGAAACACATCTTCCCACCCAGTTTAGATTTTTAAATACATCTTAATGTATAGTTTTTCACAATTTTAGTAACCGTCTGGGAATGAGGTGGTATGGGCCCAAGAACTGTGTACCTTAAATGCGATCCCCTTTCCCCTCAAGAGAGGAATTTCTTTTTTCTGCCTGCCTAGAGTATACTTTCGCTGTTCCTTGTTTCTACCTTTCATCTTTTCGCAGTGCTGCAGTAGGGTAGCATCTAATAATCCTATACCTGATAAGGTAAGATTTGTCTTTCCTTCATGTGTACCCCACGCTTTGGTCTTATTGTCACCTTTCTTAGAAGGCTACCTTCTCTCATTCCTTAATTCTTTTAATTTAGCACGTCTTTACCACAGAGCTAGTAATGGTCAGAGAAACTCCACTTCCCATTGAGTGTTGAGCATCACTCTTAGTGACCCACTGTTACTGATGGGAGAGTACTTTATCTCTCACCTAAGGTGGGTCTGGAAAAAAAGGTTGAGATTCACTGACTTCTACCCCAGGCTCTTGAATATATTCACAATAGAGTTTAGGTTCATCTGAAAACTGTATCTTATTTTGATCCTTCTTAAACCCAAAGAATCTCCATTATTACCTTTTTTATTCCTATGAGTCCCTCTTGAGTCTAAATGAAAAAGTATTTGATAGGTAATACTGGTTTTTCCTGTTTTCTTTTTCCATCCTGTTCCCTGGAGCTTACTATAAAGCTATTTAAAAGATTCAAAAGACCTGTGTATTTCCTTCATGATTAGAAGGATAGGCTGGAATCTGTTCTCATTGGGCTGGAAGGAGAGAGAGCCTGATTAGAACCAAGGTAGGTAGGGGAGATGGTAGCAGTGGACAGTGGGGATTGTTTTAGGTGAAAAGGAAAGGGGGAATTGGCTTGCAACTCAGAAATACCACTGGGTATCTGTATTGGCTAGAGAGCAACTCTCTTTCTCCTTCTCACTTTTCAATTCTTAGCTCCTTAGAGTCCTCAGCTCTTACCCTATGCTATAGCAGCAGATAGGAGACTTTATCCCCCTGCCTGGCAGGTAAGATAAGGATGAATAGATAACTTCCTATCATCCAGATTGTTTCTCTGAAGGTTTGTTTGTTTTTGATGTAAAGAATCTTTAACTGTGGTTACACACTATAATTTCAACAAAACCAATCTTCTGGTATCTGATATGTTTAAACTTTAAGGCATGCTTTGAAAGTTAACCACCATGTTTAACATTATCTCTGTGAGGAAGAGTAGTTCAAATTCTACAAAGCTGGCTTTAAAATGAACTTTTGAAACAGTATTTGTTAAATAAAGTGATACTTACTATTGCATAGAAAATTAGATCTTTAAGAAATGTAATCTTTCTTTGTGACTATAATAAATTTTTTTTTTTAAACAGGGCTTCTTATATGCATACAGTATTAGTACCATTATTAAAACCACAATGAATCTCTACATGTCCATGCAAAAGCCAATGACCAAAACCTCAGTTAAGGCATTATGCAGGCTTGTTGAACTTCTCAAGGTAGGTTTTAGATTATTTTACTTTGCTGTCATAATGGAGAAATAACTGGGGCTTAAATTATGATGGTCTTGTAAGATTTGACTTCTTGGATTTCTTTTGTTTTATATGAGAACAAAAAATTATGGGGAAGTGAATTTAACTTTCAGTTGGATAAAGGAACTAGTCATTGAAAAATGTTTCTGAGTAATTTCTTATGAATGACCATATATTTAAACTGTATTAAAGTTAACATTAGTGAGGGAGAAAAGAAGGAAAGTGAAAAAGTTAGCTTGAGTAGTGTTACTAAAATTCTACTCATGGAAGTTTTTTTTCTTCTGAAAGTAATATTATGGTTCATAAAAATATACATTCAGCCAGTTTGAAATGAACATATGTTAAAGTTCAAGCATATACAAACATTGTTTAATCTCACAAAATGTATTAATTTTGTTGGGAATATTTGCACTATAAAAGGGTCTTCAATTTACCAAAGGATTCAACAGTAAACTGTTTTTAAGTTGTAATTACTCTTTTCCAGTCTAAAGAGGGGTTAAGACTCATGCTGAACCCATACATGGCTGCTTCTGTTACAATCAAGAGGATGAGAGGGGACGTGTGATTTCTAGAAAAAAGATGCTGGGCAGACAATCAAGAGCTGTAGAATATGAGGTTCATTCCTCATCTGTTTGTTAATTTTTTTCTTAAACACACTCATTCACACTGGACAATATAATGGTGAATACTTGGTTAAGAAATATTCAAAGGATGCAGAAGAATCCATATAATTATTTTTGAGACATTGGTATTCTTTTATGGAAGAATCTTTCAGTGAGAGAAAGGAGTTAAAAAACCCTTAAGTCTTTAACTTAGATAAAAATACTTGCCAACACAAAAGCAAGCCACTGTTCTCCATGCTTTGAGCCTACTGCTGTACTTTTTAGCCAGAGAATATACAGATATTCCCAGAAAGATGGAAGGAAGTACAGGTAGGCTCTCTAGCCTTACAGAGTTAAGCTTATAAGTATAGAGTTAAGTCCAATCCCACCCCTTTTCCTCTTCTCAGACATCCAACTGGCTGGATGTATATTTAAGTTATTTGTACAGCTAAATCAAATATTTCAACTTATATTTCCGAGTTTCTCTGAAAGTTGTTGCTTCAAGACAAATAAATAATGCAAGTAATTAGAACTTGAAATGCAGTTCTACTTTTAGTTATTAAAAATAAAAAATACAAACACAGAGTCTCAGGGTTTTCTCAAGCCAGACTGTTCTTTGGCAATATTAGAGTGAGTAATATTGATTGCCATGCTAATTAACATGCTTTGTAAGAATTTTAAGCAAAGAATTAGGTAGAAATAGGAAAATAACTAGAAAGGTATTAGAGAGCTTGGTATGTCTTTTTAAAAACTATTCGAACAGAAAGTATGAATGAGAAGTTTTTCCCATAAATGAAGTTGGTGTTTTTTCCAGTTTTGTGAAGATAGTTATTTCATGACAGACTTATAGAATGTAAACAGTAAGAGTATTCTACAAAACAAGTGAGGAGAATAAATAGTCAATTGTAGTCTCACTTTGATGGCAAAAAAAAAAAAAAAAAGACAAAAACCAGAGAAATACGTAGAAAATAGCACTGTCCATTAAATATGTTGAACAAGTTGTTTATAGCCATGTAACCAAACTAAATAATTATTCTCCCCTCTTTAATTTTTTTTAATCTTCATTTTATTGAGATATATTCACATACCACGCAGTCATACAAAACAAATCGTACTTTCGATTGTTTACAGTACCATTACATAGTGGTACATTCATCACCTAAATCAATCCCTGACACCTTCATTAGCACACACACAAAAATAACAAGAATAATAATTAGAGTGAAAAAGAGCAATTGAAGTAAAAAAGAACACTGGGTACCTTTGTCTGTTTGTTTCCTTCCCCTATTTTTCTACTCATCCATCCATAAACTAGACAAAGTGGAGTGTGGTCCTTATGGCTTTCCCAATCCCATTGTCACCCCTCATAAGCTACATTTTTATACAACTGTCTTCGAGATTCATGGGTTCTGGGTTGTAGTTTGATAGTTTCAGGTATCCACCACCAGCTACCCCAATTCTTTAGAACCTAAAAAGGGTTGTCTAAAGTGTGCATAAGAGTGCCCACCAGAGTGACCTCTCGGCTCCTTTTGGAATCTCTCTGCCACTGAAGCTTATTTCATTTCCTTTCACATCCCCCTTTTGGTCAAGAAGATGTTCTCCGTCCCACGATGCCAGGTCTACATTCCTCCCCGGGAGTCATATTCCACGTTGCCAGGGAGATTCACTCCCCTGGGTGTCTGATCCCACGTAGGGGGGAGGGCAGTGATTTCACCTTTCAAGTTGGCTTAGCCAGAGAGAGAGGGCCACATCTGAGCAACAAAGAGGCATTCGGGAGGAGGCTCTTAGGCACAACCATAGGGAGGCCTAGCCTCTCCTTTGCAGCAACCGTCTTCCCAAGGGTAAAACCTGTGGTAGAGGGCTCAGCCCATCAAACCACCAGTCCCCTATGTCTGTGGTCATGTTAGCAACCATGGAGGTGGGGTAGGCGAATACCCCTGCATTCTCCACAGGCTCCTCAAGGGGGCACTACATCTTTTTTTTTTTTTTTCCTTGTTTTTCTTTTTTTTTTTTTTAACTTTCCCTTCTTTTTTAAATCAACTGTATGAAAAAAAAAGTTAAAAAGAAAACAAACATACAATAAAAGAACATTTCAAAGAGACCATAACAAGGGAGTAAGAAAAAGACAACTAACCTAAGATAACTGCTTAACTTCCAACATGTTCCTACTTTACCCCAAGAAAGTTACCTAATATAGCAACATTTCTGTGAACTTGCTCCTACTATATCCATCAGAAACTAACAGACTATAGTCATTCCTGGGTATCCCCAGAACGTTAAATAGCTTATCTGTTCTTCTTGGATTATTGTTCCCCCTTCCTTAATTACTCTCTATTGCTAGTTCCCCTACATTCTACATTATAAACCATTTGTTTTACATTTTTCAAAGTTCACATTAGTGGTAGCATATAGTATTTATCTTTTTGTGCCTGGCTTATTTTGCTCAGCATTATGTCTTCAAGGTTCATCCATGTTGTCATATGTTTCACGAGATCGTTCCTTCTTACTGCCGCATAGTATTCCATCGTGTGTATATACCACATTTTATTTATCCACTCATCTGTTGAAGGACATTTGGGTTGTTTCCATCTCTTGGCAATTGTGAATAATGCTGCTATGAACATTGGCGTGCAGATATCTGTTCGTGTCACTGCTTTCCGATCTTCCGGTATATACCGAGAAGTGCAATCGCTGGATCGAATGGTAACTCTATATCTAGTTTTCTAAGGAACTGCCAGACTGACTTCCAGAGTGGCTGAACCATTATACATTCCCACCAACAATGAATAAGAGTTCCAATTTCTCCACATCCCCTCCAGCATTTGTAGTTTCCTGTTTGTTTAATGGCAGCCATTCTAACCGGTGTTAGATGGTATCTCATTGTGGTGTTAATTTGCATCTCTCTAATAGCTAGTGTTTTAGTTTGCTAATGCTGCAGAATGCAAAACACCAGAGATGGATAGGCTTTTATAAAACAGGGGTTTATTTCACTACACAGTTACAGTCTTAAGGCCACAAAATGTCCAAGGTAACACATCAGCAATCGGGTACCTTTACCGGAGGATGGCCAATGGCGTCCGGAAAACCTCTGTTAGCTGGGAAGGCACGTGGCTGGCGTCTGCTCCAAAGTTCTGGTTTCAAAATGGCTTTCTCCCAGGACGTTCCTCTCTAGCAAGCTTGCTCTTCTTCAAAACGTCACTCACAGCTGCACTCCCTTCAGTCTCTTTGAGTCAGCATGTTTTATATGGCTCCACTGATCAAGGCCCACCCTGAATGGGTGGGGTCACACCTCCATGGGAGTATCCCACCAAAGTTACCACCCACAGCTGGGTGGGGCACATTCCAAGCAAATCTAACCAGCACCAAAACGTCTGTCCCACAAGACCACAAAGATAATGGCATTTGGGGGACACAATACATTCAAACTGGCACAGCTAGTGAAGCTGAACATTTTTTCATGTGTTTCTTGGCCATTTGTATTTCCTCTTCAGAGAACTGTCTTTTCATATCTTTTGCCCATTTTATAATTGGGCCGTCTGTACGATTGTCATTGAGTTGTAGGATTTCTTTATATATGCAAGATATCAGTCTTTTGTCAGATACATGGTTTCCAAAAATTTTTTCCCATTGAGTTGGCTGCCTGTTTACCTTTTTGAGAAATTCCTTTGAGGTGCAGAAACTTCTAAGCTTGAGGAGTTCCCATTTATCTATTTTCTCTTTTGTTGCTTGTGCTTTGGGTGTAAAGTCTAGGAAGTGGCCTCCTAATACAAGGTCTTGAAGATGTTTTCCTACATTATCTTCTAGGAGTTTTATGGTACTTTCTTTTATATTGAGATCTTTGGTCCATTTTGAGTTAATTTTTGTGTAGGGGGTGAGGTAGGGGTCTTCTTTCATTCTTTTGGATATGGATATCCAACTCTCCCAGCCCCATTTGTTGAAAAGACCATTATGACTCAGTTCAGTGACTTTGGGGGCCTTATCAAAGATCAGTCGGCCATAGATCTGAGGGTCTATCTCTGAATTCTCAATTCGATTCCATTGATCTATATGTCTATCTTTGTGCCAGTACCATGCTGTTTTGGCAACTGTGGCTTTATAATAAGCTTCAAAGTCAGGGAGTGTAAGTCCTCCCACTTCGTTTTTCTTTTTTAGAGTGTCTTTAGCAATTCGAGGCATCTTCCCTTTCCAAATAAATTTGATAACTAGCTTTTCCAAGTCTGCAAAGTAGGTTGTTGGAATTTTGATTGGGATTGCATTGAATCTGTAGATGAGTTTGGGTAGAATTGACATCTTAATGACGTTTAGCCTTCCTATCCATGAACATGGAATATTTTTCCATCTTTTAAGGTCCCCTTCTATTTCTTTTAGTAGAGTTATGTAGTTTTCTTTGTATAGGTCTTTTACGTCTTTGGTTAAGTTGATTCCTAGGTACTTGATTTTTTTAGTTGCTATTGAAAATGGTATCTTTTTCTTGAGTGTCTCTTCAGTTTGTTCATTTCTAGCATATAGAAACATTACTGACTTATGTGCATTAATCTTGTATCCCGCTACTTTGCTAAATTTGTTTATTAGCTCTAGTAGCTGTATCGTCGATTTCTCAGGGTTTTCTAGATATAAGATCATATCATCTGCAAATGATGACAGTTTTACTTCTTCTTTTCCAATTTGGATGCCTTTTATTTCTTTGTCTTGCTGGATTGCCCTGGCTAGCACTTCCAGCACAATGTTGAATAACAGTGGTGATAGTGGGCATCCTTGTCTTGTTCCTAATCTTAGAGGGATGGCTTTCAGTCTCTCACCATTGAGTACTATGCTCTGTGGGTTTTTCATATATGCTGTTTAACATATTGAGGAAGTTTCCTTCAATTCCTACCTTTTGAAGTGTTTTTATCAAAAAGGGATGTTGGATTTTGTCAAATGCTTTTTCAGCATCTATTGAGATGATCAATTGATTTTTCCCTTTTGACTTGTTAATGTGTTGTAATACATTGATTGATTTTCTTATGTTGAACCATCCTTGCATGCCTGGAATAAACCCCACTTGGTCATGGTGTATGATTTTTTTAATGTATCTTTGGATTCGATTTGCAAGTATTTTGTTGAGGATTTTTGCATCTATATTCATTAGGGAGATTGGCCGGTAGTTTTCCTTTTTTGTAGCATCTTTGCCTGGTTTTGGTATTAGATTGATGTTAGCTTCATAGAATGAGTTAGGTAGTGTTCCATTTTCTTCAATGTTTTGAAAGAGTTTGAGTAAGATTGGTGTCAGTTCTTTCTGGAAAGTTTGGTAGAATTCCCCTGTGAAGCCATCTGGCCCTGGGCATTTATTTGTGGGAAGATTTTTGATGACTGATTGGATCTCTTTGCTTGTGATGGGTTGGTTGAGGTCTTCTATTTCTTCTCTGGTCAGTCTAGGTTGTTCATATGTTTCCAGGAAATTGTCCATTTCTTCTACATTACCCAGTTTGTTGCCATACAGTTGTTCATGATATCCTCTTATAATTTTTTTAATTTCTTCAGGATCTGCAGTTATGTCACCTTTTTCATTCATTATTTTGTTTATATGGGTCTTCTCTCTTTTCGATTTTGTCAGTCTAGCTAGGGGCTTGTCAATCTTGTTGATCTTCTCAAAGAACCAACTTTTGGTGATATTTATCCTCTCTATTGTTTTTTTGTTCTCTATGTCATTTATTTCTGCTTTAATCCTTGTTATTTCTTTTCTTGTACTTGGTTAAGGATTGGTTTGCTGTTCATTTTCTAGCTTCTTCAGTTGATCCATTAGTTCTTTGATTTTGGCTCTTTCTTCCTTTTTAATATATGCGTTTAGTGCTATAAATTTCCCCCTTAGCACTGCTTTTGCTGCATCCCATAGGTTTTGGTATGTTGTGTTCTCATTGTCATTCGTCTCTATATATTTAGCAATTTCTCTTGCTATTTCTTCTTTAACCCACTGATTGTTTAGGAGTGTGTTGTTTAACCTCCAGGTATTTGTGAATTTTCTAAGTCTCTGATGGTTATTGACTTCTAATTGTATTCCATTGTGGTCAGAGAATGTGCTTTGAATAATTTCAATCTTTTTAAATTTATTGAGGCTTGTTTTATGTCCCAGCATATGATCTATTCTGGAGAAAGTTCCGTGAGCACTAGAAAAGTATGTGTATCCTGGTGATTTGGGATGTAATGTCCTGTAGATGTCTGTTAAATCTAATTCATTTATCAGATTGTTTAGGTTTTCAATTTCCTTATTGGTCGTCTGTCTGGTTGATCTATCTATAGGAGAGAGTGATGTGTTGAATTCTCCCACAATTATTGTGGAAACATCAGTTGCTTCCTTTAGTTTTGCCAGTGTCTCTCTCATGTATTTTGTGGCACCTTGATTGGGTGCATAGACATTTACGATTGTTATTTCTTCTTGCTGAATTGCCCCTTTTATTAGTATGTAGTGGCCTTCTTTGTCTCTCAAAACATCCCTGCATTTGAAGTCTATTTTATCTGAGATTAATGTTGCTACACCTGCTTTGTTTTGGCTGTAGCTTGCATGAAATATTTTTTTCCATCCTTTCACTTTCAGTTTCTTTGTGTCCCTGTGTCTAAGATGAGTCTCTTGTATGCAACATATTGATGGTTCATTTTTTTTGATCCATTCTGCGAATCTATATCTTTTAATTGGGGAGTTTAATCCATTTACATTCAACGTTATAACCGTGAAGGCATTTCTTGAATCAGCCATCTTATCCTTTGGTTTATGTTTGTCGTATTTTTCACCTCTGTCTATTAATATCCTTTATTGTACCCATACCGAATCTCTTTAGTACTGAACCTTTCTCCAAGTCTCTCTGTCCTTTTTTTGTTTCTCTGTCTGTAGGGCTCCCTTGAGTATCTCCAGTAGGGCAGGTCTCTTGTTAGCAAATTCTCTCAGCATTTGTTTGTCTGTGAAAAATTTAAGCTCTCCCTCAAATTTGAAGGAGAGCTTTGCTGGATAAAGTATTCTTGGGTGGAAATTTTTCTCACTCAGAATTTTAAATATATCGTGCCACTGCCTTCTTGGCTCCATGGTGGCTGCTGAGTAGTCACTACTTAGTCTTATGCTGTTTCCTTTGTATGTGGTGAATTGCTTTTCTCTTGCTGCTTTCCGAACTTGCTCCTTCTCTTCTGTGTTTGACAGTGTGATCAGTATATGTCTCGGAGTGGGTTTATTTGGATTTATTCTATTTGGAGTTCGCTGAGCATTTATGATTTGTGTATTTATGTTGTTTAGAAGATTTGGGAAGTTTTCCCCAACAATTTCTTTGAATACTCTTCCTAGACCTTTACCCTTTTCTTCCCCTTCTGGGACACCAATGAGTCTTATATTCGGACGTTTCATATTATCTATCATATCCCTGAGGTCCATTTCGATTTTTTCAATTTTTTTCCCCATTCTTTCTTTTATGCTTTCATTTTCCATTCTGTCATCTTCCAGGTCACTGATTCGTTGTTCAACTTCCTCTAGTCTTGTACTATGAGTGTCCAGAATCTTTTTAATTTGGTCAACAGTTTCTTTCATTTCCATAAGATCATCCATTTTTTTATTTAGTCTTGCAATGTCTTCTTTATGCTCTTCTAGGGTCTTCTTGATTTCCTTTGTATCCCGTACTAGGGTCTCATTGTTCATCTTTAGTTCTTTGAGTAGCTGCTCTAGGTGCTGTGTCTCTTCTGATATTTTGATTTGGGTGCTTGGGCTTGTGTTATCCATATTGTCTGGTTTTTTCATATGCTTTATAATTTTCTGTTGTTTTTGGCCTCGTGGCATTTGCTGAACTTGATAGGGTTCTTTTAGGATTTGTAGACCAATTGAAGTCCTTATCTCTGATTTATCAGATCTACAGCTTCGTGGAGTACACTTTCTCTAACTAACCAGCAGGTGGCGTCCACGAGCCACCTGTTCTCCACAAGCCAGTTCTCCCCTGTTTAGCCTTTTTGGTGAGTGGGGGAGTGAGTCTTGTGGGGTCCAATTGGTGTACCAAGCTTGCGTGTGTAGTTGGTGTTGCCTGCCCTGTATATGGGGCGTGTTTCTGGGCATTCAGGGATGGGGGGTGGCTCTAACAATCAAATCTCCCTGGTGATCCTAGAGTTTTAAAGCTGCTGCAATAGTCTAATCCTTCAGTTCAGTCCTGCCACAGTTTGTCTCTGCCACTGACCCACAAGTCCTTGGTATTGGCGTATGGCTCCTGAGACTTGCAAGTGGGCCCCTCTTCCAGGCTGTGCACCCCGGGTCCTCTGTTGAGGGATGACTGTGCTATGTCACAGGTGAGTGCCGTCCCCCCAGGGCAGTTCTGGGCTGCTGGGCTGTTTAGGGAGGCTCCCAGTCTGCTGAAATGATGGCTGAATGGGGCTTTGTTAATTCACACTGCTCTATCTTCCCAAGTCTGGGACAATCAGCTGAGGTTGCAGGGAAGGCTAATGTCCACGCCCAGTTTTGTGGTGTGTGCCTGTAATTTGAAGCAGTTCCGTCACACTGGGTTGTCTGGGGCAGCTCTGGGTTATGGGGCTGGCGATGGGCAGGAGTGTTTCCTGTCCACCGGGATGATGGCTGTGAGCAGACACCCCCCTTTTCTTGGGAAGTTGTGGTGTTTAGTGAATTTTCTCAGCCACTGGATTATTGCGTTTTGTCTCAGAGCTCTCTTAGTTCTGCTCTTGACTTGACCTGCCCAAATTGCTAGTCTTTGAAGCTTTCTGTATTGGGCTTCTTAGAGTAATTGTTTTAGAAAAAGAAAAAAGGATTAAAAAAAAAAAAAAAAAGGACCCTCCTCAGAGATCTACTGGGTTATTGAAATGCTAAGAGACAAAGCAACCAGGGCCATTAAGGAAAGGTCCACAGGGCCGAGAGATCAGCTTTTCTTCAGGATTTGCATATGCGCCTCAGGGCCTGAGCTCGGGCTTGAGCTCTGCCCTTCCCCTTTCTATGTTTACCAGAACTCCAAAAATCCTCCGCTTTTATTTTGGAGTTTTTCGTGTTGTTTTTTTTCTCTATGCCTGTCTCCTCTCTGCTGGGCTGGCTGCTTTCAGATTCTCTGGTGTCTGGTCTCAGTCTATCTATGGTTGGAGTTTGGATCAGTAGAATGAGTTTCCGATAAGGGCTGCCACTGCAGTTCTCCCTTCTCCTTCCCGGAGCTGACAGCCCCTCCTCCCACGGGACTGAGCCTGGCAGGGAGGGGGGCGTGTCCCCTGGCCGCAAAAACTTAAGATTTCGCTGATCTCAGCAGTTCCACGTTTTCATGAGTGTTGTATGAAGTATGCCCAAAGACAGATTGCTCTGTGGTATCCAGTCCATGCAGTTCCTGGCTTTCTACCTCTCCCCTCTTTAATTTTTATGCATCGTCTGTCAATTATAGGTATTATCAGTTGCACTAAGTAAAAAAAAAACTCAGAAACCCCTTCAATTTGATTAATTCACATGGAAAATTGAGTGTAGAGGAACTAGAGTTTTAACTAAATTTTTGAGAAAAATTCGTGTACACCAAATTAGTTCTGTCAAAGGCAGCTATAAAAATACACATCATCACAAGCTATACAGAACTATAAAATGCAGTTAAGAGTGAAAAAAGCCTGTCATTTCTTAATGTATCTGGTGAGCACTGTAAACCCAAAGATAGAGGCATCTTACAGGGCATTTCAGCTTTCAGGCATGTTCAGTTTCTAGTGTATCTCTGTAATATACAGAGCGCAGGTGTTGGCTCTCTGTATATCTTAATGTGGCTGCAGCCGGGAAGCCGCAGAGTGAGTTTTGTCATTACACTTGATCCCACAGAATGGTCCAGTCTCTAGAGCAACTCATCCTGCTATGCCGAGGCCACGCTCATACCCACAGAGCTAGTCTGCCCCTGCAGCAGCTCTATACTGAGGGAGAGGCCTTGTCTGCCATCTTCTGGAGCAGCATATCTTCTTGGCTCTCGGGGAGTGGTCAGCATTGTCATGCTGCTCATTGTGTCTTACATGTGCTGTGTCTAGACATCCAGTGTCTCAAACTGGTTTTCAGGGCGGAGATCTCCAGATCCATGGTCTTCAGCATTACACCCAGTGACTTAACCACACTGGCCATGGACTTGGTCACCTTGCCCATCGTCACCACCACCTGGACTATGGCAGCCACTATGTCTACTCATGCGCTCATTCTCAGGAAATTCATCCCTGGTTCTTCTGGCGGATGGCATTTTCCATGTGTGTCTTAGCAACTTCCATGTTGCCTTTCTGAGTGGCTTTTTAAAACTTGGCCTTTTTGGCCTTTTCCAATCCTTGTTGCATTTCTTGGCACTCCTGCTCAGGTCTTTGGCTGTGAACTTCAGGTTGAAAAGGTGTTTCTCCATGTTGGACATGGTTAATTAGCTCCTCAAGGTCGGTGGCAGGGGCTAGGGTCTGGGTGGCAAGGACGGAGAAGGAGTTTTAAGTAGGTTGCGTGAGCTTAAAAAATACTCATGGGACGTTATCCATGATTTTATAGTGTTTAAATGCTTATGAAACTAGTTAACATGAGGCTATTTATTTTGTAATTTAGGAAAAATGCTGTAATTTTGTGATTTGAACAGAAGGCTATTTGTAGAGGTGACCAAATTAAGAATCATAACACACTTCGGGGAATACAGTAAAATGTTTCTTAACATACTCTGTATAAATAAAAAAAATAAAATCCCTTTTGGCTTACTTAACATTTTGTAAAAATTGAAATCAAGATTTGCTGGTAAATTTCTGCCAATAATTTTAGAATTTTTAGGGAACAAAGATTTTTTTGAAGATTGTGCCTATAAGTTTTCAGACTTTTTTCTTTAAGATATATTATTTGTTATTGGTTAGATTTATTTTCTATGAAGTATACTGATGTGTATATATATATATATACATATATACCTATATATATATACATGTAAAACTTAAGAATAGTTTTTAAAAATGATAGAGAAAAACTGAAATCCACACCGTCTCACTTAAGAAAGAGTAAGTTACCAATAATTTTAAGCCCTCCTATGTGTTTCTTCCTGTCCCTTTCAGAAGAAACCATTGTCCTGAATTTTATGCATTCTTTTTTTTAGTGCAATTTTATTGAAATATATTCACATACCATACATTCATCTGAAGTGTACAACAGTTCACAGTTTCATCATATAGTTGTGCATTCAACACCACAATTTTTGAATTTTCATTACTCCAAAAAATAAAAATAAGAATAAAAGTAAAAGTAAAAAGAATACTCAAAATGCCCCCCCCCCCCATATTATTCATTTACTTTTTGTCCACATTTTTCTACTCATTTGTCCATATACTGGGTAAAGGGAGTGTGAGCCATAATGTTTTCACAATCACACGGTTCCAGCATAGAAGCTATATAGTATACAATTGCCTTCAAGAATCAAGGATACTGGATTGCAGTTTGTACTGGTTTGTATATATTATGTCCCCCAGAAAAAGCCATGTTCTTTGATGCAATTTTGTGGGAGCAGGCATATTAGTGGGGATTAAGTTGAAACGTTTGGATTAGGTTGTTTCCATGAAAATGTGCCCCACCCAACTGTGGGTGATAACTCTGATTGGATAGTTACCATGGAGGTGTGGCCCCACCCCTTCAGCTTGCGCCTTGATTAGTTTACTAGAGCACTATATAAGCTCAGACAGAAGAAGCGAGCTTGCCACAGCCAAGAGGGACACTTTGAAGAATACATGGAAGCTGAGAGAGTAGCTGCAGATGAGAGACAGTTTGAAGACGGCTGTTGAAAGCAGACTCTGGCTTGGGAGAGCTAAGAGAGGATGCCCCAAGAGCAACCAAGAGTGACATTTGAAACCAGAACTTTGGAGCAGACGCCAGCCAGGTGTCTTCCCAGCTAACAGAGATTTTCTGGACACCATTGGCCATCCTCCAATGAAGGTACTCTTTGTTGATAGACATTTTATGGCCTTAAGACTATAACATTATAACCAAATAAACCTCCTTTTATAGAAGCCAATCCATTTCTGGTGTTTTGCTTTCTGGCAGCATTAGCAAACTAGAACAGATTTTGGTACCAGAGAAGTGGTGTGCTGCTGAGCTTGCAAATGCCAAACATGTTGGAGTGGCTTTTTAAGTGGATAAGGGGAAGATTCTGGACAAATTGTGAGGAGCTTGGTAGAAAAGGCCTAGACTACTTTTGAAGAGACTATTGGTAGAAATATGGACTCTAAAGATACTTCTGATAAGGCCTTGAGCAGAAATGATGAATGTGTTGTTGCAAATGGAAGGAAGGTGATCCTTGTTTTAAAGTGGCAGAGAATTTGGCAAAATTGAGTCCTGGTATTGGATGGAAGGTTGAATTTGAAAGCGACAACCTGGAATATTTAGCTGATGAGATCTTTAAGCAAAATTTAGAAGAAGTAGCCTGGCTTCTGCTTGCAGCTTTTAGTAAAATGCGATAGGAGAGAGATAAGCTGAGAAATGAACTCTTGGTTTCAAAGAAACCAGAAATTGATGGCCTGAAAAACTCTGGGCTTCCAGAAGCTACAGTGAAACCCCAGAAGCTACAGCCCAACATGAGGATGTAACCAAACATGGAACCCAGCCACCATTTCAGTACAAGCCAAGATTAGAGAAGGAGTTAAGCAGAAAGGATTTGTGGAAAGTCCTATTGTCTGATGGCCTTGATCCCTGTGTGCTTCATGCAAAGCCAACAGAATTTTTGCGAGCTCTTTACAGACAGAGCCACTGCTGGTCGGGACTGGAGGAGACAGACAAGGAAAAAATTGAAGGAAAAATCTCTTCAAAGACAGAGCCATGGAGGTTGAGGTCTGAAGTCAAGAGGTCTCAGGCTGGGAGAGTGTATTGCCCACACACATGGAAAGGGTGAGTTTGCCCTGGAGATCGAGGGTGGGCCTTCTTCCATCTTGATGTTCAGGAAAGGTGTTGCCACCTCAGGCCTCGAAGAGGGTGGAGCACATTCCCAGGGAATTGGGGAGAGCCTGGCTGCCACCTCAGTGTTCTGAAGAGGTTGAGTGTGTGCCTTGGAGATGGAAGGGAATCTGGGTTTTGCCCCAATGTTTGAGGTGGGTGGGGCCAAGAAGGTGGTCTCCCAAATGTGTGGATATGTTGGAACACTCACCCAAGCATTTGGAGAGAAAAGGGCTGCTGCAAAGACCCTTGAAAAGGATTGGACTCCCGCTCTCTCAAGCCCCAAGGATATATGACTCTCAGACTTTGAAATCTAATGGAGTTTGCTGTGTGGGTTTTAGGGAATGTTTTTTGGTCCCTTAAACCCTGTTTTCCTAACTCTTTCTCCTTGTGGCAATGGGAATGTTTATCCTATGAATGTCCCTCTTTTGTATATTGGAAGCAGATAACTTGTTCTAAGTTTCACAGATTTGGAACCAGAAGGGAAGATTGTATTAGGACAGACCATGCCTGTAACTGATTTTAATGGGATCTTGTACTTGACTATGTTACTGAAATTATTTAAGTTTCTGTGATATTGTGATGGGATGAATGTATTTTGTATATGGAAAGATCATGTTTTTCTGGGGTCCAGGAGGTGGAATGTACTGGTTTGTATATATTATGCCCCCCAGAAAAAGCCATGATCTTTGATGCAATCTTGTGGGGGCAGATGTATTAGTGGGGATTAAGTTGAAACGTTTGCATTAGGTTGTTTCCATAGAAATGCACCCCACCCAACTCTGGGTGATAACTCTGATTGGATAGTTTCCATGGAGGTGTGGCCCCACCCATTCAGCATGGGCCTTGATTAGTTTACTAAAGCACTATATAAGCTCAGACAGAAGGAGCAAGCTTGCCACAGCCAAGAGGGACACTTTGAAAAACACACTGAAGCTAAGAGAGTAGCTGCAGATGGGAGGCAATTTGAAGATGGCTGTTGAAATCAGACTCTTGCTCTGGAGAAGCTAAGAGAGGACGCCCCAAGAGCAACCAAGATTGACATTTTGAAGAGGAGCTGCGACCTAGAGAGGAACATCTTGGGAGAATGCCATTTTGAAACCAGAACTTTGGAGCATACGCCAGCCAGGTGCCTTCCCAGCTAACAGAGATTTTCTGGACACCATTGGCCATCCTCCAGTGAAGGTTCCTTTTATTGATGGACGCTTTATGGCCTAAAGACTATAACTTTGTAACCAAATAAACCTCCTTTTATAGAAGCCAATCCATTTCTGGTGTTTTGCTTTCTGGCAGCATTAGCAAACTAGAACACAGTTCAACAGTTTCAGATATTTCCTTCTAACTATTCTAATAAACTAAAAACTGCAAAAGGATATCTATATAATGCATAACAGTTACCTCCAGAATGACCTCTCAACTTCATTTGAAATCTCTTGGCCACTGAAACTTTATTTTGTTTCAGTTCTCTTCCCCCTTTTGGTCCATCAGGCTTTCTCAATTACACAATGCAGGGTCCAGGCTCATCCCCAGGAGTCATGTTCCACTTTGCCAGGGAGATTTATGCCCCTGGGAGTCATGTCCCACACAGAGGAAAGGGCAGTGAGTTTACCTGGGAGTTGGCTTAGAGAGAGAGGCCACATTTGAGCTACAAAAGAGGCCTTCTGAGGGTGACTCTTAGGCACAATCATGAGTAGGCTTAGCCTCTCCTTTGCAGTAACAAGCTTTATATGGGCAAGCCCCAAGATTGAGAGCTTGGTCTATGAAGCTGGTGGTCCCCAATGCTTGTGAGAATATCAGGAATTCTGCAGCTGGGGAAGTTTAATATTTCCACATTTTTTCCACAGTCCCTCAAAGGGGCTTTGCAAATACTTTGTATTCTCTGCCCAAATTACTCTGGGACGTATTGGGGCTTCATGCTGAGCTGTACAGACCAACAAGGTCTCACTCCCTAGTCAAGTTCCATCTAATTATGGAATTTGTGTAAACTGACTGTACAAGTTAAATTATATAGTGTGCAACAGAAAATACAGATTTTGCACCATATAACCATCTCTTCCTTTGATCCCACACAGAAGCCAAAGTTTTAAAACACCGTTAATATCATCCTCTACCCTTTAGTTTGATCTACCCCAATCTCAACCAAGTCCATTTCATTCATATCTCCAATTGAAAATCCCCTTTTCAGCGTCTTTAACAGTTGATTCATGGGGCAATGCTGACACTCACAGCTGCCAAACTCTGGCTCTGAGTCCCAGGTGCCACACAGGCACCCGAAGCTCCAGGGACCAACCATGTGACACACAAACAGCTCAGAATCTCAAAATTTAGAAATAACTTACAGCTCATGAAGAAATGTGACTGCTGTGAGAGCTTACAGTCTAGGAACCTTTACATAAGCCTTCCCCTTATAACCCGTGCTCCCAGAGTCAATTCTCAGAGTTTACGCATTGTTATTATTCCATATTAGTGAGGCATTATAATGTTTGTCTTTTCATTTCTGGTTTATTTACTCAACCTACTATCCTCATGGTCCATTCACTTCACTGCATACCTCATAATTTCATTCCTTCTTGCTGCTCCCTCATGCAAAAACATTCTTATATTTGTACATTTAATCACGCTCATTGAGTGCTCTAGGTTTCACCAAGTTATACAGTCCTGGTCTATCTTCTGTCTTTCCTTCTGGTGTTGTACAGATCCCTAACCTTCCTCTTTCAACCGTATTCACAGTCATCTCTTTTCAGCGTACTTACAGTATTGTGCTACCATCACACAGTATGTGCCATCCATTTCTCGAGCTACAAAATCATCTTGAACATTCTGTACTCCATCAACATCAAATGCCCAATCTGTACCCTCTCTTTCCTGATATATTCATTTTGACACTCTTCTCCAAACCTCTTTCTCCTGTCTTCCCCTATCTGTCTGTAGCACTCCCTTTAGTATTTCCTGTATATGCATTCTTTTTTGTTTACCACGTATGGATGAATCTCTAATCATACATTGTTTAGTTATATATGTTTTTGAAGTTTATGTTAATGTAGTAATACTCCTGTATTCTTGGACTTGTTTTTTTCCACTCAAATTTTGTATTTGCATTCATTCATATTGGAGTGAGTATAGCTGTAGTTCATTTATTTTCATTGTTGTATAGCTTTCCTGTGGATGGATTTTTGGTTACTTTCCTGTTTTTACTATCATAAACATCGCTGCAGTTCTCATATATGTTTCTTTGGTGGGCTTGTGCAGGAGTTTTTCAAGACATATTTCTAGAAATGGATTGCTAGATTGTCTTATGCAGTTGTTCAACTTTTCAAGATGATTCCAAGTTGTTTCCAAAATGGTTATATTATGTAACAATACCTCCCACAAATATGAGAGTTCCCATTGTTTCCCAAAATATCAGTTTTGGTATTATCAGGCTTCAGTTATTTTTGGCAAATTAATAGGTGTAAATTGTTTTGATGTTTTTTAATGTTCAAGTCTCTAATTGTTAATGATAGTGGCCATTTTTTCAATTATTTAATGGTTAATAAACTATTAACTGTTTTTTTTTTTGTGTGTGGAAAATAGGTTCACATCTTTTGTTCATTTTGCTATTGGTTTGTTTGTCCCCCCTCCCTTTTTTTAAAAATTCATTTGGGGTCTTTGTTTATTCTGAACACAAATGCCTTCTGTGTGGAAGATGTCTTCTCATACACTGACTTGTCTGTTTACTCTCTTCATAGTGACTTTTGATGAACTGAAGTTCTTAATTTTAATATAGTTCAGTTTACCAACCTTATCCTTTATGATAGTGCTTTTCATGTCATCTTTTCCTATTCTGTAATTTTGCCTAAAAGTTTTACATTGATTTTTTTTTTTAATCATCATTTTATTGAGATATATTCACATACCACGCAGTCATACAAAACAAATTGTACTTTCGATTGTTTACAGTACCATTACATAGTTGTACATTCATCACCTAAATCAATCCCTGACACCTTCATTAGCACACACACAAAAATAACAAGAATAATAATTAGAGTGAAAAAGAGCAATTGAAGTAAAAAAGAACACTGGGTACCTTTGTCTGTTTGTTTCCTTCCCCTACTTTTCTACACATCCATCCATAAACTAGACAAAGTGGAGTTTGGTCCTTATGGCATTCCCAATCCCATTGTCACCCCTCATAAGCTACATTTTTATACAACTGTCTTCGAGATTAATGGGTTCTGGGTTGTAGTTTAATAGTTTCAGGTATCCACCACCAGCTACCCCAATTCTTTAGAACCTAAAAAAGGTTGTCTAAAGTGTGCGTAAGAGTGCCCACCAGAGTGATCTCTCGGCTCGTTTTGGAATCTCTCTGCCACTGAAGCTTATTTCATTTCCTTTCACATCCCCCTTTTGGTCAAGAAGATGTTCTCCATCCCACGATGCCGGGTCTACATTCCTCCCCGGGAGTCATATTCCACGTTGCCAGGGAGATTCACTCCCCTGGGTGTCTGATCCCACGTAGGGGGGAGGGCAGTGATTTCACCTTTCAAGTTGGCTTAGCCAGAGAGAGAGGGCCACATCTGAGCAACAAAGAGGCATTCAGGAGGAGACTCTTAGGCACAAATACAGGGAGGCCTAGCCTCTCCTTTGCAGCAACCGTCTTCCCAAGGGTAAAACTTATGGTAGAGGGCTCAACCCATCAAACCACCAGTCCCCTATGTCTGTGGTCATGTTAGCAACCATGGAGGTGGGGTAGGCGAATACCCCTGCATTCTCCACAGGCTCCTCAAGGGGGCACTACATCTTTTTTTTTTTTCCTTGTTTTTCTTTTTTTTTTTTTAACTTTCCCTTCTTTTTTAAATCAACTGTATGAAAAAAAAAGTTAAAAAGAAAACAAACATACAATAAAAGAACATTTCAAAGAGACCATAACAAGGGAGTAAGAAAAAGACAACTAACCTAAGATAACTGCTTAACTTCCAACATGTTCCTACTTTACCCCAAGAAAGTTACCTAATATAGCAACATTTCTGTGAACTTGTTCCTACTATATCCATCAGAATTTAACAGACCATAGTCATTTCTGGGCATCCCCAGAACGTTAAATAGCTTATCTGTTCTTCTTGGATTATTGTTCCCCCTTCCTTAATTGCTCTCTACTGCTAGTTCCCCTACATTCTACATTATAAACCATTTGTTTTACATTTTTTAAAGTTCACATTAGTGGTAGCATATAATATTTCTCTTTTTGTGCCTGGCTTATTTCGCTCAGCATTATGTCTTCAAGGTTCATCCATGTTGTCATATGTTTCACCAGATCGTTCCTTCTTACTGCCGCGTAGTATTCCATCGTGTGTATATACCACATTTTATTTATCCACTCATCTGTTGAAGGACATTTGAGTTGTTTCCATCTCTTGGCAATTGTGAATAATGCTGCTATGAACATTGGCGTGCAGATATCTGTTCGTGTCACTGCTTTCCGATCTTCCGGGTATATACCGAGAAGTGCAATCGCTGGATCGAATGGTAGCTCTATATCTAGTTTTCTAAGGAACTGCCAGACTGACTTCCAGAGTGGCTGAACCATTATACAGTCCCACCAACAATGAATAAGAGTTCCAATTTCTCCACATCCCCTCCAGCATTTGTAGTTTCCTGTTTGTTTAATGGCAGCCATTCTAACCGGTGTTAGATGGTATCTCATTGTGGTCTTAATTTGCATCTCTCTAATAGCTAGTGAAGCTGAACATTTTTTCATGTGTTTCTTGGCCATTTGTATTTCCTCTTCAGAGAAGTGTCTTTTCATATCTTTTGCCCATTTTATAATTGGGCTGTCTGTACTATTGTCATTGAGTTGTAGGATTTCTTTGTATATGCAAGATATCAGTCTTTTGTCAGATACATGGTTTCCAAAAATTTTTTCCCATTGAGTTGGCTGCCTCTTTACCTTTTTGAGAAATTCCTTTGAGGTGCAGAAACTTCTAAGCTTGAGGAGTTCCCATTTATCTATTTTCTCTTTTGTTGCTTGTGCTTTGGGTGTAAAGTCTAGGAAGTGGCCTCCTAATACAAGGTCTTGAAGATGTTTTCCTACATTATCTTCTAGGAGTTTTATGGTACTTTCTTTTATATTGAGATCTTTGGTCCATTTTGAGTTAATTTTTGTGTAGGGGGTGAGGTAGGGGTCCTCTTTCATTCTTTTGGATATGGATATCCAACTCTCCCAGCCCCATTTGTTGAAAAGACCATTATGGCTCAGTTCGGTGACTTTGGGGGCCTTATCAAAGATCAGTCGGCCGTAGATCTGAGGGTCTATCTCTGAATTCTCAATTCGATTCCATTGATCTATATGTCTATCTTTGTGCCAGTACCATGCTGTTTTGGCTACTGTGGCTTTATAATAAGCTTCAAAGTCAGGGAGTGTAAGTCCTCCCACTTCGTTTTTCTTTTTTAGGGTGTCTTTAGCAATTCGAGGCATCTTCCCTTTCCAAATAAATTTGATAACTAGCTTTTCCAATTCTGCAAAGTAGGTTGTTGGAATTTTGATTGGGATTGCATTGAATCTGTAGATGAGTTTGGGTAGAATTGACATCTTAATGACATTTAGCCTTCCTATCCATGAACATGGAATATTTTTCCATCTTTTAAGGTCCCCTTCTATTTCTTTTAGTAGAGTTATGTAGTTTTCTTTGTATAGGTCTTTTACATCTTTGGTTAAGTTGATTCCTAGGTACTTGATTTTTTTAGTTGCTATTGAAAATGGTATCTTTTTCTTGAGTGTCTCTTCAGTTTGTTCATTTCTAGCATATAGAAACATTACTGACTTATGTGCATTAATCTTGTATCCCGCTACTTTGCTAAATTTGTTTATTAGCTCTAGTAGCTGTATTGTTGATTTCTCAGGGTTTTCTAGATATAAGATCATATCATCTGCAAACAATGACCGCTTTACTTCTTCTTTTCCAATTTGGATGCCTTTTATTTCTTTGTCTTGCCGGATTGCCCTGGCTAGCACTTCCAGCACAATGTTGAATAACAGTGGTGACAGCGGGCATCCTTGTCTTGTTCCTGATCTTAGAGGGAAGGCTTTCAGTCTCTCACCATTGAGTACTATGCTGGCTGTGGGTTTTTCATATATGCTCTTTATCATGTTGAGGAAGTTTCCTTCAATTCCTACCTTTTGAAGTGTTTTTATCAAAAAGGGATGTTGGATTTTGTCAAATGCTTTTTCAGCATCTATTGAGATGATCAATTGATTTTTCCCTTTCGAGTTTTTAATGTGTTGTAATACATTGATTGTTTTTCTTATGTTGAACCATCCTTGCATGCCTGGAATGAACCCCACTTGGTCATGGTGTATGATTTTTTTAATGTGTCTTTGGATTCGATTTGCAAGTATTTTGTTGAGGATTTTTGCATCTATATTCATTAGGGAGATTGGCCGGTAGTTTTCCTTTTTTGTAGCATCTTTGCCTGGTTTTGGTATTAGATTGATGTTAGCTTCATAAAATGAGTTAGGTAGTGTTCCATTTTCTTCAATGTTTTGAAAGAGTTTGAGTAAGATTGGTGTCAGTTCTTTCTGGAAAGTTAGGTAGAATTCCCCTGTGAAGCCATCTGGCCCTGGGCATTTATTTGTGGGAAGATTTTTGATGACTGATTGGATCTCTTTGCTTGTGATGGGTTGGTTGAGGTCTTCTATTTCTTCTCTGGTCAGTCTAGGTTGTTCATATGTTTCCAGGAAATTGTCCATTTCTTCTACATTACCCAGTTTGTTGCCATACAGTTGTTCATAATATCCTCTTATAATTTTTTTAATTTCTTCAGGATCTGCAGTTATGTCACCTTTTTCATTCATTATTTTGTTGATATGGGTCTTCTCTCTTTTTGATTTTGTCAGTCTAGCTAGGGGCTTGTCAATCTTGTTGATCTTCTCAAAGAACCAACTTTTGGTGATATTTATCCTCTCTATTGTTTTTTTGTTCTCTATGTCATTTATTTCTGCTTTAATCCTTGTTATTTCTTTTCTTGTACTTGGTTTAGGATTGGTTTGCTGTTCATTTTCTAGCTTCTTCAGTTGATCCATTAGTTCTTTGATTTTGGCTCTTTCTTCCTTTTTAATATATGCGTTTAGTGCTATAAATTTCCCCCTTAGCACTGCTTTTGCTGCATCCCATAGGTTTTGGTATGTTGTGTTCTCATTGTCATTCGTCTCTATATATTTAGCAATTTCTCTTGCTATTTCTTCTTTAACCCACTGATTGTTTAGGAGTGTGTTGTTTAACCTCCAGGTATTTGTGAATTTTCTAAGTCTCTGATGGTTATTGACTTCTAATTGTATTCCATTGTGGTCAGAGAATGTGCTTTGAATAATTTCAATCTTTTTAAATTTATTGAGGCTTGTTTTATGTCCCAGCATATAATCTATTCTGGAGAAAGTTCCGTGAGCACTAGAAAAGTATGTGTATCCTGGTGATTTGGGATGTAATGTCCTGTAGATGTCTGTTAAATCTAATTCATTTATCAGATTGTTTAGGTTTTCAATTTCCTTATTGGTCTTATGTCTGGTTGATCTATCTATAGGAGAGAGTGATGTGTTGAAGTCTCCCACAATTATTGTGGAAACATCAATTGCTTCCTTTAGTTTTGCCAGTGTTTCTCTCATGTATTTTGTGGCACCTTGATTGGGTGCATAGACATTTACGATTGTTATTTCTTCTTGCTGAATTGCCCCTTTTATTAGTATGTAGTGGCCTTCTTTGTCTCTCAAAACATCCCTGCATTTGAAGTCTATTTTATCTGAGATTAATATTGCTACACCTGCTTTCTTTGGCTGTAGCTTGCATGAAATATTTTTTTCCATCCTTTCACTTTCAGTTTCTTTGTGTCCCTGTGTCTAAGATGAGTCTCTTGTATGCAACATATTGATGGTTCATTTTTTCTGATCCATTCTGCGAATCTATATCTTTTAATTGGGGGAGTTTAATCCATTTACATTCAACGTTAAAACAGTGAAGGCATTTCTTGCATCGGCCATCTTATCCTTTGGTTTGTTTGCCATATTTTTCCCTCTCTCTATTAATATCCTTTATTGTACCCATACCGAATCTCTTTAGTACTGAACCTTTCTCCAAGTCTCTCTGTCCTGTCTTTGTTTCTCTGTCTGTAGGGCTCCCTTTAGTATCTCCAGTAGGGCAGGTGTCTTGTTAGCAAATTCTCTCAGCATTTCTTTGTCTGTGAAAAATTTAAGCTCTCCCTCAAATTTGAAGGAGAGCTTTGCTGGATAAAGTATTCTTGGCTGGAAATTCCTCTCACTCAGAATTTTAAATATATCGTGCCACTGCCTTCTTGGCTCCATGGTGGCTGCTGAGTAGTCACTACTTAGTCTTATGCTGTTTCCTTTGTATGTGGTGAATTGCTTTTCTCTTGCTGCTTTCAGAACTTGCTCCTTCTCTTCTATGTTTGACAGTGTGATCAGTATATGTCTCGGAGTGGGTTTATTTTGATTTATTCTATTTGGAGTTCGCTGAGCATTTATGATTTGTGTATTTATGTTGTTTAGAAGATTTGGGAAGTTTTCCCCAACAATTTCTTTGAATACTCTTCCTAGACCTTTACCCTTTTCTTCCCCTTCTGGGACACCAATGAGTCTTATATTTGGGAGTTTCATATTATCTATCATATCCCTGAGGTCCATTTCGATTTTTTCAATTTTTTTCCCCATTCTTTCTTTTATGCTTTCATTTTCCATTCTGTCATCTTCCAGGTCACTGATTCGTTGTTCAACTTCCTCTAGTCTTGTACTATGAGTGTCCAGAATCTTTTTAATTTGGTCAACAGTTTCTTTAATTTCCATAAGATCATCCATTTTTTTATTTAGTCTTGCAATGTCTTCTTTATGCTCTTCTAGGGTCTTCTTGATTTCCTTCATATCCCGTACTATGGTCTCATTGTTCATCTTTAGTTCTTTGAGTAGCTGCTCTAGGTGCTGTGTCTCTTCTGGTCTTTTGATTTGGGTGCTTGGGCTTGGGTTATCCATATCGTCTGGTTTTTTCATATGCTTTATAATTTTCTGTTGTTTTTGGCCTCGTGGCATTTGCTGAACTTGATAGGGTTCTTTTAGGGTTTGTAGACCTATTGAATTCCTTATCTCTAATTTACCAGATCTACAGCTTCATGGAGTACACTTTCTCTAACTAACCAGCAGGTGGCGTCCACGAGCCACCTGTTCTCCACAAGCCAGTTCTCCCCTGCTTAGCCTTTTTGGTGAGTGAGGGAGTGAGTCTTGTGGGGCCCAATTGGTGTACCAAGCTTGCGTGTGTAGTTGGTGTTGCCTGCCCTGTATGTGGGGCGTGTTTCTGGGCAGTCGGGGAGGGGGGGTGGCCCTAACAATCAAATCTCCCTGATGATCCTAGAGTTTTAAAGCTGCTGCGATAGTCTAATCCTTCAGTTCAGTCCTGCCACAGTTTGTCTCTGCCACTGACCCACAAGTCTTTGGTATTGGCGTATGGCTCCTGAGACTTGCAAGTGGGCCCTTCTTCCAGGCTGTGCACCCCGGGTCCTCTGTTGAGGGATGACTGTGCTATGTCACAGGTGAGTGCCATCCCCCCAGGGGAGTTCTGGGCTGCTGGGCTGTGTAGGGAGGCTCCCAGTCTGCTCAAATGATGGCTGAATGGGGCTTTGTTAATTCACACTGCTCCACCTTCCCAGCTCTGGGACGTTCAGCTGATGTTGCAGGGAAGGCTAATGTCCACGCCCAGTTTTGTGGTGTGTGCCTGTTATTTGAAGCACTTCCGTCACACTGGGTTGTCTGGGGCAGCTCTGGGCTATGGGGCTGGCGATGGGCAGGAGTGTTTCCTGTCCACCAGGATGGTGGCTGTGAGCGGACACCCCCCTTTTCTTGGGAAGTTGTGTTGTTTAGTGAATTTTCTCAGCCACTGGATTATTGCCTTTTGTCTCAGAGCTCTATTAGTTCTGCTCTTGACTTGACGTGCCCAAATTGCAATTCTTTGAAGCTTTCTGTATTGGGCTTCTTAGAGTAATTGTTTTAGAAAAAGAAAAAAGGATTTAAAAAAAAAAAAAAAAAAAAAAAAAAAAAAAAAACGGCCCTCCTCAGAGATCTAATGGGTTATTGAAATGCTAATAGACAAAGCAACCAGGGCCATTAAGGAAAGGTCCACAGGGCAGAGAGGTCAGCTTTGCTTCGGGATTTGCATATGCGCCTCAAGGCCTGAGCTCCGCCCTTCCCCTTTCTGTGATCACCAGAACTCCAAAAATCCTCTGCTTTTATTTTGGAGTTTTTTGTGTTGTTTTTTTTCTATGCCTGTCTCCTCTCTGCTGGGCTGGCTGCTCTCAGAGTCTCTGGTGTCTGGTCTCAGTCTATCTATGGTTGGAGTTTGAATCAGTAGAATGAGTTTCCGATAAGAGCAGCCACTGCAGTTCTCCCTTCTCTTTCCCGGAGCTGACAGCCCCTCCACCCCCGGGACTGAGCCTGGCAGGGAGGGGCGTGGGTCCCCTGGCCGCAAAAACTTACAGATTTCGCTGATCTCAGCAGTTCCACGTTTTCATGAGTGTTGTATGAAGTATGCCCAAAGACAGATTGCTCTGTGGTGTCCAGTCCACGCAGTTCCTGGCTTTTTACCTACTTTCCTGGAGGAGTAACTAAAACTTACAGCTCACCAGTCTGCCATCTTGCCCCGCCTCTACATTGATTTTTACATTTAAGTTCCTTTCTCTCTGAAATTAGTTTTTGTGTATGGTGTGAGGTACAGATCCAACTTTATTTTTTCCAGATCAGTACTAATTGGTTTAGCACCTTCGTTGAGCCATGAATGCATCCCTTCCCTATTGATTGGTACTGCTACCTCTCCTGTATATCACGATTCTGTATGCACTTGGGTCTGTTTCTTCTTTCTATTTTGTTCCACTGTGAAAATACCATACTGCACTGATAACTGAAAACACAAGTTCCCCATCTTTGTTCTTCAGGAGTGTCTTGGCTATTTGGAGGCCTTTGCATCCAAAAGAATTTTCAAATCAGCTTGTCAAATTTCACCAAAACAAAAACAAAAACAAAAACCCCACAAAATACCACAAAACTCTTTTTGCTTGGAATTTGTATATCAACTTGAGGAGTGCAACATCTTTATAGTATTAAGTTTTCTTATCCATGAACAGTTATTTTTATTTCTTTTTTAAATGTTTAAAATAAAATATTCTAATTTTCCCCATAAAAATCTTAGGCATTAACATTTTGTTGATATTATAAAAAGTATTTTTTGAAAGTTACATGTTACAGTAGTTTATTGCTGATGTATATAAATGCATTTATGTGTGCATATTGACTGTATATTCATCAAATTTATTGTGTGTATAATATTAGATTTTTTTCAAGATGTTTTATGCTGTCATAGCTGTCAAAAGTGACAATTTTCAATCCTTTTTCTTTTTCTCTTATTAATAGGATCTCCGTTAGAGTATTGATTTAAAATGTCTCTAAGAGGTATCCTTGTCTTATTCTTGATTTTAAAGGGTGTACTTTTTAACATTTTACCAATAAGTATGATATTCACTGTAAGTTTTTTTTGTAGGTGACCCTTTCTAGGTTAAGGAGATCCCTTTTACTTCTTATTTGCTAAGAGTTTTCAACATGAATAGAGGTTGAATTTGATAAAAATGTTTTTTCCTCATTTATTGAGATGATCATATAGCTCTTCCACTTTTTTTTTTGTTATATTGCGTTTTATTGAGATGTATTCACATACCATATAGTCATCCATGGCGTACAATCAGCTATTCACAGTACCATCTTATAGTTGTGCATTCATCACCCCAATCTATTTTTAAACATTTTCCTTACACCAGGAAGAATCAGAATAAGAATAAAAAATAAAAACAAAAAAAGAACATCCAAATCATCCCCCCCATCCCACCCTATTTTTTTCATTTAGGTTTTGTCCCCATTTTTGTACTCATCCATCCATACTCGGATAAAGGGAGTGCGATCCACAGGGTTTTCACAATCACACTGTCACCCCTTGTAAGCTACGTTGTTATACAATCGTCTTCAAGAGTCAAGGCTACTGGGTTGGAGTTTGGTAGTTTCAGGTATTTACTTCTAGCTATTCCAATATATCAAAACCTAAAAAGTGTTTTCTATACAGTGCGTAAGAATGTCTGACACTTAAAGTGCTTACTATTAGCAGGTACTGTAAATGCTTTACACGTATTAGTGCTAATCCTCATAGTAATCTTATGAAGTGGAAACTGTTATCTCTCTTTTACCCATGAGAAACTGAGGAACACTGGAACTGTGAAGTAACTTGCCTGAAGTTACACAGCATAGTACTGATGGAATCAGAGTTTAGAATCAAGTAATCTGGCTTGAGTCCATGAGCTTAAGGTCTCTATATACAAATGAGTTGCATTTTAGGTTTTTTTTTTTTTTTTGTGCTTATAGGCATCTTTTGACAGCAAAGTTAATTAATTAGTCAATGAATTCAACATGTTTATTGAGTGTCTAATCTGTGTTAGGCACCGTTAGACACTTGGAATATAAAATTGCTTGCCCTCTGGAGCTTATATTCTAGCAGGGAGATAGCCAATAAACAGTAAAAGTAATAAGTAAATTACATGGTGTGCTAAAAGCAGATGAGTATTACAGGAAAAAGAAAAAGTGCAACAGGGTAAAGTGATTTAGGAATGCTGGGGAGTTAGGAGGTGGGGTGGTGGTATTACTAAAAAGATGCTGAACAGAGATGGAAGGAGATAAAGGAGTTAGCCAAATATATATGGGTGGGACTGGGAGAGAGGGATATTGAGAATGTTCTACCCTGCTCTACTTTTTCTTTTCCCTTAATACTTGTTGGCTTCTAGCACACCAGGTAATTTTAACTTTCGTCTTTTCTTCTGTGTCTTGACACAATTTAAAAGACATAACAACTAGCTTTACTCAAAAACCAGAAAGGATTTACTAGATAAATCCATTAGAGTCTGAAAGCATTTTTTACAGGTTGTTTTTGGACTTGAATTTCCTTTAATTTGAATTTATTCACTAGTTTCTTCCTTCTAGTTATGTTGATTTATTTGATGTAATTGATTTTTTACGATATAAATTTGTCCAGTTCTTTGAGGTTTCAATTTTATTGGCACATACTTATAAGTTTTTTTCTTTTTTAACAAATATATTTCTAAAGAGTTATTTTTTTTTATAATTGACTTGCAAATAAGAGCATTTATAATGTTATCCAGGATTTTCTAAGTTATACCTGTGAAAGCTAGCTTATTTTGTAAGTTTTGCTTGAGAATGGCTAAAACTATCTCATTTTAATTTTCTTCTTTGTCTTTGTCTTTATAGTAGCTAGCATGCCTAAGTAATTTTATAATTATTATTCAGGTAAAATTTATATAAATGCAAAATTGCAAACTGTTTCTGGTTTAGCAGTTTCTCAATAGTATGTTTAAAAAATTCGGCTGTATATGGTAACAGAATGAAAAGGGAAAAAGATGGCTTCTTAAAATTAGTTCCAAAATATGGTGAAATATTCATATAGAATAGAATGATATCATGTATGTAATGAAAATCCCCTTAACTCCCTATCTCCACTGACCATTAAAATCATTGTTAATATCTTATTTATTTATCTAGAACTTGCTATCACATAAAAGTATATGTATACATATATTTAAAAAAATATGTATGGTACACAAGTCCTCAGTCTTGATGCTGGGTCCTTATGAAACTTATTTCTGTAATGGTGAAGCTAAGCCTACTTACAAACACACCGAAGAGCCACCCCCAGAGAACCTCTTTTGTTGCTTAGATGTCATCTTTCTCTCTCTAAGCCAGACTCTGCAAATAAACACATTATGCTTCCCTCTACGTGGGCCATGACTTTCAGGGTATAAGTCTCCCTGGCAACATGGGACATGACTTCTAGGGATGAGTCCAGCCCTGGCATCATGGGATTGACAATGCCTTCTTGACCAAAAGGGGGAAAAGAAATGCAACAAAATAAGGTTTCAGTGGCTAAGAGATTTCAAGTAAAGTAGAGAGGTCATTCTGGATTTTGCTCTTGTGCAAGCTTCAGCCAGATACTGCAAATTGCCATGGTATGCCAAGCCCCAACCAACAATATTCCTGAAAACCCCAAAGAAAACCCAGGGCTCTTTCTAAGACTCTGTAAAAGTTTTACTTATTATTTTTCAGAAACTTAAAACATCCAGATTGTTCCTTAGCCACATAAATCCTGAAACTTTGAGGTACCAGTCTCTCCCAGAGAATCAACCAGTTGCATCCCACCTTCTTATAATGTTGACACCCCTTTTCAATATGAAGAAGTTAGAATGGTCATTGCCCAAATATCCCTGAAGATTGAGAGAATGACCAAATGAGAGGGAGGATCTGCAACAGAGAAGTTAGGGTTCAACAAATGATTATGACTACTCAGTCATTATATAGATATTTCTTTTTTGTTTCTAGTGTATTAGAACAGCCAGAAGGAAATACCTGAAATTGTGGAACTGTAACCATACTGAACTTTGAAATTTGCTCTATAACTACTTGTTAAATTGTAGTTTGAAACTTACCACTTTTCAGCATATATGTTGTATTTCACAATAAAAAATGTTTAAAAAATATGGCACAAGTAAGACTAGATAGTAAATACCTTTTTTTGCTTAACAATATGGTTTGGTCTTCTTTCCATATCAGTACGTATAGCTTGCCTCATTTTTTTAAATCAACTTTATGAGTTATAATTTCTATATAATAAACTTTTCATGTAAATTATAGAATTTAATGCATTTTGATACATCTGTATACTTGTAAAAACATCACCATCATGATCACAATACAGAACATTTCCATAATCCTCAAACATTTTTCTAGTGATAGCTTCAGTCTATCCCTTCCTACACCCCTGACTCCAGGTAACCACTGATCCGATATTTTTGTCTCTGTAGATTAGTTTTCATTTACTCAAATATTATTTAAATAGAATTATTTAGCATGTACTCTTTCATGTCTGGTTTCTTTCACCCATAATGATACTGAGATTCATCCATATCTCATTCTTTAAATGGTTACGTAGTGTTCCATACAGTGGAAGTGTCATGATTTATTTAATCTGTTTTCAGTTTTTCCTTAATACACTTAAAACTTTGACCATCCATGTTCATTTGTCTTTGCGTGGTTGTACTAGTAAATAAAAATAATTTAAATTTAAAAATGAGTGAAAAGCATTTTTTAAATGCACATGATTAATTAATATATGCATAATTAATTCTGTTTCTTTTTAGGCGATAGAGCATATGTTCTACAGGAGGAGCATGGTTGTGGCTGATTCAGTTTCACATATAACACAGCACCTTCAACATCAGGCTCTTAATTCTATTTCTGTAGCTAAGGTATGGGTTAAGTGATATAGGGAATACAAAAATGGTTATTTTTTCTACGTAATTTTATTGTTTTCTAGTTTAGCCTGTTTACTCCATTTCTTCAAACATAATATTCTTGATCATGTTTCTCCAGTTTTAGTTCTTCATATTATTCTATGATTTTTACTTAGAGTTATCAAGGTTATCTTTACTCTGACATTACAGCATGTAATACATAAATAGACTTATAGTAAAAACTAACATTGTATGTAGTTTTTACATTTGATGCATTGTGTATTTTAGAAATGATTCCTTATTAAATTGCTATCAAAATTTTAAAGTATGACTACTGGATTTGCTATTCCTGACAATACTACAGAAGTAGAGTACACAAAGCTATCAAAAAGATTTCAGCATGGAAAGAATTTGTCTAACTAAGCTCTTCTAAATTGAGTTGGGGAAAAAAACATACTGTTTCTCCTGAATCTTTTGTTGTTGCTTCAGAAACAAAACTAATGTTTTCCTGTTTTCTCTTTTTTATCGTTAAGAAAAGAGTAATTTCTGACAAAAAATACAGCGAACAGCGTCTTGATGTACTCTCTGCTCTAGTTTTGGCTGAAAATACTCTAAATGGACCAAGCACAAAGCAACGACGACTTATTATCTCTTTGGCACTAAGTGTTGGCACACAGATGGTAAATATGTTATTATTTATGAAATAAAAATAGGTGTCTGAGATTTCAAAATACCATATTATTGACCCAACAAACCTGTCTATACTTTGAGTGAAGCTTCTCTGCCTTTTTTCCTCCTTCCTGATAGAAAACATTTAAAGATGAAGAAGTCTTTCCACTTCAAGTAGTCATGAAAAAACTGGATCTTATCAGTGAACTTAGAGAACGGTAAGTAAGACTGTTATATGTAACGTTACTCAAAAGACAGAGATAATAGAAATGTGGATTTTCTTTTCAGTGTAGTAAAAAAAGGTAGTAAAATCTTGAGAGATCATTAGTTCTTCTCTGTAACTCCTTGAGCATAACCAAAATGAGATGAATTTTAGGGCTTCATATTTCTTTACTTTGCTTCCACATTAAGGATATAGTTTTTGGAAGAAGTTATCTGAGAAAAAGCATATGTAACTTCACAGCATCTGGCAAATCCTGATGCGTATTGTGGTGGTTGTGATGGGTATCTCTACTGGACTTTAAAATTTCTGCTTTCTAACAAAGTTAAAATAAACTGACTATACAAGTTAAATTATATAGTCTGTTACAAAAAATACAGATTTTGCACCTAATAAACATCTCTTCCTTTGGTCTCACACAGAAGTTGAAGTTTTAAAACACCTTCAATATCGTCCTTTACCCTTTAGTCTGATTTACCTTAATCCTAACCAAGTCCATTTCATTCATATCTGTAATTGAAGTCTGATCTTTGTTTTTCAGACTCCTTAACATTTACTGAATGTGGTAATGCTGACATTCATAGCTGCTGGACTCTGGCTCTGAGTCTTAGGTGTCACACAGATACCCAGAGTTCCAGGGACTGACCAGGTTATATACAAAGAGCTCAGCATCTCTGAATTTAGAAATAGCCATTACAACTCAGGAATAGATGTAATTGCTATAAGAGCTTATGATCTAGGAACCTTTATGATAAGCCTTCCACTGATAACCTAAGGATCAGATTCAGTTCTCAGAGACTGCACATTATAGTTAGTCCATATTAGTGAGGCATTATAATGTTTTCCTTTTCATATCTGGTTTATTTCACTCAACATACTGTCCTCAGTGTCCATTCACTCACAACTTCATTCTTTCCTGTAGCAGCCAATATTCCATTGTGTGTATATACCACAGTTCGCCATTCCATTCATCATTTGATGTACCCTTAGGCCACCTCCATCCATTGCAAATTGTGAATACTGCCACCATAAACCCCACTGTGTAGATATCCATTCATGTCCCACTTTTCAGTTCTTCCAAGTATATATCCAATAACAGGGTTGCAGGACTGTATGGCAACCCCATGTTAGCTTCCCTTGAAACTACCACATTGCCCTCCAGATGGACTGCACCATTCTACTTCCCCACCAATGGTAATTAGGTACGTCCCTTTATCCACACTTTATCCAGCACTTGTAGCCCTCTGTTTTTTGTTTTTTTTTTTTTTTTGACGGTTTTATTCACACACCATACATTCCATCCTAAGTTGGTTCTCTGTGTAATCACATAGTTACGCATTCACACTACTATCTATATGAAGACATTTCCATTTCTTCCACAAAGAAAGAGGAAGAAGTGAAAAAAAAAAGAAAAGAGAAAAAAAGAAAAAAAATGACAACTAAAAAGCAACAAAAGAAAAAATCAAATAAAAATACAATAAAAAAGATAAGAATACAAATGCCAAGAATCCCATACCCCTCCCTTATATCCCCCTCTTACAGATATTTAGCTTTGGTATATTGCCTTTGTTACAATTAATGGAAGCATATTACAGTGTTACAGTTAGCTATAGACTCTAGTTTTCAATGATTGTATTTTTTCCCCAGTACCATCCCATTTTTAACACCTTGCAAAGTTGTCATTCATTTGTTCTCCCTCATGTAAAAACATTCTTATATTTGTACATTTAATCACAATCATTGATCACTCTAGGTTTTACTAAGTTATACCGCCCCAGTCCTTATCTTCTGTGTTTCCTTCTGGTGTCCTACATGCCCCTAACCTTCCTTGTTCAACTGTACTCACAGTCATTTTTTTTTAAACTTTATTTATCAAAAAATTAAAAAAAATTCAAACAAAATGAAACAAAGGAATAAGAAAAACAAATAACCTAAAATAACTACATTGCCTCCAACATAATCCAACCATACCGCAAGAAAATTAACAAACCATAGTCATTCCACATAGTCATTTTTGTTCAGTGTACTTACGATATTGTGCTACCATCACCCAATATTGTGCTATCCTTTTGTTGGATCTATACAATCAATCCTGTTGAACATTCTGTACTGTTCAGCATCAAATGCCTATCTTTACTCTCTTTCTACCTCCTGGTCTCTTCATTTCTACACTCATCTCCATGCCTCTCCTGTCTTTTCCTATCTGTCAGTAGCACTGCCTTTAGTATTTCTTGTAGGGTTGGTCTCCTGTTCATGAACTCTCAGTGTCTGTTTATCTGTAAATATTTTAAATTCTCCCTCATTTTTTGAAGGATAGTTTTGCTGGGTATAGAATTCTTGATTGGCAGTCTTTCTCTTTCAGGATCTTGAATATATCATACTACTGCCTTCTTGCCTCCATGGTTTCTACTGAGAAATCCACACTTAGTCTTGTTGAAGTTCCCTTGTATGTGATGGATTGCTTTTCTCTTGCTGTTTTCAGAATTCTCTGTCTTTGACATTTGATAATCTAGTAAGTGGCTTGGAGTAGGTCTGTTTGGATCAATTCTGTTCGGGGTATGCTGTACTTCTTGGACCTGTAATTTTATGTCTTTCATATGAGTTGGGAAATTTTCATTGATTATTTCCTCTATTATTCTTTCTTCTGCTTTTTCCTTCTCTTCTCCTTCTGGGACATCTATAACACGTATATTCGTGCACTTCATGTTGTCATTCAGTTCCCTGAGACTGTTTATATTTTTCCATTCTTTTCCCTATCTGTTCCTTTGTGTTCAGGATTTCAGATGTCCTGTCCTGTAGCTCACTGATCCTTTTTTCTGCCTCTCCAAGTCTGCTGTTGTATGTCTCCATTGTGTTTTTCATCTCTTCTGTTGTGCCTTTCATTCCCATAAGTTCTGCCATTTGTTTCTTCAAACTTACGAATTCTTCCAGATGATCATCCAGTGTCTTCATTATATCCATCATCTCTTTTGTCACATTCTCTCTCACCTCACTGATATGATTTAAAAGATTTTTTGAACATCTATAGTCATTTCAACTCCTGAAACTCAGTTGAGATGTTAGTTTCTTCCTTTGACTGGACCATATCTTCTCATTTTCTGATGTGGCTCATGATTTTTTGCTGTCTAGGCATCTGGTTTTCTTGATTGGTTTATTCTGGAGGTTGCTTTCTCTCTTTTGCCTAAGGTTTTCTTATTGGTTGACTTTGATCTCTATCTTTTCTTTGTTTCTATTCCTGACCAATTGTCAGATTGGCTCTGTCCCCTAGTATTCCCCCCAAAATCAGGTGCTCACCGTGGCCTGCCACAGGGTTGGGAGGTAGGCACTGGGCATCCCCACAGGTTCACTGTGTGGCAATACAAATCTGCTCGTTTCCTGTGGTGCTCTATTTTCCACTGGTTAGCAAGACCTTGGTTTGTTTTGGGGCCCTGCTTTAACAATTGGGTCTTCCCTGTTTCTTTGCCAAAGCAGGGCTCGGTTTCTGTACAGGGCATGTAGACCATCTCCTATGCTCCTGAGAAAGGGTCTGAAGCAGCTTTTAAAAAGTATGTTCTTCCCTTGTACTTTCTGGACTGTCCAGCAGATGGCGCTGTTCAATAACTGATCAATCATCCTCAGAGGCTGCTTTGCCTTAGAGTACAGGCTGTGTCTGACCCATCCAGGTGAAACTTCAGGATTCCTATGCCCTCACTTTGCCAGCCAAAATCTGGCTTGATGTGGTACTCAACCTGTGGCAAAGTACTCCTTCAGCCGACCCAGCACTCCAGCTGTCTCCAAGGCAACGAAAGGGCCGCCAGCTGCTCCTTTCCTCAAGAGTGGCGATAGGGCTTTCAGACCCAGGGCTGGAAACAGTCTCTGTCCACATTTTCTGTCTCTTTGTGCCTCACTGATCTGGGCCTTGAAATGTCCTCCCCTGTCCACCAGATCTTCAAAGAGTGAGGGTATTTTTCACTGCTGTGAAATTTTAAAATCTGTGTCTCTGGTGTGAGGATTCTGGTGTGCTGTTTTCCATACCTTTCCCACATGGAGACCAAGTGAAGGGGAGGCGAGAGGACTGGCTCATCTGGGACGGAAAATTCCTACTCAATATTTCTTCTCTTTCTTCAATTTGGCATTTGCAGGTTCTTTCTCCAGTCTATATCCTTCTCCAGAGTTTCAAACAATTCAGAACTGTCCTCTTTTTCATTGAATCTCTGGAGAGAAGTTTTCAGTAGCTGTTTACATTGCCATGTTGATGACATCACTCTCTCCCTCATTTTGAAGGGCATTTTTGCCTGATATAGAATTGTTGGTTGGCAGTTTTTCTCCTTTCAGGACTTTAAATATGTCATCCCACTATCTTCTTGCCTCCAGGGTATCTGATGAGAAATTAACACTTAATCTTATTGGGCCTCCCTTGTGTTTGACACATTGCTTCTCTCTTGCAACTTTCAGGATTCTCCCTTTACAGTTTGATTGTAATGTATCTTGATATGCATCTATTTGGGTTTATTGTGTTTTGGGTTTGTTGTGCTTCTTGGATGTGTGTATGCATGTCTTCCTTTAGATTTGGGAAATTTTCAGCCTTTGTTTCTTCAGATATTCTCACTGGCCCTTTCTTCTCACTCTGGGAGTCCCACAGTGTGTATATTGGTACATTTGATGGTGTCCAAGAGGGTCTTCAGGCTCTGTTCACTTTTCTTCTTTTTTTCTTTCTGCCCATCAGACTGAGTGATTTTGGTTGCCTGATTCTTTCTTCTGCTAGTTCCAATCTGCTGTTGAAGCCCTCTAGGGAATTTTTGACTTCTGTTATTGTGGTCCACAGTTCTGTTTAGTTCCTTTTCATGATTTCTATCTCTTTATTGGTATGTTCTTTGGTCATCTTGATTATCTGATTTCCTTTAGTTGTTTTCCATGTTTTCCTTCAGCTTTTTGAGCATATTTATGACCATTTTTAAAAATGTCTTGTTTGGTTTGTCCCAGGTCTGGTTCTGTTCTTTGATACTTTCTAATGCTTTAATTGTCTTCTTTGCATGGGCAGAGCATTCCTGTTTATTTGTATGTATAAGAATCTTTTGTTGCAACCTGATCATTTTGATATTTTAATATGTAATTTCTGGAATTTAGACTCAGCAGTGTCTGTTTCATAAGCTTGTAACCAGCTAGTGATATGACATGTATTTCCTTCAATGGCAGGAACTAATTAAAATAAAAAAGGAAAGGAAAAAGAAAATACCCATCCCAGTCTTTGCAGATTGGCCATGTAAGTGCTCTCCTTCAGAGGTTTGCTGTCTACATAATGAGTTTAGATAATGTTCTGTGGCAAAAATGGCATTTTCTGTGCATATGTCTTGTCCTGGGCATACACATGTGACCCTAGCAATTCCCCTTTTTCCACAGATAAGAATGTTCTCATTCTCCTAGTAAATACTGTTTTTTCACAGTTCTGGGTGCTTCATTGTACAGCTTGTACTACTTGTCCCCAGGCAGCTGCTGTTTGACTGTTCTGCAGCATTCTGTAGGAGAGCTACAGCATTCTGTGAGCCGCCTCTAGGCACAGGGTCAGTTCTGGGAAGCAACCCTGTGATATTCTTCCTGGTTTGGTCTTTAAGGTTGTTCCTTGACAGGTTGGCCCGGATGTACTTGCACCCTAGTATGTGCACAATGGTTATTCTACTTCTTCTGGAACTAGGGGGCTGGCTCCGAGCCAAGTTGGTGCAGCTATGGGAGCAGCCAGCAAGGGCACCATGAGGTTTTCCTGCTGTTTTTAAGTTGCCTTTTTCTTGATGCACCATTTACCCACTTACTGCAACCTTTTAACTATTTTCCAGAACTTTGAGAAGGATGTTTCTGCCAGTTCTTTTTGGTTGTTCAAAGCTTGTGTTAGGGGAAGGAGCCCTGGAGTGTCTCACTCTGCCATCTTGGTTGGGGTATGGGCTCCGGGCTCTGAATTAGTATTTGGAAGCCTCAATTTTGTAGCTTCCTGTAGCTTTGCTGTTTTCTGATCATTGAGTAGGCATTAAGTTTCTAGAAGTGAAAATGTGTCATTGAATTTTGATTCCTAGCTGAATTTCCATTTAATGCTTATATTCATAATGTTTTTGTTACCGCTCTGAGAAGCTGACTTTTTTATATTTAGTGACATTTAACTTGCCATGTTTGAATCTTCTATTTACTTTCATTATAAGATGTTTAGAGATCATTTCTTTGACCCCTAAGGTGTGAAATAATCACTTGGCAGAGATTATAGAAGGCTTTATGTGTGACTTTTTTCTTCTTTGTCATAATTTTTAGAAAGGTTTGGCTTTTGCACACTTTGAGATAGGTTAAAAAGACATGTGATGCCAGTACGGTAAGTCTGTAGTCATAGCAAATAATATTGAAAATAGTTTTTATTTTTAATCCTCCATGTTTAAAAGGTATTAATTTTCAACTATCTTTTTGTTTTGTTTTTTTTTTTAGGACGAGCCTCCTTCAACTATTTTTTAAAACTAAAGCATGCATGCAGATTCTGACAATGTCAGTTATTGCAGTTTTTTTTGTTACCTTCATTGAACTTGAAATATATTAATTTTTGACTTTTCTGTACTAAGTTTTACTTTAAGGGATGTAGGGAATGCAAAAATGATGAAGATAGAGGTCTTACTCTTATATATATAAAATGCCCACCATTCCTTTTGTTAGTGTTTGAGATACTTCCATTTTGTTAACTCTAATTACTGCTTTTACATTGTAGCATCCAGACACAATGTGACTGTTGTTTTTTATACTGGCATCGAGCTATCTTCCCAATTTATTTAGATGATGTTTATGAAAATGCTGTTGATGCAGCCAGATTACATGTAAGTAAAGGATTATATAAAGACTAAACCTGTCATTTTTTTTAGTCACTGTACAAACCATTCTAATTAGTTTTAAAATACAACAGATCATTTGCCTTAATGAGTCATTTAAAAATTTGACTGTTAATAACTGTTTTATATAATGCATCCATATTCAGCATTTATATACTGTTACATTTAATATTAATACTAATTGAACTTAATTTTAATATCTTATATTTAATTCATCCCCTCATTCCTAATTATTCCTATTTCACTAGATTTTAGTTTGTGTCACAATAACCTGACGTTTACTCTTCAGCAAAGTACGATAGTCACATCTTCTCATTTCTTTATGGAAATAAGTACAATTGAATGCTCAAGATAGGAAAGAATAAATTAATGTTTTTTTTTTTTTTGGTATATTTAGTTAAAGTGTTTGTATACCTTAGAGAATAAAATCAACTCTTATTTGGGAAAGTAAGATAGTCTTGTGGAAAAACAAATTATCCTTCAGGTGTTGCTTTCAAGACAAGTAATTAGCCTTTGTGATGTTTAGACTAGAGATCTAGTTTTTCTAAATTCATGGACATTTTAATTTTCTTTTTAGTACATGTTCAGTGCTTTACGTGACTGCGTACCTGCTATGATGCATGCAAGGCATTTAGAATCCTATGAAATACTTCTCGATTGCTATGACAAGGAAATTATGGAAATTTTAAATGAGGGGGTAAATCTCATATTTGAGATTGAAAAACTTAAAAGTATTTGTAATCCAGGGTTTGGAAAACTTTTTGGATCAGAGCAAGCTTTCATTGAATTGGAATTATTATTTATGAATCACTTGGTAGAACAAAGGAACTATTTTTAGTTACACTATCACTATTATGCTAGGATTGTTTGTAATTCCGAATTTTTATGTAGGAAACCAGACTAGGAATTTTGAAATTACCTAGAAGATTTCAAATGCAAAGTGAGTTTCAATGCTGTGTGCTTCTAATGGTAAAATAGTTAAGGTAATTTAGTTATTAATATTTTGATGAATTTCATTTAAAGAACTGCTAATTATTGGCAGGAAATCGTATATTTAAAAGACTTACTTATGGAACAAAAATAATTTAAATGCCCTCCCTGTTTTCATGAAGTGTATATTATAAACACTGAGATCCTTACATTTCCATTTAGACGTATTTTTATTTGGAGGGAAGAGTTAAAAATGAGTAAATTTCAGAATTTAAAGCTACATGGATTTGATAAAATTATGAACAATTTTATGTGATTTCTTATATTAAATATTTCAATTTAGAAAAGATTATACATGTCTAGTCTGTTCTTATACCTCCATGGTAGATCAGGAAAGATGATTTATTTTGTTATCTTTAGTTCAATGATGTTTGTGATTTTTAATGATTATTACAAGAAAGATTTTTTTTTTTCTTTCCTCTATTGCAGTTCTCAGGGCCTTTCTTCTTTGTGGTTGGTTCCCTTGAATGTATGCCTTTTTTGTAGTTTATGTATTAATATGGCATATTGATGTTCCTTATTAATGAAGCAGCAGTCATTAGCTTTTGATTTTCTTTTCAATGGTAGTTAATTTAAAGTATGATATGAAAATAAAGGCTTAGATTAACTGCTCCCTGATCCAAAAAAAAATCACTGGTTTAAATGGAGAACAAAGCAATTTTCACATTCTCAATAAAATATGATTTTTCAGTGGTGGTATTTAGATTCTTAAAGAAAAGTTTAATATTTTTTTTCATCAGTTGCACTTACTATAAAACTGTAAAGATAAAAACATATACACCCAGGGAGTTAATACAATTGGAATATCATTTTCAAAAAACTAAGTTTATGGTATCAATTCTTTCATGGAATAGCATCTGCTGGACAAGTTGTGCAAGAAATAGAGAAAGATCTGCGACTTCTGTGCATACTCATTTAAAGCTGGATGACCGAAATCCTTTCAAAGTTGGCATGAAAGATCTGGCTCTTTTTTTCTCTCTGAACCCAATTCGGTTTTCAATCGTTTCATTGACATTCGAGGTGAGTGTTCTGCTTTGCTTCTAGAGTCATATTTGTGTCTTTTTGCCCTAATTATTAAAAAATTAAACAAAACAGAACTTTGAGGATATCTTCTTTTGTGTTAGTTTATATATTCTTTAATTGATTTTTGTTTCTATTTTATTTTGTTAGTACCATATATATTTTTTTAAAATTCAACTTTATTGAGATATATTCACATACCGTACAGTCATCCATGGTGTACAGTCAGCTGTTCACAGTACCATCATATAGTTGTGCATTCATCACCCTGATCTATTTTTGAACATTTTCCTTACATGAGAAAGAATAAAAGTAAGAATAAAAAATTAAAGTAAAAGAACACCCAAATCATCCCCCCCATCCCACCTTATTTTTCGTTTAGTTTCTGTCCCCATTTTTCTACTCATCCATCCATACATTGGATAAAGGGAGTGCGATCCACAAGGTTTTCACAATCACACTGTCACCGCTTGTAATCTACATTGTTATACAATCGTCTTCAAGAGTCAGGGCTACTGGGATGAAGTTGATAGTTTCAGGTATTTACTTCTAGCTATTCCAATACATTAATCCTAAAAAGTGTTATCTGTATAGCGCGTAAGAATGCCCACCAGGAGTGACCCTCTCGACTCCATTTGAAATCTCTCAGCCACTGAAGCTTTTATTTCGTTTCATTTTGTATCCCCTTTTGGTCAAGAAGATGTTCTCAATCCCACGATGCCGCGTCCGTATTCATCCCTGGGAGTCATCTCCTTCGTTGCCAGGGAGATTTACCACCCCTGGAGTCAGGTCCCATGTAGGGGGAAGGGCAGTGTTAGCACCATATTTTAAGGAAGAAATTTAATGTTCAAGACAACTTTATTTATTTTCCTTTTTAGTTACATTTATCTTCCTTTTCTACTGTTTAATGAGTCAAATTCTTTTTTATTTTTTTATTGTAGCATATGTAACTCACTACCTAGACAAAACTTTCTACAATCTAACAACAGTTGCTCTTCATGACTGGGCCACTTATAGTGAAATGAGAAATTTAGCTACCCAGCGTTATGGATTGGTTATGACAGAGGCACATCTTCCTAGTCAGACTTTGGAACAGGTACAGTATAAAATGTTTCTAGCACAGTCTTACTGCAGCATCAGGAACAGCATTTCTTTAGGAAACCTTGTTTTCTAACTTTATTTAGCATGTATTCATTTTAAGAAAATACCTGCTATTTAAAACTTCATACTTGACAAGACCAAAAAATTAGGTGGTTGCTAGTTTTTTAATGAAATAATTTATCATAGCCTTCTTTATAATCAGCCTGTTGAACATTTGAAATACACATAGACTTAGATATAACTTTTTAGAAACATAGGGAGATAGTGAGGTGACTTTGCAGAATTGTAAAATGTTCCACAAAGTCAACAGTTGTGAATTTCAGTTAAGGATTTCAGACCTGAGTATGGTATGAAAGCTTTGATATTTTAGAAAAATGATTAGGGTTATATGATTGTAAATGTTTGTTTTAGAAATTAGGAATGCAAAGAAGCACTTAGCTTTGCTAATTCAGTGAGCTAATTTACAATGTGATCGCATTTCATGAATATAATAGTTTTATGTTACCAGTTAATTGCATGCAATTCTTGCTAAGAGAATCCAGACCGTCTCATATACTTACCAAAAAAACACTTACTTCCAGAATTTAAGGATCATAATTTTTCCTTCATTCTCCTACATGTAGAGACCATTTCCAGGATGAGTTTGTATATCTTTCATTCATTTATTAATACAACAAATATTTATTGAGGAAACTAATGTATACTAGGTGTAGGGACACAAAGATTAAATAACAGTTGCAGCTAATGTACTTACAGCCTAATGGGATTAAAAAATGAGTAAGCAGATTTTTAGAATAGAACATGACAAAAGCTATCATGAAAACATAATCAAAGAGGAAGGGTGGTTTTTTCTTTGAGTTAGTTTGAAAATCTATGGAACAATTTCTGTGATGCCATGAGGAGTTAAAGTAATATCTGAAGAATGAAGAATTCTTAATAAATAATTGATACATTAAAGGTAGTCTGGTATAATCAGAAGAAGCATAAGGATTTGGAATTAGTCTTTCTAAAATCCCTAAGTTCTCCCTCTTACTAGCTGTTTGACCTTGGAGAACTCTCTTAGCTTCAGTTTCTTCCCCTGTGAAATTTAGAAAAATAACACCTCAGTTTTTGAGAATTACATATAAAGAACCTTGCATTGTGGCTGAAAATTAGTAGAAAAATTTTGTAAATTATTCTCTAGCATCCCCCACCTACCTTTTAGAATATGGCCATTAGTTTACTTTTTTTAAAAAAAATGGAGAAAAAAATCCTTGAGAAAACAAGCAGATATCTTAGGATGGTGGGGAAAATGATTGTGGGTCATGGATCTTTGAATATTCAAACTTAACTGTTCCTGCCGGCACAACAGAGATGAGTAAACAAGCAGTCACGTTTCACCAAGGATATAGTCTTTATTGTCCAGGTCAGAAGTCTTTTTTTATTTGGTCGTACCTTTTGTATAGTGTTCTTTCTTTAAATAATTTAATAATATTAGGAAACTTAACATAATCATAAGTTACTACATTGATGCAAGTGTCATTATTATTCTTTAATAATAGTAGAATTTATATGGATGTGTTGTAGGGTCTGGATGTTTTGGAAATTATGAGAAACATTCATATATTTTGTGTCTCGATACCTCTATAATCTCAACAATCAGGTGAGTAAGTTTTTAGAGATTTTTTTTCTAATGTGGGTATGTATATATAATGGGAAGGATAAGGGGCAAAGAATTGATTTTCAAGTGTGAAAATTAGTAAGATAAAAAAAGTAAAATAAAAACAATTATTTAGAGATTATCCTGCTTATTTCCTTGCTTTACATTATCTTCTTGAATGTCATTTCAGTTAAATTATCTTAATGAAATGGATATTAAAATTTTTTCTTCGGATAATTATCTGACCAGTGTTTGCTGTGGATTGTGTGTTATTGAGTATAAATTTGTTTCATTGCAGATTTTTATTGAAAGAACAAGCAATAACAAACATTTGAATACTATTTAATATCGGCACATTGCTAATTCAATTCGAACACATGGCACAGGAATCATGAATACAACAGTAAGAAACTTTTTTTGTGGGGGGTGGTATTCGGGATAACAAACCCCTGTTGGTTTTCTTTTTTGGTCTTTTTTGTTGTTTTATTGATATATTCACACAGCATACAATCCATCCAAAGTATATTATCAGTGGCTCATAGTATCATGTTATATAGTTGTGCATTTATCACCACAATTTTAGAAAATTTTCATTACTCTAAAAACAAACAAACCCCCAAACATTCCATCTACCTTATCCCCCCCATTATTGACCCCTTACATTGGTGTCATACATTTGTTACTGTTGATGAAAGTGTATTAAAGTGTTGCTAACTATAATCCGTAGTTCACAATAGGTACATTTTTTCCAATATACCACTCTGTTATTAACTTCTTATAATAGTGACATACATTTGTTCTGGCTCCTGAAAGAACATTTCTAAATTTGTACTATTAATCACAATCATTGTCCACCACAGGGTTCACTGTGTTACACAGTTCCATGTTTTATCTTCTAGCTTTCCTTCTAGTGACATACATGACTCTAAATTTCCCCTTTCAACCACAATCGCATGCATAATTCAGTGCTATTAATTACACTCATCATAATGTGCTACCATCACCTCCATCCATTTCCAAACATTTAAATTCAACCTAGTTAAAAATTCTGCACACATTAAGCATTTGCTCCCCTTTCTCTAGCCTCATTCTGTCTCCTGGTAACCTATATTCTTGATTTTATCTCTGTGAGTTTACTTATTATAATTACTTACAGTAATAATATATTTATAGTCATATAATCAAATAATATTTGTTTTTTTGTGTCCGACTTATTTCACTCAACATAATGTCACAAGTTTCCATCCATGTTGTCACTTGCTTCAGGACTTCATTCCTTCTTACTGCTGAATAATACTCCATTCTAGGTACATACCACATTTTGTTTATCCATTCATCAGTTGAAAGACACTTGGGTTCTTTCCATTTGTGAATAATGCTGCTATGAATATTGGTGTGCAAATGTCTGTTCGCTTCCCTGCTTTCAGCTCTTCTGGGTGTATACCTAGTAGCGGGATTGCCAGATCATATGACAGTTCTATACTTAGCTTCCTGAGGAACTGCCAAACTGTCTTCCACAGCACTGTACCACTTTATATTCCCACCAGCAGTGAATGAGTGTTCCTGTTTCTCCACATCCTCTCCAACACTTGTAGTTTCCTATTTATTTAACAGTAGACGTTCTAGTAGGTGTAAAATGATATCTCATTGTGGTTTTGATTTGCATTTCCCTCATAACTAGTGAAGTTGGGCATCTGTTCACGTGCTTTTTAGACATTTGTATTTCCTCTTTGGAGAAATGTCTTTCGTGTCCTTTTCCCATTTTTTAATTGGGTTCTTTGTCTTTTTTATTGAGTTTTAGGATTTCTTTATATTCTTGATATCAAACCCTTATCACACATGTGATTTTCAAATATTTTTTCCCATTGAGTTGGCAGCGCTTTCACTCCTTTGGCAAAGCCCTTTGAAGCACAGAAGTATTCAGTTTTGAGGAATCCCATTTATCTCTTTTTCCTTTGGTTGCTTGTGTTTTGGTTGTGAGGTGTAAGGAACCACCGCCTATTACTGGATCTTGAAGATGCTTCCCTACATTTTCTTCTAGTAGTTTTATGGTACTGGCTCTTATATTTACGTCTTTGATCCATTTTTGAATTAATTTTTGTATAAGGCGTGAGATTAGGTCCTCTTTCATTCTTTCGGATATGGATATCCAATTCTCCCAGACCATTTATTGAAGAGACTCTTCAGTCCCAGTTGAGTGGCCTTGGCAGCCTTGTCAAAAATCAATTGACTGTAGACGTGAGGGTCTATTTCTGAAATCTCAGTTTGATTCCATCGATCATTATGTCTGTCTTTATGCCAGTACCATGTTGTTTTGACCACTGTAGCGCCAGAGTATGCTTTAAAGTCAGTAAGCCTCAGCTCTCCATCTTTGTTCTTCTTTTTCAAGATGTTTTAGGTTATTTGAGGCCCCTTTCCCTTCTAAATAAATTTGATAATTAGCTTTTCCAGTTCTGCTAAATAGGCTGCTGGAATTTTGGTTGGTATTGCATTGAATCTGTAGATCACTTTGGGTAGAATTGACATCTTAATGACATGTAGCCTTCCAGTCCATGAACATGCATTGTCCTTCCATTTATTTAGGTCTTCTTTGATTTCTTTTAGCAATGTTTTTGTAGTTTTCTGAATATAGGTCCTTTATGTCCTCAGTTAAGTTTATTGCTAGATATTTGATTCTTTTAGTTGTTATAGTGAGTGGAATTTTTTTCTTGGTTTCCTCCTTGGATAGCTCATTACTAGTGTGTAGAAACACTACTGATTTTTGCATGTTGCTCTTGTATCCTGCTACTTTCCTGAATTTGTTTATTAGCTCCAGTAGCTTTGTTGCAGATTTTTCAGGACTTTTTAAATATAGGATCATGTTTTCTGCAAATATTGAAAGTTTTGCTTATTCATTTCCGATTTGGATACCTTTTCTTTCTTTTTCTTGCCTAATTGCCCTAACTAGGACTTCTAGTACAATGTTGATTAACACTGGTGAAAGTTGGCATCCTTGTCTTGTTCCTGATGTTAGAGGGAATGCATTCAGTTTCTTTCCATTGAATATGATGTTAGCTGTTGGTTTTTCATCTATGTTCCTTATCATCACTGGGGAAATTTCCTTCGATTCCTACAAAACACTTTCAAAGTGTTTTTTATCAAGAAGAGATGCTGGAGTTTGTCAGATGCCTTCTCTGCATCAGTTGAGATGACCATGTGTTTTATCCCTTTTGATTTGTTAATGTAGTGTATTACATTGATTTTCTTGTCTTGAACCACCCTTGCTTACCTGGAATAAAACCCATTTAATCATGGTGTATAGTTCTTTCAATGTGCTGTTGGATTTGATTTATGTTTTTGTTGAGGACTTTTGCATCTATATTCATCAGAGAAGTTGATATGTAATTTTCTTATAGTATCTTTATTGGGCTTTGGTATTAGTGTGATGTTGGCTTCATAGGTAGTGTTTCCTCCTCTTCAATTTTTTGGAAGAGTTTGAGTAGGAATGGTATTAATTCTTCCTGGAATGATTGGTAGAATTCACCTATGAAGCCATTTGGTCCTGAGCTTTTCTTTGTTGAGAGGTTTTTGATGACTGATTTAATCTCTTTACTTGGGATTGTTTTGTGGAGGTGTATTTCTTCTTGAGTCAGTATAGGTTGTGTGTTTCTAGGTAATTGTTCATTTCATCTAAGATGTCTAATTTGTTGGCATACAGTTGTTCATAGTATCCTCTTACGATCTTTTTAATTACTATGGGGTCATTGATAATGATTCCCCTCTCATTTCCAATTTTATTTATTTGCATCTTCTAAGTGTCTGTCAATTTTATTGATCTCAAAGAACCAACTCTTGGTTTTATTGATCCTGTCTGTTGTTTTTTTGTTATCAATTTCATTTATTTCTGCTCCAAACTTTGTTATTTCTTTCCTTCTGCTTGCTTTGGAATTAGTTTGCTGTTCTTTCTCTAGTTTCTCCAAGTTTTCAGTTAGGTCTTTGATTTTTAGCTCTATTTTTCCTTTTTAATGTGGGTGTTTAGGGTTATAAATTTTCCTCTCAGCACTGCTTTCACAGTATCCCGTAAGTTTTGATATGCTATGTTGTCGTCTTTATTTGTCTTATTTACTGACTTACCTTGAAGTTTCTTCTTTGACCCACTGATTTTCTAAGAGTGTTGTTTACCTTTAATGTATTTGTGAATTTTCCAGTTCTCCAGCTGTTAGTGATTTCTAGCTTCATTCCATTATGATCACAGAAAGTGCTTCATGTAATTTCAGTCTTTTTAAACTTATTAAGACCTGTTTTGTGCCCCAGCGTGTGGTTTGTCCTGGAGAATGTTCCATGAGGACTTGAGAAGACTGTGTATCCTGTTGTTTTGGTTGCAGTTTCATTATGGTCTAGTTCATTTATTATATTATTTAGGTTCTCTGTTTCCTTATTGATCTTCTGTTTAGGTGTTCTGTTGATGAGAGTGATGTGTTAAGTATCCAAGTATTATTATAAAGAAGTTTATTACTCCCTTCAATTTTGCCAGTGTTTGTCTCATGTACTTTGGGGCACTTTGATTAGGTGCATAGATATTTATGATTGTTATTTCTTCTTGGTGAATTGCCCCTTTTATTAACATATAATGTCCTTCTTTGTCTCTCATAACATTTTTGCATTTAATATATATTTTTTTCTGATATTAGTTTAGCTACCCTAGCTTTTTTTTTTTTTTTTGATTAGTGCTTGAGTGAAATATCTTTTTCCATCTGTTTAATTTAAAAGAACCAAATTTTGCTGTTATTTATTCTATTTTTTTTTCTCTATGTCATTTATTTCTGCTTTAATCCTTGTTATTTCTTTTCTTCTACTTGGTTTAGGATTAGTTTGCTGTTCATTTTCTATCTTCTTCAGTTGCTCTATTAGTTCCTCGATTTTAACTCTTTCTTCCTTTTTAATGTGTACATTTAGAGCTATAAATTTCCCCCTCAGTACTGCTTTTGCTGCATCCCCTAAGTTTTGATGTGTTGTGTTCTCATTTTCATCTGTCTCTATATATTTAGCAATTTCTCTTGCTATTTCTTCTTTAACCCACTGATTATTTAGGAGTGTGTTGTCTAACCTCCAGGTATTTTTGAATTTTCTGTCTCTGATGGTTATTGACTTCTAATTGTATTCCATTGTGATCAGAGAATGTGCTGTGAGTAATTTCAATTTTTTTTTAAATTTATTGAGGCTTGTTTTATGTTCCAGCATATGAGCACTAGAGAAGAATGTGTATCCTGGTGTTTTGGGATGTAATGGTCTATATTTGTCTGTTAATTCAAATTCATTTATCAGATTGTTTAGGTTTCCAATTTCCTTATTGGTCTTCTTTCTGTTCGATCTACCTATAGAAGAGAGTGATGTATTGAAGTTTCCCACAATTATTTTGGAAACATCTTGTTGCTTCCTTTAGTTTTGCCAATGTTTGTTTCATGTATTTTTGGGCACCTTGATTGGGTGCATAAACATTTATGGTGGTTATTTCTTCATGTTGAATTGTCCCTTTTATTAGTATTTAGTGGCCTTGTCTCTCATAACATCCTTGCATTTAAAGTCTATTTTATCTGAGATTAATATTGCTACTCCTGGTTTCTTTTGGCTGTAGCTTGCATGAAATATGTTTTTCCATCCTTTCACTTTCAATTTCTTTGTGTCCCTGTGTGTAAGATGAGTCTCTTGTATGCAATATAGTGATGATTCATATTTTTTAATCCATTCTGCCAATCTATATCTTTTAATTGAGGAGTTTAATCCATTTACATTCAGTGTTATTACTGTGAAGGCATTTCTTGAATCAGCCATCCTATCCTTTGGTTTATGTTTGTCAGGTATATTTTTTCCCTCTCTCTCTTAATGTCCTTTAATGTACCCTTACTGAATCTCTTTAGTTCTGAACCTTTCTCCATATCTCTCTCTTCTTTCTTAGTTTCTCTGTCAGTAGGGCTCCCTTTAGTATCTCCAGTAGGGCAGGTCTCTTGTTAGCAAATTCTCTCAGCATTTGTTTGTCTGTGAAAAATTTAAGCTCTCCCTCAAATTTAAAGGAGAGCTTTGCTGGATAAAATTCTTGGTTGGAAGTTTTTCTCTTTCAGAATTTTAAATATGTCATGCCACTGCCTTCTCGCCTCCATGGTGGCTGCTGAGTAGTCACTGCTTAGTCTTATGCTGTTTCCCTTGTAAATGGTAAATTGCTTCTCTCTTGCTGCTTTCAGAACTTGCTCCTTCTCTTCAGCATTTGACAATCTGATCAGAATGGGTTTATTTGGATTTATTCTGTTTGGGGTTTGTTGGGCATCTATGATTTGTGTATTTATGTTGTTTAGAAGGTTCGGAACGTTTTTCCCAACAATTTCTTTGAATACTCTTCCTAGACCTTTACCCTTCTCTTCCCCTTGTGGAACACCAATGATTCTTATATTTGTGTATTTTATGTTGTTCATCATATCCCTAAGATCCATTTCGATTTTTTAAATTTTTTCCCCATTCTTTCACTTCCATTCTGTCTTAGAGCTCACTGATTCGCTGCTCAGCTTCCTCTCATTTAGTACTGTGAGTATCCAGAATCTTTTTAATTTGAATGACATTTTCTTTTATTTCAATAAGATCACCTATTTTTTTTTTTATTTACTCTTGCAAATTCTTCTTTATGCTCTTCTAGGGTCTTCTTCATGTCCTTTATATCCTGTGCCATGATCTTGTTGTTTGTCATTAGTTCTTTGATTAATTGCTCCAAGTACTGTGTCTCCTCTGATCTTTTGATTTGAGTGTTTGGGTTTGGGTTATCCATATCTTCTGGTTTCTTCAGATGCTTTAAAACTTTCTTTTGTTTTTGGCCTCTTGGCATTTGCTTATCTTGATCAAGATCTTTTAGGATTTGTAGGCTTATTTGAAGAATTTTCTGTTAATTTGTCAGAGCTACAGCTTGGTGGAGTACACTTTCTCTGACTAACTAGTAGGTGGCGTCTGCAAGCCCCCTATTCCACTCAAGCCAGTTCTCCTCAACTTTGTCTTTGTGGTGAGTGGGGGTCTGAGTCTTGTGGGGATCCAATTGGTGTACTAAATTTCCATGTGTAGTTGATGCTGCCCGCCCTAAATGTGGGGGATATGTCTGAGTGGTTAGGAAGGGAGGGCAGCTTTAATAATCATATCTCCCAGGTATTGCTGGAGAATTAAAGCTGTTGCAGGAGTCCAAACCTTCAGTTTGTTCTCACCACGGTTTGTCTCTTCTGTGGACCCACAAGTCCCTGGTATTGGTCTGTGGTCCCTGGGACTTCGTGTGAGTCCCTCTTCCAAGCCGTGCCCTCCTAGGGCTTCTGTTCAGGGAAGGCTGTGCTATGTCACAGGTGAATGCAGTTCCCAAGGGAAGCTCTGGGCCACGGGGCCGTGTAGGGGCATTCCCAGCCTGCTGAAAAGATAGCTGTATGGGGTGTGGTAATTTCTCCCTTTTCCCAGACCTCCACCTTCTAGCTCTTGGACAGTTAGCTGCGGGTGTGCGAAAGGTTATTGTCCACCCTGGATACTAAGGCATGTGTGTGAGTTGCTGGAAGGACTTCCCGCCACGCTGGGTTGTGCCGCGTAGCTCTGGGCCATGGTGCTGGGCAGGGGTGTTCCCAGCCTGCCGAGAAGATGGCTGTATTGGGCATGGTAATTTCCCCCTTTACACCGGCCTCCGCCTTCCTAGCTCTGGGACATTGAGCTGCGGGTGTGCGAAAGGCTATCATCCACACCAGATACTGAGGTTTGTGCTAGTTGTGGGAAGGACTTCCCACCATGCTGGGTTGTGTGGCGCAGTTCTGGGCCGCGGCGCCAGGCAGGGGTGTTCCCAGCCCACCGAGAAGATGGCTGTATGGGGCATGGTAATTTCCCCCTTTTCGCGGACTTCGGCCTTCCCTGCTCCAGGGACAATTAGCTGCAAGTGTATGAAAGGCTATCATTCATGCCGGATACTGAGGTGTGCACGTGAGTTGTGTGAAGGACTTCCCACCACACTGGGTTGTGCGGCTCTCGCTGCTGGATCCACGACTGTTTTTGGGTTTTTAAACTAATCCGTCTCCAAATGTCCACCCCCGGTTTCTCCTGACTGCGGCGTGGCTGCCAGTTCTTCAGCAGGCTCACTCACTCATTTTAGAACGCAGACTCTCAGTTTCACCAAGTGCATGGTCCCTGTGGATTTAGCAGACCTTGTCCTGCCGGTGCGTCACTGGAACTAGTATTCTGGAGCACTTTCTGTCTTTTATCTAGTATTTTTCGTGGAGACTTTTTTTGCCCTGTCTCTTCTCATCTGCCATCTTCCTCCAACCTCCATCCATTTGCTTTCAACTTATTTGTATCTTTGGGGTCTAAAATCAGCCTCTTGTAAACAGCATGTATGTGGGTCATTTTTTTTTTAACCTATCACAGACAAAATCTGTGTCTTTTGATTGTGGAGTTTAATCTACTAACATTCAGTGTTATTACTGTAAAGGCAGTACTTACTAAAACTGTTTTATCCTTTGGCTTTTATTTGTCAGATCTATTTTTCTCTATTTTATCCTTTTAGTTACCCTTTCTGATAATCTTCATTTCTATACTCTCCTCCAAGCCTCTGTTTTCTGTCTTTTCTTTTCAGCAGGCAGAAATCCCTTTAGTATTTCTTCTAGGGCAGGTCTCTTGTTAATGAATTCTTAGCTTCTGTTTATCTGTAAATATTTAAACTTTCCTTCATTTTTGAATGACAGTTTTGCCGGATAAAGAATTCTTGGTTGGCAGTTTTTCTCTTTCAGTATCTTAAATATATTGTACCACTGCCTTCTTGCCTTCGTGGTTTCTGATGAGAAATTGGCACTTAGTCTCATTTGGTTTCCTTTGTATGTGGTAAATCACTTTTCTCTTGCTGCTTGCAGAATTTTCTTTTTTCTCTGGCATTTGACAGTCTGATTAGTATGTTTCTTGGAGTAGGTCTATTCAGATTTATTCTGTTTGGAGTACATTATTGGACTTCTTGGATTTGAATATTTATGTCTTTTATAAGGCTTGGGAAATTTTCAGCCATAATTTCCTCAAATATTCTTTCCGATCCCTTTCTCTTCTCTTCTCCTTCTGGAATACCCATGAGGCATATGTTTGCATGCATTGTGTTGTCAGTCATTTCCCTGAGACTTTGCTCAAATTTTTCCATTCTTTTCTCTATCTGTTCTTTTGTCTGTTCGAATCTGGATGTTCTGTCTTCTAGCTGGCTGATCCTTTCTTCTGCTCTTCAGATCTTTGTGTGTCTCTAGTATATTTTAAATTTCATCTATTATGTCTTTCATTTCCATAAGATGTTATTTTTCTTTGTGTGCATTCACATTCTTCTTTGTGCTCATCCAGTGTCTTCTTATTGTCCTTTATCTCTTACCCATCTCCTTGAATTGGCTTAGGAGATTTGTTTGAACATCTTTGATTAGTTTTTCCAAATTCTGTATCTCCTCTGACTTTTTAATTTGTTCCTTTGAGTGGGCCATATCTTCCTAAATTTTAGTATGGCTTGTGATTTTTTGCTGATATCTGGCATCTGATTATCTTGATGGGTTTATTCTGAAGGTCAGTTTCTCTGTCTTGTCTAGTATTTTGTTGTTGGTTGGGTTTGTGTTAAGGCTCTTCTTTGACAGTTGATTCATCAGTATTTCCCAGGCAAAACAAGGCCAAGTACCCACTCAGGGGCCGCAGACCACATCCTAAGGGCCATGGGAGGGGGTTAGGAACACCTCCAAAAGCACCTCCTTTTTTTTCTTCCTCATTACCAGGCTGCACTTTCTGGCATGCCCAGCACATGGCTCTTTTCAGCTAACTTTTCCTGTCAGCCCTATGAAGGCAGGCTGTTATGGCTCTCTGCCAGTTCCATCCTGAAGCAGTCAATCAATGGTGCCCGATGGCATCTGACTGGGATGGGCTGAAACTGCAGGATCCCATGTTTTAACTTCACTGCCCAAGTCTGGCTCAGTACTAGACTGTGTCCCCTTCTGTACTTCTGGTGGAGGACTCCTGCGCTGTTTCAGTCTGTAGCCGTTCCCCAAACAAGGATCGGGCCACCTGTCACTGCTTCCCTTAAGGGTGGCGGATGGGTGCCAGGAGCCATGGACAGAGTTACTCATAGTTTTTGACCTCAGTTTCTCAGTCTCTTCATCCTGCACTTACCTGGTTGTTGTACTGAACTCTCCTGGTTTCCGGATCCCCAAAACAGTTGATTCAGACAGTTCCTACCTGGCTACTTGCTGCCATGGGGAGAGAAATAGATTCTGCCGCTCCCTCCCTATTCCTCCATTTTCCCAGAAGTGCAGACCCCTTTTTGTTTGCTTGTTTGTTTAGGGAACTTGTGAGTTTACAAAACAAACATGCATAAAAATACAGAATTCCTGTGCACCAACCCACCACCAACACCTTGCATTGGTGTGGAACATTTGTTACTAGTGATGATAGCGCTTATTAAAAGTAATGGTACTATTTTTTTTAACAGTAGTTACCTTTGTTACATTTGATGAAAGATTATTAATATAGTTCTATCATCTATTTATATTAGGTGAATTTCTTTAAATGCAGTTTTATTGAGATACACTCGCAAACAGCATGTAATCCATCCAAAATATGGAATCAGTGGTACACAGTATCATCATATAGTTGTGCATTCATTGCCACAATCAATTTTTGAGCATTCTTATTACCCTAAAATAAAGAAAAGAAATAGAATATATAAAAAAAAGAACAAAAGAACACCTAAACCTTCCCATACTCTTTATTCACCCACTATATATTTGAGTGTATTTGTCATAATTTAATACTCATCTGCCCATACACTGGTTAAAGGGAGTGTCAGTCACCAGGTTTTCATATCACATGGTCACATGATAAAAGCTGTATAGTTATACAATTGTCATCAAGAATCAAGTCTACTGGATTACCGTTCAACATTCAGGTATTTCCTTCTAGCTATTCCAAATCACTAGAAACTAAAAAGGAATACCTATATATGTAAGAATAACTTCCCGATTGACTTCTCGACTCTATTTGAGATCTCTCTTCTACTGAAACTTTATTTTGTGTCATTTCTTTTCCCTCTTTTGGTCAAGACAGCATTCTCAATCCCACAATGCCAGGGCCAGGCTCATCCCTGGGAGTTCTGTCCCTCATTACCAGGGAGACTTACACTCCCGGGAGTCATGTCCCACATGGGGGAGGGTAGTGTGTTTATTTGCAGAGTTGGGTGAGAGAAAGAGGCCACATGTGAGCAACAAAAGAGGTTCTCTGAGTGTGACTCTTAGGCACAATTATAAATAGGCTTAGCTTCTCCTTTGTAAGAATAAGTTTCTTAAGGGCAAGCCCCAAGATCAAGGGCTTGACTTTTTTTATTTTTTTTTATTTTTTTTTATTTTAACATTTAGATTGGTTTAATCAAAACTTCTTTGGGGAACTTCTTGATCTTCAAATTTGAGTATGTTATATGGCCATCTCCACGTCTGTGTCTCATCTGTTCCTCTTTTTTCAGGACTCTCTTTGAAGGAAAGCAGGGCCTACGCCTGATCTCTTCTTAAATGTCCCTTTTGATTCTCAGAAATCAAAATCAGCAAAATTAAAGCTTTGGAAATACTTTTAGGAATCTACATTCACACTGAAATTCCCAGTTCAATGAAAACATTCTCAGGTGAATCATTACAAGAATCATCTCTGTTTTATTTATATTTTACAGAGTAATGATTTAAATTGGATACTTTTGGGCAGAGCAGATATTTGACATGAAAAATAGTTGTATCAGAATGGGCATCAGAAAAATAGCAACTCATCTTACACGTAATGGCTAGAAAATATTCCTTTGTCTGAATACTTAAGTGCTACAAATCCTGAGAATGTTGTACGCTGAATACTACCTTGTGATTAAATCTTGCTTGAAAATAATCTTTTAAAAAATGCTTTGAGGTATAAATCACCTAGTTATTAAACATGAGTCATTTACATTTTACAAAGAGTTTAAACAAATATATCAAACAATTACAGTTCAGTGTCTCTTAAAATACCTATTAATCAGGTTCAAGGATGCACTGTTCTACGATTTCCCGTAAGTTGGGGTTCTCCATTGCAGCTGCCACTCGTAATCTTTATCATTTATCTGCTTGTTGACTTATGTTTAAATGGTAAACATCGCTGAAGTTTTACTCTTAAGCACAGCCCAATAAGAGTTGCCAAAGAGCAATGAGGTACTGTTGGCGTGAACCTGATAATAACCAGATATTCTTCTTCATTTATCTCCCAACTTTTCTGTACAACTTCCAGTTCTTCTAAAATATTGGGCTTCTCTGGGTATTGGATAGTTTGAATCAAATCATAAACCTCTAGTGCTTTCTCTTCCATGATCTGGGGCCGCTGGGCAGCTCCTGGCTCAGAAAGGCCCGAGAGCCACAGGACTTGGTTCAGCATCCGGGAGAGCAGCCCGGACAACCGCTCCATCCTCATGCTCCGCCATCCCTGGCGACTGTCCCACTTGAGCTACCGTCTGTCAGCAGCTGGCCACGGGAATTACCCACTTCCTAAAGGGCTTGACTTATTAAATTAGGATTCCCCAATGCTTGTGGGAATATCAGGAACTCCCCAGGTGAGGAAGTTTAATATTTCCACATTTTTCCCCAGTCCTTCAAGTGAATCTTGCAAATACTTTTTTATTTTCTGCCCGTAGTACTCTGGGGTGCATCGGGGTATCATATTAACCTATACAAAATAACAAGATCTCATTCCCCATTGTGGGTTCCATGCAACCATGTCGTTTAAGTAAACTGAAAGCTTGCTACAGAGAATATAAATTTTGTACCAAATAAACATCTCTTTACATAACAGTCAAGACTCAGGAATAGATGTGACTGCTGTAAGAGCTTACAATCTACGTACCTTTAAAACAAGCCTCATTGAACACTCCATAGCTCCTCCCAATCTCTCAGACCCCTGTTTAATTTAGTAGTTCGGAAAATAATTTTCTGATAGAATGTTTTGTTAAACATGTACTACCTGTTTATATTATACTTGAATTTCCATTTTTCAGGTTGGTGTAATTAAAATATCTGACACTAAAATTATATTGGGAGTAATGGAAACTCCTTGATTAAAAAGGCACTTTAGGATATTTTACTGTCTCAGGGTCACCATTATAAATAGCATTGGAGGGAGATATGAGGGCTTCAGCATATATCTATCTGTGTGATTTCTCTCACATTCTCTGAAAGTTGCTTTTGAAAGTGAATAATAGCATCGTTCATCCTTTTTTTAAGAGGTCTTTTTTGGGGAGGGGTTGCTAGTTATTTGATATCCAAATAAATAGGAATTTACCAAAAATATTTTGCATCTTCTTAGAAATGGACAGTCACTTGGGGGATCTCTTGAACTTGTTTGCTGTTTTTTCTTCTGTGGAAAAAGAAAAGTCTGAATTTACCTGGTTTTCAGGACATAGTAAATTTCTCCTTGAGGGGAGAAGACTGTGAATGCTTAAGTAGCAAAATAGTATTAAGCAGATTTGGGAGTGAGGGAATAGGGAGAAGACTGGAAAGTTACGTTGGGACCATTTTAGTAAGGAATCTATTGAAGTATTTTGAGTTGATGAGTGAAGTGATTGGAGCTCTGTTTTGCTGTTTACCAATATGGAAATGAAACAGAAAGTTAGAGTTTGAAATTTAAAATTAGGACTCGTCCAGGTAGCAATGGGGAATGCTAAAGATTTTGGGAGGAGGGTCAGTAGATGAGATCATGAATTTTTTCTTAGATGTGTTGAACTTGAGGTACCTTTGAGACATTTAAGTGGAAATGTGGGTTAGGCACATAGATATAAAGATCTAGACTTCACTGGGATTCATTGGTTTATCATTTAGTCTTGAATCTCTTTTTTTGCCTTTGAAGACTCTGTGTGATTATGATTCTTTTCCTCTTTCGTTGATCACTTTTGCTTCCTTTTCTTATGGTTCGCTTTCTCTTTTTCATCCTGTGAAATTGGATGTATTCCAAGGTTACTAGCTTGGCTTGCTGGTATTTTTCCCTTTAAATTTTCTCTGCTGCAGATATCTTTAAGCACTCTCTCCAATGTACATGGTTCACATTATACATCTAGGTATGAGTGATATCACATCTCTCACATCCCCCAGCACTAATTACCAGTCTCTTAATTTTAAAAAATGTATCTGTTCTGCCTTCCTATTTAGATTGTAAGCTTCTCTAAAGTAAGAGAAGTGTCTTATACTGATCAAATTCCCAGCATCTATTCACTGCCTTTTTCTAACGGGCATGCAAAAATAATGTTTGATGATGATAAAATGGGCATAGAAGGATAAAAGACAGAGTTGGGCATAGTTAACCAGTATTACGAATGGGAAGGATAAAGAAAAGACTACAAAGGCGATCATGAGGAAACAAAAGAAACAGAAGAAGAGCTGGTAGAATACAATACTTCAGCCATCAGAAAAGTTCTGAGAATGCATCCTTTTCTATAACTGGGTGAATGAAGACTGAGTAAAAAGGGCATAAATTTGCCGAAACCATTAGTAATATCTGAGAGTGGTGGGATGGAAGTTAGTTATAAAGCTCCCATCTGTACATCAGAATTCATCTTATGATGTTATTTTTATTTCAGTCTTAGCTCAAATATTACTTTCTCAGGGTTTTCTGAGTTCTATGTCAGGGCCTTTTGTTACACATTCATAAAGCACCTGCACTTCTGCGGTTAAGATTTGTTTTCTATAATATGCTACGGTTGTGATTTAATAATTTATTTAACATTGTTTATTTAAAACTCCTGCCACCCATGCTAGAAGGTAATTTTCATGAAGATTAGGGCGGTGTCTAGCAGGAGAGCAGGCACACAGCCTTGCACATAAAAGAAGTGCTTAAAAATATTTATGGAAAATAACTGAATGTTTAATATCTTTCTTCAGGAAAGTTTAAAGAGCATCATGTTTCTTACTTTCATATTAGTCTTCATATGTTAGTAATTTATAAATGGATGAACATAGAAACTTCTGACTGTGATTTATGGCTTAAAAACCAGGTTGTTGAGTCTGGTTTAGCGTTTCCTACTACAGTGTAGTCTAGCGTGACAGCACTTTCCTTTTTTTTTTTTTTTAAAGTAAAACTGTATAGGAAGAGCTTATAGAAGTTCTGTAACTATGAATGGGCCATACAGAACTTTGCTTAAATATTTTCAGGACAAATGTGATAATAGACTATAGTGATTTTAGATAATTGTTTTTAAACATTTATTTCAAATTTATTTTTATATTAACCTTCCTTTTGAATTTTGATTTTATAGGTTAATTTCACCTACCAGTTTTTGAAAAAGAAGTTCTATATATTTAGCCAATTTATGTATGACGAACATATCAAATCCAGATTGATTAAAGATATTCGATTTTTCAGGGAAATCAAGGACCAAAATGATCATAAGGTATTCTCTCTATATTTTTTGAGATAGTTTGGTGTAACTGTTTAGTGTATAGTAAACGTTTATGCTAAAATTCATTACTTAGATCTCTGTGGGGTTTTAATTTTAAAATTAAAATTTTAGGTAGGTTAAAGTTTAAGGAAAAATTACATGATCAGTGTACCAAGTGTTACTTTTCTTTATTTAAAAATAATACAAAAGTAATACATGCTCATTTTGAAGCATTTAAACAATATAGAGTACATAAAGTAAATTTTCTCCCTCATTTCTCTTTCTTTTCAGTTCATTTTCTAGAGGAAGCTGCTATTAAGATAGTATGATGCCTTTCATATATCTGACTGAAAAACATATATTTACACTCATATATTACTGGGTTTTTAAAGACAAAAGTGGAGTAATTCTTTACATATTGTTCTCTTTATATGTCAGTATGCATAGATCTACCTCATTTTTTTAAAGAGTTGGTAGTATGGTTCTATACTATAACTTATTTAATCTTTTTCTATTGAAGGATATTTAGAATTCTCTGACTTTCCACTGTTACAGGTAACATCCTTACACAGCTGTTTCTGTATGCTTTGAGACTATTTTTTAAAAGAAAGATTCCTTGAAGAGGAATTTCCAGGACAATGAATATGAGTATTTAAAATTTTGATACATATATTGCCAAGCACTTAAAAAATACTACACCAATTGACAGTCCCAATAATTTATAAGAATTCTGCTTTCCCTTTACCCTGTGGGCTGAGTTTTTCTATTGAGAAATGAAACTCTGTTTAATTGTACATGGTTACAGTACAGAGGAATGTGGTGGATAGAGAATCAACCAGCTTAAATGGGTCTTGTGTTTGATTTGCCAAATCCAGAGCCATTTTAATTAACTTTCTTAAGGTTCACTTAATTCCAGCCCTCTTTTATAACAGTTGGTAGGTCTTTTCAATGTTAAAACAGCAAAATACTACCTTCTAGTAAAATAACCTGATAAAATTACAGTTATCAATAATTTTAACAACTATCACATTTATATTGGAAGAGATTACTATTATTCAGTGACATAAAATGCTATTGTTGTGTAAGAATTTCTTGCTTTTGTTCTTACTATAAAACGAATACTTTCCTAAATCTTTTAATCAACCCTGATGTGAAAAAGTCATTTTTAATTGGTGACGGCAGCTAGAAATTTATCCCAACTTACTTGTGTTAGTTGGGAAGGAGAGTGTTTGAGTCCCTAATAACTTACTCAGCCTGCAGGAACTTGGCCACATGTCTCTGAACAAGTGCGTACAGGAGGAATTGGTTTCCTTTATCTGTATGATAGAAGTTGGGTGCTAGGAGACTAATAATGGTGGTGAGGAAATTGTTTGATGGCGTTGATTATTATTCTAAGTAGCTAAGTAGCTAATGTCAGAAATAAAAAATTTTTAGTTTACATTGACCTTGAACACTGGTACTTTTTGCTTTATAAGTTTATTTTTTGTCATGAGTGGTTTTTTAAAGGAAATACAGAATTAGAAAGAAAAATGGTATCGACATGGTTGATTTAGTAGGCATTTATGCCTTAATGGTCTTTAAGGTAGTTTTTAAATTATCTCTCTAGTATCCTTTTGAAAGAGCAGAAAAATTCAATCGAGGCATCAGAAAACTCGGAATAACACCAGAGGGACAGAGCTACCTTGATCAATTCAGGCAACTCATCAGCCAAATTGGTGAGTTATTATAAAAGTTTTTGGAAATAAAATATAAATCCTGAGAATCTATCTCATGTATTACATATCTCATACTAATAAACAGCTTGTTACGTGAATGCTAGAGTTCACCTTTATTCCACTAGGGTAATTTTCTGTTGTTTTATTACCAAAACTTTTTCAGGTACCATTTAAGTATTGTTGCAGAAATAATTGCTAGAATGTAGACTAAAATAAGTTAAATAAACCTGTTCAATAAAATGAAAAATATACTTAATAAGTAGCTCATCTCAAAGACCATTTTCATAATTAATAATCAGTTGGTAAGACCCAAATAGGAATTGGGTACCTACTGTTCAAGAAACTGTTTGGGGCTTCTGATAGAGGTTCATCCAGGTTGCAGTCTAAATGGGAAGGTATGAAAGATTTACATGAAAAGTTAATTAATAATTTAAGTTAATAAGTTACTTATATGTTTAGTTAAAGATGAGATAGTGAATGTTATTTTTTATACTACATTTCATATTTATGCATATAATTTCTTAAGTTGTCCTACTACCATGCCAGGCCATGCCATGCCATGTAATTTTTTGAGCTTGTCTTCTGAAATATGTTACATTATATTTAAAAGTAAGAACTACATTTATAAATATTCATAGATAAAATATTATATTTCTTTAAGCTTTTCATATAAATTTTCTCTGTTAATATCCTCCCAGTAACCCTGTGAGATAGGCATGTAATCACTATTTTAAAGATGAAAAATGAGAAACTCAGAGAAATATATAAATGGTGCTGGAATGTAACCAGGGTTTTTCAGCTCTAAACCCAAAGGTGTTTTATTTATATTCTTCACAGTTTGTAGACACTGAAAAGTTAGTAAATCTTTATTGACTATATTTTGTAAAATTATGCCGTCTGAGATTCGTTCATTCATTTATCAAACATTTGATACTTCACTTAGTGATGGCGATGCAAAAGATGAGAAATACACGGCCTTTGCTCTCAAGAGGCTTGAAATTTATTAGTGGGAAAGATATTACAAGCATTTAATTCTGAAGTAAAGTCACTGAACACTAACTTAAATTTTATAAAAGAATTGGTTTGCATATTAGGCATTTCCTTTAGGTTTAGTACAAGTACAAAGTACCTTTGTAAAATTTTACTCTAAACTATTTAGTATGATACTGCCAAACAAGTGTTATTTTCTTTTAAGGAGACTTTTGGTCTCTTATTAGGTGGCAGACTTCTGTAGCAATAGTTCTTAACCTTTTTTTGAGAATCTGATAAAAGCTCTGACTGATTCATCTAGAACAATGTCCATATACACATACACCTACAATTTTGCATGTGTATGGGAGTTAAGACCCTTAATAGTAGGGTTTATGGACAGCTGTTCTTCTAAAGCAGTGTTTCTTTTATTTATTTATTGGGAAAGTCGTAGGTTTACATAAAAATCACACAGAAAATACAGAATTCCTATGTATCCCTATTGATAACACCTTGCATTAGTGTGGTACATTTGTTACAATTGATGAAAGAATATTATTATAGTTGTACAATTAACTATAGTCCATGGTTTACATTACGGTTCCCTGTTTGTGTTGTACAGTTCTGTGTTTTGTTTTGGTTTTTTAGAGCAGTGTTTCTTAAACTTTATTGACATACTAATATTGGAGTCTTTGCCCATGTGAATAAAATGCCTATTTTGTTATTTCATGTTTTTATATTTTTAAAAGAATAATTTTGTTCTAAAAACAACAATAATTGATTCGTGGGTTTCATATGCTAGTCATTTTCCCCCTAATACACATCAAAATACAATACCACTAAAATAAATGCTGTTCATTGTGCCATCTAACCTCATCTCGAGTACCCCAGGATGCATACCACAGTTGGGGAATTTTATCCTTTTCGTTTTGTTCCAGCATTTTATTCTTTATTCTCCTAGAAAATACAGATTCTTTTTTTCTGCTTATATCCCTGTAATGTGCTTATGAGTCTGTTATTAAATATCTTGAGAAAAGGAGTAAAGAATCTTAAAGCTGGAAACAAAATGAAAAGTCCTTTTCTCTTAAAACTTGCCTAATGAAATAACACTGCCACCACTAACATTTATTGAACATCTACTATGTGCCAGGGCTGCTCTAATGCTTTAGCATTTATATGAGTTTTAGTTCATTTAAAGATTGCAACAACACTTTGAAGTAGTTATTATTTCCATCATGGATTCCAAAAGCATTTATTGAGGACAAAAAATGTTTCTAAGAGCTGGTGATAGATATATGATGGCCAACAAAGTCTCTGTCTTTGTGGAGCTTAATTTAACAGATGAAGTAACTCATTTCATCATTGAGATAAAAAGATGTTGTATAACTTGCCCTAGGTCTTAATAGCTAAAAAGGAGCAGAGTCCATATTTGAACCCAGGTAGTCTGGCTTCAGAGCTTTTGCTCTTAACCACTATATTTTTGTCTCTCAGTAACAAATTTTGATCAGTTCAGACATTGATCTGACAGGTTAAAGGGAAACAGTGAAACTACATCTTATTTTTCTAAGATGCACATTAAAAAAAAACATTTTAACACCACGTCTAATATTGTGATAGGTCATAAAATAGATTCTGCTTTGTAGGGCTGTTTAAAATGTCAGATGCAATGATGTATGTAAAACATAGTTACCATTTATTCTTTCTCCCAAGTAATTTCAATTCAATTCAGCAATATTTATTGCATTCCTACTATGTTCCAGGACATGTTGGCTCTAGGGATAGGGTAGTGAAGAAAACAAAGGCCCTACTCATGGATCTTTCATTCTAGTTGGGGAAGATGCAAATAGAATGATAGTTTTGCATTTGTGGTAAGTGCTAAGAAGAAATAAAAGCAGAACAAGGAGATGTAATGGGTATAGGGTGTGTTATTTATCCAGTGATGTTCAGGGAAAGCTCTGAGGTGGAGACATTTAAGCAGAGACCTAAATAAACGGGGAGTAAGCCATGTGCCATATTTAGGGGAAGTGCATACCATACAAAAGTGAGTCTGCTTAGCAGTTTTTGAGGTACAGGCAGGAGTGAAATTGAGTTAGTGAAGACCTGAGTGGTAGGACTTGATGTCAGAACAGCAACAAGGGGCAAGATCATGCAGGGCTGTGTTGGCCATGTAAAGAGTTTGGATTTTATTCTGAGATGGAAAGCCATTGTAGCATTCTCAGAAAAGGAATAACATGCTCAGACTTAGTTTTAAAATAATCACTAGCTGCTATGTAGATAAAAGATTGGGGCATGGGACAGGGTGCTAAAGGTGGAAGTAGAACCAGGAGGCCATTGCATATTGTAGTGGTCTAGGTAGGAGATGACACTGGTTTGGAAAGGGTGATAGCTGGGAAAGTGGTGATAAATGAAGGGATTCCACTATATTCATATCAAATTTGTATCCATCAGGGATGTCTCCAAGGCATTTGGCCTGAGCACCTGGAATTTCCATTTTCTGAGATAGGCAATATAATCGGCAGTTAAGGCCTTGAATTTGACCAGGACATACTAAATATAAAATTCCGCTTAGACATGTGGATACAGGTGTTGGATAAACAATTCTAGCATTCAGAGGAGAGGTCCAGGTGGAGATAAAAATTTGGGGAGGTATCTAATAAGGCTTTCTTGATATCATTCCCAGCAGTACGTCTCTGTGTATCTATGTGTGTGTGCCTGTGTATGCATGCACATGTGCGTGTGTGTGTGAGATAGAGACAGGCTCTCAATGTGAGAGTGAAGAAATTATTGATATGTTAATTTTAAAATATTTGTCTTTTATGTAGTTATCATTTAAAAATTTTGGTTTATCAAATGCAAGAGTTAAATTTATTTTTAAATATTTGTTATAGATGTATAGACGTATTTACACTTTGCAGAAATGTCTAACAGTTTTGCTCTTTAGGAAACAAGAATTGAAGTAAAATACAGGAGAATCATTTGGAACTTAGGATTGGACACTTTGTAATTGACTGCTCTGTGTAACTGTGTTCCTGATTGTTAGAGTTTAGCTATGTTTTTATAAATATCTGATTTTTTTTGTGTGGTTTTCAAGGTAATGCTATGGGCTATGTACGAATGATAAGATCTGGTGGTCTTCATTGTAGCAGCAATGCCATTAGGTATGAATGCAAATATCATTGTTATCCTGTTTATGCTCTTTAAAAATTTATCTCATTCAAATCTATCTTTATTGGAAGTAATCTTATCAAGAAGGGAAAGCAAAGCCATTGATTCTACTAGTTAAATGTTTGGCTTTTTTTTTTTTCTCCTTAAATTTTAAGACAGCATTAGACCTTATCTTTGAAAACATTTATTTCTCTTAAGGTTATAGTTAATTTATTTTATCAATATAGTTTGTGAATGGCGCTAGAGATTACTTGATTTTGAGGATTAAAATTTGATTATTCATATCTAAAATTCAACTTTGAAACTGAAGTTGTGAATTAATGATATAACTGAAATGCAAATTTGTTTCCAAATACGTAGTTGAAAAATTTGGTGCTAAATTACCCCATTCATATCTGCATCACTTGCATATATTTTACTTGCCCTAATATTGTTTCTCTAATTATGATGTAGATTTGTCCCTGATCTTGAAGATATTGTAAATTTTGAAGAACTAGTAAAAGAAGAAGGTCTTGCAGAAGAAACATTAAAAGCAGCAAGGTAATCTAATTTTGAAGTAATCCAAATTTGGAGATTTTAAAAGGGTATATTGAAATTATATAAACATTAAAGAGAAGACTGGAGGGTAATATATAAAATAATTTACATGTCAGGGATTTTTTTATACAAGTTATGGTCTGTTTATGAAAAAAGTTTTTTTTTTAAGACTACGGTATTCTAGCTCTTTCCAACTTCATTAAAGAGGGATCTTTTAGAGCATGCTGTTAATATGATTGTCACTAGACATGTGGCTGTTGAGCACTTGAAATGTGGCTAGTCTAAATTGAGGTGTACTGATCTGTGTACATTAATTTTGAAGATTTAGTACAAAAGAAGAATGCCAGATAGCTCATTAAAAAAAATTAGTTTCACTTGTTTCTTTTTAATTTTTTTTCCAATGTGTGTGCTAGAGAATTTAAAATTAAATATGTAGTTTACATTATATTTTTATTTACCAATGCTGTTCTAGAATCCCAATCCCTCCTTCCATCTATTCTAGAGCAGCGCTGTCCAAAACAGTAGCTTTTACCACATGTGGCTGTTGAACATTTGAAATATGGCCAGTGGGACTGAGGAACTGATTTTTAATTTATATTAACTTAATTTAAATAGCTAGTGTCTAATGTTTTGGACAGTGCAGTTCTACAGATTTGAGTCAGTAGTGATTTTGTAACATAACCTGAAACTTGAGAGAAGTATGCAGAATTGAGAAGAATTTGTTTGGAAAACTGTAGGTTTTCTTACCATAATTATAACAATTTATTGAGTCAGGCATGTACCCCTGGATTTGAAAAATAATGGTAGAAATAGATTATGATACATTAAATTAAAAATAAATTCATGAATCATAGTGATAATAAGAAATTTGGGGGTGAAGAGGTAAAGTTCCTTTTACAGCAGAATACCAGCTAATAAATGTAGATGGGATGAGAAAATTTAGGAAAAAAAATTCACCATTTTACAGCCAGCATTGGAATACTTGAAGTCAGGCAAGAATCATCAATGGATTCTAAAGCATTAGGTGAAAAGTTGTTGGACAACAGTCAGTTTCAAAAAAAAATCTTCCCACAATTGCTTATTAATCACAAGGGGGAAAACATATCTTTACAATGAGAGATTGATGTATACTACCTTAGAGAGTTACAAGTTATGTACAAGTTATGGTCTGTTTATGAAAAAAACATGGAACAGCCTGTGGTGATGTGGCCTCCTGATGCCATGTAATGGCACGTACCTATGTTGTGTTTTGCAATAAATGTTTTCTCACAATTTAATTATGAGCAAACAGTCTGAGTAATCCAAAATGTTGGACATTCTACAGCATACCTAGCATAGGCTGTTAAAAAGTGTCGAATGCCATAAAAGATGAAAAAGTCAAGGAGACTTTTCTAGATTAAAGAGACCCAACAACCAAATGTAATGGGTGATCCTTAATTGGATCCTTGATAGGGGAAAAAATAGCTATAACGGACATTTGGGGCATAATTGGGGAGATCTGAATATGGATTATGTATTAGATAATATTGTATTTTATTCTTGGGTGTGATAATGTATTGTGGCTTTGTAGGATAGGCATTTATTATACTATATTTAACTTTTCAATAAGCTTGAAATTTTTAAAAATAAAAAATGGGAGGAAGAAAAAAAAATTTACCAGAAAAATGTATGTGCATATTTTTATGAATAAGGTCTCAACACAGAAGCTTTGCTCTGAAATATCCAATAAGATAGTTTAGTTCCTTGCCAAATTAAAGAAGCCACATAAAATTTAATGAGGCATTTGAAAACGATGAACATAGTCACATAGTCATGGCCTGTGTATCTTTTGTCTTGGTGACAAGTACTGTATATCTTGAATTTTTGCTTTCTGTATTAGCATCCATTGGCATCAAAAACTTTGCCAATAGTCTTTTTTTTTTTAATTTTTCAATTGAGATTGTTCACATACCATACAACTATCCAAAGATCCAAAGTGTACAGTCACTTGCCCATGGTACCATCATACAGCTGTGCATCCATGATCACAATTTTTAGAACATTTTCATTACTCCAGAAAAGAAATAAAGACAAAAAAAAAGGAAACTCAAATCCTCCCATACCCCTAGCCACCCCGCCCCCGTTATTGATTCATAGTTTTGGTATAGTACATTCGTTACTGTTGAAGAAAGAATATTAAAATACTACTAACTGAAGTATATAGTTTGCAATAGGTATATATATTTTTTCCTATATGCCTCTCTATTATTAACTTCTAGTTAATAGTGTCATACATTTGTTCTAGTTTGTGAGAGAGATTTCTAATATTTGTACAATTAATCACAGACATTGTCCACCACAAGATTCACTGTTTTAAACATTCCCGTCTTTTAACTTCCAGCTTTCCTTCTGGTGACATACATGGCTCTGAGCTTACCTTTTCCACCACCTTCACACACCATTCAGCACTGTTAGTTATTCTCACAACGTGCTGTCATCACCTCTGTCCATTTCCAAACATTTAAGTTCACCCTACTTGAACATTCTGCTCATACTAAGCAATTGCTCGTTCTATATCCTGGTAACTTATATTTCATGTCTATGAGTTTACATATTATAATTAGTTCATATCAATGAGACCCTACAATATTTGTCCTTATGTGTCTGTCTGATTTCACTCAATGTAGTGCCCTCAGTGTTTCTTCATCAACCCATTTTTTTTAAAGATGGTTTTGTTCACACACCATACATTCCATCCTAAGTAAACAGTCGTTGGTTCCCTGTATAGTCACGTATTTATGTATTCAGCACCATCACCACTGTCTATATAAGGACATCTCCATTTCTTCCACAAAGGAGGAGGAAGAGTCAAAGAAGGTAGAGAGACAGGAGAAAAATAAAAAAAGAAAGAGAAGAAACAAAACAAAACAAAACACGACAGCTAGGAAACAACAAAAGGAAAGATAGCATTAAACTAAAGTAGAATAAAGAGTCAGACAACATCACCAATGCCAGGAGTCCCATACCCTTCCCCATGTCCCCCCCATATGCATTTAGCTTTGGTATATTGCCTATATTATATTACAGGAAGCATAATACAATGTTTCTGTTAACTGTAATCTCTAATTTGCATTGATTGTATTTTTCCCCCAATCCCACCCCATTTTTAACATCTTGCAATGTTGACATTCATTTGTTCTACCTCATGTAGAACCATATTTGTACCTTTTATCACAATTGTTGAGCACCCTAGGTTTCACTGAGTCATACAGTCCCAGTCTTTATCTTTCCTCTTTCCTTCTGGTGTACCACATGCTCCTAACCTTCCTATTTCAAACATACTCACAGTCATCTTTGTTCAGTGTACTTACATTGTTTTGCTACTATCTCCCAAAATTGTGTTCCAAACCTCTCACTCCTTTCTTTTCCTTTCTGTCTGTAATGTTCCCTTTAGTATTTGCTGTAGAGCAGTTGTCTTATTCACAAACTCTGTCTTTGTCTGTTTATCAGAGAATATTTTAAGCTCCCCCGCATATTTGAAGGACAGTTTTGCTGGATATAGGATTCTTGGTTGGTGGTTTTTCTCTTTAAGTATCTTAAATATGACACCCCACTTCCTTCTTCTTGCCTCCATGGTTTCTATTGAGAAATTCACACATAGTCTTATCAAGCTTCCTTTGTATGCGATGGATCGCTTTTCTCTTGCTGCTTTCAGGATTCTCTTTTTATCTTTGATGTTTGATCATCTGATTATTAAGTGTCTTGGCATAGGCCTATCTGGATCTGTTCTGTTTGTGGTACGCCGCTGCACTTCTTGGATCTGTAATTTTATGTCTTTCATAAGAGATGGGAAATTTTCATTGATTATTTCCTCTATTATTGCTTCTGTCCCTGTTCTAGTTTGCTAATGCTGCTGGAATGCAAAACACTAGAAATGGATTGGCTTTTATAAAAGGGGGGTTATTTGGTTACACAGTTACTGTCTTAAGGCCATAAAGTGTCCAAGGTAATGCATCAGCAATCGGGTACTTCCAATCGAGGATGGCCAATGGTGTCTGGAAAACTGCTGTTAGCTGGGAAGGCATGTGGCTGGCATCTGCTCCAGAGTTCTGGTTTCAAAATGGCTTTCTCCCAGGACGTTCCTCTCTAGGCTTCAGCTTCTCCCCAAAATGTCACTCTCAGTTGCTCTTGAGGTGTTTGTCCTCTCTTTACTTCTCTGGAGCAAAAGTCTGCTTTCAAAGGCTGTCTCCATAATGTCTCTGTAAACTGCAGTTCCTCTCTCAGGTCCTGTGCATTCTTCAAAGTGTCCCTCTTGGCTGTAGCAAGCTTGCTCCTTCTGTCTAAGCGTATATAGTGCTCCAATAAACTAATCAAGGCCCATGCTGAATGGGTGGGGCCACACCTCCATGGAAATTACCCAGTGAAAGATCTCGCCCACAGTTGAGTGATCACATCTCCACGGAAACATCCAAAGTCTCCAACCCAATCAACACCAATACATTTCCTGCCCATATAAGACTGCATCAAAGATAATGGTGTTTTGGGGGACATAATACGTCCAAACCAGCACAGCCTCTTTTCCCTTCTCTTCTCCTTCTGGGACACCAATGACATGTACATTCCTGCATTTTGTTTTGTCCTTAAGTTCCCGAAGACATTGCTCTTATTTTTCCATTCTTTTCTCTATCTGTTCTTTTGTGTGTAGGCTTTCAGTTGCCTTGTTCTCCAGTTCCTGAGTGTTTTCCTCTGCCTCTTGAGATCCGCTGTTGTATGTCTCCATTATGTCCTTCTCGTGTGTTGTGCCTTTCATTTCCATAGATTCTGTCAGTTGTTTTTTCAAACTTTCGATTTCTACCTTATGTATTCCCAGTATCATTATATGCTTCATTTGTTTTGCCATATGATCCCCAAACTTTCTGAATTGATCCAGCACTAGTTGTTTAAATTTCTGTATGTCAGTTGAAGTGTAAGTTTGTTCCTTTGATTGGTCCATAACTTCATTTTTCTTAGTGTAGGTTGTAGTTTTCTGTTGTCTAGGCATCTGGTTTCCTTGGTTACCTCGATCAGGGTTTCCCAGACCAGAATGGGCTCAGTTCTTGGAAGGAGGGAATAGTATCATGTCTCCTGAGGGTGTGTCTTAGAAGATTGGCACACCTTGTGAGGCCTCAAGTCACTGTGCTTTTCTGCGCAGCAGGTGGCACCTGTCAGCCTGTAGCGCCAGACTGGTGTAAGGAGGTGTGGCTCATGGCTGTTTCCCCCAGGCTCTGGGGTCTGGTTCTGAATGGAAGGTGAATAGTAGAGCGTGGCACCACCTTCTTCCTCTTAGGGAAGATACACCCCCTAGAGAGAGGTCATTTACATTTGAATAGTCTCTCTGGCTGTGTTAACTCCACACTTGTCTGGGTCAGAGCACTGGGAACTGAAAATGGCTAAGGCTTTCTCCACTGAGCTGAAAAAGGAACAGAAAGCTCCCTTCAGGGCCAGTCATAGCTTGTATTGAGCAGTCCATGTTTGCCAATTAAAAACTCAGTTGGAGCTCAGCTGAACTATATTTGCTTGCTTGGAGAGTGCTGCTCTCTAGCACTGCGAGGGTTCGCAGTTCGGGCTGTGGGGGGCAGGGCCTCCTGGCTCAGGTCCACAGTTTTTACTTACAGATTTTATGCTGCGATCTAGGGCATTCCTCCCATTTCAGGTTGGTGTATGATGAGTGGACAGTCACATTTGTCCCCCTGCAGTCATTCCAGATTATTTCCTAGTTGTTCCTGGTTGTTTATTAGTTGTTCCAGGGGGAAAAACTAGCTTCCACTCCTCTCTCTGCCGCCATCTTCTTCCCAAGTTCTGCCAGTAGTCTTTAAAGATGTCTTGTTTGCTGTGGCCAAGGCCTTGATTCTACCTTTTCAAGAGATTTAGTGAAGTTCTTCTCTACTCTTCTGAAGTCCATTTCACTCCAGACTTGCCAAAAGATAAGTACTTGACTGATTTTTCAATTTATAGCATGGTTTGAATTTTTCCTGTCAAATTACAATTACTTTTTATGGAAGAGTTTTTTAAGAGTTAAGTTAGTTCTTGATCCAGTTGTTGGATGATAGGTGTTTTCAGCCTTTGACCGAGGTAAATTTTTAACACACTGCCCTCCAGGAACCTTTATGGTAAATGTGGAAATCTATGCTCTTTAAAATAGTACTATTTGGAAGTACAGACTGGAGGTGGACAACTGTGGAGACTTTTCTGTGCTGATGGAAGTGCTTTAGAGATTAAAGAGTGGACAAGCTCATCAGTTTCTCCGGAAGTAGGCATTTGTAAATACCTGGAAACACTGTAGAATCCTTGGGAGAAAAGAGGCTATGAGATCTCTGGTTTTGTTCGATACTATGTTCCCTAGTGAGTGGGAGTTTTCAGCTTTGCTGCAATTGAAATGAGAAGTAGAAAGTAGATATGATAGATGATGTGTTGCCTCATCAAAGATCACTGAAAAATGTTAACTTCGTTTTCAAGCCAAGCAAAAACAGTGTATTTCATAAAATTTACTTTTGAGCAGAATTAAAATTTATTTCTTAGTTCATTTGTACAATTTAGATTTATTTTCTTTTTAAAAGGATATCACCTTACATTTTTCCAGGAAAAAATAGGACCAGGACAATTCTTTTAAAACTTATTTTGTGTTATCATAGTTCCAGTAAAATAAAATGAATTGGATGTAAAATTTCTTTTGTGTGTGTTATATACAGGAGATTTCATAGCTTTAATCCAACTTTCCAAGAAGTATGTTACTCTAAACAGGTTAATCATTGCTCTGTAGCAGTGCTTTCTCAAACTATCTGTAGTAAGTGATCAGTGTTTTAAACTTCTGATTGGCCATAGTCCAATATGTTTTTATTTGTATTTTACTTTTATGAAATCAATGAAAGTGAATTATTAGAAAAATTAGGTGAAAAACTCAAAGGTGTGTAAAATACAATCCGAATATTTAATTAGATTCATCAGAAGTAAAAATTACTTTGTTAAATTGCTATTAAGCTTGCTGAGCATATGCTCAATTTCTGTTATCTCATCATAGTCTGTAGACTCATTACAGATAGTACAGACTGTTACTGATCTGCTTTAGAGAATGAAAATAAGCAACTTTCAGGTTACAATGATAGATAATTTTAGAGATATGGAATTAGGCCCAGGGTTGTGTCAAATATTTGGTAACTACTATGTGTTTTATGCTTTTAGATTGAAGGCAGTTTTGATAGTCTGTCATTTAGCTTCATTCATTCATTTAACAAATACTTAAAGTACTTATGATATTCTAGAATTATATATTAACTCATGGTATTAGGGATACAGAAAAAGTTTAAAATTTTTATAAAGTGGTAGTAAGAAAAGAGTGAGAACTTAAAAGAAGAGTGAAGTCGGAGAGTGGAATATTATCTTTTAAGATCCCTAGGGTAAAACTGCCTCTGGTAATGACTAAGCCCAGATTTGTCCAAGGAAGTGGATGGTTGATATAAAGTGAAATGAAAGTAAATGCAGGTAAAGTCAGGAGTTTTGGGGTTATGACAATGAATAGCATATCCAAATGGACAGTGAAGTCCTCCAGAATGATGGAGGGGAACTAGAGTAGACATCAAAGTCCTAAATAAATACAGGGAGTAGTTAAGAGGTTACTAGATAGATGCCTGCTTTCAGAAGGGAGTAGTTGGGTAGTGTAGTTGGATTGTGTGAGCCTCAAAGGAGAGATTTCTGCTTTCCATGATGGAGGAATAGTAATTTGTAAGCGGTAGTAGCTGTATATGAGGGATGTAGGAGAAAAAGCAGCTAATGTTTCTGAAGATTGAAAGGGAAGCTAAGTTCTGGAAAGAGAACCAGGTTTCAGTTTAAGGTAAGGACATGTAGAAGCACGATTAAGCGAAGAAATTTAAGATGAAGAGGAATTTATTTACAGTGAAATGGGTTTCTCCTGGGCTCAGTGTGTGAAGAAGAAATACAGAATTCTTTTGTAAGTTCCAAGATGCCCTATATAGTCTATTTTAGGAACTAAGTTAATAAAACAGCATTGTTTAATTTCTGCCTATAAGAAAATGAGTTCATTCCGAATTCTAAGGAAATAAATCTCATAATGTTTACTATTTTGAATGCTCTCATCTAACCTGATGAGACATGAATTTAAAAAGCTACACCTTCTTTTGAGAAAGGAGCCAAGTAAATTCTTTTTTGCTTTCTAGGCATTTGGATTCAGTCCTTAGTGATCACACACGAAATTCTGCCGAAGGCACAGAATATTTCAAAATGCTTGTGGATGTTTTTGCACCAGAATTTCGAAGGCCAAAGAATATACATCTCCGAAATTTCTATATCATTGTTCCCCCTCTGGTGAGTATTAAAATGAATCCTTAAACAACAACAAAAAATGAATAAATAAATCCAGTTCATTTGCAGCATGAAATTCATAGAGACTGTGTTACTGACTTTATTCTTGTAGGTAAGACTAAATCTGATCTCAATGAATGTGGACTAGAATTTTTACTTACTAGCCATGCCGAATAAAAGTTATGTATAGTTAAGATAGAGTCTTATTTGTTAATAACTTTCAGAGAAATCTTAGTGTGATTTAAATGACTTGAGTGCATACCAGTACGTGTTTCTCATATGATCTTTGGGCAGAATTATACCTTTTAGCAGTAAGAGTTATTTTTTTTCTCTACACATTTCTATAATAAGATTTTTTTTTTTTTAAATGGTAAATGGATAGCTCTAAAACCTAAATATACCACCAAGCAGATATAGCTTTCATTACATCTAACTTTTTTTTCAAGAAAACAGTTATTTTGTAACTCATAGTCAGAAACAGATTACCAGGGGCCAGGGTTGGGATAGGGAATGGGGAATTAATGCTAAATTGGTACAGAGTTCCCATTTGGGGTAATAGAAGAGTTTTGGTAATGGATGGTGATGTCCATAGATACTCACAGAGAAAGTGAATTTTCCTTTCTACTTTCTGTAATTACTTTTTACTGTTTCTGTATGTATTTATTGTTAATTCTCTGTCATAACTATGGTGTAATAGAAATGTCCATATTAATCTGATAAGCATCATTTTTCATCTTAAGAAAGTGTCAAACTGGAGGGGAATCTGATGTAGGTGTACTCTGAAACAGTGTAGTTAACTTAGGGTGAATTCCTAGCATATTTCTTTAATTTACAAGAATGATATACTTAAGCCATACATGGTAAACATCAGTGGCACCATTTGTGAGCTTAGAGGAGAGCTTGAAGTTTTAAGGTCAGCTGTCAGAATTCAGTTAGTGGTGGAGAAAACAAAATGGATTAAGAGCACTGTAAAGAAATATAGGACACCATTTTTGTGGTTGAGTTTACATTCTAGTTCCAGAAAAAGAAAATCATAAGTGAGCTATCTATAAAAGATTTAAATAATAGTTGGTAAAGATGTCACAAATATGTGATTAATTGCCAAATGTGTTTAATTGCCAAATAAGTGTTGTAGGCAATAAAAGTAAAACTTTGATATTTTGTTTCCTTATAGGTTATTATAGCACTTACCATACTGTATCAATTATTTTTTAAACAGGTCTCTCTTTATTCATCTAGAGCTGTGCTGTCCATGTGTAGCCACATGTGGCTACTTAAATTTTGATTAAACAAAATGTAATAAAATTAAAAATTTGCTTCTTCAGGAGCACTAGTCAGTCATGTACTGGACTATCACTGCCGACAGCTCTGTGTAGCAGACTGTGCTGCTCTAGAGTATGAACTCTGATGGTATTCTTTTTCTAAATTTTTTATCTGAAGTGCTTAATAATATGGCTGGTGCATGGTAAGCTTCAGTAAATCTTTGTTGAATAAAGTATGATCAGATAAGACATATGGAGGAACTGTATTTTCAAAAGAAGCTCTGTTTTGTTCAGATAGCACTGTTCTGCTATTTGGCCACTCTACTCCTATACCTGGGCATTGTAAGGTAGAGTGGAAGCTCGTGTAAGTGACAACATGGCAGCACTGGGCCAATTAGTATGCTGAGTTCTTAAGGAAATTATCTCAGTTAATTTTCACAACCCTGAGAAAAGGGTACTCTTATTATCTACTTTTACAGATGAGGACGAGGCTCAAAAGGTTAAATAACCCATTTGAGGTCATTCAGCTATTAAGTGACAAAACTAGGATGAAAAGAATACTGTAGTGTGGGTACAGTGTGTAAGTAAGTTTGTGGCAGAGTGTTTAAGGACATGTGAATAGTATTAGGAAGAGTCACGAATTTTGGACTGGGGAATTCGACCTTCATCCAGAAGACACTGATCCTGTATAACCAGGCACAGACGTAGTATATTAGAATGAATTGGGTGGGTGGAAGGAAGGACTGCCATCTTAAGAGTGTGTGTGCTCTGCAGTAAAACCGTAATACTACTATGTCCAAATTTCACTTAGTATGTGACTTCAGTAATTTAGGATAATAAATCTCCCAAGCCTCAGTGTACTCATTTCTAAAATGCAGATAATATTTATTTGCAAATCACATACAAGGCAGTTAGCTAGGGTTAAGCAGTGATTTGGGGTGTTCTAGTTTGCTAATGCTGCCAGAATGCAAAACACCAGAAACGGATTGGCTTTTATAAAAGGGGTTTTATTTGATTACACAGGTACAGTCTTAAGGCCATAAAGTGTCCAAGGTAATACATCAACAGTTAGGTACCTTTACTGAAGGATGGCCAATGGTGTCCAGAAAACCTCTTTTAGCTGGGAAGGCACATGGCTGGTGTATCCTTTCAAAGGCTGTCTCCAAAATGTCTCTGTAAACTGCAGTTCCTCTCAGCTCCTGTGCATTCTTCAAAGTGTCCCTCTTGGCTGTAGCAGCTTGCTCCTTCTGTCTGAGCTTATATAGTGCGCCAGTAATTTAATTCAGACCCATCCTGAATGGGTGGGGCCATGCCTCTATGGAAATTATCCAATCAGAGTTATCACCTACAGTTGGGTGGGTTTCATCTCTATGGAAACACCCAAAGGATTCTAAAATCTAATCCTTTTAGACTAATATGTCTGCCCCCACAAGATTGCATCAAAGATAATGGCGTTTTGGGGGACATAATACATCGAAACTAGCACAGATGGAATGTCCCTGTTTAAAGGACGTGGAAGGAAAAAGAGTCTTTAAGAGAGACTTGTACAGATTTGTGTCCTTACCAAGAAGCTGCATGTATGAGGCAGTTGTTTCAAATCAAAAGGATAGGAACCTAGAAGAGATTCTGTTTATAATTTTTGAAATGTCTGTTTTAGGAACTAAATTTTGAAGTTGTTCTTAGCACAGTTTTTTCCTAATATGTTATATCTTTTTAGACCCTCAACTTTGTAGAACATTCCATTAGTTGCAAGGAGAAATTGAATAAAAAAAATAAAATTGGAGCTGCTTTTACTGACGATGGTTTTGCCATGGGTAAGCTTAATGAAATTGTTTTACCGTTAATTTTATGTTCATTTTATAATGGAGTCTTAGGCATATTTGCTAGAAAACAGGTTTATGTGTTTTTTTATAGATTTGTTTTTCACAAGCAATGTTTAGTTTGTTTTTTTTTTTGGCTGGGCCATCTGACTGGCAGTACTTTTTTCCATCATTTATAACTATCATTGCCCTCTTGGTATTACTAATCCCTTAGTCTAGCTTGACCTAATATTTAGCTTTTGCTTTTGTTATGGTTTTACAGGTTTAGCACTCGTGTTTCGTTTCCTTGGTGTCCCTGCAGCATTCACAGTTGCTGTCCGTTTAGCTTAGGAAGTATTTTTCCACCCTTATAGCCATGTTTCTCCAGGTGATTTTCATGGCCACTTTATTATTTTTTTCTTCCTGGTTGGCTTTATTAGTTGGTTAATTGGTTGTTAAGTTCTTTAAACCTTGGCATCTTTTTTTTTTTTTTAAAGGAGGAAGTAAGCAATGTTGATAAACTGAATTGCCTGTGCTGTAAAGTGTGTAACTTGAAAGATGATTAATTCAAAATGATCAGTTTAGTGCTAGGAGTTATTGGTGAAGGAATAGAATAAAATGTCTGTACTCAATGTATTTTAACTTTGGTGTTGTTAATAACTACAGGTGTGGCTTACATTCTAAAACTTCTGGATCAGTACCAGGAGTTTGATTCACTTCACTGGTTCCAGTCTGTTAGAGAGAAGTACCTGAAGGAGATAAGAGCAGTTGCTAAGCAACAGAATGTGCAGTCAACTAGTCAAGATGAAAAACTACTACAAACCATGAATCTCACGCAGAAGCGACTGGATGTCTATCTACAGGTAGAGGAGAGTAATAGTCAAATAAGCTCTGACTTGTTTTTTGATATCCATTACTTCTTGATATCTGAAAAATATAACCCATTATAGTAGTCTCCATTTTCACAAGTGAGATAAATAGTAGTCAAAAGAGTATTTTTTTAGAATGAATGGTATTCGGAAGCCATTTGACTCAGATCTTGAAAACAGTTGGCTACTTAGTTCAGTTTCTGTATTTATGATTTCTCCCTAAGCTTTTAAAAATAATAAAAAATAGACATTAAAATATAAATACTTTTGATATTTTGCTGTAAATATTTTCACCTTTTATTTTAAAACTTTTTTTATTTACTTAGGAATTTGAATTGCTCTATTTCTCACTGAGCAGTGCAAGAATTTTCTTCAGAGCAGACAAGACTGCAGCTGAAGAAAACCAGGAAAAGAAAGAAAAGGAAGGTCAGTAAGTGGTTTAAATTCAGAAAGACCAGTAAGTCTTTCTCCAGTAGTAGACACTAATGCCTCATTTTATCTCGTCAGACTTCCAGCTTTCTTGTCCTTTTGGAAAATAATATAGAACTAGAAATGTCTTTACAAAAAAGAAAAGGCTGTGTGCATCATATGTGAAACTGAAGAGAAGTTTCCATAGATTATGCATTTCATTTTCTGGTAACCTTTAGGCCCTTATTCAGATTCATCTTAATGTAAATAAAATTTAACAACCTTAGTTTTGCTCTTTCACTCTTTGACCAATATCAGATTGAAAGGAACCAATTAGGTGAGGAACCCTAAATGTGGCTGAAGGCAGAGCTGCTGATGACTAGACATTAACTGAATGAGATGTGACAAGTGATTATGGAGGTATATGGGCTATTGAGTGTCACAGCAAACAGCTTCTTGCTCTCCCTAGCCAGGCCCTGGAGAATTAGAGTGTAGTATAGTGTAGCCATAATAACTGATAGTCATAGCAATGAACTTGAGTCATTAAGGAACTGAATTTTGTCCACCGAATTATATATAGGATGGTAAGAAAGTATTTATGCATTGTAATGCTTGAGAACATGGCACACCTAATTTCCTCATGATACATTTCTCTCAGATTTAAAATTTAAGAACAATTACCTTCCCTGAGGGACAGCTGTTTCCCTTTTATTGTCATGGAAATTATGTAATGCATTTTTCTCTTTCCTCTGCTTGAAAGCTCCACAGCCAGTAGAGCTACTCAGTTGACCCTTACAGTTTCCATGTTTGCTCTTCTTGCTTTTTTAATTATATTTCATAAAATTTTTATGAATCAACTCATAAAACTTACTATTTCATAAAACAAGATGTTTTTATTAATCTTATGTCAGTTAAATTTTAAAATATACTTTTTTTACACTGAGGTGATTCATTTGCATGAACTACTTATATCAACTACCTTATTCCCAGACAATTTGCATAATTAGATGTTACTTATTAGCATATTAGGGCATTTTTGGAATCTAGACTGAATAAGTAGTATGCATGTGCTTGTAAATGACTGAGGCTGTTATTAAATGAAAATTGTATACTTTATGTTTGAGGTCATGATTTCAAGGCTAAGAATATTTAGCAAAGCCTCTTGGAAGAATTTGAATTGAGTATAATCTAAATTGTGAAGAAACTCCATTATTTCCTAGGTTCTTTCTTCTCAGGCAGAATTTTGCCCAGTCCATGTGACTGGAAGAACTGTTTGGATGTATTGGATATTTGCTTTAAGGTCTAAAGCATTAAAACAAAACAAAACCTTCAGTCTCATGGCAATAAGACTTCTTGTTTTGTCCCTTCTTCTTAAGGAATTCTCTAGGGATCTGGTTGACACATATCACTCAGAATGCCTGAGTCGCTTTTCTGTTTTAAGACGCTGTTTCAGCTGAAGGTTGCTCAGAGATGTAGTCACAGTTGCCAGACACATCATTAGGAGACTAAATTATTTGACTAATGTATGTGCACATGACATTTTGTCCAGAAAATCAGCAGTTCATTCTCACAAGCATAATAAAAAGTTTTTTAAAATAAATTATATCTACAAATGGAAAGTTGGTTACTCTGTACAATTTTGGTATGTGAGTTTGTAGCCATGTTACTGAGATTCTTGGCCTGGTTGGGGAAAATGGGCTGGGAGGAACATGCCTTCCTTAGAAGAGGGGTATCAAAATCCCACAGGTGAAAGGTGCTTGTGCAGTTTGAAAGTCTGCCCCAGATGCACTTTGGTCCATTCAACTCTAGACTGCCATTAAAAACCAGTTGAAACATTGTATTTGCATTATTTAGCCTAGATTTTTTTTTAATTAAGGTAAACAAGTATAATTTTTGATATTAGAGAAATATTTGGTGGATGCAGCATTTTCTTACTTTGAAATTTAGCAGCATAGCTGTTTCTTCTCAAATTGTTTTTAAATTCATTTTTTCAAATGAACATAAATACATAAATATGTCCATTGTTATTTTCAATTCCTGCCTTCAGAAGACACTAAAGCAAGCAATGGAGACCTGTCCGACAGTGCTGTGTCTGCTGATCCTGTTGTGAAATGATATTGATGGTATGCATTGCCCATGTGAAATCATCAAAATTGTGTTAATACTGTTGCCAGTGACATGGAGGTTTATAAGCTATTGATAAATTATTTCCTGGGTCACATCTCTGGAAAATATTTAGATATTGCAACTCTTTATGGCAGTGCTCTAAAGTTAAGTCTGTTCTTATTCCAAAGACTACTTTCCAAAGGTTGAGAATGAGATTGGAAAATAGGATTTTTCCTGGACTTTACTTGATTTGAAGTTACAGAAGGGCAAATCCAAATTCCTAAACTGCCACCTCAGATCTCTTATAATCTATGTTAGCATTTATAAATTGTATTTGCATAGGTGTTTCATCCATATTTGTGTGAAGTCATTGGAAATTCAATGCATATAGTATGTATAGCCAGTAAATACATGTTTCAAAAAAAGGAATTCAGCCTCAAATTTATGAAGCATACATATTATTATAAAAGAAATCTATGAAGATGGCTTTGATACTAGAGATGAGGCATAAATGTGTTATGCGCTCTTTATGTACCATAAAAACTGATGATTATTCATTCATTGTTAATTTCTTGTGACTCACAAGAGCTGCTGCTGTCTTTGGGTGAGACGTTTTATAACTAGTTTACATGCTTTGAGAACATTTAATCTTCAACAACTGCTTTAAGATTTATTTAATACTCAAGATGAAAGAAAATTCAGATAATGCCACAGAATCCTGCTTGAAGCTTCAGTTTTGGTTGAAGGCATTATGATTGATAATCCAAGAGTATCAAATGAATTCTTATTTCTAACATTAAGTTTGAATTGAAATCTTGGTTTGGGCAGACTTTTTTTCTTTAAAAATTACAAGTATAATCTAAGACATCAGATTAAATAATAATTGCACTGTGCAGGCTTTTAAAAAACCAACACTGTGAGAATAAAGTTCTAGTAATGAAATCTTTTACTGATTTAAAAAGTGCAGGAAGATTTTGAGTAAATTAAGTTTCTGGCAAGCTACTAGCTTTATTTTTGTCAAAGTTATGCAAGTTGGTAGTTAAAAGGGCTACACATGGCCTGTATTCTTTTAATAAAATAAAATATTACTTTTACAATGAAACAAAAAAAAAAGTTTAAAACTTTAAATATAATACCAATATCCTTTTGGGAAATGTTTGATTTTTTTTCATTGCACTTGTCTGCTCAGCATTTCTTTGGTAAATCTTAGAAGTAATTCTAACGTTCTTTGATTTCCAGTTTTTAGAATGGGTGTCCAGTGCTCTGTCTGTATTCATTGGTTACAGTCAGGGTAACTTTCCCAGCCCAAGGTAAACACTTTCATGGTCGGAAATGTTTTTTTTTGTTTATATGAACATGATGTACAGAATTATGGATAATAGATTAAAGGCATTTAATATTCATAATTCATACTAACTGTAGAAATGGCCCTAAAGCATGCTGCATAATTAATAATTTATATTTTCAAACTTTTCATTGTAAATGGTTTTAATGATCGTGTATTTGATTATATCAAATTAGTCAGCATTTCATAGCAACAGAATTTTTTTCCTTTCTACTCTAAAATCTCCTCCTTTAATTGATAGAAGTTGTAATTAGAAGAGAATCAAATATCGCTTCATTGTCCCCACACACGTAAATTAATTTTTAATTAATACTAGATAAAGTTCATAAACTTACTTCCTGCATACCTACAATTGAGAAGAAAATTACAGATTATTATTTTGCCTTTAGTTAAAAAATAATGTCACTGCAGCCTGGACAAATTACAATAAAGTCACATATTTGAAATAAAATCTCTGAAAAGATTTAAGCATATTTAAGTGGTATTAAACTCCAGAGCTACAGAGCTTGAGTGTATTCACACTTATGTTAATATATACATTTGGATAATGCTATTCCTTGCTAACATATTGGTGTTAGTTTTTTTTATTGTTTCCAGATATACTAGAATTTAAAAATTAATGTGAGTATTTGTTAAATTCACAGAAAACCTAGTGATGTTCAAATTCTCAGGAATTAAGGACTAACCATAATATTGTCAGTTCTAATTAGATTTTGTAAAAGATGGCAAGTTTGTTACCTGTCTTGTGTGCCCCCTTATCCCCTTTCTAAGAATAGAATGCAATATGTATAAACATCAATAAATGTAATTTCAGAAATGTTCATCCCCTGGATTTTTGTTTAAAATGGAATGTCTTAAACCAGTAGACCTTTTTGGGAGTCACCTTTAATCTAATGAAATAAATGGTATTTCTGTTTTTAAAAAATGCCTGCAAACACATAGGCAAAAATTTCAAGTATAAAATGAAGGGGGAATTGGCTCCTCTCCGTGTATCCCAGGTGAAGAACTGTTGTTTCTTTCTTTTATTATATTCTTGATTTTTCCATTGATTGCTCTTTGTAAATAAAAAGAACCTGCATGCGTTTTCTATTTTAAATCCTAACCTTGGGAAGGGACCATTAATTTGCAGTTTAATATGTTTGAAGTAACTGTAGTGCTGTTTGCAAACCTGAGTTGAACTAAAACAATAATATACAAGAGACTTAAGTACTACACTGGGGAAATTGTTTTTGGTAAGGGCGTCTCATTGCTGCTCCTTTTTTCTTAGAGTAAATCTGTCAGAAAGATGAGATAATACTATAACATACCTCATCACCTTATTCTTTTATGCTGGATTTGCTAAATTTAAAAGGTAGACTTTAACTAATTTTAGTAATTTTAGCATAACTATTTTTCCAGCTTCATTTTACAGAAGAGTTTCAGACTGATGGTATTCCTTTTCTTATGGCAGCTTTAATGCTACATTTGTTTTTTTTTAAATGAAAAGTTTTTAGATGTTGGGAATAACTTAATAGGCTGTCAGAGATTTCAAATAAAAGAAAGGAATCCAGAATAAATGGAAATCTGTGGAGATTTAATGAAGTCATAGGACTACACAGTGAACTCAAGAGATGTGGTGGTGGGTCTGTTACAATTTAATTTATATAAATCTGCACCTTTTAAAAACTTTGGCAATGGGATCACATTATTCTCATATTGACTAGGTACTACAGTCCTTTTGCTGTGCTTTCTTTGTGCCCTTTGTTACCTTTTGTGCAGGTTTATATAAAAGTAAATTGTTATATATAGTATATAAAAAATAAAGTTGAACAAGTAAATGAATATTTTTTCTTTAATTCAGTAGTTTGGCTCTTCTTTACCACTTACTTCACTGATTCCTCCATTTCCCATTAGTGGAGATATATTTAGGAATAAAAGAGAAATTGGAGGAATTCAAGATGTACTGTAGGTTGATAAAATTACTGAGTATCAGACTTATCTTCAAACTTGAATTTATTGGGAGAAACATTTGGAGATGGCTTTGTCTCAGATTTTCTCCTGAGGCTCTAATATAGCACACAGTGGTTAGAAGCAAAGACTCTGGAGCTAGACTGTGATTTGAATCCTGATATGCTCCTTACAAGAAAGTTACTTTGCCTCTCGGTGCTTCATTTCCTCAGGCATAAAATGGAGATAATAGTATGTAGCTAAATAGGTTGTTTGAGGATTAAGTTTTTGTAAGGCACTTTTTATATCAATAGACAGTGATTGCTATATGTATTAACTATCTTTATGATTACTCTCACAGGAAGAAACACGCTTGGCATATAAGTGTTAGCTGTTATTATTGCTCTTACTTTTGTAATTGAATAATCTATTTGACTTTTAGTGGATTTCATAAGAACTATTCCTTTTTAAATAACTCAGCTAAGTGTGGATATGTAAAGAAGGTTCTGCTCTTCCCTAAAGAAGATGGTCAGGCAGGGTATGATGGCTAAAGAATCATTGGCAACACTGGGAAATGAAAATTGGTGAGGACAGCCATCTTCTAAAGAGGTCCCATTTTCCACCCTATTCCACTTGTCATTTACATGGCACTTGTTAATTTTGTAGAGTCCTTTAATGTGCATTAATAATTTGTAGAGTCAAAATGTGCAATAATACACAGTTCAGTAAGTTGAGAGAAAGGAAAGTCACCTAGTTTCTTAAATTAAAATTATTAAAAAATATGCCATACATGCAAAGCAGTGTAGTATGTATGTACTGTTCAAAGAGTAAAAAGAAAGAACACTTGGGTAGCCTCCGTGCAGGTTAAGAGCCTGTACCCACTACCGTAGAAGCGCCCACTGTTCTTGTTGCATCTTTTCATTTGGTGAAACCACTATGTGGGATTCTGTAGCGATCATACCCTTGTTTTTCTCAGTTTAACAATTTTTTATTTTCCTAAATAATATGGTAATTTTTCATTTTAACAATTATAAATGGAATCTTACTGTAGGCTTTTATGACGTCTTTCATTCATTAGATTTGAAATTCATCCATGTTGATGAATGTATCTATAGTTCATTTATTTTTACTTCTCTAGTAGTCTGCTACATGAACACATAGCAATTTTATCGTTCTACTGTTGATGACATTTGGGTTATTTTTGAATTTGTGATACTATGAAGAGTGCTGCTGTAAGCACTGTACATGTCTCTGGGTACATGTGTTAAGAGTTTCTCTAGGATTTGTAGCCATGAGAGAAACCACTAGGTAATAACATGTGCACTTCCAGGTTTACTAGATACATGCTGCTGTTACCAGTGGAATTTCACAGCACTGGAGTTGCTGCTTGTGCCAGTTTGAATGTATTATTGAATGTATTATGCCCCCCAGAAAAAGCCATATTCTTTGATGCAATCTTGTGGGGCAGACATAATAGTGGGGATTAAGTTGGAACATTTGGATTAGGTTGTTTGCATGGAGATGCACCCCACCCAACTGTAGATGATAACTGATGGGATATTTCCATGGAGGCATGTGGCCCCACCCATTCAGGATGGGCCTTGATCAGTGGAGCCATAAAAACATGCCTTCCCAGTTAACAGAGGTTTTCCGGACGCCATTGGCCATCCTCCAGTGAAGGTACCCGATTACTGATGTGTTACCTTGGACACTTTATGGCCTTAAGACTGTAACTGTGTAGCCAAATAAACCCCCCTTTTTATAAAAGCCAATCCATCTCTGGTGTTTGCATTCCGCAGCATTAGCAAACTAGAACAGATTTTGGTACCAGAGAAGTGGGGTGATTTTGCTGCTGAGTTTGCAAATACCAAACATGTTGGAACGGCTTTTTAAATGGATAATGGGGAGTTTCTGGAAGAGCTGTGAGGAGCTTGATAGAAAAGGCCAAAACTGCTTTAAAGAGACTGTCTGTGGAAATATGGACTCTAAAGATACTTCTGACGAGGCCTTGAACAGAGGTGATCAATGTGTTGTGAACTGGAAGAAAGGCAATCCTTGTTTTAAAGTGGCAGAGAATTTGGCAAAATTGAGTCCTGGTGTCAGATGGAAGGAAGAATCTGGAAGCAACAACCTGGAATACTTAGCTGAGGAGATCTCCAGACTACGCGTGGAGGATGTATCCTGGCTTCTCCTTGCAGCTTATAGTAAAATGCGAGCAGAGAGAGATAAACTTAGAACTGAACTCTTGGGTTCAAAGAAACCAGAAGTTGATGGCTTAGAAAATTATGGGCTTCCAGTGGGTGGAATCCCAGAAGCTACAGCCCAACATGAGGATGTAACCAAACGTGGAACCCAGCCGCCATTTCAGTACAAGCCAAGATTGGAGATGGAATTATCCAGAAAGGATTTGTGGAAAGTCCTATTGTCTGGCGGCTTTGACCCCTGTGTGCTTCATGCAAAGCCAACAGAATTTTTGCGAGATCTTTATAGACAGAGCCATTGTCGGTCAGGACTGGAGGAGACAGATAAGGAAAAAATTGAAGGAAAAATTTCTTCAAAGACAGAGGCCATGGAGGTTGAGGTCTGGAGTCAAGAGGCCTTGGGCTAGGAGAGCGAAGCAGCCCACACGCATGGAAAGGGTGTTTGCCCTGGAGGTCGAGGGCGGGCCTTCCACCTCGATGCTCAGGAAATGTCCTGCCACCCAAAGCCCCAAAGAGGGTGGAGCACATTCCCACGGAATTGGGGAGAGCCTGGCTGCCACCACACTGTTCTGAAGGGGTTGAGCGTGTGCCCCGGAGATGGAAGGGAATCTGGGAGCTGCCCCGATGTTTGAGGAGGGTGGGGCCAAGAAGGTGGTCTCCCCAATGTGTGAATATGTTGGAGCACTCACCCAAGCGTTTGGAGAGGAAAGGGCTGCCACAAAGGCCCTTAGGAAGGGTTAGACTCCCACTCTCAAGCCCCAAGGATGCAACATGTTCTGTAAATGACTCTCAGACTTTGAAATCTAATGGAGTTTGTCCTGCGGGTTTTAGGAACTGTTTTGGTCCTGTTAACCCTGTTTTCCTTACTCTTTCTCCTTATGGCAGTGGGAATGTTTATCCTATGAATGTCCCTCCTTTGTATACTGGAAGCATATAACTTGTTCTAAGTCCACAGATCCAAAGCTAAAGGAAAAGTATGCCTTAGGACTGAGCACGCCTATATTTGATTTTGATGGGATCTTGTACTTAACTGTTGTTACTGAAATGATTTAAGTTTCTGTGGTATTGTGGGATGAATGTATTTTGTATTTGGAAAGAATATGTTTTTCTGGGGTCCAGGGGGTGGAATGTACCGTTTTGAATGTATTATGTCCCCCAGAAAAAGCCATATTCTTTGATGCAATCTTGTGGGGCAGACATAATAGTGGGGATTAAGTTGGAACGTTTGGAGATGCGCCCCACCCAGCTGTAGATGATAACTGATAGGATATTTCCATGGAGGCATGGCCCCACCCATTTGGGGTGGGCTTCGATCAGTGGAGCCATATAAACATGCTGACTCAAAGAGAAGGAAGTCAGTGCAGCTGTGAGTGACATTTTGAAGAGGAGCAAGCTTGCTAGAGAGAAATGTCCTGGGAGAAAGCCATTTTGAAACCAGAACTTTGGAGCAGACACCAGCCACGTGCCTTCCCAGCCAACAGAGGTTTTCCAGATGCCATTGGCCATCCTCCAGTGAAGGTACCCGATTACTGATGTGTAACCTTGGACACTTTATGGCCTTAAGACTGTAAGTGTGTCGCCAAATAAACCCCCTTTTATAAAAGCCAATCCATCTCTGGTGTTTTGCATTCCGCAGCATTAGCAAACTAGAACACTGCTGTTATCAGTTGTTCCATCCATATCAGCACTCTTGTTGACTGACTTTATCTAGTGAATGTTAAAATACTGTTTTCGTGTGGTTTTAATTTGCATTTCCCTGATAATTTTGAGATTGGACATATTTCTATAATTTACAAGCCCTTTGTATTTTCTATTCTTTGAAATGCCTTCATGATCCCCTTTTGAGTAATTTGTCTTTTTCTTATGAATTGTAGTATTATATATATTTTTATATAAATATATATGTGTGTTGTGTGTGTGTGTATGTGTGTGTGTGTGTATATATATGTTCTGGAATCTAATTTTTTGTTTATCGGGGGTGTTTGCCAATATCTTCTTCGATTAATTTTGTCTTTTTAGTCTCTATATGATATTTTTTGATGAACAGTTCATTTTAATGTGCAGAATTTTAGCCTTTTCCTGTTTTCTTTGATTTGCATGCTTTGTGTCTTAGTTAAGCTACACATTTATAGTGCCTAAAACTTTAATTTTAGTTTCCAACCTAATAATTGTTCAGGACTTGAGATTCCTTCCCTCCTCCCACCCCAAACAATTCTAAACAGGGCAGAAAAAAAGTTCAGGACTGTGGCTCTTGCAACCTGTTTGTTAGAGAACTCATTGGTGTCATATAGTTATGATATCTGAATTCATAAACATTGATCTCTGATGGGGTTCAGATTAAATAAGTGGAGCCTTAAAACATTAACCTAATTTTGGGTTCCAAGAGTTGTTTTATGAATCTACCATTTCAAAAAGGAGAGAAACTGCACCTTTTAAAAACTTTGGCAATGGGATTACATTATACCACTTGTGTTAAATAGATTTTTTTAATAGCATGTCCCTTTTGCTGTGCTTTCATTGTGCCCTGGATTTTTAGAAATTAACTGTTAAAGCTACAAAACTGACTTTAGTTCTTTTTCCCAGTTCTAGAAAATAACCACAAAAAGCAAAGAAAGAAACAGGATGATAGTCTTTATTTGCTAGCATTTATTGCTAGGTTAATTTATTACAGAGAATGATACTCTGTTGAATGTGGTTACAATTAAACACACTGTACCAATTCAAGATCATTATACTTAGCTGCTTATTTTCACAGGTAGGAGGGAATGGTGTGGCATAACTCAAGTGGGCTGGGATGGCAGGAACCGGATATGTCAGGGTAGAAAGAGGAATATACCAAACCTCACGACCAGCTGTGCTTCAAGTGAGTTTTAAAATTAATTGGTCCCTTCCTTGAGGAGGGTCTGGCTCAGAAGAAACAGGAATTGGTAGAGCTGCACCCTGTCCACAGTGATCAACCACTAAAAATAATCATATCTAAAAGGACCCTATGCTTCTGAATGCTGGCTCATTAAGGTTTAATGTAAAATTCAACATCTTTTGTGGTACTAATCTGCTCATCTTTTTATTGTATGATGTCTGGAACAGTTATCAAAACTAGACCTGTATCTCTGCTAGTTTTTGGGCCTCAAAGCAATGCTCTTCACCTAACTGCACAGATTAATGCCATTAGGTCCAATTATGAGACGAGCTGGATTATAAATACACAATTTTCAGAATGACAGGCACTTAAAGCTCATTAAGTAAAATACAAAAATAGATTATATTAATAGGAAATATTTAGTGTTTATCAAATTGTAAATCCAGGCTTTTGCCATTTTTTAAAAAAGGATACTAGAAACTGAAAAGAGATGACATTCAAATAAAGTGAACAATGCATTTTTCATAATTTTTGTTTTGAGCGCTGAACAATGCAATCTAAGAAAAGGACTTACCACAAAGCACCTAAAATAACATTTGTAGATGAGTAGGAATGTGTTGTCAACCATTTCTTACTGTTTCCCTCCCAAGTCTCAGTATCAAGGCATCGAGAGTACATTCCACAAATGATTGTCAGCATTCTGAAACCAGGTTAGTGTGCCTGTGTATCAGAGAAGTTGAAAACCCTTAAGGAGGTAGCTCTCCTTCCTTTGTGCTCTTCCCCCAAAGGCGCAATTGAGTTATGCTTCAGATTCTGCGCCTCTATTTTCACTTGGACTTCCATCACTGTCATCTGGTTGATCACTTAATAGTACAAATTTTCCATCATTGGTTAGTGGTACGGACAGCATTAATTGAGCCAGTGCTTCTGGATCCTGAAGTTATGAGAGTTTAAGAGGAAAAAAGAAAAAGCTTAAGATGTACTTAAAACCCTTTTGGCTTGCCTTTTGGTATCTTCTGTAATTTAGCCTAATTCCTCCTAACTCTTGTTTATTTGTGCTTTCAGGTAGATCTCCTTGTTTCCCTGGGGAAAAAACAACTTTTACTGCTTCTAGAATCTAGACCAAGATTTTCCTCTCAGCCAAAATATCATTTACATAGCTAAATCTTAATTGTCTTCCCAAGAGTCCATAGAGGAACCTCCTTCATAAAAACTTGTCTTCAATATCTTTTAACCCCCTTTTCTTTTCTCATTTTTAATCTATACCAGGAGTCAGCAAACTATGGCAATTTGGCTCACCAGTTGCTTTCATAAATAAAGTTTTCTTTTATTTACTTAATATTTGTTTATTTAGAGCCATGCCCATTCATTTACATATCATCTATAGCTGCTTTTGTGCTCTAACAGCAGAGTTCGGTAATTGTGACAGAGATGGTATGGGCTGCAAAGCCTAAAAGCTTTTGGCCCTTTACAGAAAACGTTTGCTAAACCCTGATCTAGCCCATTAAATACTAACTAGCAGTGCTTGTTATTATCTCATATATGTTGGTATTGGTCCTTGGTCCTCCTACCCTCCCTAATAGACAAGAACTCTACCATCTGTTATGGGAAGCCACTAGCTATGTGTTGCTGTTTAAATTTAAATTAAAATAAAATTAAAAATCCAGTTAATTAGTCACACTAGCCACATTTTAATCTGCATATTAGTGCAGATATAGATCCCTTCCATCACTGCATGAAGTTCTTAGTGGACAGTGCTCACTGAAAGGTCCATGGAGGCAGCGACTGTGAATTTGTTTTGTTCACTGCTTTAATTGCAGGGTTTCTCTTATGAAAACTAGGCTCTCAGATATTAGTTGGAAGGATGAAAGACTGTAAGCTACTGAAAGACAAGAAGATCTCAGAGTCTTATTTCTAAAAAGCATCTAGGTGATGTCTCAGTGCTGCTGGTCCACCGCCACACTGAGGAGGGAACAAGGCCTTACAGCACATGGTAAATAATAATAGTTTGTACAATCGTAATTTGAAAGAAAAGAACACATAGCCAACTAGTATGCAAGCAAGAAGACTGTTAAAATAAAGCAGGAGCTGCAGCAGTGAAATTTATTTAGCTCCACATGTTATCAATGACTGTGGAACCAGCTGGTCAAAGATGTCTGATGGTTAGAATGCTTAAAAAGAAATGCCAAACTTGGCCACAATGCCTGGAAAGCATCATTTTTCTTTTAGAGAGAAATCTTAGTATTTATACAAACCAGAACTAAAATGCACCTTACCTTCTGTACCTCAATAATTTCTTTTCCCAAATTAATAGCATAGCATATCTGCAAAAGACAAGAAAAGTAGTTTTTGGCTAAAGTAGAAAAGGATAAAGGATTTTGGCAGAAAAAAAAAAAAAAAAAGATTATGGGAATACAGTGAGGTCACTGTCTGTGCACATCAGCATAGGAACACAGGACCTGCTGTAGGAGACTTACCTTGTGGGGCTCTACACATTAGTGTCCGACTCTCCTGGTCTCCTGTTGTCAATTTGTGCCATTCAAAACATACACCAGGTGAGTGAAATCCTAAGTTATTCCAGTGTTTAAAATTCTTGATAGGACTCCCCACCCCCTTCTCTCTCAAACCATGTTAGCTCTGCATGTTAATATGGCAAACATTCTTAATGAAAGGACTGATTTATTTTGATTAATTCTGAGTAGCAAATATGGCTACAAAGTTTTTCATTCTAAACAAAAGAAGAGCTTAGATGTACTTCCAGATGTTGTCATCTTCCTTGGTTTGCTCTTTGAGACTATTTTATCTCCACTGTAACTTCCGTTTAATAGAACAAATTTGGGAGGACTGCTCTTAACATTTCCTGATGTCCCTACTAAACCATTATATCTTGCCCTTAAAATTCTTTCTCATGTGCTCTATTTTGGTTGATGGGTCTTTTTCCATGGGGCGTGTGTGTGTGTGTGTGTGTGTGTGTAATTTTAATCCAGTTAGTTTTCTTCAGTGGGATCACCTTCCTAGAAGGTATTATCAGAACTCCTGGATGGGGACATGCAGAATTGTCAACAACATACTCGGGGAAATAGTGGAAAACCCCCTTTAAAATGGACTTGTGTGGACTAAAGTACTGCAGACTCTTAATATGAAAAATAACAAGACCTTTTCGCCTTCTGAGTTGCTTTCAAAAATGTATGTGCTCAAAGTCTCTTCTCCAGTGGATTCAGGAATGCGGACGACAAAGCCAACCAGTCTCTTGTTTTCTTGATGAGCAGCAAACTGTGTGACACTGGTAAGTTCAAACTAGAAAAAGAAACAGAAATAGACTGAATATCAAAACAACAACTGGAATTAACAAACAAGGTATTTCTATATGGGAAAAGTCACCCCAAAAAGTGCAATATTAGTGACAGTAATTTAATTTGGCAAATAATTAAGTGCCTACTATATGTTTAAAGTGGATACAAAGATGAATTATGGAGTAACCACTAATATCATGTATGAGGGTACTTACATTGGCCCTTGTTACTTGAGTCTGAGGATCTATCAACCTGAAATATTAAGAGATTCATTATATCACAAATGTTGGATAAACATACATTCTTAGTCGAGTTTGTAGTTGTTCAGAATGACATCTGACAAACATCCCCCAAATATAAAAATAGAAGGCCTGGTTGAAGGTGAGGTGAGATGGTTCAATGTGACCATCTATAAGGAGCATGTGCCATGGTTCCTGCCTTTGCTGAACCAATGTAAAGCTCAAGGCTTTTCTGTTGGAACATTACAGCAAATACAAGAATTAATTAGTGATATTTTGGTGCTTACCCAAAGAGGCAGCATTATATATAATTCTCAATACTTCTGCTGTAAAATATAGATGGATCATAATCTGTACAAAAAACATTAGTTGACTACTTTGTTTCCCTTAAAGTGCTGGATCAACATTCTAAGTTTAATACTTTTTTTTTATATGGGGTAGGGATGAGAGAAGAGTGAAGGGATTTTGACAGAACTATTTTATAAGTTTGGGTATAGGAGGAGTAACGTTTACCTTCTTAAGAAGATATTCTAGAATAGATTCTTTAACAACATTTTAAGCATCCTCTAATAATTAGGTTGATGTATCTGGGAAAATAAACTTCACTGGAGAATTTATTACCACCTTAGATATATAGATGCAGATAAGATGGTGGCATAGGGAGCTCCAGAACTCAGTTCTCCCACCCAAACAATTATTAAATGGGCATGATGTCTGAAACAGCTATTTTGAAACTCCAGAAGTCAGAAGAACACTGCATAGCATCCAGGGAGTAAGAGGCAGATAAATTATGGTAAAGAACTGTAAATCAGTATCTCTGCTTGTGGGCTACTGGTGCCCATGCCCCATTCTCACAACACGCCACAACAGGGTCCAATCCCTGGCTGGCTTGCTGGTGACAGAAACTGAAAAAAAATCTTCTTGCCCAACATTGGGGATGGGCAAGGCCAATCAATGATCATGGCTTCTGCTATTGTTTCAACCCGCCTCAGGCAAAGGTATCAGAACCCCACCCCGACCAAAGCAGCCAAGCAGCCACCACAGCCAATGTTGCAACCCTCCGCAGAAAGGGGTGGAGATTTAAAGATGCAGTGCTTCCTCAGGCCTGCTGGGGACGCTTAGCAGAAGGGCAGCGTTTGCTGGGCAGACCAGGAAAAGTCAGCTTTGGGGAGCCCTTGGAGAAGCTTTGGGCACCTTTCCTGATCCACTCCCCAGGACACCTTGGGATAGTCTGCACCCCCTTCATGGGCTCTTGCTCCTGTTATGACTGGGAAAGACTGACATGAGAAAGAATTTGTCCTCCAGGCAAAAGCAGTATGAGACAACAAAAGGAATATAAAAAGTATAGAGGTGGACAGTCGGGACAAAGGTCTGCAGCTTGAAATCCCAAGAGGTCTGGCTCCTGGGAAACAGAAGAGATAATCAAACTCCTGTAAATGGGGGAACTCCAAAACAACTAAGAAGTAAGTCCAGGACAAGACACGCCTAGAAAAGGAAAACCCTGCACACTGCTTGCCTTGTGCAGACCTTCCTGATAGGAGGGTTGAAGCTCAAGAAAATCTCTGTCTTATCACCAACAGGTTACAAAACCAAGAAACAGACACCCCAGGGAATAAATCCAAAGTTTATAATTTAAAATATTAAAATGTAGTGTGCAACAAGAGTACAAGAAAAACAAAGAGGAAACGATAGCTCTTCCAAAGGAAGAGGATGAAAATATAGAAACACATCAATGAAGAAGATGAAAATGTGGACACACTGAATAAAGCTTTAAAAAAATGATCTTAAAAATGCCTAAGGAGATGAAGGAGAATACAGAAAAAGTATATCAGGAAAAGAATAAATGAGCAATATGAGAGTCGAAGTGAAGTGGCAAATTTTAAAAAGGAACTGAACAGAACCACTGGACTTGAAGGTCACAATAAGTAAAATGAAAAATGCCCAGGAACAATTCAAGAGCAGGTTGCAGCTGGCAGAAGAAAAAAATCAGTGAACTTGAAGACAAGACACTTGAAATGACTCACGCTGAGGAACAGAAAGAAAAAAGAAATATTTTAAGTGAAAATAGCCTAAGACAGCTATGGGATGCCATCAAATGCACCAATATACATATTATGGGTGCCCCAGAGAAAAAGAAAGAAAGGGGTATAGAATAGTCAAAGAAATAATGACAGAGAACTTCCAAAACTCAGCAAAAGAGGTGAATATACACATCTAAGAAGCCCAGAGAACACCACACAGGATAAACATGAAGAAATATACACCCAGTCATATACTGATCACACTATTGGATGCAAAGAACAAGGAGAGTTCTGGAAGCTACAAGAGAAAAGCAACGTGTTATGTACAAGGAGTCCCAATTAAATTGAGAGCCAATTTCTCATCAGAAACCATAGAAGCAAGAAGGCAGTGTGCTGAAATACTGATTGTGCTGAACAGCACTGAAATGTACAGCTGTAATGATGAAAAGTTTTTCAAAAAAAATCCATGGAACTACACTACACAATCAGTGAACTTTAAGTTATTTATGAAAATGTGCTACCATCATTTGTAATGAATGTTCCACACCAATGTAAAATGTTGATGGTGGGTGGTGTATGGGAATTCTGTATTTCATGCAAGATTGTTTTGTAAACCTGCAACTTATAAAATCTACAGTTGTGTGTGTTTATTGTGGTTAAAAACATATAACAAACTGAAATGGTGGAACTGTAACCCCAAACATTCTTTGAAATTTGCTCTGTACCTACTTGTTAAATTGTACTTTGAAAGTTACCACCTTTCTGTATATATCTCATATTTCACAATAAGGAAAGAACTGGAACTGTGGAACTGTAACCCATAACATTCTTTGAAATTACCTATAAAATCCTTGTTAAACTGTACTTTGAAAGTTATCACTGTTATGTATATATGTTAAATTTCACAAAATATAAAAAAAAAAAACTATATAAAATTTACTAATAGTGTCATTTAGTACAGTCACAGTGTTGTGCAACCATCAGCACTCTCTAGAGTTCCAGAACATTTCCATCACCTCAAAAGGAAATCCCATACCCATTAAACAGTCACTCCCCATTCTCTTCTCTCCACAGCCCCCGGTAACCACTAATCTGCTTTCTGTATCTATGGATTTGCTTATTCTGGACTGTTTCATACAAATGGAATCATACAATATGTGGTCTTTTGTCACTGGCTTCTATGACTTAGAAGAATGTTTTAATGACTCATCTATGTTATAGCATGTATCAGTATTTTAGTTCTTTTGATGACTGAATATTCCATTGTATGGATATAACACATTTTGTTTATCCATTCACCTGCTGATCGACACTTGGGTGACTTCCACCTTCTGGCTATTGTGAACAGTGCTGCTATGAACACTGATATATGAGTTTTTGCTTAATCATCTGTTTTCAATTCTTTTGGTATCTACTCACTAGTGGAAATGCTGCGTCATAAGGTAATTCTATGTTTAACTTACTGAGGAACCACCAAACTTTTATCCACAGTAGCTGCACCATTTACATTCCCAAGAGCAATGGTTCTAATTTCTCTACATACTTGCCAACATTTCTTATGTTCTCTAATGAGGTTTGAAGCAGTAACTGTGATTTTAATTTGTACTTCCCTAATGATTAATGACATTGAACATCTTTTCATGTGCTTGTTGACCATTTGTATGTCTTTCTTAGAGGTCTATTCAAGTCCTTTGCCAATTTTTAAATTACGTTTATCTTGTTGTTGAGTTGTAAGAATTCTTTACATATTTTGGATATTAGCCACTCATGAGGTACTTATTTCCAAATATTTTCTGCTGTTCTATAAGTTGTCTTTTTACTTTTTTGATAATGTCCTTTAATGCACCATAATTTTTCACAGTTCTTTTACATATATTATTTCCTCTGATATTTTTGGTGGAAATTATTCCATGACTATTTGGATTGTAAAAATAATGAGCCAATGCCTGTAAGAAGGCCCAGGACACACTTGGAGAACAGCTTTAAGTTTATAGGGTCTTATTCATCAGAACCTTATTCTCAGGATAAGGTTCATAACAAATGCAAAGGACTGACTTAATGAATTTTGAAGAAACTCAATTCGGTTTTTTGCTGAACTCCTACTTAACTTTTTTGAGCACTCTCCATGTGGCAGTCACAGTTGTGTTTACATATTAACTCATTTATTTCTCATGACAATAGTATGAGTGGTATGGATACAGTTATTTTCATTTTATAGCTGAACAAACCAAAGCACAGAGGTAAAATAACTTCCCCCAAGGTCCTATAGCTAATACATGCAAAAAGGAATAAACATATATTTGGGCTCTAAAGCAGTGCTATCCTATAGAATTGAATGTGAGCCTCACAAATTTTTTCTAGCAGCCATATTTTTTAAAAGTGAAAAGAAACGGTGAAAATTATTTTATTTAATCCAATATATCTAAAATATTACCAGTTTGACATAATTAATATAAAAATTATTGAGATACTTTTTCGGGGGTGAGTGGGGGTAGGTATGACATATTAAAAATCCAGTGTTTATGTTCCACTAACAACACATGTTGATTCAGACCAGCTATGTTTCAACTGCTATATATGACTACAGTATTGGACAGCCCAGCTCTTTATAAAGCTTATACTCTTAACTATGACCTGATAGTCATTTACTGTTATTCATATATATCTTATCTGAAATCCCAAATTGTGTAATTAATGTTGCTTGTCCTCTTTATTTTGACCCTTCCAACAAATAAATTGATCAGATTTTACTTGTGGGTGGTCCAATTACTTTAGGCAGGGTCATGGCCTGTTTTCATTATTGTCAATTTTTATAAACAGTACTCTAAGAAATTAAGAAAACAAAAATCTTCCATTTTCAATTTCTGAGATATAATATTAAATAACTCAAGCGATGACATCTTTTTGAACAAAAATATTCACTCAGCACTGAATTTCTAAAGATATTAAGGGAGCATCCTCTATCCTATGCACCCTTTAAAATCAAATGTAAAAAGGAGAGGGGACAGAAAAAAAAGAGTAGCATCTTCATATAATCCAAGCAAATATTCCAGTATAGACTACTCCAGGTGGGTTAATGTGCCTTTAAAGGGGAATCAGATGAAATTGTATGAAAGTCTGAAAATGAAACTGAATGTACCTCAGAGTTTGACTAGTGACCATCAGATGGGATTCTGTCATGCGGAAGATGTTATGGATGGCCCGAGCAGCCAGTACTTGTCTCATTGCTTCATAAATCACGTCTGTAGTGCTGTCTGTTTTAACTGCCATTGATCCCAAAAACCGAACTATAAACATCTGTTGTAAAAGAGAATCTGGAAAGAGAACATTTTCTGCTCAGGATCACATTTATTTCCTGCCCACTGCTGATTTGCATACCAACAGCCAAAGACCTCAGGTTTTGCTTGCTTCCTATGGGAGGACATTCTACCATAATTTTCAATACTGTGTTTATAAACCCAAACTGCCAAAGCTCTGGATCTTCTGACCACCAACATTTTGTCAATTTGTTTGGAACTACTCATTAGACTAGAAAGGCACCTCTTTTTCCCTGATCTGTAAAATGAGACAGTGGTACAAGATAAACATCCTTCCAGCACTAAAACTCTAGGTGACTGTGTTTAAGTATATATATATATGTACATATCTCGTACCTTTTATCTGAAAGTAAGAAAATTTTCACTGGAGAATAGAAAATCATTATTTTGACTCATTCATAATAAAGTCATCTAAGACAAGAAAATTTATTTGCAGAAAGTTAAAACCTAATCCTGGGTCTCGTTCAGTCAATACACATTATTATAAAGGGCAGTGAAGGTATTTCATAAACTAATAGAGATCTCAAACTAAAAAAAAATTTGCTTGATTCTAATGAGCTGCTAGTATTGACTTCTTGATTCTAATGAGCTGCTAGTATTGACTTCTTGACAACTGAGTTGTCAAACACAACTAGAAGAATCTTTATTTTCAGTGAAGAATGTTTTAAACATTTACATTCTATAAAAACAGTAATTCGCTTACCCATTATTTTAAACTGAGAAGCCCACTTTTTCCTCACTTGCCCTCCCTATTAAGATCCCTCCCCAAAAGATAATTTAAATGTTAAAAAATTCATTAGCAAAATATAACTGATAATACTGTTATAAGGTTTGATCCCATATGAAGACTGTTTATTGTGTGGACTGTTTAAGGATATACTCAATGCTGTTTGTCCTCTAATATATTTTGATGATTTGAAAAGTCAGCTAGATATAACTGGAGAGAGCCAGATTTTTAACATCATAAAACAACTGTTTTTCTTTTTTGGTCAAACTTGGGAATTACAATACTGCCAATTCCTAAGTCCTACATTTAAGCAAGTGGAGCTTCGTTCTAGTGATGTTCTCAGGTTCCAGTTATGACATCTGTATTAAAATGAAGTCTTTCCAGCACTTCTAGTTATAAATCGCCTTGGCAATTCTGCTCTTCTGAATGTAGTAGGTTATGGTCAGCTCTAAAATCGAGTAGGTGTACATTATAATAATACATAACAACAAATCTAAACACAAAATTTGAACTTAAACACCATTTATTCATGTCATCTTCAAATTCAAAAATGAGTTGTTTGTGCTCTTGGTTTTCTAAAATGAAACATAATATTTCATGACTCACCAAGACTGCATTTTAATGTGACCATTTTATCCTCTGAATTTGCTTTTGTAGGAATGTGATACCAGATTTAGAATCTGTCAACATTTCTATGCAGGGGCTAAAAAACAGTTGTGAGTATGGCTAATGGTGAAACAGCTATAGAAAGTCAACTTCCCCTCAATTTACCTGCCTTCACTGACTGTGTCCTGAAGAGTTTTCAGAGAATAACAAATCTGTGGGTCACAATTTCAATTCATATTCCACATCATAGCTCTTTACAACAAGATTTCATTATTATTTGAATAGTCCTGTCATTTTGTATAGGGGAAAGAATAAGAACACCAAACTAGTCACTTACCTTCTGCTTCTGGAAATGTTTCATCCTCGGTTTCACCAAAAGGATTGATACGCCTAGTGGGATAGTCAGAGTCAGTCATGACAGCTTAAGCTGAAATAACTTAACACTTCAATGTAAGTCAGAATGGCAATGGGGATGGGTAAGGACATGAGAGAAGTCAAATTTACGTTCACTTCTCCCAGAGATAACCTCCCTTAGCCCATACCTGCTCCCTCTGTTCTGATCCAGGAATTCTGTAGCAGGAAGTACAATATCAAATTGAATAGGTGTTCCAGGTGCAATCAGTTCAGATTCAGGAATACTGGCAGCTGCTGCTTTGGAGACAACATTATCATTTTCTGTCTCTGAAATTTTCAGGTTCTGGCTAGAATGTAAAATAAGATGAAAAAAAAATCTTATTTTAACAAATCTCTTAACCTAATGCCCTTACAATGAGATGTATAAATTTTAATATTCGTGTGATTTTTATGCATACAAATAAAAAGGATAGGATTTCAACCAATCTCTGAATCTATTCTACAAATAAATCTTCCTTAAACTTCATTTATGTCCTTGTGTCCTTGGTTAAAAGCTTTCAGATATCCCCACTACCTATAGTTAATGTCTGCTGCACAGCATTCTGCATTGATATAGCACTTATTACATTATACAATAATATTCTGTTTTTTATCTTTCTCCTTATGAGAGAGAGGTTTTTTTGAAGGCAGAAGCTATGGCTAAGTCATATTTATTACTTGGCAGATAGTAGGGGCTCACAGGCGTTTGCTGAATAAATAAAATATTTTGACCTGGCATTCTACCACAGCCTAGCTCTAGTTTCCTTTTAGAGCCTCCCTCTCCCTCCTCCACTCCACTAGAGCTACGTTGGTTCCCCAAACACACCATATACCTTTCTTCATTTTTATCTCCATCTCAACTCTGCTGCACACCCAGCACTCTCTCATACTTCAGCCTAGTCTCAACTTCTCTTCTTTCCCTGAACTCCACTGGAATCTCTCAGTAAGTCACAGGGACAGTCTTGTATCTGTGTGTGCTTCCTGAGCTTAGCACCGTACCCACACAGACTAGTACTGAGATCATGGTGCATAAAAAGAGCGAACCATCTGTATAGCAGTCATGTCCCACCATATTTCCTCTCTTGCCATGTCAGAGCACTGTAGTTTTCCACTTTTATCTTTTCCTCACAGCTAGAGTATAAACTCCTTTGAGGGACAAAGAATGTTAAAGTATTTTGATTCTTACTTTGTTTGGCACAAAGAAGGTTCTCAATGTCTTTTTGTTCATATGATGTTTTGCATGTAAGTATTTTCATATTTCTTAAGCATGCCAATAACTGGATATATTGTATGGAACTCCTTATAACAGCAGTTTGATCGTATGACAAATGATCATATTGAATGGAATATGGATAGAAACACAATACTTAGGCTTGTAGACAGTCACTGCAAGAAGAAACCTTAGAGACCATTTAAACTCCATTCTTAACAAAAAGTAAACTGAGACCTCTAGAGAAACTGAGTTAATTTGAAAGGTGCTCAGCCAGGTGAAGAACTAAGGTCTCCTCATGGCTAGTACAGTGTTTTCTCACGAAATCAAACTGCCTCAGCAATCCAAAATGGGAGAATCACATCTGCTATTTGATTCTATAGTCTTTAAGAAAGGGGTATAATTTTATAAGTGGTAAGCACTGGAGGATGGTATGAGCAGAAGCTTTAAAAGGAGCAAGTGAGTCCAAGACTCTGGCTTCTCTGAGGATCTCTGAGGAAGGGGAGATAACACAATCAAGATAGGGTGGGACCAGGATACAGAGGACCTCGATGCCATCAGGTGTGTCTGAACTTGGTACAGGGAACCACTCAGTGCTCTTTGAACAGAGGAATGACATGATGTAAAGCATCTATTATAACTGACGTCTCCTTGAAACTCTTCTTTCTTGATTTCTGCTGGCACCACATTTTACAGGTTTTTCTCTTCCTTTTCCTGATTTTTTTTTTCCACTCTACTCCAGTGCTGGAGTTCTTTAGGATTCTACTATAGGTGTCACTTCTTCTCCCTCTACACACTCTCTCTAGATGATTTCTTCTATTTCCATTTTAGAGCTGATGAGTTCCCTATGCTTATCCAGGCTAGGCATTTTCTTTGCACTCGACTTTTATCACCCATTGACCACTTGACATTTCAATGGGATGTATCACAGGCCTCTCTGCTTAACATGTCCAAACTGAGCTTTTGATTCCCACTACCAACTCTTCTTCATCTCTTTAAACAATCCACTGTCTGTACAGGTGCTCAGCCTAGACTGCAGTCATCCTTTGATCTGCCCCTTTCCTTCTGTTCCACCATCTCACATATCTCAAGCCATACAGGTTTTAGTTATTTCTGCTTATCTATGCTTACAGAGAAGTCCCAAATCTATGACTTTTCACCTCCTCTGCCATGATCCTGGCCTGAACACCATCATCTTCATCTGGACTTCCGCTACACCTTCCTCACTGGATATACTGCTTGCTCAGCTCTAGTGTTTTCTCCATAGCAGCCAGAGTTGACTGTGGAAAATGTAAAGTGGATCATCTCTCTCTCTCATACACACACACACTGTGTTACACACATCCCATGATCTGTCCCTGCCTGCCTCTCCAACCTCATCTTGGGTCATGAGCTCCCTTTGCCTACCACTGCAGATTATACTGGCCTCCTTTCAGTTCAAGTGCACTAAACTCTTTTTTTCCCATTACAGACCCATAATCCTATCTGGAATGCACTACCTCTGGCTGTTTACAAGAGTGGGTACTTCTCATCTTTTCTCTGTTTAAATATTATCTCCACAGATAGGGTGTACATGGCTCCTCTTTATTTTCTCTCATAGCACCCTCAACATGAGCATCATAGCTCTTTTCTCCATTTTAACTATTTGCTTACTTTTTGCCTCTCTTCTCCCACTAGTCCAAGTTTCATGACGGCAGGATCCATGACCTAGCCCAGTGCCCGGCAGGAAGTGGATGCTAAACAAACATTTGTTGAATGGCTGGATAAACAAATGAATATGGGATATGTAATAACTATAGAATGAGGAAAGGGCACACATATTGCTTAAAAGTAAATGGCAGTTTGTTCCCAAGAGCACACTTTCTTTGCTTCTTTCCCTACTGTCATCAAAATATTTTTTTTTTAACACTTGATCCTGAGAGATAGAACCCCTCTCCCTTTGCAGCTCTGGGGTTCTGGCATCCACTTTTGTCACCCTTCCGATCTCTTGGGTTAAGCTGGCTGGCTAGAATCTTTTTTTCAGGGATTCTTCTGTATTCCTTCTGTGGGGTCCTTCCTAAATGTATGATATACTTATTCTAGAATGTAATTCATCTAAATTTAGGGACAAAAATTAGGAATTGAATGATTGTAACCAAATCTGAGCTACAAATTACATCTTTGTAGAAAACCAGTCACATCTTCTGATTAGTAACACCAATTAAACTATATATTAGCTCCCTAGAATGATGGCATATTAGACTTAGATGAGGCCTTGAAGATCATCCAGTTACCCATCTCCTTATTTCCCAATGTTGAGGGAAACAAGGGCTCAGAGAGTTGAGTGACTTATTCAAGAATATACAGCTCTATTCAAGGCAGAGCTAGTACTCAAAACCAGGTCTCCTAACTCCAACTTGGTGTATTCTCCACGGGGACCAACTAACATTCCTGTAGCTTTACAAACAAGAAGATAAACACATTCACCCAGGAGAAGACTAGAAGATTAACCCCCATTGGCTGCATCTTTATTTTCCATTTCCATTTGTATGGTGCATTCCTGGTAATTGCACTTAATAAGCATGCTACTTGTGTAAACTGTTAAATATTTAAATTACAGTACTGAAATGTTTCTCAGACTTGTTGCCTCTTTCCCATTTTTATAACATTTGTTCCAGTTCTCATGTTCTATTTTACAGCTACTACTACCAAAACATCCTATGGGTCTTTTTACCTGCCCCATCCAGTCTATCCTATGTGGTGCTGCAGAGCAGTCTTTCTAAACCTGATTCTGATGATGTCACACCTTTTCTCAAAACCTTCAATTCTTCTTCACTGCCTTTAACTCCCAAGCATGGCACTTCAGTCTGTCACAGTTGGACTCAAATCTATTTTCTGGCCTTATCTTCTCCTATTCCTTCTCATTTACCCAGTGCTAGGTGTGGGATCACTGCTTCCACACTGCATAGCAGTGAGACCTTGGGAAGTTACTTAACCACTCTTAGCTTTCTAATGACTTCTTCTGGAGTCATTAGGTAATATCTGTAAAACACTTAATGGGGTTCTTCCTACTCTGCCACTAAAAGATGAACATCAAATATAGTCATACTTTTAATTACTTTTTATAAGCATGACAAATAATATAGGTCTCTACTATTTAACCAAATGTAAACTCTCTTAAAGACAAAAAGTGAACTATATCCTAAAGCAGTATTCAAACAAGAAAAGCTGTACGCATGAAAATGATCACTGTAGTGCAGATGATAATAGCAAACAAAGGAAGGAAAGATAACCCAAATAATCAGTAGGCTGATAATAATAAAAGATGGAATAGTGTGTAGTTATTAAAAGCAACAAGTATAAAAAATGTATAAATATATGAAAATACAATATAAGTACATATATGAAAAAATCAGTATGTACAGATAATGCCTGGGCAGTAATAGACACATAAAAGGTGATTTTGTTCCTTCTTTAAAAAAATTTTTTTGTTACATAACTTTGTTGACGTTGATACAAAATCCAGAGTAGCAGGATCCCCAATATAAGTTCTGTTTGCTCAGAGTGCAGCAGCACGGTCCAGTGGAAAGGACACAGATGCTGAATCTGACAGGTTTGCACCCTGGCTCTTCCACTCTTCTGTGGTGTGAACATGGGCAAAAAGCCTTCCCTAGTCATGATTACTGGTTCTGTACAACAGGGCTCAACAAAACCTCTGGGAAGGTTTGTGAGGATTCAGTAAGCCAAATACCTAATATACAGTTGGGGCAACACAAAAGCTAGTTTACCTTAGTCCTTTAGTTACCTGGGGCACACGCTTTCTTGTTTTTTTCCAAAACTTGTGATAGGAGTCACTGCTTCAAGAGCCGTCTGATTCAACTTGATTGCAACTGCCTAAAAGTCACAGAAGGACACACTTAGTCCCAGGAGGTGGACACTTACCTTTCATATCAAGAAAAGGGCTGAGATGCAGGCTGTTAATTACCTCTGGGTTGTCAGTCAGGTAGATCTGTCTGGAGATGTTGTTTATTGCACATATCCACTATAGAGGACATTAAAAAAAAAAAAAAATACACTGAATCCCCAAGTCACTCACTATACTAGGAAAGAAGTGAAACAAACAGAATCTTTACCTCTTCATTTTCCTTTCTGCTCTCTGCCTGGAGGATTATTCCCCTGAAATAAAATACATTTAAGTAAGTAATCTTATTTAAATGACTGAGGATTCTTCTACATAAACTGAACTCAGCTGGGGTATGGAAGGGAAGGCCAGAAGGGCAGAATAATAGGAAGGAAAGAAAATGGAGCTCCAGCCTTGGCTCTGCCACTAATTCACTATATGATCTTGGATGAACACTTCCTTTCACTGGGCATCAGCTTTCTCATCTATAAACTGAGGAGGTTGGACTCTTGAGATTTTCTAGCCCTAGTCTATGATTCTATAGTGAGGATCAATCTTGTTGACCCACTCTTAGATTATTCAGGGCAACCAGGACTCCAGCCACACCAGGACCTGACAGCTGCTCCACTCCTTTTCAGGAAGTGAAGAATCTACACATGGAAGGCCAGGAACTATGATATAAATATACTGCCTTACCTTTGTGATGGCCTTCCTCATACCATCTAAAGGAGGTAGGGAACATAGATCTTATCCCTGTTTTGTATCTGAGGAAACGGAGGCCCAGGGGAGTTGAGTAACTGCATGGGACCATGACTAGAATACAGGCATCTTCATTCCTAGGTCACTTCTCATCAACGAGGGAGGAAGAATAATGTCTGAAACTGCTCTGCCAATCTGGGAGACATTCACGACCATCCCAAAACTGCTTCCCCACCTTACCCCAAACACTCTATTGATCAAATAAAATCTTACTAAGTACCTGAATACAGAAAGCATATACAAGTAGAACAATTCTGACTGGAGAACAGGGCCACTCTACCTCCAAGCTGGGAAATCCTGAAGAAATTCCATGGGACTCTGAACTCTTTGGAGCTCAGTTTGAAAACCACTGCTCTAGGTAAGAGGGGATCCACTGTGAGTAACTTCAAGGTTGCCATTTTTTAATGCATGACCTCTTCAGGACCTCTTAAGTGCAAGGGGGTACGTGGGAACAGCATGGGAACAAATGAGACTGCTGCACCTGAAGGAACTGCCCACATCTTCTGTTTCAGCTGGAAAAATTGGCTCCTCAGGCAGGTTATCCTTATGTATTATCCTCATCCTGGCCCCATAATACAAATACAAATGCTTGTTTAGGAAAAGGATAGGAGTTGCCAGAGCCTTTCTCTCTCTGGGAATCTATGCTGACAACTATTTTTATCACTTTCTTACACACACAGGTCATGTCTTCTCCAAAGCCACAGACAAATCCTCACTGGGGCTCCTTAACAAGGCAGGTTGACTCCCATATGGGTCACACATGCTTGCTTAAAGAGAACGTAAAGCCATCCTCCTGAAAGGTCAATAATACCCGAAACGGGCCTCTCCCATGAAGGGCTGGCACGCAGGAATGAGCTAAGGAAGCCCTTGGCGGGGGTGGAGTTACCACACTTGATCTCCTCCCAAATAAAACCCGTGAGACATACGATTTTCCATTTGGAGTGGTGATCTGGAAGCAGTATCGTCGGTCTTCACAATCCACCGCCATCACTGAGCAGTTGTCCAGATCCTGGATCAAACCTCCTGCTACTGCTCCCCTGGGCTGACACATGAGATTTCCGCCTTGGGTGAAGAAGTAAAGTCTCTCCCAGGTTGTGGTGACCAGTCCTGTTTTACTGTAAGCATTGTTTTGGAAAAACCCATTAGTACCAGGAAGCAAGAGAGGTACCTCAAAGTCTTGCTGCCTCCTTGTGGGTAATAGCATTTTAGAAATATGAGTTTCTTTTATTAAAGGAAAACTTCTTTGAAAATAATTCAAGGGAAGAGTAGCAGAAGTGGTACAATTTTGCTAGAGGGATCTAGGAGACTGCAGGCTCTGCTCATATGGGAGACACCAGTCCCAGCGCCAACTCCAGATCTATGGGCAGGCTATGCCTACTGCTATTGCAGCCACACTCACTTCTAAACCCAATTATCTGCAACTAGAATCAGTCCATCCCCTTTAGGAGGAAATGAAAAGCTAAATCTAGGTAGAGACGTAAGGGTTGCCTCGGCCCACAGCATACACCCAGAATCCTGGAGGCCCACACAAGACTGGGTTTTGCTGCAGCGGGAGGTTATTCCTATTTTGTGGGCTGCTTATAGGAGGAAAACCCAGTTCCTGGCAAATAACACCAGAAACTTTCTATCCTCACAGAACAAAAGGGGAACACTGAACATGCATTCTCAACAAGTTTATAGACCTCTTAGGGGCTCCACCCTAGCAAGAAAACAGCTGGCAATTCCTCTTCATATATCCTGCACTGGGGAGATATCAAATACACTTACTTGATTCAATATTTACTAAGTAGCAATTATGTGCAAAAAGCACTGGGCTTCCTGCCCCAACAGTTACAACAATATCCAAAATATAGCAAGAGCTATGATGCGAGTGCTCACAACCTGCTGGGAATTAACTTATTTAATCCTTGTAACAACTTTATGAGATAGGTGCAATTATTACCTCCATTTTACAGATAAAGAAATCAAGGCCTAGCCTAGCCAGGGTGTCTGATACCAAAGTCAGTGCTCTTTATCACCACACCATGACACTTCTGTCTGCTCTGAAAAGCAATTACATATCACTCCTTTAATTCAAAATGGGCATTTCAAAACATGAGTGTTAAATATGTGAGCCAATCTATATGACTAAATGAATCTAAAAGCTTTCTAGTGCTCAGACTCGTGCTTCAGAGGGAGGTCTCTAGTGCACTGCTCACACCTGGACCAGCTGGCATGGGGGCAGGGGACAGGGGTATAGTGACACTCAGTGTCCAGGATAACAACAGTTAAGAGTGGTCTATTTACAAATGGCCATGACGACCAGGGACAGGGGTGGCCTGAAGTGCCCTGGAGTCCATGGCATGGGGTATTTACTCACATACTCCACCTCTTAGTGCAGTTTGGGATCTGGGTCCCAAGGCTTCCTATGCCTGGGGGGAGAATGGTGTGGTAGAGTTCTTCCCCATCTCATCCAACCCCTCCTTCAGGCTTTAATGGGCACTTAAGAGATTGTTTTTTAGCCACCAGTTAGGAAAAAGAGACTCCAGAAGAAACAGGTAATGCCATTCTCACTTTCTAAGATTAAGGTAACCAGCCTTCTGGATAAGGTTCCTGTTGATCTGCGGTGCAGCCACATCAAAGTCTGGAGTGTAAACCGATTCATCAACAGAAAGGAATTCTTGCTGGGAAACCTGCATCTTTTCCACTTCGGCTTCCATTTCCACCTGAATGCTTAAGACAGAAGGTGTTAGGTCAGTCACTCATCCCTGGCAAACCCAGCACTGCTGCTCTGCTTATAAATGGAGCTACCAGCCTCCTACATGGCCACAACTCTCCACCATTGAACTTTGGCTCCAAAGGCTGCAGATTACAGGGACTCATGCTGTTGTTTTAAAATAGACCATAAAGAATACCACTGGGCTATGCCTGAACCCAGCTAAATAATTTCTTTGCGAAGTGGTAGCCATGCTCAGAACTGTTAATACAAATTTTAGGTAAAAGCTCTGATGGGCCCATCCTCTGAGACCACATGTGCAGGCAGCTTGTGAGAGGGCTATAAAGGAGAGAATGAAACAGCAGTCATCACTGCCCACCTCTTGGTTTAGGCAGAGGTGTTGGAGATAGCCACGGGAGGTAGGAAAATGACCAGGAAGTGGTACTGAGGTGCAACAAAGCCAAGGGCAATGCTTTGCCTTTTAGAATAACGAAAAAACTGCCCCAAGATTGCTCGGGCTGCCTGCTCCAGGGCTGCCCATAGTACTGCACAAGGGGTCGAGGGCTTGGCAGGCCTAGATTTAGGCTCTGGTACATTAGTCCCTGGATTTCATGTGAATGTGTGCTGAGGTGTGGAAAACGTGGAAGCTTTAGCTTGAAATAAGCAATTGCCCTTTTCCCCAAAGGTGAGGTCTCAATAGGATACCCCACCCAGTGGTGACAGTCTTGGTTATGAAATCCTGAATGCAATATGGCCACTCTAACTGTGAAAGTAAACTTTAGAGGGGATGTTCCACTTCTGCACTGAAAAGGTAGCAAGACAGAATTCCAAATATTAAGTTCAGAAGGAATCTTGAGGGCCAGCTAGTCCAGTGTTTCCAAAGATTTACTCTCAAAAGGGTTCTGCAGTTAAGAGTCTGGGGTTGTACATTCTATAATTTCCTCTTGGAGCTTCACAATGTGTGCTGACTGTATCTTGTTTAATCCAGCTCAATGCAAGCAATCAAAGTTAATGTTGGCTTCTCTGACATTTGAGTGGGATGACTGGGGATTACCACTGGTGACCTTAGGATAGGCAGGCTGGAAAACAAATCTCATTAGTTTAACCTGCTTATCATTGCTAAAGCCCAGAAAATTAAATGAGAATAAAAACTGAGCAGTACAGGAGGTGGAAGGAGGAAGCCAAAGGCAGGCAAAACCACTTAGGTTCTTAGCCTTTTGTGGGCGACAAACTTCTTTGATGAAAATCTGATAAAAGATAATAATCTCCCCAGAAAAACACTCATGTATATCAAGATGACATTTTGAATACAATTTTAGGGAGTTTATAGTAACTGTCCCACCTGACCCTCCTCCACCCCACAGAGACCCCAAGTTCAAAAACTCTGAACTAATCCCAAAGCTCCCAGGAAGTAAGCAACAGGACAGAGAAGTGTCTGCTTTCAACTGGTTGTCTTGTAAGATTAAATAATTTTAAAAAGCATGTTTCATTTAATTTAAAAAAGCAAACAAGCAAAACAAAACAAAACAGGAGGGCACAAGAATCTAAGAAATGTAGAAGAAAGAAATCCAAGAAGGTGGAAATGTATCTCTGTGATGTGATGGACCACAGCTCTATGGAGCGGTCTGAAACAATGCCATCCTGTTTGGATTAGGGCTGGTTTTGTACTCTCTCATACTTTGAGTACAGGAGAGTGTCTGGGGCACCCATCTCACAGGGAAAGGACTTCAAAGCCATGGTACCACCTCTGGATGCTGTACCGCAGCCTCTCTCGGCAGGCTGATAATGCACGTAATGTGGCAGCCAAACCATGTCCCAGTTTGGAGAAGCATGGCAGTATTTATGTACTCACCAGAATAAAACTTAAGTGATAGGAAAATTAGAATTCCTAAACTGAATGCCCCCTATTGGAACCAGAAAGTTAAACTGCTTCAAGGTTCAGTTTGAGAACTTTGCCTATGGTCTGTTACCCTTGTAACTAAATATGCCTTTGTCAAGTGGCTGAGGGGTGACTGACTCAGAACTAACCCTGGCGCATGGGGTGAGGGCCATGTAGCCAGTGTGTAGGCTCTGCCTCTACCGCTTGGGTCAGGTCCTGTCAGGATGGCTGGTCCAGCCCTGTGATGGCCTAACAGTGGCTCATGGAGATGCTGATGAGGAGGGAAGACACAGGCCCTAGGATCTGCAGAGTGCACTCCGGCACCCCAGAAACATGGGGACAAAGGTCCCACCATATATCAATTAAAAAAACTAGTACAGGAAAAATATCTGAGTCTTGGATGGTTCTCCATAAACACTGAGAGAAATACTGCTAGAAAGGGACAACTTACTGACTCTTATCTTACTTTCTCCTAACATTCCTGGGGGCTAAACAACCAAACTAAAAGGCAGGAAACTGAAATCAGGTTTCAAAAATAGCTTCTAACATAATCATAAATCTAACCTGGTCCCAGCTATCAAGAAAAAAAACAGCCCAGCGACTTTCAGGAAGGATTATGTGATTTCACAAACTATACCTCTCCCCTCATGTTTGTATGAACGCTGAACACTAGTTTTTCTTAGGATTTAGTCTTTATTTTCAGAACATTTTAGGTAGACTTCTGCCTAGATAAATCCCACAGCTTGCCCTTCATAAGGTATTTTAAAATGCAACATACCTGAGAACACAGGCACTTTCTCTTCATTTTTTTTCTGCATGAAATCAAATTCTATACTCCTACTTCCATGCTTTATTTACAAGTATGTATACAGAGAGACACATTTCTGTACTCCAGAAATCATGAGCAGTACCCAAGTAATCAGGTGTCCGAGCTCTTAATGAACTCAGCTTGATGCTGCAGGTACCTGCAATTCTCCACACACTCCCATGTGGAAGCTGACAGGAGGCCAGGGGGTGAGAGAAGCCACAGCATCCGCCGAGTATGGAGACGACCGTCTGAAGCCAGTAATATATTTTTTCAAATACAAGTATTTACAAGGCCAAACTGCAGTTTGTTAAATTAATGTAAAAAAAAGGCCTAAAGCCTCACTTTTCTGTTATAAATTAATGTGACAGTTTCTTGGAAGGTATAGCACTTCTGGCTGCTATTTCCATTAGCTTTCAGAGAAAAAAAAGCAAAGCGCTCTTCTAAACCCATGGCAAAAACTTGGACTCAAATGCTTGTAACATGTGAAACTTGAATATTAACAAGAGGAGACTCTAACAATACAAATGTGAACTTAGTGGGGGAAATAGCCCTGCTGACATTTTAACCTTAATTTAGTCTTTTAATGTAATGGATAGGACTCTGGGCTCTGCACAGGTCAGGAGCTGCTGAACGGTGTACTAAAAATAGTCACAAACAGCAGTGGCTTAGGTGAGGATGCTGCTTCTCAGAGTTCATGGAGTGCACAGGGGCTCGCTGGGACCCTCTGCAGCCCGCACCCTCCCTGCCTCCCAGAGAGGCTGGTTTAGTAGGACAGCAAAAGACACAGAAGATCCAAACCAGAGTACAGCCTTACCTTTGAACCATGTCGCCAACAGAGGACAAAAACTGGTCCATATTTTTGGAAAACATCTCTGCTCCCTTCTTAAAAAAGTTAATCTGAAAGATATAATTATGATATTCTGAAAATCATCTAGGAAAAGGTGCCCAATGAATCCCTCACATGTGAGGCTGAAGGCATGAGGTGGCTGACACTGGCTGACTGGCTTCTCCCCACCCACTGCACTGTCGCACCTCGACCAGAGCCTCCACCTTACCAGCTGACAGCTGCTCCGGACATCCCCGGTGTGTTTGTAAAACAGGGACATCGATACCCAGCTATCTTGCTGAATGGCTATAAACATCAGGAACAGAGTAAGTGGATGGTACATAATAAGTTCTTCAGTTAATTATTATAGCAGATAATTGTTTTTGATATTATTTTCATCAGCTTTTTACTTGTGTGAATTTCAGATGGTAAGTTTCTTGAGGGCAAGGATTAGGTCTTATTCAACTTTTTATCTCCAGGAGCTAAATCAGTGTACGACAAACAACAGACTTAGGCATGGCCTCAAAAAGAAACTCTCAAAAAGAGAAATGAGGTTCTTGAAGAAATAGCTGACCATCCAGCTGGGCCATTTGCCAACCACATGCACCCCTGAACACAGGCTGGAAGGATGGTGATGTGGCCGATACTGCAGAAGAAATCTGGATTAGTTAAAGGCCCTTAAAAGCCTCTTCTAACCCTGACAGCAAATATGTAAGGAACACAGCAGGGCCCTGGTACTATGTGGGTGCTCAGGACAGGCGAGGTCCCTCCTGATCTCCAACATTCTGTGATCCTTTACGTGTCCAGGGGAGGAGCATGGCACCTAGGAGCCCTGAGAATTATACAATTTGAAAACAAACAGCAGCTACTAACTTTTTGGGCACTAACAGAAGGAATCCCTTATTTCCTGTGACTCCTACATATTTACTTCTTACAAAGTGTGGGTTCCCTGACAGACCTTGGAGGGCAGGGGTACAAGAGAAAGAGGAAGAAGGATATTTCTGTTCATTACTGACATCTGCAACCATTCCATCCTCAAAAGCTCACGTTTCTATTTCTTCTTGTGGTCATCACTTTAAAAAAATCTAAATATTGGGCCTGAACTAACTGCTCCATGTTACATGCCTGATTGTTCAGAGGTGACAATAAATCTAAGTCATAAAAAGAGAAAACACTCAGCTTGGACATGAATATTCTCTTGCATGAAACCCCAGCTCATTGACTGACTTGGAAGTCAACCTTGCCCTGGGTTGTGGGTGCAGAAATCTACCGCACTCCGAGGAACTCAGTAGGTGACATCCTTCCTTCTGTTCCCCTGGGGAAGCTATATACCAGCGTCCTCAGTTTTCACAGTATAAAAACACTTGATGATTCTAATTACCCTAATGCAAGGTAATACATGCAAGGAGATGTTATGGCCTCATGATCTTTGACTCATACAGAGTTGACATTGTAAATGCTGTTTTGAATCCCAGAAATGTTACGTATCAAAACCGTTAAATGGACATTTTGCATTGCTAAATGCACAACATCATGGTGGCTCCCCCCTTTGCCCCCTCCCTGAACACCTTTGGGATTTATGCTGTAAGGCCATGTCTTAATTCCTTCACAATTTGTAACCTCTTTAGGGTAGGGCCCACACAATTCCTGAAAGAACATCTGATGAATGGATGAATGGAAGGAAAGGATAAGATACTGGCTTCCACAGCTATGTGACACAGTACTTATCCTGTGAATATCATAGATTTCATTTTTGTGTTCTCATAAACCTATGCACAGATTATGAAACTCTGGTTTGTTCATAGGCATGAGGACTGAATCATGATTTAATTGAAAACCTGTTTAACAAGGGCAAAGAAGGCAGAAGTGGAGGCAACTCACCTCCACCAAGGTGGGTGGGTCTGAAAAGCCTGATTCATTGGAACATCATCTAAAGGCCAAATGGGCCTCAATGAACAGCAGAAAGTACAATGGCCCATAAAACTATTAGCTAACAATATGGGATGCTCAATAAACATTGATTTAAAAGGGTTGATCAGACAGGAGAGTGCATTCTGAATCATCTAAAAGACTCATGGTGTTAGACAACAAATTAGCTACAGTTTTCATTAGGATTTTAAAAATCTGTAGGGTAACAGACTATTTGGTCATGTATCTTGCAAAGTAATCAGAGTCAGTGTGCTCTGTTCTGTTTTCCTAACCACCACACCCACAGCCTCTTTCCCCTTGTGACCAGTGACATTCACTTGAGAAGTCCAGGCTGGGAAAAGTGGTGTAGTCCTTGGCTACAAAGCAGAGTGAAACCAACTGCTGTCAAACCCATCCTCCTGGCCTCATGGGACCCTTCTGTAAGCAACCAAGCACCCCAAGCAGTGATGGATCCGGACTAGAACTATTCATCTTTCTGAGACTCTAAGTCCAGGACTCTGGCTCTGCCTACAGTTCTGGGGCCAACCTCCCTGAACCCAGGCCCTCTACCTGAGTAGGGTTTACAGGCTCTGAAGGCAAGGACTGTCAGTCCAGGGAGAACGGACATGTCAGGAGGTGTTAACTGAAAAGAACAAGGGGAAGACTGGTATTCTCCAACAAAGCTAGAAAATCCACCAAGGCAGAGGTGCAATACTTAACTAAGGAGAAAGTGAGAACCACAGAGAGTAAGTGAGCATAAACTTGGAAAAATGCTTGTTAAGAGGAAGCTGGATGGTTCTCAAGGATTTGCTGAGGACTAAAGCCCACAACTGGACAGTACGAGGTTTTAGTTTTCCTTGCTTTAACCCAGTTTCACTCAAATGACTCAGAAAGATTACATTTTCCTATTTAAATTTTACCTCTGAAAGCATAAGCTGACTTTAGTGTCCTGACCACTCAACAATGTAACAACCTGCTCAGATGTGGCCCTCTCTCTAGCTAAGCCAACTTGGCAGGTGAAATCACTGCCCTCCCCACTACGTGGGATCAGACACCCAGGGGAGTATATCTCCCTGGCAACGTGGACTATGTCTCCCGGGGAGGAATCTAGACCCGGCATCATGGGAAGGAGAACATCTTCTTGACCAAAAGGGGGATGTGAAAGGAAATAAACTACAGTGGCAGACAGATTCCAAAAGGAGCCGAGAGGTCACTCTGGTGGGCACTCTTTCGCACAATATAGACAACCCTTTTTAGGTTCTAGTGAATTGGAGTAGCTAGCAGTAAGTACCTGAAACTATCAAACTACAACCCAGAACCCATGAATCTTGAAGACGACTGTATAAAAATGTAGCTTATGAGGGGTGACAATGTGATTGGGAAAGCCATATGGACCACACTCCCCTTTGTCTAGTTTATGGATGGATGAGTAGAGAAATGGGGGAAGGAAAACAAACAAACAAACAAAGGCACCAAGTGTTCTTTCTTATTTTAATTGCTCCTTTTCACTTTAATTTTTATTCTTCTTATTTTTGTGTTGTAGTAATGAAGGTGTCAAGGATTGATTTTGGTGATGAATGCACAACTATGTAATGGTACTGTGAACAATTGAATGTACACTTTGTTTTGTATGACTGCATGGTATGTGAATATATCTCAATAAAATGAATCAAAAAAAAAAATTCAACTGCAAGCTGCTTGAGGGCAGGACCGGGGGGGGGGGATAAAAAGAACAATGTAACAACCATATTAAGAAGATGGACAATTGAGCTTGGATTTTTAAAGAAGCTCTCTTGTTCCTCGTCTCCCTGAATGAAAATGATGTGTTTGTGTTTTTCTGAAATAATGATATATATGAAATATAAAAAAATATATTTTAAAAACGTATTATAGAAGTAATAGATGCTTACATGTGGAAGCTTTTTTAAAAGTTGGAGATTAAAACAAAAAGAGTTGGTGATTCTTTTCATGAACATTTTGCTTTTTCACATTCCTTTCTTTTCTTAGCCCATCAACTAAAAGAAGATTCTGGGGTGCATTTCTCATATGTCAAAGTGAAGTTTCAAAGTGAACAGAAGCAGAGCTAATTCAGGACAGGAATAGAAAGTGAGGTGGTGGTGCTGTTACCCTCACATTCTTATACACTTTTGTCCCCACTACACTAGTACTATAATGGTTAAATCCCCATAATTCAACTGGACCATCTCTCAAGACAAATATTCAGTAGACCATGAAATGGGGTAAGAGTCAAAAAAAAAATGGGCAGAACCCTGGGTATAAGCCTAGGTTTACCAACCTGAGCAGTTAGCTTCTCCTAAGAAAACTGGGCCAGGATGGCCTTTCATTTAGCACACATAAAGGGCCATGCAGGCTCTGCCCCAGGAAGGGTTGGGATCAAGGCCGTCATTTCCTGAACTTACGACCTAACAAGCCCAGCTAAAGATGATCCAGCCCAACTGGAAGCCTCCAAGTGCTGAATCTCAGGACATTCCAGGGAGGTCATTCATGTGTTTCTTCCTGTGATGACACTTTGGTTTCTCCTAAATGGTATCTCAGTAGAATGCCATGCTGCCTCCACACCTGACTTAGTTCTCAACTCTCAGGTAAAGGGCCTCCCCTACCTGTCCGTGGGCAAAACCCATCATGGGCTCCATCATGGCCACCCGCTTTCTATACTGCAGTGCATTGAGGGCACAGTAATACTGAAGAGATGAAAGGTGCTGTTTCCGCCGTGCGACTGCCACCTCTTTTACAACTTCAGCCTTCACCTGATTAAAAAGGAAAAGGAAAAATTTTGAGTCATCTAAGGTATAAGACAATTCTGTAAGAGCATGGAACTTTGAAACATGTTTGTTTATTCATTATAGCTATTTCCATGACAAATAAAACAAAACACAGAGAAGGTCCCATCTCAATTTCAAAAAATCCAAATTAAACTGCAACAAAGTAATAACATTTCATTGCTTGTGAGGCTGCACTGAAGTGAAGCCCACACTTTCTGCTGGTGGCACAACAAAATATTACAATCTTTTAATAAAACAACATGGCAGTATGCATTGAAAGTCAAAAACATTTGGTTCACTTTTAAGACTGTACTCCAAGAAAATAATTTAGCCCAAGGAAATCATGTAACAGAAGAAAAAATTACATGCATGAAAATATTGAATATTATTTATAGGAACAGAAAAACCAGTAAGTACAGTTCAAAGAATCAGAGTCAACATGGAGGGCAAGGAGTTCATCTGATCTGAGTGTAGTGTAGGAGTCAATCATATGAAGAACCCAGCATAAGTTAAAAATCATTGTGTGATCATAATTTTACAGTGGTTCCAACTCTATGTCTAATAAATCAGTCTGGAGAGCTAGAATAGAGACACATAGATTCCGAATAAATAATTAAAAGTCAATGGATAGAAAAAAAATCATCAAGACACTCAATGTCACAGATTCACAACAGGAAGACAAAAGGAGCTGAAGGAAGTGAAGTGAAAAATAACATGGAAGATACTCTTACCTTTTCATTCTCTTTTTTTTTTGGAAGCCTGCTATATTTTGCCATTGAGATGTCATGCTCTGAAAATAAAGAGACATTTCAGCATCCAGATGGGTTAAAAAGTAAGAATTTTCATTCAGCTCCTCTTCTCACACACATACTATAACTTCTACCCCCACCCCACCATCCCCCACACTAAACCCACGCACAGCATCAAGAAGGGAAAAGAGGCCTACCATTACTGGCGAGTCCAAAGAGATCCTTTAAAGTGCTTACTTCTGAATAAGAGAAAAGGGAACAACTTTGAGCAAAGAAAAATAAAACATGCCAACCAGAGCTCCAACGAAAATAGAGTATGCGTGAAGGGGAAAGGCTCATCAAGCACCCCTCTCTGCTCTCATAGGGCCCTGGCCTGCTGTCTGGGAATCCCCCGTCTCACTGGGGCTTGTGGCTTCAGCTGCAGCCACATTCAATGACCTTGGAGCTCTGGAGCCTTCCACCCAAACTGCCCACGTAGCCCTTCCTCTCCGAGAGTGATCTGTAAAGGAGAAGGCTTTAGGATGGGGCTGGAAGGCTTTAGGATGGGGCTGGAGCGCATGGGGCCAGAGACTTTTTGTGGAGATTGAGAGTATAAACTTAGGCTCTGGTTCTGCTGAGTATTTTAATTCATCTTTCCTCAGAATGCCCTGACTATACCCAGACCTAAAAATTTCTTGTTGTTGTGATTTTAGTGTTACTTATTTAAGTCATCACTGACAAAGAATATGGGATGCCTGTTTTTATTTTTTTTTTTTTAAGGGAGCCATCAGTGTATGCACAACAAGCCAATGGCAATAGCTATTACCTCATATAGGTGCTACACCCATCATTCACAAAGATGGCTTAAAGTCCAAGATAAAAAAAAAAAAAAGAAAAGTTAGTCCTCTAGAGCAACTAGTAAATAGCCAGGAACAACCAGTAAATAGTCTGAAACAACTGTTGGGGGACATCTGCGACTGGACACACATCGTACACCAGTCCAGAATGGGTGGAATGGCTAAGTCCGCAGCATAGAACTGTAAGTAAAGCTCCCCAAACTGCGGAGCTGGTGCCCCTCTCCCACTGGCACAGCAGGCTCAGTTGGGACATTGCCCTGTGGGAAAAAGAAGCAGTCTACTAGGTGTAAGGGAAGGTAACTTAACCAAGCTCCAGCTACAGTTTTAATTAACAATTCTGACTACTGAATACAAGCTATGATTGCAGATAAACCTGGAGCAAGCAGGAAAGGAACCCTGAGGTCTCTCCCTGCAGAGAGGAGGCAGGACTGATGGAAAAAATAATAAATTAACAAAAACAGAGGCTTCTTAGAGACAGCTGAGCTCAGAATACTAGAAAAGGGCTGTGCCCCAACAAAAGAGGCACCTAGAACCAGGTACCAACTCTGATTGGTGAAACTGGGGGCTCGGGACTGACTCTGCAAAGGGGATTTCTTTCTTTTTCCTTTCTTTTTCTCTCATTCTAGGTGGCTCATTAGAAACACCTCATGCATTTTCAGTTGTCAGCTTTGACCTAAGCAAAGCTGGAGTTAAGAGAGTCAGCGAGACAAAGGAAGAAGTCAAGTGAAGTAGATAATTCCATAAATGGCCTATCTTCCCTAAGAAAAGGGGGGCAGGGCCCAGCTCAAGTGGCTGCCCTCCCTCAGAGAATTCAGACCCAAGGGCCTAGGAGAAAAAAAACAGAAACAGTTTAAGCTTGGCTTCTGACACCCTCAGTCCCTGGTTGGGACACAGTCCACTGAGAATGAAAGGCACTACACCTCTTTACACCAGTGGGGAGCTGCAGGCTGACAAGCGCCACCTGCTGGGCAGGAGAGGAAAAGCACAGAGTCTAGAGCCTCACAGGAAAGTCTGACAACCTACTGGGTCTCATCCTCAGGAAAATCTGATACTGATTACACCCTCCTCCGAAACCAGGGCGCGTCTCATCTGGGAAAATATGACTGGGGTAATCAAGGGAATCAGATGCCTAGACAACAAAAAATATGAGTCACATTAGGAAAAATGAAAATATAGATCAAAGGAATGAGCCTATACTTCAAATGAGATACAAGAGTTAAAACAACTAATTAAAGATTTTCAAACAAATCATCTAAATCAAATCAATGAGTTGAAGGGAAATGTAGCACAAGAGATAAAGGATATATAGAAGACACTGGATGACCATAAAGAATTCATAAGCTTGAAAAAAAAAATGAGAGAACTTATGGGAATGAAAAGCACAACAGAAGAGATGAAAAACACAAAGGAGAAATACAATGGCAGATGTGAAGAGGCAGAACTGGAGGACAGGACATCTGAAATCCTACAAACAGAAGAACAGATAGGGAAAAGAATGGACAAACATGAACAGGGTCTCAGGGAACTGAATGACAACATGAAGCACATGAATATATGTGCCATGGGTGTCCCAAAGGCAAAGAGAAGGCAAAGGGGGAAGAAACAATAATGGAGGAAATAATCACTGAAAATTCCCCATCTCTTATGAAGGACACAAAATTTCAGATCCAAGAAGTGCAGCATACCCCAAACTGCATAGAACCGAATAGACCTACTCCAAGACACTTAATAATCACATTAGTAAATGTCAAAGACAGAATTCTGAAAGCAGCAAGAGAAGAACAATCCATCACATACAAGGGAAGCTCAATAAGACTATGTGCGGATTTCTTAGTAGACACCATGGAGGCGAGAAGGCAGTGGTGTAATAGATTTAAGATACTTAAAGAGAAAAACTGCCAACCAAGAATTCTATTTCAGGCAAAACTGTTCTTCAAAAATGTGGGGAGAGTTTAAAATATTTTCAAACAAACAGACACTGAGAGAATTTATGAACAAGAGACCTGCTCTAAAAGAAATAGTAAAGGCAACACTAAAAGCAGATAGGAAAAGACAGGAGAGAGAGGTTCGGAAAAGAGTGTAGAAATGAAGACTATCGGTAAGGAAAAAAAAAGAGCTGAGAGAGGAGCTGGAACACAACCCGGGCCAACCATGTGCCTTCCCAGCTAACAGAGGTTTTCCAGACACCATTGGCCTTTCTCTGTGAAGGTACCCCCTCACTGGTGCCTTACTTTGGACACTTTTATGGCCTTAGAACTATAAATTTAAAACTAAATAAATCCCCTTTATAAAAGCCAATCCATTTCGCGTATTTTGCATAATGGCAGCATTAGCAAACTGGAACACAAGGGAAGGCTTATGTAAAGGTTCTGTGATTGTAAGCTCTTACAGCAGTCACATCTATTCATGAATTGTAACAGTTATTTCTAAATTCTGAGATGCTGAGCTGTCTGTGTGTGACCTGGTTGGTCCCTGGATCTTCAGGTGTCTGTGTGGCGCCTGGGACTCGAAGCCAGAGTTCAGCAGCAGTGAGTGTCAGCACTGCCCCATGCAGCAACTGTTAAAGATGCTAAAACAGAGATCAGACTTTGATTGGAGATATGAACGAAATGAACTTGGTTGAGGCTGAGGTAGATCAGACTAAAGGGAAGAGGATGATATTCATTGTGTTTTAAAACTTTGGCTTCTGTGTGGGACCAAAGGAAGAGATGTTTATTTGGTACAAAATCTATATTTTCTGTAGCACACTATATACTTCAATTTGTATGGTCAGTTTAATCAAACACCATAATTACATGGAACCTTGAATAGGGAGTGAGACTTGGTTGGTTTGTACAAGTTAGTGTGAAGCCCCAATATATCCCAGGGTAATTTGGGCAGAGAAAAAAAAGTATTTGCAAAGTCCCGTGAGGGACAGGGGAAAAATGTGGAAATATTAAATTTCCCCAGCTGGGGAATTCCTGATATTCTTGAAGCTCTGGGACTACCAGTTTAGTAGGCCAAGCCCTCAATCTTGAGGCTTGCCCTTATGAAGCCTGTTATTGCAAAGGAGAGGCAAAGCCTACTTATAATTGTGCCTGAGAGTCACCCCCAGAGAACCTCTTTTGTTGCTCAGATGTGGCATCTCTCTCTAAGCCAACTCAGCAGATACACTCACTGCCCTCCTCAGTATGTGGGACATGACTCCCAGGGATGAGCCTGGACCTGGCTTCATAGCATTGAGAAAGCCTTCTGGACCAAAAGGGGGAAAAGAAATGAAACAAAATAAAGTTTCACTGGCTAAGAGATTTCAAATGGAGTCTAGAGACATTCTGGAAGTAACACTTATGCACTATATAGATATCCAATTTTAGTTTTTGTTATTAGAATAGCTTGAAGGAATACCTGAAACTGTTGACCTGCAATCCAGTATCCTTGATTCTTAAGGATGATTGTTTAACTATATAGCTTATTTGGTGTGACCATGTGATTGTAAAAACCTTGTGGCTCACACTCTCTTTACCAGTGTATGGCAAATAAGCAGAAAAATGTGGACAAAAAGAAAATAAGCAATAGTGGGGGAAGAGGGGTATGGGATATTTTGGGTGTTCTTTTTTTACTTTTATTCTTATTTTTACTTTGGGAGTAATAAAAAATGTTCAAAAATTGATTGTGGTGATGAATGCACTATATGAATGATCTGTGAACAACTGTTGTACACTTTGGATGATTGTATGGTATGTGAATATAGTTCAATAAAATTGCTTAAAAAAAAAAAGCTTCTGTGCCTCAAAAGACTTTGTCAAAAAGGTGAAGAGGCAGCCAACTCAATGGGAGAAAATATTTGGAAACCATATATCTGATAAGAGACTGATATCTTGCTTATATAAAGAAATCCTACAACTCAACAACAATAGTACAAACAGCCAAATTAGAAAATGGGCAAAAGATATGAAAAAGGCATTTTTCTGTAGAGGAAATACAAATGGCTAAAAAACACATGAAAAAATGTTCATCTTCACCAGCTATTAGGGAAATGCAAATCAAAACCACGAGATATCATCTCACACTGATCTAAGAATGGCTGCCAACAAACAAACAGGAAACAACAAATGCTGGAGAGGATATATGATAAAAACAAAACAAATAAAAACACCCCACTGAGATTAATTAACTTCTCCAAGAAGCCTTCCCTGGCACCTTATCCCATAAAAGGGTTATCACTCCTTTCTGTGTGCAGTTTCTATTCCTTATAATAACATCTTTGTCCTACTGCTCTCATCACATATTACAATTATTTATTTCAGAGTCTGTCTTATTAGTTTATGACTTCTTTGAGGTGAGCCAGGAACATAGCAGGGATTCAAGGAAAGTTTACTCAGAGAAAGACATTCCTCAATGAGTCATAGGTTTCAAGAAATTAATGTGGAAAAAATAATTATTAAATGAGTTAAACAATATTTTGACGGTAACTGGCAAGGAACTCAGTTACTTTACCTGTGAGATCCTTTTCCCGAAATTGTATAATAGGTAGAACCATTGTGTCTGCCAACTGTTTAGCAAGCTCTGAATGGAGAACATTAAGCTGAAAGAAAGAGAAATCTTTTGAAAAAAATTACATATACTATGCCTGACATCAAGGGATAGCAATGAACACTTTGGTTTGATTGGACTTCCTTAGCAAATATATAACATTCACAAAGCAATAAATGATATTAGACCTAGAGGTATTAAAAAAAAATAAATATAATGTTCTAACTAACTGGGGCATCGCTAAGCTTGCTAAGGAGTCTCTGAGCCCATAGTGACTCTTTGTTTACTGTGCAAACTGGTTCTGTGTTCTCAATCAGAGTCACACCCAGCCTGGAGAATGAGAATGCTTTCATGTGCTTGCAGTGAACACAGCCACTGCCAGTACACGTAACACAGGCCCACGTCAGCAAGGCCACTGGGAGCACTCACTCTCAGAAAAGGCTGAAGTCACACTGGAAAAGCAGGCCTGCTGAGAACCTACTGCCCTAAAACCACAGCCGGCTCTGGGCCTGGGAATAACCCTGGAGAAAGAACACACTACTTAGACAACTCAGCCAGAATTCAGGTTTCTGCTCTTCAGAAAAGGACCTAAGAACAACAAGATAACTCTATTTAAATTTGATTCTCCTCACCAGATAATTTTAACAGCTTGTGATTCTTTCTCCCTTTCTACCTCAAGGCCTTAATAAAGCTGCCTGCCTTTGTAAATGGTCTTGGAGGAATAGGAAATTATCACTAGTAGTGCTACTATTTTTTAGCACTTTTTATGTGCCACTTTACATCACTGAGTTCTTTACCTATTCTGTGAGTCAGGTAATATTACCCCTGTTTAAGAGATAGGTGAAGTGATCCTCTAAATCCAGAGAGCAAATAATTGACCTAGCTGGGATTTTAAACCTGGGCTGTCAGACCTAAAATTCACGGTCTTTCTATCTCACTGCCTGGGATATGGAGTTTGTCTTTCATGCTCACAGAGCTGCCAAAAACTTCAAGTGTTTGGTAGTCTAGATGTCAGCAATGAACACAGTGGAAAGGACTCTTCTACCACACCACAGACTTCCAGATATTTTTAAGGCCACCCCAGGATTCCTGCTAGGTAAAAAGGGGAAAATGACCCAACAATCATCTTTGGAAGCAAACATTCAGCAGAGCTTTTTCAGCAGTGATAGTCACATATATGAATCACCCTTCTGCACAAACTTCCCCAACCCCTCACCCCAAATATGGTCAGGGCTCATGTCTGCAAAGAGGTTGCTTTGATAAGCTTACAGATTTGCCTAAAGTCAAACAGCTGCAAGGCAAGACAGTTATAGGACATTCTGTTAATGTACCCCTTCATCTTTCAATCAAGTCAGATCATGGTGGCTTTATTCTGCTAGAAATACATGAAAATAGCCATGCCAACGAATGCCACCAGGATAGATTTTCCTGCATAACTTCAGTAAGAAATGTACTTTTAAAAAAAATAACAGTTAATTGCATGAAAGTCAACAAGTGTACCTACTACGTGCTTCATTCTGTATTCGATTATCGATATACATTAATTTAATCTTTATAAAAGCCCAATTAAGTGGGCTTTCCAGGTACTGCCATTCACTGATGAAGAAACCAAAACTTAGAGATTAAGTGGGTTTCCAATGGTTACGTACTTCAGGAATGGCAAGTTTCCTAGCTACTCATTTCTTTCCTAATTTCTTCCTAAGGATCAAGGGGTTTGTGTCATCAACTTTTTGCCTTGGTGCATTTGAAATGCATGAGCCAATCACTTCTAAACACAGCACCTTCAATTAGGGGAGGGGAAAGGACATGGGCCACCTCTCAAAGCTTCAGTATAGTCATTTATAAAATAGAGATAGCAACAACTTCCTTGCCTGGCTATTGTGAGGATAAAATAGTAATACGTACAGAAAATGCTCAGAGGGCCTGACACACATACAGAATTCAATAAATGGAACCCTGTAATTTATGATGACTTCCTGTCTCAGATGTATTCCAAGGAATCTTGCTTTTGAGGAAATCGCTAAGGATGGAAATCTGTTTGCCTTACAACATGGAAGATCTGATTCTAAAGTACTCTATTAAATATAAACCACAGAAATCTCTACTTTAATTGGATTTTTCTTTAATTTCTGAGTCAAATTACAATTTGTCTTGAAAAATTTTCAACCTGGTTTAAGCCCAGGTGTAGGCAGAGAAAACAACATCAAAAGCTACTCTCCTCTTCCCAGATCTGGACCCCATCTAAGTCATGACTCTTTCTTCCATCTCTAAATCCAGAGACTTGTTTTAAAACTCCTTACAGTGCTAAACTGCCAGGATGCAATTATACTACCTAGAAAATCAAACTTTCAGACTTCCATCCTTTGGGTGATTCACTCCCTACTAAAAGAATCATCATTTCTACCCATGAAAATGTGGTTGTGAGTAAATATTTTAAACTGGTTCTGGGGTTTCTACAACTAACCACATTTCATTAGCAACTATCCTATGACTTCAGTGGGTGTACCCTACTGCTTCTCCCGCCTGGGTTACTTATTCACTGTTAACTAAGAAAAATTCTTTCCCCCACACTTCAAATGATTTTTTTAAACACATATTTTAAAGAGATCCACAGTAGAGACATAGGGGATGAAGCTCAGTGAGAACTGGATGTCTTGTTCACTGTTGTACCCCTAGTGCCTAGAACAGCACCTGCTAAATAGTAAGTGGTCAATCAATATTTATTGAATGAATAATGGCTTGCTGAAATGATTTGCTAAATGAATGAAAATGCAATCCAGACAACTTACATGAATGCTAGTTCCTGATTTTAGAAATTGAAGACAATTTTACTTCATATCAATGATTGGACAGTTGAACGGCATCTGCGTATTAGTCCTTTTGTTTACTTTTTTTCTTTTCTTTATTAGAGAAGCTGTGGGTTTACAGAATGACCATGCATAATAAAGAATTCCTATATACCACCCCAACACTACCAACACCTTGCTTTGCTGTGGAACATTTGTTACAATTGATGGTAGCACATTTTCATAATTGCACTATTAATTAAAGTCCATGGTTAAACTTAGGACTCACTGTTTATGTAGTTCAGTTCCATGAATTTTTAAACAAATTTTATCCTGTTACCATACATAAAATCTAACATTTCTTTTAATCATATTCAGATATATATTTCAGTGCTGTTAACTGCATTCACAACATTGTACCACCACCACCATTACCAAAACATTTCCATCATTTCAGATAGGAACCTGTACATTTTAAGCCTTAACTTCCCATTCCCTATCCCCAGCCCTCACCTGGTAACTGATATTCTAGATTCTGACTCTATCAGTTTGCTTATTCTAATTATTTAAAATGAGTGAGCTCATACAGTATTTGTCCTTTTGTTTCTGACTTACTTCACTCAACATGATGTCTTCAAGGTTCATCTGTGTTGTCACATGCATCAGGAGTTAACTTCTTTATAGAGATGAATACTATTCCATTGTATGCATATACCACATTTTGTTTATCTATTCATCGGTTAATGGACACTTAGGTTGCTTCCACCTTTTGAGCAATTGTGAAAAATGCTGCTAAGAACATTGGTATGCAAATATCTGTTTGAGTCCCTGCTTTCAATTCTTTTGGATATATACCTAGTAGTGGGATTCCCACATCATATGGTAGTTTTTTCCATAGCTTTCTGAGGAACTGTCAATCTTTCTTATGCAGCAGCTGCACCATTTTATGTTACCAAAGGCAATAAGGGTTCCTATTTCTCTGCATTCTCTCCAACACTTGTTATTTTCTGTTTTTTTTTTTTTTTTTTTTTTTTTTTTCCGCAGCCATTCTAATGGGTATGAAATGGTAAGTCGTAACTTTGATGTGAATTTCTCTTATACTTAATGATGTTGGGCATCTTTTTGTGTGCTTTCTGGCTATGTGTATACATTCTTTGGAGAAATACCTATTCAAGTCTTTTCCCCTTTTTTAATTGGGTTGTTTGTCTTTTTGTTGATAAGTTAAAGGACTTTTTTATACTCTGGATATTAATCTTTATTGGATATGTGGTTTCCAAATCTTTTCTCCCATTGTGTAGGTGGTTGTTTTGCATTCATGATAAAGTCCTTTGAGGCACAAAAGTTTTTAATTTTGATGAAGTAACATTTACCTATATTTTTTTTGCTGCTTGTGCTTTGGATCTAAAGTCTAAGAACACTGTCCAGCATTGTCCAACCCCAAGGTCCTGAAGGTGCTTCCCTAAATTTTCATCTACAAGTTTGATAGCTGTAGCTCTGATATTTAGGGCTTGATCCATTTTGAGTGGATTTTTGTATATGGTATGAGGTAGGGGTTCGCCTTTTTTTTTTTTTTTTTTTTTTTCCAGTTTTCCTAGCACCATTTGTTGAAGAGACTATTCTTTCCAAATTGAGTGGTCTTTGCCCCCTTGTTAAAAAATCAGTTGGCCACTCTCTCTCTAGCTAACCCAACTTGGCAGGTGAACTCACTGCCCTCCCCTATGTGGGATCTGATTCCCAGGGATGTAAATCTCCCTGGAACACAGGATATAACTCCTGAGGATGAAAATGGACCTGACATTGTGGGATTGAGAACATCTTCTTGACCAAAAGGGGGATGCGAAATGAAACAAAATAAAGTTTCAACGACTGAGAGATTCCAAATGGAGTCGAGAGGTCACTCTGGTGGGCACTCTTACACACTACAAAGATAACCCTTTTTAGGTTTTAATATATTGGAATAGCTAGAAGTAAATACCTAAAACTACCAAACTGCAACACTTGAAGACGACTGTATAACAATGTAGCTTACAAGCGGTGACAGTGTGATTGTGAAAGCCTTGTGGATCACACCCCCTTTATCCAGCGTATGGATGGATGAGTAGAAAAATGGGGACAAAAACTAAATGAAAAAACAGGGTGGGGCGGGTGATTTGGGTGTTCTTTTTTACTTTTATTTTTTATTCTTATTTTTACTTTTCCTGGTATAAGGAAAATGTTCAAAAAATACACTGGGGTGATGAATACACAACTATATGATGGTACTGTGAACAGCTGATTGTACACCATGGATAATTGCACGATACGTGAATACATCTCAATAAAACCGAATTTTAAAAAATCAGTTGGGCATAAATGTGAGGTTTGATTTCTGAACTTCCAATTCTATTCCATTGTTCTGTATGTCTGTCCCTGTGCAAGTACCATGCAGTTTTGATTCCTGTGGCTTTGTAATAAGTTTTAAGGCTGGGAAGTGTGAGTGTTCTGCATTCACTCTTCTTTTTCAAGGTGCTTTAGCCATACGGGGTGTCTTACCCTTCCACATAAATTTAATGATTGTTTTTTCCATTTCTGCAAAAAAGACTATTGGAATTTTTATTGGGATTGCATTGAATCTATAACTTGCTTTAGGTAGTAATGACATCTTAACGATATTTAGTCTACCAATCCATGAACAAGTAATATCCTTCCATTTATTTAGGTTTTCTTTGATTATTTTTTAGCAATGTTTTATAGTTTTCTATGTTCAAGTACTTTACAACCTCAGATTTATTCCCAGATATTTAATTCTTTTGTGAATGGAATTCTTTTTCTTGATTTCTTCTTTCAATTGTTCATTGTTTATGTATAAAGACTACTGATATTTTGGGTGTTGATCTTGTATCTCACCACTTTGCTGAATTCATTCATTAGCTCTGGGAGCTCTGGTGTAGATTTTTCAGGATTTTCTGCAAATAGTATCATGTTATCTGCAGATAGGGAAAGTTTTACTTCTTCCTTTCCAACTTGGATGCCTTTTATTTCTTTTTCTTGCCTAACTGCTCTGGCAAGAACTTCCAGTACAATGCCGAATAACAGTGGTTATTTTCTTGTTTCTAATCATAGAGAGAAAGCTTTCAGTCTTTCACCATTTAGTAGGATGTTCGCAAATGTATACGTATGTATATATATTTCATATATGCCTGTTATCATGTTAGGGAAGTTTCTTTCTATTTCTGGTCTTCTAAATGTTTTTATCATGAAGGATTATTGGATTTTGACAAATGCCTTTTCTGCATCGAGATGATCATGTTTTTTTTTCCTTCATTCTGCTAATGTGATATATTACAATAATTGATTTTGTTAAGTTGAACCAACCTTGCATACCAGGGATAAATCCCACTTTATCCTGGTACATAAGTCTCTTCCTGTGCTATTGGCTTCTATTTGCTAGTATTTTGTTGAGGATTTTTGCATATGTAGTCAAAAGAGATAATGGTCATTAGTTTTCTTTTCTTGTAATATCTTTATCTGGATTTGGTATGTGGGTGATGTTGGCCTCAAAGGTTGAATGTGAAGAGGAGTGTTTCCTACTCTTTGATTTCCTGGAAGAGTTTAAGCAGAAATGGAGTTAAGTCTTCTCATACAGTCTGGTACAATTCCCCTGTGAAGCCTTCTGATCCTGGGCTTTTCTTTGTTGGAAGGTTTTTGATGACTGATTAAACCTCTTTACTAGTAATTGGTTTGTTGAGATCTATTTCTTTTTGACTCAATACAGGCAGTTGTATGTTTCTAAGAATTTGTACATTTCATCAGGGTTATCCTAATTTATTGGCATACAGTTGTTCATAGCATTCTCTTATAGCTCTTTTTCTTTCAGTCCCCCTTTTCATTTCTGACTCTTCATATTTATATTCTCTCTCTTTTTTCTATATTAGTCTAGCTAAATGCATATTTTACTTGATTAATTTCAAAGAACTAACTTTTGGTTTTGTTGATTATACTATTTTTCTTTGTTTGTTTTTTTCATTTCATTGATCTGTGTGCTAATAAGTGTTATTTCCTCCTGTCAGTTAGCAATGAGTTTAGTTTGTTCCTATTTTTCTAGTTCTTCTGGTTTTCAGGTTAGGTCTCTGATTTGAAGTCTTTCTTCTTTTTTAATGTAAGCATTTAGAACTATAAATTTCCCTCTCAGCATGCTTTCACTGCCTCCCATATTTTGGTATATTATTTTCTTTTCTTTTTTTTTTTTTTTAAATCTTCATTTTATTGAGATATATTCACATACCATGGAGTCATACAAAACAAATCATACATTCGATTGTTCACAGTACCATTACACAGTTGTACATTCATCACCTAAATCAATCCCTGACACCTTCATTAGCACACACACAAAAATAACAAGAATAATAATTAAAGTGAAAAAGAGCAATTAAAGTAAAAAAAGAACACTGGGTACCTTTGTTTGTTTGTTTGTTTCCTTCCCCTACTTTTCCACTCATCCATCCATAAACTAGAAGAGGGGAGTGTGGTCCTTATGGCTTTCCCAATCCCATTGCCACCCGTCATAAGCTACATTTTTATACAATTGTCTTCGAGATTCATGGGTTCTGGGTTGTAGTTTGATACTTTCACGTATCTACCACCAGCTACCCCAGTTCATCAGAACCTAAAAAGGGTTGTCTAAATTGTGCGTAAGAGTGCCCACCAGAGTGAGCTTTCGGCACCTTTTGGAATCTCTCTACCACTGAAGCTTATTTCATTTCCTTTCACATCCCCCTTTCAGTCAAGAAGATGTTCTCCACCCCACGATGCCAGGTCTACATTCCTCCCCAGGAGTCATATTCCACGTTGCCAGGGAGATTCACTCCCCTGGGTGTCTGATCCCATGTAGGGGGGAGGGCAGTGATTTCACCTTTCAAGTTGGCTTAGCTAGAGACAGAGGGCCACATCTGAGCAACAAAGAGGCATTCGGGAGGAGGCTCTTTGGCACAACCATAGGGAGGCCTAGCCTCTCCTTTGCATTAACAGTCTTCACAAGGGTAAATCCTGTGGTAGAGGGCTCAACCCATCAAACCACCAGTCCCCTATGTCTGTGGTCATGTTAGCAACCATCGAGGTGGGGTAGGCCAATACCCCTGCATTCTCCACAGGCTCCTCAAGGGGGCTCTACATATTTTTTTCCTTGTTTTTTTTTTTAACTTTTTTTTTAAACCAACTATGTGAAAAATAAAAACAATAAAAAAAAATAATTAAAAAAAAAAACAACATAACATAAAAGAACATTTCAAAGAGACCATAACAAGGGAGTAAGAAAAAGACAACTAACCTGAGATAACTACTTTACTTCCAACATGTTCCTACTCTACCCCAAGAAAGTTACCTAATATAGCAAAATTTCTGTGAACTTGTTCCTACTATACCCATCAGAAATTAACAGACCATAGTCATTCCTGGGCATTCCCAGAACATTAAATTTACCCATGATAGCTTATCTGCTCTTCTTGGATTATTGTTCCCCCTTCCTTAATTGCTCTCTAATGCTAGTTCCCTTACATTCTACATTATAAACCATTTGTTTTACATTTTTCAAAGTTCACATTAGTGGTAGCATATAATATTTCTCTTTTTGTGCCTGGCTTATTTCGCTCAGCATTACGTCTTCAAGGTTCATCCATGCTGAGATATGTTTCACAACATCGTTCCTTCTTACTGCCGTGTAGTATTCCATCGTGTGTATATACCACATTTTATTTATCCACTCATCTGTTGAAGGACATTTGGGTTGTCTCCATCTCTTGGCAATTGTGAATAATGCCGCTACGCACACTGGTGTGCAGATATCTGTTCGTGTTGCAGCTTTCCGACCTTCCAGGTATATACCGAGAAGTGCAATTGCTGGATCGAACGGTAACTCTATACCTAGTTTTCTAAGGAACTGCCAGACTGACTTCCAGAGTGGCTGAACCATTATACAGTCCCACCAACAATGAATAAGAGTTCCAATTTCTCTACATCCCCTCCAGCATTTGTAGTTTCCTGTTTGTTTAATGGCAGCCATTCTAATCGGTGTGAGATGGTATCTCATTGTGGTCTTAATTTGCATCTCTCTAATAGCTAGTGAAGCTGAACATTTTTTCATGTGTTTCTTGGCCATTTGTATTTCCTCTTCAGAGAACTGTCTTTTCATATCTTTTGCTCATTTTATAACTGGGCTGTCTGTACTATTGTCAATGAGTTGTAGGATTTATTTACATATGCAAGAAATCAGTCTTTTGTCAGATGCATGGTTTCCAAAAATTTTTTCCCATTGAGTTGGCTGCCTCTTTACCTTTTTGAGAAATTCCTTTGAGGTACAGAAACTTCTAAGCTTGAGGAGTTCCCATTTATCTATTTTTTCTTTTGTTGCTTGTGCTTTGGGTATAAAGTCTAGGAAGTGTCCGCCTAATACAAGGTCATGAAGATGTTTTTCTACATTATCTTTTAGGAGTTTTATGGTACTTTTCTTTTATACTGAGATCACTGGTCCATTTTGAGTTAATTTTTGTGTAGGGTGTGAGGTCTTGAAGATGTTTTTCTACATTATGTTTTAGGAGTTTTATGGTACTCTTTTTTTATACTGAGATCACTGGTCCATTTTGAGTTAATTTTTCTGTAGGGTGTGAGGTAGGGGTCCTCTTTCATTCTTTTGGATATGGATATCCAACTCTCCCAGCCCCATTTGTTGAAAAGACCATTATGACCCAGTTCAGTGACTTTGGGGGCCTTATCAAAGATCAGTCGGCCATAGATCTGGGGGTCTATCTCCGAATTCTCAATTCGATTCCATTGATCTATATATCTATCTTTGTGCCAGTACCATGCTGTTTTGACAACTGTGGCTTTATAATAAGCTTCAGAATCAGGGAGTGTAAGTCCTCCCACTTCGTTTTCCTTTTTTAGAGTGTCTTTAGCAATTCGAGGCATCTTCCCTTTCCAAAAAATTTGATAACTAGCTTTTCCAAGTCTGCAAAGTAGGTTGTTGGAATTTTGATTGGGATTGCATTGAATCTGTAGATAAGTTTGGGTAGAACTGACATCTTAATGACATTTAGCATCCCTATCCATGAACATGGAATATTTTTCCATCTTTTAAGGTCCCCTTCTATTTCTTTTAGTAGAGCTATGTAGTTTTCTTTGTATAGGTCTTTTACATTTTTGGTTAAGTTTATTCCTAGGTACTTGATTTTTTTAGTTGCTATTGAAAATGGTATCTTCTTCTTGAATGTCTCTTCAGTTTGTTCATTTCTAGCATATAGAAACATTACTGACTTATGTGCATTAATCTTGTATCCCGCTACTTTGCTAAATTTGTTTATTAGCTCCAGTAGCTGTCTTGTCGATTTCTCAGGGTTTTCCAGATATAAGATCATATCATCTGCAAACAATGACAGTTTTACTTCTTCTTTTCCAATTTGGATGCCTTTTATTTCTTTGTCTTGCCGGATTGCCCTGGCTAGCACTTCCAGCACAATGTTGAATAACAGTGGTAACAGCGGGCATCCTTGTCTTGTTCCTGATCTTAGAGGGAAGGCTTTCAGTCTCTCACCATTGAGTATTATGCTGGCTGTGGGTTTTTCATATATGCTGTTTATCATATTGAGGAAGTTTCCTTCAATTCCTACCTTTTTGAAGTGTTTCTATCAAAAACAGATGCTGGATTTTGTCAAATGCTTTTTCAGCATCTATTGAGATGATCATTTGATTTCTCCCTTTCGAATTGTTAATGTGTTGTAATACATTGATTAATTTTCTTATGTTGAACCATCCTTGCATGCCTGGAATGAACCCCACTTGGTCATGGTGTATGATTTTTTTAATGTGTCTTTGGATTCGATTTGCAAGTATTTTGTTGAGGATTTTTCCATCTATATTCATTAGGGAGACTGGCATTTATTATTTGTGTATTTATGGTGTTTAGAAGATTTGGGAAGTTTTCCCCAACAATTTCTTTGAATACTCTTCCTAGACCTTTACCCTTTTCTTCCCCTTCTGGAACACCAATGAGTCTTATATTTAGATGTTTTATATTATCTATCATATCCCTGAGGTCCATTACAATTTTTTCGATTTTTTTCCCCATTCTTTCTTTTGTGCTTTCATTTTCCATTCTCTCATCTTCCAGGTCACTGATTCGTTGTTCAACTTCCTCTAGTCTTGTACTATGAGCATCCAGAATCTTTTTAATTTGGTGAACAGTTTCTTTAATTTCCATAAGATCATCCATTTTTTTATTTAGTCTTGCAATGTCTTCTTTATGGTCTTCTAGGGTCTTCTTGATATCCTTTATATCCCATACTATGGTCTCATTGTTCATCTTTAGTTCTTTGATTAGTTGCTCTAGGGATTGTGTCTCTTCTGATCTTTTGATTTGGGTACTTGGGCTTCGATTATCCATATCATCTGGTTTTTTCATATGCTTTATAATTTTCTGTTGTTTTTGGCTTCTTGGCATTTGCTTAACTTGGTAGGATTTTTTTTAGGATTTGTAGACCAACTGAAGTCCTTATCTCTAATTTATCAGGTCTACAGCTTCGTGGAATACACTTTCTCTAACTAACCAGCAGGTGGCATCCACGAGCCACCTGTTCTCCACTAGCCAGTTCTCCCCTGCTTTGCCTTTGTGGTGAGTGGGGGAGTGAGTCTTGTGGGGTCCAATTGGTATACCAAGCTTGCGTATGTAGTTGATGTTACCCGCCCTGTATATGGGGCTTGTGTCTGGGTGGTCAGGGAGTGGGGGTGGCTCTAACAATCAAATCTCCCTGGTGTTCCTGGAGTTTTAAAGCTGCTGTAATAGTCTAATCCTTCAGTTCAGTCCTGCCACAGTTTGTCTCTGCCACTGACCCACAAGTCCTTGGTATTGTCTTATGGCCCCTGAGACTTGCATGTGGGTCCCTCTTCCAGGCCTGCACCCCCTGGTCCTCTGTTGAGGGATGACTGGGCTATGTCACAGGTGAGTGCCGTCCCCAGGGCGGTTCTGGGCTGCAGGGCTGTGTAGGGAGGCTCCCAGTCTGCTGAAATGATGGCTGAATTGGGCTTTGTTAATTCACACTGCTCAACCTTCCCAAGTCTGGGACACCCAGCTGGGGGTGCAGGGAAGGCTAATGTCCACGCCCAGTTTTGTGGTGTATGCGTGTTATTGGAAGCACTTCTGTCACACTGGGTTGTCTGGGGCAGCTCTGGGCTATGGGGCTGGCGACAGGCAGCAGTGTTTCCTGTCCACCAGGATGATGGCTGTGAGCGAACACCCCCCTTTTCTTGGGAAGTTGTGGTGTTTAGTGAATTTTCTCAGCCACTGGATTATTGCCCTTTTTCTCAGAGCTCTCTTAGTTCTGCTCTTATCTTGACCTGCTCAAACTTCAAGTCTTTGAGGCTTTCTGTATTGGGCTTCTTAGAGTAATTGTTTTAGAAACAGAAAAAAAAAAAAAGCCCTCCTCACAGATCTAATGGGTTATTGAAATGCTAAGAGACAAAGCAATTAGGGCCATTAAGGAAAGATCCAGGGGGCAGAGAGATCGGGTTTTCTTCAGGATTTGCATATGAGCCTCAGGGCCTGAGCTCTGCCCTTCCCCTTTCCATGTTCACCAGAACTCCAAAAATCCTCCACTTTTATTTTGGAGTTTTCCTTGCTGTTTTTTGCTATGCCTATCTCCTCTCTGCTGGGCTGGCTGCTCTCAGTTTCTCTGGTGTCTGGTCTCAGTCTATCTATGGTTGGAGTTTGGATCAGTAGAATTAGTTTCCGATAAGAGCTGCCACTGCACTTCTCCCTTCTCTTTCCCAGCGCTGACGGCCCCTCCTCCCACGAGACTGAGCCTGGCAGGGAGGAGCACAGGTCCCCTGGCCGCAAAAAGTTACAGATTTCGCTGATCTCAGCAGTTCGACGTGTTCATGAGTGTTGTATGAAGTATGCCAAAAGTCAAATTTCTCTGTGGTGTCCAGTCCACGCAGTTCCTGGCTTTCTACCCACTTTCCTGGAGGAGTAACTAAAACATACAGCTCACCAATCTGCCATCTTGCCCCGCCCTCTCCTAAGAACTTGGTATATTATTTTCATTCACCTTAAGATATTTCCTAATTTCATACCATATTTGTGAACTTTCCATTTCTCCCTCCGTTACTGATTTATGGCTTCATTCTGTTGTGGGTGGAGAGTATACATTGTATGATTTCAATATTTTTGAATTTATTGAGACTTGTTTTGTGACCCAACCCAAAATCTATTCTGAAGAACTATCCTTGTGTAGTTGAGAAGAATGTGTATTCTGTTTTTGTTGGATAAGTGTCCTATGTATTCTGTTAGTTGGTTTAGAGTATCATTCAAGTCTTGTACTTCCTTATTGATCTGCTAACTAGATGTTTTACCCATTATTGAGAGTGGTTTGGTTAAGTTTCCTACTATTAATGTAGAATTGTCAATTTCTCCCTTCCAATCTGTCACTATTTGATTCATATATTTTGGAGCTCTACTGTTATGTGCATATATATTCAGAACTGCTACATCTTACTGTGGAATTGTCCCCTTTATCAGCAAATAATGACTATTTTTGTCCCTTGTAACTCTTTTTGACTTAAAGTCTATTTTATCCGATATTAGTATAGCCATCCAGCTCTCTTTTGGTTATTACTTGCTTGCTGTATTTTTTCCCTCCTTTCACCCTCAACCTACCTGTATCTTTGAATTTAAGGTGAGTCTCTTGCAAAGAGCTTATAGTTGGGTCATGCATTTTTATCCATTCTGCCAATCTCTGCCTTTTGACTGGAGAGTCTGATCCATTTACATTTAACGCCACTATTGATAATACAGGACTTTCTTTTGCTATTTTGCTATTTAGCCTTTGTAAAACTTACACCTTTTTTGACTCTCACTTCCATTAATGCCTACTTTTATATTTATTGCTTTTTTTGTGTTGTACCATATTGAGTGGCTTCTTGTTTCCAGATACATTTTTCATCTATTTCCTTGTGTTTACCATGGGTTAAAATTTAAGATTCTATACATATGACAATCATATTTGGTTCGATACCCACTTAACTTCAATAGCATGCACATATACTTTTCTTATACCTATCTGTCCCCCTCACCATTTTTTGAACTTGTTACTACTTATATCTTTGTATATTGTATTTCCAAAAGCCTAGATTTACCATCACTTTTTACGCATTTGCCTTTTAGCACCTGTAGGAATAAGAAGTGGAATTACATACCAAACAACACAATACAATAATACTGGCATTTATAATTAGTCAATTGGTTACCTTTACCACAGTTCTTTATTTCTTTATGCTGCTTTGAACCACTGTCTAGTGTCCTTTCCTTTCACTCTGAAGAACTCTCCTTAGCATTGCTTGTAGGGCAGGTCTACTGGTGATGAACTCCCTCAGATTTTGTTTATCTGAGAATGTCAATTTCCGTCCAATTTTTGAAAGACAGTCTTGCCCTGTATAAAACACTTGGCTGGCAATTGTTTTCTTTTAGCACATTAAGTATTTCAACCCACTGCCTTCTTGCCTCCATGGTTTCTGATGAGAAATGGCAGTCAATCTAAGTGGGACTCTCTTGTAACATGTTTGTTGCTTTTCTCTTGCAGCTTTCAGAACACTCTCCTTGTCCTTTGCATTAGATACCGTGATCAATATATGACTGGGTGTATTCTTCTTTATGTTTACCCTGTGAGGTGTTATCTGGGCTTCTTGGATATGCATATTCACGTCTTTTACTAAGTTTGGGAACTTCTCTGCCATTATTTCTTTGACTATTCCTCTTCTTTCTCTCTTTTGCTTCTGGGGCACCCATGATGTGTATATTGGTGTGCTTGATGGTGTCCCATAACTGTCATAGGCTATTTTTGCTTTTAATATTTCTTTCTTCTTTCTGCTCTTTAGCCTGACTCATCCCAAGTGTCTTGTCTTCAAGGTCACGGATTCTTTCTCTTTCTCACTGATTCCTGCCAGTTCCAATCTGCTCTTGAAACCCTCCTGGGCATTTTTCATTTCAGTTATTGTGGTCTTCAACTCCAGTAAGTCTGTCGGGTTTCTTTTTACAATTTTTATCTTTTTACTTAAACTCTCATATTGCTCACTCATTGTCTTCCTGGTATCATTTATTTCTTTCTCTATATCTTCCTTCATCTCCTTACACATTTTTAAGATCATTTTTTAAAAGGCTTTGTTTGATACGTCCACATTTTCATCTTCAAACAATGGCTGCCACCACCTTTATGTGGGTGAGTTGAAATAATGACTGCCCTTAGAGCTGGGCCCCCAGCGATCGAAATTCGCTAATCAAAAGCTGTGACCAGCGATCAGCCATATCCAACCCTGCTCTTGGAGAAGAGGATTTTTATGTCCTTTTCTGTCAACAGAGAGCTAGCCAGGGGCTGGGTCCCACAGTGGCCACATGCCAGATCAGGGGATGGGCACTGGTAGCTGCTGCATGGAGAGAGTGATTTACTGTTCTTTACCATAATGGATTAGCCTCATCTTCCCACTCTTCCCTGGATGCTGTACAGTGCTCTTCTAGCTTCCAGAGTTTCAAAATAGGTGTTTCAGACAGTTCCTGCCTGTTTATTAGTTGTTTTGGTGGGAAGACTTTGTCCTGGAGTGCCTTACTCTGCCATCTTCCCACCTTTTGCTTATTCTTTATCACAGTGTTTCTATTTTAAGTATTGCAAACTCTTTGAAGTACGGGATTCTTTATACCTACCTACTTTTGCAGAGGGTTATGCACACTATTTATTGCATTTGAGCTCTTGTAATTTTTACATTTAGATTTATGTCCTTTTCCTATAATCTGCTTTGACAAATATTCCAAATATATTGTACAATATAGCTAGAAGAACAGTTGCATGAAACCATCCTTAGGAAAAAAAATTCTTAGAACTCTTCCTTCTTGTATATTGTTCATGTATGTCAAACTGTGCTGGTTTGAATCTGTTATGTACCTCATAAAAGACTTTGTTCTTTTAATCCACTCTTGAGGGGGCAGACTTACTATGGATGGGACCTTTTGATTAGATTATTTCCATGGAGATGTGACCCTGCCCACTCAAGGTGGGTCTTAATTAGTTTACTGGAGTCCTTAAGAGAGCTTAGGGAGAAAGAGAGAGCTCAGAGCCCAGAGTCAACACAGATCCAGACACTTGGAGATAAAAACAGAAAGACATTTGGAGATGCTAAGCCAAGAGATGAAGCCCAGAGTTTGCCCCGGAAAAGCTAAGAGACAACCCACAAACACTTAAAGAGAAAACCACTTGAATCAGAAGCTGAAAGCAATGCAACCTAGGAGCAAAGGACCAGCAAACGGCAGCCATGCGCCTTCCCAGCTGACAGAGGTGTTCCAGACACCACTGGCCTTTCTTCAGTGAAGGTATCCTCTTGTTGATGCCTTAGTTTGGACACTTTTATGGCTTTAGAACTGTAAATTTTTAACTTAGTAAATCCCCCTCAAAAAAGCCAAACCAATTCTGGTATATTGCATTCCAGCAGCTTTAGCAAACCAGAACACACAGCCTTTTCCCTCAAATCAGAAACAAACATAATAGTATGCAACCTCCCTTATGAAATGACTCTTGGAAGATCAACAAAGCTGTAAGAACTTCTCAGATATTTAATTAAATACCTATAAATGGAAAGTGGGCCAAAATAAAGATTAAAAAAGTTCAACAAAGAATCAAAAGTTTGCCATGTTGCTATCTTACCTCATCTACCACTTTGGAAAAATAGTGGAGGGTAGTAATCACTTCTTCATCTCCTTTGCCAAGAGCAAAATTCTAAGACAAAGAATAAAAGAACCAGGCGTCATATGAATACTAGAGAATTCAGCACTACAGCATCACCCCCACAAAACCCTGCCCTCCACACAGACTTCTGCTCTTCTCCTAAGATCACAACATGCCACAAGTGTCTAAGTGAAGAAGAGTTCACCCTTGTCTGCCCTCGCAATGTACTCAGCTGCCCTGATCTAGTCATTCCTTTCTTGGCCATCACCCTTTTGTTTGGATATAATGGAGTCTGAGTATTTATTTCCTGAAATGGCTTAGTGATTTGGTTGTAGTCACTCAGAGACTATGAACCCTCAAGGGGCAGCTGATTAACTCTACAGGCTATGGGATAATTACCAGTGGAAAGGAAAGACAGAAAGACAAGGTTAAAAAAAAAAAAAGTATGAAAAAAAGGAAGGGAAGGAAGAAGGGAATGAGAGAATGAGGGAAAGAGGGAAGGGAGAGAGAAGGGAGAGAAAGGAGGAAAGGGAGGAAGAGGAGGGAAGAGAAAGAGGGAAGGGAGGGAGTTGAGGGAAGGAGTAAGGAAAGGAGGTAAGAAAGGAAGAAGGAAGGAAGGGAGAGAGGGAGGGAGGCAGGCAGGTAGGCAGGCAGGCCAGCCTCTAGAGGACACCTCTGGAGAATTCCTTTTCAAAAAAACTCCACTTCAGAGGGTACTGAGAATAGCATCATATCCACGTATCATGTTACCTGTTTTTCATATGCCAGCAGTTGCTTTGAAAGCTGCTGAGTGGCCAGGCACATTTCATTCTACAGGGAAAAGAGAAAAGTAAGTAAGATTTGTCCAATGTATATATAGCCAACAAAAAAAAGCCACCCAAGAGAATCCATTAAAAAATAATATGTTTATGTGCCTGTGAAATAATAAGATGTTTTGTTCAAAATTATTTGGAAGCAAAACAAAAACAAATCAAGAGGTTAAAGTTGACTATTTTTTTAAACTCTCCACAAATTACTGCTCTTCTGGCCATTCAGTCAGGCAACAAATGTAGTAAGCAATTATAACATGTCAAACATTATGCTAAAAGCACAGGTGTACAAGGATGAACAATGAAGACATGCTTCCTATTGTCATGGGGCTTTTTGGGGAAGAGATATCATAAAATACAAATGTGATACAGACTGAAATACTGGATGCATTGGAAGGCTATAATGGGAGGACCTAGATGATCTCCAATACAGCAGACACTAGAACAAAGACTAAGAGTTAACCATGGGGACAAGGCGGGACCACCATGTAGAAGAAGAACACAGCCTATTTGAAAAACTATAAAGTAGAGTGTAGCTGGGGCAAGGGGTGCAGGATGTGGAGGTAAGACAAGGCTGGCAATGCTGGCAGAGATGAGAGCATGCAGGACCCCATGGCCCGGGATTTAAGTGCAGTGGGAATTTGATCAGATTCTACCAGAATTAAGAGCACTAAGTTGGTAATGATAGGTGGTAACATAGAAGCACAACTAAAGCCAACTGTCACAGAAAACCTGAGGAAAGGACTGTTCTTTAAGAGCTGCAATGCCCTGGGCCTCCTGTTTTATATTATTTTTCATAGGCTAATACTGTTCATTTTCTAATCTCTGGCTGCACAGCAGTTTTCTACCTCTATTCTACCACCACTAATGTGTCCCAACCAAAAAAAAAAAAACATGCCTTACATTTCTAAAGGTCAGTTAAAGCTTCTCTTCAGATCCAGGGCTTTTTTCTAAGAGAGGGGGAGAACCACTGGGTCTACCCTAGTGCAGATGAGGAGAGGGCACTGGCCTATCTTCTTGGTCTTGGCCTTAGTTTCTAATTCTCCAGGGTTTGCTGTTTCTTTAAAGTAAGCCCTGACCTCTGCAGGAGGTTGATATATTTTTCATGGTCCCCTTTTGCAGGACTCATCAGAGCCCAATTCCACTTTTCTGGGCCCTCTTTGCAGACTCTCTGATAAACTGTTCCCCTACTTCCTCCATTTGCTCCAAGGAACAGGCATTAACAGACCATGAGGGTATGATTTTCTCCTCCTTTCTTCCCCAGCATAAAGTCAGGCAAATATAATGACAGCTCCTGGCTTTGACATCTGGTGTGCTACCCCTTTCAAAATTAATTAGAGCTGGTGGTCATGTAGCCAAGGAGGCAAGAGAGCAAATCCACAAGCACTATGTCCTTCACTTAGGAACATGCAACACTTCTTAGAACATAGCAGACACTCAATAAATGTTGTTGAATGAATGAATGAAAGAATGAATGAACAGAGTTAGAAGGTTCATCTAAATTTCAACTTTAAAAACAATGTCTGGAATCATGTGTGTCTGAGAGAAAAATACCTCCTAACCCTACATGGAAATATCACAAATGGGAGGCAACAGAATATGAAGACTGAACATGGAATGATGAAGCAATCAGCTGGGAAATATTCCCTGTTGACCATCTTTAACAGAGTGTTGTTTTGAAGATCAGAGTACAGGGGTCAAGGGACTTATCCCAGCTCACCAGGCTTATACTCTGCTCTATCAGAAAATCCCTCGCTCCTCTTCCCTGAGTTAATAGCAGTGGGTTTAAGAGGGATTTGTTCCACTAACTTGACATTTGCCTGGGGGTAACAAAATATGGAGTATAATTTCCAGAGCCACAGAATGACACTAACAATAGTAGCTAACATTTACTAAGCACTTAATTCATGCCAGATGCTACACTAAGTGCATTCTACTGCACTGCTTCAATTAATTCTGACAACCCTGTGAGATGGGTTCTATTATTAACTCAATTTTATAGATAAGGAAACTGAGGCACAGAGAGGTTAAGCCACCTACCCAATAGCTAGTTAGTGGTAGGGCTGTGATGTGAATCCAGGTGTGTCCGATTCTAAAATCCACTCTCCTAAATACTCTCTATGAACTCATGTCCTACTAAAGAGCTCAGAAATGAGAAGACCTATGTTAGATCAGGCTTGGCAAACGTTTTCTGTAAGTGGCAAAGAGTAAATATTTTTGTCTTATAGGCCATATGGTCTGTGTCATAGCTACTGAACTCTGCTATTGTGGCATGAAAACCGCCATAAACATTACATAAACAAATGAGTTTGGCTTCATTCCAATGAAACCTCATTTATAAAAACAAGAAGCCAACTCAACGGTCATACTTTGCTGACCCTGCTATAAACAGTAAATGTCTTAAAAGATCCACTCTTCTGCCACACCTCCCTCAAGAGGCACTCCATTAATTTCAGATTCAAAAGTTTTCCACTCTTCGAATTCATTCTTTATTTTAACTAACACAAAAATATGACTTCCTCCTATTTGTATCCTTTCGAGACTGGTCAACAGATTAATAATCATCATCTTCCAGGCCATCATTACAAACAACTTGAATTCTCTTCTTTTTAACTCACTGGCAAGTGCTCTGAATAGTAATGGAAAAACCTGCCAGAAAGCTGCCACCATCAGTCAGATTGCACCCAAGGCTGATTAAAGGGGAGAACACTCATGTACCACTCACACAAACTCCACCATAGTTCAGGGAAGAAGGGATCACAACATCAAGAGCTGCTTTCCAAGACTACTTTGTACAACTGGATTCTGCCAGGTCTCTCCTGGAAATACCTTATGCTGTGTACTTTCAAATATGTGTGATTTCAGGCTGCAAGGCCAATTAAGATTCTGTTCTACTAGTATAATTCCACTGGAAAGTATATCCACAAAATGGCCTTGAAAATAAAAAGAAAGAAACAAAATAAAAGAAACAGGAATCTCTCCTATACAGAGCATGCTATGTGAAAAGGTTTTTGAATCAGACCAACTTTAACCTTCCTCATACTTAAATCTATTAAGAACAAAGGCTTTTATGAAATGATTTACCAACATGAGCTAATTAATCCACACCCTGTGATTTAAGTCAGCATAATTTTCTCTGCATAAGACTTGCAAAACTGAAGCCTGGATGATGAGTAAATATTAGTAATAAGAATAAAAGATAGCTGCTAACATTCATTGAGTCTTTTCTAGGTACTTGACGTTGTTAAGCACTTTTCTTCTATTTGCACATTTAATCCTTACTACTATGCACCTACGAAGGAGGTACTATTATTCCCATTTTACAAATGAGGAAACTAAGGTTCAAAAAGGATAAATAACTTTCTAAAATCATACAACTAGTAACTGGCAGATCAAGTGTGCTGAACTCTGCATCTGAAGCCCAAGTTCTCGACACCATGCTATTGTGATGCAAAGTCCAAAATCATTTCTAGTTAATACCCAGGTAGGAAGGCCTCAGAAGACCTTCAGATATGAACATAACTCCTATACTTTTCTAGCTGTAGTCCAGCAAAAAAGGTGACCTAAGATATAGATTCTAAATGGACTTCTATGGGTAAGATTCCTTTTAACACTGTGGAATAGCTCTCTGGCTACTATCTACACTATTTGATGCCTCATAAGAATCCATAAAAAAGATATCTCACAAAAGGCTTATTAACAGTATCTACCATGTTAAGCAGAAACTCCCAAGGTGGTTGCCAAGGCAGACAGATGAGCAATATAGCAACCTGAAAGGAAAACTGAGTTTTGGCAAGGAAATGCTTTTTCTTACTGTGTGGCATAAAGCACTTACCAACTGCAACTGTCACTTGAAACCAACCCAAGGTTCTGCAAGCAGCACCATCCTTGGTGAATATGAATGAAGAGGCTGGGGAGCAGGGCCAAAAGAAATCTTCTTGGAGTCAAAAGTCACAATGTAGGATTTGCTTGGATCTACACTGAACATTTGGCCAGAGAGGTTGCCTAAAGCCAAGAGGATGAAAGTCTCATTCATCCCAGTGCTTACAGCAAAGCTGGGGGTCCTGGGTTGCACTAGGCCAGCAGCTGCTTAAGACAGTATGCACGGAGGAAGCAGTGAGGAGTGCAGTACAACAAAGCTGGAAAACTGTTTGGAGCAGACCAGAAAGAGATGCCTGCTGAGGCCTTCGACTCTATTCTGGAGGCAACGGGGAAACTTCTTGGGCAGGAGAATGACAAAATCAGATATGAGCTAAAGAAAAACCATGAATGGCTACAGTGGAAACACTGAGGAGGGAGCAAGAACAGCATGAGGGTAACTAGTCTAGAGACCATCTGAAGAAGTGAAATGAGAGATAAAAAAAGAGGGAGGGTGGCTAGGGATCAGTCAGAAAGTGGAGTAGAAGGCATAAATCTGAGAGGTATTTCTGGGGCGAAAACTACTACAGCCAGTGAGAAAGAAAGAAGAGTCAGAGAAAACTAGGTTTCCAGTTGGGGTAACCAGATGGATGACAGTGTCCTCAGCTAAGGAATACAGGTTTGGAAACGACATGAAAGAGTATGGTTGGGATGTTCTGACTCTTACATGGAGACATCCCGAATTCAGTTCTTCACTCAATACCCGCTTATCAAACATTGAATGAGAAAGGCATGATCCTGGGCATTAGACACATACAATCTGCTCTCTGGGACCTCACAGCCCACAAAGGGACAAGGAACCCCCTACTGCACCTCAAGTCCTCTGACCAAGAAGTATTCAGGGCATCAGGGTACACAAGTGAAGGGTATTTTGGCCAGGACAGAAGAGAAAAAGAAAAGGTGTCAGAGATACCGTCTCAGACTTGAGGTAGTCTTAATGGCTGAGAAGGTCATCTACCAGGGCAACAGGTTTGTGGATGCCTGGCAGCAGGAATGGCACAGCAGTCACGGGGTATGTAGAGGGTGTGGTACATTCAGAAACAGCCAGAGATGAGGATGGAGTAGGCTGATACTTAGCTCATGAAGAGCTTCATGTGCCTTGCTGTGGCATTTACATATTTGCCACAGGGGTTATGGGCAGCCACAGAAGCATCTTAAGAGGGGGAGGTGAAGGGAAATTTTGATATGATTGATTTGTATCTAGCTGTAAAGTAGAGCAAGAATTGAAGAGGAAAGAAATCTTCCTCAAGACAGGAAGACTGATGAGGAGACTGCTGCAGCAGCCCAAATAAGAGCTGAAAATGCCTCACTCTGCACAGCGACAACAGGCAAGAATTGTTTGTAAAAAAGACTTACAGCTCAGGAAACAGACAAGAGCTAGAAACAGAGATTCAGAAATGGCCAGGCTGAAGCGATCTTGCCCAGGGAACAAACCGGGACTAACCAGAGAAGGAGGCTTCCAGTGAAATTCTGGAGATCACCAAGATTTAAGGGGTAGGCAGCAAAAGGATACCAGAAATGATGGGCAGAGATAGGAGGAGAAATAGGAGGGATCTTTTCCCAGAAACTAAAGGAGGACAGTTTCAAGGGGTATGACGTTAACATTATCAGATGCTGCCCAGGGGCTCCGGGTGGAGAGATGCTGTGGACCACAGCAGTAAGAGCTCCTGTTCAAGCTCAAGGGGGGAGAAGGAGACCAGAATGATGCAACTGGAGAAGCAAATATCAAATAACCAGGGAGGAAGTGAAGAAAGCAAGTGTAGACTGCTCCTTCAAGAAAATCAGGATCAGAGAACCAAGCCTATTTAACCAAATTACAGTCCCAGTGTTCAGGGCCATCATAACTATTATTATTATGAGACTTGGAAGATGGTTTATTAACTGAAGAGAGCACTTTATGTCAGACACTGCTCTTAGTCAGCACTTTGCAGGTCTTAATTCTATTTACTCTCACAACAACCCTACAAGGTGGGTGTTATTACCACGTCTGTTCAGCAGAGAAGGAAACTCAGGCAATGAAATGACTTGCCCAAGGTCACAGAGGAAGTGGCTAAGCCAAGATTGGAACTCAGATCTGTCTGATTCCAAAGTCACCCACGTAACCCTTGTACCTAAGTGAAAGAAACTAGCCGGAACAATTTTTCATGGCAATTTGAAAGCCTTCAATGCCAGCATGAGGGAAAGTTGTAGACCACACATGCAAACCAAGTGCAGGAACCCAAGTCTATGACATTTTCAGAACCACTCACGCACTCAGCTCCCTCATGGGGAAGCTACATACACATTCCTTCTCAGTCCCTACTGTGAAAACCTCAATTTGACTTCTTTGCAGGGCTGCTAAAATGCACTGATTAAAACAATTATGAATAAAAACAAAGTAAACAAGGAAAGTTATCTTGGAATACAAAAAGGAATTGTCTCCCATCTCTAACATACTATAAAGATGCTAGGCTGATAGATGGGAGTTGTTCTAAGAATGATCTTTAAAGCTCACACCTCCTCAGCCTCTACTGCCATTTCTGGAGACTAGTGTATCAAGAGTACAGCATAGTGCTAAAGAGTGAGAAAGCAAGTTTTGAAGTCAAAGACGTGAGTACAAATTTTGGTTCTGCTACTCATCAGCTGTGTGACATTAGGCACACTACATAACCTCTCTGAGTCTTAGTTTCATTATGTGTAAATGTGTACTATAATAATACCTCTCCTTTGTTATGAAAACTAAAAGAGATAATGCACAGGAAAGATGCTTAGCCTGGTACCTGGCACTTTTATGTGCCTAATAAAGGGAGGGTATTATTTTTATTACTAAAATATACAGCTCACACTCTTAGATGCCCACTACTCTCATTTTGTTTCCCAATAGGTACATTAATTTGTTTAGCTTGATATCTGTATTTATAGTCATTCTCAAAGAAAAACACTTTCTTTTTTATTATACCAAATTTATGCACGTTTTCCCTTTGAAGTATTTTACTCTTATCTCCTCCCACCATCGTTACCCAATTTGAGAAGATACTATTCCCACCTCAATTCAGGTTTGTTGTTTTTAGGATCAGTAGTTCTGAACTCCATCCAAAAGGTCTGGTTAAGAACAGGTGCAGAGAAATGACTGATTAAGCCTATTGTGCTGAAGAAAGAGTCTTAGCCATGGCTCTCGCTCAAAAAATTCCATCCAAAATTTTACTTTAAAGAACAAAAACAAAACACACACACAATTCCATCCAGACTGAAGGAGACAACTACAGAGGCTGGTCACCTGTTAAAGGAGAAACAAAGGTTGCAAGAGTTTCCAGGTTTCATTAATACTGATGGTAACAGCCTTACTGCTGGCAGCCAGGAACATCGCTTCACCTGCCCCTGTTTTCTCAGTAAAATATCTGAGAGAAGAGGAATAAGATTATCTAAATTAATTTCATTGTGAGATCCTAATAAATCCATTTAAAAATATAAAATGTTAAACCTCTTTAAGAAAGAAACAAAATTATGGCAGATATGCAGAATCAAAACAAGTATTATATCAAGTATCTTAAGCACAAAATCTGAGCAGATTTAACTGAATATGTATATAAAGTTTTTAACTTTAGTCAGTACTTTGAAAAAATAGCAGATCTTTCTAAGAAAAAAGTATCTGCTTTGTTAATGCATTACAAATGTATACAGCTTCTTTCACTCAAATGACCCACAATAGAGTACTCAGTTCCCACCATGTGCAAAGGAACATTTGACAGTTAAGTGACCAGATGTGACTTCAGGGTCTGTGTGAGATGCTAAAAATAGCCACTGCCTATAGCTTTCTGCTAGAGCTTAAGCCAAATAAAATTTAAAATTTTCCAATGAAACAGCCAGTTAGCAAAACTGCCTACACAACTTTTCTCTAGTTTTTCTTGATCTTCCTCTTTCTCAAACTAAGGTCTGAAGGGCATTAACTATATCAAAATCCAGAAAGTTTCCATGTGCTCTGACTAAAATAACTTTTAGAAATATTTATCATTTATCAACAGCATAAACCTGACTTTTAAAATATAATAATGAGAAAGTGAATCTTGCTAAGTGCCTCTGTTTTAAAGCATGAAATTATAAAACTCTACTAATCAAATCAACATATGCAAGTGTATACAGTCTTTAAGGAACAAAATGAAATAAACCAAGAAAACAGAAATCAGGTAAAAATTTGAATAAAAACACTGAGAAGCATTACTATCTTTTTATACACACACACACACACACACACACACACACACATATATCAAACTGTCCAAAGGAAGAGCCAGAAGTTTTTTTTTTAATTAAAAAAATAACAAAACTAAAAACACCTGAGCTTTCAAATAAATCTGAAAAACCTACTGACCCTGACCCAGCCAATCTAAATGTGAATCACTGAGTTTGGCAGCACTAACTACACATTCTCACTAGCATCTGCTGCAGGAAACTCTGAGGCAGGAGGAAGGGTTTCTGGCCAGCAAGAGAAACCACGTGACGGTCATGTGGTGTGAATTAAAAGCCAGTTACAGCCTCTTGGAATGCAAGACCCACTTAATTTTGGCAAAATATAGTTATCTGGTTTAAAAGAAAAAAGGCATAAGAGGGTGTTTGGATATCTCCAAGTAATTGATTCTGACAGACATGGAAAGGCTGAACAGAGATTTTTGGGAGCAGCAGAGACACACTCCCTTAAGCCTTAGGGCTTTTAGGCCAAAAAAGACAAATTATTTAATGACAAAATTCAAATAGCAAGCAGGTGCAGGCATAAGATCAGTTAAAAAAAAAAAAAAAAAGTCAACAACTGCTCATGTCTCCAAAGTCTGAATGTCTTACCAAAAGAAATAGACAAACAAAATTACCAATGAGTTCATGCTTCTTTTGGTTGTTAAAATTAGTCTAATAAGTTATACTTGCAAATATTATAGTTTGCACACCTATATCTCCAGCCCTGAATTCTGAATCTGACCTTTCATCAAGGTTTCTCTCCCCACTCTGATGTTCCATGGACACCTAAAATTTAGCCTTTCAAGACAGAATTGTGGTCTGCATACTCTGACATCTGCCACCCTGTGCCACCCACCACCCCCACATACCATGCTCTTCTTCCTGTTCTCCCATCTATCCACCCTGCTGTTCAAGTCAAGACCTGAGTGTCATTCTTGATTCAGCCCTCACCCATTCCACCTCTTCATATCTAATCCAACACCAATATGCCTCCTAAAAACTTCTGAAATTCACCAATTTCCTTCCACTTCTACTGTGATTTCCCTAGTTCATGTCACCAACCCATGGTTAGTGGCTGAAAATTTGGGCTTTGGCTTCAGGCAGACTTGCTCTGCCATGTATTAACTGGATGGACTTGGACAAGTTACTCATCTTCAGAATCCATCTTCTGACCCATAAAATGGGGTAATACCAATACCCGTATCACAAAGCTGTTGGGGAAATTAAATGAGATAATCAATGCAAAATCTCTGAAACAATGCCTGGAAGCTGTTAAGTATTCAATAAATCTCAACAATCATAATGATTCCCCTTCTCGGTGCCTACCATGATTGCTTTGGGTTTGGTGACCCTCCTCTCCTGGCAGCCCTAATGCTCTGGTAAACGTTTTGTCTGTCTTCCTAACCCTAACAGCAGGGATTGAATCTCCTTATTTCAATAATCACATAGTGCCTAAACTACAGCTGGCACTCAAATAGTGTTACATTAATGTTTAATTCTATTCAAGCATTAACTGATCATCTACTATGCTGCATGAAAAGTGTTCTCTGCACAGTTTAAAATGCATGATCCTCACTGCAGTCCATAATATTCTTTATCATAAACCTCACTCTTTATTATAGTAATCCTAATGATAGTTGCAACAGGAACACTTCCTTGAAAATACCTGTCCTACCTTTCAAAATTGTCTTTCTCATTCTTCTCAAAAAATTTTGCAATGATTACTGACTATATTACAAAGTTGTCTCTCTCATTTAAAAGTTGTTCAACTGTCAGCTAGGACTTCCTCAACTATCCTATTTAGGTTGCTAGTCCCCATACCCCTTTTCCCATGTTTATTTTCTCCCATAGACTATATCAACAACTAACGCACTATAAACTTTACATATTTATCTTGTTCATTGTCTGCTGTCCCCCACTAAAATGTCAGTTCCACAGAAAAGGAATTTTTGTTTATTGCCCTTTGCTCAGAACTTAGAACAGTGCCTTGCACATAAAGTCTTTAAAATATCTATTGGATAAATGAATGAATAATATAAAAAACAATGATAATAATCAATGAGTATACACTAGTATTAAGAGCTATACAATAATAAATGCCTATATATGATTATTAAGAGCTATATACTACTGAATATAGTATTTCTTTGGAGATCATAGAGGAGAAAAAGAAATAACACAGATTTAAGATGGCAAGGAATTGATAATAAAAATTATCAGTTGCCATAATATTTTGATGTGTAACAATAAATTTTATTTTCAAGTAACTCACAAATGTTCTCTTAGAAAGCAACACACACAGACACTTCTTGAACCTAAAAAGATTCATTGATGCTACTCAGCAATTTATTTTCCTTGGTTTTGCAAGCCAGAGGTATTTGTTCCTCAAAACAAAGAGCCACCCATATAGTTTCAGAACTGTGACTCAAGTCTTTTCAGAGGAAGCACTTCAAAAAAATATCTCTACCCTCCCACATCAACATCTAAGACTGCCCATTTATGAGAAAGATAAAGAACACGTCTCAAAATCTTGAACGCACTCATTCATAATAGGAAGAGGAGACTCAAATGTTTCCCTCTGGGGTTGAATTAAAAAGAAAAAAATTTAAGCAGTTCTGTGGCCCCTTTCTACTGGTTCCTGTTACAGTAAAATTACCCTCTTTCTTAAGCAACAAAAACAGAGGGTCCTTAGTTGTTGAGGTGAAGAGAAGTAAAAACAATTCTGATTTTATTCCAAAATTTTGAATGGTGATTTTCTGGCTTAAATTTCTCAACCTCCTGAGAAAAGTTCAAGATGAGGGCAGAGGACTCCTCCCCTGCTCCTCTCCAAGTAAGGGGGCAGCAGCATACCTGGGCTCCATAGACACGCTGCATCGCCTGGAGCAGCTGGTTTGTATAATCCGTGAGGGTGCCAGCATCTTCTTCGAAAACACTCAGTAAAGAGCGAGTCTGAAAGAAAAGAAGAAAAGGAGTCTATTTTATGTCTAAATGGAAAGGTTACAAAAGAAGTAGAAAACACACACACAAACTGAAATGGGGAGGTTCAGTACATGTTAGTTCTCTGATTTATTCTTTTATTGCTAATACAGTACAAGTTGATTCCTAGAGCTTTAATTTAGATTTCCTTTTCTAATCCTTTAGACTATAACGCAGAAGCAAAATGAATAAAAATTGAGTACCAGGGCTAATCTTTAAAAGATTAAGACTAAAGGGCTATTATCAGTCCCAACTTTAGCCTCTACCTAAGCACCAATTCAAAAGTCCATCCAATAAAAAAAGGTGTTAAAAAGGGCAGCCTCTCCTTTAAATCAAGTCCATAAACTGAACTCAAAGTCAAGGCCCATCTGTTTACCTGGGGTGTGGTCAGAACTCCAGCTCTGCTACACTATAATCACCCAGCAGTCAACCATCTGTCTGGTTTTCTGCAATCTGGACATCTTGCAGGAGTGTGTCATTCTTTCCTTTTAAGGAAAAGAATGTTTTTCGTCATATTTTATGCAACCAATTTTCACACTCATGGACAGGAAATTTCATGTACCCTGGGCCCACCAGTGGTAGCTATGGACATAAGACTCAAACAGCAACTTAACCAGAATGCTAGTCCAGTTCCTTCAGGAAGACTAGCTAGCTACACAGTGCTCCGAGAGCAGCTGAGCAATTTCATTAGATGAATTCCTATGGTTTTCATGCACAGTGCTTGGCACACATTAAGCACTAAAGAAATGTTTATATGCTGAATGATGTATGAAGAGACATCAAGGCATCACACAAGAGACCAAATCTACTCAAGGGATTTTTTTTTAATGTATCCAGCACAATGAGCATTTAAAATGCTACTTTAGTGGTAAGGGGATCTCTACTTCAGAAAACAACTCATCAGACACAGAACGGAGAGTAAGTTACCAAAATGCTTTTAATGAGGTGATATCCACACGACTTAACAAAGAACAAAGGCTCATTATTTCCCTGCAAATAAATTTCAATTTCCTCCTCCTTTTTCTAACCTACCTAAGGTAAGAGAGCAATCGCTGACCGCAAAGCACCTCCAAAGAACAGGAGCCGAGGCCTCTGGATCATTACCTTCCACCACACAGGTTCTATCCCTGATTTCCACAAACTCTGGTGCATTACAGAACAGTACATGCTTATCCTGACTTTGCTCAGTGTCCTGAAGGCTAAAAATACTTGCTCTGAGACCAGAGTACTCTCTTTAGTACCAATCCTTATCAGTAGAAGAACCATAATATTACAAGTGAAGGGCAAATAAATGAATAAGGAAACTGTAAGATAATGTTTTAAAAAGCTCTCAATGAAAACGAAACATCATATAGTTCATACCATGTACAACTTGTTAGAAAAGAGTTCTTCAAATTTCTTGTTATTATAATCCACAGTAAGAAACAGATCTTCCATCAGGACCCAAAGGAAATTTTCGTCAAGCAATATTTATCATTAATATACAAATACTGATTTTTTTTTTCTATTCTGTTCTATTCTATTACATTTGTAAACAAATGCTGGTATGACCGACTGGATTTAGTAATTCACTAATGGATGTCAATGGGTAGGTGAAAAACACTGGTTTAGAATTCTTCATTACATCTCTTTAATATATACTTTTTATTCAGAAAAGAAACATTTTTAAAAGACATTCTCAGAACTTAGAGTGGGTGGCCTGTCATTCAACATTCACTCATTCAGGCATACACCCCTGCCTTCACCCAACATATACTAAAACACTGTGCTGGCTATGGAGGTTCAAAGATGACAAAACTGACTCTGCTCTTCCAGGGGCTTATAGTTTGCTGAAGCATCTCAAAGGGTCTGTGATAACCTTGGCACCGTGTCAGTGCTTAGTCCAAATCCAGGTTCTGACACTAATTTGCAGGATTAACGACATAATCAATGTACATAAAATGCCTACCAGTGTCTAAAGTATAGTAATAGCAGGGATGACAATGATGATGAAGATAATGAACTTTACTGTTTATTATACACCAGACACTAAGTGCTTTACATGTATGATTTCATTTCATAACCCTGTTATCTCCATAGTTATCTATAAATGTCACCTAACAGTATAGGACCTCTTTGTATTCATGGCACACAATGCTGTGGAAGCCCAGAATGCTTATTTCAATTTTGGTACCTTTCTTTGTTATAACTAATATGTCTAGGAGAGTGGGAAGGAATGTTACGAGTGCATTGAGAATAGGTAACTTTTATTAATACTACAGATATCTTTTTAGTTGAGTCCTATTTATTGACTTTAATACTCTTTGGAATAAATACAAAGGCAGAGTAGAAGTTGAAAAGAGAGGGTTTGCACAAATGTCCTGCACAAAGAGGACAGAAAGAAAAGTAAAACTACCATTTACTCTGTACCTCCTATGTGTGAGACCCTGTGCTGGGCACTAAACATTTGTTACTTCATTTAATCCTCCCAACAACCTCATGAGGCAGATACTACGCTATGTTAAACCTATTTTACAGATGATGAAACTGAGGTTCATCATGGTCAAGGAACTACCTCAACCTCACACAGCTGGGAAGCAGCAGGTCTGGGCTGTAAAGGCCATGCTTCTTCTACTGCAGGAGCTGCCTCCTTCACCCCAGCAGGGTGGGCTTCATCAGGGACCATGGTCTTTGGTTCCACAGTCCATGGAGGCAGGATACAGGCTGTCTAGTGCTGGCTTCTTTTGTTCATCCTACTGTCATGCTCTCACCTGTGATAACTGCCAACTACATAACAGTTTTGTTTTGTTTTTTAATACTCTGGATATGTGTCCCATGACATCCATTAGAACTGGCAGGAAAACTCCACCCATCTATTTCAGGCACTATTTTGACATCCACAATCACCTGCATGATATTTACTCAACATTTTATTTGTAACATAAGGGATTGAGACCAAGGACCGGGCAAAGGTACACCACTTGCCCAAAATCCCCCCAAAAGTCAAGCAGACACTAGTGGGTATTATTCAAAACACAGTAACAGCAATCGTTTATAGAGCTACCATGACATGCAGACATGCACACACTTTGTACACATTACTTATCCTTCATAATAACATCATTAAAGTAGGTATTTTTATTCTAATTTTACATGTATCAAAACACAAGCCCAAAATCTTGATATAAATGTTTTAGGGGAAGTTAGAATAAATGAAACAAAAAACAAAACAAAACAAACTCCACAAGCTCAGAGAGGCTGAATAACTTGCCAAAGGTAACAGTGGCAGAATCAGGATTTGAATTCCATCCTCTCTCTATTACCTTATAATCTCAAAAGTGTGCTCAGCCAGAAAAACAAAACCAAAGGCCTTATGGATATAGCCTCAGCTCCACATCATCTCTACCATCTCTGTCTTAGAGTAAAGAAACTGGGTGTCTCCTAATAAAATAGTTCTAGACAATTTTTACTCTCAAGAATAGCAAATGATTGTATAATGGTACAATTTTATTAATTCTGATTGTTAAGCAAGAACAATTAAAAGTTCTTATACCCAAAGGGTGGTAGAGGGAGACAAATGTTTCAGTAGGATCAAGTCTACCAAAAGAAAAAATGTGTTATAAACAAAGAGTATAGTGGGAAGAAGCCCCTCTATAAGACATAGAAAACAATTTAGGTTATGTTTCGCAGTGTCTTGCTCAAGTAAAGAAAGGAAAGGTTTGGACAGAGAGGACTGTTCTCAGCTAGGCCACTCACTGCATAATCTCAGAATTGAGTCTTTCATATCTCTGTGCTTCAGTTATGCCAACTTAAAAAATTAAAAAAAAAAAAAAATCAAGCAACAATGCTTTTGTCTTCATCTTATCTCAAAAGTGTACTACTTATAGAACATGAGAATATACCCCTGAAGAAGTGCGAGCTGCAGTAGCTCAAAGCTGCATTTGTGTTCCTATCACACTGTACTAGAACTGCCTGCTGCCTTACTTATGTGGCTCCCAGAACAGCCTGTGAGCTGGTGGAGGGCATGCCCCCTTATCTTACTTACCATTAACTTCCCAGCACCTAGCAGTACCTGGCAATAGCAGAGGCTCACAAACAGCAATGGAAGCAAGTGTCTTAATCCCTAAACATTCTCTCATATATCAAGGTAAACAGAAATATATAAACTAGTTTTATAACACATTGTGTAGAAATGCAAACCAAAAAAGGAGGAAATGAATAGATGAGTCGAAGGTCGGTCAACTGCTATTCAGCTTTTCTTAGGTAACTCAGTTCAGATACAAAAGTTTTTATGTCCATTTGATTAATCACATGCAGAGAGGTTACTGGAGCAACCCTCATAACTACTCTACAGACAACTAGAGGAAATGAACAATAGATGGTTTCTTAGGATCTTTTCCTTTGAGCGAAACATTATAGGTCACCAATGACAGAAAAGCCAGGCACTAGGTAGTTGTGCTAACTTTAGCAATATCCCCAGCACAGCTGGGCTACCTGGGTTTCAATCCTGGCTCTGCCACTTTTTAATGTGCAATCTTGGGCAAGTTATTTAACTTCTTACTTCTCAATAATTTTAACAGGGGACCTACTTCAAAAGTTTCGTTGGGAGGATAAAAAGAGCTAGTTTATGTAAATCGGTGCCTGGTGCATAAAATGCATTTGCTATTGTTCTTACTCTTTACCCAAAAAATGAAGGAGTTGGATTAGATTCCTTCCAGTTCCAAGTCTGAGTCTCCTTTGATGTAAAAGCTGCACTAGGAGCCAGTGATTGTATACTTGGCTTGGTCTGTATAGTGTATAAATATATCTCAATAAAATTGGGGGGAAAAAAAGTTGCACTTGGCACATGCCACATACAAGACATAAATAATTATGAGCTGATGATTATCAAAGATTTTCCTTAAAGCTGGCTTCTGTTCTGTACAAAAACCTTACCAAGAACCCTCGTAGGGTGACAAGTCTCAAAGCCGTGACAAATAAATTCCCTATGTAAGGAGGAATATTAAATAGTAATGGCAATGCCTCTAAACCTCCCCTTCCACAAAGAAGCTCAAAGTTATAAACCATGCAGACAAGATACCATTTTAAGGCTCTAAAGCACCTCCAAGATCATATGCTCCAAGTCCCTTGCTCTGCAGATTTCTGCAGATGAGAAAACCAAGCCAGGAATTAAGTGGCTTGCCCAAATCACGTAAGTTAATGTCAGAGCCAGAATTAGAACCCAGGTCTCCTGATTTGTTTCCAGTCCTCATCCTACTTCCTCACAGCTGAACAATTTTTTCTGGCCACTCAGAAATAGTGTGTATTCATTATTTGAGAGCCCAAAATTCAGGATGTGATTTATCAGCAAGGATGGTATGGAGAATCAGGCAATTCACCTATCTATTCTGGCTCAGCCATCACCATGGTCAGCTTGGAAAGCAATATCTCTATGTACCTCAGTTTCCCCAACCACAAAGCAAACAGAAATCCTTTCTCAGAATGATCATTAGAAATTCCACACTTAGTATATTCAGACCCACACAACAGGTGTGAAGATGGATGAAATGCCATATACCCTTTGGTTCTCTCAATTAAAACACCAAAGGCCAGTGCTGTATAAAAGAGGCCTTTGAAAAGTTAGTTACACCAGAAGATGTGAATTTGCCAAAAGAAAATCACAGCTCACTCACAGTTCCATGTCTACACATGGATGTTCACAAAGAAATGGGAGCAAGAAAACTAAGCATATAGCCCTTTTGACTACTTATTCTGAACTGGAGAGATGCACAGTGGGTGTAGGTGAATCCATTGAAAATCATCTGGGGTGGTACAATTCACTCAGGAGAAAAGGGGAAGACAGGTGAAACTGTGAAACGAGAACAGGTGAATCCTATCTTAATTTTTCAGAGTTGAGACTCTAGGGAATAGGCTTACAACTCAAAGACGCAGAACCAGAAGAACAGATATGAAGCTGGGGAAAAGTTAAATGAAGAACAAACGTTCCCTGGGGAAAGGTGCAATGAATTATGAACTAAAGTCATTCTGCACTCACTGCTATATTTACACGCTAGATTTCATCTCAGAGCTCAAAGGACTTGACTAACACCTTGAATGTGCTAATGAAGTTCCCCTGTGTGCAAATGGGGCAGGTATTGTAATTTTCTACTCACAACTGGGAAACAGTACCAAAGGCAGGGCGGGTACCGTTGGGAAAGAGATCCAAACTATTGCTTCCCATTCTGGCGCTATATTCCCCAAGTCCCACTACCGCATCGCAGTAGTAATATTAATAATAAAGTTTAACGCCTTACTCTGTACCAAACATTGTCCATTAACAGCTTTGCAGGCACCTTCTCATTTAATCCTAACAACCCAACGAGGGAGACACAATTATTATCCCTATTTCACGGAGGACAAAACTGAGGTATATTTGCCCGGGTACTCCGCTCGTAAGCGACGGAGCCAGCATTTAGACTCAGTTTCGGCTGAGTAGGGGAAGGGGTCAGGACCCAATGACTCCAGCCACTGGGGGCTTTCCCGGGTTCTCCAGCTCTGCCAGAGGGTGCCCCCATTCCGGAGCCTCCCAAGCTAAGACGCACGGCCGGGCCCGCCCCCTCCTCAGCCACGAGGAACCTCGGTCGGAGGCACCCTGAAGGGGGCCCAGAAGACTACCGCAGGTGCCCGGGCCGGGGCGCGGTCCTTTCCCCGAGGCTGGAAGGGCCTCGTCGGCCTCACCCCTGCGAACAAGGGAGGCTGTAGCGTCGGGTGGTACCTGGGGGCTGTCTTGCAACGCCTCCTCCAGAAGGAGCTTGTCCACCGCGGGCATGGTGTCGCGCGGCCAGGCCGAGAGGCGGACAGAGAGGTTGAGGGCGGGAGGCGCGGCCGTCGAAGGTGCTCTAGACTCAAGCCACCAGTCGGACGTTCGGAGCTCGCGGCGGCCCCGATTCTGCCCAGAGCCCGCCCCCGCCCCCTGGTGCTCCTCCCTGCCCAGCCCTCCCCTCGGCGGACCCGGATCAACAGGAAGAGTGGCGAGCTCCCGGCTGGGACACCGGAAGTGTGGCGTCCCCTCTTCCGTCCGCGCCCGACGCTAGCGGGAGCCCCCGGACCTAGGGCTCTTCTCGCTGTTCGGTGAACGCAAGGGGTGTTGGAACAACGCGGGTAAAGGGCTTCAGTCCCTGTGTCGGTGAATGCGTATAAACCCTAAGAAGGGGAACTCGAGTGTGGGAAAAGGTTTTATCTATTTGTGGCAACCCGGAAAGCTTTTTGAATCGAAGGAGATAGGAAGGAATAGATTTTGCTGTTAGCACTCTCGCCACTTTTTAAATAGAAAGAATACCTTACATTTTCCACACTTTTCTGGACGAATCTCAATGCCCCCGAAACAGCTCTGGGTAGAAGTTACCTTGTTCTAGGAAAAAAATGGATAACTGAATTATCTGGGAAATTCAGAAGTAGCCATGTTGGAAGCCACAGCTATTTGATTAGGTCTCATTGTAGTTTACTTTTATCATTTTGGAAGTTTCATAATCACATTTTTAGGAGTGGAAGGGATAGATATTCTAGTCCAATGCTGTCATTTATAGAGAAGAAAACGCTACTCGGAGAGCTAAGTGATTTGGTCAGCGTCAAACAGGTAATGAAAGCTAAAAGGAGTGAAGGGAGGGAGAGTGATGGAGAAATACTGACAAATGGAACTGGACTTTTTTTTTTTTTTTTAAATCGAAGGCAAAGGTTTCAGAAGTTCCTTATTTTTAAATCAGTAACGTTTGTCCAATTAGCCACTCTATTAAAATCAACAGAAAGATAATGAAATTATACAATTCCTGTATTCTGCAGAAACACTTAGGTATATTAAGGCACAATTTGAATTGGAGACGTTTCTGACAATCTGATCATATGCTGCCTGATCTGCTTGAAAACTCCAAGGCTATTCTCTGCCTCTTATGGCCAGTGCCAGCCTGTCTTGAGTAATTTTATGATCTTCCTGGGGAATCTTCTAACATCCTTTTTCCCCGCCATATTTTTTCTTCCCCTTAGGTGGAATTGTGTGCTCATGCCATGTTTCTTCTTTTTCCTCTATTTTCCACCAACAATCACTCCTGATACCGATCGAACACAGGGTTCTCTGCCCAATGCACATAACAGCCAGTCTTGACACTGGGGTTTCAAAAGGGAGAAAGAGTTTATTGGTATGCAGAGCAAGGAGAACAAATGGCCCATTGGCCTAAAATCTGTCTCCCCAAACTGCAGTAACTCTGAAAGTTTTACAGTATCAAAGATGGGGAGGCTTTAGGATAATAAGTATAATGGCTCAAGATGATGAAGTTAGAGATGATCTAATTATTGAGCATGCACAAACTGATAACAGTCACAGAACCAGTATGTAAGAAAAAGACAGTTTTCTTATGATGGGCATGATTTTTTGTATTATAGTGAGATATAGGTCACTTATAGGTTAAAGTTTAAGCTACTGGACACATCAGACTGGCCAATTTTGGTTAGATTTAGTTTTGTCTACTAAGATACTTTAGGAATTGGGGTGAGTTAGTGCTGGGCTGACTCAAGTTCCTTCATTAATAACCATTTGAGGGTTGTCTTTGTGATCGTAAGACTCTAACATTGTAAAACAGGATAAGGGGGTACAAGTGGGGCCAGTTACAAGGTTTTTACAGTCACAAGATAAAGGTTGTATAGTTACACAAACATAAGATCAAGGCATCTGGGTTACAGTTCAGTGGGTTCCAGGAATTTCAGGTTATTTCTTTTAGGCTATTTTACAATATACTAGAAAGTAAGAAAAAGGCATCTATATAATGATTCAGTCATACTAATGATTTACTAATTCTTAATTTCTTGGTTACAAATCCTCCCTTTTTGTTTGTCCATTCCTGTCTTGAGGGATATCTGGGTGATGACCATTCTGACTTCCTCATGCTGAAAAAGGGCATTGGCTTTATCGGGTAGAGGAATGAAACTGGTTGCTGTTCCTGGAGAGATCAGTACCTCTGGGTTTCAGGGCTTAACTGACATAGGCACAATCCGGAGGCTTTAAGTCTCTGAAAAACAAAAGTAATAAGTAAATTGAAAAGTATAGGTTTGAATAAAAGGAGTAGAATGATGATTAGGTGATTTATAACATTCTGGAGAAATAACTTTTTTATAAATTTTTAGATGGAACCCTGGGTATTCTTTAGGGTTTTCAGGAACAGTGTTGGCAATACCCAGTGGAGATCAAGAAAGCATTGCTAATCCCATGGTAGGAAAGTTATCCCTGGAAGTCAAGTCCCATGTAGGGGGGAAAGTAGTGAGTTCATTTGTAGAGTTTGGCTAAGAGAGAGACCATATTTGAGCACTAAGAGGTTTTCAAGGGATGACCCTTAGGCATTATGTCATCACAGAAATAAATTTTTTAAGTGTATGCCTCAAGATTGAGGGCTTGGCTTAATAGCATATTTCCTTTCTATGAGGCAGGACTCATATATCCTTGAGTTTATTTTCATAGGTCTCCCTGTTATAAGTGTAAAGGGGATAATTTGTCTTCTAAAAGGAGTGGATTTCAGATTCATACCTTGCAATGTTCCTTGGCTACACAGTTTTAGCAAATTGGGAGCCCCTTATTGCTTGAGAGAATAGCAGGAATTCCCTTAGTTGGGGAGGTTGAACAGTTTCATGTGTTCTTTCTCCGGTCCCTCAAGGGAACTTGCAAATACTTTTTATGTCTAAAACACTCTGAAATGTATCAGGGTATTGATTAATCTGTACACATACTAAAGATCTTATTCTCTATCCTTGGTTCTATATTAAATAAAGCTGAGTTAGATTTTTAAAATGAATTGACTAGCAGTTTAAATCAGATAGCATGCTTTAAAAATTTTTTAAAAAACCTCTTGTTTGATAAAATAAATTTTTCCTTTTTGGTCCCTCATAGAAATTGAAGCTTTAAAATATAGATAATATTACTTTTTACTTTATTTTCTGATTGACCTTTGTCTAATCAAATTAGCCCCATTCACATCTTCAATTGAAGTTTCTTTAGCTTCCTTAACAATTATTGTATGGAGTCATCTTTTTAGATTAATTGTTGCTTTTTAGCACTTTTAGAGCTGGAGAACCTTAACTTTGAGTCTCAGGTGCCACACAGACACTCAAAGTTCTAGGGAGCTACTAGGTTACACACACAGAGCAAAGCATCTTAGAATTTAGAAATTGTAATTAAAGCTTAGGGACAAATGTGACTGCTGCAAGAACTTAAAATCTGGATCCTAATACCCTATGAGTATTTTTTTAAAATGAATTTCTTTCTAGAAATAAAAAAATATTTGACAAGTAACTTATTTTGAAGTCATTAATTACAGACTACAGCTGAAGTTTTGATCTGTTTTATCCTTGCATTTTTATCAGGGTTATGTTAATTGACAGAACACAATTTGTCTTGCTCCTCTGTTAAAGTCTTTTTTGTTGAAGATGAAGCTCTGAATTGTAGTTGATTGCATACATTTTTAGAGAAGTATCAGAGTAAAGCAATGTAACTGACAAGGAAATTTGGTTGTTTCTGTGACATAACATTTCAGAAAAATAACTAAAACTTTAATTAATATCATTATACTGTTGTCTAATATTATGCAGATCAGTACCATGACAAAACATGGACAGTGGGAACATTGTTAAGTCTTTAAGGATCTTCTACAATTTCTAAATATATGAATAACATTTCACCCATACAAATTTAACCGACAGAAGGATAAAATTCACTTTTAATATCATAATACTTCCCAAACACTTCTTATGCATCTCCTAATGTATTAAATGAAACTATTTTCAGCACTTCACTTTTTACAAGGTGAAAGAAAAATCTTTTATAACAGTTTGAAATAAAAGTATATCTTTTAGGGTTTGATTTAAAGTGTTAACATCGAGTATTTGTTTTTGAAAGAAAAATCTTTTGTAACAGTTTGAAATAAAAGTATATCTTTTAGGGTTTGATTTAAAGTGTTAACATCAAGTATTTGTTTTTTAGATAGAGTACTTAGATGGTGAAAAGAAACTTTTCATTAAGAAAAGACTAACAATTTAAGAAATTTTTTATTACTTTAACAGAGAGAAAACTGTATTTTAGTTCTGCATTAGTATACTATTTGATAAATAAGTTTATCAAATCATAGTCATCATTGACCACAACAGACAAAATTTGTTTCCATGAATCCCCTATAACCTTCTACATTCATTTAGATTTTGCCTTACACATTTCTGCTTTGCATTCTGTGAAAACCAGTCATTTCCCCTTAGGGCAAAACCACACTTGTAAATAAGCTTATTAAATTTTAGTCAGCATTGATTATGATAAACAAAATTCACTTTTATATGCCTTCTACAACTTTTTTTATTCATTCAGTTCTTGTCTTATATATCCCTGCTTCTTACTCTGAACACTACTCTAAAAGGACAGGACTTCATTTATTTTAAACAAAGCACAGCTTGCATACTTTACATATTTGCAAACTTTAAGTTACTAAAAAGATTTTTGGAACTGTCTTTAAATATCTTACAAAATATAATTATTCTTAAAGTTTATCAAAACAATAACTTAATTTCATTAAATACTAACCTACATTTTTTTATTATTTTAAAGATCTAATATATTTAATGCTAGTTTATTTTATTTGATAAACTTGTATAAACTTAGGGGGAACATATCCACGTAGAATAAAATTGTATGCTTAATAACAATAGTTGATAGGGGATGATAACCAGAAATATTGCTTTTTTTTGGTTTACTATTTTACCAGTATTTTAGTGAGATATATTATGTACATTTCTGAAACAGCTCTGTTGATAATATATATAATAATTATATATATATAATTATATTGTTATATGTAATTATAGATAATATAGAATCTAGTAAATACAAAAAAAAATGTTTCTCCCTCATCAGAGGTTAAACACTTCTTTGTTTTTATAATATCTTAAAATTATGAACAACTTCAAAGGCATACTGATTATTGGGTTTTGGGAAATGTATTATAATTGTTTAATTTGTCCCAAGCATAAACCAGAAAAACTTTTTCATAGCTCTTATTGATATTTTCTTTTACCTACTGGAGCTTTTAAATTTGGCAGTTGGATTTTATTCAGTTATACTTATGTGATAGGCTTTATGGATCCCAGAAAAGTATGTTCTTAAAGTTAATCCATTCCTGTTGGTGTGGACTTATTGTAAGTAGGATCTTTTGGTTAGTAGGATCTTAAGTTAATATGTGACCCACCTCATTCATGGTGGATCTTAATTCTTCCACTGGAGACCTTTATAATAGAATAAAATTCAGACAAACAGAAAGACACAGAGGCTGAGAGAGAAAGACACAGACGCCGAGAGAGAAAAAGCCACAGAACCAAGAAGCTGAAAGCAAGGAAACCTGGGAGAGAAGGAAGAGACCAGCAGATGCCACCATGTGCCTTGGCAAGCGACAGAGGAGTCCAGGATTGCCTGGAGCTGGTCTTTGGGGAGAAAGCATCACTTCATTAGGACATTTTCATGGCCTCAGAACTGTAAACTTGTAAACTAATAAATTTCCATTGTTAAAAGCCAGCCCATTTCTGGTATATTGCATTTTGACAGCCTAGCAGACTAAAACACCTTATCTCAAGGCTACAACTATATTTTAATATTTTAATTTTTGCAGCTGCTGTTGCAAAGGTATTACTAGAAAAAATATTCTAAATTTTGAAATTATAGGACAAACTCTGCAAAACATGGACTATTTCATAGCATTCTTTCTGTCCTTATCACTTTTAATCTTTAGGCCCAGTAGAAAGAATTTTTAAGCCAAATCTACACGTCCCCCATCTTTCTGCCTCTAGCCCTTCCCCTATAACCTTGACTGGTTTATTTTTTACTATTTGAATTTGGTTAGAATTCAGGAGAAGGCCCTGGGGGCAGGGATAGGTGAGATAGAAAGAACGTGGAGGATTTCTTTTTCTTAGATTTGTTTTCAAATAGTTTTCTCTATTTAGATTTTTACATGACCTTCACCAGCAGTCCTTGCAGAGCTGGGCTTTGAATTTCAGAGCCCAGTCTCTTAAAAACTTTTATACAATACTGTCTCCTGAATCTCCCTGGTTTAGAGTGAAAAGGTCTGAGTATCTAGGCATATATGTCTGAATGACAAGACTGAATTTTTTCTAAAACCACTGAGCCTTCAGTAGAATATGGGGGTCAGGTTATGCTAGGACAAAGCGGGTAAGGCAGGAGGAATTTAAAGAGCACTGGAAGCTTGGTTTTCTTAATTTCTGGACTCCAGGAGAACTAATTTATATATATATGTAAACACTTGTTTATCTTTAATTTGAATAGACCTCTTTAAAGAATTTTTGTTTGTTAATTTTGTATTACTATCCAGAGGTAGGAAAGTATATGTTGAACAGTCAGACACAAATAGAAAATTAGACACACACATAAAAACAGAAACACAGAAATATATAACTCACTAATTTGAACTATAATTTTTTTTCTGGTGTGACTTTTAATTGAGATCTCATCCACATACTGTATTAATGGAACGATTCCTTCTCTGGATTTTAGTTTAAGTGGATATTGTTTAATATGACATACAGTACCTGGTTGTTGAAGTTTTACTTAAATCAGTTTTACTATTTTTCACATCCAGGTTTTCCATCAACTTATGTCTCTGGTTTTATATATTTTCAGATTTCTTCAGGGATAGGGGTGATTTGCTCATCTTTCTTAGCAAACAGCAGTGCCACTTGGAATGCACAAGTTTGTCATGGAGGCACTCCTATTGATAAACAATCTGAAGAAAATTTATGTGGGCATCTAACTTGGTTAATAGGTTTTCCCTGGCAAGGGAACTGGACATTTTAAGACTGTACAGGAAGCTATGCTATAAATATTTGTTTTATTTAGGCAGTCTAGTATCTGTAGAAATGGTTTCTTTGCGTTTTTACCAGACACCTCCATTATAGTAGCTGATAGGTTGGAAATTGCGTTAGGTTTTTATTTAATCTCTGGTACTAATAAGAAAGTCAATTAATTGTTTTCCCACCTAAGCTCCCAGTGGGAGCTTGAGAGAAGTGGTTTTTCTTTTTGTAGGCCCTGAGAATTGCTGTTTGCCTTTTGAAGTACTGGTCTATTTTTTTTTTTTTTTTAACTTGGTCCCTGTTGTAATAAAATTTAAAGGCGATTTTAAGTAACTTGGAGATAGGTAGCCTTGATTCTCTATTTTCTGTAGCTCTCTCTTTATATCAGGAAAACTCTGAGTAATAAAGGTTATATTTTAAATTTTGGCATTCTGTGGACTTTTCAGATCTATATTAGTGTTTTGCTGATAAGTAGTATAAATTCTTTCAAAAAAAGCTGAGGGACTTTCCATGGTTCTTGCATTGTTTTATTAGTTTTTTTGAGTTCATAGGTTTAGGGATCCTTTTTGGCAGATTTGCAATAACATACTTTTTATAATGCTCTAATTTAGCCCAGTTATTAGAATTATTTGGATTCCATTCAGGATCTCTTACTAGTGTTGCTAAATTTGCTTTAGCATTCACTGGGTTGTCAGTATTTTCTCTTTTTTTTTTTTTTTAATTTTTGAAATATTTTTCCCACTTTGCTTTTTCTATTACAATTCTCCAATCTTCTCCTGTTATTAAGGTATTTAATAAGGCCCGAATATTAGCCTGATTTGAGTTATAGGTTGCTAATATTGAAGCAACTAAGCTTTATATTTTCTTTGGGTCTTCTCTACAGAGTGGTGTGGTAGTTTGGAGTTTTTATGTACCCCATAAAATCAAGTTCTTAAATTTAATCCATTCCTGTGAGTGTAGACCTATTGTAGGTGGGACCTTTTAATTAGGTTATTTCAGCTGAGATGTGACCCACCTTAGCCAAGGTGGGTTTTAAACCTCTTACTGGAGTTCTTTAAAGAGGATAAAACACTTACAGATGAAATTAAGAGAAGCTCTCAGAAAAAGCCCCGGAGAAGGTGAGAGGAAGCCACTGAAGCCAGAAGCTAGAAGCAGTGAAACCTGGGAGAGGAAGGACCAGCAGATGTTGCCATGTGCCTCGCTATCTGACTAAGGAGCCCAAGCTCACCGGTAGCTGGACTTCAGAGAAGGTACCGTCCTGTCGATGCCTTAGTTTGGATATTTTTTATGGCCTAAGAACTGTACACTTGTAAGTTAATAAATCCCTACTGTAAAAGCCAACCCATTTCTGGTATATTGCATTTCATCAGCTTTAGCCAACCAGAACAAGTGGAATATTATTTTCCCAGTTATATAAATTTGATTTAGAGAACAGGGTATTTAAGTATATAAATTGTCTATTCCTGTAGGCACTTGTTGGGAGGGGTAGAAGTTTTGCCAGTGGCTCAGCTGCTGGTCTTAGAGATATGGGAGGGGGAGATCATTTTTATTGCAGGCTTTTTTTTTTTTAACCCTGGTAAAGGGGGATACAGAGGAAAAGGAGGCAGAGGTAAGGTCTCCTCTTGATCTGTCAGCTTCTCAGTTGTAGGGCAGAGATGCAGCAGATGAAGGAATTAATAAAGGCTCTTTTGAATCCGCTGGATTTGAATCTGGGAGGACATTTTTCTTTTCCTCACTAATCTTGACAGGTAAAATTTTGCATTTTCTCATCAACTTTGATTGCTGAGAGAGACAAAGGGTTGAATATACATCATCCCATCCCATTTCTGCTCTCCCTTGCAGAACAACTCTAACTGTAATAGAGTGTTCTCTTCTGTAGAACCATTCTCAGGCTATTTCTGTCTTGATTTTAAATCATACTGAGGCCAGCCCATGTTATATGAATAAACTATTTTTTGCTTTTTTTTAATAGGCTTTGTGCCAGTTTGGATATATTTTGTCCCCCCAAAAGTGGTGTTTTAATCCAATCTTGTGGAATGTTTGGATTAGGTTGTTTCCACGGAGATGTGGCTCACCCAACTGTGGGTGATACCTCTTGATTGAATATTTCCATGGAGATTTGACCCAACCCATTCAGAGTAGGTTTTGATTAGTCCACTGGACTACTTAAGAGAGCTCCAGTCCCAGACGCTGCTGACACGGATGCTTAGAGACACTTGCTGACGCTTTGAGATGCTAGCCCAGAGTTTGCTCCAGAGACGATAAGAGAGGACAAAACGCCCCCAGAGCAGCTGAGAGAGATTTTTGGAGATGGCTGTTGAAAGTTGATGCTTGAAGATGCAGACAGAAGGACACTTGGAGATGCTAAGCTAAGAGTTCAGGCTCAGAGTTTGCCCTGGAGGAAAGCTAAGAGAGACCCAGAGACATTTTGGAGAACGCCATTTTGAAATTCCTGGGACCAGCAGATGCCAGCCACATGCCTTCCCAGCTGACAGAGGTGTTCCAGTCACCTTCAGCCGTTCTTCAGTTAAGGTATCCTCTTGTTGATGCCTAACTTTGGAAACTTTCATGGCCTTTGGACTGTAGATTTGTAACTTAATAAACCCCATTATAAAAGCCAATCCATCTCTGGCATTTTGTGGAATGGCAGCATTAGCAAACTGGAATAGGCTTGTAACTAAAATCTTTCTAATTTTTCAAATATAAGAGACTACATTCAGGAATGCTGTTAGAATTAGAATTTACTATTTTAAAGAGTTTTAGTAATTAACAACCAATTAGGACAAATTGAACAATACAAATGTAGTAACAACAATTAACAATTAAACACTTACTTAATTTTATTAAATACCAATTAACTGTTGGATTACTTATATTTTAGCAGTATACTCAACAGAAAGACTCAGGTCAGGGCCTTGAACCCCATACAGTATAGCACTCATGAAACAGAAAGGCGTAGAGGTCAGAGCAAGGGAGATCGTTCTGGAAACAGGACCAGGGCCTCCAAACCCAGGTCCAAGGGCCTCAAACCCCTGTACTAAATTCCGTACCCACTTTTACCATGGTGACCCACTCACCCAGTCAGATGTCCAGACCTGGAACTGGAAACTGTTTCTCTTGATGTTTAAGGTGCTGAGGAGCCTTGGACACTGGCAGGGCAGGAGAAAACCCAGCTGCCAATCCTCTGGACTGAAAGGGTCTAGCTGCTACAAAAGGTTCACCTTTCCTGCCAGGGCTCCAGAACTTTGGGCAGTTGGACTCCTTATTCCTTATGGACATCCGTGTCCTGCCAGCATTGCCAAATTGACACCAATCAAACACAGGGTTCTCTCCCCAATGCACGTAGCAACCAATCTATGACACGGGATTTCAAAAGGGAGAAATATTGTATTGCTAGGTGAAGCAAAGAAAATAGGTGGCCTATTGGCCTAAAATCTGTCTCCCTGATCTGCAGTAATTCAGGTAGTTTTAGAGTATCAAAGATGGGCAGTTTTAGGATAATGAGTATAGAGGATCGAGATGATGAATTTGAAGATGATCTAATTATTGAGCATGCACAGATTGATTACATGCTTAGTCACAGAATGTATGTAAGAAAATGGCGGCCTTAATATGATGATGGGAATGATTTTTTTTGTATTATAATTAGATACAGGTCACTTATAGGTTAAAGTTTAAGTTTCTGTACACATCAGAGAGACCAATTTTGGATAAATCTAGTTTCATATAGTAAGATGATTTAGGAATTGGGGTGAGTTAGTTCTGGGCTGACTCAATTTCTTTCATTAATAACCATTAGGAGGTTGTCTTTGTGATCATAAGACTCGAAAGTTGTAAAACAGGATAAAGGGGTACAAGTGGTGCTAGTCATGAAGTTTTTAGTAGAATTACAAGATAAAGATTATATAGTTACATGATCATCAAATATCAAAGCATCTGGTTACAGTTCAATGAGTTTCAGTAATTTCAGGTATTTCTTTTAGACTATTCTACAATACACTAGAAAATAAGGAAAAGGCATCTACATAATGATTCAGTCAACATAATTATTTGTTAATTCTTTACACTCCTTCCTCTGAACATTCAGTGCATTGATTGTCATCCAGCATGTCTTACCTTGTAGCACTTTTTCTTTCTATGGGTAGGTCTTATTCCTCTGTAAATAATGAGTCCCTCAAGAGTGTAGGATGCTGTCTTCCTTTTACTCTGCATACTGTGGGCACATAGTGGCAATTAAATGTTTGCTGTTTATGACATGCTCATCTCTTCCAACTCTTTTCCAATTACTTAAGAGAAATCTCCCCATCCTTCCATCTTGCTTTGTTTCTATGCCTCCATCCAATTGTGGACCAAAACACAACTACTATTGATTGTTTACCAGGCAAACAGTAATAATCCTGCTGATTGTAAGACTAGTACAAAGATATGATTGTACCAAGGGGAGGAAGTGCATGCACTTGAATTTGAAAGTAGGCATACAAAGGAGACAATGCCCTCTAGAACTCTTGAAAGGTCTCGAGTCCCCTTGGAGGTCTCCATGACATTTTTCATGTGCCACCTCATGTGCTTCTAATTTAAAGTTATTTTTCCTTAAATACCAGCATTCAAAATCGTTTAAATCATGTTCTTACACAAAGCCATTACCTTTCAGAGTTTTATTGCTATATTATTGGCTAAATTACCTCAGTGGGATTTCTTAGCGCTTAAGTACCATTTATAACATTTTTTTCTGTAGGAAAATGCATCCCAACCCAAAACAACTATGGTTGCAAAACCAACTCTCAGAATGCAGCACATTTGTAAACTGGTCATTTCATTCATTAAGTCATTCAATCATTCATTCGTTTTGTAAATATTAGTGATTGGTGTTAAGCACTGGGTCTCCTTATTTTGCTCTGTCTTTGTTATGGTTCTTCTTTAAATTCAAAAGCCATATTTCCTCCTTTACAATAGTTAATCTGTGAGAAACTACGTATGAGGAATTTTTATGAAATTAATATGAAAATTAAAAATGTTTTCATTAAAAAGATATCTGTCCTTATGAAGCTATTATTAGGGTAGATTTCAAACATCCACCTAACTGTATCTGGAATCTCCAGACAGCTGCAAGGTTGGTGACAGCAAATACTGAGATGGACAGTCTGGAGTTGTTCTTGTTCTCTGGAGAGAGAGGATGGACTCTATGGAGCAGTAGTAACCTTTTACACATTGAAGACTAATGGAGAAACGGACACAGTGGGAAACAAACAGGTAGCCAGGAGGACCAGGCCAGAGAAGGCCTGGGGCTTCAAAAGTGAGAGATAAAGGTAGGCAGGAGGAAGGCGCACATTTTAAGATGCTCAGTAAACTGCATAGTACAGTAAACACATCGGGGTTCTTTCCTCTGCCTGCAACGCCCTTTCTCCTGCTTCTCTGCCTGGCAAACCCAACCACAACCCTCAAATCCTAGCTTAAAGTGACTTTCTTTGCAGTCTTCCCTCATTCTTGCCCCCTAAGGAAAATAAATCTTCCTTTCTTTCCATATGCTTCTTTAGCACTTGGCTATATGATTCCAGAGCAACACTTATTTGCTCCCACCCCCAAACTTCCAGCTAGAGAGCAGAACCTTGTCTTATTTATTCCAGCAATGCTAGTGCCTACTACATCACCTAGCCCAAGAGCAGTTGCTTGGTAAATGCTTTTTTGAAATGTAATGTGTTATTATAACTCATATGTGATTAGTACTTCAGAATTTAAAAAGTGATTCCACAAATACCATTTCATTTGTTCCAAAACACTGAGTTTTTCAATTATTCATTCACTATTGAGCACCTACTATGAGCCGGGCTCTCCTCTAGAAGCTGAGGATATAGAAGTGAAGCAAACAGAAGTCCTTGCTCTGACTGAGCTTCTATTCTAATAGAGGAGATAATAATAAACAGATGCGAATTGAGATGCATATAATAACATGCAGTGATAAATGCTAGAAGAAAAGAAGAACTGGGTAAGGGAATAGAGGTTGATGGGCAGCAGGTTATCAGGAAGGATTCTTTGAGGGAACACACTTGAGCTGAGAATTGACTAAAGTCAATGAGTAAGCCACGAAAGAAAGGAAGAGAAAGTGCAAAGGCTCCAAGTCAGGGAGAGGACGGGAGGACACGAGGTGGAAGAGTACCAAGTGCCAGATCACTGAGGACCTTCAGTCCATGGTAAGAACTTTGGGTTTTGTGCTAGGTTTGGTGGGAACCCATTCCAAATATAAGCAGCTGAGTGGCCATGTCTGAATTACATTTTTAAAGAATCTCTCTGGATTCTGAAGAGCTTATTGCCATAATTCAGGCAAAAGAGAAAAAAATGTCATGTCTAGGTCTATGGTAGTGGAAATGGTGAGAAGTTGTTGAAATCTGGATATATTTTGAAAGTTGACCTGGCAGAATATGCTGGCTGTAATATGTGCAACAAAGAGAGGAAGAAAGTGAGTCAGTGGTCCTCTGAGATGGAAAACATTGGGGGAAGAGCAGGTTGGTGGTGGTAGCATCAACCATTCTGTTTGGGTCGTTGCATTTGAGATGCCTTTTAGACATCCAAGTGGAGGTGTGATGTGGGTAGTTGCATATACTACTTGGTATTTAGGGGATAGATTCGGCCTTAAGGTATAAATCTGTAAGTTCACCAGCATGTAGGTGGTATTAAAAGCCATGAGAGTTGATGAGATGTCTTAGGGACTGAGGATAGACAGGAAAGAGGAGAGTTGGAAGACTGAGCCCCAGGCAAGCTCCAGCAGCTAAGGAGGTAGGAGGAACATTAGGAGATTACAGTACCATTCTAGAAGTCCAGTGAGTAAGAAGATAGGAGACCATACCATCCTAAAATGCAGCTGGAGAAAGTGTCTCAAAAAGGATTGGTCTACTATGGCAAGTGCAGCTGGGAGATCAAGGAAGAGTAAGGACTGGGTATTGACATTTGGATTTGCTAATATGAAGGTCACTGGTGACCTTGATAAGAGATCTCAGCAAGAACAGTTTCATTTTAAAGCAAGATGGAGTGTGTTCAAAAGCAATGAAGGGAAGAGGTATCGGGAGCAAATTAAGAAAATTCTTTCAAGGAGCTTGGCAGTAAAGGAAAGATGGGAGAATGGGAAGTAATGTAGGGGCTGGTAAACAAAGGAGGTTTTTTGTTTGCTTGCTTCTTTTAAACTAGAAGAAGTTGCAGACTTGAAGCAAGTTATTTAACTCTATGACGTGGTAATGCTAGTATCTATCACGTGCTATTTCTATAGGCACTTATCTATGTGTCCTGTAATAGTTAAGACTCTTTCAGTTACAAACAACAGAAACCTAGCTACAATTAACTTATAGAAAACATGCGAGGTCAGAGAGAATGTGAGAAGGGGGGCTAGTTTTCTTAGATTGGTAGTATATTGATGGGAATGATCCAGTAGAGCAGGAAAAAATTGAAGATAAAGGGAAGGGAAGGGACAATTGCAGGTGCAAAGTCCTTGAATAGGCAAAAGAGCAAGGAATCCAAGTCACAAGTGTTGGGGGTGGCCGTAGACAGAAGCACACACAGTGCGTTCAGAGAGATGCAAGTAAGGGTAGGTTGATCGGTTAAATGGGAGGAGATGAAGCACTTTTCTGATTGCTTTTATTTCCTCAGTAAAATAAGAAGCAAGGTTGTAAGCTCAAAACTGTGCGGATAAGGTATTGGAGGTTTGAGGAAAGAGAAGAGGATATGAAATAGTTATCTTGGAAGACGGGAAAGTGAAGCACAAAAATTATTATCTTCATTTTATAATTGGAGAGACTGAGTCTCAAACAAATGATGTGACAGAGCCAAGGCTCCAGGCATCAGGATTGTGACCCTTGCACTACAAAGAGAAGAAGGAAGCCTGCTCAGAAGGAAGCCTAAGGCTGTTTGACCCTAGCACTCCTCTCCCCACCGCCCTCCCAGGTGCTTACATATCATCTGATCCACAGAAAATGGTTTTTAAATGATTGTTGAATGAATCGTCATTTCTGTTTTCTCCAGCTCAGACTCCTGGGACATCATACCATAGTTCACTGGCTGTCCTTTCATTTACTTTGCCTCCCTACAGCCAATCCCTGGGAGCTAAGAGGAAGAGGAAACCCCCAAGGAAGTGATCCTTCAGATCTGGGAGACCACCATGGAAAACAATGAAAGAGAGAAAGGCAAAAAGAACCTTGCCATAAAGTTCTCAAATATTTATCCTTCCAATGGCCTTGAAATTTCACTCAGGATACAAAGTTGGCCGTGCACTCTAAGTCAAATACCTTTGGCCTCCGTATTTTATGCAAGATTTTCCTGTAAACATACAACTTCTCTAATAAATTTTAAAAAACCCTTTGGCGATAATACTAATAAAAGCAATAATTATAATAATAGCAAACACACTTACTGAGCTTTTATATGTGCCAGGCACAGTACTGAGTATAATACTTGCATTATCTCCTAAACTCTTGTCATAGCCTCATTGTTTATTTGCTATTATAATCCTCATTTTAAAGATGAGAAAACTGAGGACTAGGAAGCTTAAAGAACTTGTCTGAGTCCCACAGTTAGTTACTTTCAGAGGTGGGATTCAAACCCAGGCAGTCTGTCTCTGGAGCTTCCCAAACTCCGCATTGCCTACCTTATAATATCTATGTGATCCTTAGCAGGGCAAACAGCCCCTGCAGATCCAGCCCCTGACGCCCTGCTGATCTCATCTCCTGCCACAGCCGTTTGTACACCTGCCATACAATGTTAATTGTGAATATACTGTTTCACACGCCTGTGTCTTTGCAGAGATTATTTTCCTCAGCCTTAAATGCCCTTTTCCCCACAAGCCTCTTAACAAATTCATCTTACATCACTTCTGCTGTCAATTAAATGCAATTAATGCATATTAATTAAGTATATACTTTGTTCCAAGCACCAAGCTAAGCACCAGAGGTTAAATAATGTAAAGGAGACAATGACTTTCTGCCTTCAATGGAGTTTACTGTCTAACGACAGCAGGTGGTTAAAGAGATGAGTGTTCTGGTAGGGGATGCACGTGATGTAATAGGAGCACATGGTGGAAAAGTCCAGGTTAAGGATGACGTTACTGGGTACCAGGACAGGAGTATGGAGGAGAAAAGTGGCCATCAGTCAGTCTTGCTTATAGGTATTCCCTTGATATAAGTGTGTTTGTGGCCCTGTCTGCTGCTAATGAGTCATTCCTGCAAATAAAATAAATATTAATATGTTTATATTTGTAGTATACTTTATATAAATCCTTTGAATGGTGTTCCAAGAAATAACAAGTTTTTGAAGAAAAATGCATCCTAAAATTGGTAATTTTGATGCAAGTTTCTGTGTATTGCTGTTACCCTTCCATGGAGAGACTAATGTTAACTTTATTTAAATACCACACATAATATTCACTGGTCTTTCCCTGGGTTTCATTATTCATGATAGGCAGCAGTTTTTTGTAAATACTACTAAACTTAATATTTCTTATTTATTAAACAGTTTTTATAAATCCATAGACACGAGTAGATTATGTAATATTGGATTATTTTAAGAAAAGCTTATGAAATTGGGAATTCCTGAGATTTCCGAAGAATTCCAATTTCTTACTCCCAGATCCCAAAGACAAATACCTGCTGGGAATTTGTAAACACTAACGGGGGCATGGAGGCTAAAATAAAACCTTCTTTAAAATTGCTTTAGGGTCGATTTCATCAATCTGTCCTCCATCTGCTTATTGGACTTGATACATGCTCTTATGACACTTATGTCACTGTCGTATTCATGTATCTCTCTCTCCTGACTCAGTTGTGAGCCTAAACTGCAGGGTCATTATCTCATGCATCTTTATTTCTTTAATGCCAATCTCAGGCCCTGCCCCTAACGGGCTTTTGGTAGCACAGCATTGTGGATTTAATAATGCCACTGAAATGGTTAAAATGGCAAATTTTATGTCATAAACATTATCAGAATAAAACAATAAGAAACAAAAATTTGCTGAGTGAGTGAAGGAATTCAGTCTCTGTGTCAGTTAGGATAGATTTGGCTGTAACTAATAAGCAAAAAGTAATGGTGCCTTAAACAAGATAGAAGTTGATTTCTCTCATAATCCAGACTTCCTGAGCTGGTCAGTCCGGGGCCAGCAAGGCTCTCCATTGAGCCAGGCACAGACTCCTTCTGTGTGTGCTCTCCTGAGAATGCAATACAGAAGGACATGTCTCCACCAGAAATTGCACATATCTTCCCAGAAATTACTCACAACATGTCTGCTGCTACATCCCATAAACCAGAACTTAGTCATTTGGCTGCACACAGCTACAAGGGAGATTGGAAAAATGGTCTTTTTTTCCAGGCTTGGTGTACCTAGCTTAAAACCAAGGGATCTCTTCATAGACTACTGGTGGGAGTATGAATTGGTGCAGCTGTTGTGGAAAAATTTGGAAGTTCCTCAAAAAGAGTTACCCTATGACCTGGCATTTCCACTTCCAGATAGATGCCCAAGAGAACTGAAAACATATGTTCATACAAAAACTTGTGCATGTATGTCCACAGGAGCTTTGCTCATAATAGCCAAAAAGTGAAAACAACCTGGGTCCATTGATTGATGAATGAATAAAGAAAATGTGGTAAACTCATACCATGATATTATTTGACAATAAAAAAGGAAGTACTGATACATGCTATAACATAAATGAACCTTGAAAATATGCTAAGTTAAAGAAGGCAGACACCAAATGCCACATATTATATGATTGCAACTATATGAAATATCCAGAATAGGCAAATCTATAGAGACAGAAAGTAGATCAGTAGTTGCCAGGGAATGGGGTTTGGGGAGAAGGAAATAAGGAGTGATATTGCTAATGGATAGGGAGTTTATTTTGGGGGTGATGAAAATGATAGTGGTGATGGTTGCACAACCTTGTGAACATACTAAAAATCATTTAATTGTATACTTTAATATGATGAATTTTATATTGTATGAATTATATCTCAACTTAAAAAATTAAAAAAATTTTAAATCAAGGGTTCTATTATTGAGAAAGAAGGGAAAAATAACAATATGGGGACAACTGTATCTGTACAATTCCCTAGAATGAGTTAATCAGGAAAGACTCTTTTGAGAACATGTTTGGGTTAACAGAAGAGAAAGAAGAATGGTTATTCCTCTAAAAAAAAAGGATACAACACTTAAACAGAGAATTCAGCCCAAGGAAACTTCACAGAGCTCGAGCTCAGTTTAACTTCTTGCCACTCTTCCTGGGAATTAAGACTTGGCTTTCCATTTGTACTCATAAAGCAAGACAAAGTTTAGGAAAGTAATGTTTGAGTCACAAGGTCAATGGCTTTCACTTCTGCAAAATTAGCAACTCAGCTCTCTGCTACCAGTGATTTTTAAAGTGGGACTTGTCTGAGCCTGGGAAAGCCTCCAGAGAAATCATTACCTGGCTCTCAGAACCTCTAGTCATTAGACAAGACTCTCAGAAGAGTAGTAGCATGTAGATCTCTAAATCTGAAACCTTGGATTTATAGAAAAGAATGCCAAGAATAATGGACAGATTAGTGAGAAAGTGTGGTGTCAGGGAAAGGTTGTTGACTTTGGAGTTACATCAGCATTCACGTCCCGGCAGTGAGGTATGCTAATCAAAATATGTTGGCAAGGTATCTAAACTTTCCGAACCTCAGTTTACCCAAGGTTTCAAATTTAGAGATATGCATGCTACTAATCTTCCAAATGTCTTGTTTAATGACCAGCAGTTGTGAGAGCCAGACAATGATTTCTGTGGAGCATTTCCCAGGCTCACCCATCCCAAACTCTCTCCTTCTCCTACTCTACATCCCAGTATATGGCACTCCCCAAAAGCTGAAGACAGAAATCGGGGAGCCCAAGTTTTAATCCTCTCTCTTGCTCATCTCCAACTTGGAATGAATCACCAAGCCCTGGTGCCCTGCCAACTGACTCCTTGCACATCCATCCCTTTCTCTCCATCTCCTTTGCCCTTGCTCTAGTGTAGACCTCCCGGGGTGGTTTGAAGCTATTGTGTACCCTAGGAAAGCCATGTTCTTTCAATTCATTCCTGTGGGTGAAGACCTATTGTAGGTGGGACCCTTTGATGAGGTTATGTCAATTGAGATGTCACCCACCCCATTCAGGGTGGGTCCTAATTCCCATACTGGAGTCCTTTATAAGAGAATAAAGGACACACAGAAAAAGCCCAGACACCTCAGAGAAGCCCCAGAGAAGCAAAGAGATGAAATTCAGAGAAACACCCAGAGATTAAATTTAGAGAAAAAGCCACAGATGGAGCAGCCAGAAGCTGAAGCAATGAAACCAGAAGAGAAGGACCAGCAGACATCGCCATGTGCCTCGCTGCCTGACAGCAGAGCCCAAGCTCTCTCCCGTAACAGGTCTTCAGAGAAGATGCCTTAATTGGGACTTTTTCATGGCCTTAGAACTGTAAATTGGTAAGCTAACAAATCCCCGCTGTTAAAAGCCAGTCCATTTCTGGTATATCATATTCTAGCAGCTTTAGCAAAACAAAACACCTCCTTATCCTTTACCCATGCTACTGCAACAATGGGTCCTCTTTTTCCTTGTTGTACCTCTCTCTATTCTAATTTCCACCCTCTAATGAGAGTTATTTTTTCCAAAATGATAATCTTGTTGCAATTATTCCCTGTTTGAGGTTTGTCAATGACTTCTCATCAGGGCCAGCTTATATAATTTGTAAGGCCAAGGGCAAAATGAAAATGTGGGTCCCTTGTTCAAAAAGCAGGGGAAAGTGCCATTACACTAAAATTATAAAGCTTTTCCCTTTCTTTCATGGTATCTCTCTCAACTTGTTGAGGTGTTTTTTATTTGCCATTTAGTGATGTTCTACATTAAAAAAATTAATTATAAATTATTATTACGTATGTTACTATTCATCTTTTTGCATGCAATGCCAGTCTTTAATGCAAGTATAAGGGCGTGTAACTCGTATGTGGAAGCACTGAAATTACACAATTCATATTTCATAGCCTGTACATGCAAGTATATTTCGTTCTTACCAGAACAGTAGAAACATTACACAAAATTAACAGTTTTAGCTCATTTCTTGATGTGCACATATTCTACCAACAATCTCTGGAAGCTGGCAGCTTGCATAATATGCTTAACTTGTATTCACTTTGAACCTCACTGAACTCCCACACATAGTGGTCCCCTGGAATTCTGTGTGCATGGGGCATTGAGGGTGCTATATGCTCACGGAGAGGCAAGGGAATGCAAACTTACTTACATGCATGCTCCATTGTCTCCTTGGACTTCACTTACAAAATACAAGTTCAAAGATAAAATAATTCAGAATTTCAAGGCTCTCGACAGCAGAGCATTAAACCAAGCATTGGATGCTTCTAAGTTTGGTGCCGTTTGATGCCCAGGTCTCATGCCATGAAGCTAGCCCTCCTCCCCATTTTCTGTAGGGTGAGTTCAAGCTGCTTCAAATGAAATACCAGGCCCCTTATGATTAGGCCTAAGCCTCACCTCTTTCCATTCTCCATTCACCCACCTACCTTCCTTGTCCCTCAGAAGTTTTTGCAGGGACGAACTACTTGAAGTTCTCTCACACCATTCTCATTGTCTAAAATGCCTAAAATCTCCTGCTCAACCTTGAGTCTCAGCTCAGAGTCTGACTCTTCTTAAAGACTTTCCTGACTACTCAGAAAGACTGACATGCTCTTTTCCTATGTTTCCCCGCAGTTCAAACATACAGCCTTCTAGCCATCATGTATTGCATCGTCATTGCTTGTGTTTCTATCTCTCCACCAGCCTGTAAGCTCCTGAAGGTCAGGCACTGTCTCTTTTCTTTTTTGAACTCCCAATGTCCACTAGAGTGCCTGGCACATGGTAGGAGCTCAAAAAAATATTTGTAAAGTGAATGAAAGGATGAAGCATTTATCACTGTGTCTGGCATATAGTAGGTATCCATAAATAATACATTGTTTCAAAAATATTTACTGAGTGCCTTCTATAGAATGGGCTCTGTTCCATGTCATCCTTCCTTCCTTTGATAAATATGTATGGCGTGCCTACTGCATGTCAGGGCCTAGGCTAGGATTACATACATTGGGAAACAAGATGGGCCAAGTCCTTTCCCTCTAAGACCTTACATTCTAGTGGACTCTCAATAAATGTCATTTCGCTTCCTCTCCCTTTCACTGCACCTCCCATTAGGTAAGCAGATCAAGGCATACATATTTTAAGACTTTCTCTCTTCTTCCACCTTCTGCTCAGTATTCTCTTTCTTGGTCCTGCTCTCAGGTGCCAAGAGAAGGATGCTTGATCCTGCCAGAGTTTGTTCACAACCACTGCAGAAATCAACAAAACACAAACACCAACAGCCCTTTAGCTCCTCCTACTCGGGCCTTCTCACCAAGTTTTCCCAGAGGTTAGCCCCTGTAGGCTCTAGAATGTCCCTAAAGGTTGAGTCCTCTTTTCATTCTTTTCCCCTCCCCTAATTGTTTCTTTCACAAATTTGAGATTTATTTCCTTAAAACACATACCATATCTGGTAATCAAAACTGCAAGTGACTTGAAAGGACAAATATTATATGATCTCACTGATATGAAATAATTAGATCAAGCAAATTTATAGAGTGAGATACTAGAATATAGGTTACCAGGTGTCAGAGTGGGGGCAGGGAATGGTGAATTAATGCTTAATTGGTACCAAATTTCTGTCTGGGGTGATGGAAAAGTTTTGGTAATGGATGGTGGTGATGGTAGCACAACATTGTGAATGTAATTAACACCACTGACTCGTATATTTGAATGTGGTTAAAAGGGGGAAATTTTAGGTTGTATATATGTTACTAGAATACAAATTGAAAAAAAAAAAAAACCATAGGACTGTACAACACAAGCTGTGTACCCTAATGTAAAATATGGACTATAATTAATAGTATCATTATAATAATATTGTTTCATCAATTGTGACGAAGATACTGCACTTACACAAAGTGTTAATAATAGGGAAAATTATGTATGTGATAGGGGAGGTATATGGGAACTCTAATTTTTCTGTAAATTTACAACTTCTCAAATAAAAAAAAATTAAGAAAAAAAAAAAATGCGTGTATCCCATTTGGCATGCAGTTAGCTGCAGAGCCCTGCCCAGGCTAGCCTGACAGAGAACAGACTTTGTGTTTGGATGCTCGAGTTCTTGGGGACATAGGGGTGTTTTCCATTCTCCGCCCTTTCTGAGAACTTCTGCCTCATGAGGTCTCAGTGTTCTTCAGTAGAGAAGAATGGCACGAAGCTTCCTTTAGAGAAGTATCCACACTCATGTGCAGCTTGTTTCCCCCGATGTTCTCCCAACTGGGAGGAAATTTTTCATGGCTAAAATTAATCATGGCTAAAAGAAGAATTTTTTTTTTTTGGAAAGTCTAAACAAGCTCACTTCAGAAACTTTTGATGATGAAGAGAATCGAACTGTGGAAATGTTTTGGGTGATGAAGCTGCCGGTTTGAGTGTATTGTGTCCCCCAAACGCCATTATCTTTGTGGCCTTGTGTGGGGCAGAAGTTTTGGTGCTGGTTGGATTTGCTTGGAGTGTGCCCCACCCAGCTGTGGGAGATGATTCTGATGAGTTGTTCCCATGGAGGCGTGGCCCCGCCCATTCGGGGTGGGCCTTGATCAGTGGCGTCCTGGGAGAAAGCCGTTTTGAGGCCGGAGCTTTGGAGCAGACGCCGGCTGCCTTCCCAGCTAACAGAGGTTTTCCGGACGCCATTGGCCATCCTCCGGTGAAGGTACCCGATTGCTGATGTGTTACCTTGGACGCTTTGTGGCCTTAAGACTGTAACTGTGTAGCGAAATAAACCCCTGTTTTATAAAAGCCTATCCACCTCTGGTGTTTTGCATTCTGCAGCATTAGCAAACTAAGACAAGGGTTATAGCTAATTTCTTGCAAAGAGATTCCTTTTTTTTTTCTTCTAACATTTTAAGGAACAGCTTGTTTTTCCCATATCATTGATTTATCAACTTACTATTTAAAAAAACTTTTTTGAGGTGGGTGAGGAAATCTCGGGAAAAAGGGGCCTTCATTCTTTTATGCCTTATTAAGCAGATAAGACGGAGCATAACTAGTTCTATTCTTGATGAGTCAAGGCCATTTTTATAAGCATGAAAATTGTGATTCTCTAACATAAATAGTGTCATACCTCTGGGGCTTTTGCCTCTATGTTAATTGACCTGAGTTACTTTTTTTCTTTCTTTCTGTTTTTTGTGTCTTCTTTCCTCAGTTTATAAACTGATAGGCTGATGTCAAAGAGGCTTGCTCTGGTAGTGCTCTCTCCACACCCTCAGTTTCTGATGTACTGTATCTAATTTGCTGTGTCTTGAAAACCACCTTGAGTTTGTTGAATTAGGAGCTTTATTTTTCAGAAAATATTAATACACCATGTGTGTGAGGGTCTGTGGCTGCTGCTAGACTTGCTCTGCAGGCAACGTACATGGGCTTAGAGGCAGTGCTTCATCCTACTATTACCTCTTTTGTTTTGCTCTAGGTGTGTGGCTATGTAATAGGTACCTTAGCTTGCTGTGAGTCTGGCTTTTAGACAAACTAGCATTACTTATACAGCACAGATGGATGCTTTTACTTCCAAGTAAGAGGTAGCCTTTTCCTTACTCAAACTGGCTTCAACAGTAAGAAAATGTATTATCTCATATGAAGGCCAGAGATAGGGCAGGTGTTTTAGTGTGCTAAATTTGCCAAAATGCAATGTATCAGAAATGGGTTGTCCTTTACAATGGGGATTTATTAACTTACAAGTTCTGAGGCTGTAAAAATGTCCAAATCAAGGTGACGCTTTCTCCCTGAAGATCGGCCACCAACGATCCTCAAGGTACATCGCGATGTCTGCTGGTCTCTCCCTTATCTCTTGGGTTTTGCTGCTTCCAGCTTCTGGCTTCAGTGGCTTCCTCTCTGTTTTTTGTGTTTTTTTTTTCTTTGCTTTCTCTGTGTCCTTCTCTCTCAGCTTTTATGGTTTTGCTCTCTTAGCTTCTCGGGCTTTTCTCTCTCAGCTTCTCTGTGTGCTTTTCTGAATTTCATCCTCTTATAAAGGACTCCAGTAAGAAGGTTAAGACCCAGTGGGGCATGCCTCAACTGAAAGAACCTAATCAAAAGGTCCCACCCACGGACCTGACTCCCAGGGGTGTAAATCTCCCTGGCAATGCAGGATATGACTCCTGGGGATGAATCTGGACCCGGCATTGTGGGATTGAGAACATCTTCTTGACCAAAAGGGGGATGCGAAATGAAACAAAATAAAGCTTCAGTGGCTGAGAGATTCCAAGTGGAGTCAAGAGGTCACTCTGGAGGACATTCTTATGCACTATATAGATAACACTTCTTAGGTTTTATTGTATTGGAATAGTTAGAAGTAAATACCTAAAACTACCAAACTCCAACCCAGTAGCCTTGACTCTTGAAGACAATTGTATAACAATGTAGATTACAAGGGGTGACAGTGTGATTGTGAAAACCTTATGGATCGCACTCCCTTTATCCAGTGTATGTATGGATGAGTAGAAAAATGGGGACAAAAACTAAATTAAAAATGGGGGGTTGGTTTCTCTCTCTAACTGAGCCATCTCAACAGGTGAACTCGCTGCCCTCCCCCCTACGTGGGACCTGACTCCCAGGGCTGTAAATCTCCCTGGCAATGCACAATATGACTCCCGGGGATGAATGTGGACCTGGCATCATAGGACTGAGAGTATCTTCTTGACCAAAAGGGGGATGCAAAATGAGACGAAATAGTTTCAGTGGCTGAGAGATTTCAAATGGAGTCAAGAGGTCACTCTGGAGGACATTCTTATGCACTATATAGATAACACCTCTTAGGTTTTAATGTATTGGAATAGCTAGAAGTAAATACCTGAAACTACCAAACTCCAACCCAGCAGTCTGGACTCCTGAAGACAATTATATAATAATGTAGATTACAAGGGGTGACAGTGTGATTGTGAAGACCTTGTGGATCACACCCCCTTTATCTAGTGTATGGATGAGTAGAAAAATGGAGATAAAAACTAAAAGACAAATGGGGTGGGATAGGGGGATGATTTGGGTGTTCTTTTTTCACTTTTATTTTTTATTCTTGTTCTGGTTCTTTCTGATGTAAGGAAAATGTTCAGAGATAGATTGTGGTGATGAACGCATAACTACGTTATCATACTGTGGACAGTGGATTGTATACCATGGATGATTGTATGGTGTGTGAATGTATTTCAATGAAACTGAATTTAATAAAAAAAAAAAATGGGGGGGTTGGGGGGATGATTTGGGTGTTCTTTTTTACTTTTATTTTTTATTCTTATTCTGATTCTTTACGGTATAAGGAAAATGTTCAAAAATAGATTGGGGTGATGAATGCACAACTATATGATGGTACTGTGAGCAGTTGATAATACATCATGAATGATTGTATGGTATGTGAATATATCTCAATAAAACTGAATTAAGAAAAAAAAAGGTCCTACCCACGAAGCTGGGGTACATACAGCTTTGAACCATCACAGCAGGCTTCAGGGTTACTTGATTTAGTAGCTCAACAGTGTCATCTGGGACCCAGGTCTTTCTGTGTCTTGGTTCTGCCATCTCATGGTTATAAAATGTCTGTTAGCAGCAACTGAGGCAGCATCTGATGAAAGTGAGGCAATCCTTGCTCCAAGCATGAAAGACAAATTCTTCCCTTTAATCTAATTGGCCAATTTAAGGAACAAGCCCACTTCTGGACCAATAATATTTTCCAGAGGAATTCAATGTACTGATTGGCCTGGACCAGGGATGACAAACTTTTTCCATAAAGGACCAGATAGTAAATACTTTAGGTTTTGCACATTCTCTATCAACTACTCAGCTCTGCCGTCGTAGCATGAAAGCAGCTATAGAAAGTAAGTAAAGGAACGAGTGTGGCTGTTTTCCAATTGAACTTTATTTACAATAAACAGATAGCAAGCCTATGGGGCTATACTTCACCCATCCCTGGCCTAGATTAATAAAGAGCCACTCCGGAACCTGGAGATGAACCAGCATCTCCAGAGTTATGTGGGGGAGGAGTGGACATGGATGAAGAAGGGAAGGGGTCTGTCAGGAAGGAAGAGGGTATGGATGTGAGATACAAACAACAAGTTCACTACATTGTTCTTTGGAAGAGTCTGACACCACTATCTCTTTCAAAGGGAAGGATTTTGAATGCTGGTCAACTATATAAATATAAATTTGATGTAACATATCCTTAAACTGATAACCTTAAGTATCACTTCTTTCTTTTGCCACTTCTTTCCTCCAGCCTTACTTAGTAAAGCAATGTAGATTACAAGGGGTGACAGTGTGATTATGAAAACCTTGTGGATTGTACTCCCTTTATCCAGTGTATGTATGGATGAGTAGAAAATGGGGACAAAAACTAAATTAAAAATAGGGGGTTGGGGGGATGATTTGGGTGTTCTTTTTTACTTTTTTTTTAATTCTTATTCTGATTCTTTCCAGTATAAGGAAAATGTTCAAAAATAGATTGGGGTGATGAATGCACAACTATATGATGGCACTGTGAACAGTTGATTATACAGCATGGATTATTGTATGGTATGTGAATATGTCTCAATAAAACTGAATTAAGGAAAAAAAAGGTCCTACCCACGAAGCTGGGGTACATACAGCTTTGAACCATCATAGCCTTTCTTGAACTGCTGCACATGCTGCTTTTTTTCTTAGGAACATACCCTTCCCTCCTTAGCCCTCCTTCTTGTTGTGGGTTGAATTGTGTCCTGTCCCAAAATATGTTCAATAGTAAACCCCAATACCTGTGAATGTGACCTTATTTGGAAATAGGGTATTTGCAGATGTAATGAATTAAGTTGAAATGAGATCATATTGGGTTATGACCAATATGACTTGTGTCCTTCTAAGAAGACCCAGACATATAGACACAGACAGGGAAAGAACTATGTGACCACAGAAGCAGAGATTGGAACCCCAGGGGCTGCCAGAACTAGAAGAGGCAAGGAATGATCCTCCCCTAGAGGCTTCAGAAGGGCTATGGCTTTGCTGACACCTTAATTCCAGACTGCTGGCCTCCAGAACTTTAAGACAGTAAATTTCTGTTGTTTTAAGGCACTAGGTTTGTGGTGTTACGATGTGTCACAGCAGACCTCGGGAACTAATATATCCCTAGTGTTCTGGTTTGCTAATGCTGCCTTTTTGCAAAAATACCAGAAATGGATTGGCTTTTATAAAGGGGGTTTATTTGGTTACACAGTTACAGTCTTAAGGCCATAAAGTGTCCAAGGTAAGGCATCAACAATAGGGTACCTTCACTGGAGGATGGCCAGTGGCATCTGGAAAACCTGTTAGCTGGGAAGACATGTGGATGGCATCTGCTTCAGAGTTCTGGTTTCAAAATGGCTTTCTCCAAAATGTCTGTGTCAGCTTCCAACGGCTGTCTTCAAAATGCCTGTGTAAGCTGCAGCTCTTCTCCAAAATGTCACTCTCAGTTGCTCGCAGGTCCTTCTGTCTGTGAATTCCTTCGTAGGACTCCAATGAACCAATTTACACACACCCTGAATGGGTGGGGTAACACTTCCATGGAAATTATCCAATTAAACATTTCACTCACAGTTGATTGAGTCACATCTCCATGGAAACACCCAATCAAAGAATTCTAATCAAATCAACAATAATACATCTGCCCCCACAAGATTGCACTGAAGAACATGGAGTTTTGGGGGACATAATACATCCAAACCAGCAACCTAGTCATCCCTCAAAGCCTTGCTCCCTTCTCAGACCCCAAGCTGTCATGCTTCTCACTGAAGCTCCATGCTGCCTTATATTTACCTCCATTACAACACTTGGCCCACTGTGCTGGAAGGATCTGTTTATATGTCCACTCTCCCACCTGACTGCACCAGCTTTGAGGGCCTATTCCACCTTGTGTGTCCCAGTCCCTACTTAGCACGGCCCTGGCACACACTAGTCCCTCAGTACAAATTTTTTGAGTGAACAAGTGCTTATCCTGAGGCAGGATAGAATAGAGCATCAAAGCTGTGGTCCCTGGTCTTCTATTCAGCTTCAAAAAAATTAATGCAGAGCTGCAAACCTTGGCTGCAAACCTAACTGGACAAAAATTTCCCCTAAATCTCCAGAAGTGCCCCAAACCATAAAAACTTGTAAAATCATGGGCCCAAAGCAAATCCTTAGTTAATGACAGAAAGCATGGGGTCATAAAGGTTATTAAACATCTGCCCAAAGACAAATTTTAGATACATGATGGCAGGCCACAAGTTCGCATAACTATCTCCTCTTAGAACAAAGAAGACACTTGGTGTTCAAAGGTTGAGATAAGAAAATCACTGTGAAATTTCCCTATATAAACAAGCTAACCCACTGCCAATCAGTGCATGCTTCTCCCTTGAACATGTCTGCTTTATTTCTTTAACGTGTATTCTTTTTCTTTAATAAACTTTACTACTTATTCCTATTGGCCCCTCTCATTTCTGAATTCTTTCCATGGTGAGGATCCTGGACCTGGAATGGGGTTCTGCCTGGCACTGTTGCCAGCAGGGCACTGGTTACAATATCATTGATGATGAAAGTGAATTAATGACTTTTTCAGTATGATTGGGCTGTTATCATTGAGGTCAGAATACCAAAATGTATAAATCACTTTTTTCTGAATGCTTTCCATGTCAATTATGAATTTATGGTATTTGACCCTTCAGTCTTCAAGTATGAAACTGGCTTGATGGTTTCCAGGTGCCTGTGTCATCATGTCTGACTACGGTTCCATGATGGAATTCATTTTAGGCAGCAAGCAGATCTACCCAGCTCTCTGCCTGTGCTGGGAGACTCATTCTCCCTTCTGTACCCTTTTGCCTCCATTCAATCCCATTCTCCACTCCACCCAGACTACAGGAAGGCAGGAATTTCTCTAGCTTCTTACTCTCTAGAGAGAGATCAGGAGAGGAGTCCTTTACTCTCCAGTTTTCTGTGGATTTAGGAAATCTCTCCCGGGCATACCCAAAGGTCACCTTGCTGATTGCAGAATCTTATTCCCTGAGAACTTTGCATTTACAGCATCAGTGCTCTATGGATTTGCAAGTAAAGCTCTGAGGCAGTCGGAGGAAGGGTCTTTCATTAGCAACTCCCTACAGCATTATCCAGAGTTGTTTAAATGCATGGGCTTGGAGGGAAGTCAGCCCTGCCTCTGGGTCTACCTTAGTCACTTGCTAACTATTTACTTGGCATCTCTAATCCACAACTTCCTCACCAATAAGGTAATGACAATAAAATAAGGGTTCTTATATGTGCCAATTTGTATATATATTATATCACCCAGAAAAAGTCATATTCTTTGATGCAATCTTGTGGGGGGGCAGATTGATTAATCTTTTTTGATTAGGGTGTGGCCTCTTGATTGGATGTTTCCATGGAGATGTGACCCACCCAACTATGGGTAATGCCTTTGATTAGATTATTTCCATGGAGATATGGGCCTGGCCCATTCAGCGTGGGCTTGCTATGTAAGAGCTCAGACAGAAGGAACTTGCTGCTACAGCTGAGAGACACATTTTGGAGCTGGCCATTGAAAGCAGACTGTTCTAGTTTGCTAATGCCGCTGGAATGCAAAACACCAGAGATGGACGGGCTTTTATAAAGGGGGTTTATTTGGTTACACAGTTACAGTCTTTTTTTTTTTTTTTTAAACCTATGGCCAGAAATTCACAGCTTTAATATTAGATGCCATACATGTTGCTTTGACACATATCTTTTCCTCAGTGATAAACAGCAAAGGATTGATTCTTAGGGAGCTGTGCAAAAATACGGAACGCTTCACAATTTGCATGTCATCCTTGTGCAGGGGCCATGCTAATCTTCTCTGTATCATTATAATTTTAGTATATGTGCTGTGGAAGTGAGCATCACAGTTACAGTCTTAAGGCCATAAAGTGTCCAAGGTAACACATCAACAATCAGGTACCTTCACTGGAGGATGGCCGATGGCATCCAGAAAACCTCTGTTAGCTGGGAAGGCACGTGACTGGTGTCCACTCCAAAGTTCTGGTTTCAAAATGGCTTTCTCCCAGGACGCTCCCCTCTAGGCCACAGCTCCTCTTCAAAATGTCATTCTCAGTTGCCCTTGGGGCATTTGTCCTCTCTTAGCTTCTCTGGAGCAAGAGTCTGCTTTCGGTGGCCGTCTTCAAACTGTCTTTCATGTGCAGCTCCTCTCTCAGCTACTGTGCGTTCTTCAAAGTGTCCCTCTTGGCTGTGGCAAGCTCGCTCCTTCTGTCTGAGCTTATATAGTGCTCTAGTAAACTAATCAAGGCCCATGCTGAATGGGCAGGGCCACATTTCCATGGAAACTATCCAATTAGAGTCATCACCCACAGTTGTGTGCATCTCATCTCCATGCAAACACGCAAAGAATTACAAACTAATCAACACTGATACATCTGCCCACACAAGATTACATCAAAGATAATGGTGTTTTGGGGGACATAATACATTCAAACCAGCACACAGACTTTTGCTGATGCTTTGGAGATACTAACCCAGAGTTTCCCCTGAGAAGCTAAGCCTAGAGACATTTTAGAGAATGCCATTTTTGAAACGCTAACTGGGAACAAGCAGACCCCAGCCTTCTGAACTAAAAGTTTTTTCCAGATACCAATGGCCTTTCTCCAGTGAGGGTATACTCATGTTTATGCCTTGGTTTGGACTCTTTTATGACTGTAGAACTGTAAATTTGTAACCAAATAAAACCCCTTTATAAAAGCCAATCCATTTCTGGTATTTTGCATAATGGCAGCATTAGCAAACTGGAACACTACCTAAAAAGGTTTCTATAAGGATTAAATAAAATAATATGTGTGAAGTAGAACATAGTATCTGGTATGCAGTAAGCACTCAATAACAACATCTACTCAATGCTGCCCAAAATGTGTGTGAGTGTGCATGTTGCCCGAGCACGTGCCTGGTGATATTAATAAATTTAACTTTCCAGTTGAGAGATTCCATATCTGACTCATCCGATTCTCTAGGGGAAGGTTTTTGGGGGTTATATTTTAAAATACCCTGACTAGGAAGCAAAAAATCCAATACAGTGTCAGGATTAGGTTGAGCTATGAGTACTAGAGAACCAAAATAACTGTGGCCCAAGCAATATAGTTTTTTGATCTCACATAAGAGTCTAGACTTGGCAGTCTAGGGGTGGTGTGGTGGCTTTGCTTCATGAGGCCCTCAGGAATCTACTAGTCTCTCTACCTTGATACCTCACCATACATAGCCTCCGTAGGTCACTTCATGGCTCAAAGGGTTGCTCAGCTCCAGTGATAAATCTGCATTCCAAGCAGTAGGAAGTAGAAAGGGGCAAAGAAGAAAGAGTAAATCGTACATTCTGGCTCTCTTTTCAGGAGGATTCTTGGAAGGTGCCATGTGATATTTCTACTTATATCTCATTGGCCAGAACTGAGTCACGTGGCCATATCTAACAGCAAAGGAGGTTGGGAAATTCAGTCTTTATTCTACATTGCCATGTGCCCTGGCAAAGATCACAGGTTCTATTACAACAGAGAAAAGGGAAAGTGGACATTGAAAAAAGTCTCTGCCACAAGAACACATCTACTTCTCCTCATACTTTTTGTTATGCTTAGGGATCTTAAGTAAGAGCCTTAAAACCTGACTGCATTTCCTTCAAGTCAATTCAATAATTAAGACCTAGCATTATGTCTGACACTGATATGCATGCAATAAATCTAGGCACTTGGGACACAAAGCTAAACAAATAATGGTTCCTTCCCAAATAAAAATAGTATAATGGTTTATGTGCTGTTATCAGTGGTAGTTACAAAGTGTTATATGACATGGAGGAAGAAATGATTAAATCTTCCGGAGGATCATAGGGGATGGTCTGAGGAAGCCTAATTGAGAACAACTTTTGTTTGGGACCTTGGTGGATAAAGAGGACTTTCTTGGAAATGAGCAGATACAAGCCAGAAACCAACTTCTGGGAGCATTTCCAGCCATAGGCAAGAAATTCTTGGCTCAAATAAGTGGATTCGAGCAAAGAATTAAAGAGACATGGGGAGGGAGAAACTTCTCTCTCTCTCACCACTACTAAGCACCCTAAGGAATCAGAAAGAGAGAATGAAATACAATATTATTTCTTAATTTCAGTGATTAAATTTTCTACAGTCCATTTTCCTCCTGAAATATTAAATACTTTTCACGTTGAAGAACCAATGTAGCATAATACGAATGGGGCAGAGAGCCCCCTTTTAAAGACAGATTAAATGTACTGTACTATATTCCACACCCACAGGGATGGCTGTGATTAAAAAACAGAAATAAACAAGTGTTGGAGAGAATGTGGAGAAATTGCAACTCTAGTACATTGTTGGTAGGAATGTAAAATCATGCAGCCACTGTGGAAAGCAATATAGTGGTTCCTCAGAAAGTTAAATATAGAATTATCATAAGACCCAACAATCCCACTTCTAGGTGTATACACAAAGAGAGTAAAAACAGGGTAACAAACAGAAACTTGTACACCAGTGTTTATAGCAGCATTATTCACAATAACCTAAAGCTAGAAACAATCCAAATGTGCATCAAAAAATGAATGGACAAATAAAACGTGGTACATACACACAATGGAATATTATTTGGCCGTAAGAAAGAATAGTTATGAGACATGCTGCAACACAGAAGAACCTTGAAAACATGCCCAGTGAAATATAAGGACAAAAACCATATGATTTCACTTATAACAGATCACTAAAAATAGCAAATTTGCAGAGATTGAAAGCTGATGAGAGGTTATAGGGAGTGGGGGAGGGGGGAAAGGGGAGTGTTTGTAAAAATGAAAATAAATGAAAAATAAAATTTAAAACAGTACAAAAATGATGTTGAAATGGAATTATTGTCAAAGTCAAAAGAAGCAAAGAATAAATTATAAACAATAAAATATCCAAAGAAAGTATCGTACTGCAGAATTAGCTGATGTACGCATGACATAAAATTTCTGCTAAAATAATAAATTATAATCTCATTGAGAGAATAATCAGAGCTCCTGAAGAAAAGCTCTAATTGTGGTGACTTAGTTTCTCAGCTGCTAAAACAAATACCATGTAATGGGTTGGCTTTAACAACAGGAATTCATTGGCTCATGGTTTTGAGGCCAGGCAAAGTCCAAAATTGAGGTGTTAGCAAGGTGATGCTTTCTCTCTGAAGACTGTGGTTCTCTGAGGCTGGCTGCTAGCAATCCTTGGTCCTTGGCTTTTTTTGCCCCAAGAGAGAAAATAGCTTCGCCCTATTCCTCTGGGTTCTGTTGACTTCTGGCTTCCCCTCATGGCTTTCTCTCTGTGTTCAATTTTCTTTGCTTATGAAGACTACAGCCATATTGAATTAAGGCCCACTCTCGTTGGTTTGGGCATACCTTCACTAATAACATCTTCAAAAATCCTGTTTACAAATGGGTTCACACCCACAGAGCTGGTGGTTGGGACCTGAGAAGGCCTTTTGCGGGGGACATGATTCAATCCTCAAAAAGTGGCAATATAAGCAATCTCATTTAGTTTACCTTTACAAATGGGGAAATAGGATGATAAAGTTGGGTGGCTTTCTCCAAATCATGCGGCATTATTGTGGAGGGAACTCAGATCTCCTTATTCCTGGCAAGGTTTGGTTCCCCGAGTTAATAAGCCTCTTTCTCATATGTGCATATAATTATTTTCTATGCTGTATACATGTAAAGTTTCAAATTATAGCTTGTTTCCTGCCTTGCTCTGGCAAACATACATTCTATTACAAGTGTACATGTACAACCTGAAAAAATATATCATTGATTGTGAAATACATCTTGATAAGGCTTTCGTAGTACATTAGACAATAATTTAAATAGCATAGATGGTGACATTAAAAAAACATAATTGTAAATGTAGAACCATTATATGTCAAAACTGGATTCCAAATAATTTGAAGATGCTCCTTTCTAAAAGAACACAGAATAACTTCAGTTCATCAGAATCTAGGAGAGAAGAAGCAAAGACATATCCTAGCCATTTGAAGCATTGCTGAGTCTGTGACAAAAACCTTCCTGGAGTTGCACTGACAGTCTTCGAGAAGCCCTGAGTATATCCAACGGAAAGATCCAAAGTTCATGTGCAAAATATGATACTCTCAGCAGAAAAAAATAAGGGCAAAATAAAATGATAGAAAAGTAGCCACCATTTTATGCTGTTTTGTCCCACTTAAGGGAAGGGTTTTTAATGCGAATAAACTTGCACGGACCATTTTTGTAATTTCACCATATAATTGTCAAAGATATACAATAAAAGTTTCATAGACAAGTAACAGTCATCTTTAATCTGTAAAACTTCTTGTTGCTCAATAGGTTTGTAATATAGATGTCTTCCATCTTTTTCTATAACTTTTGCTTTTAATTTTAATTCCCTTCTGTTTTTGTGTTTTTGAGGGAAAGGCCGTTATTTCATAAGTTAGATATGGTTTGACTCTCACTTTTTTGGACTTTTGTGGTCCTGGGAAACTTTTAGTTTAGAATCCTAAGAGCCCATCAACTTCCTGCCAGTGTCTTCATCTAACTGAGCCATTCCAGGTTTCCTAAGAGCCTAAGAGTCTGCAAAGTGGCCCTCATCATATTTAGTGTGAGAGGCCGTATGGTGTAGCGAGTAAGCAAGCAGACCCAGGGTTCGAATACTGCTACTGCCATGCTCTAGCTGTGTGACTTTTGGCAAGTTACTTAACCACTCTGGGCCTCAGTTTCCTCATTTATAAAATGGGGATGAGAGTCCCTATCTCATATGGTTATTGAGAGGGATTAAATGTGTGCCAATCAAATAATAGGTGCTCAATGAAATGCTTGCTATTAAAATTATTACATTCTAATGCCCAACAAAACATTTCTGCTTATATTTAATATTTTCTTTAAAATAATATGAACTGCAGTGGAGAGTACAACTGGTTTGAGGCTCAGCTTTGCCATATCGTAAATGTGTAACTTAGGGCAAAATCTGTAACCCTCCTGGGTTGCAGTTTTCTCCACCATAAGGCATGCAAGATGGGGAACTGGATAATTTCTCATTCATTTAACAGATATTTTTTGCTCACCTAATATTCATCTCCAAAATCAAAGTGATTGCTTCAAGCATTTTCTATGCTTAATATTATCCCAGGGATTACTTTTCCAAGTGGAGCTGTTTGTCTAGGGTTTTCCCACACCATATTTTCCTTGTTCAGATAGAGCTGTGGGTTTGAGGTTTCCATGGCTTAGGGATCTCTTTGGGAAACTGGTGGATGCTAGAAGTCTCTCTGCAAACTGATGCTCACACTGACCAGAGTTTGGGCACAACCATAGGACCTGGCTGACAATTTTGTAGATCATTCCTGGGCTCTCTGGGGTTCTAAGAACAAGTAGCAGGTCTGTGGCACAGACCTGTGCCATTGTGACCCCCCCCCCATAACTAGGAATCTCAGGAATTAGGTGGCAAAGGCACATGATGGCAGCTACCTGTTTAGGGAGATCAACTGGATAAAACATCAACACTGGCAGGGAGGTTGTGATCAATCATTTGGGGATGCCTGCCATAGAAGATAAAATCAGGGAATGAAAAGCTTTTAAAAATGTGAACTAGATCATATCACCCTTCTGTTCAAAACCCTCCATTGTCCCCCTGTATCAGTCAGGATCCCACGAGAGAAACAAAAGCAATAGCATGCATACATGTATACACACATGCACAGTCAGTTCTCATTATCCACAGTAAGTTATGTTCTATAAAGTAGATGTGCACACTGAATTAGCAAATTCTGAACCTACGGGAAATACAGGGTTAAGTTCCTGTAAGGCTTTGGGCACATTTTCATCAACCGATTGAGACATAGCCTGGTTTTATGTGTGTTTCTTTTTAATATATATATATTGTTGATTCATTAACATTGAACTCACAGCCAACCGCACCATAACTCATGCCTGAATGAAGCTTATCTAACACATCTATTTCCTCCTTAGGCACAGCATAGTCTTCTCGCACTTAGAAATACTGGACAGCACTTCAGCACTATGCTTAGGGCCATTTTAAACAGTGAAATCACCAACAAAAAGCACAAAAATGCAAAAAATGTAGCACCAAATATACCATGAAAGGACACTTGTTTACAGTCTGAGAACTGAAACAAGAATGTAGAGCATGGCCTTGTTTGACCTCAGCTGGGAAAATGTGCATCCAGCAACCCAAATTTTTTACTACACTATGCATATCCCTGAATGACCACAAAAGCACTGTGAAAGTGGATTTTGGGTTCCAAATAAATTTAGTGAGTAGGCAAATTTGAAAAGGCAGAATCTGCAAGTAACAACATCAACTGTATATATACTAAGAGATTTATTGCAAGGAATTGGCTCATGAAATAGTGGGGACTGGCTAGGCAAGTCCAAAATCTGTAGGGCAGGACTCCAAGAAAGGCAGACTGGAAAATTCTCAGTGGAAGCGGAAGTTTCAGTCCACAGGAGGAATTTCTTCTTCCTCATGGAAATCTCAAATCCGCTCTCAAAGCCTTTCAACTTATTGAATCAGGCCCACCCAGGCTATGGAGGACAATCTCCTTCACTTAAAGTCCACTGATGGTAGATGTTAATCATATCTACAAAATACCTCCACAGCAACACTTAGTGTTTGACTGAATACAGGGGTACTACAGCCTAGCCAAGTTGACACAGAGGACTGGCCATCACATCTCACTTCTGTAAAAACCAAACAGTTGCCATCATACATACTGTGAAAACCAAAATCTTTACTATGGACTTTAAGCTTCTCCATAATTTGGCCCTGGTCTAGACTCTCCATGTCCAGCTCACTTCACTCCAGCAGGACCAGCCTTTAGTCTGCTTTCAAACACATCAAGCTGGTTCCTTTCCCTCTCCTTGAGGCTCTCTCACCCCAGATCTTCCTGTGGCAGCATCTCTTTCTACTCAGGTCTCAGCCCAAATGTCACTCTCCACCGAATCTAAAGTAGCTCCCAGCTTCTCTCTGTCTTTCATGTTTATCATATTCCCGACACTTCTCACTGACACAATTTTCTTGTTTATTTATATGTTTATTATTTGTTTCCCATCCAAAGGATATAATTTCTATGAGAACTGGCAGGGATCTTGTCTGTCTTGTTCCTTTCTGTATTTAAGAGTTGAACACAATACCTAGCACATAGTAGGTACTCAATAAAAAGTTGTCAATTAAATGAATGAATAAATGAGTGAGGAAAGCAGTGGGGAAACCAGCCCTCCTATCCATTCTTATTTCATGTCATTCCCAGAAGAGGTGGTCTTGAGAGGTGGTAATGAAAGAATCACACTGAGAAACTGAGATTAGTCTCCATGTCAAGATGTCACGTTGTGTGAGGGAACAGAATCTGGAATCAGAATTGGTGGGTTCCATTCCCAGCTTTGCTGCTTCATGACCTCTGGTAAGTTCTTGAAACTCTCTGAAAAACTGGAGTGATAGTGAAAGTAACTGTTGTTGTTTCGAGGATTAATACATACAAAATTTCTAGAATAGTGGCTGGCCCATAACATGTTATTATTATCCAGTAGTTATTTGGTAAAACTGTAAGCCTCTGCTTCCAGTACCCACCTCTGCCCACACCTCATGGTCAACTTTCCCATCCACTGAACATTGTCTAGTAAGACTGGAGCCTGTCACAGGAATTCTCAACCTCTTCCCCATGACTCTTTGATGTGCTATGGAAATTTCTAGGTCCTTTGGGTTTAGAATTAATACCATTCCTTTCTCTCTTACTTAAGAAAATATTTTTTGAAATCCAAGTCAAAGTGAAGTTATTATAAGGATAACCTTGAATCTTTCCAAATTAGAAACAAAAACATAAATCATTAGAAAACTTGGTTATCTCTCAAATGACCATGATGGATGCAACTGAGAACCACTGGCCTCTGTGACATACTGAGCAAGAAAGGGTTTGAAAAGGAAATGAATAAGAAAGCCCTGAGCAGTAACTTCTGTGGTCTCAGGCAACATTTGTTGTTTCCAGAAAGTGTCATGGAACTAGATCCCAGAGAGGGATCCTCCCTGAGTCCCACCTAGGAAGTTGCACTGTTCACCAAAAGGAATGAAATTGGATCCCTCCCCCTCCAGAGGGGAAGTGCAGAGCTGTGTCTTCAAGCAAACAGACAGAAGCCATCCACCTAGTAACAAGTAAATGTCAACATCTCAACAATGCAATTGATTAAAAACTGTATCTGAGAACCTAAGATGGCGGCTAGGTGAGACAGGGCAAAAAAAAAACACCTCTGTGAAAAATACTAGATAAAAGCCAGAAAGTGACCCAGAACACCAGTTCCAGCAATGCACCAGCCAGACAAGTTCTGCTAAATCCACAGGACTGCATTTGGTGAAACCGGGAGTCTGCATCCTGAAAAGAGTCAGTGAGCCGGCTGAAAGTCCGGCAGCTGTGCTGCGGTGTGGGGAAACTGCGAGTTGGCCTTTGGAGACGGACTAGTTTTTTCAAAAAAAAAAAACAAACAAAACCCGGGAGTGGCTGCAGATATGGCAGTGAGAACCGCACAGTGAAGCACGACAGGAGCGGGCTGTAGCCAACGCCTCGGTGTCTGGCGTGGAAGATAGCCCTTCCCACATCCGCTGCTGATTGTCTCAGGGCCAGGGGGACAGAGGGGAGCCAAAAGGAGAAAGAAATTGTGCCCCTTGCAGCCATCACCCCGATGGGCTGGAGACACTCCTGCCCAGGCATGGAGTCATAGCCCAGAGCTGCAGCAAGAGTGTTTCCCACAGCATTGTGCACACACCGCAATATTGGCCATGGACAGTGGCCTTTAGTGCACCCACAGCTAATTGTCCCAGGGCTGGGAAGGCGGAGCTGTGCAAAAAGGGGGAAATTAACACGCCCCATTCAACCATCTTTAAAGCAGGCTGGGAATGCCCCTGCATGGCCCAGCAGCCCAGGGTTTCCCTGGAGGCCGGCGCGCACTTGTGACATGGCACAGCCTTCCCTCAGCAGAGGTCCTGGAAGAGCACAGCTGGGAAGGGGGACCTGTTTGGAAATCCCAGGGACCCTACACCAATACCAAGGACTTGTGGGTCAGCGGCAGAGACAATCTGTGACAAGACTGAAATGAAGGCTTAGACTCTTGCAACAGCCTTAAATCTCCGAGAACACATGGGAAGTTTGATTATTAAAGCTTCCCTGCCTCCCTAATCACTCAGACACACGCCCCACATTCAGGGCGGACAGCACCAACCACCCACCCAACTTAGTGCACCAACTGAACCCCACAAGAATCAGATCCCCACACACCACAAAGTTGGGGAGAACTGACTTGAGGGGAATAGGTGACTCACGGATGCCATCTGCTGGCTAGTTAGAGAAAGTGTATGCCACCAAGCTGTAGATCTGACAAATTAGAGATTGGTACTTTTTATATCCAGAAAGAAACCTATCAAGTAAAGCAAATGCCAAGAGGCCAAAAACAACAGAAAATCTTAAAGCATATGATAAAACCAGACAATATGGATAACCCAAACCCAAACACCCAAATCAAAAGATCAGAAGTGACACAGTACTTGGCGCAATTAATCAAAGACCTAAAATCAAACAATGAGAGCATGGCACAGGACATAAAGGACATGAAGAAGAGCATGGCACAGGATATAAGGGACATAAAGAAGACCCTAGAAGAGCATAAAGAAGAAATTGCAAGAGTCAATAAAAACATAGAAGATCTTATAGAAATAAAAGAAACTGTTGGCCAAATTAAAAAGACCCTGGGTACTCATAATATGAGAAGTTAAACAATGATTCAGCGTCCTCGATGACCACAGAATGGAAAATGAAAGAACAAAAGAAAGAATGGGGAAAAAAATTGAAAAAATCAAAATGGATCTCAGGGATACAATAGACAAAATAAAACATCAAAATTTAAGACTCATTGGTATCCCAGAAGGGGAAGAGTAGGGTAAAGGTCTTGAAAGAGTATTCAAAGAAATTGTTGGGGAAAACTTCCCAAACCTTCTACACAATATAAATACACAAAGCATAAATACCCAGAGAACTCCAAATAGAATAAATCCAAATAAACCCACTCCGAGACATATTCTGATCAGACTCTCAAATACTGAAGAGAAGGAGCAAGTTCTGAAAGCAGCAAGAGAAAAGCAATTCAAAAGTATACAAAGGAAACAATATAAGACTAAGTAGTGACTACCCAGAGGCCACCATGGAGGCGAGAAGGCAGTGGCATGACATATTTAAAATTCTGAGAGAGAAAAATTTCCAACCAAGAATACTTTATCCAGCAAAACTCTCCTTCAAATTTGAGGGAGAGCTTAAATTTTTCATAGACAAACAAATGCTGAGAGATTTTGCTAATAAAAGACCTGCCCTACTTCAGATACTAAAGGGAGCCCTACCCACAGAGAAACAAAGAAAGGAGGGAGAGATATAGAAAAATTTAACAGACATATATAGAACCTTACATCCCAAATCACCAGGACACACATTCTTCTCTAGTGATCACGGATCTTTCTCCAGAATAGACCATATGCTGGGACATAAACCAAGCCTCAATAAATTTAAAAAAAAAAACAATTGAATATATTCAAAGCACATTCTCTGACCACAATGGAATACAAATAGAAGTCAATAATTTTTTATTTGTAACTCCACTATTTACTTCCTACAGGATATAAAATACATAAACTCTAATGACCAATCAGTGGTTTTGGACTCAATGTAAAATATGTAATTTTTGACAAGAACTACATAAAGGTGGGGGAATGGAGAAGTATAGGAATGTAGTTTATGTGTCCTATTGAAGTTAAGTTGGTATAGAAGAAAAACAAGATTGTTATAGATTTAAGAGGTTAAATTTAAGCCCCATGGTAAACACAAAGAAATTATCAGAGAATATGACCATAGAGATCAAAAGTAGAGTATGGGTTACGAGAAGTGGGGGAAGGGGCAATGGGGAGTTAAATGAGTGTAGGGTTGCTGTTTGGGGTGAAGGGAAATTTCTAGTAATGGATGGTGGGAAGGTGATGATAGAATTACAACATTCTAAATGTCATTAATCCCACTAATGGAATGCTAGGGAGGGGTTGGAATGGGAAGATTAGGCTGTATATATGTTTCCACAATTGAAAAAAAAAAAAAAAGAAAAGACAGTCTAAATAGGCAATGACAATCAAATGCCAAGAATGATCCTGGATGGGATCTGAGGATGAGGAGAGGAGGCTCAAAGGGACACATTTGGGACACAAGAAAAAAAAAAGGAAATATAGAATGTAAGCTTTGTATCAATGTTCAATTTCTTGAACTTTTTAGCTGCACTTAATGGGATTGCATAAAAGAATGTTCTTGTTCATGGGAATTGTATATGTGATTTATGTTGTTTGTTCAAGGATGTGTGCAGCTTGCTGCTATATGTTCAAAAGACAGAGCAATAGACAATGGATGATAGTTAGGGAGGGAGGGAAAGAAAGAAGTGGTGGTGTGACAGGATGTTAAAGTTGGTGGATTGGGGTCTGGGGGGGGGGTCTGGGTATGCTGTAGTTCTGTGTATAGGTTTTGTATTGTTTTTGCAACTGTTCCTGTAAGTTTGAATTTATTTCAAAATAAAATTAAGAAGAAAACAACTGTATCTAAATTAAAGCTTGACAAAGTTCATTAACACAGGTAAAGAATAAGGAGCCCCTCAGAACTGAAATAGCTGTGTAGCCTTCAGAGATCAGAGGAGAATCCACGGGCAGGAAGGACAGTGGCCATGGCTGAACTATTTCTAAAAGTCAGCAGATGTCATATCTGCCTGTCTTATCTTGAGAGCCCAAAGCCTTACAATATGGACACGTGCTGTTTCCGATGCATACATTTGGTGCCGAAAAATCCATATGAGGGTATTGTCATGTGCCCCGCCTGCTCTGAGATCTCTTGGGAGAATGCAATCAAGTCCAGTTTGAACCTTGGGAGGCTGGTTTCCAAGGTCAAAGATCTGGAGCCCCAAATGAGAGGGATTCTCCAGATGAACCCAAGGATGCTGAAGTTCCAAGTGGACAAGATCATGGATGTTGACACAGCCAACGAATTCCTCATCGTTTCTGATGACCTGAGGAGCGTTCAAAGTGAGCTCATCAAGCAGAAACAGCAAAAGCATGCTGAGAGCTTCAGCCACGCCTTGTGTGTCCTGGGCTTCTCTCGCTTCACCTCTGGCCTCCACTACCGGGAGGTGGACGTGCGGGCAAGCAAGGAGTGGACTCTGGGCATTTGCAAGGAATCTGTTAATCGAAAGGGGAGGGTCTGACTGTCTTCAGAATGTGGGTTCTGGACTGTGAGTTTAAGAAATTAAAGCTGCTTCTCTGCCAGCACTGTTCCCGGGACTGCCCTCTGGCTGAAACCCGATCCCTGCCCTACAACCCCAGTGGGGATTTTCCGGGATATGGATGTGGGAAGCATTTCCTTTTACAATGTGAGTGATGGATCCCATATATTCACATTCACCAAAATGTCTGCTTCTGAGCTGCTACATCCATTCTTTGCTCCTTCAAAATCAAAATCAGAAAAATGTACTCAAAGCTCCTTGTGTATCTGTCCTGTGAAAAATTCAGGCATTGCAATTCCTCCAGAATAACCTAGAGGAGGCAAACAATTGTTTTCAAAATATGAATCTATGTGGAAATAAAATGTTCTTAAGATTTAAAAAAAAAAAAAAAGACTAAGTAGCCCCATGCAAAAACCCACAACCCAGCATGCCAGAATGGTGTACAAAGAACATTAGCAGAATGACTGATCCCAAACTAAAGACCAGAGGAAAGACATTATCTTGGCCATTCTTGCCTTAGGGGTTTTCACCACTTCCTCAGTGAGGAGGGAATAAGAAAATGATAGTTAAGCCCTTCCAAGAGGCAGTACGTGACATAATTAATTATTCTATATGTGTAGTTCTTCCATATTGTGTCCAGCCACAACTTTTCATTTTGTGGTATTTATAAAATCCTGAAAGAAAATACTCCAAAAGACGTAGTATAGTGTGATGGAACAAACTGCATCCTCCCAAAAGATATGCTCATTCAGTGGCTGAGAGATTTTAGATAGAGTCAAGAGGTCATTCTGGAGGCTATATAAACTTCAGCCAGATATTGCAAATTGCCACAGTAAGCCAAGCCCCAACCAACAGTATTTCTGAAAACCCTAAAGAATACCCTGGGTTCTATCTAAGACTCTATAAAAGTTTTACCTATTAAGTTTATTTTTTTCAGAAACTTAGGGCCTCCAGATGGCTCCTATGCCAGATAAGCCCTGAAACCTAGAGGTACCAGTCTCTCCAAGAACATCAACCAGTTTTATTCCTCTACCCCATAATGTTGACACCCCTTTTTAGCATGAAGAAGTTAGAGTGGTCATTGCACAGATAATCTAAAGATTGAGAGAATGATCAAATGAGAGGGAGAAGTTACAACTGAGAAGTTAGGATTTAACAAATGGTTATGACTACTGACTCATGATATATTTCTTTTTAGTTTCTAGTGTATTAGAATAGCCAGAAGGAAATACCTGAAATTGTTGAGCTGTAATCTAGCAGCCTTGATCTTTGATAATGATTGTATATCTACATAGCTTTCATCCTGTGACTGTGCAATTGTAAAAACCTGTGACTGATGCCCCCTTTATCCAGTGTATGGGTAGATGGGTAATAAAGACATGCATAAAAAAAAAAAAAATAGGTTGGCAATATAGGGAAAAATACCTCTACATAAACTTTCATCAATTGTAAAAAATATAACTACTGTTAAAAAAAAATAGAATTACAAAAAAAGTGCTGTCATAAATTGTAACAAATTTTCCTCACCAATGCAAGTGTTGGTGGTGGGGAGGTATATGGGAATCCTGTATTTTATGCATGATTGCTCTATAAACCCACAATTTCTCTAATAAAAAATAATAACAAAAAGATATGCTCAAATCTTAACCCCAGTTATCTGTGAATGTGACCTTATTTGGAAATAGGGTCTTTACAGATGTAATTAAAATGTAAATTAAGATGAGCTCATACTGGATTAGGGTGGGTCCTAAATTCAATCACTGGTGTCCTTATAAGAAGAGACACAGAGAAACAAACAGAAAGGAGGACACCATGTGGGGACAGAGGCAGAGATTGGAGTGATGTGTCTGCAAACCAAGGGACACCAGGGATTGCTGCCAGCACAGAAGCCAGGAGCGAGGCACAGAACAGATTCTTTCCCCATGCCTCCAGGAGGAAGTCACCCTGCAGATGCCTTGATTTCAGACTTCTGGCCTCCACAACTGTGAGAGAATAAATCCCCGTTGTTCTAAGCCACCGAGTTTGTACAATTTGTCTTGGCAGCCCTAAGAAACAAATACACATAGTTATGGGTTTATATATCCGAACTGGGTCATATGACTGCCTTAGATTGGGTTCTTCCCAAAGCAGACCCTGACAAGGTTATTTATCTGGAAAGTGCAGAGAACACTGGTAGGGAAGGGGGAAGTGACACAGGGGAGGGAAGGCAGCCAGTAAAGGGCACGTTATTCACCCAGCTACCATAGGGGGCAACTGGGAAATGGTGTAAAGCATACATCTCAGAATAGTCCTACCTAAAGGGCAAGGGGCTTGGGTAGAGTTGGAGGCTTGGAGGACTATTGGAGGTGTTGGCATGTGGAAAAGCTCTGGGGGCAGAATAAAGGGCTCGGGGGGCTTTTGGAGTAGGGAGAGGTGGTGGTAATTTCCTAGGGTTTCTAGCCTGCATCAAGCACCTGCTGGTCACAGTTGCCTTATATGGTTTTGAGAAGAGACTTCAGGCCCTGAGATGCCCACACTGGAGCACAGTGAGTTGATGAGTGCTGCTATGTTAACCATTGCAATCAATCCAGCCTGATCTGGTTCATATCCCAGTTCTACCAAAAACAGCTGAAGATCTTTGGCAAATTTTTAACCTTCTTAAGCCTAAGTATTAATAGCAGCCTTATGAAGCTGTGTGAGCATTAACTAAGAAAATGCAAGTCAAGTAAACCCTGGCATATATATATATATGAGCTCTTGGGGTCGTGAGACCAGGTGAGCTGCCTTTTTATATTGAACATAGCTTTAACAAGGTGTACTTTGGTCGGGGAGCGCTACCCATTGCCAGCCACAATCAGACAGGCAAGATCCTTTTTATGTCACATCATCATGCCATTGTTAAGCACACACAATGCAGACAGAATCAAGATTATTTCCAGAGCTTTAAGCAACTTTTGAAAAAGTGACATTTAAAGAACTTTTGTGGCCTGGGAGATGGCTTTGAGGTGCTCTAAGCCCTTAGTCTGTGGTTTAATCCTGTATTCATAATCATCCAAGTCTTTCAACATTGGGAATGTGACCTTCCTCCTCCTGGCATTAGAGATGGGGAAACAGTAGGTGTTGCAAGTTTCCAAGGGAACAGTTTATCTCAAGGAGCCTGAAAGACCTTCATGTTCTTTTCTTGGTTTGTGGCTACAGGGTCACTATTGCTAAGATAATGTAATCTACCACTAGACAATCATTCTTTTATGGAAAGAAGAATATTGTCAAAAGAGAAAATCTTCATTGTTTTGCAAAACCTTTTAAAGGGAATAATTATACACTGTTGATTTATTGCTTTTCTAAATGGAAAAAGAAATATCTTGTTTTAAATTACTTTTCCTACAGAGTTATTGAAAATTGACAGGTCTTTATTTCATTCTGTGAGATGTTATGGATATGCTGAGAAAAGTCCTGTTGCATTAAAAAGAAAATTTGAATTTAGAAGAGTATAAATAGCTGCCCTTGGAAGTTCCTTGAATGTCAGGCTGAGAATCTTACTTGGTTTTTAAAGCCAATAAATCTACCAGCCAACATTATTGAAGACTCGCTTTGCAAAAGTGCAAATTAAAGAAGGCAAAATATTCAGTAAAAGCAGTTGGTTATTGAGTCTTCAAAAGAATCTCACTTTCTAGCAATTGTTCTTGAGAAAGGATTTGCAAAGTTTTGTGGGTATTTTTAAGGAAAGGGCTAAGGTTTGCTTTCTGGTTTGATGTAAGAACAGTTTTAAGAGAATTTAGCTAGTTCACTTTTTCAAAAAATCTTTTTATTCTGAAATAATTTCAAATTTACAGGGCAATTGCAAAAATCATACAAAACCCATACAGAGAACTCCAACGTACCACCACCCAGATCCACAGATCCACTGATCCACTAACTTTTTTTTATACAATTTTATTGAGATATATTTATGTATCAGATAATCATCCAAAGTGTACAGTGGTTCACCATATAATCAAATAGTTGTGCATTCATGACCACGATTAATTTGAACATTTTCATTACTCCAAAAATTAAAATAAGAATAAAAATAAAAAAGAATACCCCAAACATCCTGTACCATTATCCACCCCCCACCCCCATTATTTATTTATTTATTGTCTCTATTTTCTTACTCATCTGTCCATACACTGGATAAAGGGAGTGTCAGTCACAAGGTTTTCACAATTACAGTCACACCTTACAAGCTATATAGTTATACAATCATCTTCAAGAATCAAGGCTACTGGATTGCAGTTCAACAGTTTTAGGTATTTCCTTCTAGCTGTTCTAATACACTAAAAACTAAAAAGGGATATCCATATAATGCATAAGAATAACTTCCAGATTGACAAATCCACTAACTTTTAGCATTTTGCCACATTTGCTATATCATTCTATATCTATCATCTGTCTACCTATCATCTATCTATTTTCTAAACATTTGAGAGTAGGTTATATATATCATACTCCTTGATCACTTAATGCTTGCATGTATGCTTCTTCACAACAAGGATATTCACTTATAGAACCACCTTACATACAGTTATCAAGTTCAAGAAATTTAACATTGATGTAAAGCTTATAATCTATATTCTAATTTTTTTGTATGTCCCAATAATGTCCTCTGGGCCTCTTTCTCTGTCAATACAAGTCCAGAATCATGTATTGAATTTAATTGTCATTGTTTCTTTAGCTTAAACATACACACAACATGAACTTTCCCATGAAAACTGCTCCCAAGCATACCATTCAGTGGAATTATGCACATCACAATGTTGCTAACTGGTTCACTCTTCTTATCTTGTATTTCTAAGGCATGATGCAAGGAAGATGATCTTGTAAAGGTACCAATGCAGGGGTCTCCTTTTGGAGATCTTTAGTATTCTCATTTTGCTCATAGCCTGATTCCTTTAAGTCTGGAACCAGCTTTGATTTTTTTTGTATGTTAATGTCTCTTTAGACTTCCTTTTTCATTTCTCATGATAAACTTAAAACTTTCTTAATTTCAGCCTTTTAATTTAGCCACCCAATTCCTCAAACTACCTGTTGTGCAAGATACCCTAGGTGTCATAAGCTGTTCTGTGATGAGAGAAACCAAACTTTAATGTTTTCCACATACAAATTCATTGAAGTCTTGCTAAAGTGGGACAGAGATCTGTTAATTGAGTCTCTTTTTAGCAGAGTTTTGATTTCTAGTCCCTGTCTGATTGATTCAAAAGTTTGTGCACTTTCTTTTATATTACCTGCCTCTCTTGGATGCAAAAATATAAATTAAAAAAACAAAGAAACAATAATCTTTTGTTATTATTTTTTGATGAATCTACGATTAATGACGCTGTTGTGTGTGGACCAAGGAAGTGGGAATCCAAAATAAATGGCCAGCAACAATCACTTCTATAGAGCTCACAGTGATTGGGAGGAATTTCCAGAATCTTTACCAAAATTTCCATTTACTTCCTTTACCCCTTTTAGTGATTTTGGAGTTCCCCAATATAGCTATGTAAGATTTCTTAAAAAGTTCTTTTTCTCATTATATTTGCTTTAAAAAGTTTCTTTCAATGTCATGATTGAAACAACTTGTTCTAGCTATTTTTCCAGCAAATAGGTAGAATTTCAATAATGTCAAGGCAAGAATAGGCCTCTATGGGTTGATCTGGGAGCCCTACTATTTAGAAATTATTTCTAGGAGAAAATGTTCTCATTCCAAACATACAAAAAATTATAACATAACCCTTTTGTATGCTCAGTTTGTACCAGATCAAGAGGATGGATTGGAAGTAAGACTGATCAAATTCAAATCCCAGCTCTACTTTCCAGCTGGCTGTGACATACTGAGCAAGTTCCTTAATCCCTTGAACTTCGGTTTCCTTTTTTCTAACATGGAGAAAACAATAGTACCTACTGCAGAGAGCTGTCATGATGTGTGAATGACATAATGTGAGCAAAGCATATAGTAAAAGCTAAATAAACTTCAGCTGTATGATGTTTTTAAGACCACCTTTAGACCTCTGACCTCTTGAGTTGGGGACTAGGAAGATTAGGGTTCAGGCTTTGCCTCTGAGGCTGCAAGTCCTTTCTAGTATAATGAAAACCTGCGGTTCATTATAGAGAGATTTGCCCTAGTAAGGATCCCTTATATGATGCTGAAAATGATCATAATCTTATACGTATGTGTTTTTCCTTCTTTAGGATAGGGTTAAGTAATAATGAAGCCTGCCTCTCCTTAAACCCCAGCCTTACACAACGTCACACACACAACAGTCATTCTCCCTGTGTATTAATTTCCCAGGGCTGCTGTAACAAAATACCACAAACTGGGAGGCTTAAAACAACAGGAATTTCTTGTCTGGTAGTTCTGGAGGCTGGAAGTCCAAAATCAAGGTGCCATCAAATACAGCACGGCCTGCCTGACAACTTGATTTTGGACTTGCCTCCAGAACTTGTAGTACTTTGTTGTGGCAGACCTAGGAAACTAATATGGCTGCCTTCACAGGTACCAGAGTTTGGACTTCAACATATCTGTTGGGGAGTCACAATTCAACCTGTAACACCTTGGGTGAGCAACAGGCTGCAGGACCAAACTATGGGAAGTGCTGAAGATACTAGATCCCCCCTGGGCCATTTGGGCCCCTAATGTTCCAGGGTTACCCACAAGTTTCGTTCACCTTGAAGAGCAAAGCAAATTTGGGCTCTGGTCCCAGCTCTGCCACTTGCTAGCGATGTGACCTTAAGCAAATTACTTAACCTCTCAGGTATAATAGTTCCTTCCACAGGGTGACTCAGGCTCAGAACCAAAAACATCAAAGATGATGATGATTTTGTTGATTCACTGCTTAAAAACCATCTACTCTGAAACATCACAGCTGTTCACTTGTCTGCGTTGCTGCTGCTGCAGAGGCTTGAAACAGAGGCCTGAGCCCTCCAAGGAGATCCTTTCTCTGTTTTCTGATATGATCTTGAACAGCTTAGAAACAGTTGCCCTAGATAAATGACAGCGTTGGTTCCATTTCTAACTTCTGCTTTATAAAACACATAATTGTAAAAAAAAAAAAAAGGAAGAAAGAGACATGATACTAGACATATCTTTTTTTGGTTTCTTTTTTCAGTGAATGAGCTTTTGCCTGTTTTAAAGAAATAATGATGTTGGCAGGGTTTGGGGATTGTCATTTTGATGGATCCTCATAGTATATGACTTGATTTGACAAAAAGTTTTCAAAAGTCATTAGGCTTGACAGAATTCTATTCTGTACTTTGTTAAGATCCACTGTCATATACCAAAAATCCTAGGACTAGTTGGGTAAAAGTTGTCACAGCAGGGGTTGTCAGGCTGTGCTCCCCAGGCTTGCTGCATCACCTTTAATCTGAATAGCTGCACTTCTACATTCTGGAATTCCAGATAAAATTTCATATGAAAAGAGGTTCCACCACTAAACTGCTTGTGCTTTTGTGCATGTGTGTCTTCCTTTAGGCTTAAACAGGAAATACATTTCCAGTCTGGGAAAAACAATTTTAATTAACCATTTGTCGTGGGTCAGTAGGGTAATGGAGGAATGATGGGAAGTATAAGGAAAAAGTAGAGGGGGGTATGTACATAAAGACAGACAGGTAGACAAGGCATGCTTGAGTAGGGGAATACAGTTTTTAAAGTTTTTGTTTGATACAAATTTAACATATCTATGAAATCTGAGTTCTACCATGAATTCCTTGAGGATAGAAACTGAGGTTTTATGCTGGGTTTTGTATGTTATTAGAAACTGGGTTTTGGAGTTCAGGCATGGCTGGATCCAGAATTCAGAAACTGATTAGCTATTGGTCTTTTTCTGTCCATCCCTAGGCTCTATTTTCCTGTTTTGGCTTCATCTTCATGCAGGGTTTCTCCAACGACAATGAGTCCCCTGCTGCTCTAGGCTTTAGCTAGGTCTTTAGCTAGGATCTTGGGGGAGGGGAGTAAGGAACAAAGAAGTATTTTCTCTTTCAGTATTACCAGGAGAAGTCCTAGGCCTGACTCTCATTGACCTAGCTTGAGTCACGTGCCCGTCTCTCAGCCAATTGCTCTGGTTAGGAGGATGAAATATTTTCAATGGCCATTTCTGGGTCACGTGGTCACTCCTGGAGCTAGGGCGAGATGGTGAATCCCATTTGATCTACACGAACCTGAGGGCAAGGGAGGGGCATTGTCCCAAAGGCAAATCAGGGTGCCATTCTCGAGAGGCAAAACAATTGATGCATGTTACACCACTGTGACTAACCTTTTCTCTCTTCCCTTTTCACCACCAACATTCTCAAAATGGAATATTGTACAAAAGGAGTTAACAACACTAGCTTTCGAATGAGGGATTCTGTGTTTAAATTCTGTTTCTGAAACTTAATACTTTGAGGTGTTCTTGGGCAAATGACTTAATTTCTTTGAGCTTCAGTTTTCTCATTTCTAAAATGAGGATAATAATAGCATTACTTCATTGGTTGCTGAGAAGGTTAAATAATATAAGGCTAAAGAATCATTTGGATGTTTGGCACTTAGTAAGAACATAAAGGATGTTAGCTATTGCATAGAAGCTCTTTTAATTATTTTCTGTTTAGCTGCTTTGGTTTCCTGGCTGCTAAAACAAATACTATGCAATAGATTGGCTTAAACAATGGAAGTTTATTGGCTTACGGTTTCAGGTCAGGTGAATTCCAAGATTGAGGATTCAGCAAGACTATGCTATATCCCAGAAGACTATAGCATTCTGGGGCCGGCTGCCAACGATCCCCAGTCCTTGGCTTTTCTGTCACATGGCAATGCACGTGGCAGCCTCTCCTGCTTCTCTTTTCCTCTGATTTTCACTCTGCCTGTCAAGGACTCCAGTAATCTGGAGTGGGGCCACACCATAACTGAACATCTCGAGGAGATTTTATTTACAATGGGTACACACCCACCAGAATATGCACCAAGACAAAAACATGTCCAAACTGGGGTATGCAATTAAATCCACCACAACAACTCATCCTACTGATAAAACCCCACCTTCCATTCCTTCTTAAAACATACAGACAGACAGACACCCATGAACACACTAGGGCCTGCTATTCCTACCATTTGAGTTGCAATTGGTCCCAAACCGGATTCCAGAGGATTATTTTCAAATGCCCCAGGAAGCTGAAGACCTAGAAAATCTGGCCAACTTATTAGACGTTTCGGCTATTTTAAGTACCACCAATGAAAACCCATGCAGTCAGTGGGTCCTGGTCCACTGCTGTGGCCGTATCCTTGTTGGCCAAGATGCCTGCACAAGCCTCCTGCATAGCTCCCAACATTTTAATTCATGTATATACATATATATGCTGTCACCACTCCTACAGTGTGCCCACCATGTCTCGGGGTTTAGGAGAAGAGGGACTTTTCTGCCATGTGCCAGGACCACCCCTCTAGAGCCTGGGGTTGAACCTAAATCACCCCTTACCTGGTGGAAAGTTTCTGACTCTTGCTATCTTTCTCTGCCAGCAGGATTCAATTAGGACCATCTCAGTCTCCCAGAGAGGTATGTATGGAAACATGATGAAAGATGTTGAAATGGACCAGAAGATTCCTGGGTGTCTTCAGTGAATAACAAAATGTTCTCCAGCACATCCTTCTGGGATATCTGGTTACAAGGGTGTGTGTGTGCTGGTTTGAATCTATTATGTACCCCATAAAAGGCCATGTTCTTTTAATACAATCTTGTGGGGGCAGACCTATTGTGGGTGGGACCTTTTGATTAGGTTGTTTCCATGGAGATGTGACCTCACCCATTCAAGGTGGATCTTAATCATCTTTACTGGAGTCCTCTATGGGAGGATAAAAAGCAGAGATATTTTGAAGAGAGTTCAGAGAAGCTTGAACAGAAATGCCCAGGGAGAAATAAGCAGAGAGCCAAGAGAAGCTAAGATATGTAATTCAGAGTTTGTCCCTGGGAGAAGCTAAGAGAGACAGAATCCCAGAGACATTTTGAAGAAAGCCGTTTTGAAACCAGAACCCAGGAGAAGGACTAGCTGACGTTGTCATGTGCCTTTCCAGAGAACCCCAGAGTCCCCAGAAGAAACCTGGATGCCAACGATCTTTCCTCAGAGAAGGTACCTACCTCTTGATGCCTTAATTTGGACATTTTCATGGCCTTAGAACTGTAAATTTGCAACCTAATAAATCCTCATTGAAAAAGCCTATCCATTTCTTATATACTGCATTTCGGCAGCTTTACCAAACCAGAACTGGGGGGTCGGGGGTTGGGGGGTGGTTTGTTATCATTGATAACTCTGTACATTTCAGATAATGAATAGCAATGCAAATGATACTTTCCCATAGACATGCAAATTCTCTCTGCTCTAGGGACAACTGATCCCTCACTCCCCAAATTCTCAGTTTCACACCTATTTGTAAATTCATTTTAGCTTTCTGATTGACCTAAATAAGTATGACACTAACTTTTCCTTTGAACTGATTGTAGCATCTTACTAGTTCCCTCATTAAATAACAAGCTAAATAAAACCTTTGACATGTTCATTTTACTTTGTATGAGAATTGTCATTATATCCTCTTTTAAAAATTATTCTTCAACAGCTTCTAATCCCCTTGTTCCTCCAATTGGTAGCTTTTTTCAGACCATAGAATCCTATTACACTCTCCCCCAAGACAATAGGGACCCACTTTCCTTCTATATACATTTCCAATAGGAGGCACCCACTTAATTCTTCCCAGGACAAAGAAAATCAGCAGCAAAATGATTTGCTGTTTCCATTTAGAGAAGCAGCTGGCAATTTTTAAATAGCAGCTCCTCTTCCTCAAGTTCCATCTAACCATGCACCTCCCTATCAAAGTTTACAAACTCATTTTTCACATTCTGCATGAATCCAGTAATTTGTATTCTTGTTTCACCCTACCCCATCTACCCATGCTCTAGCTCTTTTAGGATAAGGACATGTCATTCCTTTTTACTTTCTCCACTGTGCTTAATACTATGCTTTGCATGTAATAGGTATACAGAAAACGTTTGCTGAATTTATTTATTTCATATTGTAGTGTGAAGAAAAATAGAATGGAAGCCTGTTAGACCAAGGGTCTTAAGATGCAGTATTAGGCTGATGGAATTTTAAAATTAAAAGGAACGTCAATGATCTTCTAGTGGATATAATGAGAGAAAAAGCCAAAGGGGAGAGGTAGGAGCTTATCAACAGTTGCTCCACGCGTCCTTTCATTAATGTCAAGGTCACTGCCTCCATCCTCCTAGGGACCAACCTGTCCCTACAAGACTATGAGGCTTTCGTTGTGCTCGGATCAGGAATGAGTGTTTACAAAAACAAGGCTATAACTTTGTATCATTTCAAATCTGGGACATGCTGAACTAACAAGGGCTGAGTGACTATGATCCAAATAATGGCCTAGCACTTGCTGGGCAGGAGATTCTAGATAAAGGGAAAAGTATTCTGTAATACCTTGAGATTTCATTCTTGCCAGAACTCAGCGATCCCGAAGGAGATAAAAAATATCACCAAGATATATTTTTTTTTTCATGAAATCAACTCACAGTGTCATCAGTTTAATGTAGAACACATAGCTTTGGCCATTTTTTCTGAAATTTATTTTTTATTTCAGCAAAATCTAAGAACAGGGGTTGTACATAAACCCTTCTAGATGAGTGTGTCAATGAGATGTTTGTTCTTTATATATTTGTAAGTGACATAATATAGAATAAGGTAATGAATTTCATTCAAGTTTGGGAGTGTCAAACTGAGAATCACAGATGGAACAGCTAGGATAATCTTGAATTTCCCAGTTTAACACCAATGAAAAATGCAATATTTTCATTTTACAAACATGTCCCTGCGTTAGAAGAGGAATGGAAAATCAATCCCTAAATAATAATTATATTTAATTGAGGACTGTCACTATTCTTCAGCCAGACACCACCAGGAACATAGCTGTAGTTGAACAAGTTGGATTTATTACTCACTGCAGTACGGGAGAACATACACCATGGGGAACCTTGGGGTTTCTCAGTTAAAGGGTGTTAGAAAGAAACTATAATAGGATCTTTACATTTTGTAAATTGTAGCTTTTTATACTTGTTATTGTAATGGTAACAACCCCACCTTCCCTTGTTTAAATCCATAAAAACCCTGAACTCCTTAGACTCAGGGAGACAGATTCTAGGGCAGTGGGCCATCTGTTCTCCTTGCTTTATGTAGAAATAAACTCTCCCTTTTGCAACCCTGGTGTCATAGATTTTATGTGCATCGGGCAGAGAAACCTGCATTTGATTGTATCAGTTTGGTGACTCTGGTGGGACATAAGCAATAGAGTACAACTGCCCGAGGTTCTGGAGTCCTGCAGGACAGCTGAGCACAGCAACTGAATGTCTTGTGGCTGCCCAGACCCTGTTGATCTAGAGGCTCAGCGACCCCGCTTTTCCTGCCCTGCTTTGCCCCAGGCTTATCAGCACCTTGAAGCTTCAGCGGGAGAAACGGTTCTGGAGTTCCTGGTCTGGACACTGACTGGGTGGGTGGGTCGCCGAGGCGGAAGTGGATCAGGAAGATAGTACGGGGGTTCGAGCCCCCTGGATGGGGATTTGAGGCCCTAGCTCCTGCTTCCAAAACAACCCCCTCGCTCTAACCTCTGTACCTTTGTAGGGGGTTTGAGGCCCCGATCTGAATCTGTCTGTTGAGTGTACTCCTAATATATGCATATACTGTAAAATAAGTAATCCAAGAATCAATCAATATTTAATGAAATGGAGTACATGTTTAGTGTCTAATTGTCAATTAGTGTTTTATTGCATTTGTATTGTTCAAGTGTTTCTAATTAGTTACTGATTAAATGGGAAATTCTAATAGCTTTCCTAAATGTAGTCCCTTGGGCTGTATTTTTAAAAATTAGAGAAATTTTAGTTATAAGCCTACAAAAAAAAAAAAACCCAAAATAAAAAAAACCCAGAAAACGTTTTTTTCCTATAACATGGTCTGGTCTCAGTATGGTTTAGAATCAGGAGAGGAATAGCCTGAGAATGGTTCTATAGAAGAGAATACCGCGTTACAGTTTGAGATGTTCAGCAAAAGAGAGCAGAAATGGGATGAGATGATGCATATTCAACCCATTATTTGCTTCTCCCAGAAGTCAATGCAAATAAGAAAATATAAAATTTTTACCAGTAAAGACTGCAGAAAAAAGAAAAATATCCTCCCTGATTCAAGTCTGGAGAATCCAATAGAGCTTTTATTAACTCCTTGTCTGTATCCCCCTTTACCAGAGGTAAACCAGCCAAGGATAGAAATGGCCCCACCCTCCCATACTTGTCATCGTACTCAAGTCAGCCAGGGCTGCTCTTTCAGACCAGAAGCTGAGTCACTGGCAAAACTGCTACCCCTCCAGCAAGTGCCTACAGGAATAGACAAACAGGGAGGCTCAAGAAAATTTATATCTTTGAATACCTTGTTCTCTACATCCACTTAAATTAAATCCAGAGACAGAATTATTCCATTAATACACTATGTGAATATCTTAATTACAAGTCACACCAGAAAAAACATTATATTTCAAACCAGTAAGTTTTATATTTCTCTATTTCTGTTTTTGTGTGTGTTTAACTTTCTATTTGAGTCTGTTTGTTTGATGCATATTTTCTGACCTCCAGATGGTAATGCCGAATTAACAAATAAAAATCCTTAGGATAGTTCTATTCAAATTGCTTAAAGATAAAAACTAATAAATTAGTATTCCTGGAGTCCCAGAAATTAGGGAAGTCAAGCTTCTAAAGCTCTTTGAACTCCTCCTGTCTTTCCCCTCTGTGTCCTGGCTTGGCCTGGCTCAGACTTACAAGCCTGGCTACTCAGACCTTTACCAATTAGTTTAAAGGACTGATGGTGAAAATCTGGCCAAAATCTGGATAGACAAAACTATTTGTGGAAAAAACAAAAACCTGAGAAAAAGAATCCTCCTGAGCTAAATAAAGCCACAGTAAACCCTCTAGGCCCCAGGGTTCAAGGCCTTAGTACTTGAAATTACTGTGAACAACCTGGATATTGGAAAGAAACACTTTGAACTTCCTGAAGGCAGCACCACCCCCAAACAACACTATTGGAAGAAAAAAATGTTTTTAATGGAAAAACACTGGCTGCTTTTAACTGCTAGGGAAATGGCAAGGACCTTTCCAATTGTCTGGGTCACATCTTTAGATGAGATAGATCTGATAATTGGAAGTAGTTAAAATGAAGGCATCTCTCTCTCTAGCTAAGCCAACTCGGCAGGTGAACTCACTGCTCTCCCCCCTACGTGGGACCTGTCTCCCAGGGGTGTAAATCTCCCTGGCAACACAGGATATGACTCCTGGGGATGAATCTGGACCTGGCATCATGGGATTCAGAAGCTCTTCTTGAAACAAAATGAAACAAAATAAAGCTTCAGTGGCCGAGAGATTTCAAATGGAGTCAAGAGGTCACTCTGGTGGACATTCTTATGCACTATATAGATAACACTTTTTAGGTTTTAATGCTTTGGAATAGCGGAAGTAAATACGTGAAACTACCAAACTCCAACCCAGTAGCCTTGACTCTTGAAGATGATTGTATAACAATGTAAATCACAAGGAGTGACAGTGTGATTGTGAAAACTTTGTGAATCGCACTCCCTTTATCCAGTGTATGGATGGATGAGTAGAAAAATGGGGACAAAAACTAAATGAAAAATAGGATGGGATGGGGGGGGATGATCTGGGTGTTTTTTTAAAATTTTATTTTTTATTCTTATTTTAATTCTTTCTGGTGTAAGGAAAATGTTCAAAAATAGATTGAAGTGATAAATGCACAACTATATGATGGTATTGTGAACAGTTGATTGTACACCATGGGTGACTGTATGGTATGTGAATATATCTCAATAAAACTGAATTTTAAAAAAATAAAAAACAATAAAAAAAGGAGGGCATACAATTCTGATCAATACTAAGGCCACTTATCTGCCTTAAATCCTACCTTCAGTTGTAACCTTTAAAACAAAAATCAGCAGACCAGGCCTCATTCCTTCTATCTCTCCTATCCCTGCCCCCAGGGCCTCCTAAACCTTGGCCAAATGTGAGTGAGCCAGTTAGGGCAGCAATGGGTAAAGGGTTGGGTGCAGAAAGATGGGGGTGGTGTGGGTTTGGTTTAGAATTCTGCCTACTGGGCCTGGAGGTTAGGAGTGACAGGCAACAGGGGAGATGTCGTGGAATAGGCAATATTTGTTCTCGAAGAATTCCCCAATTAAAAATTTTTTTTTTCCCTAATAATACCATTGCATCAATTGTTGCAGTAGACAAATCATTATTAAAACATCTATAGCCTGAAATGGGAGTAATTGAGTAAGATACAATTGCCAAATTTCAAAAGGTACAGTAGGTAAAGGAAAATGTCCTCAAGAGTTATGGAAAAATTTTCCTGGATTATGCTTGGGAAAAATTAGATAACTGTAGTATATTTTCCCGAGCTTGATAGTATGCTTTTGAAGTTGTTCCTAATTTTAGAATATTATGAAAACAAAGAGATTTTTAACTTCCAGTGGAGGAAAATAAAACATTTCTTGCATTAAGAAACTGCTGGATGATCAAAGATTTTGACTATAATTAAAATTCCTAGTCATTCTTAGGCAAATACGGAGGAAAACGCTGGTAACCATGGGGCAAATGCAGCTGTAAAAATGCAACAACAAATTCTAGTCCTATTCCTATTCTTATGATGACTTATGAACCAAACAACTCTACTGGGAAAAAAAAGAACAAGAGAGGAATGAAAAATGTTGACTGCTTTTATAAGCCTATAATTAAATCATGGCTTTAAACCAGCCCTCTGTACTCACCTCCAGAAAGCTATTTCAGAAATTATTCATAATATATCTTACTGGAATACTGATAAAATGCTAACTTGAAGAAAGCAATAGTTTTTGGAAATCATCCCCTAAAAATAGCTATATAAAAGTTATATCCTCTGAACTGCCATTGGTAAGTGCAATACAAGCATACAATTTTATTCTACTTGGGTCTGTGCTCTCTAGTTTTATCTAGGTACTGATAAAATAAGCTAGCATTATATCTAAAAGGACTTTAAGATGATGGAAAATGTAAGTTTGTATTTAATGAAATTAAGTAGAAACACTTTAAGAATAATTAGGTTTTGTAAGATGTTTGAAAACAGTTTCAAAGATCTTTTTGGTAACTTACGGTATGCAGTTATGTAAAGTATACAGGATGTGCTTAGTTAGGGAAAGGAATGTAGTTTTGTCCTGAGATAAAATGACTAGTTTTCACAGAATGAAAAGCAAGAACTTGTAGGACGAAGCCTGAGTGAATATGGAAAATTGTGGAGGGTTTGTGGAAATGAATTTTATTCGTCATGGTTGATACTGACTAAGATTTGATAAACTTGTTTATAATATTTTTAAAGAGCTTTAGTATCAAACTGTATATTAATGCAAAACTGGAGTTTGGTTTTCTCTCTGTTAAAATAATGAAATTTTCTCGGATTATTGGTCTGCTCTTAATAGGAGGCATAAAAAGTATTTCTGAACCATCTGAGTATTCTGCCTAAAAGACAAAGATTCTAAATCATATCAGGATAATATCCTTGTTGAGTTTTTGATTGATCTTATCATCCTTTATTAATTTGGAAGACAAGTCTTCTCACTTTTAAAGGGATTAAGTCTTTTTCTTAAAATCATATTAACTCCTATTTTGCTCTTTTATTGTCACTTTGGTTAAATAGGAACCAAACATTGTTTCGCAGTGACCAATTTTTCTGTTTAACATAATGTCTGAATCTGACAACTTTTGACCTTTTGCTTTCCCCATATCAAACCCTAAAGGACTCTTTTTATTTCAAAATATTACAAAGTATTTGTTCTTTCACCTTGTAAAAAGAATGGTGCTAAAAATAGTTATGTTCATTTGATATGAGTTGCACAGGAAAGATTTAGGGAGTGTCATAAAAATTAAAAAGTATTTTCTAACCTTCTGTTTGTTAAATATATATGGGTTAAATGTTATTCATATAAATACTTAGAGGTTATATAAAATTCCTAGAGGCTTGACACTGTTCTCACTGTCCATGTTATGTCCTGACACTGATCTGCATATTAGACAACAGTACAGCATTGTTAGTCATGGTTTTAGTTATTTAAAAAAATGTTATATGTCACAGAAACAATCAAGTTTCCTTGTCAGTTACATTGTTTTGGTCTGATGCTTCTCTGGAAGTGCATGTGGTCAGCTACATGTCAGAACTTCACCTTCAACATAAAGAGACTTCAAAAGAGAAGCAGGGCAAGCATATAAATTATGTTCTGCCTGTTAGCATAAATCTGGTAAAAGCGTAAAGCGTGAGACAGGAAAAATGTTCTGCTATGGTTTACGGCTGATGACCCCAATAAAAGTTAATTGTCAAATGTTTTTATTTCTGGAAATGGCTTCATTTGGAAAATGCTCATAAGGGAATTAAGGCCTAGATTGCAAGCTTTTGCAGCAGTCACATTTGTTCCTGGGATTTCTAAATACTGAGATGCTTTGCTTTTTGTGTGTAACCTGGTAGCTCCCTGGTACTTTGGGTGCCTGTGTGACACCTGAGACTCAGAGTTGGAGTTAATGCAGAAGCAGTGTTAATTCTAAAAGATGACTCCATAGGGAAACTATTGAAGAAGTTGAAGAAGGGATCAGACTTCAATTAAGGACATGAGTGGGGCTGATCTTGTTAGGACTAAGGTGAATCAGAATACAGGGTAAAGGTGATATTGTTTGTATTTTGGGACTTTAATTTCTGTGTGAGACCAAAAGAGGAGAGATTTATTTTGCCCCAAAATTTAAACTTTCTGTGGCACACTATCTGATTTAACCTGTCTGGTCAGTTTATTTAGACAATCTAACTCAGCTTTATTTGACATGACACTCAGAGATCTTAGTATTCTGTATATGTTAATGTATACCTATATCAGAGTGATTTATTTACAAGGTGTGTTGAGGGACTGGAAAAGGAAAGCACGAAACTATTAAACCTCACCCTCTAGGAATTCCTGCTATTCTCTCAAAAATAAAGAGCTCCAAATTTACCAAAACAGTTTTCAAAGAATATTGCAAGGTCTAAATCTCAAATCCACTCCCCATTCCTTTTTTTTTAGAAAACATAAATCATCCCTATTTAAATTTATAAAAGGAGACCTGTGAAAGATGATGTAATGCCTGAGTCACCCCCTGAAAACCTCTTTGTTGTGCAAATGTGGCCTCTCTAAGCCAAACTGCAAATGAACTCACTACCTAATCCCTACATGGGACATGACTTCCAGGGGTGAGCCACCCTGGCACATGAGATTAGCAATGCTTTCTCTTTTTTTTTTAATTTTTTTTTAAATTAAATTCAATTTTATTGAAAAATATTCACATACCATACAATCATCCATGGTGTACAATCAGCTGTTCACAGTTCCATCATATAGTTGTACATTCATCACCCCAATCTATTTTTGAACTTTTCCTTACATCAAAAAGAATCAGAATAAGAATAAAAAAGAAAAGTGAGAAAGACACCCAAATCATCCCCCCATCCCACCCTATTTTTCATTTAGTTTTTGTTCCCATTTTTCTATTCATCCATCCATACACTAGATAAAGGGAGTGTGATCCACAAGGTTTTCACAATCACACTGTCACCCCTTGTAATCTATGTTGTTATACAATCATCTCTAGGAATCCAGACTATTGGGTTGGAGTTTGATAGTTTCAGGTATTTACTTCTAGCTATTCCAATACATTAAAACCTAAGAGGTGTTATCTATATAGTGCATAAGAATGTCCACCAGAGTGACCTTTCGACTCCATTTGAAATCTCTCAGCCACTGAAGCTTTATTTCGTTTCATTTTGCATCCCCCTTTTGGTCAAGAAGATATTCTCAATCCCATGATGCCAGGTCCAGATTCATCCCTGAGAGTCATATCCTGTGTTGCCAGGAAGATTTACACCCCTGGGAGTTGGGTCCTATGTAGCGGGGAGGGTGGTGAGTTCACCTGCCGAGGTGGCTTAGTTAGACAGAGAGAGAGAGCCACATTTGAACAACAAAGAAGTACTCAGGCATAGACTCTTAGGCACAATTATATGGAAGTTTAGCCTCTCCTTTGCAGTAATGAGCTTCATAAGGGCAAGTCCCATGATAGGGGGCTCAGCACATCAAAACACCAGTCTTAATGTTTGTGACAACATCAACACCAGCCCAGGTGAGGAAGTCCAACACTTCCACACCTTCCCCCAGCTCCTCAGGGGGTCCTGTAAATATATTTTTATTCTCTGCCCAAATTACTTTGGGATGTGTCACTATTTCACTCTAACCTGTATTAACCTACCATTTCTCACTTTTATTCAAAGTTCCATATAATTGTGGTGTCTGAACAAACTGACGGTAGTGTTATACTGTTTAGAAAATATAGATCCTACACCAAATAGACATCTCTTCCCTTGGTCTCACATGGAAGTTGATGTTTTAAAACAGTCAGTTTCAACCTTTACCCTTTGGCCCGGTTTGCCCTAGTCTTAACCAGATCTGCTTCACTCATATCACTAATTGCAGTCTGGGCTCTTTTTCAGCATTTTTTTTTTTTTTTTTAAACAGTTGCTGTATGCGCTAATACTGACATTCATATCTCCTGAGCTCTAGTTCTGAGTTTTTGGTGTCACAGAGATACGCATTGTTCCAGAGACCAATCAGGTTATATACTAAGGGATCAGCATCTCAAAGTTTGGAGATAGCCATTGCAATTCAGGAATATATTTGACTGCTGCAAGAGCTTACAATTTAGGGACCATTGCAATAATCATTTGCCTGTTAGGCTGTGCTCTAAGATTGAATTCTGAGTTTACACATTGTAGTTAGTCCATATTGGTGAGGCAAGCAATGCTTTCTTGATCAAAGGTGGGATAAACAAAACACAATAAAGTTTCAGTGGCTACAAGATTTCAAATAGAGTTGGAAGGTCATTTTGGAGGTTACTGTTATGTAGGTCTCAGCCAGATATTGCCAACACTGTTCCTGAACATCTTAAAGAACACCCAGAGTTCTATCTAAAAATCTATAAAAAGGTTATTTCCTCATTGTAACATAATTATAAATCATCTAATCATCATCCTTTTACACCTTTTATTTAAACCTATAATTTTCAATTTATTTATTACATTTGTTTTTCAGAGACTTGAAGCCTCTGGATTGTTCCTATGCTAGTTAAGCCCTGAAACCCAGAGGTACCAGCCTCTCCGGGAACAACAACCAGTTTCATTCTCTACCCCATAAGGTTGGTGCTCCTTTTCAGCATGAAGAAGTCAGAACAGTTGTCGCCCATCTGTTCCTCAAGATTGAGGAATGGACAAAACAAAAAGGAGGAATTGCAACCAAGAAATTAACAAATAATTAGGATAACCAAATCATTATGTAGAGGCCTGTTCTGGTTTGCTAATGCTGCCAGAATGCAAAATACAAGAAATGGATTAGCCTTTCTAAAAGGGGGGTTATTTGTTTACACAGTTACAGTCTTAAGGCCATAAGTGACCAAGATAACGCATCGACAACTGGGTACCTTCACTGGAGGATGGCCAATGGCATCCGGAAAACCTCTGTTAGCTGGGAAGGCACATGGCTGGCATCTGCTTGCTCCCAGGTTGCGTTTCAAAATGACGTTCTCCAAAATGTCTGCATCAGCTTCCAATGGCCATCTTCAAAATGTCTGTCTCAGCTACAGCTACCCTTTCAGCTTCTGTGCGTTTTTCAAAGTGTCCCTCTTGGCTGTAGCAAACTTGCTCCTTCTGTCTGAGCTTATATATTGCGCTAGTAAACTAATCAAGGCCCATGCTGAATGGGCGGAGCCACACCTCCATGGAAATTATCTAATCAGAGTTATCACCTACAGTTGTGTGGGTTGCATCTCCATGGAAACAATCAAAGAATTACAATCTAATCAACACTAATACATCTGCCCCCACAAGACTGCTTAAAAAAATATGGCTTTTGGCGGGACATAATATATCCAAACTAACACAATGCTTTTTTCTTACTTTATAGTATATTGTAGAATAGCCAAAGGAAATACTTATACTACTGAAACCCACTGAATTGTAACCCATATGTCTTGATCTTTGATTATGATTGTATAACTATATAACCTTTATCTTGTAATTGTAAAAACCTCATGACTGGCCCCACTTGTACCCCCTTATCCTGTTTTACAACTTGAGAGTCTTATGATCACAAAGACAGCCCTCTAATGTTTGTTAATGAAGGAACTTGAGTCAGCCCAGAACTCCTGACTACAGTGTTTATATTTGTTATAGTAATGATTATTTTTGCTTAGTTCTAGCTTTGTTCCACTCCTTTACATGATACTATAAATTTGTGTGCTTGTTATTGTAATGTTTACTTTAATTTAGCTCCACTCCTTTCATTTTGTAAATTGTAGTTGTTTCTACTTTTTATTGCAACGGTAACAGCTGCATCTCCCCTGGTTTGAATCCATAAAAACCCTAAACTCCTTAGACTAGGGAGACAGTCTAAGGAGTTCAAGACTTAGAAGAAGGGAGACAGTCTAAGGAGTTAAGTTCTCCTTGCTTCATGAAGCAATAAACTCTCCCTTTTGAACCCTGGTGTCATAGATTGCCTGTTATGTGCATCGGGCAGAGAACCCTACGATCGTTATCAACTTCTTTACAGATGTATGAATAATTTAAGTAAATATCCTGCAATTATGCAAGCAAATTTGGAGGTTATAGATTTCCTTGAAGCATTTTATGGACCCACTCATTTCTGTATTCACTAAGCACTTAGTAAATGTTAGTTGAATTAAATTTGATTGACTAAATCTTAATTTGACAATCTTAAATGCAGATGCAATTAGATTTATGTATTTATTCTTTATCTTGTTCCAAAAAAAGCACTTAAACTGTTTGATGTTTAGGCATTTGCTTCTGTAAAGTAACTTTCTAAGTACCTTGGCCTCAATAGAGGCAAATCCATTTCCCATTTAATTCAACAAGGATTCAGAATTTTTAAAAAGAAATATTATTAGAATACAAAGTGGAAAAAACAAAAGCAAGCACTCAAAATCAATTAAAAGGCATAAAACTGTGTAAGTTTATATTTTACATATTCCTTATGACAACGGCCCTTAATCTTTTTTTTCCTTCCTTATTCAACAAAGCCATTGATAACAGTAGGTCATAAACACATCAGTTCCAATGGAGTTTGGGTGTGTGACATGTGCAGTTGGGGTTACAGCAGAATTTCTGGGGGGAGCTATAGTTCAGGAAAAACCCTCCAGGAGATTCTGATTTCTTGACCTCTTTGTACTCTCATTCTTGCTTTAAGATAACAAAGTCTTTGCAATGATTAATTCTGCTTGGTTTACTGAGCATCGGACCTTTAATTCTGACCTTTATCCAGTTAGGAGGGCAGGCTTCAGGATTATACTGCCTGGATTTGAATACTGGCTCTGACATTTCACTTCTCTGCACCTCAGTTCCAGCAACACCGTCTATTTCTCTCTCTTGCTACCTCCCTAGTAACAGAACCTACATCTGCTTAGATATTGGCATGATGTTCCTTGACCTCAGGTGGTCAGTCTCCTATCCTAGCCTGAGGATAGGAATCAACATTGGTCAGACATGGAACTCTCATTCTTTTTGGCTGGGGATTACTTGCAACCCAGGTGTGACCAGATTTAAGGGCAAGTCTGCTGAGGGGCGAGGTGGGGTCAGAATCCATCCCAAATATAAGACAAATCCTTGGGAGGAGCATACCCTTCCTCATTCCTCCTGCCTGGATGCTGACATGATCCTGGAAGTGCAGCAAACATCTTCTGACCTGGAAGGAAAGGTAACATGCTAAGAAGGGAGGAGCAGGAAACAGAGAACCTGGAGGTTTAAGTATGTCGTGCAGCTTCCACACCAGCTCTGGCCTTCAGACTTCTTATTCAGTGGAAAAAATAAACAATTTGTTTGTCAAGCCCTAGTAAACTTTATTGCTTACAGCTGAATGCATTCTTATCTGTTATACTTGTAATCTATAAAGTGAAGATAAAAATAGTACCACCTCCTCAAAAGAGTTGTAAGCATCAAATAAGAGAACTCTTGTTCCATTTATGGGTTGAATCATGTCTCTGACAAGGACATGTTCAAGTCCTAATCCCCGGCCCTGTGGATGTGAACTCATTTGTAAATGTGATTCTCAGAGATCCTATAGATGAGGCCAAACTGAATCAGGGTGGGCCTTAATCCAAAATGACTGGAGTTCTTATAAGCAGAGGAAATTTGGATACAGTTGGAGGAGACAGATGGAGAGAGAGAGAGATGGCCGTGTGATTGAAGCAGTCATTGAGTTATGGATTGTTGGCAACCCCCTACCAGAAAGCTACAGACTTCAGAGAAAGCCTGATCCTGTGAACACCTGATTTTAGATTTCTAGCCTCCAAAACTGTGAGACAATAAATTCCTGTTGTTTAAGCCAACTGGTCTGTGGTACTTTGTTACAGAAGCTCTGGAAACTAAGACAGTGCTTGAAACACAAATCAAACTCAATACGAGTTTTTTTTTTGTTGTTGTTATTATTACTATTGCCACTATAGTCCTTGCAGTCTTGTCCCCAGATGTCTTGCTTGTTGTGCCCCGTACAGTGTAGCTTCGATGGCTGAAGCTCTTGGCATTCCTAAGCTAAGCCCCTTCTTATCCCTGAACCAATGATAACCAGCTTGGCTGGAAAGTGTCCCCAATTCCCTGAGAAGTTATCTTCCTGGGCACCCATGGGGGTCCCAGACCATGGCAGCCTTTTGCCCAGTGTCCTTGTTCCTGATTCCCCTCCACCATCTGAGTAGGGTGTATTCTGGCTTTCAATCAGTTAGTTAACACACTGTCTTTGACTACCTTCAATGTGGGTATATGGCAGAAAATAAGATGCTCTGCTCTCAAGGAATTTAGTCTCTAGTTAAGAAAGATAGGCAATAATCATGTGACTAAATAAGATGATTTCAGGTGATGACGACAGAATGGGCTAGTATGATAGAGAGTGAGTGGGGAGGTTATTCTTAAGTAGGGTGGATTTGGAAGACCACTCTAAGGAAATTATGTCAGAGTTAAGCTTTGAATGATGAGAAGGAGCCATGAAAAGACCTGTTGAGTGATGTTCCAGGCAGAGAGAACAGCAAGTACAAAGCCCTGAGGTGGGAACAAGCTTGGAATGCTTGAAGGAGAAGGTGGTGAGTGAGGGTGTGAGTGGTCAGAGGTGAGGTTGGCGATCTTGTAGGGCCCTGTGGGTCATGGTTGGGTTTTGTGTTTGATGGGAATTTATTGGCAGGCTTTAGGAAAAGGAGTTAAGGAGTCTGATCTTTCCTCTGGCTTCTGGGGAGGATGGACTGTGTATGGGTAAGAGTGGAGGCAGGGAAACTGGTTGGGATGTTGCTGCAAAGATCAGGCCAGATGTGGTGGCTTGAATTCAGGTCTTACAAATGGAAGTGGTAAGATGTCAGATGATGGCTATTTTTGGAGGCACAGTTGACACTCCTGGATTGAATGCAAAATTTTAGGGAAAGGTAAAAATCAGAGTAACTCCTAGGTTTTTGGCCTGAGAAATTGGGAGTATGATGGTGCAATTTACTGAAATAGGGAGGGGTTAGTGAAGAAGCAGGTACAGAGCTGGTGGAGGAGAGGGAGTGGCAGAGAAGTTTTGGCTCTATAAAATTTGGGACACCCACTGGATTTCTAAGTGGATGTATGATTATGGAGTTGGGGGGGGCAGGGTGCTGAGAATCATCAATATAGAGATGGTCTTTGCAATCAAGGGATTAGAGAGAAAGTAGAGAAGAGAAGAGGGTCCAGGACAGAGCCCTAGGACAAACTATTCTCATTGCTGGGTGATCACATTCTGAGAGACCTAGGATTGAAGCTGCATGTTAATTTATGTTTTGTACTTGTCCTCCTTCATTTTCATCATGAAACTTCGCTGCTCAAACCAAACAAACAGAGCCCTAGGACAAACTATTCTCATTGCTGGGTGATCACATTCTGAGAGACCTAGGATTGAAGCTGCATGTTAATTTATGTTTTGTACTTGTCCTCCTTCATTTTCATCATGAAACTTCGCTGCTCAAACCAAACAAAAAACGACAAAACACAAAGATTTTAGATTCATAAAGAACAGAGAAATATCCTCCCTTAGCTCCCGAGCCAACCAGCTCCCCTTCGCAGAGACAATCAATGTTTTCAGTTGCTTGGGTATCCCACACAGATACTTTATGCATTCACCTGCAGACACATATATACATGTATATGCTCATCAATTCCTTTTTAAAAATAACTTTACATTTTGAAATAGTCTATGAATCACAGGAAGTTGCAAAAACAATAGAGAGAGTTTCTGTGTACCCTTCACCCAGCTTCCCCAGTAACATCTTGCTTAAGTATAGTACATAGTCAAAACAAAGGAAAATGACATAGGTACAAAATACTACTGACTCAATTTCAGAACTTATTCCATCCATTCCTATTTATCCATCCTATGCCCCCACTAACAGTAACATAGCACACATTCTGCTCTGCATCTTGCTTTTTTAACATTTAATAATATAAGTTGGAAATCATTCCATATCTATACACAGAGCTCTTCTTCATCTTTTATGAATCTGTGTAGGCTACTACTGCAAAGAGAATAAATTTAACCAGATTTCTATCGGTGGGATTTTATGTTGTTCTCAATCTTTTGCAATTATCAACAATTCTGCAGTGAATAATTTTTTACATAAATTATTTTACATGTGTGAGTGTATCTGTAGTATATCTGAGAAGTAAGATTACTGGATTAAAGGCTTTGTGGATTTGTAATTTTTGAAATTGCCAGATTGGCTCCTAGAGAAGTTTATCAATTTACATTCTTCCCAGTTCTGTGTGAGAAAATTCCTATTTTCTTAAATGCTCATTAATGTAGTTTGCAAATTTGAAAAAGGAAAAATGGTATCTCAGTGTGGATGTAATTTATACTTTTTCTTACTATGAATAAAGTTGAAATTATTTTAATATGTTCATTGGTATTTTCTTTTTTGGTAATAGTTTACTTATAATATTTGCCTGTTCTATTAGGTTATGGATTGTTCTTATTGATTTGATAATTTTTTTTTTAATTTTATTTTAGGGAAACTAGTCTCCAGTCTAAAGTTTCAAATATTTTCCTCTAGTTTGTTGCTTGTCTTCTGAAAAATTGAATTTATCAGTCTTATCTTGGCTTGATTTGAGGAGGTCTTCTCCAATATAATGAATGTTATTATCAATCAGCACACCTCTGTGTCTTTGCTAATTTTCTTCCTTTTATTTGAAAGGCTCTCTTCATTTTTTTTTTTTTTTGTCCAAATTGGATTGGATTGTGGTCATTACTTAGTTGGGGAACTGTAGGTGAGCGCTTATAAGGTGGAGAGGGGGACAGGTAAGATTGATCAAAGCAGTAACTTTTGGTTAAGGAGATTTAAGGAATAGATTGGTGATAAGGAATCCAGAGAGTTAGGCTAGGTTTAGAGAAACAAGCAAATATCACTAACTGATACCAAACCCAGAGCCAGTATTCATAGAGTTGAGAGTTGGTATGTCTGAGAATCAGGAAAGATAGGTCATGCATCCATATAGGTGGATTAGTTGGGCCATGACGCCATCTAGCAGAACACAAGGATCTGAACCAGATATTGAAGTAGAGGGTTCTGAGCTAATTGTTCCTGGTATATGGGTAAATCTGACACCTGGGTTCAAGTTTCATTGAGATGATTTTCAGCTACCAGTAGACATTCTAAGACAGAGGGGTAGAAGCGCAAAGCAGCTAAGGGTGTACATGGCGTGGTGGTGGTGATTATAATGGCAAAACTTGGCATCCAAGTCAGGTAAAAAGAGAGGTGATGACATGAGAGGTGGGGTGATAGACAGTGAAGAGATGATGCGATCAGTGGATTGTGAAGGGCTGGGGGAGAAAAAGTATTACTGTACTTGGGTACTTGAGGAAATGAGCTGGAAACATTTCAATGTGCTTGAAATTGAGGCTATGGAGGTTGTGACAGACTGATATGTATTTACAAAGCCTATTTCCTTTGCTTCCTGGGGATACAGCTGTATTAAATTTCCCACCCTCCCTTGCAGGTGGTTGAGGCCTTGTGACTGCATTCTGGCTGATGGAATGTGGGCATAAGAGATGCATGCCACTTCCAGATCAGGCCCCAAGCTCCTTCATGATCCTCCATACCCTTTTCCTGGGTCTGCTAAGTGAGTATAGAGGACTCCATATATCCTCTGTAGAGGATTATGAGGACCTAGGGGGTGGCACAACCACAAGACAGAAGGGGGTCTGGCTCCTGAACAACCACATGGAAGATACCCACCAACCATAAGCAGCCTCATCAAGCTTTGTGAGTTAAGGTAGTGAGATTTGGGAGTTTATTTGTTATAACAGCTAGTGTTATGTTAACCAATACTGAAATGATGCAGATGTTGGTAACAGCAAGGCATTGGGGGTGACTATGTGTTCACATGGGTATCTGGCTCCTACTGGACACTCAGGAGAATACCCAAGCCTAGTTGTGACTCATAGGATTGAGGAAATCAGGAATGGGACCAGACCTTGTGTCATAAAGCCTCCAGGAGTCATCCTACTGGAACCTGTGGAGTGTTTTCGGGACTCAGTAATTTAGGGGCAATGTGCTGTGGGGGTGGGTGACAGAATTGGAGTGAGAACAACCTTTCCAGTAGGGGGTGTGATTTCTGGAAAAGTGGGTAGATATCTCTGGAGGCTAAAAAAGGAGATATCTTTAAAAAGATGGAGGACTCGAGGCCAAGGGCACAAGATTAGGACTGGGGGAATCCATGGAGAAGCCCCTGTGAAGAGTTTACATGTGCTGCTTTTCCTTTGGCCAGTAGGAAAAGCAAAACTTAGTAGACAGTTCAAGATTCTTTTTGCAGATATTTTAAATCTTTGCATTCCCCTTTAGCAAGTCCAGCTATTTTTTTCTGAGCTGGTATTAGAAGGGAAGTGAATGATGAAGTCCTAAGGTGAAACCCCATGCTTATTTATATGTACTTCCTGGTCCCTGAAAAGGGGGTGGGGTGAATGGTAGACGGGACAATTACCCACGATGGTATAATCTGTGAGCTACAGGCTGCAAACAGCAATAAAATGGGTGTGGAACAACAGTGAGTGAATATTAGCGGGAGAGCCAGGAAGTTCAAAGGAGTGGCTATCAGAGGACCCCTGATTCAATGCGCCCACTTCCCAAATAGATGTGGAGGTAAAAAGCACAGCGGCGCATGCACAGAACTGTTAACAGTAGTTATCTCTGGGCTGTGAGATTGAGGATGGGAAGAACTTAACTTTCTACTTTATGTACACCCAGATTGTTTGAATTTTATGCAAAAAATTTTAATACTTTGATACAGATGAGGCTAAATGCAGTTTAAAAAGGAAGGGGATTTTAAGATGACAAGAGGCAGAATTCAACTCAGCATTGGAATGTAGCCTAGATTCAGCTAAAAAAGCCTTTCAAGTATTTAATGACCATATATGGTTAGGTCCTGATAATTTTTGATTATTCTGGAAAATTTAAAACTTATACTTTTCAGTGAAGGAAAATGAGATACAGTGAAAATATCCATGGTCATTTTTTTTTGTAAAAATTCCTTTTGATATTGACCATATTTTTAGAGTTTGGAAGCAAACATCTAAAATGTGCTTCTTAATATTATTCTCCATTAAAACCCTGAAATAATTAGGTTCTATAAGCCCTGATACGCACAATTTTTATATAACTTCATTGTTATAGATTACGTGTTACAAATAACCTGAGAACAGGTGTTATGTTTTCTAGAAAAAATTGTTGATATTCAGTGCCACCACATGCCAGACTCTAGCTTACCAAATCTGAATCACACTACCCTATGGTCGCTCCCTCTATTGGTTGGACCAGACCAGTTCATGACCTGGAAGAGCCCAATCGTACTTGTAGCTAATCATGGACATGCCTGGAGTCAGGAGACTGTGTCTGATTCTCCTAGGTCACCTTCCAGTCTGCTCAGAGCTCCCACTGGATGGGGGCCTGAAGTCTCTTCACCCTCGACACCCCTTTTTCCTTCTCTTCCCAACAACACGTTACACTAAAAGCCCTCTCCTCGTGAGTGCAGATGGGATGGAACAAAACGGTTGAATATCATGGATGACCTAATCTTGCCATATTTACTTTATAAAATAGGCTTTAACCTAGTCTGCATACTTACACAAAGATTCCACTGTGATGTACTTCAGGGTCATGCCAGGCTTTAGTAATGTCTATTGTCCCTATCCTAGGCTGTCCTAGGTCACATCTTCTTTTATGAGTTTGTCCCAGTCCACTATATACAGGAAGAAGCCTGGTTCTACACCTTTAATTTTGTAAAGTGATTTTTACTCAAGTAAATAATGCACAGAGATTAAAAAGTACTCAATAATGAAAAACAGCAGTCCCCTCCCTACCCTCCTTCCTCCTTCCCTGTTCCCCAGTCTGCTTCCCAGAAGCAAACACTTTCAACTCTTTTATGTTTCTTCTGACATGTTATCTTCATATATATAAATAAGATTATACTGTCCTTTTGTACTTTATCAACTTTGGGCATTACCTATTAAGTTTCTATTGGAGTAGACAAAGGTTTATAGCTTTTGTACACACTTAGCTCAGCATGGTCTCCACTCTTATCAGATATAGTTATTTCACAATTTTTGATGAAGACAGTGTTTACATTATTATGTTTATGTAACATAAATATGAATATTCTGAGACAAGCTGAAGATCATGACTATGTTTTCTATCTTGTATAACTATTTATTTTTTTCTGGGGTTAATAATTGCCAATTTTTCCATCTTTCCAAGTTCACCAAAAGACCTTTCAAAACTGCCTGTATTACTTTCCAAACACTCAAATGCATCAGTTTTCTTTAAGTTCCATTTTTCCCCCTGGGAACCCCTCTCTTGGAGCCTATTGTTTTCTTCTCCAAGTGGGATTAGTTGCTCTCTAGGCCCATTGTACAGCTATTGCCTTAGAATTTCCCTTGGTGTTGAACTGGGAATTGTCTTGCTGCTTTCCTTTTTTTGGATCCTCTATCCCAAATTATCACATCATTTTGCTGGTGAGCATCTTCTAGTAGTTTCTAAAGAAAGATATTTCAAAGAAACCAGAAGGCAGAAAATTCTACTTCTGGTCAAGGCAGAGTAACAGGGACCAGATTTACCCTTCCACCTGAAACAAACAAAACCCAGACAAATATATGAAAAAAGAGTTTTTAAGATATTGGACATCATGCAATGAAGGAGAGTGATTCCTGAGATAGGAAAGGAATGAGGTGAGCCCTACAATTGCCTCAGCTTCCTGCCTGTAGAGAATTTCCAGGCCACAGCACAGGAAGGAGGAAGTGAGGTGGAGCCTTGCAGACTGCCTGAGTTGGGGAAATGAAAGTGAGAGTCTGGGGAGATCAAAGTAGCCACAGTTCACAGGACAGAGTACTAGAAAGGAGAGAGCTGTACAGAGAGAGAACCTCAGGAACTGAAGAGGTCCCTAGATCATTCAGCAGAGTACTGATAGGAAAGAACCATCCTGAAGGACTAGGGGGAAAAGTTCTCAGCACACAGACAGTGCTGGGAACAGTGTCTGCTTTCACAAGCCAGACTGGAGAATCTTATAATTCATAGAGCATTAGGTAGACTAATCAAAAGTTTCCTGTCTCTGTAGTGGGAAATAATTAGGGCTAGACTAAGTGTTAACAAATATTGAAAGCAAGATCTAAAAGGAAAAACTCTATCCAAATAACTGCATCCCAAACAAAGATTACCAACACCCAACAAGACCAAATTCACAATGTCTGGAATTCAATCAAAGATTACAATATATGCAAAGGAGCTGGAAAAATGACTCTTAATGAAGACAAAAATCAATCAATTGAAACTGACCCAGAAGAGAAACAAATGTTCGAATTGTCATGGAAGACATTAAAACAATTATTGTAACTGTATTATGTATGAACAGAAGTTAAGTAGAGACATGGAAGATATAAAAAAGACTCCAATTTAAATTTCAGAGATAAAACTATAATGTATGACATGAGAAAAATACTGAATTGGATTATCAGCAGATTAGATGCTACAGAAGTAAAGATTATCTAGGTTCAAGTCTTAGAAATTGAAACAAAGAGAAAAAATTTTTAATGAAAAGAGTATTACAATGAGCTTTGGGATAATTTGAGGTAGCCTAACATATCTATAATTGGATTTCCCAAAGGGGTGGGGGACTGAACAGAAAAAAAATTATTTAAAGACACAATGACCAAAAGTTTTCCAAATTTGATGACAACTATAAATCAACAGATCCAACAATCTCAACAAACCCCAAGTGCAAGAAAAATAAAGGAAACTACACCAAGGTACATTATAATCTAATTACTCAAAACTAATAATAAAGAAAAATCTTTAAACTAGCCAGTGGAAAAACATATACAGAGTAATAACGATAAGGATGACATCAGATTTCCATTAGAAACAATGCATAGTAAGAAGACAGTGGAACAACATATTTAAAATACTGAGAGAAAATACTGTTGACCCCAAATTCTGTACCCAGCAAGTACAGCCTTCAAAAACAAGAACAAAATATATTTTTATACAGATAAACACTGATATAATTCATCAGCAGCATACCTGCACTACAAGAAAGTAGTCCTTCAGAGAGAACGGAAATAGTGCCAACTGGACATCTGGATCTACACAAATAGATCCACTGGAAATATAACTACATGGGTAATAGTATAAGACTGTTTTTCTTATTACTTAAAGCTCTTTGAAAGATAATTGTTTAAATAAAAATAACAATGAATTGTGGGGTTTACACCTTATGTACAATAAATGGATCACAATAGTTTAATGGCTGGGTGGGGAGAAATGGAAGTATACTATGGTAAGATACTCATAATATAAATTAAGTTGCATAATATCAGTTGAAGGTAGACTGTGATAAGTTGAAAGATGCAACTGCAAAATAAACAAAACAAAGAGTTATAATTAAAAAGCCAAGAGAAAGAATAAATTAGAATAAAAGGATATATTAAATTGATCCAAAGGAAAGCAGAAAGAGAAGGAAAAGAAACAAAGGACAGGTAGAACAAGTAGAAAACAAATGGTAAGAGAATAGTTTTAAATCCAACCATATCAATAATCACATTAGATGTAAATGGTGTAAACATGCCAATTAAAAGCCAGAGATTGTGAGATAGGATAAAAAAGCAAGACACAACAATTTGCTGCCTACAAGAAACACTTAAAATATAAAGACAAAAATAGGTTAAATGTAAAAGGATGTAAAGGAAAAAGTAAATGGATGTAGAAAGATATACTATGCAGACATTAGTCAAAGGGAAACTAGAGTGACTATATACCTATAAGACAAAATAGAGTTTTGAGTAAAGAATATTACCAGGGATAAAGAAGGGCAAATGTCATTTCATAATAATAATAAAGAGGTCAGTTAATCAAGAAGATAAAATAATCTTGAAAGTTTTTATGGGTCATGTATCTACATCTGGTATTCTAATTAGGAGCCTTAAAGATACCAGGTTAGAGTGGGGATAGGAGCAGTTCTTCTAAAGCAGGAGATGCTAGGTAGACAAGACAAATAGATGCCCACTACAAAGATGTCTGGTTTGACCACTCCAGGGGTATGTACAGAGTCAATGGTATAGAATATTGGCATTAGTATTGTCCTGGGAAGTCCAGGGTATATCTTAAACAAATACATACATCCTTTCCTTCCTGCTTCCAAGGATGTTTATTATTGGCATTTGTGAAAGAGCAGAAGCTATCAAAGACAACTCTAAAATCAATGTTTTCATTTTTATTTTTTAAGAGACAAAACAAATAAACTAGCTTGTAATAGGAGAAACATGACTGATAAATGATGCCAAACATTTGATAAAGCTAATAGGTTTTATATATATATTTGTTTGTTTAGCAAAAGACAATATGCTTTTTACTGCTCAGGGCAGGTGACCTTTTACAAATTAAGAGTTTTCTGGAACTTGATTGGCTCACATTTCTGTTCTCTAAACCTACAGCTTCTCCATTTGATTTGCATAACATATTGAAGAGAATTCATGAGTGTATAGTGAAACCAAAGTGTAAAAAATTTTATTGGATTCTGTTTCCATATTTATATGACAATAATTATAAAGATTTATTTCTATAGCATTTTCCTGCCTTTAAAGAGAATTCACATACATTATCTCTTTGTAATTCAATTCCAAAAGTTTAACTGGTCCAGTTTTGAGAAGGCATATACTTAGCTCTGTGGGAACTTATCTGAGTAATCTCCAGTGTTTGCAGTCAATGTGATTACAATCTTGCTGGTGAGGATACATAGCACATACAAAAACAAGGTATGGTGAGGAAATCATCTGCATCACCATTTCAGAGTTCTAGTTTGCAGGAACGATCTGGCATCCAGCTTTGTATTTGCTTGAGGGTCTAATGGGTCTCTTGGGAAAAATAATGAGATATTAGGAACTGAGGACTGGGCACAGAAACATTTCCTTTCTTCTACAAATACTTTCTGTCTTCTCTCTGTCTCTCTCTCTCTCTCTCATTAAATTTATAAATAATCCTGCTTGTTCCAAAAGAGACAATTTGCCCTTGAAAAAAATTTGTCTGAAGCTGGCTGGCTGAAGTAGCAATGGGAATTCTCTCTTCCGACTGCTGAAATCATCATTTCTCCTTTAGAGCCCTCAACTGAGAGGATGAAATGTCTCTATTGTTGAAAGCAATCTCCTCACTTGACTGTAGATGTAATCAGTCATAGATGCAATCAACTTACTGATGATTTAAGTCCACAAAATATCCTCACAGTAACAATCAGGCCAGTGCATGCTTGACCAAACAACTGAAAACCATCACCTGGCCAAGTTGATACATAAATTTAACCATCACGCCAGCTAAGGAGGTACACGTTTTATTGGATTCTACAAATAACAGATAACCCCATTTGGTGTCTTCAACACATAGAAGTTTATTTGTCTTATGTCTGGGGATAGAGAGTCTAGGACTCATATGATGGCACAATGACACCATCAGGATCCCAGCATTTCCATCTTTCCATTCTCCTATCCTGAGCATACAGGCTTTTCTCCTCATGCATTTCATCTTGGGGTTGCAACATGATCACTGTGCAACAGGTCGCACATCCAAATTCTAAGCCAAAAAGCCCAGGAAGGGAGGGAGGGACAGAACAAAGGAGCAAAGGAATTTGCCTTTTTATTCAGGAAGGGATAATTTCCCCCCAGGAGTTCTGTATGTATTTCATTTGCCAGAACTTCATTACACGATTATCCCTAGCTGCAAAGAAAGCTGGGAAACTGCATGCGATTTGGGGAAGAATGTTGAGTAAGCAGATAGCATCTGCCTAGAATGATTATACGACTAGAATAACCTGGTTGTAGATGCCGATAGCTGGAATTTACCCATCAGGAGAGAGACATAATTCTTCCATGGCTGGTAAGCCTGTCATCAGTTTTTGATCAGCACTTCAGAGCCAAAATGTGGTATGGCCTGGTCTGGTCCTGAAAATAAGATGCAGACAAAACCAACAAAAAGAAGCTTGGTTCTTTGCTTTCCAGAAGAGCTGATTGTTTCAGTTTGCTAAAGCTTCTGGAATACAATATACTGGAAATGGGTTGGCTTTTACAGTGGAGATTTATTAGTTTACAAATTTACAGTTCTAAGGCCATGAAAATGTCCCACTAAAGCATTAACAGGATGATACCTTCTCTGAAGAAAGGCCGCCAGCACCTAGGAAACCTCTGTCACATGGAAAGGCACATGGCCAGTGTCTGCTGGTCCTTCTCTCCTGGCTTTAGCTTCTGGCTTCAGAGACTTTCTCTCTGAGCTGCTGTGGGTCCTTTCTTAGCTCCCATGGGGGCTTTTTCTCTCTGCTCTTTCCAAACTTCTCTTGGTGTTTCTCCATGTGCTCTCTTGGCTTTTTCTGTCTTTCGTCCTCATAAAGGACTCCAGTAAAAGGATTAAGACCCACTTTGAATGAGGTGGATTACACCTCAATTGAAACAAGTGCATCAAAAGACCCACCCACAATAGGTCTGCACCCATAGGAATGGATTAAAAGACCATGGCCTTTTCTGGGGTATATAACAGCTTCAAACAAGCACACTGATAAAGACTGCTCTTGCATTAGATGGTAACAAAAGCCATTGCAGAACTAGGAAGCAACATGGAGAGCCTCCAGGAAAGCTTGGTTCCTGAGTTAATTTACAGGATCCCTGAGTATAATTTATAGGATAGTAAAAGGTTAGAAGTTGAAGAGACATCAGAGATCATTGTAATTTAATCTTTCATTCACTAGGAAGAAAACTAAGGCATAGCAAGATGATGTGAATTTCCCCAAATAACCTAGACAACCCCAGACCTCTGAGTATAATCTAAGTACTTTGACTCTCAGTTCAGAGCTATTTTCACTCCAATATATTGGCCTTAGGGGAGCAACAAATTCTCTTAGGCACTGGCTAAAAACACAGATTCTTGGACACAGTCCCCCAACAAACTGAATCAAAATTTCCATGTAGGGCCACCAGGAATCGGAATGTTTAACAGGCACTGCAAGTCACTGTGATGCAGGGCCTGAGTTGAGAATGACCTGTATCTTTCTCAATTCTTGCCTGAAGGAAGTCTGTCCTGAGACTTCCCTACGTGGTCATGGAGTCGCTCTGATCTCTAAATGGCAAATGGAAGGAGAGTTGAGCTAACAGTCCAGCGTGGGGGAGGGTGAAAGAAAGCAACAAAGTGGAAAGCTGGGGTCTCAAAGCCAGATCAAAGAAATAGAAAGTTCTTTCCTTCGGGAAGTGGCAGTGGATTTTATCATTACAGAACACTAAAAGAATTCCATTGGGGGTTGATTCAGCCTATTTCATGAAGACCTACCTCAAAATGATAAATGGCTGAAGTGCTTAACATTCATTATGTTGGCCACTGACAATCAAAAGTTAAACTTTTCAGGAGGGAACTGATTTATGGATCTTCTCACTAAGAAAAGTGAAACAAAGCACTTTATGTATTGGAAGTATAAGATGGTGAGCAGGGATTCCGTTTCCCTGTCTGCTGTCCTTTCAAAGGCAGTTATAAGGCTTTTTTTTCTTCTCCTGGGCTGTAATGTTTCTATTTCCAAATTTCAAGGAGTTATTTACTTTTTCCTTCATTTTTGTCTTCTCTTCTTTCTTACTAAGTAGAAAGTTCTAGCAGATGCCTGAGGCCTGGTAGTTACAGGATAATTGGAAGAACTTGCATCTTGAGAGAAGGCTCAATTCCCTTAATTGAGAAATTAACCTAATGGACTTTTGTCTCATTTTTCTGGTGCAATGGTCCCTGAAACTGGCTGATTATCAGAATCCCTTAGGAAGCTTTTACCATATTTTCACTGTTGATTAATTAATTTCAATTATAAAAGTAGAACATGTTCTTGTTTTTAAAAATTCAAACCATGTAAAAGGGTGAAAAGTAGAAACTAAATCCCCTTTCCTATGCTTTGTACTACCTAGAATAACACCCCTCTGTTAATACATTCCAAAATTTTTGTACATAATACAATCATATGCATATTTACACCTTTTTTTTTTTCAAATGTGATTATTCTGTATCTATTGTCCTGCAGTTTGCTTTTCCAGCAATATGTATCCCGGACACATTTTTATTTAGCATATGTACCTCTAACCACTTTCTTTTAAATGGATTCATATTATTCCATTACAATGATTCTGATTAGGTAAGTCCTAGGGGGTTTGGATCTTTTTTTTTAGCTTTTTATTTTGAAATACTTTCAAACTTGCAGGACAGTTACAAAAATATTGCAATCCCAATAGAGAGAACTCCAACATAACCCTATCACCAGAGATACACTCAGATCCAACAATGTTAACATTTTCCCACATTTGCCATGTGATTTTAGCTATCTATCCATCATTCTATTTATCCATTTATCTATCTATCATCTATCTGTCCATTTTCTGAACACTTGAGTGTCTGTTGTATACATATGTTCCTTCAATACTTAATACTGCCATGTACATTTCCTGTGAACAAGTATATTCACTTATGTATCCAACTTAAGTGCAGCTATCAAATTCAAGAATTTAACATTGATGTAAAGCTTACAGTCTATGTTACATTTTTTTTTCAAGTCCTGATGATGTCCTTTTGAGAATTCTCTCCACCCTTGTTAAATCCTGTCTGGGATTATGTCTGACTTTAAGTATCATGGTCTCTTTTGTTACCTTTTTTTTTTTTTTTTTTTAATGTGGGAGTGAAAATACAACATTCAATACACAAGTACCATTCAGTGAGATTAATCATGTTCACTGTTGTGGTACCCTCACCCCCTTCCATTACTAAAACTTCCCCATCCCCAAACAGAAACTCTATATCCAGTTTGCATTAACTCCCTGTTCCCACCCCCTTCCTGCCATCTGTACCCTGATTTCTGTCTCTATAAGCTTGCATAGTCTCTGATATTTTCTTGGTAGTTATATGGTTTAAATTTAACACCCTAAATCTGTAATAATCTCATTTGCTTTTATACCAACTTAACTTCAATACCATACACAAACTACGCTCCTATACCCCTCTGTCCCCCCACCTTTATGTAGTTCTTGTCACAAATTACATGATTATACATGCTGAGTCCAAAACCACTGATTTCTCATTACATTTTATGCATTCGCCTTTTAGATCCTGTAGGAAGTAAAAAAGTGGAGATAAAACCCCAAAATACAATAATACTGGCATCTATATTTACTCATGTTGTTACCCTTATTGGAGAGTTTTATTTCTTCATATGACTTCGATCTATTGTCTAGTGTCCTTTCCTATAAACCTGCAGAACTCTTACTGGCATCCCATGTAGGCAAGTCTAGTGGTGATGAACTCCCTCAGATTGTGTTTATTGGGAATGTCTTCATCTCTCCCTCATTTTTGAAAGACAGTTTTGCTGGATATTGAATTCTTGGTTTTTGCTTTCAGCCCTCCAAGTATTTTATCCTACTGCCTTTTTGCCTCCATGGTTTTTGATGAAAAATTAGCATTTGATCTTATTGAGGGTCTTTGTCTGTGATCTGTTGCTTCTCCCTTGTGGCTTTCAGAATTTTCTCTTTATCTTTGACATTCAACAGTTTGATTATAATATGCCAAAGCATAGTCTATTTGGGTTCATCGAGCATCTTGGATATATATATATTCATGTCTTTCATTATATTTGGGAAATTTTCCAGCCATTATTTCTTTGAATATTCACTCTCCCCCCTTCTCTCTTTCTTCTTCTTCTGGGACTTGCACAATGCATATATTGGTATGTTTGATTGCATCCCACGGGGTTCCTTAGGCTCTGTTCACTTTTCTTTATTCTTTCTTCCTTCTGCTCCTCAGAATGGGTGATTTCAACTGTCTTATCTTCAAGTTGTCTGATTCTTTCTTCTGCTGGCTTCAATTTGCTGTTGAACCCCTCTAGGGAATTTTTAATTTCTGTTACTGTGGTCTTCAGCTCTGTTTGGTTCTTTTTCATAATTTCCAACTCTCTGTTGATATTCTTCTTTGTTTTCATCTATCATTTCCTTTAGTTCTTTGTCCATGTTTTCCTTTAGCTCTTTGAGCATACACAGGACCACTTTTTAAAAGTCTTTGCCTGGTATGTCCCAGGTCTGATCCTCCTCATTGATGGTTTCTAACGCTTCAATCTTCTTCTTTGCCCGGGCCATCACTTCCTTCCTGTTTTGTTGTATGTTTTATAAACTTTTGTTGAAACCTGGACATTTTGATATCTTAATGCGTTATCACTGGGATTTAGACTTGGAGACATCTGTTCCTTAAGCTTGTATAAGCTAGTGTTATGACACACTTTCCTTGAATGCCAGGAGCTAACAAAAAAAAGGAAAGAAAGAAAACACTTTTCCAAGGCTTTGCAGATTTACCTGATCAAGTGTTCTCCTTCAGATCTTATCCGTACAAAGAGTTTAGAGACTAGCTTCAGGCCAAAGCATAGGGGCCTCCCTGATCCTTTCTGTACATGCCTCTTGCCTTAGCCATGTGCACATGACCCTAGGAATCCCATTTACACAGATACAAATGTCACCTCTTCCCTAGTTAACAGTTTCCTCACTGTCCTGGGCATGGCACTCTATATCCTACAGCTAGCTATCCCTTCCCCAGTCAGCACACTAGCTGGTGAGGGTCTCTGGGAGATGCCAGCCAGGGCACCAGGAGAGCCTACCACTTTTAAGTAGCCTTTTTCTTGATTCGGTGCTTGTCCTGTTACTGCAGTCTTTTAACTGTTTTCTGGAGTTTTGAGAAAGATGTTTCTGGCAGGTCTTACTAGTTGTTCAAAGCTTCTGTGGGGGGATGGAACCCTAAAGCATCTCACCCTGGCATGTTGATTAGGTGGGTTCTAGATAGGGCAAGTTGGGCTTTTTAAAGAAGCTCCCCCATTATTTCTGATGTCAGCTAGTCCATGAGCCAGCATTTGAAAACTGCTGTCTTTGCTTATGTGGTAAAATATGATTTAAGATATATCATTTCCATATTTTGATATATAATATGGAACTATATTTCCATATTTGGGAAATATAGTGAAATATTTAAGACATATCATTTCCATATTAGCTGAAACTTGTTTGGCTGAAACTATGTTTTCCTTCTCTTTGCCTAAAATTAATGAGAAATGCAACATTTAATTGCCCCCAAAGAGATTTTTTTAAAAGGGACAATAACATTTTACTATACACATAGGGAAGAAAAGATTCCTTGGCGACTGGCAACAAGTATGGAAGATAATAGATGGAACTTATCATAAGAATAAGGCAACATTTCAACTAAGAGTATCGGAGTGAATGAATCTGCACATGGTATTTAGAGGTTTGCAATATGAAGCCCAGAAAAAACACCTGATGTTCGTTGATAAATAAGATAAATAATGGCAAAGTGGCTAAAATTAAATGGATTTTTTTTTCTTTTAGCTAAAAGCACTTTCTTCTATCAAAATAGTTAGCTTTGACCTTGGGTCCTAGTGAATTGCCCTAAGAATTTTTTTCTGCCAAAGGACAAAGACTTCATTTATGAAGAGAACTATCAAAAGCTGTGGGTGGAGGTTTAGAATAGTCTTCTAGGAAACAATTACAAGTCAATAAGCCTGCCAAGAAGCTTCTCTGGGGCTGCCTTACATTAGCAGTTTGTCATTCACTAGCAGTGAAATGTGTTTTTCTGCAGGATGAATCTTGGCTCATCAAATTAAGATTTTCCAAGAACACGAATTGAAGCAAAACAAGTTAAAGTCCATCTTCTCCCTTAGGAAAAATTATGAATGGTGTGGGGGAGGGAGCTTGAGAATACTGGGTCCATTAAATTCCCTAGCTTAGAGGAGGGGACCTGCTCCTCCACTGTGAACACCTCCCCAGTAAGTGACAAGTAGCAGGAATGTTGACATCCCAGGCATGAAGAACTGAGCTTTATTTTAACCATGTTATATTTTCTAAGATGAAAAAAAAAAAATCAAACAAAATTCAGAAGATATTTTAAGCATAAATTTTTGCCATCTGTTTACATAAATCACTGGAATAGAAGCTGAGTGCTTTTAAAGAACATTCTCAGAGACTCCAATTTGTTTTTGTTTTTTTTTGTTTGTTTTTTCCAAGATGCTCATTTTCCTCTTAATTTAATTGTTGTAATATACAGAAACATAAAAATTGCAATCTAACCATTTTTCAGTGTACAATTCAGTGGCATTAATTCTGTTGACAAAGTTGTGCAACCATCACCACTTTCCATGGGCAAAACTCTTTCATTACCCCAAACAGAAATTCTGTACCCAAGCAGTAGCCCCCCATTTCCTGTTCCCCCCATCCTCTGACAACCACTAATCTATTTTCTCTATACATTTGCTTATTTTAGATATTTTGCATAATTGGAATCATACAATATTTGTCCATTTTTGTCTTGTTTCACTTAGGATAATGTTTTCAGTGTTCATCCTTGATGTAGCATGTATCAGTGCTTCATTCCTTTTGTTAGCTGAATAATATTCCATTGTATGAATATAACACATTTCTTTTTTTTCAATGCAAGTTCATTGAGTTATGTTCACACACCATACAATCCATCCAAAGTAAACAATCAATAGCTCACAGTATCATCACATAGTCACATCACATTTTTTTAATCCATTCATCTGTCAGTAGACACTTGGGTTTTTGTTTCTTTTTTTTTATTGTGAATAATGTACCTATGAACAATTCATGTACAAGTATCTGTTTGGTTCCCTGCTTTCGACCGTTTGAGGATATATATCTAGAAAATGAATTGCTGGGTCATGTGGTAATCCTATGTTTAACTTTTTGAGGACCCACCAAACTGCTTCCCACAGCTCCAATTTGGTTTTTAATAAGCATGGGACAATCACATGTGGGAAATTAACACTTTAAGAAACCAAAAAGCTTGCGAATGCATACTATCACTATGGAAGAACTGGCTATTTTAGTTTATGCTTCTAGGTTGGTCTCTGAAACATTCACTATTTAATATATTCATTAGTCACTGTATTTGTTATATTTCTTAGGCTACGTTAGAAATGAATTTAGGTTAGCTTAAGAAAAATGGGATATATTGAAAGGAAACTGCATAACTTTACAGAATCAAGAAGGAATTGAATGACCAACCTCAGGAAAGAAGTAACCAGGAAAGCTCTGGTGATTCTGTAGACATTATCTTTTGGACATTTGCCCATCCGGATGTCTCAGCTCAAGTGCTTTCCACCCTTGTGTCACTCTGCTCAAAATTCTGCTTCCTGGAACAGAGTTGAACTGGCCTAGCTTGGACCATAGCCTGCCCCTCCAGCAATCCTTCTGTTTGAATGAGGCATCACTGCGCATGGTCCCACAAGGGTCACAGTGAATGGGAGCCAGACCGTTTCCCAAAGGAAAATCAGGTTCTTCTTTTGAGAGGAAGAGGTAAGAGATCCCAGGTAAGCAAACGCCAAGCAGTCCTCTGCAGTCACCTAGTATACCAGTTAGGATGCTCTTAGTACAAAGTGTATTAGACATGTTGCTTGTCTCAACTTTACAAGAAATACAGACATTGGTGGTCCCAGAAGATGCTCAACAAATACAGCTGATGAGGAGACTGAGAGACATGATGAGAAATAGGAGATGGTCTATAAACAGGAAGTGAGAACAGCTAGAAAGAGTAGTGGGGACAGGATCTGAATGGTAGAATTTATTTCTGTTATTGGTGAGATATTAGCCAGGGAAGAGGTGAAAATTGATGCTCTCTGTGAAAGAGAGGAAAGCAGTAAATATGAGGTGTCTTCTTATGGCAGGAAATGGTGTCTAAGGCATAGGTTGCAGAAAAATTACTTATTTGCAGGAAAATTATGCACAATTTCACATGTGGTATGCGGGTTGATGATGAATGCCCTCCTTTGATTTTTTGATGAGCATGGCCACATTATGTGACTACCCCAGCAGCCCAATCCTGGTGACATGGTAGATGAGTGACACAGGGGTGAGGTGGTGGGGGCTGATTTTAAATGCATAGCAATGTAAAATTGGACTGGGGTGGAAGTGGAGAAGGAAATGTTAAAAACTATAATATGATTTCCATAGCAATGTACTTGCTAAGTCAGTGTTGATGAGCAGAAGGTCCAGAGGAGCTTGGCACCAGTATTAGCTTTGGTGGGTGGAGAGAAGGGGGAAGGTGTGTTAATAAAAATGCAGATTCTGAGGCCCATATCAGACTTACCAAATCTGGATCTTTGGGACTGTAACCCAGGAATCTTCCCTTTTAATAAGAACCCCATCTAATTCTGATGTTTAATAAAAGTTGAGAACTACTGACCTTGGTCCCCCAGACCAGTGTTGCTGTATTGCACATCTCCAAGGGGCATGTTCTCATTGTATCCCTGTACTCCAGGGGAGCCATTTCTATAGAATACAGTGTGAATGTGGCCACTGGAGCTGTGTAATGTTGGGACATATGGCTGGATCTTAGTCCATTTTTCCTTCCACAGGCATTTTTCTAGTAGGTGTTGTCCATTTGCAGGGATGTTGGCAATGCACTTCTCAGCAACATTCAGTGTGGAATCTAAGGGCCAAGTCCCTATTTCCAATAACAGAGCCCAGATTTGCCTCATGTATGTCCCTGGCAAGCTGTGGAGGATGAGAATTTCATTCTGTGCCAATAGTTAGAATTACTTCTAATTTATTGTGCAGGGAAATCTAGGACACGGTCTTTAACAACTGATAAATAAGTATTCACTGGATGACAAGAGGAGCTCAAATACCATGACTGTGTGTTTGACGGGGATGTGGAACCCAAAAGGTGTAATTTGTTCCAATTACTTTTTTCTTATTGGCTGTACATTTCAATAGCAAGTGGACGGGAGACTAAGGAGAGAGGAAGTCAAGAAATGGTGCTTGATAATCCCTGTACAAAATTGCTTTGATTCCAGAGAACAGTCAGGACACAAGGAGAAAGATATCTTTGAGAACAGCAACAGATGGCATCTGGGGGCCTGCGGACCCCACCTTAGTGAGTCATCTACAGTCAGGCATCCACAAAGGAAGGAAAAGGGGAGGGTAGTAAAATAGTTAATAAAAATTACAAAAAGAACAAAAATCTATAAAAGCAGATTGCCCCACAGTGCCAGAGCCTCTAGCCTCTCACCTCTCTTTTCTTGCAAAAGTGCCCACATGTCCCCTCATATGCATTCTTAATAAACTTTCTACCTTCTTACAAAAAAAAAAAAAAAAAAAAAACAGCTTTGAATAGTCTGACCTAGTTTATTTACTTCTTCATCAAATACCTTCTACTTCTACTGACTTTATTCACTCCATGAACATTTGTTCAGCATCCATCAGAGAAATAGTAGCTCAAGTTTAGAGATAGCTTACCCAGGCTAAGCTCTGGCAATGCAAAGCTGAATAAAACCCAGTCCCTCCTCTTGTGGATTTGGGGGCAGAGATGTAAGTAAGAAATAATGATATTATGGGTTAAGGAATGTGTCTAGGGTATGTTAGAAGAGGCAGTTACTTCTTCCTGGGAGGACACTGGAAGACTTGCCATGGAGATGACATTTGATGGGTCTTGAAGGTTGAGTGTGAAGGTGCTAGGTAGAGAAACGGGGAAAAGTCTCCTGAGCAGGACTACCTGTGTGAGCAAAGATGTAGTGGAGACAGCACGTTTGGGGTGCTTGGAACACAGTGCTCATGAAGATGGGGCTACAAAGGGAGATAGGGTCAGATTGTGAAAGGGCTTTGAATGTCAGCTAGTGGGTTTAGACTTTATCTTCTTGGCAATGGGAAACCAAGATCAGATTTAAAGTAGGAGAATGATATGATCAGATGTAAGACAAAAAGAGCACTTGGTGGCAGTGTGGGCTGTGTCTTCCTCTCCTGGAATGTCCCCTGTTGACTTTTCCATCTGGCTAGCACCTATTCATATTTAAAGAGTCAACTCAAGTGTCATCTCCTTTTGGGAGTCTTCCCTGATCTTCCCAACGTCCTTGCCACCACCCCTTCCTATGGGCTGCCACTGACTTCTTTGCAAACATGCGGCATAGCACCTAAAACACCCTGAACCATGCCTCTCTCCCTGCCAGCCTGAGTGGTTAGCATTGATTGATTGGTCAATTGCTTGCTTGATTGATCGCTCTCTGGTCTGTGCATCTTTCTATAGTCAGCATCTGGCACAGACAGGTCTCAGAAAATGTGGTCCCATCCCCTTCCATCAGACATATGGTGGGGCCCTATTTAGATGTCACACAATTTATCTAAACAATAAACTAAAAATGTTTATTGTTACATGAACAACATAAAATATCTTCTGCCTTTATACTTTCTAAAGTTGTACATATACAATAACAACCATTGATTGAATGCTTACAGGGTGCCGGGTACTCTAAACACTTTACATGTATGACCTCATTTAATTCCCATACAAAACTATCAGTTACTAATGAAAATAACATTACTGCTACTATTACATATTATTGATATCTAACTCTTAACACGGTGCTTACCATGTGCCAAATGCTGTTCAAAGTGACTCATGCTCATTAGCCCATTTAATACTCATAGCAACCTTATGATACAAGTACTATTATTTTCCTTTTTTCACAAATAAGGAAACTGAGACACAGAATGATTAAGTAATTTGTTAGTGTGTGGCAAAGTTCAGATTTGAACCCAAACAGACTGGCTCTACAGTCTGTGTTCTGTCCATTGTACAGATTACATCCATAGCAGAGATTTAAAGAGATTAGGAGGCTGTAGGTTATTCAGCCATAAATGGCAGAAAAGGGAATTGAGTCCATGTTTGTCTGGTTCCAAAGTCCTAACGCCCTGTTTTTAAAAATGATGTTCACCATGGTTATAGCTAAGGGTGGGAAACTGGGATTCAGAACGCAGTTTCAATGTATTTGGGTTGCAGAAGCAGGGAGTTTCCAGCCTGAGACACTATCTGAAGTCCAATTTTAAAATCTTCAAACACATGACAGTAATTTTAAAAAGTTTTTTTTTCTTTTTCTTTTCTTTTCTTTTCTTTTTTTGGTCATCTGTTGAAGCATTTAAGATCAGAAAATAATGTTCTCATTATCTCTCTGAACCCTGGCAGATTTTCTGTACTAAAAAAGGGCCTGAATTTGGAAGTCAGTTCCTTTTAGAAAGCCTTCTAAGTCCAGGTTTCCAAGCACAGGAGTCCAAATTCCTTTTGCTTTAGCTAATGATTAAGTGTCTCCTTCTCACTTTCCAGTTCCTTCTCTCTTTTCCAAGCAATTTAATCTTAACCATTCACGTATATTGTTTAGTTAGTCATGGCAACAGGGCCATTTGATAGAGCAATTAACGACTAAATTTAGACACGATATTGACAGTCTGGCTGTGCTAGCCAAATTTTTGAGAATCTAGCATAAAGGTTTGACTGATCTCCATGAATTGTCAATATACTTGGACAATGAAGGTGTTGTAACTAAAGAAAAAGTTTCCTTAGCATGGTAGAATATGTCAGTTTGGCTTTCAAATACATTCATAAAGCTATCATGGAGCTGAGAATGCAGTTCATTTGGTTTCTTTTGAAGTGGTCTAGAAAACAAATAATCCAGGGATGAGAGGAATTTCATTTTGCAGAAAAGGACTTTTCAAGAGAAATGTTGATTTCATAATTTCAGAATCAAGCTTCCTTTTATTTTCCTGTTTAGAGAAACAAATATGTAGCTGTTACTCAAAATCCCACTTTTTTTTTTTTTTTTTAACCTAACTCATAAAACGGCAGTCTGTGGTACTAAAGACTTCATATGTATCTATCTAAACTGTCACTTCCAGTTTTCCTTAAGGTTTGATAACATTTTATCATTTAAAATATGTGATCTTCAATGTGATACAAGTAAAAGGACAATATTCAGTTAATAATTATTGAATGTTATATTTGTAAACATAGACATATAACATTCAAAAGAGTCTTTCTGCGTGTTTTTAAACCATCAAAGATTATTCATCCATGTTGCAAATCTTCAAAATTAAAATGTAAAGCTAATTTTCAGGCAGATTAGTTCTTGCTCATGGTTGGAATTCTAGCTTGATCTCTCTTCAAGTTCATCCACCTGGCACAGGCTAACAGATATCTTTCATATCCTGAATACTCTGGGATTGTCAACCTGTTTGCTGTAAATCTTTCCCTAGTTTTTCCTCTTTATCATAAACAACCTTTAACTCTGAATAAAACCTTGCACTCCAGATCTCAGTTTGAACTACTCAGTCTGAAATTCATGGGAGCACAAAACAATGTACAAGCTCCCATACTGCAAAAATACTATGGAATAATCCCACATTTAAAATGTAATAATGTCTCCATTGATATGAAATATCTGGACTAGGTAAATCCATAGAGACAGAAAGCAGATTGGTGGTTTCCAGGGGTTGGGGGAACTTGGGGGGTGGGGTGTAGAATGAGGAGTTATTGCTTAATGAGTACAGGGTTTCCTTTTGGGGTGATGAAAATGTTTTAGAACTAGAAATAGGTGATGGTTGCACAGCATTGTGAATGTACTAAATGCCACTGAATTGTACACTTTAAAATGGTTCATTTTATTTTAATTAAAAAAAATGAAATAACATCAAATAGCGAGGACTGCTGATGATGACCGCTGAGGAAAGGGATGCTTTACAAGGAGACTGAGATCACATGCCTGTTTTTGGTCTGCTGCTCCTCTCTTCTAAAATGGCAAATGGTGTATAAAAACTAAACAGACACCAGCCAAGATGAAAGGCAATAGATAAATTTGTGACACTAAAATGGGGTCCCACCATATGCCTGATGGCAGGGGACTGGACTACAGTTCCTGAGATCCCTTGTCACCCTGAAATCTTAGGAAACTTGCTCCACTGACTTTTCTCTCACTCTCTGGGCTCCACCTGTCCCTGGGTTCTAAGTGCTGAGTCCTGGCTGCCCTGAAGTGGCCGCATCTGATTGAAACATGAAGTCAAGAAGCTTTAAGAGCCACTGGTCTAGCTCCTTCCAATCCTCAGGCCTCACTATTCAGGTAGGTTCTCTGTTCTTGTTTTAACCTCAGGCTTTGTCACACTTAACTCCAATTGGTGATATTCTGGTGTCTGCTTTTTGTCTCTCTTTCCCTAAAGTTAAGCTCCATGGTGGCATGGATGGACTCTCACAAATACTCTAGTCCATGGAGAGACAGATGTTAATCATGTAGAAACATAAAATTGGAACAGTGACAACCGCTTTGAGGACAGAGAGGCTCTGTGATAGGGAAATTTAACATAGGAAAGTTAAACTAGCCTTTTCTGAAGAAGTAACATTTGAGTAAAGTCTGAAGGCTAAGGAGGAATTCCCAGGCAGAAAGTTCCAGAAAGGGAAGAGCATTCCAGGCAGAGGGAACAGCTTGTGCCAAGGCCCAGAGTTGGGAAGGGGCACAGAGAGTACGAGGAGCTGAAACAGGGCCATGTAGCTGGAGCTGAGGGAGGGAAAGGAGAAGTAGGAGAGGAGGATAGAGGTTCAGACCTTGTAGGCCAAGCTAAGGAGTTCCACCTTCTTGGTTAGAGCAGTGGGCAGCTGCCAAGGGTTCCAAGGGGAAGAGGAGTCAGTCTTTGGTGCAAGGAATGGGATGGGAAGGGGCCCCTGCCTTGATGCCTGCCTGATGGCTGCCTCCACAGGCTTCCCCATCCTCACTCCTCATCCACAGGGTCTGCGTGGAGCGCTCGGCAACCAGATGACCACATCCTCCTGTCCTTGTGATCAGTTCAGGGATGGGCAGGTGATGATGATCAGGCCTGGTCAGAGTGACCAACAGGCATTAAGCAGGAGCTCCCAGAAAGGAGCATGGTCTCTCCCATTGTCTTTGAACTTGAGTGCACTTGAGGATTGGTCCAGCCATGTTGCCACCATGATGTGGAGAGCCTGATGCTACCAGGGAGCCCCTAGCCTCAGAGTGAGGCAGAGCCAGGCGATGGAGCAAAACCAAGTCCTGAAGACTTTGAGCATCTTGTCAAACCACGACTGAAGTTATCGTTGTGTACGTACATTTCAGTTTCATGAGTCAATACACTCCTACCTTGCTTATGCCAAACCTGACCCCAGGAGTGAGGGGATTGGTGGGCAGCAGGGAAGCATGGAAGTGTTCTCCCCCTGCGCAGGCCCAGCTGCTCCCTTGGCGCTGTGGGAGAGACTGGGGATTGCCGTTTCCACAACTCCTGCCAAGCAGAGTGGACACCAGAAGAGGACTGGGAGGTAAATGGCCCCCAAATGGGAAAACGTATTGTTGTTGCCTGGGAATATAATTTAGTTAGGACAAGAGGTCTAAACGTGCCCTTCTCTATACTGAGAAGTTATTGTGTGGATATTTTTGTCTCTTGGTTTCCTAACAAAATTCCTTTTGGAAGCTCTGGATGCTTTGCCCTATCTGAGGGGAAAAGGGAGGTATCCAGGAAAGCAGGGAGGTCCACTGGCCCTGGGGGCTAGGGGAGGGCAGATAGGCAGCCAGTGGGGCCAAGCTTCAGCTCCAGGGAGATCTGCAGAACTCAGGCAGCTGGTGGGGAGAAGCCTGTGGCCAGGTGCTGGGGAAAAGTTGCGATTATCCTCTTCTCCAACTTATGATGGGTGCTCTCTGCTAAGTACCTTTCAACCCTGCCTCCTTGGTCAGCTCCTCTGGACCCCTCAGCAAACTAATTTTCAGAGCCAAAGCTGCCTCCCAAGTCTGATGGTAACTCGAGGCCCAAAGATCTGCACTTCCTCAATCTCTCATTCTCCCAAAGGAAGAATTAAGTATCTGCAAGGGTGGATGATCAGGGAGGTGACATCAGCTCCCATCCCTTTTCCGGGATGAAAGAGGCAGGAAAGTATTATGAAACAAGAGCTGGATGAGAAAAGAGAAGCCATGGGTTGAAATCCTTGCTCTGCTAACTAAATAAAGCAACAATGAGCAGGACCTCATTGCCTTCTGTTTCCTCATTCTGAAATGAGAGCACTGGATTCAATGTTCTTAAATCAAATATCCTACATGTTGTAGTGGGAAACTGTCTTTTAAAAACTATGCAGTCAGTGAAACTTCCTTCAAATTTTGGGGAAATCACCTGCTGTTTAGGCCATGAGGGAGGCAGAGCTCCCCACCCCACCGACCTCAACAGAAGGGAGGACAACTTCTCTTTCTCTCTGACTCCAGAGAACATTTGACCTTGGACTTCCCTTCCCTGGGCTGTGAATCTCGAGAGAGTGGCACGATGGTTCAGCAAAGGTGGGACTGGATTTGCGGCAGCTGTGGTGGTGGGCAGAGGCAGTGGCAGGCATGGTGGCGGCTGCACACAGTGGTGGCACTGGGGGACAGCAGCGGTGCCCCCTACCACATTGCTCCTTTTGCTCAGCCTCCCTTGCTTCCTGCTGCTTCCGGGTCTGGTTTCCCAGCCTTCCTAGCAGGTCGGCTACATTAGGCAGGATTCGTTTCTGGTGTTTGCATCCAAGTATCCTGACTGATACATCTGTAGTGGAGAAAATATATTATGAAAACCCAAAATTTACTATAGCCGTTTTTGCCTTTTAAGACAGGGGGCATGATTCATGTCAGTAGGAAAATAAATATTTATGCTCTTCCTTTTCCCTAGTAAATATGTTAGAAGAGGGTTAAGAAGGGTAGGAAGGGGTGGGCTGTGCTAACGGGGCATGTGCATGGATGTAGAACATATACATTGTCTGCGTCTCCTTTGCTGAAGTAGGGACAGCAAACAGTTTCTGTAAAGGGCTGGATAGTAAATATTTTCGGCTTTGCCAGCCTTGTGGTCTCTGTTGCAACTACTCAACTTTGGTGCTGTAACAGAAAAGCAGCCAAAGACAGTGTATAGCCAAATGGGTGTGGCTGTTTTGCAATAAAACTTTATTTGCAAAAACAAGTGGTAGGTCAAATTTAGCCCTCAGATCGTAGTTTGCTGATCTCTGTCCTTAAGCATTCTTTGTGTCTTGCCATGATAATTTGAATTATTGTTCAGAAAATATTCATTCCTCTCCCCCTTTTACTGTGAACAATGCTCCAGGGACTTGCTTTGGCCAATGGAATGTTAGCAGATGTGACAAAAGCCAACAATTTGGCTTGGACCTCGCATTCTGGTGATCCACCGGAGAAGAATATGTCCAGGGTAGCCACTGCCCCCTTCAGCCTGGGCCCCAAAGTGCACACACCCAGAGTTGTGATATAAGTCTATCCAGCCCTCGCCCTGAAGCAGAGCTGCCCAGCTGAGCCCAGACCAGATGAATTGATCCACAGTCCACCTCCAGGTCTGTGCACATGAGAATAAATGCTGATTGATTAAAATCCCCACAAGAAAATACTATGATCAGTATTATACCAATACTTTTGAATATGTATAATGTAGCAGAAAGTTAGTTGCTGCGTCTGTGTTATGATAAGTCATGTCATGTTATAACATGTTGTGACATGATATGTTATAATAATGACAACCCTAGCATCTATGTCTTAAAGACAACATAAAATTCTTTCTCACTCTTGATGCATGTCCAGGGTGGGTGGGGTGGGGGAACTGCCTGATGGAGCATCCAACATCTCTACGCATGCATGCAGGGTCACCAGTAATCTAAGTAGTCTCAGGGAGCTGGGGCAATAAAACTTGGAGTTCAGTCCTGCCAAGGAAGAAGGGCCCTGGAAACCACCCAGGACTTCCAGCTAGGATCCTAGAAAGGCTAAGCCCTGGAAAGGCAAAGTGTAAGTAGAACAGCCCTTACAAAAGATCAAAACCCAACTTTAAGTCAGCTGAATCCTAGACTGGATTAAGGTGATTTACCCATACTCTAACAACTTACTAGAAAGGAAATGTAAACCTTTATTGAAAGAAGATAATATCAGCCAGATCCCCAAATTACCTTTATATTTTTTATTTTAAAAAGTTCAAGCATTCAATAAAAAATTATCAGCATGCCAGGAGACATGATCAAATGATTGAAAACTGTGGGGGGTTGGACTATGTACCCCAATTTAAAAAGGCTCTTAAACTTAATCCACGTTCCTGAGAGTATCAACCCATTATAAATAGAAACTTTTGACGATTTCCTTTAGTTAAGTTCTGGTGAACTGAACCAGGGTGGGTCTTACTCTGGGTTTACTAAAGGCCTTATAAGACCACAGGGAGAAGTAGGAAGTCAGTGGGAACCCAGAAGGGAAAGGAAAGGATATTGTCATGTGACAGGAAGCAGAGATGAAGCCAAGGAGTTCCAAGGATTGCCAGCAAGCCAGGGCAACAATGTTAACAACCCTAGGAGGAAACTTGCCTTCTTGCCTCCAAAACTGAGCGATAATAAATTTCCATTGTTTAAGCCAACATATTGTGTGGTATTTGTGATAGCAGATCAGGCAAACTAATACAAGAACCAAAAGAAAAAATTAGAAAATAGAGACATCTGCAGGCCATCCAGAATTTGGAATTATCAGAGACTTTAAAATAACCATGATTAATTTGTTCAAAAAACAGATGAAAACATAGAAAATTTCACCAGAGAATTGGAATCTATATAAAAAAAGAATCAAATGGTAATTCTAGAACTAAAAAATAAAATTACTGAAATCAAGAACTCAATGCTTGTGTTTAACAGTAGATTACAGACAGCAGAAGGGGATCTAGAAGTGGACTAGACGTTTGGTTAATAGAAAATTATAGGGAGAAAACAGAAAGTAAGAAAAAGTGGCTAAAAGGCAAATGGTGCACAGAAAAAAAAAAAAAAAAGCAACAACTTACATTTAATTGGAATCTCCAGAGGTAATTTGTGGTAAATATAGGGGAATTTTTCCTTCTATTGGCTACCATCCCCCACCCCCCACTTGTATAGCAAGCAGCACTGGGGACTGGAGTCCAGGTTCCTTGTCTGCCAAGATCCAGGGTTGTGGTGTCTGACCTTTGATCACTGCTTTTGACCAGTTACTTTAGATAGCTGGGGGGTTGGCACTGAGGAAAAACAGCAGAGGAATATTAAAGAGGGAGTACTTTTTTTTTTTTTCCTGCTCCCTGTTTGGAAGCAAAAGAGTTGGAAAAGTCACACATTGATTGCCCCAACCCTCAACAAGAAAAAAAGAAAAAGAAAAAGGAAAAAAAAAAACAGCTTAACAATCCCAGAGGAGTGGGGGAATGGGGGAATTATATTTTCAGAGTTACAACAATAAATTACTCAGAATGTCTAGTTCTCAAAAAAATATACAAAACATGGAAAAAAATAGGAAAGCATAGCCCATTCACAGAAAGAAAATAATTCGACAGCAACTATCCCTGAGGAAGCTTATATATTGCAATTATTGTTAAATCAATGTCTTCAATATGTTCAGTTAGCTAAAGGAATTCACATAGAAAGAACTAAAGAAAAGCAGCATGGTTTGAACAAAATAAAGAGAAAGAAATTACTTAAATGAACTAAACAGAAATTAATAGTGGATGTCTCATCAGAAACCATGGAGGCCAGAGGACAGTGACATACTCAAAGACCTTAAAAAAAAAAGTACGTCAAGCATTCTATGTCTGGCAAATTATCCTTCAAAAATGAAAGAGAGGGTGGGGCAAGATGGTGGAGTGGTGAGGTGTGGGTTTTAGTTACTCCCCTGGGGCAGATGATAGATAGCCAGGAACTGTGTGGAACAGCCATTTCAGGGAAATCTGTGATCAGTCATGCATTGTACAACAGTCTGGAATGGGTGGAGCTGCTATGATTGCAGTGAAACCTCTAAGTTTCCCTGGTCAGGGGGCTGGCACCGCTCCAAGCCAGGCGCAGTAGATTGTCTTGTAGCTTGTTTCCTGAGGGAGGAGGAAGCAGTCTATGCTGGGAGGAGGAAGGGAGGCTCAACCCAGCCCTAACTGCAGAACTGATTAACAAACTCAGACTGCGGAATAAAAGCTCCAACCACAGATAAACTGAGAACAGACACTAGAGAATCTGGAAGCCATCAGCCCAATGGAGAGGACACAGGGCTAGAAAAAAACAGCAAAAAAAAAAAAAAAAAAAAAAAAAAAAAAAAGAGAGAGAGAGTGTTTTAGAGTTGAGTTGGGGGTATTCAGAATACAGGAAAAGGGCTGAGCTCCAACAGAAAAGGGCAAATCTGGGAAGCTGGGGTCATGCTCTGAAAAGCCAGTTTTTCTGGTTTCTTTTTTCTTCTTCTCTTGCTCTCTGACTCTTTAGCGTTTTGCATTTAAATAGCCTATCAGAGCTCCTGTCTCAACCTGGCTCTCCTGCAAGTGCACAAAGTTGTCTCAGAGTAACTATTCAGTAGAAAGAGATAATAGCCTAAAGGGCTTATCTTTAAATAGTTTATACTGGGACTGACAAAACTTGGGGGCTGGGTAAAGGCTTTTCTTTTTCATTTTTTCTTTCTTTCTTTCTTTCTTTCTTTCTATCTTTCTTTCTCTTTCTTTCTCTCTCTCTTTCTCTCTCTCTCTTTCTTTCTCTCTCTTTCATTCTTTCCCTCCCCTCTCCCTCTCTCTTTCTCTCTCTTTCTTTCTTTCTTTCTTTCTTTCTTTTGTTCTTTCTTTCTTTCATTTGTTCTTTCTTTCTTTCTTTCTTTCTTTCTTTCTTTCTTTCTTTCTGAAATAACTATTCTAAGTAGCCCATTACAGAAAGCCACAAAGATTTACAATTGGCCACTGGACCCAGGAAAGAGCAGAGCTAAGACAGCTCTGAGAGACAAAGCAATGAGTCTAGTGGGGGAGACAATTCCCTAAAGGGCATAACTTCCCCAAGAAAAGGGGAGGGTGGGGCCCAGCTCAGGTGGCTAGCCCTCCTTCAGACAACACAGCACCCAGGGGCTGGAAAACAGAAACAAGCTTGAGTCAGCCACACACCCAACAGGGGTAAGGTCTGCTGAGAATTAAAGCCACCTGTGATGCCTCTTTACATTGGTGGTGAACTGCAGGTTGACAAGCACCACCTGCTGGACAGGACAGGAAAGCACAGAGTCTAGAGGCTCCACAGGAGGGTCTGACAACCTGAAGATTCTTATTCTCAGGGAAACTCCATACACTCCTCCTGGACTTGGGCCTTTCTGGAATGGGAAAATCTGACTGGGGTCAATCATATCTGAGGAGACCCTCTTACAAAAAGGTCACATAGAGGTAGAGCAAGAACCACAAAAACAAGAGGTGAAAAACTCTGATCAACTAAACAGAAGTTACAGTAGAGGTCTAGAATAAGTTGAACTGAATGCCAAAGAACAGATAGAGAACAAAGTCAACCAACAAGAAAACCCTAGGTAAAAGGGTGAAAACAAACTCCAGAATAAATTAACCAAGAAAACCAGATAACTAGACAGCTTAAGATAATAAGCCACACTAGGAAACATGAAAATATGGATCAGCCAAAGGAACAAACTAACAATTCAACTGAGACACAGGAATTGAAACAATTAATTAATAACAAAAAATATCTCCTAAATCTATTCAAATATCAATTCAAAATCAAATCAGTGAGCTGAGGGAAGATATGGCAAAAGAGACAAAACATATAAAGAAGACATTGGGAGAACACAAGGAGGAACTTGAAAGTATAAAAAAGTAAATTCATTATGCGAATGAAAGGCACACACACACACACAAAGAGATGAAAAATGCAATGGATACTTACAACACCAGATTTGAAGAGGCAGAAGAAAGGATAAGTGAACTAGAAGATAAAACTTCTGAAAGCCTACACATAAAGGAACAGATAGGAAAAGAATGGAAACATATGAGCAAGGTCTTAGGGAACTGAATGACAACATGTATCACATGAATATACGTGTTATGGCTGTCCCAGAAGGAGGAGAAGAGGGAAAAGGGACAGAAAGAGTAATAGAAGAAATAACTACATGAAAATTTCCCAAATCTTATGGAAGAAATAAAATTATAGATTCAAGATGTGTAGCATACCCCAAACAGAATAGATCCCAATAGACCTACTCTAAGACACTTACTGTCCAATGTCAAAGACAAAGGGAGAATTCTGAAAGCAGCAAGGGAAAAGCAATCCATCACACACAAGGGAAGCTCAATAAGACTATGTACATATTTCTCCACAGAAACCATGGAGGTGAGAAGGCAGTGGTATGTTATATCCAAGATACTGAAAGAGAAAAACTGCCAACCAACAATTCTATACTTGGGAAAACTGCCTTTCAAAAATGAGGGAGAAATCAAAATATTTTCAGACAGACAGACACAGAGAATTTGTGAATAAGAGACTTGTACTTCAAGAAATACTAAAAGAAGTGCTACAGGCTGATAGGAAAAGACAGGAGAGAGAGGTTTGGAGAACAGCAGAGAAATTAAGACTATAGGAAGGGTAAAAGGAGAGAAAGAGAGAGAAAATAAGATATGATATATAAAATCCAAAAAGACAAAATGATAGAAGAAAGTACTGCATTTACAGTAATAACATTAAATGCAAATGGATTAAATTCCTCAATAAAAAGATATAGACTGGCAGCATGGATTAAAAAATAAGACCCACCTATATGCTGTCTACAAGAAACTCACCTTAGACACAAGGACAAAATAGTCTGAAAGTGAAAGGTTGGAAAAAGGTATATCACACAAACAACAACCAGAAAAAAATGGGAGTAGCTATATTAATATCAGACAAATTAGACTTCAAATGGAAAACAATTAACAGAGAAAAAGAGGGACTACTTATCAAGCAAACATAACAATCATAAATATTTATGCGCCAAATCAGACTGCCCCAAAATATGTGTGGCAAACACTGTCAAAGCTGAAGGGAGAAGTAGATACTTCTATAATAATAGTTGGAGACTTCAATACGCAGCTTTCACCAGTGGACAGAACATCTAGACAGAGGATAAATAAGGAAACCGAGATGTTGAATTGTATGATAAATGATCTAGACTTGACAGATATTTATAGAACACTGCACCCTACAACAGCAGGATACACATTTTTCTCAAGTGCTCATGGATCATTCTCTAGGATAGATTACATGTTGGGTCATAAAGCAAGTCTCAACAAATTTAAATAATTGATATTATACAAAACACCTTCTCAGACCATAATGGAATGAAGTTGGAAATCAATAACAGGCAGAAGGTTGGAAAATTCACAAATATATGGAGGCTAAATAACACACTCTTAGACAACCAGTGGGTAAAGGAAGAATTATAAGAGAGGTATTGCCTAAATACTTCAAGGCAAATGAAAATGAAAACACAACATATCAAAACTTATGGGATGCAGTAAAGGTGGTGCTGAGAGGAAAATTTATTGCCCTAAATGCCTATATTAAAAGAGAAGAAAGAGAAAAAATTGAGGAATTAACTGCTCACTTGGAGGAACTAGAGAAAGAACAGCAAACTAACCCCAAAGCAAACAGAAGGAAAGAAATAACAAAGATTAGAGCAGAAATTAATGAAACTGAGAACAGGAAAACAATAGGATCAACAAAACCAGAAGTTTGTTCTTTGAGAAAATCAATAAAATCAATGGACCCTTAGCTAGGCTAACAACAACAACAATAAAATAATAAAATAAAATAAAAATGAATAAATAAATAAAAAGAATGGATGCAAATAAACACAGTCAGAAATGGAAAAGGGGATATAACTACTGACCCCAGAGAAATAAAGGTGATAATGAGACGATACTATGAGCAAGCACATGATAATGAATTAGACAACCTAGATGAAATGGACAACTTCCTAGAAAAGCATGAACAACCAACATTGACTCAAGAAGAAATAGATCTCAACAAACCAATCACAAGTAAAGAGATTGAGTCAGTCATCAAAAAGTCCCCAAACAAGAAAAGCCCAGGACCAGATGACCTCACATATGAATTCTACCAACCATTTAAGAAAGAATTAGTATCAATCCTGCTCAAACTCCTCAAAAAAAAAAAAAAAAAAAATCAAAGAGGAGGGAAAGCTACCTAACTCATTCTATGAAGCCAATATCACCCTAATACCAAAGTCAGACAAAGGTACTACAAAAAAAGAAAATTATAGATCAGTCTCTTTAATGAATATAGATGCAAAAATCCCTGAACAAAATACTTGCAAGTGGAATCCAGCAGCACATTAAAAGAATTATACACCATGATCAAGTGGGATTTATTCCAGGTATGCAAGGCTGGTTCAACATAAGAAAATCAATTAATGTAATACACCACATGAATAAATCAAAATGTAAGAACCACATGATCATCTTGATTGATGCAGAAAAGGCATTTGATGAAATTTAACATCCTTTCTTGATGAAAACACTTCAAAGAATAGGGATAGAATGAAACTTTCTCAATATGATAAAGGCAACATATGAAAACTCACAGTTAACATCAAATTCAATAGGGAAAACCTGAAAGCTTTCAGTCTAAGATCAGGAACAAGACAGGGATGCCCAATGTTACCACTGTTATTCAACATTGTGCTGGAAATTCTAGCTAGAGCAATTAGGCAAGAAAAAGAAATAAAAGACATCCAAATTGGAGAAGAAGTCAAAGTTTCACTGTTTGCAGATGACATGACCATCTATCTACAAAATCCAGAAAAATCTACAGCAAAGCTACTAGAGCTGATCAGTGAATACAGCAAAGTGGCAGGCTACAAGATCAAAATGCAAAAATCAATAGTTTTCCTATACACAAGTAAAGAGCAACAGGAAAAGAAAATCAAGAAACAAATTCCATTTACAGTAGCAATGAAAAGAATCAAGTATTTAGGAACAAACTTAGCTGAGGCCACAAAAGACCTATACAGAGACAACTATAAGAAACTGCTAAAAGAAACTGAACAGGACTTTAAAAAATGGAATAACATACCATGTTTATGGGTTGGAAGACTAAATATAGTTAAGATGTCAATTCTACCTAAATTGACTTATAGATTCAATGCAATACCAATCAAAATCCCATCAACCTACTTTGCAGAAATAGAAAAACCAATAATTAAATTTATTTGCAAGGGAAAGGTGCCCCAAATAGCCAAAAATATCTTGAGAAAAAGGAAGAAAGTGGGAGGTCTCTCACTACCTGACTTTGAAGCATACTATAAAGCAACAATGGTCTAAACAGCATGGTACTGGCATAAAGATAGATATACCGACCAATGTAATTGAACTGAGTGTTCAGAAATAGATCCTCTCATCTAAAAACATTTAATCTTTGATGAGGCAGTCAAGCCAAAGCAACTGGACAGAGCAGCCTCTTCAATAAATGGTGTTTGGAGAACTGGATATCCATATCCAAAAGAATGAAAGAGGACTCCTATCTCACACCTTATACTAAAATTAACTCAAAATGGATTAAGAATCTAAACATTAGCATTAAGATCATAAGACTTTTAGAAGAAAATGTAGGGAAATAACTTAAGGAACTTGTAATAGGAGGTGGCTTCCTAGACCTTACACCCAAAGCATGAGCAATCAAAGAACAAATAGATAAATGGGATCTCCTCAAAATTAAACAGTTTTGTACATCAAAGAACTTTGTCAGAAAAGTAAAAAGGCAGCCTATGCAATGGGAGACAATATTTGGAAACCACATATCAGATAAGGGTTTACTATCCAGAATATATAAAGAGATCCTACAACTCAACAAAAGAAATACAAACAACCCAATTTAAAAATGAGCAAAAGATATGGATAGACTCTTTTCTGAAGAGGAAATACAAACAGCTCAAAAACATGTGAAAAGATGCTCAATTTCACTGGCTATCAGGGAAATGCAAATCAAAACCACAATGAGATATCATCTCACACCTACCAGAATGGCCATTATCCAAAAAACAGAAAATTAAAAGTGCTGCAGAGGATGTGGAGAAGGAGGCACACTTATTCACTGTTGGGAATGTAGTGTGGTGCAGCCACTCTGAAAAGCAGTGTGGCAGTTCCTCAGGAAGCTAAGTACAGAATTGCCATATGATCCAACAATTCCATTACTAGGTATATACCCAGAGGAACTGAAAGCTAAGACATGAACAGACATTTGTAAACTGATGTTTACAGTGACAGTATTCACAATTGCCAAGAGATGGAAACAGCCCAAATGTCCATGAATGGATGAGTGGGTAAACATAGTGTGGTATGTATATATAATTGCAATATTACACAACAAAGTCACAGAATATATAATTATGAGGATGAACGTTGAGGACATTATTTTGAGTGAAGTTAGCCAGAAAACAAAAGGACAAATACTGTACGGTCTTACTAACATGAAGTAACATTAATGGACAAAGTTTGAGAGTTAAAGCTGAGAAAACAGGTTATCAGGAGATAGAAAGTTGGTAGAGATCAGGCACGTGATGCTGAAGGATTATAGAATGTTCAACATGATTAACTCTGTAGATCCAGAAATGGAGATTGCCTTGTTATGTGAGGGTAGCACAGTATTGTATGTGCACTGACCAAGGATGTCTGTGAGTAGGGTTGAGGGAGGAGAGCTGGGGGCATGTGTGATACCAGAGGGAAGGATGGATTTTAGAGACTGGGATTGTGTAGCTTGGTGAAACCTAGAGTGGTCAATGATGGTGATTAAATACACAAATATAAAAATGTTTTTACATGTGAGAGAACAGATGAATGGTAACCTTGCAGGATGTTGAAAAGGGGATGGTATTGGGGGAGAGAATATAACCAATGCAACTGGAGTCTGGGGTTAACAGTAACATTGTAGCATGCTCCCATTGAATGTACAGGGGCAATATACCAAAGCTGAATGTCTGGGAGGGAGGGGTGTAGGGGAGGGTATGGGATTCTTGGTAGTATAGTGGTGGTTTTGACTGATTTATTGCTGTGTTTTATTTTATTTTTACTTTTACTTTTATCTTTTTTATTATTTGTTTTAATTCTTTTTTTGAGTAATGAACATGTGTAAGTGCTAATTGTGGTGACAAATGCACAACCATATGATGATACTGTAACCAATTGATTGTACACTGTGGATGATTGTATGGTATTTGAATATATCCCTATAAAATTGCAGGGAAAATAAACAAAGGGACACAAGTGCTGGAGAGAACTTGGAGAGAGCGATGTATGTATTCACTGTTGGTGGGGAAGTAGAATGGTGTAGCCTATCTGGAGGACAGTTTGGTGTTTCTACAAGAAGCTAGGTTGTGGGAGTTTCAAGGTCCTGCAACCTCAGTATGGAGTATATACTTGGAAGATTGGAGAGCAAGGACACAAATGAACATTTACATATCAGTATATATGGCAGCAGCATTAACTATTTACAATGGATGGAGGTGGCCCAAGAACACATTGATTAACAGAATGGTGAACTGTGGTGGATGGATACAATAGAATATTGAGCAGCTACAATAAGGAATAATGCTGTGAGACACACAACTAGGTGAATGGATCACTCAGGAACTGGAGAACAAGACACCTAAACTCCTATACATGGAAGAACAGATGCAGAACAGCATGGAAAAATATGAGCAACATCTCAGGGAATTGAATGACAACACGAAATGCTTGAATGTATGTGTCATGGGTGTCCCACAGGGAGAAGAGAAGGGAAAAGATGCAGAAGCAATAATAGAGGAAATAATAATGAAAATTTTCCATCTCTTATGAAAGACATAAAATTACAGATCCAAGAAGCACAGTGTACCCCAAACAGAATAGATCTGAATAGGCCTATGCCAAGACACTTAATAAGCAGATTTTCAAACATCAAAGACAAAGAGATATTCCTGAAAGCCTCAAGAGAAAAGCAATACATCACATACAAAGGAAGCTTGATAAGACTATATGTGGATTTCTCAGAAGAAACCATGGGGGCAAGAAGGAAGTGGTGTGATATATTTAAGATACTGAAAGAGAAAAACTGCCAGCCAAGAATCCTGTACCTGTCCTTCAAATATGAGAGAGAGTTTAAAATATTCTCTGACAAACAGACAATGACAGAGTTTGTGAACAAGATACCTGCACTACAGGAAATACTAAAGGGAGCACTAGAGACAGATAGGAAAAGACAGGAGTGAGAGGTTCAGAGCACAATTTTGGGTGATGGTAGCACAACAATGTAAGTACACTGAACAAAGATGACTGTGAGCATGGTTGGAAGAGGAAGGTTAGGAGCATGTGTGACACCAGAAGGAAAGAGGAAAGATAAAGACTGGGACTGTATAACTCAGTGAAACCTAGAGTGCTCAACAATTGTGATAAAATGTACAAATATGTTTTTTCATGAGGGAGAACAAATGAATGTCAACTTTGCAAGCTGTTAACAATAGGGGGATATTGGGGGAAATACACAATCAATGCAAACTAGAGACAAGACTATAATTAACAGAAATGTTGTATTATGCTTCCTTTAATGTAACAAAGGCAATATACTAAAGCTAAATGTATATAAGTGGGGGACATAAGGGAGGGGCATGGGACTCCTGGCATTGGTAATATTGTCTGACTCTTTATTCTACTTTAGTTTAATGTTATCTTTCCTTTTGTTGCTTCCCAGTCTATCTTTCTTTTTTTTTTTTTTTTCTTTTGTCCCTCTACTTTCTTTGACTCTTCCTCCTGCTTTGTGGAAGAAACAGAGATGTCCTTTATAGACAGTGGTGATGGCAGTGAATATATAAATACGTGACTATACAGGGAACCATCAGTTGTTTACTCAGGATGGAATGTATGGTGTGTGAACAAAACTGTTTTAAAAAAACGGGTTGATGAAGAAACTTCGAGGGCATTATATTGAGTGAAATAAGTCAGACACATAAAGACAAATATTGCAGGGTCTCACTGATATGAACTAATTATAATATGTAAACTCATAGACACGAAATATAAGTTACCAGGATATAGAATGAGGCTAAAGAATGGCAAGCTGTTGCTCATTATGAGCAGAATGTTCAACTAGGTTTAACTTAAATGTTTGGAAATGGACAGAGATGATGGTAGCATGTTGTGAGAATAACAGTGCTGAATGGTTCATGAAAGTGGTGGAAAGGGTAAGCTCAGAGTTGTATATGTCACCAGAAGGAAAGTTGGAGGTTAAAAGATAGGAATGTATAAAACAGTGAAACTAGTGGTGGGCAATGTCCGTGATTAACTGTACAAATATTAGAAATCTTTTTCATGAGCCAGAACAAATGTGTGACACTATAACTAGAAGTTAATAATAGAGGGGCATATAGGGAAAAATATACCTATTGCAAACTACATACTGCAGTCAGTAGTATTTTAACATTCTTTCATCAACAATAACAAATGTACTATACCAATACTATGAGTCAACAATGGAGTGGGGGTGGTTAGGGATATGGGAGCATTTAAGTTTCCTTTTTTTTTTTTGTCTTTATTTCTTTTCTGGAGTAATGAAAACATTCTAAAAATTGAAAAAAAAAATTAATTGTGGTGATGGGTGCACAGCTGTATGATGGTACCGGGAGCAATTGATTGTACACTTTAGATCTTTGGATAGTTGTGAACAATCTCCATTAAAAAAAAAACAAAAAAAAAAAAACTGGTGCTGAGCTTTATATGCCTAAATTCACACCAAAGGAACTAAGTAAAGAAGGGTGAGCTTATCCCAAAATTAGCATAAGGAAGGAAATAATAAAGATTAGAACAGAAATAAATGAAATAGAGAGAAGAAAAAGAGAAAATTAACAAAACCAAAAGTTGGTTGAAAAGATCAATAAAATCAACAAATCTTTAGGCAGACTGACAAAGAAAATAAGAGAGGACATAAATAAATAAAATCAGGACATAAGTGAGGATGTTACTACTTACAGAAATAAAAAGGATTATAAGAGGGTACTATGAATATACCCCAACAAATTAGAAAACCTAGATGAAATGGGCAAATTCCTAGGAATGTAGAAATTACCTAATCTGATGCAAAAGCAAATAGAAAATTACAACAGACCTGTTACGAGTAAAGAGATTGAATCGTTAATAAAAAAAAATCTCCCAGCAGGAAAAGACCAGGATTGGTTGGCTTCACTGCTAAATTTTACCAAATATTAAAGAATTAACACCAATCCTGCTTATACTTTCCAAAAAAATTGAAGAGAAAGGAAACTTCCTAACTCATTCTATGAGGCCAACATGTCCCTGATACCAAAGACAGATAAAGATGGCACAAGAAAGTAAAATTACTGACCAATATCCCTTATGAAAAAAAGATGCAAAATCCTCAATAAAATCATGGCAAACTGAATCCCACAGTATATTAAATGGGTTATACACCATGACCAAATGGGATTTATTCCAGGAATGCAAGATGGTTCAACATAAGAAAATCAATGAGTGCAATATACCACATTAATAGAATGAAGGAATCAAAGCACATGATCACTTCAATTAATGCAGAAAAGGCAATTGACAAAATCCAACATCCCTTCATGATGAAGACACACACACACAAAAAAAAACCCAAACAAATTTGAAATAGAAGGGAACTTTCTCAACATGATAATAGGCATTTCTGAAAAACCCACAGTAAATGTCATACTCAATGGTGAAAGACTGAAAACTTCCCCCCTCAGATCAGGAACAAGACAAGGATGCCTGCCGTCACAATTGTTAATTCAACAGTGTACTGGGAGTTCTAGCCAGAGCAAGAAGGCCAGAAAAAGAAATAAAAGTCATCCAAATTGGAAAAGGGAGGAGTAAAATTACCCCTTGTGCCAGTTTGAAACTGTTATGTTTGCATAAAGAAAGATTATGTTCTTTAATGCAATCTTGTGGGGCGGACTTATTAGGAGTGGGACCTTTTGATTAGGTTGTTTCCATGGAGATGTGACCCACCCAACTGTGGGTGAGACCTTTTGGTTAGATTAGATTATTTCCATGGAGGTGTGACCCCACCCATTGACGGTAAGGTGTTAATTAGATCACTGAAGTTCTTTAAGTGCACTCGCAGAGAGAAGGAGCTCAGAGAAGCTGAGAGAGACATTTTGGAGAGAAGCTAAGATATGTAATCCAGAGTTTGCCCCTGGGAGAAGCTAAGAGCCAACACAGATCCAGATGCTTAGAGATGCTAAGCTAAGAGATGGAGCCCAGAGTTTGCCCCAGAGAAGCTAAGAGAGAACTCCCGGATACTTAGAAACACCCTGGAGAACCAAGCAGAGAGCTGAGACAAGCTATGGGAGACAGAAGCCCAGTGACGTTTTGGAGAAAGCCATTTTGAAACACAACCCAGGAGCAAAAGATCAGCATATGCCAACCACGTGCCTTCCCAGCTGATAGAGGTGTTCTGGATGCTATTGGCCTACCTTCAGTGAAGGTATCCTCTTGTTGATGCCTTAGTTTGTACACTTTTATGGCCTTAGAACTGTAAATTTGTAAACTAATAAATCTTTATAAAAGTCAATCCATTTCTGGTATTTTGCATAATGGTAGCATTAGCAAACTGGAGCACCCCTATTCACAGATAACCTGATCCTTTATATAGATAATCCCAATGGGACTAGACCTAATACACAAATTCAGCAAAGTTACAGGATATAAGATAAACATGCAAAACTCAGTTGGATTTTTATACAACAGCAATGAACAATCTGAAAAGAAAATTAAGAAAACAATTCCATTTACAGTAGCATCTAAAAGAATAAAATACCTGGAAATAAATTTAACCATGGAGGTGAAAGACTGGTACACTGAAAAGTATAAAACACTTCTGAAGGAAGTTAAAGAGGACCTAAATAAATGGAAAGACATCCCATGTTCATGGACTGGAAGACAATATTGTTAAGCTGTCAATACTACTTAAAGTGATCTACAAATTCAATGTAGTCCCTATCAAAATTCTAACACCTTTTTTGCAGAAGCAGAAAAGCTGATCCTCAAATTCATATGGATTTGCAGGGTGCCTGAAAGCCAAAACAATCTTGAAAAAGAAGACAAAAGTTGGAGGGCTCACATTTCCAGATTTAAAAGCTTACTAAAAAGCTACAGTTTTAATTAAAATTAAATTAATTAGTTTTAATTAAAACAGTGTGGTACTTGCATAAGGATAAATAGATAGCCCAATGGTAAAGAATTGAGAATCCAGAAATAAACCCACTCATCTATGGCCAGTTTATATTTGACAAGGGCACCAAGTCCATTCAGTGGGGGACAGAATAGTCCAACAAATCATCTTAGAACAACTGGAAATCCACATGCAAAGAATGAATTTGAACCCCTGCCTCTCACCATATACAAAAATTAATTCAAAGTGGATCAAAGGCCTAAATATAAGCTTATACTATAAAACTCTTACAAGAAAACATAGGAAAATATCTTTAGGACATTGTATTAGGCAACATGTTCTTAGATTTTGTAAGAAAAACACAAGCAACAAAAGAAAAAAGTAAATTGGATTTCATAAAGATTAAAAACTTTTGTGTATCAAATGACATTAACAAGAAAGTGAAAAGTCAACCTATAAATGGGAGAAAACATTTGGAAACCATATGTTCCAGCTTACTAATGCTGCCATTTTGCAAAACACCAGAAATGCATTGGCTTTTATAAAGGGGGTTTATTTGGTTACACAGTTACAGTCTTAAGGCCATAAAGTTAAAGTGTACAAGGTAAGGCATCGACAATAGGGTACCTTCACTGGAGAAAGGCCATTGGCATCTGGAAAACCTCTGTTAGCTGGGTAGGCACATGGCTGGCATCTGCTTGCTCCCAGGTTGTGTTTCAAAATGGCGTTCTCCAAAATGTTGCTCTTGGGGCATTTGTCCTCTCTTAGCTTCTCCAGAGCAAAAGTCTGCTTTCAACGGTCATCTCAAAATGTCTGTCTCAGCTGCAGCCCTAAGCTCCTTCTGTCTGTGCTCGTATATAGGGCTCTAGTGATTTAATTCAGACCCACCCTGAATGGGTGGGGTAACAACTCCAGGGAAATTATCCAATCAAAGTCATCACCCAGTTGGGTGGGTCATACCTCCGTGGAAACATCCATCCAAAGGTTCCAACCCAATCAACACTAATACATCAGCCCCACAATTGCATCAAAGATAATGGTGTTTTGGGGGACATAATACATCCACACCAGCATACCATGTATCTGATAAGGGTTTAATATCCAGAATATATAAAGAAATCATACAATTCAACAACAAAAAGACAACAGATCCAATTTTAAAATGGGAAAAGGACTTGATTAGACATTTCTCCAAAGAACATGTAAAAATGGCCAATAAGCACATGAAAAGATGCTCAACATCATTAGCCACTAGGGAAATGAAAATCAAAACCACAATGTGATACCACCAACACCCACTAGAATGGCTATTATTTAGGGAAAAGAAAGACAGAAAATAAGAAATGTTGGCAAAGATGTGGAGAAATATAAACCTTAGTACATTGTTTTTGGGAACATAAAATGATGCAGCCACTGCCTAAAACAGTTTGGTGGTTCTTCAAAAAGTTAAACGTAGAATTACCATATTACCCAGAAATTCTATTTCTAGATTTACACCCCAAAGAATTGAAAGCAGGGACTTGAACAGATATTTGCACACCAATCTTCATAGGGGCAATACTTACAATTGCCAAAAGATGGAAGCAACCCAAGTGTCCACCAACCAAAGAACAGATAAACAAAAAATGATATATCCATATGATGGAATACTATTCAGCCATAAAAGGAAATGAAGCGCTGATGCATGGTACAACATGGATGAAACTTAAAACATGTGGGTGAAATAAGACTGACACAAAGTACAATATTGTATAATTTCTCTTATATGAAATACTTAGAATAAATAAAATAGAGACAGAAGCAGAATAGAGGTTACCAGGGGTAGGGGAGGAGAGAATGGGGAGTTATTGCTTACTAGAAATGAGTGTCTGTTTGGAATGATGAAAATGTTCTGGAAATAGATAGTGGTGGAATTTACACAATGTTGTCAATGCACTTAATATCACAGAATTGTTCACTTAAATACGGTTAAATATACATTATGTATATTTTACCATAATTTAACAATAAATTCATTTTAAAAACAAAAATGCTACAAAAAGGACAGCCTAAGATTCTACAACTCATAAAAATATGCCTTAAAATGAAGGTGAAATAAAGACATTTTCAGATAAACCAAAACTGAGAGAATTCACCACCACCAGACCTGCACTTTAGGAAAAATTAAATGGAGTTTTTCAGGCAAAAGAAAAATGATTCCAGATAAAAGCAATGAAATTTTTTAAAAAGGAAAAAGTGCATGTAGGTAAATCTAACTGAATGCTGGCTGGGGGGAATATGTGTGGAATTAAATTGTATGCCAATAATAGCACAAAGGAGGAGTAAAATGGTATTAGGTTCTTGCATTTTCCTAGAACTGGTAAAATTACTTATTTATATTAGATTCTATTAAGCCAAAGATACATTTTTCAACTTTTAGGGAAACCACTAAATAAGGGGTGAAAATATATCATCAACAGCAAAATGGAGGGGAAAATGGAATCATGAAAACAAAGACTAAACCGTAAGAAAGGGGGCAGGGAAGGAACACATAACAGTAAAAAAATAGTACAATGGTTCATTTAAATTCATAAATTTTGCTAATTACATTAAGTGTAAATGAATTGATTCTCCAATAAAAGTGAAGATTGGATCAAACATATTACCATATATTGCTTATAAGAGATATGCCATAAATATATAGACACAGAAAAGTAAAAATTTTAAGAAGATAAAAAAGCTGGTTTAGCAATGCTAAACCAGACAATGAAAGGCTTTAAGAAGCATTATTTGAGATAAAGAGGGAACTTTTATAAGCGTTGATGCAAAAATCCACATGGCCAACAAACAAATGAAAAGTATTTAACCTCTTTTGGTCATTAGTAAATGAAAATTAAGAACCACAATGAGATATCACTGTATACTCACCAGAATGGCTAAAATTAAAAAAAAAAAAACTAATTATATCAAACTTTATTTAACATGTGAGGAAACTGGACATCTCCTACAGTGTTTGTGAGACTGCAAATCAGTACCATTCTTTCGGAAAACTCTTCAGCAAAATCTACAGAATGCTGCTGGAGATTATACACACACACATGCACACACATGTATTTCTGTTAGGTTTATGGCTAACAGTGGAATTCAAGGTCTTGGATATAAATAGATACATATATACATACACATATATCCATGATCCTCCATGACTCTCAGTTCCACTCCTAGGCATAAACCAAACAGAAATGTGAACCTAAACAATGTTCCAGCAGGTTTATTACAGCATTTTTGTAATAGCTCCAAGCTGGAAACAACCCAAGTGTTAATCAACAGAAGAATGGCTAAATATATTGTGGTATAGTCATGCAATGGAGTTCTACACAGCAGCGAAAATGAATGGGCTACTGCCACATGCAACAACCTAGACAAAGCTCACAAACAGAAGGCTGAGCAAAAGAAACAAAAGCAAAACAGCAGATTTGGTATGGCTTCATTTCTATAAAGTTTAAGAATAGGCACATATAATTTAAGGGACTAGAAATCAGGTTAGAGGTTACCTTTGGAGTGGAGTGGGTGATGGCTCTTCTGGGATGCTGGGGATTTCATGCGTGTAGTTACTTTATTAAAATATACTAAATTAGGTGTTTAAAATCCATGCAATTTTCTATGTGTAAATTATATTTTGGTAAACAACTACATATATTAATAAAAGAAGTGGAAAGGAAAGAGCAGAGTAATGAGGGAGTTGGGAAAGGCAGTATGGAGTAGTGGGAAGATGAAGCTGATTGGGGCTGTCAGGAGCCAGGAGGAAGTTCAGACAGATCTGATGACTTTGTATCCAAGCTCAACCATTATAGCCTATGATCTTGGATAAGTTACTCAAAAAAAATTTTTTTTCATCAGCAAAATGGAGATGAGAACATCTCTTTCAGATGATTATAGTCAGTCATCAATTAAATTAGATCACTGTGCTTGCTAGGATTTTTTCAGGTCAAGTATGAGGAAAACCAAAGCAAAAGAATGATAGCTGCCATTTCTCGAGAACTTCTAGGTCCCAGGCACTGCTCTAAATGCTTTGTATGAATCAACTCCTTCAATCCTTGCAACAACCATAGGAGATAATGCTATTCGTATCCCTGTTTCAGAGATGGCAAAACTGTGGAACAGAGAAATTACATAATTTGCACACATAGTGAATAGGTGGTGGAGTTGTAATCTGAATCCAGGCAGTCTGCCTCCAGGGCTCATGTGTACTGTGCTGTGCTACATCTCAACACAAGTTACTGGTTCATATAAATGGAAATCTCAGGGGTAGGGCTGGCCTCAGGTATAGCCGAATACAGTGTCTTAAATGATGTGGCCAGGACCCATGCTGCTCTGTTTTTGTTTGGCATTGTTTCTGTTCTCAAATGGGTCCTCTACTAGTGGTTGCAAGATGGATGCTGCAGCACCAGCTCTCACATCCATATCCTCTCAGCTTCATCTGCAGCTGAAAAGAGAGTAAAAAGTAGAAATGTGTGCCAAAATATCACACAAAGGTGGAATGTCTAGGAGAGGACTTGACACATAGTAGTCAATCATTAAATGCTGGCTATTTTTTTTTCCCGGGGGAAAAATACATTCCTGCCTTTCTTGGGGACAAAAATTTTACAGAAGACAAATGCAACAGGCCTCTATAGATATTGGTATATTTACAAATACTGCATTTGCAATGCTCAATTTAAAATGAGACATAAAGCAAGAGTTCAATAAGCATAATGCATCTAAGAGAATTCATCATCAGATCTATATTGAAATGATAATGTGCCAGTTTGAATGTATTATGTCCCCCAGAAAAAGCCATATTCTTTGATGCAATCTTGTGGGGCAGACAGAATAGTGGGGATTAAGTTGGAACATTTGAATTAGGTTGTTTGCATCGAGATGCGCCCCACCCAACTGTAGATGATAACTGATGGGATATTTCCATGGAGGCATGGCCCCGCCCATTCGGGGTGGGCCTTGATCAGTGGAGCCATATAAATGAGCTGGCTCGAGGAGAGGAAACTGTGTGCAGCTGTGAGTGACGTTTTGAAGAGGAGCAAGCTTGCTAGAGAGGGGCGTCCTGGGAGAAAGCCATTTTGAAACCAGAACTTTGGAGCAGACGCCAGCCACGTGCCTTCCCAGCTAACAGAGGTTTTCCGGATGCCATTGACCATCCTCCGGTGAAGGTACCTGATTACTGATGTGTTATTTTGGACACTTTATGGCCTTAAGACTGTAACTGTGTAGCCAAATACACCCCCTTTTCATAAAAGCCAATCCATCTCTGGTGTTTTGCATTCCGCAGCATTAGCAAACTAGAACAGATTTCAAGGTATATTTCCATTGACTTATTTAATAATGTTTTCCTGTGGTACAGCCAAGAAATGTGCACATACAATGGTTACATCAAAACAGAAATTTGAACACATCTGCATACACCCTCCCCCTGCACTTTCTTCTGTCCTTCTGTGGCTGACCTAATGAACAAATCCTGAAGCATACTGCTCAGAGATGGCTTAACAATTCCATGTCAAAGATGCTTCCTTTCTATTAAAAAAAGATATTTATAAATTCATTAATTCACTAGCTCTACTTTTTCTCATATATCATCACCTCAAGATATCTAAAAACCTTAGATGTTGTGAAATAAAAAAATGAATCTTATATGCAATAAGCACAGATTTTATTTTTAAAAAAAGCACATAGAACTATGGTTGTAATCTAAAGCTGTCTTCTAGATATAGAGATACTATCAAAGAGCCCTTTCCTCTGTCCTTGCTCTTCCAGCATTTCAATGACTAAGCACAGAAACACATCTGGCTCCAAGAGGTGGATTAGCAAAGGTCACTCGCAGAAGACAGTAAACTAACACAAGGACATTTCTATAGGGGTTATCTTTCTGCCTCTATTTTTTGATATACTTTGGACATTAGGACTTGCCCTTTAATGCACAGCAATAACTAAAGTGCCTATATACAACAATGGTCAGATGATCTGAACTTGCCTAACAACTCATGGGCAAAGAACCCTCCCTCTGCCTTCCTTTCCTGCCCCTCCCCCCCTCAAAATACTGCTCCAAGACCTCTAGTTTAACAATGCCATTCCCCAAATACAGCCATCCCTCTGTATTGACAGAAAAAATATTTAAAGTATTGTTTTATACTCTCTACTTTTAACATATGTTGTATACTTCTAAGCATCTAGAAAGACTAGATGTTTCAAATAAGGACTTAAATTTGTTCATAATACACCAGTAGCATTGAATAATCCATATGCATTTAACAAATGATAAAATCTGAAAGTGTCTTCTAAATAGGAACACTGGCCTAGAACCCTCCCCCATCTCACCTCTATCAACCCAGTGGTTGCATCTGCAATGCTTAGAGGGTATTTTAACAATTTTGCTTCCATAAGTAAAATTCTGTCATTTTCAGAACCAAATCTTCCCTATAAATTTTAACATGAAATGTACAAAATGTATTAGTTTACTAACTCTACATTTGTCATACACTGGCAACTTCTTTAACATCTAGAAAGACTAGATGACAAAAAAAATAGGACTTGTTTGTCCAATATATACACAGTTAAGTAAAACAAAATGCCCAGAACATATAGGGTGTTTTATCTTGCCCAACCATAGACTTATTGGCATAGAGCCCTTGGCACTTCCTTTTCTCTCCTCTTTGAGACAGCACAAACAGAACGTGTACTGCTCTGAAAGTGGTTTGACCATTCCATTTCTATGAATGGAAGATTCCATGAAAGATATTTCACATGAATTTTAACAAAACAGTGACTACAAAATGTGTTATTTTACTACTTCTACTTTTAACATACTTTGTGTACTTCTAAACATCTAGAAAGACTAGATATTTCAAAAAGGAACTTAAATTTGTCCACTACATACATACTAGTGCTGAATAAACTACACACATGTAACAATGGTTTTATCTGAAAGTGTCTTCTAAATAGAAACATTCCGGCCTAGAGCTTTTCATTTCTCCTGATTCCTTGCCTCTACCACAAACCCAGTAGATGCATTACAAACACGTGTGTCACTTAGATGTGGTTTTACAATTTCATTTCCAAAAGTCATTTTCAGAAGGTCTTTATGAATTTTAACACAAAGTAAAAGTAAAATGTGTCTGTTTACTAACTCTACTTTTGTCATACATTGACAACCTCTTTAATATCTAGGGATTAGATATTATAAAATTAGGACTAATTTGTCCGGTATATACACAATATATACAGTACAGCAAAGTTAAATGAATGCACATAACATCCAATGGAAGATCAGAAATTTTCTAGTACACACTAGTGAAACACCTTTTGCAATTTCTTCCCTCCCACCTCCCTCAAATCAATGAACAAGTACAATGTTCAGAGGTGGTTTAACAATTCCATTCCCAAAGACAATATTTCCCATCAATTTTTAAAAACTACTTACAGTGTTATCCTACTACGTCTCTTTTTAAACACATCAAGCACTTCTAAACATTTAGAAAGGCTAGATATCTCAAATAAGAACTCACTTGTTCTCTGCATACATAATATTGTAAAATAAAACTGCATGCACATGATAATGGTTATAATCTGAGGTATCTGCTAAAAATGACCATCTTGGCCTCAAACCAATCCCTCCTCACTTTCTTTTCTCCACCACCAGTTTCAGTGGACAAGTACAGGAAGTATAATGCTTAGAGGTGGTTGAACAAATTCATACCCAAAAGTCATTTACAGAAGACAAGCTTTCCAATGAATTTCAACACAAAGTATACAAAACATGCTAATTTTACTAATTCTACTTTGTCATACACCAGCAACCTCTTTAACATCTACAGACCATATGTTGCAAAATTAGGACTCATTCACCCATTATATTCACTATGTATACAGTCAAACAAAATGCACAGAACATATAGAAAAAGTTTTATCTGAATTCACTAGCATATTACCTTTTGTAATTACTTCCTTCCCACCTCCTTCAAATCACCGAACAAGCATATAGACAGTAGTTTGCTGCTCAGAGAGATGGTATAACAATCCGTTTCTAAAGGGCACTATTTTCTATGAATTTGAGCAAAATGATATTTACAAAGTAATATTTTACTACTTCTACTTTTAACATACATCGGGCACTTCTAAACATTTAGGTATCTCAAATAAGTACTTAGTTTGTCCACTATATACAGAACAGTCTTGAAAAAGCTGCACATATTTAATAGTTAATATGAAAGTGTCTTCCAAATATGAACATTCTGGTCTAGAACCCTTCCCTTTTATCCTTCCTTCACCAGCCCCGGGGGCTATAATGCTCAAAATTTCAGAAGACAATCTTTCCTAGGAATTTTAACACAAAATGTACAAGATGTATTAGTCTACTCTCTTTTTTGTCACACACTGGCAATCGCCTTAATATCTAAAAGACTAGATGTAAATTAGGATGTGTTCATCCATTATATACACTATATACACAGCAAAGTAAAACCAAATGCACAAATATAGGGACAATGGTTAATCTTGTCTTATCATAAACACACTGGCACAGCTCTCTTTGCACTTCCTTCTCCCTCCTCCCCCAAGCTAGTGCACAAAATATGTACTGCTCAGAGAGGTGGTTTGGCCATTCCAAAAACCCCACAATATTTTATATGAATTTTAAGAAAAAAATAATTACAAAATATTTTCTTTTACTACTTCTACTTTTTAACATGTCAGGCACTTCAGAACATCTAGGAAGAGGAGATATTTCAAAAAGTACTTTGCATTGTCAACTATACACAGAGTAGTGAGGAATTAAGTGCACACACAGAACAATGGTAATAGTATGAAAATATCTTCTAAATATGACAAGTCTGGCATAGAACCTTCTTCTCTTCCTCTTCTTAGTCTTTCCCATGTCCTCTAATCCACAGAAGAAGTGTGGATGTGTGTTGCTCCTGGTGTTGCTTCCAGAGGCAGTCTAAATCCCATTTCAAAGTCATTTTCAGAAGACATTTCTATGATTTTTTTCCCCTAACTGTGGCAGCCAAGGGGTCAGAATCCAATCCCTCCCTTAGGGAAAGGGGGAGCCTTGAGCATGCAGCTGCCCTGTGACCAGGGCACAGATATTGAAAGTCACTGAGCCTGATAACTGTTGGTAATCAACTTTCAGGATTCTCAGCTGAGGCTTCTGTGTAACCAAATCTAGTGAGGCTCTGCTGAGCTATGTAAGACATTCCTCTTCCTCTTGTTTTAGTGGATCATTGACTTTCATTTCCCAATTGGCCACCATTGGGAAAAATCCTCCTGAAAGGGAGTCCCTAATTAAAACTCATGGGTAACTTTTTGCTTGGTGTATTCTTTGGCCTTGGGGGTGAGTTGGGCTGGAGCATTTGGTGAGCCAGCCAGGAGGCCAGAGAACTGCTGGCCAAAGAAAGCATGAATACCAGGAAGGAGGATTTCCCAGGGAGATCCTGGGACGGCCTGCAACGTCCATGTGGGGAGGGGTGGCTACACTCCTAGATGAATGGGGACCACTGAGAGTGTATGGAGATGCTTATAACCCCCAGCTGGACTAATAGCCCTCCTGCTACAGGCCACAGGACAGTTGAAATTTCATAAGAAAAAGGAAAGCCACTGGGCTGCCACAGCTGCAGCCTGGTTGCTTTTGGAGGCCCTGAGATCAGCTGTGGAAGAGGCCATGGTGGCCAAAGTGGCAGTTCATTGCCTGAAAGAGGAATCTTAGTTAGAGAGGGATATGCGGGTAGCCCAGATGGGGTTGAAAGATGCTTTAAATGAGAGGCTACGCTGAGTAGATGAAAATTTGGAAATAATAGCACATAGTTATGCTGGGGTAAGGGGGAGAAAGTCACCTAAGGTTCAAGTAAGACATATTTTAACTTCCCCTGATTGGGAACCCAAAGCTTGGGACCCAGTGGATTTTTCTTCAGATGATGGGGATTCCCAGTCTGACTGGGAAAAGGAGGATGAAGGGGGTAAATTTGTTTGCCCTCTGGTCCAATGTAAGATTAAGTCAGAGAATGTCCTTGTTCAACTGGGCCCCTAGGTGGATAGGGATGATGCCACCAATGTGGCCGCAGTGCCAGCCACACCTGTTGAGCAAAGAATACATGCTACAATGCAAGATTTTACTGCTTCTGAATTATAAGAAATTGGGACTCAGTATAGGCAAAAACCTAAAGAGCTTTTATCTAATTGGCTACTGAGATTGTGAGATACCCATGCAGATGTTGTACTGATTTTGGGGTATGAGATGAGTAAATTTTCCTCTCTCACCAACCACCCTTCTCTGAGTCAATGCATATATTTGTTAGCCCCTAAAATGGAAACAAATTCACTACTTAATTGGCTTATATTGTAGTCTAAGGAGATGTGGCCCCACAAGGGAGATTTGTCTCATCAAACCCCCTATTGGAATACCACTGACGAACTACAAGATGTATTGAGGGGGCTAGGGATGAAGCATGTGGTTTATACACCAGGTGCCATTGGACCAGATAGTGTAACTTACACAGCAGGAATTAATGAGATAATTCTGCATACTGCTCCCAATCAGTGGTTTGGGACTTTGGTGCCCATTCTTGGCCTAATTATGGGACAAACCATTTCACAGGCTGCCCAAATGATTGCACACCTGGGAGAGACAGCGTGCCTAAGGCAAAGGAGAGCTGGAGTCAGAGCTATAATAGGTCACGTCCCAACGGGACATGATGGTCCGAACCGGGTGTCGCGTAGACAAATGTGGAAAGACCTAATAGCTGCTGAAGCTAAAATTGAGGATGTTGATGGGCAGCCAGATGCAGTATTAGTTAAACTGTGGAGCAAGCTACCCAAGGAGCAGAGGTTTATTAAACTTGAAACCAGTTCACTAGAGGACATGGATTCTGGCCAAAAGACACAGCCAATGCCACATAAAGAGCCCTCCGCCCCTCCTGCGTGGTTGAGGAGGTCTGGGAGGTCCCCTTCCCTCTAGCATATGGGGTAGGTCAAGATTCCCAAATAAGAACAATATACAGGGACACTGGGGATTGGAGGCCACATATAGAACTATCTTTTGGTTCCCCACTAATGGACATAGGGTTTTTGCCTTAGTAGACACTTAAGCAAAATGCACCATAATATATGGGAAACAGCCACAAATCGGGGGCCCTATGCTAACCATTGCTGGATATGGGGGCCAAAGTATTAAAGCAACACAACAACTACTAATGCAGATTGGCTGGTTACTACCCTAAAAGTACACGGTATATATATCTCGTATTCCAGAATATATATTGGGAATTGATATTTTGCAAAATATCATTTAGGAAACTACCGTAAGTGAATTCTGTCTCCAGTGCCAGGTGGTCAAAACCATCCATAGAAGACATGCTAAGTGGTCACCAGTAAAGGTACCCTCCCCCAGATGCACAGTGGCAGTGCATCAATTTACATTATCAGGAGGACATCCAGAAATCACTACCACTATTAAGGAATTGGAAAGAGCAGGCATTATAATTCCCACTCACAGCCCATTCAATAGCCCAGTCTGGCCAGTAAGGAAAACCAATGGAACCTGGCGAATGACTATTGAGTATAGAGAGCTTAATAAAGTAACTCTTCCTTTGTAGCTATACTAAATATATCTACGTTGTTACAGGACATAAGTACACAATTAGGCCAGTTTCATTTTGGGTTAGACCTTGCTAATGCTCTTTTTTTTTTTTTTTTTAGCATTTCCTTACTCCTCTCCAGTCACCCAGTGTTTGCCTACATGTGGGAAGGCAACAATGGACATTTACTGTGCTACCACAAGGATATCTCCATAGTCCCACTATTTGCCATGGTCTAGTAGCCCAAGATTTAAAAATGTGGAAATGTTCAGCAGAGGTCACTTTTTTTCTTTATATTGATGATATGATGTTAACAAGTGACTCTCTTGTAGAATTAGAGACTGCTGCCAAAGCTGTAGTGCCCAACCTCAAAACCCAAAGTTGGGCAGTAAATCAGGATAAATTACAAGGGCCTGGAGACTCTGTCAAATTCTTGGGAGTTGTTTGGTCAGCTAAGACTAAGACTATTCTCTCTGCTGTTGTTGATAAAGTGCAACATTAATCCCACTCCACATACTCCTAAAGAGCTAATGGCTTTCCTTAGTTTGTTCAGTTATTAGTGGCCATTTATACCCCACTTAGCACAAATTGTAAAGCCTTTTTCTGTCCTAGTCAGGAAAGGAAAAACATGGGAATGGAATGTTCCATAGCAAGCTGCCTTTGAAAAGGCTAAACAAGCCATTGAACAGGCTCTAGCTGTAAGGCAGGTGGACCCAGACATGACTTGTGGATTGGATGTGACCGGTACTGATATTAGCTTTGGGTGGGGCTTGTGGCAAAGGCAACAGGCAAGATTAGTTCCCCTCAGCTTTTGGTCTCAGCTTTGGAAAGGGGCTGAGCTACAATAGAGCCCCTTAGAAAAACAACCATGCAGTTCCCATAATGCCCAGCTGCTAGTTGAAGAACTAACCCAAAAGTGCCATGTCACTGCACACTGCCACCCCCATAGAGGGGTGGATAAAGACACAGCAAATAAACCGCAGTTTATACAAAACATGACACAGGTTATTTATATCATTAATCTGTGACCCCCAATATCCCAGGGAACTGTAAGTATGACTTTATGGACGCTCATTATGCCAAGGTTAACAATGGAAGTAACCCCAGAATGCTCCCTGAAAATTCAGGGAGAAAAAATATGGTATCTGAAACCCCCTTATACTCCTTTTCCAGGAACTCTTCTGTCTATTAATGGAAATTTAGCTTGTATTCTATTAGATCACAGGATTTGCCTCTTATCTTTCCCCATAAATATCTTTCTTTTTGCCCTTAGCATTGTAGCAAATAACCTGCAATAGACTTCTGCAGTAGTTTACATGCACAATAAATCTCAAGTCTGAACTGCCATCATCAGGTGCTACCAACCTGTCTTGGACCATAACCCTGTGAATTGGACTGCATAGAATGCCCTGCTGACAGAATTCAAAATATCAGAAAATTTGGAAAAGAAAGACTAAAATCACAGGTCTTATCAATTTTCAGTAGAATGGTTTAATTCCCTTTCTTGGCCATGGTGGCATCACTTTGTGAAGTTGTTATCTCTGTGGGTGGGGACTCCTAATGTTCTGTTATCTCTTATACTGTTGTGGTGGAATGCAGATACAATGTCTGTCCTATGGTCAATGCAAACTGCTGCGTGGGGTGGATTGTTGCAGCCCAGGGGTCTGAACCATCCCCTCCCTTAGGGCAAAGACTCAGCTGAGGTTACTTTGTAACCCAAATCTAGTGAGGCTCTGCTAAGCTATATAAGGCACTCCTCTTCCTCTTGTTTGCCTGGATCATTGACTTCCATTTCCCAACCAGCCGCCACTGGGAAAAATCCTCCTGTGAGCCCCTAATTAAAACTCATGGCTAACTTGCCTTGTGTGTTTTTTGGTCTTGGGATTGAGTTGGGCTGGAGCACTAACAAACGGGCATCAAAAGACATGTAATTTTCTAACTCTATAATAGTTGGCAACCTCTTTACATCTAGAAAGCCTAGATGCAGCAGCAGTTCTCTTTTAAAAGGTTGGGGAGAAAGTTGAGAGCAGGTTTTAAAAACTATATACACAGGCGTTCTATAAATGGCCTGTAAATCTTCCCAAAAGATGGTGGGCACTTCTTATTGGACAAATGTGGCATGTTAGTCTACTATTTCTCTCTTCCAATATCAAACAAGGTCTGGTGGAAGGAAGACTAACTGCCCAATGACCTGCTAAGGGTTCCACCCACGGTTGTCCAGGGCCCACTCACCTTCCAGGCCTGTTAGGGCCTTTGTCCGTTGTTGTTGGGACAAGGTGGCATCTCATCCAGCGGGGACAGAGCGGTCACCCTGGGTCCTGGATCTTCATGGCTCCATGGCCTGAAGAGACTGCTGAGCTTGAGTCCAGGCATACCTGCCTTTTAGGCCCTCGAGTCCCCTAATGACCCTCTGTAGCCTTTGGGAAGCCGCCGTTCTTCTCTACCTGCCACACCCCGCAAACCCACAAGTTTGGACAGGGAAAGCTGGCAGGGTCCAGGATCCAAGAGGCCGCCGCTGCCATCAGGACATCTTGAGGGGATGGAAGGGCAGGGTTCTGCCACTGCCGTAGGGCCTGGACCAGGCCACTGGGCAATTGTGTTGAGGACACTGGGTCTCCATGGGGAAGGGAACACAGCCCTCTCCCCCCAACCCGCTACGCAGGCGTGCTCTGCTTTTCACCGTGCTCTCTGCCTGAACTGACTTGGCCCAGGCTATTATTTTTATTACAAAAGAATCCATTAGCTTTAGTGAGCAGGCTTGGCTGTAGTGAACAGGATAGTCTTGTATGCCACTAAAGGATAAGATGAAAAGATAAAAGCTCAGCTGGCAAACTTTTTGTGGGGAGTCCTTTATGGGGGCTGGGGTGGGGGACCTAAAATGTTGGCAATGTTTTCTATAGCTGAACTATGAGGAAATGAGGAGGCCTACAAATTTCTTTACTATCTAAAAGTAGGCATAGTTTAAAAATTATATAAGGTACACAATCCAGATTTTACTTAGCTTCATGATTTCCTGCCCTCTTGATTTATTTTTTCTGGTCAGATCAATTTCAATCACACTTCTCTTCTCTCCTTCACACCAGATCAGTTCTTGATTGAAGAATGAAAACAGCAGCTAAATGGTATGATTTAACTGGCACAGGGAAAGAAGCTAAAATTGACCAGTCAGGAAATGATACAGGTGGTAATGATTTTCTTTCTGACATGTTTTTTTTTTTTTTTAAAACAAAAACAAAAACAAAAACAAAAAAACCACCCAAATGCAATTAACTTTCATCTATAAAATAAAGTATAAAATAAAATAAAATCCTAAAAAGGAAAAACAGATGCTAGAGTTGCTCTTTCTTTCATTCCACATTAAGGAGGGAACACATTTATTGGGTACATCCAATATGCCTGACATTTTACTAGGAACTTTTCATACATTGTCTCATCAAATGACTATGCATTGTCCTTGGAATAAAATTTTACCTCCTTTCCAAGGCCCGTCACGTCTGTGTGAGCTAGCCTACTTCTCTGACCTCTCCCCTCCATCTCTGCTTTAGTCTAGCCATCCTGGCCATTTTTTCTGTTTCTGAAACATACCTGGCATGCTCCTGCTTCAGAGCCCCTGCAATTGCCATTCCCTCTACCTGAAATACTGTTGCTCTGGATCTTAATACGTCCGATTGCTTCTCATCACTTAGACCTCAGGCCATCCCATCTAAAAGTGCACGTCTCTCTACCCCCAGTCACCTTCTATTCCATTGCCCAGCTTTATCTTTTCCACTGAGTTATATTACTTGAAGTTACCTTGTTTGACTTTGATCTGTCTTCTTCCACTAGATTTTTCCTCTCTGTCTTGTTTACTGTTACGTCTTTCAAGTATTTGTAAGCGTGTCTGACACAAAATGGATGCTCAATAGTGTTTGTTGAAAGAATGGATAGATAACACTCTACAGCCTTGTTAGGCACTGTACATATTATTTACAAGTGTTAATGTCCTCCAGTTAAAGAACCAGAAACACACCTGACGTTGAACAGTTGCATTTATTGCTCACCGCAGCAAGGGAGAACGCACACCATGGTGAACCGTGAGACATCTCAGTAAGGGGATGTTGGAAAAGGACTTAGAGGATTTGGGCTCCTCTTAGGTGATCTGGTCAGGGTTTAAGGAATCAGGGTTTTGTTTTGGATTGAATGGTGTCAGGAAGCAGAGACAATTTTATGGCTGGGTATTTTTTTAATGCAATTTTATCGAGAAATATTCACACGCCATATAAACCATCCAAAGTATACAGTCGGAGCCTCCCAGTATAATCATACAGTTGTGCATTCATCACCACTAATCAATTTTAGAACATTTTCATTACTCAAAAAAAAGAAATAAAAAGAAAACCCAAAATATCCCATACCAAGTATCCTCCCCTATTATTATTATTTTTAACAGTTTTATTTACACACCATATAATCCATATAATTATACTAAATGGCTCTTGGTATAATGACATAGTTCTATGCATTCACCATGGCTGGGTAGTTTTAATAAATCTTATTTATAAGTCAAGAAGACTAGAATGGGGCTAAGACTGTAATTGGTAAAGCAGCAGCAGGCATTCACATTAGCCAGGATAGGGGGATGTTTGGTGTTTTTGTGGTTTGCACAGCGACTTTGTTTTTGTCCATGCTCAGATAAGATCATGAGATGGCCTTGTTTTTTTTTTTTTGTCTCACTGCATCACAGCCTTGTTCGAAATTGTTTTGTGAGATTGTATTGAACTTAAGAGCACCAATGCCTAGCTGTGAACGTCAGGCCGGTTTCTGGATCTCGGGGTCTGTTTATCTCTATCTTGCAAGTGTCCTAGGACTGAAGTTCAATGTCAGCAATGAAATAAACAGGAGTATTTCTTTTGACTGTTTGATAGTAGAAGGGCTGCAGGCCACCCCCAATTCTTTTTTTTTTTTTTTTTTTGTACACTAATATTCATGACAGCACTATTCAGAATAGCTGGAAGCAACCCAACAGTCCATCGGCACATGAACAGGCAAACAAAATGTGGAATATTATTCAGCCATAAAAAGAAATGAAGTGCTGTTACATGCTAAAACATAGATAAACCCTGAAGACATCATACTGAGTGAAATAAGCCAGATAACAAAGGACAAATATTATATTATTTCTGTTATATTAAATACCAACATAAAGCAAATTTATGGAGATAGGAAGAAGAATAATGGTTACCAGGGTTCAAGGGAGGGGATAAGAGGGGTTATTGCTAAATGTGCATGAGTGGTTTAGCTTGACAAAAACAGTTTGGAAGTAGAAAGTGGTGAAAGTTACACAATATTGCCAATGTACTTAATGTCACCGTATTGCCCAATTAAAATGATTAAAATAATTTTTATATTATGTATATTTCACCATAAATTGAAAATAATTTAAAACATCAACCAATTTAATAACAACATGAATAGAATGAAAGACAAAAAATATATGACCATCTCAATTGAACCAGTAAAAGCATTTGCAAAATTCCAACACATGTTCATGATCACAGCATTCAGAAAGCTAGGAATAAAAGGGAACCTCCTCAACATGATAAATGGAATTTATGAAAAACCCACAATAAATTAGACTCCACGATGAAAGGCTGAAAGATATGCCCCTAATATTAGGAACAAGACTTCATCAAAATTAAAAACTTTTGTGCTTCACAGGATACCACCGAGGAAGTAAAAAGAAAATCAACAAAATTGAGAGAAAATACCTGTAAATCACACATCCACATCTGACAAGAGTTCAATATCCAGCACTTACAAGTAACCACAAAAGCGCAAAACAAAAGACAAACATCCCAACTCAAAAAATGGGCAAAGGATTGAATAGACAGTTCTCCAAATAAGATATACCAATGGCAAACAAGCACATGAAAAGATGCTGACCATCATCAGCCACTAGGGAAATCCAAATCAAAATGATGACATCCACTCCACACCACCAAGATGCCCATCATCAAAAAATGGAAAATAAGTGTTGGAGAGGACATGGAGCAACAGAAACACCCATACATACCTGGTGGGAACAAAAAACAGTGAAGCCACTGTGGAAAACAGGCAACACTCCAATTAGTTAAACAATCACCTGACTTAGCAACTCCACTCCTGCACACATACTGAAAAGAATTGAAAACAGGTGCTCAAACAAAGACCTGTACAGCAATGTTCTTTAGCATCATTATTCAAAATAGCCAAAAGGTGAAGCCAACCGAAATGTCCATCAACCAGTGAATAAACAAAATGATAAATGCATACAATGGAATACCATTCAGTCACAAAAAGGAACAAAGCTCTGGCACAAGCTGCAATGTGGATGAACCCCCAGAACACCATGGTAAGTGAAACAAGATAAACACAAAATAGTGCATAATTCCACTTAAATGAAGTACATAGAATAAGGAACTACACAGAGACAGAAAGTAGATTACAGGTTACCAGGAATTGGGGTGGGTAATGTGGAGTTACGGCTTATTGAGTCAAGAGTTTCTGTTTTATGTGACGAAAAAGCCCTGGTAATGGATGGATGTGATAATGGCACAATACCATGCATTTAAATGATACCAAAGAATTGCACACTTAGAAATGGTCAGATTGGAGGGAAAAAATCAGAGAAGGCAAGTGATTTGAAGTGGTTCCCCTTGGCTCTTGATGAGTCCACAGGTGCTACTGAGGCTGCTCCGTTGTGGTTGTTTATTCAAGGAGTCAGTGCCTCAGTGCTGAGTTGAAAGTTGACTGAAAAATCGCCCTCTACGCGTACTCTGCATGGAAGCACTTAAGTAAAGGTGAGAATATTTTCAAAGAACTTGATAAAACACTCAGTATAACCTGAAGTGAAATCTGCTAACATGAGTAACAACTGATGGTGGTAAAAATATGTGTGGAGCAAGAGAAATCTTATTTAGACAAATTGACAAAGCTAAGGAAAATGCAAGGCACTTAAAGCCTATGTTTTTATATTTTTTATTGTTATTCATCAGCAAGTATTTTGTGGAAAATATTTGAATCTCTCATGTGTTAATGAATTAGAAGGATCAACATGAACTTCATTTGCTCTTGTGCATATACTCACCATTAGCAGAATATGCATTTGCAATCAATTTTGATGATAGGGAACACTTACTTTGAAGGTCAGTTAAGCAAAATGGTGGTATCCATTCCTCCCATTAATAGATCTTGTGGCTGATGTTGTGCACGATGGGGCAGGTATTGCAGGGGAAGTGGTGGCAGCTCCATCCCTCCTCTTCAGCCTGTTCCCACAGTTGGAATGACATTCCCCTCATTCTGATGTGTTAGGGTGATATGGTGGTTTCCTAGGGCTACCATAACAAAAGTACTGCAAATTGGATGGCTTAAAGCAACAGAAATGTATTTTTTTTTTTTTTTCACAGTCCTGAAGGCTAGATGTCTGAATCAAGGTGTCAGCAGGATCATGCCCCTCTGAAGCATCTAGGGAAGAATGCTTCCTTGCCTCTTTCTAACCTCTTGTGGTTGGGGGCAATCATTGGCATTGCTTGGCTTGTAGGGCATCACTCCAATTCCCCGCTTCCATCTTCACGTGGCTGTATGTATTCCTTCTGTGTGTATCTTTGCATCCAAATCTCTCTCTCCTTATAAGGACAAAAGATACTGGATTTAGGGCACATCCTAATCCAGCATCACCTCATCTTAACTAATTACATCCGCAAAGACCCGATTTCTAAATAAGGTCACTGATTGTGAGTTAGGTATCCAGGGTTAGGATTTCAGCATATCTTTTTGGGGACACAAGTCAACCCACAACAGGTGGCTACTCAATCAAGATAACAGAGGTCAAGGTAGAGCAACAGTGCTTTTAAAAGTTGAACAACTCCAAAACACCCTTATTTATCCAAGAATTATTTACTATCTCAGTCATATCTAGCCTTTCCATGGAGCGTGCTGTATCTTTTGTATTCTGAATGATAGAACTACGCAGTCTTCACCATTACCCCGAACGTCATGTCAACAGTCCACCAGGCCCTTGGTTCTGGTTCAAGTTTTTCTCCTAAACACAACTACAGTTTAGGAAAGCCTTTTAACTAGTATCTCAGCATTCTGGGCTCCCATAGCACCCTTTATTCCTCTGTTAGCATTCTTAATATATTGTAATTGATTTGTTTACAGTCTGTCTGCTTGATTAGACAGTCTCACACATATTTGTATCCCCAGAACTTAACAAAGTACTTGGTACAGGCTAGGTTCTCTACAAATATTAAATACATTTAAAATGGAGATTTAATTCTTGGGTTGGTTTCTCCTCACAAATCACTTAGAGTCTGTACTGTGAGTCAGGAGGACACTATGATAAACCAGATAGTCCCTGCTTTCAAGGAATCTGTATTCATTTCTAATAGATTTACGAACAACAATAATGGCTGGCATTTATTATTTACTAAGGATCCAGCACTGTGTTGGGTACTTTATATGCATCTGAGTTATTGTTATTTTACAGAGGAAACAACTGAGGCACTAAAGAGTTAAGTATCTTTCCTAAGGTCACATGCTATCAAGTGTCGGTGCGGGGATCCCAGCCCAGACTGTCCGACTCCAAAAACCCTTGCTCAACTGCTCAACTATTAGGTTGAAAGGTGCCTTGTAAATTCAGTTGTGTCATTAAATCAGAGCGGAGGTCCTGAATGCAGATTTTAGAAATAGCAAATATTTATTTTAGAAGAGGAGTAGGTTAATACGAGCAATCAGGTGAAAACCGCATGTTCTTTACTAGCCAATGTGGGTAGGGGAAACAGCTGCATCAGCTAAGGCAGGGGCGGATTTCGGTCTCGGCCACAGACCTGAACATCATTCAGTCAGTTAAGATTTATTGGGCGCCCACCGTGCGCAAAACAGGTGCTGCCTGCCACTTCCTCCCACCCCCAGCGTTCTGGGGCAGGAGGGAAAGTGGGGAAAGAAAAGGCAAAGAGGATGCGGAGGGTGGGAGATGGGCACCCTCCGCTCTTCCGCCTCGCCCCACCACCCGCGCTGGCGGCTCTCCTCAGCCTCGCCATCACCCCCAAACCCGCTTTAAACTCCCGCCCCCTCTTAACAGCGACCAATGCCTGGCCGAGGAGCCCGCAGGAGGTTGCGGATTGGCCGGCGCCGCGGTTGCCGAGGTGACGGGTGGGTCCTGTGGGGTCCCGGAGCCCGCGGGGGCGAGGGGTGCTGGGCGATTTCCGCCCAGGCCGGCGTCCTGCTGCGGCGGGAGGGCGGCGAGAAGGGGCGGCACCCGCGCGCCCCCCGCCCCCCTCTCCGGCGTCCCCCTCCGGGCCCGCCCGCCCTCTCTCTGTGTCTCGGTTTCTGCCCCACGGACCTGCCGCCTCGAGCTCCGGAGTGCGGCTTCCCGGGCTGGCGGCGCGATGGGCTGCGGGAACTCCACCGCCACCAGCGCCGGCGCTGGCCGAGGTGAGGCGGCGGGGGCGGGGGCGCGGGGATGGCGGCGCTGGGGGAGGGGGTTCCTGCGTGAGGGTCCGGGAGGAAGGCGGCGGGAAGGAAGGGTGGCAGGGTCCTGGGGGAGGGAGGGCGTGCACCCCCCTCCTTCAGACCCCATTTTCGAGAGTGGAGCACACCGCCCGTTTCTGGAAAGACACTAAAGTATGGCATTTACCCCCACGCGGGGTTGGTCACGCCCGGGCGAGGCAAGCCTGCAGGGCGATCCTGCGCAGCGAGCGCGGGGAGCACGCCGTCAGCGGGGCTCCCCTGCAGCGGGCAAGGCTCCGGACCTTCCTGGGGGAGAGGAGTCCACGTGGTGGCCCCGGTCCGCTCTTTCCCCTTGCACGCTTGCTCCTCCAGCCCTCGCCCCCAGGCCCCGGGAAACCGAGATGCCGCAGCTGGAAAAGTGCAGCAGAGCAATTCCGGACTTTTTTGTGGTGGTAGTGGTAGGGGTATGGGTGGGGGACTACGGGTGGGGTTTGAGGAGAACTGCAAACACAGCTCCAAAATGCGTCGATATCTGTCCTGCTGCCTGACACGGGCTTGGCTGCTTTTAGAATTTCTCTGAGAAGCTGCAGTATTAAGGATACTTAAGATAGTAGTGACAGAGCTTTATTATTAGCAGTGATCTGTTGATATATTTTTTTTCGTGTAGAAAACATATTGAAACTTCCTTTGACAACCCTTCATTTTGTTGATTGGCAGGTGAGTTTTTTCTAGATGCTCCGGGCCAGGCAGGCTTTGCATTAGGGACTTATTCTAAAACTCAGTCCTCTGTTTAACCCATCTGGTGTCTCCCGATTTAAGAAAGAGTCTGGATCCGTTTTGAGTAATATCTTATGACCTATTTTAGTAACCGTTTGGATAAAGAGCGCTTATCTCTTCCAGCTGAGGTCAGTCGGATGCTACATCCCAACTGGCACATGCAAACAGCAGTCTGATGCTGCAGTATTTCCCAGGCAGGCGTGGACGTCCTGTCAATGACTTTGTAACCTTGAGCCTGTCACTTCCTTTAATCCAGACCGCAGCAGAAGACATAGTTTAAAACTCAAACCTTCTTCTTATTGTTGTTGTCATTATTATGGATATTCACATAATGGAGTTGGATGCTCAGTTAATTGACCAACTTTGTTCCTCTTCTTTGGCTGTTAGTGACTGGACATGAGGGATATTCCATAATAAGAGAAGGGACTAAATAAAATATGTGGAATCCAGTCCTAGAGATATGAATGAAACCCAGGTAATGGTTTATTGAAGTTTATCTCTTACCGGTGACATGTACTCTTTTTTTCTTTTTAATAATTCAGTGCTGTTAATTAACAGTCACAATGTTGTAAATCTGTACTCATCTCGAATTAAATTCCGTCCATGTCGTATGCAGAGAACCAGTGGGTAACAAATCTTTTAGATTCCTCTAACAGGCAGGTTACTGCTTATGAGGCAAGGACAGGATTTGAACCCTGCAGTGGCCAGAGAGCTCTGCATGGACTCTGAAAGAGTTTCAGGGCCACATGCCTGTTTCAGGGCCATGAACTGTGTCTTTCCATCTTCCCTTGGCGGGACCCCTATGCAATCCACTACTTGTGCCCCCTACTTCATAAATGGTCAGGAGCAGTGATCCACATTGCAAAATTTTATATGAAGGATTTGTAAAAGATATGCTTTAAAGTGGATCCAGTTTAGTGCATTTATGTTTTTATTTATTAATGAACTGCTTGTCAGGTTTGGGGACAGAGGGAGGAAATAGTTATACTGAAAAAACTCCAAGCACATGTCTCCTGGATGAGTAGCCTTACTTTTTGTTTATGAAGGGCAGTACATGCAGGAGCATACTGTTCTCTCCTCTAGCTTACCCTTTGCTAAAAATTACTTTTTTATGTTCAGAGGAAAAATAGCGAGTGCAAACTGTAAAACATTAAGGAGAAAACAGTATGAGCAGGGAGTTATTGCATCACTTCTTTGATGGGTCTGCCCTTGTCTTTGATAAGTCACTCCTCAAACATTTCCCTGCTAGTGAGTCCAGCTGGCTGGCTTTGGGATATGGTCATTGTGATTTTTAAATTTTCTGTCAGTTGGTGGTAGGAATTTAGTTTCAGAAAGGAAATGCATCAAGATGGGTGATGTAAGGTTTAGAAAAATAAACCGCAATGTGAAGATACTGAAATTTCTTTCAGTTGTGAGCTTTGTCAGCAGCATCAATTGCAGTACCTACTAAACTGCAAGCTTGTGGTGTTGAACCCAGGGCAGTGTGAAATGCGTTAAGTAGGTGTTGTCATGTCCTCTAGGTACTTTCCTTGTACCACTTAGAGATCTGAAAATGTCCCAGGTGTTAATACAATTCCATTAACTCGGTTTTATGAAGTTAAGTTTTTCAGCAAAGGAAAACAAACAAACAAACAAAAAACAAACCACAGAGATTTAGTAGAAAGGAAGCTGAATGCTGAATGTAGAGCTGGCAGAACCAGGAATAAGCTTCACTTTGGCACTTGAGCTGGTTGCATTACTGTAGGCAGTTCATTTTGCTCTATTGAGCTTCAGTTGCTCCATCTATCCAGTGGGGACAATTGGATGTACGCTATTTTATAGGGCTATGTGAAGCTCAAAATTAGATAATGTGATGGAAGCACTCTGTAATTATTATATAGGAGTAGAATATTAGCATGTTGAAGATGAAGTGGCTTTCCCTGAGTATTTTTCTACAGGAACATGGCTAATCTACTTTCAAAGAGGCATTAGCACGTTGTTATAATGCACCCTTCTCTGAAATCTCATTATAAGCCTTGTTTTACTCCCTAAGGCATTCAGCTAATGCCAGATAATTGCTTCCCTTTTCTCTGAGCTGTTGGGACAGGTAACTGCCTTTTTTGGCTTTTCCCTGTTGAATATGGTTAATATGACATATTGATATGCAGAAATATGTTTTAATAAATTTGACTCTGTACGCTCAATATGTGGAGGAACTGATGTATATTGTAATATGATTAAATAGCCATGAGGAGTAGTGAGATGGATCAGCCCCCTGATATTTCAGGGTAGATTTGCCCCTACAGATTTCTGACTGTAAGCTGATAACGTGGTCTACCCCTTCGTGCAGAGCACCGTACTAGGAACTTGTAGGTTAAGGTGGGGGCAGGGCCGGTGGATGATTATAGAATGAAACCAAACTTCTGAGAAGGTTATAATTCAGGTAGGAAGATTAAACATTTGAGAACAGTTGCAAAGCAATCTATCATAGAATACGCAGTGAATATCCAAGTGCTCAGGAGATGCTGAATGATACAGTTTAATCAAAGAAGGCTTCTGGAGGAATTGAGCCCTGTGTCCAGATGGGCTCATGAGAACCATTTCAGTTACACAAGCACTCTCCGTTTTAGTGGTATGATCACTCTCTCAATGTAGAAATTTGCTTTTTCCTAACCTGGAAGTACAGTAGGAAGGCTTCTTGTATTTTCTATTTTGTGAAGATCCAGTACATTTTCCTGGCTTAGAGTCTAGACCTTAAACTACAGAAAAACATTTGGATTAAAGAGTTCATTTAAAGTGTTGCATTTACTGTAAGGAAGGGAGCTTTTCTGTGCTCTTTCTCTCTCTGTAATCAGATTCTCTTTCCACTTGTTTTTTTTTTTTTTTTTTTTTTGACCTTATTTCCTAACTAGGCAGTGAAATTAGCAACCTGCATTTTGACCTAACAACGTACAACAGGTCAATCATTCCCTTTTATAGAGTCATAATCATATAGATTCTTGAGTGAGTCTTAGAAATGTAAACTAGAAAATCTCTTAAAAGTTAAGATATTTCCAGATATCTTCAATAGGCTAGTTCATTTCAGGTTATGGCTGTAAAATGTGGCAGCAGAGTTATTTTGGAAGTGTTCTGTTCATATTTGGTGGACTGACTGGGTTAGGTATAGTTTTTCTGCCAGAGATTTGTAATTGGGAACTATCTGGCCATAATATTGTGGGGACTATATTGGAGGATGTTGCTATTTATAGAACAATAGTCTGAGAAGGAGTTTAATAATTTTTTATCCTATTTTATCAATGTTCCCTGGGAGTGAATATAATCCTTTTGGGCCCAATTTAGATTAGTTGCGTACACATCCTGGTTAACTAGTAATTGCACTCTCTTCGTTTGTCAGAGTTGTATTTACATGTGTAAATGGTTTCGTGGTATTGAGATGCTGGGACTGGGTTTAACATTTGTCCAGCCCTGTAGGGGAAATATATAAATTTGATTGCTATTTTCCCCTTGGCTCACCTAGGCCCCAGCCCCACCGTCTTTTTTTTTCTATTCTTCAAACATGCTGAGCTCACTCTTGCTCTTTTCCCTTTGGAACAATTTGTACCGGATCTTCTCTTGGTTGGCGCCTTGTCATTCAGGTCTCAGCAAAAATATCACTTCCTCAGAGCAGCCTTTCCCAGCCTCCAGTCACCATTTAAATTCTCTGCAAAGCTGATATTTTCTTTTTTACTTTTTTGTCTCTGTAGCTCCCCCACCCCCAAAATGTAGGCTTCACGAGAGCCTCATCCATCTTGTTGACAGCTGTGTCCTCTCAGCCTCTAGACCAACATCCGAACTTTTTTTAATGGATTTTTTTTCCTTTTTGATTTTCAAAAAACATTTGTCAAAGGAATGTTGAACATTGAATGATGTAGCTGTTGAGATAATGAAATAAAACTTCGGGTTTGTCAGGGAAGCCTGCTTGGAAGAGGTGGGACTTGATTTCGGCTTTGAAGAATAGGTAAGATCTGGATGAAGGAAAAACGGAAGGGAGGGCATTTTCAGTACTGTGTGAAGTCATGAGAGCTCGATGCATTTTCAGGACTGTGAGAAGTCCTGCCTGCCTGCCCGCAGCAGTTCATGTTAGTCATAGAGGGTGGGAAGGAAATAGTGGCTGGAACGGGGAGGAGTACAGAGCATCAGAACTGGGAGTGGACTCTGGACCCAGAAGGCCTGAGTTTGAATCCCACTTCTGCCATGTACCTATTGAGTGACCTTGGGCAACACATTTAATCTGTCTGTACCTCAGTTTCCTCAACTGTAAAATGGTGGAGTAATAATAGGACCTACTCAAGCTGAAATGAATCCATGTGTGAGTGCTTAGAACAGTGCCTTGGATATTGTAAGTGCTCAATATGCTATTTATTATTAATATAGAGAGCCTTAAAACCTAGAGGGAGATTTGGAAGTGATGTAGAAGGAAAGAGGCATTGCACGTAGAAGTGGCCTAATTTAAAGCTGAGGTCTGGAGTCAGTGCAGTGAAGGGGCCTGGACCAAGGCCTCGGGAGACCTAGCTGTGGAGGTTTTATTGAGACGCCTGGGAGACAGTTGGACCTGGGATGAGAAAGATTGAGCAGGAGCAAGAAGTTAAAAAATAACTGACACTGTTGAAGTCTGGATCACTGGAAGGCGGTTGCTACTTACTCTGAGGGTAAGGGAGTGAGGGCCAGGCGATGAGTTCACTTTTGGATGGGTTGTGTTTGGAATGATGGTGAGTGAAGAAGGATGTGGAAAAAGGGCTCAGGGCTCAGGCAGGTGTCCCTGGCGTGACAGGACCAGGAAGTTCGTTCCTCATTCCTTTGTTCCAGCTCCCCGGAACCCCCATTGCAACCCCATTAATGGTCTGTAAAGGTGGCCTCTGTAAATTATTTAGTTCTGCTGTAAGCCATTTTTACCTCAGTCTAGAATGGCATCATTCAAATTAGAACAACTAAATGTCAGTGTACTACTTTACATCTGTACTTCTTACAAGGTGGCCTTTATTATTAAATTTCGTACACTGTTCCTATAGTGTAGCTACTCAACAAGGACAACTGTAAACAAAGAGATGTTCTTAAGAGTTTCTATATTCATTAACATACTTTTATATTTTGAGGACATGTTGACCTGCAATTTTTTGCTTGTTATTTGAAGAAATGACTTGTGAATGTGTATCTTTTGTTGGCTACTTCAAAAACAAACATTGCTTTGGATGAACTAAAGAGCTATTGTTCTGATTCTTTGGGCCAAAGTGAGATAGTGACATAGTTTTAGAGCTATTATGCAAGCTGTCAAATTTAAATGGAACTTTTGTTATTTTTCTGTAGTTATTTTTACACATTTCTCAGAGGGCCTTTTTCTTCTATTAAGCAAAGAGTAAAACCCCCTGCATGTCTTATTTCCCATAAAAGCCATAATCATTTCTGTTTGTAATCATTTATGCTGAAAGAAGGGTGACTGGGAAATCTTTAGTATTTTTTAGATAGTCTTCATAGGCATCATTTTATTTTTGGGGTTTATGTATGTGTCAATTATCACCATTCAGTTTGAAAAATAAAATATGACAATATCGAATTTATTAATTTATTTACCTGTGAATATTTCAGTATATTACATAAATTCCATAAAGTGTATATTGTATAGTAATCAAAAGGCATTAATGGCCTTTTGTCAAAGGTAAAAGTCTATGTGACCTCTTCTCTCTTTTTCAAGAGATAAATATTTTCTTAATGTTAGAATTCAGGATGTGTGAGGAAACTTTCATTTTGAAGGCATACTGGGCTGTATGGCTCACTCTTGTTGACTTATAAATACAGACTGATTAGATCACAAAGGAACATCTGTCTAGAGGAACTGAGATGTTAATATGCATCCACTTAAAATTGCTGAACTGATGTAGTATCTTGCATCTGGCTTGCTTTATCATTCACTAGGAATAAAGTTGAGTCTGAATTTGTGGAGTGCATGTTATGTTATATTAAATTTAATTTCTCCCCCAGTATTAATTTTGCTGTATATTTTAATTTTTTGATAGAGAATTTTGGGGGGGGTCGGTGAGAGGATTGGGGTAAGAAGGTTTTTCTGCAGTTGCTGGGGAGGGAAGGACCACATTAGAATATAAGAAAATATACTTAAAATTATACCTCCAGAGTGCAAATACTTGTTTTCTGAAATAAATGCATTATAATTCAATCTTTGTGTGAATCATAAAGCACTTCAAGATTATTCAGATTTTTATATAGAACATGAAGAATATCAGATTATTAAAGTTTTTTTTAATATTTGAATAAATTGGTGTTTGCTATGCTTTTTTTTTTAATTTATTGAGATTGTTCACAAACCATACAATTATCCAAAGATCCGAAGTATGCAATCAGTTGCCCATGGTACCATCATACAGCTGTGCACCCTTCGCCACAATTAACTTTTTTTTTCCCAATTTTTGGAACATTTTCATTGCTCCAGAAAAGAAATAAAGACAAAAAAAGGAAACTCAAATCCTCTCATTCTCCTAACAACCTACCCACTCCATTATTGATACATAATTTTGGTATAGTACATTTGTTACTGTTGATGAAAGAATGTTAAAATACTACTGGCTGTAGTATATAGTTTGCAATAGGTATATATTTTTTCCTATATGCCCCTCTATTATTAACTTCTAGTTATAGTGTCATATATTTGTTCTAGTTTGTGAGAGAGATTTCTAATATTTGTACAGTTAATCATGGACATTGTCCACTGCAAGATTCACTGTTTTATACATTCCCATCTTTTAACCTGTAACTTTCCTTCTGGTGACATGTGTGACTCTGAGCTTCCCCTTTTCGCCACCTTCACACACCATTCAGCAGTTAGTTATTCTCACTATGTGCTACCATCACCTCTGTCCATTTCCGAATGTTTAAATTCACCCTAGTTGAACATTCTGCTCATACCAAGCAACTGCTCCCCATTTTTTAGCCTCGTTCTGTATCCTGGTAACTTATATTTCATGTCTATGAATTTATATATTACAGTTAGTTCATACCAGTGAGACCCTGCAATATTTGCCTTTATGTGTCTGTCTTATTTCATTCAATATAGTACCCTCAGGGTTTCTTCATCAACCCATTTTTTTTAAGAGAGTTTTGTTCATACACCATCATTCCATGCTAAGTAAACAATCGTTGGTTCCCTGTATAGTCACGTATTTATGTATTCAGCACCCTCCCCACTATCTATATAAGTACATCTCTATTTCTTCCACAAAGAAGGAGGAAGAGTCAAAGAAGGTAGAGGGACAAAAGAAAAAGAAAAAAGAAAGAGATGAAAAAAAAAAACATGACAGCTAGAAAACAACAAAAGGAAAGATAGCATTAAACTGAAGTAGAATAGAGTCAGATAACATCACCAATGCCAGGAGTCCCATACCCTTCCCCTATGACCCCCCCCACCCATATGCCTTTAGCTTTGGTATATTGCCTTTGTTATATTAAAGGAAGCATAATACAATGTTTCTGTTAATTATAGTCTCTATTTTGTATTGATTGTATTTTCCCCCCAGTCCCACCCTATTTTTAATCCCTTGCAATGTTGACATTCATTTGTTCTACTCATGTAAAAACATATTTGTACCTTTTATTGCAATTGTTGAGCACGCTAGGTTTCCCTGTGTTATACAGTCTCAGTCTTTATCTTTCCTCTTTTGTTCTGGTGTCCCACATGCTCCTAACCTTCCTGTTTCAACCAGGCTCACAGTCATCTTTGTTCAGTGTACTTACATTGTTGTGTTTCTGTCTCCCAAAATTGTTTTCCAAACCTCTCATTCTTGTCTTTTCCTTTCTGCAGTGCTTCCTTTAGTGTTTTCTGTAGAACAGGTATCTTGCTCACAAACTCTGTCATTGTCTATTTGTCAGAGAATATTTTAAGCTCTCCCTCATATTTGAAGGACAGTTTTGCCATATATAAGATTCTTGGTTGGTGTTTTTTCTCTTTCAGTATCTTAAATATATCACCCCACTTCCTTTTTGCCTCCATGGTTTCTATTGAGAAATCCACACATAGTTTTATCAAGCTTCCTTTGTATGTGATGGATTGCTTTTCTCTTGCTGCTTTCGGGATTCTCTCTTTATCTTTGACGTTTGATACTCTGATTATTAAGTGTCTTGATGTAGGCCTATTCAGATCTATTCTGTTTGGGGTACACTGCACTTCTTGGATCCATAATTTTATGTCTTTCGTAAGAGTTGGGAAATTTTCATTGATTATTTCCTCTATTATTGCTTTTGCCCCTTTTCTCTTCTCTTCTCCTTCTGGGACACCAATGACATGTACATTCCTGCATTTTGTTTTGTCCTTAAGTTCCTGGAGATGTTGCTCATATTTTTCCATTCTTTTCTCTATCTGTTCTTTTGTGTGTAGGCTTTCAGGTGCCTTGTTCTCCAGTTCCTGCGTGTTTTCTTCTGCCTCTTGTGATCTGCTGTAGTATGTTTCCATTGTGTCTTTTCATCTCTTGTGTTGTGCCTTTCATTTCCATAGATTCTGCCAGTTGTTTTGAACTTTCGATTTTTGCCTTATGTATGCCCAGTGTTTTCATTATACACTTCATCTCTTTTACCATATCTTCCCTAAACTTCTTGAATTGATTTAGTATTAGTTGTTTAATTTCCTGTATCTCAGTTGAAGTGTAAGTTTGTTCCTTTGATTGGGCCATAACTTTGTTATTCTTAGTGTAGGTTGTAGTTTTCTGTTGTCTAGGCATGGTTTCCTTGGTTACTCCAATCAGGTTTTCCCAGACTAGAATGGGCTCAGGTCTTAGAAGGAGGGAATAGAATCCTGTCTCCCTGAGGGTGTCTTGGAAGATTGGTACACCCTGTGAAGCCTCAAGTCACTGAGCTTTTCTGCCTAGCAGGTGGTGCCTGTCAGCTGGTAGCTCCAGACTGGTGTAAGGAGGTGTGGCCCATGACTGTTTTCCCCCAGACTCTGGGGTCTGGTTCTGAATGGAAGATGGGTAGTAGAGCTGGGCCCCACCTCTTTTCTCTTAGGGAAGATACACCCCCTAGGGTAAGGTTATTAGCATTTGAATAGACTCTTTGCCAGTGCTATGTCTACCCTTGTCTGTATGAGAGCACTGGGAACTGAAAATGGCTGAGGCTTTCTCCACTGAGCTGAAAAAGGGACAGAAAGTCCCCTTCAGGGCAGTCCATGGCCACCCTCCAGCTCTCCAAGGTCAGTCATCACCAAAAGCCTCTGTCTGCTTGTTGGGGAGCCATAGCTTGTATTGAGCAGTCCATATTTGTTAATTAAAACCCCAATTGGAGCTCAGCTGAGCTATATTTGCTTGCTCAGAGAGTGCTGCTCTCTAGGACAGTGAGGCTTTGCGGTTTGCCATGGGGGAGGGGACTCTCAGGCTTTCCAGTTTGCCATAGGGGAGGGGGCTCTCAGCTTGGGTCTGCAGTTTTTACTTACAGATTTTATGCTGCAATCTCGGGTATTCCTCCGAGTTCAGGTTGGTGTATGATGAGTGGAGAGTTGACGTCTGTCCCCCTGCAGTTATTCCGGATTATTTACTAGTTGTTCCTAGTTGTTTATTAGTTGTTCCAGGGGGACAGACTAGCTTCCACTCCTCTCTCTATGCTGCCATCTTCTTCCGTCCTCTGCTGTGCATTTTTAAGTAGCTGAGACTTCTGTCTTTGGGACTTGCAAATAAAATATTGAAATCTTTCAAAAACATGTAAAGTAAAAGATACACACCATCATGGTGAAATGAAGTGATGTTGTGAGCAACCAACCATGTTTAATAGTAAAAGAAACCATTACCCAGAAGGAAACATTCCTCTTACATACCTTAACCATTTACAGTGACCATTTTGTCACTGGAACTACATATAATACTTTGAGAGCATACCTTTCTACTCCCACCCCCATTTTTTAGGAAACTATTTAAAATTGTGATTATCGTTCATGAAGTTTTAGAAAATAGTTGTCAGATCTTTTGATCCACCAGTATTCTAATGGTCTGAATATTTTTGTGGTGATTTTATTCGTCAAGAAGCATTGTTGCCTTCTCTCCATCTCTATTTCTTCTGACTCCCATTATATTAATGCACTGAGGCGATGTTTAAACAGTAAAGCACCAGTTTGGCAGGAATGGTGTGATATTAACAGGGTTGAATGCCATATCCCTGGGGCCTCGAAAAAAGTAGATGCACCACCACAATATTTGTTTAATAAACAATAAGTCACAACCACAAACAATTTAAATCAAATGGGATTTTGCCACTGTTTTAGTTTGCTAATGCTGCAGAATGCAAAACACCAGAGATGGATAGGCTTTTATAAAACAGGGGTTTATTTCACTACACAGTTACAGTCTTAAGGCCACAAAGCGTCCAAGGTAACACCTCAGCAGTCGGGTACCTTCACCGGAGGATGGCCAACGGCGTCCGGAAAACCTCTGCTAGCTAGGAAGGCAGCTGACGTCTGCTCCAAAGCTCCGGCCTCAAAATGGCTTTTTCCCAGGACGTTCCTCTCTAGCAAGCTTGCTCCTCTTCAAAACATCACTCCCAGCTGCACACTGTTAATTCCCTCTCTTTGAGTCAGCTCATTTGTATAGCTGCACTGATCAAGGCCCACCCCGAATGGGCGGGGCCACACCTCCATGGGAACATCTCATTGAAATCATCACCGACAGCTGGGTGGGGCACACTCCAAGCAAATCCAGCCATCACCAAAATGTCTGCCCCACACAAGACCACAAAGATAATGGCATTTGGGGGACACAATACATTCAAACCGGCACATTCCACCCCCTGGCACCCAAAATGACATTATCTTTCCAAATACACAAAATACATTCATTTCATCACAGTATCACAAAAACTTAAATCATTTCAGTAACAAAAGTTAAGTACAAAATCCCATCAAAATCAATTATAGGCATGGCCAGTCCTAAGGCATAATTTTTCTTTAGCTGTGGATCTGTGAACTTAGAACAAGTTATGTGCTCCCAATATACAAAGGACAGACATTCATAGGATAAACATTTCCATTGCCATAAGGAGAAACAGTAAGGAAAACAAGGTTAACAGGACCAAAACAGTTCCTAAAACCTGCAGGACAAACTCCATTAGATTTCAAAGTCTGAGAGTCATTAACAGAACAACATTGCATCCTTGGGGCTTGAGAGACCAGGAGCCTAACCCTTCCCAAGGGCCTTTTTGGCAGCTGTTTCCTCTCCAAATGCTTGGGTGAGTGCTCCAACATATCCACACATTGGGGAGACCACTTTCTCAGCCCCACCCTCCTCAAACCTCGGGGCAGCTCCCGGATTCCCTTCCATCTCCGGGGCACACGCTCAACCCCTTCAGAACAGTGTGGTGGCAGCCAGGCTCTCCCCAATTCCCTGGAAATGTGCTCCAACCTCTTTGGGACCTGAGGTGGCAAAACTCTTCCAGAGCATAGAGGTGGAATGCCCACCCTCAACCTCTGGGGCAAACTCACCCTTTCCATGCATGTGGGCTGCTCCGCTCTCCCAGCCCGAGACCTCCTGACTCCAGACCTCAACCTCCATGGTTCTGTCTTTGAAGAGATTTTTCCTTCAATTTGTTCCTTGTCTGTCTCCTCCAGTCCAGACTGGCAATGGCTCCGTCTATAAAGATCTTGCAAAAATTCTGTTGGCTTTGCATGAAGCATGCAGGGGTCAAAGCCATCAGACAATAGGACTTTCCACAAATCCTTTCTGCTTAACTCCTTTTCCAATCTTGGCTTGTACTGAAATGGCGGCTGGGCTCCAAGTTTGGTCACATCCTCACGTTGGGCTGTAGCTTCTGGGATTCCACCCGCTGGAAGCCTGTAATTTTCCAAGCCATCAGCTTCTGGTTTCTTTGAACCCAAGAGTTCAGTTCTAAGCTTATCTCTCTCCGCTCGCATTTTACTATAAGCTGCAAGGAGAAGCCAGGATACATCCTCCACACGTAGTCTGGAGATCTCCTCAGCTAAGTATTCCAGGTTGTTGCTTCCAGATTCTTCCTTCCATCTGACACCAGGACTCAATTTTGCCAAATTCTGTGCCACTTTAAAACAAGGATCGCCTTTCTTCCAGTTCACAACAACACATTGATCATCTCTGTTCAAGGCCTCGTCAGAAGTATCTTTAGAGTCCATATTTCCACAAACAGTCTCTTTAAAGCAGTTTTGGCCTTTTCTATCAAGCTCCTCACAGTTCTTCCAGAATCTTCCCTTTATCCATTTAAAAAGCCGTTCCAACATGCTTGGTATTTGCAAACTCAGCAGCAAAAGCACCCCACTTCTCCGGTACCAAAATCTGTTTTAGTTTGCTAATGCTGCAGAATGCAAAACACCAGAGATGGACAGGCTTTTATAAAACGGGGGTTTATTTCACTATGCAGTTACAGTCTTAAGGCCACAAAGTGTCCAAGTTAACACCTCAGCAATCGGGTACCTTCACCGGAGGATGGCCAATGACGTCTGCTAGCTAGGAAGGCAGCTGGCGTCTGCTCCAAAGCTCCGGCCTCAAAACGGCTTTCTCCCAGGACGTTCCTCTCTAGCAAGCTTGCTCCTCTTCAAAACATCACTCCCAGCTGCACTCTCTTTTCTCCCTCTAAGTTAGCTCATTTATATAGCTCCACCGATCAAGGCCCACCCCAAATGGGCGGGGCCATGCCTCCATGGGAACATCTCATTGAAATCATCACCGACAGCTGGGTGGGGCACACTCCAAGCAAATCCAACTGTGCCGGTTTGAGTGTATTGTGTCCCCCAAATGCCATTATCTTTGTGGTCTTGTGGGACAGACGTTTTGGTGCTGGTTGGATTTGCTTGGAATGTGCCCCACCCAGCTGTGGGAGATGATTCTGATGAGATGTTCCCATGGAGGCATGGCCCCGCCCATTTGGGGTGGGCCTTGATCGGTGGAGCTATATAAATGAGCTAACTTAGAGGGAGAAAAGAGAGTGCAGCTGGGAGTGATGTTTTGAAGAGGAGCAAGCTTGCTAGAGAGGAACGTCCTGGGAGAAAGCCGTTTTGAGGCCGGAGCTTTGGAGCAGACGCCAGCTGCCTTCCTAGCTAGCAGACGTCATTGGCCATCCTCCGGTGAAGGTACCCGATTGCTGAGGTGTTAACTTGGACACTTTGTGGCCTTAAGACTGTAACTGCATAGTGAAATAAACCCCCGTTTTATAAAAGCCTGTCCATCTCTGGTGTTTTGCATTCTGCAGCATTAGCAAACTAGGACACCAACCATCACCAAAACGTCTGCCCCACACAAGACCACAAAGATAATGGCATTTGGGGGACACGATACATTCAAACCGGCACAGCCACGATCTGAATAGCTCTTGTCACAGTACTTTTTTTTTTTTTTGATATTCATTTTATTGAGATATATTCACATACCATGCAGTCATACAAAACAAATTGTACATTCGATTGTTCACAGTACCATTACATAGTTGTACATTCATCACCAAAATCAATCCCCAACACCCTCATTACCACACACACAAAAATAACCAGAATAATAATTAAAGTGAAAAAGAGCAACTAAAGTAAAAAAGAACACTGGGCGCCCTTGTCTGTTTGGTTGTTTGTTTCCTTCCCCCACCTTTCCACTCATCCATCCACAAACTAGACAAAGGGGAGTGTGATCCCCATGGCCCTCCCAATCCCACTGTCCCCTCTCATAAGCCATATTTTTATACAATTGTCTTCAAGATTCATGGGTTCTGGGTTGTAGTTTGATAGTTTCAGGTATCCACCACCAGCTATCCCAATTCATTAGAACCTAAAAAGGGTTGTCTAAAGTGTGCGTAAGAGTGCCCACCAGAGTGACCTCTCGGCTCCTTTTGTAATCTCTCTGCCACTGAAGCTTATTTCATTTCCTTTCACATCCCCCTTTTGGTCAAGAAGATGTTCTCCATCCCACGATGCTGGGTCTACATTCCTCCCTGGGAGTCATATTCCACGTTGCCAGGGAGATTCACTCCCCTGGGTGTCTGATCCCATGTAGCGGGGAGAGCAGAGATTTCACCTTTCAAGTTGGCTTAGCTAGAGAGAGAGGGCCACATCTGAGCAACAAAGAGGCATTCGGGAGGAGGCTCTTAGGCACAATTATAGGGAGGCCTAGCCTCTCCTTTGCAGCAACAGTTTTCCCAAGGGCAAATCCCGTGGTAGAGGGCTCAACCCATCAAACCACCAGTCCCCTATGTCTGTGGGCATGTTAGCAGCCATCAAGGTAGGGCAGGCCAATACCCCTGCATTCTCCACCAGCTCCTCAAGGAGGCTCTGCATATTTTTTTCCTTGTTTATTTTTATTTTTTTTTAAACTTTTTTTTTCCCTAAATCAACTGTATGAAAAATAAAAAAATTAAAAAAAAAAAAAATACAATAAAAGAACATTTCAAAGAGACCATAACAAGGGAGCAAGAAAAAGACAACTAACCTAAGATAACTACTTTACTTCCAACATGTTCCTACTCTACCCCAAGAAAGTAACCTAATATAGCAACATTTCTGTGAACTTGTTCCTACTATACCCATCAGAAATTAACAGACCATAGTCATTCCTGGGCATTCCCAGAACGTTAAATTTACCCACGATAGCTAATCTGTTCTTCTTGGATTATTGTTCCCCCTTCCTTAATTGCTCTCTATCGTTAGTTCCCCTACATTCTACATTATAAACCATTTGTTTTACATTTGTCAAAGTTCATATTAGTGGTAGCATATAATATTTCTCTTTTTGTGCCTTGTCACAGTACTTTTTGCACAGATTATCTTGATTAGAGTTCTCCAGCTAGTTAATTGTAATCAATATAGGTGAAGTGGGATTAAAATATTGCAGTGAGGGTAATAATAACTTTTCCTCTATTTCTGATAATTTTATGATCTTTACACTTTTGCAGAAGAAATAGACTTACATGGCACATTTTATGTACCTAGGTACACTGATAGTTTTGCCAAGGGTGTCCAGCAATTACAAATTTTTCTTTTACTCTGGGAAGTTGTGTGTTGGGGATTAATATCCTCCCCATCCTGTCCATAAGTTTATCATGAGCTATGTTACCTTGTGTCATGGTTTGCCTGAGCTGCTATCACAAATACAACAAAGTGGTTTTGCCTTAAACAACAGGAATTTATTGGTTGATGGTTTAGAAGGCTAGAAGTCCAAAATCAAGGTGTCAACGAGGCCATGCTTTCTCCCTGAGGGCTGTGGCTTTCCAGTGCAGGCCGGCAACCCTCTGGGTTCCTGGGCTTTCCCGTGATATGGTGATGTCCTTTACTTTCTCTTCTGGTCCCGCTAACTTTCTGCTTCCGGCTCCTCCCTGTGGCTTTCTGTTTAAGGACTCCAGCAATCCAGAGTAAAGCCCACCCTCATCCAGTTGGGCCACACCTTAAGTAAAAATAACGTCTTTGAGAGGTCCTATTTACAGTGGGTTCACACACCCAGGAATGTGGATTAAGATTAAGAACATGTCTAAATTTGGGTAATTTAATTATTTAAACTACTTCACTTTGCTTCTAAACAAGCATTTTCTTTGCTTCTTAAGAATGGAGTGCATTTACGATCATATGTACATGTAGTGTTTCTCACTTCTTTGCCCTACCCTCTCCTTTGTAGTTATTAAGTAGATGGTGCGTTTCACGATGAGAGGCGTTTTACAACAGAGGAGGTGATCTGTTGACTTCTTTTTGGAAGGTGACACCATGCATCTCCCTTTGTCCTGCTGGAATGTAAAGTGGTGGGCCCAGCGGGGAGGAGGCTCTGACCTTGCCCATGGGCTTGGTGCAACCAAGGTGAAGTGGCAGAAGGTTCCTGACGGCTAATGAATAGTACCAGTTGAACAACATGTTGCCATTTATAAACTAATTTCACACATATTATCATGCTTGGTCCTCCTAGCTGTCTTCATAGGCCCAGGGTATCCTTATTTATTACAAGTGGAAGCAATGTAATTTAGAACTGTTAGACAGATATGGGAATGGAGGCTTGAAGTGGGGTCTTCTGCCTTCCAATGCCATGCCGTTCTAACATCTCCCGGAGATGTAGGGTGATGGTTGGTGATGGCTTCTGTCCATGCTGCTTTCCCTGCAGGTTGTACCTGGTGGCCCCTTATCTAAAAAAGTCAAGGATTTGTGATTTATATTCCAGTCTCCATTTTCTTGCCTCTGGAAGCATTGGTAGAGTCAAAGTTTCAGACACCTCTGGCTCTCCCCTCCCCTGAACACTGCAAAACCCATAAGCATTCCTTATCCTTTTTCCTTGAAAATAAAATTAAAGATAAGAAAATCAGGATATGAGATCCTTTCTAGACTTCCTGGTTGTCATGTTTGTTTTGACTGAAATAAAGTGTTTATTTTTGTGGCTTTCTGGTGGCACTAATCCTTTGCTTATTCTTTTCCCCATCACAACACTTGGAACACTTCCACTATTGGCAGTTTTTCTTATGCTAATGTTTTTAAGAAAGAATTTAGGATTTTTTGGTTTTATGATCTCATATTCCAAAGCAATTTATAGCTATGTAAGTTTAATGATAATTGTGGCACACAATGTTACCCTTCCCTGAGGAAAAGAACTAAGTTTATTTCAAAGACAATATCTCAGGTTTGTCAAAGTTTTAAAAGAGTCTTTTGGAGACATAGTTTTGATTAGCATGGAGATCTACTTTTATTTTGTGGTATTACAGATCCTAAATTAACATCACTGGGATAAACCAGTGGTTGATGAGAAATTGAGATAAGTTATCCATGACTGCTTCATAATAATAACTTACATTTATTAAGCTATTTGGTTCCAGTCTTTGTTTATTGTTTTTAATCTTTACAATAACCTTTGGGGATGGTAATCTTTATGACCATTAGTTTACACAGAAGGGAATTGAGGTTTTAAGAGGTTAAGAACTTACTTACTGGCACATAGCCAGTAAGAGTTAGAACCAAGATTGAGGTCATCTAGCTAAGGATATTCGGAGGAGGATATGTGGAAATGGGACCTTGTTATGAGCCAGAGAGTGTATTTAGTGATAGTAACAGAGTATGAAAGAGATGGGTTGTTTTGTCACGTGGGCAAGAAGCAGAAATGAGAAGGTTCAGTAGCAAACAGCAGAGTTTTCAGAATGCATGTAAAACCTTTTGGAGGTAGGGTGGGGTCCTTGAGACTTCCTGATTCATTTAGGAAATCCCCTCCATTTTGTTCTATGACTTTGCTCTTATTTTGTGATTTGATCATAGTGCAACTTATTATAACAACCCACATAGGCACCAACACAGAGTGTATGGTTTGGAAAATAAAATATTTCCCCAAATCTGCCAATTTCCTTATGTTTAATACAAGGGGATTGGATTAGGGGATCTGTAAAATCCCTTTAGAAGCAATTCCTTGTAATTATAAGAATTTAAAAAAATGTACAGAATTTACTTAAAATATGAAATTCATGAATTTTCTGTCTGCCTCTTTCCTCTTCTGAAATGATATGGAAAAAAGTCATATTCTCAACATGTGTCTTCTGGAATATTATTTTAATTGGGTATTAGGCTTAACATTTTGTAGCAATACTGTCACACTAATAGAAATCTATCTTTTTTTTTCTTTTTTTGCCCCCCTAGGTCCTGCAGGAGCAGCTAACGATGTGTAAGTACTTAGCTTTGTGACTTTCTAAATTCTCCTTCTGAAGAAGACACTGTTTTTCATTATTATGACCTTTACATATCTATAGATACGGCTGAAAAGACATGAAAATACTTTCTGTGCTATGCACATATCAAGATTATCATTTGAGTTATAATTAAAGTGCTATTTGAAGACTATCATTTGTGACTTTTATCTTTTCAGTTGACTTGACACTTTAGTTCAGAACTCTAAGAAAAGGGAAATATTTCACTGTGTTTCCATCCCAGCTTATGTAAACATTTTTCCTGTAAAAACAAGTGACTATGGGATAATTTAAGCACATAGCCCCTATTACTGAACAGTGTCTTAGAGTTAGCTAGTGAAGAGAGGCTGGAGCCAAACATTTACCAAATGTACACTGAACCATTTTAAAGCTGATAATTAGATACTTGAGTGATGTACATGACCATTTAGAATAGTCAACGTTGAGCTGACTCTGAGGCCATATGACATTTAAATACAAGAACATCTTGCTATGAGAGGTTTCTAGAGCTCAACAACCCTATCATTATTTGACAGTTTGTCCCAGGTCCATCATGCCCCCTTCTTTGCATCTTCATGCCTCCAGTCTAGTATAGTAAGGACATCACAGTAGCTCATTATTTAAGAGTGCCCTGTGGTTGCCTCATGGAAGGTGGGATCCACCCATACCCCACCCAAAATTGGTTTGGATGTCAAGACTGAAGACACCACACACACACTAAGAGGATGTGGAAAGACTTTTTACTCACATAGTGAGCTTTATGGGGAGAGCAAGGCAGGTGTCTAGGCTTGTCCATTTGGCTTGAGTGGCTTTGGTTTTTACTGTGTTTATAGATTGGAACCGAGTGAGGGTCCTTGTGCATGGCATGGACCAGGGTTTGTTGGTTGATCTTGCTTCCCAGCCCCAAGGGAGGGAGCACCCAGGCTTTCTTACCAGCTTGCACAGATATGGGTCAAAAGGGAAAGGGGGAGTGATAGTGCTTGAAGGCTGTCAGCAGTTAAACATCAATAATAGAGTCAGAATTTTTATTACAAAGAGGAATTCAGAAAGTTTTCTGGGAATTAATTATGCATTTTATATGGGACTTCAGGTGCAAAGGACACTGTATTGATTGATTCAAACTCCTGGCTGTAATATTTTAGCTGATTACCAAAAGCATTTAGCAATAGTAAGTTCTGAATCCTTACTTTATTCTTATTATTTCAGTATCTTGGTCTCTCCTTGAGTCTTTCCTTTCCAATTCTGTATTTTGTTGTCATTAATTTTCCTAAGCATTGCCCTGCCCATGTTGGACCTTTGCTCCCAAACTTACAATTACTCTCCATTGCCAACTGAATTAAGTCTAGAATCCCTTGGAAAAGTGAAGTCCATTTATGTTCTAGCCTTAAGCTGTCTGATTCAAGAAGAGGTGGGAGGAGATGCTGAAATCTGTGTGAGGAAAGCCACTGACCAAGTGGGAAGCCAAAGTCTTTCTTAATGGGACCATTCTCAGGTGCCCCAACTGACCTCGTGTTTTTGTCTCTCTTCCTTGTATTTTGCTGTTCTCCTGCCTGGAATACTCTTTCTCCCAATTCTGTTGGTGAAAATTCCATATATTCTTTAGGATTTATAGCTTATTCTCTGTAAGAAGTGGTTCCTTGGATCTCTCAACTGGATTACTGGATATAGTATCTTTCTCTTCTGAACTTTTACAGAATTTTAGACCTCTCTAATGATACATCATATTGGGCTTATGTAATAGCTCTTTATGTTCTTGTCATTTTCCTCTTGGGAATTGGGGAGGTGAAATGTCTAATCCATCTTAAGGTTCTCTATCATGCATTTAACATAGTTTATGTTTAATACATAGTTGTTGAATTCCATTGTTTCCCTTTAAGGAGAGAGTAATTTCATTTAACTATTTTTTAAATTCCTGAATTGTCTGCACTTAAATTCTCCATGACTATACCTTCTTTTAGGTTTTATAAATTAAAAGTTGTAATTTTATTAATTAATGACTCTTTTTAAAGTAAATGTAATAAATTTAATGGAAAAAATTTAAAGACTATTATAGTATTTCTTTTTCTTGCACAAAAGGCATATTCAAACATTTCTATTATTTTTAAGCAGAAGCTGTAGATTAATAAATTTTGACCATAGTATTAGGTGATGCTGTGAATAAATGAGAAGCTGTAAGAAATTGAGATGATTTAAGCTTTTTATTATGAAGATAAAAATTTTTTTTGTATCTAAACAGACTGACCCCAAACCAAAAGAAGTAGCCAAAATATCATTTAATGAAAGCTGACACTAGAGAACTTCAGATATTGCGTGAACTGTATTATACATACCAAACAAGAGTCTTTGGGGGAATTATATTTATTTTTGGAAGTCAGTGGTCTATAATTACTTCCTTAATATGTATTAAAAATCGTTTCCCCAGGGAAGATCTGCAGTTTTTCTTCTTTCCCCTTTTCTATTTATTTGACTATTTTCTATAGACAGGAAGCCAGGATATAATAACAAAGACATGCTCTTCCTGCCCTTAAATAGGTCACTCTCTGCTGGGGACCAAAATATAATGTGTGATAAGTGCTAATGATCAAAGGAGTCAGAATTTAATGCTGGTCTGGGTCTTGAAGGATGAGCAAGAGTTCCGTGGAGAAGGAGAAGAATGGCTGTGCCGGGCAGAGAAAAGAGCCTGGAGGAAGGCACAGAGGTACAAGACAGCAGCAGCACCTTGGGGAAAATCCAGCAGCTTGCTTCAACTGGAGCCTATGCTGCAGGCCTGGCAAAGGCGAAAGATGGGGCTGATGGGCTGGGGCTGGATTGTGAAGGGTCTTTGGTGCCAGGCCAATAATTGAACTTGATTTTGTATGCATTGAAGAGCCGTTAGAGATTTTAAAGCAAGAGGATTAATGATTATCCTTGAGTTTTAGGGACAGATGAGATGGAAGGTGGAAGGGGAGGCAAAGAGGAGGGAGGGAGGGAGACCTTGCAAGGAAGGTCTGATCAGTGGGGAGAAGGGGATGCATTCAAGATGAGGTTTATTGAATGACTGAAAGGGGAAAGGAAACAAAGGAAAATCTGAGGTTAACTCTGAGGTGTCACATTTGAGCCAAGGGACGAGATGGCTGATATGCCAAGGAGGTCAAAGGAGCTGAAGGGGGAACAGAAGCCATTGGGTTTGGTGTGATGCCCACATTCGTCACCTTGGGGACTATGGTTCAGTAGAGTGGTTTGAGTAAAAACTGAGTCAAAGTAGAAGGCAAGGAGAGGCAAGGAACGGCGGAGAGCATGGACTTTCATTTTACAATGTGTAGCAGTAAGGGACGAAGAAATGTTGGTAGCTTAAAGAGGAAACATATTAAAAACATGTATTTCTGATTATAAAAGTAATGCTGAGAAAATTTAGAAAGGACAGAAAATTAAATAAGAGAAAAAATCAGCTATTATCCTACCACCAGAGACAACCATCATTAATGTTTTATATTATTTTCTTCCAGGTGTTTTGTTTGTTTGTTATTTCTACTTAATTGTGTGTATGGATGATTTGGTATATTGGAATCTAGGTTTCTGTTTCTTTATCTTTATTTTTTTATTTTTTTCATGGAGGAGTTGTGGATGTGTCTGTAGGCTAAAGGGTAGAAGCCAGTGGAGTAAGAAAAACTGAGGGTAGTTTGTGGAGGAGGTTATCTATGGTGAGGGAGAGAATAATTGATGGAGGTAGATCCTCAAACAGGCTAGAGGGGTTAAAATTATAGGTAGAAGGATTAACCTTAGAATATTGAGAAAAGGAGAAATGCATAGATGAGGATATAAAGAAATATAATCAGACAAGATAGGCCCACGTGCAAGTCAGGGAGTGAGCCTTCCTTTCTTTTCTTCCTCCCTTCATTTCTTCAAAATCATATCCCAGAGCAGTACCACACAGAACAAAATAGAAGTGAATTCAGTGCGATGGCCTTTGGCTGCGGTCACAGACCTGCAAAAATCAACCATGCTTTTATTTTATTTCAGCAAATTATCTTAGCTGTTTGGTACAGGTAGGTTGTGTTGGATATTTTGGGTTGAGAGTGGCAGAAACCCAGCTCAAACTGGCCTAAACAAGAAACAAAAAGAATTTATTGACACTGTGTAAGGAAAAGCTGGGGGCAGGGGAACGGAAGGGGAAATGGCAGGGAGGGAGCAGGGTGGAAGGTGTAGAGGGCTTGGCTTTAGGCCCAGCTGGATCCAGTTGATCAAATGGTATGAAGAAACTCTTCATCTCTCTTTACTCTGTTTTGGTTTCCTTCTTAGGCAGCTTTTCTCCAAGTGGTGACCGAGATGGCCAGTTTTTATCTTATCAGCTTAATCATTCCTGTGGAAAAAGACGGTCTCTTTTCCAGTAGTTTTGAGTATTCAAACTGGGCTAGGCTCTCCCTGGCCAGCTGGGGTCATGTGCCTATCTCTGGATAAGTCATCTGGTCCTGGGGAATGTGGGATTCTCCTTGGCCAGGCCTGGATCCTGTGCCCACTGCTGGGGTCAGTAAGTATCATTAGCCCCACCTTAACCATGTAAGTGAGGAAGGAGTGAGAGAGTGGTGGTTTCCCCAGAGGAAAGCTGGGGGGTGGGGGTGCTGTCAAAAGAAGGGGAGAATTTTAACTGGGTGGGCAGAAACAAACTGTTCTCTATGTACATTCATTTTTTTATTTTGTTGAAAAATACATATTTTTGTAACTTATGTATCTAAAATACAGCAGTTTAGGAATATCATTTGAAGAGTTATTTCAGACTTAAGGATAATATAATTTTCATTATTTATAAAGTACAAACTATTCCAAAGATCTATTATTTTGTTCTGAAAAAAAAAAAATCTTAAATTTCAACCGATATTTATATGAATATTATAATATGTTTCAAATAAGAAACACAGAGTACTAAACAAGTTGACTCAAAGTTAATGTTTGTTATTGATAACAAAAGGTCATAGCAACTCAATTTAAACAAGTTAATTCAAATACTTGGTTCACTTAACTTGTAAAGGGCCATTTCATTAAGATTCCTTTCCTGACAAAGTTATTGTTAAGATAGCAACTAGAGAGAAAAATATCTTGGAAGAAACTAACATAAACACATTGAAGTTCTGTTTTCTTTCAATACTGAAATTATGAATCTCCACTCTTGAGTTTCCTTGGTATCCTGTATACATTTCCCATATCTAAAGGACCTGTGTCAGCTGAGCCCTCTCCATTCCTAGCAATTAAACCTGAAGGTGTCCAATGAACTCTTCTCCATCTGTGAAGTCAGAGGCAAGGCTGTCTTCTGAAGGTGAAGGGGATAGGATTGGGATTGCATTGAAAAAGCATGAGCTGCAGAAATAGAAAGATCTGTGATTAAATTTCTCTCCGCCATTCAGTAGCCGTGTACTTCCATGCCATTAGGATCCTCATCTGTAAAATGGGGATAAGAACAATACCTGTACAGGGTAATCATCATCATCATTGTCATCATTGTTCTTACATTAGTAGCTAATATTTATTATCGCATTTAATGCCCATGACAATCTGATGGAGAAAAGAATGCTGTCTCATTTTACAGATGAGGAGAGGAGGGAGCAAAGAGGTTAAGTAGCTGCTTAAGAGTTATGAGGGTTATCAATACAGTATGGTCAGTGTTGTAGGATAATACCTGGCATTGAGCTTTGTTGCCCCAGTAAATGGTAGCTGTGATTATTAGGTGGTTTAAGGGTAGTTGGAGAGGTTTGGCAGATCATCTGTCATGACTACCGATTGCAGAACACCCAGAGCATTGAGGCCTTTGCTGAAGTTAGAAATCACACATTCCCATTGGTTGCCCACTGTTAGATTTTCCTTAGGTAGGAGCTAATGGAATAGGAGCAGGAAGAGAGAAAGAGGATGGGTGGGTTCACCCAGGGCTGGAGAGGGATAAGGTGGTGACCAGGACGTGCTGCCGAAATGCTTCACTGCCTGGTGCACGTTAGGGAGAGGGGACAGGAAGCCCAAAGGGGCATGGAAGGGAGGAATGGGGAGGGCTGGAAGATCTGTAGGGCACAATATGCCATAAGAAAACAGGCTTCTGGGGAGTGGTGGAAGGATCGGAAGGAAGATTCCCCCCAGTGGGATTTTATACTCTAAAATGTCAGAGGTGAAATAGTTCCAGGATCTAAGCTTCCTGGAACAACTATGACAGTAAGTTACTAACATGGCTATAAAAGTTGTTGGAATAGAGGAAGTAAGCAAAATGTGTGGTTAGAGGGTGGTGGGTGGTTTTCATGGATGTAAAAAAAATTGTATAAGATAATGAGTTAGGAAGAAAAAAACGGGGTCGGAGGCTGACATTTTTAGGGCATCCAGGGTTGTTGCAGGGATAAGACTCTAAAGAGGAGGAGTTTTTGAGTGAAACTACCATCATCCCCATTGGACGAGCTCTGTGGGCAGGTTAGGTGTTTGCTGGCTCCATCTCTTATTTGGAGATAATGAGAAAATAAGCTGCATATTCTTGAGGTTTTTAAGAAAAGTAGTGCCATCAAGGAAAAGCAAGTTCTTTTAAGATAAGTAGGTGGAGAGAACATTCTTGCTTTACTTATGGCAAATGGTACTTCTGCTACCAATGCTGAAATAATCCTCCAACACCGCATGTGCCTTCAGAAGAGAACAATTAGGAGGACTACAGTGGAGGGGTGGGGAAATTGGACTTTAGCTCCTGGTACATTGCCCCAATCAAAGAGAAGTTGAAAGCATTCCTCTGAGGCCAATGTTACCCATGTTTAGGAAATTCATCCTGGAAGAAAGGGATCTCTGATGACCAAGGGGCCCCTCCAAGGAGAGGGATTTAAGGCTAGTGGTCCAAAGAATTGTGAAAAACTGAATGAGAGTAAACATAAGCCAGAACAGTCAATGATAAAACATGATTAATTCAGTCAAAAATTTTATGTGATTTAAGAGTTTCGTGGAATTGACTGGAACCACCCTAAAAAACAGGAGCCATCATAGAAACATATTATAGAGAAAATTAAATGGTTACATTTTGATGTGGAGAATTTTAGTGTAAATGGAAGTAAATGTCAATTATGGAAACTATTCTGAAAGATTATCATGAGCAGTAACTAAATATGGATAATTAGAGCAATGCGCATTTTCTCCATGGCTTTCTGTATTAAATTTGTACTGTTTACAACTCAAAATAAGTTTGGCTTCTTTTGTGGCACTGCAGATATGGAAAAAGAAAAGGCTATAGGCTGTTTTCTGCTTCTTAGATCATCACTGATAAGAATAACCATATTTAGAACATTTTTCTTGATGAATAAGTAAAAAATAAATCATTTCTTTGCCACATAACTATGTTAGTTCTGGAAGGCTAAGGGAAGTGAGAATTTTTTGAGTTCTAAGGCAAGCTGTAGAGTAGACAGGGTGAGTTAGGCGATGCTAATTGGAGCAGCTGGCTGCTATCTAATTGTTATCTGTATTTGTCCTGGAGAGTGCACATTATATATCTATATATTTATGCCACAGTTCCGTTATTTTACGTTTGAAACCTTTCTTTAGGTCACTTGAAGAACTATTTTATAAAACTCAGAAACTAAGCAAATACAGTGTTGAAAAACTTTTGACTACCATATGTAACGGGAAGAAAAAGATAGTGGTTTATATTTTATATAAGTCTGAATAAGGTTTCTGTTTATTAAAGGAATAGTTATTGATATAACGAAGATCACTGTAGTGTAAATTGATTGAAAGGTTTAAGAATTTCATAGAGGTATTTGGTTTCAAATAGGTGTGCCAAAAATACATTAATACCGACAGAAGAAAGCCAGCCTGCCCTAAAGAGCAACCAGAGGGACATAGCAGGTTTTGAGGCAGCCCATCTTCTGGAACCCTGACTCAAACGAAGTCAGAGCCTGTGTCTGATTAAAAAGAAGTTCAGTCCCTGGTTCATTTAGGCAAGTTCTGCAAAGCTAGTATGAAGCGGAGAGTACATAATTACCTGGAGAGTCTGGATCAATATAGATAATCAGTCTGAGAAGGGTAAGAAGAGCATCATGCTGGTTTTAACAAGTTCACAGGAAGTAGCACAGAGGTATATAATGGAAACTCTGAGATAAAGGTAAGAAGTTTTGAAACCAGATGGTATCCAACTATAAGTTTGGCTATAATAGTTACCCTTAGTCGATTGCATTCTTTTCCCCCCCTGTTTCTCACATGCCTACAGGAGGATCAAGCATTGGGCCAACTTTGGTGTGATAATCACCACTAAATAGTATCTTACTCTGCAAAGGGTGAATCATGTTTAAACTGTGAACTGAGGACTTAGCTTTTCAACAATCCCAAAAGATGTTAATTAGTGACCAGTGGTCCATCTTTGGTGACATTTGTCCTTGCAAGCATTCTTATGCCATGACCAGAAGTCTTCAGTCAGAGCCCGTGAGCATGTGATCTTCGTCTAGGAGGTTGTTATGATATTCAGGATGGGTGGCTTTAAGCTTGACGCACTCGTTCTCCTCAGAACACCTGTTCTCTGATTCAAGAAGCTAAAACCTTGCTACCAAGACACCTAATTTTAATTAAATTCCCCAAATATTTTTTAAACTTGGGCTAAAATAGATTATATAATACATGCTCTACAGTTCTTTGGAAATGTTCTTGTGGCTTAAAAGGTTTTCTTCGTAAGATGGTATGTGATGATACTATTTAAAAGTCTTTCACTGTTACATTTTATTAAATATGACATCTTTTTCCACAAATTTTCAAATGTTGTGTATGATCAGAAATAAAACACTGTCTTGAAGTCAGAGAAAGCAGTTTTATCTGTAGGCTTTGGTCATGCTCCCTCTGGAAAAAAGTTTATCTCACAAGCTTCCTCTTTGGAATAGTGGCTTACATGAAATAGAAAATGGAGTAACCACTCATTAAAGAACATGTGAGTCCTTTAGGACTACTTTCCTTCATCACTTTTTGGATTGTGGCAGTAAGCCTTCTAGGATGAGTTCAGGGCACAGCTGTAAAATAAACAATATTTATACTTGAACTCTAGCTCATAGTTCTAGTCCCTTCTTTTGGGTCTTCCAAATTCTAATAGGCTTCTCCTTTCATTGACACTGAGGTGTATGTGACTGATTATAAAGAACATGAACTTGTAACTTTAGCCAAAAGGTAAAATTAAACTATTTAAATCTCAGCCTTCCTAGACCCCTAAAATTACTCAGAATAGGTGATTGCTTATTCTAGCAAATAAAAAAAGCCAGCCTGCCTGCCTCTTTACCCCTCTCCTTCGTTCCTTTTATTCTTTACTAGCTGGAGAAGCCAGAAATCAAAGTGGGCCATGACTTTCTTGTCTTGTTGCGTGCAGTCATGATATTAAGGCATTAAAACAATGTTAAATGGAAGAGCATTTTCTGTTAGCTGTTATAGATTCAGTTCCATGTTGCAGGGAATATTCTGTAGCCTTTAATCTCTGGTTAGATTAGAGACAGCTGTTGTAACCTCTTCCAGTTCCCATTTCCTCTCTCAAGAGTATGAGATGGGCCTAAATTAGAATTGAGGTTAAACTGATGATGAAGAGCTGACTTTGTTTCTTCGTTTGTCAGCTAGAAACATCTATTTTCTGAAGCCTCTGGCAAGGCCTTTGAGAAAGGGTTAGGCAGGTTGTAGGTAGGGGAGGGTGAAATTGTGTGCCCTCACCTAGGTGGTGAGGGATGCTTATCCTCCTTACGACCTACTCCAACCACCCCTTTTTGTCTCTGGACCCACAAATAGAGTCACGTCTTACTGTGTTCCAAAGGGACAAAGGCAAAGCCTGACTTTGGAGGAAAAAGTGTAGACTGCAAAGTACTTGCAGGATTTTGTAATGTATATTACCAGAAACCAAGGGAATATGTGTGGGAATTGATTCTAAGGGTGAAACACCAAGAAGGAAGGAATGTATACCGAATTAGGCTATCTCTGTTTACCAGAGATTCTGGATTTAGTATTATAGCTGCATGGCTGGAACTCTAACAGTTTTTAGTTTATTTGATAGAGGGAACTTGGACTCAGTGAGCTTACATTTGATGAGGTCCAGATGCTGGAATTTCCTTTGCGTAATGTAGAGGAAGGAATCCAAAGGCCTATGGAGACAAGAATGTTGGTATGAATTTCTCAAGTAGGTCTTGCTCTCCACCAGAGGAGGTCCTCTTCATTAAAGCATGGAGAAAATTGAGAAGTACATCAGTGAAAGGAGTATCCTCAGATGGTTGTCCTCTGTCAGGTGGCTGTGGCAGTGGGAGAGGCTGCCACTGGGAGAGGCTGTTTGGTTTCACTGGGCATGATGGGTCCCAGAGGAGCAGAGGCCAAGTGGTGTAGAGCTTAACCACCGGACTCAGGGTGGGCACACTGACCATAATGGATAGTAGAATAATTAAAATATTTTATCCTGGAGGGAATCTTTGGCAACAGCTAGTTGATTACAGTATCTTTTCTTGTTATAAGAAAATTTCTTATAACAAGAAAACTCCAGGTCTGTGGGCGAGAAACCTGACTTGAGTGACCACAATGGAAAGGCACAGCCTCTGAGCCCCGTTTCCAGATCCAGGTCACACTCAGAGCCTCTTAACTGGAGAGGAGGCCAGGGCAGTCACTGTCTTCTCCCATGAGCTGTGGTGACCAGCGAACGAGCCTTATAGAGCCTGTTCTGGAAATGCTGAAAGAAGGCTGAAGCTGGAACCAACTGCTGGGGATGCTGTCAGGAACAGCAAGCAAAGCAAGAAAGAGCAGGTTCCTTCTCCCTCCTTTTGCCTTGTATTGTCTCTGGCACACCCTACTGGTAGAACCTAACAGGGACCTGGGGGGAGAAGCTGGTTTTCAGATTCCCAGCTCCAGCATTGCAGAGTGTGGAAGGGTGGGTTTGGAGTTGAGAGACAGTTGCTTAATATCCAGCACAGGTCCCCTTGCAGGAGCAGACTTTATATTGATATGCCACATAGTTGTTTCTAGATCGTTCTTGCTTCTTTGGTAATTGGTGCTAGTTCCTCTTCTCCCTTCTCATGGCTTTGTGAGAGTCAAATTGAAGAAGGCCTGATAAGCCCCAGTTCTCGGATTTGCCCATGACTGTAGCCAGGGGCTGGGGCAGAAGAGAAGGGAGGGATGCAAAACTTCCCCTTTACTTTTTGTTTCCAGGTGGTTTGGTTTATGGCTCCTGGTCCCTTATCACCTGTAACTCTGTGTTTTTGTTCTTTTGGTAGAAACCTTATTCTTCAAGTTCCCTCCCTATCACTTATCATAGATCATCTCTGAATCTCTTCTCTCATGTTTTCCAGTTTTCAGTGCCTCTTATTTTGGCCTTCCCTCCCCATTATGCCTCCATCCCCAGCATTTCTGGAAATCATCATTTGTTTCAGTCTGCTTGTGGGTATCTGGGCATTGACTCCTGAGCTGTGTCCCTTCCCCCAAGGAAGTTATTATTTAGGAGTGGATTACTATTATGGGGGATGTATACTGGTTAATGTGTGTCCACTTGCTCCTTTTCTGAGGGAGCACGATTATAGATAAGCTGAGTTTGCAGGGCTCTTTGGGCCAGGTAACTCCCAAAGAGTGCTATCAAGTGCAGCAGAGCAGTGTGGCCTCTTTTCCAGTCCGTCCATAGTGCACTGGCCTCATTTTTACTTTGCTTATCTTTTTCATCATGGCATGATTCAGTCTTCAGGCTATTCTCTCCAAGGGAAGATCCTAGGGGATGAAGTAATTGCATATTTTGCCCTTACTGATCTAGTTTAGCACTGGCAGAAATAGATGCCTATTTCCCAGGACCATCCAGAATCTTTATCAGTGTCTGCTATTCTCTCAAAGCTTGGGGAAGGTGTGGCTCTGTGTTCTGCTCCCCTTTCCCTTCACTATTTTTGGGACAAGTTTTGTAATCTGTCAGCACTCACAGCTGCAGGCCACACAATAGCAACTGCTCTCCTCCTTGAGCTGCAGTTACCAAGAAAGAAAAATAACCAAGTCCTCAGCGAGGAACGGAGCGGCTCATCCAAGAGCTTCTTAGGAATCTGAATCTCATTGGATGGGATGTTTCCCTGCTAACCTAGAAATTCACCTTTCTGTGCTCAGTCTTTTGTAGCTACCTATCTTGGCAATGCTTGTCATTTAATAGGAGAAATAGAATAGGATTGTTACCGAATCTTGACTAAAGGAGGGGAGTCTCCCTGGAGCTAACTCTCTTGACTACTTGTTTCATAATGTGAATGAAAATAATAGACCCGCTGGCATATGCCCATGAGCCATTGCTCTGTACCTGTTATTTTTTAGGAGGTAAGTTAGAAATATTTTGTACTTCTTTCCTTTATGGCTTTATCATTTTAGATAATGTGTTGCTTTTGTAAAATTCTCATTTAAGGAAAGAGCTACTCTAATGATAACCTTTTTTTTGCCTTTCCTCTAAATTGGTCATTATTTTGATCATTGCTTTCCCAGGGAAGATCTCTCTCTAATACATTACTTTGCCAGGATATCACTAGTGGGGTTACAATGTAGTGTAATGGATGGAGTGTAGTCTTTGGAGACAGACTTAACCTAGTTTCAAATCCCAGCTGTGCTACTGACTAGGGTTGTGACTTGATTTCTGTGCCCCACAGTTTTCTAATTTGCAAAGTGTGAGCTAACAAGATCTTATTTGTGAAGGTTGGGAAAAAGAAATATATGTAAAGTGCTTAGCATGGAGCTTGACACTTAGTAAGGACCCAGTGAATGGTTACTACTAAACCATTTATTTGGATGTTTTCATTTTCACTGTATTTTTACACGTGACGTTTTATTTCTCTCCCTAAACCTGGTGTAGAGGTCAGGGTAGCCATGTTTCCATTTGGGAACAGGGAAACAAGGCGTTGGAAGACTGGGTGGTTTCCTTACATTTTTTGCGGGTGCTTGTGGCTTGAGCAGTGGTTCCCACCTGACATTGTGGATCCAAGGGGTTGAAGAAGGACCACGAACTATTTTCATCATTTCAGAACCCTAACAGAAATCTTCATGTGCCTACAATGAGGCCCCACAGGCTTATCGAAATGTGTAATTAATCTGCCTTTGATTTGAATTACATAAACTCCCTATAGGAACGTTGGTTATCACATGCTCATCAGAAGCTCTCCTCCACACTTAAATGTCTAAGAAAATATCAGCAAATGAATTAAGCCAGATTGATAACAAAATCTTCCAAAACAGCGTTTTGTGAAGTAAAACATATAATGATTCCCTAAAATGGCATACAGATAGGGCAGCCCATGTGTTTGGATAGCCAAGACATTATTGAAATCTTGGGGATTTCCCCAAGGATTAGAATCCCAAACCCAAAGCCTTAAGTTTCTTGCTAAGTTGCTTAGCAGCAAGATAAGTTTAACACCCTGATTTCAAACTATCCCGAGGTTTGATAATATCCACTTCTCTTCTCAACAAGAAATGATCTCTTGGGGAAGCTGGTCCTTCACACTGGAAGGTGCGTTCTTAGACTCCCACCTGGAGAGACTAGTAACTGTTAAGCAGTTACTAGTCTCCCAAGAACTAGCTCCCAAGAACTTGTGCCGTAACCTCTCTGAGTCATCATTTTGCCAGTAACCTTTGTTGCTGCCTCATGAACCGTTTCTTCTTCTTTATGCTGCAGCCTGAGCAGTTGGGGAGAACCATGACCCCCCAGCTGGTAGGATGCTGTCTTTTTAGACAGGGTCAGGAGAGCATCTGGTCCTCCCTAGGCACCTGTCCTTTCACTAGGAGATTTAGTTTAGATCAGCTTATTTGGATTTAACCTCAATCTGGACCTGCTATCTAGATGAATAGTTTCTGATGTAACTGCTTGTCCAGACGACCCTTGTACCTGGATAAAAAGGAGTTACATAGCAATTGAACAAATTCTATAATGATGTTTGTCCCTGGCAGGTTCTAGACTTCTAACACTATTAGAACTCAGGTTAGGTCTCTTCTACCGTTTTGGTTCCCTTTTTCCTTAAGTGAGATGATAAAAAATTAGAGAGATCCATCTCAGGCAGTGGGAGTGTTTCTCTAACACAAATTAACATGCGCTCACAGTTTATGAAGCAGGAGTTGGAATCACACAAACTTAGATTTGAATTCTGGCTCCCTTACCAGCTGGATAACCTCAGTCACACACCTCAACTTTTCAGAGCTTTAGTTTTTCATCGGTTAAAGGTCCTAATACCTGCCTTGAAGAGTGGTCATGAGGATTAGAGGAAACAGTATATTTGTACTAACAAAGTTACATAAGCAGGTTCTGAGACTGGGGCAAGGCTTTAAAGCCTTTGAAAGAACAGTGTGACAGCAACTCCCATTTTGGGAGAAACCACTGTGTTGGTTTGTTACTGGGAGTGTTTTTTAACGGTCCCGTCTTCCTGTTTGAGAGGCAGTTTGGTGAATTAGAGTTTGCAGCATGACTTTTGGTTTTGGATCAATGGAGTTTAAACATTGGCTTTGCTGTTTATTAGTTGTGTGGTCTTAGAACCTGTTTGCTTAGGTCTAAACTTCCTGAGGTGTGAGGAAAAATGTTGATGTTCGTGAAGTATCTCATACCATACCTGACACACAGCAAGGACTCATTTATAACGCCATTTTACCCCCGTGGTCTTTTGGGTCTCCAGTACTAAAATTGTATAGTAACTGTTTGTTGAAGGAGTGGCTGAAGCAGCAATCTCATGCATGGGAATACACACACACACACACACACACACACCCAAGGGAAGGCTTTTAACTTATTTGAAGGTTTAAAGGAATGGACATCTTATATGTCTTTATAAATCGTATTTTCAAAGATTTTGCCTTCTTATATTTGAAGTTTTATTTTCCACTACATCTGACAGCTACAGTGTCATTTCCTGCTAGTTAGATGTATAAGGCTGTTGATTAATTATTTAATGAGAAACACAGACTGGGTTTTAGGGCACTGAATAATTAATGAGCTAATAGATTTATAAATAATTTACTATTTTCTTACATTTGAGGAGTTAAAATATATTTTAAAACCTTGAATATATCCTTAAGCAGAATTAGACCAAAGGGGAAAGAATTAAAATAAACAGATATGTAATTGGATGTGAAAAGAATAGCTTTGGCAGACAGTATGAGACAATGTCTATGTCCAAATTTACCAGTTATATATAGCTTCAAAAGCAATTTCATGATAACTTTAATAATTCAGGACCAGGGTTAACAGTTATAATAATCTTGAAAAAGTTTGTCACCATGATTTCCCCATTACCCATAGTAAAGTCTTAAAAATCAATTTTTAATTAAAAGTAATAAACAACACTTTGTTAGACCACATCAATAAGCACAACACCATTTCTAATACAGTATGACTTTCACAACTTTGAATTAAAAAATGACTGAACTTTGTTATATACTATGAAGTAAATGAAGGTGATAATGATCCTATTATTTCAGGTTGTGTGCTCAGTTTGGATAAATTACATCTCAAGTGTATTTTTGCACTCTATTAGAGTATTAGCTGTCTGCTTGGCCTTTGTTTGACCATTTGACCAGCTAATGGCCAAATCTCCACTCTTCCTCTTTAAACACTTTGGCCTTATTAGCTGCTGCAGTGAAGCAAAATCTCATGAGCTTATACAGTTATTCTTGAAATAGTTATAGGTTTTAAATGGGCAAAACCACAGTTGGAAAATCCCTAGAATTAGAAGACCCAATGAAGGTGTGTAGATGTTTTCAGTCTGCTTTATTCTTGACTAAAACCTCTTAGAATTACATGTCCAGATCAGCCAGATTTATTAGAATCTTAGTGGTTTTTTTTTTTTCTTTCACTTGCTTTTCAGAAAAGTAACTTCGTATCATGGAGTTTTTCTACTTATTTATGGCAGGGCTTCAGGGAAAACTTCTCAATCCTCATAGAAATATGCCAAGGAATTTCTAGTAGAATATGAATTCCTCTTTTGCAAGGGAAGTGGCTGTACATTTTTTTTTCTTTTTCTTTTTTTTTTTTCATTTTTATTGAGATTGTTCAGATACCATACAATTATCCAAAGATCCAAAGTGTGCAATCACTTGCCCCTGGGTACCCTCATACAGCTGTGCATCCATCACCACACTTAATTTTTGTTCAATTTTTAGAAACTTTTCATTACTCCAGACAGGAAATAAAGTGAAAGATGAAAAAAGAAAAAAAGAAAAGGAAACTCTAAACCTCCCCTATCCCTAACCGACCCCCCTCAATTGTTGACTCCTAGTATTGATATAGTACATTTGTTACTGTTTATGAAAAAATGTTGAAATACTACTAACTGTAGTATATAGTTTGTAATAGGTATATAGTTCTTCCCTATATGCCCCTCTATTATTAACTTCTAATTGTATTGTCATACATTTGTTCTGGTTCACGAAGTGATTTCTAGTATTTGTACAGTTGATCATGGACATTGCCCACCATAGGATTCAGTTCTATACATTTCCATCTTTTGACCTCCAACTTTCCTTCTGGTGACATATATGACTCTGAGCTTCCCCTTTCTACCTCATTCACACACCATTCGGCGCTGTTAGTTATTCTCACATCTTGCTACCAACACCCCTGTTCATTTCCAAACATTTAAGTTCATCCTAATTGAACATTCGGCTCATACTAAGCAAGAGCATCTACATTTCTTCCACAAGGCAGGAGGGAGAGTCGAAGGTAGAGAGGCAAAAGAAAGAGGAAACAAAAAATAAATGACAGCTAGGAAGCAGTAAAAGGAAAAATAACCTTAAATCAAAGTAGAGTAAAGAATCAGACAATACCACCAATGTCAAGTGTCTAACATGCCTCCCCTATCCCCCCTCTTATCTGCATTCACCTTGGTATATCACCTTTGTTACATTAAAGGAAGCATAATACAATGATTCTATTAGTTACAGTCTCTAGTTTATGCTGATTGCATCCCTCCCCCAATGCCTCCCCATTTTTAACACCTTGCAAGGTTGACATTTGCTTGTTCACCCTCGTAAAAGAACATATTTGTACATTTTATCACAATTGTTGAATACTCTAGATTTCACCAAGTTACACAGTCCCAGTCGTTATCTTTCCTCCTTTCTTCTGGTGTCTCACATGCTCCCCATCTTTCTCTCTCAACCGTATTCATAGTTACCTTTGTTCAGTGTACTTACATTGTTGTGCTACCATCTCCCAAAATTGTGTTCCAAACCACACACTCCTGTCTTCTATCACCCTGTAGTGCTCCCTTTAGTATTTCCTGTAGGGCAGGTGTCTTGTTCACAAAGTCTCTCATTGTCTGTTTGTCAGAAAATATTTTGAGCTCTCCCTCATATTTGAAGGACAGCTTTGCTGGATATAGGATTCTTGGTTGGTGGTTTTTCTCTTTCAGTATCTTAAATATATCACACCACTTCCTTCTTGCCTCCATGGTTTCTGCTGAGAGATCCGCACATAGTCTTATGAAGCTTCCTTTGTATGTAATGGATTGCTTTTCTCTTGCTGCTTTCAGGATTCTCTCTTTGTCTTTGCCATTTGATAATCTGATTATTAAGTGTCTTGGCGTAGGCCTATTCATATCTCTTCTGTTTGGAGTATGCTGCGCTTCTTGGATCTGTAATTTTATGCCTTTCATAAGAGATGGGAAATTTTCATTGATTATTTCCTCTATTATTGCTTCTGCCCCCTTTCCCTTCTCTTCTCCTTCTGGGACGCCAATGATGCGTACGTTATTGTACTTTGTTTCATCCTTGAGTTCCCGGAGACGTTGCTCATATTTTTTCATTCTTTTCTCCATCTGCTCCTTTGCGTGTAGGCTTTCAGGTGTTTTGTTCTCCAGTTCCTGAGTGTTTTCTTCTGTCTCTTGAGATCTGCTGTTGTATGTTTCCATTGTGTCTTTCATCTCTTGTGTTGTGCCTTTCATTTCCATAGATTCTACTAGTAGGTTTTTTGAACTTTTGATTTCTGCCGTGTACATGTCCAGTGCTTCCTTTACAGCCTCTATCTCTTTTGCAATATCTTCTCTAAACTTTTTGAATTGATTTAGCATTAGTTGTTTAAATTCCTGTATCTCAGTTGAAGTGTACATTTGTTCCTTTGACTGGGCCATAACTTTGTTTTTCTTAGTGCAGGTTGTAATTTTCTGTTGTCTAGGCATGGTTTCCTTGGTTATCCAAATCAGGTTTTCCCAGACCAGAACAGGCTCAGGTCCCAGAGGGAAGAAATATTCAGTATCTGGTTTCCCTGAGGGTGTGTCTTAGAAAATTGCTCCACCCTTTGATGCCTCGGGTCACTGTGCTTTTCTGCCCAGCAGGTGACACCTGTTAGCCTATAATTCTTGACTGGTGTGAGGAGGTATGGCCGTGTTCCCCCAGGCTCTGGGGTCTGGTTCTGAATGGAAAGGGCCCCACCCCTTTCCTCCTAGAGAAGACAGAGCTCCCAGGTGGAGGTCATTAGCATTTCTCTGCTTCACAGCCCTGGAAACTGAAAATGACTGGGGCTTTCTCCACTGAGCCGAAAAAGAAACATTCGCCATGAAACAGATAGTCCCCTTCAGACCCAGTCCAAGGCAACCCTCAGGCTCTCCCAGGTCAGTCGTCACCCAAAGCCTCTGTCTGTTTTTGGGGCTGCGTACCTGTAGTGAGCAGTTCACACTCGCTACTTAAAACCCCAGTTGCAGCTCAGCTGAGCTGTATTCGCTTGCTGGGAGAAAGCTTCTCTGTGGCACCACGCGGCTCCGCAGCTCGGGCTATGGGGGAGGTGGTCTCCCGACCTGGTTCCACAGGTTTTACTTACAGATTTTATGCTGTGTTCTCGGGCATTCCTCCCAATTCAGGTTGGTGTATGATGAGTGGATGGTCTCATTTGTCCCCCCCGCAGTTATTCTGGATTATTTACTAGTTGTTTCCGGTTTTTTGTAGTTGTTCCAGGGGAACTACTTAGCTTCCACTCCTCTCTATGCCGCCATCTTCCACTTTCTTCATGGCTGTACATTTTTAAATAGTGATTCCCTATAAAAATTTCTTTTTAAGCTGCTCCTCCCTCTCTTTGCAGTAGATAATGTGTAAAATGGTGGATTTTAGATAAAAAGAACTCAAATTTGCATTATTCCATTTTTGCTCTAAGGAAGTCTGCAAAAAACATAAAATTGTAGCATGTTAGGACCGGAAAGGATCTCAGAGATCATCTGGTCAACCTCAGGGAGAAGGTGGCACAGCCAAGACAAGATCCCAGACTTCCCGACCCCTAATTCATGTATTCTTTCTAATCTCTACTGCTGGGATTTTCATTTTGTTTGTCAATTTAGCTTTATGGCGTTTCCTGGATTTGTACTTTTTGGTAAGTAGCTAATTACCAATTTTGTAGTATATGAATGATTGAGGTAGAGACGGAATACCGTGTTACAGAATTACTCAATGGAAGCATTTTAAATAAACAAATTGACTTTAACTCAACATTGCCCCTTTTCCCATAATCAAAAATGTGGTCTTTGACTATGTAACCAAATGGCTCATGGCGAATGTTTTTGACCTTTTAGAACAGAAGAATCAATAACAGAAGATGACAAGAGGAGGTACGTTTGGTGTTGCAACTGGATTTAATTTGAATAATTTTGCCCTACCTCATGGACTTAACACACTGTAGCAAATTAACAATAATACACATTCCACCAGGGAAACCCTTGGCACAGGGAATACAGGTAGGGAGCACGAGATCTGAAAAATCACTTGTCCAGGAATCGTAACCTCTACGCCTTTTATAACCTCTACTCCTTTGTCCTCTGCGCATGAACTTTCCATCCTTTGGTCTTTGGATGTCCTGCTCTCTCTAAAGGGGTGACTTCTCTTCATTCTCCTAGCCTTGTCTGTCCTCCGCCTCCTCTTTCGATTACCTACATTCTCTTTACACCTTAGCTCTCTGTTCCCTCATTTTATATTTATATCTATTTATAGGTAAAATATTTTTGTGTGTGCCCATAGCACCTAATACCATATTGACGACTCAGAATTATTGATAAATATTGATTGATTAAATATTTCACTCTACTGATATTTCTTTTTCTTCAATTCAGTTTTATGGAGATATATTCACATACCATATTATTATCCATGGTGTACAATCATATGTTCATAGTACCATCTATAGTTGTGCATTCATCACCCCAATCTATTTTTGAACATTTTCCTTACACTAGAAAGAATAAAAATAAGAATAAAAAATAAAATCAAAAAAGAACACCCAAATCATCCCCCCCATCCCGCCCTGTTTTTCATTTAGTTTTTGTCCCCATTTTTCTACTCATCCACCCATACACTGGATAAAGGGTGTGATCCACAAGGTCTTCACAATCACACTGTCACCCTTTGTAATCTACATTGTTATACAATCATCTTCAAGAGTCAAGGCTCCTGGGTTGGAGTTTGATAGTTTCAGGTATTTATTTCTAGCTATTCTAATACATTAAATCCTAAAAGGGTTATCTATATAGTGTGTAAGAATGTCCGCCAGAGTGATCTCTTGACTCCATTTGAAATCTCTCAGCCACTGAAGATTTATTTTGTTTCATTTTGCATCCCTCTTTGGTCAAGAAGATGTTCTCAATCCTACTATTCCGGTTCCAGGCTCATACCCGGGAGTCATATCCTGTGTTGCAGGGAGATTTACAGCTCTGGGAGTCAGGTCCCACATGGTGAGGGGGGTGGCGGGCAGTGAGTTCACCTGCCAAGGTGGCTTAGCTAGAGAGAGAGGCCCACATCTGAGCAACAAAGAGGCACTCAGGGGGAGACTCTTAGGCACAATTATAAGCAGGTTTAACCTCTCCTGTGCAGTAACGAGCTTCATAAGGGCAAGTCCCGTGATAGAGGGCTCCGTACATCAAATCGCCAGTCCTCAATGTTTGTGAGAACATCAGCAACAACCCAGGTGGGAAAGTCCAACATTTCCACATTTTCCCCCAGCTCCTGAGGGGACCCCTGCATATGTATTTTTATTCTCTGCCCAAATTACTTTGGGATGTATCTACTGATATTTCTTGTTATACTAAATTATAACACCTGACTGTTCTCCTACTTTCTCACTGCAACTAAAATATCCAAAAATTCTGCTCACTAAATATGGCTTTCTTTTTTAAATAGCTTCTTTTTAACATAGAAAAAATAATTATACATCCAAAGATGATCATATCCTGACTTCTATTTTTGAAAAATTATGAATAATTTTAATAAAATATAGTTGTTTAAAGTACTCCATGCTGCTATTGCTTCCTGTAAGTTTGTAGAACCATTTAAATTGGTCTGATTTTTCTATATCTGCTTACTTTAATTAAGAAACTATGGAGGGGTCTATGTTGGCCTACCATCTGAAGCTGTCAATATAGTGACCAGCCAAACAAAGACTGTACGGAAAAGTAAGTAAAGTCATGTGGTATTTATTGTCTCTCTTTATTTTTATATGTTGTGACAGAATATAAAACTTACCTTTCAGCTTGCCTGACTTAACCTACATAGTTACTTAGTTGCAGTGAACCATGTAAAAGCATTGTCTATTCATTGTAATAATTTGTCAGAATTGCCACCCACAAGTTAGAGTAATTCCAGAGCAAAATTCAGCTTCTATTTGTGGTTATGCTCCATGGATATTTAAATTTCTTGTTAATTTCAGTGATGATCGGTGTGAAAATGAAAACTAATGTTTGCATATAGTTACAGAGTTTTTGTAGAACATAAAGTTAAATTCCTGTAATAACTTATAAAATTACTAACTGGTGAGTAGTCTGGTGATGAAAGGAAAAATAACTGCCTATTGTATAATTACATAAAATGAGATTTCCTTTTCTGAGTTTCTGTAGTTGCAGGACTAATGAAGTTCTTTTGAACAACAGGCATGACTGTGACCTTGTAGATAGATTCTTGGGTAAGAATACCCAATAGTGAGGCTCATGGTAAAGAATGCTGATATACTAGCTAGCACTGTACAGTTGTCTAACGTATAGTTTTAAAGGACTATTTATAGGTTTGATTTGTTTACAAAGCTGTATTACATTATTTTTAACATACTGCAGACATTCATTTCTCATTGCTATTTCTCTCCTCTATGATTTAGGCTAGAAAATACAAATATGTCACCACTGTTTGTAGTTTTATGGTAAACTAGAATGTGTTCTACATAATCTGACTATTTAACTTTTCTTATTTTTCTCTTTAAGATTAGAAGAAAATATATGTTGACTCAGTAATCAAGAGGTACTGTATATTTTTCTAAATACTTCTGTATGTTTAGCCTTGATGATGAGTAAGCTGTAGACATTATTTCTGTGTACTCCAAGAAATCTTGAACTTCAGGATTAGTAGGGTCTCATAATTAAATCTATGTAATTGAGCATTAAAGAGTTCTTTAATGATGAAATCAGTTTTCCTTGCAGTTACTTTTTTTTCCCCCATTTCATTCTGTCTTCAATACAACTTAATTTACTTAATAAGACCAAGCTAAGGCTGGTCCACCTAGAACACTGAGGTTTCACACTTCTTCATTGCCCAAACTTTGAGTTGCTAGGACTTGAGAAATTACAAGGAGAAACCAGAGAGTCCAGGACTGGGAATTGGAATCGGATCAATATTAAATGTTTGGCAATAGCCAGGAGTTGGTTACTTTAGAGAGAAGGGATGTATCAGTGCCAGATATCTAATAGAGGTGGTCAATCACCATTGTACAGAAAGGCAATTATGTAAGAAGGAATAGTAAGAATCATAGACTAAGTTTACAGGTGGGATAGTATAACGCATGTTCACTATGGACAGAAGAAATAGTTGTCTTAAAGATAAGACACTGTGGGCCTGGGATCTTGGCAAAGAGCTTGGTATTGGAATAATAATAAGACAAACAAGAACAAGAAACAGAATAGCCTCATTTATTAACTACCCTCTACCAGGCTCTAAAAGGTACCGCATAGCATTTCCATAGAATCAGAGCCTCAGTTCATCCAGGCCAACAAGGTATCTGATCCTTGGATTCTCACTGTATTTCAGTCCTGCTGAACGACATCCACCTTCTTTTGGGAGTCACACTGCTTGGATTAGAATCCAGGCTCTTCCATTTACTAGCTGGGCAAGTTATTTCCACATTGTAGCCAGTTGTGTAATCTGTAAAATGGAGCTAATATTTAGCTTTAAGGGCTAGTGTTAGGATTAAATAAAAAATAAATGGTAGCTTCTGCTGTCATTGTTGTCATTGTCATCATCATCACTGTCATTATCATCATCATTGTCATCATCATTGTTCTAGTTTGCTAATGCAGCCAGAATGCAAAACACCAGAGATGGATTGGCTTTTATAAAAGGGGGTTTATTTGGTGACGGAGTTACAGTCTTAAGGCCATAAAGTGTCCAAGGTAACACATCAGCAATTGGGTACCTTCACTGGAGGATGGCCAATGGCATCCAGAAAACCTCTGTTAGCTGGGAAGGCACGCGGCTGGCGTCTGCTCCAAAGTTCTGGTTTCAAAATGGCTTTCTCCTGGGATGTTCCTCTCTAGGCTGCAGTTCCTCAAAAATGTCACTCTTAGTTGCACTTGGGACATTTGTCCTCTCTCAGCTATCCAGAGCAAGAGTCTGCTTTCAACGGCCATGTTCAAACTGTCTCTCATCTGCAGCTCCTGTGCTTTCTTCAGAGTGTCCCTCTTGTCTGTAGCTCCTCTTCAAAATGTCACTCACAGCTACACTGAATTCGTTCTGTTTGTCAGCTTATTTATATGGCTCCACTGATCAACTTAGACCCACCCCAAATGGGCGGAGCAACACCTCCATGGAAATTATACAATCAGAGTCATCACCCACAGCTGGGTGGGGCTCATTCCAAAGAAACACTCAAAGCATTGCAATCTAATCAACACTGATAATGTCTGCCCACACAAGATTACATCAAAGATAATGGCATTTGGGGGGCACAGTATATTCAAACTGGCACAATCATACTGTTATTCTTTTTTGTAACTAGAATCCAGTCATTGGCAGACCAAAAGAAAGATTGATTTGAAGTCGAACCAACTTCTTGCCTAGGGCCAGTACTGGAGTTGGTGTTTGGGATGGGGTGGAAGCACAGAATAAACTCACAGATGGACGTAAATAAACTTTCTGTGCTGGAGGCAAGGGACATAGAAGCTGTAAACACTTTTTTCCTGAAAAGAACTACAAAAATATCTGGGTAGCCACTTCTTCTAATACTTTCTCATCAAGGCAACAGCGTTATGGAAGTCTATCCCTAATACCTATGAACAAATTAGGGTGTTGGATTTCTCTCTGGGAATTTGCTAGAGATTTTCTCTTTCCAGTATTTTAAATAGGGTTCTAACCCAACATACAGATTTCTGAGTTCCCTGCCAGTTTCCCCTTTGCAGAAGTAATTTTTACTATTTGCATTAAAATAGGAACGATAGTCTATTTGAAAGCAAGCACGTATTACCATTTGCCCTCTTAAAAAATGGTCTGTTTCAAAGGTGCCCTGTAGGTGGCCATCAAGAGCTTGGATGTGGTCACAGTTCTGCTGCTGATAGGAGACCTTAGATGAGTCCCTTAACTTCTCTCAGTATCAGTCGTCTCATGGGAGAGTTAGACAAAATAAATGTTCAGCTTTGCCTGTGGATCTAAAATTCCCTGAAAACAATTTAGCAACATTGCTAGTAAGTCAGCCAGCATAACTTTAGGCAATGAACTAAAATATTTCCTTACTCTTTATGGTTGTAAATATATATTACTTTATTGCCACCCCTCTCTCTTCTCAATTTTCCCAATTCTTTAACTATTTCTAAACTTTAATTTGATCCTGATCTTTTTTTTTCCCTACTCCTTTGTGTCTGGCTTCTTTCACTTAGCATAATGTTTTCTATGTTTAGCTGTGCTGTAGCGTGTATCAGTACTTGTTCTGGTTTACTAAAGCTGCCATTATGCAAAATACCAGAAATGAATGGCTTTTATGAAGGGGATTTATTAGGTTACAAATTTACAGTTCTGAGGTCATGAAAGTGTCCAAACTAAGGCATCAACAAGAGGATACCTTCATTGAAGGAAGGCCAATGGCATCCAGAACACCTCTGTAAGCTGGGAAGGCACGTAGCTGGCATCTGCTGGTCGTTTGCTCCCGGGTTGCATTTCAAACTGACTTTCTCCAAAATGTCTCTGACTTTCTGTCTGACTTAGCTTCTCTCAGCTCTGCTTGGTTCTCCTGGGGTGTTTCTCTAAGCATCTAGGACTCCTCTCTTAGCTCCTCCGGACGAACTCCAGGCTTCATCTCTTAGCTTAGCATCTCCAAACATCTTTCTGTCTGCATCTTCAAGTTTCTCCAAGCTATCAGTGTCTGTGTCAGCTCCTGGGCTCTCTTAAGTACTCCAGTGAACTAATCAAGACCCACCCTGAATGGGCAGAGTCCACACTTCCCATTTAATCAAAGGTCTCACCCATAGTTGGGTGAGTCACATTTCCATGGAAACACTCAATCAAAAGGTTCCACCCACTGATATTGGATTAAAAGATCATGGCTCTTCTGGGATCCATAACAATTTCAAACTGTCATGGTACTATTCTTTTTACGGCAGAATAATATTCCATTGTATGGATATATACCACATTTCGTTTATCCATTCATCTGTTGATAGACACTTAGGTTGTTTCCACCTTTGGACAATTGTGAATATTGCTACAAGGAAAATTCATGTACAAGTTTTTGTTTGAACATCTGGTTTTAGTTCTTCTGGGAATCTACCCCAGAGTGGAATTGCTGGCTATATGCTAATTTTGTTTAACTTATTGAGAAACTGCCAAACTGTTTTCCACAGTGTCTGCATCATTTTACATTCCTGTCAGCAGTGTCCAAAGGTTCTAGTTTCTCCACATCCTTACTAACATTTGCAATTTTCCTCTTTTTTTTTCTCTTTTATTATGGCTATCCTAGTGGGTATGAAGTGGTATCTCATTGTGGTTTTGATTTGCATTTCCCTAATGTCTAATGATGTTCAGCATCTTTTCATGTGCTTGTTGGCCACTTATATATTGCGTTTGGAGAAATGTTTACTCAAGTTCATTGCGCATTTTTAGGTTGGGTTGTTTATCTTTTTGTTGAGTCATAAGAGTTCTTTATATATTCTGCATACTAGACCCTTACCAGATATATGATTCACAAATATTTTCTCCCCTTCTCCTATTTCTGCCATTCTGTAAGTTGTCTTTTTCACTTTCTTGATAGTGTCCTTTTATGCACAAAAGTTTTAAATTTTGATGAGGTGCCGTTTAATTTTTTTCTTTGTTGCTTGTGCTTTTGGTGTCATTTCTAAGAAACCATTGTTAAATCCAAGGCCCTGAAGATTTGCCCCTATGTTTTTTTCTAGGAATTTTATGGGTTTAGTTCAATTAGATCTTCAGTCCATTTTGAGTCAGTTTTTATATGTGGTGAGAGGTAGGGGTCCAAATTCAGTCTTTTGCATGTGGTTATCTAGTGACTCACACCACTGGTTGGAGAAACTATTCCTTACCCATTGAATGCTCTTGGCAGCCTTGTTAAAATTCAGTTGACCATAGATGGTTTATTTCTGGGCTCTCAATTCTATTCTAGTGGTCTATATGTCTATCTTTATGCTAGTACCACACTGTTTTGATGACTTCAGCTTGGTAGTAAGTTTTGAAATTGGTAAGTGTGACTCCTCCAACTTTGTGGTCTTCTTTTTCAAGATTGTTTTGACTATTCGGGGTCCCTTGTCTTTGTATATGAATTTTAAGATCGGTGTTTCCATTTCTGCAAAAAAGATCATTGAGAATTGGATAGGGATTACACCAAATCTATAGATTGCTTTGGGGAGTGTGCTAGTTTGGTTGTATTATGTCCCCCAAAACACCATGTTCTTTCATGCAGTCCTGTGGGGGCAGACGTATTAGTGTTGATTAGGTTGGAATCCTTTGATTGTTTCCATGGAGAGGTGACGGAATCAACTGTGGTTGAGACCTTTCATTGGATAGTTTCCATGAAGGTGTTACCCCACCCATTCAGAGTGAGTCTTAATTGAATCACTGGAGTCCTATAAAAGAGTTCACAGACAGAAGGAGGTGCTGCAGCCAGGAGAGACATTTTGAAGACAGTCATTGAAAGTAGACTTTTGCTAGTCCAGAGTTTGCCTGGGAGAAATTAATAGAGTACCCCCAGATAACATAGAGAGAAATGTCCTGGGAGAAAGCCATTTTGAAAAACATCCTGGGAGCAAAGGAAGAAGATGCCAGCCACCATGACTTCCCAGCTAACAGAGGTTTTCCAGATGCCATTGGCCTTCCTTTGGTGAAGGTATACTTGTGTTGATGCCTTCATTTGGACATTTTCATAGCCTTCAGACTGTAACTTAGTAACCAAATAAACCCCCTTTATAAAAGCCAATCCATTTCTGGTATTTTGCATAACAGTGGCATTAGCAAACCGGAACAGGGAGTATTGCCCTCTTAACAGTATTAAGTCTGGCTGGTTACTTTTTTTTTTTTTTTTAATTTAGTTTGTTTGAGATATATTCACATATCATACAGTCATCTGTGGTGTACAATCAGCTGTTCACAGTACCATCATATAGTTGTGCATTCATCACCCAATCTATTTTTTGAACGTTTTCCTTATGCCAGAAAAAGTAAAAATAAGAATAAAATATAAAAGCAAAAAAGAACACCCAAACCACCCCCCCACCCTATTTTTCATTTAGTTTTTGTCCTCATAAACTCATCCAACCATACACTGGATAAAGGGAGTGTTATCCACAAGGCTTTCATAATCACACTGTCACCCCTTGTAAGCTATATTGTTACACAGTCATCTTCAAGAGTCAAGGCTACTGGGTTGCAGTTTGATAGTTTCAGGTATTTACTTAATAAATTAAAACCTAAAAAGGGTTATCTATGTAGTGCATAAGAATGCCCATCAGAGTGACCTCTTGACTCCATTTGAAATCTTTCAGTGACTGAAACTTTATTTTGTTTCATTTCACATACCCCTTTTATTCAAGAAGATGTTCTCAATTCTATGATGTCAGGTCCAGATTCATCCCCTGGAGTCATACATATCCTGCATTGCCAGGGAGATTTACACCTCTGGGAGTCAGGTCCCACATAGGAGGGAGGGCAGTGAGTTCACCTGCCAAGTTGACTTAGCTAGAGAGAGAGGGCCATATCTCAGCAACAAAGAGGTACTCAGGGGGAGACTCTTAGGCACAGTTATAAGCAGGTTTAGCCTCTCCTTTGCAGTAATGAGCTTTATAAGGGCAAGCCCCAAGATAGAGGGCTTGGTATACCAAACCAACAGTCTTCAGTGTTGTGAGAACATTAGCAACAATGCAGGTGAGGAAGTCCAGTGCTTCCGCATTTTTCCCAGCTCCTCAGGGGCGTCCTGCATATATATTTTTATTCTCTGCCCAAATTACTTTGGGATGTGTTGCTATTTCACACTAACCCATGCAGACCTACCAGGTCTCACTTCCTATTCAAAGTTCCGTCTAATTATGGTATTTGAACAAACTGTATGAGTTGCATTGTTTAGGAAATATAGATCCTGCACCAATTAAATATCTCTTCCCTTGGTCTCACGTGGAAGTTGAAATTTTGAAACAGACATTATCATCCTTTACCCTTTGGCCCGATTTGCCCTAGTCCTAACCAGATTTGCTTCATTCGTATCTCTAATTGAAGTCTGGACTTTTTTAACAGCTGCTGTATGTACTAATACTGACATTCATATCTGCCGAGCTCTAGATGAGTTTCAGGTGTCACACAGATTGGCTGGTTACGTTTTGAAACAAATTGTGGAATGATTTTAGAATGTGTTAAAATTACTTATATTGCAATTACAAAATTACCTAGTTTTGTCTAGGGTAAAAGTTTTGCACATGTAGATGTGTGGAGTTCTTCCAGCACAGAGAAGTTTAAATGATGATTCTCAAATGCCAAACGCTGGACTAGCCATGTCAGAATACCCTGGGGAGCGTGGCATAATGTGGATGGCTAAACCTCTCCCGGGAGTGGTTCTGTTTAAGTATGGAGGGGATGGGGAGATGGCTGAACAGTCTGTCTTTTTAATTTGGGAGACACAGATATGCGGCTACGTTTAGGCATTGTTCATCATGTGTTTAAATTGTAAGTTTACAGGTATCTTTCTCCACCTGACTTTTTTTTTTCTCCAAGATAATTTTTATTGATCAACTTTTAAAATGGATTTGATTTTCAGATGACTTCCAAATCTGTTCATAATTTTAATATGTTTCTGTTTTTTATTTATTTTTTAAATTCAGTTTTATAGAGGTATATTCACATACCATACAGCTATCCATGGTGTACAATCACCTGTTCACAGTACCGTCATATAGTTGTGCATTCATCACCCCAATCTATTTTTGAACTTTTTCTTTATACCAGAAAGAATCAGAATAAGAATAAAAAAAAATAAAAAAGAACACCCAAATCATCCTCCCCCACCTCCCACCAATCCCACCGGTTTTCATTTAGTTTTTGTCCTCATTTTTCTACTCATCCATCCATACACTGGATAAAGGGAGTATGATCCACAAGGTTTTCACAATTACAGTCACCCCTTGTAATCTACATTGCCGTACAATCATCTTCAAGAGTCAGGGCTCCTGGGTTGGAGTTTGATAGTTTCGGATATTTATTTCTAGCTATTCTAATACATGAAAACCTAAAAAGTATTATCTATATAGTGTGTAAGAGTGTCCACCAGAGTGACCTCTCGATCCATTTGAAATCTCTCAGCCACTGAAGATTTATTTCGTTTCATTTTGCATCCCTCTTTGGTCAAGAAGATGTTCTCTATCCCATGATGCCAGGTCCAGATTCATCCCCGGGAGTCATATCCTGCATTGCCGGGGAGATTTACACCCCTGGGAGTCAGTTCCCCCGTAGTGGGGAGGGCAGTGAGTTCACCTGCCAAGGTGGCTTAGTTAGAGAGAGAGGCCACATCTGAGCAACAACGAGGCACTCAGGGGGAGACTCTCAGGCACAATTATAAACAGGTTTAGCCTCTCCTTTGCAGTAACACGCTTCATGGGGGGAAGCCCCAAGACAGAGGGCTCAGCATGTCAAGCCATCAGTCCCCAATGTTTGTGAGAACATCAGCAACAATCCTCCACCTGACTTTTTATATAAAATGTTATCAGTGCTTAGCCCTGCACTGGGCTTGTAGAAAATCTTAAATAAGTTTTGAATGAATGTTGAATGTGTATTTTACTTAAAAAAAAAAAATCAGTAAATAATCTGTAGGCTTAGGGCTGATATATTTTCATCTGTACCTTTCAAGCTTGCTAACTCTTCTTTTTTTTTTTTTTTCTTTTTCCTGTTTGTTGTCTTCCATAGCTTACTCATCAAGATTTAGAAGGAATTTGGCTCTGCAGGACATACACAGGCATTTCCAAGGAAATTCTAAACAGTCAAGCCTCCCTCCTTCAAAAAACAAAAAAGTTTAGGTGTATAGTTAAAACCATGGGCACATGTATAATGTTGGGGTAAGAGAAGGGAATTGAGTAGACAGTATATTCATTTATAGAACTTTCCATTGTTGACATTTGAAAGACAAGTTAACAAACTGTCTTGGAGGCTGTCTTTGCCCAGCCTGGTTTGCTGGACTCCAGCAGTGTTTTCTCCTGGCCATTCAACACAGTTCATGGAGATCATGCCTTTTCACTGAATCTTTTTTGATAGTTTTTATACATAACAAAACCCTTATTCTATTTATAACTTAAGATGATAAGGGACTATAAATGAATTACCCATATAAAGTAATATATTTGTTATCTTTCACTATTTCTACTTATTAATTTCTAGCTGTAAAACCATTAAATTGATTCTTATTGTGGTTGCTTTCCCTTTTTTTCTATTTGATTTTGGCTCTATTTAAATGTCAGAAAATTTTCTTTACTAGGAATAATGAATTACATTGTAACATTTCAAAATAAGCTACTTAAATTTGCATGTCATTTGCACATTTTAATTAAATTCCTATTTTCTTAAAGGCTTATGTAAGTATAGATACTTCCTAGTCATTGAATCTCCCACCCGACCTTTGTATAATCATGACATCTCTTCGTGTTAATTCTATGCTGTTTTCAAGGATTCATGCTGGATGGTTAGTGGAATATTTGGAAAAATCTTTATTTGTTGTGGACTGTGTGTCTCTACTTAGTACTACAATGTAAATTACTTGATTTACCAATGTATTTCCACAATTAAAACATTTTTATCCCTCTTTACCTGGATTTCTTAATTATTTCTCAACAGAATACTTTCAAAGAAGTCACAGGTGGCATGGTGATATATAGATACACTATATCAACATATAGAGATAATGTAGAAATAAATTACTATGAAAAACCAAAATTTGTCCATATGACAACCCACAGGGAAATCAAATTGATAAAAAATGTTGAAGATAAGAATCATTAGGAAATTATGATACTCTAACCACGTCCATAACTACAAGTTCATAATGACACTTAGATGGAACACCAGTAGTTCATTCCATTAGGGATAACAGATAGTTTGACTTTCTTGAAAACTTTTTACTTTGAAATAATTTTAGATTTACAGAAGTCATAAAGACAGTGCAGAGAGTTCCTGTATACTCTTCACCCAGCTTCATCTAATGTTACTATCTTATATAACCATAGCCTGTTTTTCAAAACTGAGAGATTAAACGTTGGCACAGCCCTGTCAATTGAATGACAGCCTTTAATTGGATTCTGTGAGTTTTCCACTAATGTCCTTTTTCTGTTCCAGGATCCAGCCCGAGATTCCATGTTGCATTCAGTCATCATGTCACCTTTGTCTCCCCTTCCTTTCAGTGTCTCAGTCTTTCCTCTTCTTTCCTGACCATGACACTTTTGAATCCTACTGATCAGACATGTTGTAGTACATTCCTCAGTTAGGACCTGTCTGATGGCCCCTCCTGATTAGACAAGGGTTATGCATTTCAGGGGAGAGTACCACAGAGGTGAAGTGCCATCTCATTGCACCATATCATAGGATCCCATGACATCCACTCCACATGACTTATCACTGGCACATTAGCTGTCATCACTTGCCTGGTTTCTACACCGTAGGTTTCTATTTTTCTAGACTCTGTTCATTAGAAGTGAGTCACTAAGTCGAGCCACACTCAAAGAAAAGGGAATTAAGCTCTATCTCTTGGAGGAAAAGAGTATGAAGGAGTTAATAACATCACATAGTAATTAGTAAACATTTGGGGGCATGTGCTTTGAGGCTGTGTGTGCAAAGATTGTTTCTCTTTAAAGTTATGCCTACTAATTTTAACATCTATCCTTCAATCTTGCCTGCAGCAATTACTGTGATTTTCTAATGGTGATTTTCTATTTCCCACCTTCCTTCTACATGTATTATATGGAATTCTTCTGTAAGGAATATTTGTCCCTTCTCTTCCTTTTGCTTATTTATTCCATCATTTATTTATGGCAGTAGGGACTCATGAATATTTTTTTTGTTCTGTAGGTTATAATCCAACACTACCACCATTTTATTTGCTCAAATTATTCCAGCTTTGGCCATTGGGAGTTTTTTCAGGTTGACCTCTGACATGCCCCAATCTTTTTTTTTTTTTTTTGAAGATTGACTTTTGTTAGCAAACAAACCTATAAAATAAAAATCCATTTCAAAACTTAGTTAAAACACATCCCTAAAACATCATCAAATTTTATTATAAATGCATAGTGTTTTCCAGCTAACATGGGGTTTTATTGAAGAATGGCTGACTGATCAACTGAATTTTCAAGAATCACCTGGTCTTTCAGCATGACCCACCATCTTACAGTAATTTGCCAAAATGCTGAACACAAAGGGAAAGAGGAAAGGCACCTGCTATATGTTTTCTATACCTTTTAGAAGACATGGAGGTGTTCCTTTGACCACATACTTGTGAATCTACAAGAAAAGTGATTCTGTAGATATCAGGGGAATGGGCACTGTTCAAAAAGGAGTGACCCTCAGATGTTACCAGGGCAAAGCTGGAAGAGTCCAGTGTTTCCCAGCATGCTGTTGGTATCGTTGTAAGCACACAAGCGAAGGTCAAGATTCCTGCCAAGAGAATTAATGTGCATATTGGGCATATTAAGCATTCTTAGAGCTGAGCTAGCTCCCTGAAACATGAAAGAAAATGTTCAGGGGAAGAAAGGAAGCCAAAGAGAGAGGTACGTGGGTTCAATTGAAGTGCCAGCCTGCTCCACCCAGAGAAGCACACTTTGTGAGAACCAATGGGAAAGAGCCTGAGCTATTGGAGCCACCTAGTCCCTATGAGCTCATAGCATAAGAGCTGTAAATAAATAAAGACTTGTGGATTGTAAAAAAAAAAAAAAAAAAAAAAAGCCACTGAACAAGGCTCTGGGGGGAAGTTGTCTCTCTGGGTTTTGAATTGGTGAAAACTTGAAGAGGAAGAGAAAACAGGTTCAGTCTTTCAGTCTTGCAAATGGGTGTTGTATGTAGTAATAGTATTGTATTCATGTCTGGAGTTTTGAAAAATTTCAGGAGCAGTAAGGAACTCATTCCCAGGAATATAGTTTACATTTATTTACTTATTTGTACTATTTAATGCACATGATCAATTCAAGCAGTACAAAATGCTTTTCCATAGATTGTGTTCTATTATCACCAATTCAGATTTGTCACCATTTGAGTCTTTGTTGTGCCCCAAATGTGCATTAATTATTAGGGGCATGGTTGACAGTCCCAACCCTTGCATTCAAGGATTTTTACACTAATGGGGGATATGGTGGGTAATTTGTAATGAGTGTACAGAGCAACCGCCAAAGTTTGCATGGATTACTCTGGGAGCACAGAGCAGGAATGTGTGAGTCACACTGGTGGTTAGGAAAGAAGTCCCCATTGCAGAGCTATATAGAGTGAGTAGGAATTAGCTGGCTATAGGCAGGAGAAGAAAGAAGCTTCAGGCAGAGAACCACAGGTGCAAATGCGCAGAGCCCTGAAGGCCCATGGTATATCCCAGGAACCTCCAGGAGTTCAGGCTGGCTCTGTGGGAAGTGACGGCAAATGGGGTGGGACAGATGGGTGAGGTGGGTGTGAGGAGTCTTCTGGGCCACTCTTGAACTTCTCTAGTCTGTGGCATTGGGGAGTGAAGCAGTCATGGAACTGAAGTGCTGGGTCCTTCTCTTTACCCATCATTTGGGGGTTATTAGAAGGTCTTATTGTTTCTTCCAAATCCTGGTTTGCCAGTCTCTGTAGGAGGCATGACTAATACATGCAGTTCTGTTTCCTAAAGCTGGGGTTCCCATTTAATCTGTAATACAAAATAGAGTTTTCAGACAATGCGTGGGTAGGTGTGGTAAGGAAGGGAAAGTGTCAGGAACATTGCCTGCACTAGATGTAATCCAGTGCTAATTGTGTGGGTGATAATGTTGGGGCAATCCTCTCCTTTCACATGTTTCTCCCATTTCTTTCAACTTAAAACCATTCCATTAAATGAAGACAAACATCTTTCTCCATCAGTGGAGTCGATAACATGTAGATAATTTAGCACTCAATAATACATGCTTTGCTTCTTCTCTAAATATTTAACATTAGTCTTAACTTATTGCAGACTTCTAGAAGGCAGGGGCTTGTATATTCTTTTCCATTCCTGGAGTTGAGCCACAGCAACACACTATGAAGAAGTGCCCTTGGGTCGGTGTGTGAAAGTGAACCGATTCGCATCTCTCGCCCAGAGAGAGCTTTTGGGGCAGCTGGTATCTTCTCTCTCTAGAACAGTAGTGTCTTTCAGATAGTTTTTAAGGCCTTTGGGAAGTCATTTGACTCTTCTGTGCCTTGGATATTTTCAGTCAATGGGAAAGAATCTATTCTGATTCCCTCCAGGATTGTTAACAGCATTTATTCACTCTTTGACTCGTTCCCACAACAATTATTTCCTGAATGTCTACTCTGTGCCTGGCTTTGCTTTAGGCATCGGGGATGCAGCAGTGGGCAAGTCAGACAAAAGTCCCCGACGTCATCGAGCTTATGTTCTAAAGAGGGGGCACCAAATCAATAAGTAAATAGCTGTTATCTTTGCAGTTGTTAGAATAAGTTCTATGGGGAAAACTAAACCAGAGAAGGAGTAGAGAGCCAGGGAGGAAAAGGAGTATTGTAATTTTAAATAGGGTGATCAAGGAATAACTCACTGAAAAGGTAACTTGAAATGGCTACCACATGGGTATCCAACGGAAGAACATTCTAAGGAGAGGGGGCAAGTTGAAATTCCCCATGTAGGAGTGTCTCTGGCATATTTGAAGAATGAAGAGTTCAGTGTGGCCAGGCCAAGAAAGCAAACAGGAACATAGTAGGAGAGGAGGTCAGAGAGACACTGTCAGGGGGCCGCTGGGGGAAGGGGATTTGGGATGCAGATTAGGTGGGACCTAGTAGTCTGATGTAGCTCCTGGGCTTTCGCTCTGTGTGAGGTTGGAAGCCTTTGGCTACTTTGAAGCAGAGGCGTGTTAACCAGGGTTACAGCATGCTGTGTTTGCATAATGAGATTGGAGCCATGGCCATCAGTTGATAGGCTGTTGCAATCCAGGAGAGGTGATGATAGTTTGCAACTGAGTGATAGCATTGGGAATGGTCAGATTCTGGATATATTTTGAGGATAGAGTGGACGGAATTTGCCGGTGCATTGGATGTGAGGAGGAAGAGTAGATGAATTAAAGACTACTCCAAGGATTTTGACTAAGCGACAGGAGAGGGGGGTTGCCATTTGCTGAGATGGGGGAGACTGGGAGGAGCAGGTTTGGGGGTGATCAGGTCATTTGAACCTGTTATTAGGTTTGAGATGCCCCTTTACTTCAAAGGGGACATAGAATAGGCAGGGAAGAGCTCCCCTTAGGCCTCAGGGAAGAGGTCAGAGCTGAAGATAGACATTTGGTATCTATATTTGGGATATAAGTTTGGTGTGCAGATGGTGTTGACAGCTGTGCCGGTTTGGATATATTATGTCCTCCAAGAAAAAGCCATGATTTTTTAATCCAGTCTCGTGGGATATTGGGATTAGGTTGTTTCCATGGAGATGTGACCCACCCAACTGTGAGTGACACCTTTGGTTAGGGTGTGACCTCTGATTGAATGTTTCCATGGAGGTATGGCCCTGCCCATTCAGCATGGGCCTTGGTTAGTTCACTGGAGTCTTATAAAGGGGCTCACAAACAGAAGAACCTCAGAGCTGCAGCTTAGAGAGACATTCTGAAGACGGCCATTGAAAGCAGACTTTTGCTGACACTTGCTCCTGAGAAGCTAAGGGAGGACTAACACCCCAAGAGCAACATTTTGGAGAACACCATTTTGAAATGCAACCTGGGAGCAAGCAGATGCCAGCCAAGTGCCTACCCAGCTAATAGAGGTTTTCCGGACACTATTGGCCATCCTCCAGTGAAGGTATCCTATTGTTGATGCCTTACCTTGGACAATTTATGGCTGTATGACTGTAAGTTTGTAACCCAATAAACCCCCTTTATAAAAGCTAATCCATTTCTGATGTTTTGCATAATGGCAGCATTAGGAAACCAGAACAACAGCTAGAGGGCAGGATGAAGTCACTAGCAGAGTGAGTTGATAGAGAAGAGATCGAAGGACCGAGTTCCAAGCTGCTTAGTGTTTGGAGTCCAGGAGACAAGTTGGTGCTGGTGAAGGAGAGTAAGAAGTAGCCAGAGAAAAAGGAAAACCAGTAGAGCGTGGTGTCCTAGACACCACTTGGAGAGAGCACTGGATGAGTTACTACATGTGGAGTGCTAGGCAGTCTAGAGTCAGGAAATTCATATGTTCACAAGCACAGTTCCCACAGAAACAAAGCCACAGAGAAGGGGCTGGGATTGTGGAATTGATCTTAGGCAGATGGTCTAAAAAAAAAATCTGTTCCTCTATTTAGGTCTCATACTTTAGGGCTTAGGCATAATTTATAACATATGTAGGTTCTGTTTGGAACTACAGAATGGAATCCTAACGCTGGATTTCCTTATTGCCTGCAGAAGGGTGGTTTGCTGAGAGGGTGTGATCTAAGGAGGCTGTGTCCTTTAGGAACAGGGTAATTGCCTTGGTATATTTCCTTATAGCCCTAGTGCAGTGACAATCATAAAACATAAATGTGTGGCACATGCCTTACTGATATCAAATAAATAAAGCCACAATAACTACAACTGGACTGGTACAGGAAAAGATAGACTGATGGAAAAGAAGAGAGAACATATAAATAGAGTGTATGAATATGTCATCATAAATTACAGAGTAAAGGAGAAGTTTTATTTTTTTTTAATGGCGCTGAAAACAACTAACTGGGGGTGACAAGAGGCAACTGTCTCCTAACACCCTATAAATGTATTTGAGTGGATCTGACGTAATATAAATGATGAAACTATAAAACAGAGGAGAATATTCATGAATATTTATCTGATTTGAAGTTGGGAAAGAGCTTTATATGAATGATACACACACAAAGTAAAGTTGGTTAGACCTGACAATATGAAAAATATACATGCTGGTATGTTAAAACAAAATAGCCTGGATAAATTTAAAAGGCAGGTGACTGGAAAACAGTGCAACATTTCTGACAGACAGAGAGGGGTTCATTGTAAAGAGCCCTTTGATGAAGGGCCTGAGAGCATTATGAACAAAAGAACCAAGAAGACAATTCATAAAAGGAATATAAATGGCCTGTGAATCATAGGAGAAAAAGTTCTGCCTCATTAATGTCAAGTGAATGAAAATAACAATAACAATGAGACACTACTTTCACCTGTCAAACTATAGGTCTATCACTGCTGTTCCGTTATGACTTCAGGTCTTGGTGACTTTTACTTTCTCCAACTTTACTCCTTGATGGTTTCAACATCCACATGCAGGAACCTTCCAATACCCTGGCCTCATGGTCCTTGACCTTCTCTCTCCCAGTTAACTCGTCCTCCCCGGAACCTCAGACACTCAGTCCCATCGTTATGCTCCAGGCCTAGTTATCAGTAACTACACCTTTTCCTAAAGGCAGTTTCTAACATCGCACGCTCCAATCACTAGCTCTTCTTTTTCCAGCTCCTGGCTCCAACCATCTTTTGACCCGGTGGGACCACTCACTGCTGTTTTCTTTGTTGTTAACCTCCTCTGGGTCCTCACATCCCTCCTTATCCAGTTTAAACACCAAGTTCATTCAGTATCATCACTCCCTCACACCTGCCCTCAACTCTCTTGCCCCATCTCTCTTTTTTGTTGTAGTCACTTGGCTAACTATTGTCCTGGGTGAAGACATTCCTGTGCCTGCTCCAGCTGATCGTGGCTGCAGAAAAATAGACAGCCGTGCTGATAGGGACTTCCTGTGATGCTGCCCGGCCATCATCCTCCATTACCTCTCCCAATCTCTTAGGTGACTATTTCATGTCTTCTTGTAAACCAACATGTCCACCACCTCCATACAAACAAAACAAACAAGCAAAAAACCCCAAAAAAACCAAAAACCAAATCATGGAAGCAATCAAGCAACCTCTCCACATGGACCACTTCTCTCCCTGGCATCCCGGCATCAGTGTGGATGTGTTGTGAACACTCCTGGCGAAGGGTAACTCCTGCACATGTGCATTACCTCCCATCCCTTGTATTCTGTCGATAACTCTGCTCCAGCTATTCTGTCCTGAATCAATTTTTCCTTCTCTACAGGATTTATCTCCATCAGCATTCAGTTTCTTACCTTAAAAAACAAAAACAAAACAAACCCTCTTCCTTGACCAAATGCCTTTTTACTCTCCTTCTCTTTGCCACAGCTCCTTACAAGATTGGTAAATTACTCTCTGATTCCGTTTTCTCACTTCCCATTCTCTCTTGAACCTCCTCCTACCTTACTAATGCGGTCATTCTCAAGGTCACCAATGAGTGCCTCATTTCTAAATCTAAGGGCTGATGCTTAGTCCTCATCTTACTGTTGATCTCTCCAGCCTTCTTGAAACACTTCTGCACTTGGTTTCCAGGTTGCCATATTCTCCTGATTTTCCTCCTAACTCTGGCTGCTTACTCTCAGTGCCCTTTGCTAATTCCTCTAAAGATCCAAACCTCTAAACATGGGCTGGCCCACCAGGCTTGGTCTTTGGACCCCTCTTCTTTCCTATCCATCTGTGTGCTGTTGATTGTTGAATGTTTATCCCCAGGCTTGACCTCTCCCTAAACTTTACCCTCTATCCCATTGCCTAGCCAATGGATGTCTTAAAGTGTATCTCATACTTAATAAGTCCAAATCTGAGTTCTTGATCTTCTCCCAAGTTTTGCTCCCTTTACAGAATTCTCCAGCTCGGTAGATGGCAACATCATTCTTCCAGCTGCTCAGGCCCAACTGGGAGTCATTCTTGATTTTCCTCTTTCTCACCTATCTCCCATCGATTGCAAATAGCCCCCATCAGCAAATCCTGTAGCTGCTACCTTCAAGTGTATCTAGATTTCGATCCCTTTTTCCATCTCTACTACTTCTATCTAGGTCCATACCTACCATCTCCCTCCTGGATTGTTGCAGTAGCATCTTGAGTCCTGACATACCCCTCCAGCCTATTTGGAGCACAGCAGGCAGAATTTTCTTGTTAAATCATGTCAGAGTCCTCCAGCACTCCCCTTCTCTTCCAGGGATAAAGCTGAAGTCATACAGTGCTACCCAACCAGCCTCCCCTGGTCCCCACCCCAGATTCCAGTCACCCTTCTAACCTCACTTAACTCTTCTCCTCTATCCCTTTGCTCTAGCCACGCTGACCTTTCTTAACCTTGAACATGCCAGCCAGGTCCTGTCACATGCACTTGCACTCACTGACTCCTGTCTACAACCTTGTCCTTTAGATACCTGCACTTAAATATTTTCTCTTTAAGCCCTTCCTGTTGACTCCATCTAAAATGTGTCCTCTTTTCACCCAGCACTTCCAACCCCCTTGCCAGGTTTATTTTTCTCCATGGCATTTATAAGCAACATACTCTTTAGTTATTTACTGTATTTATTGATGACATTCCTCACTAGCATGGAAGCTCCCGGAAGAGGGATCTCTGTCTCTTGCTCACTGCTGCATCCCAGCACCTAGCACAGTGCCTGGCACATGGGAGATGCCCAATAAATATTTTTGTGAATGACAGAGTTCAAATGTGATAATAAATAGCCTTGGCATGAGTGTGGTGAAATGGACACTTATCACTTATATTAATAATCATGTTAAATTAATAAAGCCTTTCTAGAGAGCAGTTTGGCAATTTGAATCAAAAACATTTAGCAATGCTCAGATCATGGACCTGGCAATTCAACCTCTAAGAGTTTATTTTAAGGAAATAATGAGATGTAGAGACTTATATAAGTAGGTCTATTGAAGTTGTTTAGTGTAAAGGGAACATAGAAGCAATATAATCTCCAAAAATAAAGAAATGCTTAAAAAATTATGAATCAGCTATACAAGGGAATATTACGTAGTCATAAAAATCATGCTTTTGTAGACTATTTCATTTAAGAGAAAATGAACACAGTATATTTCAGAATGCAAAGATACAGACTTATATACAGAATTGAATTGTTCCAGATACATATATAAAAGAGTGTTTTTATTAAAAAGACAGCAAGGAAATACTGCTTTTATGTGTGTGATGAAATGCATAGTCTTTGTACATTCCCCCAAATGTCTACAATGAGACTTTGATAATCAGAAATACAAAAACTCTTCTCTCTCTCTCTCTTTCTCTCTGTTTCGTTCTCTGTCTCTGTCTCTCTCAAACAAAAGGGTTATTCCACCAACTGTTTTGGATGTTATTTAATATTCTTACTTGGGAGCAGGGGAATAGAAAACATCTTTGCTCCTTTCCCTTCAGCTCATCCCATAGGCTGTCTCAGCCTCATTCCCCAAAGACTCAAGGAACTTCAATGCTCCCAAACCTTTGTGTCCAGGGTATTTATTCTTCTTGGAATATGTTCCTGCTTTCCTCTGTCTGACTGGCAAGCTCTTTCTCATCCTTAAGAGCTGAGGTCCAGTGTCATCTCCAGGCAGACTTGGTCTCCTCCACTCCTTTGCTCCTCCACCACTTGGCATATCATCTATCATCTCTGTTATAGTACTCAACACACTATTTTCCAAATTCAGCGTAATTCAATTGCTCTAAAATATATGCCATATGCATCTACTTCTTTCCATCTTTGTTGGTGCCACTCCAGACCAAGCCACCACCATCTGGACTATTGTGAACAGTTTTTAACTGGTTTCCTGGCCTCCTCTCTTGTTTCCTTACAGCCCATTTTCCTACAACAGCTGTCTGATCATTGAAAAACATGAATCAGGTTACAACACAACCCTGCTCTGAGTGCTTTCCCAGTGCTTTTAGAAGAAGATCTAAACTTACCCATGCCTCTGAGGCCACCTGCAGGGCCTGACCTCACCTCCCAACGCTCGTGCAGCTTGCTGCTCTGTGCCAACTGGCCTCCTTGCTGAACTGGAGGATTCTGAGCCTTTTCCTATCTCAGGGCCTTTGCACTGCTGTTCCCTTTGCTGGGAATGTCATTTCTTTCCTCTGACTCCCAACTCTTGTGCGCCTGGTTCATTCTTGTCATTTTAGTGTCATCTCCTTGGAGAGACCTTCCCTGTCTATCAGATCGGAAGTGTTTCCTCCACCTCTACCCCAGGTACTGTCAGAGCTCAGCCTCACTGCTTCCTGCGCCACGTTTAACTCTGAAATCATCTTGTTTATTTATCTGTTGTCTACCTCACTCCACAAGAATGTAGATTCCGTGAGTGCAGTGATCGAGTCCCTGCTCTTACAATTGAATGAGGGCCACAATTCAATTCAATTCAGGTAAGCAGGATTGTAGCAGAATACGACGAGTACTAGGAAAGGACAGAGACAAGGAGCTACATGGGGAGGGGCACCTACCCAGGCTGGAGATGGAGGGACATATCAGGAAGTGAGGGGCCATGTCAGAATGCTCTTCTTGAGAACTAAGGGTTGAAGGAACAGCGTGTGTTCAGCAGAGAAGTGAAAGATGGAGTTTTAAAGAAATCAGAAGGTTCAGCATGGTGTCCCCAAAGAGTACATGGGGAGTGGTATAGTGATGTGGGGATCCTCGTCTTTTACTTTTCAGTGAGCTTCATGCCTGGTGTCCCCTGAACCCAGTGTTACCAGTGTCAGGCTCATAGGAGTGAATAACTGGTTTCTCCAATGTTTGCTAAAGTGCTTTAATTTGTGCTTTAAGATGGTTTACTAGTCACTTTTATATATACTGTCATATTTAATCCTCACAGCCATCTTCTATACTTTGAGGTAATATGAAAATAGTTTGAGTCAACTTTTTTTTCATGATAAAACTTGGACTGTTTAATGTTATTAAAAAAAAAAATCATGCACTAGTGTCACGCTGTGTAATGCATGCATCTGCTTCCCCCTGGTGGACTCAACTTCACATAGCAGCTTGATTACACCCCCCCCCCCCCCCCCCCCACACACACACTTTATTGCTGGTGGAGATAATCTGTATTTACTTTCCTTAATATGTTCTTGGATTTCAGGATTCAGGAATCTCTACGTAATAGAAGGAAGCTGATATCCTGGTTGTGTATCTTGGGCAATTTACTTAATTTCTCAGTGTCTCAATTTCCTAATCTGTAAAATGGAGACGGTAACAATGACAGCAAAATATTAAAAGCTACTATGCATTGATGCTTACTGTGTGGCATATATTAACTCATTGAATCTTTACAACAGCCTGATGTGGTAGGTACAATATTATTTCCATTTTACAGATAGGGAAACCAAGGTCCCAGAGAATACTAGTCCCTGCTTCTCAGGGCCCTGAGGATTAAATGAGTTGATACGTGTAAAGTGATTAGAAGAGAGCCTGGCATCCAGCACGTGTTCAATAACATCGTCGTCATTATTTGTACCATAGGGCTGGTTCTATGACATCCCTATTGTGCCAGTTTGAATGTATTATGTCCCCCCAAACGCCATTATCTTTGATGTAATCTTGTGTGGGCAGACCTATCAGTGTTAATTAGATTGTAATTCTTTGAGTGTTTCCATGGAATGTGACCCACCCAACTGTGGGTGATGACTCTGGATAATTTCCATGAAGGTGTTGGTCCACCCATTCAGGGTGGGCCTTGATCAGTGGAGCCATATAAATGAGCTCACAGGCAGAGGGAACTCAGTGCAGCTGTGAGTGATGTTTTGAAGAGGAGCTACAGCCAAGAGGGACACTTTGAAGAAAGCACAGGAGCTGCAGATGAGAGACAGTTTGAAGATAGCCGTTGAAAGCAGACTCTTGCTCCGGAGAAGCTGAGAGAGGACAAATATCCCAAGTGCATCTAAGAGTGACATTTTTGAGGAACTGCAGCCTAGAGAGGGACGTCCTGGGAGAAAGCCATTTTGAAACCAGAACTTTGGAGCAGATGCCAGCCACATGCCTTCCCAGCTAACAGAGGTTTTCTGGACACCATTGGCCATCCTCTAGTGAAGGTACCCGATTGCTGATGTGTTACCTTGGACACTTTTTGGCCTTAAGACTGTAACTGTGTTACCAAATAAACCCCCTTTATAAAAGCCAGTCCATTTCTGGTGTTTTGCATTCCGGCAGCATTAGCAAACTAGAACACCTATCAACCATGTAGACCCTTATTTACATTTGGGTTACTCTCATTTTTAAAATGTCAGTCGCTGGCAAAATGGAACAAAATTAAAATCAAATAATAAGCTATGTTTATTTCTGTGTATTTTTCTAGACACTTTTCTTAAGTTAGGGCTGATGTGAGGTCAGTCAGTATCACTCTTGACCTTACCTGAGAGGTCACTTGAGTGAAAGGGGAAGAAAAGATGAAAGGGGCAGAGCTAATATTTATATTAGTATGCAGGTGCCTGGAGGTAAATGGGATCCCTACATATTTTCCACACATTTTCCTAGGTCTGAATATGGGGAATAGGGGTGAGGGAACCAAGATGGTGCTCAAAACTGTTCATGTAGCTTGCTGGGCTGCCCATCTTTGTTCATCTACTCAACAAATACGTCCTGAGTCCCTGTGTGTCTTCCATTGTTCTAGGCACTGCCCTCTTGCTCAATTTTCCCTTAGGAAATTCATCCCGGGATGGGTCACTCTGCTACTGACATCAACAGAAATACAAGAATCTAGGGACACAGATTAAGATGGGAACCCAGCCAATGTACTGATTTTCTTGTAGGCAACATTTTTCTGTTGCATTTTAAAAAGAAAATAGAGATAGTGTGTTAAGAAATCAAGAAATTCAAGAGTCTAAACCATTGGTACTCTCAACAACTGATACCAAATTTCATTCTTGATTCCAAAATGAATAGTGCAAAATTTGATATTGAACTTCTAACAAATTAAATTTAAATAATCCAATCAACTATTAATAGGAGGCAGATTATTGGGAGGTGGAAGGGAGTACATTTTGGAACCTGACTACTATTTTTTAAACAAATGATAGAGCACCGGAGAACTGTGGCATGAAAAACTGAGGAAGTATTAAGAGAACGTTCTAGGGAATGGCTAGGACACACAGTATTCCTTGGAAAGTCGAGATTGGTGTCAATTCCAATTTGAAGATTAGAATAATAACAGCACTGGCTGCTTCACAGGAAGTGGGCAGCTGTTCTCAAGTACCCTTTTCCTAAAAGGCACCATTTCTCTTCAACACTGATGCCCTGAAACATGCATTGAGCACAGTGGAGTTTTTTATGTAATTTTTGTCATCCAGCTTTTTATGAGCAGAGTGTTGTCTCACCCACACTCATTTAGCTCATCTAATCACTTTAGAACCTAAACCCTGATGCATTTTGAGTTCTTTAGGAGTCTAGAGAACAGTGCAAAGTCATGAGAGTGGCAGTTTGTTCAGTGGGGTAACAACGTGAAATGTCAACTTGCAAAGACAGGAAACGGTTGCCTGATTTCTCCTCCACAACTTAAAGAACAGTGTGGGTCCGATCAGGCATGGCTGAGATTAAAATCCAGCAAATATTTAATGAGCATTTACTATGTGAATCAAGTCTGTGTGTTAGATGGTTTGCCTAGACTATTTCATTTAATCCTTAAAGTCACAAACAGGTCATTAAAGTTATGGAGGTTGCAGAAATGGAATGGGGCAAATCCTCTAGGCAATGGCTTAGGATGTTCTATGCATGCCTGTTTACTGCTAGAGGTGTCAAAGTTGATTTAGAGATGGAATGATTTGATTGTCCTCATACTGTAGATACATTTTCCTTTTTTGTTCCTTCTCTTGAGATGTGAGAAGGCCCAATATGTGTGCCCCTTCTTTCCTGCCAAATTCTAAACCAGTTGAGAAATAAGACAAAGGAGTAAGGCAAATGGAAGAGGAAGATGTCACCTTTGTTACTGCTAAAGCTGATTTTAGAGATGGTGGCTTCCATCTGCAGGCAAGTAGATTTCCTAACACTGACCCTCAGGATTGGAAAGACTCACCCAGCCACGGGCAGTGCTGGGCCACTGTGGTCCTCGGCACATGCTGGGCTGTCCCTGGGGAGCTTTCAGTGTGGAGAGGTGGAACAGAATGTGCTTTTCCTGTGGGCAGACAGCGCCTACTGAGAAAGGAAGTGAAGGGACTGAGCAGTTCCTCTGCCCAGTAGGGTGCTGGGGTCACTGGCACGGGCTCAGAGCCCGACTTGGGTGCCTCTCTTCCCAACTCTGTGGTCAGTGACTTCATGATGGTGGCTTGTTATCAGCTGTAATGGGATGGGAGTTTCTATACCATGGAAATCATTAAATACTACAAATCAGGACTTTTCTCCCAGAGAGCCAGCTGTTAAACATTTACCAGCACACCACTGCCTGCTTCTAAATTTTCTAATGGGAGGTCTCTCCTCTTCCCCAGCAAAAAAAAAGTGAGTGAAGGGGATGCAGAAAGGCCCAGAGTGTTACATTACTGGAGCTCCTTCCACATGGAAGAAACAACAGAAGCCTGGAAGAAGTGTTCAGCACCACCATCTTCCTTTTGATTAAGTAGAAATAAATCTATCTCAGCATTTCTCAGTGTAGTGAGCACAAGAATGGCCCAGCTACCTAATGCTCCATGTCTCTGTTCCCCCTTACAACAAAACTCAAAGAGTTGTCTTCACTCTCTGTCTTCAAATCCTTTCTCTCTGGTCAGCCGTCAATGGGGCAGGGGTGAGCCTACCCTACTGGAAGGCACTGCAAAGTTACAGGCTAGGGATGGATACATAATCCTATCAGAGGGGAATGAAGTGGGAACCATAATTCAATCTGCCGCCTGGAATTCCTTATTCCTGTCACACTGTCCTAAGACAATGGCCACCTGGCTGCTCAGAGCTCTACCTATCAAGGCCATTTCATTTTGGGTGACAAAAATGGTAATTCAATTGCTGGATTTACCCACTTAATGCCATGGGCTGCCAGAGTCCTATCCTATAATTTTAGTTATGTTCTCCTGACTTCAGACCCAACCAAGCCAGAAAATCAATCCTAGATTCCCCTTTCCGTGAGCCTACTGCCTGGAACCACTGCTGATACTGATTACTGGAACAGTCAGGGTTGTTACTGAAACAGAAGATTCTGCTTTAACTAATTTTAGCAGAAAAGGCATTTATTAAAGGATATGAGGAAGTGCAAGAATCTCAGGGTGGGGGTAGGGAGGTAAGGGAAGGCAGAATGCCAGGCTCGGAGGCTATTTCTGCCAAAAAGCAACACCCAGACCATCCCCTAGGGACTGCAAATGTGAAGACCCCACCTATTGAGCATGGACACTTCGTCTCCCATCATGATGTAGGGACTGGACACTGCTGCCCATCTTTAGCTGCCTTCACCAATACCTCCATCTTCTTAACAGCCCCTTCCTTCCTTTGCTCACCTTTCAATGGTTGCATCTGATTGGTGGAGACAAAGGCACATGCCTGACCGCAATTGTGAGGAAGGCCATGAGAAGGAGTTCTGGCCCCTTCTCTGGGCAGCAGAGACTTATCATGTAGTGATTTTTCCAACATAGGAAAGGTGGTCCCAACACCAAAAATGTCTACTACATTTTCCAAATCTCATTTCTCACCACTGCCTTTCTTTCCCACCATGCTTCAGCCATCGGGAGCTGCCTGAAGTCCATGTAATTTCTTGTCACCAAGCTTTTACACAATCTCCCCTCGTTGCCTGGGATGCTGGGCTCACTTCACTCTCTCTCCTTCATCTGGCTTACCCTGAGGCATTCCTCAGGAGCAAGCTCAGCTTCAGCTCTTCTGGGATGCCTTCCTTAACCCCACAAAACACCACCAGAGTATTGTGCCCCCTGTGCTTCCCTGGTGTCTGTGTCAATTTGACACTCATTAACATGGTTGATCATTACTGAGACACATAATGACTATCACAGAGCTCCACCAGCAGGATGCCACCACCTCCTGCAGGCACTCCATCCAGGGCTCGCACTCATGCTTTTTTCTTTGCTCTTTTTTCAGGCCCTGGTGCTGCATTTAATTTCATTTTTTTTCTTGTTCATGACTCCATGGAGAAGAATGACTTAAAAATGATCCAGAACTTCATTTCAGAACAACACACACGTGTTTCTGCTTCAAATGCTTTGGTAATGAGTCAAATTGTTTTTTCAGGGTGTGCCGAGTGCTCAACACAATAGCATCTGGAAGCTTTATAGTGGGAAACCCAAGAGGCTGGGACCTGTGTATGGAAGTAGGGTGGTGGTGAAGCAGGCAATGGGAAGGTGGGAGTGGGGAGAGAGGCGAGTGGGTGGGGGGTCTCTGTTGAGGAGCAGGACTAGCTCCTGATATTGGAACTCAGTTCAGAAGGACTCTTGGGCTGACCTCTTGTTTTCACTGGTGAGCTATTGTGCATTCTCTGTACACCCAGCACGATTCACCAATCACATTCCTGTCTCCTTGATTCTGCTTTCAGAACCATTTATTCAGTGGTGAAATGTCCTTTTTATTAAGCACTGGGATGCTCCATCTTTGTGTTTATTATTATTTCCATTTTTCTAAAGAAGAAACTAAGATCCAGGAAAAAAAGTACTTGCCTCAAGGCCTCTTGTCCAATGACAGATGCAGTACACACCATACACTTAGTGAAATCCTTGAGGAGCCAGACTTAGTAGGTGGCAGAGTGAGACTTGAATCTAGGTCTGTACAATTTTCAAGTCTTTCCACCACAGCATGGCAACATGAGTAGAGATCTAAATAGCAAAAAAAAAAAAAAGGATGAAAAACATAAAGAGAGAGAAGAAAAAATGAAAAGGAAGAAGAGAAAAGAAGATGGAGGGGAGAAAATGACCTACTTATTGTAACTGACAGTTTAGGATTTAAGGGCTGATTATGATTACTGAATCATTATATAGATATTCCTTTATACCTTCTACTGTATTAGAATAGACAGAGGGAAATACCTGAAACCTGAACTGTAGTCCAGCTGCCTTGATTTCTGATAATGATTGTATAGCCTTTATCTTGGGCCCTTGTGATTGTAAAAACCTTGTGACTAACCTTCACTTGTACCCATTTATCCAGTTTTTCGGCTTCAAAGTCTTATGATTACCAAAGACGGCCCCTAATGTTTATTAATGAAGGATCTTGGGTCAACCCAGAACTAAACCACCCCAAGTCCAAAGTTATCTTGGTAACTGAAGTTGAATCTAACCAAAATGGGCCCACCTGACATGCACAGTAGCTTAGACTTTGGCCTACAGGTCACCTATACCTCATTATGATACTAAAAATCATGCCCATCATCATGTTAAGGCTGCCATTTTCTTACATACATTCTGTGACTAAGCATGGGATCAATCTGTGCATGCTCAATAATTAAATCACCCGTAATTACATCATCTGGGGCCATTGTGCTCATTATCCTAAAACCTGCCCATCTTTTGAAACTGTAAAACTATCAAAATTACTACAGTTCAGGGACATAGATTTTGATCCAATAGGCCATCTGCTCTCCTGCTTCTGATCCAATAGGCCATCTGCTCTCCTGCTTCATGCCTAGCAATAAAACTCTCTCTTTGAAACCTTGGTGTCTCAGGAATTGGTCATTTGAGCACATCGGGCAAAGAATCCACTGCCATTATGGTGTAGCTGGCAGGGTTCAGGCTGAATATGGCTGTTGGGATTTTAGGAAATGAAGAAACAACAGCTCTTTCTTCTTCTCCCAGTTGGAACCAGTGTAGAGATAGACCCAGGAATCAGAAAAGAGGAAATTAAAATATCACTACTTAAAAACAAACACATAGTTGTCTTTTTCTTACTCCCTTGTTATGGTCTCTTTGAAATTTTCTTTTATTGTATGTTTGTTTTCTTTTTAACTTTTTTTTTTCATACAGTTGATTTAAAAAAGAAGGGAAAGTTAAAAAAAAAAAAAAAAGAAAAACAAGGAAAAAAAAAAAAGATGTAGTGCCCCCTTGAGGAGCCTGTGGAGAATGCAGGGGTATTCGCCTACCCCACCTCCATGGTTGCTAACATGACCACAGACATAGGGGACTGGTGGTTTGATGGGTTGAGCCCTCTACCATAAGTTTTACCCTTGGGAAGACAGTTGCTGCAAAGGAGAGGCTAGGCCTCCCTATATTTGTGCCTAAGAGTCTCCTCCTGAATGCCTCTTTGTTGCTCAGATGTGGCCCTCTCTCTCTGGCTAAGCCAACTTGAAAGGTGAAATCACTGCCCTCCCCGCTACGTGGGATCAGACACCCAGGGGAGTGAATCTCCCTGGCAACGTGGAATATGACTCCCGGGGAGGAATGTAGACCTGGCATCGTGGGACGGAGAACATCTTCTTGACCAAAAGGGGGATGTGAAAGGAAATGAAATAAGCTTCAGTGGCAGAGAGAATCCAAAAGGAGCCGAGAGGTCACTCTGGTGGGCACTCTTATGCACACTTTAGACAACCCTTTTTAGGTTCTAAAGAATTGGGGTAGCTGGTGGTGGATACCTGAAACTATCAAACTACAACCCAGAACCCATGAATCTCGAAGACAATTGTATAAAAATGTAGCTTATGAGGGGCGACAATGGGATTGGGAAAGCCATAAGGACCACACTCCACTTTGTCTAGTTTATGGATGGATGTGTAGAAAAATAGGGGAAGGAAACAAACAGACAAAGGTACCCAGTGTTCTTTTTTACTTCAATTGCTCTTTTTCACTCTAATTATTATTCTTGTTATTTTTGTGTGTGTGCTAATGAAGGTGTCAGGGATTGATTTACGTGATGAATGTACCACTATGTAATGGTACTGTAAACAATCGAAAGTACGATTTGCTTTATATGACTGTGTGGTATGTGAATATATCTCAATAAAATGATGATTAAAAAAAAATAAATGAAAAAAAAAAAAACACAAAAACCCAGTTAGGCAGTTTTCAGAATATGTTCTTTCTGTTTGCAGGGAAGTGGGTTTGAGTGCCTCATCCCTGAATAGATGAACTTTTCCATCCTGCCTCAGAAGCAGAGGCTGTGCACTTCTGGTGGGTGGGCTCCTGAGGAGATGAGGGATAAACTGAGCATGCCCAGCGCCTTCTCTGAACATCACCAGTGAAGAAAAGGGAGTCTAACTAAAGTCCCTCCCAGGGGAAGGATGAGGAGTCAGGATTAAGAGTTCCTGCCTAACCAGGGGAGGTAGATGCCTATTTTTTTTTTTTTTTTTTTTTTTTTGTGGCTTGCATGATATTTTTTGTTTGTTATTTATTTATTTTTTTAAGCATTTGAATCAGTTACCAACATTTGAAAAGTTGGGGGATTTTATATGAAATCCAGATTTCAAACTTTTCTTGGAAAATGGAAAATCTTGCCACACTGGGCTCTGATCAGCTGTTGTTGCAAAGTGGGTGCCTTCTTCAGGTGGGGTGCAGATCTCCAGCTCACCGTACTCTTGATCCCCCACCCCCCACCTCTGTGTCTTACCTCTGCTCTGTGCCACTCATTTCTGTTCCCGCCTGGTGCCCTTAGACTTCTTGGTTTGGGACTCTCAGAATAATGGTTAATAGCATAGACTCTGGAATCAGACAAGGTCTAAGCTCAGTCACTTCCTAAATGTGTGGCCTTGGGCAGTTAACCTCTCTGAGGCTCAGTTTCCTCATTTGTACAACAGGAATAATAATAATAGGAGCTATTGAATTGGAATGCTGTAGGAATGAAATAATATGATCACAGGAGTCCCTTTGTATACATGCTGGATACATAAGTGCCCAACAAATGGGAACTATTATTATTGCTTGAAAAGCAAACCAGAGCAGTGTGAGAGGGAACCTGGAAGAGAACGGGAGCCTCTGGCCTGAAGTACGGTTGATCTGGTTTTAGCACTGCTCTCCATCTCCTGTTGTCACAAAAATATTATACTAAACCAGCTTCCAAGGAGCACATTTTCTGTAGTAGGGAGTCCAATAGTTTTGAGAATTAAAGGTCCAATTGAGGTGGTTTTCCCTCCTCCCCATGATTTGATTCTCTTTTGGAAGGAGGTAGCAGGGAGACAGGAAACTGGATCCCATCCAAACACTTTGATGTGTAGGTTTTAAAATACCTGCAATCTTAGCTGGCTTCACAGACTTCTTAGTGGTCCTCAAAGGACAGTTTCTGTTCTTACTGATCACCTCTCTTCGGAGGCCCAAATAATAGAAGATGCAGAAGGAACCAATTGACTTTAAATAGCTTACTTCCAGGTAGCAACAAGAAATGAGATGGAATTTGGAGAGAGGCAGGGTGACTGAGAGGAAAGTTGTTTGAAGAACGTGTGAACTTCTCATTGTGAGAAAGAATGCACAGTTAGGAGACTGTCAGTGGCTGAAGTGTCAGTGGTAGGCTACAGAAACCAATTCAAGCCAGTACTTGCAAAAATAGCCAATTTAATTGGAAGGACACCAGAGTCTTCTATAGAACCCAAGGATAGCTAGATCTCCTCAGAGACTGGAACCAGGAACTGGGAAGTGATCAGGCACAAGGTCGAAAGTATTGACTGGTTGTCCAAACATCACATGTATTGAATAATCCATCTTTGCTCATCACTGGTTTGAAATGCCACATTTTTCACATTCTGATTTTTATTTTTGTTATTTGAGCTAATTTCTTATAAAATTCTATTCCTTCTTTCTATTCATTCTCTAGTACTAAATTGTTTAAATTATTATACTGTTATAATATTTTAAAATAACTGGTAGTGTTAATCCCCAAGAAGAATTCTTTTAAGATGGGAAATTTTAGATCAAATGTAAGTGCTGAAGATTATAATCTAGAATGTCAATTTTAAATACAATTTTTAGCCATTTAGAAAACTCCTTGAAATACACAGTTCTTAAAATGGGCAGTTTATTGTATGCAAATTATAATTCAATAAAACTAGTTAAAAAGAACTGCAGAAACAACACAGGCACAAAATATAGCAAATGGGACCACCACCATCTTGTTGTTTTTAGTGTATGTTGTCTAGCTAATGCAAACTTTGGACCAGAGCTTCTAATTTTATCTGTGATATATTTAAAATTCTCATAGAAGTCTCATTGACTTGTGGGGCTGGTGTGTTAGACTTATTTTTAGAAACAATTTAGTCCAGTACTCATCTACTCGCCTGAAACTGTGCAAGTGATAAATTCCTATAACTCATGTGCAGTTCATTCTCAATTATAGGCCGGGTGAGACTCTGCCACAGCTGTGTAGTGACAGAAGAACACAAAACATGTTCAGTTGTGACACTATAATGTCATAGATCATTTCTGTATTTAAGTTTTTATTACAGTTCTGGCTTCAGTAAGTGGAATGGAGCTTACAGTATTACTATGTCTATAAGAGCAACTAAAGCATCATTAAAGTAATTGAAAGATTAAAATTTGGACTCAACATTCAAAACAAAATAAATTTGATGATTTTGAAGTATTTTGTGACAGAGACAGGAATTGAGATATTGAGTAATGAAAGATGTTGTTGAATGTTTCAAGATATAGTCGAAATGTGTTTTTTGCACAATGGGGAAAATTTAAACTGACTGAGGAACTTGTTCATCAAATACATCCTAAATCAATACTTAATAATTAAGGAATGTGAACAGTTGCTAGTGTTAATGATTCATCTTTAGACCCCAAATTCCTACTCTCTCTCAAGCTTCTGGATCTGTTCCACTATACTGAGATAGAGAGGTACGCTATGAAAACCGCTATGTGTGAGTCATGGTAGCTAAATGTTTTGTCTGCTTAGCACACTTGCGCTTTTCCCTATTTTCTGTTAACAGAATTCTCTTCCCTGTTGACTTCCTATTCTCCCTCACCAAGGGGATGGCGTTATAACTGTAATTCTGACCTGGCCAATCAGAGTTCCCCATTTTCCTTACCTGTAGTCACCTGTCCAGGGAAGGGCAACTGACCCAAGCCTGCCCGACTAGGGTCTGTTTTGGAATTTTCTCCACAAATTTTGGGGAAAAAAGCACTCCTTTTTTTCCTCTGGGATCATGAACTTGAACTATAATATAGGCCTAGAGCTCTTGGGAACCATCATTCCCTCTAGCACGGGGAGAATCCCGGAGGATAGAACCAGCTTGAAGGAAAGCAGGGCTGGGAGGAAGAGAGAGGGGGAGATGGCAAGAGTTCCATGTCTGAAGCTGTTCATACGCTTGGCTTTTCTGTTCGTGAGCTCATAAAATTCCACCCCCTCCACTTAATTTCCTTAAGCTAAGTTGAATTGGGTTTATTGCATATGCAACATAAAGATTTCTGGCAAATATATTGTGAAAATCAGGATTTTGCAACAACAACAACAACAAACTACAAAAGAAAATTAGATGCTAAAGCTAATATAGAACGAAACGCATGTAAAAGTTTATGGTATAATTAGTTGGGTTCATCAAAAGAGTGTCAATCAAACTCAATAGACTTTATAGAAAGATAATTTTAAATTAAAATGATACATTTGCTTGAAAAATATTACTCTATTTCTCTGTTTTCTGCATTGGGATTTTGGATTGAATTTCATTGGACAAAAGTATTTTCTTGTTAACACTTTTTATTGGGTGATCGCTCAGATCTCTCTTAGCCTTGAAAATTTGAGATTCAAATATCCTTCTCTAAATTGAACGGAAAAGTGAAACAAGGAAATGTTACTCTTCTAGTTTTGTTTTGTTTTTTTTTTCCTCTCCCTGAGCTAACCAGTCTTTGTTGGTTCTCAACTGGGCTGGTAAGCTCGGGAGAAGGTCCTCCTTTGGGAGACTGTGAATTCTCTGGAACCAAAGGCAGGGATGAATCATTCAGGGAAAATGGCTGGAGTAACTTTTGAAAACTGTAAATAGAAGTTATTTAAACCTCCTTTTATATTATTTCTTACCAAATTCTTGTTTCTTCAGTACTAGTTTTTATTTATTTTTTAAATGATAAAAAGAAATGTACTGGTTGACCTTCAGTCAAGTAGAGTAACAGATACCTTCAGGGGACTATGTGCTCACAGGCCAAAATAAGAGATACCCAAGCAGTACATCCTAAGGAGTATGACTACTTTGAAAGAGAAGAGAAGAGAAGAAACTGGACTAAATATACTATAGGAAGCAATAATATTAGAACAGAAAGTCTAAAACTTTAAAATAAGGACAGCAAAGATCCCAAGTGAGATAAGGGGATAGAATAAATAAGAAATAAATAAATAAGGAGAAAACCGTAAAACAGAATCAAGTAGAAATATTAGTTTGGAAAAGTAGATTGCTTGGAATTATTAACTAAAATAGATGAGATACAGTAAAATTGATACAACTGAAAACATGAATTAGTGAGTTTGATGAGCATATTGGTGAACCCTACCAGCAGGGAGCAAGGAATAATAATAATAATAATAATAATAATAAAAGAAAGTAGAAAGTTAAGTGATATGGAGGGTAGAAATATGTGTCAAACAGTGAATTGTAAGAATCTCAGAAGAGGAGAAAAGTAAAATGGAGAGGAAGAAGTATTTGAAGAAATAATGGAAGAAATTTGAAGAAATGTTCCAGAATTACAGATAGATGATCTTAGATTGAAAGTGACTATAGAGTTTAAACAGAAAACATCAGGAAAAACACATTAGTAAAATTTAAGAATAATAAACCCCAAAAACAAAACAAAACAATTCAAAAACTTCCAGAGAGAAAGAATAGATTATCTAAAAAGAAATAACAATCAATCTGATATTAGACATTGCAACAGCAGCACTGGATGCATGAAGACATTTGAATACTATTTTTAGAGTATTGAAGGAGAGTAATTTTTAACCTAAAATTTTACATCCATCCAAATTGTCTTTTAAATGTAAAGGCATGATAAATGTATTTTTGAGAAGCTAACACTTCAGAAGTATTGCTACTCAAAGACCCACATTGAAAACAATTTTGGAGGATGTGTTCAAATGAAAAGAGAAACAAACCCAGGATATGCTCTAAGAGATAGCTAAAGTAGGGGCTATGAAATACCTTGGTAAAGTTCGTTGTTATTTAACAAAATGTTAAGTTAATAAAATTAAATAAATTCAGTACAAAAATTATAGATAACATAACATGCTAGGCAGTAAGGAGAAGGAGGCTGTGATTCTTTCCTGTTAGGGAGAAGAAATAGGAATTAATTAAAAAAAATAAGAAAGAAGATGGAATCAGTAGAAGTGAGACAAATTGAATAAAAGATAAATGGTGGAAATAAGTAAAAATTATATAAAAATTACAATAAATTTAAATGGACTAGCCAGTTAAAAGACAGGTTTTATGGATTAAATTTTAAAAAAAGTGAAATCCAATTTTATGCTGTTTATAAGAACTATACTGAAAGTATAAGGGCACAGAAAGTTTAAAGTGAAAGTATGGAAAAAGGTATACCAGGAAAACATTAATTAAATGAAAGCTGGTATAAGCTACATTAATATCTGACATATAGATATTAAGATAAAAGGCATCATTAGGGATAGCGAGTAGCATTGCACAATGATACAACTTCAAATTGCCAAGAAGGTATAATAATACATTTACATATGTATACACCTGATAAGAGCACCAGAATAGTTAAAGCAAACGTGGATAGAATTATAGAAAGAAATCATAAATCCAATATTACAATGGAAGAGTCCAATATACCTTTCTCATTTTTACTGATAGGCCAAACATCAAAACATTTGGTAAATATATGGAAGATTTGAAAAAGACAATTAAAAATGCTTGACCTAAGGGATATATATAAGTATATATATTTGTATCTAGCAATTAAAGAATAAATATTTTTCTCAAGCACAAATGGGAAATTAGTGTACATATATATAAATCATGCACTAGGTCATAAAGCAAGTCTCAACAGATTTCAAGGAACTTTCTAAACACATAGGGCAGTTAAGCTAGAAGTTACTAACTAAAGGGAAATAAAAACAATAAGCAAAACTACTCCATATATTTGGAAATTAAAAATACTCTTCTAGAGGTGATGGAGTAGCTTAAAGTAGACTAATGCTCTACCAAAGACAACTAGAAAAGATGGGTAACATGAAAAAATCTGTTTAAAGATATGAGAAAACTTCAGAGGCAGCCAGTACTTGAGGGGCCAAGATCCTAGAGAATAGGGAATCACATTCAGCAGTGCTTTCTCTCTCCAGGCATTTGCCAGTTCTGGACATGGAGCCTGAGGATTCTGGGGAGAAGGGCCACTAATAAGAGGACCAGCTTTTGGTAGTGCTGCAACACCAGAAGGATAAAAGATAGAGGTTGAGGGGCCAAGTGAAAAGGAAGAAGCAGTGAACTGAATCCATGCAAGGACAATTTCTCTCCTTTCCTCTGACAATCGGAAACTGCTTAAAGTAGGAGGCCAGCAGAAAATCTCTGAAATGCAGAGCACCATTTTTGGCAATCTTGTGATGTTGAGGAGGCAAGCATTATAACTCAGGGCCTGCTTGGGGGAGATGCCCTAAATGAAACCCTAGTTTCTCTGTTGCCATTCCTGGAATTTACTGCAGCCAGTCTGCCAACTGAATGGCATCTTTACCCGGTTCTCCCAGGGACACTCTGAGTTCCCTGGTATCTCCAGAACCTCCTTCTCTCAGGACCCACCATAATCCCTCCCATCTCAAGATCCTTAACTTAATCACATCTGCAAAGTCCCCCTTGTCATGTAAGGTAACATATTCATAGATTCTAGCATGGTGTGCCAGTTTGGATGTTTTATGTCCGCCCAAACTCCATGTTCTTTGATGCAGTCTTGTGGGGGCAGATGTATTAGTCGATTAGGTAGGAACCTTTTCATTCTTTCCATGGAAATGTGACTAGTAACACCTTTGATTAGGATGTGACCTGTTTATGGGATTGTTTCCATGGAAGTGTGGCCCCACCCATTCAGCATGGGTCTTAATGAAATCACTGGAGCCCTATAAGTGCTCGAAAAGAAGGAACTCAATGAAGCTGCAACTTAGAGAGACATTTTGAAGACAGCCATTGAGAGCAGACTTTTGCTCCGGAGAAGCTAAGAAAGGACAAAATGTTCCAAGAGCAACATTTTCAAGGATGCACAGGAGCTGAGCGAGAAGCTGGAACACACGCCGGGATCAGCAGATGCCAGCCACGTGCTTTCTGAGCTAACAGAGGTTTTCTGGATGCTATTGGCCTTCCTTCAATGAAGGTGCCCTATTGTTGATGCCTTACCTTGGACACTTTATGGCCTTAAGACTGTAACTTTGTAACCAAATAAACCCCCTTTATAAAAGCCAATCCATTTCTGGTGTTTTGCAAAATGACAGCATTAGCAAACTGGAACAGATGGCAATATTAAAGACAATCCAATAACTAAAATCCAGGATTATGGAAATACCCCAAATTTCAGCATAAATCCACTTCCATATAAAATTCCCAAGGAAAAATTAAAATCTGAAAATAAATCCCCTTACTCTCAAGTTAATGTGCAAAGAAAAAAGAACCAAATTCTTAAAAAAAAAAGAAAAATTGAAACCCCCAAATGATCTTGCCCTTGTTCGTGAAAGTTCAAGCAACACAAAGTTCAAGACTGACCCTCCCCCAAGGTCTCATTGTGCTCAGCATCAGCCCAAAGGGGTTCTTGATGACTATATGGAATTAGGGTTTCCTCAGCAGCTGAAGCCTGGGGTCTCTCACGGGAAGTGGCTAGTTTTCCATTAGGGCCTCAGCACATAAATTAGTTCAACATCGTCTCGCTAGTTTAAAGGTGCCTCATCTTTTAAAGAGACCAAAGAATTAATTGGCCAAAAAGATTTTTATAAGTACTGGCCCTGCTCCCACCAAAGTTAAAAAACACACCCCTCCCAAGCCCATAGAGTTAGTTATTTCAGGCAAAATTATATTCCCCAAACATCTGTTTTGTATTTTCAGAGATCACTGCTGAGACTCAGAGGTAACTTGGTGGAGAAGCTTAGCCAAGGGAAAGATTCTTAGTCTCATCCTCACCAGAATGCAAGTCAATCCAAAGTCCAGTGTCTCTAACCTTAAGCTCTGAAGGAAAAGTGTTCCATCAGAGATTAGTTTTGGACCATGGATTTCCACGATCTGGGGATAAATCCACCTATGCATACTGCCTTGTCTCCCCAAGACGTTAAGGCCATCCTGCCATGTTTAGAAATTTACAGTGGTGGCAGTATCAGCCAACAAGTGTACTGAATGATGTCTTTGTTCCCATTGGATCCAGAAACTCTCCTTGTTACTCTTCTCTTTGAGCCATGTTTCTGACACCTCAGTGCTATATTGGCATCTATTCATGCCATATGCATATGCTTTTGAGAACTGGCATTTCCCGTCCTATGCAATAATAGTTGCTGCTTAACCAAACTAAGTATCCTTCTGGGAATGTTTCTGCCTTATGTCCACTTTTTTTTTCTGGCTAAAACAACACCATCAGATGGTTCCTGAAATGTATGCTTCTGCCACTGGTAGCCTTAGGAGGACTCACATCTCTGCCACCTGCTCTGTAAGACTCGGCCTTGTTCTGCTTTTGAATGTGCAGGCCTTGAGTACATTTCTTTATGTTCCATCCTTTACTGCAGAACTGGGATGTGTCTCTTGTGCTCTAGATCTTTTGCTGTTCCCTAACTCCTTTCAGTAAGCCATAGTTGAATTTCTAATGGTTTAAGATACTCTTTTTTACATCCTCTTTCCTTCTCTGACTTGCAAAAAGCTAGCATGATTTGCTGGATCTAAGTATCTGCCTCCCTTTTCATTTTTCTTTACCTGCAGGCCCTGTAATAGATTAAAGATGGCTTTAGAGTCTTTGCCACTCCATCCATGAAGAGATGGAATATGTTTCCCCTCACCTTGAGCCTGGGTTTGCACCATAACTTATTTTGACAGATAAAATGGAACAGAAGTGGTCTTGTGTGACTTACAAGGCAGAGCAATAAGAGGTCTGTGGCTTCAGCTTTTGCATATCTGGAATGATCTCTCTTGGCAGCCAGCCACCATGCAAAAAGTTCTTACCCATGTTAGAAGAGACTACCCTGCTGTGAAGAAGTTCACACTAACAGCTTGGAGGGGCCATGAGGAAAGAGAGAGAGATGCGTATCCAGGCTCTAGCTACTCAGCCATCCCAGCTGAGGTGCCAGACATGTGAAAGAAGCAGCTCCTTGGACATTTTGACCCTAGCAGATGTCTCATTGAACACAAGATCTGCCCAGCTAAGCCTGGTCCATATAGTAGAATCATGGAAAATAATGAATCATTTATGCCATTGTTTTGGTGTGGGTTTTCTTTGACAGCAATAGGTAAGTGAAACAGGCCCAGACATTTATTTTTCTAACATCTGCCAACAAATTGTATCTTATGGCGTCTGTCTATGAAATCACTAAACACTGTCTGATAAATTCATCCATTGTTTACAGAAATCTTGCCCACCTTCACCTTCCTGAGGTGGAAAATTCTGACACTAGATATATTTCCCATCTGAACATCTAATGCAGGCCCGGATTCAATTTAAGAAGAACTGTATTGCTTACTTAGAACTCTTAACTCCCTGATTTTCTCCGAGACAGTCCCTCAGGGCATAGGCAAAAAAGAGCCCCCACCTTGGAACTCACCCAGTAGTTCTCGAGCATTTTACAGTGAGCTACGCTGGCTTCTTGCAAATCTGTCCAGATGGTGACTGTCCCAGTCTTTAGCAGGGGCTTCCATGGTTGTCCTTGTTTCTTCCTCTCTCTCCACGGCTGTAAGACGGTCCTTCTCAATAGTTTCCAACATCCAGGCTGCCTGTCGGGGAATCATGATAATCTATTCTCCAGGGTCCTGTCTTTCATACTTTGTTGACTAAATTGGATTCCACTTTCCATCCCTGACTTAATAACAATCACTATATCCACCTTTTCTATGCCTCTTTAAGAGCAGCTGGATGGGGTATCCTGTCTAACCCTCTAATATTTCCCCTGACCCTCAAGATCATATTTTCCATTTCACTTCTATCAAGTCAGTCCCCTAAAATCTCACCCTTTTGCCTAAGAAAAATCTCTTTCCTTCCCTTCAGCATGCTCAGCATCCCTTTATTTGTTTTTTTTCTCTTGTACTGCTCCTGTTTGATGATAAGCATGCCCTTCAAGCTGTCCTAGCTTCTCCTTGACTTGCTGAGCAAATCTAACTCCAAAAGCAAATCTGCTGTAAAAAGGCACATAGCTCCCTGGACTTGGATTTGTAATAATTTCATTTTTCTTCTCAAACCCAAGAAGAAGGTAAGGTTTTGGTAATAAGAAAATATATTCCTTTTTCTGTTATTCTTTAATAAAAGCTATCACCCTTCTAGGGTAACACCCCTATTTTGGTTTTGAAAGTCTGAAGTGATGGTAAAGAGTGATCCTTAAGAGGCTGTGGAAAAACTAGATGAATCTAAGGATGAATCCACTGCTCATTTTGGCAAAAATGCTGTCCCCTGGTACCCATCTCCCCTTCTTCCATAGGAAAGAACTTTTAACTGAGCACATGACCATCCAGAATGTAAACACTGTATTTTCTTGCCTTCCTTGATGCCAGATGAGGCCATGTGACTAATTCTAGCCAATAGAATACTGGCAGAATTAAGGGCAATGCACCATGCAGACGAGGGTGATACCCCACACGGTCAAAGACAATACCCCTTGCAGACCAGGGTAATGCTCCATGGAGGAGGGAACAAACAAACAGGAGCTGGGACCCCTGGCACCTTGGTGAAGCAGAGCCACCATGTCAGCTCAGACTTTTCTCATGTGAGAGAGAAATAGACTTTGACTTTATTTAATATATCATCATCTGGGTCTATTTCACATCTAGTTCAAATTATACCTTAATCAATCAGCCCTGAGCTCATTTCAAATCAGCCTAAAAGGCACAGGGGCGAGCTGGCTGGTATGTGGCGCTAACGATTTAAGGCCCCATGCACACACCTAGTGCTGGGAGGCACACACACGCCCGCATCCAGCCTCCTGAAGACCTGGCTGGAAAGCACAGTGGAAGTGCCGTCGTCTTCAGGTTCCCAGATGTCTGAAAGGTTTATAAATGCGAAGATTATATTTACCTCATAATAGAATCCTTGCCCCAGCCACACCTGTTTAAGAAATGAGCTAGATGGCTGGCAGGTTAAGCTTACTACCTCACAGCTACTCCTGTCGGCTACATCTGGACATTAATGAGAGCCTTCTGCTTTACCGTGGGCAGTTTTTGCCAGGAGGAGTGGTAGCATCTCAGCAGTGGATGGTTGGTGGGAAAGGAAGGTGGCAAGTGGTGTTTCTAAGGTGCTGATTTATCATACTCCTGTTTTCTATGGACCAGCACATCAGCTTTATGGTTGGGCTTGAACATGAAGCCAAAACCAGGACTCTCATCCTTCTCTGAGAGGGTGGCCAATGTATGGCCAGAACGAGATGTAGCTGGGATAATTCCCTTTTGAAAAAATAGCCCTTTGCCCATGAGTCAAAATAAACAGAGACAGGGCAAAAACCACTAACAAGAGAAACATTGGAAAGCTCAAATGTTAAGTATAGAGCAAAGAGAGCTTTTTAAATGAGACCAGACGAAAAAATAAAGACCTTCTTCTTTGCTCCACCTCCTTTTTTTTATCTTCATTTTATTGAGATATATTCACATACCACGCAGTCATACAAAACAAATCGTACTTTCGATTGTTTACAGTACCATTACATAGTTGTACATTCATCACCTAAATCAATCCCTGACACCTTCATTAGCACACACACAAAAATAACAAGAATAATAATTAGAGTGAAAAAGAGCAATTGAAGTAAAAAAGAACACTGGGTACCTTTGTCTGTTTGTTTCCTTCCCCTATTTTTCTACTCATCCATCCATAAACTAGACAAAGTGGAGTGTGGTCCTTATGGCTTTCCCAATCCCATTGTCACCCCTCATAAGCTACATTTTTATACAACTGTCTTCGAGATTCATGGGTTCTGGGTTGTAGTTTGATAGTTTCAGGTATCCACCACCAGCTACCCCAATTCTTTGGAACCTAAAAAGGGTTGTCTAAAGTGTGTGTAAGAGTGCCCACCAGAGTGACCTCTCGGCTCCTTTTGGAATCTCTCTGCCACTGAAGCTTATTTCATTTCCTTTCACATCCCCCTTTTGGTCAAGAAGATGTTCTCCGTCCCATGATGCCAGGTCTACATTCCTCCCCGGGAGTCATATTCCACGTTGCCAGGGAGATTCACTCCCCTGGGTGTCTGATCCCACGTAGGGGGGAGGGCAGTGATTTCACCTTTCAAGTTGGCTTAGCCAGAGAGAGAGGGCCACATCTGAGCAACAAAGAGGCATTCAGGAGGAGGCTCTTAGGCACAACCATAGGGAGGCCTAGCCTCTCCTTTGCAGCAACCGTCTTCCCAAGGGTAAAACTTATGGTAGAGGGCTCAACCCATCAAACCACCAGTCCCCTATGTCTGTGGTCATGTTAGCAACCATGGAGATGGGGTAGGCGAATACCCCTGCATTCTCCACAGGCTCCTCAAGGGGGCACTACATCTTTTTTTAACTTGTTATTCTTTTTTTTTTTTTTAACTTTCCCTTCTTTTTTAAATCAACTGTATGAAAAAAAAGTTAAAAAGAAAACAAACATACAATAAAAGAACATTTCAAAGAGACCATAACAAGGGAGTAAGAGAAAGACAACTAACCTAAGATAACTGCTTAACTTCCAACATGTTCCTACTTTACCCCAAGAAAGTTACCTAATATAGCAACATTTCTGTGAACTTGTTCCTACTATATCCATCAGAAATTAACAGACCATAGTCATTTCTGGGCATCCCCAGAACATTAAATAGCTTATCTGTTCTTCTTGGATTATTGTTCCCCCTTCCTTAATTGCTCTCTATTGCTAGTTCCCCTACATTCTACTTTATAAACCATTTGTTTTACATTTTTCAAAGTTCACATTAGTGGTAGCATATAATATTTCTCTTTTTGTGCCTGGCTTATTTCGCTCAGCATTATGTCTTCAAGGTTCATCCATGTTGTCATATGTTTCACGAGATCGTTCCTTCTTACTGCCGCGTAGTATTCCATCGTGTGTATATACCACATTTTATTTATCCACTCATCTGTTGAAGGACATTTGGGTTGCTTCCATCTCTTGGCAATTGTGAATAATGCTGCTATGAACATTGGCATGCAGATATCTGTTCGTGTCACTGCTTTCCGACCTTCTGGGTATATACCGAGAAGTGCAATTGCTGGATCGAATGGTAACTCTATATCTAGTTTTCTAAGGAACTGCCAGACTGACTTCCAGAGTGGCTGAACCATTATACAGTCCCACCAACAATGAATAAGAGTTCCAATTTCTCCACATCCCCTCCAGCATTTGTAGTTTCCTGTTTGTTTAATGACAGCCATTCTAACCGGTGTTAGATGGTATCTCATTGTGGTCTTAATTTGCATCTCTCTAATAGCTAGTGAAGCTGAACATTTTTTCATGTGTTTCTTGGCCATTTGTATTTCCTCTTCAGAGAACTGTCTTTTCATATCTTTTGCCCATTTTATAATTGGGCTGTCTGTACTATTGTCATTGAGTTGTAGGATTTCTTTATATATGCAAGATATCAGTCTTTTGTCAGATACATGGTTTCCAAAAATTTTTTCCCATTGAGTTTGCTCCACCTCCTTTTACACTCATCACATCCAACCCTCAAATAAAAAAGGCCATTAAGAAGAAAAAATAAAAAGTATGAATGTTCCCATCTGAGACAAAGTTGTTAAATGGAAAGAGAAAATATAGCTGAGAAAAACAGTTGTCAAGTATCTCAAGCTAGCAAGTAGACTTGAGCCATCTTCAGTTTCATCAAAAGAGAAACCACCACCCATCCCCCAGAATCAACAACTGGGAAATTCCATAATTGTCTATAAAATGTGAAAAGTCAACATGGATTTAAAAAGACAAAAGAAAAGAGGATGCTCCTCCTTCAATAAGCCAACAGCCAAGAGTAATGAAATCAAGCTGTATGAGTTTATAGAGGGAAGCACTGGAACTCCCAAATCAGATTGCTCTGGGCCATATCTGGGCATGGCCACTTAGCAACCATGTGACCTTGAGCAAGTGACTTAGCCTCTCAGTGCCTCAGTTTCCTCATCCGTATAATGAAGGTGATAAAAATAGAACCTGCCTCAGAGGGTTGCTGTGACGATTCCTGCAGAGTGGCATATTGGACACACTCCCTGTAGGTCTATTGTTATTACTCTTTATAATAAATAAAATTATGTAAGCATTCTTGTATTATGACATATTTCTTTACATAAGTATGGAGAAGCAAAGCTGTCCCCAAAGCTTAAGCAGCCTGTATACCCTGGATTCCATGGGAACCTTGGAAACAAAATGAAAGCCATTCTTAGGCCCCCAAAGTCCAGAGAGGGTGGATTGTGGAAAGGAGGGAGTTGTCAGAGTGCTCTCCAAGCCAATGACTCCCCCAGGCAGGTACTATTATCACCCCCAGTTTACAGATGAGGAGGCCTAGATTTAGAACACTCTGTGACTTGCTCAACGTTACATGGCAAGGGTGAGAAGGAACTGAGATTTGAATCCAAGTAGCCTTCGTGACTGCTGTACCATCTTCTGATAACACACAGGCATCTCCCTTCTCTGGGCCTCAGTTACCTCATCTGTAAAATGGGGTTTACCCAGTCTATGATTCTAAATATTTTGAAGATATCTTTCAGCTGGAATAGCCATCTTCTAGCCAAGGGAAAGAAGACAGGCCCTGTAATGTCCTCTGGGCCCATTCCTAAGTGGTTTTGTCTCTTGGGCTAATTACTAGTGACTCTGAAAGGAGGATGATATTGTGGCCGGCACAGCTTGGGTGCCCTTGGGAGTGTCATGTCCACAGCACACACTTGGCTTCGGGAACAGGTGGGGAGGGGCGCGAGCCTCACCAGGAGGATTGATGCTGGTGCTGAGAATATCGAGTCCTCTGAATGCTGAGATAGATCCCAAAATATGTGAACAGAAAGGAGAAACCCAAAGAGAAAAACATCTGGGCTAAACGGAAGCACTGGCCTGTCCAGCCATGGAAGCACAGTCTGTGAGAACTGGGGACCCCGAGGAGACTGAGCTGCAAGAACATATTCCCTCTGACTTCAAGATATGATGAGGATAAAGAAAATAAGATGTTAGAATTAGGAAAAAGAAAAACTAAACCCCCCTCACTTTCCAAGATGATGCTGTCTACTTGTGCTTACATACGTCATCTCAGTTACTCTTCTCTGCCAGCAATGGGATAGGTGATACAGCCTCCATTTCACGGAAGAGGGGGCTAAGGTTCAGGGAAGTTAACCAATGTGCCCAAAGACACACAGTGATCAGATGGTAAAGCCAGGAGAGCAATCAAGGGCAACCTGATTCATAGTATCTCACACAACCCTGCCTCCGGAAAAGGGGATTCAGACTCTATAATGATCAGGTAAATGCCGGCGGATCTTAGCAGAGGCATAAGTATAGGAGACTCAAAAGCGTTGAAAGAGAATGCCCTGTGCAGTGGAGTAGGAGCTTAGGCATTGGAAACATCCAGTGAGAGAGGCTGGTGTGTCCAGGTAGCTGTGCACTATAGCAGGTGGATATGACCACCAGGACGATTGCACTCAGGAGGCCACGGGCAGGACAGGAGGGCAGGAGACCTGGCTGGAACATTTGGGTAAAGGCCTCATTAACAGGGATTGTCTGGGTGGGCCCAATGTAATCACAAGGGTCCTTATAAATAAAAGATGTAGGCAGGAGAGTCAGTGTCAGAATGGCAAGATGTGAGAAAGACTCAACCAGCCACTGCTGGCTTTGATGATGGAGGAAGTGACCCTGGGCAAAGGGAAGCAGATGTTCTCTAAATCTGGAAAAGGCAAGGGAAGGCCTTCTTGAGGGCCTCCAGGAGGAATGCAGCCCTGTTGACACCTTCATTTTACCCCAGTGAAGCCCGTTTTGGACTCCTGACCTCCAGAACTGTAAGATAATAAATGTGTATTGTTTTAAGTCATTAAATTTGTGGTAATTTCTTACAGCACTCGTACTATAGGATCTGCCAGGTCATATGGCCTAAGAATCAAGTCTGTTGCATCAAGGCCTGGCCTGCTCTAGAGCCCTTCCTACTGTGGGCACCACTCAAAGCTGGTAGTCTTTCATGTTACTTGGTGTCTTAGTTTGCCAGGGCTGCTGTGACAAACACCACATACTGGTTGGCTTAAACAACAGGAGTGTGTTTTCTCATGGTTTTAGAGGCTAAAGTCAATGTCTTGATGAAGTATACTTCCTTCCATATTGTACAGCATTCTAATGCTGTCTTGCAGCAATCCTTGGGGCTCCTTGGCTTGCATCCCTGCCTCTGCCACATAGCGATCTGTCTCCTTGTTCTCTTCCTGTGGCTTTCTCTGACTGACTGCATCGGAATTTCCTCTGCCTTATAAGGACTCCAGTCATATGGACTAAGACCTACCTTGATTCATTTTGGTCTCAACTAAATAGGATCTTTGGTGAACCTATTCATAAGTGAGTCCACGCTTTAATAACAACATCTTCAAAGGTCCTATTTACAAATGGGTTCACACTCACAGTAATGTGGGTTAAGACTTGACTGTGTCTCTACCAGGGATGTGGTTCCAACCCCAATGCTTGGTACAGGACTTGGAGCAATATTCCCAGATGTGGAATATGCTACCTCCAGAACCTGAAAAAGTCTACCAGATGTTGTGCTTTCTTCTCATGGTGGGAGATCTGCATGCAATAATCTGCACTTTACTTTGTAAGGGATGTCCAGCATTTCTCAGACCTCTGAACCTCTAAAATTTCGCTGATATGCTGCACCTTGAATCACTGTATGGTTTATCTCCCACCCTCTAGAGGGCTTGTGTCTTACCAAGGTTTTCAATGTATTTGCTCCTTCTAGCTTGTCTAGTCCAATCAGCATGATGTTATTGATGTAATGGTCTAGTATGACATTATGTGGGATGCCCAGCTGGTCTAGGACTCTTAAAACCATATTATCAATGAAGGTGGGAGAGTTAACATAGCCCTGGGGCAAGAATGAAAATATATTCTATTGTCCATTTAAAATGAATTCAAACTGTTCCTGATCCTCCTCTCTGATGGGAATGGAAAAGAATGTTTTCACCATGTCAGTAGTGGCATACCATGTACCTGAGGCCATATTAATCTGCTTTGGCAAAGATGATGCTTCTGGCACAACAGCTGAAAATGTGGTTGTGTTTGCAGTAGTCTACTGTTATTCTCCTGGATCTGTCTGGTTTTTGTAGGGGCCAGATTTGTGAAGTAAATGAAGATATGACTCACATCCTTTAGGTCTTCAGGTTAAAATTAATCTCTGCCATTCCTTACAGGATGTGATAGTATATATTTTTTTTAAATTCAGTTTTATTGAGATATATTCACATGCCATACAGTCACCCATGGTGTACAATCACCTGTTCACAGTACTGTCATATAATTGTGCATTTATCACCCTAATCAATTTTTGAACATTTCCTTTACACCAGGAAGAATAAAAAATAAGAATAAAAAATAAAAGTACAAAAGAACACCAAAACCATCCCCCCATCCCACCTTATTTTTCATTTAGTTTTTGTCCCCATTTTTCTACTCATCCATCCATACGCTGGGTAAAGGGAGTGTGAGCCACAAGGTTTTCACAATCACACAGTCAACCTATGTGGGCTACATAGTTATACAATCATCTTCAAGAGTCAAGGCTACTGGGTTGCAGTTTGACAGTTTCAGGTATTTATTCCTAGCTATTTTAATGCATTAAAACCTAAAAAGGGATATCTATATGGTGCATAAGAATGTCCTGAAGAGTTACCTCTCGACTCCATTTGAAATCTCTCAGCCACTGAAACTTTATTTTGTTTCATTTCACTTCCTTCTTTTGGTCTAGAAGATTTTCTCAATCTCATGAGGCTGGATCCAGGCTCATCCCCAGGAGTCATATCCTGCATTGCAAGAGAGATTTACACCCCTGGGAGTCAGGTCCCACTTAGGGAGGAAGTCAGTGAATTCGTCTGCCGAGTTGGCTTAGTAAGAGAGAGAGGGCCACATCTCAGCAACAAAAGAAGTTCTCTGGGGGTGACTCTTAGGCACAATTATAAGTAGGCTCAGCCTCTGCTTTGCAGTAACAAGCTTCATAAGGGAAAGCCCCAAGATCGAAGGCTCAGTCTACCAAATTGTCAGTCTTCAATTTTTGTGGGAATATCAGTAATAACCCAGGTGCGGACGTCCAACATTTCCGCATTTTCCCCAGTTCCTCATTTTTATTCTGTGATACTATTTTTGATTAACTGTCCTTGCGAGGGGTGGAGGGCAGTTTCAAAGGCTTCCACTTGGCTTTCTGCACTATCATAGTTCTTACCTCATAGGCCTTGGAACCATTGTGTGGGTTGTGTCCACTACCAAATTTGTTCACTAAAATTATACATTCAGAGACTAAGAAAATGACTGCTGGGTAGACCCAGGAATGCTGTGGCTTCACTGTGACTTAGAACTGGGCCACAATTCTCTTTATTACTTGGCCTCCATGCGCTCCAACTCTAACTGGGGGTGTGGGTGGGGTGTCATGGTGATGATTTTGGTCTCTGTGATGGTTAAGTTCACATGTCAATTTGGCCAGGTGATGGCACCCAGGTATCTGGTCAAGCAAGCACTAGCCTAACCGTTGCTGTGAGGACATTTGTGGCTGCTTGATAAACCAGAAGGCTGATTTGTTAAATCATCAGTCAACTGGCTGCAGCTGTGACTGATGACTCAACGAAGGGTGTGTCTTCCACAATGAGAGAATACAATCAGCTGGATTTAATTCAATCAGTTGAAGACTTTTAAGTGAGACAGATAGAGGACCTTCACTTCTTTGGCTGACTTGTGAAGCATTTCCTGAGGAGTTCATTGAAGTTGCCAGTTTGTTTCCTGAGGAGTTCACTGAACATCTTCATTGGAGTTGCCAGTTTGCTGCTTCCCCTACGGAATTTGGACTTGTGCATACCCACAGTTGCGTGAGACACTTTTATAAGTCTTATATGTATAGATATCTTGTGTCGGTTCTGTTTGCCTAGAGAACCCTAACTAATACAACTTGGTACCAGGCATGGTTCTTGAGAAACAGAATCTTAAAATGGGCCTTTATAATTTGTTTTCTACTCTGATTAGATTCAAAGGCACTAATGACTCCATTTCCAATAATCAAGATCGCATTGAGAGTCCATGGCATGAGTTGGCAATGGAGATACACAAAATAGCACCGTTTGATTATCCTAATCATACTCTTGTACAAAGCAAGGCTCTGGGTGACAGTGTTTTCGACACCTTCACAGAGTTTTGTCGAGTTAAGAAGTATAATGATGTTGGCTGATTGCTCTTAGATACACTGGATAAAGTTATAAAAGAAAGGGATGAGCTAAAGGCTTCAAATTTAAACTTAGGTGCTGTAGGACAGATGTAAAGGTTTCCATGTGTGCCTTGAAAGAAAATCATGTGTTCTGTCACTGCAGACTTGAAATTTCTGAAAACCAGCCCCAAAGTCTCCTTGTGTGAGTAGCGGATTTACAACGTAAACTAAAATCTCAACCTTGCAGGGTGTCTGCTGTTAAAGTAAAGGCATTGATTGGGAAAGAATGGGATCCTGAAACTTGGGATGGGGACATATGGAATGATAATAATGGCAGTGAGGACATTGGAACCCTGGATTCTGCTGAGTCATTGTTAGATATACCTGTAGTGGTCTGTCCTGAGGAAACAGCCCCCCGCCCCCCAGTCTGCCCTGAGGAAACAGCTTCCCAACCTCCAGTCTGCCCTGAGGAGCCTGCCATCCAAACTCCACCTAAAGAGATTAACCCTTCTGTGCCCGCTACCATCCAAACTCCACCTAAAGAGATTAACCCTTCAGCGCCCGCTAAACCTATAATCACCTCCCCTGAGGAAGCAGCCCTCACTCCTCTGTCTGGAGAGATTAATCCTGTTTTACAAGATGAAAGAGCAACAGAATGCCCTGAGGTAAATGGCTTGAGGGATACTTCTAATTCTTTTCATGACCCACCCTGGCTACCAGTCTTTGCTTCAAGACCTATAACTAGACTAAAATCCCAACAGGCCCCAAAGGGTGAGGTACAAAGTGTGACCCATGAGGAAGTACGCTATACTCCAAAAGAACTGTATGAGTTTTCCAACTTCTATAGACAGAAATCAGGGGAATATATGTGTGAATGGATATTAAGGGTGTGGGATAATGGTGGAAGGAATATAAAGTTGGATCAGGCTGAATTTACTGATAGGGGCCCACTAAGCAAAGATTGTGCATTCAGTGTTGTAGCTCAAGGGGTTAGAAAGGGCATTAACAGTTTGTTTGGGTGGTTGGCTGAAACATGGATCAAAAGGTGGCTGGCATTACCTGAGGTTGAAATGCCAGAACTGCCCTGGTATAATGTAGAGGAGGGGATTCAAAGGCTTAGAGAGATTGGAATGTTAGAGTGGATTTATCGTGGAAAACCTGCTCACACACCCCTGGAATGTCCCAGAGGACACATTTTTTTACCAGGACTGTAAGGAATAAATTTGTGAGACTAGCTCCATCATCCCTGAAGAGCTCTGTAGTCACCCTTCTCTGTAGGTCAGATATTACTGTAGGAACTGCTGTCACTGAGCTGGAACCCTTAAGCACAATGGGGATAATCAGATCCTGAGTTGGCAGAAGCCACATGGCTGCACTTAATCGCCAAAGACAAGGTGGGCATGAATACCATAATGGAAAACAGGCTCAAAGCAGCAGTCAAAATAATTTGACTTACAGAGACTTATGGTGTTGGCTAATAGACCATGGAGTACCAAGTAGTAAAATAGATGGGCAATCGACTAAATTCTTGTTTGAACTATATAAGCAGAAGAATTCTAGGTCACGTGAACAAAAATCTCCCTTGAACTACAAAAACAGAGAGTCACAGCCCCTTACTCAATTCCCAGACTTGAGACAGTTTACAGATCCAGAACCCCTTGAATGAGAGGAAGGATGGGTACCCTTGGGGAAGGACCCTGTTACACTGCCAAAAATTTATACTGTTAATCTTCCTCCCAGCTTTCCTGAGGGAGACCTAAGGCCTTTTACCAGGGTAACTGTGCATTGGGGAAAAGGAAATTAGCAGATATTTTGTGGATTATTAGACAGTGGTTCAGAAATAACATTAATTCTAGGAGACCCAAAACGTCACTTTGGTCCACCTGTCAGAGTTGGGGCTTATAGAGGTCAGGTGATCGATGGGGTTTTAGCTCAGGTCCATCTCGCAGTGGGTCCAGTGGATTCCTGGACCCATTCTGTGGTTATTTCCCTAGTGCTGGAATGCATAATTGGAATAGACATACTGAGCAACTGGCAGAATCCTCGCATTGGTTTCCTGACTCATGGAGTGAGGGCTATTATGGTGGGAAAGGCCAAGTGGAAGCCACTAGAACTGCCCCTGCCTAGCAAAATAATAAACCAGAAGCAATACTGGATTCCTGGAGGCCTTGCAGAGATTAATGCCACTCTTAAGGACTTGAAGGATGCAGGGGTGGTGATTCCCACCACATCCCCATTCAACTCTCCTATTTGTCCTGTGCAGAAAACAGATGGGTCTTGGAGGATGACAGTGGATTATCATAAGCTTAACCAGGTGGTGACTCCAATTGCAGCTGCTGTTCCAGATGTGGTATCATTGCTTGAGCAAATCAACACATCCTCTGGTACCCGGTATGCAGCTATTGATCTGGCAAATGCTTTTTTCTCAATAGCTGTTAGGAAGGACCACCAGAAACAGTTTATATTCAGCTGATATGGCCAGCAGTTTACATTCACTCTGCTACCTCAGGGTTCTATCAGCTCTCCAGCCCTAAGTCATAACATTGTCCACAGGGATCTTGATCGTTTCTCCCTCCCACAAGACATCACACTGATCCATTATATTGATGATATCATGTTAATTGGACCTAGTGAGCAAGAAGTAGCAACTACTCTAGGTTTGTTGGTAAGGTATTTGTGTGGCAGATGATGGGCGATAAAGCCGACAAAAATACAGGGGCCTTCCACCTCAGGAAAATTTCTAGGTGTCCAGTGGTGTGGGGCATGTCAAGATATCCCTTCTAAGGTGAAGGATAAGCTGTTGTATCTGGCCCCTCCTATGACCAAAAAAGAGGCACAATGCTTAGTTGGCCTCTTTGGGTTTTGGAGACAACATATTCCTCATTTGGGTGTGCTGCTCTGGCTCATTTACCGAGTGACCAGAAAAGATTCTAGTTTTGAGTGGGGACCAGAACAACAAGATGAGGCTCTGCGGCAGCTTCAGGCTGCTGTGCAAGCTGCTCTGCCACTTGGACCATATGATCCAGCTGATCCAATGGTGCTAGAAGTGTCAGTGGCAAATAGAGATGCTGTTTGGAGACTTTGGCGGGGTCCTATAGGAGAATCACAATGCAGGCTCTCAGGATTTTGGAGTAAACTTTTACCATCCTCTGTAGGTAACTACTCTCCATTTGAGAAACAGCTATTGGCCTGCTACTGGGCCTTAGTAGAGACAGAATGCTTAACCGTGGGCCATGAAATTACCATGAGACCTGAGTTACCTATCATGAGTGGAGTGTTGTCCAGCCCACCAAGCCATAAAGTTGGGCATGCACAGCACAGTCCATCATAAAATGGAAATGGTATATATGAGATAGCACTTGAATGGGTCCTGAAGGCACAAGTAAGTTACATAAGGTAGTGGCCCAGATGCCCATGGCCCCCACTCCTTCCATCTTACCTTCTTTTTCCCAGCCCACAGCTATGGCATCTTGGGGAGTTCCTTACAATCAGCTGACTGAGGAAGAGAAAACTTGGGCCTGGTTTACAGATGGTTCTGCACAATATGCAGGCACCACCCAAAAGTGGACAGCTGCAGCACTGCAGCCCCTTTCTGGGATATTCCTGAAGGACAGTGGTGGGGGAAATCCTCTCAGTGGGCAGAACTTGAAGCAGTGCACCTGGTTGTTCACTTTGCTTGGAAGGAGAACTGGTCAGAGGTGTGTTTGTATACTGATTCCTGGGCTGTTGCTAATGGTTTGGCTGGATGTCAGGGACTTGGAAGGAACATGATTGGAAGAATGGTGACAAAGAAGTCTGTGGAAGGGATATGTTGATAGACCTTTCTGAGTGGGCAAAAAATGAAGATATTTGTGTCCCATGTGAATGCTCACCAGAGGGTGACTTCAGCAGGAAAAGATTTTAATGACCAAGTGGATAAAATGACCCATTTGGTGGATACCAATCAGCCTCTTTCCCCAACCACTCCTGTCATTGCCCAATGGGCTCATGAACAAAGTGGTCATGGTGGTAGGGATGGGGGTTATGCTTGGGCTCAGCAATATGGACTTTCACTCACCAAGGCTGACCTGGTCACAGCCACTGCTGATTGACCAATCTGCCAGCAGCAGAGACCCACACTCAGTCCCTGATATGGCACCATTCCCCAAGGTGATCAGCCTGCTACCTGGTGGCAGGTTGATTACATTGGACCATTTCCATCATAGAAGGGGCAGTGATTTGTTCCTACTGGAATAGACACACACTCCGGATGTGGGTTTGCCTTCCCTGCAGGACATGCTTCTGCCAAAACTACCATCCATGGACTTACAGAATGCCTTATCCACCACCATGTTATTCCACATAGCATTGCTTCTGACCAAGGAAACCACTTCACGGCAAATGAAGTGAGGCACATGCATGGAATTCTCTGGTCTTACCATGTTCCCCATCCTCCAGAGGCAGCTGGGTTGATAGAGCAGTGGAATGGCCTGTTGAAGACTCAGTTACAGCACTAACTAGGTGGCAATACCTTGCAGGGCTGGGGCAGTGTTCTCCAGGAAGCTCTGTATGCTCTGAATCAGCATCTACTCTATGGTGTTGTTTCTTCCATAGCCAGGATTCATGGATCCAGGAATCAAGGGGTAGAAACAGGAGTGGCACCACTCACTATCACTCCTAGTGATCCACTAGGTAAATTTTTGCTTCCTGTCCCTGAAAGCTTAAGCTCTGCTTGTCTACAAGTCTTTGTTCCAAAAGGAGGAGTGCTTCTACCAGGAAACACAACAATAATTCCATTGAACTGGAAGTTAAGACTGCCACCTGGCCACTTTGGACTCTGAACCAACAGGCAAGGAAGGGGATTACTGTACTGGCTGGGGTGATTGATCCTGATTATCAAGAGGAGATAGCACTGCAACTATGCAATGGAGGTAAAGAACCCCTAGGACATCTCTTAGTACTACCATGCCATCTGAATTAAAGTCAATGGAAAACTGCAACAACCCAATCTAGGCATGACTACCAATGGCCAAGAAATTTCAGAAATGAAGGTTTGGGTCACCCCACCAGATAAAGAACCATGGCCAGATGAAGTGCTTACTGAGGGTAAAGGGAACATGGAATGGGTAGTGGATGAAGATAGTGATAAATATGAACTATGGCCTCATGACCAATTACAGAAACAAGGACTATGATGGCATGAATATTTCCTCCTTGTTTTGTTATGAGTATGTTTGTATTTGTCTGTAAAGCAAATAGCTTTGCTTTCTTCTCTGTCTTATCCCCTTATCATATGACATAAGCAGTATTGTTCATTTTGCAGTATTTAAGTTAAAGGAGATCAATTTTAAGAGTTAACATCAGCCAAGGACTTGCATCCTATTCTGGAGAGATTTAGTGTGTTTCCAGTTGTATGCTGGATGGCGGAGTATTGTTATGTGAAATTTTATGTCTGTTATTGTTCTCTACTTAGAGATAAAGTATGGCTTTAAGTGATGTGTATGACTGCCAAGTTAACAAGGGGTGGACTGTGATGGTTAGGTTCATGTGTCAACTTGGCCAGGTGATGGCACCCAGGTGTCTGGTCAAGCAAGCACTGGTCTAACCATTGCTATGAGGATGTTTGTGGCTGCTTGGCAAACCAGAAGGCTGGTTTCTTAAATCGTCAGTCAATTGGCTGCAGCTGTGACTGATGATGTCAATGAAGGGTGTGTCTTCCACAATAACGGAATGCAGTCAGCTGGATTTGATTCAATCAGTTAAGACTTTTAAGTGAGACAGATAGAGGTCCTTCACTTTTTCTTTGGCTGACCAGTGAAGAGTTTCCTGAGGAGTTCTTTGAAGTTGCCAGTTTGTTTCCTGAGGAGTTCATCAAACACATTCTTCGAAGTTGCCGGTTCACTGCCTAAGGAGTTCATCGAACATCTTCATTGGAGTTGCCAGTTTGCTGCCTGCTCCACAGAATTTGGACTCATGCATACCCATGGTTGCATGAGACACTTTTATAAATCTTATATTTATAGATATCTTTTTTTGATTCTGTTTCCCTAGAGAACCCTAACTAATACAGTCTCCAAGTACTAATGTCAACACAGACCCTGTGTCTAAGAGTCCTTAAGGGGTTTGGGTATTCTCCTTTCCACAGTGTATGTTTACCTGAATCAATGAACATAGATTCCTTTGAGGAAAGATTATAGAAATTGCAATCAAATACACTTATGTTGTAGAATTTCTTCCTGATGACCAGCCTCTTCCTTCCTCAGTGAGATCCAGGTTGGAAAATTGGCTCAGGTGTGGAAACTGGAAAAAGAGAAGTTGCACTCATCCTCCTTAACATAATCCTTGATTTCTTTAGGTTGTATAGATTCATAATAACCTTGTTGGCTGTCCTTCTGTCTTGTTCCTAGAGATTCCATGTTCTATTGACCATCTCCATGGTTCTTTGTGGTCCAGGCCCCACTGGCTGACACTTTTTTTTTTTAACGTCAATTTTATTGAGTTATATTCACATACCATACAATCACCCAGAGTGTACAAGCAACTGTTCACAGTACCATTACATAGTTGTGCATTCATCACCACAATTTTTGAACATTTTCATTACCACACACAAAAAAGAATAAGAATAAAAGTTAAAGTAAAAAAGAACACCCAAAACATCCCATACCCCTCATCTCTACCTATTGTTCATTTATTTTTTACCTCATTTTTCTATTCATCTGTTCATACACAGTATAAAGGGAGTGGGAGCCACAAAGTTTTCATAATCACATGATCACACAGTATAATCTATATACAATCATCTTCAAGAATCAAGGCTACTGGGTTGCAGATCAACAGTTTCAAGTATTTCCCTCTAGCTATCCCAATACTCTAAAAACTAAAAAGGGATATCTATATAATGCATAAGAATAATCTCCAGAATGACCTCTTGACTCCATTTGAAATCTTGCAGCCACTGAAACTTTATTTTGTTTCCTTTCTCTTCTCCCTTTTGGTCCAAGAAGGTTTTCTCAATCCCATGATGCCAGGGCCAAGCTCATCCCTGGGAGTCATGTCCCACATTGCCAGGGAGGTTTACACACCTGGGAGTCATGTCCCACATGGGGGAGGTGGACAATGAATTTACCTGCAGTGTTGGCTTAGAGAAGGTGGCCACATCTGGGCAATGAAAGAGGTTCCCTGGGGGGTGACTCTTAGGCACAATTTTAAGTAGGCTTAGCCTCTCCTTTGCAGTTACAAACTTCATAAGAGCAAGCCCCAAGATCGAGGTCTTGGCCTTCTAAATTGCCCTCAATGCTTGTGAGAATATCATTAGTTCCCCAGGTGGGGAAGTTTAATATTTCCACATTTTGCCCCAGTCCCTCAAGGGGACATTGCAAATACATCTTTATTCTCTGCCCAAATTAGTCAGGGATGTATTGGGGCTTCACACTAATCTATACAAACCAACCAGATTTCACACCCTATTCAACATTCCATGTAATCATGTTGTTTGAATAAACTGAACTTAGAAGTTAAATTATATAGTGTATTACAAAAAAATATAGATTTTGCATCTAATAAACATTTCTTCCTTTGGTTTCACACAGAAGTTGAAGTTTTAAAACACTGTCAATATCATCCTTTACCCTTTAGTCTAATTTACCTTAGTCCTACCCAAGTCCATTTTGTTCATATCTCTAATTGAAGTCCCATCTCTTTTTTCAGACTACTTAGCATTTGCTGTATGGGGTAATGCTGACATTCATACCTGTCAGATTCTGGCTCTGAATCTCAGGTGTCACACAGATACCCAAAGTTCCAGGGACCAACTAGATTATACATAAAGAGCTCAGCATCTCAGAATTTAGAAATAACCATTACAACTCAGAAATAGAAGTAACTGCTGTAAGAACTTACAGTCTAGGTATATTTACAGTAAGATTCCCCCTGACAGCCTATCTATGCTCTCAGATTCAAATTCTCAGTTTGCACGTTATAGTTAGTCCATATTAGTGCGATGTTATAATGTTTGTCTTTTCATTTCTTGTTTATTTCACTCAACATGCTGTCCTCAATGTCCATTCACCTCATAACTTTGCTCCTTTTTGTGGCTGATCAATATTCCATTGTATGTATACACCACAGTTCACCATTCTGTTCATCAGTTGGTGTACACTTAGGCCAGCTCCACCCACTGCAAATCATGAATACTGACACCATAAACCCCACTGTGCAAATGTCCATTTGTGTCCCTCTTTTCAGTTATTCGAAATATGTACCCAATAACCAAGTTGCAGGACCATATGACTACCCCATGCTCAGCTTCCTGTGGAACCACAACACTGCCCTCCAGATGGGCTGCACCATTTTGCTTCCCCCTAGTGGTGATTGGGTACATCCCTTTCTCCACAGTTTCTCTGGCACTTGTATCCCTCTGTTTAATTTTTAGATGGTTTTATTCACACAACATACATTCCATCCTAAGTAAAGAATCAATGGTTCCCTGTATAATCACATAATTATGCATACACCAATACTATCTATATAAGGATGTTTCCATTTCTTCCACAAAGAAAGAGGAAGAGGCAAAAAAAATAAAAAATAAATAAAAATAAAAAAAGAAAAAAGAAAAAAAGAAAAAGAAAAAAGAAAAAGAAAGAGAAAAAAATGACAACTAAAAAGCAACAAAAGAAAAAATAAAATAAAATACAATTTAAAAAGTCAGACAACAACACTGACACCAAGAATCCCACACCCCTCTCTTGTATCCCCCTCTTATAGACATTTACCTTTGGTATATTTCCTTTGTTACAATTAATGGAAGCATATTACAATATAACTGTTAACTATAGACTCTAATTTGCATTGATTGTATTTTCTCCCCAATATCACCCCATTTTTAACACCTTGCAAAATTGACATTTATTTGTTCTCCCTCATGTAAAAACATATTTGTGCATTTAATCACACTTGTTGACCACTCTAGGTTTCACTGAATTATACAGTCCCAGTCTTTATCTTCTATCTTTCCTTCTGGTGGTCTACATGCCCCTAACCTTCCTCTTTCAACCGTACTCACAGTCATCTTTGTTCAGTGTACTTACATTGTTGTGCTACCATCACCCAATATTGTGCTCCAAACCTCACTCTCCTGTCTTTTTGTTTTTGCCTGTAGTGTTCCCTTTAGTATTTCCTGTAGAGCAGCTATCTTGTTGACAAACTCTCTCAGTGTCAGTTTGTCTGAGAATATTTTAAACTCTCCTTCATTTTTGAAGGACAGTTTTGCCAGATACAGAATTCTTGGTTGCAGTTTTTCTCCTTCAGTATCTTAAATATATCATACCACTGCCTTCTCTCCTCCATGGTTTCTACTGAGAAATCTACACAGTCTTATCGAGTGTTCCTTGTATGTGATGGGTCGCTTTTCTCTTGCTGCTTTCAGAATTCTCTCTTTGTCTTTGACATGAGATAATCTGAATATTAAGTGTCTTGGTGTAGGTCTATTTGGATCTGTTCTGTTTGGGGTACGCTGCACTTCTTGGATCTGTAATTTTATGTCTTTCATAAGAGATGAGAAATTTTCAGTGATTATTTCCTCCAGTTTCTGCACCTTTTCCCTTCTCTTCTTTTTCTGGGACACCTATGACATATACATTCATGCACTTCATGTTGTTACTCAGTTCCCAGGGATGCTAATATTTTTTCCTTTCTTTTCCCCATATGTTCTTTTGTGTGTAGGATTTCAGATGTCCTGTCCTCCAGTTCATGAATCTTTTCTTCTGCCTCTTCAAATCTGCTGTTGTATTTCTCCATTGTGTTTTTCATATCTTCTATTATGCCTTTCATTCCCATAAGTCCTGCCAATTATTTTTTCAGACTTTTAAGTTCTTCATTATGTTCACCCAGTCTCTTCTTTATATCCTTCATCTCTTTTGCCATATCTTCCCTCAACCCATTGATTTGATTTTTGAGTTGATTTAGCACATTTGCTTGAAGATCTTTAATTAGTTGTTTCAACTCCTATATCTCAGTTGAAGTGTAGGTTTGTTTCTTTGACTGAGCCATATCTTTGTTTTTCCTAATATGACTCATAATTTTTTGTTGTCTAGGCATCTGGTTACCTTGATTACCCCAGATTTTCTGAGAACAGAGCCCAGGTCTTAGGAGGAAGATTAAATCAGTATCAAGTTCTCTGAGGAGCAGGTTGATTTTCCTGTGAGGCCTCTAGACTCAGTGCTTTTTCTATCCTGTGCAGCAGGTGGCACTTGTTAGCCTGCAGCTCCCCACTGGTGTAAAGAGGTGATGTCTCTTTAATTCTGAGTGGACCCTGTCCTGGCCATGGCCAAGGGTGTCATAAGCCAATCTTAAACTATTTCTGAGTTTTTTTTTCCCTCAGGCCCTGGGGTCTGAATTCTCTGAGGGAGGGCAGCCACTTGAGCTGGGCCCCACCCCTTTTCTTAGGGAAGATACACCCTTTAGGGAGTTATCTTCTACACTTGAATTCCTCCTTTGTTTCTCTGACTCTGTTAACTCCACGCTTGCCTGGTTCAGTACTGACAATTGAAAATGCCTGAGGCTTTCTCTAATGAGTTGCTTAGAATGAGAGGAAAAAAAAAAAGGAAAAAGAGCAAAAGCCCCTTTTCAGAGCCCGTTCCCTGCCCCCCAGTTTTTCTGGTCAGCTGGTGTTGGTACCCGGTTCTCTGTGCCCCTTTTCCTGGGACATAGCTGTTTTCCAGTATTCTCAGCTCAGCTATCTCCAAAAGCCTCTGTTTTTATTTATGTATGTATTTTGTTTTTTTCTGTCAGCCCTGCCTCCTCTCTGTTGGGAGGAACCTCAAATTTCTTTCCTATTTGCTCTGGGTTTATTGTGCTTGTAGCTTATATTCATTAGTCCAAATTTGTTAATTAAAACTGCAGTTGGAGCTTGGTTGAGTTACTTGCCCTCGCTCCAGGTAACCAGCTTCTTTTTTCCAGAAGGAAGTATTTCATTTCAACCTGCCATGCTGGTGGGGGAGGGGCGCTGGCTCCACAGTTTGGGAGCTTTGCTTACAGTTTACACTGTGATCTCAGCTGTTCCATCTATTCCAGGCTGGTGTACGATGCATGTCCAGTCGTGGATGTCCCCCTACAGACTATATACTAGCTGTTTCTGGCTATTTACTAGTTGCTCTAGTAAATTCCACACCTCTGCTATCCACACTGCTATTCCACACTGCTGCTATCTTTCCCCACCTCTGGCCACCACTTTGACCTTGACATTCATTAAAAAATTATGCCCACGATGCTTCTAATGATTAAGCGCTGCCACTTGGCTTCTCTCTCTCTCGTTTTTTTTTTTTTTTTTTATTCAATGATTGTAATAAAGAACATTTGGGGCTTTATTTGCAATAGTTCCAAACTAAAACAACCCAAATGTCTATTAACAGAAAACTGGATAAGCAAATTGTGGTATATTCATACCATAGAATACGACTAAGCAACAAAATTGAACTATTCATGCTACACTGATGACTCTAAAAATAAATCTGCTTTGTGGGAAAGTCTTAGCCCTCTATTATTTTTGTAATGATATCATTCTCATTTCTTCAATGAGTCTGGCTCTGTAATGACATCTGCTATCATCCCTGGCTTACAGAGTACAGCCACCACTGACTTTTTCAATGATGATGATGCTGCTCTTACCAGGGCATTTCTCATTTGCCCAGGCAAGTCCAGTAATCTTTGGGACCTCTCTCACATCATCATCATCTGGTGGATTTTCTGGTTTTCATAGCATGCCTTCTTCTCCAAGACTTTTGATCTCTTCTTCCATCACCTACTATGGCACTTTTGGCATTTCTCCTTTACATAGGGTAGGCCATTGCTTCTTCCAAGCTTCTAGGAGCCATCCTAGCAGTATGCTTGCTGTCTCTCAGGATCCTCACCCATATTGATCAACTCTCTCCTTTTTCCAACTGTAAGTTCTAATCCTCCCTCCTTGATACAGCACCCTTAGAATTCAGTACTGTTTGTAGTTTCCTGGCTTCTGGCTAGGTTCTGCAGCTCCTCCAGGAGACAGTCTGTTTCCATTCTTAGTAGCTTAGCACTTCCCCAGCTGGGTTGTATTGTGAGTTGGGACTTGTGCATGGTCTGAAGAGAAGGGAGGTGTGGGCAGAGCCTCATGGGGGAGAGGCTCTGCATTGCCTTCAAGGAGGGAAACACTGATAGTGCATAACAGGAAGAGTGCGCCACCTCTGTAAGCTCAGTCATTCAGAGACATATGGGGATTCATATTTTCTCAAGTGCATTAACCCATACGTCCGCCCCATATCCTCAGGATCCCATTCTTTTCCACTCAGGGTCCTATCTTCAGCATTGCAGAACTGCCTTAGGTTGAGAATTTAACCTTCTTTGGCTGCAGGAGATGAGAGTCTCTTTATATGGTGCTAAGGAGACATTTGGGCTTTTACACTGGGTTTTTAATTGACTATTAATCACCTTCAACCTTTTGTCATCTTTTCCCAAAGCATAGCTTGCCCTTCAGCAACAGCCATTCAATTCCACTGCCCTTATAATCACCATTTTCCCAATATTCTCAAATGTCACCAGTATATCAGTACACCCCCCCATTCACCACTAGTAAAAGTTTTACTAATTTTACTGTTCTCCTGTGTCAGAGACATTGTAACTCTGAATATGAACAGTAATGGGGTTCTCCTTGCCTGTCAGCTGGCGGTTAATTCAGTCCCAGCTCCCATCCTAGGGTCTGCTTTCTCAGATGACTCCACCAACTGTTAGGCTGGATTCCCAGGAAGCAGATACTGGGACAGATTAGAGCGCAGTAAGTCCACTGGGGAGTGTGCAGGCTCAACACCTATGGTGGGGGGGAAAGAAACAAGTTTGAGCAGAGAGAGGAGTTAGACTGCCTTTCATTTTTTTTTTTGTTTTTTTTTGTTTTTTTTCACTTTTACAATGGGAATTTATTAACTCACAAGTTTACAATTCTGAGGCTGTGAAAATGTCCAAATCAAGGCATCACAGATGATGCTTTCTCCCTGAAGACCAGCACATGGCGTTTCTTTCCTTCTCTCTTGAGTTTCTTTGCTTTCACCTTCTGGTTTCATGGCTTCCTCTCTCAGCTTGTCTGGCTTTCCTCCCTCAGTTTCTCTGACTTTTCTCTCCCAGCTTCTCTGTATTTCATCTCTTATAAAGAACTCCAGTAAGAGGATTAAGACCCACCTGGGGCATGCCTCAAGTGAAATAACCTATTCAAAAGGTCTCATCTACAATAGGTTTACATCCACAGGGATGGATTAGCTTTAAGAACATTATCTTTTCTGGGGTATGCACAGCTTCAAACCAACACAATCCTGACATGTAGTGTATCGTTTTCTATTGCTGAAATTACATTGTGTAACAAGCAAAACAATCATAAAACTTCAGTGCCAAAAAATTATAAAAATTTTTGTAACATTTTTGGGCTACCTGCACTTCAGCTAGTAGGCTCTGCTGATCCTGGCAAAGGTTGCTTAAATATCTGGGGTCCGTTGGTTGTTTACTGATCTAGGTTAGCCTCTACTGGGCTGACTGGATTACACCACTCTTGTCCACATGTCCCTCATCCTTCTCTTGGGACTAGCACTGTAGCAGAGGAACCCCAGTCACAAACACACTTTTCAAGGCTCTGCTTCCTTCACATCTGCTAATGTCTCATGGGCCAAAGGAAGTCATAGGGTCAAACCCAGAGTCAAAGCAAAGAATGGGTGCAAGGAGAGGTGAAGAGTCAAGGCCGACTCGTGCCATTTACCACATATAGGATTCTGTCTACCAAGAGGACCCAGGTAGGGCTGGGGCACTGTTTGGCCTGGGTACTAACACAATGCTGAATGAAACTTAGAGCAGGGACCAGCTCTGGAGAACTGAGGGAGAAAGAATGTGAGGAAGAGAAATGCAACAGGCCAATTCGGTTTTAACAAAGGCCCCAGCTGGTCCCCTGGGGGAAGCTCTGAAGCTGGGGTGACTCCTCAGACTTGTTCCAAGCTTGGTCTTTATATCCCAGTTACCAGATACAGGCTGCCCTTGGGAAGCGAGAGTGTCCTTGAGTGAGGTGACTTTCTTCTGAAAAAAAGAGAACAATTTCTGGAAGGCTGTCAGCTGACAAAATTCCCAGCAGCTGAGGAAACAAGAATAGTAAAATGGCCACAATATTTTATAGTTCCACACAGCAATAAGTGGAATCTACTTTTCCACCTCTGCGATCCGGGTTTGGCCATGTGACTCGTTTGGCCAATGGGACATTAGAAAATGAGATGGAGGAAGAGCCTTGAAAAGTGCAGTGCACTGGGTTTGCCCTCTTTTGCTATTGAGACCCCTTCTGCTGTCAAGTGAAGGAGCCCAGGCTGTCCTCCTGGAGCAGAAGGAAGGACCCAGCCATCCTAGTTGAGGCCCCAGACACGTGAATGCAGCGTCCCAGACCTTCCAGGCCCAGCCAGAGGGGCTCAGACCAGCCGGCTGACCCACAGGATCATGGGAAATAATGTGCTTGTTGTTTTAAACCATTAAGTTTGTTTGGGGGGGGGGGTTGCTATATGACAAAAGCTTGTTGATAGGGTAGGTCGGCATGAATCTGGCATTTGGTCTGACCAAGTGGGGAAAGTGTTTGGGGATTTAGCGAACTTAACATGATTTTATTTTCTCTCCCGAGGTTTTAAGGTTTCTAATAAAATTCTAGCCAAATCCAAATTTGTTTTTTTTTTTCAGAGCCTTTTACAAAGCACCCTTTCAATTACCCTCTTCAGTCCAGAAGTGTAAGAGGCCTTTCTCATTCATATTTTCTAAAGAAAATACTTGCTTTCAGACCTGCCAGTGCTACAGAAGAGAAATCATAATTACCAGCAGGAAAAAACAAGGACTGTTATTTGATCATAAATGTTCTAAAGATAGACGTGAGATCTGTGCCGAATATTAGCTGAACTGAATTTTTAGAGGAGCATCTGAGGGCCTGATGCAGTGAATTAAGTGGAAGTGTGCTAAAATGAAAAAACAAAAGTAAAAGCCAACAAAAGAAAACACAAACCAAGCATCTTTCAATTGCTTACTGGAAAATTATTTCCATAGTCCATAGTTTTTGGCACAGAGTTGGGACCCAATAAATGTTTATTGAATGAATGGGTAAAGATTTGAATGTTAGGGATATGTGCTGCTGTGTTTGAAAAATGTGCTATTCTGTTGCCTAGGCTTTGGGATCTTGGAAGGATACAAACTGGCATCAACATAATTGGGTTCAGTAATTTTAAAGATTTCTCTTCCCAGTCCCCAGGGAACTCCACTCAAATTCTAGAGCCACCACTTAATGTGAGCTGTCTCTCTCCTCTCTATGCCTCTGCTTTCTCTTCTCAAAACATGGAGATCCTAGGTTTTGAGATGCCTCAAGGGATAATGGAATGTGCATGATTTCTGTAGTCAGAGTGATCTGAGTTTACATCCTTGCTTGGCATCTCACTGGCTGTGTGTGCCACCTTGGGCAAGTCACTCAGACTCCCTGCACCTTGGTTTCCATATCTGTATAATGGGGACAACAATACTACTTGCAGGGTTTTTGGGAGAGTCAGGGTTAATATATGTAAGGATCCTGGGACATGGATGCTAAATAGCTGGTAATTATTATTAATTTATAATGGCTAAGTTGTAGATTGGTACAGAGTGGAGAGAATAAAATTTGTATCATTCTCATTGATCATGTAAAATCTAGTATTTCCAATTTTATTCACAATTGTCAAATATTGGGGGACCTTCTCTGTGTCCGATCAGTTCCATGTCTTCATTTAGAATTCTGAGCTCTTTCTTTCTGGCTACCCCCTCCTCCAGACCCCCCTGGGGACCAGTCACAGTTCTCAAGCTGCTAAATAGAATGGCAGCTGCCTCTTATTCCATATGTTTCTCATTCTAAAATGTTGTTTTGAATATTTTCAGCTACCAAGCACAGACTCTGGTCTGCTGTGTTTTGCCTTATAATTTTTTTTCCCCATTTCAAATGCCTGCTTTTGGGTTTTGCATTATGCTGCGGTTTCCTACCCATTTGCTCCCCCCTTTAATTGCTCCACCAGCACTTGGTCTCCATTGCCTGCCAAGGCTGTCTCCCTCTTTTCCTAATATCCCTGGCTCTCCCCAAGGGCCGTCCTTAATCCAACAAGCTCCCCAATGCTTTGCAAAATTGAAACTCCTCTGTTTATCCTGCTCCCTCCCCGCCTTGTGCATGGCAGTTATCTCACTCCAGCTCCCATTTCCTGCTCTTATTCTTGGCTCCCCGCCAGTCATCACACATTCGCATGAAATCCTGCCTCTCCTTGCAGAAGGGAAAGGCTGTTTCCATTCATGGAAAGCCCATTTACCACGAGGATGCTACACCCTAGCAGTAGAAAGGGCGTTCTCGGGTTTCCTCACATGCTCAGGGCAGGGTTGGAGAACTCTGGTCCCAACAATCATTTACAATAAAGGCAAGTCAGGTTAGAGAACAGTGTGGTCTTTGTGGTGAAGGGGAGAGAGCATGGACTGTCAATTCTGACTGTCCTAGATGCTGGACCATGTACCATTTCAGAGCCTCAGTTTGCTTATCTGTGAAATGGGAATAACACCTGCTTGCAGAGTTAATATGAGGAACGTGGATAGAAAGGGCATAGCTCAGGGCTCAGAAAATAGTATTTGTTCCAGAAGTACTTTATTTTCTCCCTTTCATATTGGTGGTTAAGACCTCTGAGTCAGCCAGGGTCCCAGCAAGGAAGAGAATGCCACCTCAAAGGGTTTTTAATTCAAGAGAGTATAAGGAAGGGCTTATTTACAGACAGGTGGGCAGGGGCTGGACAAATGCTGTGCCTTCTGCCTTCCACAGTGGGAAGCCATAGTCCCCCACTGAAGGGGTAAGGTGAGGGAGAGCTCCTACCTGTGGTACAAGGGTCAGGGCAGACAGGCACTTGGTCTGAACAAATAGGGAAAGGGTTTTGGGATTATTCCCTCCCCTCTTCCCAGGATTCTAGATTTCAAATAAAACCTAGCCAAATCTGAGGTTCTACAAAAAAAAAATTTTTTTTAAGTTGTTAAGACGGGAGCTGTGGCCTCGGGTAGAGGAATGCAGCCACTGCCTGAATGATAGCCCATCCGGGGAGCAGTAGGGGCATGAGCACCCCTTTCTCTTTCTTCCCTTCTGTGCCTTTGGTTGGCTGACTCCAGCTGGAAGCCAGAGGGCAAGGGGTCTGGGTGATGAGGTCCAGTGGTGTCAGAGTCCTGGGCACAGAACAGGGTGGAGGAAGATGGAGAATGTGTCTGGAGATGCAAACAGCAGATCACCTTGCCATTTGTCAGTCATTAGCTGGTCACTTGGTGCAAACTCTGAACCTCAGTTTCCTACGAAGCAGGCCATACATGAACCTGTCTGTCTACCTCATGGGGTTATAATGGCGATCACATGAAAGCCTTATAATCATGTACTTTATAGTGGGAGCCTCTTCTTCACCTGCATTATCTCACTTAATCCCCTCCACAACCAGTTAATATACACAGCAGAGAGGCAAGGGGACATGAACAGGCATTTTGGAATTGGAAGGAAGGGATTGTCAATCCGGGTCCAGCCAAGATTTTGAACTGTGGGATCATGGGCAAGTCACTTAACCTCTCTGAGCTTCAGCTGCCATCTTACTTTGGGTTCCCGCCAAAGCAGATACTGAGATAAGGATATGAGTGCAAGAAGTTTAGTTGGGAGCTGATCCCAGGAAGCATAGAGAAGGAATGGGGAGTGAAGCAGGGAGAGGGGAAGGCATTGTGGGGTGTGTGAATGGGGGGACAACCAGGTCTCAATCCCATGGAGGGGGTGGTCTGGGAGACCATGTAGGACACATCCCAGGACTAATCCCCTGCCAGGTGAGGGTGCTGACACCTACACCCATCCTCATTGGCTGAGAGTGAGCCCTGGCCCTTCCGGACTGCCTGTATGTGGGCAGAGCATGCTCCAGAGGCCAGAGAACACCATCAGAGAGACACAGGAAGCTGTATAGATGACCTCTCAGGTGGCCAGGAGGAAGGGGCAAAGGGGACTGACAGCACAATAGGGATGACGCCCATCACCCAGGGCAGTTGTGAAGATTGAATGAGATCAGGTCTGCCAAGTGCCTTGCCTGTAGCAGGTATGCCATAAATAGGAGGTATTCATGATAAGGTAGCTAAATATTATTCTTATGGTACAGATCGAGGCAAATGGGACTCAAGGAAGTTTAGATGTCTTCCCTAAATCACAAAGATAATTTTTAAGTTGTCAAGTCAGCTCTGACTCCAATGTTGTTCTCTTCTACTCTGCCGTAGCTCCTTCCTGTTAATGGACTTGGCGTGACAGGTTTTTTTGCATCATAAACTGTAAGAAGCCCCATAAATATAAAGTGTGTGCAGTCCCAAACTTGCTAGCTCAGATCCAAGTTAAGTTGACTCTTGGGTAACTCTTCCTTCAGCCCTGATTCTCCTAAGCTCAAATATACATTTTCTGAGTCCCTTGGGGTCTCCTATTCTGTGCCCCGAGGGTCCCCAACCCTTCATTAGTGATGCTTCGGGTGTCTCCGCATACTTTAAGGGGTGCCAGAAAGTCTCCAGACGAAATAAAACATGCTGTAAAACACTACGGGCATAAAGCCCTAGACATATTGCTCACTGTGTAAGTTTCCTTTTTAAAACAAATATTTTGAAATGCCCTCTTTACTATAGTGCTGATACACACATAAAAACCAAGAAAACGCCTCACTGTTTTAAGAAAGGAGAAAAAATAAGAGAGTAACTCGTAATTAAATATCTAAGTAGTGTTTCCAAACGTGGAAGCTGGGGCTGGCTGCACAGGGGCGTGAGGCAGGATTTGCACGTCTGCCCTGGAGGCTGTAAACGCAGATTGCCATGGGTCCCAGGCGCCCCCGCTGTCCCTGGGGTGATTTTCCAGAAAGGTCAAGAACTCTAGGTAAAGGTTTCCATCAAACGCGGTGCCATCTGCCTTCAACGTGTTACATCCCTGGGAACTTGTGTGTATATTACAAATGTACAAAAGATACCTTAGATTTATAAGTGAAACAGAAGATTATAACCAGAAAATTATAAATAGGTTCTTCTTCGACATGCACTTCTGGCAGGACATTTCAAAGTGGTGTGGGCTGGGGATACATTTTTCTGGTGCAGAACCGTCCTGTTCCCGCTCACTCATTTCCCAACGTCACGACAAACAAAAATACCCCTACACATTCCCAAAATGTCCCATAGCAGGTAAGATACGGCCCCCATTTCGAAATGACGTCCTAGGAAACCTACCTGGTGTCCTAAGCTTGTAGATGAGTGATTTTTGGTTGCTTGATGGTAAGAATTGGTATCGTTGGAGGACAGGGCTCATGCATTTTAAAGTGTTCAAATCCCCAAGGTTTTGGTTACAAAAATCAGCACAGGGTGTTTCTTCGGTCAGTTTCTTACTTCCCATAGGAGCTCGATTGTTCTTAAAATCTGTTTCCTGTGCCCACCCGAAGGGACTGCCTCAGCCTTGTGTCTGCATTCTAGGAAAGAAAGAATGGGGACGTGAGTTTATGTGGCTTAAAAAAGGAGGGCAGCTCTCCCCCCTACGTGGGACCTGACTCCCAGGGGTGTAAATCTCCCTGGCAATGCAGAGTATGACTCCCGGGGATGAATGTGGACCCGGCATCGTGGGACTGAGAGTATCTTCTTGACCAGAAGGGGGATGCAAAATGAGACGAAATAGTTTCAGTGGCTGAGAGATTCCAAATGGAGTCGAGAGGTCACTCTGGTGGACATTCTTATGCACTATGTAGATAACACCTCTTAGGCTTTAATGTATTGGAATAGCTAGAAGTAAATACCTGAAACTACCAAACTCTAACCCAGCAGTCTGGACTCCTGAAGACAATTATATAATAATGTAGATTACAAGGGGTGACAGTGTGATTGTGAAGACCTTCTGGATCACACCCCCTTTATCTAGTGTATGGATGAGTGGAGGAATGGGGATAAAAACTAAAGGACAAATGGGGTGGGATGGGGGGATGATTTGGGTGTTCTTTTTTCACTTTTATTTTTTATTCTTGTTCTGGTTCTTTCTGATGTAAGGAAAATGTTCAGAGACAGATTGTGGTGATGAACGCATAACTATGTTATCATACAGTGGACAGTGGATTGTATATCATGGATGATTGTATGGTGTGTGAATGTATTTCAATAAAACTGAATTTAATAAAAAAAAAAAAAGAAGGGCAGCTGTCTGAGACACTTTTGAGACAGACTTTCTAAAACTGGTTAAGTGATTAGATGTGGGGAGTGAGGGAAAATGCAGATAAAAGGGGGCTTAGTATTTTTGAAAGATTGGGAACTGGAGAACTAACAGGGCATTAACAAAGAGAGGGGCTGGAAAGTTTTATTGTCACAGCTGGCACCAGAGTCCTGCAGAGGGAGAACGGGTCTGTGACCAGGGCTCTGAGGTGAAAGGTGAGGCCCCGCGGGCAAGGTGGGGAAGGAGAGAGTGAGACAAAGTGACAGAAGTTATCAGGGTTTCCGGTTCCAACGTGTGGTAGAAAAAGTGAGGCATTTTAGAGAAGGAGGACTGCGGTTTAGGTTTCTGCTCTACCATCGGTAAGATGTTTGATTTAGAACAAATCGCTTACAAGAGCCAGTTTCCTCATCTGTACACTGCGCTAATCCCAGCCCCGACCTACCTCCCAGGGTGTCCTCACCATTTTACCACTTTATACAAGATCTGCTGCTCTGTGCACCCCACATTTGAAATGCCAGCAACATTACTTTGGAAACACAGAAATGCCAGATACAAGAGGGGTCCAAAGCATTGGGAACTTGGGGGCTGCTCTACTTGTCCCATAACCTAGAACACACCCCTGGCTTGCTCTGGGTCTCACATCCTTCCTTCATAAACTGGCTAGCAGGGCACCTGCCAAAGCACTGGGAAGGAAGTTTCCCCATTACAGTGCCCCTGCCAGAGGAAACAGCGTCAGCTACTCCCTGGAGAAGTGTGGGTCCATCTCTCTGCTGCCACAGATCCCAGGTGGGTTACAGAGGGCTGCAAAGGGATGACCTTCCTTTTGACCAGACTTTCTTCATTTCTCCCCTCCTGCCACACCAGAGAGGCCCTCAGTGTGTGTCTGCCCTTTCCCCAGCGAGGCTGGCCCCCTCAGGCCCAGGCCTGCAGTGGAGCCTGTGGAAGAGAGGATTTCCCAGCTGCCTGAGTTGGGGCTCCAAGGTGCTTCCTTCTCCTCCCGGGGCTTTCCTTGGGCTTTTCTAAGGCTGCAGGGAAGCTAAAAGGCCAGTGGAGCTTTTGGCTTTCCCGAAAGGTTTGCCTCAGGTAGCTGCTCAGGGATGGCAGTTTAATTGGCCACAATCTGTGAAAGTGGGCCAAGATTTTTGCCGATTTTGAGGATGGATGCTCTTGTAGTTTGTATCCAAGTTTGCTCTCTGTGTTTTACCTCTTGTCACTTCTAGGGGGCTAAAACCAGCCCTCTTGTTAGTTTTCAAAAGAAATCCCACTCACGTCTAGTGTTTTGTGAATTTCAGCAGAATTTCTTTAAGACTTGGGGCAGAAAGGGTTGAAGTTTTTTACACCTCATCTGATTAACTGATTAGATAGTAGATAGGTTAGATAGTAGACATTATTAGACAGTAGATACTTTGCTAAGTATCTTGACCGTGGTCACACAGCTAACAAACATGGGGACTTGAACCATTTGCTTTGTACTATGTCCCACAAAGGAACATTTTATACAGGAGGATAATTTCCACTGGTAAAGTGATGCATCTTATCTGAGCCACTAGAGGTAGTAATATTTTAAATTCCTTTACTGGTTTATTTATTCATTTATCCTACCCACGGATACCTCCCAAGGGCAAAGTTTGCACCAAGGGGTGTGCAGTCTAGAGCAAGAGCCAGGCATGTTCCCGAAAGAGGGAGTGAAGTGGTTATGTGTGTGTGTGTGTGTGTGTGTGTGTGCGCGCGTGCAATCAGGAATGCTGAAAGAGGTGGGGGAGGTAAGGAAAAATGCTGAATGTGGGTTCTGCATGAAACTGCCCTTCCCTATAGTTTCCAAATGGGAACACTGGTGTTGCTCTTAAATTCCATCCCAGCTGCCCAGTCAATATTAGCCCCACCCAGGCTGGTAGCGGAAGGAGTGGGGGTGCAGAGAGCCAGCTGAAGGGATGGTTTTTCTTGTCCGACCTCTGGAGCATGGTTGAAGTGGTCAGGCAAAGGTATATGAACGTTCTTTGCAAGGCCAGTTTGGTTGTCCTAAGCCCACCTCCCTGCCTTTGGCTGTCTTCTGCCTGGGTCACCCTCTCTCTTCCCTCTTGTCTAATGAATCTCCGCCTCGCCACCCCCACCCTCTCCCCCAACTCCCGGGCCCTGGGCAAGTGCTTTTGGAGCTCCAGTAGTCCCAGGGCCATTCTCCCCCTTCCTGCTGGGGTGTTTAAATGTGCCCCCTGTGTGTCTGGCCTCCTTTTAAGCTGCCTGAGGCGGGAGATGTCTCAGCCCCCTCTCCTCCTTCCTTCACACAGTCCTCTCATTAGCACATTATCCTGGCTTCTTTTGTTTACCAGATTCCTTTGTCCTCACCCAGCAGAACTTGAGGGAAGGGGACTCCAGACAGGTTTCCCCAGTGGGCCCTCCATTTTCCTGCCTGGGCTGGCCCCTCACTTGACCTGCCTTTGCCCCTGTCCAAGGCTCTCCCTTGAATTCCAGACCCCTTAATTCCATTCTCCCTTGTGGCATCTCTATTATCAGCAATAGCTAACCTTGGCTGGCTGGTATACCTTACAAAGCACTTCCTCTTCTATGATCTTTTCCCGCTCTTACAAAAGAAGCTGCTGAATAATAGCTGCCTTGTATTTCATATTTATGATGAACAGATTGTTTACATCTGTTATCACTTTTAGTTGTCACAGCAACACTCTGAGAAGCGTGGTAGCATGCCTGTCATACAGATGAAGAAACTGAAGTGCAGAGAAGCTAACTAAATTCCTTGCTCGAGTTTATCCACCCGGGAGTCAGACTCAGGTCTGCCTGGCTTCAAAGCACATGGCCCATGGCAGGGATGTGGTGCTCTGTTGGCCTCCATTTCCAGATGTGGAAACCAAGGCTGGGTGAGGATCAGTCACGTGCCCAGGTGACAGAAGCAGGACCCTGGACGGGGTCTTTGGATTACAAATCCAACTCCTCCCTCTACACAGCCGCCTCGCGTGGCTGCTTACCCTGCCCCATAGTCACCGATGTCCATGACTAATCTCCTCTATTCTGTGCCGGCAATGCCAGGGGAAGATCAGTGTCTGATTCACCTAGCTGGATCCCTGAACTGCCAAAACTGGGGCCTGTGCATTGGGACATCCGATGCACATTAGATGAACAGGTGAGTGAAAAATCAAGTCTACTGATGAGGTGGGAGGTGGGGATGTCTTAGAGGAAGAATTACTGGGCCAGGTGGACAGATCTACTTCGGATTCCACAACTGGGAGCTGAGACCAGCAGGGACCAGGGTAAGGCACTAGGCTCTTGGCGCAGCAGTGGGGGTGGGTAGGCAACTTATGGAAACAAACTCTGCTCTCGTCCTAATTTTGCCAGGACTGGCTCCATGTAGAATAGTGGGAGGTGGAGTGAGAACCCCGTTGCTTTCCCAGGGTCTGGGCTGTAGGCCTGGGACCTGCACAGACCATGGCCACAGCCAATAGTGTGAGAGACTGATCTGGCCGTGGGGTGCTCCATGGGCATCTGACTAGCTCTTAGAGTACCCACCGGGCGATCCAGTATTGGCATTGACTTTCCATGTTTTCTTTTCTTGATCCTGTGATCCTTTAGAGCATACAGGCATGAACGATAATTGGTACTGACAGTCGCACTGAAGGAAAGTGTCCTTGGTTGATCTGAGTCGCTGGTTTTGTCTGTTTGGGTCATCTGAGAAACTGAGGCCAAGGTGGGATTAAATGTACAAGAAAGTTACTGAAGGCAACACCCAGGAGTGATAAAAAAGGAGGGAGCAGGAGTAAGCGCAGGAGCCTCCAACCACAGCATGGGTCTGACACCTGTGAAGCAAGTGGAGGAAGGGCCTCTGAGGGCAGTGCATCTCTGTGCAAGCCTCGGCTAGGCTGGTGGGAGTCTCTGAGCCAAGGCTGCCATGAGAGGAACCCCTGCAGTGGGCAGAACTGGCCTGGCTCTAGAGCACTCCTTGAGCTCAGTCGTTAGCTAGGAGAACCCCGGGAGAACATGGCCTCCGTGTAAATCCTGCTGTGATTCTCAAGGTGCAGCCACTGGAGGCTGTCAGTCACTGCACTTTCCCGAAACAAGTTTCCTGAAGGGAGATCTGAGCAGTGCACCTCTACAGCATCACAGGGAGGCAGCAAATAAATGCTTTAGACTCAGAAAGATCTGACTTACTGGCCACGTCACTGCAGGTGAGTAAATTAGTTGTCGTGAGTGAATTTGCTTACCTTTGGTTGATGGACAGATTAAATGAGGTAAAGTTGCTCTCAAATTATTAGTTGTCCTTTGTGGATAGGAATGGATAGGAGGGCAGATACGAGACAGATGGCCTGGGTTCAAATCCTGACTCTGCTACTTGTTAGCTGTGTGATCTTGGAGAAGTTAACTAATCTCTCTGAGACTCAGATTTATCCTATGAAAAATGGAGGTAATAATAGTTCTTAATCTCTTAGGATTACTGCAAGAAGTAGATGAGAGAATCCACATAAGCTGTTATTTGTTTGCCTGTGTTCTAGAGTCAGGCTTGAATCTTCAAGTGTTATGCATAGCAGTGGCCTGCAGAGGGCAGCACCCCCCCAGTAATCTGACTCTACTCTGGCCTTTCAAGTTTAGGGCAGAAAAAACCAAGGTGCACAAAGCACAGCAGAATGACCAAATGGCAGAATGTGTCAAAGGCACTGTGGCTGGCACGGAGAAGGGGCAGTACTTTTACAAATAATATTTATTGGTGGATGGCTGCAAAGGAACAGAAGGGAGAAAAATACCAAGAATTTTAAATAAAAAGTCCATGTACAATTTAAGATGAGAGTGCAAAACAAAAGCTGCTTTTTGAAAAGGACACATCTGTTCCCTTCGTGCATGTCTTGGGGGCCCCTGAAGTCGGGGCCCTAGTTTGTTTGCATAATTTGTGTCAGAGATCAAGAAACACTTTGAAAACACTTGGAATGCAACTTGAAGATCAACAATCCAGAGTAGCGAGATGAGTAGAGGGTAGAGCAGCTTTGGACTTAGAGTCTGGACATGAGGAGTCAGATGCCAGCTCTGTTCCCTAGCAGCTGGTGCAGCTCTCTGTGGGATGGGGGTACTACCAGCTTCTTGTAAGGCTGAGACCTTTTGAAAAGTTGAGAACAAAGGGCTGGGATGGAGAATTGTCATCATCTCCATTCCATGCCACACCCCCCAAACATCCTTCATGATGTGCCCCACATTATCCTGCAGGGCAGTCTTTTAGTTTCTCTATCATCTTGGATGAAGGGGGTCATTCTGCCACACTCCCAGTGTTTGGCTCCTGGGGGATGTCTATAATTGTGATGTCTACTCTCTGGCCTTTCAAGTGTCTCTTGGGATCATCAACAACCATGTTAAACACAAAAATCCCTACTGCTACTTGCCATATACTCTGCTTCATACAGATTTAAGCAAGTAGCTAGCTGGTGCTCCCTTTCACTGAGATGGATACCAGGAAGCTGGGGGAGGGGAGGGGCAAGGGTGACAAAGGAGGAAGACTAATTCCAGATGACCCAGAAGTTGTTTTTATTCTTTGTTTAGTCACATTACTATTTGAATAGTAATATGTCTTTTGTCTTTTTCAGGAAGTAAGATACCTCCACGTGTATTATCTCATTGGATCCTGATTGTCACTCTCCAGAGATTTGTTGGCACCCCCCGGCATTGGTAGGGCTGGACCTGGTAGAAGAAGGCGTTTGATGGCAGTTGGTCAGACACAGATGTCACCAGCCAAGTGGGAGCCGAGTTGGACTTTGCCTTGGGCTCAACTCACCTTTGGCCTTCCTATCCTTCTTGGATGAGGAAAGGGTGTGAATAGTCAGCTCATTCTGCCCATGCCCATGGGCCACACCCACACATTCTTTTTGGACTCCAGGATCTTCCATATTGGCATCTCTTTCCTATCCATTGGGGAATCTCTTTCCTGGAAGCCCCTGATGCTTCTCCTCTTCCCCATGGATTCCAAGGTGCCTTAACCTCTTTGATGCCAACTCCTCCCTGGGATCCACTTCTCTTCCTCCACAGTCATAGGCCCAGGCTGCTGTTCAGTTTCATTCATTCCTCCTGGATCCACTGTTCCTCCTCCTGCAGGAGGAGGGAGGTGTAGGGGGAGGTGTGGTCCAGAGGATGAAGAAAAGCCAAGCCCTCAGCGCTTACAAAACAATCACTTCCCTCCTCCCCACTTCTGGCCTCTTCTTAACACCTCTGTGGGTTACTGTGAGGGTGACCAACAGTCCAGGCTTGCCTGGAACTGAGGGGAATTCCAGGCCAAAGGAATTTTAGTGCTAAAACCAGGTGCATCCTCGGCCAACTGGGAGGCCTTGCTCACCTAGTTATTGTGCTCAGATCACATTATTCTTTTTGCCCCAACTTTGAGTTGTATTCCAGAGGTTCTCCAAGTTGGATAGGTGTCCTGAGCCCTAAGGCAGATAATTGAGAAGGATGAAAATTACCGCATATATCCACCAAGGTTGGGATCTGGAAAATGGCTTCCTTGACTTCTGGAAGAGCTGGAGGAACAGAAGTCAGGGTCAGAGACGTCCACAGTGGAGAGGCAGCCTGGAGTGCCAGCAAGGTGCAGTGAAACGGGTCCTGGCAGGGGACCCCGTCCACCCACGCTGACTGAGAAGTGGGTAGGAGTGAGCACCCCTGGAGAGGTCTGAAGGCAGGGTCTGATCCCACCCCCACCCCCAGTTCCCCAGAGTAAGGGCCTCCACTTCCCTTCCATGGCCTTCCAGGTCTCAGCTTAGTTGTCTTATTGGCAAACTCTGACTGGAATCATACAAGGAAGAAGATTCTGGTAAACATATATTGGGCTCAAACAGCCAATCCAGCCCACCCTGACATTGCTGTCACATTCTGTGCAATTATAGGTGGGACCATTTGAACTCAGAGACATCTGTCTTCAAATTCAATTTTTTCAACTTGAAATTCAGCACCTTTAATAACATCTAAATTTAATGACAATACCGAAATGCTTTCTTTTTTGTTGTTATAAAATCTGAAACAATACAGAAGTAAAAAGTTAACTTTCCCCTTCCACACTATGTCCCAGCCTCCTCAATCTCTTTCCCCTTCCAGGAGTAATTGCTGTGAACAATTCTGGATGAATTCTGCCTGATCTTTCTGCATGCCTTTACATTCATGTGCAAATATATGGCTGTGCTTTATGTTGTTTTCAACCTAAATGTTTAAAGCCCTGCCTCATTCTGTACATATCATTCCACAACTTGCCCTTTTTACTTAACCCCATACCTCAGAGAATTTCCCCAGCCACACATAAAAATTGACCTAGTTCATTATAATGGCCTCATGGTAATCCATTGTATGGAAGTGCCAGAATTAATTTAAAAATTCTAGTATTGACGGACATTTAGATTCTTTCCAACCCTCCCCTTTTCAAAAGCAGTATTGTAACGATTATCTTGTGTGTTCCTCATTGTCCATATCTGCAAGTCTTCCACTCAGATGGATATCTAAAAATAGAATTGCCAGGTTACAGAAATTGCTGGAGCATTTGAAATTTTGACCGAAACTGCTGAGTTGCCCCAAAGACTATGCCTATTTGCATTTCTGTTTCTTTCTGCCACACCCTTTACTGTAATACAAAATGACAGGTAAGGTTCTATGTCAAAGGGCAACCAAAGGACATGAAAGACAGTCCAGGCTAGTTGTCAAGACCAGACACTGGGTTCAAATCTTAACTTGAGCCCTCACAATTTATGTGACCGTGGGCAAGTCATTTAATCTCTAAATGGGAATCTGACTAATTCACAGGTGGTCGTGACAATTAAATGAGTTAAAGTATCAAAAGCTTGTCTGATCCTTAACGCCCTGGGGTGTTGAGCTAAATGCATGAGAAGATGCAAGATACATGTGGTACATCAAACCAGAGAATCAAGTTCACTAGAAAATTTTGTGAGAAATAGTAATTTAGTGGATAAATACTTAAAAACATTTTTACATGCCAACAATAGGTGAATTATGGAAAAGAATACAAAACTGACGTGAAGTTGAAAACGGGACATGTTGAAGATTGTTAGGGACCAGTTACTCCGATGATCTAGGAGTGTGGGCTCATTTTGAATTATTCTGGTGGGAAAAGGTTGAAAATCACTGGAATAGAATAATTCACTTCTGAAAACACTGAGTCTCTGGGGTCTAGGTTTGTTTTCCAGGATTTGCTGGTATTAAAAATTGTTCTCAGTAATAGAAAGCAAATTACTGTTATTGATAGGCAGTATTGACATTTCTGCAAATCAATGAACTGATTTTATGCATTGAAATGATTTCTAATTAATGCCCTATAAATACTAATTTAAACTGGAGTTTAAATTAGTCAACCAGAAAATCAAAGTCATCCACAGTTACTTATTTTGCTATGGAGAGAGATGGGGCAACCAGGAAAATTTGTCTCAGAGGAGCCTGCTCTTCAGAAATCAGAAACCCTTGAACCTTGTACTTCTACTCTTTGCCCTTCCCTCCTGTCTTTTTTTTTTTTTTTTTTTTTTTTTTTTTAACTTTCCCTTCTTTTTTCAAATCACCTGTATGAAAAAAAAAGTTAAAAAGAAAACAAACATACAATAAAAGAGCATTTCAAAGAGACCATAGCAAGGGAGTAAGAAAAAGACAACTAACCTAAGATAACTGCTTAACTTCCAACATGTTCCTACTTTACCCCAAGAAAGTTACATAATATAGCAACATTTCAGTGAACTTGTTCCTACTACAACCATCAGAAATTAACAGACCATAGTCATTTCTGGGCATCCCCAGAACGTTAAATAGCTTATCTGTTCTTCCTGCATTATTGTTCCCCCTTCCTTAATTGCTCTCTACTGCTAGTTCCCCTACATTCTACATTATAAACCATTTGTTTTACATTTTTCAAAGTTCACATTAGTGGTAGCATATAATATTTCTCTTTTTGTGCCTGGCTTATTTCGCTCAGCATTATGTCTTCAAGGTTCATCCATGTTGTCATATGTTTCACCAGATCGTTCCTTCTTACTGCCGCGTAGTATTCCATCGTGTGTATATACCACATTTATTTATCCACTCATCTGTTGAAGGACATTTGGGTTGTTTCCATCTCTTGGCAATTGTGAATAATGCTGCTATGAACATTGGCGTGCAGATATCTGTTCGTGTCACTGCTTTCCGATCTTCCGGGTATATACCGAGGAGTGCAATCGCTGGATCGAATGGTAGCTCTATATCTAGTTTTCTAAGGAACTGCCAGACTGACTTCCAGAGTGGCTGAACCATTATACAGTCCCACCAACAATGAATAAGAGTTCCAATTTCTCCACATCCCCTCCAGCATTTGTAGTTTCCTGTTTGTTTAATGGCAGCCATTCTAACCGGTGTTAGATGGTATCTCATTGTGGTCTTAATTTGCATCTCTCTAATAGCTAGTGAAGCTGAACATTTTTTCATGTGTTTCTTGGTCATTTGTATTTCCTCTTCAGAGAACTGTCTTTTCATATCTTTTGCCCATTTTATAATTGGGCTGTCTGTACTATTGTCATTGAGTTGTAGGATTTCTTTGTATATGCAAGATATCAGTCTTTTGTCAGATACATGGTTTCCAAAAATTTTTTCCCATTGAGTTGGCTGCCTCTTTACCTTTTTGAGAAATTCCTTTGAGGTGCAGAAACTTCTAAGCTTGAGGAGTTCCCATTTATCTATTTTCTCTTTTGTTGCTTGTGCTTTGGGTGTAAAGTCTAGGAAGTGGCCTCCTAATACAAGGTCTTGAAGATGTTTTCCTACATTATCTTCTAGGAGTTTTATGGTACTTTCTTTTATATTGAGATCTTTGGTCCATTTTGAGTTAATTTTTGTGTAGGGGGTGAGGTAGGGGTCCTCTTTCATTCTTTTGGATATGGATATCCAACTCTCCCAGCCCCATTTGTTGAAAAGACCATTATGGCTCAGTTCGGTGACTTTGGGGGCCTTATCAAAGATCAGTCGGCCATAGATCTGAGGGTCTATCTCTGAATTCTCAATTCGATTCCATTGATCTATATGTCTATCTTTGTGCCAGTACCATGCTGTCTTGGCAACTGTGGCTTTATAATAAGCTTCAAAGTCAGGGAGTGTAAGTCCTCCCACTTCGTTTTTCTTTTTAGAGTGTCTTTAGCAATTCGAGGCATCTTCCCTTTCCAAATAAATTTGATAACTAGCTTTTCCAAGTCTGCAAAGTAGGTTGTTGGAATTTTGATTGGGATTGCATTGAATCTGTAGATGAGTTTGGGTAGAATTGACATCTTAATGACATTTAGCCTTCCTATCCATGAACATGGAATATTTTTCCATCTTTTAAGGTCCCCTTCTATTTCTTTTAGTAGAGTTATGTAGTTTTCTTGTATAGGTCTTTTACATCTTTGGTTAAGTTGATTCCTAGGTACTTGATTTTTTTAGTTGCTATTGAAAATGGTATCTTTTTCTTGAGTGTCTCTTCAGTTTGTTCATTTCTAGCATATAGAAACATTACTGACTTATGTGCATTAATCTTGTATCCCGCTACTTTGCTAAATTTGTTTATTAGCTCTAGTAGGTGTATCGTTGATTTCTCAGGGTTTTCTAGATATAAGATCATATCATCTGCAAACAATGACAGTTTTACTTCTTCTTTTCCAATTTGGATGCCTTTTATTTCTTTGTCTTGCCGGATTGCCCTGGCTAGCACTTCCAGCACAATGTTGAATAACAGTGGTGACAGCGGGCATCCTTGTCTTGTTCCTGATCTTAGAGGGAAGGCTTTCAGTCTCTCACCATTGAGTACTATGCTGGCTGTGGGTTTTTCATATATGCTCTTTATCATGTTGAGGAAGTTTCCTTCAATTCCTACCTTTTGAAGTGTTTTTATCAAAAAGGGATGTTGGATTTTGTCAAATGCTTTTTCAGCATCTATTGAGATGATCAATTGATTTTTCCCTTTCGAGTTTTTAATGTGTTGTAATACATTGATTGTTTTTCTTATGTTGAACCATCCTTGCATGCCTGGAATGAACCCCACTTGGTCATGGTGTATGATTTTTTTAATGTGTCTTTGGATTCGATTTGCAAGTATTTTGTTGAGGATTTTTGCATCTATATTCATTAGGGAGATTGGCCGGTAGTTTTCCTTTTTTGTAGCATCTTTGCCTGGTTTTGGTATTAGATTGATGTTAGCTTCATAAAATGAGTTAGGTAGTGTTCCATTTTTTCAATGTTTTGAAAGAGTTTGAGTAAGATTGGTGTCAGTTCTTTCTGGAAAGTTTGGTAAAATTCCCCTGTGAAGCCATCTGGCCCTGGGCATTTATTTGTGGGAAGATTTTTGATGACTGATTGGATCTCTTTGCTTGTGATGGGTTGGTTGAGGTCTTCTATTTCTTCTCTGGTCAGTCTAGGTTGTTCATATGTTTCCAGGAAATTGTCCATTTCTTCTACATTATCCAGTTTGTTGCCATACAGTTGTTCATAATATCCTCTTATAATTTTTTTAATTTCTTCAGGATCTGCAGTTATGTCACCTTTTTCATTCATTATTTTGTTTATATGGGTCTTCTCTCTTTTTGATTTTGTCAGTCTAGCTAGGGGCTTGTCAATCTTGTTGATCTTCTCAAAGAACCAACTTTTGGTGATATTTATCCTTTCTATTGTTTTTTTGTTCTCTATGTCATTTATTTCTGCTTTAATCCTTGTTATTTCTTTTCTTCTACTTGGTTTAGGATTGGTTTGCTGTTCATTTTCTAGCTTTTTCAGTTGATCCATTAGTTCTTTGATTTTGGCTCTTTCTTCCTTTTTAATATATGCGTTTAGTGCTATAAATTTCCCCCTTAGCACTGCTTTTGCTGCATCCCATAGGTTTTGGTATGTTGTGTTCTCATTTTCATTCGTCTCTATATATTTAGCAATTTCTCTTGCTATTTCTTCTTTAACCCACTGATTGTTTAGGAGTGTGTTGTTTAACCTCCAGGTATTTGTGAATTTTCTAAGTCTCTGATGGTTATTGACTTCTAATTGTATTCCATTGTGGTCAGAGAATGTGCTTTGAATGATTTCAATCTTTTTAAATTTATTGAGGCTTGTTTTATGTCCCAGCATATGATCTATTCTGGAGAAAGTTCCGTGAGCACTAGAAAAGTATGTGTATCCTGGTGATTTGGGATGTAATGTCCTGTAGATGTCTGTTAAATCTAATTCATTTATCAGATTGTTTAGGTTTTCAATTTCCTTATTGGTCTTCTGTCTGGTTGATCTATCTATAGGAGAGAGTGATGTGTTGAAGTCTCCCACAATTATTGTGGAAACATCAATTGCTTCCTTTAGTTTTGCCAATGTTTCTCTCATGTATTTTGTGGCACCTTGATTGGGTGCATAGACATTTACGATTGTTATTTCTTCTTGCTGAATTGCCCCTTTTATTAGTATGTAGTGGCCTTCTTTGTCTCTCAAAACATCCCTGCATTTGAAGTCTATTTTATCTGAGATTAATATTGCTACACCTGCTTTCTTTTGGCTGTAGCTTGCATGAAATATTTTTTCCATCCTTTCACTTTCAATTTCTTTGTGTCCCTGTGTCTAAGATGAGTCTCTTGTATGCAACATATTGATGGTTCATTTTTTTTGATCCATTCTGCGAATCTATATCTTTTAATTGGGGAGTTTAATCCATTTACATTCAACGTTAAAACCGTGAAGGCATTTCTTGAATCGGCCATCTTATCCTTTGGATTATGTTTGCCATATTTTTCCCTCTCTCTATTAATATCCTTTATTGTACCCATACCAAATCTCTTTAGTACTGAACCTTTCTCCAAGTCTCTCTGTCCTGTCTTTGTTTCTCTGTCTGTAGGGCTCCCTTTAGTATCTCCAGTAGGGCAGGTCTCTTGTTAGCAAATTCTCTCAGCATTTCTTTGTCTGTGAAAAATTTAAGCTCTCCCTCAAATTTGAAGGAGAGCTTTGCTGGATAAAGTATTCTTGGCTGGAAATTCCTCTCTCTCAGAATTTTAAATATATCGTGCCATTGCCTTCTCGCCTCCATGGTGGCTGCTGAGTAGTCACTACTTAGTCTTATGCTGTTTCCTTTGTATGTGGTGAATTGCTTTTCTCTTGCTGCTTTCAGAACTTGCTCCTTCTCTTCTATGTTTGACAGTGTGATCAGTATATGTCTCGGAGTGGGTTTTTTTGGATTTATTCTATTTGGAGTTCGCTGAGCATTTATGATTTGTGTATTTATGTTGTTTAGAAGATTTGGGAAGTTTTCCCCAACAATTTCTTTGAATACTCTTCCTAGACCTTTACCCTTTTCTTCCCCTTCTGGGACACCAATGAGTCTTATATTCGGACGCTTCATATTATCTATCATATCCCTGAGGTCCATTTCGAGTTTTTCAATTTTTTTCCCCATTCTTTCTTTATGCTTTCATTTTCCATTCTGTCATCTTCCAGGTCACTGATTCGTTGTTCAACTTCCTCTAGTCTTGTACTATGAGTGTCCAGAATCTTTTTAATTTGGTCAACAGTTTCTTTAATTTCCATAAGATCATCCATTTTTTTATTTAGTCTTGCAATGTCTTCTTTATGCTCTTCTAGGGTCTTCTTGATTTCCTTCATATCCCGTACTAGGGTCTCATTGTTCATCTTTAGTTCTTTGAGTAGCTGCTCTAGGTGTGTCTCTTCTGGTCTTTTGATTTGGGTGCTTGGGCTTGGGTTATCCATATCGTCTGGTTTTTTCATATGCTTTATAATTTTCTGTTGTTTTTGGCCTCGTGGCATTTGCTGTCCTTGATAGGGTTCTTTTAGGGTTTGTAGACCAGTTGAAGTCCTTATCTCTAATTTATCAGATCTACAGCTTCGTGGAGTACACTTTCTCTAACTAACCTGCAGGTGGCGTCCACGAGCCACCTGTTCTCCACAAGCCAGATCTCCCCTGCTTAGCCTTTTTGGTGAGTGGGGGAGTGAGTCTTGTGGGGCCCAATTGGTGTCCCAAGCTTGCGTGTGTAGTTGGTGTTGCCTGCCCTGTATGTGGGGCGTGTTTCTGGGCAGTCGGGGAGGGGGGGGTGGCCCTAACAATCAAATCTCCCTGATGATCCTAGAGTTTTAAAGCTACTGCAATAGTCTAATCCTTCAGTTCAGTCCTGCCACAGTTTGTCTCTGCCACTGACCCACAAGTCTTTGGTATTGGCGTATGGCTCCTGAGACTTGCAAGTGGGCCCCTCTTCCAGGCTGTGCACCCCGGGTCCTCTGTTGAGGGATGACTGTGCTATGTCACAGGTGAGTGCCGTCCCCCCAGGGCAGTTCTGGGCTGCTGGGCTGTGTTGGGAGGCTCCCAGTCTGCTCAAATGATGGCTGAATGGGGCTCTGTTAATTCACACTGCTCCCCCTTCCCAGCTCTGGGACATTCAGCTGAGGTTGCAGGGAAGGCTAATGTCCACGCCCAGTTTTGTGGTGTGTGCCTGTTATTTGAAGCACTTCCGTCACACTGGGTTGTCTGGGGCAGCTCTGGGCTATGGGGCTGGCGATGGGCAGGAGTGTTTCCTGTCCACCAGGATGGTGGCTGTGAGCGGACACCCCCCTTTTCTTGGGAAGTTGTGTTGTTTAGTGAATTTTCTCAGCCACTGGATTATTGCCTTTTGTCTCAGAGCTCTCTTATTTCTGCTCTTGACTTGACGTGCCCAAATTTCAATTCTTTGAAGCTTTCTGTATTGAGCTTCTTAGAGTAATTGTTTTAGAAAAAGCAAAAAGGATTTAAAAAAAAAAAAAAAAAAAAAAAAACGGCCCTCCTCAGAGATCTAATGGGTTATTGAAATGCTAATAGACAAAGCAACCAGGGCCATTAAGGAAAGGTGCCCTGGGCAGAGAGATCAGCCTTGCTTCGGGATTTGCATATGCGCCTCAAGGCCTGATCTCCGCCCTTCCCCTTTCTGTGTTCACCAGAACTCCAAAAATCCTCTGCTTTTACTTTGGAGCTTCTCGTTTTGTTTTCCTTCTATGCCCGTCTCCTCTCTGCTGGGCTGGCTGCTCTCAGAGTCTCTGGTGTCTGGCCTCAGTCTATCTATGGTTGGAGTTTGAATCAGTAGAATGAGTTTCCGATGAGAGCAGCCACTGCAATTCTCCCTTCTCCTTCCTGGAGCTGACAGCCCCTCCTCCCCCGGGACTGAGCCTGGCAGGGAGGGGCGCGGGTCCCCTGGCCGCAAAAACTTACAGATTTCGGTGATCTCAGCAGTTCCACGTTTTCATGAGTGTTGTATGAAGTATGCCCAAAGACAGATTGCTCTGTGGTGTCCAGTCCACGCAGTTCCTGGCTTTTTACCTACTTTCCTGGAGGAGTAACTAAAACATACAGCTCACCAGTCTGCCATCTTGCCCCGCCTCCCCTCCTGTCTTTTTATTGTGCCTTTATTTTCTCACATGTGTTTGTCACATTGCAATCATTAAAAAATCTTGTTTCCCTTCACCAGCTCTTTTAGCAAGGTGAAGTGAACAAGTGACTCCAAATCTTGGCTTGGTTTTAGTATTTTAGTATCAAGTCTAAAAATGTGAACTTGGGAGAGTTAGTTAACCTCTTGGAGCCTCATTTACCTCATCTGGTAATATAGACATCATTTCTGTATCAGGTAGGAATCTGCCTGTTGCAGATGCTGGGAAAATCCATCCCAACAGTATTTAGTGGCTCACGTAAATGGAAAGGATGTGGATCCCCATTTCAGGCTTATCTTGATTCAGGACTCAAAGGATGTCCTAGGACCCGATTTCTTTTTCTCCATTTCAGTTCTTCAGTTTTTACTCCATTCTCAAAATTCAAGTAGTAATGAGATGATTGTAGCTGCTCTATCCCCCATACCCTCCAGTTTTGGATTCCAAAGGAATGTGTGTTTGCTTCTGTCCCAGAAATCCCAGCAAAAATCTTGCTGGGCCTTGATGAAGCTGATTGGGTCTTGAGCTTATCCCTGAACCAATCACCATGGCTAGGGGAATAGAGGCGTTGATTGGTTTAGTCCATGTCACATGACCTGTCCATGAGCAAAGATTGGAATGCCACTGGATTCACAAAGACTAAGGTGGAAGGAGATCCCCAGGCTAAAAACAGCAGATGTTTTGTCAGAAAAAGAGAGAATAGATTTTGAGAGGTAAAAGACAATTGTTGCCTTCCATATCACCTCTCTGATAGGTTTGTGGTATGGATAATGGTGTGTGTGTGTATGTGTGTGTGTGTGTGATAATAAATTAACTGCTACCTAGCAAAGTGACACACTCTAGGCAATTGATGTCAGTTTCCTGCCATGGCTCCTTTCTGGCAATGCTTTGGCTATTGCTGCTTTTTCTTTATAATCTATTTTTGGGGGATTTGTCCACTTTGTAACAATTTCCCAATTTAGACCTCCTGCCCCAGCCTCTGTCCATAGTTTTAGTCTCATGTCTCCAACTGACTTTTGGACATTTTCACTTAATTATCTCATTGCCAGCTACAATTCAAGACATCAAAACCCCAACTCTTCATCTTAATCTCTAAATCAGATTGCCTCTCTAAAATTCCTCACTTCTGCCCCTGGGTCCCTTACATTCCATTAGATACTAGAATCACACTGATTCTTTGGTCACCTTTCATTCTCACCCGATGACCTTTTCGACCACCTCCAGCCTTGTCTCTCTTGTTATGACTCCCCTATCACTTTAGAATGGGGTTCTAGAGTCCCGCTTTGTGGGTTTCATTTGGTTACAAGTCTTATAAGCAGCAAAAACTTGATAACTAACTTAACCTTTCTAAGTCTCAATGTCCTCTGTAAAATCTTTTTGGTTTTTTTTTGACACTTATTTTTAATTCAAATCAGACGTCCTTGGATAAAGGTTGCAGTCTTTTGAGCAGTGTGTACGCAGTCAGGTTTGTAGGTGTGATCTGCTGGGCTGACCAGTCTCTGGACACTGCATACTATCCCATTTGACTCCAGTTTATGACTCATTTCACTCTCATTTTTAATCTTTTTATTTTTTGGCAGCAGATATTTTTGATTTAGAGAGTGTCGGCCAACCCTATAGAAATGCTACTTTCACACCTGTGGAATATCATGTTGCCCTGATGTTCACTTCTGTAGCACTTCTAATCCTCTCCGGCTCTGGGGTCTGTAATTATATAGCCCCCTACTCAGCTCTGGCTGCTGCAGCCCCATTGCTGGGTTGCTTGTCTGTTTCCTCTTCACCTTACAGTGACCCTTAAAGGGGTTGTTACCTTGGAGGTGGATTACTTAATGCTGAGACACCAGACACAATCACAGGTTCACCGTGAGTGGCTCATCAGCCCCACGGGGGTTGTGTGTGTGTGTGTATGTGTGTGTGGGAAGTAACGGATGGGAGCAGAGAGTCAGGGAGCACACCCTGATTAGAGCATTCTCCAGTATGATAGTCACTAGCCACAGCCCCATGTGGCTATTTAAATTAAAATTAATTAAAGTTAAAATTGCAGTTTCTCAGTGATACTAGCTGCATTTCAAGTTCTCACTGGCCACATGTGGCTAGCTATTTCCCTACTGGGCAGCAGTGCTATAGAACACTTCATCGGCCCAGAGTTCTCTCGAACGGTGATGCCCTGAAGTGTGGACACAGGAGCAAACACGATGGGACCTCGGTGCGGGTCGCCAGGGAGGACAGCGGAGCCCTGTCCACTCGTCGACGTGATGTGGACTGGGGAAACTGGCAGTGGACATGTCAGTGCATAGCAGCCAAGGAGCCTCCAAACCCAAGTGAAGCATCCTTACTACACAGTGGAGAGGGTGGTCTGAGCTTATTAACTAAATACAATTTGAGAGACTCAAGGCAGCTCAGACCCCCCAAGAGATGAGCCCTGTGCTGGTCACCTTACTGAGATTATTTCATTCAATTTTCATCACAAATGTAAGGTGAGATCATATTGCCTCCATTTCATGGATAAGGAAACTGAGCCTCAGAGAAGTGAGTCAGTCTGCAGCCTCTTCTTTCCTGCTCCTTCCTGCCTAAAAGTTGGGTGTGGGGTCATTTGTGAGGCTTGTTGCTCCAAGGGAGAGGCTAAGCCCGCTTATAATTGTACCTGGGGGTCTCCTCCAGAGAGCCTCTTTGTTGCTCGTATGTGGTCTCTCTCACTAAGCCCAGTTGGCAGGTGGGCTCACTGCCCTCTCCCCTACGTGAGACATGACTCCCAGGGGTGTGAATCCCCCTGGCAATGCAGGAGGTGGCTTCTAGGGATGAGCCTAGACCCAGCACTGTGGGATTGAGAGGATCTTCTTGACTGAAAGGGGGAAGAGAGATGAAACAAAATAAAGTTCTAGTGGCTGACAGATTTAAAATGGAGTCGAGAAGTCACTCTGGGGATATTCTTATGCGCTACACAGATATATCACTTTTTGGTTTTTAGTGTGTTGGGGTGTCTAGAGGGAGGTGCCTGGGGCTGTCAAGCTGCACCCAGTGACCTTGATTCTTGAAGATGACTGGATGACTGTGTGGCTTGCACGGTGTGACTGTGTGATTGTGCAGGCCTTGTGGCTCGCACTCCCTTTGTCCAGTGTATGGATGGATGAGTGGAAAAATGGGAACAAAAATTAGATGAAGAATAGGGTAGGATGGAGGGGATGGAAAGTTTTGGGTGTTCCTTTTTTGCTTTTGCTTTTATTTTGGAATAGAGAAGAGGTTCGAGAATTGATTCTGGTGGACGCACAGCTGTGTGGTGGTGCTGTGGATGGTTGATTGTGCTCTGTGGATGACTGTGGGGTGTGTGAATATATCTCATTAAAACTGTATTAAAAATGTAAATGAACAATGAGGGGAAGAGGGGGAATGGGATGTTTTGGAGGTTCTTTTTAATTTTTTTTTTAATTTATTTTTTAGAGTGATGAAAATGTTCAAAGATTGATTGTGGTAAGGAATGCACAACTATGTGACGATATTGTGAACAACTGATTGTGCACTTTGGAGGATTATATGTTATGTGAATATGTGCATTAAAAAAAGTCAGGCGTGGGGGCCCTAAGTTCTCAGGGAGCAGCAGTCTGAGCTCTTGGCGGGAAGCTGGCTAGAATCAAGCAGGGTGGCTCAGATTGGGCTTCAGACCAGCAATCCAGCTCTCAGTGAGGTCTGGAATGTCAGGCAGAGATGATGAGGCAGGGGCAAGATGGGGGGTGGGGAGAGATGGGATTTGGGGAGGCATGCAGCTGCCTCCGGGCTTGAGTCTGCAATGATGCATTCTGTACGTCTAAGAGCTGGGCCTCAAGGCCTGTGAGGGTAGGACTATGCAGTAGTGGTTAGGAGAACCGACTGTCTGGAGTCACATAGACCTTCTCTAAATCCCAGTTCCACCATTTATTACTTTGTCACAGGTTAAGCAACCTCTCTCAGTTTCAGTTTCCTCATCTGTGAGTGAAGGTGATAAAATGGAGACAGTAATGATCATTACAGATATGAATGTCATACTTAGCTTAAGTAGCTCTCAATAAATATCAAATGGAATTGAATCCTGTAGTAAGGGCTGGGAATGTAGGAGCGGAACAAAGTTCCCCCTGGATGAAAAAGAGGGCCTTTTTAAGTCTATATTAAGGGTGATAATTTACTGCTGGCCTACCATATCCTTAGTTTAGTCTTGCTATTGGAAACCCCAGAGATGTGCCCATTCACTGTAAAAATGACCACCTGATCCCACTATTTTGTGAACACTGGCTTTATCAGTATTGGAGTCTATATTAACTTGATGAGTTTCTTGGCTCAAGCTAGAAATTGCCAAATTATTGTTGTCCTTTTGGTGAGATGATGTGTTACACCTGTACAGATGGAAGGGTTTAAAACCATTCAGTTTAATTCAGTTAAACAGTCAATTATTTGGAAAATGTCCAATTTCAAACATTCATGCAAAATTTCCCATTAGTTTATCCGTGTAGTCCTAAGAATTCACACATGGAAGCCTCTTCAGGGCCGGCCAGACCCATATTCTGGCTGCCTGATGACACCAGTGGCTTTTGGAGGAAAGGCAGTGTTATCCTGTCTATGTATCTTGGAATTCAATTTGGTGTCAGAGTATTGTAATCAGGTCACCACCACTAACAGCACTATCAACCAACATTATTGGATGCATATTATAGATGCTAGCAACCCTTATACCCCAATATTACATGGCCAACATTTAGGCATATTCCTAAACCAGTTCCCAAGTTAAGGTACAGATTGCTCCCAGTACCCCTATTTCAGAAAGTGTAGTTAGTAAATCATGCAGCCAGATAGACCATCTGAGCATTTGACTTCCCAAGAGGTAAGGTCCTTGTGATGGGTTCCTGGTTGAGTTCTCTGGGCAGAACGCTAAGGACAGAATCTAAAAATCCTTTGCATGGCCAGGACTCTTGGCTTCTGCTGTCTGTTGTATGTGTGTGTGTGTGTGTATGTATGTGTGTGTGTGTGTGTGTGTGTGTATGCCAGCATTAGTGACTAGTGAGATACACTCCTTCCCAGGATTCAGGCTAGGTGTCTACCTGAGTTCTCAAACAGTCCAGCTATCTTGCATGATTATGTAGATAATCTTTCATGAGGAAGCCCAGTTATTTTAAAATCACATCAAGTGACCCAAAGAAGCAGAGCCCTAGTACTGACCTCTGATCCCCTAATGGGTAACCTGAGCCACGTGTCCTGAGATGGGATATTGACTGCTGATCACTGGTCTCCTGCGTTAGTCATAGCTCACCCTCTCGTCATGCCCTGTTTTTTCTGCGGGGTACCTACTGCTGGGTTTCTGAATCTCAATGTTCCTTTTTTCCATCCCCTGGTTCACTCTGAGCTCCAGTTCATAGGACAAATATTTGCTTTGGTCCATTGATGGAGACTTCTAGTGCTCTCCCATGTCTGGTTCTGCTCTCTTTCCTGGGAATATGGGATAACTTTGCTTCCCAGGTCCTTTGCACTTAGTAGGCCAGTGACTGTGAAATGTGAGCAGCAGTGATATGTGTTACTTCCAGGTCAAGGAATCTGAGAGCCAGCATATCCTCTGCACACACTCTCTCCTCCTTCAACACATAGTAAGTGCTCAATTGATGCTAGCTATTATGGTTATGATTTCTACTAAGTGGAGAAATGTTGCATAGATATTCCTGGCTGATGAGATGGCTTGAGCAAAGATGTGAAAACAAGATTTTTTGTTGTCTCTTTAGAGATCTGAGAGGGATCAAGTTAAATAAAGGAGAGGAGTGAACAAAGTAGAAGGGAATGGGGTAGAAAGGGTCTAGAATAGTGAACCTGGGTTGGATTACTACGTCTTCCCCTTGTTAGCTGCAAGGTCTTGGACAAGTTATTTTGCTTCCTCAAGGATTGGTTTCCTCATCCGTAATGTGAGGGACAAATATGATGATCCTACAGGAATATTGGATATACTGATATGGCAAAATTGCTTTATAAACCAGTTTGTTTATAAAACAAACCAACTAACACCTCCCAATTACATCTTATAACATTGTAGAGGAATGAGTTTAAGTTTTGTCCTAAATTAGCCCACTTCTTCTATCCATCCACCCATCCATCTGTCCATCCACATTAATTGAGTACTCATTACGTCAGGCACTGCATGCAATGGTGAGTTATTGAAAATGTGTGTGTGTGTGTGTGTGTGTGTGCAAATGCATGTGTAGAGTGGTACTTTAAGAAATTCTGGTAAGGACATGTATGTTGAATTGGAATGGGGAGACACTTAAGGCAGTCACTAGTAGAATAGTGCAATGGTTTGGGTATGAGATGATGGGGCCTCACCTGGAGGTGAGGGGAGGTAGGAATGGAAAGGAGGTTGATAGCTGTCAGTGATATTATAAAGAAAAAAACCAACAGGATCTCCAAATGGATCAGATGCATCCCAGACCACTGCTTATGGTTACTTACTACATGAAAATGAACCATTTATTAGCCACCAAAAGATGTTAAAATGATACATGGTCCCAGGAGTTACTAAAGGGTTTTCAAATAGTACATAAACCCAGACCCATTTTTCTCTCTTCATTAAAGGTCACCTCCTTCAAGGGTTTTTTGGGAAACAAGATTGGGTGGGGACTGGGAGATCGGTTGTCTCTTGTCTGTGCTGAAGCTGTCATCCAGCCCCCTGTGTTCCTCTGCTAATCCCAGTGTCACTGTGGGCACCACTTATGCCCATGCCAGTGCCTGTCTGGAGCAGCTGGACACAGACAGTGACAACAGAGGGGTGGAGGTGGGCAGGCAATGTATATTGTTCCTGTCCTCCCCTTTATTCTGCAAACTCTGATCATTCAAGGCTCTATCTGGGCATCAGACTTTACTGAAGGATAAAGGTTAAGTGAGAGGGAGACATTTTAAAATTGTGTGCTAATTATTAATATTTCCATCCAAGAGAAAAGCACTGTAAACTCTTCTCATGCTGTTGGCCTCAATGGACATTCCCATTTCTAACATCAGTCCTTCGTCCCAGGGCTAGGCCTCTCTGTGAGTTTGTTCTTCCTCTGTTGTGTGCTCTGCCTTCAACTTTTGGAAAACCCCTTCCTACCCACACTATCTATCCCTCTTCTGCAAGTGAAGAGTAAGTTATGGAGGCAGACTGCCCTGGAGTGTTGCAACAGTGGTCAGTCCACAGTTGCCCTTTGGCTTTGTGTTTTTAGTACAGGATGGGGAAGGGTGGGGTGCGGTAGTGATAGATAAACCTTAGTACCCTAAATCCCATGAAAAAGTCCATGGTGGCCATGAGGGCCCAAGTGAGGCAGTGTTGCCAGTCTCCACACCAGTGTGAGTTGTGGCATTTACTCCTTCGTTCTTCTGATTGGCCAGCTAGTTGGAGATCACACACACACACACACACACACACACACACACACACACAAACACACACACACAACCCTTCCAAGGACCAATGTGAATTCTCAATAATAAGATAGCCAAAACACACATGATTTCCAAATTCTTGTCCACCTTCCTTGACTTGCTTTCAAATCATGCCCCCTGCAGGCTACTGGGATTAAGAAATAGACCATCCCTGAGCTTTACAATGACCCGGAGGAAGCTTTGGAATTATCGCTGAAAAGGGCCCAGTTACATTCTTAGGGGCCATTTTCCTTCCTGTTTTCACCCCATCTCTCTCTGGAAAGAAAGATGATAGGGGTTTCATTTTTCCACTTACATAATTACCCATATTCAACTTTATTCCTCCTTGCAGATCTGATTTTAAAGAATCAAGCACTACTCTTATAAGAAACTGTGGTAGGCGTCAACCATCGCTAACCTGACAAGATTCCCCAAATCTATCAAAACAGTCACTTACATGGTTTTAAGTTTACTAACAAAATAGTCCATATGAGTGTCAAACAACAACAAAACAACAACAACAACAGTACTTTCACACACATTATTATCTCATTTGGTCTTTACAACAATTCTGAGACGTAGCCAGGCCGTGTGCTTTTATTTCCTTCTTATAGACGAAGAATCTGATATTCAGAGAAATGGACCTTTAAGGTCACTCAGCTAGTAATTGCAAGTAATGGATTACACTTTTGCAACTATCCTAAGAAGCATTCCCTGTTTAACCCAGAGCAAAGAGCTCCAATTTCTTCATGGGGTAAATAGAAATTATTTTACAAACAAGCTCAGGGACGATTTAAAAATGGGAAAGAGTGGTGGTGGAGTTTGGTTTTTATTTTCTGTTCCCTGAGACACTCCACTGTCCAAATTGTAAGTCAGAAAGAGAGGTCAGCTCACTGATCTGTAAGCTATTGAAGTTTTGGCTTAGGAAGGAAATCTGATCTCTGTCTAAGTGGTACTAGTGTGTGGGCTGAGAACTGCTACTGTAAATTCAGCAAGGGATTCATTAATGCCGTGCACCTCCTGGAGCACTTTGAATGGGTGGCCTCTGAAATAAAAGTATAACCAGCAAAAGATAAGGCTTCATGCATGATCTACAAAACTCTGTTTCTGGTGATCTTCAAGACATCTTAAGTCGAGCATACTTAGGGCCAGAAAGCCCTAAGTACTGGGTGGGGAGGGGGAGACCACCCAGAGTTTCAATGATACCATGCAATAGATTCTTGGCTTTTTGAAATTCTTTGGCAGATCTCTGGGTTTTTGCCCTATACTTCTTGCTGGGAAAAGCAGGCTGCTGTTTTTGAAATTATTATGATGCAGTCATTGAGGTTCATGAGCTGCTGATGGGAAGATGGGACTGGGAAACACCAGTCAGAATCCTGCTGGGAACCACGGTTGTTGGGGGGCCTCGCAGCTTTGTAAGATGCCAACTTTGACATGGGGTATGGTGTTGGGGGTAAGGGAGGTGGGGGACAAGGACTCTGCCAAGCTAGCCTTCTGGAAATTTCATCTCATGATAGCAAAGCTTTCCTGGCCATAGGGCAGAATTATTTTAATTACAAATTGGTACGCTTCGGTTTTGGATTTCAAATTGACTTGCCTCAAAAATTATATCCCCCTCCCTGAACTATAAAAAGAATATGCTTATTGTATTGAGCAATATTGAACTATAATAAGAAAATATAAATTGTCCTCTCCCCCTTCTGTCTGTCCAGCTAGGAGAGCAGTTGATGTGTACCTCACTACATCTTTCCTTTCCTTATATAAACACATAACATGTTTTGTTTTTATTGTTACCGATTTTCTTTTTATAGCCTCAAGATTGTATTCTACACATGACTCTGCAGCATTCTTTCTAACTGGCTAACATTTGATTAATTAAGATTTTTTCCCCCATTAGTGTCTCTGACTATAGAGTAGGTGTTCTGAAATTGGGATTTGTGGACTCCTAAGAGCATGCATCTAGAGTCGAGGTTCATGAAATTGGTTGGCAAATAATTATATCTTGATTAACACTCACCTCTCACTGAAATTTAGTGTGTTCTTTAATTAGGAATATAGGCAAGAAGCCATAGCAGTGTTAACAAGAGCCTAGGACTGTCAACAATAGAAATCACTGGTATTTTCATATCATATTACAAGTTTTGCAGATATCCCAAAATTTCCTTTATTCTCATCAGCACATTGAAATTACAATCACCACATCTGCTACTAGAATTTGTTGTTTAATGTGTTAATAAGAAACACACACATATTATTATATTGCAAATATGTTTTATAAAATACTTTTATAGCTCTTTCAATATAATTGATTTCCATCGTAATCCATTGTATTTTGTTTCAAGAATTTAAAAAGATTATTTGAGAAGGGATCCATAGGACTTACCAGATTGTCAAAGGGATCCACAGCACAAAAAAAGGTTAAGAAACTCTGCTGTAGAGTATGACTTAGACTGAGGATGTAATATTCTGCTTGCGAGCTGAAAAAGATGTGGAATGTGGAATAATACAAAGAATTTTTAATACCTGTTATGGATTGAATTGTGTCCCCCAAAAGATATGTTCAAGTCCAAACCCTAGTTCTGTAAATGTGATCCTATTTGGAAATAGGATCTTTGAAGATGTTTTTAGTTAAAATGAAGCCAAACTGGATTAAGGTGGGTCCTAATCCAAAGTGACTGGTGTCCTTTTAAAGAGAGGAAATTTGGATACAGTCAATGGAAGACAGAAAGAGAGGAGATGGCCATGTGACACACTCAAAGATTGAGTTCGGCCAAAGAACATCACGGATGGCAAGTACCACCAAAGGTCTACAGACTTAGAAGAAGCATGGCCCTGCTGACACCTTGATCTTTGACCTCAAGCTTCCGAAACTGTTAGATAATCACTTCTACTGTTTAGGTTAACCAGTCTGTGGTACTTTGTGTCAGGAGCTCTAGCAAACAGACAATACTCAACCAATTGGAGTTTTATATAGAAGATATATAAAAGGTATATAAAAGATACACATATGTGAACATCTGTTGGACTAACATGCAGCATGACATAGTGATTTGTGTCTATTCAATTCTATAAGCTTTATGCAAAATAACAATGAGAATGTCAGCTACCATTAGTGAGTATTTACAGATAAAGATAATTTTCAAAAAAGGCAAAATCATGACTCGCTTGCAGATATAAAATAAACACATGTCAAAGCTTTTATTTAACTCATTAATTAAATGAAGGAATTGGAAAAGATGGGAGAACTGCAGCTGTCTCCTGCAATGCTCAGCCTGGACCTGAGAACCACAGCTACCCCTTACTGTCTGTATTAACACGATTTTGTACTATTCCTCTGTCTTCATTAGCATGACTTTATTCTTCTAGGAATTTCCTGCCTAGGCAAATAATTTGATTCTTTGTTACAAGAACTTCCTGAAAGATCCATCAACTCTTCAGTGGAAAACATTAATATATAGTTTGTTCCTTAAGAGTCTTTGAATCCCTTACCTGGTTATCTCCCCCTCGTTGTTTCTACAATCCTGACTGTTGTATTGTGATCCTTACCTAGTCCCAATGAAGCCTCCACTTTGAAAGACCCACCTTAAGTCAAATTTCCAATTCTCAATAAATCCTGACCTTTCTTCCCTGCTCAGAGACACTGCCAAAGCTTTGCAAGATGATGTGCTTCCTTACTGTTATAACCAGTAAACTCAGCTTTGTCTTTTCCAGAGATGTGTTGGTGATATTTGGGGAGCCAAGCTTTGGTAGTTTTGGAGTTCCCACCAAGATCCATTTTATGTGGAGACCTCCTTGACAACCAAGACTCTAGAGTAGGAAATGCATCCTCTCCTGAGGCCCTTTGAGCTCCCTGTTTGGGTATTGTAAGCAGGTCTTGCATTGGTTGAAATTCCCATTGGTTGGAACTTGATCTCTTTCACTGAGCTCCCAGATACTGAATTTATTTCCTTTCCTGGGAGTAAGGAACTCTTTTATGGTATCCTTTGGTTATCTGATCAGATTTGAAGAAAATGCCCATCCTTGGTGGAAATCTGCCTTGTTACTAGCTTTACTGCTTGTCTTTGTCATTTTGTTGATCCCCAATAAGAGGAAAATTCATATGGAAGACAATGGGCATAGGCCCTGAAATAAGCCCAGTCCTCAAGCTGGCTCTGGGGACTGAGAATTTCAGTAGGGTCCTTATTCCCTGTATCCTTTGGACAAAAGTTTGTCCTAGGTGACTCATCAAAACCTTGTGAGAATTTTCTTTAGTCTTGTCTTTGTCTTGTTTTGTGAGTCTGGTTCTGGGAGAGATCTCCTTTTCAAAACTTTCTGTCCTTCTGGGACTACAAATCTTATCAGAGGTAAGATTTATCCCAGCTATTAGGTTGGGAGGTCCTAGACATGGGGTGCCTAAGCAGCATTTTTGGACCAAATGTTTCATTCTCGCATGCCTTTGTCTCAATCTAAAGTTGAGTCTGTGCCTCCTCCTCTGGGCCAGACTCCTGCCTATTTATGTTGGAACTCAGATTTGTGCTCTTATCTTTCAAAATAGCATTTCATCATGGATAATTTGGAATTATAGCAGCCATTCTGGAGAACTTTTTATATGATCAAAATTTTCTGCTTGAGAGATATCTCAAACTTCCAGTGGTCCTCATAATAATTAGTATGAGGAAGCACCCCCCTCACCCATTCAGATTCCAAAATCTCTTTTTTAAGAGATTCCTTGGCCAAGGCAAAGAACAATCTGAAAAACTCACAACAATCTCATAGATCCCCCTAGGTCCCAATTAAAAGCACAATAGTCTTTATCCTATTACTTCTCTTCTCCCGTCCTACCCTCTTCCTTCTGCCACTCTCTGTTCTTCTGATGTTCTCCCTTTCTCTCCTAATCAGCTGTAATCCCCTAAAGCTCAGTTTTTCTTAAAGTTAAAACTACCTTAAAACAAGGAAAAATCCTTTCTTTTGATTTCCAGCCCTGGTCTCTGAGCTGAGAGCCATTGTCAAAGTCCAGAAAGATAGGAAGAAATTTGTAAAGGAATTATGAACATTTTTTTTTTCATTTATATTGAGATTGTTCAGATACCATACAATTATCCAAAGATCCAAAGTGTACAATCACTTGCCCCCGGGTACTCTCATACAGCTGTGCATCCATCACACTTAATTTTTGTTCAATTTTTAGAAACTTTTCATTACTCCAGACAAGAAATAAAGTGAAAGATGAAAAAAGAAAAAAAAGAAAAGGAAACTCTAATCCTCCCCTATCCCTAACCAACCCCCCTCAATTGTTGACTCATAGTATTGGTATAGTACATTTGTTACTGTATGAACAATTTTTTGAATCTATAACCCAGTGTGCCATAATATATAACAATTAGTTTATATGTTAATGGGAGCCTCAAGTGCTAAGAACTGGATGGAGAAAATATTTGGGAAACCTCAAGGGCACTGAATTTCAAAGGAAACCAGTGGGATTTAGAAAATCTGTAAATGTTGTAAAAGGTCTTTTCAAGGGTATCCCCAAAGTCTTCTGAATGAAAATATATTGGATTCTAATCCAATCCTGCAAGCAAAGAAAGGAGAAGTTCGTTGGAGACTTCAAGGATAGGCTATTCAGCACATTTAGGAGCAGATTTTGAAGCAGATAAGGCATCAGCTCTATACTCACATAAGCATAAACTAGAATAGGATATAATCCCTTTACCAGAACTCCAGTACCTTATTAAGCATTTTGAAAATACTCTTCTCAATCATTCAGTCCTCAAGAAGAGAGTTGCTTATTAAAAATAGTTGTAGATACTGTAAACAGAAAGGATATTGAAAAATAATTGCCTTGTCTTGGTTAAGAAAGCAGAAAATATGTAAAAATTTAAATGATTGATCAGTGACGTTCTCAGAGGGAACTCTCTAGAAGTTTCTCTAAAGAATAAAGTCTTATAAATATAAATAAGCACTTACATAAATTGATTATTCTGAAAAATCCCAGAAATTAAGGAAATTGAATACTTTTGATATGCTAAAAAAAGTAATAGAAACTTAATGCAATTGTTTTGAGTCTGAGTTCACATATTTTAGATTAGTTTGTTATTTTTGGTTTAACACAAATTGTTATGTCCTCTCTGATTTATCAAGGCTGAGTAGAATATAAGTTTATGTCTTTCTACAACATGGGTAGGTTCTTAAACTTACACAGTACAGTTTTAAAATCAAATAAGCTAACATTGGTTCTACTTAATGTTTGAAGCTATGAAAAATATAAATTTGTATTTAACCAAATTGATGCATTTGGAAAATTTTATTTCAACAATAATTATGTTCGTGGTGTGTCAGCTGGAAGATTAATTTTCAAGATCTTTAGGACTAATATTAAATTGAGTTAATTAATGAATGATTCATTGCCTAGACCATTTCTAAGTAAGGCAGAATCCTGAAGCATTAATTACAAAGCATAATTTCAAGTTTAGGTACTTTGCTTTTTATTTTTATGTGCTGCAGAAAGGCTATATCTTGGTGCCTGTTAATGAATGTGGTAATTTCTGCCACTTTGAAAAAAGTAGAAAGAATGTGTGTGACTGTAGAACGTGTGTTTTGTGTATTCGTGAGCTCTGCTAGTCTAAAATGTTGTGCGACAGTTGACAATTATTCATCTCTTCAGTTTTGTCTGTGAAATGGATGTTACTTTGGTTAAAATTTACAATTATGTATACCTGAGTAAGACTCTACTATGAGCACTTTGGGGAGAGAGGTACAACTTTGTATGTCATGTACTGAGATGTGTTTTTATTAAGGGAAAAGGGAAACAATTTTGTTTCACGTTTATTTGCCACAAAACGACCAAATTTCCTTGTCAGTTGCCTTATGGTAATAAGCTTTCATTAGATCTTTCACTTTTGACAAGTATCAATAAGTTAACCACAGTCATTTTAAGTCTCTGTCATCTACAGATACTATTTGTTGTACTCTGATGTGTCCTTGAAACCTCAGCCAGAGTTTTGGTCTTCATAGGGCTGTCTCAGAACCCCAGTTGAAAGGACTCTGTCAAGTACTGTTAGCTATCACGTGCTGTAAACAACTAATTGAGTAGTCAGATTCTTACAGGATTGAATCTTGGATGCATGCCTCAGCTGAAGACATGAACTACTCTTGAATCACTGAAAGACCACCTCCATTGGTGACCATAAGCTGAGGGTTCTTTGGAGCCCTCCTGTTCTAGTTTGCTAATGCTGCGGAATGCAAAACACCAGAGATGGATTGGCTTTTATAAAAAGGGGGTTTATTTAGCTACACAGTTACAGTCTTAAGGCCATAAATTGTCCAAGATAACACATCAGTAATTGGGTACCTTCACTGGAGGATGGCCAATGGCATCCGGAAAACTTCTGTTAGCTGGGAAGGCACATGGCTGGTGTCTGCTCCAAAGTTCTGGTTTCAAAATGGCTTTCTCCCAGGACGTTCCTCTCTAGCAAGCTTGCTCCTCTTCAAAACGTCACTCACAGCTGCACTCAGTTCAGTCTCTTTGAGTCAGCACGTTTATATGGCTCCACTGATCAAGGCCCACCCTGAATGGGTGGGGCCACGTCTCCATGGAAATATCCCATCAGTTATCATCTACAGTTGGGTGGGGCGCGTCTCCATGCAAACAACCTAATCCAAATGTTCCAACTTAATCCCCACTATTATGTCTGCCGCACAAGATTGCCTCAAGGAATATGGCTTTTTCTGGGGGGCATAATACATTCAAACCAGCACACCTCCCAAAGTAGACTGTCTTTGAATGTACCGATTCCCACCCATGAGCCAGGAAGCAAGACCACAGATTGCTACTCTTTATTCTCCATTTCTTTGTTCTCTGTTATGCCTATGTCCTACCCTCTCACTGACTTAAAGCTTTCCTTAACTATATTACTTATGTGTTCCCTATTTTCAATGTTGCTTTTTGCATTCTCAGTCTCTCCTTGGCATGAGTTCAGTTTACCCACACACTGGCTGAAGCAGACAATCAAACTGACTGGGTATCTTCACTTGCTTGGGGCTTTATGTGGTGCTTTGCTAATGTTAGGCATTTGGATTTATTCTATTTGGACTTCACTGGGCATTTATGCTTTGTATATTTATGTGGTATAGAAGATTCGGGAAATTTTCCCCAACAATTTCTTTGAATACTCTTCCTAGACCTTTACCCTTCTCTTCCCCTTCTGGGACACCAATGAGTCTTATATTTGGACATTTTATATTATCTATCATATCCCTGATGTCCATTTTGATTTTTTTGATTTTTTTCCCCATTCTTTCTTTTGTTCTTTCATTTTCCGTTTTGTCGTACTTAGGTCGCAGATTCATTGTTCATCTTCCTCTAGTCTTGTACTGTGAGTATCCAGAATCTCTTTAATTTGGTCAACAGTTTCTTTTATTTCCATAAGATCACCTATTTTTTTATTTACTCTTGCAATTTCTTCTTTATGCTCTTCTAGGCTCTTCTTCATGTCTTTTATATCCTGTGCCATGCTCTTCTTCATGTCCTTAACATCCAGTGCCATGGTCTCATTGTTTGTCTTTAGTTCTTTGATTAATTGCTCCAAGTACTGGATCTCCTCTGATCTTTTGATTTGGGTGTTTGGGTTTGGGTTATCCATATCGTCTGGTTTTTTCATATGCTTTATAATTTTCTGTTGTTTTTGGCCTCTTGACATTTGCTTAACTTGATAGGGTTCTTTTAGGATATGTATGCTAATTCAAAGACTTCTCTCTAATTTGCAGTTCTACAGCTTGGTGGCGTACACTTTCTCTAACCAACCAGCAAGTGGTGTCTGCGAACCACCTATTCCACTCAAGCCAGTTCTCCCCAACTTTGTCTTTGTGGGGGTCTGATTCTTGTGGGGTCCAATTGGTGCACAAGTTTTGCGTGTGTAGTTGGTGCTGTCCACCCTGTGTGGGGTGTGCGTCTGAGCGGTTAGGGAGGGAAGGCGGCTTTAACAACCAAACTTCCAGGTGTTCCTGGAGATTTAAGGCTGTTCCAAGAGTCTAAACCTTCAGTTCGGTTTTGCCATAGATTGTCTCTACTACTGACCCACAAGTCCTTGGTATTGGTGTATGGTCCCTGGGATTTCTGAGTGAGTTCCTCTTCCAAGCCGTGCCCGTCTAGGGCCTCTGCTAAGGGAAGGCTGTGCTATGTCACAAGTGCACGCCAACCCTCAAGGGAAGTTCTGGGCCACTGGGCCATGTAGGGGTGTTCCCAGCCTGCCGAAATGGTGGCTGAATGGGGCATGTTAATTTACCCCTTTTCACACTGCTCTGCCATCCTAGTTCTGGGATAATTAGCTGTGGGTGCGTGAAAGGCTGTTGTCCAAGCCAGATATTGTGGCGTGTGTGCACACTGCTGGAAACACTTCCCATTTCACTGGATTGTTTGGCGCAGCTCTGGGCGCTGGAGCTGGTGCCGGGCAGGAGCGTTCCCAGCCCGCTGGGAAGATGGCTGTAAGGGGCATGTTTTTTTCCCCTTTTGGTTAATCTCTGCCTGCCTCGCTCCGAGACAATTAGCAGTGGGTGTGCAAAAGGCTATCATCCATGCCAGATACTGAGGTGTACTCACAGATTGTGGAGATGACATTCCTGCCATACTTCCCTGTGTGGTTCTCGCTGCCGTATCCACAGCTGCTTTTGGGTTTTTAAAAAAAAACTAGTCCAACTCCAAATGCCAACGCACGGTTTCCCCACACTGCATTGTGGCTGCTGGACATTCAGCAGGCTTACTCACTCGTTTCAGAATGCAGACTCCCAGTTTCACCAAGTGCACGGTCCCTGTGGATTTAGCAGACCTTGTCCAGCTGGTGCATCACTGGAACTAGTGTTCTGGGTGACTTTCTGGCTTTTATCTAGTATTTTTCAGGGAGGTGTTATTTTGCCCTGTCTCTCCTAACCACCATTCTCCAGAAGTCTGATGTTAGACATTAACACTGTAGTTATCAGTCATAATTGTTGTGACACAACAAAGTTTCACACCCTGGTGGCTCAAAATGATAGGAGTTTATTCTCTAACAGTTCTGGAGGCTGGAGATGCAAAATCAAGTTGTTGGCAGGGCCATGCTGCCTCTGAAGTCTCTAGGGAAGAATCTGCTCCATGCTTCTCTCCCGGCTTCTGGTGGTGGGTAGAAATCCTTGGTGTTTGCTTGTGGCATCATAACTCTGATCTTTGTCCCTGTGTTCATAGTCTTGCCTGTCTCTGTGTCCAAATTTCCCCCTTCTCATGAGGATACCAGTCGTATTGGATAAGAGCCTGCCCTAATCCAGTTTGGTCTCATCTTAACTAATTACATCTTCAAAGACCCTGTAACCAAATGAGGTCACATTCACTGGACTAGGGGTTAGGACTTACACATATAATTTGGGGGGACACAATGCAATCTATAACACTGAACTTGTACATGTTTCCCTTTGGTAGCCACCCAGTTTTTTTGGCTCCAGTTCCTTGTGCCTGGGTAACTGGATTCAACCATTGGTAACTTCTTAGATGGCAAACACCACAATAGGCCAGGCAGCCAGCAATCTAAAACCCCCTTAGAATAGGAGGAGGTTCCTGCTTCCACCAAAATAATATGCAGGGACCTTCCATGGGAGCTAGTTTCTGTAACCAAACTTTCACCAACATAGAACTTGGAAGTGGACAAGTGGTGTATATTTGGAGGCTGTCTACTTTCACGGATCTTACAAACAAGACACATCACTTTTTGCTTTAGACACACCTACTGTTTTTGATACTACAAAGTTCACTCACTGTCTGGCACTCAACTATTTTTGATAGTTGTACCAAAATGTTACAGCATTTCTTGACAATCCTATAGGGGTATTTTGGACCAAAACAGATCATCAGGTAGCCTCCAATGACTGGTACTTGATCTGTGGTCCAAAAGCTTGCTGGCTACTACTGTGAACTGGGCAGGAACTTGTTAGCTTGGCAAAGTAATGCGTGCTCTGACATCACCCAGGATTGATATTGACCCATTGGTTTGTCCTTTGGAAGAAAGAGATCAGTAGATCTCTAACAACTTTGGGGGAATTCTGGATTTCTTTCTTCTTTTCTTAGTCCTCTTCATTTTATGCTTCATAAGAGGCCTGGAAAGACAGGTAAATCCTACCTGCTGTGGTTGAGAGACTAGCAGGCAATTTAGACAATGCCACTAAAGCTACAGAACTCCTCAACCAGAATTAATGAAATTGGACAGGTGGTGGTTCAGATATAATATTGGCCTCTCATGGGGGAATGTTGCTGGTTTAGGGGAAGGATGTCTTACGTAATCCCTGCAGACCTCGCTGAGATTTTGACAGTTATGGAAAAGATTCAGAAAGTAAATAAAGAAATCAGAAAATTAGGTAATTTGGCTAATGACCCCGTATCTGGTGGGATTGGTTCTCTTGGTTTAATCTGGGTGTGCTAGGTCCTGGCTAAGAAGTGGGCTACAAACTCTGGTTGTAATCCTTCTTTTAATATTTGTTTGTGTTTTATTGCTCAGATGTGTGATCTCTTGAGTCATGAATGCAAGTGCACAGCCCCATCCCATCAAATCATCCAGGAAAGAGTCATCCAGCAGAAAGCACTGGACCACCACCAGAAACCTGGACCCAACTATTGATTGTAACTTGATTTGCAATTAGGATGCCTCAAATAGTGGTGAAGACTTGGACTGATGACACCCCCCCAGATATTAGTGGTCCAGGCTGAAGAATGACCATAAGTGGGGAGCTGAGAACCAACACACCTACTCCCACACTCAGTTTTGAACACTGAAGAAAGCACACCTTACTCTATCAGAACATGACTGTGCTATTCCTGTCCTCATTAGCATGACACTACTATTTCCTTGTCTTCATTGGCTTGATTATTTTCCCTTGAGTCTCCTGCCCAGGCAAATGGTTTGAGTGTTTTTTGAGTCCCTCATCTTGAAATCCTCACCTTGCTGTTTCCACTGATCCTGGACTGTTGGACCATGATCCTTACCAAATCCTAATCAAGTCTGCTCTTTGGAAGATCCACCTTCAATCAAACTTCCAATTCTCTATAAATTCTAACTTTATCTTCCTCCCTTGGAGACAGTGCCAGAGCTTTGTGAGGGGTGAGCTCCCTTGCCATGGTAAACAAAATCTCAGCTTTGTCTTACTAAGAAGTGTTGGTAGTATTTGGGAAACCAGCTTTGGACAGACATTCCAAATGGTTTAACAGGGAAGTCAAAAAGCAGGGACTTTTGTAGATCAGAAATAATGAAATGAATTTGCAAGTGACTGCAAAATTGACATTTTCTTTGGGGGGGGGTCTCTCTCTACCAGACAGAGTTTAATTATATGTCTATAGACAGTTGCTATCAGTTAACTATAATTTACAGAGTTGTAAAATAGCTCAAAGGCAATGAAAGGTTGAGCTCCAATAGAGTCGGAATCAGATAACCCTGAGGGGTGTGCTCTAAATAATGAAGAATTTTCCATTGAAGCACAGATTTTCCCCTACACTAGGTGCAGGGTATCTAGTGTGGTTCCAGAGCATTTCCCAAACATTATTGCACTTAATCTTCACTATACCCTACAAAATGAATATTACAATTTCCTTTTCTCAAGTGAGGAAACTGAGGTTCAGTGAGATTTTTCAAAAAACCATGTAAGTGCTCAAATAACATGTGTAATTTATAGTTGTTTAGTGAAACCATATACCGAGAGGAAAATTTTACAAATCTTGGAAATGGCAAAGAGAAAAAGAGATTACTGGGTCTCATGGAATGCTGGGTGTTATCAATCACCTTTTGGAGTTCTTTCCTTTTATAAAAGTGATCTGTACCTTCCATTGTCTTTGAGCTATTTTACAACTCTGTAAGCTGAAGAAAACTATCATTAATTGGAGAGAGTTGAGGGCAGTCTGTGGAGCCCTGTACTGCTAATTGGTATTTAACAACATCCATTCATCCTACTGATAAACGCTTACTGAGCAGTTGCTATGAGCCTGATCCTAGACAATTCTTGTCCACAGTCACACAAATGAATTTTGTTTGGTGGAGGAAGCCAGTTTCGCATCTATGAACAAATTCATTTCAGCATTGCTGAGCATTTCTGATTGCTTACATATTTGTCTGCTCTTTTGCCTTCTCCTTTGAACCAGTTTAAAATCTCAGGGTTCTCTCATTAACTGATGAATTAAATAAACTCTTGGACATGTGTTCATTTTTTAAATATGTGTGAGAGTTGTGATTTTAGCGTTTTTAAAAAAATAACATCTTTTAACAGTCAGAAGAAATGGATTTAGGCTTTCATTCGTGGGTTCTGGGGGCACTTAATATTTCAGGCACAGAGGAGAAGATTAGCAGCTCATCTGAGGCTCACTCTGCTCTGAAATTATCAGATTTTATGACTACATACCTGGCATTCCTAGAGTTGCATGTTAAGCTTTTCATTGTTTTCTTTCCAGAGCTATCTGATAGCACAGGCTGTCTGTTAAATACACCCTGAGCAATTAGGCCTAGCAAACTTCTTCCTGACTAAAATGCCAGCACAAATATCTAACAGCAACAAGTGACTGAAAATAAATAGAAGCCAATTAATGGGAACTAATTTAGTGTTACAATGGAAACCGGGGTAGCTCTCTGCATTTTAATGCTCCAAAAATGTTTGAATTTCAGATACAATTAACTTTAACCATTTGAGACCTTGCAAATTTCACAGATATCATCATAACTCTCATATTATAGAACGATTTAAATCTTTACATGGCTAAAAACTTTCATTCATTCTATCAAACACTGAGCGTCTACTACAAGCCTGGTCCTAAACCAAATGTTGGGGGTACAGAAATAAAATCCATAGTCACTGCTGTCAGGGAGCTTGTAACATCATTGCATTTTATTGTCAGGGTTGTTGGTCGTTAGACAAACTGCTGAGAGTTCCGAGGAAAACTTGCTGGTGGGAGAGTCTGTGGAACTTGCAGGAGAAGATGTTTAACGCTCGTTGATATAATCTATAACCAAACCACATCATCAATAAGCATTTGCCCTGTATTTTCAAATCTTTCTCTTGCCTAGTACATCTGTACTGTCTCTTGCTCATTAGTGATGATATATAATCCACTATGAGGTTGTCATGGTGAAATGCTTCCAACAAAATCCTTTTCTTTTTTAAATTAGAGAAGTTGTAGATTTGCAGAAAAACCATGCAGAAAATAGAGTTCCCATATACTGACCCCCATTATCTTTGTGTGTGTGTGTGTATGTAAGCTGCATTTTATTTAAAAATCCACCCATTTTTGCTAACATACATTTAATTTTTTTTATTTAAAAAATTTTTTTTAGTTTACAATTTGCAAACTTGGACAAGGGGAGAGACAGTTCCCAGCAACTCGAGTATCAGTTGGATCCATGTTCTTCTGCCTCCATGTGCATGCATATCTGCATCCTCCTACACCCTCCTCCCCCAATTTTTGGGGCTTAAGTTTTACAAGGCTAACCAAGTGCACCGTCATCTTGCTACAGCTATTAGGTCACCTTGGGAGCAAAGGCAAGGTGTTCAAGGGAAAACAGGATCAAGGGTCACAAAAAATGGAGTGGTGGTAAAATAGAAGAAAGCATCTTAACTGGAATAAAGGCTCCTATTAAAAACCCAAGAAGGGTCCCTGTCCTTTGAGGGATAAAAGGTACAAAAACAAAAGCAAGACAACAGGAATAAAACCCACATGAATCACTGTGGCATCCAGTTTCTATTCACAATGAAAAGCTCCAGTCCATCTTTTAATTTTTTTGAAAAACTCCTGACATTATGGAACTAAACTGAAATGTATTAATATTCCACTCTTACATTTCCATGACAAACAGAAAAAAAATTCATGAGAAAAAAACAAACAGGGAGAAACTTATAAAACTAAATATGGATCTCAGCATTAACAACTGAACAGAGAAGGGAATTAAAATGCTTTAATTAAAAAATCACGAGTGGATGATAAAGTGTGTAGAAACTGAAAATTTACAAACTATTTACAACCTGGAATCGCTGGCTGTGCAGAAACTACACAGATGGATCATGGGTGGTGGTGAACAGCAGGAAGGGATTATGGATGAATCTGCATTGTTCTAGCTGCTCCCCATGCCACCCGTCTCCGCGGAAAGCCTGACATTGATTAGATATTGAGCCAGGCTAATGCTGGCAGCAGATCCAGTGATGGTAACCTGCCTATCAGTAGATCCTTCCACTGGGTGCGCAACTTTGATCTGCGCCCGAGACGTCTGACGGATCTCATTGAATCTGGCGCCTTGACGCCCGATTATGCAGCCAATCAAATCGTTTGGAATGGTGAGTTCATGAGAAGTAGTCTGAGCAGATGCATCCAAACCTGCACTGAATCCGGTGTTGCCGTGCGTCATGGGAAAATGAGACTGCTGCATCGCCAACTGGTGCAGCTTGGTCAGATCTGGCTGTGGGATGGCATACTGTCCTTGAATGGTACAGGCCTCTAGAACTGGTCCCTCCAGGTCAGGGTTGAGGCACACGGACCGGGTGGTGTGGGGAAAGCTCGCACTGTCGCTGCCTGTGCTGTACCTGACCTGACCACCTGCAAAGATGACCGGAGAACTGGACGGCTTGAGCCGGTACGGGATGGTCGCGCTCTTCGGGGGGGACTGGGAGAGATCTCCAATATGACAGTGCAGATCTGTTTGACACACTCAATGATGGACTGCGGAATACCAGCAATAGTGATGGCCCTCTCAGCTGAGCTGGGGAGCATATCCCCTGCTACCTGGACCTGAGCCCCTGTACTCTCTCGTATTTCCTTGATCTTGCAACCACCTTTCCCAATGAGAGAGCCACACTGACGAGCAGGGGTCACCAGCCTCAGGGTGACTGGGAGTCTACGGGCAGCTGTGCTGTTGGTCATGGAGCTGCTGATGTCCTCTTCCAGTTTGTCAATGATCATAGCAAAGGCTTTAAAGACGGCGTTAGTGGGTCCAGCCAAAGTGATAATTCTCTCAGGACAATCCCCTTCTGAGATGCTGATACGGGCACCACTCTCCCCGCACATCTTCTTAACTGATTCTCCTTTCTTTCCCATGATACTGCCAACTTCCTTTCCATGCATAAGTAGCCGGATGGTGAGAGTGACATTTAATCCATCTTCAGTCACACCGGTGTCCATGTCAAGTGGTGTTCTCGGGAACTGGACTTTGAGTGGTAAAGTCTTTGGTCACTGGTGGGTGTGAAAGCCAAAAACTGCAGGCGCGAGGCGATTGTGGGGAAAAGGGGAGCGGAGGGAAGGGGAAGGGCGGGAGGCCTCGGGCGGAACAATAGGGGCGGGCGGGAAGGCGAGGGGGACCCCGCGGGCGGGCGGAGGAGGAAAGGGCGGGGGGATGGAGGAGGAGGAGGAGGAGGAAGGGGGAAAGAGACCCAGGGGCGGGTGGAGGGCGGGAGAGGGCGCATGGTGCGGATGCTCCAGCTGCTGCTTCTGCTGGTCTGGACGCTAACATATATTCTAATATTGTAAACAAAAATAGAATCAGCAAAGACAATGCAACAAGTTTGCTTAACTCATGTACAGAATTGCTTTCTACAATGAACTGTCCTTCTTAAGGCCCCTCTCAACTCCCCCCCCACCTTTTTTTTGCCAATAACCGAATTCCAGATTTTATTTGGATTTCCCTCGTTTCCCCACTCATGCCCTCTTTCTGCTCCAGGATTCCACCCAGGACCCCCGCGTTTAGTTGTTTTATCTCCTTAGTCCACTCTGGGCTGTGACAGCTCCTCAGTCTTTCCTTGTTTTTTCAAGACTTCGGCAGCTTTGAGGAGACCTTGTTGTCAACCCAAATTTCAAGATGTATTCACACAAAGCACCGATCAACAGCGCAGTTTAATTCTTCGTTAACTAAACTCTTGGCTCGACATTAACTTTAAAGATACTATTTCTCCTTATTTAAAAGGTACATGATCACAACACGGCATGAGCCAAATAAAAGGTTCAAGGATTTTGTCCTCCTCCCTCACCCCCATAACACCTCCTAGAGTTTTACTGAAAAGAAGGAAAGTCTTAAAGTGAAAACAATTCCTTGCATTCATTTTGGAAAGGCCCTAATATCAAATGGAAAATAAAGACATGCCAAGCACAAAGCAATAAAGTTCCTTCCTGATGCACTAATGCTGAACCTGAAATATAGTGCTTTTCCTAGGCAGTGAACTATTCCCTTGCAAAATCCTAGGCACAGAATTGAGTATAAGGATTAATGCATTTATGATGCTTCCCTAATTCCCATAGTGATCAAGAATTCTTAAGCGATTCAGACCTATAGACTTGCCTTAAAATATTATTAACACCTTGCATTAGTGTGGTACATTTGTTACAAATTGATGCAAGAATATTATAACTGTACTATTAACTACAGTCCATGGTTTACAGTAGGGTTCCTTATATGTGTTGTGTAGACCTGTGTTTGTTTTTTATTTTATTTTATTTTAGTAACATATATGCAACCTAAGATTTCTCCTTTTAACCCCATTCAAATATGCAATTCAGTGCCGTTAATTATGTTCACGATGTTCACAATGTTGTGCTACTATTATGACCACCCATTACCAAAACTTTTCCATCACTCCAAATGGAAACTGTGCAATTTAATCATTAACTCCCCATTTCCTACCCCTACCCCCACCCTTGGTAACCTGTGCTCTAGTTTCTGACTCTGAGTTCTGACAGAATCCTTTTGGATTTATCTGTTAAAGACCCATGCCACTTGTTCACATTGTGGGGAGTTAACTGATACAACTTCATAAACTGGCCATTAGCTGCCCAGCAGCAAATCACTCCATTGTCACGCATCTTGCAAATTGTTCTCCAAGTTCTTGGTACCATTAAAAAATGGGTGGTCAAAAAAAATTCCATTAGAAGGAATTCCAGTGTTTGGTTGCTTCTGACAAAGGATAAGAGATTGCTTCAGATATTCACAAACTCTGTTAGGAGCTAGAATCAAGGATGTGTGGGACAATGTGATTCCATTACTGGGGACCCCAGGCTAGACTGGTGGTTGGGGAAGCTTCCATGAGGGATTGGAGCTAATGTCTGAAGGATTAAGAGAAACGAATGAGGTGAGGTGAAGGGTGTGGATATAGGGTGGATGTAGAGAATTCCTTATGGTGAGAGAGGGCAAAGTTGTTAGAAGAAGATGATGATACTGACTTTTAGGAAAATGCCTGATGCACGAATCAAGTCACTTAATACAACAGTTTTGTGAAGTATGAATTATTCTTATCATCCTTTTCCAGATGAGGAAATGTACACACACACACACACACACACACACACACACACACAAGGATTGAGTAAGTTATTCAAAGTCATACAAATCAAAGCGGCCGAGTCAAGATTTGATTTTGCTGGGTGTTTGGCTCCAGAGGTCCTGCCCTTAACTGCTACATTACAGGGGTTTCCGCAAACATGCCAGTGTGGCTGGAGCTCAGGAACCTAGGGAGGGAATGGTGTGAGATAAGGCTGGAAAAGTAGGAAGGGGCTAAGTGATGGAGGGCCCTGTATGCCAAGGTGAGAACTGGGACATATGAGGCCATTGAAGGATTTTAGCAGGCTCATGATGAGATTTGATTTATGTCTCAAGAAGATCACTGTAGCTCCTGGACAGGGAATAGGTTGTGGAGGGCAGAACTCAAAAGAGGGAGACTGGTTAGGAAGCTACAGCAGTAGTCCAGGTGAGAGCTGTTGGTGGCTTAGACTGAGGTGGCGGTGAAAATAACAGACATAAATAGATGGACTCAAGAGATATTTAGGATATAAAATTGCATGGGTTTGGTGATTGATTGATTGTGGGTACAAGATAGAGGAAAGTGTCATTGATGACATCCAGGCAATTGGCTTAGGGAACCAGATAGAAATTGGCACCATCCACCAAGTTGGGGATGCAGGGGACATCCAGGTTGGGGGCATCCAGGTCAGGGGGTGTAGGTTTGAGAGGATAAAATGTTGGATCCAATTAGGGACATGTCAAGCTCAGGTTCTTCTGAGATGTAAAGTTGATGGTTGAAGATACTTCTCTGGAACTCAGAGAGATACCAGAGAGCTTAGCTACACACTTGGGTGTTAACAATTTAGAGATGACCCTGGAACCTTGGAGCATGAATGTGATCACCTCAAGAGAGAATATACAGAGAGAAGAGAAAAAGACCTGGGACAGTCTTGAAGAAGGCCACCATTTAATGGTCAGGTAGAGGAGTTTGAGCCTACAAAGTAGAATAATAAGAGACCAGAGTGGTAGAAGGAACACAGGAGACTGTGGTTCAGTAAAAGCCAAGACACATTGGAAGAGAAAGTGCCCATTCTCAATTGAGAATGCTCCTCATTAAAAGAGAAGAGTGCATTTCAAGATGGAGAGAGTGCTCAATACCTACAAATTATCACCAAAGGAGTGCTAGGTACTTGCTTAAAGTAATATTGATTATTGCCCTTTAACATTGCGAATTCAGGGCTAATGTTATAAATGTATTTTGGTTTTCCTTGACTGAACTTTAACCAAAACTACAGGCTGAATGTTAACTTTATAGAAAATTCAGTCATACAAATACAGTTGATCTTCATTGTATATGGATGTTTGTATTTGCAAATTTGTCTACTTGCAAAAATTTAGGAGTATCCCCAAAATCAAAATTCATGGTTCTTCTGTGGTCATTTAACGAATTAAAATATAGTTCTGAATTTTGACATCACAGCTACAATTAGGAACAACCCCCTTCTTTTGGTACTTTTGTAGCAGAATGATATTATTAGGAAGATAACATTTAAGATACATAGAAAAGACCACCAATCTCTACCAATCTCATTGGATTTGCAGAAAGATTCAACAGTGTGTTCCTTTTGAGATAGCACATGGGACAAAAAAACTTTGGAAAAAAGCTACCATACTGTATCTACCAAAGGAAATTCCTGGTCACCCAGTGGATTGAAAACTGGTTCTAGCTTTGTGGAGGAATTCTTCTTTATAGGTTCATTGGTGCTTCCTGCTTTTTGCTGAAGTGTTTCCCTGGATGTGGAGGGACGAGAGGAGGGTGAAGTGCTTTCTGGCTGGGGCAATGTTGGGAGCTAGTGCCATGGCATATGCAGGGACAAAATCTAGATCCATCTGAATGGGGTCAGAGGGTTCGTGTAGGCAGTGGTTAGGGAGAAAGCTGGGAGAATTGAGTGAAATACTGGAGGACCTCGAATACTGAGTTCAGGATCTCCCAGTGGAAACTGTGGGATCTCTCCCAGAACGAAAAACTGCTTTCTCCATTTCTGTAGCTGTGATTCATCCTTGGTTTCCAATGCAAGTACAGAAGTCCAGGTTGTAGTTATTTGTGTTCCCTCTGAGATAATTTGGGATTTTCTCCGGATTGAGGTCAGATGTTCATAAATCAACCTGGAATTCCTTGGCTAAGGAACTGGGAAAAGTAGCTCAGGTAAAGAGCAGCTTGATCTGGGGTCTCCTGCTGCTGCAAGCATTTTGGGGTCTACCCCCAACATCCATGAACTTTGTGTGATCAGATCAAATGGGCCACCATGGCAAATCCCCTGGAACTTCTGTGTATTTTTGTTTCTCCCCTTCTTTCAGCTCAGGGAAGCTCTGGAGAGCTGCGTTCCTTCTGTTTTTATTAAGTTCCTCTGGTTTGGGGAGTGAAAGAGAAGGGGAACAGGGAGGGAGTTGCAGATGAGATGGGCTCCAAGGCTGGGATTTATAAGAACATCCTTCCAGTGGGTGATGTCTGCATGAGGTAGAGGTATGGTTTCAATTCTGCTCTGGCAAGGCAGTCCAGCCCATGTTGCCAGCACATAGTTCTCTTTCAAGTCTCACATTGATTCGAGAGTTTGTAGACAACTTTGTACTTTGGGTCTCTGCCAGGTGTACTGAAGAAATAACTCCCCTTGGCTTCAAGTTTTCTATCTCACTCTCCCCACCCCCAACCAATGTTAGAGAATAATGATTGTTTTCTTAGCAAATGCCTCTCCTAAGTAAACCCACAGAGGACCTAAGCAACTGTGCATTCTGGGATCAGTTGTAGTCTTTACACATCTTTGTGACTTCTGTAGCTTTGATCACATAGTGGTATCCTCAGTTTTGTTCTGTTCTATAGATCTGTCATGGGAAAAGGTTAACTGCACTCGGATGTCAGGCAGGTCTGGTGGAGTGGGGTGGTGTTTTGTTTTTTTGTTTTGTTTTTTGACTACCGACCCAGGCTAGGTTTTTTGTATTTATCTTGCTACCACTTTTTCTGATAAGTCAAAGAACAACAACAAAAAAGCTATGCTTATATTTCATCTCTCTTATTCTCCAGAGTGCCCTTTGTTCATTTAAAATGTAGCCAGCTCCCGTAGGATCTGGTTTACTTGTCTGTGGGTGATCCAAACCATTGTCCTCTCCTCTGTCTTCCCCCCTCTTTCTTATCCAAGGATAGTTCACTGCTCTTTACACACCAGTCTGTATATAGAGGAAGGGAAAAGTGGCAGTGGATCTTATCCTACTTACACATTCTTGACAGGAGCCAGAATCTGTAGAGAATGCAGGTCTGATCATGTAACCCATTAAAGCAGGGGTTGGTAACTTTTTTTATAAGGGGTCATTTAGTAAATATTTTAGGTTTTGTGGGCCATGTGGTCTCTGTCACAATGACTCAACTCTGCCATCACAGCATGAAAGGAGCCATTGACAATATGTAAATGAATGGATGCGGCTATGTTTCAATAAAACTTTATTTAGCAAAATAGGCGGAGGGCCAGATTTGGCTTGAGGGCTGTAGATTGTCTATTCCTGGCTTAAACCCTTTAGTATTTTTAGTGTGCCCTTAGATTGAAATGCAGATTCCTAACCAGGTGTGTAAGGCCTGGCATGCATCAGCTGCTGCCCCCTGTCCCTTCACGCACTGTGTTCCAGCCACACTTACTTTCCTGCTATTCCTCAAACTTGCCCTGCTCCCTCCTGCCGTGGGGTGTTCATGCACATTGTTCCTTCTGTCTTAACCCACCTTCCAATCCTCTCTCTTCTCCTTCACATATTTAAATCCAACTCATCCTTCAGATCTTGGTTTAATCTTCTCAACCTCAAGGGAGCCTTCCGCAACCCCCTTTATAGGTTAAGACTCTTGAGAGCAATAGACAGAAATTAAACTTGGCTAAATTGAGAGATTTTAAAAAGATATATTTTTGACAGAAACCGACAAGTTCTGGAGAGGGCCAAGGGGAACTGAGCTCAAGGATGATGAAAATCAGAGATGTGATGAATTATCTGGTTGTAGAATGCACTCATCCCACAGTAGAGATTCAGAGATGTCTCCTAAATCTGGTGATATCAACTGACTAGTACATAGCTGAGAAACTAGAAGCAATAAGGGCCTTTGAGCATCAAAATAAAGCCCTTGTGGGATGTGAAAGGAAATGAAATAAGCTTCAGTGGCAGAGAGATTCCAAAAGGAGCCGAGAGGTCACTCTGGTGGGCACTCTTACGCACACTTTAGACAACCCTTTTTAGGTTCTAAAGAATTGGGGTAGCTGGTGGTGGATACCTGAAACTATCAAACTACAACCCAGAACCCATGAATCTCGAAGACAGTTGTATAAAAATGTAGCTTATGAGGGGTGACAATGGGATTGGGAAAGCCATAAGGACCACACTCCACTTTGTCTAGTTTATGGATGGATGAGTAGAAAAATAGGGGAAGGAAACAAACAGACAAAGGTACCCAGTGTTCTTTTTTACTTCAATTGCTCTTTTTCACTCTAATTATTATTCTTGTTATTTTTGTGTGTGTGCTAATGAAGGTGTCAGGGATTGATTTGGGTGATGAATGTACCACTATGTAATGGTACTGTAAACAATCGAAAGTACGATTTGTTTTGTATGACTGCGTGGTATGTGAATATATCTCAATAAAATGAAGATTTAAAAAAAAAAAAATAAAGCCCTTGTACTAAAAAGAAATCTTTAATTGTACTCATAGGCAAACTCTTCTGACCCTAAATCAGAGTCTGTTTACTTTTAGTTTAGTCTTTCCTGGGGTACACAACAGTCTGTGCCAGTTGGAGACTGTTGTGTACCCCAGGAAAGACCATGTTCTTTTAATCCAGTCTGGTGGGTGCAGATTTATTGTGGGTGGGACCTTTTGATTAGAGTATTTCTATGGAGGTGTGACCCCACCCATTCAAGGTGGGTCTTAGTTTACTGGCATCCTCTAAGAGAGGATAAAAGGCAGAGACATTTTGAAGAGAGCCCTCACAGAGACAAAACACCCAGAGACATTTTGGAGAAAGCTGTTGAAACCAGACATTTGGAGTTGCTAAGCTAAGAGATGAAGCCCAGAGTTTGCCCCAGAGAAGCTAAGTGAAAACCCACAGACACTTAAAGAGAAAGCCACTGGAATCAGAAGCTGAAGGCAATGTCACCCAGGAGCAAAGAACCAGCAGTTGCCAGCCACGTGCCTTCCCAGCTAACAGAGGTGTTCCAGACACCACCGGCCTTTCCTCAGTGAAGGTATCCTCTTGTTGGTGCCTTCGTTTGGACACTTTTATGGCCTTAGAACCATAGATTTGTAACCTAATAAATCCCCTTTATAAAAGCCAAGCCATTTCTGGAATTTTGCATTCTGGTCAGCTTTAGCAAACTGGAATGTAATATTAACAAGTTTCCCAGCCTATAGCAGATTAGAAAGCACTTATTTTTCTTTTATTGTTTTATCAGGGTGAAGGGCCACTGCTAGAAGCAGATGCACTGACACCAACTAGGAGTGATAGTTAAATGACGAGGATGGTAGAGAAACAAGCTTTTAGGAAGCAGAGGCCATTTAGTGAGAGGGCAAGTACTTATATTCTTCAGAAGTTACCCAGGGCTTCAATGCTTTCTGGGAATATTTAACAGCAAAATGTGAATAGGGCTTGTTTTTTGCTGGGCCCTTTTCTAAGTACTTTATCATCTCTATTTTATAGATTGTATTAGTTATCTATCACTGTGAAGCCAAAACTTAGACTTGTTGGCTTAAGACAGCAAACATTAATTTTCTCACAGTTTTTGTGGGTCAAGAATCCAGGTGTGGCTGACCTGTATCTTCTGGCTCAGGGCCTTTCTCACAAGTTAGTATTCAAGGTGTTGGCCAAGGGCTGCTGTCATCTCAAAGCTTGACTGGGGAAGGAATCGCGTCCAAGCTAGGTTGCATGGCTAAAGGCAGGATTCAGTTCCTTATGGCTGATGAATTCAGGGCCTTGGGTTTCCTTGTGGCTGATGAATTCAGGGTCTGTGGGTTCTCACTTAGCTTCTCTGGGGCAAACTCTGGGCTTCGTCTCTTAGCTTAGCAACTCTAAATGTCTGGTTTCAACAGTTTTCTCCAAAATGTCTCTGGGAGTTTTATCTCAGTTCCTTGCCATGTGGGCCTCCCTGTAGGGCAGCTCGCAACATGGTAGCTGGCTTCATGAAAGTGGGCAATGAGAAGAGTCCAAGAAAGACTGAATAAGAATGAAGTTACAGTTCTTGGTAACCTAGTATTGGGAGTGCTATCCTATCACCGTTGCCAGATTCTTCTCATTAGAAGCAAGTCACTAGGTGCAGCCCACACCCAGCGGAAGGGGAGTACCCAAGGTTGTGAAAACCAAGAGATAGGAAACATTGAGAGCATTGGTTAGTGTTGCCTACCACGTAGACCCTGCAAGGTCTTGAAACTGGCCTAAGGTCACAGTTAAACTAGAGAACCTGGACATTGAATCTGGGACCTGTGCTTTTTTTTTTTTTTCCTAAAGGTTTGTCAAGTTGTATGTGTGTGTTTTTTAATTAAATTCAATTTTATTGAAATATATTCACATACCATACAATCATCCATGGTATTCAATCAACTGTTCACAGTATCATCATATAGTTGTGCATTCATCACAACCTATTTTTGAACATTTTCCTTACATCAGAAAGAATCAGAATCAGAAAAAAAATAGAAGTAAAAAAGAACACTCAAATCATCCTCCCCATCCCACCCTATTTTTCATTCAGTTTTTGTCCCCATTTTTCTTCTCATCCATCCATACACTGGATAAAGGGATTGTGATCCACAAGGTTTTCACAATCTCTCTGTCACCCCTTGTAATCTACATTGTTATGCAATTGTCTTCAGGAGTCAAGGCTACTGGGTTGGAATTTGATAGTTTCAGGTATTTACTTCTAGGTATTCCAATGCATTAAAACCTAAAAAGTGTCATCTATATAGTGCATAAGAATGTCCACCAGAGTGACCTCTCAACTCCATTTGAAATCTCAGCCACTGAAGCTTTATTTCGTTTCATTTCACTTCTGCCTTTTGGTCAAGAAGATGTTCTCAATCCCATGAGGCTGGGTCCAGATTCATTCCCGGGAGTCAGGTCCTGCATTGCCAGGGAGATTTACAGCCCTGGGAGTCATGGCACCTGTGCTTTTAACCATCAAACTACGCTGGGCAACAGGGTTTGTATAAGCTCCCAGGTGATTCTTAGGTGCAGCCAAGACTGTGAATCGCAGAACTCGAACTTCAACGTGCACACATATCAGCTGTGTTAAAATGCTGGTTCTGGTTAAAATGCTGGTTCTGATTCAGGTGGAGCTGAGGTGGGGCCTGAGCTGCTTTTGTGATGCTGCTGCTGCTGGTTCATGGACCACAGTTGAGTGGCGAGGGCCTAAAGGAACAAGCTCTGTGTTGAGAGTCAGCTTTCTGCCTTTTAAATCTTTAAATTCATATAAGGAAATGAATCTTACATTCATTTGTTCATGTATGTATTCATTCATTCATTCACATTCAGTATGCAATAGATCATCCAACAACAGCCAGGAATAATTTTTAAGTCCTTTGTTTTATTCTTGTAACGAAAGTAGTATCTATTTAGGATTGGCTTAGGCATCACTTCCTATGGAAAGCCGACTTTTACTACCAAAGACCGCCCTCAGATGTGTTCACATACCTTGTAATCCCTCGTCAATGCACTTAACACATTGTATTGTAATTGCTCAATGTCCCATTTGTTCAGTTTTGTGTGAATTTTAAAAAGACATCCCTTTTCCAAGACACTTTGCTTCCATCTGCAGGAAAGCTATCCTGTCACTGTGCATGTCTGTGATGTGTGTGGTGTGCGGGGCACTTTGCCACGGTGCGTATCTGTCTCACGTACTGTATGTCAGCTCTGGGGCTGGCACTGTGTCTGCTTTACCTTGATATCCCCCTGGGCTTAGCATAATGCCCAGTGTGTGGTAAGCAGGCAAGAAATATTTGTTGAATGAATAATGCTCACTGTAGAAAATGTAGAAGAGTAAAGAGTTGAAAAAAAATCACATGTAGTCTCACTATATAGAGAAAACCTTTGCCAATGTTTTGTTCTCATTCCTCGTCTTTTCGGTATTTATAAATATCTGTATCATCCATATCTACATTTGTATCCATATCTCTAACTTTTCCTCTCTTCTTTTAAACAAAAACAGTCATCACTTACTGACTTTGCACTAGGTTCTAGGAAAGATCCAGTGTAATAAGCCCAATGCTGGGAGCTTACAGTCTAGTGAGAGAGATGGGGGGTCATGTCTAATAAGGCACAGCTGTCAGGAGGCTCAGAGTTTGGGGAGTTAGCTTGACCTCTTCAGTACAGAGGAGGGAGAGCAGCTGGTCCCAGCCCTGCCTCAAAGTGGGACAGACCCTAGCAGACCTGACCTGGGTCTAACCCTAACCCTTACCGAGAACCGCCAACAGTTCTCCACCTAATAAAGGTAATTCTTTCTTGAAAATCCCTCAGAATAGGACAAATAATCCTAAGTGAAATACATTTACTATTATTTTCAGTGGGAAATTTTTTTGCATCTCCAGCCCTCAAATTTTTTCCTATTCTGCTGAAAAAAAAAAAAAAAAGGAAAAAAAATGAAACCACCAAATTCTACTCAAATGGACCCAGTTATTTCACTTGTTAGCTTAACAAAGCATTGCTCCTTCATCAGTTCCTCTATACAATATGGCTGTTTTCTTGCTCTCATTAATCTAGTACACAAAGGACAATTAAGACTATGCGCATGAATTAAAAATTATGGTATTAAAATTTAAAACAATTCCATCTTTAGTGCAAAGAAAGAAAGAAACCCAGACAGAACAGTAAAGACAAAAGAGATCAATTAAAGCAAAGCAAATGATATTACACTCTCCAAAGAGATTGATATCACTGGGAGTAATGCACAAGATTGTATATTTGCTAAGTGAGCACAACTTGGGGAAACTCATGCTAACTGTGCAACTACTAAATGGACACCATGGTGACACTCAACTGCCTGTGAGGAGCGCAAAAGGCAAATGGATCTTCCAAAACGTAGATTCTAGTAGCCAAGGGAAGCCTTTTATATAAAACTGGGTTGAGCAAGCAAGTGAATCTAATGCTCCTCTGTACAATTCTATCCACATTGTATCAAAGTCTTCCAAATGTAACAGGGACTGGGAGATTAGTTCCTCTTTCTCTTTTGATTCTCTTTCCTCCAAATCTATTCTTCCTTCTCTTCTATATCTCGGTAGCAGGGACCACCTTGCATCCAGTAACTTAAGTTAAAAACATAGGAATCATCGTTGGTTCCCTCCTTCCCCTCATCCCCCACACCCAATTTATCAACAAGTCCTGATAATTCTTCCTCTGAAATATATCTTGAACATATCCTCTTCCTTCCATCTCTGCTGCCACCCAGCTGCTCCAAGTCACCAACACCTTCCTCCTGGGCTAATGAGATATTCTCCTGCTTGGTCTCCTTGTTTCTATTCTTATCCCCCTAAAATCCATTCTCCACATAGTAATGATCTTTATGAAGTGTAAATTAGATCATATCACTCCCCTACTTAAACTCTACAATAAGTTTCCCTCAAGCTTTGAATAAAACCCAAATTCTCACTACAGCCGACAGTAGCCACATGATCTGGCTACTGCTAATGTCTCTGGCTTCATCTCCTGTCATTCTCTGTGTGGCTCACCACATTTGGGTGGCTACATCAGTTATCTATTGCTTTCTAACAAATCACCTCAAGCTAACATAAATGACAATAGTAAATATTTAATGTCTCACACAGTTTCTGTAGAATTCAGAAGTGACCTAGTTGGGTGGTCCTGGCTCAGGGTATCTCAGGAGGCTGCAGTTAAAATGTCAGTGTAGTCTTCCGTCATCGGAGGCTTGACATGTGGCTGGAGGATTTGCTTCCAAGATGGCTCATTTACATGACGCCTCAGTTCCTGGCCATCTGGATTTCTCCAGGGCTTGGAAGTCACATTCTTTCACATCTGCAGTATCTTATTGGTTACAGAGTCAGCCCTATCCCATGTGGGAGGGGACTATATTCAGGCATGAGTGTCAGGAGGTGAAAATCTTTGGGGGCCATCATGAGGGCTACCTACTGCCAAGTATTTCTCCAACACACCATACTTTTTGCACACTGTGCTGGTTTGGATGTATGATGTTCCCCAGAAAAAGCCATATTCTTTGATGCAATCTTGTGGGGCAGACATATTAGTGGGGATTAAATTGGAATGTTTGGATTAGGTTGTTTCCATGGAAATGTGCCCCACCCAACTGTAGGTGATAACTCTGATGAGATATTTCCTTGGAGGCGTGGCCCCACCCATTCAGGGTGGGCCTTGATCAGTGGAGCCATATAAATGAGCTGACAAACAGAAGGAACTCAGTGCAGCTGAGAGTGACATTTTGAAGAGGAGCTACAGCCAAGAGGGACACTTTCAAGAAAGCACAGGAGCTGCATATGAGAGACAGTTTGAAGACGGACGTTGAAAGCAGACTCTTGCTCTGGAGAAGCTGAGAGAGGACAAATACCCCAAGTGCAAATAAGAGTGACATTTTTGAGGAACTGCTGCCTAGAGAGGAACATCTCGGGAGAAAGCCATTTTGAAACCAGAACTTTGGAGCAGACACCAGCCACGTGCCTTCCCAGCTAACAGAGGTTTTCCAGACACCATTGGCCATCCTCCAGTGAAGGTACCCGATTGCTGATATGTTACCTTGGACACTTTATGGCCTTAAGACTGTAACTGTGTAACCAAATAAACCCCCTTTTATAAAAGCAAATCCACCTCTGGTGTTTTGCATTCTGGCAGCATTAGCAAACTAGAACACACACCAAGCCCTTTGCAGTTACTGCTCTCCCAATCTCTCTCTCTCTCTCTGAAAACTTTACATTTACATAGGTGCTCCTCCTTCTGTCTTTTTCTCAACCTGGCTTTTCCCTCACCTTCTATATCTTACCTCAAATGTCTCCTTCTTGGAGAATTCTTCCCTAACAACCATATCTAGAGGAGGAACTCCACCACTCTGTTATTTCCTTCATAGCACCCACCATGAGCTGTAATTTTATTGTTTATTTACTCATTTATTTAGGGACTTATTGTCTTCCCCTTACCCCCTGGGATGTAAACCCTAAAACTTTTGGAGTCTATTGTGTCTCCAGAACCTAGCACAACATCTGGCTCACATGAAGAACTCAATAAATATCTGATGAATGAATGAATTTCTTTATTAAGGCTAAGGTATGATGACTCCTTTTCTCTCCTGGGTTGATTGAAGGGGCCTAGGGACAGGAGGCAAGAAAGGGAAACTGGCTAGAAGTGGATTGAGGGCTAAGCTGAGGGAAGAGGGACCAGAATGTGGTTCCCCTTCTAATCCTTAACACAAGAAGTACTTAGACAGCTGCCCATTACCAGAAGCTCCCCTGGGCAACACTAAGGTTTTATTCTGACCTCAGTGGGAGGCGATTTCCATTGAGGTTCTGAAGGAGGTAAAAACTTTCTAATTCTCACTTTTGCCAGAAATGAGCAGAATGAGAAGGTGAGATGAGGTCATGCCTATCTTGAGTAGCTGGGAGTTGGGAAGTGGGAATGAATGGGAAGTTTGTGGGGGGAGAGAAGGCACCCCAGGTGCTCTCTCCATCCTTTTCCTTTTCCTTTTCGCTGGATTATCCCATTTGGGAGCATTTATTGCTGGCAGAACAATGCAAGGAAATTTGAACAGAATGTTATCTCTGCACTTCGCCAAGTAATTGGTAAACCTCAGGGGGCTGGTCCAGCCTCACCTCTGACCTGGACTCACATTTGTAGGCAGGGAAGGAAAGCTCCTCTGTGACCCCACATGCCTATCTAGGGAGTGACCTTCTAAAGCTTCATTGCTGTTTGTGCCTGAAGCAGGGGCAGGTTCAGGGTTGCTCAGTGATCAACTGCTCACTCGTTTGGAAGGAGTTGTGAGATGGTTTTGTTCAGCCAGGAATCACTGCCATGGCTTCCCTGAAGGCCTTGTTAGGGCCTCAGGAGAAAGCCTCATCTCTGGGCATGGTGTTAAAGTAGATTTTCTAAAGTTAAAAGAATATGACTCTTAATAAAAGTGACTCATGCAAATACGAGAAGAATATGGGTCAAAGATTGTGTTCAACACATTAATTAATTAGTAAACCAGTAATATGTTGAGACCTGCCCAAAGATCATTTGAACATTTGAGAAACCATATACAGAAATATATTTACAATTTAATAGATTGCTGGGTTAAAGTCCAACAGGGCCATACGTTAATCTTTGGGGTATCTGCTCTCCCACACTGAAATTATTTGCATCTCTACTGGAAAAACTCCACAAGTCAATCTCTGCCCCTACAGAGTTGTAAAATAGCCCAGAGAATAGAAAGTCAAGTTTAGCATGGCACTGAAAAACACTCAATAATCTCTTTTGCCCATTTCTAAGTTTCAGAAAATTTTTCTAATAGATTCTGATGACAGCGCCCTTCTTAGGGTGGTTTGGTGGCAGTAGAAATGTGCTCCATGACCAAAAGTTCATCCTGATAGGCTGCTATGGCATCTTGTTTCTTTTCGTGAATATTTTCAAGCCTGTACTATATGTAATAGTAATAACATTTATTAAGCACCTACTCTATACAAAATACTCTGCTAAGTGCTTTACATGGATAACCTTATTTAATCCTCACAACAAATTATTCATTTTGCAGATGAGAAAAGGTAGGCTTAAAGGAGTTAAGTAATTGCCCAAGGTCACACAGCCAGCCAGGAAATGCTGGATCCAGGAGTTGAAGTCATGCACACTGACTCTTGAGCTCCAAGAAGTTGTGCTAGACACGGAGTCATAGAGAGATTAATTATACACTGTCCCCACTCAGACTCATCTTGGAAAGCTCACTTTCCTACCAAGGCAAAGCCTCATATGCTTACTTGCAAAATTGGGATACTAATCATGTCTTCCACACAAGCTTACTGTGAGGATAAAGGAGCTTATATGAAAGCACCTTATAAATGTTATAAATGTTATAAATGTTATTAAGGAGCCCAAAATTCTCATTAGCAAAATCACCCTTTGGGCTCTTGCGTAGCGAGGATATTTCCATGAGGATGATGGGAATATGAAGTTTTTGATGAACCAGTGTTAACAATGAGCTCTTGCTGGCTACCAAAAGGGCTGGGACTAGGGTGGTATAAAATTTAAGGAGGTGTTATAAAGCTCATTAATCAAGATAAATAATATTTTAATGCACTATTTAAAAAATAAAAATTAATGCAAACATCCAAGATGAACAAAATATAAAACTTTTAAACAAAGGGTTGGCATTACTAATTTTTCCTTTTGCTGTAGGCTCCAATATAGCTTGACATGGCACTGGCTAGGAGCCTATTCCCTGAAGCAGCTCACCAAAAAACAATTTTGTGATTTTGTTTCCAATCCGGTTCTGGAGTGTTTGCTGTTTTAGACATGTATAGCAGATCAGGATCATAAGTACAAGTAGAGCAATTAAAAAATACTTTAAATGTGCTTTTCTATTCTTTGTTTTAAAAAGATACAGATAGACAAGCGCTCATATCATAAGGGTATAGCTCACTGAATTTTTGCAAAATGAACAAACCTGAGTAATGAGTGCCCAGTTGAAGAAAGAGAATATTATCAGCACTGCAAGGCATCTCCCCTGCTCCATTCCTCCTCCCATGCTTGTGGCCCTTTTCAGTCATAACTTAGGGCAATTTTCCTTGAGAGAAATCATTCCCAAGTAAGAATTTTTGCCCTGTGGAGATAAATGTCACGTGGCACCTATAGGATTCAACTAGATTCATCCTTGGTCCATGACACACTTTCATGGTTGACCCATGCAAGGCATCCCTTCGATTTAGATTTTTTTTATTTTAATAAGATCATAAGCACAGAAAATAGAATGCTCAACAGCAGCTGACAGCTACACCTGTGATCTTCCTGTATCCTGCCCATCTGCTTCCCTCCACCAGAAGTAACTACCTTGGCTGTAGCTCCAGCTACATTTGCCAAATTTCTGACATCAGAAAGACTATCAGAGCCCTTGCCATTATATATCACCTGACCTTCCTCTCAGAGGCTTCACCTCTGCTCTCTGGCACCCCAGACCCCTGGCCAAGAAACAGGCAGGCCCAGCCAACCAGGCAGTGCTGAGAGCAGCTGGGGTCAGATCGGCCTTGGAGGAGAGGGTGGGGGTCTGGCAGAGGGTAGTGGGAGAGTGGGATTCTAGCTCCGTTCTCCTGGGATTTGGGGGAGAATTTGTCAAGGGAGCCTGGAGGAGACAGGGGAAATGGAAAGTTGTTGGCGTGTCAGCTTGAGGGGCTTCAGCAGCTGGGCGTGAGATCCAGATGGCCAGAATTGGGTGGGGTGAGGGATTTCAAGGTTTTTTTATTTTATTTATTTTTTATTTTTAAATGCCCAGAGGTGCGTGTGAGTGAGAAATTAGCAAAGAGAGGGTAGGGGCAGCTCCAGTGCAATGTTTAAAATGCAAATCTGGGGACACATCACTTCCATGTTTGAAACCACTTGCATCTTTGTGGTACGTGCACATAGTCATTCAGAGAGTAAGATCAATCCCAGCTCTGATAGTCTTAAGCTCTTCGACTTGACTGAGCTAATCATAATTCTTGCCTAAGAGCAATGTTGCAAGGATTAAAAAGAAAACAAATGTAGAGCCCTCAGACATTGGCACATGCTAACCATGAAATGAGGATTAGACTGTCATTATTTGTGTCTGTATTATTGTTATTACAGGATGGAGACTCTGAACTTCCTAGCCTGGCAGAGAAAGGCCTCCATGATCTGGCTTTTGCCTATTCATCCTGCCCCGGCCCCTTTCTCCTTCTGCCTTCTACTCTGTGACTGAGTGAGGAATGCTTAGCCCACCCCCCAACTCACACTCATCTGCGGACTTGTGTGGCCTCTGCTCATGGTGTCCCTACTGCCTAATCACCCTTCCTACCTGAGTAGAGGCTATTGATCCTCGGGGTGGTTTAAAGCTGAATGTACCCCAGAAAAGACCACGTTCTTAAAGCTAAACCATTGCTGTGGGTGTAAACTATTGTGGGTGTGGACCCATTGTAAATAGGATATTTTGGTGAGTAGGATCTTAAGTTGAGATGTGATCCACCTCATTCAGGGTGGGTCTTAATCCTCTTACTAGAATCCTTTATAAGAGGATGAGAAACAGAGAGAAAGACAGAGAATCTGAGAGAGGAGGACACAAACAGATGCTCAGAAAGAAAGCCACAGATGGAGCAGCCAGAAGCTGAAAGCAATGAAACCCAGGAGAGAAGGACCAGAAGATGTCTCCATGTGCCTTGCTATCTGACAGAGGAGCCCAAGATCACCAGTAGCTGGTCTGGAAGAAAGCATCTCCTGTTGATGCCTTGATTTGTACATCTTCATGGCCTCAGAACTGTAAGCATGTAAGTTAATCAATCCCCATTGTAAAAACCAACCCATTTCTGGTATATTGCATTTTGGCAACTTTATTAAACTAAAAGAATCCTCTTTACTGACCTGGTATACACATCCTCCAGCTGCTGTGAGTGTTGGCCCCTAATGGTCTGTGGCTGTTCCCCTTCTCAGAGATTTGCCTTTGGCTAGGAAATCTCCTGTGGGGAAATGTCTGGAAGGTTATGGTCTCCACACATTTCTCCAGAGATGACCAACAGCCATTGACGGAACCCTGTGGTGTTATAAGAGCTGAGCCTCTTTGCTTCAAGGAGGGACAGCTAGCCCTGTGATGTTGCCCATCCCCAAGAATTCCCTGGGGGCTCAGGCTGGTGCTAGACTTCAGGCGGGATTCTTTCCCTGCCTTTTCCTTCTTCCTCTAATTCTCTACAGATTTCTTTTGAGGGAACTCCATCAGTAAATCACTTGCATAAGACTCCTCATCTTAGGCTTTCCTTCTAGGGAATTTGACCTGAGACACTACTTTTTTTAACTTGAAGGTTCAGCTCAGGTGTCGTTTCCTCAAGAGAGTCCACCCAAGCTGGTGCCAAATCTCTCTCCCTAAGTTCTCAATATTTCTCAACAATCTCTAACTTGCCACTCAGATGTTATATCAAAATAACTTGTTAATATGCCTTTCTCCTACCACCAGACCATGAGACGGGTCAAGGCCATGACTCTTTCTTCTTCCTCTCTATAGCTTTGGTCCCCAGGCAGGTGTAACTTAGTAGGTGTTCAAGCAAGAGTCAAATAGAGAGAGCTTATTTGGATTTGGGGATCATGAAAGTGTTTGATGAATTTACAGAGAACCAAGGAATCAGAGCTTAGTCAAGCCAGGATATACCTTTGGAATGAATGGCTTGATGGTCATGGACAGATTTCACTGCTTGGGCATTTCATTCTTTGAAAGCTGAACAAGTAATGCACCTGGGAGGTGGCAAGAAACAGCTGCTGCAGTTCCTGGTGGAGGAAGGAGCACAAGAAGGAGCAACAGAACTTTCTGTGGTGGAAGAAAAGAATACTCCATGCTCCTCCAGAACAAGTGATGAATGTTTGTGGAGCTGAGAAATGACTCGATTTGGTCTACTTTTAGTTGGGTAAGTTTGCAAGCACTATAAAAAGTTTTTAGGAATGTTTTAGCCTTTATAACTTCCATGATCTTGTTGCAACTTGCTTTCCTAGCCATAGGTCGTACTCCTTCTTTCTGAACTCTGCACTCCCCCGGTCTTCATGGCTTTCTATCTGCTGTGTGCACCTTGCTCTCTTGCTTCTGTGCTTTTGTTCTTGCTGTTTTCTCTACCAGTTAAGCTTATTGGTCCCATTTCCACAAGACCAAATACAATAATGGCAGCCTAAGAGCATGGCTTCTTTAGTTCAGACCCTGCATGGCTGCTGTTTAAAAGTGGACAGGACTCCCATCATTGGCTGGAATTGATCTGAGACCTCAGTTTATTTAAACCTTGCCTTCAGGGCCTCTTAGAGGTCAAGTGGGGCCTTAGCCTTTTACACTTGTTGAGGCACTTGGTATATTAAAAGTGAAGAAAGGCCCAAACATTGGTGGAATTAAATATTTACATAAGTTCAAGTTGGATAGCCTTAGCTCTCTGTGATTATGTGTATAAACTCAGAAGTAATGCAAAAAAAAAAAAAAAAAAAATTAAACTTGGCGTTCTTTCTGACAGTGAGGTTTGGGCCAAAGCACCTTCTTGGTCACCCTGTGAGAGTCCTCCCTTGCCTTGACAATGGCTTTGCTCCCTTTGGCTTGGATTCTGTGATTTGGTCCTTCTGAGTTATCTGAGTCAGCACGGCACTTTTGGCAGCATCTCAAAACTTCTCATCCTCCATCTCTGACCTGGCATTTCCTCCATTGGCCAATCAAGACACCGTGTCCAGTCTTCCTTTACCATCACTTCAAATCTCCATCTTCCCTAAAACTAATTATGGACTTAACACTTCATGAGCACTTTCTATGGGCCAGGCACTATGCCAAGAGCTTTACAGTAATTACCTCACTCTATTCTTTCAACTGCCCCCAAGAGGAAGGTCTTAGAGTTGGCCCTAATTCATGGATGAGAAAACGGAGGCTCTGAACGGTAAGTAACTCGTTCAAGGATCTCACTCGGTTGGTAATCAGAATAGCCTAGACTGGAGCCCGAACATTCTGGTTCTAGTGCTCATTTTATTTATCATCTCACCTTCCTGCCTCATTTTCTGACAGGAACCTACTCCTGAGAGCCATTTCTTCCATACCTAACCCCACTGCCATTTCCTCCATAGAGTTTTTTAGTTATTTCATCTAGAAACTCATTCTTTCTTTTACCAAAGCCTGAAGCACTGTCTCTAAACTTCTCTTATAAATCTACCACATTCTTCCATTTCCTATAGTTATTTGTGTGTGCATTTCTGAAAATAGGGCCCTTGTCTAACATAACTTCTTACCCCCCTTAGAAAAGCACAATGCCTTGATTATAGAAAGAATTCAATGCATTTTTGTTGAATGAAGGAAATTTTCTTATTGCCCTTGGGGGCCAAGCCTTCGTGCCTTGCTCAGTGTGGCATTCAGAGAAAGTTGCTGTCAACAAACCCTGCTGGCCGACTGACCAGGCTGCTGAGATCCTCCTGGGGATGGTTTTCTTTCTTTCTTTCTTTCTTCTTTTTTTTTTTTTTTTTTTTTGGTGTTAAGTTTCTAGATACAGAAGCTAAGAATTTTTCCTTTCATAAAGTAAGAAATACCTTATGGAAAGAAAAAAAATACTGCCAAATGCTTAAGAAAATTCTCAGCAAAGATCCCATCAGAACTCCCAGGAGTCTGTCCAAGCCCAAATGCCCTAGGTTGAAACTCTAGCTACCCCAACAGCCTTTCTTTAGGACCTCACTGTGTCAAATTCTCCTGACTTGTGTGTGTATGTATGTGTTTTAATAAGGAAAGCTATTGTATCCCTGAAAAGGAAGTGCAAGTTAACATCTTAACAGGCCACCCTGAGAGTAGCTAATTTCAACATGGATGTGGCAGGGACGAGCTGGGAAAATGGGCTATTGGGGCTGGTTCTAGTTAAGATGGAGACATAGATGCCATCTAACTCTGGCACATCTGGACTTCCTCTTTCAGGACTCTTGGCCCAGTTTTGCCCCTTCCTCAACAAGCCCACCATCCATTGTCCCTTTGTTGGCCCCTGTCTTCAGAAGGCCCCACCCTGATTGTTGAAATGTGGACATCCTGTCTCCATTTCCTCAGGGCTCTGTGCTTGGAGTCTAGCTAATCTGCTAATGTGATAATGGGAATGCATGCATTTCTCCCTACCCGAAACAACATATTTGTATTTCAATTTACTTAGACACAGAAATCAGGGAGGTTATAGGAGCTGGGCCAAAGCTACTAGATAGCATCAAAGTCACTGTAATTCAGCCTTCTTGTTATTGTTTTTGTTGTTAAAAAAAAAGAAGAGCAAAGAAGAGGCCAACCAACCAACAAAACAGAAGCTGCTTTGCAAATTCAGGTACAACGTATGGTTCACTATGGCTCTGAAGTTTTTTTCTGGTTGGACTGTAAATGCAAGGCTTTCCCAGCTTGTATGTTGTGCACCATATTTTTTTGTATGATCTGCATAAACAAGAAAAATATGTTTTTATAAAACCGTTTCCTTTCCCCCAACAACAAAGGTAAGAGGCCCATTTCTTTCCATCTCCTTCTTTGCAAGAAAAGCTTTCCTCACCAACAGGGAGAGATGACAAAGACCACAGTTTCCTGAATCCTGATCCAGCCCCCCACCCCCCACTTCCCATCCTACTTAGAATTCTAGGGATGACTATACTAGGGATAAATCTCGCAATGCGAGCTATTTCTAGCCAGAGCTTGAGTCCTTGCTCTTCCCTGGCTAGACAGCTGGGAGGTGAATCTGAAGGATTCTCTTTGCTCATTTTCCCAGGGCCACCCATTCCTTGTCTCTTCCTCCCTGTCTTCATTTTCTCCTGAGATGCACGATGCCTCCAACTTAGAGGGTTATCTCACTTCCTCAGCTACTAGGGAGGAAAGAGAGGAAGAGCCCATCCCATGGGAGAGAACGGCCTTGGTTTTAGTCTCCCACTAAAAGCTGCACCCCCTACTCAGCAGCCCAATGTTGACCATAATGTACTTGATTCGTATGATAATTCCTTCCCCCTTAATGGGGAAGCTTGATCTTCCTGCAGAGATCAACCAAAACAAGGTGAACATTGTACAAGTCTTGTTTCCAGGCACATGGCAGACATCACTTCTCAACTGTGATTTCCCACTGAGCCTCCACGAAGGCTGTGCCCCCGCTGGCATTATCAATCTATTGGAGTTTGTGGTGGAGAGCAAACACACTTGCCAGTGCATAGGGCTGCTTCTGCCATCCAGGCAGGAAGGCGGGGGTAGGGGCAGGTCTTCAGCTGCCTGTAGCTAACAAGGCTTGAAAGCTGGGGAGGGATGGAAAAAGAGCTGTTTTCTTAGCTTTCATGTGGATTTAGCTTCAAGACCAACAGCTTTACCTGGTTTACATGCTCTGGGCCTGAATGTGACATCTCCATTCATTTTCCCTGCTGAGTAGGAAACAAGAAAGTGCAAGAAACCACCTAGCTAAGGTACAGTAGACCCACTCCTTGGGGAGGAATAAGTAATGCTTTATAGTGACTCAGGCAGCTGGACAGTGTCAGTGTTCCAGAGGCTGGGGATGGGTTGACTGAGCCGGAGATATCCTGTTCCCTGGCAGCCTTGGCAGCCCAGGGTGATACTATGGAACAACATATATTCTCCTTGTCTGTTGCTGGTATTTAGGCACTGCTGGTATGTCCTGGCAGGGCTGCTTAACCAAATCCACTCAAAATTGATTTTTGTGTCTTTGCTGGGGAATTTTGGCCAGGATCCCCATGGCCCCCCATTCAGTCAGATATTCTCCTCTGCCTTCTTTAGTATATTAGCTGTTTCTCTGTGGGAGTCTGGGCTTTCATGTTCCCTCTTGAGCCAGTTCAAATGATCTGAAGTTGTAGGAAGGATTGAGGTGGGTCTGAACTGCACGTCTGAAATGCCAGATGCATTTATTTAAAGCAGCAGCCTCTCAGCAGGGGTGACACAGGCCAATGCTGAGAAATTGCATTCTCAGCCAGTATCTCCCCATTTTGCTACAGAGCCAGGAAATGGGTAGGAATGTCCTGAGCCAGAGCAGGGGAAAAGAAGGAATGCGTAGGAAAGAAAAGCAGAGCCTATATATAGGAAACAACTTTGTCTTCCTTGAGGGCCTGCTTCCTGAGAGGTTGCTCACCCAGTTAGCAGTTGGTGGAGAATCTTATATACCAAGTACTCTTATATGCTGGAAAGAAGACCAAATCCTATCCTTCAGGAATTTATATTGTGCAGAAGAGATGATATCGGAGATTGAATCATGTCCTTCATAAAGACATGTTCATGTCTTAACCTACATTCCTGTGGATGTGGACTCATTTATAAATAATACCTTTGAAGATGTTATTAGTAGTTAAGGTATGGGCTCACTTGTGAATACAATCTTTGAAGATTTTATTTAGATGAGGCCAAATTGAATCAGCATGGGCCTTAAGCCATATGACTGGAATCCTTATAAGGCAGAGGAAGTTTGGATGCAGTCAGTCGGAGAAAGCCACAGAAGGAAAACAAGGAGACATCCCCATGTGGCTAAGGCAGAGATGTAAGCCAAGGAACCCCAAGTATTGTGGAAAGCCAGCACCAGAACATGACAGACTCTGGGAGAAAGCATGGCCTGTAGAGACCTTGATTTTGGACTTCTAGCCTCCAAAACTGTGGGACAATAGATGCCTGTTCTTTAAGCCAACCTATTGTGTGGTGTTTTTTATAGACGCTCTGGCAAACTAAGACAGATGACAAGTACAAACATAATTAAAATTAAAATGTAGAGAAAAAAGTGAATAGCTACAACATGTGAGGAAGCATTCAGAGGAAGTGGAAATACAATCTTCTCAGTAAGGTCTTAAGAACTAAATTCTGAGTTTGGGTGTGTGTGTGTGTGTGTGTGTGTGTGTGTGTGTATTAAGAGTTTTATGTCCTCAAGACCCAGGGGCTCTCATTCTTAATCTTTGCTATATGTTGGAATCAACTGATGAGCTTTAAAAAATACTGATGCCCAGGCTCTACCCCCAGAGATTCTGTTACCTTTGAGTCTGACTGCAGAGAGTGAATCCCATAGGTTTGGGCTAAGTGATTGTATGGTGATTTGCTAGGCTCTGGTGCTTGTCTGCTGATTGGAGAGTTGGAAAAATGGTGGTAGTGATAGGGTAGAGTTGAATGGGAGCTACAGTTGTTTACTTTTCTCTGGGGTAGAGGAGAGAGGTGGCCTGAGGAGAGAGGTGGCCTGTGGATTGTGTTTGCATGGAAAATGGGCAGAGTTTTACATTCCAAATGAGAGGTAGAGTTTTACATTCCAAAGAACCACTTTCTTCTAGCTGTTCTTCCCTTTTTCCTTCCCTCTCTTCCTTCCCTTTCTCCAAAGAAATTTATTGAGCACTTACCTTATCCGAAGTCCAGTTCTGGGGATCCAGCAATGGATAGGTAGACTGGTTCTTGCTTTTGAAGCGTTAGGACATCTAAGTGCCTTCCACAAGGCAAACACTTTATGCTGGTGGCGGGGGAAGTGTGCACATGCGTGTACGTGTTGTCATACCCTGTGAGGTGAGCAAAAGGTTCTTCAGAGCTTCTCTGATAGTGCTTGGTCCTATCCAGGAACTACAGAATTTTCCGGGCCCAGAGCAATATGAAAATGTGGAGCCCCTTGTTACAGAATTAAGAATTTAAAGATGGTGGCAGCAGAGCATTAAGCTAAGCAGGAAGCTCTTCTAAATGTGGGTGCTGTGCAGCTGCACAGGTTGCACACCTGTGAAGTTGGCTCTGGTTCCACCAAAATGCCAAACCAACTGGTTAACAAGGATATTAGTGGAATGGTTTGGGGCTTCAGAGCAGCTATTTTTCCTTTGTACCACAAACAAATGTTGTATATTCTATATACTCCCATGTATCTCTGGATGATTTCTAGGTCCCACAGCATAGTAAGCTCTTTATATTACTAGGGAGGCAGACTACTAGAGTTTTTTTTGTTTGTTTCTCTCTCTTTCTCTCTCTCTCTCTTTTTGAGTCAGGGAGACCTATAGATGACTGTGTTCTAACTAGCTGTGTAACAGGTTTTAAGTGAATTTACCCCTCTGAACCTCTACATTTTTCATATGTAAAATGGAAATAGTAACATTTCCTATATTATAGGATTGCTGTAAAAATTCATTGGTCACCTAAATGTAAAGTGCTTATTTCAATACTCAGCACATAGTACATGTTCCAGTTTGCTAAAGCTGCCAAAATGCAACATACCAGAAATGAATTGACTTTTAAAATGGAGGTTTATTAGTTCACAAATTTACAGTTCTAAGACCATGAAAATGTCCAAATTAAGGCATCAAGAGTAAGATACCTTCTCTGAAGAAAGGCTGATGACATCTGTCACGTGGGAAAGCACATGGCCGGAGCCTTCTCTCTCTCAGCTCCTGTGCATCCTTGCTTATTTCCCCAAGAGCATTTCTCTCTAAGCATCTGGAGATCCTCTCTTAGCTTCTCTGGGGCAAACTCTGGATTTCATCTCTTAGCTTTTCTCCAAATGTCTTTTTGTTTGCATCTCCAAGTGTCTGGGTCTGTGTCATCTCTGAGCTCTCTTAAGGACTCCAGAAAAGAATTAAGACCCACCTTGAATGGCTGGGGTCACATCTCCATGGAAATAATCTAATCAGAAAGTCCCACCTTCAATTAGGTGGGTCACATCTCCATGGAAACAACCTACTCAAAAGATCCCACCCATAACAGGTCTATCCCCACAAGACTGAATTAAAAGAACATGGCTTTTGTGGGGTACATGATAGATGCAGACCAGCACAGTATGTACTCAGCGTTTGCTACTATTATGATTCAGAACTACCTAGAGAATCACAGCATTAAAATTCCTAGGGACAAAAGGACAGGACAATTCTCCTTAGATGGAAAACAGGTTCTGGGGTTATGGTTCCTTTCACAAGAAGGAGTCAGAGAGCCACTGTCACTGCTGAGAATGCCTATCAGATGGTTAATCCAGGAGGCATTTCTGACCAAAACTCTTTAAAGTGAATACTATGAGTTGTGTCCTTAAATGTACAAGACTTATTTTCCAAGCCATAGCAGAAAACCCAGCTCATGGATTACAGGAACACCATAGGAGCAAGTCATGGAATCAATGCAAGACGCAAGAGTGAGGACTCCTCTTGCCATATTTATGGGTGAATGGATAAAGGGGTAAAAGCAACAATAAGTTCTGTGATAACATTTAGACAGGGATGAGACACCAGAAGAGAAGAGATATCCTGTTTTAATGAGAATGATTATAATAACAGCAGCCACCATTTCTTTAATAATCACTATGTGCCAGTGTATTAGTCAGAGTTATCCAGAGAACAGAACTGATAGGATTCATATGTATGTGCGCGCACAGACACACACACACACACACACACACACACACACACACACTTATTTATTTATTTATTTATTAAGAGATTTATTATAGGACTTGACTCAAATAACCATGGGGCTTGGCAAATCCAAATCCTATAAGGCAGGCCACAAACTGGAAACTCTGATGAAGGTGAAGTTGGATTCCTAAGGAGAAGCTGGATGGCTGAAGTAGAGGCAGAAATTCTTCTTTTTGACTTCTGAAATCCTCAGTTTTGGATTTTAAGACTTTCAACTAATTGGTTGAGGAGACTTCCCACATTGCTGATGGTAATCTCCTTTGTTGATAGTAGATGCAATCAACTGATCATAGATGCAAGTCCATTAATGAAATGTCCTCGTAGTAACAATCATGCCAATGCTTGCTTGACCAAACAACTGCACAACATAACCTAGTCAAATTGACACATGAACTTAGCCATCACAGCCAACCAGAATATATTAGTGCTGATTCTCAGAACAACTTTACAAGACACTCACTATTTTATCCTCACTTTAAAGATGGGAAAGTTGAAAATTGGGGAGGTTAAGTGTCTAGTGGCATCTCTTAAAACTAGAAAAGTGAAGTCTCCAGGTCTTTGTCACCTATGTGTCTCCCTGACATAACTTCAGAGTCTTAGTGGTTGGGAAAGATTCCTTGATCTTTGATTTCTTGATCAAGTGCCTCTGGCAAAAGCTGAGAATGTGGCTTTATGGGGAATGCTCCAAACTGGCCTGCGACTACCAAGGCATCATGGGAGTTTGATCACTGTGGTTGATCACCTGGCTTATTCTGCTCAGGACCTGGGATGATATAGATCTCATGGCAGGACCTCAAGAGGTAATTATCTTGGTCTGGCTTTAAAGCTCTAGCAAAGGTCACCTTGACTCCGTCCCCATCTTTACTTATATGGCCTCATCTGGGGATGGTCTTCTCTTTTAACTTTTCCCATCATCTTCCATTTACCCTTCAATGCCCAGCTCAATGTTACTTTCTCTCTGAAGCTTTTGTTGCTCCTTCTGTACCGTCCTCTCTAGTGTAATTAACTCCATCATTTGGGTTCTTATAACCCTACTGGAATACTTTTTAGCGTGTATCATAATTATTTGATTACACTTTTGCTTATTTGTCTATTGAGTTGTTTGCCTCCTTCTTAATGATTTATAGTTTTTACATATTCTGGAAGCCTATTCTTTGTCAGTTTCATGTATAATGAGAATGAGAGTGGCCCAGCTTCCCTGGCACTCCAGGTAAGGACGGCATTCCAGTTGTCTCTGCCAAGGCAGATAGACCTTTTGGAGGTACCACTTCAGTAGAGCCCTGCAGTCCCATCTGACATCACAACAAGCAGAAAACCCACCCAGCTTGTTATGCAACTTTCAGATTCAGCGAGGATTCATCCTTGTCACTAGAAAATGTGGTGAGACTATGAAGATATGAGGAGAGAATTAGATAAAGGGAGGGAAGAGACTGGATCCAATCTTGTCTCTCTCAGTATATTGGGTAAGCTACTTACCCAGGCTCTTTCAGTCTCAATTTTCATAACTTGTCATAACAATAAAATATTTGCTGAAAGTTTATTGTGAGGCTATTTACTATGTTGAGAAGTTTACACATATTTTTTTGTTTGAATTCTCACATTATTCCTATGTGGTAGTTGTATTACTGCAGGGCTCAGAGATGTTAAAAAAATATGCCCAAGACCACAGGGTTGGTAAGTGCCAGGACAGGAATTAAAACCGAGGTGGTAGGACCTCTGGGCCTGAGCTCTTACCAGGATGTTGGAATAATATTTCCCCACCAGCTTTTCCTGAAGATGACTTTTTCTATTGTGTGAAAGCTGAAAGCAGCTAGATTGTTGTCTGAGCTTCTCAATTATTGTTTGCTGACTTTCAACCAAAGGTGTGTTATGACTCTAGGTTAACCCTTTCCTAAATCATGACATCATACTACCTCAAGACCTGAAAAGGGACAGAATACTTAACAGTGTTTCACGAAGTTCCTTGTCATCTTTAGCAGAGATCATAATAGATAAATATTTACATATTGCTGTAATAAGACGTGTATCCTAAGATCTGAGCTTGATTCCTGGCATCATCATAAAGTTATGCATTCTGCAAACATTTATAGAAAAGATGAAAAAAGTCATGTAAAGATAACACTACTCATTGCTATTACTACTATAAGAGTGCTGAGCTCTACTCCCTGGAAAATTAACAATAGTGTGATTAATAGTCATGACAACTTAAAAAAATATTACTTAATATTTTTGTAGTATGTTTTCATAGGGAAATCTTCAAGCAAGATCTTTGTATTCATCTTTTCTGCCTTCACTTTCGGTCCTTATCTTATGCATCTTCTCTGTTGCATTTGGAGCTGCTTGACACGTCCTCTTCCTGTGGTCCTGCTTGCTTGCCTCCACAACTTTCCTCATTTGTTTGCCTCTGAAACTACTCTCCACAATTTGGCTGGTTCTTTAATCTCTGCACAGCCCATAAATATTGCAGCTGCTACTTCTGAGGCAAAGAATCATTCATGCATTTGACATTCAGTGAAGATTTATTGAACACCTACTATGTGCTGGGCACTCTTCTAGGTGCTAGACATACATACAGACAAAGCTGCTTACTTTCTAAAGGGGGGAAACATATAATAACAAAATAAATATGCAAATACAGACTGTGATGTTGGCAATAAGTGGCATGAAGAAAAGCAAAGTGGAAAGGAGGAGGTGATGCTAGAATTGGGAGTGATATTGATTCTAAATAGGATGGTCAGGGAATTTCTTGCTGAGAAGCTACTCATGCAAGGACTTGCAATCAGTGGGGGAGTGGGCCACATGGATATCTGGGGAACAGCGTTAAAAGCGAGAGAACAGCAATTGCAAAGGCCCTAAGGGGGAACCTGTTTGAGGAATATCAGGGAGGCCAGTATGGTGTGGGGTGAGCGAGTGAGAGGGAGGGGGTAGGAATAGAGGGCAGAGGGGTCATGGAGGGCTTGGCCTCCCAGGCCTCAGGCACTGTGAGGGCTCTGGTCAGCAGCCATTGCAGGGTATGAGTAGAGGAGTCATATCTGACTTATGTTTTAAAAGGATCACATGGCTGCTGGTGGAGAACGGAATAAGGGGGCAAAGGAGGAAGCTGAGACCACCTTGGAGACAATTACAATAATCAGGGTGTGAGATGATGGTGATTTGAGCTGAAGTGGTAGTTTGCATGGGGTAATGGCCTGGGATTTACATCCCCTGAGTTATAAACCCTACTCAGCCACTAATTTGTTTTGTAGACAGACAAGCCCTAATAATTTCAGACATAGGGGCAAGAGTACAAATAGGGGCCCCCAGGTCACATGTCTAAACATCTAAAAGCATTTAACCAAGTGAATGAACTTTTTAATAAAATAACTTCATGTCTCTTGTCTTGAGAACAGACCTTCATAATCGCAAAATAAAAATGTGAGTAAATCTATGGTTTTTTTTTTGACTGAAAGTCAGTCAAATATCAAAAATGATGAATTCAATTATTGTTGTCTATATCTGAGTGCTGGGCTGGTGGACTAGTGTTGTTTGAATGAATAACAAAAAGACATACATAATTCACAAAATTTTTATATTTATCCCTTAAAATTTAATTTTCTTCCCTTCATTTCAGTAAAATTACTAACTGGGTTATTATAATAACAATTTTCTCAAAGTTTGTATTTTATTGACTATAGCAGTCTAAAAGACAAAAGAAGTGAAATAGCATTTAAAGAAAACAAAATTTGAATTTTTCAACAAAATTTAAATTCAAGTAAATGTTTCAATCAGGTCAAAAAATTAAAATTACTTAAATGCACATTTTAAAAAAGTTTACTTTTCTTCTGAAATATTCAAAATTACCTATTAAAATCAGAAGGAAAATATATATCATAATTAATGCATACCAGATTTAAAAATAAAATGGCTTTATATAAGGGTGAAAATTTTTATTAATTTCTCAAAAATGTAATCAAATTGTGCCATTTTCATAAAAACAAAATTCCTAGCATTATAGCATTCAGTGTCCATCTAGTTGCCAATGAATTGGTATCAAGCTTTGTGGTTTGTGATAGCTCATTTCCTGTGTCACCTTTGTTCAGCTGTTTGATCAAGGACCAGTCTGCTTGTCACTGTGAGGGTATTTCATAGATAGGATTTGCTTCTATAGTCCAGTTGATTACATCTAGACCAACAAGTGACATTGCCCTCAGCGATGTGGAGAGTCTCCTCCTCTAATCAGCTGTAGGTTTTAAAAGCCAGAACTGAGGATTTCAGAAGTCAGCAGAAGAATTCGGACTCAATTTCAGCAATGGCTTTTGCTAGAATTTCCAGCCGGTCAAGTTCCCCTGGGGAATTTGGACTAAGGACTTCAGCATCACCTTTACTGATGTTTCCAACCTGTGGCTGCCCTACAGAGTTCAGACTTGCCAGGATATACTGTTGCATAAGCCAATTCCTTATACTCTTTTAATGAATATGAATTATAATTATTTATAATGAAATAATATATATCCTGTTGGTCTTTTTTCTATGGTGAACCCTGATCCCTGACTAGTATATGGATATTATGCATAAACTGACAGAAACAAATTGCTCAACATTGCATAATATTCCTCATACATCTTGTGGAACTGGCGAGAATATTGTACTGATGCTAAACTGTGAGTACTTCTAGAATTGGGAATTATAATATAAAAGGGGGCCAAAAAAAAAAGGGGGGGGGAGGAGAAGAAAAGGAAAAGATAAAAGGACTCTCAGCCCTGCTGGGAAATAGTGCATCATTGTGCAAGAATGTATTACCTTTATGCGACCTGAAGAAAGGATATGAGAAGTTGTTTAATTTGACTTTTATCTTCTCTAGGCCCTACCGCTGCACAAATCCTCCCTGTGTTCACAGGCAGTGTCTGTCTGCTATGTTGGCTCCGGCACAACCCACAAGTCTTCCCATCATCCAGATGCAGTGGCTTTTGTTTTGAGGACACCGGCTAAGAGCAGTATAAATTCATTTCCCGGGGAGCCTCAATGGTGTTGGTTAGGAGAGAGGATGTTTGCAGTTGTAAGTTTTGCTTTGTCAATGCTGAATGCTAGATCTTGAGTGACAGAGATGGCCATTGGCCTTTAATACATTGTATGTGAGACACACACACACACACACACACATGCAGGGTCCTTTAAAGAGCAAGACCCAGGCAGGGTCCCCCTATCCAATCCTGAGGAAGGTACTGGTTCTAACGGTGGGCAGGTCACATCTTTAGTGTGGCCCTCAGAGTTCTCCTCACATTTTCAACACCATATTATGGTGGTTTGGACAAGACTATCACCAAGGTGCCTATTAACCCTAACATTCTCTGCTTCTAAAAATGAAAGGTGTGAAGAAATGTAATAGTGATGCTGAAACTCTACAAAAACTCGAGGGGGATGAAGTGATATACGTTGATAGTACTAAAATTGAAATAAATTATTTAAGAAAGAGCTCTTTTTCTTATATTTAGTTCTGATGCTAAGGAACTCAGAAGTGTAAGGAACACCACACTTGCTTGTCTTCTGAGCTTAGCAGCAGAGCCCCCTTTGAAGACACAAGAGTCAATTTTTTCCCTGCATCTGAGTCAGACATGACACTTTTGCTAGACATTTCTTACCAAGTACCTCAAATAAAGCCAATTGCATTGGCTAAGCTAAGTGTATCCTTGCTTACATGAAGAAAAGTATGAAAAACTAGATGGAAAACCTGGGTGAGTTTTGTCATCCTTGGTTTCATGCAGCCACAGTTGTCCTGGTTGTGAGATTCATAGGCCAAAGAGTAGGAGATGATAAGTGCACACCTAGAGTGACGGGATGGCCAAGTAAGCAAATGTAGGAATCAATATTAGAAATGTTTGTGCAAATATTGAAGAGATTACAGTAGAATCCATTTATCAGGTGCTTATACTGTTGACAAAGACTGCATATGCATTATCATAAAGTACTATTTTTGGGAGGCGGGGCAAGATGGCAGACTGGTGAGCTGTATGTTTTAGTTACTCCTCCAGGAAAGTAGGTAAAAAGCCAGGAACTGCGTGGACTGGACACCACAGAGCAATCTGTCTTTGGGCATACTTCATACAACACTCATGAAAACGTGGAACTGCTGAGATCAGCGAAATCTGTAAGTTTTTGCGGCCAGGGGACCCGCGCCCCTCCCTGCCAGGCTCAGTCCTGGGGGAGGAGGGGCTGTCAGCTCCGGGAAGGAGAAGGGAGAATTGCAGTGGCTGCTCTTATCGGAAACTCATTCTACTGATTCAAACTCCAACCATAGATAGACTGAGACCAGACACCAGAGACTCTGAGAGCAGCCAGCCCAGCAGAGAGGAGACAGGCATAGAAAAAAAACAACACGAAAAACTCCAAAATAAAAGCAGAGGATTTTTGGAGTTCTGGTGAACACAGAAAGGGGAAGGGCGGAAATCAGGCCTTGAGGCGCATATGCAAATCCCGAAGCAAAGCTGATCTCTCTGCCCTGTGCACCTTTCCTTAATGGCCCTGGTTGCTTTATCTATTAGCATTTCAATAACCCATTAGATCTCTGAGGAGGGCCGTTTTTTTTTTTTTTTTTTTTTTTTTTTAAATCCTTTTTGCTTTTTCTAAAACAATTACTCTAAGAAGCTCAATACAGAAAGCAAAGAATTGAAATTTGGGCATGTCAAGTCAAGAGCAGAACTAAGAGAGCTCTGAGACAAAAGGCAATAATCCAGTGGCTGAGAAAATTCACTAAACAACACAACTTCCCAAGAAAAGGGGGGTGTCCGCTCACAGCCACCATCCTGGTGGACAGGAAACACTCCTGCCCATCGCCAGCCCCATAGCCCAGAGCTGCCCCAGACAACCCAGTGTGACGGAAGTGCTTCAAATAACAGGCACACACCACAAAACTGGGCGTGGACATTAGCCTTCCCTGCAACCTCAGCTGAATGTCCCAGAGCTGGGAAGGGGGAGCAGTGTGAATTAACAGAGCCCCATTCAGCCATCATTTGAGCAGACTGGGAGCCTCCCAACACAGCCCAGCAGCCCAGAACTGCCCTGGGGGGACGGCACTCACCTGTGACATAGCACAGTCATCCCTCAACAGAGGACCCGGGGTGCACAGCCTGGAAGAGGGGCCCACTTGCAAGTCTCAGGAGCCATACGCCAATACCAAAGACTTGTGGGTCAGTGGCAGAGACAAACTGTGGCAGGACTGAACTGAAGGATTAGACTATTGCAGCAGCTTTAAAACTCTAGGATCATCAGGTAGATTTGATTGTTAGGGCCAACCCCCTCCCCGACTGCCCAGAAACACGCCCCACATACAGGGCAGGCAACACCAACTACACACGCAAGCTTGGTACACCAATTGGGCCCCACAAGACTCACTCCCCCACTCACCAAAAAGGCTAAGCAGGGGAGATCTGGCTTGTGGAGAACAGGTGGCTCGTGGACGCCACCTGCTGGTTAGTTAGAGAAAGTGTACTCCACGAAGCTGTAGATCTGATAAATTAGAGATAAGGACTTCAACTGGTCTACAAACCCTAAAAGAACCCTATCAAGTTCAGCAAATGCCACGAGGCCAAAAACAACAGAAAATTATAAAGCATATGAAAAAACCAGACGATATGGATAACCCAAGCCCAAGCACCCAAATCAAAAGATCAGAAAAGACACAGCACCTAGAGCAGCTACTCAAAGAACTAAAGATGAACAATGAGACCATAGTACGGGATATGAAGGAAATCAAGAAGACCCTAGAAGAGCATAAAGAAGACATTGCAAGACTAAATAAAAAAATGGATGATCTTATGGAAATTAAAGAAACTGTTGACCAAATTAAAAAGATTCTGGACACTCATAGTACAAGACTAGAGGAAGCTGAACAACGAATCAGTGACCTGGAAGATGACAGAATGGAAAATGAAAGCATAAAAGAAAGAATGGGGAAAAAAATTGAAAAACTCGAAATGGACCTCAGGGATATGATAGATAATATGAAACGTCCGAATATAAGACTCATTGGTGTCCCAGAAGGGGAAGAAAAGGGTAAAGGTCTAGGAAGAGTATTCAAAGAAATTGTTGGGGAAAACTTCCCAAATCTTCTAAACAACATAAATACACAAATCATAAATGCTCAGCGAACTCCAAATAGAATAAATCCAAAAAAACCCACTCCGAGACATATACTGATCACACTGTCAAACACAGAAGAGAAGGAGCAAGTTCTGAAAGCAGCAAGAGAAAAGCAATTCACCACATACAAAGGAAACAGCATAAGACTAAGTAGTGACTACTCAGCAGCCACCATGGAGGCGAGAAGGCAGTGGCACGATATATTTAAAATTCTGAGTGAGAGGAATTTCCAGCCAAGAATACTTTATCCAGCAAAGCTCTCCTTCAAATTTGAGGGAGAGCTTAAATTTTTCACAGACAAAGAAATGCTGAGAGAATTTGCTAACAAGAGACCTGCCCTACTGGAGATACTAAAGGGAGCCCTACAGACAGAGAAACAAAGACAGGACAGAGAGACTTGGAGAAAGGTTCAGTACTAAAGAGATTCGGTATGGGTACAATAAAGGATATTAATAGAGAGAGGGAAAAATATGGCAAACATAATCCAAAGGATAAGATGGCCGATTCAAGAAATGCCTTCACGGTTTTAACGTTGAATGTAAATGGATTAAACTCCCCAATTAAAAGATATAGATTCACAGAATGGATCAAAAAAAATGAACCATCAATATGTTGCATACAAGAGACTCATCTTAGACACAGGGACACAAAGAAACTGAAAGTGAAAGGATGGAAAAAAATATTTCATGCAAGCTACAGCCAAAAGAAAGCAGGTGTAGCAATATTAATCTCAGATAAAATAGACTTCAAATGCAGGGATGTTTTGAGAGACAAAGAAGGCCACTACATACTAATAAAAGGGGCAATTCAGCAAGAAGAAATAACAATCGTAAATGTCTATGCACCCAATCAAGGTGCCACAAAATACATGAGAGAAACATTGGCAAAACTAAAGGAAGCAATTGATGTTTCCACAATAATTGTGGGAGACTTCAACACATCACTCTCTCCTATAGATAGATCAACCAGACAGAAGACCAATAAGGAAATTGAAAACCTAAACAATCTGATAAATGAATTAGATTTAACAGACATCTACAGGACATTACATCCCAAATCACCAGGATACACATACTTTTCTAGTGCTCACGGAACTATCTCCAGAATAGATCATATGCTGGGACATAAAACAAGCCTCAATAAACTTAAAAAGATTGAAATTATTCAAAGCACATTCTCTGACCACAATGGAATACAATTAGAAGTCAATAACCATCAGAGACTTAGAAAATTCACAAATACCTGGAGGTTAAACAACACACTCCTAAACAATCAGTGGGTTAAAGAAGAAATAGCAAGAGAAATTGCTAAATATATAGAGATGAATGAAAATGAGAACACAACATACCAAAACCTCTGGGATGCAGCAAAAGCAGTGCTAAGGGGGAAATTTATAGCACTAAACGCATATATTAAAAAGGAAGAAAGAGCCAAAATCAAAGAACTAATGGATCAACTGAAGAAGCTAGAAAATGAACAGCAAACCAATCCTAAACCAAGTAGAAGAAAAGAAATAACAAGGATTAAAGCAGAAATAAATGACATAGAGAACAAAAAAACAATAGAGAGGATAAATATCACCAAAAGTTGGTTCTTTGAGAAGATCAACAAGATTGACAAGCCCCTAGCTAGACTGACAAAATCAAAAAGAGAGAAGACCCATATAAACAAAATAATGAATGAAAAAGGTGACATAACTGCAGATCCTGAAGAAATTAAAAAAATTATAAGAGGATATTATGAACAACTGTATGGCAACAAACTGGATAATGTAGAAGAAATGGACAATTTCCTGGAAACATATGAACAACCTAGACTGACCAGAGAAGAAATAGAAGACCTCAACCAACCCATCACAAGCAAAGAGATCCAATCAGTCATCAAAAATCTTCCCACAAATAAATGCCCAGGGCCAGATGGCTTCACAGGGGAATTCTACCAAACTTTCCAGAAAGAACTGACACCAATCTTACTCAAACTCTTTCAAAACATTGAAAAAAATGGAACACTACCTAACTCATTTTATGAAGCTAACATCAATCTAATACCAAAACCAGGCAAAGATGCTACAAAAAAGGAAAACTACCGGCCAATCTCCCTAATGAATATAGATGCAAAAATCCTCAACAAAATACTTGCAAATCGAATCCAAAGACACATTAAAAAAATCATACACCATGACCAAGTGGGGTTCATTCCAGGCATGCAAGGATGGTTCAACATAAGAAAAACAATCAATGTATTACAACACATTAAAAACTCGAAAGGGAAAAATCAATTGATCATCTCAATAGATGCTGAAAAAGCATTTGACAAAATCCAACATCCCTTTTTGATAAAAACACTTCAAAAGGTAAGAATTGAAGGAAACTTCCTCAACATGATAAAGAGCATATATGAAAAACCCACAGCCAGCATAGTACTCAATGGTGAGAGACTGAAAGCCTTCCCTCTAAGATCAGGAACAAGACAAGGATGCCCGCTGTCACCACTGTTATTCAACATTGTGCTGGAAGTGCTAGCCAGGGCAATCCGGCAAGACAAAGAAATAAAAGGCATCCAAATTGGAAAAGAAGAAGTAAAACTGTCATTGTTTGCAGATGATATGATCTTATATCTAGAAAACCCTGAGAAATCAACGATACACGTACTAGAGCTAATAAACAAATTTAGCAAAGTAGCGGGATACAAGATTAATGCACATAAGTCAGTAATGTTTCTATATGCTAGAAATGAACAAACTGAAGAGACACTCAAGAAAAAGATACCATTTTCAATAGCAACTAAAAAAATCAAGTACCTAGGAATCAACTTAACCAAAGATGTAAAAGACCTATACAAAGAAAACTACATAACTCTACTAAAAGAAATAGAAGGGGACCTTAAAAGATGGAAAAATATTCCATGTTCATGGATAGGAAGGCTAAATGTCATTAAGATGTCAATTCTACCCAAACTCATCTACAGATTCAATGCAATCCCAATCAAAATTCCAACAACCTACTTTGCAGACTTGGAAAAGCTAGTTATCAAATTTATTTGGAAAGGGAAGATGCCTCGAATTGCTAAAGACACTCTAAAAAAGAAAAACGAAGTGGGAGGACTTACACTCCCTGACTTTGAAGCTTATTATAAAGCCACAGTTGCCAAAACAGCATGGTACTGGCACAAGATAGACATATAGATCAATGGAATCGAATTGAGAATTCGGAGATAGACCCTCAGATCTATGGCCGAATGATCTTTGATAAGGCCCCCAAAGTCACCGAACTGAGCCATAATGGTCTTTTCAACAAATGGGGCTGGGAGAGTTGGATATCCATATCCAAAAGAATGAAAGAGGACCCCTACCTCACCCCCTACACAAAAATTAACTCAAATGGACCAAAGATCTCAATATAAAAGAAAGTATCATAAAACTCCTAGAAGATAATGTAGGAAAACATCTTCAAGACCTTGTATTAGGAGGCCACTTCCTAGACTTTACACCAAAAGCACAAGCAACAAAAGAGAAAATAGATAAATGGGAACTCCTCAAGCTTAGAAGTTTCTGCACCTCAAAGGAATTTCTCAAAAAGGTAAAGAGGCAGCCAACTCAATGGGAAAAAATTTTTGGAAACCATGTATCTGACAAAAGACTGATATCTTGCATATACAAAGAAATCCTACAACTCAATGACAATAGTACAGACAGCCCAATTATAAAATGGGCAAAAGATATGAAAAGACAGTTCTCTGAAGAGGAAATACAAATGGCCAAGAAACACATGAAAAAATATTCAGCTTCACTAGCTATTAGAGAGATGCAAATTAAGACCACAATGAGATACCATCTAACACCGGTTAGAATGGCTACCATTAAACAAACAGGAAACTACAAATGCTGGAGGGGATGTGGAGAAATTGGAACTCTTATTCATTGTTGGTGGGACTGTATAATGGTTCAGCCACTCTGGAAGTCAGTCTGGCAGTTCCTTAGAAAACTAGATATAGAGCTACCATTCGATCCAGCGATTGCACTTCTCGGTATATACCCGGAAGATCGGAAAGCAGTGACACGAACAGATATCTGCACACCAATGTTCATAGCAGCATTATTCACAATTGCCAAGAGATGGAAATAACCCAAATGTCCTTCAACAGATGAGTGGATAAATAAAATGTGGTATATACACACGATGGAATACTACGCGGCAGTAAGAAGGAACGATCTGGTGAAACATATGACAACATGGATGAACCTTGAAGACATAATGCTGAGCGAAATAAGCCAGGCACAAAAAGAGAAATATTATATGCTACCACTAATGTGAACTTTAAAAAATGTAAAACAAATGGTTTATAATGTAGAATGTAGGGGAACTAGCAGTAGAGAGCAATTAAGGAAGGGGGAACAATAATCCAAGAAGAACAGATAAGCTATTTAACGTTCTGGGGATGCCCAGAAATGACTATGGTCTGTTAATTTCTGATGGATGTAGTAGGAACAAGTTCACTGAAATGTTGCTATATTATGTAACTTTCTTGGGGTAAAGTAGGAACATGTTGGAAGTTAAGCAGTTATCTTAGGTTAGTTGTCTTTTTCTTACTCCCTTGTTATGGTCTCTTTGAAATGTTCTTTTATTGTATGTTTGTTTTCTTTTTAACTTTTTTTTTCATACAGTTGATTTAAAAAAGAAGGGAAAGTTAAAAAAAAAAAAAAAGAAAAAAGACAAACAAGGAAAAAAAAAAAAAAGATGTAGTGCCCCCTTGAGGAGCCTGTGGAGAATGCAGGGGTATTTGCCTACCCCACCTCCATGGTTGCTAACATGACCACAGACATAGGGGACTGGTGGTTTGATGGGTTGAGCCCTCTACCATAAGTTTTACCCTTGGGAAGACGGTTGCTGCAAAGGAGAGGCTAGGCCTCCCTGTATTTGTGCCTAAGAGTCTCCTCCTGAATGCCTCTTTGTTGCTCAGATGTGGCCCTCTCTCTCTGGCTAAGCCAACTTGAAAGGTGAAATCACTGCCCTCCCCCCTACGTGGGATCAGACACCCAGGGAAGTGAATCTCCCTGGCAACGTGGATTATGACTCCCGGGGAGGAATGTAGACCCGGCATCGTGGGATGGAGAACATCTTCTTGACCAAAAGGGGGATGTGAAAGGAAATGAAATAAGCTTCAGTGGCAGAGAGATTCCAAAAGGAGCCGAGAGATCACTCTGGTGGGCACTCTTACGCACACTTTAGACAACCTTTTTTAGGTTCTAAAGAATTGGGGTAGCTGGTGGTGGATACCTGAAACTATTAAACTACAACCCAGAACCCATGAATCTCGAAGACAGTTGTATAAAAATGTAGCTTATGAGGGGTGACAGTGGGATTGGGAATGCCATAAGGACCAAACTCCACTTTGTCTAGTTTATGGATGGATGTGTAGAAAAGTAGGGGAAGCAAACAAACAGACAAAGGTACCCAGTGTTCTTTTTTACTTCAATTGCTCTTTTTCACTCTAATTATTATTCTTGTTATTTTTGTGTGTGTGCTAATGAAGGTGTCAGGGATTGATTTAGGTGATGAATGTACAACTATGTAATGGTACTGTAAACAATCGAAAGTACAATTTGTTTTGTATGACTGCGTGGTATGTGAATATATCTCAATAAAATGATGATTAAAAAAAAAAAAAAAATGCTGGCTTAGCTCAGAGATGGTTGCAGTTGCGGACCCCTGATACTGGCTGACGCTTAGACATTTTGGAGAACGCCATTTTGAAATGCAGCCTGGGAGCAAGCAGCCACCAGCCACGTCCCTTCCCAGCTAACAGAGGTTTTCGGGTCACCAACGGCCTTTCTCCAGTGAAGGTATACTCATATTTAAGCCTTGGTTTGGACGCTTTCATGGCTGTAGAACTGTAAATTTATAACTTAATAAATCCCCTTTATAAAAGCCCAAAAAAAAAAAAAAAAAAAAAAAAGTACTATTTTTGTTTCCATTTTTATAGGTGAGCAAATTAAGGCTTAGAGAAGTAAGTTAACTTGCCAAATAACATAACTAATAAAAGATGGAAATGGGAATTAAATCTAGGTCCTTTCACACTCTAAAGCATGATGTTATCTCTTTTAACACAAAGCATTTTTTGAGGGGCTTGTCCCAGGAATGCTATATCTTATTTAGTCAAGATAATTTGTTGGACAGATATTGGAGTTTCGGAGAATTGATAGAAAGTGAACTTGGCCTAGAAAATGAACAAGAACCAAGATAAAAATTGTAATAACTTTTAATGAGAGCTCTGTGCCAGGCCCTCTTCTACATACTCATTTAGTAAACTCATTTAATCCTTACAACAACATAGGTATTTGGGGTACCCCACACCTATGAGGTAGGCATTGTTATTTTTAGATGAGGGCCTGAGTAAATTGCTCTGGACATACGGCTAGAAGTGAGGAAGCTGGAAGTGAACCTGGACTGTGTGGCTCTAGCAGGATCCACAGTGATGGCCGGGCTGCAAAAATAGCCTGTGGAAATTCGAGGGATAACCTGGAACCATTCCTCACATCCTGTTGATATTCTCAAACTTCAGAAGCTCAGGAAAGAGTGGCTATCTCATGTCCCTTGGTGCCTAGTTGTACCATGGACTGTGAAAAGGGAGCATTTTGTTTCATTTACTTAACTTATGGGAGGCAGGGTTGCTGACAAAACAATATTTTCTCTGCAGGGACTCAAATGCTTCTGGAATCCTGTCTCTCATCTTTGATTTTCTCTCTGTGAAGTTTTCATTATCTCCAACCAGCTTCTCCAGGGGTCTGGAATCACGGTTTGTGGGCAAGTTTATGTTCACATCCTCACCGTTTCCCCAAAGAGAAAAGGAAATTCTCTCTCCAATCACAGTTAAAGAATCCTGAGGAAGTATTCTGACTGGTTTGCTTTGGACCATGTACTCACTCCCTGAACCAATCACTGTGTCCTGGAATACAGGTATGGTTGGCCCAGCCTGGTTTAGATGTCCATTCTTAGACCAATTCCTTTGGTCATGGAGGTGAAATCATACAAGCTATTTAACCTCTGGCCAGAATTAGGAATGGGAGCAGTTACCTGAAAGAAGGGTGGTAGCATAGAAACAGACCTATAAGAAGTTGATATCAATGTGCAAACATCCCAATTAACATATGTCACTCTCTTGCAAGATGGTGGCAAGGCCTTTGCATGACACGGGTCTTCTGCTTCTTTAGTAACTGTTCTCCTTTGTCTTCTGGAGTATGAATGTCCATGGCCTAATTAGCTAAAAGTGGTCTCTTAATCTTTTGGTGGGGGCATGGGGCAGAGGAACCTCTGAGAATGTGAAATGGCTGGTAACTGGAGGTGTGTGTGTATAAATGAGGACGATGTTATAAGGTGGTTGTATGATAATGGGAATGATCCAGCAAAAAAGGGAAAATTTGATGATACAGACAGATGATACAGACCACCTATAGGAGAGAGTGGGGAAAACTCCAAAACTGACATCCTTGCAAAAGCAGGAGGGGATGGAACTCAGTGTACAGTGGAGGGACTAGCTTTGAGGAGGAGCAAAGACAGCTCATTCGTTGTGTCAGGAGGGAAGGCAGAATATGTGTATACAGATTCAGGAAGGCAAGACTATCTGTTAGAGTATGTGAAAATGCTCTTCTGAAATGAGAATCAAGGTCATAAGCAGAGAATGAGGAAGGAAGAGGAGGAGCTGGATATTTGCACAGAGAAGATATGGAATAATCATCACCTAGAAAATGGACTAGGGAATTGTGGCTGAATTCCTGGGTGCCCTGAAGGCCCTGTTAGGGGTAACGGTCTTCAATTTAGAGTGAGACCATTCTGCATAGTTTTGTGTTTCCCCAGTCACATTCAACTTGAGGGATGCAGACACATAATAGGCAAAGCTGGATTTAACCAGGGTTGTAGTTTTTGCCAGGCAAACACGTTTTTTTTTTTTTTTTAATTCAGTTTTATTGAAATATATTCACAAACCATACAGTCATCCATGGTATACAATCAACTGTTCACAGTATGATCATATAGTTATGCTTTCACCACCACAATCTATTTCTGAACATTTTCCTTACATCAGAAAGAATCAGAATAAGAATAACAAATAAAAGTGAAAAGAGAATACCCAAACCATCCCCCCATCCCACCCTATTTGTCATTTAGTTTTTACTCCCATTTTTCTACTGATTTTTTTCAATTTTTTAACTTTGTTTATCAAAAAATTAAAAACAAATAGGCAAACAACAACCAAAAAAACCCCACAACATTTCAAACAAAGCAATGGATTAAGGAAAACAAATAACCTAAAATGACTACTTTGCTTCCAATATGTTCCTACCATACCCCAAGAAAATTAATAAACCATGTCCAAACAGAGGAGTAAGAAAAACAAATAATCTAAAATAACTACATTGCTTCCAACATGTTCCTACCATACCCCAAGAAAATTAACAACCCCTAAGAAAACAAAGGAATAAGAGAAAAAAAAAACCTAAAATAACTCTATTGCTTCCAACATGATCTTACTATATCCAAGAAAGCAGGCAAACACGTTTTAAGGGAGAGAGAGCAAGGGAGTGGTTATAGGGATAGAAAATGACCTCCAAGCTGGGTAAGGAAGGAATTAAGGCATGAGTGCCAGAGGGAAAGTGAAAAGACGGCAACTTAATGAATTTGAGCTCAGGAAAGTGAACAGAAGAAGAGGCTCAAGGATGAAATGTTGGGAAAGGCCAATATTTTAGGGCGTTGTTTCTCAAAATATGGCCCCCAGCCCAACTGCATCAGAATCACCCACATGCTTACTAAAAATGCAGATCCTTGGGCCTCATCCCACACCCATGATTCAGACTCTTTGGGGCATGAGATGTAGTAATCTGTGTTTTTAACAAGCATCTGGGTGATTCTTCTCATACTAGAGTTTGGGGTCAGTGACTTAGATTATGGACAAAGAACTAGCTAGAGGATACTGGGAAGGAACAGCCACCAAGGTGAGACAACTGAGAGATATTGGTGTTCCAGAAGCCAATTATGGAGGAAGTATCAAGTAAAATATATGGTCCACAGAGAAAAATGTCATAGACTGATTAAGAGTAATAATAATGATGATGGTAATAACAACAAATATAAAAACTAACCTCTACTGAGTTCTTACCAGTGGTAAGCCATGTAAATCTCTTACTAGTTGTAAGAGATTTGCATGGCTTAATAAATTAATTATTCAAAACATTCCTACTTTATCCCAATTTAGAGATTAAGTTGAGAACTGAAAACTGTCTTCTGTGGTTTGAATAGTAAGATGCTGAAGACTGCTGAATGGGTCACTATATCTGTGTAACAAATATCCACCCCCTCCCCCCATACTCATTTATTCCCATCTGTGCATCTATGGGTTGGCTGATCTAGGCTGGGCTTGGCTTGGTGGCTGATTTGGCTTTAACTGGCAGATTGGGTCTGGGTCTGGTCCACACATCCCTCATCCTTTTTGGACTGACAGGCTAGGTGAGGCATGCTCTCCTCCTGCTGAAGGAAGAGGTGCAAGAGAGCAAGCCCAACTGTGCAAGCACATTCCAAACTTTTGCTTGGGTCAAATCCATTAAGATATAATAGACCCAGGCAAGTCACACAATCAAGGTCAAAGTTAAGGGGTAGGAAAGAATATTTTTTCCCATTCAGGTGGCAGGGAACAAATTAATATTTTTGAAGAAAAATTTCATTTACCTTAGCAAAATGTGCTAGAAAGGTCTAGTGGCATTTGTATTAGTTACGAATCAGTATATCTTATTTTTTCAAAATTATGTATGATTTCAAAAGTATTTTCTTAGGAGTACTGGCTTGGGAGACAGGAGATTCAAATTCAAGTCCTGGCTCTGTTTTTAATCAGCTGTGCCTTTGAGCAAGTCACATGTCTTCTATGGACCTCAGTTTTCTCATCCATACAATGTGGAAGTTGGACTGGGTCCATTCCACCTCTGAAGTTCTGTATTTAGAGCCTTGGAATCACTGATTTAGCACTTACAATTTTTGAGTTGAGTTGAGGATTAAATGAGCTGCTGGAGACTGGAAGTAGGCCAACATGAGGGGAAGCCTTTTAACTGAGGCTGAGATCAGCTCCATCCTACCTATGACAGGAGAAGAACTGGAATTTAACCACACACCGGACAGAGAGAGTCTTGGGGAAGTGAAGGAAGGAGAGATGGATGATGAAACAGAAGAGGGAAAAGATGGGAACTGGACAGGAAAAAGGCCAGCAGGCTCTGTTATTATTCTAGCAATTAGGGTGGTTCTCTGTCTTCTGACAGAAGTATTTTCAATTCTTCATTCATTCATTTATTCATACATTCATCCATTTGTTTATGGCTTTGCTAAGTACTGGGACAGAACCAGATTTGCAGAAGATATACTCCCTGTTCTTAACAAGGTCACTACGGGGCAGAATATTGCTGGCTGATGTATCCCTAGTCAACATACAGGGCATCATAGCCCAGAAAGGCCACTAAGTTTAGTGGTTAGGAGCAAAGATTCTAGGAAAAGGCAGTCTGGGTTCAAATCCTATGACCAATTGTGTACTGAAACTGACTTGTGACAGCTGAGCCATTTGTGCATGTCTCTTACCAAGTCTTAGAACATTAGAGGAAGGAACAAATATTAAGTACCTCTCATGAGTTATCCATTTTAATTCCCACAGCATTATTATTGGTCCCGTTTTACAATGAGAAAACTGGACCTCAGAAAGGTTGAGGCATCTTGGCCAAAGTCTCCTTCTGATTAGAAATCCATGCTCTTTATTCCCCAGCTAGTAGTTTCCCTCCTATCACAATCAGTTGACACCAGATCCATCAGAACTATGAAAATAAAATACTGATATCAAAGAAACAATTAAGGGCCTGGCCTGACAGACCATTTGCCTAACGTCACCTCCATTGAAATGAGCTGTAATTGTGTGTCTCTGGGAACCTGGCCTGGGAATGAGAAATTTCAAGTTGAGGCACATGAGCATTGTTGGAAGGCATTGTGTTTTCTCTTCCTCTTTGTGGGTGGTGAGACAGCCCTACATGGCAACTATTTATTATTCCACTTAGCATTGCAGCCCATGCGCCGGCTGAGTTAGGGCCCACGGCATGCTGGGATACTCATTATCACAGCCGATAAAAGAGCTTGAAATCACCAGGCGGCCTGGATTTCCTGGTGATATTGGGAGGGCAGATCTTGCAGGGAGGGTCACAGGGCTGTGGGTAATGTCCCAAGAGAATGGCCAGCTATGGAAGGACAATCCTCTTTCTGTGGCATATGTCACAGGGAGCATTTGATAAAGTAGGATCTCAAAGCAGATATGAGGTTGTTAAGTAGAAAGGAACTCTGCTGGAAATGAGGTCCTTTATCGCAACCCACAATCTCCTTTATTACATTATTTTTTAAAATAACCAGATGATATCTTTTTCTAGGCATAAAGAAACAGATACTCCAAGTAAATTTTCCTGAAAGTCCCAGGTCAATTGAAGTGGCTAGTGTTGGAGATGAGAATTCAACAGCTGGTGTTTTTTCCTGCCCTGTTTCTGGTCACCTTTGTAATCTGGCATAAATAGCAGAAGCTATCAGCAGAGCAGATCATGTTTTGGCTGGCCAGTGGTCCACAAGCAGTTAGTGGGGTGGCTTTTGAGAAAAGGTTAAAACACCTTCAAGTGTTGCCCTGATGCATGCTGGTTTTCCAGCCCGGGTGTCCTTACAGAATTCCATAGGGGTTCAAGGGATGGTCGTTCACTAAATGGTGATGTAACTGAGGCAGCAGGGTTTGCCAAGATTTAGCAGCCCCTCTTTGAATCAGATGCCATAAATCACAAATTCTTTCAACAGACCTTATTATACCCATGGTATGGCTCGGGCACTGTGTTACCTAAATCTAAACCACAGCAGATTCTAAGACATGACCTCTACCTTCATGGAGCTGACTGTGTAGTGGGTATGGCGTGCTGTAGAGTGGCAAGTAGATTGACTATTATAGTTCAGTGTCTGAGATCTTTGAACAAGGTAAAATGTTCAGAATCTTTGAGAAGGCAGCTCTGAATTAAATTGGATGGGGGTGGGGGAAAGCTTCCAGGAGAAGGTGATCTTAAAGAGTTGCCTTTAATGCATTTTCTAAACTCCATGCTGTTTTTTTTTTTTTTTTTTTTTCTTTTGGCAAAACAACAACAACAACAATAAACTCTTGGGATCATCACATTCCTACGTCTTGTGTGGTGTGCCAAGAATACAAGGCTGTATCTCAGAGTTGTGCATAGCCAGCAAACTTGAGGGATGAGGTAGTATCTCTCTCTGGGACCAAGAGCAGGCTTGCTCACTGCTTGCTATGAAAGTGGTGGATTCCCCAAGCTCAGTGTCCCTCAGCTGCGATGCAAACTCGTTGTATGTAATACTCACCTGGGCCTTCTAACCTTACTACCATGGGACTTGGGGTTTGGGGGAACTGCTCATGCTGCTTGCTGTGTTATGAGTAACAAAGTCCTTTGTCTTTGACCCAGGAGTCTCGTGTCTTCTGCCAGTATCCATGAAACAGTACCAGGCTAACTTTTTAGTTTGTGTGAAGGGTGACATCAAATCCCATACTTGACAGTGCCTCTCTCACCACGTAAGGAAATCTTCTTTCTGTGGAATGCTTGATTAAAAGAGAAGAAAGGGAAGTGAAGATAAGAGGGCCCCATGACAAGGGCTCCTAAAGTGTCACAGATACATAATGATATAGCTTTACTTGAGTGGGCACCATCACAATGCTAGGTGAGATTATCTGAATTGAAATGAGGTAGATTATTACAGAGTGGAGATTTCCAAAGTTTTGTTTGACAGCTGAACCATTTTTTTTTCAAGCAATTTATAAGGAACAACAATAAGGAGAAAGAACACAGAAAATGACTGTTTTAAGGATAAATTTTGGATTTGAAAGCTACTTATTTATTTTTGAAATTTTGTTATATTTTAGTAAAGAATATTCATAACTCTATTTTGGTAGGAGTTGACCTGGAAGGGAACCTAGATACGTTTGTGCTAGTTTAACAGAAAGTATTTGGCTGTTTAGAGTTCCTGCTAGGGAAGGCAGCTAGCTCTCCACTGACAGGCTTCATATGGAGGAATTTACCTTCGTGGATTTACCACGGACTTCTATCTGGCCTTCAGCCTTGGCAGTTCAGAGAGCTGATTGATTAGCACAGCAGGAGTGACTTTCTAGAGCTGACTCATATTAACTGGGTTCAGGAGGCTGATGTATAAACCAGCAATGCATTTAGGGGGTAGACAAAGAAAACCAGAACTTAACAGTGCTGGAGCCAGGGACGTTAGCCAGGAGAATGACTTGACACAGGTGCTCAAGTCTATCATCTAGAACCAGAGTCAGCAAGCTATGTTCTGTGGACCAAATGCCATTTGCCACCCATTTCTGTATGGTCTGTGAGCTAAGAATGGTTCATACACTTTGGAATGGTTGAAAAAATTTTGAAGAAGGATATTATTTTATGATATATGAAAATAATAAGAAATCCAAATTTCAGTGTCCATAAATAATTTTTTAAAAAATACAGTCATACCCATTCATTTACATTTTGTCTTTGGTTGCTTTGATGCTACAACAGCAGAACTTAGTAGTTGCAACAGAGACCACAAGGTTCACAAAGCCTAAAATGTTTACTCGCAGACAGAAAAAAATCTAGGGTAGTTGATTCTCAAATTGTAATGTGAATACAAATCTCCTGGGGATCTTGCTAAAAGGTGGATTTTGATTCAGTGGGTCTGGGTTGGGGGTGGGGCTTTGCATCCCATTTGATGCCAAAGTTGCTGGTTTGGGGAACACAACTTTAAGTAGCAAGGGCTAGAGCTGTTTTTCCGCTGGGTGGTGCTTGGATGGGCATGCCAACTTCTTGCTTCCCTGTTCTGTTTTGATTTGATCACCCTCTGCTCTTTCTAGTCTTTTTCCAGACTGCATACAACACATCAGATCAAGTTTCCACATATTAAATGGTTTCAGTTCTGCTTTCTAACATTACAGGCACGCTACCTGGATTAAAGCATATTCTTGGCTTATTCCCATATATAGGACCACCATTATGTATGTGAATTTCACTGGCTTACATCTCAGAGAAAAGTCTGATCATATGGTTTGGAGGAAACTCACTGTTGCTCTCAGGCAACAACCTATATACCCCTAGACCTAAACGGCAGGGCTAGAGGCTGCACTGAGAAAGAAGATTATTGGAAGGTCACAATTAAATCTAAATGCTACCTTTGAAGTTTATGTCCTTCCTGAATAAACTCTTCAACCATTCTGTTTGAACTTTCTGGGGCTTACCACAGTGCCTGGCACCCAGGAGGTACTAAGAGATATTTAGTAAATTAATGACCAATGTCTAATACCTTTCCTGCATTCACCATTGTTCAACATTTCTGGGCTCTAGGTAGAAGGACCAATGTAACATTTCCCAAACTGGCCTTATGCTTTCATTTTTCTATTTTCTCAAACAGTTTTCCTCCTTTGGGAAAGCCCTTTCATACCTTCTCTGTCTGGCAAATAACTTCCCTAAAAGATAATTCAAATGCTACCTTTTGCAGGAAACCTTTCCCGTTTGCTCCAGGCCATGCTTTCACCTCCCCTGAGTTCATGCCACTCTCCAGGTCAGGACCCAAGCTGCTCTTAGCCCACCCACACAGCACCTTTGTTCAAATTGGAAAAAGGTGCCCCTCCTGAATGGCGGACGCAGCCCTACACCAAAGCCTGAGAGTGATCTGGGCACTCTCCCCTCCACTGAACACCTTGTGAGGGACACCGTCTGCCTAAGGCTATTTAGTGGCCCTGATCACAGCAAGCTGACGGGACATCACAGCTCTTTGTCTAATGCTTTTGTCCCCAGATGAGCTGTGCGAGGGGGAGGAATACAGCCTATTCATTCTTTTATCCTCAAGGATTAGCCCAGGGCCTTGCCTTCTTCCTTGCATTAAAAAAAAACAGACAAAAAAGAAAAAGAAAAGAAAACCAGAGAGAGGAAGAAAGAAAGGAAAAAAAAAAAAAAAAAGAAAAGGAAAGATGGCAGGAGAAAAATGTCAAATAATCTAAAAGGATAGAGCTTTTCTGATTTAGAAAACACTTTTACATGGATTAGCACGTTAGATCCTGTATGTTCTGTGTGCATGATCATAACAGCCCTGCGAGGTATTTGATGATTGGGAAACTGACACTCAGAGACTTGACTAATTCAAGGTCATGCAGCTCATAGATCTTAGAGCTGAGTTACAAACCCAGCTCTCGTTCCCACTCCTTTGTGATGTATGTAGTCTGGCTTTCGGAACAGAGGATCATTCAGGGTGGATATTTTAAAGTTGATTGGCATTGCTGCCCCAGGCAGGAGGAGGAACTTAGGTGTGGTTGCTGTGTTAGCTCAGCTCGGAATGGCTTCTCCTGTTTAATGAACTGCATTAATTTTACTAGCTCTTGCTCTTGGCTCCACTACCTAGTAGTGGATTAGGCAGTGTGTTGGGAAAATGTGGTAATTGCAGACTCTAATGTTCTTCCATCTTAAAATAAATACTTAGCATTTCAGTATTTGGAGAGAGGAATGACTTGGCCAAGCTGGAGGAGACACAGAGCTCTGTGGCTGGCAGGGAGGGCTGGAGGATGTGGGAGCTGAATGGTGCAAGACAGAAAAGTAGAAGTTACAAAAGGCCCTGGGGCCTGGGGCCTATTTAGTGGAGGGTTTTACATGTGGGTGTGTGCAAGTTGGAAGGGGAGATGCGGTACAGGGAGAGGCAGAGGAAAGGGGGTGGTAGAAAGTTCTGGCAGGATACCTCAATTCTTCCTGTTACACAAGAAGAGAGAATTTGATAGTTCACATGACCCATTGATATTTGGCAATTGTAAGAGAGTATATGTTTTCTAAGTGAATATAAGTATAAGGTTATGAGTTGTATAGACTGTATTATTATTCTCTCATTCAAGGAGTATGTCCCAGGCACTATATTTGATGCTGAACAGACAGTGGAGGCAAGGCAGCCATGGCCACTGGCCCCATGGAGCTGACAGTAGAATACTGGAGCTGTATAGGACCTTAAAGATAAACCCTTCAATCTTTTATTTTACATTCATGGAAACTGAGGCCCAGGAAGGGCAAATGAACTTGACTCATATCACACAGCTATTTAGAGTCAGAACTCAGATTAGAACCCAAATCTCTTGATTTCAGGCCCATCCTTCCTTCTACTCAAATCCTCTTTACTGCCACTAAAATATGGTCTCCATTCAGGATTAGGGACTGTAGCTGCATGAAGGGCAATGTTAGTGGTTGTAGGAAATAGTCTGCCAAATCTCAGTGTCTTCAACATTAGCAGTTGATTTCTTCCTCATGTAATGTCTTTTCGCCAGCTAGGTGACTGCTCCACAATGTCAGGTTCTGTCATCTTTCAAACATGGCTCGGAGAGATGCTTCACTAGAAGGAGGTTTCCATGGACGCAGGTCTGGAAGTGGTGCTGACAATCCATTGGCTAAACTCAGTCACATGGCAACACCCAACTGCAAGGAAGGCTGGGAAATAGAGTTTTGCCTGCTAGGAAGAGGAGGAAATGGGTTTGGTGAGCAATTAGCCAATCACTGCCATAAATATTACCCATGAATTTTCTTTCAGGGTAGTAAAGGGAAATTACAAAATATTTGTTATGAAATGGGTACACTGGATATGAGGGAACTGAGAACCAGCGTAGTATGTCAAAGTCTTTAGGAGGAGCTGTTCAGTAGATATTTCCGATTTTTCCTTTCCCATGGTTTTCCAAGCCATTCCTAACAAGACTTTACTTTGACCTGGCAGAAGTCACCTCAGCAGTCTGGCTTCAGCCAGATTTGGAAGGGCATAAACCTGGCCGCAAGGAAGGAGAGAAGTCAGCAGACAGGCTTTCAAAGCAAGCACCCCTTGTGCCTTGGGTGTGGGAGGTACGTGCTGAGCAGTGTCGAACCTGCCACCACCAAGTGTCTAATTCCTTAGCTGATGCGCTACAAGCCCTCAAAAGCCCTCATGTTTGGAAAGTGCTTAATGGAGTACAAAGAGCTTTCTAGAACATGCTCTCACTTCACCATCACAGTAAACCTGTGAGATGAAAGAGGGGGGAGAAATGAACAAGAACTAAGGTTGTAGAGAGGAGAGGTTGTTTCCAGCTGAGAGAGGGAGCTGAGGCACCTCATGGAAAATGGCATTTGAGATGGGTCTTGAGGACGCATGGGAGTATGGAGGATGGCATTCCAGGTGGAGGCCACGAGGTGGGCAAAGGCACAGAGATGTGTGGGAACGAAGGCCAGCTGGGCTGGAGCAGAGATGTGTGGGAAGCCAGGCTGGGAAGCTCAACTGGGCCCAGAAGGCAGCATCACTATTAACACTGGTACCATTGTCCTCTTTAAAACATATTTCTAGATCACCTGCTATATGCCAGGCACTTGGCTGGGCGTGGAAGACACCAAATATTCTGCCCATGGTTCCTTCTCTTATGGAACTTACTGCCCATTGAGGAGAAATGCTGCACACACAGCAAGTTTTAACAAAATGCATGGGAACCACTTGTGAAGTTTGCAGTTTCATTTAATGTATGGCTGTTTTCCTGCCCAAACTGTAACAACAGAGCCTCTCAAAATCCCCCTTTGACATGGAGCTCACCTCACCCTGGAATAGCCTCTTAATTGGGTTTGGAGGAGGCCGTGGCACAGTGGTGACCATCACAGTCTCTGAGGTCTGAAGGGCTGGGTTACAGCCCTGGCTCTACCATGGATGACATGTGACCTCTGGGGAGGCATTCATTCTCTAGCCTTGGTTTCCTTGTCTATAAAATCAGGATACAAATGCTACCTGGTTGATTGGGTTGGTGTGAGTATCAGTTGAGATAATGCAGAAAAATACTTAGCGCTCTGCATGGCACACAATAAATACCCAATAAATGTTAACAACAACAACAACAACAACAAAAGACACTGCTGGCTGCTGGCTGTGGCTTATCAGCCATAGAGTCTCTGGAGAGGAGAGCATCAAGGAACATGGATTTCCAGGATTCCCACTCAGGAAGCAAAGATGTACCAGGTCATTGTATCTTTAGTGGCATTTCTTGGCTTGAAAGAGAAGGGATTTCTTAATAAAGCAGGTGTTTCGTGTAGACACCCATCACACCACACCCATCATCTCAGCAGTGCCTGGAATGCGGAGGGAAGTTTTTGAACATGTTCCCACTGACTTCCATGACGTCCTGGTGCAGCAAAACCAAGGCCAACGCCAGGGTGAATGCAGGTGGTAAGTGTGCCAGGAGCCCAGCTTTGTGACAGCACATGATGCATTCCTTTGAAACAGGCTGACTGCTTGAGTGCTTCCTTCAATTATACTGCTTCATATGAGTTTGCACACCCTCACGCACAATTGGTTTTCCTCTCTTAGGAGCTTGGAATATTTCAGGCCTTGCGAATCAGCTGTGTTTATTAGATCGCCTTTGTTTTCCCCTTCTAAGATAGGAAGCTCATTAGGAACAAGCACAATCAACCTTTAACCTGGAGTTTACAATGTCCCCTGAGAACCGGGGGTATTTTTAAGGCCACCAGGCTAAGAGGTGCAGTCCAACTCAGGGTAGTTAAGCCTGCCAAATTGGGTCCTGGCAGCACCAGGCTGATGGTAAGATGCTCTCTACATTCCAAGGATTTCCAGATTCCTATGAGGTGAAAGCTTTCCCTCTGTGATCCTATCTCATAACTAGAAATATGAGGAAAAACTGGGGCAAGGTAGAGTACAGTAATTAGGTACGCTGGCCTTGGAGTCAGATGCCATGGGCTCACATTCTTGCTCAGCCACTTACTAACCATGTGACCTTGGGCAAAAATAACTTAACCTCAGATCCCTTATCTTTAAAATAGGGATACTAAAAACATCTACTTCATAGGATTGTTGAGAGGCTCAAATGAAATAATGTACATGTTGGATGCTCAGTGCCTGGGTGTTAGCTAGTTTTATATACAGTAGCATTCACTCATTCATTCATTCACTCACCTGCTATTGATTTAGGATTTGCTATGTGCCAGGTGCTGTGTGAGATGCAGGAGATACATAAATGAGTGAGTCCTGTCCATGCTCTGGAGGATGTCACCATTCCATGGGTGAGACAAACATGTTCACAGGTGATTATAAAACAGTATGAAGAATGCGTGTAACCAGGTTTGGGAGCTCAGTGGAGGGACACCCAGCTCTAGGTGCTGGTGGTGGTGGTGGTTGTGGTAGTGGTGGTGGCAAGGTTGGGAGAGATGATATGATAGAGGTGGTGATGGTGCGATTGGTGACCATGGTGATGATGGTGATGATGGTGGTGGTGGGAGCAGTTTTCCGTGAGGATGGTAGTGAGGAAGCTGCTGCTGCTGATATGATGGTGGTGGTAGTGGAGGGCTCCTTTAAGAAAGGCTTCCTACGAGATGGAATGCTTGAACTGAATCTTGAAGAATAAGTACCCTCATATGCCCAAGATGTTTTCAGGGCTGGGGATATAAGGGTGACCCAGAAAGACACAATCTCTGCCTGTTAGATGTTGCTGGAGGGCAGGGAGCAAGGATATAGACAAGAAGACAGGCAATCTCTATATGGAATGATAAGCAAGATGGTTAAGTACAGGGCGCTATGGGAGCACAGAAGAGGACCTCCTGGATGAGTCTGGGGTGTGGGTAGCATCTTGGAAAGCATCCTGGAAGAAATAATACTGTCTTGGCTGAAGGGCAGAGGGAATGGATGAGTGTTCCATGCAGAAGAAGCAACATACCAATGCTCAGAGGCAGGAAAGAGAGGAAGGAAGAGAGAGGGAGGTAGAGGGAGAGGCCCATTTGGGGATTTGCAAGTCATCCATTAAGACTGGAGCAAAGGCTGTAAGTGGGTGGAGGTGAGGAGAGAATGGGGAAATAATGAGATTAGTTGGGGTAGGTTGAATTTAAGGGGCCTGGGAGACATATATGTGGAGGTGTCCAAAGGGTAATCAGATGCAGTGGTTTGGCGCTCAAATTCATACTGTTTAGGTTACAGTGTGGAATTCCTAAAAGCAGGGATATTTGGATGTTCAAACAGCTTAAGGAACACAGACAGGCTTAGTGGAAATTGGCTACAGGATTTCCAAGGAAAGCTCATTGTTTTCTGGATCACAAACAACTTTAGTATGGGATCATGTTTAATAAGAATGTATGGGGTTATAGGGGACCCACACTGAATTCCATATCTCTGCATGCAGGATAGACTCTGTACAGGGAAAGGGAGTTGTTTGGATTCAAGAGGAGAAAAAAAATATTTACAGAAATTCAAATACCTCAAATGTCACAATGAAGTTAAGAGATATTCAATCTCCAGGTCCATCCAAGGAGAATTTCTGTAAACTATTGAAAGCTTGAAAGCTAAAGCATTGCTGACACAAGGGGCAACCTCATATTCACAGAATTTCAAGGGTTTGGAACATAAACTGGGTGAAGACTGAAGGAGGCCAAGTCACCAATACTCTCTGTGTCCCTGGGAAACTGTTGGTTCACTATTCCTGGTGCCTGGAAGGTGTGATCCCTCAAACTCACCTAGCTGGCTCCTTCCACCCCTTTGAAACCCTACTGAAAGCTCACCTCCTCCAAGGAGCCTTCCCTGACCAGTTCCTCCCAGTCCTATTCACCTGGTTTCTTCATGGATTCATTAATTGCTTTATTAGCCAGTATTTGCTGAGAAACATGTTTATGCCTGGTACAATGCTCAACAATGGAAATGACAGGATGAAATAGCAGTCCAAGACAGAGTTAGTCCTTGCCCTCAAAGAGTTTCCAGTTTCACAAGGAAGACAGGTATAGGCATGGGAAAACTAATTACTTTATTGATTAATTATAAAATATAGCATCTCACCCTTAACCAAGTACAACTCTGGCTAATTTCCTGCATGAATGTGGGGTTTCCAACTCTTTGACTACTTTTTTGTTGTTGTTGTTGTTTAAACTTTATTACTTCAAGAAACAAAGAGAAATCTTTAAATGCTTAATGAAGAAGCTTAAAGCAATTCTGACTCAATCTTTGACTGATAAGATAACACACCTATGCATCTGCCCTTGCTCCTGCTGCCCCCGCAGGGCAATATTAGAATGTGGCAGCTGGGGCTGTTGGCTGGAGGCCTCAGTTCTCCTCCACATGGGGCTCTCCAGGTGAATGTTTGGGTTTCTCCCAGCATGGCACTTGGGTTCCAAGAAGGAGTACACCAAGATTTAAAGGCAAAAACCTCAGATCTATTAAGGCCCAGTCTCAGAAGTTATACATCTTCATTTATGCCACATTCTACAGGGCATGAGATCAGCCCAGAATTAAGGTGGGGGTGGGGAGGATAAACTACACCTCTCGATAAGGGTCACATTGCAAAAGCACATGTGGGATGGGAGATACCATTGTGGCCATCTCTGGGAACACCACTCAAATCAATGTGCCTAAGCTGACCAATAAGAGCAAAAGATAAAGTTGTTAATATGTTTTAATGCTTAGGATTTAGAGATTTTTAGATATATAACTGAATGTCCCCACATTCTCTTGGTCTCCTGTCTTTAAGGTCACCGTTCACTTTTGCCTTCAAGTTTTCAAAAACTTTTTATTTTAAAATAATTTTAGACTTAAGGGAAAGTTGCAAAAAATAGTATAGAATTCACATATACTCTCCTCTGAACTTCCCCTGATCTTCAGTTTACATAAACATAGCACAATGATCAAAACCAGGAAATTAACATTACAATAGTATTTGAATTTCACGCGTTTTATTTAGTAGAAGAAACCACAGCTAAGTCATTATTTAAGTGTATTTATAGCAACAAATATAGGGTATTACAGAAAATAAATTATTGTTTTAACAGTAGAATAATAAACAGAACACATTTATAAAGTCTACTTGTTATTTTTTTCTATGAATATCCTGCTTGGTTTTGAACTATAACATACGTAATTTTTAAAGGGACTTAGGATGTTCTCAGCTAATAGCAGTACTCGGATGGACTATCATTTTGTAATTTCAAGTTTATTATGTTAATTTTGTTCCAAATTCTCGCTGTCTAGTTCAGCAGTTTATAACTTCCTATTCTTATGAGAAAAAAATGTACAATTAGGAAAGTTCTTTTTAGGAATGAGAAATCGAGTGGTTTTTTTTTTTCTTTCCCTTCATTGGAACTACTAGTTGGTTACACTTTGCAGGTATACTTTTGGTTGTCCATCTTGTGCGCTGGCGAATGAGGCTGACTAGCGTAATGATATTGAGTACAACATAAGAACTATGTCTCTCTACCTGATGGCAAGTGCTGCTACAAGCATATAAGTCCATTTAATTAATGACAAAGGTAAACTTTGAATTACTTGATATTTTGTGGCTTTAGAACAATACTTGAAGAAGGGAAAGTTAAAAAAAAAAAAAAATAAAAAAAAAAAAAAAAAAAAAGAACAATACTTGAATATGATCCTATGCATAAAAATGCATAGGATGACGTTTCTAGTGGTTTCAAAATGAAGATGCTCTAATGAAATCAGCATCTTCTTTAGCATTGCATATTTCTGGAATATTTTGGAAGAATATTCCCATATTCTTGCTCCATCTATTGTTGGATGTTCCAAGATTCTTTTCTGTTTCAAGATCTTCCTCTAGCCATTCTTTTAGGGTTGGTTTGCTGGTGACAAGTTCTTTGTTTTCCTTCACCTGACAATGCCTTTTCTTTCTCTTTATTCCTGAGAGAATAGCATAAAAATGTAGAATTCTGATTGACTGTTTTTTCTTTCAGCACCTGAAAAATATTGTGCCACTTTCCTTCTGGCCTCCGTGAGTTCTGATGAGAAATCCGCTGTTATTCACACTGTTTTTCCCTTAAAGGTAAGGTGTTGCTTCTTGCTGCTTCCAAGAATTTTTATTTGTCTTTAGTTTTCTGAAGTTTGTTTATGTTGTATCTTGGCATGGATTTCGTTAGGTTTATTCTGATTGGAACTTGCTCAGCTTCTCGAATCAGTAGGTTTATGTCTTTTGCCAAATTTGTGAAATTTTCAGCCATTGCTGCTTTGAACACCTTTAAAGCCCCAGTCTCTCCTCTCCTTCTTGGGCTCTGATGACAGGAATGTTAGAGATTTTGTTAGAGTCTCATGGGTTTCTGAGGTCTGTTCGCTTCCCCCCCTCCCGCCCCAGCCTATTTTTTTTCTATTGTTTAGACTGAGTAATTTCTATTGTTCTATCTTCAAGTTCAGTTTACTTAAGCTTTCCAAGCCTTGGTTTCCTAATTTTTAATTGGGGATAATAGCACACCATATAGAGGCTATTGTGAGAATTAAATGAAATAGCACATGTAAAGTTTAGCCTGACATCTCTAACTGTGGATAAGTGATGGCTGTAGTGGTCCTGACTGCAATTTGCACTAGAGAAATGAAGACACGGGCAATCTCTGCACTTCCTAATATCCCCGTGGGAAGAAACTTTCATCTCAATGTTCTCCCTTCTGTATCTTGTTCTGAGAGTCAGGGGTGGCACTGGATGGAGGTAGAGAAGGCAGACTTTCTGAGTGGTGTGGTGTGAGAAGAGAAATGCCCCACTGTCTGTATCACAGCTTCTTCTACTGTTTATTTTGTTTTATCCTTGAGACTTTTAAAAGTAGCTTGATTAGGGGAAGGGATAGAAAGAGGGAAAGGACTAGAATTTATGGGATACCTGATATGTGTAGGTCTTTTACCTGTATTGAGGTAACAAGCATCTATCACCATTGTTATTAGAGAGGTTGAGCGGCATGTTCACTGTCACAGACAGTGATAGCAGAATCAGAACTGAAACTCAAGCTGCCTCACTGTATCTTTTCCTACTTCCCTATTATCTATAATACCTTGACTTCTTATCTGAGAGCACTGGAGTTATAAGCGAACACCTTAGTTATCAGCTAACACAGAAAGGATTAACAGGACTAGAGCTCTGAACACAGCCAGGGAGGCAGGCAAAATTCCCAGATACGTGAGTGGGCGGCACGGAGGAAGCACTGCCTTGGTTAATGGGTTGCTTCCTGGCTGGACCTGTGCCAGCTCAGCTTCATTGGTGTCCTATGTGCAAAGAAATCTTGGCACTGAGCTTGAGCCTGAAACCAGAAAGTACAAATGTCCAGAGCAGGGGCCACCCACTGGGTGCAGGTGTGCTATCCTACTACCCAAGGGACAGTGTTTTCCATATAGCGGGTCCGTCTTCCCCAATTCGGTTACTCCGAGGATAGAGAGCGAGTTGCATGGAAATTTGCTAGCATAGTGCCTGGTGGGTAATAGCTGTGCTAAGAGGTGTCCAAATCTCCATTAAAGACTATTTATACTCTGCAATGCTGCACCCCTTTCCAAGGACTTTACTCCTGCCGTTTTATTCTTTCCTGCATTCTTTTTCAACAGCTTTCTCTCTCTCCACTCTCCTCATCATTCTTATTAAGATGTAACAAGCTCTAGTGTCGCCCAGCTTTAAAAATATGCTCTCTCTACCCTTCACCCCCTTTCGGCTACAACTCCATTTCTCCAGTCCCTTTTATTGAATTATTTCTATACTCAGTACCTTCACTTGCTTACCTCCCATTCTTTCTTAAAAAAGATTTTAATTTGTACTATTTCATAAATACAAAAGAATATATGAGTAACTTATTTGTAAGTACGTTAGTTGTTAAGTAATGCTAAGCTATGCGGCAGTCATAGTTAAGCCTTGATATTTCAGTAGTTTAACAGGCTAAGTGTATTGCTTGCTATCTTATGTTCCAGACCAGTGTAATTGAGCAGGAGCAGGGTTTGTTGGGAATACCCTACTCCAGATGGACATTCGGGGACTCAGCCTCCTTACAACCTGGGATGCAGCTATCTTCAATATGCGCCCTTCAAGAATGCTGCGGAGGGGAGGAAAGAATGTAGGATCATGTGTTGGAGATTGCAGTCGGCCCACATCCCAGTGGCCAGAACACAACCTAATGGATGTGGAATATAGTTTGGCTGTGTGTCCTGGGGGAAAACTAAACAGTTTGGTCACCCCTAGCATTGTCTCTGTCGTTGTAAATTATGAAGTGCAAAGATTAATGAACACCTGTAAACCCACTACTCAACTTCAGAACCGATTCCATTGAAGCTATATGTATATTTGTCCCTGATTCTAGCCCTCTGTCTTCACACTGGAGGTAAAGAGAATCCTGAAATGATTTTTTATTGTGGCCTTGCTTATGTTTTTTGCATTCTCACATATACATGTAACCCTGCATGATATATTATTTAGGTTTACTTGTTTTTGAACTATATAAAATGGTATCATATGATACGTGGTCTTCTTCAATTTGATTCTCTTTACTCAACAATGTTTCTAAGAGTCATGAAAGGTGGTACCGGTTACTATACTTTGTTTTATAGTTTGTTCATTTACACTGCTGTGTAATATCCCATTGAGTGACTACTCCACAGTTCATTGATCTATTTTACTGTTGATAGATACATGGTGCAACTGGTAGAAGGAAGATGTTGTTTACAGATATGAGAAAAGCTCTAGTTGGATTGTTTCTTCATTTTTTTTTCTGTTGTGAACAATAATGATTTGCCCTTTCTTGTCCATATTTCAGATGCCTGTTTGTAAGATTTTTCTCTAAGACAAGTGTTTTCAAGGCTTTTATGGGTGTGAAATAGTAATACATTGTTTAGTTTACTTTTTTCTGATTACTAATGTGTTCGGGCATGCTATTATGTGTTTATTGGCCTCGACAATTTCCCGCTCAGTGAAATGCCTGTCCGTATCTTTTGCCTGTATTTTCTACTGTGATTTTTGTCTTTCTCTTATTGGTTTGACAGTTGTTACTTTGGATACTTGTTGTTTTTCAGTTGCAATAATTTTCTGCTGAATTGTAGCTTGTCATTTTACTTTCTTCTTGGTGGTTTTTTGATATCCTGAAGTTCTTAATTTAATAAGGTTGAATCTCTTTATGCTTTATATCTTGTTCAGGAAGGCCTTTCCTATGATAGTTTATCTTCTTTTGAAAATTTCAAAGTATTTCCTCTCACATTTAAGTCCTTACTCTATCTGGAATTGATTTGCTGTATGATGTGAGGTAGGGACACAATTTTTAATATAGGTAATCAATTAACCCGGTATCATCTATTAAGTAGTCCATCCTTTCCCCAATGATGAACAAAGTCATGACTTCATATAGGTTTGGGTCTATTTCTGGACTTACACTGTTCTATTCATCATTTGTCTGCCCCTGTGCCAATATCTTAATTACTATAGCTATATGAGTCTTGATATCAGATAGTGATATATAACATAGATTAGATATTCTTCTTTTAGTCTATTCTTAGCTCATTATTCTTTGGTGTAAATTTTTGAATTAGCATTTTAAATTTGTTAAAACACTCTGGAGATTTTGACTGGAATTAAGTATAAGCTAATGATCAGTTGGAGCAAATTCACATTAAAAATTTGGGGGGTCTTTTACTCCACAAATATGTTTACCTTTCCATATATTTAGGCTTTCTTTCAATAAAGTTAACATTTTTTTTCCACAATAAAATTACACATTTTTATTACATTGATCTTATTTTAGATTTTTCTTGCTATTGTGTATGGTATATATGTGTAACTATATGATAATCATATGTATACGACCATATATTTATATGTGTATATATGTATCTGATATGCACATTTATAATGCATGTATCTATATGATAAACAAATTTATGTGATATGTATATTCACATTATACAACAGCAAGGAAAAATCTGAAGTATCTAAGAGAAAATCATATACATACATCATATAGTTTCATTTTTTAAAACTTTATTATGGAATTTAAAAAAACAAGTAAAAGTAGAGAAAATAGTGAAATGACTCCAGTGCTCTCATTACCCAGCTTCAACAATCATGAAAACATGGCCAGTCTTGTTTCATCTACCACCTCACCTACTCCTCCCACCTCAGGGTTATTTTCAAGTAAATCACAAACATCATATTATTTCATCTGTAAATATAAATCATGTCTTTAAAATTATATTTTCTATTTATTGCTAGTGTATAGATGTGAAAATAATTTTTTGTGAACATATGAGGTCTAGTAGCTTTGCAAATCTCTTTTAATATTTATAATTTGTAGATTCATTTGGAACTTCTACGTAGAAAATCATATCATCTACTAATAATTATAGTGTTGCTTCTTTCTTTCTAACGCTGTGTCTTGTATTTATTTTTCCTGTCTTACTTCACCATATCCTCCTGTTCAGTGTGGAACAGAGATGTTTCTAGTAGTGGTAACTTTGTCTTTTCCCTGATTTGAACTGGAATGATTCTAATATTTTACATTAAGAATAGTGCTTATTGTAGGTTTAACAGGTACCTTATATCAGGCTAGGAAAGTTTTTCCCTTGAAATTCTGGTTTGCTAAGAATTTCTTTTACTTCTTTTTAAATAAGACTATTGTTGAATTTTATCAAAGTATTTTCTGTTTGTTTTGAAAATACTGTATGGTGCTTTGGACAATTCTTGTGCACCTCTTCAGATTCTCTCAGTCTTAACTTTCTCTTATTGCAAGCACTGATGGCTTCAGTGACCAATTTTGTGCAAGCTCTCACCAGCCTCCCTCAGACACGCCCTGACAACACGCAGCCTCTGTGTCCCACTGTGTGCCTCTTTCTTCCCTGTTGATCCAACAGTGAAAGATACTCTGAGAATGACTTGACACTCACCAAAATTTATTCATTCAGAAAAAGGAAACATCCTTTCCTCCCTCGAATGGACAGTATTAAGATGCATTTTATTTGACAATTCAGAGAGCCCATGGGACTGAATCACCCACGCACAGGCCAGATGGATAACTCGTCTTTGTGTTTGGTTCTCCCTTCTTCCTGGCTCTCCTTTCTCCTTGTCCCTCACTCCTGCTCCTTGCGTCTCACTCTTCAGAAACTTACTCACACTTAAGCCTTTGTTTCTTGGAGAAATCAGGTTATGAAGATGGCTTTTCTCCTTTAGTCTATAAATGTGTCAAATTAAATTTATAGTTTCCAATGTTAAATTATCCTTGCATTTCCTTGGATAGAGTAGCCTGGCTGTTAAGCATTTCCTTTTTTTTTTTTTTTTTTTTTTTTTGTGAAATATCTACATCTGAAGTCATTTTGCTATTATTTGGTTTGGAAATTTCACATCTGAAAATTTTGAAATTTCACATCTGGAAATTTCACATCTTATTCACATCTTATTCATAAGATGGTGTGTAATAAAATTGAATAAGATTGGTGTGTAATTTTCCTATTTTAGACTCTCCTTGTCTGGTTTTGTTGTCAGTGCCGAATTAGTCACAGACAATGAGTTGTGGAGGGTTCTTTTTTCTCCTGTTCCCTAGAAAAGAATGGTCTGTTCCTTCACATTTTGTAAATCACACTTGTAAAATGACCTGGGTCTGGTGTCTCCTTACAGAAGGATTTATATTGCTGATTAAATTTCTTTAATGTTTATAGGATTAACCATTTCTATTTTTCTTTGAGTCAGTTTTGATCACTTATCTTTTAAGAATTTATATGTTTTTTTCTGTATTTCCAAATTTATTAACATTAAATTTGAAGTTGATTTAAAGTTAAATTTATTAATAAATATTCTCTTATCTTTTTCAATTTCTATGGTAATCTTATAGTCATTCCTAAAATTAGTCATTTCAAATATTGCTTATTTGAATGTTCTATCCTTATTTTTAAAAAACAGTATTACCACTAGTTTATCTGTCTTTAGTTTTCTCAAAGAACAGACTTTTAGCTTTGTTGATCCTTTCTGTTTTTGTTTTTTACTATGTTGGCATTATTCTTCTGGTTTTTTTGTTTTTTTTTGTTTTTAATCTGTTCAATTGGTTGCTCAGCTCATTAATTTTAAGCCTTTCTTCTTTTCAAATACAAGTGTTTAAAACTATAGATTTCCCTAGAAGTACTGCTTTCATTGCATCCCACATGTTTTAATATGTAGTACTACTGCTATGATTGAATTCTGTGTATTTTTCAATTTCCATTTAGTTTTTCCTTTTCCCATGGGTTTTTAGAAGTTTATTTCAAAATTCCCAGTGTATTTTGAAAATGTTCTTTTGTTATTGCTTCCTAAGTTTATTGCACTGTAATTAGAAAATATCTTCTATATGATACTCATTCTTTGCAATTCGTTGAGACTTATAATATATGCATGGTAATTTAAAATGTGTTCCATATGTGTTTGAGAAGAATGTGTATTTTCTGTGTTGGAATCAGGATTCTAAATAAGTCCATAAATCAAGCTTGTCAATGGATTGTTCAGATCTTCTGCATCTTTTACTTTTTTGTTTTCTTGATCAATGAATCATTGAGATGGTAAATTTGTCAATTCCTTCCTGTAGTTCTATCAATTTTGATCTATATATTTTGAGGCTATTTTATTAAATGTTCACAAATTTGGAATTGTTATATCAAACTGGTTTCTCTAACTTTGCAACAGTCTGTCTTTCCCTATCATTGCACTTGCACAGTATATTTCAATTGCCTGGTTGCATGTCTGTGTCTCCCACAGACTGTAGATCCTAGAAGTTCAGGCAACAAATCTATATTGTTCATCTAGCACAGTGCTCAATTATTGTTAAATGAATGGATGTGTGAATGAATTGACTTCAACCCTCTGACATGGCAAATGGTTAATACTTAGTTATACATATAGTAGGAGCTCTTGTCTAATGCCAAACCCCAAATATGCGTCAGAATGTCAAATTTGCAATGCATTAGCATCTAGATCTCATATATCCACATCTTGGTTTCTGGTCCTATTCATTTGATAAAGGGCTAATCTGCTGAGGAATTTTGATTGTTACAGAATTTTGATGGTGACTCTCTTTCCACTTGGTTGATAATCTTTCTTCCTACACTTTTTTCTTTTTGGGATTCCTCTTGGAGAAGACACAAAGTCAGCAGGTCCTTCCATTCCCCTGGGGTGATATCAAAATGCTGATAAAGGGAAAAGAGGGAGAGTGAGTTTATAAAGGGCAATTGGAAGTCCCCTCTCCCAATTGTGTCTGGAGAATATAAGATTAGGTTAAGAATTTCTAAAGTTGTGCTATCAAAGAATCCAAAGGACCTTATTTGCCTCTGAAAATTAGAGCCTTAAAGTCATTTTTGTTACCAAGAGAAGTGACTGAATGGAAATTCCTCCCTCGGGGCCAAATGTAGGGGTGGGGTAGGGGCACAGCTATTTAAATCAACCAAACAGAACACCTTACTGAGCACATATTCTGCCCGAGGCACTATATCAAGCACATGGTTGCACTTAGCATAAGACACTTCGGGAAGCTGCAGGATTTTGGGGGAAGCTGGGGTGGGGGTGGGGGTGGGGGTGGGTAACAAAGCCATGCTCAGTTACTAGCAATTTCTCACAAATCTGCCCTGCATGCAGTTCCTGGGCTGCAAGGTCCTGCACAGTCTTAACAATAACAACGTTTTATTGGTTTGTTTCTTACACAACCTGTTTAAAGCAACTTTATTTTCATTATCACTTTTTTCCTTCACAATATCCCTAGTAGGTAACTTCCAATTTTGTAGATTAGCAACTCTTCAAGGGTTTGACTCCAATCTGTTCAATAAGTAATACAAATATCTAACATTCTTACTATGTGCATAAGTGTTTTAATGCATTACTGCCTTTGATTCTCAAAAACAACCCTGTGAGTTTTGGTATCATTTTATCTGCATTGCATAGAAGAGAAGATTGATGCATCGAGAAGTTAAGTAAATTGCCTAAGGCTAGCAAGTGTCAGAGTCTGGCTTTAGAATTTATACTTTAACCCATACACTGTAAGCAATAAGATTTAGTACAATAGCATTGGATTTGGAAACCTAAGATCCCGTTTTGAGTCCCAAACCTGCCTCTGCCTCCTTGGAACTTTTAAATGTGGTCCCCTGACCAACAACACTAGCATCACTTGGGAGCTGTTAAAAATGCAGAATCTGGCCCCAATCCAGAACTACTGGATCGCAATCATCATTTTACCTCCACCCCCAGAGGGTTCGTGTGCTCATTTGGAGTTGAGTAGCACCATCTTACCAGCTCTTCCTAAATCACACTGCCTCTCTCGGTCTCAGTTTCTCCACTGTAAAATTGTGCAGCAGCTGCATCTGCTCCCTCTCTGGGTTGCTGTGGAGATCAAAAGGCAGGAGGTATGTGGAAAGGCGTTGTAAATTGCACAGTGCTCTACAGAGGTCAAAACTGAACAGTGAACCAGAGCATTAAAGCTTTCGAGACAATTCGACAAACAGATAATGCCTTTTATCCCCGGCCTGGCTGAGCAGGAACTCGCAGGGCTGTGTGTTATGCAAAATAACCAGACAGGAGAAATGCTTTTTACAAGCAGTTCCTGGAAATTTCAAGCTTTATCAAGGAATTTGGTCTCTCCAGTTCACTGCTTAGTGAAAATAGCTGCGTCTTAATAAGGCCCAGATGTCGACACAGTCACTCACCTTCCCTGCTGCATGGGTGCGTTTCATACTGAATTTCACCTAAGGAATTTCAACTTTAAAGATAATAATCAAAAACACTGCTAGCTTCCCTTTGGGATTCTGGCTGATTTGGGAGATCAAAGATGTCCCAACAACACAACAATTTGGGTAGAAAGTTAGGTTTCTTTCCTTACTAATGAAAAGATGAATGCAATGTAACAATGACCATTTTAGCACTTTTGTCTCCAGGTCCGTTCAAAGCTTTCTTTTCTCACATATTTTTATAATTTCCCCCTGCTGCCCTTCTTCGCCTCATGCTATCAGTAAATGTGATCGGCGTGCTAACTGTATTAGCTTCTGTTTCAAATACAATTAAACGGGTGCCCTTGCTGCTTAATTCTTGGCATACCTAGCAAATACTTTCTTTGCATCTAGGAAAAGTATGAGATGTTTAAATTCTAAACAGTGAGTGATTCCCAAGGGCATCTCACACGGAGTTTCGTGGGATAGGAATCTGGCCCAAAGGAAGGGCACCCTCCGCGGTGGCCCCTCTCTTTCTCGGGAGGCAGCTGACTTGCTGTGAGTGGCTGAGAAATAACATAACTCTTGACTTTTGGGAGAGCCCCGCACTCTTGCAGGCCCTCATACAGAGACAGGCTGCTTTCATTACATACTCGCTGGAATGCACGGGCTCTGCTACAGGTCACCAGGAATTTCACAAGCCCCAAATCAGGAATGGCAGAAATTTGACTTTTACAGCCTCCGCCACTCTCCAATTTGCTGTGTGCTTTCTTCCCCTTCTTTAAAGAAACCATTCAGTAAAATCATCTCAAAATTATCTTAAAGGGCCAGACGATAAGGAAATTTTCTCACGGAGGCTTTAAGACAGAGTGATGTGGTGGGAGGCTTAGAGGTTGGACTTGGATTTGCATCCTGGCTCCACGACTTACCAGCAGGGCGACTTGGGGGCAGTTACTCAACCCTTTGGAGACTCTGTTTTCTCAGTGTAAAAATGGCAACATCTTGGAGAGTTCTTATGGAAATTACGTTAGCCCCTGGCTTGTACAACTGATGATAGGTGCTATGGGAACCCCCGGGCCCCAGGTGTCTTGAAGACTGCACACAGCAGTTTGCCTGACCTAGGACAGTTAATGCTTCACCTATTCTTGTAAAATCAGGCCTCCGTACTAAATGTAATCTATAATCCTCCCCTCCTCCCTGTTAGTCACAATCAATTCCTCCCTACCTTGCAAGCCTGCCTTATGCTCTCATACCCATTGGAATGTCAAGCCTTTATAACCAATTTATTCAGCTTCCCCCACTTCCCCCCCAAAGCACGGAGTACTTTTACGTTGAGCTCTGAACCTGCCGCCATTCAGAGCAGCTCCTGAATCCATTCAGAGAAGCTTCTGAATTCAGGGCTACGTGACACAACTTCCCACCCTGTCTGTAAGCCGCATAATAAAGGCTCATGCCTCAGAACATGTCCGGTGCTTTCTTTAGTCCTTTGGCTACGAAAGCCCTCTTGGGCAATGACAGGTGGATTTCTCTATGAAGATACTGTTTTCTTCCTCATAGAAAGTCACAACTGTCAAAGTATTCAAGAAGAAAAATAAAGATTTGGTGTATTAAGGAGCAGGCTAGAGAATGCTCACGGCCCAGACCTACCTGAACAAGTACTTCCAGTGTGAGCTGCAGACCCACCTGATTAATTTCAGCAAATGTGCATTGAGTTCTTGCTGCAGTTCGGGCACTGTGCTAGGTGCTTCAACTACAAGAGTGACATAGACACCTGTTCTCTATGATCAAGGGGCTGAAGTTAGTAGGGGAAGAGAAATAAGCAAACTGGCAATTCAAAATAGCGAGATGAATGCTCTGATGAGGGAAGGATAAGGTGCTAAGGACACTAGGCATGGCCTGAAGGATGGAGGAAGATTCCCTGGATGTAGTGGTATCTACGAAGGGATCCAATGATAGACTGGTTAAAAAAAAAAAAAGGGCAAGGACAGGTGTTCTCAGCCTAGGAGACACATGTGCAAAAACTTGGAGGTGAGACAAAGTGGGACCTGCTCTGAGAGGTGAAAGAAGAGCTGTAAAGAGGAGCAGGACAGGGCAAGATGGGACATGGCCGGCTGCAGATGAGGCTGAGGAGTGGGCAGTCCCGATCACAAAGGGTTGCATAGATCAGTCTATGGAGTGTGGATAAACTTGAGTTGCATGAGGAATATAAGAATATATAGCAGCAGGATAATAAGATCAAGCTTGTATTTCAGTCTGTGAGTGGGTTCTTCCCCAATCCCCAGAGGCACCCATCCCTGCTCTTACCCCACTTGTTGGTGACTCCCTCTTTCCCAATCCATATTGCTCCCGAGGGCAGGGACTAAGTCTGGTTACCCCTAAGTTCCCAGCCCCCAACAGAGTACTGGCATGCAGTAGGAGCTCAACAAATGTTTTTCTGAGTGATTTAAAAGAAGGAGAGACACGCAGAAAGAACAGCAAACAGCTCAGGTGTTAGTCTGAGCACCTAACTAACACAAATTCATCAAATCTTTACAACAAGCCTATGAAGTTGATACCATTATTGTACCTATTTATTGATGAGGAAACTGATGCACAGAGAGGTTAAATAAGTTGCCCAAGGTCACACAGCTAGTAAATAGTTGAGCTGGGACTAGACCTCAGGCTCTCCAGCTATAGGGTCTGTCCTTCCCTGAGGAGAGAAACTCTCACCAAGTTGCTTATTGCTTGAACAGCTCAGAGCACAAGGGGAGTCTTCATGTGATATTCTCTGTTACCTTTCCAACAGGCCCTCCCCGCCTCTCCATCCAGGGGGCAGACCCAGGCAGTGGGAATTATCTGAAGAGAAGGAAGACACTAGGTATCCTGCCTGGAACTTGGCTCTTTTCTTGGCAAGGTTTTTCAGAGGAGCAATGGCCCCTCCCTCTGATAAGCTAAATAGAATTAAAGGCTTTTGATGATGAAAAAGACTGAGAAGCTCTGTGCCAAGTTCTGACATAGAATCCTAAAAAGTAGACTTGGATGGTTGGAAGGGCCTTTTGCGATTCTCCCGGTGGCTAGGTCATTCAATTCCCATCTGAGCTCGCTCCCCGGATGGCTTATTGTTCCTCAGCCTTGCCTTCCTCCTGTGTGCCTTCGTGCCTTTGCCCTCACTGATCCTTCTGCCTCCTCACCGAATCTATGATCAGTGTGATGGGATGGAGGTTCCCTTCCTCTTCACTGCCCTCTTGGAACCTGGGATAAGAAAAAGACTATGATAATGGTTCTCAAAGTAGAATCACTTAGATGTTGAATCCCAGGCATTGCACTTAGAGGAGGCCTGTCTTGGCAGTGTGAAAAGTCTGCTTTTCTGGAAAATGCTCCATCTACAAGATCAAAAGAACATTTTCCCCTAGACAGGTCCCCAAAATATAACCCCAGTTCTACATCCTTTCTGATGGAGGGTAGATCTGGCAGAGTTTATTATTAAATTCCCTTAGTGTTAGGTCAGCCAAGTTTACTCAGAGAGTCCAGGATAGTGCACAAAAGAGCCCTTTATTTTAAGTTTAAACCCTGTCTTCCAGCACTCACAGCACCCCTGTGGCATTGGAGGGTATGGAAGTCGTTCTGCCCTTCTTTATAATGCATCCTCCACTTACTCATGGTGCAGATTGCTCACCTCACCTCCCAGGAGACTTCCTTTCTCATGGCTACTATAGGATGAAAAATGTCATTACCTTTGGCACATTTCTCTTGAATTCCACCCTCCTCTTTCCCTGACTTTAGATTTGCAAATAGAGAATTTACCAGTCATTCATATCATTTATACCGATGTTTTGTTAGAAGATTTCCTGGCTCTTCCTCTGCTTTACCCTCTTTCTGCTTTACATGTGCTTTTATTTTGGCTATAGAAAGGAATAGCTAGATTTAATATCATGAGAGTGAGTGTGTGTTTGGGGGGGAGGGGTCAGACCAGAGTGGTGGTGGTGGTCGTGGTGGGTGGAGGTGGTGGCAGCAGTGGTGACGATGGTGGCGGGTGGAGGTGGTGGCAGCAGTGGTGACGATGGTGGTGGGTGGAGGTGGTAACGGTGATGGTGAGGGTGTTGGTGAGTGGAGGCGATGGAGGTGGTAGCGGAGGTGGAGGTGGTCATGGTGTTGGTGGTAGAGTTGGAGGAAGTGACGGAGGTAGAGGTGGAGATGGTGGTGCTGGTCGTGATGGTGGAAATGACCGAGGTGGTGCATTTAAACATTGGTTAGTGGGACAACAAATTTCAGCCATTATCTACTTTTGCCATGAAGTTCATGCTCTTGCTTTCACACTATAGCAATTAATTGTTTTTATCATACTCTCAAACACAATTGTTTGTTGTTATTAGCTATGCCTTTAACTACAGTCAATCACATCTGCAAATTACTTGAAACATTATTGGAGAGCTGCTGCTTTGCGAGAATGTACTTGGGGATCAGGCTGCTTGTTTGATGTCTCTGAGTCTCTGTTTCCTCATGTTCAATGTGGTTCAACCACCTCTGTGTGACTGCACAGAACAAATCTTATGATGTGTGTAAAAGGCCACGGGAATAATAATAACAGCCACTGTTTGTTTAGCATCTACTCAGTGATAATACTGGAAAGTTCACATGCATTGTTGATAATTCTAATCACCCTAAAATCATTATCATGTATTATTTACTTCTTTTCACCTTAATTCAGAAAGGAATTAAAGGTTTGCAAGAATATCTAAAATACATAAATGATATCATTTTTAAATTAGGTAAAACAAGAACAACAACAACAAAAACAAACCAAAAACAAAACAAGAGCCACAGAGGCCAACATAATGACTTCATGTTTCCTAGGCCACAAATAAGGCATTTAGAGCTACCCAGCAGCCATTACAAAAAGGGAAACTTACCAGTTATGCAACTCACCTTCCCTAAGGGCAAACCCTACTGATTGTTTGGGAGCTCACGGGTCTCGTAGGTTACCTAAAGGCTACCTTCCCAGTGAATGGGGAGCCAGGCTTAACCTAAAGTTCTCTTGACTGCTGCGGGAGGAGGGGCTGTTATCATCTCTCCATTCCAAGGAATTTAGAAGCTTAATGGGCCTTTCACACTAATCCCTGGAAATCCCAACCCTTGGGGAGTGAGGAATTTCTCACTTAGAGGAGAAGACCTTTCTGGGTGGTGTGTGAAGACTCATGCTAAACGATGCCTTAGAGGATAAGGAAGTGAGCTGGAGGAGGTGGGAGGCTCTGCTCCCTGTGCTCCAGGTCTCCTTGTTTTAAATTCTTTCCCTGAGATAAGATATGATCTCCAGGTTCTATTTATTGCTGTCAGCTAGGGCTGTGCTTTATATGCTGATTAAACTTTCTCACTCTTCCCTGATGCCTTGGTCTCCATCTGTTAGGACAGGTCCATGGAGAGGTGGCGGCTTGTGCTTGGGTGATAATGACAGCTGCGGGGGCGCACCCAGGAGTTACCATGTGTGTGGTACATGTGATCACGTGTGCATCACCTTCTTTGCTCTTCATAACAGCCACACAAGTCAGATACGATGATTATCCCCACGTGTGCCTAAGGAAAATGAAGTGTAGGAAGGTTAAGAAAACTGTGTAATGTCACCTTGCTTAAATGTAGCATAGCCAAGATTTGAACCCATGACCATCTAATTCCAGAGCTCACTGGCTGAGCTACAAGTTTATACAGCCTCTTCCCACAATGGAAACAGCAGGTGGGTGCAGTACAGGAGCCAGGATCTTGGGTTTGATGGTGGCTCTGCTGTAGACAGCTATGAGACCATTGGCAAAGGTGTCACTTCTCTAATACTCAGATTCCTCAACTGTAAGATGATACTGTTGGTCTAGATATTCTCTAAGCTGACTTCCAGGTGCAGCAGTCAGTGATTCTAGGATGATGTGTATGATTACAAACTGGGAAAAATTACATTTTTCTTTAGGGACCTTGTTCCTTAGAGGGGATATTGGCTTGGAAATCGAGACCCTCATCTCATTTAGGAGGTGAATGCTCAGCATGGGGTCATATGAATTTTAGACTTTTTGACCGGAGTTCACATCCTGGCTCTGCCATGAGGCTTGTGCAAGTCTTCCTGGTGTGTAGGATGGATAATGAAACACTCCCTACAGGGGTTCTGTGAGACTCCCTTGTATTGTTTGGCATGTACTTGATACTCAGAAAATGTTGATTTTCTTACCCTTTTTATTTCCCTTCCTCTCACCATCCATGAATCCCTCAGCTATAACGCTGAGTACTTAGGATTGTGTCTTTCTTGACGATGGATCATGGCTTATTTATTTCTGCCAAGCATGGGATTGAGATTTAATTGATATCAAGAGTTAGAAAAAGGCAAGTCTGATTTCCCCTGAACAACCAAGGTGTGCTTCTCCTTTGTTTGGAACTGACTGGAGGGCCAGCATCTCCTGGTCCCAAACTCTCCCACTGGCCAGGGTTTTGCCCTGACCTGAGAAGTCCAACCCCTGGGTTCCAGGGACTGAGTCATTCCCCAGGCACTAGCTGGATCGTGTTCAAGCAAACGGACATCACTTTCAGCATCTCTGGCTTTGGGAAGGGAAGAGGACTTGGGATGGGCCAGATACTCTTGCTAGGCCTCACATCAAGTGACTTCTCTGCCCTTCCCCACTGTCCCTTTCACAAACACACATGCAGTGGCTTACCCACGTGGGTTTCCTTCTCTGGATTCTGATATTGAGAAGTCGTCTTGGGAGACAACCAGCTCTGGAGTCAGGTACATCCTGGGTGGATCCTGTCACTGACTTTCTCTTTGGGTCTTGGTTTCCTCAACCAAAGCAAGGGATAATGATAGCACCCTCCTCCTACAGTTCTCGTGAAGATGAAATGAAACCCAGTACTCAGCAAGGGTTCAATAAATGGTGACTGCTTTTATTTTATTTTGGCTCTTTTCTGCTGGTCATTGAGTCCTCGTGGCCACTAAGCAGACTGATAGGGAGAAAAGGAACCAGAGCCCTGGACTTCCTTTAAGCTGTGCCAGCCATTATGACCTATAGCTGAATTTGAAATTAGACTTCAAAAATCTGAGCTCTATAAATGCATCTGTGCATTTTAACCAGAACCACTAGTATTTCAGACCTGGAACAGACTTAGTGCTCAGAGGTCCTGATCTCCTTTCTGAGTTGGGGAAAGTGTATGATAGAAACCTACCTGCTATCCTCCCTCAAACCAACCAACCAAGCAAACAAGGCTTTAAACAAAACAGAAGTTAAAAAAAAATTTTTTTTTTCACATAAACATCAGTATCCCCTGGTTGATACGATCATTGATGAACCCAGGCTGCTTCTAGCTTGTTGCTCTGTCATCCTCAATCAGAGACTTACACTTTATGGCCCAGGATGTTTGTGCCAGCTGCAGCCATCACCACTTGAATCCAGCCCACAAAAAGGAGGAGAAGGAAAGCGAATGGCACAAACATTCCATTTAAGGATAAATCGCAGTGATCACACAAGCAGAATCTTCTTATATCCTATTGGTTAAAACATTGCCACTTATCTACATCTAGCTGCAAGGGAGCCTGGAGAGGGCACTATTTAATCTGGTGGCCATATGCCCAGCCAGTACTCGAGGGGTTTATTATGGAAAAAGAATGGGAGACTGCATATTGGGGTATGACTGGCAGGTTCTGTTACACTTGGTAATACAGCTCATTTACTGCAAAGTCTGAACACAGAATTGTTGCCCCCCCTCCAATCTGTGCTTTTTCCATGGCATCACAAGTCTAGATTAAATTTATTTTAGGTTCTTAGTAAAATTCTGCTCACAAGGTATAGCAGCTGGCAAGCTGCAGACCCAGATGAATTGGCAGAGAGAGGGAAGGAATGCGGAGGGGCGACCCAGGGCAGTGGTGACAGGAATGTCTTCTGTCTGACGGGCCCCTCAAGGTGAGGGGATGATGTCTGCTCTTGGAGAAGGGCAGAAGAGCTGCACTGCCCACCACTAGTGCAAAAAGAACAAACGACACTGCACGGTGCTGAGGGAAAAGGACGATAGCTTCTGGGAGAATTCAAACACTAGTAAAAATTCCATCCAACCTGTAAATGTAAAGTGATTGCTCCTACAATAGATAAGTGGCCCAAGCTTCAGTAGGCAAGCAGAGGAGTCCTGGCCATCTTCAACAGCAGCTCAGAAGTCTGGGGAAAGCCAAGGGAAGAGGACCTGGATCCAGAATTAATAAAGGGGAGAGCTGTGGAGCTTTCAATATGCTTCAGTCCCTGAGATTGGAGAGAGATACGGTATAATAACCAGGCTGTCTTCAGTTGCAAGTGACAGAAACAAACTCAAACTGGCTTAAGCAAAAACATCTTTTTTTTTTTTTTTTTTTTTTTAAATGGAATTTGGTTGGCTCAAATAATTCTTTAACTGGAAATTTCTTGAGAAGCCTGGTTTCGGGCATCTCTAGTTCAGTGTCATCAGTAGTTCCCAGATCCCAGGTGTGCTTTCTTCTACACAGCTCCATTGTCAAGGATGCCCTCTCCTCAGAGTAGTAAATTAGCTGCCAGCAGCTCCAGACTCACCCCTATCCTGTCAGGATCTCCAGTGGAAAGATGTCCCTCTTTTTTTCTAATAGTTAAAACCAAAGTTGTGAACTTGTTTCATTGACATAGATTGGCCAAGTCTGAGTTACCTAACCAGGAATGGAGGGTGTTAGAACCATACAAACCAAATGGATTAAGAATGGTGGAGACTGGTTTCCCAAGGAAAATCAGGGTGCTGTTACCAAAAGAAGATGGAATATTACTGGGTAGACAAAACCAACAGATCTCTGCTACACATGATGGAAGCTCAGACAGAGATGTGGAAGAGAAGAGAGAAACAGAAACCTGATGGAGGAGAGCACAAAGATGAGAAAGTGAGGATGAGAGAGAAAATTATAAGGGAAGGAAAGAAAGAAGGATGTTTGAGAAACAGGATAGAAAAGCAAGGAAGGAAGAAAAGGAAGGAAGGAAGGAAGGAAGGAAGGAAGGAAGGAAAGAAAGAAGGATGTTTGAGAAACAGGATAGAAAAGAAAGGAAGGAAGAAAAGGAATGAAGGAAGGAAAGAAAGAACAAAGGAAGGAAAGAGGGAAGGAAGGAAAGAGAAGGGAGAGAAAAAGGGGAGAGGGAAAGGAGGGAGGAAGGAGGAAAAGCAGGAAGGAGGGAAGGGAGGAAGGAGGGAAGAGAGGGAGAAAAAGATGTGCTTACCTGCGTAAATACAAAACACAGAGAACTGAGTAACATGAGGTGAGGCAAGCCTCTGCTATAACTTAATATCAAAACCCAGGACCCTGAAAACTGCACAGATCTAAATGGCAAAACCTGCAGGACCCAGGAAGAGGTGATGGGTCACTGCAGCTGCCCCTCCCTTTCTGCTCTCCTGAGCATGGTCCCACCCTCCATCATCCTCAACCCACCCTATCCCCACCCCAGTGGGATCCTGGAGCCTTCTGTGAAATTGGGGGCTTCAGCCTGCCATGTGTTTGCAGCGTGCTGGCTGTCAGAGAAAATATCTGTCAACCTTAGCATCAGATAAGAAAATTTGGGGTTTGACAGAAGGACAGCAAAGAGCAGCCTGAGCTGACTGCCATGTGGCATTCCTGAGCTTTCAGATATTCAGCCTGGAAGATATGCACAGTTTTTAAAAGAAGTCTTTTATCCAGGCAAGAGGGAATAAACACATCTGTATGGCATTGATTTTTTTTTTTTTTTCTTTTCTCCTTTCTTTCTGGGATTTGGAGCTGGGCTGGGAGAAGAAACAATGAAAACATTTGAAACATCTGACACTGAGTTGGGGTTGTGAATAGGCAGTGTTTGGGGGGAAATGAAAGGTGAAATGCCAAATTTAGTTTGGCTCTTCTTTCTTTCTGGCACCACTTTTCTCTCTTATATTCAACCCATATTTTCCTTTTAGCACTGGTGAGGGTGGGGGTGGAGGGGTGCTGTGTGGATCATGTAACATTCCTACTTAGCACATACATAGCTCGCCTTGTCTTAAAAGGGAAACATACACTGACAACAGTAACCTCACAACCTCCCGAGTGCGAGACAACCTTAGGATTCTGTCTTCCAGGATATTTATTTTGGTTACTGTTCAGTGTACTGAGCACTAACCAGGACCCCTTAACTCACCACTAAAATGGGATCAGAATATGAAGGCATGATGTCTTTATTGGAAACACAAAAGATGTAGTTGTATAAGAGCAAACAATTATATTTAAGAAGAAATTATATTTAAGAAGTCATTTGTACAGTGGTAGGGCCAGGTATATCCATGTGTTGGGAAGAAAAGGTTTGGTACTTTATGTTCTGGTGTTGGCTGGGTCATTTTCATCGATACCCACCATTGATGCAGATGGTTCTCTGTTCTGGTCTACTAGATGTCCCAGGCAGCAGGTTAGTTATTTGTGGGCCAATGTGGAGACTGACACTATTCATGTGGATATATGTTGTGGCAGACTTTGGTTCAAACCCTAGGTGTTCTACATAATACCTAAATGGTGTTTGAAATTCAACCACATTTTCTGAGTGTCATATCCCCAGTCTGGAAGAATGAGGTTGTTGTGAGATTAAAATGAAAATAAAATATACAGGTATAAAAGCCTGATATAGTAGGAACATAGCAAATGCTAAATAACCTGCATTTTCTTATTTTCTGCCATTATGTCCTCAACTAGATTCTATGCTTCTAGAGGGCTTGTATACTCATTTTTGAGTATACTTAACTTTAGTGCAGTGTAAACTTATAATGGAAATTCTTTATTAAATATATATTGGTTGATTATAATGGCCTTTTTTCCCCTTTAATTCAAGTTTAAGTTATTTTATTCTAGAGAATGACTCCCCTCGTTGAACCCTTGAGCTTTTTAAAATAATAGCTTGATTGACATATAATTACTGTACCATAAAGTTCACTCTTTTAAAGTGTACACTTCAGTGGCTTTCAGTATATTCATAGACTTGTACTTCCATAGCCACTATCTAATTCCAGAACATTTTCAAAACCCAAAAAGAAATCCCATATCCATTAGCAGTAACTCCTCATTCCCTCTTCCCCCAGCCCCTAAACTGATCATCCATTTTCTGTCTCTGTGGATTTACACATTCTCAACATTTCATAAAAAAGGGAATCATTTATATGCTTCTTTCAGATAGCATGGTGTTTTCAAGGTTCCTCCATGTTATAGCATGGATCAGTACTTCATTCCTTTTAATTGCCAAATAATATTCTGTTGTATGGATATAACATATTTATTTATTCATTCATCAGTTGATGGGCATTTGGGTTGTTTCTACTTTTGGACTTGATGAATAATGATGCTCTAGATATTTGTGTACAGGTTTTTGTGTGGACATATATTTTCAACTCTCTTAGGCCATACATAACTCCATATTTAGGTTTTTGAGGAACTAACAATTTTCCAAATTGGATGCACCATTTTACATTCCCACCAGCAATATATGAGGATACCAATTTTTCCACATCCTTGCCAACATTTATTAATTGTTTGTCTTTCTGATGATAGCTGTTCTAGTGGGTATGAAGTGCTATCTTATTGTTTTGATTTGCATTTTCCTAATGACTAATGGTGTTGAGCATCTTATGCTTACTGGCCATTTGTATATCTTCTTTGGAAAATTGTCTTTTCAAATGCCCATTTTTAAATTGGGTTGTCTTTTTATTGTTGAGTTGTAATAGTTATTTATAAAGTTTGGATACAAGTCTCTTATCTGTTATATGATTTGCAAATATTATCTTCCATTCTGTGGTTTGTTTTTTCAGTTGATGGTATCCTTTGAAGAACAAAAATTTTAATTTTGATTTTAATTTTTCTTTTGTTGCTTGTGATTTGGGGATCATATCTTAGAAACCATTACTTAATCCAAGATCATAAAGATTTGATCCTTTGTTTTTTCTTATAAGAGTTTTATAGTTTTAAAAATAGTTTTAGCTTTTACATTTAGATCAATGATACATTTTGAGTTAATTTTTGTATGTGGTGTGAGGTAGAGATCCTGTCTTCATTATTTTGCATATGAATATTCAATTGTCTTAGTACCATTTGTTGAAAAGATTATTTTCCCCCATTGCATTTTTTGGCACCATTGTCATAAATCAATCGACAAGAAATGTAAGGATTTATTTCCAGACTCTCAATAATACTCCATTGACCTATATATCTATTCTTATACCAGGGGTACACTGGCTTGATTTCTGCAGCTTTATTGTAAGTTTTGAAATCAGGAAATATGAGTCCTCCAACTTGGTTCTTTTTTTAAAGATTGTTTTGGTTATTATGTGTCCCCTGAATATCTATATGAATTGAAGCAGCAGATTGTCAATCTACACAAAAATGTCATTGTCATCTGGGATTTTAATAGGGATCATGTTGAATCTGTAGATCAATTTGGGGAATATGTCATCTCAATATTAAGTTTCCCATCCATGAACATGCATGCCTTTCCAATGATTTATGTCTTTTTTAATTTCTTTGAATGATATATTTTAGTTTTCAATGCACAAGACTTGCTCTTCTTTTGTTAAATTTTTCCTAAGTAATTTATTCTTTTAAATTTTATTTTATTGTAAATGGAAATTTTTGTCAATTTCATTTTCAGATGGTTCATTGTATGTGTATAGAAATACAGTTGATTTTTGTTCATTGATTTTGTATCCTAAACCTTGCTGAAATCATTTGTCAATTCCAGTAGTTTTTTAGTGGATTCCTTAGGATTTCCTATATACAAGATTATGCCATCTATGAATAGAAATAGTTTTACTTGTTTTTTTCCAATCTGGATACCTTTTATTACTTTTTCTTGCCTAATTGCTTTGGCTAGATCCTCCAGTATAATGTTGAATAGAATTTTGTTTTGTTTCTGAGTTACAGGGTGTCCTAGTTTGCTAATGCTGCAGAATGCAAAACACCAGAGATGGATAGGCTTTTATAAAATGGGGGTTTATTTGGCTACACAGTTACAGTCTTAAGGCCCTAAAGTGTCCAAGACAACACATCAGTAATCGGGTACCTTCACTGGAGGATGGCCAATGGCGTCCGGAAAACCTCTGTTAGCTGGGAAGGCACGTGGCTGGCATCTGCTCCAAAGTTCTGGTTTCAAAATGGCTTTCTCCCAGGACATTCCTCTCTAGCAAGCTTGCTCTTCTTCAAAACGTCACTCACAGCTGCACTCCGTTCTGTCTCTTTGAGTCAGCATGTTTTATATGGCTCCACTGATCAAGGCCCACCCTCAATGGGTGGGGTCACACCTCCATGGGAGTATCCCACCAGAGTCACCACCCACAGCTGGATGGGGCACATTGCAAGCAAATCTAACAGCACCAAAACGTCTGTACCACAAGACCACGAAGATAATGGCAGTTGGGGGACACAATACATTCAAACTGGCACACAGGGAGACATCCAGTCTTTCTCCATTAAGTATATCAGCTGTGGGGTTTTGTTAGATGCCTTTTATCAAATGAGAAATTCCCTTTCTATTCCTAGTTTTCTTTGGGTGCTTTTATATGAAAGGGTGTTGCATTTTGCCAAATGTTGTTTTGTGTGGCTATTGAGAGAGTTATGTGGGTTTTCTCTTTTATTATATTAATATGATGTGTTACATTGATTAATTTGTATATGTTGAACCAACCTTGCATACTTGGGTTAAATTGCATTTGGTCAGGGTGTATAATCTATTTTTATATGTTGTTTGACTTATTTTGCTACTATTTTTTTGTATCTATATTCATAACATTTATTGACATCTAGTTTTCTGTTCCTGTGATGCCTTTGTCTGGTTTTAGTATCAGGGTAATACTGTCCACATAAAATGAATTGGGAAGTGTTCCCACCTCTTACATTTTTTGGAGGAGTTTGCGAAATACTGATGTTAATTGTTCTTTAAATGTTTGCTGCAATTCACCAGTAAATCTATCTGGCCTGAACTTTCAGTGTTGGATGTTTGTTTATTACTGACGCTATCTATTAACTTCTTATAGGTCTATTCAGATTTTCTGTTTTTTCTTGAATCAGCTTTAGTAGTTTATGCCTTTCTAGGAGTTTGTCCATTACAACTAGGTTATGAAATTTGTTGGCAGAAATTTTTCATATTATTCCCACATACTCTTTTTATTTCTGTAAGGTCAGTAATGATGTCCCCTCTTTCATTACTGATTTTAGTAATTTGAGTCTTTTTTCTTTTTTCTTAGTCAATCTAGCTAAAGCTTTGTCATTTTTATTGATCTTTTCATATGACCAACTTTTGATTTTGTTGATTTTCTCTATTATTTTTCTATTCCTTTTTTCATCTATTTCCGTTTTAGTCTTTATTAGTTCCTTACTTCTGCTTGTTTTGCATTTAGTTTGTCTCCTTTTTATAGCTTCTTAAAGTGGAAGTTTCATTTGTTGATTTTTATAGCTGTAAGTGCCTGTATTTTAAAAATATAAGCATTACAGCCATAAATTTCCCTAAAAGCACTGCTTTGGCTGCATCCCATAAGTTTTAGAATGTTGTGTTTTTGTTTTCATTCATCTCAAAGTATTTCCTAATTTCCCTGTGACATTTTCTTTGAGCCATCTTTAATAGTAGAGTGTTGTTCAATTTCCATATATTCATGAATTTCCTACATTTCCTTCTATTTTACTTCTAATTTTACTCCATTTTGGTTGGAGAACATACTTCATGTGATTTCAATCCTTTTAAATTTGTTGAGGCTTGTAATATGGCATAACATATGGTTTATCCTGGGGAATATTATGTATGCACTTGAGAAGATTCTGTGTTCTGCTGTTGTTGGGTGGATATGCCTGTTAAGTCTAATTGTTTTTCTAGTGTTGTTCAAGCCTATTTCCTTGTTGATATTCTGCCTAGTTGTTGTATCCACTATTGAAAGGGGGCATTGAAGACTCCAGATGTTATCATTGGATGATGTATCTCTTCCTTCAATTTTGTCATTTTTTGCTTCATGTAATTGGGTGTTTTGCTATTTGGTGTATACATGTTTATAAAATTTTATCTTCTGATGGATTGACTATTTTGTCATTATAAAATGCCCTTCTTTGTCTCTAGTAACACTTTTGGCATAAAGTCTATTCTGCCTGATATTAGCCTGGTTATTTCAGCTTTCTTTTGGATACTGTTTGCATGATATTTCTTTCTCCATCCTTTTACTTTCAACCTATTTTGTCTCTTTGAATCTAAAGTCTGTCTTTTTTTGACAGCGTATAATTAGGTCATTTTTTTTATCCATTCCGCCAACTTCTACCTTTGATTGAACTGTGTGGTCTATTTACATTTAATGTAATCATTATCTCTGGCCTTTTTAAGTGCTGCTTCTGAATATTTCCTCCCTGCTCTTTCTCTCTCTTATTACATTTATTTCCTTTTAAAAATGGTTGTAAACTAAGCATTATCTCTTTAGTGTCATTGACATATTCATCTATGTACTCCCAGTGGTTATTAACATACTCTGTACATATTACATGCCCAATTAATGGTTGCTGAAAGAGGGATGAAGTTTAAGGATTAAAAAAAAATGATTAAACTTGTTGAGAATTTTCCATAGGGGCATGATTCTTTTTATAAAATGCAGTGCTTACCACCAATATCTGATCATTTTGGGGAAACTGAGACAATATACCTCAATTGTAAGTATGTTGTAGGTATGAATCAGGAACCACCCTGTAGGCAAGAGTGAGAGGCTGTCAGTCCCCCCAGAACTCACTTGAATCACTCACCCAATTGCTGGGGGAAGAAGCTGGGATTCATCACTGGGTCTGTGATCTGAGAGAACAAGATATTAGCGAGATTGAGACAGCCCCATTTCTATTTAAGTACAGTGATATTGCCTTCTGATACTTGTAGTCCAATGGATGTCCAGATACACTGGTGTTACCATTTAAGTTACTTCTCTTCTCTGGTACAGGATAAATGAGTGGAAGGAAGAACCAGAAGAGGTTATACTGACGTTATCTCCACTTGGGAGTGGACCAGAAGTTCCCTCTTATTTTAGGTCTCTGTTTAGAAACCTCCCAAACTCAAACTGGATTGAGCAGAGAGTTTATTGACCCATGTAACTGAAAAGCTCAGGAATTCTCCAGGAGCTTGGATGATGCCATGAGAACTGGATTTCTCTTCATCTTTCAGCTCTGCCTTCCAACATGGTGGTTTCATTTCCAGACTCATCCTGGTGGCCCCAAGCTGTACAGGCTCACATCCTCCAAGACTCAAATCCAGCAGAAAAGAGCAGGTGTTTCTTTTCCAAAAGTCCCAATAAAAGAATCATTGCCTTCAATGACTCTGGGCCATATTGTATCCCTGAGCCAATTGCCATGTCCAGAGTAACCAACTGAGTAATGACCTGAGTAACCACCTTTGGATCTAGCATGGCATCAACTCCATCCAAATTGTACATGTGTTAAGTGGAGGAAGGGTGGCTCTGCAGAGGAAAATCAGGGTGTCATTGCCAGGAAAGGAGTGAAATGGATACTGGGCATCAAGAAAGACAGATGTTCATTTCACTTCCCCTTCAAGGAAGTGTAAGATTGTCACGATTCTCCCACTAACATCTTTGAGTTCTGTGCTGTCCAATATTACAGCCACTAAACACATGTGGCTATTGAGCACATGAAATGTGGCTAGTTCAAATTGAGATGTGCTGTAAATTTAAAATACACACCGAGTTTTGAAGACTTAGTAAGAAAAAAATAAAAAATTAATTCTTTATATTGAATACATGTTGAAATAATATTTTGAATTTATTTGGCTAAATAAAATATGTTATTAAAGGAAATCATTTGATTAAAAAATTTTTTTTGTAGTGTGGCTACTAGAAAATTAAAAATTACATTTGTGGCTAACATTTTATTTCTATTAAACAGTTCAGTTCTAAATGTGCATATTTATCTTTCAACTGCTATTTTAAATGGCAAGTCTCTAGAGAGAATTCTTTAGTAGACGTCTTTGTACATATGTGCTTAGTAAATATTGCTGAATAAATGAGTATGTCTGTCTTTAATGGCTCCTCATTACCATTAGGATGGATGCAAGCTTCCTTAACAATCTGACTTTAACAGCATACTTCAAACTAATTTCCTACAGTAGGCTGGACAACATTTCCTGGTCACATTCTGATCAAACAAGCCTCTACATTCTTCCTTACCTGTCCAGCTTGCAGAAATGACAGAGAACAGGACATAGAAAGGAGAGGTGAGTGAGAGGGTGCATGGAAACCTTCTATCATATGAAGAACTGTTCATCTCTTGACATTTAAAGGCACTGAAGCATTCCATATTTTTAGGGAATGGCTGGGGTATTTTCCCCACTAATCTAGTCTTTTGTCTACATGCAACTTGGACTTTCCTGACATTTTTCCTAAGATTTCCAGAATCCATAAATATCATTGATCTCTCTTTGGCTTAAGGTAGTGCATTTGGATTTTGGGTCACTTTCAGCAAGAAGAGTTGCAGGAATGCAGTCTTCACAGAACCTGGCACATGGGCTGTGCACAATCAGTGCTGGTGGGACAAATAAAAGTTTCGGTGGCCTGAGTCCAGAGACCAAGGCAGAGCAAGAACTAGGATCCAGATCTTTTGGCAATGTGATCATGGCTTCTTTTTCCTATACCATGCTGAGCCATGAGAGCGAGATCCTGAAGAAGTGCTATATGCTCTTTAAAAAAGGTGATGTCCTGTGTCCTTCTTTAGGCAGATGAGGAGGGAGATGGAATGGATTGTGGGGGGGAGGGCCATGGTGGCTGTTCTCTCTGAACTTGTTCATGAGGTTTGAGCTGCTCCCTCAGTCCCCCAGGAAATAATGTCTGTGCTAATGTTTCCTACCCTCTTTTCAGGAAAAATGCCTGGGAAGAGTACAAGGCAGACACTCTCCTTCATAGTGGGAGAATATATCCCAGGGCTGAGCCTGAAGCACTCTGCAGAAATGATCTTGGCTGTATTGCAGAAGTTAGTGAGCATGACAGTAGCCTGAAGACTAAGAGTCCTAATGATACACTCCTAATGCTAAAAAGTGCAGGGTGACTGCAGGCATAGCTGGATCCAGATGCTCACATGATATCAGCAGGAAGTTGCTGCTTTCCATCTCTGGCTCTGCCTTTCTTGGCATTGACTTCATCCTTAGGGTGGGGGATTCTGCCTTGAGGTGGCCTCTGACAGCTCTGGGTTTATGTCCTCACAACTGAGTGGCTCTTGATCACTCCAGCAAAACTTTTTAGGATTAGCTCTTATTGGACTCATTTATGTCACGTCTCCATTGCCAATCCATTTCAATATTTCACTACTTATTAAACTATTCAACCAAAATGCACCAATTGCTTTCCATGTTCCTGCAGAATTTTAGGGTCCTGGGAATAAAGCATTATTAAAAAGACATACAAGATGCCTGCATTCATTCTGGAGTGGGACACACACACGAGAGAGAAAAATGAATAAATAACAAGAAGCAACATCAGATAATGATAAGTGCTCAGCAAAACATTAAAATAGGGAGATAGGATCAAATGCGATTGGCTTCCTACTTCAGTTTGGGTGGTGAGAAGGGGTCATCAGTCACCATGGCCAGCAAACGGCACACCTCAATTAGTTACACTGTGGTCACCCCTGTGTCGTGGAGGTGGGGGAGCATTCCCAACCAACCTAGTGCCTGAGAGAGGGCAGGCTTCTAAGGGAAAGCTGAAGTGCTATTTCTAGAAACAGAGAAAATGTATGCTGGGCAGGAGAAAAATAGTTTTAGACTACAGGGATCTTTTTTGTAAAATGTAATTTTTATGAGAGGCCTTCAAATATTGAAAGAAACAAATATGAGCAGTATTTTTTTAGGATTAATTTATTTTATAAGTTCAGTGGTATTGTATTAATCACTGTGAAGTCAGGCTGTGAGAATCATGAAGCTGTTTTGATGAGCCTCAAAACTGCAAATGGAGGTGATGAGTGACAGTCATCTCCTCTCCAAGGAAACCTGACTATCTCAGAATTCACCCATGTGGGAAGTTGTCATTCCTTTGAATTACCATTCACAAAGACTCAAGCTCATGTAGGTTCCCTTCCCCAGATGAGTCTGGGCATGCCTGTGGGAATGCTGGTCCTTTTCATGCATCCATCCTATTTTCTCTTGTCACTTCTGGCTCCAGGGTGGCTGCTGTCTTCTTCCCACAAGCCACTGCTTCTCCTGAAGTTGCCACCATTGTCTCCTGTATGGAGATGTGGACCCAGAACCTTCCCTCCATTCCCTACAGTCAGAGCAAAGACTGGGCTATGTGTTTTGACAGGGTTCTACTGGATATTTGGAGATGATGGAAGGGAAGTACACAGCTGAGAGAAACTTACACTTACTACTAGATATGATAATGCTCAGAGCCTCCCAGGCTGCTGCTCAGGCCAAGGTTTTGTTCTGGAGGTCCTGATGGGTACACCCTCTCTTGCTCCCATCCATTTCCCCTGCTGTCAACAGAAGTGTCCCCCAGCACATCCACCTCTCTGGGTCCAGGCCTCACTCACCGTAAGGCTCAGAGAGATGGAGTAAATTGTATCCTCCCAATCCCAGACTAAGGCCCTAACTTCCTATGGTAGGATCTGCTTCTTCCCAGGATGAGTAAAAGTATGGATAGCCATTCCCTTCAGGAGCAACCCACTTCCTCACACCAGACTTCTGTAGATCAAGTCCACCAATACACATAAATCAGTGTATCAGTACATTTCCCCAAATTTGAATATTTTAGGTTTGTATTATAGCACTGTGGGATGGTGCCAACAAATCCATGCTGAGCTACCCCAAACCCAATCCAGCTTCTTTTCCCTCTCTTCCATCCACTGTGAGGGGGCACGGGGCCAGCTTTGCCAGTTCCTCCAAAAGCTTCTATCCCTTTGAATTCTGATCCTCCTACAAACAACCATTTGAAGGAAAACACACCAAATTCAAAAAGAATAAAAAATGTTCAGCTATATGGTAGACTAAATCTATACGGAAAAGAAACTTTTCTACCCAAAGCCATAGTGATCACAGAGACATATCTCTAAGGGCTCTGAGCATAATCAATCAGGCTACTCAGTTTGTTTGTCTAAAATAGATGTATTTAAGTTAATCTATTGGATTCCCCTCAAGAAGTCCTTGCTTTACATTTGCATATCTTGAAGGCTCATTGTTCTGGTTTTCTCAAGAACAAAACAAACAAAATTCCTCTAAAATGGATGGGCCTATTGCAAAGGTGAGGTCAGGTTTTGGTTAAGATTCTTAACCTGACACATTCAGAGTCCTACATGCATGATCCTACCTTAATTCTCATTTTTTATCCTCTACCACTAACCAATGTGTGGTTGCCTTCAGCTAGAAAAAGTTCTTCACTCTCTCTTGTCTATTCTGTGCCAATTCAGCCTCCAAGCTTTTGGTACTCCAGGATTCCCTCCCCAAAGCTCTCCAAAGCCCATCTCTCCTACAAGGGTTACTTACAGTCAACCTTGTCCAGGAAATCCTCTTAGACTAGCCTACTGTTCTTCTATAATATTCTGTCTCTCTCAACAATTTGTAATTGCTATTTAAGTTGTGGATAGGAATAATGAAGTGAAAAGTCTACTATCTAACTTCATTATATTTTAGGGAAGGAACAGCTTTGACTGAGGAAACACCTTGGTCTGTCCACTGAGGCAATAGGCATGGCTGGAAGACATGGGAGTTGGTGGGTTCAGAGGCACAAAGAGAGATGGCTCTGTTGCTCTACCCAAGATAAAAGAAAGAAAAAGCATTTGTTTTCTGCTTCTGAGAGGGAAGGGCAGAGAAAAGAAGAGAGGTGATGAGAAGGGATGGGAAGGGGATGGGGGAGCCAGTGAGATCATTCAAGGTGGGGCTTCTAAGCAGTGAGATGGGGCGAATGGGGACCTTTTAAAAAGAGGAGTGTCTGATGTTCATTGTGAAGTTGTTTGTTGATGCCACCCCTTTCTCTGCTTCCTCCACAGCTTTAGGAGAGCCTGATGCTCCCACAAGAGTTTTACGTGAATAGGCTTTGGAGAGAATTGAAGAATGAGCTGGGTTTGTGTTTAGGTTGACATGGTGTAAAGCTGAAAACATGGGACAAAGGAAGTAAGAACCTGGGCTCAGTGACTACACCAAAACTGTATAGAAATCTTTGGAAGAATCTTTTGGGAGTTCTAGCTATTCATAGCTACGTCTCAGGGGGCTCACAAGGGAGCTAACCTATTTACAGTCTCGACATTATGAAGCACCACAACAACTTAATAATCCCCAAACCACCTGTCTTAGTTTGCTAATGCTGGAGAATGCAAAACACCAGAGATGGATAGGCTTTTATAAAACGGGGGTTTATTTCACTAAACAATTAGTCTTAAGGCCACAAAGCATCCAAGGTAACACCTCAGCAATCGGGTACCTTCACCGGAGGACGGCCAGTGGTGTCCGGAAAACCTCTGTTAGCTAGGAAGGCAGCTGGCATCTGCTCCAAAGCTCCGGCCTCAAAACGGCTTTCTCCCAGGACGTTCCTCTCTAGCAAGCTTGCTTCTCTTCAAAACATCACTCCCAGCTGCACTCTCTTTCTTCCCCCCAAGTCAGCTCATTTATATAGCTCCACCGATCAAGGCCCACCCCGAATGGGTGGGACCACGCCTCCATGGGAACATCTCATCAAAATTATCTCCCACAGCTGGGTGGCGCACACTCCAAGAAAATCTAACCAGCACCAAAACGTCTGCCCCACACAAGACCACAAAGATAATGGCATTTGGGGGACACAATACATTCAAACTGGCACACCACCTGTGGAGTATCTCTTGCCCCAGGTCCTACTCCTAGAAGCTCCTCCATGGTTTCTTCCTCACATTGTCTCTCGCTTTCTGTGATGCCTCCTTCCTCTTCCTTCCTGTATCATCTTGTCTTATTTAAACTTTGGCTTCTAGCATCTACTCTCTCTGTAAGCACAACAAAGACCTGGTAATGGACTAAACAATCAAAAGGTCATTCCTTTGGGGGTAATGAGAGATAGGGATGCAGAGGAGGTGCACTGCAAATCTTTATAGTTCATTATATATTTTAACATATTTAATATGTACATAGACATATTCATATAGGCCTTATCAGAAATTCTAATTTTTACATTTTTTGAAAGTGGGCACCCTTGATTTTTTAATGAGCACCCTCCTTGCTTCCTCATCAAACATTCAGCACAGTGATAGGCACATATTCCTTATTTACTAAGTCATGGATAACCATCAGCATGTTACATAACATCCACGGTATGAGGGAGAACAAGAATGGGTTCAGTAATAGTATGAGGAACTTTTCATGTGTATCTATAGTGTATTAAATGCCTACTGTACATCCTATACTCTATGCAAGTCTTCCTATTTAATTTTCACTACTGAGCCATGCTACTGAATTCCAGGAATTGCACAAGAGGGTGGCTACAACCATCTCATAACATAGATTTCATAAGAGCCATTGCACAGATGAGGAGTCTGGGGTTCAAAGAAACATTAACTCTGCCTAAGTTTTCACAGCTGGAGTTGCAGAAACAAAACACTTGCCCTGGTCTTTCTCACTCCACAGCCCATATTCTTTTTCTCTCACTTTACCACAAAACAAATCTATTTCAGACATTTGAAGACAACCTGATATGTAATGAAAAGGTGTGTGATGTAACCAATATGCTATGGAGTAGGGAGGGAATGGATGGGTTCAGGGTGACATACTTCTCTCCATCAGTTTTTCTCAAAGGGGCCACTACTGGCTTTTTTTTTTTTTTTTTTTTACTGGACAATTCTTCATTATGTGAGAATGTTTTGTGTGTTGCAAGATATTTTTATCCTTAGCTTCTGCTCATCAGCTGCAAATAATGTCCCTTCTCTTGTGACACTCATAAAATAAATGTTCCCAGGTATATCCAAATGTCACTAAGAGAGTGGTAGTGCCCCTCCACCCTGAATTACTATTGTAAACCCAGCTGCCTCCCTAGGCCCCCTTTAGTTTTAAGAGCCAATAATTCTGTATAGAAATGAATGGATGAATGAATGAATGAATAGGTGAAGGAGAGAAGGCCAGGAATGATCCCAGGCATAGGATGATCTTAAAGCATGGGATATTTCTGTGGTCTTGGAGTACTGAGAATATGGGGACTCCCAGGATGATACCACTGGAAGTGTGTTGTAGGACTCAGATGTGAGACGAAAGAACCCAGAAGGCAAACTTCACCTACTCTTCAGTTTAGCTCTAACCAGATGCCTTCCGGATGCTTTCAAGCCTATCCATTGAAGACTCTCCTTGCTAAATAGCAGCCCAGAGTGGGAACAGAGAGAGGGAAGGAGGCACATCAGCCTCACTATAGTAAAGTGGAATACCATCACCCTCGACGCTAATGCAAACCAGCTGCTGGCCGGCCCCAGCTTGCGATAGAACAGACAGAATTCTTGGACACTGAGTTATTCTTAGAAGCATGTGTACAGCCTCCTGGCAGGGCTCACTGTGAACTGGCTGTTGCCAGCCCCCTGTCAGGAAGTGGTGCCAGCAGACCCAAGAGGGATTGTTCTCGCTTATGAAAAATAACTTTGGGATTTTAATTTCAAATTACCCACAGAGCTGAGGCCTGGGGTATGGAGAATAGAGGTAAGGGCAGACATGAGAGCAGGACAAAACAAGAGGGACAAAAGAACACCATCCATTTGTTCAACAAGTATTTATTGAGTGTTTACTTTGTGCAGATGCCGGGGTAACTTACCACCTCCAAACTTGACATTTGAACTGGAATGGTAGACAGTTGTCTAGACCTTGTTTTCCTATGGGAATGGGCACTCCCACATGCTTTTAGGCTCTGTTCATTGAGTACTTTCTGTACGCCAGACCCTTTACATCGGAGATCTCATTCAGACTTCACAAGAACATTGTGATGGGAGGGATCACTGCTTCTATTTTACAGGAAACTGAGCATTGGAGAAGGAAGCTGCTCAAGGTCCCAGAGCTATCAAGTGGCAGGGCCAGGATTTGAACTCAGGCCAGTCAACTTCTGCATCTGTGTCTGTGTTAATCACCAACTATACGCCCAGGCTGAGCTCGACATTGGGGCTATGAAACTAAATAAAGGAGCTCCTCCCAGCCGTCAATTTTCTCTGCTACAATGTCTGTGGGAGAGACATACATAAAGATAAAGGTCATTGAATGACCCAGAGTTATAATAATGGATTTATAAAGCAGATCAGAGCTACTGATGGATTCTACTGGGATGCGCTAGGGATGGTTTTGCAGAGGAGGGAATGGTCGATTTTACACAGGTGCTAAATGGAAGGCAAGGGGCAAAGAGCACTTCAAGCAGAGCCACAGCAGGTGTAATGCCATTGAGGCTGGAAAAGCAGAGAGTCGGGTGGCAACCATGAGGGGCTCCATGGGGCTGTGGTACAGGGTTCTCCGAGGAGATATGGGATGAGTTGGAAAAGCAAGCAAGATATGACCATGAAGGGACTTGTAGGACAGACCAAAGAGCTGGAACTTTGTCCTGTAAGAACAGAAAAGTTAAGGATCGATTTGTTTAGGTATTTGCTCATTCAATAAGTATGTATTGAGCACCTGCTGTATGTCAGGCAATCTACATCTAAAGAGTTTAAAGCAGGAAATATGTGCATGATCTGCATTTTAGAAAAAAAAAATACTAGCTGTGTGGAAGAGCAATAAGGTCTTTAAGTGGCCCAGGAGAAAGATGAGCCGAGAATGACCAGCGGTAGCAGCTGGGGGCTCAGGGACATATATAACAATATGGGAAGCCCCTCTACTTAACATACAGGGTGTGATGGTTAATTTTATGTGTCAATTTAGCTAGGTTATGATGTTCAGTTGTTTAGTTAAATACTGGCCTCATTGTTACTGTGGAGGTATTTGGTAGATGGGATTCGCATCTACAATTAGTTGGCCTTAAATAAAGGACAATATGCTCCGTAATCAGAAGGCGGTCTTAACAGCAAGAACTGAGGGTTCCAGAGGGCAGAAGACATCAACATCAACTGTTGCTGGAATTTCCAGGCTGGCAGCTTCCACTGGGCAGTTTGGCAGAAATGTAACATCACTCTACTGGAGTTTCTAGCCTGCAGCCTGCCATATGGAGTTTGGATTTGCCAGCCCCTATGGTCTTGTGGTCTCTAATACATACCTACACATGTACATGCATACATCCGTACATCCTGTTGGGTCTCTTTCTCTGGAAAACCCTGACTAATACATAGGGGATTAAGCCCTTCATTTCTGCTGTGAAATACAGTAATTAATGTCCTCAACTTAGGAAGTGCCTGCATATGTGGGTTACTCTCCAGAACACCCAGGCATGTCTGCTCCCACCAGTAGGATGTTCATCAAGGATCATTTGTGTTTGGTTCCAAACCCACTTATGTCGGTCTTAGTTATTAATGACAATGAAATATTAACTAGATCAATGATAGTAGCGTACAAAAAGAGAGAAATTTCTGTGAATGCTGAGATGAAAGGTTTGAAAAGTCTTACTAAGAAGAATTGCTTAGAAAAATTGCTATGGAATTAGATGCAGGTGAGACAATGAAAGGATTGGGAAAATCGTAAAATTCTAAAAAGAATTCTACATTCATATTGCTTTACAAGGGTCTTTAAGTTTCTCTCTACTTCAAAGAAACCGGAGCTGGAAATTGGAGATGATGCATTATGGGTGTGGTTTCTGTAAGAAAGATGACAAGGAACCTCAGTCAGCAGATCTGTTCTCAAAGAAAAGCCTTGGCTCCACATCAAAAGAGTGGTGAATGAGTGTGCATTTATATGCTTTAAGTTAAAATTAAACAGGTTTGAAGTATGTATATATCATTTTTTAACTTTAAGAAAAGTTTTTATTGAAGTGTAACATTCATAAGGAAAAGTGCACAGATCTGAGAATATAGTGAGATGTGTTTTTACAAAGTGAACACCCATTGTAACCAGCAACCAGATTAAGAAAACAGAATTTTGCCAGCCTTAGAAATCTCTTCTCATGCCTTATCCTAATCATTACACACTCCCACCTCATATGTAACTACAGCTCTGACTTCTATCAGCATTGATTAATTTCATCTATTATAAATATTAAATCAAGCTGAATATTTTTATTTTTGGTTTTCGTTTGACTTCTTTTGCTTGGCATTGTTTTTGTGAATTCATCGATGTTGTTGAGTGTAGCAATAATTTGCTCAATCTCATTGACATAGTATTTTATGAGCTGTATAGAGTTACACAGTAAGCACTTAATGAATAATAGACGTGAGTGACCACTAGCAAGACATACCTGAGAGCTGTTCACCATCTGAGCTCAGATGGCACTCTGGAAGTGGTGAGTACCCCAATTTATTTATCCATTCCACTTTTGAAGGATATTTATGTTATTTCCAGTTTCTGGTTATTATGACTAGTGCTTCTTTGAACATTTTTATTTAGTTCTTTGATGAGATGAATAGATGAATGCATCTATTTTGGATACATATCTTGGAGGAGAATTTCTGGATCTGAAGCTGTACATATATTTTGCTTTAGTAGATAGTGCCGAAGTATTTTCCAAATGGTTATGTCAGTTTACACTTCCATCTAAGAGTATAAAGTTCTAGTGGCTCCAACATTATTGGCCAACATTTGGTATTGTCAAACTTGTTGCTTTTAATTTTAGCTGTCCTTGTAAGGGGTGTAGTTATATCTCATTTTTTGTTTGTTTTTAATAAACTTTTAAATTTTGGAATAATTTAGATTTACAGAAAATTTGCAAAGATAGTGCAGAGAGTTCCTGTATACCCCTCACCCAGTTTCCCCACTGCTAACAACCTGCCTTACCAGATCATATTTGTCAACATTAAGACACTGACGTTGATACATTACTATTAAGAAATCTCCAGATTTTATTGCAGTTTTTTCCAGTTTTTCCATTGCTGCCCTCTTTCTGTTTCAGGAACCATTCCAAAGTACCATATTGCATTTAGTTGTCCTGTCTTCTTAGTCTTTTCTTGTCTGGGACAGTTTCCCAGTCTTTCCTTGTTTTTCTTGACCTTGAAGTTATTGAGAAATACTGACCAGGTATCCCATAGGATGTCACCAATCTGGGTTTGTCTGATACGTTTCTCATGTTTAGACTCCAGGGTGAAAGGTTTTTGGAAAGGATGTTAACCATCATCACTTGGTTGAAGTTGCCAAGTTTTCCACTGTAAATTCACTATTTTCCCCTTCCCCTACTCTGGTTTGGAAGTGAGTCATTAGGTCTAGACCACCCTCAGAGGAGGGGTAGGGGGATTAAGCTCTACATCCTGGAGGAAGGATTATCTACATATATCATTTGGAATTCTTCTACAAGGAAGTTTTGTATCTTCTTCCCCATTCTTTCATTTATATATCTCTCTCAACTACCTCTATCCATCTGTCTGGCTGTTGATCTATCTATCTATCTATCTATCTATCTATCTATCTATCTATCATCTATCTATCTATCTTAGTATGGGCTCTTATATATTTATTTTATATTTTGGGTTATAATTCAGTATTACACTATTTATTTTATTGCTCAAACTTTTCCAGCTTTGGCCATTGGATGTTCTTTCAGGGTGGCTTCTGTATCCCTTTGACCTGTCTTCCCCACCCCCATCCTTTTTTTTTTTTTTTAATTTTTGAGCACTTCCTTACTGGTACTGCAGGATACTCCAGGCTCATATTGTACTTTCTCTGCTCTGGCCTTAGAATTGCCCATTTCCCTAAGGCATTCTAGTTCCTCTTATTAGAGAATAGTATTTAGAAACCAAGATGTGGGTACTGGGTGTTTCATTGTGGCTTTAGTTTTATCTCCCATGAAGATAAACACCTTTTCAAATGTTTATTGGCTATCTGGATATTCTTTTTAATGAAGTGACTATTAAGACATTTGTCTGTTTTTCTATTGTGTTGTCTACATTTTTCCTATAGATTTTTGTAGGCAATCTTTTTTCTTATTTTTTGAAACATATTTTGGAGAGGCGGGGCAAGATGGCGGACTGGGGAGCTGTATGTTTTACTTACTCCTCCAGGAAAGTAGGTAGAAAGCCAGGAACTGCGTGGACTGGACACCACAGAGCAATCTGACTTTGGGCATACTTCATACAACACTCATGAAAACGTGGAACTGCTAAGATCAGCGAAATCTGTAAGTTTTTGTGGCCAGGGGACCCGCGCCCCTCCCTGCCAGGCTCAGTCCTGTGGGAGGAGGGGCTGTCAGCTCCAGGAAGGAGAAGTGAGAACTGCAGTGGCAGCCCTTATCGGAAACTCATTCTACTGATCCAAACTCCAACCATAGATAGACTGAGACCAGACACCAGAGAATCTGAGAGCAGCCAGCCCAGCAGAGAGGAGACAGGCATAGAAAAAAACAACACGAAAAACTCCAAAATAAAAGCGGAGGATTTTTGGAGTTCTGGTGAACATAGAAAGGGGAAGGGCAGAGCTCAGGCCCTGAGGCGCATATGCAAATCCCGAAGAAAAGCTGATCTCTCTGCCCTGTGGACCTTTCCTTAATGGCCCTGGTTGCTTTGTCTCTTAGCATTTCAATAACCCATTAGATCTGTGAGGAGGGCCCTTTCTTTTTTTTTTTTTTAATCCTTTTTTCTTTTTCTAAAACAATTACTCTAAGAAGCCCAATACAGAAAGCTTCAAAGACTTGCAATTTGGGCAGGTCAACTCAAGAGCAGAACTAAGAGAGCTCTGAGACAAAAGGCAATAATCCAGTGGCTGAGAAAATTCACTAAACACCACAACTTCCCAAGAAAAGGGGGGTGTCCGCTCACAGCCACCATCCTGGTGGACAGGAAACACTCCTGCCCATCGCCAGCCCCATAGCCCAGAGCTGCCCCAGACAACCCAGTGTGACGGAAGTGCTTCAAATAACAGGCACACACCACAAAACTGGGCGTGGACATTAGCCTTCCCTGCAACCTCAGCTGATTGTCCCAGAGTTGGGAAGGTGGAGCAGTGTGAATTAACAAAGCCCCATTCAGCCATCATTTCAGCAGACTGGGAGCCTCCCTACACAGCCCAGCAGCCCAGAACCGCCCTGGGGGGACGGCACTCACCTGTGACATAGCACAGTCATCCCTCAACAGAGGACCCGGGGTGCACGGCCTGGAAGAGGGGCCCACTTGCAAGTCTCAGGAGCCATACGCCAATACCAAGGACTTGTGGGTCAGTGGCAGAGACAAACTGTGGCAGGACTGAACTGAAGGATTAGACTATTGCAGCAGCTTTAAAACTCTAGGATCACCAGGGAGATTTGATTGTTAGGGCCACCCCCCCTCTCTGACTGCCCAGAAACACGCCCCATATACAGGGCAGGCAACACCAACTACACACGCAAGCTTGGTACACCAATTGGACCCCACAAGACTCACTCCCCCACTCACCAAAAAGGCTAAGCAGGGGAGAACTGGCTTGTGGAGAACAGGTGGCTCGTGGATGCCACCTGCTGGTTAGTTAGAGAAAGTGTACTCCACGAAGCTGTAGATCTGATAAAGTAGAGATAAGGACTTCAATTGGTCTACAAATCCTAAAAGAACCCTATCAAGTTCAGCAAATGCCACGAGGCCAAAAACAACAGAAAATTATAAAGCATGTGAAAAAACCAGACGATATGGATAACCCAAGCCCAAGCACCCAAATCAAAATATCAGAAGAGACACAGCACCTAGAGCAGCTACTCAAAGAACTAAAGATGAACAATGAGACCATAGTACTGGATACAAAGGAAATCAAGAAGACCCTAGAAGAGCATAAAGAAGACATTGCAAGACTAAATAAAAAAATGGATGATCTTATGGAAATTCAAGAAACTGTTGACCAAATTAAAAAGATTCTGGACACTCATAGTACAAGACTAGAGGAAGCTGAACAACGAATCAGTGACCTGGAAGATGACAGAATGGAAAATGAAAGCATAAAAGAAAGAATGGGGAAAAAAATTGAAAAAATCGAAATGGACCTCAGGGATATGATAGATAATATGAAACGTCCGAATATAAGACTCATTGGTGTCCCAGAAGGAGAAGAAAAGGGTAAAGGTCTAGGAAGAGTATTCAAAGAAATTGTTGGGGAAAACTTCCCAAATCTTCTAAACAACATAAATACACAAATCATAAATGCTCAGCGAACTCCAAATAGAATAAATCCAAATAAACCCACTCCGAGACATACACTGATCACACTGTCAAACACAGAAGAGAAGGAGCAAGTTCTGAAAGCAGCAAGAGAAAAGCAATTCACCACATACAAAGGAAACAGCATAAGACTAAGTAGTGACTACTCAGCAGCCACCATGGAGGCGAGAAGGCAGTGGCACGACATATTTAAAATTCTGAGTGAGAAAAATTTCCAGCCAAGAATACTTTATCCAGCAAAGCTCTCCTTCAAATTTGAGGGAGAGCTTAAATTTTTCACAGACAAACAAATGCTGAGAGAATTTGCTAACAAGAGACCTGCCCTACTGGAGATACTAAAGGGAGCCCTACAGACAGAGAAACAAAGACAGGACAGAGAGACTTGGAGAAAGGTTCAGTACTAAAGAGATTTGGTATGGGTACAATAAAGGATATTAATAGACAGAGGGGAAAAATATGACAAACATAAACCATAGGATAAGATGGCTGATTCAAGAAATGCCTTCACGGTTATAACGTTGAATGTAAATGGATTAAACTCCCCAATTAAAAGATATAGATTCACAGAATGGATCAAAAAAAATGAACCATCAATATGTTGCATACAAGAGACTCATCTTAGACACAGGGACACAAAGAACTGAAAGTGAAAGGATGGAAAAAAATATTTCATGCAAGCTACAGCCAAAAGAAAGCAGGTGTAGCAATATTAATCTCAGATAAAATAGACTTCAAATGTAGGGATGTTTTGAGAGACAAAGAAGGCCACTACATACTAATAAAAGGGGCAATTCAACAAGAAGAAATAACAATCATAAATGTCTATGCACCCAATCAAGGTGCCACAAAATACATGAGAGAAACACTGGCAAAACTAAAGGAAGGAATTGATGTTTCCACAATAATTGTGGGAGACTTCAACACATCACTCTCTCCTATAGATAGATCAACCAGACAGAAGACCAATAAGGAAATTGAAAACCTAAACAATCTGATAAATGAATTAGATTTAACAGACATATACAGGACATTACATCCCAAATCACCAGGATACACATACTTTTCTAGTACTCATGGAACTTTCTCCAGAATAGATCATATGCTGGGACATAAAACAAGCCTCAATAAATTTAAAAAGATTGAAATTATTCAAAGCACATTCTCTGACCACAATGAAATACAATTAGAAGTCAATAACCCTCAGAGACTTAGAAAATTCACAAATACCTGGAGGTTAAACAACACACTCCTAAACAATCAGTGGGTTAAAGAAGAAATAGCAAGAGAAATTGCTAAATATATAGAGACAAATGAAAATGAGAACACAACAAACCAAAACCTATGGGATGCAGCAAAAGCAGTGCTGAGGGGGAAATTTATAGTACTAAATGCATATATTAAAAAGGAAGAAAGAGCCAAAATCAAAGAACTAATGGATCAACTGAAGAAGCTAGAAAATGAACAGCAAACCAATCCTAAACCAAGTACAAGAAAAGAAATAACAAGGATTAAAGCCGAAATAAATGACATAGAGAACAAAAAAACTATACAGAGGATAAATATCACCAAAAGTTGGTTCTTTGAGAAGATCAACAAGATTGACAAGCCCCTAGCTAGACTGACAAAATCAAAAAGAGAGAAGACCCATATAAACAAAATAATGAATGAAAAAGGTGACATAACTGCAGATCCTGAAGAAATTAAAAAAATTATGAGAGGATATTATGAACAACTGTATGGCAACAAACTGGATAATGTAGAGGAAATGGACAATTTCCTGGAAACATATGAACAACCTAGACTGACCAGAGAAGAAATAGAAGACCTCAACCAACCCATCACAAGCAAAGAGATCCAATCAGTCATCAAAAATCTTCCCACAAATAAATGCCCAGGGCCAGATGGCTTCACAGGGGAATTCTACCAAACTTTCCAGAAAGAACTGACACCAATCTTACTCAAACTCTTTCAAAACAGTGAAGAAAATGGAACACTACCTAACTCATTTTATGAAGCTAACATCAATCTAATACCAAAACCAGGCAAAGATGCTACAAAAAAGGAAAACTACCGGCCAGTCTCCCTAATGAATATAGATGCAAAAATCCTCAACAAAATACTTGCAAATCGAATCCAAAGACACATTAAAAAGTCATACACCATGACCAAGTGGGGTTTTTTCCAGGCATGCAAGGATGGTTCAACATAAGAAAATCAATCAATGTATTACAACACATTAACAAGTCAAAAGGGAAAAATCAATTGATCATCTCAATAGATGCTGAAAAAGCATTTGACAAAATCCAACATCCCTTTTTGATAAAAACACTTCAAAAGGTAGGAATTGAAGGAAACTTCCTCAACATGATAAAGAGCATATATGAAAAACCCACAGCCAGCATAGTACTCAATGGTGAGAGACTGAAAGCCTTCCCTCTAAGATCAGGAACAAGACAAGGATGCCCGCTGTCACCACTGTTATTCAACATTGTGCTGGAAGTGCTAGCCAGGGCAATCCGGCAAGACAAAGAAATAAAAGGCATCCAAATTGGAAAAGAAGAAGTAAAAGTGTCATTGTTTGCAGATGATATGATCTTATATCTAGAAAACCCTGAGAAATCGACGATACAGCTACTAGAGCTAATAAACAAATTTAGCAAAGTAGCGGGATACAAGATTAATGCACATAAGTCAGTAATGTTTCTATATGCTAGAAATGAACAAACTGAAGAGACACTCAAGAAAAAGATACCATTTTCAATAGCAACTAAAAAAATCAAGTACCTAGGAATCAACTTAACCAAAGATGTAAAAGACCTATACAAAGAAAACTACATAACTCTATTAAAAGAAATAGAAGGGGACCTTAAAAGATGGAAAAATATTCCATGTTCATGGATAGGAAGGCTAAATGTCATTAAGATGTCAATTCTACCCAAACTCATCTACAGATTCAATGCAATCCCAATCAAAATTCCAACAACCTACTTTGCAGACTTGGAAAAGCTAGTTATCAAATTTATTTGGAAAGGGAAGATGCCTCGAATTGCTAAAGACACTCTAAAAAAGAAAAACGAAGTGGGAGGACTTACACTCCCTGACTTTGAAGCTTATTATAAAGCCACAGTTGCCAAAACAGCATGGTACTGGCACAAAGATAGACATATAGATCAATGGAATCGAATTGAGAATTCAGAGATAGACCCTCAGATCTATGGCCGACTGATCTTTGATAAGGCCCCCAAAGTCACCGAACTGAGCCATAATGGTCTTTTCAACAAATGGGGCTGGGAGAGTTGGATATCCATATCCAAAAGAATGAAAGAGGACTCCTACCTCACCCCCTACACAAAAATTAACTCAAAATGGACCAAAGATCTCAATATAAAAGAAAGTACCATAAAACTCCTAGAAGATCATGTAGGAAAACATCTTCAAGACCTTGTATTAGGCGGCCACTTCCTAGACTTTACACCCAAAGCACAAGCAACAAAAGAGAAAATAGATAAATGGGAACTCCTCAAGCTTAGAAGTTTCTGCACCTCAAAGGAATTTCTCAAAAAGGTAAAGAGGCAGCCAACTCAATGGGAAAAAATTTTTGGAAACCATGTATCTGACAAAAGACTGATATCTTGCATATATAAAGAAATCCTACAACTCAATGACAATAGTACAGACAGCCCAATTATAAAATGGGCAAAAGATATGAAAAGACAGTTCTCTGAAGAGGAAATACAAATGGCCAAGAAACACATGAAAAAATGTTCAGCTTCACTAGCTATTAGAGAGATGCAAATTAAGACCACAATGAGATACCATCTAACACTGGTTAGAATGGCTGCCATTAAACAAACAGGAAACTACAAATGCTGGAGGGGATGTGGAGAAATTGGAACTCTTATTCATTGTTGGTGGGACTGTATAATGGTTCAGCCACTCTGGAAGTCAGTCTGGCAGTTCCTTAGAAAACTAGATATAGAGCTACCATTCAATCCAGCGATTGCACTTCTCGGTATATACCCGGAAGGTCGGAAAGCAGTGACACGAACAGATATCTGCACGCCAATGTTCATAGCAGCATTATTCACAATTGCCAAGAGATGGAAACAACCCAAATGTCCTTCAACAGATGAGTGGATAAATAAAATGTGGTATATACACACGATGGAATACTACGCGGCAGTAAGAAGGAACGATCTCGTGAAACATATGACAACATGGATGAACCTTGAAGACATAATGCTGAGCGAAATAAGCCAGGCACAAAAAGAGAAATATTATATGCTACAACTAATGTGAACTTTGAAAAATGTAAAACAAATGGTTTATAATGTAGAATGTAGGGGAACTAGCAATAGAGAGCAATTAAGGAAGGGGGAACAATAATCCAAGAAGAACAGATAAGCTATTTAATGTTCTGGGGATGCCCAGGAATGACTATGGTCTGTTAATTTCTGATGGATATAGTAGGAACAAGTTCACAGAAATGTTGCTATATTATGTAACTTTCTTGGGGTAAAAGTAGGAACATGGTGGAAGTTAAGCAGTTATCTTAGGTTAGTTGTCTTTTTCTTACTCCCTTGTTATGGTCTCTTTGAAATTTTCTTTTATTGTATGTTTGTTTTCTTTTTAACTTTTTTTTTCATACAGTTGATTTAAAAAAGAAGGGAAAGTTAAAAAAAAAAAAAAAGAAAAACAAGGAAAAAAAAAAGATGTAGTGCCCCCTTGAGCAGCCTGTGGAGAATGCAGGGGTATTGGCCTACCCCACCTCGATGGTTGCTAACATGACCACAGACATAGGGGACTGGTGGTTTGATGGGTTGAGCTCTCTACCATAAGTTTTACCCTTGGGAAGACGGTTGCTGCAAAGGAGAGGCTAGGCCTCCCTATGGTTGTGCCTAAGAGCCTCCTCCCGAATGCCTCTTTGTTGCTCAGATGTGGCCCTCTCTCTCTGGCTAAGCCAACTTGAAAGGTGAAATCACTGCCCTCCCCCGTACATGGGATCAGACACCCAGGGGAGTGAATCTCCCTGGCAACGTGGTATTTGACTCCCGGGGAGGAATGTAGACCTGGCATCGTGGGACGGAGAACATCTTCTTGACCAAAAGGGGGATGTGAAAGGAAATGAAATAAGCTTCAGTGGCAGAGAGATCCCAAAAGGAGCCGAGAGGTCACTCTGGTGGGCACTCTTACGCACACTTTAGACAACCCTTTTTAGGTTCCAAAGAATTGGGGTAGCTGGTGGTGGATACCTGAAACTATCAAACTACAACCCAGAACCCATGAATCTCGAAGACAGTTGTATAAAAATGTAGCTTATGAGGGGTGACAATGGGATTGGGAAAGCCATAAGGACCACACTCCACTTTGTCTAGTTTATGGATGGATGAGTAGAAAAATAGGGGAAGGAAACAAACAGACAAAGGTACCCAGTGTTCTTTTTTACTTCAATTGCTCTTTTTCACTCTAATTATTATTCTTGTTATTTTTGTGTGTATGCTAATGAAGGTGTAAGGGATTGATTTAGGTGATGAATGTACAACTATGTAATGGTACTGTAAACAATCGAAAGTACGATTTGTTTTGTATGACTGCGTGGTATATGAATATATCTCAATAAAATGAAGATAAAAAAACAAACAAAAAAAAACATATTTTGTGTTGTAAATGTATTGTAAATATCTTCTACTTTGTGGCTTGTCTTATCATTCTATTAATAGTGTCTGTGAAAAACAGAATTCCTTCATATCATTGTGCTACAGTTACAGTCTAATGGCTAACTATGGCTCACATCTACTCTTCAGTCCTCTTAAAAAATGAATTCTAAATGCAAGCAAAACAAAACAAAACAAAAACAAACAAAAAACAAACCCCACAAAAATCCTTCTTTATTCAACTTCAGTATTCGAATCCTATACAGTCATAGACAAGGAATTCCAAAATGAAAATTTTCAGCACAATTCTGCTTGTCTTCTTAGCTTCCTGTTCTAGCAGCTGCTTTGAGGGGAAGGAATGTGGGCTCACTTCTCTCTTTTTCTTCTCTAGGGGATCTTGGTTCCTCAATTCCTGACTATCTTGGAAGCCCCAAACAATAATTTTTATTTCCCCAGCTCTGTGAGAATGTCGCCTTAACATGTGCCCTCTGCCTGGGTTCCTTGCAAATGCTGCTGGGGGAGAAAGAGAGCAGAATGCTGGCTCATCTCTCCGTGGTTCCTTTCCCTCAAGGATCCTGGTTTCTCACGTCCTCGCAGACTTGAGACTCTCTGATGGCTTCGAACAGATTCTTTTTTGTAATTTAATTGGCCTTTCTAGTTGTTCTTGGCATAAACATGGGTCTGCTGCAAGCTACTCAATATAGGTAGAGGCAGAGATATGAATATATCTTTTTATTGTTTTAAATTTCTAACTTCAATGGACTTTTAAAATTAATCAGTCAACTAGGAGTCTTGGTTGTGTTGGATAAGATATTTGCTACCATGATGATGATATATGATAGCAATAGCAGCTTAACATCCATTAACCAGGTGGCAGACTCCATGCTAAATTATTAATATGCATGTTCTCATTTTACCCTCCTAAGCACCCTGAAGGTAGGTATATTATTCTCACATTTTGGATGAGAAACTGAACTCAATTACGTATGAGTAACATACTCATACTTTATATCTTAAGATATAAAACAAGGCCACCAGATACAAGAAGCTACACCCTTACATAGTCTTCAAAGGCTATTTAGAACACAATTTACTCTTGCAGTTGATGCATTTTGGGTTTGAGGAACAGAGAAGGGCTAACAGGGGCAGGGAAAACTGGAGGTCTAGAATGGAAATGTGGAAAGTCAAACAGAAAGGCAAAGGGACAGACTCCTTCTAAGTAGGGGATTGACTTCTTGCCCAGCAAAAAGGGAGATTCTAGTCCCCAAATAACTATATTTGCCCAAATCTTCAGAAATCCAGTGTTTCATATTTTTATGTTTTTGAAAAGGGCACGCATCTTACAATAAATGTAAAAAAATACTTGTCAGCTGCCCTGCATTGGCGTGAGGTATAACAGAGTTGTCATTGTTAAAACACATACTACCTGTCTAGTCATCTGCTTGTCACTGTGTTATTCGATTTGGTAACAGCATGCGGGATTTAATTTAATTTACAGGTTGCCCTTACATGAAGCTTCTTCACAAAGATCATATTAAGATTAAGCATAGAAATAAGAACTTGTTGAATTCACAGTTTTCCCATCATATGTGGGAAATGCCATTAACACAGTTGAATTAGCCAAATATTTTGGAATACAGCTTCGGCTTTTCAAGCCAACAGTAGCTGGCATGACTGATTCATGCGTCATGAAGGACATCACTCAAGCAGCCGATGTTTACCTGTCAAAAGCTTCCTGCTGACTTTCAAGTGAAGCTACTTAGCTTCCAGGAATATATAATTCAATTAAGGAAAAAACAGAACTGGGAATGCAGACAGACTATAGTACTCTTTGATGTGCCTGGAAGTTATTCTGTTAGTCAGTTTCTTAAAAGACCAACACCGAAGATTCGAGTGTGAGAAAAACTACAGGCTAGTGGTTAAAATGCAGATTCTGACACCATATTGCTTGGGTTTAAATCTCTGCCTGTCACTACCTAGGTGATCTTGGGCAACTCTTTTGGCCTCGATGTCCTAAACTGTAAATGGGGATAATAATTGCACCTATCTTAAAAGGATTGTCTTGAGGGTTAAATGAGACAGTCTGGTCCATGCAAAACACTTAGAAGAAAGCTGGGCATAAGGAAAGTGCTCAATAAACATTACTATTAGGACAAACAGCACATCATCCCAATGCTATTCCCAATGTTGGGCCCAATTGTCTGTGGCCAAAAGCAATTCAGAAAAATATTTAGATTGGAAATTTAAAGAGACTGTAGGGGATAATTTTGAATGTGGTATGTATGAAGCAAGTGGTCTTTAAGTATATAGATAAATGTGTGTCAGCCAGTAAAGGTGTTTTGTTATTATTTTTAACTTACATTGAATGTAGTATTCCTTTTTTTCCCCACCAAAGCTGGTGTTAAATAACATTGTCAATACCTGAAATCTGTAAACTCTTCTCCATCAGCAGCCCTGCAGTCTGAGCTACCAACTCATGCCTGGGTTACTTCAGTTGCCTCTTAGCTGGTCTCCCCATGTTTTCTTTTGCCTTTTTGGAATCTTTGCTGCACATAAATGACAGGTTACTTTAACAAATGCAGATTGGATTATGTTGCTTTCTGCTGAAAAGCCTTGGGGGACTGCCCACTGCTCTAGGAAATAAAATCCCAAATTCTTAACATTGTCAACCAAATTTCCACTGATATGCCCACCCATCTATCCAGCCCTTGCTGTGTCCCAGTGCTCCTCCTTGGCTGTCCCCCATGCTGTCCTGTCGGTCCCTCCCAAGGGCTATGCCCATCCTGCTCCTCTGCTGTCCTCCTGCCCTGCCCTGAAGGTTCACCCACCTGACTCCTACCCATCCTGGAGTGTTGCTTCCTCAGAGAAGGTGTCCCTAATGCTAGGTCTAAGTCAGGCTTCTGGTTACAATCAATCCTACTTGCTTTTCATAGCACTAACCGAGATTGTTATTCTTTATTCCTTTAGGCGACTGTTTGCTTAACGTCTTTCTCTCCACTAGCTCATAAATTTCACAAAGATCTGTTTGGTGCATATATTTCCATAAAGTGTTAAATCCTTAGTGCCTGGCACAGTATACCCACCACACAGTAGTTTACATCATCATCTCTCTCTCTCTCATCTCTGTCTATATATCACTATCTCTTTATCATATATATCTCTTATACAGATATACTATACATAAAGCAAAGTGCTCAAATTTAAAGTGTAGAGCTTGATACATTTTTTAATTCAATTTTTTAGTGAGATATATTCACATACCATATAATCATCCAAAGTATACAATCAATTGTTCATAGTACCATCATCTAGTTGTGCATTCATCACCCCAATCTATTTTTTTGAACATTTTCCTTGTACCAGAAAAAGTAAAAATAAGAATAAAAAATAAAAGTAAAAAAAGAACACCCAAATCACCCCCCCCACCCTGTTTTTCATTTAGTTTTTTGTCCCCATTTTTGTACTCATCCATCCATACACTGGATAAAGGGGGTGTGATCCATATGGCTTTCACAATCTTGTAAGCTACATTGCTATACAATTGTCTTCAAGAGTCAAGGCTACTGGGTTGCAGTTTGACAGTTTCAGGTATTTACTTCTAGCTATTCCAATGCATTAAAACCTAAAAAGGGTTATCTATATAGTGTGTAAGAGTGCCCATCAGAGTGACCTCTTGACTCCATTTGTAATCTCTCAGCCACTGAAACTTTATTTCATTTCATTTTGCTTCCCTCTTTTGGTCAAGAAGATGTTCTCAATCCCACGATGCCGGGTCTAGATTCATTCCCTGGAGTCATATCCTGCATTGCCAGGGAGATTTACACTCCTGGGTGTCAGGTCCCATGCAGCAGGGAGGGCAGTGAGTTCACCTGCTGAGTTGGCTTAGCTAGAGAGAGAGGGCCACATCTGAGCAACAAAGAGGTACTCAGGGAGATTATAAGGCACAATTATACGCAGGTTTATCCTCTCTTTTGCAGTAAGGAGCTTCATAAGGGCAAGCCAGGTGATAGAGGGCTCAGCACATCAAACCGCCAGTCCTCAATGTTTGTGAGAACAGAGCTTGATACATTTTTACAAATAAATACTTCAGTGTTACCAGCACCCAAACCAAGGAACAGAACCCAAAATTCTCTCTTTCGTCACTCCTGGCCATGCTCCCAAAGTAACCACTGTTCTGACTTTTAACCCCAGAGATTAACTTTGCCTTTTTTTTTTTTTTTTTTTTTTTTTGACTTCGTGCAAATGGAATTATAAGCATGTATTCACGTCTGGCTTCTTTTGCTTCATATGATGTGTGCGATATTTATCTGTTCATGTTCTATTGGTAGTTCTTTTTTGTTGCTGTATTGTAGGCTATTGTATGACTATACCACGATTTATTTATCCATCGTACTATTGACAGACATCTGGGTTGCTTCCAGTTTTTGGCTATAACAAATAATAATGCTATGAACATTTGTTTTTTAGCATGTCCTCTGGCAGACACATGCACTCATTTCTCATGGGTATGTAACCAGGAGAACATTCGCTGCAATAGCTGCAACATACATTCTGCCAAATACACAGTTGCCAAATTAAAAAAAGAAAACAAATAATTGCAAGAATTATTATAGTGTGGGGGAACCCTTGCCTGTATTTCTGAAGGTTTTTGCCAGAGTTGTGGACTTTACCCTAGTCTTCCTCCCACAAAGTGTTTATGGACCATGAAGATTCTCCAAGGTGGATGGATATAAATTGGCTGGAAAGAATTTACACGGAGGGGGAATCCAGGGGTGCAAATCCTTGTCCAGTGCCCCATAAAGAAGTGCTGATCTCAGCCCTGAGTCGTCCACATCCACGTCCACGCTGGGGTCCTGCAGTCTGCTCCACCCCTTCCACTCCCTCTCCTCTCTTCTTTGGGACTTGCACTTTTGACTCTTACTTTCTGGAGGGAATGGGTTCTAGGGAAAGTTTGCAAACATAACGGTTCTTCTCCTCATCTTAGGACTGAAGGTTCTCTCTAGATCCCTACTACATGCGAACCAGTAGGTTGGAAGGTGATTAACCATTTGCAAGGGATTGTTTATTTCATGTGACTGAAGGCCAGGAGCCAGGGCTGTGCTTATTCAGAATTAGGATTTGGGTGGGGGCAGACAAATCTCACCATTCAAAGGTATCTCCCCACCTGGTGTCAGCGAGAAACTCCACCATGACCTCTATTCTCTTCAGCTAAGCAGGGTCTTCTCCAGGAGCAATCTTGCTCTCACACTCACCTGTGGCTGGAAGGGCATCCCCAGAGCCAGAGCACATGGACTTAGCAGCTCAGGGCTCCTCTGAGGGTCCGGAGAAGCCTGCAAACATCTCCCCCTCTTCTCTGATTGCCTTTCAGGCAATGCTGGATCTCCCTTTCCTGGACACCTGAGTCCCCTTCCCTTTGTTTTCCCGTTCCCTTCCCTGTTCCACCCCTCTTCTCCTGGGGTCCTGTCTTTCTCCTGAGCATCTCAGGCTGGGAAATAACATCTTCAGTTACCTCCTGTTCCTTCTCCCAGCCATGTTGGCAACTACCTTTTGCCCCAGACTTGCATGCTTCCGAGAAGACCAGCCACAATATAAAGTTATGGAGCTCTTAAGGCAGATTGGTGCCCATAAAACGTCACTTTGATGCATTATTATCCTGAAACACTTCTTCCCATCAAGGTTGGGAATTGGATGGAGTGGGTAGAAGAGCCAGAGAACTCACACTGCCTCTTTTCTCAAAAAAAATTGAAGTCAGGTTTATTGACATATACTTCACACCATAAAACTCACTCTTTTTGGATGCATAATGTGATGAGCTTTGACATATGAGTGCAATCGTGTAGCCACTGCCACAATTGAAGTACAGAACGTTTTCATCTTGTCAATAAGTTCCCTGGGGCCCAGAATAGTCAGTTCCCTCCCCTCGTTTTCATAGAGGTCTGTTTTTCAAGATCCTCATGCCCCCTAAGAAGGCAGTACTACGAAGTCCAGAATGCATGGCGCTGGGAATGGTCTCTTCTAGACAGGAGGTACAAGAGGAAGTGTGAGTTGGGGCTGGAGAATCTGGTGCTGAACATGACTTTCCCCAGGGACAAGGTACTATTTGGAGTTCCAGAAGCCTGAGACTTGGGTCCAGAGGGCCAACTGTGGGGAAGCCTCAAACTCAGGGTGTGAGCCAGAGCTGGGCTGTGGACTGTGGGGGAAACAGAAATCAAGATGCAGGAGCTCAGCATCAAAGACAGCATCCAGAGGGTTTATAAAGTTTCAGCAGTGTCACCTGACAGAAGGAATATGGGTGAAGTCAAGGAGGGCACAAAATGGGAAGGGCTTGGTGCACTGAAGTCTTGCAGATTTCAGGCTGTGTGTATGTGTGTGTGAGAGGTGTGTGTGTGTGTGTGTGTGTGTGTGTGCGTGCACGTGAGCACGGTGGGAGTCTGCAGCAAGACATTTATCCCACTCAAGACATCTTTGCTGACATTCATTCTCAGCCGGGGGGATGCTTGGAGCCAGGCCCACCACGATCCTCTTTGCTTTGTGCACACAGAGCCCTCCCTCTGCTGCTGCCCTGCCAGCAAGTCCGTGCTCGAGCCGAGCCAGCGGAGCAGCATGTGCAGGGGGCTGACATCCCGGCCCCACGCTCACGTGCCATCATCCCCGGCTGGAGCAACCACACATTCTTAGACGCTCTATGTCATGGAAAGAAAGATGAAGTGCTCTGTCTCGTCTGTTCTCCCCAAACATTACCACTCAGGCAACAAAAAAGAGGGCAGTGGCGAGAGATTTTCTTTCTTCTTTTGGATGGTGGGGAGATTCTTCCAGATTCTGGAACCCATGGTGATATTAATTTTGAGGGATTTTGCAAATCATCATCACGCAGAAGCATCTGCTAAACACCCTTCTGCACATGGTACTCGCAGAGACTTTGTACAGGGAGGACATGCAAGTTGTGTTTTCATGGGATGATGCATTGGAGGTGATATGAATACATTTTCTTTCCTATAACTGTTTGCTTCAATTAATCAATGTAGCCAAATATTGAGCCCCTACTATGTGCTAGGTGTTAAAAAGAACAGTGAACAAAATCTGCTTGTTCTCTGCCCTCATGGGGAGAGGAGCAAGCACCTGTCTAGTGTAAGGCCCTGTGAGAGGCTTGGAGAGGCACTCCCAGATGGCTGTAGCTCATTGACTTCTTTGATTTCCCCAATTAATGGCTTCTCTGTGTCCATGTCCTTTATAAAATGACTCTGCAGCTCCTTCCATCAAGAGGTGGAGCCTATTTCTCCTTCCTTGAACCTGGGCTGACCTTGTGACGTGCTTTGGACAATAGAAGGCAAAGAAAGTGAGGCTTTGCCATCTGTAAGCCTAGGCCTCAGAAAATATACATTTCTTCTCTCTTTCCTAGAACCCTGCCTTTGGCATGTGAACAAGCTCAGCCTAACCTCCTGGAGGATGAGAGTTCAAGTGGAGAGGAGCTCATTTGTCCAAGTTGAAGCTATCTTAGATGAGTTGACCACCAGCCAAACCCCAAACATATTAAAGACTCCAATTTACCCTAAACATAGGTGACCACAGACACACGATTATGCCCAGCCAAGAACAGAAGGACAACCCAACTCAACAGCAGACATGTGTGCAATAATAAATCTTAATTTTTTAAACTTCTGAGTTTTGGAGTTGTTTGTTATTCAGCAAATTATAACTGATACAATGCATAAGGCATTGGTCCTACCCTTGAGGAACTTACCATCTAGTGACTACCCAGAAACCTTTTTGCTCCTTATGAAGGCATCCACCAGGAAACGTGATGTGAGGCAACTTGCCTTAATCAGGACAGCATGAAGGTTAAGTCCATGGTCTTTGAAGCCTGGTAAAACTGAGTTTGAATCCTGGGTTTGCCACTTGTCAGCTGTGTGAGCTCTTTGAGTCTTGGTTTCCTTATTTGTAAAACTGGCTACGCAGGTAGTGTCTGTTGGTTCTCAGCACCCAACTAACCCTTCTATATAACCTTCTGGACGTTAGGCCCTGAAATTCAGCAAACTCCATTTCCTAGAGTTCCCTGCCAGCTGGCTTTCTGTTCAGGTCTACCAACAGGAGCTGCAAGTGGAAATCAGAAGATGGGAGAAAGACTTTCTTCTGCTCCTGGCAGTGCTTTCAACAGTAGCAGCAGCAGCAGCAGTGGCCCAGTGGCAGGGGCATTCGTGATGATTTCAGCAGCATTGGTGGGAGTGTGACACCTAAGTAACAATTCTCTTCTCCCTTTTGCTCTTCTGGCCTTCCCAAAACTCCTATAACCAGTTCCCTGCTTTAGCTTGTTCTCTCTTTTATACCTAAAGTGGTTTCTGAAAAACAACCAATAAAGCACCTTAAAAACAGATAGGTGGGCCAGATTTGAATGTGAGACATAACTTGTCATGGACCATGGGGCTGTGGGGTTCTGATATTTGTATTTTATCAGTCCCAAATAAAATCAGACTGAATTTATTGTTCTCTATAGAAAAATAAATGCCCAGGCTGTGGTAGAGAGAACACCAGCCCTGAACCCAGGCTCTCAGAATGGATGCTTCCCTCCTGAAGAAGAGACTAAAGCTTGCTCCTCCTACCTGATCTGCCCACTCGAGGATTAAGAGGGGTAATGCATGGAAACCATAGTCCACCCTAATGGTTGGCCTTGTCCCTGTTGCATTGCTCTGCCTTTGCCATCCCTGTTGAGGTCAAGAGGTGGTGGCTGGAAATCAGGAAGTGGGCAGTACCATAGGTGTGTGCTGTTGGCTTAGAGACCGGCTTCAGCTGAGAGCAGAGATGGGGAGGTATGGAGGAAGGTATAGAAAACTAGTGGATAACGTGTTTGGAAGACTTAAATCAGTTCCACTACTTATGGTGGCCCAAATTCTCATCAGGGGTATAGCAAAGGACATCAAAGCTGATGGTTATTGCTTTTGCCCTGAATGTGCTGCTTTTCACAAGTCCATTTTCCCATCACATCACATACACACCTATCACCTCCCTCCCCCACTCACATGTGCATTCCAGTGCTGAACAAGGCAACTCTATTGTTATTGTTGTCCTTAATTTTAGCTCATTGTTCTGCTGATGGACAAGATAGATGAGTGGTTAGCACATCTTTCAATACTATGCTAAGAGGACACCGAGTGTTATTGGGTTTTGGCTAAAGGAAAGGTCTTATTGTGGATTGTCTTTAGGTAGATAGAGATGAGATGGGGCTAGGGCTCCAGATCCCAGGTTCCAAGCACTTTGAAGTAAATGTAATCTTTCTCAATCTCCATTGCCGATTATAATCACTCAGGAAGCTTTTTAAAAATAAGAATACTCAAACCTGGCCCCCAAGATTTTTTAATGTAATTTTATTGAGATATACTCATGCACCATATAATCCATCCAAAGTATACAATGAATGGCTCTCAGTATCATCATATAGTTGTGCATTCATTGCAAACAATCAAATTTTCAAACATTTCATTTCTTCAAAATAAAGAAAAAAATATTAAAAAATAAAGAACATCCAAGCCATCCCATACCCCTTATAACGCTCTATTATTTAAATATTTCTTGTCATTATTTGATCACTCATCTGTCCATACACTGGTTAAAGGGAGTGTCGGTCGCCAGGTTTTCACTATCATGCGGTCACATGACAAAAGCTTTATAGTCATACAATTATCATCAAGAATCAAGTCTACTAGATTACTATTCAACAGACTCAGGTATTTCCTCCTAGATATTCTAATATACTAGACTCTAAAAAAGAATATCTATATAATGTGTAAGAATAACCTCCAGATTCACCTCTCAACTCTATTTGAGATATCTCAGCCACTGAACCAGCCCCAGAGATTTTGATTCAATAACTTAGACATGGAGTCTGGGCACTGGCTTCTAAAAACCCAATTTCCATGAATATGAGAGCTAAAACTGTAAAACTCTTAGAAGATAACACAAGGGAAAATCTTCATGACTTGGGATTCAGCAACAGATTCTTAGATATGACAGGAAAACATGAGCAACAAAAGAAACAATAGATAAATTTGACTTCATCAAAATTAAAAACTTTTGTGCATTGAAGGAAATTATCAAGAAAGTGAAAAGGCAACCTATAGAATGGGAGAAAATAGTTTCAAACTATATATTAGATTAGCTTTTAATATCCAGAATATAAAAAGAAATCCTAAAACTCAGCAACAAAAAGACAAACAATCCAATTAAAAAATGGTCTAAGGACTTGAATAGACATTTCTCCAAAGCGATATACAGATGGTCAAAAAACTCATGAAAAAATGAGCAATATCATTAACCATTAGGGAAATGCAAATTAAACCCACAGTGAATTACCACTTCACATCCACAATGATGATTATTATTTTAAAAATGAAGAAAACACATGTTGGAGAAGATGTGGAGAAATTGGAACTTCTGTATTGTTGGTGGGTATGTAAAATGGTACACCTGCTGTGAAAAGCAATAGGGCAGAGCTTGAAAAAATTAATTTGACATCAATTCCACTTCTAGCTATGTACCAAAAGAGAGTGAAAACAGTCACAAACAGATATTTGTACACCAATGTGTATAGCAGCGTTATTCACAATAGCGAAAAGCTGGACAACCCTAATGTCCATCGACAAATGGAAAAACAAAATATGGTACATATGCACAATGGAAAATTTTTCAGCCATAAGAACAAATGAAGTTTTGAGACATATGAAAGAATCTTGAAAACATATCCTGTGAAATAATCAAGACACATAAGGACAAAAAGTGTATGATATAGCCTATAAGAGATGCCTAGAATAGCAAATTCATAGAATTAAAAAACAGATTAGAGGCTAGTAGGGGAAGGGAAAGGGAGGAGGGAGGAAGGCGGGTGTTGGTTTGCAAAAATACAATAAAATAAAAATTTAAAAAAATCCATTCCAAAGGTATTTTAATGTGCAGTTGGCGTTGAGAACAAACCTGCTAAGCCTTGAACTTTATTCTCATTTTGGGGATGAGTGGTTGCTGCCAATTTCCCTTCTCCCTGCCCAGCAAGATGTCACCCTTCCTGGAAACTCCATCTCACCTTCCTTCACCTCCCTCCAATGCTTCATGCCCTTTAAAACACTTGAGCCCCAGAAACTCCAAAATTAGGTCCCTTGATTAAAACTGTCCCCAATTAAAGTGTGTCTTTTACATCTAGTGATAAAGTAGCAGCTGACATTACTGAGTGCTCACCATGTGCCATGCCAGGCTTCAGTTCAAGTGTTTGCTGTGTATTAATCCAGGTGACCACACATCAGCCCTCTGGAGACCTATATCCTAGGTGGTCCTAAGTGCAGGCTCTGGAGCGAATCCTGACTCTGCCCATTTACCTGCCATGTGACCTTGGGCAAGCTACTGAGGGTCTCTGTGCTTTGAACCCTCATCTGAAAAGTATGAATAATTATAGAACCTACTTCAGAGGGTTGTGGGGAGGATTAAATGAATTAACTCATGTAAAGTCTTTAGAGCAATGCCCTACAGAAATGCAATCTAAATGTTCTCAAGTATTATCACTCCTATTTTTAAGATGAGTTAACTGGGGCTTTGAGAGGTTGAGGAACTTTCCCAGGTTTACATAGCTGGTAAGTGATTTTAATACAATTTGTAAAGCATGTGACAACTACAACCTTGCCTTGACTGACATTCACAGCAGCCTGATAAGGAAAGGAGGCTTTGTCATGATGCAGGTGAGGAACCTGAGGCTCAGAGAGGTGAGGTAACTTGCTTACAGTCACACAGATGACTTGTGGCACAGCTAGTTGTCTAGTCTGGAGTGGTTTCTTTAAGCTTGTGGGGCTGACCCCACACCTTCCCCCAAATCTGCTATTATGCTAGCAGAGCCTAAAAGGCAGAACCATGGGTCCCTCTCACCCACCATGGCCCTAGGTCTGAGCCCCACCTGCCCGGCACCCTGACGGCCATTTGGCCTCCTTACTCATTCTCTTGTCTTCTGTCTCTCCTCACCCTTAGACACCTGACACTGAACAGCATTTCCCCTCCTCCTCTACTTCCCTCTTCCTGGCTCAACTGGTGAGCCCCTTGGTGTAGCTCTCGCAGGCAGGAGCTCTCTTAGGGTCACCTACGGTGATGGTTCTCTGACTCTAGGTCCACCCTTCTCTCCCCTAAACCAGTGAGGTCTCACTGGTTGGCTCTCCCAAGCCATTGCTGAGTGATTAGTAGCGGCTGCCTGGAGTTCTGTGTTAAGAAGGACTCTGAGGCCATGTCTTGGCTCAGTGGCAAAGGGTGCTGTGATTGATTTACTATGACTACCATAGGTATGGAAAGGAGAGTGGCATTTGTCATTGTCACTGATGCTGCATCAGTTTACTGTGAGATGTGGAATGTCTGTGCTTACTCACTCTTCTTTTAAGTCTAAGCTTCAGTGTCACATCCTCCAGGAAGACCGTCTTCACTACCTGGGCCCAACTAAATCCTCTGCTTCTGTGCTTCTGTTGCAGTGTGGGCATCCTCTCTAACACGTAAAACATTGAACTGTGGCTGTCTGTCTGCTCCTTTGTCCTTACCATCAGCCTGTAAACTCTGTGAGCTGAGATTGTGACTACCTGGCTGTGATTGATTTACTATGACTACCATAGGTATGGAAAGGAGAGTGGCATTTGTCATTGTTACTGATGCTGCATCAGTTTACTGTGAGATGTGGAATGTCTGTGCTTACTCACTCTTCTTTTAAGTCTAAGCTTCAGTGTCACATCCTCCAGGAAGACCGTCTTCACTACCTGGGCCCAACTAAATCCTCTGCTTCTGTGCTTCTGTTGCAGTGTGGGCATCCTCTCTAACACGTAAAACATTGAACTGTGGCTGTCTGTCTGCTCCTTTGTCCTTACCATCAGCCTGTAAACTCTGTGAGCTGAGATTGTGACTACCTGCTTCATTTGTGTATCCCCAGCACCTTAGAATTGTGCATGGCAAATATAAAGTGTTAAATGAATATGGGATGAACAAATGAATGAATATGGAACTGAGTTTTGCACAGTTATCTGTGCCTCTGCCCAGGACTTGACCTCTCATTGAGAAGGGCTCTCTGCATTGGTTGCTGGCTGGTGCAAGGCCCTGAATTTCTGGAGGCCCAACAGGCACCAGCCCCTGACTGTGCCTCCCTGTGACAGCCTCTTCCTTCTTCTTCCCCTCTATCATCTCCCAGCTTTAAACCATCATCTGTTGAGGGCAGGAAGAACTATTGTGGCGATGTTTGTAGCACTCCAGGAAGCATTTTATAGGGAGGGGGAAAACACAGCAACATCTGTGCCATGGATATTTATTTTCCTAATATCACTTACCAGAGATTGATCGTAGAAAGGACTAGTCTGCTGGATCTCCTCTGCAGCTGGGGGAAAGGGTGAGACTGCCAAGAGGGACTTGAAGAAGAGAGGTAAACAAGGCACTTCTCACTTTTTTTTGCAGAGGGGAGGGAATGGAATGGGGGAAGAGTGGGTTGGGGGGAAGAAAGGATAAAGTTCTATCCAGATGGAAATTTGGTGGGGGTGGCTCAGAATTTAGTCTGGCTAGGAGATCATTCATTCATTCATTCATCCATTCATCCATTCACCCACTCAACACATCTTTCCTGAGCTCCCACTCTGTGCTGGCACATGCTAAGCACTACGTTAGAGTGGGCATCACCTCTGTCCCCATGCAGCTTACACTCCAGGCAGGGACATGGCTAAGTAATGAGAAACGTGGTGAGAACTTTCTCAGGAGGAGCACTGGGGGCTCGCTGATGCGAGAGCCGGGGAATGCAGGGACTGGAGCGGTGGCCTTTGATGGCTGCTTAGCATCCTTTTCCCCATTTTCTAGCTCTAGCATCCTGATATCCTTTAGGGGGTTTATCATTCCCCTGTCTTGTGCAGTCATGGTGAGTTAAATCAAAGTACCAGGACTTCCCTAACTAGCCAGACCTCTCTCTTTCGGGACTTTGATGTTTGAACATAGTGATGCAAAAAAATATATAACCCGAAAGTTGGGGCACCTTTGCTCCAGTGACAGACCAAGTCTCGCTGAGGCTGTGAATCATTTCTGCTGTTTAGACTCCCAGAACTGTCCTGGTCTGTCTTTTTCTGAGAACAAATCACCAGTCTTTTCCCTGATTCTGTGAATTAGCTGATAAATTTCAAACAAGTTTCTTTCCTGGGTAAGCTAGCTAGAGTCAGTTTCTGTTTTTGCTCCCAAGATATCTAATGGGCTCAGTTGTCTTCATGGCCCCTACTCAGCTTATGCCAATGACAGTGGCTCTCAGAATGCTCATTCAGAGTAGGGCCTCAAATACTCTTATTCTCTGTATGTGTGTTTTGAAAACCCCATATACACACCATGTGCCGGTTTGAATGTATTAGGCCCCCCCAAATGCCATTTTCTTTGATGTAATCTTGTGTGGGCAGATGTATCAGTGTTGATTAGATTGTAATTCTTTGAGTGTTTCCATGGAGATGCGACCCACCCAACTGTGGGTGATGACTCTAATTGGATAATTTCCTTGGAGTTGTTGCCCCACCGATTTAGTGTGGGTCTGAATTAAATTACTGGAGCACTACATAAGCTCAGATAGGAGGAGCAAGCTTGCTACAGCCAAGAGGGACACTTTGAAGAATGCACAGAAGCTGAGAGAGTAGACAATTTGAAGACAGCCGTTGAAAGCAGACTCTTGCTCCAGAGAAGCTAAGAGAGGACAAACACCCCAAGAGCAACTAAGAGTGACATTTTTGAGGAACTACAGCCTAGAGAGGACCACCCTGGGAGAAAGCCATTTTGAATTCAGAACTTTGGAGCAGGTGCCAGCCACATGCCTTCCCAGCTAACAGAGGATTTCCGGATGCCATTGGCCATCCTCCAGTGAAGGTACCCGATTGTTGTTGCGTTACCTTGGACACTTTATGGCCTTAAGACTGTAACCAAATAAACCCCCTTTTATGAGAGACAATCCGTTTCTGGTGTTTTGCATTCCAGTGGCACTAGCAAACTAGAACACCCCATAAAGTTATTTTTTTTGGAATTGTGCTTTAGTGCAGGGGTGGGCCAACTTTTTCCCTAAGGGACCAGAAAGTAGATATTTTGGGCTCTGTGAGTTATATGGTGTGTGTTTTCTATGCTGCATAACAACTTAACACAAACATGGCAGCTTAAATCAGTCCTCATTTACCATCTCACCATTTCTGTACACCGGGGTCTGGGCATAGCTTAGCTGTTTGGGCCACGAGACTGCAGTCAAGGTGTTGGCCAGGCAGCATTCTCATCTGGAGGCTCGATGTGGGAAGAATGCACTTCCAAGTATGTGTGGTTGTTGGTAGAAATCAGTTCCTTGCAGTTGTAGGGCTGTGACCCTGAGCTCTTAGAGACAGCCTGCAATTCCCTGACACGTGGCCCTCTCCATAGGTGGTTCACATCACAACAGTTCAATCTTCAAAGCCAGTGGAGAGTCTTTCTTTCCAGGCTGCTAACATGGAGTTTTACGTAGTAACATAACCATAGGAGTGACATTCCATCACCCTTGCCATACAACCTAATCCAATCAAAGGAGGGAAATCTCATCACCTTTGTCATATTTCATTGGCCACAATGGAAGCATGTTACAATTTCCACTCTTACTCAAGGGGAGGGGAGTATACAAGGGTGGTACTCGCTGGGGTCAGCTTAGGGTGTACCTGCTACCTACAGTCTGTTGTAACTCCTGACATCTGCCATTGAAGTGTGAAAGCAGCCATCAACAGTAAGTTATCAAATGAGCAGAGCTGTGTTCCAATAAAACTATTTACAGAAATAAGCCAAGGGCCAGATCTGGCTCATGGGCTGGTTTCCCAACACCTCATTTATCTTTTTTTTTTTTTTTTTAACTTTGTATTTACTTTTATTTTTTTTTAAATTCAGTTTTATTGAGATATATTCACATACCATACAATCATCCATGGCCCAACACCTCATTTTTAAAGTAAAAATCTGTTGGCTTACATCAAGGAATTTTTATAAGGGATTTTTGTTCACTACCTCACTTAAAATCCTCTTTAAGAAAATCTTATGATAACTTTCTTTTTCTGGTAACTGTGTTTCTCTTGAGAAAGTAGCTGTTTTTAAACCTCATGAATACCATGAGTCTAAAAAACTCTTTATTGAAATAAAATATTCCTGCATAAAAGAGCTGAACACTGTGATGTTTATATCTGATCAGGTTTCCTTCTTCATTCTGGCCACTAGGAAGCTCAGAGCCTAAGTATGGCCTATGCATACCAAGGGTAAAGGACTACACAGTATGCATTTTTTTTTTTTTTGAATTTGCTTTGTTCCTGACTCCATTTAATGCTCCCCACCTTAATCTCTCTTCTTTCCCTCTAACTTATGATTCATGCGATCCTTCTGTGTTGTGTGTGCTTTGTAAAACCTAAATTCTCTTTGAAATAAGCTAGGAAAGATGTTTTATAAATGAATAAAGAATTACCTTATAGTCTGTGTGGCACATTGGAAGTGCATAGGCCCCATGTTCAAATGAGGACAAATGGTAATTCAGTGGAAGGGCTTTCATGTTCTCCTCTTATGACATTAAATTTGAGGGGAGAGTTGAGAAATCCTTCCACAGTGCATATGGCTGGTTTCTTCTTGTTTACTCCAAGCCTTGGTGTGGAGGAAAGGATTAATACCAGCTCATGGACATGGGGGGCTGCCCTGGGCTTCTCCAGGCTGCACCTGGGTGGGGCTGGGCTGGGTCAGGGATCGTGGATGAGTGCTTCTGAGCCCATGAGATCACAAGCTTCATCCTACAAGGGTGCCATTGTGCTTGGCACCTCCCTGATGATGTCACTGCCTCGCTGTCTCCCTCCAAGGCTTTTTGCAGCCTCGGGAAGGCAGCTGTAGAATGGTTCTCCAGTGAAGTCATCAGGCCCAAACCACAGCTGTGAGCTTCTCCCTGCATGCCCAGGTCCCATCCTCATCTCTCAGGGTGGAGATGCTGAGGGGTGAGCAGGCTGCCTTTGCCAGCAGTAGAGATGTGGGCCAGCTGGTAGTTCAGCTCAGGTGGCCTCCCCGGAGAAACCTGGCACTTCCCATGGAACTGGATCATGAAGCAAATCTTTAAGGCCAAGAGACTTCCCCTTCCGAGGCAGGGATGCTTTGGAATCTTGGGATTTTTTTGGGGGGCAATGTGGGTTCTAGAAATGGACATGACTGAAATGTCCCCTAAAGTGTCTAGAATGACAGGGCTTGGCACATAGTATGAATGAACCACAAATAAGCTAATTTGGGGAAGCAAATTTTACCCATGGCTCCCAACAATAGGATTTTCTATCCAGCGAATATATACTGATTTGCTCAGCAAGGCAATATAGCACAGTGGTTAAGAGCAAGAACCCAGAGCCAGGCTGTCTGGTTCAAATCCTGCCTTTAACATTAACTAGCTGGGTGACCCTAGGCTTATCACCTGACTTCTCTCTGTTTCTTTGTAGATACAGTGGGGATTAAACAAATTAGCCTCTATTATGCCCTTGCTTTCTCTCTTGGTTCACTCTCCCTGGGAGAAGCTAGCTGCTGAGTCATGAAGACACCCAAGCAACCTTATGGAGACATCCACATGGTGGGGAACTGAGGCCTCCTGCCGATAGCCAAGTGAGTGACCCATCTTGGAAGTGGATCCCTAGCCCCAGTCAAGCCTTCAGATGACCACAGCCCTGGCCAATATCTTGACTGTCTTCTCATGAAAAACCCTGAGCTAGAATTACCAAGCTAAGCCACTCTCAACTTTCTGATTCTCAGAAGTTGTGTGAGATAAAAATGATGTGTTGTTTTAAGCCACCAGATTTTGGGGTAATTTGTTATGCAGCAGTATATTAATAATACAGATTTTTTGTATATAAGAAAAAAGTGGTCTCTGTCATCATGAAGGTTAACTTCTAGGGGAGAATAGAAATGAGTAAGTTGAGTTACAAAGTGAAAAGTGCTATAACGGAGAAAGCACAGGATGCTATAGGAGTACATAAGAAGGGTACCAGCTATGGCTTGAGGATGATGGTGGTCAGGGGAGGCTTCTTGTCAGTAACATCTAAGTTGCATCTTGAAGGATGGACAGAGTTAGTCAAGCAGGTCAGGGGCTGGGGAAAGGCCTGGGGGTGAGAGGCCGCATGATGTCCCGAAGATGCCCAAGCCACACCACAGAGACATCCACATGGTGAAGGACTGAGGCCTCCTGCAAATAACCATGGGAGTGAACCATTTTGGAAGTGGCTCCTCCAGCTCTAGGCAGAAGGGACAGCATGTGTGATGGTCTGTAAGTGGGAGATGGCAAGCAGGGAAGCAGGGATGGGGGCAGGAAAGAGGCCAGATGATACAGGGCTTTAGTTTCCATGATCAAGGCTTTGGGACTTTTGATTTTGTAGGGTTTTGGGCAGGATCAGATTTGCATTCTAGCAGAATCACTCTGACTGTGGTATGGAGAATAGATTGGAGTGGGACAAGAAAAAATGGTAACCAAACCACTTATTTCCATTTACTTGTTCCATGGTGATATATGTAGACTTAGTTTTTCAAAATAGAAGTCCGTCTAAATATACAGTTTTGTTTCTTGCTTTATTTAAAATAACTTTGTGTTGTGAGCATTTTCTCATGTTATTGTTATTAAAAGAAGTCTACTATGGTAGCATAGTGTATTTTAACGTACCACAATTGATTTAACCACTCTCCTATTGGTGGATGTTTAGATTTTTCTTTTTCCTGTTTAGCTGTTTTAAATAAAACATGATACTAGGATAATACTAGGATAAAAATAATACTAGGATTTGACATGAGAAGTGTCTCCTAGTATCTTGCAAAACGAGTTTTACTGTCTTGTGGATTTGAGTGGGAAGTTGAGGGCCATAAGGGCAGGAATATGTAGAAGAAGTGGTAGATTGAATCCCTAACTACCTACTACATTAGTGACATCATCTCTGGTATTTTCTGAGACATTCCAGATTTGGAACATTCCACCTCGTTGGGGCCATATAGACTGAGTTTTCATTTGGAAAATATTATCACCCTTCCATGCCACGAGCTTCATGCTTCAGCAGCATTGACTTGCTTCTCGTGTCCTACACCTGCTAAACTATTTTCACTTCTCTGCCTTTGCTCATGCCGACCTGTCTGGAATGCCTCCCCTCTTCTCTTGATCTGTCTGCCTCCACTCTTTAAGACTCGCCTGAGACATATCCTCCAAGTAGCTTTTCCTAACCTTGCTCCACCCAAGCCTGGGATGGGACCTCTGCATGCATCCATGTTACCCTCTGGTTACTTCTATTACTGAACCTACCACAATACATCAAAATGATCATTTTATGGCTTTCTCCTACTTAGTCACGTACTCCTCAAGGGCAAGTGATCATGGATTAAAAAACAAAAACAAAAACAAACCTCTATTACCTTACAGAGTGACTGGAATATTTTGGGCATCAAACAAAATTTGTCAGAAAGAATGAAAGAGTCAATGAGCCCCAGTGGAAAAGCTGGTTAGTTGGATTGTTGCAGAGCCAGGGTTTTGCTGGACAAAAGTAGCCCAATTGGGTGAGGAACTGAAATTGCCAAGAGGGTTGAAGTGGTGTACCACAGAGTCTAAGCTGGATAAGAAAGAAGTGGAGACAGGAGGGGCTGGTAACAACAAAGTAGAGGAATCAAAGACCAGAGGCTCCATGCATTTGAAGAAAAGGTGTGGTGAGAGTCATTTGAGGGCTGGACTGATGCTCACTGGTTCTTAAACCAGAATCAGCTAGGGCACTTGCTACAAATGCAGATTTTTGAGTGCCTCCCTTAAGGATTTGAAATCAGTAGGTGTGAGGTGGGACTTGGGATCACATATTTGACAGGTAGTTCTCACTTAGAGGATGTGTGGCTGTCTTCTGAAATGTGAGGCTTTGGAAAGCAAGTGGGTTGTCAGAGGTAGAGAAGACCTCTGAAGACAAGGTTGAGGGTGTGGTCATGGGAATATTGATTGAAGCAGGAGTGGGGCAGAGGTAGGTGGAGAGGAAGGTCAAGGGATGGAAGGCTTCATCCTTGTTAATGAGTAGTCACCCAGGATGGTGGCAGGAGGAAGGAACTTAGCACCATGTGTCAGAGTCTTCCATGAATGAGGAAGCTACCAGAGGGGTGGCGGAAGATCACCATGTGGGGTGGAAACTTTATATACTATTAACTATAGTTCTTGGATGTGAATGCCTGACTCTTCTGTAGTGAGGAGCCTGTTTGTGGCTGAGAATAAGAGAGGTGGTATATTGACATCTTTCCTTACCAATTTTCCTGGTGTCAGTCTTGCATTCTCAGGGTTCTAGGCCTGTCAGGAGAGAGGGTGAGGTAAGTGCAAAAAAAAAAAAAAAAAAAAAAAAGTAGTGCAAAAGGCTGCATGACCAAGAGTGTAATTATGGGGTACAGATTATAATGACCTTCTTTGGAGGGTCACATGAGGTTTGAGATTAGAGAAGAGGCTCTAGAAGCACCTATGGAATCTCACTACCCAAACAATGGTGCCATAAGAAGTCATCCTTGGTCAATAATCCAATCATCTCAGACCCGGCATCATTGCAGATATTAGGTGCTAATTAATCACACCCATTCCCTAGAATGGATTCTAACCAATATGAGAAATAGGCACAGCAGTAAATAATGATTAAGATACCATGTTAATTTTATTACTCAAAGCTGGATTGGAGAAAGTGGCTTAGGCCTGGGGCTGAAATTGGGCATTCTACATCTCCTCCATCCCTAACTAGTGCCAACCTATGGGGTGAACTGTGTCTGCAGAGCCAAACTTGCCCGGTCAGCTGCACCTTGGAGGACACTTCCCTGCCTCCTACCTCACCAATTACAGAAGAGAGTGGTGGCCTCCAGTCCTGCTTTTTAATGTGGTGACACACTCTGGTTAACAGGGTCCAATGGATAAAATTCTCTCCGGATTACCAATGAAATAAACTGCCCCTCCTGCCCCAGTGAGGCACAAATGAGGGGGTGAAGAGGATGTCTCCTTGAAAGACTAAGAGTGTTTGAGGAAATTCCCATTTTATGGAGCAATTTGTATGAGAAGAGAAGTACAAAGGTTCTTCCTACAATTCTCAAGGGTGGGTGGAGGGGGATGCTATAGGATAATGCAGAGAGGAAGTCAGGCACTAAAGAGCAGGGTCCTGGATGATGGGAAGTTGATAAGATGTCTGGGATTTTGTAACTATCTTTGTTAGCCACTGCTTGATTTCACATTTAACTGCCTTTAAAAAAGAAATGGACCCAAGGCCTTGGTTTTAGATACAGCAAGTGTTGTGACCATGAGAATGCCTTTTGTAGAATCCCCGACCAAAAGGAGTGTAACCGATCAAGGGCTCAGCCACTAGGTACTGAAGTCCAACACAGCCTTTGCACCAAGGCCGGATTTTACTTGCAAGGATACTAAGGCAGTCTCATTAATAGGAGACATGAGATTCCTCTGATGGTTGACTTTGGCTCAAGGATTCTTTGACAGCCTTGCTTAACTGTCCTTAGGACCACATCACAGTCCAAGATGCTTTCACCCAACCTTCCTTCTTTCCCTCTCTTCTTCACATGTGGTCAGACCTGCATTGCTGTCTGATGGGTCTCCCAGCCTTCTTTGGCTCCCTTCCAATTTTCTCTCACAGGAGTTTCCCCCAATAAAATCCTTGCCCAGTTCAATCCTGTCTTGCCATCTGCTCCTTGGAGAACTCAGACTAGCACAGCAAAGAAAGTAGGAAGGGTGTAGAGGCCACTTTTATCTTGCTCTGGAACCTGACTTAGGGAGTATCAGCTCTTTAAAAATTCAGGGACGCTAACTAAATCACTGGTTAGTGCATTAATGATGTTAGACAGTGAGAGTTCACTGAGCAAGGACTATGTACTAGAGAGGGAATATTTGTTATCTCTGTAAGCTGTTGCTTTACAGATCAGAACCTGATGCTCAGTGAGATTAAGAAACTGGATCAAGATCCTGCAGCCGATAAGTGGGGAACTCAGATTAAAGCACTGACCCCTCTGAGATCCAACCCCCTGCCCTTCCTACTGCTTCAAGCTGCCTGTAGGGAGAAGGGGTTTCCCAGGATGAAGACATGGCCATGGCACTTGATAGCACCTCTCCTTTCTGGCACATTTTGGGTGTGCTGATGTTTACAAATGTCTCCAGGGGCACTTCTCACTTTAGGCCACTCATGTTTGAAGTGACTTCTTGTCTACTGCCATACCACCCTGAACATGCCAGATCTCATCTGAAGTGACTTCTGAGAATTTAAAGCTGACTATTTCGAAGCTCTCAACTCAGTGAAGGGTCAAGGTCAGAGTGAGCGGCCTTGTCATGCATCAGATCAGTCTTGATCAAATGACAGATTGGTGCAAATGTTAGGTTCTAATGCCACTTAAAGATTTCTTTTTCCTCCCGTAATCTCATCTAATTATGCAGGTCAGCTTATATCTTAAGTCTGTGTGCTCTTCCTTATTGCCACTGCTTCTTTGCCCACATGAATGTTTCTTCTCTCCTAGTCAGCTGCATAGACTCCTTACTGGGCTTCTTGCTTCCATTGTGATCCTTCCAGCCCATTCTCCACACAGCAATCCAAGTGATTGCTTTAAAAGTAATCAGAGGAGGTGGGGCAAGATGACATCATACGGAGGAGTAGAATTTAGTTAGTCCTCTGGAACAACTAGCATATAGCCAGGAACAAGTAGTAAATAGTCTGGCACAACTTTTGGGGGACATCCTTGATGTTACACACATTGTACACCAGTCAGGAATGGGTGGAATGGCTGAGACTGCAGCATAAGAACTGTAAGTAAATCTCCCCAAATTGTGAGTGGGTACTCCTCCCCCACCAGCATGGCAGGCTGAGCTGAAACACTTCCCTGTGGGAAAAAGAAGCAGTCTACTAGGAGGAAGGGAAGGTAGCTCAACCAAGCTCCAACTGCAGTTTTAATTAACAAATTTGGACTACTGATAAACCCAGAGCAAGCAGGAAAGGAAACCAGAGGTTTCTCCCAGCAGGAAGGAGATGGGGCTGATGGAAAAAAAAGAGCCTAAATAAATAAAAACAGAGGCTTTTCAAATTTACTGAGCTCAAAATACTGGGAAGGGCTATGTGCCAAGGAAAGGAGCACATAGAACCAGGCACCAACTCTGGTTCTTGACTGGTAACTGGTGGGCTGGAAATTGGCTTTGAATAGGGGCTTTCTTTCTCTTTTCCTTTTTTTCTCTCATTCTAAGTAGCTCATTAGAAAAAGCCTCAGACATTTTCAATTGTCAGCACTGACTGAGGCAAGGGTGGAGGTAAGACAGAGAGACAAAGAAAGATGTCAAATGTATGAGATAAATCCTTAAAGGTCTTATCTTCCTTTTAAAAGGGAGTGGCCAGGCCCAGCTCAAGTGGCTGCCCTCCCTCACAGAACTCAGACCCTAGGGCTTGGGGGAAAAAAAACACCAGAAAGAGCTTAAACTTGGCTACCGACACTCTCAGCCCCTGGCAGGGACAGGGTCTATTGAGAATTAAAGGCAACACACCTCTTTATGCCAGTGGGGAGCTGTGGGCTGACAAGTGCCACCTACTGGGCAGGATAGGAGAAGCAGAATCTAGAGGCCTCACAAAAAAGCCTGACAACTTTCTGGATCTTATCCTTAGGGAAACTTGATACTGATTACAACCTCTTCCTGAGACCTGGGCCCAATCTGGTCTAGGAAAATCTGATTGGGATAATCAAGGAAATTGGATGCCTAGACCACAAAAAATTACGAATCACACTAGAAAAAATGAAGATATGGTCCAGTCAAAGGAACAAACTTACACTTCAAATGAGATACAGCAGTTGAAACAACTAATTAAAGATCTTAAAATAAATATGCTAAATCAATTGAAAATCAAAATAGCAAGTTGAGGAAAGATATGGTAAAAGAGATGAAGGACATAAAGAAGACATTGGGTGAACATGAGGAAGACATTGAAAGTTTGAAAAAGCAATTGACAGAACTTAAGGGAATGAAAGGCACAACAGAAGAGATGAAAAACACTATGGAGATATACAACTTCAGTTTTGAAGAGGCAGAAGAAATGATTCAGGAACCAGAGGACAGCACATCTGAAATCCTACACAAAAAACAGATTGGGAAAAGAATGGAAAAACTTGAGCAGGGGCTCAGGGAATTGAATGATAACATGAAGTGCATGAATATACGTGTCATGGATGTCCCAGAAGGAGAAGAGAAGGGAAAAGAGGCAGAAAGAATAATGGAGGAAATAATCACTGAAAATTTCCCATCTCTTATGAAAGACATAAAATTTCAGATCCAAGAAATGCAGTGTACCCAAACAGAATAGATCTGAATAGACCTACTCCAAGACACTTAATAATCAGATTATCAAATGTCAAAGACAAAGAATTCTGAAAACAGCAAGAGAAAACGATCTATCACATACAAAGGAAGCTCAATAAGAATATGTGCAGATTTCTCAGTAGAAACCATACAGGCAAGAAGGCATGGTATGATACATTTAAGATACTGAAAGAGAAAAACTTCCAACCAAGAATTTTCTATCCAGCAAAACTGTCCTTCACAAATGAGAGAGAGTTTAAAATATTTTCAAACAAACAGACACTGAGAGAGTTTGTGAACAAGAGACCTGGTCTACAAGAAATAGTAAAGGAAGCATTCCAGGCAGATAGAAAAAGATAGGAGAGAGAAGTTTGGAGAAGAGTGTAGAAATGAAAACTATCAGTAAGAGTAAAAGAGAGAGAGGGAAAATAAAATAAAATAAAATAAATAAAATAAATAAAATAAAATAAAATAGATATGACATATAAATTACAAAAGTCAAACTGGTAGACAGTAGACATTACATTGAGTGAAATTTGTCAGAAACAAAAGGATGGATACTGTATGGACTCACAGTATGTGAACTAACATTGAAGAGTGAAATTTGAGAGTTAAAGTTGAGAACACAGATTATCAGGAGATAGAAAGAGGTTAGGAATTAGGCATTTGATGCTGAAGGAGTACATAAGGGTAAACAGGTTTGATTATATAGATCCAGAAATGGATAGCATAATATTGTGTGATGGTAGCACAATATTGTAAGTACTCTGAACAAAGATGAGTGTGGGTATGGTTGAAACTGGAAGGCTAGGAGCATGTATGACACCAGAGGGGGTTAAAAGATAGTGATATGGGATTCTTGGTGGTGGTGTTGTCTGACCTTTTCATTGTATTTTTTAAATTTTTATTCTAAATTTTATATTTTTATTCTTTGTTTTTTTTCCTCGTTTTCCTCTTTCTTTGCAGAAGAAATGGAAATGTCCTCATACAGGTTGTGGAGGTGAATTGCATAACTATGTGACTACACTGATTATTTACTTTGATTGAATTGTATGGTGTGTGAATAAAACTGTTAAAAAATAAACAGTTGGATACAAGTGCTGGAGAAATGCAGAGAGAGGGATGTATCTATTCACTGTCGGTAGGGAAGTAGAATGGTGCAGCCCATCTGAACGGCAGTGTGGTGGTTCCACAGGAAGCTAACTATGAGGTTGCCATTTGGTTCTGCAATCCATTATTGGGTGTATACTTGGAAGAACTGAGAGCAGGACATAAATGGATATTGCACACTGGTGTTTATAGTGGCAGAATTCACAGTTTGCAATGGATGGAGGTGACCTAAGTGTACATCAACTGATAAATGGAATGGTCAACTATGGTGTATACATTCAATGGAATATTGAATAGCACAAGAAGAAATGAAGTTGTGAGGTATGAAACCAGGTGAATGGCCCTTGAGGACAGTATGTTGAATGAAATAAGCCAGAATTGAAAAGATAAACATTATAATGCCTCACAAATATGGACTAACTATAATGTGCAAACTCTGAGAATTGAATCTGAGAGAATAGGTTATCAGGGGAAGGCTTATGGTAAAGGTTCCTAGACTGTAAGCTCTTACAGCAGTCACATCTATTCATGAGTTGTAACGGTTATTTCTAAATTCTGAGATGATGACCTGTTTGTGTATAACCTGATCAGTCCCTGGAACTTCGGGTGTCTATGTGACACCTGAGACTCAGAGCCAGGGTTCAGCAGCTATAAATGTCAGCATGAACCCATACAGCAAATGTTAAAGAAGATGAAAAAGAGTTCAGACTTTAATTAGAGATATGAACAAAATGGATTTGGTTAGGACAAAGGTAAACCAGACTAAAGGGAAAAGGATGATATTGACTGTGTTTTAAAACTTCAACTTCTATGTGAGACCAAAGGAAGAGATGTTTACTTTGTGAAAATCTATATCTTTTGTAGCACGCTATATAATTTAACGTGTATGGTCAGTTTATCCAAACACCATAATTACATGGAACCTTGAATAGGGGGTGAACTCTAGTTAGTTTTTACAGGTTCACATGAAGTCCCAATACATCCCAGAGTAATCTGGGCAGAGAATAAAAATGTAGTTGTAAAGCCTCCTTGAGGGATTGGGGAAAATTTGGAAATATTAAACTTCCCCACCTGGGGAATTCCTGATATTCTTGCAAGCATTGGGGACTACCATTGTAGTAGGCCAAGCTCTCTGTCTTGGGCTTGCCCATATGAAGCTTGTCACTGCAAAGGAGAGGCTAAGCCTACTTAAAATTGTGCCTAAGATTCACCCCGGAGAACCTCTTTTGTTGCTCAGATGTGGCCTGTCTCTCTAAGCCAACTCAGCAGGTAAACTCACTGCCCTCCCCCCTTACAAGGGACATGACTCCCAGAGGTATAAACCTCCCTGACAATGTGGGCCATGACTCCCAGGAATGAGCCTGGACCTGGCATCATGGGATTGAGAAAGCCTTCTTGACAAAAAGTGGGAAGAGAAATGAAACAAAATAAAGTTTCGGTGGCTAAGAGATTTCAAATAGAGTCGAAAGGTCATTCTAGAGGTTATTCTTATGCATTTTATAGATATCCCTTTCTAGTTATTAGTGTATTAGAATAGCTGGAAGGAAATACTTGAAATGGTTGAACTGCAATGCAGTATCCTTGATTCTTGAAGATGATCGTATAACTGTATAGCTTACATGGTGTGACTGTGTGATTGTAAAAACATTGTGGCTCACACTCCCTTTATCCAGTGTATGGACAGATGAGTAGAAAAATGGGGGACAAAAAGTAAATGAATGATGGGGGAAAAGGGGTGTGAGATGTTTGGGGTTCTTTTGTACTTTTATTTTTATTATTCTTATTTTCATTTTTATTTCTTGGAGTAATGAAAATGATCAAAAAATTGTGGTGATGAATGCACAACTATTTGATGATACTGTGAACAATTGATTGTACACTTTGGATGATCGTATGGTTTGTGAATATATCTCAATAAAATTGGAAAAAAAAGAAGGAGGGAAGGAGGGTAGAGGCAGCAACTTGGTCACGATTTGTGTATTTCTGGCTGTGTAAAGCACATAACCCAAAGCATCGCCATTTATTCACCTTCATTTTATCACCCATCCTTCTCTGATAGACAACACAAAAGGGCTTAGTCTCTTATTTCTAAGATTTTTGCTCCTTAATTTTTCATTATGATCAAATTATCTTAATTGATTCTGAAATAAAAGATTAGGAATCTATAAAAAGAAAAAAAAGTAGTCAGAGCACATCCCTCCCCTACCTTAAATCGTCAAATGACTTCTTACTATACTTTCAGAAAAAAAGCCAAACTTCTTCCCACAACCTCTGTGGCCCTCTGTGACATGCCCTGGTATGCTCAATACCAGGTGCTCAATGAATTTTTATTGTTGAATAAATTATATAGATCAGGGGTCGGCAAACTTTTTCTAATAGGGGCCAGACAGTAAATACTTCAGGCTTTGTGGGCGGTGGGTTCTCTGTTGTAACTATGCAACTCTGTCATTGTAGTGCAAAAAGCATCCATAGACAATATGTAACTGAATGAATGTGGTTGTGCTCTGATAAAACTATTTGTAAAAGCAGGTGGCTGGACAGATTCTCCACTGCCAATATAGAAAATTGATGATGATGATGATGATGATGATAATGATGATGATGATAAACAGGACCATTTATAAATGCATACTCTGTGCTAGGTTCTGTTCTAAGTACTTTCATACACTATCTCATGAGATTCAGATGAAAAAGTGGGCTCATTGTGTTTAAGTAACTTGTCCTCAGTCACAAAGAAGCAAGAGGCAGTCCTGAGATTGGATCCTCAGGTCTGTGAGAGACTACAGAGCCCAGACTAAGGGACCATGTAAAGGGTTTTGAACATGATACAGGTAAAAAATGAGTTAATTCTAAGTTGTTACTTCATGGAGTCTGGTCCAGGGACTGGCACCATCAGCATCACCTGGGAGCTTGTTAGAAACGCAGGTTGTTGACCTCCCTCCAGACTTCCTGAATCAGAATCTGAGTTTTTATGACTCCCAAATGATTCTCATGCATGTTAAAATTTGAGAAGCAAAGAGGCTTTAGATCATTCAGTTTCAAAACCAAACACTATCATATCCAGATACTTTTAGCTTTTGTGAAAAATATGGCTAAGTTTTCATTCACCTTAGGGGTGTAGCCCTACTGTCTGCATGTTTCTAGAAGAAATAAGATGCAGGAACACCTACGAGGAAGTTTAGATGCCAGATGGAAGCTTTATTTTCTAGCATCTTTTGGAAGCTTCCTGGAAAATGTAGCCAATTTTAATGGTCATTAACTTCTAAAAATATTGGGAATATTCAAAGTGAGCTATTCAACCATGATTTCCAAATGCATCTGACACTTGTCTACACAGAGATTAACACCCAAGTTTGAAATGAAACTCTAAATTGTAGCCAAGAGTATTGATGATCCATTTGGCTTCTTTCTTGTGACTTGGACACACATCTTTACAGGTCCTCTTGCAGGAGCTTAATCTAATTCACAATCAGATCAGCACACAAAAAATCCCCTAACCAGCTCCTTGCCCTCAGGTCTCTGGAATAATGTAGACTGACGGGGACACAGTTAAAAGGGGATTGATTTATTGGGTTGGAATGCTTGGCACCCAGCCCCCCTCCATGCCTTCCCCATCTCAGCAGCCCTCTGCTCCTTGCAATCACCATTTCCAAACAAGAATCAGCCTTCACAAATGAAACCCTTGTGATCACCAGGGAGCTAAAGACTCTCTTAGTTTGCTTAAGGTAGCACAGCCCTAGAAGCCCATAAAGAAAAACCACATAAAAGAATTACTTCCCTGCATCAGGGCCTGGATAAGGATCTGGAATTCAGCAGAGAAGGATGATCTAAACAACAAATAAGCAGTGGTAATGAAAACTGCTAACCTTGGCTCCAGGGGGGAAAATGGGTTAAGAAGAGTAAATTGGCAAAGAGCCCTATTTTTGTCTTTTATATAATGAAACTGTGAATTTCTGTTCTAAATCACAGGATCATCATGTATCTGGAATGTTGATGGAGATGCCGATGGGATTCAAAGGAAGAAAAAAGTTTATAGATGTGGATTCAATTCTCCCTTTGAACTGTTTCATTGAACTGATGCAGTCTAATCACAACTGTGTACACAAATAATTATTTATGATTGTTGGGATTTGAGGGGGCACCCAAAAAAGTGCATCACTCTTTTACACCAGAGTTCTGAACCAACTGAGAAGTAAAACAAAATATTCTGCAGATGGAGACTGAAATACTGTGTCATCTTGGTTATGGATAAAGTGGGTGTTGGAAAATGTAGCTTATATCTGTGGACTGATAGATTTCTTAATACTGAACCCCCAAACTAAAGAGACTTATCCCTGGTCACAGCAGCTCTGGACAGACCCTAGTGAAAGTGCTGGGTGGAGGGGCAGAACAGAATGTCCTCTCTGCAGGCAAGTCACTACCAAGAGAAAGAAAAAGGAAAAGGGCTGGGCTGCACATGCCCAATTTATCATTCGAAACTCATTTATCAGAAAAAAATATATCACGTTGTCTTCCCAGGGGAAGAGTGAGTAAGGGGACAGAGAGAAACCCAGAGTAAACTGGGACCTCTGTCCACATGGAGAGTATCATCACGAGTAAGGAGGAGGCACCCCCAACCCCAAAACAAAGATACTTCTCTGCAACCAATAAGAAAACTGAGCCGGAGAGCGGCTGCATAACTTGTGCAAGGACACTCAGCCAGGGAGCAGGAGAGCCACAGTGCAAACCCAGCTCTGCCTGACTGCAGAGCCTGAGTTCTGGAGCAGGCTCTGCATTATTTTAAGTGAAAGAAGTGAATGAATGTATGAATGAATGAGGTGAGATCTGAGGATAATGTGTCAAGAAGTTTGGGTTCTGCAAGCCTAGGCAGCCAACCTCATTTTCCCGCTAGTTTAGGGACTGGCCCTGAGGACTTTACCCCTGGGTGTTCCACCTTGCCAGGTCATGCCCAGAAGGTCCCAGCAGATGGGCTCTGGAGCTGGTCTTGCTGTCCGAGGAACCCGTGTCAGTGTGCGCTGGGGGCAAGAGCCCCAGGTGTCCACTTGGCCACAACCATCTCCTTAACCTCCACTCATTTGCCTTGTCTCTGATTTGCTTTCCCATTTGCCCAGTGGACCCAGAGGCTCTGATTTGCCCTCCAGATGTCCTGTGGCCTTGAACAAACCCCCACACTGCCCAAACGAGGGGACAGGCCCATGTCTACCTGAGCTAGAAATCTGACTCAGGTTAGGGAAGATGGCAGCCAGTGGAGCTGACCTTCAACATCTTCCCTCGTAGGAATTTCAGTCTTCTGTGCATCTGGGCACCACATTTTCAGACATTCCTTTTACCACTGAGTATGAAACAGAAAAACAGAGCCTCTGATACATCATCTTCTCTCACTTGTTCTTAACACCTTGCAATTCGTTTTTTAATCCTCGGAGCAGCCAGAGTTAACTTTATGAGTGTTTTTTCCCCCTTCCCTTTAGGAGACAACCCCATTCCCTCCTCTAGGTCTCCATTTGATACTCAACAGCTTTGCCACCTCCGGTTCTTCATGCATGCCTCATCCCCAAGGCTCTTGCATTTACTTCCATGCCTCATCCCCAAGGCCCTTCCATTTACTTCTGTTATCTCAATCTCCTTCTTTGGAAACTTCTGTCACTTCCAGTTTTTCCCGGTTACCTCCCTTTACCTCAGACTGTTTCCCAGGCCTCCTTTACTTTCTTGGCTTTCTTTTCAAAGACATACTTCTTTTTCTCCTTATTTGGTCAGATGTGAAATGACAGGGTGGCCGAAGCAGCAGTATACTGGGGATAGAAATATGTACTAATTCTCCACAGGTTTTTGTTTTTGTTTTTTTATTTGAATGGGGCATTTGCAATCAATTTATGTAGTTTAGCTGAAAGGTTAAGAATTTCCCACTTAAATATCAATCTCCCAAAAGGAAATATTTTTGGCACTTTTTTTCTCATTGTAGTCCTGGTTTCCACATGCCTCCATGCCTCAGAGAATATTCTGGAAAGGGCCTCCTGAGAAATACCTGTCTGATGTGCACCACTTCTGTTTAATCCTTTTTGAAAATTGATTTCATGGAGAACATGTTATTTTGTCTTCTTCGGGTTTCTCTCTCAGGGACTTGATGTCAAAATTAGGTGCTTCTGACAGTGCCACAGGTGGGGGGGTGAGACTAAAATGGTGTTAGGCCAAGAGACTGCACATACCTGAATCCATTCCACAGAGGTCTCGATGGAAATAAATGTTCAGAACAAAAAGTGGCAAAGCAAACTTTAATTACTAGCTGAGACCCTGACTCCAAGCCTTACTGCAGAGCTCAGCAGATGCAGGCCCCACCCCGTGAACCCCATGAATCTGGAGTGGAGGCTGTGGATGGCCCCACCTAGCTCCCCTTTACCTGCTGGGTACACCTATCCCCCAGCTTCTGAGCACTGTCTGCTCAGGACTCAGAGCTGCCCCCTTCTCCAGAGACTTGCCTTCGGCACAGGAGCCACCTCATTGGAGAGGATACTCACTCCCCCACCTGCCCCCTGCCTCCTGCATCCCCTGATTAACCATATGGGGACACAAAAGCTGGCCTCTTGTTCCAAGGTGGGATCTACTCTGGTACAAATCATGCTCTAGAGCTTCCCATGGGATCAGGCTTAGCAGGATCCCAGCTGAGCCCACCTCTCGGTTTAGCTCCCTCCCTTGGCCTATCCTGCTGCCCTCACTTGCTTGGTAAATCCCCTGTATCCAAATCCCTGTCTCAGGCTCAGCTTTGAGGGAACCAGATACAAGGCAGCCTCTAACATCAAAATGACCAAAGGATATATCCCACAAAAACCCAAACCCGAATCTTGGATGTTACCACTTAGGGTGAGGAAAGACCACACACATGGAGAGAAGCAGGAAAGAACTGCAGTGGCAGCTGCTCACCCCAGTGCCAGAGTGGACTAGTTTAGACTCCTTGGCCCGGGCTTGCTGGAGCTGTGATGGTGGAGAGGGTCTCAGGCTTGTACTGCACCCACTGGCAGGATCAATAGAGAAAGTGTACCAAAGTGGAATGGAGAGTGCCAAAGAGAATGCGGTTGAGCTCTAGGTTCCTAGGAGGAGCCAACAGCTGAGAGATGATAGGGAATGAATCTTAGGTCCCTGCTGGAGCTGCAGATTGGAAGTATGAGACCCAAGAGAGACCACCACTGTTTGTTCTGGACCTTTTAGGTGTGGAAGCATCCAAGAAAGCTCTGCCCGTTAGGAACACCCAGTAGGTAGAATGTCATGCCTGATCTCCCATAGCATTTTTCCTCCCTGGGGGTGGAGCTGGGGTGGAGGAGAAGGGAGGGGGGTGGGGTTTGAGAAGGGACTGAGGGGTAGTCATGTTGGGGGAGGGGTAGTCGTGTTGGGGGAGGGGTAGAGAAAAGATGAAGAGAAGCTGTGCTCTCCCCCATTGATTCCCCTACTTTGTCTTACTTCTTGGACTTCAAATCCTTCATTCCCCTTCTCACTGTAAAGTCACTGCCCACAGTTACCTTTTCCTTCTCTCAGCTTCTCTCCGACTTGCACACCTGGCCCTGATCCTTGGCATTCATTCAGCAAATGTTTTCTGAGTGCCGCTCCTGGCAGGCACTCTTCTCAACATTGGGGGTTCACTAGCAAATAGCTACCATCGTTCCTTGCCCATGGGGAAAGACACATGCCAAACATGCAAACAGCTAAACAGGACAAATTCACCTAGTGGTAAGTGCTATGAAGAAAATAAGAGTATCGTGTCCACATTAGATGAGCGTTTTCTGTTTGTTTGTTTGTTTTTTTTGCTGTGAGTCTTATCTGCCGTGAGAGGCCACCTGTGCTTTCAGGGCAGAGAAATCTCAGCTGACACCTCTTTGTTTCTTCCATGGAGTTTGGTCCAGGGCTTCACTCATCATAAGAAGTCAAAATAAACTTGTTTCCTGGACAGCGATTACACTCAACTTTTTTTTTCCACTTTGGACCTGCCTTAGGTTTCAATCCTTTTGCCTTTGGTTTCCACCCACGGAGTGATTCGTGTGCAGTGGAGCGGAGGTGGGCTGCAAGGGACTGTGTCTGAGCCTCGTGCTGCTTGCTGGTGTGATGTACCGCAAGTCTCAATTTTTATAACCTCAGCTCCCTTCTGTGCTAAGGATAATGCCTGCTGCACAGGGTTATGGAGGATGGAACAAGACAATCTGCATGAAGTTCTCCCTCTAGGATATTCAGTCAAGTACTCCGTTAGCAGCCTCAGGAGGCTGCACAAGGAGTGTGGGATCCAGGGCCCCTGCAGTCTGGTTAGTTTCAAGGCAGTCTTGGCCATTGGTTTGGGGCTGGAGAAGGGTGAGGCCCGTAGGCCCATAGGAGCCAGCAGAAGCCAATGGTGGTGGGAGGGCTCTCTCACCCAGCCTTCCACTGCCCCAGACCCACAGTCCATCTTTTCTCTCCCTAAACTGATATCCCTGTATCTCTCCTTACTTTGGCTTGAAATTCTACATTCATCTTGGTTTTTCCCTTTCTCTTGCCCCTTCTTCTACTCTGTAGCCATGTCCCTCCATGTTCTGTGTTTTATTTTCACCGCTTCTCCCATTTCCTTTCTTTTGTACTTGCCCTGTTTCCAGCCCCAGGTCCTCATTTTCCATCTCCAAGTGGCTGGTGTAACTTCCCCGTGGGTATCTCTGTGTCCTGTTTCTCCTCATGACAGTCCCTCTGGCACACAATTTGAGATCCGCCTTCCTAAAAATAGCTCAGACCCCTCACACAGGCATTTGCAGCCCTCTGCTCACACGACCTCTTCCACTTTCCCACCTTCTTTTCTCACGACTGCAGCCAAACCACCCAACTCAACTGCTCCCTAAACAAATCCTGTATTTTCCTGCCTCTGAGCTTTCGTTCATGCTGTTCCCTTACTGGGGATTCCATATCCACCCCTTTCTTCAAGGCCGGTTCAGACATAGTCTGAACTTGCCCCCAGCTGTGAGCATTCCTACCCTATCTTGCACCTTTCCGGTGACACATACCCTGCTTGTTACTACAGGGATTTGTGCATGTTTGTGATGCTACTGAGGCAGTTTTATCCTCCAAGACTCTGAGGTAAGAATTCCTACAAGGTAAAACCTGTGTTGGTGGAGAACATCCTTGGTATGTTCCCTTCAGAGGCAGATTCTGAGCCCATGAGGGCCGAGGTGGGTGGAACAGTTGACACAACACAAGGGGGTGCCTTGTGGGGGTGCCAGGAGAAATGGGGGTGGGAAAGTAGAAGGGCAGCCAGGGAGACAGTGGAAGACAATATGTCCCCTAGAATGTTTCCCTTCCTGGGATTCTTTAAATGTTCAGTAAAGAGGAAACTCTTGAGAGAATTGGCCTTTCTCAAGAATGCTAAGGACTGGCTGTGGATCCAATGCTATCACAGGTGGCCCAGCAGTGGGTGGGTCAAAGAAACATTAACAACTCACCTGCTGGCAACCTGCAGGGATTGGTCCTCACAATAGGCTGGGAGTGTGGGTTTCTGGCTAGTTCAATGCCATTTTTGAGGTGTAGGCTAGTGGGTGTTCAGATAGCCATTGGGACAAATTTCTTATCCTGTCTGAGCGATTCTGGGGGCCAGAGCTCTGAAATTCTTCCTTTTTGTATTTCTAGTGTCTAGTTCAATGCCTCTTCAAGTCAGGGTTGGCTGGGAGAATCTGGGAAGCTGGACTGCAGAGCTTTCCATATTAATGCCTAAAAGAAAATTATATAGTTGAGAGTATAAGCTGACGCCAGGACTCTCTCCTCTGCCTGACAATATCTTCATGAAATATTTTTGCCATGCACAGATAGCTAAGAGTCTTCACAAAAGCTTCCAAAGCAACTCCAAGATTTCAAAGCTTCTGTGGCTTGGCTCCTAATTATATCAGAAACTACCGGTCTCCTGGATCACTGAGCCAGTATACACCAGTCCGTTTGAAATGTGAAGGATTCTTATATGGGTGCCCACCCACCCAGAAGACAGCCACTGCTGTTGGTAGGGTGTAGTCTTCAATGTGTGGCGTTCACCACCACATGTTAAGCTTTGATCCCTACATCAAGCCCTACACAGTGTCTGTGTCATTTCCTCCTCTTGACAAACGAGGAAATGAGACTCAGATTAAATTACTTGCCCAAGTTCCTGCAGCTAGTAATGGAGAGACCTGGGATACAGCCCATGTGATTTCTCCATCCAAATGCTGTGTTCTCATCCACTATGCTAGCGTGCCTCCAAGCAGACATTTGCTGATTGAATGCGGTCGGATAGTGATACAGGAGCAAATGTGGCCAAGTGCCAAGTGGTGAGTACAGATAGAAATGCCGTAGGAGTTGAGAGAAGAGTGGCTTGGAGAGGCCAAAGGCAATCAATCCTCTGTCTCTGGGAAACTATCGGTGCTGCCACAGGGCTGTCAGATGGTCTCGCCGTGGGTTCCGACAACCAGCTGCTGGTGGGGAGGGTGGGGAAGGCACCCTTGGCCTTCGCGGGCAGCCCCAGCAGGATGCAAGCTCATCTGAATCGATGATAAACCGTGCCAGAAACGGCCACTCCATCACCAGCCCCCTCTTAGGTCATATTTCAAAGACTGGCTCAGGGCCACTGGCTGGGGTGCATGGCTGTGAGATCATGGCTGAGCGATCTGACTTTAAAAAATATAAGGACCGACTTGGGAGTTTTATCATGTTTCTGCCGTCCAGGCATGAAGTCAGCTGGGCTGCTCGTGACAGGGAGCGTTTCGCTTGTAATTAGCTGGCGTGTTTTCCTTTATGTCCTGCCTAAAATGCGGTGTGCTGCGAGTGCCCGCTCCCCCGGAGCTACCCACAGCAGTCGCGAAGGTGAGTCACAGCCATAATATCTGGCAAGCTCACGGGGGGCAGGGGAGGGAGGGATGGAGGGTGGTGGGGAAATTTAAGTTATTGTTACCATCTTATGGGCACACTTGAGTTAATAATTGCACCTTTGCCAGTGCATTGTACTTTCACCAATGCCAAGCCTGAAGCGAGGGTTTTAGCAGAAAAGAATGGGTTCTCTAGTGGGGCAGAGGCCCGGGAAGCCCCTTCTCCTGTCCTGCAGCGGAGGCCCCGTCTGCCCTGTGTTCTCCTGAGGCAGCGCCCCGGAGAGAAGATGGGGGCATGTTAAATTCCCAGCAACGCCTCTCACCAGCTGGAACCTGTGCAGTTTTGCTCCGAGACACTGGGGTGTGAGCAGTATCATGTATTCTTTATTTTTCTAACACACATAAATATGGCTTGGTTTCCCACCTGCCAGGGCTGGCAGGCAATCCATTCTTAATTATGTCTTTTTTGGGGGGTGGGGTGTAAGGGACTCTTTCTTCCTTTCTTGGGATTCTAAGGAGGCCCTTGGACTTGATAATTCAACAAGAGTCAGGGACAAGTTTCTGGCCTCAGATCCACTGTGGAGAAGTCTTTGCTCATTGTCTTCAAGGGCCATCTTGAAGGGAGTCCCCTGCTCTCCCTCCATCCCTAGCCTGGCTCGGGGGCCTGGGCAGAGGCTCGCAAAGTATATGACCCACCTTCCTCCCTAGGCCAGCCCCTTTGTCATTCCCCCATCCAGGCCCTGCAGGGAAGTGGGTGCTGGTCTCCACCCTCAGGGGCTCTCAAGCCATTGTCCCTTTACCAACCTCAGGGGAGCCACAATACGCCTAGGGTTGGGCCCCCTCCCTCCATCTTTCTACCCCGTCAGGTTTATCATCTCTCTAAGCCTTTCTTTCAAAATAAATAATTAAGAGCAGACAAGCAAGCAACCAGACCAAACCACTAAACAAACAGAAGGAAGCTTTAGTTCCCCTCTGAGTCACCCAGGTTCCTGGGCTTCTGCACTTCCCAAGCCACTGGTGGCCTGGCCCCATTTTTATGAATCCCCCAGGGTCTCTGAAATCCTGTCCCTCGGCTCCTGACTCTGACTGTCTTCCCTCCTGGCTGCTTCCTCTGTTACTAGTGGGAAAAGAAGTACCCCAGGCACCCATGGAGGGAATCTCTGTGGCAAGGAGCCTCGCAGGGCCTCATGGGGCCTCCAGGCCCTTTCTGCTCAGCAGCTGATCTGAGGGACGCTGGTTTGCCCGAGGCTGCTGGGCCCTTCTGTCGACTCCAAAGTCCTTCTCAGGCAGTGCTGCACTGTGATTTCTATGTGCCCAGGCACTTTTGTCTTTGGAGGCTCTTTCTTCCCTAAAAACATATGAAAATAATTTAATGGATTTGTGTGAGTCCTAAAAGTTTTATTGTTTTCTGATGTAAAAAAAAAACAACTAAAACTACTTATTTGACCCTAAAAGTTCATTTTTTTCTCCTTCTGGATTTTAAAAGACAAGAAAACATTTTGGGGTATTCCTAGAGGCAGGGTGGGCCCTAAGCCTGGTGTCTACCGAGCCTGCTGCCGAAGTCAGCCCTGTTCTTATGGGTTAAGAGGAGACACTAAAAGTCCAGCCCAGCTGACACCTGCCTGAGGGTTTCAATGTCTTGGTTCCTGGTCTCTAGATGCAACTTCACTTAGTTGAGACTGAGGTGACTCCGGAGTGGCCTCCGGCAAAGGCAGGAGTCAGGGGATGGCTGGCCTGGCCTTTGCACAGCCTGTAGAAGCCTCTGACCTGTGACCCCCTGCCCTGTCTTGCACCCCGGCCACACACCATCCCAGGACACCAGTACTCTCATACCTCTGAGTGTCCACATCTGTGGTTCCCTTGTCTGGACTTCCCTTCCTTTGTTAGTTCATCCAGCCATTGCTGAGTCATTTCTCCAGTCTCAGTGTGAGTGTGTCCCCTGGGAAGACTTCCATAGCACCCTTAGGAGCTGCTTCTCAACCTCAGAAGCCCCTGTGCTTGTTTAGGATGAACCATGTGAAATGCTATGTTTGCAGGTCAAAATTGTTACTGACAATTACATGTGATCTCACCATTAGATTGTAAGCTCCTAGTGGGTAGAGACATAGACTGAGTGTGGGCGTATCCTCAGCAGCCAGCAGACTGTTGAATGAATGGGTGACTTCACCTGAAAGGATGATCATGCACATTGTCCACTCTTTGCCCCACCTGCAGAGCAGAGGTTCTCAAACTTGAGTGGGCATCAGAATCACCTGGAGAATTTGCTAACACGCAGACTACAGGTCCTTGTCCCGGAGTTTCTAATTCAGTAGGTCTGGGGTTGAATCTGATAATGAGCATTTCTAACAAGTTCCCAGATGTTAGAGACATCACTTTGCAAATCACTGCTTTAGATGAATAGTTTTCTCTTGATGATGGGAGGAAGGGCAGCTAACATATAAAACAAACAAATAAAAGAAAGAAACAAACAATTAAAGCCAAGTAAAAAACCAAAAAACAGTGATTTAAGCCCTTCTCTCCTTCTCTGAGAAACTAATGAGCAGCAGAAATCACCTGGGGGATCAGAGCCCCAAGGTAAGTCTGCACAGGCTGGTAGCATGTGGTGGAGGGGGTGGGAGGAGGCTGATGTCCAGCCGACTCCAAGTCACGCTGCCCAAGGGCCACATCCACTCAGGGCCATCCAACAGGCACCTCTACTGGACAGCAGGTCAAAGCAAAGATTCCTGGGTTCCAGTCCAAGAAATGCCATTTTTTATAGTTTGGATAGGTGTGCTGGGAATCTTAATTTTAACAAACTTCCCAGATAATGGGCCAAAGACTGCATTTAAAGAAGCACGGGATGGGGTGGGGTGGGATATGTAGACTTATAAAATAGGCAAAGCATACTTTTGACCAGGGCTTCTTAACTTCCTTGTGCCATGGATGTTTATGTTGAAGGCGATTTGTTGAAGCTTATATGGACTCGTCTCAGAATTGAATATGACTTTTAAATGCATTTAGCATAAAATAATGCATCAAACAAAGTAGACAGGATTGAAAAAGAAACCAATGATACTGAAATACAGCAATGAAAATATAAAAAGACCATATTTTTGACATAGTGCTATAAGGGGTTCTTTATTAGATATTACGTAACAAGAATTAGCAGTGAATCTAACAATTACTGCAATTTCAAAGTGTTGATGAGCCTAAATCATATTTTGAGAAACTACAACAACTATAAAGCGATTAAAAACAGCTCTGCAATTTCTATTCATGCAAAGTCACAAGCTTTGCTTATACTACTGTGGTTTGTGGTCCACATTCATTGTTGAATACATTTCGGTTAGAATTAGTAAAAATAAAGAAGTAATTTTTCCTCAAGTTCATGGGCCTCCTGAACTCTGTCTACAGATCCCTTGGAAGTCCTTGGCCTTCAAGTTTAGAACTCTCAGAGTCTAGCTCTTCACCTTTTTCCCTTCTGGCAGGTGCCTCTCTTATCTTGCAAGCCTACAGCAAACCCAGATTCTCCCTCTCCTCTCAGCCCACATCAAAACCAGCCCTCAGAAGCTACTTGCTATGGTGGACAAAGCATGGATTTTGAAGCCAGCAGGTCCATGGGTTCAGATGTCTTTCTTCCCACTTCTTAGCTGCATGACTTTAGTCCTGTGAGCCTTGGTGGCCCTGTTCACAATACACACCGTGTAGGACTGGGGTGAGGATTAGAGTTGATGTTTATAAAGCACCTGACCCACAGTTGGTGCTTAATACAGATTAAATGTTATGTCTTCATAAGTAGCTGATGAAAATTTTATTGTCGTGTTTCCCCAGGTGGGGAATATTCAAGTTTTAATAAGGATTTACTTGTAGCATTTTGGGCATCTGCTGAAGGAAGAAGATTGGATGGGAAGAATCAGAATTGCCCTGGTGTGAGGCCAAGTTGCAGGGAGTCTGGCTGTTGAAAGGGAAGGCGGACGAATGGGCAAACACTCTTCCATGCTCTCCTTGCCTGCTCGTGCCCAGGGCCTGTTCCTAATATGCCTACATGTGTGTGAGGGCCTCTGGTAGATGTCATGGAGGCCTCTACCTGCCAAGTTTGCTCAGCTGGCCATGCTCCAAGCCCACTGGGGAGTTGTCTGCAAAGCCAAGGACGAACCCTCCTGCACCCCCTTCTTTCCATCTCTTTGAGGTTAGAGCCAGTATGAGGGGCCTCTGCAGAGACACATCCTTTGTCCGGAGGGGACTGTGAGTTTGGAATTTTGCTGCTGTCCTCCAGAGTCTGGTGATTTTAGTCAGACAAGCTATGGCTATGTCTCCCACAAAGCAGAACATTTGGGAGCTGATGTTTTGTGACCTCGCTCATGCCATCCAAAAGACAAACTCTCTTAAGTAGCTACAGCCCCATTTCCCAGCCTGGTTGGTGGTGTCTGTAAGCTTCGTGAGGTAGAACATTGAGATTCTGAGAGAATTAATTTCAAGAATAGGAATTGCATTCTATTTCCACCATTTACCACTTGTATGAACTTAGGCAAATTTACCTCTCTAAGCCTTAGATTCTTCACAGAATATAGCACAGTTGGAAACTAGGGCACCCCTCCCCGTGAAATCTAGGAGAAGTAGGATTGCCCTTCCCCTTCTTCTCAGCCTATAAAAATTTCCCAAATGTCTGAATTCTGGGCTCCTGCTTATTCAGATGCGGTCTCTTCTGCACTGTGTCAACTCAACCTGAAAGCCAGCCCCTTTTGAGAATTCCTAAAAAAACAAACAAACAAACAAACAAAAAAACTTGCAAAATAGCAAGAGTGAGATTAGTAGTGTAGTGTTTTGTTTTCATTCCTGTCTTTGTTCTGGTTTGGGCAAAAGAAAAGAAACGAAGGGCTTACATGGCAGAAATTTGATTGGCTTCAAAAGGGTAGTAGGCACTACCATCCAGAAGCAGAAGACGCCCTTTGGCCGCCCCACCACCGAGGCATTTCACTGGCTCCTCATCTAATCCAAATCCTTCCCTATCTTTGTGGGTCCTCTCACCCTATCTTCCTTTTTCTTTTTTTATCTCCTCTTCACTGGCCTCAGCAAGTGTACCCCCTTACCCCTTGCCCAACGTACAGCCAAATCATATGATGACTACACGAGTAATGTAAATGAAAATATGTTTTGAAGTGCAAGGTGTCTCACAATTCATTCCTTCACCCATTTATTTATGCCACAAACATTTGTGAAGATATAAGAAGGTGCTAGAGATGATGAGATAAACAAGATGCCCTCTAGGATCTTCTAATGATCTGTCAGAAAATAATTTCAATGAAGTGTAATGAACACTATAATTGTGCTACTTCTTATGTGTAATGGTGGGAAGTGATAGATTAATGCTGATATAAATAAAATGGAGTAGATATTTGATGTATAATTTAAACAAAGCAAGCTCAATGTGCTCTTCTCAGCATTTTGGAGAATGGAAGTTTTCTGTTTGATTGATATAGTCTCTGGAATTACATTTATAATAATTTGCATTTTTCTTCTATGTGTCTACAATGTCAGAGCTATGTTCAAGGTTTGGTCTGCAAGTTTCCACCTGGGATAGCTAATTTGGCCTCTTAGAGTCTCAGTTTTCTCATTTGTCAAATCTGTATGAGAATCCTCCACAAAATTTCCACAGGGACAAAAAAATTTATTCACTCATGCACTCATTCATTCAACAAATAGTTATTGAGCAACCACTCTGTGCACAACACTGCTCTGGGCGCTGGGGTTTCTGCAGAGAACAAGACAGTGAACTAGTCCTTGCTTGCTCAGAGTGAAAGTTCTGCTGGGGAGATAATGGCTACTGGTTCTCCATTCTATTAATTGGTACCTAGAAGTGATTCAGCACCTTCACTCCAGTCTTGCCTTTTGGATTGTCTTCATTATTCAATTCCTCTGTAACTTGCCTCAAAATTCCAGTGCCTCAGAGTCCTTCAGATAGAAGCTGCATAAAGGGAACTCCTGGGGGTCTTGGGGTTGGGGGAGGAGGCCAATCTTCAAGTCCACAGGCCAGAAGGCTGAGCTGGGGAGAAAGAGTAGGGAGCAAATTAAAGATGCTGAAACCAATGAGCAAACATCTTTTCCTTGCTTTTTTGTCTGTTGGGGCCACTGGGAATAAACTCAACTTTTTAAATGACTTCTCTTTTTTGGTTCAGGATTTTTATTACAAATATGCTTCCTTTGTTTCTCCTATAATCATGCCATCCAGGGGCCCAGAAATAAATGTCAGCAACACAGCCTGGGATTGCATGGGTTTGACTTTAAGGAGGTCTAGTCTGGAGAAAGTGGGAGAGCAGGGTGGGGGCTGGCAGTCTCAGCAGAGGGCACATTCATTAAATTATGGGAGGGGTGGGGATAAGCACGCAAGCCCTGAGTCTGGCAGAATTTACAACCAAGTGGTAGTGAGCTGAGCTCTTTCATGTCCCAGGAAACCTCTGCAGTTATGGGGCAGTTTTTCTCTGGCTCCTTTTTTTCAAGCCTGAGCCGTTTAGTTTTGACATTACTTTATCTTTTGGACTTTTCCTTTTTACATGTAAAGCATGTGAATTGAAGCCTTGGGGAACACTGGTGCACTTAGACACGGAATGTTGGTGGTACGTGGGGCCTATGAAAGTAATCCAATGCCCTGGACTCACAGATGTGAGCCTTCAGGTTTTGCGATGTATGGGGACATGGCAGAGCTGGGCGGGGGGGGAGGCTGGGAAAATAATGCAGCCAAGTCAAACTTTTGTGTAGGGTACCCAGGTGGGACCCCAGGTTTCTTGACCTTCAAACTGGGCTGTCATCATCACTTGACAACAAAGGGCATCCCTCATGTAGGTACAATGCGATCACTGCCCTCTAGGGTTGGGTAACACAGCAGTTGACTTCCAAACCAGTGCTCCTTCTACATCCCCTCTTTCTCTCTCAGGCTTCCTATTTTTATGTGTTTGGACTAAGCACCCATTTCCCTGAGAGCTAGGATTGGATGCAAGGAATGCACTGTGGGGGTCTTCATCAGGAATTCCTCTGTAGAGACTGTGCTGGTTTGAATGTATTATGTCCCCCAGAAAAAGCCATATTCTTTGATGCAATCTTGTGGGGCAGACATAATAGTGGGGATTAAGTTGGAATGTTTGGTTTAGGTTGTTTGCATGGAGATGCGCCCCACCCAACTGTAGATGATAACTGATGGGATATTTCCATGGAGGTGTGGCCCCACCCATTCAGGGTGGGCCTTGATCAGCGGAGCCCATAAACATGCTGACTCAGGGAGATGGAACTGAGTGCAGCTGTGAGTGACGTTTTGAAGAGGGGCAAGCTTGCTAGAGAGGCGCGTCCTGGGAGAAAGCCATTTTGAAACCAGAACTTTGGAGCAGATGCCAGCCACGTGCCTTCCCAGCTAACAGAGGTTTTCCATATGCCATTGGCCATCCTCCAGTGAAGGTACCCGATTACTGATGTGTTACCTTGGATACTTTATAGCCTTAAGACTGTAACTGTGTAGCCAAATAAACCCCCTTTTTATAAAAGCCAATCCATCTCTGGTGTTATGCATTCCGCAGCATTAGCAAACTAGAACAGAGACAGATGCTGGGAAGCTGTGTAATCATAACCTTCCCTGCAAGGTTGGAAGAAGGACTGGGCTCAAAATGGGCCTGGATAAGATCTCCTCTTAGGAATGGGTGGGGGAATTGGGGGAGACCACTCTGCTGTGACTTGAGGATGTCTTTCTTTAGCTTTCCCCCCTTCCTTGCTCTCCTTCTAACTCCCTTCATTGTTCCATCCAGCAAGCATTTACTGTGTGCCAGTGTTAGGCTACAAAGATGAAAAATGATGGGAGTTTGGAGTAAGGCTTAGGTGCCTGAATCCCACCATTCCCTGCTCTGTGCCTCTGTGTCTCCCCATGAATAGATCTGAACACCCCAGGAACAAGAATTAAATGGAAACAAAGTACTGCTCGATTAATAGTTGGGTAAATACCCAACACCCCCTCCCCCCGCCCCCTTCCTCTCCATGCTACCCTCATCCCTGCCTCCACTACAGGGGTTCTCTGGGAAGCTGTGCTGGGTGCAAGGCTGAGACTGGAAGCCTAAGCAGGTTTCCTTCTGCCTCCTTCCAAAGCTGAGACATCTGTAAAAGAGATCCACTTTTCAAAGGTTTCTGATCATTCTAGAATCCCTGCTTATACTTTCAATATCATCTTTCACCTCCCTTGTAATGTTCTGTATTACAGACATACTGAATTAACCCCTTACCTTTTCCCAAATGTACCACAATCTTTCTAACTCTCTCCCACGCTGTTCCCTCGGTCAGGAACTTTTGCTCCCTGCTCTTCCCCTCTTCAGACAACCCCTATGCAACCTTTATGTTCTCAGCTTAGATGCCACTTTCTCCAGGAAGCCTTCCTTCCTTTATCTGGGTTGGTGGTCCTCTCACATGCTTCTGTGACCATCTATACCTTTCCTATCGTGTATTGTCATTGCTTGTTTATTTGCCATCATCATTCCTGGCTTCTAGAGCATCCTCTGTCATCAGGAGGGGCCTTCTTGACTTCTACTCTTGTGAGCATATGGGCTATTCCTTCTCTTCCAGACCATGTGGATTCACTTTTCCTCTTTACAAGTTTGCCTAAAGCAAAAGAAAAGGGACACTGGACACCATAGTGGATGGTGTCCACAATAGCAATAATTTCTTTTAATACAGAGACATTCCATGTATTATTGGTTGTTTTGGTGGCTCTCAACAAAGCCACTTCTGAAAGAAGAAGTCAGCTCTTTAGACAGTGAATCCATGGGGTGGTGGAGAAGGGACTGCTTTAGGCTATGTCTGAAAACTCCCATATGGAACCCAATTTCACCTTGTCTCCTCTTAGGCTGGAAATGTTAGAGAAGACTTGGTAGACTTTCTTTTTCTCTCTGGAGCATCGTCCATGCTTTTGGTGGGAGCTGTATAACAGATGATTCACAGTGGAGCCTTGGAAGAGTCTGAGATGATGTGCCATTAATATTTGAGAGGTTCTGGGCATTTTAGATAACAAAATGCTTTTACTCTACAACCATCAGGTCCTGAGCAGCTACCCTGTACCAAGTACTGCTGGGTGCTGGGTACAGAGCTGACCAAGACCCAATCCCTGCCCTTGAATTTCTCACTAGTCCCGAAGTTCTATAGGAATGGGGCAAATAAAGTATTAGGAGTTGAGTGAAGGGAGAGACTTACACCAAATTAAGAGAAGAGGGCAATAATGGTGGGGCCACATTTACACAGGCAAACTTTGTGAGTGACAGCACGTAATTTTCTTGGAAACGTGTCCTTAAGCTCTGACAAGGTCAAGAGACAATGTGGCAAGGGAAGCCTTGTAAAGTGTTATGTAAATAACACCCTTAAGTCCCTCCACCCTTATCACCAGTTTGTCCCCTCAAGTCCCTTTTGATAGACATTCGGTGACAATCACTTCTCCTGGTTTCTTGTTAATTCACAAGAAGCTGAAGTTGATCCTTAGTTGGAAACCGAGTCATGCTAGGGTTGTCAGAGACATGGGCCAGGCACAAGCACACACACAGGCTTGACACATACACTTTCATGTGTGCACACATGCAATATTCCTCCATAAGCGTGAATGCCCTTACTTCAGCAGATGGGAATGTCTGCAAATACTTCAGGGATGAGCATCCTTGGGGTAAGACCCTTCTTCCAGCTAGAAACTTGGCAGCAATTTGCAAAACTGACCTAACAAGGTTCTAGTCCAAGACAGTGGGACACTGAGGATCTTAGCATTATTTATGGCAACCTCTCTTTTTAGTCTAAGTGACCTTGGTACCCTGCTTATGAAGAAAGAGTTTCAGGCTAAGAAGACTGGAGTATCTGTGGTTATGGAGTGATGGATGGGGTGTTTAGAGGTGGGGAGTGGCAAGAAGTTGAGGTAAGGGGACGGGTGCTGGTCTTGAGGCCATTCACAGTGGGATCGGGACATTCTCTGACTATGCCAATGGAGACGGAAATCTAAGTTTTTGTTGTTTATAAATTTATATGAAAATGATGATGTTAAGAATAACAGCTGTCATTTTTGATAACTGGGCTTTTGAGGGGACCCAATAAATATCTTCTCTTCCCCTCTGGGTTTTGAACCTAGACCAAGGCATAAGTCAGGTAGGGCCAAATTGTCATCTTTATGACTGGAGTACAGACTTCAGATGACAGCCCAAGTGGGCTGGTTGAGCCCCCCACCCCCACCAAGCCCTCAGACTAGGCCTTGGGGCAACCAACCGGGGGGCAAAGTAACATACTTATCCAGGTAGAGAAAGAAGGGGAAGGAGTCCAAATCCCCCTTTTCAGGCTCTTTGATAGACTAGCACCATCCATTAAAGAAATACAGACAATTGGCTCTTGTTCACTAACCGGATAACTACTGTACCTTCATGAAGAGGTACAAGAGGTAGGACAAGAGGCCAGGTTTGTTCAGGGGAAATCCCTTCTCATCTAAATGAACACCTAGAATGGGGAACCTTGGGAACCTTGTCCCCTTGAATATCCCCCACGTTTCTGGCACGGTCAACCCAATTGTGGGATGTGGCTGTCCCCTCAGAGGGAATCAGTCCTTTGTCAGGACAGCTCTGCTCCCCCTTTAAGGGCTGCTTCCTTAGTGTCCTCCTCAGGCTTTGCCTTAAATGGCTCTGAAACGAAGCAAATCACACGTTAATGAAATCATCTCAAAGGACTCTTTGCTCAAGGCTGAAGATTTACTCCGTTTCCCACTTTCCATCAAAAATTATGTCTAGCTATGTTGCATAATATAGCCCCAAAGAGCTTCTCTTTTCAATAGAGAAAACAGAATGTTGAAGGGGACCTCCCAGGACAGAGCCCTGCAGCAAAGTCTCTAAGATTAGTGGAGAGATGGAGAGCTGTGAGAGCCTCGTGAAGGGGCACCAGCTGCTTCCAGGGAGGAGCTGCTGTCTTGGATTTGGGGCCTGTGAACTCCATTCAGGGTGGGAAAGAGAATAGAGATGATGGCAAAGCCTCTCTCTCTCTCTCTCTCTCACGTTCTCCCCACCTCTCTTTTCCCAGTCCATCCTGAATTAATAACCCCATCAGGACTTCCTGAGAAAAACAGCCAAGTCAGAAATCACCCCACCTCTTTGACAGCCCATCCCATCCCTACAAACCCGTATCTCATGGGCAGCCACCCCCACATGTCACCGGGGCCACCGAGAGACTTCCTGTTCATTCCACTGTCTGAGACATTAGTCGTTAGCAATTTTTGGCAAAGGATCTTGACAATTACCTTGGGAAGGAAAACAGCACCAAGGGTTAGTGGAAAGAATGTGGCTTTTGGAGCCAGCAGACTTGGGCTCAACTCCCAGCGCTGCCACTTAATACCTGTGTGACCCTCAGCAAGTTGGTTAACCTTTTTGAGTTTCAGTTTCCTCATCTGCAAAATAAACCAAAGAAGATAATTGCAATCTCACAGAACTGTTTTGAAAGGCAAGCTCTCCAGTGCATAAACTGTGCCTGTAAGTCATGGGGTAGCTAGGTTTTAATATTTTGGGGAGATTCCATCATAACCCTACAGAAATTGTGAAGCATTTGCTCTATATAAGGAAGTTCTTCTTAAACAGTCTCCGTTAGGCTTTCTAATGAACTGGCGTGTCTTTTGCTCTGAGCCTGTGCCCATTTCCTTCCCAGTGGTAGCTGCTCGTTAAGGATATTTTATAAATACTCTCTCACAGTGTCTTTTTCAGGCATTTCCTTACTTTACTGGCTCTGGTTTGTAATGAATTGTTTGTGTACTGAGGTTGTCTATATGTGGCTGTGGAATTTACAGTGTAGACAGAAGTCCACAGGACACAGGAGCTTGGCTGGCCCATGGCCTTGTGGTCTTTGTTATGGGTCCACTCTGTAGGTGACTCAAAGCTTCTTTGTTCTTCTAGAGCTTGGAGCTTGGATGGAGCCCAAACCAGACCACTCTAGCCATAAATCCTGCTCTCAAGCCAAATGTGTTAGAGAGAACTTCTTACTATGTCATGAAGATGTTTCCCTAGGGTTTCTGGACACAAACAACAGATTTTAACAGAAAATGCATGTATTGAAAAGATATTGAGTAGCTTCCAAATTTGATGGAAGTCTGGAGACCCAAGGAAATGATGGATCCCAGAGATGTTACGCCATGGCTAAAGTCCTATAGCAGGAACAGTTTGCTAGCACACTGTTCCTAGCACCACCACTGCTGCCATCACCGGACACAGGCATCTAGCACTGAACCTAGCTGCCACTGGGTATAAACCCTAAGTTGTCCCTGTGTCCTCGGATTGCTTGCTTAATATTCACAGGCCTGAGTTGGAACATCCCATTGACTGATCCCACTGGCCAGTTAGGTCATATGTGGGCTCTAGCTACTAGAGAGAAGGGAGAATGCATGTATGTCCTCTTTGGCTTTCACAGTGGGAGCAGAGATCCAGCCTTCCTTAAGAATTTACATAATAGTGAGTTCCTCCAAAAATGAGAATGTGCCTGAAAGATTAGTGTCTAATATTATAGAAGTCTAGACAACTCTGATTGATTAAAACATGCAACTTTTGGTCAAATAGACAAAGGATATAAATGTGATACTCTAAAACTTTGGTATAGCAGAAAGAGTACTGACTTGGACTCAACTTCTCTGACCCTCAGTTTCTTCTTCTATGAAATGGGAATTAAAACAACTATTCTGTATACCTCTCTCAAGGTTGTTATGAAGACAAAATGTAATAATATAAAAACATATTACACTATTAAATGCTATAGCAAAAGAGCAGGTAGTATGAATATTTCCCCAAATTTGTCTGTTGAACCACTGGTAAACAATAATATATACAATATGAGCTATTCATTGTTTGGAGTACAGTGATGCATGCGGGTACATAAAAATCTCATTCTGCAATTAAGGTGTCCAAAGCTCAGGGATGTGAAATGTTAAGTAATTTACCTGAGGCCAAGTAGCTAAGCCAGGATTCACACTCAGATCTGTCTGACCCTGAATTCGATCATCTTTACAAGAGGGCTGGTTCTAATTCCCAAAGTTGGATAAGTTGAACAGAAGCCCAGGAAGGAGGCTGCTTGCTACTTGAATTGTTAGAACAATGATTATTTCATGACAGCATGTTGAGACATCAAAGCTGGAAGGCCCTAATGATAATCACAACTTACCTTCTCAACAAATCCATGAACTACTGCACTAATTTTCATTTTGCAGATAAGGAAACTGAGGCTGAAAGAAGTTAAGTAACTTGCCCAGCAACACCCAGCTCATATGTTCAGGACCTGAGAGTCAACCCAGGCATATCAGCCTGGAGTCATAGAAGCAAACAACAGTGACCAATATTGGTCAGTTGAAACAAAAGAAGGAATTTAATAAAAGATAATGAGTGGCCTGGAGTTCCAGGTTTGGAACAAGAGCCTCTCATACTACTGAATTAGATAAGCAGTTATACTGTTAAGGTTACTGCTGGGTGGCTCATGATAGAACTTTCCCACTGCTGCCTCTGGGAGCTGGATGAAGCTGTCCCTATCTTGCCTAAACACATTCCCCCTAGTGCCATCTTCCTTGAATCAAATAGCTTCCAGTTTTAGGGATTCTGATAGACTGAGCCCAGGTTCCATACCTGCACTGTAGCTGCAAGAGAGTTCAGAAGGTGAATATGATTTCTGTACAGGGAAAAAATTTCTTCCTCCCACCAAGGTGGGGAATTCTCCAAACTTGGAGAACTGTCCAAAGATGCAAGGGGCCGAAAATAATGGCAAGGAGAATGAAGACTGTCTGCTTATTCTTGGCTCAATGTCCAATGCCCAGAACAATGCCTGGCACATAGTAGGTGTGTAGTAAGTATTATGAACTGATTGACTAAATGATTGATTCTGTCTTATTTTAAAGTCCATGCTCTTAGGCACTACACCTCTACATAGATGGTTCTAGACAAGATATAGCACAAAATATGTAATTACACATTAATGAAATATATAAAGCCTCCATCCCATATAAAACTATGTGCATATATGCATATTAATCATTCTTTTAAAAAGATGTGCTAGTGAAGTATATGACTATCAGCTTTGAGACAAGGACCACATCTATCTTGTTCACCATTGTTATACCTATTTTGGGTAAAATGAGACAGAATAAACAGTTGTTAATAAACGAGTAGACTGATGAACAAATGACTCTGAGAGAGAGAGTTGTCAGGATTTTGGAATGGATTTGGCAGGTAAGGGAGAAAGAAGTGTTGTGAAGAATGAATTCCAGATTTTTTGGCTTGAACAACTGGTTGGATGGTAGCTGCCATTTGCTGAGATAAGGAGCATGGGAGAACAAGCAGGCTGTGGAGCCAAGATCATGAGTTTAGTCTTGGACTTGCTGAGTTTGCAGGTCTGTGAGTCATGACCATGAAGATGTTGAGTGGGCTGCTGGATATATGGGTCTGGAACTTAGGAGAGATGCCTGGAATGGACATACAAGTTTGGAAGTTGTCAGCATTTAGCTAGTAACCGAACCCATAGCATAGACATGTAAACATAAGATATACACAGTACATAAAACTGTGTATGAACTTATGAATATTTAATTACACAATTGCATGCATGCCTAACCATACATTCAGTGGAATTAAATTACTAGTAGTAGTCAGGTACCATGAATACAAAAAGTCAGCCTGAGAAGTTGATTACTGATTAATGTTCTGTAGACACCAAAATGGCGGCAAACGTGCATTGGAGCTTGGTATAGTTGAATTCCCAAGTTGGCCTGTCTGCAAGGACCCTATAAACACAGAACAGTGGTGTGTCCATGTCTCAGCGTTCCTCCTGGCATGTTGCTGAACACAGAATGTTAGATATCTCAGATGGATGTTAACCATGGTGTAGGGGTTTCCTTTATGTCAAGGACAAGAATATTCTGGAGGAGTAGCACCAAGTAGGGCAGTGGGAATGTCAAGCCAAGATGGGGCTGAGGAGGGGGTGGGCAGGGAAGCCTGCAGAAGAGCTCTATGGAAACTGAGTCTCATTGCCACACCAAGGAATAGGAGACTGTGACAAGAGATAATACCCATATCCTTTCTCCTCTCTGTGAAAGGTACTTTCAAGAGGCAAGGCAATTAAGAAATTAACATTGACCCTTCTGAGGTCTCTGAGTGTGGGAATGGGCTGTGGCTGCCTGTGCTGTGAGGTTCTCACACTCTCTAGTACAGAGAGCACAGCCCATCCATTGCTGTGACTCAGGGTGTGGACTGTGGATTTTCACAGTGCTGAACCCCAGATCTACCACTAACTAGCTGGGAAGACTTTGGGTAAATTACTTAATCTCTTTGAGCCTGTTTCCTCACTCCACAGAAGGGACAATAGCAGTACAAGACACAGGGCACTTTGGATGTAGTGAACATTTTAAAAATGTCCACTGATGCCAAATCTGAATCCCTGCTCTGCCTCTGTGTTGGATGTGTATCCATTGGAGGGTTTTAGATAGGGACATGACGGGTTCTGATTTACCTTTCAAAAAGGCATCCCTCAGTGCTGTGAGGAGAACGAACCATAGGGAGGGCAGAGTGGACACCAGGGGAGCAGAAAAGAGGTCACTGCAGGAGTCAAGCAAGGAATGATGGTGGTTTCAACCAGGGTGGTAGAGAGGTGAGGGAGGGTGATGGAGAGGTATTTCTGGGCTTTTGTAACACTTAGTGTTTAGTAGGAGCTTAAGAAATGGTAGCTGATGTAATAATTATCATTGTAGCTATTATTCTCATCTTTAATAACTCTAGCCAACTGCAGAAACATACTTGGAAATATGGCAAAAACACATACATTTTATTTATTTATTGTTTATGTGTTTAATAGATTCCTGCATGGCACGTACTATGTGCTTGGCACTGTTCCAAGCTTTTAAAGCTACTAGTTCATTTAATACTCCTAACAATTCTATTTTCCCACTTTACAGAAGAGGAAACTGAGGCTTAGAAATGTCATGCCCTAATAAGTGGACTTTCGTTTCAATCCCATGTAATCTGAGTTAATTTTAAATTTGGGGAAAAAATAAAAAAGATGGCTCTCAGAACTTGTTGGGGAGCAACTCTGTTTTCACGCCTCTGACAGTAACTGACTTGGAGTCTCTTGCCTGAGGATTGAACAAAGCTCCTATCCAGAGTTCATCTCCCCCACCCCCACCCCAGCCCCAGGGCCATTTAGGAAACGCCTATTCTGATAATGATTATATATAAACATTTGAACTAGTAGGCATGACGGTTGAAAGTCTCTTGGAAAAATTCTTGTAGTTCTCTGGGGTATATGCTTTCACCTCCAAGTCAAAAATTAATAATGAAGCCAAACAAAATAAAAAAAAATTCTAAATTTGCCTAACTGTTGAAATGTCAAGAGTGAATTAGTCACAGCGAACCTTACAATACTACACGAGGGCGCACGCACTGTGGAGGAAGTTTGATAAGAAAACGCCGTCTAGGATGCTTTTTAATTGGCAGTGAGAAAAGAGCTTCAGAACAATAGCTTGATGGTGCCAACTCCCTCCATATTTCTCACTAAATCAGTGTCCTTTCCCATCCGGAATACTCTCCCCTCGTCTTGACCCATCAGTCAGATGATTACCTTTGGGATGTTAAAATAAAATAGAGTTACACTGGGGTGAACAGCCTTGGCCAATCCCTGACCAACCAACCCAAGGAACATGATGGAGACTTGGAGAGGCAGCCTTTCCCTAAGGCCCTCTGTACTAGGAGGCGGAGCTTTAACGCCAGCCAATCAGAAATAGACACCTCAGGAAGGGGCTTTCCACCGGAAACAGCCCACATAAGGCAATGCAGCTTAGATACCCAATCAGAAATTATTCCTTCTTCGCTTTTGCATTTGTTCTACATAAGTTTTCCCCTTCTTCTCCTTCAGTGGATCTCCTTCCCACTTTTGGTTTGGTGCTGCCTGATTCAGAATCATTTGTTTTGCAAGTAAGTTTAAACATTTTAAAATTGAATCAGTTTATCTTTTACAGGGAGTTGACTGAAAAGTTAGTTTCTACTAAAAGCCTTTCCCACCTAGTCTCAATTTGCTTGGATTTAATGCATTGAAATATTAATTCCTCACTCTTTGAAGGGGAGCCTGCTGGGTATCAGATATCCAGCTAGCTGCCGAGAACATAGTAGTGAACTGGCCACTAATCCTGGCCTCTCAGAGCTCAGAAATTTCTGTGATGATGGAAATACTCTATATTTGCACCATCCAATATGGTAGCCACTAGCTATGTGTGGCTATTGAATACTTGAAATGAGGCTACTGAAACTTCAGAACTGAATTCTTAATTTAATTTAATTATAATGACTTTAAGTTTAAGTAGCCATACGTGGCTAGTGGCTAACATACTAGATTGCGTGGTATAAAGCGAACGAATAAAGAAAGGATTGCAACAAAGTCTTCTGGAGTTGGGATGGGAATCCGTAAAGGGTTGAGCAAGGGAACCGAGGCGGGGCTGGTCAGCTCCCCTGGGCAGACCCGGGGTTGTTTAGCTGAGAGGTTATGCAGAGCCTCTGGAGTCAGCTACCCGGGCTCAAATTCAGGTATTTTCCACTTGCTAACTTCATGATTTCAGGCAAGTTACTAAAATTCTGTTTTATAGATGAGCCATCAGAGGCTGCACTAGGGCAGAGGTGAGGGGAGCTGGAGAGGAGGCAGATTCAAGAAATGGCCAGTTGTCCTGCAGTCCTCTCTTTAGCATGAGAAACACTGTCCATGCTCCTTTATCTTATAGGAGTTTTGTTGCTGAGAATCACACTCCAGTTATATTTCTTGCCTGAGTCATTCCTCTCTCTCTCCAAAATAAAATTGCTTTATTTTTTTCCATTTGTTTATAAAACAGATCCTTGTTCATTATTTAAAAAAAAATAGAAAAATAAGAGGAAATTATAAAGAAGTTACAAATCCTGTGGCCCAGAATTTCAGTTGACATTTGGTGAATATGCAAATCTTCCTATACAGACATACATGATTTTACACAGGTGGGAACAAAATATACATTATGCTCTGTAATTACTGCTTCACTCAGTAATTTGTTGCTAACTGTTTTAATGTGTTAATGTAGAATGTCACAAACAGTTTAGTGATTGCATAGTATTTCATTGAGCCATTGGGATAGGCACTTAGATTTTTATAATTTCTTCTCACTATAAAACATTCTGTGATGAACATATCCTTACATGGTTTATGATTATCTCCATAGGATAAATTCCTAAATATGGAATTTCAGCATCAAAAGTACATTTAAAAAGTATAACATCTGCTCTCCAGGAAGTGTTTACTAATCTGTGTTCTCTTCCATAGTACAAGAGAGTATCTATTTACAACACTCTGTTCAAACTGGGTTTTGTCAATCCTGTTAATCTTTTATAATCTGATGCAGGTATGTGAAACCACTTATTATTTTTATATTTACAGTTGTTTATTGTTGAGGGTGAATATTTTATACATATTTGCTATGTGTTTGTCTTCTTTTTGAATTTTTATTATATATCTTTTTTTCTATTACTATGTTTACCTTTTTCTTAATGCTTTCTAAGAGCCCTTTAAATATTCCTATTAAGCCATTTCTTGAATCGAGTACTAAAATTTGTGCTTTGTTTACTATTAAAAAGAATTGGAGATGTGGGTTGATTATATTAAAACCTGTACAATATAAGGTAGTTTTTTTAAAAAAGAAATACTTTGAAATTGTTTAGGAGAGAATTAATCATTTCAAGAACCGAGGACAATTGAGTTCTTAATTTTAAGTCTAAGTTTCCTGGAAACCAAGACAAAAAGAATTTCTCATGGTTTAATGAAATCATGGACAGAAATTTATTTGAGAAAAAAAAAACCTTTTTATTTCTAATTCCTAGAAAGAATCCTCCTGAAGTAGTCTAAAGTTAGGCAAAGATGAGCCCCCCCCCCACCTGTTCTCACCCCCTACCATGCCAGTTCCCAATTCTGCAAACTGTTCTTCATTTGAAAGAGGTTATTGTCTGAACAATTACCACCCTTGACACAACTCAAGGGAGGCCCTCCGTACAGAATACAGTGGTGGTCAAACAACTAACCAACAAGACAAGGGAGAGGAGATTTGCTTGGTCTCAGGTTGTGGCAGTGGGACCATAGATTTTAGAGCTGAGAATCAGGAATCTGAGATTCCAGCTCCCAGCTTTGCCCCTATTTGTCTCTGAGACCATGAACAACTGACAACCTCTTATTGGCTGAGTGAGCCAAGTGCTCTGGCCTCTAGACCCAGAACCCTCCCTCCAAAGAGACCAAACCTAACCTGGATGTTCATTCCTGTTTTCAGTTTCAGCCCTTCCTTCTCTATCATCTGTCATCCCCTCCATTGTCCCTGGGGGTGCCTTGGACTTCTTTGCTCCTGTCCCGCCCTCCTCTCTTCCTGTACCTTCCAGCATTTCCCACTCTGCTCTCTGGAAACTTCTCGAAAATCCAACTCCCCTTTGTATTCAGTTATTTTTCTGGGCTCCACATGTAGCAATTTTCTGCTGTAGAGAACAGGCTTTCCTGTAGTCCTCTTCAGGGGTGGCTGTTTTTTCTGGAACACTCCACATGCTACAAGACCTGGAGATGGGCTCTTAAAAATCCTGATCCTTTTGAGTTTCATTCCATTTAAGTAAGTTGTGCTCTTCTCTGTTTTCCTCAGCTACTGACATTCTAGACATTCACCTTCATTCCCTAAATATAACACTTTATTCGCTGCCTCCCTCTCCAATCACAAGTCCTGACTCATTTTGAATGATTTAGTTCCTTGATCTTCTAAGTTCCATTGACTTTCTCTTCCACTTCATCTCAACTATGTAATCTCTTGTTCATACTCTTATCTAGTCATTACTTGAATCTTCTCTAATTGCCTGATTAAAATTCAAACATCCTTCTCGCTGTCTACCTTCTATCCTTCTAACCTGCTTGTTCAGCAATTCCCTTTATGCCCAGTCTTTGACGTCATCACTTCATATGCCCACTGTTCAAACCCTCCTCATTCTCCCAATCCACTAGCTCTTTATTCTTTTTTAAAAAATTTCTCTCCTGTTGGAGAAATTGGCATTTGCCTACCCAATATTCATTCTTGCCATCTTCCTGTGGTTTGAAAACTCCAAGTTTTATCCTGGAAGGCAATGTGCTTAGCTAAAAAAACTAAATTTCCTCTTTTCTTCTTGTTTCTAGGGGTAGCCAAAAGAGGTAATAGGAAGTTGTTGGGTGGGATTTCCAGAAAGTCTCTTTAAAAGGGACTCAGACAGCAGGCATCTATACTTTTTAGCTGCCACCCCCCCCACCCCCTCCCGCCTCCTTTCTGCTTGTTGCCTATAATGTGGACATGCTGGCCGGAGTTCCAGCAGCCATTTTGTACCATGAGTAGACTTTGAGGCTGGAAATTGCACACAAGGGACAGTGTAATAGAAAGAAGAAAGGAGCCTGGGTCCTTGGTGACATCAAGGATACTAAAAACTAGCCCTGCGCTGGCTACGTCCAAACTTCTTTTATTTCTATCTTGTTTAACCTCAAATTTCTGGCTTCTCTTACTCACAACCAAAGGTAATTTCTTACTAATGCACAACCTAAGCCAGCGTATATGCCTTAGCACATCATTTCCATAGCACTTGGCCCCTCTGCTTTTCACCTCACCCATATATCTCACCCAGGATGGACACTGGATGAACCCAAACAATTGGTTTCTTGGTGCCAGAATTCAAGTGACTGAATTGCTGGAAAAAATGCCTTAACAAGGCAGTTTGCATCACTGTGAATTCACAGTAAATAAGCACAAATGTCTACACCGACCCCAGTAATCCTAATACTTTAGTTCATCCTTCCATTTTTTCATACTGACTATTGCAAAACTTCTTCCCTCTAACTTCTGACAACCCCTCATTTGCCCATTTCTCCCTTAGTCCTAACAGGTGACATCAGTATCCATTTGACTGCAGAAGTGGAGGCCTCAAAAAGGAAATGCTTCCCTATCCTTTGGAACCTTCTACTGGTGAACACCTGTGTATGCCGTCTCTCCTTCTCTACTGTATCCTTCCCATAGTCATTTAAATCTATCTAGATCTCTCTCATCTTAATAACCACAATTAATACCAAAACAAACCAACAAAAAACCTTTCTTTGCCTACTGGTACTGGAACCCTTCAGTTACCACCATATCATCTGATGTACTCACCACAGGTGGATAAATATATGAAAAAAATGAACCTCAAACCTTTCCTCATATCATAAGCAAAAATTAACATGGGATGGATCATTGACCTAAATATGAAGGCTAGAACTATGAAGCTTCTAGAATAAAAAATATTCATAGAAATGAATAGGTAAGGTACAGACTGGGAGAAAATATTCACAATACACTTCTGCAAAGACTTTATTTCCTAATAAAGAAAACAATTAACCCAACTAAAAATGGCAAGAGACTTGAACAGTTCCTTTACAAAGATATTCATATGACCAGGAGTACATGAAAAATGTCCAGCATTGTTAGTCACTAGGCAAATGAGAGAGAGAGACAGAGAGAAAGAGAAAGAGAGAGAGAGCGGCTGATAACCCCAAATATTGGTGATGAGGACATGAGGATGTGGAGCACATGGAAATCCCATTTATTGTTGGCAAGAGTATAAAAAGGTAACTCCACTTCAAAAAACTGGGAGTTTCTTATAAAGTTAAACATACATCTACCTATTACCCAGAAATTCCACCCAAGAGAAATTAAAATATGTACTCAAAAAAGAATTGTTTAAGCATATTGCATAGCAGCTTTATTCATGATAGCTAAAATAGGGAACAACCAAGTTGTCCATCGATAAGAGAATAACTAAACAAACTGGTATATTCATACAACCAGCTCAGCAATAATAAGGAATGGATGGCTGATGAACATAATAGCATAGGTAAACCTCAAAAGCATTATACTGAGCAAAATAAGTGAGACACAAAAGAGAACATGCTGTGTGTTTCCATTTCTATGATATTCTAGAATAGGTAAAAGTTAATCTACGTGGGTGGGGGGTGGCTGGGATTGGCTGGGAAAGGGGAGGAGGGAACTTTCTGGGGTGATGGAAGTGTCCTATCTTGATAGGAGATGTGGGTCATGTAAATATATGTTTTTGTTAAAATTCAACAAAATATACTCTTAAGATCAGTGTGTTTCATTCTGGGTATATTTTACCCCCCAAATCAATATATTTATATACACTCAAAATAGAGAAAATAGTATAATAAATCCAATATACCCATTGCTCAGCCTGAACAATTGTTAAGACAGTTGACCTTGTTTCACGTATACTCCCATCCCACTTTTGGGGTTATTTTGAAGCCAATATTTCAGTACATGTCTCTAAAAGATAAGAATTATGAGGGTATTTTTTTTTTTTAAAGGTTTTCTACCACAGTACAACAGATTACCAGAAACTTAGTGACTTAAAAGAACCCCCACTTATTATCTCAGGGTCTGGGGGTCAGAAGTCCAGGCATGGCTGAACGGGATTCTCTGCTTAGATCTCGCAAGGCTAAAAGGGAGATGTTGGCCGGACTGCAGTCTCATCTGGAGTTTGGGGTCCTCTTCCAAACTCATCCAGGCTGAAAGAAGAATGTGCTTGTGCTTATTGGACTGAGGTCCCCATTTTGTTGCTGGCTGTTGGTTGGGGGTCACCCTCAGTTCCTAGGAGCCACTTTCAGAACCCAGCCCATGTCCCCTCCACAGGCAGTTCACAACATGGCTGTCTTCTTTATTCTAGACCAGCAGAAGAGTGTCTGCTGAAGCTGCTTCCATCTTTTAAGGACTCACCTGCTCATGTCAGACCCACCCAGGATAATTCTCCTTTGATTAAGTCAAAGACAGCTGAGCAGTAATCTTAATTACATCTGCAAAACCCTTTCATAATGTAATGTGACATAGCCATGGGCATGCCATCCATCATATTCACAGGTACTGTCCATACTGAAGGAGAGGGAACTATACAGGGTGTGCTCACTAGAAGGTGGGAATTTTGAGTACATCTTAGAATTCTGCCCTCCGCACCACCCTTTCAAAGCCCAGCCTGGACCTCCAGGGTGCCTCTTTTGTTGCTCAGATGTGGCCTTTCTCTTTAAGCCCAACTTAGCAAATAAATTCATTAACCTCCCTCTAACGAGGGACATGAATCCCAGGGGAATGACTCTCCCTGGAGACATGGGACATGACTCCCAGGAATGAGCCTGGCCCTGGCAGCGAGGGATTGAAAATGCACACCTGACCAAAAGGGAGAAGAAAGAAAGGCAACAAGCTGAGGTCACAGTGGCTGAGAGATCCCAAATAGAGTCAAGAGGCTATCCTGGAGGCTTCTCTTATGCACGCTCCAGCTAGACATCCCAAATGGCCACAGTATGCCATGTCCTTACCAAAAGTAGTTCCCAAATACCTATGTCCCTACCTGAGATTCTATAGAAGATTCACTCACTAAGTTTTATCTCTCAGAAACTTAAATTGACCAGAGTGTTCTTATACAGACAAGTCCTAAAACCCAGAGGCAACAGCCTCTTTAAGACAAACAATCAGATGCAGCCCCCTTCCCCATACTGTTGACACCTCTTTCAATATGAACAAGTTAGAGTGCTCATTGCCTAGACACCCCTGAAGATGGAGAAAGAGATTAAGCAAGAGGAAGGAGTAGTAACAAACAAGATAAGATTTAACAAAGGTCTATGAATACTGAAACTTTATATAAATATATATATATATTTTTAGATGCTGGGGTGTTGGAATAGCTGGAAGAAGGTAAATGACATGGTGGAACTGTACCCTATAACTGTACCCTATAATGTCCTTTGAAATTTGCTCTATAGCTACATGTTGAATTGTGCTTTGAAAGTCTTCACCTTTCTTTATATACTTTATATTGTGTAACAAGGAAAGAACTGAAACTGTGGACTATAACCCATAACAATTTTTGAAATTACCTATATAACTGCTTGTTGAGCTGCGCATCGAAAGTTAAAACCTTTCTGTATATATGTTATATTTTATAATAATGGAAATAGCTGAAGTTGTGGAACTGTGACCCATGACATTCTTTGAAATTTGTTCTCTACTTGTTAAATCGTACTTTGAAAGTTATCATTGTTATGTATACATGTTGAAGTTCACAATAAAAAATACTTAAAAAAAAAAAAAAAAAAAAAAAACCTGCCTGGACTATTCCCTGCTTCCCTCTCTGTTCCCATCTTGCTTTGCTCTCTGCCTCTCTCTCTGTCTCTGTTTCAGTTTCCACCCTCTCCTCCCAAGTTTCCTCCACTTTCCTGAAAGCCCCTGCTCTCTCTTGCTTCAGGGCCTTTGCACATGCTGCATTCTCTGCCTCTCTCCCCACATGCCTTCCCATCTTCACCTAGTTAAAGCCTACCCTTCCTTTAGGTCTTCCTTTATAGGGCTGCCTTGACTAAGTCCTCCTGAAATATGTTCTTAGTACACTGTATTCCTTTCTTTGCAGAACTCATCAGTTTGTATTAAATATTCATACATGTTATTACTCAATCAGTGCCTCTCTCTCTTCCCACTGCACTGTAAACGCCTTGAGGTGAGAGACTGTGTATGCTTTTGCACATCACTTTATCCCTTGCACCCAGCACCTTGGCTGACATGTAATAGGGCTCAGTAAACATATGTTGAACAAATGAATCAGCTTCAATTTACCCATCTGTGGCAGGAAGGGGTTGGTTTAGACGCCCACTAATTTTTCTTTATTGTCTGATATTCTCTGATTCCAAGATTCAGGTCAGTCCTCTCAATTTACAGTTGAGGAACATGACCCAAAATATGAAGTGATTTCCAGACAGATGGTAGAGCAGGGTAGCTGCCTTCTCTGCCCCTTCTATACCACGGCCTTACAGCACACTCCAGCAGCTAATCTGCTGTTCATTTTCTTTTCCAAACCCCAGAACTTCCGAGTGAGATTTCCCATTGGCAGATTGGCTGTCCATCGTGTGTGGACATGGTCTTCAAGTGGTTTTTGTTGGCCACCTCGATGGGACCCACTTAGTGAAGAAACAGTCCCTCCTGCTTCATGGCAGCCAGGTGGGTGATGCTGTGGGAAGAGGGCTTGGCGTGCAGGCGGCTCCCAGGGGAGGACACACAGTGACTGTCTCCAGTGGAGACACGTTGACCTCCTGGCTGGACAGCTGTTACTGCTCGCTGTTCTGCTCCTCGGCCTACAACGGACAAAGGGGAGCAGATCACCTGAACCAAGGCCTGTTTCCCATTTGCCTGTCACCACGTGGCCTGTCCACCTCAGCTGCATGAGGAACACCAGATGTCTGGAAGGAGTCTGGAGACCAAGAGAAGCATTTCTGCACCAGATTATTCTCCTTGGTGCTGAATTACTGATACATCTTGGAGAGAAGCAAGAGGTGAGGATAATGTACAGTGTCCTGTGGCCTGTAGAAGGAGTCAGAAGCATCAAAGGTGGTGCCAAATCCTCATGGGAGGGAAACAACTTTGTAAGAAATTTAGGAAGCAAGGAGATCAGGAGTGCCTCATTTTATGCAACAAGAAAGGGACATACACTGGGCTTGTCTATGCCAAGAGGTATGTGAATCTGACTGAGTATTTCTGAAATCTTCAAAGCTAGAAGCAGGTACAAACTGATATTTTAAAGCTGCTAACAGTTATTTTTCCCTGAAAGGGTAGCAGCAGGGCTCATTTTTTGCAGGAAGGCTGCTCTTTTATTTTGCAAAAGCACAAAACATTGGACTGTCCAAAGGTCAAGTCAAAATTCTGTTCTGGAGTGGAGAAGTGTGAGACAGAGAGAAACTCAACAGAATAGCTAAACTATGCTATATAACAACGTTAAAAGCTTGCAACTCTGGAAACAATTATATGTCTGAGGGGAGCTGGGGACTTGAACTTGGGGACGCTGCTGAGGTTGGGAGGTAAATGGGCCCTCAGCACGGCAGGAAGGCAGAGGAGAGTGTCAGGCCAGAGAGGAATGCTGGGAGGCAGCGTGGTCAAAGGGCCCTGGAAACCGTGATATCTGGCAGCCACTTAAAAATGTCCTCTTCTCTCACCCAGGCAAGTTAGTGACATTTCTTTAACTGTCAGCAACAAAACCTGATGCTGGCTTGCCAAAGAAAAATTTTCTGGAAAACTATGTTGGGATGGTCATAGGACTGGAGGAATAGACAACTAAGTCCCAGAAAGACAGAAGCCAGCACAGCCCTAGAAGAGCAGAGGCGGAAGTTTCTGGTCCCTTTCTCTGTGACAGGACATTAATGTGACCCAGTACCTCCTCCCCATGCAGTCTTTTGTCTCTCAGTTCATGCTTCAAATTCCAAGTAGACAGAATCAGATTTATCCCAGTGTGGGTAAAGCATTTCCACTCCAGGATGAGGTGGCTACGCTGGGAGCAGGGGCTTGTCACGAAACTTGGCTGCTGGGTCATTGTCACGAAACTGGCAACCATTCCAACTTGGTTTTCCTACAGCAAATCATCAGTAAAATTTTGTTAGAAGTGACTCTCCTGTCCTGTGTTAAAGTAAGGAAAGTGGCTACTGACACTGGCTCTTCGAATCTCTAAAGTCTATTATTTAACCACTCTCTAGATTTACTCTTGCAGTAAAAAAAACAAAACAAAACAAAACAAAACAAAAAAACTGCAATTAAAGATATTTCAGAGTTCATTCACTTTAATAGGCCATAGATAAATGCTTTATGTTTTGGTTTAAAATTAAGGCATGCATTTTATTTATTGTTATCTTTTCATAATAGGTTCAATAAAGGTTTGTTTGATACCTACTACATGGAAGGTACTGGGCAGTTCTGGATCTGGATACACTTTAGTATTATTATTATTTTTAATTCAGTTCCACTGAGATACATTCACACACCATACAATCATCCGTGGTGCACAATCAACTGCCCACAGCACCACCACATAGTTGTGCATTCACCACTCCAATCCACCTCCGAACATTCTCCCTACACCAGGAAGAACCAGAACAAGAATAAAAAATAAATATAAAAAAGAACACCCAAATCATTCCCACCCCTCATCCCACCCTACTCCTCATCCAGCCCTTTTCTCCATCTCTCCACCCACCCACCCACACAATGGACAAAGGGAATGTGATCCACAAGGCCCCCACAACCACACCGCCACCCCCTGCAATCCACACTGCCACACAATCATCTCCAACAGCCAAGACCACTGGGCTGGAGCCCGGCAGCCCCAGGCATCCACCTCCAGCCACTCCAATACATCAAAACCCAAAAAGTGCCATGTATACAGTGTGCAAGAATGTTCACCAGAGTGACCCCTCGACTCTACCTGAAATGTCTCAGCCACTGAAGCTCCACCTCACCTCAACTTGCATCTTCCCCCCATCCCCCTGGTCAAGAAGATGCTCCCAATCCCACGACACTGGGTCCAGATCCATCCCCAGAAGTCATAGCCTGTGCTGCCAGGGAGATCCAAACCCCTGGGAGTCAGATCCCATATAGGGGAGAGGGCAGAGAGTTCATCTGCCAAGGTGGCTTAGTTAGAGACAGAGAGAGGGCCACATCTGAGCAACAAAGAGGCACTCAGGGAGAGAATCTTAGGCACAATTATAAGCAGGTTTAGCCTCTCCTTTGCAGTAACAAACTACATAGGGGCCAGCCCCAAGACGGAGGGCTCAGAATGTCAAGCCATCAGTCCCCAGTGTTTGTGAGAACATCAGCAACAATCCAGGTGAGGAAGTCCAACACTTCCGCATCTTCCTCCAGCTCCTTAAGGGGGCCCCGAGTATATATTTTTATTCTCCGCCCAAATTACTTTGCGATGTGTTGCTGTTTCACTCTAACCTATACAGACCAACCATATCTCACTTCCTATTCAAAGTTCCATGCAACTGCAGTGTTTGAACAAACTGACTGTAGAAGTTATGTTTAGAAAATATAGATCCTATGCCAAATAAACACTTCTTCCCTTGGTCTCACATGGAAGTTGAAGTTTTAACACATGGTCAGTTTCAACCTCTACCTTTTGGCCTGATTTGACTTAATCTTAACCAGATCTGCTTCATTCATATCTCTATTTGAAGTCTGGGCTTTTTTTCAGCCTTTTTTTTTTTTTTTTTTTAACAGTTGCTGTATTCGTTAATACTGGCATTCACATCTGCCAAGCTCTAGCTCTGAGTTTCAGGTGTCACACAGATACTCAATGTTCCAGAGACCAATCAGGTTATGCAACAAGGGATCAGCATCTCAGAGTTTGGAGACAGCCATTACAATTCAGGAATAGATTTGGCTGCTGTAAGAGCTTACAATCTAGGGACCATTACAATAATCATTTCCCTGTTAAGCTGAGCCCTAAGATTTAATTCAGAGTTTACACATTGTAGTTAGTCCATATTGGTGAGACATTATAGTGTTTGCCTTTGTTTCTGACGTACTTCACTCAAAATGCAGTCTACAGGATCCATTCACCTCCTTGTGTGTCTCACAACTTCACTCCTTCTCATAGTTGCTCAATATTCCATTGCATGCATACAGCACAGTTCACCATTCTGTTCTTCAGTCAGTGTATCCTTAGGTCACCTCCACACACTGCAAATCATGAATACTGCTTCCATAAACACCAATGTGCAAATGTTCATTCATGTCTCTGCTCTCAGATCTTCCAAGTACATAACGCATAATGAGGTTGCAGGACCTTATGGCCCCTGGATACACTTTATTTTAAACCCACAAGCCTACTATTTTTACATTGATCAAGACTTTTTTGGATGTTAACTTAGTTTCCAAGGCTGCTAAAACAGATACCACACAGTGGGTTGGCTTAACAGCAGGAATTTATTGGCTATGGTTCAGAGACTAGAAGGCTTGCTTACTCCTGAGGTTGGTAGCATCTGGCTGGCAGGCAATCCTTGGGTTCCTTGGCTTTCCCATCACATGATGATGTCTTTTCCTACCTCTTCTGGGTTCTGTTGACTTCCAGCTTCTGGTACCCTCCAGTGGCTTTTTTCTATAAGGCCTCCACTAACAGGATTAAGACCCATCCTGATTGAGTTGGCCACTCCTTAGCTAAAAATAGCATCTTCAGCGGGTCTTATTTATAATGGGTTCACACCCACAGATTTAGAATATAACACCCCCCCCCCCCGCCCCAGGGTACCCAATTCAATCTACCATAGATATAAATGTCAGAAACAAAAGTTTGGCTTAAGTAAAAATAAAAGTTTGTTGGAAAACGTAACTGGGAAGTCCAGAGGTGGCTGACTGCAAGCACAGCTAGATCCAGATGAAATAATATAAAAAATATCATTGGAGATCTACTTTTTTCTTCTTCTCTTGAATCCTATTTCCTTTGTGTGTTAGCTTCATTTTATAGACGTACTCTCTTTAATAATAGGTTATGTTGCCACTTAGAGCTTCATATTCACATCCTTCTAGCACAGCAAGTCTAGTGGACAAAGTAGACTTTTTTCAACTTACATATAAAAATTCAGGGAAAATTTTGGATTGCATCTTGTTCCTGCTCCCATCCTCTTCTCTTGATACCCTCTTGCTGGGAGGGTAGAGTGCTATAGTCCAGCCTGGGTCATCTGCCCAATCCTGTAGAGGTGATTGGGCGGGAGGTGGCATAAAGGGCTGTGACTGCCAGTCCATCAGAACCCCATGGAATGGAAGGGGCACCATTACCCAAAGGAAAAAAGGGATTCTAGGAAGACAAAAACAAGTTTCCACTTCAATTATATTCACAGACTACTTGAATTATAGATATTAATCAGGGTTCTTCAGAGACACAGACCAACAGGTGATATACCTTAAACAATATTAAAAGATTTATTATAGGAGTTAGCTATAGGCTGTAGGGCAAGGTTGAAAGTTGGAAACTCCGATGAAGGTGAAGTTGTATTCCCTAGGAGAAGCCAGCTGGCTGCAGTAGAGGCAGAAATTCTTTCTGACTTCTGAAATCTCAGTTTTGCCTTTTAAGACCTCCAACTGAATGGATGAGGAGACTCCCACACTGCTGAGGGCATTCTCCTTTTTTGCTTGTAGATGCAATCAACTCTAGATTTTAGATACAAATCTATCTATAAAATACCATCACCGTAACAATCAGGCCAGTGCTTGTTTGACCAAACAACCTGACACCATAACCTAGCCGCTTGACAGATGAAATTAACCATCACATAGATGGTAGATTTAGGAGGGACTTAGAACGCATCTTGTTCCTTTCAATTTTAAATGTAAGGAAACAATCCCAAAGAATTAAAGAGACTCCACCTATTCATTCATTAATTCGTTCATTCATTCAACAAATGCTGTGCTTTGCAGATGTAACTGTGGATAAGTCAGTCATAGTCTCTATCTTTAAGAAACATTTTTTTCCAGTAGGAAAAAAGAGATAGATAAGTAAAGAGTCAATTATGAACTAGAGGGAGGGGTAGCAACAGACAAGATGGAATTTAACAAAGGATTACGGATACTGAATCTCTATATAATTCTCATCTTCGTTGCTAGGGTATTAGAATAGCTAGAAGGAAAGAATTGAAATGGTGGAACTATAACCCGTAGCATCCTCTGAAATTTGTTCTATAGCTACTTGTTAAATTGTAATTTAAAAGTTCTCACCTTTTTGTATATATGTTATATCTCATGGTAAGAAAATAACTGCAACTATGGTACTGTAACTCATAACATTTTTGGAAATTTCTTATATAACTACTTGTTAAATCATACTTTGTAAGATATTACCTTTTTACATATATGTTATATTTCACAATAAGGAAATAACTGAAACTGTGAAAATGTAACCCATAACATTCTTTGAAATTTGCTCTCTAACTACTTGTTAAATTGCCCTTGGAAAGTTATCACTTCTATGTATATATGTCACATTCCACAATAAAAAAAATGATAAAAAAGGAGTCAACTATGATATAGTATAGTAGTTACTACTGAAGGAATAAGGATGTGGGTGTTATGGAAGCACATAAGATGGGACACTAACTATGTTTTGGGGGGCCCTCTCTGAGGAAGGAATATCAAAGAAAAGACCTGAAAAAAAAAGGGTATGTTTGCTAACTTGATGCTAGATGCTGTAATAAACAACCCCCCATAACATGGTAGTAGCTTACTTCTTATTCATTTAACAGCCAGTGTGATCAGTCTCTGGGTGGCCTTCCGGGCAGTGCTCTGGGACCCAGGCTCCTTCTATCTTGTAGCTCCATCATTCCTAGAACCTTGGTGTCCTTTGCATTCAGTTGGCAGATGAGGAAGTAGGGATCAGAAGGTACACCTACTTCTTAACTACTGTGGCCCAGAAGTGACATGCATAACATCTGCTCACATTTCCCTTGGTAAGATCTGATCACAGGGCCCCATTGAGATGAAAGGGGAGCTTGGAAATATATTTGCTGATTTGGCTGTCACATCCAAGCAATAACTTTACTCTATGGAAGGTGAATGTGAAGCTTTGGTGAACTGCTAGCTGTCCCTGACTCAATGCATTAGCCAAGCAATGAGAGAGAAAGGGCCTGGTGTTCCGGTAATGTTTTTACCAGTTATTTATAGAAGACTAAGTTGGGAGATGTTTTTATAGGCTTTTTAGTATTAAGACAGCAATATCAACCCTTGAACTCCATTATCCATGGAAATAACACATAGGATTAGAATATTTCTATCTAGAACAAATAAAGTGTTTTGCTTGTTTTTGCTTTATAAAGATAGAATTGGAGACATTTTAAAAAGGCCCAGAGGTGAGGAAAATCAGGGCCTATTTAAGTAGGGTTGCAAGATTTAGCAAATAGAAATACAAAACCTCCAGTTAAATTTGAATTTCAGACAAAAAAGTGATATTTTAGGATAACTATGTCCCAAATATTGCATGGGACATATACCAAAAATGATTCATTGTCTATAAGAAATTTGTATTTACCCGGATGTCCTGTATATCATCTGGCAACCCTACATTTTGGAAAACAGCAAGTAGTTCAGAATGACTGGAGTATAACATTTAGGTGGGTGGGAATTGGGGATATGAAGTCGGAGAAGTAAGCATAGGCCAGGCTCAAGAAAGTCCTACTTATCCACATTAAGAAACTTATCCTAGTAGCCATAGGGAGTCATTGAAGGGCTTTAAGGGAGATGGAGTGGGGGAAGTGAGGGGTGTGGAGGTGTGAGACATGCTCATGTCTGCATTTTAGGAAGCTCTCCGTGGTGGTGGGGAAAAATATGGATTGCAGTGGAAGCCACACAGGTGGGGAGAACCAGAGGCGAGGAGATGGTGGTAAAACCAGGATCAAGCCCAGGTCTCCAAGTCTGGAACGACCAGTTCATGACTCTGCAGGATACTGCAGGAGAGTTTGGAATAGTAGCAATAGAAAAGGGCCAGGAGAACTGGGTTCCAATTCTGCATGGCCGGGTAGTCTCTAGATCCCTCTAGGCCTCACCGGTCCCACCTCTAAGGGCCTCTGGAGCTCCAGGACGCTACTGCCTCTCCAGAATGAGTCTTCTTCTCTATCTCTGTGTCCTAGTATCATCCACACACCCAGACACTGAAAGTCTGAATACCTCACAGTCAAAAGTCAGGCCTGGCCCGGCTTTGGCATTTATATAACTGTCAGAATCTTCACCATGTTTTTCTTCCATCAACAGTTTGGTGCTATCGGCTCCAGCTGCCATTGGCAAATCCATCACATTAAGCTGAAAGAAGTCACACCTGTCAGGCCCAAGCTGTTTATCTCAGTAATTTCCCCGTATAAAGCACAAACAGGAGACTATTTATTTTCCTTCTGACATACATGAGGCTGTTGAAAGTCTGAGCGAACTGGCAGTTTACATGAAGCCAACCTTAATTGCATACTAGAGTGCCATAAAAGGAAGATCAGACCTCATTAGCCAGGGACGAATTTTACATTTTTCTCCTCTGACAAAAACTGTTTAAAAATGTGGGGCACTATCTCATCCCAGCCAGACATAAATTTCAGTGCTGTCAAAATGCCCTCGCTGAATTCCAACTTTTCTCATGCTTGAAAATGTTCACTGTGTCAACTTAGGCTCCAGAAGAGAAATGTTATATCTTCCTTGGTTTCCCCTCAAATGAAGGAAAACCTCTCTCATACATACAGCACTACCTCATTTACTCAGAGGACATGTCCTGATGAATATTTTCTTTTTGCATAGTTCAGGATAAATCTGAAATACTTTTAGCCCTCCTCGTGGAAACTTTTCCTGGACCCCTTATCATTTATGAAGCACCTATGCTGTCAGCCACACTGATAATCACTTTTGGGTGCATTACCTCTAGTCCCACAACCAACAGATTAAATGTCTACCCCATGGAAGCCTTCCCAGGCTAACACCAGAACCAAAACCCACAGCCCCCTCTGGAGTCTTGTATCATTTCTGGGAGCTCCCAAGCCAGTCCATCAGAAGCATTGCTCTGTAACGTCCCTTCTGCTTCGGATCCCTTTTTATTGGCCAGTGCCCACTCAGTTGTTAGGAAAATTCTCCCTCTTCTACTGTTGCCACCATTGTTCATGTCAGGTCTACCTCTGGCTGCTTTCAGAGGGAGCTGGGCTATTTCCGCAGAGCCCGTGAGAAGGCCTTCCTTCCCACTGTATACCACACTTGGCCACTGGACCCCCACAGCTGCTCGGCTTATGCTCAGGGTCTCCCTAAGTCCCCATTAGCTTCTTTCTACATCTCTTCTCCCCATTGAGTGTCCAATGAAGCCAATGGATCTGGGGTGTAGGAAGTCTTCTAGCTTCCCCATATTCTCCTGTCTTGTCCCCTCCCACCCACTTCCAATAAGCTTCTCTTGCCTTCCCTAGATCTAAAAGTAAAGCTTCTGTCTACTTGAATGGAACGTAACTAATAGCTAACACCCACATAGCACGAGCCAGTCACTGTTCTGAAGGTTTCACATATCCCAACTCATTTAGTCCTCACAATAGCACCAGGAGGTGGTTTGTTATCCCTTTTTGTAGATAAGGAAACATAACGTACAAAGATGTTAAATGATTGCTCAAGATCACCCAGCTGAGAACCTGTAGGTGCTGTGTTCATGCTCTCCTGACCCTCAGATAATAGCATGTTTGGTGATTGTGGTGGTGGTGTTAGCTGTAGTAGTAGCAGCCATGGCAATTCTTTGAGAGAGGTTCCTGGGCCTATTTAATTGATGAAATAACCAAAGCATGAAGGCAAAATAACTCAGAGTCAGCCCAATACCAGGCATCCAGTATCCAGCCAGACATCACTTATTCCAAACCTGAGCTCTTAGCATTGTACCTACTGCCTCCTTGGTTAAAGTAGACTGGTTTACGATCCTACTTAAGAGCTGTATGGCAGGAAGCTCAACTTATTCCTTTATTGAGAAGCTTAGTTTTGCAGATTTCTAGGCAGGAAGATTGGGAACTGAAGGACCAGCCCAAGGGCCTCACTTTTATGTGTGTGTCCTTGGGCAAGTGCCTTCAGCTCTCTGGTTCTCATTTGTCAAGTGGTCATTTTTCATTTGCCCAAAGAAAGAAAGAAAGAAAGAGAGTACTCTATAGTATTAAAAAAATAGACTCTGACTTTATGGGCTTAAATCCTGACTTGGTACTTATGAGAAGAGCTGTGACTCCAGGTAGGTCATCAGATGTCTCCAAGCCTCAGTTTTTCCACCTGCAAAAGGAGCACTTGTAAGACCCATCTCAGAGGCTTAGAGTGAGGAGTAATGAGGAAACAGCACAGAAGCAGCAAACAGTGCCTGGCACAGAGTCGGCTATTTCTTATTAATTTGACATCCATTCACCAAGGACTGCTACATGATAGGTCCTGGCTATAGACCATTTACTGTCGCTCCTCTACCCCTCAGGAGAACTGAGAAAATCAGCTGAGATAATGTATGTGAGTAATGCATTTTGTGCAGTGTGGAGCTGCATGGGTATCAGAGGATATTTTTGCTGTTTTATAGGACTATGGGTGAAATGCAGATGTGGAGTAGAGTGGCATAGGGGATGTATTTGGAAGGGCACTGGACTGCCAGTGATGAGCCCTGGATTCTGTTCTCTCTTTGACCAATAAGAAATCATGTGACCCTGGATAAGTCACTTCCTTTCTGAATACTGCAGTTCCTTGTCTTGAAAATGAATGGCTTGTACAAGAAAAGTCTCTAGGGCCCCTTTCAGCTTTAACCCTGTGCCAGTTTGAATGTACTATGTCCCCAAGAAAAAGCCATATTCTTTGATGCAATCTTGTGGGGCAGACATATTAGTGGGGATTAAGTTGGAACATTTGGATTAGGTTGTTTCCATGGAAATGCGCCCCACCCAACTGTGGGTGATAACTCTGATTGGATAATTTCCATGGAGGTGTGTCCCCACCCTTTCAGCATGGGCCTTGATTAGTTTACTGGAGCACTATATAAGCTCAGACAGAAAGAGTGAGCTGGCTACAGCCAAGAGGGACACTTTGAAGAATGCCCAGGAGCTGAGAGAGGAGCTGCAGATGAGAGACAGTTTGAAGATGGCTGTTGAAAGCAGACTCTTGCTCTCGAGAAGCTAAGAGAAGACAAATGCCCCAAGAGCAACTGAGAGTGATATTTGGAAGAGGAGCTGTAGCCTAGAGAGGAACATCCTGGGAGAAAGCCTTTTTGAAACCAGAACTTGGAGCAGATGCCAGCCACGTGCCTTCCCAGCTAACAGAGGTTTTCTGGACACCACAGGCTATCCTCCAGTGAAGGTACCTGATTGTTGAGGCATTACCTTGGACGCTTTATGGCCTTAAGACTGTAACTGTGTCACCAAATAAACCCTCTTTATAAAAGCCAATCCATTTCTGGTGTTTTGCATCCTGGCAGCATTAGCAAACTAGAACAAACCCTCTCTGATTCTATATTGTACTTTTGACTGAATGTTGTGTTTGAGTCCTTGGAAATTATGCTTTGGATAAATCTCTGACATCAATTACAGTCAATCTTCAGTATTCATGGATTCCATATTTGCAAATTTGCCTCCTCATTAAAATTTATTTGTAACCCTGAATCAATACTCACAGCAGTTTGTGAACATTTGCAGACATGCACAGAGCAGTGAAAAGTTTGAGTCATGCATTATCTCAGCTGAGGTCATGCAGGGTGACACTGCCTTCTTGTTTCAGCTCTCAAACTGTAAATGAGTGTCATTTTTATGGTATATTTGGTGCAACTTTTTGTGTATGTGTGCTTTTTGTTGTTGACTTTGCTGTTTAAAGTGAACCCTAAGGGTAGTGCTGAAGTGCTGTCCAGTGTTCCTAAGAGCAAGAAGGTTTTGATGTGACTTACAGAGAAAATACATGTATTAGATAAAGTTTGTTCAGGCATGTGTAACAGAGCTGTTGTCTGTGAGTTCAATGTCAACAAATCAACTATGTATGTATGTATATATATATATATAACAAATAAGGTGTCTTTAAACAAAGACAAATAAAACAAAGTTATATATTGATCATTTGACTAAAATTTAACCAGAGGCTTGCAGAAACCTGATCCTGTATTTTCCCTATGAATTCAGTATTTGCTTATACAGTGTTTGCTGCAGATAATGAGAATTGACTATTTTTTTAAAAAAGAATTTTACTTTCCTCCTTCATAGAGGGTAATTAGGGGGTTCTGACTGGCTGGGTGCAGTTAGTTGAGGTTTTGCTCTGTTTGTGTATATCAATTAATCCACAAACATGACCTAATCCTGGGAGAATGGAACTCAGCAAATGCTGCCAGAGATTTTTCTTAACTTTTGTTAGCTGTGCTTATTAATCCCTTTTTATTCCCATATTCATCTCCCAAGCAATTAACAAGGCCCCCACATCCCAAGGGCTCCTGAGTTTTAGAAGCTGACCCCAGAGCTTGTTCTTCACTGAGAAGCATGCCTGTGGCTCTCAGAACTGTACTGAGAAAGTTTGCTCCAGTGACACACAGCCCAAATGGCTACTTGGCCGCCCTCTGGCCTTCTTGCTCATGGATCTTAACTGGCTAATCACACCCCATGTGTGCCGAGGAAGGGGTGCAGCTGTCGGTTAGGAAGGACCCCAGCCAAAGGAGTAAGTCCTTTTAAGATCACTGGCTAGGTTTCTTTCTCTTAATTTTCCTTTCTCATTCTCTTAGTTTCTGCCTCTCCATCTCTCCATGTGTCTTTCTCCCTCCTCCAACCCTTTTCATAGTCAAATTACTTGGTTTCACATCTATAAATATGAAACATCTGTGGAGGAACAGCAGTGCAGTGCTTGTCTCAAGAGGGTCTGCACTATGAGGCATCTTCTTTCATGTGTATTCAAATTTCTTTTCCTTTAAAAAAAATACTGAAGTGTAAGGAATGCAGGGTTTGGAGTCAGAGATGTTGGCTGTGTGCTGTGTGACCCTGGGTGAGTTACTTAACCTCTCTGAAACTTAGTTTCCTCAGTGTGAATGTGACTGCACCCCCACTTAGACTATGGCAAGTGCCTTCTATCTCAGCTCTTAGCTTTAATTCTCACTCTCCTAAAGCCACTCTCCCAGGGCAGATGGATGGAGCTTTAACACATGTAAAATGGTTCTTATCATGGCTCCATTCGAGATCTATCAGTGGCTTCCCAAAGCATTTATAATACATTCCAACTCTGCGTGTGGCCTCACCCTGCACCATGCTCCTCTCACTTACTAGGCTTCCCTCCACAATCTTGCTGCCCCAGGCCCTTGCACATGCTGTTCTCTCTGCCTGGGCTAGCTTCTCCCTACTGCTGCTAGCCCTGCTGACCCTCAACTCTCAGCTTAAATGTCACTTCCTCAAATAGGGCTTGCTTGGCTCCATCTCCCAGTCTAATTTAGGACTCCCAGCTATATATTCTTTTATAGCAACCTGTACTTTTCTTTCAAACTTTTTGTATTTATTTGTTTGCTCTCTTTATCCTCCAGTAAATGTTAAGTTATGTGGGAGCAGGGACTGTTACTCATTTTGTTTTCTATGATCTATCGGCTGGACTTGGGAGGCAGCCTGCTTGTGTTCAAATCTCTCCTCTATCACTTAAGAGCTGCATGACCATGGGAAAATGGCCAAACCTCTCTGTGCCTTAGTTTCCTTACCTATAAAATGGAAATAATGAGAGTACTTACCTGCTAGAGTTATTGAAAGGAAAATGTTTAAAGGGCTTACAGAGGAGTAAATGTCCAATAAATGTGTGTCATTATCATCATAGTAGATACTCAAGTATTACTGTCTATATGTTGATTGAGGGAGATGGCACTGGAGAGGAATCCTATTTGTTTCACATTCTACCTCTATACATGTGTCCTCATCTTTCTGCTTGTCTCCGAAGGTGCAGATGCTAATGGAAGGCAATTTTCCTGTGTTTCTGGGTGCTCTTTATTATCCTATTAGCAGGGCCTGTCTCTGAAGTCATGGTTCTCAACCTCATTGCACCGCATTAGAATCACCTGGAGAACTTTCACAATTCCTGACCAATTAAATCAGAACCTGTGAAGGGGAGATCCAGGCCTCAGTATATTTAAATCTCCCCAGGTCATTTCAATGTGCAGCTGAGGTTGACAACCACTGGTCTGAAGTCTGGGGAAGCTGGGAGGGAGTAGTTTGGGCTACCAGCTTGGCTCAGCTGTTCAGAATCTGAGAATAAAATCCAACCCTGGTTTGGGGGAAGTTTTTGTAATCTTAGAGAGTAGACTTGTTCACAAAAGAACTACACATAGCTGACAGTAATCAGTCATATGAAAACATGTTCAACCTTACTAGAAGTCAAAGAAGGGCAGATTAAGAAACTTGGATGACTATGACCATACACTTGCTTTCCATCAAATTGGTACTGATTACTGTACTTCTAAAAATACAATGATACTTAAAGTTAAAGGGTATTGGGAATTGGGGCCTATCATACACTGCTGGTGGGAGTATAATTGGGGTAATCGATCTGGAGAACACTCTGACATTAGTATCAAAAGCTTTACAGATTTTTCTTATCTGTGACCTAGCTGTCACCTATCCAGCAAGTTCTCCTAAGGAAATAGCCACAGATGGTGGTGTTGGGGATTGAATCATATCACCCACAAAAGGCATGTTCAGGTCCCAATCCCTGGTCCTGTGGGTGTGAACCTATTTGTAAACAGGACTTTAGCAGATGTTATCAGTTAAGGTACTCCCAAACAGAATAAGGGTGGGCCTTAATCCAAACGGTTTCCTTATAAGCAAAGGAAATTGGACACAGAAAGAGAAAACCCATGGGGAAAGCTAGAAGCCAGAAGTCAATGGAACCTGGAAGAGAAAGGAAAGGACATCACCATGTGACAAAAAAGCCAAGGGACACCAAGGATTGCTGGCAGTCAGACCCAGAATGCCATAGTCTTTGAGCAGAAGGTATCTCCTTCCTAATGCCTCAATTTTGGACTTCTCCAAACCTCATAACTGTGAGCCAAAAAATTCCTGTTGTTAAGCCAATCCATTGTATGGCATTTGTTTTAGCAACCAGGAAACTAAAACAGTTGGTAAATATTTTTCTGCAAGAATGATCATTTCCCTCTGTTTAATAGAAACAATATCAATATCCAGTCATTGGTTTAATAAATTATGTCTTGTCTAATTATAGAATGGCTGAATAGCATAAGTTGTTTGTGGGCTTTACATTCAGAACACCTGTATTTTCTTTCTGGCTTTGCTATTTACTAGCTGGGTTTTCTGGAAAAATGGCTTAACGCCTCTGTGCCTTAATTTTCTCATCTTGTTAAAAGAGGACAATAATCATACCTCCTTCATAGAGTTGAGAGAATTAGATGACATAATCCATGTGGAGTGCATAGAACAAAGTCTGGCACACAGTAAACACTATTTTGATATATGTTAGCTGTTTATCAGTGGTTACTATGTATTGGTCATTAAACTGATCATGTGGAACATTATTAAAAGACAGGAAAAACATTTCTGATATATCATATTTCCTAGATTTTTAAGATGCCCATTTTGATAAACTTAACATCTCCGTAGTAGGGATATATCTGACAACTGATAGCTTCTTATAATTACAGTAGGTCCGACTGTAGCCAAAATATAGCTGCCCTTGCCTGCACAAGGGCAAATATCAGATGTGTCAGTACAAGAACTGGCAAAATTGGTGTCAGTGATTTGGTTGGAAGAAAATCCTGGAGATGATACTGAAGTGCTCTTTTAACCCCTAGCAACCAAATGGGTGGATGTGATGAATCAGAGAAAAATAAAAAAATGTATACTAGCATTTCATATAACTTCATAGCCGGCTTAAGAGCCCAGAACCAATATGTCATGGATTCTTTTAAGAAATGCAACATCGTAAATGTTTCTGATGCCAGAGAGAGCAATAGTGTTTGGGAAAACACTGACATTGATGAGTGATGGGAAATCATTGTTTCACAATTTAATAGGCAACACTTTCATTTCTTAGTGGTATATAAAACAATGGTGTGTCTCAGACACAATGAAACATGATCCTAAGCGAGGTGATGCAGGTCATGGAACAGCACATGCAGCATGAGCCGTATTTAAAAATACATAAAACTGTGTATCTATATCCTTAAATACGGTGGTATTAGGACATCTGGATGGAAAAAATCCAATGATAAATTGTCTATATCCCACTGGAGTATAGGAGATATGTTATTCATCTCTTTATTTATTCATCAGACATTTGCTGAGTGGCTGCTCTGTGCTGGATTTCAGGGGTTTCAGAGATTAAAAATGTCATCTCTTCCTGCAAGGAGTTCAATCCCAGTGGAGGAACCCAACAAATAAGCCCAAATTATAGCATGATAGGAGGCACTATCAAGGAAGTTCCCAGAGATGACAATCTGAGGGTCGTACACAGAGAGAGAAGCTAAAGCTGTGGGAGGGGATGAAGTTACCAAAGAGGAATGGGCTTTTGCCAGAATCTTTGGGGGTTGTGGGGGTGGGGGTACCTCCTGTTCAGGGATCTATAGGAGAAAAAAGGGAAGGATGAAAGTCTAACATTTGCTAGGCCCTTTCTAGAGCCAAGTATTTGCTGGTGCCTAATACATATTATCCCATTTAGTGCTTATCACCTACAAGGAGTAAATATTATTACCTCTTTTTCTAGATGAAGACAATGAAGTTCATAAAGTTTAACGTACTTGCTCAGGGTCTTTGCTAAAATTTCATTTTCTCTGTGAGGCCATTCCTGATGACCCTATTTAGAATTGCATCCACCCCCTCCTTTAGGGCATGCTCTATTCCCCTCTCCCCCTGTTTTAGCCAGAGAATTTATCATCATCTGATGTACTGTGTATTTCAATTATTTGTTGTTTACAGTCAGTTTCTCTCTGCTAAAAACATCAGCTCCATGAAGTCAGGGATTTTTTTTTTCTCTGTTTTAATTGGTGTATCCCTACCACTTAGCACGGCATTCTAGCACACAGTAAATACTCAATAAATATTTTCTAAATGAATAAATATAGCCAAAGGTCCATCCCAGGGTTTGTAGTCACAGGTCTCTGACCCGTAAGGCTGTGAGCTCTGCCTATTAAATATGAAGACCGAGAAGAGGTTAGGAAAGCAGAGGGAGGTTAGCACGGGAAAGTGCCATGATGGCCCCTGATTCAAAAAGTAGAGAGGCAATTACCAATATGGACTAACTACAATATGTAAACTCAGAATTGAATCTTAGAACATAGCCTAACGTGGACACAATAATTGTAATAGTCCCTAGATGTAATGGTGCCTAAGAGTCTCCCCCTGAGTACCTCTTTGTTGCTCAGATGTGGCCCTCTCTCTCTCTAACTGAGCCATCTCGACAGGTGAACTCGCTGCCCTTCCCCCTACGTGGGACCCGACTCCTGGGGGTGTAAATCTCCCTGGCAACGCAGAGTATGATTCCCGGGGATGAATGTAGACCCGGCATCGTGGGACTGAGAGTATCTTCTTGACCAAAAGGGGGATGCAAAATAAGACGAAATAGTTTCAGTGGCTGAGAGATTCCAAATGGAGTCGAGAGGTCGCTCTGGTGGACATTCTTATGCACTATATAGATAACACCTCTTAGGCTTTAATGCATTGGAATAGCCAGAAGTAAATACTTGAAACTACCAAACTCCAACCCAGCAGTCTGGACTCCTGAAGACAATTATATAATAATGTAGATTAGAAGGGGTGACAGTGTGATTGTGAAGACCTTGTGGATCACACCCCCTTTATCTAGTGTATGGATGAGTGGAGGAATGGGGATAAAAACTAAAGGACAAATGGGGTGGGATGGGGGGATGATTTGGGTGTTCTTTTTTCACTTTTATTTTTATTCTTGTTCTGGTTCTTTCTGATGTAAGGAAAATGTTCAGAGATAGATTGTGGTGATGAACGCATAACTATGTTGTCATACTGTGGACAGTGGATTGTATATCATGGATGATTGTATGGTGTGTGAATGTATTTCAATAAAACTGAATTTAATTAAAAAATAATAATAAAGTGGCGCTGTTCCACAAAAAAAAAAAAAAAAAAAAAAAAAAAAAAGTAGAGAGGCAAGCATCCATGACTGCAGAAGTAAGAAAACCAAGGTTTTCAAGTCACTGGTGATCTAGAAGAGCCCATTTTAAGGAAGAGAACAAGGGCAAAGAGTTAAATAGTGGTAGGTGGAAAAATAATGGCAGAAGGCCTAAAGCTGTTTGCTGAACTTGGCCTTGAGAGGAAGGCCCAAAGAATTGTGAATAAGAACTGCTATTTTCAGAGCTCTACTTGCAAAGCATTCCCTATCCAGGACACAGCTTTATACTGTCTCACTTTTATTACTGACCAAAACCCCATGAGAGACACACCTGTCTCCATTTTGTGTTAAGTAAATGGAGGTCAAGTAGTTTATCCGAGGTCATACAGTAAGTAGAAGAGCCAGGATTCAAACTCAGGACCATTCAACTCAGGGGCCAAGCTTGTTGCCACTTCACTATACTATTAATACACCTTGACGGCCTTTTGAGGAGTTTTGCAACAAACAGGCAGGCAAGAGGAGAGTTTGAAATGAATGTAGATGATGTTAAAGGAGGGATTGTGGAAGGCTCAGACCTCAGATCTGAGGCTGCCTAATCCCTTCACACTTGGTGAGCAGGTTGGTTACCACTGCGTTATTAAACCTTCCCTCTTTCTTTCCTTCCCAAGGAGAAATGATCCGCATTCTTTCCGCCTTTCCTCAGAGGACCTATTTAAGGAAAAAGATCATGGGGTTTGCAGGCTGTGAGCTCTCTGACCTTTTCCTGGGTAACTGAGATGTGATTTGTATTGCAGTGGGATCAAAATATCCTTAGGATTAACTAAACTTAAGCTAGTGCCTTCCCGGAGATTCTGCCTCAGAGGCCACTGGCCTGACTCCATCTGGGGCAGGGTGTTCTGGGAATTTAGTGACCGCCACTAGCAGCCTTTCTCTGCAAGTCCCCTCAGTCCCGGAGGCCGCCATGGTGGGAGGCTGCCTGGGGGAAAGGAAGAGCTCCTTCTGTTTGCTTTCCTTATGGACTGGAGCTCAGTTTGCCTTGCCAACAGGGGTTTTGGGGGCGGCCTGATGAGTGTGTGACATTCAGAGTAAAATCCATTAGCTGGCCAATGCAGCCAAGGATTAGAACCGTTAGTTGTTCGCTTTTGCTTGGGGTTAATGGCAACTTCTCAACCCAATCACGTATTATTTAACTGAAAGTTCCTGTTAACATTAGGGTTATTCACATGTCAAAATCAGATCCATTGTATATGGATCAGCAAAGCAATCGGTTTTAACTTTAAAAAGTATTTTATTTTGTTTTTCTAATTATATAATTAGTACATGTTCACTGTGGATAAGAATAAGATATTAAAATAACCTATAGCCCTACCAATCTCACTTGCTAACATTTTGGTGTCAATCTTTCAGACACTTTTATATACATATTTATAAATTTTGAAGAAAAATGCAAGCATATTATGAATACAATTTTATAAACTGCTGAGTTTTTTTCCCATGTTGTTTATCATGAATATTTCAAACATTGTTAGTGTCAAATATTTCTTGACTGCTTAAATGAATGAACATTCTCAACAGCATAATTTTTCATAGCCCCATGAGATTTGATCGCTATTATGTACTATGATTTAACCAGTCCTGTATTGTTGGATATTTACATTATTTCTACTTATTTATATTATAAATTACATTGCAATGTACAGTTTTGTAGAAAATCTTTGGGCACACTCTCAGTTATAGCCTTAGCAAAAATTCTTTAAAATGGAATTGTTGGGATCAAGCAAATATAACATTATAAAGCCTTGTTTTCTCTTTAGCATTCAAAGTTTTTTTTTCCCCTTTTTTTAAAAAGTGCATTTAGGTATCCAAATAGTAACTAATAGGGCTATTATATATTAAGAGTTTGTAAACAGCAATGACAAAGTGACAAAAGTTAAAAGGTGGCTCAATCTATTGCTTAATCATGGTATGTATTAACTGGTTGTTGGAATTTAGGCACTATGTAAATATATGTATACTTACCTGTGTGAGTGTGTCTGTGTGTGTAGCCTGTATGTGTGTGTGTGTGTATATGTCCACAAAGCTGGCAGTTCCTGCTTCTAAGTCTGCTCCTTTCTTAATCTCAACCTACCATTTTGCATTACATTCCTGATCGAGTTTCAGAAACCTAGCCCATACATACCCTGGCTTCTGATGTCTTTGATTATTTCATCACCTTGGAATCTGCATTGGAGCTTTCAAGCCAATTAGGGCCCCTGGAGTTTGGAACCCACACAGTTTGAAATGAGGATAACCCTCTGCCAGCCTTGGCTCTATAGGACCCATTTTCCTGGCCCTCTTCTCCCACTTTCCCCACCAAAGGGAATTCAGTGTACTGGGGGACACCAGAAGACAAATCTGGGGGGATGGGGATGCCTCCACCAGTTTATGTAACAAAAAGGGAAATTTCTCTCCTTTCCATTAATAGACTTCCAAATGCTTTTTTAAAAAGTTACTTTCCTTCCTTTCTTCTTCCCTCCTTCCATCTCTTTTTCTTCTTCCTCTTCACACTAAAACGCTTTTCACACAAGAAAATGGAAAATTATATGAATGAGTAAAAGGTCAAATCTAATGCCAAGAAACAGGGATAAAATAACAATGTGCAACAAGGAGTCTCCAGAAGCTCTTAAAACATCTGTTTTCTGGGCAATAGAGAGGCCCTATTTGTAGCTTAAATCCAAATCTTGATCTTCAAGGGCAGTCAGGGGAGTCGGAACAGGGAGTAATGAGATGCACACGGGGCTCTGGAAGAAAGTTGAAATCTAAGAGGCAGTCCTGGCCATAATCACTCATGAAAAGCCAGAGACAATGGCAGGTTACTTATTTGATTTTTAGTCATAAAAGGCTTCTCTAGGTTAGTTGATTTGGAGCACAGAGATAAAGCTGGCTCTCTTGTAAGATGACTGTGAAAACAGGTAAGGAAAACCACTCTATTCTAACCTGGAGGCTGATTGCAAGGGCCTTTATCAAAATGTTATTCTTTTCCAAAGGCATTCATCATTTTCAACAAGGCTTCCTCCTGGTGTTGTAAAGTGAAGTTTTGCCTTGGGCAGGTTAAACTAGCAGCATTCAGGGGGAAAAAAAATCCTTCTGACTTGCATCCAGGGAGCTGTCACCATGATTAATTAGCCCTGACAGTCCCAGGTGGGTGATAGGGACAGATGCACTCCCCACTCCCCCATTCTCACCTACTGTTTGCGCTCAGCAAATGAGAGGCTCGGCTCAGGTCTCCCGGCATGTCTTCCTCATTCAGTGGAAATGGCTGCCCTAAGCCTCGCATTAGGGAGGACGATGGGCAGATTTGGTTCAATGCTGTGTGTCTAATTTGCTCTTGATGCCCCTGGGACCGCAGTTTCCTCCAATTTAAACTGGTTTCTAAGGCCCTTGTCCTCTGGGGCCCTTGTCTACCTCTCAATCACATCTCCCATAAGCAAACTACACCCAAGCCTTGTGGAAGCTTCAGTTCTTTCAACTTCCCATTCTTCCCCTTGCCTCTAGCTGCTCCCTCAGTCTACTCTAGAACATACTTTCCTCTCCCTTTTGCTTGGCTGATTCCTGCACATCCTTCAAACCTGAGCTGCTGGGTCCTCCTCAGGTTAGTTAAGTCCCCCGACAACCCTCCCCTAGTACCCTGTTCTTTCCCTACACTAGTGCTTATCACGCATCTTCTGAAAGCTTAATTCTTGGTTTCCCTAACTGGGCTGTGGGCTTTCCTGAAGCCACGGACAACAGGTATCTTTCTCATCTTTGTAGGTACAGCACCTAAGTACAGTACCTGGCATACAAGAGGGGCTCAAAAAAAAAATTTAGAAATGGAAGAGGGATAAAGATAATGAGATGAAATAAAGGGAATTACATTGGGTGTAAACACTCTATCTTAATATCCTAAAATTTGCATTGCTATTCCTTGCCCCTCACACATACACTGATGATAGTTGCTGGACTTTTGATATTCATTTATTGAGAAATAGGAAATGGCAAAAAGGTAACTATAAATAAGCAATGCCTTTAAATTAATTTGTATTTGATTTATCATATTATCAACATAAATTTGGAAATGCTCATACATATCTGTAGTGGAAAGCTTCATCAGAGACTAAAATTGTGTGGGTTTAAAAATTTTTTTCAGAGTATTGTTTTTGCAATCCTTGAAGGTGGTATCTCCACACCTCTGTACTTCCTACCCTCCCCAATTCTCCCTGCTTTGGGGGGTGGTATGGGAATCTTATATTCACTTAGAGAATTTATCTTGAGAGAATAAATCACTTTTGAGTCACCTGAGCTATTACTATTACTAGTAGTAGCAGTAGCAGTATTGGTAGTTGTCGTAATAGTATAGTGATTATTATTCCTCTCTTTGGAGGATGGTTTCCCCAAAGTTTGGGAAAAAGGGTATGATCAGGTTGTTTGTATTTTGAGTGTGTCAAGAAAATTTGCACGTGCAGATGTCATCCGGAAAAAGGCAGGGTCCCAGAGCTGGCAGATGCCGTAAGCCACCTGGACTCAGAGTTCTGGAAGGGTGTGGGCATCAAATAGGCCTGAAAAGCTGAGTCCCAGCTCCTATCTGAGAAACCTGAGCACAGTAGGACTTAGCCCTGACAGAATAGGATCATCCGGCTCCAAAGAACCACTGTGGCCTGGGCAAGAATCTTGACCAGTGAGTTGCCATGGCAGCCAGAATCAACACTGGCAGGACCAGTCTTCAGTGGCATCAAAGTGTCCCAGCAAGAAGCTCATAAGCCCCTGCATAAGCCCCTGGGGTTCTCAGAAAATATAAAGGAGGGGATCCCTAAAAGGAAGACGATGGATTTTCTGCCAGTAAATTTGGTAGAGGTTGCTCATGAAAAATTAGAGGGAATATTTCTCATGTTTGGGAAACAGGTTGAACAGAGGTAAGGAGGTAAGAAAATGTGGAGTTGAAGGAGGAGCAAGAGTAGCTCAGCTTAGTTTAATTCATAAGGAAGAAATAACGTAATAGTTGAAAGATTGGGCATTGGTGTTAAACAAACCTGTGGTCTTTTTGTTTTTTCTTGTTTAGACACAACCTGATCTTTCATTTTTTCCCCAAGATATTTTATTTTGAAAAATTTCAAACATACAGAAAAGTTGAAAGAATTTTATAGCCAATATTCATTTGCTTACCACTAGAGCCTACAATTGACCCTTTTCTATAATTGTTTCACCATTCATCTATCTATCCATCTGTCTATCCATCCATCAATCCATTTTTATGCATTTCATAGTAAGTTGCAGATACCAGTACACTTCCCCATAAATCCTTGTATGCATGTCATTAAGGAGAGTTCAATATTTGAGGTTCCCTTTATATTTTTCCTTTTGAGGTAAAATTTACATACAATGAATGCGCAAATCTTAGGCGAACCATTCAGTGAGTTTTGACAAATGTGTAACTCAATGTCCTATCATGATACAGTACATTATCATCTCCCTAGATTCCCTCCTGCCTCTTTCCACACCCCCAGAGAAACCATTGTTCTGAATTTTTCCACCATTGGTTAGTTTTACCTGCTTTAGAATTTATATAAATGGTTTCATCTAATTTGTGTTATTTCCTATAAATTTCTTTCACTCAGCATAGTATTTTTGAAATTCATTCATTTTATTGTGTGCATCAATAGTTCATTCCATTTCATTGCTAAGTAGTGTCCTTTTGTATGACTACACCACCACTGGCATACCCATTCTCCTAGTGGTGGAAAGTTTGATTGTTTCTAGTTTTTGACTATTATGAATAAAGCTGCTATGGAAATTCTTGCTAAAATGTTTTAGTGGAAATAGGTTCTCATTTCTCGTGGGTAAATACTCAGGAGTGGAATTGCTGGATCTATAAAGTAGGTGGTGTTGTGAAACAACAGTCTCTCACATTTCTGTATATTTTTATTCCTTTGTCCTCTTAATGTGGTGAATTACATTGATTTATTTTTGAATGTTCTTTTTGAATATTCCACAAACTTTTATATGTTGTGTTTTCAATTCCATTCAGTTCAAGACATTTTCTCATTTTCCATGTCACATGATTTCTTCTGTACTACATGGTTTCTTTGGAAGAAATATTTGAGTTTTATCTGTCTGATTGTTTTTTATTTATAATATAATTTCATTGTGGTCAAAAAACATACTCCACATTATTTCAATCATTTCACATTTATTGAGACCTGTTTTATGGCCTCCTATGCAGTCTTTCCTGGTGAACATACCCTGCACACTTGAAAAGTATGTGCTTTCAGATTGGGGTGATTTCCATTGATCTTTCTTTGTGTTCACTGACTCTTCTGTCATGTCTATTCCATTGTGAATCATATCCAGTGAAATTTTTAATTTCAGATATTTTCTTTTTCACTTCTAGAATTTCCTCTTTGTTCTTTTTTACATTTTCCATTTCTCTACTGAGATTTCCTACCTTTTCATTCTTTATAAGCGTATTTTTCTCCCTGTTCTTAAATAACAGTTAAACAGCTGCTTTAAATCCTTGTCTGCTAATTCCAACATCTGAGTCATCTCTCTTCATTGATTGCCTCTTCTCTTGAAAATGCATATTTTCCTGATTCTTTGTAGGTCGATCAATTTTGGATTATACTCTGTGAATGATATACTGTAAACTCTCTGGATTTGATTAAATTCTTCCAAAAAATTTGTATTTTGTTGTTGCTGCTTTTTAGTGGGCACTTAATTTGATTGGACTCAAACTGCAAACATCGTCTCCCCTACTGTGGGTAACAGCCCGAATCTCAGTTCAGTTCTTTTTATCTGGGCCAAGTGGAGTCTGCTCCATGTAATCATGGTTTAGAACTCAGTCAGAGATTTGGGCAGATATTATGCATAGAATTTTGGGTCCCCTTCTTTTGGACGCTTCTTTCTGAGATACCCCTGCTTGTCCCCCACTCACTTTCCAGTTGCAGGTGTTGCCCCAAATTCTGGTTCTTTGTTCTCCCAGCCAGTAACACCGTGGGTTTTCTATTAGGATGTTAGCCTGCCTCTGACAATTTGTTTCCCTCCTGTCCAGCATTGTTTTGCCTTTAACAACTCTGCAATCCCTTCAAATATTTGTTTTAAAAAATTTCCAGAGTCTTTAGCTGTTTTCTGTGAGAAAGTTGGTCCTATAGGAGCTACTTGCCTATATAGTAGGTCAGTCAGACAGAAATTTTTGAATCTCAGATCTGCCACTTACTAGCATCTTGACTTTAAACAAGTTGTTTACTCTCTGGGATCCCCATCTACAAGGTGGGGATAGGAATAATACACACCACATGTATGTGGATTAAATTAGAATGTAAAAAGCTAGCCAAATGCCTGGAATATCATATACCAGTAAACGGTAGCCGTTGTTGCTAATTATTAGTACAGTGCATATTGCAGTGGGAAATAGAAAGGTGGGATCGATATGAGGCTAAGCAAATTAATTTTATTTGAAAAACATGATAACCCATGAAGGGAGGCATTTTTCTTCTGTTTATATAGGTTTAGACCTATATAAACAATTTCTTGAGAGCTAAAACCCTCCTCGACTTCAGATGTGATCTTGACCTTGGTGAGGTTTTAGTGGAGGTGAAGTTTTCTAGGCATTGTTTTATGGATCCCTTCCTAGTGACATTTTTCAGATTTGTTTCTGCTGCATGGACAACCATTTTTCTTCATCTTCAAGGAGGCCTCACGTTTTGGTAAACTTGTTCTGCTTTAGAGGTCCCAGGCTGGGTGGTTGGGAGATGTAGTGTGAGTCGCAGAGCACAGGGTTTCCATAAAGATGTACTACACCCATGGCCTGCAATCCAGCCAGAGCTTTCCATTTTATTCTTCACACTAAGTGAGGAAATGCAATAACTATATTTGTGGGAAATCAAAGCAGGCTGTCCATATCCAATCAGTCTCTGAACTATGACAGTTCTACCTCCTAAATATCCCTCAAATTGTGTGCTTCACTGATATTACCCTAGTTAAGGTTCTCTTCATCTCTCAACGGACAGTGTCAATAGTCTTTTATTGTCCCTTCTACCATCAGCTCATTCCTCCATTCTGCCATTCATCACTGTTAAAATTGTCTCTAAGTAGACTACTCCCTTGCTCAAAAAACATGTAAGATCGGACGCCACAAATTTATAAATGCCTTAGTATTACATTCAACAGCCTCCATGGTCTTGTAATCTCATTGTCTGTTTAATAATCCATCAGTCAGAGTCCCTTCCCATGTGAGGTCATTTTCCCACTTTATCTAATAGTAGTAGTAGAATAAAAATTAAAAAAAAATTATTTCTTCAATTTTAAGATGCCACCTGTTACAAGACTCACTCTTAATTTAACAATAGCTTTCCAGGAAGTAAAGAAATATAACTATGCTAAATAAATGGCCATTTTAATTGTAGATATATTGCAGTTCCAGAAATACTAAAATGTGAGAAAGTTGTAAGTCTGAGAGCTGAAGAAATAGCTGATAAGTACCATTTATTAAGTGTCAACAAACGGCCCAGAACTGATTTAGCTAAAGAATCTTTTCCTGCTTCATTTTGCCTCCAAGAGATTCTCAGCTATGATGTCCTGCCCCTCTCTCTCTACATGACATTATAGATTGCTGATTTGTGCAAAATCAAATTTTTCAGTCCTTAAGAATATATGTGACTCCATCTTGTTGGGCCTGCCAAGAAAATGAGTTGTTTGCCTGTTAACTGTGTCATATTTGCTGCAACTTAAGGAAAAACATCCATTTAAATAGGACCACACAAAAAAATTAGAGTCCACAAATATTTGTTCCATATTGCTGGCAGCCAAGGATTGATTATTTCTGCAGGGGTGCAGGAGGTGATGATGGGAGATTTGCTCTTTTTGCCCGAGAAAGTCATTTTCTTTCTTTCAAGTTATTACCAACATAGTTATTTCATCACAATGAACTAGTCTGCCATTTGGATTCCAGGCTAGGGTTTTACTCAGGCTTTTTCTTCACCACACTGGGGCTTCAAATATTTGACCTAGTGTTTGAGTTTGGATTAAGCTGTCACAGATCTTGATTTGATAAGGGAACAGGAATTAAAATGGATGAAAAGAAGCGAGTCTAATTGGCATTTCCAAGTGGTTTTCCCTTTGTAATTGGCCAAAGAAGATTTCATGAAGGAGAATGGTGTTTGCTTTCTCGCTGCAGCCTTCTTTTGTGCATGCCAAGGAGACTGAGCAGGCCAGGCTGCCGTCTCTCCGAGCTCCACTCTTGGGATATAATTGAGTGGGGCTTTGTTGTGAGCATCTACACACATTTAATGAGACTTACGTGCCTGTACTCAGAGGGTTCCAGATACTCCACTACATTTCATTTGGAATTAATTCGATGTGGGCTATTCTCCAGACTTAATGGCTGAAAAGTCTTTTTCAAAAGGGAAAGAATTCAGAGATAGAATTTAATAAAGTTTAGTATGAAAGCTAATTCTTCATAAAACCCTGACAAATTCTCCACCGAGTACAGACAACAAAACTAGCAGGCACCTCAGGATTTCATCTTTGCCCTCCTTGCTCGGGGCCTGTAAACTGTAAGCAAAGAATCTGCATTTATACATAAGGAATAATTTCATGACAGTTTAATGGGGTTGGGGAAAATCATTGCCTTTTTTTTTTTTTAAAGTGGCTCTTCCTATCGTGTCCTGCTATGGGGAACCATAATGGGGGATTTGCTAGAGATAAGATCCTTAAAGTGAGACTAAAATAAACACAAAGATAATCTTATTCCATTTCTGGACTTAGATTGTCTACCAAAGTAATTGTAAAAATGAACAGAATTCCTGGCCAGTCTGAGAGGGGAGAGGTGGGAGCTGGGCAAGAGGGGACAAAAGAATCAAGCCCTTCTTTGTGTGGTCTCTCCTGGCCTTGTTAACCTCCTCCCTGGATGCTCAGCCTTCCCCACTCCACTAATGCCTTCCTTGTTTCAGCCTCACTGAAGTGGAGACTCATCAGTGATATTGCTTTGAATTTGCCTTTGAACTTGAATATTCTTTTTCACTTCTGTGCTCTGCCAACCCTTCCAATATCATCTCTTTGGGATGTCTTCTGTTGCCTTCTCTGTGTTCTGTCATAGCGCTGGGCTCAATGTGCTCTTTGAGCTTGTTAACAGTGTTGATAGTGCTGTTTATCTGTTTACATAGCAGCCTCTCACCCTAGACCATGAGCCAGTTGAGGCCAGGCACTGAGTATTCAATCATTCGTTCATTTGTTTAGTCAATCACTGAACTGGTATTTGTTGAACACATGCTATGTGCCAGGGTCTGTGTTAGAGATACAATGGAGGGTGCAACAGACATGCCCTCTGATTCAGTCTAGTGAGTGAGACAGAAAAAATGATAAACAAATAACTAAATGCTATGAAAGAAACAAACAGGATTCTGAGATCGGGAGGGCTGCCATACTGTAAGGAGGGTGATAAGGAAGTTTCCTTGAGGACTAGCATCTGAGTTAAGAACAAGAGGAGGAGGTAGCTTTAGGAAGGAACATGTTAACTGCTCAATGATTGATGAATTGAATGAATCCAAATGGGGAGTCTTTATGTCTTCCAAGTTAAATTTAAAATATTACTGAGTAAAGGCATTAAATACATCTTAAGGCAGTGCTAGAAGGTGCTGCATCTGATCTGTTGGCAACAGCTGCTCAAAGCACAGTGTTGAGGAGGACTCTGAGATTATATACAAGCTCAGTAGGAATGAGTTTCATGATCAATGGATGAGGTCTGTCATAGGAGTGGAGATAATGGTACTTTTCATGCTGGACCCTTTACAACTCTGTTGAATGGATTGACTAGCAGCAGGGACCATTTCTCATTTTTTACCTCTTCTAATCTTTCTTTTGCTCTCTGATTCTTCTCCCAGAGTTCTAATCGTTTCTCCATTCAATCTACTCCACATCATCCTCTCTGTCCCTGATGCTCTCCTTATCTGCATGATCCTAGAGATGGTGTTCATTTGCTTCATGAAGCATCTAGAAAATGATTATGTATAAATCAGTACTTATTTAGCACATTCTAATGGAAATAAAAATTGCTCCATACATATGTTTTTCTTCTTGGTAACTAAAGAAATACATTTTAACACAGTTTTAAAACTTTCTGTTCTATCTATTCATAGTGAAGTTCTATTAGACTAGGATTTCTCTCATACTAGCTCTCTTTTACAGAATCTAATATTTTCGTGTAGAGAAGAGAAGTTCATCTCATTTTAAGGCCACTGTGAATTCAATGTAAATTAGTTTATTTAAAGTCAGGTCTTGTTCCCAAGAGAAGTAGGCTAAGTGGGGGATTGGCTCAAACTCCTGACTGGAAATTGTCAGAGACAGAGAAGTCATAGCAATCAATTTGAGAAACAATGCAAGACTGACCTGCCTTAGTATGGAGTCAAACAGAAACAGTTCTAAATCCTGATTCCACGATCCAATAGTTGTGTGACGTGAGAAATGCCACCACCTCTCCAAGACTCATAGTACAGAGCCAGGTACCATTTTAGACACTAGGGATGCAGCAATGAAAATAACCGACAAAATTCCCATGCTGGTGAACCTCACATTCCAGGTAGAAAGTGGAGGTGTGGACAAAAGCAATAAATATTAAATCCATATTAATGTAATGTATGGAGAAAATAGAAGAGACCTGTTATGGGTTGACTTGCGCCCCACTCTCCCCAAAAACATGTCGAAGTCCTAACCTTCGGTGCTTGTGACTATGACCTCATTTGGAAATAGGGTCATGGCAGATGGAATTAGTGAGGTTAAATGAGGAAATACCAGGGAAGGGTGGGCCCTTAATCCAATATGACTGTTGCCCTTGAGAGAAGAGAAGACAGACCATGTAACGATGGCGGCAGAGACTGAAGTGCTTCAACTGCAAGCCAAGGAATGCCACGGATTGTTGGCAAACCACTGGAAGACGAGTGAAGAGAAGGGAGTAGGGCACTGTTGCTATTTCACACAGGGTGGTCAGGGAAAGCCTCTTGGATAAGGAAATAGTTGAGCAGAGACCTGAAGGAAATGAGTGGGTGAGCCATCATGGAGGTAACTGGGGGAAGAGTTTCGGGCAGAGAGAACAGCAAATGAAGATTTCTGAAGCCGGGATGTGTGATTGGGATGCTTGAGGAACAGCAGGGAGGACAAGGTGACTAGAGTGGTGAGAGAAGGGGAAAGTGATGGGAGATATTTTGCAAAGAATTAAAAGGGATGACAATTCAGAGCACGTAGAACAGTGTCTGGAACATAGTAGGCATTTAACAAATCCTTGTTCCTTTCCCTTTTAGATGCCACTGGGACACTACAGTTTCCGTGAACCCACAATGTGGCTTCAATGTCTCCACCTCAACTAGCTAATTCCCAATAGCATTTCAATTTACTCAAGGTCCTCCCTCTTACAACAAAACAAAAACATTTCCCTCAACTTATCTCATATTTCTTATCCTTCCTATTTCCCTGCCTAGCTTCCAATTAATTAGTCTACACTTGTTGTATCTACTTTTTTCAAGAAAATATTCCTTGACTCATTCCAGCCTAACTTTTGTTCCCACCACACCACTGAAACCATTATCCCCAAGGTCCCCAACAACCTCCATTGCTATATCCAGTGGATCATTTTGGTCCTTAGCACACTCAGTGTCTCTGCTATTTGCCATGGATGACTTATCTCTCCTTCCTAAGCCACTGCTGTACTAGGCTTATCTGACCTCACGTTGCTCATTTTTCTTCCACTTCACTGACCATTTCTTTCTCTTTTGTGGCTCCTCTTCCCACCTCAACTCTTAAAATCAGTGTGTTTTGGGGCTCTAGCCTCAACCTTCTGCCTTCCTTACCCTGTACATCTTTCTTAGGAGGCCTCACTCATACCAATTGCTCCCACTACAACTTACATATGAATAACAAAACAAGGTCTCTGTTTCTAACTAGGATCTCAGTTTGTCCTTTAGAGGTTCTTCAGGTGCCTTGTATTAGTTAAAGTAGAATAATGCCTCTAACAAACACATCTCAAATTTCAGTGGATTGGAAGAGTGGAAGTTTATTTTCACTCATGAACAGTCTATTACAGGTTCAATATTGGCAGGTGTGGTAGGTTCAGTTATATGCCCCAGAAAAAAAATCCATTGACAATAGGACTTTTTTTTTTAAATTCATTTTATTGAGATATATTCACATACCATGCAGTCATACAAAACAAATCGTACATTCGATTGTTCACAGTACCGTTACATAGTTGTGCATTCATCACCAAAATCAATCCCTGACACCTTCATTACCACACACACAAAAATAACAAGAATCATAATTAAAGTGAAAAAGAGCAATTAAAGTAAAAAAGAACACTGGGTGCCTTGTTTGTTTGTTTTTTTCCTTCCCCCATTTTTCTACTCATCAATCCATAAACTAGACAAAGGGGGGTGTGGTCCATATGGCTTTCCCAATCCCATTGTCACCCCCCATAAGCTACATTTTTATACAATCATCTTCAAGATTCATGGGTTCTGGATTGTAGTTTGATAGTTTCAGGTATCTACCGCCAGCTACCCCAATTCATTAGAATGTAGAAACGGTTGTCTATATTGTGCATAAGAGTGCCCACCAGAGTGACCTCTTGGCTCCTTTTGGAATCTCTCTGCCATTGAAGCTTATTTCATTTCCTTTCATTTCCCCCTTTTGGTCAAGAAGGTGTTCTCCATCCCACGATGCCATGTCTAGATTCCTCCCTGGGAGTCATATTCCACGTTGCCAGGGAGATTCACTCCCCTGGGTGTCTGATCCCACGTAGGGGGAGGGCAGTGATTTCGCCCTTAAGTTGGCTTAGCTAGAGAGAGAGGGTCACATCTGAGCAACAAAGAGGCATTTGGGAGGAGGCTCTTAGGCACAATTATAGGGAGGCCTAGCCTCTCCTTTGCAGCAACAGTCTTCCCAAGGGCAAGTCCTGTGGTAGAGGGCTCAACCCATCAGACCACCAGTCCCCTATGTCTGTGAGCACATTAGCAACCATCGAGGTGGGGCAGGCCAATACCCCTGCATTCTCCACCAGCTCCTCAAGGGGGCTCTGCATATTTTTTTCCTTGTTTTTCTTTTTTTTTTTTTTTAATTAACTGTTCTTTTAAAAATCAACTGTATGAAAAATAAAGAAATAAAAAAAAAATTTTAAAAACATACAATAAAAGAGCATTCAAACAGACCATAACAAGGGAGTAAGAAAAAGACAACTCACCTAAGATAACTACTTTACTTCCAACATGTTCCTACTCTACCCCAAGAAAGTTACCTAATATAGCAACATTTCTGTGAACTTGTTTGAAAATAGGACTTCTTGAAGGTTTCATTTTTAGTTAAGGTGTGGTAAACTGAATCAGGATGGGTCTTAATCCTATTACTGGAGGTCTAATAAAAAATAAAGCTACAGGGAAGAGTGAGATGTTGGAAGTTGATTGAAACCAAAATAGAAAGGAGAGAATGCCACCATGTTACAGAAAAGCAAAGGAACACAAAAATTGCCATTCAGCCAGAATGCTACTGACGTGGGAGGAGGCAAGTCTTCTAGCCTCTGAACCATGAGCCAATAAATTTGCATTGTTCAACTGACCTATTATCCGGTATTTGTCATAGCAGTTGGGAGACTAAGACAGCGGAAGTGAGTGATCAGGTTTGGGGAGCTCTGCTTAATACAGTTTTTCATATGTTCAGGTTGGCAGAAGCTCCACCATCTTTAACAGGTGATTGCTCTGGGCATTGACATCAGCTAGTGGGTGGGAAAGAGCATGAGAGATGGTACTTAGGAGCTTTTTCTGAAAGTGGTTGTTCTGGTTTGCTAATGCCGCCATTATGCAAAACCACCAGAAATGGATTGGCTTTTATAAAGGGGGTTTATTTGGTTAGAAATTTATAGTCCAACGGCCATGAAAGTGTCCAAATTAAGGCATCAACAAGAGTACACCTTCACTGAAGAAGGGCGGATGGCTTCTGGGGAACCTCTGTTAGCTGAGAAGGCATGTATCTGGTGTCTGCTGATCCTGGGTTGTGTTTCAACTCCTCTCTTAGCCCCTGTGAGTTTTTGGTTCTTTCTCCCAGGATGTTTCTCTTTAAGCGCCCAGGGCTCCTGTCTTAGCATATCCTGGGGCAAACTCTGGGCTTCATGTCTTAGCTTCTCCGGAGCACATACTGGGCTAGCATCTCTTAGCTTAGCATCTCCAAATGTCCTTCTGTCTGCATCTCCAGGTGTCTCCAAGCATCAGCATCAGCATCAGCAAGCATCTTGGCCTGTGTGGCTCTTTTTAAAGGACTCCAGTAAACTAATCAAGACCCATGCTGAATGGGTGGGGCCACACCACCATGGAAATAATTCAATCAGTTATCACCTACAGTTGAGTGAGTCACATCTCCACGGAAACAACCTAATTCCAAATATCCCAAAAGATTGGATTAAAACATGGCTTTCAGGGGACAGAATATATCCAAACCAGCACAGTGGTGCGCACTACTTGCACTCACATTCTATTAGTTAGATCTCAGTTATATGGCCACCCTGAATTGCAGTGAAGGCTGGAAAAGAGTAGCTCTGTGCCTAGGCAGAAGAGAAAATAGCTATCAGTTTTCCCCTAATATTTTAAACTTATGTCTCAAATCAAACTTATCATTTCTTGCCTCAGCCTGTTCCTTCTCTAGTTTTTCATCTTAATGAATGGCAGAGTAACCCAGTTACGCAGGCCAGAAACAAGGAGCTCCTCTTTGACTCCTCATGTAAGCTCATCTCCACTACGTCCATGTCCTCCTCTCCATTATCACTGGTATTGCTCATTGTAAGGTCTTCTAATTTTTGCCTGAATCTCTATACTAATCTCTTGATGTTTCTCTGTCTCTAGTTTGGGTCACGTCTTATATCAATATAATCTTATATTGATATAAGAGGGATCTTTCTAAATGATAAATCTCATAATGCTATTTTCCTACTTAATGGCCTACAGTGATTACCCATACCTTTCATAAAATTCTACTCTTAAGATTATTTATCAACTTTTATAGAATTAATGATAAACTTGATAACATGTCCTAAGCCATTTTGCAAAGGTACAGAGAGAAAATCATTGGCTGATATCCAGGCAAACAAAGACCCAAATCCCCTCTCTCAGTTTCACTTTTGAGATAGAGGAGCTAACTCCTTGGAAACCGAATCTCCCACAGATAACAGTAAGCTGTGGACAAAATACAAATACAGTAACTATGGGAAGACTTGGGAAAGTGAAAAAAAAAAGCAGACATATTTTGGGAGAATTGAAACTTGCAGAAACAACCAATACTTGGTGAGTTACCCATTTTTGCTGCTTTGCCCTGAGGATAGCCAGAATGAAGGGCACTTAAAACTCCAACAAAATTCTTGCCACTTTTCTGGCCAAAAGAATAAGAAAGCTGCTGGAGCATGAAACAGGAATGCCCAAGGTGAGAGAACAGAAAAAGGAGAGCCTTAAATTCTGTGTATAAATTCGACCCAAGTCTCTTACTGAACCTTGCAATGGATAGTGCAGAATGAAAGTGGTCTGAATTGAAATCTACTAGAGTTTGAAGTACAAGTCTAACCAATTTAACTGCCTGCTAAAACAAAAAATATCAGTACCGTTTAAGGAATACAACAAAATCCAGTCTTCACAACATAATGTTCAAGATGACCAGGATACAATCCAAAAGTTTCTCAACATTCAAAAAGCCAGGAAATGTGACCCTTTCTCAACAGAAAATAAAATAAATAAATGTCAGCCCCAGATGATCTAGATATTGGAATTATCAGACAAGAATAATTCAGCTTTTATAACATATTCAATGATACATAAGAAAACACACTTGAAACAAATGAAAAGATAGGAAATCTTATCAGAGAAATAAAAATATAAAAAAGAATCAAAATGGAAATTTATAACTGAAAAATATAGTATCTTAAATAAAATATTCACTGACTGGGCTTAAGAGAAGAATAAAGATAACAAAGGAAAGAATCAGTGAACTTGAAATTAGATGTCTAGAAAGTATATACTTTGAAGAATAAAAAATTAATAACAAAGAAATAGAAACTCAGAGACCTGTGAGATAATATCAAAAGGTCTAACATATGAATAATTCAAATTTGAGAAGAAGAGGGGAAGGAGAATGGGGCAGAAAAAAATATTTGAAGAAATAGCTGCTGAAAATTCCCAAATTTGGTGAAAGAAGTAAATTCACAGATTCAAGAAGCTCAGTGTATCCAAGTAGGATATTTATGATGAGAGCTGCACCTGGATACATTATATTCAGACTGTAAAAACCAAAGATAAAGAGAATATCTTGGAAGTAGACAGAGAAAAATATGACACATTACATACTAGAGAAAATGTTTCATTTGACTGCTGACTTTTCATCAGAGACAGAAGATAGCGGATCAATATTTTTTTCTTTTTTATCGTTAAACTTTTTTTTTTATTAGTTACAGTCTCTAGTTTATGTTGACTACATCCCTCCCCCAATGCCTCCCCATTTTTAACACCTTACAAGGTTGACATTTGCTTGTTCTCCTTCGTAAAAGAACATATTTGTACATTTTATCACAATTGTTGAGTACTCTAGATTTCACCAAGTTCCACAGTCCCAGTCTTTATCTTTCCTCCTTTCTTCTGGTGTCTCACATGCTCCCCACCTTCCTCTCTCAACTGTATTCATAGTTATCTTTGTTCAGTGTGCCTACATTGTTGTGCTATCATCTCCCCAAATTGTGTTCCAAACCACGCACTCCTGTCTTCTATCACTCTGTAGTGCTCCCTTTAGTATTTCCTGTAGGGCAGGTGTCTTGTTCACAAAGTCTCTCATTGTCTGTTTGTCAGAAAATATTTTGAGCTCTCCCTCATATTTGAAGGGCAACTTTGCTGGATATAGGATTTTTGGTTGGCGGTTTTTCTCTTTCAGTATCTTAAATATATCACACCACTTCCTTCTTGCCTCCATGGTTTCTGCTGAGAGATCCTCACATAGTCTTATTAAGCTTCCTTTGTATGTAATAGATTGCTTTTCTCTTGCTGCTTTCAGGATTCTCTCTTTGTCTTTGCCATTTGATAATCTGATTATTAAGTGTCTTGGCGTAGGCCTATTCAGATCTCTTCTGTTTGGAGTATGCTGCGCTTCTTGGATCTGTAATTTTATGTCTTTCATAAGAGATGGGAAATTTTCATTAATTATTTCCTCTATTATTGCTTCTTCCCCTTTTCCCTTCTCTTCTCCTTCTGGGACACCAATGATACGTACATTCTTGTACTTTGTTTCATCCTTGAGTTCCCGGAGATGTTGCTCATATTTTTTCATTCTTTTCTCCATCTGCTCCTTTGCATGTAGGCTTTCAGGTGTTTTGTTCTCCAGTTCCTGAGTGTTTTCTTCTGCCTCTTGAGATCTACTGTTGTATGTTTCCATTGTGTCTTTCATCTCTTGTGTTGTGCCTTTCATTTCCATAGATTCTACTAGTTGTTTTTTTGAACTTTTGATTTCTGCCTTATATAGGCCCAGTGTTTGCTTTACAGCCTCTATCTCTTTTGCAATATCTTCTCTAAACTTTTTGAATTGATTTAGCATTAGTTGTTTAAATTCCTGTATCTCAGTTGAAGTGTACGTTTGTTCCTTTGACTGGGCCATAACTTTGTTTTTCTTAGTGTAGGTTGTAATTTTCTGTTGTCTAGACATGGTTTCCTTGGTTATCCAAATCAGGTTTTCCCACACCAGAACAGGCTCAGGTCCCAGAGGGAAGAAATATTCAGTATCTGGTTTCCCTGAGGGTGTGTCTTAGAAAATTGCTCCACCCTGTGATACCCCAGGTCACTGTGCTTTTCTGCCCAGCAGGTGATGCCTGTTAGCCTATAATTCTTGACTGGTGTGAGGAGGTATGGCCGTGTTCCCCCAGGCTCTGGGATCTGGTTCTGAATGGAAAGGACCCCACCCCTTTCCTCTCAGAGAAGATAGACCCCCTAGGGGGAGGTCATTAGCATTTCAATGGTCTCTCTCTCTGCTTGTGCTGTCTCCACCTTTCTCTGAGTCACAGCCCTGGAAACTGAAAATGACTGGGGCTTTCTCCACTGAGCCAAAAAAGAAACAGATAGTCCCCTTCAGACCCAGTCCAAGGTGACCCTCCAGCTCTCCAAGGTCAGTTGTCACCCAAAGCCTCTGTCTGTTTTTTGGGGATTCATACCTGTAGTGAGCAGTTGACACTCGCTATTTAAAACCCCAGTTGGAGTGCAGCTGAGCTATATTTGCTTGCTGGGAGAGAGTTTCTCTCTGGCACCACGAGGCTTTGCAGCTCGGGCTATGGGGGAGGGGGTCTCGCGACTTGGATCCACAGGTTTTACTTACAGATTTTATGCTGTATTCTCGGGCATTCCTCCTAATTCAGGTTGGTGTATGATGAGTGGATGGTCTCGTTTATCCCCCTACAGTTATTCTGGATTGTTTACTAGTTGTTTCTGTTCTTTTGTAGTTGTTCCAGGGGGACTACTTAGCTTCCACTCCTCTCTATGCTGCCATCTTACCCAACTCTGGATCAATATTTTTAAAGTGCTAAAAGAAAAAAAAAAATCAGTCAATCTAGAAGAATCCAAGAGTAAAACTAGCCTTCAAAAATGTAGGAGAATAAAGAAAATTTCAGATAAATTATTTCATATAAACTGGAGTAATTTGCTGCCACCAGACCTGCATTTAAGAAATGCAAATGAAATCCTTCAGTCTGAATGGAGAAGTATAGCCAGAAAGAAAAGGAAAAGGATATCAGATTTTAGGAATGCATAAATATCTGGGTAAATGTTATATTTGAAATTTATAGCAGCCTTATGAAGAAATCATCAGCACTCATAATTATACATGAGGAAAACATGGCAGAGAGAGGCTTAAAGACTTACCTAAGTTCACTCATGTAGAAGTAGTAGGGTTTGTATTTGAAAGGTCATCATTTCTTTATTTCTTTGACTATATCAACCTTTATCTCAAAGGTGGATTTGGGAAGGGGAAGTACAAGCTTTAGAAGAAAAGGTGCACCATTGTTCTCTCTTCTCTTCCTAGGTGCAATATCACAGGGAAATTTAGGAACAATGAAGAAGAGTCAAAGGATGACAAATGCAGGTGAACTGAAGGGGATCTTGGTGTAGAGGGATGTTTTCCCCCTTTTGTGCTTCTAGGTGGCTTCCATTTAGCTTGGAATTGGGGGAAAGTATTTATTGAGCATTTACTACGTGTAGGGCATTGGTCTGGGAGCTGGGGTACTGAGATGAGTAATGCATGGCCCATGGCACTGACAAGCACATGGCAAAGACAGACAGGCTGAAGGAGGCTGCTGTATCCCAACAACCTGGAGAAACTGTTTGCTTTGTTTCATGATTCTCTCTGTTTAACTTGTCACTCACTTTAAAACAACATGTTTCATCTACCCTAGCCAGTTGTCTTTGCCTCCATTCAATAAGCTGGACTTTACCAATTCTCTGTGCTACAATATTATTGTTTCCTCAGTTTCTCCAACTTTAAGGCTAAACCTTAACTTGTACTTAACCCTAACTTTAACCATATTTCTATCCTTATATCTAAACTTCACCCCACCCCACCCCTCACTCATTCTGCCAATTTGAATCCTCTTTGTTCTTTGAGGACCAACTCCTGTATCACTCCATCCCAGCAGCCTTCCTTGATTTCCCCAGTCACAGAGTATTTGGGGCTCACAAAGTGTGGTACTTGAATATAAAATGCCCTATACTAACGTCTCCTTTTCTTCTTCTTCATGATAGTTAACGTATATTGATGGCTTACTGTGTGCTGGACACCATGCCAAATGCTTCCACACATCATTTTATTGAATTCTTACAGCAACTCCATGTTGTCATTGCCATTTCACTAGTGAAGAAACTGAAGTTTAGTGAGAGTCAGCCTCTTGACAAGTATCCCAGCTAATTCCAGAACCTATACTGCTAAGCACTAGGCAATCCCCCCCACCACCTCTTACAACATTTTACTGAGTCTCAGAACCTTTGTGAATGTGATACAAACTAAAGAGCCATTTCCAAGAAAAACTTAAATGTACACTCATATATAAAACTGCATTCCAGTTTAGGGGTTCATAAACCCAATACTCTCTTTTCCCTCTCCCAACCATCTGTGAGACCCAGTGAAGAATCCTTGCTTTAAACTCGTTGTCCTCTACTGCCAACCCTTAAAGGCCCAGATCTTGTCTAAGTGATATCTTGAGACTTTTCCAAACAAAGATAGATTCTAATAAAAATGCTGATCGGCTGAACGAAGGAGGTTTGTGTTCCTATGGCGGGTCTGATTCAAAACAAGCAAGTAGCTGATTATCAGTTTGAAGCTATTTGCAAAACTGAAATAAAATAGATCAGGCCCAGCTATTGTGGCCAAAACTCTAACCAAGAATGCAAGGTTCATACCCTGTGCTCTTGACAGTCAGAGTTCGTGTATGCAGGTGTGTGAGTGCACACACACAAACACACCCTTTAGTTTTAGTACAAAAACAGAGGCAAATCTCTGACTGCCTCAAACACCTGAGGGGAGAAATGCAAAGTTTTTTTTCTCCCAATAGACAAGGCCAGGTCAACCAAAACTGAAATTAGAATTTTGCAAACATGAAGACATTTATTAGTCTGGGCAGACAGTCAAAATCACTAAATTTGTCTTCAGATATATTTTGAGCCTCATTTTTTGAAGTCTCGGGGTCTGTAGCACACTGGCCTCTGTATGGGTGATAGAATTCTTAATTTAGTTTTGCAAGATGGAGATAATGGTTCCCAATATATTATTTTTGCACTGGGCATGTTTCAGGGGTATCATTGCTTCTAAAATGTAGCAACTGCCCTTCACTCGCCCTCCGCCCATCCGAAAATATATGTGCACGGATGGCTGAGGGACCCTGGCATCTTACAAATGATCCATTCAGACTGTCAAGCATCTTTTGTTTGGAAGGAAAAGAGATGTGACAAATGTAAACACTGGAGAATGGGACCTGCTACAGAAGGACGGATGCCATGTCAAACCTGATAAAAACTGACGGTGCATTCCTTTGCAGTTAGCCAGCTGCTTGGTCTCTCTCTATAGCTTTCCCCAAACCCCTCTTCACTGCTTTATATTTTCTTTCATTCTGATCCCTCAGGCATGCTCTGGAGGCAAGGTTCTGATTAGTAAGAAACTGCCCACCTTATGTTTTTGTTTTCATCCATGTTTTTGGTTTGGTGCCAGGCCACAGGATGTAGGCACAGATCAAATTAGATGAGAGCCACTTGTCCTCTAGGACACGAGGCAAAGAGGAATCCTTTCTGTCACCCAGAGTGGAAGGACCATCTGGTTCAAATCTTGATGGAGGCCATGCCTTCAATTATCTAGGTCCTGGTTTCATAAACTTCCCTTAGGCAGAGGTGGAGCTTTGAAGTTGAAGCAGTCAAAGGAAAGGAATAACCCCTGGCATGTTTTGAAAACCAAATCGTGTGTCTTACTGCAACCACTCCTGGAGACATGGCTAAATTAGCTCCTAGCTGCTTCAAGTTGCATCAACGTTAGAGTCGACTGGTGGTGGAGGGAGCCTCACAGAGTGGCCGTCTGGATTGGAAACCTGCAAGCAGGAGCTGCAGGATATCAGCTGCTAGCTAAGTGCTCTCTGACCATGTTAGGGCATCTCACTTCTTCTCTATACTCAGGTAAGACACAGTTTAGAGTAGTGGTTAAAAGAACAGGTGTTGGAGTCAGATAGATTTGGGTTCCAGTTCCAGCTAAAACTTTTCCCTCTAAGATTGCATTTGTTTACAAGCAACAAAAAGTCACCAGTGGTGGCTTAAAATAACTGAATTATTCATCTTGTACAACCAGAAGTCCAGAGTCAAGCAGGCCAGGGTCAGCATAGTGGCTTAGGGGTTCCATAGTGGACTAGTTCCTTCTAGCGTCCTCCCCTGCATCCATAAGGGTTTTTTATGGGACAAAAATATAATACCAAAGATCTCTGTGGAATGCAGTTTATTTTCAGAAAAGGATACAATGATGGTGAAGGAAGCACCCAAAATCATGGTGTATCTCAGGATATCTAGGGGAATGCTGCTGTCAGTTTCATCTAGAAGCTTCCCTAAATATTTCCAAAGCAGAGGTTTCATAGGGGGAACACCTCCAAAACCCTCTCCTGGGTCTGGTCTACTAGCAAGTACATATGCATTAAGACAAATTGTGTCTTATTGTTATGCCCACTTATTGAAGGATGAAAGCTCTGAGCGGGCCTTCTGAGGTCTTATTTTATAACATTTTTACTACTGGACAGCCATGCACATGAGTCAAAGTGGTTATGGAAGGGGACAAGAATGAGGGTAGTGATGGTGGGATAGAAATAAAGAATGTGTGTGAGAGAGAGACTCTTTGAAGGTGGAACCCATGAGGCTTAGCCCCTGATTGAATGCAGAGGGGTCCAAGTAGATTCTAGATTCTTGAGTTGGGGGGCCCTGAGAATGGTGAAGTTACTGATAGGAATGAGGAAGTAAAGAGGAGGAATCATTTCTGGGTGGAAAATGAGATCAGTCTGGGACATGCAGAGTTTCTGGGGTTTGACAGAGGCATATCTGGATGGAGATGCCCAGGGGGTAACTGGAAACCCAGGCCTGGAACTCAACAAGGAGGTCAGTAGTGTCCAAATGCAATGGCTGTTTGATGACATTCTTGAGAGAAGATAGGATTTTTTAAAAGTTTTTACCTAAACTGGCATAGTACTTTCCCATTTGTTGTGGGCTTCAATCCTGTGACAAACTGAAATCCACAAGTCAAATGAAATGAAGTCTGCAATTATTTGGTGAATATGATTTTTGCAGGGAGTCTGTTGGGGGAAAAAACAAAACTCTGTTTCTCCATAACTGCTGGGGAAGTGGGGAAGGGTGTTTTTTTTTTTTTTCTGATTTCATGGGAATATATAATTTCTTGGGTTTTACAAGTTTTAAAGGCTTTTTCACACATCAGCTCATTTGATGTTAACAATAAAACAAGGGGGAGCTTCGTCTCTGCATGGGCACATGAGAAAAGAGGGACACATGAGAAAAGAGAGACACAGGCAAACCCTATAAGCAGTCCCAGTTCTCAGGTGGCTGAGCCCACAATGGAGACCAGAACCCCACTCAGTTGCCCCATGCTGTTTCCGCCCTGACTGTAGGTGTGTTTGTGAGGCTCATAGTTCCACATTAAGGCATTTTTCCTGCCCAAATCTGACTACTTAAAAGCATTTTACAATATCACCTCTAAAGTCTTCATTGACTTTACTGTGATTGAGATAAATGGCTCTCAAATTTCAGTTCACATAGGGGAACTTGTGAAATGCAGATTCTTGGAACTTACCCCCAACATTCAGTTTCAGTATTTTTTTGTGGATCCGTTTTAACAAACATCCCAGGTGAGTCTGATGTGGATGGTTCACCCTCCCCTTTTGAGCATGACTAAAGCAAGGGAGTTGGGGGTGGAGGAAGGGTGTCTAATCCCCTTTGTGCTTCCTTCTTGCCCCTCCCCTTCGTTCCTTTAGATGAGGAGGTATTGCTTATCTGATTGGCCAGATTCTGGGACACAGACCTGGCCACATCTACTAATGGATATTAGTCCTTGTCTTTTGTTTTCTTTGCATGCTTTACGAGATGTAGTCATGAAAACTCTTGTCCCTGGATCCTATGGCCCAGCCAGAAGGTGATAAGATCCTAAGATTTGCAGTCCGCTAGTAGGGGCCCTTGTAGGCACTTAGACTAGCTTACGAGCTGCCCTCAGTCTTACCCGAGTTCCACATTAGACACACTGGGCATTGGTCCCAATAAAAATGAAATTGTACCTTGTTTACCTTGGATCTTCTTTCCTTCATGCATAGCATCTTTAGGATTAATAGCTAACATTTATTGAGTGCATACTACATGCCAAACAGTGACTGTTTTGTATTAATTAACTCATTTAATTTTCCTCACTTGTGAATGATGGAGCAAGGATTTAAACCTAGGCCTTCTTCCTCTGAAATCCATTCTACTCTTACCCAGTCTCCTTAGGAACTGCTTGGGGGAGGGAGAGGCAGGATCAAGATAGAGTGTTGGCAATCTTGGATCCCTGGGACATAATAACATCTTGGTATCATTAAAACCCCTACCAGAGGCCAATTATCAAAGGCAAAAGGACACAGGAATGCAAAGCCACTATCTGGCTCATTAGAACCAAAATTTGATTTTGAGTTGCATTATCTGAATAATTTTTCCATTGGTTTGCCTACTCTCTCCAGAATGAACATTTTAGCAATTTGAGCCCTTACAGCTGCGGTTGCAATTTCTATAACCTTTGTGGTTCTGGGATTAACAGATGATGAAACTTTTGAGCAGGTTCATTTTCTCTGAGTCAGTTAACAAGAACAGGGCTGGCATTCCCTTTTAAAACAAACTATTAATCAGAAAGAAAGGCCACAACCATAAACTGCCATGAATTGGGTACAATCGTCCCCAAATGGCTTTGCTCTGCCAAATGTGTTCTTAGCCCTATCCCAGTGGTTTCCAGTTTTTCTTTATGGAGGAAAATAGACTAAACTCAGCACTTTCCCAGTCGCTCAAATAAGTGCACTGACATCATTTGGAAGTTATAAGAATCCACACATCAGGCTAAATTCCACCCTGGGTTCAACATCCGCTGCTCCCCTTGAAATCAATCCCCAAGAGTATGGTTAAATGAGGGTAGAACTTGGCTGGAAACTTATTTTTACAGTTTTAATTGCACATACCTCATCCATTTGCCCAAATTAGGAGAGAAGGTTCACTGAGGAAACCTTTGCCTATTGCCTTGCTTCAACGTCTTGTTCTTCCAGAACCTAACTTGGGAATTTCAGGAAAATAGTCAAGAAATGCCATTCTATATTTCTAGGGCTGGAAATCATGTGGCTCATGAACATTGACTCCAAACCCCAGTATTTTATAGACAAAGATCCTGAGATTCATGGAGGAAAAGTGCTCAAGGTCATGCTGAAAATATTGTGAGTCATACAAAAATAAAGCTAGGAATCTCACCTCCGACGTTTAGTGTGCTTTCCACATAACCCACTGGATGATTTCTCACATAGATTTGCTCATGCTTTATTCAGTAGTGGAAAGGACCCAGGTTTTTTGGCCAGAGAGATGTAGGATTGAATCCAAGTTCAACTACTTTCTAGTTGGGTGTACCTAAGTTTCGTACCTTCTCTACATCTTAGTTTTCCCGTTTGCAAAATGGGGATAACTAAAATATATTTCCCAGGGATGTTGTAGCAATTAAGTGAGATGATATAAGCAAGGCAAGTGAGGCACAGGAGGTGTTTGGTAGATCTTGGTCTCATCTCTAGGACTCTTCAGTTGCAAATTATAGAAATGCAAACTGGATTGAACTTTAAACGGAATTTATTGGTCCACCTATGTGATTTGGGGTATATTTTGGCTCAAGAGTGGCTAGTTTCATGGGTCTGAATGATATCATTAGAAAGTACAGCTTCCTGCTGCATCACTGACATTCATAGACTGGCTTCCTCGGTGTGACAAGAGAGCAGTCAGCAGCTCCAGGCTTCTCTCCTGCCGTGTTCCAGTTTAGCAAAGAGAACATTTTTCTTTCCCAATATTTTCACTGAAGCTCCCAGAATTAACCCACATTGTCCCAGCTCTCATTTAAAAAATGGAACCAATTGGGTATAGAACAAATCCCTGTGCTTGTGACTGGTAATAGATCAAAAGTTTAGGTTGAGTGCATATACTCATTGCTGGAGGTTGGGGATGGTGTTGAGAGAGGATGGGGTGAGCTTCCAGGAACAGATGGTTTGAAAGTGGGGGAATGTAAGTACTCCACGGAAAAATCAGGATGCTCCTGACAGAACAAAGTCTAATGGATACTAGATTAGCAAAAACAAGAAAACAAGATTCACTTCCCTTCTCCTTTCTTCTTGACCTAGGTTTGTCAACACTCAAGAGGTTGTTTATTCTCTCAAAGGTATTTTTTCTTCAATCTGTGTAAGGAGGAGGGTTACTGCCTTTTGGGCTGAGTAGTTAGACTTCCATGGTTAAGAAGAAAGATGCATTTGAAAGAAGTGTTCTTTACCACTCAGCTATGCCTAACTTTTTCTCTTAAAATAAAAATAGAACCCTTCTTAAAATAGCCCAATAATGCTTGCAAATAGAGATACAAACTGCTGCCCATCAACAAACTTGAATCATGTCATATTGTATAGTAATATAATCTGTGTAGAGAGCTGCAATATTGCATATTAAAACTTATCAAACACTATGTGCTAGGCACTGTGATTGAGTGAAGTACTGAGAACACAACAAACACTTTTTTTTTATTAAATTCAGTTTTATTGAAATACATTCACACACCATACAATCATCCATGATATACAATCCACTGTCCACAGTATGATAACATAGTTATGCATTCATCACCACAATCTATCTCTGAACATTTTCCTTACATCAGAAAGAACCAGAACAAGAATAAAAAATAAAAGTGAAAAAAGAACACCCAAATCATCCCCCCATCCCACCCCGTTTGTCCTTTAGTTTTTATCCCCATTCCTCCACTCATCCATACACTAGATAAAGGGGGTATGATCCACAAAGTCTTCACAATCACACTGTCACCCCTTCTAATCTACATTATTATATAATTGTCTTCAGGAGTCCAGACTGCTGGGTTGGAGTTTGGTAGTTTCAGGTATTTACTTCTAGCTATTCCAATACATTAAAGCCTAAGAGGTGTTATCTATATAGTGCATAAGACTGTCCACCAGAGTGACCTCTCGACTCCATTTGGAATCTCTCAGTCACTGAAACTATTTCGTCTCATTTTGCATCCCCCTTCTGGTCAAGAAGATACTCTCAGTCCCATGATGCCAGGTCCACATTCATCCCCGGGAGTCATACTCTGCGTTGCCAGGGAGATTTACACCCCTGGGAGTCGGGTCCCACGTAGGGGGGAGGGCAGCGAGTTCACCTGTCGAGATGGCTCAGTTAGAGAGAGAGAGGGCCACATCTGAGCAACAAAGAGGTACTCAGGGGGAGACTCTTAGGCACCATTACATACAACTTTAGACTCTCCTTTGTGGTAATGAGCTTCATAAGGGCAAGTCCCATGCTTGAGGGCTCAGCACATCAAACCACCAGTTCCAATGTTTGTGACAACATCAACACCAGTCCAGGTGAGGATGTCCAACACATCCGCACCTTCCCCCAGATCCTCGGGGCTGGGGAGGGGGAGGCTGTAAATATATTTTTTATTATCTTCCCAAATTACTCTAGGATGTGTCACTATTTCACTCCAGCCTATACTAACCTACCGTATCTCACTTCCTATTCAAAGTTCCATGCAATTGTGGTGTTTCAACAAATCGACTATAGAGTTGTACCGTTTAGAAAATTTAGATCCTGTACCAAATAGATATCTATTCCCTTGGTCTCATATGAGAGTTGAAGTTTTAAAACACAATCAGTTTCAACCTTTATCCTTTGGCCTGGCTTACCCTGGTCTTAACCAGACCTGCTTCATTCATATCACTAATTGAAGTCTGGGCTCTTTTTCAGCCTTTTTTTTTTTTTTTTTTGACAGTGGCTGTATGCACTAATACTGACATTCATATCTGCTGAGCTCTAGCTCTGAGTTTCAGGTGTCTCAGAGATACGCATTGTTTCAGAGACCAATCAGGTATACGCTAGGGGATCAGCATCTCAAAGTTTAGAGATAGGCCTTACAATTCAGGGATAGAGTTAACTGTTGTAAGAGCTTGCAATCTAGGGACTATTACAATTATTGTGTCTACGTTAGGCTATGTTCTAAGATTCAATTCTGAGTTTACACATTGTAGTTAGTCCATATTGGTGAAGCATCATCCCTCTCACCATGTTTTCTCCAACACTTTTACTCCTATATATATATTTTCCTACAATTTTATAGAGTTATATTCACATACCATGCATTTATCCACAGTGTACAATCAGTTGTTCATGGTATCATCATAAAGTTGTACATTTATCACCACAATCAGCAGTTGAACATACTGATTACTACAAGAAAAGTTGTTTTTTTTTTTTTTTTTGGCAATAAGAAAAAATGATAAAAAGAAAAATAACATGTCATACAATACAATATACTACTAAGGACAGCAAATAACACCACTACAAGAATCCCATATTACTCCCCTATATCCCCCTCTCATATACATTTAGCATTAGCATATTGCCTTTGTTACATTTAATGGAGGTATATTACAATGTTACTATTGACCATAGACTCCAGTTTGCTTTGATTATGTTTTTTCCTGAATACTATCCCTTTTTCAAATTTCTACATGGTTGACATTCATTTGCTTTTCCACATGCAAAAACATTTTTATATTTGTATATTTAGTAACAGTCATTGGCCACTCCAGTTTTTGCCACGTTATACAGTCCCAGTCTTTATCGTCTATCTTTACCTCTGGTGTCATACATTCTCCTATCCCACCTCTTTCAGCTTTACTCACAGACATCTTTGTTCAGTGTACTTACAATACCGTGCTACCATCACACAGTATTATGCTATCTATTTCTGGATCTATGCAATCAATCCTAAACATTCTGTAGTCTTTCAGCATCAAATGGCTGATCTCTGCCCTCTTTCTATCTCCTGGTCACCTGTGTTGTCAGCTTTTAACTCCCAAACTTTGTTCATTAATGTCTGTTCATATTAGTGAGACCATACAGAATCTGTCCTTTTGTTTCTGGCTAACTTCACTCAACATAATGTCCTCAAGGTTCATCCACATTATTACATGATCCATGTCTTTGTTCTGTCTTACAGCTGCATAATATTCCATCATGTGTATATACCACAGTTTGTTTATCCACTCATCCTTTGATGGACATTTGGGCTGTTTCCATCTCTTGGCAATTGTGAATAATGCTGCAATAAACATTGGTTTACAAATGTCTGTCTGTGTCTTTAGTTTCAGTTCCTCTGAGTATATACCCAGCAATGGAATAGCTGGGTCATATGGCAAATCTATGTTTAGCTTCCTGAGGAACCTCCATACTGTCTTCCAGAGTGGTTGCACCATTCTACATTCCCACCAACAATGAATAAGTGTGCCTCTTTCTCCACATCCTCTCCAGCACTTGTCATTTTCTGTTTTTTGGATAATGGCCATTCTGGTAGGTGTGAGATGATATCTCATTGTGGTTTTGATTTGTATTTCCTTAATAGCCAGTGAAGTTGAGCATTTTTTTCATATGCTTTTGAGCCATTTGTATTTCCTCTTCAGAAAAATGTCTGTTCATGTCTTTTGCCCATTTTTTAATTGGATTGTTTGTCTTTCTGTTATTGAGATGCAGGATTCCTTTATATATTCGGGATATTAAACCCTTATCTGATATGTGGTTTCCAAATATCATCTCCCATTGTGTAGGTTGCCTTTTTACTTTTCTGACAAAGTCCTTTGATGTACAAAAGTGTTTAATTTTGAGGAGATCCCATTTGTCTATTTGTTCTTTGGTTGCTCGTGCCTTGGGTGTGAGGTCTAAGAAACCACCTCCTTTCACAAGATCTTTAAGATATTGCCCTACATTTTAAAAATATATTTTACAGCAATCTATCTTAAGTGTTCAGTAAATGTAAAAGTATTTATTGAGGTCCAGCCAAGTGTTTACCACCATTCTAAGCTGTATAGGAAGAAAAAATTAAAAGTGAGAAGAGCACAGTGGTTAAGTGCAAACACTGAAGAAAGAAGGACATGTATTCTAAACTTGGTTTCATCATAATCCACGGGGTGACTTTGAAGACATTGCCCTCAAATTCAGGTTCCTCAACTATAAAATGAGCATAAGAATGGTACTTATTTTTCAGAGTAATTGTGAAGATTAAAGGTCACAATGTATTTTAAGTCATTTGGCACATGGTACATGTCATAAAGTAGGTTATAAATTGGTAGGTGCTGTGCAAATTTTTGCTTTGATTTCTTGCCATCCAACTCCCAGCCCCAGCATGCACGTGTAAATATAATACACACACACACACACACACACACCCCAAGCACAGGCTTATGTAGGAGATCTGGGTTCATGCAACGAGTTTATTCGGGGATGAGCAAAAGTGCTTCACTGATACATTAGCAAGAATTGGTAAATCTATATACTGTGATCAAACTAGGCCAGAATGTGAAATCATTTTGTAACCTCTAGTTTTTGCAGGTTATTTTTCTACCAGTGCTTTTGGCCAGCAGTTTCTACCAGCCCCAGCATGCACATGTATATTTACAGAACTGGAAGCTGGCAAGCTAATAAATCTCCATTGCTAAAAGCCAGCCCATTTCTGGTATATTGCATTTTGTCAGCTTTAGCAAACAAACAGAATGCTTGGTCAAGTGAGCTGTGAAATAAAATTGGAGAGTGAAGGGTTTATTGACTTGGGTGTGCTCTCCTGAGATACAGGATTTAACACCCTGGCAAGGACAATAGGAATTCGTATAAGGTGCTACTAGGATGGCTCCTAGAGGCATGACAAAAGTAATGGCTTGAGCTAAGCAAGGAAGAAATGCCAGAATTGCCATGGCAGATGGTGGAGGAAGGTTTAAAAGGCTCTTGGAATTGAGCCTAAGGGAATGGATATACTCTTTTTAGCCAAGGAGCCCATTAGATGATTGTGTTTCATGGGAAGTCCTATAGAATAAATGTACTAAGGCCATAAGGAATATGCTGGTGAGATGGACACCAACATCACTAAAATATTAAGTGGTGGCTGTCCTCTGTGGGTCAGGGCTGATAACAGAAGAGGCTGCCCCAAACTTGATAGCAATGGGGATTATAGGACTCCAAAACAGTAGCGGCCAGGTGTCATTGCCTAACCAACAGAAGCCCAAGGGTCTCAGTATAAAGACTGGCAAGGTGGGAGTGACATCCATGGGGACCCATCCACAGACAGTAAAGGAGACATAGTGTGGCATCTGTAGGGACAAAATGAATAGGTAGGTGGCATGGGTACCACTCAACTTATACCAGCAGAAGAAATAAAAGGCAGATGGGCAGAAAAGTCTAAGGGAAGTTGTTCCAATAAAAATGCACAATGCCTTGCCCAATTTTCAGAACTTATCTGGTTTTCAGACCCAGAAACCACTGACTGAAGACGTGACCAGGTAACCAGGAGGATGGACCCTGCAACACCATGGCAAGTATAACTGATAAGGATTCCTCCAGCCTTCTCCAAAGGCAGATGTGATCATTTACTTGGGTAACTGTTCACTGGGGAAAAGGGACTACCGAGACATTTAGAAGGCTGTTAAGCAGAATGTCTGAATTCTTGGTGACCAAAGGGTCATTGTGGCCTCTCTGTAAGAGTTGGGCATATGGAGGCCAGGTCATAAATTGGTCCATTATATCAATAACATTTGATTGGGCTGGACAAGCAAAGACTGTGATAAAACACATGTACTCCAGACACAGCTTCAGGGTCTGACACATCTATAAAATGTTTAGGGGTCCAGTGATCAGAGGTATGTAGCAACATCCTTTTCAAAGTTAAAGACACAGAGGGAAGCACAATGCCTGGTGAGCGTCTTTGGATTCTGAAGACAGCATATTCCAAGCTTAGGGATACTGCTCTGGCCCATATCCTGACTTATGCAAAAGGCTTTAAGTTGGGCACAGAGTGGGAAAGAGCCCTGCAGCAGGTCTAACCTGTGGTGCAAAAAATCCCTGCCCCTCAGGCCATAGGATCCAGCAGAACCCTTGAGTTTTGAAGTATCCATATTGGGAAAAAATACTGTGTAGAATTTACATCAAGCCCCATTGATGGATTTACAATACATGCCTCTGGGGTTCTGGAACAAGGCCATACCAAAAGCAAAAGAGAAGTACACATCTTTTGTAAAACAACTACTGGCATGCCACTTGGTACTGAGAGAGACAGAACACTGGAACACTAGGTGGTCATGATGCCAGAATTGCTCATCAGGGACTGGATCCTGTCAGATGCCACCAAGTCACAAGTTTGGATGGGATCAGGAGCAAGCCACTGTAAGATAGAATTGGTAAATCTGGGGTAGAGCATAAAGAGGAGCAGAGGATACAAGCAAATTGTATGAGCAGGTAGCACAGACCCCATGGCAACTACCACTATTGAAATAGTGTCCCTTTGTCACCTCAAGCCTATGATTGCATGGGTTCCCAATGAACCAGCCAAAGGAGGAGGGAAAATCCAGAGCTTAGTTTTTGGTTGGTCTGCTCAGCCTTTGTAAGCTAAAATGCATGGCAGCTGTACTAGGGTCTCACTCACGAGTGGCCTTGAAAGACTATAGATAGAGGAAAACTTCCCAACAGGCAGAACATTGGGTGGTGCACCTGGTCATCCACTTTGTGTGAAAAGAGAAATAGCTAGAGACTATAAAACATATCAACTTTGGGACAGTGGCAAATTGCCTGGCTGGCTGTTTAGAAGGCTGGAAGGAAAAAGATTAGACAATTGGGGACAAGAAGACCTAGTATAGATGCATGTGGATAGACAAATGGAGGTGGACCTCAAGGGCAAAGTTCTTTGAATCATATGTTAATGCCCACCAGATAGCATCCACCATTGAAGAAGGACTAAATAATCAACAAAACAAAATGACCTGACCAGCCAAAGTCAACCAGCCTCTATCAGCCACCTCAGAGATGGCAATATGAGCACATAAATAGGGTGGCCACAGTGGCAGAGACGGCAATTAAATGTGGGTCCCACAACATAGGCAACCACTCAAGACTGATCTAGTTATTGTCCCCACTGCCAGCTTTCCACTGCCCAACCTGCCAGCAACAGAGATCAACGTGAACTCCCAACATGGAGCTGTTCCTTAAGGAGAACACTGACCACTTGCTGGCAAGTTGAGGGCCAGTTGAATACTTCCATCCTGGACGGGCCACTGTTTTCTTCTCGTAGGAGAACATGGCATGTATTCTGCTATGGGTTTGCCTTTCCTACCAGCAGATATCAGGTACTACTACCAAGAGCCAGTTTTCTGCACAGTTTTTCATTCTACTAGCCTGGAATCCCTCATAGCATCATGTGAGACCATGAACTTACTTTACAGCAGAGGAGATGTGGTAGTGGGCCCAAGACCAGACATACCACACCAATGACAGAGCTCAGTTGGCTCAGTAGAGCATTGTAATGACCTGTTGATAGTGGAACTAAAGGACCAGATCCTCCAGGGTGCAGCATATGTTTTGAATTGAGATGAATTTAATATGCTACTGTGTCCCCAACAGGAGAATACATGGATCTGGGAATCAAGGGAAGATAGGAAGAGTGGTTCCATCTACTGTTACTCCCAATGACCCACTAGGGGACTTTGTGCTTTCTCTGGGCTTTTCAGGGTTGGTACTAAAGGGATATCAAGGGTTTTTTTTTTACTAGGGGAAACAGCAAGAGGGTCATTGAGTTATAAATGATGACATCCACCTGGGCAGTTTGGGTTCCTTGTGTCTTGGTTCCAGAAAACAAATGGGAGTCACTGTCTTGCAGGGTAATTGACCATCATCATTGGGAGAAGGTGGAATTGCTATTAAATGATAGGCAGGAAGGAATACATTGAGAACCTAGAGGCTCCACTTGGGTGCCTCTTGGTGCTCTCTTGCCCAACTGTAGCTGTAAATAGGGTATATGACCTGTGCAGTTGCCCAGGACCCCATATTTTAAAGGGTCCTGTAATTGGTATGCTGCTTTGCTATTACCATCTTGAATTCTTAATAATTTTTGAACAAGGGATCCAAATTTCCATTTTGCATGGGGCCTCACAAATTATGTAGCCAGTCCTGATGGTAAATAATAGGTACAAGAACTCAGGTCTGAAAAGGACATGGTGATCAGGAGCTCAGGACCTTTGGGGATGAGGGTCTAGGTCATTACACCAGGTAGGTCACCAAGCCTGGGAGAGGTGGTGGCTAAGGAAGAGCAGAGTCTAGAAAGGATAGTGAAGAAGAGAGAAACTTTTTCCAGGTGATAGTAGGAGCATAACTAAAGCACAAGCTATCTGAAAGTCTCTGGAATTTCTACCTCTCAATGTTGCCTATTCGGTTAGCATTCTGCTTTGTTTTTTCCAACAAGTTCATAGAGATATAAGTGATATTCAGTAAACTGCACAACAAACTATACAACTTAATGAGCTGTGACATGTTTGCACCTGCAAAACCATCACCACAATCAAGATAATGAACATTCCATCACCCCCCAAATTTTCTTTGTGCCCCCTTTTTAATCCTTCATCCCTACCCTTCTCCCAGGCAATTATGGATCTGTTTTCTGTCACTATAGATTTATTTACCTTGATTTGAATTTTATATAAATGGAATCATACAGTATGTAGTCTTTATTTGTCTGTCTTCTTTCACTCAGCTTTATTCACTCATGTTGGTGTATCAGTAGTTCATCCATTTTAATTGCTTAGTAGTATTCCATTGAATGGCTACACCAAGATTTGTTCATTTTTTTTTTTTACCTGTTGATAGACATTTTTGATTGTTTCCAGTTTGGGGATAGTACAAATAAAGCAGTTATGAGCATTCACGTACATGTCTTTGTATGGACCTATATCTTCATTTCTCTGGGATAAATATCCAGGAGTGAAATGGCTGGATCATAAGGTAGATATATGTTTAACATTTTAAGAAACTACCAAACTCTTTTCCAAAGCACTTAGAACACTAAATTGTCATTTCTTTGCTCATGCTTCATGTTTGCCAGGGCTTGGAGGGAGACTTTGCTCCATGACATCACTAGGACTCAGAATAATGGAGCAACAACCATCTAAAGTTTTGCTGGCCACCTCACCAGAGGAAAAAGCAAGTTCTAGGAAATCGTGCATTGACTTTTAAATGTTCATTCCACAATTGACACATGTCACTTCCACTCCCCCAAAACAGACCACAACCAGTCACATGGCCCTACCTATCACAAGAGGTCCATAAAATATCTTCCAAACCTGTACCAAGTTGGGGAGAAGAGGAACCATTTGGCAAACAGCACTAATGGCAACCACAGAGGTCAATGTATCACATTTATTACTGATAAAATGGATTGAGTCAGATGAGCTATGCAGATACAACAGACTTTCAATATTTCCCCTGAATTAGATACTTATCCTCCTAGTCACTGGCATCACTGGACAACCTCAGTCTTCTTTCCATGAGGTGAGAGAGGACCAGAACACATTTGCTCTAAAAGCAAATTGAAAAAGAGAGAATCCAAAGATGCCGAGAATAGCATGGCCAGTTTTTCTCCCAATATCACCTCTGGGTCAGCCCCTCCTCTTTCCTCAGTGAGAAGTGAGGGAGGGAAGGGTGATGGGTGAAGACAGGAGCACTGCTCTCTCAAGAGTCCCCTCAAAACAACAACTCTATTTTCTCACTAAAAACCTTGGTCTCTTAGAAACTGTTATGGAATCTCTGTGCTGCATTGTTGGTGCTTGTGCCCATGGCTGAGGGCTACTGAACTAATGTGTTGCTAAAAGTCACTATCTAGAAAATGGCGGATTCCCTCCCAATATTTCACATTACTTAGAAGGCTCTGCTTCTAGGAAAAATGTATTGAGCATTGTTCTGATTTGCTAATGCTGCCATTATGCAAAATACCAGAAATGGATTGGCTGTTATAAAGGGGATTTATTTGGTTACAAAGTTACAGTTCTAAGGCTATAAAAGTGTCCAAGATAAGGCATCAACAATAGGTTACCTTCACTGAAGGATGGCCAATGGTGTCTGGAAAACCTGTTAGCTGGGAAGGCATGTGGCTGGCGTCTGCTGATCCCAGGTTGTGTTCCAGCTCCTCTCTTGGCTCCTGTGTGTTCTTGGTTCTTTCTCCCAGGATGTTTCTCTCTAAGCACCTGGGGGTCCTGTCTTAGCACATCCTGGGGCAAACTCTGGGCTTCATCTCTCTTAGCTTCTCTGGAGCAAACTCTGGGCTAGCAGAGTTTTGAGGAGACTCTTGAGAGAGCATGCTTTCAATGGCTATCTCCAAAATGTCTTTCTCAGCTGCAGTCCCAAGCTCCTTCTGTCTGAGCTCTTATAGGGCTCCAGTAAATGAATCGAGACCAACGCTGGATAGGTGGGGCCACACTTCCATGGAAATAATCTAATCAAAATTATTACCTACAGTTGGTTGAGTCACATCTCCATGGAAACAACCTAATCCAAATAACCCACAAGACTGGATTAAAAGATCTTGGCTTTTTCTAGGGGGACATAATATATCCAGCACAAGCATTATAGATCTTCTCAAGAGTGGCCTTCAAATAGCACATTCTCTGCTCCCTAGTGGAGGCTTATGGCCAGGAGGGGTTGTATTGGAAAGATAGGTGAAGAGAAGGGAAAGGAACTAACATAATTTGAGGGTCTGGCACTTTAAAAGGTACTTTGGCATATATTTTCTCACAATAATATAACAATATTTATTAAATACTTCCTATGTGCCAATTATTACTTTTAACCGTAAAAACAGCCTTATGTAGAAACTGACTCAGTGTAAGCTATCATTGTCTGTGTGTCACAGGGCAGGAGAGCTATTTTTAGGGTCACATAGCTAAGAGGTGGTGGGCTTGGGATGAAGGGATATGCATTGAAGGAAATCTTAACTTGATAGAGCAGAAGCAAAGGAGAAAGCAGACATAGATAAGACGGCAAATAACAGCCAGAGTAGGAGTTTAGAGATTGTAAGCAAGTGTGGTGGGGATGGAGTTTCCCAAAATCAATTTTCCGTTATTTCTTTCCCATGGAGGCATTCCTGCAGCTTGCTTTTTACTGATAATCACACAGGATGTGATCTCCTGGGAAGATAAATGGGGAAAGGACGTCCCTCACACACACACACCCGCCCCCCAAGAACAAATGGTGAGTCACGGCCCTATTTTGGTTAAGGTTGGAAGTGTAACCAGTGGAATTCCGAGGCTGGTTGGTGGAAAGAGGTTTCTATCTGGCTTTCCTATAAGGGCTGATTTTTGTAAACAGAGTTTTCCAGAAAGGAAGAGGAAAGTAGTTTCCAGTAAAAAAACAAGTTACTTGAGGAGAGACAGGAAGGAAGTCATGCGGGTGTTTGGGACTCTCTGCTTGGGTGCTGGGTTCCGGATAGTCTTTTAGTGCCTTAAGTGTGGCCAAGGAATTTAATCAACACTTTGAATTAAAGCTGAGAAGGACTCTGTGGGCTTCCAGGGCCGTGGCATCCATGGCTTCCCATCATGCCACAGGCCTCTGCATGCTTGCCTGTCATGCCACTCTGGGAACTTTAAGCTCCTTTTTTTCCTTTTATGGCCTACTTCATTTATTTCTATTATGCTGCTGTTCTAGTTTGCTAATGCTGCAGAATGCAAAACACCAGAGATGGATAGGCTTTTATAAAATGGGGGTTTATTTCACTACACAGTTACAGTCTTAAGGCCACAAAATGTCCAAGGTAACACATCAGTAATCGAGTACCTTCACTGGAGATGGCCAATGGCATCCGGAAAACCTCTGTTAGTTGGGAAGGCACATGGCTGGCGTCTGCTCCAAAGTTCTGGTTTCAAAATGGCTTTCTCCCGGGACATTCCTCTCTAGCAAGCTTGCTCTTCTTCAAAATGTCACTCACAGCTGCACTCCGTTTTCTCTCCTTGAGCCAGCTCATTTATATGGCTCCACTGATCAAGGCCCACCCCGAATGGGTGGGGCCACACCTCCATGGGAGTATCCCACCAGAGTCACCTCCCACAGCTGGGTGGGGCACATCTCCATGCAAACAACCTAATCCAAACATTCCAATTTAATCCCCACTATTCTGTCTGCCCCACAAGATTGCATCAAAGAATATGGCCTTTTCTGGGGGACATAACACATTCAAACCGGCACAGCTGCCTTTTTGGCCTCTGGTATTTATATAATATTTAGTTTCTTCAAAAATCTTTTTTCTGTTATCTCAGGGGATCTTCAACAACCATGTTGAGGAACGCAGGACAGAAATGTTTTTTTCCCATTTTGCAGATGTAAGAAAACTGATTCTGAAAGAATAGATTTCCGGCCCAAGTTTGCATGGCTGGTAAGTAATAGAGCAAAGGTTCAAACTCAGGGTTTAATGTGAAGCCCCCCTGGACTGGGAGGGGGTGTGTGCGTGAGGTGGGGACAGGTGCAGCTGGGAAGACGGAGGCTAGGCTGGGAGATATTTGGAAGCAGAGGCTCAATTTTCTACTCTTTGAATCCCTGCTGCTTGGCCCTGTGCCTGCATGTCACAGGAGGTCTCAGATATTTGTTAAAATGGAGTCAAAGGAAACCACCAGAAGTCAGGATTGGCTTGGGACCAGGGGAGGACCGAGCCTTTTGTAGCAGGAAGAGTAGTCCCAGCTGCGGAGAGAGAACAGGAGAGTTACATGGGGGTCTCAGGCATAGCAAGGTTTTAATCAAGGTCTGCCCAAGAACTGTGCTTTTAAACTGTAATGTGCTTGTTTTAGTCTCGCAGCTGCTAAAACACATACCATACAATGGGTTGGCTTAAACAATGGGCATTGATTGGCTCATGGTTTTGAGGCTAAGAGAAGTCTGAAATTGAGGTGTCAGCAAGGCAATGCTTTCTCCCTCAAGACTGTGGTATCCTGGGCCTGGCTGCTGGCAATCCTTGGTCCTTGGCTTTTCCGTTAAATGGCAATGCACAAAGCAGTGTCTTTTTCTTTCTCTTCTGGGTTCTGGCTTCTGGCTTCTCCCTATGGCTTCCTTTCTGTGTCTAATTCCTTTTGCTTATAAGGTCTTCAGCAATTAAATAAGGCCCACCCTTATTCAATTTGGGCACACCTTCACTAATAGCATCTTCAAAGGTTCTATTTACAAATGGGTTCACACCTTTTGTGGAGAGGCATGATTCAATCTCCAACAGTGCTACAACAGTAAAGCATGTTACTTTCATTTATTTCAGTTAGAAAGGAAGAGGCTGGGACCAGGCAGTAGAATAAGATGGCTTTCTCTGTCTCCATGCTGCCCCCAAATGTAGCCAAACAGCCACCCTACGGAGCCCAATCTCGCTTGTATCTTTTACATCTGCTTCATCCTGCCTTCCCTCCTGCCTGATATCCCGATAACTCCAGGTACAAGATCATCTTCCTCCACCCAATGCAGAGCTCCTTCACCCAAACTGAAGAAGGACAAATGGCTCCCCCTTCATCCTTACTGGAGACAGTGTGGGAAGTGGGCAAGAGGACTCTGGAGTCAGGCAGCCTTGGGGTTGCTTTGTCCCTTGACTCCAGTCAAGGTCTCCCACAGCTGCTTCACGCCTGACATGTGGCTGCATTCATCCCAGGCCTTCCAGTAGCTCCCACCTTCTTTGCCTTCCACCATGGCCCAAACTGCAGGCCCAGGTGTGCTTGGGATGAGTCATATTTGGCTCCTCAGAGAACAGGTAGGGAAAACAGTCTTCTTTCTGGATGCAGACAGAATGCCACGGAAGAGCTCATGAGGTGTGGAATCCAGCTCAGCATCCTCAGGCTGTCAAAGAGGGTGCTTTGTTCTACTTCCTCTACCCCAGCCCCAGGTGGGCTGTCCTCTGCTCATTGACATGGAGGGGTGCCAGCTTCTCAGTGGCCTTGTGAAGTTGCCAGACTTTCACTCAGGGACATTGCTGCTGTTTCTGTAAATGTTTATGTTTCTGGAAAGAGTCCTTTAGCTTTGAATAATATGCAGCCTGGCTTGGGGAAAAACCTAACCTGGTGAATCTATCTGTCAGGCTAAGTAAATATCAGCAAAGAGTAGCAGTAATAGTAATAATAATTATAGCAATGGTGAGCTTCTATTGAACATCTACTACATCGTGTTACATTGTGTGCATTATTTTGCTTTTCTCTTCATAATACTATAAGGAAGTATGTTGATCCACATTTTACAGATGAAATAACTGAGGCTCAGAAGGTCACATAATTTGCCTGGGATCAAAGCACATGGCATCAAGTACATGGCAAAGCCTAGATTCTATCACAGACCTTTTTGACTCTCATGTCTCATGGCTTCTCTCAGATGTTGAGGTGTAGGGAAATTCCCTTGTGTGGTGTGGTTATTACACGGCATGCCCTCTTACCCAGAGCAAATTCACTGATGAGTGTGCATAACTCTCTAGACAACCCTGCCAGAGAAGCATATGAACCATCATCAACGTGTTTGGGGCCCTTCTGGCCTCATCTCCTACCATCATTTTACCCCTTTGCTCATTCTGTTCTGGTTGCATGAACTCCTCGCTGTTCCTCAAACACATCATGCACTCCCCTGTCTCAGGAACTTTGTGCACCCTGTTCTGTCAGTCTGAAATGCTCTTCACCCAGATAACTGCTGCATTCCCTCCATCACTTCATTCAGGTTTGCTCCAGTGTCACCTTAGCAGAGAGACTGACTCTAACTATTGTATATAAAAAAGTATCCTCCCTCTTCTCCTGTCCTGGGCCTCTCTGCCCATTACATGTGGTCAGTAAATAGTTGTTGAATGACCATATCAGTAAATGAAATGGTCCAGGCATACCACACCAGATTATGAAGTCAGTCTCACATTATAACTTAAGGTAAATGTTGACATATCAAGGTAGAAGTTGACAAAATCCAGTGTGTTGCTGTCAAATACAGTAGCCAAAAATAGCACAAAAATTTTAAAAGAAAAATAAGACAAAACGTTTTGTTATGGTCATACACAGTTTATGTAAGTGTAACCATTAGGTAAAAAGTTAGAAGTTTGAACTTGATCCTACATAGGAGTTATTTTGTTATTATATATATGTATAAAATATATTTGTTATTGTATGTATCAGTGCATATATAAATTATATGTGCCTTCTCCATGAAGTCTCCTAACTTTCCCAGCTGGAATTAATGCCTATCCCCTATGAAATCCCAGAAGGCTCTGTCTGTTCCTCTGTAATAAACAAGAGAGCTAAGCCAAAGTGATTAAAATAAGTACTGGATTTGGAGTTTGCCAAATACAAGTTCAAATCCTTCGTTTGACCCAATAGCTAGATGATTGGAAAATCCACATAACCACTCCAAACTTCTGTTTCCAGATCTGTAAAATGATGGCATAATAATGTTTTCAGTATTTCATTCATACCACAAATATTTCTTGAGTACTTACTATGTGCTTGGTATTGTTTACGTATTTGGGATACACCTTAGAACAAGACATACAAAGATCTCTGAGCCCATGTTGCTTATAGTCAAATGAAAATATGTATGAAAAGGATTTCAAAGCCATCAAATGCCAAGTTAATATTAAATATTCTAGCAGGTATTGTTGGTTTCCCTGTTGTCATCTTGTCCCCCCCTTTTCCTGACTCCCAGAGCCTTGATTATGTTTTGGTGTCTACTTCTCTCCTTCATGACTCTTGGAACATCAACCACATCCATAACCCCAGGAGTAAGTCCTAACCATGGTGGCCCCAAACCCATTTTGCCAGTGATTGGTGTAAGGATAGGAATATGACCCAAGTCTGGACAATGAGATGGGAGAGTAGAACTGCTAGGGTTTTCTGGGAAAGATTTCCTTTCTTCTACAAAGGATACAAAAAAAAAAAAAAAAAAAAAAAAAAAAGAAAGAAAAGATAGCCTTATTTTGCCTTTGGAAATTGCCATCTCCAGATGGCACATGTGGAACTTCTCTGGACCAATGATGAAGCCAAAACTGAAGATACAGAGTATAGAAACAGAAAGGATCTTTCCACTGATGATATCATCAGCCACGAAATCACCCAACTCTAAAATCTACCCCACTTTTGGACTTGCTAATACATTTCCAAATTATTGAAGCCAGTGTGAATTAGAGTTTTCTGTTAGCTGCATCCAAAGACACTTCAAATTGCTGTGATTTATTATGATGATAGTATTTTCCTTGTACATCAGCAAGATCATTGAGAATTGGGTCTGTCCACATTTATGTTTGTACTTGTGTTCCTTGTTCCTTGGAACATATAGCACAATATTTTAAAAAGAGTGGATGATGAATCCACATTTCAATTAAAATGTACCTATAACCATGCATTTACATCTTTGTACATATGTGATCTTTTCTTTGCAGGTCTAAGGTTAGGCGCTTGATATAGTTATAGAAGAGAATAATAAATGCCAATTTACTTCCAAATGCTTGGATTTAGAAGATTGGAATTTTTAAAAAGAAGCCAAATTAAAAAATCCATGTACTTTAAGTCCAGATTCTCAGATTCAGTCCAGGTTTACTTGAAGTAATGGCTTATAATATATTAGCATCAATATCTTTCATAAAACCCTGTGTGTATGACCAGGGCTACAGCTCTCCACTGAAAAACCAGGGATGTTCCAAACCTCGTTGCCTGTCATGTGTTCATTTCAGTGAGCTGAAGTGAGGGTGGGATCCTCCTTGTCCCATGATTTTGTTCAATGAGGTCATGGAACTGGACAAGTTTTGCCTTGAGCTCTGAACTGACAGCCTGAGGTCTAGTGATGTAATTGGCATGTCATGGGCCAATTATTCTGCTTTTACAAGTGTAGAATGTGAGACAAAAGCATCAGGAAGACAACTGGTCTTCCTCAGAAGGACACTTAGGATTTATGGGGAGTCTTCTCACTGCTCCCAAGAGTGTCTAACTCTTGGACTAACTGCTCCTCAACAGAGCTTCCCTTCAACTTAATTCCATTTAATGTTTAACACCCATGCCATGTGAGGCACTGCAAGGGACATAAAGATGAGAAAGATGCAATTCTTCCTAAAGGGGATGGTCATCTAGAAGGGGAATATGATAAGTATGTAATTCATTCATACATATGTTAATTAATAAATTAATTCCTACATTCATTCAAGCAAGTCGTAGAAACTTGGAATAAAGCAGTGAGCAATGCAGATGTGATCTCCGCCTCAAGGGAGCTCACATTCTAACAGAGATGATGTATAGTAAAGCATTAATTACCTAATCAATGACTTAATGACCTTTGTGATACATGCTACAAAGGAAAAACTTATAGGGTACCATGAGAGCATGAATGGGGAGCCTGATCCAAATTGGGGGTTCTCTTATCATCTCCATTCTACAGATGAGAAAACTGAGGCTCAGTGGAATTAAGGAACTTGCCCAGGTTCACCCAGTTAGTCCTGATGGAGCTGGATTCTCTGTCTCAGGAGCTCTTAACTACTCTGCTCTGCAGGGAGAAATTATGAGCCCCAGGTTTGCCAGGGAGCTATGACCTGGACCCTAAAGGAGGCATCTGAGCCAGGGCTGTAACAGCCAGATGTGATGAGTGACAGCAGAGAAGTACAAGGTGCTACAGGGGGAGATCAGGGAGGGACCACATTTATCTGAGGGAAACAGAAATGTCTTCCTGGGGAGGGTGTTGTTTCCTTCAGATCCTGAAAGAAAGATGGGAGGGTTTCCGCAGGGAGAGAGATATCAGGGGTAAAAGTGCATTCCTGGCAGGGAGTCGAGTGTGAACAATGGAGCTAGTAGGAGGCAGGAGTGGTTACTAGAGAGGACCTTGCCACCAGCCTCTCCTGCCTTGCCTGTTTCTTCCTTCCCTCCTTCGGAGGCACATTGTGCACCTGTAGGCAGGTGAATGCACATACAGCGAGTTTTAGCTAGTGTTGTTAAATATTCATTAGGTGCTTCCATTTCCACAACACACTTACTGAGTAAGTGGAAGAGAGAAGGAGAAAGGGACTACTAAATACTAAGTGCTTTCATAGGTTACTTCACGCTATCCTCATATTAAGGCGTGTTTGGTTGAAAGTGACAAATATCCAATTTAAACTAGCATACATAGGATAGCATACAAAGGACAGCATAATACTATTGGATAACTCATGAAACCCAGGAGAAGAAAACTTCTGATTCTCAAGTCTTTAAATGCAGAGTTAATGATGTAAAAGTTTGTCTCTTTGCATTTTTCTGTGTCTCTCTGTATCTCTCACATCTAGTCCTCTCCGAATGACCATTCGTTGTCTTCTCTGCAGATTGATTTCTTTCACTTCTTTAAGCCATGTGGTCCTTCCCCAAACTTATGGAGTAGATATTAGTAACCCCATTTTACCGAAGAGGAAACAGGCTCTGAAAAAGTTATGTAACTTAACCAAGATCACACAACTAGCAGGGTTGTGTGACTCTGAAGTCCGCCATGCTAGGTTTGAAGCTCTGAGAGTAATATCACCGCAAGGTTGACTCTGGTCCCTGTGTTCCCTTCTCCCCTGATCCTACCACCACCAACACACAACACACACACACACACAAACACACACACACAAATGGGTCTCAGATGTCTTGAGCAGTAAAGAAATCAAATGCAACATCTACCTTTCCTAATACTGGTTTGAGAAGAGAGACTTTGGGAAGAAACGTAGTTCAAGAAAGGTGGCCTGATACTGGTCTAGACACAGGGACAGGACATACATATTGCCTTTAGAAGAAGCCAGGAAATCCTCAGCTCAGTGTGACCTCTGGCTGACAAACCCACAGACCTTGAGAGTTGGAAGGAACCCAGAGATCATCTATTTTACTGCTTAGGAACTGAGGCTCAAGATGGAAAGTGACCAGTCCAGGATTTTTTCAGTAATTTTATTCCCTCCCATCGCTTCCCTCCCTTAGCCACTGCTCCCCACTTCTACCACCCCCTCTTCTTCGAACCCAAATGCTCCAATAAATTTCTCTACCTTCAGGGACATACTGATTCATTACCTCCATGGTGTGGTTTATGTTATGCATCTATTGTCCCCATGCTCTCCCTCCCCTTTGGATTTTATATGCTTGTTTTGCTATATTATTATAATTATTAATATTTTTATTTTGTCATTTATTGAGACTTATTATGGGCCAAGGTACTCTGCTAATTGATTTATAGGTATCATCTTTTAAACTGTAGGTATTATTATGCCCTATATGCTGATACAAAAACTGAGATGCTGGGAGATTAAAGTACTTGGTCCAATCTCACACAGCTACAATGTAGTTGAGCCAGGATTTCAATCCACATCCACATGACTCAAAACCTGAACTTGTAACCACTCAGCTACCCTGCCTTCCACTGGTGCCTCTCGCCCACAACTTCTCCCTAGTAGAAGCCTGATCAGTTTTAGACTAGAAGCACCTGTTACTCAGTTAGTCAGCCCTCCTGTATTCTTGAGATAAGCGTGTCCCTATACACAAGTAACAAGTTTCCGCTTTTAAAAGTGTATTGCCTCCATGTAGCCGGAATTTTTAGGAAAAACTAAAATGGAAAGTTCACGCTATATTGTAATATACCTTCGTCTCTTCTTCATCCAGGTAAATAGTGCGATGATTTTTAAGATTAATTTTTGTTGATTTCTTATCGAGAAAGCTTACCCAATCCTCCAAACTTTGGGCAAGAGGAAAGTTTGCTAATCTCAACTGTCTTTATTTTGGGTAAGCACTTAATTTCCATACATATTCCATACATACCAGCTTGAGAAGTAATGAATCAATTTTATCCGGTATCCAAAAGGGTAGGATGCCCCATCTCCTAGTTTTCCATGTCTTTCTGTGGAGTATCTGCAATAGCTCTTATTTCTGGATTAATTTAGCCTGGCCAGGAACCAAAGAACATTATCTGGATTCCCAGAATGCTCTTGGATGAGGCTACATGTCAAATTACCACACCTTACCCGAAAGCCAGGACTCTGACCACTTACTGTGAATTTATAGTTCTTCATCCTCTTCCAGACTCCTAGCATTTCATTTGATGTGAAGAAGCAATTTTAGAATGTACCATATCTAATATAACACATGGACATATTCACCACACACATTCTTTTAATTAAAAGGATTGGTACACTGCCTTTTGCTGACAGTTAACACCAATGCTTTAATGCCATTTTCTATTATTGATTTATGAGGTGTGTACTCAGAGCAAATTAGGGAATAAATCATCAACGACATTGATTTGCTTACCAGCTCTCCAATAAATGTGTATAGTTAATTGTGGGCATGCTACCTGTCTCTGCCGGCCGGAGACTTTCCCAGAGTGCTCAACCTCTCCTCTCTGTTACACTGTTACCATACTGGGCTTAATGGAGAAGGATTGGTTGCATACCTGAAGGTGTAGTGTGGGGGGAGAGCTTAAGCCATCAATATATCTGATACAGGAGGAGGAAAGGAATTTTTGCACACTTCTCTGGAGGGGAGATGAGGAGACTGGTAGGGAGGAATTTTCTGCTTGAATGAGAACAGCTCATTATTTCAAAGGGGTTGCATGGATTTCAGTAACACCTCTGGAACTGATTATTTCTCAACCGAGATGGCTGTAGAATAAAGCGGTTTTTACTTTCAGGATCATGCTGGGAAAAGGCCCTAGTCTGCAGCCTCCAAGTGAGAGGAGTAGGTGGCCTGTGATCTCTGATTAGTCAGAGTCTGCTATTGAAAAACCAAGTCTCTCCTTTGGATGCAGGAGGGGATCTTAATGCCCCATCTATGGGGCAGGTTCTCGAGGGGCAGTGGGGTGTGGTGTATTTTCTCTAGAGTCAGCTTGGTTCAAATCCTTGCACTGCCTCTTACTCTCACACCAGGTGCCTTTGGCAAACTACTTATGTTCTCTGTCTCACAATAAAGTAGCCGCTTCTTAGGGTTGCTGTAAGGATTAAATGAGATAATTTGTGTGAAGTATTTAAACTAGAGTCTGGCACAGTGTTAGCATTATATGGTCACGGTTGTTTTTTATTATTCTGGAATCCATGGCTAGGCTTTGTTGTGTCTGCGAATCTGAAATTTTGTGCATACTTTGGGTGTATGTGCGCATTTCTAGGGAGAAAGTCCATTGTATTCTTCAGGGTCCCAAAGGGGTCCCAGACCACCTAAGAGTTGAAGAATCCTCTGCTATAGGAGTACCCTATTGTGGACCCTTCTCCCTGCTTTGAATAAACTGCCCCCCGGCCCCTGCATGGAGCATATTGTCCCCCAAACCTCCCCCCCTTTTCAGTAATAATGTTAATATTAACAATGATAATAATGACAGCTAATGTTTTAGAGCATCTATATGCAGCAGGTCTCAACTTAGGTAAGTTACCCATTTTTCTTTTCCCTGAGTCTGTTTTCTACCTTGTAGGGCTGTTGTTAAAATTAAATGAGGTAAGTGGACAGAGCAGCTCGTTTTCCACTGGTATATAGAAAATGATCAATAAATGCTCTTCATTTTCCTGCTTTTGCATGTCCTCTTTGTTGTTTTCTTGAAGTAAACTAGACCTCTCCTGAATCAATTCAGATGGTCTTCATTAAGCACTTACTCTATGGTAAACACTTGTCTAGGTCATGTGGAAAATATGTGGTGATAATAATATATATGCAGCATTTTACCAAGTTCTGTCACACATACTGCCAAATGTCACAAGATGCAAGAGGCATATTAATTAATAAATTAAATTAATCCATGTTTATTAATTCATTTAAACACCCAATTCCGGGCCTACTAGGTGCCAGCAACTGTGCTAGGGACTTAGTCTCTGCCCTCAAGGAACTTGCACCACAGAAGGGAGGGAGACTGCAAAGCAAATGCAACATTGCTAGTAATTAATAGTACTGTGCAAGCCAAGGATTTTAAATTAGATTGAGATATTAGAGAAGGTTTCCTGGAGGAAACAATTCAATGAGTTAAGTGGGAAAAGAGAGGGAGGGTGTCTCAGCACAGGATGAAGCTCTGTAAGGGCTTGCCATCTCTAGAAACTAAGATGGGCTTTGTTTGCTAAGATAAAGGTAAAGATAAAAAGTTTGAATAAAACTTCGACTTATTGCCCTGGCCTATAAAGTCCTGGAAGGTGTGGCGCCTGGCTGCCTTGCAGGCCCATCCTCCCCTCTTTTCTCCCTTATTCTCCATGGTCCAGCTACTCTGGCCATTTTCCAGTTCCTTGGATAGGCTGAGCCTGTTCCCGATACCTGGTGTTGGCACTGCTGCCCCCTCTTCCTGAAATGCTCTTCTGCCACCATGTCTTCCCATGGCCACCTCCTTCTCATGCTCCATGTTTCAGCTTAAGTGAACTATCATTTCCTCAGAGAGGCCACCCTGACCACCCAATCTGAGTGGCCATCCCACAGTAACTCTCTACCCTCCCATGATACTGTCACGGCAGTTCTGACCACCTGAAATCTTCCCATCACCAACAGCAGCCATCAGCATTCCAGGTTCTGGATGTTGCACCAGCCTGAGTTCCTGACTAAGGATTTTGGAGATCAGTGAGCTCCACCAAACCTCAATGGATAAGAAGCATGAGGAGAATAAACTTTTGTTGTTTTTAGACACCAAGCTCTTAGGATTGTTTGTTACTGCAACTTAACTTAGCCCATCCTGACAGATATATTGCTATATCCCCCAATGCCGAGGATAGTCAGGCACACAGTTAAGCACTCAATAATTATATGTTGACCAACTGAATGAAGAAAAGAAGAAAGGAAAGATGAGAAGAGAATGGAAGTTAAAAAGTTGGAAAGAGGATGAGGCTAACTAAAATGATTCATAGTGGATCATCTTCTCTAGGAAGATGGACTAAAACAATAAAAATTCTTCCATCTAGAAAAATAGACTTTCCAAAACTTCCAAAAGATTAGGATGTAGTTATGAAGGGCAGATACATTTTGGGTTTGTGATGGGATCCAAGGGTCTTGGGGTATCCCACTCTTTTTGAGTTGGTCATCAAGTGGACCCCTAGTGTGGTGCTACCAATTTCCCTTGATACCTGTGGTCTCCTGTGAAGGACGGACTATAGGACCACTTTCCAAAAAGATTCTTTTGCATCTAGGCCCTTGAGTCAGTATTACATCCCAGGTTCCTAGCCAAAAAGCCTTCTTCCCTGTTAGCCCTGCATTGACGACCTCCAGGTTCTCATTGAAATGTGGCTCACACCTCTGTTGATCACATTTGGTCCCAAGGGCTCTCCGTAGTGGTAGACTTCAGATCTCAGCCTTCTCCTGGCTCCACAGAATGAAGAGAGGGGCCAATTAAAAACAGATGCCTCTAGCAGCCGTGAGGAGTTTGCTCTATTTCTAGTCTCCGGAAGCCACATTGCACCATTTCCCAGCTCAGGAAGGCCCTGGCTGGTGATGTAGCAGGGTAAAAGAGCATTGCAGAATTGTTGGCATTCTTTTGTTCTGAGGAAAATAAACTAGTTTCAGTTAAAATAAGAACCAGATTGCTTGAAAATGTCTAAGTCTTGGGACTCATTGGTTCAAAACAACTTCCAGAGTTGAATGAGAGCTTTTCCCAAGGATGGCTTTGGTGCAGGCAGAAAGGCTGCCAGATCCTGCATCATTAACTAAATGCCACAGAAAATGGTTCTGTATTTTATTGCTGTATGTTAAACTATGGAGAACAAGAAACTGGAAAGTCTTAAACTCAGCCGTGTTCAAAGAATAGAAACAAAATGCCCCAGCTGTTCTGTTCAGGGAATGATAATTCATAAACAGAAACAGATAACATATTTTTGGATCTGGCCTAGCAACTGATTGACAACCATCACGCTGGCAGAACTCTTTCAGCCACCAGGCACCACTCTGCATCTTTTCCCCTCAGATGTGCCGTATCTCGATCCCATCTTGGAAGAAGTCATGTGGCATGCGTAAGACAGTTTGTCAAACTGCCTTGGTCTTTTGAGTGACCGTTTCTTGTTTACACAAGCCTTGCAGAGTGATACACAACCAGAGACCATACCAGGACAGCTGCCAGTTGCCCCTCAAGCTTGAGTTTAAAAAGAGACAAAAGTAAGAAAGTGGCAAAAATGTGACCCATGCTGTCTCCTGTTAGAATCCTATTAGAGGCTCCATTCAAGTCTGGAAAAAGTCATCTGATGACATCTGTCTGACCTCCTGGGAAATGGAAGAGAGGTGGGGCTCGCCAACAAGATGACTTCCTCCTTCCTCCACTTCCTGCAGCTTTCGCTCCAGCAGAGCCTATGGCTGCCTTCCAGCTGGGCCTGGATACACTGCTACCACGGGCCCCACCCTGCACGTTCCTGTCTGTGTCTGGAGGCCCCGCGGCCTCTGGCTGTTGGCCTACTAGAGCAAGGCAGGCTTTCTGGGTCCAGCAAAAGGTCCTGGCTCCTGCTTGGCCTGATATGGAGACAAGAGGTTAGAGAGGATTCCAGAAGCCAATGGGTAAGGAATCCCGAGGTCTTTGTGGATATCCCAGGGCAAATTGTTTAGCAGTAATTATTTTCCAAAAGAGTCCCTCATTCAGGAATGCTGGGCTCTATGTGTGAATATATACACACACAGGAAAAAACAAGCACAGATATAATTAACATATAATTAAAGTCCATTCCATCCAGTTTTGTTTATAGATGAATTACAACTATTTCACTATCCTACAAACCTGGCATTTTCACATGGTTCAACATATGACATCATTTTAACACTATGTTGGGCCCTAGGAATAAAGAGAGCAGTGAGAAAAGCTCCTTCAGGGAACATGGCATCCAACACAGGAGATGAGCATTAAGTGGTTGCTTACAGTACACTGTGAAAATTGTAATCATAGAAGATACATTACGGGGGCAATGCTGGCAGAGAGGAGGGTGTTTTTAGTTACTGCATGCACATGAGCTCTTTATTTGAAACCAGTTAATCTCTACAAGTACCTAGAGTGGAGAGAAGGAGGCGTGCAGTGTTTTGTTAATAAACTTTTTATTTTGGGATACTTTAGATTTACAGAAGAGTTGCAGATAGTACAGAGAGTTCCTATATGCCTGTCACCCAGTTCCCTTACTGCTAATATCTTAAACTGCCATGATAACTTTTGTCAAAATGAAGAAATTAACATTGGCACACTACCAGTAACTAAACTGCAGACTTTATTCAGATTTTACCAGTTCTCCACCCATGTCCTTTTTGCGTTCTGGGATCCAATCCAGGATACCACATTGCTTTTAGGTATACTGATTTCAAAATGTGTTTGCAAATTCTTTGACACTCCTCCCATAGAGAGTTGGATTTATGCCTCCTGGTCTTGAAACTGGAGAGGCTTTGGTGACTGTTTTAGTCAATAGAGTACAGTAGAAATGATACTGTGACATCTGGGACTAAGCCATAAATGGTGATTTGACTTCTGCTTGCTTGCTGGGGCCCTCACTCTTGAAATCTCCATTTCCGTGTAAGCAGTCCAACTGCCCCAAGACTGCCATGCTATGAGGAAGCCCAACCACTCCAACTAAGAGACCCCATGGAGAAGCCCTGAGGCTGCAGAAAGGGATCTCTGCCCAGCCACCCGCCAGCAACCCCCAGTGTCTCCAGCCCAGCACTGTTCCAGCTTCAACCACTGTCTGATTGCAACTGAGTACCAGAGCCAGACCTACCCTGACCCCCAGACACTGTAAGAGATAAGAAATGTTTGTTGTTTTGAGCTCCTACATTTTGGAGGATTTTGTTACACAGCAATAGATAAACAGAACAAAATGACCCCACCAACAGATCTTAAATGATGTATGAGGCTCATTCACATTTAATAACCTCCCAGACCTTCCACCACGTCATTTTTCACACATTCATTGGGCACCTACTGTGTGCCAACTACTATACTAGGTGCTGGGGGAAGTAGGTGACTAAGACAGTTTCTGAACTTGAAGGGCTCATAATCTAGAAAGACGAACAAATAACCCCAGTATGATATGTTAAGTGCAAAGTGTCATGAGACCACAGAAGAGAGAGACATTTCTGGGGGGACCCTCTGGATAACATCTACTTGAGCCAGGACTTGCAGTATGAATCAATTTTCCATTGGGAAAGGGGGAGAGAGAGCATGTTGTGTTTGGGGAACCCAGAATATTTCTGCACAGCTGGAAAAGCAGGGTTAATTTGCATGGTTGTGTGTTGGCGGGGTGGGAGGGTGGGGCGTGGCGCTGAGTCAGGCATCAAATAGGATGTACATGTTAAAAAGGCTGGAGAGAGAGACTGAGGTCAAGTTGCAAGAGTGGAATCTGCCTGCAAGCAGGATGTCTTATCTCCTCACCTGGATCTGATTCTCTCTCCTGAAACTCCCCGAGAAGTTGACATTTAAATGGTAGTCACTGAATGGTCCCCTCAGGAATTTGGACCCAAAATATATATCCACTGAACACAGTTTGACTTCCTGGATGAATACGCTTTGGTAATGACCAGGGGTTAGAGTGTGAAACCGCTAGACAAATGTGTCAAAGTAACGCCAAAAGAGTTTTTGAGGGTTTTTGTTTCCATGGTTCATCTTTTCTATGAACCAAGTGTGTTGGAGGGAGGGGTGTAGGGGTGACTGAAAACATGAATTTTCAAAAATAAACAGAGCTTAGGTGAAAGGAGAAATTTCATAAACTCTGTGAAGGCAACATCTGAGGTTTGAAACGAGAAAAGGGGTGTTGGTGATGAATGAGCTCAAGGTGGCAGGGAACGAAATGTTAGAGAGGAGAGAAATGGACAGTCAAGGGGGTAAGGAGAGGCTGTGATTGGGGAACTCTGCCTCCTGCAGAATCTTGCTTGGGCCAATACAGTCCTTCCTTTTGTTTAACTTAGTTGGGACTTGTTCCTGTCCCTTGCAAACAGAAGAGTCCTGACTTATTCCCCAGGCTGAAGTATATTTCCTCATTTGATTCCCCCCAAGATGCTGATACACAAAGGAGATGAAATAATTCGCCCAGAGTCACACAACTCATAAATAGCAGAGCTGAATTTGAAACAGATATTCTGACTCCAAAGTTTGTGTTCCTTCTGAAAACCAGAGGCAACCCTAGACACCACTGCACCTATTTTACCCAGCTCTCTGACACCATTCTGCCAGGGAAAGATGGCTGATGCCCCTGAAGCTACCTTGGTCTCTCATGGACTCTGAATAATGGGCAGAGAGATCACTGTAGAAGGTGATGTAAGCTGTACACTGCTCTAATTTTTGCGTGCTCTCCTTAGAAATAGCAAGGAAGTATCTCTCAGGGGGTGGTCGAGGCAAGGCAGAGGTATTGCTGTAATTTCACAGATGAGGTTGCTAAGGTTCAAAGAAGTTGTCTTTGGGCCAAGGGCTTAAGCAGAAATGGCCAAGTTGGAGTTTGAGACCAAGTTTCTGAGTCCAAAGTCCGTGATCTCTATTTCTGGGTTTTCTGGTGCATTACTATTACTGATGATAAAACAGTATAACTTGCTAATACTTGCATAGTGCTTACTATGTGTTGGGTGTTGTTCTAGTGCTTTACAGTTATTAACTAATTTAATCCTTGTGACAATCCCATGTGATAGATGACATTATCATTTCCATTTTACAGGTGAGAAAATCAAGACACAGAAAGGTCAAGTAATTACCAGAGACTGCACAGCTAATGGAGTCAGGTTTCCACCTCAAGGAGTCTGGCTCCAGAGTCTGTGCTCAGAGCCTCTGTGCTATACTTGGAAGGTGGTGAATGCAAATGAAACAGCACTTGGAAATGAGTCTTCAGATCAGGTGGCCTTTTACAATTGGTTTCTCCCTTCACTCTCATGTCCTTCTTGTATTTGAGAGACTTGACGGTGCTTGTCTGGATAAAGAGTAGGGAGTTGCAGAGTCTGGATACTCAAGTGAAGATCTGTGATTTGCTTTCTTGCACCCGTCCTGGTTCAATTGCTGCTATTCACACCCTCCTCAATTTTTAGATTTCCTGGCTAGAGGGCCTTTTCCATTTGGGTCTCATTTCCTTGCCTCCTTTCCTATCTCCTCCTGGCCAAGACCGATCTGTCACCTTGACAGCTGGACACCTGCTGCCAAGAGAAATAATGTAACAGGGTGTTACCAAAGGGAACAGGGTGGGGAGGGAGAAGGAAAGGGCTTCCTGCCAGCAGCCCAGTGGGCAAGGGGAGAGGAGCAGGAAGGCTGCTTGGGGTCTGAGGGCGGGGTTGATGGGGGCAAGGAGAGGATCTGCCCAAGGGAAGGGAGAGGGTTTCAGGGGCAGTTGGGAAAAAGCAAGGGCTGGAAGAAGCCAGGAGGTACGGGGAGATAGGAGGGCAGCTTCCAATCGGAAAGGGAGGCAGGGAGTGACTGGGGGCTAAGGAAATTGTGCTAGTGAAGAAGGCAGGGTTAGGGGATGACAGTAACTTACATTTGTACAGCGTTTTATTGCTTAGACAGCATTTTGACATACAGCATCATACCAGGGAGGCTTCATGAGTCTACCCACTCTGCTGAAATGTAAACCAAGGCTTAGCTCATAAGTGAGCAAATGGATGCTAACTGGGCACCAACTAGGAGCTAGGCAAGGTGCTAGGTGCTTTTACATCTGCTAATTCAGACAATCCTTAAAAGCCAGTTGCAGGACACAGGTGGGAAGAGCTCCTTTATAGATGAGAAAACAGGTTCAGTTTAACTCTTTTGTTTTAGAAATACACACTGAGCAAGTACTACTTCCCAAGCATCATACAAAGCCTGGAGGTGAAATTTTCACTTCCTCAGGTGAGAATTGTTCTAAAGGCTTTAACTGTTCAATTTCCTTACCTCTTCTCACCAACTCTTTGTGATCAGCACACTATTACCATTCACTTTTTACAGATGAAGAGACACAGTCCCAGAGATATGCAGTAGCACAGGGGTGATGTTGAAAGTGGGATTTGAAGCTAGGCATCTAGCTCTTAAGCCTAAGGGTTTTCCTATCAGGCACTGCAGCAGTGGGTGGTAGAAATGTGGCTTTGATCTTTATTTTGAGTTTTAAACAGAATAACTTGCCTAAGATCTCCCAGTTCATAATGGTCAGGGCCTAACCTAAAGACCAGGTTGGCTGTCTCCAGGTAGTGTGTACTTTCCACTAACCCACGTTGCATTTCAGGTTTCGTGGGAATTTATATGTCTTACTCAAGCTATGGGCAATGGGTGATACACTGAGCAAGATAAGTGGCCCCTTCCCTAAATGCCAGGGCATAACTAGGTAATAGCACCCCGCGCTAGGATCCAAACAAACAAAATGCCAATGAAGGTCTCATAGCCTCCAGTTCCTTGCGAATTAACTGGGTCTCAGGCACTTGGGCTACATTTTGGCTCTGGTGTAATCTTCTCATGTAGGGAAGTAGGATATTTCTGTGTTTTAAATGCCAGGCTCAGGTGACAGATTTTCAGATTTTCTTCCCTTTCTTGAGGTTTAATTTTCTACCTTAAAATTAAGTAGAAAATTAATGAAGCATAGCACTGATTTTTTTTTTAGGATTGTTTCAGGATTAAATTAGATAATGCCTGTGAAGGGCTTTACTTGGTACCAGGTGCATGGCTACATGTGAAGCGAATGTTAAGGTAAAATCTTAAGCTCTGTCCTTAATTCCCTTGGTTGAAGTCTAGGCTCTGCTATTTGAGGGAACTCAGCAAGTTCCTTGCGGTCTCTGGGCCTTGGTTCCCTTGTTTGTAAAATGAGACAACAGCATTCACTGTGTATAGGACAGCTGGGAGGAAGGAGGGAGCTGATGAAGCCAGAGCCCTCAGAAGCCATTATGGTGCAATAGCTATTGTGATTCACCGAGATTAGGAAGGCGGTGAGCAACTGCCAGGGGCTTGTCTCACTCTTGCTTCCTCTTGTCCTTTTAATGCCCGTGGGATTCCATGTACATGATTCATCTAAGGCGTCCTCTGAGGACCCAGTTCCTCCCAGGACTCTGCATTTCAGACAGAAATGTGGGGATGGGAATATTCGTGCCTGTCTATGTTTATGTTTTAAAAACCAAATGGAATTTTGTGCCTCTGTTTTTTCTAGCCTGAAACCACACACTCACTTGGGCTCCTTGAAAGGCAAATGATAATCAATGGGCAATTCCAAATCAATCTCTTTCCCATTTTTCTTTTATTCTTTTCTCTTTCTTTTTCTTAATGTTAATCTCTATACTAAGGAATCAATGAATTTCTGCTCATGGTAGCAAACAAGATATCTAACCTGGACTAGATCCGGGTCCTTTTCCTGATTCATCGTCCATTACCTGTATTGTTTGCATTTGCGTCAACATCCATGACTAGTTCACACCCCAAACTGATCCTTTTTTGGGCAGGGCTGGACTGAGGCTGAGCCATTCTTTGCAGCAGAGTTGATTCATTAATTTCAAAGATTTCTCAATCACCTTCTACATTTGCTTTAACTTAAAATTTGTCAACTATTTTTCCATTATGACTTTTTTTTTTTTGGTAACTTACATTTTAAAACAATATAGGTTCAAAGGAAGTTGCAAAGATAGTACAGAGAGATCCATGTCCCTTTCACCAGTTCACCCCAATGGTTACATCTTACATAATTGTAGTACAATATCAAGACCAGGAAATCTGCATTGGTACGATGTATTTCTATAGTTCTAGGTCATTTTACCACATGTGTAGATCTGTGTAACCACCACCACAATCACTATCCATCACCACAAAGCTCTCCTGCATGTTTTATAGTTGCATTCCTCTCTCCATTATCCATAATCCTTGGCAACCACTAATGTTTTCCATCTCTTAGTTTTGTCATTTTGTGAATGTTATATACCATAAGTGGAATCATACAGCCTGTGACCTTTTGAGATTGGCTTTTTCACTCAGTGTAATGGCCTTGAGACCAGGCTAAGTTGTGTGTTATCAATAGTTTCTCTTTTTAGCTGATTGGTGTTCCTTGGTATAGAAATACCAACATTTATGTAACCAATTCATGTATTGAGGGACATTTTGGCTGTTGCTAGTTTTTGGCAAGCAAAAATAAAGCTGCAATGAACATTTGTATATAGGATTTTGTGTAGTTAAGCCTTATTTTCTCTGTGATAAGTTCCCAGGAGTGCAATTGCTGTGTTGTATGTTAAGTATAAGTTTATAAGAAACTGCCAAACTATTTTCCAGATTGGCTATACCATTTTGCATTCCCACCAACAATGTATGAGAGATCCAGTTTCTCCACATCCTAGTCAGCATTTGTTATTTTTATTTTATTTGTTCTAATTGGTGTGCAGTGATATCTCATCATGGTCTTGTTTTGCATTTCACCACAATTGCTTGTGATGTTGAACATCTTTTCTTATGCTTATTTGCCATCCATATATCCTCTTTGTTAAGGTGTTTCTTCATGTCTTTTGCCATTTTTGAACTGAATTGTTTGTTTAATATTGAATTTCAAGAGGACTGTAGATATTCTAGATATGGATCCTTTGTTGGATATGTGCTTTGAAAATACTTTTTCCCAGACTGTAACTTGTCTTTTCATCCTAACAGGGTGATTCAAAGAACAAAAGCTTTTAATTTTGATGAAGTCAAATTTATCATTTTTTCCTTTTATGGATTGTGATTTTGGTGTCATATCTAAGAATTTTTCACCAAGTGCTAAATCCTGAATATTTTTTCCTATGTTTTCTTCTAAATGTTTTATGTTTTACATGTAAATCTGTGACCTATTTTCAGTTAATTTTTATAAAAGGTATGAAGTTTAGGTCATAATTCATTTTTTTTGCCTGTGGATATCCAGTTGCTCCAGTATCATTTGTGGAAAAGACTATCTTTTCTCCATTAAATTGCTTTTGCACCTTTGTCAAAAGTGTTTGCCCATATTTGTGTGGGTTTATTTCAAGGTTCTCTATTTTATTCCACATCTATATGTTTAGCCTTTTGCCAATATCACAGACAGGGAGATGGACTCCTTACACTTTATTCTTCAGAATTCAAACTATTTTAGCTATTCTAGTTCTTTTGCCTTGCCATATGTTGTAGTTTCCTGGGATGCTTAAGTAAATACCATGTAATGGTTTGGCTTAAACAGTGGGAATTTATTTGCTCATATTTTTGAGGCTAAGAGAAAGTCCAAATTAAGGCATCATCAAGGCACTGCTTTCCCCCAAAGACTGTGGCATTCTGGAGCTGACTGCTGGTGATCCTTGGTCCTTAGCTTGTCACATGGCAAGGCACACGGTGGTGTCTCCTGGTCTCTCCCTCCTCTTCCAGTTTCTGTAGATGTTCAGCTGCTGGCTGCTCCTTCTTTGGCTTTCTCTCTCTCTGACTGAATTTCATTCCCCTTATAAAGGACTCCAGTAATAGGATTAAGACCTGTCCTATTGAGGTGGGCTGAACTGCAGTAACCTCATCAAAAATCCTACTTACAATGGGTTCACACCCACAGGAATGGATTAACTTTAAAAACATGTTTTTCTGGGGTATATACAGCTTCAAACCAGCAAACCATATGATTTTTAAAATAATCTTATCTGTGTGTATGTGTCTGTAAATCTTTCTGGGATTTTAATAGATATTGCATTAAGCCTGTATGTCAATTTCAGAAGAATTGACATCTTTACCATGTTGAGTCTTCCAATCCTTGAATGTGATATGTCTCTCCACTTAATTCTTCTTTTGTTTCTTTCACCAGTGTTTTGTAGTTTTGAGCTCGAGTCAGCTAAATATTTTGTTAGATTTACACCCAAGGTTTTCATTTTTTTAAGAGATTCTAAATGGTGTATTTTAAATTGTGTTTTCCATATGGTCATTGCTAGGAAATAACAATTGATTTTTTTGTATGCCAATCTTGTCTCCACGACCTTGCTGAATGCATTTATCAGTTTTAAGAAAGTTTCTTCCTAGAATTCTTTGGATTTTCTACTTAGGCCATCATGTAATCTTCAAATGGGGGCTATTTTATTTCTTCCTTTCTGATAAGAATGCCATTTATTTCCTTTTCTTGTCTTATTGTGCTGGCTAGAATGTACAGGACTATGTTGAATAGCAGTGTTAACATACTTATCTTGTTCCCAATCTTAGAAAGAGAGCATTCAGTCTTCCACCATTAAGTATGACATTGACTGTAGAATATTTGTAGATGTTCTTTACCAAGTTGAGGAGGTTCCCTTCTGTTTCTAGTTTTCAAGAGTTTACCATAAAAGGATGTTGAATTTTGTTAAATGTTTTTTCTGCCTCAATTGATAAGATCATATGATTTTTTTCTTCTTTAGCCTCTTGATATGGTGAATTACATTGATAAATTTTGAATACTAAACCAGCCTTGCATCCCTGGTCCTGGTGTATTCTTTTTATATATTGCTGAATTCTATTTGCTACAATTTTGTTAAAAATTTTTTCCTCTATATCCATAAGGAATATTGGTCTGTAGTTTGTTTTTCATTTGTTTTCTTTTTTTAACTGTCCTTGTCTGTTTTTGGTATCAAGGCAATACTGGCTTCATAGAATGAATTGGGAAATGTTTTCTCTTACTCTGTTTTCTGGAAGAGATTGTGAAAATTGGTGTTAATTGTCTTAAATGGTTGGTTGAATTCTCCTGAAAAATCATCTGGGTCTGGAGAATTCTTTTTTGGGAGGTTTTAAATTACAAATTTAATTTCCTTGATAGTTACAGGACTATTCAGATTATTTATATCATATTGGATGAGTTACAGTAATTTGTACTTTTCATAGTCCGTTTCATCTTTATTGCCAAATTTATGTGTATAGAGTTGCTTATAGTACTTTGTTATTATCCTTTTGATCTCTTAAGTACTATCTCTTATTTTATTCCTGATTAGTGATCTGTTTTCCCTTCCTTATTTAAAATTTGTCAGTCTTACTAGAGATTTGTCAATTTTACTGATCTTTTCAAACAATTAGCTGTTTATTTCCTTGATTTCTCTAATGTTTTTCTCTTTTCAATTTCATTGGTTTCTATTCTTAAATTTTATTAGTTTCTTTCTTTTGCTTGTTTTTGGTTTATTTTGCTATTATTTTTCTAGGTTCTTGAAGTGAGAGCTTAGATTATTGATTTGAGTTTTTCTTTTTTTCTATGGTATGTATGTACTGCTATAATTTTTCCTCTTAGCACTGTTTTATCTGCATCCCACTAATATCCATGTGTTGCATTTTATTTTCATTTAATTCAATGTATTTTTAAGATTTCTCTTGAGACTTCTTCTTTGATTCATGGAATAAGAGTATGTTGTTTAGTTTTCATGTGTTTAAGGATTTTCCTGTTATTTTTCTGTTTTTACCATCTAGTTTGATCCCATCACTATCAGAGAACATCCTCTGTATGATTTTAATTCTTTCAAATTTGTTGAGATTTGTTTTATGGCACAAGATATGGTCTATTTCGGTTTATGTTCTAAGATAGACCATATCTCGAGCCATGAGACAAACCAATAACCTTTTGTTTAACTTGCTTGACTTTTTTTAATGCAATTACATTGAGATATATTCACACACCATATAATCCATCCAAAGATTATAATCAGTGGCTCACAGTGTCATCATATAGTTCTGCATTCATCACCACAATCAATTTTAGAACATTTTCATTACTTCAAAAATAAATAAATAAAAATAAAAAAGAATACTCCAAACATCCCATACGCCTTATCCCCCCTATTATTTATTTTTTATCTTTATTTTATTACTCATCTGCCAATACACTGGATAAAGGGACTGTCAGTCACAAGGTTTTCACAATCTAACAGTCACTCCATAAAAGCCGTATAGTTAACAATTATCAACAGGAACCAGTGCTACTGGATTACAGTTCAACAGTTTCAGGTATTTCCTTCTGGCTATTCTAATACACTAGAAATTTAAAGGAATATCTATATAATGTATAAAAATAACCTCCAGAATGACCTGTCAACTCTATTTGAAATCTCTTAGCCACTGAAACTTTATTTTGTTCCATTTTGTTTCCTCACTTTGGTCAAAAAGGCATTCTCAATCCCATGATGCCAGGGCCAGGATCATCCCTGGGTATCATATCCCACATTGCAAGCCAATAAGTTTTAAGTAAATGTGTATTGCGTTCTTGTTGGAAGGAGTGTTTTATACATGCTGAATAGATACTATTGATTGATGATGTTGCTGAGTTCTTTATATGTCCTTACTGACTTTCCATCTAGTTTATTCTATCACTTTCTGAGAGGTGTTGAAGTCTCCAACTATAATTTTGGATTTATCTGTTTCTCTTTTTAGTTCTATTAGTTTTGTTTCACAAATTTTGCAGTTCTGTTGTTTGGTACATATACATTTAGAACTGCTAGGATTTCTTGGTGGATTAATCCTTTTATCTCATCCCTCTTTGTTTCATAGTTTTCTTTGCTGATGTCTATTTTACTTGATGTTAACATAACCATTCCTGCTTTCTTTTATTTAATGTTTATATGGCATATATTTTTATATCCTTTTACTTTCAACTTACCTATATGATTATATTTGAAGTGAGTTTCTTGGAGATGGCATGTAGTTGGGTTATTTTTTTTCTTAATTAATTCTGCAAATATCTTCTTTTATTGGTATTTTAAAATTATTGACATTTAATGTAATTATTGATATGCTAAGGCTTAAGCCTGCCATTTTACTTTTTTGTAAGAGTGTAAGGGCTAACTGGAAACACATCAACCCTCACAAAGACTTAAACACAGTTTTAAATACATATAACCAACAAAGGACTTATATCCAATTCTACAAATAATTTTAAAGACAAGTCAATTGAAAAGAGTTAAATAAGCACTTCACATATAAATGATCAATCAGCATGTGAAGAGGTGCCCAAGGCCACCAGGGAAAAGCAAATTAAAACCACAATCAACCAGATACCACTATAAACCTACTAGAATGATAATTTCAAATGTTGGTGAGGATGTGGAGCCACTGGAATTCTCTTATACTGTTAAGAGTGTGAACTGGTACAGTGACTTTGGACAACGGAAAACTTGCACACCCTATAACTCAGCAATTCTAGTTCCAGATATGTTTCCAAGTTAAAGGTATACATTTGCGCATCAAAATAACATGGGAAGAAAGTGATGGCCTATGAAATGCACAGCATCTCCAGTAAAGAATTCTGCCCAAAATGTGGTCAAGGCAGAGGAAGGAGGTGCACAAACAATATACAAGGGCAGCCACGGTTTCCTCATAAGGACCAGCCATGCTTATTGAGCTCAAGGACCAGAAAGGCATCTCAGAAGACTGGATGGTGGGGGCTGGACTGTGGGAGAGGTAGGCTCAGAGCTTTCCCTTTCTACCAGGTATTTCTTTTCCTTTGCTGCAGAGCCAGTCTGTGCAAGACTTTTTGTGCAACTTCATATCCACTACTCATGACACCTATCTCTGACGGCAGGGCCTTCCTGCTGGTCCCAGGACCCTTTGAAATTAATTATAGGAAAAAGTTACTTATTGAAGCAGGAACAAACATTAGTCCTGGTTTTCCAGTAGAGAAAACTGAGGTACAGAGGGGTGGGTTAAATGAGATTTTCCAGCTGAAGTGATGAGGCAGGGAACGGCAGGAAACACACTCTGTTCCTATCTGCAATGGTGCCCTCCAGAGGGGAGTTGACTCTGACCACCTCCTCCTCCCAACTGGGCATCTGCTCCAAGTTTCTGGATAGAGTTCTTTATTCTAGACACCAACCTCTCCCCGCAACCCATCTCCCCCACGCCAACTGGGTTCTAGTTCTGGGGCCTGCTCATGAGAGTAGAACAGAGAACGTCAACTCAGGGCTGCCCCATTGCTTAAATGGAGCAGCCCTGCAAACCTCTCTCCTCTCCCTTAAAATATCTCCCCTACTGCCTGCCACAGTATCTAAGTCACCCTACTGGCTTATGGAATTAAAGGTTTTTGTTAAAATCTAAATCTGTAACCTGAGGATATGTGAAGAGAATAAGGGGAGCTGTCAGACTTTACTGTGCCTAAAAATCAGCTTGAAGTTTTATTTAAAATGCAGATTCTTGGGTCCCACCCTCAATGATTCTGATTTAACGTGTGCGGAGTGGGGCCTGGAAATCCACAGTTGTAATAAATATTTCAGGTGATTCTGATGCTGGTGTTTCCTGAACCTCACTTTGAGAAACACCGTGTCAGTAGTAACTCTTCAGCTTTAAGTAATTAATCAGACTCTTGGGCCACAGGTCAGCTCACTCACTTCTCTAACAAGGCAGAGGGGAGAGGTACTCAGCTGCTCTCCTCCAACTTAGTCCCTGTCCAGTTCAGAGCCGTGGGATGTGACCTGCAGGATGGCTGTGAGGGTAAAGCCTCCAGGGCCCTAACTTGGGATCCCCTAGAGACTCCAGGCTTTGCGTAGACACACATTTGTGGGTGGCGAAGGCCTTGCACAATCTCGAGACCTCAAGCGATGGTTCTCGGCTTCATTGGTCCACCCAAGAAGTAAAAGTGGAGAGGGAAAATTGATATTTTGAATTGTCATAATCTTGTGTTTCAGCAAATTCTTTATCCTTCCCAGATCTTAAATTGCATTGCAACCAAGTGTCACACGTGGGTGCTCTAACAAATCAACAACAGCAAGTCCTCTAGTAAACGTGGGAGATTGGGGTGCGAGGGAGATTTGCCGAATGAATACATTTTATCTTTTCCTTTGATTGAGCATCCTTAGCCTGGAAGCACCCGCAGGGCTCCCTCCTGTGCCTGCCTGCCGGCTCATGCAGGGGTGCATGTGTGTGTGTGTGTGTGTGTGTGTGTGTGTGTGTGTGTGTGTGTGCACGCACACGTGCGTATGTGTTACCCGTATGAAGTGGATGGGGAGTTGGGAGGGGTAGAAGTTGGTGACAAAGGGAGAGAAAATTAAAATAATCAACCTTCAGTGGTCACCTTCTTTGTGATTTGAGGGACAAATTCCTACATTATTATTGAAATGCACCCACCAGCTCTTTTCCTTAAGGGATAAGACGCCAGTTCCCTGAAGAGGGAGCACACGAAAATGTGCCAGAGGAAAATACAAACAGGTGAAGTTTCTGTCATGAGGTGCATGCCTTTGAATCTCGCTTTCACTGGGTCTGACCTCTCCTAGCCCCTGCTCCCTCATCTGCCCTCACTGGCTAAAGACAGGAGACCCCTCTGCTCTCTCCCAGCAGCTGCCTGTGCAAGGCACATACCCCAGAAGAAAGCAGCTCCAATTACCCATTAGTCACAAAAATAACAATGATCAAAGGGAACAAAAGGCATGAAATGGCTTCATTTTCCCAATTTAATTATGGGACTGGAGGATCCATTTAGATTTGGAGGGAGCCCAATTTTACTTGTTATAAAATAGTTGAATAAAGTTCTGGGTATTATTTTTATTTCTCACTTTCCCAGCTTTCTCTCCCCTTTTCCCCACTCCCTACCTTTAAGCCAAGCTTTAAATGCACTGTCAGGCTCTTTTTAGTCCCTCCCTGTAGGCCTATGATAGGAAATGTACATGAAAAACACATTTGCCCCCCTTTCACCTGGGAAGATCTGCTCGAGGCTGAAGGGCCTGATTAGAGCCCTTTGGACTGTCCTGGGCCCCTGAAAGGAATGACAGCAGGTGAGTGATGAGGGGACTCCCACTGGGGCAAGTGCAGTAGTCTCATTGCAAAGGTATGTGGCCATCTGAAAAAAAGAGACCCACTGCTGTTATATCAGATGACATTGCTCCAAATGCTTTGGTGGTTACAAATTGTTTTATGGGGCAGTAAAACGTGGATCAAAGCTGCATTCCAGGTACAAGTGATTGGCTTTCCCCTCACCCCCACCCCCTCGAACACACAAACACAAATGTGCACATATCCCACATGAATCATTGCGGACCCTCAGGCCCCAAACCCAGGCCTTGAGTTGGGAGAAACCTTTGAAAAACTGAAAAAAAAAAAAAAAAAAAATGAGACTGTGGGTTGTATCGCCATCCTTAAAGGTTGGCTGGTTTTTATACTTACTAAGTGGCAAAGTGCAGTGAAGATGGGGCTCTGCAAACATAAAGCAGCTAAGTTATTTGGGGGCAATGAGGAGACTGTCCTTTTGGGGTTGTCATACACAGCACATAAAGGACTCCGTTGGGATGGTATAGCAGGTGTAATCATCTAAACTTGAGGTGGCAGCACAGGGGCAGGTGGGTGGCTGGAAGTTAGGGTGAGATTTCTAGACCAGCTCTGCTACTGACTTGCTCTGTGACTTTGGAGGCCAGTTGTCCCCTCTGGGACTCATATTCTCTCTCTTTTGCATCTAGCAGCTCATCTCAACCGATCATCACATTCTCCAAGCAAGTCTGTATTGCTTTGCTGGCTCCCCCGGCAAAGTTACCCTCCCCATCCCTTCTTCCCACATGTCTGAGATCTGCAGTAGACAATGTAGATGGTTTCCAAGTCCTCCGTATAGTTAATGTTGAAAACCTTTAGTGTACTGCTCAATAAACAACTCAAATATATCCTGCCTTAGATTCTGATTTTCCTTTTCATATATACTAATTCATCACAAATCCTGTTGATTTCAACTCCTAAAAATCTCACAAATCCTTCCATCTCTATCTCTACCACCACTTCCCTAGATAGTACAAGTTACCTTCTCCCACTTAAACTACTGTACTAATTTCCCACCCATATCCTATCTGTCCTCCACCCTGCAGGCAGAGTGATCCTCTCAAAACTCAGAATGTTTGTCCCTCCCCTGGCTTCAATGCTTCATGGCTTCCATTACTTTTAAGAAGGGGTAAAGCTCCTCAACCTGAACTACAAGGATGTTCCTGGAATAGCTCCTACTCACCTCTCCAGCCTCATTCTCCAACAAGCTCACTTGTGCTCCCTGCTCCAGCCACCATTGCCTTCTTTCAGTTCCTTGTACTTTTTGGACTCTCTTCTGCAATATGGCCTTGCAAACACTGCTTCCTCTGCTTGATTTTCCCTTTCCTCTTCACCCAAGTAACTCTATTCACAGTGCATAACTCAGCTGAACTCTTTCCTGATTTCCCTGACTGGATCCAGATCCATCTCCGTTTTGGAATATATAATGCAGTTTTAATTTTACAGGTATTTTTTAATTTACTTGATTAATATCTGTTCCTTCTATTGGCTGCATGCTCTGTGAGGACAGGGATCATATCTGTTTTTGCTTGCCACAATGTCCCAAGCATTTAGTCCAATGCCTGGCACATGGCAAGCAGTCGATAAATGATTGTTGAATAATGAATGTTGAATAGATTTATTCAAGAAGACTAACTGTGTCATTCACTGGGGATATGAAGGTACATTAGATATTTCCTCTATATTTAGGTTTTCTTGAAAGCCCTTAATGTCAAGAGTATAAGAAAGGGATGACCATAGAGCTTGAGATCCAAAGGAGAGATAAATTAAATCCCCCCAGAGGAATAAATGGAGACTTCACAGAGGATGTGACATTAGAGACTTCACAGAGGATGTGATATTTGAGCACTGTCTTGAAAGATAAGTATAAGTTTTCTAGATATAGACACAGAACAGAAACAGTCCCAAACAGAAGGAACAGCATAGGAAAAAGCCAGAGGTGTGGGACAGATGTGTGGCAGGTAGATAGAGTTCTGGGGTGGTGTTGGGTTGGGGTAGTGGGGCATGGTGAGGAATGTTAGCAGGTTGAGGTGAAATGTCTTGCCAAGGACATTGGGCTCTAGGAAAGAGAGTCAATAGAATTGATTTTTAGGATGCCTGCACGTTAGGAAGATCATTCCGACTGGAGTGAAGGATGATAAGGAAAGAGAGAGGAGTTAGGGAGACCAATGAAGAAGCAACTGCAGTAGTTCAGATGATTAAAAAAAATGGGGACCTGTACAAAGGCCGTGATAGCAGAGAAGTGGGGAAGTTAAAATTGAAAGATGTTTCAGAGGAAGAGTCAACAGGATGGGGTGACCAATCAGATGCACACTTGAGAGAGAAGGAGAAGTGGAATATTGACTCAAGTAGACTAGTAAAATGGCAAAAATCATTAACCAGCATAGTTAATACTCCAGGGTCTGAGGGAAGAGATAAATAGCTCAGCTTTGAGCATGGTGAGTTTAGGTGCCCGTGGCACATCCAGGTGGAAAGGTGCAGGAGAGGGTTGGATAATCACAGGGCTGAACTCCAGTGGAGTCCCACAACCACCTGTCACTTGGTTTGTTCTCTGACTTTGGTGGCGACCTATAAAACACAGCACTCCTGTGTTTCTTTAAAAAGATAATAGGCGGCAACTGACGCCTTGCCTGGGGGCAGGTACATCATCGCCACGGCAACATTAGCTTAGCATCTGTTGAGGGAGACAATACCTTAATTGAGGGAGAGTCATCATATGCTGCCTGAATAATTGAAAAGATACCTCCACTATTCAAACGGAGCTTTAGTTTGGCATTAACTATCAACAGGTGGATGCTGATTAGGCAAGTGAGTAGAATGGAACTCTTTTAAGATTTAAGTTGCCATTTTAGGAAATAGAAGGCACATACAAAAGATCATTACGTTAAATTTTATCACCTTCATCTACAGATGCCGCTCAGCCTGCCGTGGTTTCACTTGAGGGGTGGGGATTGGCATCTCCCCTTGGACTCCCTTTTACTCGAAACCACTCACTGATTTCTTTGTCCATGTCATGGTTGACATAGCTAGGTTCTAAATCTCTTGGCAGGAGGTAAAGTTACCAACTTTGGTTCTTGCCCTTCGTTGAACACATGAGCTCTAGATCTAAAGAGTCTTGTGTTCAAACTCTGGCTTTGCCACTTAATGACTCTGTGATCAATTTTTTAAATTTATTATTTTCTGTTTTTTTAAATGCAATTTTATTGAGATATAGTCACATACTGTACAATCATCCAAAATGTACAATCAGTTGTTCACAGTGTCATTATACAGTTTTGCATTCATCACCACAGTTTTTTTGAAAATTTTCATTACTACAAGAAATGAAGATGAAAATAAGAATAAAAACAAAAATAAAAGTATGAAAGAACACCCAAAACAACTCATATCCCCACCCCCATTATTTATTTACTTTTGGTCCCTCTTTTTTCTACTCATCTGTCCATACACTGGATAAAGGGAGTGTGAGCCACAATGTTTTCGCAATCACATGGTCACACAGTGTAAGCTATATGTTTATACAATTATCTTCAAGAATCAAGGATACTGGATTGCAATTCAATAGTTTCAGGTATTTCCTTCCAGCTATTCTAATACACTAATAACTAAAAAAGGATATCTATAAAATGTGTAATAACCTCCATAATGACCTCTCGTCTCCATTTGAAATCTCTCAGTCACTGAAACTTTATTTTGTTTCATTTCTCTTCCCCCTTTTGTTCAAGAAGACTTTCTCAATCCCACTATCCCAGGTCTAGGCTCATCCCTGGGAGTCACGTCTTCCGTCGAGGGGAGGGCAGTGAGTTAGTTCACCTGCAGTGCTGGCTTAGAGAGAAAGGCGGTATCTGAGCAAGGAAAGAGGTTCCTCTGGGGATGACTCTTAGGCACAATTATAAGTAGGCTTAGCCTCTCCTGTGCAGTAACAAGCTTTAAGGGCAAGCCCGAAGATTGAGGGCTTGGCCTACTACAATGGTAGTCCCCAGTGCTTGCAAGAATATCACGAATTCCCCAGGTGGGGAAGTTTAATATTTCCAATTTTTCTCCAGTTTCTCAAAGGGGGATTGTCCATTCATGTCCCTGCTCTCAGTTCTTCCAAGTATATACCCAATAACAGGGTTGCAAGACCGTATGGCAACTCCATAGTTGGCTTCCTGTGGAACCACCACACTGTCCTCCAGATGGGCTGCACCTTTCTACTTCCCCACCAACAGTGAATAGTTACATCCCTCTCTCCACATTTTCTCCAGCACTTGTATCCCTCTATTTTTTAAACAGTTTTATTCACACAGCATACAATCCACTCTAAGTAAACAATCAATGATTCCCAGTATAGTCACATGGTTATGCATTTACCTCCACAACCTTATGAGGATATTTCCATTTCTTCTTCCACAAAGAAAGAGGAAAAGGAGAAAAAATGAAGAATAAAAATCCATGAAAAGGTCAGGCAACACCACCACTACCAAGAATCCCATATCACTCCCTTATAACCCCCTCTTAGAGATATTTAGCTTTGGTGTATTGCCTTTGTTACAATGTTACCCTTAACTATAGACTCTAGTTTGCATTGATTGTATTTTTTTCCCTATACCATCCAATTTTTCAACACCTTCCAATGTTGACATTCATTTGTTCTCCCTCTTTTAAAAACATTCTTACATTTGTACATTTAATCACCGTCATTGACCACTCTAGGTTTCACTAAGTTATACAGTCCAAGTTTTTATCTTCTGTCTTTCTGTCGGGTGTCATACATGCCCCTAGCCTTCTTCTTTCAACCATAGTCACACTCATCTTTGTTCAGAATGCTTACAATATTGTGCTATCATCACACAGTATTATTCTATCAATTTCTGGATCTATATAATCAATCCTGTTTACCCTTATGTACTCCATCAGTATTAAATGCCCAATTTCTACCTCTTTCTATCTTCTGACAACCTGTGTTCTCAAATTCAACTCAAATTTGGCTCATCAATGTTGGTTCATATTAATGAGTCCATAGAGAACCCATCCTTTTGTTTCTGGCTAATTTCTGTCAAAGTAATGTCTACTGTCTACCATTTTGACTTTTGGAATTTATATATCATATCTTATTTTATTTTATTTTCCCTCTCTCTCTCTTTTTGCCCTCACTGATAGTCTTCATTTCTACCCTCTTTTCCAAACCTCTCTCTCCTGTCTTTTCCTATCTGCCTGTAGTGCCCCTTTACTATCTCTTGTAGAGCAGGTCTCTTATTCACAAACTCTCTCAGTGTCTGTTTGTCTGGAAATATTTTAAACTCTCCTTCATTTTTGAAGGAGAGTTTTGCAGGATATGGAATTCTTGGTTGGCAGTTTTTCACTTTCAGTATCTTAAATATATCATGCCACCGACTTCTCACCTCCATGGTTTCTACTGAGAAATCAACACATAGTTTTATCGATCTTCCTTTGCATGTGATGGATCTGTTTTCTCTTGCTGCTTTCAGGATTCTCTCTTTGTCTTTGACATTTGATCATCTGATTATTAAGTGTCATGGCGTAGGTCTATTCAGATCTATTTTGTTTGGAGTATGCTATACCTCTTGGATCTGCAATTTTTCAATTTTATTTTCTGTGCCTCAGTTTCCTTTTCTATAAAAACAGAGATGCAGGGATTGTTGTGAAGATTAAATGACCCAATACTATGTGAAAACCTCAAGGAAGTGTCGGGCACTTATGAAGTACCCAAAAATATTTGCTTTCATTACTTAATCTTGAAGTTCAGGGATTACAAACTGGGGTATTTTGTTTGATCATCAGTGTCTTAAAAAATTAATTTAAATGCCTTTAGAGGAACAGATACTTTCTCACTAATCCCCTGAAGAAAGCATTTCAGCTTATGGCCTAATGTTGGGAGGGTGGATAGTTTTTCCTGTCTTTACAAATAAGAATATTTTGTCCTATAGAAGGACAACTCAAGGTGTTTGTTTGTTATCAGGTGTAATTAGAAAAGGCCAAGAAAATCTCACTGATTCGGAAATTCCACCATTGAAGAATAATTCCTTTAGATGAAGCACTGTGGGGTTGGGGAAATCAGAAAAGAAAATGCTTGTATATCAGCTGCAGATTGACTGTCACTTTGAGGTCTGAAGATAAGTCAGTGTGGATCTGTGGCCTGGAGAAAAAAAAAATTGCATTGGTGTTCGGACCTGGTGGAAGATGAGTCTGTATTCTAATTAAGCATGGTCCTTAAATGGACTCTGAGTGAATCGGGCCTCATTAAGCTCTAAACCAGGTGGTGTACATGGTGCTTTATCGTGGGAGCACATTTCCTGGGCTACCTAGTGTTTTTTATGGTTGGTTTTAGAAAACAGTCTTGAGGGTAAGCAAAAATGACAATGAGACCATTAATTCCTACAACACCCTGTCCCCCCAATTGTTCAATGATAACTCAAGCTGGCTTATTTCTAGGAAGCAAGTGACAGAGCAAAAATAAATTCAGCTACTCAGATCACAGGACTGAGAGGGCAGGGAGTTCTCTGAAAGCCACTCTGACAGCTGTTACTGTTCATTCCAGCCCCTCCTAGAAAATTCCAGAGGCCATATTCCCCAGATACTGCCTGAATTGTAGGATTCTGATGCTCATCCCTGGAGATAAAACTTGATTGTATTCAGTGGCAATGTTAGCAGCAAGCTGTTTTTTAATTAAACTTTCCTTGAAAGGAAACAGGGACTCTCTTTTGCCTATGGTATTTTATAGAACAAGGTGGCTTTTGAACATAGAACTATCTGTATGACTCATTAAAAATCAGCCTCATTCATCTTTAGCTTCTTTGTTGCTTTATTTTGTTTTGTTTTTGCTTTCTTCCATATAGGGATGTCCTGCAGCAAAATATGGAAGTAGAGGAAGTATGTGTTTGCATATTTCTCTTTTCTTTGTACTATTCTTCATACTTTTAATGTTGCAACATCCAGTGGACTATATCCTTAGCTACTATGGGTAAGCTACTAACTGACTGAGCTGGATAAAATAAGGAGATTCACTTCCCCTTTGGGACTATAGCTACACCATCAATAAAATGCGGGAGTTGAACCTGTAAATCTAGCACCAACTAATCTGCCTGCTACTGATATGTCTGCTGAACCCCTTGCTCTAGAACAGATTTAGTCAATCCATACAGCTTGATGCAGCCGCTTTCCCTCCAATGACCAAGACAGACAACACTAATCAATCACACTCCTCTCTGACTGAGCCCAGACTCAGTCCCGTAACCCCTTCAACACATCACTATTAAAATGGAATAGAATGCCACTTGCCATCTCCACTCTGTAACTATTCCAATTTCCTCTCTCCCATCAAAGACTAATGGTGAGACTCACAGATCTCCTACGGTTCTTCGAACTTGGACAGTCTGTGCTGTGTGTTCTAAGGCTGATAGTAAATCTTTGTTGGATTCCAGCTGGATATCCCAAATGGCCATAGTATGCAAAGCCCTAACCAATAACAGTCCCAAAATAATTAGGCCCCTGTTTGAGACTGTATAAAAGTTTCCCTCACTAATTTTTATCTCTCAGAAACTTAAATCCACCAGACTGTTTCTATGTCAGACTAGTCCTAAAACCCAGAGGCAACAGCCTCTTTAAGAACAACAAACCATATGCAGCCCCTTTCCCCATAATGTCGACACCCCTTTTCAATATGAACAAGTTGGGGTGATCACTGCCTAGACACCCCTGAAGATCAAGAAAGGGATTAAATGAGAGAAAGGGATAGCAATAGATAAGATAGAATTTACAAAGGACTATGAATACTGAATCTCTCTCTCTCTCTCTGTGTGTGTGTGTGTGTGTGTGTGAGCGTGTGTGTATATATATATCTAGAGCATTAGAATAGCTAGAAGGAAATAACTGAAATGGTGGAACTGTAACCCATAAAATTCTTTGAAATTTGTTCTATGGCTACTCATTAAATTGTACTTGAGGGTTGTCACCATTCTGTATATATGTTATATTTCACAGTAGGGAAATAACTGAAACTACTCGTTAAATCGTACTTTGAAAGTTATCACCATTCTGTATATATGTTAAATTTCTCAATAAAATTATTAATAATATTTATTGGAATAAAGTATTAATGACTAACATTGACACATCATGTTATGCCTTTCAGATATGCCATCCTCTTTAGTCGGTTACACAAAATCCTGGAGTAAAGAACCTCTTGGTGTCTTGTCATGTCCTGGGCCAGGTGGACCATACTGGATTATTAGAGTCAAGATTCTATTACCCAGAGTGGGAAACATCAGGTAGATAAACTCCCCTTATGAATGAGTCTTACTTTTATCTGATATTGCTACAGGTAATAAGGTAATCAGAAAAATTGTCTATATTAGAGAAAGGATTTGGAAAGCAGCAAGGTGGGGGGTATCACATATTGTAAGAATAAAAAGACACTTATGTTCAGTTTGCAATATAAGCAATGTGGCAGCTACAAAGAATATGTCAAGCCAATAGCCAGGTTTAAGTAAGATGTTAAGGTAAAAGACAAGAAGGAAGGAAGGAACGAAGGAAGGAACGAAGGAAGGAACGAAGGAAGGAAAGGAGGTAGGGAGGGAGGAAGAAAAGAATGCAAGAGGCCTCAGAAGTCTATTTTTTGTCAAGATGTGTGTTTATACATCAGCTATAAGTAGGGTGACAACATAACTTATTCTAAAAACCAGGACACATTTGAGAATGAAAGGGGCACTATTAATAATTGCATTGGGACAACAGGTGTAAGCGAGGTTATATGATCACCTTAACCATTTTCCTACCCATTGCAGAAACTTCTGGGTGTATGCAAATCAGAAAACAGTAAAAAGTAAAATGTATTTGGCAGAGGTGCAATGTCTATGATCATTATCTTCCTTCCTATTGAGGGGCAAAGTTCAGAAAAAAAGACACAAGAAAAAATATTTAAAATATGTAACCTTCCCTAACAATGTGTTGTTAATAATGTATATTTGTTTCAAAGTGGAGGTGAAATGGAAGAAAAAACCATTTAAAAATGAATTATCACATTCCTAGAAGAGAACGTAATTTTCAAAGAATAAGAAACCTCCATTGTATATTTTTGCAGCCAGTTAAACAGCTTTTAACAGTCAGAAGTTTCTGTCTGGCCCAAGTGAGTAATCATGCTTCTGTGTTTGGGATGCTGCAGATGGTTGCCACAGGACCCCTTGACCATCTTTGCACCAACTCAGGTTTCCTAGTGAAAGAAACTAACACCATTATTTAATCTCATGAAAATTCTGAGTAATTACAAATCCCCATTTTACAAATGTAGAAGCAGAGGCTTGGAGATGATTATTCCCTCTCTCTGACTCTGCCCACGTTGCCTAGGATATAGGCATCAAGCATTGCAAGTTGTTCACCTGTTCTTCAAATATTTATCAACTACCTACTATATGGCAGGCCTTGTTCTATGTGCTGGGGATACAGTGCCCTTATGATGCTTATATTCCAGATGGGGAGATGGAAAGAGCATCCTGGCAGAGGAAACAGCAAGGGCAAAGGCTGGGAAGAGAGGTTTTCTTGTTAAAGAAGATCGAGGACACCAATCTGACTGAAGAGAAGTTAGAGGAGTTTGGAGAGATAACCAGGGGACAGATCTCATGGGGTCCCAGGGCCCCCACTTTGGATTCTTAACAGGAAGAGAAATCAGTGTAAGCTTTTGAATGGGGGATGGCGTGATCTTATTTAGTTACGTGACCGTGGATCGTAGGAGGCAAAAGAGGAAGTAGAAACACCAATTAGGAGGCTACGACATCCGTGTAGGCTAGAGATGGTGGGTTGGTGAGAGTGGTAGCAGTGGAACTGGTGAGAAGTGGATGGATCCAGGATGAGTTCTGAGCCGAGATGACATGATTTGCTGAGAGATTAGAGTCTGGGCTTGGGAGAGAAAGAAGCACCAGTGGAACCACAAACATGAGGTTGGGTGCCAGGAGAGCTGAGGCTGGGAAGCTGGGCGGGGCCTCATGTTGAAGCCCTTTTCAAGTGGAAGCATTTCAGGTGTTCAGTGGACTCTTAATAGGGATCATTTGGGGAGTTTTAAACAAAGGAGAAAAGCATTCCATGTCCTTTTGGAAAGATCACTTGGTGGCAGTGTTTAGAAGAATTTAGAGAAAGGGGGAGAAGAGAGACAGGGAAAGCAGTTGGAAAATTAATTGCTGAGGGAGGTAAGGGATTATTAAGGCTTGAAGGAAGACAAAGTGGTGGGGATAGAGAGGAGAGGATATATTTGAGAAATATCTGGGTGGAGGGGAGTTAATTTAAAAACAGTGACTTAGATGCCAGAGGAAGAGATTAAAATCATCCCCCTTTTCTTAATATTGTAAAGTCTGGGGGGTACAAAAATCTCAGCAAATTCCATGTTTTCTTCAAGAGCCAACTTATATACATTAATGAACAGTTAAAATAAATCTGCAAGGAAAATTAGAGTTTCTAAAAGAGAATGAAAGTAAGATTTTTCTTTTTTACATTGGGTCCAGAATTTAAATTTTTATTATGGATTTGAATTGCATGATCAGCATTATTTGAATCTGTATACCACATGCATAGCCATCATATGGGGTGACACTTTGACAATCCATCCTAACATTTATTTTGTCCCTTCTCAAGGGGTCACCTTGAGGAATTTATAGTCTCCCTCTAATGATGCTGTCCACCGTTGTTGCAAACATTTCTGTTCTTTGGGAGAAAAGTTATTTTTCAATTCATGCTGTGAATTGCATAAGAACGTAAGTCATAAGAATGTAACTTTCTCCCCAATCTCTTTCCTCCCTTAAGATTGCAACACTCAATTTAATTGCCCACTTTATTCAAATAACTTAGCTCCCAATGATTTTGGCTGCTTCAGAAAGTCAAGTCAATGCTCAAATGATGGAACTTTTCTCCACAGATAATAGGTAAGGAAATGTGCTGCAGGTTCTTAAAGCCAGATGGAATCACTGCTGAAATGTCCTCTAAGACACTGTGGTTCTTGCTTTGGACACGCTATTCCCTTCACCTCCAGGACTCTTCCTCCCTCCTACTTATATTTTTGCAACTTGTCCTTCAGGATAGCTCAGCTATCTCTTTTCCAGGAATTCACCCCCATCCTTCAGGACCAGGTCATCCCTCCCACACACTCCTGGACCCCTAGTGCTTACCTCTGTCCACATTGCATTGTGACGTTCTACTGCTTCTCCCACCATTTTTGTGTGCTTTTTCAGAGGGTTGGGATCCATCATTTAGCAAAGAGCCTAGGTGCTAAATAAATGCTTGTTTAATAAAGGCCAGCCCAAGGACTGAAACTACTTTAGATAAAAGCAGGACCAAAGCAATTAATCTATACCCTTAGTTGGTGACAACTTGGACAGGGCACTATCTTATTTGGAGGTTTGTGTGAGTTCTGGCATGTGAGTTTCTGAAATCAGTTATACTATTTTATTGATCACACAGAAGTATAGGAAAATGGTAATGAAAACATTCTTATTGATATAACTCAAACAGCTATAGCAACAAAACAACAGCAGCTAACTTTACCTGGCCACTTGCTTTGCACCAGGTCGTATGGTGGAGACTGGCAGTTGCCTACCACACCCAAGTTCACCTGCTTCCTTCAGAACCCCTATTTTATTGAGGGTAACAATGTAAAGTCTACACTTTCCAGTCTTCCTTGCAGTCAGCTGTGGACTTGTGACTAAGTTCTAGCCAAAGATGTGGGAAGGACTTCCAGAATGGCTTCTTAAAAGAAGGACAGATATTTGAGGAAACCCATTTTCTCCATTCCTGACACTTGCATTGGAGCAATTTTGGACCATGAGATTACTTCAAAGATACAGTCTATCACTAAGATGCCAGAGCAGACAGCTAGCAGGTTCCTGGCTTCCTGTAACTTCATGGTCCCTACATATTAGCGCTGGTCTATCTCTAGACATCTTTGACATGTGGAAATGAATCCTTGTGTGGTTAAGCTGTTATTATTTTGGATTTTTTTGTTGCAGGCAACTAACACACTCCTAACAAGTTCAGTTGTTTTATACCGAATATTTCAGTTAACCTTCACAATAGCCCTGGGAGTTTGTTGCCACCTTCTAGATGAGGAAACAGAGACTACAGAGTTGGGCTTGAATTCATGACTTCCAGGCTTCAGATTCTGCTGTTATACAAGGATGGTCTTTTGAATTAACTCATGCTTCTGCACCAACTTGGGAGTCCTTGATTTTATTCTTTGTTATAAATTATTTTAGACCACTCTTCACTTTCAAGCATTGTTCATGTGGTCAGGATTTATGATTAGACAAGAAATCAGTTAGAACTTGTGCCTAAAGATTTTAGCCTGAAAAGGAGAGCTGGTTGTGACTCAGCCAGAGGGGATGCTCTATGGCTCTCCTTGCATACATATAGTTGGAATTGTGCTTTAAAGAAATGCCAACATTTCCCTTGTCTCATGATGACCCTGAAATCAAGGCAGGACTGTGATGGTTCTTTTATTTAATGATTATAAACCTAAGGCTACCAGGGTGGGATCTGTGCAGAGCCAGACTGGGGATACTGATTGCTACTTGTTCTATACTCAGGATTCAATTCTTTAGGTCACTCTGTCCTGCCTGGAGAGTTTTACAGAGGAATGTAATAAATAATAACCTGTGAGCATACCTTTCTAATGTCAATCTCTCACTGTATTTCTTTTAATTCATTCTAGTCTTGAGAACTTATATATATTTTTATACCAATAATTTTAAATACCACTCCCCAAAATAAAAAAAATAAAAAAATAAAAAAATAAAAAGGAGATTTCAGTATTCATCCATCTGTTATTTGGGGATATACAATCGCCATCATAAAAACATACTTTATCTGGACTTTATCTGCCATGTCTTATGCATTAGTAAAAAGTTAATTCAGTTTCTACTAAATATCTCTTGGATTCCTTTATGAGACATTAAGCTCAAGCATGTCCTTGCCTTTCATCTAACGAAACTCATTCTAACTCTTAAGCGGATCATGACATTTTTGGACATCAGTGAATAAGCCTCACAACTCCCATTTCTATCCACAGCAAACACCCTTGAGGTTAGGGCTTGATGGTTAGACACAAAAGGTTCCAATGCCCTAGGATTCCACAGATGCCTATTGAATTACCAGGATGGCTGCAGACTACAAGTATGTAACAAAAGGGGTCTCTCCTGCCTGACGCCCTGCACCCTCTCACCCCCACCACAACTAAAAGGAAAAAAAAAAAAACACTTCAAACAGTGCACCTGGCTGTAATCTTTTCTACTCGAACTAATTGCTATTTGCAATGGCATAAGGTTGCAGGGCAGGCAAGGGGGTGGAGACTCCTCTGGCTAATAATGGAGTATCAAACCACAAAATGATTTCATACAGTTGGTTGTTCCATTCCAAGGCAGCCAACATCTTACATTAATTTTCAGTTGCAGGAAATACAATTCTCATATGCTCCAAAAAGAAATACGTTCCTAACAAGGTACAGGAATGAATTTTTGAAAGGCCCTTAGTAAAAAGTTATGCATTAGTAAATTAGGCAAAGAGTTTCAAGTTGTATCAAGAGTTTCAGGGTGACTTTTATAGATGTCTAAAAATCACTTAATTTCTGGACTTTTAAAAAGCATCCATGTACTTGTTAAAAGAGGAAAATTTCAGTTTTTATAAATGATTACAGTTTTAATTATAGCTTTATGTTCGTGATTATTTGTTTAATGCCTGTTCAATTAGATTGCACATCTTATGTAGATGGAGACTTTGTCTTTTTTGGTCATTATCATATTCTTGGTATTCAGCAGAGTGCCTGGCACACGGCAGGTGTGTGTTAGTCAGCTGTCACCGGAAAACAGAACCTACAGGATACCATGGGGTTTGTCAAGTCCAGATTCTGTAGGGCAGGCTGAAAGTTGGAAACTCTGATGAAGGTGAAGTTGAATTCCTGAGGAGAAGCCGGCTGGCTGAAGCTGAGGCAGGAATTCTTCTTTCTGATTTCTGAAATCCTCAGTTCTAGCTTAAGATCTCCAACTGATTGAGTGAGGAGATTCCCTCATTACATTCTCCCTTTGTTGACTGCAGATGCAGTCATCTGACTATAGATGCAAATCCTCCCAGTAACAAATGGGCCAATGTTGCTTGATCAAACAACTTGGACACCACAACCTAGCCAAGTTGGCAAGTGAAACTATCCATCACAAAGTGTTCAATAAATCTTTGTTGTTTGCATGAATGAATGAAATCCCAAGGCTATAGACAAGTTTTTTAATGTTCGCAATAAAATCCTATTACCAAACAATCAAAAGGGAAGAGACAGAGAAGGAAGGGGATTTATAAAATTTCATAAATTTTAGTACCTATAGAATGTCTTGTCTACATGGAAATATTTTCACATGTAGTAATACTAGATTATCAGTAGCAGTATTAATAGTGATAATAGTTGTAAAGGTATGATCTTGAATTATTACTATGTGCCAGGTGTTAGGCTCAGTTTTTTGCATGAATCATAATTATTTATTCTTTCAGTTTCCTTGTGGGGTAGTTACTATGATTGTCCTCACTTTACAGACAAAAAACTGAGACATAGACACCTTAAATAACCTGTCCAAGGTCACATAGTTAGGATGTGGCAAAGCTGGGATTAAACCTCCATCACCTGCAAAGAAACTTGACTTCATGGTAGTAGACATGGTGTTAGACATCGCAGTTCAACTTTCCAAAACATCCAGTCTCAGCCACCTTCTCCCTGACCTTCCTCTCCTAAGAGACTGGAAAGCTAAACACTTGATTGATTCATTCATTCATTCAACAGAAAGGTAAACACTTTGGGTCTGTATTTATTGAAATGTCCTCTTGTTGGCAGCTGAAAGTGGCTTGATAGTTTCTGAGGCAAAAATGATAACATATTTACTCACTTTTATTCATAAATTTGAAATGTAAAAATAATTGTGGTTTTCTCAGAGATTCTGTCATTTTTTAAAGAGTTTTTGCTAATGTTCAATTAACTTGACTACTGTTTTTACCTCATTTGTGTATTACTCTTTATATTTGTTGAACTCTTATTTTTCACCATCATTCTATTATGTGGCTTTATATTTACAATTTTCATAAATAGACCAGAGGCTTAACAGTGATTCCCTGGAGCACAATGTTAGGGATGAAAACAGGTATATAATTACTACAGCTCAAAATAATATTGTAAACATAAACAAGAATGGGCCTCAAGTGTAAACATGAATGTGTTTGTACTGGGACAATTGGTATGTGTGCTAATGTGATATGTTTTCAACAGCCTCAGGATGTACGGAAAGAATCAAAATGAATATCCAAGGGTGCATTTTACCATAAGCAAATTATACCTAAACAATCTTGCCTTTAAAAATAAATAAAATGAATGAATGAGAGAGTGAATATCTGAAAGTTAGATCAAATCGCTCTCTAATATTCAGGGTATTATCTGTTTTGAAACTTTATAGAATAGGAACATGAAGTCAAAGAATACTTTCACTTCCTTTTTAAACAAAGCTCAGAGAGGTAATTGCTAAACACTTGTGTTTCTCCGGAACAATTACAAATAATAATTTTCAACACAAAGCTGGTGAATGAGGGCAGTGAAGAGACCTAAGGTTGTCCGGCGCCCTCTCGCTCGGTCCCACGCGTCCTGTCCTCGGCCGGCAAGGAGAACAGAGGGAAAGAGGGAGAGACACAGACAAACTGACACTTGAGGCACACAGTGGCAGTGAATGCAAGCCTTTTACTGGAGCCAGGAAGAAAACTTTCTCTGTTACATATTCCACACGAGGCTTTACACCCCGTGGGAGAACAACCTCTATGCGGCCGTCAGGCACGGCTCCCTGTGGGCTGTCTCTCCGAGGCTAGCGCGGGCACTTTCTTATATACGATAGTTACAACCAATGTGCAGGCACTACGTAAGCGTGTACAATAGGCTAGCAGGCAACCGCCGCCCTAAGCGTCATATGCGGAAACGGGATGCAGGCGCCATCTTGGCTCACTCGATGGGCGGGGGTAACTCGAGAGCAGGTCTCGGCGTGTCCAACAGGCCCTAACTCTAGAGCAGGTCGCGGCCCGTCCACTAGGCCCCAACCCGGGAAGCGGCTCTCCACATAAGGTGTTAAAGCATCATCCAAATTCATTCTCTTTGAAGCAAAACAGTTCTCAGCTGCACAATTGCCAAGAGGATTATTAGGCTGCCCCTATGTTAATAAAGAATCATTATGATCTGAGAGAACTCACATGAGGCGTTGGCAAGATTCTTTCATCCAATGACACTTCCAGACTTCTAATCAGTGATCATGCCCAACGGAGATGAGACGTTACTGTCGCTTTATTGTTGGATGAATCTATTGATGTGCAGAATATGAATCAATTCTTAGCCTTTATGCAGGACACATCTTGTTCCATTTAATTGCTTAAAGCCTCTGCCACCGGAGAAGATACCTTTCACACAGTTAATTATTTTGTGATTCATGTGTAGGCTGAAAAAGGTGGCTAGAATTGGTAGTGATGGTATTACTATGCAAATGAGAGTGCTTGCACCGAATGCCGGTTCACACGCTGCTTGCTGCTTGGTTCAAAGAGAACTGGCTAAATGCTGCCAAAGAACACGAGTGGTGCTGTGCTCCAGACGGATAAAGTCCCTGGTGCCCCCTGGAGTTGTGCAACAAGGACGCCCCAACATCATGCCTCCTGCTCTTGACTCAGGATGGAAAGAAGTGCTGAAAATTGTAAGTAGAAGCAAACCACATCCAGAAGGTACGTCGCTTCTGTGTTCTTTGTTGGGAACTGAGCACTGAGTAAAAACATTCTGCATTTTGGCTCTGGAGTATGCTGGCTTTTGAGGTGTATGTGTTCTTACAATTTTCTTTTACTTCAAATGAGCGATGAGAGAAAACGCTTTTCCCATGACACTAAAATATCACTTAAAAAGTTGTTTCTACTGGATTGTCTCAATAACAGATGCTCCATATCAAGTCCAAAATGTGGTCCTTGTAATGATGAGGATTATATATTAGGATCAGATAAGAAAACCAAACTGTGTTGCAAACATGTCAATTGCTGGGCATGTCCAAACATCCATCAACAGGTGAATGGATAAACAAATTGTGGTATAAACATGTAAAAGACCACTCCTCAATAATAAGGATATACATAACAACATGGATGAATCACAGAATAATCACACTGAATGAGGAAATCCAGGGGAAAAAAGAAAAGAGTACATACTGTATGATTCTATTTATGTAAAAATTAAAAATGCATACTATGGAGACTATTCTTTGTTCACTGAATTGCCTTTGTAGCTTTTTCAAAAATAAATTGTCTATTGTAAATACGCCGAACAAAGATGACTGTGAGTAAAGTTGAAAGAGAAGGCTAGGGACATGTATGACACTAGAAGGAAAGATAGAAGATAAAGACTAGGATTGTCTTATGAAATCTAGAGTGGTCAATGATAGTGATTAAATGTTCAAATATAAAAATGTTTTTACATGTGGAGAACAAGTGAATGTCAACTTTGCAAGATGTTGAGAATGGGATGGTACTGGGGAAAAATATAATCATGGAAAACTAGAATATATGTTAACCGTAACAATTAATGCTTCCATTAATTGTATTAAAGGCAATATACCAAAGCTAAATGTCTATAAAAGGGAGATATAAGGGTGGGGTATGGGATTCTTGGTGGTGGTGGTGTTGTCTGACCTTTGTATTTTATTTTATGTTATTTTTTCTTTTGTCATTTTTGTTATTTTTATTTTAATTTGTTTTTGGAGTAATGAATATGTTCAAGGGCTGATTGTGATGACGAATGCACAACTATATGATGATACTGTGAACAACTGATTGTACACCATGGATAATTGTATGGTATGTGAATATATCTCTATAAAATTGCAGGGGTAAAAAAATGCTGGAGAAAATATGGAGAGAAGGATGTACCTAATTACTGCTGGTGGGGAAGTAGAATGGTGTAGCCTATCCGGAGGACACTGTAATGGTTCCACAAGAAGCTAAGTATGTGGGTGCCATAGGGTCCTGCAGCCTCATTATGGGGTATATACTTGGAAGATCTGAGAACAGGGACATGAACAGAGATTTGCACACTGGTGTTTATGGCGGCAGTAGGCACAGTCTGCGATGGATGGAGGTGACCTAAGGGTACGTTGACTGATGAACGGAATAGCGAACTGTGGTGTATGCATACAATAGAATATTGAGCAGCTGCAAGAAGGAATGAAGCTGTGAGACACACAGCTAGGTGAATGGATCTTGAGACAGCATTTTGATTGAAGTACACCAAAAGCGAAAAGACAAACATTATAATGCCTCACTAATATGGACTAACTATAATGTGTAAACTCTGAGAATTGAATCTTAAAGCACAGCTTATCAGGGGAATGCTTATTATATGGTCCCTAGATTGTAAGCGCTTATCAGCAGTGATGTCTATTCCAGAGTTGTAATGTTTATCTCTAAATTCTGAGACACTAAACTCTTTGTGTATAACCTGGTCGATCTCAGGAACTTGAGTTATCTGTGTGACACCTGAAACTCAGAGCTGAGCTCAGCAGCTGTAAATGCCAGTCAGTATTAACTCATACAGCAACTGTTAAAAAAGCCGAAAAAGAGCTCAGACCTCAATTGGACATAAGAATGAAGTATATCTTGTTAGGACTAAGGCAAATCAGGCCAAAGGGTAAAGGATGATATTGTCTGGGTTTTAAAACTTCAACTTCTGTGTAATACCAAGGAAAGAGATGTTTATTTGGTGCAGGAGCTATATTTTCTGCAGCATACTCTATAATTTAACTTGTATGGACAGTTTATTCAAACACCATAATTACATGGAACTTTGAGTAGGAAGTGAGATCAGGTAGGTTTGTACAGGTTACTGTGAAATTCTGATATATCCCAAAGTAATTTGGGCAGAGAATGAGGATATATTTACAGGTCCTGTTGGGGAACTGGGGAAAAATGCAGAAATGTCAGACTTCCCCACCTGGGTTATTACTGATATTGAGGACTAACACTTTGGTAGGATGAGCCCTCGATCTTGGGGCATGCCCTTGTGAAGCTTGTTGCTACAAAGGAGATGCTGAGCCTACTCATAATTGTACCTAAGAGTTTACCCCAGAGAACCTCTTTGTTGCTCAGATGTGCCCCCCATACTCTCTCTAAGCCCACACAGCAGGTGAACTCACTGTCCGCCCCACTACATGGTACATGACTCCCAGGGGTATAAATCTCCCTGGCAATGTGGGGCATGACTCCCGGGGATGATCCTGGACCCAGCATTGTGGGATTGAGAAAATCTTCTTAACCAAAAAGGGGAAGATAAATGAAACTTAATAAAGTTTCAGTAGCTGAGAGATTTCAAATGCAGTCAAGAGGTCACTCTGGAGGGCATTCGTATGCCCTATATAGATATCCCTCTTTGGTTTTTAGCGTATTGGAATAGCTAGAAGGAAATATCTGAAACTGTCAAACTGCAACCCAGTAGCTTTTATTCTTGAAGATGATTGCATAACTATGTAGCTTACATGGTGTGACCTTGTGATTGTTAAAACCTCATGGCGCACACTCCCTTTGTCCAGTATATGGATAGATAAGTAGAAAATGGGGACAAATACTAAATGAAAAATAGGGTAGGAAGGAAGGGAATGTTTTGGGTGTTCCTTTTTACTTTTGTTTTTATTTTTATTTTTTTTGGAGTAAGGAAAATGTTCAAAAGTTGATTCTGGTGATGAATGCACAACTATATGATGGTGCTGTGAATAGTTGATTGTACACTATGTATGATTGTAAGGTTTGTGAATATATCTCAATAAAACTGTATTTTTAAAAAAAGCAGCCAGAGAAAAGACACATTACATTCAATGGATTTCTTATTGGTAACTGTTCTAGTTTGCTAATGCTGCAGAATGCAAAACACCAGAGATGTATTGGCTTTTATCAGAAGGGGGTTTATTTGGCTACACAGTTACAGTCTTAAGGCCATAAAGTGTCCAAGTTAACACATCAGTAATCAGGTACCTTCACTGGAGGATGGCCAATGGTGTCCGGAAAACCTCTGTTAGCTGGGAAGGCACGTGGCTGGCATCTGCTCCAAAGTTCTGGTTTCAAAATGGCTTTCTCCCAGGATGTTCCTCTCTAGCAAGCTTGCTCCTCTTCAAAACATCACTCACAGCTGCACTCAGTTCCTTCTCTTTGAGTCAACTCATTCATATGGCTCCACTGATCAAGTCCCACCCTGAATGGGTGGAGCCATGCCTCCATGGGAATATCTCATCAGAGTCATCACCCACAGCTGGGTGGGGCACATTCCAAGCAAATCTAATCAGCACCAAAATGTCTGCCCCACAAGACTACATCAAAGATAATGGTGTTTGGGGGACACAATACATTCAAACTGGCACAGTAATGATGCAAACATAAGGACAGTGGAGTAACCCACAAAACTAAGTCTTGCATTCTATACCCTGCAAAAATATCATTCAAAATGAAGGTGGAATAAAGATTTTTTTCACCCATATCAGAAGACCCTCTCAATAAGAAATGTTAAAGGAAGTTCTTCAGGAAGAAGAAAAAATATACCATATGGAAACATGGTTCTTTTGCAAAGTAATGAAGAACATCAGAAATAATAACTGCAAGAACAAATTCTTTGAAAACATAGCCTACCCAAGGTCACACAAGTAAAATGGCCCAATACCTATTAAAGAAACTAAATTTGTAAACAAAAACCTTCTCACAAAAAAGAACTTCATGTTTCTTTTTTAGTAGAAATTGAAAAGATGGTTCTAAATGTATATGGGAACACAAAGAAACAAGAATAACTGAAAAAACTCTGCAAAAGCAAACCAAAGTAGGAGGACTAGTACTACCTGATTTCAAAATTTTCATAAAGCTACTGTTGTCAAGACAGCATGTTATTAGAGTAAAGATAAATAGATCAACAGAACAGAATAGAGAGTTGATAAGCAGAACCAACATATATGGACAATTTATTTATTTTTATTTTTTTAATTCAATTTTATTGATATATATTCACATAAAGTGTAGTCATCCACAGTATACAATCAGTTTTTCACAGAACCATCATATAATTGTGCATTCATCACCAAAATCAATTTTTGAACATCTTCATTACCCCCCCCAAAATAATAAAAACAAGTATAAAGCTACAAGTAAAGGGGAACACCCAAAATATCCCATACCCCCCCACTATTCATATAATTTTTATTCTACTTCTCCCTTCAGTATTGTCAGTGTTTGTCTCGTGTATTTTGGGGCACTCTGGCTCGGTGCATAAATATTTATGATTGTTATGTCTTCTTGATGAATTGACCCTTGTATTAATACTTAGTGTCCTTCTTTGTCTCTGTCAATTGTTTTACATTTGAAATATAATTTGTCTGATATTAATATAGCTACTCCTGCTTTTTTTCAGGTGGTTGTGTGAAATGTTTTTCCAACCTTTCACTTTCAGCCTATTTTTGTCCTTGTGTCTAAATTGGGTTTCTTGTGGACAGCATATAGTAGGGCCTTTTTTTTTTTTTTTTTTAAATCAATTCTGTCAGTCTATGTCTTTTTATTGGGGAGTTTAATCAATAAACATTTAGTGTTATTACTGTAAGGGCAGTACTTTCTTCTACCATTTTGTCTTTTGGATTTTATATGTCATATCTTATTTTTTCCTCTCTCTTTCCTTTTACCCTTCTTGATAGTCTTCATTTCTACACTCTTCTCCAAACCTCTCTCTTCTGTCTTTTCCTATCAGTCTGTAACACTTCCTTTAGTATTTCTTGAAGCACAGGTCTTTTATTCACAAACTCTCTCAGTGTCTGTTTGTCTTAAAATATTTTAATCGCTCCCTCATTTTTGAAATACAGTTTTGCCAGATATGGAATTCTTTATTGGCAGTTTTTCTCTTTCAGTATCTTAAATATATCATATCACTGCCTTCTCACCTCCATGGTTTCTGTGGAGAAATCTGTAAACAGTCTTACTGAGCTTTCCTTGTATGTGATGGATCACTTTTCTCTTGCTGCTTTCAGAATTCTCTCTGTCTTTGACATTGGACAATGTGATCAGAAAGTGTCTTGGAGTAGGTCTATTGGGATCTATTCTGTTTGGCGTATGCTGTGCTTCTTGAATCTGTAATTTTCTGTCTTTCATAAGAGTTGGGAAATTTTCAGTGAATATTTCTTATATTGCTCTTTCTGCTCCCTTTCCCTTCTCTTCTCCTTCTGGGAAACCCCTAACATGTATATTCATGTGCTTCAAGTTGCTGTTCAGATCCCTAAGACCCTGCTCCTATTTTTCCATTCTTTTCCCTATCTGTTCCTTTGTGTGTAGGATTTCAGATGTCCTGTCTTCTAGTTCACTTATCTTTTCTTCTGCCTCTTCAAATCTGGTGTTGTAAGTCTCCATTGTGTTTTTCATCTCTTCTATTATGCCTTTAATTCCCATAGTTTCTGCCATTTGTTTTTTCAAACTTTGAGTTCCTCCTTATGTTCACCCAATTTCTTCCTTATATCCTTCATCTCTTTTGCCATGTCATCCCTCAGCTCATTGATTTGATTTTTGAATTGATTTGATTTTTGAATTGATTTAGGAGATTTGTTTGATTATTAATTAGTTGTTTCAATTCCTGTATCTCAGTTGAAGTGTTTGTTTGTTCCTTTGGCTAGTCCATATTTTCATGTTTCCTAGTATGGCTCATTATTTTTAGCTATCTAGGCATCTGATTTTCTTGATAAGTTTATCCTGGAGCTCATTTTCACTCTTTTACCTAGGGTTTTCTTGTTGGTTGGCTTTGTTCTCTATCTGTTCTTTGGTGTGCAGTTCAACTTTTTCTAGACCTCTAGCCTAGCTTCTGTTTAGTTGATCAGATTCTTCCCCCCCCCTGTTTTTCTGTTTCTTGCCCTGTCTCTATGTAACCTTTTTGTGAGAAGTTCTCCCCAGATATGATCAACCCCAGTCAGATTTTCCCAGTCTAGAGAGGCCCAGATCTCAGGAAGAGAGTATGAAGTTTTCTGAGAATGAGACCCTGCAGGTTGTCAGACCCTCCTGTGAAGCCTCTAGACTCTGTGCTTTTCCTATCCTGTCCAGCAGGTGGCACTTGTCAGCCTGCAGCTTCCCATCAGTGTAAAGAGATGCCACAGGTGCCTTTAATTCTCTGCAGACCCTGTCCCTACCAGGGGTGTGGCTGACTCATGCTAGTTTCTGTTTTCCAGCCCCTGGGTTCTGAGTTCTCTGGGGGAGGGCTGCCACTTAAACTGGGTCCCACCCCCCCTTGTCAGGGAATTTATGCCCTTTAGGTAATTGTCTCCCCCATTAGTCTCTCAGATCTATCTTAGCTCTGCCCTTTCTTGGATCCAGGGGCCAATTGCAAATATCTGAGGCTTTCTGTAATGAGCTACTTAGAATAGTTATTTAAAAAAAAAAAAAAAAAAAAAAAAAAGAGAGAAAGAAAGAAAGAAAATCCTTTTCAAGCCCTTCCCCAGCACCCAACTTTTTTCATTCCCCATATGGGCTATTTAAAGATAAGCCCTTTAGGCTATTATGTCTTTCACCTGAATAGTTACTCTCAGACAACTTCAATTCTTAATTTCTCCCTTGCCTGATGCAGTGCTGAAGCAGGAGCTCTGATGGGCTATTGAAAAGTAAAAAGATAAAAAGCTGGAGAACAGGGGAAAAAAAAAAAACCTTTTTCAGGGCCAGTCCTCAGCTCCCAAAGTCTGGAAGCCAGAGTCTGATTTGGTACCCATCTCTACATCCCCCTTTTTCTTGGAGCCCAGCCCTTTTCCAGTATTCTGAACACCTCCAACTCCAAAAGTCTCTGTTTTTGTGTGTGTTTGTTGTCAGCCCTGTCTCCTCTCTGCCAGACAGATTCCTCCTGGCTCTTTTGGTGCCTGCTCCTGGTTTATCTGTGCTTGGAACTTTCATTCAGCAGTTATTTGTTAATTAATTCTGCAATTGGTGCCAGATGGAGACCCCCTCCTTGCTCCCAGCACAGATTGTTTCTTTTTTCCTCATGAAACCAGCTCCAAGACAGTCTGCCATATCTCGGCGGGGGAGGGGGGGGTACCAGCCCCTTAGCCAGGGAAACTTACGGATTTTGCTGTGATCACAGTTGTTCCACCCATTCCATATTGGTGTATGATGTGTGATGTCACAGAAGTCCCTGAAGTGGCTGTTCCATACAGTTCCAGGATATTTACCAGCTGTTCTAGAGGAGTAATCAGATTCCACACCTCACCACTCCACCATCTTGCCCAACCCCTACTCTGGCTGCTTTTAAGATTTTCTTTTTATCACCAATTTTGAGCAATTTGATTTTAACATATCTTGGGATAGTCTTCATGTTTTGGGGTTTGTTAGGCTTCTTGGATCCATGGATTTAGAGTTTCCCAAAATTGGGGGAAATATTAGCCTTTATTTCTTCAAATATTTTGTCTGTGCCCTCCCTCTCCTTTGGGGACTCTAATGACATATATGTTTGGAAGGCTGATATTGCTCCACAATTTAGTAATGCTCTTTAAATTTTTAAAGTCTTTTTTTCTCTCTGTGCTTTATTTCAGATGGTTTCTGTTGCTATGTCTTCAAGACCACCAGTTTTTTCTTCTGCAATGTGGAATGTACTGTTAATCACATCTTATACCTTTTTTATCTCCATAATTGTAGGTTGTAGATTTTATCTCTAAAAGCTCAATTTGGGGTCCTTCCATGAACAAGATGACAGAGTGAGATGGTTCAGGGCTCTGTCCCCCTACAGAAGCTTTGAACAACAAATAAGAACTGTCAGAAACAATTCTAAAAGCTCCAGAAAGCAACTAAAGAATTTCAGTAATAGGGTGAGCACTGAATCAAGAAAAAAGGCCCTTTAAAAGCAGTAGGATCTCCTGGTGCCCTGGCTGGCCCCTTCCCCACCCCTCCCCTACTTAGTGCAGAGCTGGCTTCAAACCCAGTGTGGATCCCTCTGTTCCAGAGAGAACAGAGTAATGCTCATGCACATTCTGTGAGCCTATATTTCCAGCCCAATCTGGCTGGTGGTTTCCTGAGAGTCTTGCCATCCCAGAACTTGCCCTGCATTTGGAAGGCAGCTCATTGAGCTCTCTACAGAATACTATGGGAGAGCAGTCAAGTCATGCACCCCGAGGCAAAGGATTGCTGGATGTAGAACTTGCAGTGCCATGCCCAGGAGCATGAGGAATCTGTTTTCTAGGAACAAGGAGACATTTGTATCTGTAAAAATGGGGGAATTCCTAGGGACATGTGTGCATACCCAAGACAAGATGCATGTGCAGAAAGGATCAAGGAGGCCCTTATGCTTTGGCCTAGAACAATTCTCCAAACTCATTGTATGGATGAGTCTGAAGGAGAGCACTTGCACAGATCAATCTTCAAAGACTGTGAAAGGTGTTTTCCTTTTTTCCCTTTCCTTCTTCTTCTCCTTCTTCTTTTAGCTCCTGACATTCAAGGAAAGCTCTGTCCTAACACTAGATGGATACAAGCTTAAGGAACAGATATCTCAGTGTCTAAATTCCAGTACTAAAACATTAATATATCACAATGTGCAGGTTTCAACAAAAGATACAGACCATTTAAAGAAACAGGAAGTGATGGTTCAGTAATTCATTAATGAGGAAGATAAGACCAGGGGCATACCAGACAAAACTTTTTAAAAATGGCCCTAAATAGACTCAAAAAAAAACAAAGGAAAACATGGGAGGGAAAAGAACTAAAGGAAATCAGGAAAATGATAGATGAATGCAAAGAGAATATCAATAGAGAGACAGAAATCATGAAAAGGAACCAAACAAAGCTGAAGAACACAGTGACAGAAATTAAAAATTCTCTAGAGGGTTTCAACAACAGATTGGAGCCGGCAGAAGAAAGAATCAGTGGACTTGAAGATAAGACAACTTAAATCATTCAGTCTGAGGAGCAGAAAGAGGAAACTATGAAGAAAAGTAGCCAGAGCCTGAAGAAACTGTGAGATACTGTCAAGTGTACCAATCTACACATTGTGGGAATCCCAGAAGGAGGAGAGAGAAAGGGGCAGAGAGAATATACAAATACATAATGACTGAAAACTCCCAATTTAATAAAACACATGAATATACACATCCAAGATGCTCAACAAACTTAAAACAGGTTAAAGCCAAATCAACTCATGCCATGCCATATTATAATAAAACTATTGAATACCAAAGATAAAGAGAGAATTCTGGAAGCTGTAAGACAGAAGCAATGTGTACTGTACAAGGGAACCTCAATAAGACTAACTTCCATTTTCTTATTGGAAACCATGAAGGTAAGAAGACAATAGGATGCCATATTTAAAGTGCTGAAAGCAAAAATTTGCTAACCAAGAATTCAATATCCAGCAAAATTGTCTTTTAAAAATGAGGGAAGAAGTAAGACATTCTCAAATAAACAAAAACTGAGGGACTTCATCACCACTAGACTGTCCCTACAAGAGATGCTAAAAGGAGTTCTATAGGTTGAAAGGAAAGGACAATAGGCAACTGACTGAAGCCACATGAAAATGAAGATTTCCAGTAAAGATTATGATACGGATAAATATAAATGCAAGGACTATTGTATTTTTGATTTGTAGCTCTACTTTTTACTTCCTATAGGATCTAAAAGGCAAATGCATAAAACGTAATTATTAAATCAATTCTTATGGACTCATAATGTAGGAATATGTAATTTGTGACAACTACATAAAGATGGGAGGATGGAGGGTTACAGGAACAAGGTTTATGTATGCTATTGAGATTGTTATGTTGGTATCAACACAAATAAGATTGCTATAGATTTAGGATGTTAAATTTAGACCCACGGTAACCATAAGAAAACATCAGAGAATATTCAAATTCACAGAGAAAGAAGTAGAGAACAGGTTACCAGGGCTGGGGACAGGGGCAATAGGGAGTTAATGCAAAATGACTGTAGAGTTTCTGTTTAGGGTGAAGGGAAATTTATAGTAATGGGTGGTGGTGAGGGTGCTACTATGCTGTGAATGTGAATAATCCCACTGAATGGTAAACTTGGGAGATATTAGGATGTGAAGATTTATGTTGTATATTTGCTTCCACAATTCAAACACAAAGAAAGAAAGAGAAACTAAAGAGATTAATGACAATTAAATGCATTACTTGATACTAGATGGGTTCTGAGAATGGAGGAGAAAAGGCTCAAAAGGACATTATTGGGACATAAGAAAAAAATGGGATACAGATGTAAGCTTTATATCAACATTAAATTTCTTGAACTGTATAATTGCACTAAAGGTTATTACATAAGTGAATATCCTTGTTCATAGGAAACCTACATGGTAGTATTACTATTCAAGGAGTATGGTGTGTATAACCACTCTCAAATGCTGAGAAAATGACGGATAGATAGATAGATAGATAGATAGATAGATAGATAGATAGAAAAAATAGATGATAGAATGATACAGCAAAGGTGGCAAAAATTTAAAATTGGTGGATCTGGGTGCAGGAGGGGGTGGGGTATGTTGGAGCTCATTGTATGGAGTTTATATTATTTTTTGCAATTGTCTCATAAGTAAAATTATTTCAAACTAAAAAATTAAAATAGCTAAATTTGAGTCTTTTTTTAATAAAAAAAAACTATATTTATCAAATAAAAAACATTTCCAAACAAAACAAAGCAAAGCAATGGGAAAAACAAATATCTTGAAATAACTTCATTTCTTCCAGTATACTCCTATCATACCCAAAGAAAATTAACAAACCATCATCACACCTGAGCATTCCCATATCCTTAAGGTCCTCAACTCAAAGAGGCTGCCAGGCTCTGCCTGGGTTCTCAGTCCCTTTGTTGCTGTCTGGAAATTCTCTCAAGGCAGTAAGTAATTGTATGGCTGACACAGTTTGTTTTCCCCCTCTCAGAGACCATGGTCCTGTGTTGCCTGATGTCCAATGTCTTGAAAATTGCTGTCCTCTAGTTTGTCTAGAGTATAATTTGTTCAGATAAAAGGGCATATCAAGTTCCTGTTACTCCTTTCTGACCAGAAATGGAAATTCAGACATATCTTTTTGGGAATAATGGCTTAACATTTGTCTGCATTGGTTCTGAACTTCTATTACTTTGTTACATTTTTTGATGGTTGACCGAAGTTTAGAGACTAGTTTAGAGAATAAGTAGAAATTTACCAGGGAAGAATAGACATTAGGCAGATAAACAAATAAAGAAGGGGAAGTTATTCTAGGCAAAAATTAGAAACGCATAGTGGCCTGAAAGGCATATCATGTTAAGGAAAGTCAAGAAACTTAAAAAAGTTGTGTTATAGAGATGAGTGTCTGAAGAAAAGATCAACGTTGGGAGCTAGTCCCACAACACAACTCCTCATTTTTACTCCTTCTAAATTTTGAAGGCAACTCTGCACTTATTTGAATACCCTGAGAAGAAAATCCACTTCACACTGCATGTATTGGTTTGGTAAAGCTTCCAGAATGCAAATAACAGAAATGGTTGGTTTTTACAATGGGGGTTTATTAACTTACAAGTTTATAATTCTAAGACCATGAAAATGTCTAAATTAAGGCATCAACAACATGATAACTTCTCTGAAGAAAGGCTGTTGGTGATCTGGGACTCCCCTGTCACATGGCCAGGCACATGGCGATAACTGCTGGTCCTTCTCTCCCAGGTTTTGTTGCTTTTAGCTTCAGCTTTAGTGGTTTCCTCTTTCAGTTTCTCTGGGGCTTTTACTTTTACCCTCTTAAAAAGGACTCCAGTAAAGGGATCACGACCCACCTTGAAGTAGATGGATCACATCTCAATTAAAATAACCTAATGAAAAGGTCCCACCCACACTAGGTCTACACCCACAGGAATGGATTAAAAGAACATGATCTTTTCTGGGGTGCTAAACAGCTTCAAACCATCACACTGCATTAATAGGAAATATAGAGTCTCCTGAAGGTTTTGTTGGAATAATGGAGGTGGCACTTTCCATTGCACAGCACTCAGCATTTCATTAGAAAATCCTCTGTGTGATATCTATTTCTTGGTTCCTTTCATCTTCCAAGCAGTTGCTGTTTCTCCTCTCTTTCACCCTCCAACTCTTCCAATTTATCCAAAGCTCATAACCTCTTCTATCCCAGATTTACCGAGGCCCTTCCCTCTCTCCCCTATTTTTAGGCAACACAATTTAGCTTCTCTTTCCTGCATCTGTCTCCAAGATAAACTATCCCTACTCAATACCTAATACTGTTTCCAGTTATATGAAAGCCATTACACTGAGGATGAAAACAACAGCTTCTCCAGTTGCCAAAATCTAGCTTCAAGAGCAAAATAAAAAATAACTTTTTCCTTTATTATAAATGTAATAGATAAGAGCAGTGAAGGGCTGCATGTAAGAAGTAAGAAAGAGTTAAAAGGAAAAATAAATCTAGGCTGGTTTTTAGATTTCTTGTTTAAGGGACTGGATGGAGTTTGGTCCCAGCAATAAACACAGTTACATCCACTTGGTGAATGAAGGAAGGAGCAGAGTATGAAAGCAAAAAGAAGCATAAGGAGTGGAGGGAAAGAGACAAATTGAGCGTATATTTGAAATACGTATGTTAACTCTAGATTGTGGAATCCAATAAGGTATTAGTCAGTGCAACTCTAATAATGCTGCAGCATGAGCAATTCCAAAATCTCATGGCTTACAACAACAAACATTTATTTTTCTCCCTTATGGGTCCACGGATCAGTTGGGGTTTAGCTAACATCATCTGGTCATGGCTGGGTTTAGCTGGCTGGCTCTGAGCTGCAGGTATGGTTCAGGTCTTCTGTAGGTGTCTCATTGTGGGACTATCAGCACCTAAGTTATATTCTTCTCCTAGGGATGGAAGGAGCAAAAGAGACCCACCAATGACCAAGCTCATTTAAAACATCTCCTTGTTTCATGACTAGTGACATTTCAAAACAAGTCACATGGCAAAGCCCAACATCAAAGTGGTGAGGAAATATGCTCTACCTATTCTAGTGGGAGGTCCTGCATGGCAGCACATGGCAAAGGACGTGGATGTATTATTCTTCCACTGGGAGGGAATAAAGAATTGGGAAGAATAATTCAAACTACCATAAATAGGCAATTGAAGATGCAGAACTTGCGTTCAAAGGCTGGGGATTCATATTTGGTAGTTGAATCCATAGGCATGTTTGACAGCATACAGTAGGGAGGTTATTGAATAAGAGACTGAAGTTGGAACCTTAGGATGTGCCATGTTTAGGGAGTAAGTGCAGGATAAAGAGACTGAAAGGAGCAATTAGGTGGTTGGAGGAGAACCCAAAGTCATCTTTCAAGAAGCCAAAGGTCCTACAAAATTTTTAATGGTTCCAACCATAGGCATTCTTGATTTTTGCCCTACTCTGAACTTCTATTTTCCTTCTCAGCCAGATAAAGGAACCCAATTGTGCCAGTTTGGATACATTATGACCCCAAAACACCATGTTTTTTTAATGCAATCTTGTGGGGGCAGACATATTCGTGTTGATTAGGTTGGAACCTTTTGATTGAGTGTTTCCATGGAGATGTGACTCACCCAACTGTGAGTGACACCTTTGATTAGGGTGTGACCTGTTGATTAGATTATTTCCATGGAGGTGTGGCCCCACCCATTCAGACTGGGTCTTGATTAGTTTACTGTCCTTTAAAAATGCTGGCCAGACCAAATCCAGTTGTGGACTCTGACACTGGTTGATGCTTAGACATTTTGGAGAACACCATTTTGAAATGCAACCTGAGAGCAAGCAGACGCCAGCCACATGCCTTCCCAGCTAACAGAGGTTTTCCAGATGCCAGTGGCCTTTCTCCAGTGGAGGTATACTCATGTTTATGCCTTGGTATGGACACTTTAATGGCTGTAGAACTGTAAATTTGTAACTTAATAAATCCCTTTATAAAAGCCAATCCATTTCTGGTATTTGTGCATAAAGGCAGCATTACCAAACTGGAACACCAACTGTCTTCTGAAATCTCTGATCTCATTTTCTTAACACTAGATTTCTTTTATAACTAAATTGAGTATTATAAAGTGGCAGAATAGAATTAATTTCAGTTCACTTTTTTAAATCATATTTCTAATTGTGGAATATAATGTATATACATAGAAGTGATAACTTTCCAAGTGCAATTTAACAAGCAGCTGGAGAGCAAATTTCAAAGAATGTTATGGGTAACAGTTCCACAGTTTCAGTTGTTTCCTTATTGTGAAATATAACATATATGCAAAAAGGTAATAACTTTCAAAGTAGTTGAAATAACAAACAAGTAGTTATATAGGAAATTTCCAAAAATGTTATGAGTTATAGTACCATAGTTTCAGTTATTTCCTTACTGTGAAATATAGCAAATATACAAAAAGGTGGTAACTTTCAGATTACAATTTAACAAGTAGCTACAGAGCAAATTTCAAAGAATGTTATGGGTTACAGTTCCACCATTTCAATTCTTTTCTTTTAGCTATTCAGCTCACTTTAAAACAAAACTATCTGATTTTATTTAGCATACCAATAGTTTATCCTGTTAATAAATCAGTATGTACAGTTATCAAAAAATGTTGGGTGCTTTCCAAAGAAAATGCTTCTTTCTGGAGTGTTTGTAGAACCATTTAAACAGCTGTCTTTATAATTTTCAAATTTAAATGTGTGGTAACATCAACTTTTTGAAGAATAGAGTCTCTTTCTCTGTAATTCATGATTTAGATAGTTTGAGTTTTATAAAAGTTTCAGATGCCATTTCAGTTCCTGCAAGTTGCCAAATATAGAACTGACAGTTCAGAAGCCATCTAATCCAATCACCTAATTGTACAGATAAGGAATCCACTGGTATTCTCAAAGATTGCAAAAGCTAATGAGAGGCAGAGCCTGGACTACAAATCGGTTCTTAGAAAGGCTCCAGAAATGTCTGTTGGGCTAAATAAGGCACATTTATCACACAGAACTCTAGTCATATCTAAAATGACCTTGGTTTTACTTTGTTTAACATTGGATTGAATTCTGATGGTTCTTTTGTAGCTTACAAACATATTTAGTCATTCCTAGTATTGCAATATCACCAATCACTGATTGCCAGGACTGTTTATGCTTCTTTTCTCCTGGGATGTTTCAACTTTGGGAACTTTTCTTCCCATTCTTCTGTGCTCATAACAGACCTATGTCCAGGGTGTCTGTTATTGCTTGAAATTCAACATCAGCAGAGGGAGCTGCCATAGTATCAATATCTACAAAACCATCAACCTTTGAGTTTGGGGCAGCTCATTTCAGTCAGAGTTATCATGTATCCTGCTCTGTTCATTTGAACAGTCACTGGTTCTGAGACCAGCTTTTGCAAAGCAATTGTGGATTACTTCCTGGGTGTCAGTATTCCACATAACAATGAGATTTCTTAGCACATCAAGAATATGCCATGTAATGCTTCACAGGATGTACCATGGTGATGTATTATGTCTTAGCCTAATGGCTGCACATAGCCCTGCTGCAAGCAAGCAAAAGACTGTGCACTTGTTTTTTTTTTTTTTTTAATTAAATTCAGTTTTATTGAGCTATATTCACATACCATACAATCAACTGTTCATAGTACCATCAGATGGCTATGCATTCATCACCCCAATCTATTTTTGAACATTTTCCTTACACCAGAAAGAATAAGAATAAGAATAAGAAATAAAAGTAAAACAAATACCCAAATCACCTCCCCATCCCACCCTATTTTTTCATTTAGTTTTTGTCCCCATTTTTCTACTCATCCATCCATACACTGGATAAAGGGAGTGCGATCCACAAGGTTTTCACAATCACACTGTCACCCCTTGTAATCTACATTGTTATACAGTCGTCTTCAAGAGTCCAGACTACTGGGCTGGAGTTTGATAGTTTCAGGTACTTACTTCTAGCTATTCCAATACATTAAATCCTAAAAAGGGTTGTCTATGTATAGTGCATAAGAATGTCCACCAGAGTGACCTCTAGACTCCATTTGAAATCTCTCAGCCACTGAAGCTTTATGTCCCCGTTTTGGTCAAGAAGATGTTCTCAATCTCACATTGCCAGGTCTAGATTCATCCCCGGGAGTCATATCCTGTGTTGCCAGGGAGATTTACACCCCTGGGAGTCAGATCCCAAGTAGGGGGAAGTTCACCTGCCAAGTTGGCTTAGCTAGAGAGAGGTGTGCACGTGTTTTCATTTAAACCCCTGGTGAGTGTGTGTAGCACATTTTATCAATCAGTAATAGAATATTCAAATTCTAGCAAGTCAGTTTTCTCTTAGGAGCCATTTCCCAAACACTTGCCAGACATCGGTTCATTTTTTCAACTTTACATATATGTATGAAAATTGCAAATATTAAGGGAAATTTTGAATTTCCATATGAGTGATTCTAATTTTGTGCTACTTCTCAGCACTGCAACAAAGGATGACTAATAGCCTATCTTTATGTATTTATTTTTCTCCAGGGCAAACATCTCAGTAAGAGTGCATGTCTGGTGTGGTGGCAGGTGACGGCATATTAGATGTACCCCCATGGGCATATTTATTCAGAATAGACCTCCAGTTTTCAAGCTCATCTTCAGCAAATGAAGCCATTGTAGAGGTTTCATCTTTTAGGAGTAGTGGCATGATATGGTAATCATACTGAAAGCATTGCCTCCAGCCATAAAGACTGGACATTAACCTCCATCTGGAGTACGATTTCATTAGCCTTTTCTAAAAAGAAACAAACAAAACCCAGATATAGAAATGTTATTTGCTCTAATCTGGCAAAATCATTCGCAAGCATCTCATTTCCTAGGTTGACATGTTTGGCTCCTCTCATTCTGTTACCAATTTTGCTTCCCTTGGCTGCTTGTCATTTTCTCTCATCCTGATTTTCAAGGAACATACAGAATATTGAAAAGGAAACTCAATATTTTTTGACCGTTTACCATTTCAATTTTAATTTTCTTTCTTATTTACTAACTTTTAGCTCTCGAGAAATTATGACCTCACTGTATTTTCTCTTTAATACCACAACCAGCCTCTATGCATGAGGCATAGCAGAAAAGGAATACTTAACAGCATATGAACATCCTAACAATAAGACCAAGGAGATTAGCAAATTTTAGCTAGAAAATTTTCTTAGCAAAGTTTATGTCAAATTTCAAAGGAAGGGTTAATGTTAATAATCTTAATAACCAAATAAAAAACACAATCCCTTCATTGTCAGGGAACACTAATAACTTTGAGGTAGATGATTCTGTTATCAGATACTGAAGTAATTAGGTTTAAGATATGAAAATAATGAAACTGAGGGGAAAACGGTACTGATTTGAAATTATCTTTTAAAGAAATTTGGTTGGAAAATTAAGAACACTTGCAATCTAAAGTTTTATGCATGAAATCCAGGTATGTCCTGTTGTGGATTGCTTCTTTAATTAAAGGTGAACGTAACAATTGTTGGAAAGAATCCACACTGTAACAGAGCAACAAACCACAAAACGGTTGTCCTTGTGAAGAGGTCTGTAACTTTGCACTTGAGTTTTCCATCTTGGCTCATTCTCAACTCTTCCAGATTTGGATTCTTAAAGGCTTCTTCAGCATTTAACTAATTCTTTGTTGGTGGAAGGTGCTGGGATTGTTTCTCCACATATAAACTGATCTTAGTCATAAATCACTTTTATAATGAGAGAGCAGCTAGGACACGTTGCCACATCTTCTCCATCCTCCAAATCTTCCCTGGTGATGGAGAAGTTAGCCCCACAAGGGCAGAAGTAGAAATATGTCTCCAACTCCTCATCATACTGGGAGACCTCCATCTCCACCTCGTCATGCAAAATTGCCATTGTCACTGGGGTCAGCCAGTGTCCCCCTGCTGTCTGACATCTCTGTGGTTCTAACTTCAGTGGTGCCTCTCAGTTCACTTTTAAGCCTTTAAAACATCACCAAGAGGGATCAGTCACTGTTTCATAAAATCTCCTATATACAAACACACACACGTATGTCTAAATTTAATGTGTTTACTATGAAGGGTATTAAGTGGCACATATAAATACATTGTATGGTCAGGTTTAAGGAATGAGGCATGCTCACTCATTTTTGTGACTCCTCACTTGGTGAGCACTGGGAGGACCCTGACCACAGCTCTGGAGAACTTCCATAACGAAACCATAATGGGCGCTGCACAAATTGCCTTTTTTAGATTTGGGGTTTCATTGCAATTGGGAATGTTGGACGAACTTCTTTGAGGCTTGGCTTGAGGAACTTCCAGTTGCTCTTTGCCCAATCCTGAATCTGCTATATTGCTTTAGGTGAAATATTTGCTCTAAAATAGGTGCTAGTTGTTATTGTTTGTGGTGTGCGTGTAGCAGAAATTAAAATCAAAGAACGACTATTTGTGGGAAGAGCCATTTTTCCTTCTTGGGCATTTATTGAGAAGAGAAATTGACAGTTCAGTTCAAATTTATTGCACATCTACTACTTGCAATTGGATTTGTCACTCTCCTGCTCAAAATCCTTAAGGATAAAGTCTAAATTTTTGGACACGGTGTATCAGTTATTAATTTATTGCCTCTAATTTCCCTGTTTAACCTAACATATGCTTTCTATTTCCTGATTGGATCCAGACTGCTCCACATGGTATTTAGGGATCATTACAAACCAACCCAGCTTTCTCTCCAGCTTCATCTCTCCTCAGATTTGACTCTTTTGTCATAACTTCTCTCTCACCTCTGGTCTGGGTCACCCTCTTCTTTTCCTTACTTTCTCTTCCTACACCTTTTTGCATTAAATCCTACCATCCTTCATGGGTTAGAAAGGGATCATTTCTTCTGGAAAGTCTTTCCTGAAGCCAACACTGGGTAAGGTATCCTTCCCAACTGCTCCCACAACCAGCTTTTAGCATTTGTCACTGTGTATAGTAGTTACTAGTTTACTTGTCTTACCCACCCCCCTACACCACTTCCCACCCTGAGATAAACTCCTGGAAGGTGTAGAGCTTATATTCCAAATCTCTTCAAGGACATGGTAAACTATCAGGGAAGATTAGTGCACTGAAAACTAGTTGAACTGAAAACTGAATTCTGAATTAAGAGATCAAAGAAGGCTTGATGGAGAAGGCAGTATTTAAGCTGGTCTTTGGAGGATTTCATGAGGCAGAGATGAGGAATTAATGATGGAGGGGAGAGTAAACAAATATATAGCGGTAGTCTCATTTGTGGCATATTCTGGGTATGTAAAAAACCTCAGTTTGCAGGAAGGTCCAGGTGCATGATGAGGAACCACACCATGGCGAAAAAGCATGGACCAGAGATTCGGATCCAGATCATAAAAGGACTCAAAATTTATGAAGGGGCAGTGGTTATGAAAACGTGATCCAACAGAATCAGCATCATCTGGTAACTTGTAAAAAAAAAAGGCAAAATCTCAGGCCCCAGCTGGGGATGGGGCCCAATAATCTGTGCTTCCATGAGCCATCCTGCTGATTCAGGTGCACGCTGAAGTTTGAGAACCACTGTTGCAAGGTGTTTGGCCTTTTCCTTCTGAATCCAAGACATTGTTGCTGCATGTAGAACCTCCTTAAGGGATGCTATACTTTAAAGTTAATTTGCTTATATAAATAAAATATGGTACATTCTGCTGGCTTCTGGATAATGTCAGACATCTTCAGAGAAATCTGACCTCAAAAATCAACCACAGGATAAGAACTGAAGGACAAATGGGGTGGGATGGGGGGATGATTTGGGTGTTCTTTTTTCACTTTTGTTTTTTATTCTTGTTCTCGTTCTTTCTGATGTAAGGAAAATGTTCAGAGATAGACTGTGGTGATGAACGCATAACTATGTTATCATACTGTGGACAGTGGATTGTATACCATGGATGATTGTATGGTGTGTGAATGTATTTCAATAAAACCAAATTTAATTAAAAAAAAAAAAAAAAAAAAAAAACCACAGTCCATGATTTCTGCATTATCACATACATTCTTTCTCTAGCTCCAGTCTATCAATGGACCACTCTTCCCCTCATACAGAGGTTGTTTGTGGGATTCCTCTGCCTGGATGTTTCCAAGAGAAGAAGATGCCAGGCTCTCAGGGATGGTTTATGTTTGCCTGCTTGAGAGTAGAGTCATGAACCACTGCTCTTCCCAAATCTGTTCCCTTAATATTTGACAATTCTTATACTGATGCCCACTCTATCATTTAAAGGAACGAAGTTAACACCCACAGAATGCATACTGAGATCACCCCGTCCATATGTTCTTTAAAGAGGTAATATCTGGGATTAGCAAGAAGTTGGTGTATTAAACCTCATTTAGTCACGCTGCCCACTTTCCTTAAGGATGTTCATGCTTTGTTTTGCTGTGGACCTTTGATTTCCTAAATAATCCAAATTCAATCCCCTGTCTCATGTTTCCACTGTTTTCCATCACAAAAATAGAGCTCTTAACTACCCAGATTAGGTCTATTCTCCTGGTTATAAATTCTCCTAAAGACCTGGCACTTGACTTCTGAAATGCTTATCACTCTTGAAATTATTGTGAATTCCATGTGGTTAGAGACAGTTTCTGATTTGTCCATTGCTACATCCCCAGGTTTTATAACAGAACCTGGAACATAGTAGGTGCTTTGCTTAGTAAATGTTTTTTTGGATTCTATGACTAAGGGAGTCATTTGGTTTTATAATCCAACTCATAAGAACTTACCTCTTTGCAGCCCCAAGGCCTAGAGCCATGTAAATATTAGGCCCTAAATTAATGATTGTTGCACTTTTGCACATACAATTTCCCTCTGCTGTCCTTCCACTTCTGGATCTATTAAAATCCTAGTATTTCTTTAAGACTCAGGTCAGAGTCACCAGGTAAGATGATACAGGTTGTGCATTTTACAACTCCATGGGATGCCGTTCACACAGACCATGGTGTGAATGGCGCTCCTTGGATTTGTACAATATAAAGGCTCCTCCAGGTCCAGAAATCTCCTCTACCAGGAAGCTTTCCTAGAGGTAGACGTTAATCTCCATGAGGGTAATGATTATTGCCTCATTCAACTCCTAGAACGGTGCCTGGCTTATAGTAAGCAATGAATAAATATTTGTTGAATGCTGGAATGACCTCCTCAGACACAAAGTGTATTCATCCTGTGTGCATTGCACCTTGTCCTTGTTTCTAGTTTGGCAACTTTTTGGGGTGGAATGGTGTTCATTACTTCAGTCATGACTGTATCCCAGCTTTCGATGACTCTGGACCTTGAGTGTTCTTTTTAATATCATAAGGTGAAGGTTTCAGAGAGCCTGCAATTATAAGATGGAAGTCTTTATGCCACTTCTAGACCCAGGTGGATCAACTCACCACAGAAATTTCTGGAAATTGTATACACCCATGCCTTTATGTGGCCTGGAAGTTTTACCTCAGGGTGTGGTACATGCAGTTTAGGCCACAAACCATGGCTTCTGGGAAGTACTGTGTTGAGAGTGAAGGCTTTGGAAACTTGGATAGGAAACATGTTTAAGTTCTAACAGAGGAAAGTTATACTCAGAGGCTGCTGGCCTAGACCCAAACATTGGGCACACCCACCAGCCATTGATGGCCCGATTGCATGAAGGATGGTGTCCCCTGTTCTGAAGGAGTGGGGGGAGTGGAAATCACATGTCAGGTGACCAGACTTCATATTTTGGGTAGAACAATCTAGGATGTGTCATTTCATATTCTGTGTATTTAAGGGTGTCAGGCAGATCTTTCATGATCATCTGTTTTCTTTCATAAATTGCAGAGTCCAAGGATTTATCCACACTTGACAGGACACACTATAAAGTTGTTACGTAGTGATGTCTCATGTTGACCTCAAACAATTGCCAGGCAATCCTCCAGAGCAGGGCTTAGGATAGATGTCAGCTGGCTATGGCCCCTGGTCATATGGCCCACTTCCTGTTTTTGTAAATAAAGTTTTATCGAAACACAGTCTTGCTTACTGCTTATGTATTGTTTATGGCTGCTTTTGCTTTACAACATCAGAGTCAAATAGTAGCAACAGAGGTTGTATGGCCAGCAAAGCTGAAAATATTTACTTCCTGGTTCTTTAGTGGAAAAGCTTTCCAAACCCCGACTTAGGTGACAAAGTCTCCCTCTGCTAGTAGGGGTGTTTATTGTAATTGCCTATTAATTTAACTCTTTATCTCAATAGATTTAAGTCCCATGATGGCAGAAAGATATCTATCTTGCCCACTGTTGTATCCCCAGTAACTGGCACAATTTAAGTGCTTGATAAATATTAGTTGAATTAATTAATTGTTAAGTAGATAGATAAAGAAGGGGGGAGGAAATGAGATATGCCCTTGAGGGGCACAGAAATTACCAGTCCTTTGAAATTCACATTGATTTCTTTGATACCTGTATGATAATTTTTGTCATTTAATTTTTGAAGAAGAGCTCCAGAAAAGGTAACTTGTAAAGTAAATATGTGAGTATTGATGCATATGCACCTAATGACTTCCATTTAAATTTCAGAAATGTTTGCATAGAAAACGATATTTTATTATGCAATAAAAAGTATACTTAGGAAGCTCCAAATATGTTTTCAGGGGCATCTTCCTCATCTTCTCCACTGGAAGAATTCAAATTTAGTCTCTCATCAAGAGCTTAGTGATGACTGTTCCTCCAATTCAAACTGCCAACTAAGTTTTCAAGTTTTCCCCAGTATAGATAAATTGTTTAAATACTTTCAATGCACATATATTTAAAAATGTGAAAAAATATGTGGGGAGAGGACTTCTTAACCAAAATTCTCAGCCCTTGGGGTGGATTAAGCCCATTATAATACAGCCATAATGCGGAAGACCAGGTAGTCTTAAAAATGGTTTGCTTGGGATTATTTAGGGAACCTAAAGGATCTATACACCACTGTCAAAGAAAAGAAAAGCAAGTTATACAACAAAATTTACTCACCCATTAAAAAATTTATATTTATTGAGCATCTTCTCTGGGTCAGGCATGTTCTACATCATGAGGATGCAGTGGTGAACAAGACAAAATACATGTCTTCAGGGAGCTGACACTGCAGTAGGGATCCCTGGTAACAAGCAAACAAGTATATAATATGATATCAGGTAGGGCAGAGGGCAGTACATTGAAGGAAAACAGCAGAGCAAGGAAATGGAAGAATGACAAAGGGGAACTGTTAGAGGAGGTGACATTTGAGCCGAGAACTGAGGGAGCGAGCCCCTGGGAGATGGTGAGCAAGAACATTCCATGAAGAGAGAACGGCAAGTGCAAATGACTATGAGATGGGAACCTGCTTGGAGCATCTGGAGACCATCAAGCACCACCACCCCCCCACCCCCCCCACCCCCAACAAGTGGTGTGAAACCAAGGACTTGCCTGCCACGAGCAGCATGATTTCAACACCCTAGAAATAAGAGGCATATGCAGAGAAGAAAGGTGAGAAGGAGCTCTCTCAGGATGATAACATTATGGCTGCTCTTTATTTCCTTCCCTTTGATTATCCCATGTATTCTAAATTATCTGCCACATGTAGGTACTAGTTTAGAAAGAAAAAAAAATAAAGGTTTTGGAATAAAATTTTCCATGGAGATAATTCCCTTTTCCTTGGAAGCGCTCACGGAGCCTTCCATGCCTAGGTGTTTAGACAACCACTCTGGCTCTGCAATTTCCCAGTAAGAGAGGAGACACTCTGGCTGGAAAAAACCACAGGGCAGTGTTTTGTCAGATGCTCGCAGACAACCAGAGCAGCCCCTGATTTACAGTTAGCATAAAGGTGTTAATGTCCCCTTTCCATTGTAGCTCTCTACTATCAGTAAGGGTTGACTGCAGCTAATGAAACCGAATTGGCAACAGAGATTGGAACAGATATCTCACCTAATAAAAACCCTTCCTGTCCATGGGCTGACCCCCTTTCGGGCTTCTGTGCTGTGCAGGACCCTCTTTGGCAATTGTCATTAATCAAACATGCTATTGGTTGTTGCTTGCACCATACCAACTCTACCGGATAAACCTGGGCCAACTGAGCATGCTCCGAATGGCTTTCCCTGAACTCTGACCTTGGCCTTGTCTTCTTTCACCTCATTTAAAGCAGGCACAGGTTAGACATTATTCTCAAATAACCACTGCAGCTATACATGTCACTTGTCCGTTTTCCCTGTGAGTACCTGATGGATTTAAAATCCCCCATTCCCCAGATGTAAATAAATGAAGAGGTTGCAAATAAATGAAGAGGTTGGTACTGGTTCTTATTCCTCTCTTTAAAACAAAGAAGCGCTGTGTGTGAGGTGACGTGAACTGGCCTGGCTTTCCACCCTGTAGTAGAAATGCACAAGGATTTCCTATGCAGAGAGGGTAGAGAAGAGGGTGCTTTAGGACACAGATATCCCTTTTCCCTCCTCCTGAATGTGCACCTCACTAGTAAGGTTAAGACGATGGTTATCAGCTTGCAAAAGCAAAGGCAGTTTACTTTCTACATTTCTGATTGAATTAAATATGGTGATGAACAGAACATGCTATTGTTAAGAGAATAGCCTCTTTATGGAGGCCTAAGCAACCAATTAACAGAATCAAAGCTAAATGCCCAGAAGCAGTAAAGTAGAGAATTTCCTGGAGAACTAAAACCTTGAAAGATTTGTATTTTGTAATTCTAGTTTCAAAGCTCAAAAGTCAATGAAAAAGAGAAAGAAAGAAAAAAAAAATTCCCTGGTCAAATAAATTTGGGCTTCACTAGGTTAAATTTAGTCAGGTTGGTTTACTACAGGACTTATCAGAGCCTTTAATGCATTATATAATTAATGGAAGTGTATTATTTTAATTCAATCCTTCTTATGAAAGAGTTGCATTAGGCATAATTAAGGTCAGTCATTATACAGAAACAGATATTCACAAGCTTTTTCTGATTCTTGGTATTTGGTGCTTCACAAATTTCTGAAATAAGATGAAAAGTTGAATTTTTCAGCCTCCTTCTTTATCTCAGCAATTATAAACATAGTAAGCATTTAATGTTTTCTAAATAAATAGATGCGTAGATGAGATGGAATGGGATGGAATGGAAAAGTATATCAGCAAAATGTTCTCAAAAATCTTGTTGCTTCCCCTCCAGCTCTATTTTTATTATTGTGTGATTCTGGGCCATTTCCTGTTATTATTACACTTATTGTTGTCAGAGGAAGCCAATTCATTTTAATATTAGCTTGAGCAAAACATAATTAGGAAGAGAATCTGCTACCAAAAAGGAAACATGTATGCACTGCTTTGCATTCCAAAGCCCAGTACTCAGATAAAAACACAGAGGAGTCCTCTCTGCAGTCTCAAAACATCCCACCAATCCAATAAAAAATGCAGTCACTCCAGGGAAAAACAGCCGGAGGACCAGATGATTTACCCAGCATTTTTCACTGTTCCTATTTTTAGGTTGGAAGAGGAAAAAGAAGAGGTAGTAGAGAAGGAGGAAGAAAAGGAAGGAATCAGAAAGGAAACAGCTCCAAGCACTGGAAACATCTCCAGACTACAGGCTGAAGGAGGAGCTGCTAGCCTTCTTTCCTTAGATCTCACGGCACATCCAGGGTCACTCTTGACTTTTCCTCTTGTGATCTGAGAGCCACTGGTGAACTTAAAAGTCCACCACGTATATTCATGTGCTCCTTCTTCACCCTTGCTCCCTCCCTTCCTTCCATAAACGTTTCCTCTTGTGTGCGATGAGCAGTAATCTTGGAATGATTGCCATTTCCTGAACATATGCGGGGGATGGGGAATGGTAGAGGGGAGAAGCCAAGAAGGGACAGGAACAAACAGGTGTGGGATTCCAAATCTGTGCCAGGCCCTGTGCTGATGTTTCACATAGTTCATTTAATACAACAATAGTTTGAAACAGTATTATTATCATTCATATTCTATAGACCAGGTTCAAGACTTAGAGAGGCTAAGGAGCTTGCCTAGGGTTCCAAGTTTAGAAAGCATTGGAGGCAGGATGTAGACCACAGGCAGGTTTACTGACTTCAAAGTCAGCATTCTTAAAAGTTAATATGCTTCATTTAACTTCCCCAGGCCTCAGTGTTGCTATTCCTGACATAGAGATTATCCCAGTTTTTACCCGTGCCCCCTGTTGAATAAAAGAAAACGGCCACCTGCATTGGGTGTTGCCAGGAGGGAACCCATTTCTGAGAAAGGATTTCCCAGAAGACAAAAAAAATTGATCTGTAGAGGCTTTTGTGAGATCCTAAATTGCAAGACAAGTTTTTCTATTCTCCACAAAGCAGTCAGAAAGATTGTACCAATATCTAGGTTTAGCTGCCAGAAATAGAGACTCAAAATAAATATCTGGAGACAGTCTGTCCAGGTCTGCTTCACAAAGTCCTCAGGGGTCCAAGCTTCTTACAACTTACCACTAGCCCATCCTGAAGGATGGCCCTTGTCCCCATGACCCAAAATGGCAGCTAGAGTGCCAGGCATCACATCTGCATTCCAGGCAAAGGATGAAGGAAAAAATAAAGAGGAAAAGGGTCAAAAAGTACAAGTCACCTGTCTTTTAGGGATGGTTCCTCGAAGTTGCCACACCACATTTCTACTTATACCCCTGTACTGATAAGGTTTCTTTAGAAAACTAGCTCACATAATTGTGGAGGCTAGCAAATTTGAATTCCATAGGTCAGGCTAGAGGCTGGAAATTCTGGTAAAAGTAATGCTGAAGTCTTGAGTCCAAATTTTTTAGTGGAGTCCAGTAGGCTGGAAACTCAAGAGAAGTACAGAGTGTAGCCTTGAGGTAGAATTTCTTCTCTCTGGAAACTTGAGTTCTTTGCTTTCTTAAGACCTCCAGTTGTTTGGATGATGCCCACCCACGTTATTAAGGCTAATCTCCTTTACTTAAAGTTAAGTGCTTGTAGATGCTAATCCCATCTGCAATAATATCTAGGCCAGTGGTCGACTAAACTGCTGGACACCCTATCTTAGCTGAATTGACACATAAAATTGACCAACACAACCACAGTGGCCAGACCTAGTCATAGGCTGAGTCACCTGCAGAAGAGGCTGGGAAATACAGTTTTATTCTGGGATACCCTGTGTCTGGATAAAATTTTGATAAAAATTATTATTCAAGAAGGAGAGAAAGGACAATGCAGGCACAACTCATATTCTCTGCCAGACAAACCTTTCAAAATGTAAGTCAGATCATGTTACTCTGCTTAAAACTGCGTATAGCCTTCTCACTGACCCAGGAGGGCAGCCAGTCTCTGAAGGGTCCTACAAGGCTTTCAACATCTTGCCTTCGTCTCTCTGGCCTCACTCTGCTTCGGCCACATTGGCCTCCTGGCTGGTTTTTTAACAAGCCAGGCATGTTCTGCCTAAATGTTCCCCCTGAGCCTTGGAAGACTCTTCCCCCAGCAATCTGTATATCTGGGCCTTCAGTTCCTTTAGATCTCTGCTGAAATATCACTTCCTCAGAGACTACCTGCAGAAAACAGAGCACCCCTCCCCACCCATGACATCATCCCCTTACCTGCTTTATTTTGATTTGCTGCATTTATCCCCACCTTCTCTCACTTGACAAAGTCTATATTTGTTCCTTTCTGCTTTTTGTCTTTTTCCCCTATTGGAACATAAGCTCAGTGAGATCAAGGACTTCATCTGTTTTGCTCACAGCATTTTATTTTTTATTAAAATTTGATTATTTTATTTAAAATGTATTACTGAATTTTAATTTATTTTTTATTGTTTTATTTTTATTCACCCGGCCTACCATTGGCACACAATAAACATGGGTTGAAAACATGCATGATTGATTGAATAAATTCCTGCTTTGTTCATCTTCCAAATTTGGGGAGAGGAAGAATGGAGGTATCCAATCTGAAAGAGCTTTAAAATAGAGTCCAATATAAATGATTATTATGCTATTCTTTGATGTCTTCTGCTTTGTAAAAGCACTTTGTTAACTGAGAAGAACACAAATGCTGTTGAACGTTATTATTTTGAAGAAAGGCAGAGTGGGATAGAATTTCCAGTCATTTCTTCAAAAAGTGCCAGAACTATTTATTCTAAATCCGTTCCTTCCCCGCCTTTAGTTTTGAATGAACGTGGCTTTGCTGCACATAGTTCCCTAATATATCACTTTGATGGTTTATTTCACCTTAAGTAGCATGGAATGGAAGCCTGAGTCTGTATCAGGCTGATGTCGGATCTCCTTTTTTTCCCTTTGTGCCATCACAGTGGGGGAGAGTTGTCAAGCTGTGTTTGGCCAAGTTAAATGAGGAGACCAGATGGTCAGAACGAAAGGAATTTCAGTCCAGGTGTAGGAGAAGAAAAGCTGGGAGTAAAACTGCACAGTTTTTGACCAACATATCAAAACACTCAGCACTGGGGGTGCATTACCAAATGGTGGGATTCACCAGCAGAGGTTTGCAAAATAGGAGTTCCTTTATACGTTAATCTCCTAGGACTTTCTGCCAAAACTTCAAAAATTATCTTGCCGTGCTGGGATTTTTGCTGCCCAGGCTTTTAGTTTCCAGAGACAGAGATATTGATTTATGTTAAAAACAACAAAAAGAATAAAAACAAAGCAGGATGTAAAGAAGTCACTGGGATTTTGGTTTGCATTGTTTGTTTGCTTGCTTTTAAGCAAGGCATTTCAGGAAGAAAGAAAATAAATTCAAAATTAAAGAAGGATGAAAGGAACAAAGAAGAGATCTGAAAGGCAATTTTTAAGATCTCTATGCCCCCAAACAGAAAAGGCGGGTGGTACAGAAACGCAGGAGCCATTCTGAGTTGAATCGCCCCATCTCCTGGATAAGGCAGCACTGGGGTGGGGTCAGGAAGCAGAAGACAGAAAGCCAGGCCGAGATCCAGACAGGAAACAGGCCGAGTGCGAACAAGTGTCTTGGTGGTAGGGACAGATGGAAAAGGAGACTTTAGAGACACACTGCTGAGAAAGGAAGAGCCTGCCTCGTTAATGTCCTCCGATAAAGCATTTCATCACGGCTGGCGTTCAGAGGCTTGCTTTTAAAGTGCTTATTGCTGTGTTTGATAAAAAACGGCAGGTCTTCTGTTCTGTGGTCTCCTAGTGTAAACGCCTCCCAAAGGGCATAAACATGAGACATGGTACAGGTCAGCATTATCAGAGTGTGCTAAACCTCTGGTATCCATTGGGATTGCAAGGGTGACCTAATAACAATGTGACATGTCTGTCGCTGAGTTTATCGACCACTTTCATAGAGGTGCTCTCATTGGAACATTGCAGCAACTCTGTGACATAAATGGGGAACAAATTATTGTCACCATTGCCAAGATGAGCAGACTGAGGCTCAGTGGGGATGGATGGGTTGCCACGGTCACCCAGCCAGCAAATTGCAAAACCAGAACCAGAACCCAGCTTTCTGTCTCCTACAATGTTGCTTTTCCATTGCATTATTTAGGTATGAGTTAGTTAAGAACACTGAGTGAGTGAGCACTCTGCTAGACGCCGTGGGGAAAGGCAGAGGAACAACCCAGATGCGACCCTTGTCCTTGAGACTCTTCAATCTAAAAAGGGCGAGGGACAGATGCAGATAAATGAATCTATGCACAAATGTTCCCACAAGCATACCCTTAACTAGATGTTCAGACATATTCATATACCCTAAGGGAATTGTTGGAAGCTTCTGGAAGTCAACCTCTGGGGATTTGAAAAGCCTCAGAAAACTGACCTTGGCTTGGCTATGGAGGCTCGTCCAGATTATAGGAGCTATGTGAGTGGGGACTCAGATTTGGGCCAAACGATGCATTTAAATGAAAGGAAGGGATTTGGATTTGAGATTTGAGCATTTGCTGGGCAACAAAGAAATCAAACAGCCTTTGAAAACTTCCCTGGGGTGGTTTCTCCACCTAAATAATGGGACTTTTCAGACTCTTCGCAACTTCACAAATGTCAAACTTTGAACGGCTTGGTCTCTTGGCTGGGTCTGGATAATCTCTGAAAAGCAAAGGATGCAGAGTAGGAAAAGTGGGGGTGGAAGCACAGCACTGAGATGGGCAGTTTGTCCTTGGGCCACCCAATCTCTTGCCTTAAATTACCTGTACAGAAAGTAACAGTGGGAAGACACCACAGACCCATCTTTTCATGACACAGTGACTTCATTACCTGGCAGCATCAGCCTGACTTCTCTTTTAGGAAGCATGCTTCTGCTCCCAATAGGTACAGTCTTAGGGCTCTGGAAACCAAGGTCATCACTTGCCTTTGGCCAAGGGTGGGCTTCAAACACAAGCGGGGCCGATCCCTTCTCTCCTCCCTGGATCTGAATCCTGAGCAGAGTGACTCACAGAACTGAAATCGGCTGTGGGTCTCTGAACAGACAGCCCATTGGTGTCTGCTCCCCAGAGCCCCAATCCTACTTCTTTTCTCTGAAATGCTCCCTATTATTCCTCTAAATTACTTTCTTGCTTCTTGGCCAAAGTTTATTTCTATTGCTTGTTGTCAAAGAACCCCAAAGGAAAAACAAGTGAAATCATAAACATATTTGTAGGTGCCTGGGCTTTGCCTGCCTCTGTCCTTCCTCCAGGCTACCTGCCTCAGGAGCCACCACGGAGGACGGCAGCTCTATCCCATGACCCGTTCTCAGAAGTGGAATACGTAACATCAGTGGGTTGGAACAGTTGGTGCAATACTTTATGATGTGGGCTTCTATTTCAGAAAAAAATTACTAGGAATTACTTGCCCTTCAATCTCCATGTCCTTCTGCAAGTTGACATTAATTACAAGTCTCAGCAGTAAATTTATATACCATATGCTCAATATCATTTCCAGTTACAAATATAATTTCATTTCTGTATTTCTTTATAAGCCAGAGCAGCAAAACGCATTCCCAATGTCACTCTTATAGTGTTTACATCCTATACTATACTATGGTATACTAAATATACTATAAATACATACTACAGTATACTATAGTATACATACTATGAAACTTATAGTAAATGATAAATACAGTAATGGAATGCCTGCAAATATATAAAGTCCTTTGCTAAACAAGTTGACTTTGTATCTCTATCATGTAGGATCCCTTGTTCTTTGACAATGTTTGGGAGAACATGACACAAGAAAGGTTGATAACACTTTGCTAGAGAATTCAAAAGGTAGCCAGAAATGAAGGAAAATCCTACAGCTCTGGAATTGCATGAAAATATACTGCAAACGAGACCAAGGTAAAATCTGAATGCCATCTTCAAGTGCTAGAGGGGTTGCAGTGCAGAGAAGGGAGAGAGAGTTTGGGGTGCAGTGGGCTTCAGCTCCAGAAGGACCTGGGTTCATCTCCCCTTTCTGTGTTTCCTTTGGGTACAGTTCCAGGCTGTCTGACTTTGAAACCCATGGCTTACCCATCCTGCTGTGGTCTCTACTGAAATACAATCTTGTCTCCACCTGACATATGCTAGGCATGATTGGCATGTTTTAATATATTGAAAAATGCCAGTGATAAAGTGGGAGAGAAACAGCAATGAAAAGTATTAGTGGAGATAATAATGTTCAAACAGAATTGATACTTTCTAAGGGAGTACTTGAGGGATTCAAGTATATTCCTATCTAACCTTTCCAGCTCCTATTGAACGTCCCCCTTTTCTGCTCTTCTGTAGCTAACATCTATCATCTTGCACTGCTAACCTGGGAACCTCACTACTCGGGCTTCTATTGTGAGATGACTGTTACCATGGAAATACCTTTTGTATTCCAAAAGGTAAGTTGTATCAGGATTTAATCAGGGAATTCTATGGGGATAAGGGGTTTATTACAGGAATTAGACTTTTCACAACTGTGAGAGAACCTGGGAAACTGAAGGTATCAAGAGAGGAATTAGAGAAGCAAAGAAAGAATCACTAACAAGCCCTCTTGAAGCAATGGGGCAGGTGGACAAATTGGCACTTCCGGGCAACTCTGAGAAGCCAAGTACACCCAGTCCGTGAAGTGGACAGCAAAGGGGGATCTCTTCTAGGCATCCATGGGAAGTTGATGTTTCTGTGTAGGTCCTGCTTCTCTGGGCCCATGGCTGAGTATCTGGTAAGTTAGCAGGTCTACAATGGGGAAGACGAGCAGGATGCAGAGTGAAGGAGAGTGAGAACAAGCTAGGGCCCACAGAGGACCTCTGCATCCTTGCAGCAACGTACCTGGTTGTGATGAAGACCTGCTAAGAGCAATGACCATGGTTTACTCCACCTTCAAAATCTTGAACACGTTCCTCTCTGGCCAACTCTTACCTGGAGCCATGCAAGGTTAGGGAGAGGAAGAGAAGGGAATTCTGTGAAATGTAATTCCTGGCTTAACCAAGTCAACAATAGAAAGATTCCAGAACAGGACACCCCTTGTCAACTTGGTACATCTCTCTCTTTTTTTTTTTTTTTCCTGATATTCAACTTCCAAATAAAAGACAATGGAAAAATCATGTTTTCACCTAACATGAAGCAATCATCCCTCATACCAATGAAAAAAGGCTAACTCTCTCAACTATGTCACTTTACACATCTTTGTCACTTTATCTGTGTCACTTTTCATCTTGGGGCTATGTTCATTTCACTGCTAGCTGAATCACACTGTCCCTTTAATAACCAGTAACTTTAATAACCTGTAACCTATTATAATCTCTTGAAACAGATAGAAGGCTAACCACTTTTATCACATCTTAATTAGATAGTAAGCAAATAAGAGAAGAAAGAAGAAAAGAAAAAGAATATGTGTGTGGGGGGGTGTGGGGAGGTGTAGATTTATATGTATGCATTTAATGAAATACATATTTAAGTGCATCCATATTTATATTATGCACACAGTAATATATCAAAACAAGGAAGAAATGCTCACCAGTATTATAGTCATTTCTGCAATTGATCATGTGGTCACAGCTGGTATTTATAATTTCTTTCTTCCATTATCCTTTCTTTATTCCCTTTGCCTCAGCGAGTCCCTTGCCCAGTCATACTTCTATGTCTAGTGGACTGACCCAAACCCTAATTCTATTAACAGTCTTCATTGAGTGGTAATTTTCTATTAATTATTATCACAGGGCATGGGAGTCCTAAGAAATGTTGCAAAGGATTGCTTGCATTCCAGACATACTCTTCCTTGCCCTTATTGTGTAATAGCAACTGAATTTCCCCTTGATAGTGAGAATCAATCACCCCAGCCAGAACAGTAACCCCGTTCTTTGCCTGTTGGTTCCCTAGCGTGAGGACCTCCAAGTGGCCAGGTAGCAGTCTTAGTCCATAGTTAAATGGAACTATTATTTGTCTTTGATACCCTGTTAAAAGCACCCAAAACCTGCTCAGCTTTTCTCAAGGTGACAGATGTCTTTCGAGTTCTTTTGAGCAATTTCTTGATTATCTCTGGCACACGAGCTTGGAATTCAATGCACATTAGGTCTTCCACATTAAAAAAACATTCCACTTGGAAATCAAAAGAAGGATGAGAAGGAAGAGGAGGAAGAAGAGGAGAAGGACAAAAGAAAGATGTCATTCTCAGGGAAGGCAGGTTTTTCCAGATAGGATTATATCACCATTGTTTTTGTCCTTGACCTTAGAGCCATCACCACATGTGTTGCTTTGTGGACCTGAAATTCTATTTTATGGTTTGACTGCCATGAAAAAATTAATGTGAGAAACCTGTGCTTAAGAGCAATGAAATCATACGATTCTCGGTGCCTGGTGCTGTGTTAATTCAGAAATATGAAATAATGCTGGAAACAAAAACAAAAAAAGTAACTTCCAATCCTGTGTAGGCTTTAAGAAAAAGTTTAATGGGGCTAAAAATAACAAAAATTATAATTTGACAAAATATTGAACACTTAGTTTGAGATAGAAATTGGTAGGTGAAGGGGGAAAGATTTGCGTTGGCTGGGTTTTAACCTATAAATCAAGAGAAATCAACTGAGAATTTAATCAAAACATGTGCTGTACATAGTTTCCACTGGCCTTGTGCTACCAAGGTTAGAATTATAGTTGAGTTCACTAGTGAGAAAGCATGAAAAATTACTGATAGCTGCCCTCTTGGGCCTTATTGCTTTTCTGAGAGCTACTGCGGGAGACTTGACCTTCTATGATGGAAGCTTCAGAGGATTGATAGGAAATGTAATCATGGGGGTTTAACAATTTGAATCCAAAGCACTTTTCAGGTGTCCAGGACTTGTAAGCATCTTCCTCGTGTGACTGGCAAAATTGGATGGCCTGGATGTTCCTTGGTAGGGTTGTCCTGAATGATGGAAAATCACTAAGACTTCAGCAAAATCTAAGTCATGCCAAACTAATGAAAATCAGGGTATCTTACATTCCCATCACTACCCTATCTCATTCCTTCATTTGTTCACTCATTCATTCAAAAAATATTCATTAAACACTGTAGAAGATGCTTTTGGTGCCCACCCATATCCTTTGGACCTTGCCGCTTTGGTACACTTCGGCCAACTCCAACTGCCAGTATCTGTATCTCTTTACCCAAAGGCTTTCTCCAAAGCCACTCTACTTGCACTCACTGCCAGATGGAAGTGAGGAGGAATTAATACTCCCAGGAGCAGCTCCCATCAATACCTGATGAGAGTTTAGTAAAAGTAGCTGAGCTCCCTCACTCCTGGCGTGGGACAATAGTAGAATATGTTCTAAACCATTTCCCAGCATTTCCTTACAGAACTGAGCTCCAGTGGCCCACAGTTTTAGCTGGTGTGTTAATGAAGCATTTTTAAGCTGGCTTTCCTTCTGTGCACACTTACACAATCAACTACCAGTGTATCCCACACCTCCCAATTAAATGACCTCTACTCTAATCCTTATCTCAGAGTCCACTTCCGGGGAACCCAAACATCTACTATGTGTTAGGCACTGTGACATGGATTCATTAATACAGGAATCATCAGATTACGAGGTTTCAGATGCTAGTGACAAGTGGTGGGATTATGTATAGTGGAAGTTTCAGAGTCTATTCTAACAATTTATGACATCACTGTGAAGTTTAAACTTGCAAAACATTTGAAACCATGCCTGGCATAGAGTTGCAACAAGTAATCATTAGTTATTACTTTTATTATTCTACTGAGCTAAGACTTGAGTGTTTAGCAGTCCCCTCTTAAAATATAAATTCCCTTGCAAAGGTAATGCAATAAGCTCTTAGCAGCCATTAACACTTTAGGAAGAATAATGGTATCAGAGAAGCTTTAGTAACTGTGCTAGACCTTGAGAAAATGAGACAAAGGGCAGGGTAAGCTTTGAAGATGTTAGGGGGAGGAAGGAGGGTGGATTGACAGGAATGGGAGGACAGCAGGAGGGATGAGCCAGTCCAGTGGGGCAGTAGGCAAAGAGCAGCCTGGGGACTCGTGGCAGCTGGGTGGTGAGGCATATTATTAGAGCAGTTGAATCTAGGCTTCTCTGAATCCAAAGCCCTCAATAGAAATATGGGAATGCTGAAATGTGAACCTAGGTCATGTTCATTCATTTGTTCATTTATCAATTTGATATATTTGTTCAACACATATTTATTCAAACTGGAGTTTCAAAAGCCATCAGTCCTCCCAATAGGAGGACACATGTTTGTAAACCAATGATGTGAAATGAGGAAGCATTATGCGTGCTTTGGGAGAACGTGTGTGTGGGTCAGAAGCAAGAGAGCAGCTCCCTCCATCCCGGGAGGCAGTGCAGGAAGGCCAGGAAGAGGGGAGGCTGGACCTGATTTTGAAAGCAACTGACCCATTAGCCCTGCTCCCTAGGCTTCACTCCACTGTCTGCCCAGTGTGGGAGTGTGGGCAAGTCACTTCGATTCACTGAACCCCACTGATTCATCTGTAGTGTGGGGACCCCAACCCTAACCTCACAGGGCTGCTCTGAGCACTGCAGCGTAGCAGGTACAGGCGAGGGCTCAGCAGCTGCTCTGCCAATGCCAGTTCCCTCTATCTTTCCTCCAAAAGGTCAGACTAACTTTCAAAGTACAATTTAATGAGTAGCTAGAATGCAGTTTTCAACGAATGTTACGGGTTATAGTTGCACCGTTTCAGTTATTTCCTCCTAGCTATTCTAATACTCTAGCATCTTAAAAAAAGTATTAATATAAAGATTCAGTATTTGTAATCCTTTGTTAAATCCTATCTTTTCTGTTGCTACCCCTTCCTCTTGTTGAATCACTTTCTGGATCTACAGGGATGTCTAGCAGCGACCTCCCTAACTTGTTCATATTGAAAAGGGGTGTTGACATTATGGGAAAGGGGGCTGCATCTAGTTGATGTCCTTGAAGAGGCTGTTGCCTCTGGGCAAAAGCCAGACTGAAAGGAGCAAGATGCAAATAGGCAAACTGCTTCTCAATATAAGGACCTTTAGGCTTGTTAACAAACAGTTTTAACTGCAGAAGGAGCCCCACTGGGCCTGAGGGGTCCCCGACACAGCAGTGTAGGGACATCAGCAGAGGCAGGAGAGCACAGAGGTTGAGGGGGTGAGCTCCTGAGTCAGACGGTCTGAATCCAAATCTTGGCTTCAATCCTTATTGAGTATGTGATCTTGTGCAAGTTCCTGGACTCTCTGAGCTTCAATTGCATCATCCAAGCAATGCCAGTGGTATATTAAGAGTTCTCACCTCCGAGTGTGTTATAAGTGTGTGAAATGAGGTAACTGAAGTGCCTGGCACATAATAAGCACTCAATAGATGTAGTTATCTGGAAGGGATTCCTGGTAGAGGGAGAAATTATCTGTCAAGGGTCCTAACTTCTATATCTCTAGGACCATGGATTAACAATCCCCAGAAGGAATAGGATAGGGCCTGAGTGGTTCAATGCCTTAGATTTAGGGAGCTTTGTATTTTCACAGCAGATATTGTCAATATCCTGCCCACATGCCTAGACATTCTCGTCTACATACTGAAGGCTGATTACTGCACGTACTTGCAACTCTGCCTGAGAGAGGACTAGCTTGGCCTGCACTCAGGGCAGGCTGAATGTGTCCTCAACCAAGGTAAAGCTAATGGAGTAAAGACCCCAACTTCCTTGCCTTCTGTTTGGGGAGGCATTTCTACAGTGAATCATGGGTCCTCCAGCAGGGCAGAGTTCCAGTTGGCCCCATGGTAACTTTGCACAACACACCCTTCCCTATCTCACACATCTACTCTGCTGCTAGTGTATTCTAGGGTCACCTCCTAAGTAAATTATCTGCACTCAAATTGCCCTTCATTCTGGGTCTGTTTCTGGGGGAACCCAAACTCCGTCATTGACATAGGCCTTTTAACAAGTTCAACACAAGCCAAATGAAGTGTAAGATTATACAGCTACCTGTGTGCAATCATGACTGTCTAGACAGCCAGTTCAGGTCCAAGCAAAGTTTTGCTTGCCTGAATTATTTGGGTTGGCTTGCCCAGGCAGCCCTGGACGCCCTCCAAAATTCTTCCAGCCCCCGCTTTCCTTTAGTCTTGAATGTTTAACCTCCTAAGTTGGCAGGACTTGGATGGGAACAGCATACAATTCTGTGAAGGACAAATTTGGGGCACTCCTATGAGCAAGAATGAGGACAGAAACAGATTTTCTCTCAGTTTCAAACTGGAACAGACAGGTCTTCCCACTAAGCCATCAGAGAGCAAGAACCAACTCTTCTGAGCCCAGAGATGAGGCTCAAACTGCTATTTCTCTGGAAATCCATGCCATTATCAAAGGCAAGCTATTAACAGAGTTGGGAGAATACATGGAAATGAGGACAAGTCATCCTCACTTGGAAGCACTAATAGCAAGTCCCCCCTGGGTCTGTAGTTCCCATCCAGGCTTCTGAGTTACTCTTATGACTGTGCTCAGCAGAGATGATGTGATTCATGCACTCATAACTGGGCCCTTGTGAGAAAGCTGCCAGCTGAGCAGATGGAGAACCCTAAATCCATCTCAAGATCAGAAATGGGGCAGGAGATTCAACGACAGGAGCCCTGTCTATCCTATCTCTTCTTTGAGAATAAAGGAGGGGACAGGAGTGGGGAACTCAGCATTTCAGACCTATAAACGAGAGGGCATGGCTTTCCAGGGAAGACAGAGCCAGTGAGATGGTAATAAAGGTGAAGACTTATTGAGGCATCGTGTGTGCCAAGATTGAGCTAAATAAGCATGTTATACACACAATTGTATTTAAGTCTCCCCACCCCTCTCTCTCAGGTGTATATTATTATCTATAGTTTAGTGATGGGGAAATTGAAGTTTGGAAATAATAAGCTTTTTGCCTACGATAAACTGTTTCATAAGTCAGAAAGATGAGATTTGACCCCAGTATATCTGACCCCAAATGTGTGTTCTTGCTCATTACACTGAGAGAACTTGACTCATTAGAACAATCATGAATTGTGATCCACACTGCTGGTCTTTCTCTTTGCTGTAACTGTAGTAGATATCTGTGGTGTGCTCACTCTACACTAAGTAGTGGCTTAGGAGATATAAAGATGAATGAACCAGGGGTGCTCCCTCCTTGAGATCATTTTGATTTTTTTCTCTATTTGCTTCTTTATTCACCGCATTCAATTATTCAACAAGCTTCTCTTACAAAGTCTCCCACACCTTGCCCTTCCTCTCCACTTCCCCAGGCACTAGGGAGCTGCCCCACATAATGTCCCTCCTGATGGTGCCACAACCCAGCCTCCCAGTCGGCCTCTCAGCCTTCAGATTGTTGGAGGAAACTTCTGAAGTGTGGCCTGTGCAGTGTCACATTGGACACACTGAGAACTGTGTGACCTTGAGCAAGTTAACCCTCTCTTTGGGTTATGATCTGTGAAATGGAAGAATTGGATGTGGGGGCTTGGGGTTTCTTGGAAGTGCTTCAAGAGCCTTTTCATGTGATTTATTCATTCATTACTTATTAAGCCCATACTGTGCGCCACATACTATCCTAAGCATTAAGGATAGAACAGCAAACAAAAACAAAAGAGTCTGCTCTCACTAAGTTTACTTTCTAATAAGGGTAACAGATAATAAATAAATAATTTATGATATGTCAGGTGTTAAGAAGAAAATTAAGCAGTTGTCATATTTTAAAAAGGGTGTCCAGGAAAGGACTCATCATGGTGGCACAGATATAGAGGGGCTTGAGGGAAGTGAGGGAACAAGCCACATGGATATTGGGGGAGGGTTCTTCAGGCAGAAGGAACCAATACAAAGACCCTGACATAGGAGTGTGCTTGACACATTAAGCATCAAGAAAGAAGGCTGGAATAGAAGGAATGTTGGAATGAGTTTCAAGAGCTGAAGGTGTTCCAGTTTGCTAATGCTGCCTTTTTGCAAAACACCAGAAATGGATTGGCTTTTATAAAGGGGGTTTATTTGGTTATAAAGTTACAGTCTTAAGGCCATAAAGTGTCCAAGGCAAAGCATCAATAGGGTAGCTTCACTGGAGAAAAGCCATTGGCATCTGGAAAACCTCTGTTAGCTGGAAAGGCACGTGGCTGGCATCTGCTTGCTTCCAGGTTGCATTTCAAAATGGTGTTCTCCAATATATCAGCTTTCAACGGCCATCTTTAAAATGTCTCTCTAAGCTGCTCTCCAAAATGTCACTCACAGCTGCTCTGAGATCCTTCTGTTTGTCAGCTCATTTATATGGCTCCAGTGGTTTAATTCAGACCCACTCTGAATGGGTGGGGTAACACCTCCATGGAAATTCTCCAATCAAAGTCATCATCCACAGTTGGGTAGGTCATATCTCCATGGAAACATCCAATCAAAAAGATTAATCAATCTGCCCCCACAAGATTGCATCAAAGAACATGGCTTTTTCTGGGGGACATAATATATACAGACTGGCACAACAGGGAACAAATTATGGGGGGGGGGCTTGTAAATGCTGGTAGGCCTATGGTAAATCATTGGAAGGTTTGGAGAAAAGGAGTGACAAGATCTGACTTACATTTTAAAATAATACAAGATTCAATTAGGGTGTACATTGTCAAGGGAGGTACATTAGTTTCCTAGGGCTTCAGTGACAACGTACCATAAACCATGTGGCTTACAATGACAGAAATTTATTGCCTCACAGGTCTGGAGGCCAGAAGTCTGAAATCTAGGGGTTGGAACGGCCATGCTTCGTCTGAAGTCTCTAAGGATGAATTCCTCCTTGGCGTTCCCTAGCTTCCAACGGTTGTCAGCAATCCTTGGTATTGTAGACTCATCATTCCACTCTCGGCTTCATTATCACATGGCATTCTCCCTGTGTTTTCTGTGTCTCTGTGTCCAAAGTTTTCTCTTCTTATAAGTTCATCGTTCTTTGGATTTAGGATCCACACTAATTCACTGTGACCCCATCACAGCTTGATTACATCTACAAAGACCCTATTTCCAAGCCAGTTCATATTCACAGGTCCTGGGGTTTAGAACTTCAACATATTTTTTGTGGGGGGAGCAAAAGTCAACTCATAACAAGGACAGTAGAGAGACCAGTGAGGAGATATTTGCAAAATCCAAGTCAGGGCTGAGGGTGGCTTGGACCAGGCTGTGAGCAGTGAATGAGGATCTACTTTGGAGCAACACTAGCAAGATTTGCTGATATATTGAATGTGTGGTGACAGAAAAGGGAGGCCAAGGCTTGTGGCCTGAGCAACTAGAAAAATTAGTTGCCATTTATGAGATGTGGAATCCTGCAGGTAGGAGAGTTTGGGAGGGAGGTTAGGAGCTTCGCTTTGAACATGTTAAGTTCAGTGTCTGGTGGAGACATGGTATAAGACATTTGACTTATGAGTCTGGAGTCGAGAGGAGCAGTCTGGGCTGGAGATAGAAATTAGTGAGTCATAAGCATGGAGATGGTGTTTAAAGTCATGACACTGAATAAGCTCAAGTAGAGAAAGTGTAGATGGAAGAAAAGGACAGACCCCTGGGGCAAGCTGGTGTTTATTAGAAGAGGAGAAGGGGAGAAACCAACAAAGGAGGCTAAGAAGGAGCAACTGGTAAGATAGGAGGAGGACTGGAAAAGTGGCATCCTGAAAACTAAGGGGAAATATTCTCAAGGAAGAGGAAGTGATCAACTGTGGCAAATACGGTTGCCTAGGCAAGAAGGAAGAGGATGGAGAATTAACCACTGGATCTGGTGACAAGATGGTCATTTGTGATGTTGGTCAGAGTGGTTTCAGTGGAGTGGGTAGGTTGTGGAGAAGATTAAGTGTGCAGGGCTCTGGGGCCCTTTATTCTTTTCAATGTCACCTTGTACACATACACACATGCACACACACACATACACACTTGACATCCTGATGAATATAGAGAAAAATATCTTAAAGTAGTTACCTTCAATTTATTTTTTCATTTCAACACTCTCTTTGTATGAATTCATGACTTTGTTTCCTAACCAGTCAAAAGCATCCACATTGCCTCACGGAGTATTGGGAATGTTAGAGCAGAAATGAAAAATTAAAAAAATAAAAGAACTTGTCAATGTTCAGTTTAAATTTAGGATGGCAAAGCCCACAACAGAAATACTAGTTTTAAAAATGGAAGGCTTTGCTTTGTGAAGACAAGTTTTGTCAAAAGAAAAAAAAATCCGGTATAATCGGGACATTAGGAGCAGAATGGAGAGTTTATACAAGAACATGAGTTGTAGAAAATAGAGGAAGTCCTAGACCACTTACTCCACCAACCTCGGGGATTAGAGGAGGGTCAGATGGGGAGGGTGGGGCTGCAGGGAGAAGGTGGGCATGATCTTGGAGAATGTCTTTGGAGTTTTAGATGGGAGACTAAACCTTGATGGTGAGGGAGGCAGTTACGTAGAGAGCACCAGAGGTCAATACCCAGGGACTAGCCAGCACCAGGGAGCTTCGTGGGAGTCAAGCTGTAGCCTGTGACCTATTTGCCTCCATTGCATGAGCAATATACACAACCATCTCATGGGGAGAAACCAAGTGAGCTGCTCTTCTCACTGCTGTCTGGGGAGGTTCTTCTGTCATCTGCCTGCTCGTTTCTGTTGAATTGTCTAGCCAAAATGATTTCTAATCAAGCCCTAAGATTTTGCTGAGTCCTATCTTCACTTACCCATACAGACGTCCCACTTATAAGTGACCCAGGACAATTTATCCCCGGAAACCCTAGCGTTCTGGTGCTAGGTGATCCTCGGGATTCTTTGGCTTTCCCATCACATGGTGATGTCCTTTCCTTTCTTCTCCTCTTCCCGTTTTCTGCTGACTTTTAGCTTCTGGCTCTTCATAAGGCCTCTAGTAATCTGGATTAAGACCGAACCTGCTTCAGCTGGTCCACACCTTCATTCAAAATAGCGTCTTCAAGTGACCCTATTTAGGAAGGGTTCACAACCACAAGAATACGGGTTATAATTAAGAACATGTCTAAATTGGGGTACATAGTTCTACCTATGCAGGCACGTATAAGGGTTTGGAAGTCATAACTCCTGTCCTAACAACAAGAAAAAAGGTGAACAAAGTAAAAATCGATGACTTTGCTTAGACCCATCAGAGAGGTGAGGTCTCAGGGAACCTGCCACCCCGAAACCAGGAGAGTTCTTAGGGAAGTCCAAAGACAACAGGGGAGACAGAAACAAGGACAATAGAGTAATTTGAAGCCCATGGCACATACAGCTGCTGCAAACCTGAATCGCAGCCCAACTCCTAGGCAGGTTAATACGAATCCTCACATCAGAGGCATATTTATCTCAGTTCCTACTAACCGATACCATAGATCCAGCTTTCAACAAAAAATTACAAGTCATGATAAAAGGAAAGAAAAAACCCAGCTTGCATAGACAAGCCAAGCACATCAAAATCAGACCCAGACATGATGTGAGATTTAGAATTATAAGCCAGGTGGTCAAGGTGAACGTCAACAGTGATAAATCATGTTGATGGCTGTACCCTTGATAAGATGTGATGAAAATGGCACTTTACTTCTGTGGCATTCCTCCTCAAAACACATAACTCCAGTCTAATCCAAGAAAACATTATATATAGTGACACTGAGGGACATTCTACTAAATACCTGACCAGTACTCTTCAAGACTGGCCAGGTCATCATAATTGAGGAAAGACTAAGAAACCATCATGGTCAAGAGAAGCCTAAGGAGACAGGACAACTAAATGTAATGTGGTGTCCTGGATGGGATCTGGAACAGGAAAAGGATACCAGGTAAAAACTAAGGAAAACTGAATAAAGGATGAACTTAAGTTAATAATTTATGAATGGTATAGTGTGCCGTACTAAAGTATGATTTAATAATAGGAGAAACGGGAACTCTCTATACTATATGGGAACTCTTTTTACTATCTTCACAATTTTTCTGTAGCTCTAAAAGTATTGTAAAAAAGTTAAAGTTTATTAAAAGAAAAAAATGTTTGGGGACTCCTGGGCTAGATGGTCACCAAGGTGTCCTCAGTTCTAATAAACAATGGGGTTTTGTTTTGTTTTGGTTTTGGCTCTTCTAGCTAGGGAACCCAGAGGTCTAAGTTATCTCTGGTCCTCTGTAGAAAACTTCTGGGTGAAAACAGATTGAAGGATGCAGGAAATGGTACCAGGGATGGAAAGGTTGCTAAAGAGGACTTTTGAAATTTCAATTGTATTGGTTAAGACCGCAAGTCCTACATTTTTTAGCTGAGTGATCTTGGGCAAGTTACTTAACTGCTCTGGGACCAGTTTTCTCATCTAATAAACTGGGAATAAATACAATGGTAACTAGCTCATAAGATTGTTATCAGGATTAAATGCGTTAGTATTTGTACAGTGCTTAGAACAGTGCCTAGCACATGGCAATTACTAACTACACCTTTGTTAAATGATTGAAAGGTAATTATCTGAAAGTAACCTTCTATGTGGAAACAGTAGGATTTATGGCCACCATATGGTAGTTTATGGACTGAACCATTAAAAAGTCAAACCATGATTTCCCTGAATATTTATTTAATACTAATTGAGCACATTTTATTTGTCTGGAATTGTGCTAGGCACTTCACATATATTCAATGAATTTAAACTTTAATAGCCAACAGTTCCTGATAACTTTCTTTTCTCATCCTTTGTTAACAACCCAAATGTGTGTTCAGTCCATACTGGCTGCCCCTGATCCTGGACTGCTCCAGTATGGTCAGATACTGCAGCTAGACTATGAGGTTTTTAAAGGAAAGCATGCTTCAGACTCATTCTGTTAAAAACCGGTGGTGGCACTTTTAAGGAAAGCTTGTTTCCAGTCTCCTGTGTCTGTTCGTGTTCTTCCTAAATTCACTTTTGCTTCTTGCATCCCAGGAATGAAGTGTCACACCAAGTAAATTTGCTGGCATCACATGCTGATGATATGTATGGCTCAGGGATTTGTAAGTGAAGAGGCGGGAGGACTGGCTCCATCTGTCTCTTCATGATCAGTCTGCTTCTGTTAGTTGTGGTTGCTTTTCCAACCATGAACCTCAACTGAGGATCTGCAGCCTTGGTGTCCCAACTTGTTTTCCTAAGTTAAGGCTTGGTCTTGGTGTCTGGAAAGGAATTTGAATATTCATGGAGGCTCAAGCCATCCAGAGAAAAAATTAAAAGTCACCATCAAGTAATGAAACCAGACCATTGGATGTCTTATATCCTGGCTCCAAATACAGATAACAAAGAGGAGTTCAGAAAGGATTTCAACAATGGCAGCATTGTTGGGCTAAGTCTCAGCTGCCTCTGGTGACTTAGGAGCCAATAGATTTGGATCTGGCATTTTCAAGTATCAGTCTCACAATTTCTTGTCGTACTTGATACTTCCAATATGGCTGATGCAGGGAGTTGAAAGGAGCACCATAACAGCGCATTGCTTAATTCCCTATTATATCATTACTACTCTTCTTTGGACTGCCTCAACAAGCAACCCCAAATCCTAACAAATCTTATTCTTCTTAAGGGACTAACAAACAGTTCTAAATTTTAGCATATGTTATGGACTGTATTAATGGCAAGGTCCACTTGATTCTGCCTTCTAATTGCCATCATATCTGCCTCTTCCACCTACATCTCAATAGCTCCTACCTCAAGCTGTCAACATATTTTTCCTATGCTAATGTAATCCCTTCCCTATTGGCTTCTCTGCGTCTGGTCTCACTCTATCCCCACCACAATCCATTCTTCACACTGCCCCCAACTGTTGTTTTAAGGATATATAATAGAAAGAAATATTGATATTTTATTTATATAATTAATAAACTCTAATGCCTTTCAAGGTGTAGGAAGATGCCTTCACTGGCAGATCTTTTATTGCTGAGTGAGATATTGGGCACGAAAGTGCCGGAATAGAGCTCAATTGTTTTGCATAAGAAAGAAGAAGAGATGGTTAGATTTGGGGGAAGAAGGCAGGAGAGGATGATTTGCAAATAAAGACCTTGAGCCTTAGGAAATTAAAAGCTTTGGGGGAAAGGGTCTAGAGAGAGATTGGGGGACCAGCTAGCAGCCAAAAGGAGGGACTCGGGAATGGGGATTTGGGTAATGAGATGCTGTGCAATCTGAAATGTGACTCCCTCCTCAGTCTCATACATAAAATCTTCAGTAAAATCTACATTTCTCACTAATGTTTTGTGGAATAAATTGTTACTTGGGGGAATGTGCAAAAGCACTGAGTCCTGCCACAAAAACTGTGTGGGGCAAAAATCCAAGATAGGATGTAGAGCTAGCCAATCTGTGCAATGTGCAGATTCAATCTCCCTGCTCCCCTGATGAAGGTCTTCCATGAATCTCCATCCCCCACAGGATGACAGTGGAGGGGACCTTAAATACTTTAGCATGGGATACACGATCCTTTCTGTTGAATCGTGTTCCCAAAAATGACATGTTGCAGTCCTAACCCCAGTGCCTATGAATGTGACCTTACATGAAAAAAGGGTCTTTGTATATGTAATCAAGTTAAGATGTCATACTAGATTAGGGTGGGCTCTAAATCCAATGACTGATGTCTTTACAAGAAGGCCATGTGAAGACCCAGGGACACAGAGACACATAGAGAGAATACCAGGTAAAAACAGCAGCAAAGATTGGAGTGTTGCAGCTGTTCACCAAGAAATGCCAAGGATTGCCAAGGATAGCCGACAACCATCAGAAGCTAGGAGAAAGGCATGGAACAGATTCTTCCTCAGTGCCTTCAGAAGGCACCAAACTTGCCAACATCTTGATTTCAGACTTCTAGCCTCCAGAACTATGGGAGAATAAATTTTTGTTAAGTCAACCAATTTGTGGCACTTTATTACAGCCTCTTTAGGAAACTAATACACTTCCCAGTCTGGCCTCCACAGATGTCTCTGGCTTTATCTTCTAAGCATCTCTCTCTCTCTCTCTTCCTCTCTCTTTCTTCCCCCACACCCCAATACCCCAGAGCACTGAACTGTAATCCTAACAAAGACTGACATGATGGTATATGTTATTTCACTGTCTAGACTGTCCTTTTCCTGCACTTGTTTATCTGGAAAACACTTCCTTCTTATCCATCAAGCAGACTTAGGCAGCCCCTTCTCCAGGCTCCCACTTTACCTTACTGATAAATATATATAATAACATCACACTTTACTGTAATTGCATATTTGCATATCTGTTTCTCTGACATGACCATAAGCTCCTTGAAGCCAGGTGTGATGTATTTCTAGCACCTAACAAAGGGTCAGGCATTTAGTATGATGTTTGATGCATCAGTTCACTTTCTATGACTTGAAGTGTCCTACAGAGGCTACCAAAGAAAATCTAACTGTGCAGAAGGAAAGAAAATTCTCAATTGTTCTCTAAAAACTTGCTCACTGCTTCTGACATTTCTCCTCATCAAACCCTGTGTTTAACTGTTACTTTGACGGTCATCGATAAACCATGACTCCCAGCATTCAATCCCTTGGGTCAGCCTTTCCAGCATTGAAACTGGGCTTGGCAAGCATGATGCCAGTGGATACTTTACAAGTGCTTGCACTTTGGGGCTTGCCAACTTAGAATGCTGCCCCTTGGAGGCCAGATGCCAGATGAGGAGGGAGCCCAAGCAGCCATGTGGAGAGGCACACACGAAGAACAACCCAGGCTCTTGGATGATGGTCCCAGCTCAGCACCCAGCCAGTGACTGTCACTAATTTCTAGCCCTGTGAATGAGGACATTTTGGGCCTTCCAACCCTTCCAGTGCCCCAGCCATTACTAGATGAAGAAAAAATCCACATGGTCAATCCACAGAATTGTGAGAAGTAATACATTGTTACTGTTTAAGACACTAAAGTTTGGTGTGGTTTGCTATGCAGTGATAGAAAACCAAAACATCCTTCTGGTCAGCACCCACAATTAAACTGTCTCCTGCTCCTCAGTCTAAGCATCAGTAACACAATTAGTACTTTCCGACTTCAATTATAAATATCTTATATCTAAATTCACATACATGTTGAGTTATGTAAGTATTACACATTGGATTCCCTGGGAAGCATATTCTGAGACCGTGTTCAGCTTGTAAGTTGTTCATTAAGGGGTGGTCTGGGGCTCAACACCCGGGGCAGGAGGGGAAGTTTGGGGCAGGAATGATTGAGCTGTGATGTTGGTCCAGCAACAGCTTTGACTGACCCCACAAGGAGCTCCCAAGCTAGAATGATCCTCCAGAGTTGTCCTTAGTTGAAGCTAGATGGCTAGACCTTTACACTCCCTATCATACAGTTCTTGGATGTGGACATTCCCTGCAGGGTGTGATCTTGAACAAAGCTGCTCTCTGCAGCCGAGGCAGTGCTCAAAGGAGTTCACAGGGGAAGGCTGTCTGCCAACAGCACACCCTGTCACTGGGGAAGCAAATCCTTCAGTTGAAAAGGGATCAGGGCAGCTCATCACAATATCCACCACAGTAAGCTACACCGTATTATTCCCATTTGCCAGATGAGGAAACAGAGGCCCAAAAGGGGTAAGGATGCACAATTAGGTAGAGAGATTAAACTCCAAAGAAACACTGATTTTGCTCTATTACTCTGTTTCTTACAAACTGATGGCTCTTTTCTAAGCTTAGTTTTCTTATTCTGGGGGTCTTTTTTTTTTGTTAGAGAAGTCAGAGATTTACAGAAAAATCATGCAGAAAGGCAGAGTTCCCATACAACCCCTCCCAATTTTCCCTATTATTGACATTGTACATTATTAGTTTGGCACTTTTGTTACAATTGATGAAACCATATTACTATAATTATGCTATCATTATACCATTATTACTATTATACTATTATTATGTGGTGCATAGTTTATATTTGGTTTGACTGTTTGTGTTGTACAGTTATATGGTTTTTAAAAGCTTTTCTTCTAGTATCATATATCCAACCTAAAATTTCCCATTTATACACTTCAAATATACAAATCATTAGTGTGAATTACATTCACAATGTTGTGCTACCATCACCATCACCCATTACCAAACGTTTAACATAATCCAAAACAGAAACTCTGTACATGTTAAGTATTAACTCTCCAATCCCCATCTCCTATACCCACCCTAGAGAAGTTTCAGCAACCACTGTAGATCAGGTCTCCAGATTCTCTATTTCACTTCTAAGCCATTCAGTATAGAGTCTGGGTGCAGAATCATCCAAACTCACCCTGTCTCTCTTAAAATGTATATTAAAAGTTTAAATGTCTTTATAAAATGTTATAGTTCAAGGAAAAGAATAAAACCTTTCCATAAAAGAACAAACACAACCCCTGAAAAATTCTGAAACCAGTTGTGTATTGGAAATGTTAAGGTGGAAGCTTTTTCAATGTACCTCTGTACTGAGACTGCTGGCACATCTCAAGCAATCCTGGCAGAGAGACCCCTCACTGGCAGGGAGAAGTGAGGAGCCAGTTGGTAAAGTGGGTGAACTACCTCACAGAAGGAAGGATCCCAGCTGTTCAGGTGGTGGTTCCTATGTGCCCAAACTCTCAGTCTGCCTCGTTTTGTAGTTTATGCTGACATGCATCAAGGGACTTTGAAGAAAAAGAGCATTGTGGAAAGAGCAGAGTCAAGAATCAGATTCTGGAATGGTCACCGGAGCTGAGCCGGAAGTGCCACATTGTAGAGGTATTTGTGTAGATGCGTATGTATATGTGTCTGTGTTGGGGACTGAGTAACGTCCTCCACAAAAGGTATATTCAAGTCTAAATCTGCCTTCCTGTGGGTGTGAAAATGTCTGTTAAATAGGACCATTTGAAGATACCATTTTAGGAAGGTGTGGACTCATTTGCGAATCAGATCTTCAAAGGTCCTATTTAGATGAGGTCAAGTTGAATCAAGGCGGGCCTTAATCCATATGTACGACATCCTTACAAAGAGAGGAAAGCTAAACAGACACTGAGACTGAGCAGGAGAAGTAGAAGCCAACAGGAGAAGCCGTGTGGTGGAGGCAAAGATGCAAGCCAGAGAACCAAAAGGATTGCAGCAAAGCAGCCCCAGAATGCTACAGACTTTGGGAAAAAATACGGCCTCTGACAACTTGATTTTGGACTCCTAGTCTCTAAAGCCATGAGACAATAAATCCCCACTGTTTAAGCCAGCCAATTGGGTGGTATTTGTCATAGCAGCCATGGTAAACTAAGACATCTGTATAACATTATATGTTTTACACATATTATATTTTATGTATATACAATATTCATGCATTCATTCATTCACTAATATGTAATGTGCACCTCCTATGATCCCAAGCTCCACCCGGGTATTATGCAGTGAACAAGATGGATATGATGCCTGCCCTCACAAAATTCACGCCATAACATTTCACAAAAACAATTAAGCCCTTACAGACAAATGAAAACAGTGAAAAATAAGTGATAAAAGCTACAAGAGGGAAAGCTTAACAGTGATCTTTTACTTGAATGATTTATTCCTTCTGAACCGTACCTTCATTATTTAATTTTTATGGTTTTCTGGATCAGTACAGAATTATTTTTTGGCTATTTTACTTTATTTTTTATCAGAGAAGTTGTGGGTTTACAAAACAATCATGCATAAATACAGGATTCCCATATACCACCCCCCTACCAACACCTTGCATTGGTGTGGAACATTTGCAATTGTTGATAGCACATTTTTATAATTGTTCTATTAAAGTCCATGGTTTAAATTAGGGTTCATTGTTTGTGTAGTGTAGTTCCAGGGATTTTTTAAAATCTTATTCTGTTATCATATATACAATCTAACATTTCCCCTTTTAATCATATTCAGATATACATTTCAGTGCTATTAATTGCATTCACAATGTTGTGCTACCATCACCACCATCCCTAAATCAAAACATTTCCATCATTCCAAATAGGAACTCTGTACATTTTAAGCTTCAAATTCCTAGTCCCTATCCCCAAGGCATATTAAAGGGAACAGTCATACCAGTGACTCCTGCTCAGTTAACTGTACCTACAGGAAATCAACTATTCAAATCAGGAGATCCCACTGCAATCCTTCTAGTGAGTCTGCCCCTAAGTGCAGGTAGGTTATATAGTGACCCAAAGTCCTGTTGTGAATCCCAATTCCCCAAAGATATCAATTTCAAGCCCATCTTTCCTGCACTTTCCCAGGCTAAACAAACACACACCCAGAAACAAAAGAGCTTCTATTGTCTAATTCTCTGCATGAAGAAGCTGGTTTTCAGGTTCAACCCAACCCATTAATGATGTTTTCAAAGTATTTTTATTATGAAATATTAGATACGTATAAGAGAATATATAACTGCTTCCAGCCCTTGAATTATGTGAGTTACCTGAATTCCATTCTGCTTTTCTGTTTCTGTGGCTGACGCTTTGACAAGAACATAAGGTATACCAACATCTAGCAGCTATGGAAAACTCGCTGTGTGCTGGTTACTCTGATGAGGGCTGTCCATGCTTCATCTTATCAATCTTCTCTGAACCTTTGATAAGGTAGGTGCATCATCATCCCTCTTTTGTGTTTTGGTTTTTTGTAACAGCTTTATTGAGATATAATTCACATACCATACAATTCCCCCATTGAAAGTGTACAGTTTAATGGGTTTTAGCATATTCACAGAGCTGTGCAAACATCATCCCATCACAAATCAATTTTAGAATGTTTTCATCACACCCAAAAGAAACCCCATACCCTTTAGTTATCACCCTCAATCCCCCATGGCCTCCCCTCTCCCCCGGGCCTAGGCAACCACCAATCTATTTTTTTTGTCTCTATAGATTTTCCTATTCTAAACGCTTCATATAAATGCAATCATTCAATATGTGGTCTTTTGTGACTGGCTTCTTTCACTTAGCTTAATGTTATCAAGGTTCATTCACGTCGTAACATGTATCGGTACTTTATTGCTTTTTATGACTGAATAATATTTCATTGTATGGATATATCATATTTTGTTTATCCATTCATCAGTTGATGGATATTTGGGTTGTTTGCACCATTTGGCTATTGTGTACAATGTTGCTGTGAGCAATCCAGACAAGCTTTTTTGTGAACATGTGCTTTTTATTTCTCTTGGGTGTAGACCTAGCAGTGGAAATGCTGGGTCATATGGTAACGCTATGTTTAACTTTTTGCAGAACTGCCAGACTGGTTTCCAAAGTGGCTGCGCCACTTTATGTTCCCACAAGTAACACCATCACTTTCTTACAGGGGAAGAAACTCACAAACAGAAAAGTGAGGATGGGATTCTGTGATGATTCTGCATTTACAGGTCCATTAAAGAAGAACTGACAGTGGGAACTTAAAGAGAGCAATTAGATGTAGCAGGTGAAGAAGCAGCCAGTATTATAAAACTGGTGGAAAGAACGTCCAAACGCTTGAGTGTGGAAATGATTACAGGTAGCAGAGAGGTAAATTACAATAATTATTAAAAAGAGGTCTTCAGGATATGGTCAATAGGAGGTACGTGGTGTTTCTTAGAAGTTTCAGGGCAGTGGTGGGAAAAGAAGCCAAATTGCAGAGGGTGACAGAGCAAATAGAAGGTAAGGAGATAAAGTATGTAGGCAGCACATTTTTGAAAATCATCTGGAATAGAACCAAAAAAAAGTGGGGGAGGGGGAGAGTAGGTTAAAGGGGAAACAAGGTTCATGGAAAAGCCTTTAATTTTCCTCTGGATGGAGAGGACTTGGGCATGTCTGTAGAGGCAAGAAGCTGGAGATGGAAATGTGGATCCAGCAGAGAAGACAGTGAAGCAAAGTGTTGGAAAAAGTGAGGAGAGGATAGCTTCTCTAGCACTGGTGGATGGAAAAGCACCAGACAACAGGAAACTTATTTCCTTGTAGCCAGGGATGGAAAGAGAGACAGGTGGGTACAGATGAGAGTGAATTTTGGCTTATGTTCATGTCTGATAGTCTGATGACATCTTCTAGAAATTTATGTGTTGATTAAGCTCAGAAGTCCTAGGAGGATGCTAGGACCCAAACTGCTTTCTTTCCTTTTCTTTCCTCCTCCCACTGCCCCCTCCCCACCCCCAACCATTTATAAGAGGAAACAGAGTTCCTGACAGGAATTCCCAGGCTGACCACCACTCCCCACCCCCTCCTCAAATGGGAATGATAAAAAGACGTTGAGGGGCATTAGGAGTTTTTAATCTACTCCATGCATTCGAGGAAGACTTTAAGTCTTGAACTAAATCCTTAGAGTTTGAAGTGAGCTTTTGGTGTTTTTTAGGCTTCTCTGTGCACTCACCATAATGCTCATAGAGGCTGGATTTTCAGAGGATACCAGTAAATACAGATTTCTGGGCTATAAGGCATCCACCTACAGGATCTTTCTGAACTGCCATTAATCATGCTTGTTCCTTAGTATATTTATTATATATTATATTTTTTTCCTTCATCATCCCCAAAAGACTTCCTAATTGAAAATGCAGGAAATAGTTCATTGTTTCTTAAAAGTAGAAGTGAAAGTGCTCACTTACAGTAATTCTCTGCCATTCCAGTTAATGGTACTGATTTATAAAGCCTGCTGGAGCTTTGCTCAGAGAGAAAGGAAAAAAAAAACCCACTGCACGTACTAGCAGCACACTTACCACAGCCCCTGGCTGATATTAGAGGCATTTTAATGAAATCCAGGATAGAAATGCAGGTTTTGTTACATTGACTCCAACTGATAATTAGCAGCAAAAGTTTGACAATTGAAGAAAAAAATATTCAGCATGATTACATATGGTTTTGAGTCTAGCTTACAAATGCTGAGGGTGGTAAAGAGTGGAGAAATCTGTGCTTTCAAGTAAAATGAGAACCTCTGCTGCAGTATCCTAGGACACCTCCTGGGCCTCAGCAAACACCACTTCCGAGCAGCTGGAACCACTTAGACCAGTGCTGCGTCTTCCCTCTGCAAAGAAAAATGGCCCGTTCCAGGGTCCCTTGCAAGTCTGAATGTGGTCCCACATAGTCCAGAGACAAGACAATGTAAACTTTCCATGAATAACGTCCTCTATTTCTACAGCCCTTTTACATTTTCCAAGGATGTTTACGTCAATGCTCTTCTTTGTCTTCTTGCTTTGTTTATTTTGTTTTAATCATAACTGATGGGAGAGGCAAGGCAGGTGTTTTTATCTGCGGTCCATTGAGGTTATGGGGTTTTTTCCTAAAGTCACATGATGAGTTTGGTTGGGAGAAAGATGGTCCCAAATATCTTGGCATCACTGCTCTGAAATTTAACCAAAAGACCATACCAAGAAGGTAGAGTGTAAAAATCAATAGTCCTATTTCATGTGTGCTTTGAAAGATGAAGGACTTGTAGACACTTGAGTGTCTGTGGGCAGGAGGGGATTTCATTTGAAGGACACATATAACATGGTTGGGACCTGTATTGGTTTCCTAGAGCTGTCGTAACAAATTCCCACAGACTGGGTGGCTTAAAACAACAGAAATATATTCAGTCACAGTTCTGGAGGCCAGAAAGTCTGAAAGCAAGTTCTCGGCAGGGCTGTGCGCTTCCTGAAGGCTCTAGGGGGGATTCCTTCCATGCCTCTTCTTAGCTTCTGGGAGTTGTCTGCAATTCTCGGTGTTCCTTAGCTTGTAGACACATCACTCTAATCTCTGCCTCTGTCATCACACGGTGTCTGTGTCTGTGTGTCCAAATTTCCCTCTTGTAAAGACACCAGTCCTGCTGGATTTAGGGCGCACCCTAATCTGGTATTACCTCATCTTGACCTGATTACATCTGCAGTGCTCCTATTTCCAAGTAAAGTCACATTCACATGTTCAGAGTGGACATGAATTTTGGGGGAACATTATTCCACCTATAATGTGGCTGTTGGCTTCCTAGAGACCCCACATTCTCCAGTCAGCAAGTCATCCTCTCCTGTGATATTGAAATAAAAACTCCTTGAACACCCATCCCACAAATAGTGGGAAACCCCACTCTACCCCTTCCCACACCCCTGTCTTCATGGATTTTCTAGGAACTCATAATTATACTGGTGATGTCAGGCTTTGATTTGCTGCTTCCACTGAATTCCAGGTCTCTTACGCATACCTTATCGCATAGCTCTTCCTTTCTTATCAGGGAGCACAGACCTTTTTCCTTGAGTTTTCCAAACTCCTACCCACACAAAGAAATTATGTAAAGTATAATTTAAGCGAAGGTTTGAGGGTGATGCCCAGGTGCAACAGGCTGTTGAGGCTGTATTGCGGGAAATAACATAGACATAACATGTGGACGTAAGACACAACTACTCTCAAAATTTCGCCAGCCAATGTAGTCCTGCTCCTCATCCAAATGACAATTTTGTGCAGATTTTTTTTTTTAAAAAAAGCTCATCTTCTTTAAGACCCTTTATTATCAACCGCTGAGAAATTGTTTTGATAACTCTATGAATCAGGAGATTGATTTCTCTTCTTGGAGTTGTGCAACACACAACTGACCCACAGCTGGAAGCAGCAGCTGGCCCTGCCATTGGGAGCTTGTCACTGGCCACACCTTCTCAGGGCCCAGCCTTCCTGCATCTGCATGGCTCACTCCCTTGATCCCCCCTCCCCTCCTTTAATTTTCCTTAGGTTCTATTCTAAGTCCCTTCACTCCCTGCCTTTTGGGGTTCCTTGGAGAAACAAATGACTCTTATATTATTATGCAGCAGAGTTAATTTTCTACTTCTTCCTCCTACTTATACCACTCCTGGCCCAAATGCTACCCTTCTTCAACGGAAATGGCCCATCACAGTGTTTTGCCATTAATTCCCCAAGGACTTCTGCTTCCAGCTTTTAACACTAACTTCCCACCACCCCCTCCTCTTTGCCACAGAAAGAGAAAGACTGGGTTAGTCTTCCTAGTATAAGTTCATACCACCTCCTACCTCTCCTTTAAAAATTCTCCTTTTATGATCCTAGCATATCATAGGTGCACATTAAAGATTTGATGAATATGAAATGTGTAATGCCATGTAGTTTTGTTGTTGAGGAAATACTAGATCATGACCTCACATCAGAATTCTTGGCGTGTGCTTAGCAAGGTGTCCACTGGGTGCTTAAAAGAGATGTGTTAAATGAATGTCCATGAATGAATTAATCTAATTTTTTTCTACCTAACCCAGTGGACTTTGCTGAACTGCCATGACATTAAAGAGAAATAATGTAGGGAATACAGTGTCTATTTAGTTCTTTAGGTTATCATGGTTGATTAATTCATTCATGAAATAAAATTGCTTAGAATGAAAGCAATTCTATAGAATACAAGCCCTTTTATGGGTACATTACACCTACTAAGGAATTTCAGGAACATTATTATCATATCTATCTCCAGAACCCTATGAAGGAGGTGCTACCTGCCCGTGTCCCCTGCACTGCACCCCCACTTTACAGATGAGAAAACTAAGGCCCAGATAAGCTACATGGTCAGGCTCACACAGTTGGAAATGACAGAACAAGGACTTGAACATAAATCTACTAATGCCAACTCTGCTACATTTTCCGCTACATTAACAGCTGCCCTGGTTCAGAAGCAGAACACTGTAACTCTAAAGTTCTCTTTCCAATGTAGATATTTAAAAAATATGTTCCTCTGCAAAAACATAAAACACATTACTCAGTGCAGGTCTTCGGTCTACAATCCAGACCATTTAAGCATGCAGCACAGCATACTTTGAAAGAGGCCTCATAAAAATACAAAGTTGAAATTGCCTCTAAGGATTTTAGCTAAGTAGACTGAATCTAGTGGGGAAAATAAAATCTTTTCCCAGAGCTTCGCAGGAGTGAAAACTGAAAGATTGAGAGCTTGTGAGAAGTAACAGATACTTTAAAAAAATGTTTGATTAGAAATAGAAGAATGCTGGAAGGGTATTTCAAAAAATGATACAAAATTTGGAATAGTTTTTAGGATCAAATAACTCAAAGGCTGAAAGGGATCAGAAAAAGCATCGAAAATTCCTCTTCTTTGAAGAAAGAAGTAACATTTTGATTCACAATCAGGACCAGCAGCATAATTCATGGGACCCAGTGCAAACTGAAAGTGTGGGACCCCTTGTTCAGAAATAATTAAGAATTTCAAGATGGTGACAGCAGAACTTTAAAACAAGCGTGGAGGCCTTCAAAGAGGCCCTGTGTGCACGCAAAGTTTGCATATCCATCAAGCCAGCCCTGGTCACAGTATTATTAATACCACCACTTACCATTTGTGTGATACTCTACAGTTTACATAGCCTTTTTAAAATTTAACGTCCTTTGAAATACTTTCAAAGATACAGAACAGTCACAAAAATAATACAAACTCCATACACAGAATTCCAACATATCCCTAGCTCCCAGATACCAAGATCCACCAATTTTAACATTTTCCCATATTTGTATTATCTATCAATTTTTGTAAGACGTCAGTGTTGGTTGTATGCATCGTGCTTCTTGAATACTTAATAATGCCATGTATATTTCCTAAGAACAGGATAGTCACTTACGTGGTCACCCTAAGTGCAGCTATCAAGTTAAAGAAATTTAATATTGATATAAAGCTTAAAGTCTGTATTCTAATTTTTCCTTATTTCCCAATAGTGCCCTTCTGAACCTTTTCTCCTCTCTTGTTAGATCCAGTGCAGGTTAACATTTTGCATTTAATTGTCATCATTTCTTTAATTGCTCTTTCTTTCTTTCTTTTGTTTTTAATGGTGGGGACATACATACAACATAAACTTTCCCATCTTAACCACTCCCAAGGATACCATTCAGTGGAACTAATCACGTTCACAGTGTTTCACCCTCACCACTTTCCATTACTAAAACTTTCCCACCTCCTCAAATAGAAACCCTACACCCATTATTCATTAACTCCCCATTATACACCACCCTTCCCCCTGCTATCCCCCTGCCTCCTGCCACTGGAAACATGTACTCTAATTTCTGTCTCTATGAGCTTACACATTCTCTGATGTTTTCTTTCTGGTTACCTGGGCTTAAATTTAACAACCTAAATCTTACTTGCCTTGAAACCAACTTAACTTCAGTAGTCTACACAAACTATGTTTCTATACCCTCTGCCTCCCCACCAACGTGTAGTTTTTGTCACAAATTACATATTCATACATTATGAATCCAAAACCACTCATTGTCTTAGATCCTATAGGAAGTAAAAAGTGGAGTTATAAACCAGAAATACAATATTACTGCATTTATATTTACTCATGCCATTACTCTAACCAGAGATCTTTATTGCTTCATGTGACTTTGATCTATTGTCTAGTAGATTTTCCTTTCAACCTGCAGAACTCTTAGGGCCAGTCCAGTGGTTATGAACTCCCTCAGATTTTGTTCATCTGGGAATGTCTTAATCTTTCCCTCATACATAAAGGGCAGTTTTGGTAGATATAGGATTCTTGGTTGGCAGTGTTTTTTTTCAGCATTTTAAATATGTTATCCAGCTGCCTGCTGCCTCCATTATCTCTGATGAGAAAATGGCACTTAATTTTTATTGAGGCTCCCTGTATGTGACATGTTGCTTCTCTCTTGAGGCTTTCAGAATTCTTTCTTTATGTCTGGTATTTGACAGTTTGATTATAACATAGCACAGTATGGGTCTATTTGGGTTTATCCTGTTGGAATCCGTTGAGAATCTTGTATGTGTATATTCATGCCTTTATGGCATTAAATTTATTTTTAATTGCATATTATTAAATTGCATTAAATGGCAATAAAATTCCAGTCATCATTTTTTTGAATATTCTCTCTGTTCCTTTCTCTCTTTCTTCTCCTTCTGGGACTCACATAGTGAGTATATTGGTAAGCTGGATGGTGTCCCACAGTGAAAAGCTCTGTTCACTCTTTTTATGTACTTTTTTCTTTCCACTCCTATAACTAGATGATGTCAACTGTCTTATCTTCAAGTTCACTGATTCTTTCTTCTGCCAACTCCACTCTGCTTTTGAATGCCCCTTGGGAATTTTTTTTTCTGTTACTGTGGTTTTCAGCTTGTTAAGTTCCTTTTCATAATGTATCTCTTTGCATCCCTCTTTCACATTCCTGATTTCCCTTAATCTTTTGTCCATATTTTCCATTAGCTGTTTGAGCATACTGAAGACCATTTTTAAAAAATCTTTGTCTGATATGCCCCAAATGTAGTCCTACTCATTGATGGTTTCTAATGTTTTAATCTTCTCCTTTGCCTGGGCTAAGTTTCTTTATGTGTTTTGTAATGTTTTGCTGAAACCTGGGTATTTTGATATTTTAATGTGTTATCATTAGCATTTAGATTCTGAGGCATTTGTTTCTTAAGCTTGTATCCAGCTAGTGTTTTTTTTTTTTTAACTTTGTTTTGAAATAAATTCAAAGTTATAGGAATAGTCGCAAAAACAATACAAACCCCATACGCAGAACTCCAGCATACCCTGACCCCCCTCCCCCGATACCCTGATCCACCAACTTCAACATGCTGTCACACAGCTATTTCTTACCCTCCCTCCCTCCCTCCCTATCTATCATCCATCATCTATTGCTCTGTCTTCTGAACATGTGAGAGCAAGCTGCACACATCCTTGAACAAACACTATAATTCACATATACACTTCCCATGAACAAGAACATTCTTTTATGCAATCCCATTAAGCGCAGCTAAGAAATACAAGAAATTCAACATTGATACAAAGCTTACATTCCGTATTTCCTTTTTTTTTTTTTTTTCTTATGTCTCAACTGTGTCCCTTTGAGCCTCCTGTCCTCCATCCTCAGATCCTGTCCAGGATCATCCTTGGCATTCAATTGTCATCTATTTAGACTGTTTTTTTTTTTTTTAATTGAGGAAACATACATAGAGCCTAAATCTTCCCATTCCACATCCTCCCTAGCATTCCATTAGTGGGATTAATCACATTTAGAATGCTGTAATGCTATCACCTTCCCACCATCCATTGCTAGAAGTTTCCCTTCAGCCCAAACAGCAACCCTACACTCATTTCTTAACTCCCCATTGCCCCTTCCCCCACTTCTCGTAACCCATACTCTGCTTTTCATCTCTATGGTTATACTCTCTGATAATTTCTGTGTTTACTGTGGGGCTTAAAATTAACCTCTTAAATCCATAACAATCTTGTTTTTCTTTGATACCAACTTAACTTCAATAGGACACATAAACTATGTTCATATACTCCTCCATTCTCCCACCTTTAGATTGTTCTTGTCAAAAATTACATATTTTAACGTTGAGTCCAAAACCACTGATTTGTCATTAGAGTGTTTATTTTATACCATGTAGGAAGTAAATAGTGGAGTTACAAATAAAAAATTATTGACTTCTATTTGTATTCCATTGTGGTCAGAGAATGTGTTTTGAATATATTCAATTGTTTTGTTTTGTTTTTTTTTTTAATTTATTGAGGCTTGTTTTATGTCCCAGTATATGGTCTATTCTGGAGAAAGATCCGTGATCACTAGAGAAAAATGTGTGCCCTGGTGATTTGGGATGTAAGGTTCTATTCATGTCTGTTAAAATTCTCTATATCTCTCTCTCCTTTCTTTGTTTCTCTGTTGATAGGGCTCCCTTTAGTATCTGAAGTAGGGCAGGTCTTCGATTGGCAAAATCTTTCAGCATTTGTTTGTCTGTGAAAAATTTAAGCTCTCCTCAAATTTGTAGGAGAGTTTTGCTGGATGATTTATTCTTGGTTGGAAATTTTTCTCTCTCAGAATTTTAAATATGTCATGCCACTGCCTTCTCACCTCCATGGTGGCCGCTGAGTAGTCACTACTTAGTCTTATATTGTTTCCTTTGTATGTGGTGAATTGCTTTTCTCTTGCTGCTTTCAGAACTTGGTCCTTCTCTTCAGTATTTGACAGTCTGATCAGAATATGTCTTGGAGTGGGTTTATTTGGATTTATTCTATTTGGAGTTCGCTGGGCATTTACGATTTGTGTATTTATATTGTGTAGAAAGTTGGGGAAGTTTTCCCCAACAATTCTTTGAATACTCTTTCTAGACCTTTACCCTTCTCTTCCCCTTCTGGGACACGAGTGAGTCTTAAATGTGGATGTTTTATTTTATCTATCATATCCCTGAGATCCATTTCAATTTTTTTTATTTTTTTCTCCATTCTTTCTTTTGTTCTTTCATTTTCTGTTCTTTGGTCCTTGAGGAGGCTGAGTTGTTCAACTTCCTCTAATCTTGTACTATGAGTACCCAGAGTCTTTTTAATTTGGCCCACAGTTTCTTTTTTTTCCATTAGATCTTCTATTTTTTTATTTACTCTTGCAATTTCTTCTTTATGCTCCTCTGGGGTCTTCTTTATGTCTTTTATATCCTGTGCCATGCTCTCATTCTTTGATTTTAGTCCTTTGATTAACTGCGCCAAGTACTGTGTCTCTTCTGATATTTTGATTTGGGTGTTTGGGATTGGGTTCTCCATATCGTCTGGCTTCATCATACGCTTTAAGATTTTCTGTTGTTTTTGGCCTCTTGGCATTTGCTTTGCTTGATAGGGTTCTTTCAAGTTGTAAAAAATAGCAATCTAATTTTTCAGATCTACAACTTGGTGGCATACACTTTCTCTAACTAACCAGCAGACGGCATCTGCGAGTCACCTATTCCCCTTAAGACAGTTCTCCTCAACTTTGTCTTTGTGGTGTGTGGGGAAATGATTCTTATGGGGTTCAATAGGTGAACTCAGTTTGGGTGTGCTGTTGGTGCTGTCTGCCCTGAATGTGGGGCGTGCGTCTGGGTGGTTAGGGAGGCAGGGCAGCTTTAATAATCAAACCTCCCAGGTGTTCCTGGAGATTCAAAGCTGTTGAAAGAGTCTAAGCCTTCATTTCAGTTTTGCCCCAGATTTTCTCTGCCACTGACCCACAAGAACCCAGCATTGACATAGCATCCTTGGGTTTTCTGAGCAGGCCCCCCTTCTCAGCTGTGATCATCCAGAACCTCTGCTGAGGGAAGGCTGTGCTACATCACAAGTGCATGCCGTCCTTCAAGGGAAGGCCCAGGCCGCCGGGCTGTGCAGGGGCGCTCCCAGCCTGATGCAAAGATGGCTGAATGGGGTATCTCAACTCCCCCCCCGCCTTTCGCACAGCTCCGCCTTCCCAGCTCCGGGACAACTAGCTGTGTGTGCACCTAAGGCCACTGTCCATGGCCGATATTGTGGCATGTGCGCGGTGCCGTGGGATACACTCCCCGTCACTCTGGGTTTCCTGGCACAGCTCTGGGCTGTGGGTATGGCCCTGGGCAGGAGTATCTCCAGCCTGCTGGGGAGCCGGCTGCAAGCAGAGTGGTTTCTTTCTCCTTTTGGCTTTCCCCTCTGCCCCCCTGGCCTTGAAGCAATCAGCAGCAGTCTATCCTCCATGCCAGACACCAAGAGGTTGGCACAGCCAGCTCCTGCCATACTTCACTTCACGGCTCTCACCGTCATAACTGCAGCTGCTCCTGGGTTTTTTTTTTTTTTTTTTAAAGAATTAGTCCATCTCCAAATACCAACCCCTGGTTTCCCCAACCCACAGCATGGCTGCGGGACTTTCAGCCAGCTTACTCACTCGTTTCAGAATGCAGACTCCCAGTTCCACCAAGTGCACAGTCCCTGTGGCTTTAGCAGACCTTGTCCAGCTGGTGCATTGCTGAAACTGGTGTTCTGGGTCATTTTCTGGTTTTTATCTAGTATTTTTCATGGAGGTGTTTTTTTGACCTGTCTCACTTAGCCACCATCTTAGGTTCTGCCCAGCTGGTGTTTTGACAGAACTTTCCTTGAATGCCAGGAGCCAATAATCTCAGTCTTGCAGATTGACCTGTGCAAGTGCTCTCTTTCACAGCATATCCATACAATGAGTTTGGAGAATAGCTCCAGGCCAAAGCTTAGGGGCCTCCCAGATCCTTTGTGTGCATATCTCTTGTCTTGGGCCTATATGTGTGGCCTAGGAATTTCTCCATTTATATGTGGTTTAGTTTACTAGGCTACTTAAAGCAAGACCATTAAATGGTTTGGTTTAAGCAATGGGAATTTGTTCTCTTATAGTTAAGAGTCGGGGAAAATGTTCCAATCAAGGCATCATCAAAGTGATGCTTTCTTCCTGAACACTGGCTGCTGACAATCCTTGAATCCTCTGCCACATGGCAAGGAACATGACAGCTTCTGCTGGTCTCTCCCTTCTCTTCAAGGTTTTTTTTTTTTTTTCCCAGCTTCTTGCTTCTATGGCTTTCTCTCCCCACCGCACCTTCATTCAGTTTACAAAGGAATCCAGTAGGGGGATTAAAACTCATCCTGTCTGAGGTTGTTCACACCTTAACTGAAGTAGCCACATCTAAAGATCCTACTTACAGTGGGTTTATAACCACAGAAATGGATTAGATTAAGAACATGTTTTTCTGGGGTACATACAACATGGGTACGAATGTACCCTCTTCCCTACAAAACAGTTTCCTCATGGTCCTTGGCACTGCACTGTATGTCCTGAAGCCAGCAATCCCTTGCCCAGGCAGCACAACTGCTGTCCCACAGTATTCTATATGAGAGCTCCACGAGCTGCCTTCTACAGCATGTAGAAGTCCCTCAAGTTGCCACCAGAGAGATTTTGCCTGACATCCATGTTCCCAGTATGTGCATGAGGTTTACTCTGCTCCCTCTGGATCCAGGACCAGGGACCCACACTGGGAGCTGGGCCAGCTCTGCACCAGCCAGTGAAGGGATGGGGGATGGCCAGCCAAGGTGCCACAAGATTCTACCACTTTTAAATAGCCTTTATCTTGACTCAGCACTTGCCCTGGTTATTGCAATCCTTTAAATCTTATCTGGAGTTTTGAGAAAGATTTTCTGCCAGTTCTTGAGGATGGGAAAGTGGTCCTCCTCAGAGGCTAAGAGTTTTGTTCTTCCAAACAGCTAAAGACAACATCTATGATAACTGTTCTTATTCCTTATGTGTATGATAATTTTAGCACATTTTGGGTAGGAAGCATGGTCTTTAGACTCAGAACTGCCTGCTGCTATCAATGTTACTCAGAGTAAATAAGCTAACTTCTCTAGACCTCATTTCTTACCTACATGAAGATTACAATAGCACCCACCTCATAAGGTGATTGCAAAGAGTAAATGAGATAACACATTAGACTCTTAGCCTGGCACAGAAGAAGAGTTCACTAAACACTAGCTTCTATTCTGGAAAACCCTTAGAGATGGAAATTCTTCATCTTTTGAGGGTGGCTTTAATGTTTGAAGACAATGAAATGCCATCTGGAATCCAAGCTGGTAAAACAGAATCAGCCATCAAATTCACCCAACTTGAGAAAACTTAAATCAACAAGAATGTTTTCTCATCTGTGTGTTAATTCTACAGCGTCAAGGTGACTGGAAGGAGGATAGTATCTATGGCATCTGAATTAGTCATTGGAAGATACTTTGGTTTCTAACAGGGAAGAGGGTATTTAATGCAAAAGTATCAGTAGACCAAAGAGGAGCAGATCAGGAAGGGATAGGGTGTAGTTTGGCTGGAGCAAAGTGAAAGTGCAGCCTGAGACTTGACTGAGAGTTATTTTGTGGAGAACCTTGAATTCTGAAGTGGATTCTGGAGTGAAGTGTTTTAATTTAATTCTTTTGGTAGTAGGGAGTCACTGGAAGTTCTTGAATGAGGGAGTGAAGGGCTGGTCTGAATGGGAAAGATACGAGAGGGAAAGGAAGCAGATAGAGGGCCCCTGAAACAACACAGGTGAAAAGCAAGGGTTCTGAATTAGGTTGGTGGCAGCAAAAGAAGACATGGATTTGAGTGGAATATCCATGACTTGAGAACAAAGTAAAGGAGTCTAACATGATGGCCAGGTGAGGAGCCTGGTGCCTAGGAGAATGGTAGTGCCATTTACCCAACCTTGAAAGCTAGGAGAAGGGGCTGGTATAGGGAGTAAGAGAAAGGCTCAGGGTAACTGGAATATCAAAAATGTCCCTTTTGAGGAAGATGGCCCCAGCCAGGCTTGAGGTGGGGGCAGATAGAGTCTGCATGTGACTGGTGTCATGGGCTGTCACTGTGTAATGCCAAGCTGAAATCACCTTTGGGTGGACCTAATTCTTGCATTATCAATTATTCCTGGGCATTCAAGCTCCGCACTAGTCGTAGCAATGAGCCACTTGTGGGCACAGTTGGTCAGTTGCCTCTCCCCTCAAAGATAGTTGGAACAGACTTTCTTTACTGAGCTACTTTAGTACACACTTACTATTGAATATAAATATTGTATGTACACCAAGTATCCAGGCAAAAAAATAAACTTACCTGCAGGAGGACTAGGAGAAACTGGCTGGAAACTTGGCCCTGAAAAGAAAGGAAATAGAAGAGAAGTAAGAGTTAAGAGCATGAGGCTATAATTAGATTCCTGAAAGAAGAGGGAAGAAAGAGAAAATGGAAGTGAATCAAAATCATTGAGCCCTTCCTGTGCCCCAGGGTAAGTGTGGAAAACACTAAGATGAATACGACACCCTCGGCTTTCAGTCTAGTAGGAGAAAAATCAAGTCTAGAAATGATCACAAGAAAGTATGCTGATACTAAGGAAAGGGGAGCACACTACTTAGAGCGGGGACATGAAGGAGTGTCAGTGAGATCATTTTTAGTTGAGAAAACTGAGGTTCCAAATAGTGAAATGACTTGCTTAAAGTCATCCAGTGTGATCGTTAAGGCTCTACTGATTACAAGTGATTGAAAACAAATTCCAACTAGTTCAGGCAAAAAATAAAAAACAAACATGGTGGTTCATGTGATGGAAAAGTATAGGGTCTGGGGGTGCTCAGGCTTCTTTCTTGGGTCTACGTGTCCTATGCATGTGACCTTTGGCTCCACTTTATTCTATGTTGCTTCATCTTTCGGAAGTATCTCTCCATGGGGAGGAAAGATGGCTCCCCATAGCCAAAGGCTGCTATAGTCCTTCCAGCTTGTAGCCAAAAGGCCCCTGATTGGCTCAGTTGGCTTGGACAAATCACTTGTCAAGCAGGTTGTTCTGATCACACGACCCCTGCTGTGATGGGGCAGCTGGCACCGTATGATTGACATCCTCACCTTCCATAGGGAGGGACATTTCCCAATGAAAACGAGGGGTGCTATCCCCAAAAGAAGGGGGAAAACACAATTGAAGTCCACTACACACATTTTAGAAAGTTGCAGAGTTGAGCTTAAAGTCCAGGATGCATTCCGAAGTCTGTGTCTTTCCACTATACAGCATGTCTTTTCTCCTGATAAATGAGTACATGAAGATCAGGTGACAGGGCAAATGAAAGGAAAGGCAGAAATCATTTTCAGAGGCCAAAACACCAAAGGAGAAATGAGAAGAGGAAGCAAGAGAAGGAGGATGGTGAGAGACCGTGGGAAAAAAGAAAAAATGCTGCAGGGCCATCCTGCAGCCTGCAACCCCTCCGCAGGAATCCCTGCCAGAAGCTGCTGCTATTTTTCAAAAAGCTTTTTCCCTTCTCTCTTGTTAAGAAGCTGAGAGCCAAATGCCCCATTAATCTTTCAAAAGGCCACTTTGGCTTCTACTGGCAGAGTTGTGCACATTTGGCCTGGCTCCCTTGGCATTCATTTTCCTCCTTTGCGGACTAACTCAACTACCCTTTTAGAACTGCAGGGACCAATGGCCATTACCGCAGTGGCTGGGTTTTACCTGATGAGATAGTTGTCAGCCCTGTACCATTTGTCTAACTAGTCTCTGCTTTACCACATTCTTATTTCTCAGGCCTGTCTGCATGTGAGAAACACAGTAGACAAAAATAAACCCAGAGTTCAATTTGCCATCACCCCATTAGGCAGCCTCTGTGAGCCTGGTACAATGCAGGGTGAAGTCAAGGATACTCAGAAATTCTTCCTGCCAGTGAAGCTGACAAAGTGGGGTGGAGTGGGCAGAAAAGAGGCACATGGACTAAAGGATGGCATGACACAAAAGCAAAACAAAACAATGCAAGAAGTGTCACAAAAAAAGATTGTTTTATCTCATGAGTGCTTTCCAAGAACCAACTCCAGCACTGGGTGGTGAGGGTACAGAGGTGAATCAGATGTGGGCTCTTGGGAGCGGGGACTGCTTCCTCACTCCTGCTGTTTTCTTTATGTCAAAGGAGTCCAGGTGTGTGAAATTGTTGACTCCTCCTCACCCCTTCACCCATTCTGCCCTTGGAGAGGTTGAGTGCAGGTTAATTGGTCAATTTGGAAAGAGCAATATGTGCAAAGGATCTCTTGGGCACACCTGTCTCCCCCCCCAACTCTGGTGCTCTTTGGCATTACTTTGCCAACCAAGAATCCCACTCTAGCTGGGCTAGATCACATACCCAGGTCAAGCTATACGTTTTAGGTCAGTGTTAAATTTAAGTCTGGGTTAAATTAATAATAGAGCGAACAGTCTGGCCTTCATCTTACTTCTCATTTTGTTCAGATATTGGATGGGGATGTGGGGTACCTTTTATTGGCTTCCCTCAAAAGCTCCTGATTAGACTATGGAAGTTAGGTTAAGCAAAGTTGGGCAGGGATAACAAACAACCCCCACAACTCAGTGGCTTAACAAACAATAGAGTATTCCTCACTCACATTCTATTTAATAGCCTGCCCAAGTAACTTTGATGTTACGTGTCCAACACAACCCAGCAGGGGGACTCTGCTCATTGGTGGCACTCAGTCACCCACAGGTGCCATCTTCTTACGAGGACCCATGATCACAGCAGCAGAAGGAAAAGACCATGGTGAGTTGAACATTGGCTTTTAAGCCTCCCCCAGAAATGATATGCATCACTCCCAATCATATTTCACTGGCCAGTGCAAGTCATTTGACCATGACTAATGTCAAAAAGAGTGGAAAATTCAATCTCATCTTATGCCCAGAGGGAGGAGAGCTGGAATTATTTGTGAATGGCCTTAATGACGACCACATGGATCATAGTCCCTGCCCCTGAGAAGGCTACAGTTCAGAAAAGGAGGATAAGGAATAACCCAGACAGTTATTCTTATTTGAGGAAATGGCCCTACTTGTGTGTGTGCATGACCCACCTGCAGGTCAGAGGAATAGCAAGTTACACCCCAAGAAGAGAGACCTTGGAAAGAGAAACTACAGCCACGCTTCCACTCATTCAATAAACAGATATTTGTTGTGTCTATTAATATGCTAGGACACTGTTCTGAGCATTGCAGATTTTTTGCATTCCTGAGCTCCCTCCATCTAAATGAAAATGGGATCCCCCAATCATTGTGACAACAAAAGTATCTCCACAGATTTCCAGTCTAAAGCAGGGTAAAATCATGGCGTAAGTGTCTTTTTTTGTTGATTTTCCATGATAGGAAAAAAAAGGCTATTTTGAGAGGAGGAAGCACTCATTTTACAGCAGGTTTGCAGGTGGGTGGGAAGTGTTTGGGGCAAAGGAAATGCAATAAGCTTCCATCTTGATGATCCAAAAGTGAGTCATGGTGTGCTCGTCTAATGGTCAATGTCAGAGCTGATAGGAGCCCCAGAGGGCCTCAAGTCCAAGCCCCTATTTTAGAGATGAAACAACTGAAGCCTGGATCCGGTGAAGTCTATTGTTTTATCAGGACTTCAGGTAGAGAAAGAAAGTCATCCCCTTCTTCACAACCGCAACATTATCCTTCCTCCAAAACTGCCCCCCATACTCCCTACGCTACACCTGCCCATCCACCACTTTGGATTTGGGTGGGTGGCTGGGGGAGGGAGTGAGGTTAAGGACCAAAAAGTGGGGTGGAAGGTAAGAAGAGAGAATAAGGAAGGGAGAAATGGAAAGAATACTTGCAGAGCAGATAACTCCCTTTAAGATGTGGTGAAGGGGAGGCGGGGCAAGATGGCAGACTGGTGAGCTGTATGTTTTAGTTACTCCTCCAGGAAAGTAGGTAGAAAGCCAGGAGCTGCATGGACTGGACACCACAGAGCGGTCTGACTTTGGGCATGCTTCATGCAACACTCATGGGAGCGTGGAACTGCTAAGATCAGCGAAATCTGTAGGTTTTTGCGGCCAGGGGACCCGCGCCCCTCCCTGCCAGGCTCAGTCCCGGGGGAGGAGGGGCTGTCAGCTCCGGGAAGGAGAAGGGAGAACTGCAATGGCAGCCCTTATCAGAAACTCATTCTACTGATTCAAACTCCAACCATAGATAGACTGAGACCAGACACCAGAGAATCTGAAAGCAGCCAGCCCAGCAGAGAGGAGACAGGCATAGAAAAAAAACAACACGGAAAACTCCAAAATAAAAGCGGAGGATTTTTGGAATTCTGGTGAACATAGAAAGGGGAAGGGCCCTGAGGCGCATATGCAAATCCCGAAGAAAAGCTGATCTCTCTGCCCTGTGGACCTTTCCTTAATGGCCCTGGTTGCTTTGTCTCTTAGCATTTCAATAACCCATTAGATCTCTGAGGAGGGCCCTTTTTTTTTTTTTTTTTTAATCCTTTTTTCTTTTTCTAAAACAATTACTCTAAGAAGCCCAATACAGAAAGCTTCAAAGACTTGCTACTTGGGCAGGTCAAGTCAAGAGCAGAACTAGGAGAGCTCTGAGACAAAACGCAATAATCCAGTGGCTGAGAAAATTCACTAAACACCACAACTTCCCAAGAAAAGGGGGGTGTCCGCTCACAGACATCATCCTGGTGGACAGGAAACACTCCTGCCCATCGCCAGCATCATAGCCCAGAACTGCCCCAGACAACCCAGTGTGACGGAAGTGCTTCAAATAACAGGCACACACCACAAAACTGGGCGTGGACATTAGCCTTCCCTGCAACCTCAGCTGATTGTCCCAGAGTTGGGAAGGTAGAGCAGTGTGAATTAACAAAGCCCCATTCAACCATCATTTCAGCAGACTGGGAGCCTCCCTACACAGCCCAGCAGCCCAGAACTGCCCTGGGGGGATGGCACTCACCTGTGACATAGCACAGTCATCCCTCAACAGAGGACCCGGGGTGCACGGCCTGGAAGAGGGGCCCACTTGCAAGTCTCAGGAGCCATACACCAATACCAAGGACTTGTGGGTCAGTGGCAGAGACAAACTGTGGCAGGACTGAACTGAAGGATTAGACTATTGCAGCAGCTTTAAAACTCTAGGATCACCAGGGAGATTTGATTGTTAGAGCCACCCCCCCCTCCCTGACTGCCCAGAAACATGCCCCATATACAGGGCAGGCAACACCAACTACACACGCAAGCTTGGTACACCAATTGGACCCCACAAGACTCACTCCCCCACTCACCAAAAAGGCTAAGCAGGGGAGAACTGGCTTGTGGAGAACAGGTGGCTTGTGGACGCCACCTGCTGGTTAGTTAGAGAAAGTGTACTCCACGAAGCTGTAGATCTGATAAATTAGAGATAAGGACTTCAATTGGTCTACAAATCCTAAAAGAACCCTATCAAGTTCAGCAAATGCCACGAGGCCAAAAACAACAGAAAATTATAAAGCATATGAAAAAAACAGACGATATGGATAACCCAAGCCCAAGCACCCAAATCAAAAGACCAGAAGAGACACAGCACCTAGAGCAGCTACTCAAAGAACTAAAGATGAACAATGAGACCATAGTACAGGAGATAAAGGAAATCAAGAAGACCCTAGAAGAGCATAAAGAAGACATTGCAAGACTAAATAAAAAAATGGATGATCTTGTGGAAATTAAAGAAACTGTTGACCAAATTAAAAAGATTCTGGACACTCATAGTACAAGACTAGAGGAAGTTGAACAACGAATCAGTGACCTCGAAGATGACAGAATGGAAAATGAAAGCATAAAAGAAAGAATGGGGAAAAAAATTGAAAAAATCAAAATGGACCTCAGGGATATGATAGATAATATGAAACGTCCAAATATAAGACTCATTGGTGTCCCAGAAGGGGAAGAAAAGGGTAAAGGTCTAGGAAGAGTATTCAAAGAAATTGTTGGGGAAAACTTCCCAAATCTTCTAAACAACATAAATACACAAATCATAAATGCTCAGCGAACTCCAAATAGAATAAATCCAAATAAACCCACTCCGAGACATATACTGATCACACTATCAAACACAGAAGAGAAGGAGCAAGTTCTGAAAGCAGCAAGAGAAAAGCAATTCACCACATACAAAGGAAACAGCATAAGACTAAGTAGTGACTACTCAGCAGCCACCATGGAGGCGAGAAGGCAGTGGCACCATATATTTAAAATTCTGAGTGAGAAAAATTTCCAGCCAAGAATACTTTATCCAGCAAAGCTCTCCTTCAAATTTGAGGGAGAGCTTAAATTTTTCACAGACAAACAAATGCTGAGAGAATTTGCTAACAAGAGACCTGCCCTACTGGAGATACTCAAGGGAGCCCTACAGACAGAGAAACAAAGAAAGGACAGAGAGACTTGGAGAAAGGTTCAGTACTAAAGAGATTCGGTATGGGTACAATAAAGGATATTAATAGACAGAGGGGAAAAATATGACAAACATAAACCAAAGGATAAGATGGCCGATTCAAGAAATGCCTTCACGGTTATAACGTTGAATGTAAATGGATTAAACTCCCCAATTAAAAGATATAGATTCGCAGAATGGATCAAAAAAAATGAACCATCAATATGTTGCATACAAGAGACTCATCTTAGACACAGGGACCCAAAGAAACTGAAAGGGAAAGGATGGAAAAAAATATTTCATGCAAGCTACAGCCAAAAGAAAGCAGGTGTAGCAATATTAATCTCAGATAAAATAGACTTCAAATGCAGGGATGTTTTGAGAGACAAAGAAGGCCACTACGTACTAATAAAAGGGGCAATTCAGCAAGAAGAAATAACAATCGTAAATGTCTATGCACCCAACCAAGGTGCCACAAAATACATGAGAGAAACACTGGCAAAACTAAAGGAAGCAATTGATGTTTCCACAATAATTGTGGGAGACTTCAACACATCACTCTCTCCTATAGATAGATCAACCAGACAGAAGACCAATAAGGAAATTGAAAACCTAAACAATCTGATAAATGAATTAGATTTAACAGACATATACAGGACATTACATCCCAAATTACCAGGATACACATACTTTTCTAGTGCTCATGGAACTTTCTCCAGAATAGATCATATGCTGGGACATAAAACAAGCCTCAATAAATTTAAAAAGATTGAAATTATTCAAAGCACATTCTCTGACCACAATGGAATACAATTAGAAGTCAATAACCATCAGAGACTTAGAAAATTCACAAATACCTGGAGGTTAAACAACACACTCCTAAACAATCAGTGGGTTAAAGAAGAAATAGCAAGAGAAATTGCTAAATATATAGAGACGAATGAAAATGAGAACACAACATACCAAAACCTATGGGATGCAGCAAAAGCAGTGCTAAGGGGGAAATTTATAGCACTAAACGCATATATTAAAAAGGAAGAAAGAGCCAAAATCAAAGAACTAATGGATCAACTGAAGAAGCTAGAAAATGAACAGCAAACCAATCCTAAACCAAGTAGAAGAAAAGAAATAACAAGGATTAAAGCAGAAATAAATGACATAGAGAACAAAAAAACAATAGAGAGGATAAGTATCACCAAAAGTTGGTTCTTTGAGAAGATCAACAAGATTGACAAGCCCCTAGCTAGACTGACAAAATCAAAAAGAGAGAAGACCCATATAAACAAAATAATGAATGAAAAAGGTGACATAACTGCAGATCCTGAAGAAATTAAAAAAATTATAAGAGGATACTATGAACAACTGTATGGCAACAAACTGGATAATGTAGAGGAAATGGACAATTTCCTGGAAACATAAGAACAACCTAGACTGACCAGAGAAGAAATAGAAGACCTCAACCAACCCATCACAAGCAAAGAGATCCAATCAGTCATCAAAAATCTTCCCACAAATAAATGCCCAGGGCCAGATGACTTCACAGGGGAATTCTACCAAACTTTCCAGAAAGAACTGACACCAATCTTACTCAAACTCTTTCAAAACATTGAAGAAAATGGAACACTACCTAACTCATTTTATGAAGCTAACATCAATCTAATACCCAAACCAGGCAAAGATGTTACAAAAAAGGAAAACTACCGGCCAATCTCCCTAATGAATATAGATGCAAAAATCCTCAACAAAATACTTGCAAATCGAATCCAAAGACACATTAAAAAAATCATACACCATGACCAAGTGGGGTTTATTCCAGGCATGCAAGGATGGTTCAACATAAGAAAATCAATCAATGTATTACAACACATTAACAAGTCAAAAGGGAAAAATCAATTGATCATCTCAATAGATGCTGAAAAAACATTTGACAAAATCCAACATCCCTTTTTGATAAAAACACTTCAAAAGGTAGGAATTGACGGAAACTTCCTCAACATGATAAAGAGCATATACGAAAAACCCACAGCCAGCATAGTACTCAATGGAGACAGACTGAAAGCCTTCCCTCTAAGATCAGGAACAAGACAAGGATGCCCGCTGTCACCACTGTTATTCAACATTGTGCTGGAAGTGCTAGCCAGGGCAATCCAGCAAGACAAAGAAATAAAAGGCATCCAAATTGGAAAAGAAGAAGTAAAACTGTCGTTGTTTGCAGATGATATGATCTTATATCTAGAAAACCCTGAGAAATCGACGATACAGCTACTAGAGCTAATCAACAAATTTAGCAAAGTAGCGGGATACAAGGTTAATGCACATAAGTCAGTAATGTTTCTATATGCTAGAAATGAACAAACTGAAGAGACACTCAAGAAAAAGATACCATTTTCAATAGCAACTAAAAAAATCAAGTACCTAGGAATAAACTTAACCAAAGATGTAAAAGACCTATACAAAGAAAACTACATAACTCTACTAAAAGAAATAGAAGGGGACCTTAAAAGATGGAAAAATACTCCATGTTCATGGATAGGAAGACTAAATGTCATTAAGATGTCAATTCTACCCAAACTCATCTACAGATTCAATGCAATCCCAATCAAAATTCCAACAACCTACTTTGCAGACTTGGAAAAGCTAGTTATCAAATTTATTTGGAAAGGGAAGATGCCTCGAATTGCTAAAGACACTCTAAAAAAGAAAAACGAAGTGGGAGGACTTACACTCCCTGACTTTGAAGCTTATTATAAAGCCACAGTTGCCAAAACAGCATGGTACTGGCACAAAGATAGACATATAGATCAATGGAATCGAATTGAGAATTCGGAGAAAGACCCTCAGATCTATGGCCGACTGATCTTTGATAAGGCCCCCAAAGTCACTGAACTGAGTCATAATAGTCTTTTCAACAAATGGGGCTGGGAGAGTTGGATATCCATATCCAAAAGAATGAAAGAGGACCCCTACCTCACACCCTACACAAAAATTAACTCAAAATGGACCAAAGATCTCAATATAAAAGAAAGTACCATAAAACTCCTAGAAGATAATGTAGGAAAACATCTTCAAGACCTTGTATTAGGCGGCCACTTCCTAGACTTTACACCCAAAGCACAAGCAACAAAAGAGAAAATAGATAAATGGGAACTCCTCAAGCTTAGAAGTTTCTGCACCTCAAAGGAATTTCTCAAAAAGGTAAAGAGGCAGCCAACTCAATGGGAAAAAATTTTTGGAAACCATGTATCTGACAAAAGACTGATATCTTGCATATATAAAGAAATCCTACAACTCAATGACAATAGTACAGTCGGCCCAATTATAAAATGGGCAAAAGATATGAAAAGACAGTTCTCTGAAGAGGAAATACAAATGGCCAAGAAACACATGAAAAAATGTTCAGCTTCACTAGCTATTAGAGAGATGCAAATTAAGACCACAATGAGACACCATCTAACACCGGTTAGAATGGCTGCCATTAAACAAACAGGAAACTACAAATACTGGAGGGGATGTGGAGAAATTGGGACTCTTATTCACTGTTGGTGGGACTGTATAATGGTTCAGCCACTCTGGAAGTCAGTCTGGCAGTTCCTTAGAAAACTAGATATAGAGTTCCCATTCGACCCAGCGATTGCACTTCTCGGTATATACCCGGAAGATCGGAAAGCAGTGACACGAACAGATATCTGCACGCCAATGTTCATAGCAGCATTATTCACAATTGCCAAGAGATGGAAACAACCCAAATGTCCTTCAACAGATGAGTGGATAAATAAAATGTGGTATATACACACGATGGAATACTACGCGGCAGTAAGAAGGAACGATCTCGTGAAACATATGACAACATGGATGAACCTTGAAGACATAATGCTAAGCGAAATAAGCCAGGCACAAAAAGAGAAATATTATATGCTACCACTAATGTGAACTTTGAAAAATGTAAAACAAATGGCTTATAATGTAGAATGTAGGGGAACTAGCAATAGAGAGCAATTAAGGAAGGGGGAACAATAATCCAAGAAGAACAGATAAGCTATTTAACGTTCTGGGGATGCCCAGGAATGACTATGGTCTGTTAATTTCTGATGGATATAGTAGGAGCAAGTTCACAGAAATGGTGCTATATTAGGTAACTTTCTTGGGGTAAAGTAGGAACATGTTGGAAGTTAAGCAGTTATCTTAGGTTAGTTGTCTTTTTCTTACTCCCTTGTTATGGTCTCTTTAAAATGTTCTTTTATTGTATGTTTGTTTTCTTTTTAACTTTTTTTTCATACAGTTGATTTAAAAAGAAGGGAATGTTAAAAAAAAAAAAAAAAAACAACAAGGAAAAAAAAAAGATGCAGTGCCCCCTTGAGGAGCCTGTGGAGAATGCAGGGGTATTCGCCTACCCCACCTCCATGGTTGCTAACATGACCACAGACATAGGGGACTGGTGGTTTGATGGGCTGAGCCCTCTACCACAGGTTTTACCCTTGGGAAGACGGTTGCTGCAAAGGAGAGGCTAGGCCTCCCTATGGTTGTGCCTAAGAGCCTCCTCCCAAATGCCTCTTTGTTGCTCAGATGTGGCCCTGTCTCTCTGGCTAAGCCAACTTGAAAGGTGAAATCACTGCCCTCCCCCCTACATGGGATCAGACACCCAGGGGAGTGAATCTCCCTGGCAACGTGGAATATGACTCCCGGGGAGGAATGTAGACCTGGCATCATGGGACGGAGAACATCTTCTTGACCAAAAGGGGGATGTGAAAGGAAATGAAATAAGCTTCAGTGGCAGAGAGAATCCAAAAGGAGCCGAGAGGTCACTCTGGTGGGCACTCTTACGCACAATTTAGACAACCCTTTTTAGGTTCTAAAGAATTGGGGTAGCTGGTGGTGGATACCTGAAACTATCAAACTACAACCCAGAACCCATGAATCTCGAAGACAGTTGTATAAAAATGTAGCTTAAGAGGGGTGACAAGGGGATTGGGAAAGCCATAAGGACCACACTCCACTTTGTCTAGTTTATGGATGGATGAGTAGAAAAATAGGGGAAGGAAACAAACAGACAAAGGTACCCAGTGTTCTTTTTTACTTCAATTGCTCTTTTTCACTCTAATTATTATTCTTGTTATTCTTGTGTGTGTGCTAATGAAGGTGTCAGGGATTGATTTGGGTGATGAATGTACAACTATGTAATGGTACTGTGAACAATCGAAAGTACGATTTGTTTTGTATGACTGCGTGGTATATGAATATATCTCAATAAAATGAAGATTAAAAAAAAAAAAAAAAAAAAAAAAAAAGACATAATGCTGAGCAAAATAAGCCAGGCACAAAAAGAGAGATATTGTATGTTACCACTAATGTGAATTCTGTGAAAAATGTACAATGTTTTATAGTGTAGAATGTAGGGGACCTAGAGATACCAATTAGTGGAGGGGGAATGATAATCTAATAAGAACAGATAAACCATGGAGGGTAATCTCAATGTTATGGGAATGCTCAGGAATGATTAGGGTTTGTAAACTTTCTTGGATATAGTAAGATCATGTTGGAAGCAATAGAGTTATTTTAGGTTTTTTTTTTCTCTTATTCCTTTGTTTTCTTAGGGGTTGTTAATTTTCTTGGGGTATGGTAGGAACATGTTGGAAGCAATGTAGTTATTTTAGATTATTTGTTTTTCTTACTCCTCTGTTTGGACATGGTTTATTAATTTTCTTGGGGTATGGTAGGAACATATTGGAAGCAAAGTAGTTATTTTAGGTTATTTGTTTTCCTTAATCCATTGCTTTGTTTGAAATGTTGTGGGGTTTTTTTGGTTGTTGTTTGCCTGTTTGTTTTTAATTTTTTGATAAACAAAGTTAAAAAATTGAAAAAAAATCAGTAGAAAAATGGGAGTAAAAACTAAATGACAAATAGGGTGGGATGGGGGATGGTTTGGGTATTCTCTTTTCACTTTTATTTTTTATTCTTATTCTGATCCTTTCTGATGTAAGGAAAATGTTCAGAAATAGATTGTGGTGATGAACGCATAACTATATGATCATACTGTGAACAGTTGATTGTATACCATGGATGACTGTAGGGTTTGTGAATATATTTCAATAAAACTGAATTTAAAAAAAAAAAAAAAAAAAAAAAGAATGTAAGTTCCAACAAAAAAAAAAAAAAAAAAAAAAAAAGTGGAGTAAAAAAAAAAAAAAAAAGATGCTTAAAGATGATGTTCCTCAAACTACAGTGGACGTATACAGATCCTCTGAGAGCTTGTTAAAATGTGGACTGTAATTCAGCAGGTCTAGGATGGGGCCTGAGATGCTGCATTTTGGACCAGCTCCCCTGTGATGCTGCTGATGCAGGTTCATCTCCACACTCTGAGTAGAAGGAGTATGAGGAATTGTGTATACATAGAGAGAGATTTAGATAGTTAAAGTAAAAAAAAAGTATATATGGGATGGACCCCACAAAAGGCATATTCAAGTCCTTACCCCTATTCTGTGGAAGTAAACCCATTTGTAAATAGGACCTGGGAAGATGCAATCAGTTAAGGTGGGGTCAAGCTGAAGGATGGTGGGCCTTAATCTAGTATGACTGAAGTCCTTATACACAAAGGAATTTGGACACAGGGGTAGAAATCAGAGGAGGAGACAGGAAGAGACAGATCACCTATGAGGGACGACTGCCCAAAAGCCATCACTGGATCACTTCAGATTCCGGGAGAGAGTGTGGCCTTGATTTTGGACTTCTAGTCTCCAAAATTATGAGACAATAGATTCCTAGTATTTAAGCCAACCAGTGTGTGCTATTTGTCATAACAGCTCTGGTAAACTAAGACAAATACATTTTTTTTTTTAAGTATGTGCCTTAAACACACAAACACATGCATATACATGTTCACACAGAAAAAAGAAAAAATGCAAAATATATCTATCTATCTATCTATCTATCTATCTATCTATATATGCAACTGTATTTCTCTCTAGGTGACGGGATTGCAAATTATCTTAATTTTTGCTTGTCTCTATTTTCTGAATTTTCTTTAATAAACATGTTCATATTCTAAAAAAAAAAAAAAAGATGTGGTGAAGGGGAATTAAAGACATCGAAAAGATGACCTCGCTGTAATATAGTGAAACTCTGGGCTGAACCAAGCCCACTGAGGACAAAATAGACAGTTTGGAAAGCACCTGGCGATCACTATTGAGGAGAAGCTTTGACATAAACACCAAGCACTGTTACTGCAGTTCACATTTATAGTGTAGTTCCCAAAACTAGCAGCCTAAGGTTTCAGCGGAACTATTTTAAAATGTAGGCAGGAAACTGTCTCGTAAGCATCATCAAAACTCTGTTGGTTTCCTCTTCCTCTTTCAGACATCATGGTTTAAAAAAAGATGAGAGAGCACTTAATTCCTCAAAGTGATTAGGTACTCCAGATGTCAGCTCACCTGTTCCGAGATTTCAGCTGAGGATTGCAAATTTGTTTCATGTAAATCCTTAAGCTAGTTTCAATCCTTGGTCCCCGAGGCAAAATCGAAGGCTATAAAAATAACTCCCTGGTGCAACTCCCAAGCTGGAAGACATATGCTGTAGGCTTAAGCTATTTTCATGGCTAAAACTGCTTCTACCTTGGGGCTGCCCCAGAATTTCCAAAAGTGAGTGGGAAGATCTGAGGGTCCACAGGGATGCAGCAGGAGCACTCTGTTTAATTTCCCTGCAGTATCATTTGGTGATGCTGGTGGGTTATGGGAAGGGTTTGTAGGATGGTTGCAGCTGGCACAGGGAAGCAGAGTGTCAGTGCATCTGGTGCCATCTGCTGTGAGACAGCTCCTCAGCTCTCCTCAGCAGGAGAGGCCTGGGGCTCGGCGACAGAGCTGGGAAACACCACTGCTCTCTCTGCCTGGCTCCTCAAGCAGACACACACGTGCAGCTGAGGAAGGAAGTTGACTTGGGTGTTTCCATGTTCCTTGGGATGACAAGTTCTCATGTCCCATGTGCAGCTGAAATTAGCAAGTATGTCTAAAGGTGTGGGGGGAGGTGGGGGGTGGGTGAGACAGCTCATTTTGTCTGAGGACGTTTTGTTCCAACCTTGTCCTAACTTTATTCCTGTGCCAAATGAATTGCCCAGGATCCCAAAACATCAGCTGGTGAAGGTTCCTTCATTTCCTTTGATCTAGGAAGCAGAGGATAAAGAATGAATGCTCAAAGTCCATTGCAAACTCTGACAGTGACAGAAGAGACAGCCAATCCTTATTTATCTCTATTCTTCAATAATTAGCAAAAAAGAGAAAATAATTTTTTTATGAAACAAAAGATGACCACCCTTATTTGGAGCAGCTAGTCTGCAAAACCTTACCTGTGGGTCCTGCCAGCATTCCAAGTTAGGAGGCAGGAAGGTGGCATGCTTCTGATGCAAAGATGAATTTGGATTCTGGCTTTTCCACTTACTGGCTACCTGGCTCTGGGTAAACTAGTGTTACCTTTCTTTTCCTCATTTGAAAAACAGCATAATGACCCCTTCTTACTTCACAGAGTTGCCATGGGATAATATGAAATAATGTTTATATAACACTTTGCCCTGGGCACAATAAGTGGCATAGCTATCAGTTAGGGACTACACTGTTAACCAGATTCTCCTTATAATCATGTGGGAACTCGAGCCCCAGTCCTGGACCAGATTCGGGAGGAAGGTTGGGTTGCAGGTCTTAGGTGAGCTGGAGCTAATGGAGAGCTGAAGGAGCATCCAGGGCCCCAGCCCAAGCAGATCAACCCCAAAGAGGCTACAGGGAGGTAAAGCCCACTTATGAGGCAACAGGTTGGAGAGAAATCAAGTCTGAGCAGTCATTGATGGAAGCACAGCATGTAGGCCCCTGAAGGCCAGAAATACAGCAGAAAGGATTTTTTATGCAGTGTCTGCAGAATGGATTCCCTTGAAGAATGTGTTATTAAGGGCCCTGACTCAGTGTAGACAGCAACACAGGCTCTATCATCAGTGCTCCTTCCCCTATCTATCCAAAAGAATCTAGAAAATTGTGTGGGAAATCTAGCCCTGGATAGAGCCAAGGTTCTTGTCACCTCTCATTCCAGGGCTTTTTAAAGAGCCAACTCAAAATACTTCATGAAGAGTCTGATCCATCCATCTCATAATGTTCTGGTCTCTTCCAGCCTCACATCTTTGCAACGCCTACCGAGCCAAAAGAGATGGTGGTGTGCCTATTCTGTTGGCCGGGACCTGTTTTGTTTGCCAGGACCTCTGTTGGAAATAGGAAACACCATCCACCTGGAGAATTACAGGTGATAATTGCCTGGCCCATCAATCACAGAATTACTACTTTGGATGCAGAGGGAGAAAAGCTTTGTAGACCATGTAGATCCCATGATTCTCCTTTGTTGCTGACTCAACCAAGGACTTCCCTGATGTCCAACTCTTAGCTCTCCTGGGTTACCAGTGTGACCAGCCCACAGGATTGCCTTCTATATAAACACCCTGTGTAATATAAATATTATACTACCTTGTAATATAAATTATATTAACTATGTAATATAATATAAAAATTCTGAGCCTTTGTGCTGCTTAGTGTCCCAACTACCCCAGCCAGCCTCAATAGGACCCTGCTCTGCTATTTAACTCTCTTCTTCCCTAGAGGCTGGATTCTGCCTTGACGACCACCCCTCTGGCACATCGTAAACTGAGGAGGTGCTACATGTGTTAATAATTAGTACTGCACCCTCACTCACTTTGAACTTTCCTTGGTCATTTCCAGGTGTGACTTTTGACCATTTAGAAAGAGCAACCCTCCAAGGATATCCACTAGAGCATAGTGCCAGGTTCAAAGTGGGTGCCTGAAATTAGTCTAGTGCTTGGCATATAGCAGTGCTTGACTAGGATATAGTCAATAATTTCTGATCCAGAGAGTGATGTCTCATCTTGTAAAGCAGAAATAAGTCTTCTTTGGGCCATATTTTGTGATTGGACAATTCCAAAATCATATTCCCTGCTTCAACGGCCCAAATCAGGAATCCCCATTCTATGGGACCGTGGACACAGACTGACAGATGACACCTTCTCTCTAGCCTCCTGGCTCACCAGTGCCTCGGTCTGATGGACTAGTCACTTCCCGCAGGAGACCTACTCCCCACCTTCTCCACTCTGCTCTGAGTGGTCTCCACCAATGGGCTTCCTCGTCCCTGGTATTCTTTGCCCTCTGGTTTCCTCCTGATTACAGCCATTTGGAGGCACTAGCAGGAGATGGGAGAGAAGAGAATGCAGTCAGTTTATTTTTCGCCCAGTATCCTCCCTTCCAAGCCACCTTGGGCTGGTAGCATCCCTCTAAAGGTCACCTTCTCCTCCCAGCTTTTCTGTTTCCACATTCATAGAACCACACTTTCTCCTTCCCTAAGGTGTGATGGCAGAGTCTTACTATTGTAAGACTCCAGGGGATCGACTGCATTGTCCTTTGTGCCTTCCCTTAACTGTTCATTCCTTTATTAAACATTCCTTTATTTAAGTCCCCTCCCTGCCAGCTCCCTGACTGATGCATCCTCCATCTCTCTTGGTTCTGGATCGAACAACAATCCCTAACCTCAGGGTCCTTCAGAAAAGTAAAAATCAGTAATTTGCTGGCAAAATTTTGTGGGCCCCTGAACTGAAGAAAGCAGACCCAGCCTCTCCCTGTTACCCTCTCTCTCCTCCAGTATCTTGCTGCTGGCTCACTGACGTTGCCCACCTGCAGACTTCAGCCCACCCAGTCCTTGTCTGGATCTTGTACCTGGGCCTGGGCACACCTGGCATAGCTGCCGCCTGTGGGGGTTTGTGCTGAGGTGAGCTCACCAGGCTTACCTAGGGCAACTGAAGGGTGTGGCTAGTTGGTATCTGAACTTATTGACTACAGAAGCAAACCTCAAAGCTGGAGAAGTGGCACTGGGCAAGGAGCCTGTAGGATGAGGTGAGACACAGCAGGCAGATGAATCAGTGGGGCAGAAAGAAGGAAGAAGTGGAATCCACGGCAGCGGAGGTAAATTGGTCAGAACTGAGGTCATGCAATGTGTAGAGGGGCTGGAGGCCCATTTCTAGTTGATGGACTCAAACCTGGAGCCTAAAGGTGGTGGGCAGGAGCAGGATTTCATAGGCCACTTCCTTTAGGAGGAGGCTGTAGTAGTAGCCCCCATCTCCTGTGAGTAGGCTCTGAATTGAGTCAGGCTCCCATGCCCAGACTGGGGGCATGAGCACAGTTTCTCAGTGTGCATCTAATTCTCCTTTGTTGCCAAGTGGACCAAGGGCTTCTGTGCTCGGGGGGAGCCCTGATGTCCAAATCTTAGCTCTTCCAGGACCCAAGTAGGCACAGATCATCGGACCTGTCTTCTCTCTAAACACCCCATCTTTAATTGTGAACCTTTGGGCTGCTTAGTGTCCCAGTCGCCCAAACCAGCCTCAATAGGACCCTGCTCCACTGCCTATTTCTCTCTTTTCCTGAAGATTAGAAACAATTCAGTATTATATCAGGTTGAGTCTTGGGCCCTGTCTCTCCAATTCCTGAGCAAAGAATTGGGCTTTACCTCAATTGTTTTTCACCTTCTTATTGGGTAATATCCACACTGACAGCTCCCAAAATTGGGATTAAAATCATTATGTCTGCCAGGCCTGAATATCCTTGCAGAGGCCAGACTTTTGTAGTAGGGTTAGTATCCCTACTCCAGACTGTTTTATGGAGTTGGGTTTTTCCCAAACTCTCCCATCCCCATGTTGCTAAAAACTTTGGATGCCTTGGGCCTAAGCCCATCAAGGTGAAAGTAATTTATAGCCTCATTCTATCTACTCCTTTTAAACACAATCTCCAAGCTTCCTGAGAGCTATGGGACATTTTAAATATTTCATGGAGAGTAAAATGAGTAGCATTCTAGCTGTGTTGGATTTTTTCTGTGTGGGATCTAGCTATCCCAGGTGTGGAGTAGGCGGAGGGTATCAACTTGGATTAAATTTTAAGCAGTATCCACACTATAGCATCTAGAGAATTTGCCAGCAGGCAGCTACTATCTTGCTTGAAAATTTATAACCATCCTAGAATGACTATTATCTACCCACTCAACAAGTCCTTTCACAGGACTCAGGAACTAAGTCCATAGGAAGGGTGATACACTCCAAATCCAAAGAGTCCTACAGGCATATCTGAAAAGAGAAAATAGTCCAAGGAATAAGGCATGTATATCTGCCCCTGGCCCGTGCTTGGAAGATTGCAGCAGGCCTTGCTGTTAGCTCCCTGTTGTGACTGCCCCTAAGGCATGTGTGTATGGCTTCTAAATCCAAATAAGCTATTGTGCCAGGGTTTGAAAAACGGGTTGATGGAATATCTCTGAGTAGACATTGATCTCTTTCCCTGCCCATTCAATTATATAGAAAGGGCTAATTGGCAATCTCAATCATTCAGAACATGCCAAAAATCAGGGACTACCCACAAATAATGGTGTACAATCATTTTATATGTATCTACGTCATTTTCACAGTGAGATTCTTTTTTTCCTTCCAGGATAGGGAAGAATCTTATTTTTACCTATTTCATCCAGGGATCCACTCACCATGTTGCCCAATACACAACTAGAAGAAAATAGATATTTGCTAGATGACTATGTGGAATAAAAACCTGTCTTTTGATAATGTCCACTCATTGGTTCAATCACTGGTGCCTCCAGAAAAAAAGCCTTCTCCATTCTAGAAAAGAACAACCTCTGCCAAAAGCAGTGCTTTTCCCCCCTTCTGTTTATAGACATCATAATTGCTTTTGAAATATTAGAAAGCAGTAATCATGTGGACCTTAAATTAGTGCATGCCAGGATTGAATCCCAGCTCCACTCCCCCATGGTCCAGACTGCCTGCAGCCCAGAAGCCTTCATTTAATTGCCTATAACCCTGGGATAACAAACACAAAGATGTAGGGCTGTTGGGAGGACATAACACTGGTATAAGTGTCTGGTCCTGAGGAAGACTCAGTGATCATTTGTTCAGTTTAAACAAGGTGAATCAGATCTTAATCCTGGTGCATTTTAACACCAAGTTTGGTTTCTTTTCACCCGGATGAGATACCACCAAGCCCAATCAAATTGACAGAAAATGCTCGCTGGTTACTCATTCCACCAAATATCTTTTTTTCCTTAAAAAATATAACAACACATCTGGAATCTATTATATGGCAGTATATATTTCAGTATATGTTTCTGCTAATGCTTTAGTAAACAGAAACTGCATGAATAATGATTGCTCAAATACAGTAGCTGCTAGCCTGTCTTGAGTGGAGTTAATTTAAAGTTAAACATTGCAAAATTTTTAAAAAGTGGGTCCTTCAAAAGTAGAACTCCAGCTCTAATTGCATCAGAGTCACTTTTTATAGTTAAGATAATGTTTTTAACCATTTACTGCTTAGAATGAGGAAAGTTGAAAAAGTCTAGGATTTTCTTTTGTATATCAAAGGCAAATGTATCAGTTAGCAACACTTCTGGCCATTAATTTCAGTAAACTTAACTAATGATGGATTAAACAAATAGAGGGTTTTTTTTTTTTTTTTTTTTTTGGTTTGTTTTTGTATTTTCTCAAACAGAAACCTTTGTTCAGGACTAGCATCTCCGTGATTCTCTCGGTCTGTTCCTCATAGTTGTAATATGGCTGCCCAGGCACCAGCCATGAAGTCCATATGTAAGGAGACTATCCACATTTGCCCTTAATATCACAAAATCAAGAGATTTTATAGAAGGCCTGAATAGACTTCTTGCATCTCCTAGACAGAGCTGTGTCACAGAACCACCGTCTGCAAGGGGGAAAGTGACATTTCACCCAATCCAGTGTCTGTAATATCTCAAGAGAGAGAAAAAGAAAACGGGAGTAAGTATTAGGTTAGTTAATTACTAGTGTCTGTCATCGTGAGTCTTTAAAAACTCGTGGGCTGAGATCTACTGCAAATCTCCCAAAACTAATTCTAAAATACAACAGAGGCAGCAGGCTATGGTGGAAAGAACAAGAACTTTGGGTCCTGGCTCTGTTGCATACTAAATAGGGTCATCTGGGCAAGTCACTTCTCTTCCTCACCTACAATAAAACCGTTTCACAGGATTATTATGTAGAAAGAATGTAAGAATGTGAAAGCACATTTTTATGGTGATTAACCCTCTGCACACGCAAACATTGTTATAATAAAGATGATGGTGGTGGCTATGGCATGCAGCCATTCACTGCAGCATCTAGACTTTTAGACAATGTCCCAAGAAAATCCAAAATCATGATCAAAAAGCAAATAAATAAAACAGGAATGTAAGAGCCTGTTCTGTAGTATTCAGAAAAAGGCACGGCTGCTTGGTCTGTGAAAACTGAGGTGTTCTCTTCTTTGAACCTTCTTCCTCATGGCCCAGACTCCTAGGCTGTGTCCTCATCATGTCACCTTGTTGATCTTTGCACCCCCACTACCTGATGCACATTTGAAGGGGCTCAGGGAATGTATAATGAAGGAGGCATCCTCCAGAAAGGTGGACAAAATAGACCAAAAAATAGGAATGTGAAATTCAATCAAATATGTTCATAAAGACAAAGGATCTCAAGGAATTATCCAGCAGCTTTTTAAGAAACAATAGACAAGGATTTCTGAGAAGATGGTGGCAGCAGAAGCATTGTTTTGAGTTCTTCTGAAATTGCCACAAAGTTAAAGATAGAAAAACCAAAATCTATGGGCTACATTTGCAAAAACTTGGGTGGCAAGGTGTCCCCTCAAACCTGAAAATGCTGTGTAATGGGGGCAAAATACCAATAACCCAAAGACCTGCATTTTCTCAGCATCTGTGCTAGAGAAGCCAAGGAAACAAACAGGTGAGTGAAGGATCTGGGAACAGAACCCCCAATGGCCAACGAGCATTCACTGAGAGGTGCAGAGGGACATCTGAGAACGGCTGGAAAAGGGGCGAGTTAAAGAGGCTCACAGTGAGAACTGAAGGTGCCGGAGCAGCCTAGTCCCGGTGAAATCTTGAAACTTACAGCCAGTTCTCCCTTCCAGGACAGAGCCCCACACTGAGGAAATATTGCTTGGAAAAGAATAAAATTTAGGGGAATAAGGACAACAGTGATGAAGAGAAAGAAGGTCCAGATAAAAGAAGAGCAAAACAAAACCAGGAAATATCAGAAAGAAAGCTTCATGTTTTTAGCACTACATGAAAACCACAGAAGAGTAAGCTCTGTGAAGTTGAAAATGTTTCTTGAGACAATCCACCTTCCAAAAATTAGCAGAAACCAATATCACATAAAAATAAGCAATAGAAAACTATGGCAGTCAAATCCATGCAAAGTTGCTTTAAGAACAAGAGACTAAAGAGCATGAAACATTCATATGGGCAATGAAAGTAACACAGAAAGACATGACCATGAGACAGATCAAAACTGTAATCTATTGTTTCAAAATTAGTAAAAGACATTAAGAAAATGATACAAGACATGATAGAAAAAAAAATAAAATAAAATCAGAATTAGAATAATTCCAAAACAGAGCTCATGAATAATAATTCAAAATAAAAGAATAAATCATTTTAGAAATGAGGACTAAACTTTAAGCAACGTAAGAACAAATAAACAAACCAAGAAATAGAAGTGAAAGGAAGAAATTTTAAAAAAATAAAAAAGAAATGGAGCCTGGAAAGTATTCAAGAGAATATGACAAATATTGAATTAAGTTAAGATGTTCCAATATGTGAATATCTCGAGAAGAAAACCAAAGTAAGGGAACAGAACAAATACTAAAAATTGTAATTCAAGTAAACTTTCCTGAAATTAAATAACATTTGAGACTGTATATTGAAAGAGTATATTGTGTATCTGGGAATTTCAACCCAGACTGAACAATACCAAGAAACATTCTAGTACAATTACAAGATTTTAAAGAAAAAGTACAAAATATCTTGGGCATGCAGAAAAAAACCTAGTTACATATTAAGGAAAGAAAATTAGATTATCCAGACTTCCTGATCACATTTTACACCAGAAGAAAATGAAATAACATCTAAAAGGGTAGGTTCAAACACAACCATATTGATAATTACATTAAGCATAAATGGTCTAGTTTTTTTTTTTTTTTTAAATCTGCCTTTCTTAGCATTTCTGCACCTCCCCCCATGTTGCTTCAGACTTTAGCAGGCCCTCATCACCTGTGCAGCAGGGGAGCACTCTGTTGGGGCTTCTCCCTCTCCCCAATCTTTGTCAAGAGCACTCAGTGGCGGTCCATGTAAAAGAGCTGTTAAGTATATACAGACTTCCCCTGTGTCTGATACTCCCAGAAAGTTTACATTATCACGTTAGCCCACAATTGAAATGTAAGAATTTGTTAAAGTTTTAGTTGTTCTTACCTACTTTTATGGCTGCCCCCTCTTCCTCCCATGTTCTGACAAAGGTAAAATGATTTGTGCATCCCATTTCTTCTCAGAGGAGCTTGTTAATCTTTGGAATTCAGTTTACCTGAGACCTTGGCTTGCCTTGAGATCTTGGTTCTTTAACACACTGAAAAAAAAAAAAAAAAAAAAAAAAAAAAATATATATATATATATATATATATATATATACACACACACATGATTTTGTAGACTATACAGCTTTTTCTTGTCATAAGGGTAGAAGTGAAATTCTCTTGTGGCTTTCTATGTCCAATTAAAAAATATTTTTAGTAATCATAATTGATGGAGACAGTATTACTATTGTTATTCTGACTGTGATGTGTGACATAGTATAAAAAATGAGTAAGTATGGAATATTTTAATTCTCTCATCCCCTGTGTCCTTGAGAACCAAGGTGTTTGGTATGGAAGATAGGAGAGAATAATATGGAAGGAATTAAATAAAAATCTTTCAGCCCTGATTTTATATTAGAAATACTATTATCAACTTATAAGGATGTATATATATAATTTCCAGTTCTATCCATTAAATTTTCTAAAAACAATGACCAGTCTAGCAGTGATATGTATCTGTATGCTCAAATTGTGATTCTCAAATATCATTTCCAACAATAAGAAACCAGAGCTCCTTGGAGAAATGGCTGATCCCAAGTTCTGGGCAGTAAGTATACAAGATGCTCCTGGGAACATCTTACCCTACTAGACATTAAAGAAGTCAGTCAAAGTCTATTAGGGTCAGGTTGAAAGAACTCAGCTACCAACCTATAGAGGTTTCCACTGATTAAAGATGAGAAAAGTTTAGTTTCATTAAAGACAAGAAATACAATGGAATTAAATCCATAAACTTATATATATATATATATATATATATATATATATATATATATATATTTAAAAATATATATATTTAAAAATATATATATTTAAAAATATATATATTTAAAAATATATATATTTAAAAATCTAATTTGTTTCCTTTACAGGTTGATAAGGAGCCAATTCATTATCTTGAAAACTCACAAATAAAGGAGAGGAATCAAGCATTTGTCCAACCTTTTCTATATGAACTGTGCTGGATAATCAAATAGTAGGTGAGCAAAACATCTCTTTACAAAATTCTTCCAGCTAAATAAATGAAAATGAAATATGAAATTAGAATGTCACCATTTTTAAACTTCCAATGAATTAATGGTTCTATAAAATAAGTATTGGTGGCGGCTAACATCATGAAAAGAGAAACACCAGACTTATGCCCTCTAATGAAACAGCACGCAACCCTCTATGGTCCTGCCAAAATGACAGTCTAAGTTTTATCAGTCTCTGGAGCAAACTGAAGATTTTCAGACAATGCGGAGGACAGAGGAACCTGTTGAACTGCACCATGAGTACACAACTAGCAAAATCCAGATAGAAGGAAATTTCCAGGTCAAATCACCCAGGACCTTCAACAGATAAATTATAAGGAAAATTAAGGGATGAAGTGAAAACCGGGAGTTAAAAGAGAATTAAAACTTATCAAATTTTAAAAAGTGGACAAACATGAACTGTAGTGCCTAAGGATGTACATTTGGGTAACAAAATCATAAAGAAACATAAGGAAGTGATTACCATAAAAGTCAAGATAGTTGTTATTTTTTGAGGAAGGCAAGGTGCGTAAGTGAGGGGTTCCTGAGACCTCTGGCCAAATTCTATTTCTTGATCTGAGTGGTGATTACATGGGAATTAGCCTTATAATTAACTAGTCTATCCATTTGTTTTGTATGATTCTCTGTATGTACACTATATTTTAAAACAAAAGCTTTTTAAAAACCTGTTTGCTTCAGAATAGCCTCTTGATCCCATTCCCTAAACAGCGAATAGCATACATCCATGTGTAAAAATTAAATTCAATATAAATTTTCAAAAGAATAAATAGGCAGGAAATGAGAAAATATTTTCAATTGAGTTATATTTCTCTAAGTGCCTCTATTAAAACCCATTTCACAAAATCTTTTCCTTCCTTAAAAAATTTTTTTCAGAAGATTCTTTCTTCTATACTGCCAAGCTAAATAGCTAGAAAGTATTTCCTTTTCAAAGGCCAAGGAACATGCAATCCTCTATATAATAAAAAAAACATGTATCAAGGCTTCCAAATCTCGACCCCTTCCTTCCATATTGAGAGGAAAAATATATGTGTATAAATACACACACACATATTAATGAAAGTAACATGAATGCTGCAATGAAAATGTAGAAGTGACATTCAAATGGGAAAGTTTTTCCATGAAAAAGGTGGGTGAAACAGATTTATCCAAAGTTTAAATGCCTTAAAGATTTCATTTGCCATATGAGCTGTAATTCCAAAGCCAAAATGAGCCCAATATGAGAATTTTAGCAACAACTGAGCTTGCTGACTTCTGAAAGAGGATTCCAGGCCTTTCTAAGCCTTTTGAAGTTCCATTTTGCTTTGTCTTCAGATGTTTTGATATAATCAGCCCATTGATGCCTGGTGCTGTTTTGCGAGCATGAGCACGGCTCACAATTCCGTGTCAGGGCTGGAGACAAGCAGAGGTTCAGGCCCCTTTGACACTGGGGCGGCTGGTCAGGAAGTTCTCATATGTGCCGCAATGTGAACTTTCAGCTGAACTGTTGCCCAGTGGGATGCCCGTCCTTTCAATCCCCATCAGCTCAGGTCTTCAAAGGCTAGGGACATCTGTACCCAGTGACCTGCATGGTTGGCCTGATACATCTCTTTCCCATGGGGTGGTGGTGGTGGTGGTGCAGACTGAAGTGTGTTACTGAGCACCTCCCACACGACTGAAAACACAACGGCACACTCTAATTTCTCAAACCTTGAGCCAGAACATGTGGGAGACCAACTAGGATCAACAACTTCACCCCCGCCCCCCAACTTGCATTGGCCACCAAAGGACCATCTGTTTTATCTGCTTTAAGAAGCTTGGTTTCCCACACCTTTGTCTAGCACTGATTATAATCTTTACATTGGCACACACTTACATAGAACTTTCTACATGCTGAATTTTGTTTTAAGTACTGGACATATATTGACTTGATTAATCATCGCTTAGTTAAGTATTGTTATCTCTAATTTACAGATGAGGGTGCTGAGTGAACTCACCCCAGTTCACATATGTGATTCGTGGCTGCATGGTTATTTTTATGTGTCAACTTGGCTAGGCTATGGTGCTCAGTAGTTTGGTCAAACACTAGTCTACATGTTGCTGTGAAGGTATTTTGTAGATGTGATTAACATCTATAATCATTTGACTTTAAGTAAAGGGGATTACCCTTGAAAATGTGAATGGGCCTCTTCCAATTAGTTGAAGGGATTACGGGCAAAAGCCAAGGTTTCCCAGAGCAGAAGGAAGAAGAAATCCTGCCTGAGATTCCTGCCTGTCATCCTGCCCTACAGATTTTGTACTTGCTAGCCCCCATGAGCCAATTCCTTAAAATAATTTTCTTAATATGTATATATATGGATACATGCATACATGCATGGATGCAGGTATGTATCCTATTAATGCTGCTTCTCTGGAAAATCCTGACTGATACAGAGCTGAGATTTGTATCCAGGAAACTCTGGCTCCTGAGTCCATGTACTCAACCACCATAATATGGTGTCTATGGCTAGGGAATATATAAAAACCCAATCGCAGATTTGTAGAGTACCGCTGACAACAGCTATCATTTATTGAGCACCTCCACGTATCAGGCATAGTACCAAGCTTCATAAGCATGTTTACACTTAGAAATATAGAAATATGAAAATATGGAAAAAGGTAAGAACTAGTTACACAAAGGCCTAATTATTACCTAAAGCAGCCTAAATTCAATCCCAGTGCCACAGTTCACCAGCTGCATGAATTTGAACAAATGATTTAACATCCCTGGGTCTCAGTTTCCTCTTCTATCAATACCTCCTTCATAGGGACACTGGGAGGATTAACTGAAATAATGTAACTAAAGCACATCATATGGTTGCTATCACAGAGCCACTAGATATAATTATTAATATTATTATATCAATATGAAAGGTACACTTCCTAAAAACAATTCAGAAAGCTTTGTAAAGAGTAGTAGCAGTCTCCAAAATTTATCCATGTCAAAGATATTTATGCTGAGCTGCCTCATTTTCCCCAAGGAGATCAATATTAGGGATATAAATGACCAAAGTAGGTCCATTAGGCTACAGTTGAAAGTAAACCTGAGGATGATAGGCCATTACTGCTCTTCAAAAGCATTGTTCTGAGCAGGACAGGCCCCAACTCTCCAGATAGAGGACAGTGAGCCTTCAGCTCACAATGCTCTAGCAGTTCTGTCTGACCCACAACACTATCCACGCTTACCCATTGTTCTTCCCCTGGGCTCTGGTCCTTCTATGATCAAGTCTATGTCTGTTTTCCTGGGCTCAACACATCCATTTGGTATCTAAACCCCCTTTAATTGTTAAACAATACACAAGATACAATACAGTCAATGGATGTGAATGAATTATAAAAGCAAATACAGAATTTATTGAGCAGGCACTGTGAATCAAGCACTGCACTGAATACTGGGGAAGCATTAGCTCTCTTGGTCCTTATGGCTCCACGTGGTAGCTTAGGACCATCCAGAAGTCCCCTGTCTACTGAGGGGCAGAGGCATCCTCAAGCCCAGATCCATCCCCAGAGCCCATGATGTTAATTTTGGCACTTAAAGCCACCTCTCATTCATTCTAAACCTGCGTACACTTTAACTTTCCTCTTCACTATCATCGACACTCTAATTCAGGAAAGTTACTGGTGCAGGAAGTTCCTGCCCCCAGGACTGATTACTGGAAAAATAGCTGATTTGTCCATTTTCCTCTCCTTTGATCACCCATAATTCTTGGCACATAGCTTCAGTGTAGCAGGGAGCTGAACATGGTCTTTCTCCCTTGCTAGGCAGTGACTCTTTGAAGGCAAGAACCTTGACTTATTCATCTTTCTAATCCCAAAATTTAGCATGGTGCCTGGCACATAAAAGGATTTCAATAAATATTTGCTGAGAAAATAAATGATGGGATAGATGGTCGGGTGCATGCATAAATGCCTACAATGACCTTGCTCTCTTTTGTTGAGAAGTCACTACTGAATCTCATGTTCTTGTTCATCAAGAAGTGATTCAGTTGCTACAGCACTTATGACAACATCTGATATATAGTTGGTGCCTAATGAGTTTTAATGGATGAAAAAACTAAATAGGTAATTCAGTCTTCAGGGCAACATAACTCACCAGGGAGATACATTTGAACACTATTTTTCCCTCCAGTTCTGAAATCTGTTGCACATTAAGCCAGATTAGCAGGAGGCTGGGTACCTGGACTGCACACAATGAGGGCTCCACAGAATGGCTTTTATGGCCTTGAGTTTTGCTGTGTTGACATCAGCCTAGATTCAAGGAGGCAACAGGTATGTAGCATTTGCCATCACACCCCGTATCAGGCTGCCATGGCAAATTGTGTAATTGTCTTTTTTTTTCCCATTTTGTGTTAGCCACTAAAAATTTAGAGCTGAGTCTGTAGTCAGTCATAGCAATGGAAAGCTCTTTTTGTTATGCAATTTTTTCAACGTCAGTCTTGGCTTCCTTTTGTTTTCTTACCCCAATTTTTTTTTTTTTTTTTTTTTGCTTTTATTACTAATTTTATGCCTTTCGTGATTTATGAATAATAGTAAGCCATCAGGGATCATAAATGAAACTAACTAAATTTAAAACAGCTTCTTTTATTGCCTTACTACAGAAACAGCAAACATATTTAGCAAATATATTGGTATTCAGATACATAGTGATTTTTACCGCCCCCTCGTGTATTTAATGTTTTCAGGACTAAAATCCTCTCTGTAAAAAGAGAGAGGATAAAGGTATGAAATAGTAAATAAAATACGATATTTTAACAAGTCTGCTGGTATCAGTCCCAGCACATCAGGAGGTTAAATTACTGGAAGCTCTCTTTCAGCTCACTGAAGACAGCCACCGAGTGTTTGTTGGAGGAGGAAAAGTAAAGGAGGCAAGGAAGATGTGAGAAGAAATGAAGGGATAGAAGGGAAACAAGAAAAGAGAAAATGGAGAGGGAGAGAAAACTGGGGGTGGATGGAGATAAAGAACGAAAGTTATAAAAATGGACAGTTGAGTTTACCTTAACAACTAAACCTGACGTTTGGATGTCAGTTATCTTGGAGAAGCTCTTTGGTGGCCAGAAATAAGAGAGAAGGCCAGAGGTGGTAGTCATGTTTGCACTTACAAAATAAAGTGATGATTCTACTCTATGCAGCTTTAATATTGAGCTGAGGAGAGAAGTCACAATCAAATTTTAGAACCACCTGCACATACCTCCAACTCAGAATCAACTTTCTCACTCCACAATTTCCTTCCCTGAGAAATACAAGCCAAAACTTTTCCATTTCTCCTTGGGTTAAAAATCTAGCCACATTTTCTAAAGAGTAACCTTAAAATCTCCACCCATATTTTCTTTTACATTTTTATTATATTACATTTTTTCTTTCTTTTTCTCCTGAGAATAATAGTAAACAAATTCATTATGCAAAGTACATAGGCAAGATTGTACTAAAATAATATAAAAATCATCTTTAACCTATCACCAACAGAATAACCACCATTAGCATCTTCAATTATTTTTTTCTAGTCTTATTTATTTTCACATACATGAGATGGATATGTGTAGTTTTATGTACAATTAGTCCTGTATCCTTTTTGTTTTTTCAATTAATATTCCCTTGATTTTTAAATGTAAGCATTATATTATATTTATGGATATTTACTTATGTCTTTCTTTCTTAGTAAATCGTAGGTACCTTTCAAGGGATACATTTTCTATGCTTTATTTAAGTTCTTCCAGTTGCAAGGAACTCAAGTACTAGAGCTTTGGTGTGAACATTAATAAAAGAATCAAAATTCAGGTGGAAATTACAAAAAACAGGGACCCCAGTATTGTCGGGATTCAGAGATACTAGAATAAGATCCAGGATAGCTCTTGCAGAAGAGATTAAAGCTGCTCATCAATATTTCCAGTTCTTCCCCTTCCAGAGACTTGGGGTAGATTGTACTTCTGTACTTTTCCACCTCCTTAAGGTTAGGCAAGGCCATGTGATTGCTTCAGTCAACAAAATATGAGAAGAAGTGAAATGTGTCTTGTCTGTGTAGAAGTATTAATTTGCCAATGCATATTCTCCAGAAGGTCTTCCCATACTGTAGAGGACGTTAGTGCCCTGGCCAGTTTTCCCTCCCAGGCTTGTGCCACCTCCCCCAGGTATCATATGTGTTGGCTACTAGTGGCTCACAGCTCCCCTTTCTGAACACTTCTCCCAGAGGGCTTGCACAGTCTCCCCACCCTGAGGGACAGTCAGCATGGAATGACCGACTCTGTGGTGTAATTCATTCTCCAGAGCACCCCATGGGATCAGACTGAAACTAGTCAACAGCAGCGCCCCATGCCTGCTTAATTTTCTTCTGCTGCCCTAAACTGTTTCCCTTGCCCCCTTTCTCCAGAGAGAACTCCCTCAATCATTCACTTCCACAAAAATCCACATCTCAGGCTCTGCTTTTAGGGACCCAACATAAAACACCTGCCCAGAGACAATGGTGGTACAAGGCCAAAACCTCAGTTGGAGGACATCTACCATGGAGAATAGCCTGGACCCTCAGTGGAACAGTATGAGGAAAAATCAAACCTTTATGGCTTTAGGCCACTGAACTTTGGGGGTTGTTTATTGCTGCAGCATAACCTAGTCTCTTTTAACTAACAGAATGTTAGATGGACCTCAGTAGCAGAGTTTCTAGATCTGCTTCCTAGAGTTCATCAATTGATGTGATTCAGTTACAGTCTGCATCTCTGCTTCTATTTGCGTGTCTCATTTCACTCAGTGCAAACTAGTTACCTCCTCCTTTCTCTTTCCACTGAAACCTTGGTTTCTGCCTAGTATAAGATGCCTCTTAGATCCAGCTTGGTTATGACTCCTTATGCATCCTACTCTATCTCATCGATACTATTTTTTTTGCATCAGCCCCAGCTTTTACTGTCAACCTAATTTTCTCTGTGTTTTTCAATTTGAATTCCCCAGAGTGATTGGCCACCTCACTTGTGGGCTTCTGACAAGTCTATGCCCTGGCTACCTTTGGGTGGGTCCAGCCATTGCCTAGATCATGAGGCACGTGATATGCTTGTCCAGTGTTTCCCCAGATTTCCCTGAAATGGAGACATTCTAGCATGAGTCCATGACTCAAAATCATGCTTTGGCTCTAATGGTAAAAGCAAAACAGCTTTTGATCTGAGCATTTTCCTCTTTGCATTACTTCTTTGTCATGGAAGTCAACCCCAAATTGTCAGGTGCAGTCAGAGAGAGTGGGGATAGGGACAACTTTCATACCTGAGGGATTCACCTCCGCTAAACAAGAGCTAATTGGGAACCAGGCACACTGAGGGTCACGAGCATACCATGCTGCAAGCAGGGGCATGTGTCCAGTGTAAGCAAAAGGAGTCTTCAAGATCACAGGTCATCTGAGGCTGCCCATCAGATAAAATGAGCCCAGATAAGGGTTTGGGGATAATGCCAAAGTACCGAAGTATGCTTTAAGCATCTCTTCTTTGGGAATCACAAAGGGATTGGGTATCTGAGAAATTATTCAAAATTAGATATCCTGTCAAAATACTTTTTAACAGAGATACACACTAACATCATTGTCATGTATAAACATGTGCCCATTCATTCATTCATTCATTCATTCATTGGACTATTATTTAGTGAGCTGCAACCATGTACCAAATACTATTCCAGGTCCTGGGGATATGCCAGTTAGCAAGGTGGACAAAATCGCTGCCCTCATGGAACTTGCCATCTAATGGAGGAGACCAACAATAAGAAAATATGTAAATGATATGTTAGTTAATGACAATGACTATACAAAAAATCAAGCGAGGTGAGGGGACTGAGAGCGATGGGGTTAGGGGTGATATTTTAGATAGGGTGGTTAGGGAGGGCCTCACCAAGAAAGTGACCGGTGAGCAAAGACCTAAACAGAGTAAGGGAGGGATCTGGGGAAAGAAGGATTCAAGCACAGGAACAGGAGTGGGGGTATATCTGAAAAAGCAAAGGGGAGAAGCATACATGGCACAGGGAACAGTATGTGTGAGGGCCCTGAGTCAGGAAAGCACTTGGCACATCCAAGGATCCTAAGGAAGTCTCCTGCGGGTAAAGCTCAGAGAGTCAAGAAAGGAGCTCATTAGTAAGAGGCAGGGCCAGGAGACTGCAGGCCCTTTATAGGTCATGTTAAGGATTGTATCTTTTAACCTACATGAAATGGGACCTGGTGAGGGATGCCCAAATTTATTTTGTTAATTGTGTTGAAGGTTAATGCTGGCTTGATCTGGGGAAGGAAGGAGCTATGGAGATGGACAGAAGTGTTAAGGTCCAAGATACCTTTTGGAAGTAGGATGGAGAGGACATGGCGATTGATTAGATGTAGGAAGTGAGAGGGAGGGGGATGACAAAAATTTCTCCCAAGGGTCTTTGGGCAGCTGATTGGGTGAAGGCACCATGTCCTGAGAAGGGGTCCTGCCAGGGAGAAATAGATTTGGAAATGGGGAAAGACCTTAGCCAGATTATAAACCACCACAATAAAGTATTATCATGATTCATATCTGACAAGTAAACAGACTCAAAAAGATTATTTCACTTGCTCAAGATCACACACCTAGTAAACAAAGGTGGCAAGTTTCATACTCAATCCACCTGATTGATGCCAAACATTGTTGTTTTCCCCTATGATTCCCATCCAGTCTCCTAACAGGAAAGAAAAGTCAAAGCATCCTGTGGTGTATAATAAAAGCAAAGACACAAGGAGTCTAGCTGGAGAAGTAACTCCAGCATTCTCTGCATGGACTGAAGTGGCCACACCAGAGTCACATGCAAATGCCCAGACCGCGGAGTTGGGCCATCCAAGAGCAGGAGACAGGAAATCCACCGTCAGTCACAGCCATTCTGGCCAAAATGATGTCTCCAAAAGTTCTTTGTGGGCCAAAGCTGTTAACATAGTGCTGTGGTCCCAAAATGTGGTCCCTGGATTTGTTAGAAATGTACATTCTCAGGCACTGACCCAGACCTACTAAACCATACACTCTGGGGCTGGAACCCAGCAATCTGTGTCTTCACAAGCCCCCCACCCAACCCAGAAGATTCTGGTGCATCCTCAAGCTTGAGATGCACTGAATTAAAACATCTGGTTTCAAGTTTTTGCCTTTAAAGAGCCTTGCCTTAAGTTATTCAAGTATAATCCCAATAACAGGCAGGGTTTGGATTAATGGGGAAGTTATTGCTAAACCTGGATGGAGGCTCATATTCTTTCCCCTGTCCAATTCTCTTACACAAATCCTTGTCCAAAAAGGAAATAGCCCTTTTTTAAAGGGATTGTTGTTTTGTGGCAAAAAGGCATGCTCTGCTAATTTTAGGAAGATGGCTTCAGTTACGGACAGGAAGTCTTGAAGGGAGGGGAAACTCTGACTTGAATTTTTAATAATTCTGTTCTTTTTTTTTTTTTCTTTAGGAAAATAAAGATAACATCTTTAACAAACCTCAGCTGACTTTGGAGCTCAAAAAACCCCTGAGAAGAGGGCTCAACGTGGGAGTCTTTTGTAGCGTCCCCTCAGCTGCACTTGAATAAGCCCAGGAGAAAATGGCTCTCAAGATTTGGTTTTCAACAGAGACTCTTTACAGTGTAAGTTGGCTTTAGGAGAAAACAGAGCATCTAGTTTCCTGGTGAGACTGACACATCGCGAGCTCCTTGCTGCTCCTTACCACCTCGTGCCTCGGGTCGGTCCCCTTGGAGCGTCCTCCTGGAAGCCATTGTGCAGGTGTGCGTCAGGCTATATTTACAGTTTGCAAAAGGCTTGCACATTCCTTATCTTGTTCACTCTACAACAACTAAGGCAGATCTTATCATTTCCATTTTACAAGTGAGAAAACAGACTTGGGAGAAAAGTAGCCTCTCAGAAGAATGAAAATAGTAACCCATAGGCCTTTATGGTATGTTGTCTCACGGAATTCTTAAGTGGGAAAGAGTGTTATTTTTATTTCACAAATAGGGAAACTGAGGCCCAGAAAGTAGAATAGCCTTGCCTAAAGTCACTGAGTAAGGAAATAGGGGAAACCACTCAGACTCAGGGCTTCTGACGCCAAGCCCTACTTCGTAGGTCAGGAAATGGTACTTTACAGGAGCCCGTCCAGGAGCTCTAATGGACTTCCTATTAATCTCTAGGATCCTGAGCATTTAAAAACAAGTGGTGAGTTAAAATTCAATTTATACCAACATTGGGCTTAGCCACGAAAACACAGTGGGGCAAGTCCTCCCATTGGGAATATTTGTCATAACAAAGGTGCGTATAAGGAGGGAGCTGAGGGGTGGGGTGGGGGGCGGAGGGGCTTTCCCCAAGGGCCTGAATTCCCTCTCTGCCTCTGTCCTGCCCTTGCCAAGGCAGGGATTGTCAGACCCTACCTTGGCTCCTCAAAAACCCCAGCACCCTGAAAAGCACAAAAGAGAAGTGTTCCCTTCCCTCTTTGGTACAGAGAAGTGACCCACGGTTGTAACCCCATCACACTGTGTGAGTCACCAGCAGTGAACAATCCAAGGAGGCTGCTGGGCACCGAGGGACAGTGGCTGCCCCAGAGGGCGGCACCTTTGGGCCACCTTTGGCAGGCCCCGATCAGCCCACACGTGCAGCCGGGCAGGCCCGTACAAGACAATTTGCCTCACACGAATTTAAACTGCTGTCCTGGGAGGGTATCTTAATTACTTTGGCTTCCTGTCAGATTTGTCCCTCAGAGTGCAGGGTGGAAATGAGAAATTTAGAAACACACAAGCAGCAAGAAGTCCACATTCAGTTACCATAGATTCACTCATTCTGCCCTTCATGGTTAATTTGTTTCGAACATCCGCCTTCCTAATAATGATGATGATGATGAAAAAGGGAAAACATCAATTAAATAAAGCAACCATGCCCTAGCAGAAATCTGCAATTGAAAATGAAAGTGGCTTTCATCAGCAAGTTAGGGCTTTTTTGGTTGCAAGTAAAATATATCTTTTTTTTTTTTTTTTTTTTAAAGGAAATCCAGCCTGAGGCAATTGTCTTAGGCTGACTCCCAGTCCCTGGGATTAGCTCAAAAATGGACATGTGTCTCAAGTCAGGCCAATGAGACCTCAAGGGATATTTATTTTGTTTGGGCTTCCAGGAGAGAATTTTTTTTTTTTTTTTTAAATTAAAGGAGAGCTGCTGAAAGAGATGCTGCCTGGTCCTCTGGAGGTTGTCTTGTGTGGACTGAGGCAGTCAGTTCTTCCAACTAGAGGGCGACACAAGCCCACAGAGGAGGACAGATTTCACTGGGCCTTGGGATGTGACCCCTTCTCCTCAACTGTGAGGACCCAGGGGCAGGAGCTGAGTATTACTCACATCTCTCCCCCTGGCAGAAGAGCAGAAGGAGCAAACCAACAGAACTTGAACCTGGGCCCTTCTCAATGTGTTTAGCTGACTTGCAAATTTAACCACATGCAGGTGATAGACGTCCAGGTTGAAATTTGGTTTTCAATGAAGAGGCTAGGCTAGAATGCTGGGGAGGGAGGTGGCAGGGGAGGCTGGGGATGGGTCAGTCCCAGGGTCCTGGCCGTGGTTGCGGTGCCCTAGGCAGGATCACATGTGTGAGGCCGGCCGGGCCATGGACACAGTTTTCTCCTGTGGGTTTGTGTGCACCTAGCCAGCCAGGCGCTTGTAGGGAGTCTGGAGGAAGCGTCAGGCCTTTATTAGCTTAAGTACTTTACCAGAGGCTAGATTACATCCAAACCTGGAAGTTTTCAACAGCAAACTTGCAGCGGCTTTCCAAAAGCTTGAGGCTTGCCTGTCCCTCAGTCAGAAAGGCAGGCTGCACCAGTTAAAGCTGAGAACCAGAAAACAACCGTGCAGATTTTGAAACTGATATTGGATGAGATTTGTCATGCCTTTCTGCTATGCAGATATCCAGCAATGCTGTAGATATAGGTTAAATTCAACTCTCAGGGAGCCTGGCTCATTCTGAATTTGTGGCTGCCTTACCTGAAAGGAAATTCAAGGTCCAATTTGAAAAACACTGGGCTAAATTTAACTGTAGCATTAATTTACTTTGTGACCTTGGCCAAGTTGCTTGGCCTTTCTGAACATACAGCCTCTCACCTAAAAAGTGAGAACTGGAACTAAACTAATATTGAGATTCTTGGTATTGAAAAATGTCATTACATGAAATAAAAATTCAAAGAGCATTTAGAGCTGAAAAAGCATACGTTCTGGAGACAACCTAGGTAGGGTTCAAGTCCCAGCTCTGCCACGCACTAAATGCATGACCTCAGTTAACTCAATATACAGCACTGAACCTCAGGATCGTTATGTGTAAAACAGATATAATACAACATGCATTATAGAAATTTGGGAAGGATTCAAAGAGATGATGTAGATAAAGCAACTGGCACAGAGTAATCACTCAATAAAATAATTCAACAAATATTTATTGAGCATATACTATGTGTCATGTACTATGATGGGATCCAGAAATAGAATGGAGAGCAAATCAGGCATCGCTTATACCAGCATGGAGGGTATGCATCAAAACTTATAATCACATTTATGAATAATTAATTTCCATATGAGATAAGACCTATAGAGGAAAATTATAGGGTGCTATGATACAGATATAGAGCATGCTAGTTCCTTCCCCTACTCTTCTCACTCAGCAATGGCACCAAAGCCACTATTCACCAAATGGTTCCCTCATAGCCCCTTTCTTGGCTCTCCAAGTGAATGCATCATCCCAAACTAGATTTCCCACTAGGAAATCTACATCTGAGATCTTTGGAAGATTATCAGGTTTTGCTTGCAAGCCACACGTAAATTAATGCAAGACTTATTCCCATGGGTAGAAACGAATTGTCAGCCTGGTATTCTCTCTCTCAAGTCTACATTACTGTTCATCTCTGCTGAGGGTAGATTTGATTAATCAACACATCCCTCTGCCATCATCATCCCTAAAGCTGCCTGATTATAAAGAACGAGGGCTTTCTGCCCAGCTGACACCCACCTGGCGCCAGGTAGATGCGGGGGCAGTGGGGCAGGAGAGCAAGCCAGCTGGTGTTCAATATGTCAAAGAGCCAAGAGATGAGAGAAATCCTACTCCAGTAGCACGGAGCTGCTTTGTGTTTAGCTTTGTTAGACAGGTAATGTTTGGCAGCTGACAGAGAGGCCTCTAACAAGCCAGAGAAACTTGGACCTGCCACCTCTACTATCTGTGCAGCTATTTCTCATTAACAAGTGAAAACAATCACAACCTACCCTGTGCATTGCAGTTTTCATTCAGATAAGGTGAGATAAATGTCCTATCACTTCTCACACTGAAAATTTTTTTCAAATCCATCACTTCCTTCATACATCTATAATCACAGTCCTAGTTCAAATCCTTATCTTCCCATGTCTGGATGGTTTCAGTAACTTGCTAACAGATCTCTTTTCTTGGCCTTCTCCCCAAGTCCCTTCTAATGCAGCTCTCATACAGCTTCCAAGTTTAAAATATAAGTTAGACATGACCACCTTCTGCTTAAAAACTGTTCAGTGACATCCCATTGCTTTAGGATGAAGTCCAAAAAGTTTTAGCATGATGTTTGTGGCATTTACTGTGGGTTGCCTACTCACAAGCAATTCTTCTCCTCTGCCATGCCAGCAGAAGCCAATCTACATTCTAGTCATAATATGCCCAGACAAAGGGGATAAACTATTATTGTTCTAAGCCAATTATGGTGATCTCATTCCTTTTTTGAACTAAGAGTAGACAGGTAACCCAATTCTGGCCAATTGAGATATAAGAGAAAGTCTACCAGGTGTTATGGATCAAATCCTGTTCCCCACAGAGATATGTTTAAGTCCTAACACCCAGGCCTGTGGATGGAAACTCATTTGTAAATAAGATCTTTGAAGATCACATTAAGAGAAGGCCAAACGGAATCAGGGTGGGCCTTAATGTAATAGGACTGGAGTCCTCATAAGCAGAAGAAATTGGGACACAGTAGGAGGAGACAGGAGGAGACAGAGGGCATGGCTGGAGACTGCGGTTGAGTTCTGGACTGTCTGTAAACCACCACCAGAACCCTACAGACTTTGGAGAAACCATGGCCCTGCTGACACCTTGGTTTTAGACTTCTAGCCTCCAAAACTGTGAGACAAGAAATTCCTATTGTTTAAGCCAACCAGTCTCTGATATTCATTATAGCAGACCTGGCAAACTAAGACCATAGGCTTTAGGGAAAGACTTTTTTCTTCTTGATAAGAAAGAAGTATGAGAAAAGAAGGTGCATTTTCTGTCTGTTACGGACACACTGAGCACGGCAGAGTGAAATGATGTGAGATCCTTGATGATGACGATTGAGCTGCTGCACCAGCTGTGAGGCTGATGATCTCATTTCCTTTCCCCCCAAACCCTCCTTCCCTTCCATCATTGACAAATTCCTAAACATCCTCCAAGGCCCATCTCACTAAGTTCCCTCTGTTTTAATGCCCTCCCCTACTCCTTCCTCTATCTTCCTATGGTTTTAGCAACAGAGAAGTTCTTGGTTTCTGTATCTATCACCTTACACTTTGAGTGCTTCAAGGGCAGGGATTGTATCTTATCCATTTAATATCTGAAATCCTTAGCCCAGTACTTTTCGCTTATACCATGCTCAGTGAATGCTTATCGAATGAATAATACTGTTTGTGGGATGAATAATAATATGGAATGAATATATTTGTTCTAAAAAAGCAAAAGTTCTCATGAAAAGTACAAGATGCTTCCCTTCACTTTCTTATGGGCTCTGCCCAAGAAGCCGTCTCTGCTAAAGTCTTATTCACCTTGAGATTCCCCTTCCTTTGAATTAACTCACTATTCATATTGTTACTAAGTCCACACGAACATATGCCTCTTACCTTCCTAACAAAATGGTAAGGAAAGTGGCTTCCATTTCCTGTGGAGGCCATCTGACTCCAGGTCATGTTCTAAATGAAGTTTGGGCAGTATAAGTGTTTCATAAAGATTACATAAGGAAGGTTTACATAAGGAAGGTTTTTTGCTGCAAGTAACAGAAAATCTACTAAGAATGACTATGGAAGAGACTGCTAACTGACCACCAAAGATTTTGGCTCCACTTCCACAGTGGAGAGTTGCTGAGTAGCTTCAGCAGCCTTGCATTCAAGTAGAGCTTTATGTTTATCTACCCATTGGAATATGTAGTGAGATGATGGCTGTCACTACCCAGCCAAGAAGGTTAAGGAGGCTTTCTTCACAACCTCATTTTCTTAGTGATGAGCTGGGAGTCCACAAGTTGAAGATGGCAATATCCCAAGATGGAAGGAGGATCCCTGAGTCACCAATAGGATATCACCCTCCTAGAGAGTGCCCATCTAAGGAAACTTCAATGGATTTTGTTGAGCAAGATATCAGCAATTATGGCATCAAGTGACTGAGATTTGGGGTTTTATTTTTACAGTGGCCTAAAAAAAGAGGGAGATTATTTTTTTCACATAATGGAATACCTAAAGGTATAGGTCTTAGCATTGCTATTTAATGAAGTCTTTAAAGTCTCAAGCTCTATCATCCTTTGTTCTTTGCTTTTCATCTTGTGACTGTTGCCTCACAACAGCCTGGCTGCTCCAGACTTTACATCATCATACCAACAGGGGTAGGGTCAAAGGGCTAGATTTTATCATTTTAATTCAAGTGGAAACCCCCTAGCCAACTCCTCTTTCTGTATCATTTGTCACAGCTGGGTCTTTTGCCAACCTTAACTGCAATAGTGGCTGGTAAGCAGACTATTTACCACTTGCAGATTTTCTAGGTTGAGGCAGCAGGGAAGATAGTGGTAGGAAAGGGCTCTTTGTGTCACCAATCAACACTCTCTATCTTGGTCTTATTCCAACTTCCAACCATTTTATTTATAAAACTTGGTTATATCTGGTAAGAATTCCTATTAATAAGATTCAAGATGTATTTGCCACCCCATTAATGGTAGCAGTTTTAAGTTACTAAATCCATTCAAATTACAGATTAATCCATTGCATTCATGTCTCCTAAGAGCAAATTCATCCAAGGCATGTGACAGGCATCAGGAAATACAACCTTGCGAATCAAGGCTGAGATGTGGGACGTTTTCGGTTTCCTTAGACTCTCAGTGCAGTGCACCATTGTCTGCCCATTCCCACTGTCCATTTTCTACATCTCTACCTTTCTTTCTTCCTGCAGTTTCCTTGTCCTACAATGCCATTCCAGTGGACTCTGAGCCAAGAAACCCCCAATCAACACAGACAAGTCATTTCTCCTCTGTGAGCTTCAGTGTGTTCATCTGTAAAATGAGCAGTTTGGTTGTCAAGGTCTCTAAGCTCTTTTTCCATCTCCAGCCTGTGATCCTACACATCTTTGGAAAGATGTGCATCCTTCAAGGCCCAGTTCAAAGGCTGCCTCCTCCATGAAACATTCCTTAATTCCTAGCAGCCAAGCTACAACTCCTTCCACTATGGTCCCTCAATTAAATTATAGCACTTACCTATTATTTTGCAATAGATAATTATGTATATGTCTGGCTTTCTGTCGATTCACAAGCTCTTTTCTTTGAGAGTGGATTCATTTCTTTAATTCCCAAGACTGCCTAGCACAATGACTTCCAAATGGTAATTGCTGAGAAAAAGACAACAGAATTAATTAATCAATTTTAAAATATGGGAAGAAGTGTAGTAAAATGCACTAATTCTTTATTGCTTCTTTAACCAATGAATTTCATCCAACAAATTCTTAATCAAAACTCAAAAGAAGAAGAAAAGGAGGAATGGCTTCTTGGTTGAAGTGGGGATGAGGTCCTTGAAACCTCCTAGCACACCCTCCTAGCAATCCCTGAGGCAGTTCTCTGGAAAGCACCTGTAGGACTTCATGGAACATTGTCTGGACATGACTAAACTAGTAGGCAAAGAACCGAGAAGTCAGGAGATGTGTGGTCTAGTCTGAGTTTGGCTTCAATTTAATCGTCAAATCATTATTCTCGTCTCAGTTTTCCAACCTGTAAAACATCAGGAATGGCAAATAGGTGACACTCATGCTATCATTTCCCCTTCGCCATTTCATGGTCTTCTTTCCTCAGGACTCCTCAGAATCTTTCTCAACACATCACTTGCAAGAGTCATTAACTATCCATTTGAGTTAGCTCTCCATGTGAAACTGACTTGCTACCTCTGGGCTAGCTAGATGCCCCAAATTCCCTTTCAACTCTAACTTTCTGTAAGTCTCATTTTATAAAAGTCAGTTCCTCAACTAAAATGTTATCTATTACACTGCTAAGCAAAGTAAGCCCTATAGGTATGTGTCTACAGGCTCCTCCATCCAAATAATATCCAAATTGTTAACTTAGGGCTTGTAAAATAATTTAGCCTTGCAATTTGAATCCAGGCTTTAGCAGAAGATCTCTTTCAGAAACATGAGAACTATATCGTGTAAATATACACCTGACTATGTAGATGACTTCTTTTCTTCTAACAGTGTAGCTTGAGGAGTCCTGGGCCAGAGAAGATAGTGACATGACTGGAAGTTTTGACAAGAGGAAATTTAAAATATTGCTAATGATTTTTACCCTGGTGATGAAACTGTCCAGAGGGGACACAACAGATATCTTCAGTCTCTGAAGATCCATCTTATAGAAGAGGGAGGGCTATTTCCATTTAGTCCCCAAGAGTAGGATGTTAAGATGGAAGCTCTAAGGCAGCAGAGATTGCAACTTGGTGGTCTGTGGGCGCCCGTTACCTCACAGAAAATATTTTATTTGGCTTATACAGTCTTCAAGAAATGTTTAACATAAAAATAACTTTTAAATCTTGAAATTTTACATGAAAATAAAGATTTCCATTATCTCTTATCCAGCCGCAATCCCCATCTCCCCCTTCATAATGATTTCCCATCAGGGAGATCCCCCTGATAATCTGCCTGAGCAGTTCAGGAATCTTTCCACCTGCCTCTCTTAGGTCTTCTTTCCTCAACAAAAGCTTGATTTTTCTTCTGATTGCTAGAGGATGCACAGGTGGTTGCCATCGTCACCAGAACAACCCCTCATGGACCTGAAGCCTATAATTAAGCTGACTCTTCATCTTTTTCATCATCAGAAAAAAAATAATTGATTTAACCTTTCCCTCAGATGACAAATACCCTCTTGAGTATCAAACACCCTTTTCATATAATTGGAGAATTCCAGAGTGGCCTACTTAACAAACCCCTCTTCTTTAAAAGTTCCTCTTTCCAAAAGCACTAGGGCTTTTAGCAAGCTATCTCTTCAAGTAGCCCATTAGTGTTCTGAAAGGATCAGCAAGAAATACGATGAGACCTTTGACCTCAGCTCTGAACAAGAGCTTTGAAGAGAAGAGAATGGCCAGCCCTGGAAATCATGCTGGTCTCAGCCACTCATCTCCCGGCCCTGGGTATGGCCCCAGCCTCTCCCTTAAAAGGAATAACGGGTCATGGAACCGAGATTATCTTGGGAGCACCCTTCCACTCTCTGTCCTCATCCTACTTCACATCCCAAAGTCCATTGCTCATGATCCCTCAAGGAAATTGCCCTTCCTTGACTGTAATCCTTGGAGCAAAAACACATTGCTTCTTTTTCTTTCCACAGAAGTAACTTGCAAAGGGTTTAAATTCTTGTGACCCAAACTATTTTTTCTCTGGTCTATGCTACTTAATTAAACTACCTTTCTAAGCTTCCATTTCCTTTGTTATAAAAGGTGATAATGGTTATGATTTATTCTAATAGTAATGGTGAGACTCATGTGAAATGGAGCATATGAAAAGCCTGTGCTTTGTGTTTGGACAGGAATATTAACATGGTCATCTCAGCCACTCTTACTAAATGTGTCCCAGCCAGCAGGTCCCCAAGGGGTAGAGAGAGAAACAGCATCTCAGTTAACCCTGCCCCAGACCGGAACGCAGGTGACAGCAGGGTCGAGCTGAGCGCTTCTTGCGTCTCTTTCTTTTGTGTCTGCACACCTGCCATCGCAGACTCTGACTCCAGTGTAAATAAGCCTCTCATGGGAATTGCCTTTGTCATGGCACCTGCCTGTTCCAATTTACTTGCTGTGCTCAGAGCCCACATTCTCCTTGATGGCTGTTCATAGTCTGAAAGCACAAAAGAAAGCTTTTCCCTGGGGCCCATTCATTTCTGTGCTGAGATGTCTCATGGCTGCTGATCCATAAATGGCTTCTCGAGATCCCCAGTTTGCTCTTCCACCTCACACCTCCTCCAAGTTGCTTGGAGTCTGTTCTCTGAACCAGAGGCTGCTTTATTATATATTTTTTTCTTTAATTGTTTGGTATGCTTGTTATTTCTTTTTATGGAATATTTAGGCAGAATCCTGTATCGATTTGTAATAGACCATGTGTAGTTAAAAAGACATTTTTTTTTATTGATGAGCCAAACCAGATGTAAACAGACCTCACCCTGTAAATACATGAAAAGAGAAAAAAATCAGTTTGTGCCTTTGGAACACTGATTGCGTACTAGCCCCAATTCTTCATTCTTCTTTCATGTGCCTTTGGAGGAACTCCAAAGGCAGAGTGTATTTCCCCACCCCACCCAACCTGATTTGGCTGAAACAAAGAGGCAGAAGAGAGGCTGTGCTCGTTCTGAGCCTAGACTTCAAGGGCCTTGTGTGTTTGTGTTCTTGCAAGCCTCTGCCATCACCAGGTGAAAGACATGCCTGGACTATCTGGTGAGTGTCAGGAGAGGGCTGAGAGACCCTCGGAGGAAAGCTGCCCCAGGTCAGGAGCCCCCAGCCAAACCCTGCCTTGCTGAGCCCTTAGTCTACCTGCTGTAATGTGGGAGTGCCCAGCCAAGATCAGCCAACCCCTAGATGATCCACAGACACATGAGCTATAATAAGAAATGACTATGGCATCAAGCCATGGAGTTTCGGGGTGATTTGTCACATAGCCATTGCTAGTTGAAACATTGCCTATGACAAACATTTGGAGGGTTCAAAGGATTCATCTCCCCCTTGAAATAAATTTAATGTTAAAAAAGAAGAAATTTTAGGAAATATATTATAGTTTTCCCTTATTACAGACAATTAATTAATTATTGATGCTTAGAAAAAACAAGGAAAAAAAGAGAAGAAAATAAAAAGCAGCCATCATCCTTAAATCCTAAGAAAACCAACATCTACCAACATTTTAGAATTTACGTTTTAAAAACCAAATAGGTTCTTAATTTCTTTTTAAAAAATAAAGCAATAAATCACAAAGGAAAATAGCAATAGATTTGAATGAACAAAAATGTAATATATCTGCATGTTTAAAGGGAATTCTAAAAAAATAAAGAGCAAGAAAAGTGGGAGAAAATTTTTACAACACATATGCCAAAAGTGTTAATATCTTTAGAGCATAAAATTTTCATATACATTGATAAGCAGAATGTGTAACCCCAAAAGCTGGATGGCAAAAGGTCCCACACAAAACACTAACAAAGAGAAATACAACTGATAAACAACATGAAGGAAAATGCCCAACATTTTTAGTAAAGAATGGAAAGCAAATTAAAGTAACACTGAAACATTACTTTACTTATGATATTAGAAAACAAAATCATTCTCCAGGTAAGTGGTGGTAGAGTGTAATAAATACTCACATGCATTATTGGTGAAATAGTTAATGTATACAACCCTTAGGGAAATAAATATGGCAATATAACTTACAGGCCTTAAATATGCATTTTTTGACCCAGTAATTTCACTTACGGGAATCTATCCTAAATATAGGAATAGGTCTTAATCCAAAATACAGGAAAAACCTTCTGCATAATTGTAGGGCAATATTTAAATAAATTGATATGCCCAAATGATAGAATTGTATACAACTACTAAAAAAAGGGTGCATAGTAACTTTTGTTAAGTTACTAATAACTTTATAAAAATTCTTACATTTATTATTAAGTGAAAAATCAAACTACCAAATTGCATATGCAGTGCAATTAAATTTATATACATAAGAATCTTGAAAGAAATACACCAAAATGCTCATAGAAGTTTGTTTTGTTTTATTTGAGAGGATGCAACTATGAACTGCTTTGTTTCCATTTTTTCATTCAGTCCAAATTTTCCTAAGTGAAAATGTTCATTTGAAAATTTTTATGTTTAAGCCATGAAATTCTGAGTGCAGAGCTCATGTGGGCCCTGAACATGTGCTAGTGAAGTATTGGGGATTGAATCTTGTCCCCCATAAAGTCACGTTCAACTCTTAATCCTCATTCCTGTGAACCAGTTTGTAAATAGGGACTTTGAAGATGTTATTATTAGTCAAGGATCTTTGAAGATCCTCTTTAGATGAGGCCAAACTGAATCAGAGTGTGCCTTAGTCCGTAAGACTGGAGTCCTTATAAACAAAGGAAATTCAATGCAGTGAATCAGAAGAACTTAAGTCAGTAGAAGCCAGATGGAAGACAGTGGAAATCAGAGAAGGAGCCACAAGGAAAGAAAGACACCATGTGGCAAAGAATTGAAGAAACCTACAGTCTCCGGGAGAAAGCAAGCTCTGTCAATACCTTGATGTTAAACTTCTAACCTCCAAATATTTGAGACAATAAATTTATGTTGTTAGACCAGCCCATTCTGTGGTATTTGTCATAGCAGCCATGGCAAACTAAGACAGGAAGTGTGGCTCTTGAAGCTATGATCAGTAAAATTCAAGGTCAAGTGCTAGCAAACTCCTCCCTGGATGTTCTTGCTCCATGTGACACACAGCAGCTTGCAATTAAATTATTTTCTTAAAAAAGTATCTCCCACTTTGACCCTGGATTTGGTCCTCAGCTGTTTGGTGCCTGACCTAGTGAGGGTTCTCTAGAAGCAGAGCCTAAGACGGGGATTCTTGTGAATGTAGTTGATTGAGGGGGCGCTCTTAGGAGGAGGGAGTGGGGGGGGGGGCAGGTAAGGCAAGAGAGGAGGGCTAAGCCAGGATGGGGTCCTGGTTGGAGACTGGCTTCAGCCTGGTCCCCTGGGAGCGCTGGAGCATGACTTGCAGCACAGAGTTGGACCCTCCTTAAGGAAGGGGCTGGCCTTCAGCTCTGTGCCCAGCAGTCACGGCCTCTGGCTACCCCCACCCTGCAGTTTGGCTGAGGGTGATTCTCTGGAGAAGGCAAGCTATGGCATGTTACAGCCGTCACTCACAGCAGGGGGGTGATGGGTGCCCCAGTGAGGAGCTGGTGTGGGACAGCATCTGGGAGGGACCCCAGCCTCAACAATATGTAGCCTCTCTCCCTCCTGTTGCCCACTCGGGGCTGCCCTTAGCCTTTTATGGATCCTGGACCACCTTCAAGGCTGGGCTTTATTTCTTGGTTTCCCATCGTCTGCCACATCCCTTTGACCTAAAGCGTGACAAGGAGGACATCTTGTAAGAAGATGGGCATGGAAAAATCAGTGTAATTCGGCACTTTTGGTTCAGCTGAAAATGTGGACTCTACTTGTCGGAGAAAGAGCCCCTGATCCGAAAGCTGCAGCAGAATGGTCAAAGGCCTTGGCCCCTCGGTGCGTCCTCCCTCACACACCTGAGTGCAGGGCATGGGCTTTGTGAAGACTGGCTTTCCAATGTCTGGGACCATCTCATTAGGAATATGTTGGCGGCCACATTGGCTGAACAGAGGGAAATGGAGAAACGTTGTTTTCAAGAATGTGCAAGGAGATAGAAAAAATCTGGTGACTCAGATCTACCATTCCTGCCTCATCTAATGGTCTATAAATATTTAGTGAGGACAGAAAAGATAGGCGAGTGGAGCGCTTTCTAGGTCAATCAGAAAGGCCTGTATGATGGTAAAGGTCATGGATGTATACTGGGTGTTCTGCAGACAGTAAGAAACTGGGACGCCTGGGTGGAGTGGGGGATGCAGTTAACAGGAGATACTGTTGAAGGAATCTCCTTAGAGTCTGCAATTTATCCTGCATTAAAGGACAACTTTTAGTGATTCTGTGTGCAAGATCATGCGAGACCAAGCATTATAAACCACATATACAAGTATGTTTCTGAGAATGTGTTTATCAAATTTTTTTTAATGAATACATTTTAAAGGTAAGCTTTAGCCTCACATTAAGGGCCCTCCAAATCTGATCCCATATTATTTTCTAGGTCCATCTCCCTACCCAGCCCTTTCCACTCCATTTCTCAGTACCGCCAGACACACTGTTCCCTCTGCCTGGAATGCTTTCCCTGTGCACCCCAAATTCCTGATTAAAAAGTGCTTTTTATACAAATATCAAACTTCCCTTTCTCTATTCTCCAAAAATTAAGGTGTAGCTAATTTTACATTGTATTAGTTCATCACATTAGGAAATATTTGTCACATTGGATTGGAAGCTATGATTACTCTTATTTCTCTTTGGATTCCCATCAGCTGAAAATAAATGTTTACTGAATAAATGAATGAATGGAACATGTTTTCCTTCTATAACACCTTTGCAGAAAAGCCCTCAATGCTTGACTGGTTATCCCTTGTCCTACAACTCACTATGCTGAAACCTGCTATTGTGTCTTTCTTCCTTCTGTGTTCCAGTATGCTGAATCCACCCAATAGTTTTAGTCTGGAATTCTGAAAGTCAAGCAACTGCTCATGATGCCAAGCAAGTCCAATCAGAGTGTTATTTACAAGGTCCTATGCCGAGTTCTAGGGCACTGGACCTGCAGTTGTCCAGACAGCATTTCTGTAACCATGGCAACTATACAACTACCATATCATTAGTACTGATGATAATGTTGATTGAATCCTTTGCTCTATGACTACCATTTTGCTAAGTGCTTCATATGTATTTTCTCATTTAATTTTCCAACTGCTCTATGAGTAAGGTGTTATTATTATCCCGTTTTTACTGAGGCTCAGATAGGTGTGGTATCTTACCCAAGGTCAAAACGCTAGTGAAAATAGATGGGGATGGGAGTGGGGGGTAGGGGAGGCAAGGCTAGTCAAATGACAGAGCAAAAATCTGAATCCAAATCCAGGGGACTCTAGGGCTCAAGTCTTTAACACTGCCCCCTGTTTCCTCCCTCAAGCTAACATTTACTGAATGCTCACTCTGTCCAGACATTGGGCTCAGGGCTTAATGTAAGTCATTTCATTCATCCCTTCAAGGAAGCACAGTAGGAGGGAGAGGCTGAATCACAGCCACGAAGGTAATCAAAGGTGGGAGCTAGAGAAATGGGGCTGTCAGATAGGAGGGGAGAACTGGGGCCATCAGAGGAAGGTCAATCCCAGGGTCAGAGGCGGAGGGGACCTGGAACAGCTTTAGAAGTGCGGCACAAAAGGAGTTGGAGTAAGTAATTTGGGATGAGGACCAAGTAGAATCCAAGAGTGTAACCCACTTCCGTGTGTTACTGGCTGCAAATGGAAGTCAGACGGATAGATTCAAAGGGCCAGGCTGCATCATCAACCCAGGAACTTCCCCTGCCAAGTCTCCTCTTCATGGTCACTCCTTTCAGGGCTTGCTGGATACCACAGATGCTCACTGTAAGGTCCTCACTTACAAGAGACCATGCACGGAGGGCTCTTAGGTGGTTGGGGTAGGGCAGACGAAACATTGACTTGGGGTCCAGGTGGCTCTAGGTTCCTTTCCTGGTTCAGTCCCATACCAGCTGCAGCATCTTTGGAAACTCATTTAACCTCTGGACCATGGTTTCTTCAGATGTCATTGGAGAAAATAATATCTACCTCATAGGGTAGTTGAGGGACTAAGTAAGAGGCATTTAGAGAATGTGCACATAGTAGGTGCTTAATAAACATCAATTCCCTTCTTCATGCTATCCTTCAGGCATTTCATGTACTTGATTCTATGGCTCCAACCAAGATGTGAACTCCTTGAGGGCAAGAGCTAAGTCTTACATTATCTTGGTTTCTTCATTCATTCATTGGGCACATACTATAATGTTAAGCAGTTTACCCATAGCTGATACTATATGGCCTTGTGCACTAGTAGGAATAATGAATACTAAATGGTTAATTAAAAATAATCTTTCGCTGGTGTCTACGTGTGAGGCTGTGTCAAACTCTGTTTATACATCAGAAAAATTTTGCATTGGAAAGGCCACTGTGCATGTAATATTGTCAAACATGGATCAGCACCTTGAACACTTAAAAGAAACCATATCCAGAAGATTTTTTCTTTCCTTCCATTAGTTATTGAATATGTTGCCTTAACCTCAACCCTTTGCATCAATCAACCCTGCCTTTTACACTTTTTGGAGAAGTAAACATTTCAATCAGCTCCGTATATCAGCTTGTCATTGGTTTTTACAATTAAATATATTTTCCCAATTACAAGAGAAATTCATGTTCACTTACCAAAAAAAGGTTTTAATAAAAATAAGGGAAAATGAGATGCATTAAAAACATTTCTAATTCTACCATCTAGGGGTAACCACTGTTAACACTTTAATATAAATCCCTCTAGAGTTTTGTAATATGTGTATGGATATATTACATATGCCTAAAATAGGATTATAGTATATTATACTATTAGCTTGTCTTTCAGTCTTCACATTTCTACTTTGGATTCTATCAAACTCTATTTATGAAGAAAGAGAATATTCTTATTAAAGTGAAACCAAGTTGGTAGCATGGATGTGACTCGATTTCCTTGGCTAAAGCTTGTGTCAGCAGGTGCCTGTCCATGTGCACAAAAAGGGAGGTGTGTGTACTTTAACCCCCACTCCCCCACCCCAGGCATGTTTCCATTGCAAATGCTGCTTCCCCTACAACAAGCTCATTCTAATTTTTTCTCTCCCTCTCTCTTCCACTCTTCTCTCATGGCTCACTAAGAGTTACAAGGACATTTGCAGTATCACCCCAAAGAGGTCAAATCTATCCAAATCCTTGCTCTGTGAGTGTGCCTGCCTGCAGCACATGTTGCAGATGGTCTGGCTGGGATGGACAGCCCTACACAAAAGGAGGAGCCACACCAACCAAAACCCATTTAATAGCAACTTCTCCAATTCAGAAATTTGAATAGGATGGTACTTTAAAAAGAACTCCAGTTGGTTAGATTCAGGACCTGAAAAAATTCCAGTCTAATATTCCATCCTGGTTCTGAGCCCACCATATCCTTTGGATGGAACAGGATGGGATTTCATTCACTTTAGGCTGCCTTTCTGTGCTGACTTGAGACAGGCCCCAAGCTTCTTCCCTGGCATTGGCCTTGGCAGGACTGGGCCACTCGCTGCAGCAAGCAGTCTCTGGTTGTGTCCTTGGCTGTCAGAGCAGCCCTGTGTTTGCTGATGCATTGTCCCAGGTTGATTGTGCAACAAATGTTGTTATTTTTATACATAGTTTGGCCTCTTCGGTCATCATCTTTGTGTTTCTCCACACTGCCCTGCCATGTCCATCTACCATTTCTTTTGTTTGTAAGCTGTTTGCAAAAGAAAGTCCTTGAAAAAGTCCCATCTTCCCTGCATCTTATGAACGCCAATAAGGGATTTCCTCTGGTTATGTTTATTGACTCTACTTCTAGAGATTTTCAGGACATTTTGTAGGATTTCTCAGCTTTCCCAGGTCTCTTAACTTCCCAGAGTTCATAACTAGTCCCAGACCTTTTAATTGTTTATTTCTATTCACAAGTGCTGATCAGCAAATATTTAAGAAATGCCTTCTATGGGCAGGACCCTCTGCCAGATACCTGGGGTAAAGAAAGGTTTGAAGAAATTCCCATTTTCCTGGATCAAAAAGTTGGGCTTTCTCACATACCTTCAGGCTGAATTTGTTGTCCCTTCCTTCACTATCACCTACATTCGCACCTCAATTTCAATCCTTATTGATCATCTGCTATGAGCTCAGTCCGGCAGGCCTTGTTTGCATTTAGTGACCCCAACCTCCAGGCATCCCTGAGATGTAAGCTTCATCAATTCCATTTACTGGTGAGCAAACTGGGGCTCAGCAAGTAAGAGATATGTCTAAGGTCATACAGTTAATAAGTGGCAGAGCCAGGATTCAAACTCAGGTGGACTGACCCCAAAGCCCATAAATTCCAAAATGTGTGAGTGTGTGTGTGGTGGGGGGGGGTGGGGTGGTGAATAGCAGCAATAGGGAGATCTGGGATAGCCTAGAAGATGAGGTGGGATTAAGTTTATTTTTCCAAGGTTCTCCCTGCTCCCCTCCAAGGACTTGATGTTCACTGCCACTGGGAGGCCTGTGTTGTACGCTGCGGGACTGGGGGATGGGACACTGGAGGAAAGGCCCTGTGAAGGCCACAGTCCTATAGAAGCGCTGCCCAGCCTGGCTGCCCAGGGATTTCCCAGGCACTTGCCTCTGACCTCACCTTTCCAGGGGTGTGGGTCTGCCTGATCCCCTGGGGGTGTCCATTCACAGAGGCCACCTGCTCCCAAAAGCTTCACACCTTGAACAACCTGGGCCTCTTCGTAGGCTCGCTGTTCAGTAGAGGCTGAGTGGAGACGGAGCTGGGCTGGGTCATCCAGGCTGGAATGTACTGGAGGGTGAGAATTGGGGAAGGGAGTGAACATTTAACTTCCCACATTACTCAAATTTGTATTGTTTGAATTTTAACAATGAAATATTACAGTTATAGTATGTGGTCGGGAGGTTAATGCAGTGATTACACACCCAGGGCCCAGAGTGGAAAGGCTGGGATTCAGATATGAGCTCTATCACTTTAACCAGTTACTTAAGTTGCCGTACCTCAGTAATCCCATACCTGTAAGTATAATAATACCTCATAGGGCTGTTGTGAGGATTAAAGGAGATGAGGCATGTCAGGGCTCAGTGCAGTTTGGGCACGTAGAAAACACTCACAATTTTGCTATTAATGTTGTTGTTAATGAAATTTCAAAAAAAAAATAAAGTTTAATAAATGGTGGGGGTTTTGGAGCGGGGAGGCAGCTGGCTACTATCCCAGCCAGAGAAGCCCCTGGAAGCCGGCTGAGGGTAAGGTTAAGAACACATTTGAAAATAAAACCAACAGTCTCTGTTTGGCCGCCACAGTCCCTCAGCTTTCTCTCAGGCTCATCTAATTTTCCTGAAACCTCAACCACCTGGGTAATGGGACACTGAAGGAGACAGAGGTGGAAAAAGAGGGTAGGGCTACAGGGACCTACCTAAAAGGAGGAAGGTTAATGGAAAATTGGATGTGCAGGTAATCCTGAAAAGCTGAAAATGTTTTTATTAGCTCTAAGAAAGCTTCAAAATTAGCTTGTCATAAAACCACTGGCTGCTCTGCTAGTAGGGGGCTTTCCTGAAGCTGGTTTGAGCTCTTCAGATACGTAGCAGCTTCAGGAAAACTAAAAAGGGGAACTGGCCAAGCATTCATCCACGTAGCTCTGTCACCAGGCCTTTCTCATCAGTGATTCCTTCTTTCCTTCTTTCTTTTTTTTATTTTTTAACAGGGAAACACGGAGAGGAAAATCTAATCAGATCACTGCATTTCAAAATGTGCTCAGCAGTGATAAAAATAAACTCCAAGTGTCCACATATTTGATCAATTTACCTTTATCCTTTAATCGAATAAGCCTCAGCCCTGCAATCAGAAAGAAAAACATTTTGCTAAGCGTTTCATTTCTCCAGTGATTCATCTAGCAGTGGTCAAACAATTGACATGACAGGAATGAGGTATTTAATGCTGAAATAATTTTTATGACCACATCACAGGAGGCTGGAATGGCTTTTAAGGTACATCATATTTTAATCACAAGCACACATAAAGCATACATTACTTGAAAACTTTGGAGAAGTTTGAATTAGAATGCCAGAGTCATAATAATCAGTTTCATAAAAGAGAGAATTGGCCATTTTTTTTTTCAGTACAGAACTCCTTTTATGTTGTCATCTTGAAAGAAAAAGTCATTTTAGAAATAAAGTAACAAAAATTACATCCAAAGGAAGTTTCAAGCCATCAGATGTACAAAGCACACTAAAATCAGCAGCCTCGCTATCTTGTGTTACTCAAGAGCCAGAGGGAAGGTCTCCTTCAAAAAGTCAGAAAGAGTCCCAGGAGCCAAGGACATATGCAGCATTTCTGGGCCCGTACACACACCACTGTGTCCCCCTGGCCTGTGATCTTGCTCCATGCTCTGTACCCCTGTCCTTGATGAAGGGAGGGAAACAAGCCATTGCTGTGGTACTTACTGCTAAGGCTCAGGTCACCCTTTCCCAGTCAGCTGCCACTTCAGAAGAAGTCAAAGAGGATTTGCAAGAGAAGAAGGGGAGCAGACAAGAGGAAGGTGGGGAGATGTTCAAGAGTTTTTAAGGAGACAGGATGATTTAGAAGGAAAGTATGAGCTGCGGAAACAGACAAACTTGGGTCGAATCCTAGATCTGTCATTTCTCTGTGGTTTGGTCTTAGATAAGTTACTTAACCTACCTAAGCTTCATCTTCTCAATTGTATAGCAAGGGAGGAAATACCTGTTTTATCAAGTTATTGTGAGAATTAATGGGAGGATTTGTGTAAAACTCTTAGTGCCTAAAATATGATAGGTATGCAATAAATACTAGTTTTCACATTTCCTCTTGTCCTCCAACCCTTTCAGAGGTGAAAATAAAACAGAATAAATCAGAATGTGTTGCTCAGTTCAGATCATCTTTCAACTCTGAAACCCCTTCATGGTTCACCAGTGTCTATAGAATAAACCCAACTTCCTGATAAAGCATCTCAGCTTTGCAGTCTGGCTCCAAGCTGGTATAATTAGCTATCTCTTCTGCTACAAGCATCTGGGCACTTATACCCCAATGCCATCAGATAATTCCTCCCACTCATGTCTCCACTTTTACTTGTATTGTTCTCCTCAGCTTGGGATCCCTGTCTCCTTCGTCATGGATGGAAACCCTACAGTTCTGCCCTTCTTCCCTCCTATTTACTGGGAAATACAGTGCGCCACACACTGTATTTGGAGGTAGAAACAAAGAGAAAGACAACAGACTTGAGTGGAGAGGCTGGGGTGGACATGAGGGAGGTAGACTTTTCAATGAAAGAAAGCAAGAAGTAAATTCTTCTGGAAAAGATGGGAAATAGTTATGGAAAGGAGACAGCAGTTGATCTGGGCTCTGAAGGTTGTGCAAAGGAGCAGGTGGAGCCAAGTCAATGAAAAGGACAATGTCTTGAGGGAGCATAAACCCTAAATCATGCTCTGTGTCTAGAAGAAGGTAGAGAAGGTGGAACAATCAGAGAGTATGGCTGGGGTGGGGTGGGGGGACAGTATAGTGGGGTAAACAACCCCCAGATACATGATTTAGTATAGGCCTCAACCCCACACTTCATAGCTATGAATCCTTAAGCAATTCCTTCACCTCCTTAGGCTTCAGTTTGCTCTCCTGAAAAGAAGGGGTAAAACTAGCCCTTAGCCAGTAGGATCTGTGAGGAGAAAATAAGGTAATCCCTTTAACATCCTCATAGAGACCCTGGCAATGTAGGAAACACTGAGTAAGCGCTAGAGATTCTTAACGTTTTTAACTAAAATGTCAGCTCCTCTATTCATCTTTTCCTGACACACACCCTGAGTCAACATGTACCCCCTTGTCCTCTGTGTTTTCAGGGCACTTTAAAAACCTGTACTTAGCACTTATTTCACAGCCTTTAGAATGACAGTGTATTTATTTTTCTGCTTCAGCTTCCAACAGCAGAAACCCTATGTCTTGTTCATCTGTGACATCCCCTGCAGTCCCCAGTACAGCACTCGGCACATGGTGGTTAATCACAGTATGATTGTCGAGTGAATGAATGAATGTTCAACATCTCTCAATAGCCAATTAACAGTGAATCCATTTTATGAAATACTAGAGCAAAGAGCAATCATGGTAATTCAGTGTTTTTGAACTTTTTTGGCCACAATCCCCAGTAAGAAATGCATTTTATATCAAGACCCAGTATGTGTGTATACACATATATTTATAGTTAAGTGAAACAAAACAAAAAGGAGTTTTGTGAAATAATAATTATCCTTTAATACACCCGACATTTTATATACTTTAATCAACTTTAAAAATTTTAGAATAGTTTTAAATTTGCAGAATTATAGCAAAGATAGTATATCAAATTCCTGTATACCTCACACCCAGCTTCACTTATGAATATCTTAAATTAGCATGGTAATTTGTTATGATTAGTGAACTGATATTGATACATTATTATTATCTGAAGTCCATACTTTATTCAGACTTCCTCTCCATGTTTCCTTAATGTCCTTCTCTGGTTCCAGGATACCACCTTATATTTACTCGTCATGTCTCTTTAGGCTTCTCTAGACTGTGACAATTTCTCCCTTTCCTGGTTTTTGATGACTTTAACAATCTGGAGGAGAATTGTTCAGATATTCTGTAGACTGTCCTTCAACTGGGATCTGTAGGATGTATTTTTCATGATTAGACTGGGGTAATGCATTTTGGGGAAGAAGACACAGAAACAGTGCCATTTTCATCCTATCATATCAAGGGGACATACTATCAATAGGTCTTATCATTGATATTGATGTTGATTACCTGGCTCAAGGTAGTGTTTGTTAGGTTTCTTTACTGCAAAGTTACCTTTTTCACTGCCTTTCACTGCTGTGCTCATTTGAAGAAAGTCACCACATGCAGCCCACACTTAAGGAGTGGAGAATAAGGCTCCTTTTCCTTAAGGGTAGAGTTGCTACATAAATTATTTGAAATTCTGCATGGGAGATTTGTCTCTTCTCTGCCATTTATTAACTTATTCAATCCTTTATTTATATCAGTATGGATCCATAGATATTTATTTTATATTTTGGGTTATAGTCCAACAATACTTTATTTTCTTGCTCAAATTTTTCCAGCTTTGGCCTTCAGATTATCTTTCAGTTGACACCTTTAAGCTTTCAATATACTCCCATCATTGTGGGTTTTATTTTATTTTATTTTTTTAGCACTTTCTTACTCAATGGCACTAAACAAGATGCTCCAGTCTCATCTTGTACATTTCCTGCCCCAGTCCTAGAATCAGTCCTTTCTCCAAAGATTCCCTCATTTCTATTATTGGGAAATAGTATGAGAAACCAAGATCTGGGCATGAGGTGTGTTCATTGCTATTGGGGTGTCATTTGCTTCTAGGCCCTCTTGTTACCACGCAAAGCGGGCTCATTGCCCTATGCACACAGAAGTCAATGCCATGACACCAGGATTTCGAGGTAGAAAGTTTATTGTGAGCAGCTCAGCAAGGAGACAGGAGGTAAGGGAGATAAACTTCAGATCTCTCTCCCTGAGGAGAAGGGCTCTGGGAGTTTCACACCGTTTGGGGAAGGCGGGCTGAAGGAGTGGCAAAGGATGGGGTGAGATGACATGAGCTAAGGGGTAGGCTAAAGTGGAACATATGCACTTCCATATCATGCTACGTCCTGCATCACATGTTCAAAACTAGCAGTTTAGCATGTAGGTGGGTGTGCTTTTACTACTATTATCAGCCAAAAGTGACTTTAGGTCAGGGTTTCTCTTGACTGCACATGCCCTATGGCTAAAACTGGCCAGAACAAGCTTTAGCAGGTGCTGCAAAGGGAGAGAGGAAACACTAACTTTTCTTACAGTGAAGCAAGCTGCTTCTGAATAAACATGAGCAGGTGGTAGCTCAAACAAAGGAAATGAAAACTTCTGCAAGCCAGTAATGGAGGGACTATTTCAGTGGAAAAGTGGGTTAGTAGGTGGCGGTTTCACTCTCAACTGACAGAAAATGACAGATATGTGTTTACTAACATGCATGTGTACCCATAACTATAAATATTTCTACATGGAACCTTAGTGTTTCTATATGAAGCTATTAGTGAGTTCATACTGATGTCTCTAACTGTAATTCAGCTTTAGCATCATTAATTTTCCTTATTATTTTCCTGTTTTTAATGTCATTGATATCTGCTCTTATTTTTATTAATTTTCTTCTGCTTGCTTTAAGCAGAAGATGCCAGGGCTCCCTAAGGATTAGACCTGGAATTGCAACTGAGTCACTTCTACCACATTCTATTGGTTAAAGCAGATTATAGGGGAGAGAACTACCCAAGGGCATGAACACCTGAAGAGGTGATTCACTGAGGGCCACAAAAGTAACAGTCAAGCACAGCTATATCTTTCAAAATAACATGCTTATATTGTTATTTCCTGATATAAAAATTTTACACATTTCAAATTTCTTCTTACTCTGGTAGGTGAGGATAGTTCTCTTATACTACCACCTCCTTCATTCATGTACACCCTTCTCTTCGCCCCATCTGCCTCATATAGTTATATCACAATTTTGGTTAAATATTATTCTGTATTTACATTATTATGACCATTCATATTTTATTCTAAGTTAAGCCACATAGTATATGATGATTTAATTTCTTTTCCTATCCAGGTTTTGGGTTTTCTTGGAGTTAATCATTGCTTTGCTTTTCCATATGCTTAGCTTCCTATTTACCTCTGATGAATTATAACTAAGAATTGCCAAAAGAATTGTAAAAGTCCTTTTAGTATAGTTAAATATATCAGACAATCCATCTGTTTCATTTTCCTTTTATTAGTGATGACTCTGTCTGATCACTGTACATTCCGGCACTAATATGAACCAGTTGTTACCTCAATCTGCCACAGAGTTGTTGTCTTGAGACTTCCTTTCATCATCATCATCCTGTTCCAGATTCCAAGTTTTCTTCATTTTTTTACTTCTTTGTTTTTATGGAGCTCATCCTGCAGTAACTTCCTGAGAAATGGAAGATTAGAGGCTACATTTTTGAGACAATGTCTTTGTTCAACCTTACACTTGATTGATAGCTTGTGTGGTAGAGAGAAGAACGGCCCCTCAAAGATGTCCACACCCAAACCCCAAGAACCTGTGACTATATTACATATCATAGCTAAATGGACTGAGCAGATGGGATTCAGATTACAGACCTTGAGATGGGGTGATTATTTTGGACTATTCATAAGGGTCCAATATAATCACATGATCCTTTAAAATTAGAGAACTTTCTCTGGCTGAGAACAGGGGAGAGATGAGGCAGAAGGGAATATTAGAGAGATGCAAAGCATGAGAAGACCTTGATGTGGCAATGCTGCCTTGGAAGATGGAGGAAGAGGGTCATGAAACCAGGAAGGCAGGAAGCCCCTAGCAGCTGAGCTTGGCGCCCCCAGCCAATAGCCAGCAAGGAGATGTGGACCTCAGTCCTACAATAGAAAAGAGCTTACTTTGGCCAACAACCTGAAAGCGTTTGGAAGAAGATTCTCCTCCAGAGTCTCCAGAAAGGAATACAGCTCTACCAACACCTTGATTTTGGCTTTGCAAGACTCAAAGCAGAGTACCTGGCCAAGTCTGCCTGACCTCTGACCTACAGAGCTCTGAGATAACACATTTGTATTGTTTTAAGCTGCTAAGTTTTTAGTAATTTGCTACATCAGCAACAGAAAACTAAGACATCTTGTTTAGATCAAACTAGGTTAGAAATCATTTCCCTCTGAATTCTAAAGATATGCTCTAGTGTCTTCCAACATCTAGCGTTGCTGTTAAGAATTCCAATGTCATTCTCATTTCTGGTCCTTATTATGTGATCTGGTTTTTTTTTAATTAGGATGTTTTCATGATCCCACATTTTTCTTAAATTTCAGAATGATGTGCTTTTGTGTGGGCCTTTATTGCATTCATTGGGATGGGCTCTTAGTGGAATCTTCCAACCTAGAAATGTACTGTATCAGTTGGATTTTGTTGCATGCACATCACCCCCAAAATTTAGTTATTGGTAGCTGTGTAGTTTGGGTTCCACTGAGCAGTTCTGCTGATCTGGCTAGGCTCAGCTGACTAGGCTGAGCTCAACCGGATTCATCTATTTCTGCTCCAAATGACCCCTCATCCTCTAGAGGGTTAGCCCAGACTTGTTTAAATGGCAGTAGTTATAAGAGGTCCCATGAGCAAGAGTGGAAGCCTGAAGAGCTTCTTGAGATCTAGGCTCAGAACTTCTCCCACATTTTATTAGCCAAAGCAAGTCACAAGACCAGCACAGAGTCAATGAGTGGAGAAATAGACTCCACCTCTCAATGGAAGGACCTGCGACATTGTGATCACTTTTACATGACCTTCAGATATTTTCTTATATTATTCCCTTAATTACTTTCATTGTCTCTTTCTCTCTGTTGTCTCTTTCTGGACCTTCTTTTATAGATCATTGAATCCCCAGTGTTGATAGTATTATTTCCTTATCTTTTTCTCTTACTTTCCATCTTCTTCTCTTTTTTCTAATTTCTAGAAGATATCTTCAATTTTAAGTTCCAATCCTTCTATAGATTTTTTCTTCATTTCACCGGTCATAATTTTAATATCCAAGAACTCTTTCTTTCTTATTCTCTGAATGTTAACTTTTTTTTTTACAGTAACTCATTCTTTTTTATCATATTTTTATTGTAGAACATATATACATAAAAGTAATAACTTTCCAAGTGCAATTTAATGAGTAGTTAGAGAGCAAATTTCAAAGAATACTATGGGTTACAGTTTCACAGTCTCAGTTATTTCCTCATTGTGAAATATAACATAAATGCAAAAAGGTAATATCTCCCAAAGTATGATTTAACAAGTAGTTACATAGGAAATTTCCAAAAATGTTATGAGTTATAGTACCATAGTTTCAGTTATTTCCTTACTGTAAAATGTAACTATAATTAAAAAGGTGACAACTTTCAAATTACAATTTGACAAGTAGCTATAGAACAAATTTCAAAGGATGCATTGGGTTACAGTTCTGCCATTTCAATTCTTTCCTTCTAACTATTCTAATACCCTAGCAACTAAGAAGAAGAAATTTATATAGCGATTCAGTATTCACAATCCTTGTGGGATATGGATGGATTATCATGGACATAACATGTGCTATGTGAACTTAAGAACCTCCTACTTTATAAAGTCAAGCCCTTGATCTTGAGGCTTGCTCTGGTGAAACTTATGGTTGTAAAGGGGAGGCTAAGCCCACTATATTTATGCCTAGGAGTCAATTCCAGAGAACCTTTTTTGTTGCTCAAATGTGGATTTTCTCTCTAAGCCTACCTCAGCAAATAAATTCATCACCCTCCCCCCGACGTGGGACAGGATCCCTCAGATGAATGAGGCTCCCTGGTGATGTGGGACACGGATTTCAGGAATGAGCCAGATCCTGTCATCGAGGGGTTGAGAATGCCTTTTTGACCTAAAGGGGGGAAAAAGGCAACAAAATAAGGTTTCAGTGGCTAAAGAACTCAAATTGAGTACAGAAGCTGTCCTAGAGGTTACTCCTATGCAAGCTTCAGCTAGATTTACCAAATGACCACATTATGATAAGTTCAAGTCAACAGCAGTCCTGAAAACACTAAAGAATACCCAGGTTCCTATGTGAGACTCTATAAAAGCTTCACTCACTAAGTTTATTCATCAGAAATTTAAATCCTCCCCAAAACTCTTATGCCAGCTAAGTTCCAAAACCCAGAGGCAATAGCCTCTTCAAGAACATCAACTAGATGTGTCCCCTTTGCTCACAAAGTTGATACCTCTTTTCAACATGAACAGGTTAGGGCGGTCACTGCCTAGACATCCCTGAAGATTGGGAAAGTAATTAAACTAGAGGAAGCAGTAGCAACAGACAAGATGGGGTTTAACAGAGTAACTCATTCTTATATTACTGATGTAATAACTTTGTTCATCTCTCTGAAAGTTTCAGTATAGTTCTGTTTTACTTTTAAATTTCTTTCTGTTCTCTGAAAATTAGATTGTTCCTCTGAGTTCCTCTTTATTTCCTGTTTGTCACACTGAATTTCATGTTAAAGGGCTTCCTGAAAAATCTGGAGATTCCTTAGTTTTCTGTTTATTTTAAGAATGGGGTCCCATAACACTGAATGGAAGGACTGTGTGCATAAATAGGACTTACTACTTGTAGGCCTTATAGAAGACTTTAGAGCTGATTTATCCATTTAATTGGGAGGACTCCACAAACATCAATATCTGTAGGTATTTTCTCTTGTACAACTTGGTTTCAACATACTCCTTCTTGCCTCAGGGCCTTTGCACATGCTGTTTCCTCTATCTGGAATATGTTTTCCTCCTCTCTCACCATCTATTCAGGGCCTACTTCTACTATTAGTCTAAGTAGAAGTTGCACTTCATCAGGAATGTCTTTTCTAATTCCCAAACTTGGTTTTGAGCCCTTGTTATAAACATCCATACTTCTTATTAGCAGTACTTATCCCAAATATAAATTAAATTATTATTTTATGTAAACATCTATCTAATATCTTTCTTCCCAACTAGGCTACAAGCTTCATGAGGACAAAGCCCTTGTCTGTGTTGCTCACTGCTGTATCTCTGGCACTGAGCATAGTGCCAGCGTATAATAGGTATCCAGTGAATATGCATTGACTAAATGAACACATAAATGACATGATTTTCCCACCTTCCACATCTTTTTAGTGACATTACTGAAACTAAACTCCAAATCCTGCTGTACCCTCTTGCTTGATATTCTCATTTCTGGGTCTCCCTCTGCAGTCCCTGATGAAGGCTCATAGGGATTCCTCAGAAACACTGTTCTCATCCCAACGAACACCCATCACAGAAAGTTCTGTTAGGCCAAAAGGCTGCAGACATTCTTCTTTATACAGCAGCTTACAGGGGCTGCTTTATTTTAGGGAGGAGCCAAGGTTTGGCATGCCCCCAAGACAGAAACCCTTTTTTAAAACATTCAGGCCAGAGGAGGGGGTGCTGAAATGTCTACTTGGGGAAACTGTCTCCTCATTTCCATCATTCCTGTACATGCCCTGGCTTTGCTAGAGCTGCTTCAAGTGTGAGCATCTCAGGAGTAACAGCAAATGGTAAACTCCCTGTTGACAGATTTCTCCTTATCTTGCACCAAGACAACTTGCCCTAAATGCTAAAAATAAAATCAATTTAAATATAAAATTAAAAAGGATTAAAAATATTAAAGTAATTCCTTAATTACTATGGTAAGTTCAAGATGTGCTCAAGGTTCATGCTCTATCTGCTCCCAGAACCCACACCTCATGTATGACAAGAAGCAATCTGAAAATGGAAAATCATTTTACCTTTCACCCACCCCCATCTTGGGAAATAAGCAAAACAAAACACTTTTTATCCAATCAAGACAAGGTACACTGCATATTCGACATTAAAATAAGACAACTCTATGAATATATCAATTTGTGAGATTGTTCCAGCAAGCTCTCTTAAAATAATGGGCTGTTAGAAGTGAATGGAACTTTTGAAACAATCCTGTCCAACTTTTCACTTTAGACTTGGGGAAACTGAGTCTCAGAGAGGTTAGACAACTTGGCAAAGGTCCCAAAGCTAGTGAGTATTAGAGCCAAGATTCAAACCCAGTCCCCCAAGAAATAGTACTAATTTACAACTAGTATAAACACCAGTTACGGAGTTCCACTTCTGGTTAGAATGTTGAAAGCCCTAAGAGAACCTTGATCCATGTAATGATGAAGAAAAATCTGGATAATTTATAGAATCATCACTTTTTCTGAGCCCATTACAGAGCTGAGGTTGCAGAGCAACCTTGTAAACTGCATTCCAGAGTGGGACAAGCCCCTCTAAGGAGAGACAGGACACATGGGCCATCGTGCCTTTGGTGGAACATGGGAGCAAGTTGTGGCCACTCTGCAAGTGCATAGGAAAAAAATCAGCCAAAAATTTTAACAAATTCTTAAAGATTAATATGGTTTGGGAGAGACAGGAAACCCAGACTCAGTGAGGGAAAGCACCTGCTTACAACCTTTGTTCCATGGGCTTCCCCTGGGTGACCAGAGGCAGGCAGGAGACTGAAGAGAGCCTTCCACGGTGGCTTGGGTGGGCAGGAGAACAGGCAGGAAGTCTTACTGCTTCCCCGACCCTTCTCTTTAGAAAGCAAAAGCTTTAAACTGCTGGGGAAAGGAGGAGAAAATCCTTTTGGCCCCAGGGCCTAGGCAAAAATCCATTGTTTCTGGGACAGGGGGAGAAGCAAAATCCCTCTGCCCTTGGGATATGAACTGAAAGCCACCTCAGGCCCAGGATCCTGAACCGTACCAAGCAGAAATCTGCCATCACTGGAGGAGGGAAAAGAAACTCCTCCCACCTAAGATCAAGCACAGACTCAAGACAGCCTTTGGCTGCCACTGGGAGGAGAGGAAGCAACGCTGAAGCCCACCGCCAGAGGACAGCCAACAGTATCAATGGGATAACAAATCTCAAACCCAGCTCTACACCTTACTAGTTTGATTCAACCTCCACTAACAGCCTGGCAGAGGAAGCGGCTTGCCCATTTCTGGGTGTGACTACTGAATGCTAGTTAAGTACAACAGGCTATCCCCCAGGTAAAGAAGAGTCAGAGGGACTTTCTTGGTGGTGTAGAGGGAAGAGATGGGATGCAGGGCAAGAAGACATGCCATCTGCCCCTCTGTGGCCCTCTATTTTGCTTAGAGATTTATTTTTTTTGCAACAGTGCAAGTATGATTACTCCTTACTTAGTTACCCCTTGAACACACTTCCTGAGTCATATGAAAACCAGGGATCTCTGGATAAATTATGATTGGGGAAAAATAGTCAAACACATTTGTGTTTGTCCTTTCTTCAGCATTTTTGACACATCTCCAATTTACTGAAATCTCTTTAGACTCACAGCTTTAGACGTCAGCTTAATGTGAACCATTCAAGACAGCCCTGCATGAATTATGGGTGATTTATTGAGAACACTAAGCATCTCAACTGTAGGATTGTCAAGGCCTAACGTCATGTGAAAGTTTTCCAAGGAATCCAGATTGCAAAGGGCTGATTAGGCCAGTGCTGGTTTTCAGCCATGTTTTCTTTTTCTAGTGATTTTCCTAGAAAAGGCCTAGGTTCTGTGCAGGAGGGAAGCCCTTGCTGTTTGCAGCAGAGCTGTGAGCTTGAGCCTTCCACCTTCTGCTATTCTTCTTTTGCTCACTCAAGGCAGTTGCTTTCACAAGGAGGCATGGATTCCAACTATAGCTCTTCAGCTACTTTAGGATGTTTAACAAATATTGTCTAGAAAGGCCTAGACCTGCTTAGCCCCAAATGATCCATGACCTCTAACTTTTTTACCTCTTCAGAAGTAATACAACAGCACCAGACTACTCTGGATTCAAATCCCAGCCCTGCCACTTATTAGCACTGTGACTTTGGATAAGTTATTTCACCTCTCTGTGCCTACTGGGTTTTTAGATTGATAATTTCACTTAGATACAGCATCCGGTGCATGGTATGCCCTATAAACTATTAACTTTTTTACCCCTGTGTTAGTTTCCTATGTCAGCTATAACAAATTACCAAAGACTTGGTAGCTTAAAACAACAGAACCTATTCTCTCATACTTCAGGAGGCTAGAAGTCTGAAATCAACAGGTTAACAGGATTGGTGTCTTCTGCAGGTATTGAGGGAGGATCTGTTCCTTGCCTCTCTCCTAGCTTCTGGTGGTGGCCAGCAATCCTCGGCGCCCTTTGGCTTGTAGGTGCATCACTCCAACCTCTCGGTCTCCATTTCCAATCACCACCTTCTCTGTGTCTCTGTGCCTATGACTTCGCATGGCTTTGTTCACCAGTCATTGGATTTACAGCCCACCTTAATCGAGTAGGACCTCATCTTAACTAATTACATCTGCCTGCAAGGACTTTTTTTCCAAAAAAGATCACATGCTGAAGTTCTGAGCAGACACAATTTGGGGAGGACACTCTTCAACCCGGGATGCCACCTAAACTTGAAATCCTTCCTTTCTGGGGAAGCCAAGCTTCTTTATACCACAGACCTCTGAATCAGTCTTCAAAACCCTGCTCTGTGAAGTGCCCCTACACTCAGCAGAATCCATTACTTTTCTCTCTGTCCCCCAAGGTGCCCATGGAAAGCCCTGCTGTGTTTATTCATCTGCTTCCTTCTCTAGACTGGGAGGTTCTTAAAGGCAGTGACTTTGCCTTTATCATTCACAAGTCCAGCACCACATTAGCTCAGGGCCCAGCTTATAGCCAATACTCATTAAATGTCCTTGGAATAAAGAGATGAGAGAATGATCTCCCTAATCTATGGAAGATGGGGATGACGGGAGCTAACCAAACACCGAAGAAGTGCTAGGCATTCATCTGTTTTCCTTTATTTTTCTGCATCATAGAGTAACATCATTAGTGGCTTGTTTATTAGAAGCTCACTTACTAACAAGCTTTTATCAGTGGGTCCGATATAACTGGTTTGCTTATTATTGAATATAGCCAAACACAGTGCCATAGTGCTTAGGAGCATGGGCTCTGGAGGCACGCTGTCTTGGTTCAGAGCCCCGCTCTACACTGGCTGTGTGACTGAGGCCAAGTTATATAACCTTTCTCTGACTCCATTTTTTCATCTGGTGTGTGGGGATGATAATAGGACAGTGAGAATTAAATAACATGTATAGTTAATCCACATAAAGCACTAATAACAGTGATAGGTATATGTTAAGTGCTCAATAAATGTTAGCTATTACTATTAAATAGTGCTTGATATTTTCAGTGAAGCAACTGATGTTACAATAAACTTTTAAGAAATAAAGACTCCATGTAACTAACTATATTTTGTAAGCCAGGAAGAGTGTATACTACTAACCAGTCACCCTTTGAGAGGAAAAAGAAGTAATAGAATCATACAATGGTGAGCAGAACACTGAATTTGGAGAAAGAAAACTAGTTTCCAGCCCCCATCTTGCCACTTACTGGCCTCCACCCAGGCATGTTCTTAACCTTTCTGAGCCTCATTTGCTCACCTAGGAATTGATGTTGGTGGGAACACCCTCTCCAGATACTGGGAAAATAAAGAGGGAACCTCAATGAAAGCACCCGTCACTGACCCTAGGACAATGGAGGCACCCTAAGATGATGGCATTGATTACATCTTTACTTTATTTGCTTACATTTTTCCAAAGCCTTATTCATGCCACGACACACGTAAACAAGGGAAAGTGCTTAAAAATAAACACCTGTCATTTGGGATTGGCAACAGCTCTCTGGAAAACCAGCAGCATCTGTCTGATTGACTTGTAGGAACAGTGGGATGGGACTGGGTGCGGAGACAGTGAGCTTTGGCAAACATCACTGAACACGAAATGAATAGCTCTTGTTCAAGATGGTGGAAAAAGCTCACTTTTACAGCCCCCAGACCTCCAGAGGCCTTATTGAGTTGACCACATTGTAAAGAGAAAGATTCACTGTGAACAGGGACTGTCCAAACAGTTTGAAGAATGAGGTGTGTTGGTGGAAAAGCCAAGAGAGAAGGACTCCTTGCCAAGAATATACCCTCAACGGGGCTGCCATGAGTGTGTAGGCCACCTTCCACGTGGACCTGAAAGAGCACAGGCTTGGGCCTAGAGTCCACGGTTACCACCAGTGGTGGGAAGGAGTAGTGGAGGTTGGGTATAAAGCACAGATCTCTATATTGAACAATGGTTCCAGTTGGTTCCACCTCCTCCCTTTCCCACTCCCAGCTCACAGAGAAACCCATAGCCTGGATTTTGACCCACAGAAAGCTGAGAAGAGCTAATGTGCCCAGTATTGGAATTGACACCTCAAAACAATATCTTTTTCATTCTAGTACTGGGAGACCACAAGCTGTCAGCTGGCTCCCTCTCCCCATAATAAAGCCCACCAGCTCAAGTACACAGAGTTTGCACTCCAGAAAGAGGCCCACTGAAAACAGATTTATTTCCTCCATGGCTGAGAGAATCTGCACAAGGTTTCTAGAGTACTCAACTCAGTCTTTCATGGAATGTGTGGATGACCAAGGCTATTACAGTGCAGAGGACAGTGGTACACTGTAAATAGTATATGTTATAAAACTCTATTAATTTTCCCACATGGTAGTATCAGGCTGAAGGGAAAGCCAGCATCACTCATTGCATCGTGTGTTTCACAACTTAGAGTTCAAATATTTACAGAGAAATCCAGCTTCAAATTTCATCCCAAGACATGCCTGAAAAGTGATCCACTCTTCATTCTAAGACAGCAAAATTCCCTCCCTAAATTGATGAACGTGACATATATTTTCTATCATTCTTTAATAGTTTGTGGAATGTTTCCACTGAAAATTCAATCCTCTTTCCCTCTGCGTCAGTTATCTATCACCACAATAATGCTGTGTAACAAATCTCCACAAAACTCAGTGGCTTAAAAGAAAAAGACTTTGTTATTGCTTATGAGTCTACACATCATCTGGACAGTTCTTCTGGTCTCTTCTGGGGTCACTCTTGCATGTGTGTTCATCTGTGGGTTGATTCTGATGATCTTGGCAGGGCTTTCCCACATTTGGAAGTTGACTGGCTATAGGCTAGTCTAGCCTGGCCTTGGCTCTCCTCCATGTACCTCTCAATTTCCTCTAGTGGGCTTGCCCACTGTCTCTTGTTCACATGGCAGTGGTATGGTTCCAAGAGAGTGAGCAAAAATGTTCAAGGTCTTTTGAGGCCTAGGCTTGGAACTGGAATGCTGTCACTTCTACTCCCTTCTATTTGCTAATGGAAGTTTCCCAGGCAGCCCAGATCACGGGAGAGGAAAAAAGCTGCAATTTTTGATGGAAGAACAGGCATGGCTACAGGAGGGGTGGAGAATTGGGGCCACTTTTTACAATCAATGACCAAAACTTCCATTCTCCTTGTTCAATTAATTTACAACTTCCTTCTTAGAGTGACACTTTCTCATGGGGCAATGTGACGCTGGAGATTGATCCAGTTTCAATATCCATCTTCCTCCCTTCCCCATGAAGTCATATTGCAAGAGGAATGCCCCACTGCCGTTTTAGTCTAAGCTACTTCATTAGAGTTAAGTAAGAACAAATGCCCCCATATTTTCCAAAGTTAAGTATTTCTCTTCCTTTGGGTCAACCAATCTTTGAAAAGAAAAAAACAGTGGTCAGTGATGGGTTCAAGTAAATCTTCTCTGGTGGTGCAGCCATTTATCTCACAGGCATAGAGAAAGGACTGGTGGGGAAAGTCAGTCACACAAACTGCCCACCCACTTGCTTGGTCCTTGAGGTGCCCTCTTCCGCCCACCTTTTTCACTGCCTTCAACACACTGCACTGTGAGGTCTGCTCTTTAAGGCACTGAACATTTCTTATTCACTGTCATGCCCCCAGCACCTGGAAAAGTGACCCACTGCAAGAAGACACTCAGGTAACTGAATGAGTGGATGAATGAATGGGTGAATGACAATTGGATCAGATCTGGAAGAATGACCAGGCATTCGCCAGAGGCAGAGGGAAGACAGAGCACTCTGGGTAGAAGGAACAGTCCACACAAAGCCACAGAGACATGAGAGCACACGGCGTGTTAGCAGGGAGTGGGCTGCATGGGGTGTTGTAGCACTTGGGGAGCAACAGAGTTGGAGACTGGAAAGATGGGCTTTATTTTGCAGGAAATGAGGAATCAGCAAAGCTTTATGTAAAGAGAGCAGCATACTGGAATGGGTTGAATAGTGACCCCCAGAAAGATATATTGAAATCCTCATCCCCGGCACCTGTGATTATGAGCTGATTTGGAAATAGGACCTTTGCAAATGTTATCAAGTTAAGATGAGGTCATACTGGATTAGGGCGGGCCCTAAATCCAATGACTCATGTCTTTATAAGAGAAAAGAGAGGGAGATTTGGATGCAGAGGCCCAGGGGACACACACAGAGGCAAGAAGGCCATGTGAAGGTGGAGGCAGAGATTGGGCTGCTGCTGCTGCTCTAAGCCAAGCAAAGCCAAGGATTGCCATCAACTACCAGAAGATAAAAAGAGGCAAGGATGGATTCTTCTCCAGAGGCTTCAGAAGGAGCATGGCCCTGTTGGCAACTTGATTTCAGACTTCCAGCCTCCAGAACTGTGGGAGTATAAGTTTCTGTTCTTTTAAGCCACACAGTTTGTGGTCATTTGTTACAACAGTCTTAGGAAATTAATATACATAGTTAAAAGAATTTTAAAAAAATAGCTTTCACAGAAAAGCTTGGGCAGAATAAATTAATTTCTCTGAGTCTCAATTTTCCCAAATTTAAAATGAGGATATTAATGTCTAACACACATTCAGCCAGTACTACATGCCAGATGCTTGTCTGAGGACCTGCACTTCTTAGGTATCAACTATTTTGGGCCTCACAATAACCCTATGAGGTAGTGATTATTATTATTGTCACCATCATCTTCATTTTATAGATGAGAAACCTGATGCTCAGAGAGGTTAAGGAACTTGCCTAAGGCTACACAGCAGCTCAATGGTGGAAATGGGATTTGAACCCAGGCCATCAGTCTCCAGAGTCTGCACTTTTTATGTTATTTTACCCTTAAGTCATACCCACCTTATAGGGTTCATGTAAAAATTAAATTAGGCAAAGCATACAAAGGTTTTTAGAAAAGTGTCTGGTATATAGTGAGAACTTAACATGTTTTCTATTACTTTTGCTTGTCATTGTTTTGTCACTTATAAAATGGGGATATTGGTTAATTTGCAGTATTATTATGAACCATAAAGAGATAATATATATAAGATCCTAGCACAAAGCCAGGAACTTTAGAATGATCCCAACCAAAGTTTCTTTCTTCCTTGTCCTGTAATTTTTCTAACCTCCTAGAAAAATCATCTAGGAAAGAGATGATGAGGTTCTAAAGCAAAGCAGAGGAGAGAAATTTATGAATTGCATACATCATCTTTTTCTAAACATTTCTAGTAACCCTCAGAACCTGCCTTTCCAAGGTGCCAAACAGATATTCCACTTGGTAGAGGGGTAAAAGCTGACTCAGATTAGTTCTCTGGCTTCATGTCTAGAAATGAACCACTCTGGGATTGTCTGAGCTCATTTTTCATTTCCCACTTTGTAGTGTTGGCATCATGAAGACAGAAGCTGAGAGAAACATTATCAGCTTAGAGCAAAGTGAAAAATGAAAACAGAAAAAGACAAAAGGGAAAAATAACACATTTCCACCCCAGAGAGCAATTGATGGAACCCAGAACGCCCAGCCTGGGCCCAGCCCTCCTGTCCCAGAGAAGGAAGATTCCAGGCTCTCTGGGCAGGGCAGCAAATGAGAGGATAGAAGTTTCTGGAGAAATGTGTGCATCTGTGTTTATGGTGGAGACGGATAGGGAAATCCTCTTCCAAAGGCACTTTATATGGAAAAGGACAGTCTGGCCTTGACAGAGCCTATGGCACTTCGAGTGGAAGAGGCTTTGCAACTTGAAGGTTGTAGGCTGCAAGTGGCCAGGAGGGTCCTGATGGAAATCAAGGGTGACATGGAGGAGGCACTCGCAGGGCTGTGCAATGTCTCTCTCCAAGCAAGACCCTTCCCTGTGGCAGTCCATGGTCTGGCTATATCTGGAAGAGGGAGGGTGCAGGCAGACATCCCACCAGTGTCAGCATGAAAAACTGAATTTCAGGAGAGGATGGTGATGCATTGGGTAAGTATAACCTGCAATGTGTGAACATCAACTAGGGCACCACTTCAAGGGAAATAATAAGCTACTTCTCAAAATGTCTTTGAGGTAGCTAGAAGAGCAGTGCAATGGATGTCAGGAGACCTGGGATGTAGTCTTGAATCTACCCTCTACTACCTTCGCAATTTGGAACACAAGACTTTATTTTTCTGAGGCTCAGTATCCTCAGTTAGGAAAAGAAAGCAGTATTGCATGCTCTGTAGAATTAAATTAATGAAATTAAACAACGTTTAATGTATATTAAACACTGTATATAAAAGATTTTTTTTTTTTTTAGCTTCTAAAATGATGAGGAAGAAACCACATGGGTCTTAGATTCAGACAGACCTGGGTTTAAAATGAGGTTTCAGACACTAACAAGTAGGTTGTCCCAAGACAAGGTACTTAGTCTCAGTTTCCTCATTCATTGATTCATACATTCAATAAATATGTTTTTAGAGGCCTAACTAAGAGCCAGGTACTATATTTGTTTCCTATTGCCACTGTTACAAATTATTACAAATTCAGCAGCTTACAACCCAAAATGGGTTTCAATGGGCTGAAATCAAGGTATTGGCAGAGTTGCACTCCCTTGGCAGGCTGTAGGGGAGAATCAATATCTTTGTTTTTTTCCACCTTCTAGATGCCACCTGCATTCCTTGGCTCATGGCCCCATCCTCATCTTCAAGAACAGCAGTGTAGCATCTTCAATTCTCTCTGCTTCCTAAGACAAACTACTGACTCTGATCCTCTTGCCTCCCTCTTATAAAGACCCTTGTTACTGCATTGGGCCCACCTAGATTATCTAAGATAATATTCCTTACATAAGGCAACTGATTATGGACTTTAATCACATCTACCAGTACCTTCAGGGCAACACCTAAATTAGTGTTTGAGTAACTGGGAACTCCAGCCAGTTATAACCAAGTTGACACATAAAACTATCACAGGTATTTAATGATAAGCAAGACATGTGGTCATTGCCCTCACAGAATATACACATCTGTAAAAATGAAAATATGTATTAACTACCTTACAGGGTAGCTGTAAGAATTAAGCAAGATTAAGTATTTTTAAATTCAGACTAGTAGTGGCTTAGAAGAGATGCTCAAGAAATGCTAATTCTACTTTCTTTCCCCTGAAAAAGCATTATCATCATTAAGTAAAATATTATCATCATTAAAATGGGAAACTTTCATTGATAAAGGCAATTTAAGAAAAAAATTTTAAATGATTACAGAGAAAGGCTAGTTCATTTCACAAATTAAAAATTGGTTTGGGCATAAGCACACTGCTTATGGCAAAATATTTGATTTGATGGACTGGAGGATAAATGACTTGGACGTTTCTTTTAATTGAAGTCAAAATTATTCAGAGCATCTAGCCTGAGTCCATTTGACATAACGTAATTCTATTTGGGGACTGAGATGACCTCTTTATTAACAGGCATCTGGAAGTCACGTTTGTGAGCATCCAAGCCAAGGACCCAGCGTTTGGTAAACCAAAGCATTTCATGTCTTAATTTGCATTTCATTGATTACTACTGATGATGAATATTTTTCACATATTTTAATTCATTTTTATGAATAACCTTGCCTAATTTCACTCTATATCCCTGTAATATTTACTCATCCATAATAACAATAATTTAAAATGTGATTAGTCGTATCATTACTGACTTGAGCAACCAAATGGATGGTTGAATTATTAGACAAGCCAGAGACTAAAGGGATGCTACAAAATAGAAAGCAATTAAACAGGAATCTGTTAAATGATAATGCATAGAGACCACATGTATTTTCAGTCATTGGGGTAATTACTTTATTATAAAAATAATAGCTAATAGTTATTGAATTCCTATTAGTTGCCAGGTGCTCTACCAAGTGATTTACATTTCTTAATATATGCTTTTATTGATCAATATGTTCAATACCGAAGATACCATTTCTGGAGCTCAAACTTACCTCAATTTTTTTAAAAATTAAAAAAAAAACAAAACATCTTTTTCTCCAAAATAGCTTTTATCCAATGGGATGTGAGTTCCAACATGATCTTGCTTCATTGATTCTGTAACATCTCCGACCTTTGGTTACAGAATTAAGCAAAAGCGAAGGGTTGAAATTCCACTAGACAGACAAACTGTTCTTGACTATCCCCAACCCATTTTTATAACCATTGGGGAATCGGAAGGTTTTTATAAACATCCCAAAACATTTGAACATTTTTGCCTAGAGCAAAGAGTTTAAGATCTGTCTGTTGGAAAAAAAGAGTTTAGAAAACCACCACATGAATGTTACTTCTAATTTCTTTTTACAAGTCCTATTTTAGAATGAAGGGAAGAATTTCTGGGGCAAAATGTGGCTAGTTTTGAGGTCTGGAAGCAAGTGTTCCTGAGGTAAGCCATATTGCTAGGCTATCCTGGCATCACTGGGTTTGGTTTTTTTGTTTTTTTGTTTTTTGACAGTATTCTCCCTCTTCAGTTCTTTCCTTTTAAATAGATCATTTTTCCCTAAAAATTTTAACCTTTCTATTTTCCATTTCAGAACATCAGTCTCACTTTCTTTATTTTACTCCCCTCCTTTTTTTTCCATTTGGAGGGATAGTGGCAGGAATGTAGTTGGTTCTCTCCGTAGTTGGACCTGGCAGGAAGAAAAAATGGTAGTTTAGCAGAAGAACCAAATGCTATTTTTGAGCTCTGTGGCTTTGCACAGATTTTTATTTTTGTAAGAGGTTGTGTTTTATGTATTATAGTCTTAGATTTCTGCTTGTTGCAGCAGACAGCCAAGCCTCAGTTTTAATTTCATATTACTTTGGCTGGTAATGATGAGTCTGGAAGACAAAACAGGACTCAGGAGCAATTCTCCCTTCCATCCCTGCTAAAATTGCCCCTTGTTCATTTTCAGAAAGATCTAAAATTGAAAAAGTAAAATGAAAGGAGTAGGAAGAAAAGAAATGACCCAATGCCTCAGTCCCAGCTGATGACAGCATCATTCCAGGGGTGCAATCATCCAGATGTTAGCTCCTCCAGATGTGCAGCCTTATCTGCCCCAAGACAGACCCACCTGCATTAAGACCTGACGTATGTGAAGTCAGGCTGCCTGCCTTTAAGTCACACAGTTAAATAAAAGACGTTCCATCTTCGGCCACTGGGTGTTCTAAGCCAAGCTCTCATTCCCTGTCGGCTGTGCAGATTATTCAGGTTTTGGGTTCCCAGAGGAAGGAGAAGAGACCATTTGTCCAAGGGAACGTCTGTAATACAAGTTAAGTGGCCTGTGAGAGAGTCCTCTCATTTGTTGGCTGAAACATGAAACGGAAAACATGTGCAGTTAGCACAGGGCCCCACAGACTCTTGCTCCTTCCGAGGAAATGGAGTGATGAAGGATGGAGCAAACACGTGAAATCAGGCAGCCCACATGCCTGAGTGCTTCACAATGCAAAAAGCATCTGTTGGGTGGAAATCCTGGGCATTGGGATTGGAATTTATAGAGACAGACTGTCTTCCAGTTTCTAGCTGGGATTCCATTCCTGCTGCTATGGGAATAGATTTTTCCACTAAGCAAGAAGGAAGGGATTCCCATTCAATTATGTGACTATTTATGCATTTGATGCACACTTATTGAATGCCAAGTTCTGTGCTAGGGGCTGCAGACTGCAAGGTGAATAAGACATGGATCCTACTTTTAAGGAACTCACCCTCTACCAGGAAGAAAAAGATAGAGAAACAAAGATTTACAGTACAGAGGAATCAGTATGAATGGAAAAATGAACAGAAGGATTTAGGAGGAAAACCAAGGGAATGTAGCCATCCATAAACCAAGAGTACTGGATATTTGCTGCTTTGGCCCATAAAAGATCTACTTTCCCTTCCTCTTGATAAAACTACTCTAATTTTTATTTGGTATTCATCTCTGCCACACCCAGCTAGCTGCACCCCAGCCTGGCTGGATGATTGACTGAGACAATCATCACATCCCATCCTCCCTCTGACCAGAATCGGGGCATATAATCCAATTCAAGTCAATAAGTTTATGGTGGCTTGTTCTTTTAAAAGAAATATTGAGAGAGCCAGCTTTCTTCCTGTTGGATGGCTGTGGTATTCAAGCAGCTGGCAGCTCTCTTTGTTTCCTGAGGGGGGCCAGCCTTGGGACAGAGCAGGCACCACAGGGGCAGGTGGGTGGAACAAAAGGAAACTAGGGTTGGTGTCTTTGCTGAGCCAATGGGTCAAGCCTTCTCTAAAGCCCGTCATTCTATTTATGGGCTCTTTAGTTAGATGAACTGATTAACTTCCTTTATTACTTAACTCACTGTGCATTGAGTTTTCTAATAGCTGCACCCAAAAATAGATGTTTAAAAAAGAGAGAGTAATTTGTACTAATGATAAACAGCTAACAGTTGGTGAGCACTTGCATGTCAGACACTCTGCTAACCACTTTATATGTGTGATTCTATTTAACCCTTACCACAATTCTAGGAGGTATATATTATGACCTTTTTATACAAATTAGAGAATCAAGACTTAGAAAGGTTAAATAACGTTCCCAAGGGCATACAGAGCAAATGAATACTATTAGGGTGTCACGTAAAATGGGGACTGAAAAATGACCATGGATTAAGCAATGTGGAGTGAACTGGAGACCTTAGAGAAAACATTTTGGGTGAATGCTGAGAACAAAAGCCAGGGTGGGGTGGATTGAAATGTGAGTTAGAGCTAATGAAATGGACACAACTGTGTGGCCATTTTGGGGCAGTCTGGCACTGATCATGGCCTGTAGATAAGTTAGAATGCTTTTGGAGGCAAGTAACAGAAAATTGTAAATCAGATGACTTTTACATCACTTTTCAAAATGTAAATCTGAAAAAAAAAATCTCACCTTCTGATTAAAGCCTTTCAGAATTTTGCCATTGCACTTAGATTAAAACCAAAATGCCTCAGCATGGCCTACCAGACCCACCATGATGAGGCCCCTGTTTATTCCTCCAACGTTTTGTTATACCATGCCTTGGCCAATGTTTAATCCCTCACATTATGCAAACTCCCTCCAACACAGAAAATTTCCCCGAGGTATTCACTCTGACCAGAACCCTCTTCCTTTCTCTCTCCCTCTTTCTTGTCTTTCCCACCCTTAGTTTATAGTGCCTCCCACACTTGGCATCATCACCTAGTCAGTCATTTTGCCCATCTGATCAGTGTAAAATGGGTATCACTGTTGTGTTAATTTGCATTTTCTAATGTCTAGAAAATCTGAGCTTCTTTTTATATTATCAGTCATTTTATAGGTTTCCTTATCTGTTTCATGTTCATATCCTTTGCCCATTTTTGAATTTAGAGTTTCTTATTTTTTTCTTCTTGGTTTCTATCACATCTTTGTATATTTTGGCTATTAATACATTGCTGGATTTTATTACTGCAAACACCTCCCAATCTATGTGGTTAGTCAATATCTGTCACTCCAAATGTTATCATGAGCAGGAAGAATCACTAGGTGATCTAGGCAGGAGACAGCTACTAGGAAAACCACATAGCTATTAAATGACACTGCCAAGACAAGAACTATGGGCTTGATTTCCAATTCAGTGCTTTTACCATCGGTAACATAGGGGTTTCTGAGATAATATTGGGTCTAGCCAGCAGAGCTTGATGTAGCTGCACATAGCTTCCCCCTAAAATGTATGTGAAGTTAAAGAAAAAGAAAAAAGTAGTACCACCACCAATGGGCAGATTTTCGATTAACCATAAGATCAGTGAGACTGGATTAAAACAACAACAACAAATTAATAATAACACACACAGTATGTCCACCTGAATGTGTGCATACAGACTCTTTGTCCATCCCACACTTTTGGATTTCTGGTTGAAATGTACGGGTCTGAGTTGGAGATGGCCAACGTATGGTATGAGTGCCACTACATCTCCTTCCCAAACCCATGGCAGTCATCACTAAACCATCCCAACATTCTTCCACACTGAGCTCAGATATGGGCTCTGAATCCTTGTCAGCAGTGTTTTGACTACAACAATCAATTAACTAATTGGCATGTTAGCTGAAATCTACTTGCCATTCATAGTCATCCTAATCAGAAAACAGACAAGGATCCCTCTCCTGCTGGAGGCTGATTAAAGAGATACCTGATTGTTGTCTTCATGCTCAACTCCTTCCCCTGTCCCCAAATTAGACTTTCTTTTTAAAATTTTTTTTACATCCAATCAAAGACTGAAACTCTTAGAAAACAATTGAGTAAGGTGTAAAAGAGGGACTGGTTTATATATACATGCCTCTTGGGAGGCATATATATCACAAGTGACACAGGCAAGACAGGTATGACAGGAAGAACTGTGGCAAGAGATGCAGTACAGAATGAATCACATAGGTAAAACACCAAAAATACATATGAGAGAATATGAGACACAGGACATAGTGAGAAGGTCAAACATATGTGTAATTGGAGTCCCAGGAATGGAAGGAGGGGAGGGAATAAGGTAGAAGAAATATTTGAAGACTTTATGGCTGAAAATTTTTCAAAGTTAGTGAAATATCAATAGAAAGATTCGAGAAGGCCCCATAATTCCAACATGATTTACAAAAAGAAATCTTCATCTAGACACATCATAGTGAAATGTTGGAAAACAGTGAAAAAATATTAAAGATAATCTCCAAAGAATCAACAGTTAGACTTTCAGCTGACTTCTAAATAGCAAAAATAGGAACCAAAGCAAAATGGAATAATAACCTGAGTGGCAAGAATATTCTGCAAATTTGAAAAATGAAAATAGAATAAACCCATTTTGAAACTGAAATGGAGAGACTTTGGACCAATGGACCTGCACTACTAAAAATATTCTAAACTATGCTATTCAGACAGGGGAATAATCCCATTAGAAAAGTCAAAGATGCAGAAAAGGGGAAGAGCCACAAAGGTGGTAAATATGTGAGCAAATGTAAATGAATATTTATATTCATGGGTAAAAGAATATGAAACAAAAAGAATATCTAGTGGGATTTAAAATAATTTTGGAAATAATTAAAATACACAAAAGTAGCATGTATGTTAAGAAGAGGTAAATGGAGTTAAAGAGTCCCAAGTTCCTTGTGTTATTAAGGAGAAAGGTAGCATATAGAGTAACACTCATTAAAAAAAAATGTTATTAGAGAAGTTGTGGGTTTACAGAACAATCATGCATAAAATACAGGATTCCCATATACCACCCAACCACCAACAATTTGCACTGGTATGGAACATTTGTTACAATTGATGATAGCACTTTTTAATAATTGTACTTTTTTTAAAACAGTAGTTAACTTTGTTACAACTGATGAAACATTATTAATATAGTACTATTAATTAACATCCATAGTTTACACTAGGTGTATTTTCCCCCCATATAACCCTTTTATTATCACTTTGGCAGCCTTGTAAAAATCAATTGGCAATAAGTGTAAGAGTCTATTTTTGAACTCTTAATTCAATTCCATTGGTCAATATATCTATCCTTGTGCCAGTACTATGCTATTTTGACCATCGTAGCTTTGTTGCATGTTTTAAAGTCAGGAAGTATGAGTCTTCAACTTTGTTCATCTTTTTTCAAGACAATTTTGGCTATATGGAGCCCCTTGCCCTTCCAAATAAATGTAGTAGTTGGCTTTTCCAATTCTGCAAAGTAGGCTTTTGGAATTTTGATTGGTGTTTTAGTTTGCTAATGCTGCAGAACGCAAAACACCAGAGATGGATTGGCTTTTATAAAAAGGGGGTTTATTTGGCTACACAGTTACAGTCTTAAGGCCATAAAGTGTCCAAGGTAACACATCAGTAATCGGGTACCTTCACTGGAGGATGGCCAATGGTGTCCAGAAAACCTCTGTTAGCTGGGAAGGCACGTGGCTGGCATCTGCTCCAAAGTTCGTCCAGAAAACCTCTGTTAGCTGGGAAGGCACATGGCTGGCGTCTGCTCCAAAGTTCTGGTTTCAAAACGGCTTTCTCCCAGGACATTCCTCTCTAGCAAGCTTGCTTCTCTTCAAAACGTCACTCACAGCTGCACTCCGTCTCCTCTCCTTGAGCCAGCTCATTTATATGGCTCCACTGATCAAGGCCCACCCTGAATGGGTGGGGCCACACCTCCATGGGAGTATCCCACCAGAGTCACCTCCCACAGCTGGGTGGGGCACATTTCCATGCAAACAACGTAATCCAAACATTCCAACTTAATCCCCACTATTCTGTCTGCCCCACAAGATTGCATCAAAGAATATGGCTTTTTCTGGGGGACATAATACATTCAAACTGGCACAATTGGCGTTGCATTGGATCTGTAAATCATTTTGGGTCGAATTGACATCTTAATGATATTTAGTCTTCCAGTCCATAAACACAGAATGTCCTTCCATTTACTTAGGTCTTCTTTGAATTATTTTAGCAATGTTTTGTAGTTTTCTGTGTTCAAGTCTTTTACATCCTTGGTTCAATTTATTCCTAAATATTTGATTTTTTCAGTTGCTATTGTAAATGGAATTTTTTCTTGATTTCCTCTTCACATTGCTCATTTTTAGTGTATAGAAACACTACTGATTTTTGCATGTTAACCTTGTATCCTGCTACTTTGCTGAATTTTTTTATTAGCTCTAGAAGCTTTGTTGTAGATTTTTCAGGACTTTCCATATATAGGATCATTCATCTGCAAATAGTGAAAGTTTCACTGCTTTCTTTCCAATCTGAATGCCTTTTCTTTTTCTTACATGACTGCTCTGGCTAGAACGTCCAGTACAATTTTGAATCATAGTGGCGACAGTGGGCATCCTTGTCTTGTTCCGGATCTTAGAGGGAAAACTTTCAGTCTTTCACCAATGAGTACAGTGTTAGCTGTGGGTTTTTCATATATGCACTTTATCATGCTGAGTTTTTTTTTTTTTTAATCAAGAAAAGATGGTGGCTTTTGTCAAATGCCATTTCTGTGTCAATCAAGATGATCACATGGTGTTTTCTCTTTGTTTGGTTAATGTGGCGTATTACATTAATTGATTTTCTTATGTTGACCACCCTTACATACCTGGGATAAAAATCTACTTGATCATGGTTTATAATTCTTTTAATGTGCTGTTGGATTCTATTTGCAAGTATTTTGTTGAGGATTTTTGCATCCATATTCACATGAGTAACTGGTCTGTAATTTTCTTTTCTTGTAGTATTTTTATCTGACTTTGGTATTAGGGTGACGTTGACTTCATAGAATGAGTTAGATAGTGTTCCCTCCTCTTCAATGTTTTTGGAAAAGTTTAAGCAGGAATAGTACTAATGCTTCTTGGAATGATTGGTAGAATTCACCCATGAAGCCATCTGGTCCTGGGATTTTCATTGTTAGGTAGTTTTCGATGACTGATTCAATCTCTTTACTTGTAATTTTTCTGTTGAGATCTATTTCTTCTACATCAATGTAGGTTGTTCAAGTGTTTCTAGGAATTTGTCTATTTCATCTAGATTGTCTAATGTGTTGGCATACAGTTATTCATATCATGTTCTTATGATCCTTTCTGTGGGGTCAATAGTAATGTTCCTACTCTCACTTATAATGCAATTTTATTGCGATATATTCAAACATTATAAATCATCCAAAGTGTACAATCAGTTGTTCAAGCGTCATCATATAGTTGTGCATTCATCACCACAATCAATTTTTGAACATTTTCACTAAGTTCTTCATTGTGATCCCCCCTCTCATTTTTTACTTTATTTGTGTCTTCTCTTTTTCCTTTCCAGTCTAGCTAAGGGTTTGGCAATTTTATTTATAATTTCAAAGAACCATCTTTTAGTTTTGTTAATGCTCTCTATCGTATCTTTATTCTCAATTTCATTTGTTTCTGCTCTAATTTTAGTATTTCTTTCCTTCTGCATTCCCAAACTTTTGAACGGTTGTGTTCTCATTTTCATTCATCTCAAGATATTTACTGGTTTCCCTTGCAATTTCTTCTTTGACCAACTGATTAAGGTTGTGTTATTTAATTTCCATATATTTGTGGCTTTTCAAGTTCTTCACCTGTTATTGATTTCCAGCTTAATTCCATTATCGTCAGAGAAGATGCTCTGTATAATTTCAATCTTTTAAAATTTATTGACACTTGTTTTGTGACTCAGTATGTGGTCTATCCTGGAGAATGATCTATGTGCACTTGAGAAGAATGTATACTCTGCTGTTTTGGGGTGCAATGCTCTGTATATATCTGTTAGATCTAGTTCATTTATCATATTATTCAAGTTCTCTGTTCCTTATGATCTTCTTGTATATATTCTATCTATTGACGAGAGTGGGGTATTGAAGTCCACAGCTATTATCGTAGAGGTGTCTTTTTCTCTCTTCAGTTTTGCCAGTGTTTGCCTCATGTATTTTGGGGCACCATGATTAAGTGCATAAACACTTATGATTGCTATTTTTTGTTGGTGGATTTCCCTTTTTATTAACATATAGTGTCCATCTTAGTCCTTATAACAGCTTTTGACTTAAACTCTATTTTGACTGATATTAATATAGCTACCCCAGCTCTTTTTTGGTTACTATTTGCATGGAATATCTTTTTCCAACCTTTCACTTTCAACCTATTTGTGTGTGAGCCTCTTGAAAACAACATATAGTTGGGTCATGCTTTTTTAACCATCCTGCCACTCTGTCTTTTGATTGGGAATTTAATCCATTACCATTCAGTGTCTTTAGTGTAAAGGCAGTACTTAATTCAGTCATTTTGTCTTTTTGTTTTTATATGTCATATCTTTTCTTGTCTCTCTTCTCCTATTTTGAAATCTTTTTCTGAGTAGTTGATCTTTTGTGATTCCTTTCGCATTTCTTTTTCTGCATATATTTTTTTCTTTAAAGTGTGCACTTTTATTGAACTGGTCTCAAGTCAGTGTACAGGTAGGCCCTGGATGCCTCCACAACATGACCAACTCCCAGGGAGACCAAAACCCTTTATATCTAAAGTTAGGGGACAAAAGGGTGGGGGGAATCTGTATATTTTTAAAACACTTTCTTTGTTGTTACTCTATGTTTATATTTTACAACCTATACCTATAACCTACTCATTTGGAAAGTGAACAACTTAGTTTCAATAGCATACATGTTCTTTGCTCCAATATCCCTCTGTTCCCTCTTTTTATGTTGCTTTTGTCCCACTTTACCACTTTATATTTTACATGCCCATTATCAGGAAATATGACTTTTTCTTATTCAATTGCATTCTGACTCTTATAGGAATTAAAGAGTAGAGTTGTATATTAAGGATATGGTACTATTGGGTTTTGCATTTACCCTTTTAGTCACCCTTACTGAAGATCTTCATTTCTTTACACTATTCCAAGCCACTCTCTCTTATCATTTCCTTTCAACCTGCAGAACTCACTTTAGTAATTCTTGTAGGGAAGGTCTCTTTTTGATGAACATTCTCAGTTTTTGCTCATCTGTGAATATTTTAACCTCTCCTTCATTTTTGATGGACATTTTTGCTGGATAATGAATTTTGGGCTGGCAGTTTTTCTCTTTCAATACTTTAAATATATCACACCAGTGCTTTATCACCTCCATGGTTTCTGATTAGAAATTGGACTTAGCCTAATTAAGCATGCATTGTACGTGGTGGACTGCTTTTCTCTTGCTGCTTTCAGAATTCTCTTTTTATCTTTGGCATTTGATATTCTGATTAGTATGTGTCTCAGAGTAGATCTATAAGGATTTATACTGTTTGGAGTATGTTGTGCTTCTTGGACATGTATATTTATGTCTTTCATAAGAGTTGGGAAATTTTGGGCCATTATTTCCTCAAATATTTTTTGTGCCCCCTTTCCCTTCTCTTATCCTTCTGGGACACAAATAATGTGTATGTTTGTATGCTTCATGCTATCATTCAAATTCCTGAGACACTCTTCAATTTTTTCTATTCTTTTCTCTCTCTGTTCTTCTGACTGTATGATTTTGATTGTTCTGTCTTCTAGTTTGTTGATTATTTCTTCTTCCTGTTCAAATCTGCTGCTGTACGCCTCTGGTGTATTTTAATCTCTACTATTGTGCCTTTCATTCCCATAATTTCTTTTATTTCTATTTATATTTTCAAATTCTTCTTTATGCTTACACATTGTCTTCTTAATATCCTTTAGCTCTTTATGCATATGTTCCTTCATCTCCTTGAATCAATTTAGGATATTTGTTTGAACTTCTTTGATTAGCTGTTCCAAAGCCTGTGAGTCCTCTGAATTTTTAAGTTGTTCTCTTGACTGAGCCAAATGTTCCTATTTCTTAGTATGGCTTGTAATTTTTTGCTGAAATCTGTGCATCTGATTATCTTGATGAGGTCACTCTGAAGGTCAGTTTCTCCCGCTTGCCAAGGGTTTTATTGTTGATTGGCTTTCAGTTAAGGCTCTTTTTTCATGCTTGGTTCTTCTTAGTCTGGACCTTTAGAATAGCTCTAGTTTAACTGATCAGATTTTCTCAGCTCTTCTTCATCTGATTCTTGCCCTGTATATGTGGCACAATTTTTAAGATTGCTATTTTTGTGCAATTATATCACCTCCAGGAGAAAGCTTTTTTATTCTCCAGGAATATTGATCTGGTCTGTTTGTTTTTGTGCAGAATTTTCTCCCCAGTTCCTGTAATTTGTTTAAATTCTCTCCCTCACTTGATAGCCCCTTTTCCTAACACTTTTCAGTTCTGGTACCCAACCTGTCTTACAGTTCAGTTTAACCCTCCTCCCTTTTTTCCTCTGTGAGGCTTTTCTGCCTCTGGTTTCTTCCCCTTTAGGAGGAAGAGAGTCACAGGTAGGGTCAATCCAGGAAGGTGGGTCACTCCGGAAAAGTCCATTTTGCATTTAGGTAGTCCAGTTGACAGCAAGTGGATTGAGAGAGTGCACCACCTGGCCCCTGCCGTTCTTCCATGGTCTCTCTTTTTTCCCTCCCCTTGGGTCCCTTTTGTATGCAGCTCTCCTCAGCAGCTTGTGTTCTGCCCTGGTCTTTGTGGACTTGGGTCCCTTGCCTGGATTTGTATGGGGTTCTACTTCATTGCTTTATAGTTTGTGTTCCTGGTGGAAGGGAAAAATCCGGGCCACTGCCTCTGAGCAACTCTCAAGCTCTGCAGGACTGAGTGAGGGGGAGGGAGGAGAATAGGCAGGTTGGGATGGAAATTTCCTACCTGATATTTTTTCTACAATGAGTGTATAATACTTTTATAACTAGAATGTAATATAATTTTAAAATTACAAAGTTTCATCTACAGTTCAAGCAAATAAAGAATGTATTTCTGTCATTTGTTAAGAAGACAGTAAAAGACCTCCCTACACTAGGAGGGATATTAGACTCAATGATGTCCAAGACTTTGGCCAATGCTAAAAATCTGAATCTTAGGAATTAGTATTGCTTTGGTCATTCAAATTTTACTCTTTTGAGGAATGTGTACAGTAAAGCTCCAGATAGCATATGTGATTGACAGACATGATCAGATCAGATCATCATTTGGACTCTGATCCAAAAACCAAAACTGGATTGTGACAATATGTTCCACATTCTTTCCTAACTTGGTGTAGCCAAGGGGACCAGAAGCTTCAATTCTGCAACAGAAAAAGGAGTTGTCAGGCTACACCCTCGGGCTTTGCCTTTTTTTTTTTTTTTTTTTTTTTTTCTTAACTTTCTGGATCCACTTGGGAATATGTGTGATACTGCAGACCCTGGGAAATGTTGGGAAACTCCCTAACACTTTGCACAGCCCTGAGATACTCAGTGTGTGCAGGGGTAAGACTCCACCAAAGGTCAAATGGACATTTGCCCAGGGCCCTGGGGGGGAAGGGGTGGGGAGCAGAGGGGTGGCCTAAACTTTATGCACTTTTCACAAAGAGCAGACGTGGCTCTGGCCCCTAGGACAGGAAGCTCATCCTGGTGCACTCACATCCTGAGTATTTGGGCAGCCTGCTCAGCAGAGACCACTGGACCTTGGGAGTGACATGGAGAGCCAAATCTTAAATATCTTGAGCCTTCTCCAATTCTACAGTAGTTTATGTTTGCTGACCATGGGATGGCTTTCAGCACAAGAGAGAGAAAGGCAGGATCTGCCATTTCCAGCTTTCTTCCATGTGGGTGTGATACATGCCCCTACCACAGCTCAGGCACCACAGAATCTGCTGTCCCCTGGGATTTTGGAAACGTATTCAGAATGGACTGCCAAGGAACCACTGGATGCCTGACTTCCTTTCCATCATCTCCAATAAATAGCCATGTGTGTTCTGCTCAAACACCTCCAGTAAGAGGAAAATTATTTCCTAAATTAGCAGGCTAATTGCACTTTTTTTTCATGTCTCTAGGAGACATGCATTGCCTTCCTTGCATTGAACAGAAACTTGTCTCCCTGCAACTTTTATCCCCCTAATCTTAGGAGGAATGACTGTAATTTATTGTCCAAACTAGATTCATGTTTGAGAATAAATAGGGGCACTATTAAAAATAACACCAGGACAAAAGTTGTAAACTGGAATTCTCCTAGTGAACCAAAGATAAGGTTTGTCTGGGGGATTATCTAAAACAATTCTAGTCCCCCTTATTCAAGAGCCCACCGATATTTAAAGGTACTTGAATTACTTATTTTCTCTAGAGTGAACAAGAGAGACAGATTTCTTTAGTTGAGAGAAAATTGGATTGAGAATGAGAAATATCTGTGAATTTGGGGGGTTATGTTGAGGAGGGCCTGTTGTCTCCTAGGATCCAACATAAGGTCCTGACATCCCAGGAAAAAAAAAAAAAAACAGTTTGTAACATTCTGAAATGTGAAAGGATTGTCAAAGAAGATGAGATCAGCTCCATGAATTGTGAAACATACATTGTGGTTTTATTTGTTCTGCAGAAGTATTGAAAAATTGCAAATTTTTCATGAGACAGTATAGCGTGGCAACAGTATATGCCAAATTCTGGTCCGCAGCCTGGGGCTGAGCTAGCTACATCAGAATCTGGTTGGAAGTTTGTTAGAAATTAGATTCCTGGGTTTCACCTCAGAATCACAAGAGAGGGCCCAGTAGCATGTGCATTCTGAAAAGCTCTGAAGTAATTCTAATGATGAGCCAAACTTCATTTAGTTTGAGACCCACCAGCAACATGATTAAGAGTACCAACTTTGGTGCCATTCATTGATTCACTTTACAAATGTTTACTGAGCACTTACTATGTTCTAGGCACTGTTTTAGGTACAGGAGAATCAGCAGTGGATAAAAAGACATAAAAGCCAAACAGATCTGTGTTTGAGGGCTCGTCTGATATTACTAGCTATGTGACTCAACTTCTCTATGCCTCAATTTCCATTCTATAAAATGAGGATAATACTATCTACCTCATAGTGTGGTTGTGATTTTTAAATAAGATAATATATGTAAAATGCATACAACAGTGCCTAGTCTAGTCCACAATGAGCACTCAATAAATGTTACTTACAAAGACTTCAGTTTTGTTGAAGATGGCAATAATGTCTAAGATAACAATGAGGATGCTAGAAAAGAAAAATAAAGGTGGTTTTTAATTTTCCTCCATGGAAAAACTACCATCACATCCAATTTCTCTGTGCACCGTGAGGTCCCTGTTTTTCACTATGACTTGGGCAGCCTTCTTTCACCTCTTTGAGTCTCAAGTATAAAATGGAGGACCTAGATATGATGTTAGTAAGCAATTCTACCCAGCATTGATATCCCATAACTCCTGATTCACTCAAACATTCCCTAAAAAGACAGCGTCCATGCACTTGGTCACACAGCTGCCTTTTTCCTGAACCATTCCTGCTGCTGGTATTCACCATGACATGTGGCTTCAGAATCAAATGCATCATTCCAGGCATGCTCTGACCAACATGTTGCTGAGTTATCACTCTATCACTCTAGTCATTGTCCAAGGACAGGCCTCAGACTGGGACCCAGGTTCCTGATATGTGTGATAGGGCAGTAACTAAGAAAGAAGATGGACAGTAGATGTAGGGGTTGTGTAGAATAAGACCACCAGGGTGTGAGGCAGGGCTGTGGAGGAAGAGGAAGCAGCATAGATGACTTAGAAGCTGTCTATATTTTGCAGGCAACAGCTTTCTGTCTTCCAAGGAGGTCAGCAGAGACTGTAATGAGCACATCTTGGCGGAGGCCATGACTCACTGTCCAAAACTGGGCTGGGCCCCTTGCACTGGGAGAATTTCACAGTTTTTCACATTACTCCCAAACCCCACTCCTCTGTTTAAGGATGTCACTCAGGGTTTATTACAGAAAGGTTTCAAAGACTTCCATTCATATGTCCTGGGAGGCCAGAAACTTGGAAAGAGTAGCAATGGCGATGGAGACAGCCAAGAGCAGGGATAATGGGCAATTCTGGGACAGCTCCTAGGAGGGAAAGCTCAGCTCTCTGTTCACACAGCCCTAGTTCACAGCCCTGGAGAGAAGCAAATACTAAAATGCAATGGAAGAACAACTTTGAAGGAAGAGCAACTTCCAAGAGGCCACTGGCCAGCCACAGATCTGCCATGTAGAGCTGCAAAGACTTAGCACTGCACAATTCAAGAGGATGCCATTCATGGAGAGTAGGGGTTAGCAAACCTTATCTGCAAAGGGCCAGATAGTAAATATTTTGGGCTTTGCAGGTTATATAATCTCTGTCGCAATTACTCAACCCTGCCTTTGTACTAGGATTGTCAGATAAAATACAAGATGCCCTGTATCTTTACTTGCTAAATCTGGCAATACAAGCAGTGATAAAGAATACATATATGAAAGAACATGGTAGTATTCCAATAACTTTTCTTTACAAAAACAGGCAGTGGACCAGATTTGATGACGAAGTGAATGGCGACCCCTGGAGTTGTGCAATGCAGCAGTCCTTGCCAGCCAGGCGTACCAACAAGGCAGCCCAGTTTTCATAGAGCATGACAAGGCAGAGAAGTGGTTTTCAAACTTCTTTGACCATAACCCTTATTTTACATGATGATCCAGTACACGCACACATGAAACAAACTAAACTTACCAAGCATGATATATTCCACACTCTATTATATTCTATTCAATTTTCTTTTGTTGATAGCAACAAATACAATTCATTTCACAATCTGCCAATGATGTGTTTGACCAACATAAGGACTTATTTTTACAGGAACTCTGCTTTCACCTGCTGTTTTCATGCTGAAGGATTTAAAAGTGATACTACTTTCATCTCTTCCGTGGCTAAGTGATTAATGAGGAGAAAGATTTTTACTGACAGAGAGGCAGTGTAGGATGGAAGTAAAGTTGTAGCCTCTGTATACAAACCTTGGATCCCTACTTGTTGGCATGTTCCCCACCTCTCTGTGCCTCAGTTGCTACATCTGTAAAGTGGGGATAACACCCACAGGACTGTTACGAGGATTAAATGAGTTCATAAAGACATACATTTAGAAAAGTTTCTGGCACATACTAAGCACTTAATAAATGTTACCTAACGATATTCCTGCATATTTGTTATGTGCCAGGAAATTTCAGTTTGAGAATATCACGAAATTAGACTCATCTCTATTTTTCAGACTACACCAAGTTTCAAAAGTTAAGTGATTTGCAGAGGTTTATTATGCAGTAGCAGCAGACTGTAAATCAGATTTGATTCCAAATCCCTTACTTTTGGTCTTTCCTGCCATCCCATGCTACTATGCTAACCTAATTCAGCAACTAAAAGTCATTTCTGTAAAGTCTTAACTCAATTAGGTTTATGTTTTAAACCTTTCAATCTAAGTATAGATGAAAATCACTCCACCCCATTTGGTTCTCCCACCAACACCACCCACAATGGTGTGTGTGTGTGTGTATATGTGTGTGTGTTTGGATCGAGAAGAGATGCTAAAATCCGACTCTAATGACCTTGAAGGTGAACTTGCTTTTATCATTATCCTGTGATTTGGAGGTGAGGTGTGTTAAGGAGTAATTCAGTGAGAAGAGATGGCCCCTGGTGGCCCCTGCCTGGAGCAGGTCCCAAATCTCTGGTGAAGACTAATCCAGAAGGCTGAGACTAAAGGACACTGGAAGTACTGGAGGCTGCCTTTTTGTTACCGGCTTCTCCCAAGACCCAACATCTCCTCTAGTTCTCTGTCCAGACCTAGCTCCCACTCTGAGCTCAGGACATCTTACCCTCTGAAAGACACTAGGATTGAGAAAGAAAGGGCATGAAAAAGGATGTGTTCAATGGAAAGAAGAAAAGGAGAAAGAGTATTGAAGAAGTTTTTGCCAATGGCTTGTGTTTTTTCCTGAAAAAGGAAGCAAGGAGGGGCAGGAGAGACCCCAGAATGAAATAGGAGAGCGCTGACTCAACAGTGAAAGAAATGCCAGGAGACTTTGAGGGCCATTTACTAAGGAAGCAAGGATTGCTGTCTCGTTTCTCTGACCCCAAATATATCTTTGTTAGAAAAGCAACTTCAACTATTGGAACCTCGGGCTGTAGCCTCTGGGGTCCCTTTGAAGCAGATGGTGAGTTCATTCAGCTCAGGGTGGATTCATTCACTCACTGAGTAAACCCATTTTGAGCATACACTGTGTGACAGGAACATCACTGCACTCTAAGGATACAATAGTGGAGCAAATAGACTATGTCCCTAGTCCCATGGAACATACAGTCTGATGGGGAGGACAGAGATAAACAAGAAATACATAAATAAGGCAACAAGATATAAATAAATAAGGAAACAAACTGGGTGTGGGGAAAGAAAATAGCAGAGTGCACCTTGAAGAGAGGAGGGGTCAGAGAAGGCCATATTGAAGAGGGGGATAAAGAGAGTTCAGGCGGAGGAACAGCATGTGGGAGGGGGGAGGACTTAAGGAGAAAGGAGAGCAACTCTGGAGTGCTGGCAGCAAGGTAATTACAGGGCTGGGCAGGTAAGGTGCAGCCTGGCAGGCCACGGGAAAGAGTTGGATTTTTATTCTTTGGGTCATTGGAACCCACTAATGGATTAGAAGCAGGAAAGTGACATGGGCAAATCGGGCCTCCATCTTTGTACCTAATGAAGCTTTCTTCCCAGCATAAAAATGCTGCACATTTTAAAGCTTTAGGTTATAGTAATATCTTTGCATCAAGTCATTTACACTGTACTCAAGCTCTCACGGCCAGTGAGCACATTTGGGGGATAGACTGGTATGCTGGTTTAGACATATTATGTCCCCCCAAAAGCCATGTTCTTATATGCAATCTTGTGGGGGCAGATTTATTAGTCTTTTGAATAGGTTGGAAGTTTTCCATTGAGTGTTTCCATGGAGGTGTGACCCCAACCATTCAGGGTGGGTCTTGATCAGTTAACTGGAATATTTAAGAGAGCTAAGAGCCGACACAGCCCCAGATGCTTGCTGACACTTGGAGATGCTTGGAGATGCAGACAGAAGGATGTTTGGAGATGCTAAGCTAAGACATGAAGCCCAGAGATATTTTGGAGAAAACCATTTTGAAACACAACCTGGGAGCAAAGGAGCAGCAGATGCCAGCCACATGCCTTCTCAGCTGGCAGAGACGTTCCGGATATAATCGGCCCTCCTTCAGTGAAGGTATCCTGTTGTTGATGCCTTAGTTTGGACACTTTAATGGCCTTAGGACTGTAAATTTGTAACTTAATAAATCCCCTTTATAAAAGCCAATCCATTTCTGGTATTTTGCATAATGGCAGCATTAGCAAACCAGAACAACTGGGGTCAGGAATCATGCTACGCTCAAATGCTTTTCTATTAAAAGAGGCTCACCACCTTGGCTAATGTCAAAGCCACCGGGGAGCACTGTAAACATATGGATAGATGGCGGGGCTCCCCCTCAGGCCTCTGCATCAGAATTCCCAGGGGGTCAAGGCTCAGATGATTTTGCTGTCCAGCCAAGGTTGAGCGCCCCTCTCTTACAAAGTTCCAACTTGTCACCTCGGTCTCATAAAATCACAGTTGCACCAACAGACCACACCAAACACATCACCCTAAGAGAATGGCTTTCTCCCTGTTGACAATGTCCAAACCAAAGCATTCCTCTCCTGCCCCATTCACCTGCCTTTGTCCTCTCAGGAAAGTAAACCTGTCCATTTGTCAACATTTACTCTGTCTGCCACCCTCAGCAGAAGAGGGCAAAGCTGTTTTCACTGTCAAACTAGTGTTTATACAAAGGATTTGTAGGCTTTCTCAGAGCTATGGACAATCAATCATCCCCAGTTAACCTGTGACCTTAATGAGGTGGTAGCTTTTCTCCTACCATCCTATCCATTAAGGATGACAGTACATGGCTTGTCAACTGGTAAGAATTCAGGTGGAAAATGATTTCACCCAGAAACCTGGGAGATGGATGTTCAAAGTGTAACTCAATCTGAGACTGCAAAGTCTGCTCTGCTGATTCTGTGGGACAGCCCTGGTGGGGGTCCACCTGGGACCCATTCAGAAGAGAGTAGCAAATGCTGAGACACTTAGGAGAAGCCAATGTTCTTACCAGCCCATTACATTGGCTCCAATCAACAGTACAGCCAGTGTTATTTCCAAGGGGGCGGGGTATGCTGTTAAGTCAGAAGAAACTGAGATTCAGGTTGCTGGAGCTAAGCATCTCTCAGGAAGGCATGCATTCCTGTGAGGCGGCTGAACTTGGTTCCTAAGGGAAAAACATGTTTATCTTAAAACCAGCTGGCTTCAGTCATCTCGATCACCACCACACAACTTTAGACATCCACCAAAGACAGACATACTGAAAAGCCATTTGCTGTGCTTGGGAGGAAAAACAAACCCAATTGCTGCCTTTGTCATTCAAAGGAGCCCTTGGGGTCTGTGGGTCAACATGAGGGGCAAAAAGCAGACAACATCTGAGAAATAGCTCCAGGGGCTCCCATATACTCTACCCAAAGGGCAGCCCTGAAGTGCCAGGGCAGCTCCTGCTGTGTGCCCTGAGCTGAGCTGGACATTAAGAAGTAAGCCAAGGCTGTAAAGTACCACGCAACTCGTAGTCCCTCTGCTGAAGACTTTGGAGGGGCTCAAACTCCTCATAAGAGGAATGGAAGAATCTGGGTAACGCTAGCTCACAGCAGAAGGAAGGAAGATGATGATGATGACAAATGCCAGTAAGAGAGATTTACTAATTTTAACTCACTGAATCCTCCCACTCAAACCCTCCAAGTTAAGTCCGTTATCTTTAGAATGGGAGCAACACTAGGACCCACCCCAAAGGATTGTCCTTGGAGTCTCAATGAATTAATATCTATAATGTGTTCAGAATGGTCCTAGCAGGTAGCAGGCACCTCAACAAATGATGGCTACTTATTACTATTGTCATTAATATTACAACTGCTTTTACTAGCCTCATTTTACAAATGGGGAAACTGAGGCTTGGAGAGGTTATAGATTAGCCTGAGGTCACACAGGCAGTGAGTGACAGCCAGCATCAAAAGCTAGGTCCTGACAGCAGGCCCAGCAGGCCCATCAATCTGTTTCTTGCTTCAACAGTGTTCGTACGGAACAGAACTGGGGTCTATCACTCCCTTTTCAGCTTCAGACCACCTCCAACCTCCTCTCCCATTCCAACCTCTGGGACCTTCTTCTCAGCCATCCCCTGCTTCCAGAACCAGCTAACACCATTTTTTTGTGGTTAGTCCCTCATTGTTGACCAACCATGAGTGAGTCCCAGATCCATAAGAACTATTCCACCGAAATGGAGGCCTCCATCAACCACCTGATTAAACTGCATCTGTGGGCCTCCTATACCAACCCCTCTCTGGGCCTTTCAACTGCAATCATGTGGCCCTGAACGGCACGGACAACTTCTTCTGTGAGCTGGCAAAGGAGAAGTGCAAGGGCACTGAGCATCTCTTAAAGATGTGAAATGAAAGTGGCGGCCAAACCTTCTTCCAAGACATGCAGAAGCCGTCCCAAGATGAGTGGGATGCCATGGAAAACTCTGAATGCCATGCAAGTCACCGTGGCCTGGAGAAGAGCCTGAACCAGGCCCTTTAGGATCTGCATGTTCTGGGTTCTGCCAACACGGACCCTCATCTCTGTGACTCCCTGGAGAGCCATTTCCTAGACAAGGAGGTGAACTTCATCAAGAAGATGGGTGAACACCTAACCAACCTCTGCAGCTGGGCTGGGCAAGTATCTCTTCAAAAGGCTCACCCTCAAAAACACAACTAAGAGCCTCCTGAATCCAGAGGACTTTGGGGGATCCCTCTGCATTCCCCTAGCATCAGGTTTCTGGAGACCCTCCCTCCAGCCAGAAAGCATCTTTTTAACCAACCATGTTGCAGCTTTAACAAGCCATAAACCAGGGGTAAACAAAGCTTTTTGTGGGGGGATGGGAAGGAGGAAGGGGAGCTAGGCCCTCCTGGCTCTGAAACCTGAGGTCTTCCCCACCAGGCTACGAAAGGGCTTACTCTGCTCTAGAAAGAGTTTGGGAGCCACAATGGGAGCTGCTCTTGGGTACCCCGCTGATGGAATACTGCCATCCTGATACAATTCCCATCTGCCTACCCACCCACCCACCCCAAATTTGGCTGTGCTCCATGGCACCACAAGCTCTTTGGAAGAGGCAGTCCTTCTCAGAGCATCAGGCTGTGTCCCAACCCTGTTGTTTGGGCTCCTCCTGGGTTGACTGCAATGTGACACTCCACATCTTTCCATGGAGGCCATTTCCTCAGGAGCACACGGGAGATGGGACCTCCCGTCTCCTGAGACTCAGGCTCTTTCCGTTCCTAAGCCTGCTGAGCTGGACCGTGGCAGGGTCTCCCCAAAAGGTCCAGGGACCCTTACTGAAAAGTCCTTATTTGGAGAGGAACCTACTCATACCTCTCATTGCTCACTTCCCTAGTTGCTTGAGGCTGGTGTATTAGTTTTCTTGTTGCTCCTATAACAAATCACTCCAAACTTAGTGGCCTAAAACAACCCAGAGTACTCGTACAGTTCTGGAGGTCAGAAGCCCAAATGAGTCCTACAGGACTAAAAGCAAGGTGTTGGCAGGGCTGGTTTTTCTTGGAAGCTCCAGAGGAAAATCCATTCCTTGCACCTTCCAGCTTCTAGAGACCACTTGCATTCCTTGGGTCATAGCCACACCAATCCATTCTCTGCTTCTGTTGTCACATCATCTTCTCTTCTCTGGCTGCGACTTCCTTCTTAATAAGGACCCTGTGATTACATAGAACCCACCCAGATAATTCAGAATAATTTCCCCCTTTCAAGACCCTTAACTTAATCACATCTGCAAAGTATCTTTTGCCATGTAAGGTCACATATTCACATGTTCCAGGGATTAGGAGAGGGACATCTTTAGGGTCAATTTTTTCATATTCCAGAATAAATATGCATTTGTAATATTTAACCAAATATTCATTGATGAACATTATAGTAATTTATAATTTTTTGGTGTAACAGTGCTATAAAATTCTTGTATTGGCAACTCTTTGTGCATTTGTGAGACTGTTTCTATAGACAAATTTTTTAAATGCAAATGCTAGCTTCAATTGGTAGGAACTCTACAGTGGTTGTACCGATTACACTCCAATCAACCAAAAATGAAAACACTGTTTATTCATATTCTTGTCAGTGACAGAGATCATAAGCATGCTAAATATTTGCTAATCTGACAAGTATAGTTTTTTTATCTGCATATCTTAAAATATTTCCTCAAGCTGATCTTCTAAATAATTAATTTGGTTTCTGTGAAGAAAAATTTTATTGTGGTACAATACACACAACATAAAATTTCTCATTTAACCACCTTCAAGCATATGATTCAATGGTGTTCATTCCATTCACAATCTTATGCCACCTTCACCACCAGAAGACTGTTAGTCAGCCCAACAGGGTTCCTGGACCTTCTTCATTTATTCATTTGACATGTTTGCACTTTATTCCAGCCAAAGCTAGGCACTGTGCTAGGCTCTAGAGACTGTTTCTGTGGGCTCAAAACAGCTAGACCTATTTACTGGAGGGCCCCCATGTTCGTTCTCTTCTTGAGGTTTGAGCTTGTATCTTGTTTGGCTCCCTCCTCTGTGCCTAGCACATAATGATTGCTAACATTTGTTTGGCACTTACGTGCTAGGCTCCATCATGAGCACCATAAATATATGATCCCTGATAATGCTCATCACAACCTTATGCAGTAGGTACTATTCTTATGCCACAGAAGGAGAAATCAGTGCCCCAAGAAGTCTCTTACCTTGCCCAAATCAAAGGCTGTGATCTGAACCTGGTCATCTGACTCCTGGATCCCTGCTCATAACCACAGTCCATCTGGCCTCCCACATAGTAGCTGTCAGCCAACACCTATTGAAAGAAGGAAAGGGAGGACAAGTCACCTAGAACTGTGCATTTAGGGAACTAAGTTCTTGAATGTCATAAGCGAACAGTCCTTTCACACAAGAGAGGCTGGAAGGAAGAGGCCCCTGAGCTGCTAAGGTAGACCTTGCCAGGCACTCCATAGGCTTAAGAGAGGACTGGAGCCTCAGGGGGCCTCTCTGATCAGGTCGAACATATTTAATTAAAGGCTGTCCCCAACTAGTGGGTACTCCACAAGGAAAGGAGCATGGCTGCTTTTGCTATCATATCTCAGGTCTATCAGAGTGTCTGCACAGAAAGATGCTGGATAAATATCGATTTTGTGATATGGCTTACAGGTACACTGAATCTGCATTTTTGACCAAATGCCAAACGGTCAAATGTTAAGTCAAAGTCAAGGTGAGAGGACATTGTGACTATCATGGAATGAAATTTGGGACTATATTAGCCTGTTTCTCCAAAAAGCAGAGCCTGAAGCAAAGAACTTATGAGAATTACAATATCATGTAGGACCAACCCAGGATGCAAGGGTGAAGACAAGGGGAGTAAGTTAAGGAAGGTGGACACTTTAATTACCTATTGTTGTGTAACAAAATACCTCAACACTTAGCGGTTTAAAACAACATTTATTATCTCACACAGTTTCCGAGGGTCAGGAATCCAAGGCGGCTTCACTAAGGGGTTCTGGCTCAGGATGTCTCATCAAGCTGCAGTCAAGTTGTCATCTGAGTTCCTAGACTTCCATGTTCACTCACGCAGCTTTTGTCAGGACACTTCAGTTCCTCGCCACATGGGCCTCTCCACAGGTTGGCCCATATGACAGGGAAGACCACCCAGAGTGAGTGATCTCAGAGAACCCAAGAGGGAAGTTGCAGTCTTTTAACAACTAGTCTTGGAAGCGACATCCCATCACTTCTGCTGTTCTCTAGAACTGAGGCACTAGGTCCAGCCCATTCTCAAGAGGAGGAGAATCAAGCTCCACCTCTTGAGGGGTGGAATATCAAAGAATCTGTGGACATAGCTTCAAAATCACCACAGAAGGAAAGCCAACTGGAGGATGCATTATTGAGCTGATGACAGCCAAGTGTGGGCTCTTCAATCCTGTAAGACCACCCCCCGAGAACTATATAAACTGCATCTCAGGATTATTTGTGGCAAGGAGAAAGGGAGAGAATTCAGTCACCGGCTCCCATCATCAGATGGTCAGTGCCTCCCCCGAAAGGGGCATTAGCTCCTTTAGACTCAGGTTGCTCAAGTATGGGCATCCAGTGGGGTTTCCTGGTGTCAGCAGGAAAGCCCAGCAGCAGGTGAGAAGCTCAGGTGTGGGTGTAAGGGCAGGTGCTTTCAGGCTGCACCTACATGAAGTTGGTCAGTTCTTCACAGAGCAAGTGGCCACAGTGGTACAAGAACAAGAGAGATGAGGCCTGAAGGAATTGAAAGGTTCATAGCGGGTGTTACAGATTGAATCACAAACCCTATAAAGACAAGTTCACGTCCTAACCCCAAGTGCTGTGAGTGTGAACCCATTTGTAAATAGGGCCTATGAAGATGTTATCAGTTAAGGTGTTATTAGTTCAGGCCTTAATCCAATATGTCTGGAGCCCTTATAAAGGGAAGACATTTGGACACAGTAGTAGGAAGGAATAGGAGACAGAAGGAGACAGACATGGCTTAGAGGTACACTGAATCTGCATTTTGGACAAACAGCCAAATGTCAAATAGTCAAATAGACAAATGGCCGTGTGACAGAGTCTGAGATTGACTTATGGACTGCCGGCAAGCCATCATCAGAATGCTACCAACTTCGGAGAAAGCATGGCCTGCTGATAACCTTGATATTGGACTTTTAGCCTCCCAAACTGTGAGATAATAAATTCCTGTTGTTTAAGCTAACTAGTCCAGGTATTTGTTACAGCAAACCCTGGCAAATTAAGACAGTGGGCTACAAAATGAATCTGAAATGTTATCAACAATTTACTTACGATTACAATTTCATTATACAAATTGTTAGTGGCTGAATTTTAAAGTTTGATGCTCACACACTGGACCAGTAATTTCTTGGCATTGTCTGTGACTATAAGGTCCCAGCAGTCACATGGTGAATATTTGGGACACTTTCAACTGAGGCAGTAGAGGAATAAGACATTTTTTGGCTTACAGTGCCAATATAGGGGCGTCTGGTACCGAAGTTGTTGCCACGTTAGGCAATTATTCTTCTCCAAGAGAGACTGACCAAAATAAAACCTCCGTTGGCTCAAAGCTAAAATGGATTCTTCTAAAGTCTGATTATTACAGTTTGATTCACCAGAATAAAATGTAGTTTGGGTACCATGCTTTTCTCTTATACTCTCTTATTTTCTTCATATTTTGCATACCCTTTATGTTTAGACTAAAGATACTTTATCATGAATGTTGCTTTACATGAATTTGGAGATGTTTTCCCTTTTGAGATGGCATTTTCATGATTTTAATTCATCTTCACAAAAGATAAAGCATTCTAAATTAGACTTTTACTCAAAAGACACATGGCCTAAATGAGAAATAAATGCCTAAAAATTAAATACAGCTTTTAAATGTTAAGCAACAATTATTTAGCATATTACAAATACTAGTATACCAGATAATCCTACAAGCATTAGCATTATAATTAAGTCTAATCTCTATTATCTCTATTATTCTGCCTTATATTATTATTTAAGCTTTTGAAAAAACATCAACTGGCTCAACAAGGATATTGATTTGTCCTTAAAATTATCTAGCTAACCAACTTCTTTAAAATATCTATATTAGCTATCAAATTATCTCTTTATTTTTTAACTCTTGGAAAGGTAGCCATTGTTTTATATTTGAAATTAATGATATTATAGCCATCATCAATAATTATAACATTTTGCAATACCAAATATACATTTGTTCCAGCAGAATGATAGAATTTCAATGTATAAAACACACAAAGGAGAACCTTCACTCCAAGTTACATCTAGCTTGCTTTCTTCTGTTTGAAAATGGATTTCATTCCGGTACGAACAATGAATTCAAGAGACACATCTTGTTTGTGTAACTGACTGTTCCACAGACTAGACTAAATGTTAACCTGCAGGGTCACAGGATCATAGAGCCCACAGGTGCCAGAAGACACACTGAGGCAGGCATTGACCAAATGGTCCTTCCAAAGGCCTGCATCAAAGGTAAAGCCCAATTCATATGGAGGCTGGCTGAAAGAAGGAATTAATCAATCAGCATTTATAAAGCTGTATGGACATTATTTGTCTATAGATTGAATCCTGCCCCCCACAAATTCATGCTCAAGTCTTAACCCCCAGTCCTATAACTATGAACTCATTTGTAAATGGGATTTTTAAAGACCCTATTAAGATGAGGCCAAGCTGAATCAGTGTAGGCCTGAATCCAATATGACTGGAGTCCTTGTAAGCAGAGGAAATTTGGACATGGTAGAAGAAGTGAGTAGGAGACAGAAATTTGGACATGGTAGTAGAAGTGAGCAGGAGACAGAAGGCCATGTGACGAAGGCAGAGACTGAGTTATGGATTGCTGGGAAGTCACCATCAGAACATTATTTATAGCCTCCAAACCTGTGAGACAATAAATTCCTGTTGTTTAAGCTGACTACCCTGTGATATTTCTTACAGCAGCTCTAGCAAACTAAGATACCATCTTTGCAAGATAAACTGTAAGTCCTTTGAAGGCAGATTTGTGTATGATTCACTTTGGTAGATCTGTTCCCCTAACATAGTTGGTAGAACCAAATTGTCTGTGCCCACTGGATGGGGTCAGCTGAGGGGTCAGTTGCATTTTCCAGGCAGCACCAACTTCAAACACCCTCCTATATCCAAACTCTCAGGTGCTCAGGTCTTTTCTCCCAGGTCCTGCCATCTTTACCCAAACCATGCCATGGTCCTGCTCATCATGTTTAACTTAGGGCCAGACCTCTGACCCGCATAGCAGCTGCCCCTCTTGCCAATGGACATAGGTAAATCTCCAAGGAGCCAGGGCCAGGGTTTGTGTCTCATCAAAGGGTGGAAGAAATATCCTTTGCTCTGAATTCAGAAGGGAGTTAAGCTGCTTGTGTAGACCCTCCCGCCACTGCCAGGAGGTTGGAAATCCTTTAAAAGTGTAGCACCACGAGAGGAGCATGAGTTTAGGCACTGGTCAAGACAGAGTTTGAACCCCACTCTACCACCTAAGAACTGTGTGACCAAAGATAAATTACTTAGCCTCTCTGTGCCTCACTTTCCTCATCGTAAAATGGTGGTAATTCCACCTATCTTGAAGTGCTAATTTGAGGATTCATTGAAATAATACATACCAAGTGCCTAGCACAGCTCCTGGCACACACAGCAGGGCTTAGTAAATATCAGGTGCCCTCTTCCTCCACCAAAGTCCATCACTGGCCTTCTCCTCTATCCTTGTGTCCATACCTGGCAAATCTTCCTGTCCACATCTGTATTTCACATATCCCTTGCCAGTAATGCACCACTCAATCCACACCTGTATCTTATTGTAATTGTTATTTGCCAAAATATATCATAAGTTCTATGAAAGGAGAAGCTTCCTCTTAGACAAATTCTGTTTTCTTTCCTTGACTCCCAAAACAACCCCTGCAAGACCAGACGGTGAATACTGAAGTCTCAGTGAAGACTCAACTGAATTTAAATATGTAACATAATTTGAAGATAAACATTTATTTTAATAAAAGAGAATCCCTTCATCCTTAATTCCAACATGCTCAAGGACAAGGGCTGCACATGTGTTAAGGGTCTGAGCACCAAAGACTGGGGGACCAGTTGAGTCATACATCAGAAGGCCAAGCAGTGGCTGTCCCAAGGCCACACAGTGACCAGCCAGGAAGCACACTGCCTGACAGGCATCATAATAGTGGACCGGGAAATATGTGAGATGCAACGATCCAGAATTAAATCCCCACTCTGCCATTTTTTCCATAATTTTAGCAAGTGAGTTAAACTCTCAGTTTATGGTGGTAATAATACCTACCTCACAGAATTATTGCAAGGATTTGATCAACTAATATACAAATACAGAGGGAGCAGCAGAGCATAACAGAGTCAAGGCTGTGGAGTTACGTTCAAATCCCAGCTCTCTGCTACCTGCTGTCTTATATCAGGCAAGATTTTGACCCTCCCATGCCTCAGTTTCTTCATCTGTAAAATGGGGATTATAATAGTACCTACCTCTTAGGTTGTTGTAAGATTGAATGAAATAACACATCTCAAGTGCTTAGAACAGGGCTTGTAATGGAATAAAAATAAATATTAGTTATCATCACATAAAAAGCCTAGATTGGTTCCTCACATTTCCTCGGCACTCAATGAATGGCAGCTACACTTGTTCATGTGGGTGGCTGATTGATCAGAGAACAGGAAACCCATTAAGAACAGTGGGATAAAAAGACTGTATCCTGAGCAAAGAAAGCTTTGTGGCTAAGGAAATTTATGTGGAAAGAAAACTGACATTTTGTCCTACCACTGTTATGAATAAGCATGCACACTGCATTTCCCAGTTGGGAAAAAACATACACTCAAACTTTGCATCCCAAAATTAATAAAAAATGATGGGATCACTCTGTCTGATTCTGGACCCCAAAATAAATGAAACTGAGCATTTCCTATAAGCAAGAGCACCTAGCAAAAACAATTAGGGTCCTAATTTTTGCAATGCTGATAGCTGAAAATATGTTCACAACTTCTTGGTATATGGTAATCATCTAAGAAAGCTGCTGTTTTCCCACCATGAACACACAAACGTGCACTGGTAACCTTGATGATCTTGTGGTTTAGTCCTCTGAATATCTTTTGTGTTTTTCATTTGGTGAGCGGCCCTTTGGAAGTTTCATTCCCTTGCAAATCACATTTTTTTCTTTTCTAAATGCTTTGCCTCTGAGACTTCCACTGACAAATATGAAATGAAGAGCAACCTCTTTAATATCCATCTTCTCCAGTTCTGAGGTTGCTGACCAAGATGCTACCCAAGGATGAAGCTTTTATAAAGTTGTTGGCAGCCAAGATGTAAGTGTTGGGAGGAGCACGGTGGGTAAAAGTAAAGAAGGTTCCAGCTTGGTACATCTGCCCCTAGATGAAAATTGATCATGGTCCATATCTGGTAATTAATGCAGATGAGCAGGTAAGTTCTTAAACAGGGAACTATGGTCACGTAGGCATGAAGCTAACAGAAGCTCTGTTGACTCATCTGAGCCCCATCTTAGTTTCTAAATCATGGAATGTGATTTGCTCATTTATTTTAAAGAAATATATTTTTGTAATTTTTTTAACATAAGCTAGGTTAACAAAGTTCACTTAAGACATTTCCAAACTATGGCTTGGAGCAATCCCTAGAGGTTTTATTTTCATGGTTAGAAAGATTGATTTTCAATCAGTGTAGAAATAATTTGAACACCAACCAGACACTTTGAAGGTACTTGGGAGTTTTTAAAGAGTTTCTTCTTTTAGTAAGTTAAATATTCCCCATAGCATTATTAACTTTTCAACCACAATAAAGATATGGTTTCCTATACAAAGCTGAATTTTAACCAAGGAGCTGCTGGAATATTACAAAGGACCCCACCAGATCAAGATGGCAGAGTGAGAAGCTTCAGGACTCCATTCCCTCACAGAAGCTTTGAACAACCATTAAGAACTGGTACGAACATCTTTCTCAAAGCTCCAGAAAACAGTTAAAGTATTGAGAAATAGGTAGGAAGAGAGCCAAATCAAGAAAAAGGCTACTTAAAAGCAGTAGGATCTCATGGTGCCCTGGCTGAGCGCCCCCATCCCCAACATACACACACACACTCCTCACCAGCTCCACACACAGCCAGCCAGTGCTCCCAGTGCAGACTCCTGGGCCTGGTTCAGAGGGAGCAGAGTGACCCTCATGCATATACTGGGTGCATATATGTCTGGCACAACCTGACTGAACTTACCCTGTGTATAGCAGGTGGCTCACAGAGCCCTCCTGCAGAATGCTGAGGGAGAGCAGTGAAGTTGTGCCTCCCTGGGGCAAGGGACTGTTGGCTGTAGGGCCTGCGGTGCAGTGCCTGACCATGAGGAAACTGCTTCCTAAGGAAGAGGGATTTTTGTATCCATGTAAAGAGGGGAATTCCTAGAGCCACCCATGCATGTCTAAGATAAGAAGCTTGCAAAAAGGATCAGGGAGGCCCCTACGCATTGGCATGGAGCTATTCTCCAAACCTGTATGCCCAAGTCCTGAAGGAGAATGCTCACACATGTCAATCTTCAAGGACTGTGAAAGATGTTTTCTTCCTATTTTTTGTTTGTTAGCTCTTGGCATGTAAGGAAAGCTTGGTCATAACACTAGCTGGATACAACTGTAAAGAACAGATGCCTTAGAGTCTAAATTCCAGTAATAATACTTTAAAATGTCAAAATATCCAGGTTTCAACAAAAGATTACAAAACATACAAAAAACAGTAAGTAATGGCCTAGGCAAAGGTTAAAGCATTAGAAACTATTGATGAGGAGGACCTGACCTGGGACATACCAGAAAAAGACTTTAAAAAAAAAGTTTCATTTTTATAAATGGACCATTAGACCAAAGGGATATGGTTGCAAAAAGAGCTAAAGGAAAACATGGATATGGAACTAAAGGAAATCAGGAAAATGATAGATGAATGCAAAGAGAATATCAATAGACAGAAATTATGCAAAAGAACCAAAAAGAGCAGAGAACCACAGTGACAGAAACTAAAAATTCCTTAGAGGGTTTCAACAGCAGATTGGAGCTGGCAGAAGAAAAAAATCAATAAACAATTGATAAGACAATTAAAATCATCTAGGATGAAAAGCAGAAAGAAAAAAGAATGCAGAAAAGTACGCAGAGTCTGAGGAACCTGTGGGACACCTTCAAGGGTACCAATATCACAGTATGGGAGCCCCAGAAGGATTAAAAAAAAAAAAAGAGGGAAAGAGCAGAGAAAATAATCAAAGAAATAAAGTCTGAAATTTTCCCAAATTTAGTGAAAGACATGAGTATTCATACCCAAGACACTCAACAAACTCCAAACAGGTTTGTTGTAGTTTGCTAAGCTGCTCAAAGCAGATACCATGAAATGCGTTGACTTTAAGGGAATTTGTTAGCTTACGCACTTACAGTTTTGAAGCCATGAGAAGGTCCAAATCTAGGCATTGTCAAGACAATGCTTTCTTCCTGAAGACCAGCTGCCAGCAATCCTGGAATTCTTTGTCATTTGGTAAGGCACATGGTGGCATCTGTTGGTCTCTCCCTTCTCTGCCAGGTTTAGTTGCTTTCAGCTTCTTGCTTCTGTGTCCTCTATCTATCTATCTATCTATCTCTAGTCATCCCATTTATAAAGAACTTCAGTAAGAGGATTAAGACTTAAACTGGGCAAAGCCTTAACTGAAGTAACCTAATCAAAAGGTCAAACTTAAAGTAGGTTTACACCCACAGGAATGGATTAGTTTTAAGAACCAGATTTTCTGGGGTACATACAGTTCCAAACCACCACAAAGATAAACCCAAATAGACTCACATTACAGCATATTATAATCAAACTGTTGAATGCCAAAGATAAACAGAGAATGCTGAAAGCCACAAGAGAGAAGCAACATGTCACATGCAAGGGATCCTAAATTAGATTAACTGCAAATAATTTCTCATCCAAAACCAAAGAGGTGAGAAGGCAGTGGGCTGATATTTAAAATGCTGATAGCAAAAAAATTACTAACAAAGAATTCTATATCTGGCAAAACTGTCTTTCAAAAATGAGGGAGAGATTAAGATATTCCCAAGATAAACAAAAGCCGAGGCAATTCATCACTACCAGACTGGCCCTCCAAGAGATGCTAAAAAGAGTTTTGCAAGCTGAAAGGAAAGACGCTAGAAGAATAAAGATCTCTGATAAGGGTGATGACACGGGTAAATGTAAATACCAATACTATTGTATTTTTGGTTTGTAACTCCACTTTTTACTTTCTACAGGATTTAAAATGCAAATGCATAAAATGTAATGACAGGAGGCGGGGCAAGATGGCAGACTGGTGAGCTGTATGTTTTAGTTACTCCTCCAGGAAAGTAGGTAAAAAGCCAGGAACTGCGTGGACTGGACACCACAGAGCAATCTGTCTTTGGGCATACTTCATACAACACTCATGAAAACGTGGAACTGCTGAGATCAGCGAAATCTGTAAGTTTTTGCGGCCAGGGGACCCGCGCCCCTCCCTGCCAGGCTCAGTCCCGGGGGAGGAGGGGCTGTCAGCTCCAGGAAGGAGAAGGGAGAATTGCAGTGGCTGCTCTTATCGGAAACTCATTCTACTGATTCAAACTCCAACCATAGATAGACTGAGACCAGACACCAGAGACTCTGAGAGCAGCCAGCCCAGCAGAGAGGAGACAGGCATAGAAAAAAAACAACACGAAAAACTCCAAAATAAAAGCAGAGGATTTTTGGAGTTCTGGTGAACACAGAAAGGGGAAGGGCGGAGATCAGGCCTTGAGGCGCATATGCAAATCCCGAAGCAAGGCTGATCTCTCTGCCCTGTGCACCTTTCCTTAATGGCCCTGGTTGCTTTGTCTATTAGCATTTCAATAACCCATTAGATCTCTGAGGAGGGCCGTTTTTTTTTTTTTTTTTTAAATCCTTTTTGCTTTTTCTAAAACAATTACTCTAAGAAGCTCAATACAGAAAGCTTCAAAGAATTGAAATTTGGGCACGTCAAGTCAAGAGCAGAACTAAGAGAGCTCTGAGACAAAAGGCAATAATCCAGTGGCTGAGAAAATTCACTAAACAACACAATTTCCCAAGAAAAGGGGGGTGTCCGCTCACAGCCACCATCCTGGTGGACAGGAAACACTCCTGCCCATCGCCAGCCCCATAGCCCAGAGCTGCCCCAGACAACCCAGTGTGACGGAAGTGCTTCAAATAACAGGCACACACCACAAAACTGGGCGTGGACATTAGCCTTCCCTGCAACCTCAGCTGAATGTCCCAGAGCTGGGAAGGGGGAGCAGTGTGAATTAACAGAGCCCCATTCAGCCATCATTTGAGCAGACTGGGAGCCTCCCAACACAGCCCAGCAGCCCAGAACTGCCCTGGGGGGACGGCACTCACCTGTGACATAGCACAGTCATCCCTCAACAGAGGACCCGGGGTGCACAGCCTGGAAGAGGGGCCCACTTGCAAGTCTCAGGAGCCATACGCCAATACCAAAGACTTGTGGGTCAGTAGCAGAGACAAACTGTGGCAGGACTGAACTGAAGGATTAGACTATTGCAGTAGCTTTAAAACTCTAGGATCATCAGGGAGATTTGATTGTTAGGGCCACCCCCCCTCCCCGACTGCCCAGAAACACGCCCCACATACAGGGCAGGCAACACCAACTACACACGCAAGCTTGGTACACCAATTGGCCCCACAAGACTCACTCCCCCACTCACCAAAAAGGCTAAGCAGGGGAGATCTGGCTTGTGGAGAACAGGTGGCTCGTGGACGCCACCTGCTGGTTAGTTAGAGAAAGTGTACTCCACGAAGCTGTAGATCTGATAAATTAGAGATAAGGACTTCAACTGGTCTACAAACCCTAAAAGAACCCTATCAAGTTCAGCAAATGCCACGAGGCCAAAAACAACAGAAAATTATAAAGCATATGAAAAAACCAGACGATATGGATAACCCAAGCCCAAGCACCCAAATCAAAAGACCAGAAGAGACACACCTAGAGCAGCTACTCAAAGAACTAAAGATGAACAATGAGACCATAGTACGGGATATGAAGGAAATCAAGAAGACCCTAGAAGAGCATAAAGAAGACATTGCAAGACTAAATAAAAAAATGGATGATCTTATGGAAATTAAAGAAACTGTTGACCAAATTAAAAGATTCTGGACACTCATAGTACAAGACTAGAGGAAGTTGAACAACGAATCAGTGACCTGGAAGATGACAGAATGGAAAATGAAAGCATAAAAGAAAGAATGGGGAAAAAAATTGAAAAACTCGAAATGGACCTCAGGGATATGATAGATAATATGAAACGTCCGAATATAAGACTCATTGGTGTCCCAGAAGGGGAAGAAAAGGGTAAAGGTCTAGGAAGAGTATTCAAAGAAATTGTTGGGGAAAACTTCCCAAATCTTCTAAACAACATAAATACACAAATCATAAATGCTCAGCGAACTCCAAATAGAATAAATCCAAAAAAACCCACTCCGAGACATATATTGATCACACTGTCAAACATAGAAGAGAAGGAGCAAGTTCTGAAAGCAGCAAGAGAAAAGCAATTCACCACATACACAGGAAACAGCATAAGACTAAGTAGTGACTACTCAGCAGCCACCATGGAGGCGAGAAGGCAGTGGCACGATATATTTAAAATTCTGAGTGAGAGGAATTTCCAGCCAAGAATACTTTATCCAGCAAAGCTCTCCTTCAAATTTGAGGGAGAGCTTAAATTTTTCACAGACAAAGAAATGCTGAGAGAATTTGCTAACAAGAGACCTGCCCTCCTGGAGATACTAAAGGGAGCCCTACAGACAGAGAAACAAAGACAGGACAGAGAGACCTGGAGAAAGGTTCAGTACTAAAGAGATTCGGTATGGGTACAATAAAGGATATTAATAGAGAGAGGGAAAAATATGGCAAACATAATCCAAAGGATAAGATGGCCGATTCAAGAAATGCCTTCACGGTTTTAACGTTGAATGTAAATGGATTAAACTCCCCAATTAAAAGATATAGATTCGCAGAATGGATCAAAAAAAATGAACCATCAATATGTTGCATACAAGAGACTCATCTTAGACACAGGGACACAAAGAAACTGAAAGTGAAAGGATGGAAAAAAATATTTCATGCAAGCTACAGCCAAAAGAAAGCAGGTGTAGCAATATTAATCTCAGATAAAATAGACTTCAAATGCAGGGATGTTTTGAGAGACAAAGAAGGCCACTACATACTAATAAAAGGGGCAATTCAGCAAGAAGAAATAACAATCGTAAATGTCTATGCACCCAATCAAGGTGCCACAAAATACATGAGAGAAACATTGGCAAAACTAAAGGAAGCAATTGATGTTTCCACAATAATTGTGGGAGACTTCAACACATCACTCTCTCCTATAGATAGATCAACCAGACAGAAGACCAATAAGGAAATTGAAAACCTAAACAATCTGATAAATGAATTAGATTTAACAGACATCTACAGGACATTACATCCCAAATCACCAGGATACACATACTTTTCTAGTGCTCACGGAACTTTCTCCAGAATAGATCATATGCTGGGACATAAAACAAGCCTCAATAAATTTAAAAAGATTGAAATTATTCAAAGCACATTCTCTGACCACAATGGAATACAATTAGAAGTCAATAACCATCAGAGACTTAGAAAATTCACAAATACCTGGAGGTTAAACAACACACTCCTAAACAATCAGTGGGTTAAAGAAGAAATAGCAAGAGAAATTGCTAAATATATAGAGACGAATGAAAATGAGAACACAACATACCAAAACCTATGGGATGCAGCAAAAGCAGTGCTAAGGGGGAAATTTATAGCACTAAACGCATATATTAAAAAGGAAGAAAGAGCCAAAATCAAAGAACTAATGGATCAACTGAAGAAGCTAGAAAATGAACAGCAAACCAATCCTAAACCAAGTACAAGAAAAGAAATAACAAGGATTAAAGCAGAAATAAATGACATAGAGAACAAAAAAACAATAGACAGGATAAATATCACCAAAAGTTGGTTCTTTGAGAAGATCAACAAGATTGACAAGCCCCTAGCTAGACTGACAAAATCAAAAAGAGAGAAGACCCATATAAACAAAATAATGAATGAAAAAGGTGACATAACTGCAGATCCTGAAGAAATTAAAAAAATTATAAGAGGATATTATGAACAACTGTATGGCAACAAACTGGATAATGTAGAAGAAATGGACAATTTCCTGGAAACATATGAACAACCTAGACTGACCAGAGAAGAAATAGAAGACCTCAACCAACCCATCACAAGCAAAGAGATCCAATCAGTCATCAAAAATCTTCCCACAAATAAATGCCCAGGGCCAGATGGCTTCACAGGGGAATTCTACCAAACTTTCCAGAAAGAACTGACACCAATCTTACTCAAACTCTTTCAAAACATTGAAAAAAATGGAACACTACCTAACTCATTTTATGAAGCTAACATCAATCTAATACCAAAACCAGGCAAAGATGCTACAAAAAAGGAAAACTACCGGCCAATCTCCCTAATGAATATAGATGCAAAAATCCTCAACAAAATACTTGCAAATCGAATCCAAAGACACATTAAAAAAATCATACACCATGACCAAGTGGGGTTCATTCCAGGCATGCAAGGATGGTTCAACATAAGAAAAACAATCAATGTATTACAACACATTAAAAACTCGAAAGGGAAAAATCAATTGATCATCTCAATAGATGCTGAAAAAGCATTTGACAAAATCCAACATCCCTTTTTGATAAAAACACTTCAAAAGGTAGGAATTGAAGGAAACTTCCTCAACATGATAAAGAGCATATATGAAAAACCCACAGCCAGCATAGTACTCAATGGTGAGAGACTGAAAGCCTTCCCTCTAAGATCAGGAACAAGACAAGGATGCCCGCTGTCACCACTGTTATTCAACATTGTGCTGGAAGTGCTAGCCAGGGCAATCCGGCAAGACAAAGAAATAAAAGGCATCCAAATTGGAAAAGAAGAAGTAAAACTGTCATTGTTTGCAGATGATATGATCTTATATCTAGAAAACCCTGAGAAATCAACGATACACCTACTAGAGCTAATAAACAAATTTAGCAAAGTAGCGGGATACAAGATTAATGCACATAAGTCAGTAATGTTTCTATATGCTAGAAATGAACAAACTGAAGAGACACTGAAGAAAAAGATACCATTTTCAATAGCAACTAAAAAAATCAAGTACCTAGGAATAAACTTAACCAAAGATGTAAAAGACCTATACAAAGAAAACTACATAACTCTACTAAAAGAAATAGAAGGGGACCTTAAAAGATGGAAAAATATTCCATGTTCATGGATAGGAAGGCTAAATGTCATTAAGATGTCAATTCTACCCAAACTCATCTACAGATTCAATGCAATCCCAATCAAAATTCCAACAACCTACTTTGCAGACTTGGAAAAGCTAGTTATCAAATTTATTTGGAAAGGGAAGATGCCTCGAATTGCTAAAGACACTCTAAAAAAGAAAAACGAAGTGGGAGGACTTACACTCCCTGACTTTGAAGCTTATTATAAAGCCACAGTTGCCAAAACAGCATGGTACTGGCACAAAGATAGACATATAGATCAATGGAATCGAATTGAGAATTCAGAGATAGACCCTCAGATCTATGGCCGACTGATCTTTGATAAGGCCCCCAAAGTCACCGAACTGAGCCATAATGGTCTTTTCAACAAATGGGGCTGGGAGAGTTGGATATCCATATCTAAAAGAATGAAAGAGGACCCCTACCTCACCCCCTACACAAAAATTAACTCAAAATGGACCAAAGATCTCAATATAAAAGAAAGTACCATAAAACTCCTAGAAGATAATGTAGGAAAACATCTTCAAGACCTTGTATTAGGAGGCCACTTCCTAGACTTTACACCCAAAGCACAAGCAACAAAAGAGAAAATAGATAAATGGGAACTCCTCAAGCTTAGAAGTTTCTGCACCTCAAAGGAATTTCTCAAAAAGGTAAAGAGGCAGCCAACTCAATGGGAAAAAATTTTTGGAAACCATGTATCTGACAAAAGACTGATATCTTGCATATACAAAGAAATCCTACAACTCAATGACAATAGTACAGACAGCCCAATTATAAAATGGGCAAAAGATATGAAAAGACAGTTCTCTGAAGAGGAAATACAAATGGCCAAGAAACACATGAAAAAATGTTCAGCTTCACTAGCTATTAGAGAGATGCAAATTAAGACCACAATGAGATACCATCTAACACCGGTTAGAATGGCTGCCATTAAACAAACAAGAAACTACAAATGCTGGAGGGGATGTGGAGAAATTGGAACTCTTATTCATTGTTGGTGGGACTGTATAATGGTTCAGCCACTCTGGAAGTCAGTCTGGCAGTTCCTTAGAAAACTAGATATAGAGCTACCATTCGATCCAGCGATTGCACTTCTCGGTATATACCCGGAAGATCGGAAAGCAGTGACACGAACAGATATCTGCACGCCAATGTTCATAGCAGCATTATTCACAATTGCCAAGAGATGGAAACAACCCAAATGTCCTTCAACAGATGAGTGGATAAATAAAATGTGGTATATACACACGATGGAATACTACGCGGCAGTAAGAAGGAACGATCTGGTGAAACATATGACAACATGGATGAACCTTGAAGACATAATGCTGAGCGAAATAAGCCAGGCACAAAAAGAGAAATATTATATGCTACCACTAATGTGAACTTTGAAAAATGTAAAACAAATGGTTTATAATGTAGAATGTAGGGGAACTAGCAGTAGAGAGCAATTAAGGAAGGGGGAACAATAATCCAAGAAGAACAGATAAGCTATTTAACGTTCTGGGGATGCCCAGAAATGACTATGGTCTGTTAATTTCTGATGGATGTAGTAGGAACAAGTTCACTGAAATGTTGCTATATTATGTAACTTTCTTGGGGTAAAGTAGGAACATGTTGGAAGTTAAGCAGTTATCTTAGGTTAGTTGTCTTTTTCTTACTCCCTTGCTATGGTCTCTTTGAAATGTTCTTTTATTGTATGTTTGTTTTCTTTTTAACTTTTTTTTTCATACAGTTGATTTGAAAAAAGAAGGGAAAGTTAAAAAAAAAAAAAAAGAAAGAAAAAAGACAAACAAGGAAAAAAAAAAAAAAAAGATGTAGTGCCCCCTTGAGGAGCCTGTGGAGAATGCAGGGGTATTCGCCTACCCCACCTCCATGGTTGCTAACATGACCACAGACATAGGGGACTGGTGGTTTGATGGGTTGAGCCCTCTACCATAAGTTTTACCCTTGGGAAGACGGTTGCTGCAAAGGAGAGGCTAGGCCTCCCTGTATTTGTGCCTAAGAGTCTCCTCCTGAATGCCTCTTTGTTGCTCAGATGTGGCCCTCTCTCTCTGGCTAAGCCAACTTGAAAGGTGAAATCACTGCCCTCCCCCCTATGTGGGATCAGACACCCAGGGAAGTGAATCTCCCTGGCAACGTGGAATATGACTCCCGGGGAGGAATGTAGACCCGGCATCGTGGGATGGAGAACATCTTCTTGACCAAAAGGGGGATGTGAAAGGAAATGAAATAAGCTTCAGTGGCAGAGAGATTCCAAAACGAGCCGAGAGATCACTCTGGTGGGCACTCTTACGCACACTTTAGACAACCTTTTTTAGGTTCTAAAGAATTGGGGTAGCTGGTGGTGGATACCTGAAACTATTAAACTACAACCCAGAACCCATGAATCTCGAAGACAGTTGTATAAAAATGTAGCTTATGAGGGGTGACAGTGGGATTGGGAATGCCATAAGGACCAAACTCCACTTTGTCTAGTTTATGGATGGATGTTTAGAAAAGTAGGGGAAGCAAACAAACAGACAAAGGTACCTAGTGTTCTTTTTTACTTCAATTGCTCTTTTTCACTCTAATTATTATTCTTGTTATTTTTGTGTGTGTGCTAATGAAGGTGTCAGGGATTGATTTAGGTGATGAATGTACAACTATGTAATGGTACTGTAAACAATCGAAAGTACAAAAAAAAAAAAAGTCCCTCATGTACTAAAAAAAATTATTAAAGTGCCTCTTGTTTTCATCAGTTTCTCTCTTTAATTCTTTGTTTCCATCTCTAATTTTTAAATCATGTTTTTGGTTTCTTTACTTCGGCCCCTCTCCAATGTATCTTTCTCTTTTTCTTTTCTTATCTCCCACCTTATTCTTTTATTCCTTCCTAATTTTGATTAGAGAATCTGAGATATATCCAGGAGGTAGGAACAGAAGATGAACTTAGTAGTAATTACCTTCTACAAAAATGAATTGAAAATCATCCCAGAGATGAAGTAAATAAAACGTCACCCCAGGTTACTACCAAGAAAATCAACAAATTTGATGGATACACCCTGGGATTCTCCTCCAACAAACTGATGGGATGGGGTTTGGAAGTTGCAAAATCTGAGACATCTGGGTGGAAAATGTTTATCAGTTTAGAAATGTCTCTCAAAATTGGTTTAACTCCAAATCAGCATGAAGAAATATACACATCAACAAAGTGTCTCTCTATGAAAGTATTTATCATTTACAAATAAAAATAGTAACTTTACAATTGGAAAAAAAAAAAAAAAAAATGTAATGACAAATCAGTGGTTTTGTACTTACAGCGTATAAATATGTAATTTGCGGCAAGAATTACATAAAGGTGGGAGAAAGGAGGGGTATAGGAAAATAGTTTGTGTATACTATTGAATATGGGGTTTTGTATCTTACACATGCTGGTTGAACATGATATTAACATCTAAAAAATACCCTAGTGAAGAAGTTAAGAAGAGCTCTGGAGAGTAACTTAAAGATAATACAATTCCTTATTTTAAGAATGAAAAACAAACTCCAGTATTTGATTATTTTAAAAGAACTTCCTGTGCACGTGCAAAATGCCCAGCTTTATCTATATTAAGACATACAGACTCTATTATTACAAACTTGCTGTTTAACTTTACCATCAAAGGGAGTAGGTGGCCAGAACTCAAGTTCAAGAATGTTAAATACCATTCACAATATGCCCCAGACTTAAAATGCTTTTTTTAATATTGAATAGCCTGGTTCACAAAGGATACACTCTTTCTTCCAGAAATAGGGCAATGTTTTGGGGGCACATTGAGATAACATCCCATGGGTAATATGACTTTTTAAGATGCAAAGAAACAACATGAAGTCTGAAGGCCACAGTCTGGCTTCTAACCTAATTCTGCTTTGTGCTGGCTGTGTGACACTGTACAAGTTACTCAACTGCTCTGAGCCTGAATTTCTTCATGTTATTTTCACTGATAATAGTGCCTGGCTCTTTACATGGATATCAGATTATGATTTCCATTTCAGAAAGGGAGCTTTCTATTTAGTAGTCATCTGCTTCTATCTCTAATAGGGAAGATTGCAATTCATTTCCTAGGAAATTGTTTTTGTTCCTGGAAGAATTCTTCAAAGATCCCTAGATCTAAAATGAGAAGAGCCCCTTGTTCTGGAGGAAAGACTCAATAGGACAGCTTCTTGACGTAGAAAAGGCCACTCCCCTGCAGTCTCTTCCAATTTTGCATCAGGGCAAAGGAGACCAAAGGAAGAGAAGACTGGAGGGGCAAGCCCCTTCTCTTTGGATGTTTCACACCGTAAGAACTTCTCAGATGGATGGAGGTACAATTGACTGAGGTCAGCTGGAAGGGAAGGACTCTCCTAGGGGCCCAGCAAGGAGAAGCCATACATACACTGTTATTATCATATAGTAAAGAGCAATAATCATTAACAGTTAAACTGCATCACAGTTTACGAGGTATTGTCTCCACAATACCGGTGGTTTGACTTGACTTCTCAGCCTGAGGAATCCATGCTCCCACCCCCCAGGACACCTAGGAAAGATTTTCTTGGGATCCCATCCAAGAAATGCCCTTGTAGATGTCCAGCATCCATGGATTCAGATACTAGTATACCAGCCTCTCCACTTGCCCCTAATTCTTTTTTCTCACCCTCTTTCATTACCAGGCATTCATTTTCCCCCCAGTTATAATTCTGCCTAAGTTCCATCAGTTCAATCTTATGGTTCTCTTTTTCCCTAGGTTTAATGGCCTGGTCTATTTCCTGGATGACACATTCAATCTCTCCTCCTTAGCTTGATGATTTTATATTCACCTCCTTTTAGCTACTTTCCTGCCATCTCATCCTGGCCTCAAAACCTTCCCTTGGATATAACTGCCCCAAACACAGCTCCCCACAACTTCATGGGCAGAACCTGGATAGTTAATTCCATTTTACAGATGACGAACCTAGCAAGATCATACAACCAATCATAATGTAAATTCCAGCTCTTGGAACCCCCCTGCACCTAAACCTACACTCTTTCCCCACACCACTTCACCACTGACATGCATAGGCATACTAGCGAAATTCCAGCCATGGAATCCCTTTATCAAATCATGGGGTATTTATTAGTTGGAATAGGGTTTCACCATATTCTTATCTCCTGGGTGACACCCTACCCCACAATCATGGCCACAGGGTGATCTGGGGAGCAGGAGTAATATAGCCATTCATCCTAACCCAAATCAGAACCATTAGACCAAAGAGATGTGGCTGCAAAAAGGTCAGTAGCCTGAGCAAGAAGAAATGGCCTCAGGGCCCAGAACCTGCCAAACAGCTGACCAGTGAATTGGCAACAAGGCCCAGTCCCCATTTCAAAGGGGAAATTAAAACCAGGCTTTCTGGGAGGGCAGGCCCTAATCAAAAGGGAGGCATGCTTGTAACCAAGGCAACATGCAAACACCAACTCCTCCTTTCTCCTGATCTCCACCCTAGTGGCCATCTTCCAAACAGGCCTCCTACACCCATATGTCTCAGAGAGAGGTGTAAAGAAAGGATAAAGACATCTGATCATTCCATGAGAAAATCCCAAAGGTTTAGGATGCTCCCACCAAAGAAAAAAAAAAGATAAAGAAAAATTGCTAGAGTTGCTTACATCAGCAGAGAGACTTATATAATGAAAACAGGAAGCTGTTTTAGTATTCCCAGACTGAGGTCATGAGGATCCTTCTAGAAGGATTAGAATTCTTTTTTTAAATCATATAAAATTAGTCGACCATATCTTACATGTATGTAGAGCGCTGCAGTTTACAGAGTACTTTTGCATATATTATTATCTTGTGAGGTAGTTCTCGCTCTTCGTGTGACAGAGGAAGAAAATAAGGCCCAGGCAGTTTAAGTGACTTATCTAGGGTCTGGTGCATAGCAAAGGGCTTCCAACAGAGTCAGTACTCAGAAAATATTTGTTAAATGAATGAACATGGCTCATATCAGAACTAGTCTTGACTTTAAAGTTTCTGAAACCAAGTTCAGATTCTTCCTGTCCTGTTTCATCTGGTTGTACTGAATTCATGTAGGGATCTCATTCTTTCATTCATCATTTCAGTGAATTCCCTTTGAGGCCCTACTATGTGCCAGGCCCTGTGTGAAACACTAGACCCAGTCGTGAAAACCCAAAAGCTTGTAGTGGGACAGGCGGGAGACAAGAAGAAACAGATGAAGAAAGAGTTAAACATATTAATTCAGAGTGTGAGAAAAGCTCTGAAGAAAACAAACAGGGCAATGTGTCAGGAAGTAACTGGATAGTGTGTGGTGTTTACAGGGGGCCTAAACATACAGCAGAGCACCCTTAACCAACATTTCTGATAACCATAAGCTTCAATAGAAGTATAATTTTAGAGAGCTTGGGTTACTGTTATAATACTAACAGTTTGGATGGAAATTTCCAATAAATATTGTACACTGCTCTGCTTTATCAGCAGTTCAGTGACGCGAGCAGGACTATCAGCCCCTGCACTCAGTAGACACATTAAATGATGATTTGGCTGCTTCTTTTTGTCTGTCCCCTCTCATTTCTTAGTGAAGCAGCTTCAGTAGAGCTTGTATTTCTAATCTGATGTGAACTGTGACCTAGAAGAAACTAATATATTAAAGGCAACAGTCTTTGAAAAACTGTTTTCAATTACTCCTGAGAAGAAGGAAGGAAAATAGAAGTAGCAGTATATCCTTTATTTTTAGAGAAAATTACTTAAAACCACACTAGTTAATAATAGAACCAAAGCTAGAAAACTGTATATCAACCAAGTTCAGTGCTCCTTCTAATCTAGAGCACATGAAATCTGTTCGGCCTCAGTGCTCTCATCCATAAAAAGAAGAAATGCCCCCAAATAATCTGAAGGTCTTTCTAGCTTTAAAATATGATGTTGGAGGACTTTCACTTGCAGCCAAGATGGAGTAACAGGAACCAGATATAACCTCCTGTCTGAAAGAACCAAAAATCCCCAGACAAAAATATATGAAATAGTGATTTTTCAAGACACTGGGCATCAGGCAATGAAGGACAGTACCTCTGAGAGATGGAAAACAAACAAGATGAGCCATATGACTTCACTTGCTTATTATTTTGAAATAGCTTCCAGGCCATGGTGCAGGGAGGGGCAAGTCAGACAGGGCCCAGTGAATTTCATGAGTTGAAGAGACAGAGCTGAAGGTCCAAGGAAACCAAGGAAGCTGGAGTTCTTAGAAGAGAACTAGAAATGAAAGTGTTGTACAGAGAGAAACTCTGGAGAACTCTGAAAATCTGCAGAGGGCCCTCCTTGGTATTCTACAGACTGGTGCATTCATGTGAGGAAGCCATATGGGTCCAAGAAAAGAACCACACCGAAGTATTAGAGGGACTAACACAAAGTTCTCACACAGGGCAGGGAAAATTGTCTATTCCCAAGAGCCAAACTGGAAAACTTCCTTTATGGGGCATTGGTTAGAGGGCCTAGAAGGGCATTGCCTCAGGACTGAGGAATAATTAGCCCTGGACAAGAAGTTGCCCTGACCACATCTAACAGATCTAAAAGTAAGATCTCTAAGGATCAGACTGTTTCCAAAAAACTTAACTGTTTCCCAGAAAAAAGCTTAAGAATATTCCCAGGAATACAAAAATATACAGCAACCAACAAGGTAAAATTCACAATATTTGTAATACAATCAAAGATTAGCAGGCATGCAAAGAAGCAGGAACTTCAACACAAAATGAGGAGAAAACAATCTATCAATTAAAATCAAACCAGAACTGACAGTGTTAGAATTAGCAGAAAAGGATATTAAATTAGTTTCTATAATTGTAATTCCATATGTTCAAACAGTTAAATAGATGCACAGAAGGCATAAAAAAAGACCCAAATCAAACACCTAGAGATGAAAACTACAGAGTCTGAAGTGAAAAATACACTAAATAGGACTAACAAAAGATTAGACATTTCAGAAGAAAATATTAGTGAATTTGAAGTATAGTAATAAAAACTAATCAAAATGAAATGTATACAGAGGAAAAAAATAATGAAAAGCACATCAGTGATCTTCAAATGCCTTATCATATATATGTAAGTAAAATTCTTGGAGGAGAGAAAAGGGAAGGGACAGAAAAAAGAGTTTGAAGAAATGATAGGCAAGATGTTTACAGTATGATGAAAGCTATAAATCCACAGATCCAAGAATCTCAATGAACCCTAGGCACAAGACAAATGGGGGAAAAAAGAACTATATCAAGGCACATCATAATAAAATTTCTCAAAACCAAGGACAAAGAGAAAATATTAAAGCATCCAGAGAAAAATACATGTTATACAGAGAAACAAAGAAAAAGATGACATCAGACTTATCTTCAAAAACAACTAACATGAGCAGAGTGAAAGGGTAACAAGATGGTGACAGAAAAACGGTGGGGCTCCATAAGCTGAAGCTTGCTGAACTAAAGCAGGAATGTCTTGCTCATGGTTTGGAAACAAGATCTCATCAACAGGCTCCAGGCATATCTTGAAGAGCATGCTGAAGAGAAGGCAAATGAAGAAGATGTACTGGGAGATGAAACAGAGGAAGAAAAACCAAAGCCCTTAGAACTGCCTGTCAAAGAGGAAGAACCCCCTGAAAAAAGTGTTGATGTGTCAGCAGAGAAGAAAATGGTAAAAATTACATCTGAAATACCACAGACTGAGAGAATGCGGTAGAGAGCTGAACGAGTCAGTGTACCTGTGAGCTTGGAGAGTAAGAAAGCCCCCCAGGCAGCTAGGTTTGACATTTTTTCCATTCCAACAGAAGGCCTGTCATCTGACACCAAACCTATGGTTAACCTGGATAAGCTAAAGCAAAGAGCTCAAAGATGTGGTTTGAATGTTTCTTCAATCTCCAGGAAGTCTGAAGATAAGGAGAAGCTGAAAAAGAGGAGGGAGCAATTTGGGATTGTCACAAGTTCAGCTTGAACTGGAACCACAGGCAATACAGAGGCAAAGAAGAGGAAAAGAGCAGAGCGCATTGAGATTGCCTGGTGAAAAGCTCTTGATGGTTTCTGTTCTCCAGTGGTTTCCATGACTCTGATTCTTCTTGGTCACATATATATCTAAATGCACAGTCTTGTGCCTACATCCTGCCTTGCAATGAGGGAGCATGTACCACAGGTACACCTGTGAACTCCAGAATCAGTTTAACTTATTGCTATTCCAACTTTAAGGTTATCAGTGTGTCGGTTTTTTTTTTTAAATTAATTTGCTTGTTAATAAAAAGAAAAACTGCAAAAAAAAATTAAAGAGAGAAGACAGTGGATCCACATATTTCATATTTAAAATTTTGAAAGAAAAATTTATGAACTTAGAATTCTTCCCCCATCATAAATATCTTTCAAAAACAAGGTGAATACAATGAAATATTATTTGGCAATAAAATGGAATAAAGTACTGATATATGCTACAATATGGATGAATCTGGAAAACATTAAGCTAGGTAAAAGAAGATAGTCACAAAAGACCACACACTGTATGATTCTATCTATATGAAATTCCCAGAATAGGCAAATCTATAGAGACAGAAAGGAGATTAGTGATTTCTTTTGTTTGGGAGGGCTGGGGGGAGGGGAGAATAGGGAGTAACTTCTAATGGGTATGGGCTCTCTTTTGGGGGTGATTAAAATGTTCTAAAATTACATTGTGTTGATGTTTACACAACTCTATGAATATACTAAAAATCATTGAACTACACACTTTAAGTGGGTGAATTGTATTGTATGTAGAGTATATCTCAATAAACCTGTTAAAAAGGCAAAATTAAAACTTTTGCAAATATACAAAAGTTGAAAGAATTCATCAACAGCAAAACTGCACTACAAGAAATGTTAAAGGAAGTCCTTCAGGCAAAAGGAAAATAATACCAGATGGAAATACACAAAGGAATGAGAAGCACTGTAAGTAGTAATTACATGAAAATGCATTGTGAACACTTTCCCATATCAACAGTCTTATTACAAATGAATATTTATTATCTGCAGGGTTTTCCATCCTAAGGATCCACAATTTTAAACTTGATGATGTGGGAGAGGCTGGGATCCAACACACAGGTTAGGGATTGGCTTTACATAAGGGGAAAGACAATACATCCTTCACTGTAACAGTGAATGTGCAGATACTGGTAGACTGCAAAGGGAATGCTGTCTTTTGCTTATTCTTTTTATTGGAGGTAAGAAGCATGGGATGGCAAAAGCAGAAAATAGACCTTCCTTCCTAGGGTCAAGTTCAAAGAAAAAATGGTAACAGCTTGCAAGGACTTTTGTGGATGAATCTAACCTAAAGACTTAGCATCAAGAACAATCTAAAAAGAAAAGTGCCCTACTCGAACCTACAGGTAAACTTGAATTTGATATAAACAGTTATTTAGAACAGTTATAGCAGGTAAAAATCTAATTGTTTCTGGGTATTTGCATATGTTTAAGCACTGCTGTATTTATGGAGAAGTCTGGTAGACAACACCTTAACCAAGCAATCAAGGTTAGCATCATCACTAATGAGACGTATTGACATCATGTACCACTGCTGGGATGTAGGGAGAAGGGCACAACATTACTTCTGTGGTATTTTCCCCAAGATGAATAACTTCAATATAATTATGAGAAAACATCAGACACACCCACACTGACAGTCAAAAAAAGAATGCCCAGTAGACTTCATAAGCATCATTCATTCTTTTCCCTTGTTCATCATTTCAACAAGTATTTACTAAGCAACCACCCTCCATTCAGCCACCTTTTTGTGAGTTTGCAAGAAGTTTTAATTCTAATTCTTCTTCTAACCCAAGAGTTCAGCAAAATTTTTCTGTAAAAGGCCAGAGGGTAAATATTTTAGGTTTTGCTGGCCATTGGGACTCTGTCTTACTCAAGTCTTCCACTGTAGTGCAAAAGCAGCCATAGAAGTATACAAACAAATGGGCAAGACTGTATTCCAATAAAATAATTTATTTTAAAAAATAAAAAAACAAAAAAAGTGGTGGGCCAAATTTGACCCATGGATTGTAGTTTGCTGCCCATGTTCTACACAATCAAGAAATATATGAATATTTTCACTGGCTTAATATGGAGAATATAATCTCATCTAAAACTCCAAAATGGACTTCTTCAAAATAAAATAGAACTTCAAAATTGTTTTGTTTTTAAACTAAGTCATATTTTATCATGGACATGTGCTTCAGAATTTCACACTTCAGATGAAGCTTTGCCTTTAGAAGTTTCTTTTTACTTATAAAAATTTTAAGATCATCCGGACTGTCAAGCAATGGTGTACATGCAACCAGAAGTTAGCCTCCAGAAGCCTCCCTGACCCTTGAAACTTTTGAAGATTCCAAATCAGCATCTATGACTGGTCTCTGTTCTTAGATATTATGCTTTAAATGCAGTTTAGTAAAGCCACACTTACAGATTCCAAATAGTCATTATCATATTTGCTTTTGAAAGGGGTTATTTTAGAGCATGGAATGGCTCTGAAAGTGAACAGAGAATGCAACAAATAGTAATCTGGGTCTATGTTGCTCTTGCTCAGGAGAGGAAAGTGATTTCTGAAATCTCACTTGATGACCCAACTTGACCTGAGTTACCTACCCAGAAAGAATCTGAAATATTCTTGCCTCAGAAAACAACAAGACTTCCTTTCTGTGGTCCAGGCCATGAAGCTCAAAGTGAAATGACTTCAAAGTTACTAAGTCAACAAAAATATTGGTGTTTAAATACAGATTATTAGTTTATTATCTCCCTTCTATACCCTCTATAGTTGACACACTAAGGTCCATGGACCTAATCCAGCCCATCACCTGTTATTTTGACAAATATTTTATTGGAACACACTTGCACTTACTTGTTTAGAATCATCTATGGCTGCTTTTGCATTATTATATCAGAGTTGAGTAGTTGGGACGCAGGCCATGTGACCTGATGCCTAGAATATTAACTCTCTAGCTCCTTACAACAGAGTTTGCCAACCTTGATCTCTAGTATATGCACTAGGAACTGCCAGTCCAACTGGAAGTTTCTCAGACTCCTCTTTGAGGGTCTTTGGGATGAAGCAACATCCCCATTTAGTCTCAGAGATATTCAGCATTGCCAGCTACAGAGACCCAGCTGGCCCCAGGGTTTTCTGTTCTGGGGCCATAGGCTTTTCTAAGTTTTAAATGAATTCTTTCTGGTTTCCCACTAAAACTAAAATATTATATATAAATCACCTAATTGGAGAGGAGAGTCTTTTAGAAAATGCTGGTTCATTTCTGTTTGATTTTTCAAAATACCAAGCAATTAAACCACTGGCTTGGGAAATCACCCTCCTAGCTAAACCAATATTAAATCTTGTTGCTTTTATAGACTTTGCAAACAAAAACTTTTTAAGAAAAAATAAATCTATTCTAAATCAGGGTATATAGGACATGTCCAATAAAGCTACAGAGAGCTCACTGGAATCTGATTCCAATCTCCCTCCATCTCCTTTAAGAGCAGAGCACATCCACCCTTCCCACAGGGCCCTAATTCATTCCGACAGCCCCTAGGGCTTAATTAATGGCCACCCTTTTCTAATGGAACAGCTAATCTCTGAAATATTAACTGTGGCTTATCTCAAATTCTGGCTTTGGGTAAAAATCCAACAAACTTGGATACGAATCTCCAGAATGCTGAGCAGCCTTTGCCAACTGGATAAGGTAAAGCATGGGAGGGGCCTCAGGCTTCTCCAGTACCTTCTGTCTGCCCCAGTTTCTGAGCCTTTGACCACATGGCAGCCTTTGCAATGGGTCAGCAGTTGCGGCCAGCTTGGTCTGCAGTGTTACCAATTATATAAGCTATATTTACCTAGAAAGTATGGATGGTTTCTTATGAATTTGACTTATTATGGTTATGAATTTAATTTCTAAAAGTAACCCAAAATGTGAGATCTTCTTTTTTTTGACCCTAGCCCCTGCCTTCCCCCCAAAGTAATGCAAAGAACATAAAATAAGCTGGGTTAAAGGAAAAAAGAAAAAAAAATGTTTGACTACTTTCTGTTTTACTTACAGTAGCTCATGCCATCTGTCCAACGATCCTTGAGTTTCCTCCCCATTTTGCCGATGAGGAAACTGAGAGGTTAAATGCCTTGTCCGAGGCCCCACAGCAAAGTGGCTGAGTCATGCTTGAGTTCAGGCCTGGCTTACTCCAAAGGCCACCTTGGGATCCTTAGATGACAAACACAAGGACAAAAAGCCAACCTATTTTAGGATAGCAGAGTAGAAAGACGGAAAGAACCTGGGTCCTTAATGAAAAATTGAACAGTGCAACCATCTGCCTACCTCCCTGCCTCTTGTTACATAAGAAAAACAGTCCCTAATTTTGAAACTACTTTTAGTTGAGTGTTCTGTTCCTTTTAGCTGAACACGTCCCTAATTGATATACGACGTCTGTGAAGGAGCAAACAGTTCCCTCTGCTTAGAATATCACTGCACCTCACCCCTTCTCCACCACCCTGGCAAGCTTCTAGACCAGCTTAAGACACATCCTTAAGACCCAAATCAAAAGTCACCTCTCATCCTTCAACTTTCCTTGAAGCCTCATCATCCACAATCAGGAAGGGGTAGGGGATAATAACCCTTTGAAATAGGTGTAGTCATCTATTATAGTTTGGTGATTAAGAGCATCTGAAATTCTCAGATATAAATATCTACTCTATCACTTACCAGTTCTCTGATTTTGACAAGTTATTTAACCTAAGTGACCATGTAATTTAAGATCCAAACCAGAACACTTTTGACCATGAAAGGGGATGGGAAAATGGGTAAGCCACATGAGAGGCTGGGATAACAGGTGTAAGTGGAGACAATCTCAGGCAATCTTAGACAAGTGGTCACTCTCTATTTAACCTCCTGGGCCTCAGTTTCTTCATCTACAAAATGGTGGTAACAATAGGTACCCACTTTACAGGGTTGTTGTGAGGACTGAGTTAATACTGCATGCAAAGCTCTTAGAACAATGCCAGGAACTTAGTAAGTACTGCACAAATGTTAGCTATTTATTACTGTTTAAAGGTGTTAAAGTAAATATCAGAGAGGTTAAGTGACTTGCCCAAGGACACTCAGTTGGCAAATGACAAGTCAGTATGTCACTCCACGTCACCAGTTCTAAACCCAGTGCCCTTCCCATGACACTTCAGCCACTTCTGGCTTAGTCCAGACACTCTCTCTCTTTTTAGCTTACAGTCATACTGACCAAGATTGGCTGCAAAGACAAGGAGAGGCAGGGACTGTGGGAGGCTATCTATCTTGTCCAGCCATTCCAGGCTTCATTTCACGCCTAGCCAGACATTCTAGCCAATACAAGAAAGGATAGGGGCTCATTCTCAAATATCCTTTGAGCCCAAGTTCCTGACCCAAATCTGCAACTGCTCCCAGGTCCCGCACGCCCCCATCACATCACTGTTGAGGCATTTGGCTTGCACAGGCTTTGCTGCTGCAGATTGCTGATAAGATACACCTGGAAGAACTTCTGCGTGTCCAACACCATTATGTAGGTCTGATGGTATTTGCCTGGACCCTTGTTTACAGTACAAATATGCTGGCTCTCAGGTTATCAGGGTTAATTTGCACACCACCACCACCACCACAACCCCCACTGGATCTCAGACCCTGAAAGAGCCTTGAAAGTATCCAGAAAGTCTCCATTAATGCTTAGTGACAACTGGAAAGCAATTTGGCTTAGAGGTTAAAACAAGGAGCTTTGGAGTCAGAGCTGAATTTGAGTTCCAAATCCATCACTCATAAGCTATATGGGGAAAGGTAAGCAGACTCTCCCAGCCTCAGTTTCTAATCTATATTATGGCGATGATAATAGTAACTGCCTTGCAGACTCATGATTAAGGACGGAGTTAGCACATAGGAAGTGCTTCAATAAATTTTATCCATTTTTGTTACTCTCATTATTCTCATTGGACAAACAGTCAGTGGAAATTGTTTCCTATCAAATCAATCATCTATCTCTGTGGGCTCTGGGCCTTTCAGCCAGCCTTGCATGCCCATGCCCAGATCTAGAAAGGCAGTTATCCCAAATTCATAAGAAAGAGTGCATAGCCATTAAGGCCTGAAGCTGGAGCAGGTCAGGAATATCTTAAGAGAATTTAGGACCCAAGTCTCATCACCTCCAAAGTCAAGCTCTGTGCATCAATCCAGCCTTCCAAATCAGCCCTGATAAATCCAATTCTTTTGTTCTCAACAGCTTCACAATCACTTCCAAGGCTTTTAATCAGATTGCTCATGAAGCAACTCAATTTGGCCCTCAGCACCTGGAGTAAACATTCTCAGTGGTATACCCGGGTCCATCCAGATCCATTTTTTATACTGGTTTTGTACATCTACTCTGAGCTTCTGCTTCTTTGCTTCTAACTGTTTGCACCTATCACCTTCTTTAGAAAAATACTTTAGGGCCACTGAGCCAATCTGTACATATGTATAGAGACCTAGAAGCTCACAGGAATTTAAATCCTCCTGGGGTAGCCCATAGCCAATGACTGACTGGTGTTAGAATATGAAAGCCTGTCTCCTTTGCCTTGCTCGAGGCAGGAGAAACTCTCAAGATGTGATTTACACTCCAGACTTTCCTGCAGGATCAGGCTGAGGCTGGAACTTTGCCTGAAATTGTACCTTTGATTGACTTCCTCCTCTTTCTTGATCTGCTTTCCTCACTTCTTTCCCACTTTCTCCTGGGAGCATATCCTTAACAAAGTACTTGTACAAGAATATCATCTGAGGGTCTGCCTGGGGAACCTGACCTAAAACAACACCAGAGTAACAATTACTTCTGGAGATTCTGCATCTCTTGGCAGTCTAGCACACTCACCTTCCCTGCCCCTCTCTACCCTATAAAGGCAATCATCCTGGAATCTCCTCTTTTGTTCCTGATTTGCTCAAGTTCTGCCCCTGTTCTCTTTTCTGATTTTCTACCTTTGGATCTGTCTCTTTTTTATCATTAGAAAAAGAGTGATGGCCACATACCTAGCAGCTGAAAGAGCCAGAATCCAATGCAAGTTTGTCTGGTTCCAAGTTCATGCTCTTAACCACTAGGACACCAACCCCTTAAGACTTGCCTTTTTAGTCAACCTCTGGGATCCTAATTTTAAAATAGTTCTCAAAGATTCTAATTTGGATTTACCCCATTAAAGTTCCCCAGTTCAAACTCCTTTGAGTCTTTCCACTTCCACCTTCTGACCATTCCGACCCTAGTCCCTGGCCCTATCTGCTCCAAAAGGGAAAACGTGGTATCTTTGAACTTCATTCATTCATGTGCACATATATAGAAGATATTTGTTGAACGCATGCTCTATACCAGACTCTATTTGAAACACCAGGGATTCAGGATTATTGGATTGGGGAAGGAAGAGAGGGATATCAAAGGTTCTTACTCACTCTTCTGGTTTAGTTTTCTTTAATATTTTTTCCCAAACTCCATCAAAAGTTAAAAACAGTATAGCTTAAAAACAATGAGCTTTGAAGGAGAAAAATGACAATAACAACAACAAAAACCCGAGTTTAAAAATTCTCCAGGCAAAAATGAGCTGTGTGAGATTGGATAGATTCATCTAATGTGACTCTACAGCAGTGATTTTCAACCAGGGGGCATTTTGAATACCAGAGATACTGGCAATGTTTTAGTTGTCACAACTGGGACATGGGGTGCTTCTCTAGTGGGTAGAACCCAGAGATGCTGCTAAGCATCCTACAATGCACAAGACAGTTCAAAATGTCAATAGTGCTAAAACTGAGAAACCTAGGCTTTATAATAATAATTCTAAACCCACAAGGCTGATGTAGAAACAGATGAGACAAGTTTTGAAAGCTCTCAGAACAATTTGCTCCCACTTAGACTGGATCTCCCCTTTCCCTTACTCATTCTGTAGCACAGAATACCAACACATTCTCAGATCTGGGATTTTGCTGGGAAACATGAGGTTTGGCCTAACGTCCCCTCCGCCCCATCTCCCCCAAGGGAATTGCCTAAAATCACAAAGAAACGTTTCTCACTTCAAAGGAAATATTCTGTTCTCTTTGCAATGACAGAGAGATTAAATAGGTGCTTATCATTCTAGCATATGTTGGGAGGCAGAAGCCTTTTTTCTTTTCTTAAGAAGATGGAAGCCACAAAAAGATCACATAGCAAGCATAATGGCAACCAGATTTCATACTGTGCTTTGCTGTAAAATCCAAGGTGCTGGCATTTATCTGCACAAAAAGCACTAAGAAGATTGAGCCCAGGTATGCTAGACTCAAGGGCCTCTGGGAATGATGCCACTTTACCCAAACCTAAAGCTACTGCTTTCTTAGCAAATTTCACTTCTTGTTGCATAGTTAATTAGAACCTGCCCAGACCAGGAAACAATAGGCATAGACTCAGGCATTCTGATTAGAGTCTCATATTAGCCACTGACTCCTGTACTGCAAAATATAGTAGCCATTAGCCACAAATGGCTATTTAAATTAAAGTTATTAAAATTTTTTAAAAATTAAAAATTCAGCTCTTCAATCACACTAGCCACATTTAAGTGCTTAGTAGCTCCTTTTTGGCTAGTGGCACCCATTTGGATCATGCAAATATAGAATATTTCCAACACTGAAGAAAGTTCTATTTGGACAGAACTGCACAAATGAAATTGGGCAAAACACAATTTGAGTGCTAGTTTCTTCAGTGGTAAAATGGGGACCATATCTCTTGACTCATTTCTCTTCTAAAACTATTGGGAAGGTGAACCAAAGAAGTATGTGTGCTTTGAAAAGTATAAAGAAATGTGCAAATGTAATGATTGTGGTAAGAGTCAAAATCCTTTACTTTACCAAAGATGATCATCCTTGCTTTATTGTCAGGAAGCACTGTAATCCTTCTGTGCAGAGCTTTTATTTCTGGATTGATAAACTGTTGCTTGGGATGAATAACAAAGGTAAGGAAGTTCTGTAGGTATGCTCCCTCCCCCTTTATAACTAAATTCTCTGCTGTATACATGGTGAATACACCAGTCCATAAAAAGGGTTTTGCAGAATTCAAGTTTCCCTTTAAACCTACTAAGGAAGTTTTCACTATCTTGTATTTTTCCTTCCACAAAATCAGCCCAGCTCCTCTAACCATGATGGTGGATTCAAGCAAACTCATTCCCTGGGCTTTGAATTTGAGGGAGTCTTTGAATTTTTCTTATTTGGGGTTAACAATGCCTTCCAAACCAAATAAAAAGAGTAATTCCCATTAAACCCTGAATAACATTCAGTGTTTGCTCTGCTGTCAGCTTGGACACACTCCACCAAAGGAGCAAATCTCTGTTTTTACTTAGGCTTGTCCTTATCTGCTGTGACTCGTAACTCAATGAAAGCATTATAAGGCAATAAGAGTATGCCCATGTCAAGAAATTGGCTAAATTATGCCTGAGAGGGCCCAAAGCATGGCAACGGGTGAGTTCAGGCAATCCAGAAGATGCCACAGGAGCCTGGAAGATTAAGCCATTCCCAGGCCTTGCAGGGGTCTTCGTGCTTTTCTAGTGGCAATAATAAGCCTTGGCATTTGCATGATGCTGTTCACGATCTTCAAGGTAAACATCCTTTGTCAACATCCACTGTTGAGCCGCACTAATTACTCCTTACGCAAGGAATCACTATAGACCAGGAAATGGAGCCCTGGGATTGGGCAGGCCCAAAAGAAAGCGTCTACATGTCAGGACTATTAGAACGAACAAAGCAGACAGAAGTCTTGCCCTTGTGGAGCCTATGTTCTAATGGGGAAGGGATAAGTGGGCGGGAGACCAGCAATGACAAATGAATCAATAAAATATAAGGAATGGAGAAAAATACAATGGGAAAGAGGAATAAGGAATGCCAGAATGGTCACAAAGAATGGCCAAGAAAGGCCTCACAAAGTGACATTTGAGCAGGAACCTGAAGGAAATGAGGATGCAAGCACCAGGAATCTCTGTGCAGTGTGCTCATCAGGCAGAGGAAACCAACAAGTGCAAAGATCCTGGGGCAGAGGCATACCTAGCCTCTATGAGAAACAGCAGCAGATTAGGGTAGTTGCTGTAGAGTGAATAAAGGGAAAAGAGTTGGAGATGAGATCAGAGAGGTGGCAGGGGTCCAGATATTGTAGGGTCTACTACGGTATTCTACTCTGTAAGGCATGGGAATTCTATGGAGGGTTTTGAGCAGAATGACACAATGACTTAAGTTATTAAAGGATCTTTCTGGATACTCTGTTAAGAATAGACTATATGGGAGGAAGGCAATTCAAGGTTTAAAGCAGGGAGACCAATTAGGAAGTTGTTACAATAATCCAGGTGAAATACTGTGTTGGGTTAGGTCAAAGGTGGTATAAAGTGGCCAGACTCTGGATACTTTTAAAGGTAAAGTCTTCAAAACTCAAGAAAGGCCAACAGGATGAGCATTTTTGAAGAATGGAAGACACCAGGGTGGTGTCTATTTAGTGCTATTTAGGACACTTCAACTTTGAAAACCTGTGATCAACTAACTTCATCGCTGTTCCATGATCTTAATTCCATCAGCATGTCACCACACTTTGTCTCTAGGACTTGTAAACGATCATACCAAAAAGCATCAGTGCTTCCCTAACCAGGACCATCTCATAGACCACAATGAATTATGCCATCAGATTCATTCCGTTCTATACAATTCCACTCCATAGCCTCATAAAATTAGAGCTCATCACTGTTGAAAGGCACCTGGAAAATTACCTGGTTCAGCTGCTCTTTTTTCTTAAATTGTGAAATGGATCATAGGTACAGAACAGTTTAAGTAATAATCATGATGTAAGTAATCATGTACCTCTACCTGGGTTAATAGCTAGACCATTACCAGTACCTTAGATACTCTCTGTATCTTGTCCCAATCCAAGGCCTCTCCATTTATCCCATCATCTTCTGTGTTAATCATTCCCCAGCTTTCCCTTATGGGTCTCTCTCCTATGCATGGAGATCTAAATACTGTGTTTGGTTTGGAAAATGGGGTAGCAACACAAACCTATATGTGTTCCTGCTAAATAGAGGTTCACAGGGGAGGGCAGGCTGAACTGGGTCTCAAGTTCCTGAGCTGGCTTCATTCTCCCTGAGGGTTTAGAAGGGTTTCTTCTGGAGAAGTCACTGGGAAAGTCAATGGTGAGTCCTCAGAAACACAGAGCTCACTTCAGAAACACTACAGCTCATCTGGCAGTGCTGGAACACAGGCCAAGAACTAGACATATGGAAGGAATATGGTCAGGGCAAGGGCACTGTTCTGAATCTGCATGAATTTGCATGGCATAACTCCAACTCTCAAGATGAGGTCAAAGCAGAACATTTCTGTGGGTGAAATGAGTGTCCTCAGCTGATCCAGGCAGCAGGGCATGAAGGAGAGAGAAGGAATTTTCTCAGCATATGCTCAAGACAAGCAAGGTAAAAGAATGCAGACCAGACTCTCCTGGGCATCTTGTCCTCAGGTTAACTAGGAGCTTGGTGATGACATCCCCCAGTGGGTTTGCCTCTGGCTTCACACTGCTCTGACCTGGACAGGTTGTCTTCCCTGTGTGGGAACAGCTCCTACCCTGGGAGGTCCCTTCCCCAACCTCCAGGGAATTGCCTTGCTCCTCTCTTTGGCTCTGCTATGTGCTGTATCCCATCTTCTTCATTATAGATTTATTCTCTTATTTTGTTGAAGCACATCCTCTAGTGGATTTTGCATCATGTTTTAGACCTTAAACATAGGAAAATCATTACTCTACCCTCAATTATGATTAATAATTTGGCCAGGTATATCATTGTCGGTTAGTTATTATTTTGCTTTAACATTTTTGGAGATGCTGCTGCTGAAACAGCTGAAGCCATTCTGTTACCTGAGCCTTAGTATGTGACCTTTTTCCCCTCCAGAAACTTACAGGATCCTTTTTGTCTCCAATTTTCAGGAGTTTCTTGATAACAATCCCTTGTGTAGATCCATTTTTCCATCTACTATCCACTAGGAGATAACTCTTCTGATTTGTTAACTCATGTCCTTCACGCCTGGGAAATAGTCTTAAATTATTTCATAAATGGTTTTCCAACCCTCCCCTTGGCTTTCTCTGATCTCTCTTTCCGGAATTCCATCTGGTCCTCTGATACTGTTATAATTTCCTATCTTTTTCTTCACCTTTTTGTTGACATTTTGTGGAATTTCTTCAATTTTATCTTCCAATTCTTCTACTGAGATTTTAGTTTCCATCTTTATGTTTTTAATTGCAAAAACTCATTTCTTCTCTGTCTCTTTACTATAGAACATTTTTCATATCATTCACATGCTACCTTATCTCTCTTAGCAATATCAATGAAAGATATTTTGGCATTTTCATCTCTGCATCATCTCTGATTCCTCCTAGTTGTATTTCTCCTGTTTGCTGTGTCTCTGCGTTTTGTGTTAGAGCTTTTCCTAAAGTCTGGTAATCCTCATTGATTGATATTATTTCAAGTGAGGAACCAAAAGCCTGTTTAGAAGTTCTCAGCAGAGCAATAGGGCCTGTTAACATTGATTTCATTGGACTACTGGTTAGGAAATTCCCATTGTCATCACCTTCTGGTCTTTTCTCTTGACACTCTTTCCATCTCTGGCCTGGAAAGTAAAAGTCCCATCAGCATTCTATGGTCAAATTGGAGAAGAGACCTAGTGATCTTGGCATGTAGCATTCATTATGCATATGGTCACTTTAGTCCCTTGTTTTTGATATGGTGTCCATACCCTTAATTATGCTTTATACCCTGTGGTCCAGTGACTCCTTGTTTTGCCCCTCCACAGAATAAGTCTTCAGACATGCCAGCTGTATAACCAATAGGGAAAGTAATACCAGCTACAGCAACAAAAAAAAAAACAACCCAAGTCTTAAAGACTCAATAAAATAAGTCCTCAGCAGCCAGCCTCCCATAGGTCATTCAGGAACCTTTTCCTTCCATCTCGTGATTCCATCTGGCCTCAGAAATTGCACAATTAGCTTATATGTGGGGGAAGAGAGATGATAGTGCATGTGAGGTATGCACGGGCTAGGCTTGGAAGTGGCACATATCATTGTGCCCACATTGCATTTTGGACTCAGCCAGAAATCAGACGCTTGATTATAACTAACTGCAAGGGATGTTGGGAAGTATACCTAGCTGTATGCTCAGAAGGAAAAGGAAATGGGCTTCGGTGAACACACAGCAATCACTACCATAAAGACCCTGGCATATTACTTTACCTCTCAATTTTTTAACTTATACAATGGTAAAGTTGAAAAAAAAACTGCCTGCCTCAAAGGGTCATTGTGCAGATTAATGAAATTACATTTGTGAAATTCTTGATCTAATGCCAGGCATAAAATAAACCCTCAGTGAATTATTCTTATTGTTATTGTTATGTTTCTTTATCTTTCATTAGTTTATTTTATCAAAAATAGAATTAATTGAAAGAACAAATCTTTCAAAGGAAGAAATTTAAAATGCAGATAACTGTATACAGAAGAAAAAGAAGGAAGACAAGAAGAACAAAAGGAGGAAAAGGTGGCGAAGGCAACTTGCATACTGAATATCACATCCATTCATTTACATATCAAATATTTTCTGAATAAATACTATGCATCAACATTGTGCTAGAGGTCCAGAGGTACTACAATAAATAAGATAAGAATCCTGCCTTTAAGGTTACCACAGTCTGGCTGAAAATCAAAAAAACAAACTTTGTCACTCCTTTAGAAACTTTGGGCCAGTTTCCAAAGAAAAGTTGAGAGATTTCCCAAGGGATAAAATAATCTGAAATCAGTTTCCATTTTAATGGTCAAAGCTCAGAGTAGTCAAGATTATCAATCACCTCTATGTTGCTAAATCCAGTGGTTAATCCTGTCCTTATCTTACTTGATTTACAGCTGATCATAATCTCATCCTTGAAACTCTGTCTTCATGTGGCTTCCAGGACAACATACTCCCCAGTTTTGCTTTTCCTTCATTGACTATTTCTCCTTAGTCTCTTGTACTGGTTCTTCTTCATTCCCCATTCTTCTTAATGTTGGGGTGCCCCAGGGCTCAGTCATAAGACTTCTTTTCTTCTCTATGTGCACCCTTTTGCCTTAGTGATTTCATACATGATTGTAGCTTTCAATATCATCTCTAAACTAAAGACTCCCAAAAGATCTGCTGCTCAGGCCTCTCCTGAACTCCAACATTAAAAATCCAATTGCCCACTCAACATCCACACTTGGGTGCCTATGAGGTGAACTTCTGATCTCTCCTGACTCCCAAACCTGCTCCTCTCAAAGCCTTCCCCCATCTCATTAATTATGCAAGTCACAAATCCAGGAGTCATTCTTGATTGCTCTCTTTCTTTCACACCTAATTCAATCCATCAGTAAATAATGTGGGCTCTACTTCGAAAATATATCCAGAACCCAAATACTTCTTACTACATCCAGTGCCACTGCCCTGATCCAAACCACCATCCTCTCTCACCTAGATTATTTCATTAGCCTCCAACTTGTCTCTTTACTTTTTACCACACTTATTGCCATCTCTAATAATCATAAATGAAAAAATACATATGTAACCTCTGTCTCTCTCTGTCACTAGAATGTTGGTTGCATGAAGATTTTTGTCTGTGTTCACTGTTGTGTCCCCAGTATCTAGAACACTGCCCAGCATTTAGTAGTTGTTCAATACTGTTTGCATGAATAAAAAATATGGGCACCATTTTCAATATACCTGGTTCAATTTAAAATAGTCCCTTCTATCCTGAAGGAAATCATGGAACAGGCTTAACTTCTGCTGCCCTCTTTTCTTTTGGAATATAATCATACTTGCCAGAGCAGAAGCTGAGGCTGCCCCCAGTCCCAAACAGGAAGATGAGATCTTAAGAGAAGAGCACAGGTTGAATTCTCTGGGTCCAGCAAACATGATACATAGTCCAGTGGTTTTAGAAAAGCCCAAGTGAGCACAATGACACCTTCTCTGTGGGGATCTTCCTACTTTCCCATAGGCAAAGTTAGCAGCCATCTCCTCTAAGAATCCCTGGCTCTTCATTTATTGAGCTCAGCAGAGTCTGTGATTTTTGCATCAGACAATACTATATCACTCCCCTTTACATTCCTAGCACCTAGCTAGAGTAACCAACTCAGCCTGGTTTGCCTGGGACTGTCCCAGTTTTAAAACTGAGAGTTCTGTATTCCAGGAACCCCCTCAGTCTTAGGAAAACCGAGATCATTGGTCACCCACACCTAGCACAGCACTGTCACATAATAAGCCCACAATAAATAAATTTTAGATAGAGCTGATTATGTTGCAATTATCTATCTGTTCATGTCCATTCCCATTAGTGCTAGGCATGTAGCATAATGTTTCCTAAAATGTGTTGCAGGGAATCCTTGTTCCATATGGTATTAACAAAGGTCATTGCTATAGGAGATGCTGGTGAGTGCCCTGCCCAGATCTCCTTTATGGGTTGTGCATCCATAGTAGAATGGGAAATCCCCTGTAACACTGATAATACAGTATTGAAGAAAGAGAGAACATGATAGGTTCAGGTTTATTATTCATCAATTTCTATTCAAAGTGAAGCATGAAACTCAAAAGTTTCCCTGACGCTATTTAAAGAGACTTTCTTCTGCAGTAAGAGGGCCAAAGGAGCTTAAAACCAGGCTCAGGACCTAATTACAAGAGCAGTAGAACTTCAAAGGTTAAATTCTAAGCCTTAGAAATCTTAATGCCAAAATTAGGCTCTGATAGGGAATAAAAAGGACCCTGAGATCTGGAATGGGAATATCTTGGTAGATGCACTTGAGAACCTGCAAATTCCTGTTTTCCCTGAACATTTTGGGCCAGCAGAAGTGAGTCACTCAGAATTGTTAGAAGACAGAGGCCCCCTTTCCCATCCCAGCCTTACCAGAAGATTTCACAAAAGCCTCATAGGAGGCAGATGCTTGTTATAATGCTTGCCCTTCTGAGGGTCTGGCCCCCATTTCCCCTCCTGGCCACCAGAGCCACAACTAAAGCAAAACCCAAAATCCTACCTGACTGAGGAAGTGCTGGTCTAGTTAAGGCAGAAGGGGAAATTTATACCAAGAACTGAGTGAGGATGCCAGAGAGGGTCATTATATAAAGTGGGATAAAGGAGATTTTGTCAATATCAGGGCACTCTCAATAATTGCAGGAATATGCTGGTTGTTCTTAGAATGACTGAACTGGGTACTAGTCTGATATACAGCTAGGGTCTGGAAACTTGGAAGAAGCAATTGCCAACAGTAAATGAAGTAGACGCCAGGGGCAGATGGTGGAGGAAGGAGTGAAAAGGCTCAGAAAAAAATGGGCATTTTAGAATTTGTGTACTGAATAAGATGAGAGAATTCCTTTGCCGTCCATGTTCCTAGGTAGGGCCCAGACAACACTCCATTTACCAAGGCAATTAGGAATGAGCCAGTAAGGAGAGATCCAGCATGTTGAGAAGCTCTGTGATGACAGTCCTCTCTAGGCTGGGCCTATGGTAGGAGCTTCTATTAACAAAATGAGTTTCCTAGTAGCAACTGGTAGCATTGGTGGGGAGAGAGTAGCTAACTTTCAGAAACAATGTAAATAAAACTACAGAAATGAACAGAAAGTTTGGAAAGGCAACCAGGGAAGCCTGACCTTCAAGAGTATAGAGAGAGCTCATAGAACACAGTGTTCTTAAGGGCAAGATAGACAGACTGCCAACAAGGAGATTGCTTAACATGTAGTGAAATAAAAATTAAAACTGGGTGAGCAGAACCCTGAAGCCACCCACCTCAATGAAAAACCACAATCCCTTACCCAGTTTTCAGAACTAGAACCTATCAATTGAAAGAAAGGCTGGATGCCAGGGAGAAAGAGTTGCAACTCCAGAGCAAGTGAATAAAGAAATGATTCCCCCAGGCCTTTCCCAATGGGACCTACAGCCATTCATATGGGTAAGTGTATACCAGGGAAAAAGAAATACCCAGATCTTTCAAAAGCTCTTGAATACAGGGGAACTCAAAGGGTCATCATATTAGAATTATTAGAATTGGGACTTATGGATGTCAGGTGGAGTCCATAGCCCAAGCCATACATTTCACAGAAGTTTCACAGGGTCTGTGGACCACACAACCCTGCCTTTTATCATTTGCCAATTCCAAAAGATATACTAAATGGACACACTGAGCAGACAACAAGACCCTCACATTTTCCCTTTTTCTATGGAGTAATATCTGTTAGAATGGAAACCCCAAATTCTCTCTAAATTCTAGCCAATAAAGTAAATAAAAAATAATATTGCATCCTGAGGGTAATGGCATATTTCCATTTAATTCCACAGTTTTTCTCCTGGTACATGACACTGACCTACCACAAACTTAACCAAGTAGTACCCCAATTGAAGCTGTTGCACCAGGTATCATTTCTTTCTTTCAGTTGGAGATGTTACAGATTTATGCAGAAAATAGAGTTCCCATATACCCACTCCCATTTTTAACATTTTGCTTTACTGTGGTACCTTTGTTATAACTAATGAGAGAATATTATTATAATTGTATTATAGTCCATAATTTACATTAGGGTTCACTGTTTGTGTTGCACAATTATATTGGCCTTTTTTTTTTTTTTTCCTAGTGACGTACATACCCCCTAAAATTCTTCCTTTTAAACACATTCAGATATATAATATACTGGTGTTAATTACATTCACATATTGTGTTATGACCATTATACATTACCAAAACATTATCAAACTATAAAGAGAAACTCTGTGCCAATTAAGAATTAACTCCCCATTCCCTATTCCTACCCTAGCTCTGGTTACCTGTATTCTTATTTTTTTTTCTATGAATTTGCTTACTGTGTCATATCAGTGAAATCATACAGTATTTGTATTTTTGTATCTGACTTATTTCATTCAACATGATTCTTCAAGGTTTATCCATGTTGTCACATGTATCAGAACTTCATTCCTTCTCACAGCTCAATAATACTCCATCATATGTATATGCCACATTTTATTTATCTGTTCATCTGTTGGATACTTGGGTTGCTTCCATCTTTTGGCAATTATGAATAATGCTGCTATGAACATCAGTGTACAAATATCTGCTAGATTCCTTCTTTCAGTTCTTTTGCGTATACATCTAGAAGTGAATTGCCACGTAATATGATGATTTTATACTTAACTTTCTGAGGAACCAGCAAACTGTCTTCCATGGTGGCTGCACCATTTTACATTCCCACAAACAATGAACAGTTCTTCACATTATCTCCAGCAATGTGTTTTTCATTTTTTTTTTAAGGGTAGCCATTCTAGTGGGTGTGAAATGGGATCTCCTGGTTTGAATTACATTTCTGTAATGGCTAATGTTGAGCATCTTTTCATGTGCTTTTTGGCCATTTGCATATCCTCTTTGGAGAAATGTCTATTCAAATATTTTGCCCATTTTTAAACTGGGTTCTTTACCTTTTTATTTTTGAGTTGTGGATTTCCTTGTATATTCTGGATTTTAAACCCTTACCTGATACGCAGTTTCCAAATATTTTCTCCCACTGAGTAGGCTGTCTTTTCACTTTCATGACACAGTCCGTTGAGGCACAAAAGTTTTAAATTTTGATGAGGTCCCATTTATCTATTTTTTCTTTTGTTGCTTGTGCTGTTGGCACAAAGTCTAAGAAACTGTTGCCTAACAAAAGATCCTGAAGATACTTTCCTACATTATATTCTAGGAGTTTTATAGTCCTGGTTCTTATATTTAGGTCTTTGATCCATTTTGAATCAATTTTTGTATATGGTGTGAGGTAGGGGTCCTCTTTCATTCTTTTGCATACAAATAACCAGTCTTCCTTCCACCATTTGTTGAAGAGATTATTCTTTCCCAGTGGAGTGGACTTGGCAGCCTTCTCCAAAGTAAATCGGCCATATATGTGAGGGTCTATTTCTGAACTTTCACTTTGATTCCATTGGCTTATAAGTTGCTTCTTGTGCCAGTACCATGCTGTCTTGACCACTGTAGCTTTGTAGTAAGTTTTAAAATTGGGGAGTGTGCATTCTCCAACTTCATTCTTCTTATATAAGATGGTTTTGGCTATTCAGGGCCCCTTACCCTTCCATATTATTTTGATGATTGGCTTTTCCATTTTGTCAAAGAAGGTTATTGGAATTTGACTGGAATGGCATTGAATCTGTAAATTGCTTTGCATAGAATTGACATCTTGGCAATATTTAGTCTTCCAATCCATGAGCATGGTATGTTCTTTCTTTTATTTTGGCCTTCTTTGATTTCCTTTAATAATGTTCTGTAGATTTCCATGTATAAATTGTTTACATCCTAGATTAAATTTATTCCTAGATATATGAACTTTTTTGGTGCTATTGTAAGTGGAATTTTTTCTTCATTTCTTCTTCAGATTTAATTCCTTTCCAGTTTGGGTGCCTTTTATTTCTTTTCCTTGCCTAATTTCTCTGGCTAGAGCTTCCACTACAGTGTCAAATAACAGTGGTGACAAGTGAGAATCCTTGTCTTGTACCACTTTCAGTCTTTTGCCATGAGTATGATGTTAGCTGTGGGTTTTTCACATATGTTCTTCATCATTTAAAACATGTTCTAAGTGTTCTTATCAAGAAGCGTTGCTGGATTTTGTCAAATGCTTTTGCTGCATCAATTGAGATGTTCATTTGTTTTTCTTTTCCTTTGTTCTAGTAATGTGATGTATTACACATAATGATTTTCTCATGTTACACCATCCTTGCATCCCTTGGATAAATCTCACTTGATCATAGTATATAATTCTCACCTTGGGTTTAGTTGGCTTTTCAATTTCTATATTGATTTTTGAGGGTAAGTCTCTGATTTGAGATCATTCTTTTTTAATGTAAGCATTTAGAGCTATAAATTTCCCTCTCAGCACTGCTTTTGCTGCATCCCCTATATTTTTGTGTGTAGTGTTTTCATTTTCTTTTACCTCAAGATATTTCCCTTGCAATTTCCTCTTTGACCCATTAGTTGTTTAAGAGTGAGTTGTTTAATTTCCACATATTTGTGTATTTTCCATTTCTCCATCTGTTATTGATTACTGGTTTTGTTGCACTGTGGTCAGAGAAGATACATTATATGATTTAAATATTTTTGAATTTATTGAGACTTGTTTTGTGACCTAACATCTATGGCCTATGATGCCTGTGCACTAGAGAAGAATGTATATTCTTCTGCTGTTGGATGAAGTGACCTGTGTGTGTCTGTTAGGTCTAGTTGGTTTATAGTATCATTCAAGTCTTTTATTTCCTTATTGATCTTCTCTCTAGAAATTCTATCCAGTATTGAAAGTGGTGTATTGAAATTTCCTACTATTAATGTAGCACTATCTATTTCTCCCTTCAAGTCTCTCAACATTTGCTTTATATACTTTGGGGCTCTACCATTAAGTTCATATATAATTACAATTGTTATGTCTTTTTGTTGAATTGACCCCTTTTGATATTAGTATAGCTTCTCCAGCTTCTTTTTGGTTACCATTTGCATGGTATATACTTTTTCAAACTTTTACCTTCAGCCAACCTGTGTCTTTGAATTTAAGGTGAGTCTCTTTTAAGCTTTTTTTATCCATTCTCCCAATCTCTGCCTTTTGACTGGAGAGTTTAGTCCATTTATATTTAAAGTAATTACTGATAATGCAAGACCTCCTTCTGCCATTTTTCTACATGGTCTTTGTAAGTCTTAAACCTTTTTTATCCCTCAATTCTTCCATTAATGCCTATTATCATATATTTATTTGATTTTTTTGTATTGTACCATCTTGAGTCCTTATTTCATTCTGTATATATGTTTCATATAATTCCTTTGTGGTTACCATAGGGCTAAAATTTAACAGCCTAAATCTACAACAATCACATTTGATTTTATACTAACTGAACTTTAATAGCATACACCTACCCTGTTCCTATACCTCTCTATCCCCCCACCTTTTTCTTATATTTGTTACTAATTCTATCTTTATAAATTGTATTTAACAAACAATAGATATATCATTATTATTCATGCATGTGCATTTTCAAACCTGTAAGAAGTAAAAAGTGGAATTACCTACAAAAAATACAATACAATAGGACTAGCATTTATAGTCACTCATATGGTTGCATTTATGGGAGGTTTTCTTTCTTTCTTTTGCTTTGATCCACTGTCTAGAGCCCTTTCCTTTCAGTCTGAAGAACTCCTTTTAGCATTGCCTGTAGGGCAGTTCTAGTTGTGAAAAACTCCCTCAGCTTTTGTTTATCTTGGAATATCTTAATCTCTCCCTCAATTTTGAAAAACAGTCTTGCCAGATATAAAATCCCTGGTTGGAACTTGTTTTATCAGCAGTTTAACTATTTCATCCCACTGACTTCTTGCCTCCATGTTTCTGATGAGAAATTGGAACTTCGTATTGGGACTCCCTCGTACATAACATGTTGCTTTTTTCTTGCAGCTTGCAGAACTCTCCTTGTCCTTTGCATTCAACATTTTGACTACTATGTGTCTGGGCATATTTCTCTTCATGCTTCTCCTGTTTGGTCTTTTTGGGCTTCTTGGATGTGCATAGACACGTATTTTGCTAAGTTTGGGATGCTTTCTGTCATTATTTCTTGGAATATTCCTTCTTCCCCTTTCTCTCTTCTACTTCTGGGATTCTCATAATGCATATATTTGTATGCTTGATGGTGTCCCACAGTTCTCTTAGGCTCCTTTCACTTTTTCTAATTCTTTTTCTTTCTTCTCTTCAGCCTGACTAATTTCAGTTGTCTTGTCTTTGAGTTCACTAATTCTTTCTTCTGCCATCTCCAATATGCTATTGAAACCCCCTGGGAATTTTTAATTTTAGTTGTGTTCTTCATCTCCAGGAGTCTCATTGGGTTTCTTTTTTAAATTTTGTACCTCTTTATTTAGATTCTCACATTGTTCCTTCGTTGTTTTTCTGATATCCTTTAGTTTTTTCTCTGTATTTTCCTTCATCTTCTTGACACACTGTGCTTTAATATTTTAAAGTACTAACTCTGGGATTTAGTCCCTGAGCTATCTGTTTCTTGAACTTGCATACAACTGGTATTATAACAGAGATTTCCTTAAGGGCCAGGAGCTAACAAATGTGCACTTTCAAACCAGTAAGAAATAAAAAGTGGAATTACATACAAAAGCAAAATACAATACAATAAGACTAACATTTACAGTTACTCATATGGTTACTCATACTCAAACCAGTGCCAAAAAACAACTTTCACAGTCTTTGCCAATTGGATCTGTGTTGGTCAGTGCTCTCCTTCAGGTTCAGACCACCCAACAAAATCAGCCCAAGGTGAATACAAAGTGCAGAGCCTGACCTGCCTTTTCCAGGCCTGTGTCTTATCCTGGGTTTATGCTTGCTTGTCCCCTTAGGAGTTCCCCTATTTACAAGAATTTGAATGCTCCCTGTACTCCATATGAAATAGAATTTCTCTCTCTCTAGGGTGCTCTATTTGGGATATAAATCAGGTCAGCCTTTGCTCCAAGCTGTTTAACCTCATCCTTTCTTACACTGCTTTGGCTTTCCCAAGCTTTTGTTCGGAGGGCAAATTTGGGGGCAGGGTGGGGGAGGGAGGGAGGGAGCCTAAGAGGAATTTCCTAATTCAGTCTTTCCCAGCTGAACAATGCCAGGGACCCACAATGGGAGCACAGGCCAGCTCTACACTGTGCTGGGGAGGAATGGGGGAGGGGGCAGCAAGGGCATCAGAAGCTTCTATAGCTTTTTGAAGCTGCACTTTCTTCATTCAGCACTTGCCTAGTTAATGCAGCCCTTTAATTGTTTTCTGTAGTTTTGAAGAAGGATACTGTCTTTAAGACTCCACTGCTGTTTTTGCCCAAGGCAGATTGGAACAATGGCCACCCTCAGAGCTGGAACTCAGTGATCTGAAGTAGCTAATCAAAAACAGTGAGCAATAATCGATTGCACACATACAGATCTTGGGGAACTAGGTCATTATATCCCACTCTGGCACCAGCAAGATTCACCAGGAGCTGGGGTTGAGAACCTCACTGCTCACTGCTACCTGCTGCAATTCTGGGGGATGGGGGTGGTAGCTGCTGCACGGAGAGTGAAATTCACCAGTATTTACCACAATTTACCAGCCTCTTCCTTCTGCTCTTCCCTGGATGCTGCACAGTGTTCTACTAGACTCTGGAGTTTAACATAGTTGATTCAGACAGTTCCTGCCGGTTCAGTAGTTGTTCTAGTGGAAGAACTGATTCCTGTAACTTCCTACTCCACCATCTTCCCACAATTCTCTCCCCAGGTATTGTATCTTTACTGGATAAAATGATGTTTGTGACTTGAACAGGTAGTGCATTCTTTTCAATGTCCGTCAAGAATGAGGTTCAAAAGCAGTTTTCATTTGCATGGGGTGGGCAATATTGTAATTCACTGTGTTCCCCCAGGGACCATTCATCTTCTGCCACAGTATAGCATGAACAAGCTGGGCATTCTGCAGAAGATCATATTGGTTCAACATATTGACCACATCATATTCATTGGAACCTATGAACAAAAAATGGCAAGTATTCTGGATGCCAGAGCATGGGAAGTAAAACCTATGGAGCATTAGTGAAGTTTTCAGGGGTCCAGTGATCTAGAGCCTGATGTGACACCCTCCCAAAGTAAAGAAAAATTTATTGTACCTTAAACTATGCATTAATAATGAAAAAGCACACTGCTTAGTTAGCCTCTTCAGATTTTAAAGGCAGCATTGTCCACATTTGGGAATGCTCTGATCTATTTATTAGGTGATATTGAAGGCTATCCACCAGAACAAGAAATGTCTCTTCAGCAGGTTCAGGCTAAAATATAAACAAACCTGACACTTGGGCCATATGATCCAATCAATTGCCTGATACTGAAGTTATCTTGGTAGATAAAGAGGCCAGATAGAGTCTCCAGCAAGCCCCAACAGAAGAGTTACAGCATATGCCTGAGGGTTCTGGAGCAAAGCCATGCCATCTGTAGCAGAGAACGCAACACCATTTAAAAATAATTCCTGTCACAATACTGGGTCCAGGTAGAGACTGAGCCTCTGACTATGGGGCATCAAGTGACCATATGGTCAGAATGACCTATCATGTGCAGGGTGCTGTCAGATCCACCATAAGGTTATGTGGGACCAGCAGCAATCTGTCATTAAGATGACAGTGGTACATTTAAGATTGGACTGAAACAAATCCAGAGGGGAGACGTAAACTGCCCAAACAGATGGTCCAGCCATTGTTGCTATAGTGCCTCCTCCTCACTCATTTTGACCTCATTACAGCTCTTTATAACCGATTTACACAACCAGAAAAAAACTAAGCTTGGTTTATGGATGGATCAGTCCAGTATACTGATGCGATAACAAACTGCTGTCCTTGCACTAACAACCCCTCTCAGGGATAACCTTGAAAGGCAATTGGAGAGGTGCACCTGGTCATTCATTTTGTGGGTAAAGATATATACAGACACATCAGCATTAGCAAATGTCTTAGCTGATTGGTTAAGGGCCTGGCAGGAGCAAGAAGGATGTAAGATCGGAAACAAAGAAGTCTGGAGAAGGGGTATGTTGTTGTACATATGGGAAGGGACACAAACTATAAGGATCTTTGTATCAAAATGTCCACCGGAGAGCATCCACCATTAAAGAGGCACTAACAAGGAAGTGGACAGGATGACTAGGCCAGTAGATGTCAGCCAGCCTCTGCCCTCAGACATCCCAGAATTACATCCCAACATGTAATTCATGTTCAGGGACATGTTGGTGGCAGAATTGGAGGTTATGCGTGGGCCCAAAAGCATGGGGTTCCTCTCACAAAGATTGATCTAGTTATTATCATGCTGAGTGTCCAAGTCGCTAGCATCAGTGACCAACACTAAGCCCCTCACACAGCAACATCTGTCAAAGAGAGCAGCAAGCCACTTGGTGGCAAAAGGATTATATCATAACTCTTAAGTCACAGAAAGGAAAGCAATTCCTTCTGGCAGATTGACACATAGTCTGCATATGGGTTTCCCTTTCCTGCCAGCAAAACCTTAGTGCCACTATTCAAGGGCTCCTGTACTAACATAAGATCCTGTACTAACATCACTGCAGACCAAGTGACGTGCAAAAGTTCATGGAGTCCACTGATAATACCACATACTGCTCCATCCAAAAGCTGCTGGCCTTATAAAGCAGTGTAATAAACTCTTAAAAGCACAGCTGATGTTTATTATTATGTAAATTATATCTCACTATGTAATAAATGGAGTAAAATTTAAAAAAAGAAAAAAGCACAGCTGAGACACCTGTGAAGATGGGACTCTATCCTTCAGATGGTTTACAACTTAAACCGACAGACCTTTTGGTTTATATGGTGCTGTGTCCTCAATAGGTGGAAAACACAAGCCCTGGAAACATGACAGAAGTAAAAGTGGCTCCATTCACTATCGCTCCCAGTAACCAACCTGGGAATTTGTGCTTTCTGTACCCACTACTTTAGGCACTTTGGGTCTAGGGATTCTGGTTCCCCCAGGGACACAGTAAAAATCCCAGTAAACTAAAAGCTATAGTTACAAGCTGGTAACTTTGGGATCCTCATGTCAGTAAACAAGCAGTCACAGAAAGTAGTATACTTTTTGCAGGAGTAAGTGATCTTTTTTTTAAGCAGTTTTATTCACACACCTCACAATCCATCCAACATGTTCAGTCAATGACTCTCAGTTTCATCACAGACCTGTATTTTCCTCACCACAATCAATTTTAGAACATTTTCACTTCTCTAAAAAGAAAAATCCCATCCTCCTTATAACCCCCTATTATCAACACTTAGCATTGGTCTGGTACCTTTGTTACAACCGATGGAGGAATATTGTAATACTACTGTTAACTATAGTCCATAGTTTGCATTAGGTGCATTCTTTCCCATATGGCACTATTATTAACACCTTGTAATAATGACATAATTTGTCTAGTTCATGGAAGAACATTCTTATATTTGTACTATTAACCATCTTCATTATCCACAACAGGGTTCACTATGTTATACCATCCCTTGTTTAATCCTCCAGCTTTCCTTGTAGTGGCATACTGACCCTAAACTTTCCCTTTCAATCACACACAATTCAGCATTGCTAATTACACTCATAATAATGTGCTACCATCACCTCTATCCATTTCCAAACATTTACAATCAACCTTATTAAAAATTCTGCACAAATTAGGCATCAGCTCCCCATTCTCTACTCTCCTTCTATTTCCTGGTAACTTATATTCTAGATATTAACTCCGTGAGTTTGCTCATTATATTTAGTTCATATTAGTGAGATCATATATTTGTCCTTTTGCTTCTGACTTATTTCACTCAAGATAATGTTCAAGGTTCATCCATGTTGTCACATGCATCAGGACTTCATTTCTTCTTACAGCTGGATAATATTCCATCATATGTATGTAGCACATTTTGTTTATTCATTCATCAGTTGATGGACACTTGGATTGTTTACCGATCAATGAACGTACCCATCTTTTGGCAATTATGAATAATGCCACTATAAACCTTGTTGTGAAGATGTCTGTTCACACCCCTGCTTTCAGTTATTCTGGGTATATACGTAGTAGTGGGATTGCCAGATCATATGGCAGTTCTATACTTGACTTCCTGAGGAACTGCCAAACTGTCTTCCACAGTGGCTGCACCATTGCACATTTCCACCAGCAGAGAGTAAGTGTTCCTATTTCTCTACACCCTCTCCAACATCTGTAGTTTTCTGTTTGTTAAATAATGGTCATTCTAATAGGTATGCTACAATATCTCATTGTGGTTTTGATTTGCATTTCCCTAATAACTAGTGATGTTGAGCACCTTTTCATGTGCATTTTAGCCATGCATATTTCCTCTTTGGAAACATATCTGTTCAAGTCTTTTGCCCATTTTTAAAATGGGGTTGTCTTTTTATTGTTGAGTTGTAGTATTTATTTATGTATTCTGGATATTAAACCTTTATTTGTTATGTGGTTTCAAATATTTTCTCCCATTGAGTAGGCTGTCTTTTCACCTTTTTGACAAAGTCCTTTGAAACACTATAGTCTTCAGTTTTGAGGCGGGCACATTTGTCTATTTTTTTTTTCTGTTTTGCTTGTGCTTTGGGTCTAGTGAATTTTTAATCTCTATCATTGTGACTTACATCTCTATAATTGCTTTTATATTTCTTTTTATACTTTCAAATTCTTCTTTATGCTCACATATTGTCCTCTTAATATCTTTTAGCTTTAGATCCATATTTTCCTTTATCTCTTTGAGTTGATTTAGGAGATTTGTTTGAACTTCTTTGATTAGTTGTTCCAAATTCTGTGTTTCCTCTGAAGTTTTAAGTAGTTCCCTTGACTGAGCCATATCTTTCTGTTTTTTAGTATGGCTTGTAATTTTTTGCTGATGTCTGAGCAATGGATTATCATGATGAGCTTATTCTGAAAGTCAGTTTCTCCCTATTGTCTTGGGTTTTATTGTTGATTGGCTTTCTGTTAAGGCTTTTTTTTTTTTTGACACTTGGTCCAATTCATTCTGGTCCTTTAGAGTACCTTATGTTTAACTGTTCAGATTTTTTCTGCTCTTCTTCATCTGATTCTTGCCCTGGACATGCAGTATAATTTTTAAGATTGTGCTATTTGTGCAATTGTTTCATCTCCAGGAGAAAATTTCCTTTCCTCTGTTACTTCTCCAAGAATCTTGATCTGTTTTTGCGCAGAATTTTCCCCACAGCTCCTATGACTTGCTTAAATTCTATGCATCACTCAGTGTGCCCTTTGCTTTACAGTTTTCAGTTCTGGGACCCATCCCGTCTTTTAGCAGTAGAGTTTCTCCCCACCCACTTTTTTTTTCTGTGAAGTTTTTCTGCATCTGCTTTCTTGCCTGTTATTGTACCCACCCCAGAGAGCCAGATGAGGTCAATCCAAAAAGATGGGTCAATCCAGAGAAGACTGTTTTGTGTTTAGGTGGTACAGCCAACAGAAACTGGATTGAGTCCTTGCACCTCTTGCCAACAGTTCTTCCACAGTCTCTCTCTCTCTCTTTTTGTTTCCCCTGAAGGCCCTTATGTATACAGCATGACTCAGCAGTTTGTGTTCTGCCCTGGGTCTCTGTGGACTTGGATGCCTGTGCCTGGATATGTGTGGGGTCCTAATTCATTGCTGCCAGTGGCTCTATAGTCTGCATCCACGACAGGAGGGACCCAGGCCGTGCTGCCTCTGCATGACCCCCAAGCTGCTACGAACCAAGTGAAGGGGGGGGAGAGGGGTTGGCACTCCTGGGATAGAAATTTCCTACCCGATTTGGGAGATTTTTTTTCTTTTTCTTTGATTCAGCATTTTTGCAGACCTCCTCCAGTCTCCACTGTCCTCCAGAGTTCTAAGCAAGTGGGATTTGTCCTTTTACTAGCTAATTCTGAGAGAAGACTTTTCCAGGGGATGTCTTACATTGCCATGTTGATGACATCACTCTCAAAGCATTTGTCTATTGCTCTTTATCTTCTGGAAAGCTAAATAAATCATAAGGACTTATTTATCTTATTTTCAGTGTTAAATGTCACTTAAAATAAAACTGGACCAGCTTCATTATTGACTTTGTTCCCTTCTTTATAAATTGTTCCCATTAATTTCCCCAAAGTCATTTTTCTTGATGTTCTCCCTTTGTGAGCTTTGTTAGGGTGAGGGGAGGGTAGATAAATTGCTGATGTGTCATATGGTGGCTGCTTCTGAGCTATTTAGTTTGTGGTTTAGCCAATACTTTAGCAAATTTGTTCTTTTGTTATTAGGCCAGTATTTTCCTGATTTTTTTGTTCCTAGCATCAGAATGATATGTTGGGCATCTGGATATGTCTAGTGGTTATATGAAGTCATACTAAGAAACCATTAATATATCCATATATGCATTCATCCCATAAATATTTTGAGCAATGGAGGACTGTACAACAGAGCTATGCAAAAAAAAAAAAAAAAAAAAAAAAAAGAAAGGAAAAGAAAAGAAAAAAAAATAAGTTTGGGATATCTGCCTTACAGGGCTAACAACATACCTGAGCCTATTATAGGATTTGAGAAGTCTAACAGTAAAGAAAGCAGTTTAACTTTCTTTAAACCATTTTCAAATTTATTTGACCATATTTATTAGTCAGTATTTGCTGCATAACAAATAACTCTTCAAAATCTAAGAAATATTTTTTTCTCATTCAGAGGTCTGTTTGTCAACTGTGTTTTAATTACAGCTCCACTGTGCTCCAGGTATCTTCTCATTCTGAGACCAATCTGAGGAAAAACCCCTATCTGGGACATACTGCGCTCATGGCAAAGGTTAGGAAACTGAACTAAACCTCCCATTCACATTTAAAGTTTTTGCTCAGATGTGGCAAATGATACATTTGCTCATATTCAATGGCCAAAGCATGTTGCCTGGTCAGTCCCAAAGTTTATAAGGTGGGGATACATACTCTTCCAAAATGATGTTAAGGCCAAGTCATATGAAAATGATGAGAAGGTGTAATATTCTTACAGGAGGGAAGAAGTAGTTGAGAACATAATCCACCATACCATGGAATTTCTTTTCTTTCCATTGTCTTAGGTCATATTTCCTTGAAGCAGAGATTAAGATAGGGATTCTTGAGCAAGTGATTTACTGAGCGAAAGCACTCGGGAGAAAACTTTAAGAAAGAAAGGGAGGCTGGATAAGGCAGGATAAAAACCTAAGGCAAAGATATGATTTCAGGTGAAGTCTAGCTTCAGCCTGAACCCCTGGGAAGCTCTATAGTTGTACTGCCTTAAGGCAAGAGATTTAGGATTTTGTAAACCCATATCAATCAGTCACTGACTACAAGCCACTTCCTAGGGGGTCAGCAGGTACTGTGTAAATTCCCAGAAATCTTTGGGTGAGGTGGCTTTCTTCATTTAAGATCAAGTTTCTGAAGAAGAGTATAGCTGTGAGGTGTGAGCATCTGGCACTTACATCACCTGGGGGATAGGTACACCAGACTGGTAAAGGGATTCTGGGAAGGATAGCTACAGTATGTACTATAATCCATCCCTGGAAGTGCTCAGATCCACTTGCTTTTCACATTGTTTACTCTATCCAAGCATAGCTTTTCCAAATTTCTGTTTGGTCACCATTTTGGGGACACTCACAAAAGGACTGATAGTGGGATAAGGCCATAACCAACACTCATAAATCTCCTCTTCTACTGCCTGTTTTAGAGTCTCCTCCTCCTCCACTGACACTTCATTAGTTTAGGTGGCTTGTTGTCTGGGTGACCCAGACCCTCATCCCTGAGGAGTCTCAACTCATAGTTATCTTGCTTTTATCATGATAATTTTCTGTACTTTCTTATTTACAGTTAAAACTGAACCTGAGAGTACCAAAGGTCTCCCTATGGATCACTTGAGTGCCAAACATTCCTTCCTATTTCCATTATGTAGCAGAAATCCTACCTTCTCATTATGATCAAGAGCACTTATTCCTGTGCTCACTTCAGCAGCACAGATACTGAAATTGGAATGATACAGAGAAGATAAGCATGGCCTCTGCACAAGGATGACAGGCAAATTCATGAAGTTTTCCATATCCTTATGACAGAACTTAATGGTAATGAAAGCCTCAATAGGTGAGATTAAAAATATGGTAAAGGCATACAACAACAGATTTGAAAAGGCAGAAGAAATGATCAGTGACCTAGAAGACAGGACATCTGAAATTGAAGAGATAAAAGAACAGATAGAGGAAATAATGGAAAAATCGAGCCAGGTCTCAGAGAAGGAATCGAATGACAGCACAAAGCACACAAACATATGCATAATGGATGTCCCAGAAGAAGAAGAGAAAAGAAAATAGGCAGAAAGAATAGTTGAAGAAATAATGGCTAAAAACTTCCCAATTCTTATGAAAGGCATAAATATACATATCCAAGAAGCACAACATACCCAAAACAGAATAAATCCAAATAGACCTACTCCAGGACACATAACAATGAGACTATCAACTGCCAAAGATAAGGAGAGAATTCTGAAAGCAGCAAGAGAAAAGTGATCCATCATATACAAGGAATACTCAATAAGACTAAGTTCTGATTTCTAATCAGAAACCATGGAGGCAAGAAGGCATTGGTATGATATATTTAAGATAATGAAAGACAAAAACTACCAGCCAAGAATTTTTTATCAGGCAAAACTATACTTCAAAAATGAGGGAGGGTTTAAAACATTCACAGATAAACAGAAGCTGACGGAGTTCATTAACAAGACATGTCTTACAATAAATACTAAAGGGACTTCTGCAGGCTAAAAGAAAAGATAGGGGAGAGAAGCTTGGAGGATAGTGTAGAAATGAAGATTATTAGTAAGGGTAACTAAAAGAGTAAAAAAGAGAGACAAAAATAAGATATGGCATATAAAACCAAAAAGATAAAATGGTTGAAATAAGTATTGCTTTTACAGTAAAAACACTGAATATTAATCAATTAAACTCCCCAATCAAAAAGGCACAAATTGGCAGAATGGATTAAAAATTAGATCCAACTATATGCTGTCTACAAGAGACTCACCTTAGACCCAAGGAAACAAATAGGTTGAAAGTGAAAGGTTGGAAAAAGATATGCCAAGCAAACAGTAACCAAAACAAGAGCTAAGTAGCTAAACTAATATTGTACAAAATAGACTTTAAATGCAAAAATTTTATGAGACAAAGAAGTACATTATATATTAATAAAAGAAGCAATCCACCAAGAAGAAATAACAATCATAAATATTTATGCACCAAACCATAGTGCTCCCAAATACATGAGGCAAATCTTGACAAAACTTAAGGAAGTAACAGACATTTCTACAATAATAGTTGGAAACTTCAATACCCTACTCACATCAATAGATAGAACTTCTACAAGAGGATCAGTAAGGAAACAGAAAACTTGAATAACTTAAATGAGCTAAACCTAAAAGCCCTATACAGAACATCACACCCCAAAACAGCAGGATATACATTCTTCTCGAGTGCTTATGGATCATTCTCTAGGATAAATTGTATGTTGGGTCAAAAACATGTCTCAATAAATTTTAAAAGACTGGAAACATATAAAGCACTTTCTCTAATCATAATGGAATGAAGCTGGAAATCAATAGCAGATGGACAACAGGAAAATTCACAAATATATGGAGGTTAAACAACACACTCTTAAACAACCAGTGGGTCAAAGAAGAAATTGCAAGAGAAATCAGAAAAAAAAAAAAAAACTTGACACAAATGAAAACAAGAACACAGCATATCAAAACTTACAGGATGCAATGAAGGCAATGTTGACAAGGAACTGTATAGCCTTAAATACTACATTACAAAGGAAGAAAGAGCTAGAATCAAAGACCTAACTGGAAACCTGGAGGAACTAGAAAAGGAACAGCAAAGTAAACAGAAGGAAACAAACAGAAGGAAAGAAATAACAAGGACTAGAACAGAAAAAAAAATGAAATTGATAACAAAAGAAAACATAGAGAGAGTAAATAAAACCAAAGGTGGTCCTCTGAGGTCAATAAAATTGACAAACCCTTAGCTAGACTGGCAAAGAAAAACAATAGAGAAGACATGGTGGGGGGGGGGGACACTACTACTGACCCCACAGAAATAAAAAAGATCGTAGGAGGATACTATGAACAACTGCATACCAACAAATTAGACAACGTAGATGAAATGGACAATGTCCTAGAAACACAAAAACAACTTACATTGACTCTAGACGAAATAGAAAACCTCAGCAAACCAATCACAAGTAAAAATTTGAATCAGTCATCAAAAACCTCCCAACAAACAAAAAGTCCAGGACCAGATAGCTTCAAAAGTGAATCCCACCATTCATTCCAAGAAGAATCAATCATTCCAAGAAGAATTAATGCCAATCCTGCTCAAAATCTTCCAAAAAATTGAAGAGGTGGGAATACCATCTAATTCATTCTATGAAGCCAACATCACCCTCTTATCAAAGCCAGATAAAGATACTACAATAAAAGGAAATTACAGACCAATCTTTCTAATGAATACCGATACAAAAATCCTCAACAAAATACTTGCAAATAGAATCCAACAGCACATTAAAGAATTATACACCATGACCAAGTGGGTTTTATCCTGGGCATGGAAGAGTAGTTCAACACAAGAAAATCAATTAGTGTAATACACCACATTAATAAATCGAGGGGGAAACACCACATGATCATATCAATTGACACACAAAAAAGGTATTTGACAAAATCCAGCATGCTTTCTTGATAAAAACAATTCAAAAGATAGGAATAGTAGGAAACTTCCTCAACATGTTAAAGGGAATATATGAAAAACCCACAACTAACATTGTACTCAATGGTGAAAGACAAAGTTTTCCCTCTAAGATCTGGAGCAAGGCAATGATGCCCATTGTCACCACTTTTATTTAACATTGTACTGGAAGTTCTAGCCAGAGCAATTAAGCAGGAAAAAGAAATAAAAGGCATTCAAATTGGAAGGGAGGAAGTAAAACTTAAACTATTTGCAGATGACATGATCCTATAGTTAGAAAGTCCCCAAAAATCTGCAACACAGCTACTAGACCTAATAAACGAGTTCAGCAAAGTGGTGGAATAGAAGAGCAACATGCAAAAATCAGTAGTGTTTCTCTATGCTAGTAATGAGCAATCTGAAGAGGAATTCAAGGGAAAAATTCTTTACAATATCACCTAAAAGAAATAAATATCTAGAAATAAATTTAACCAAAGATAAAAAGGACTTGTGTGAAGAAAATTACAAAAGATTGCTAATAGGAATCAAAGAAGACATAAGTAAATGGATTCCATGCTCATGGATTGGAAGACTAAATATTGTTACTATGCCAATTCTACTCAGAGTGATTTACAGATTCAATGCCATCCCAATCAAAATTCCAATGGCCTACTTTGCAGAAATGGAAAAGCCAACTATCAAATTTATTTGGAAGGGTAAGGGGTCCTGAGTAGACAAAAACATCTTGAAAAAGAAGAACAAAGTTGGATCACTCACACTTCTTGACTTTAAAGACTACTGGAAAGTTACAGTTTTTAAAACAGCATGGTAATGGCACAATGATCAACTTATGAACCAATGGAATCAAAGTGAAAGTTCAGAAACAGACCCTTATATCTATGGCCAAGTGACTTTTGACAAGGCTGCCAAATCCACTGCATTGGAAAAGAATGGTCTCTTCAACAAATGGTGCAAGGAAGACTGGATATCTATGTGCAAAAAAATGAAGGTGGACCCCTACCTCACACCATATACAAAAATTAACTCAACATGTCTCAAAGACCTAAATATAAGAACCAGGACTATAAACCTCCTAGAAGAAAATGTAAGGAAGCATCTTCAGGATCTTGTGTTAGGCAACGGTTTCATAGACTTTACACCCAAAGTACAAGCAACAAAAGAAAAAGTAGATAAACAGGACCTCATCAAAATTTAAAACTTCTGTACATCAAGGACTTTGTCATAAAAGTGCAAAGAAAACCTACTCAATGGGAGAAAATATTTGGAAACCACATATCCAATAACAGTGTAATATATAAAGAACTCCTACAACTCAACAATAAAAAGACAAATAATCCAATTTAAAAATGGCCAAAAGACTTGAATAGACCTTTCTCCAAAGAGGATATACAAATGACTAAAAAGCACATGAAAAATACTTAACATCCCTAGCTATTAGGGAACTACAAACCAAAACTAAAATAAGATAGTACCAAAATATAGAAAATACAAGTGTTGGAGAGGATGTGGAGAAATAGGAAAACAAGTTCATTGCTGGAGGGAATGTAAAATGGTGCAGCCACTGTGGAAGACAGTGTGTTGGCTCCTCAGGAAGTTAAGTATAGATTTACCATATGACCTGGCAACCCCTCTACTAGGTATGTACCCAAAAGATTTGAAAGCAGGAACTCGAACAGATATTTTCACACTGATATGCATAGCAGCATTATTCACAATTGCCAAAAGGTGGAAGCAACCAAAGTGTCCATCAATCGATGAGTGGAAAAATAAAATGTGGTATATTCATACAATTGAATGTTATTCAGCTGTAAAAAAAAATGAAGTCCTCATACATGCAACACAGATAAACCTTGCAGACATTAGTGAAATAGATACAAAAGGACAAGTATTATATGATTTCACTGTTATGAAATGATTAGAATATGCAACCTCATAAAGTTAGAATTTAGAATATAGGTTACCAGGGGCTGGGCTGGAGGTAGAGAATGGGGAATTAATTCAACTATTTAGGTTGGTTGTAAATTTTGGAAATGGATGATGGTGATAGTAGCACAATATTGTGAGTATAATTCACAGCACTGAGCTATATATGTGAATGTGGTTAAAAGGAGAAATTTTAGGTAGTATATATGTTACTTGAATAAAAATTAAAAGATAAAGCACAGGATGTATAATACAATGGATCCTATTGGTAATGGCCTATAGTTAATAGTACATGTATAAAAATGTTCTTTCGTGGATCATAACAAATGTATCACAGTAATGCAAGGTGCTAATAATAGACTGGTATATGGGAAAAATAGACCTAATGCAAACTATGGACTATAGTTAACAGTACAGTTTTAATATTCTTTCATCAATTGTAAAAAAGGTACCACACTAATGCAAAGTATCAATATTAGGGAGGTATATGGGAATGCTGTATTTTTTACATGATTTTTCTTTAAACCTACTACTTCCCTAATTTAAAACATTTTTAAAATTAAAAAAATAAACAAGTACATTACTTTTTGGTCAGAGATTTTATATGCTTCAGTGATTCAAAGCTGGGCACAATACAATTCAACAGCATACAATAAGCTTTGTCCCTCTAATTCAAATTGCCTGCAAGATTCTACCATTGCACCAACAAAAGGTCTTCAAACTTCTTAATCGTAATAGGTAATTTCCCTTTAATCGGTAGGCAAATTATAAAAGGGAAGAAACCCAACATTAGTAGCAGCTCCAAAAGAAAGACTCCCATTTTTCAATAGCAATGTTTTCTACCTCAAGCTTGTTTGTTCAAATTCTACAGGAACAATCTCTACTCTGTTTCCTTGGAAGATATCTCCACTGTACTTCCAAACATTGCTGATTCATACTCAGAGGTGCCAGTTGCCTCTGTTCCAGTGCCACTATTACCCAAATGAAGAATCTTCATCTCATGATTTGACTACTGCAATCGACTCATAATTAGTCACCCAACCTAATTCTCTTGGCATTTGTAGCTCTTCTGTATGCCTGTGCCCCAAAAAGAGCCATGATCTTTTAACCCAACCTTCTCAAGTGGAAATTCTTTTATTGTTTCCATGGAAATGTGACTCACCCAACGGTAGGGGATACCTTTGATTGGATTATTTCCATGGAGGTGTTTCCCTGCTCATTCAGTGTAGGTCTTGATTAGATCACTGGAATCCTATAAGTGCTCATGGACAGAAGGAGCTCAGTGCTGCAACTGAGAGAGACTTTTGGAGAGAAGCCTGGGAGCTGACTGCCTTGGAGAGACTAGTCCAGAGTTTGGTCCAAAGAAGCTAAGAGAGGAAAAAGTGCCCCAAAAGTTATTTACTGACACTTGGAGATTCTTGGAGATGCAGACAGAGGGACGTTTGGAGATGCTAAGCTAGGGGAAGCCCAGAGACATTTTGGAGGGAGCCATTTTGAGGCCAAAGCCCCGGAGCGGGGACTCAGCAGACGCCAACCACATGCCTTTCCAGCTGGCACAGGTTTTCTGGATGCCATCAACTGTTCTTCAGGGAGGGTATACTCGTGTTGATGCCTTGGTTTGGACATTTTCATAGCCTTTGGACTGTAAATTTGTAATCAAATAAACCTCCTTTATAGAAGCTGATCCATTTCTGGTGTTTTGCGTAATGGCAGCATTGACAAACCGGAACAATGCCCTTCCCGTTATCTTCTGCTCATAAACTACTAGCAATATGGTGTTTCTACTAGAAAAAGCCTAAACTCCTTGGTCAAGTACTAAAGAGCAACACAAGTGGAGGCAGCATGATGTAGTGAATATATGATTAACTTTGGAGCCAGATAGACATCATTTCTAATCTCAGGATGCCAGTTTCTACCTGAGTCTTCTTGGAAAAGTGACTTTACCTTCTTAGGCCTTGACTTATCATCTGAAAAAATGTGAATAACCTCAATGTTGTAGGTCTTTGTGTGCATTCTATAAGAATAATTTGTGTAGGTTGCCTGGCTCCATGTCTCACATATTGTAGGCACTCTATAAAAGGCCATTGTTTAACCATATATAATACATCTCTCACTTACCTTTTCCTATCTTGTCTACACTGGGCCCTTGGTTTCCTTATCTTTTCAATGTCATTCTAGTTGATATCCAAGATGGCTTGTGAGGAGGCTAACTCAAGAAATTAGAACCCAAATTCTCTTTATGTTTTCGTGAATGTAATGTTGTAATATTATCCTCATTTTGGGGGGTGGGGGTTGGGAGAACTGAACTACTTTTTGAGAGTTGCTCACTTTTGGTGTAGCCGTCTGTGCCTTTAAAATATGTGCCCTTTAGTCAAATTATCAGGAACCCAAAAACATAAAGGCTTTTAAAGCTAAAAGCATAATTTCAAAGGTCCCTTTCAGTTCTAACATTCCAGGACTTAAGGGAATATGAGATGACTTTTTTCCAGGATACCACCAAAGTCACTGAACACAAAACTACAGGATAAAAGTTTCCTCTGAAATGAAAAAAAGGATTTCAGGTTGGTATTAAAGATGAGAACTGCAAAAGGAATGGAGGTCACAAAACAAGGTCATTTTTCAAAAGAGTTCCCTGAATGGATATTCCTTTTGTTTAATATGAAGAATCAACTTGATTTAATTCCAGAAATTTCTATTAAGCACCTGCCATGAGCCAGACCTCATCTTCCATGCTGGTGATATTAGAGGAGCTGTGCCAGTTTGGATGTATTATGTCCCACAAAACGCCATTATCTTCGATGCAATCTTGTGGGGGAAGAAGTATTAGTGTTGATTAGATTGGAATCCTTTGATTGAGTGTTTCCATGGAGATGTGACTCAATCAACTGTAGTGAAATGTTTGACTGGATGATTTCCATGGAGGTGTTACCGCGCCCATTCAGGGTGGGTGTTAATTGGATCACTGGAGTCATATAAAGGAGTTCACAGAGCAGCTGTGAGTGACATTTTAGAGAGCAACTGAGAGTGACATTTGAAGAGAAGCTGCAGCTAAGAGAGGACAAAACGCCCCAAGAGCAACATTTTGGAGAACGCCATTTTGAAATGCAACCTGGGAGCAAGCGGATGCCAGCCACGTGCCTTCCAAGCTAACAGAGGTTTTCCAGATGCCAATGGCCATCCTTCAGTGAAGGTACCCAATTATTGATGCTTTACCATGGACACTTTATGGCCTTCAGACTGTAATTTTGTAACCAAATAAACCCCCTTTATAAAAGCCAATCCATTTCTGGTCTTTTGCTTAACAGCAGCATTAGCAAACCAGAACAGGAGCATTCAAAAGGTTTAAAGCAAGGAACTTAAAAGGTCCAATGTTGCATTTCAGAAAGCTCATTGTGGGGAATGGATTAGAGTGGGGAAAGAAGGGAGGCAGGGAGACCAGGTGAAAGGCTTAGGAGGTTATTGAAGAAGTCCAGCCAAAATACAATGGTGGTCTGGGTCAGAGTGATGGTGGTAGAGGCAAAAGGTAGTGGACAGTTCTGAGAGATGTTAAGGAGGAAGGAAAATCTGAACTTGGTGACTGGTTAAAAGAGACATGTACAATGGGTTTATGTTTGTACCTGTGATATATAGCATTGGGCCCATGGGCTGGAATGCAAACCATTAGAAGCCTCTCAGAAGCAAGTCCTATTCCTAGGACCAGCTGAACATCAGGGGTTTTCTCCACATAAGTCTGAACTAGAGAAAAACAAGAGGCCAGACAAGAAGATGCATGTCTGAATTAAAAGCAAAAACATGTTTGGTCCTAATAGGGTTGGGGGAAGGGGAGGAAGTGTTCTGGAGCAATCAGCCCTGAGGAAAGGACTGGTTTGTCACGCTGCCAGCATCTGCAGCAAGATGTTAATGGGGTTTATCAGCCGTCATTGAAGCAAAAGCAGGGGATATGCTGGCAGCCAAGGAACCACAGGCAGCCAAAATGTGTGTATGTGTGTGTGTGTACATGTCCCAGAAGAAACACCAGGCTCACTGTCTACAGAGGTCCTCAGAGAACAAATTTTTTGGCAGTGCAACTTCCGAATACCAGTTGCACTGGCCAGACACCTTTAATGGAAGTTTGGCACTTCTTAGTGGGGTCTATTTGCATAAAGCCATTTCGTTCTTCTTTCATCTCTGGCAGAAAGTGAGTCCCTTTTATCCCAAAAAGAAGCTCCCTCCATAAATGAAATCACCACACCCCAAGAAAATGCACACACACAGCCACACGCACAAAGTCCCATTGCCAGTCTGTCTACCCATAATTTTTTTCCCCATTACCACCACTTGTCAAATCATATCTACACAAAAAGGTCTATACATAAGCACATTGCTTTTGAATGAATTATTACTATAAATGGTTCCCCCAGAACATGCTCTAAAATGTCTCCAGAGCCAGATATCAAATGATGGTAGCCCAGTGATCCCTCTCACAAGGTACTTTGGCATTTAACCCTGTTTGACACCATCGTAAGGGGGTCCAGGAACCAACCTGAAGCTCTGGGTGGCCTGGAAAACATCCGGCTTCTGGAGATCTTGATACCAAAGATAGTAAGAGCATTAACTTGGAAATTAGATAGACTCGGGTTGAACCCTGGCTTTGCCACTGACCTTGGGCCAGTAACCTAATATTTCTGCTTCAGTTTCCTTTTCTGTGACATGGGCATAAAAACCACAGATAGACCCCACTATGATCCCCATGTTACAGATGGGGAAAACAGAGCCACAAAGAGATAACAGTTCCTAGATGAAGCAACTACTAAACAGCACAGCTTGAGTTTAAACCCATGCAGCCTGGTTCCTCCCTGCTCATAACCACTCTGCTACATTGCTTCATCATACTCATACATAATTTCTTCCCTAATTCTAGGAAAAAAGAAAAAGAAAAAAGAATCCTGCTAATGGGAACTTGGGCAAGTTACTTAACTCTTTAAGCCTCAGTTGCCTGAGGGAAAAACAGAGTTACTGTGATTACAAACCTGATAAGGATGTCATGGGGAATAAATGAGAAATGTAGGGAATGAATTAGCAGAGTGGCTGAGCAGTTGTGAAGACAGTAAGAGAAACTTGTAGTCATTGCAGTGGTAACACCAATGTTGTTAGCATCACAAAATCATTGTAATTATTTGTTTTAATGTTTGCATTTCCTGAAACTATATGTCCCATGAAGACAGAAACTGTTTCTTTCTCATTTGCCTCTGCACTCAAAGCATTTGGCCATCTAGCACAGACCTAGAGCATACTATGCTTTCAATGTTATTCACTGATGAATGAAAAAATTACTTTAATACTGCCTTTCTTGTGGATTTCTTTAAGGATTAAATTAGACAATGCATGTAAAATAGCTAGCACAGGTTTTGGCTTGAGAATTCCACCCAGTTAACTTTAGCTCTTTCCCCTCTGCAACCAGAACAAACAATCTGAGACAAATACTCTGGAATCACATGGCCCTCTGAGAGAGTAACAAACAGATGCCTGGGCTCCCTGGAAGAACACAAACGTCACAGTCAGAACTCACTGGCTACATGAAATGAGTGCATGAGCTGAACGGGAACACGAGCTTGGATCCACTTTGGTAGGCAGTACCACCAGGTATCACAAAGAACCACACCATGGGCATATTTGGCAGGCTCAAGAGTAGAAAAGGGAAGGCACTCAATGTACTGACTGATGAAAGCTGCCTATTAGGTCCATGCATGGTACAAACACGAGCGGCTCTTGCTTACTGGGGTTAACAGGGAAGAATTTGGCAGAGATGAGCAACACCGTCGCCAATCTAGCTATGAGCCAATGTGCTCCCTCTCTAAAGGGATAATTCAACCAAGTACATTTGGAAACAGAAATTGCCAACAATGTTGAAAAACTTTAAGTGGAAACTGGTAGATATTCAGAAACTCTACAGAGAAATAGATTGGACAAGTGGGCAGAAAAGTCTCTTTCTTATTGCTTGAAAATAGTTGAAGTTGATGCAACAGGCAATAGGGAAAACACAGGCTTAGGCGTTAGAGAAAATTGCCTTCCAGTCTTGGCTCTACCACTTATGATCTGAGGCAGGTCAATAACTCTTCAGAGCTTCTGTTTCCTCAACCACAAAACAGAATACCCACTTTGTAAAGGGATGGGCAAGCTTAAATAAAATAATCTGTATAAAGGGACTGGCAAATAGCAGATTCCCCCTTCCAACATCATCTAAAGGTAGCCGTCCTGATTAGATGACCCTCATCAAATTGGAATTAATTGATCCTCTTCTAATTGAAAGGAATTCATCCATATTTTCCCTCTTAAAGAGGCTCTGGGAGTTGTATTAGTGTGTGGTGCTGTGAGTCATTGTCCATTAATATAGCTTACCCAGGGCTTGTACTAGGGCGTCCTCAAATAAGATAAGCCACCCATAAGTAAATAACAGGGCACTGGATAGATTCTGGGGACAGGGAAGGGGAGAGAAAGGACTGGCATGACCCAGGAATCTGGGAGAGGGTAAAGTCTGAGAAAAGACGCAGATGGGAAGAGTGTTAGATGAGACAGCTAAAGGTCAGCACTGGCTGAAAATAAGTGAGAGGCAGCTGACTGATGGTGCATCACCAATTCAGTGATACCCTATAGGAGCCACATACTCAAACTGAATTATCCAACACCAAGCAACCACAGAGGGAGCAGGAGTGACCAATGAAACGCAAGCTAATACAGGACTGACAGCCCCGGAATGTCTCAGGAAGTAGAGGAGCAGATTCTGCAAAGGTGGAGGATGCCTAGCTGGAAACTGGGCTGGTTAAATATCCATATAATGGGAGTCTTAACCCAGATCCTCTACTTCACTCAGATATACTGGGAAGACCAAAGAGGGGGTCTAGGGTAAAACTGAATTCAAAATCTTTAGACCAGCCGTTCTCCAGTCCTGGGCATGATTCTCAAGTCTCAAAGAACCCTCACAAAGAAATTACTTATGTACAGCTCATGGTATGTTAGCATATCACAATCCAATAATAATTTTTCAATGTTCTTCTCAATAGAGAATATTTCTGTGACTCCATTTATTTTTGCCTACCAATTAGCCTAACCTTCTTCTGTGGTTGTTCCCTCATCACAAAAAAATATCAATTTTATTGCAGGTCAGAAGTGTAGGGAAAGGAAACTAATTTTTCCTACTTTTTTAACTTCCTATTTAACTTTTTAAAAATTTATTCTAGTGGGACTAATAGTCTTAAAACAAATTTCTACTCTACGAGATGTTGATAAGATCTGGTATGTGATATATAGCATGTGCAAAAATAGTTTTTTCTTTGTTAAAAAACAAAAATTACTTTCTAAACTAACCTGTCTTGGAGAAAAACGCAGAAAATTACACTTAATTTTAAATTAACCTCTTTCTTTTTCATAAATTTTTAAATTGCATAAGAACATAATACAATTCTGCTAAATAACTGGCTAAAGCAAAAATGGGGTTCAATTTTTCTAAAGCTAAGTTTCATATATTTAATTTAAATACAGGTTATAAAATTGATTTTAATTAATGCTATTGATAATATGAAAATGTATTGATCCTCTTGAATAGTAAGGCTACTGAAATAATAAATAATAAACCAAAGCAATATGAATAAAAATATAGCTTAGACAGCTTATACATGCCTGAAAAACATTTTCTCACTGAGTAATATAATCAGGTTTAACTATAAGCCTTCCTGTTACAAAATTATTATACATACATGTTGGTTTCTTAATCTCTTATAGGCCTATAGAAGAGCATTAAAAATGTCATCTTTTTTAAATAAAAAAAAATTCACTTCTTTAATGTGAGACCTATGCTACTTTTTATTGTGGTAGTGGTTTTGTTTTCTTTTGTTTTGTTTGCTGCACAAATAATCAATTCTTGGTCACAGTTGAAATAAGCACAAAGAGATTTTCTTTTCAACTGATGTGAGACAATTTCTGTCCTTGCTCTTGATGCTTGTTAAACAAGAACAAACATGTTCACACATGTAAGGAGTTGAAAACTGCAGCAAAATAGCCATTGCCTTCTCATGCAAGGCAGGACACTGTCCTTCACAGAAACCCAGAACTCAGGAGGGAAAGATCAGAAAGCCTCATCTTGAAAGTATAAGCAGTTCACAGGTCCTTCCTCTATTCTCAAAGTCAAGTTCTCAGACCAACCAAGAGATTCAAAGAAAGGGCTCCTCACCCCAGCAAGTGTTTAAAGGGAGGGAAAATACTGTTCTGTTTAGACCTGCAGTTCTTCTGGGTGGTTTTTAATAAAACTTGAGGCTTGCTGAGTCTCAGCCCAAGCAGCAGTGGAAACGTGTCATGATTTCCTTTTACAACATGATTTTTTTTTCCCCAAGAATATTGTCACTCGTAGTCAAAACATTCTTTCCACAGCCTTGCAGAGACTCGTTCACCTGGTCCATGTGATAAAACAAGGTCCTCTAGGTAGGCTAATTTCTGCAGCCATTCTTCATCTTCAAAGGTCTCAACAAATCTGGCCAAACATTTTCATAAAAGAACCCCTGTAGAAGGAAATTCTTGAATCTGTTGAACGGTAATCCAGTAAACTTGATTCTTGATGAAGATTGTATAACTATATAGTTTTTATTGTGTGACTGTGTGACAGTGAAAACCTAGTGACTGACACTCCCTTTAACTACTGTGTGGACACATGAGTAATAAAATAATGGCAAAAATATATATAAATATTGGGAGGGATAAGGGGTATAAGATGGTTTGGGTGTTCTTTTTTAATTTCTTTTTTATATATTTTTTCTTTATTTTGGAGTAATGAAAATTTTTGAAAATTAATCATGGTGATGAATGCACAACTGTATGATGATACTGTGAGCCACTGATTATATATTTTGGATGGATTATACAGTGTGTGAGTATATCTCAATAAAATTTTATTTAAAAATAAAATACCCCTACAGCCCACTTTTCTGCTCAAACTCCCTGTTGAGATCTCTCCCTCTGCTAAGTGACCAAATTTCTATATGTAGTGGGAGATTTTATGTGGTCTTTGTTCACACATTCATGATTTAAACATTCTTAAGTGAACTGATCTTTCTTTAACTTAACTGTTTTTGTAGCATCATTTGAATTCACGGCATCTCCAGGAGTTTTTGACAAAAACACCTCTGAAAAAAAAAGAGGCCATGTTACGATAATGTCAGGATTTAAAAAAATTTTTTACAAGAAAGGCTAAACCTTTCATGGAACCAACCACTGATGGGCCACCTCAGTATAAGATGCCAACATAGTTCCTCCAACACAGATCTTACGTTTCTAGATATAAAGACAAACATTAACCATTGATGGCTTGTCCAGGCAGTTGTGGTTTGCTTGTTTATTGTAGCAGAAAAAGTTTTCTTGAATTTCATGATCATTTATAAATCTTAAAAACACCATATCATGATATTTATTGCTGAAATCTGTTGACTCATCAACCTGGATAGAGAAGCTATAGTTTCTCAGCATATTGTGCAAACCTCTTCATTACCATGTGACATGCCATCAATACATTGACTAATCAAACTGAGAATGGAACTTTTTGATTTGTCCTACTTCATTTCGTCCTACCATTTTATTCACTTTAATTTTACTAGAATTATTCGGTTTTCATTAACTGTAACTTGCCCTTTTGGGAGCAATAAGTTTTGCTTCTAAGCAACCTGCTCCCTGAAACTGAAGGTGACTTTCCAGCAAAAGCATTACCCCGTTTGTTTTGAGATTCCAATAGCCATTTAAAATAATCAGCACCTTTCCTTCTCAGATGGTCATGACTTCTAGGCAAAAATCATATTTTGCTGAAGCAATTGCTGTTTGCCACAGTTGCTATACAGTGGAATAGGGCAGTTAGATCCCAGCCAGGATAAAATCCATTGGTGAATAGCTTTCATGATAAAGAGGGATTTTTTCTGGTATGCCACCTGTTTCAGTAGTGCAGTGAAATGACTGAGGAGAGTTGTACTTCTTCTTTACTAACCTTATCAGAATCACCACTACACATAAGCCCAGGAAAGTACATATGGGAAAAAAACAAACATGCAAGAATAGCCAGGAAAATACTAAAAAAGGAAAACTTCGAGAGGAACTAACCTACCAGATATTGAAACATACAATAAAGCCTCTACAATTAAATCAGGGAGGTATCAACACGTGAATAGACAGATAGACCAGTGGAACAGAACAGAAGCCCAGAAATAGAACCATGTGCATGTGAAAAGTTAATACATGATAAAAACGGCATCTTAATTCAGTGGGACAAAAACGGACTTTTAGTAAATAGTGCCAGGATAACAAAAGTCAAGAGGGTGAGCTTACAAGGTCAGAACTTCAGAAGACCTGCACACTCTGGGAAGAGAGAGAGCTGCTGGCGGTTGCGAATACCTCCCAGTGGGTTCATGAGGCAGCTGCTACTAGTGCTCAGAGAAGCTGGAGGCCCAAACTAACTGCAGGGGACAGTCTGACAGCTAAGTCCCAGCACCAGCATCACAGAGCAGAGTTTAAGGTGGGTTCAGAGTGGAACTTAATGGCTGGCACAGATGTAATCACTGATATTTAGTTAGCACACATCATCCTATGCCTAAATTGAGAGGAAGGAGGGCATAGATTTATATAAAGGTGATAAGTCTTCATCTTCCTTAATAGGAAACCAAGACAATATCCAAAACTAAGTAAGGAATAGCAACACTGTAAATTTAATACTCAGGAAAGAATTAAAAAAAGATAAAGCAGCCAAAAAAATCTTAGGGAAAGGGCCCAGGGTGGGGAAGAGTGGGGCAGGAGTTTGCTTTGATTCAAGAGACTTTTAAAGCTATTTAGCTTTTTAAATTATGGACATACATTCAACTTTGATTTTTCATAAAGTAAAAGATAAAAGCACCTCAGTGAAGAGGTAAAAACTGTGGTTCTAAGGTGGCATTTGTTGTTTGGAAAAATATATTCAACATTATAAGTTAATTTCTTATTTGGAAAATGAAAAGGAAAATCACTGTTTTCATAATACAAACTACCGAAAGCAAGATGAAAAATCCTCTTTGCTGTATCATGTGAGAAATGGACAAGAAATTAGATTGTGGGCTCCATGAAAGAAGGTCTGTTTTACTCACTAATTATAACCATATTGTACAAACGAATAGATGAAAGAAAGATTGAACAGAGCAGCTCACAACAGAAAGAGCAGCCACTCACATCTGCATCAACCACAGACAATCTCGAGGGCTAACCAGGTGAAAACAACCACTCCTGTGCTCACGTTGCTCACGCTGCTGGTTACAGACAGATAACCAGATCATGCCAGTGCCATGTTATTAGGGCTGTTTTGGTCATGGGAACTGAGGATTGTGAGGCCACAGAAGATGGAGAAAATCACTCTACCTGGCAGTGACTGAAGGCAACCTTGAGTGTTGAGGGGCCACGGTGGATCTAAGTCTTGAAGGATGATTCAGAGTTTACCAGGTAAAGGAAGCAGAGAGAAGAAAATGGAAGAGGAACAAAGAGACAACAGACCCTGGTGTGTGCAAGGGAGAGTCAAAGCTCCTTGCGGGGGCAGAGCTGGGGGTGAGAGGAGGTGCACAGCTGGTGCTAAGACTGGGGAGGAAGGTAGATCTCCAACGTGAGTTCGTTCTTATCCTTCAGGCTCTGGGAAGCAAACAAAAGCAGAAAAGTCCCTTAGTCAGATTTGTTTTTTTTTAAGGAAGATCATTCTGATAGTCCTGTGAAGGAAGTACCAAGAGCAAAAATAAATAAATAAAAAATAAGAAAAGCGAATGCTTATTAAACACTTACTCTGTGCCCAGCACTGTGCTAAGACTTTACCTGCACTGTCTTATTTAATCCTCAGTATCACCCTGTGACTGGGAAGTTTTATCCCACCTCACAAACGGGGGCTTTTGTGAGACAGGGATGCTGAGAAATTAGAGACTGGGCTTTTATGTAAGAACGAAAGTGTCCTGATACAATCTGCCTGGGCAGGAACCAATCAACACATGGGGCTGGCCTGATTCCAGCAGGTGTGATCACCTGGCAGAACAGGAAGCATTTGAGCAGGTATGAGGGCAGTTCCTGACAAGTGCAGAATGACATTTGTTGAGAGAGAAGTAGGGTTAATTGCCTAAATATGGTTATTAAAGAGAGGTTCGGGAACATGATGTCAGAAGACATCCAACTAGTCTCCTGACACCCAGTCACCCCAGAGTCCTGTCCGCACTAGCTCTTGCTTATTTCATCTCTCCCTTAAGAGTCATTAATTACATCTCCCTTCAATAAGTTACCATGTATAAAACCTCCAGCCTGATACATGGCACAATACGTGTTCAAAAAAATGTGATTGTCTTTTGCCCACTCCGCTCTTCACTTGAATTCCCACCTCTCTATCTTTATATAAACCATCTTTTATGTAGTGAACTCATCATTCTTTCCCCCTTCCAAACCAGTGCCTCTTTCCAATTTCAGTAATGGCCTTCACCCACCCACCTACCCACTATCCATAAAAGTAGTTTCAGTGTCATTGTCAACTCTGCTGCTTCTTCTCCACACTCAGTCAAGTTCTACCTTGACCCTAACTCCAATTATTCTCTCTTCTGATCTGACCACCTCTGATGCACTTGGTCATCCAAAGAGCCTCCAGACACCAGTCTTGCCCATGCCAATGGAGCCTGCAATGTTATTTCCTAAAATGCACATCGGAGCCCTCTAATCTCTACATAAAACCCTTCCACAATAATTAAAATAAATGCTTCTATTTATGGAGCACCTCCCAAGGGCCAGGTATTATATGTCTATTCTATTTATTCCTTGCAACACTTCTTGCAAGAAGGTATTTCCATTCCTGATTTTGCAGTTGGAGAAAAGAGCTTTTAAAAGGCTAAGTTACTTGCCCAAGTTCACATAGGTAGTAAGCAGAAAACTGAATTTTGGCTCTTGGTCTCTTTGACTCCCAAAGTTAAACTAGCATTACTTGTTCCTCTAGACCAGGATTCAACAAACCTTTTCTGTTAAGGGACAGATAGTAAATATTTTAGGTTTTACAGGTCATCGGATCCCTGCGACTATTTAACTCTGACATTGTAGTGCAAAGGCGGGCATAGTCAATATGTGAATGAATGGGTGTGGCTGTGTTCCAATAAAACTTTATTTACAAAAACAGGTAGTGGATCAGATTTGGCCCACTGTTGGTAGTCTGCTAACCCCTGTGCCACAACATTATTTCCAAGATATAATGCAAGCTCCTTGACACAATAAATACTAATACTCATGGTGTGCTCACTTTATGCCAGTATCTGTTCACATATTAATTTAGTTAAATCCACACTATTATTATCATCCCTATTTTAGAGGCTGTGAACTTGTCAAGGTCACACAGCTAGTGACAGAGCCAGGATTCAAAGTTGGGCGGTCACGCTCCAACTCCCATGATCTCACCCATTCCCACAAGGCCTTTCATGCCCCGACCCCTTGCCCCACCTGGTCCTCCACCCCTACCCGCTACCTCCTTTCCTCACCAAACACCCTGTACTTCTTTCAGCCATAGATCAGCTGAGATGGGTGAATGAAAGAAGGAGACTGGCTAGCCCCAACTTCCTGCCCTGGAACATAATTTTGGTCAACTCCAAAGAGTCCCTGCTATCAGTGGGGATGGGGAAGTGGAGAATGAGGAGTGAGCGTGCCTACCCCCTCAAATGCTATTATAAAAATTTAGAGAGCTTAAATACAGTAACCAAAGTGAAAGTACTGACACAGTGGTTGGCAAATTGCCGAGGCTTGTTATTTAAAAACTTGTATTAGTCAACAGAGTGTGAACTGGTGTTGCAGCTATTTGCCTCCCAACAACTATTCTCTCCTTTTTCCTTAGGAACAGAGCACTGATTTTGTTTGCAATAGCAGCTAGAGGTGACCATGTGACACAGTTCTGGCCGATGACACAAACAGAAATCAAAAGTCAGCTGGAGACAACCAGCAAAAGTGTCTTTGTGTTTTTGTTTTTGTTTTTGTTTTTGTTTTTGGGGGGGGGTGTTTATCAAATAAGTATGCCATTCTCTTGCTTGCTTTCTTCTTCTTTCTGCCCAGAGTACAGTCAGAGGACTGGAAGTAGAGCACCTCTGCAGGTGACTGTGAGGAAGAAAGCTTTTCACCAAAGCTGGTGGAGCAGAAAGACAGAAGGAGCCTGGGGCACTGGTGGAATCAAGAGGCCTCTACACCCCACTTCACCATCCCTCTCTCCAACTTTTGGTCATGGGAGAAAAACAACCTCCTCTTTGGTTAAAACACTACGGTTAGATTTCTGATACATACAGACATATGCAATCCTAAATGAAAGACCTGGTCAACACATGGGAAACAGTTTCTTCACCATGGCATCCTCAGAAAAGAACATAGTTTCCAGAACATAATAGGGCTCAGTAAATGTTTGATGAGTGAATCAATGAGTAAATAAATGTACTAACAATAGACGATAGAACCACTAGATTATAGAGGTAGTTGTCCTAGGAAAAATTAATATGCATAGTGACCACTCACTTGCTAAGCACCCACTATGTGCCCTACATTCTCTCAGTAATCTTCACAATCCTTGGAAGTTGGTATTCCTATTCCCATTTCACAGATCACAAACTGAGGCACAAGGAAGCTGGCTAACTTGCCCAGTAAGTGTTAGGGCTAGGATTGGTTGAACATGGCTAGTGAATTGTTACAAAATTGGGGGGTGGGGGACAGCCCCCTAACCCCCAAGCTATATGAGCATGGACAATTCTTTCCTCTCTGCCTTAGTTTTCTCATTTATAAAAAGAATAGCAATAGCACCACTCTCATAGGCTTACTGTATAAAATGTGACATGTATAGAACACACTTAGCAGAGTACTATATTAAAGGATCAAAAAATGTCACCCATCAGCATTATTGTCATCATCTCCCCCAAAATCACTGCAAGAATCTATGGCAAGAATGGGGCCTGGCCCTGAAAAGAAGGCTCCAGAGGAGATGTGCAGGTGAGCAGGGGGCTTGCGGTTGTTGGATCCTGTGTGGTTTTTTTTTTAACTTTGGAGATTGTGTCCCAGCTTCTCACTGCCTCTTCAGCATCCCCTTCAGAGCACAGATCTTCACAGGTCCCAAAAATGCCTATGACATTTTGCTTTCTCAATTGAAGTTCTGATCATTCACTGAATTCATTGTCATTTCAAGCCGAGAAGCATCCCTTGGAGCCTGAGGGCTCACCCCTTAATTCTATGCAGGTGTCAGACAATACCCATGGGCAGAAAACGCTGTGCTCCTGTCTGGCTCTGTGCCTGCCCCGCCTCAGCACTGGGGAGAACAGCCCGGGAATTGGATGTGTCTGAGGCACAATGCGGGGGTGGATTTGAGTCTCTGATGCTAATCTGCCAAACTGAAGGTTTCACATCTGTCTTGGCACACAGACAGGCACGCAGCATCTAAAGAGAGTCAGTTACAGATTTGACCGGGTGGGGTGGGGTCCCAAGGCGTTGAATACAGGTGGGGCAAGATGCCTACTTTGACAAAGCGGGCATGGCAAATCTCTCTGATGCCCTGGGCCAGTTAAGAGATTTAGTGTGGGAAAAGACAAGGCAGGAAATTGCTGTATAAAGCATAGTCTTTAGAATCAGACAGTTCTGTTTGAATGCCAGACTTGATGCTTAGTAATTGCATAACTTTGCACACATTACTTATCCTCCCTTAGAAGCTATTTTCTCATCTGTAAAGTGGGAAAAATAATAGATCCTGTGGTTGTTATAAGCAATGAAAGACATAATTTAATAAAGCTTTTGGTACAGTCTTCAGAAAATATTTAGTTCTCAATAACTATATATCATGATAAGCATATTAGCATCTATTATGTGTACTACAAAAGCTATCAATGTTTCTGAACAATCAGTTAAAAACTGCTCTATGCTCTGGGTGGGATATTGGATTGTGACTCTTTTATTTGTTTATTGTTGCTTATCTATATTCTCTAATGGCGCTAAGATGAATAGGTATGTTAGTGTTTTTGTGATAAGAACTTATCTAATTTTTAAAGCGTGACTTTTCAGCACCTACTATGCCCTTCACCCTGTTTTAGTAGTTCTGAATATATAAAATTATGCAAAATCATTCCTGCTTTCAAAGGGCTTTCAATTTAACTGAAGAGACAGGATAAACGGAGAGTAAAGCAATATAAAAAATTTTAGTCTATGATAAGTTATATAGTTAAATGCTAATGATGCAGTAGCAGTGGCCACAATCCCTGTGGTAATTCAGAAAAGAGAGGGATCCACTAGGGATAGAATAGATGCCTTGGGCTGGCTGGCTCCAACCCTAGGAAGACTGAAATCACTGTAATTTGAGGTAGATGAGGAATAATAACAGTTAACCCTGTTACATTGCACTTCCTATGTGCTAGCTACTAGTCCAAGCACCACACAACAACCTCTGCCATTGTTGTTTTCATTATAATCCACACAACAACCCTATGCCATTGGTCTACTATTACTCCCATTCTAAAAATGAGCAAATAGGTTGCAGAGAAGTGAAGTAATTTACCCAAGGTCACACAACCAGTAAGGAACAGTTGGATTTTGCACTCAGACAGTCTCATTCCAAAAGCTGCTCTTAACCACTATGCTATACTTCCTTTCAGAAGGAAGGAAAGCTAATTCGGTTATGGGCAAGTAACAGTAGATGTTGTAACAAACAACCCCAAAGTCCCAAAACAACAGAAGTGCATTTCTTATCACATAACAGTTCGATGCAGAATTCATCAGGCATCCTTCCACACAGTGATTCAGGGACCCAGGCTCTTCCCGCCTGTAACTCCATCATTACAGAGGGCCACATAGTCTTCTCCCAAATTCTCCTAGAGGATCACACAGGGGTTTTGATGGCCAGGCCTGGAAAGCAGCATTCCTCATTTCAACAAACATTAAATATTCAGTCACACAGCTATTCCTAACTGCAAGGGAGACTGGGAAATGTAGTTTAGCCAGTATCCAGGAAGAACATGGATAGTAGCCAGCACTCACAATCTCTCCCACACAAAGTAAGTCCCAAACCATTTATCCAAAAGCAAAAGGAATTGAGAGAAACTTAGCTCCAAAGTCTGTTCCCAAACGGACTGCTCTAGGTTCCAATATCCAAAGAGATACAAGAGCATCAGTCCTAATTCTAGTCGAGATTCAACAGTACCGAAAGGGCCAGTGGCACAGATGGGATCCAACAGTCTAAACCAGAAAACTCTAGACCATGACTGAGTGCTTAGGGGCACCATACACAGAAACTTTTCCTTCTGCCATGTCCTCACCCCCACTTGCTGATCATATACAGCTAGTAGATGCCAGTAAGTCAGAGGCCCCAAGGTAGAGTTTGCCAGGACACCAGAACCCTAGACTATAGAATAGTTTAGAACATGGCTGAATTCAGGATAAGGTTCAGGTCCAGAAGAGGTGACCAGGTTGTCATGTAGGGGGAATTAGAGAAAATCCTGTGATTGAATTATTATGGGAGGTAGAGAGACAGGAAGGGGATGTAGAGGGGACAACTAAGAGCATTGTCACCCAATGGCTACATGTGCTCACCTGGAGATCACCACTGGCACACAGCTGGTTATTAGTTAAGCAGCCTTGAGAAGCAGGCATTGGGGAGGAGGGTTCAGAGGACTAGACCACAGACACTTTGACCTCAGAATATCCCAAACTTCTCCCCATCCCAAATTCCATGTCCTGGTAAACTGCACCACCATTCACCAAGCTGCCTGAGACAAAAATATCAGAATCATCACTGATTCTCCACTCAATCACCAAGCCCAGTGGATCCAAATATGTCTCAAATATCTCCCCTCCATCCTACCCCTCCCCACCATTGCTACCTTAACTCAGGCTTTCTTACCAGGGCTAAGGTATCTACATCTACTTGATTCTAGTTTTCCCTCCTTCCTATATTCATTTAGCCCTCCAGTAAATGTCAGAGCACTGCAGCAGATACTAGCATATTTGTTTCCCAATATCCTTAATCATATTATTCCTTACCAAATGAGTGCCAATTTGTTCAGGAAAGTAATATGTGCAGTTAAAAAAAAACTCATCTTCTCAGAATTCTTTGCATCTAGAGGTAATTATGTGACACAGTTCTGGCCAAGGACAAGTTGGCAGCTATCTCTGGTAGTTCCCTTCTCAGGACTGCTTTGGTAACTAGGGTAGGCCAGCACCTGAGGTAGATTCATCAGTTGTTGAGACTAAAAGCATACCAAGATGGCTAAATGCAGAAGCTGCCATGGTCAGGGGGCTTTGGGGTAGAGCTGGATCTCAAAGGATGGATAACATTTTTCCCAGCAGAGGGAAAAGCAGACACATTCCTTCCTTACCCCAAAGACTATCTGGCTTGTTGCAAATGGCCCAGGTGTAGAATCAATGAATTCAGGGGAACAGTATTCAGCAGGACACCCAAAAGTATTTTTCTTGAGAGCCCTTAACTGGGAAAACCTCAATTGTTCCCTGATCCTAAGCCAGCTGACCATTTTCTAGCTAACTCCAACTGAATGGCAGCCAGGGTTTCATACCTTGATCTCCTCCACAGCAGTCATCCTTTTGTTCTGTTAGTAGAAACCCGTGGGATCCACAGGCTTCTCTGTAGCCTGATCCATCTGCATTAAGAGAATTACTGCTCCCTGATTCCACTTAGCAGCTAGCATTGACCTCTAGACAACAGAGACGCTCCCCGAGTTCCAAACCTCTTCTGACCTCCTTTCAAGGGGCTCTGTAATCATTGTGGGATATGGGTCCATGTTATGATGGAGCTATGCATGATGCTGAAGATCCTCTACTCCTATGGTTTTCAAATTGAGATCTGCAGAGTCCTGGGGCTTCATCAAAAATGCCCTGGGGTTCACTAACGCAGACAAGAGGGAGTTAATGGGAATTCCACTTTTACCTTTTTCATATTGGGTTCCTTGGAAATCATGCATTTATATTCCTTACATATATATTTAATTTTGAACCACATTCTCTAGGTCAAGGACTTCATCTTACAGATGAGAAAAATGAGGACCAAAGAGGTAAAGTAAGTGCTAAGATTACAGAGCAGATTAAAGGCAAAGCTGGAAGGAGGACCCAGGATTCTTGTCTCCTAATTAAATGACTCCATCATACCGTGAGGTTGCTAGAACGGGTGACACTTGATCAGAAAAGAACATTTGATGCAAAATCTTTATGCAAGATAATTTTTCCAAATTCCCAACAACACCACATTGATTAGGAGGAATTTGATTTTAGGGGTTACAAAAAGTAGAAAATGGACTTTTAAAAGTAAATTTGGATTACAGTAGGAGCATTTTTTTAAAGGAATCCATCCCCACTAGGGACTCCCATTTGGTAAGCTAACTACTCTATATTGCATCTATTTTGAAGGTTCCATTGGCTAGAAAACAGATTTGTGTAAAGGAGTCTCCTCCCCTCCCCCAATCCTCCCAAACCCTATCCAACCTTCTGCTCACCAGTTTCCTGGTCACTTTTTAGCAACATCACTCTAGTCAAGGAAATAAAAGTATGCTTAATCTTAAGAAGGCTTAGAAGATCCATGTACATAAATATCCCTAAATAATTAACCACCACCCACCCCACAAAGTGTAGGTACCAGCCCAATCTACTTTGGACCCACAAATCTTCCCAATAGTTAATACAAACTTTATGTCACCAAAACCCAGTTTCAGTAGGAGCTTGAACTTGCCCCTAGAATTGCTTTAATTTATGATTATTTCAGAGGGGCTGGTTTTCAAATTGCAGGTCATGATCTCAGAGACAGGCACGAACCTCTTCTCAGCTTAACAGATTGGTTTCAGGAATGAAAGATCCCAAAGATTGACGTGTCATCTGTGTTTTGTAGGCAAGTATATACTTAACCACATACTCTACTGCCTGAGGAGAGAGTCATAACCTATGCATGTACAACAAAGGAATTTAGTTTCCCAGTTGGCAATAAATATCACAAGTTTCCACACTGAGCATGTTTAGGCATTTGACATATCACTCTGCAGATCTAAGAACAAGACAAAGGGTGGTTTTATGACAGAGCAGAATGGTGGGGAATCTAAGAACATCCAAAGTTCTCTCATCTAAAAATATTCCACAACCACCAACCAGATTTAACTACCTTAATCATTGAAAATACCATGCATCATTAAAGTCCAGACCCTCTTCCTATGGTTAAAGCAACCCCAGCATGTCCACGAGTGATGAGGATTCCCTGAGCTTCAGGACTGGAGAAGGGCAGCTGGAGGTCTAAGGGGTTTATACAGAGAGGCCCAGTACAGCAAATCAAAAATACAAGAGTTAATCAGAGGGATCAGAAGAGGAGAAGCCACTGCACCTTTGGTGTTTCTGTAGCTCTAATTTTACTAGTGAAATTGCAAAAAGTCTGATCCCATACAAAGTCCCTCACCCATTTCCTGGAGTCACTAAAAGAGCTCAGGTATTCTCATCATCATTTCTTCCATTGCCTTCCAGCGTCTACTCCATCAGGAATATTTGCTGTCTCAACCTCTGCTGTCCAAAAAGCTGCCTCCAGAAAACTTGTCACTATCACTGCTAGCCTTGGTCTCTTAGTAACCCCAGAGTCTAAAATTTATTCTTAGCACCCATTTCCCAAGGACACAATCAAGAGTCTCTCAGTGCTGGGTCAGTGAACAAGTGATGCATATATGGTTTCTAGACATCACTTACCCTTTTAGGTCTGTTCTGTTGCCCCTGAAGTAAACGTCTGTACCAGTATCCTAAGGTGAGTTCTAACTCAGAAGGTTTCTTGGTTCCTCACATAACCCACTCCATTGGTCTTCTGTACTCATCTGAACACTGTTTCCATTATTTTATTTAATCACCACAGCAACCACACATGGTAGATTATCCCCATGTAAGCCTATCCCTTATATACTGGGTTTCTCCAAGACATACCAACCTGGGGGTAAAATGGGGCTAACTTAATAGAAATTAGCTTCATTTCTTGATTTCCCTGTTTTAAGAGCCCAGGTGTTCCTGAGAGTCTCCCTCTTCCAAAGCAACCTCCCCTTGTGTGCTCACAAATAAGCTTCACTCTCTTCTAATTACCAGACTTCTTCCCTTAAATCCACCTTAGAGGACCAGCTTTACTGAATAGAACAAGGTCAAGGAGGGTATTGGTTTATCACTTTCAATATCATCCAATGCCACCCTTCACTCTCGCTTCCTGCAGAAAGAAACTATTAGTGTTTGTCATGGCCATCAAAGTTGCTAATGTACTACTGTGTCAGCCATCAAGAAATCATGACCATCCTAGCCAGCATTCTCAGGGTTGTGACAGAAATCCAAATCAATGCAAGTAAGCACAAAATGAATCTTACTTGGTCACATAACTTTAAAAAAATATCCAACATAGAACAGTCTTCAGGAATCTCAGTCTCCCTCCCTACTTCTATCCCCTCTGCTCACCTTTGTGCTAGCTTCATTCTCAGGTAGTGGCAAAATTTTGGTCACAGTCAGTCAGCTGCAAATTTACAGCTGTGAATAGCAGGAAGAGGGAGAATAAAAGCTTTTTCACTCAGCTGTAGAGTAAAAGTCCTGGTGAGGCTTCTGATTGCCTCAGTTTGTTTAACACATTCCTGAGCCAATCACTTTAATTAGAAAAATAAAAATTTAATTAGTCAAAAAGAAAGATAAACAACCCAATATTTTTAAATAGGCAAAAGATTTGAATGACATCTCTCTAAATGACCAATGAGCACATGAAAAAATGCTGAACATCATTAGCCATTAGGGAAATACAAATCAAAACCACAATGAGATACCATTTCATACTCACTATAACGGCTACTGTTTTAAAAAAAAAAAAAAAAAAAAAAACGTGTTGGAGAAGATGTAGAGAAAAAGGAACACTCATTCCTCATTCCTTTTTGGTGGGAATGCAAAATTGTTCAGACACTTTGGAAGATAGCTTAGCAGATCCTCAGAAACTTAAGTATAAAATTACCATATGACCCAGAAATCCCACTTATAGGTTTATAACCAAAAGAACTGAAAGCAGGGACTTGAACAGATATTTGCACTCCAGTGTTCATAGTGGTATTATTTACAATAGCCAAAAGGTAGAAGCAATACAAATGTTCATCCACAGATGAGTGTATAAACAAAATGTGGACTATTAATCAGCCTTAAAAAGGAATTAAGTCCAGATATATGCCACTATATGGATGAAACTTGAAGACATCATATCGAAGGAAATAAATCAGACACAAAGAAACAGATATTGTGTGATTCCACTTACTTGAAACAGCTACAATATACAAACATAGAGGGACAGAAAGTAAAGTACAGGTTACCAGGGATAGGGTTGGGGGAATGGCAATGGGAAGGTAAAGCATAATGGGCACAGGGTTTCTGTTGGAGGTAATGGGAAAGTTCTGGTAATGGATAGAGGTGAAAGTAGCACAACATTGGGAATGTGATTAATTCCACTGAATGCTATGCTTGGGAGTGACTGAAAAGGGAAAGTTTATGTTCTACACGTTTCCACAATTTTTTAAAAAAGGGCAACTAAAGAGAGAATGACAATAAAATGCAAAGTGTAATGACACAGGATAAAAGGCCCAAAAGGACATTATTGGGGCATATAAAAAATTTGGAATGTAGACTGAATGCTTTATATCAATGTGAAAGTTCTTGAATTTGATAACTCTGCTTAAGGTGATTATATAACTGAATATCTTTGTTCTTAGGAAGTGTACATGGAATTATGATGTGTTCAAGGAGCATGATATATACAACCTACTCTCGAATGTTTAGAAAATAGATGAAAGAAAGAAAAAAAAAGGAAGGCAGGAAGGAAGGAAGGAAGAGGGAGGGAGGGTGAGGAAGGGAGGAAGGAAGGTTGAGCAAATGCTGCAAAATGTTAATATTGGTGGATCTGGATATCTGGACATCTGAGGGGATTATGTTGGAGTTCCCTATGTGGGTTTTGTATTATTTTTGTAACTGAGCTGTAAGTTTGAAATTATTTCAAAATAGAAAGTTTAGGAAAAAAAAAATTAGCCAAGCCCAGATCATGTGCCACCTCCTATGGAGAAGGGTGGGCATGGGGGAGTGTTGGCATCAACTGAAATAAGTGGAATAGTTTCCTCAGAGGAAACCTGACAGATCCTGTCACCAAAATAAGGGCAAGAAGAATGCCAGGAAAGTGAAAGCAACAGATTCCCAAACAGACTTTATTCCAAGATCCCACATGTCTTTTCTTACTCAGGTTTGATGGAGAACTGGGATTAAAACCAGATCTGGGCTGTGGGGAAGAGAGGGCATCAGTGCACCCAGGTGTAAGGAACTGGGACCTAAGAGGTCAGGAGAAACAAAGTAAGGACAACTGTTGATTCCATTTCAAACTAGCCTTGCACAAATCCCTGTCTCTATTTGGGGCTCAGGTCCTCATTCATGAACGACTTGACCTAAATCATTGTTATTAACCCGTGGTACTTATGCCCACTGAAGCTTCATGATTTTCCCATGAACGAACTTCAGCACAAAATATTTGAAATCTACTTCCATCTTGCTCTTCTCAAGTATGTCCAGATATGATCATTTTAGCAGCCAAAAAGCAGTGCGAATACTCTCACTAATGGTTTTCTATTCAAAATGCTGGTCCTCTAAGTTCAAAGACATTTATTGCCTTTTAGAACTCAATAAAACCATCCCCCTTTCCAAAGAAATTATTTTATATATATAAAATAATAAAACTTTAAAATTTTTCTAACTATTGGAAATTTAGAAAAGGTTGTTCCCACTGAACAAGATGGTCTTCAAGTCCCATCATGCTCTAAAAACCTATGGTTTAATGATTCTTTCAGTGGGAAAAGTGGTGTTGCATCCCCCCTCCCAATTTTCTACACCTCTGAGAAAACTGGTTTGATCACTGAGCCATACAGGCAAACACTCCAATCTATCAGATGCAAGTTTTATCCAAATTAAAAGTTTGATGTCTATAGTTCACACCCACCAGGATGGTTATAATAAAAAATTCAGATAATAACAAGGGTTGGAGAAGACTGGAACCCTTATACATTGCTGGTGGGAATATTAAATGGTACAGCCACTTTGGAAAGCAGTTTGGCAATTCTTCAAAATGTTAAACACAGAGTTACCATATCACTCAGGAATTTCAAGAGAAATGAAAACATATGTCTACACAAAAACTTGTACAGCAATGTCAGAGCAGCTCTATTCATAGTAGCCTAAAAGTGGAAACAATCCAAATGTCTGTCAACTGATTACTGGATGAACAGATGTCAGACACCCATACAATGGAATATTATTTGGCCATAAAAAGGAATAAAGTACTGATTCATGCTCAACATGCATCATTATGTGAAAGAAGCCAATCACAAAAGACACACACTGTATGGCACCATTTTTATGGAATGTCCAGAATAGGCAAATCCATAGAGATAGAAAGTAGATCAGTGGTTTTCCAGGGTGAGGGGAGGGAAGAATGGAGAGTGACTGTTAATGGGTATGGAGTTTCCTTTTGGGGTGATGAAAATGCTCAAAATGGATTGTGTTGATGGTTGTACATATCCATGAACATACTAAATACCACATTGACGTGTACAGTTTAAATGAACCAATTGTGTGATATGTGAATTATATCTTGAAAAAAGCTGTTAAAAAAGTATAGCACCTAAGATCAGGTTAGCAAAAAGATTAATATTGCTTGTCAAATACAATTACTCTGGTGCATTTGTTGCCTTTCCTGCCTGGTATCTAGTCTCCCTTCTGGTGACAAAAGTGATATGATTTTGGTTGGAGAGGATTACTCCATGCCAACTCTGAATTCAGGTGTTTCTTGTGAAGTTGCCTCCATCACTTCTAATCCTCCAGGCTCCCTGGAGGGGAGCCCAGCCTTCCTCTTTTCTAATTGGCTGTGAATACAAATAGATACAGTACAGGGAGCTGTTAGAAGGTCTTTGCAACCATGAAGGAAGAAGCAACCTGGAATGAAGACAACGGAAAATTAAGTAGAGCTGAGAGATGAAGAGAAGATGAGTTATGGTTACTTATGATTTGATTCCAGCCATGCCTGCAGTCAGTTCCTTCTGACCAGCTAAGACACTTCCCTGGTGGCAGTGACTGGTTCAGAGATAAGCACATAACACCTCTGGTGACCATGATTGGGTGAGAGATAGGCACATGATTCAAATAAGACCAACTAGGGCTTATAAGACTCAACTCCAGTTCCTTTGTTTGAGCTCTTGAGGACCTGTTATAGATTGAATTATGTTCCCCAAAAGATATGTTGAAGTCCTACTCCCCAGTACCTCAGAATGTGACCTTCTTTGGAAATAGGGTTGTTACAGATGGAATTAAGAAGGTTAAAATGAGGTTATAATGGAGTAAGTAATATATAAGTAATTATAAGTAATGACATATTATATAAGAAGAGGAAACTCAGACACAGAAAGAGACATGGGAGAGAATGCCACATGGCAATTGAGGCAGCTCTAGCAAACTAAGACAGGAGCCCAGCCTTCCTCTTCTCTAATGGCTGAGTCCAAATGTATGCAGTACTGGGAGCTGTTAGAAGGTCTTTGCAACCATGAAGGAAGAATCAGCCTGGAATGAAAGCAGAAGAAAATTAAGAAGAGCTGAGAGGTGATGAGAAGATGAGTTATGGCTACATATGATTTGATTCCAGCCATGCCTGCAGTCAGTTCCTTCCTCTGGACTCCATTACAGAAGCCATCAAGTTCCCTTTCCTACATAAAACAAAATGGGTAGGGTTTTCTGTTACAACCAAAGAATCCTAAGAGAAAGAAATTGCAAGTGGCTTACCTGAGCACTCTCTTGATAAATGTATCTGTACTTAGTGGAAGATTATGTCTGTCTGTCCTTGGTGTGTGTCCAGAGTTGGCACAGGGAATGTTAGCACCAATGACACTTAGTTGAAGAAATAAACCCAAACCTGTGTGGCAGAAAATGACCTATCTTTAGCAGCAAAAGATTATTGATAATTGATCATACTCCAATCTCCATTCTTAAAAGAGGAAATGGATTTATAAACCTAAAGAACTCCCATTGCTCAGGAAGATACAGTTGGCCAATTTTTTTCCCAGGATATCAGGGAAACCAGTGCAGTGAGATACCATCTGATTTGCAAAGTAGCAGGTACTGTAAACACTAATGTGCTGATCAGCTTTCAGAGAACCAACCAAGCCTCAAGCTAAAATAAGGAGATTTGCATGGGCTTCTATGATTCAGTTATCTTTCTGATTAGGCTTTAGTTGCACTTTAAGGATTAATTCCTTTAATATACGGAAAGCACTGGTAATGCATATGAATCTACTCACCCTTTAAGGAGCTTTGTATTATGTTTAAATACCTGGAGCATTCATGATATATTGTGAAACTCAAATCCCCAAAATGAACAATTGAGGTCTTATATCCAGCTTGGGAGATAAAGCACCTCAAAGACCTTCTTTGAGGTATAGAAGGACTTGCGGCATACTTACCTTTGGGTTTTGAAAGATCTGAAACAAGTTTGTCTGACTACAGAAACAGAGACTCTTTACCACTGCCCTCTCCTGCCAAATGCAGTTCCTAGGAAGCCAAAAAATTTTTTTCATTTTCTTGCTTCTCCTCTGGAAGAAACCTCACAGATCAAAAGATCTATTCCTTGCCCTTCAGACCAATCCTACAATATTAGCCTTCAGAAAACCAAATTCAAACAATAAAGGGAATTCATCAGATCATATTACTGAACAGCTGGGCATAGGTGAAGCTTCAGACAAAGCTTGAACTAGCACTCACATTTTGAGATCAGGATTTGGTTTCCTCTTGTCCATTTCTTTAGCATATTGTTAATCTACTTTCTTGCATGTTGGTTCCATTCTCAAGAAGTCTCTCCCTTTATGGTGCGAAGATGGCTCTTACAATTACAAGATTATTTATTTGCACCCAGCAGAAAATTGTCCCAACATTTCCAGCAAAAGTCCTAAGTTTCCCTGGATTGGACTGGTTTAGATCACAGTCCCACTGCTGAACCAATCACAATGGTAACAGAGAGTGCAAAATGCTGATTGGCTCAAGCCAGACAGGGTTTATCCTTGGAACTAGGTAGAATGTCAGTCTCACCCAAACTACATAGCTGAGAAATATGGGGTATAGCAGGTATGGGAAAGGGGAGTATGGTGGATGGCAATCCACATATACTTGTCATATTCTGAGTTACACATGAAGCAACAGAAACCCAGCAATATTACATTATAAGAAGTACACAATGAGCTAAATTAAAGAAAAGGAAACTAGCTCTCAAGCCCACTGCCCTAAAGAGCATTGTTCTTTCCTCTCTATATTAAAATGACTCTCAACCCAAACTGAACAGATAGTATTTCTAAAGTTTCAGGAAGAAAAGACAGACACATTCCACTCTCTACAGGTATGTGAAGGAAAGTAAATTACTTGCAGGTAAGCTCCAATCCTCAGGCCCAGGCTCAACGATTTTCAAGAATAAGTAACAAAAAAAGAAAAATCACAAGAACCCAATCCATAGACCAATTCAGTCATCACAGCCAAACAGAGCAACACAAGATTCCAGGAAGGGTGAACAAAGGAGAAAGTCCCAGCTTTCTTGGGCCCTGGGGCCATCTCCAAATTTGAGGGAGGAGGCTGGCGGCCAGAACTGCCTTTCCTTTGTTCCTAATCCTCCACCGGGCTATTTGCATTTCATTTCTGTCCGGGATGATTTAAGGCGCCCAGTGAAAGCCCTTGGATGTGGTTAGGATGTTCATGCTCCAGTGATAAATAATGTGACCAATGTGTATGGCCTAGAGTCACCGCATTATCAAAGAGCTCCTTGGAAACAAGGCAATTGGTGCAGCTCTTTTTTCCTTCTTCTCCTTGTTTTATTTATTTATTTATTTAATCCACGTGATGAATTGATTTCTTATCCCTTTCCAAGCATTTAATACCAGTCTAGGAACTGACACTCATCCTGTCTTTAGAACCAGATCTTTTGAAAACTGCTGTTCTACTAGAGCTTTGATCAACCGGTCAGAGTTGAAAGAAAAGGATGAAGGACACCAGGCCCCTTTCTTATCCTTTTCTCTCCGCAGCCCTCTCCAGACACATTTTTTTCCCCAATTGAAATCTCCTGGTTGACTTCAAAGGCAGCTCTGCCTCCAGAAGAGATAATACTGGGAGGGAGGGAGGTGAAAGGGAGAAAGCAGAGGGGAAGGAGAGGGATCTCTGGAGAGGGAGAAAAGCAGGGTGGATGGTATCTGAGCCTGTGGTCTGAGCCATGTCTTTCACCATTGACTCAGGAACCCACTGGGAAGATTCAGTCTCTACTTGGCAGGAGATGTGACAGTAAGAACTCAGTAGTCAGGGCTTGTCTTTGCTGGCAGAGAAATTGGGTTTGGGCAGATCTAAAATGAGGTTTGATTCCTTTACTATACAGAAAGCACTGGTAATGCATATGAACATACTCACCCTTAAAGGAGCCTTGTATTAAGTTATTCATGATTTCTGAAACAGCTCGTTAGATTCACCCCCATTTCTGCCACAGTGTTTAAGAGCTTTGGACTCTGGCAGGCCTGGGTTCAAATTCCAGCTTTGCTGCTTAAGTATGTTCCATTGGGCAAGTCTTTTAACCTCTCTAAGCCTCAGGTTTTCGCCTGTTAAGTAAGAGTGCATTGGACTGTCCTTCCCCCTTCCATTGCATTCACAGTAACCGAAAGTACTGGAAAGCTGACCAAAGTATGGTACTTCCTATGCTAAGATGAGGTCCACCTCCAGGACTGAAAATTTCACCTTCCTCTTATGCCCTTATGCAGGCATGGAAATATAGAAAGAACTGTGCTTCATTGGAAGATCTGAAATATTCCAAGGTCTGTATTCCTGGGGATACATGAATTGTGAGGGAGCAATTAGCCAAAGGAAAAGGGGTACCATAAGGTACACTCACGGATGGGTGAGGATGGAGATAACCCAAGGCTCTGAGCCGTGACTTACAAGGTCACACTTGAATTGCATCACTCCTTCTCCAAAACTATGAGTCAGAAGAAAAGAATGAGCTGAACCAGATTTCAGGTTCTGAGCATGTCTACTTGGCAAGAATAGAGGAGTAGACCACCCACTCCCCAATTACAAGCAGGGACCTTAGACAACATCAGTGGGTGTAGGGAAAGCACTTTATAGAGAACACATGTCAAGACCAATTTCCCCCATTATCTCTTCTCCCGTAGAGCTAGAGACACTTCTCTGGGTCAGAGATAAGGTGACTAGTGTCCAGGATACAGGGATCATAATAGTACTTGCCCCTTCCAGTTATTACTAGGCTATGATAAGATAATGCATATTCAGTGCTTAGAATGATGCAAGGCATAGAATACACACTCAAAACATGGTACCTATTATCATTATAATAATAATTATTATTGGCACTTCAAGAATGTTCTATTTGTTTCATTTAGATTATAAGTTCCTTCAGAACTTCCTCTTTTCAAGATGGAAACATTAAAACACGACTTGGATTTCAAATGCCATTTTGCTTGGTGGTGATTTGGGCACTGAGGCTGATAATGTTTTCTTTTCTACTGTTCAATCATCATAGAACTTGGTTTTATGATGTCATAAAATCCCTCTGCCCAAGGACAACCAATTAGCAATCATCAATAGATGACTGAGACTTCAACGCAAGGGCTCATTTTTTCCATTTGTTTTCCAAGGGCAGAGGTGGCTGTTTTCCGGAGCCACGGTGGCTCCATCTGCATTAGACCCTCCAATAGAATGATTTACAGATGTCTCTTTGGGGATACCTTGCCCACTTTGTGGGATCATTATTTTCTAAATCACATTCAGGTTTCTTTCTGCCATTTGTCATGTACCTGAACCCTTTGTGCCTTCCCTCTAAGCTATCATCCTGTGGTTACTCAAGAACTGCCAACTGGCTTTTCGTATTAACCCAAGTAAAACATCATTAAGAAGGGTGAGCCTGTGGCCAAATTCATTGCTTAATGGTCTGCAAAGCCAAACAGAAATAAATTGGAAATATCTGAACCAAAGACCTCTCTGCTAGCAAGGAAAGTGAAACTTGATTCTATAAACCTGAAAAAATAGTAGAGTTGATATTGCTGTGTTGCAGAAACTTTTCCTGAAATAAAGTCATAGAAGAAATGTACCATTTCTCCTCAGATCTTGTAAAGATGCCCTAGAGAGGAAGCCATTTATCTACCCCTTCCTTGCCACTCCTGCCCTTCCTCCATCATCTCACCCTTAACTCTACCACCCCATCCCCAGCTCAACCACTTCATCCCCCACCCCTACCTCTATCACCATCTACACATACCTTCACTGCCATCCAATCCCAGAAACACATAAGCAGAAAACCCAATTACCTACAAGGGTAAAACTCAGGCTGACATCAAATATCACACAGCATAAGACAGCGGATCACAAATTCTGAGAAAAGAAAGGATGACCCAAGAATTACAGTAGAAAGGAGGTTATCCTTCAAGTTCAAAGCAACAACCAAGCTAAAACATACCAAAAAAGAAAGAAAAAGTCAGAGAACATAGCATTAATGAGCTCTTTGGGGGCTTTGGGGGATGTAGGCAGTGGGGGGGACTTCTCTATCAAATCCAGCCAACCAAAAGATGTTTCAAAATAAAGAATTCAGACAAAGAAACATTATGGTTAAAACTTTATAAAAATGAAAAGGATAGGTAGGGAACACAAATATATTGAAATGTAGAACTAAAGCTTTTTAGCTACAAAGAGTGTAATTTTAAAATAAAATGTGAAAAAATATATAACTAATAAAAATTGAGAGATAGAAAACAGGTGAGAGGATATATAAAGGTTCTAACGTCCTAGAGTATCATTTTAAGGAGTTACAGATATGTCTAAATTTAAAAAACATGTTTAAAAAAATAACCTAATTATTTTTTATAATCTTTATGTTTATGTTTTACTTTTAGTAGAATATTTCATGAATTTATCCCTAGTTGTGAATAAATATTTATGTGAGGTTTTAGGAATTCCCTCAGTTTCCTTTACTCTTATGAAATAACAGATTAAATTTAATACATTTTTATTTTAAAGACATACATAGCTTATTCCTACTTTTCTAATTTTTTCTATTTATTCTTTTATCTGCACACAGAGAGAAGAAGAGACAAGACGGAATTGTATCACAAATGCTGAGAGTGGTTATTTCCTTGTGGTGAGATGGGAATTGTCTTTAGTTTCCTTCTTTGTATTTTGCACAAAAAAAGAAGTTATATAACTTCATCATCAGGTACAATTTTACAAAAACAATGTTATTAAAGAAAATTAAAATTCTGGATTAGATCAAAAAAGAGTGATTGGTGCCTGCCTCCAGGCTTCTTGGACCCCTTTCTGACAGGCCAGAGGGGCCCTGGGGAGTGACCAGGACTGTCAGGATGAAAGATGTTCCGTCTGAGGCTTGTCTCTTGGACTATTTTCTATCTGCACCAGAGATGGATTTCCTAGCAACTCAACTCATAAATTCCCCCATGGAGGCACCACGAAGGATCTGGAAAAATTAATGTCTGATGTTCTAAATTGCAGGAAACTGACATGAACATAAACAAAGGTGGATGCAGTGAAATGACCAAGGCTTGGACTCTACCCTTTCTGACCCAACCATCCAGAGATTAAGACAAAAGCAGCAACAAATACTCATCAGCCCTTAGGGCCAAATTATTTATTCCTGAAATACCAGAGAACTTTAAGGAAAACAAAAAGTTTTTGAGAGAAAATGAGCAGAAGCGGAAGAAGACTTGTTCCAGCCAAAATTCAGTGACACTAGAGGTCATTGGGCTTCACAAATTTGGGGGCTCAGCAGAATGGGGCAAGTGGAGAGGGCCTAGAACTCCTGGGATTACCTCCCATATGGTTCTGGTGTGCAGATGGTTCTGAGCAATGGATAGAGATTCAGGAGGGGCAATAAGAGCAGACATCCATGAAAATGTTGTGAGTGCCCCCAGAAAACCCCAACATGAGAGAAACAACTTTATTTTTATGCATGCACTGAGCACATTTTACTCATTAAATCCCATTTAGTTTTCCTTTTGAGGTCAGCACTACTATTATCTCCATTTTACACATAAAGAGACTGAAACTTATACAGGGTAACTAACTTAGCAGGTCACCCATTGATCAAGGTGTTTCTCTCCCAGTAGACTGTAAGCTCCCTGAGAGGAGGACTTCTGTCTTATTCACCCTTGTACACCCTGAGTGTGCAGTGAATGCATGCATACATGACTGATGGCCACTCGGCATGGACTGCTTCTAATCAGACTCCCCCTGCGACTTGGGGAATGTGTTGCTGAAGCATTCCAGTGGGGGTGACAATCTTGAACTCACATTGTTGCCCAACATAAGCTCCAAGTGACTCACCAAGAGACTCAAACTTATGACCTGAGGTTCATTAGCTAGCACAGGGCTTGGCCCCAATAGCTGAGCCAGTGCAGTCTCTGCTAAAATAACTCATGACAACACAGACTCTCAACACGTCCTTCAGGCCCTGTAATGATCCAGCAGGGTGATGGGCCACACCTCCTGTGCTGGGAGAGAGAATCTAGAGCGGAAAGTCTAGTGCTGCCCAGATAATACAGATTTTCCTTGGACAGCACTGGCCTGAGGTGCTTCCTCGATTACTCCCTTGGCCTTCACTCAGCAATAAATAAACTTGGGAAGAGGCTCTCCTTTGCTTTTCCTAAAGCCAATTCAAAAATCAATGTTGCCTGTGAACTGAGAGGCAGAGCACTTACCAGTGACATATCAAACACATGAAATGCTTGCTATATCTTCACAGGTGGAGCTGGAAACTAAAATTGACAATACTTCAGAATCTGTCCAGTTCAATTAAAAGAAAATGAAAAGGCACATTTCAAAACTTCAGGTCATGGTTGGAGGAATGCAGCTGCTGGATGATGCAATGGAAGTTTCAGAGAAGGATCCAAAGAGACTTCTAGAAACAAGACCTTGGCAAGAATTGTGAACTTGAAGGAGGCCAGTTGCCGTAAGATAGCACCACAGACTCTGGTGGTGACAAATCTGCATACACTGAAATGGAGATGATTCTTTGGTTTCTGAGTATCCTTTCACTACAAGTTAGCTTTTTATCCAAGACTGGCTTCTTCTTGAACCCATTTTGTACCTAGAGCACACACCATCCCTAAGAGTTTAGTGAAGGCTTTGGGGATACAAAACAATAGATTACAATAACAGCACAAATTGTGACATCAGACAGGCCTGAGTTTATGTCCCAGTTCTGCCAGTTAAGAACAATATACAAGTTACACTGAGTTAATAATAGTACTACCTAATGGAGATGCTGTAAATTAAATGATGGACCCATGTAAAACACTTAACACAGTGTATGGCACACTGCATGAACTCAGTAAATGTTAGCTATCTTTATCCCTATTATTACTATTATTATTCACAATATCACAAGGAAGGAAAAATTAATAGCTACCCCTAACCCCCATCCAAAACTCACTCTACTTGCTACAGTCCCAGAAGAATTGATGTTATGTCTTGTTTCCAGTTATCTTTGCCCATCTTTCCTATAACTGTACAGATAATAACATAAACTTGTAACACTGACTGAGGGCTTACTGCATGTCAAGGACTATTCACCTCAACCAACAAATCCAAGAGCTAGCTACTATTATCATTTCCATTTTACAGAAGAGAAAAGTGAAGCACAGGGCAATTAAGCATGTTGTCTAAGAGCATACATCTAGTAATGATGCAACTGGATTGGAACCAAAGCAGTCTGGCTCAAGAATCTGCAAGCTTAACCATTCACTACCCTACCCTACTCTGATAGAGATCAGCTGACATCACTCTGAATATATCTACTTTCTCAGAATTCAAAAAACTGTCAGCAGGAATTTTTAACTGGCACATTGATCTGACAGAATCCTCCTGAGATGACGCTGACTGATCAGAAAGTATATGTGGGTTGCCCAGAGACCTACAAATGGTCAGTGACAGATCCACAGGCAGCCCAACTGGGACCAGGTTTCCTTGAAAAATTGAAAGAAAGAAGCTCAAATGGCAGTAGGCTCTCCCTGAATGACCTTGGATCGGCTTCTTCCTTGACAATTGTGCTTACATACCAGATACAAGGCTAATTTGCTTGCCTGTTATTCCTGGGAGAAGTGATGGGAAGAATTTGGAACTAATATTAGATCCAAGGACACCAGAATGGAAGTTCTTGAGCCGAGAAGGACAACAAAGGCTTTTCCCAGCCTTTAGGGGATATTCCAAGATACTCACCCCAGCAGAGGAGGTGCTGAGATGGGCAGATTCCACTCTGGACTAGGAGAATGGTGTTAAATAGTACACTGGGCAGTGCCATGCTGACCTTGACCCAGAAGGAATTTCTTAAAGATTCTTTAGAGAGTGCTATATGAAAGAAAAGAGGCAGACCATCTCCTTGGGACCCCAGTGATGGAGCTCTGTCCCTAGGACTCAACAGGGTGGGGGCAGAGAACCTTCCTCCTCTTTGGTGATAGTTCCCAGTTCAACATCAGCAGAAGTGGCCTAGTCACTGGGCGTGTCTGAGCAATGGCTGCCAATGGTGGCAGCATCAAAAAAGCTTTAATTCATACCCAGAGATGCATAAGCCACCCCACCCTCCCCACCCCAGAATGCTGTCAGGGGTATAGGGACACCAGTGAGTCTCCCAAGCAGAGGCTTTAAATCAAAGACAGCTGAGAAATTCCAAGGGCCCCTGAGAAAAGGTCTACACACAAAAGAATATCTCTTGTAATTCTTTCAATAATACCAAAAGACAGTTACTATTATTATATCCATTTATAGATGAGAAAATCAAGACATAGAGATTAAATAAGTAGAATCTCACCTTTTTCTCTCCCTGGCTTTCTGCCCCTGCACATAGGAAGAACTTCAGGCCTCTTGGAAGAATTGGAAAGACATTTCTACCTGTCCTTCCACCTTTTCATTTCCTCCTCTCAAGATGATTTATCACATTAGGGTGACAGAGAAAAGCTCAGAGTACATGTACTTCCTTCCCTTGTAGGCTCTTGACTTTTTCAGAGAAGACTGCCTCCACCGATACACACACACACACATATACACACACACACATTCTCTGCCCCTCCATCTGGTAAGCCAATTCCAAGGGCTTTGTTTCTTGTGCTCCTGCCTCATTTTCCCCATAACTGCTGTTAAGGGAGATGTGTTGCCTGAGTCAGGATTAATTCTACTGGCTTACCCAAAATGTGAATCAAAAGAAAATATCTGTGGTTTTCTGGTATGATGAATACTTGTGTTTCTCATGGGGATTCAGTGTGTGGGAGATGGAGCAATCAGAACTCAGAGCTGAAACTGAAGTGAAAAGAATACTTTAAACTTGTTCCAACATGCATTTAAGAAGGCAGGAAAGATTAAAAGTGATCAAAACGCCTCAGAAGCAAGAAGACCGACACTAGTTACTTTCAAATATTTGTTTTTTAGCTCCATTGTACCATTTCCTCCTCCAAAAGAAGTTTAACTAATAAATAAATAATAGAAGCAAGTGCCCGTTATGTGCTGAAAGCAGTGGGGGCCATCAGTGTTCAGAAGGAAAATAGATCAGGGACTGTCTTGAGCTCCCTTTGCAAAGGCGGATTTGTCTAAGTGCACACATGGATTCATACACATACACACATCCCCCTTACACACACACATACACACCCTGATCCTTGTTCCCTTCCCATGTCTCTGCCATTTGCAGCCTAGGGGGGAAGAATCGAGGAAACAAAGAGTGAAGATGACCACATCTATTGTGTTCATTCATTCATTCAACCAAAATTCTTTAAGCACCTTCTTCGCCATACCAGATAAACAAGACACAGTGTCTGCCTGTGAGGAGCTTCCATGGAGCATGAGGGCCAAACAAGAAAATTGATGATCACACCACCAAGAATCCAAGGCTAAAATAACGACAAGGACAACTGATATAGGAGTTCAGGTTGAAGGTCCGTAACAACCAGGAGGGGTCAGAGAAGCTCCCCAAGGAGGAAAGCTTTAGCCTATCCTTGAAGGATGAGATGATTTGGATAACTATTGGTAGCCCACAAACAGAGGAACATGTAAATGAAAGAAAACAAGGTAGAGTCAGGGCCAATCCCCTTCCCTTCCCCCAACCTCCACCATCATTCTGCCCATAAGTTAACAACTTCTCATAATTATTTTGTAGACCACACCACATACAACAGATGCAGCTCATAAACACAGTGTCAAGTGTAACTGTGGAGTGGAAAACATGTAAACAGATAAACCACAACACAGCATGCTAATGGCTCTGACAGATGCAACTGGCTGGGAGAGAGAGGAGAGTCCAGGCATTGGAGTCAGATCAACCTGAATATGACTCTTCACCCTGCCACTTTAAAGTGGAGACAACTTGTACAATTTGGTTTTGTTTTCTGAATTTCAGTTTCCTCATCCATAAAATGGTAAAAATAGGAGTACTATAAAGAGAAGGCAAAATGACCTAGATATAGGCTCTGTAGGAATGCTATAGTAGCATTCATTCAGGAAATGCTCATTGAGAACATCCATGAGCCATTGTTCAATATATAGGGTTATAATGGGGGATGGACAGACTAGATCCCTGTCCTCGTTTTTGCCTTCAGGTGCATTCTTTAGCCCTTCCTGGAGTATGTATGAAGAGTTACATACTCTAGGCTCCATCCACTTTCTAGAATTGCAAAGGGAGACTCAGTGATCAGTGTGTGACCCAGCTTCTGCCTTCACTGTCCTTTGACAAAGTCTATGTGAAAGGCAGACTGACTTTCCCAGGACAGTACTAGAGACAGCCATGAGATCACGGTAGTGAAAAGAAGGCTGGTCGGATGGGTCTGGTCCCAGCACAGCCTCTGACCTGTCTCCAAGGATTAAGCACATCATTCAGGGTCATTCCCCCTCTAGGCTTCACTGTAGAATGAGGAAGTCGGACTAGATGGTATCTAAGGCCCTTTCCCACTCTTAGAGCACTGATATCTCACCCCCACATATGCAGTGCTAGAGAGGAAGAGATTCACCAGCCATGATGTCTAGCCTCAAGGTTAGACTGGCGGTGAGCTGGTGGGGAAAACTGGAAACACAATGACAGTAAACAACAGCACAAGACAATATATGCTCAGTGCAAAATGGAGAGGGGGTGTCACCACTAGTTCAGAGACATCACTGTGAGATGGGGTGGTGTGGGAGGGCTTCCAGCAAGAGGTGGACTTGAGATCAAACTTCTAAAGGGTACAAGGCTTAGTGTTAGGGCAGGGGGCATCAGACAATCTTCTAACTACCAAGTCACTTTTGTTCATTTAACAAAGGTGTGTTCTGTGCCTATTTTTGCTCCCCTCTTGGGATACGTGAAAAATTCATGTTGTAATTCAGTCTTCTGGACAAATACCAGGTTGCCTTCTAAGGGAATAAAAATTTCAGTCCTGTTGGCTTCCTGATATTGGCTTCAATAACTTGGCATCTCTTTCTCCACAAAGACTTCCCTGACTCCTCCCGTGAGCTCCAATAACCCTCGTGCTAGCTTCCAGTGTGATGTGTAGTGTTGAATTTACCTGTTCATTTGTCGGTCTCCCCTACTAAAGGTAAGGGCTAATTCTTACTTGATCCTTTATCCTCAGAATCTAGCAACATGCTCTGGATGATACAGAGAGAGGAAATAAAATACAATAAAATACTCACATTCCCCATCACCCTACAATCCCACCTCTCTGTCAAGAAAATTATTACTTTTGACATTTATCATTTTCCCCTTCTTTTCTAAGAGATACTTTAAATCTTTTGGTTGAATTCCTGGGAAGTATTATGCAGGTCAGAATAATCAATACAAGCAACAATGAGAATACAAGCAACAGGAGCAAATAAATGTTTACATAGGATAAAGGGTTACTGGGGAGATAGGAAAGCATAGGCCCCAAAAGATAGGAAGAAAGAAAACAGAATCAAGAGTCACAGGACTTGGGTTTTAGCAGAAGTGCTGGTTGAGAGCTGAGAGGAAGTCTTGAAGAAAATAAGGGGTTTGAAAATAGTTTTAAAGTTTGGGAGATATTGAAGGTTACAGAAATGGTAAAAGAGGATTTTAAAAAATGATGCTGAGAGCTATGAATTGCTCTATTCTTCAAGAGCAATATTCTTCAAGAGACACCAATAGAGATTGAAATAGCTTTTAAGAAATGTTGGTTGTTAAACTGTTTCACTGATTGTGAAACCATGCAAAGACTGGGCCATTCAGGGCCCCTGCTTATCTCTGGGTTAACACATGTTTAGAGAATAAATACATGAATGAGCAGTGCCTAGGGACTCTAACATACAGTAGGTTTCAGTTCATGTGAGCCATTGCTGCTTATTCCAAACTGTAAAACAGACAATGTTTACAAACTTAGACTCTGGGGTCAAAACTCCTGGATTCCAATGCTTACTAGCTGGATAACTCAGGCAAGTTACTTAACTTCTCTGAGCATCAATCGCATCATTTATTTTAAAAATATTAACAGTATCCACCACATAGGGTTAGTGTGAAGATATGAGTTAATGCATGTGAAGTTTTTAGAGCAGGCCTTGATATATAGTAAGCACTTAATAAATGTTAATTTTTATAATTTGTATATGGTTATCATTATTATTCCAACACAGTCTACTTAAACCCAGGGCTCTATAAGTTTCTCGCATTTCTTGCTCACTCACCAAGCCACGACTTTACCCCATGCTAATACTGAGCATCTTACCAGGCCTAGATCAAACCTCATTTCCCTCTAAGTGCCTCAGCAGTATTTTCTAAAGACCTCACCGTAACATGATCCATATGGTCAGGTATTGTTCATCTTGCTTCTCCAGTAAGACTGAAAGTTCTTTCACGAGCATGAGAATCATACTTTTTGATCCTCCTCTCCTCAACCCCAGCAGCCAGCTGAGCACATACCAAAATAGCCAGGAATGGAATGAATCATTTTGTAGACATTTATCTTTCGCATTTGTTCTGGTTTGCTAAAGCTGCCAGAAATGCAATATACCAGAAATGGATTGGGTTTTACAATGGGGGTTTATTAGTTCACAAATTTACAGTTCTAAGGCCATGAAAATGTCCAAATTAAGGCATCAAGAGGTAGATAACCTTCTCTGAGGAAAAGGCCGATGGCATCCAGAACACCTCTGTCAGCTGGGAAGGCATGTGGCTGGCATCTGCTGGTCCTTTGCTCCTGGGCTGCATTGCTTTCAGCTTCTGATTCCAGTGGCTTTCTCCCTAAGCATCTGTGGATTCTCTCTTAGCTTCTCCAGGGCAAACTCTGGGCTTCCTCTCTTAGCTTAGCATCTCCAAACATCTAGGTCTGTGTCAGCTCTCAGCTCTCTTCAAAATTTCTCTGCCTTTTATCCTCTCATAAAGGGCACCAATAAACTAATTAAGACCAACCTTGAATGGGCAGGGTCACATCTCCATAGAAATAATCTAATCAAAAGGTCCCACCCTCAATTGGGTGGGCCACATCTCCATGGAAACTATCTAATCAAAAGATCCCACCCATAATAAGACTGCACCCAGAAGACTGGATTAAAAGAACACGGCTTTTGGGGTACATAATGGATTCAAACCAGCACAACATCCTCATCTAGGCTGCTGTCAAATCTAAGAAATGACCAGACTCTATCAAGCAGAAAGTTCTAAAATGAAACAACAAGAGTCATATCTTTACAAACGTAACTACATTTTATCTTAAATGTTGTTAGCTTAATAGATATTAGGCAGGCTCTTCTGTGTCTTTCAGCACATCATAAACCATGGGATGTAGTAGAAAGAGCATAGAGTTAGGAGCTAGAATATGTGTCCCTGAGTTCTCTTCTACCATCTCCTGGTTATGATGATGAGCAGATCACTTAGCATCTCTAAGCTTTATTATTCTCAACTGTGAAATGGGAATAATAAAAATCTCTGCCACACAATCTTGTTGGTCAAACCAAAAGATATAAAGGGTGGAAAAGATCTTTGAAATGTTAAATATACCAATTTAGCTATTGTTCCTACTATCAAATCTAAGAATCGCCAGAGAGAGGGTGCCTGACAGAAGAGGAGCAAGCTATTGACTGTCCAGCCTGTGTTTAGCCTAATTAACATTCACCCAGAGAGTTCTGGAGACTGAAGGAAAGAAAGGGATAGAGGATATGGGGAAAGCGGGCGGGAGAGGAACAGTTGGTGATGTAGAAAGAAAAATCTAATCTTTTGCTATTACCGAGGGCCCCAGCTTAAGAACACACAAGCAAACAGTGAAGCGTGGTGACCTGGGCCCAGCTGGGAGACCTTCTGAACAAAAGCAGTGAACAATGCTGCTTTCAGCTCGCTATTTACTAGGGCCAGCTCAGGCCCAGGGCTGCTGGTAAAGGAGCTGGAGCCCTGCTTGGAGACCCAGCCTTGCGGTCAAATGTCAACTCATCGATACCAAGTGAGCAGAAAGGAGTCTAATGTTTAGGGCCTTTGTTTCTTTCTTGTTAATTAATTAGTCTTTGTTCACCCATCTTAGCAGTAAAGAAATCTCGTCTGCAATTCTTTCAAAATCCAACTCTCCGCATGTACCCAAGTTAGTGAAAACAAAAATAAATTCTGTGGATTTGGCCCATTGCCTTGGCCATGAGGTCAGAGTCCTTTGAAAGGCTCTCTCTCTGTTTTTTTCAACAAGTGTTTATTGAGTGACTGCTATTCATTCAACAAACATGTAATGAGTGCCTACTGCTCTCTTGGCCCAGTGCTTCGTGTTAGGAAAACACAAAGATGAATTAAATTCAGATCCAGCACTCAATAAGCCCAATAAGAGAGATCAGAGGTCACTACCAATTAGCCTAGAGCTTAGTAAAAAAAATGCTAACTGCCCTGAGAGATGCTCAGAAGCAGTGCTCAGTGAGCTTTAAGGAGAAAGAAAGCACTTCTCTTGGGCAGAAGCAAGGAAGGCTTTATTTCATGGCAGCATTTGAGGGCTAAACCATTTGGACGTGCATTCCTCCCCACATTGACTATGTTATAATAATAGCAAACCAGTGTAGAACAGCCTTATGTAAATCCCACAAGGCTCTGTAATGTAGTCCTCTACAGAGCTCATGCTCTTGACTTTAATGCTAGGTAGCCTATGCCACACTGGACCTGTCTGCCTCTCCCCACTGGGCACTCAAAAGCAGGAGCCATGTCTTATTGATCTCTGTGTCTTCAAAGCCCAGCACAACTCATAACACAATGTGAACACTGAAAACAGCTCCCTCAAACTGTTTGACTAAACCCTCTGTAGCCCGAGGCTGAGGTTCCAGCATCCCTTGTGGTGGCCCGATACTGTGGTCTCAGAACTCAGGGCAGGGAGGCCAGAGCAGGGCCTGGGGTGAGTTTGGGCAGTTATTTCTCAAGGCCTTCTTGTGGCTTTTTCAGAGGCCAGGGATGAAGACAGAATAGGAATTTGGGAAGTGGAGGCCCCAGTCCTTCATGGCCCCATGCACATGACACTTCTCCTCTAGGCACAGACATGCCCTTGGGTGCACTTTTGTGGCTCTGAGGGCAGGATTTGGGCTTTAGGTAATAATTGCACAGATTTGCTTAGTAAACACAGGGCAACTGTAGGATAATTGCATGTTCTTACAGAGATGGGGCTCAGTAATTACTTTCAGTGGTCCCAAAGTATTATTTAACACATATTCTGGTTTATAAGACAGAAATAATGATGAATTTGCTCAGTAATTACATAGCACTTACCCATTACATATACTGCCAGTAGCTGATACTTAGCCCATCATTAAGGGGCTTGCAGTTGCCTTGGTAAGTAAGAAGTTCTCCTTATTATTGGTCTCTAGGCACATAAAGCATTACTAAAACACTATTAGTGACATTTCTCCAAAGGGTAAAGACACAAGCCTGTTACGGAAAGTCACTTCTTCTTGGGCTAAATGCTTTATTTTTATCATTCTAACAGGAGCAACAGAATGGAATCCAATTCTAACCTGAGTGTCTGCTCACTGTAGACTCCTCTTTCATGAAATTAAGCAGATGAAGCAAGATCTGCCCTGGATTAGGTAATGAAAGGAGAATCACAAATGTTTTCAACATGAAGACTATTCTTTAATCACCCAAATGATCCTCCTCAGTTTAGGAGGAGTCCCAGGTCTGGCACCACCACCCTGTGGTGGGCTGGGTCAGTATATGGAGTGCCAGGCAAACCACGACCTTTGGATGGGTCTTGCTAGTGACATCTCTGTTGGAGCCTCAAGGCTCCTCCTAGGATGGGGTCTAAGAGGCTTACGGAGGGCCTGGAACTCTGGGGGGGGGGGGGGGTGGGCACCCTGAGTCTCAGGCCACTTGGGGTACACATGGGAAAGGAACATACACAGATCAGTTATCAAACAAGGGAGATGCAAGCCCGGAGCCAGCTTCTTGTCCCTGATGAGGGCCTTTGGGAACGCTGCCTGACATTCTTAGTCCAAAAGGCCATAATTTGAGGCCCATGGCTCAGCTCTAACTGCCCTTGGCTCAGCTACTTGCATCAGAAGAAATCAACTCTTTGTAATCAATAGGGGGCTTAAGAGAGTGGTCAACCATTATGGCTGGTGGGTAGGATGGGGAGTGGGTCTTCTAAAGCAAACAGAGCCCTCATTACCATTCCATTCCAATTTATCCCATTTCTGGAGGGGACAACCCAACACCAAACAGAAACTCAATTCCAGATCCCAACTGCCAAGGCAAATGGCCAGTTCCAGTGGCCTATTTCTTCTGTAATGAGCTCCAAGACTGGAATTTTGGATTTGGAAATGACTTAGCTACCATGAAGGTCAGTGGGGAGTGGTTGGAAAAGCTCCAGGTTAAAGTCAGAAGACCTGAGTTCAAATTCCAATCCTGCTCCTTATTGACTGTGTGATCCTTGGCAGTTACCTCTCTGAGTTTCCATTTCTTCATCTGTAAAAGTGGCAAGACAATCTGCAAAGACTATAAATCCCACTAGGTTAGGAATCATGCCTATCTTATTCACCACTCAATTTCCTTCACCCCTCCCAATACCTGGCACTTTGTAAATGTATAATCAATATTTTCAAATGAATACTGCAGGGGAAACACATCACACATTTAATTTACATGAATCCAGTGTAGATTACCTAGTGGAAAATAAAGAGAGGAAGAAAAATGAAAATTTAAATAGTATGGGAGATTCTGCTTGAGAATCCACTCAATGTATGTGTGCCACAATGAGCCTAAAACCAAAAACGCAGAACTGCTCTTCTCTTCCTTCCTGTGTGTGTGGATCTTACTGTAATGCATGCAAGAATGGTTGTATTTTACATTGTAGTTTGGAATATGTACTCTTACTAATATGCAATACATTACTATAACCGTCACACAAATTTTTATGTATTACTGCATTTGATTGTAATCGCAAAACCTTTTAAACTCTACTTTATGAATCATTTATAGGAGTTTCCAGGGAGATTTTGACAATACCCAATTTTTGCCTTAGGCTTTGCCATAACAAGCTTACCCTGCAGCATTTGAGTTATCTCACAGGGTTACTGTGAGTGAACCAGGAATGTTTAAGTTTTGTGAACTAGAAGCACTAGGCAAAAATAGCTATTATTCTGCTCAGTGCTTTCTTTGCATGGCTACTTAGCTTGTTCAGGGTCAAAAGACTTGACTACAGCCAATACCTCCCAGGCTTTAGCACTGGCATCTCCATCACAATTTAACTCAGCGAAAAACTGTCAAGTAATTATTAGAGGCTCAGTAAAGTGCTAGCCACATGGGATGGTCTAGGAGAAATGTAAGGCATAGAGCATGGCCACCAGCAGCTCAGTGATTAACACAGTTGTGACAAGTGCCCAGCTGGCCCAACGGTATGGCAAATCTTAGCATCCTACCTGAACTTGGAGGCAACTACTAAAGAGTATGAGATGGAAGAGCACTCACACACACAGAATTGGTCCCCAGTCCTTCTCTGACCAAGGGCCCATTTCTTCCCTGCTGTAACCACCCACCCCACCCCCATTCAAATCTGGCCTTGTTTCCATCTTATTTCACTGGCATGCAAATGAAGAAAGGAAATACAATGTGATTTCTACTCCCACACCCTACTCCTACCCCACCCCATGTCCTGCATTATCCAAGAAGGCCCTCCAGCAGTGGGAGAGGCCTAGGAGGCATATGCAATCCATATTCAACTACGAAGTGTTACAGTGACAAGGGAGGGTTATGAATTGGGGTAACCAGGAAAGCCTCCATGGGAAGGTCAGAGTTAGAGAAAGCCCTGAGAATTTGAGCTCAAGAAATAAGCTATGGATTGTATGTCTGTTGGTTTTTCATTCAACCTTATTCTTATATCAGAATCCTGATTTTCTTTGGAAAACCACCCTTCCTCCACTCTCAGACTAGAGAAAATTCAACTCCCTGGACTTAGGAATGGAGAGGCGGCCCAGGCCTGGACAATGGTGGAAATCTCATCTCACTGACTACAGCTATTGGTTCATGGATGAGCATGTACCCCCAAATGGTTGGATCATGCCTGTCCCCAGGACTACTGAGAAGGAGGCACCTCTATCTATAGAGTTACTAACCTGGGAGAATATAAGCCTGGAGCTTCCAGAGCCAGGCCATCCAATGTCTGTCTGAAACTGGAGCAAATATAGAAGGAAACAGAAACTAGATATGGAGAAATAGACTAAGATCAAGTCCTGGAAAAATCATTTGAATCCCTGGATCCAGCTATGCCTGACTTCGCAGTTAAATGATCCTGGATTTTCAGTTACATGATTCAAGAAATGTAGGTTTTTTGCTGAAAGCAATTTGGAGTCGAGCTTCTCTCAATGCAATGGAAAGATTCCTAACAAATTAGATAATCATAAAGAAAGAGATGGCTGTGCAAGTATTGGGTAATGGCATGAGCAAAGACTGAGAGGCAGGGATACAGACCTTTAGTTGTTTCAATCGCATATATCTAGAATGATACAAGGTAAGTGAGGAGGGGCTATATTGTGAAAGTACCAAATGATAAGAAGAGGCATTTGGACTTTCACCTGGACTTCTGAAAACCTAAATCCAAAGCTGAAAGAAGGAAAATACATGCCTACACCCAAAGGCATCTAGTGAACTGGCTAGTCCAGTCGCTGCTCTCCTTACTCAGGGAAAACCCCCATTCCCGCCAGACACTGCACATCTGTGGTTAGCATTGTTCCTTTAAAGAATAACACAGATTCTTCTCCAGGCAAGCCACACATTTTCATTAGCAGTGGTCAGGAGGGGAACCAGCTCCTTCAGACACGTTTCAGCTGACAGACTGCTCTGGGGCACATCTTTCAGGGAAGCTGATTCATCTTCTCTGTCTGCTGGCTGTGGGGGGTGCACACCTGTGGTCCTAAGATGATTTCAGAGAAAGGGGAGACAAAAGATGACGTTGGGCTCCAGCTGCCTCTGCAGCCACTCTTGTGGTGGAGTGGACACAAGTGCAGCCATGCCTGGGAGGCAGTCAGCAGTGAGGTTGTTTACACTGGGCTCCCAGGAACCCTCACTGGGACTCTTCCTCTGCCGGAGCTCTATCCCAATCTACAGCTTGGGTGGGGGGAGACTGACATCTGGGCCCAATTTGATTACCCATTCATCTGCATCTTAGCTGTTTGCATGCTACATTCTTCAACTGTTGCAGAATACAAGCTGCTCAAAGATGCTTTGATGGTGGAGCTCTGCACAGTAATGGAGGTGCAGTCTCATCATGCCCACATTTAACAGTATATCTGAGGTTCTGTGGGTCTCTCATCGCATATGCATCTTGCCTTGCTGAGTATGGGTATTTGTCAAAATAAGTAGCCAGTTGTTATAATAAACAATACCCAAATCTCAGTGGCTCACAATAAAGGCTGACTGCTTGCCCATTATCACAGTTTAGATTCTAGAAGCCCTGTGTGGTGGCTGTCCTCTAAGCAATAATTCAAGGATCCAGGGTGCTCCATCTGTGACACTGCCACATTAAACATGTGACTTTCAAAGTCTCCCTGAAAGGGGATGAGAATTGTTGCAGTTTAGATGCCCTGGAAACAGTGTCTGAGATGCAGGCAGGACATTTATTAGGAAGTGCTCTTGGTATCAACACATGTGGAAAAGAGGGAAAAATGCAAGATTGGGAGGGAGATGAGCTGAAATGCAGTCCCAAAGAAGGTCTCAGCCAGCTGCAATGGGAGTTCTAGAGCTGAGATGGACATTCAGAGTTGTCCTGAATTGGGGCAAGGTGTTGGGGCTATCAAAACTCTGTTGATCAGTCATTAGACAAAGGATTCTCTGGGAAGGGGACATGACCTTGAGCAAGGCAATTTTCTTCAATGGAAGCAAATTCCAAAGAGGACTAACAGATGAGGAATATATTCTAGCAGCACACCGAGCAGCAGGAAAATAAGTTTTTCATTACTAAAGGGATCTGGGTAGCACATCACAGCATACACCATAAAGACTAGAGCAGGGGTCAGCAAACTTTTGGTACATATTCTGGGTTTTGCAGGCTATATGGTCTTTGTCCAAGATACTCATCTCTGCTGTTGTAACAGGAAAACTGCCACAGGCAATAAATAAACAAATGAGTGGAATGATGTTCCAATAAAACTTTATTTACAAAAATAAGCTATGAGCCAAATTTGGCCCACAGGCCATAACTTGTTGACCCCTGATCTAGAGGATCATAGGAGAACTGTTTAAGGGCCAAGCCTAGAAGTGACTTAGATCACGCCATCCATATTCCATTGGCCAGAACACACTTATACCCCAATTTAACAGCAGAAGGCTGGGAAATTCAATCTTCCTGTTGACTCACAGGAAAAAGTAAGCAGAATTTGTCAGCATCTATCCAGCTTCTAACTACAGTGATTCTGGTGTTGAAAGCCATTTTTTTAAAATATGATACAGCCCTGAAAAGGGCTTTAAGGGGACTTAAGAAAATTTCAACAGTACTTTTCATTGTCTGTGATTCTTGCTCCACGTACTGACTTTATAGAACCTAATCCCTATGTGAAATGTGATTCTACATTGAGAGAAATCGTGAAAAACACAGGGGCTAAGAATGGGGCAGACATGGAGTTAGAGCCTAGCTCTTTGACCAGTTCTTGGTAGCCAGTCACACATTCTTCTTGATCCTTAGTTTCTCCATCTCTAAAATGAGATGAAAACAGTGTCCACTTCATGTGGTTTTTGCAAAGAAGAAAGTGATACAATATAGAGAAAGCACTTAGTGATAGCACAAAATAAATGCTCAAAGATGATTGTTATTGATTCTTTTTTAAGGGGAGGGGCATACAAACATGATCAAAGCCTGCCATGGTGACCTAATGCACATTCTTGTCCCTCCCTGGACCTTGATCATGTTCTCTACAAGACTGTGGATAATTACATGGTTCCCTCAGCAAGTGGGATTGGAGGAGTAAGAACTTTCTGAACTGTTTCCAACTGTCACAAGAAGGCATGACTCATAATTCAAAATGATAATACTTGCCTGTTGGAAGGATAAAGTTTATGTCAATAAATATTTATCACAGGCTGACTATGCGCCTGGCAGTATAGTGAGTTCTGGGAAAACAAACAGGAGAAAGATATTGTATTGGTTATCTACTGCCCCAGAACTTAGTGGTTTAAAACAATAGCAATTTTATTTCCCATGTTTCAGTGGGTTCACTGGTTTCACCTGGGCTCACTCACACAACTGCGTTTAGCTGGTAACTCAGCTATGGATTGGGTTCAGCTGGGACAACTGAGAAGGATGGCTCTTTCTCCACGTGTTTCAGGAGCGCAAGCCCCAGAGCACAAGCATTTATCTAGCCTCTGCTTGCATCGTGATTGCTGTTGTCCCATTGGCCAGGTCACATGGCCAAGTTCACACAAGGACATGGAAACCAAGAGGAGGGATCCATTTGGGGTCATTGTTGTAACAATTTGCCAAAAATGTCTTCTCCAGACTTAAGAAAACCTCCATGAAATGTCCATCTTGCTCCCACCCACAGGATTTGTCAGTCTCCACAGCCCACCTCCCTTGGAATCTCCTGGGGACGCATTTGCAGGAGAACTGGCTGGAGAGCTTTTACAACATTGCATGATTTTAATATTCCACCCAGAACATCCACTCTAAAATGGCTCAGCCCTCACAGACACTCTTACACTGATGTTACTTCTGTCTCCACAGAGCCTCTCACGGTCTGGGAAGCTCATAGCAGGATCCTCTTTTGCCCTTTGGCATTACTTGGCCAACAGTAGCAACTGGGGCGAGGTGACAGGATCAATGAGGGTGCAAAACTGCGGGCCAGGCCTGGAGTAGGATCAGTTCAGCAACAGCCAGACATTGTACCAAGGTTCCAGCACCCCGGACCTGAGCCCTCAGAAGGACCCTGGGCAGTACAGCCTTATAGGGTATATCTCTACTTAACCTTCCAGGAAAACAATGTGGGGAGAAAATTGGCCTTAATTGTTTTTCCATCAAGGTAGGATTTTCATGGGTAGTTCTGCTTCAACACCAGGAGTCCACTAGGACCAGCTCCATAATTTGCAGAACCCAATGCAAAATAAAAATGCAGGATTTCTTATTTAAAAAGCTGGGAGTGGGGGGTGGGGGGGAAGTGACATTAAAAGTACTAAAATGTAAAGTTTTCCCTTTATTCCATGGTCTGTCTTGTGACTTTTCATGTTGCTTTTTTACTTGCTATTTAATGTCATTCTCAGTAAAGAAAAATTAACGGTTCAAATTATTAACATGCATTTTACCATTCATCTTTATATTTTGCAATGCCAGCTTTATATGCAAATGTAAGAGCATTTAGCTCATATACAAAGTCACTAAAATTATTCAATTCTTATCTCATAGCTCTTACATGCATACATATTTCATTTTTTTCTTTATTTAGCTTTATTTATCATTATTACTATTTTACAGATAAGAAAACTAAGACATTTCATGAAAAATGAAATTCATTGTACAATGTACAATATAGTCAAAGATCTTGAAATAGAAGATGTCTTACTCATCATTTCCCACCTTTAATCAACAGTCATTATACCTCTTTTAAAAGAGGCAAAAAATTTGGACTATTTAGTATTACATTAGATATTACTATCTAATAATCATTAAATGTTATATTTACTGAAAATAAACATTGTTAAACACCATTAAATGATGACTAGCTCTACATTTCTCTCAACTCTTTGCATTTATTAATTAGCACGTCAGAGTAAAAGTAATTATGTTTTTTTTTTAATTGATAGGTAGCTTCAAATTTCATTAAAATAGTCACTAAAATAGATTTCAATCTGGGGAACAGATAATGTCATTTGATTTTAAACAGAATTGTATTTTAACCATCAAAGCTAAAGATAAAGCAAGAAAATGACATTATCATTTGAAGATTGTTTCAAGTCTATTTTACCACCTAATCATGTTGCCCTTAAATTAATTCCAGCAGAAAGTCTAAGGAATTCATATATCAACCTGCTAAGCACACCAGGGAAAGTGCTAATACACAGGATAGTTAGAAAGACAAAGACAGTAGGACATCTTATTTGAACTTTTAAGGTAATAAAACAATATGGAAGCGGGAATCACTGTGATATTTTTCTCATGTTGGTAACAAGAGCATTAATACTTTATATTGGCGGCATCCTGAAAGGTTTAAAGAATAAAATAAGCAAGAGAGTGCAATAATTCACCTGAAATAAGAAAGGCTTGCCTGTGCTATAACTTACAGGCATGAAGCTCCTTCAGTTTCAAACAAGTCTGGTCAACCCTCACTAATCATTAGAACTACTTCAAATACGCCAGTGTGCAAACAAATAGCCCACTACATCACGCTCTTACCTATGACTTACAACTTAGGATAAACTTGTTTATACTTTGAACAGTCACAAAAAGACTATAAAGATGGTGATCACTAGTCGGTGAAATTTCTTGCCTTCTTTCATGATTTCTTCAATCTTTTTTTTCAGTGGGTAAATGTTTTTTTAAATAGTCGAAATCTTCCAAGTAGAGCTCATCGCCTGGTAAAAGCTGGAGCACCCCAACAGCAATTAACAATGTGATTGGCAGCCATCTTTCCCTCCCTTCTCCTACACGATCCAAACAAAATGTGTGCAAGTCAGAAAGAGAGGCAACGTTTTCAAGTGTTCTTATTTCATAGAACTGTGGGGGTGCCAACCAAATTTCTTTTGATACGACATTTTCATTTGCCTCTGATGGAGATGACCACTGGCAGTCCACCACCTCGGTCAAGTCCGGGCAGATGGACGGTGCCTCCAGCAGGCAGCACAGGAAGAAGGCTGCGTGGAAGTGGTGGCTGCCAGGTCCCACAAAGGGCATGAACCAGGCGCTCCAGCCACGCAGCGCCCACATATCAGGCATGCAGTCCAGGTGAGTGCACAGGTGCAGGAAGGTCTCCATGTATTTCGTTCTTACCAGAACAGTAGAAATGATGCACAAAACTAACTCAACCATTTTTATTTCTCTTCTTAATGCACTCACATCCTACCAACAGTCTCTTCCTTTGGCATACAGATGAGTAAGGGAGGACTGAAGAGAAAGGGAAATTTGGATTGTCCTTTCTCTTTCCTTCTATGATATCACTTTCAGAGTAAGAAAGAAAGGGGATAGTAGGGTTCCTTGGTCATTCATGTTTCTTAGAACGCCATTACCCTCTTTCTGTGTTCAAAGCCAGTTCTAGTTTGAGTGGAAAGCCTGGCCTCTCAGAGCTGTCAATGCCCCCAACCCCATCCCTGCTTACCCAGGCGTAGATGTAACACACTTATCTTGTACTCACTTTGAGTCTCACTAAACACCCACACAGTTGTGAGTCCATCAGAGTTTGTGTTCATGGGGCACTGCAAACACTCTACGCAAATGGGGGTGGCAAGGGACAGCAGACACACATATCTGATGTATTTCTTCTGCTTATGCACAGGTTCCGTTGGACTTCACTTACAAAATGCAAGTTCAAAGATAAAATTATTAAGAATTTCAAGATGATGGCAGTCAAACATTAAACCAAGCATGGAGTCTTTCTGAACAAGAGGTCCTGTGCAACTGCACAGGTCACCTGACCATGAGGCAGAAATAGTCATTTGCCATTTTCACAGAAAAGTCCAACTAACCAGGTCCCAAACTGCTGCCTTGATCTGATCTACCCACCATGACCACTATCAAATAATCTCCTTACCCTGTCTTCCCCATCTGAATATATGGTCCCACTATCTATCCTCTTGCTCAAGATACATACATGGTGGTCATTTTGAACACCTCCTTCTCCCTCACCACCAACCTCTCCATTGCCAAATCCTAATGATTTTTACCTCCAAAATATTTCCTCAATCTGTTGCATTTTATTTATTTCCACCACTCCTAATCTAAAGTCACGGTCAGCTCTTATCTGGATAACTGTAACAGCCTCTCTGCTTCCATTTTTGCCTTTCCAATCCATTCTCCACTTATTTTCCAGAACAATCAATCTAAAATATGAACTGACTCCCTTCAACTCTTACTACTGAAAACTCTTTAGTGAGCAGCTCCTTCTGAACCTTCAGATCTCAGCTCAATATTATTTTCAAGACGGCTTTCTGGGGCACCCAATACAAAGTAGGCCTGCCCCACATTCACCCCATTACTCTACATCAGAGAGCCTGTTCTTTTCCTTTTCACACTATCACAACTTGGAACTGTATATTTGTGGGTATTTATCCAGCCAGAGTATAAATTTAAAGAAGACAAAGACTATCCGTTTCATTCACCGCAATGTACTCAGCATTTCGCATAGTGCTTGGTCCTTGGTAGGCATTCAAATTTTTTTAAGACATGAATAAACAGATTCATCAGGTGGAGGAGAAGGAAGAGTCTAGCGTAATTCCAGCTCTCAGGCTTAGAGGACAGGCAGCTGATGGTGGCACATAGAAAGAGGAACAGTTCTAAGGGGAGAAGAATTAATTTTGAAAAAGAATGAACCAATGCACATGAAATTGCATGCTACAGGCACCATCCCAATGTGCATTTTAAGAGGGAATGGAGACATTATAAATAATTATGCTTGGACAACAGACATAAACTAGGACTGGCCAGGCTAAAGACGAATGATCACCCTAGGAATAGATTATAAAGACACAGGGGTGTGTGGTTCACTACGGTATAGTTCTTTCTTTGGTAATAATCTGCTGGGGGATGTGAAGCCTTGTTTCCCATCAGCCTCCAGCTCCATGTGGGTAGGCAGTAGTGAGCGCCCGGTGATGACTGGTATCTTCTGCAGGGTCCAAACTGTGGGAGCCACTTACAAGCAAAGCCATTTTATGAGAAGCCATTGAAACCATTTACAAAGATTTCTAGGACAGAGTTTGTCCTGGAAACTTTGCCAATTCAACTGCCTTCATCCAAAGTCTGGCAATCATGAAGGACTCTCTTGCAGGAAATCTTCCCTGACTCTCTTTCCCTGCATGGAGCTTCTAAAAAACACTTTTTTTTCAAATCACAGGTGAGTGAAATCAGCACTTTTTTAAAAAAGTGATGTAAAATACAATGGAACAGAATATATCAGAATTCATTACAGGAAGGGTAAATACTGCCTTGTGAAACTTTCGTTTCAATTACATTTACATATATGTGTGAGTCAGCGTCAAAAATATTTTTTAAAACATTATACTAGAAGGAGCCTGAGTCAGATTCTCCCTTTTTTAACTTCTACTCCCTAGGAAATGGCTTTATGGGATAGAGGAAAATGGAGGGCCAGGGGTGTAAACTGGATGCTTTCCTAAGATTGGAAACATCAATGGAAGAGAATCTCCCAGCTTTTGAATTGGTTTAATGATTGGTTTTAAAAAGATGCCATCAATGCATACCATGCTAAACTATAAAATGTTTCTCTTACCTTCCTCTCCTTCTCCTATCCTCCTTCTATCCATTGAGAGGTCTATCAATATACAGCAGACAAAACCAAAACCAGCCTGATATGTTATTCTGACACACAGAGTGAACAAAAATGTGCCACTCATCAACCATGACATGGATTCCTATAAGGGGCTACTCTTAGAAATTGTTACCAGTGACTGGCCATGTCCCTTGAACTGCTCTCTCTAAGATATAAAATGGCCACACGGCCATCCCATCATTACCAGATCAACCCAAAGGAGAGAAATCTTCAGTCAACCATGCCAAGCATGCTGGCTCACTGGGTTGCTCAGGAAGAGCCAGCCCCAGCTTAGCAGGCTAAGCAAATCCCAGGGCACCAGCCATTAGGTCAAGATCCTAACAGCCAAGAGATTACACTGCCCCTTTCCCTACTCATGGAAAACTGCAGTTTGGGTCACTGCATAGGCCATTGAACAAATGTCCAGTTGGCCTGTGAGCCATGCCTGATCATTCCACTGTGGGAGGTCAGTTTCCTTTCTCTCTGCATTTTCCTACATCGAATTTCCCAGTCCCTCTTTTCTCATTATACAATCCAGCTGTTTCCTGCAGCAGCCTGCTGAGATGAGAGCACTCAGCTGGGAGACCTGGCCCCAAGACCAGTCTCCAGCACTTTCTAGCCATGGCTCAGTTTTAAGTCTCTTTGAGCTCCATTTCTTCATCTGCAGAATGGGAGAAACCCTTCCTGACCTGCTGTGGAGAGGATCTGGTGGCATGATTGCCATTTCTCCCTCTGTAAGCATGAGCTGGCAGGAACAGTAGCAGCTGCTGCTCCTGAATGGAGTATGGTGGGAGCCTGGGGGTGGGGTTGAGGATGGGGCCAGCATTCACACTCAAACTGAAATGCTGACCCAGTGATACCTTCATTGTACTTGGCTCTTGGCCCACCCACAACTTTCCCAGCAATCTCACTGCTGCCGCACCTTAAAACCACCCAGCAAGAAAAGGGGAAGCAACTTCTCTCAGTAAAGCCCTCCTCTGAAATCAGAGCTTCAGGGAGAGCAACAAGTGAGCAGTGACTCAGTGTTTAGTCTGTAGTGTTTCATGTGGATACAACGACTCAGGAGGGTTTAGCTAAACTCCCAACAGGGCTCTGAAGGAATCTGTCTGGGAATGAAGCAGATTCAAAGGGCAGCTGAGCCCAGCAAAGCTTAGGCAGAGGTGAGAAGCTGGAGAATGAGTGCAGTCAGAAAGGTTTAAAGGCTGCCCCGGGCATGTGGGTTGGTGTCAGCTATGGAATGGGCTGGGATCAGCTAGGATGGCCAAGTGGAGGCTTCTGGAGCCAACATGAAGCTGTTTGGCAACTGGAGAGGTTCTTCTCCAACAGATCCCTGGAAGGGAATGTAAACAGACGTGGTCTCCTCAGGGCCCTCTGCGTGACTAGAGCGGAGGAAGGATGAACTGCTGTCCCACCTCAGGCTTTCATTCAGACCCCCCACCTTGACCCCCAGGGCCGACTGCGATGATACCCCCACATCTCAGCCACTCCAGGAATGGAAATTATAACAGGAGAAACATCTGCTGCTCTTCATAAGGGCAAAATGGCTTCTGTGTGTGCTTCTCTGCTTCCTCCTCACGCCACCCCTCTTTAATCTTCTTTCCTCCCAACTTTTATAAAAACAAAATGTGATGCCAGGGCTTACAAACCAAATCCCAGAGACAACTGGGCAAGTTAAATGTGTGTATTATTTGATACTATGAAGGCCTGCCTGTCAGGGTAAAATGTGTCCCTGAAGAGAGGGGTCGGAAAGAACAGGAATCAGGGATAGATGGAGGTGTGTACGGAATCCTGCGATGAAGGATGAGCCAGACTCACACCTTGGAGATGTCATCACCTTCTCCGCCCATCTGCTTAGCGAGAGCTGCAGAAGCTTCATTTCCCTTCCTTTACCTTGAAACGTCTACAGCCCCAGACTGCGCCTACTGCCTGCACCTTATGTCGTACAGAACTTACTGCCAGGGCTCAAAAAGTCATAAATAACAATAAAATAAAGAAAATATAGTGGCTATTAACTAGTTCAATAAATCAGGCTAATTAGACACCCTCCTGCTCTAACCAAAAGGTTCAGCTGCAGCAAAAGCAGCTAAAACTCAAACCATGCATTTTAACCAATATTCGGATCAAACTGAGCATCAATAATTATTTTCTTCTAACATTACTGTGAAGTCTGGCTGTTATCTCAGGATTTGCCTTTTATCACCTAGCCCCTATTTTCCTAGTCACTTCAGCCTATGTGCCTCACAGGAGAACTGGAGACATTCATGCTGTCCTGTGCTGTAATGTCTTTGAAGGAAATGCCCTGCTGATTCAGTGGTGAAAATGTAAAAAGAGCATGATGACACAAACAAAGAGGTCAGTTGCTTACTGGTCTGGAGATGGGGAGATGAATCCAGGAATAAAATACTCTTTGTGTCACTGCAAGAGAGTAGATGCTCATTCCCCTTACATGTTTAATTTTTCTTCATAATACTTACCAATTTGTCATTGCCTGACATTACAGTATGCATTTTATATTTATTTTCTGATTCCCCCACACTTCTGCCTCCACCCATTAAGTGATTTGGCAGTCAAGAGTTAGTTAAGAACAGAGCCGGAATTTGAAGTCAGTCCATTCTACTTAAAAAGTCCATGATTATTTTTTAACTATGCTACTTCCTCAAAGTCATTGCTTCATCCATGCATTCATTTGTTCAGTAAAACATTATCTTATTATTTGATTTTTCATGGATGTCTTATCTCCATCACTAAATTAGAATGTCCTAGATTTAGGAATTATTTCTTATTTCCTTATTACATCCATGCAGATCCTAGTATTATGACCTGCACATAGAAGATACACGACATATGACTATTCAATTAATTAATTAATATAATCATAGAGTGAACAACACAATATATGACTCTCTAATTAATTACTATAACCATAGAGTGAACAACAAAAGAGAACTCAACTGTAGTTTACGGCTTTACAAAAAAAAGAAAAAAAATAAGACAGAGGTATCAAAATGGATTGGTAGGGCCAAGTTTTATTCCTCTTCATATTTTCAACCATTCACAAAGTGCTTGGCATCAAGATACATTTAAAAAATACTAGAAGCATGAATTAAGAAAAACTGCTTCCTTATCTGGGGTCTCAGAGACTGCTACAATTGACGAGCCTTGAGAGATATTTTGTTTAGATTTTTAAAAATTGTGAAGGATAAGCACCTACTATAATCCCTGGCATAAAGAAAACACTGAAAAAACTCATCAAATAAATCAACAGGAGTCTTATGGTACCTGTTACAGTAACTGACATAAAGCGAGTACTAATAAACAAATAATGAATTGAATAATTCAATGATCTTTGCTGATCTAATAAAAATAACTTACATTCATCTAGCCAGGCACTAAGTATTTTGCATTTGCTATCTCACTTTATCCTCAAATCAATTCTATAAAGCAGGTATTATTATGATCTGTACTTTACAGATAAAGAAACTGAGGCTTAGAAAGGTTAAGCAATTTGCCTTAGATCCCACAGCTGTAAGGGGGTGGAAACAGGAATTTAATTGTTTGATGCCAAAACTTTGGCCACGATGCTCGGTCCTGCCCTGTCAGCACCTTCTGGCTGAGGAGCTCTGTACTGACAACATGAACTGCCCTGGGAATCTCTAAGCCCCATGAGCCAGCTGCCTGGAAAGAACTTCAAGCACATGGCAGAGCCTTAAGGTAGCATTCAGTCCTCTGACTTCCCCAGAGACACACAGCAGAGTCCCCATATTCTCCCTCCCTTCCAGTTACAACAGTGAGGCTCTGGTAGGAACACAAAACAGTCAAAAGCTCTTGGTCCAAATGGAGTGTCCAGTATTAAAGTTCTTCACATCCATCATCTAATTTAGGCCTCTCAATAACATATGAAATAGATAATGACTTTATTCTCATTCTTTGGAAGAAGTACCTGAGGCTTTAGGGTCGGTGAGTTATTTACACAGCTGGTAAGTATAAAGGTGGGTTTTAAACTCAGACCATCAGCTCCAGCACCCAAGCTCTAAAACACCATGACTGCTTTATTCACATTTTACCATATCCAGAAACTACCAGTTCATAGTACTACTATTATATAATAATTACAATCATGGCAACCACGTAGTGAGTGCTTAAGTTTGTCATGCATCATTCTAAGAATGCATTGCCTTATTTGATCCTTCTCCCAAAGTGATGGAGTGAGTACTTGGCACATTTTACTGAAAAGAATTGAGGCTAAGGTGAAGAAGTAAGTGGGAAAGCTAAGGTTTGAATTCAGGCTTGCCTAATTCCAACATATCCTCCTACCTTCTGATATCCATGACCTTAACCATTAAGATTTCTGATATTCCTGTTTTTACTTTGCTCTTGTCTTTCAGGTTGTATTGCATACCTCTTCTAACTCTATATTTCTTGTGCTATATATTTCTTGTGAACTGCAGTCAGAAGATTAAAGGGAAAAAAGAAGTGACGTTGGTACCTCTGTCCTCTACCTACATGGCACGTATCAGAGACAGTCCTGATTTTCTGCCCACTTTCTATAAAACCACTTAGGATTATATTCCCAAAAGAACTTTAAAATAATGGATATTGTTAAGGTGTCCTTGCTCTACTGGAATTCATTCGGTTAGAAAAACTGTGAGCTGGGCATAATCTCATTAACAAGCAGAATGGCTTCATCAAGTAGAATCTGTTTGAAGTCATCCCTTTAACCAACTAAGCAACACGTGCAGAGTAAGAAGTGCAGATGCTACATAGAAGGCCCTTTGGCAAGTAGGTTTAGACCCCCTCAAATTATGTTGCAAAACCTATAAAAAACAAGTTGGAAAATGAGTAATTTAAAGAGATGGCTCTAGGTGTTTTCCAGAAATATGTGTATTTTGTTATCATTAGCATCAACATTGTCAGAGTGAGTTTCACACATTAGTTGAGTTGGCAAATACTCCCAAGTATAAGTTAGACAATCAAGGAATGGTAATAACCCCTAACATCTGTATGAATTTATGGCATACAATATTTTTTCACATACATTAGGTTGCTTTATTCTTACCACAACCCATTGAGATCTGCAGGCTGATACAAGAACACTGAGGTTCAAATTTTAGACTTTCTGAATTCAAATCCATTGTCCTTTCTATTATACTTCAGTGCATCTGATCGTAATAATACACAGGAAATTAGCAAAATGTCCTGAGAAAGCAGATATATCTCCCTCTTTCACAGTTCTGCCTGGGCCTTCCTGGTTTATTAGCTCCTTGTATTTTGCAAAGGATGATGGAAATGAGTTAAATGGATGTGATTTCTTCCTTCTTGATATTTAGAGTTGGATACAGGCAATCATGCTTCTCATCCAAAGAACATGCCTTTATTCATTCATCAAACACAAAGAAACAGGGCTTTGCTGGAGCATAAGCAGCTTTTGTGCAAATTTAAAAAAAAGGAAAAAAAAAAAAGTGCATCTCCAGCTGGGCTGATGCAACCCCAGGCCAAAACCCAGGAACAGCACTGACTGGATTTCACCTCCCATTTGGCTCCCAGGCCCAAACACCTTTTCGTCTGAGTGGTGCACAAACTGGCCAATCAGAAACAGAGAATCACACTCTTGAAGAAGGGAAGACAGATATATCAATGGATCATTACAACAGTGTAATAAATACTGTAAAAGAGATTTGAGAAAGGTACTAAAAGAACATAACTAGGAAGTCCATTCAAAATTTTACTTTCAATACTGTTGTTGATGTTTGAGAGCACCCAATTAATGGTGTCTCTTTTCCTTGTCTCTGAACTGAGAGATAAAATTTAAAAATAAGCTAGTTATTAGAGAATGTGACTTTAGGTCTATTGGCAAGTGCACTTCTTGGGTAGACTGACTTACCCACCTAGTCACCTGTAGTACATCACCGCATTTAATCTACCTGACCCCATGTTCAAGCTCGACCCCACAAAACTCAAATTTTGGAGAAGCCAAGCAGAATGTGTGCTTCCTGCAAAGTGGATTACTCACCAGACAAAGAAGGAAGAAGGGATTGATCCAGGCATTCCCAGTCCCAAATTCACCAGCCAAAACTCTGTCCTTCCTCTCCTGGGAAGAATGAGGGAGTGGGTATAAAAAAGCCAGGAGTGTTACAGTAGCAGAGCTCCCTCCAAATGGGAAGAAATGTCAGGAATGGGGATTAAACCTCCCCACGCTCCCACCTAACAAATACGATGATGTTACCAGTTTCTATTTCCAGATCTAGACCACAAGCAGGGAACATATCCGTTTTTACTCTGTTTTATCCACAGCACCCAACACAGTACTTGGCACATAAGTTGACACACAATAAATATTTACTGAAAAAAAATAAGGATTAAATGTTGACTGAAAGACCAGAAAAGAATTCTAGAAGGAAGTGACACTGAGTTAAATTGTAAAGAATTAGTAGTCAAGAAGGAGCAGCAATTGAGGGAAATTGCAAGCAGTACAATAGAGAAAGCCAGATCTCTATTGAAAAGGGAAAGACAGGAGTTGGCATGGGAGACCCCAGTTTACAAAATATCTTGTCAATCAAATGGATAATGGAATTAAAAAAAATTAAACAAAGGCGAACCACGAATTTGTGAATTCATAGAGTATCGTTTAAGTTAACATGACAACAGTTAAGATAGTACAGATATGCCTCCTCCAAACATCCCATTAAAATAACCATGAAGATACACAAAAAGACAAAAACTTCTTTAACAGAGTGAATTAAAGATAAGCAAAGACTGTAAATTAAGTAATTCACAGGAGAAGTTCCCCAGCTCACTTTATGGGAGGGGTGCATTACAAAGCACATTTTACAACCTTGTTTCACATGCTCCACCTTGAACCAGTACAGGCAGAACCTCAAAAAGGCAGAAACCAATGCAGGGTCTCACTCACACTCTCTCTCCTTACCTCTGTGACGAGGGTCCAAAGAAAGAGGTGTCCCTACTCCAGCTACCCATAAATGATCTTCTGCCATAGCAAAAGTCCTGATCTTCTCCTCACCCACATCAACTCTTCCATCTGTATATATATCCATCTAGAAAGCACTACTCCCAGCTAGAGCATGGCAACATCTCTGGATTCTTGGATGAATTGCAAATAAAAGGAAATGGAGTTCTGGGAGGAATGCAGACAAGGGAAAGGAGTAAGGAGAGGGGAGTTTCTTATGGCGTTTGCTCTTCAAAGAATAGCTACAAAAATGCCTCTAAATTGGAGAACCCATCAGTGGGATTACAACGCATACTCAAGCATACTCACACACAAAGAAGGCTATACCTGAGCTTCAGGTCTGCATCCCAGAGGGATGTGCTACTATCACACAGTATTGTGCTGTCCATTTCCAAACCTTTATAATCAACCTTACTGAACATTCTGTATTTCTTAAGTATTGATTGCCCAATCTCTGCCCTCTTTCTATCTCCTGATAACCTATGCTTTCAACTTTAATTCTCAGAGTTTGCTCCATTATAGTCAGTGCATATCAGTGGGACAATATAATATTTGTTCTTCGTTTCTGGCTGATTTCATTCAACATAATATCCTCAGGGTTCATTCACATCCTTGCATGCCTCACGGTTCCATTCCTTTTTGCAGCCACACAATAGTCCATCCTATATATACACTACAGTTGGCCCTTCTGCTCATCAGTTGCTAGATCCTTGGGCCTCCTCCATCCACTGGCAACTGTGAATAATGCCGCTATATACATCAGAAGCACCCTTTCTTGATAAAAACACTTAGAACACTAGAAATAGAAGAAAACTTCCTCAATCTGATAAAGGGCATATACAGCAAGCCCACAATTAACATGCTACTTAATGGTTAAAGACTGAAAGCTTTCCTTCCAAGATCAGGAAAAAGACAAGGATGCCCTGTGACACCACTCTTATTCAACATTATACTGGAAGTTCTTGTCAGAGCAATTAGGTAAGAAAAAGAAATAAAACACATCCAAATTGGAAAGGAAGAAGTAAAACTTTCACTATTTGCAGATGATATGATCCTATATACAGAAAATCCTGAAAAATCCACAATGAAGCTCCTGGAGCTAATAAATGAATTCAGCAAAGTGGTGGGGTACAATATCAACAACTAAAAATCAATAGTGCGTCTATACACAACAAATGAACAATCAGGAGAAATCAAGAAAAAAATTCATTCACAATAGCAATTAAAAGAATCAAATATCTAGGAACAAATATAATCAAGGATGTGAATGACTTGTACACAGAACACTATAAAACATTGCTAAAAGAAAACAAAGAGGACCTAAATAAATGGAAGGACATTCCATGTTTACGGACTGGAAGACTAAATATTATTAAGATGTCAGTCCTACCCAAAGCAATTTATAGATTAAATGCAATCCAATCAAAAGTCCAACAAACTTCTTTGCAAAAATAGAAAAGCCAATCAAATTTATATGGAAGAATAAGGTGCCCCAAATAGCTAAAACCATCCTGAAAAAGAAGAATGAAGTTGAAGGACTCACACTTACTGAGCTTAAAACTTATTAAAAAACCACAGCAATCAGAAGGGCATGGGAAAAAAAAAAAAAAAAAAGCATGGTACTGGCAAGTACAGACATATAGACTAATGGAATTGAAAGAGCTCAGAAAACAACCTTCACATTTACGGCCAACTGGTTTCTGACAAGGTGGTAAAGACCACTCAACTGCAAAAAAAATAATCTCTTCAACAAAGGGTGTGGGAAAACTGGCTCTCCATTTGCAAAAAAAAAAAGGGGGATTCCTACCTCATACTATATACAAAAATCAACTCAAAATGGATCCAAGACCTTAATATAAGAGCTAAAACTATCAAACTCTTAGAAGAAAACATAGACAAGCATCTCTAGGAACTTGTATGAGACAATGGTTTCTTAGACTTTATACCCAAAGCACAAGCAACAAAAGAAAAAACAGATAAATGAGACCTTATCAAATTAAAAACTTTTGTTCCTCAAAGGACTTAAAAATGAAAGTAAAATGACAACCTACACAACGGGAGAAAATATTTGGAACCCACATATCTGACAAAGGATTAATACCCAGAATATATAAAGAAATCCTTCAATGTAACAACAAAAAGACAAACAACCCAATTAAAAATTGGCAAAAGACTTGAAGAGACATTGTACCAGTTTGCATATATTATGTCCACCAGAAAAAGCCATGTTCTCTTATGCAATCTTGTGGGGGCAGACATATTCATGGGGATTAAGTTGGAATGTTTGGATTAGGTTGTTTCCATGGAAATGCGCCCCACCCAACTGTGGGTGATAACTCTGATTGGATGGTTTCCATGGAGGTGTGGCCCCGCCCATTCAGCGTGGGCCTTGATTAGTTTACTGGAGCACTACATAAGCTCAGACACTAGGAGTGAGCTTGCTACAGCTAAGAGGGACACTTTGAAGAATGTACGGAAGCTGAGAGAGGAGCTGAAGCTTACAGAGACATTTCGAAGACGGCCTCTGAATGCAGGCTTTTGCTCCAGAGAAGCTAACAGACGACAAATGCCCCAAGAGCAACTGAGAGTGATATTTTGAATAGGAGCTGAAGCCTAGAGAGGAACATTCTGGGAGAAAACCATTTTGAAACCAGTACTCCAGAGCAGAAGCCAGCCACATGCCTTACCAGCTAACAGATGTTTTCCAGACACCATCAGCCATCCATCAGTGAAGGTACCCTTTGTTAATGCATTACCTTGGATGCTTTATGGCCTTAAGACAGTAACTGTGTAGCCAAATAAACCCCCTTTATAAAAGCCAATCCATTTCTGGTGTTTAGCAAAAGGGCAGCATTAGCAAACCAGAACAGACACCTTTCCAAAGAAGATATACAAATGGCCAAAAAGCATATGAAAAGATGCTCATCATCATTAGTCATCAGGGAAATGCAAATTAAAACCACAATGAGACACCATTTCACACACATTAGAATGGCTGCCATTTTAAAATAAAACCAAAATAACAAATGTTGGATAGGATGCGGAGAAATAGGAACACTCATTCATTGCTGGTGGGAATGTAAAATGGCATAGCCACTGTGGAAGACAGTTTGGCAGTTTCTCAGAAAACTAAGTATAGAACTACCATGTGAGCCAGCAATCCCACTACTAGGTATATACCCAAAAGAATTGAAAGAAACGGACTCAAACAGATTATTTGCACACCATGTCCATAGCAGCATTATTCACAATTGCCAAAAGATGGAAGCAACTCAAATGTCTGTCAACCAATGAATGGATAAATAAAATGTGGTATATACATGTGATAGAATATTATTCAGCTATAAAAGGGAATGAAGTCCTGATACATGTGACAACATGGACGAACCTGGAAGACATCATGTTGAGTGAAATAAACCAGACAAAAGGACAAATATTGTATGCTTTCACTGATTTAAAACAATTAGAATAAGCAAACTCATAGAGTCAAAATCTAGAATATAAGTTACCAGGGGATGAAGTAGGAATAGGGAATGGGAATTTAAGGCTTAAAATGTACAGTGTTCCTATTTGGAACAACAGAAATATTTTGGTAATGGATGGTAGTAATGGTAACACAACACTGTAAATGCAAGTAACGGCACTGAAATATATATCTGAATGTGATTAAAGGGAGGAAATATTATATTTTATATATTGTAAAAAAATAATTTTTTTTAAACCCCCATGGACCTATACTACACAGTGAACCCCAAGTTAAACCATGGACTTTAATTAATAGTACAATTATAAAAATGTGCTATCATCAATTGTAACAAATGATTCACACCAATGTAAGGTGAGGTAGGGAGATATATAGGAATCCTGCATTGTATGCATGATTGTTCTGTAAGCCCACAACTTCTCTAATAAAGAAAAAATATAAAAAATATGTGTATTGAACACCTTCTATGTTCCAGGCACTGTTCTAGGTGCCTGGGATAAAGCAGCGAACAAAGCAAATGGAGATGCCTGCTCTCATGGAACTCACATTCTAGCAAGGGAGACAGACAATTATCAATCATAACAAGAAAACTGCTCAGGAAACTAGAAGGTGGATATTTGCTTTGAAGAAAAGAGAAACAGAGAGCAGAGTAAGGGGAAATCAGAAGTGCTAATTTGTAGGATGGTAAGGTGGAGGAGTTTATAACTTGCAGTAGAGTGTTTAAGACTGAGAAGATGACATTAGAGGAAAAATTTGAAGGACGTGAGGGAGTCAGTCATGTGGGTATCTGGAGAAAGAATGTTCCACACGAGGGAACAGCCAGTGCAAAGAACCCACATGGGGTGGGGGGTGGGTGGCAGGGATGCCTGCTGTCTTCAAGGAAGAGCAAGGAGCCCAGAGTGCCTGGGGTGGAATGAGCAAGGGGAAGAGTGGAAGGAGGTAGAGAGAGAAAGGGGAGGAGCAACTGCATCACTGAGGTCTCAGAGGCTACTCTAAGGCCTTTGATTCTTTCTGCAGGAACTGAGAGCTTCAAGGGTTTTAGGGCATATGATCCAACTGACTCTTTAAAATGGTCACTATGAACTAAATTATAGGGGTCACTGATGGAAGCAGGGAAACCAGCTTAGGCGGCCGTTACAGTAAGGTGGAAGTAGTGGAAGTTGAGAGAGTGGATATATTCTGGGCACATTTTGAAGACAGAGTCAACAGGATGTCCTGATGGATTGTTTACTCAGTGTGAGAGAGGAGACAAGGATGATTCCAAAATTGTTGGCCTGAGCAACCAGAAGGATGGAATTGCCATCAACTGACTAAGTGTGAAGACTCTGGGGTTTAGGAGATGAAAATCAAGAGTTCCATTTTGGACACATTGAGTTTGAGAAATCTATCTGATTTATAAAAAGAGACATTGAATATACAGTTGGATATTTGAATCTGGAGCTCAGATGAGAAGTCTGGACAGAAATTTACATTTCAGAGTTTGCAGCATATGAATGGTATTTTAATCCACAAGACTGGATGAAATTATCAAAGGAATGAGTGTAATAGAAAAAAGGACAATAACAGAGGAGGAAACACCAAAGAAAACTGAGAAAAAGTGGCCAGAGAAATAGTAATGAAAGCAAGCAGGTATGATGCCTTGGAAGCCAAGTGAAGAAAGTGAATTAAGAAGAAGAAAGTGGTCAACTGTGTAAAATGCAGTTGATAGGCCAAGTAAGATAAGGACTAAGAACTGACCATTGGACATGATCTCATGTCAGGCATTGGGAACTGTGATCACTTAAGTTTCAGTGGAATGATAGGGGCAGAAGCCTGATTGGAGTGGGCATAACAGAGAGTATGAGGAGAGGATGTGTAGACAATGAGTATAGACAAGTCTTTCAAGAACTTGGCCATAAAGAAAATCAAAGAATAGAATGGCAGGGCAAGTAGGTCACGAGAAGCTCATTAGTTTTTAAGATGGGAGGGATAACAGCATGTGTGTATGTTTGTGGGTTTGATCTAGTGAAGAACAAAAGACTGATAATATAGGAGAGAGAGGAGAGAATTTCTGGAGGATATTTTTCTTGAGTAATTAGCTTTAGATAGAAGCCCAAGTAGCAAATTAATTGTAATAAGAGGTAAGGCAAAGAGGGTGGGCATGGATGCTGGTATATGGGTGGATAAAAAAGTGGAATTGTCATAAACTAAAAAGACTGGTTGTAAACATGGTAACTAGCTAGATATATTAAGGTACTTTATGAAAACCATTGTACATATTTTGATTCAAAGCCCAAAAACTACACTGAAAAACAAGACTTGCATGGTTTTAAGAGGAAAAATATATAATAATAATAAGCTGGATCTATAACTCCAGTTTAAAGTTTCAAAAGAAGACTAGGAAATGAGTAGTAAGGAGAGGCAGAAGATGGAAAGGAAAACTAAAATCCTCATGTATTTGGAGATCAAAAGTTATTGTTTGCCCAGGGGAGTGAATCTCCCTGGCAACATGGAATATGACTCCCGGGGAGGAATGTAGACCCGGCATCGTGGGATGGAGAACATCTTCTTGACCAAAAGGGGGATGTGAAAGGAAATGAAATAAGCTTCAGTGGCAGAGAGATTCCAAAAGGAGCCGAGAGGTCACTCTGGTGGGCACTCTTACGCACACTTTAGACAACCCTTTTTAGGTTCCAAAGAATTGGGGTAGCTGGTGGTGGATACCTGAAACTATCAAACTACAACCCAGAACCCATGAATCTCGAAGACAGTTGTATAAAAATGTAGCTTATGAGGGGTGACAATGGCATTGGGAAAGCCATAAGGACCACACTCCACTTTGTCTAGTTTATGGATGGATGAGTAGAAAAATAGGGGAAGGAAACAAACAGACAAAGGTACCCAGTGTTCTTTTTTACTTCAATTGCTCTTTTTCACTCTAATTATTATTCTTGTTATTTTTGTGTGTGTGCTAATGAAGGTGTCAGGGATTGATTTAGGTGATGAATGTACAACTGTGTAATGGTACTGTGAACAATCGAAAGTACAATTTGTTTTGTATGACTGCGTGGTATGTGAATATATCTCAATAAAATGAAGATTAAAAAAAAAAAAAAGGAGATCTGGTCACTTCAGGTTTCAAATCTGTAGGTGGCAAGATGGAAATTTCATTATGTAAATTAAATAGCCTGAAATCTGTGTTTCCTGCAGGTTGGGAGGGCCTCCTCAGGTTGAGATAGTCAACCACCCCTTGAATAGCAAATTTTGACCCATTCAAATGAGCCCCAAAAGTCCTCAATTGAAGCTTCAGAATCCTGTATCTTAAAGCATGGAGTAGAGAACCCTGGCTTGGACCCTGAGGACTATAGTTACCAATATGCCATCTGTTCAATAAAAAGATCTTGATACAACTATTTGAGAATGTTTGATTGTGAACAGGACTATGTTCATATGGTTGACCCTTAGAAATCTGATAGCCAAATCTGATGACTTAATTCCCTGGACCTGGCAGGAGTTTAAAACTGTTTCTTTCTATAGTAGGTGCTTTTGTCCTTCAGAAACTTCCACTAGGAATATGACTGCACTTCCCATGACGTAAAAAAAGCATTTTCGTCCAGCTGGCATTTCCACTGCTACTGGAATTTGCCATGGTCCCCCGTACAGGGATTTTTTTCTTTTGGAGTCCCATTGTTCTTCTTGCTCAGGATTTAAAATGGCTCCAGGCTCTGCAGCCCTCTTTTGGTCCACAGGAAATGCTCAAGCAACCTCAGGGAAAACTCAGGAATGGCAAGTTGATTCCAAAGTATCAACAACCCCTCCTTCATTTCTGTCTTCTGAGGAGTTAGCCATCCCTTCTCTGTCTTTAGATTTTCTAGGTGAGAGTCAGTTAAAGCACGAGTCTCCTTATTTACAGGTGAATATATAGGGCTCTCTGACTGGTTCCACTGAAACCCCTCTCTTTTGACTGAAATATTCCCCACCCTTCTCTCTGCATAGTGCAGCATTCTCCAAAGTAATCCTCTTCACACATCGCCGTTAATCTGTTTAGACTGAAGGAAATATAAACAATCTTAAAAAGTATTCAAATTTGGATGATGAAATTGTTTTATTTTTAAAGCTATTTTGAAAATTTCTAACTTAAAAAAAAAAAGTTATTGTTTGATCCTTAACCCTGAAAATTAGAGAAATATAGGTTTTAAGACATATCTTATAAATTCAAAGACAACAAAACCAGTAGTAGAATACAAAGCAGAATTCTTATATTCCAAATCACTGCTGAAGATAAAGAGTAAACAAAATCATCTATATTAGCTGAAAAAGGTGAGGCAAAAGGGAATAAGGATGCATAAAAATCATAAAGAATAAAATAAAATTATACATGTAATACCAAAAACATTAGCTATAAAAATAAACTAAATGGGTTAATCACGCCTATTGAAAGAAAAAAGTTCAACTATGTGCTGCTTATAAGAAATTCACTAAAAGAAAATGACTTAAAATGGTTGAAAATGCAAAGATGGATGAACATACTGTTGACCAACTGATTTGCAATGTTTCAGTAAGACAGGCAGGAAAACTGATTCAGGGACACTGAGTTTATTGACAATATGGTATCTAATTCCAAGGAAAATCATAACCAGAACCAGTAAAAATCAAACTCATGTTCATTGCTAATCTTTCCATTCTCTCTCAGAGGTCCTTTCTTTGATTCCTACTGCCAGTGTGTCTCTTACCTGCCCCCAAGACTCTGACCCAGAAGGGCATGTTGTCATACAGTTAAGTTTACAGTTGAAGCTGGAATGTTCTTTGACTTGAACAGGGCCCAGTCCTTTCTTGTACAAGTTCATTCTCCTTGCACTAACCATGTACTCTTTTTGCCACAAAGTATCAACATATTATATGGACATTCTCCAGCCTTTGCTTTTTTCTACAAACTCTTCATGCCTTACTTGGTAAAAAAAAAATTTGATTTGACCTCTAACTTGCTAGATACATTGTTCAACCCAGCATCCCTGTGTCCTCAGATACACTGATAAACACGAACAAAGAGAAAGTAGTGGTAGCAATAGCCATCCAAGATAAAGCAGAAAGCAAAGCAAAAATGCATTATATGGGACAAAGGGGTCCTTTAAAATCGATAAAAAGCAAAATCCTTTGGAATGAAGTCACTAATTTTATGGAGCTGGTAACAGAGTATCAATCTACATAAAGCAAAAACTATCACTGCATCATCTCAGCCACTCTCATTTTGTTTTGTTTTTTTTATCGTGACAGCCTCCCAGCTAGTCTCCCTGTCTCCTGTCTTGCCCCCTCTCTAATCCATTCTCCTTGTTGGAGCCAGAGCAAGACTTTTTATGCAATGCAACCTTGTTAAGAACCTTGGCTGGTTTCTATACCCTCAGTATAAAAGACCTAGCATCTAAGCTTCCATGACCCCTATGATTCCCTCCCCTCAACATACGCAACCCCAGCCTCACATCCCACCACACCTTGCACCTAACCTCTAGTCATTCTGATGCATGCAGTAACCAGGACCCACTATCTTGGTTTTCACCTCTGCTGCCTTTATATATGTTGCTCTTCCTGTGAGAAGTGGACCTCCCAAGCCATTCTCCCCATCCCTCATTTGCCTGGCAATTTCTCACTCATCCATCACAACCCATCAGGGATATCTTCTCTTAAGAAATATTGCCCAATAAACCATCGGGCTGGATTAGGGGCCCTCTTTGCTGAACAGCTTCCATCTTAGCCCTCAGCAGCCTATCCTTTAGCTGCTTATTCATTTGTCTGTAACCTTTAAGCCGCGAGCGTCAGTGCTATGCAGGGCTGCACCTTATGTGGTTCTCTACTAAACCCTCAGCACCCAGACCAGTGCCTGGAATATACTAAGCCTTCATAAATGTTTTAGAGTGCATGAATGAATGAGTGAATGAATGACTTGGAAGAGACAAGGTCAGAGAACTAGCAAAGGTCTTCAACAAGGAGGAAAGAAATGGAGTCAGATCTCACTAGGAAGAAGGGGTGAGTTGGCAGCTGAGGCCCTAGTGTTATCTGAGTGTTCTACTGGCGGAGGGTAGGGGTTACTGCTCCATGGCTCCGTGGAAATCTTGCAGGATGAGGAGCACAGACCCTAACTGAGACCAAGCCAAGCCAGAGTGGTTCAACAAATGACCCAAGTATTTGCAATCAGGACATTCTGAAAATCCAGAAGGTCTGGTCACTTATCCTTATAAACCACAGGGGACAAGGCAAAGCCACACCCAGAATGAGATCCTCAAAGTTCAAAGGGCTCCTTTCAGAGAAGCAGAGGTTAAATAGCTAAGTAGTCTGTTGTTGCCTGGCTTTGGATTTTCTGTCCCGGATGAGACTGACATTTCATTGTCATTCTCTTACACTGACCTCATTTTTCCTTTCAGAGGCATGATTTGAGAGATTTGTAAATTTGAGGGGAAGCAGAAACCCCTGAGCATCCATTTGATGAATGAGGACAGGTTCTCTCACCTGTAGCCATGTGGGATTGTAATCATCAGGCATCCACTGGCTGCAGGAAACTTTGTGCTCCTTCTTAAGGACAGGAAGAGGCCCACATTCCTCATCTCTGAATTCCCTCGGGAGTCCTACTCCACCCATCCTCCCTTCCTCCCCTTCTCCCTCATCCTCATCCTCCCTATACACACACATAACACACCCAGCCCCATTCCTTCCCAACCATAAACAGCTGTATTCTCATGATTCCGCTGACATGAGATCTGTTTATTTTGGATTAAGAAGAAAATGTTTATAATTCATAGAGTCAATGAATGGTTTCCTAGCAACTTCTTGCATAACTATTTTGAAATAATATTCTGTTGCTCGCTCGCTCTCTCTCTCTCTCTCTCAGACTCTCTCCCTAGCCACCAAGGATTCATTTCTGTTTTAAGAAACAGAACACTTGGAGGGTTTGATGAAAACTGGGAATCTCTCCCTAGAGAAATACATGTAAACACACACACGTTCACTCACAGTTCTGTATAGACGATTCAAGGAGTTCATAGAAACCCTGAAATTTACCTATGGCTCCCTTGTTAATAATCCTGCCCTACATACAGATAACACACCATTTGTATGATATCTCTGCCATCCAGGCAAGAAAAAACAGCCATGGGGTGGCTGTCTGTGCTGGTTTGAATCTGTTATGCACCCCATAAAAAACTATGTTCTTTTAATCCACTCTTGTGGAGGCAGACCGATCGTGAGTGAGATCTTTTGATTAGGTTGTTCCCATGGAGATGTGAACCTGTCCATTCACAATGGATGTTAATTAGTTAACTGGAGTCCTTAAGAGAGCTCAGGGAAAGAGAAAGAGAGCTCAGAGCTGACACAGACCCAGATGCCTTGAGATGCAGACAAAAAGACATTCGGAGATGTTAAGCCCAGAGTTTGCCCTGGAGAAGATGATTATAGAAAAGGCCACTGGAATCAGAAGCAGAAAGCAACACAACCCAGGAGCAAAGCACCAGCAGATGCCAGCCACGTGCCTTCTGAGCTGACAGAGGTGTTCCGGACACCATCAGCCTTTCTTCAGTGAAGGTACTCTCTTGTTGATAGCTTAGTTGGGACACTTTTATGGCCTTAGAACTGTAAATTTGTAATCTAAAAAAGCCCCTTTATAAAAGCCAATCCATTTCTGGTATATTGCATTCTAGCAGCTTTAGCAAACCAGAACACTGCCCCTGAAAACTGTGATGAGGTTGCTCAATTCAAAGTACCTCCCCCACCCCAAAATTACACATTCTAATCCCAGAGCTTCAGGCCCCAGTCTCAGCATGATCTGATCCATCTGACTGGGGCTGCCTCTTAATCCAGGGTGCCTCTCCCTGCATTCCCCAGTTAGCCAGGAAATGCAAACACACCTTAATGACAGATTGAGAAAAATGCCACTGGGATGGTAAGGCACCTCTAAAGCCTTCCGAAGCCCAACATGAATGATGCTGCTGGTCCCCTCATCAGCTTCACTCTTCGGGCCCAGCCAGCACTGGGGGCGTTGACCATCTGTGGTGCCCGAGAATCACCCATTGGCCAAGTGCAGATGCTGGGCTACCTCCTTTCCTTCTTGCCTTCACACAACTCAAGAGTGCCTTCATTGCTGAACCCTGGTGGCCTCGTAAATGTCAACTGGTCTAGGGATAGCCTTAGGTTCCTGTTACTTCAAAATCATTAAGTTGAAACATCTCCTTAACCAAGTCATTTATAAAATAAACAAAAAAAATGGAATGAAGGAAGTCCTTAATGATCGTTTTTAGTGTTTATAAGTGCCAGGCACCGGGTTAGATCTTGCTCTACATATCCTTGTTTAGTCTTTGCAAACCGTCTTCTAAGATACAACTTCAACAAGTCAACCTGGCTTGGTGATTATACAGACAGCTGCAAGAGTCAGAGTAGTTGGGTTGGAAGCCCATCTCTACTACATACTGACTGTGTAACTTTGGACAAGTTATTTAACTTCTCTATGCCTCCATTTCTGCATCTGTAACAGGAGAATAAGGATTTAAAAAAAAAAATCTCTCAAAGGGTTGTCTTGAAGATTAAATAAGCCACCAATATAAAACATTTGGAACAACCCCTGGTGCATAGTAAGAGCTCAATAAATGTTAGATGCTACCATGCTTTCCGTTTCACAGATTAGGAAACTAAGGCTCAGAGAGGTGAAGTGACTCTCTCCAAGTCACATCCCTAAACTGCATATCGAGCAAGTGCTTCTAAGACTTCTCTAACATCATAACCACTCTATGATCATATTCTTCCAACCTTTCTTGAATGCCAAACCCTCTGAAAAGACAGCCCTTTAAAAGTCAGTCATATGACACAGCATCATTTCTGTTATATTCCTGCAAAAAATGCAAAATCAGTCTCTAACTGTAAGGAAACATAGATAAAACCAACTTGAGAGGCTTAAGAAACATTAAGAAATAACTGACCCTTTACTCATAAGAAATGTCAAGGTCATGAAAGACAAAGAAAGCCTAAGGACTGTTCCATATCAAAGGAGACTGAAGAGACATGACAACTAAATTCAATGCATAATCCTGGACTGGATCCTGCATGAGAAATTTTTTTCTTTTGCTAAAAAGTACATTCCTGGGTCAATTGGCAAAATTTGAATAAGGTCAGTGGGTTAAGTAACAGCATTATATCAACATTAATTTCCTGATGCTGTAATAGGATATCCTTCTTTTGGGGGAAAATACACACTGAAGTATTTAGAGGTAAAGGCCACCATGTCTGCAACTTCTCGCAAGCAATTCAGAAAAAACAATGATAATATCTAAAGAGAGAGAGAGAAAGAATGATAAAGTAAATGTGGTAATATGCCAACTTTTGGGAAATCTATGTATAGAATATTTAGGAATTCTTTATACTATTCTTGCAACTTTCTACAGGTCTGGAATTACTTCAAAATTAAAACACATTGAAAAAAGAAACACAAATAATCCATCTTTTCACTGTCAATGAATGTCCCTCAGTACATAGGGTGTGGAGTAGAATTTCTTGAAGAATTGTCTACAAGGCATCACTTCATTCCAAAAAAGGCTTCCTTGTTGATGTTAACACCCCAGAATTTGCTTTTGCAAGAGAGAAAGTCCTCCTAAAGTATAAATTGGGCCCTTTACATAAAAAGAAAGACATGTTAAAATTCAAAGACACAGTACTCTCTTGTAAAAGAGGACATAGCCATTCCTCACCCATTTCCCCACTTCTAAAAGTGTCCATAGTTACACTCATCATTTGACACCAGACTCACAAGACCCTTTTTTGTCTGCTGGATTTTCACAGGCTTCTAAAGAATGCAGTGAATTTGCTGTTGCTGAATGTGGTTCATTTGTACAAAATTCCTCAAACCCTTTTTCCATCCACATTTCCATCATCCATGCCCTTTTCTCCAATAGGCCACTTAAAAACAGACCCAAGACGGGAAGGAATGACAAGGGCTAGAGAGGAGGTTGTAGTTCATTCAGCCCCAACATTCACTTAGCCAGCATCTACCATATGCTACCAACTGGGTAAGAAACCCCACAGGGAGTGAGGCAAGCCTAGAGCTGCTCTCCAGAGCTTACACTGGCAAAGGTAGGTAGAGAGCTGCTAACTACTAGCTTGTTGAGTGTTACAGAAGAAGTACAGAGTGCAGAGGAGGCAACTTACTCTTCAGAAGTCAAAGAAAACATTACATTTAAGCTGAGACTTGAAGGATGACCAAATATTAGGTCAAGGGGAGTGAGAGGGGAAGGATTCAGAATGCTTTTCACTTATAAAACTAAATACCCATAGTTCTTTAAAAAACAAAACAAAAAGAAACACTAACCAATGACTTCCCACCCAGATCCATGTAATCCCTATCAAGCAAACCACAGAGGGTTGATGGTGATGTAAAGGGCTACGCCATTAGGTGCACTTGTCCTCTTCTTTGGACTCTGACTTCCAGTTTATCAGTTAGAATGCCTTGGCCAAAAATAACAGAAAACTCACCAGAAGTGGTTTAAGCAATAAGGTATTAAGAAAATGTATGTAACTGGTTGGATTTAGCAGAGTGATAACCAGAAGACAGCTTTAGTCTTTCAGAGCTGCCCTAACAGCTCACCACCCCATAATCCATGAATTCCTAAATCAGTGTTCTGCAAACAATGTTCCATAGGCCATTTGTAAATAAAGTTTTATTGGAACACACCCACACCCATTCACTCCCATATTGTCTATGGTTGCTTTCTCAATACAATGGCGGAGTTGAGTAGTTGCAACAGAGATCGAATGGCACAATGTCTGAAATGCTCACTATCTATCCCTTTGTTGAAAAAGTTTTCTAATCCTGCCATAGGTGATATTTTGGGAAGAGCCCTTAGCTTTTCTGATTACTTTCAGGTATTAACTTATAGTCTTATTTTTCAGGTAATATAAAGACCAGCCCAGTGTAAAATCACAACCTCAATTTCTCATCCAAGTTGAAGATTCTCCCCCACACCCTGGGCACCCCTACCATCCAGTTTAAGCCATACCTGCACTAAGAAGCCTCTGGTGAGGAGAAACTGAGGATGGGGATGTGTGACGAGGGCTTGTTTTCTATGCCTTGCTGCAGCCCCTCCTCACTTGCTAATACTGTTTCCCGGGCAGCAGCAGGGATGGAGAAAGAATGAGAGGAAGAAACTGTTTGGCTAGTGCTGTTGCTAGACCTGGTTTGAGGGCCATCTGCGTGGCAGATGGAAATACTTTTATGGTCATTGGACACCCCTTTCACCTTGGGTATTTCTCTGGCTAGGGTAATCCACCCTGCAATTGACAGATTACCACCACCACCTCCCAATACACTCCACAGCCTCTCACCTTACCCCACAGTTGCATGGGGAAGGGTGAATCCTTCCATGAAAATACAGCAGGGCTTTCCCTGACACCACAACCCTCTCCCTTTGCTTTCCTGCCATGTGCCACTCCAGCCAGCTTCTTGTCTTTAAATTTCCCCAGGCCAGAGTTTGGCATCAGTCCCTGGATCTCCCAAAACATCTGAGTATCCCAAAGTTCTCCCAAGAACTCTCTAATTATGCTCAACTCTAATCCAGTGGGGCCCTGAAGTACATGAGTTTGTACAGCTTAGCCAGTGTGGGGGCAGTGGGGTCTCCCTCCTGGTGAACCTCTCTGCTCTCTGAGAATAATTCTCTTGAGTCCCCCTTCCACTGGCTTAAGGTAGGGAGGGAAACTCCCAAAACTTGTACAACTTTCTTCACAGAAATCCTCCTTCTTCCTCTTTTCTTGATCTGTCTCACGTTCTCTTCAATATTGGCTGAATGCGGATAATGGCTACGGGTCACAGCACCAGTTTGAGGCTACCCCTTACTAGCACAGTGGTCCTCAACTAGAAACAATCAGCACCACCACCCCACCAATTCAGGGAATATTTGCCAATGTCTGGAGACATTTTTGGTTGTCATATTGAGGGAGAGGTGCTGTTTCCTATTGGCATCAAGTAAATAGAGGCAAGGAGTGATGCTCAACATCCTGCAATGAACAGGACAGCCCCCACAACACAGAATTATCAGCCCTAAAACGTCAATAGCACTGAGGTTGAGGAACCCTGGTCTGGATATGGGAGTGCGTTGGTTTGAATGTATTATGTCCCCCAAAATGCCGTTTTCTTTGATGTAATCTTGTGTGGGCAGATTTTATCAATGTTGATTAGATTGTAATTCTTTGAGTGTTTCCGTGGAGACACACCCCACCCAACTGTGGATGATGACTCTGTTGGATAATTTCCATGGAGGTGTTACCCCACCCATTCAGAGTGGGTCTAAATTAAATCACTGGAGCCATATAAATGAGCTGACAAACAGAAGGAACTCAGTGCAGCTGAGAGTGACATTTTGAAGAGGAGCTATAGCCAAGAGGGACACTTTAAAGAATGCACAGAAGCTGAGAGAGTAGCTACAGATGAGAGACAGTTTGAAGACAGCCATTGAAAGCAGACTTTTGCTCCGGAGAAGCTAAGAGAGGACAAACGCCCCAAGAGCAATTGAGAGTGACACTTTGAAGGAACTGCAGCCTAGAGAGGAACGTCCTGGGAGAAAGCCATTTTGAAACCAGAACTTTGGAGCAGACGCCAGCCACGTGCCTTCCCAGCTAACAGGTTTTCCGGACGCCATTGGCCATCCTCCAGTGAAGGTACCTGATTGATGATGCGTTACCTTGGACACTTTATGGCCTTAAGACTGTAACTGTGTAACCAAATAAACCCCCTTTTATAAAAGCCAATCCATCTTTGGTGTTTTGCATTCCAGCAGCATTAAACTAGAACAGGGAGGTAGGAGGGGACATTGCCTATAGTTCTCAAGTTTGGGGTTCTTAGTCAAGAATGGAAAAAGTCCCATTAGATATCCTTTATATTTTCTGTTAAGAACTCCTGAAGGAGAGTGGTTCTAGGTGGGATTAATCCAGCAGCTCAATGATGTCCTTGAGGACCCATTTGTTCAGTCTCTTTCCACTGAGCCATTCTCAGTGAGCTTGCCTGTCTACTTAGACTGGCTCACCTCATGACCCCAAGAAGGCTGTTCCACCTCCAGGTATCACATGCTGACTATGAGGTCTAGGGGCAGAAAAGGAGCAATTCCTCCTTACTGTCTTAATCTGATCCATTGGATAGCCACTTCCAGAAATCTCCAGTAGACTCCCTCTCATATTTCCCTACCAGCATTGCATCTCAGGCCCACCCAAACCAAGGGGAATGAAATTACCTTGACTGGCTTTGGCTAATCATGATTCATCCCCTGGCCTGGGGAGAAGCCTGGCTTCTCCAGAACACCACAGCCACCCATTACCAAATTGTTGTCCTGGTAGCATGTATGAAGGAGAAAGGATGGCCCCTGGGTAACAAAACAACAGTTTCTGCTATATCCTGATACCAGTTTCTCTAGACTTCTCTCCCAGCTTCGACAACCGGATATTCACACAGCAGCTCTAGGGCAATGGTTCTCAACTTAAATAGGTATCTTTGTCACCTAGAAAACTTATAATAAAACATACAGGTGCCCTGTCCCCACCCCAGAACTACTGATAAGAATTTTTGTGATACAGTTCATGAGTCTGTATTTTAACAAACACTACCAGTGATCCTGGTGCACATTCTCAGCTGAAGAAATTTGAGCACTTTCAACTTGAAGCCCTTGGATGCTACAAGTCACTCATTTCTAGTGTAGGTTCAACGTTTATGTTTTGCCAATGGCAGGGATCCCCATATTCATTATATAGATATTTCTTTTTAATTTCTAGTGTATTAGAACAGCCAGAAGGAAATACCTGAAATTGTGGAACTATAACCCATACTATACTTATAAACTTGCTCTATAACTACAAGTTAAACTGTATTTTGAAATTTATCACTTTTCTGTATATATGTTATATTTCACACTAAAAAATTTCAAGGACGGACTTCCAATTCTGAGTAGGGAGCAGTAGCTCATGATATTTAAACATCTGTGAGGAAAACAGTAAAAATGAATAAAAAATTAACACACTACATTGATGCTGAAGCAATGAAGAGTAGAAGGATCAAATTCCTGCAAGGGAGGGAGAATCACAGAGAAGTGAGCTGATGTTCTATAGTTGCTTTACACTGGGAGGTTTTGCCGATTTTAGGCACAGGGCAAGAGACTGAGAATCTGGGTTTGCCTGGAAAGAAGAACACTGCAAGATGGAGAGAAACAGTGGCTGTTTTGATTTCTTATGGGGCTGGAGACACAACAGTGAGAACTGAAGAGCCACTAAAACATAGCTAGCTTTTGCCTAAAAGCTGTTTTTTTTTCTTAACAGCTTTACTGAGATAGAAAATTCACATCCATACAATTCACCCATTTAAAATGTACAGCTCAGTGGATTTTAGTGTATTCAGTTGTGTGCAATCATCACCACAATTTTACAACATTCTATCACCTCAAAAAGAAATCCTGTACCGTTTAACCACCACCACCCCGTTCCTCCTCCACCCCCAGCCCTAAGTTATCACTAAACTACTTTCTGTCTCTCCAGCTTTGTATATTCTGGATGTTTCTATAAGTGGAATCACATAATATGTGGTCTTTTGTGACTGGCTTCTTTAACAGCATAATGTTTTCAAAGTTCATCCATGCCATTGCATGTATCAGTCCTTCATTTCTTTTTTTTTTTTTTTTTTTTTTTGCCTTAAATGCATTTATTAGAAATTGAAATTGAAAACAAAGAAACCAAGCTTTCAAGAATCTAGGCGAAAGCACACAAAATAAGCTTAAATAAAAGTAGAAAGAAGTAATTAATAAAGTCAGAAATCAATGAAAGAAAATACAAGAAGTAGAGTTGAGCAACACACAAAAAACTGCTCCTTCGCAATGACCAACAAATTAGACAAATGTTCTTTCTGATAAAGAAAAAAAGAGGGGAGACATAAATAATGATAGGAATAAGCTTCAGCTCCAGATTCGATTTTTTAACAAATAAATTTTCAAAACAGAAACATAATTATTTGGTAGGCAATCATAAATTACCAAAATTGTGTAATAAAAGGTATAGGACTAGTATGGACCAATAGCTATAGAAGAAAGTGGAAGGGTAGTCAAAAATCTTCCTTTAAAATTTGTTGCAGGCAGCCTCTAAAATGGCCCATAATAGCACCTATGGTATTCACACCCTTGTGTAATCTCCTCCCTTTGAGGGTGGCTGGACTAGCAACTCACTTCTTCTAGCCAATAGACTGCAGCACAAGTGATGGGTTATTACTTTCAAGGTTAGGTTACAAAACAGTCACTCCTGTTTTGCTACATGACTCTCTCCTTTGGTGAAGCCAGTTGCCAAGTTGTGAGCTGCCCTGGGGAGAGTTCCATGAGTCAAGGAACTGAGGGGGCCTGTGGCCAACAGCCCATGAAGAACTGAGGTCTTGAGTCAGACAACCCACAGGAAACTGCATCTTGCCGACGGCCACGTGAGTGAGGTTGGAAATGTATCCTCCCCCTAGACAGCCCTAAGATGACTGAAATCCCAGCCAACACCTTCATTGCAGCCCAAGAGAGATCCACGCTTAGTTTCTTGATCTACAGAAATTATGAGATAATAAATGTTTGTTGTTTTAAACCATTAAGTTTTGGGGGGTAATTTGTTACACAGCAATACATAACTAATACAAAAACAGGTCCCAGGCCCAGATGATTTTCTATATTATGTAAACACTTCCTGAGCATAGAAAAAGATGGACAGCTATTCACCTCACTTCTGGAAGTTAGCCAAACCCTGATACCAAAGGTGGACAAGAATAGGATATATAAAGAAGATGATAAGCGAATCACTTTACAAACACCAAAAAAAAAAAGTCATAAACAAGCATTTAACAAGTGAAATCTAACAACATGGTAATTGAATACTGAATTATAACCATGTAGAATTTACTTCCAAGAAAGCAATACTTCAAAAAATATATATTTAGTACTTATTATGTACTAGGCTCTATCATAGGTGCTTTACATGTATTTAGTGGTTTAATCTGCACAATAACTTAATGAGGTAGCACCTCTTGTTTAAACCCAATTATATATTTGATGATACTGAATGGGAGAAGTTACACAAGTCCCAGCATTTCCCTGAAGATAAAACCAGATAAAGACATTGTAAGAAAGGAAAACTACAAACAAATACCTCTTATGAATATAGATGCTAAAATTCTCAACAAAATATTAGCAAATTGAATCCAACAATATATTACTGAACCTTTCTCTAAATCTTTCTCACCTTTCTTTGTTTCCGTCAGTAGGGCTCCTTCAGTATCTGAAGTAGGGCAGGTCTTTTGTTAGCAAAATCTCTCAGCATTTGTTTGTCTGTGAAAAATTTAAGCTCTCCCTCAAATATGAAGGAGAGCTTTGCTGGATAAAGAATTCTTGGTTGGAAATTTTTCTCTCTCAGAATTTTAAATATGTCATGCCACTGCCTTCTCGCCTCCATGGTGGCCACTGAGTAGTCACAACTTAGTCTTATGTTGTTTCCTTTGTATGTGGTGAATTGCTTTTCTCTCACTGCTTTCAGAATTTGCTCCTTCTCTCCAGTATTTGAGAGTGCGATCAGAATATGTCTTGGAGTGGGTTTATTTGGATTTATTCTATTTGGAGTTCACTGGGCATTTATGCTTTGTGTATTTATATTGCATAGAAGGTTTGAGAAGTTTTCCCCAACAATTTCTTTGAATACTCTTTCTAGACCTTTACCTTTCTCTTCCCCTTCTGGGACACCAATAAGTCTTATATTTGGATGTTTTATTTTATCTATCATATCCCTGAGGTCCATTTCAATTTTTTCAATTTTTTTCCCCATTCTTTCTTTTGTTCTTTTATTTTCCATTTTGTCCTCCTTCAAGTCACTGATTCGTTGTTCAGCTTCCTCTAGTCTTGTACTATGAGTATCCAGAATCTTTTTAATTTGGTCAACAGTTTCTTTTATTTCCATAAGATCATCTATTTTTTTTATTTACTCTTGCAATTTCTTCTTTATGCTCTTCTAGGGTCTTCTTCATGTCCTTTATATCCTGTGCCATGCTCTTCTTCATGTCCTTTATATCCTGCACCATGCTCTCATTCATCTTTAGTTCTTTGATTAATTGCTCCAAGTACTGCGTCTCCTCTGATCTTTTGATTTGGGTGTTTGGGTTTGGGTTATCCATATCATCTGGATTTTTCATATGCTTTAAAATTTTCTGTTGTTCTTGGCTTCCTGGCATTTGCTTAACTTGATAGGGTTCTTTTAATATATGTAGGCCAATTCAAAGACTACTCTCTAATTTGTCAGATCTACAGCTTGGTGGCGTACACTTTCTCTAACTAACCAGCAGGTGGTTTCCACGAGCCACCTATTCCCCTCAAGCCAGTTCTCCCCAACTTCTGTATCTGCAGCCAATTTTGGGTTTTTTAAAAAGAACTAGTCTGACTCCAAACGCCAACCCACAGTTTCCCCACACTGCAGTGTGGCTGCTGGACATTCAGCTGGCTTACTCACTCATTTCAGAACGCAGACTCCTGGTTTCACCAAGTGCACAGTCCCTGTGGATTTAGCAGACCTTGTCCAGCTGGTGCAGCACCGGAACTGGTGTTCTGGGTCACTTTCTGGCTTTTATCTAGCATTTTTCACAGAGGTGTTTTTTCACCCTGTCTCTCCTGGCCACCATCTTCCAGAAATCACGAGTGCAATCTTAAAAACTGTACCACGTATCCAGAACAAGAATCAGATGAAGAATTGAAAAATCTAATCAGTTAAACATGGGCTACTCTAACAGTCCAGAATGAGTTGCAAAAAGCATCAAAGAAGAGCCTTAACATAAAGCCAATCAACAATAAAACCCTAGACAAGCAGGAGAAACTGATCTTCAGAGTGACCTCATCAAGATAACCAGATGCACAAACATCAGCAAAAAAATTACAGGTTTTACTAAGAAACAGAAAGATATAGCTCAGGTAAGGGAGAAAATTAAAATTTTAGAGGAGAAACAGAATTTGGAACAACTAATCAAAGAAGTTCAAACAAATCTCCTAAATCAATTCAAGAAGATGAGGGAAAATATGCATAAAGAGATAAAACATATTAAGAAGACAATGTGTGAGCATAAAGAAGAATTTGAACATATAAAAAGAAACATACAGAAATTATGGAGATGAAGGGCACAATAGTAGAGATTAAAAATACACTAGAGGCATACAACAGCAGATTTGAACAGGCAGAAGAAAGAATTGTGAACTAGAAGACAGGACAATTGAAATCAAACAGCCAGAACAGATAGAGAAAAGAAGAGAAGAAATTGAGCAGTGTCTTAGGGATTTGAGTGACAAAACAAAGTGCACAAACGTACATGTCATGGGTGTCCCAGAAGAGAAGAGAAGGGAAGGAGGGCATAAAGAATATTTGAGGAAATAATGCCAAATATTTCCCAACTTTTATAACATTTTATGGAAATATGCATGTCCAAGAAGCACAACACACTCCAAACAGAATGAATCTTAATAGACCTAGTCTGGGACACATACTAATCAGAATATCAAATGACAAAGACAGAGAATTCTGAAAGCAACAAGAGAAAAGTGATTCATCACACACAACGGCACCTCAATAAGTCTAAGTTCTGATTTCTCATCAGAAACCATGGAGACAAGAAGGCAGTGGCATGATATATTTAAGGTACTGAAAGCGAGAAACTGCCAGCCAAAAGTTTTTTATCCAGCAAAACTATCCTTGAAAAATAAGGGCAAGGTTAAAATATTCATAGATAAACAGAAACTGAGAGAGTTCATCAACAAAAGATCTCCCCTACAAGAAATACTAAAGGGAGTTCAGGAGGTTGAAAGGAAACAATAGAAGAGAGTAGCTTAGAGTAGTGTGAAGAAATGAAGATCTTCAGTAAGGATAAAAAAGGGCAAATGCAAAAGTCAATAGCACTGTATTCTCAATCTATGATTCTACTCTTTAATTCCTCTAAGGGTCAGAATACAATTGAACAAGAAAAAGGCAAATTACCTGCTAATGGAAATGCAAAATATAAAGTGGAAAGTGAGACAAAAACATAAGAGAAGCAGAGACATGGGAGCAGAGAATGTGTTTGCTATTGAAGCTAGATTGGTATCCTTTCAAATTAGTAGGTTATATAGATGTAGCATGTGTAATATAAACCCAAGAGAAACCATAAAGAAAATATTTTTAAAATATACAGAAACAACTAACTACAATGTGTAGACTCAGAATTGAATATTAGAACACAGCCTAACAGGGGAACGATTATTGTAATGGTCCCTAGATAGTAAGCTCTTAAAGCAGTCAAATCTTTTCCTGAATTGTAATGGCGATCTCCAAACTTTGATACGATAATCCCTAGTGTATAACATGATTGGACTCTGGACATTGGGTATCTGTGTGACACCTGAAACTCAGAGCTAGTGCTTGGCAGATATGAATGTCGTATTAGTGCATACAGAAACTGTTAAAAAAAAAAAAAAAAGCTGAAAAAGAACCCAGACTTCAGTTAGTGATATGAATGAAGCAGATCTGGTTAAGACTAGGGCAAACTGGTGCAAAGGGTAAAGGTCAAAACTGACTGTGTTTTAAAACTTCAACTTCCATGTGAGACCAAGGGGAGAGATGTCTATTTGGTGCTGGATCTATATTTTCTAAACAGTGTAACTCTATAGTCAGTTTGTTCAAACACAATTACATGGAACTTCGAATAGGAAGTGAGGTATGGTAGGTACATGTATAGGTAAGAGTAAAATACCAACACATCCCAAAGTAATTTGGGCAGAGAATAAAAATATATTTTCAGGGCCCCCCGAGGAGCTGTGGGGAAATGTGAAAGTGTTGGACTTCCTCACCTGGACTGATGCTGATGTTGTCACAAGCATTGAGGACTGGCAGTTTGATGTGCCAAGCCCTCTATCATGGGACTTGCCCTTATGAAGCTCCTTACTGCAAAGGAGAGGCTAAACTTGCATATAATTGTGCCTGAGTCTCCCCCAGAGTGCCTCTTTGTTGCTCAGATGTGGCCCTCTCTCTCTCTCTAACTAAGCCACCTCAGCAGGTAAACTCACTGCCCTCCCCACTATGTGGGACCTGACTTCCAGGGGTGTAAATCTCCCTGGCAACGCAGGATATGACTCCCCGGGATGAACCTGGACCCAGCATTGTGGGATTAGGAGTATCTTCTTGATCAAAAGGGGGATGCAAAATGAAACGAAATCAAGTTCCAGTGGCTGACAGATTTCAAATGGAGTCAAGGGATCACTCTGGTGGACATTCTTATGCACTATATAGATAGCACCTTTTAGGTTTTAATGTATTGGAATAGCTAGAAGTAAATACCTGAAACTATCAAACTCCAACCCAGTAGTCTGGACTCTTGAAGACGATTGTATAACAATGTAGCCTACAAGGGGTGACAGTGTAATTGCGAAAACCTTGTGGATCACACTCCCTTTATCTAGTGTATTGATGGATAAGTAGAAAAACAGGGACAAAAACTAAATGAAAAATAGGGTGGGATGGGGGGATGATTTGGGTGTTCTTTTTTACTTTTATTTTTTATTCTTATTTTGATTCTTTCTGATGTAAGGAAAATGTTCAAAAATAGATTGGGGTGATGAATGCATAACAATATGATGGTACTGTAAACAGCTGATTGTACACCATGGATGATTGTATAGTATGTGAATATATTTCAATAAAACTGAATTTAATTTATATATACAGAAACAGAAATGAGGAAGGTATCAGTTGGAAACATCACAAAAGATAAACTATGCAGAAGAGGAGGGTGCAATAAATGAAGAGAGAGACAAAGTAAGATGTGATATATAAAAACCAAAGCACAAAATGGCCTAGGTAAGTACTGCCTTTAAGTAATAACACTGAATAGTAATAGACTATATTCCCCAATCAAAAGACCCAGAGTGGCAGAATGGATAAAAAAGCATGATCCAACTATATGTTGCTTACAGGAGACTCACCTTAGACCCAAAGACACAAATAGGTTGAAAGTGAAAGCCCGGAAAAAGATATTCCATGCAAATAGTAAGCAAAAAAGAGCTGGGCTGGCTATACTAATATCGGGCAAAATAGTTACGTGTCCATCAACAGATAAATGGATAAATAAAATGTGGTGCGTATATCTATAGGATGGATTATTATTCAGCCATAAAAAGGAATGACGTTCTGATGCATGTGACAACATGGATGAATCTTGAGAACATTATGCTGAGTGAAAGAGACCAGACATAAAAGGACAAATATTGTTTGTTCTAGTTTGCTAATGCTGCTAGAATGCAAAACACCAGAAATGGATCGACTTTTATGAAGGGGGTTTATTTGGTTATACAGTTACTGTCTTAAGGTCATAAAGTGTCCAAGGTAATGCATCAACAATCGGGTACCTTCACTGGAGGATGGCCAGCGGCATCCGGAAAACATCCGGGAAGGCACATGGCTGGGGTCTGCTCTAAGTTCTGGTTTCAAAATGGCTTTCTCCCAGGATGTTCCTCTCTAGGCCACAGTTCCTATTCAAAAATGTCACTCTCAGTTGCTCATGGGGTGTTTCTCCTCTGTTAGCTTCTCCGGAACAAGAGTCTGCTTTCATAGGCCTTCTTCAAACTGTCTCTCATCTGCAGCTACTCTCTCAGCTTCTGTGCGTTCTTCAAAGTGTCCCTCTTGGCTGTAGCAAGCTCGCTCCTTGTGTCTGGGCTTATATAGTGCTCCAGTGAACTAATCAAGGCCCACACTGAATGGGCGGCATCACACCTCCATGGAAACTATCCAATCAGAGTCATCACCCTCAGTTGGGTGGGGCGCATCTCCATGGAAATACTCAAAAAATTACAATCTAATCAACACTGATACGTCTGCCCACACAAGATTACTTCAAAGATAATGGCATTTTGGGGGACATAATACATTCAAACTGGCACATTGTTAGATCTCATTGATACAAATTAATTATAATTAGTAAATTCATCGAGTTAGAATCTAGAATCTAGGTTACCAGGGGATAGACTGGGGTTAGAAAATGGGGAATTGATGTTTAATTTGAACCGAATTTCTATCTGGGTTGTTTGTAAAAGTCTGGAAATGGATGGTGATGATGGTAGTACATTATTTTGAGTGTAATTAGCAACACTGAATTATATAGGTGAATGTGGTTAAAAGGGGAACCTTTAGGTGATATATGTTATTAGAATCAAAATTAAAAGATAAAGCATAGGACTGTATAACCCAGTGAACCCTACTGTAAATGATGGACTATAGTTTATAGTACAAGTATAAGAATGTTCTTTCACGAATCATAACAAATGCACAACACTAACAGAAGATGAAAATAATAGGGTGATACGTAAAAAATGCACTTAATGTAAATTATGGACAGTTAATAGAAGTATTTCAATAATTTTTTTTTCATCAGTTGTAGCTATTGTTTAAAAAATTAGTACAGGTACAAAACAGTATTGTAATAGTTTACAGCTATTATCAAATGTAACAAATGTTCCACTCCAATGCAAAATGTTGGTGGGGGATGGCATATGGGAATCCTGTATTTTACACATGATTGGTCTGTAAGACCACAACTTCCCTAATAAAAAAATTTGTTTAAAAATTGGGCTGGTATCTTGCCTGAAATTTGGACAGACCAGACTGCAAAGAATGGAGGGTAAGCTACTTTTAATTGGTCAGTCAGACAAAGCCTCTCTTGGAAATTGAAATGCTGCATTAAAAAGGCTGAACAGAAGCCATGGCTGAAGAGTGAGAAGGGAAAGCTGGCAGACACAGGCAGTGGTATAAGACCAATCCCTACCTAATGCAAGAAAGAGGGTGGGTGTTCAAGGGACTGAAGGAAATCTAAGGTGTCCTTAAACAAGTGCCCACCTTAGGAACCCTTTCAGCTGCAAATAACAGAAAACCCTACTCCAGTGGCTTTCATAAATCCAGGTTTCTTTTTCTCATTGTATCAGAATATTGTCAATGACACACCTATATATGGACAGTCTTCCAACACCCAGAACTTGCAACTCTTTGAGGGCTTTCTCCAAAGTACTTGTTCTACATTGGCTCACAGACTCCCCCAGCAGGATTAAGCCCTGTTGCCCACAGGGATCAGACTTGATAACTACCTCTTTATTGGCTTTCTTCCTCTGCTTGTTTCATGTTCCCACTTCCTTATCACATTTCTGGGGACCACCTACCGGAAAACTACTTGCATTCTGTGAAGCTAAAGCAGAGCACTAAAAACAGAAAGAGTAGGTGGCAATGCTGGAGAAGTAGGCAGGGCTTCAAGAGGTAGACAGGCAAGGACTTATCTGAAGATACACAGAGAGCAAGCAGCAGAGCTGGAATCAGACCCTGCTTCTGAAATAGCAGGTCTGCCCTTCTGATTACACTGCTTTGTGCTCATGAAGAAGTCAGGGAACAAAAGTCACAAACTTAAAGTTGCTTCCAAACAACCTTGGTGGTTCTCCCACAAATGACCTCATCTAAATAGTCACCACCCATGGCTTCCTCCCACCAAGCAGCACTCACAGCATGCTTTTCATTAACCCAGAGCATTTCTGATAGTGGAACTATCAGGCTCAAAACAAGACTGGGAGGAACGAGAAGTGCCCACGCAAGTACATCCATGCAACTCAGCTTAAAGTGGAAAAGAGCACTTGAAATGCAACAGACCCAGTTCAGCATATGCCTCCTCCATCTGCTAACTGCGTGACTAAGAGTGATTTTTTTTTTTACCTTCCCTGTGCCTTCTCTGAAAACAGAGGTGTGCCAATAATGCTTCCTGCTGGTTCACTTCAAAATAAAACAAATAACATGGAAAAATGCATATGCCGATGCCTGATACACAGAAGATACTCAAGAATGGGCACCCTTCTCTTACCTCTCCCCACACACTCTCTCTTTCATAACAGAACGAAAGATCAAGGAAAGCTGTACTGGCCAAATAATCAACTCCATTTGTCTGGCATTCCTCAGCCCACAAGTTGCAGCCACTTGTTCCACATGATTATTTCTATGAGGTGAATATCTTGTTACAATAACAGCACACTCTAATGCCAGCAGGCCCATACACAGAGGACCAACTAAAATAAAACCATTATAATCATGGCCCAGATTTAATCACTGGCTAGTGAGCCTCCCAGTGGTTTGACCATGAGCCAGGCAATAGTCAAATAATCAAACTGCAGATGCTAGGATAGCAAATCAGCTTAAATTTAAACAGTGGCAGAGACCCAAACTACAATGGAGAGAAAAAAGAAATGAGGAAGGGGTATACAGACTTGCACAGGTTGGAATTTCCCTTCCACAGCCTCCCTAGTTAACTGGCCCCTTAGAATATCCAGGCTTATTAATGAACAACAGCCTTGTTCCCAAGAGGCACCTGGATCAGACAGTCTAGGCTGAATCTGCTGTTGGGGCCGGAAGAGATCACAAAGGCAACACGAAGGCAGAGGCATTACGATTGCCGCCCTGCTGATTGCTCTCAGGCACACGACCGGATCCTACTAATAATATGTAATAATGACCTCAATAACCTACAATAATGAAAGGGAAGGAGGGAAGCTCCAGTTTTGGGGGGCCTGGAGCTTAAACAATTTTGGTCCTCTTTGAGAAGGAGAAGATAGAAGGGTATATAAATTAGGCTCTGCCACTCCACCACCACTTGACATGAGAGTGGTCACTCCAGCATCACCCAACCCCAGGAGAAGTATAAGGAAGGGAAAGTGGAATGGTAAGAGACAGTCTTGAGCTCAAAACACTTAAATAACCTTACAAAAACATATGGCCAATGTGACCATATCACTAAGGCCATGCCTAGGCAAGCAAGGGGCCCTGAAGCTTAAGGGTCATTAGCTTCATGGAAAGCCCACCTGTCATGGGGAACTAAGACCAAGAGCACCTGAGTTTTTCACATTTCACTTCCTGATATCTTAGTTTGCCAGGCTTGCCATGATAAATACCACACACTGGTTGGCTTAAACAACAAGAATTTATTGTCTCACAGTTTTGAAAGCCAGAAACCCAACATCAAGATGTCAGCAAACCACACTTTCTCCCAAAGTCAATCGTGTTCCAGTGATGGCAGTCCTCCATGACATGGTGATCTACTTCATTCTCTCCTCCTGTGGCTTTAAATGGCTTCCAGCTTCTACATCTTCTGGCTTCTTTGACTGCATCTGAATTTCTTCTCTTTTAAGGCCTACAGTAACACAGATTAAGACCCACCCCTGTTTCAATTTGGCCACACCTTAAGTAATAATATCTTCAAAAGATATTATTTACAAAGGTTTCAGAGCCACAGGAATAGATTAATACTTTGTGGGGTACATGATTCAATCTCCAAAAATGTCATTCCATCAAGCCAAGAGCTTTGGTGCATCCTAACTTCAGATCTAGGTTGCAACTAAGAAGGCTGCCAAATCAGGCATGGTGAGCAGCACAGAGTATATAAGGGAAGTGACTATCTGAGGATATATCAGACAGTTTCCAAAACCAAAACACCAATTCCTTTTTGATTCTCCAAGATGCACTTTTCTCATGCTATCCATAAGAAACAAGTATTTGAAAACTGAGTGTTTCATGAACGAGGCAAATATCAAAATCCAACTTCTTCCAAGGAGCCTGGACATTCAAGGAGAGCTGTAGTTGAGACCCTCACTTGGATAAGCTGTCAGTGGCTGGAAAGCAGAATACTATCATAGTTAAGAGTGTAGGTTTTTAAATTGGACAGATTTGGGCTCAAGATCTGGTTCAACCACTTGCTAGTTCTGTGACTGTAGGCAACTTACTTAACTACCTTGAACCTAAGTTCCTCTTATGTAAAATTGAGATAATAATAAGATGTGGTTCATAGAGGTGGAAAAGGTTAACTGAAATAATGCATATAAAACACTTACCCCAGTTTCCGGCACAAAACCATAGCTCACGACTTTGGAAGTCATTGTAGTCATTGTAGAACTCTCTGCGTAGGAATTCTGGCTAATCGGACATAAAAGGTAATAGTGTGTGCAACATCCAGAAAGCATATTAAAGAGGATGCACACCATTCTTCACCCCTTTCTCCTTCCTGATGGCTGGAATGCTGTTCTAGTTTGCTAATGCTGTGGAATGCAAAACACCAGAGATGGATTGGCTTTTATGAAAAGGGGGTGTATTTGGCTACACAGTTACAGTCTTAAGGTCATAAAGTGTCCAAGGTAACACATCAGTAATAGGGTACCTTCACTGGAGGATGGCCAATGGCATCTGGAAAACTTCTGTTAGCTGGGAAGGCATGTGGCTGGCGTCTGCTCCAAAGTTCTGGTTTCAAAATGGCTTTCTCCCAGGACGTTCCTCTCTAGCAAGCTTGCTCCTCTTCAAAACATCACTCACAGCTGCACTGAGTTCCTTCTCTTTGAGTCAGCTCATTTATATGGCTCCACTGATCAAAGCCCACCCTGAATGGGTGGGGCCATGCCTCCATGAGAATATCTCATTAGAGTCATCACCCACAGCTGGGTGGGGCACATTCCAAGCAAATCTAATCAGCACCAAAACGTCTTCCCCATAAGACTACATCACATTCCACCCCCTCAACCCCAAAATGACATTATCTTTCCAAATACAAAATACATTCATTCCATCACAATATCACAAAAACTTAAATCATTTCAGTAACAAAAGTTAAGTACAAGATCCTATCAAAATCAATTACAGGCGTGGTGGGTCCTAAGGCACAATTCTCCTTTAGTTTTGGATCTGTGGACTTAGAACAAGTTATATGCTTCCAATATACAAAGGAGGGACATTCATAGTATAAACATTCCCATTTCCATAGGGAGAAAGAGTAAGGAAAACAGGGTTAACAGGACCAAAACAGTTCCTAAAACCCGCAGAACAAACTCCATTAGATTTCAAAGTCTGAGAGTCATTTACAGAACAACATTGCATCCTTGGAGCTTGAGAGAGTGGGAGTCTAACCCTTCCTAAGGGCCTTTGTGGCAGCCCTTTCCTCTCCAAACACTTGGGTGAGTGCTCCAACATATCCACACACTGGGGAGACCATCTTCTCAGCCCCACCCTCCTCAAACATCGGGGCAGCTCCTGGATTCCCTTCCATCTCCGGGGCACATGCTCAACCCCTTCAGAACAGTGTGGTGGCAGCCAGGCTCTCCCCAGTTCCCTGGGAATGTGCTCCACCCTCTTTGGGGCTTGGGGTGGCAAGACATTTCCTGAGCATCGAGGCAGAAGGCCCGCCCTCGACCTCCAGGGCAAACTCACCCTTTCCATGCATGTGGGCCACTCCACTCTCCCAGCCCAAGACCTCTTGACTCCAGACCTCAACCTCCATGGCTCTGTCTTTGAAGAAATTTTTCCTTCAGTTTGTTCCTTGTCTGTCTTCTCCAGTTCAGACTGGCAATGGCTCTGTCTGTAAAGATCTTGCAAAAATTCTGTTGGCTTCGCATGAAGCATGCAGGAGTCAAAGCCATCAGACAATAGGACTTTCCACAAATCCTTTCTGGATAATTCCATCTCCAATCTTGGCTTGTACTGAAATGGCGGCTGGGTTCAATGTTTGGTTACATCCTCACATTGGAATGTAGCTTCTGGGATTCCACCCCCTGAAAGCTCGTAATTTTCCAAGCCATTGGCTTCTGGTTTCTTTGAACCCAAGAGTTCAGTTCTAAGTTTATCTCCCTTCACTCACATTTTACTATAAGCTGCAGGAAGAAGCCAGGGTACCTCCTCCACATGTAGTCTGGAGAGCTCCTCAGCTAAGTATTCCAGGTTGTCACTTTCAAATTCTTCCTTCCATCTGACACCAGGACTCAATTTTGCCAAATTCTCTGCCACTTGAAAACAAGAATCGCCTTTCTTCCAGTTAGCAACAACACATTCATCATTTCTGCTCAAGTCCTCATCAGAAGTATCTTTAGAGTCCATATTTCCATAAACAGTCTCTTTAAAGCAGTTTTGGCCTTTTCTATCAAGCTCCTCACAATTCTTCCAGAATCTTCCCCTTATCCATTTGAAAAGCCGTTCCAACATGTTTGGTATTTGGAGACTCAGCAGCAAAAGCACCCCACTCCTGGTACCAAAATCTGTTCTAGTTTGCTAATGCTGCGGAATGCAAAACACCAGAGATGGATTGGCTTTTATGAAAAGGGAGTATATTTGGCTACACAGTTACAGTCTTAAGGCCATAAAGTGTCCAAGGTAACACATCAGTAATCGGGTACCTTCACTGGAGGATGTCCAACGGCATCCGGAAAACCTCTATTAGCTGGGAAGGCATGTGGCTGGCATCTGCTCCAAATTCTGGTTTCAAAATGGCTTTCTCCCAGGACATTCCTCTCTAGCAAGCTTGCTCCTCTTCAAAACATCACTCACAGCTGCACTGAGTTCCTTCTCTTTGAGTCAGCTCATTTATATGGCTCCACTGATCAAAGCCCACCCTGAATGGGTGGGGCCACGCCTCCAAGAGAATATCTCATCAGTCATCACCCACAGCTGGGTGGGGCACATTCCAAGCAAATCTAATCAGCACCAAAACATCTGCCCCGTAAGACTACATCAAAGATAATGGCGTTTGGGGGACACAATACATTCAAACTGGCACAAATGCTAAGAAAATGGCTGGAACTCAAAACACCATCTTGGAACATTATATGGAAATCAAATGTTTTTGATGGAAGAGCAAGAATGAAGGAATTGGAGTTCCTGATAGTCACGGAACTGCCATACCAATCCTAGACTGCTGATTTCTGGATTCATTCGTATTAGAGGGGAGTAAACTTCTATCTTATTTAAACAACTATCATTTTGAATTGGTCACTCAAAGTTGAGCTACTCCCAATTATACATAGCCAATTTTTAAGATAAGGAAACTGAGATTCACTGGGATTAAGAATAAATCCACTGTCCCTTCCACAGATCAGTCCTCCCAAGAGATAAAATTACTGGCCAGTACATACTGTATAAACATCTCTCAGTGATTCCTCATAAGGATAAAACGTCCAAGACCTTCACCACTGGGTCACCAATGGGTCTCTCCATGATTCAATCTATTTTATCAGTGTTTCTTTCAAACACTGGATTCCAACATTAAACTTCTTTTTCCCAAATGTGATCAGAGCAGAGGAAGACAACAACCAAGGAATCCTTAAGTTGGTCTTTACAGGCTGGTTTCTCAAAAAAGAGAAAAACATGTATAGATAACTTACAGTGATGATCTTATTGCAAGGATCCTTGCAAATGTGAGTTGAAGGGAGAAATCACCACACTCAACATCAAGGACAATCACTCCATCTTACCACTCCCTGTAGGCTGAGATGGCCTCAAAACAATGGAAAGCATTGCCTACAATGGCTAAAAAGAAACCTAAGCCAGTTTCTCTAAATTGAACCAACGTTTGTCCTTATTAATTCTGATTGTTCAGGATCCCCACCATTTGAGAATTCACTCCTCCTCCAATCCAAGTGCTTTCAGGAGACTTCTAATTACTCACTCCTGCCACAGGGGTAAGCCAATGACTGACAGTAACTAATCAGAGAAGTTTATCTCTCCAGAAAATGATCAAGTGAGGGATGATATATTAACTGAGCTAAGCAAATCAGACTTCACTGGCACTTTTCTGCTAAAGCAATCTGGAAGATGGCTTCCTGTTTTAGGGATCTTGGAAGGATGTGAAGTCAGGGCTGCTAGTGGCCACCTTCCTCAATCATAGGAACTAAACCTATTTATGGGAAGAAATAATGAGGCCAATGCAAAGAGGAGAAAAGAGCCAAGAGATAAAGAGAAAGAGAGTGCACACTGAAGACAACTGAGGCCTGGATCCAGCTATGCCTGAAACATGCATTTGGACTTAGCAGTTATGGAGCCAACAAATTTTACTTTTTACTTAAGCTATTTTTGACTTGTTTTTTTTCTGTCACTTGTATAAAGAGTTCTAATATACATTCCAAGAAACATGATCTGATTGGATGTTTCAGGTACCATTTGGTCAGGTGGGTCACTATGTCAGCATTCCCCCACATTACCTCACAATCAAAAGCAATTGGTCTCCCTCCTCCCCTCACCATCCAGTTCTCCAGTACATTTCTGTCAGGTGGCATGGTGGCCATTTGGGGCTACTTTGCTTGAGTCTATCTAGGCATCTTTAAACCTGCAACTAAAGTTATCTGAGGGAAAATCAGGGTAGCCTGCAGAGAAGGCTCAGTAAGAGGGAGTGCGTAAAGTTTTTCTCTCACCCTACAGGTGGCTTCCAAAGCTCACACTGCATTTCCAGTGTTTGCTCCAGAGAGAGATGCTGTTTGCTGTCTTGGCTCATCCATGTATCAAGCAAAGGGCAGTGTAGAGCGAGCCAGCATCTTTATTTCCAGGATACAGAGAAGTGAATTCTGTTTGCATTTGAACAGTATCCAAGCCCTGTGACATGTGACCAGAGGGTACCAGCTCCAGGGGAAAGCACATTTCCACATGTTTGCTTGACAGTCCAAAGGCTCTCCATGTCACTGCCCAGGCCTTGTTAGTGACAGCACATCTGGGAAATAAGAAAACAGAACTTGATGGCATTTCCTTCCATCTTGACTTGTAAGGGACTTTCACAGCTATCATCTCATTTGAGTCTCACACCAAACTTGGGGATAAGAAAAGGGTTCAGAGCAGGGGTAAGTCTCCTCCATGTTTCATATGAGAGGACTGAGGTTCAGAAAGGTTAAATCACTTTCTCAAAGCCACACAGGCAGGCCCACGCCTCACTTTTCCATCTAAGCCTTTCCCAGATCTACCTCAGGATGGCCCACTGATCCACCCCTCCCTCAAAACCCATAAAAGTTTAAGCAATCCCCACTGTGTTCCGACCCAGCCCTGAATGGAGGCAGAGAGTTCTTCAATGCACATATGCACACACACACATTCACGCACATATACACATATACAAAGGCATATATTAATTCACATGTTCACATACATATAAATAAATACACACACACACACACACACAAATGCTGTACATTTATGCAGATAGGCTTACACACAAAACATGCAAATACCATGGAGAAACCTAACGTAAAGATGCCCACACATTCATATACAGTGGAGTATACTACCCTGGTACCTTCCTTAGGCAAATTCACAATACGGAACCCTAGAACTGAGCCTAGATTCCTGAACTGATCCTGGATTCCTCCATTGAGCCACGTAGTCCAGCAGGCACCCTTCATCCCCACATCCCCAGATTCCAGTGATTTCATCAAGCATCAAGATCTGAGTTTTTCTTTATTTGAGGCCTCTCACTGATGCTCCAGGGCTATAGTGCTGCCCCAACAGTCAGAATAAAATCTGTCACTAATATATATTGAAACTCAAAAGAGAGGTAGTGTGATCAAGTAGATTTGTTCACTGGCATCAAAGCTAGACAAGGAGAACACACCAATTATAAAACTGTAGTCCATCTTTACTATATTAGATGCAAAATCTCAAAAATATTAACAGATCAGATTTAGCAGTAATAATAAAAGAAATACAAGAATCATGAAGTACTGCATCTATTGTAATCACTACATTTATTGTATTAATTGAGCACCGAATACTAACACAATTCTTTGTAGTATTGGCGCAAGTTCAGAAAAATGGAACAAGAATAGATGAGGAATATGATAAAGCCTACAAATACATTAATGGAACAGAAGATACCAGAAACAGACCCATATATAGGCATACACTTTAATGGTAAAGGTGACAATTTAAATCAGAAGAGGAGAGGAAAGGAAAGACTATCCAATAATGGCATTGAGACAAATAAAATTAGATCCCACTCCATACCATTCAAAGCAATAAATCTCATTTGTATTAGAGTCCAAGACAAAAACCAAAACTATAAAATATAAGGTAATATTATTTCACATGAATTCAGATATAACATGACAAATAACTAGTAATTAGTTCTTATCTTTAGCAGCTCAATAACACCAACCACACATTTTACATGACTGAATATTTTAGTCCCCACTTCTAGCATTAGGGTGAGGTTTCAATACATTAGAAGAAAATATACAGAATATTTTTACAACCTTGAGATAGGAGGAAGCAAGGCTCAAAACTCAGAAGCTGTAAAGGGAAAGACCAACAGATGTGGCTATAATAGAATTTAAGGTTCTATAAAACTAAAGGCAACAAATGAAGTTTTAAAAAGTGAAACATTGCAAACCATCCAAATGTTTGTCAATAGATAAATCATTAATAAATTTGATTACATAATTTATCATACAGCCATTTCATGGCATCTTAATAAGTAATTACAAAGAACGAAACCAAGTTATGTTTACTGGGGTGGAAAAATCTCCAAGACATATGGATAACTGTCAAAAATAAGTTGCAGAACAAGGATGGATGGATGGATAGATGGATGGATGAAGAGAAAAAGCACTATATTATATATATAGAGAGAGAGATGGGAGAGATGACAGAAAGACGGCTAGATAGATAGATAGATAGATGGATGGATGGAAGATAGACAGCCCATTCATATTTTAAGAATGTGTACAAATTATTAAGAAAGTTTTAGAAAATGGACTACCCTCACCCATATAGTGAACTGTTAACAATGGTTATCTGTAAAGAGAAGAATGGAGTCAACAGATGAGGATAAAATTCACTGTTTATTCCATATGCTTCTGAATTTTTAAGAGTTTACACGAAGAAAACGTATTCATGTGTTACTTCTATGTAATAAATAAAACACAAGGAAATATAACATTTCAAATCAAACAGATGGATTATCAACTTAACTCTGATGTTTATTAGTTTTGTGACCTGGGACAATTTGCTTAGTCAAAACAGGGCAGTAACACCTACCTTATAATAATGAGCACTAAATAAGATAAGTTGTAGCTACTGTTTATTGAGCATCTACTGTGCACCAGGCTCTTCACTTGGCCTTTTCAATGTACCTTCTTGGTGAACTGTAGTAGCAGCCACCTCATCAGTTAGCAATTATTAGTGTGTTTTACATGTAAGGAAACTGAGGTCTAGAGAGGTGAAGTAACTTGTCCAAGGTGACAGGGTCATAGAGACAGTAGGTGGCACAGCTGGGGTGAAACTTGGTTCTCTTCGACTCCAAAATCAATGCCTATTCCCCTCCACCACTATTCCTTCCATGTTCGCCACTCAAGGACCTTTCGTTTTCTCCTTCAGAGGGATGGTGCTTACACGGGGCTTAGGCAACACACCAGAATAAATCCTAGACCAGCTCCAATAAGCAACCAACCTAGACCCTGCAGGGAAGAGGACCAGGAAATACTGACTCAAAGCCGCAGCCGATTGCTCACAAGTTAGTGTCTGGAATCTCCCATCTCCCTCTCTCCTACTTCCTCTGAAATAGATAACAACTGATATTTTTGTCTGAAATGCCACTGGCATAAACACATGAAGAGTAATAAATCTGGACTGAGGAAAAGTCCTTGTAAAGTAGCAGTCAGGAACTTGCATTATAAAACCCCAAATCCGCTAAAGCCACAAGAGGCCTGCACCCCAGAGACTCTCAGCCAAAGAAGGTGGGGGAAACAAAGAGATATCAGAAGACAGAGGCGCCATGTATGGTGGGGGACTAATTAAAACTCTTTTTGGTAGAGGCTGAGCTGACATTTAAGACCAGGAATTACTAACTGGATATTTTAAACTGTTTGCAGCAGGGTTCACAATCTGATTCCTCTCAATGACCCAAGAGTTTTAGTAAAGTCTAATTTACACAGATTTCTGCACATATTAACTAACTCCTTTTGAGGACTTATTAGGTGCCAGAGACTGTTCAAGGAATTTCCACAAATTAACCCATTTAATCCTCAATAAAATCTGTCACTAATATATGAGATAAATACCTTTGAGATAGGTACAATTTTATCCCAGTTTTCCAGGTGGGAAAATTGAGGCACAGAGAAGTTAGGTAAGTTGCTCAAACTTTCAAAGTTAGTAATTGACTGGGCCCTGGCAGTCTGATTTCAGAGCTCACACTCTTAACCACCACTCCACAGGCCTCTCAAATGCCTGGTATGGAGGAATATTTTGCATTGCAATCAAAGAAGGAGCAAAGTATCAGGTCTGGTTTAATGTAGTGCAAAGGAATTAGCCTGAAAATGACTTTGAGAATGAGGTGAATACTCAGAAATCTAGGAAAAGAGTGTTTGATTGCTTGGGGAATGGAACGAGGGCTTCAAGCCAATCTTATCTAGATCGCCAGGCTTCCGGAGACCCAGCTGTTGGGTGGGTTATGTTTCTGTAGGACACTACCACTTGCCCTCTGCGGGATCTCCTAATGTGTGCTGGACCTGGTGTCCTTGGTCTCCGACAGGTAAACCCCTCCCTCTCAGACTCATTTTGGGCCCCTGTTCTATTAAGCTTTTGTCCTTGCTTGATGATACTGGGATTTAAAGGAATTAATCACACCTCCCCAACTCTCTCCTGCCCCTAGATCTAGATCTAGACCTAGAACTACAAATACAGAAGGCAGATGGAGGATAAACTATCAGCTTTATTATCAGTGTTGCCTGATTGGAGAATATGGTTGGTATTCCCTGGCTAAATGGATTTCTGTGACTTCTGCCTGAGTCTAAACTAGCACCATCCAATGGAACTTTCTGTGATGATAAAAATGTTCCGTAACCAAGCTGTCCAATATGGTAGCCACTAGCCACATGTGGCTAATGAGTACTTGAAATATGGCTAATGTAACTGAGGAAATGAATTTTTAATTTTTATTTTACTTTAATTAAATTTAATTTAAATAACCACACGGGACTAGTGGCTACTGTATTGGACAGTAGCCAGTACAGGTCTAGACCTTGAGCACACTGCATGAGGAAGAGTCAGGCACCAAGGCAGCAGGAAGGGGAACTCCTGCCTAATATCAACAGAGCCTATATTAGTTTCCTGTTGCCGCTGTAACAAATTACCACACCCTTAGTAGCTTAAAACAAATGTATTATCTTGCGGTCCTGGAAGTCAGAAGACTGAAATGGGTTTCACTGAGCTAAAATCAAGGTGTTGCAGGGCTACGTGCCTTCTGGAAGCTCTTGGGAAAATCTGTTCCCTTGCCTTTCCACCTTTGTCCTTTGGTTTATGGCCCCTTCCTCAAAGGCCTCAAAGCCAGTGGCACAGCATCCTAAAATCACTCTCTGCTTTCTTTATCACATTGCCTTCCCTCTTATAAGGACCCTTGTGATTACACTGAGCCCACCTAGATAATCCAGGATAATCTTCCTGTGCTGGTTTGAATCTGTTATGTACCCCAGAAAAGACTACATTCTTTTAATCCAGTCTTGTGGGGGCAGACATATTGTGGGTGTGGGACTTCTGTTAGGCTATTTCAACTGAGGTGTGACCCAGCCCATTCAAGGTGGGTCTTAATCCTTCACAGGAGTCCTTTATGAGAGAATAAAAGGTAGGTAAAGCAGGAAAGCAGGGAGAGAAACACCCAGAGACATTTGGAAACAGCCATTGAAACCAGAATCAGGAGAGAACGACCAGCAGACATCACCATGTGCCTTCCCATGTGACAGAGGAGCCCTGGATGTCAGCAGCCTTTCCTCAAAGAAGGTATCTTCCTCTTGATGTTTTAATTTGGACATTTCTATGTCCTTAGAACTGTAAATTTGTAACCTAACAAATCCCCATTGAAAAAGCCAAACCATTTCTGGTATATTGTATTCCGGCAGCTTTAGCAAACCAAAGCACTTTCCATCATCAGATCCTTAAGTTAATCACATCTGCAAAGTCCCTTTTGCCAAGGGAACATTCACAGGTCCCAGGGACTAGGATATGGACATCTTTGGAAGGCCATTATTCTGCCAACCACAGAACCCTATACTGGGACAAAGAGACAGACTTACAAATCTGGCTCTGGACCTTGTTTCAGAGGCGTTTATCACAAGGGAGGCTCACGTTGGAGCATAATGCAGGGCCAGCATATTGGTCAATTCTAGGGAATGCCATTCACCTGACTCACTCTAAGCAGATGGCCCCCTGAGAAATTTTGCAGGGCACAATCTGGGCAGCTATGTCAATGAGGTGGGGATGGGGGGTGGTTTTGGGAGAATGTCTCCATCCTGCAGGTAGGTAATCATGAAAGGAGAAAGAGTAAGAAGGGGTTAGTACACATGTCCAGTTCCTTCACCTGGTTTGGTCAATCAGATAAACATTCCTTATCCCTTTGGGCTAGCTTCAGTGGACAGTAAGTAGGAAGTGAACCACTTTCAAATACTGGAAAGCAGGTCAAAGGTTCCATGCAGAAACATGAGGATAGGGGAAGAAGTTTCTCCTAAGGGCTATCTGGCTCAAAGAATCCAGCCAGATTTGGCTGGAGTAGATTCCTCCCCACACCACAACAAATTCAACATTGCCCACACTCCCCAAAACACTCCCGGACTGACGCAGTCTGAAGACTGATAAGACCAAAAGTCTCTCTCTGGCTAAGATCACCCCTTACAACTGGCCCACAAAAATGTCCTGGAGGGCTAATCTTTCCCCGTTGTGGAGGACTGAGTGAAATCAACATTCTTTACATCTCACTCCCTTTTGTCCAGCTAACCTAACCCTCCAACCCCCACAAGGAGAGGATTTGTAATTTTAACCACAATTTTCCCCACTACCCAGTATCCGTAATACACAATTTCCATTATCCATTATCACAAAGTCTGAAGCATTCCCAACCACAGTCAGATGCCTCTCAATGAGTTCTGGAAGTCCTCTGGTGGGGGAGGGGCTCAGGTTCGCCCACCAATGCCCCCCTCCAGTCACCAGTTAGCATCTGCAGCTGTCTTTCTTTCCTGCTCCAGCTATGCTATCTCTGGCCCTTTCTGATGTCTGGGTGTATTACACCCTCTCCTATTTCTCTGATAGTGTTGCAGGCTTGGCCAACTGACAGCTTGACTCACTACTCATTCCACACTCCAAATGTCACGTGAGAGCGGGACACAGCCTCCAGTCCCTCTCAAAAAGGCTACCAAGCCAAGCTGCCTTGAGTCGCCAAAGTCTAAAATTTACTGGCATGGTTCCCTTAATTTTTCCTTCTACTTGATTACCACAGCCTCTTTCTGAGGCTCAGCCTTTGACAGTGATCTGTGTTAGGAAGACACAGAAATGACATGCATGTGACTTGAGAGCGAGAGGAGAGCTACTTCAGAGGAGTGGTCATGGGGTCTTCTCAGAGGAATAATGTTTGAGTTAAGATCTGAATGATGGGAAAAGGCAGCCGAGCAAAGGGCTTGAAGCAAAGGTGTTCCAGGAAGAAGGAAAAGGTTGTGCAAAAATTCTGAAACCAGGACAGGCTGGCTTTTGTCTGAAGAACAGAAAGGAGGCCAGAGTAACTGGAGCTAAATGACAAGGAGAAGAGTGTCAGAAGACAAGACTGCAAAACAGAAAGGAGTCATACCATGTAAGGCTTTGTTGACCATGGCAAGATATTGCAATGACTCCTAAGTGTTCTGGCCTTAGAAACTGTGTAGATGGTTTATTGAGATGGGAACTGGGAGGGATAATGAATAGGCCTGGAAGGGGTGTGAGATGGAATCAACAGTTCTTTCCATAGAAGACAGCAGGAACTGACCTTCAGAGCCTTGACACTTTAGATCATTAGCCCATTAAGAGCCAGTCTGAGTAGGAGCCTCCACTCCATGCTCTATGTTCCTCTGGAAGTGGCCAACTGGCATTGTGGCTGCAAAAATAGAATGAAACTAACAGACTCACTGACATACAAAATTCTCACTGACTTCATTATCCCCTCTCCTTCATTAAGTCAGCTAATGCCCTCAATCCAAAACATTAAATCAGCACAGCTTAAATTAGATTGTGGTGTGCTTTTGCTGTAAACCTTCTAATGGCTTCCCATTGTACTTAAAAACAAACAAACAAAAACAAAAACAAACAAAAACCCTGTACTCTTATCCATGTGTTAATTAAGCACTAGCTGCAATACAAGGCACATTCCCAAATCCAGTGGCCAAACCCAATAGAAGTTTATTTCTTGAGAATATAAAGTCCAAACAGGTATTCCTGATCAATGGGCAGCTCACCTCCAAGTAATGATACAGGGATCCCAGCTCCTTCCATCTTTTGGCTCTGCTATCTTAAACACGTGGCTTCTAATTCACCACATTAAAGAAAGAGCATGGAGGATTGCACTTGGGAGTTCAATGGGCTAGAACTCAGCCATGTGGCCACACCTATCTACAAGGAAGGCTGGGAAATGTAGTTTAGCTGAGAACCAACATCTGACGGGTTCTGCCTACATGCTTACCAAGTCCCTCACAATCTCACTTGCCTACGTCTCCAAACTCATCTTCTACCATTCTCCACTCACCCACCATGCCTCAGACACGTTGGCCTTCTTTCTGTTTTTCTCAACACCAAAACCCAAACATTTCAAGCTTTTTCCTGCCTCAGAACCTTTGTATTAGCTGTTCCTTTACCCAGGTGGCTCTTCCCCTGGACTCCCAATGGCTGAACTCTACTCACCATGCATATCTTTACCATAAAGATCATCTCCTCGCCCCACTGGTCCCCAGCCTCCAGTCAGGTCGCATCCTTTATCTGACTTTGTTTTTCTTCATTTAACTTCTTATTCTATGATATTATATTATTTACTTGCTCATTTATTGTCTCTCCTCCCTACTAAAATACAAACTCAAAGAGTACAGGAAACTGACTTGTGTTGTTTTTCACTGTACCCTCTACCAGAACACAGAACACAGAACACAGAACAAAAGAACAACTATCACCAGAAATGCAACCTCTATCAGTGGCCCATCTAAGATGTTTCAAGGCAGCCCAAAGCAGTGGTCAGAGCATGAGTTTTGCAAACAGACAGCCTGGAATCAAATCTCATTTCCACATGGCCTGGAATGATAAATTCACTAGCCTCTCAAGTCTCAGGTGCCTTAGCTATAAATTGTAATTATACTGACCTTGCTTGGTTTTTTGTGAAGATTAGAAATAATGTCTCTAGGATGCCTGAAACTTCATACAGGCTCAAAAAATGGTAGCTGCCTGGAATGGTATGTCAAGTGTGGACCAAAATAAATTGTTAAATAGTCCTTCTGGAGGAAATTTGGCAATGAATATCAAAAGCCTTAAAAACATTCTTACTCCTTGACCTAGAAATTCCACTGCATAGGTCTTTCTGATATATTAGCTAATTTCCTAAGTCCTTAAAATATTTCACTATTTTTTACAGAGCAGCCTAAAACTGCAAAACATCAAGACAAATAAAAAAGGAATCACATGGACTAATGTCCTTATAGTGGTGACTGGAACATCTCAGCTCATTCTCTAGTTTTGGAATGAAACTGATCATGATTTTCTTTTTGTTTTTCTTTATTTTTCTTAATTTGGTATATTATTTGAAATCTGTGTACAACTTTGGTTAAATGAATTATGGTACAATCAAAAACATAGCATCCATGGTTGTATAAAGTATGGCAAGATGTCCCCATCTGTTGTAATCCAATTGCCTTGGTTCAAATACTTGCTCCATCACTTACTACTGTGCTGCATTATTTAATTTCTCTGCAACTCAGTTTTCTCAACATTAAATTGGGGATAATAATAATACCTACCTCATAGGATTATTGCGAAAATTAAGTGAGTCAGAACATGTAAAGACCTCAGAGTAATACCTGCACACAGCAGGCCCTCTATAAATATTACTGTTACAATTAAGAGTACAGTTTGACCCTGTGTTTATAAAAATCATTTACATATTTATATATGTAATTTATATATATGTAATATATATCTGTCCATATAGATATTTAAAAATCCTAGTGATTAAATCTGGGTGACAGCAATACAGACAAATGCTATTTTCTTCTTTCTGCTTATATTCAATAACTTTTACTAGAGGCATGTGTTACTTACATAACGCATTTTTAAAGGATTTTTAATTTAAAAATATTATTGTCTGTTGATATTCCTAAAATTATATTGCAAAAGAGTGATGTACAAGGAGTTGATCAACAGTCAGTTAACGAAAGAATATTTTCAGCCCAATGACCTGCGGTTGGGTTTTTGGTGTCAAGCTGAGAGAGAGACCTGCAAAGTTTGCTATTGGCAGGGTTTAGCCATTGTCCCTGTCCTTGGTCAGCTTAGTGTGGGGAAGGGAATAGCCCAGAGGTCTCCACCCATGAACAGAGGAAACTGTTATCTCCTGCCAGTAGGCAGTCTGACCTTGGATGGCTGCTTCATGTATGATGTGTGGCTATGCTGGGAAGGTCTCAATTATTTATTCATTTATATTCATTCTCTTTAGGCATTCAACAGACATTTATTAAGTAGTTACTACATATCAGGTCATTATGTTAAGGATTTTAAAAAGATGATTCAGATGTGGTCTCTGCCCTCAAAAACTTACAATCCAAAGACAAAGACAGAAAACAGATGACATGCCATGAGTGGGGGACAATACCTACGGCTTAAGCAATGACGTACGTGAGAAGGAAAAGAACCTCAGAAAGGCCAAGCAAGCCATAGAAGCTGTGCCAGAATCTCTTCTCAAGAACTAACTCCAGTAGCTTTTCTTCAGAACCTGTTTGGTTGAGTCTGAGATTTTATGCCCCATATCTCACCCCCTCCACCCCCAATCCAGGAAAGAGTCAGGGGTCAGAGATTGTCCTCGACAATTTTTTCTCTGATATTTGCTATAGCCAACTGAGAAGATGAACTCAGTCATCTTAGAACGAAAAGCATTCCAGTCCCACAAGATGCAAGCATTCCATTTCTTGACACAGATATTCCCCTGCCAGGTTAATAATGAGTAGAAGAAAACAAACAAAAACATTTGTAAAGTTCTTCGCAAATTTGATAAACAGGATTGTGAGAGATTCTGGCCAACACTGAGCAATACAAAAATGTTCAATAACAAGCAATAGCTGGACAGCATTCTATAAACTCACCCCAGGGGCTCAGGCCTCAGGCCAAGAAAACTTGGCTGCTTCACGTCCTTGTCTCCCACAGGCTCTGCCTTCCCCCAAAGGCTGAGCAGTGTCCCTGTCACAGCTTTTTCTGGGAGTTGTGTTCTTTGCAGCCTTTGCTGTCTGTTATCCTCAAAAGACCTGCAAAACACAGGAAGAAGTTCTGAAGCTGTGGCAAGTAGGAAAAGAAAAAAATGTCTGAAGCCTGGAACACAAGAGATTACTAAATCCTCATGACCAGCAAAATCCTTGCCACCATCCCCACTGTCACTCTGCCTTTCAACAAATTTTACTGAGCACCAACTACACACCCGACACTGAGGATCCAGCATGAACAAGACAGAGAAGTTCCTGCCCTCAGGGAGCTTACATTCTAGTGCAAGGGAGCAATAAAAACATTTCAGAGCATTTCAGATATCTACAAATGTTAAAAAAAATAAAAAATTTAAACAGGGTTATGTGGTAGAAGGGAGCTTGGGTGAGAGTGGAAAACTTTAAATAAGGAAAAGAGAGACAGTCATTCTGAGGAAGTGTCAATGGAGGGAGAGCCAAAAGCCATGGAGCCACGCGGGTGGAGAACTGTGAGAGAGCTCCAGGCGGCGAGAACGGCGCAGGCGCAGGCGCAGGCGCAAGCGCAGCACAGGCTCCGAGGGGGAAATAGGCGAGCGTGCTTGCGCTGCAGTCAACTGCGGGGCGGAAGTAGGAATTGGGGTGGGAGAGATAGGAGGACCCAGATAACAGAGGGCTTGTCGGCCATGACGAGGATATAGGATTTTGCCCAGAGCTAGTACTAAAGGAGCAGTTTACAGATACCATCTCTTTAAATCCTCATGGTAACCACACAGGATTGACTTAATTACCACCATTTTTCAGATGGTAATAGCACACCGCGGAGAGATTACATATTGTGTTTTATATCCCTCAGTATGTGGAATTCAGATCCACAGCTGTGTGACTCCAAACCCCGTATGCTTAACCAGCACGTCAGGCTTGGAAAGAGAGAGGATTTCAGCGGTTACAGTGCCTCTGCGTGTTCCCCTCTCTTCCCTCATCTTCACCCCACCCAACTGCATGTGCCGCCTCACTTCCGTAGTTATTTCTCCTCAAACATCTGTGGCATGTGAGCTATTTGAGGACCGGGGCAGGACAGCCTCCCATAGAACCTTACATGTATCCCAGAGCCTGGGACTCTCTATCAACAAGCAATCCCAAATGTTAGAGAGAAACCCTTCTTCCCCATCCTCATGTTTCCTTCCGTGCAGCGGAGGAGTGCCCCTCAGGTAATTCTCAGGCCTCTGCACCCTCTCTCACTCCTCCAGGGAAGAAGGGGGAACTAACCTGATTGGTGAGGTTGGAAGAAGGCCGTTTCCCCTTCCCTTCCATTCCTCTTCGGACCATGTTGCCAACATGGAGCATACACTTTGGTCTCCTGTCTTAGGCTGGGAGGATCCCAGGGTCTCTCAGGTGGGAGGCCTGTGGTGGTCCAGGGCTATGGCTGTGTAAGGTTGTTTGTTCCAGGATTTAGTATTAGGACACCAGTGTTCTGCAATCTGATTCACAAAGAACTTACCATCTACTGTTGTTGTTTTTTTTTTCTTTTTGAGGAACAAATAGTGGGGGAAGGAGAGACCATTTTGTAGGTGGACAACTATTATTCAAGAGTTTGATGCCATTATTAGGCATCCGCTGCATGCCACCATGCTCTATAAGGCTCTACTTAAGTCCCCTGAGCTGCAAAGAGAGATTATATATGTATTTTTTTTTCCTCTTAGAATCACAGATGTGGAGCTAGAAAAGACCTTAAATATCATTGATTTCTGTGGGCCACAGACTGGACACCAAGTGTGCCAGGAACACTTTTTATCAGGTGCTGATTAGAAGCTCTGATCAGCTGTCAGAGTCATCATAAGAATTCCTAAAATGTGATTTTGTTATATTATCGGAAATGTTTATGTGTCTAAATCATAAATAGCTGGAAAACAAGATTGGTTATTCTTTAATAAATAGTTTGTTCAGAAGACAAGAGAAAAGGAATAAGAAAAAAGTCCCAGGCAGTAAAAAGTAGGAGACCCTATTCCAGTCCAATCTCATGCAGTCTAATGGAGGTGGAAAATTATGGGGACCAATGAACACAAAACTATAAAAGGAAAAATTCAGTTTTCTTAAATTCTCGTCAGAAATGAATAATGCTGAAGACAATGTCAGAGGATGATATGCCTGTACAAATGTATTTCTTAATTCCACATGTGGTTTGAACTTTTAAAAGAACTTTTTAATGTTACAATTGGTTGACCAACCTTTCTAAATATGGACACATTCCACAGAGCCTGATAAAATGAGCATGTGCTCAGTAGGGTGATCTGGAGAAGGCAAAAGAGCAAAACCACCAGTCTCCTTCATCCTGCTCAGACTTGAGCAAGAGTAAGAAGAAAGGCTGGCTTGACCAGTTCACCCAGTACATCCATGTGACATACACACATTTGTAGATGGAAACATCCAAAAGCTGACTGCCATCGATTGCTTACCTGCTGATCTACTCCCCACTTCCAGACCATAATCTCCTTGTTTATCATTGTATCTACAGTACCCTGCTCATTGCTTGCCATACAATAATCACTACATAAATGCTTGTTGCATTGTTATTTTTATATAACAAGGCATTAATCAGCAACAATTAATATGGATTAAAAGGCCAGAGTGCAGCAGAAAGTAGGAACAATCCATACAGCAATGGGAACAGTTTGCAAAAGTAGAGTACTAACATACAAAAGAAAAATTAGTGGCCTAAAAACACATACAAAGACATACAACTTCACTCATAATAAGAAAAATGCAAATTAAATCTGTACTGGGATACCATTTCTCACCTATTAGATTGTCAAAAAAATCAAAGTTCAATCCCAGTCTATCGGCAGGACTGTGGATTAATAAGCATTTCACATGGCTGAAGGGGATGCAAATGATATAACCCCTATATATGGAAATGTGGAAATATCTCATAAGGTGACATAGCATTTATCCTTTTTCCCATTTCTGGGAATCCACCCTGAAAACTCATCTGCACAAGTGCAACACAACATATGTCCAGGGTTATTCACTGTAGCATGATTTATAATCATAAAACTTTGGAAACAACCTAAATTTCCACCAGTAGGAAACTGGTTGGAGAAATATGCACCGTCTCATAAAGGAGTACTACACAACTGTATAAAAGGAATTAAGAAGACCCAGAATAGCCAAAACAATCTTGAAAAACAAAAACAAAATTGGAGAAGTCACACTTCCCAATTTGAAAACCTACTACAAATCCACAAGAATCAAGACAGTGTGGAACTGGCATAAGGATAGACATATAGATCAATGGAATAGAGTTAAGAATCCATAAATAAACCCATGCATCTATGGTCAATTGATTTTTGACAAGAGCACCAAGACCATTCAATGGAGAATGAATAGTCTTTGCAACAAATGGTGCTGGGACAACTACAAAGCCACATGCAAAAGTAACCCAAAATGGATCAAAGACCTAAATGTAAGAGCTAAAACTATAAAACTCTTAGAATAAATCATAGAAAATCTTAATGGCCTTGGATTAGACAACTATTTCTTAGATATGACACCAAAAGCACAAGTAACCAAAGAAAAAATAGATTGGACTTCATCAAAATGAAAAAATTTTGTGCATCAAAGGACATTGTCTAACTCTAACCTAAACTTTAACAAAAGAAAAATTGAGAAGATCATGAGCCACGCAAGACATTATTTTATTTCTAGAAACCAGCACAATGTCCAGTGTGTGGTAGGTGTTCATTAAATGCCTGTTGAATGGATGAGTTTCCATCATGAATTGCATTTGACTACTACTAAAACAGATCCAACTTACTAAGAAAGAAGCTTATTCCTTTCACACATGAAAGATGTTCTACAAGGAGGCTGTCCAGGGCAAATATGATGAATCTGCAATCACTGGGGACATGGCATCTTTCTTGCTGCTTCACTGACCTCATCCTATTGCTTCTGTCCTCAAGGTCACCTCATGGTCCAAGATTGTCCAAGACCTGCTGGAATCGAGTCATTTCATGCCTGAAGAAAGGGGAAATGTGAGAGGCCAAAAAGAAGGAAGAAGACAGTATCCCCTCCCTTTTAAGGAAACTTCCCAGAGGCTCCAAATAGCACTTGTGATTACATTTCATTTGATATTACATGGTCACATAGTTACACCTAGTTATAAGGGAGGCTGGGAAATGTAGTCTTCTATTCTGGATGATGTGCCTAGCTGGAAATGAAGGTTTATTACTGAGGAGGGATGGATAATAGGAATTGGGGTAGGCAACTAGTAGTACCTGCCATAGAAAAGGAAATGAGGCTTTGTGAGCACCTACTATGTGTTAGGGGTTTAACAGACTCTTTACATACATTGTCACATAAACATATCGCATGAGGCATACTTATACTGAAAAAGTATTCTTTATTTATCTTAAATTCAAATTTAACTTGATATCCTGCATCTTTATTTACTAAGCCAGGCAATCCCACACCCTTAGGATGTGATAAAGGCTAGCCATTGGCCAGGAGGCTATATGGCTTAGTGGTAAAGCAAAGAGGCTTTGGAGTCTGCCTGCCAGGATTCAAATCCCTGTTGATTATATGAACTCAAGCAATTGCTTAGTCACTTTCTATGTTTCAGTTTCTTCAATTGTAATATGAGTATAATAATAAGCTCTCTTTATTGTTAGGATCAGATGAGTTATGTGAGCAAAGTACCTTGGGCAGAGCATGACTAAATAGACACAGGAAGTGAATTTGGGACAAAGGACCCTGTCCTTCATCTTGTAGATCCTCCTGACTGATGCTTCATCAGACTGGGCCAGAAGTCCTTATGTAACCATCAACTATATTTCACAATCATTATAATTAGTAATAATGATTGATCATAATGACAGTAGCTATAATCATACATCCACTGTACTTTTACAATGTATAAAAGCAGTCTCCCTCACATGATCTCATGATCTCACAATACCTACCTCAGAAGGCTGATGTCAATATTAACTGAGATCAGGTGTGCTGAATGTCTCGCCAAAAGAAGGTGTTCTGAGAAGGTGCTTAATTCCGATACTCAACTGCATAGCCCTAAGTGTGCAATAAATATTGCTTGAATAAATAAATGCTTAAGTGAACCAATTCTTGTCAGTGCCACCATATCACCTTCACATATGGCTATTATTGAGGGTAATTCCCAAAGCACTTTCAAATTAGGGTTTCCTTGCTAAGGGGTCTGAACTTGGTTGGTTTCCATACAGCCTAACCCTCACACAACTTTAGTAACTTGTAATCACCAGCCTGTGGTGAAGACTGTTCCAAATAAGAACTTTTTCATTCTTTCTGTTGGCCTGGCTCAGAATTGACAGAAGAAAGAGCTATACCATGAATGCCAGATGGAGCCTGACTTGCTGAATGCACAAGGTGAATCCTATACTCCAGGGATCGCTGAGGTTCGTGTCCATCATATCCAGTCAGAATCCACTCAGCTGTAGAGAGTAGGAATCCCAGGTATATCATCCAGGGGTCTCCAGGTAAATGGAATCAACAGGCTATATGTGTGTGTGTGTGTGTGCGTGTGTGTGTGTGTGTTTGCATGCACATGCATGTGCCGTTTATGTATATATATAGAGAGAGAGAGGCAGACAGACAAGACAGAAGGCAGACAGATTTATCATAAGAAACTGGCTTATGCAATTGTGGGGGCTGGCAAGTCTGAATGTGTAGGGCAGGCCGGAAGCTGGAAATTCCAGTGAGACGGATGTTGAATCCTTGAGTCTGAATTCCTTAGGCTGGAGACTCAGGAAGGAGTAGAGGATGTAGCCTTGAGGCAGAATTCCCTCTGATCCCTGAAACCTTCCATTCTTGCTGATAAAAAGCCTCTAACTGATTGGGTGAGAACCACCACATAACGGAGGGTCTTTATTTAAGCTCAACCGGTTGTAGGTGCTCATCCCATCTGCAAAATACCTCCACAGCATCAATAAGGCCAGTGTTGGAACAAACAACTGGACACCATAACTTAGTCAAGTTTACACATAAAATTAACCATCACTCCAAGACTTGATCCTATTTCGTTTACAATGTTTGGTGAACAAGGACAGCAAGGGGGATGAGGAGAGCTGATATCTGATGTGGGTGGGTGGGCAGGGAGAGGCAAGGGTGAGATTCCCCATGGTGGTCTTGCCAGAAGGGCCTCAGACATCCTTTTGTCTGAATTTCAGGTTGAATGAGTGTAGTCTATGTCACACAGTAAATAGTAACAAAAGGGGACCGATTCAGAGCAGATGTCTTAAGGCATATTTCACCAAAGAAGAATAAAGCTCTGCCCTGTCCAGGCCACATGAGCAAATGGGTCAGAAGTGAGTCTTGCTGGCTCCTGCTCCCATTCTGTCTCTCCAGAGCCCTCCAAGCCAAGGATCAAATGGGACCCACCTGCCTCTCCTTCCCAGAGAAGGCATCTGATCCTTGGCTTTCATCCAGCTAAAGACACCATGGGAAGACCTGGGTTCAGGTTTTTGCTCTACCCAGTTGTACCTCTCCAGGCCTTGGCTTTCTCATCCACTAAATGGGGATAATAATGGTCCCCTGTTGGGCTGTTATGTGCTTACATGAGATGATGTAGGATGGTTTGTCATTTGTTGTGGATCGTTGTTTAGCAGTCTGACATTTGAAACTTCTGGGCCTGTGACCGAGGTCGGGGCAATCAGACATACCTGCCCATGGTTTTGAATCAGAAAATGATGATCCACAGAAGCAGGGATGGTAGAGAATTCATTTTGGCAATACTGACTGGGATGATCCTATTTCCTAGGACAGCAATGTCCACTGGCAGTGTCCAGTGGTCAGAGCTGACTCTAGTGGCGAAGCAGCCATGATCCAATGCTCACCTGTGGCAGTTGCAGTCCCAACAGACTGGCTCTATGGGTTAATTTTAGCTGTGTTCTGGTCGCCTTGCCTCCTTTATATTCCCAATTGTTTTCCATGTCTTGTTCTCCAGGCTTCCTGGAGATTCTGAGCACTTTTCCATATCTTTTCCATAAGTCCCTTTTCTGCTTAGGTCATCCCGAGTTCCCTTCTGTTGCTTGCCACTCAGAGCCCTGTCTGGAACAGTATTCAAAAGGACTTACCCCCATGTCTAATCATCAGCAGGTGTGCAGTACATGTTTATTTCCTTCTGTATTAGCTTTATACTGCTGTGTAACAAATTATCACAAATTTAGTGGCTTTAAACACCTATTTTTTATCTCATTGTTCTGTAGGTCAGAAGCCTTGCATAGCATGGCTAGATTCTCTACTCAAGGCCTCACAAGGCCAAAATCAAGGTGTTGCTAGGGCTGCATTCTAAGGAATCACCCACTTCCAACCTCATTTTAGTTGCTAGTAAAATTCAGTTCCTTGCAGCTGTAGGGCAGAGGTCCCCATTTCCTTGGCATGTGTCCCCTTCCATTTTCAAGCCAACTGCAATGCATGGGATTCTTCTCGTGCTTCAAATCTTTCTGATTTCCCCACTGCCTTCCACTTCCACTGTTAAGAGGTCCTGTGATTACACTGGGCCCATCTGAATAGGAAAGGATAATCTCCATATCTTAAAGTCAACTGATTGGTAACGTTAATTACATCTGCAAAGTCTCTTTTGCCATATAAAGTAACATTGGCAGTTCCTGGGATTAGGATGTGGAATCATCTTGGTCATAATTCTCCCACCACATCCTCCTTCCCAAAGACACCCTGGTATACCTCAAAATCATCTGCTTGCAAAGACTGTTGTTATTTCCTAGGAAATTTTTTGAAGTGAGGTCCAATCTGAGTTTTAGAGAGATGTCTCTGGTGGCAGTGTTTGGACAAATGGAGAAGAAACAAAGCAGTCAAGGAAATCAGCTTGGAGAATATATTAAAAGAGATCAAGTGAGAAACCACAAGGATGAAATCAGGACAGTAGAGTAGAAGCAGACATGAGACATTTCAGAAGTGAAATCAAGAGCAGTTCAGAAACCAGTTGGAAATGGATGGAGGGAGGGGAGGGGGGGAAGGCAAGGTAGAAAGCAAGGCTGGCTCTACCCAAGTTCCTGTCCTGGGCATCTGGTGCCATTAAGCAGAGTGGGAAACCAAAGAGGAGGAGTGGGTTTGCTGGGGGGACAGTCAGGGAGGAAAGTGATTCTGATTTGCACATGTTGTGTTTGAGAGGCCTGAAGAACATCAAAATGAAAGTGTGTTTCTGCGACCTGGGAGAAGGCAGAGGAAACTTGAGAAAACCAAAACCAAAACAACAACAACAACAAAAATCAGTGACAGCAAAGACGAGGGAGGGAGGAGGAACTGAGACAGAGTGGAAAATACAGCTGAGGGAGGAAGGAAGAGAAACGTAGCAAACATATTGACAGCACAACTAGGGAGTCAGAGTCTTCTGGCTGCAACCACTCCAAGCACGTGATTTTAAATGTCCATCTGCTCTATAATCATATATGTTGCCTTCTGCTTCCAAAGCACAGGGGGCTGGTGTGCTTCCATGTGAAACTTCAGCCCAGTGCAGGCCTTCTGTCCGGATTTTGCAGAGACAAAGTCTGCTTCAGGGCTTCATGGAACTCCAGATGGCACTCTGGGAATTCTGCCCACATGCCTTATGCATCCTAAGCCTGACAGTGGCACTGCCACCTGAATTCTCCTCTGTTCCCATTCTAATAAGTCCTCCAAACGCCCCACACAGCAGCCTTTTCTTATCTTCCTCTCATTTCCCACTTCCTGCATACCCCTTGTGCCGGTTTGAGACTGTTGTGTACCCCAGGAAAGACTGTTCTTTTAATCCACCCTTTTTTTCATATTTTTCATTGCAGAATATAACATATATTCATAGAAGTGATAACTCTCCAAGTGCAATCTACTAAGCAGTTAGAGAGCAAATTTCAAAGATCATAGGTCACAGTTCCAACAGTTTCAGTCACCTCCCTATTGTGGATATAACATATACAGAAAAAGGTAATATATTTCAAAGTGTAATTCAACAAGCAGTTATATAGGAATTTCCAAAGTTGTCATGAGTTACAGTACCAGTTTCAGCCACTTCCTTATTGTGAGATACAACATACATACAAAAAGGCGACAGCTTTCAAATTATTATTTGACAAGTAGCCACAGAACAAATTTCAAAGGATGCCATGCGTTACTGTTCTACCATTTCAGTTCTTTCCCTCCAGCTACTCCAATACCCCAGCAACCAAGAAAAAGAAAATTATATAGAGATTCAGTATTCATAATCCATTGTTAAATTCCATCTTTTCTGTTGGTACCCCTTCCTCTAGTTAATCACTTTCCTGATCTTCAGGGATGTTTAGGCAGTGACCACCCTAACTTGTTCATGTTGAAAAGGGGTGTCAACATTATGGAAAAAGGGGACACATCATTGATGTTCTTAAGAGGCTATTGCCTCTGGATCTGGGGACTTAGCTGGCATAGGAGTTCTCTGAAGGATTTAAGTTTCTGAAGAATAAACTTAATGAGTAAAACTTTTATAGAGCCTCACATAGGGATCCAGGTATTCTTTAGGGTTTTGGAAACTACTGATCTGGGCTTATCACACTGTGGTCATCTGGCATATCTAGGTGAAGCTCGCATAGGAATAACCTCCAGGGCAGCCTCTTGACTCTATTTGAATTCTCTTAGCTACTGAAACCTTATTTTGTTGCCTTTCTTTTCCCCCTTTTGGTCTAAAAAGGCATTCTCAGCCCCTCAATGCCAGGGTCAGGCCCATTCCTGGAATCCATGTCCCTCATCACCAGGAGGGTGTCCCTCATTCATCTGGGGAGTCCTGTCCCACATCAGGGGGAGGGTGCTGGATTTATTTGCAGAGTTAGGCTTAGAGAAAGAAAGTCCACATTTGAGGAACAAAAGAGGTCCTCTGGAGATGACTTCTAGGTATCATTATAAGTGGACTTGACCTCCCCTTTACAACAGTAAGTTTCACCCAAGCAAGCATCAAGATCGAGGGCTTGTCTTACAAATTATGGGATTCCTAAATTCACATAGCATGTGCTATGTCCACAATAATCCATCCATATCTCACATTATCATCCCTTAGTTGTACAGTCCTCATCACCCTCCATTTTAAACAATTCTCATGACCCAAAATACCTTGTAGCTCTTGTCAGCCCTTAATTATATGTCCCTAGCATTTGTGTGGTACTAGTGTGGTATTCCTATTAATTATAGTCCCTATTATGCAATAGGTAGATTTTTCCCATGTACCCTTCTGTTTACAACTCTCTGTGTTAGTGTCATACCTTAGAAGTACAGCATGCAAGTACCTATCTGTATTTGTGGCACTGATCTGTGGAAAACACACCTTTAAACAACCCCTTTCAATCCTATTCACCTTTAATACAGCTCTGATACTTATAATCCCATTAACAATCATCATCTCTATCCATTCCCATACCTTTGAACTCATCATCATTAACATATATGAATATATTAGATTATCAGTCCCCCTCACTAGCTTCTGTCTATCTCTAGGTCCCCAATATTTTACATTATAAGACATTGATTTTACATTGTTCAAAGAGTTCATAGAAGTGGTAACATACAATATATGTTGTTTTGTGTCTGACATTTCACTCAGCATTATATCTTCAAGGTTCATCCATGTTGCCATGTTTCAGAACCTTGTTCCCTCTTACTGCTGCATAGTAATCCACTCTTGTGGGTGCAGATTTATTGTGGGTGGGACCTTTTGATTAAGTTGTTTCCATGGAGATTTGACCCACCCAATTAAGGGTGGGACCATTTTTATTAGATTATTTCCAAGGAGATGTGACACCCCACCCCCCCATTCAAGGTGGGTTTTAATTAGTTTACTGGAGTCCTTAAGAGAGCTCAGGGAGAGAGAGATCTCAGAGCCAGCACAGACCCAGATGCTTGGAGAAGCAAACAGGAAGATGTTTGCAGATGCTGTGCTAAGAGATGAAGCCCAGTGTTTGCTCCGGAGAAACTAAGTGAGAACTGAGAGATGCTTAGAGAGAAAATGCCCAGAGAGATTTTGGAGACAGCTGTTGAAACCAGACATCTGGAGATGCTAAGCTAAGAGATGAAGCCCAGAGTTTGCCCCAGAGAAACTAAGTGTGAACTCACAGATGCTTACAGAGAAGGCCACTGGTATCAGAAGCTGAAAGCAACACAACCTGGGAGCAAAGGACCAGCAGTCGCCAGCCATGTGCCTCCCCAGCTAGCAGAGGTATTCCGGATGCCATCAGCCATTCCTCAGTGAAGGTATCCTCTTGTTGATACCTTGGTTTGAACACTTTCATGGCCTTAGAACTGTAAATTTGTAGCCTAATAAATCCCCTTTATAAAAGCCAATCCATTTCCAGTAGTTTGCATTCTGGCAGCTTTAGCAAACTGGAACACCCCTATCACGTGATACGGAGAAATGATCAAGATCATAGGCTCTGGAATCAGAAAGACCTGGGTTAGTGTCATAACCAGCTGTGTGGCTTTGAGCCAATTACTTAACCTCTCTGAGGCTCAGATTATTTACATACAGAATAGATTCAGGAATACCTATCTCAGTAGGCCTTGTTTGAGGAAAATTCCTAGGACAGTGCCTAGGACTAAGTAGAACCCCAATTATGCTGGTCCCCATCGTCCAGGATGCAACAAAGGCCTGTGGGTCTCTTTTCAGAGGCAAGGAGGTCCACCCAAAGGCCTGGGGCCAGAATGATTGCAGTGAGCACAGGCTTTAGAGCCAGGGGGACTGAGTTGCTGCCTGTCTTTACTATCTTGTTTTTTTTCTTTTTAACTTTTTATTTTTTAATTCTTTCAAACTTAAAAGACAGTTACAAAAATAATACAAACCCCATAAAGACAACTCCAACATATCCCATACCCCCCGATACCCATATCCACCAATTTTTCCACAATTGCTGTAAAATTCTTTCAATCCATCTTGTTGATTTGTATATTTATGTCCCCCAGAAAAGGCCATATTCTTTAATGCATTCTTGTGTGGGCAGAAGTATTAGTGTGGATTGGGTTGGAACCTGTTGGTTCAGTGTCCATGGAGATGTGACCCACCCACCTGTGGGTGATAACTCTGATTGGATAATGTCCATGGAGGCGTGGCCCCACCCATTCAGCATAGGCCTTGTTTAGTTTACTGGAGCAAATAAAAGCTCAGACAGAAGGAGATCACAACTAGCTGGAGCTGAGACAGATATTTTGAAGATGGCCATTGCAAGCTGATGCAGACATTTTGGAGAACGCCATTTTGAAATGCAACCTGGGAACAAACAGATGCCAGCCATGTGCCTTCCCAGCTAACAGAGGTTTTCTGGATGCCAATGGCCTTTCTCCAGTGAAGGTTCCCTTTGTTGATGGACACTGTATGGCCTTAAAACTGTAACTGTGTAACCAAATAAACCCCGTTTATAAAAGCCAGTCCATTTCTGGTGCTTCGCATTCCGGCAGCATTAGCAAACCGGAACACCATCTATCTGTCTGTCTGTTGATTTATTCATCAATTCATTTTCTGAACACTTGAGAGTAGGTTGTATACATCCTGTGCCTTGAACACTTAATACTGCCATGTACATTTCCTAAGACCAAGGATCTTCACATATGTAACCACTTTAAGTGCAGTTATGAAATTCAGAAATTTAACATTGATATAAGACCTGCGCTAATCCCCCAGCTCTAAGCTCCTGTCTTCCTCACCTAACTGCTCTCAGTGAGCCCACATAGTACCCTCTGGTGGGGGTGGGTGGGGACTGGGGCCTTGGATGCGGGATCTCCCTCCACTTTCCCATCCAAGGTGTCTTACAGAGCAGGGAAGGTGGGCAGTTGCAGGCTCTGCACAGCTTCCGTGGCACCAGAGCCTGGGACCTGCTGGCTGGACAGTTACTCCTCTGTGCTTGCTACATCCCTAACCCCTGCCCATTTGGTTAAGCCCCTAATAGAGCCCTTCTCCACCCTCAAAATACCAGCTGTCCAGAATCTTTGGTGAAGACTGTGCTGTGGATGCTGCTGGGGGGTTGAAATCAGCATTAGCATCTGGTCCCTCATCTCCCAACCAGCTGAGTTGAGGCTGGTTTCTGGCTCCTGATTTTCGCCCAGCTGAGTTCTGAGCACAAGCAGCCACTAAGATTTGCTCTCACCGTTGGGGCTGGGCTCTTTCCCACTTCAGCACAGGGAGTCCCCACATCCCACCCACGCCCCCACACAAAGCCCCGATCTCTTCAGTTAGACCCCCAGGCCCTGGAGCTGAGAGAGTTCTTCCTGTGCCCACCCCTGTGTCTGCTCCTTACCTAATGCTTTGAGTTTCTGTCAGTTGGAAGCTACAGCTAGCCAAGAAAGAAAATTAAAAAACAACACTAAATTCCAGTTTTTTCATATTCCCAACAATGTCCCTTTGAGCCTTTTCTCCTCCCTTGCTAGATACCATCCAGGATCACGTATTGCATTTAATTATCCATTTAATTGCTCATTTTTTGGGGTGGGGGGAACATACACACAACATAAACTTTCCCACCTCGATCATTCCCAAGCATAATATTTAATTGGATTAATCACATTCACAGTATTTCAGTACCCTCACCATGTCACATTACTAAAACTTCCTCACCTCCCCAAACAGAAACCCTACACCCCTTGTGCATTAACTCACCTTCCTCCTCTGGCAACCTGTATTCTCATTTCTGTCTCTATGACCTCCAATATTTTCTTTGTAGTTACCTTGGGGCTTAATTTTAACATCCTATATCTATAACAAATTAATTGGCTTTGATACCAATTTAACTTCAATAGTATACACAAACTATGTTCCTATACCCCTCCATCTACCCCACCTTTATGTAGTTCTTTTCACAAATCTCATGTTTATGCATCATGAATCCAAAACCACTGACAGATCGGGCCAGACATACATGCTCCCTGGATGTGCATGAGGGTTACTCTGCACCCTCCAGAACCGGGACTAGGGATCCCCACTGGGAGCTAACCAGCTCCACACCTGGCTGGTTAGGGGTAGGGGTGGGGCCAACCAGGGTGCCAGGAGATCCTACTGCTTTTACGTAGTGTTTTACTTGATTGGGCATTCACCTTGTTACTGCAGTTCTTTAACTGTTTTCTTGAGCTTTGAGAAAGATGTTTCTGCCAGTTCTTGCTGGTTGTTCAAAGTTTCTGTAGAAGGGTGAAGCCCTGAATCATCTCATTCCCCCATTTTGAATGGGGAGGGGCCCGGTCTTTGCTGTCTTCTCTCTCTCTCTCTCTCTCTCTCTCTCTCTCTCTCTCTCTCTCCTCTCTCTCTCCGCTCCTCTCTCTCTCCTCTCTCTCTCTCTCTCTCCTGTTAGCCTAGCTAAGGATCCATTGATTTTATTGATTTTCTCAAAGAACTAACTTCTGGTTTTGTTGCTTCTCTCTATTTCCATGTTCTCAATTTCATTTATGTCTGCCCTAATCTTTATTACTTTTTTCCTTCTGTTTGCTTTGGGTTAGCTTGCTGTTCTTTCTCTAGTTCCACCAGGTCAACAGTTAATTTCTCAATTTTTCCTCTTTCTTCTCTTGTAATACAGGCATTTAGGGTAATAAATTTCCCTCCAGCACCACCTTTGCTGCATCCATGAGGTTCGATATGTTGTGTTTTCATTTTCATCTGCCTCAAGATATTTACTAATTTCTCTTGTAATTTCTTCCTTTACCCACTGGTTTTTTAAGAATGTGTTGTTTAGCATCCATATATTTGTGAATTTTCTGAGCCTCTGCCTGTTATTGATTTCCAAGTTCATTAAATTATGATCCGAGAAAGTGTTTTGTATAATATCAACATTTATAAATTGTTGAAAATTGCTTTGTAATCCAACATGTGGTCTGTCCTAGAGAATGAGCCATGAGCACTTGAGAAAAATGTGTATCCTGCTATTGTGGGGTGTGGTGTTCTATAAGGGTCTGTCAAGTCTAGTTCATTTATCATACAATTCAACATCTCCATTTCCTTATTGATCCTCCATCTAGATATTCTATCCATTGATGAGAGCAGTGTATTGAAGTCTCCAACTATTATTGTAAAGGTATCTACTTCTCTCTTCATTGTTGTCAGTGCTTGCCTCATGAATTTTGGGGCAGTCTGGCTTGGTGCATAAATATTTATGATAGTTATGTTTTCTCGATGAATTGTCTCTTTTATTAATATATAGTGTCCTTTGTCTCTTAATTATTTTACATTTGAAGTCTAATTTGCCTGATATTGATATACCTACCCCTGCTCTTTTCTGGTTGTTGTTTGTGTGAAATATCTTTTTCCAACATTTCACTTTCAACCTATTTTTGTCCTTGTGTCTAAAGTAAGTTTCTTGTAGACAGTATATAGAAGTGTCCTGTTTTGTTAATCCATTCTGCCAGTCTGTGTCTTTTTATTGGGGAGTTTAATCTATTAACATTTAGTATTATTACTGTAAGGGCAGTAATTTCTTTTACCATAAAATTTTTTGGATTTTATGTCATTTTATTTTTTTCTCTCTCTCCTTTTACCCTTCCTGATAGTCTTCATTTCTACACTCTTCTCCAAACCTCTCTCTCCCTGTCTTTTCTTATCAGCCTGTAGCACTCCCTTTAGTATTTCTTGTAGAGCAGGTCTCTTATTCACAAACTCCCTCAGTGTCTATTTGTCTGAAAATATTTTAATCTCTCCCTCATTTTTGAAGGACAGTTTTGTCGGATATAGAATTCTTGGTTGGCAGTTTTTCTCTTTCAGTATCTTAAATATATCATGCTACTGCCTTCTTGCCTCCCTAGTTTCCATGGAGAAATCTGTACATAGTCTTATCGAGCTTTCCTTGTATGTGATGGATCACTTTCCTCTTGCTGCTTTCAGAATTCTCTTTGTCTTTGACATTGGGCAATCTTATCAGAAAGTGTCTTGGAGTAAGTCTATTCAGAGCTATTCTGTTTGGTGTATGCTGTGCTTCTTGAATCTGTAATTTCTTTCATAAGAGTTGGGGAATTTTCAGTGATTATTTCTTCTATTATTCTTTCTGCCCCCTTTCCCTTTTCTTCTCCTTCTGGGACACCCATAATATGTATATTCATGTGCTTCATGCTGTCATTCAGCTCCCTAAGATCCTGCTTACATTTTTCCATTCTTTTACCTTTCTGTTCTTTTGTGTGTATGTTTTCAGACACCCTGTCTTCTAGTTCACTGGTCCTTTCTTCTGCCTCCTCACAGCTACCGTTGCATGCCTCCATTGTGTTTTTCATCTCTTCTATTGTGCCTTTCATTCCCATAAACTCTGCCATTTGTTTTTTCAAGCTTACAAATTCTTATTTATGGTCATCCAGTGTCTTCTTTATATCCTTCATCTCTTTTGCCACATTTTGTTTCAGCTCATTAATTTGATTTAGAATATTTGTTTGAACATCTTTAATTAGTTGTTTCAACTCCTGTATCTTAGTTGAACTGTTAGTTTGTTCCTTTGACTGGTCCATATTTTCATGTTTCCTAGTATGGCTCATAATTTTCTGTTGTCTAGGCATCTGATTTTCTTGATTAGTTTATTCTGGAGCTCTTTTTCATTCTTTTACCTAGGATTTGCTTGTTTGTTGGCTTTTTTCTCTATTTGTTCTTTGGCATTCAGTTCAATTTATTCTAGACCTCTAACATAGCTTCTGTTTAGTTGATCAGAATTTTTCAGCTCTTGTTTTTTTGATTCTTGCCCTGCCTCTATGTAACCTTTTTGTGAGAGGATCTTCCCAGATATGATCATCCCCAATCAGATTCTCCCAGTCCAGATAGGCCCAGGTCTCAGAAGGAGGAGGAGGGTGTAATTCATATGATGTTTCCCAGGAAATGAGACCCCACAGGTTGTCAGAACCTCCTGTGATGCCTCTAGACTCTGTGCTTTTCCTATCCTGTCCAGCAGGTGGTGTTTGTCAGCTTGCAGCTCCCCATAGGTGTAAAGAAATGTGGTGCCTTTAATTTCGAGCAGCCCCTGTCCTGCCAGGGGTGTGGCTGACTCAAGCTATTTCTGTTTTCCAGTCCCTAGAGTCTGATTTCTCTGAAGAAGGGCCACCACTTGTCTGGGCCCTGTCCTCCCTTGTCTTGGGGAATTTGTGCCCTCTAGGAAATTATCCCCCCCACTAGACTCATTTCTTTGTCTCTCAGACCTATCTTAGCTCCACCTTTGCCTGGGTGCAGCTGCCAATTGCAAATATCTGAGGCTTTCTGTAATGAGCTACTTAAAATAGTTTTTAAAAAGAAAGAAAGAAAAGGAAGAAAGACAGAAAAAAAAAAAGAAATCCATTTTCAAAGCCTTTCTACAGCCCCCCTCTTTGCTGTCTTTTTATTGTTATAATCTTGGGCTATAACTAACCTCTGAGCCCTGGTTTCCTAATCTATAAAAAATGGATAATAATAGCACAAATCTCTGCTGAGTGTCTCCCATTTGCCTTTCCAGACCCACCACCCAGTGCTGGGCTCTTGGAAACTGGTCAGTGTCCATGACATCAATAAATATCCCTTCCATCTGGCTCCACTGAAATTCAACCAATGGGGTGAGCTGGCAGATCTAATGAAGGGAAAAGAGTGAGGCCAAATTTGTCATTTTCCAGATGCCCTCCCTGCAGGGCCTCCTCTGGCTGGCTACTTCCTTCGATGATGGCTGCTGTCAAGGGGGCCCATTCTACCCAGCTCTCTCCTTCAGGAGTCCAGTACCTGCTCCTTTCCTTTTCTGCATTATTATCCCTGGGTACTACATGCCCCCCAGGCTTCACTTCTCCCTGCCTGCACTCCCATAAATTGTCCCTTTATTTAACTCTTCTAAAATTATCCTATTTCATGCAGGGAACCCTGACTAAAACTGGTAAGGATTGAACAAATTAATATTTGTCAAGGGCTTAGAAAATGTTCTGGCATAGAGTAAAGGTTAAATAAGTGATAGCTGTTATATAATTTTATGGGATTTCTATGAAAATTAAACAAGATAATTTTGTGAAGTACTTAAGCACCATGTCTGACTCAGATTAATGATAATATTAGAAGGGTGCTTACTCCTGTTTGACCAAGGGTAGAGAACTTCCTATCTAATTGACAGGAGGGAATTTTGCTAAGAGGATAATGTCTAGTCCTTGTCTTTACTCTTCTCTCCAATGAAGCACAGTGATTATCTGGTTGGTGAGACCAGAAAAGGGGCATTGAGCAAACTTACCCAAGACCATTTGGTCTCACTCACCACTTGTCCATAGGAATCCCACACGCTTTCCTTGGTCCCAGGTGAAGCACAATCTGTGCGGGGGGCTGCAGATATCCCTCTTCTCTACCTGTTACTACTAGATGAGTTCACTTGAAGAAAGAAGGAACAAAAAGCCCATTAAGCCTTGGGCCCAAGCCATATTCTCTAATTTTGCTTATCAGCAATAAGCTAATAATAAAGCTGATACCCAAGTTGGTTTCTCAATAGATTCAAACCGTGGAGAAGAGAGAAGTATTGTTATCTATTACCTTATCAATCCCAAATTAGAAGTTATTTTTGTTATCATTTTCATTATTATTGTTTTTTTACTACAAGATAACTTATAATCACAAAGGAAGCAGTATCCGTTGCTTAGTTTCATGGGGAAACATGCCACATGAGCCTACTTTGTAAACCTTCTTGTTATGGGTTGAATTGTGTGTCCCAAAAAGATACGTTCAAGTCCTAATCCCTGGTACCTGTGAATGTGACCTTATTTGGAAATAGGTTCTTTGCCAATGTATTCAAGTTAGGATGATGTCGTACCGAATTAGGATGGGCCCTAATCCAATATGACTGGTGTCCTTTTAAGAAGAAGAGACACAGGGAGTGAAGACAGAGGTGGAGATTGGAGTGAAAACATCTACAGGCCAAGGAATACCCAGAATTACCAGCAAATACCAGAAGCTAGAAGAAGCAAGGAAGGATTTTTCCCTACAGGTTTCAGAGGTAGCCCTACCAAAACCTTGATTTTGGACTTCTGGCCTCCAGAATTGTGAGACAATAAATGTCCACTGTTTTCAATTACCTAGTTTGTGGTACTTTGCTACAGCAGCCCTAGGAAACTAAAACACCTATCCAACCTGAGTCCTCCCAAGCAGCATTCTCAACAGTTCTCATAGTTGGAGCCCTATGATGCTCCATGTTCAAACTTAACCTTCCTTGTAGATATTTGTCATCCTAATTGGTGTCCTAACACCCTTGAATGTGCTTTCTCTGCCTGAAGAAATCCCCATTTTATGAGGCTTAATGAACATTAGAGGTTTCTATAGAAAAGAGGTAGTCACTTCCCTTATAACTAGGATGCAGGCATGTGACCCAGTCTCCTAACTTTGACCCAGACATAGACCCCACATGGAATCCATTCTGGAAGGATTAGTGGCAGCCACCTCCAATTTCTAGAGGCAGTTGTGTAAATATTTTATCATTAATTTCCTATCCCCAACATCACCCTATTGGATATTGGCAGTGCAGAGGCAATGTTTGTGACCAGTAGGGTTTTCAGTGGGGTCTCCACTGAGCCAATTCTGTAACAGAATTTTATTTCCGCACATGCAGTCTTGAAGCCTGACCCTCCTGAAGATTCTGTGTTTAGTGGATAGCCTTTAATAAATTCTGTTTCTGCGTTAATTAACCAGAATTTGTTCCTATTGTTTGAAGTCAAGAATTTTGACTGATACGGACATTGAAATCACAGCCCCTTATACCATGAGCAACACGAGGTCAAAGGCCACATTTGACTTGCTCACCACTGTATCACTAAGGGGCTCCTTTGGCTTTTATGCTCAGAAATTTTATCAGCCAAGAATCTTTTGGTTGCAAGTGACAGAATCTCAACTAACTAAGCCAGAAAAGGTAATAACTCCCATAACTGTGAAGTCCCAGGTAAATTTTTGCTTTAGGAAGGGCTAGATCCAGAAGGTCAAATGAAGTTACTTCATTTCATTTCATTGACTTCCTTATTTCTGTTTTTCTCTCTCTTGGCTTCTTTCTCAAACCACCTCTGTTATTACTTGCTGGTAAAACTGGCCACAAGTAGCATCACTCAGTTTACATTATTCTCATGGTAATTCCAGGAAAAAGGAGAAGAAGAGGGGTAAAGAAGAGGAGGAGGAGGAGGAGAAAAATTCCTCTATCCCAACACCAATACCTGACCACCTAAATGGCTCAGATTGGCCCTGTTGGGTCCTTGTACCTGGCCCTATTCTTGAACCAGTTATTTGGTCCAGGAAGAAGAAATCCAACTAGTTAGAGTGGGTGACAAGTTCACCTCTGCAATGTAGAAGATAATTATGATCATGTGATTACCCTACTGGAATCACATTGCATTGAGAGGGACAGCTTCCTAAAGGAAGCGATGCAGAACCAACAAAAAGCATCTTTCCACTATAGAACCATAATTAGCACAGAATATGTATTCAAAAAATGCTGCTAACAGACACATGCAAGCTAAAGTTTTCAAACTATCCCTGGTGCCATAACAGAAGAAAATAGCAGTGGCTATCAGTCCCAGTATCACTCAGGAGACAGAGCCAAAGCTTCTTGTTATTTCAAGAGAAAAAGAAAAACCATTAATTGAAGCATAAACTTCCTAATTCTGAGAACTGTGATTGGCAGGCAGTGAGTATATCATCATTCTCAGATAGATCAAAAGATTCAGGAAGCTGTCAATAAATAATTTATCACATTGACATGAGATGGGGCAGGCTGTACTCAGGGAGTAGAGGCTGAAAGAGGGAAAAGGTTGTTTCTGATATCCCTTTGTATCTAACTTTTTTCCAGATACTGAAATCAAACCACCATGTTAAACCAAGTATATTCCAAAAAGGAAAATCTGCTAAACATTCCTGCCATTTTAGCTTTATTGAATTACTATGTAGTGCAGGCTTAGCAATATAAATCATGGTGAAGGAGGAAATGCATTTATTTCATTAGTCCATCTAGTTTTCATTTAAAGTCTGCTGGTGCCTTTCTTAAGAATAACCCTGTAACCTCACCCTGAAAATACATTGCATTTTAATTTCTAGCAGGAATAAACTTGATGATAAGCTATCATTTAATTCCTGCTTCTCCTTAAAAGGTCTTTCTTTCCAGTTTAGTTGCCCTGATTTTATGCAGAGCTTGATGACAAGAACATTTGGGCAGCAAAACATCTTTGTGCCCCTTTGGTTTTCTTTTTTTTTCCTCTAGACAGCAGTTGGCCAGACTTACTCTTCACATCCATTCCAATCAACCATCCTCAAAGGGGAAGAAATTGTCCCCAAGTTTGGCAACAAATATCCGGATGACATGCAGAGGGCTCAGATGACCTTTGACACAAAACTTGGTGTTCTATAGAGGGGTTGTACATGCAAAATTCTTACTTGATGATACTAATAATGAATACAGAAATGATTCAGTCATAGCAAGTAGCTTTGCATCCTTACAGTTCAGAGCAAAATTAGGATCAGAAGTTCTGGAGTTAGACAGCCTGAGTTCAAATTCAGGCCATGTACGTACCAATGGGAAGACTTTCTCTTCTTCAAACTTCCATTTACTCAGGAGTATTTGTGTTGACCTCTAGGGTTTTGAGAAGCTTCAAGGAAATAATGAGTGTGGAGGAAACTGTAAATGATAAAACGTCACTAAACCTTGTTAGTGTTACTACATGCACACCAAAGAAAGCAACAGACATATACTTAAGTGGCTCAGCATGGGGCAAAATTTTAGACTCTCTCTTTGCCACCTTTCCTTGAGAATAGCCTTGCTTCCTCTTCCTGTGCCAATTCCCAAGGAGGCTTTGTTGGTCGCCATTCTTACTCTCACTTAGCACTTAATAGCTCTCTCCTGAAGCATTAATGACTAGCTCAAGCTTAGCTGACAATGAGTAGAATGGACGAATGACTGATTTTTCCCAGGGGTATTAGCATTCCTTTTAATAGGGAAGGACCCTAACTTCTCTCCTAACTGCCAGAAGCTCCACCAGGGTCAAGGAAGACATCCCTAAACTTCACCATCTGGACTTTCCCACATGATCACATTGAAGATTTGGAAGAGTAAGCAAGGAGAGAAAGAAGAATGCAAAGGAAAACCTGTTGGGAGAAACTTCTTCCTCCCCAACATGAATGTGGTAGCTGTTCGTGAATGGGTGATTAAAGGATAGAATTAGTGAAAGAATGAAAAAGTAAATGAAGACTTGTCCCATTCTTCCTCTACTGACTCACAAGGAAGAAAATAAATGAAAACTAACTTGGGCAGGGCACCTCTGAGAAGTAGCCAACTATAGCAGCAAACCACTTGGGCAATCATTTTTACTAGAATTTCCAGGAAGCAGAATAACCAACCTGCTTTTCACTGACTGTCTTTTACTACCATTTTTCTGGAATGTCATTCTAAAAAGGGAGAACTGCATAGGCGTTGAAGTCTGTCATGTCCAAGTTCTAGACTCAGTTCTGCATTCAACTATATGTCATTGGGCAAAAGACTTAACCTCTACTTTTGCATCTACTGATGAAGGAATAACTCCCATGGGGTTTTCCTCCTTGCTGTAAAAAAAGGAAAATAAAATAAAAATAAAAATAAATAAATAGAGAGGGTCTAAGATGGTGGCATAGGGAGGCATGGAAGCTAATTAGTCCCCCTGGAACAACTAATAAGCAATCAGGAACAGCTATTAAATAATCCAGAATAACTGCGGGGGGGGACAAACATGACCGTCCACTCATCATCCACTAACCTGAATTGGGAGGAATGCCCAAGATCACAGAATGAAATCTATAAGTAAACACTGTGGATGCAAGCTGGGAGTCCCCTCCCCCCATGGCCTGAGCTGCAAAGCCTCATGGAGCCAGAGAGCAGCTCTCTCCAAGTGAGCAAATATAGCACAGCTGAGCTCCAACTGGGGTTTTAATTAACAAGTGTGGACTGCTTGACACAAATTCCCAACAAGCAGACAGAGGCTTTGGGTGATGACTGACCTTGGAGAGCCAGAAGATGGCCATGGACTGGCCCTGAAGGGGGCTTTCTGTCCCTGTTTTGGCTCAGTGGAGAAAGCCTCAGCCATTTTCAGTTCCCAGTGCACTGACCCAGGCAAGGGTGGAGATAGCGCAGGCAGAGAGAGACCATTGAAATGCTGATGACCTCTCCCTAGGGGTTCTATCTTCCCTAAGAGGAAAGGGGTGGGGCCCAGCTCTACTACCCACCTTCCATTCAGAACCAGACCCCAGAGCCTGGGGGAAAACAGCCACAGACCACACCTCCTTACACCAGTCTGGAGTTACAGGCTGACAGGCGCCATCTGCTGAGCAGAAAAGTATAGTGACCCGAGGTCTCACAGGGTGTACCAATCGTCTAAGACACACCCTCAGGGAAAACGGATACTGAATAGTTCTTCCTTCTGGGACTGGAGCCCATTTTGGTCTGGGAAAACCTGATTGGGGTAACCAAGGAAACCATGCCTAGACAACAGAAAACTACCACCTACACTAAGAGAAATGAAGTTATGGCCCAGTCAAAGGAACAAACTTACACTTCAGCTGAGATACAGGAATTGAAATACCTAATACTAAGTCAATTCAAAAAGTTTAGGGAGGATATGGCAAAAGAGATGGACTGTATAATGAAAACACTGGGCGTACATAAGGTAGAAATTGAAAGTTCGAAAAACCAACTGGCAGAATCTATGGAAATGAAAGGCACAACACAAGAGATGAAAGACACAATGGAAACATACAACAGCAGATCTCAAGAAGCAGAAGAAAACACTCAGGAATTGGAGAACAAGACAACTGAAAGCCTATACACAAAAGAACAGATAGAGAAAAGAATGGAAAAATATGAGCACCATCTCCAGGAACTTAAGAACAAAACAAAAATCAGGAATGTATGTGTCATTGGTGTCCCCAAAGGAGAAGAGAAGGGAAAAGGGGCAGAAGCAATAATAGAGGAAATAATCAATGAAAATTTCCATGTCTTATGAAAGACATAAAATTACAGATCCAAGAAGCGCAGCATACCCCAAACAGAATAAATCTGAATAGGCCTATGCCAAGACACTTAATAATCAGATTATCAAATGTCAAAGATAAAGAGAGAATCCTGAAAGCAGCAAGAGAAAAGTGATCCATCACATACAAAGGAAGTTTGATAAGACTATGTGAGGATTTCTCAATAGAAACCATGGAGGCAAAAAGGAAGTGGGGTGATATATTTAAGATACTGAAAGAGAAAACCACCAACCAAGAATCCTATATCCGGCAAAACTGTCCTTCAAATATGAGTGAGAGCTTAAAATATGCCCAAACAGACAATGACAGTTTGTGAACAAGATACCTGCTTTACAGGAAACACTAAAGGAAGCACTGCAGACAGAAAGGAAAAGACAGGAGTGAGAAATTTGAAACACAGTTTTGGGAGATAGTAGCACAGCAATGTAAGTACACTGAACAAAGATGACTGTGAGTATGATTGAAAGAGGAAGATTGAGACCATGTGGGACACCAGAACATAAGACAAAGGATAAAGACTGGGACTGTATAAACTCAATGAAACCTAGGGTGCTCAACAATTGTAATAAAAGGTAAAAATATGTTTTTACATGAGGTAGAACAAATGAATGTCAACATGGCAAGGTGTTAAAAATAGGGGGGAATTGGGGGTAAAATACAATCAATGCAAACTAGAGACTATAACTAATGGAAACATTGTATTATGCTTCCTTTAATATAACAAAGGTAATATACCAAAGCTAAATGCATAAGGGGGTGGGTAGGGGAAGGATATGGGACTCCTGGCATTTGTGATGTTGTCTGACTCTTTATTCTACTTTACATTAAAGCTATCTTTCCTTTTGTTGCTTTGTTAGTTGTCATGTTTTTTTATTGTTGTTTTATTTCTCTCTCTCTCTCTTTTCTTTTTCTTTGTTCTCTCTGCCTTCTTTGACTCTTCCTCCTCTTTGAGGAAGAAATGGAGATGTCCTTATATAGATAGTGGCGATGGTGCTGAATATATAAATACATTATATACAGGGAACCAATGATTGTTTACTTAGGATGGAATGTATGGTGTGTGAACAAAACCGTCTTAAACGAAAGGGGTTGATGAAGAAACCTGGAGGGCACTATATTGAGTGAAATAAGACACATAATGGCAAATATTACAGGACCTCACTGATATGAACTAATTATAATATGTAAACTCATAGACATGAAATATAAGTTACCAGGATATAGAATGAGGCTAAAGAAGGGGGAGTGTTTGCTTATTATGAGCAAAATGTTCAACTAGGGTGAACTTAAACATTTGGAAACAGATAGGGGTGATGGTAGCATGTTGTGAGAATAACTAACAGTGCTGAAAGGTGTGTGAAGGTGTTGGAAAGGGTAAGCTCAGAGTCATGTATGTCACCAGAAGGAAAGTTGGAGGTTAAAAGATGGGAATGTATAAAACAGTGAATCTTGTGGTGGACAATGTCTGGGATTAACTGTACAAATATTAGAAATTTCTCTCACAAACTAAAATAAATGTATGACACTATAACTAGAAGTTAATAATAGAGAGGCCTGTAGAAAAAATATATATACCAATTACAAACTATATACTACAGTTAGTAGTATTTTAACATTCTTTCATCAACAGTAAAAAATGTACTATACCAAAACCATGAATCAATAATGGAAGGGGGGAGGTTAGGGGTATGGGAGGATTTCAGCCTCCTTTTTTGTCTTTATTTCTTTTCTGGAGTAATGAAAATGCTCTAAAAATTGAAAAAAAAATATTTATTATGGTGATGGGTGCACAGCTGTATGATGGTATCATGGGCAATTGATTGTACACTTTGGATCTTTGGATAGTTGTATGGTATGTAAACAATCTCAATAAAAATATGCATACATATATGTAACAATTCTTTCAGACATTGAACAATGGTCAACATGGGACCCTGATTTCCAGTAGATGGAAAAAACGAGGTAAAGTTTACAATTGTCCCACTTCTCTCTGGGTGTAATTTATGGACCAAATCACAGGAAGGAGGAACCCAAACAAATCAAATCAATCTTTCTGAAGTGAGGAGATAAAGATCAGGGAGGTCAAGGCAGCTAGGTTATATGGCTCAGGGTACTGGGTAGGAGGAAACTATACAAAGAAAGAGCTCCAGAACTCTGCATATGGGCACTCTTGAGTCTTTAGCTAAATACTAATCTGCATGTGCATAGAGTAAAACTCCATGAGTCTGGGCTAAAGAAGGTAACAGAAAAAAAGAAAAATTACTGAAATGCTGTAAGCCAAACAATTCTTAAAGCTCACCCAGGGCTGGAGATATTCAAATTATCACCACTTAGATTTCAGAGACATTGCTAAATGTACAGGGAATTCACTAACACCTTAGAATATGTATGCCTTAGTAGTGGAACTAAATTAGCCCTTGAGTAAAGGAGCTAAATTAGCCATATAAAACTATTAAAATTGAGCCTTAGAGGAATCAGTCTGAAGTGCAAGTTACTGAACTACATGCCAGTACAAAACCTAAAACTTTTTAAAGGGATATAACAAAATCCAGCAATAATGAATACAAAATTCACAAATTGAACTTTTAAGGATAAATAATACAATATCTAAAATAAAATTTCACTGGATGAAATTAAACACTGCCAAAGAAAAGGTCAGTAAACTTGAAGATGCCAAAAAAGAGTGAAAGAAAATCCAAAATGAAACACAGAGAATAAAAGATCAAAAGGAAAATAAAATTGAACTGATCCTCATTGACCTATGATACAATATTGAGTGGTATAACATACATGTAATTGGAGTCCTAGAAGGAGATGAGTGAGAGGAAGAAACAGAACAAAAATTATTTGAATACATAATGGCAAAAACAAATCTAAATTTTCATGGAAACTAAGCTTACAGATCCAAGAAGGTCAATTAACCCAAAGAAAATTAAACATAAAGAAAATCATGTCAAGAGAACCCGTAATCAAATTACTTTTTTTAAAAAATGATAAATAGAAAATACTAAATACCAACAGAAAAAAAAAGCATGTTACATACAGAGAACAAAGATTTCTTAAAAATCACAGACTTCTCATTGAAAACTATGCAAATCACAAAAATAGAATGAAATCTTTGAAGGCATGAAAGATAAAAACTGCCAACCTCTATTTTTGTAGACATAGAAAATATATTTCAAAAATAAAGTTGAAATAAAGTTTTTTTGAGACAAAGTCTAAGAAAATTTGTCTCTGGTTAACCTTCACTAGAAGAAAAGTTAACAGAGATTCTTCATAAAGAAAGAAAATGATACAAGATAGAATCTTGGAACACAAAGGAGCAAAAACACAACAACTGAAAATTATGGGTAAGCAATAAAGACATTTTCTGATTTTAATATTTTTAAAGATAATTGGCTACTAAAACAATATTAATGTATTGTGAAGTTTGTAACATGTAAAAGTAAAATATATGAAAATGTTAGCATAAAGGACAAAAGAGAGAATGAAAGTATACTGTTGTGATGTTTTTACATTATATATTAAGTGGCATAATATTATTTGAAGGTAGATTGTGATTACTTAAAAATGAATATTGTAAACCCTAGAATCACTGATTAAAAAATAATAAAACAATAAGGAATAGCTGATACTCAAAATAGCAAAGATTAAAATGAAATACTGAAAAATATTCAATTAGCACAAAAGAATGCAGGAAAGAAAAGACTGGGAGGAAGAGTAGAAAAAGAAATGGAACAAATAGGAAACAAATATCAGGAGGATAAATTTAAATTCTACCATATCAAAAATAACATAAAGTATAAATTGTCTTGACACCCTAATTAAAAGGTAGATTGTATGAAAAAGCAATACAGTTGTGGTGGTTTGAAACTACATGTACCCCCAGAAAAGCATGTTCTTCATCCATTCCCATGGGTATGGGTATCTTGATGAGGCTACTTCAGTTAAGGTGTGACCCACCTCATTCAGGATGGCTCTTAGTCTTCTTCCTGGAGTCCTGTATAAATGGGATGAGTACAGAGAGAGAATGCCACAGAAGCAAGAAACTGAAACAAACAAAACTTGGAAGAGAAGGGAGAGACCAACAGACACCACCATGTGCCTTGCCATGTGCACAGGACCCGAGAATCACCAGCAGCCAGTCTTTGGGAAGAAACCGTTGCCTTGAGGAAGACTTGATTTGGACATTTTCTCAGCCTCAAAATATAAGCTAATTAATTCCCATTGTTAAGAGCCAACCCATTTCATTATATCTGCTTTCAGTAGCCTAGCAAACTAGAATACCAAATATGTTTTGTGTTCAGAAAATCTGCTTTAAAAATAAAGGCACACTAAGAGTCTCCTCCCGAATGCCTCTTTGTTGCTCAGATGTGGCCCTCTCTCTCTGGCTAAGCCAACTTGAAAGGTGAAATCACTGCCCTCCCCCCTACGTGGGATCAGACACCCAGGGGAGTGAATCTCCCTGGCAACGTGGAATATGACTCCCGGGGAGGAATGTAGACCCAGCATCGTGGGACGGAGAACATCTTCTTGACCAAAAGGGGGATGTGAAAGGAAATGAAATAAGCTTCAGTGGCAGAGAGATTCCAAAACGAGCCGAGAGGTCACTCTGGTGGGCACTCTTACGCACACTTTAGACAACCCTTTTTAGGTTCTAAAGAATTGGGGTAGCTGGTGGTGGATACCTGAAACTATCAAACTACAACCCAGAACCCATGAATCTCGAAGACAGTTGTATAAAAATGTAGCTTATGAGGGGTGACAATGGGATTGGGAAAGCCATAAGGACCAAACTCCACTTTGTCTAGTTTATGGATGGATGTGTAGAAAAGTAGGGGAAGGAAACAAACAGACAAAGGTACCCAGTGTTCTTTTTTACTTCAATTGCTCTTTTTCACTCTAATTATTATTCTTGTTATTTTTGTGTGTGTGCTAATGAAGGTGTCAGGGATTGATTTAGGTGATGAATGTACAACTATGTAATGGTACTGTAAACAATCAAAAGTACAATTTGTTTTGTATGACTGCGTGGTATGTGAATATATCTCAATAAAATGATGATTAAAAAAAAAATAAAGGCACAGATAGGATTTAACTAAAAGAGAAAGCTATATCCACGTAAACACTGATCATACTAATGCTAGAATGACCATATTATTATCACACTTAAGGAAAAAGAATACAGCTAGGGGAAGGAGGACATTTCATAATGATAAATCAGTCAATTCATCAAGGAGACATACTGTCATAAATATATGCACCTAATAGCTCTGCTTCAAAATACATGAAGCAGAAACTGACAACTAAAAGGAGAAATGAAAAAATCCACAATTATAGATGGAGGTTTCAACACTTTTTTCTTTGCAATTGATAGAGGATATAGACAGAAAATCAGTAAGGATATAGAAGACTTGAACAACACTATCAATCACCATGATTTAATTGACATTTAATAAAATAATCAATGCAACAACACCTGAATAGACATGTTTTTTCAAGTGCATAATGGAACATTCACCAAGGTAGACCATACTCTGTGTGTAAAACTAGTTTAGATGAAGTTAAAAGGATTGAAATCATACAGAGTATATTCTCTGACTACAATGAAATTAACTTAGAAATCTGTAGCAAAAAGATGAACACAATTCTAAATAACATATAGGGAAAATAAGAAATCACCAATGAAATTGCAAAATGTTTTGAAATGAATGAAAATGGAAAACAAGTCAAATTAAAACTTGTGGGATACAACTTCAGCAGTGATAAGTAAAAATTTATAGCTTTTAATGAGTATATTAGGAAAGAAGGATCAAAATCAACAATCTAAGCTTCTTAAGAGTTAGAAAAAGAAAGGCAATTAAACCCAAGTAAGTGGAATAAAATAATAAAGAACAGATACCAATGAAATAAAAATAAGCAAACAATCTTTAAAAAACTGATGAATCCAAAAGCTTATTCTTTGAATGAAAAAAAATCAATAGAAGTGATAAAATTCTGCAAGACAGAGAGAAAGAGAAAGGGGAATGAGAAAAGATACAAATTATCATTATTAAGTATGAAAGAGGAGTAATCACTAAAAACCCTACAAAATTAATAAGAAATATAATGACTACTATGAACATCTATATGTCAAAATTTAGATAACTTAGATGCTATGAACTAATTCCTTGAAAGATATGAAAATCAAAAGTAACTAAAGAAATAGAAACATGAATAGCCCCGTATCAATTAAAAATTAAATTCATATTTTAAAAACTTTTCCACAAAGGAAATTTCAGGCTGAGATGGCTTCACAGGTGAAATCAATAAAATTTTTAATGAAGAAATAAGACCAGTCCTAGACTAATTCTTTCAGACAACAGAAGGGGAGGCAAGACTTCGCAACACTTTAAGGTCAGAATTACCCTGATAACAAAAACAGACCAAGACATTACAAAAAATAAACTACAGACTAATATCTCACATGAATGAAATCTTTTAAAAACTATCAGGTTGAAGGAATTACCTAATATCAAGATTTACTATAAAGCTACAGTACAGTGTGGTTTTGGCAAAATGATAGAAAAATCATTGGAAAAAAATCAATGGAAAAAAAGAGTCTAGAAATAGACCCACTCATCTATGGTCAGTGTTTGTCAAGGGTGCCAAGTCAGTTCAATGGGGAAAGAATAGTCTTTTCGACAAATGGCACTTAAACAATTGAAGATACATGTGGAAAAAATAAAACTTGACACTTCCCCCACATAGTACACAAAGATTAAGTCAAAATGGATCGTACGCTTATATTTAAATGCCAAAACTATAAAGCTTCTAAAAGATAACATAGAAAATATCTTTGCAGTGTTGGTGTAGGTAAAAATTTCTTTGGACCCCAAAAGCACAGACCACTAAAAAAACTGATGACATGAGCTTTGTCAAAATTCAAAACTTTTGCTTTTAAAATTACTCTATTAAGAAAATGAAAAGGCAAACCCACAGACTAGGAAAAAATATTTGCAAACATATGTCTGACAAAGGACAAAATTTAGCATGCATAAAGAACACTTACAACTCAATAATAAGAAGATGACCACCCAATTTTTAAAATGAACAAAATATTGAAGAGTTACTTTACAAAAGAAGATACATGACCAAAAAGCACACGAAAAGATGCTCAACTTCATTAGTCATCAGGGAAATGCAAGTGAAAATGACAATTAGATTCCACTACATACTACAAGAATGACTAAATTTTAAGAAGTCCAGCAATGCAAAGTGTTGGAGTGGATGTAAAGCAAGTGGAACTCTCACATATTTATGGCAATAATGTAAACTACTACAACCAATTTGGAAAACTCTGGTGCGGTCGCAGTTGACTCGTCTGGGGGAGGGTGGCGGCCGGTTGCTAAATCCTAGGCTCCCAGGATTGCTCCGAGGGTACCGGCGGCGGGGGCTCTTTCCCGGAGGCGAGGGCGAGGCGGGGGACTTGGCCAGGTCCCCGGCGGGAGGCGTGCAAAGTATGGAGGGCGGCGAGAAAGGAACAGGCGGGACACGTTTCTTTTAGGATGAAGAAAACCAAGAGAGAGAGAGTTTATTAGGGGAGAGTACAAGCTTATATCGGGCGGTTTAGAGGGCGGGGTAGCTGTAGGGGTTAAAGGCTTGGATTGGTTCTGAGAGAGCGCGGAGGTTGATTGAAAAGGGGCGAAAGTTGCTCCCGTAACGGTGTCCGGCAACAATGTATGCGCACCGGTGGTGATGGGAGTTGCGCTGGCAACGGGGAGTGTCCGGGCAAGATAAGGGGGTGGGGAAAAGGCGGTTCCCTCCGGCAAGCCTCCCCTAACATTGGTAATTTGGGTGAGGAAATGGGGCCTGCCTCCGGCCTCACTTTCCCAGGCCCGGGGGGCTGTGGAGGGCGCTGTCACCCGTACCCACTACCCTCCCCAGGGGTGGATCTGGTCCCCCAGCCCAGGCCCGCCAAGTTGAAGCACGTAATCAGTGTCCCGCATTTCCCCCTTCTTTTCTAATTAAAGGAAGAAGCTTACCGGAGAGGTCCGCTAAGGGATGAGGGAAGGGAGTGGTCGGGGAGGGGAAAAGGGGTTGACGGTGGCTCAGCGAGGCTGGAGCTCGGCGTTGGTGTGGCGCCCGGGCGCTCGACAGGGGCCTTGCTGCTTGCGGGATGGACGAGGGTGGGGGGTTTAAAGTTGGAGGTTCAGAGAAGCTGGAGCTCGAGGTTGGTGCGATGTTCAGGCGATCGAGAAGGGCCTCGCGGTTGGCGGGTTGACCGGTGGCGGTGAGGTCGCGGAGGGTTGGTTGTCATTTCGGAGTAGGGAGCGTCAGAGGTGGCGAGTCACTGGTACTGGACTTGCACGAACGAGGAAAAAATAGCATCCGTTTGTTTCCTTACAAGCTGGACAATTCTGCGGATAATGCAGGGTCCTAAGGTGAGAGCTAGAATAATCATTAGTAGGGGGCCGAGGAGAGGGAGGAGGTATGGGAGGAGGGGGGTAAAGATGTGGGACCAATAGCTGGTGGCTTCACGGTCTTTTTTGCGTTGTTCCAGTCCCTCTCGGACCTTTTTTAAGCTGTCCTCGGCGAGACCTGTGGAATTGGCATATACACAGCACTCTTCTCCTAGGGCGGCGCAGAGGCCTCCTTCTTTGAGGAGGAGAAGGTCGAGACCTCGGCGGTTTTGGAGCACTACCTCAGAGAGGGAATTGACAGAATTTTTAAGATGGGAAATAGCGTCTTGTAGGTGACGAATGTCCTCGTCAACAGCCGCCCGGAGGTGAGTTAGGGCGGAGTCTTGACTGGCTAATGCAGCGATTCCGGTGCCAGCGCCTGCAAGACCTAGGAGGGAGGCAATCGTGAGGACGGTGATGGGCTCTCGCTTTTGCAGTGGGGCAGAAGCTGCAGTCGTTTCCAGGCGGAGGAAGAAGTCTTCCTCGCTATGGTATAGGACCCTAGGGATGAGGACAATTAGGAGGCAAGTTTCATTAGTTGTATTGAGGGTTTGCACGTTAAGGCAGGGGGTAAGTCCTGTAGAGGAGCAGAGCCATTGGGAGGAGTTATGAGGAATGAGAAATTTGGTAGAGCTGCTGGGAGATGAGTAGTCGGCGCAAGCTGTGAGGTTGGGAGAGTTACTTGAGCGAGGGCGGATGCACTTTCCTGTAAAGGAGACTGAATGAAAGGTTAGGGGGACGGCAGAGGTATTCCAATTGCATTCCGAGGGGCTGTCCTCTGTGTTTTCTGAAAAGGAGAGGTTGGAGGCAACTGGTTCATACAGGGGGGAGGAAGTGGAGAGGCAAAGCCAACAAGAGGAGGTAAGATTAGGGTTGGAGGAATTCACTGAGGTGAAGGCCGCTTGGATAAGGCCGAGGAGGGGAGAAGAGTAGCGAGAGGAGTAGCGAGAGGGGGGTAGAGGAGGTCGGGGTGGTGGGGCTGGCGATGCGTTGTTTGCAGCCGAGGTACGGTTTTCGGGTGTGCTGCTTGTACTCGAGGTGCGGCTGGGGGGCTGTGGAAAAAGGGGGTTAATGATTTGGTTGGGACTTATGCCAGAGGGTGTTTTTAATGCAGTATTTTGGCCTGGTTGGTTTGCAGCCTCTTTTTTTATGAGAATATGCGTGGGAAGGGGCCACTGCTCCACCCATATAGGTTCCTCAGTATCCCACTGCAGAGGAACGGGAGCTGGAGGTGTTAAACGAGCAGTGGCGCACATTATTGGGGGGGCTGCGTGGTAAGCACTGCCCCAGAGGCGGCGAGGATGTCACGGCCCCATAAAATTTGGTCTATGGTGTGTAGAAATAACGGGCGGAAGGTGCCTGAGTGGCCCTCTTCATCCTCCCACTTAATGGGCCCTATGGCCTGAAGAGAGGTGGAGGTACCAGTGGCTCCCACTACCGAGGGACTATCGAGAACCATGCACATGGTGGCATACTGAGCGGGCATGCAAGAGACCTCTGCCCCTGAATCGAGCGTGCCCGTGTACCATTGCCCCTCTATTCTTAACTTACGAGTAGGCTTTTCTGGGGTGATATGGACTGTCCAGAGAAGCGTTTTACTGCCGGTGAAGTGATTAGTTTTATTAGAACCGGCCGGCACGCTGCCTCTTAGGGGCGGGGCTGAGGCTTGCCCCGCTTGGAGTTTAAAGCTTGCTCAGTGCCCTGGCGCTGACTGCCGTCAGGGCACCAGGGATAGCAGAGGTTTTTTAAGCTATCCTTGCTAAGATCTCTGGTGCTGCTCTTGCAATCGCGCGCCCAGTGATAGCCACGCTGGCAGCGTGGGCAAGGAGTGGGAGGGGGGCGCCCATTACGCTGCATGAAAGGCGGGCGGTTGACTTCTGCATTGGGGCACTCCCGGGCAAAATGACCGCTCTGCCCGCACTTAAAACAACCGGTGGTGGCGGCTAAGGCGGCAGTGACAGCGCCAGAGACGGCCTGGGCTAGGGACGCGGCAGCTGGGTCAAAGGCGCTGCAGGCGAGTATCCAATCGCATAGGTTCTTCTCCCGCAAGGGAAGAATAGCCTGCTTGCAAGGGGGATTGGCTCCCTCGAGAATGAGTTCTCGAGCGAGAGCCAGTTGGGCCTGGGGATCATTAACCTTTCGAGCGCAGGTTTCCTCAACCCTAGAGACAAAGGTGGCAAAAGGCTCATTTGGCTCCTGGAGGAGCTTGGTGAATTTAGTAGGCCGACAGGCAGAACAGTTGGCAAAAGCTCGCAAGGCGATTCCCCGAAGGATAGGCCAAAAGGCGGCAGGCGCATTAATATAGGCGGATGCATTTATAAACGCTCCCGTGCCCAAGTAGGCTTCGGGGTGATGATAGACTCCAGTGGCTGCGTCTTGCTCGCTTTGCTTAGCTGCTTCCGCCTGGAAGTGAGCACGCCAATCTACAAACTGGCCGGGGTTAAAAATGGAACGGGCAAGCGAGGCCCAGTCTTGGGGGAGGCAAAAGTTCATGGCGATATCCTGTAGTAATTGGGAAGCGTATGGGCTACCTAACCCGTCTTCCTTGACGGCCCTGCGAAGCTGCTTGATAGTATCAGAGTCAATGGGATACCAGTCATACGGTTTCTGTGGTGTGGGGGTAAGGTTAAGAGGAAAGCAGCGAAAAGCACGAGAGAAAGGAGGATGCGCTTGCAGAGGGCTTGGCGCGGGAGTGGGGGTAGGGGGAGCGTTGCCCCAAGGGTTGCCTTGAGGTGTAGAAGGCAGCCAGGGGTTGTTAGTTGGCAGGGTGGGAGGAGCGGCGGCAGCTGCCGGTAGCGGCTCCGAGGGGGAGCTCGCCGGAGGGGGAGGTGGAAGTGGGAGGCCCCAAGCGTCGCAAGACGGCGGCGCGGTGGGAGTGGCTAAGGCATAAGATGGTGGACTAGCTCCGTCCTGTGAAAGGGCGGGGCCCAAGGCATAAGATGGCGGACTAACTCCGCCCTGTGAAAGGGCGGGGTAAAGCGCATGCGGTTTCCGGCCCAGCTTAGGGCTGACGTCATCGCCGGAGCACTTCCTCCCCTCGATGGAAGAAGAAGGAGGAAGTTCGCCATCTTGGCGAGGTTTAGTATTGCTTTGTTTTTGGGGGGCGACTTCGAGCGCGTTGTTAATTTGCTCGACTAAGGATTCTGTGTCCGAATCGTGGTCTACATTAGTATCGCTGTCTGAATCTGTTGGCTGGGTTGATAGGGCCTCCTTGGATTTAATGGGGCCTCGATCAGGGGGGAGGGAGCCTTGAAGGCAGGAGCGGACGGTTATTAAGGTGGGGAGCAAGCCGGGAGGGAAGCGCTTGCTCTCATGTTCCATGGCGTTGGTGACCCGATCAATAAGGCGATCATAAGTAACAGGGTCCCAAAGATGGCAAGTGGTGAGCCATGGGTTAAAGGGCAGCAGGAGGTCCCAGTATACCTGCAGCTGCCGGACAGACACTTTACAGCGATGTGTGTCTAGGAGACCCGCCAGAGCGCGAACTTGGGGTGCTTGGCGTGCAGATAGACGATTACCCATAGCAGAGTGAGAAAAGAAAAAAGGGGGGTTGATTATAGAGTAAAGAAAATGAGGTAAACCGTGGCCGCGAGGCCGAAGGAGACGGTGAGAATAGAAGGCAGGACCCTCTAGTAGCGAGAGCAGTTTGGGGGGGCGGTAGCAAAGAGGCACACCGCGCTAAACAAAGAAACAAAGACACAGAGGACCACAGCAAAGTAATGGAGGGGAAGAGGGAAAGCTACTGGAGGAAGAGTGTTAGGAGGAATGTGGGGGATATAGGAAGAGAAGACGAAAGGTAGTCGGGGGCAAGAGTTAGGTTAATGCGGGAAAGGAAGAGCGGCCCGGGCGCGGAGCGGCGTGGGAGGGGCGGCTCCAGACGTGGAGCGGCGAGGGAGGGGCGGCTCCGCGGGGCGGCGAGGGAGAGGCGGCCCTTACTTTGCAGGCGAGGAGAAGGGGAGCTGGAGAGGCGTCCGGGCGAGCGGGTGGTTTCACTGGACCGCTGCGTGGAGAGGACTTTTAATTCCAGGGGCCCCACGTTGGGCGCCAGTTGCAGTCGCAGTTGACTCGTCTGGGGGAGGGTGGCGGCCGGTTGCTAAATCCTAGGCTCCCAGGATTGCTCCGAGGGTACCGGCGGCGGGGGCTCTTTCCTGGAGGCGAGGGCGAGGCGGGGGACTTGGCCAGGTCCCCGGCGGGAGGCGTGCAAAGTATGGAGGGCGGCGAGAAAGGAACAGGCAGGACACGTTTCTTTTAGGATGAAGAAAACCAAGAGAGAGAGAGTTTATTAGGGGAGAGTACAAGCTTATATCGGGCGGTTTAGAGGGCGGGGTAGCTGTAGGGGTTAAAGGCTTGGATTGGTTCTGAGAGAGCGCGGAGGTTGATTGAAAAGGGGCGAAAGTTGCTCCCGTAACGGTGTCCGGCAACAATGTATGCGCACCGGTGGTGATGGGAGTTGCGCTGGCAACGGGGAGTGTCCGGGCAAGATAAGGGGGTGGGGAAAAGGCGGTTCCCTCCGGCAAGCCTCCCCTAACATTGGTAATTTGGGTGAGGAAATGGGGCCTGCCTCCGGCCTCACTTTCCCAGGCCCGGGAGGCTGTGGAGGGCGCTGTCACCCGTACCCACTACCCTCCCCAGGGGTGGATCCGGTCCCCCAGCCCAGGCCCGCCAAGTTGAAGCACGTAATCAGTGTCCCGCACTCTGGGGTTCCTATAAAGTGAAGCATGCATTTACCATACAATCCAGCAATTCCACTCCTAGGTATTTACTCAAGACTTGCACACAGAGAAGGACTTGCATACAAACATTCACAGCAGCTTTCTTTATAATAGCAAGCTGAGGTATGTTCATACAATGAAGTACCACATAGCAATAAAAAGGAATGATCTACAGATACTTGAAACAAGGTGAATGAATCTTAAAAACATTGTGCTGAGGTAAGGAAGCTAGACCCAAAAGCATATCTATTGTCTATTTCATTTATATGAAATAGTATATAGAACCTATAGAGGCAGAAATCATCACCTCTTTGGCCCCAGACTACTAATCTGATTTTTTGTCCTAGGAGATAAAAATGATGTTGGATACAGAGAATTCCCTGAAACAATGAAGACGGGAAGAGCATTTGCAAAACAATTACTGAGGCACCAACAGATGAGGACAGATGGAAAGATTTGCTCCCTTATTCAAAAAATGATGACTTTGTGCGTCATTTTGCTAATAGTGAATGTGATTTTGGCATGGGACTTGGGTTGGGAATGGACTGCTTTTGCTGTGGTTCTCACCATTTTCATAAAGTTGCTGGCCAGCTTCTACCTCTTGCACATAATCTATTGAAGAGGAATCTGTTTGTAGAAATAATTGAAGATCATCTGGCAGACAGGTCTATTTGTGCTGCAATTAGAGAAGACCACTAAGACTAGCAGGGCCCTGGAGCAGGCTTGTGCTGGCTCACGAGAGCCAAACATTAAATTTTCATGAATTTTTCTAGCTGGTAGACATCACATCAGTATCTTGAAATTGGCCATGGCGGGAGTATTTATATCAAGGAAATCAGCAAACCTTATATATTGGTGCATCTCCTTGCCCTCCCCTACCTTTTTACTTCCCTAATCCCAGCGAGCCAGTTAGTTGTTAAACATCTTACCAGCACACCGCCAAGATTATATAGACAAGTGCTTTTATGAAAAATTTCTGGCCATGAATCTCACTTTTCAACAAAAAGCCTTTAAAGAGGCATGATTCAGCTAAAATGGAATAGTTTAGGGCAAAGTGTGGGTATGTTTTTTAAACCCCACCAGCTCAACTTTCTTTCTCCCCACTCTCCTTGACCCAGGTAGGTATCCTTAAAGGTGATCCAGAGAACACAGTTTGAAAATCACTGCTCTAATCTAACTCCTCCCTTTGCAGATGAGGAAAATGGCGTCCAGCAAGGAAAACAACTGGATCAAGATCACAAACACCAAAACTAAGTCTCCTGACTCCCAACGCTGGACAAAGACCCCTGACTTCCTTTGGCTTAAAAGGTTGATTTCCAAATCATTTGTTAGGCATTGGGTCCGGCAGAGTGGATGCCCAGTGCAGTTAAATGCCTACAGTAGGGAAATCACGGCAGTGGTCCCATTCAAGGAATGAGTGTGAGGCTGAGAGCACAGGCAAAGCAAGAGTTCAAGGGCCGGGAGAAGACAGAAGTGGTTCAGTAGATGACGTCCAGGGCTTTGGCCGTGAGCAATATGTAGCTGATTGGATATGGCAGCAGGATCACAGGTAGATCTTCCAGAACGGAAGAGGCAAGGACAAGAAAGTCCCCCACCCCCACCCCCAGCCATGTGAAACACTAGTCAGAGCACCAACATGTGACTGCACTGGAGCTTCGGAGGATAACTTAATTCTTTTAATGTGTTCCTTCACTTAGGAATCCTCTTTTCAAAGGGGAGCATTGTCATTAGTGCCAACCCAGACTTGTGGGCAACATTATCCACTATTCTGGGTCTCAGAAGGAACTGGGCATGTGATTCTGTTTCTCTAAGAGGGGAAGTAATTTTGCCCCAGCCTTCCACGCCTCTTTACTTCATCATCATGGTATCCAGCTATATGTGTTTATGAGAAGTTAGCCTAAACAGGCCCTCTGCCAGGGGCCATCTGTATTTCTTAGGGATTGAACCCACAAACATGACCTCTTTGGGGCTGACCAGCAGGACTGTTTCAGTGGACTGCATCTGGCTTTCTGCTTTTCACACATCCTTTTGTCTAGGCTCCAACGCCTGATGGCTGAAGCTTCTGGAATGCCCTAGGCACTGCTGAATCAGATGTTTTTTAGCTCCAGTGATTCACAAATTCCAATTTGCAGAACTTTCCCAGGCTATTTTTTGGAGCCCCTTTCCTCTAGCTGGCTCCAGAATGAACTGGCCCCCACCCTCAGCTTCACTTGATAGCGAGGTGTGCCTCTGGAAGCGCAGTTTGGAGTCCGGCCTGTGTCATCTCCCTGCTTTGGGCTTTGAAGACGTGGCAATGCTCGGCTTTTTGTTTGATGCAAGTTGCTGCTGCAGTGCCTGACCCCAGACAAGTCCTTGCAGCTCAGGATGACATTCCACGCTTCCATATGGAAACAAGCAGTTTGCTTTGAGCTCTCAGCCTCTGGAAGTAGGGTCCCCTGAGACACAACAGCAGGGGAGAGAGCATGTGGAACCCTGTTGGGATGAGAGCAGCTGCCCTGCTTTGAACAGAAGGAAACAGAGGCCCTGAAGGTCTGCTGTCCTTTCTACTAAGTTCTGAGCCACAGGATGTTCTCAGGATGGAGAAAGAGTCCCTCCTCCTTCCCATCCACTCTAGAGGAGTTAAGAAATCAAAATCAATCCTATTAATTCTAACTGCTGAGACTGGATCTTCTAGAACCTGACACTAACAAGGTCCTGGAGAACAGTTGCTCTCCTCTCCATGTTTGTTTGGAGAGTGCACCGACTTGGGCCAATGTCTTCATTCCTGATGGTATCTGTTTAGCTCCTGCAGGAAAATGCTGTTTACATGAACAGGAATGAAGACAGGATGAGACTTATGACCAAGGAGCCAAGTTGAGGAAGGATCATCCCAGCTGCACAACAGAGCTATTAAGAGCTTGGACACCGAAGCCAGTCCGCAGGGCCTATATTTGAATCCAGCTCCACATTTAACAGTTGGGTGAGTAGAGTAAGTTATTGCACTTTTCCAACACTCAGGTTCCTTATCTATAAGAATGAAGATAAGCAGATATGAAGAGCATTAAAAGAGATGATGTATGTAAAGGGTAGGCACACCACTTGATGCTCAGCAAATACTTGGTAGATATTAGCAGCAATTATTTTTCTTTATGCTGGGAGCTCTATATGGGGAGCAGAAATAACTTGTGGCCAAGACATTACTAAGTGTTCATTGTCCACTTTTTAAGTACACAGGAAGATGATATTTTCCATCCTCTCATACACTTAGAATGGGGTCAGGTAACTGAGTTCTGGCCAGTGGGATATGGGTAGAAATGATGTATACCATATCCAGGCACAAACCTTGAAAGGCCTGACTTGTGCTCTCTCTTCCTCATCTACATAGCTAGAACCACAGAATGGAAAGAGCTCAGACTCAAGGCAATATAACAAAGAGAGCTTCCCCCACCTGTTTTATATTTTACCAGAGTAAGAAATAAATGTTTAATATATTAAGCCACTGACATTTCAGGGTTTATTTGTTACATCAGCAGAGCATAGTCTATCCTGACTAATTCCTAAGCCAAAACAAGCACAGGGAGCAGATGGGGTAACAGGGGTATAGGACACATTGGATATTCCTAGTCAGGTAGAGATGGGCAGTGCCAACTTTTCATCAGGAGGAAGCTAATTGTCACAATTTTAAAACAAAATTGATTGTTAACTTTCCACATAACCCCCTACTGGAACCAGACAGTTACTGTAGCACGGGGTGGGTTTTGTGCCATGAAAACCTTAGTCTGCACTTTCTCGTCTTCACATATCGTCACTGCTGTTGCACTTCCATGCCCCAAACTTTGCATGACTCTGTGGATTAAAACATCTTCTCCATAAATTTCAGTTAAGTTGGCAGTTCTGCAGCAGACACATGTTCTCATTTAAAATTGCACATCACAGCATATATCTCATCTGGGGACCACCTGTTGAAAAAAGAAGCCATTTGTAACTGAGGGTGCCCAAAGTCATAAATGGTGACAGCCATCCATGTTAGAACGTGTGTTGTTAACAAAATACCACACTTCCAGGGCCATGATTATCCATGACAATGGACCAGAAATTCACCATATAAACCTGTTTTGAAGACCCCAGGACTTTGCACATACTGTTCCCTCTGCCTGGAATGCACATTCTCCACAAAGCTAGTTCCACAGATGCCCTCCATGACTACTCTTTCTATAGGAAGCACCCACCCTCCCCTTAATTCTCTAACTATGCACCCTATCCATGTCCTTCATAGCGCATTTTATTCATAGAGTTTATTACAATCTGAAATTATGAGGGGTTTTGCTTGTTTCTCCCATTACCCAAAACAACCATGAAATCTACCATATTTTTAGAATTCCAGGTTTATGAGCTAATCAAGTCCCTGTAGTGCTTAATCCAACATCTGCTGGATTTTCTGATACTTATAGCTGGAATCTTCCCAACAAATATATCTCCTTTCAATGATATTACTACTACTTATCTTCATTGACATTATCTGGATATACTAAAAATCTTCTATGTGCCAGGTACTGCATTAGAAGCTTTATTTCATTTAATCTTCACAATAATCCTGAAAGTTAGGGATTATTAATGCTATTTTATAGATGAGGAAATTGAGGCCCAAAAGGGCTATCTTGCTGCCATGTGGAGAAAGCCTGCCTAAGAATGAAGCTCATATCCAGAGAGAGTGAGAGAAAAAGAGGCAAGGCCAACACTTGAGCCCCTGGATCCAGCTGTACCTGAGACACACACCTTGGACTTCTCAGTTACAGGAAGTAGGAGATTCTTGTTGCTTCACAAGCTCTGAGTTGGGTTTCTGCCACTTGCAACTGAATAAGGATAAAGTGAGGATCATGTAGAATCTCAATAAATGTTGGCCCTCTCAATTTTTCTCCTCAAAGTGATCCTTCCCCATTAATCTCACAAACCTATCAGTTCACAATGTGCTGCCACCACTTCAGCCACCCCCGTTTCCTTACTACTCCTCATATGCCACATTTGGTCATTTAAGGTCATGCACTGCTATTCCTCCTATCTGGATACAGATTTATGTTTTTCAAGCCTTCTATTACCCTGCAAATGACTGACAGGCCTGTTTGCTGATGGTGGCAGGGACCACAGCAAGAATTAAGGGCAAATCACCTTAAAATGTCCTAATTTTAAAGTCAGTGAACATTGCCTTGTAAGGAAAGGACTGTCATTGCCCATTCATATTGAGTTTTACACTCCTTGAGGCAACTTTGTAGAAATTTTCTCATTCATCTTTGTAGATAGTAGGATAGCAATTAATATACCCATTAGACAGATAAGAAAACTGGGGTCCAAAGAGGTAAAACAATTTGACTCAAAAGCATTCAGCAAGTCCAGACAGGAATTGGCATTTTTCCCATCTTAGCCCAGCTTGGGAGGCACTGACACGTCCTAATTTGGCAGGTCACAATTATAAGACTCCATTTCTCAACCGTCTATCATTTGTTTTGTTTTATTTTGTTTTGTCAATTTAGCCAATTGAAGCTCATCAGATTAGGATTACCAGATAAAATACAGGATGCCCAGATGAATTTGAATTTCAGACAAACAATTTTCTAGCAGAAACATGTCTCACACATATTGGGGTCATACTTACAAAAAAATCAGTGTAGTTTTTTTTTAATCTGCTAAATCTAACAATGCTACATCAGATGCTCTTCCAGCAGACCAGAAAAGGGATGAAACTAGTAATTTCTTTGGAAAGTAGAACTTCCCTTTACATAAATTATATGCAAAGGAAAACAGTACTATCCAGTGCAGAGCAAGATTCTATAATGTTCGATACTAGGGTAGAGTTTTGATGTTATTTTATATTATGGCCAGGATCCAGGAACACCTCAACCTTACCGTATTATTTATCCCTCTTTGCAAAAGTATCCCAGAGGCTCTGTTCACACAAGGGACAATAGCAAAATGGGACTCAAGAAGCTATTTTATTATCAACAGAGCAACAGCCTGGCCCACTAGTGGGGTATAGCTCACTCTTCCTGGACTCTGATCAATCAGTTTAGCAATTTGTCAGCCCCCAGGAGAGAGGGAAGCACCTCGGAAGGGGGCAGGAAGAGAAAGCTGAAGGGTGGGAAAGAGCATGACTGAGCCTTAACTTCTGATGATGTTTCTAATTCAGACTGAAGGAGCCCCGTCAACAGTCTCTTTTGGAAACCAGAACTGAACATGTCAATGTGAAAGTATGAGGTGAGCCAAAGTGGGCCACACAATCAGGGGGCAGAAAGCCAGGCTGCAAATGGAGGGAAAAGAATAAAGCCTGTGTGCAAAGAGACGCAGAAAAGGGGGTAAATACATCTCTTGGATCTCGCTTCTCCAGTTCCTGGTTCCAGCTGCATTTCCTCTTCTGAGAACTTTGAATAAATTCCTCTTTTGTGCTTAAGTTAGCTTGGGTGGGTTTCTGTTACTTGTAACCATTCTGTCACTTACTTGACTAAGAGAAAACAACCAAATAAAGAAGGAAGGGCTGAGAAATTCAGTTCAGTTCATTGCATTTTATTTAATTTAAAAATAAAAACAGAAACAAAACAAAACAAAACAAAACAAAAAAACAGAAATCAATTTCCAATGAAAATACAAACACTTTGGGTGGTTATCCAGCTTTTTTTCCCTGTAGGCTGTTCTGGGCTCAAACCAATCAAATGAGTGAAAACCGATTTTGACTGGAGCCATAAAGCATGTTGCACCAATTAAATTACACCAATATATTATTATAATACCTTTGAAATGCCTTTCAGACCAATAAATAAAAAAGACAAATTCAAATAAAAAAGTCAACTTTTTAGTTACCAAAAAAAAAAAAAAAAAAAAAAAAAAAAAAAGAAATTAAATAAAAGTCACAACATGGATTTTAAAAAAAAATGTGCAGTCAAGTTTCTCTCCCTCTTTTTTTTCTTCTAGGAATGATATCACGCCAGTAAATCCCTACAGAACATTTCCAGTTTGGCAACAAACAGTCAGTTGATCATTCACATTTGTACTCAAGACAGCAGGCCTGGGCAAAACTCGCCCGAATTTCACCCTGAAAAGTGCCCCCCATCATCTGAAGAAGCAGCACCTTGCAACAGGGATGGGAATTCAGACAGTAACTTAGCATTTTCATTTCGCCTGGGGTCTTGAAGCACTTTCTGAAAACTGATCATGCCTTTGAATTTGCCTGTAAAAAGAAGTACAATTCTACTCCTTTGGCAGATGTGTAAACTAAGACACTGAAAGGCCCACAGAGCCAAGGAAGGGGCCAGGAGAGCTGACAGGGAATCTCCTGCTTTGTCCACTGGGTCATAAAAGTGTCTGTCACTTGTAATTCCGCAGAAATGAATCAAGCATGACTTCTTTGGCTGGGGGATTGGCTGTTAGGGATGGCAGGGCTTAATCAGGAAGCAGAGGAGCTGCTTTGAAGGGATTTTCCCTCTTTTCCAAGTTTTTCCTTGAAAGGACAGAGTCAACATTGCATCCAGAATCAGACGATGTCAGCAGAAACGTCAGAGCTAGGCAGGGCCACAGAGACCGGCTAATCCACCCTTCCAGCCCTCCATGAAAGGAAAACCTAGCCCCAGAGACACTGAAGTTGTCTAAGGCCACCAGGTAGTTAGCAGCAGACTAGGACTCAACCCGGAGACTTTGCCTCTGAGTTGAGCCTTTCTTTGCCACACTGAGCTTATTAACAGAGAATATACATGTGTTTGAGGAAGGGGAAGAGGGCAGAATGTGTTTTGTTTTTTTTAATCATTTTTACCAAAAATTAGACAGCTGGAAAATACTAAACAGACACCCATTAACAAGTAGGTAGATGTTTACCTATGTCATACTGACAGCCACCAGCCAGGCCAGCTGTCACGTGTGAGGGGCCAGCAGTGTGGCACTATAGGCCAAGCTGTCTGCTCAGAAAAGGCTGCATAAACTGGAGCAGAGAGTTTGGAGGTTCGGGATGCCCCTCATGCACCCATACACCCCCACACACAATTTGCTATCTATGGACTTTTTTCCCCTTTTAACCTTTATTGGAATTCACGAAGGAGGTGGAATTGAATGTAAGGAAATTGAGCAGTTTCCCACAATACATTGCTCAGCTAAACCTGAAGGAATACACAAGCCAAAGCATCAAAGCTAGTGGCAAAGGGAAAACAGAACCATCTCCTTAGGGAAAGGGCAGTTTCATCCAAATTAATGTTGTTTATGCCCTAAGGTACATTCTCTTTCATCTCCCTATGAACTATTGTTTCTTGGCTTATCCAAAGACACCCCCAAGACTAGTCAGTCCTCCTTCTGCATCTAGTGGCTGCCAGAGGTCGGCCATCTTGAAATAAGGCTTTCAGTTTGCTCAGGCCAATAGAATCTGAAGCCAACCCTACAGGACCGTTAATTCCAAATCTAGTATCCTGAAGATGTCCCACTGGGGAAGTGAAGTCTCATCACCTATAATCTAGGGGGTTAGGAGTGAAACACCTAGTTTTTATACTTTTTAAGGTAAAAGCCTTGCCACACCTTTCTTCTCCCTCCTCCAGCAGCATGTGGATGATTTCTAAGGAAATCCTTCCTCTCATATACACTTCCTCCCAATCCACTCTGCTCTTTCAACACGTTATCCATTTAAATGGATGAAACTTTCCTTTTCCTCAAAGCCCAGGAGTTCATGTCAAAGTTCAAAATCATGAGATAGCACATTTAGGTTTGGGAAAAAGTACCTTCTGCCTGACTTTCCTTCACCCATCCAAATATCCCACCTACACGCTAACTTCCTGGAAGCAAACTCGTCTACCTCTGAGCTTTCTGCACTTGGTGGACAGGGAACTCGTTTGCTGTTGGTAAACAGGGCAATGGTTGAGCCAGTTAATCCTTTGGAGACTATGGGCAGTGAGTGAGGCATCCAGTTCAAAGCATTCACACGTGCAGGTGCGAACCCCACAGGCAGCGTTCGAGTTAATACTGAGACGTTAAAGAAACTGACAAGTGAGCCTTGCTAGTGTAGATCAACTTCCAATCATCTGTGCACAGACCCCAAAGGGTCCCCAGGCTGTATACCACAGTTGTGACCTCTGATGCCACCATCTTTTTCCCTGGCAGGTTGTGCATAAGGGCATGGGGCAGATTTCCAGAAAGAGGCAGACAGCAAGGAGCTGAAAAATCACCAGGGGCTGATTCTATGTCCTCAGCAGAATTCAAAGCATTCTTTCCCTGACCAAGGCGCTGTCTTCCATCCAGGGTAGACTAGCTAATTAGCAAATGCCATGCTGGTGGCATGACAGACTTAGCATAGATCCCACAGGATACCTTCACCTAACTTCCAGGGCTTAGCCAAGCCAAGGATGGCAACTACGCAGCGTGAGTGCCACTGCCCCCCTTCCCATCCCCAGGGCAGTCATTATGAGTCAATCACAGAGCTCCTTCCGTATGTGACTGAGCAGAATGCTACTCCAACCAGCATACCGGCAGCCACTAGCAATTGAATATTAATGGTTGCTGAGATCTACTTGCCAGCCCCAGGCAGTCAGATCAAGCTTGCTAATGCAAAGAAAGGAGGAGCAGACTTTTTGGATTCACTAAAAGCATATGGCCCTGTTCTCCAGAAGCATCTGATGCCTTCTAGGGAAAGGCTCCCTCTCCCATATGCTTCCTCCCAGCCTACTACATGCTGGCCAACACCACCCCCCTTAGACTGCTGGTTCTCTGGGAGGTGCCATAATGCAAATGCCAGTTAGGACCCAAATTCTGACTGGCAGTTGACAGCACTGGCGGAGAGCCCACTTCTTCCTTTTAGGCACTGGCCCAAGCTCACAAGCTTGGCCCACTGAGACGGCACCCTTGCTTTTCCAGTCTATTGTCACGGCCAGCAAAGAGGTACTACCAGCCTGTTGGCGCAAATTGTTGCTCCCATCCATTCCTCCCTCATGCCCACCCCCAACCCAACCCCTGCGCCTCGGTGAGCTAGTTGAGCTTGCTGCAGATCTCTAGCGCTTTCTTGTAGACCTGAGTCACGTCATCCATGTCCGTGAGGAGGGAGAAGCTGCTGTCTCCCAGCCGGTTCCGGTACCGCTTCAGGTACTGGGGCCGGGGCCGGTTCTGGAGCCCCTCAAAGTCCTGGATCTGGAGGAAGTTTTCGGCAGAGACGCAGCTCCGGATGCGCTGGCGGGTGGGACGCTTCTCCTGCAAATCCAACAAGTCGAAGGAGTCGCTGGACAGAACGCTGTCGTCGCTGATGACGCTGGAGGGCCGGCTGTAGCTCCGGGAAAGGCCCTCGGTGGGGACGCTGGGCTCCGCCAAGGATTCCAGTGTGGGCATTTCGGGGCTGATGAGGGCCGGGCTCAGGGTGCCCGCGGCGTACTTGCTGCTGTGTTTCAAGATGCCCTTCCTCCGGCAGGAGAGGCTGTGGGAAGTCACTCTGGATGGGTCTGGGGGACTGGGGGAAGGGATACTGCTACTGCCCATCCCGTCGTTATTGTCTAACAGCTCTGAAGACTCACTCCGCTCTGGGGAGGAGTAGTAACCCGATTCTCTCTGCTGGGTCTTTTTCAAGATCCCTTTCTTGGGCACCGTGGCTGACTGTTTGGGGCTAAGTCTGCCTGGCACCTCGGCCTCAGGGGAGCTGGTGAGGGCCACGCCAGTCCGGCACAGTTCCTGCTCCAACTTGAAAGCTGGCGGCAAGGTGGGACCGACAACCCCTTCGATGAAGCCAGTGCTGTGGGAGCGATGCTCGCTGTTGCTTCGCTTCTTTAGGATTCCCTTGGGCCTCTTGGAACTCAACTTGGATGGGCTTTCAGGCACCACGTCCTGGCTGGACTGAGCAAAGTCGTTCTCTTTCTTGGACTTCTTCAGCGACCGCTGCCGCTCTAGCATGACGTCCGAGGCTCCGGGTTTGGCCAGGCCTTTAATTTTGGCCTCAGCCTCAGCCTGCAGCCCAGTGGCACGGTGGTGCCAGTCAATGATCCGAGCCAGGAGCGGGGACTCAGAGTCGCGCAGGGCATCACAGTCACATACGCTGCTCTTGTAGCCCCAGTTCACCCACCAGTGGTTGGCGATGTCCTCAATGGTGGCCCGGCGATCGGGGTTCACCATCAGCATCCACCGAATGAGTCCTCGAGCATCTAGAAGGCAAAGGACAAAATGAATGAGGCGAACACAGAAGCCTTTGAATGTGCATGACCCTCTAAGAGTGATCATGGAAACACGCTTACTTTAGGAAAAGTCCAGTTGTTGCCCTGGTCCAACCACTCTATTGAGCAGGGAGCCAGAGTCTTCCAGAGAATACACTAAAACCACAATCAAGGCTCACATCCATAGGTCCATGCGCTATCAAACCGCAGCATGTTTTGCATGTTAGTGAAAGAATGTCACAGAACTACTGACCCTTCTATCAACTCGATCTTTAGAAAATGGGGATAGCTGGGTAACAGGGAAAGAATCCCAGACCTGACCCTGAGCAGGGCCTTGCTATTCCTTTGGTGGCTATGATTTTTTTCCGAAAGGGAAAGCAGGAGTAGATTACCATGGATTTCTTTATTCCTCCAGGGGTATGTTCATATAAGCACATAGCACTCACCATCACTGTGTCAGCACAAAAATGGAAATTTGGGGCTGAGCTGGAGAGGAAAGGGATGCTCATGGAAGAGACAAAGACAGAGAAGGATGGAGAGGAGTCTTTGGCCAACGAGTCAGAGGGCACTCGCTCATCTGACATACCTGGGCAGTGAGAGAGGCCATACCCTGAGGACTTTGACAGCTTCTGAGACCCATACCCAGTCCCTTCCCTCTCTTACATAAGGCATATCCCACTGAGCTGTTAGGTCAGAGAGCTAAGCTATATCTGCCATCAATTTATAGCCTGTATGAAAAATTCCACCTGCAAATTTCTGCCATCAAAAAATCAGGGGAAAGGCTGAAGGGGGCAGTAGAGGAGGCTGCAGGAACCAACCCACTCTCACAGCTTATAAATTGACTTTTAAGACCAAACTGTCTTCCCCTGACTTGGAGTTGAATTCTATCCTGGGGTAGCCTCTACCTCCCCTCGGCTGGCAAAGGGCTGGCGATGGGGACTGGAGTGAGTTGCACCCCTGAGAATTCACAGGATGATCATTCATTCAATCAATCAATCAACATTTCCAGGAACTGCACTGGCACCAGTTAGCTGGTGGGACAATTAGGGCCACCACAGAGATCACCCTGAAACTTCTCCCAAAACATACTGGCTTATTGAGAAAATAAATTTTAAAATATAATATGCACACACACAGAGAGACATACACACAAATATACAGTCTAGCCCAACAGCTTCATTTATTTGTGAATTTTCCTATTCACTAAAATGCACAAGGTGCACCCACAGCTTTCACGGGCATTCCTGGATATACTCATGGGCAAAGGGTGAAAAATTCCCAGCTGAGGTCACATAAAGCTGATTCAGTATTCGTTAATTCATTGTTCCCAGGGACTTTATAGAACATAACTACTGCTAAGAATGAGAATCAATTTGGATTCACATATACATGCACAAGTGCATGGTAAGTAGTTCAGAGTAACTATTTTCCAAAGATGGTCACTTGCTCACACCTTCCTTGAACATGCATGAGACTCTCCCATCAGGAGATGGAGTATATGGACCTGATGACTTTGACCAACAGAACACAGCTGAAGTGATGTTCTCTGGCTTCCAAGGGCAGACATTAAGAAGACCCGGCAGCTTCTTCTTCCTCCTTCTTGGATCCCTGAGCAGCCATGTAAGAGGGAGAAGAGAAACCCGGCGGAGGCACCTCGAGGAGAGAGGGCTGCATAGATGAGCACCGACACTCAGCCCCAGCTGCCATCCAAACGCAACTGTAGAGGAAACCCCAAGCAACACAAGAGAGCCCTGGCCGGCCCACGGAATCAAGATATGATTACGTGGTTGTTGAAACCAGTTTGTTTCTTTGAGAAGAAAGGGGCTAGAGTTGTTGGGCAGCAATAAATACTGAAGTAGCGCTCATGTTCAATAACTCAGGTGAATGAGACAAGCAGGCACTGCCCTCAAGGCACTTACAGTGGGTGGGGGCATGGGGTTATATGTCTATATGGACCGGATGGGATTTCATATAATATCTTTTCCAAAATTTTACTTTCTAGTGAAGAAACTGAGGTACAAAGAGGTGAAGAGATTTGCCCAAGTTCACCCAGCAAGCAAACAGGACTCCTAGCTCTGAAAATTTCTCTTGGGAAGGTTTGAAACTGTTATATACCTCAGGAAGGACTAGGTTCTTAATGCAGTCTTCTGGGGGCAGACTTATTATGGGTAAGATCTTTTGATTAGGTTGTTTCCATGGAGATGTGACCCACCCAACTGTGGGTGAGACCTTTTGATTAGATTATTTCCATGGAGGTGTGGACCCCACCCATTTAAGGTGGGTCTTGATTAGTTTACTGGAGTCCTTAAGAGAGCTTAGGGGCTAGCACAGACCCAGATGCTTGGAGATGCAGACAGAAAGACATTTGGAGATGATAAGCTAAGAGATGGAGCCCAGAGTTTACCCCAGAGAAACTAAGAGAGGACCCCCCCACACACACACCAGATGCTTATAGAGAAACATCCTGGGAGAACAAGCAAGGATGCACAGGAGCTGAGGAAGAGAAGCTAAGAGAGAAGCCCGAAAACATTTGGAGAAAGCCATTTTAAAACACAACCCAGGAGCAAAGGACCAGCAGATGCCAGCCATGTGCCTTCCCAGCTGACAAAGTTATTCTGGACGTCATCAGCCTTTCTTCAGTGAAGGTATCCTCTTGTTGATGCTTTGGTTGGGATACTTTTATGGCCTTAAAACTGTATACCTGTAACCTAATAAATCCCCTTTATAACAGTTAATCCATTTCTGCTGGTTTGCATTAAAGCAGCCTTAGCAAACCAGAACACAGTCCAACAAGCCAGCTTTGATAGAAGGCAAAGATCTGGAGAGAAGAAAGAGGAAAAGTGGAAGACTCCTTACAGGTATATTAAAACACAAGTAGGCAGCATGCACAAGGGCAGGTCAGCCAACACTCTCCCCTCAACCTCTGACCCTCCACAGACACGCACCTGAGGGCTGCGTGGGCTCCCGGTACTCTCCGCTGCTGATCTGTCGAATGAGGTTTTTGTGATCAAAACCGTCGAAGGGCATTGTTCCATAAACAAGAGTGTAAAGCAACACGCCCAGGGCCCAGCTGTCCACCTGGAGCAGAGTGACAAGACACATAGGAGGTGGGGAAGCAGATTCATGGGATGCCTTCCAAACCATTAGCATCACAGGGTAAGCAATCACCCCCAACACCCCCAAGAGTCAAATTTAGCACCTGGCAGGCAGATTCCCACCACAGTCTGAAAGCTGACAGACAATGCCACTGGAACCTGCTCTAGAGACTGCAAAGAGTCCCAGAGTCCCCATCTATATAAGAACTTTCTTAAATAGATTATCTTGTGTGATGCTCACTAAAATTTTGTGAAGCAGACAGAGCCTGTATTATTTTGCAAACCTGTTTGACAGATGAGAATACTAAAGCACAAGGAAGCTCAATGGCTTCCTCAGAGCCTCCATGCCAGTAAGGGAGGCCAGATTTGGATGCAGGGCTATTCACCCCTAAGCCTGGAATCTTTTTATTACATGGAATCAATTCCTTTCTGCACCTTCTTCAAATGGATCAGACATTGCAAACTCAAAATGCTTACAAGGGCCATACAGGTAACAAACATGAACAAAGCAAAATTCAGGATGCAACACAGAGTGTTGGCAACAGAGACAAACTGTAGAGTGCATCACCCATCTTATGCAGGCAGCCTCTCCTTGGCTAATTGTTGTCACATGGTAATGTACACTCAGCACTGCTAGATCCTTGGGTTTTTCCAGAGAAGTCAGAAACCAGATTTTTATGTGAAACCTCCCAATTATTTAAACGTTTGCCCAGTTAAAAAAAAAAAAAAAAACTAATGTGGCCAAATAAAACATGTTTGGTGGCCAAATCACAGGCTGCCAGCTTGTAACGTCAGAAACAGATCATCAAAGATCAAAGACACATTCATTATCTACCATAAACTTACAGCGTCAAGTTTCTACAATTTTGTATATTGAATCCTACGCTCCTCCCTTAAACTCTTATTTTAGAAAGACTTTCTCTTCACTGTAATTGGTAGAGGCTCTTGGCATTCTGCTCTTCACCCTCTACCCTGCCCCCAAATGCTCTCAAACAGATAAATATTTGTAAGAAAACATTTCAACACACTGAACAGCTGCTATTTAAAGGATACTGAGTAGATGAATCACTGTAAAGAGAAACTTTTTTTGAAAAAGAGAATAATCACTCTGCAAATCACCCATTTTAAAAATAATATTTTCACATATACATTTCTTATAGTGGCCCTGATAGCTTTAAGCATGTAGAGCAATACATTTCTCATGACTTAGAAGAAGCAATTAAAATGTATTTCCGTTGTCAAAAATATATGCAGTCAAAGATAAATGCAAAAAGTATTCACTGAAGTTGGGGGGGTGGCTTTTATTTGTTTTCTATGTTGGTTTTCTTGGTTTCGATGCAATAGGGAAAATCTGAAAATAATCTGAATGTCCAAATCTAGGGAAGTGATTAAATTAAATTAGGATATAAGCATACAATAAAACATTATGCTTAAATTAATAATTTATTCAGAAAGTGGGATGATATAATGTTAAGTTAATAAAAAGCAAGTTATATATACATGTACACACATATGTAATTATATATATAATGACCTCAATCGTTTTCTAAATGCCGAGATCTATACTGCTTAAAGCCTAAAGAGAAGTCACAAAAATGTTAAAAGAGGTTATCTCTTAGGGGGTTTGCAGATTAACTTTTATTTTCTTCTTTAGCAGCTTTTCCGGGTTTTCCGAATTTTCTCCCAGAAGCATGTATTGCTTTTATAATCATATAAGGAAAGGCTTTCTTTCTTTGCTTACTTTGGGGAGTTTTGTAAGTGTTTTCCTTATCCAGTCCTTGCCTTCCCTCTTCCCTCTTCCCCCAAACACACACATGCACACACACACACACACACACACACACACACACACACACACGAGGCCACCTGCTCACCTCTGGCCCTCGGTAAGGTCTCCCATTGACAATTTCAGGAGATGCATAGAGTGGGCTCCCGCAGAATGTTTGCAAGAACTTGTCCTTCTGGTACAGGTTGGAAAGCCCAAAGTCAGCAATCTGCAAAGAGAAGCAAGATCCAAGCAGGCTCGTTAGCACTGATCACTGTGTGCATTACGTGAACACACACCACATGGCAGAGAGTGGCTAAGGGGCAGCTGGATAGACTGTCAGCTGACCAGCCACCTTCTCTCCAGTCCTCAGCCTTTATAAAAGAACCATTCAACACCACCGGGCCAGCACTTCCCCACCGCACTCCTCTGCATCCCACCACGATGCCTTCTGCCAGACCTGCCTACTACATGCACCATCACTCACTGCATAATACTCCTTACCTGGTCTCCCTATCTTAACTTCATTTTAAACCAGCCCTAAGAAATCAGTCACTATCGTGAACTTGATGCTTCTGGTGGATATGAAAATGTGTACCTATTAATTAATTAACATTGGTATGCTGCCTAAAATCACATTGCATCCATGTCGCATTTGGGAAAACCCTGACTTAGGCAAGTGACCCCACCTTTCTATCCACCCCTACACTCTGATTGGAACTGCAATCTGCATGCCTTGGGAACCCAGACGATATGGACTCAGCGCACAGGTTTCGGGTCACCATATTTCAGCCCAGACTCTGCCACCTGCCATTTGTGTGAGCTTGAGCAAGTCACTTGGCTACTTGGAGCCTCAGTTTACCCATCCATGATCCCTGCCCTGGAACCCACGATCCCTGCCCTGTCCTAGCTCACAGGGTTATTACGAGAATAATGAGGTGGGGGAAATCAATCAGGATGGACCACGAGTGTTAAAGCGCTTTCTAACCTTCAAATAGCACACAAAGTGTTTACCTAATCTTGCTTCTGTTTTAGTGTGTAGCCCTGGGAGTCATTCTCCTCCTTTGTTCTCTTGAAGAGTTTTATTTTTATCCTCTATGGCAGCACTCTTCCCCATTTGCTACTTTGTTTTCTATGTATATATTCTCCTTCCCTAACAGACTGGAGTCCCCAAAGTGGGCTCCATGTCTTCTTCATCTTTGTGTCATCAATGTTTAGCACCTGTCCCCACTCAAGAAATTCCTGTCATGAGAACAGGCATTGTATTTTGTAAAGCACAAGGTAATCATTAGGTGATGCATAAAACTAATAGTAGTAGCGATAGTAATAACATCAGTAAACTTAGTTACCACTTACTGAAAACTTTACAATTATTAGGCACTGTTCTAAGCCCTTTACATCCCCTAATCGTATCAAAAACACCATTTTACAGATAAACAAACTGAGGTTTAGAGGCATTCAATTACTCATCCGAGGAGATGTAATTAGTACGTGGCATCGCAAAGCCCTGTGTCTCTAAAGCTTCAAATCAACGTCCAACACTGCCCTGGTTTATCTGCATGTTTCTCTCCAATCTAAGCCAGCCTCACAAGCTGAGCCACAGGGGTTTTTGCCCTTCCCCAAGCTGGTTTCCATTTGAGGCTTATAATTAGGCTGGGTGGGTCACATGCCCAATGAGCAGCCTGGCCCACACAGAGCTGAAACTCTGTTTTGAAAGCTGCCCCCAGAAAAAGCTTATTTTGTAAAAGTCATCCCTGAATGAACGGAATGTCATTGAAAGCAGCTGGTGTACAACCGCCCTCGGAAAATGCATTCTCAGGGCTCAGACTGCACTTAATTCCCCTGAATTCCACCTTCTTATCAAGGCCCCTGACTTGTTTGCTGGAAGCCCTGTCAATCAGATCAGGGATGGAACATCCAGCAAAGTCGCCAGGCTTCACCTTCCCGCCGGTAGCACCAGGGCGAGCAACCTGAGGAAAATACATTCCCTTCCTGTCCAGCAATGTCTGCGGCAGCAGGAGGCACTGCACCAGCTTCTAGATTCACACGTATGTGAGGGGCACCACCCGCAGCCACCCCCTGCAAATACCCGCAGGCCGACGTGCACTCGTGCACACGTACGCGAGGCATTTTCACACCAGCACGCCCCAAGTCCGAGCAGTCCTGCTTTCTTTATATCCTGTCTGGAGCAGTGTGCTTATGTTCTGGCCCGCTCACATCCTCACGGACTGATGTATATCAGCCTCACCCAGTAAAACTGTCGTTGCCGCTAAGACAAGATTAATAGAAATCTAGATTAGTCCATGTTCTTGGCACTTCAACAGAAAAGCAACATTAATCAACACACACGGAGTTCTCAAACCTTGAGTCGTTCAAACTTGGGCTTCAGCTGCAAGGTTTAATAACGTATGGCGTTTATGTTGGCTATTGAGACAATCAGGGGAAATGATCGCTGGTTCCCAAGCCTCTCAGAAGCCTCAGTTTCCCCATCTGCAAAATGGGGGTGTGAATAGGACCTACTGCCACAGTGTCATTGAAGATTAAATGACATCAGTTGTGTAAAATGCTTAGAACAGTAATTGGAGTCGAGTGGGAAGTCAATAAATATTTGTTTCCCGCCTTAAATCCAGACAGTTAACTTTATTAACTTCATGAAACTTGAAACAGGGTGTACCCCAACATCAAGACTCTTGACAGTGAAGGAACAAGAGATGGTTTTAGATGCTGAAGAGTTACGGACTAAACAACTTTTGAGAGGCTCATCTTTTCCCAATTCTTTTTCAGTCCTCTGGATTAAGTCAAGGAGAAGGTCTCAGCTGGACTGGTGTATCTTTAGCATTTCTACATTTAACAAAGAGAACAGGCCTTGGGCTCAGAGCCTGCGGCAGCAACCACCATCAAACTAGAATTTAACAACACTGGTGGGTTTCCATTATATTTACTTTTGAGCTCATCTTCTATTCAAGGCAAGTTATACTGCTTTTCCCATTTAAAGTAATTATACAAGGCTTCTTTTTCTAAAGTGTACGGAAATAAAAAATATTAAGTACAATAGCACAGAGGATACTAGAAAAAGGAAAAAAAAATGAAGACCATGAAAAAAAGCTGAAATTTGGGAAATACTGATTTAAACATAATAAAACAAAAACAGTGAAATTCCAGAATTGGTTTCAACCTGAAAGGGTCCTAAGAGATGACCTAACCCAGCCCCTCACACTGTAGGTAAAACCACTGAAGGCTGGAGGACTTAAGAAGCTTTGCCAAAGGTCAGGAAGGAGAGCAACAAGTACACAACATGAGGGTCTTTCCGACTTGTGCAGTTTCTCTGTAGCAGAACATCAGTTGTGTCTTGAGGGTGACTCTGCAAGGAGGCCACTGGACTTTGCTTTTAAAGTAGTATTTTGCTGATGCAACCAGTAACCTTTGTTGAAAGTTACGTAGCTTGCATTTCTTCTGATGGCAGGTTGCTCTCCTGCCACGCATTGGTTCAGAGACACCCTCTGTCCCTGTCCTGTGCTGTTCGGTTCAGCCTTGCCTCAGAAAAGGAATCTGGGAAGTTAACACTGGTGTCTTTAATTTTGTGACTATTTGTTGTAATCAAGCCTTTCTAAAGGTGTGCCCTGCTGGATGAAAATCTGAGTGAGAAAGGTAATTAGGAAGTGATTATTCACATTTCAGAAGGATTAACCTCAGGTCACTGTAAACAATGAGCTCTCCTAATGAGAAAGGAAGTATCCGCTTTCTGATAATTAACCACTGGAAAAGGATGTTGGTGACAATGAAATAACAGGCGATAGTCTGATGGTCATTTAGACTGTCTAAGAGGTGGTGCGGTACACCAGGCAGATCAGAGGCTTTGGAGCCAGAAGAACCTGAGGCTGACTATTGCTTTCCCACTACTAAGTGAGCTAGTCAATTTCCTCATCTAAAAATGGGAAAAATAATAGAAGCCCTCGTAAAGGTGCTGTGAGGACTGGTGAACACACACAAGAAGCCCCTGGAAAGTTCCTGGGTACCTGGCAGACTATAAATCACAACCAGTTTGGCTGATTTAACAATTGTTTGCTAGGCCAGACAAATTAGGACAGAAAGCACTCAGAGTCACTGCCCACAAAAGAAATATAACCATCTGTCTTGGAGAAAAGCATCTCCAACATGAGAGGCTGCACCTTGCAACAGGAAAAGTAAGGGATGTATGGTTGCAGAAACTTGAGTTCAAACCTAGCCTCACCTCTTACCAGCCATCTAACCTTAGGAACATTATTTCATCTCTCCCAACTCCACTGTGATCCCTGGACCAGATGCATGGGCCTCAGCTGGGAGCATGTTAGAAATGCAGAATCTCAGGCCCCACCCCAGGCATACTGAATCACAATCTGTATTTTAATAAGATCCCCAGGGGATTCATTTACACATTACCACTCTGAGCCTGGGTTTCTTCATCTGTAAAATGGACTTCATAATAAAGTAAGCTACCTGGAAGGGCTGACATGAATCAAATGAATCAACGCATGGAAAGTGCCTAAAACCACCCCAGCCCACAGTAGGCTTTCAATAAATGTTAGCTGTCACTACTTGAACCTCTCTGAGTCTCAGTTTCTTCTGTTGTAAAATGGAACTGCAATAATACCAACCACAGTGTTGTGAAACCTGAAGTCAGATTAAATGAGACAATAATAATAATAGCTGCATTGCTACATGCCAAGCACTGTACATATACTGACCTCTTAAATCCTCCCATCAACCCTATGAGATGGGTACTGTCATTATCCCCATTTTGCAGGTGAGGAAACTGAGGCACAGAGCAGTTAAGTGGCTAGCCCGAGACTTTGGTGAAGGGCTTTCTTGGCTGTAAAGCTCAACATAAAGGAGTTATTGCTCTAACGGTTGATGAGGAAATGGGCTTTCTGTTCGACCCTCAGGAAGACATCAATTCCATCAAGGAAGACACACTCCATAGCTCCTTTCCGGCCCTGGAGTTAATTGCTGTGGCTTTAGCCTTGACAGCCTCACTCCTGAGTTGTCAGGAAGTGAAGGCAGGGAGTGGAACAATGAGCAGAAATGAGTGGGGTCAGCTTTCATCTTCGGAAGATCTAAGCTCACACCGCCTCTTTGGAGAGACTTGAAGTTACCAACCTAGAGCAATCAGGGAAAGCTCTTAACTAAGGGAGCATCCACCAAGAAGCCTTTCAGGAGATGCTGATGAGCAACCCATTCCCAACACACAACTCTGTCATCCCCATGCAGTTGCTCCAGCCGCCGCAACTCAGCCAGCCTGGCCATCAGCCACCACCAGCACTTGAATTCTCTCTCCCAGGGACAGCTGTCTGTCAGCCTGCCTGCGAATTTGGTAAGGCCAGCTTAAGTGAGGACCACAAAGTGCCCTCGTGAGACACTCTTGGATTTAGGACAAATTTAGGTGGTAGCAGTAGTGGGTATACTTTATCTGGTAGCTGGTCTTTAGACTCACACAGCCATGGGCTCATAACCCAGTCCCATCACTTCTGAGCTGTGGGAGCCCTCTTATCTATAAAATGAGGGCAATCAGACCCACTTCCATGGAGATATTTTGAGGACCCAAAGAAAATAGGGCAAGAGGAAGGTCTGGCACAGAGCTCTGGCCTCCAGCCCCCAGCCCTGTTCCCGTGCTTGCTGTTCCTTCCCCCTTGAAATGCCATCATCACATTCCATTGCATCAAAATTCTACCCATCCTTCAAAACCCAGTTTAACTACCCCTTCCTCCAGGAAGGCTTCCTGGTCCATCCAGCTGCAACGCTACCCCCCCCCCCCCACTTCCTGCTGATGCTTCCACATGGCTGCCATGGGCCACCTGGGGGTCCACCTGGCCAGGCAAGGGATGAGGCTCAAGGAAGACTTCCTAGAAGAAGCTAAGACCCAAAGGAGGAGCAAGTGAAGAGGAGTGGGAAGAACATTCCAGGCCGAGGGAAACTTGCTTGCAAAGGCCAGGAAGCCAGAGAGAGCTTAGTGGATTTGATGAGTTCGAGCCCTATGCAAGGCCTTCTCTGACCAGCCTTCCTAAAATAGCACCTGCCATTCTCCATCCTCACCCAGTACGGCTTTTCCTTGGTGCTGGACAATTACAGTCGGTATTTATCTGTTTATTACTTGTCTGCCTAAACTGGAATTCTAAGTCCATTAGGGCAGGTAGCTTGTCTTCCTTGTTCACCTCCCTAACTTTCTCATGGCTTGTTTAACTGCTTGCTTAACAGCTGCTCGATTCTGAGCAACCAGAGGACAGGGACCTGGCCATCTGGTTCATTATTAAATCTCTCCCACCCAGCACAAGGCCAAGAACATATGAGAGACTTAATAAACACTTTTGATTGAATAAGTACTGCCCATAGGAGATGTTCAATTGCTAAATGAGTGTATGCAGCAATGGGTGAGTTAAAGAAGGCATGTGTGAAAAAATACACACACACACACACTTATTCATATATGCATATATATACACATTCATAGATACATACATTTATATATATGAATGAATAAATGAACAAATGAATGGATTAATTAATGTCTGAATGCAGAGTCCTCACATTCATATGATCAAAGCCCAGAGGCCCATGAGGCTGAGCCGCCCACTTGGTCTCGTTGAGCCCCAGAAGTTTCTCTCTCCTCTTGGCCCTGGCCATTCAAAGCTGCTTTTCTTATCCACAGCAGCCGTGTTTCCATTGTCACCAAGGGCAACAGGCCATTTCCCCTATGCCCCTCTGCTCAGATCCCTGGGAGCTCGCCAAATTCCCAGCCCTCTTTTGAGGAGGTCAGCTGACCCTGGTGCCTGGCCCTCTTCTCATTGTAAGGCATTTTTACAGGAGCCTTCTATGGGAATTGTCGGCATTCCTTGCTCCCAGAGAGTGGGAGGTGAATCTGGCCGTTTTTATTAATTGCAAATTAATGCTATGCTGGGTGTCTATTTTAGTAGACAGGCTTCCACAGAGTACAGAATGCAACCCAAAGGAGCACATTGCTCTCATTCTTTCTGCCGACTGACTGTGTGAATATTTTTAGAAACCACACCCTTTCACAGTGGCCAGATAAATAATTTTCAGTGCCAGATGTGCTCACTGCAAATCGGCATCAGGCAGCAAAGGGGAGAGGAACAAGCTACATGGCTCACTCCTAAACTGTGGTGACATGTGACAAGTTTAAACCAGGCAAAAACCTTCTAGGCTTAAAGGTGCAAGGTGGACCCCCATTTAGAGAGGCATCAGAGGGGCCCCCAACACAGGAGTCAATGGCTCCCTAGTCCGGACACTGACAATATAGACTGTCTTGAACATGGAGGCCAGCTTGTGGCCATGTGTCTGCCTGCCTTTGTCAGCAAATGCCCTTTCTAAATATGTTTTCAGCAAAATGCTGAGTCAGGAAGAGCTGAGAACATACAGCCGGAAGACAGATCAACACCAGCTGAAACGTATTTTACAAAACCTTGGAAGCGGATGTGAGACGATGAAAAGAGAAGTTGCCTGGAAGTTAAAAATGTGAGTTCTAATCCCGGCTCTTCATTCCTTCACTCCAAAAACAAACCTCCCTTAAGAACCTATGCATGCTGAGCACTTTCCTACACTGGGGAAACAAAGACACAGCAAAAAAGGCTTTGGCTGATTCACCATGTGGTCTTGGGCACTTCACGTAGACCTTCTGAGCCATAATCATTACAACGAGGGACTGGAAAATGATCCCCACGGCACTAGCAAGCTCTAACATTCTCTGATCCCAGAAGCATTCCTTGAACAAATAGAGAATTTTAGGGTTCTAAGGATGAGAAAGGAAAAAAATAAAAGAACAGGAAGGTTTGATTTCTGTTTGGTGTGTGTATATGTGTGTGTGTTGTTTTTACCTTAGCGAAATGAATGCCAGGAGTGGGAATTCTGAAGGAGAAAGATATGACTACAGCCTTTGTTTTTATAACATCTGTGTGCGAACTATTTCCCTGTACTGGATGGATGGGGACCCTGGATTGAAGGATCTGGTGGTAGGGGGCTATTAGCCCCAACATCATTGCCCTATCCCTTATGCAAATGAGCCATTCTCCCAGGCCCCTGCCCCATTGTCCCTGCACAACTGCTTTCAGAATTCTAACTATACTCCTCCACTGGGGAATTCTATGACCCTGTAGAAAGCTATGTGCCTTATCACTTCTGGGACTACATCATGGGACCAAGAGGTCACTCTGTACCACAAAACCCAATCCCCAGGCGAGAGGCTCACATTCCAGGCCTTGTAAAGACCGCATTTAGTTTTTAGGGCTCCAGCAGCAGGTGGCAGGAAGAATATGGAGAGAAAGTCAGCAGGGTCGATGACACAGACCCCTAGAATGTGGTTCTCAGACTAGGACCATGGCCTGACCACCTCTCCCCAGGACCCTGGCACCTTCAGAGCCATTGATGCTGTTTGATTCCCTCTCTGGGGACCAGCCATTGAAGCAGGCTCCTCACATATGAATTGTTATTCCTTATTATGTGTCTACTGCAGGCCGGACCTGGTGCTAAGCTTTGGCTCTAGCATTGTCTAAAATCCTCGCATTGGTCACGGCATATCGTGAGTGCTCACTGAAAGAATTAACAAATAAACAACAATGCCCAGAAACAGGAATTGGCATCTTTATTTGATAGATGTGGAAATCGAGGTTTAGATAGCCTAAATCATTTGTCCAAAATCCTGATGTTAGCAAGGGGTAGGGATGCAATTCAAACCCAGGCAATCCAATGCCAAAGCCACTTCTCTTAACCTTACCTCGTCTGCACAGTACTTAGCAGTTTATAAAACTAAACGAAGAGCATCCCATTTAATCCTCAAAACAAGCCTGTGGGTATTACTGTTACCCCATTTTACAGATGAGGAAATGGGGTTAAGTGGCTTTCCAATATGGACAGTGAGTAAACCTCACAGCCCAGAATTTTCAAACTCAACAGCCAGTGCTCCTTCTAGAATGATTCAGCCACTCAGCAGAAATGGAGACACCCTGAGATTTCACTTCCTGTCCCTAGGGAGAACTGCTGTGAGCAACCACTTCCAACTTCTGGGGACCACGGTCAACCCCTCTGCAAGAGGAGGTCATTGGAACACGGACAGGGTAATGGAGACTAAAAGTTCTACCATGATCTGCAAACAGAATTCTGACACCAGAGCAACAACATCCTTCCAGGCAAGAAAACAGTCTCCCTGCAATGCACCCCTCGAATGATGGGAACAACAACAAAATTAGAGGACCATGCAGGGTCGTTCCCAGGCTTTGTCCTGGGACGGGGATGAGTCACTAATGTCACCAACGGCCCCATCGGAGGGCTCCCCCTGGTGCCGGGAGTACCAAGGCCATTTCATAATGAAGCCCATGCGGTGAGCTCCGTTTATTTTGAAACCATATTTGCTTATTTTGCAGACGTGATCAAAAGGACATTCGGAGTGCTCGGGGGGGAGGCACTTGAACCCTGTTGGCCAGGAAAGCGTTCTCCAGTTCCAGCAGCAGCCAGCAATAATACTCTCCATAAAAGTAAACGCCATCACTTGAGGGTATGCGATTTCCCAACAGCAAAAGCCATCATCGTTTCAGACTGAGCTTCCCAGTTCCGTGGCTCGTTTCAGGAATGGCAGGGGTAGGGGTGGGGGTTGGGAGAGGTGGGAGACATGAGGGTAGAGGGATGACAGAAAAGCGCTGGGAAAGAATGTCAACTCAAAAGTAATTTGAGGCCCTGCTAGCAAATCGAGCATAGTGGCTTGAACTTGGGTTCATGAGTGAGACAGACATCGATTCAAATCTCAACTCCACTACTTACCACTGTGTTACCCTGAGCAAGTCACTTTACTTCTCTGTGCCTCAATTTCCTATCTGTGAAATGATGTAAATAACAGCACCTATCTCATTTGGTTGCCGTGAAGACTGATTTTCAATGATATCAGGCAAAGTATGTAAAGCCCACAATATGCTGGTCTTAAATGTATTTTTAGGGTGATGATTCCTGAGGGCAAGGAATGCATCCTAGTCATCTCTTTTGAGCATTTCTTCATCCCAGTGTGAACAAGAGTGTCTGGCATAGTTGGAGATTGATAAATGCTTGCTGACTTGAGTTGACTGAACTGAACTGAGGGCTCAAGCCAAGCTACTCTCCCCCTGCCTGCCAGGCATGGAAGTGGCTTCCTTATTTCCAGCCTGCAGGTTGGAACCGGTTAAGCCCCCATGCAACACCCAAGCCCTGTATATCCATCAGCGAGGCAAGAGCTTTACCTTAATATTGCAGTTGTCATCAAGCAGTATATTTTCCAGCTTCAAGTCCCGGTGGACCACACCGTTCTGAAATGAGAAGACAGGGAGGGAATTAAATGGGAGCGGCTGGGATGAGAGCACGAGAAACAGGAAGGAGTAGGTGCGCAGAGGGAAGTTTCTGACAGACGGAAGAAACACGCCAGCCCGGCGGTCTTTGCCTCCATCCTTCAGAGCTGCTCGAACTGTCTGGATGCTTCCCACCAGCGACCAGCAACCAGCCCAGGGACAGGAGAGCCTTAGTCACTTGCTCTGTGGTTAAGGGAAAAATGATTGGAATCTATTCTCCCCCCAGAGCCTGTAAAACAGCAGGGGGATTCTTTGTCGGAATGTAAATCCACTGTGTGAAAGCAATAGTCTCAGGCAGCAGCAGACAATGTCTGTCTATGATGTGATTCCCCAGGAAGAAGCATCTCGCCCTGCTGGGGCCTTGGAATGTGGTGCTCACAGGCCTGGCTTGTCTGTCTGTCTGTCTACCTGCCTGCTTCCCGAATGCTGGAAAGGACCAATCCTGGTCCAATCTATTCTGACCCATGAAACTGATCCATAATTGTCCTGAGGACACCCAGGGTGGAGGTGGGGAGCACTCCCACGGGCATTTCCTAAACAGCTAGAAGGCAGGATTCTGAAAGTCCCTCTAGGCTGGGCAGGGCTTGGTGCAGGGTGAAAGGTGAGGGGCAGAAGGTGAGGGGCGGGAGCAGGCCAATGAGACCATAACCTCTGGCCCAGCCAGAGCAGGTCGCTGTGTTTCCATTTCGGCAAACTCCGGCAAGGCTGGAGGCTGAGCTGCAGTGCCGAGCAGGGAGCCAGCAGAAAGGTGACAGGAGTCGCCAGCCAACAGGCCGTTGGTCTACATAGCGGTAATAACTGGCATACTCAATTTTTTTTAACCCAATTATCTTGTGAGGGGGTGGGTGGGTGTGGGAAGACAGGTGGGACTGAAAGAACCAGCTCTTTGGGGTTGAGCAGATAAACAGCTGGGTGCTGGTTTTGAGCATCATTCAGCAGAGGTGATGTTTGCAATTGAAACTGCTTTTTTGGGTAAACCAACTGACTAGAAATACTTCATGTTTCATTCAAGGTTTCTTTAGTTCAGAATCCGCAAGCTTATCTTTGGTTCTTTGTTGTTTATTTTCCTTTTGGTTTGACAGTTCCCACTACCTCAGAAAGCGCTGATTGGAAAGAGAGATGAAAACGTGGATTCCTAATACTTGTTTTCCAATCCAAACCTTCAAGGATGTGTTTTGAGTTCAGAAATGCACAAACCAAACTTTCCTCCTGGAAGAGAGAGAGACAATACAAGGGACCTGGCTTTGTTTAGTTTTAAATATTGGGAGCAGTTTGACTCGTGTTTTTGCATTCCTGGTTTTCATAATAAAATGGAACGAGTGTCATAAAGCCCCTTTCAAAGAGAATCCAAACATTCACACACTTCAAATAATGAGAATAATGGTCTATAGTACTTTACAATGATACCTGATGATAAATCACATATTGTAGGATCTGAATCATCAGTGCCTTTTGAGTCATCAAAGAGAAGTCAAACGTTGTTCACATAGGTTAAAGGTGTTGAATAATACATAGTCTTCTAATTACTGGCAATCTTGAGAGAGCCACTCTCAACCAGAATCTTTAACTAGCCAGAATGCCCCATGTTGTAACCATTTGTATGCAGTTGACTCTATTTTGGATGCCATGTTGGATTCAACATGCGATTGTCCCCAAGGTAAATGACTGATTCAATCAAGCATACAGTCTTGGGAGAAAGCCTAAATGGAATGAAAATAATGGCTAAAATGATTAATAACAATGATAGTTATGGCTCGGAATTATCTGTGCATTTCATTTCCTTCCCCAGAGGCCAAGGGGAGCTATACTGTGGCTGTATGATGAGCACATCCCATGCAGTGTGTTGCAGTAAAATGGATGTGTATATAGGTAAACTATGCATATGGCACCTATGCAAGGAAAGACAAAAGCACACAAAGACAGACCCTCTGACCCAGTAATTCCCTTCTGGAACCTCTCTTAGGTAAATGATTCAAATGAGAGGAAAAGATGTATGTACAAAGATGCTGATTGCTATTTCTCATAGCCAGAAATTAGAAACAGCCTAAATGTCCAACAATCACGGTACAATAACATAATCTCTACAGAGAATTTTTAATAACACAGGAAAACTTTAGATTCAAATATTAAGTGAAAAAAGCGAGACATAAATAATGCAAAAATAAATGCAATGTGTTATACTCTGGATTGGATTCTGGAACAGAACATGCTCATTAGTGGAAAAACTGGTGAAATCTGAAGAAAATCTGGAGCCTCATTAATAATAATGTACCAAGGTTGGTGTCTTAGTTTTGAGAAATGTATCAGAGTAATAAATGTTGGTAACATTAGAGGAAATAGGATAATCAGTAGACATATGGGAACCCTCTGTACTATCTTTGAAATTTTTCCTTAAGTCTAAAATCATTAAAAATAAAGAGTTTAAATAAAAAAATCAATGTGAGGAGGAGGAAGACTGGAAAGAAACCAACAAAAATGTCAATAGTGGGTTATCCCTGGATTCTGGAATTACAGATGATGGTGATGTCCTTCTATTTTATAAATTCTCTCTATATACGACAATGGACAAATATCACTTTTACAGTATGAACGGACTCACGTTGGGCCATGGCAACCACCTGCAGCCACAGCTGCTGGCCAGTCCAGCCCCGTACCTTGTGACAATAGTGCACAGCAGAGACAATCTGCCTGAAGAAGTGTCTGGTCTCCCTCTCGCTGAGGCGCCTCCGCTCGCTGATGTAATCGTACAGCTCCCCTTTGCTTGCATACTCCATGATGATCACAATCTTATCTTTGTTCTCAAACACTGTGGGGAGAAACAGCAATAAACAAACACCCCGTTTACCCAACAAGCTCACTTGTGACCACACAGAGTGCATGCCAGGACAACGGAGATGTCACCAAGCAGGGAGCAAACAGCTGTCAGCCGGGACACAAATCAGGCCATTCAACATCAGGAGGCGTTGGACAAGACTTCCAACCTGGTGGTCACTGATGCCATTTTTACTGTGATGGACATGCCTTGTAACTTTACAGGAAAAATGTGGCTCTCTTCTCTGAGGACCCCACTCTGTTCACCAGGACCTTTTCTCACAACCCCTTCTCACCCAGAAGAACTCTCCTGAGGTGGGAAACTTTACCATTTCGTAACCATTTGATGTGGGCCGGGTCCTCCGACCTAATAAAGCTACTCTGACCCCAAAATGGGGGTGACTGACCTTGTCACCTCTTTGCTCAAAGCTTTGAGACTGCCCATCCCACTCTAAATAAAACCCCAAATTCCTAAGGAGGCCCACAAAGTCCTAGATGGTCCTGTGGATGCTTCTTAGCACTATTATACATGTATTCTGTGTCTTTATTTATTTTGTCTCCCCCACTAGAATGTAAATGAGGAACTTAGTATATTCCATTCATTGATGTATCCCCGGCACTGCAAACAGTACATGGCACATAACAGGGGTTTGATTAATATTTATTAAATGAGTGAACTCAAAACCTAATAAATGCACTTTGGACAATAATAGTAAACAATTATATAGTACCTACTATGTACCAGGCTCATGTAAGGTTTTGGGTAGTTTACATGTACTAACTTATTTAAATCTTACAACAAAGAATGAGGGAAATAGTCCTAATTTTACCATTTGACAGATGAGGAAACCAAGGCACAGAGAAGTTAAGAAACCAGCAACCAGTGGGAGAGGATTCAAATCTAGGCAGTTTGGTTCCAGAGACAAGCATTTAACCTCTAGACTAGATGACCTCTCCAAGAGGTGGCTGAAATCAGCTTGTCTTTAGCTTCGTGCATGGATGGGGACGTGGCACGTCAGGAGGCCCTCACAGCCATCGCCTCGAGCTGGTTTCCCTGCTTCCAGACTCAGCCCCTCCTCCTCCAACCCCCACACCTCCATGGAAGTCATTTTCTAAAATGCCTGAAATGATCAAAAGGTTCTCTCTCCTCAACCCTGATTCTCCCTAGCAGTGATGTTCAATTTCTTCTCTACTGAGTCCTTGGGATTCCGGACAGATGCCCAGGGGCCAATGCCTGGGGGTGGAGGAATGTGGAGGGAGGCGAGGCCAGGTCAGGCTCTGAGCCCTCAGCGCCACCTGCACCAAAGCCACTCCATTTTTACATTTTGGGCTATCAAATAAGATGTCCTTTGAGCAAAGACGATATAAATAACAGTTTCGAAATCCATCACTCCCAAAGGGATGTAGTACAAGAACCTCTGTAGGGTAGCCCAGACCCTGCAAGAAGGACTCCTGCCTACCTCCTCCGTCTTACCAGCTTCTATCTTCCACCTTAGGCCCTCTCTGCCCACCAATGTGTGCTGTTTCTCACAGTCACACACACACACACACACACACACACACAGAGCTCTTTCCCACCTCTGTGCTCTTCACACCTGCTCTTCCCTCTGCCTTGACCCCCACCTGTCTTACCAGCCAGGGAAACACCAGCTCAGCAGTCAGCATTGTACTCAGATGGCTTCCTCATTGCCTCCTGTCTGCCTCTCACTGTGCAACTGATACTTGCATCAGAGCACTTCCAAACTGCATGGCATTTATTTGTCAGTTTATATATCCATTTCCTCTGCCTGGGCCGTGAGCTCAGGGAGAGAGTGCTAAAACCTTGAGTTTTGGAATCAGACACTTCCAAATTAGGAGTCCTGGACCTGCCTTTTACTTGCTGTGCACGGATGGGGACGTATCATGTTGCAGGGAAGTTGCTTGCCCTCTCTGTGTCTCGTTTTAGTCAACTGTAAGATGCAAATAATATAATAAGTACTTCTTAAAACTGTTGGGAGAAGTTATTGATATCAGTTACATGCTTAGAACCAAGCCCTGAACTTACAGCACACAATCAATCATGTTAGCTATCACTGTTGGTATCAAAATTACTGGACCCCCAGGGCCTAGCACGAAGCCAGACACACAGACACACTCAATGTGCAACTGAGTCGAACTGGAACCTGCCCCAGGCCTGGGTCCCCTGTTCTCCCACACCTTGTCCTTGGCTGCTAGAAGCTCAGACCTCTCCAGTTCCTTTTTGGATCCTTCAAGCCCAGCCAAACCTCTCCGATAAAATAAGGGGGAAGGAGGAGGGTGGGGAGAAGGAGAGAACAGCCAGATAAAATTGGCTGCTCCTGCGTCTGCTGGCCTTGGTATAGTACCCCGCAGCTTCAGCTCCTGCCAGGGATTTGAGACTGTGTGCACTTTTCATTAAGAATAAACTTTAGAAATTGGAAAAGCTGCCTCTGGATGGATGGCCCAAGCTCCAAAAATGATAAGACTCCTATGCCCTGGAAAAGGCAGCGGGTTTTCTAATTTTAAAAAAAAGGCAGTGAAGATGGAAAGAGGAAAAGCACTTTGACAGTTAAATAAATAAGGAGCCTTGCAACCCAAAGGATCTGATCCATCCTTGAAGGAGATCCAAACCACTAGTTAATTTAGTGACTATCAGAAGGTGTGGGTCTGCCTAACGCAGACAAAAACGTTGCTTCAGGGATAGGATTCTTCCCTGTCCAAATGACTCACTTGGCACCAAGGAGACATAAATGCAACTCAGTTCGACAGAGTTCAGTATGTCAATGTGGCTGCCATGCCTGAATCCCACCAGTCCAACTTCTACAATACATCCTGAATGTGTCCATGTGTCTCACCTCCCCAGCCACCCCTTACCCATCCTCTCTGGCCTGGGCCACTGTAGTTTCCTCCTGAAGTCCCAGTTTTCACTCTGCCTGCTCCCCACGACTGACTGCATTTGGTGGAGGTGGAGAACCATTCCAAATGCAAGTTCCATGGAGCACTAATCTTGCTCCATGCCGGAGAAAAAAGGGTTCCATGTCAAGCATTTGAAAAATGCTGACACTCTGTCACCGCTCTTAGATAGTCTGGTTTCTTTAACTCAGAGCTTTCCTACTCACATCCAGAGGAACTGATGTTCCCAGGAACCAGTTTGGGAAACACTGGATAGATGAGATGATATCTAAGTGATAAAATCACCCCCTCACTTTCACAGGCAGGGCTGGTGGGCAGTGGGTCAGTGTACCATCCAAGTGGCCCCACTCCCCACTCCCAGGAAGCTGCCAAGTCTTGAAGTCAAGGCCATGATTCTACCCTTAGGTTGGCTAAATTCAAACAACACTTCTGGATTTGGGGCATCCATGATTCTTCAAGGAGGCCTTGTGACATTAAACATGGAGCCTCTTGAGTCCTTTCTTAACAATAGCAGCATTTATTGAAGGCCTATTATGTGCCAGGCACTGTGCTAAAAAGCATTTTGCATGAATCATCTCATTTAATCCCCATGGCACTCTATGGCCTTGGTCCTAAGGATATCCTCGTTTTACAGATGAGAAAACCTGAGATAGTTACACAACTATCAGTTGCTAGAGAGCAAGTATGAGGCAGAACCAGGATGGACCTGGCAGTCCAAACGCAGACTCCGTAGTCTTATCCATCATGCTATATTATTCACGTACCTTCCCCTCCTTGAACCTCGGTCTCCTCTTCAGTCAAATGAGGATAATAATATCCTAACCTGGTTGCTGGGAGGGGAATCAGCAAGCTCAGGGGTCTGGTGTGCTCAGCTAAGTGTCTCAGCCAGTGCCTGATAAATGGAAGCTATTCTCATAATGACGTCATCTGCCTCTTAGGCAGCTCTGGCAAAACAAAAAGTTAAGACTTTCCTCACTGGCATCTCTCTTTAAAACATGTTGTAGCTGCTGCAGAATCACAGGATTTTCGAGCAGGAAGGGACCTTACAGATCATCTATTATTTTTCCAGAATAGTCTAGGGTTTATACCATATAACCGTAAGTTCTTGGGAATTCATACTGAAGAATAAGCAACTTCCGCACCCTCGGCCCAAGGCATCTTGCCCACGGCAAGGTCACTATCAGCGAGGTGACAGGAGCACTCACAGCCATTCTTCTGGTAAAAAGGACCGCTTCCCTTGGGCACTTTTACAGCTGGTTATTTATAAGCCCAGAAATCTTGTCTGTGTTTATGTTATTAGTCACTAAGCAAAAGCTTATTTTCCAGCACTTGGGAAGGGTTTCCTCTCTGAAAAATGAAAGCATGTACCTCTTGGCCAGACAGTTTTACCCAGAAGCCCCATGGCTCCAGAATGGTCAGGGAAACTATGGCCCTTGGCGTGCCAGGCGTACCAGGAAAATGCAAACCCTGGACAGGAATGTAACTCAGCTTGAGTCAGCCCACAGTTCTGGAGGCATATGCATTTGGTGCAGACCTTAGTTTTCAGTATAATGATAATTTTTTATAAAGCGCCTACTACATGGCTGGCACTGGGGATACCGAATGAAAATGGGAATAAAAGACGGCCAAGGCGGAGGAGTGAGTAAGGGCACAGGGGCAGAAATAGGAGAACTACAAGCAGGTGGCGGGTGTCAGGGAATAAGACAAGGGAAGGAAGAGGCAGGCTATGAATGAAACACAGAAACCTTGAATGCCCATAAGGAGCTTGGTGGTAGCTGGTTACAGGGACAAACACAAAGAGACAGAAATGAGCAGCAGGGTAGCATCTGGGATTGTGGACCTCTGAAAGGGCTCAGGCTCCCTTCTCCCCAGGAGCCTTCCCAGAAAGTAGCTGCTCCTGTCCTGGATGGCTTATAATAACAACAGTTAACTTTTATTGAGTAATGACTGCATGCCATGGATTATCACCTTTAATCCTCATAGCAACTCGATGAGGGAAGGACTAACATTATTCCTATTTTATAAATAGGAAACCAGCCCCCAGATCAAGAAACAACATTACCAGCACCCCATGAGCACCCCCATGTACTCTTTCCATCTCTAACCATCTTCCCAAGGATAACCTTATATAAACCAATATCCTACATTGGTTTTGCCAATTTTTAATTTTATAAAAATGGAATCATGCAGTATATATTCATTTGTCTGGCTTCATTAACTCAATGTTATGTTTGTGAGAATATTCCATGTTTATCCGTGTACTTGAAGACTGTTCATTCTCACTGCTCTAGAGTACATCATCACGTGAATGCACCACAGTTTATTTATCCATTCTACTGTGATGGACATTTGGGTTGTTTCCAGTTGGGGGCCATACTGAACATTGCCACTGTTGAACATTCTTCTACGTATCTTTTGATGAGCATCTGTACATATTTCTGTTGGGTAACCAATAAGGATTTGATTGCAAATGGGTATTGACTCCAAAGCCACAACTCAACTTGCCTTCCTCCATCATCCATTTCCTCTCCAGCATAATTCTCAATAAAGGCTCTCTTTCTTTAAATAGAACCAGCATCACTGCCTTTTCTGAAAATGTTTTTATATCAGCCTATCTGAAGCATTTATCTAAGCATTTTGCTATGTGCTATGTGTAAGAAACATGATTTGCCCTTGAGGAATTGCTATCTAATTGGATACAACTAATACTTACAAAATAATTCAAGTGCTAACCTGTGTGGTATGGACTTCAAGTACTTAGATAACTTAGAGAGAGAGAGATTGGTGAAATGAGGTTGAATAGTCCTGAAAAGAGCCCTAGAGAAAACAGGCACAAAACTTAACCAGCAAAAATGACTTGAGTTTGCTTTTATTAGAGAGCAGTACCATCATTTTGGCTTATCCTAAAATATCCAAACTCTCTGCATTTTCTTCTGCAGAAGGGCCTTCTTCCCAGACACCAACTTGCGTTATTTTTCTCGTTTTCTATTTATTTTCCATTTCAAGGGAGAGTGGGGATTGGTTCCTATAGCAACAGTTACTTCTCCAAATTAATTCTGAATTTCATCAGATGTTCAGTTTGACAGTCCAGTTCTGCCTTCTGATTGTCTGGTTTTCACACCACACTAATTACCCAACTCCTAAGGATTCCCTCCTGCTGCCCTCGAGGTTAATAACACAACTTGTATAACTTGAGAAGATGCCTTTTATAAAAACAATGCTCTGGCCTGGGCAAAGCACTGATGGGTGAGTAGATCTTGGGATTTTAACCATCCACCAGCCATTGTGAAGCCAAATACCAGGCCAGTTAGGAGAAAAGTGGGCTTAGGAAGGGAGGAGGAGGGGACTCCATTTACAGGAGGCTCCATGAAAAAGGTGGAGGATATCTTTCTGTGGGACAAGGCCCAGTCAGAATTCTCTCTGTCCCTCTGCCTCCTGTCAAGTCCATCTCCTAAATTAGTTCCAAGATGTGCCATTCCTTCCATCCTCCTGCCTCCCAATGTGGTAGCATTTTATTACCTTCCTAACGGCCCCACATAGAAATACCTTACCACTCCTAAGCAGGGCTCTTTTATTAAAGGTCAGTAGGAATCTCACAGAAAGTGAGCTTATTTTTTATTTCAGAAATGGATTATTCTTTTAAAAGAATGGTCTGTGACCTAATTAGATCATATAGTCAATACAAGACTCATTCTTCAAAAGTTTCCTCCCCAAAATGAAATTCCGAACACTACATGGACTCACAACTTCACAAAATGGTCCTCTGATCCCTTGAGTCTGAAAGCCCGGACAGGGAGGGTGAGAAAAATCAACTGGACTGGCAGCTTTCCCTCCATCTGAGTTAAACCAATGTGCTTTCTGGTTTGGACAATGAAAGGCTCTTTAGTTCACTGACTGTTTTTTCTTAAACCAAAACTCCTTCTGGATGTTGGCTGGCTTGCCCAAGGAGCACCTGAGCCAACCAGACCACCAAGGGCCAGCAGAAATGGCGAGAGAGTCTAAAAGCTACCTGCAGAAGAGGGGATGCAGGAGGCCTGCCAAGATCCATTCATTCCCACTAAGATCACTAGTGCCACCTAGGAGCCCAATATCAAACCCTGGAAGGCAGGGACATGGCCAGGATAGAGGAGTCAAGGGCACCAGGTGGGCCCAGCCATTGGACACCACACTATATTCCTGAGGAACCCAAGCAGTGTGCCAAGACGGCAATGGGTTCCATTAGCCATCACTTCACACCCACCACTCACGCCCCACAGTCTCCCTGATCATTCCTTTGATTGCCCTGTCTCGGCCTTTTCGTCTCACACACACTCACATGCACACACACATAAAGAAACATACACACACTCACATGCACACGCTCACTCACACATTCACTCACATAATCCTGAATCCAGCTCCTGTAACTGATCAGAACCTTAGCTGAAGCTAAGACTCTTGTATTTAACCTGGTGAACTTCTCAAAAAAGCACACTCCCCATCCAATTCAGGCAGTGATGTGGGGAGAAATCTTTCTGTGAAGACAGCTGTAGCCTTCCTCTCCCAAAAACCCCCAGAGGGCTTTGCTAAGGGAGCTCATCTCACCCTTACCACCCACCCAGGGTAGAAAATCCAGGCCTGTGGTTCCGAGATCTCTGATTCTAGCCACTGCTTGACTCACCAGGTATGGCTCAGCCACTCTGGAAAGTATCTTCTCAATTCTAAATTCCAGTTTACCTCACTGGGCAACATAGTGTAGTGGTTAAGAGACTGATTCCCAGAGCCTGACTGCATGGGTTCAAGTCCAGACTCTGCCACTTAGCAGTTGGGTGATCTTGGCAAGCTACTTAACCTTTCTGTGCCTTTGTTTCTTCATTTGTAAAATGAAGCTTCTACCTTATATCCTCATTATGAAGATTATCAAGATAGTACTTGGCATACAGTAATATTCAAGTAATTGCTAGCTGTTATTAGGCAGCATGTCTTAATTTAAGAAAGGAAAACAAATAAAGACATGCCTGGATCAAATCCAAGATTATGGATATGGCAGTCTGTTATTGGCAGAATCTGTACTTGAGATGGCATCTGTACCACTGAGGCATGTTTGTGTGATTGATGGGGGGTAGAGGAGAGGGAGATGGAGGAGATAGTGAAATTAATACTCAAAGACATCAAAGGACTGGGACAGAGTGGCCCACAGCAGGCAGCAGGCCCAGCTCTCCTAACTGGCTGCTCCATGCCTTACATGGCTGCGGTCCATTCTTCATTCCCCGGGGGTGTTCCAAACCACTGACGTCATCTCAAAGCCACAATTCCAGAGGAACCTACTGCCAGAAGCATGGGGTGGGGGGACAGGCACAAGGTTCCTAAATCAAAGAAACCCAGACTCGGCAGGCTCAAAGTTACGGTTCATCTAATACAATCCCCCTTTCAGTATCTAAATGTAGAGGCCCCTCACCTATGTTTTAGGAGACTTCCTAAACTCATGCTGTGGATTGCCTAAGCAAATTAAAGAGAGTCATCCCATTTAATTTCAAATGACACTATATTAAATAGCAATTGTTTCATTTTTCTTCTTTAACAATTAGCTCAACTGTACTTAAGGTGGTTACATAAGTGAATATCCTTGTTCTTAGGAAATGTACACGCGAGCATTAAGTGTTCAAGAACCATGATGTATACAACCTAATCTCTAATGTTGAGAAAAGATATACATAGAAGATAGGCAGATAGATAGATAGATGATAGAGATAGATGGCAAATGTGGCAAAACATTAAAAATTGGTGGGATCTGCGTACCTGGCGCGGGGGAGTTATGTTGGAGTTCTCTGAATGGGGTTTGTATTATTTTTACAACTGTCCTGTAAATTTGAAATTATTTCAAAATAAAGTTTTTTTTTTAAAAAAAAAAAAGAAGGCTGTGACTCTCATCTTTGGTTCTTCTCATGAAGGTAAATTCCCCCGTGTTGCAGGTATAGAGGCTACAAAGTAACCATTATTGATATTAAGAAATAATTTAGCCAATAAAAAGCAGTTTCAAAGAGAAAAAAAATAGCTTCAAGTGCAAGTGGTATTATTTAAGGCACTAGCAAATACTGAATTCCAGGAAACCCAAAAGGGTGAGGCAGGACAGCCAGGGAGTAGCATTCGTTTTCAGTTGTTTTATTTCTAATCTCTAGCCTTTAGAAAAATGGCTTGGGTGTAATTAAACAAAAACAATGAAAATAATACACTTGAAGGTCAAATAGCTAACTTAATAGGAAACTCATTAAAAACCTGGCTGGGCAGATCCACAGCTGAAGAGCTCTTTCATATGCTTACAAGTGAGGAAACTGATGCCTATTATTAACAGGCGCGAGTCCTCAATTTAGATCCAGTCTGCAGGGACTTCATGTGCAACTAGTGCATCTGGGCAGCAAAGGGAGTGTCTTTAAATGTTCAACAATTCGCCATGGGTTTGAAAGAGTAAACACAAGCACAATATACCACTCTGCCAAGTTCAACAAACTGTTTCATGGGGCTCTGAGTCCCTGATGAGGGCAGCAACCAAATGGCCAACTAAGTAAATCCAAACCCAAAGGTATCACTCAGTATTCACTGGCGAAAGCTGCCAGGCACAGGTTCTTTTCTAGAATTCACTGATGGCAAACAATCAGACCAAGACAAGGTTTCTAGAGCAGGGCTCATTTCATACTGGTTGCAGGATTAGATTGGAAACCCAGGCAACAGGACTTTTTAGAAGCTGCCCACGAGATTGTAATGTGCATCCAACATTGACACTCACAGATTGAAACAATCTGGCCTTCTCTCTACCACCTCCTGATAGAAGTTTCTCTCATTGATCCCTAAACATCCACTTCAGGAATAACTGCTACCAGTTATTGAGCATCTACCCAGCACTGTGCTTAACAAATTTACTATCTCATTTGATCTTCACACCCTGATCTATAAAGTAGCCAGCTACTGGCCCCATTTACAGATAAGGGAACCAAGCCTCAGAGAAGTGAAGTCACTGGCCCAAGGTCTCACAGTAGTAATTGGCAAAATCAGCACAAAAACCTAATAATTTATATAAGACTATAAATTACAGAGTCACCCTACTAGAACAGTTGCCTGGAACACAAGTGTTCGATAAATTTTTGTAAAATGAATGATGAATGAATGACTACGTAAACGAATGAATGAGAACAGTGGGTGATATTAATGACGGCCTGATCTTGTTAGATAATTCCACTGTCCCCCTGCCGTCAAAAGAACCTAATTCATGACCTGCTCCCAAGTCTGCCTGAGAATCCTGGATTAGGTCATCTGAGCCTGAGAAGAAAAATGTGAACTGCTTCCACTGTAGGTATTTCCAAATAACTGACACTAGAAACGGGGCCTCTGCTTCATTTTCTGACCCTCTGAGGAGGGGTTTCTCTTCACCATAGGTCCCAAACTTGAGGGCTTGTTATTTACACAGATCGCTGGGCCACCTCCAGTTTCTGATTCAGTGGGTCTGGGTTGGGGCCCAGGTGACACTGAAGCTGCCGAGGACTGCTGCTCAAACGCATTCTTAGACAGTTTATCAGGGTACCACTGTTTTAGTTTCTAGGCTGCTTAAAGCAATATCAGGAGATAGGTCAGGTTAAAAAAACCGGAATTTATTTGCTCATGGTTAATGCCAGCTGTCCAAATCCAGGCATCATCAAGGTGATGCTTTCTTCCTGGAGACCGGCTGCCGCTGTCCTTGGCTCCTCTGCCACGTGGCCAGGCACACAGTGGCGTCCGCAGGTCTCTCCCTTCTCTTCCCGGTTTCGCTGCTTCCAGCTTCTGTCTTCCTTAGCTTTCTCTCTCTCTCTCTCTCTGTATTCATTCCATTTATAAAGGACTCCAACAATAGGATTAAGTTCCATCCTCAGTGAGGGGGGTCACACCTTAACTGAACTAGCCTCATCAAAAGATCCTACTTACAAAGGGTTTACAACCACAGGAACGGATTAGATTTAAGAGCATGTTTTTATGGGGTAAATACAGCTTCAAACCACCACACCCACTATTCTCATAGGGTCTATTTCAAGAACAAGAGTGCATCTCCAGGGGCAGGGACTGGAGCAGCAACAGCTTTTGACTCCAGAACCTCTGCTGGGTCCTGTGGAAACATCTTGCCACAAGCCCCACTAACCCTTGCCACAAACTGGAAGGGCAGGGAGAAGAGGCAAGAGAGCATAATACCAGCATTTCCGCAGGCCCTGTCTCTTGATTTCTCTTTTAGCCAGATTTCTAGAGCAGTAATTTCACCAAGAGGTAAGAGAGAGATGCCCTTCCAGAAGCATCTATCAGAATCCCAGGAGGTACAAAGGGCTTGAAAAAGCATATTGTAATGTAGATTTCTAGGAAGACGGGGGAACCCTGAACTGATAGTAAACCCATCCAAAGTGTCTAGATGGTAGGAATTCAAAGAATATTCAAGAATATACTTCTTTTACATCTTCTCATGGGCATCAGGTAAGAAGGGATTAAAGCGCACAGGGCGGAGGTTTGCGATTCACCTGCTTATCAAAAGGAGACATGTTTGTTTTCTATTTTGTTTTATATTTTTTAAGTTTGAGAAACTCACCCAAAGATGAGAGATCATCACTGACAAATGCTGCCAATTAGGCTTCTCAGAAAGCCAGGATCATACTTACCTAAGATAGAAGTGAGGAAACCACTTGCCAGTTCTACGCATATCACAATGCAAAGGGCCAAGAGTGAGATGTTATCTTGCATGGCCAGGAAGAGAGATTTCCAGGGAAGAAAACCAAGGGCATAAAAGTGAAGGCACGGGCGGAATCTCCCCGCTCCACTACCTCTGCGCGTTCGCACACAGGAATGTCACCAGACGGGAGGCTGAGAGTCCCCCAAGTGTCGGCGGCAAGATGTTTCCCAGACTGGGTCTCCTAGGCTTTCAAAGAGGAAATGGGAGAGAGACAACTTGTCTTTGATGTTTGAACTTGGGTCCTGAAATCAGAACCTCAGGCAAAAACAATTTTTATCTCTTCCATCCTAGGTAACCAAGTTGAAAGCTCCGACGGCGGGCACTTCCTTTTCAGCTGTGCTTTCCATATTGTCAATTACCTCCCTGCCGAGAGGATGGAATTCCTTTGACTGCAAACAAGGGTCCATCTCTGAGATGGTGCCAGAGATTTCTTCCTTTCTTTTCTTTCTTGATTAGATTAGGTTGCCCTTCGTATCACCCAGTACAAGGAGTGTTTCTATCCTCTTTTATTTACTTAGCATTAGAAACCAGTTATGGTTTGGGTTTACACAGAGTTGACAAATTGGAGAGCTAATCACCTTTACCCGGGGGCCAACAGGAGAGTAAACCCAGGGTCTGAGATGAGAAAGACACATTGGAGAAGGATTATTTTTGAGATTTGGTGAATAGCAGAGTTGATTCAGTGAAGTCGCAGATTTTATGGACCTGTGGGCATTGTAGATAATACATAAATAACATACATTTTTATGGTGTCTGCAGTTTGGAAAATATTGACCTCTGGGTTTTCCAGATTTGAGCCATAAGCTTCTTCCTGAGATGTTGGCTGAAATATTTTCTAAACCACCCACAAAGCTGGGATTTAGTGTTCTCACATATAGAAGGCAGCATCCTCTGTGAAGGCTAGAAATTCTCCTTGTCACAGGGTCGAGGACAAGTTAGGGGTCCCTGCAGGCCACCAAATAACCTGGCTAGATTAGGAGCACCTGCTTCAGAGTGTCACTGCCTGGGTTCAACTCTCAGATCCCCCAGTTAGTAGTTGGTGTCACCTCAGAAAACGTACTTAGCATCTAAGCTTAACTCTCCTTACCATAAAAATAGGACGTTAGGAGTGCATACTTCATAGACATGAGGATTAAATGAGATGATACATTCACACCTCCTGGCACATGGTAAACAGTAACTCCTGCTATTATTAGTAGAAATTTAAAATATAATCCAAAAAGTGCAGCTTCCCTCCTCAAAACCTTCCAGTGGCTTCCCATCACTGCAGATGTAAAATCCATGCTCCTTCCTGTAGCTGATGCGGTGCAGGCCTGGGTCTCTCCAACCTCCTCTCTCCTGCTAAGCTCCTTCTCACTCACTCCCTCGGCCTCACGCCATCACAAGCTCCTTCCCTCCTCTGAGCATTTGCACATGCTGTTCCCATGGCCAGGATGCTCAGCTCCTCCTAAGGGCTCAAGTCTCACTTCTTTCAGGACTCAGCTCAAAAGTCACTTGGGCAGTCAGAAAGGCTTCCTGCCCACCTTATCAGTTCACTTATTTACTGTCTGTCTCCTTTCCTCTTGCTGAATGCCTGCTCCATCCTCCGAGCAAGGAGCCTGTTTCATTCACCATTATATGCCCAGTGCTATTAGTATTAGCACTTCCTTTGTATTTTTTCAATGAATGAACTACGTTTTCCCTGGTAATAGCACCAGTTACTCCAAGATGGTGTCTTCCCTCTAGAAAGCCCCATGTTCCTAAACATACAGGATTAGGCATATTATTTACTGCTTTGTCATGCTACTGCTGCCGCTGCTGCTGCATGTTTTTTAAATCATAAAAGTCCTTGCTGAAGAAGAAATTATAAAGTTCTTTAAGTTTCCATTCACTTGGTTAGTGACCAAAAAGCCACTTAGGTGCCTAGCCATTGATTTTCCACTAATCAAATCAATGCAATTTCTGGACTCAGCTAAGACAGCTGCTTGGCCCATCAAAGAACCAATCAGCTTCCAGAAAGAAACTTCCCCTGTTATTCTGTGAGTGGCAGAGAGACTAGCATGTTAAGTCACAGACTCAGGTCCTGCCACACAGTGCATCAACGTCAGGGTAGAAAAGGCCAAGCACGGGAGGAAGCTGAGGGGCAGGGAGATGGGCTGCTGAGATCAGAAAAAGAAGAAACAAGATCAGAAACAAAGGGCTGAGGCCTGGCGGAGGGAAAAACCAGTGCATTCAGGAGATCTGCGTGCCAGGGCTACCACTTAGCTTTGCTACCCAACAAGTCATTAACCTTCCAGAGCCTCAGTTTCCACAACTGCAAAATGGGCACACCTGCCCTGCCCACCCCACAGGTTTACTGTGGGATCAAATGGGGCTAGATGTGCTAGACAGCTTTGCAAAGCTAGACAGAAGACATGGGGATTTCTCATTTTACTCTCAGAGCCAGGCCTCGGGGCCTTGGGCGTTGAGGCAGATAAAGTCCCGGGACCTGAGGGTTGTGAGGTCACAGTTTGAGGTGTAGGATCTGGAATAGAGCCTTGGAGATCTCCCACTCCTAAGCCCTCGGAAAGGGAGGGGAGCTGACTCCTCCATAATTATTTAGTGGATGTGGGAGAAACAACTTGCATGGGAGAAGGGAAAGGGAACAGAACCGAACTGGAGCTCTCTAAGAAAATTAAAAGAAGAAAAGCCACATTTAAGTCCCTGGGAGTTTTCTGCATTTAAAATAATACCATTTATTTGTATGGCACCTTGCAGGCCACAAACACTTTAAAGCAGTGGTGTTTTTAACCTATTTGAGATCAAGATCCCTTTGAGAATCTGATGAAAGTTATATGCCATCTCCCCAGAAAAAATTAACCCATGCATGTAACACTACGACATTATCTACCAGCAATGTCCAGCAGAACCTTCTGTAGTGGTGGGAATGGTCTACATCCACACTGTCCAATATGGTAGCCACTAGCCACCTGTGACTGTTGAGCTCTTGACATGTGGTAAATGCAATAAGAAAATAAATTTTTAATTTTTAAGTTTAATTCATTTTAATTTAAATGGACACATGTGGCCAGTGGCTTCTGTATTGGACAGCACAGTTATATACTATTCAGAGGGGTTTTACAGACCCCTGCAGCTCAGCCATGGATACCCTTACCTAGGGACCCCAAGTTAAGAACCACTCATGATGATTATAGTATCCTCATACCAACGATCTTTGTCGAGCTTACCAGGTACATGTGTTCATTGCTTTTAAACTTATTCACAGCCCCATGAGAGAGGAGTATGTTATCCCCATTTTATGGGTAAAGTAATTGCGGCACCGAGAGGCCCACCATCTTGCCCGTGACAAGGCCGTGGTGGAGGATCTGGGACTGAAACCCAAGGCCGTCTGACATGAGAAAGCAGGCGCTTTCCTGCTTTTAAATGGCATAAAAACATCAAGCCCATTGTAAGGACCTTGAATCGAGACCCAACCTCCTTCCAGAGGCCTTGAAAGAAATTATTTGTAACCACCCGAAGAATTTTTACTCACTCTGTAGTTGTAGCTGGGGCTCCCAACTGAGGCAGACTTGACCTTGGTAACAGAACATCCCTCCACTAAGGTTCATCTCTGACCTGCCCTTTGGCAGGGGGACAGATTCCTGTCCTCCATTTGACCTGGGTGACTGCCAAGGTCAAAGAGGGCATGGTGGAAGTGAAGAAGTCAGGCTTCTCCATGTCAGACATCAGTTACCACAGATAGCCTCCCAAGTAGAGAATCTGGAAACTCAGTGCTGGAAGAAAACTCTTTCTGCCTTCCTGATAGAGACCTTTCCTGCTGCAGGCTAAGGAGTCCCAAAATACAAACATGCTCAGAGCATATTATCCACACTGGTCCACACTACAGAGGCCATGTAAACACAGTCATCTTTTACTATGGCCTTCAAGTTTCCATGGTAACTGGGCCACACAGAGTTCTAAAACACCCTCAGAATTTATTAAAACCCACTCTCACCCTGCTTCTTGTATCTCTACTCACTTCTAACTTCTACAAATTCCCTTCATTCACTGGGCATATTCAGATGTTTGATCAGCCTGGAATTCTACTTTCCCCATTTCTTCCCCCAAACACTCCTCAAGGCCCACTCCAGATACCATGTATTTCCATATATTTCTGACTCCCAGGCCTCCATGGTCCCAGAATATGTTGCTTACATATATACTTAATGTGTTTTCCATCTTGCCTTGTAATACGTGTTGAGTACAGGATCCATATCATATTCACCTTTATATTTCTAACCACATTTAACACAGTGCCTTATGGGAAGTAGAAACTCAACAGACGAGCAGTTCTCAAATTTGTTAAAACACAGACTTCTGGGCCCCTCCCCTAGAGTCTCTGATTCAGCAGGTCCAGGGTGAGGCCCAAGAATTTGCATTTCTAATAATCCCAAGTGATGTTGATGCTGCTAGGCCAAGCCATGCACTTTGAGAATCTTTGCAAGAGATGTCTGTGGAATGAATAAATGACTGAATGAGTAAAAATTTCCCTGAAAAATCTTATCCCTAAAAGCTCCAAAAATGAGCTTTAGAAAGATAAAGATACAAGATAAGATATTACCAATATTTACCTCTAAACAAGAAGCAAAAATAGGAGCCTCAAAAAGAAGAATGGCAAGGAAAAGCAAGGAACCAGAGAAAGGGAAACTAAAAATATCAGAATATTTTAGGGTTACCATCTAGTTTCCTCTTACCCTACCTACTAACTTCTTATGATCAGACCACAAATTAAAAATAGGATAATTTTTCTAACTCAACCATATATTTAAAAAAAAATTATTGGGAAATAGTTTGACTCAGCAAGTCCAAGACTACAAATTTATCTTAAGAAAATAATTAGAAATAAATGTAAAAGTGGTATGTGAGGAAGATCACAAAAGCCCTATGTGCAATAATTAGAAATTTGAAACAACTTAAATGTTTGGCAAGGGTAATTATTCAATAAATTATGGTATGACCATAATGGAATGCTATAAAGCTTTTAAAATATCTTTAAAGGGAAAATTTACTGGCATAGGAAGAGATACATGATATAATAAATGAAAAACATCAAGTTAAAAAATGGTATCAACACATGGAAGTATTAAAGGTTAAAGGAGTCCCATGTATGTAACCTACTCTAATATTTAGGAAAGAGAGAGGAAGAAAGAAGAAAAAAGAGAGAGAGAGAAAGAGGGAGAGAGGAAGAGAGACAGGGAGAGGGAAGGAGGGAAGCAAGAAGGAAGAAAGGAAGAAAGGAAGAAAGGGAGGGAGGGAGGGAGGTGGGAAAAAGAAAGAAAAAGAACAGTGGGGGAGGAAAGATAGACCAAATGTCGCAAAATGTTAGAAGTTGATAAATCTGGATATCTGGCTAGACGGTATAATGGAGTTCTCCGTATTATCTGTTATTTTTATTTTTTCAATTTTCCTGTAAGTTTGAAATTACTTCAAAATTAATGTTTAAAGATGAAATTTTTTAAAAGTATAAACAGTATGATCTGATTTTGGATAAAAACCACAGAGAGAGAGAGAGAGAGAGATACAACTCAGAGAGAAATCTATCAATCTGTTACCTCTGGGAGTTGGATCGGAAGTTATTTTTGAATTTCAACATCTGTATTTCAATCATCTCTATAAGAAACACATATTGCTTGTGTAAATTTTTATAAGGTATTAAAAGCAAAAAGGCTGTGGAGGACCAAAGCAGGAGCACTTTGTTCTTTGCCCCAACCTTTCTCTAGAAACAGCAACTACAATTTAGACTTTATCTGCAAAGCATCTGCCCCACTGACAAGCCCCTCTTTCTTGGTGCTTCCTAGATTTGCTCAGAGTTAATTCCTGATTCAACGAGCCTAACTTTGAATAACTCGGGATACCACCATCACTGCTGTCAGCTTTGAGCAATAACATTTACAATGTATCCACTGTGACTTGGTCACATTTTTTCAGAAATCCTGGCTGTCTCCCATCCTGGCTCTTAAGAAGGCGGGTTGCTTAGCAACCGTCAAAGATCAGGGTAAGACAGATTCAGGCACCCGCCAGAGATATTTTGTGACCAGTGGGAGCTGCATTACATGTGTCTGGTTGCATTCAAGGTAAATAAGAGATAACACACAACTATTTTTGCATTATGAGAAAAAATACTTGGCTTCTGCCCAGAAGGACAATTATCTAAAAGTCTTGGCAAGCCCCATGGTATGAGAAATGGTAACTGATATGGGGGTGAAAAAAAAATCACTGACCTTCATAAATACTGATGATATGAGGATGGTTGAGGGATGACATGATCTCAATCTCTCGTCTGATGTGAACCATATCTTGTTCATCCTTAATTTTGTCCTTACGAATGGATTTTATAGCAACCTATAAAGTCAGGAAATGAAATGTTACTCAGAGAACTAAACAGATGCAAATCAGCCATTGGGAGAGTTTGGAAAATAAATACAGATGTCACTTGTTGGCAGAACTGACAATAACCAAAACAAAGCTTCAAAATACCCCCTGTCATGTCTTTCATTTATAGCAAAAACACCCTTCTCCTGGCAACAGAAAACATCAGGTTTTAACAGCCTGGGGTTTAGGATTGTGGCTTTTTTTTTTTTTTTTTTCCCCATAAAGCAGAGACTGCTTAACATGGCCAGATTCATTTACTCTAGGAATCCTGATCCTTTGAAAACGGCAAAAAGAAGAGCTCAGTTTACAGGGTATCAATGATGAAACGTGGGTAAGTGAAATTAGTCCCACTCATCTCCAGCAAACAGCTGCTGCAGCAGTGGCTAAAAAAAGCATTATTGCATGGCCCAACTCGAGGCCAGTTTCTGCCTCAAATCCCAGGTCTTAAGACTCAGCTTATGCTGTGTTTATGCCAATCGCCCAGAAGTCAAATCTCTCCTACATCCATCCTCTTGCCCCAGGCACCTTCTATAGCACATGGTGTGACAAAAGGGCTCTTGACGAGAAAAATCAGGGCAAAACAAAGGAAATGACAGCTAGATTCTCTGCCCAGCCCCAGTTGATTACAAAGGCTCCATGCCAGTGCTGTCTGAAAATCCAAACTGCAGGGGGACTGCCAGGCCCAAGCACAGAGCAATTACTCAAAAGAAACACATAAATAAAAAGGCAATAAATGACAATGGGGAATCCAACAAGGAAAAATATGTTTGCCAATGGATTCATCTCTGCTCATGAACAAGTTGGTTGGTAATTTAATCCGCTTGGCTCTAAGGTAGGGGGGCAAAAACCACTTGGGAAGGAGGGTATCCATGGGTACCCAGGAAGCCCCCCAATCTATTTGCTGCCCACCTCAGAGAGCTTCCGGCTTAATTCCCTCCCAAACCGGCCCCCTGTGACCTCAATGCTCTCCTGTCCCACCTCGACTGTCACAGGCTTAACTACAGTCTGACCTGCGGCAGGTCCCAACTGAGCACTCACTATAAATGGAAACATTTGTAAAATATAAACAGTACGGCTATGACTCAACAAAAAAGGAGAAGCTGTTATTACTGTTTTTGCTATTTGCTGACATCCTAAAAAAAATAAACAGGTTAAGTCGACTAGCAGTTCCCTGTATTTCTCCTTTGCAGTCCTTTTCCCAGTTGTAATTAGATAAGTATTTGTGTCATTACTTGTCTCTGCATTAGTGGGGATCTTATTCACAGCTTTATCTATGGTGTTTAACCCAACGCTTGGCAGGGGAAGGAACATTTACCGCAGGCAGGCAGGTAGGTAGATAGACAGAAAAGGAAGGAGAGAAGGCGAGAGGGAGGGAGGAGAAAGGGAAGGAGGGCTGATGTTATTAGGGGACGAGAACCCAGAGAAGCAGCAGTGGAATTGGGGCAAAAAAAAAAAAGGAAGGGATCACCCCAAACAATACTTCCAAGACAGACGTGAGGGTAAGATGATTTAGGATTTCTTTGGTATCCTAAATGGGCAATCCAGCAAGTATGAAGCAAGGAAGCCCCTCTGTAAACCCAGGGGCTAGCACCACCCTCCTTCAGCCTGTGGATGGATAAAAGGAGGCTGCACAGAAATCAACAAGCCTTCCAACTTAAAGGCCCCTTTTCATCACACTGCCAGGATCCAAACTACCCCAGGCCTTCACGACAGCCCCATTCAGTCTGTAGCAAGAAAAGCCTCCCTTCCCTTACGTCAAGTGTAAAGATATGACCGGAAGCTTTCATTTTACTGAGCTAGGCCAGCAATCCTGGGAGGAAGCAGACAGTGAACACACACAGGCCGTGCAGACAAGTTAGATGTGGGTGGGTGTTGGACCAGCTCCTACATTCCTCCACGGAATGAAAATGGACCCAGGGTAGAGACCATCCCTCTGATTATGCAGCAGGCTGCACTTGGCCTCAAGAAGGCCTTAAGGCAGCCTTATTGTCAAGTTATAATAGGAATAAATTCTTTCAGCACCCAGGGGTCAGGGGAGGGTATTGACATCCTGAAGGGGTAAGAAAATAAGCCCACTTGTCAGTTCCCCCCAACAGTGGAACAAGAGGCGAACAGTCCCACGGTGCGTTTCCAGGGAGGATACGCCCAGTCCAGCATGAAAAGGAAAGTGCCCACATTCTCATAAAACCCTGCTCCGCACTGGGGAAACTGAAAGGGCTCAATAAATGTTAATACCCGTGGTTGTTGTCTCTGCACAAAAGCTTCCCTCTTCTTACAACAAATCTTCCCTCTTCTTACAACAAATCTTCCATTGAAAATGTAAAAGAAGGCTCATTCCGCCGACCTAACTCAAAGAGCTAATGGGAAGTCAGGAGTAGACCAAGGCTAGAAATCACTTAGAACTGTGCAACTGCCGTGGCTAAGGGGAAAACATTTAGCTCCATTCCCAGGAGCAGCCAGTTAATGGCAAACCAAGAAAACAATAACGACAACAGTAAGAATAACCAGCATTCGTCAGTGCTTAAAATATGGGACAGGCACAATGCTAAGCTCTTTGCATCCCTCTCACCAGTCAAGCGTCAGCTCTAACACCATCCCCTTGGGGAGGGGGGTCCTTCCCTGACCCCCTAACTGATACTGCCATCCTTGATGCCCTACCATCTCTTCACACCTTTCCCATCTTGTCTTCTTCAAATCCTTCTGCATTATCAGAAGTCATCGTGCTTCTTTGTTTGCTGCATACTCAGCCTGTGGGCCAAATCCAGTCCATGGCCAGTTTTTGTAGAGTCCAGAGAGCTAAGAATGGTTGTTCACATTTTTAAAAGGTTTTTTAAGAAAGAGAAGGATAGTAACTGTAATAGTGCCTGTTCCACAAAGTTCCTGTGAGGATATAAACTGAGTCAGGACACAGAGAGGCAGTGTTGCCTCATGGTTAGGGACATGGGGTTGAATCTGGCTAAGACCACTAACTAGTTGTGTGACCCTGGGCAGGTTACATAGCCTTTCTGTGCCCCAGTTTCCTTACCTGTCAAGTAGGGAAATAATTCTTGCCTCAAGTCAGTGCTTAGAATGTGCCTAGCCCAGTGGGGTTGCTCAAGAAACATCAGCTGTTCTTAACCTGGAGTGAGCAACTGTGAATAGGACCTTCCCTCCTTCCCTCCGTGCACCCCCCTTCCTTCCTTCCCTCCTTCTTTCCCTCTTTCCCTTCCTTCCTTCCTTCTTTCCTTTCTTCCTTCACTCTCTCTTCTTTCCCTCCTTTCCTTCCTTCATCCTTCCCTCCCTCCTTCATTCCTTCTTTCTTTCCTTCCTTGCTTCCCTCCCTCTTTCCTTCCCTTTTTTCCTTCCCTCCTTTCTTCTTTCCTTCCTCAGAGCAAACCCGAATCCCTCCGGGTTCCTCGAGGGGCAGCGAGGGAAAGCGTTAGTAATGGAGACTTCATTTGTTTCCACCAAAGGCAAGAGACTCTCCATCCTGGGTCCTTAAACTGAACCCTCCTCTGAAATGCCAGGAAGCTCAGAACAGCTGGGGCCTCCATTAGCACGAGCCCTGAGTCCCCTGAGACATGAACAGCTTGGACCCAAAAACCACCTTCCTCCCAGGACCATTTCCCCATCCCCTCCGTATCGCTGCCCATTCGGCTGAACAGGGGAATAGAATGTTCATCTGAGAATCAACAGCTTCAAGATAATCACTGCAGCCTTCACAAATTTGACTGTTCATTCACGTATTCTCTAGTGCAATAAATATTTTTCAGGCACCTGCCATGTACAGGGCTGAGGCTACCCAAGGTTGGAGCTGACATATTCCACCTCAGTTCTGGAGGTGGAGAGGAAGGACAATAAGCAAAAATAACACAAATAATGACCAAATTACCCTCGTAACCAAGGGCTACCAAAGAAATGTAGGGAGATGCCCCAGAGCATGAAGGAAACCACCCCTTCTCCAGTTTCCCTCAATCCTCACATCTACAAAGAAAGACAGGCCCAGCAGGAAGAGATTACCAAATGTCTGAAATCCTACACCCTCCAAGAAAAATCCAATTTGTTCCTGCCTAAGTCAGAGAGATTTCACTACTCCTTCCAAAGAACTAGCTTGGGGGACTCAGGTGTTTGAGCCTGACAGTCAGTGCAGCCCTTTTCATAAACGTTCCCAAGTCTAGACGGCACCATGCACCTTATAAAACGGTCTACTTTTAAATAAGGCCACCCTACAGCTTAATGCTTAAACCTTATGCAGCAGAAGGCTTGGCCATGGATGGCCGCGTCTCACCTGCGGAGCCTGCCCAGTTAAGGGGCAAACTCGGCCAGCCAACTCCCATCCCTTGTATTAGATGCACTATCCCCAGCACCACCTGCCCTGCAGCCTGCCAGGTGTCCTTTTCCACAGTGGCTGCCGTGAGTGCTAAGGGCCGGGTGACCTCAGCAGGGTTTGGGGGAAGCACAGGAGCAGGAAGGCTAAGTGACCTTTACTAGCTGGGTGACCTCGGGCAAGCACCAGACCCCACAGGTCTCAGTTTCCACATCTGTAGAATGGGGTTAGCAACGCCTGCCTCCCGGGGTTGTTGTAAGGAAGTGGAAATAATGTAAGCAAAGTGCCGGGCACCTAGCAGGGTGATTCTACATGAGACCTGTCAAAGTCTTCCTAGGGATACAGGGTCCTGGACCACGTTTAAGGAGGGGGTTAATCCCCCCCACCCCTGCACACACATCCTTCCCCCTGCCCCCTCAACATCTGTAATGAGGCAAGAGCAGGTTAAAATGAACATCCAGCCAGCCACGGAGGGGTCAGGGCAGCTGCTGTGGGGAGTGGGGGAGAATCTGGGCTGCTTGGAAGTATTTGAGGCTCTAAGCAAGAGAATCTCTGCCCTCTTCCCTCAACAGCCGCCTCCCCTGGATGTTCATTAATTGACGGCCTGCAGGGCATATTCCAGAACAGTGCCGCTCGAATAGGAGTCATCTGGGCCTCTTGTTAAAACACTGAGTATGAATCTGCAGGTCTGGAGTGGGGCCTGGGGTTCTGCATTCCTGCAGGCTCCCAGGTGATGCAGGGGACACTGGCCCAGGGGCCACACCTGGCGTGGTGAGGTCTCAGAACGCTGTCTATGGCCCTGGCATCTCAACATTTTTAATCAGTGGGAATCACTGTAATAATAACAATGGCTAACATTGATTACGTGTTAACCATGTACCAGTTTACATTACTTCATTTACTCTTAACTTCAACTCCATTTTACAGATGAGGAAACTGAGGCACAGAGAAGCTTATAAAGATGGAGCCAGGACTTGAAACCAGACAGACTGATCCCAGAGGCTATTGATTCTGGGTAACATTGGGGTGACAGAATCAGGCCCCCGATGGATCTCTAAAGCCTAATATGATGGACTCCATCCAAGCAGATGAAATTTTACAGGGTCAAATGGGACAGAGCAGCAGGGAAGAAACACAGCAGTAAACACCACATTAGCATCACTTAGTGAGAACAAGTTGGCTTTCTAATCCCGGCAACAGGAGCTGGCACCCTCCCTGCCATTCACAAGGTGTGATCTCACCCTGGCCACCACCACCGTGTTCCACAGGGCACTGAGTCAGAGGCAGTGAGGGTGAGCTTTTCTCACCGAGGCGCCTGGAGTCCAGTCACATCGGAACAGGAAACCAACTCAAGTTGGAGGCCAGCTTGAGGGGTTCCTGCCTTTGTCTGGGAGATGGACAGAGTTTGGGGCACGGTGTATCTCCACATGGCCCACCATGGTCCATGGCTCCCCAGAGTCACCGAATGACTTTCCCTCAGAAAAGCTGTCTCCAAAGGCCACCACCATGATGCCACCCAGGAGGTCGTCTTGCAGCCAAAGCTCGTAATTCATTAAATGGCCCCCAGCCCTTTGTGGGTAGCCTGGCAAACTCAGGACAACACTCCAACAAGTTGCTTTAAACTGTGATGCAACCAGCCCCACAGAGACCCAAGCCAGGCTGCCACAGGCCATGGGCCTCTCTTCCCTTCCTCCTTGGCGCGTCGATTCATGTTACCACGTGGATGTTTTTCAAACAGAAGCCAAGAGTTATATCAACGGGTTCTGCAGAGAGGATCCCCGATGCCAGGGAGCATGGCATGCGGAAGAAAGAGCTTTTTTTTCCCAAAGAATGGCATCACACCATTCACCACGACCAGCCTCTTTAATCTTCTAAGAGCTCTGAAGATAGAGTGCTCGGTAACTCAGTTCTCAACCCTCTACTTCCCAAAACTCCCCAGAAAAGAGATGATGATTCCTTGGATGATGCTGATTTTTCTCCCACTGTAAAAGATGTTCTCTTTCCAGAATTTAAACAGCAAATCAGGTTTTGATTTGACTGGGCCAAGGCCTGCTCAGGAGACCCTGAGAGGGGGCTGTAAGATTTTCATCTACAGGTTACTCTCCAAAACCCACCCTGCAAGGACTGAACTAAGAATGTCAAGGGAGGGGGGGGCACAGGAAAGTGGAAAGAGTGATGAAGAAATCACAGGCAAGAGATCCCTGAAGATTCACACAGTGAACAAAGAGAGAGAGGGGTAGCAACTGACAAGATAGGATTTAACAAAGGATTACGAATACTGAATCTTTATATCAATAATTTTATTTTTTTAGTTTTTAGGGTACTAGAATAGCTAGAAGGAAATAACTTGACACAATGGAACTGTAACATATAAATGCTTTGAAATTTGCTCTACAGCTACTTGTTAAATTATACCTTGAAAGTTATCATATTTTTGTATATATGTTATATTTCACAATAAGGAAATAAATGAAATGGTGGAACTGTGATCCGTAACATTCTTTGAAATTGGCTCTCTATGTGTTAAATTGTACTTTGAAAGTTATCACTTTTCTGTATATACACTATATATTCACAATCAAAAAAATGCAAAAAAAAGAAAAGAAGAAAAAAAAAGAAAGAAAAGAATCAAGGGCAGATATACGCTCCCTGTATGGTGCTGGGGTTTGTAGACAGAAACTGACTAGACAAGAAACAAAGGAGCTGCAAAAAGAAGGCCAGTGGAAAGTCAACAGCAGATGGCAATGCCAAAAGCAAGCAGCAACCAGCCCAGAAAGTGCAAGGAGAGTCTCTGAGAGAGATTTTGTCAAAGGGTGCTCGGCAGACCATCTGCATCAGAACCATGTGGGTGATTATTAAAAATGCAGATTCCTGAGCCCACCCCAGACCTCGTGAAGTCAGACGGGGAACCCCAATATGAGCATTTTCTACAGGATTCCCAGGCCATCCTGCTGTACTCTGAAGCTTGAGAGCTACCATCTTAAACCAGAGTGAACACAGTCATGACGGCACCTATAATTTGGTAACGTAGGTATCACATGTGAGCTGATTAATGAAAAGGAAATTAAAGAACTGTCCATCCACTGAGAGGAGAATTAAAAACAAGCTGCTTCCTTGAGGGGACCCTGTGAACTGATTTAATTCACCCCTGGCAAAGGGAAGGTTTGCTCCCAGAGGATATTTCACTCATCCTTGCCCGGGGCAGGCCTGCGGACGATGTCAGCCCACGGAAGCTGGCTGCTGATGGGAGACTTCACTGTGTGCACACAACCTGGGGCTCCAGAGCCTGGTAAAGGTGAATGTGTCCAAAGGAGGGGAGAGGAAGTGAGCTCTGGAGCCTCACATCCCACCTGCTTTGCAGAGAAGGGTCTGACCAGGGGCTGTAAGGAGCCTTTCCTTACCAGGCATCCTCCAGAAGTCTCTCCAGGCCTAGGGCCTGCTGTAATAAATGCTCCCAAGGCCTTCTGCATGTAAAGGCCTCTGGTAGCATAAGAGATGCTAACACAAGCAACACCGGATTCACAGAAAGACTAAAAATGCAAGGCTCTTTGGCTGGGACTCAAGTTGCCAAGCAGCTGTTTATTTTTGGACATTCATACTTCCAAAATCCAAATGCAACACCAAATCAGAATTTTAGAGTGCAACTACTTTTCTTCCAGGTTACAGCAGTCCTGGGGTAGGGGAGTGTGGGACGGGACAGAGGGCTGAGGTTACGGACAAGTTGGACGGCCTCAGCTTGTAGCATCCGATCACTCCGACTCTGTTTATAACATAGCTTGGATAAGCTTAAGATTGTGCAACTTTTATTTATCAACCTCCAAGCCCAGAAGAGCCCCAGCCAGAAATGCTAAGAAACCCAGCATCAGCACCTTGGCCTTGTCATCCACGACCACAACCTCCTACAAGAAGAGGTACTCAGGTAATTGTTTCATAGGCTCAATTTTCTCATTGCAAATGGGGGTGACAACAGCACCAACCTCACAAAGTTGATGTGGGGATCAAATTAGATTGTGTACATGATGATGAGCACAGAGGGCAAAGAGGGGCACCATTATTGTTATCAGATGTCAGAGCTAGAAGGATCTTAGAATGTTCTTTGCTAACTTCCTCTTTTTTACAGATGAGGAAACCGAGTCCCCGGGAGGGTGAAGCACAGGCCCAAGTTCGCAAAATTAACAGTAGTCCTGGAATTACAATAAGGGAGTCCTGAGTTCCACTCCAGGAGGGATTAACACTCAGGGCATATGGTCCTAACCAAATACCAAGCCACAGCCAGCAGCAGGACAAAACTGCCCAAGAAAGGTTTGACATCTAAATGTGAGGCAGACCTCAGCCCCAGCTCAGGCCCAGGACTGTTGCATTATTAATAAACCGAGATGGAGAGTGACAGCTATTCCTAAGCGTGCTGGCAAACTACAACTCGTTCCACAGCGCGGCGCATTATTCCGCCTCCATCACAGGCCAGGGGTCTGTCCTTGCACAGACACGCTCGGGACACTGTTTTCAGACAAACCCTGTTCCAATTTCCAAAGCCTGATTTCACATCACACATGAATAGGCATCCTTGAAAAGTTTACATACCATTATTTCTTAAGCCCCTGAAAACATTGCTTTTAAATATTAACTCCCGGCTGCTACCAAATCACCGACCTTGGGAACAAGGAGCAAGGGACCCAAGAGACCTGAAAAATGGAATTAATTTTCCAAAGGGAAAGGCAATCAGTCCATTGAATTTAGCTGATCCATGTGGAACAGAACAAAGAAAAAATATTTTTTAAATTCTTAACATGGTAAAATATAACACACAAGAAACCTACATAGGAATGGCATTAAATTTTATTTTGTAGTTTAACCATGGGTAATTGAATAGATCGTGAAAGGGAAGATTCTTCCCAAGTTTATTTTTATCCTGACAGAGTCCCTTTTATTCAGAAAACTTATTTACAGCAATTAGGGTGTGGAAAGACAGATCAGATCTGAGTGAGGACTGGCACGGGCTGCAGGGCCTGTCCCCTACGGCCTCTGGAGAGCCCCTGAGGCCTCATTCATCATCAACTCACAAGCAGCAGTTTCTTTTCCTTCAAAAGGAAGCTCTCATTGTCCATTATCTGGAGAGTTGATGGGCTAGTCCCTGTCCCGCTGTCCCACTGCAAACCTATCTGGATGCCTGTCAGCCTGCTAATTACAGCTCCACAAACCTGCTGGGGATACTTGTCACAGCGGCTCCTCTGGCTACTTATGAATGCACAGCCCCAAGTGATGACAGACTGACCCCCCCCCCCCACCCTCCCAAGGAGCATGTTCAGGCCCAGGTGGGCATTTGCTGATGCCCCACCAGGTGGGTTGCCACCCATCACTCACTTACTGTCCTTGGGGAGAGTGAGGTGGGGTCTGTGGTCACTACAGGTACCCAAGGCTTGGAGTTGGCTGTGCCGTCTTCTGAAAGGGCCCCTGGGTGAAGGAGTGGGCTTATGCCTCCAGGCATTTGTGCATGGCATTTTCTCTGCCAGGATCCCCGCTATCCTGTCATTCACAACTAACTTCTTCAGCTGCCCAAATCCCTCCTCATCCATCCCACACATGGCTCATCCCAGCAATAAGCTCTCATGCACTTATAGGTCCCCTTTCAGAACCTCAATCGCCATTACTCATAAGCTTCATGTGAGCAGAGAACATTTCTGTTTTAGTCATGACAGGGTCTCCAGGGCCTAGCAGGTTCCTGGTGCATTGCGTATACAAAAGAAGCTATTGCCGAAATGGACCAAGTATTAAGATGGACCCTGAACAAACATAAAACCACAGTGAGACATCTTATCATGCCACCTAACCTAAAGCCCAGCCACCTGCCTATTACTTGCTAATCTCTCCCTTACTTGCCCCAGTATCACCCCAAATTACCAAACCTTCATCTTCATCTTTACCTTTAAAATGGAAGTAACAGTGCCAACTCCAGAAGGTTGGAAGATGATGTCCAATAGTAGCACATAGTGATAAAATTAACTATCATTTATCCAGTCCTTATTGTGTGCCAGGCACCAGGCACCACCCCGTTTAAACCTCTCAGTCTCTCATTATTTCTGCTTTCTCAGTGAATGTAAACTGAGTCTGAGAGAGGTCAAGTAACTTTCCCTGGGCACACAACCAATAAGTACGAGAGCTACTTATTGAAGTAGCTTATTAAAGACAATGCTCTTGATGAGCCAATCAGCACAAAGCCTGGCACAGAACAGATGCCTGATAAACATGAACTGAATCGGAATCTTTGCAGATGAAGGCCCCCCCAAGGCCAAACAGCACTTTCCTACTCTTAAAATCTAGTATTAAAACCACTTTCATCTTCAAAAGCATAGCTATCAGTGTGTCTCGCTCCTCTCCGTGGGAGCAGCCAAGGAAGCTGGGCAAAAGGCAGGACTGGACAGGAGGGTTTGGGAGTCATGTCCGTAAAAATCCAAAAATAGGGCAATAATAAGTTAATCCCCCAGCAAGCAATTTTGGAAAATCTGCTCTGGGTAAAGCACTGATCAAGTCCTGGTGAACGTGACCCAGACCTGCCCTTCGAGTCACTTACAATCCAACTGGAAAGGGTAGTGGACACTGAGACCCCGGCCTGCTTGCACCACTCACCCTTCTACTGGTAGAAACTCTGACGTTGCTCTGGAGACCACCCCACCCCATTGGATGCAATTTTAAAGAGACTCTCATTCAAAATATTGCACCCTCCCCATGCCAAGGGGTGGGCGTGTTACCCTAGAATTTGGCCAATGAGATGTTCTCTCCCAGAATTGAATCTGGAGTGGTTTGAAAATGTTTGGGGCATTCATCCCAAGAGCAACATTCTGAAGAGATCGTCTGTTAGTAGTTCCTTTTCCTGCCTGGTTCCTTAGAGCTCTCAGTTCTCAGGCTTTCCAAAGCTTTATTCTATGGGATACCCCAAACATAACCTGTAAATTCATTTTCTGCTTAAATGAGTCACTTGTAACCGAGACCCCTAAATCCCATCAGGAGATGTCAATGAGTAGACTTGGGAAGAGAGAGCTAGTTTACTTAGTACACACCCAGCTGCAGGGTGGGCTGGAGAAGGAGGGAGGGCTTCAGGCAGGTGAGACTCCAGATGGGACAAGATGCACAAGCTTAGAGGCATAGGTGACTCTAAGACACTACCCAGGAAAGTGTTCCTTTGTGAGATCACTGGCAAAGTGATGTGTATGTGCAGAGGTGAGGGCCTCCTGAGAAGTCTTTCTATGAATTTTCCCCATTTCCACCCCCTCCACGTCTCACTCCCACTCCTCATTAAGAATCAATTCAATCCAGAATTGAGTCTTACTTTGCTCAGTTATTCATTTACCCATCCCCCAAAAGAGCCAAGACAGCGTCTCCACTGTCCCTTCCACTTGCTCATATTGAGTGCCTGACTTACCTTGCAGAAAGGTACAGGCAGTCTAGCCATATCCCTGCCAAATAATGTTCACACCTACAAAATAGTTTCCAGTCATCATCCATGCTACCCAGATTGCAGTCAAGATATAATCTAACAAAAGGGAAGGTCATTCATAGTCAGTATCAGGTGTAGCAGGCTGAAACCGCAGGACGGGGACCATAACTGCCTTATTCACCACTGTGTCTAGGGACACTCCAGCGCCAAAGTTAACATTCAATGAATATTTGTTGAATTGAATTGAATCAAACATGATGAGTAGTATAAGTCCTAATTTTTTGTAAGAATTACTCCTTTCCCACCTATCCACTCACTACCACCACCAACCAGGCCCAGTATCCACAAATTGCTGAAGTCAGATATCTACCCAGACAATATCCCAGATTCCACTCTGGTCTCACGTGGCTTCTATATCTGTGGACAAGCCCACAACCCCATGGATTCAACACCACATTGTATAAATGACCCCCTCCAATTATTGTCCCATTTTATTTTATTCTTCCCACCATGCCAGGAGATAGGCAATCTATTTTGCAGGAGAGGAAAACTGAAACAGAAAAGTTGTAACCTCCCAAAATTCCCACGAATAAGAAAGGCAACACCCAAGTATTTGGGTCCTGTGACTACTGCTGCTTTCACTGGGCCTCACTTGTTTCCCCATTTCACCAACTCTATGGAACCACAAGTACACCCTTCTGTAGTGTTAAAGCTTTGGGAAAGACCAGCTTGGATATCAGACTGTTCAAAGGTCCTGGAAGATCTGACTGGGGAGCTAATCAGAACAATTTGAGTGTGCGGCTAAACAAGGACACTCCTTCTTGGATCGAGCATTGCTTTTATGGCAATACTTCATAAGAACCATTCCCTTACAACAAAACTGTCAAATCCAGCAACCACAGGCCAAAAACATCCCAGCTGAACCCCTCCAAGCTCCTTTCTGATGTACTGTACACACAAATACCAATATTCCCCAAATGTTCTCCATGTAAAACATTTGGTTTGAGACACAGCTCTTCTTTCCCCAGAACTCTTACATTTGTTTAGTGGACTCGTACAGTTCAGCTAAAATATCCTGGAGCAGACATCTGAAGTCAGCCCTGCTCTGATGCAAGCATCCCATCTGCATAAAAGGTGAACAAGTAAATTAGTTGTCCCTGCAAGATTTCTATTCCCTGCATGTTTAAGCAGGTCATAAAATGCAAGCAATGTTCAGATAATATTGCAAGTTGCTTTCAAGTGTGTTTCTGAGTCCATCTCGGCATTAACCTAAGACTGACGTTCAGAGACTGGATCTGATGTGCTCAAGAGATTGCTAAATTCTGCTTGCTTCCTCAAAAATAAAAAGTTTAAAAATCCGCCACTTGAACAACCTAGATGATTGAGGTACAGATAGGTTTTTCTTGGTGTTAGTTATCCAAATATAGTGCATCTCCTTTGTTACAAATCCACTTATTCCTGAACTCCACAATCTAGAAGACAGGTAGGAGTTGGTGAAATAAGAAACGCACCTCAAATCAAGAGACCCAGCTTGGCCACATATGGACCGGGTGGCCCTGGCTAGCCCGATTTCCCCCAATATTATTCATCCTGTTATGTGAGAAAACAACTTCACTAGTTCCACTGTCACAGCCCATTCAACTGGGAAAACTGTATGAGGAAGGATTCTCTAAAATAAGACCCTAGAAAAGCCACCCAAGGAAATGTCACAGAACCCATGCACCAACCCCCACAGATGGTCACCCATGTTTTCCCTACTAACACAATTCCAACAAGCTTGGTAACAGCAAACTTAGGAAGTTGGAAAAATGGAACCAGAAGGACACTTGAGACAGGCTCACTGAAAGAATCAAGACATGACAACTAACTTTACCTTCAACTTTTCTGTGTCTTGTAAGATTTCACATTAAGCATGCATTATTTTTGCTATAGGAAAAAGTTTTTTTTTTTTTTAAAAAAAGGTTCAAAAAAGGAATGAAAGTTGTCGAGGGAAACGATAGACAAACCATAAAGAGCAGATATGAAAACTCCCAAACAGTACTGAGGACTATTTAGGAAAGGACCGCAAGAATATCAAGAAAAGGTTTCACCATCTTCAAACTACTTTGTTTTAAGAAGGCAGAAACCAGCCCTGCTCTGATGCAAGCATCCCATCTGCAAGATTTCTATTCCCTGCATCTTTAAGCAGGTCATAAAATGCAAGTAATGTTCAGATAATATTGCGAGTTGCTTCCAAATGTGTTTCTGAGTCCATCTCAGCATTAACCTAAGACTGATGTTCAGAGAAGAAATGACTAACATTTTAAAAAATATTGGCCCTTGAATGAAGAAATGTAAGAAATGGCTAACATTTTAAAAAGTATTGGCCCTTGAATGGGTAAGCTTCAATTACCTTGAAAATATACATATATTTAGAGCTTTCTATTACAATTTACTAGTACATTCGCTTAACCAATGCATCAGATTAATAAGCATTCTCCATTTCTGAGTCTGAGACCCATAGCAATTTGAATACTAGGGGCTGTTAGGCTACTCTCTGCTCTTTCCGTACCCTTCCATGCAATTAGCCAACTACCCCCCACTCCCACCAGGGCCAAGACAATTTCTTCCAATATGGCAGCCTCTACAGTCCACGAAACACCTCATCCCCTGACAATGCCACAAAACAGTGGCACAATTGTTACTGCCCCTGTTCTAAGGATAAAAATCCCCAGAATTCAGACTCATATTTACTCTCATCACTGCCCAGAAAAGATAAAATGCAGTGAGATCGAAAATGCCCAGTAGTTGCCCAGCATACAGTATATGGTCCAAAAATACTGGCTGTTTTATTATTACTATTATTATTAACAAATAGGCCTTACAGAGAGATGTCAGTGAGTGAGAGCACTGCAAAGACAGCTTCAAAATATGAGGCTGAAAGGACAATGTCAGAGGGCAAAGTGGGGAAGGGGTTTGGGGAAAAGGCACAGCTGGAGCCGCTTTGGAGAGGCCATTTCAGGTCACCCCACTAAAAGAAGTCCCTCCAAATGTACTTCTTTATCCCCCAGGGAACTGATTTTGCAGGATGGAACTATTTCTCTGAAATAAACAGACAGACAAAGGTCACTACAACTGGGGCCTACAAAGCAAACAAGCCAGCTGCCGGTTTACGGGCAGCCCATGATGCAACCAAGCAAAAGGTCCCGGCTCAGGTCCAGTGGGAAGGCTTTGGGCACACCAGTCATCCCTGAAGAAAGCAAAGCATGCAATCCCCATGGGACGGTGAGAAGGTACTGGAGGCAGGGACACGGGGAGAGGAGACGGTCCTTCCTGTGAACAAGATTTCAGTTCAACCAGGTATTGATGGGGTCACCTTCAGGACTGAAGACCCTGGGACCTCCATAGCCAGTGATGTTCTGGCCAGTGGCTCTCAACCCTAGCAGTGCCTCAAAATGACCTAGGGATCTTTTTTTTTAATGCTGATGCCTAGGCCCCCTTCCCAGTGAGTCTCATTTAATTAGCCTGGGATGGGACCCAGGCATCAATGTATTTTAAAAGCTCCTCGGCTTATTCCAATGCTCAGCCAGGACCAAGAACCACTGATGGAGCAGGAAGGGCCCGCAGTGGAGTCAGACAGATGTGAGGTTTTTAATGTAGGTGCTACCTGAGCAGGTGAGTACTCTTTCTGAGCATCTATTTCTTTAACTGGAAAGTGAAACTAATAATCACTACACATCAGAGTTGCTGTGACAATTGTATGAGATTCCCCACATAAATGGCTCAATTAGTGTGTCTTGCAGAAGGCACACTACATAGTCAGGAAATGTTAATGCCTCTCCCTTACACTCTCCTTTTTTCAAGGTTCACAAGCAAGTTAAACCATCTGGGCAGCTCCCAGCTCTGAGGGCCTTCCAGCCTTTCTAAGCAGTTTTAACCCTTCCTTAGAAGCAGGGATGGACAAGAGAACAGGTGGCTGGACCCACCACCACACACAGAAAACACACATACCCAAGAACACACACACACGCACGCAACCCCTACCGGACAGACGTATTCGCAGCAAAATAATGTAAAAGACTGAGAAGCCACAAGCAGGAAAATGAAGGAAAAGCTAAATTTAAGGTTTGCTTTGCCTTTCCTACCTAAAAGGAAACCTGTCTTCAGTGTGACACTCTCTCCGGAAGTCTCGCAGTTTACTTGCCTGTTTCCCCCATTAGACCATGGCCAAGTCTCCACGCCTCATGCCCCACCCAGGGCTGGAGCATAGTAAGCCCAAGAAAATGTCTACAGAATGAATTAACTATGCTCCTTGAGGGCAGGGGCAGGCATTTGTAGATCAACAGAGCTCATAATGTCGACACCTGCTAATCCCCTGAACAGGCATTCATTAATCCTACCTGAACTTTGATACCGAGCAACTGGCAGAAAAGGATCATAAGGTACATTCGGCATTTAGGAGGCAGTGGCTTAAAGTCCAGCGACAATCAATGGCAGTGTCACAGAGCAGTTAAACCCACAGACACCGGAGCCAGGCTCCTGGGTTTGAATCCCACCTATGAGTAGTGTAAACTCAAGCAAGTGACTAAATTTTCTCTGCCTCAGTTTATTCACCTATACAATGAAGATAATGATGGTGCATACCTACCAGGAGGATGGGCTCAGGTCAGTGATTTAACATGCTTAGTGCATCACCCCGTGCATTTACTGTATGGAACTGTTTGCTATTATTACTCCATGGAGGGATAATGGGGAAAGAGACCTCAAGTTTAAGGTTCAATATAAGAACCTGGGGTCCCAGGGTCCTCTGTTTATCACAAGAGAAGGTGGGGACTGAAGAAAGTAGAGTGGAGTGTGTGCAGATGAATACAGCAAAGCAGCTTCTCATTGCCCAGAGCTGTGTTTCTCACGGTGCAGACCCTGGAGCTCCTGCCTCACATTCAGCTGAGTTGCTGGGTTAAAATGCATAAGACATCCAGGCCTCCCTTCTTCCCATCCCAGCCCTGCTGAATCAGACTCTCCAGGGTGGGTGCCAAGGAAGGCGCATTTTAACAGGCACTCCCAAGAGATTCACGGGTCCACAAATTTAAGAACCATCGGACCAGAAAACCTCCTTAACTAGAGGATCCGTGTCTATTTGCTCAGCACCGTATCCTCCAAGGCTTTGCACAATGCCTGACACACAGTAGACGCTCAACAAATTTCAGATGAATCCACTCAGTGGCTACAACTCTACAAGTAATCATTCCAATTTACTTTAAGTCCCACTATGTGTCCATCACATACAAAGCAAGCCTGAATCAGACAGACCACTTTGTTCGTTCATTCATTCTAAAAATATTTATGGAGTGCTTATTACATACCAGATTAAACATCATGAATAAGGTTACTTAGAAATAATTTCAGATAGCAGTAAATGCTACGGAGCTAATGAAGCAAGGTGAGGGATGGAACAGGCTCCTGCCCTCATTAAACTCAGAGTCTAGAGCTGCGCTGTCCAATAGAACTTTCTCTGAGAGATGATAGAAATGATCTTTTCTGCACTGTCCAGTGGGAACCACTAGCCACAAAGAGCTATTAGTCATTTAAAATGTGGCTAATGGGTCCAAGGAACTGAGTTTTTAACTTTATTTAATTGTAATTAATTTTAATTTTAATAGCATGTGTCCAAATTGGGCAATGCAGACAGAAATACGTAATTATTGCCTTGGAAATCACAAGGCAATATGCATTATGGGGAGGGGGGAGGGAGGTATAGTACATCATGTGCTATCAAATGCCTCTCACCCAATTACCAGATGCCCCAATGTCCTCTGGCTCTGGGAATTGAAAGAACAAGGTCAGGTACAAGGCACTGTACTTGGGCTGGAATTTTTATAGCCTATGATCAGTTGGAAGTGGTATGCAATCCCCACGAAGCCTCAGAAACTGCAGTTCAAGAACACACCACCATCTGCAAAGCCTGCCCCCAGCTGCCAAAGAGATCTCTTCTTTCTCCGTCATTCCGTTGATGGTCATTTTGTCCTTGGCTAGAACGTCCCACTGGGCCCAATACACCAAATGGATTTTATGAGATTTCTTCGCTTCAAGCATAAGTACGAATACAAGCCTCCTAAATTCCACCGGAAAATTGGTTGCTAATCCAAACATTTCATAAAATTAGAACTCATTGTGAGGCTGAAAGGAATTCAGACTGTGCTGCCACCAGAGAAATGCAAAATATTTTTTATAATTTTTCCTTCATGAGCTGTTTTAAGAAGCAAGTGCTGCTTTCGCTTGAAGCAAAGGAAAAGTAATGGTAGAGTTTTGTTTTTGTTTTGTTTTGTTTGTGGTTTGCAAAAGCATCACCAGATTTTTTTTAAAAGGCAAGGAATCCCGCCCATCTCCCTAATCCCTCAACTGGCAGATAATAAACCTTTCCAAACTCAGCTGCATCTTGCTTGTTTATAAGACTAATTTTTTCTGGAAAATGGGATTTTTGTGCCTTAATTTTCTTCCCAGGCTTTAGCCCCAGAATATTTAAATCCTGAGATTTCATTAGCAGCAGAGATATTGCAATCATTCATTCTTGCATAAATGCATGCATGCTACCAATATTTATTTGCCAGATGCTGTTGGATGCTCTTGGTACAGATCAGTAAAAGAAACTGACAAAAACCCCTGCCCTGGTGGAGCAGCCCTTCTAGCAAAGGACAAACCAGGGAGAATGCAGCAACCACATGCTGAAGCAATTTGGGACAAGACATAAAGACTCACAAGATGCCGAATCTGGAAAGGGCTGGAATGTAAGGTCCAAGACAGCAGGGACCTCGTTTGTCTGATCGCTCTGTCCCTGTCATCCAGAGCAGTGTCTGACACATAACAGGTACTCAATAAATACTTGTGGAATGAATAATGGATCGTAAAAAAAAAAAAAAATTCTTGCCCAGAGCACTCATCTTACAGATAAGTTAGCTGAAGCCATAGAAGGGACGTATCTCGCCCAAGGTCACACAACTCAAATTGTGACAATGTTAAGACTAGCGCCCAAGTCCTCTAACATTCCCAGATGCATAACACTACAATGGCTATTCAACAAATATGTATTGCATCCTTATCATATACCAGGCACTGGGAGTACATAAATGAGGATGGCACAGAAAAATTAGGATCATGGAACTACGTTACTCAAATAGCTGTTTGCACAAGCTGGATGACAACTTCTCTGAGTTTTAAGTCTGGGTTTGACAGTGTCTGTCATCCTGCTCTGCAGGTTTAAAGCCAAAGCAGAGAGCTGCAGAAGCTTCCAAGGCCGAGCACCTGTGAGAAGAATGGAGCCCAGTGGCCACAACCACGAGCCCTGAAATTGGGCAGCCCACAGCCCCAAATCCTGGCTCTGTGACTTTGGGCAAATCACCTGATTTCTCTAAGCCTCCGCTTCCTCGCCTGCAAATTGAATGAAATAATAATACTGGCTCCCAGGAGAGAAAGCATGTAGTTAGAACAGCACCTGGCACACAGTAACAGCTCCCTAAATGTTTCCTGCTATTAGGATTCTCAGGGTAAGACTCCCCCTTTTGCTCTGAGCCTTCCTATGTATTCAGGCAGGTGGATGCAACTGAGTGGAGATTTCTACTTAATCCTTCTCCTCTCCAGGATTTCTGCCACCAACTGCTGGCACACCCACTCACACATGTGTTCCCTCCCCAAGCATTCCGCTTGATTCTGTCTGGGAAACAGATATCAATTAACCAGCGGGAAGATGCAAAGTGAGGTTCTTACTGGAGTGAGAATCTGTCTCCTTAAACGGACCAGCAGGGAAAGTTGGACCACGGGACCGAGGATCTAGAAGTGACAAGTCAGATGCACATTCTAGCATCAAACGTGGATGAGAGCTGTGTGGGCAGAGGTCACATCTTACGCTCTGCTGTCTCTCCAATGCCTGGCACAGTGCCTGGCACAGAGAAGGAGAGTAACAAATACAGGGATAAATATTTTTAAGCCCCCTCCCTGGGAAAGGCAGAAGGAACACCCGCCACTAGAAAAAATGGCAGAGATATTTCTGCTCCTCCTTGGAGAGCAGTCTAGGGTCATAGCTAAGCTCGGACAGACAGTGGGTTCCACTCCTGCCTTCCTCGAGGTCCACGTGGCGTGGCTCTGGGCCTCCGCTCCCACTGCTGGAAAGTGGGGTAACGAGAGCATCTGTGGCATAGGATGGTTCTAAGAGATCAGTGAGAGAACACTGGCAACACACAGAGCTTACAAGTGTAAGCTTTATTTTTTCATCTTTAATGATGAAAGAGTAGTAGACATGCTAGTCAAGTCTTCCCTTTAAGTGAGATTACTAAAAACAAGCCCTTCCCATGGCGGGGAGGTTCTCTCCTCAGTCTACTCATTCCTAGGATCTCACCTTGAGTCCATCTGTCACCTGGGATCAAAGTGCTGCACTTCCCTTGGTGCTAAATGCCCAAACCACCGCTAGAGCCTTGGGGAGGACTAAAAGGTGCCCCCAGGGAGACCCAAATACAAAGCCCAGGGCAAAGGCAACCCAGGACCCTGCCCCACACCCCCTCTGTGAACAAAAGCAAAGCACAACCCTCCTGCCTAGACCGTAAGTATCTAAAGAATGAACAAAGATGTTTCCAAGCAACCCAGCAGAACATGAGCTTGCTCATCTCTGAATCCCAAGGAAAAACAGCTCACATTTCATGAGAACTGGCTACTGCTGGGCACTGTGCTCAGCCCTGTCCATGTGTGTGTGACCCGACAACCCAGGAGGCAGGTTCTACAATTATCTGCTTTTACAGATGAGTAAAATGGCAGGTTCTTTCCAGGTGAGCACTTTCCGTCTCACACAGTCTAGTTCAGAACCCACCTCATCGTCGCACTTAATACCACCTGCCTAGAGCTGAAGGGGGCACATTCGAAAGGCCTCCCTGGCACAGGCTGACACTCTCCAGAAGGAAAACTCTCCTTGCACTTGAGTGTGTGTTAACGGAGCCTGCACCAAACCATCCCAAGGGGATTTGAGAACTGAAGATACTTCCCTTTCCCGGCAATAAGGAGTTCTTCAGCCAAAAGCCAGGCAGCAGGAAACGAAGTCTCTGTTTCACCCATTCAATTCCAAGAATCCTAGTATTCTCTTCCTATGAGCTGGCTAGAACCTCTGAGGATGTTTTGTCTGAGCCCCTCAACTTACAAGTGAACAAAGGGGGTTCAACACGGGGACACCTCGCATATGCAGTGCACCGTGCCCGGCTCCGAGGAACCGAGACGGCCACAATAACCTCCTCCCTGTTCCCAGAGGGCCCCTTCCAAGAATAACATTTATAGGCCATCCACTGCGGGCTGTGCACTTTCTAAGAACTGAGCCTATAACTCACTGACCCTCATAACCATTCCCATTTCACAGATGAGGAAACTGAGGCACAGAGGAATTTCTCAGGGTGACACAAGAGGTTAGACGAACCCAGGCAGTCTGGCCCCAGAGGTCACTCCCTTGACCACAGAAGCCACCTCTTAGATTCGCGAAACAGATCGCCCACTCCCCTTCCCACCACCCTGTAAAAGACTGGAATGTGTCTTTTGACAACTGGGGCAAATCACACACAAGCCGAACCCAATTCATAGTAAAATGACAGCAGCTGGCAAGGATTTGTTCTAACCTGGTGCAATCAGCTGCCTTTGTGGCCTTCGAGTCACATCAATATTAGGAGCTTGACATGGACAGAAGGGAACGGGACCCCTTTAGGAGATACTACTAGAAAGAAGCAACTACTTTTTCCTGGGAATCGGCCTTTCAGCCAAACAGATTAAAGTTGAACCCTGAGCAACTTCAACAACACCCTCGCCTTACAGGAAAGGTGCTAAACCTACCACAGCTTCCTCTTAGCTCCATCCCCTTGGAAATCTCCTCTTGGCTCTCAATGTCTCTTATGAAAGTAAATAAAGAGGAATTCTTTTCTCAAGTTTAAAAGGCAAATCATGGTGGTGTTTTTTCCAGATATGCATTAACTATGCACTCCAGCAGGTTTACAGTTTTTAAAGTGCTTCATTTACAACCCTGGATGAAATGTTTTGAAAACCTTGCAAATGCATCTTGCATCTAAGGCTTGCACGCTCTGCAGAGACGAACACCAGGGCTTCTCAGATGGGAATCTGGGAGCTTTAGAAGACAGAAAAGTGTGGGAGGAGCGCAAGGAAACTGCAGAGCGCCAAGGAATGGCGGGGAGTAGCCACTGAGGGTGAGGCTGTGTCCGGGGTGGGCTGGAGTCTCCTGCTCCCCAGCAGCTGTGAGGGCTGCAGTGCCAGGCTCTCACAACGCGGGGAGGCTAGGGGTGATGGAGATAAACGGGAGGACAAACCCTGCGGGGCCAACTGCTGCCTCCCTCCTTCACAGAACCCTCCCTTCTTGGGATTAGTGGTGCATTCTTCATGCACTTGTTCATTCATTCATTCATTCATTCTTTTTTTTTTTTTTTTTTTTAAGTTTTTATTTTTTTTTGGATCATTCTTTCTTTCCATTTGGACTCTTTTTTTTTTAAGATTAAAATTATATTTTTATTTTTATTAATTTTTATTTATTTTTTTAATCTTCATTTTATTGAGATATATTCACATACCATGCAGTCATACAAAACAAATTGTACATTCGATTGTTCACAGTACCATTACATAGTTGTACATTCATCACCTAAATCAATCCCTGACACCTTCATTAGCACACACACAAAAATAACAAGAATAATAATTAAAGTGAAAAAGAGCAATTGAAGTAAAAAAGAACACTGGGTACCTTTGTCTGTTTGTTTCCTTCCCCTATTTTTCTACTCATCCATCCATAAACTAGACAAAGTGGAGTGTGGTCCTTATGGCTTTCCCAATCCCATTGTCGCCCCTCATAAGCTACATTTTTATACAACTGTCTTCAAGATTCATGGGTTCTGGGTTGTAGTTTGATAGTTTCAGGTATCCACCACCAGCTACCCCAATTCTTTAGAACCTAAAAAGGGTTGTCTAAAATGTGCATAAGAGTGCCCACCAGAGTGACCTCTCGGCTCCTTTTGGAATCTCTCTGCCACTGAAGCTTATTTCATTTCCTTTCACATCCCCCTTTTGGTCAAGAAGATGTTCTCTGTCCCACGATGCCGGGTCTACACTCCTCCCTGGGAGTCATATTCCACGTTGCCAGGGAGATTCACTCCCCTGGGTGTCTGATCCCACGTAGAGGGGAGGGCAGTGATTTCACCTTTCAAGTTGGCTTAGCTAGAGAGAGAGGGCCACATCTGAGCAACAAAGAGTCATTCGGGACATTCATTCATTCTTACTGAGCACTACCATATGCCTGGAACTGAGCTACAGACCAGAAACATGGCAAATACGATAGATATCATTCCTGCTTGCCTTCTAAAGGGGGAGAAAGGGGAGGGGGGGCACAGACAGACAAACAAAGACACTCTACATGCTCTGAAGGAACGGAGATCCAGAGATCCAGGAATAAGGAAGTGGGAGTTTAGAGATCCCAGCACGGGCCTTGAAGGACACAGCAAATTCAGAGTTTGATCTCCACGCAATCGAAGATAAGGTTTCCGGTACTCTAAGCAACTGCCTCTCACCAAAATAAAAATACTAGCTCTCCTTTTTAAGAATCTACTTCCGCAGGCTAGTCTCATGGCAATCCCACTTGGTAGGATATTGGGAAGCCCCATTTTTCTAGATGAGAAAACAGATGCTCAACTAAAGCGTACAGCTCATCCAGGATCACCTAGCTACTGAGGAGCAGGGCAGGATTTGAATTAAAGTCCGTCTGATTCTACAGCTGTGATTTTTCCTCTATCCCTCATTTGTCCAATGTTTTGAATTGTTCTTAGATTATTCCAGATGTATTAGTCACATATCTCTAACTAAAATTCTAGGTATCTCAATGGCAGGACTCATCATCTTCTCCTCTGAAATTTCCCTCAGCCCTGGGCACATGAGAAAGTGCTCATTATATACATCTGCTTCATTGCTAGATCTGTGTGCTTACTACCAATGCATGTTGGATTTTTCTGCTGGTGAAACACTGGCCCCAGAGCAGCAATAAGTAGTGGCTAATAAAAGAATGATGGAAGCTACCACCAGGGCTGCCCCATACGGGCACAGGAGCTCAGCTCGGAGAGCACGGGGATGGCATAGCCCACACCACTGTCCCTGAGCCACAAGGGTGGGGGACTGCTTCCTGCCGGGAAGGGAGCCTTTCTCCTGATTCACACAAAGGTGTCTTTTACACTAGCAACGGTCCTGGGTGCATTTACTGAGCACCTACTCCATGCCAACCACTGGGCCGAAGGCTTAGTGACATCATCCCCTTGAACCTTCTCAACAATCCCACAAAATAAGAAATGTTTCTTATTTTCTACATTTGAGAAAACGGAGGATAAAAGGAGATTGATAACTAGCACAAGGTCACACAGCTGTCAAGAGGTGGGATGGAATTTTGACCCAGGCAGGCAGGCTCCAGGGCTTGCTCACAGGACACTGCCTTCTACTTTTTATACAGAATGAGTGGGAGAGTCCATGGCCCTGCAGTTTGGAATCTCGGAGGCCTGCTAGGCAGGCTTCCACCCAACTCCCTGCTCCCCAACCACCACCCCAAGCCCCAATTTTTTTTAATACCAACTTTATTGAGATATAATTCAGATACCATACAACACACCCATTTAAAGTGTATAATTCAATGGTTTTTTGTTCATTCATAGAGTTGTGCAACCGTCATCACTATCAATTTTAGAACATTTTCATCACTCCAAAAAGAAACCCTAAACTCATTAGCAGTCACTCCCCACTTCCCCCCAAACCACCCAGCCCTAGGCAACTGCTAATCTACTTTCTGTCTCTATGGATTTGTCTATTCTGGACATTTCATATAAATGGAACCATATAATATGTGTTTTTTTGTGTCTGGCTTCTTTCACTTAACAGAATGCTTTCAAAGTTTATCCATGTTGTAGCATGTATCAGTACTTCATTTATTTTTATTGTCAAATAGTATTCCATAAATAATACATAAACATCCCATTAAATTATGGAATAAAGTATTCCATAAATAATATTCCATAAATAAAATGGATATACCACATCTTATTTATCCATTCCTCAGTTGATGGACATCTGGGTAGTTTCCACTGTGGGGCTATTATGAATAATGCTGCTATGAACATCCGTATTCATGTTTTTGTGTGAACATGTGTTTGCTTTTCTCTCAGGTATATACCTAGGAATGGAATTGCCCAACCCCAGTTTCAATGTGCAGTTAAAAGCTTACCGAAGAGCCTGGCCATGAATTCAACATCTGGCTGCTCCTGGGCCATTTCCAGGGAATTTTATCAATAGAGCCAGACTCCACTCATGGGTGGATCATCTGGCCCAGCCCCTCCCAGTCAAGGGCCTGGGATCTTCTCATTCCTGCACTGTATACTGTCATCTGCGCCAGCACAATGATAAATGCATTCTGCTTTAAAGCAGATACTTCACAAATCATAACTTACAGATGCTCCAGGACTTTCATGTGGGTAAGACAAATGAGACTTATGCTGTCTGACTCCAGAGCCACTGAGGACAGGAAGCCATGGCCAGGAAGCCAGCAAGCCTGGATGTATGTCTCTCCCTGATGAACGGGTGAGCAAATATAGCAGAAAGGGAATTTGTGGAGGGAAAGGTCTGTCTGTCTTTGCAGGGTTTGCTACATAATTCATTTCCAGGCATTATCTTTTCTTCTCAGCAAATCTGAATGCTCCTGGAGATCAGAAATGATGACCAACAGCCTTTACACCTCCTAAGATATTCACTTGCTCACCTTATGCACTTCAGTTCTATCCTACAAGCCTTTGTTGAAGACCTACTATGTGCCTGGCACCACGCAAGGTGTTGGCAGTAGGTGGCAATTTGGGATGGATTCAAGATGGTTAACAGGGCTTAAAAGACAAGATACCCTGACTCAACCCCTGCTCTCCCGCTGCTTCCCGGAAGGAAACAAGATTCAAGACGTCCTGTCACATGGGTGCATTTCTGTCTGCAGTCAGGGAGTGATCCAGCTGACCTCCCCAGAGGCCCCCTAGGGATGTGGGGTCTCAGGCTGTCTTGGGAAACAAAGGGCTCCGTGTGTGTCCAGGTGGAGAGCGAGCTTCCTGACCTGATTCATTACAACCCACTCTGGCAGTGAGCCAGAAGCAGACATGTCTCTCTCCCACAACTTGACTTCTGATCCTTATCTCCTCACACCTCCACTCTTGTGAAAACCTCTAAGCTGGTCTCCCTGCACCAAGCCAGAATGCCGGACGGATGCGCTCAGAGCCCCATTTTGATCAGAACCAGCTCAGCAGTGCCCAGGAGCAGCGAAAGGGAGGGTTAAAGGCAAGGTCTCCACCTTCACACTGCCCGGGTCCACAACTGGCTCTGCTGTTGTGTGTGACCCTGGGTAGGCTATTTAACCACCCTGTGACTCAGTTTCTTCATCTGAAAATGGGATGATAAGAGGATTGTTATGAGGGTTAAATCAGTTCATATGCTCCCCACATGTTAGAAGCACTCAATATGCATTAGCTATGATGGTAATTATTATTATTGAATTTTATTATTACTTCTCCTATCCTAGTCCCTTCTTACCAATCTTGTCTCCCACAGCACCCCGGCAGGAACCTTGCATTCCAAGCACCTGGTCTGCTCGCTGTTGCCCAAACACACCTGAAGGAACACCCTAGAAATCTGCCCTGCATTGCAGTCTTCTGCAATCCCAATCAAGGGTCATCTTCAGTAGCACGTGCCCTCTGTCAGCTGGAGGAGAAAACTCCTTCCTTAATCCTAAAGTATGTACATGCCCCCATCCCTATATCCCCTTCCTGAAGACCAGCATGAAACCACCAGGAAAAGGATCTCCGGATGCTGCCCTTCCTGCGCCACGAGTGAAAGGACCAAGCCCTAAGCCAGGGGCCACCAGCTGGGCAGCAGCAGGAAGGTTCTCGAATCCTCCAGCAGCTCTGGGCTTGTTGGACATTTTTAACTGTATGACCCTCGGCAAGTTACTTAACCTCACAAAGTGTCAGCTTCCCCAACTGTAAAATGGATATAACTAGAGTGCACAACTCGTAGGGTTGATAAATGAGAAAAATGTCCGTAAAGCGCTTAGCACAGCAAGACACACCCCAAGTTCTCAAAAAGGTCAGCTGCAAGTTAATGATGGTAGCCATGGCAGTAGGAGCAGGGTGCTGGGTGGGGGGTTGCCCCTCTCAAAGATCTGACTGAATTTGATGAACTAAGCTTCAATGAGCTACACGCCAACTTGGAAATCACCTGAAATAATCTGAGTCCTCGAAAGAAAGGGAGCCCGTGGCCTAGGAACTGCTCACACTGGCTCCTCCTGCAGACTGTAAGCTCATGTCTGGATCTTACTCATCTCTGTATCCCAGCATTTAACATGGCCAGTAGCATATGGCAGGTGGTAATAAATCTTTGTTGAACTGAACAGAATCAGTTCAATATTTGGAAGTACATTTCATCTTTGCTATTGGAGTATAAATTCTTTCTCTAGTAAAGTTTTACTAAATGAGTGATGTAAAAATATTTAGCTGAGAATCAGGTTTTCTAGACCCAGCTCAGTCAGTTACCAGCTGTGCAACCTCAGAAAAGTCACTTAACACTTCTGAGCCTTACTTTTCCCTCCTCTGGGATAAAAAGTTTGGACCATATGTTCGCCGAGGCCCCTTATGTCCTAAAACCAGGTTTGGGCCTTTGCAGCAACACACGCCTGGTGGCATCCACGTGGCTCCCTGGCACAGCAGCCCAGCTCATTCATTTCCCAATCTGATCCCCAGTTTTCCAGCACAAGGCTATGAATAACATTTGACCGGTGCTTAAAACACACCTTTTTCGTCAAATTCCTTCTGAGGCAGACCCAGGGGTGCACGGTGCCCATCCATCCTGCCCCTCCCATCCTTGACCCTCCCAGAGACCTGTCCCCTGCTCACATCATACCACACACTGCCCACAGAGATAACTTGGTGCAGAGAGAAAGGAGAACTTGGCCTTTGGCAGGGAGGTGGTTGCATGACACCTCTCCCCAGAAAGTTGTTTGTTTCTTGTTTTTGTTTTTTTGGCAATGTTTTGTGTGTCCTGAAGGTTCAGGAAGTTTGGCTCAAACAAAACATGCTGTATTATGACACAGGGGCTCACCCCACAGCCCTGCTCAAAACTGTATCAAAACAAAAGTTGTGCAATAGACCAGGCCCAAATTCAAGACCTTAGAAATGAGTTTAGATTCTATCTGAATCTGGATGATTGTCTCAGCTTCCTGTGGTGCACCTCCCTAATTATCCTAGCATGCATTTAATTGCCCTGAAAAGTTGATTATTCCCCCTTCCTCCCTCTGTGATACAAGGCCAATTGTCCAACACATCTGATGGTCTTAAAATTTAAATGAAAGTCTAAATGAGATGAGAAAATCTACTCAAAGGAGGACTAAATTGACTAATTTCCCCTCTTGAGGCTATACATAGATTATTGTATTTGATTCTCACAAGTCCATGAAATGGGCTATAAATAGCCCCATTTTACAGATGAGGAAGCTGAGGTTTCAAAAAGTTGCAGAGCTTGTCCAAGATCAAAGGCAGGAAGTGTAAGTGAAGGATCTGAATATAAACTGGGGTTCTTGGCTCTTCCACAAGAGTGCCTCCTTATTGGGTTGTGAATCTCTGGAACAAGCCACTTTGCATCCTGGTCTCACAGACATGCTCAAGCAAACGGCTGAAGAACTACATTTGGGACAGAAGACGGGAGGATGCCTGGATCGGGCCAAGGGCTGCACCTGCTGACTCCAAGCTTCTCATTCACAACTCCCTTCGGAGCTACCTTTCACAGAATATCAACAATGATGTTATGTTGTGTTGTGTTTTGTTTTGTTTTCAGAAAGCCCTGCCAGATGTGCAATTAAAAGCCACAACATTATCATTTTTAGAAACGTCTCTCTCATCTGAGAGGGGCCCTTGCTTTCCACCCGAGTGTTGATTTCACAGCATTGCAAACAGCCTTTCGCTCACCCAGCCTAAGATTTGAGGCCCCTGCATCAGCAGAGTGGGCTAAAGCCACAGCCCCTCTCAAGAGATGCTATAAAGAGCATTTGTACAAATGAAAATCAAACATCACTTCAGGACTCTACCCAAAGATTGAAAAGATACGCAGACTGTGCTCTCCAAATTCTCCTCTACTACACCTCAAAAGCAAGTTGTGGATGTTTATTGCACCATCAGAACCAGAAGACAACTCCAAGTTCATACTTTATATGACAATTTCTTGCTTCTCTTGACAGATTCTGAGTCACCAGCACTGTAGGGACAAGAACAACTTGCTGGCCAATTTTTGTTTTTTTTTGTTTTTTGTTTTCAGCCAGACAAGGGGAATTTTCCACCTGACAATTCCTGTTTCTCACTTTAAGTTCTTCCACCATCTGTGAGCACTGGGCTCAGCAAGGGGAGCACTCGGGGCCAAGGAGGGTTTCCCTTCCCCGAACCTCAGTTTTCCCATCTGTTTAATGCAAGGTGTCATCCAGATGATCTTGCTAACCTTCTAAAGTTATCTACCCAGCAGAAGCAGCCCCCTGAAGAAACGAAGCAGGTTGGGGGTTACCAGTGTCTGGGCCTGGATATGCTGCCAAATTCAAAATCTTCACATAATTTTTGAGTAAAACAAGAGATTTAACTGAATTTAATAGCACAATGGGAAACTGAACCCAAGCTAGACAATACCTGGTCGGGACTCAGGTCTTGCGCCTGAGAAACGAGACTCCGCTGTTCCCAGGGCGCCCCCTAGTGGCCATTTGACTAAATCCAGACGGAATGCTCAGAGTTTCTGCAAAGAAAGAGCAAGACACCCGCGGAGAGAAAGGCAGGCTCCTGCTTACTGATGCAAGTACTTTTCACCAATCCTAGTCTGTGGATCAGATGGCTGGAAGAACGCCTGGCAGGAAGCCCCAGTGAAGCTCCAAACGAAGTCTGCCATAAGGAAAGGTTTCATGCTTCCAAGGAGTTTGAAGCAGCTCCCCAAAGCATTTAGGCAATTTCTGTCCCCTCACAAAACACGGGACACACCCTTACCACTCAGGCCCTCACATGCTCACATCCTCAACCTGCAGCTCGGAACCGCATCTATCTGTTTTTCATTACTCCTCCTTCCAGCTTCCCTGCGTGATTCTTCAACAGCTATTAAGACAACATGACCAAGGAGCTAAGCTTAGCTTTTGCTTATTCAACAATCAGCCTGGGGAATATCACCTCAGAAGAAAAGCATGAATGAAGTGCATTTTTCTCAGCCTCTTCTTCCATCTTTACAGCCCAACTCCTCTTGAACATGTTCACACTACAAAAATGGCACCTGCTACAGTGAATTCTCAAATACTTGCTTGCTATAGAGTTTATGACAGAAGCAGCTTAAAAAATCTAATGTACATCTCCAATTTCCAAATAACTGATTACAGACTTTTTAAAAAGCTAGCGGAAAAAGTTACATCAACCCAGTGAAGCTGAGAAATGAGGAGAATATCCAAATCACTCAAGTCCCGATAACATTCAGATATTTTAGAATTTGGGGGCTGAACTTTGCTGATGGTGTCTCATTTTTTCCATATAACTGTCCCTGTACAAATGCAAAACAAAAATGTCAACATTACCTGCCACTTCATTCGACAGTTCATTTCATTTTTTCCCTGTGGCCATTTATTAAGTTTATAAGCAGCCCTGGGCCGCGAAACACCCCCAAAAGTGCACACAAGGAGTCCCATAATTAGTTCCATACTTTGGCCTTAAATCGATTATAATACATCTGATCTGCTTCAAATCAAAGAGCCATGTTAATTTTCTGCCACACACCACACAAAATCTTTCTGCAACAGTCAGACACTTTGAACCCAACCCTCTAGCCACAACCAGTGTGGATTTCAATGGGCTGTTCCACAGAAAGGAAAATGACAAGGAACCAAAGCTGGGATGGTGCAGCGAGACCCCAGGGCATTCAAAGCGCTCCTTGGGTCTGTGGAAATGGTGCTGGGACCCTGGCAACGTCTCAGCTGTCAGAGGGGGTGGGACCGCTGGCCAGATCCCCTAAGGATTTGGTAGCCCTGCAGCGGCACCTGAAATGCAATGCGTCTGCTGCCACTCAGCGTAGGTCCTCCCAGAAGCCACGATGCAAACTGTCAGGCTTGGAGCAGCCTTTATTTTTGCTCCCCAGCTCCTTCTCTTAAAAAAACAAAAACAAAACAGGCACAGGTTTGCTCTCCCTTTACAGCTACAGCATCAGGACGACCGGGAGTCCAAGTGAGAGGACACGGAGAGAGGGTCTGTGGATGGCTGGGTGGGTAAGGAGACTGCATTTGCCTACAGGACAGCACGCTTGGCACCGGCTCTGAGATGAGGATGCGAATCTGTTTGGAGTTGGAGAAATACGGCATTCCAGGGCATAGTCTGAATGCGTGCCCGCGAGGGAGACCCTGATGGTCCCGACGCTGCAAAATGTTTGCAAATCATAAACACGACTTTGCTGTTGGGATATATATATCCCAATATATGTATATATTACATACAGGTTGTAACAAGTGTTTCGGTTAAAAGACACCCCTGAGTCACGGGGTGCTGGGGGACAGTGAGGAGTCTGGAGGGGTCCCGGGAACCCCTCTCCCACAAGAAAGGCTCAGCACGCACAGACCCCCGCCCCGCGCGCTCTCAGACCCCAGCCGCGTTTAGTCGGGCACCCCCGGGGATTTCCTCACTCACCACTCTCCCGGAAAACCTCTCGGTAGCCCTTTTCACTTTGCCATAGGTGCCTTTGCCCAGGGTCTCCTGCAGCTCATAGCGGTGCTTCAAGTTGTGCTTGTGGTGATGCCGCTTCACCCCATGCGGCTTCCTGGGCTCCGGGGCAGCCGCCGCCGCCACTGGAGCTGCGGTCGCCCCCGCCGCCGCCTCCGGGGAAGAGCCCGGCGCCCCGGGCCCCAAGTCCCGGCCGTCCCCCGCCGCGGGCGCAGCGGCCCCCTCCATATCCAAACGCGGGGCAGGCCGAGCTGGAGAGGGTAGGACCGGGATGCAGCGCTCAGCGTGTCGGGGTCTCCGCCGAGGGAAACCGGGGTGCGCTCAGGGTCGCCTCCGCAGCATGAAGCAAACGGCCCGGATCCCGCTTGGGCTGCAGCTGGGTCACTGGCGGCGGCCGGGACTGCACATCTGGCGCCCCCGGCGCGCACGGTCCGCGCACCGCCCACCGGCCGCCGCGAGCTGCGGAGCGTCGGGCGAGGTGGCGCTGGTGGCAGGGGAGGCCGTGGTGTTTGCAAGAGGGAGGGGAGAGGGGTGGCTCCGAGAGCAGGAGGGGGAGTGTTATGTGGGGCGCCGCGCCCCCCAACCCCTCCCCGGGGGGACGGGCAGACGGGGCGGGAACGGGGGCGGCGCGCACGCTCGGCCCCAGGGAGGGGGAGCAAGGGGCGGTGTGGCCGGGGCTTTCCCCACCTCCCCACCACCCCATCCCCCGGTCGGGGGCCACCGCGAGCTGGGAGGGGGATGGGTGCGTGTCGGGACTCGCCCTTTGTGCCGCGCGGATTAGGCCGCGGCGGCAGCCAGGAGGCTTTGTCCTCGTTCCGCCGGGATAGGGACCGGAGGATTCCAAGCCTCGGCGCCCCCTCCTCGAGCACTCCCGGGTTCGCCCGCGGCCGGAGCTACAGAGGGCCCTCCGCCGCCGCCGCCTCCTGCTTCGGCCGCTCGGCCTTTCTTCCTGCAGGCGCCGGAGCGGAGGGAGCGGCTCCCCGAGCCGGGTGGACGGGGAAGCGAGAGCGCCTTAAGCCGGGGGCCGCCGGAGGCCGCTCGTGACCCGGCGAGGAGAGCCACGGGCCCGGGCGCCCGTTCATTTTTTGTTAGGTGTTGCGGCGGCCGCCAGTCCGGAGATTGGGGAGAGGCTGGAGGAAGGGAAGTAGGGCGGGTGTTGGGTTACAGGCGGTGAGTCACTGCAACCCCCTCCCGCCCAGCTAAGGCTGGCACGCCGGCCTCGCAGGCCCCCACCTTCAGCTGGGGAAGGGCCGCGCCCGCCTGCGGCAGCTGAGAGCCCCGGAGCACCCCAGGAAGGACGCTGAGGCCTGGGTCCCGGCGCCCTCCCCAGAGAAGGGAGGAGTCAGGGAGGAAGGGAGAAGCAGGGAGTGCACCCGGGGTCTGCCGCCGACTGCCGGGCCTCTGGCACCATCCGGGACTCCCGCGGGGCTGCCGCCTGGGAGGGGAGGAGAGTTGGGGACGTGGAAGAGATGGGGCGCTGGAGGCGCCAGGACGGCGTTGGGTCCACAGAGGCGCGCGCCCTCCGGGCTCGCGGGGGCCGCCATCGAAGGTGGGCAAACAAGGGGCTTTAGGCCCGGGCCCGGGGTCTGCTGAGCAAGAGTCGACTGGTAGGCCTCTTTTTCCTCCAGAGGTTTCCTCTAACGGGGAGGGTCAGGTCCTGGCTATGGTAAAAAAGACCACATTCCACAAGCTGAGGATCGGGCAGGAAGGGCCTCCAGTCGCGTCTAGGCTGCCCCCCTCCCGCCCCCCGCCCCATTCTCCTTAAGAAGAGGCAAGAAAAAAGGGAAGAAGACAAGAGGAAAAGAGGCCCTAGGGATTTATGTATATATGTATATCTAAATGGTGTGGTATATATACCAGGCTGGGCTAGGAAGGGGGAGATATGAAGAGTGTCTGGGGCGTTGTGTTAATCACCTCCATGAGTCTTTACTTTTGAACCATTGAACCGTTGAACCGTTGAGCTTTCTCTGCAGCAACTCAGTTTCGTGCTTCCCTCTGCGTCTCTGCATCCCTGTTGTCTTCACTCCTGTCTGTCCCTTATCACCTTACTCTGGACTTTTGCAAAGGCCTGTCTTCCTCCTGCACCTACCCTCTGCCAGAATAATGGCCCTGAATTGTCCCCTTCATCATATTCTCTAACTAGGTAGTCTCTACCACACTCTTACTTTTGGTGCTCTTATCTGGCCAAACTTCTCTTCCACTAATACTTGACATAAACCCCTCCGCCCCTTTCTGCCTTCCCCAGACCCACACTAGCTATTGCATAATACAAACACAAAGGCCATATTTATTCAATTCCTGTTCTGTCCAACACCTTTGCAGGGCCTCCCTGCCTCCGTCCTGAAACATGCTTTTATACAGTCTGTAGACATGGTGCCTGTAGATTGGAGTGTCAGAGCAAGTGGCAGGGGGCTTGAGTCCTGGCTTCCCAGTGGATTGGCTGTGTGACTTTGTTTTTTGGTCAGCTCACCTCTCTGAGCTTCAGTTTCTTCTCCTTAAAATAGGGGTTGGAGGATCTGTCTTATAGATAGGCAGATTGCATCTGTAGTGATAATTAAAACTTCCCCAAATATTCTCTGGTTCTTTTGCTCTCCTGGGTAGGAATCCACCATGCCATCCCCTTGAAGTTAGATGTGGCCCTGCAACTTGCGTAAACCGTGGAATGAAAGCAGAGTGATATGTTTTTTCCCGGTGGAAACTTAAAGACACAGAGAGCTGATCACCATGTTCGTGTTTTCCTACCTTGACAAACATGGCTATACGGAGATGGAGCCTCCCCAAGCCTGGGTCTCTATGTAAAGATGTCAGAAGAGCACCAGTCAACCTGCACTGGAAAAGTTGCATGTGTGAATAGCTAATCACAGAGATTTGGGGGGTTGTTTGTTATAGCAGTATAATCTGGTTTACTCTGATAGTGTTATTCCCAAGTGCCTGGGACTTAATCAGGACTTATTGAATGAATGGCACCTACTTTATTGTCAGTTTTGTGTTAGGTATTCTCCATATGTTATCTAAAATCCCCCCGCTACTTGGGAAGGAGGTGCTCTCATCCCTATTTTCAATTGAGGAAACCATATCAGAAAGGTTAAGTAATTTGCCTGAAATCACACAGCTTATAGATAGCAAAGCCAGGATTTAAACCCAGCCTGTCCGGTTCCAAAGCCCATGCTCTTCCCCTTTGCATATGCTGTGCTGCCTCTCCTTAAATGGGAAGGATGGAAAATGCCCAGGACAATGCTTGGCATACAGTCATGCCCAAGCCCTGGGAGTTCCTCTCCAGACCAAATTCCTATAGCATTTATAATTTGAACCACACTTCAGGACAATGTTATCATGCATCATGTGCAAGTGTTTTCACACATAATAAAGCATTTCCTCCAACAAGGTCTCAGGCCACTTGATTAAGAGCTGGACTGCCTGGGTTTGAATCCTTGTACCTCTACCTACCACCTAGGACCACCTCGGACAATTCTTCTCTATGCCTTGGTTCTCTCTTCTGCAAAATTGCAGTGGTAATCCTTTATCCCATGAGGTTGGCAGGCAGATTAAGGGATGTAATATATGCACTCAATAAATCATGGCTATTGATCTTATACTTATTTTTCCTCTCCCATGGCTCCTAACTAGAATCCTGAGCAGTTACAAGTGGTTTAAGCATGCTGCTTGATTAGACTGATTTTTCGCTTCATGCTGGTACAGGACAGATACTGTTAGATCCGTAGTTGGAAGCATGATATCCACGCTATCCCCACAACTTGTATTTACGTACATTTCATTACTTGTTCTTTATTATACTTTCTGTTATGAAAGCAATTTAAAATAAACAAGGTATGTTTACTTTCTCAAGAAATCTTTATTCAGAAAACATAGCAATACTAGCTATCATTTTCCTACTGCATGCAATATATATGTATATAGTCTCTAATCATTATAAAACTGCATGGTGGGTGTTGTGGTCCCCATTTCACTGTTGAGGAAACTGTTTCAAAGAGGTTAAGTCACCTGCGATCAGGCAGTTAGCAACTGCCTGAGTCAGGATTTGAACTCAAATATCTGACTCAAAGACCTTGTTCTATTTTTCCTTTAATTTTTTCTGTTACATGCCTCAGTTACCTGACATCACAAGTCACATCAATGAATGCCTGTCCTTTGGTTGATATTTTTCTCCTGTTTTTCTAGAATAAGGTACTGGGAAGTTACCTTATGAAATTTCTTGCTGTCGTCTCATGGGCATCTGCATTAAATGGCAACACGAAGGGGTTATTGTTCACTGCCCACCAAAAATTCATGCCCTTCCTTCCATAGGGGAACAAACAGGCAGCTAGCTATTCAGTCAGGGATCTATTTCCCAGCCTTGTTGGCATTCAAATTTTGCAGTGTGACTAGTTCTCTCTATTGGGATGTGAGCAAAAGTAATTTTAGTTACTTCTAGGCCAGCATGTTTAAAAACTGGGTATGCCTTCCCTACTGTGCCCAGCTGGAAAACAAGATACTGAGGTTCCAGATGATGATGGAGACACAGGATAAAAGAAGCCTGGGTCCCTGCATCACCTTGAGGAATAAAGTCCCCTTCTGACCGGGAATATTCACATTGGACTGGTATATACATAAGTGAGCAATAAACTTCAATTGTGTTAAGCCCCAGAAATTAGAGGGTTTATTTGTAACAGAGCTAGTATTGCACTCACTAATATACATATAGTTTGCCTTCTATCTGTATTTACATATAAAAACCAAAATGTATTTGGTTCCAAATATTTGATAGCTGTTATAATCTTCTCTACTTGCTCATTCTAGAAGAAAGCAGATGATTTGGGGCCTGAGTTTTTCCTTTAATTTTTTCTGTGTTACATGCCTCAGAGATCAAATTAGAAAAGTATTCGTAAGTCGTAAAACAGCAAGAAACAATTTACTATGCAAAACTATTATTTTCCCACTACGCACCGGGTATCTGGGGCTGAGGATGCAGTTGGGATAAGAAAAGCATGATCCTATCCAGTTTTGGGGTAGAAACAACAATTGACAGCATTCAGCTGACCTCCAGCCACCAAACTTCTTGGGACAACCCAGGCTATTTGCATGCAGAATAGATAACTAAAATGAAAATGAATGTTTACTTACAAATTAAAGCAGAAAGCTGTGGTCCTTCCCTGCTCAGTGGCTGGAGAGATTGTTACAATGTTGATTAAGATCATAAATACCAGAATCAAAACCAGCTGAGTTCTAATGGTAGCTCTACCACTTTCTAGCTATGTGGATCTTGGGCAATTTCCTTTTTGTTTCTCAGTTTCCTCATCTGTGAAATTGGGCTTTAACAATAACTACCTCAAAGGGTTTTCATGAGAATTGCATGATTTAATGCAAAAAAAAAACACTAAGAACAGCAAGAGATGGGTAGTAGCACTCAATAAATTTTGGCCATTAATATTATTTACCCCCTTCCCGCTGGTCTTTTATGTTGTGTATAAAAGGATACAAGTTGTGGTAGGTTGGATTAAGTACCCAAGGCGGGGGGTGGGGGAAGAGATGTTCATAATCTTAATCTAGTCCTGTGGGTGTGAACTTTTTGAAGATGTAATTTTTAGTTAAGGTGTGGCCAAGTGAAAGAAGCTGGACCTTAATCCTGTTATTACTGGAAGCTTTATGAAGAGAAAACCACATGGAAAAGCAAGAAGCTGGAACCTGGAAGAGAAAGGAGAGAACATCACCATGTGATGGGAAAGCCAAGGAACCCCGAGGATTTCCAGCCTCCAGAATGCTGCCAACCCTGTGGGAAAGCAAGTCTTCCAGCCTCTGACATCATAAGACAGTATATCCCCATCATTTAAGCCAACCCATAGTGTGATATTTGTCATAGCAGCCTGGAAACTGAGACAGAAGGGAAGGCTTTTTCATGGGGTTGATATATGACATCAAGAAATAGGATTATAAATAGAATCAGCGGATGTTAAAGGATTCAACTGAAATAATCCAGATGAAGAGTTTACTTTCAATTTCTCATCTACTTCGTGACTGAGGTCAGTAAGATTCTTTTGGGATGAGCATCAGTTTGGAGATCTCCCGTGGTATGGGGACAACCAAAAGAAAAGGAGGCCTGGCTTCTAGCCCCTTGGGCAGCTGCCTTCACCTCTCAGTGATATGATGTCAGCAGGCCAGATCAGTGTCTTAGTTTGCCAGGGCTGCTATGACAAATACCACAAACTGGTGGGCTTAAGCAGCAGGAACTTATCATCTCAGTTTTTGGAGACTAGAAGTCCAACGTCAAGGTTATTAGCAGGTCATTTTTCTCTGTCTTTAATTTGTTGCATTCTGGCAGTGGCTCAGCCACTACCTGCACCATATGGCGGTCTGTCTCTTTCTGTCGCCTCCTCTGGTTTCTACTTCCTGGTCTAATTTCCTTTGCTCATAAGGACTTCGGCCTTATTGGATTAAGGCCATCCCTCGTTCAGCTGGTCTACACCTTAACTAATAACATCTTCCAAGGTCCTGTTTACAGATGGGTTCACCCCCACAGGACCTGGGGTTAGGACTTGAACATGTCTTTTGTGGGGGACATGATTCAGTCTCCAACAATGACTTGAGATGACCCTCTGCCACTGGCAACTCTCAACTCCTTTTGCAGATTTCAGTCTTACGTTCCTTGCCCATCGCATCTCTTCCTACTATCTTTGTGCACGGGTGAAAAATGTGGGGCAGGCAAATGAGTGGCAGCAGTTCCATATGCTTTGTTTTCTCTGTCCTAAACTTTAAACTGAAAAGTAAGATAACTTCTTCCTGGGGGAATAAAAACAACAGGGATCTGTTGGACAGTTCTATCATCTAGAAAAGTAACATCAATGTGATAAATTTCCCACCAACAGGGAAAGCACTGGCTGGACTCCGGAAGCAGGAAACAACACTATGCCACCCTGCAAAGAGTAGCAGCCAGGAAGTTGAGAGCAAATGTCACATGCAGGAACATGCTGGGGTCATGTGGGAATAGAACTCTATTTGGCTACAATGAAAAAGCCTTTGGGTTTCATTGAGGTTAAAGGGGGTAGGGTGGGAAGAGAAAGTGTGATTCTCTATAATGTGCTCTCTGAATGCACTGATGTATTCAGCAATATTAGCAAAGTGTTTATTATGAACCCATCACAATTCTAGGTACGGAGAATACAGAAGTGAACAAAACGAAGTCCCTGTTTTCACTGGGTTTACAGATAGACAATGAGCCATCAGCAAATAAATGTATTATATGAAAGATAATGGTAGGGCTAGTTGGAAGAATAAATCAAGGTAAGGTGGTGAGGAGGGTGAGAAGGGACTCACTGATAAGTTGACATTGGAGCACAGATTCCAAGGAAGCGAGGGAGCATACAATCTGGGTGTCTGAGGAAAGAATCTTCCCGGCATAAGGACTATGGGGTGCAAGGGGCCTGGGGCATGTTCAGAGAGCAGTGAGGAGGCCAATGTGAGTAAAGTGGATTGAAATAGAAGGAGAGCAATAGAAGTTGAAGCCAGAGAGTTAAGGGAGGACCAGACCCTATAGGGCCTTGTGAACCATTTTAAGAACTTTGGATTTTATTCTGAGTCAGGCAGATTCTGACTAGAGCAGTGCCTTAATTAGACTTGGGTTTTTGAAGTCTCCCTCTAGCCACTAGGTTGACAATAGACTTGAGGGAGAAAAGTGATTCTGGCAGGAAGGGGGAGCTATGGCAAATGCTAAGGAGAGCCTCCTACAAGAACTGCAAAGCAGGAATTATAGAATTTCCAGTCGGTTTTCCAGTGCCATCCCCCCTCCACATGGTTACCATGGTTCACTCCTGAAACACACATCTGACTCGGTGTCTCCCTCCTCCAACACTCTGTTGGTCCCCTGTGACCTTCAAGACAAACTCCAAACTCCTTAACCTGACACATAGAGCAGGTGGCAGGGTGAAAGAGCACTGGGGTTAGCATCAAAAAGACCCGGGATAGAACCCTGGCCTTATAATCACCTGCTGTGTGACTTTGCCCAAGTCACTCAACCTCCCTGATCTCGGTTGTTTTCTGTTTCCTCCTAGATATTGTTACCTGCATGTCAGTGTACAAGAGCCGGGGTTTTCCCTGTCTTGTTCAGTGCTTCATATTCAGCACCTAGAACAATGCCTAGCAAATGGTAGGCATTCAGCAAAGATATGTTGAACAAATGAATGAATACATAGCATAAAGACAAATAGGTGCCCAGCAAATGCTCTTTTCTCCTGAGTAATGCTTGTTTCCCTTTTCCTGTATGGTCTGGCCCTAAGAGGCCTCTCCCCGACCTGCCCCTACCCCCAAGCACCCTTCGTTCCAGGGGCATTTCTCACTGTTTCATGCTACTCGGTCTTTGCACGTGCTGTGTCCGCTGCCTGGAAGGTCCCTTTTCCTGTCCTCCAGATGACAAACCCCTACTCATCTTGGAGACCCAGCTTAAGGCATCACCTCCTTTGATCCTGCACTGGGCAGAGCTGAAGGCTCAGTTCTCTATCTCCCGGGCACTCGGTTGCTGGGTCTATGATAGCACTTACCTCAGTTAGCCAACTGGGCACCCACTTCCTCCCAACAGAAATGTAATGTCCAATAGAAATGTAATGCGAGCCACATACGTAATTTTAAATTTTCTAGCAGCCACATTATAAAGAAGTAAAAAGAAACAAGTAAAATTAGTTTTAATACTGTATTTTACTTTAACCAATATATCCAAAATGTTATAATTTCAAGATGTAAGCAACATAAAAATTCATCAATGAGATATTTTATAGTCTTTTTTATCGTATTTCTTATTGTAGAATATAACGTATATACATAGAAGTGACAACTTTCCAAGTGCAATTTAACAAATAGTTAGCAAATTTCAAAGAATATTACAGGTTACAGTTCCACAGTTTCAATTAGATCCTTATTGTGAAATATAACATATACACAAAAAAGTAATATCATTCAAAGTATGATTTAACATAGTTATATAGGAAATTTCCAAAGTTGTTATGAGTTACAGTACCATAGTTTCAGTTATTTCCTTACTATGGAATATAACATATATACAAAATGTGATGGCTCTCAAATTACAATTTGATAAGCAGCCATAGAACAAATTTCAAAGGATGCTATGAGTTACAGTTCCACCGTTTCAATTCTTTCCTTCTAGCTATTCTAATACCATCGCAACTAAGAAAAAGAAAATTATATAAAGATTCAGTATTCGTAATCCTTTGTTAAGTTCCATCTTGTCTGTTGCTACCCCTTCCTCTGGTTTAATCACTTTCCCGATCTTCAGGGATGTCTAAGCAGTGACCACCCTAATTTGTTCGTGTTAAAAGGGGTGTCAAATTTATGAGAAAAGGAGACACATCTAGTTGATGTTCTTGAAGAGGCTATTGCCTCTGGGTTTTGGGACTTAGCTGGCCTAGGAGTTCTCTGAAGGATTTAAATTTCTGAAGAATAAGCTTTGTGAGTGAAACATTTTTATAGAGTCTCAGATAGGATTTCGGGACTACCATTGACTTGGGCTTATCATACTGTGGTCATTTGGCAAATCTAGCTGGAGCTTGCATAGGAGTAACTTCCAGGACAGCCTCTGACTATTTGAATTCTCTTAGCCTTATTTTGCTGCCTTTCTTTCCCCCTTTCTGGTCAAAAAAGCATTCTCAACCCCTCGATGCTAAGGTCAGGCCCATTCCTGGAATCCATGTCCCCACATCGTCAGGAAGATTCATTCATCTGGGGAGTTCTGTCCCACGTCGGGGAGGGTGATGGATTTATTTGCACAGTTAGGCTTAGAGAGATAAAATCCACATTTGAGCAACAAAAGAGCCCCATCAAATGTAGGAAATGTAGCCTTACCAAAACAATAAAGTTGTATTTAGCAGTAAAAATATTTTATATTGCTTCCTTTGTCAAACTTATATTTTAATTTTAGTTCATAAAGCTATATAAAATTAAAATTTACTTCCCTAGTCACATCGCCACATTTCAAAAGTTCAGTAGCCACGTGTGGCTAGTAGCTATTGTATCCAACCATGCAGATTAAGATCTTATTCTTTCTAATTGAAGTATAGACCTGGTTTGTAGTGAGTACCTAATAAACTTTGAAATGAGTGATTGAATGAATGAATTTCACTACCTTTACTTCCTCCCTAACGTACTATCCCTATTTCCTAACCTGGAAATGCATAGCCCAGGAAAGAGAATGAGAATGAATTTAAGGGAAAGATGAATCCACAGAAATCTTTGGATTCCAATTTGCTTGTTTGCCCATCGGCAAAGTTTATAGGCAGCAAAGAGCTCCTCTCTGATCCACGCAGCTCAGCAACCCAGTACCTCCTGCTCTTTGCTCAGATGTCACCTTCTCAGTGGGGACTTTCCTGAGCACCCTCCCCTCCCCTGACCCTCCACTCATACTCCTTACCCTCTTCCCTGCTTTGTTCTTCACCTTTGCATTTATCGCCATGTAATACCTAATTTACTTACCTGTTGTGTCTGTCCCCACGGAGCAGGGATTTTTATCAGTATCATTTACTCATGAATCCCTGGTACCTAGCACTTGGTGCGTGGTAAACGCTCTTTAAGTATTTGTTAAATGAGTGAATGGATGAATTAGTACATAACGGTTCAAGTTCCAACTCTTTTGCCTTCTAGCTCTGTGACCCCAAACAAGTGAGTGAACCTCAATTCCCTCATCTGTAAAATAGGTCTAAATTAATACTTGCCTTATAGGGTGGATGTGATATAATCCTACGTGGTTAATATTCATCTTGGCAGGGCTAAATAAGACAGTGTGTATGAAGTGCTTAGCTTGTAGTAAGCTCTGACAAAATGGTAGCTGTCATTAATACTCTTTGATTGATAATAACATTATTATTAGCCATCAAGACTGTAGCAATCATATAAAGCAGATGATTACAATTTGCCAAGTAATTCTGTCTCAAACAAAAATCTAGGTCAGAAAAAAAAATAGGTTGGGGACCTGGATTCTTTTAGACTCTTGCCTGAATGTCCCTGTCCTGTATTTGTTTGTATTTTTTAACCATGGGCGACTGGTCCCTCGGCCCCACCCTGCCAAGACAGAGGGCAGCTCGGTGTCAAGCCCTGCATGGGTGGTGTTTACTGTCACCAGGGGACTTAGGTTCTGAAAGCCAGCAGGAGAGAGTGCGCGCGCATTCCAGGCACGTCAGCAGCCCACTGATGACGGCAGAGGCTCTTGGTCCAAAAGTCGGAGCAGTGACGCAGGACTCAAGTGGGGCCAAGTGGAGCCAGGCTTCCCAGAGGATGGCTGGGGAGGGTCACAAGAGCGGGGGAGGCCTTTTCAGCAGATGAGGCAGCGGCCTTCCAATTCCTCATCCTTGGAAACCCTCCAAAGGGCACATTTCCTGTCCACCCTCCCCTTCATGATGCTTTGCATACACCTGTTCATTCTTTCATTCAACACATGTTTATGGAACATTTTTGCTGATGCCAGGGCTGGGGATTAAAAGTAATATATGACTATCCTCTGGCTTCAAAGAGTTTCTAATATCTCCATCAGCATCATGCTTTACAGTTTGCAGAATGCTTTCACACAAGTGGTCACTTTTAATCCTCATAATGATATGTTACTTGGGATTAGATATCCTTATTTTTCTCATAGTAATGAGGACCCGCAGCTTATAAATAGGGAGCCAGGCTCAAACTCAGGTATTTGGCCACACCCACAGCTAGTATCTAAGCGATATCACACCTCACAAATAATGGTCATATAAAAGTCATAGACATCAGCTCACTGAGGGGTAAAAGTCATTGATGTATCTCTAATGGCTCTAAAAAGAAATTGTGTGGCTCCCTCCCCCTCACAACAGAAGAGAACATCTGGGGAACTTACAAGAATTTGGATCAATTGAGATCTGTTTTTCCCTGCCCCCTCCAATAAAGCACCACACTCAGGATGCCTGAAATATCTGAACTCAGAGCCTCGACTGCCCAAACTAACAGGGTATGGACAAGTTCTGGAAACAGACACAGGTGTGAACGTAGCCTCACACCGCCATGCTCCCCCAAAGCACTATTTCTGATGCCCCAACTTAAATCCCAAATTCTTGCCAGTGACTTTCTGAGGAAAAACCTCTTCCCACAGCACCACCAAGTGGCTGAGTCTCTACCCACTAGAAATTCTCCAAGAAACACCAGGAGAATAAACCTAGTTCACTTCAGTGTGAGCCAAAGCACCAAATAGGTACAGAGCCCGTCTGAGAAAAAGGACTGAGCAAAAAGAGGGGTGAGGTGGAGAAATTCACGGGAGGTCCAGGAGGCACTGATGTCCTCAGGACAATGAGAAAACAAACCACTTTATGGGAAGAAACAATTGGGCAGAAATTCATGCCGGCTTTTAGGACAGAAGTGTCCAATCCTTCCCTTCTCACAGATGGGGAAACTGAAGGCCAGGGAAGTTCATGCTCTTACAGGAGACACAAGGATGAGGACGTGCTTACTCCGCATGAAGAGCATTAGCTGTGTGATTTCATTTAACCCATTCAACAAGCCTAGGAGAGATACTCTGGCTCCCCAGTTTTACCAGACGAGGACCGCGCAGGGGCCAGGACACGATGGCCCTGTCCTGCTTTTGTGCAGCACCTTAGGGTTTTACATTCTTACATTTTTAAATGGTTGAAAAAATCAAAATAAGAATAATATTTCATGACCCAAAAATATATATGAAATGCTAATTTCAGTGCCATAAATAAAGTCTTATTGGAGCACAGCCACACCTGTTTGTTTGTGTGTCATCTCTGGCTGCTTTCAAGCTACAATGGTGGGGTTGACTCATGGTAACAGAGACCAGATGGTTTCCAAAGCCTAAAATATTTACTGTCTGGCCCTTTACTGGAGAAGCTTTTCAACCCCTGGAAAAGAAGCTCAAAGAACTTGAAGAATCCAGGGGAAGTGATATGATAGAAAAAGAACAGAATATGGACTTAGACGATCGGGTCTGTCACTAACTGCGTTCTGTTAACACTGGAGTTATCTCTGATACCCCCTTCCAGGTTTTCTGGTAGATGGGATCAGAAGTTGAATGCAAAAACTGTTTGTCAGCTGTAAGGCATTATGCAGCGTCCACTATTGTTTGCTAGATTAAAGGGGCCCGATCTGCCAACTCCGAGTCCTCGGCAGTTCCCCCCACATCAAGCAGCCACTCTGAGCCTCAGTTCCCCCATCTATAAAATGGGATGATGTTAACCTCCCTCATAGAGGCATTGTCCAAATTAATAAAGAGCATGTTTGTGAAAGCTATTCGTAAAAGTACTTTTTACTTGTTAGGTTTCAGGGACTTGATCTCCAAATGAAAGGGGATGCGATGAGTTTTGAACCTCCAGAGTAAAGTACAGGGAGCCAAAATGAAGAGCCAGGAGAAAGACCGGATGGAGAGACCCAACTTAGCTTCAGCTTGGCCTCCTGCTCCTTCAAAAAGGGCAGCCGACTCAATGTTCTTTTAAAAGGGCAGTCGGTTGGACTCCTGGTGACTTAATTATGCTGAAAGGGCATTTAGAGAACTCGGTGAGCTCTTGGGGTACTTCCACCCAGCTTCAGGTCCTGGCCTTCCTCTTCAGAGGCTGTACCAGTCACTCGTGTCTGGTTGCCAATGGGGAGTGGACTGGCCCAAGGGACTATATCCCTACACTGACAATGATGAATGGATGCAGGCGGCCACCCAGATAGTTTGTGAAGAGAGGCAAGGAGACAGTGAGCAACCCACTCAGCCCGTACCCAGCCACAGCACAGATACAGCAATTATCCAGAGTTTGGATTTCCAATACCTTTACCTAAAATTTTCCAACATCTCATCACAATACTGGTAGTCATTGGCCTACCTGCCACTTCAGATTTCCATTTGATTGTGTAGCCCCTTAGCATCTGGGTGCATCTACATGAAACAAGCCCAGCCAAAGTTGAAGGGAATAAAGCTATGCAGAGAGGTTGTGTAATATTGAGAATGAAAGCTCTGGAGTCAGAACTGGGGCATATCCCAGTTCCCTCCATTGCTAGTTGTGTGATCTTGGGCAAATTGCTTAACTTCTCTGGGCCTCAGTTTCTGCATCTACAAAATGTTCCAGAATAACAATACCTCATATAATTTAGGGAGAATTATATTAAAGTGGGCCTGGTGTCAGGCACATCATAAGAATTCAGGTAAAGGTAAGTATTGCTGTTTTTTATTGTTGGTGCAGCAATTTCTCCGTAGGCATTCTTGGTAGCTAAGAATGGACTGCAAAGAACCATTTGTTTAAATGTAAATGAATGAATGAATGAATGAATGAATGAACCAACAGACAAAAGAGTAACGTGCCTCATTCCATCTTCCAGATAACTGCCAGAATAGCCATGCTATTGCATTATCTTGTCCTATTTACAGATGAGGTTTGTCAGCCTGAGAAATACAGAATGTAAGCCAAGAGTTTAAAGCTCTGCTTCTCTTTGGGCTTCTGTTTCCTCATCAGTGAAACAGGCGTAATCATCAAGCCTATCTCACTGGGTTGTCAAGGGCATCCAATGAGAGAAGAGGATATGAGAGCAAATCTTTTGAGGTTAAGTGGAAAGCCTCACTCTCCAGTTAAGAATGCATTTTAATATGATACAGATTCCCTGTTTGGCCTTAGCCAAAGGGATGAAACTCTAATTATAGAATTTCAGACATAGCCAGGTGTCTTAGTTTGCCAGGCAGCTATGACAAATAGCACACACCAGTTGGCTTAACAACCAGAATGTATTGTTTCACAGTTTCAGAGGCTAGACATCCAAAATCAACGTATTCATGTGACCATACTTACTCCCCAAATTCTGTAGCATTTTGGTGGTGGCTTGCTGCAATCCTTGAGTCCCTTGGCTTGCATCTCTGCTTCTTGTCGCATGGCAATGTCGTTGATCTCCTCCTGTGTTTCTCTCAGACTCCTAGCTTCTCATAAGGTGTCCAGTAACACAGATTAAGGCCCACCCTGATTCAGTTGGGCCGCACCTTAACTAAAAATACCATCTTCAAAAGGTCGTATTTATAAATGGGTTCACACTCTCAGGAATGCAGATTAAGATGAAGAACAGTCTTTGTTGAGTTATATAACAACCTACCACGCCAGATGAGCTAGGGAAGCATCAACATGGGTGAAAGACCTTCCCATTATCTTTGCAAATAAGTGGCATAGGGCAGTGTTGACCAGGGGTGACTTCACCTAAGAATTCTTGTCCTCTGAGGGTGTTGTCCTGGGTTTGTAGAGTCTAACCTTGGCTGTCACTCTGGCCTCTTGAGTGTAATCTGTCAACAAAAGAGCTACAGAGACAGTGGGCTCCGTTATCCATCCTTGTTATTTTAGCAAAAATGTCTGGCAAAGTCCCCATTTATGGGTACCCTGTCAGAGCTGTGGAGGTCTACAAGCTACGGTGAGCTGGTTCGTTCACTCCCCTGGCTCGGTCATAAGCGGAAACCCATCAGAGGAAGCCTTTTCAGGTTATATTTGCAAAAACTTAAAATTAGAATTATTTAACATTAAAAGGATCATCTAATATAAAATTAACTAAACTATCTAGATGAAACCTTCCCATGAATGCACACACATATATTCCTTTGGGATAAAATGTCTTTATCAGTCCAGGAAGAGTCCTCTGTAGGAATGGGTGATCTTGCCTGCCTCAGCTGCTTTCTCAGCCTCTGCCCGAGACAGTGGGTTGGATCCAGTGCAAAATCCAAAGCCTCTGGCCACAGACTTCAAGGGTTACTTAGGAAGCGGTGGGGGACAACCTTGCCCCTGCAGTGGGAGCAAATGCCACCTAGCTATGAAAGATCAGGGGTCTTGGGCTCTGTAGGGAAGAGCTCCCTTTCTGTGATTGGGTTCCGTTGGGGTATTGCTACTCACACTCTGTTTCTCATTGGCTATATGCAAATAAGCAAACCCTAATATGTTGATCCTAGATCAGCTGATTCGTGCCCATGCTGGCTCTGCTGGACTACCTTGATATACTGATGCTGATAAGATATGGCACTCCTCCTGGGAGGAAGACAGCTCTCATGTGCTGATGTTGCTCTTGATAAGGTGCTGTGGCCAGAACTGAGACTTCAAGTCAGAAGTCATATACTCATACACTCTAGACACCCCATAGTGGGTGTTCAATAAGCACTTTCTTTCCTGGTTTGATTTGCTGCCGCTCTACCCCTGCCATGTGGCTGTGGACTACTCCTTTACACTTTCATACCCATCATTCCCCTTTCCATTTTTGTTGGAATTATCTGTTTATCTACTCATTCTTCCCCTTAGACTGTGAGTTCTTTGAGGTCAGGGTGTGAATCTCTTTTTCATTGTATGGCAGAGTGCTATTACACTGCTTGATGTAGTTGGTGCTAAGTAAATATTTAACTGAGCTAACCTGAAGCCCTGGAGTGTAACTATAAAGGAATGAGACTGATTTTTTAAAATTAAATATACCAGGACTGATAAATCCAAAATGAACGGGGTCCATTTCAGAGTAGTCACCCTAAGAAGGGATGCACTCATGCCAATAAATATTGGCTATTGCTTGACCCTTTTTGGGAAGAGTCTTCTTAGCATGTGGCACATTGAGTGAAGATGCATCTTCCTCCATAATCGGAGGATTTATAAGAGGATGTTTTTAGTGACAGGAACAGAGCAGCCAAGTAAAAGTAAAACAATGAAGACATGCTAGTATCTTGCACAACAGGAAGCCTGGAGGTTCAAGGTTCCAGGGTTAGCTCAGGAGTTCAAGAAGGACATTAAAGTCACAGGCTCTTTCTATTCCTCTTCTCTACCATTCCTAGCTGATTGGCTTCTTTTACCCCTTGAGATATTAATTCATGGTCACACATGGCTGCCATAGTCCTAGACATCACATTCTCATACTTCTGCCTTCAAAGAAAGGAAAGGGGGTGGTGATGGAGGGTTGGCCAAGGCAACAGGGAAACTCCCTTCATGTATTTTTCTCTTCTTTCATGAAAGGCAAAAATACTTCCCAGCACCTTCCATAGACCAAATCTTGGTCACATTAGCTACCTTAGCTATAAAGCCGACTGGGAAAGCGAATACCTGACACGTTCAGTCTCCATAGTGGGGACAGGGAAGGAGAAAGGAGTACTTGACTAAGGACACACACCTAGTAAGTATCAGATCTGGTATTTCAGTTCAGGCAATGTGACCAAAAACCCTGCCTTAACCACTACATTCTACCAACTCTAGTTCAGGAATCTCCTCCCCTCAAAACCCTCCCTTATATTCAGTCTCACTCCCCAGCTGGGTGAGGGAAGCCCTTCTCTCGCTGACGTCAGCAGTACCACACAAACTGCTATCCCCATCCTGAAGACACTATTAGAATTCTGTTTATGAGTCTGCCTTCCCCTCTTGGCTCTGAGATTCTTGGGAGCAAGACCTGAATCTTATTCTTATTTTTATCCCTTCTACCTAGTAAAATGCTTTTATTCATTCATTCAACATTTCCTGAGCATGGCTAATGGGTAGCACTGTGCTAAGTATTATTTCACCCAATGGCTGAATAGTTTGCAAAAAATGGCCTCCAATCGTCCCCAATCCTTGAATCTGGCTGGTTTTATGACTTGCTTTGGCCAATAGAATGCAGCAGAAGTGATGTCCAGCCAGTGCCAAGCCTAGAATCTCAAGAGGTCTTACCCACTTCCATTCACTGTCTTGAAGCCCTGTGCAACTGCCATGGGAACAAGCCTGGGCCAGCCTGCTGGAGGATGGGAGACCACAGGGTACAGAGATGAGGTACCCAACCGAAGCCTTCTTAGACCAGCCAGTCCCCAGGCAACCCTGCAGCTGACTGCAGATGCAGGAGCCCAGCAGAGATAAACCATACTTGGCCCAGATAAGAGAAACAATCAGTCAACCCACAGTCTCATGAGCTAAATAAATGGTTGTTGTTTTAAGGCACTACATGTTGGGGTAGTTTGTTATGCAGCAAAAGCTAACTAATGCAGTTGGCAACCCTAGTTTGCACAAGGGTAGTGGTGAGAGTTGAGGTGACCATGCATAGACCATCTTCAGGAGGAAGAGGTGAGGCAGGAGGCAGCTATGTGCTGCCCTTGTCAATCAGGCCAGAGACCCCCAGTTTTGCCTCTTCCTTTTGGCTCTTATTACAAAGACTAGTCACATGACATGGTCTTCAAGATGAGAAAGAATCACAGATGGTTTCAAACACCCTGTTGAAAACAGTCAAATGGGCATACAGGTCTCTCATTCCAGTATCCAAGGAGTGTTAACACATGAGCTCTCAAAACCCTGAGATAAATCTTGCCCTACCAAAAAGTGACTATTGTGCATCCCAGAACTAGAACATTTCAAAGAAACATTCAATGAATAAAACAAAGTGCCAGGAAAGCCTCTTACGTAATTCAAAGAGAAGTGACTTGGATTTTGGAAAGAACACATCTGGATTTTTTGGTGAGTGATTAAATACTCGGCATTTCTAGGAAGGGATGAGAACTTTGCTGCTCTCTCACCAAGTACTGGCTCCTCTGCCTTAAAGCCTTTGATTTTCACCTAATGGGCTCTGGAATAAACAGAAGGCAGCTCCTGATCCCTCCAAGAAAGATTAGCTGCCATTTTTATTAGCTTTTTCATTGCTTTGCTGCATTTATATAACCAAGGTCAATAACCTCAAGATGCATTTCTAGGAGCATAATAGAAGGCTAGAAACAAGTCTTTCCATTGGAATAGCCCTTTGTCATTTATTCACTAAAAACTTTCAGGTACGCTGGTACACTGTGCTAGGTCCTGGAAACTAAACAATCGTTACCTGAGCCTGGTTGGCACCTGAGGGGAGCTCTGGTGCAGGCCTGTTTTTCTTGTCTCAAGAAAGAATTCAGGGACAAGAGGAATAGTAGCAAGCAATAACATTTATTTGAAAAAGCCAGCACACGTGGGGAAATAGCAAAGGTTGGTAAGAAGGAATTCACACTGGAGAGGTCAGCGTGGGTGGGCCCCAAGAGGGGGGCCCAAGCCAGTTTATGTCCAAGTTTTATATGTTAGCCTGTTACTAGGCTTCAGGCTAGGGTTTGGGGGTGGAAATTCCCATTCTCCCCCCACCCTGACTTAACCCCTCCTTTTCCTCCACCTGGCTATCTCAGCCGATTCTAGGAATTAGGAGTTCTCCTTTCACCCAGTCCCGCCTTCCTCCCTCTGCCTGTCTGTCCGCCTGTCAGCTCGATCTGATAGGGTTTGGTCCCCTTTTGGCTCGGCCCCTCCTTCTTGCTCTCCATCTGGACATCTGTGGCTTGATGCTGCTTCTTCATCTGAACTGACCAATGCCCCTGGCCTGCCCAGAGTGCCCTATTCTAGCCTGCCTCACAATAAACAGGACCCAGGACCTGCCTTCCAGAAGAAGAAAGAACTGGAGAAGGAAGAAGAAGAGGAGGAAAAGATCCTTTTAGCAACCATGATTTTTGTTTGGTTGGTTGGGTTTTTGGGTTTTGTTTCGTTTTGTTTTGTTTAAGCTTTCATGTGTTGAGAACCGACTGGTATTGTGCTGGGCTCAGAGGAAGGAAAAGCACTCGAAAAGAGCACTTACTACTTTCAAAAGATAATCGTAATTGTTGTATAATAGCACTGTTAATCATAACTCACTTGGTTTTATTTTCATGACCATGTGCTAGTTTCTTATTTTGTGCCAGGCACTTCAGCAAGCTTCTCAGGTGCATCATTTTTTTTAACCTCACTACAGGCTGATGAGGGTTTATTATTCCCATTTCACAGGAGGGGAAACCGAAGCTCATTTTTGGGCTTGCCCCAGGTCATGCAGCTAGAAAGCAGTAGAGACCCACAGGCGGGACCAAGACGAGACCAGGCTCAGTCCTGGCCCCAGGAAACTGGCCTTCTGTCTAGCTCGCTCCCTTTGGGGCTCTGTGCTCTACCTCTTAATTCTTTCCCTCCCCCCTTCTCTCCCCTTGGGACTGAGCTAGTAGATGCCACTTCCCTTCCTGCCAAGGTCTGGTAAGTCCTTAGCGCCTCACTGAGAATCACTCCCTCTCCACAAGAACACTCATTTTCTAAGGAGATAAACTGGAAGAGAAAGTCCCTGGAAACTCAGTCCCAGGCCCTGACCGAGAAGCCTGAATCTAGCAGCCTGAGATGAGGGGGCAAGCAGACCACAGCCCCACCTAGGAGTGGCAACTGGTTCTTCCTTTGGCACCAGGAAGCCGTCCCCAACTATTCAACAGTTCTTATTTACCAAATGAGTTGCTGACATAGCTACGAACTGACTGAGCACCTACTGTGTGCCAGGCATTGTTCTACTACTCACATTCACTCATCCACTCCTCCCAACCACCTCTGGTCCCATTCGAGAGATGAGGAAACTGAGCCTCCGAGAGATGAAATCACCTGCCTCAAACTCACCCAGGTATTAAGTGGTCCGGCCAGCGTATGAGCCCAGCGTGGCCAGGTTCTAGAGCCTGCACTTAGATGCTACTGCAGAATGCCTCCGCTTTTTTCCTGGAAGAGAGAAATTTATAGATAGGCAGATAGATAGATAGATAGATAGATAGATAGATGATAGATAGGATATGATATATGATAGATATAGATGATACATAAGGAGATTCATGTGATATGATATGACATATGATATATGATATGATATGATGTGATGATATGATGTGATATGATATGACATGATATGATTTAGAAAGATGATGATGGTAGATAGATATAATATGATATATGATAGGTATAGATGATAGATAAGTAGATATGATATATGATACGATATAACAATTTAGAAAGATGATGGTAGACAGATATGATATGATATATGATAGGTATAGATGATAGACAAGTAGATAGATATGACATGATTTAGAATGATGTTGATGATAGATAGATAGATAGATAGACGATAGATAGATAGACAGATAGAGATAGTTAGTAGGGGAAGAGGAGCTTTTTCTCCACCTGATTTTTACTGAATTTTTACTTACTTGAAAGAAACCAGCTTCTCTCTTCCCTTCCCCCACTCCTCCCCAGGGGAGAAAGGATACACTGGCTATCTCTTTGCCCCCCACCCATCCATGCTTTGTTCTTTGTTCTGGCGTCCCTGGGCCGGACACCTGCAGCCTGTCCTCCGGCCTTCAGCTGGGCACAGGGAATGGGAGGCACCAGCAGGATCAGAGGGTGAGAAGAGCCTGTCACTGGCAGTTTCCACATCCCTCCACAACCAAGGGGCCTGCCCCGTAGCTCTCCCTGTGGCTCCAGCCCCTCTAAATTGAATCCCTCTTCTTGCCTCGCATCACTAAGGAGGTTTTCCCACTGTTGCTAGTCTTGGGGTGCCTTTGCCATGCCTGTTGTTTCCTTAACCCTCCCTACCCACTCCTCAGTAATGCCTCCTTCTCTTCGTATGGATCTGCCCAGCTTCGGACTCTCCCGAGAGATTCAGACCTCAGATGGGGTAGAGGGCTGCTTTCATGGAACCCTACTTTTATAAATATTTGCACACTCTAACTACTGTGAGGACACAAGACAAAATGTTTACAGTGGTTTTCTGCCAGCAGCGGGTTCACACGAGATTGCTTTTGTTTTTCCTTAATGCATTTCTATGTTTTCCACATTTTCTATGGTAAATATTTATGAATTTAAAAATTTTTTAAATGTTCTTTCTTAAAAGAACTGCTGATCCTTTGACAAGAAGGCAGAGCCAATGGGGAGAGCAGATATTTAGGGATCATGAAATACTTGTCATTTCCCCTGAGATGACACAAGGAAGTTGGGGATCCTCCCCTGCCTTTGCAAAGACCCTTCCCCAAGCCCTGCTTTGGTCCTCATGGCCTTTCTGAGCTCTGCCTCTGCTCTCTCAGCCAGGGCCACCATGAGGCCTCCAGGAGAGGCAGGGCCCTCAAGAGCCCGTCCATGTCCCCAGACATGGTCAAAATGGCAGCTGGCTCTCTGCCTGGGCCCTCATTCCCAGCAGCCTCTGCTCTGAGGTGCCTGGCTCCCCACTCCAGATCTGCGGAGGGAGTGAGGGGTGAGTCGCCATCTTAGCAGGGCCTGGACTTTCCAGGCCTCCTATCTAATGTTGGAAACCTGGTCAAGATCATCCAGGCAGGGGCCAGGCCCACAGAGCCCACCAATCCCTCCTCAGAGTTGTGAAGTGAGAAAAGTTTGTTTCCCACGACCCAGTCCTCCCGCCCATACTCCCTGCCCTACCCCACCCCACAATGCGCTCAGTTGGATTCTGTCTCCCAGGTCCTGCTCTGAGATAATGAGACAATCCCAGGCAACCAAAGCAGGTCAGATGGAAAAGTGCTGCGCTCCCAGGAGTATTTACATTTTAAGTAGGGGAATCCTAGAAAGGCCACCCCAAAGAGTGACCTTATTGGAGGAATTCCAGGCAGTGGAGGGGCTGTCCTTTGAGAAGCAGAGGCTATCCCTTCTCCTCAGCCACATAATCAACTTTCTTCTCCATTTCAAAGAAGGGTCATCCAGGGTCAGTCAGGCCACTGCCTGTGGCTGCTTCTGAGGAGAAGCTACTCGAACAGGGCTGTAGCAACACCAAGGGAGGAACAAGTTATTAAGATGTGAAATTGTGTCAAAGCAAATGTGTTTGACACCTCCATTGCACTCCTCAGCTCTCCTGAGCCTCTGAGGTAGCTAGCATAAGCAGCCCTTATGCAGTGGTAAACAGCCCCAGACCTGGAAGTTAAAGGTCCTATGTTCTGCTCCTAGCTATCTCCTTATGTGCTGTGTGACACTAGACAAGACACTAAACCTCTCTGAGCCTTGTGTCCTGATTGGCAATATGAGGAGGTTAGATTAGACAGATGCTAAGGTCCAGCTTCAGTATGCTACTATGCTATGGCCCCTGTCTCTCTCTCTCTCCCTCCCTCTCTCTCTCTCTCTCTCTCTCTCTCTCTCTCTCACACACACACACACACACACACACACACACACACAAACACACTGCTTCACAGAGAATGCATCAAGACAAAGACAGGGAGTTTGGATTCACTCGGCTCACATTTGGTCAACCGTGACTGACTGTCTTAAGGACTGAAAGAGCTTCTCCTCCCAGGGCAACCAAAGGTTCAGGCCCAGATAAAAGCCTGCTCCATGCTCAGCTCACTGAGTTGTTCAGCCTTCATCCAGGATTAGCCAAGGCTCCTCACTGGCTCTCTGGTTTCAACACGCAAGTTTGAAAGAGAACGGCATTCACTGGACAATCCCCCAGTCACAATGCCCCTGGGCTGTTGTAGGAGCACCGTCTGTCAAGCATCATCAGTTCACACGACTGTGACCAAAGCAGCCTTTTAATGTCGATACCAGCAATGCTAACAGTGCCTTGCGTAAGTATTCAGTGCTATTGCCCTTTAGAGTCCCTCATCTGGCCTCAGTTTGGCCTATACAACTTTCTGAAATAGGCAGAGCAAAAGACTTTTAAATAACTTAGTCCCATTTTAGAGATGAGGCTATGAAAGCCCAGAAAAATAACAGAGGGGGAGGAGACATTTGCGGCTGGAACTGAGCTCCCTCTAATGGAAGTCCAATGAGTTTCCCCTATACTAGTGCATGCTGTCTGCAGATGTTTGCTTCACTGGCTACATCAGAACCATTTGGGTCCCACACAAAAAGATTTATAGGCCATGGATGAAACCTCCAAACCAGTATATTTTAGTTTCTCTAGATGCACAGACTGATTTGGGAGCACTGTCCACTGAGCTGTGTTCATAGAATCTGCAACCACCTGCTCAATGCACAGCACCCTCTGCAGCCTACAGCAGTTCATGGGACATAAGACCTACTGCAGTGACAGAGACAGAAAAGAACAATGGCTTGAATAAATCCGTTTCTTCCTTTTCTCACATCACAGTCCAGGGAGAAACAGCACAGGGTTGATTTGGCAGCTCCATAGTGTCAGGGACACAGATTCTTCTTTCCTTTGGTTCATCTTCTGTGGTGGTTTGGAGCTGTATGTATGCCAGAAAAATATGTTGTTAAATGTAATCCATTCCTATGGGTGTAAACCCATTTTAAGTAGGATCTTTTGAATAGGATCAGTTGGGGTATGGCCCACCTCAATCAGGATGGGTCTTAATCCTATTACTGGAGTCCTTTATAAGCAGAATGAAATTCAGAGAGAGAGAGAGAAAGTCACCGGAAGCAAGAAGCTGAATATCAATGAAACCCAGAAGAGAAGGGAGAGACCAAGCGATGTCTCCGTGGGTCTTGCCACGTGACAAGCTAAGGGCCCAGCAATGCTGGCAACCAGCCCCAGAACGCCAGTCTTCGGGGAGAAAGTATCACCTTGATGATGCCTTGATTTGGATTTTCTCTTAACCTCGAAACTGTGCGTGAATAAACTCCCATTATTTAACCTGAGCCATTTCATAGTATTTGCTTGAGCAGCCCAGGAAACTAAAACACCTCCTTGTAGGCTGTTGCAGTTCAGGGTGCACAGGATCAGATTCTGAGATGGAGTCTGGCATGCAGGAAGTTTCCCGATGGTGCTCTCAGTTTCAGCACCACGTGTTGGGCTGTGATGCAGCCACAATCAAGGCCTCAGCCAACCCCTCGGGGAGCTCTGAAGATGTGATGGCCTTTCAGATTTGTCAGAGATGTGAGGCTGGGAAGCGGGGACCTTTATACAAACACTCAGAGGTTCATCACTGGGTACCGGCTGCCCCCAGGAAAAGGTGTGATCTTGAAGAAGACACTCTTCAGCTGAGAGCAATTCTCAGAGACGGTTGAATGCTGAGGACCTGGCAGCTGTGGGAACACGTTCTTCCATCCAGAAAGAGTATCCGGGCTGCACAGCACAGCATCCACCATGAAGTATTCCTTCATCCACACGATCCAAGATGGTGCACCACCATGTCAGCATTCCAGCCAGTGAGAAGGGAAAAGGAGAAGGGGTAGGCAGGCAGACCTCCTCCCTTTAAGGGACGTTTCCCACAGCATCTCTGGTCATATCCCGTTGGCCATAACCTGGTCCCATGGTCACATTCGCTGCAAGGAAAGTCGGGAAATGCACAACCATTATATTGCTAAAGAATGGGATGATGAATAAAGTGAAGTTAGTCCATTCAAGGGACCCAAGTGAGCTCAGGGGGTGAGACATAAAAATAAATCCTTCACTCACATACCACACCTGAAAGGCCTCCCAGAAAGGAAAGCATAAGAGAGAGTGGGAGCACAGAAGAAATTCTGCCTCTCTCTGTCTGGAGCTGGGGCAGGCTTCCCAGAGGTGGTGACTCAGGAGCCAGGCCCTGAAGGACAGAGAAGATGTTCAAGTGTAGCCAGAAGGGGAGGGAATTGCAGGAAAGGTGGGGGGCAAGCATGCTCAGGGGGCAGTGTGCAAGGAGCTGTACATTTGTTATCTCATTCAATCCTCAGAACAACCCTGCAAAGCAGCCATCATCTCCACTTCACAGATGAGGAATCTGAGGTTCAGAAAGATTTAGTATCTTTAACAAGTTATTTGTCAATAACTTTTTATTGACACAGCTAATAAAAAGCAGCATGGACACAAACTAAGGCTTCCAATTCTGAACACACATTCTACTTGTAATCTAGATATGAAATGGACCTTCCTTACTCTTGAGATCTATGTAGGATTGCCTTAAGTGTGCACAGATCCAGCCAAAGGATGCTAATGCTATCCAAAATTTTCCGCACACTCCCAAGGACTTATTCATGGTTTCCTATCCCTGACTCTTGAGTCTGCGCCTTCATGAGCTCTCCTGGCCACCCCAGCATGTTGGGTATTTGATCATGTCCCCCACAAATGGCATGATTGGGTCCCAACCCCTGGTCCGGTGGGTATGAACCTATTTGTAAATAGGACTGTGAAGATGTTATTAAATAAGGTGCCCAAACTAGGTGAGGTTTGGCCTTACTCCAATATGGCCGAAGTCCTTATAAGCAAAGGAGATTGGACACAGAAGGAGAAGCCACGGGGAGCAGCCAGAAGGTGGAAGTAAACAGAATCCAGAAGAGAAAGGAGAAGATAATACCATGTGCATTTCCATGTGATAAAAAAGCCAAGGAACTTCAAAAGATTCCTGGCCAGCCAGAATATACTGACTCCAAGTGGAAGAAACCCTTCAGCCTCTGAAACACTGAGCCAACAAAATTCCTGTTGTTAAGCCAGTCCATCAAATGGTATTTGTTTTAGCAGCTGGGAAATTAATATATAGCATTAGTTCACATATAAAACCTTTCACCTATCTCCTAAATAAGTAATTTAAAAATTTTCAGCTACTGAACCATCCCCAGACCCCTTTGTAGAGTTTTGCTTAGGGCAGTGCCTCTTTGGACTCCCCTATAGCCAGTGAACAGGCTTCTCACCTCACTCTCCAAGACTGCCCATCGTACAAGGATCTGAGAGGCTCATTCTCTTTGAATAAAGTCCTATTTGTTGGTCATCTTGTGTTGAGGGGTGCAAAGAACACAGGTTGGAACTTCAGCACAGGCCAGAGGGAGGAGTGCCCTTGGGGACCACTGGCTGTCAGTGGCCTGAGTCGCATCTGGGACTGAAGGAGGAGAGTGCTGGAGAACCAGCAGAAGCAGTGCCAAAATGGGCTCAAGAAATACCTTAAACCAGGACTCAGGAAAGGGACCCTTATATTAATTGGAGCACATTAGTCTCCATAGGAGCTTGGGAAGGAAACAAGACACTCCCATGTTCTCATGTGTCTTTGAAATAATGGTAATTGAGTTGCTCATTCCTTCATCCATCTCTTAGCAGTACAATAACAGTAAATGTCATTACAGACAGAACTACAGAACTATCTGGTGGTTACATTATGCCACCCTGGAGTCAGACAGACCTGGGTTCAAATCTCAGCTCTGCTTCTTATTATCCATGTGTTTTTGGTCAAATGGTTTAATTTCTCTGAGCCTCAGTTTCCTCATATGTTAAAAAAAAATGGGCATGATAATGCCTTCCTCAAAGGGCTGCTGTGAGGATGAAATGAAATCACAAGTGCCAGGCACAGTGTCTGACTCACATAAACAATTAATAGCAGCTTAAAAAAAAAAAAATCTGATCCCATGATGGCAGGAAACATGCTGCCTGGCTCTGAAGAGTTTATTAAATACTTGTTGACTGCTCGACCCCATGGCCCCTTCTCCAAGAACTCTGACCCAAGCTGGACCAATCAGATCTTATCTTTCTGAAAGTTGTAGCTGGTATTCAGAAATTCTGGTTCTTGTCTGTTGGAGCTTAAACCAAGAAGACAGCAAGGGCTGAGATGGCCATTTTATGTCCCGGGTCCAGAAACGCAGAGAAAGCCTATGGGGAGAGGGAAAGAAGAAAACTGACAGGCAGAGAGAGAAGCAGAGATGAGAGGTTGCAGGGTCCCAGGGAGTAGGGATACATAAAGAAAAAAGAGAGAAGGATTGAGAAAGAGAGAGAGAGAGAGAAGAAGAGCCTGGTTTCTATGAGATGCCCCAGAATCTTCCCACTGAATCCCGCCTTTTGCTTGAGCTACTTGAAGAGCCTGAGGGAAGATACCTGCTTTTTTGGATCTCTCCTCCACTCACTGATTCTTCTCATGTCCCTAGTTACGGGCATCCTGGTGGCTGTTCCTTCTGTAATGAAGGCATGAGATGTTCAGAGTTGAGGGTCTTGTCCAAGAGCAATCCAGCTGGTAAGCAGCACGGTCACATTCAAACCCAGATCAGTCCGTCTCCCTGTGTAATGAGCCAGATCCAGGAGTTAGAAGTCCTTGGTTGGAGGGTAGCCCTGCTATTTAGCCAAGTGACCTAATCCCATCACTTAATTGCTGAGCATCCCACTTGCCTTTTCTGTAAAATGGGAATAAAAATGCCTCCTGCCCTACCTCATAGAGTTAGCCAATGAAATACGTATGCAGATGCACTTTTAAACTGCAAGGCACTATGCAAATTATTTCATGTATCTTTGTATATCTTTGCCCATATTATGAGATTTAAAGGTTAACAGGGACCATGTCTATTTGGATGTCCCCCAAAGCCACTGGAAGTCTGCTGGTCCTTGGAAAATATTAAATAATCCCAAGTCGAGAAATAGCAAGCATTCATTTTTCAAAAGCAGAGGATACAGATTTCATAAAGAGAATAAATATGATAAGACATCAGTCAACTTCTTAGCTCATGTTCCCAACCACTTGTTGGGAACACTGTGGATGGCATCTGGGTTGATTAACAAAGAAGAAATAATTTATGTGGGTGTCAATCTGTTGTTTCTTAAAGTAGCTATTGAAAACATGACCAAAGAGCATGTGTTTTTCCATTCTCTGGAAAGCAAGAAATATAGAGCTGTTTTTACTCAAACTTTTCCAAAACAAACCACCTTTTGTGATGGAAAATGTTGCCCTAAGGAGAGAAATTTTCAGAAAAATTATGAGTGAGTGAAAGAAAACAGAGCACCAAAGAGAAGCTGTAGTTAATGAGAACAAGAACCTTGGTCAGCAGGCACACATCCGTCTGCAGCTCCGTCCCTCAGCTGCCTCTCATCAGGGCGAGCTATATGAGAGGACAGGCCTGGAATCAAATCCAGCTTTGCCAGTTCTTAGCTGTGTTGCCTGCCACACCTCTCTAAGCCTCAGTTTCCTCATCTATGTGATGGGAATGAATTACAGCCCTCACGGCCTGTTGGAAAGATTAAATGAGGTCACATGATTAATGTACCCATCATGGTGTAGACTTTGAATGTATTGTCATTTCCCTGGTGTAGCCATCGTGTATAATCCCATTGAGATTTAACAGTGCCCTATAAGCTCCTCCTGGGTCTAGGAAGCAGGCTAGTCTCTCTTCCTGGTGCTGCTACTAGATAAATTCTACTCCCTAAAACTGAGATTTCTTGGCCTCTCATCGCCGCTCCTAACAGAACAGGAACTAGATATAAACAGGTAAAATTATTTTGTTTCCTCGTTTTTATTTATTGTGTAAAACAGCATTGCCAAGTGTAAAAGATTGGTGGGAAGGAAACTCACTACCTGCATGATATAGGTGCCCATGTTAACTATCATTAATAAAAAATAAAATTTTTAATGAAAGGAATGTTACCAGTATCCTGACAACCCTAACAATTGATGTCATTTGTGTCCTGTTCCATTTTCTTGTCTCTTTACATGAGAGCTACTTTGACAGAGTATAGTGTGTAATCCATTTCCACTTAGTGATTTACAAGGAAGGGACACTAGTAGCCCCCATGTGTCTTCATTTTTTAGGCAGTTTGCTTGATCCACACAATGGGGCAGAAATTAGCTCCTTCACATTTCAAGCATCCTGGCATGTATTGTCTCAGGTCCAGCCAGTCAGCTTCAGGGATTCATGTTGTTTTTACCAGGCTGATGTGAATTTGCAAGCTCAGCGTCAGAACAAATCTTCCTGCATTAGCTCTTTGGTTAGCTCATTGGTCACTGAGTCATCAGTTCATTCTGCAAGGCTTTATCAGGCTCCCCCAAGTACCAGGCCCTGTGCTGGGCTCCAGGACACTGAATGAGTCAGGCCAGGAGGCTGTCCTCAAAGAACTCAGGGATAAATGTGAGACAGACAGGTGAGCAGCCATGAGAGAGAGCTTATACAAGGGGGTTAGGTGCAATGAGAGAGAGAAGCTGAGGGTGTGAGGGGCCCGGGGAGGCTGGGGTGGGGGAAGGGGAGGACTCCCCAGAAGAGGTGATAGCTGGAAGAAGTCTGTAAGGAAAAGTAAGAGTTTGCTAACATTTAGAACTTGGGAGATTATTTTATTCTTTTAAATCTAGATGTGGTGGCTTATCTTGAAAATTCAGAATATCTGACAACACTGGGCAGGAAGCCCATGGGACAGAACTTGGGAGGACATAAGTAGAGGTTGTGAGCAACACCCAGAGCGGAGGAGAATGTGAGGGGAGGGGATCCTGCAGCCAACCCTGGTCAGATTCTGACACCCTGGCGTCCAGGGACCTTCACGTGTCCTTCTTTTGTTTCTCTCAATCCTGGGTTGGGGTTGGGGGAAGTATTGGCTCCATCAGCCAGAGGAGGCCGGAGGAGACTTGATTCCAAGAGGTTCCGTCTGAGGATCCTCCAGGATGGAGACAGAGTTGAAAGCCTGCCCTCTGATAAGAGGCCCAGGGCCCTCGCCACTCGGACAAGCTTGCCACTGAAAGTGCAAGAAGTCGCCCAAATGGTGGAGATATGGGGTCCCACGAGGGGCCAGTTGAGGAGGCAGTGTAGGGTGGGCAGATAATTTGGTTCTCTTTAGATTACACCTCAGAGGCCACTTCCTTCCCTGTGGCCTCCCAGAGAGGTGTTCCTGGATAAATGAAGAGAGACGAAGAAATCACTAAGACATTCTCGGGCCCAGGGTGAGCTGGAATGAGATGACGGCAGAGAAGGCCAATCAAGAGACACCCTGACTCATAACTGATACATGTATGAAATGTTTATACCCTCAAACTCATAATATGATATATGTTGTTGTGTTTGTTGTTCAACACTAGTTACGTACCAGGCCTTTTTCCAGCACTTACCACTCAATCCTTGGAATGACCCTGGGAGGGAGGACTTCTAATCTGTATTTTAAAGATGAGAACTTGTCTTTTGTGGCTTGTCCAAGGCCATCCAGCTAGCAAAGGGTGGAGGTGAGATGCAGGCCCAGGTTGGCTGACTCAGATACCTCTGACCTTTCAACTAACCACAGTCTACTGCCTCCATCTTCCAGGAATGTAGCCTAAGAAGATAATCTCAAACTTGGAAAAAGCTTTATTATGTACACACTTTTTTATTTACCCCAGGACTACATACACTATTACAAAAATGGACACAACCCTAGTGTCTAACTGTCCACATAATGCCTGGCCCTCAACCTTTTGTATGAACAATAACAAAATAAAGAAAGTGTGGGGCCACCATTGTGGGTTGAATTGCATCCCTTAAACAAGACACATTAAAGTGCAAACCCCCATACCTGTGAATGGGACCTCATTTGGCCGTAGGGTCTTTGCAGATGTGATCACGTTGAGAAGGGATCACCCTGGATTAGGGTGGGGCCTAATCCAGTGACCCTGGGGCACAGAGACACAAGGGAGAAAGACGTGTGATGACAGACGCAGAGACTGGAGCAAGGTCAAGGATGCTACAAGCCAAGGATTGCAGGGATCCTCCGGAAGCCAGGAAGAGGCAGGGAGGGACCCTCCCCGAGAGCCTTCAGAGAGAGCATGGCCCCGCTGACCCCTCACCTCCAGAGCTACACGAGAATACGTTTCTTTTGCTCAACATCACCAATTTTGTGGTACTTTTGTTCAGCAGCCCCAGGTAACTACTGCAGCAACCCCTCGTAATGGAGCATTAGACATCCTTTACAAAGAAGACTTGAGAGTTTGTGATAATATCTTAAGAGCTTTTTGTAATGCAATTGTTTGTATCATTTGATCCAATTATGTTCAAACATATTTTGTGTAGACAAAAAGGATACCAGAAAATATGAATATGGTATAAGCATTTACTACCACTGTGTATGCAGGGGTAGGTTTTAGACTAATGAAGATTTAATTTTTATTTTTCCTTATTTTCCATATTTTCAGGTATAAGTACGGTTATAATAAAGAGGAAACATGTTGCTTTATGGCCTATTTTCCATATTTTCAGTTGTAAGTATGGTTATAATAAAGAGAAAATGCTTTGCTTTATTTAAAACAAAACCTGACTTTCCAATGGCCCAGTGGACAGGTGCCAGGGAAGGGACAGCTGCTTTGGGACAGAGACCGAAAGGAGAAAGCAGCGTGGACAGCAGGGACATCTGCAGGGGAGAACGTATTTGTGGGGACATGGTGCAGAAAGGGCGGCTGCAGTAGCACACACAGAGCAAGCACACGGTGTTTGTTGCACATCTACCTCATGCTACTGTTTTCTTACTGACATTTATATGCACAGAGCACTGTTCACATATTCTCTCACTTAACCCTCATGACAACTCTATAAATTTTATTTTGGTTTTACTGATGAAAAATTATTTCAGTTTTGCTGATAAAAACTATTTGGAGTCATTTTAGATGTGGAAACACCTGAGAGTTGATTGATAACTGGGGTTCCCAGACTGGCCTGGGTATCACACTCTCCCTGGGATGTTTTTGGAAAGTATGGTGACATCATTTGACCCAGTTCATCAAGTAGCCAGGCTGGGACTTATACCCTTACCTAACCCACAGTCACCACTGTACCGCACAGTCTTTGCCATGTATAGCACAGGACACAGCATTTGGAGAGCACCTCTAACCCTCTGAAGTTGATGTCAGGAAGGAGACCTTGTCTTCCCACTCTCATCCCAGATGTCCCTCCCAGATCCAGCTCCCTTAGCCCGTTCTCACCAGAGGTCCTGGAGATTTGACATTATAATTTTTTACCCCATGCACACCCAGTAGGCTCATAGCTATGGAATAGGAGAGCAGTGGGACACCTTAGAGATAATCCGGTTCAAGCCCCTCATTTGACAAATGAGAAAATTGACACTCAGAGATGTTAAGGGACTTTTCCAAGGTCACACAGCAAGGTAGTGCCTCTACTCCCAACTCTGGACTAGAATCCAAATGCCTTGACTTCAAGTCCACTTTCAATTTTTCTCTCTCTACCCTTAATTCTCCCAAGTTCCATTTCATTCTTTGTGAAAGGGAGAATCATTATTACCCAGTGGGAGAGAAGGCAGATTTTTTTGTCCCCAGAGCAGTTTACTTTCTTCTTTTTTTGTTTTGTTTTGTTTTTGGTTTTGTTTTGTTTTTAGTTTAGTTTACTTTCAATATCCAAAGGATTATTGTAAATGACAGTAAGCGATAGGTCATTAAAACAACCCTGTGTAAATGGAAAATTTTATTTCTCAGAAACTGGCTTCAAAGTCGTTTTTGAGAAATGAGAAAAGAATTTAAAAGACTAGATTCTGGGCTGCCAAAAGGAGGTAGAAGTAGCCATTGTCTTCAAATTACCCCCATTTTCCATCCCTTAATCTAGATGAAGGTTGTCATTTTATTGGCTTGTCAACCTTCAGGGAAACTTGACCCTCTTCTTTATTTATACAATTATCTCCCCAGTCCCAGCTCTTTAGCCAGAGGAAAACATGTGGTCTAGCTAACTCATTTTTCCCCTGGGGCTTCTCTGTTCCCATTTCATTGCCCAAGGAGCTACTCATTTCTCTATTTGGTTTGTTTTCATCTTCCAAAATCTCTAAAGTATACACTCTGCCCACCACCTCACGTGTGTAGAAGGTTGAAGTTGGGTTTAAAAGCCAACAGGGCCATAAACTACCTGGCTAACCTTGGATAGCTGAGCTCTCTGAGCCTCAATTTCCTAGTCTATAAAACAAGATAATTATGTAAAACATGATTTGGGGGCAAAATATATAAGACTATGTGTGCAAGGTAAACAGCACATAGTAAGTGCTTAATAAATGTTGGTTTTATCCCCCCACAACAGCTTGCATGACCCACAGGTCATCCTTTTAGCTCAGAATACATTACTAGTTAATATCCAAAGGACCACAAAAGGTTCTAGGTGCATTAAGACTTAGAGAACATAAAGGGAGAACTCGTTCTCAAAAAATAAATAGAGAAGGAAATTTCTTCCTTTAAAGATCAGAATTGGTAATCCTAGGAAATATGACTGGAGATGGAGTTGGATAAGAATCTAGCTAAAGGCACTGGTAAGTCCTGCAAAAAGAAATCTGTCTCCATTTGCTTAGCCATTCTCTAAACTTATTTGACCATAAAACCTTTTGACAAGTAACAAATATGAATTTCCAAAGAACCCATGTTCCCTTAACACACTTTGGGAGCTGTTGTTAATTATTTCAAGATTAAGAGCTATCACTGGTCGAGTTCATCCTCTGTGTCAGATATAGCAACAACTTCATCTCTGCTCACACATACATGAGAGGTATCATTGCCCAAATGAGGAAACCAACTCTAAGGAGTTGCCAAGGTCACCAACTAATACAGCAGCAGAATCTGTACCCAAGTCTGCCCAACACCAAAGTCCACGGTCTTCCCCCCAAACCGTCCTCCCTTTCACTTTTATCTGATTTCCACCCCTTTCTTCCCAACCTGAGCTGCAACTCGTCCTTCTCTTTCTTTAAATTCCACTAAATCAAACATTTACAATACTCCATGATCAAGCTGATGTAGAGGATATGCCTTCAGTAAGCAAATATGTCTCTCACAGGGCAGGCTTCTGGAAATACTTTACTGGAGTCTTTATTAGAAGTCACAGTGGAGGTGGAATTCTGGTCGTTTTAGCACAGGCACATCCTGATTCCTCTTCAGATGTCACTGGAGCAGGACTCGGGACTGGGTTCTTACCCAGCTCCATCTCTGGTCATGGATATGTCCTGGAACAAATCAGGTGTCTTCTGTCCTCGTCTGAGGAGCCAGCGGTGAAATGAGCCAGGTGTACTAGATAGCTAAATTCTGGGGTCCCCAGAAAGCTCTTAAACAATGAGATGATCCGGGCTTACTATCATTTCATGGGATTAAGTCTCTAAATTCCAACTGTGTGGGTTGGAATCCCAGTTCCACCACTTACTGTGTGACCTTGAACAAGTTATTTCACCTCTCTGTTCCTTAGTTCCCACATCTGTCAAATGGTGTTAAATCATAGAATTTACTTTGAAGGTTGTTGCAAAGTTGAAATAAATGTAAAGTGATTAGAACAGTGCCTAGCACATTTCAAGTGTTTGATAAATATTAGCTATCAATATTATTAGCATTATTCTTGTTGCCAAGCGCTGCTGTTTACAAATCCCAAGATACCCTGGTTCCCGGAGAGAGATGACCTGTCATCCACAAGCTCATTCTCTTCTCCCCTCCTCCCTCCTCCCTTCCTCCCCCTCCTTCTCCACAATCCTCTCCACCCCCTCTACCTCCTCCACCCGCACCTCCTCAGCCTTGACTCTCTCCAAGGGGACTCCCCAAAGACCCTAAAGGGAAGCCACCCCGCCTGAGGGCAGAGAGATCGACCCCACACAGCTGGACCGGGCTCGCAGTGACCAGCTGAGCTGCACAAGTTTGGGGGCAGCAGCAGGGTCACCCGCGAGATTAGCTATGTGGCCAGCCCATCCACGGACATCTGTGCCCTCCCGGCTTCTAGGGCTATTGGGAGGGTGGGGGGCGCTCCTGCTCTGCTCAGCTCAGCCACGGGGACCCCAGAAAGGCCCAGTAGCCAGCGCTGCCCCCAAGGGGGCTCACACCAGCAGAGGGTGTCATCCCTGCCTCTGGACTCAGGGGGGAGCTGGCACCAGGAGGAGGGGACAGGACAAAGCGGGGGTGGGGTGAGGGCAACAGCCAAACACGAGACAGACTCTACCTGATGATGAAGAATAAGCACTGGGGAGCAGGACTGCTGAGCTCGAACCCAGCCCCAGCACTGGGCCACCCTACCTGTCCTCGTGTCACCAAACCCTTCTGTGCCTCAGCCTGGGCGAGGTTGGAATAAAATAACACGTGGAAAGCCCTTAGAAGACATGGTCAGCTCGCAATGAATCTCAGCTAGTACCACGACAATAGTTCTTTTATTCCTCACAATTCTCTGAGGTAGGAATTATGTCCCTTCCCATTTTCCTGAGAAGGAAACCGAGGCTCACAGAGCAGGAGGCGTTGGAGCCTCTGTTGAAACCCAGCTCTGCCCACAGCCTCACTCAGTTGCCACGAAAGCGCCAAGTCCTGGAGTTTCGGACTGTCCATCTCCAGCAGCCACATCCTCCTTGGGTAGAGACAAAAGCTGGAAAGTTTGTCCATTCATCCAATACTTGGGATGTGCAGCAGGCGCCATGTCCGCCCTTGCAGAGCTCCCGGGCTGCGGCTGAGACAAACATGGATCAAATCAACACAAGCTGGGGTATAAATCCAACGTGAGGCCAACACTCCGGAGCTGCACTGTCTGATAAGGCAGCCATTGGCCACATGTGGCTATTTGGATTTAACTTTGAATTAGTTAAAAATGATTCCTTATTCACACTAGCCACGTGCCAGCAACCACATGTGGCCAGTGGCCACCAAACCAGACAGCACAGAGGGCTGGCATTTCCAGCATCGCAGAAGGTGCTCCTGGGCAGCACTGCTCGAGAGGAAAGGAACCCAAACTGCCACCTGTGGCAACTCGGGTGTGGAGAGGTTTCCCTGAAGAAGTGACATTTGAGTTGGAACTGAAGGATGAGGACAAATCGACTAGAAGAAGGTTAGGAAGGGCAGGAAAGCCCTCCAGGCAGAGGGCACAGCCTCCACAAAACCTGCAGTAGGAGGGAACCACCACTGGGCTGGAGTGGTGGAGAGCAGAGTCTCCAAGGGGCTGGGTACCTGAGTTCAAATCTCAGCCCTGATCCTTGAACAAATTATTTTCCTCACCTGTAAAATGAGAATAATAATAGCGCTTCCCTCCCAGGTTTGTCTGAGGGTCAGACTGTGTATAGTTTGTGGTGCATGGAAAGAATGTTGGTCTTTATCCTAAAAGCAATGGGAAGCCTGAGGGCCTTAAGCATAGAACCCAGAGGGCGACTGTGGGCACTGGAGAAACACAGCCCCCCTGAAAGCCGAGGACAGCACTCAGCAGTAGCCAGGCACTTGAACGTGAGATAATGTACCCAGCATTGTCAGGTGTAATGGTAGGTATATATTATGTCCCCCAGAAAAAGCCATGTTCTTTGATGCAATCTTGTGGGGGCAGATGTATTAGTGTTGATTAGGTTGGAACCTTTGGATTAGGTTGTTTCCATGGAGATGTGACCCACCCCACTGTAGGTGATAACTCTGATTAGATCATCTTCATGGAGGTGTGGCCCTGCCCATTCAGCGTGGGCCTTGATTAGTTTACTGGAGCATTATTTAAGAGCTCAGAAAAAAGGAGCTTGCTGCTGCAACTTACAGAGACATTTTGAAGATGGCCGTTGAAAGCAGAATTTTGCTGGCGCTTTGGAGGTACTAGCCCAGAGTTTGCCCCAAGAGGCTGATACAGGGACATTTTGGAGAATGCCATTTTGAAACGCAACCTGGGAGCAAGCAGACGCCAGCCACATGTCTTCCCAGCTAACAGAGGTTTTCTGGATGCCATGGCCTTTCTCCAGTGAGGGTACCCTATTGTTGATGCCTTACCTTGGACACTTTATGGCCTTAAGACTGTAACTGTGTAACCAAATAAACCCCCTTTATAAAAGCCAATCCATTTCTGGTGTTTTGCAAATGGCAGCATTAGCAAACTGGAACACCAGGCCTTCCAGTTTTTCAAGAAAGTCTGAAAATCCAGATTTTTTTTAAATGTAAAATCTCCTTTTAAAAATATGCTTCTTATTCTCAAATTTTTAAATGTCTCGAGGGACTAAACCAGCCACCTGCTAGGATCTCTGGTCTACCACAGTAGATGGCCAAACCTCAATGAACCAAAGTCTGTAACTAAAGGCACATGACCTGGTGTGATGGTTCATTCTATGTGTCAACTCGGCTGGGCTACAATACCCATTTGTTTGGTCAAACACTGGCCTAGATGTTGCCATGAAGGTATTTTGTAGATGTGATTAGCCATCTACAATGGGTTGACTTGAAGTAAAGGAGATTACCTTCAATAATGTGGGTGGGCCTCATCCAATTAGTTGGAGGCCATAGAAGCAAAAATTCTGAGGTTTTCCAGGGAAGAAATTCCGCCTGAAGACTACACATCAACTCTTGTCTGAGTTTCCAGCTTCCCCTATGGATTCAGGACACGAGATGGCAACATCAACTTTTGCCAGAATTTCCAGCCCGCTGGCCTGTCCTAGAAGCTTTGGACTTGGGAGCAGCCCCCTGCAGTCATATAAGCCAATTCCTTAAAATTAGTCTCTTAATATAAACATGTAAATATGCATAGATCCTGTTGATTCTGTTTCTCTAGAGGACACTCCAGATGGCTCCAGGAAGAAACCAGTAGATCACCTGGAACAAAATGGGCACATCAAAACAGTCTCCAAATTAAATCTGAACCAAATTGCTACACAATTGGGCTGGAGGCCCCCAGTGTTGAATAAAGGGCCCGGTGCTAATAAACATAGGCACAAGCCACACACCCCTTTTATGTGTTTTAACCTTTTGGTGGTAACAAAGAAAATATATGAAAACCAATCTTCTATACACTCTGAGATTGTTAAATGAATTTTATTCTCAGCCCCTCCAGGGTCCCTCAGTCCTTTCACTTAAAAAATATATGTAGCAGGTGTTCGTTTGGGGGTCTGCAGTCCACATCGTTTCCTGGTGCCAAGTTATAAAGCAAAACCACTTAATTGGGGCACAGTATTGGTTGGGAGAGCAGGGGAAAGAAAATAAAGAGAAAAATCCAGTTTGATGAATAAAAGCACTTAAATGAAAACCTCAAGCCTGAGCAAGAAGCAGGTATTTTATGGCCTCTTTCAAGAGAGCTTAACGTTGGTTAAACCATTGCTTTTTCATAGACACCCTTCTTTCAAAAATATGGAGTAGCTAATGTGTGCTAGGTACTGGGATACATACCCCTGAGCCCCACCCCACCCTCAAAGTTCTTACAGTCTAGTTGACCAACCAGAGAAGAACAACTAATTAATACAGCAGTGATTACTGTTAGTTCCAGGTTGAGGAAGAGACCCAGCTAAGCAGTTGTTCCAGGTGGTAAAATATTTGTAACACAGAGAATAAAAAAAAAACAAAACTGGTTTTAGTATCTTATTAGCACCCCTCCCACCCCAAGCCTCCCAGTCAGGAAACTGGGGTCTGAAGCTAGAATTCAGGGGGTCCTTGAACTTGGATGCGGAAAAAAACCATACCTTAATTTTCCCTAACCTCTAACTGAAATGAGGCATGTCCTTCTATCATAAACACAGGCCACAAACCACAGTGGTGTTAGCAGTCCCTGTGACTTTGTCAACAACTGAAATCACAGATATTTTCATATCACATTTCATTTGTGGCAGAAACCTTGAAATAACATTTACGTGCATCATCACATCAAAACCAGGGCAGTATTAGGGCTCCTGCTGGATATTGTTATTTAATGCATTAATAATGAAGCATAGAGTTTTCTATAGCACTAATTCAGTTTTTTTGGTTTTGATAACTATATTTCGATATAATTAGTTTCTTTTGAGATCCTCTGGATTTTATTTCATGCATTTGAAAATGTTTAATCTGAGAAAAGATTCATGGGATTCTACAGATTGCCAATGGGGTCCAAGGCATGAAAAGATTAATAGCCCCTGGACTAGAGCATGAGGGGGCAGGTTTCAAAAGACTGGTTGCCTGAGTTTAAAGGGTATGAATTAAACGAGGCAAAGGAAAGGGGCAGGGCAAGGCATTTCGGGATAGGATCAGCATTTGGAAAAGCACATACTTGGCAGACACTGGAATGATTTGGTAAGGCTGGAGCCGGCCTCTCAAGCTGGGAGAGCTGGAGGGGCAGGAAGGGGCAGGAAGGAGCAGGCTAGAGGCCCATTCAACTTGGGCCTCACAGTCACAGACAACCCCAAATTCAGGCTTCTGATCCCAATCATCAAATGAACTTATAGGGCCATTGAACTTTTTATGCATGTGTTAAAAGTGTTAGCCACCCCAAGCGTTGGAAATAAACCACAATTTTCCTAACCCTATTTTGGCATGTCTTCAATTTTCTTCAAGGAACCTCTAACCCAGACCTCTCTTGACCTCTGTTGGAGAGAAGTTGGCCAAGAGTGAAAATTGATTGAAGGAAGGGCAGGAGATGAGGTCATCAAAGTAAGTAACGGCCAGATCAAAGAGTTTGGATTTGATTCTGAAAATTATGGGGTGTTTTTGAAGGTATGTATGCATGTATAATGTTAGTTTGCTGATTTCCTACCCAACACACGTCCCCTTTCTTCTGGCAATCGTAGCCCAGGTCTCTTTTGGAGGACCCACCACCTCTCTCTATAACTCTTAGTGGTTTATTTGGGACACATGACACAGACATAGCCAATCAGAGCACAGAATTCCTCAAGCCACAGTGATTGGCTTCAAGATAGGCCTATCAGAATAATGGATCCCTCTGACTTTAGGGATCAAGAATGGATACTCAGGCAAGTTGGTCCAATCAGAGCAAATCTTGGGACTTGGGTAAGCACTATAGGGAAATGAGTGTAAGCTTGGAGTTGTTGAAAGCCCTCTTGCTACCATATAAAGCCTAAGGATGAAGCCAACACATGGAAAAGCAGAGTAGAGAGATGGAAAGGATGATCCTGATGATCTTATACTTCCAGATAAATCTGGGCAGATCAACCCTGGAATTTTAAGTTAAATGAACTAATAATAAACTCCTTTGTCTTGAGCCTGTTGTGTTGAGTTTTTGGGCACTTGCAATGAAAAGAGCCCTAACTGGTACAATCAGAGCTGGCTTTAGAATGGGCATGCCATCTACGAGGGAGAGGGAGGGTCAACGGGGGCTGCACTGGAGGCAGGAAGACCCAGAACTTCAAAGCTGGAGACTCAGCCCATTCTCCCTAGGTAAGGCTGCAGTAACAAACAGCCCCGAATGTCCAGTGGCTTACAACAACAAAAGTTATTTCTCACATTACATGACGGCTGCCGGTTGGCTCTGGCTCTGTGGCTCCATTCCAAATATCTCCCACATTCCAGGATCCAGGCCAGAGCAGTTCCTATCTTAGTCTCATGGAAGAAGGAAAAAGAGCAGTACCTGAAACACACAATGGCTCTTAAAGCCTCCGCTCACTTGTGGCTCTGCGACATCTACCCACACTCCACTGGGCAAAGCAAGTGCATGGCCAAACCCACCACCAGTGGAAGCACTGACAGTCACAGGGCAATGGGTAGGGATGTACAGTCCTCTCACAAAGAGAGCAGCAAATAATTGGGAACAATAGTATGACCCACTGCCAAGACCTTAGTAGTAACTGGGTTCAAGGCCCACATTTGACAGATGAGAAAACTGACACCCAGATTAGTTAAATAACTTGCTTACAGTCACACAGTTCTCCAGGCCTCCTGGCTCCCAATCCAGTGTTCTAGACGCTGCACCCCGGACTGTAACCCTGAGGTTCCACTCGGGCAGTACATTTCCCAGCACACACAGTGGGATGACAGTGCAGAAGGAGAACTTTCTCCAGAACCATTATTTTAACTTATTTCTCCTTGGGTTCCAGTGAGAACAGGAAGTTGGTTCAGGGCGACTGAACAGAGCCTTGAAAACTAACATAAGAAATTATAGTACTGCAATGATAAGTACCGTAACTTATCAATTTAGATTTGGAATTGGGGGGTTAGGGCTATTTTCTTTTGTTCTGATTTTGGCAATTTTTTCTCTCAGTGTTTTTCTCTCAGTGGAGAAGAAAAAGTAATGGCTACTGAATATCCTGAAGTTGTCAAGCTCTGATAGACTTTTACAAATGGAACCCCTGTTGCAAAAATTTCCCTGAGTAATTAGGAATTTATTTAATAATTCTCAAGTGACATGGTTCTTACCACGCCCTACACCTTTTTACAGTACTACTGAGAATATCCAAAATATAAGAGAAGCCCCACATAGTACCACAAGAATTTTGGATCAGTAAAATATACTACAGATCGTGTATGAAACACTAAGCGTATAAACTGATTATAGACACTAAGAATTTCAGAGAAGTCACCATCTGAAAAACCCATTTATCGTGGTGCAACCAGGACTGATCTTCATGATCTTGTCAGGCAGTGTTCCAGGATCCCCCTGGGCCCAGTAGCCACACCCCAACCCAGAACCACTTCCAACAGAGGCCCCCTCAAGGGAGTCAGCAAATCCCAAATCCCCCAGTTGAATATGGGAGCCAGCCAGTTACCTTCTGCAGTCTCTCTAGCTGGACCTCTATGTCCCTGATCCAGGGGGAGTGGGGTGGGCTAGGCAGCCAGTACTAGGGGAGGGGAGAGGGTGAACTATACTCAATCACTGGCCCTCACCATAGCTTTGCCTCTTTTCCTACCCCTCCCCTACAGCTCTATGTTCTTTGTTTTCTTTTCTCTCCTAGAATCACCATCGACTCTGTGAGGGTCTCATATTTACTGAATTTCTCCAATAAATGGCATGTTCGTTCACCCAACCCTCAAGATAGCTCTGTGGGATAGATATTATTATTGCCCTTGTGCAGATGAAGAAAATGAGTCTCATAAAGGAAACTCACCAATTTAGGCCAGACAGTTGTGGAGTCAGGATTTGAACCCACATCCGCCTGACTCCAAAGTCATGTAGATATTCACAATCATCTATTCACAAATATTATAAAGCACCTACTGTTGCAAAGTCCTGTGTGAAACACTGGAAATAGATGGTAAACAAGACCCCATACTCTTGTAGCTCATTCAAAAATTCACTCAGTAAATATTGTCTGAGCTCCCACCATATGCCTGGGACAAGGTAGACTATGATAATCTACTAGCAAATGCAGACAAATTACCTGCACCTAACAGTTTGATTTGCTAAGTGCTACAATAGCAGTAAGTAAAGGATTAAGTGAGGACAGAAGAAGTGAGTGAGATTCACATTTTCTACCATTTTCCTTATGCTGGCTTTGACAAACCTTAGAAAAAGTCTTCCCAACTCCACTTTCTCCATTTCTAATCATCCCGTTACTTAACAGCTCATCAAGAGCAGGAGCCTGTAGGGATTTGGAATATACTGGTCTTTTCATATTCTTTGAAACTAAAGAGAAATGCATTGGAGTAGCCTTAGGCCAAAAGCCAGGCAGTGTAATAGTAATGGGAGGGTGCAAGGTGGGGGACTGGGGAAAGATTGAGATGGTTCTAGAGAAGTCCAGAGATGGCTCTTCTGTCCCTTACTGATGGCATGTGAAAAACGAGGTCAGCTCCCTGACAGCTGGGAGAGGCAGCAAAATACCACAGAACCCCCATTCTCGGTGGCCCCTAGGACACGTGTCTAAAAATACACACACAATACCACTTGGATTTGCAATGGATTTCACAACTGCTGGCCCAGCACAAAATGTTTGGCTTCGGCCAACTCAGAATGCGATGGAAACCAGCTGGGAAACTGAGCACGACCAAGTTCAACATTGGCCAGGACGACAGCAATCGCTCTGTCCTGCAGGCCTTGACCACAGAAGCACAGCTACGCGCTGCCCCGCGTCCTTGTTTAACTTGCTCTGCAGCTTACAGAAAACTTGCCTTGCGCGCCAGGGACTTTCTAAGACATTTCATTTCAGGGAGATCAGGGTGTGCGTGCTTATGAACGTTTGCCCTGAAAACTAGAAAATTAGTAAGAAATGTCCATGAGGTCAGGGTAAGGGGAAACACAACTGCAAGTGTGGGACGTGGGATGGTATGGAATAAGAAAACATTTTAAAGAAAAAATAATTACAAACATATGAGAGGGAGAACGAGCATGGCCCAGGCTAGAAATGTGGAAGCAAATAAAATGAAAACAAGAAAAGATTTGGCATCATATCTGTGGACTTAAAACCAACCTTAAAGTTGACAATTCTAGTCTAGCTGTATCTATTTTTACAATGTATGCAATAAATAGTATTTACTGAGTGGGTAGCGTGTGCCAGGAGCTGCTCTCAACTCTTTACATGCATTATCTCATTAAATCCTCGCACAACTCTATGGGACAGATACTAAGATTATTTCCATTTGTCGGATAAGGAAGGTGATCTGCACAATTTAAAGTTTGAACAGACCTTAGCAATCATCTTAACCAGTGGTTCCTGACCTGGCTTGTACATCAGAATTATCTGGAAAACCCTAAAAACTATAAATACTGGGACCCAATTCTAGAGCCCCTGGATCAGAATGACTAGGAGTGAGCCCAGAAATCTGGTCAAAGAGCTCCCCCAAAGATTCTCAGGTGCAGACTTGTTTGGAAACACCAATCAAAATGAACTCATTTTCCAGATCAGAAAATTGGGGCCCAGAGAGATAGAGTGACATGTCCAAGGTGACCAGCCTGATGCAGCAGAGCCAGGGCCAGAACCCAGGACTCCCAGTAGGGTGCTCCTGCCATCGTGTCATGCATTCGTCACTGGAATCCTAAACAGGGGCAAAGGTGTGGTCTCTTTTGCTTCCCGTAAATTACTAGACTCAACAAGGCATTTACCCAACTCTTGCCCAACCCTTCAACTCAGCACAGTGCAATTAAATAAAGATTTGCTGAGCATCTACTAAGAACTACTTGCCGTGCGTGGGATTAGGGATTCCACGGTGAACAGCATTAACGTGGATTCTTACCTCATAGAGCTACAGTCTGGCAGAAAAAAGACATTTAAAAAAAAGTAACCAATTTACTGAATGAATTGGAATCAGCTGAAAACAATTTTATTGTCTTATCACTGCCCCTTTAAACTTGCTCTATCTTCCTATTCCCTGGATGAAAGCGTAGATAGATCCTATAGCTATTCTAGTCACTCTTGGGTATTTAATAGCCTCATTTTCCAGATAATTTATAAACTCCAATTCAGTTTAATGTCAACGCTGCAACTCCTCGTCCAATTGAAATGTTCTCCCCCCTCTTGGCCTGGAACTGGCTCAGGTTCAGATGCTGCAGTGGGGCAGCGGATTGTGTGGGGGTCCTTGCTGCTTCACATCCTCCTCCCCTGCTCACTATGCTGCTTTAGGCTCCTCTAGCACCAGGGGCGGGGCTGGGGAGCAAGACTGCCATCGGGAGGGCTGTTCATCCCAGCAAAACTCTTCCTTTTTTTGTCATCCTGGCGGTTCAGTCGGCCTCTTCCCTTTAGACTCTTCCAGGCGTGGACTGTGCACCAGTCACTAAGTGCCCCCTAATGCTTCTCAAAAGTCCTCCTCGTCTGGCTTGGAGGACGGGGAGGGAACTGTGCCCCTCCTTTCCTCCCTGAGGAGGGAAAGAAAAATGCATGTGACTCTGAGGCCTTTCTCTGAAGAGCTACTCATTCTCCAATCTCTCATCTCCTGGATTTTACTATATAGTGGTACCCTCAGTACTCGTCTTGGTTCTGGGAGGTATGACAAGTAGCAAAAATGATGAATACCAAACAAATTTTTCCCATAAGGAATACTGTACTTAATGTGTTCCCAAACCAAAGACAATGCACATCTTAGAGCAATATGTAAAAAGATATGGTTTTATATCATTACTTTACATGAGAAATAAACCTAAAAATTAATAAATACTTAGATTAACTAAAATAAAAACTTCACTTTCCCTGTACTGAGAAGAGTCCATGGCCTAATGGGATGGTGGGAGGAGAGTGTGAGGAGGAGAAGCTACATGGAGTGTTGCTTGGAAGGAGTGTCCCCTCCAATAGAACATCGGGCACTTGCACTTCAGGTGTCCTTTCTCTTTTCTGCCTTTTTCAACCTGCACCACAGGCTCTGACACACTCTTTGTCACCTTCACTAAAATCTTTCCAATGAGGATTGTGTCTGTCTTCTTTTGAGAATTCCTCGAAAATGTAAAATTCTTTGGTCATTCTATAAGTTCACATTTCTGCTTGTCAGAGCTTTGTCCGGATGGTGCTTCTCCACAAAGTTTTGAACTTCTGCCCATTTTGCACATGTTTCTTTTATCAAGGGACTGGGGACATCCTCCCTTATCTCCTCCTCATCTGAAGAAATCTCTTCAGACACCTCTTGTTGCTGCTCCTCTTGTAGATCCTGCAGCTCCTCAGTGCTGAGCTCTCCACGGTGTGCCTCCACTAACTCCTCAACATCAGCCTTTTTTTTTTGTTTAATCACTTCTATATTCTTAATGATGGTGGAGACCATTGTTCTAGGCATACTGAATTCCCTAGCAAGATCAGTAATGTGAACACTGCTCTCATATTTGCCTATTATTTCTTTTTTTTTTTTTTCTGCTGAATGGTGGTGTGACGTAATTTTCTTTTCTGCTCAGCACTCTCACTGCTCATTTTCTTAGGACCCATGATGAGAAAAAAAGCACAAAAATACACAAAATAACCACAGAAGCTAAGATAAGACCACAAGGGGATGTGCACAGGGCCAGAGCTATTGCAAGACTAGCGCGTGACCCTTTGTTGAGGCTGGAAAGGGTAGCAAGTCACGAGGCAAGCAACACTTGCACGTCAAGTACCAAACAAACAAACAAACATTGAGTACTGGGGCAAAATTTTTGCATTGAGTACCAAATCTGACGCGTTTCAAAGCAGTCAAATACCAAGGTACCACTGTTTGACTTAGATGACAAGCTAAGAATATTTTTTTAAATAAAAACACACTTCACAATCTCTTTGCATACACTGCACAGATGGTCTCAACTCTTGGGTACTTTGCCAAACTTCCACAAATAAAATTTAACATCCTATTACACAAAAAAGTACAAATTCAGAGTGCCAAGGGAACATACAGCAAGGGCATTTGGAGCCAGCCAACTTATTAAAGGCTCTCCCTCATTTCCCTCAGGTAAGGTATGCAGTTTCTCTTTTTTTAGGCCTCAATAATGAGGGCAAATGAGTAGCTCTTAGCTGTAGCTCACTATTTACCCCATTCCACTCCTCCAAACAGCAACTGCTTTGAACTGTACAGTATGTATTTAACTTTATAAATGTGTGGATTCTATATGGTTCTGTTTCTGTCTTTTAAATCACAGATTGTAAACTTCTACAAAAGTAGCCTAGGACATTTTCAGAATGATGATGATGGCACTGATGACAATGATGGTGGTGATGATGACGATGATGATGTTAGTTGACAATGATGATGACAATGACAATGATGTCAGCAATGTTGATGACAACAGTGATGATGATGATAATGATTAGGGATGAGGGAGCAAGGAGAAGTGACTGGCTCATACCTTCCTATCTTTTCTAACCATTAATATACTATCTGGCTAGTTTCCAACTCAAAAATCTATCCCTTCTATTCAATCCCATGCCAAAAGATGACAAATATTTTATTGACTACCTTCAATGGCTAAAGGGTGCATTGTAGAAGCCAGCCTCCAAGTTGGTCCCCAATGACCCTTGCCTTCTTGTGTTCACACCTTTGCATAGCCTTCTTCCACAGTAAACAGTGCTAATGTTGCCAAAATAATATTCTGGAAATGATAGTGAGCCAGTTTGGATGTATTTTGTCCCCCTAGAACACCATGTTCTTTGATGCAATCTTGTGGGGGCAGACATATGAGTGTTGATTAGGTTGGAATCCTTTATTTCCATGGAGATGTGACTCAATCAACTGTGGGTGAGAATTCTGATTGGATAATTTCCAAGGAGGTGTTACCCCACCCATTCAGGGTGGCTCTTAATTGAATCACTGGAGTCTTATAAAAGTGTTCACAGACAGAAGGAGGTCCTGCAGCCAAGACAGACATTTTGGAGAATGCCATTTTGAAATGCATCCTAAGAGCAAGCAGACACCAGCCACATGCCTTCCCAGCTAACAGAGGTTTTCCAGACGCCATCAGTTTTCTTCAGTGAAAGTACCTACTGTTGATACCTTTGTTTGGACATTTTCATGGCCTTCAGGCTGTAACTTTGTAAACAAATAAGCCCCCCTAATGAAAGCCTATCCATTTCTGGTATTTTGCATAACGGCAGCATTAGCAAACTGCAACAGATGGTGTGGGACTTCTGAGGCTAGATCATAAAGAAAAACTGCAACTTCCACATTGCCTTCTATAGCCGGCTGCCATATTGTGAGGCCACTCAAACAGCCTGTGTGAGACCCACATGGTGGGGAGCTGAGGCCTGCCGTCCAGCTGTGTGATCCGGTCATCTTGGAACTGGGTCCTCCAGCCTCAATGAAACTGTCAGAGGAACGTGGCCCCGGCTGACACCTTAACTAGAGACCCTGAGCCAGAAACATCCAGCTGCTTCCTAATTCCTAACTTAGAGAGACCCAGTAAGAAAATAAATGTTCGTTGTTGTCTGGGGCTGCTAAGTTTGGGGATAATTTTTGTCACAGCAATTGGTAATGAATACATTATGAAGGTTAGAAGCATGAGCTCTGGGGTTAAAGTGCCTGGGTTCAAATCTCATCCCTATCACTCATTACTTGTGTGATCCTGAGCAAATTATCTGTGGTCTTTAGCCTCCATTTCCTCATCTGAAAAAATGGGGGGGAAACAATACTTGCTTCAGAGACTTGTGAGAAGCTTAAAGTAAATGAGATAGTGCCTGCAAGGTTCTAACACAGGGTCTGGCACAAAGAAGGCACCCAGGAGATAGTTGTTATCATTGGCAAGTTCCTCGAAAGCTCCCCTGATGTTCTACATAAAACAAGTCCTCCCTTCTCTGAATTCTGAGAGTATTTGGTACTGTTTTTGTGAAAATGGAAAGTGAATGGGAGAGGAGATGACATTACCTAACACCACCCACTCTTCTGGGAACGTGACATGTGTCAGCACATGTGATCCTTGAATAGTCCTGAGTGTAAGGAGGTCATGGCTAAGGCATTTAAGTTGTGTTCAACCTAGGACCCAATCTGCAGTTCATCTAGCAGATTGACAGGGACAGCCTGCCAGAAGCCTGTGGCATGAGGGGACAGGAAGCCTCCTAGGAAGTAAGCCACCCCAAGGGAGCAAAGGTTCTGAACCTGGTTTTGCAGATTAAAGATGGCCACACGTTCTTTGCCATCCCACCCATTGAGATGTGGGGACTATTTCCCCTCCCCTGAACCAGGGCTGGCCTGTGACTGTTTTAACAAATAGAATATGGGGCAAGTGATACTGTGCCAGTGCTGGGGACTCAAAGCTTCTGCCTCAGTCCCTTGTACCCTCCAGACCAGACCAGCTACCAGATGAGTAGCACCGAGTGACTCCAGGCAATATCAGGTGGAGCCACAGAATTGTCCAACAAAGCCCTGCTTTCCTGAGCACAAATTTGTGAGATATAATAAAATTGTTATTGTTTTGAGCTACTAAATTTTGGAGTATTATATTACGCAACAGGAAATATAACCAAGACACCTGGGGTCCACATACCCCCAGGTGCCTATGGATAGAATTCAGGGAGTCCATGAATCTGGAGAGGAAAAGTTTGCATCTTTATTTTCACTAATCTTTAACTGAAACATAGCTTTTTAAAATTCAGAATGTAAGCAGAAAACCACAGTAGTATCAGCAGTATTTATGATTTTGTCACTGAGAAGGGATTTATAGGCTTTTCCAAACTGCCAAGCAGGCTTGTGGTATGTATACAAGTGCATGCTGCACACACATACACACACGCACACACAGCTTAAAAACACTGGGAGGGAGAGTGAAGCACGCAAGGGAAAGCCAAGGGCAATGGGCCAGTGTTATGTGGGGAAGGGTGATTCTGAGCATGGAATTCTGTTTCCAAACTGACTTCTGACTCATGCCTGAGCCCCAGAAACAACAGAGCTGCCCTGAAAGTAGCTGAAGGGGTGTTCCACTGAAATAACTGAGACATCAAGATTCCAAAGTGGCTCTGACACCAGCAGCTTAAACAGCAGCAGACAAACCAAAAGGAGCAAGAGTAAGAGAAGATGGCAAACAACAGCGGGCAGCTGAAAGGATTCTGAACACTGACTTGATACGGCTCTTCAGAATAGTTGGGGCAAACTCTGAACCAGATTGTAGTTCCCCCAAAACACAAGGGAAAAGAGTAGAGAGAGCCTCTTTGTGACATTTTTGTGACACCCTTTTCCTCCCAGGTTGGAATGGCTTGGAAAACACAGGTGGTATGACATAGGCATGATTCTTACCCTTTAAAGGGTGAGAAAACTAAGACCCAAAGAGGGTCAGTAACAACAGAGGGCATGGAGGTGGTGAGTGGTAGAACCAGGATTCGCACTCAGATCTGTCTGGCTCCAGAGTCCACATTATTTCCATGAAGTTGGTCTGCTCTCACTTCCTGTTTGCTCCTCTTCAAAGTTTCTTGATCTTAATTACCTCCTGATTTCTCAAATATCTAGGGCTTTGCTCATGTTCTTCCCTTTTATTAATTGCCCTTCCCCAGTTCCTCCTGTCCTGCACTCCTACCCTAAAATATGGTCTTTATGTGAAGTCTTTTCCAGCTCCATCGGAAAAATTTATTTTCTCTTCTCTTTGTTGCCATAACCCTTCATTCATTATAGAGTTTATCACATTGTGCAATTTCTCGTATTTGTCTCTGTGACTAGATTAATAATAGTATTATTAATAAAAATAGCTAACGTTTCCTGAACACTTACCAGATCTGACTCCAAAAACCTACATTTAAGTCATTTAATAACAACAACTCTATAAGATAGGTACTATTAGCTCTACTTTACAGACATGAAAACTGAAGCATAGAGTGGGATTGACTTGCCCAAGGTCACCCAACTACTAGAGGGCCCGAATTTGAACCCATGTCTGTCTGACTCCTGAGTTCACATCCTTAACAGCTAGGTTAGAAGACAGAGATCATGCCTTTTGGTTCTCTGATTTCTCTGCACCCAATGAAGGGTCTGGCCCTCTGTGTGTTCTCAGTAAATAAGTGTTGAATGAATGATGGACTAGACTATTCATCTCTATTTGTTCACTTCTACATCTACAGCACCTGGCCCTGTGCCGGGCACATAGAAGATGCCGATTAACTATGTGTTGGTTGACTGACTGTCTGATTGACCAAGTTCACTTTCGGCTCTAATACTCTGGAGCAGGAATACAGAAATGAAATCACCTCACTCCCATCCCCCGGTAAGAGTTGTTACAACACTTTTATTCCAAAATCTCTGTTCTCTTGTCTGGATCCATTACCTCCAACAACCATTTTAAAAAGCATAACAGAACCGAAACCTTGCAAAGTTCTTAAACTGACTCCCCAGTATACTGGACAATCCAGTGGGTGAATAAATGAGGAACCAAGCATGTGGCCTGTGAAGTTCATACTCAAGTTATATTCCAAGCCAGATCCAGAGGCCTGATATTGAAGCAAGCCAAAATTCATAAAAAGCGGACCTGGTGTTTTTGAGCCACTACTTCAATAAAACAATAACAATGGGTTGAAAGAGTAAGTGCTTCTAGGTCATTATTTATGAATCCCTGGGCCAACCAGGCAGCTTCAGTGTAAAATCTTCTAGGTGCCACACATGATAGGGGAAGGATGAGGTGTGGAGACAGGTAGAACAGGAGGTCCACTCGGCTCTCTTGCTGCCGGCCTTTCCTGGTTTTGCTGGACTTGCTGGTCCCAGCAGACCCCTGTGGCAGCCTGCTTCCCCTCACATGGTTTTAATCAACCACTGAGGTCTTAGGAGCGCCTTTTTACCTGCCAGGTGCACTGCTAAAGTGGGAGCATGGAGGGGAAAGGAAAGGCCCAAAGGAAAAAGAACGTTGGTATATGCAATTTGGGTTTATTCTGAAATAAAACAACATAGGCCGTGAAGTGAAATTAAATAATAGTTATAAAAGGCCCAGCCCAGGACGTGGCACAAGATTAGATGCTTAGTAGGTGTGAGTTTTCCTTCCTTCTGCAAATTACAGCTATGCTAATAGAGACATTGGCCCTCAGAAAGTGCTTAATGCACTTCCAAAGGGAGGCTGTAAATTTTTGAGCTGCTACATTTAGTGTCCAAATCAGGGCTAATATTCAGCCAGCATGGCCAATAAGGCTGTGTCCATTGTTTGCAGTGGATATCCATCCCAACTGGATTGGGCCTGTGCCTTCTAGTGATAAAATATTTTGAATATCATCCCTGCCCCAAGTATGCATTCATTCAATAAGGATGTATTGAGCATCTACTATATGCAAGACACTGGTTAAAGAGCAGTGAAGAGACTGGACAAAAAAATCGAAAATCTCCTCTTACAGTCCAGTGGAAGACACAAACAAAACAGAGTAGTACAAGATACAGTAGGTTAGATGGTGGCAAATACTATGGAGAAAAAGAAAGGAGGAAAGGCATAATGAGTACAGGAGTTCCATTATTTTGAACTTTTTCTTGAAGTATAAGACCTGTAATAAAAAATGAACAAATCTCAGGTGTTCAGCTCAATGAATGTCCTCCAGCTGAACATACCCATGTAACTGGCACCAAGATCAAGACACAGAACAGACCAGCACCTATGGGAGTTCAGTTTTAAATACAGCCTCAGAGCCAGTGTTCCTGAGAAGATGCAGGGGTGATTAGGGTTGTTCACCAAACATGTCCAGCTCTCTGCCTCCTGGACACATGGCTGGATTGTCTTCTCTGCTCCTTGTTGGGTGCAGCATTGACTTGCTTTGGCCTATGATATGTGAGTAGACATGCTGCATATCACTTCTTCATGGACCCTATCATGCTGTGGTGATCAAGGAACTCTGTGTTGAGATGGAGCCTCCATCTGCCTGGGTCCCAAGTGGCTCTGATGAGCAGAGCACCCCTGCTAACCCCCAGCACGTGTGTAGCGTGAGGACAAACAAATCTTGGTTGGTGAAGCCACTGGAACTGGGGCTTGTTTGTTACCTCAGCATAACCCAACCCACCCTGACTGATACTGGAGGTGATATCACAGTAGAGACCTGAAGGAGGTGAAGAAGTGAGCCTTCTGGAAACCCGGGGAAGAGCATCCCAGGCATAGCACATGCCAAGAGTATGTGTTTAGAGTATGTGAGGAACTGTGTCTTAGGCTGGAATTCTCCAGAAGGTGACCCTGAGACAAGGATTTGAGGGCAAGTGATTTATTTGGAAGTAAGGAAGAGTCCTTTAATGAGCAGGTTTCCACCATGGCAACTGGGCCTCAGTCCAACTAGGGACTTCCAAGAGATTGTACAGAACATGCCTCAGAGTTACCCCTCTGAGGTGTGAGGAGGCTGAGCTGTTTATCCTCCATCTCCTGTGGGTTGTTGGCTGAGGCTGCTCCCAGGTGTTAACTCCCAGACCCTTAAGACCTGCCCACATCAGCCAAGAGCAAGCCCACAAGCAGGCAGAGCGGAAGGCACCTGCCTTTGGCATAGGGTGCCTTAGGCATGAAGTGGATGGTGAGTGCCCAGGGGCTTTGGGCTGGGCACCGACAGCATCGCTACAAGGCAAGGAGGCCAGTGTGGCTGGAGAACGAACATACAGTGTATAAAAGTATAAATTACAGAACCCACCCAAAAATCATTGGAAACATCCCCAGGCTAAGCAGATTATTCTGGCTCTTTACCCCCTCATCTAGACTATATAGCACCCCCCATCTACGGTTAGCCCTGCCTCCAGTCTTACCCTGATATAATCCATTCTTCAGATCTCAACCAAAATGATCTCTAAAATACGTGAATCTGACAATGACACCCTCCTTCTCAAAACCCTTCAGTGGTTTTCCATCTCTATCAGGATAGCATCTGTTCCAGTTTGCTAACGCTGCCGTTAAGCAAAATGCCAGAAATGGATTGGCTTTTATAAAGGGGGGTTATTTGGTTACAAAGTTACAGTCTTAAGGCCATAAAGTGTCCTAGGTAAGGGGGTACCTTCACTGAAGGATGGCCAATGGTGTCCGGAAAACCTGTGTTAGCTGTGAAGGCACGTGGCTGGTGTCTGCTCTGGAGTTCTGGTTTCAAAATGGCTTTCTCCCAGGACGTTTCTCTCTAGGCCACAGTTCCTCAAAAATGTCACTCTTAGTTGCTCTTGGGGTGTTTGTCCTCTCTTAGTTTCTCTGGAGCAAAAGTTTGCTTTCAAAGGCCATCTCCAAAATGTCTCTGTAAGCTGCAGCTCCTCTCTCAGTTCCAGTACGTTCCTCAAAGTGTCCCTCTTGGCTGTAGCAAGCTCGCTCCTTCTGTCTGAGCTTATATAGTGCTCTAGTAATCTAATCAAGGCCCATGCTGAATGGGCAGAGCCACACCTCCATGGAAATTATCTAATCAGAGTCATCACCTACAGTAGGGTGGGTCGCATCTCCATGGAAACACTAAAAGAATTACAATCTAATCAACACTAATACGTCTGCCCACACAAGATTACATCAAAGATAATGGTGTTTTGGGGGACAGAATACATTCAAACTGGCACAACACCCAAGCTCCTTGGATCAGCAGGCAAGACCCTGCATGAGCAGATCCTCTGTATCTGGACAACTCACCTCCTCCATTCTCCTTCTCAGCATTACTACTCTGCCATACCACATGGCCTAGAATGTCTTGCCTCCACCTGTGTCCACATAGTGCTTTCTCATTCAACAGATATTTGTTCAGGGTATACTGGGCACCAGGCACTGGGAACACAGCTGTAAAAAATCAAACTGGGCCCACCTGCACTCACTGAAGTTTGCATACTGGGGGAGTTGGGGATGGGGGGGTTGATAGGGGAATAGCGGAGAAAGACAAACACTAAAAAAGCAAATGAATAAGAATATCAGATAGTAGAAAAAGCGTGAAGGAAAAAATGCAGTGAGGGTTAGGGGTGGGAAATGTGGCCATTTCAATTGGATGGTCAGGGAAGGCCTCCTGAAGAAGTGACATTTTAAGTGACTCTCTTGAATGACAAGAAGTTGTCATCCATGCAAAAACCAGGGCACTGTGTTCTCGGCAGAGCAGGTAACAAGTGCAAAGGCCCCAGGTGGGGAGGAGTCTGGTATGTTGGAGTAACAGGAAGAAGGTCAGTGTGACCAGGGCATAGCAAGCCGGGGGAGAGAGACAGATGCTTGGAAGGCCAGTTCCAGGTCAGCATGGGAGGTGCTGGACTTTACCTTTCCATCCTTCAGTTCATGACACCTCCCTGTGAGTCCTTCTCTGTCCTCCTCTGCCCTCTGCCTCTTCCCCTAGTGCCCCTTTCATGCCTCACAATAGTAACCCTTGACACAGGGGTCCCCATAGTTGGTTTGTTTCAAGCATCTATTCTTGGTCTTGCCTCTGCCTGGCTGTGTGACATTAGTCAAGTTATTCAACCTCTCTGTGCCTAGGTTTCCTCCATAAATTTTTATTCTTTCCTCCGAGTGTTATTGAAATAAGTCAGCCTTGCGGATAAATTAGGAGGAGTGGCAAAACATTCATCATGTTTTACAGAAATGTTTTAAGAGTGCTCTCCTTAGACCAAGGTCCCAAAGGACATAGACTTTAAAGTCAAATACAATTTTGCATCCTGGCTCCACTGCTTTCTTGGGCAAATTAGTTACTCTTCCTGAGCCTTGGTGTTCTTAATTATAGAATAGAGCTAATAATTGATAATACCTCATGGTGTTTGAGGAATGATTTCATGAAATTAGGTGTTTGATCAGCTAGCATTTTCTTTCTATATAGGAAAGCTCAATATAAGGTTTCTATATTGCTGGACCCCTCTGAGTTTGGCCATCTCATTCCTTCCTCCTTAAAAAGGCTAAGATTTACCTTGTAAGGATCTCAGCCGCCCTCGAAGTTCACCTACAAATCCCAGTGCAGTGGAAAGACTTAAGTCCTAACCCAGGATTCAAATCCCATCTCAGCCACTGACCTGCTTTTCAACTTTATGCAAGTCCCCTCTGCTGTCAGGGTTTTACCAAAACAACTGCAAGCAACTGCCTTTCAAAGACTGAGGTAGACAGACCAATGCCTGCCCAAAGGTGTCCACAACCTTATACCTGAAACCCGTAAATATGTTACCTTAAATGGTAAAAGAGATTTTGCAAATGTGTTTAAGTTAAAGATTTTAAGATGGGGACACTCTCCTGGATTATACAGATGGGTCCGATGTAATCTCAACGGTCCTTCAAAGAGTCAGAGAAGATGTGCTGAAGAAAGCAGAGTACCAGAGTGATGCTATGTGGAGCTGAAGCAGCTCTACTGCTGGCTTTGAAGATGGAGGAGGGGCTGTGAGTCAAGGAATGTGAGCGGCCTCTAGAAGCTGGAAAAGCAGAGAAACAGATTCTCCCCTAGAGCCTCCAAAGGAACACAGCCCTGCCAACACCTTGATATTAGCCCAATGAAACCAATTTCAAGCTCTGACCTCCCGAAATGTAAGATAATGAAATGGGATGGTTTTAAGGCACTAAATGTGTGGGAATTTGTTACATCAGCAATAGGAACCTAATACAAGGACCCTCTGTCAAAGTCCTTTAAAAGCCACTCTCTGCATGCCTGTTTTAATGCCCCCACCTCAGGGTCACCTCTAACACTGAAGGTGAGTGACTTAGCAGGTCAGCAGTAGATAGCACAAGCTGTAGCAGACAGGAGACGTATAAACACAGGGCTTTATTACACAAGGGTCAAGGGTCACTGAACCTTCATTAAGCCAAAGCCAGATGTCACAGAAACTGAACTGGAATGTCAGAATCACAGCTCCCTGAGGACCTGGAGCCTAGAGGAGGTCAAGGAATTTATGGTCTTTCCAACAAACACTTATTATGCTTTCCACCCTTATGCAGAACTAAAAGATTTTGTCCCAACCAGATCCATCCTGGCAGAAATGGGACCATCTGCAGGAATTTGGCATAGCTGTGGCTATTTTGCATCCAACACAAGGAGTACGAAGGAAAAAATCAACAGCCTCCTTTCAGCAACTGCTGACAGCATTTCACTCCATCCTCTGTAATTACTTTGTATTATTGTTGGTTTCTTGTGTTTTTCTTTCTTTTTTCCTCCATAAACAATGTGATCTGCCCTTGCTTTTGAGAACGTTTCTTGGAGGAAGTGCAAGAAAAAATTGTTTTTTGGGATCTTTCCCCCTGGTTTAAAACTGCTAGATGCCAGATTTTTTTCTGGAGGAAAGTTCCATAAACATTCTACCATGTGGAGAGGTCTCGCTGGGCACCATGAGAGTTGATTCTGGCAGCCAGACGAGTCACTGGGGACACACCTGCCAGAGGCAGCCCTCTCTGGTGTTCTGCAAAAGCTGAAATTGGGTGATTGAGGAGAAAAGAGTGAACCAAGCAGATGGTGGGGCCGGAAAGGAGAGCCAGGGGGCTGGGGCTGGGGCTGAGGGGGGTACCTGGAGTTAATGAGGCACATCTGTTGGAGACAGCCCCCCCCCCAAAGGAGTCAGCTGGGCACTTCTTAAGACCATGTGCTTTTAAAACGCAGAGCAAGACATAGCAATAATAAAGAAAGGGAGGGTCCTGTGGGAGGAGAAGGGAGAGTGTGTGGGGGGAAGCAGGTAGAAAGGGAGACAGGAGTGGGAAAGAGAGAAAGTTAAAGGAAAGGAGGAAGAAGGGAGGGAGGAGAAAGAGAAAAAAATTAATGTTGGGATTATGCACGGTTTTACAAAATTCTTGGTGGAGAGAAAGTTTCACCCCAAAACCATGACTATATCCTGAGCAATTCAGTGTTCTGTGTAGCTCACTTAGATTCAAGTTCTCTTTTCTGGGACATTGGGATGCTAAGGGAGGAGGGAGCCAGTCTTCCCCTTCCCACCTCCCCATCCATTGCCGAGTGCCCTTGGCCCAGGTAGACTGCTGAGTTTGGGGTGCAGGGCTTGCAGTGGATGAGGGATCAGGGGAAGGGGTGCACTGAAGTGCTGAAACCCAAGTCCCAGGCAAGTCTTTTGCAGCCAAGCCTGATGGAGTAGGCTCACCAGATCACATCTGGATCGCAGCCCTGCTGAGGATCCAGTGCTCCAGCTGAACAGTACACGCTGGGCAGCTGGGGAGACATCCATGAAAAGAACATTTTAGGGTAATGAAGCTGGTGATCCTTAGCTGGTGGAAAGGAAAGAGAAGGGAGAAGAACTAGGAGGATTTTGCTATTTTACATAGGAAAGGAAAGGAATGATAGAAGGAAGGGCTAAACATAGAAACTTTACCAATATGGTTTTATTGGTTTTAATGTTTAATTCTCATTCTGGAAAACACAGAAAAAATAATGGAGAAAATAAAAGTGATAAATAATCTCACCATCAAGAGAGAACTTTTTTTAACAGCTTTATTGAAGTATAAATGGCATACAATAAAATGTATATGTGTAAAGTGTATAATTTGGTAATTTTAACACTTGGGAAATGATCAACACAATAATATAATGAACATATCCATCGCCAAAAGTTTCCTCATAACCCTTTGTGATCTCTCCTTCTCACCCTCCTCATTTCACCTCCTCTGTTGGCTTATTAGGTAGAATAGAACTCTTTGTTTCATGATTTTAGTGGTTTCTTTAAAGTGGATACTTTCAAGTAACATAAAGCTACTTCACACGTAAGAACCTTATAATAATATCCTTCCATTTCTCCTCCTCTGCCCTTCGCACTTCTCTTGTCATACATCTTGCTCCTCCATATACAGGCATACCTCATTTTTCCAACAGCATACACTCACTTTGTGTCTCTGTGTCTGTCACATCTTAATTAAGGTATGAACATTGTTTTTTTAAGACATAATAGACTACAGTATAGTGTAAACATAACTGTTACATGCTTTTATAATTGGGAAACCAGAAAATTCGGATGACTCACTTTATTGCAATATTCGCTTTATTGCGGTGTTCTGGAACCAAACCTGCAATACCTCCGAGATATGCCTGTATTACACATCCCACAGTACATCGCTATTATTTTTGCCTCAAATAGCCAATGATCTTTTTTTTTAAGAAAATATATGTATTTAATTTTCACTTCATTTACATTGTTACTACAAATGAATTTTTATTTTAAGTTAATTGACTTATTAAATTTCTAGACATCATTTTTTAAAATTCTACACCAGCAATGAAATTCTACATTTCCAGTCTTAAATAAAAAAGATTTACACAAAACATATTCTCTGTGCACGATTTATTAGGGAAGGAAAACTAAAAAGAGATAATATGGGTATTTCAGAGTAAATAAAATTCTTTTCTGGTATGAAAGGATCCACTGATATTATTAAGCTTTCCTTTGCCTTGTAATACAAGGTGCTTTAACCGGATGGAACTAACTATATCAATATATATAGCTTCATTTTATGGTATACAATAGTTCTTCTTTTCCCTAAGTTTATTTATCAATCTAAAAGGCCAAGGATATGAAAACATTCCCTGACTTGATTTTGTTGCAGATTGAGTATCATTTTAGTAAGCAAATGGGTTTTCAGTTTTTTTCCTTAGTGTTTTCTTTTTCTTGCAACAATAACAGTGCATGTTCTTAAAAATATAGGAAGGTCCAGATATAAATAGTAAAATAAAAGTTCTTGCTGTACTTAAAAAAAAATCATGTGGCCCTTTCAATATTTGAACTGTGAGGAAATGACATCTGTAATTTCATCTTTTTTTTAATGTCATAGAAATAAATATGACACTTGGATTAAATATGTAAATATAATACATTAGATAAAGCTATTATTTATGTCTGTCTTAACCTAATTTAAGTTGTAACTATGTCATTGGAAATATTTTAAAGGTAATCTCCATTCACATTGACTGTGTTACAGTTTTTAAAGTCTGTGTACATCAAATGTATATTTTTGGTTTGGCATAAGCTACTATTGAAATTTTTCTTGGCATTTGTTCATAAAGAATTTTTTGAAGGAATGACAACTTCTCAAGGATTGTGAATAAAACATTTTTACATTTAAAAATAATAAATCGTTTGTTTATTACTGGTTTTATTCCATAAACATGCAAGGATTCTGACCCCTGACTTATAAAATCATTATTTCATTAAATCTGACTTGAAGGTCAAAGGGACCAAACTAGGAAAGCAAGATGGAATTAACCTTGAAAAAGTTTAATGTGTTTTAACTGCTAGAAAAAGCATAGAGTATTAATGTTTTCACCAATGATCTTTTAAAGAGATTTAAATAAAAAGAATATTTGCCCAATCAGTTACCATACCTGGGGCCCTTCATTTCCTTGTGTAGATCCAAATTTCCATCTAGTATCATTTCTGTGCTGCCTGGAGGACTTCCTGTTATATTTCTTATCCTGCAGGTCTGCTGGTGATGAATTCTTTGTGCTTTCATATGTCTGAAAAAGTCTTTATTTCACCTTCATTTATAAAAGATATCACTAGGTATAGAATTCTAGATCTAGTTTTTTCTTTCAGTACTTTAAAGATGTTGCTCCAATGTCTTCTGGCTTGCCTTGTTTCCAAAGATAAATCTACCATCTTCCTTTTCTCTGTTTTTTCTCTACAAAATACGTTCCCCCCACCTCCCAGCTGCTTTTAAGATTCTTTATTTGTCACTGGTTTCAAGCAGTTTGATTATCACATGCCTTGATGTCTTTCTCTCCATGCTTCTTGGAGTTCACTGACCTTCTTGAATCTGTGAGTTTATAGTTTTCATCAAATTTGAAAATTTTTGGCCATCAGTTCTTCAAATATTTTTTCTGTCCTCCCATCCTCAGGGATTCCAATCACGTGTACATTAGACCTCTTATAGTTGTCCCACAACTCATTGATGATCTGTTCATTTTCTTCAGTCTTTTTCCTCTATTTCATTCTGGCTAGTTTCCATTGTTATGTCTTTAAGTTCACTAATATTTTCTTTGGCAATGTCTACTCTGAATTCATCCCATCTTAGCCATTGTTTTCATCTCTAGAAGATTATTTGGGGTCTTTTTAATATCTTCCATTTCTCTACTTAGTATTTTGATTTTTTCCTCTAGTTTTTAGAGCACATGGAATACAGTTTTAATAACTATTTTAATGTCATTTTTTAATGTCATTTTAATGACACTTCTATCATCTGTGTCATTTCTGGGTCTCAGTTGATTGATTTTTATCCTCATTATGGGCCATATTCTCCTGCTGTTTTGCATGCTCAGTAATTTTTATTTAATTCCAGATACTGTGGATTATCTTGTGCCTGGATAGTTTTTGTATTCTTATGACTATTCTTGAGCTTTTTGTCCCCCTGGAACACAGCTGAGTTACCTGGAAACACTGTGAAGTTTTTGAGCCTCACTTTTAAATTTTTTGGGTAGGGCCAGAGCAAAGTTTAGAGCTAATTTCCCCCGCTACTGAGGCAAAGCTCTTCTGAGTACTTTACTCAATGTCCTGTGAATTCTGATCCTTCACTGTGACTGGTGGGAACAGGAACTATTCCCAGCTCTGAGTGAGCTCCAAAGAATGTGACCACTTATCCTTTTCAGTGGTTCTTTCTCCAACGTTTCTGCAAATGCATGTGCTGATCAATACTCAGTTGAAGACTCTAGGGAGACCCTCTGCAGACCCTCAGAGTTCTCTCTGTGTGTGCATCTCTCTCCTCGCTGCTACTCTGCCCTGTGGACTCGTCATTTTGGCCTTGCTTGGGTCTCCCCTCCCTGCACCATGGCCAAGAAACTTGCTCCAGGCAGTAATCTGGGGCAGCTGTAGGGCTCAGCTCATCTGTTTCCCTTCTTAGGGATTGCTGTCTAGTGTCTTGAAAACCAGTGTTTCAGTTGTTTCAGACAGGTGAGTAAATACAGACCCTGTTAGTCCACCTTAGCCAGAAGTGGAAGTCTTTGTATACATCAGTCTCTGAAATATATGCATTATATATCACACTCAAGAACCTACTTCATGCATGCTACGTACCACAGTAGTACGAAAAATACAGTGCTGATCAAAACAGACATGGCTTACAGTCTAGAAGATAAAAGATTTGAACAAATTACTTTAAAATTACCATAATTCCTCAGATCTGAGATGCCATTTCTCCTGAGTTGTGGGATATTTACATACTGCTAAAAAGTGAAAAGTATTACCAACCATACTTCAATGACATCTTCAATTGCAAGACGCACCCTGATTTCAGTGATGCTGAAGCATTTAGAAATCTATATATTAGAAAAATAGAGGAAATAGAGTGATCATGAATTACAATTAGGATAAGAGCTGAGATTGAGGAACCCAGCATGCCAGAGGGTCATGTATTAGAGGGCCCTGACTTAGCCTAGAGAATTGAGGAAGACTTCCATGAGGGTAGGACAACTGAGCTGAGATGGAAAAGACAAGCAGGTGTTAGCCAGGTGGGGATGGGTAGAGGGAAGAGTGTTCCAGGCAGAGGGAACGGAATGTGCAAGTCACCGTCTGGTGAGCAGTTTGGCATTGCCAGGGCACCCAAAGACTCATGTGCTTCTAGGGTGATTTTAAGGACACCAGTGTGATTTTGAACTTTTTTTCTTCAGGGCAACATGAAGCTAGCATAAGGTTTTAAGCAAAGGAATGATATAATTAAATTTGCCTTGCTAAAACCTCACTCTGGCTGCTGTGTAAAGGACAGATTAGAGGAAGCAAGGACACCAGTTAGGAGGCAGTTACAGGAGTCTGGGCAAGAGGGGATGGCGAGATGATGATAGTAGAGACCAGGAAATATTTAGAAAGAAGCATCAGTGGGATTTGGTAACTGGATGTAGGCAGGGAGGGAGAAGGAGGGGCAAGGACTCATGTTTCTGACATGAGAAACTGGATAGACAGAGAAGCTATTTCCTCTGATCTGGTACACAGGAGGAGGAGAAGGTCTCAGAGGAGTAATGAGATCACTTGGGGCACAATGGGTTTAACAAGCTTGTACCATTCATGGGTTTTCATTGTGATCAACACAAAGCAACCCTGGCTTGGAAGGATATCCAAGTGGCTCACCGATTCATCAGAAAGGCCGGAGACCCAGTCTCTGTTCAAGCAAGAGGAGGCCAAGTGCAGATGAAAGCCATCTGCCATGGATGTCACCAAAGGCATTGCCACCCCTTGGACTCTTGCCACCTCCATCATGGACTCAATTTCTTCAATGTCACTGTAAATCACCTCAGATTATCCCAGCCCCTCAACAATTCAGGTCTGTGCTGAGAATATGTAATTGGCTGAGAAGTAGAAGAGAATATCTGTGCCCCCTTCCTCCAAATAGAAAGGGTGTTCCAATGATATGAGAGTCCACCGTGGGGTTTGTGAGACATCCAGGTAGAAATGTCAAGTGGACATTTAACTAGAGTTTGTCTAGAGCTCAGGAAAAAGGGTCTGTGCTGGAGGTAAAACCTTGGCGTCCTCAGCCTCTGCAGGTGGCATACTGAGCCCAGGAACAGACACCAGCGCCCAGGAAGAGAGTACAGAGCCAGGAGAGAGGAAGATGAGAAGCCTGCACAGACCCCAAGAGAGAAGGAAGTGGAAAGCAAAGCAGGAGAGAGAATTGATGCAGATGCCAAGGGAGGGAGTGGGCATCTACAGTGAACACAGGGGGTGAGGGCTGGAAGATTTGGGATCTTGAAAACCATTGGTGACTGCAGCAGGAACAGAGGATGCAGATGTCAGATTAGAGGGTGTTGAATAGCAGGGAAGAGGAGGCAAGTACAGGTAACTCCTTCAACAGAGGAAAGAGAAACAGTGGACATTGGGGCTCTTCTTTTCTTCTCTGTTTTGTTGTTGTTGTTGTTGTTGTTGTTGTTTTTTAACCAGGATGAAATAGAGATGAAAATATTTATGTGTTGGCTGGACGGAGCCAGGAGAGAAGAGGCTTGAGATACAGGAGAAGAGGAGGAGGAGGATGGCGAGTGTCCCATTCCGAGTGGTTGGGGCTCAAGAACACCTCTTCTTTCCACAGATATCATTGAGCACTTAGCTATGTGCTAAGAGATGCTAGCACAGTAGCTAAGAACACAGTGTCTGGAATGTTCAGTCTTGACTCCGCTTCTAGCTAAGTGACTTTGGTCAAGTCATGCAACCTCTCTGTCCCTCAATTTCCTCAGCTGTAAATAAAGCTAATAACATAACCTACTTCATAGACTTGTGAGGAATAAGTGAGTTAAAGCATGAAAACAATAACTGCAAACACTTAATAAACACTTACTATGTGCTAGATGAATGTTCTAAGCCCTTTACAAGTTTAATACTTGCAAATACTCTATGAGGGAGATACTATTAGCATCATCCCCATTTTACAGATGAGGAACTGAGTCGCTGAGAAGTTAAGCAACTTGCCCCGAGTTACCCCCCAGGCCTGTGTTCCTAGGCGCTAGGCTATCCTGCCCCACCAGCCAAGGGCAAGTCCAAGACTAAGAACAGGAAGTGAGGTGAGAGGTCCAAAGTCAGAGGATGCAGAAACAGGCTACAACATGAGAAGCATACTTTTCGTGATGGCTTTGTGGGGTTTGGATGGGTCTGGCAAAATCAGAGGCGCCATGTGAGTGCATATACGTCAGACCATCAAAATTACTCGTGTGTCTCTTCATAACAAGCTAGACCCGTAGAGCTTTTTCTTACGTCACCCTCTCACTGCACAACTTTCACATCAATAGCTGGTGGAAAAGACCCTGCCCAAGTGGCCAGGGTGGGCGCGGGGGAGGGCAGGTAGGATAGGATTGTGATGAATTTCTAAAGCAGAACAAGGTACGTGCAGTGCCTGACTTCACTCTTTCTCTCTGCCTAGGGACACCTGGAGGCCACCATAGGCTCTGCATCAAGTATTTTCTGGAAGGAATTTCCATCAAGAAAGAAAATAGACTGCTATTACAAAATGCAGAGATGGGGACACCACCCGTAACCACCCATGTGTGGTATTTGTAACTTTGTTTCTTCGGAATGAAGCATTCACTCCAAGGGCAGGGGGCGACTATCATGCCGGTGCCAAGCTCCTTGGAGTGGTCTGACATGCTGCCCAACCCAAACACAAAACCCTAAGAAAGATTGTTGAGGCTTTTCCCCCGTCTGAATTAATTTAGAAAGAACTGAGTCTCCACAAAAGAAACTTCCCAACCGTGCCCCGCCCCCTTGCTTCTGGTTTCTTCTTTAAGACGAAGGCCCATTTGGATTCTTGGCTGATTTATTCCAATTCTCCCCTGACACAGGATCGCAGTATGTCAGAGTTAGAAGGGGCTGTCAGGGAACACTGGGTCAAGTTTCTTTGTCACTGTTCACAGCTACTTCCAAGCAGAGACTGAACTGGAACCCGCAACTCCGGGTGCCTAGCCCCGCCTCTGTCCTCCGCACTACACTGCCCTCTTCTGGCCGTGAGGGAAATTGCCTTTCTTGACTGCAACTACATTTCAGGACCCGGGCTCGGACAGGCTTGCTCTGCAGCCTGTTGTTGTGGGTCTAGACTGGGTCCACTCTCTTCTGCATCTCTCCTCATCTCAGGGAGCCCCAGTTCCTCTCTGTGAACGACGAGAGGAAAGCAGACATTTGCAGAAGGAGGTAAGGTAGAATGTGGTGCTGCAGCTGGGCTTGGAGAGGGGCTGCCCTGGGCGTTCCTGCTTGGCTTGACCATCCCCTGTCCTTGGTAAGAGAAACCATATCACCCAAAGAGGAACCTCAAAGATTTTCTGAGGAACAAAGCAGGGAAGTCAAAGGCCTGAAAAGAGATTTACAACAAGCCCATAGTTTCCATTTCATCCACTGCTAGGATGGAATCCCAAATGCCTTCAGGAGCCAGACAGGAAACCTAAATGGATGGAGAGGCAGACGTGTGTGCTTGGTGGGGACAGTGGGGTCCTGGAAGACACAGGCCCAGCTGCAGACACTCAGACTCAGAATTCTAAACATGCATTTTGCTGGCCAACCATAGGTGGATTTGTTTCGCAAGCCTCGAGTTTTCAACTTAATGCCTAATAGTCAATCCTAAAATAATATTTATGGAGCACTTACTATGTGCCAGGCACTGTTCTAAGTACCTTAGACACAAAAAACTATTTTAAGCCTCACGACAGCCCTATAGAATAGGTACCATCATTTCGATCACCCCCATTTATAAATGGGGAAACTGAGGCACAAAGCACTTCAGTGACTTTCCCAATGTCAGACAGATAGAGAATGGTATGGCCAAGATTTAAACTCAGTCTGGCTCCAGAGCCCAATTTCTTAATCACCAGTAGTATGCACACAGTACAAGTATATAGAGTTGTATCCTTGGACAGTTTGGGAAGCAGCTTTTATTGCTATGGAAAAGAACTGTGGTTTAGTGGACAGAGAACAAGAGTTAGAGACAGACAGATCTGCAGCTGAATCCTGGTTCTACCACTTACTGTGTGACCTTAGGGCAAACTAATAAACATTTCCCCGCTGCAGCAACCTGATCAGTAAATCAGTGACGACCATTATTACTCCCTAGGATAATCGCCAGGATTGAGTGAGATGATAAATGTGCTTGACGCAAGGCATGACATAAAACACAGATTCACAATTATGGGAGGCTATAACTTATGTTAACGACTAAGCATCCAACACGGGACTGAGCTGCTTTAAGAGTCAGTGCCTGCTCTTCTGTACTAGCTCAATATGGGATGGACACGGGCCCTTAGGACCTATTAACACAAGATTCATATTAACAACAAAAAAAATCATTATCTAAAATGTCAAGAGGAAGTACTTAGGGGTAAATTATACATATTACAAAAGTGTTCATTTAACAGAAGAATTCACTTGTAGGTCTTTTAAATAGTGGGTTTTCCTGGTATAGTGTAATGGTTACAACGGATTTATCCCCTACTTTCTGAAATACCAAAGCTAAAAATGAAGAAATAGTTCCTGACTCAGACACTAGAGGGCGCTAACTTCTCATTTCAGTTGGTTTCTCTGGGTTTCTGCTGCCTTCCGCCCAGCTGAAAGTCAGAGGGCTTGAGCTGTTTTAGATGTTTTACTGGTGCATCCAGGCACCTTCTGAAAGTAAGCAGACTTCAGATGAGGTTATACAAGATGTCAGCCCAGCCCCACCAACTATCTCCATCCCACTCCAATCAGAGAAAAATTTTTATTGAACATCCACTGTTTGCCAGATGCAGTTTGGAGCTAGGAATACAGGCTAGGTTTAGACAAAAGCCATCCCCACCCCCAGTGATTCATCAACACTGTAGTCCTTTTTCCCTCAGGCCTCCTGCTGACAACAAGGAAGCTCCAAAAGAAAAATATAAGATGATAAAGTCTCTGGAAGAGAACTGGAGATGATTCCATCAACCCCAATCAGTTTACAGATGGGAAGACAGAGGGACGTCCACATAGAGAAAGTGAATTATCCAAGGCAACACAGCCCAGCAAAGCAAAACTAGAATCAGCTTCCTGAGCCAGGTACCTTTTCACCTTGCCTGTCCTTATAAACTCCACCTGGGTACTCCCCAAAGAGAGCAAACTGGGATTATAGCAGGGTTTCGAGAAAGACCTGGGTTTTTGCATTTCTAAGAATGACTCCACAGGACCCTAAGCATCCTAAACCCCTGCAGCTGCACCCAGTTGGCAACACCCATTGCAACAGAACATCACCAGGTGTTCAACCATAGATAGTCCGTGGTTTCCCCACAGGCCCATTACTCAACAGGTGTTGCTCCCTGGTGGTCATGACTACACCAACATGCTCAGCTTGCACAGCAAGGCCAGGGTGCCACACCTCTTCCCAACAAGAAATGTGGTGGTTGCCTGCAGGAACTCAGCTGTCCCAATCCTTTGTTTGCTTCCGGCATTTCAGATGCTTGCTTAGGTCTGGGGCCAAAGCAAATAATGCTCTCCATTAGTGCAAGAGAAGAGAAGGAACTAGATCCTGTCCCTGTAACTAGTTAATAAGCTTAGAGGAGCTCCTTCCTCTCTCTGAGGCTCAGTCTCCCCATCTGTAAAAGAAAGGAGTTAGCGTCCCTTTCACCTTTGCTTTCTAAGGCCTGTCATGTAACTCTTTAGCTATCATGATTATTTAAAGTAATTACTTGTTTTTAAATATAGCACTTCATGGAATGTATGTAGGTCATCATTTGTTTTCTGTTCCATACTATTTTAAATAATAAAGTTGTAAGCTGTTCTAGTTTGCTAATGCTGCTGGAATGCAAAACACCAGAGATGGATTGGCTTTTATGAAAGGGGGTTTATTTGGTTACACAGTTATAGTCTTAAGGCCATAAAGTGCCCAAGGTAGCACATCAGCAATCAGGTACCTTCACTGGAGGATGGCCAATGGTGTCTGGAAAACCTCTGTTAGCTGGGAAGGCACGTGGCTGGCATCTGCTCCAAAGTTCTGGTTTTAAAATGGCTTTCTCCCAGGATGTTCCTCTCTAGGCTGCAGTTCCTCAAAAATGTCACTCTTAGTTGCACTTGGGATATTTGTCCTCTCTCAGCTTCCCCGGAGCAAGAGTCTGCTTTCAATGGCCGTTTTCAAACTGTCTCTCATCTGCGGCTCCTGTGCCTTCTTCAAAGTGTCCTCTTGGCTGCGGCTCCTCTTCAAAATGTCACTCACAGCTGCACTGCATTCCCTCTGCCCATCAGCTAATTTATATGGCTCCACTGATCAAGGCCCACCCTGACTGGGTGGGACCATGCCTCCATGAAAATATCTCATCAGAGTTATCACCTACAGTTGGATGGGGCAAATTTCCATGCAGATCTAATCAGCACCAAAACGTCTGCTCCACAAGATTACATCAAAGAATATGGCATTTTCTTGGGGACATAATACATTCAAACCAGCACATAAGCCTTTCCCTATGCATTTCTCCCCCTTTTCCTTTTTTGATTACAGTTTATTTCAGACATACAAAAAGGTATCAAGAATATGGAGACATGGATATATGTGATAAGTAAATATAGCAAAAAGTTTCCTTGTCATTTCTAAGTGGTGGGTATATGGTGGCTATGTGGGTGTTCGGTGGGCAAGTCTTTAACTTTTCTGTTTGTTTGAATTTTCATAATAAAATGTTGAAAGGGGGATGGTTATTAAGAATATAATGAACACCCATGTAGCAGCCACTCAGCCTAAGAAATCAAACTTAACCAATATATGTAGGGCCTCCTGTATGCTCCTCCCTCCCCCTCTGATAGAACCTCCATCCTGAATTTGGTTCTTCAGTCTCCCAGTCATTTCTTGATATTTTTGCTATAATATATCTCGTATTATTTTTGCATGATTTCTTAATTTTATATATAAGTTTTCATGCCCTGCATTTTCTTCTGCAGCTTGTTTTTTTCACTCAGCATTTTATTTGTGAGATTCATCGACATTGATACTTGTCGTTCTGATTTATTCATTTTTATTACTGTATTGAGGGCCATTGTATGAACAAGTGACAGTATATTTATTGATCCAGTTGCCAGACTTTTTAGGTGTTTCCAATTTTTTTCAATCATATGCTGCTATTCCCATTCTTTACATGGCCCCACATCACCTTGTACAAAAAGTGGTGTGGTGGAGTGCAGATGCTTCGTGGTGAAGAACGTGGCTTCGGGTGCTTCAGGCACAGCTGGATCCAGGTGCTCAAATGATATCATCAGGAAGCTGTCTCTCACCATCTCTTGGTTCTGCGTTCTCCTATGCTGGATTTATTCTTAGTGGTCTCTCCACATGCAGTAGCCCCTAGCAGCTCTGGCCTTATATCCTGACAGCTTGGACAAAGGGCACTCTTTTCTGGAAAGTACCAGTAGTAGTTACTGGACCAGATGGGGACATGTGTTCATCTTGAACGAGGTGGACCAGGAGGATGGCACCTCTCACTGGGCACATCAGGGTCCTGTTCTCATCCCAGACATCCTCATGAAGCCAAATGGACTGAGTGGGGAAAGGATGATCCCCTAAGGAAAAATAGGGGGCTTGTTCCTAAGCAAAGGAGGAATGGATGCTGAGCAGGACCTAGGCAGACCTGCCTGCATGTACCCCTTCACCGCTGTACATGTCACGCTGCATGGAATGATGGTGTCACCATGCTGTTCCGTGTCTTTCTCCCCTGTTTGGCTGGGAACCCAAGATAAGGAGATCCATCTTTCGTCTCATTTCCTCCGGGCAGATGCAGTTCAGTGCCCAGTTCATAATGAAGAGCAGCTTGTGGAATCAATCCCTTGATCAAATACAGCCCGAGGAGGGGAAGGGCGCTCACACCTTCTGTCACTGTGGGGTTTGGCCCCTCCCACTGTGGACCCAGTCCCAGAGTCAAGAGGAAGAAACCGTCCACCTCACCCCACCCTCCCTCCTTCTCTCTGAGTCCTTGACCAGCAGGAGGGAGTCCCCAAAATGCGTGGCCACTCAGACTTTCACCCTTCTGGAAGCTGAGCTGCTGTGTAGCTGTCATGCTGCATGGAGGCGGGGGTCAAACCTCATTCCTGGCCCTTCCGGCCAGTCTGGCTCCTCGGGTGACAGCTACCCCCCGCCCCTCCCGGCCAGCCCTGCCATCTGCATTTGGCGCACCTGCTGCTGCCTCCCCATGGCCAGGTCTCATGGCCCAGGGGACAACCCCTGAAGCTGGTTGGGCTGTGGACCCTGCTGGTGGGCACACGTTGGGTCCTGCCATCATGGGGGGCTTCAGTGGAGGGAGTAATGCTGAGCCCTCCAGACTGACGTCTGGGGGAGCCCGGGGGAGCCCGGCCAGCACACCAACAGCAGCAGCAGTTGGACCCTTGCTGCCCTGAGATGAAACAGTTCTGGGGGTGTGCCCAGACCCAGGGTGACCTTAAGCTGTGTGAGGGTTCCGGCCAGGTGCTGAAGCCATGCAGACTTGCAAGAGAATTAGCCTCATCAAGAAGTCAAAAACGAAGAAGTGAAAAATCTGCTCTCATGACCAAGTTAATTTAGCGTAAAAGTAAAATTGATAGTGAAAGTATAAAGTGTAAAACAACCAGTTAAACCTCTCCTCTATCATTAATAGTTTCCTTGTTTCAGAATCACCATGGAAGAGAGCGTTCTTACTGTACAGAAGTCCACTGGGATGGTGTAGAGTTTGGGACTGGACAAATGTTTGTGAAAGGGCCTCCTTAAACCAGCTGCTGTGATGTTATCTGTGAACTAATTAGAATAAAGTGATTTTCTTCCCCCAAAAAATGCATTGCCCAGCTCCCAAATTACTATGAACTGAAACAGCTCCATTTACTTATTGAAGACTTATTATGTGCCAAGCATTTTTCATACGTGATGGGGCAAGATTTATCAAGATGGAGATGGTTCCACCTTCCCTACTCCCCCTGCTCATTAAGAGAATTTTGTCATTTCCTGTTCAACTCCTCTCTATCCCCAGCTTTCCAAAGAGAGTTCTAACTTTTCCCAATTTCAATCTAGTTTTCTTTGTAATGCCAGATCTGAAAAATGGGTAGAGACACACAGAACAAGAGAGGAGAAAGGGGAACAAAAATGAAAGAACCACACATGTCCAGACTTTGGGAAAGTTTTGAGTAGAGAAGAGGGCTGAAGGAGTTGAAAGTTGCAGAGAAATTCTTGGGTGTGAGAACTGATAAAGAGAGTCAAAGGGTCTTCAGAAGTGCTGCCGAGGGTTATGAATTCAATTGCCTTTAATATTTATTCAAGGGATCAAGGATATATAAGAGGTTATTGTTTCCCTTAACACAACATCATGCCAAGAGTGGACCACATGAGGCCTTGGGATTTATTCAAATTATAAATACATTTTCTCAAATGTTCACAGCAATCCTCAAAGTTAGTGTTTACTATCTCATAGATGAGGAAAACAAGATTCAAAGAATTTATGTAACTTGCCCAAGATCACACTGCTAATAAGTTGTGAGCTGGGATTCAAACCCTGGAAATCAAATTACAAGGCCAGGATTCTTTCCACTTTGCCATGCCCCTCCTTGAGCTGATCAAGGTAATGGCTGTGGAAGGTCCCCATGGTCTAACCTAGGGGAGAAGAGCAGCTGAAAGGAGAGCTGGAAAATAAAAAGAGCAACCATGTCTTCTAAGCAGTGCTAGGAACTGTGTCATGTAATCTCGGCATCATCCTGTGATGTAAGTACTAAAATTACTCTCCATCAGCAGCTCAGGAAACTGAGGCTCAGATAAGTGAATTTATACCCGGTCACATGACTAGATGGGGCAGAGGTTGGACCCAACCATGATCTCTTTGACTCTAAAGTCCTCGGATAAACACTGGGCAGTGCTGGAAACTTAGGCGTTAAATGTCACCCTTTCTGGTGGCCTTTATTTTCTTTTTTTCTATGTTTACATATTGTTAAGTGGACTTACAATTAGCATGTATTTTATATATATATAATAAAAAGTAAAGCCAATTAAACTGGAAAAACAAAAAAGAGTTCCACCTTTTCCAAAATGCCTATAATAGTTCTCCCAAGATCTCTTGAAATTGTCCTTTCCCCCATCATGAAGGGTAATGTAATGACATGTTTTTTTGAATATGTCATCTTGAAAAAATGTAAAATTTTCCATTAGACTTTTATCTCTTAAAAATAATGTAAGGTCCCATCCATCACTCTCTTTGAGGACCCAAGGTTGGCTTTTCCAAGTTCCGGACAAAGGAAGTGATCATTTCCAGCCCTGCCACTAACTAGGCTTGTGACTTTGGGAAAGTTATTTAATTTTTGTGGGCCTTGGTTTTCTTAACCATTAAAAGGAGGGGTGGAGAATTAGGGCAAATGATCTCTAAGATTCCCTCCAGTTGTGAAATGTGATGGGCTTTGTTTTCATTTATCCATTCAGGTGTTCATTTGTTCATCAAACATTGATGTAGTATAGAACAGGGGTTAAGAATACAGTATCTCATACCACTGCACACCTGCTAGGATAGCTATAAATAACAAGGGCTGGTGAAAATGTGGAGCCTTCGTACACTGTTGGTAGGAATGTAAAATGGTACAGCACTTTGGAAAGCAGTTACCGTGGGACCTAAGAGAATTGAAGACATGTGTACAGAAAAACTAGTACATAAATGTTCAAAGCAGCATTATCCATTAAAGACAACATGTGGGAAAACCTAAGTGTTCATCAACTAACAAATGGATAACAAAATGTGGTAGATCTATGCAGTAAAATAGTATGCAGCCATAAAGAGAAATGAGGTGCTGATACAAGGAACATGGGTGAACCTTGAAAACACTGAGCAAAATGAAGGAAGCAAGTCACAAAAGGCCATATCTTTACAATCCCATTCACATAAAAAGACCAGAATAGGCAAATTTACAGAGACAGAAAGTAGATTATTGCTTGTCTATAGGGAAAAGGGATGTGGGAAGTGACTGCTGATGGGTACAGGGCTTCTTTTTGGGGGTGATGAAGATATTCTGAAATTAAACAGCAGTGATAGTTGCATAACTATGAATATACTAAAAGTCATTGAATTGAACACTTTACAAGGGTGGATTTTATATGTGAATTATATCTCAATAAAGCTGTTATTAAAATAAAGCTGTAATTTTAAAAGCAGTCTTACATAGTATGAGTCCATTTTTGACATTTAAAAATGGGTAAAAGTAGTCTATGGCTATAGTCAGAACAGTGGATTCTTAGGGTGGTACTGACTGAGGGGCAAAAGAGAGCCCCTGGGTACTGGAAATGTTGCATATTGTGTTCCGGTAGTGATCATGACACATGGGCGTATCATATGTAGAAATTCAGTCAGCTGTGTACTTCAGCCGTGTGAACCTTAAAGTACATAAGCTAGCCCTCAATGAAGTAAACAGAAAAAGGTACTGGGTCTTTTTGTTTTATTTATTTGGCGGGGTGGGGGTTCTTTCTAAATGAAGAAACGAAACCAACTCCAGTACAGAGCACAGAGTTTTAACAGACTGTTGGGTACTAAACCTGGCTCTACCATTTACTGGCTGCGACTAGTAAGTATTTTGAACAACTGTAAAGTGGGGATAATAATAATAGTACCTACCCTTAGGACTCTTGAACCAATTGAATAAATGAGCAAATGAGCTGGCACATAGTAAGCGCTCAATAAATGTGAGTTATTTCTATTATTATTAATGTGATATCTCCGTGGGACATAGAGATCAAAGGCACAACCCCCTCCCCCCACTGAGCGCAGCATACAACGGGAAGACGGACAAACAACGCGCCATATACAAAGAGAGGAGCACTTTGACCGCCAGAAGCCCGGAGTGCGGAGGCTCCCAGAAGGAGCAGCCGAATTCAGCCTGCGGGTCGGGTTCGGGAGGCAGGAACTCTGGGGAGCAGTTATTCAGGCCCAGAGCCAGAAGGGGCTGGAGGAGGAGGCAGGGCCTGCAGCAGAGCCCGGGGGTGCGAATGGTCCGGCTGGTCAGCGGCGCTAGCGAGCCGGGTACACGGAAAGCCAGGCCGGACCGCTGGTAGTCGGAGCCATCAGGAAGCTTCTCGGCCACACCGTGGAGCCGGGAATGTTCTCCCGAAGCCTAAGGGGGGAAGTGTGGGGAAGGGACACGGGCACGTTCGTTTTTGAGAAATCGCACGCTGGGCTCGCGGGCAGAATTCCCTGGGTGGGAGCCAGGCTGGAGACAGGAAGAGGATTAGGAGGCTGTTCCCGGGCCGTGGGTCGTGGACTGCAACTTGTAAATGTGTAGCTGAGTGTTCCTCCCCTTGTTTACCGCTGATCTTCTCCCAGCCGGACCGTGAGCGCCGTGGAGACAGGAGCCATGGCCTTCATCCTTCCTAGCCACCTCTGCGGTGCCAGGAAACCAGCAGGCACACGCTGAATGTCGAGTGAACCACGGTCCTGCTCTCAGTGGAGAGGGAGGGAGTGTGTGAGGGGGCTGCTGCTGGAATTCAGGCACCCTCTGAGGACCGAGTGGAGGGAATCACGGGAGAGGGGGGATGGAGGTCAGTGTGGCAGCACATCGACCCTGCAGATGCGGAGAGGGAGGACAAGGATGGAGAGGGAGAGGCAAGCAGAAAGTGAGTGACTCCTGAGCTTCCCGCTTAAGCGACAAGAGGAGCCATGACTCCTCTTCCTCCGGGGGAACAGACTGACTTCAGTTTGTGTGAGATGTCCCGGGAGGTGTGCAGATTAAAATATTATTGTTAAAATGGATCAGTAGTTCAGGGGTGTTCTCTGAGCTAGACAAAGAGATGTGGGAGTTGATGTCTAGATGACAAATTATACAAATGTATATGCAAGCAAAAGCCTAGAAAATGATGCTGCATTGTCCCAGCATGTACATTGAATTAAAAGGTATTTAATGTACTCATGCATAGTCATCCTTGTTGTGAAAGAAGTATTTGAGATGGGACTCACTGAATACAGTATCTATAATTCTACCAGCATAATACCTGCCTGGACCTTCACCTCTTTCTTCTAGGTAGAAATGCCCCCGGCACCATAGAATTTTAGGCCTAGTCCCTCATTTTAGTCTTAGAAATCGTCTAGTTCAGGAGTTCTCAAAGTATGATTTCTGACTGGCAGTATCAGCATCTCCTGGGCGCTCAGAAATGCAAATTCTCAGACCCCACCTAGACCTGTTGAATCAGACAATCTGGGATTACCAAACCTTCCAGATGACTTTAAGGCACAGTAAAGTTTGGGGAGCACTAATCGGGTCCAACTTCCTCATTTTACAGATAAGGAAAATGAGTACAGGGAAGGTACAAAATGTACTGGCCTTACACACTGGCTACTGTGGGACACTCCTGGATCTCACACTACCCCAGACTAAAGCCTTCCCACCAACCGCCAGCCAAGAGAGAGAACTCAAGGCCTGGCAACCGGGAAACAAAGCATAGAGGTCTCCTTAAAATGGAAAGGGAACTATGGAAAATAATACAAAATTATAAATTTGAAATTAGATTTGAACAGGCAAATTTATTTAGAATAAGAGGGAAAAGTCACAACAAATTTCAAATTTAAAAAGCTGACAAAAGCACAAACATTTTCTGTTGGTTTATGTTTCTGACTTTACTAGGATACTCCCTTCCCAACATGATTAGTAATTCCAAAAAGATTGTACACAATTAATTTGAAATTAGGACACAGGAGAGTTTTGGTTTCCTTGGCTGCTCAAATAAATATCATGATATGGGTTAGGTTAAACAGTAGGATTTTATTTGCTCATGGGTTGAGGCTGGGAAAGAGTCCAAATCAAGGCGTCATCAAGGCAATGCTTTCTTCCCAAAGGCTGTAGCATTCTGGGGCTGGCTGCTGGCGATCTTTGGTCCTTAGCTTGTCACGTGGCACATGGTGGCATCTCCTGGCCTGTCCCTTCTCTTCCAGGTTCCACTGATATTCAACTTCTTACTTCCTGTGGCTTTGCTGTCTGAATTTCACAACCTTTATAAAGGACTCCAGTAATAGGATTAAGACCCGTCCTGATTAAAGTGGGTCACACCCTAACTGAAGTAACATCATCAAATTTCCTACTTATAATGGGTTCACACCCGCAGGAATGGGTTAAATTTAAGAACATGTTTTTCTGGGTATATACATCTTCAAACCACCACAAAGAACAATTCAAATGCTTTTTAAAAAATTACCACTACACTGTATTGAGCAACATAATTGCAATACATTGCAAATACATTGATTTTTTTTAATGAAAAAAGTTGACTTTCTAATGAAAATATATGTAAGGGACTTGTCACTAGAATGCCTGGATCTTCAGCCTGTTTCATTGAGCATCTGATTTTGCCTTGCATTTAATCTAAAACCACCAGACTTTGTCAAGAATAAGATGCATCAGATATAATACAATCTGAGAGCATATTACTCCACCATACTGCCTATAGTGCTGCTGGGTTCATGCCCTACAAACACATTAATTCTGATAAATTCAATTTCCCATAATTACCACAGTACACTTATCCTTGTTTGTACTGCATATTCAAGTATATTCCTAGCAGATGATTTCCAATTTGACCAGGTGCCAATAAGAGTCCAATCCTCTGCTGACAATTTTATATGTCTGGTGATTGGAAGAATTTCTCACCCATTAGCATGTGGTTCCATATAGGTCAACCCTGTCTACCTGCATACTTTGAGTCCCAGGAGCCATAGGACATGTTCCTATTTTGATATGACCTTTGACCCTGCACCTTCCTGCCTCAGTTTTCGGTAATTCAGCACAGAGGGTGGTAAGAATATCCCTGAAATTGAAAAAAGAATCCTGGTACTAGAAACTATCCATGGAAGTGACTGAAAACCACGTAAGTATATTCCACTCACCCAAACTAAATATATCCCCAACTCAATGACCCTTTAAGTAGATCCCAAAAAATGCCCAGAGGCCCCTACAATGAGAGGGGAAGTGTAACAGAGGAGAAGTTGGAGTGGAAAGAGACAGCATTCTTAATTTAAAATACTTAAATGTTTACAAATTTTAAAAACATATATGTATATATAACTTCTACAAATTTAAATTAAAAAATGTATATATGACCATGGTAACCCATTGCTTGGGGCCTCCTAATGGTCCTTGAAATAGGTCATGCAGGTAAGGGGCCTTGAGACTTCAAGTTTCTTTAGCATCACAATAAATCCAACTCTGCTTGCAATAATTAATCAAATGATGTAAGCTGTTGCTTCAATCTAATATATATATATATATTGGCTTAAACAACCTGAATTTATTGGCTCATGGTGTTAAGTCTAGGAGAAGTCCAAAATTGAGGTGTCACAAGATGATGCTTTCTCCCCAAAGACCAGGGCATTCTGGGGCTGGATATTAGCAATCCTTGGGGTTCCTTGGCTTTTCTGTCACATGATAATGTCCTCTTTTTCTTCTGGGTTCCACTGACTTCCAGCTTCTAGCTTCTCCCCCTGGCTTTCTCTCTGTGGCCTTCTCTATAAGGCCCTCAAGTAACAGGATTAAGGCCCATTTTGATTCAGTTGGCCACACCTTAACTAAAAATACCTCATCAAAGGGTCCTATTTACAATGTGTTCACACCCACAGGAATGGATTAAGATTAAGAACATATTTTTCTGAGGTACATAATTCAGTCTGCCACAGATGGAAACAAATTTGCAGTATAACTGTGCACATTATCCAAGAGCCTCTCTGCTCTGAAATGCCTTTTTTAGACTTCACTTAGGCCTAGATGGATGAATTATTTCTAAATATTGTCAATATCTGTCTCTAATTCCACACTCATAGGAAGCCTTCTAAATAACTATACAGCATCTTAGATAATCTGACACAAAGAAGAGGGTGTACCAGTTGGCAAACTTAGGCATTCTGGTACCTGAGGGGCTCATCCCTTATTTGATGAGGTGCCAGTTTGGTCTTTGCATCGTTTTGATGAGCACGGTCTAGTGTTGGAGAGCCTCAGCACTTCTCAGCATACTGCTAAAAGTTGATAGTGTCTCCCAGTAGAGTGTGATAAAGCTTGAGAGGCTCAGAGAAAGAGGGCCATCAGTAATCATTTGGTCAAATGAACTGCCAACGCAGAGACCCCTTTTATCCGGACTCCAGTCCACACTTGAAATGGGCTGGGTAGACAACGTCACATTCTGCGGAAGGCTCACGGAACCCACAACTCTCATCTCCATTCCCTTGGAATCTTTTTTTGACCGCTGAATAGGGTATTCGTATTTCCAGAGGTGAAGGCCACCAGCACCTCCAGCAGTCAGAAAGAGCTCTCTGTAATGTGGCAGGTGTCAGACCTGCCACACGGTAGACTTCTGAGCCTTTTCCGAAACAGAGGCAAAACCTTTGGTTGGATGCTGTGTTCTCATGTCAAAAACATGGAACTTTCCTTCCAAAGATGTGGCTACTAACTTATTCATACTTACATCTTTTCTGTCAAACTCCACGCTACATATCCCATTTTTTATGTTTGTCTCCCACTGCAATGACATATTTCTGAGAGCAAACAGTTTAATATCCTCATTGTCATAGCCAGCACAAACAACACGTTCCTCTTGATTATAAGCATTGCCAAATACAACAGTCCAACAGTCTCTCTTGTTTTCTCCTTGTACAGGTTCCTTATTAGCAACAGGATCATCTTTTTGCTTTGGGTCCCACACCTTCACGATTCCATCTCTGCTGCCAGTCACAATTTCAGGTGCTCCTTCCCGATTCCTAGTCCACCTACACCATCTATAGAATTTATAATTTCTTTATGGCCCTTTACAGAATATACTGGCATCCTCAGAGCTTCCAGATTCCATATACGAAGGTTTCCATCAAAATCTCCAGTAGCTAAATATCTCTGTTGTAAAGATGCTGCACCAAATGTTCCACATTTAATGGATTTGGCCTTTTCAATCTCCCGAAGCAGTTTCAGGTCTCCATGCTGGATCTCGTACAGTTGAATGACACCAGTGCCCTGTGGGAAGTTGCCCAAGGTCACAAATCTGGCACTGCAGGGCACCCACTTACAGTCAAACACCATGTAGTTGAGGCTCTTCTGGATATGGGAGATGATCTGAGGCTTCTCAAAGGCCGACATGGCCCAGCAGATTTCACCTCCAACAACCGCCACCCACCAACCCTGACAAAACACCCAATCTAATATATTTTTAATAAGGAAAAAAATGAAAAATTGTCTACTAATCTATTATCTCTTATGTAGACACCTGAATCAAAACTAAGAGATTGGCTCCACCACCCAACCCAAGGCACCACCAGAGGTAGTGACCTTCATTGCAGGTGGAGTGCAGGAAAAAATGATAAATCTTCACAGGGTTACCTCTGCAAAGCCATTCCAACTCACACTGATTTATTATGCCTCTACTATAGGCCAGGCCCTGTTCCAATCTTGGAAATGGTGGTATCGATGATGCTGAAAACCATGATGATCTGCAATCTTCTTTGTCAAAAGATGTTTTCCCTATTGAAAGCCCCATGTATGAGTCAGGATCCAGTCAGGAGATAGAAATTAGTCAGGAATTTTATTAGGAAAATTTTAACATAAAGAATTGTTAATTAGTAAAAGCTGGTGAACTGCAAAAACAGGGTAGAGAAGTAACAAACGTAGAAAGCAGCACCTTTCCAAGGCTGAAGAGAGGGAAGCAGGAAGGAGCCAAGGTGGAGATCCACACCTTTTAGAGGGGGGGTGGCCGCCACAGGCACACCCAGGGGACATGGGACCTGGGAGGAGGTGGTCTCAGGAGAGGCCCATGCCCACGCCCTGGGCCTCCAGAATGCTGGGCCCAAACAAAAGCAAAATAAACAAAAAACCCAGCATGTTGGAAGAACAGAGAGGGAAGCCCTTATCCCACTCAAGCCTTGCCAGGTCCCTCCACTTCATGCACGTGTGGACATTGTCTCTCCAGGAGAAAGAGAGAGCAACAAGGAAGACTGCAAAGAGAACTAGATTGGGCCTCAGTGTACCAAGGTTCTAGAACCTTCCAGAGAGTTGAGACCAGCACCTGTTTAGGGCTATTCACTTTCCCTGTCTTTTTGTTTTGTTTTGACTTTTTTTTTTATTGAGATTGTTCACAAACCATACAATTATCCAAAGATCCAAGGTGTACAATCAGTTGCCCATGGTACCATCATACAGCTGTGCATCCATCACCACAACTAATTTGTTTTCAATTTTTAGAACATTTTCATTACTCCAGAAAAGAGATAAAGACAAAAAAAGGAAACTCAGATCCTCCCATACCCCTAACCATCCCCCTACCCCATTATTGATTCATAGTTTTGGTATAGTACATTTGTTACTCTTCATGGAAGAATGTTAAAATACTACAAACTGTAGTAAATAGTTTGCAATAGGTATATATTTTTTCCTATATGCCCCTCTATTATTAACTTTTAGTTATAGTGTCATACATTTGTTCTAGTTCGTGAGAGAGATTTCTAATACTTGTATAGTTAATCACAGACATTGTCCACCACAAGATTCACTGTTTTATACATTCCCATCTTCTAACCTCCAACTTTCCTTCTGGTGACATATGTGACTCAGAGCTTACCCTTTCCACCACCTTCACACACCATTCATCATTATTAGCTATTCTCACAACGTGCTACCGTCACCTCAGGCCATTTCCAAACATTTAAGTTCACCCTATTTGAGCATTCTGCCTATAATGAGCAACCGCTCCCCATTCTTTAGCTTCGTTCTATATCCTGGTAACTTATATTTCATGTCTATAAGTTTACATATTATAATTAGTTCATATCAGTGAGGCCCTGCAATATTTGTCCTTATGTGTCTGTCTTATTTCACTCAATATAGTGCCCTCAAGATTTCTTCATCACCCCAGTTTTTTTTTTAGGACGGTTTTGTTCACACACCATAAATTTAGTCCTAAGTAAACAATCAGTGATCCCCTGTATAGTCAAGTATTTATGTATTCACCACCGTCACCTCTATCTATATAAGGACATCTCCATTTCTTCCACAAAGAAGGAAGAAGAGTCAAAGAAGGTAGAGAGACAAAAGAAAAAGAAAAAAGAAAGAGAGAAAAAACTAAACAAAACATGACAGCTAGGAAGCAACAAAAGGAAAGATAGCATTAAACTAAAATAGAAAAAAAGAGTCAGACAACATCACCAATGCCGGGAGTCCCATACACTACCCATCCGTCCATATGTCTTTAGCTTTGGTATATTGCCTTCGTTATATTAAAGGAAGCATAATACAATGTTTCTGTTAATTATAGTCTCTAGTTTGCATTGATTGTATTTTCCCCCATCCCACCCTATTTTTAAAACCTTGCAATGTTGACATTCATTTGTTCTACTTCATGTAAAAAACATATTTGTACATTTTATCACAATTGTTGAGAACCCTAGGTTTCACTGAGTTATACAGTCCCAGTCTTTATCTTTCCTCTTTTCTTCTGTTGTCCCACATGCTCCTAACCTTCCTCTTTCAACCATACTCACAGTCAACTTTGTTCAGTATACTTATGTTGCTGTGCTACTATCTCCCAAAATTGTGTTCCAAACCTCTCACTCCTTTCTTTTCCATTCTGTCTGCAGTGCTCCCTTTAGCGTTTCCTATAGAGCAGGTATCTTGTTCACAAACTCTGTCATTGTCTGTTTGTCAGAGAATATTTTAAGTTCTCCCTCATATTTGAAGGACAGTTTTGCCAGATATAGGATTCTTGGTTGGTGGTTTTTCTCTTTTGATATCTTAAATATATCACACCACTTCCTTCTTGCCTCCATGGTTTCTATTGAGACATCTGCACATAGTCTTATCAAGCTTCCTTTGTATGTGATGGATCACTTTTCTCTTGCTGCTTTCGGGATTCTCTCTTTATCTTTGACATTTGATAATCTGGCTATTAAGTGTCTTGGCATAGGCCTATTCAGATCTGTTCTGTTTGGGGTACACTGAGCTTCTTGGATCCATAGTTTTATGTCTTTCATAAGAGATGGAAAATTTTCATTGATTATTTCCTCTATTATTGCTTCTGCCTCTTTTCCCTTATCTTCTCCTTCTGGGACACCAATGACACGTAAATTCTTGCTTTTCGTTTTGTCTTTAAGTTCCCGGAGACATTGCTTGTATTTTTCCATTCTTTTCTCTATCTGTTCTTTTGTGTATAGGCTTTCAGATGCTTTGTTCTCCAGTTCATGAGTGTTTTCCTCTGCCTCTTGAGATCTGCTGTTATATGTCTCCATTGTGTCTTTCATGTCTTGTGCTGGTTTGAATGTATTATGTCCCCCAAAACACCATTATCTTTGATGCAATCTTGGGTGGGAAGATGTATCAGTGTTGATTAGATTGTAATTCTTTGAGTGTTTCCATGGAGATGTGCCCCACCCAACTATGGGTGATGACTCTGACTGGATAGTTTCCGTGGAGGTATGGCCCCACCCATTCAGCATGGGCCTTAATGAGTTTACTGGAGCACTATATAAGCTCAGACAGAAGGAGCAAGCTTGCTACAGCCAAGAGGGACACTTTGAAGAATGCACAGAAGCTGAGAGAGTAGCTGCAGATGAGAGACAGTTTGAAGATGGCCATTGAAAGCTCCGGAGAAGCTAAGAGAGGACAAACATGCCAAGAGCAACAAAGAATGATATTTTTGAGAAACTGCAGCCTAGAGAGGAATGTCCTGGGAGAAAGCCATTTTGAAACCAGAACTTTGGAGAAGACGCCAGCCATGTGCCTTCCCAGCTAACAGAGGTTTACTGGACACCATTGGCCATCCTCCAGTGAAGGTACCCAATTGCTGATATGTTACCTTGGACACTTTATGGCCTTAAGACTGTAACTGTGTAACCAAATAAACCCCCTTTTATAAAAGACAATCCATCTCTGGTGTTTTGCATTTCAGCAGCATTAGCAAACTAGAACACTTGTGCCTTTCGTATCCATAGATTCTGCCAGTAGTTTTTTCGAACTTTCAATTTCTACCTTATGTACGCCCAGTGTTTTCATTATATGCTTCATCTCTTTTGCCTTTTGCCATAACTTCCCTAAACGTTTTGAATTGATTTAGTATTAGTTGTTTAAATTCCTGTATCTCAGTTGATGTGTAAGTTTGTTCCTTTGACTGGGTCATAACATAACTTCATTTTCCTTAGTGTAGGTTGTAGTTTTCTGTTGTCCAGGCATCTAGTTTCCTTGGTTACCCCAATCAGGTTTTCCCAGACCAGAATGGTCTCAGGTAGCAGAAGGAGGCAATAGTTTCAGGTTTCCCTGAGGGTGTGTCTTAGAAAGTTGATGCACCCCTGTGAAGCCTCAAGTCACTGTGCTTTACTGCCCAGAAAGTGGTGCTTGTCAGCCTATAGCTCCAGACTGGTGTAAGGAGGTATGGCCTGTGGCTGTTTTCCCCCAGGCTCTGTGGTCTGGTTCTGAATGGAAGGTGGGTAGTAGAGCTTGGTCCCACCTCTTTCCTCTTAAGGTAGATACCACTGCCCCTAGGAAGAGGTCATTGGCATTTGAATAGTTTCTCTGCCTGTACTGTCTCCACCCTTTGTCTGGGTCATGGTGCTGGGAACTGAAAATGGCTGAGGCTTTCTCCACTGAGCTGAAAAATGAACAGAAATCCCCCCTTCAAGGCCAGTTCACGGCCTCCCACCCTCAGTTTCTTTCTTTTTTTTTTTTTCTATTATTTTTATTGAGATATATTCATATACCATACAGTCATACAAAGCCTACAATCAATTGTTCACAATACCACCATATAGTTGTGCATCCATCACCAAAATTAATTTTTGAACATTTTCATTACCACACACACACAAAAGTAATAAGAATAAAAATTAAAGTGAAAGAGAACAATTAAAGTAAAAAAGAAAACTCGGTGCTTTTTTTTTTTTTTTTTTTTTTTTTGCCCCCATTTTTCTACTCATCCATCCATACACTGGACAAAAGGGAGTGTGATCCACATGGCTTTCCCAATCACATTGTCATCCCTCATAAGCTACATTTTTATACAATCATCTTCAAGATTCATGGGTTCTGGGTTGTAGTTTGATAGTTTCAGGTACTTACTGCTAGCTATTCCAATTCATTAGAACCTAAAAAAGGGTTGTCTATATTCTGCATAAGAGTGCCCACCAGAGTGACCTCACGGCTCCTTTTGGAATCTCTCTGCCACTGAAGCTTATTTTATTTCCTTTCACATCCCCTTTTTGGTCAAGAAGATGTTCTCCATCCCACGATGCCAGGCCTAGATTCCTCCCCGGGAGTCATATTCCTTGTTGCCATGGGTATTTACACCCCTGGGTGTCAGATCCCACGTAGGGGGGAGGGCAGTGATTTCATCTGCCAAGTCGGCTTAGCTAGAGAGAGAGGGCCACATCTGAGCAACAAAGAGGCATTCAGGAGGAGACATTTAGGCACAATTATAAGCAGGCCTAGCCTCTCCTTTGTAGTAAACATCTTCCCAAGGGCAAGTCCTGTGACTGAGGGCTCAGCCCATCAAACCACCAGTACCCAATGTCATTAAGCATATCAGCAACCATCGAGGTGGGGAAGCCCAACACCCCATGCATTCTCACCCAGCAATGTTCACATTAGTGGTAGCATATAATATTTCTCTTTTTGTGCCTGGCTTATTTTGCTCAGCATTATGTCTTCAAGGTTCATCCACGTTGTCATGTTTCACGACATTGTTCTTCTTACTGCTGCATAGTATTCCATTGTGTGTATATACCACATTTTATTTATCTATTCATCTGTTGAAGGACATTTGGGTTGTTTCCATCTCTTGGCAATTGTGAGTAATGCTGCTATGAATATTGGCATGCAGATATCTGTTCGCATCACTGCTTTCAGATCTTCTCGGTTTCACCCATTAGGCAGAGATAGCACCTGGTCCTCTGGACTCCCCCACCCTCCCAGAGAGGTCCTCCGGCTCTCTAGGGTCAGTCATCACCAAAAGCCTCTGTCTGCTTGTTGGGGATTCATAGCTTGTATTGACCAGTCCACGTTTGCCAATTAAAACCCCAGTTGGAGCTCAGCTGAGCTATATTAGCTTGCCCAGTTGATCTCAGCTGAGCTATATTCACTTGCTCAGAGAGTGCTGCCCCCCAACACCATGAGATGTTGCAGTTTGGGCTGTGGGGGTAGGGGGCTCCCAGCTTGGATCCACAGTTTTTACTTACAGATTTTATGCTGCGATCTTGGACATTCCTCCCAGTTCAGGTTGGTGTGTGATGAGTGTATGGTCACATTTGTCCCCTCGCAGTTATTTCGGATTATTTACTAGTTGTTCCTGGTTGTTTATTAGTTGTTCCAGGGGGACTAACTAGCTTCCACTCCTATGCCACCATCTTAGATTCTAATCTCTGTGTCTTGGTTTCCTGACAAATAAATTTAAGAGCTTGAACTCCTGGCTAAGAGTCTGGGATCTTCTGTTTGTGAGTCTGTGACACTGAGTCAGAATTTCCAGGCCTGGTTTTGCATTATCTGGGGCTATCTCTAATTTACATCTAGGGATGTAATCATAAGTACCTAAAAATCTCAACTCAAAATTTGAATTTGAATTCCCATTGGAAAGAAATAAGTATATGCACATAGTTCTTTCAGGAAGTACAATATCCGGGTGCTAAGTCCTATCATCCTTTGCATTCATTTATCTGTTAATAAATATTAAGTGCCTACTATTCCCCCATCCCCACCCAGGATACAATAGCAAACAAACAAACAAAAACTATAGTCTCTTCGCAGTAAGAGAAACAGGTAATTTCAATAAAATGTGATAAAGCACAACAGCGTCATAACCCACTCAACTGGCAAACCCATCCCTGTTTTGGAAGACAGGAAAGGCCGCCCTGAGGAAATGATGCTTAAACTTCTCCTTGAAAGATACATTTGTTTATTAGGTAGAAGTGGGGAATAATGCTGATAAACTGAACAATCATTGATAAGAGTGTGAGGTGCCAGGACACCTTTATTCATGGCATATTCTCACCTTATCTGTTCTGCTTATGACTGTTGACCCATTTTAGGATATTTTTGGATACTTCAGGATGTTCTCCTGGATGTTTTCTCTACTCTTGATTTCCTTAACATCACTCCCCACTGGTCTTCATCCTCCCTCTGATCATTCCTCGGTGGGCTCCTTTCTTCTACATTTCCTTCAAATTCCATAAGCAACTATGCCCACTGCCTTAATTTAAACACTAGCTGCAGACAAGTAACTCCGGAAGCTGGCCTCTCAACTGAGCTACAGGCCTAGGTGTCCCTTAGGCTCCATCCAAGCAACAGGAACACAAGTTGCTTTCTTATCTCCTTTCTCAATCTGGCAGGGCCATCATGTTAGACTCCTCTCCCTCCCGCACCCAACATGCACTCAGCAGCCTCTAACATCTTGTGTCTCTGCAATCCATCTCCTACTCTCATCCTCAAGCCCTCTGTCTTAGTTCAAATCCTCATCAGATCCCACCTGGACCACTAAGACTCCTAATGGTCTTGCTCTCCTCCAAGGCTGCCAATGTGGGCACTCTGAGAGCCAGCTCTAAGTATGCTTCCTGCCCTTGCTTAAAACCCTTTGTGGGCTCCTGGCAATTCAGGAAATACAATCCAGATTCTTGTGGATGACACAAGAGGTCTCTGGGACTTGGCCCCATGAGCCCTCCAGCCCTATCTCCATCTCTACCCCACGCCCACCTCTGCTCGCTCAACTCCCCTGACCATTTCACATCCAGAACCATGTGCCTGCCATTTTCCTGGCCACCTGACAACATCACTTCACCAACTCTTTATGTAGTCATTTCTTTAAAACAAATTACACACATATACATCAACTATTGAGCTCACGAGAAAGGATTTCAAAATATTTCACCAGTGGTAAAACAAGGGCACCCATCCGTCAAAACGAATTCTGGCCATGGGGCTGGAGCAGTGTCCTGGAGGCCCCCAGCTCTGCCAGGAAATTAAACTCTTAGTTGCTGGATTGTGAGGAGGGTTCAGGGGACTCTGCACAGCAGTGATTTACCAGCCAGCTCAGATGTATTTCAAGCTCTTATCCTCTGATATGGCTCACATGAGTACACCCTGGAGCTCTCACTATGTACCAGATGCTGTGCTAATCTAAACCCTCTCCATCCACAACGTCATACAGTTCTCGCAACCACTCTGTGTGGTAAGTGTTGTTGCCATTCTAAGTGACTTGCCCAAGTCACAGGGTAAGTGGTGGAGCAACCTCCTCATCAGTGTGTTGAGTCCTGCCTTTGGAGGGTCACTGCAGGCTGCCTTCCTGGTGCTGGATCATCTGCAGCTTAATCAACACCTTCAGTAACTTGTGACTATTCAGTGTTCAAAGAGCTGGACAACCCCATGATTCCTGAAGGTTCCATCACTCGTGGAAGCATTTCAAAGGGGTTCCCCAGGGGCTCTGAAACCTGTTCTAACCACTCCAGCCCCATCCGTGGCCACTCCCTCCTTTGCGCCCCACTACACCTGGCTATAGCACCTATAATTCCCTTTGACACCTATCAGTTTACAGGACTGAGGAAAAGAATCCAGTCATGTGCATCTTTATTTCACTAGAGCTTAGCAAAATGTCTGGATATGTGCTCAATAAACGTTTACTGAATGAATGCATGAGCAGACCCGTGAACAAACAAGACAGACCTGTGATGTTATCTGAGGTAGGGTCTATCTCCAACTGCCCTTCCATGAAAAATATGTTTATACATTCTGTGGTGGTTTGGAGCTGTACATACCAGAAAATCATGTTCTTAAAGTTAACCTATTCTTATGGGTATTAACTTATTGTAAGTAGGAGCTTTTGATGAGGTTACTTCAGTTGAGGCAGGCCCCAGGGTGGGTCTTAAACCTTCTACTGGAAACCTTTATAAAGGGGATAAAAAACCATGGAAGCAAGAAGTTGAAAGCAAGGAAACCCAGAAGAGAAGGGAGAGACCAGGAGACACTGCCATGTGCCTTGCCATGTGACAGAGGAGTCCAGAATCGCCAGCAGCCAGTCTTCAGGAAGAAGGCATTGTCTTAATGATGTCTAGATTTGGACATTTTCACAGCTTCAAAACTGTAAGCTTGTAAACTGATAAATACCCATAGTTAAGAGTCAACCCATTACATGGTATCTGCTTTGAGCAACTTAGCAAACTAAAATATATTCCTTTTATTTATTTTCACCACTTGAATTTATATTTGATCATTTCCCTGACACTTGTAGATGTTTTCTTCTCTAATACTAAATGAGGATCTACTGCAATACTCAATTAGAGACTGCAGATTAGGGGGACGTCTAAGGAGAGGCAGGAGGAAGAACAAATACTTGCCCAATGCAACCAACTCACCTGGAAGGAACCAGGACAATTCAATTTTCTCCATACATGGGAGTTTATGCTGTGCAGCACCCTCCCCAAAAGAGGCAAAATAAGTTATGAAGGCATACATATCAACTCTTGGACTTTAAAATAAAGAAAATTTCTAACACCTATAAAATTTCTAACACCTCCTAGTTTGCACACTGCTTTGGGAAAACACACCAAGCTCAGGGTTGTGGAGCCTTGGGGATGCTGCTTCAAGGACCCAGAAGAATGACTCATAGAGGAAGTTCAGAGAGGAGGGGCCCTAAGAGCCAGAAAGGCAGGTAGGAAGTCACATACGCCCTCAAGATCCTGGCACCTCTACTCCCTGGGTGCAAGAAAACAGGACGTGGGCTCCTGCAGCCTCGGGCTCTGCAACAGGCAGTGGGTGCTCCACAGGTCAGGCTGGACGGGCCCTGTGCTGGTGGAAGGTGCAGAATGCTGCAGGAGGTGGACACGGGGTAGTCACGGTTTAGAGCAGGGGCTGGGTTCAAACCTCAGCCTGGCCACTTCCTGGCTAATGGTCTTGCGTGATGCCCACTGCCCCTCAGCCTGCTTCCCCCCTGCAAAACCGGGAATGATGCCACCTATCTCAAATGAGTACTAGGAGGAATGAACAGTGAGGCCTCGGAAGGGCTTGGTGCAACGCCTGGCACACAAGTACTCCATAGACAGCATCTGTTATTGAGTGGGAGACAGTGGACAACCCAGGAAAGCAACAGAGACACCGCCAGGTGTACAGTGGGGCCAGAGGTCACTAGGACGACCTGAGACTGTGGTTCTCAACCCTGGCAGCAGGTTGAAATCAGTGGGGGAGCCTTTAAAATGCCAGTACCAGCCTTCTTTCTACCGACAGAATCTGCACCATGGGGGCAGGGCCCAGGCATTTTTTTAAAGCTCTCCAGAAGATTCTAACAGGGAGTCTGGATCGAGACCCTCGGCTACAGCAAACAAAGGAGGAGACAAGCGACAATCTATAATCAAACCACAAAGAGTCAATCGAAAGTATGACCCCAGGCCCAACAGCGAGATCGCCTTGGTTCTGGGACTGAAAAGAATAGTCTTATAACTGAAAAACGTATTATTTTCTAATCCTGAAATACTCCATGCTAATAAAACACATCATAATACTAACTTCTCAGAAAGCCAGCACTCTGGAAAAAGTCCTAACAAAGCTCAAATGTTTATTAAGAATTAAAAATACTGTAAATAAGCCATACAGTTCATTTCACAGTAAACTAAACAACCCTTTTTTTTTCTTTTCATTTTTTTTCTTTTTTTTCTTTTTTTGAAGGGCAAGACAGCCATTGAAGAACAGTACAGCTCAAAGGCAAAGGGATACAGCAAACAATTACAGAAACGCAGTGCACGCTTCGTTCACTGACAGATGGGGGTCTGCTCCCACAGCAAACCTCTTCATGGACAGCCTGTTAAAATAGAGACGGCCTGCATTCCCCCAGGGACCCACCCCATTCCTTTGTGAACAGCTTAGGAGAGAATAATACATCTCTTGAAAGAATCCCAGGACTCCCCTTTCAGGGAGTCTAAATCTATGCATTATTGGTTGACTCAACCAGGAGAGCTGCCACAGGCAGGCCACTGGGGACTCTGCGGGGTGCTGTGCCTTAACATTCAGAACCATCTGAATTCTTTGCATAGTTGCCTTTGATATCACTAGATGATTCAGGAATGGAAAAGACACCCACTCCACGGGGAGGTGACCCTCAAGTAGCCAGCAGATTCAATCGGAAGACCAAGAGGTTTTTCGCCCCCTCCCAACTAAGAGCTGACACTTGAGTTTTAACCAGTTAAAAGTGGAAGACAAGAAATGAGAGACATCTCATGAAACCGTCAACCAGAAGTGTATATATATAAAAAAAAAAGTAAAATTAATTTTTCTCAAAACAATTAGAAAGAAAAGTGCCCACTCCACCCCGTTTTTTTTTACTTGAAATCTGTCAAGCCAGGCATTTGGTTTGTTTGTTTTTCATTTTTTGTATGTTTTCTGAGGTTAGGGTTAATATACTTCTGCTAATCTCTGGCTGAAGCAGCTATCTTTGCTCTCTGATGCTAGAGACATACCTTTCTGAAAGCCACCTCTGATTCACCGGGCTTGGGCTTTTAGGAAACCAACCAAAAGCAGCAGAAAATTTAAGAAACAACGGTGTGTGGTAATGATTGTAACTAAATTAACCGGGCACAAAAATACAACGTCTTGGTGTTCCAGGTGACATCTACTGCTCTTTAAGAGGCGACAAGAAATTGGGAGAGGGGGTGTGGGAAGAGGTGACGAAAGGGTTGGGAGAAAAAAAAAAAACACATTTTTTGGTCATGAGAAATTGGACTGTAAATCCGCACCCTACACACACAATGCATTTAGACTTTTTCATGAATCTTTTCGACTTTCACAAACAACCTATCCAGATCATTCCTCAGGTCATCTAGTAAACCCTTGGCTGATTCCAAGTCGTTCTCAGTGGTTTCTATTTTGACTGAGTATGCGACCAAGCTGTCCACGGCAGTCCTGAGCATCTTCAAGTCTGACTCCACTTGGGTTACTGAGGATTTTAGGTTGTCTAGAGAAGAAAGCTTGTCCAGGTAGTCCTGAGGAGGCAGCGGGGTGGCCCGGGCTTGATCCTGACTGAGCAGCGTGTGAACCTGCCCCTGCACCCTCTGAAGTGCTTCCAAGGTGCTGGGGAGCTCGCCCACGCTTCTCTTCAGCTCCTCCACGTCTGCGTACAGAGAGAGCTGCGCCTCCCCCAGGCTCCTCACGGAGCTGGCCAAGCCGTCCTTGTCTGCCTCCGAGGAGGACCCCAGGCCTTGCACACGCTCCTGCAGGGCACTCAGGCGCTGCTCGTGCTCCTCAGTCTTCGACAGGAGGGATTCCAGGTTCTCCGTCTGCTGCGCAGAGGCCGTCTGCATGGAATGGACTCCATCTTCAACAGTTTGGAGCCTGGAGTCCAATCCCTGGCTCTTTTCCTGGAGCACTTCTAAGGCATCGGAGTTTTTGAAAACTCTGTCTTCTTCTGGCCTGCTGGATTCAGCTTTGAGTTGGTGGAGATCCTCCTCAAGCCTCCTGATCGCCTCCGGGAGGCGGGAAATGGACTCCTCTGACTGGAGAACCTTTTCCATGAGGGTCTGCAAGGTGAGGTGCTCCGAATCAGCTGCCTCCTTGAACTTCTGCTGCTCCTGTTTGAGGCTCACCAGCTCTTTGACCTCTGTGTACACATCAGACTCCACGGTCTGGAGGGAGCTTCTCAGGGCCTCAATGTCCTTGTCTTTGGACTTCACGGAGGCTTGTACTTCCTTCACAACTTCCTTCAAGGCTTTCAAGTCCTGCTTGTACCCCTGAGATTCTTCCAAAGAGGCAACCTTCGCCTTCACGTCATTTATCTCCTTCTGGCTCCTCTTCTGAACTTCAGTGAAGATGGCGATGTTGTCGTTGATGGACTTGGTGAGCTCCGTCAGTCGTTCCTCCACTGTATTCTCAAGAGACGTGAAGTCCCGCTCTCGGGCATCCTTCACCACGTGGATCCCATCCGAGAGGTCTTTGAGAATCTCATTCTGGAGTTTCTGCAGAACTTCGCTGATCCGGTTGATCTCACTCTCCCCTTGTTTCACAGCTTTCTCTGTGAGATCTTGTTTGTGTTGAGAGCTCCTCAAGATGGACTCAAAAGTCCCGAACGTGGCTTGCAGAGACTGCACCTGGAACCAAAATCCAGATGTTAACTGCTGAGAAGAGCTGATGAATGTTAAGCTATAAAGCTATAGTTTTATGTCTGCCCAACTTTCAGACTCCTCCTCTTCTAGAATGGGCATTACAGTTTTCCTTTGGAGAATCACCTTGCACAAAGAGACCAACCCAAGGACCCCCTTCCTTCCAAGTGTTCCAGGAATGGGTTTGTAAACCCAGCCTGTCCCATCAGCATTTTCCATCTCCCATCCCCAGCCTAAGCCAGAGCAATTAACCCATAGATGGGCATGTGGCCCAAGTCAGGCCAACAAGACATTCCAGGACTTCTGTTACAACTATTGGGAAGGGTATATGAATATATCTCAATAAAATTGAATTAACAAAAAAAAAACTATTGGAAAGGAAAACCTCTTTTTCCACTGGGATTGCTGGTCTGGAGCCATTCAAACCAGCACATGGAACACCTGCCTAAAAAGTCAAGCCAGCACAGGGGAAAGCAGAACTGAGAAATGGCAAGATCAAGTTCTGAAGACATAATTTGAATCCCTGGAGGAATCTACTCTCAACTTTTTAGTTTACGCCAGTAAATTCTCTCTTTAAACTAGCTGGAGTAGCTTTCTGGCGCTTGCAAATGAAAGAGTCACGCAAGTCTGAAGAAATCTGAGGCCCTTGGGAGACGCTGGGTTGGGAGGCAGGAGGCAGGGCCCAGGTCTCGGCTTGCTGCCCCTTAGCCGTGTGGCCCTGCACAAGCCACACTGTGCTCTCTGGGCCTCGGTGTCCTCACCAGACCAGAGGACCTCTTGGCATTCTCTGGCTTTCTGAACACATTGCGACCTTGTTCTTCTGCTACATGTTTATTCTAAATAAGTTCTACCCTAAACAAGACCTGACCTGGGAACTCCCCAAGGAGCTACTTTAATAGCCAGAGAAGCTGTATGGGATGATGATTAAGAACCTGGACTTCACCCTGATGTGATGCCAGAAGAAGCACACAGTGCCACCTATGACACTTCCTTGAAAAGAAAAGAAAAAAGAAAAAGAAAAAGAACCTGAATCTAGCAAGTCTCCAGCTCTTACTGCCAGTTTACCGAAAGCATGCAAGGTGGAGAAGTATAAAAACCACCAACAGGATGCAGTCGGTCACATCCACAATGTGGGAAACGCTACAGCACAAATGACAGAAATCTTCAATAACAACCTAGTATTTTAAAAGGGGTAAAGGGAGAAACTATTATAGATTTAAAGACATGTAAGAGATTTACCAATCAAGTGTAACGTATGGACCTTTTATGGATCCTGATTGAAACAAAGCAACTGTAAAAACTGTAAAAACACATTTTCTGAACGAACTGGGTATTAGATGATACTAAGGAATTACTATTAACTTTGCTGGATGTGATAATACTGTTTCCTTAAAAGAAACAAGGGGAGGGGACGGGAGGGAACAGGAAAGGAATCCTTATCTGCTATAAATAAACACTAAAATCCTTTGGGCAAACGAATATGTCACTCTGGGTTTAAATTTTAAAATACTCCAGCTGTAAAGGGAGGGAGGAAAAACATGAAACAGGAACGGCAGAACACTGACAATTATTGAAAATGGGGTTCATTCTCTTCGTTTATGCTCGAAAATTTCTACAATAGGAAGTTACAAAATAAAACAGCATGGGCTCCAGAACCAGACCATAAAGAGTTCAAATCCTAGCTCTGACACCTCCTAGCGGTGTGCTCTTCGGCAAGTTATTTAGCCTATTTGTGCCTCAGTTTCCTCACCTGCAGGATGGGAACTAAGATAGCACCTCATTCGTAGGATTGTCTTGTGAGGATTAAATGAATATATATGAAGTGTTTAAACTATGCCTAGTAAACACTGAATGATGAGGAAATACTAGCAATCACTTTATCGGTGTTTTTTTAAGTCCACAGATTTCTAACACCATCCTCAGGCCAATGCCAAAAGGCAAAGGGATAACCGAAAACACACCAGAACCGTGCACAGGACCTCTAGGCTCTAGCTCCAGTGGCACCAGTAACCGGCGCTGTGAGCACGAATAAGTCGCGTTCTCTCCTCACTTAGTAGTCCCAGGTTCCTCATCTATAAAAAGAGTCGCTACAGTCCCCCCTAGCTCTACCAGTCTATGATTTTAAGACAGATTAGAAAAAGGTTCCCAGGGACTTCAGAGTATTAGACGATTTCCCTGCCCAACCAAATATACCATGAGTCATAAAAGGACTCTTCGACAGGGTACTGGAGCGAGGCTCATCTGTGAAACTAGATTATTAAATCACAGTAGTATTTGCCTGTTCCAAGCCTCCAAGCATAGCAATCAAAACAGAGGAATGAGCGGGTGAGCAACACGGTGGCTGTTCACCTGGTGTTTTCCAAATGAACAAAAAAATGAATCAATTAACAGAGCAGAGCCTGAAGGGGACCAATGGCTCCACTGACCCCCTCGACCCCTGACTATGACCCCTAAACCAGGCTGGCTCTTTTCAAATGGTTAAGGGGAATGGATTGGAAATTATGGATGAAACCAAACAAACCCAGCCCCACCTCTGTAAAAAGAAGACAGAAACTGCCCCCTCTTGATGGTGGTGTGAGATGAATTGTTCATTTTTATGTGCAAAGTAATCATTGTGATCAGTATACACTGGATGTATCTGTTTACCCAACATATATGGGGTACACACTAAGCAGTGAGCACGGGGTAAGATGACAGAAGTAAAACAATAGCTAGGACAGGATCCCTGCCCTCAGGAGCAAACAGCCTACTGGGAGGAATCAGACACACTGAAAACAGCAGTGGCTGACAATGAGCTGGGCAGTTACTGTACACCTAGAACTATGCAAAGTACTTTACAGATGTTATCTCATTATATCCACACAATAATCACAAGAGTTGGCGGTTCCCACCGATCTCCATTTTACAGATGAGGAAACTAAGGATTAGAGAGTTCAAGGTGACACGACTGGCAAGTGTCAGAACGAAGCATCATAACCCCAGAATGTTTGATTACAGAACCTGAGCTCTTAAGCGCTATGTGAGCTGCTTAGGCAGAGGCACGTTGAAAGTCCACTGAGCACACGGAGGAGATGATGCCTAAACATGAAGCCCTGACTCCTTACCCAGAAAGTCGAGATGGGAAAACAAAGAAATCTATCCAGAGCATGTACTCTTCCACAAATAGCTCCTGGTCTCACTGCATCTCTCCACCAAGCCTAATTCTACTCCTACAATCACTGGGTACCACCCAGGTCCCTAGCTCAGTGTCTCTGGATCTGCCAGAGCCTATTTCTGAAGTCCTGGACCCATTTGTGCCTGCTGAATTTTCTGGGCAGCGACAAGCCAGCCTCTCTGCTGTGCTACAGCCATTCAGAAGACCTGGGCCACTTGCCAATACTGAGGGCATTTGGAGAACAAGAGAGACCAGGTGGCCACCCAATAGAGCAGCTGAGTAGAGTGGTTCAGGGTCAGACAGCCCTGACTCCAATCAGCTCCACAACTTACAATGTGTGTGAGTGACCCGGAACGTGAAACATAATCGCTGCAGGCTCAGGCCCTATCAGGTGTTAATAAATGGTACCTGCCTCAGCGGGCGACTAGGGAACTGAAAGAGTGGCCGCGAAGCACTTAATAGAATGCCTGGCCCACAGTGAATACTCATTAATAATAATAACACTGTAAGTTCATTTCCCTGCTAATAACCAAATCCTACCCTCCACCAAGTCTCACACAGAGTTATAAAATAGTTCAGACTTAAGTTGTCAGAGGACTAATCATTCTTCCCTCCTCCCTGCAAAATACTTTCTTATTTGCTGGCCACTGAAGGTGCAGACTATGAAGTGGCTGCATGCTATGCCAAATATGCTATTCTGAGCGTGTTCCACGTGCCAAGTCAATGGAACAAGCATCTACTGAGTACCTCCTACATTCTCTGCCAGGCACGGGAAAGATAAAATGAACAGCAGAGTAGTTAAGAGTGTTCCAGGAGTTACATAGCCTGGTTTGAATCCTGGCCCCACTACTTACTAGCCACGTAACCATGCAAAGTTATTTAGACTCTTGGTGCCTCAGTTTCCTTATGTGCAAAAGGGAGATAATAAAAGTACTTAGCTTTTGGGGTTGCCGTGAGGATCAAAAGAGACAAATCCTTTTCAAGTCCTCGCCATAGAGCCTGGCACATAATAAATGCTCAGTAAGGAATAGGCATAGTAGCCCGATTACCCTACTGAATTAAAAGAATGATGATCACTAGTTTAACAGTCTCAGAGCCAAAAGGATTCTTGAAAATCTGAATCGAACCCTCCCTTCACTGTGTAGATGGGAAAACTGAGCCCCAAAGAAGAAAGGAAGCTGTATGTAGCTGTGACCAAGAAAAGGTGAGAACCAGAAAGAAAAAAAAGGGAGATACAAGTAGAAGCACAGAGAATAAAGCCCAATGTTTTCAACCAGGGTTCAAGACCTCCTCCCTTTTGGCCCTGACTTTCAACCTCCTCTCTCACTACCCCCTAAAGGTCACTCTGCTATAGGCAGGGGAGCCACTTCCTGACCCTCAGACAGGCTCAAGTTAGTCCCCTGTCGATATGTTCTTCATATTTCTTCTCTCGACATTTATCAACCATCAACTACACGCCTGGCAGGGATACAGGCCTAGGCAATTCCAACCTCCCTCTTCTCAACTGGCACATTAGTTCCCTCAATGGAAGCCTTGCTGTTAAGTTCCTACACAGATACAATTCACCACCTCCATGCGATGGGAAGGGCCCTGCCTTCTGCTCCTTCATATCCTGCACAGGGTCTACGCAGAGCCATATGATGATCAGACTTCAATAAACATCATGACTGATTAAGAAGTGGGTGGATGAAAGAGAAGAGAGAGGTAGAGATTATGCTCTGGTCGTCTATTTTCTGAAGAATCATCTGAAATTCAAGATAGGCAAAGCAGCACTCTGCCTCCTTAATTCCTTTAGAAAAGTCACCTCTCCTGGCCCACAGCATTTAGCAGGCTGACTCATCCCGGTTGCTCCACCAGACTTCAGAGGAAATTCCTACTACTGCATACTCAACAAAAGTGCAGAGAAACTTGGCAGGACGGGCTGCACGCTGGGAAAACGAGGCAGCAGTTCCGGGCTCAGGAGTGGCGGGACTTTTTGTTTCAGTCATGCAACCGACTTTGCCTGAGCAATGAAATTAGGGGATGATGGAGGAGGGGAAATGGGACTGAAGGAGCTGCACTTGGTCTGGGAAAACCACAGGAGGGTGGAAGCCAAGCAATGTTGGGTAGAGGGACAGCTGGTGCGTCCATGCCTGAAATCGGTGCCTGGGAACCCTTAACAGGGCAGTGTGGTAGGACTGACAGGCCAGTGACCCAGACAGCATCATGGGTTCTGCCACTCACCGGCTGGGAGTCTCTTGTCAATTCACTTAATCTCTCTAAACCTCAATTTTTTGTGTCTGGAAAATGGAGTCAAATCTGCCAGTGCCATCTCCCTCCCAGGGTTGCTATGAGGACTGGATAATATGTGAGTAAGCTCTCTAAAAATGTGTCTGGCTCTATTATTCACCAGTATGACCTAGTATTTTCAGCTGTTACCTCCCCCCTAGGGCTGAAGTATGCCACTTCCAGGGTCAGCATGGAGACACTGGCCATACAGGACAAGTGACCAAAAGGTGTATTATATTTAGTTTGGACTTCACAAATGAATAAGAATACTAGCTTTTCCTTCCTCCAAGCTCAGGTCTATTAAAAACTGGCTCAGATGTGCCCCACTACGATTGCTGAGGTGTGGCCTTGCCCGAGGCTCCCAGGGATGTGCCGGCTCCCCTTCCAGCCTCCCTTTCAGACAACTCTGCCCATTCAGCGGTTCCTAATCCAAAAAGAATGGGCTCCTGAGAGCCTGCGGCTTCCTTACAGCTCACCGCTAATGTCCTTTGACAGGCCCTTGGCCCACCTTCCCCCCCGCGGACCCTCCTCCCGGGGGTCCATCACTGGGCGCTGACTCCTCTGTGGCCATTAACAAAGAGAGTCTGGGGTCTGCGTCGGGACGAAGGGTCCGAGGAGAAGGGAGGTCGCCGCGGGCCCGGCGGGGACCTTATGCGGCCCAGAGGGGCCCACCGAAGAGGGCCCGGCGATTCTGGGCAGGGGGCTGGGAAAGGCCGAGGAGGCTGGCCGGGACGTCACAAGGGGGGCGCATCCGTTGTAAAGGGAACTGGGGGAGGGGGCGGGGTACCCACCTTCTGCTCGACGCCCTGCAAGCCCTGGCCCAGCTGTTCCCGCTGCCGGGAGAAGTCCTGGTGGCTGCGCCGGACCTGCTGGACCTCCTCCAGGACGTGGTGGACGCACCAGCCCGAGAAGGCGGCCGCGGCCACCAGGGCGAGGTAAAAGAGAAAGTTGAGCGCCCGGCCCAGCCTGCGCGAGCAGGACGCCGAGGACGAGGCGGCGGCGGCGGCGGCGGCGGAGGACGACTTGCCGCCGCCGCGGTGGCCGCCCTTGCCGTGCGCCTGGTTCTGCTGCTGCTGCTGCTGCGGGTGCGGGTGCGGGTGCTGGTGCTGGTGCTGCGGAGGGTGCGGCGCGGGCGGCGGCGGCTGCTGCGGCGGTGGCGGCTTCTTCGCCACGTCATCCGCACCGCCCGACGGGTGGGCGCCCTTCTCCGAGGGGCTCACGGCGCCGTGGCCGCCCTTGGAGCCTCTTTGTTTGGCCGAGGGCATGGCGGGCGCGGCGGCGGGTGAGGATGGGACGCGAGCGAGCGAGCGGGAGCGTGCGGCCCGGGAAACTTCCTCGGCTCCCCCCCCGGGGCTGGGCGAGCGGCACGCGGGCGCTGCTGGCGTCGGAAGGGCCGAGAGAGAGAGAGAGAGAGAGAGAGAGGGAGCGCGCGGGCGGGCGAGGAAGGAGGCCGGGCTGAGGGAGGAAGGAGGGGGCCTGCCTCTGCCGCCGCCGCTGCGGCGCCGACCCCGCCTCCCGGGAAGGGAGGCCGAGCGAGCCGAGCGGGGAGAGCCTGCCACGCACGCGGGGGCCAGCGGGTGGCCCCTCCCCGCTGCCGCCACGACCCCAAAGAGGGAGGGCCCACGGGGCCGGGGGCGGGGCCCGGGAGGCGGCCGCGGGGATCCGGTGGCCCGGCGTGGTCTCCGCGGACCCGGGCTGGCGGCCCAGGTGGCCGAGATGCGGGAGGGGGAGAGGCGACCGGGCTGGGTCGCCGGGGTCCGGGGGGAGGCGGCCGAGGTAGGGGCGGGGGGGTAGAGGCGGCCGGGCTGACGGGGGCCGGAGGAAGGTGGCCGAAGGGAGGGGGGGCCGGGCGGGGCCGGAGGGGCGAGAGCCGGGGATGACCCTGCGCAATGGGCCAAGTGTGAGCTCACCCCCCCACCCCACCCCGCGCCAAGTGAGGAGAGAGGAAATGAAGGGGGAGGGCGGGCGCCCGAGGAGCCCAGCCCCGGGAGTGGGGAGTAAAGAGGTGGGGACTAGTCCCGGGTTGCGATATGTGGGGAGTTAGAGAAGTCACCGCGGCGCCTTGTCCCTAGCCCGCCACGGAGCCCGAACCCTGTCTCTTTCCTTGGGTTTGAAGGCGGCGGTCGAAAGGGCTGTCTAAAACCCAATCCGCTTCGGAGACCTGTTTGGGGAGAGTTAGCAAAGATCCTTGGGCTGCATTAAGTCTGTTCAAAGAAACAAGTATTTTATTGAGCTTCCGAGTTAAGTCAGCGTGCTGTCCGCAGCTCCCGACTTTTTCTGAAGACCGTTCGACGTCGTTTTCTCTTTGCACCAGAGCCGCCTGAAAGGGTGGCAGATTAGGGTTTGTCACCCCTGCTGTGCTTAGCAACTTACACGTGTTCTCAAAACCTCACAATTCTGTAAAGCAGGAATTATTTTACCCATTTTCTAGGAAGGAAACAGGCTGAGCACACACACCCCCACCTGGCCTGCCAATTGATTTGCTCAAGGTCACACAGCCAAGGTTTGAACCTAGGTCTGCTTCTTTCAGAGCCTATGCCTCTTAATCACTTCAAAATGGGAGGGAAACTGGGGTCCTAGAAGGAAACTGGGGTCCAGGAAGTTAAGCAATTTGCCCAGTCTTATGGTGCTAGGGCAGAGGCAAGAATTCAACTCCACTCCACTGCTTTTCCTCTCTACCTGATGTCTTTGGGTGCCTGGCACTGTTCTGGGCCTAGCAGTCTAACCCCCCAATTCTAAGCTTAAAAAGAAAATATTCCTTATCTTTAAAGCCTAGTTCAAATATCAGTTCTTTCATGATGTCTTCCCCAAAATACCACTTGATACCTCTCATGGGACTTAGAGACAGCAGTTAATTACAATAGGAGGCATTGCATATGTTGGTTCAATCTAGCAAACTTTGGGTGAGGGTCTACTATGTGCCAGGTGTCTGTTAACTAATAGAGTCTCCTGCTTGAAATTGCACCTTCTAAGTAAATGAACAAAAGCATGTTCAAGGAGCCTGCGTTACATTTGGAGAAGTGTGCAGAAACATTTTAAGGGTTAAATTATGTAGATACAATATAAAAAGTAAGGGGACTTGGGGCTGGAGTACATGGGGAAGGCTTTCTGGGGTAGAGTGGCCTTGAGCAAAGCTTTGAAGAAAAAATTTGCATAGGAGGGGAGGATATTTTTACTGCAGAAGTGGGGCGAGCCCAGGAGGCCAGTCTGATGTAGAATCCTGCGACATGGGGAAGAAAGAGATGAGGTAGGTGAGATGGGTTCAGACTGAGGAGGGCCTTAGAAGCTACAAGAATCGCTATTGGGGGGGCAGAGCAAATTATGGAATATAGTCAACCTCCCCACTCTGAGAGAGACAGAAACATCCCCACCTCAGCTAAACGCCTGGAGCTGTAGTAGGCACCTCCTAGTTAAACAGCACAGGGCTCTGCCCTGCAAGAGAAACAAGCAGCAGCAGAGAAAAGCAGACTCCTCTCCTCAGAAGGTGATAGAAGAACCTTGTTTAAAAACTGTTCTGTTAAGTTCGCATTGTGTTTAAAACCTCTGGTGCACGAAAAGAGACCTCCCTCCTTCCAGCAGTCCGGGTTAGAGGCAGAAGCTATGAAAACTTAAAGCGACTTGCTGGGGCCTGGCAAAGCTGTGAACTTGGAGGCAAGAGTGCTCTTTTTTTTTAACCTTAGTTCTGCCACCAAACTGTGTGACCTTCAGAAGTGTGCTTAGCCTCCTTTCTGGGTTTAAGGGTCACCCCCTTCTGTAAAGTGCATCTCTAAAATCCTTTTGTATTATTATATTAATATACTTCTTAAAGAAAACAGTCTTACTGTTATAAAAAATAATTAAATAACTTATTCAAAGCTGATTGAGATCGTAGGTATATAAGAATGGGAGGTTTCTGTTTGTTTGTTTGTTTTGCCTCTATTGAGCACTGGAAGAATGAGGGGAAAGATTATTATTACTTTCCCACCCTTTCCTCTGAGAGGTAGTGAAGTATAGTGGTTAAGACACAGGTTCTAGATATGCTAACTTGGGTTCAAATTCAGCTCCACAACTGACTGGAGAGGGTGACCTCTTTGAACCTCAGTGTCTTAACCTGTAAAATGGGGGTAATAAGAACTACCTCATAGGATTGTGAGGATTAAAGGAGGGACACCATATGATACTGGGCACATAGTAAGGTTCTGTGAATAAAGGATAGCTAATAAAATCTGCAGAGTCACTGAGTGAAAGTATAGCTGCACAGAGCTTCTATGTCCAGATTTAAATGATTTTCTTTCATAATTTCTAGGAGCTCCCAGCACCACATGCGGTTTACAAACCACAGATTAAGCATGCTATGTTTAACTTGAAAAAGCAGGCAGTGTTTCCTTCTGCAGTGTGGCTCCACTGTTAGTGATTGGTTCGACCCAGAGGAGGAGGTTGGTAGGTGGTCCTGGAAGTACATTTTTTAGGGCAGGAAGGGGCCAATGGTTCTTCTTGGATATTTCCATTCTCCCACAGCATTTTCTAAGCCAGCCCAGCAAGCATTTAGAGAAGGTTTCCCTTCTTTTTCTCCTGATTTCCAATCCTCTCTCCCCTTTTCTTCCTTCCTCCTTGGATGGTTGGGAACATGGGTGGAGGAAGATAGGAGCCGGAAGTATCTCTCTCTTTCCTCCAGCCCTTCCCCCCAGCTTGTGTGAAGAGGCATCTGAACACCCTCTGACTGCATGGCTCATAAATTAAAAGGTGGTGCTTTGCAATCCCTTTGAAAACCTTCCTGGTTTTAGTTAGAGTGGCTAAATAGAAAGCTCCTATAAATGTCGATTGCTTCTGCTGTGTTCCACGATGCCAAGGCCCCCAGAGGCCAAGGTGTGAGCCAGCAAACCCTGCAAATGGGGGTCCTCCTTTATAGCTTGGCTCTGGAGAGCTAGAGCACCCCTCCCACCTGCAGGGGTACACAACCCACAGGAGCTCTCCAACTCTCAATGGTGCAACTCCATGCAGTAGGGGAAGGAAATGAAATTTCAAATCAGAAGATGTGGGTTCAGGTCCCAGCTGGGGCACCACCCCTTGGCTATGAGGTCCGTATGTGACATTTTGATATTGCTCTAAAAATAATCACCATTCTGCTTGTTTTTGCAATCCTAAGAAATGTGCTTAGCAGGTATCTCTGGCCTTCTGGGGTGAACTTAAAGGGCGGGCAAGCGCTAGGGATGACAAGTAATAGGGATATTACTTGTGAATATAAAACAGATTTACACTTTGATGCCACACTATCAAATTGACTGTGTGATTTGAGCCAAGGCTGGCCTTTCAACTTTGAAACTGTAGTTATCACATCGATACACTAGGGTGGTATCAGGTGATAGGTAATATGCATGGAAGTGTTTTGTAAACTACATGGTGCTAAACAATTGTTTACTTTTATCCATCTACCTTGTAGTTGTTCTACACAAAGTGAAGACTCAACAACAACAACACTGAGGAAGCACAAAGTCAAGTCTCAATAAAATAATATTCAATTTGATAGCTAACTTTTGTTGAGTATTATTTGTGGGCACTACACTAAGTGTGCTACATAGTTGATCTTTTGAACCAGAGATACTCCTCTTATTCCCATTTTACAGATGAGCAAACAGAGGCACAGAGAAGTTGAGTAACTTGCCCCAGGTCCCACACCTAGTAAATTGGAGTGCCAGGATTTGAACCCAGGTGAACTGACTCCAGAGCTCATGCTCTTAACCACTATTCAGCTGCTTACCATCCTAGCAGATCCAGCCAGTGGTGAAACAGGTAAATGATGATCTCTAGGTGGCTGAGGATGGAGATGTCTTCACACCCAGAGCTGGAGTTGAAATCAAATACTCAGTTCTGGGTGTCTTGTAGACCAGCAATGACTGAAGCTCATTCATTTTCAAGTGTATTCCATGCGTTAGACAAAAATTCGCATCCAACCAAAATTTCTTTTGTAGCTGGCTCAGTGGGTTGGGGGCATCCTCCATCTAGCAGAAGCACTGTTGTATTTGGTGGTCTGGAAGGGGGATTCTCCTTAGAGGAATGGAGCTCTCATTTGCACCCTGTGGGGTGAAGGGATCTGGTCAAGCCTGGGTGGAAGACATCAGCGTGGTCCTTGTGGTCAGCAGAAAAGCCCTTACAGCATGAGGGGTTGGTTGGAGCCTCTGTCTAAGGAAGCCAAGCAAGGGCTTCTGCAGGCTTTGCTTTGTTATGGAGTTCCAAACAGGAGAATCAGAAAAAGCAAGTTCAGATCCTGACTTTGCCACTTAAATGACCTCAAAAAGACTTCACCTCTCTGATCCCCAATTTTTATGGGATTACCGTAGGACCTACCTTAGAGGAACAATGAGAGGATTAAACAGTTTTCCCCTCCACATCTGCTCCACTCACAGTCATCCTCATCCCAGCACATGGCAATTCCATCCATCCAGTTGCTCAGAAATCACCCTTGACTCTTCTCTTTCTCTCTTTCCCCCTCTACATACAAAGTAATAAATTAGCAATTCTCATTTGCTTTTACTTTCAAAATATATCCATTAACTCACACTTCTAGAATCCTCCACTGGTACCCAACCGATCCAAGCCACCACTTGGATATACATGAAATAACTTTCAGACCTGCCTCCCTGCTTCAGTGCTTGCTACCTTAATGGTCTGTTTTCAACACAAAAGTCAGAGCAGTCTTGTTAAAATTTAAGTCACATCATGTCACACCTCACTTCAAAATCTTTGGATGACTTTCTATGTTGGTCAGAAGAAAAGTCAGAGTTTATACAATGACCTCCAAGTTTCCCCACGTTCTTAACCTCCTCCTGTTCTCTGCTCTCACCCTCCATTACTCTCCCCCTTGATCACTGCTCTCCAGCCTCACAGGCCTCCTTAATGTTCCTCAATATGCCAGGTATATTCCTACCTCGGGGTCTTTGCAACTTTGTTCCTTGTGCCTGGTAAGCTTTTCCCCCCAAATATCTGCATAGCTGTCTCCTCCTTCACCCCCTCAATTCCAGTGTCACCACTAGTTGAATCCTTCCTTGACCATCCCAAATAAAATAACAACTGTCTAATTCCAACACTGTCTATCCGTTCTTCCCTGCTTTCTTTTTCTCTATAGTACATATTTTTCTTTGATGGATTATCTGTTTGCTTGTTTAATTATTAGTAACTGTCTCCTCACTAGACTTTAGTTCCCTGAGAGAGTGGGGACTTTATTCGGCTCACTCATGTAGCCCTAGTGCCTTGAGCAATAGAAGCTCAATAAATGTCATTAAAATCCCTCTATGTGGGGCCTTCCCTTATGAGACAACCACAGAAGAGGACAGTGGATGGGAGGAACCCACCTAGGAATGGCCGCCCAATGACCTGCTACCATGTGGGTGATGATGAAGATGATGGTGACGACAATGGTGATGATAATGAGCCCATGATTGCTAACAGTGTTTGGCTCCAGGGACCTGCAATATCACATTGTCCTCATCACCGTTAACATTTGCTGATCATTTTCGGTATGCCAGGCACTGCGCCAAGAACTTTCCAGGCATTACCTTGGTTCCTCCTCAGTGAACCTTTGATGGAGGCAGCCCAGTAGAATTGATCCAGCTTGCCAGTGAGGAACAGGCTTAGGGGAGGGTAGACAATTTATTCAAGGTGACACAGCATGAGAATGGTGGAGGAGGGTCAGCCTAGAACCCACACAGTTGATCCCAGAGTTCACTATCTCAACTAGCACACTAATTCATAGGCACGTAAGAAAACAGGGCCTGGTGAGGTGAAGTTACAGACATACTCAAGCCATTCAGCCTTCAGATGAAATCCAGCCTCTACTCAAACTGGGAAGGGGAGGGCAGGGCTGTGTCTCAACCTGGGACTGGTAATTCACTTCCACAGCTGCTCCCTCTCACCAGGCTACAGACGGACATATGTTTCATCCCTTAGGTGTATTGCAGACAGAAAACAAATTATGGGCACCACTGCCTTAGTGTGATATTAAAAAATCCTTCATAATCTGTCCCCTGCTCTCTCTCTCTCTCTCTAGCCTCATTTCACCCTCTAATCCCTTCCTACCCTATGGTTAACTAGATTGAGATTTCCTACAATTGCCCTAATTTGCCATATTCTCTCAGGAATTCTTTCTTTGATGCTTTTCCTGTGCCTACTTCCTCACCTGGACAAGATGACTCTGTTGCTATGGACAGCTTCCTTGAGGATCACAGCACCTATTGCACTGTGTAGAAATTGCCTACTTTCTTACTGTTGTCCACACTAGAGTTTTTAGGGCGGGGACTGTGATCTGTTCCTTTTTTATCCCAAGTGCAAGGCAATTTGCCAGGACTGTAGGAGCTACTCAATATATGATGGATGGATGGATGGGTGGATGGATGGATGGATGGATGGATGGATGGATGGATGGATATGACAGTACAGGACTTAAAATGCTAGGCTCCTGATTCTCAGACTCTTTCACTGTCAGGCTACCACTCTTTCAGGGCAGGGGTGTTGGGAAAGTCTCAAGCTTTGAAAGTTGAGCAGATATGGGTATTATATGTAAATGCAATGTTTTATGGTAGGTTCAGATAACACATTATAAATATATGTTGCTAACCTAAACAAAACATAGGAGGGGTATGTGGATGTGGGAGACTTCTAAGTAAATGGGGTGGAGAAGTAGGTAGAAAAATCCTACTCCCCAAAGACCACCTGCCCCTGCCTTGCTCCTGCCCCTCCCTTGCTCAAGAACCTCCCATATCTCCTTATTAGAATCAAATCAAATGATCAGGAGTCAGGAGGAAGGGTGGGGAGACAGGGAAGATTATGCCTCCCCACCCGGTTAGGAGCCTACTTAACCAACCCCTCCCTGCCAAGTCCTTGCTCTACAGCCTCCTGCAAGCCTTTGTTCTTTGTTCAAGCTCTTCTTTCCAGCCCTCCAGCCTAGGAGTCCCAACTACTTCCCTCTCCAGGAAAATCTAGTCCTTGACTACACCTTTCTACCCTCTCTTCTCCCAGTATTAGTCACTTCATCACGTGGGCTACTCGGAATGGGAGTGGTAACGACATAGAAGGGGCTGATCCTAGTAGATAGTATGGCTCAGTTAAGTTACCTAATTTCTCAGGTCTCAGTTTCCTCTTTTCTGAAGTATAATGACTTATAATGAAGTATAAATGACTTCAGAGGATCCATGGGAAGGGATGAATATGAAAAAGACCATTATTTGCAAGTTACATGCACACAGTTATCATTAATGTGTGCCAACTAAGTCCAATCTCTCTGTAATTCAGCCTGTCTGGCTATTTTCGCTACAGGAAAAACCAAGATAACATCTGTAAACTGTAGATTATGGTAACCATGTCCAAGGGTTGTGGTGAGGTTTTAGCAAAATAAAGTCAGTAAAGCACTCAGCATGCTCTATTCCAGCAGAGTGGAAATTATTGTGTCATTAGTTTAATATCGCATCCCCCACCAGACCATAAACATCTAGAGGACAAAAACCTGCACTATCCTTAATGCTTGTTGTTGGATGGGACACACAATTGATGCTAAGAAATTGTTTCTTGATTCATGCATTGAACAAATTTCAGCACTAGAGCAACAGCAGTGAATAACAGTCCAAAGTCCCTGCCCTCATGGAGCTCTTGCACTAGCAAGGGAGCTGTATGCACAGGTATAAAATACAGTATGCTAGATAGTACTAACGATTAAGAGGGAAGAGTCAGGTGGGGAAGGGGGCATAGGAAGAGTGTATTGGGAGGGGGTTACAATTTTAGGTAGGAATGCACAAAAAAGACTCCACTGTGAGAGTAAAGAAAAACCTGAAGAAAAAGTGAGGGAGCCAACGAAGAAAATTTCTGGAAGAAGAGCCTTTCGGACAGAGAAAAGAGCAAATGCAAAGACCTTTGGGCTCATCAGAGGAGCAGAGAGGAGGCCAGTGTGGCTGGGGCTCAAGTGTTTATTGAGTCCCTACTAGTTATAGAATAAATGAATAAATGAGCACAAAGCCTGGCACGCAGTCAGCTCCCAGTACCTGTTGGCTGTTTTTGTTATCATTGTCATTATCATTATTTATCTCTGTATCTGCCCCCTCCATTTCCCACACCCACCACCACTGCTACCACCCTACTCCACCCCCACTACTCAGCACAAGATGGGCATCTACAGCAAGAGCTCTGTAACTGGTGGGTGAACTGAATCTCACTGTCCTCTGCAGGCAGATGCCCCTCACCTTTCACATCTGGTCCTCCCTTGAAGTTCAGCTGCATTGGGGACTTATTGCTTCCATACATGACTCCTCAGGTCTTAAAGTGATACAGAATTGCACAGAAATGCAGTATTATATCCCTTTGGTTAAATTCCTCAACCTTTGAAAAGATGGAGAGGTTGTCCAGCCACCCAGACTCTGTGACTTCTGATAGGCACCCAGGGCTCCTTCATTTTCTAGGCCCACCTCTGGCAGGGACGCCTTAGGGGAAGGGCGTACACCTGGGCTCTGGGCCCAGCCTCACCAGCAGCTGTGGAATAGCATCTGGGACCTTGTACCAGAACAAGGAGGCTGCTGTTTGAAACTCAGATGAGCCTCTGGAAAGGGTTCTGCCTAAAGGAGAGTGGGTGGGAGAATTAGGAGCTCCCCAATTGACTTTCAACCAAAATGATCATCACAGTAATTCAGGAGACCTGTCCAGTATGTGAAGAGGTTGATAGGCACTAGTGAATTCCCATCTGAGCCTCTGCCAGTCAGAAGATTTCAAGTCTTAGATAAAGGGACTCTTTGATGACATAGAATAATCTTGTACTCTGCCCACAGTGAGGCAGTCAGTATCATCATCTAACTTAAGTCTTCCTTGCTTCAATAAGGTTGGTTCCCCTGTTCTTTCTTCAAGTGAAAGAAGTACCATCCTTCTCTTGCTTTATTTCTCTGATGTCCAGTGAAGCTGAAGCAGATGAGAACTCTTACGAGGCTTTCAATTCAGTTCTTGAGGAACTCTTGATCCTTTCATCCACTTTCAACTCAGACCCTGCCCTGATCCAGAGGCTTCAAGGCCCCCATCCTAAAGCCTGGGCTTCTGGGGTGTGAGCAATGTGGCCAGTAGAAGGATCCTTCTTCCACTGTCCCAGTGTTTATCTCTCATTGTTCCCAACCATGCCTTCGCCCCTTGGACAGGCTGGCCTCTTTTCTCTGGTACTACACAAATTCCTGTCTTGTGGGATAAATGAGCTCTTTCCTCCTCTCCACCCAATCAAATGCACCCTTCAGGGAAGAGACTGCTGGCTTTGAGGTAAGAAAGTCATTATTCTCATTTTACATTCTAGCAACTTGCCCAAACTCACACAGCTCATCCCTGAAAGACTCAGGATTTGAGATCACATGTCTGATTCCAAACCCCTCTCTCTCTATCCACCAGCCCTTGCTGCTTCTTGGATGGGTGTTTTAGTTTCCTGGGCTGCTCAAGCAAATACCATGATATGGGTCAGGCTAAACAATGGGAATTTATTTGCTTGTGGTTTTGAGGCTAAAAGAAAGTCCAAATCAAGGCATCATGAAGGCCATGCTTTCTCCCCAAAGACTGGCATTCTAGGGCTGGCTGCTAGTGATCTTTGGTCCTTAGTTGGTCACACAGCAAGGCACATGGTGGCATCTCCTGGTCTCTCCCTTCTTTTCTTGTTCTGTCAATGTCCAGCCTCTTGCTTCCTGTGGCTTTCTCTCTGTGTCTGTCTGAATTTCATTTCACTTATAAAGGACTCCAGTAATAGGATTAACACCCGTCCTGATTGAGGTGGGCCATACCTTAACTGAAGTAACCTCATCAAAAGGTCCTGCTTACAATGGGTTCATACCCACAGAAATGGATTAAATTTAAGAATGTGTTTACCTGGGCTACATACAACTTCAAACCACCACAATGGGTAGCCTCCAAGGAAGACTGACAAGCACCCAATTCCAAAATAAATATTTGGAATCAACTTGTAATGCCTAGAGCAGCGTGTAAATTCAGTTTTAAATGATTGCTGTGTAGAGGCCAATTCCAAAGCAGTTGTCAAACAGAAGTGATGTCAATGAATATTTGTCAAATGATTGAATGAATATCAATAATGTAAAGTTAAGTTGAGTGGCTCTTCTGAGAAGGAATGGTATTTCCCACCCTCTAGACAGGTGGTTCTTTGCTCTATAAAATGATTTGCATTAAAAAATGACTACAGCTGTGCTGTATTTTGTTTATTTGATATTCATAACAGCTGATCTTGGTTCACAGGTTGAGAATCCCAGGAATAGGGATTATCTGGTGACTGAGCCAAGGTGCCTGTACTGGAGCCAGATTTTGCCTTTGCCAAACCATGAAGGGAAGGCCTTTGTGAAGTTCAAAGCTTCTCTGCCTTTCTCTAAGGAAGAAGAGTTCATCACCTAAAAGGTGCAGCCTCTTTGAAGGGTTCTAAAACCTTCAGGATTAAAGGACAACTTGTATCTCTTTCTGTTTCTCATCCTGATGAGAATTTGCATGTTTTTCTCTAGAAATGTCTTGCATCGGTTCATCCCAAAGGCCAGTATGAGGCAGGCCTGCCGTGGGCCAGAGAAGGGGAGAGAATTAATTTATGTGTCAGGTGCCAAGCCCAGAATTTTATACTTGATTTCTCATTGCATCAACCTCCCTTGTGATATAAGAAATGGAAGTACTTAAAATACCATTATATGATTATTTTTTTCTATCAGATTAACTGAGATTTTATTTTTTAAACTATAAAATATAGTGTCAAGGCAGGTAGGGTGAAACAGCTCCTTCATGCTGTTGTTGATTTGGCCACTTTGGAAACTAGTAGAAATGAGACTGAGGTTCTGATGGTATTGAGAAATAAGTATGGTCACTGGAGTGGAAAATCTCCTTCACCCCCTTCTGACAGATCTCAGGAAGCTCAGGTCCAGGCACCCACCCACAGCATGGTTTATTGGGGTTTATCCTGTTTGGAGTTCATTGAACATCTCAGATGTGTATATTCGTGTCTTTTTTAAAATTTGGGAAGTTTTCAGCCATTATTTCTTTGAATATTCTTTCTGCCCCTTTCTCTCTTTCTTCTTCTGGGACTCCCACCATGTATATATTGATATACTTGATGGTATCCCACAGGCTTCTCAGGCTCTGTTCACTTTTCTTCATTCTTTCTTCCTTCTGCTCCTCACACTGGGTGATTTCAGTTGTCTTTTCTTTAAGTTCACTGATTCTTTCTTTTTCCAGCTTCAATCTGCTCTGGAAGCTCTCTAGGGAATTTTTAATTTTGTTACTGTGGTCTGCAGCTCTGTTTGGTTCCTCTTCAAAATTTCCTTCTCTCTATTGTAATTTTCTTTGTGTTCATCAATTGTTTTCCTGATTTCCTTTAGTTCTTTGCCCATGTTTTCCTTTAGCTCTTTGAACATTTTTAGGACCATTTTTTTTTAATTTATTTTTTTAAACTCAGTTTTATTGAAATATATTCAGATACCATACAGTCATCCATGGTATACAGTCAACCGCTCACAGCACGATCACATAGCTATGCATACATCACCACAATCTATTTCTGAACATTTTCCTTACATCAGAAAGAATCAGAATAAGAACAAAAGATAAAAGTAAAAGAAGAACAAACAAACCATCCCCCCATCCCACCCTATTTGTCATCTAGTTTTTATCCCCATTTTTCTACTCATCTATCCATACAATAAATAAACAGAGTGTGATCCACAAGGTTTTCACAATCACACTGTCACCCCTTGTAATCTACATTATTATATAATCGTCTTCAGGAGTCCAGACTGCTGGGTTGAAGTTTGGTAGTTTCAGGTATTTACTTCTAGCTATACCAATACATTAAAATCTAAGAGGTGTTATCTATATAGTACATAAGAATGTCCACCAGAGTGACCTCTCGACTCCATTTGAAATCTCTCAGCCACTGAAACTATTTCATCTCATTTTGCATCCCCTTTTTGGTCAAGAAGATATTCTCAATCCCACAATGCCAGGTCCAGATTCATCCTCAGGAGTCATATCCTGCGTTGCCAGGGAGATTTACACCCCTGGGAGTTGCGTCCCACGCAGGGGGGAGGGCAGTGAGTTCACCTGCCAAGATGGCTCAGTTAGAGAGAGAGAAGGCCACATCTGAACAACAAAGAGGCACTCAGGGGGAGACTCTTAGGCACAATCATATGCAAGTTTAGCCTCTCATTTGCAGTAACGAGCCTCATAAGGACAAGTCCCATGATCGAGGTCTCGGCACATCAAACCTCCAGTCCCAATGTTTGTGACAACATCAACACCAGTCCAGGTAAGGAAGTCCAACACTTCTGCACCTTCCCCCAGCTCCTTGGGGTGGGGTGGGGGGCTGTAAATATATTTTTTATTCTCTGCCCAAATTACTTTGGGATGTGTCACTATTTCACTCTAACCTATACTAACCTACCATATCTCACTTCCTATTCAAAGTTCCATGTAATTGTGGAGCTTGAACAAACCAACTGTAGAGTTATACTGTTTAGAAAATATAGATCCTGCACCAAATAGACATCTCTTCCCTTAGGACCATTTTTTAAAAGTCTTTGGTGTCTCCCAGGTCTGGTCTTCTCCTTTGCCTGGGCCATGAATTCCTGTTTCTTTGTATGTTTTGCAATCTTTTGTTGAAATCTGGGCATTTTGATATTTTAGCATATTATCACTGGAATTTAGACCCTGAGGCATCTGTTCCTTAAGCTTGTACCCAGTTAGTGTCATGACAGAGCCTTCCTTGAATGCCAAGAGCTACAAAGAAAAAGAAGAAGAAGGAGGAGGAGAAAGGAAAGGAGGAAGAGGAGGAAGAGGAGGAGGAGGGAAACACTATTCTTAGTCCTTTCAGATTGACTTGTGCAAGTGATCTCTTTCAGGCCTTATTCATACAATGAGTTTAGAGACCAGTTCCAAGCCAAAGTGTAGGGGCCTCCCTGATCCTCTGTGCATGCTTCCTGTCTTGGGCCCTACGAATTTGCCATTTACACGGTTCCAAATGTCCCCTCTTCCCTAGGAAACCGTTTCCTCAGGCTGGGTGCTGCACTGCATGTCCTACAAGGAGCATTCTCTTGCCCCAGGCAGGCATGACTTGATTGCTCTCCCACAGCGTTCCGTAGGAGAGCTCAGTGATCACCTTCTACATGCAAATGCAGGGCAAGTTCTGGGATGGCAAGTCCCTCAGGCCACCACCAGACAGATTGGGCCAAACATACATGCTTCTAGTATGCATGTGAGGGTTACTCTGCTCGCTCTGCAACTGGGACCAGGGGCCCTGCACTAGGAGTGTGGGTCAGCTCCATGCTGAGCTGGTGAGGGGACGTGAGAGGGCCAGCCAGGGCACCACGAGATCCTACTGCTTTTAAAGAGCTTTTTTTACTCTCTGCTCACCCTATTACTGCAGTCTAACTATTTTCTGGAGCTTTGAGAAAGATGTTTCTGCCAGTTCTTACTGGTTGTTCAAAGCTTCTGTGGGAGCACAGATTCTTGAAGCACAACACTCTGCCATCTTGATCAAGAGGAATCCTCAGGTGCTTTCTTTCTTAAGTTTACTCTCCTCTGGCTGCTTCTGCCTCTATCATCTGATTCCATCAAACTAGTTCATTCTGTTTATGGTCTCACTTTCTGTCTCTGACCCAGATGGAAACTCTGCCCCTTTCTTGGTTTCCACAGAAAACCTACTTTTATATGGCATCCTGGATGTGTAGACCTTAGCAAAGATACTGGAGCACTGAGAAGAGGATTACACATTGCCAGAACTCAAACTTCAACATGAATATTAGACATATGAAAACAAAACCAAACAAAACTCTTTGGCCAATAGGCCCCTGAAGATGTATTATTTGGGAGGCGGGGCAAGATGGCGGACTGGTGAGCTCTATGTTTTAGTTACTCCTCCAGGAAAGTAGGTAGAAAGCCAGGAACTGCGTGGACTGGACACCACAGAGGAATCTGACTTTGGGCATACTTCATAGAACACTCATGAAAACATGGAACTGCTGAGATCAGCGAAATCTGTAAGTTTTTGTGGCCGGGGGACCCGCACCCCTCCCTGCCAGGCTCAGTCCCGTGGGAGGAGGGGCTGTCAGGTCCGGGAAGGAGAAGGGAGAACTGCAGTGGCTGCCCTTATCGGAAACTCATTCTACTGATCCAAACTCCAACCATAGATAGACTGAGACCAGACACCAGAGAAGCTGAGAGCAGCCAGCCCAGCAGAGAGGAGACAGGAATAGAAAAAAAAAAACAACACGAAAAACTCCAAAATAAAAGCAGAGGATTTTTGGAGTTCTGGTGAACATTGAAAGGGGAAGGGCAGAGCTCAGGCCCTGAGGCTCATATGCAAATCCCGAAGAAAAGCTGATCTCTCTGCCCTGTGGACCTTTCCTTAATGGACCTAATTGCTTTGTCTCTTAGCATTTCAATAACCCATTATCTCTGAGGAGGGCCCTTTTTTTTTTTTTTTTTTTAATCCTTTTTTCTTTTTCTAAAACAATTACTCTAAGAAGCCCAATACAGAAAGCTTCAAAGACTTGCTATTTGGGCAGGTCAAGACAAGAGCAGAACTAAGAGAGCTCTGAGACAAAAGGCAATAATCCAGTGGCTGAGAAAATTCACTAAATACCACAATTTCCCAAGAAAAGGGGGGTGTCCACTCACAGCCATCATCCTGGTGGACAGGAAACACTCCTGCCCATTGCCAGCCCCATAGCCCAGAGCTGCCCCAGACAACCCAGTGTGACGGAAGTGCTTCAAATAACAGGTACACACCACAAAACTGGGCGTGGACATTAGCCTTCCCTGCAACCTCAGCTGATTGTCCCAGAGTTGGGAAGGTGGAGCAGTGTGAATTAACAAAGCCCCATTCAGCCATCATTTCAGCAGACTGGGAGCCTCCCTACACAGCCCAGCAGCCCAGAACCGCCCTGGGGGGACGGCACTCACCTGTGACATAGCACAGTCATCCCTCAACAGAGGACCCGGGGTGCACAGCCTGGAAGAGGGGCCCACTTGCAAGTCTCAGGAGCCATATGCCAATACCAAGGACTTGTGGGTCAGTGGCAGAGACAAACTGTGGCAGGACTGAACTGAAGGATTAGACTATTGCAGCAGCTTTAAAACTCTAGGATCACCAGGGAGATTTGATTGTTAGAGCCACCCCCCCCCCTCCCTGACTGCCCAGAAACACGCCCCATATACAGGGCGGGCAACACCAACTACACACGCAAGCTTGGTACACCAATTGGACCCCACAAGGCTCACTCCCCCACTCACCACAAAGGCTAAGCAGGGGAGAACTGGCTTGTGGAGAACAGGTGGCTCGTGGACGCCACCTGCTGGTTAGTTAGAGAAAGTGTACTCCACGAAGCAGTAGATCTGATAAATTAGAGATAAGGACTTCAATTGGTCTACAAATCCTAAAAGAACCCTATCAAGTTCAGCAAATGCCAAGAGGCCAAAAACAACAGAAAATTATAAAGCATATGAAAAAAACAGATGATATGGATAACCCAAGCTCAAGCACCCAAATCAAAAGATCAGAAGAGACATAGCACCTAGAGCAGCTACTCAAAGAACTAAAGATGAACAATGAGACCATAGTACGGGATACAAATGATATCAAGAAGACCCTAGAAGAGCATAAACAAGACATTGCAAGACTAAATAAAAAAATAGATGATCTTATGGAAATTAAAGAAACTGTTGACCAAATTAAAAAGATTCTGGACACTCATAGTACAAGACTAGAGGAAGTTGAACAATGAATCAGTGACCTGGAAGATGACAGAATGGAAAATGAAATCATAAAAGAAAGAATGGGGAAAAAAATTGAAAAAATCGAAACGGACCTCAGGGATATGATAGGTAATATAAAACGTCTGAATATAAGACTCACTGGTGTTTCAGAAGGGGAAGAAAAGGGTAAAGGTCTAGGAAGAGTATTCAAAGAAATTGTTGGGGAAAACTTCCCAAATCTTCTGAACACCATAAATACACAAATCATAAATGCTCAGCGAACTCCAAATAGAATAAATCCAAATAAACCCACTCCGAGACACATTCTGATCACACTGTCAAACACGGAAGAGAAGGAGCAAGTTCTGAAAGCAGCAAGAGAAAAGCAATTCACCACATACAAAGGAAACAGCATAAGACTAAGTAGTGACTACTCAGCAGCCACCATGAAGGCGAGAAGGCAGTGGCATGATATATTTAAAATTCTGAGTGAGAAAAATTTCCAACCAAGAATACTTTATCCAGCAAAGCTCTCCTTCAAATTTGAGGGAAAGCTTAAATTTTTCACAGACAAACAAATGCTGAGAGAATTTGCTAACAAGAGACCTGCCCTACTGGAGATACTAAAGGAAGCCCTACAGACAGAGAAACAAAGAAAGGATAGAGAGACTTGGAGAAAGGTTCAGTACTAAAGAGATTCGGTATGGGTACAATAAAGGATATTAATAGAGAGAGGGAAAAAATATGACAAACATAAACCAAAGGATAAGATGGCTGATTCAAGAAATGCCTTCACGGTTATAACGTTGAATGTAAATGGATTAAACTCCCCAATTAAAAGATATAGATTCACAGAATGGATCAAAAAAAAATGAACCATCAATATGTTGCATACAAGGGACTCATCTTAGACACAGGGACACAAAGAAATTTAAAGTGCAAGGATGGAAAAAAATATTTCATGCAAGCTACAGCCAAAAGAAAGCAGGTGTAGCAATATTAATCTCAGATAAAATAGACTTTAAATGCAGGGATGTTTTGAGAGACAAAGAAGGCTGCTACATACTAATAAAAGGGGCAATTCAACAAGAAGAAATAACAATTGTAAATATCTATGCACCCAATCAAGGTGCCACAAAATACATGAGAGAAACACTGGCAAAACTAAAGGAACCAATTGATGTTTCCACAATAATTGTGGGAGACTTCAACACATCACTCTCTCCTATAGATAGATCAACCAGACAGAAGACCAATAAGGAAATTGAAAACCTAAACAATCTGATAAATGAATTAGATTTAACAGACATATACAGGACATTACATCCCAAATCACCAGGATACACATACTTTTCTAGTGCTCACGGAACTTTCTCCAGAATAGATCATATGCTGGGACATAAAACAAGCCTCAATAAATTTAAAAAGATTGAAATTATTCAAAGCACATTCTCTGACCACAATGGAATACAATTAGAAGTCAATAACCATCAGAGACTTAGAAAATTCACAAATACCTGGAGGTTAAACAACACACTCCTAAACAATCAGTGGGTTAAAGAAGAAATAGCAAGAGAAATTGCTAATATATAGACACGAATGAAAATGAGAACACAACATACCAAAACCTATGGGATGCAGCAAAAGCAGTGCTCAGGGGGAAATTTATAGCACTAAATGCATATATTAAAAAGGAAGAAAGAGCCAAAATCAAAGAACTAATGGATCAACTGAAGAAGCTAGAAAATGAACAGCAAACCAATCCTAAACCAAGTAGAAGAAAAGAAATAACAAGATGTATTATTTGCTGGCTGCCTTGCTCTATGTTGTATATCACTTGTTCTGGTTTGCTAAAGCTGCCAGAATGTGAAATACCAGAAATGGATTGACTTTTATAAATGGAGCTTATTAGGTTACAAATTTACAGTTCTAAGGCCATACAAGTGTCCAAACTAATGCATCAACAAGAGAATACCTTCACTGAAGAACGGCTGATGGTGTCCAGAACACCTGTTAGCTGGGAAGGCATGTGGCTGGCGTTTGCGGGTCCTTTGCTCCTGGGTTGTGTTTCAAAATGGCTTTCTCTAAAATGTCTCTGGGCTTGTCTCTCTTAGCCTCTCTCAGCCCTCTGCTTGGTTCTGCTAGGGCATTTCTCTCTTTTTTTTTTTTTTTTTTTCTATTTCAACCATTTTTTTTTTATTTTGAAATAAATTCAAAGTTACATGAATAGTTGCAAAATCAATATTAGCCCCATACACAGAATTCCATCATACCCTGACCCCCCTCCCCACCAGCTCAATCCACCAACTTTAACATGCTGTCACATCACTATTTCTCTCCCTCCCTATCTATCATCCATCATCTATTGCTCTGTCTTCTGAACATATGAGAGTTAGCTGCACACATCCTTGAACATACACTGTAATTCACGTATGTACTTCCCATGAACAAGAACATTCTTTTATGTAATTCCATTAAGCACAGCTAAGAAGTATAAGAGATTCAACAATGATACAATGCTTACATTCTATATTTCCTTTTCCTTATGCCTCAACTGTGTCCCTTCGAGCCACCTGTCCTCCTCCCTCCAATCCCATCCAAGTTCATCCTTAGCATTCAATTGTCGTCTAGTTAGACTGTCTTTTTTTTTTCTTTTTTCAGTTGTGGAAACATATATACAGCCTAAATCTCCCCATTCCACCCCTCCCTAGCCTTCCATTAGTGGGATTAATCACATTTAGAATGTTGTAATGCTCTTTCCCACCATCCATTACTAGAAATTTCCCTTCACCTCAAACAGCAAACCTACACTCCTTTCTTAACTCCCCATTGCCCCTTCCCCCATTTCTCTTAACCCAAACTCTACTTTTCATCTCTATGGTTATATTCTCTGATAATTTCTTTGTGTTTACTGTGGGGCTTAAAATTAACCTCTTAAATCCCTATCAATCTTGTTTTTCTTTGATACCACCTTTGCTTCAATAGGGCACATAAACTATGTTCCTATATTCCTTCATTCCCCAACCTTTAAATAGTTGTCTAAAATTACATATTTTACATTGAGTTCAAAACCACTGATTTGTCCTTAGAGTTTGTGTATTTTTTATCATGTAGGAAGTAAATAGTGGAGTTACTGTTCAAAAATTATTGACTTCTATTTGTATTCCATTGTGGTTGGAGAATGTTCTTTGAGTATATTCAATTTTTTTTTTAATTTCTTGAGGCTTCTTTTATGTCCCAGCTTATGGTCCCTTCTGGAGAAAGATCTGTGATCACAGGAGAAAAATGAGTGTCCTGGTGATTTGGGATGTAAGGTACTATATATGTCTGTTAAAATTCTCTATATCTCTTTCTCTTTTTTTTGTCTCTCTGTTGGTAGGGCTTCCTTTAGAATCTGAAGTAGAGCAGGTCTTTTATTGGCAAAGTCTTTCAGCATTTGTTTGTCTGCGAAAAATTTAAGCTCTCCCTCAAATTTGAAGGAGAGTTTTGCTGGATAAAGCATTCTTGGCTGGAAATTTTTCTCTCTCAGAATTTTAAATATGGCATGCCACTGCCTTCTTGCCTCCATGGTGGCCGCTGAGTAGTCACTACTTAGTCTTATGTTGTTACCTTTGTATGTGGTGAATTGCTTTTCTCTTGCTGCTTTCAGAACTTGCTCCTTCTCTTCAGTATTTGACAGTCTGATCAGAATATGTCTTGGGGTGGGTTTATTTGGATTTATTCTATTTGGAGTTCGCTGGGCATGTATGCTTTGTGTGTTTATATTGTGTAGAAGGTTTGGGAAGTTTTCCCCAACAATTTCTTTGAATACTCTTTCTAAACCTTTACCCTTCTCTTCCCCTTCTGGGACACCAATGAGTCTTAAGTTTGGATATTTTATTTTATCTAGCGTATCCCTGAAATCCATTTCGATTTTTTTTATTTTTTTCTCCATTCTATCTTTTGCTCTTTCATTTTCTGTTCTGTGGATTTCTAGGACACTGAGATGTTGTTCAGCTTCTTCTAGTCTTGTATTGTGAATATCCAGAGTCTTTTAAATTTGGCCATCAGTTTCTTTTATTTCCATAAGATCTTCTATTTGTTTATTTACTCTTGCAATGTCTTCTTTATGCTCTTCTAGGGTCTTCTTTATGGCACTTATATCCTGGGCCATGGTCCTCTTGACGTCCTTTAAATCCTTTGCCATGTTTTCATTCTTCGATTGTAGTTCTTTGATTAATTGTGCGAGGTACAATGTTTCTTCCGAATTCTTGATTTGTGTGTTTGGAGCTGGATTCTCCATATCATCTGGTTTTATCATATGCATTAAGATTTTCTGTTGTTTTTGGCCTCTTGGCATTTGTTTTGCTTGACAGGGTTCTTTCAAGTTGTAACCAAAAAAAAGGATATCGATCTAATTTTTCAGAGACACAGTTTGGTGATGTACACTTTCTCTAACTAACCAGCAGATGGCATCTGTGGGTCACGTATATCCCTCAAGTCAGGTCTCAACCTTTTTTCTGCTTTGTGTGGGGAAATGATTCTTGTGGGTTCAGTTGGGGAACTCAGTTTGGGTGTGTTGCTGGAGTCGTCCACCCTGAATGTGGGGCGTGTGTACTGGTGGCCAGGGAGGAAGGGCAGTTCTACTGTTCAAATCTCCCAGGTTCCAGGAGATTCAAGACCGCCACAAGAGTCTAAGCCTTCATTTCAGTTCAGCCCCAGACCCTCTCTCTCGCTGTCCCACAAACCACCGGACTTGGCGTAGTGCCCCTGGGTTCTCCGAGCAGGTCCCCCCTCCCAGCCGCGATCCTCCAGGAGCTCAGTCAAGGGAATGCTGTGCTACATCACCAGTGTGCACCGTCCCTCAAGGGAAGCCCTGGGCTGCTGGGCTGTGCCACGGGGCTCTCAGCTCATTTCAGAATGCAGAATGTCTGAGGCTGTCTTTACTGCAATGCCTTGCGGGCTGAGAACAGCTGAGGTTTTCTCCACAGAGAGAGAGCGAAGGACAGAAACACTCCCAGGTTCACCCGTCAGCCAGAGATAGCACCCGATCCTCTGGGCTCCCTATCCTGAGACAGATATGTTCCCCGACTCTCCCAAGGTCAGTTGTCACCAAAAGCCTCTGTCTGCTTATTGAGGATTCACTGTCTGTATTGAGCCGTTAATATTAAAACCTCACTTGGAGCTGGGCTGAGAGAGTGCACGGCGCGGCTTCCGTGAGGGAGGGGCTCTCGGCTCTAGGTTCTCGGCTCTCAGTGCGGGTCCACAGTTTTATTTACAGATTTTATGCTGTGATCTTGGGCATTCCTCCCAATTCATGTCGGTGGATGTTGAGTGTACAGTCACGTTGGTCTCCCTGCTGTTATTCCAGGTTATTTACTGGCTTTTTGATCATTTATGAATTGTTCTGGGGGAGACTAAGTCTTCCACTTCTTTCTATGCTGCCATCTTCCCAGAATTCTCTAGGGCATTTCTCTTTAAGCATCTGGGGGCAAATTCGGCTTCATCTCTTAGCTTAACATCTCCAAATTTCCTTCTGTCTGCATCTCCCAGCACCTCCAAGCATCTGCATCTGTGTCGGCTCTTAGCTTCTCTCTTAAATACTCCAGTGAACTAATCAGGACCCACCCTGAATGGGCGGGGTCCACACCTCCATGGAAATGATCTAATCAAAGGTCTCACCTACAGTTGGGTGGTCACACCTCCATGGAAACAACCTAATTAAAAGGTTTCACCCTAATCAAAAAAACTAATAAGTCTGCCCCCATAAGATTGCATTAAAGAACATGGCTTTTGGGGGGGACAGAATAGATTCAAACCAGCACACCACTGATCCTCTCTCTCCTTCTTTCTCATTGCCTTGCTACCCTACCCCAACCCCATGCCCAAATTCCAAATTCATTGTGCTATAATGAACAGCCAATCAGCTCCTCAAGCTCCAACCTCCAGACTCAGCTCCTGACCTAGGGTGCGCAGCCGAACAAAAGGACCGTTCATTGAAACAGAACCCTCTCTTTCTACACGGTAGTTGTGGTGGTAGATAGCAAACTTTTCATCCCCTTCTGTTACAATTAATGTATACATTTAATTGAGTACCTGCTCTGTGCCAGATACAAAATGGAAAAAACACACAAGCAACAATCTTAAGGAATTCACAGGTCATGGAACAAATAATCCTCATACTGGGTCACTGGTTTACAACAGAGGCAGGACCAAGGGCCATGAGGCTCAAGGGAATGGAACAGCCTGTAGACTTGGGGTCCTTGTAGATTCAAGGGCCAGACATGCAGGAGTCTTGAATTCCTTTCTCCAGTCAGTGTTCAGTCTGGTGGTCCTAATCTTCACATCCAAAAGCTTCTCTTTGGGTGTGGTTGCCAAAGTTCTTCCCATTCCATTAAGTAACCTACAGTGTTTATGACTGACACTAACCTCAGTAACCCTAACTTGACAATAACCCTAATTTGAACATGCAGAACATTACTTCTGTTCTAACTCTAACTCAGACTGTGTGGTACCCTGGGCATCTGCAAGACAACCTGGGTCAAGCAACAGAGGATAATCAACATGTGTTAAGATGCTCAATAAAGTCCATTTTCTGCCTAAGTTCCCTATTTCTTTTTCTTTCAAAACCAAATGCAAAGCAGAGCTCTTCTTTCAGATTCTTTAAAAATAAATGGGGGCGGGGGAGGGCTGACAAACTCTGTTATCACAAAGGATGTTGCCTGCCTTGACTTTGTTTCGACAGTTCCTTTACAAAATACTGTGACTGTGCTTTACACAGCCTTAGCTTAAATTTTGAATATGATGCAGTGGGTTGTCAAGATAATCAGGCTGCTTTGTCACAAAAGTTCTAACATCTGTGAAGTATATGCATGCTAGTTACTGTGCTGCCTGGCTAAATATAATATCAAATTTGATCCTCAAAGTGAACCTATGAGGTGAATGATATATCAGATTTATACAGAGAAAATTGAAACTCAGAGAATTTACTCAAAATCACACAGCTGATAAATAAAAGAGCTAAAATGTGAAGCCAGGTTCCTTTGACTCTAAACTCATGGTATCTCTCAAAAGCAATAATCAATGGAAATAAAAATCATAGTTAGTCTTGAAGCAATTTCTTAGTAATTTGAGACTGGAAACCAAATATTTTATCTTTTAAGGATATTGGTATTTGCCTTAACCCTAGCATAATATACTGCTACTAAGTTTAAAGTTCAAATTATAATTATTGTTCTACTCTGGGTTGAGATGTTTTAAATTAATTCTTTTTTAAATTATAAGAGAGAAAGATGCCTTAAAACTTTATGGAAGTATAAAATGCAATATAAAAGATTTGAACCAACAAAGAAGATATACAGTTGACAAGCATATGAAAAGATGCAAACATCATTAGTCACTATAGAAATGAAAATTTTAACCACCCGTTAAGGAGGCTAAAATTTACAAGTCTGACGATATCAGATATTGGCGAGGAAATAGAGAAAATGGCATTCTCATATGTTGTTGATGAGCACAATCACTTTGGGAAACAGTTTGGCAGTTTTTTTAAAAGTTAAATACACACCTACCATATGATCTAACCATCACATTCCCTGATGTTTTTTTCTCAAGAGCAATCAAAGCCTATGTCCTTACAAAGACTTGTACACAAATGTTCATAGCAGCTTTATTTGTAATTACTAAAAACTATTAACTACCCTACTGATCAACAGATGAATGGACAATATGTATATTCCTAAATGGAATGCTACCCAGCAACTAATAGGAATTAACTACTGATACATGCAACAATGTGGTTGAATCTCAGAATAATTTTGCCAAACAAAAGCAGCCAGACAAAACAATAGCATGTAGTGTATGATTCCTTTTATATGCAATTCTAGAAAATGAAAGCAAACCTAGAGTGACAGGAAGCAGAACAGTGATTGCCTGGGGATGAGGGCCAAGGAGTTCAGGAGGGGAGGATTACCAAGGGACCTGGGAAATTTGGGGGGTGATGGATAGTTCACCACGTACTCGTAGTGATGGTTTCACAGGTGTCTACATATGCCAAACTTATCAAATTGCACACTGTAAACATTTGCAGTTTATTGTATGTCAATTATATAAACACACAGTCAGTAGCCCCAAATCCCTCTCCAGAAGTTACCATGATATCAATTTTATGATAATCCTTCTAGCGATTTACACAACAGAGTTCATGTTACAGACACTATCCTATGACTTGCTTTTTTCACTTGTATGTCTTCTCATGTGGGTACACACAGAACTACCTCCTTCCTTAAATGGCTCCCTAGTAATCCAATATATGAATATTTTATGATATTTAACCAGTCTTCCATTAGGTAACTTCCAGTTTTTGCTGGGGAATTTTGTTTAATCACTACAGTTCTTTCCAGAATTATGAGCACCTGACTTAGAAGATTCCAGCTCATGAAAACAGTCTGTCTGTTGCTGTTTGTTTCTCTTACCCTACCTTCCACAGTAGCCTTCCAGCCATCCACCAAGCTGTCCTTACCTACTTCCTCCACCTGGTGGTGGGGGTATGAAACTGCCTAGCATTATGTTCCTTTCTGAGCTCGTGTTTATTCGACCGTTCTCAAATCCAACTTGCATCTGGCTGCCAGAGTGATCTTGCTAAAATATAAATCTGATCATCTTACTCTCGTGATGAAAATTCATCATCTAAAATCAATTCCAAGCCCTTGGCAGAGCCTACAAAATATTCATCCTCTGATCCTTGCCCAGCTCTCAGCCTCAATTTTAGTAACTCTCCTCCTTGCACTTTGTACTCCAGCAATACATAACCAATTGTAGTTCTCTAAACACACTTCATATGCCCATATCTTTGTACCTGCTATTTTCTCTCCCTGGACTGTCACTCTGCCCACTCCTGTTCCATGTTTGCCTGGCAAACTCCTATTCAGCCCTCAAAACCCTGCTTAAGAGTCCCTTGCTCTCTGCACTCTTGTCTAATCCCCCCAACAAGGAATTAATCTTCTGTTTTGGTTTGCTTAAGCTGCCAAAATGCAATATACCAGAAATGGACTGGCTTTTACAATGGGAATTTATTAGCTTAACAAATTTACAGTTCTAAGGCCATGAAAATGTAGCAGTGAAGGCATCAACAGGATGATACTGTCTCTGAAGAAAGACTGATGGAATCCAGGGTTCCTCTGTCACATGGGAAGGCAGACGGCTAGCATCTACTGATCCTTCTCTCCTGGTTTCGTTCCTTTCAGGTTCTGGCTCTTTTAGTTTTTGTGGGTCCTTTCTTGCTTCTATGGGGCATTTTTCTCCAAGCTTTCTGGCTGTTTCTGTCTCTGAGCTCTCTTTTGGGTGTTTCTGCCTTTTATCCTCTCATAAAAGGCTCCATTAAAGGATTAAGACCCACCTTGTATTGGGTGGGTCACATCTCAGTTGAAACAACCTAATCAAAAGGTCCCACCCACAATAGGTCTGCACCCACAAGAATGGGGTACATAACAGCTTCAAACCAGCACATCTTCCTTGGTACAACCATGTCCTGCATATACATCTAATACCTGCCCTATCACATTTGATTATAATTATATGTTTATATGTTTGTCTCCAACACTAAACTGCCTCCCTCACCAAACCTCCTCACTAAACAAGAGGACCCCAAGACTGTCTCTTGGTCATTGTTGTATCTCTAGCATCTTTCACAATGTCCAGAACATAGGAAAGTGAGGCTTAATAACATTGAAATTAAATTAACTGACCACATCTGCAGCCCCAAGGGAATGGTATCAGGTTCTTCCTCCTTTTCTTATGTGTGTAAGGCCCCCCAAAATCAGACCTCGGGACACAAAGCCAGAGGCAGAGAGCAGACTTGGGGATCACACACTCTTTAATCTTTATCAAATACACTGTCCAGTAATATTCACCACTTGGTCAAGCCTGAAGGCCACTGAAGCCATCAAGAACCAGGCATGCCTCACTTGGTGGTTGGGGTACAAACAATGATGGGGTTTGGTTTGCAGTCTATGGCCTTGCCCCTTTCGGGGGCCACAAAGAAGCTGTTCCAACAAATGCAGAGCGTTTCCTGACTCTTTTTCTTACTTTCTCAGGGCAGAAATTAGGGGGCCATGGAGACCCTCCTCTTACCTTATTTGGGATCCAAAGGAAGGTGGTTCACCCTTTTATGAATTCATTCAACCAAAATTTATTAGGTGCTTACTATGTTTCAGGCACTGTTGTAGCCATTTAGGATACATAAGAAAACAAAACAATCATCCCTAGCTTCATGGAGCTTAATTTTAATGGAGAAAGACAGACAATACTCAATAAACATGCTAAGTAAATAAATGTCATGTAACGAAAGAAGTGTTATGGAAAAAGGTCAGGTGGTTCTGTCTATAAAGATATGCATGTCAAAATGTGCAAGCAGGCAGGATGCCTCTGGACTTCCGGTAATGTTAGACAATCGCCTCATTGTGTAAGGCGGTTTCAATTGGGATTTCTGTTCCTTGAAGCTGAAAGCACCCTAACTTAACAGAGGCGGCCACCTTGGCATGCTTTCCTTAAGAGCAGTTCCTGTTCCCTGGAGAAGGAGAAATAACTGCAGAGATACCAGAGTCTCAGGCTCCAGTGGGGGGTCTTTGATGACACTATGTTCTTCCTCGCAGACCATTCAGTTATATGCATCTGTTCCAGTTTGCTAATGCTGCCGTTCTGCAAAACACCAGAAGTGGATTGGCTTTTATAGAGGGGGTTTATTTGGTTACAAAGTTACAGTCTTAAGGCTATAAAGTGTCCAAGGTAAGGCATCAACAATAGGGTACCTTCAATGGAGGATGGCTATTGGCATCTGGGAAACCTCTGTAAGCTGGGCAGGCACATGGCTGGCATCTGCTTGCTCCCAGGTTACGTTTCAAAATGGCATTCTCCAAAATGTTGCTCTTGGGGCGTTTTGTCCTCTTTTAGCTGTAGCTCCTCTTCAAAATGTCACTGTCAGTTGCTCTGAGGTCCTTCTGTCTGTGAACTCCCTTATACAACTCCAGTGATCCAATTAATACCCACCCTGAATGGGCGGGGTAACACCTCCATGGAAATTACCCAATCAAGCATTTCATTCACAGTTGATTGAGTCACATCTCCATGGAAACACTCAATCAAAGGCTTCCAATCCAATCAACACTAATACATCTGCCCCCACAAGATTGCATCAAAGATAATGGCATTTTGGGGACATAATACATCCAAACTGGCATACCATCCAGGTCATCTCCTTCTTACTGTCAGATATGGGAGTAGGACATCTGCACCTCAAAGGATATCCCCAGGAGAGGATTCAAAAGGAGTGGCTTGCTCTGTCCACAGGGACAAGGCCACCAGCACAACCCTATGACAACCGCCATCATCTCCAGTCTGAATTACTACCACAGCCTTCCATCTATTCTCCCTGCTTCCTTCTTGCCCCACTATACTTTTATCCATACAGTAGCAGCAGTGGTTCTTATAAAATGCAAATATATTTTATCACTTTCCTCTAATCGCTTCCTCTCACCCTTAAGATAAAATTGACAGGTCTTCTCAAGGCCTACAGGCCCCAAGCAATCTGGTTTTGGGTTGCCTCCAATCTCACCTCCTACCTCCTCCCCCTTACCCACCCCATTCCAGCCACCTTGCTTCCTGGCTGTTCCTTAAGTTTGCTTCAGGGCCTTTGCATTTGCTATGCCCTCAACCTACAACATTCTTTCCCCAGATATCTGTAGGCTCATGCCCTTGCTTCATTCAGATTTCTGCTCAAATGTTACTCTATCATTGAGGTCTTGCCTGACCAATCTACCTAAAAAAGCACCCCATGTCCACCTGTCTATCTCCTTAACCTGCTTTGTGGTTCATCATAGTCCTTGTCATACCTGAAATTATCATGCAGATCCATTTATTTATTTCTGTGCTGCCTGCCACTCGCTGCTAAAATGTGAGCTTCAGGGGGATGGGACTTTGCCAATTCTGCTCACGACTGGGTTCTCTGGATACAAAGGGTGCCTGGCACCTAGTCGGAGCACAATAAATATTTGCTGAATGAATTAATGATAACTCCCCTGGCCCAGAGAGGACAATCACGCAGACACACATCCTCCTAAGGCCTCTTCTTCCTCCCCACTCCTCTTCGAATTCTTGACAGTATCTTTAGGAAAATCTCACTTCCGTTTTCTCTTTTCACTCCCTTGAAGAAAAAAATATATATAATTTTTTTAAGTCGTATATGACTAATAAGCTGATAATTAGCACCAACATTCTTGGGCTGGCCACTGACAGAACTGTTTCCATGAGGCCAAGCTGTTATGGAACTGATCAGGAAAGCCCTTGCAAATGAGAGAGTGTACGGGGTCGGGGAGGAAGCTTGGCTCCCACCTCTGCACTGAACCTAGCACCACTCTGGGACCCTAAGGCTTGGAAGCTCCGGAAGCATCTAGAGGTTGTCCTGTCTGACATGGCCCCTGGCTGTTCTATGACTCACGGTGGCAGAGGTGAAGCTCTAAGCATCTATGAGAGCAAAGGACTTGGACATGCAGAGATCTGCAAAGAGGACAAGAAGACTATGTTGAGCATGTTTGAAAGCTCAACTCAGAAATAACTGGAGGATGCTTTCAAGGAGACTTATTTCCAACAATAGAGCTGGTAGGCACTCATGCCATCATAATTTGAGTACAAAAAGGAAATGTGACTTCATTTCCTACTAACAACCTTGTGAGGACTGGGACTTTGGAGCTATACCTGAGAAAGCACGAGCTCAGAATCAGAGATGGGCACAAAAATGAACCAGGTAAATCAATCCTCAAAGTCATGAACAGTGTCAAGAAGTCTTTAGTAAATGTGCCAAAAAAATTCTCGAACTATTTTCTTGTTTTCTTTTCTTATATTAGCTTCTCCCTCAAACATCAGCATGCTGGAGAAGTTGTTTCAAAAACTAAACTCACTTTTTTTAATGTAGTTCTGTTTAATTGCTTGCACTCTATAAATTTTCATTGCAACTATTTGGTATTTCAAAGACATTATTGCTTATGTAGTGATTTGTGAGCCACCCAAGGAGCTTTACATTTAAGTTCCCTATTTGCAACCAGGTATTCTTGCAAAGTATCCTCTGAAATTTTTTTTGGAACATTTATTGCTTATAAATCAGAAACTGCTCCATAGTAGTTTGCTTTTTTCTTCTTTTCTTAGTATTAGTATTGACTGTGAACAGAATGATCTTGGTTATTAACCCATTTGCTGTGGCCCAGAATATTCTGCTTACTTTTGGACAAGAGAAAGTCAGGAAAAGGAGGGGCTGGAAAGGTGGGGCTGAAAGGTGGAGCTACAGCCAGCGATCCTTCACAGATCGGTTTGGGACAGCACCAACCTTCTCCAGAAAAGTGATTGTTGCTCGAACGGTAGCCATGATATCAATCATTAATTCTGACCCGTGGCATCTGGTGAATTAAGAGCATATTATGCTCTTTCAGCATTTGGAGATTATCTCTTCCAACTGGTCCAACTTGCCTCAACCCAAATACTACCTAGTTAAGAGAGAAGGAGCCAATTAACAAAGCGTGTGTGTATGTTCATTTAACTAACAGACTCGATCATTTTACTAACTAATTAAGTCTACTCTGGCCATAGCACAGCTGGAAGGGCTAGATGTGGAAAGGTGGGGTGGGGGATGGTTACAAAAGAAGTCAAACTTGGTCCCTGCCCTCATTCAGGACACTAAAAATGTAAAGGGGAAAACAGACATGAGTAGAAACAAATAAACTCAGAAAAGATGTTCTAAATAACTTTTAGGTTCACTTTTACACCTGAGATTTTATTATTCTATTCTATTTATCCATTAAAAATATATGTATTCAGGTTACCAAAGGGAAATTGAAACAGAAGCCATGGGCAATACAGAGAAGGGTGTAATTACTTCAAAATGTGGGGGCTATAGAAGGTTGTGATGCAGGGAGCATGTAAACTGAATCTTGAAGGATTAGTAGAAATTTAGGAAGTAAATACGTGGAACAAACGCACTGCAAGAAAAGGGTATTACGTACGTAAATATCATGGCCACAAATTCAGAGATCACCGCTCACCGTAGCAATGTGCAAGTGGGCCTGGCAGGCGGCCGAGATTTTCAAGAAGCAACGTCACCAAGATGTCCAGAGGTGGGCAAAGGCCCGATGATGAGAGTCCCAGCACCGGCAGTGGTAGTTCCAAGGTGGACCAACAAGACCCAGCTGCTCCAGAGCCTGAAGAACAAGAAGAAAGAAAACCTTCTGCCACGCAGCAGAAGAAAAACACCAAACTCCCTAGCAAAAGCACTGCTGAGTTATCCACTAGTGCCGAAGGAATTCAGAAGAAGCCAGCTGAAATAGGCAGTGCCCCTCCTCCTCACTGCAGTGCTGGGCCTAAAGGAGAAAACATTTATGGATGGAGATCGACTATACTTGTTCCACCAGTTTCTGTAATATAAAGGTGGTGTGTTTTTTCTGAATATCGCATTTTCATCAGATTATCCATTTAAGATTATACATTTAACCTTTTTTGTACCAGAATCTATCACTGTGACATCAACAGTAAGGGAGTTATTTGTCTGGAAATTCTTAGAGACAACTGGAATCTTCTTTGACAATCTCATAGGTTCTGCTGTCTATTTGTTCCCTTTTGACATTCTGCAATCCTGCAGATCCTCTGGTTGGAAGCATAGCTACTCAGTATTTGACCAACAGAGCAGAACATGACAGATAGCTGGACAGTGGACCGAGAGAGAATTCACATAATTTCTACACAGTGTGAAGGAGCAGAAGGCATCTTCTCAGTGTGCTGCAAATCTTTATAGCCTTTACAATAGAGACTTTTGTATATATGTTATACTGATTCTACTCTCTGCTTTTATTCATTGGAGACTGGAAGACTCCCCAAAAAGGTAAATGCTATCAAGAGTAGAACTTTATTGCTGTAGATTAGTTACATTTAAAGCCCCTACTTGCATGACTTGCTTCTTGGGGATATCCAAACATATTTTGTGATGTACTAAGGATTTTGGTCTTCAAGTCTATTAAATTTTATAGCGCATTTAGCCTAATTCATTGTCTGTATGAAGTTATAAAAGACGCCATAAATGACTAGGAATTACATCATTTATGTTAAACCCAGATCTACTTCTAAGCACGTGGTACATGCTGTTGTGAAAAATTTTCTACCTTTTGCCTCTGTCAGTTTGTAATGAGAAGATTTCCTTTTACCCTTTGTAGATCAAAGAGCATGTGATGTATCATCTCAAATACAATAAACATGCTCTGAAGGGATAAAAAAAAAATTCAGAGATAAATGGGTGTCTTAGAATCTCTAAAGTAAACGAAATATGATGGGGTTTTGTGGTAGTTTTAACACCTGTCTGCAAATTCTTTCACACTCCTCCTATGAAACACACACACACACACACACACACCCCAATATGGGCTGATCTAGTAACTGGCTTTCAACTAATAGAATGTTGTGGAAATGACTCGGCACGATTTTCAAAGCCAGGTTAGAAAAGGGATACAGCTTCCACCTGGCTCTCTCACAATTTCACATGTGCTTTGGGACTGACCTGAGAAATCCAGGTACCCTGAAGCCACCATGCTGGAAAAAGCACATGGATGGACAACATGAAAATATAGATGCCCCAGGAGCCCCAGCTATATGAGTCTTTCCAGCATCAACCCACAGACAGGCAAGTGCACAAACTTTTGGATAACTCTTACCCTCTGCCTTCACATCTTCTAGCTGAGGTCCCAGACAACATAGTGCCAAGATAAGCCTTCCCTGCAGAGTCCTTTCAGAATTCCTGACATGCAAGAATCTGTAGGCATAATGAAAGATTGGGTTAGGCCACTAAGTTTTGGGGTAATACATTACACAGCCATAGTAACTAGAAAAACATTTGTTGCGAGATAAGACAGAAAGGATTGGTTGCTGCCAGTTATGGATTGAATTGGGAACCCCAAAACAGTATTTTGAAGTTTTAGTCCCCGGTCCCATGAATGTGATCCTATCTGGAAATAGGATCTCTGAAGATGTTATTATTTAAGACGAGGCCAAAATGGATTAGGGCAGGCACTAAACCAACATGACTGGTGTCCTTACAAGGAGAGGAAATTTGGACAGAAGCAGATAGAGGGAAGATGGATGTCTGATGGAGGCAGATTGAGTTACCCCACTGATTGCTGGTAGGGGACCAACAGAACTCTACAGACCTCATGGCATTGCCCTGCCAAAACCTCGATTTCAGACTTGTAGCCACCAGAACGGTGAAACGATAACTTTCAGTTTGTTTTAAGCCGCCTAGTACCAGTTTGTGGTACTTTGTTATGGCAGCCCAGGAAACTAAGATACCACCCAGCCAAGGAAATCCTTGAAACCCACATGAAGAAGTCTGAATTTTACTACAGAGTAATTGGGAGCCACTGATTTTCTTTTTCAACTTTTTAAATTAAAGAAGTTGTAAGTTTATAGAAAAATCATGTAAAAAATACAGCATTCCCATAAAACCCCCTATTGCTGACACTTTGCATTAGTGTGGTACCTCTGTTACAATTAATGAAAGAATATTAAAATTGTACTATTAACTATAGTCCATAGTTTACATTAGGTATATTTTTCCCCATATACCACCCTATTATTAATACCTTGCATTTGTGTGGGGTATATTTGCTATAATTCATGAAAGAACATTTTTATACTTGTACTATTAACTGTAGTCCATCATTTACATTAGGGTTCACTGTGTTATACATTCCTATGTTTTATCTTAGTTTTTATTCTAATACTGTATATATGATCTGAAATTTCCCCTTTTGACCACATTTACTGCTATATAAAAATCATAATATTTATTTATTTATGAAGTGTTATCTGTCTTCCCTCCTGTGATGGTTAATTTCACATGCCACCTTGGCTAGGTTATGGTGTCCAGTTGTTTGGTCAAGCAAGCACTGGCATGATTGTTACTGTGAGGGTATTTCATGGATTTAATTCATTAGTCAGTTGATTGCACTACGGCTGATTACAACTACAACAAACAAGGGAGATTGCCTTCAGCAAGGAGAGGAATGTCCTCATCCAGTCAGCTGGAGGCCTGACAGTGAGAACTGAAGATTTCAGCACAGAAAGAATTCCTGCCTCTAGTTCAACCAGCCAACTTCTCCTGGGGAATCTAACTTCAACTCCATCAAGTTTCTAATTTGCCCTACAGCCTGCCCTATAGAATTCATACTTGCCATTCTCCATGGTTGCATAAGCCAAGTCCTATAACACTTCTCTTAATATTTACATGTATATATCCTGGCAGTTCTGTTTCTCCAGAGAAACTTGACTAATCCACCTCCTAAATTGTAAGCTCCCTGAGGCCAGCACCCTTGAGTGTCTTAGTATCTAGGGCATTGCCTAGCATTACTCAATATTTGCATATTATATAATACATATATGTTACATATTATATAGTAAAAATTGTATGTGTGTCTATATAAACACATATACACACATACACTATAGTGACAGATAGACAGCTATTCACACACACTCACATATATGTATATGCTATTTTAATAAAGGTAAAGTCAACTGCCCCAAATCTAAACAACAGCTTGTTTCTCACTCTCATAAAGTCCAAATGGGTCTTCCTGATGGGCAGGCAGCCAAAGTCTTGGGACTTACATTTTCTAGGGCCTCCATATCATCTGCTCACAGTCTGTGGATGGGTGGAGTGGTGTTTAAGGGTCAGTCTGGAAAGTGACACCCACCACTTCCCCCTCAATTCTGTTGGCCAGACCTCAGTCACATCAATACCTAGTTATAAGGGAACCTGTGTGTCCACCAGGAAAGGGAAATAGTTAGGAAGAGCAGCTAACCAGTCTCTGGCACATATACATACCTGCATTTCATTTTATTTTCACGGGATCCTATTAGTTAGGCCTTATTATTTTCATTTTATAGATGGAATAGCTCAGACTAAAATCATAGAGCTAATAGGTGGTAGAGCTGCAATTCAAATCTAGTTTTACTTGAATGAATCAATGCTCTTTCTACTGCATTTATGCTAATTTATCTCACCACTACAAACTATCCCTCCCTCCCAGGAAATGCCTAGATTATGTGGCTTTGCAAATGATTTTAATCCTTTGAAACCCTGCTTAATCAAATGCTGATTTTCACCAAGTTCTGGGTAATACTAATGTATCCTTAATTTTTCTTGGTTTGCCTGGGTTTTTTCTGGGTTAGTTCCAGAAAATCTATCTAGATTTTTCTCAAGACCTTCCGCAGTCAGTTCCCATATAGCTTTTGATCTTTAAAGGGACAGAGAGATCTGTTTCCAACTCATACATAAGGGAATATATTTCCTTCTTAACTTTCACAATTAGCTCTCTGATCCCTCTGACTGCCTTGCATATTTCCTGGTTTTCAGGCAAAGCAGAAAGGGGGAGGGGGCGGGGGATAGAAAAAAGGAAAAGAAAGCTACATTCAAAGTTTGCCAAAGTTAATTTCCCTCCTAATCAGTGATTTTCCTGCCAACTAACTTTCTGCTCTCCCAATCAATATTTAGAAATTTGTCTATAAATTCCTCTTGCCAATCAGTATTGTCTGCTATGTGGCTGGCACTGTGGAAAAGAATATAGATTAATATAAAGATGGATATGAAGGATTATTGTCTAGCCAAGGATTTGGGGCAAACACCAGCAAGCATCACTAGTGGCAGGCTTCAGTGCACACTAGGAAGTATCTCCTGCTCTCTTGGCATATGGTAGAGAGGTGCACTTGGCCTAGGGCACAGCTGAATGTGCAATAGAAGAGGGACTCCCAACCCTGTTGCTTCCCCCCATTTATGGACAAGCATGAAAATGACCCTGCTCAGAAGAAACATTGTGGTCTCAGCCACCAGGCAGTCTGAGATTAGAAGGCAGCTGTTGAAGAGTGTTGGTAAACACCAGCTGCCCAGGACCCGGAGACCTTAGGAGCTCATGAGAAGCTGAATTTTGACACAACCCTTCCTGCAAGTGGGAAAGAGACTCCCAAATTCAAATCAGCTCACAATCCATCAACTGAGGCCAGCCTCTGAGTTCAGTCCTCAAACAAACTGCTTGTCTCCACAGTTATGAAGATGAATCGGATATTGTCAGTTTGCCAGGGCTGCTACAACAAATATCATAGACTGGTTGGTTTAAACAACCAAAATTTATTATCTCACAGTTTTGGAGGTTAGAGGTCCAAAGAAAAAGCTTGCGTGAAGTCTCTCTTTGTATGTAGTCATGCTTAGCAGATTACATTGCTGAAAACAACACTAAAAGCCCTTCTTTCTTTTTCTCATGGAGATGGCACAATCCTAAAGGTCAGATGAGTCTTGTAAATGAGGGAAGTTAGGCCTCATATAAAAGAGTTGGGCCTGGAAATCTGCTCTTTGCACCCCTCTACACCAAAGTTATGTGTCAGTTCTGGGTTCCTGAGGAAATCCCTTGGGACCATCTATCTAATTCTAGAAACTGAGGTGACTTCTTGCCTCACTTAGCAGATAGGATGACTCTCACACAGTTTATATGTTCCTGTCATGCCAAACTGAGCCAATTATTGCCATTTTTGAAAAGCATGAAAGCACCTTAGAAGTAGTTTAAACCAATCCAGATTTTTGTCTAAGCCATGCCGAATTTCTTTCCAGTCAGTTAATCTAATATCAGTCTTATTTTTCTACAGTGAATTTGCCCCACATTCCACATCCTATGGGCTTGAGTCTAATCTATTGGGGTCACTTTAGAACTTCTTACCCGTGGCTCTGCTTAGCCCTTCCTCTGGTCCTCGAGTCTAAAACAGATGCTCCTTCTCCACGGCACCTTGAATGGACTTCTATTTGCCGAAGTTAATTTTCAAAAAGTTAAACACATGACTCATATAACATTAGCACCACACAGGTATAATATTTATTCACTTCATTAATTAAAGAGGGAGGCAGTAAGACGGTTAAGTTGGACTAAGGAGAATTTGAGGAACGGAGGTTTATATTTTCCATCCAGAAGCATATATTTTTTTTTTTCATATAGCTTATCAGTGGAGATTTATTTGCCTTTAAATTTTTTACCTAAATTCTTTTTTATTTTTTTTTAAATTGTGGAATATAACATATATTACAGAAGTGATAACTTCCTGTTAACAAGTAGTTAGAAAATTTCAAATAATGTTATGGTGACATACCCGACCCTAGCCTTCCTCTTTCAACCGTACGTACACTCAGCTTCATTAATTACACTTAGAGTATTGTGCTACCATCACAAGGTATTGTGCTATCCATTTCTGAACCTTTACAGTCAACCTTATGTTTAATGTACTCCTTAAGCATCAATTGCCCAATCTCTACCCTCTTTCTATCTCCCGATAACCTACGCTTTTGAATTTAACTCCCAGAGTTTGCTCCTTAGTCCAAAAATATGGAACATTTCACGAATTTACATGTCATCCTTGTGCAGGGGCCATGCTAATCTTCCCTGTATTGTTCCAATTTTAGTATATATGCTGCCGAAGCAGGCACTGATAATATATTCTCTATTCATTTATAGAGTTACTTAGAAACTTTTATCATGTGCCTCCTAAGTGTTGAGCATTGTACTATAATGAACAGGAATTACGTCTATCTCATTCAACTTGTTCTTTTCTAGCACGGGGGTCATCCTCGGCACTTGATCAGTAGTTGCTAATTTTATGAATGAATACTTGTTGAACGAGGAATTCTTACAGACCCATGACATTTCCTTGGGTTATTTCTTGCATGTCCCAACTAGCAAATAACAGTCTAGAATGCAGTTTTCCCAATAAAATGAAATCAGATATAACTTTTTTAAAAATGTAAATGGTCCTGTTTCTACCCTTAATAAAACTTACTATACTGGTTATTTCCCTGCTTGCTGTCAGGATCTGTTCTTTTCCCTTTCTCTGTTACCCTCTGTCTCAGGGGGCTGATCCTTGCCAGCTGGCTTCAAGCTAGGTTTGACTAATGAGTGGCTCTGGAGGGAGACAGAAGATTGGAAGCAGGGAGAAGCTCCCATTCACTACCCCCACCCCCATCCTTTTCCCTCTCCACTTGAGCAAACATCTCCAGGGTGGCTGGTCTCCTCTACGGTTCTGCCTTCTGCTCGTCATTCCCTCCTTCAGTGGTCTCAGCTTCTGCTGGGCAGTTCTGACCCCCAAGGTCTGCTTTTGCTCCTTTATTCCTTTAGCTCTAGGGATGGTACAGCTTTCCACTGATTCTAATGTCTGGGCTGTTTCACCATCCCATAATAGGACTTTTCACTCTTCCCACCTGTGTAAAATTTGTTTTCCTTATTAAATTCCTTCTATTGAACTATCCCAGATGGACTCTTGTTTTCCTGAATGGATCCTGACTTATTGGTGTAATGAGTAAAGAAAAGCAATATTCACACTGAAATGTCCACGCTGGGTGCCTGTTAGGCTCACTTATTAGCTATGTAAATGGCTTCCTGTACACCAATGTGTTGGATTCAAATTTGTTCCTTGGTAGAACTTTAGAATGTCATATGTCATAGACCTTAAAGTTGCTGGGCACTATTGAAAGAGCACGATAATAGTAGCTACCATGTATTGATCCATACAACGTATCTGGCATTCTGCTCACCTCATCACTCAAATACATTATCTTTTTTTAATTCTCCACCAAACTGTGGGGTATTTGTTCTAGCCAAGGTTCTTAGTGGCAAATAATAGACAACTATTCTGAATGAGAATACCAGTAGGGTCATGTCCAGGAGTCCCTTTCAGAGAATAGAAATGCCCTGTTGTTTCTCTTTATTCCAGATTTTTTTTATAGTGGAATTTAATCTTTTCTCCTTCTGACTGCTGCATATATATATAAGTGGGAAGCATTGCTTTCTGGACAGAAAAGCTATCCCAATACCTGGTCCAGGCAACCTTCTAGTATGATGGAATGTGATTACAAATACATTGGACACTTAGTTGATACAACACGGTCTGCTTGTTGATGTGTTACAGAAATCGGATAATTATGCCAGCAGGCAATACTTTGCATATGACAGGGCACGTGTGTATGTGTGTTTGCAGAGAGAAGCCATGAAATGAGTTCTTCTGGTTTCTATTTTTGACCTGCCAACTCAGTGAGTCACTGAGTATCTCTTGGTCGGTCATAAACCCTCAGAGCTCTAGTATACCTTCCACTAAACCTCCAGGAACTCAAGTCAAAGCTACTGTACAGGTACCTGAATGTTCAGGGCTGTCAAATGCAAGCTCTCTCTCAAGCATAAATAGTATTATCCTGTGATCATCATTGTACAGCTCATGTTTTTATGTTCAACACTGTATCTGAAGAGTCATACTTCTTAATCTTTTCCTTCATGTCTTCTGGGTTTTGCCCTTATTTTAGAAGCTCTTCCCCACTCTAATGTTTATTCCACTTGATTTTTAAAGTGAGGGCCTAAATGTTCATCCATGGTTGAACAGGACCAAGAAGGCATTAAGAAGATGATTGCCCGCTGGTCCAGGGGTCAGCTGGGAGAATGACAGCGTGGCTGGGTGATTGACCCATTACCACTTCAGCTTCCTAAGTACCCCATTCTCATTGGTTCTCTTTTGAGCTTCAAATCTCCTTGACCCCTCCTACTTCCTGCCCAGAGTTGTCCTCACTGGTGGTTCTCACTCTCTTTTCTGCTTCCCAGGGGACAACAGTGGTGTCCAGGTAAGTGGAAGAGGTCTTTGTGGGGTGGTACTAAGAGTGTTTGTCTTTCTTGGATGTGAGGTGGGGAAGGGTATGGGGCAGGGTCTAGTGCGAGAGAAAAGGCAACTGGAATAGAAAACAACCTTCAATTTTCTAGTAATTCAGTGGAATCAGGAGTAAACTGGCTTGGTGCTTTGGAAAATTGATCAAGCAACAACATTTTGACCAATGATCAAAACTGGTCAATGATCTAAATCTGCTTTATCTTCAAGACCAAAGGAAAAAGAATAACAAAACCTGCCAAGAAGATATGGTTCATTTTTTAACATTGTCACCATTACTAGTAGTTTATGTATTAGCCAACTTCTCTTTCTTCTTTCTGCTTTCTACTGACTTTTTTCCCCTTACTATTTTTTAGCCCTCTCCTTAGCACCTTAAGATTGACAGGGGGGAGATAAAGAGATGGGATCCCATTCAATTTTTCTGGTTAGAGTGGAGTCATATCTTATGTAAGGGAATAGGTTCTAAAGTGAGTACATGAGGTCAAAATCATGTGCAGTCAAAATTAGTCTTGAAAATTCTTTAAATGGGCTATCAAACCTGGGATACACCCAGTTGTTTTTTGTTTTACTCCAGCATTGGAACAGGTATTTGTTTCTTCAACTGAGTACATTTGCATTTGAGGACAGGTTAGGGAAATACAAGGATCTTACTCTGGGTGGTGAGCTCAGAACAAGCAATAATATGTGGGGTCCCACGCAAATAAAAATGTGGGTCACTTTGTTTAAAGAGTATTAAGAATTTCTTGATGGCAACAGCAGAGCATTAAAACAAACACATCCTTCCAAGTGTGGGGTTTTGTGCAAATGCACAAATTGTATGCCCATAAAGCCAGCCCGGGGTGAGAAGCTTGGAAACTGAGATCACCTTATGGAAGGCAGCCTCATAACTCCCATAGAAGATAGGAGGCAAAAATCACCAGCAGTGTTTAAAATATTCTCTTGTGCTCTCCCTACCCCTGTCCCAGCTAAGTATGTACAGTTGAATTTGCATTACATTAAATCAGTACAAGATGCAGATCCACTATAAAAGTTAAATGGTTGAGCGATGGCAAATTCATTTTAAAATTACATTTTGGGGTTATGTGATTTTTTAAAAGAATTAATTATAATTAAAACTCAGACATAAGCTATTTATAAAGGAAATGAGTATCTGTACCTCTTCACCCAACAAAAATTTTGATCTGCCCTTGGTCATTTGCCAAGGGCAATATTTGGTCTATTCTGTAATTCATTGGGGGGAAACAAACCGCATCACTGTGAGTTCCCTAAGTGGTTCAAAAAAGGCAGATTAGAAAAATCAGGTGTGAAAATGACTCCTATTCAACTACAAGGCTAATATTTTATTTGTTAAAGAGGTTGCCTTTTCAGACATATTTTTAAAGAAGATGATGAACATAACCTGAGCGGGGGGGTGGGGGGTGGGTGGGGTAGTCTATGACTGAGAAGAGTGTGAAACAAGGCTGGCCTTATATTTTACTATACTAATTTTTCAAAAGTGTTTTATACACAAGCCAGGCTGAGAGCAGTTGGCCAAACACCAAAGTGTTTCCAGATAGCAAGTTCTCTAACTTCAAAGTAGCAGAAGATTGTGTTTTCAGGATCTTTTCTTTTCCCATTTCATGTCTCTGATGTTACTTACCCTCTCTTTCCCCATTTCCCCTGTTATAGGCTCCCTCACCCCAGCACTGAAACTTGACTCACCTGCTCTCACAAAAAAATTGGTTCCTTGTGGCTTTGAGAGTTACATATTTGAGCTTTAAAAATAAGTGCTATGCTTAGGGTCAGGCAGCTGGTCACCCAGGTAGACAGGCCAACCACGCTGACTCAAGCTCACCTGATCTGAGGTATGTCATCCTGCACAATACTAAACAAGTTCCTACAAAGCAAACAAGGGAAGAAATGCTGCAATGTGTCATTGTCACAGCATTTCCAGGAGTTTGGAAGGATATTTTTGGTTATTCTTTCTATTGTGGAAATTTTAGGGTGGTGACAGCAATTGTGGTGGTGGCAGTTGTTATCTGGCAAGAATTAAAATTGGAGGCTTCTGTCATCCTGACTGCTTATTTCAGTAAACGGTGTAAGGTCCCGTTCATAGGAAAGAATATGGGTGGCAACTGCTTTTTCTCTTTACTCTCTTGACTTGTATCAAGTTGTGTATTTTAGGAGAAGAGAGGAGAGAGTGGCATAAGAAAATACAAATTAAGAGAAATCACCAGCTAAGTTTTCTCATACTCGTTTGCCAAATAGTTTTAATAACTAACTCTTACTGAGTGCTTACTGTGTATACTGTTAAGTACTTTCCACTTCCCATGTTTTATCTCACTTCATCATTTCTTCCTCCATAACCCAATGAAATAGTTATTGTTATCCCCATTTTTACAGATGTTAAGGAAATAGAGAAAGATGAAATGAAGTGCCCGAAATCAGGTGGGTAGTGAATGTCAGAGCCAGGATTTGAACCCCATATAATTCCATGTTGCAATCACTAAACTATTCCATCTAGGATAACTAACTTTCTACCCTCCTCTAAAATGTTGCCTTTCTATTTTTCTCCAGAACAGTAGTGGCCAATTTGCCTCCACAATCCAGAGGTGGTTTAAGCACTAAACAGAAATACTTCAGTCTTGACAAAATTCACTTACATTCCTGCATGCAACTAATCTCCCAAATAATCCCAGTTTACACCTGGCAGAAGATGTACTAATATGTGGACAGTGGTTTTCAGAGATACAGGTGGGGAAAGAATGTTTTTGTATCCTTGACGCACACCCACAACCAGAGCTTTACAGTAGGCCTATCCACACCATGGCCCTCCTGGGACTGGTTATTTACATTAACTAATGTCAAAACTTCTCCCAGAGATAGGTGCTGCCAAGAGCCCTAGAGGAAGTAAGACTTTTTATCTTTTGCATGCACACAAAGTTTACATCTTTAGAGAGCCTGGGTGGGTGTGATCTCTCGGAGCTAATCATCCTGACAGGTGCAAATCTGAACCCGTGTTTATGTGGAGGTGTAGACATAAACATAAGGGACACGGCTGGTTGCTCACGTGCGTGGGAAAACCCACTTGCAACGTCATCGGTTGTCTCTGCATGTGTGGACGGCGTGATGTGTGGGCATCCAGTTTGGATAGCGCTGTCTAGATGCGGAGTGTGGGGTACTAACCACCCGCTTCCCCGAGAGTTTGTAACTTTGTGTGGGAGCGCCCCCGGACAGCAGGGGGACGGTCCAGCGCTTTATTAGTGGGTCTGCCGGCGGCTTCGTCCGGCAACCAGACACCCGCGCGGTTCCCTAGAGAACCCCTCAGGCCCGGTCCCCCTCACCCGGCTCACCCCGCAGCAAGGCTGCCACAGTTCCGTAAACACCTCTCTTCCCGCCCCTTCAGTCCCTGGGCTGTACCACTAGCAGCCTGCGGGGGGGGGCGTTCCCTCTCTTATCCGAAATTCCCTCTATTCCACACTGTTCTCGGCCTCTGTGATCCGAACCGGATGAACACGATTCATTGAAACCACCAAATCTGTGAGATTTCGGCTCTAGAAGCCCTAGATGCCTTGGATTCTTCCCTGTCCGCCGCTCCGTGACCCCCACGTTGACCGGTTGGCATGATGGCCGCGCCCTGCACCTCCCTAGAGGCCGTCGGGCCCTTTAAATACCGCGTGGGGGAAGGAGGGGCTGGGGGGTGCTAGAGCTGGTGAGTTTTTGTGGTGGTTGTGCTGTCGGTGAGGGGACAACCCAGAGCCACGCCCCGACCCGAGGTCCCTCAGTCGCCTTTTTCCTCGCCTATCTCTGCGCCGGACCTGGTGCGTACCTATCCCCGGAGAGGGGATCGCCGGCTCGGAGGTGAGGGGCCAGCGCCGGCCGCAGGCGACACCTCCGCCAGGGCATCCCATGCTCTCCCCCGCTCACCCCCGAACCGCGTCCTGAGACGGAGGGGTCAAGGGCGAGAAAGCCCCGTTCCTTGCCCTGCCCCCCGATCCCCTAGGTTTACCTCGAACCGTCGTCCCGCGTGGGAGCTGGACGCGGGCGCCGAGTGGCCCCGGCCGGTGTCGGGGTGGTCGCGGGCTTCGGGCCCTGGAGGCGGCGGGGTCGGGGCCGCTTCCTCGCTGTTTACATCGCGCTGGGCCTGTGCCAGCGACCGCGCGGCGAGCGGCTTCCCACAATAGGGCTCCGGGAGCGCCCCCCGACCCTGCTGGAGGGGGCGCTGAGCCGAGGGTGGGGGCCGAGCAGGGCCTGTAGCTTGAGTTTGGGGTTTGTTGCCGGGGTTTCCCGGGCACCGATCCTTGCCTCCGCCGCCCCCTCCCTCAAGGCTTTGTTTTGACAGGAAACGTGCTGCTGCAGGGGAGGGGCGGCTGCAGGACGTGGGCGAGGCGTGTGCAGACTCCGCGCCTGGCCATCGGGTCCCCTTGGTGTGACTCTCAGTTCGAAGGAAGAAATGGAGAAATTCCAGCCAGGCTGGGGCTCAAACTACGGCGTCCTCTCAGGGAGGGCTGTTACTCCCAAAGCCGCTACTCTAGTGGCACCACTCGGAGTAAAAGAGATGATTTTAAGTGGTAGTGGAAGAGCACAGTTTTATGCTTTCTTTTCATTAGTATTAAGAAAAATAGATGTAACTTTTCCATTAAACGAACGATTTCACAATGGTATAAAGTTTCCTTTAGAAATAGATGTATTTAAATGTAAAAATCTAGTCAAGGTCAAGAAAAGTGTTTGATAAATTATAGTAAAGATGGGGATAGGGATGTGTAAACAGTAGTGAAGAATGGTACCCAAACGACTGAAGTTTAGGAAATACTATTGCAGATGGGTTTGGCCACTTCGTGGAGAAACCTACAAGTTGTCCTTGTCTGCAGTGGGCACCTCAGCAGCCAGGGTTGAACCTTTGGTCTCCAGCCCAGTCAGACACCTTGCTTTTTTCTCCCTGTCTTCTGATAAGATGATCATCAGTAATGGTCCCCCAGTAAGGAGGCTCCCTGCCTGTCTTTTTCTCTTTTCTCTAGGGATTCCATACATGACCTTGGCAGCCAGTGGAGGCCACCTGACTTGGGTGACCCGGGGCTAAATGCCCAGTCTTGTGTGGGAGCAGCTTCAAAGTCTCTGAGGGGTTGAAAGCCCCAGAGGGGGAAGCACAGATACTAAAACAGTCAAGCCAGGGATGGAAGAAGTGTTTTCAAGCATGAAACTGCCTAGAAGTCCTTCTCCCTGATGCTGTGAACCACGTGCAGTGTGAACATCTGCTTTTTTAAACAATGACTGTCTTGTTGGCTTTTATCTGGCTCTTTGTTGGTTCTAACTTGGTGCAGACCAGTATTCTCTAGCAGAATGGTACAGGCACATATTTCTCTGCTCTTCATGTTTTTGCTTGGCTGCATGTGAATGACTTTTTAACTTGCTGTTTGGGACTGGTTCTAAAGCAGCGTTTTGCAGAAGATAAGATTTTTCACATCCTCTGCATTTTTTTCTTGAGTTCCAGTCCTATTTCTTACTCTCTGCCCTTCACCACACATATGTGGATGCTTGATCTTGTACCTGACCTTGATCTGGTCTTGAAGGATGGTACCCACTCACTAGATGTGTCTTGAAATTCCCCCTTTCCACAACCTAACCTTAACTGGATGGGTTCTGTTCCTCAGGGCCCTGCTGGATAATCTCAATAATTGGCTCCAAAATGTTCATGACTCATCCCAGCTGTGAGCAGTTAACCCTTTTCATAATATTTGGGTTTTAACCAAAGTTGTGTTCTATAGTACATAAAGGATGGTTGGTTCTCTGATAGAGGAATTTCAGTTACTCTAGCGAGGTGGTAGAGAGTTGTTTTGGCCAACGGACTCTTGCAGTGGTGCCTGTCATGGTTTAGTACTGGGGCTGCCATCACAGGGTAAGAGCAGCTCACTCCCACGTGTGCAGGTGTCCACATGGTGATAGGTAGATCGATTTGGCAGAGTGGGAGTGGAAAGAAGGAGCAGTACACCAAATTTTCTCCAGCTGTCCTGGAGTAGATCCACTGCTTCGATAAAGTATGGGCTTTCAGGGATCTGCTGCCTGGATGTGAGTTGTGCCTCTGCTGCTGCTGTTGCTGTGAACCCTTGGGCAAGTAGTTTAACCTCTTGAGCCTCAGGATCTTATCTGTAAAGTGAGAATAATAATAGTACCTTAGCTAACAAGATTATAAAATGAGGGTTCAAGAGATAAAACATTTAAAGTGCTTGGCATGGGGCTGGATCATAATAAGCACTTGATAACTGTACTCTGTTATTTTTTGCTATCAATGAACTTTAGGAGGGTGGAAAGACAAAGTACAAGTTTCTTTAAGCTCTGGAACTGCTTGCTTTGCTAGTTTGAATTACTGGTGCATTGGAAGTGTGTTGAGCTTGTCAATGGACATAGCTCCTTCTGCAAGCAGTTTAGAATTCAGTTAGGAGACAGATATGCAAACAGCAAGTATATTACTAAATTGACTACATAATGGGGATGTGAGCAAAGTGTGAGGTGGAAAACAAGGAGAACCCAAGTTTTCTTATGAATAGGAGTATGAGGAGTGTGGCTTTATTTGTTCATTCACTGGATGTCTGATTTAGGTCTGGTGAGTGGGGGTGTCAGGGAAGGTCACTTTGAAATTCTGACATTTAATCTCAAATCTGAATGCCAGCAAGGAGCCAACCATGTGGAGATCAGGGAGAACATTCCAGGGGTGCAGGTATGCCAAGGGGGGAAGTTTGGAAGTCTGAGGAACCTGGAGAAGGCCATTGTGACCAGAGCCTGAAGGAGTAGGGGGTCATCTCTTAAAACAGTTGATTTATTTTGCGTCTTCTGAAGGGCTTTGGCCTATTTCCTGTTTTATTCTCTAGGCAGTGTTCAAGAAGGACATTGGGACAAGTTTAATTGGCTAGAAGCACTTTTGTAATAGCATGGTATCCAAGATATCGTAGTGATGCCTTGGCAGGAACAATCCAAATCTAAAAAGGACAGGAGACTGGACTGAGTTAGAAACTCAAAGTTTCATTTCAGCACTTCCTCCTTCTTCTCTTGTAGTCTTTTGTTTTGAAATAATTTCAAACTTACAGAAAAAGTTGCAAGAACACCCTATTGTATACCCAGATTCACCTATTAACATTTTGTTCCATTTGTGTTATTGGTTTCCCTCTTATTTTAATCATTTTAGAGAAAAATCACATATCGTGGTCCTTTATCCCTACATACTTAACCATGGTCAACTACATATGACCCGATAATGTCCTTTAAAACATTTTTTCCCTCCAGTACAGGATCCAGTCTAGTATTACCCATTGCACTCAGTTGTCAAGTCTTCTTAATCTTTTTTCATCTGGAACACATTCTCAGCCTTTCTTTGTTTTGTTTTGTTTTGTTTTTTAAATAAGATTGACATTTGGAATTCAGAGCTTCTTCTAATAATAAAATAATAGTTGACATCTGTCAAGCACTTCTAGGTGCATAAGTACCATATATAGACTATATCAATTAATCCTTACGACATCTCTACAAGGTAGATAGTATTATTATCCCCTTTTACAAATGAAAAGTTCCCTGTCTCCAGTCAGTAAGTATCAAGAGTCAGGATCAAGAACCCAGGCTGCTTACTACAATTAAAAATAAATAATAATTATTATTGTTTTTTAAATAACCGAGGCTGCTCCAGAGCCAGTGTTCTTACTGCTCCAGTTACATGTTGATGGTACATCTTTGTAATCCTGAACCAGCACAGGACCATTTGCAGAGAATTTGTTGCAGAAAGGAATTAAGGAAGTAAAGTCTGTGGTCTGGACCCAGGCTGAGAAATCACAAGCAGATTAAAAGCCGATCTCCTCTTTGTCTGTGGGGACACAAGGCTAGCCCCCTTCTCTCTAAAATGTTAGTCATGATACTTACATCTTCATTCACTCATTCATTCATTCATTCAATCATTTGTTCACTTATTCAACAATAATTTTTTAAGTGCCTGCTGCATGCCAGCCATTGACCTCTGAAAGAATGGCATAATATTGTGTTTATTATTATAAAAATACTGGAACAATACAGTGAAAAAATGTGGGTATTACAGTTCTTCGTTTTCTTTGATTAGTGACCTGCTGTCATGTTGGAGTTGTCTTCTGTCTTTACCATTGACTTTATCTTTGACCAATGAGTAAATCCCCTAGGTAAGATGAGATGTCATGTTCTTGGCAGGTTGTTTGGTTTACTTGTGAGTTGCAGTGGTGAAGATTAAGTATATCTATGTTTGTTAGTATGAGAAGTAAAACCTTTCTTAAAGAAAGAGCCTGTTTTCATTATCACTGTTGTTAAGAAATAATCCAAAATAGATTTTTTAAAATATTTTATACCAACATATTTATTTATTTTTTTGTTTTATTGTGAACTTTAAGATATATACATAACAGTGATAACTTTCAAAGTACGATTCCACAAGTTGTTAGAGAGCAAATTTCCACTTCAGCCATTTCCATTATTGTAAAATATAATATGCACATAGAAAGGTGTTATCTCTTGATGTACAGCTCAACAAGCAGTTATATAGGTAATTCCAAAAATTGTTATGAGTTACAGTCCCACAGTCTCAGTCCCTTCCCTGTTATGCATTATACATGGTATATACAGAAAGGAGGAGACCTTCAGGGCACAATTCAACGAGCACCCACAGAGCAAATCCCAGAGGATGCTATAGGCTCCAGTTCCACCATGTCATCTACCCCTCTCTAGCCATTCCAATACCCCAGCATCCAAAAGTGTATGTATGATTATATAACATTTCAGTATTCATAGACCTTTGTTAAATCTTATCTTTGTTGCTACCCCCTCCTCTCACTTAATCTCTTTCTCCATTTTCACGGGTGTCTAGGCAGTGACCTAACTTGTTCATATTAAAGGGGGTGTCAACAGTATGGAGAAGGGGGCTGCCTCTGATTGTTGGTCTTAAAGAGGCTGTTGCCTCTGGGTTTTAGGACTTGTCTGGTATAGGAACATTCTGGTGGATTTACAAAATAGTTTTTAAAGCTGACTAATTAACCCTCATGGCCTCAAAAGTCAAGTAGTTTTGTCCCCAGATGACATCTGGAAACCCCAGACCAAGAAAGGTAAGAGCTGGTGTGAAGGAGCTTACAGAAGACCATTTACAGGTGATGGACCATTTGCTTTTGGCTTATGAATTTCAGAAAGGTGCAATAGTTCTGGCCTAGGTTAACTACCAGCCTTGTTTACCTGTAGGGGAATGTGCTGTAATCACCCTGGGATAAAACTGTTCTTCCCTCCAGGGTTTTTAATGCCTGAGGTGATGATAATAAAGAAAACAAATAATACTAATAATAGCAGACACCTCTCCCTATTCACTCTGCGAGACATTATTCCACATTCTCTGCATATATTAACTAAATGAAATCTCACACCAGCCCTATGAGTTAGTTATTGTTATGCCCGTATAAGGAAATGGGCAATTTCTAAATCAAGTAATAATGGGCATTTTGGCTTCAAAGAAAGGCTTCTGCGTGGATGCACTAAAGCTAGGTTGCAATGTGGAGGCTTCTACCAATTAAATAAGAGTTTCTTAACATTTTGAAGCTTTTAAATTTTCTGTTGTTTTCCCTGTGCCAGCAATTCTATCTCCAGTGAATTGTTGGAGAAAGGGTAGCATAGATGCACATTATTAAACATACCTGCCATGAGCCCATTTAAGTTCATGAAATTCCTAAGGATGCCTCATGGAACCCTAGGTTTTTTAGAACCTTAGTGTTTTAGATTCCTGGGCTGCTCAAGCAAATACCATGCAATGGGGCAGGTTAAACAATGGGAATTTATTAGCTCTCGGTTTTGAGGCCAGGAAAATGTCCAAACCAAGGCATCATCAAGGCAATGTTTTCTCCCCAAAGATCAGCATTGTAGGGCAGGCTGCTAGTGATCTTTGGTCTTTAGTTGGTCACACAGCAAGGCACATGGTGGCATCTCCTGGTCTCTCCCTTCTTTTCTGTCAATGTCCAGCCTCTTGCTTCCTGTGGCTTTCTCTCTGTCTGACTGAATTTCACTTCAGTGATAAAGGACTCCAGGAATAGGATTAAGACCCATCCTGATTGAGGTGGGCTACACCTTCTTAACTGAAGTAACCTCATCAAAAGGTCCTACTTACAATGGGTTCACACCCACAGGAATGGATTAAATTTAAGAACATGTCTTTTTGGAGTAGTACAGCTCTAGACCACTACACTTAGCAATTCCTAGCTGACAGGGACCTTATAGCTGACCCCACCCCCTCAGAAAACTGAGGCAGAGTGCCAATGTGATGGGCGTAAAGTCACACAGGCAAATTAATGACAGACCTGGTTCACAAATTCTGAACTCTTGAATCCTAACCTACAACTTATTTTAAAAAAATCTCTGCACCCTACTGCCTTGTTAAACACAATTACATCACCTCTGAAGTGTGCTGAACAATTGGAATAGAAAAAACGAAATGGACAGTCATAACTGTTAAGCTAATTCATAAATTCCCATGGATGAAAGCTTTTATGCACTTTTACTTGGAAAAACAGCCAAAGATTCTGATCTTTTGAGGCAGCTGTAGTGGAGAGGAATTAGAGCAGAGCATATATAACATACTTGTTACAGTGGAATAACTGAAAAAAAAAATAAAATGAAGGGAAACATCAAGATATTCAAATAAAAGTGTGACAAGGACCAGGGAATTTTGAGTTTTAGACCTAATAAGGTAGGATTACGAAGTAGGTTCTCTGCTCCAGGACTTGGTCTGTAGCAGTGCCAGGCCTGTAAGTGTGTAGTGATATCAGTTAGCAGGTGTTCTGGTTGAAACTGTACCAAGTGGGATTCAATGATTTTGATTCAGCTGATGCCAAATGAGTACTTGTCACGTACTTGACAAGACACAGTTGCTGTGTCTTGAGAGTTAGAGTGGCCATGGGAGAAAAATAACTATATGAGGGGCTAAGTGCTGTCATCAGGATCCAAGAGATGTGCTGCAGATACACAAAGAAGAGTGCCATTAGCTCTGGGCAGAGGGTAAAGAGAAGGCTTCCTGGAGAAGGTAGCCTTTTCAGGCAGTGCAGTCAATGAGGAGTAAAATGTTGGCAGAGAAACTGAGAGAGCTGGAGGGGAGGGCAAGCATTCTGTTTAGGATTTGGAGGTTTGGTGGAAGTGAAAGGGTTAGAGCAGCCCCTTTTCTTCTGTCTTCTATCTTCTTCCCCCCTGAAGATTGGAGTTAAAGCTCAAGTAAAATCTAGTTTTTGGGGGGATGGAGGTTATTTTCTTGCTGGAGATGCAAGGATTCAGGGCTATATTCTGGTCTGAACTCATGGTGGTTGGCTTTGGGTGTCTAGGATAAGGCAGATATTTGGAAATATCCTGACGCCTTCACCTTGAGCTCTGGACCAGCCCTTCAGTCTGCAGAGGCTTGTGGCCACATGATGAGAGTCAGTGCAGGCTCCTTTGTGAGTAGTTTTCTGTTTATGAATGCGGTGGGCAGGGCAAAGGTGGCAGGACTGAAGAGGGTTGTTTTGGTGAGACAAAGTACAAATGACCTTGAGCCTTTGGCCCTTATTAAGTCCCTCTCAGACTCATGTTTGTCACCAAGGGATACTTCTTTCAACAAAAGCTAGATTGCTGTCCTCAGTCCTGGCCCAGCCCCTCCTTTCTGGTGCTTTGTTTTCCCTTTCATCATCCACTAACCTAGGCACACACGATTTTAAGAAACTGGGTCTGAGAGCCATGAAACTAGAGCTCTATCTATTTTGTTTACTGTTAGTTACTTTCCCCAAGGCTCAGCTCAGTACCTGGTGCACAGTTGGCACTCAGTAAATATTAGCTGAATAACTGAAAGAAACTGTACAGGCATTTCCAGGCACTCTATTTGTAGTTGTGGTTTCACATTCTGGCAGCTTTAAAAGCTTGGTTTCCTTCATTGCATGGGCAGGTTCAGGCTTAAAGGGACTCAGTGAACCCTTCTTACTGTCATCCATTCAGGATTTGAGGTGCCTTTCTCCTGGGGCCCAGGTTTCCCCTTCAGTGTCGGCTCACATCACACTACTATCACCCGGCAGCGCCCTCCTGACTGTCTGGTGCCCCTGGGCCCGTGCCTGGGCATCCCGTGTTCCCATTATCGCTTCTTTAGGTTGTGACCAGGCCCTACTGCCCGTCCCTGGGAGGCAACCAGATGTCCCAGAAATAGCACTGGGTGTAGAGTTCTGGAGACCAGAGTCAGGAACTAATTGTATGGCATAGGAAGTCCCCTTGCCCCTCTGAGTCTGTCACCCCAAAGGTGAATCAGGGTCCTATGTGCCTGGTCAGCTTATCAGGTTGTGGTGGATACTTTGTAAACTATCAAGCACAAACCAAATATCAGTTCTTACTTTTCATTTCATGGCAGTTCACATGAAAATGGAGGGCAAGAACCATAAAGATTGTCAGCCAGAGATTTTAATCAGTCTTCCCCTTTCCCCAAGAGGCTCCCAGAGAGCCTAAAGAGGCTGATTTTAAAAATACTCTGTGTAAAACAAAGCAATAGTAACAATACTAATAGCTCACATTTGTCTTGTGTTAAACACTTTAATATGATTCAATCCTATCTAATCTTCAGACAATCTTGTCAGGTTAGTCTTTCAGCCCAGCTTTACTGATGAGGTCGGTGACTGAGGCGAGGGCGTTATATGATTTCTCCAAGGTCACATGGCAAAATACAGAACGGGATTCTAACCCAGGCACTCTGATTCCAGAGCCCCACACTCTTACTCTTTCCTTCCCATATTTCAGCAACTCCAGAGGGGGATGGAGAGTTAGAGAAAGAGAGCAAGTGAAAGAGAGAGGATGTGTATACGTATGTGTAAGTATCTGATATTGTTGAAAGCTGTTCTGTGTTCACACTGAGTATCTCCTGAGTAAACTCACACCACTGGCTGTGGAATTCCTTTTCTGGAAGGCAACCTTGAAGGCCTAGTGACAGCCAGGCCAGAGTGCTGGGGGAAGAACAGAGTAATTTGGGGCTTGGTTGTCTACACTGAAAGAAGGGTCTGTGCCACCATGGAAGTCCCATGGGAATGTTGATGGAGGGTCTGTTTGTCCATGCAGGTGCTATCTCTTTATCCACACTCAGATAAAACAAAATGCCCTTCAATGACGAGAAGCAGTGTGTGGGTGAGGACCAGCAGAGCGATTCAGACTCTTCCCGGTTTTCCGAAAGCATGGCTTCGCTCAGTGACTATGAGTGCTCCAGGCAGAGCTTTACCAGCGACTCCTCCAGCAAATCCAGCTCTCCTGCTTGTAAGCCTACAGGGGAGCAGGGGCTAGGGGTGTGTGTGTGTGTGTGTGTGTGTGTGTGTGTGTGTGTGTGTTGGATTTTAAAACTCAGAAATGAGTAAGAGCAAAGCACAAGCTTCCCCTCCTTTCTAGATGTGTCAGACTGCAGAGGCACTGTGGCTATTTTGTACTCACTCTCAGGAATAAATAGCCCCAAAATTTGTAATCTTTTTTGGTTTCACTATAAACAGGCCTCCCAATCTTCCCCATTTTCTTTCCCAAGTAGTAGAAAATCCTGCTTCTTGAAGTCACTTCAAGAAGTGACTAGTCCTCAAGGATCAATTCAAGCTGGCCTTTTCTGATTGTTTCTGATTTACATTAAAGGAAACTTTTCCTAATTCAAGGGCCAGGCAGGAAGTGTAATAATCTAAAGGGTTTCCTGCTGATTTCAAAAGCTGTTGTGCAAATCACCCGAGAGTAACTACCCTAGGGGTATGAGAAAGAGCTGACAGTAGCCATGGCTTAAGCGAGCTATCTTTTTAAAATTTTTTTATGTGGAAGCTAGAGAGGTGTAAAGCAGAGTTTGGGTTTTGTCTTGTATTGTTTAGCTTTTTAACTGGCATTTTATGCAGGAAATATTACACCTTAAACTGACAAACCAAATGCAGAATGAAGAAATTAATGTTTAAAATGATCAAATGCCCACTTAAAAAAAGTTTGTTCATTTGTATTGATTTTAAATTTATAAATTCTCATTGAAGAAAACTTGGAAAATAAACATATAGAAAAGAAAATATTGCTTGTGATATCATCCAGAGACTACCCTTGGCAGAGCTTGTCATATCTTCATCTTGTCTTTATTGCTGATAGACATATTTGTTTTAATGTGTGTATATATGCTACAGACATATGTGTGTTTATATGCTTAGACTCTTTTTACTTAGTATTATAACTAAAACATTTACTCATGATAACATTTTAAAACATTGCTTTGTGACGTCTTACTACTTCATCAAGTAAATACACCATAAATTTACTTAACCATTGATTTATCTTTGGACATTTAGTTAGTTTCCAATTTTATTGCTGTTAAAAATAGTGCTTTATGAACATCTTGGTTCATAAAGTCTCTCCAGGAATTCCTTTGGATATAGTTAGATTAATCGACCAAAAGTACAAATATATTTAAAGAAAATCTTAATACGGTATAGAGTTGGCAAAAGAATTTGCCAGCATCTACCATAGGTTTCTGTGCCTTTTTGTATCTGGCAACAGGATCCTTTAGCATCCTGAAGATGGGTCACTGTTTTTTGTTTTGTTTTGTTTTTGCTTTTTATTTACTTTGTAGGTAGCAAAGTATGTCCAGTGGTACTGTTATTAGAAGTCATGATTTTTAAATAATAACCTAGACATTCTAACAGTGATTTCAAAAAGTCATGATTTGTTAGAATTTTTTTTAGAATAATCTTTAAATATAACTAGAATTCTTTATTCACTATAAAGAATCAACTTCCTACTGAGAAGTTGATTATCAGTTTATCAGATTTACTTTATTTTACTTTAATTATCTACATTTACTGAGTTCTTAATATGTTTTTCTTTACTGTCCGGCGCTCTCTCCGCCCCGCCTCGAGTCCTCGGTCGGCCGGCGATGGGGACCAGAGAGATAAGGGGAGAGAGGGTGCGGACAACGTCTTACCCGGAGCACTTGTGATCACTCAGGACTCGCGGTGGTAAAGCAGATAAACTTTTAATGAGACTAGGCAATCATCATCTTTACAGGTTCCACCCGGGGCGAGACACCTCGGGGGAGAACAACCTCGATGCGGCCGTCAGGTACGGCTCCTTGTGGGCTGTCTCCCCGAGCTTTGCCCGGGAACTTTCTTATAAACCTTGCGTGTATCCAATGGGCTAACGCCACGCACACAAGCATGATTGGTGAATACAGCGGGTGGTTACATACATCAGAAGCCGGAAGCAGGATGTGGGCGCTATCTTGGCACCACTCGATGGGCGGGGGGACTTTGGAGCAGGTTTACAGCGCATGCGCTATGCCCGTCCCGGGAGACGGCTCTCCACATCTCCCCCTTTATTATTTATATCGACCCAGTGTCCCCAGTGATGAGTGTGCTCCCGTGAACCCAGATGGCTCACAATTTGTTCCGGTGCTTTGGGGAGTCTGGACTAGGTCTCAGCCATTTAGCGGCGGAGCCTCTAGCACCGACCAGAATGCTCACCTCATATGGAGACAGGAGAGTCCGTGAGCTGGAAACAACATGACTCTCCCTGCAGTGCTTTGCCTTGCAACTGGGGGACAAAGGCGGGGGCAGGGATAGCATTAACCAGAGTCGGAGGCGTCACTAGGCGTCCCTATGCATTGGCTAGAGTCAAGTCTGGCCACAACTATGACTCTGCCTTAGGGACCTACCTGAGACAAAAATTATGACTGCTGGCGTCGCCCGTTATACCCGGGACATAGCTGCGCGCTTAGCTACAAACCTCGCTCCCGAGTGCCCCGCCCGAGGCGGCCAGGATGGGGTATGGCCATCAGAATGGTCGCTGTTGGGGGTATCAAAGGTGGAGGACATAGCCATCATAGTGGTAACACGGTACTGCCGCGCTTGAAACAGGCGTTCTAGCAAAGATTTAACAATGACTAATCCCACCAATAGTCCCACCATCAAGAGAATCCAATTAGTCAAATTGGGCCAAGAGAACCAAGAGGTGACTTGGTCCCACAGATTTTTTACAGTCTCGCCCAGTGTGGAAAGGTCGAAACTAACAGGCTTCAATTTCCTAATGTTCTCAAGTCCCTGAAGGCCGGAGGCTTGGTCCAATGGCCCAGGCCGTATATTCGTTGGCGTTTCTGACAGCTGCTCCCCGGCCTCCCCAGGTGATGCCACGGTTCCCACCAGTCTTTCCGGAACCCACACTGGTTGACGTCCTGGTTCCTGGGGAAAAACACAAACAGAGCCTCCGGCCCAGCCGAGCACCGGGTCAGGGCCTTTCCACTGTGACGTGGAGGGAGCGATATGGCCCTTAACAGTCTCCCATATAAGGACTAGAATCGGGTCCAAACAGACACCCGTTTGGCGCGCTCGGTCTATATCACGACCAAGTTTCATCCAAGAGGGCAGATTAAGGCTGCCAGAGCAGGGAAACCAGGGGGCAAAAGTGGCCACATCATCAAGAAATCGCTGGAGAGAACTTCTCTTAATTGAGATACCCCGCTGTTTCAAAAGGGTCTTTAAGGGGGTTAATAGGGGTGAACTCCCAGACTGCCCCATGCTTGCAGCCGGCACTGTCTTGTAATCACTCGGAGAGCTCTTCCGAGTCCCCGGGGCTACCTGAACGCCCACGGGCCCTAGTCCTCGTATGGAAAGGGGGTGCTTACCTTCTCGCGGTGATCAGTCGCGGAGGTCAAACCACGGATCCCGGGAGCACGTCTCCGTCGGGTCGAGGGGAACGCAAATGAGGTTGCGGGTTCGAAGTTCCCCGTACGGGCCACCACTTGTCCGGCGCTCTCTCCGCCCCGCCTCGAGTCCTCGGTCGGCCGGCGATGGGGACCAGAGAGATAAGGGGAGAGAGGGTGCGGACAACGTCTTACCCGGAGCACTTGTGATCACTCAGGACTCGCGGTGGTAAAGCAGATAAACTTTTAATGAGACTAGGCAATCATCATCTTTACAGGTTCCACCCGGGGCGAGACACCTCGGGGGAGAACAACCTCGATGCGGCCGTCAGGTACGGCTCCTTGTGGGCTGTCTCCCCGAGCTTTGCCCGGGAACTTTCTTATAAACCTTGCGTGTATCCAATGGGCTAACGCCACGCACACAAGCATGATTGGTGAATACAGCGGGTGGTTACATACATCAGAAGCCGGAAGCAGGATGTGGGCGCTATCTTGGCACCACTCGATGGGCGGGGGGACTTTGGAGCAGGTTTACAGCGCATGCGCTATGCCCGTCCCGGGAGACGGCTCTCCACACTTTACTTAAATTATTTCATTTGATCATCTCTGGCCAACCATGTGAGGAGGTAAGCTATGCCTCTGTGAAGTCAAGAGATAACTACCTGTTGGCAAAACTTAGAATTGAACAAAATCATTATGCTATATTGTTTATACTTTTAGAAATTATAATTTTAGAATATCGGTTATTTCATACTGCATGTAAATTAATAAGAATTTTGAATTACAGAATAAAAAATAGTGTGATCCATTTCCTTATAATACATCTAATAAAAACTGATGTGATTTAGTGAAAAATTTGTAACTTACCACTAATAGGCGTATATTAGTAAGATTGTCTCAGAAACTTTTGAGATTTGTCAAACATAGTAATTGAAGCTATCAAAAGAATTCTTACATTTTTGAAGTCCTTATTAAGCAGAAGGAATTCATCTATTTCAGTTATACTCTCCTTACTTGTAAAACACTGAGAACGTACACTGAAAGTACTTAAACCCCGCCTGCATCAGTAGGCTTCACTGGATGACAACATCTTTTCCACAACATTAACTGTCTCTTGGTTTTCTTTCAGCAACAAGCCCTCCCAGGGTTGTAACATTTGACGAAGTGATGGCTGCCACAAGGAACTTATCAAATATGACTCTTGCTCACGAAATTGCTGTAAACGAGAACTTTCAGTTGAAACAAGATGCCTTCCCTGAGAACAGGTAACCTAGAGGCACCTGTTGTGCATGAATATTTGCTGAAGATTCTGTGTGTATCTGTGTGTTTGTGTGTATGTATGTCTCAAATATACACACAGAACCACACGTATTCACACTGATTCCTGGAAGTTCTCATATAATATTCACCAATGGTAAACATTTAATTCTCTAACAAGCAAGATCTTATACTTGATTTAAAAAAAAATTCCCCTAGGGTACTTGTTACCCATAATCTTTAGAACTCAGCTTAAATGTCACTTCCCGGGGGGAAGCTGTTCCTGACATTCCAGAACCACTAGACTATATTAAATCGCCTTGCCAAAGATACCTGTAACCCCCTATACCTCACCTTTGGTATGACCCCTTATAAGTTTATGTTTGATTTCCATCTTACCGCTTGATGGAAAGCTCCATTAAACTGTATCTATACTGTTTGCTGCTCTGTCCCTGTTGCCTACTGTGTTGGCATATAAGATGCCCTCAAGAAATATTTGTAGGTTTATTTGATGTATTAAAATCTGGTTTTCGGATCATGAAGGATAAATGTAGCTAAACTGCCAAAGTGTTAAGAATAGGTGATACAGAAGCCTATGGATGTAGGAACCACAACTGCCTGGGTACCTCCTGGTTAACCTCACTCCCCAGGGACTTCTATGGCCACATCTTTATATTCAACCTCAACCTCTCTGGTTCCTGTGGCTCATGACTCCCTTGGGACAAAGAGGAGAAAAGGCTTGAGCCCATTACTACAGATAAATCATCTTTAGAGACAAAGTCGGCCAATCTCACAGTGCCATTTATAAATCTCAAGGCATTCTATCAATTAAAACAATCCACAATATTTGATCCCATTTGATCCCTTTTTTGTTTGTTTTAAAGCAGAAAAATAAACAATAATTTCCCATCTTTTAAAATGGGGACGATAATCCTCTTGGAGCGTGTTGTTCATAATAATCATTAATATTTTTTAAGATTACTAGCCAAAGTAGGTGTGTGTGTTTGCTTTTCTGTGGTAACTGCTTTTCCCCATGATCCAGCCCTTCACTCCAGCTCTCCTGCCACACCCCTGGGCTAGGCTACCATCATCTCTGACCTGGTGATTCCAGTCCTAACTGGCTGCTCCGTCTCCATCTTCAACTCCCTACAGTCCATCCTCCTCCTCCACTCGGTAGCCAGAGGCATTTTTCTAAATCGGATTAGATCATTTCTTTGCTTAAAACCTTCATTGGTTTTCTATTACACTTAGGAAATTCCAAACTCTTTATTATGGCCTGCAAGGCTCTACTTCTTCAACCCTGTGCCTTAGTGCTTTCCTTCCTGCTTGCTGTACTTCAGCCATGCTGGCTTCTTTGCAGATCTCGAAGTACATCAAGCTTGATCCTCTCTCAGGGACTTTGTACTTCTTGTTTCTTCTTTTTGAACATTTTTTCCCTAGATCTTAATGTGGCTGCTCTCTTCTCCCCTTTGGAGTCTCAACTCAAAGCCTTAGGCTTTTTTAAGCCACTCAGCTAAATCGGCACCTCTTCTTCACTGTCTATGTTGTCTTACTCTGTCTGCCTCAGAGCTCTGAAATTTTATTACTTATTTTTAAATGTATGGGTTTTTTTGTTTGTTTTGTTTTGCCTTTCTGTCCCTGCTGATGTATAAGCTTCTTGATGGCAGAGACTTTTCACTGCAGTATACCCAGTGCCTAAAACAGGGCCTCGCACATACTGGATGCTCAATAAAACAATTATCGACTGACTAATAAAAATGAATTTGTATCTTTTATGAAGAACAACAAGAGATAATTTGCAGGTATCTGTACTTAAAATTAAGAAGTTGAGGTACAGGCTGAGTAAAGGCCCTTTAGGATCAGATAGACCCTGGGGTTTGAATCCTGTCTCTGCTGAGTCCTTGTCTGAGCCTCACATTTCCCAGTGATAAATGGGGACTATAGTACTGACTTCAGGTGCATTAAATGAGATCATGGGTATAAAAGTGCTTAGCATGCAAGTATTTTTATATACTATTGAAATATTAATTCCTCTTCCCTTTGTTTTTGGCCATGGCTAGAAAATGTGATCAAGAGAAACAAAATGCAGAATTAAGACATATTAACATTTGGTAAAAAAAATTATATAGCGTATTATTAACAGTTGGCTTTTGGATGACTCTCCACAATGGCCAAGTTTTTCCTTTTTTAAATATGGCTGATTTTCATATTTTACCAAATATTTTCTTTGGGGAAAGAACTTTGTAAAATAAGTTAGGCTTCTGATACCCAATAGAAATGTTTTTAAATGATTCACATGATCTCCCCCCATCCCCCGCCCTCATCTCCCCAAAACATTAAAGAACTAAGTACCTTGTAGCACTACTTGGGAAAACTTAAATTTAAACTCTGAAATCTCTTAGGGAGCTATAAAATTGTTCTAGCTTGTTCGTTGTTGATCCAGTCAAGCCAAATCTGTGAAGCTTGTAAAATCAAGGGTATCCCAGCAATATTTGCCTTTCTGATTGTTCTGTAGTTGCTCGAGAGAGCCTCAAACATTGGAAGTGGCATGTATGCTGGACAGAGTGCCTCAGGCAACTGGAATAAATTTTAATGTTTTAAGTTTCTGAGTGGAATATAGTGTTTGCAGTTATAGGAACAATTCTAACTTGTACTCCTTAGAAAGTTAGTTTTCACCTCTTATAGCATTACTTTATACTTAGCTGTTTGTTCTTTAAAAAGAAAAATTAGGTGCTATGCTTTAATTTAAAAAAATTAGGTGCTGTTCTTTAACTATAAAATTATTAATTCATTCATCATGCATTCTTCATTGATCTCTTAATATATACCAGGGACTACCCTAAACACAATGGCAGGTACCTAGAAAAAGGAGGTATGGCCTCTGTCCAGGAGAGGTATATAGCCCTGGGGGAGAAAGTGACTTGTGAATAATTACAGTACAGGGAAATATGTGCTTTACAAAAAGCTGTTGCAAAATGGTGTAGTTCAGTAGGAATGTGTATTTTTAATGGGCATCTATTTTGGGGTATTACCATAAGGGTGGAGCAAGGTGGCCGCCTATTCTATTGTGAGCTCTTGCTAGGAGGGCTCCTAATTTCAGCAGTTCTGCCTGGCTAACTTTAAATGGACCAGCTAAGGTGGAGTTGGCAGGCATCCAAAAGTGTGTCCTTGGGGCCAGGCTGTTCTATTCTGTGTCATACAACTTCAGCTGTTGAGGAAAAAGCAACTTTGCCATCTCTTAAATGTTCAATTCCAAAAAGTCTAGAACAAGTCTAAAGATCTGTGTGGAACAGTAGCTAGGTAAATTATGGTGTATCCTTTGGCCAAAATTTTTGGAGTTATTGAAAGCTATAGTAAAGAAGCAATTTTAATATTTAGGGGGAATGCTTAATAAAGAATATTAAATGAAAAAATGTGTACTGTTTTACATACCAGGAACTCTTAACTCTTGAACAAGTGAAATATGTCACAAGATTAATAAGATTATGGGCAATTTGTTTTCTGCATCTTCTACAATGAGCATGTTTCTTGTATAATCAGGAACAATAATTTTTATTTTTAAAATCATTCTGTTTCGTTCCTATAGTTTGGCTGGTCGAGTGAAGCACATTGTTCACCAGGCCTTCTGGGACGTCTTGGAGTCAGAGCTAAATGCAGAGCCTCCTGAGTATGAACATGCCATCAAACTGTTTGAAGAAATCAGAGAGGCAAGTTGATAGTGTCCTTAGTAATTAATAATTTTTTCTAAAGACGATTTTAATATTCTTAATAGTGTTAGAGACTCTGAAAAACTGAGCAAGTTCATTCATGGGAAGGGTTTTCCCTGCGCCTCCTGGAGCAGGGTGGAAGCTGGGAGAGGGGGGCAGTTGAGGGGAGTGCAGGGTGATTCTTAGAGCAGAGAGAAGTAGTTATGGGCACAGTTATGGACCCTCCCTCTTTAAGCTTTGGTTTCATTCCCTGTAATGTGGGGATAAAAGTACTTACAGGGTAGTTGTAGAAATTCAATGAGATGAAAGTTATACTAGCTAACATTTACAGGGCATGTGCTCTATGCCAAGCACTAGATTATTCATTTCTCCTTAGCATAACCCTGTGAGGTAATTACACTTGCTATTCTTGTTTTATATAAAGAAAACAAATTTCCTGACTCACCCAGGATCCCCCATCTGTAAGGGGTGGAAAGGGATTTGAACTGAAGACTGAGGCTCAGAACCTATGCTCCTAACAATCTGCTATGTATATAGTACAGTGTCCACTGTGTACTGAATACTCAATACATAGGTTGCTCATGTAATATTTAATAAATATTTTATACATAAAATATAATGTATTGTGCTAATGGAACCCATAGCATTTTTCCATTTGTTCTTCTCTAAAGGGTTCTTCTGGAGCCATGAGCTACAACTTGGTCTTCTCTGCACTGTTTATCTGTAAACATTTTAAAGTGCTTTTTATAGTATTATTGCTTCCTTGCCAGTTGTTTTCATTTGGACTGTATCAGGAACTTCCCACAGGGAGGTACTTTAATTCAGGAGTTAGAGCTTTCTTTTTAGAGACGAAACACTGGAGTCCTCCTTTGATCCACTATCCAGTCAGTGGCATCCAGAACATTGTAATATGGACAATGAGCTTGGTCATCTAGACATTGAAGGGAAAAGGAGAATCATAATTCATGTGATGATGCTGTTAATTTTTCTTTCCTTTCCTTCTGCAGATTCTTCTCTCCTTTTTGACGCCTGGTGGCAACAGACTTCGCAACCAGATCTGTGAAGTTTTGGACACAGATCTCATTAGGCAGCAGGCTGAGCACAGTGCTGTTGACATCCATGGCCTGGCCAATTATGTCATCAGCACAATGGGAAAGCTGTGTGCTCCCGTGCGCGATGACGACATCAGAGAGTTAAAGGCGACTGGCAACATCGTGGAAACGCTGAGGTTAGCACTTGTGCTACTTGTGTTTTCTTAAAGTACCTTTGAGTCTACTCAAAAGGGAAATGTGGGGGTTGGGGAACAAAGAAGTCCTTTACCTCAGAAAGAAAACCAAAGAAGCAAGCAGCAAGTCATCCATCTACTTAGTACAGAGAGTTTTCATGATGAAATAGACAGGTATAATCCCCGTCCCCAGGGGATTTATAATGGAGAATGGGGGGGGGGGGGGAGATTTCAAACAAGTAATTACAATTGTGGTGAGTACTGTAAAAGGGGGAGTAGAGGGTATTAACTGAGCTTCCAGTAGGGGGCCTAATCTAGTCAAGAATCCAGAAGCTGCCTTTATTAGTTCAGGTAATGATAGCTGCTATAACGTATTAACCCTGAGTTCTCAGAGACTTAACCAATAAAAGTTTTCACTTGTGTCACAGTCTGATTCAAGGATTCTCGGTCATGCAGCCTTCCACATGTCATTCAGGAACCCAAACTCCTATCTCTGGCTCCGCTCAGGTCTTCAGCTGGTAAATGGGCAAGAGACCACAGGGAAGGGGAGCCTGAAGTGTAACCACTTCCAGCCAGAAGTGACACATTCCATTAACTATATAACTAGTTACTAAATTGAAGGGGGTTGTACAACGTAGTTGCTGTCTGGAAACACATTTCCCAGTCACAAATCTGGCTGTGGAAAGGAAGCACAACCTGTGGTGGTCACCAAGCCATCTCTGTCTGCCATAGCTTCCAGGAAAAAATAAGGTTTCATTAAAATTTGGCCATGAAGGCAAAAAATTCCTTGGAATCCCAGAGGAAAGAGGAGTCTGCAGCACTTTTTGCTATTTGAGGGAAATTTATCTCCTCCTTTTGTGAATACGGCCACACTGAGAATTGAGGGGTTTTGTATGGGTTTTTTGTTTTGTTTGTTTTGAGAATTGAGTTTTAATTGATGGTTTGGGAAAGGTAAAGAAGGAAACTGGTCTGTTTGTAGCAGGTAATTGACTTTGTGGCCTTGGACAAATTGATAACCTCTCAAAGTCATACTTTCCCCATCTATAAATAGGGCTTTATAGAACCTTAAAGGTGCTCAGCTCAGGCATATTGTAATTCTTTAATTGCAGCATCCTTGCTTTAAATTATCTTGTTACCCATGTATGATATCAAATCTGTAGTGTTTATCTTGATCATTTATTGAGCACCTGCTGAGTAACACTGCCCCTTGCAACTTATTTACATTATCTCATTGACTCTTCACAACATGCCTCCAAGGTTGATGTTTTCCTCTGCTTTCACAGGTAAAGAAACTAAGGCTCAGAAAGATGGTTTCTGTGCATGGCCACAGAGCTTGCCAGCTGCAAAGCTGGATTGGAGCACAGGGCTGCCCAACTATAAAATGAAGTATTTTTCCTCTGTGCCTCATTGTCCCATACTTCCTTTTTTTTTTTTTAATTCCCTTAAGAATAGAAACCATATATACTATGTTTAGACCCCTTAAAACTCCAGGGGATTTGAAATGAAAATTCCTTCTTGAATCTTTATTGTCTCCTTGTAAATATTCATTGTTTATGTTTTTACTATCTTTCGATCAGTTTATAACTGGTTATAATAGATCAGCTGGAGATGATATTTAGCAGATAATGGATATCTGCTAAAGTAAACACTCTTGATATCTGTAGAATACATTTGGAATGTGTACGTTTGACCTTCTACAAAAAGTGATCTTGCCAAATGGCAATTGGAATCTCAAACACATTTTGAGACTGTTTATCTTTTCTAGGATGTAAAATATATAACAATTAATAGATTTCACCCTAATTTCTGATAACCTCTCTAACCATTTTAATTCTAAAATTTTTAGACAAATATTTCATGTCCTGGACCTCATGAAAATGGACATGGTCAATTTTACAATTAGGAGTCTTAGACCGCATCTTCAGCGCCAGTTGGTGGATTATGAGCGAACCAAATTCCAGGAGATTTTAGAAGAAACTCCAGGTAAGTACAATATAATGTATGTTTATGTTGAAAGTGGGTGAAAATATATTTTTATGTTTGACATCTTAAGTAGTATCACTAAATAATTTTTGCCTCTCTGTTAAACATTTTTATACCTTCTAAAATTGACATCACAAACTTACAGCTGTTTACTCTGTGCCTGGAACTGTGCTAAGCATGATTCATTTTTTCATTAATTCAAAAAATATTTATTGAGCACATGCTGTGTGCCAGGAACTGTTTAGGAGCTGTGGATTCTGTAGTAAACAGAACAAAATAAAGTTGCTCTGCCCTTGGAACAGACATTCTAGTAGGCATGACAAATAGACAAACATATATTGTCATCTATAAGAATAAAATAAGGATAAACGGACAGGCAGTGATAGGGAAGTGGTGAAAGTAGGGGGCTGGGCTTTTCAGATACAGAGGGGCTAGAAAGGCCTCTCTAACAGGTAATATTTAAGCACAGTTCTTAAAGAACTGAGGGAGGGGGCATGTGAAAATCTGAGCAAAGAAGATTCTAGCCAAAAGGGAGCTGCAGGTGCAAAGGCACTGAAGCAGAAACTTGTTTGCAATGTTCAAAGTGCAGCTGGGGTTGGAAAAGCAAGGGGGTGAGTGGTAGGAGATGAGGCCGAGAGGTAGGCAAAGGCACGTCACATACAGTCTTGTTGGCAATTCAGAGGAATTTAAATTTCATTCTCAGTGTGATGGGAAGTCACTGGAGCATCTGATTTTCATTATTAAAGAATACTCTGGCTCTTGAGTAGGGAACAGGTTATACGAGAGCAAAGAGGGAAACAGGGAGAACAATTAGGTGGCAGCACAGTTCAGAAAAAAAATGATGGTGGCTTGGTTCAGGGTGGTAGTGGTGGAAGTAGTGAGAAACAATCAGATTCTGGATGTAATTTGAAGGTAAAGGAACAAGATTTGCTGACAGGTTGGATGAGGGGAGAAAGAGAGGAGTTGAGGATACCTCTAAGTTGTTTGCTCAAGGAATGGGGCAAATGGGGAACAGCAGGGGAAAGCAGGTTGGGTGATAATATGGATCAAAGGTTCATTTTTGGATATATGAACTTTGAGATCCTTGTTCGACATCAATGTGAAGATGTCAAGTAGGCAGCTGGATGTAAGAGACTAGAGTTAGGGGACTGCTAGGAACTGTAGACATAAATTTGGGAATCATAAGTGTAGTTATAGATTCTGAAGCCATGGGACTGGATAGTGCTAACACTTATAAAGTGCTTACTATGTTCTAAGCACTTTACCTGTATTAACTGATTTAATTTTTGTGACTACTTTAGAGTATTACACACAGACATACCATTTTACAGTACAGATGAAGTAGCAGGCACTGGGAGGATAAATCACTTGTCTCTGTGGCACAACTTGTAAGGTATAGAGCTGTGCCTCCCCCAAGCAGTCTGGCTCTACAGTATTACCTATGGAGTGTGTACTGAAGAGGACTGACTTGGGACTCTTGTATCTCAAGAGGTTCAGAAAAGGAGGAGGATCCAGCAATGGAGATTGTGAAGGTTCAGCTAGGGAGGTAGGAAGAAAGCCAGGAGAGGCTGGTGTCCTGAAAGACAGGAGAAGAAAGTGTTTGGAGAAGGAAGGCATGATCAGCTGTGACAAGTGCTGCTGAGCTTCAAGAAAGATGAAGGCCAAGGATTGACCATAGGATTTGCCTGCATGAGGATCGTTAGTAACACTGACGAGAGCAACTTCAGGGTACTGGCAGGCGTTAAAGTTAGACTGGAGGAGGGGGTCAAGGAAGAATGGGAATAGAGAAAGTATTACCTCATCTGATCCTCACAGTTACCCAGCGAGGTAGGTACTCTTACACTCTTCATTTCTCCAGTGACGAAAGCGAGATGCCAGATGTTGCCCCTGGGTTCCTCACTGACGAACCCCTGACGCTGGTCCCTGCACTCTAAGGCTGAGTTAGGTGATGTCCCCGCCCACCATCCCAGTGGACTGGGAATCTCTGTCAAAATGGGCAGAACTATAGCCTTATGTAAGCAGAGCAAATGGGTGCCACTTTCAGAGAAACTCCAGCAGGCTGGAGTACTTCCAAGGGTCAGGGCATCGATCATGGAGGGCCACACAAGGAACAGTCAGGGAAGCTGGACATGTTCTGCTTGACAATAGGGAGTCCCAGGTGGGCTGCAAGCACCCCCCTCCCCGCTTGCTAACAAATTGAAGGCTTTGTTTAGGCTCTATAGGGCAGACTAGGACCTGTGGGAGGAAGTAGCAGGCAGCAAGTTTTGACCTTCCTGGCAGTTGGAGCAGTTTTAATGGTGAAATGGGCTTCCCTATTACAAGCTAACATTTTAAAAACTTCTTGTTATGTGTCACACACTCTACATTAATTAGGTTTTTCAAGCCTCACAATAGCCCTATGAGGCTGGTGCTGTCAGCATTCCTTATGTACAAATGAGGAAAATGAGGTTAAGTGACTTGCCCTAGGTTACCTCTAGTACATGACAGACCTTGGCTAACCCAGATGTGCCTCTGCCGCAAAGCATGTGATGTACCCACTGTGCTAAGTTGCCCCTCTTCAAAGAAGGTATTGACTGTCTGTGAGGGATATTGCAGAGGGAACTCTGGCATTGGGGAGCAGATATGACTAGCTAATAGACTTCTAAGGATCCTTTTACAACAAAAATTTTATGACTTCAAGGCTATTTTGTTTTAGCTCTACAGGAAAAGAATTGAGGGAAGTAGACCCCCACATAGAACCTAAATCTGAAACCTGAATTATAATAACAATGTTCTTAGCAGCATTTTCCTGAAATTTAGGGGTTAGTTTCACTTGTGTGCCTGTGCATGTGTGTGTGTATACACATAAGTGCAAATGTGTCCATGTCTTAAATCAAGATAGCTTGGAATCTTCAGCAAATTCTTTAGTACAGGGTTTGATTAGTTTTGTTCATCTCAAATTATTTGTTTCTCTCCTTAAAACCCAGGCTTGGTGACCTGTAATTCATTTGTGTCTTTCACAAAGTCTTGATTTTTCTAGAGAGTTAAGAATAAAATAAATCTAGCTGTGCATTTTCCCAGCTCTAAATATGTTCCCAGAGAAACCAAGAGAGCAGGAAGCAGAGTGTATGTCAGCTGTTAATTATATCCTCTAGTCATCCTGCCCAAAGTCGGTCACCGTGTCCTAATATCAAAATAAGAGCCTCACACTGTCACACAGAAGGACAAAAGTGTTGTTGGATTTTTGCATGCATAAAATTTTTATAAAATAATTCTAAGAGAAGTACTTAGGACTTCTGATTTGACTCTGGGAAAATATTTTATTTTGCCTAAGGAGAGATTTTATGTAATTGCCTTATTTGAAATTCACGCAGAAAGCCTTAGGCAATAATTGTTTGTATGTACTAATCATCAACAAAGTAACCACAGTAGATCCAACAACTAAATTACCTGTGGAAAGGATAACAGATTACCCCTAGGTTCAGACCATAAGTAATTTTTAAGTTACCCATACAGAAAGAGTTTTATTTATTTATACAGTTATCTTATATCTGATAAAATATTTTCATGAACTTCATTTCATGTGATTCTTTCAACAATTCTGTAGAACTTAAATATTTTTTCAAAAATATATCAAGCTGCTTTATGATTATCTGTGCCTCGCACATAAGGCATTTGGGAAATATTTATGGAACATTTTAATGAAGGTGAAATTGATGCTTTGCAATGACTGGCTCAAAGTCAGAGTCTCACAGCTACTCTTAGTAGCTAGTTATGAAACTCTATGTAACTTCAGCCTGAGTTTCCTAAGTTTTATCTCAGATTCAGTGGCTTAGTTGGCCGCTTAGTGGGGCTGGGACTGGAAGCCAGGCCTAGTAGCTAGTTATGAAACTCTATGTAACTTCAGCCTGAGTTTCCTAAGTTTTATCTCAGATTCAGTGGCTTAGTTGGCCGCTTAGTGGGGCTGGGACTGGAAGCCAGGCCTCCCAAATCTAAGTCTGGATTAAACCAAGCTTCTGCTTGTGCTATTTTATTTTGGTTTTATTTCTTTATTGTCAACTGGGTTATAATATTGCAAACAATAGAAACTAATTCTTTTCACTTAGTGAAAAAGGATGTGAATTCAAAGTAGGGGGTAGTTCACAGAATTGAAGGAAAATTCTGGCCTTAGCAAGGCCAGAAATAAGGAGAGCATTTGGACTCTGGGTAGGAAAACCAAGGGAAAGCTTCTGGGCTCCATTTTCAGGAGGGTTAGTGTGTAATTCAAATGTGGGCCATCAGTGAGTGCTCTAGTGACCCTTCTTCAGAGCTCCGAGAAGGAGAGTGAGGGGCATATGACTCAGCTAGGTCCACCCCTGGCCAGGAAGGCCAGACCTCTAAATTGATACACAAAAGAAAACACAGAATGAGGGAGAAATAGTTTCTCAAAGAAAATCATTACCAAAAGAATGGGGTCAGGTGTTGTTAGGCAAAAAAGAGATGTCGTGCAGAAGGGGTCTATATTCTTTTAACTGAAAATTGGAGCACTTGGTATGAAAGTATTCACTCTCCAGAATTTTGAAAATTGGGGGGCCATCTAGAGCTTGCACAACTTCAGGGGGTCCCATTCATGTTATATTCTTAACCATTCTTGTTGTAGTCTGTGTAAGTGGTGCCTGCTCAGAATATCCGAGACAAGAACTGGCCTGGCCATCCCCAAAATCCAGCATGTAGAGTCATTGTCTTTTTTAGAGGTCACTCAGATTTCATGCTTAAAACTCCATATTAGAAGTCAGGAGAGATGGGAATAGTATCAAAGACTAAATTGTTCATACTAAACAGGCAGATTTCACAGAAAATTACCCTGACCTGAATCTTTGTAGCACTAAAGACCATAATCAATAGATTTTACATAGTGTAAATATTTATGTATGCTTAGTGTTTATAAAACTCTATGTAACTTCAGCCTGAGTTTCCTGAATTTTATCTTAGATTCAGCAGCTTAGTTGGCCACTTACAAAAATATATTCAGGTATACTGTACATATAGTTAAATGTATCCATTTTAAGTATATAGTTCTATGAATTTTGTCAAATAAATATGCCACGTAATTGTCACTTCAAACAAGGTATAAAACATTTCTGTCATTCCATGAAGTATTTTCATGCCCCTTTACAATCAACTTCTCCCTACGAAGGTAACCGCAGATATAATTTTATCACTGTAGATTAGTTTTGCCTATTTTAGAAGTTCATATTAAATGGAATCAAAATATAATTTCACTTTTCTGTCTAGCTTTGTTCACTCAATATACGTTTTTTGAGATTCATCCAAATTATCAGATTTGTCTTTTATGGCTTTTCATGATCTGTCTCTAAAATATTTGCATACCCCAAGGTCATGAAGATTTTTTTCCTTTGTTTCCTTCTAGAAGTTATTCAATTTTGTACTTTTAACTCTTACATTTAGCTCCATGACCTATTTCAAGGTAATATCTTTCAGAGTTTGTATTTTTCCTTACATATATCCAATTCCAGCATCATTTGTTGATGGACTCTTTATTCTTTTAAAATAATTACTTTATTAAGATATAATTGACATACTATAAAATTCACTTTTTTAAAGTGTAAATTTCAGTGGTTTTTTAGTATAGTCACCAGGTTATGCAACCATCACTAGTATCTAATTCCCGAACATTTTTAAGTCCCCAAGAAGAAACTCTGTACCTATTGGCAGTCACTTCCCATTCTCCCCTCCTTTCAGCCCCTGGAAGCCACTCATCTACTTTCTGTCTCTATGGATTTGTCTGTTCTGAACATTTCATATAAATGGAATTATACATATGTGGCCTTTTATGTCTGGCTTCTTTCACATACCATGTTTCAGGGTTCACCCATGTTGTAGCAAGTGTCAGTACTTTACTCCTCTTTATTGGACCCTTTATGCTATACCGTTGATCTACATATCTACTTTTATTCTTGATTACTGAAGCTAAGTCTTAAAATCAGGGAGTGTGAGTCCTCCAACTTTGTTCTTTTTCAAAATTGTTTTGGCTATTTTAGGTCGTATGAATATAAATTTTTTAATTAGCTTCTCAGATTCTGTAAAAAGCCTGTTGGGATGTTGATTGGGAGAATGTTGAATTTACATCTTAATAATATTGAGTCTTCCGATCTATGAACTTTGTATCTCCATTTAAATATTCTTTAATTTAACTCAGCAATGTCTTGTAGTTTTCAGCATACAGTCTTGCATTTATTTTGTTAAATTTATTCACATGTATTTTATGTTTTTGATGCTATTATAAAAGGTATGTTGTAAAATTTTTATTCTCTAGTATATAGAAATAGAATTTGTTTTTGAATATATTGACCTTGCATCCTGTGACCTTGCTTAATTCACATATTAATTCTAGTACGTTTTGGGGGATTCCTTAGAATTTTCTATATATACAATCATATTGCCTGTAAACACTGTTTCACTTCTTTCTAATCTGTGTATCTTTTATTTCTTGTTCTTATCTTATTGCGCTGGCTAGGACCTGCAGTCAAATGTTGAATAGAAGTCATGAGAGGGCATCTTTGCCTTTCTTCCAATTTTAGGCGGAGAATATTCATTGTTTGACCATTTAGTATGACATGAGCTATAGGTTTCTCATGAATATGTGTTGAATTTGGTTAAGTGTTTTTTCTGTATCTATTGAGTGATCATATGGTTTTCTCCTCCATTATGTAAATGTGGTGAATTACATTGTTTTTGTTTTTGTTTTTTTCAAATTTTAAACCAACCTTGCAGTCCTGGGATAAACTCCTCTTGGTCATGGTATATTATTTTTATCTTATTGTCTTGCTAATACTTTGTTAAGGATTTTTGCATCTATATTCATGAAAGATATTGCTCTGTAATATTCTTTTCTCATAACACTTTTGCCTGGTTGTGGTATCAGGGCAAAGTTGGTCTTATAAAATGAACTGGAAAAGTGTGCAGAGAACACCCTGTATCTTTTTACTTGATTTGAATGGACTGTGTATATAAGTGAACATTTTACTGGGAGATATTAGGGAAGGAGAGATAACTGTAGGCATAAAGGACCAAATCAATTTGTCAATCTGAAAGAGATTATTTGAGTCAGTCCTCGGGCCCACACTTACCGCTGGAGATGGTGAATTAAAATGGAGATGTATCAGGACTCTCCTGCCAACTATGGAGAACAGAAACTTCTTGAGCACCTTCCATATGACAGGTATCTGTGGGAAAACGTCTGGTTAGTTTCCAAAGCAGAATGGGTCTGCCAGGACAAACATTTCACACACCTAACAAATTGTGCTGTGAATTAAGTCAGGGAAAAGAGAATTTTTTTTAAAAAAATGATAAAGGTCATAGATAGGCTCTCAGGGATCTCACTAATGAGATGACAATAAGAAAGGCACATGAAATGTTTAAAGACAATAAAAAGAGAGAAGCTATTTTTCAGTTTGGCTGTATGAAAGAAATAACAGCCAGATCAAAAGTTCACAGGTGGGTGTTCTGAGACGGTAGGGATCAGGATGGATCCATATAATCAAGAAAGGCTTCCCAGAGGAAGAGGGATTTGGGCTGGTTCACTAAGGACTGGCAGGACTTGGATTTAGACAACCAAAGGTAGTTTCAGGGGATCAGGCAAACCTCACTGGAAGGAAATTGGGTGCGTGGATTGGTGGGGAAGGGAATTGGGGGGTGGCATTCTTGGGCCTCAACTGCTCCTGGGAAGTTCTTAGATAAATGCACCTATCATTCTGTACTGCCATTGCTCATTATTTTGTTTCTTTCCCCTACTTGAGTAGCATCTTGAGTGCAGAGACCTTGTTTGTTCATCAATGGATCCCCAGCACTTGGTACAGTATCTGGCACATAGTTGCTCATGAGTTATTGTTGAATAAATGAGCCAATGGAGAGGCTCTTACTGTTAATTTGAAAAATATAGGCTACAGGTGCCTCATGGGGTGACCTGGCTTTTGGAGCCATGTAACCAATCAATGTGATAGCTTGTGGAGGCGAAATCTCAGCAGATCCCCCTAAAGAAAAGCCGTTGGTCGGCTCTAAATGTGCCTTTTCTATTTTACCAAACTCAATTCTGATTACATGTTAGAACCACCTGGGGTGTTTAAACACAGACACCTGAGCCCCACCTCAGACTGATTAAATCAGAATCTCTGGGAGTGGTGCCCAGGATCGTTTTTTTCCCCCCCTTTTAAAAGCTCCCCAGGTGATTCTAAAATCAGCCAGGATTGAGAACCACTATGCCACACTGTTACTTTTGTTCTAGATAACTAAGTGGGCTTTTAAATGTGACAGCTGTAAATGACTAAGCTTGCAGTATAAATGCTTATTACTGCCACATTGTAATTATATCCATGATGATTTCCTCTCTCCATCCCTCCCTCCCTCTCGCTCGCTCTCTCTCTGTTGGATGTCTTTTAAATAAAAGACTGAAAGTCTTTACATCTTTATAAACAAAACTAGCAAACCAAGCGTAACATTTTTGACTGAGTAGTGAAATTCTAGTTTAAGTAGTGAAATTGCTGTAGTGTGACTGTAAACAGAGCTACTCATAAATTACCCCCAATCAAATGCTGAGTCTGAGGAAGAATTTCAGTGTAACTTTTTTTTTCTTTCCTCTTTCTGACTCTTTTTTTTTTTAAAAAATCTGCACCTGTGTCCTGTCTGCATTTCTTAGCAATAACCACCTTATAAATTCTATCAAATGCATAACTTTATAAGAAATATGGCATAAAAAGCAACTGGTTTCTAGTAGGAAATCATGGAACTGGGTCTAAACTAGAATAAAGTGAATTTTGTCCTAAGGCAGACAGCCCAGTAGTGAAATCTTGCCTCCAAACTTTAATCTTTCTAGAATAGACTTTAGTATGTCAAATTTTATTTGTGATGTGAGACATTTTATTCACAATTGGAAGAAATACCTGTGAACAAAAGTAAATATTAATTACGATCTAAGGCAACAGTTCTCATATGGAGATGATTTACCCCCAGGGGCCATTTGACAATGCTGGAGACATTTTTGGTGTCCCGGCTGTGTGGGAGTGTACTACTGGCATGTAGTGGGTACAGAACAAGGATGCTGCTAAACATCCTACAGTGCATGGGTCAGCCGGCACAATTATCTAGTCCAAAATGTCAATAGTGCCGAAATTGGGACACCCTGTTGTTGTCAGTAAAGAATGGGAATGAATCCATATCTTAATGGCCCCAAGAAATATCTTCATGCTCCAGGAGATTTGGGCTTCAATAAACAAGGAAATCTTGTGGCAGCTGGGCCCTCAGGATTGTTTCTTGTTTGGAAGCAGTCTCATTTCAGCTGGTCATGGCCGATGGTCGGGCCTCCCTCCTCTCGCCCCCTTTCCATTATTGGGAGCGGGCTTTTTGTGAAGCATTTGCAGAGGCATCTTTTGGAGCATTTCTGTGGTTTTGTTGTTTCTCAACAGAAATTCTAATTTTTAGGTACCCCCTAATAATAAAAAGAACAACAATAACAATAATATTTAAGGTCCTTATGCTTAGAAATGAAATAAATTCAAATATAAAACCTAATTTCCATTTATGCATATATTTAATGCAGAAGAGTTGAACTTGATAAATAAACTTGTTTTAAAGTGAAAGAACAACCTAACTGAACATTATCACACATTCTTTAACATTAAATTAAGTATGAGATCCGAGTTCGGTGATTTCCTCCCTTCCTTCTCCCATCTTCCCTTCTGGAATAGCCCTTGCCAAATACTAGTGTTCATTTTGGGTAAACTAGATTTGCAATTTCTGTATACTTTCTAGGTGCAACTTCTTTAAAACAGTGGATTTTCTTTAAGATCTGCTGAGCTTATACTCCCTTAAGCTAGCACACTGACTGGGTCCTTTTTTTTTTTTTTTTAAAGCCAGGTTCTTTAAAATGCCAGTCTTAACTCACTGTTCAGCCTACCTGCTCTTTTCATGTCATGGGACCACTCTCCGAGGCACCTTAAAACAATAACGTAGCTGTGGTGTGGCAGATAGAAAACCTAACTAGGACCTCCTAAATTAAATACAAATGGAGACAATAACCCCCCTTTTACAATGTGTTTTTAAGGAGTTGAGTTAATATAATACTTGCTAACACTTTTTGCATTTCCTGTGTGCCAGGAGTGGTTCTAAATGTTTTACATGTATTAATTTGCTGTGTACTCACAACAACTGCTGGAAGGTATTATTATTACCTCCAATTTACAGACGAGGAAACTGAGGAGACATTGAGTAACTTGCCCAAGGCATACAACTAGCGAGTAGTTAAAGCTGGACATGATGTTGACGCTGCCTGGCTCGGAGGTCACACTCCCAATCACTGCACCATACCGTGTGTGTTTGCCAGGTTATAACACGAGTTCTTAGTCACAGGTTGGATGCACTTCATTCAGATTCATTCATCTGTAAAGCAAATTTGACTTCACAGTCAAGTTGCTTCCCTATTTCCTGTATTGCTTACTAAACTCTACTGTAGAACAATCTGTTGCTGATCAGACTTTCTGCACTGCAAGTTGCATATACTTTCTTGTCAAATAAATTTCAAGGAATAAATGGAAAGTACTTCTCTGCCTGCTTATATTGGGTTTTGTTTGACAGATAATTTTAGAAATGGGCACTGGCTTGGATGCCATCTGCTAAATTTTTCAGGAATTTTGTGGGCTTATAAACAAGACCAATTTTATATAAACTTACAATTAAATAAACCTACAATTAAATAAGTTATATTAAAACAAAGATAAAACTCTAGAGAACAGTCTGGCAGTTTCTTATAAAGTTAAACATATGCTTAGCATATAATCTAGCAATCGCAGTCCTAAGTAATTACCGCAGAGAAATATGAACTTACATTCATATAAAAGCCTATACACAAATGTTCATAGCAGCTTTATCTGTAATAAAAACTAGAAACAACCCATATGTCTTTCAACAGTGAGTCAATAAACTGTGGTATATCCATACCATAGAATACTACTTAGCAATAAAGAGGAACAGACTATTGATATATATGGCAACTTAGATGAATCTCAAGGGCATTATGCTGTGTGAAGAAAAAGCCAGTATCATAGGGTTACATGGTATATGATTCCACTTATATAACATATTCAAAGAGACAAAATTATAGTGACGGATAATACATCAGTGGTTGCCAGGGGTAGGTGTTGGGGTGAGGGTGTGACTATGAAGGGGTGGTACAGGGGAGTTTTTATTATGGTAATGAAATAGTTTAGTATCCTGATTGTGGTGATGTTTATGTGAATCTATATGTGTAATAAAATTTCATAGAACTATACACCACCACCTCCCAAAAAAAGATTACAATCTAAAAACTCATGAAATCTTAATAAAGTCTGCAGCTGAGTTAATAGTATTGTATCAGTATCAGTTTCCTGATTTTGACAATGTTCTATGGTTTGGGGAGGTATTATCATTGGGAGAAGCTGGAGGAAGGACACACAGGAACTCTGTACTATTTTTCATGAGTCTTAAACTATTTAAAAATAAGTTATAAAAAAGCCCCTCAAAATAAGAATGGACTGAAAACATGGGACAACATGGATATATCTCAAAAACATTATGCTGTGCACTGTATGAGTCCATTTATATGAAGTTCTAGAGGCAAAACTAATCCATGATGATAGAAGCCAAAAAGTAGTTGGGGGTATAAATTGATTGGAAAGGGAGACAAGGGAACTTTCTGGGGTGATAGTAATGGTCTATGTCTTGTTTTGGGTGGTAATTGTACAGGTGTATTTAATGGTCAAAACTTACCAAACTTAAGAAATGAGCATTTTATTGTGTGAAATTATTAAATCTCTATAAAAACATGTACAATGAAAACAAAACAGAAAAAAAAGCAAAGGTAAATAAATGCCCCAAACTCATCATTTCCTTATTAATTTACTATTACCCAGGGTCTTGAGATTTATGTCTGTTGTATCTGTATGATGGAAACACTGTGTGGCAGGAGGCTACCAGGTATATCCTCCTAGCTCAGCATTTGGTGACTTTCCTCCCACTTGCCCAGCATTTTTTACAAATGAGAAAATCAAAAGTTCAGGAGAGAGGTGAGGTCTGGAGATTTAGATTTGGGAGCCTTTTGGGGTATGGATGGAATTGGAAATCATGGAAATAAATAAGATGGTCCAAATTGAGATTGAAGAATAACAAATCAAGGCAGACTGGACAGAGCCCTAAGAAACATCGACATTTAAGGACCTGGCAGAGGAAGAGGATCCCAGATGTGAGACAGAGAAGGACAGCTAGAAGAAAATAGGAGAGAGTGGAGTCACAGAAACCAAGAAAAGGAAGAGTTTCAAAGGAGATGTACTCAGAGGGTCAGGTGCTACAGAGATGTTAAAAAAAAATAAAAAAGTTTATTAGATTGGACAGCCAAGAAGGAGATTGGTGGTGGCCTTAGAAAGGTCAGGGAAAGGATTTATTTCAGGGCCCCTCTAGCCTGTTTTTCATATCATGGCAGATGGCACAATCATCCATTTAGCTTTCCAAGTTGGAAATCTGAGAGTCATCTTAGAATCCTTCTTTCTGATTTCCTAGTCTAGGTGATCACTAAGACTTTGGATGATCTGCCAAAATATTTCTCACTTCTACCTCACCCCCCTCCCCTACATCCATTGCCTTCGTTCATTCACTTTCTTGCCTGGACAACTGCAGCAACCTCCTGTCCTCCAACCAATCCAGTCCTCCTTTCAGAGTGGTTTTCTAACCTACTTATCTGGTCATCTCACTTCCATGTTGAAAAACATTATGCAAAGGTTCCATTCCCCATAGCTGGTGTTTGTAACCATGTATCCATGAATCTGGTAAGATAAAATGAAAATTGTTTGTGACCATGTGCATGCAAACCTCTTGAGAGAGGCATAGCTGTAATCAGAAACTCTGAGTAGTCCAGAACACAAAAACATTTAATAATGTCTTTAATCAAAATACCTTCTCTGGCCAAAACACAAAGCCATTCATGAGCCGGGTCCCATCTCCCCATCTGCTCCACCTGCTACTGCCCCTTGTACCTTATGGACCAGCAAAACAACTTTGCTTGTAGCATCTAGAATGTGTCATATTCTCGAACTTTTCAGGGTCTTTGTATGGATGATTCCTTTTGCCTGGAATGCCAGCCCTTTCCTCTCTCTGCTTTTTACCTTCAAGTGTCACTTTCCTGGACAACCTCTGCTCCCTGCACTCCCACTGGGCCTACTTATATTCGTTGTGTTCTGTTATAATTGCTATACCATACGTGTCTGTCTCCCTCCGGACTACAGGCTTCTTGAGGGGTGTAGCTATGTCATTTCATTCGTGTGTGCCCAGCACCTAACATGGCATCTCTCCTGTAGAATGAACAAATGAAGCGATCAATAGGACAAATATGTGGACCTTTCACTTTTAGGTGCTCTTGATCAAACTACAGAATGGATAAAAGAATCTGTGAATGAAGAATTACTTTCTCTTTCTGAGACCGCTTTAACTCCTGGGGCTGAAAGTAGTTCCAAACCAAGTCTGAGCCCTACATTGGTGCTAAATAACAGTTACTTGAAACTATTACAGTGGGATTACCAGAAAAAAGAATTACCAGAGGTGAGTGATTTTTTTTTTCTTCCCCCAAGTCTTCCAATATCTTAATTCTTAAATTCTGTGAATCAATTGGTCTCTCTGTTGCATGTAGTTAATGACTTTACTGAAATCAGATAAAAATGGGAGTTTGGATATAACATTGTTTATTTTACATTTTCATGGTATTGAGCTTCCCTTTCTATTTTTACATCTTAAATAAATATGCTAGACACTCATGACAGATGGAGCACGTCTTCAGGAACTGACAGAAAAACTGAATCAATTGAAAATTATTGCCTGCCTGTCCCTAATTACCAACAACATGGTGGGTGCTATTACAGAAGGCCTACCTGAGCTTGCAAACAGGTTAAAAAGGATTTCAGCTGTTCTACTTGAAGGCATGAACAAAGAGTAAGTTCCTAATGTTTGTATGTGCTCCTCCTTTTATTAAGGCTCTACATGTGTTTCAGAAAATATGAATAATCGTGGACATCTGGATGTGATATTCAGGACAGTACTTTAGAGAAGCTTTTTTATACCTTTTTTTCCTAGAATTTCTTTTAATATCTCTGAATGCTTAAGTGTCCTTTCATAGGAAGGGAGAGGTCTCTCCCATGACAAGTGCCAGGGTGAGTGCAGTGTTACCATTTATGATGGGTGTAAGCTAGAGCTCTTCTTTGACAAAAAAAAAAAACAAAATAAAACAAAACAAACAAACAAATCCTAAAATGGAAACCCACTGAGTTTGATCGTTAGAATGCTCTATCAAAGAGGGCTTTCCAAGTTAAATTGTTCTGACTCCATCATTTTTCTGCAGTGAAATCCTTTCTTTACTAGCTTCACAGATCCAGCCTGCTTCTGAAGTCTTTAAAAGTGATGGCATCTCTGTCATTCAGAGATGTTACACAAGTCCAGTGAAGGTTTTGTTTTTGCTAAATTCATTTCCCAGTATCATACCTTCATTGAATAGTAGAATCCCATTTAGATTTTGCATTTAGATCATCCTATTGGAAATCCTGTCCCAGGTGGAAAATTCCTGATTTTTGTCAATGGCCAGATGTTTCCACGGGTTTTATACAGGTCAGCTCCTCCTGCTAGTTCCCCTTTCCGGTGTTTTTGGGGGCATGTCCTCTTTACTCCTGTCACTGTGGGGACATGCACCCATCTCCCCCTCCCCACTCATTACTAGAGTGCACATAAATAACTTGATAGAATCCTAGAATATTAAGTGACAGAAGGAGCCCAAGTAGTTACAGAGTCCAAGGTTCTTATTTTGAAAGGAAGCTCAGAGGGAGAAAAGGGTTCGCCTTGGGCCGCACAGCACAAAAAGGGCAAACCAAGGCCTGAGCCCTCTTCCGACTCTCTCTCTCGAGGCTAACCTACAGGCTCATTTATTTCACATCCAGTACCATGGCCTACAGTGAAAAGAAACCTTCTTGGATTTTGCTGCCAGCCTTACCTTAGTATTTTCCCACACTGAAACCATTACTTTCCAGAAACATTTATTTAATACGCCTTTAATGAACACTCAGTGCTGCTTAATTATAAATAGGAAACATACAGCAAAGCGGCTTTCAGGTCAATTCTGCTACCGAATTGCTATATATGCTTAAACAAATTCCTGAATCACTCTGACCCTAATTTCCTTCTTTTGTAGAAAGAGCATAATATTTGTACCTACCGTGGAGTTGTTAGAACTTACGATAATTTCTGTGAAGCACTTAGCACAGGTATCTAGCATATACTAAGTGCTCGATAAACATGAGCTATTAGTAACTATCAGTTGTTAGAGCATCTGCTTTTTAGTTGTTCTGCCTATCTGGTGGTTTTATTGTTTTGTTTAATTTTTTCTCCTGTGTTAGGAAATGAATACAGTCAATTTTCAGTTGTCCTCATTATGGATGGTTTAGATGATAGCATTCATAATATTAAACAGCAGGTAATCCAGATAGTCAGAAAACCAAGATGTCATTTATATTTGGTTGGGTAAATTATTTTTAAAACTAGCAAGAGTTTACCTTCTTTATTGTGAATAGGAAACCATGGCTTATGCTGAAATTAATTTTTCCTTTAGTGTAAGAACTCACTGATAAAAAGCAAGAGGAAATAGGGCAGTACCTTTCAATGGATAAAAAATCAGTAGGCTAAAATTTTGCCACAGATAATCCACCCTTGTAAGACAGGTCCTGTGTGGATTTGGGACAAATTCCAGTCAAGGCAGGACACCAAGGATTTATTTATTATTGCTGTGAATGATCATAATGGTGATAAATAGTTTTTGTCTTTTTCTTCTTCTCATTAAGCATTTATTATGTGCCTAACAATCTAAGAGCTAATATAGTGGCATAGCAAGTGGAATGTCAGAATTTGCTAAGTGGTAGTCAGGATTGGAACCCAGGATAACATGGCACCACAGTTCATGCTCTAACTCTCTGCATGGCAAAGCCTCCTTTCATTGGGCTCTTCTCTCATCCTTTACTTCCCATTTTGCATAGTTATCTTAAAGACTCTCTCTGTATAAATCATTTCCCAATAGTGTGACACCAACAGTTCCCCTTTCTAAAATACCTCTTTTTCCTTACCTATTAAATAACCCACCCCTAATTGCTTTTTGCTATTTCCTGGACTTTCTGTTTGGGATTGTTTATCAGTTACTTGAAAGCAATAATGGAAGGGAGCTTCTTATCCTTGGTTGTGATGAATAAAGGGTACTAGGAAAATTGTCTTTATAGAATTGTCTTCTGAAAATCTTCCTGTCTTGTTTTTGATGGGTATTATAGATTTGCTACTCAGGCACAGATTAATAACTTGATTCTACCACAATTTTGGAAATTGAAAAAATTTTGGAAACTGAAAAAATCCATGAATGAATTCACTCAGACCAAGGGGTTTGTTTTAAGAAGTGAATAGGTATTTTCTTTCCCTTTCTAAAAGCCCTATATATAAATAGGGTTTCACACTTCTTTTCAGGGACCACATTTTTCTGCCTCTGCTTTCCTATTTAAACTCTACCTAAACCACTGAGTAGTTTTAAGCATTTGAAAATCTGCAATGTATGAGAATTGGTGGTTGGGAGTTTTTATTTTCTTAATTCATACTAATAGAAGTGATTATTATCTGTATAAAAGAAAATTGGTAGACATTTGAAACAAGTATATATACATATATTATTTAAAACCTGATGAACAAAAACTGTCCCTAATGGAAACTTGTTTTATGTTTTATTGTAGGACATTTAACTTGAAGGAAGTCCTGAATTCGATTGGTGTTCAGACTTGTGTTGAGGTTAACAAGACCCTAATGGAAAGAGGTTTATCCACATTAAATGCTGAGGTTCAAGCTAATCTTGTAGGTCAGTTTTCAGGCATCGAAGAGGAGGATAATCCTATCTCATGCTTGATTGGTGGGTCCTCATGTTTTTATTGGTTTCTGCTTCATTTCCAATTTGCTTTTACTTGCTGGTTTTGTCTAATGTTAAATGTCAGTTAAATTTTAATCTTAAACATATTACCTGCCTCCTTTGGAGGATAAATATTGAAAATTTGAAGAATTTCAAAGGTCTGGGACTCATTGTTTCTGTGTATACGTAGTGGAGTTGTGGCATGTTTCAGGGGCCTTCAATCTTACTATTCAACTAACAAGTTGTATGAAAAAATAACATAATGCTGCCAGTAATGTTTTAACATTCTAAATCGATAGCATATAAACAAAACAATTCAAACCAGCTGGCAGTATACCCACAGAAAGTACATACTGGTTCTGCTGTGAGCAAGCCTAAGGGAGCTGAGCTCCTTTCCTAATCAATCTTAAAGAGACAAAGAGTTAAAAACCTGTGAAACTGGGAGGCATAATGAGTAGGCTTTTTTGTACTTTTTTGGAAGAATATCAGTTTCAAACTGTGTTGGTGAATTGGGGGAATGGAAAATGTATCAGCTAGGACTTTTTCTGTTACCAGTGACAGAGAATCTAAGCTTCGAAAGTAGCGTAAGCAAAAACTGATTTCACATTCTCGTATAACTGAAAAGACCAAGAGTAGGGCTGGCTGCTGGTACAGGCTAGTCAGAGCTCCACAGCTCAATCTGCATCACCAGAACTAGTTTCCCATCTTCCATCTCTGAGCTTTGCCTTCCACTGGGCTGGCTTCCTTCACAGGCAGACTCTTCCCTCATGATAGCAAGATGACTTCACCTCCAGCCTGCATCTTTCCGTGCTTGAGTCAAGTGAAAAACAAGTAGTCTGCCTCCCCTTTTGCTGAAACAACAACCCCAGAATTGAGTCTCTGGCTCCAGCTGGGCTGACTTTAGATCATGTCCCATTCTTGATTCAGTCATGATGGCCAAAGGGGAAGGAATTTAAGCCTGAGACGTGTTCTATTCCTGGAGCCAGGGTGGAGTCAGGTTTACCCGTAACAACTGTGCAGAGCGTAAGGAAAAGATGGTTTTCCCCAAACAAAATCAGGATATTGTGGCCATAAGGTGGAAAGGGTGGTGTGTGGCAACAAGCAAATGTCTCCTACAGACAGTGAGGAATAAAGATTAGAAAGAAGGAAAAAAGTAAGTTTTCAAAATATAATGTTAACTGCCCTAAGAATGCAAATACATTTTATTTATATTGTATTTGTATTTGAGGCTTTCGAGTGGTTTCAGTTCTTCTTAACCTGGGGACTTGGAATGCTGGGGAATCCAGACCACACAGGGGACAAGTAGCTCAGGTCTGGATCCTGCCCCAAAAGAGTTGTACAGCACTGTGGGCCGCAAGAGGGATTGCTGCTGAGAGGTAGCAGATGATAACAGTAACAGACACGATTTAACCACAGCCCTTCCCTGTATAACATTTCTTTATGTGCTGACATGCATCTGTTCTCACAGCATGTGGTCTGCAGCTGGACAGCCACACTCCCAGTTCATACCTGGGTGATTAGGTTCCTGAAAGGAAGGGGGGTAAATGGATATGAGACATTACCTAACAGTCTCTGCCACATGCTATATCCCCACTAGCATGAAGTCAGGGTACATGTTTCTGCACTGCTATATCCTTGTGTCGTGTGGGGCCCCTCGATGACATTAAATATTTGTGGAGTGGGTGAATCCCCATTTCACAGGAGAGGCATCTGAGATGTAGAGAGGTTACATAACCCTTGCCCAAGGTCACACAACCAGCTGGAACTGAACTGGGATTCTTACCTAGCCCGTCTGACTCCAGAGCTCATAGGCTGAACTGCTCTGATTGGCACTGCAGTCAGAGCTGGAGCCCTGCCGCTTGTTGGCAAGGTAGCCAGAGAGTCAGAGTGTACCCTGCACCCTTGCTTTAGATAAAGGAAGTACTCACAGTGTCAGAAGGGAAAGGAAAGCTGGGGGCCAGAACATGCCCCACCCCAAGGTGGCCTGTTAAAATCTGGTAAAGCAACTTTTGTCCACCCTACTCTCTCTAGGCCAATTTTCCTGTCCTTTTGCAAATTGAAAGCAGCCTTTTTTTAAACCTCATTCGAAGTATTGTTGCCCTAGCAACCTTGAGTGACTCACTTCAGCGGCTCCCCTTCAACCCTGGAAGCCAAGAGCACGCCTTTGGCAGGGAACCCATTTGGCTTTTCCTAACTAACAAACGCTTTTGTCACTTTAGTCTTGGCCTAAAATCTGACTTGTCTGCAGAGGAGACAAAACCACTTGGCGTAATAACAATCTTGAAAGGGTTTCATTCTTTAAACAGTCTTGTGGGAAAGAGCTTGGACCATGTCTGTGATGAAAATAGACCTAGGCCCAAGAGAGTCAAGCATCCAGTCTAAAGAGAAATTTGGTGCAGAGTTAACTCTTAATTGTCTGCCTGGAGAGATCCCTGGGACATAAGAAGGGCTCAACCAGTGTTAGCCATGGTTTTCCACCACTGTACAGGTACCACAATCTGCCTTCTGTTGTTCTTAGTTGATGTGCTATTAATTTACCAACAGGACTATAATTCCACTTTACTCTTAGCCTTTTAAAAAGAGAATTAGAAAGGGAGTTTTCTCTCAAACCAATTTTTCTCAAGTGTGTACCAAAACTGGGTAAAAATTATTTATGGATTACCAGCTTTATAGATTTTTTGCATGCCTATAACCATCTATTTTTTAAAAATTAATTTTCAATTGTACAGGAGTCATTTCTCCTTGTTGAAAAATTACAGACGAGGCTCAAGTCGTCTTTAACTACCTTCTTCAACCTCCACTTCCTTCCAACTTTTCATTGCTTTAAGTATGGTGTTTATCTTTTTAGACCTTTTTCATTCCATTTTTACTTAAATTCATTCAGTATTTATGATGTGCTTGCCACAGGCCAGACCAGGGATATAAAGATAAAAAAGACATAGTCTTCACCCTTGGAGAGTTCACTGTGTAGGAAGGAAGATAGACACCTTCTGAAGTAACAATGATGTGGTGTGATAGTGTGTTAACAGATGTCAGGGGGAGTCACAGAATGGAGGTAACTTTAGGCCTGGCATTGAAGAATGCATTGGACTTTGGACAGAAATGAAGTGAGATGGAAGGGCTTTCCAGTAAGAAGAAACAATTCTAAGGCATGAGCATAGGACAGATGTCTCTGTGTTTGGGGAACTTTGAGTTCTAGGTCAAGTTCAGCTGGAACACATGATTGTGTGGAGAAATAATTGAAGAAGAAGGCTCCATTAATATTGTTGTCTGACTTCAGTGGAGTGTCTTCTCCTTAGCAATCTTTATTTGTGAGTTTTATATTTTCAAAAGCAAGCAAAAGTCCTTGGGCTATAGCAGGTCTAGTTTGTCCAGTACTATTTGTCCAATACCCTTGCAGCCTAATTATTTATGCATTTGCAAGCCTTTGTACATAGTCTCAAAAGCATGCAAATGCATAAATAATTAAGCATTTGAAGGAATGAAGGAATGAAGGGTGGGAAAGCAGACTGGAGTGCTTGTTGGGGCAGCCATTCCTCAGTGCCTCCTGATTGTTGGTCATGTGTGGGTGACCAGATAATTTATTCTCCAAACCAGGACATTTTGAACATGCTTTTTAAATTATGCCAGAAAAACAGGCATAAACTGGGGCTGTCCTGGAAAAACGTGGACATGTGCTCACCCTTGCCATTTGGTCATTTGGACCCCAAGTTTGCCAGATCTCTAAATTTTTCAAGAGGAAGTAGAAATTCAGATTTTTATGTGAAATCCCCTGGTTTTAAGTGACTTCTATTTTTAAAACCACTATGTTAGCCAAATTAGCTTTACCATACACGACTTACAAACTCAGCTTTAATGTATGCAACTACAATTACGGATGTTCAGTATTGACTTTTTTGTAAAATTTCCTGTCCACCCCCTAGAGAGTTCTACATTCTTTATCAGTTAGTTATTGTTGCATAACAAACCACTCTAAAGTGCTATAACTTAAAAAAAAAAAAACATTTATAATTACTCACAAGTCTGGGGGACAAATGGGTAGTTCTTTTGGTCTTGCTGGACTAACTTATGTATTTATGGTCAGCTATGGCTTGAGTAGGTAGCTCTGCTGATCTTGGCTGGGCTCCATCATGTGTTTGGGAGTTGGTTGGCTATAGGGTGGTCTAAGATGGCTTCGGATGGAACACCTGGTCTTCCCTCCACACAGATGCTCATCCTCTAGCAGCCCCCAGCTTGTTCACATGGCTGTGGCAGGTAGAGAGAGCCGATGAGGGTAATACCTCTTGAAGCTGAGGCTTGGAACTGACATGTGGGCACTTCCACCACATTCTGTGTTGGCCAAAGCAAGTCCTAAGGCGATCCAGATTCAAGGGTTGGGGTAATGACTTCAGCCCTTGATGGAAGGAACCGCAAACCACCCTCTAAATGGCATGGATACAGAAAGGGGTGAAGAATTTGGAGCATTACTGTAATCAACCTACCACAATTACTCATTCTCATTTTTAAAAACTATGTATTTTAATAATAGAACAAATAAAAATACCTTTTTTTCCCCTTCAGATAAACGAATCCAGATGTACATGAAAAGCCTACTTTGTCTTCCAAGCCCTCAAAAATGCATGCCTCCCATACCAGGAGGCCTTGCTGTCATTCAGCAGGAGCTAGAAGTGCTGGGATCTCAATATGCAAACATTGTGAATCTCAACAAACAAGTTTATGGACCATTTTATGCCAATATACTTCGAAAGCTGCTCTTCAATGAGGAAGCCATGGGGAAGGCAGAAGCTTCATTTCCTACAAATTAAAGAGAAACTGACATTGAATAAGAGAATTGGAAATCTAGCACTTGGGTACCCCATCCCTTCCCATCGACAGCATTACAGATGCGGCACATTCTCAGTACTGTCTGTCCGAGGTGCAGTGTTAGCCTGAATCTGTGTAACTCCAGTTATATTAGCATTAGAGAAGACATTCACATTATATAAACCCTACTTGTACATCATTTTCATGTTCAAAAGAGACATTTTTAATGAACAGCCTGCAATTTGTAATTAATTATAAATGTGTTCTTGTAAATGTTTTCTAAAGCATTTATATTTGATTTCTTCATTCAGTCCTCAAGGAGTTGAATTTCCTGACTTGTCACCATCAAATCTAATGTATTTTTAACTTTGGTACAACTTCTTAAAGGGTTGTAGGTTGTAAGAATAACCAAGGGGATGGACATTCTGAATCAATGATGTGAAGTAAGCATAATTGTATTTGAAATGTACAATGACATTTTATTAATGTGTACTAGAAACTTACCTATTAAGTCCTTAGATTCCACAAGTGTACCAAATTACCTTTTATAACACCAGTTGTCAGTATTTGTTTAAAATTTAAATATATTAAGTACATTTTAAAGCTATAAACAAATTTTAGGTAAGACCTCCCTTGTTTGTTTAAACAAATCCCTTCTAAAATTTTATTCTAGAAATTGGTTTCTTCATGCAACTTAACCTGCTCCTGGAGAGAAACAATTTTTGCACAAGTATTTAAGTGAATGTCCTTGCATTTCTCAGGCTATTAATAAAATTTATATAAGATTTTAATATTTTTATGTAAGGCAGAACTAGAATTGGTTTACTTGTAAGAAGCAGCAGGAAAGTTAACAAGAAAACGAGATGTCTCGAGTGAAGTTCACATCTGGAAAAAGAAACAGTTGAACTCTGGATTTCTTAAGCATATAGCTTAACCAGCAAATGCCTTTTGTACTGATTAAATTCTTATCCCTTTGCGACCACAATGCTTTTCTAAGTGTCATTATCTTGCCAAGCTTGAGCAGTAATTCAGGCTTTGCAAAGCTGGGTGCTAGTTATTGAGTTTTAAGAAACCTGCTTGTCTTGGAATTATGTACTACTTTTGAAATGTTAAGGGAAGCAGTATAGTTTGGATGTACTCAATCTGGAAAGTACTTTATTTGCATAAAATATATTTTTATTGTTTTGCTTTCTAAGGACTCATTGAACCTTAGTAACTGAGGGTAGGGGACAAGGTTTAGGAAGTAAAAAAATGTTCCTTTCTTCTCCAACTTCTTTTCCTTACCACTACCTCCACTATTATGGTGTTGCTTAATTATTTTATAAAGTTCTAGGAAATGATTGTGTGAATAAATTATCTCCAATCTTTACATTTGGAGGACTCTGCCAAAATTTGAGGAAATTCTGAATGTCATTTCTTTTTCTCACAGCAACCAATGCCTAAATCAGCCATTCTTTCTATTTACGAAGCTGTGTAAATGGAATCTTATTGAAAAGCACATCATTGGTCTTATCCAGGTTTTTTCTCTTCCAATATTTCTGTTATATCCATATTTTCCTATGCTTAGAGAACATAAGGTGCTGGAGACTTTTGCTTTCATTTTCTCTTAAGCTGTAGTAAAGTATGTTTTCAACTGTGCTCACTTTGGGGCATTGGAAGTAGGAAGGGTCTGATAATAGGCAGGTAATACATAGCATGATTTTTTTCTTGTATACTTAACAGGAAGACCAGGTGGTGCATTTTTTCATTTTCAGATTGGAATCTAGCTGGTATTCTTATATATATTTGTCTATGCTGCACTTGCCAGCAGAAAAACAATGTGCAAATATTTTTAAATGTATTTAAAATGAAGGGCATTCTGTATTTTGTTTTGTTTTGCTTTTTAAGTGGCAAAATAAATCTGAACATCTCAAGTCTGGACTTAGGCAACTACATTTATTAAGATTTTTTTAGTCCTATCCCTTAGCATGTTTATTTGGTTTTTACTTAAATGTTTACTTCTACTTTTGAGCATTTCTTAACATTGTCTTGTTTTGTAATAAAAATTTTATTAAACATCATACACACATTTTCATTCTTATACTGCTAAAACATGTTTTGTGTGCACTAGTTAAATTTTAAATCATTAAAGATTATTTCAAGATGGCCAGTGTTTCCTTGTTGTCTAAACCACCTTTAGGTAACTCAGGGCTGGAATAGTGGACAATCTTCATTGTAGTTGCTCTAGAATGATTCTTCTGCAAATTGTTAGAGCCTTACAGACATCATTATGTTCAGTAGGTCAGTCAGTCAACAAACACCAATTTAGAATCTACCAAGTACCAAGTAGTATCCTAGGTGTTGTGAAACATAGATGATTAGTCAGTTACTGTCCTCAAGAAGGGTGACAGTAATGAGAAGTGAAACAAGAAAGGTACAAACAGTTATTGTATGCCATGTTAAACTTTGGATTTCTGTCCTGAAAGGGATAAAGAATCATTGAATCTTTTGAAACAGGAGAAGTCCATGAATAAATGTATGTCTTGGAAAGATTTTTCTAAATACTGTAATCAGAGAACATTCTACATTTTGAGAAAGAGTAGTTAGTCTAAAACAGGCAGCTAGAAATGAAAAGCCTTGCTTTGCATGATGTGACTTTAACATCCTGTCAAATTCGAAAGGGCTAGGATATTCAAAGACATAAGCACATAGTACAAGCACTAGAAATGTACTCAGATTAATGTAAGCAGAAAAGGAATTTATTGGGTGGGTATTAAGGACTTCAAAGAATCTACTTCATCTGGGGTCCAGGCTTGATAATGGGTAGCTACTAGGGCAATACAACCTGCAGAAACCCAGCTAAGCTGGTTTCAGTACTGTGACTTCAGCGATTGGTTTCTCAACTGTCTTTGCTGCTTTGCCTCATTTGCTCAAGATTTAAAATTCCAGATATCAGCATTCATTTGGCAGAGTCTAGGTCAAGTGCCTAGGCTCTAATTTGCAGGGGATAGAATGAGGAAAAATAGCTGGCTCTTAGACTCCTGTGTTCCCCCAAGTTCAGCCAATTAGGAATTTCTCACAAATAAGGAGGTTATGCTGGGGAGCAGAGAGAGAAAAAATATTCCATTAAAATGTACTGCTTTAGTCTCCTGGCTGCTAAAGCAAATACCACACAGTGGGTTGGCTTAAACAATGGGAATTTATTGGCTCTAGGTTTCAAGGCCAGAGGTCCAAAATCAAGGCATCATCAAGGCAATGCTTTCTCCCAGAAGATCATGGCATTCTAGGGCTGGCTGCCAGTGATCCTTGGCCTTGGAATTTCTGTCACAATGGTAATGCACATGGCGTCTTCTCCTAGTTTCTTTGGGTTCCATTGACTTCTGGCTTCTTTCCGTGGCTTTCTCACTATGTGTCTGAATTTCATTCTGTTTATAAAGGACTCCAGTAATAGGGTTAAGGCCCATCCTGATTCAGTTGGGCCACACCTTAACTGAAATAATCTCATCAAAAGGTCCTATTTACACAGGGTTCACACCCACAGGAATGGACAAAGATTAAGAACATGTATTTCTGGTGTACATAACTACAAACCACCACATGTACACCCATGAGAACTTTTTTTCTTTCTTTTTTTTAACACTCATTCATTGTTTTTTTTTAACTTTATAAAAAAATTAAAAAACAAACATTAAAAAAAAATTTCAAACAAAACCAAAACAAAGGAATAAGGAAAAACAAATAACCTAAAATAACTACATTGCTTCTGTGCCGGTTTGGATGTGTCATGTCCCCCAAAATACCATGTTCTTTGATGCAATCTTGTGGGGGCAGACATGTTAGTGTTGACTAGGTTGGAAGCCTTTGATTTAGTGTTTCCATGGAGATGTGACTCAATCAAATGTGGCCGAGACTTTTGATTGGATAATTTCCATGGAGGTGTTATCCCACCCATTCAGGGTGTGTCTTAATTGAATCACCGGAGACCTATAAAAGTGTTCACAGAATGAGGAGCTGCAGCTTAGAGAAACATTTTGAAGATGGCCATTGAAAACTGACACTGACATTTTGGAGAAAGCCATTTGGAAATGCAATCTGGGAGCAAGCAGACACTAGTCATGTGCCTTCCCAACTAACAGAGGTTTTCCAGATGCCAACGGCCTTTCTCCAGTGAAGGCACCCTATTGTTGATGCCTTACCTTGGACACTTTATGGCCTTAAGACTGTAACTTTGTAACCAAATAAACCCCCTTTATAAAAGCCAGTCCATTTCTGGTATTTTGCAAAATGGCAGCATTAGCAAACCAGAACAGATTTCAACATGTTCCTATCCTACTCCGAGAAAATTAACAAACCATAACCAAAGGAATAAGAAAAACAAATAACCTAAAATAAATACATTGTTTCCAATATGTTCCTACCATACCCCAAGAAAATAAACTATAACCAAACAAAGGAATAAGAAAAACAATAGCCTGAAATAGCTACATTGGTGCCAACTTGTTCCTACCATACCCCCCAAAATTAACAAACCATAGTCATTCCTGAGCATTCCCATAACTTATCTGTTCTAATTAGATTGTCATTCCCCCTTCACTATTTGCTGTCTATCACTAGGTCCCCTACAATCTACAATATAAACTATTTATTTTACATTTTTCACAGAGTTCATATTAGTGTAATATACAATATTTTTCACAGAGTTCATATTAGTGTAATATACAATATCTCTCTTTTTGTGCCTGGCTTATTTCACTCAGCATTATGTCTTCAAGGTTCATCCATGTCATATGTTTCACAACATCGTTCCTTCTTACTGCTGCGTAGTATTCAATTGTGTGTATATACCACATTTTGTTTATCCACTCATCTGTTGAAGGACACTTGGATTGTTTCCATCTCTTGGCAATTGTGACTAATGCTGCTATGAACCTTGGTGTGCAGATATCTGTTCATGTCACTGCTTCCAGATCTTCTGGGTATATACCAAGAAGTGAAATTGCTGGATCGAAGGGTAATTCTATATCTAGTTTTCTAAGGAACCACCAGACTGTCTTCCAGAGTGGCTGTACCATTATACAATTCCACCAACAATGAATAAGAGTTCCAATTTCTCCTCATCCTATCCAGCATTTGTAGTTTCCTGTTTGTTTAATGGCAGCCAATCTAATTGGTGTGAGATGATATGTCAATGTGGTTTAAATTTGCATCTCCCTAATAGCTAGTGAAGCTGACTATTTTTTCATGTGTTTTTTGGCCATTTATATTTCCTCATCAGAGAACTGTCTTTTCATACCTTTTGCCCATTTTATAATTGGGCTGTCTGTACTATTGTCCTTGAGTTGTAGGATTTCTTCATATATGCAAGATTATCAGTCTTTTATCAGTTACATGGTTTTCAAATATTTTTTCCCATTGAGTTGGCTGCTTTTCACCTTTTTGACAAATTCCTTTGAAGTACAGAAGATTTTAAGTTTGAGGAGTCCCCATTTATCTATTTTTTCTTTTGTTGCTTGTAATTTGGGAGTAAGGCATAAGAAGTGACCTCCTAATACAAGTTCTTGAAGATGTTTCCCAACATTATCTTCTAGGAGTTTTATGGTACTGTCTCTTATACTGAGGTCTTTAATCCATTTTGAGTTAATTTTGGTGTACAGTGTGAGGTACGGGTCCTCTTTCATTCCTTTGTGTATGGATATCCAGTTCTCCCAACCACATTTGATGAATACATTGTTATGTCCCAGTTCAGTGGTTTTGGGGGCCTTAACAAATATCAGTTAACCCATAGATCTGGGAGTCTATCTCTGAGTTATTAGTTTGATTCCAATGATCAATATGTCTGTCTTTGTGCCAGTACCATGCTGTTTTGACAACTGTGGCTTTACTATAGGCTTCAAAGTCAGGGAGTGTAAGTCCTCCCACTTTGTTTTTCTTTTGTAGAATGTTTTTAGCAATTCGAGGCATCTTTCCCTTCCAAATAAATTTGATAACTAGCTTTTCCAAGTCTGCAAAGTAGGTCGTTGGAATTTTGATTGGAATTGCATTGAATCTGTAGACAAGTTTGGATAGAATTGACATCTTAATGACATTTAGCCTTCCTATCCATGAACATGGAATATTTTTCCATCTTTTTAGGTCTCCTTCTATTTCTTTTAGTAAAGTTTTCTATGTATAGGTCTTTTACATCCTTGGTTAAGTTTATTCCTAGATACTTGCTTTTTTTAGTTGCTGTTGAGAATGGGATCTTTGTGTGTCTCTTCAGTTAGGTCATTTCTGGTGTATAGGAACATTACTGACTTAAGTGCATTAATCTTGTATCCCGCTACTTTGCTAAATTTGCTTATTAGCTCAAGTAGCTGTGTCATCTATTTCTCAGGGTTTTCCAGATATAAGATCATATCATCTGCAAATAATGACACTTTTACTTCTTCCTTTCCAATTTGGATGCCTTTTATTTCTTTGTCTTGCCGGATTGCTCTGGCTAGCCCTTCTAGCACAATATTGAATAACAGTGATGACAGCGGGCATCCTTGTCTCATTCCTGATCTTAGAGGGAAGGCTTTCAGTCTCTCACCATTGAGTACTATGCTGACTGTGGGTTTTTCATATATGCTCTTTAACATATTGAGGAAGTTTCCTTCAGTTCCTACCTTTTGAAGTGTTTTTAATGAAAAAAGGATGTTGGATTTTGTTGAATGCTTTTTCAACATCTATTGAGATGATCATTTGATTTTTCCTTTTTGATTTGTTAATGTGTTGTATTATATTGATTGATTTTCTTATGTTGAACCTATCTTGCATGCCTGGAATGAACCCACTTGGTCATGGTGTATGATTTTTTTAATGTGTCTTTGGATTTGATTTGCAAGTATTTTGTTGAGAATTTTTCCATCTATATTTATGAGGGAAATTGACCTGTAGTTTTCCTTTCTTGCAGCATCTTTATCTGGTTTGGGTATGAGAGTGATGTTAGCTTCATAAAATGAGTTAGGTAGTGTTCCATTTCCTTCAATTTTTTGAAAGAGTTTAAGTAAAATTGGTGTCAGTTCTTTTTGGAAAGTTTGGTAGAATTCCCCTGTGAAGCCATCTGGCCCTGGGCATTTATTTGTGGGAAGATTTTTGATGACTGATTAGATCTCTTTGCTTATGATTAGTTTGTTGAGGTCTTCTGTTTGTTCTCTGGATAGTCTAGGTTGTTCAGGTGTTTCAAAAAAATTGTCCATTTCCTCTACATTATCTTGTTTGTTGGCATATAGTTGTTTATAGTATCCTCTTATGATTTTTTAAATTTCTTCAGTATCTGCAATAATGTCCCCTCTCTCATTTATTATTTTGTTTATTTGGGTCTTTTCTCTTTTTGATTTTGTCAGTCTAGTGAGGAGCTTGTCAATCTTGTGGATCTTCTCAGAGAACCGTCTTTTGGTTTTATTTATTCTATCTATTGTTTTTTTTTTTTCTCTATGTCATTTATTTCTGCTTTAATCCTTCTTATTTCTTCTCTTCTACTTGGTTTAGGATTAGTTTCCTTTTCATTTTCTAGCTTCTTCAGTTGTTTCATTGGTTCTTTGATTTTAGGTCTTTCTTCCTTTTTAATGTATGCACTTAGAGCTATCAATTTCCCCCTCAGTACGGCCTTTGCTGCATCCCATAAGTTTTGATATGTTGTGCTCTCATTTTCATTTGTCTCTAGATATTTAGCAATTTCTCTTGCAATTTTCTTCTTTAGCCCACTGATTGTTTAGGAGTGTGTTGTTTAACCTCCAGGTATTTGTGAATGTTCTAAATCTTTGATGGTTATTGACTTCTAATTGTAATCCATTGTGATCAGAGAATGTGCTTTGGATAATTTCAATCTTTTTAAATTTATTGAGGCTTGTTTTATGTCCTAGCATATGATTTATTCTGGAGAAATTTCCGTGAGCACTAGAGAAGAATGTGTATCCTTGTGATTTGGGATGTCATGTTCTATATATGTCTGTTAATTCAAATTCATTTATCAGATTGTTTAGGTTTTCAGTTTCCTTATTGGTCCTCTGTCTGACTGATCTATTTATAGGAGACAGTGATGTATTGAAGTCTCCCACAATTATTGTGGAAACATCTATCGTTTCCTTCAGTTTTGTCAATATTTTTTTCATGTACTTTAGTGCACCTTGATTGGGTGCATAGACATTTATGATTGTTATTTCTTCTTGTTGAATTGTCCCTTTTATTAGTATATAATGACCTTCTTTGTCTCTTATAACATCTTTGTATTTAAAGTCTATTTTATCTGTGATTAATATTGCTACTCCTGCTTTCTTTTGGCTGTAACTTGCCTGGAATATTTTTTTCCATCCTTTCACTTTCAATTTCTTTGTGTCTCTGGGTCTAAGATGAGTCTCTTGTAAGCCTGATATTGATGGTTCATATTTTTTAATCCATTCTGATAATCTATGTCTTTTAATTGGGGAGTTTATTCACATTCAATGTTTTTACTGTGAAGGCATTTCTTGAATCAGCCATCATATCCTTTGGTTTTTACTTGTCAGATATATTTTTCCCTCTATCTTTATTTCCTTTAACTTACTCTTACTAAAACCCTTTAGTTCTGAATCCTTCTCCATACCTTTCTCTCCTTTCTTTTTTTCTCTACTGGTAGAGTTCCCTTTAGTATCTCTTGTAGGGCAGGTATCTTGTTAGCAAATTCTCTCAACATTTGTTTGTCTGTGAAGATTTTAAGCTCTCCTTCAAATATGAAGGAGAGCGTTGCTGGATGAAGAATTCTTGGTGGGCAATTTTTCTCTTTCAGTATTATAAATACATCATGCCACTGCCTTCTTGCCTCCATGGTGGCCACTGAGTAGTTACTACTTAGCCTCATGTTGTTTTCTTTGTATGTGGTGAATTGTTTCTTTCTTGCTGCTTTCAGAACTTGCTCCTTCTCTTCAGCATTTGACAATCTGATCATAATATGTCTCGGAGTGGGTTTATGCTGTTTGGAGTTCATTCGGCATCCCTGATTTGCATATTTATGTCATTTAGAAGGGTGCGGAAGTTTTCCCCGACAATATCTTTGAATAGTCTTCCTAGTCCTTTACTCTTCTCTTCCCATTCTGGAACACCAATGATTCTTATATTTGTGTGCTTCATGTTGTCCATCATATCCCTGAGATCCATTTTAAGTTTTTCAATTTTTTTCTCCATTTGTTCTTTTGTACTTTCACTCTCCAAAAGATTTTCTTCTATTTCACTTACTTATTCTTCAAGTTCATCTAATCTGCTCCTATGAGTTTCAAGGATCTTTTAAATTTGATCAACAGTTTCTTTTATTCTATAAGCTCATCTATTTTTTTATATACTCTTGTAAATTCTTCTTAGTGCTCTTCTAGAGCCTTTTTGATTTCCTTTATATGCTGTGCCATAATCTTGTTGTTTGTGATTACTTCTTTGATTAATTGCTCCAAGTTCTGTGTCTCCTCTGGTTTTATGATTTGGGCATTTGGGTTATCCATATCTTTTGGCTTCTTCATATGCTTTAAAATTTTCTATTGTTTTTGGCCTCTTGGCATTTGCTTATCTTGATAGGGTTCTTTTAGGATATGCAGGCTTATTTGAACAATTACCTATAATTTGACAGAGCTGCAGCTTGGTGGAATGCACTTTCACTGACCTACCATCAGATGGCACCACGCCCCTGGACACCTATTACCCTCAAGCCAGTTCTCCCCAACTTTGTCTATGCAGTGAGTGGGGGTCCAAACCTTGTGGAGGCCCAATCAGTACACCAATTTTCTGTTTGCAGTTGGGACCACCCTCCCTGAGGGTGGGGTCTGTGCCCTGTGCAGTTAAGCAGGGAAGACAACTTTAAGACCCAGAGCTCCCAGCCATTCCCAGGAGCTGTGCTGTAATACCCTAGGGCTGTTGCACGAGTCCAACTCTTCAGCTCAGATTCCCCACAGTTTCCTTTCTGCCATGGCCCCACAAGTCCCTGGGATTGGTGTTGGGCTCTTTGCACTTCCATGCAGGACCCCTGCTTCTAGGCTGTGCACTTGGTGGGCTTCTGTGGAGGAAAACTGCACAATGTCACAGGCCAATGGAGTCCTCAAGGGGAGCTCTAGGCTGTGGTGCTGTGAAGGGGTGTCTCCCAGCCTGCTGAAAAGATGGCTGTATGGGGCATGGTAACTTCCCACTTCCACGGTCCTCTGCCTGCTACACTGGCGCATTCCTGGCTCCAGGACAATTAGCTGCCAGTATGAGAAAGGCTAACTCTGAGGCCAGATACTGAGGTGGTAGTCTGGAGTGTCATCCATGAGATGTTTAAAATTTGAATGAGAATTGCACCAGAAGATGATTTGAAGAAAAGGCATAGTCACATGAAATCAACTTTTATTGTTGTGTGTAGGTGAGCTATTGAGTAAACAGCTCCCAAATCACGGTGACCTCAGTATAAAGCTTATTTCTCAAATCATGGTCCAAAGCAGAGGATGGGGGGAGAAGTGAGGGCCTACTCCATTCATTCATGCAGACATCCAGTCTCCATCTATCTCATGGCTCTTTTCTTCTCTAGATATTCATAGCCCTCTCCATTCAGTCAGCAGTTAGGGAAAGAGTTCCACTGGCCAGAACTCAAGTCATGTGGCCGCATCCAACTGCAAAGGAGGCAGGAAATTGTAGTGTATCCATGTGCCCAGGAGAAAGAAGTTCATATGGATGTTGGTAAACATTAGCATTCTTAACCCTACGTCCCTCCAGCTTCCTTAAATGAGCCTTAGTGAACCTGCTTTTCATGAAATTAGCTTTGAAATTATGTTCCTCCTCTGAAGTAGTAGCTCCCTAGAGCACTTTTGGGAAGGATTTTGAAACCAGATCCATGATAAGCAGAAAAGAATTCTGTGATTGATTGGCAAAGTCTGCCATGGTATGCAGAGTGCTACCTTTTACTCAACATATTTTTTATTTCTGACTTGTACCCTTCTCAAATATAGATTTTAGGTTGTTCTACTCTGAGGATATTAACTTCCAAAAATTTCTACATGTTCAATTAAAGGAACATGGGATTGAAAGTCACAAGACCTGAATGTGAATTCACTTCCACTACTCAAAAGCTAAATGAACCCGAGCCAGTCTTTTAGTGTCTCTGAACCTCAGTTTTCTGATCTGAGAAATGGGGGTATAATGTACCCTACTACTGGTCAATCTTGCAGAGGTCTTGTGAGGATCAAAAGAGAGAATGTATTTGAAATTGTCTGCAAACTCTAAAGCACAATGTAGCTGAAGACATTACAATAACTTTAATTTATTAATCCTAAATATCTTTCGAGCTTCAAGGGGTTTTAGTATTGTGAGATGTGATGATCAAGTATCTAAGTACATATCTCATCAGAACCATGGTTCATTAAGTTCAATATTGTCATTGAGAAAGAAACTCAAGGATTGGTAGAAGGCTGTGGTTATTGCCCTTGATGTGAACTTTGAAGGACAGTGAAAAAACCGAACATATTCTCATTTCATTTAGTAATCAATTATGCCTTAATCCTCCTTGATTTAACATAACTTTTTAAACAATATATTGTGATTAGCAAAGTGTACCCTCTTGCTCTCTATTCACTGTATGAAGCTTTACCTCTCTGTTTCTAAGCTTGTGTTCGCTTCTTTCAGATTTCAAGGGAATGAGATATAGGGATTTTATTGTTAGGTTTTTGGAGAAGAAAGGAAACCCAGGAATCTGTCCAAGCAGCTGCACTTGTGGGCTTGGTGGAGAACCCAAATATTGTTTATTTTTTGTCTTCCAGAGTATATTAATAAAGTCATAATAGCCACTGAGCACTTACCACATGGCAGGGACTGCTCTAAGCATTTTATATAAATGATCTCATGTAGCTGCACAATGCCCTGCGAGGCGGGCTCTCTTATTATTTCCAAATGTGCAAAGTGAGACTCAGAAAGGCTAAGGAACTTGCCCAAGGTCCCAGAGCTGGTAAGTGGATTTGAACTCAAGATGTCTCACCCTGGAACATGTACTCTTAACTGTTTGCTATATTGGCTCCCTTCCATCAGCTGAAAGGATTGTTCTTTATTCTAGCGATGCTGCCAAAAAAGGATTAGCCTTTTTGTTTTCCGGTTCTACCTTCTGTTGCTGCCTTCCCTTTTGGTGTGTTTCAAACAAAACCTCCCAGGAGAGTGCATATGATTGGGTCTGTTTGTTGCTAGTCAGTATGCATCCCTTTTGCTCTGCTCTCCTGCACTGGGATGGGTTCTAACAATAAGCCACCTCCTAGCCAAGCAGCACAGCTCCCTACATCCAGCCTACAGGGCTGCCTTTCGCAGGTTCCTGGCCCTTCCAGCTTTGACGGGATGATAAAATCACATCATACAAAGTAAGGCTTTTCAGAGAGAAGCCTGTGGTCATGGCAGGCAGCTAGAGATGTTTTAGACTATCTACTCTTGCTCAAAATGCTGAATGTTCTCTGATTAAAGTATTTAGAAATTTCTGCCCATATTCACCCTCACCTTGCTATTGGTGAAACGATGCACTTCAGTGACTGCTCCCTCAGCCCTTGCCTTTTTTTTTTTTTCCTACCACAACCCACAGACAATGTTTATTTCATTTTGTCATCTTTCCTTTTAGTCTTTTTCTCTGCATGATTTTTTTGACGTTCTTTTAGAATAATTATTTTGTATATACAAGTTTATATCTTGCTTTTCCCACTTAATTATATCATATTTCCCCATGTTACAACAAAACTTTTAGAAATAAAATGTTTACCCATGAGGCTGTATACACAACTGTGTGATGATACTGCGAACCAGTGATTGTACACTTTGGATGGTTTCTATGCTGGTGATGTATCTCAATAAAATTGCATTAAAAAATAGTTTACCGAAGATGGCAGACTGGTGAGCTGTATGTTTTAGTTACTCCTCCAGGAAAGTAGGTAGAAAGCCAGGAACTGCGTGGACTGGACACCACAAAGCAATCTGAATTTGGGCATACTTCATACAACACTCATGAAAACGTGGAACTGCTGAGATCAGCGAAATCTGTAAGTTTTTGCGGCCAGGGGACCCGCGCCCTTCCCTGCCAGGCTCAGTCCCGTGGGAGGAGGGGCTGTCAGCTCTGGGAAGGAGAAAGGAGAACTGCAGTGCCAGCCCTTATCGGAATCTCATTCTACTGATCCAAACTCCAACCATAGATAGACTGAGACCAGACACCAGAAAATCTGAGAGCAGCCAGCCCAGCAGAGAGGAGACAGGCATAGAGAAAAAAAAACAACACGAAAAACTCCAAAATAAAAGCGGAGGATTTTTGGAGTTCTGGTGAACATAGAAAGGGGAAGGGCCCGGAGGCGCATATGCAAATCCCGAAGAAAAGCTGATCTCTCTGCCCTGTGGACCTTTCCTTAATGGCCCTGGTTGCTTTGTCTCTTAGCATTTCAATAACCCATTAGATCTCTGAGGAGGGCCCCCCCCCCTTTTTTTTTTTTTTTTTTAATCCTTTTTTCTTTTTCTAAAACAATTACTCTAAGAAGCCCAATACAGAAAGCTTCAAAGACTTGCAATTTGGGCAGGTCAAGTCAAGAGCAGAACTAGGAGAGCTCTGAGACAAAACGCAATAATCCAGTGGCTGAGAAAATTCACGAAACACCACAACTTCCCAAGAAAAGGGGGGTGTCCGCTCACAGCCATCATCCTGGTGGACAGGAAACACTCCTGCCCATCGCCAGCCCCATAGCCCAGAACTGCCCCAGACAACCCAGTGTGACGGAAGTGCTTCAAATAACAGGCACACACCACAAAACTGGGCGTGGACATTAGCCTTCCCTGCAACCTCAGCTGATTGTCCCAGAGTTGGGAAGGTGGAGCAGTGTGAATTAACAAAGCCCCATTCAGCCATCATTTCAGCAGACTGGGAGCCTCCCTACACAGCCCAGCAGCCCAGAACTGCCCTGGGGGGACGGCACTCACCTGTGACATAGCACAGTCATCCCTCAACAGAGGACCCGGGGAGCACGGCCTGGAAGAGGGGCCCACTTGCAAGTCTCAGGAGCCATACGCCAATACCAAGGACTTGTGGGTCAGTGGCAGAGACAAACTGTGGCAGGACTGAACTGAAGGATTAGACTATTGCAGCAGCTTTAAAACTCTAGGATCACCAGGGAGATTTGATTGTTAGAGCCACCCCCCCTCCCTGACTGCCCAGAAACACGCCCCATATACAGGGCAGGCAACACCAACTACACACGCAAGCTTGGTACACCAACTGGACCCCACAAGACTCACTCCCCCACTCACCAAAAAGGCTAAGCAGGGGAGAACTGGCTTGTGGAGAACAGGTGGCTTGTGGACGCCACCTGCTGGTTAGTTACAGAAAGTGTACTCCACGAAGCTGTAGTTCTGATAAATTAGAGATAAGGACATCAATTGGTCTACAAATCCTAAATTGGTCTACAAATGCCACGAGGCCAAAAACAACAGAAAATTATAAAGCATATGAAAAAAACAGACGATATGGATAACCCAAGCCCAAGCACCCAAATCCAAAGATCAGAAGAGACACAGCACCTAGAGCAGCTACTCAAAGAACTAAAGATGAACAATGAGACCATAGTACGGGATACAAAGGAAATCAAGAAGACCCTAGAAGAGCATAAAGAAGACATTGCAAGACTAAATAAAAAAATGGATGATCTTATGGAAATTAAGGAAACTGTTGACCAAATTAAAAGATCCTGGACACTCATAGTACAAGACTAGAGGAAGTTGAACAACGAATCAGTGACCTGGAAGATGACAGAATGGAAAATGAAAGCATAAAAGAAAGAATGGGGAGAAAAATTGAAAAAATCGAAATGGACCTCAGGGATATGATAGATAATATGAAACGTCCGAATATAAGACTCATTGGTGTCCCAGAAGGGGAAGAAAAGGGTAAAGGTCTAGGAAGAGTATTCAAAGAAATTGTTGGGGAAAACTTCCCAAATCTTCTAAACAACATAAATACACAAATCATAAATGCTCAGCGAACTCCAAATAGAATAAATCCAAATAAACCCACTCCGAGACATACACTGATCACACTGTCAAACACAGAAGAGAAGGAGCAAGTTCTGAAAGCAGCAAGAGAAAAGCAATTCACCACATACAAAGGAAACAGCATAAGACTAAGTAGTGACTACTCTGCGGCCACCATGGAGGCGAGAAGGCAGTGGCACAATATATTTAAAATTCTGAGTGAGAAAAATTTCCAGCCAAGAATACTTTATCCAGCAAAGCTCTCCTTCAAATTTGAGGGAGAGCTTAAATTTTTCACAGACAAACAAATGCTGAGAGAATTTGCTAACAAGAGACCTGCCCTACTGGAGATACTAAAGGGAGCCCTACAGACAGAGAAACAAAGAAAGGACAGAGAGACTTGGAGAAAGGTTCAGTACTAAAGAGATTCGGTATGGGTACAATAAAGGATATAAATAGACAGAGGGGAAAAATATGACAAACATAAACCAAAGGATAAGATGGCTGATTCAAGAAATGCCTTCACGGTTATAACATTGAATGTAAATGGATTAAACTCCCCAATTAAAAGATATAGATTCACAGAATGGATCAAAAAAAAAATGAACCATCAATATGTTGCATACAAGAGACTCATCTTAGACACAGGGACACAAAGAAACTGAAAGTGAAAGGATGGAAAAAAATATTTCATGCAAGCTACAGCCCAAAGAAAGCAGGTGTAGCAATATTAATCTCAGATAAAATAGACTTTAAATGCAGGGATGTTTTGAGAGACAAAGAAGGCCACTACATACTAATAAAAGGGGCAATTCAGCAAGAAGAAATAACAATCGTAAATGTCTATGCACCCAATCAAGGTGCCACAAAATACATGAGAGAAACACTGGCAAAACTAAAGGAAGCAATTGATGTTTCCACAATAATTGTGGGAGACTTCAACACATCACTCTCTCCTATAGATAGATCAACCAGACAGAAGACCAATAAGGAAATTGCAAACCTAAACAATCTGATAAATGAATTAGATTTAACAGACATATACAGAACATTACATCCCAAATCACCAGGATACACATACTTTTCTAGTGCTCATGGAACTTTCTCCAGAATAGATCATATGCTGGGACATAAAACAAGCCTCAATAAATTTAAAAAGATTGAAATTATTCAAAGCACATTCTCTGACCACAATGGAATACAATTAGAAGTCAATAACCATCAGAGACTTAGAAAATTCACAAATACCTGGAGGTTAAACAACACACTCCTAAACAATCAGTGGGTTAAAGAAGAAATAGCAAGAGAAATTGCTAAATATATAGAGACGAATGAAAATGAGAACACAACATACCAAAACCTATGGGATGCAGCAAAAGCAGTGCTAAGGGGGAAATTTATAGCACTAAATGCATGTATTAAAAAGGAAGAAAGAGCCAAAATCAAAGAACTAATGGATCAACTGAAGAAGCTAGAAAATGAACAGCAAACCAATCCTAAACCAAGTAGAAGAAAAGAAATAACAAGGATTAAAGCAGAAATAAATGACATAGAGAACAAAAAAACAATAGAGAGGATAAATATCACCAAAAGTTGGTTCTTTGAGAAGATCAACAAGATTGACAAGCCCCTAGCTAGACTGACAAAATCAAAAAGAGAGAAGACCCATATAAACAAAATAATGAATGAAAAAGGTGACATAACTGCAGATCCTGAAGAAATTAAAAAAATTATAAGAGGATATTATGAACAACTGTATGGCAAAAAAACTGGATAATGTAGAAGACATGGACAATTTCCTGGAAACATATGAACAACCTAGACTGACCAGAGAAGAAATAGAAGACCTCAACCAACCCATCACAAGCAAAGAGATCCATTCAGTCATCAAAAATCTTCCCACAAATAAATGCCCAGGGCCAGATGGCTTCACAGGGGAATTCTACCAAACTTTCCAGAAAGAACTGACACCAATCTTACTCAAACTCTTTCAAAACATTGAAGAAAATGGAACACTACCTAACTCATTTTATGACGCTAACATCAATCTAATACCAAAACCAGGCAAAGATGCTACAAAAAAGGAAAACTACCGGCCAATCTCCCTAATGAATATAGATGCAAAAATCCTCAACAAAATACTTGCAAATCGAATCCAAAGACACATTAAAAAAATCATACACCATGACCAAGTGGGGTTCATTCCAGGCATGCAAGGATGGTTCAACATAAGAAAATCAATCAATGTATTACAACACATTAACAAGTCAAAAGGGAAAAATCAATTGATCATCTCCATAGATGCTGAAAAAGCATTTGACAAAATCCAACATCCGTTTTTGATAAAAACACTTCAAAAGGTAGGAATTGAAGGAAACTTCCTCAACATGATAAAGAGCATATATGAAAAACCCACAGCCAGCATAGTACTCAATGGTGAGAGACTGAAAGCCTTCCCTCTAAGATCAGGAACAAGACAAGGATGCCCGCTGTCACCACTGTTATTCAACATTGTGCTGGAAGTGCTAGCCAGGGCAATCCGGCAAGACAAAGAAATAAAAGGCATCCAAATTGGAAAAGAAGAAGTAAAACTGTCATTGTTTGCAGATGATATGATCTTATATCTAGAAAACCCTGAGAAATCGACGATACAGCTACTAGAGCTAATAAACAAACTTAGCAAAGTAGCGGGATACAAGATTAATGCACATAAGTCAGTAATGTTTCTATATGCTAGAAATGAACAAACTGAAGAGACACTCAAGAAAAAGATACCATTTGCAATAGCAACTAAAAAAATCAAGTACCTAGGAATAAACTTAACCAAAGATGTAAAAGACCTATACAAAGAAAACTATGTAACTCTACTAAAAGAAATAGAAGGGGACCTTAAAAGATGGAAAAATATTCCATGTTCATGGATAGGAAGACTAAATGTCATTAAGATGTCAATTCTACCCAAACTCATCTACAGATTCAATGCAATCCCAATCAAAATTCCAACAACCTACTTTGCAGACTTGGAAAAGCTAGTTATCAAATTTATTTGGAAAGGGAAGATGCCTCGAATTGCTAAAGACACTCTAAAAAAGAAAAACGAAGTGGGAGGACTTACACTGCCTGACTTTGAAGCTTATTATAAAGCCACAGTTGCCAAAACAGCATGGTACTGGCACAAAGATAGACATATAGATCAATGGAATCGAACTGAGAATTCAGAGATAGACCCTCAGATCTATGGCCGACTGATCTTTGATAAGGCCCCCAAAGTCACTGAACTGAGTCATAATGGTCTTTTCAACAAATGGGGCTGGGAGAGTTGGATATCCATATCCAAAAGAATGAAAGAGGACCCCTACCTCACCCCCTACACAAAAATTAACTCAAAATGGACCAAAGATCTCAATATAAAAGAAAGTACCATAAAACTCCTAGAAGATCATGTAGGAAAACATCTTCAAGACCTTGTATTAGGCGGCCACTTCCTAGACTTTACACCCAAAGCACAAGCAACAAAAGAGAAAATAGATAAATGGGAACTCCTCAAGCTTAGAAGTTTCTGCACCTCAAAGGAATTTCTCAAAAAGGTAAAGAGGCAGCCAACTCAATGGGAAAAAATTTTTGGAAACCATGTATCTGACAAAAGACTGATATCTTGCATATATAAAGAAATCCTACAACTCAATGACAATAGTACAGACGGCCCAATTATAAAATGGGCAAAAGATATGAAAAGACAGTTCTCTGAAGAGGAAATACAAATGGCCAAGAAACACATGAAAAAATGTTCAGCTTCACTAGCTATTAGAGAGATGCAAATTAAGACCACAATGAGATACCATCTAACACCGGTTAGAATGGCTGCCATTAAACAAACAGGAAACTACAAATGCTGGAGGGGATGTGGAGAAATTGGAACTCTTATTCACTGTTGGTGGGACTGTATAATGGTTCAGCCACTCTGGAAGTCAGTCTGGCAGTTCCTTAGAAAACTAGATATAGAGTTACCATTCGATCCAGCGATTGCACTTCTCGGTATATACCCGGAAGATCGGAAAGCAGTGACACGAACAGATATCTGCACGCCAATGTTCATAGCAGCATTATTCACAATTGCCAAGAGATGGAAACAACCCAAATGTCCTTCAACAGATGAGTGGATAAATAAAATGTGGTATATACACACGATGGAATACTACGCGGCAGTAAGAAGGAACGATCTCGTGAAACATATGACAACATGGATGAACCTTGAAGACATAATGCTGAGCGAAATAAGCCAGGCACAAAAAGAGAAATATTATATGCTACCACTAATGTGAACTTTGAAAAATGTAAAACAAATGGCTTATAATGTAGAATGTAGGGGAACTAGCAATAGAGAGCAATTAAGGAAGGGGGAACAACAATCATAGAAGAACAGATAAGCTATTTAATGTTCTGGGGATGCCCAGGAATGACTATGGTCTGTTAATTTCTGATGGATATAGTAGGAGCAAGTTCACAGAAATGTTGCTATATTAGGTAACTTTCTTGGGGTAAAGTAGGAACATGTTGGAAGTTAAGCAGTTATCTTAGGTTAGTTGTCTTTTTCTTACTCCCTTGTTATGGTCTCTTTGAAATGTTCTTTTATTGTATGTTTGTTTTCTTTTTAACTTTTTTTTCATACAGTTGATTTAAAAAAGAAGGGAAAGTTAAAAAAAAAAAAAGAAAAACAAGGAAAAAAAAAAGATGTAGTGCCCCCTTGCGGAGCCTGTGGAGAATGCAGGGGTATTGGCCTACCCCACCTCGATGGTTGCTAACATGACCACAGACATAGGGGACTGGTGGTTTGATGGGTTGAGCCCTCTACCATAAGTTTTACCCTTGGGAAGACGGTTGCTGCAAAGGAGAGGCTAGGCCTCCCTATGGTTGTGCCTAAGAGCCTCCTCCCGAATGCCTCTTTGTTGCTCAGATGTGGCCCTCTCTCTCTGGCTAAGCCACCTTGAAAGGTGAAATCACTGCCCTCCCCCCTACGTGGGATCAGACACCCAGGGGAGTGAATCTCCCTGGCAACGTGGAATATGACTCCCGGGGAGGAATGTAGACCTGGCATCGTGGGACGGAGAACATCTTCTTGACCAAAAGGGGGATGTGAAAGGAAATGAAATAAGCTTCAGTGGCAGAGAGAATCCAAAAGGAGCCGAGAGGTCACTCTGGTGGGCACTCTTACGCACACTTTAGACAACCCTTTTTAGGTTCTAAAGAATTGGGGTAGCTGGCGGTGGATACCTGAAACTATCAAACTACAACCCAGAACCCATGAATCTCGAAGACAGTTGTATAAAAATGTAGCTCATGAGGGGTGACAATGGGATTGGGAAAGCCATAAGGACCACACTCCACTTTGTCTAGTTTATGGATGGATGAGTAGAAAAATAGGGGAAGGAAACAAACAGACAAAGGTACCCAGTGTTCTTTTTTACTTCAATTGCTCTTTTTCACTCTAATTATTATTCTTGTTATTTTTGTGTGTGTGCTAATGAAGGTGTCAGGGATTGATTTAGGTGATGAATGTACAGCTGTGTAATGGTACTGTAAACAATCGAAAGTACGATTTGTTTTGTATGACTGCGTGGTATGTGAATATATCTCAATAAAATGAAGATTAAAAAAAAAAAAAAGATAATGAGGTTTCTCACCCCTTTTCTGAGATTGGAGCCAGAGGCTCACAGTCTCCCTCATGTCAATTTAGCCTGGGTGCATATCTTTTAAACATGAGCCACTTATCTAGTGATAGGGCTTCTTTAATTGAAATTTTAACACAGAATAGACTATTTCTGGAAGGAGGCATGAAAGCATAGAGAGAGTAGCGAAGGAGCTACTGGACCAGGGGATGGGGGTGGAAAGATGAAGATTGCATTTCCTTGTGTACCCCTTCAAACCTTCTGAGTTTTGTGCAATATCCGTGTGTTATTTCTTCAAAAGATGAATAAATAAAACCTAAATATTAATCCAAAAAAAAAAATAGTTTACCAGCTGTGTCGTATTTCATCCTGTCATTATGCCTCAATTTAACTGATTCTCTATCACTAGACATTTAGTTTGTTTCTGTTTTTGCTGTTATAAGTAATCACATAGTGAATCTTTGCATAAGGCTTTTCTGCATTTTGGAGATTTCTTTAAGAAGGATTTGTGTATGTGGAAATGCCAGGTCATAGGGTGTGAACACTTGAAGCTACTGATGCTCATTGCTGAACAACCTTCTGAAATGGCACCAATTTCACTCTCATCAGGGCCTTTCAATCGATGTTTCTGGGAGGCCCCCCCAGCCTCTGCACCTGTCCCTGTGGGGGTGCTCTCTGAAGGCTCCTCAAACCTGCTCAGGAATGCCCCCCGAGGCGGGGGCTGCCTGAGGAAGACCTGGGGAGCTGCGGTGGAGGTGGAACTTGTTGGAGGAAATAAGAGAAACTCTCCAGAGGGCACCATCCCATGCCTGAGCCCCGGGTAGGGGTGTGCACTGCTTACATTCTCTAGAAGGAGCCCCTGGGTCTGGGCACTGGGTGTGCCTTGATGTTTCGGGTGGGCAGGTGGGTGCAGCAAGTTTCAGATGGTCTCAGAGAGACCCCAAAAGTTCATCCAAAGCAGACTACTCTCAGAGATAAAAACCCCTCATCTGGGGCTGCCCCAAACTTTTTTTTTTTTTTTTTTTTTTTTGAAGTTGATTTTATTTTTTTTAATCTTCATTTTATTGAGATATATTCACATACCACGCAGTCATACAAAACAAATCGTACTTTCGATTGTTTACAGTACCATTACACAGCTGTACATTCATCACCTAAATCAATCCCTGACACCTTCATTAGCACACACACAAAAATAACAAGAATAATAATTAGAGTGAAAAAGAGCAATTGAAGTAAAAAAGAACACTGGGTACCTTTGTCTGTTTGTTTCCTTCCCCTATTTTTCTACTCATCCATCCATAAACTAGACAAAGTGGAGTGTGGTCCTTATGGCTTTCCCAATCCCATTGTCACCCCTCATGAGCTACATTTTTATACAACTGTCTTCGAGACTCATGGGTTCTGGGTTGTAGTTTGATAGTTTCAGGTATCCACCGCCAGCTACCCCAATTCTTTAGAACCTAAAAAGGGTTGTCTAAAGTGTGCGTAAGAGTGCCCACCAGAGTGACCTCTCGGCTCCTTTTGGATTCTCTCTGCCACTGAAGCTTATTTCATTTCCTTTCACATCCCCCTTTTGGTCAAGAAGATGTTCTCCGTCCCACGATGCCAGGTCTACATTCCTCCCCGGGAGTCATATTCCACGTTGCCAGGGAGATTCACTCCCCTGGGTGTCTGATCCCACGTAGGGGGGAGGGCAGTGATTTCACCTTTCAAGGTGGCTTAGCCAGAGAGAGAGGGCCACATCTGAGCAACAAAGAGGCATTCGGGAGGAGGCTCTTAGGCACAACCATAGGGAGGCCTAGCCTCTCCTTTGCAGCAACCGTCTTCCCAAGGGTAAAACTTATGGTAGAGGGCTCAACCCATCAAACCACCAGTCCCCTATGTCTGTGGTCATGTTAGCAACCATCGAGGTGGGGTAGGCCAATACCCCTGCATTCTCCACAGGCTCCGCAAGGGGGCACTACATCTTTTTTTTTTCCTTGTTTTTCTTTTTTTTTTTTTAACTTTCCCTTCTTTTTTAAATCAACTGTATGAAAAAAAAGTTAAAAAGAAAACAAACATACAATAAAAGAACATTTCAAAGAGACCATAACAAGGGAGTAAGAAAAAGACAACTAACCTAAGATAACTGCTTAACTTCCAACATGTTCCTACTTTACCCCAAGAAAGTTACCTAATATAGCAACATTTCTGTGAACTTGCTCCTACTATATCCATCAGAAATTAACAGACCATAGTCATTCCTGGGCATCCCCAGAACATTAAATAGCTTATCTGTTCTTCTATGATTGTTGTTCCCCCTTCCTTAATTGCTCTCTATTGCTAGTTCCCCTACATTCTACATTATAAGCCATTTGTTTTACATTTTTCAAAGTTCACATTAGTGGTAGCATATAATATTTCTCTTTTTGTGCCTGGCTTATTTCGCTCAGCATTATGTCTTCAAGGTTCATCCATGTTGTCATATGTTTCACGAGATCGTTCCTTCTTACTGCCGCGTAGTATTCCATCGTGTGTATATACCACATTTTATTTATCCACTCATCTGTTGAAGGACATTTGGGTTGTTTCCATCTCTTGGCAATTGTGAATAATGCTGCTATGAACATTGGCGTGCAGATATCTGTTCGTGTCACTGCTTTCCGATCTTCCGGGTATATACCGAGAAGTGCAATCGCTGGATCGAATGGTAACTCTATATCTAGTTTTCTAAGGAACTGCCAGACTGACTTCCAGAGTGGCTGAACCATTATACAGTCCCACCAACAGTGAATAAGAGTTCCAATTTCTCCACATCCCCTCCAGCATTTGTAGTTTCCTGTTTGTTTAATGGCAGCCATTCTAACCGGTGTTAGATGGTATCTCATTGTGGTCTTAATTTGCATCTCTCTAATAGCTAGTGAAGCTGAACATTTTTTCATGTGTTTCTTGGCCATTTGTATTTCCTCTTCAGAGAACTGTCTTTTCATATCTTTTGCCCATTTTATAATTGGGCCGTCTGTACTATTGTCATTGAGTTGTAGGATTTCTTTATATATGCAAGATATCAGTCTTTTGTCAGATACATGGTTTCCAAAAATTTTTTCCCATTGAGTTGGCTGCCTCTTTACCTTTTTGAGAAATTCCTTTGAGGTGCAGAAACTTCTAAGCTTGAGGAGTTCCCATTTATCTATTTTCTCTTTTGTTGCTTGTGCTTTGGGTGTAAAGTCTAGGAAGTGGCCGCCTAATACAAGGTCTTGAAGATGTTTTCCTACATGATCTTCTAGGAGTTTTATGGTACTTTCTTTTATATTGAGATCTTTGGTCCATTTTGAGTTAATTTTTGTGTAGGGGGTGAGGTAGGGGTCCTCTTTCATTCTTTTGGATATGGATATCCAACTCTCCCAGCCCCATTTGTTGAAAAGACCATTATGACTCAGTTCAGTGACTTTGGGGGCCTTATCAAAGATCAGTCGGCCATAGATCTGAGGGTCTATCTCTGAATTCTCAGTTCGATTCCATTGATCTATATGTCTATCTTTGTGCCAGTACCATGCTGTTTTGGCAACTGTGGCTTTATAATAAGCTTCAAAGTCAGGCAGTGTAAGTCCTCCCACTTCGTTTTTCTTTTTTAGAGTGTCTTTAGCAATTCGAGGCATCTTCCCTTTCCAAATAAATTTGATAACTAGCTTTTCCAAGTCTGCAAAGTAGGTTGTTGGAATTTTGATTGGGATTGCATTGAATCTGTAGATGAGTTTGGGTAGAATTGACATCTTAATGACATTTAGTCTTCCTATCCATGAACATGGAATATTTTTCCATCTTTTAAGGTCCCCTTCTATTTCTTTTAGTAGAGTTACATAGTTTTCTTTGTATAGGTCTTTTACATCTTTGGTTAAGTTTATTCCTAGGTACTTGATTTTTTTAGTTGCTATTGCAAATGGTATCTTTTTCTTGAGTGTCTCTTCAGTTTGTTCATTTCTAGCATATAGAAACATTACTGACTTATGTGCATTAATCTTGTATCCCGCTACTTTGCTAAGTTTGTTTATTAGCTCTAGTAGCTGTATCGTCGATTTCTCAGGGTTTTCTAGATATAAGATCATATCATCTGCAAACAATGACAGTTTTACTTCTTCTTTTCCAATTTGGATGCCTTTTATTTCTTTGTCTTGCCGGATTGCCCTGGCTAGCACTTCCAGCACAATGTTGAATAACAGTGGTGACAGCGGGCATCCTTGTCTTGTTCCTGATCTTAGAGGGAAGGCTTTCAGTCTCTCACCATTGAGTACTATGCTGGCTGTGGGTTTTTCATATATGCTCTTTATCATGTTGAGGAAGTTTCCTTCAATTCCTACCTTTTGAAGTGTTTTTATCAAAAACGGATGTTGGATTTTGTCAAATGCTTTTTCAGCATCTATGGAGATGATCAATTGATTTTTCCCTTTTGACTTGTTAATGTGTTGTAATACATTGATTGATTTTCTTATGTTGAACCATCCTTGCATGCCTGGAATGAACCCCACTTGGTCATGGTGTATGATTTTTTTAATGTGTCTTTGGATTCGATTTGCAAGTATTTTGTTGAGGATTTTTGCATCTATATTCATTAGGGAGATTGGCCGGTAGTTTTCCTTTTTTGTAGCATCTTTGCCTGGTTTTGGTATTAGATTGATGTTAGCGTCATAAAATGAGTTAGGTAGTGTTCCATTTTCTTCAATGTTTTGAAAGAGTTTGAGTAAGATTGGTGTCAGTTCTTTCTGGAAAGTTTGGTAGAATTCCCCTGTGAAGCCATCTGGCCCTGGGCATTTATTTGTGGGAAGATTTTTGATGACTGAATGGATCTCTTTGCTTGTGATGGGTTGGTTGAGGTCTTCTATTTCTTCTCTGGTCAGTCTAGGTTGTTCATATGTTTCCAGGAAATTGTCCATGTCTTCTACATTATCCAGTTTTTTTGCCATACAGTTGTTCATAATATCCTCTTATAATTTTTTTAATTTCTTCAGGATCTGCAGTTATGTCACCTTTTTCATTCATTATTTTGTTTATATGGGTCTTCTCTCTTTTTGATTTTGTCAGTCTAGCTAGGGGCTTGTCAATCTTGTTGATCTTCTCAAAGAACCAACTTTTGGTGATATTTATCCTCTCTATTGTTTTTTTGTTCTCTATGTCATTTATTTCTGCTTTAATCCTTGTTATTTCTTTTCTTCTACTTGGTTTAGGATTGGTTTGCTGTTCATTTTCTAGCTTCTTCAGTTGATCCATTAGTTCTTTGATTTTGGCTCTTTCTTCCTTTTTAATACATGCATTTAGTGCTATAAATTTCCCCCTTAGCACTGCTTTTGCTGCATCCCATAGGTTTTGGTATGTTGTGTTCTCATTTTCATTCGTCTCTATATATTTAGCAATTTCTCTTGCTATTTCTTCTTTAACCCACTGATTGTTTAGGAGTGTGTTGTTTAACCTCCAGGTATTTGTGAATTTTCTAAGTCTCTGATGGTTATTGACTTCTAATTGTATTCCATTGTGGTCAGAGAATGTGCTTTGAATAATTTCAATCTTTTTAAATTTATTGAGGCTTGTTTTATGTCCCAGCATATGATCTATTCTGGAGAAACTTCCATGAGCACTAGAAAAGTATGTGTATCCTGGTGATTTGGGATGTAATGTTCTGTATATGTCTGTTAAATCTAATTCATTTATCAGATTGTTTAGGTTTGCAATTTCCTTATTGGTCTTCTGTCTGGTTGATCTATGTATAGGAGAGAGTGATGTGTTGAAGTCTCCCACAATTATTGTGGAAACATCAATTGCTTCCTTTAGTTTTGCCAGTGTTTCTCTCATGTATTTTGTGGCACCTTGATTGGGTGCATAGACATTTACGATTGTTATTTCTTCTTGCTGAATTGCCCCTTTTATTAGTATGTAGTGGCCTTCTTTGTCTCTCAAAACATCCCTGCATTTAAAGTCTATTTTATCTGAGATTAATATTGCTACACCTGCTTTCTTTGGGCTGTAGCTTGCATGAAATATTTTTTTCCATCCTTTCACTTTCAGTTTCTTTGTGTCCCTGTGTCTAAGATGAGTCTCTTGTATGCAACATATTGATGGTTCATTTTTTTTTTTGATCCATTCTGTGAATCTATATCTTTTAATTGGGGAGTTTAATCCATTTACATTCAATGTTATAACCGTGAAGGCATTTCTTGAATCAGCCATCTTATCCTTTGGTTTATGTTTGTCATATTTTTCCCCTCTGTCTATTTATATCCTTTATTGTACCCATACCGAATCTCTTTAGTACTGAACCTTTCTCCAAGTCTCTCTGTCCTTTCTTTGTTTCTCTGTCTGTAGGGCTCCCTTTAGTATCTCCAGTAGGGCAGGTCTCTTGTTAGCAAATTCTCTCAGCATTTGTTTGTCTGTGAAAAATTTAAGCTCTCCCTCAAATTTGAAGGAGAGCTTTGCTGGATAAAGTATTCTTGGCTGGAAATTTTTCTCACTCAGAATTTTAAATATATTGTGCCACTGCCTTCTCGCCTCCATGGTGGCCGCAGAGTAGTCACTACTTAGTCTTATGCTGTTTCCTTTGTATGTGGTGAATTGCTTTTCTCTTGCTGCTTTCAGAACTTGCTCCTTCTCTTCTGTGTTTGACAGTGTGATCAGTGTATGTCTCGGAGTGGGTTTATTTGGATTTATTCTATTTGGAGTTCGCTGAGCATTTATGATTTGTGTATTTATGTTGTTTAGAAGATTTGGGAAGTTTTCCCCAACAATTTCTTTGAATACTCTTCCTAGACCTTTACCCTTTTCTTCCCCTTCTGGGACACCAATGAGTCTTATATTCGGACGTTTCATATTATCTATCATATCCCTGAGGTCCATTTCGATTTTTTCAATTTTTCTCCCCATTCTTTCTTTTATGCTTTCATTTTCCATTCTGTCATCTTCCAGGTCACTGATTCGTTGTTCAACTTCCTCTAGTCTTGTACTATGAGTGTCCAGGATCTTTTTAATTTGGTCAACAGTTTCCTTAATTTCCATAAGATCATCCATTTTTTTATTTAGTCTTGCAATGTCTTCTTTATGCTCTTCTAGGGTCTTCTTGATTTCCTTTGTATCCCGTACTATGGTCTCATTGTTCATCTTTAGTTCTTTGAGTAGCTGCTCTAGGTGCTGTGTCTCTTCTGATCTTTGGATTTGGGTGCTTGGGCTTGGGTTATCCATATCGTCTGTTTTTTTCATATGCTTTATAATTTTCTGTTGTTTTTGGCCTCGTGGCATTTGTAGACCAATTTAGGATTTGTAGACCAATTGATGTCCTTATCTCTAATTTATCAGAACTACAGCTTCGTGGAGTACACTTTCTGTAACTAACCAGCAGGTGGCGTCCACAAGCCACCTGTTCTCCACAAGCCAGTTCTCCCCTGCTTAGCCTTTTTGGTGAGTGGGGGAGTGAGTCTTGTGGGGTCCAGTTGGTGTACCAAGCTTGCGTGTGTAGTTGGTGTTGCCTGCCCTGTATATGGGGCGTGTTTCTGGGCAGTCAGGGAGGGGGGGGTGGCTCTAACAATCAAATCTCCCTGGTGATCCTAGAGTTTTAAAGCTGCTGCAATAGTCTAATCCTTCAGTTCAGTCCTGCCACAGTTTGTCTCTGCCACTGACCCACAAGTCCTTGGTATTGGCGTATGGCTCCTGAGACTTGCAAGTGGGCCCCTCTTCCAGGCCGTGCTCCCCGGGTCCTCTGTTGAGGGATGACTGTGCTATGTCACAGGTGAGTGCCGTCCCCCCAGGGCAGTTCTGGGCTGCTGGGCTGTGTAGGGAGGCTCCCAGTCTGCTGAAATGATGGCTGAATGGGGCTTTGTTAATTCACACTGCTCCACCTTCCCAACTCTGGGACAATCAGCTGAGGTTGCAGGGAAGGCTAATGTCCACGCCCAGTTTTGTGGTGTGTGCCTGTTATTTGAAGCACTTCCGTCACACTGGGTTGTCTGGGGCAGCTCTGGGCTATGGGGCTGGCGATGGGCAGGAGTGTTTCCTGTCCACCAGGATGATGGCTGTGAGCGGACACCCCCCTTTTCTTGGGAAGTTGTGGTGTTTCGTGAATTTTCTCAGCCACTGGATTATTCCGTTTTGTCTCAGAGCTCTCTTAGTTCTGCTCTTGACTTGACCTGCCCAAATTGCAAGTCTTTGAAGCTTTCTGTATTGGGCTTCTTAGAGTAATTGTTTTAGAAAAAGAAAAAAGGATTAAAAAAAAAAAAAGGGGGGGGGGGCCCTCCTCAGAGATCTAATGGGTTATTGAAATGCTAAGAGACAAAGCAACCAGGGCCATTAAGGAAAGGCCCACAGGGCAGAGAGATCAGCTTTTCTTCGGGATTTGCATATGCGCCTCAGGGCCTGAGCTCTGCCCTTCCCCTTTCTATGTTCACCAGAACTCCAAAAATCCTCCGCTTTTATTTTGGAGTTTTTCGTGTTGTTTTTTTTCTACGCCTGTCTCCTCTGTGCTGGGCTGGCTGCTCTCAGATTCTCTGGTGTCTGGTGTCAGTCTATCTATGGTTGGAGTTTGGATCAGTAGAATGAGTTTCCGATAAGGGCTGCCACTGCATTTCTCCCTTCTCCTTCCCGGAGCTGACAGCCCCTCCTCTCACGGGACTGAGCCTGGCAGGGAGGGGCGCGGGTCCCCTGGCCCCAAAAACTTACAGATTTCGCTGATCTCAGCAGTTCCACGTTTTCATGAGTGTTGTATGATGTATGCCCAAAGTCAGATTGCTCTGTGGTGTCCGGTCCACGCAGTTCCTGGCTTTCTACCTACTTTCCTGGAGGAGTAACTAAAACATACAGCTCACCAGTCTGCCATCTTGCCCCCAGCCCTTGCCTTTTCAGATTGAAGAGTTTTTATTCTTTTTCCGACATTCCTTCTGTCTTTCTCTAGTTCTATTATGAATTTCTTTGGGTGTGGGAGTCTGGATCACAACATATTTTTCCGAGTCTGAATGTACCAAGGTTTTGAAGAGGAGAGGATAGTCTTTTTCTTTTGTATCTTGTATCTACTTGCTGAAGTCTCTAGAAATAAGGTCTAATTTCATTAATAGAGCATTAATGTTGGACAATGACCCAGCCCCAATGGATCATTCTAGTCTCATATATAGCCACTTTCCTTGACAAGCCTTGCCTAAAAACCACGCTCAATTTCCAGAATGTGGTCTAATGTACTCTTAATTCCTCACGCCTTTGCTCAGACTGTTTCTCTTTGGTTGAAGTGTGGTATCCCCATGCTTTCAGTGTGGCATCATGATAGAGTGGTTCAAAGCATGGGCTCTGGGGGCAAACAATTATAACTTAAATTCCAATTCTACTTAGGCAAATTTTTTTAACCCATGTGAACCTTGTTCTCCTAACCTGTCAAATGGGAGTAATCATACCTCTCAAGTATTAATCATTGAATCAGATAATGTACAGAGAGTGGTTATTCCTCTATGCCTAGCAAAGAACAGATATTCAATAAATGGAAGCGCTTCCTAACATTTCTGGGCGTGGATTGGATGCCTTGCCCTTGCAGCCACTTAACAGGCTACTGCATTAATCCAGGGGAAGGATGATGGAGTATGGACAAGGGTGATAGCGCTGGAGATGGTATGAAGTAGTTGTGTTCTAGATAAATTGTGAAGATTGACCAGCAGGTTTTACTTGATGGATCAGATGTGGGTGTGAGCCAAAGATAGGAGACATTTACTGAGATGAGGGGGCCTGAGAAGAGCAGGTTTGGGGAGACATTAGGAACTCAGTTTGGCTTGGGTCATGTAAAATATGTGATATCCACCAGAAGTCTAAATGGAGATGAGGCGTAGGTAGCTAGATGTTCAAGTACAGAATTTGGAAACGTCTGGTCTGGAGCCACATATTTAGGAGTTGTCTGTGTGTTGATGGTATTTAATGTCTTAAGACTTGATGAATCATGAAGGGAGTGAGTGTAGAGAGAGAAGAAAAGAGGTCTGAGGTCTAAGGTCTGGGCCTTGGGGCACTGACACATGAAGAACCTGAGAAGACTAAAAAGCAGCAGCTGGTGAGTTAAAAGAGAAATCGAACTGGAAGCCAAGGGAAGAAATATTTCAAGGAGAAGGGAGAGAGTATCTATGTCCAATGCTGTTGATAAGTCAAGTAAGATGAAGACTTGAGAAGTGGCCACTGGATAAAGGCAAGTGGGTGCCCTTGGTCACCTTGACAAGAGCAGTTTCAGTGGAGGGGTTAGGGATAGACTAATTGTAATGGGTGCAAGAGAGAATGAGAGGAGAGAGACCGAGACCGAAAGCTCAAACAACTCTCTCAATGATCTTCACTATAAAGGAGGAGGCAGAAATGGAATGGCAGTTGAAGGGAGAAGTAGGGTCAGGATAATTGTTTTTAAAGATGGGAGAAATAACAGCATGCTTGTATGGTTTGGGAAAGATCAAAAGTAAGTGGGAAAAACATGTTGCAGGAGAATGAGAGGGGGCAGAATTGCTGGAGACCGTCCCTAAGTGGGAAGTAGAATGAATGGGCTGGAGGGGAAAGTGCACAAGGCTTGACCTTTGCTAGGAGTATGGACGGTTAGTCCACAGTGACAAGAAGAAAGGAAAGTGTGTGGATCCAGATACTTTTAGACTGGTCAGTATGGCAAAGGGAATTCGCAGAAGTTCTCTTGTGATTGCTTCTATTTTCTCAGAAATAAGAAGCTAGGTGTCAGCTGAGAGGGAGGATAGGGAAGAAGGTATTAGATGTTTGAGGCAAGGCTAGGAGAAGGGGAGAAGGAATGGGCAGAGAGACTCTTGAGCAGCATTCGGGGTCTTCATGAGGCCAGTAGGCGTGAATTTAAGTGAGACCAGTCAGCATGGCTGTGTTTCTCTCAATTCCTGTGTGGGTACAGGCATGAAGCAGGTCAAGAGTTGGCTGTGCAGAAGGCAATATGCAGAGAGTGATGACTGAGTACTGATACAGGCATCTCAGTAGATGCCAATGTTACAGAAGACATGGAGGAAAATAGCCCACACTTCATCAATGCCCTGTCCCTCTGGTAGCCCCTGTAACTTAGCTGGACACCCTAAATTCGGAGAGACCATGTTTCTGCTCTTTGGGTGAATGGGGGCTCAAAGTAAAAATGAAGGTCACTTAGAGAAAAATGAAGCTGTTTTGCCCTTTGGCACACCTGAATTTGAGTTTTGTGATTATCTGCTACCCATATATTATGGGAGGCCACATTGCATCATATTTATCTTTGTCTCCCCATATGTTTGTGAATAAATGATTGAATGGAATACTTACAAGATTTATACAGGCAGAATTGGTTTAGTAAAAAAGAATTAATTTTGTTTCCATTTGCATTGTGACATTGAATATATTTTTATACTTACTGGTCTTCTGTTTATCTTTTGCCTAGATTTTTCTGTTGGGATGTTTTTTCCTATTAATTTGTATGCACTTGTAAATTACGGTTACCAACCCTTTGTCTTCTGCCAATTCGTTTGTTAAAATCTCTATTTATGATGATTTTGTAAAAGTCTGGACAGAAAATTTTCATTTTTCATGGAATCATAAAATTACATTTAGAATTATTTAATGTTACTAAATCGACCAGTATTTGCCTTTATGCCTTTTGACTGTGTTGCCATCCTTTAAAGACTTTCACCACCTCTAGGTTATGAATATATTCACTTACATTTTCTTCTGAGGTGTTAACATTTAAGTATTTAATCCATAGAGGATTTACTTACAAGGTGTTTTTTTTTTTTTCTTAATGGCTAATCAGCTGTTCCAACATCACTTATCGAATAAGTCATCTTTCCCCTTTGGATTTAAAATGCCATCTTTTCGTACTAGATTTCACCATGTACTATATTTATTCTTGGCTCTTCCGTCAAGAATATAATGCTTATATTCTCAATTAAACGCTTATGTCTTAATTCTGTCGTGTTATGCTCTACTCTCCAGTGTGTAATCCTTCCTCCCTTCCATCACACGCGCGTACTGTAATTTATTTAACCAATCCCCTACTACTTAGGCATTTGGGAAATTTCCTATTTTCCCATACTATACAACGCGTATTCTTTTGGAATGAATTAAATGGATTATGTGCCTCGGTGGCCCAAGTTGCACAAATTATCTGTTTACACTTTTCCGTGAATTATTTTTAAAAACACAACTAATATGCTTTGTCGACTTCCAGTAGGGAACGAATCCGCAGTCGCTCCGGGTTAGCATAACCCCGGCTAGACCTCCTAGCAACATCAGGGGACGCAGGTCCCCGGCTCCGCCTCAATCACATCCGGGTTCCACTAGAGGTTCGGACCGGCAGGCGGAACCTTTCTGTCGCGCCTCCAATTACCATGCGAGGCGGGGACGGTTTAGGCCTCCGCGCATCGCTCTTCACGCGTGCTGCAGTTTGCTTGGGGCAGCGAAGGCGGGCGTGAGGGTTTTGTCTGCTTTTCTTTCGCCGTGAGCAGCATGGACGTGCTAGGGGAAGAGTTTGGCAACCTGACCCCGGAGCAGCTGGTTGCTCCGATCCCGACCGTGGAGGTGAGCGCCGGGTACGCGGGAGCGGAAGGGGCCGGGACGTTCTTGAGGAGGCGTTGTCCGCAGAGCTTTCGCCAAGGAGGTGGGGAGGGAGTATGGTGGGGGACGGGCTGGTGGCTTCTGCGCATGTTCAGGGCCCCGCGCGTGCTCGTGTTTTCCCTGGCTGGCCTCCGCGAGCACGTGGAAGGGCTGAGCCCGGAGAGCTGTCAGCGGCTACGGGACCCGAGAAGGCCCGCGGATGGCTCTCGGGTTGGACCCCTTCCAGGTCCCTGTTCGTGTGTGTCGGGGAAGACTGGCACTTATGCCCACCCTATGGGTCGTATTGCATCTTCGTTGTCAGGTTTTCAGAGAAAGGCAATGGGGCCCAGGGAGCTTCGGCCTCGTTCATGAAGTCTCGCTGACTGTGGTGGTAAAACCAAATCGTCCGAACTCCAAGCTAGTAATCTTTCCTTTTAACCTGGAGTTCAAGTTTGGACTTCGGGGGCATTTTAAATGCCCTGAAAATTTTACTAAAATTTTTGCCTATGTGTTTTTCTTTTGGGGTGAAGCACCATCACTTTCATAGTTTTCAGCAGATTCTCGGAAGTTAGCCAGCCGTTCACAGAATTTTATTTCCTGAAAAGGTGCATATTATGTCTGGTTGGCATGGAAAGGGAAAGTGGGGAAATGAGACTGGAGAAAACAGAGGAGAGATTTCAGGGAGAGGAAACAGCATGCTTTGAAACCTGAAAACAAGACCATCTGATGATTTTGAGGAACTAAAATAGATGTAGAGTGAAGAACTAGAGTAAAGAAAAATAGAGGAGGGGAAATGAAAGATGAAGGAAAGGTAAGAGTCTCATTATGAAAGGCTTTATTAGACACATGAAGAAGCTTGGACTTTATCCTGGGAGCAAAGAGATGCTGTTGAAGGGTTTAAGCAGAAGAGTGACATGATCAAGGAATATACTGGATAAGAACCTCATAATCGTTTGGCAACTTAATGATGGCAACTTAATGAAGTCCAATTATAGTCAGCCAATCAAATTCATTCTGAGTGTCGGCACTACACTGCTGATCATTGTCAGGCAATATTGGATTTTAACTCTCAGAGAGTTAATATTAATAGCATTTACTGAGCGCTTACTGTGTCTGGCACTGTTTAAGCATAACATGCATTATGTTATTTAATTCTCTGAAGTAAGTATCTTCTCCCTCATTTTGCCAATGAAGATTTTTTCCTGCCATCCATTTTTTTAAACTCAGTTTTATTGAGATATATTCACATACCATACAGTCATACAAAGCATACAGTTGTTCACAGTACCACCATATAGTTGTGCATCCATCGTCAAAATTGATTTTTGAACATTTTCATTACCACACTCACAAAAATAATAAGAATAAAAATTAAAGTGAAAAAGAACAATTAAAGTAAAAAAGATCACTGGGTGCTGTTTTTGTTTTTGTTTTTGTTTTTTTGCCACCGATTTTCTACTCATCCATCCAAAGGGGAGTGTGATCCATGTGGCTTTCCCAGTCACATTGGCCAATGACGATTTTGAGGCCCAGAGAGGTTGAATGACTGACTAGCCCATTGTCAGAAGGCTATTAAGTGATTAATCTGGAATTTGGACTCTGGCAGAGTGGTTCTAGAGTCTTAATTCTTAACTGCTGATTGGATGGCTTCTCTAGATGGCTGAAGAAATAGGCCTAGAGGATTTACATTTCTTGTCTGACTTTGCACAGCTCTGTAGGGACTCATATCACAAAATTCCAGTTCTTTGATTCAGGAATAACAATTCCTCTTTCTGGTCCCTTGCTTCCAATCCACTATCTCATCTTAAGGATTCTGCCTCCTAAATACACACATCTGAAACTTCATTCCCCCTAGTCTCCAGGTCTGAACAGCTGTCATCTCTTACTTTCTAACTGACTTACCTGGCTCCTGACTTGTCCCACTTCAGTCTATCTTCTTCTCTATAGCGAGTCAATTTAAACATACAAATATGGTGTTCTTGTTTGTTAAAGCTGTTGAAATGTAAAATACCAGAAATGGATTGACTTTTACAGTGGGGACTTATTAGTTCACAAATTTGCAGTTCTTTTTTTTTTTTTCAAATTCTTAGTCAGGAGGAGTTTATTTTGTGAAACTGCCAAGACTCCCTTCTCACACCTCAAAGTCTTAAGCTGTCCTTTGTACACATGTTTTCAGTTACAGAGTTTAGCCTGCTGGGCAGATGCTTTTCGATTCTCAGGCTTGCCTGGGGTTGTGGTCACTTGAGAAAGCTCCAGCAGACTCCCAGGTCCGGTTTGGTGCCCCATCAGTTGCAGTGTAACAGGACATGCTCATTAGCACCCTTCTCTCAGGCGGATGCATCAGCTACCTGCAACCTTGCTGTCCACTTTGGCCACCAGGCACTGGCTAGTGTAAGTCCAGCATCAAGACTGCAGAGGAGAGTCCAGATTAGAAGGCGGGGATGCTCAGATCACCCTCAACTCTCTTCTTTAGGTGCTGAGGAACGGCAAAGCTGAGGCCGGCAGGGATTGTCTGCCTGCTGGTTCCTTCTCTCTCTCAATCTTCTGTAATGACGCTGCCACATGACGCTGCTGAGTGGTGGTGTTCTAGGACCTGGCTTCCTTGATCTGACTGCATCCCTGCTCTTCTTCAAAGTTAGGCTAGAGAGGTGTAAAGCCTCTGTGTGACCTCAATGTAAGCACTGCCAACCCAGGGCAGGGCCTGGCCATTCTTTTTTTTTTTTTTTTTTTTTTAAATTCAATTTTATTGAGATATATTTACATACCATACAGTCATACAAAGTGTACATTCAGTTGTTCACAGTACCATTATATAGTTGTGCGTTCATCACCAAAATTAATTTTTGAACATTTCCATTACCACACACACAAAAATAGTAAGAATAAAAATTAAAGTGAAAAAGAACAATTAAAGTAAAAAAGAACACTGGGTGCTTTTTTTGCCCCCATTTTCTACTCATCCATCCATACACTGAACAAAAGGGAGTGTGGTCCATATGGCTTTCCCAATCACATTGACACCCCCATAAGCTACATTTTTATACAATCGTCTTCAAGATTCAAGGGTTCTGGGTTGTAGTTTGATAGTTTCAGGTATTTACTGCTATCTATCCCAGTTCTTTAGAACCTAAAAAGGTTATCTATATTGTGTGTAAGAGTGCCCACCAGAGTGGCCTCTCAGCTCCTTTTGGAATCTCTCTGCCACTGAAGCATATTTCATTTCCTTTCACATTCCCCTTTTGGTCAAGAAGATGTTCTCCATCCCACGATGCCGGGTCTAGATTCCTCCTGAGGAGTCAAATTCCATGTTGCCAGGGAGATTTACATCCCTGGGTGTCAGATCCCACATATGGGGGAGGACAGTGATTTCACCTGCCAAGTTGGCTTAGCTAGAGAGAGAGGGTCACATCTGAGCAACAAAGAGGCATTCAGGAGGAGACTTTTAGGCACAATTATAGGCAGGCCTAGCCTCTCCTTTGCAGCAACAGTCTTCCCAGTGGGAAGTAAATTTACAGTTCTAAAGGCATGAAAATGTCCAAATTAAGGCATTAAGAGGTAGATACCTTCCCTGAGGAAAGGCCAATGACATCCGGGGTTCCTCTGTCACCCAGGAAGTTACATGGCTGGTTCTGCTGAACCTCTCTCCTGGGTTTAGCTTCTGGTTTCAGTGGCTTTCTTCAAAATATCTCTGAGCTTCTATCTCAGCACCTGTGGGTCCTTGCTTGCTTCTCTTGGAGGCAAACTCTGGATTATATATTTTAGCTTCTTTCCAAAATGTCTCAGTCAGCTCTGAACGCTCTCTGTCTTTCCCTGAGCTTTCTTAAGGACTCCAGTAAATGAATTAAGACCCACCTTGAATGGGTGGGGTCACATCTCCATGGAAATAATCTAATCAGAAGGTCCCACCCACAATTGGGTGGGTCACATCTCCATGGAAACAATCTGATCAAGAGATTCCATAATAGGTCTGCCCTCACAAGAGTGGATTGAAAGAACATAGTCCTTTATGGAGTATATAACAGATTCAGATCAGCACACATGGTCATGTCTCTCCCTTGGTTAAAATTCTTCAATTTCTGCTCATTGATCTGAGAGCAAAATCTAAAGTCTTTATCATGTTTATAAGGCTTTCCTCAATCTGGCCGCTGCTTACTTCTCCAGCCTCTTTTTCCACTATTCCACTTTGTAGATTAAATCCTACATATCTATTTTATGACTTCCTCTGGAGGCCTTCCTTTATTCTCCCAGATGATGTTAGATCCCCTTGCTACATGCTGCCATAGTATCCTGTCTCTCCCCATTCTTAATACTGATAGTTAATTGTTTTTCTTCCCACTAGAACATGTTTGTCTTATTCTCTGTTGTGTCCTCAGTTCTTGACCTGTAAAGTATTTTTATTGAATGAATGAATGGATGAGGTGAATGAATGTAATGAATAATTTTACTGCCTTTTCCAAAAGGTATCTAGAATGGCATTGAGCTCAGAGAGTGCCTTTTTACTCATTTTTATTCCTGAGTATTGTCTGCATTTTTTACTTTGTGAGGTAAAACTATAATTTCAGTGTTGAACTAACAAATAGTAATCTGAACAGTACTTTTTTAGAGAAATTGTTTTATAATGAATAAAAAATAACATTTTCTTTTATTTGAGAAATTAAAATATTTATTTACTTCAACTTCCCTACTTCAGTGCTTTGTTAAGTTTTTCTAGATAGGTGCCCAGTTTTGCCTGAACTAACCATGCTAATATAGTTTTCTGTGCTCTGTATGGTAGCATGGCAGCATGGTAGGAGAAATAACAGAGCTTTAGAGCCATGCAGTCATTTATTGAACAAATATTTATTGATAGATTACAGTGGGCCACGCAGTGTACCACTCTCAGGGATTTTGCAAGTTCAAAAACCCTATCCCTGTCTTCCAGGAGCTTATACATTATAGGGAGAGGCATGCAAGCAGGTGGAGTAACATGCAGTAGGTTCTGTGATACAAGTTGGCAGAGTTATCTATGATATTACAAATAATAGATGGAATGTGATGCCTGAACTGAGTCTTGGCAGATGGGGATGGAGTGTTGTGGTGGGAGAGGCGTTCTCAATAGGAGAGGCACCATGAGCAAAAGCCTGAAAGTGTAAGAAGGCTCAGCATGAAGTTTCCCGTGGTGTGGGAGCAGGAAGTAAGGCTGGAGAAGTATCCGGGGTGAGACCACAGAGGACCTTATATGCCGTGCTATGGAGTTGAGACATCATGAGGATGGTGAGGAGGCAGTGAAGAGGGTGAGGTGGAGGATTACAGGATCAGCTGTGCACGTGTGAAAGTTCACTCTGGCTCAAGTGTTGATCATGGAATGGAGGGAACAAACAGGTAGATTAGAAAGGAAATATCACAGTAGTCCAGGTAAAAGGGCTCAGCTGACACAGTAGCAGAGGATGAGCGTGAGAAAGTTTAAAAGGAGGTAGACCCATATTGTATATACCCATATAACTACCATCTAAAACAAGATATAGAACATTTCCATCACCCTAGAAATTCCTTTATGACCTTCCCCAACCACATTTTGACTTCTTTCATCATAGCTTGGTTTTGCCTGACTTCTTTCTTAAAAAACTTTCTTTACATTCTCCAAGTTGTCTTTTTCCCTCATTGATCACTCCTTCTCAGTCTTCTTTGCTGGATCTGCCTTCTACTACTCATCTCTAAATGACAGATTTGGGGTGTTGTAGGCCTCACATCATGGAACTCTTCCCCATCTACACTTAGGTGATCTTACCTGTTACCATGGTTTTAATTGCCATCCATTTGCTCTCCAAAATTTATATTGTTAGGCCATTCTGTTTCAACACTCCAGACTCATATTTGTTGCCTACCTGACATCTCCATTAGAATGTCTAATGGATATCTCAGATTTAACATGCTCTAAACCACACCCCTCATAGTCCCTCCACACCTAAACCTGCTGTAACCACAGTGTCCTGGCTCCTCGTCTTCATAAATGGCAACTCTTTCCCTCTAGTTGTTCAAGCCAAAAACCTTGGTGTCAATCTTGACTCGTCTTTCTTTCATATTCTCTGTCTAATCCATTATCAAGTCCTGTTGGCTCTACTCTCAGATTGTATCTGCTAGCTAACACCTCACTACCTGTACTGCTACCACCCTGAATTATTGCAATAAACTCCAAAATGGTCCCCCTGCTTCTAACCTTGCATATTCTCAACCCAGCAGCCAGAGTGATCCATTTAAATGAGTCAGGTCATCACATCACTCCTTTACTCAGAGCCTTCCAGTGCTTCTCGTGTCACTCAGAGGGAAGTCCAGAGTTTTTACAGTTGCTGCAAGGTCCTGAAGGATCTGGTCTCCTCATTCTCTTCACATGTCTGAAATAGCACCCTCCGCATCATTATTTTGTTTTGCCCTACCTTATTTTTCTTCATAGCACTTAGTACCACCCAGGATTTACTGATTATGTTTATTTATTGTCTGTCCTCCCACTTGAATGTACACTCCATGAGAGCAGAGACTGTCATTTTTTTTAAATACCTGTGCGACCCTATTTAACTTGTATGAACCTTTCTAGGTCTATAAAAAGGATATAATAATAACCAACTAAAAGGTGGTTGTGAACATATTCAGTTTTCATTTGATCTCTTCCCTAACCTCTATCTATAAAATAAACCATCTATGAAATTGCTTTTGGCTGTAAAGGTAATAAAAATCTATTTATTGGCAGTCCTCTGATAACACGTTATAAATGTTTTTTAGTTTAGGTAGAGTTGCAGTGTTATGCCTGTAATTGTTAAGTGTTTACTCTGAGAGTTTTGGAAAAATCATAGTGCCTTTGTTTTTATTATCTTTGTTCTTTAGAAGTATTCCCTTTCTAGAAATATTCTGTGCCCATAATGTTTCGCTTATCTAGAGGTTTCACCATATTTCACTTCCCCTACCTGGAATATAACTGAAATAAACAGAATGGACTTCTAAAGAGTCATAATAGATGTGTCAAAGTTTGAACGTTTTCCCCATGGGAAAGCTCCTTAGGCCCTTACCAAAAACTGTTTATTCTTACTTTAAATCTAATTCTGACCATCTGTCAGGTTTCCCATCAGCAGCTTGGATGCCACACTTGAGAAGGGACTTACATGATAGTCCACTTACAACCTCAGGGAACTATAAAAAGCAGACCCAATGACTCAAGAGGTGTGGCAGTTTGGAGCTATTTCAGTTGGGGGTGAACCCCCTGTAGATGGTCCTCCTGCAGCCCTGAGACAAGCTCGGGTCAGGTACTGGTTGAGAGAGAAGAGGAAGGAGAATGAGCTCCCATCGAGTCGTGGGACCCAGCATTCCCACCAACTCGCTGAGTCTGAATGTCCCCTTATCCAACTGGAAATAAAATAAAGTATGATGAGGGCTTAGAAGCTCATGTCATTCAGAATAGATTAAATTATATTCTATCTAAGAAATCTGTGGTATCTCTGTGTGTGTGTGTGTATTATACATGTGTATGTATACATTTATTATATATAATTTCTATAAAAGTGGTTACAATTTAAGCATTGTTCTTTTTGTTTTGATTTACTTTCTTTTGCTTGCTGTGATAAAGCAAGTAATTTTTGGTACTTCAAAATAACTTAGGAAAATATTGTGGTCACTGGCACGGAGTCTTGATATTCTTATTGTTTTGGTTCACAGGAAAAATGGAGGCTGCTTCCAGCATTTTTAAAGGTAATTGTTTTCTATTTAGTATTAATTGGATATTTTTCAGATGAAAACGTCAAGAAATAATGCTTTTTTTTTTTTTTTTTTGAGATTAAACTTTTATCACCACTAGCAATTTTTGAACCATGTACTTTGCTAGGTTTTGGATATAAAGTATGAACAAAATCCTTCCTAAAAGGTGCTGGGGGGTGATGATCCACTTGGAGAGATAGGAAATGGTATAGAAGCATGGCACATGAATTATAAAAACAAAATGCTATCAGCAAAAGAGTGATGTCACGGGTGATCAGAGAGGGCTTCCTAAATGATGCAAGACCTGAGCTATGTTTTAAAAGAAAAGGATTTAACTGAGCTGAAAGGTGGGATGCAGAAGCATGGTGTTCTGCTTTGCTAATGCTGCCATTATGGAAAATACCAGAAATGGATTGGCTTTTATAAAGGGGATTTATTTGGTTACACAGCTACAGTCTTAAGGCCATAAAGTGTCCAAGGTAAGGCATCAACAATAGGGTACCTTCACTGGAGAAAGGCCACTGGCATCCAGAAAACCTCTGTTAGCTGGTAAGGCACATGGCTGGTGTCTCCTTGCTCCCAGGTTGCGTTTCAAAATGGCGTTCTCCAAAGTGTTGCTCTTGGGGTGTTTTGTCCTCTCTTAGCTGCAGCTGCTCTGCATCTGGGCCTGTGTGGCTCTCTTTTAAAGTACTCCAGTGATCCAGTAAAGACCTACCCTGAATGGGTGGGGCAACACCTCCATGGAAATAATCCAGTGAAAGGTCTCGCCCACAGGTGATTGAGTCACACGTCCATGGAAGCACTGAACCAATAGGTCCCAACCTAATCAACATTAATACATCTGCCCCCACAAGATTGTATCAAAGAATATGGCTTTTTCTGGGAGACATAATATATACAAACATGGTATCATAAAGAAGCTCAGGACATGCCCCCCTGGGGCTGTAGGAAAGAGCAACCAGGTCTGATTGGTTGGAATGGATGGGTGGATAGTCAAGTCCGAGGAACCGTTGAATGTAAGGTTGAAGTTAGGGCTCCAATTCAGTTCTGAAGTGCTTGTGCTGAGAAGTAGTGGGAACTGGACGGTGGTGGTCCCTTCCCTTGTGGAACTTAAAGACTGGCAGGAAAAACAGCCTCTAAAGAATTACAAATTTGGTGGATATTATGGGGGGAAATACAAGATGCTGTGGAAGCCTATGGCAACAGTATTTCACCTAACCTATGGAAGTCAGGAAAGGCTCCTTCAGGCACATTTAACAGGGACTTGAAAAAGGAGCGGAGGTTTGTCTGACTGATAAGGTGTTATAGGCAGAGGAGGGAGTGCTGGGAGATGAGGCTGGAAGAGCCCTCAGGGGCCAAATTTCTTACACGATTTAAAAGCCATGTTAATGATTTTGGCTTTTCTCATAATGGCAATTGGACGCTACTGAAGAGTTTTATAGTAGGGGAATGGTAGAAGGAAATAAAATGATAGTACAGTCAAGGGAAGGGTTTTTTTTTAAAAAGAGGTTTTATTGAGATATATTCACATACCATACAATGCATCCAAAGTGTACAGCCAGTAGCTTTTTTTATATTCACAGAGTTGTGCATTTGTCCCCACAATCTATTTTAGAATATTTTGATTACTCCCAAAAGAAAAACCCCATATCCTTTAGCAGTCATCTCTCAATCCCTCTATCCTTCCTCATCCCTATATAACCACTAACCTATTTCTGTCTTTATAGATTTATTTATATTTACATTTTATATAAATGGAATTATGCCATATGTAGTACTTTGTGTCCAGTTTCTTTCACTTAGCATAATGTGTATTTTTTTTTTAATTAGAGAAGTAGTAGGTTTATAGGAAAGTCATATAAAAAACACAGCATTGCCATATACCCCCCTATTGTTGACACTTTGCATTAGTGGGTATCTTTGTTACTATTGATGAAAGAATATTAAAATAGTGCTATTAACTATAGTCCATAGTTTCCATTAGGTGCATTTTTCCTCCATATATCACCCTTTATTAACACCTTGTAATAGTGTCATACGTTTGTTATAATTCATGAAAGAACATTAACCACAGTCCATCATCCACAATAGGGTTCTGTGTTACATCTTCTAACTTTCATTCTAGTAACAGACATGAACCAAAACCTCCCCTTTCAACCACATTCACCATACATGATTCACCACTGTTAATCACACTCACAATAATGTGCTACCATCACCACTGTCCATTTCCAAACCTTTGCAATTAACCTAAATAGAAATTCTGTACAAACTAAGCATCAACTCCCCATTCTCTACCCTAAGCTATCCCCTGGTAACCTATATTCTGGATTCTAACTCTGTGAGTTTGCTTATTATGATTAGTTCATATCAGTGAGATCATACAATATTTGTCCTTTTGTGCCTGGATTATTTCACTCAGCATAATGTCCTCAGGGTTCATCCATGTAGTTGCATGCATCAGAACTGTCATTTTTTATAGCTGAATAATATTCCATTGTATGTATATGCCACGTTTTATTTATCCATTCATCAGGTGACGGACACTTGAGTTGCTTCGTCTTTTGGCAATTGTGAATAATGTCGTTATGATTAGCAATGTACAAATATCTGTTTGAGTCACTACTTTCAATTCTTCTGGGTATATATCTAGTGGGATTGCTGGATCATATGGTAATTCTACATTTAACTTACTGAGGAACTGCCAGACTCTACAAAGGAAGGGATTTTTTGTGTTATTTTTAAAATTATGTATGTATTTTAAAAAATCTAAGGAATCTATGTGTAAGCAGAGGAGAAGAGGTGGCATTTATGATTCCAAAGAGGAAGTAGTTGATGGTATGCAGTCTAAGACAAGGTGGAGGACTTGATAGAGACATGAATGGTTATTTATTTTATTCATGTATTTATCTTAAAGTCTGGGTTTTCCTGTACTGAGACCACCTTGAAATATGTTAGTCCATGAACAAAAGTATAAAGATGTTAAGCCCCCTTAACCAAAGACAGGATACGCAAAGCTTGTCAGGCTGCCAGTGCGCTGGCCGACAGAATCAAGACTTAGAGAGGTTTCGTTAGGCTGGGATGAGGAAAGTGCAGATGGACAAACGTAAATCCCTCTACTTCATTTTGCGCAAGTACCAAATGCAGCATACCTGATTTTAGTAGCACTTTTGTGCGAGGATAAAAAATCACCCCTTGAGTTTCAGTAGACTGAAAGCTCAGCATAAGCCAGAGGTGTGGCCAGTTTCTTTAATAGAAGTGGTATGATGAGGGAATTGGTAGCCCTACTGTGTACTGGTGAGATTTTCAAGAATGTTGGAGGGAGTTCAGCATGCCGGTGTCAGGAGGAACCTTGAGAAACGCCCAGAAGCAGGCAGGCCATCAGCTACTGAAGGATCTGGAGGGCATGCCTGTGAGAAGAAGTTGAAGGGTGAGTATAGCCTGGAAGTGAGAACATGAAAGAGAGAAGTGATAACTAAATGCATTGACTCACAGAAGGCATTGTCTCCAGTAGAGAATAAATCCAGGTGGTAGAAACTGCAGGAAGGCAAACCTCAAGTCATTGTAAGGATAAATCATCCCTCCCCCCCAATAGTCAGGAGTTTTTAAAAATGTAAGTTAGTGAGATCCCCCATAAGGAAGCATAATTAAAGCAAAGGTTCTGTGACGTCCTGTTAGGAACATTCTGGAAGTGTTGAATTAATTGTGTTTGAAGATTTAAAATAAAATATGAATTGTACATTCCTTTTCAGTCCTAATATTTTGGGGTCCATGTGTTCATTATCTCAGTGTTTTCTGTAGCAGCATATAATGCTGTCTGTGCAGTTGTTGCTGATGTACACTGAGACGAAAGGGAAGATATTGCTAGCGTGTGTCTGACCTTAGTTGTCTTGAATTTCGCTCTACTTTCAATTTTAAATGCAATTATTTTCAGCTTTCGTGACAGAGATCCTTAATTTTTCTTGTCTTTCCTCGATAACTGATATGATTGACCAGGGGTTAGGTATGTGAGAATCATGAAATTGCCCAAATCAGAGAAAGATGAAAGAAAAAATTGACTTGGTTTGAAGATTGAAAAGGTGATGTTCAACTACTATATTTTTTCTTGGACTTCTTGTTTATTTTGGTGTATGCAGAGAATATTCTGCTTTTTTTATTGGGGGAGGGGTCTAGATGTTTATTAGTTTATGGGGAATCCAGAGGTATGTTCAAATACACAAATGTTTTGATTTCCAAAGGTCAGGTGCTTCACAAGGAGGAGGATATTGAGGTTTGCTAGTAAGGTGGAAGAGAAATGGAATGGTTACACATAATGAAAAGTTTTACTAAGTAAAGTTCATAAAATTTATTTTTTTCTCAATTTGCTTTTGAGGAAAATTTGATGGTCACCTATGGGATTACACTCTATTATATAATTTGCTATTTTGTTGCTAATCTTCTGTTAACTTTTTATTTGTTTAGGTGAAAGGCCTTGTGAAACAGCATATAGATTCATTTAACTATTTCATTAATGTAGAGGTAAGCATCAAATATTAGAAAGAGATTTGAGCAAAGAATTAATTTTGAAGTCAGTCTTTCCTAATGTCGATCTTTTCAATGCAGATAAAGAAGATAATGAAAGCAAATGAAAAGGTTACAAGTGATGCTGACCCCATGTGGTACCTAAAGTAAGGAATCATCTATTTTTAATTTACTATTTTGATTGTTTAGCATTTTTAAATATTAATATGTTTGTTATTAAAATCCTTTAAAAATAATTCTCTTTTTATCTAAGATAATTATAAGGTGTTCAGATTTTATTTTTAATTGGTAAAATAGTTATAACAAGTAGAATTATGGTTGAGATTAGATTTCATATTCCTTAAAACCTTTTTATTTTGAAATAATTTTAGACTTACAAAAAAGTTACAAAAATAATGCAAAGAGTTCCTGTTTACACTTCACCTAGCTTCCCGTAATATTTAGCTCTTTCATGATCTAAACCAGGAGGTTAACATTAGTACACTACTATTCGTTAATCTACAGGCCTTATTCAGAATTTTCCCATTAACATCCTTTTTGGGTTCAAGATAAAGTCCAAGATCGCATGTCTCCATAGTTTCCTCCAATCTATCACAGTTCCTCATTCTTTCTTGATCTTTCAGAACCTTGACACTTAAAGTATACTGGGCAGTTGTTTTGTAGAAGGTTCTTCAGTTTGGGTTTGTGTGATATTTACTCATGATCAGATTGAGGTTATGTATTTTTGCCACAGAAGTGATGTCAGTGCATCATACCCGAGTGTACAGATGTTGATGTAGCTTATCACTGGCGATTTTGACTTTGCTCACTTGGTTAAGGTGGCATGATCCAGGTTTCTCCACTATGAAGTTACTACTTTTCGTATTGTAATTAACAAGTGTGGAGTTCGTTTGAGAATATGCAAATATCCTCATTCTCATCATCCTTTCACCCACTAATATTAGCAAACATTGATGGTTTTCGTCTGTAACAGTTATTACTGTTGTGTTTGCAGAGTAGTGAGTCTCTATTTCCATCATTCCTTCTACTTTTACTAATTGGAATTCTAGTATAAGGATGAGCTTTTCTCTTCTCCCATGACTCTGTCTATCTATCAATATGAACTTGTAGACATTTATTTTATTCTATGGGTGATAATCCAGTGCTATCATTATTTTTTTAAAAATTACTCGATCAAATAAAAAAACATTTCCAAACAAAATAAAGCAAAGCAATGGGAAAAACATATATCCTGATTTTAATGATATGGGAATGCTCAGATATGACTATGGTTCATTAATTTTCTTTTGGTGTGGTAGGAGAATATTGGAAGGAATGAAGTTATTTCATGAAGCTGTCATTATTTTATTGCTCAAATTGTTACAGCTTTGGCCATAGGGAGATCCTTCAAGTTGACTCCTGTGTCCTTTCAACACACTCACATTATTTGTCAAGCACTTCTTTACTTTCTGGCACCACAAGATGTGGTTCATCTTGTATTTTCCCTGCCCTAGCCCTGGAGTCACCTATTTTTTTTTCAAGCAGCCCTGTTTCCTTTTATTGGAAAATAATATCTAGAAACCAAGATATGGACTCTAGGCCTCAGCAGACAGAGCTAGGTAGTGTGTGAATATATATATATATATATACTAACACGTGTATACACACATCTGTAATTATTTCTATATCCTATCCATTTGTATAGATATTAAAAACCCTGTATACTGATCCCTCCAATCTAACAACCGTAGGACTCATTCTGACCCTCTCCCTTTATTTATTCATATCTTTCCTTGATGGTGAGAAACCTGACTATCATTATCCATGATATATTTTCTTATTTCTTCAATCCTAGAAGACACAAAAAATAGTTTTACAACAGTTAGCCCATACCCCTGTGAGAAACAAATTACTAATTAGAGTACAGTATTTGTGACCATTCTTTTTTTCTTTAGTCTTACAGTCTCTAATTAAAATATTATTTTCCAAAGTTACTTAGGTTAGTACTTTTCTTCCCCACTCCCTTCAGTGTGGTTATATTATTTATTTATAATACAGTAAGTTCACTTGTTACTTTTTGTATTCAATTTTGGGTTCCTCCCCTCACATCTTGGTTGATTTTGATTATGTGTTTATTTTTTGGGCATGTGAAGCACTATGGTTCTAAGAGTTAGACCTATGCAAAAAAGTGTTCAGAAAGTGTCACACATACACCCCTTTCTCCACCCTGCTTGCAGTCACTCTGTGTAGATAACCCATCGCAATAGTTTCTCTTTACCTTTCCTGTGCTTTTCTTGTGCAGAGAAGCATATATATATATATATTTTTCTTATGTTCCCTTTCTTACATGAATGATAACATACTATAGATACTCTTTTACACTTTCTTCTTTTCATTAGGTATTATTTTTAGGGAGCTGTATTTCCAAAAATTTTGTAAAAAGATTCATGGTATTTTTAAAAAGATGCTTTGTCATAGTTTTCCTTCTTTGTAAAGCTATATGTACTATTACATAATCCTTATATTTGGGAGGAAAATAGCTTATTTGTTTATGTATACTTTGAAGAAATTTAATTACTGATGCAATAATTTGCTTTTCAGATATCTTAATATCTATGTTGGGCTTCCTGATGTTGAAGAAAGCTTCAATGTAACCAGACCAGTGTCCCCCCATGAGGTAACTATAAACCTTATTTTAATTGTATTTGTGTCCTTTGATTAAAAGAGTCTGTGCCCTTAATGTATACTCTTAAAAGATTGTTTAAAAATGGGGGGGGGGGGCATCTCTTATGAGACAAAGATAACCAAAATAAATAAAATAAATAAAATTACTCCCTTCAGTGTCTGTAACTGGGAATTGTATCAGGGAAGAAAATGATTTTTGTAAATTCATCTGGATTGTGTTAAAGTTAAGATAGCAATTAGGGAATGTAGCACAGGAACCTTTATTAAAAAACGATTAACTGGTAGAGTGTTATGGTTATTGTCTAAGCAAGATTAAACAGGAAGTATGATCAAGCCACCAGACGTTATATAGGTAAATTTTATTATCACTTAATCACTGTGTGTTTCTTGAGCATTTATAGCATTATTTTTTGCTTCTACATTGAGAGAAGAGACTCGATATTCTTCCTCAAGGAGTTTATACTCCTGTAGAGAAATTAAAATAACAAAAAACATGAGACAGAGACACCAGGGGCTGCAAACCTGGATGCCTGGATGGACCAAGTAGGTAAGGTAAAGATGTGAAGTTGTATTGAATAGGAGTTAATGAGGACTATGGAAAATGGGAAAGCGTGTGCCCCAATTTGGCTCCCTGCTCCTCGTTCCATTTTACTAGATTTTTCCAAGGTTTCAAGAACCAGGCAGCTAGTTGGCAATTTCCAAGTCATTTTCTAAACTGTGTTACTGAGTTCAGAGAAGGGAAAAGACAAAGTAGTTTGAAGTCATTCATGAAGTCTGATTGTTATAATTATTATAATTATTCAGTTTTTGTAGAAAACGTGGACATTATTGCAAATAGAGAGGGCTCAACGATTTCTCAGAGGGCTTTTAATCCTTGGAGGGACGAGAGAGTGGGAGAGAGGTGGGTGGGCAGCTGGGGGATGCAGGAGCTTCAGGCTCCACCAACATAGTGGCATTCATGTGACGGAGAGAAGCCAAGGACAGGTGGGGCTCAGGGACCAGTCTGGGACCCACGGAATAGGTTCATTTTTACCACACAGTTGAATTTCATTTCCTTTAGAAGGATGAGTTTGCTAAAAGCTATGGAGTGTTTGCCTATTATGGGTATTACTTTTATTAATGAAAATAAGAGATAATATTTATATAGTACTCTGTGTCAAGCACTGTCCTAAAATATATATATGTTTACACTTTGGGGAATTAAAAGTGTCATTCTCATTCCCATTTTACATATGAGGAGTCTTGAGGGGCAGAAAGGGTTTTTAAAAGTTTAGTGGTAGAGCCAGGATTTGAACCTAGGCTATAGAGTCCCTATCTTAATGCCCATGCCTTTGGTCTGGTCTGGAAAGAGACTTGGCCTGAATACAGCATAAACAATTCTTAGGACTTGGTCAATAATATAAGTGTTTAATATTTGAAAATCTCCAACACTGTTACAAAGGCTAGAATAATTATAAATCTAACTATATTTGGTTCAATAGAAGCCAGAGAGAATTCAGGCCCATGGATTATATTATTGATTTTCAGAGAAATTCTCTTTTTGATACTACAAGCTATCCAATGATCATCATTATGATGGGGAAGTCATCAGAAGATTTTGGTGAGGTTTCCTATGTCTAATCATGGCTCAGGCAGGGGCATCATTTAGTTGGTCATCACTGCATCAAGTAAAGCACACATTAACAATTTTTACAAGTCCATAGGCAATTTGGAAATTGTTAGAATGATCTGATGAATGGTTTGTGCTATAAGTTGTATTACTTGGTAAGGAGTTTTATAATGTAGTTTAGTTTATTTAGAGAATAAAAGGGAGTAAAGTTGAAAAATTGATGTGTGTGTATTTATACACTTTAGTTATTTTTATACTGGTTGTTAGCTTTTTCAACAACAACCCTGGCCACATGGATTACTTTCCACAGTCCCAGTTTGCAAAGAACAATCTAATTTCATTAAAGATATGGAAGCAGACTGGTGATGATGTCGTATCAGTGAGAAGAAAATCAGTACCCGATTTATGGTTCCATTTCTGGGCTGGCAGGGAGATGTTTGTGGAGATATTTGATCAATCCAGAGCATTATTCCGCTCCTGGAAGAGGCAGGCTGATAACATGAAATAGCTCAGTGGAGGAGAGATCAGAGCTCTTTGAAGCTGTCAGGACCCTTTGTTTTCCAGAGTTGAGGAGCAGTAATTTATTCTCTTTCAGTGCCGCTTGAGGGACATGACATACTCTGCCCCCATTACAGTGGACATCGAGTATACCCGTGGCAGCCAGAGGATCATCCGTAATGCCTTACCCATTGGCAGGTGAGACACAGTGTCCATGTCAGAGCCAGACTACCTGAATTCCAGCCTTGCTGTGTGACCTTGAGAAGGTTACTAACTTTTGCCCCATTTTCTCAGCTGAAGCATGAGGGAAATGGTGTCTACTTCATGGCATTATTTTATGAATCCAAAGTGTCTGTGCATGTGAAGCACTTAGAGCAGTGTCCTGCCATAGTTGTGAAACCTTTTCTATAAAATGGGGAGAATGCTTCTGTTTCCTTCTACAACTCCAAGCTATAAAGGAAATTTTTACTAGGTAAGATGGCATTTCATTGAACTGTCCTGGGCTGTTCTTGCAGGATTCTGTGTATATTTTCAGTTTGAGTTCTCCTGGAAGTTTGTTCCCCATAAAGCTCTCTTTAAGGGAGAAGTTATATATCTGCTTGGAGCAAGTTTAGAAATAGGTAGCATCACCTAGTACTTTTGCAATCTTCTCTTCCTCGTCAGGGAATCGTTAGGGAAATACGTTGACTCTCCTGTAGAAATGGACAAACTCACGGTATGGTGAGTTTAATTATGGAGATGGACTTTAAAATGAGTCTAAATAATTCCTACCCAGATGTTTTTGTTGTTTTTTTCACCCCTTCAAAAGTGCTAAATGCTTAGCAAAAATCATTCGTCCAACAAATGTGCACCAGTTGCCTATCACTTGCTGTGCAGTGTGCTGGGTACTCAGGTGAATAGAAGGCACACAGAATCCAGGTCCTGTTCGCTATCATTCATTCACAGCCACCAGGGAAGGTAGGCATAAGTAATTACGGCACAGTGTGATAAGTGCTAGAATAGAGAAGTCGAGGGAACATATAGGTTGAACAAATCCTTCCCTGTACTTCCGTAAAAGGTATGAGCTATTGTATTGTTTCTTTCCTCATTCTTCAGTTGGGAAAATAAGTAGGGTTATTAAAATATTATTCTTTGTTTTTGCTGGACTGTTTATCAGTGTTAAGATGAGTGCTTCTCTTTCAGGTATATGAACCATACTTGTGTCCAGTTCAATCTTAGACCATTGCCATGTTATGACCAATGTTGAAACTTGTAAAGGAAAGTCAGGAGAGACTGGAGCAAAGCATAGAATAGCCAGGAAGAGTTAGGGTTTAGACCCAGGGCTAGATACTGTGATAGGTGATTTCATTTGTTAGCCCTGCATTCATAAAAATGACCTCTGTTAAATGAGAGTGCTTACTATGTATCATGTACTATCTAAATTACATATATTATCTCATTTAATTCTTTTTATGAACTAAAAAATTGTTTAGTCAAAATATATTCGCACTTGGTAACAAAGCAAATAGTACGTATTTGATGCAGAGTAATAGCCTTTCTCCCTGTCCTTCCTTACCCCTAGTCCCATTCCTGATCTTTTAACTTTTTCTGTTCTTTCTTCTGGTGGTTATTATATCCATAATAATACTGTGCTTATACCTTTATTTCTTGATACATCAATTTTAGACATACTTTATTGATCCCTTAATATAGAAGGTACAGATTAGTTTACCTACATGACCCATTTTCCTTTCCCTTGCTCTTCCGAATTTTGCTTCTTGTTTTCAACTATTTTAGTTACTGTTGTAACTTTAATATCTTTATATCTTTATTTCTTATTCTGTAACCCCAGTCAGTGTCTTTATTTCCCTTTATGTAAAATGAGGATATTACTATCCCTATCTTTCCATTATGATATCTTTTATTTAGAAAACTTTTAAAATTTCCATATTGGGGTTTTATATCAATTCTTGGAATTTTTTGGAGACCTATTTATTTTCATAAATGTTCCATGTGTATTTGGAAGCAAGTATTCTCCAGTTGTTCTGTGTTTTTCCTTTAGATCAGGTTTGTTAATTGTGTTGTTCAGAGGTTATCTATCCCTATTGATTTTTGATCTGTGTGGCCTGTCAGTTAATTGGAGAGGTCTGTTCAAATCTCCCAGTATGATGGTGGATTTGTCCATTTCTCCTTCTATTTCTGTGTATTTTTGCTTTTTGAAGATGATACCTGGCACATAGAAGTCTAGAATTTTTAGTTCTTCCTGATGAATCAAACCTTTTATTATGCATTTATTTTCTTTATCTCTAGCAATTTTTTTGCCTTAAATTTTAATTTTTCTGCTCTTAGGGGTAACCACATCTGCTTTGTGTTGATTGTTTTAATCCTTTCCTTTTAATCTTTCTATGTCCTTTTGTGCTTGAAATAAACTGCATATGACTGGATTTAAAAAAAAAAATCTAATCCAAGAATGTAGTTTATTTACATTTATTGTGTTACTGGTATATTTGGAAATATTTCTATTGACTTATTTTGTGTTTTTAATCTGTCCAGTTTTCCATGTGTATCAATTTTTTTCTCACTTTTTGCCTTTTGGATTAATGGAAGTTTTTTTTTCCTCTCACTCAGCTGAAAATTAGATAAGTTATTTCTGATTGTTATGTTTACCTTAGAAGTTTTGAATTGCATATATCAAGCCCCTCTGATTTATATGCCATACTTGTGCCAACTTTTAGTTCTATTTTGTTTTGCTTTTTTTATCCCCCAATTGGAAATTGTTTTATAAAATTAATATTTGTTTGTATTTGTCCACATTATTTACCATTTTCTTTGCTCACCATATATTTTTGCTTGCCAGATATTCAGCTTCTATTTTCTGTTTTCCTATAGTTTATCTTTTAGAAATTCCTTTAGTGAAGGTTCCTTACTAGTAACATCCCTCAGTTTTTGTGTGAAAATAAGATATTGACCTTATTCTGCATGATGATTTAGTGGAATAAATAAATATAGTTGACAGTAGTTTTCTCTCAGTACTTTTAGCATATTGCTCCACTGTCATCTATTAATTGCTATGTGAAGTTGTGTGTCAGGTCTAGTCATTCTTCCTTTTTTGGTAACCTGCCTTTTCTTCTGGGTGGGTTTTAAATTGTTCTTTACCTTTGGTGTTTTGTATCTTAACTGATATATCTAAGTGTGGCTTTCTTTTTATTTATCTGGCATAGATAGGTATTATTGTGCATATTTATGACTTTCATACATTTTTAAAAGTTCACAGCCATTTTCTCTTTGAATAGGACATTTCGCCCATTGTCTATATTTTTTTCCATCTAGAAGTCTGATTAGACATGTGGTAGACCTTCTTACTGTGTCCTTCCATGACTTTTAAATTATTCCATATCTTCTATCTTTGTCTCTGAAATACATTCTTGATAATTTCTTTAAATCTCTTTCCAATTCAGTAATTCCATTTTTAGCAGTGTCCAATCTATTCAGCCTGCTCATAGGTTTTTACATTTCAATGCTTAGGTTTTTTTATTTCTAGAAGTTTTGTTTGGTTCTTTTTCAAAATTGACTGGTTAATTTTGATAGCCCGTTTTTCTTTACACTTGAATTTTGCTCTTTCTAAGAACTGAGAGTTCCTTTGTTATTGTGAATGAAGAATTGCTGTCTTTCCTGATTTTCACTAAAACATGTATGCAACATTTTAAGGAAACCAAACATTGGAGTTTTTATTGTCTTTGCTAAAAGAGCAGTGTGAGAAAATACTTAATTTCAGTGGGCTTTTTCATGTAATTACTGTTCCTTCTGCCTTTTTTAACATGGTGTGCAGAAATGCAAATCCCCTTATTGATGTGTACATTGCAAGTTTTACAGTCTTAACCGTTTTTTGCCAATGACAATCTGTGTGTTACATTTTCTTTTGTTTTATTTAAACAGAATGCCCATAATGCTACGTAGTTCAAACTGTGTTCTTACAGGAAAAACACCTGCCGAGTTTGCCAAACTGAATGAATGTCCTTTAGATCCAGGTATGTTTGGTTCCTTGAATTTACCTACACCCATCTTTTTTTGCTTTTGTCTTGCTGTTGCTGTTTTTAGGACACATATCCTTAAAAACAATACCAGCCTTTCTGCTTTATGATTAACTTGTTGGTTGAAATTATGTTCACAAAACATCTGGAAATTTGGCTCTAACTTTATTTTATTAGCCTATAATACTAAAAGATGTGCTATTTATACCTCTATTTCAGGTTTAAAACTTTAATACCCCAAGTTTTGATTTATTGGCATGGTTTAACAGCCTTTTCTTTGTGTCTTTGTGCTTTTAGTGCACTTTAAAATTTCAAAGTTATTTCTCTAGCCTGGTCTGAAAAGATTAAAGTGGTTCACTTCAGGCTATTTTAAATTCAGTAAAGCGGCAAAAACCAAAATTTTTTTTGTTTAAGATTTAAAAATTTATATCTCCGTGCCTATTTCTAGACAACTTCTTCCATAAAGTTTCAGGCTTAGCACTTAACATAAAGTTTCTCTTGATTCCTTAACTCTTTTGCATTGATTTATTTTATTTTATAGTTGCTTTAATCTAATTCCTATAAAGTTGCATTGATGTAGAAACCCAGAATGTTTTGGAAAGAATTCAATAAAAATATGTTTTTATTAGACTGTCACAAAATATTGTATAAGTAAAATATGTTGCCTTGTTTTTGTTTATATTTTGCAAGTGAAGTAGAATGAAGTCTTGATTTGTCCTATTCTCAATTGTATACAAATAAATTTGTGATAATGTTGTATAAATTTAGTATGTATTGAATATGTTTTTGGAAACTAAATCTAACAAATCTTATTGTTTTGTAGAAATCTTAGAGAAAATTTCAGTTTATATTGAAGATTTTCAGTTATTTCTGTGCTTAAGAAATCTGAAGACAAATTTGTTTAACATTTTTTTTTATACCTGCTATATATATATATTGAGTGCTGGTGGTACATTGACAAGTTACATTTCCTGTTTCAAGAAGTTTGTGATCATTTGTATAAAATCATGGGCTGACACCATCATGAATCCATAAAACAATATCAACAACCACCTTAGAATTAAGTGACAGCTAGTGCCATGAGGCAGTGGAAGAATGGTCTCGAATTCAGGAGACCGTGCCATTATCGAATCACACTGTTTAAAGAATGGGTGGTGAAGCTTATCTTTCTCCTTTGGGCAGGTGGCTACTTCATTGTTAAAGGAGTAGAGAAAGTTATTCTTATACAAGAGCAGCTGTCTAAGAACAGGATCATTGTGGAGGCGGACAGGAAAGGGGCAGTTGGTGCGTCAGTTACCAGGTATGGAAAGCCAAAGTGGTGTTCTTAAGAAGTATTGATAATTCTGTTAATACTGGCTGGCTCTTTTTTGATGTGGAGGTACCACTTATTTCTGTCTGATAATAGGCAGTATAATATTTAAACTGTTGGCATTCAATTATTGTGTAAGTCTCTAAACATAGAGTATTGACTCAAAAATTTCAGTGATGAAAGTGTAAGGCATAGTTTGAAAGGCCACTGGTTATTTTAAGTTGAATTTTCTATTAATGTATAATATTAAAAAACCTTTTATAAAAGAAAAAATTAAAACCACTCTTCAATTTCTCATGTTCCTTTTCAGCCTTTGGCCATTTACATATAATTCCTCTATCAATATAATCAGAGACTATTTTACACTTAATGTTTAATGAATATATAACATGGCCCTAACATCTTACTAGTGTTTAGACCAGGCTCTTTCATAGAATACTCTTTTTCTACAGCGGCATTCCTTAAATCACTCCTGTAGCTGCTTATCTCTTTTTATCATGTGTTTATTGTCATGTGATTTGAAATTTGGAGGTTTATGAGTTCTGGGAATAAAAAGATCTGTGGCCTAGAGAAGATGTAAGATTTCTCTTTTGACAGACTGTAAGGAACTGATTAGCTCAGAGCTTCTGATCAGAGCTAATCAGTCAGGCAGCTAACAATTCTGGCAATTTGCTGAGCACCTGCTAGGAGCCAGGCAGTGTAGTAGGTACTATCCTTATAATATTTAGTTGTCACCACAACCCTCCAAGGTACTTGGTATTATCTCCTTGTACAGCTGAGGAACAGGCCTTGATCTCAGGGTAGCCAGCACATGGTCCCAGGTCTTTTCCTTTTAAACCTTGGTCTTTATACTGTATACAGCTTTGGAGCCAGGGTGGTTTGGATTTGGATTCCCAAGCTGTTGGACTAGCTATGAGACACTCAGGCAGGAATTACTTGGCTTCTCCAAGCTCAGTTTCCTCATATGTGGTTTGGAGACCACACTTCAATGTAAGTGTTACTGCAGGGAAGAGGAGAGCTAATCAAAGTAAAGTGGGTAACAGTGCACAGAACACAGCAGGAAGTCATATGTGTTACCGTTGTAGTTGAATAAAGCTTTTGAAATGTTTTTAAATTCTCTAGGAATTTTATAACTGAGAGGGATGCCAATAAGAGATTCCTTAGTTTCCTTTAATTGGCATACTGTAACATTTTGGTTTCACTGTATTCCAAGACTGTATGTATGTTTTATTGGATTATTTTAAAAACTCAAGATGTGTAACTTAATTTCTTTGTAGTTTTTTCATTATGTTTTTTTCTTCAAGTATATAAAGTTGGTCCTGAATGTATGCCCAACATGAATGTATGCCCATGAATGTTTGTCAGATGGAAACAAAGTGAAGTAGGTCAAAATGAAATTGTGTTTTTCACCCATAAAACTGCTACCATAGTTTCAAAGCTGAAGAATCATTTCTAGAGTTTTTAGGTGTTCATGGAAGCTAGGCAGGAAGCAGGTGATTGTTTTTTAAAAGTATTTATTAGGTAGATAAAAGGACCGTACTGATGCTTAGTGGTCAGTTGAACCTTACTGATGATCATTGCTATTGCAAGTTAATAGCTTAAAGTTTTCTTCTATAGTTTATTAGCAAAGGAATGATCATCTCTACCACATGAGACTGCAGTTTAACCAACTTGTATTTACTTGTAGCTCTACTCATGAGAAAAAAAGCAGAACCAATATGGCTGTGAAGCAAGGACGATTTTATTTGAGGCATAATACTTTGTCAGAAGATATACCCATTGTAATCATATTTAAGGTAAGTCTGCAGCTCTCTACTGAAAATTATAAAGAATTATTTTCTCTGGTTTATTTTCATATGTAATTTGAAATTTGTAGGATAAGGAATTCTAGGAATGGAAGGCTTTATGGTACAGATAAATTGTTAGTCATATGAAATATTTTAAATTGAAAGTTAGTAAGATCAGTGTTTGGACATTTTTAAAATTGTAATTTATATTTTTAATAGGTACACCATAAAAAATTCCAAAGGTACCAAAGGATATATAGTGATGAATAAGCCATTCCTCCACCTTGTCCTTAACCACACAATTCCCACCTGAAAGACACCACTGTTACTGATTTCTGATTTCTTATTTATGTTTCTAGAGATAGTCCATGGATGTACAAACACAAGAGTATTTAGTAGGTTTTTGTTTTGTTTTTGTTGTTGTTGTTTTGTACTTACATATGTTACACTTCGTGTTGCACTTAGTTTTTGTAATGTACGTCTTGGAGATGGTGTTGTATTAGTACATACAGAGCTACTGCATTCTTTTTGACAAACTGTTCCATTTACGGATGTGTCATATTTATATAACCAGTCCCCCATCAGTGGACATATACATTTCTTGCTATTATAAAACTGCTGTAATATCATGTTACCTGCGGGCAAGGATAGCTATAGGCTACATTCCCAACAGTAAAAATTTCTAGGTCGAAGAGTATGGACCACATTCGTTGTTTTTTTTGATGGATTTCTGGGTTCTGGTGAATTACTACGTAAACACAAATCTTCAGTCTATAACTGGGTTTTTTTTTTTCCCAGCTGTTTGTGAATTGTTGACTTTGAACCCAAAACATATTTTCCCATAGAAATAATGTTTAAATGGTTTTCTCTCCTCAGATAATTGCACAGTGACTCACTTAACTTGCTCTGAAACTTAAATACAATACACATTCTGTGAACAAATTGTAGTATTAATCATTAATTATAGTATTAATCAACATAAATATGGTTGATATTTATTCTGTTACCACATTACTATGTGGTAATAGAATAAATGTTGACAAGTAGTTTAATTGTAACAGAGCTCAGATTATTTGAGGAGATACTAAAGATCATTACTGGGTACTTCAGGTAATTTTAGAGGTTGTTAATACACATCATTATTCAATTTCTCTTCAGAGATAGATGTTTCTGTCAACACTTGTTATGACAGTGGAAATGTTTTTTGGGTCACAATGAGAGAAAACAAAGGAAGAGATCTTTGAGGTAGGATTAACTAAGTTGGTTAAAAAGGAAACATGTAGTTTGGGCATAAGCCTCAGAGGAGTCAGAAAGAAGGGGTTGGACCTGTACTGTTAAAGTTGTGACCAGGTGGCTGTTGTGGTTTGCTGAAGCTGCCGCAGTGCAATATACCAGAAATGGATTGGCTTCTACAATGGGGGTTTATTAGTTCACAAATTTACAGTTCTAAGGTCATGAAAATTTCCCAATTAAGGCATCAAGAGGTATATACCTTCTGTGAGGAAAGTGGACAGCATCCAGGGTTCCTCTTTTACCTGGGAAGGCACACGGTTGGCTCTGCATAATGTTCTCTCCCAGGTTTAGCTTATGGTTTCAGTGGCTTTCTCCAGAATGTCTTTGGACTTCTGTCTCAGTTCCTGTGGGTCCTTGCTTGCTTCCCCTGGGGGCAAACTCTGGATTATATATCTTAGCCTCTCTGTTAGCCTCTCTCCAAAATGTTTCTCTCAGCTTCTCTTTAAGTGTTTCTGGGTTCTCACTTAGCTTCTTTGGACGAAATTCTGGGCTTCATCTCTTAGATTAGCATCTCCAAACGTCCTTCTGTCTGCATCTCCAAGCGTTTGGGTCTGGGTCAGTTCTGAGCGCTCTCTCTCTCTCTGAGCTCTCATAAGGACTCCAGTAAACTAAGACCCACCTTGAGTGAGCAGGGCCACATCTCCATGGAAATAATTGATTCAAAAGTTCCCACCCACAACTGGGTGGGTCACATCTCCATGGAAACAACCTAATCAGAAGATCTCAGCCACAATAGGTCTACCCCCCACAAGAGTGGATTAAAAGAACATAGACTTTTATGGGTTACGTAACAGTTTCAAACCAGCACAGTGGCAGAGTGTAAGACTAGGGGAGGAAGGCTGGTTGCTCACAGGTATTGAAGGTTGACAGGTCAGGCCCTTTAACTCAGGAAATGTCCATGTTCTAAATGCAATTGGGTGAAGGAGGCTGTAGGAATTTTTTAATGTTTAATATAACCAAATGTTTTGTGTTTTTAAAAATTTTTATTCTATTTGCAAACTCTTCATAGCTATCAAACATACACTTCCCCTACCTTACTCCCCCCAAACCCCTGATAACTTCTAAACTGCTTTCTGTCTCTGGATTTGTTATTTCTAGACATGTCTTATAAATGACATCATACAATGTTTGTCCTTGTGTGTCTTGCTTATTTCACTGAGCATTATGTTTTCAAGGTTCTTCATTGTTGCAGAACCTTGAAACCAGAATTTCATTCTTTTTTATGGCCAAATAATATTCCATTGTGTTTATGTACCACCTAGTTGATGGGTACTTGGGTTGTTTCCACCTTTTGGCTATTGTGAATAATGCTGCTATAAACATTGGTGTACAAGTATTTGTTTGAGACACTATTTTCACTATCTTTGGGTATATATCTAGCAGTGGAATTGCCAAGTCTATGGTACTTCAATATTTAACTTTTTGAGGAACAGTCATATTGCTTTCCACCAAATGGCTGCACCATTTTACATTCCCACCAAAACTGCACTGGAGTTCTAATTTCTCCGCATTCTCTCCGACGCTTTTTATTTTCTGTTTTGTTTGGTTGTGGTTTTTTTTTTTTAATTTAATAATAGCCCTCTTTGTAGATGCGAAGTGGTATCTCATTTGAGTTTGATTTGCATTTTCCTAGTGGGCTTTGAATATGTTTTCATATGCTTATTGGCCATTTGCAAATCTTTTTTTTGGAAAATTGTTTGTTGAAATCCTTAGCCCATTTTTAAATTGATTTGTTTGTATTTTTGTTGTTGTGCTGTAAAAGTTCTTTATATATACTGTATATTAAGCCCTTATCTGATATATGGTTTGCAACTATTTTCTCCCATTCTGTAGATTGTCTTTTCATTTTCTTGATAATGTCTTTTGACAGAGGTTTTTAATTTTGATGACATTGTATTTGTCTGTTGTTTCTTTTGTTGCTCGTGTTTTTGGTGTCATGTCTAAGAATCCATTACTGGGTCCCAGGTCTTGAAAATTTGCCCCTCTCTTATTGTCTAACAGTTTTATAGTTTTTAGGTCTTACATTTAGGTCCTTGATCAATTTTAAGTTTTGTATATAGTGTGAAATAGGACTCTCACTTCCTTCTTCTGCATGTGGATGTCCAGTTTTCTGAGCACCATTTGTTGAAAAGACGATTCTTTCCCCATTGTATGTACACAGCACCCTTGTTGAAAATCGGTTGGCTATAGATGCGTGAGTCTATTTCAGGACTTTCAATTGTGTTCCATTGGTCTGTGTGTTCATCTTTATGCCAGTACCACACAGTTTTGATTACTGTAGTTTTGTATACAATTTAAAATCAGGAAGTTTGAGTCCTCCAGCTTTATTCTTTTTAATGTGTTTTTGAGTTCTATATATGATATGGTACCGTTTATTTCCTTTTTAGAATAGTAATGATGATGATTATAATCATAATAGCAATACCATCATATCAGGGGGCCCAGAAAGACTTCTTAAATATACTTTTTATCACTTTTCTTCAAGGTTTACATTTTTTCAAACACAGAATTAATTTTGGATTTTTTTTGTACTGATCCTGCAGTGCCCAATGCAGTTCTTTTGTACACAGTAATAATGTTCAGTGACTAAAGAGAATTTTATCTAACTTTATAGAATTATATCTCCAGTAGAGGGCAGTATGTTCCCATACATCAAAAAAGGCTTTTTCAGAAGCTTTGAATGTATGAAGATGCACAGAAACACTTTCCTTACATCAGAAATTATAAGTTTTAATATGCACATGCATGTAAACTTTTATCACTCAAGTAGAAAATGTGTAATTAGACACACATACATTAAAATTTTAAAAACCTTTCTTAAATTCTTTTTCACCTAGTTGTAAAAATTTGATAAGACACAGCTGCTTCTGTTAAACTTATGTAATATTTGCATTGTAAGTATATACATATATTTAGCTGACAAATCTTTTTCGAGAATGCAGCTATAAATGAACATTATAATATTTTATGTAACCAGTAATTGAGATTTCAAACTCTTCCCTTTCTTTTTCCAGTTATAAATCGGTCTTTGCCTTGTAAAAATTTAGAAAGCCATTAAGAAGTATAACTACATTTTTGATTGTATTTTTCCAGACCTTTTTCCTGTGCTTTTATAATGTTTATATATAATAGTTCTATTATTTTTTCCACTTAACAGGAATTGTGAATAGCTTTCTGCATCTGCAAATTTGAATCAACATAATTTGTTTTAGTGGGTATTTATGGAAATTGTATGAAAGTAGTATAATTTATTTAACCAATTCCCTGTATTTGGACATTCAGGGATCATTTTTTTTCCCCAAGTTTTCACTCAAATTCACAACTCGGGGATGACAACCCTTGTACATACATGTTCATGCACAATGCTGATTATTTTGTGAGATTTAATTCTTGGGAGTTAAAAAGGGGTACATACTGCCAAATTTCCCTTCTGAAATATCAGTTATACTCAGTAGTGTATAAGAATCAAAATAAATAATTTTAAATTTTCAGTTCAAATATGTTGGTCACACATATAGTATTTGTGTGTGGGGTGTGTGAAGGGAACTTGTTTGGTGATTACTGTTTGGACCTTTATATCTGGGAGACAGCACAGAATATTGGATATCTTATAATCACACAGATCTAGGTTGAATCCCAGCTTTTGTACTTATTTGCAAAGTGACCTTGGGCAAATTTCCCAAGGTCTTTGAGTCCTGGGTAACTCATCTATAAAAAGAGAATTTCAACTACGATGGTTGTTGTGAAGAGTAAATGAGATAATGTATTTTGTTTTTTAAAGTAGAGTGCCTGGTAATAAGTAGGATGCTATTCTCTTTCCCTAGTTCTCTTTACTCATTTAATGCCAGAAGCTCAGGATAATAAACCAGGATACCAGAGAAGTCACATCATTTCTCTTTTTGTGTTGTGTGGCCCAAACACAGACCTTGACAGTCATTAGGACTTGATGGTTGTTGATTGTAACCAACAATTGGCTGAAAGTGACAGAATCAGCAGGGTTTCCAGATTCCATGCTGGGTCTGAATATGACAAATACAGCTTTTAAGGCAAGTTCAGCCTTATTTATGGACTTCATTCACTACAAAGGTTCTCCTGCCCATGAATCTTCCCTCTTTTACATTTTGTATTCCCTAGTATTCAGTAGTTGCACTATGGTGGCATCTGTAATCCGAATGTTTTTGAGGAATTAAGGATCAAATTTCAAGGGTACTGACCACAGTTTCTTGGAGACCAACTTATATGGAAATTTTTGATCTTTAAAGAGAAACAGTTACAAAGTTAAAGAAGGCCATCACAGTTTATTATCTACCAGGACTGCCCTTAGTAATGATAGATTAATTTTAGTTTACTTTTAAAGAATAATTAAGAGATTTGTGAATATTAGGTATTTAAGAGCTTATCCCCTTGCCCTCTTTGACATACTATATTTCAGCATATCACCATTGTTGTGTGTATCATTCTTTACGGCTCATTAGTATTCTCCTTTCTTTCTGTCTTTAAACTCACACTTTTAGTCACACTTAGTGGAGATCCAAGGAAAAGACTTCTAGCCACTTTTTAAAGAACACCTCCTCTTATTTTTGTTCAGTGTTACTGCCGATTGCCAGACTGTGGGAGACCTGCTGATATTATCCCTACTATATTTTCATAAGATTATAATACAACATTTACTTTGGACCTATTAGGTGAAATATTTTCAGATATCTGGAGTACAGAGAGTTCCATATAAAGCTAGTTTTCAAATGTTTAGATTCTGTCTGTAAAGTAAAATGATTGGGCATTGTGCTGTCGTTTCCATAGCAATATGTCATTTCTTTGTAGCTGTGACTACTGAAAGCTAAATAGTCATAAAGTCAGAGTTTGGTCTTTGGAGCTGGAGCACTTTCGATGACAACCTGACAACCACTACTGTATTTCAGTGATCCGAAGTAGGAAGAGTTTAGTCCTTTCAGAGCAAAGCTTTGGCAGTGATCATGTTTTCAGCACATATGGTGTCATTTGCCATGTGCTTGGCATATCTTTGCTTCAAAACTTAGAAATATTTGGATTGCCTAAGCTGTCTTTTTAGATCCATGTTAGGCTGTTCCAAAATTTTATGCAATTAAAAAATTGCTACTTAGATTCAGCAAGGATAACTTGAAGTAGCAATCCATGTGTCAGATGAGGAAGGACTGTTTCATTATTATTAAACACCAAAATAGGCAATCAAATTTATGGTCTTTTCACTTGGAAATTTTTAAATAAAAATTATTTGTTAAAATAAGCTAGGTGGGCTTCAGTTTGGGTAATGTAGGTATTAACATGCCTGAAGAAAGGAGGCTGATTCAGAAAACTACTGCACATTTCAGCTGTAGGACTCGATTTCTGTCTCTGTTGGGCCGTTGTCTGCTGTATCATTTTGCATTCTTGGTTTGGTATTCACCAAATATAGACCTCTTTTAGTACAAGGGACTTCCTCTGGGAAGTTAAAAAGCTCTATACTAAAAATGTTACAGAAAGGGGATTGGACCTTCTGTAAATTAGTTGCTTTAGTAAGTTTTTATTATATTTTCATTCCACTGAAACCCATATAACATTGTTTTGAGAGATTGACAAGAAAAATTAACTTGAACTCTAATTAACTGATACTTGTGACTAGGGACTTGGAGACCAGGGAGAAAGTGTCGGTAGTTCTACATGCATGCCATCACCATTAGAGTAGATGCAATTCAGTGTGTTTGACCCAAGAATAATCCAGTTTTGTGTGTGTGTGGTTTAAAGATGAGGGTGGATAATTTTTTAGGATTGCTGTTTTTCAATCCATGAAACACTGTTTTAGTGAATTTCTGTAATTTTTATATGGTGCACTTTATTTCTTGAATCTATTTGAATATATGCAGTGCATCAAATTAGAAATAAAAAGACTGAAAATTGAAGTACAGAAAAGGAGTTTGTGTCCTCTGAATTTCTTTACTTGTTCCCTTAACAGAGCGAGTGATTAAAGAGAGAGGGCAAGCAAGAATCTACAGTGCCTTTTATGACTGAGTCTCCCAGTCATACACTGTCACTCTGCTTTTTTTGTGTAGAAGTGAATTGTTAAGTTCGGCCCACAATCAAGGGGAGGGGCTTTTTGAATTTGTGGGTATGTTTTAAACCACCACAGTTGGCCTAAAAGGAAGCATAGCATATAGTTAGCTTTCCCCCAAGGATTCAAACTTTTCAGTATGTTTACTTCAGATCCTGAAGTGTCCAAATTGGATTTACTGATTTTGGACCACTGAAATCCAAATGAAGAATCATGGAATTTTGAGCTGGAAGGAATCTGGCTTGCCCTCATGGCACACAAACAAAAATGCTGAGGTAAAGGAGGTCACGTGACAGCACTGTGCCTGTTGTCGGCCTTAGGTTCAGACAGACAACTTGATCTCTTGACTTTGGGGTCAGTACTTTTCTGTTGTGCTCAGAGCAATGTCCTTGGTGTTCTGTGTTTGGAACTTGCGGTTCGATCTTCTCTCTAGTCTGAGAACTAGACCATCACAGTCTAACTAGACAGTTATCCTCTGGTTCTGTTTTCTCTGTATAGTCAAGGGAAGAATTTTAACGCTACCATAACTTTCCCCCTAACTTCTAAGAAGCAGGTTATTACTCTGCCAAGAGAGGTTTAGTGAGATTATGGTTTATTTCTTGATGTGGTAGAATTCCAGGCAAATGTGTGAAGGAGTGGGCCTTAGTACCATATGGAATCTACAAAGACCTGCAGTGCTGGCTGCCAACCTTGAAACACTTAAGATAAGTACTTGAGTTTCTTAAACTTGTTAAATGTGTTCTTAGTTTTTAGAAATCTCTTTTAAAACTCGCATAAAGCATTGCATGATATCTTTAGGTTAGTGAGGCGAAACATTCCTAAGGAGAAATTCTTTTAGCCTGAATATGCATGGTGTGACAGTTCTCAAAAAAATTAATCTCATGATGCAGGTAATTGGGGTTTTCCTCTTTGTTTTCAGCAGTGCATGTTTTTGGATTTACTACTCTTTAACTGTTTTCTTTTTCTTTCACTTTGCCTTTTAATTGTGACCAGTCATCTCCACTGACCTCCTTACCTCCTTTTTTCAAGATGAATCTCTCTGGATACTTAAAATCTTTAAAAGATAGGACACATGCAAAAAGTACTCAAGTGTGTGTGTTTTCCTCTCCCTAATCATAATTTCTGTTTCAGGTTTTTTTTTCTTTTTGCAGCTTGGGCGATGGCTGCCAATGCCAGATGGCACCGTTTCTGAGAGAAGAGCCTAGCTTTTGCTTAGAAGTAATACCCACAAACAATGCCAAATTAGCATAAGCAAATGTCAGTGAGTTAACACAAAGCCAACACTCTTTCTGCCTTTTCTTCCTTCCTAGGCCATGGGTGTTGAGAGTGACCAGGAAATTGTGCAAATGATTGGAACAGAGGAGCACGTGATGGCTGCATTTGGGCCTAGTTTGGAAGAGTGCCAGAAAGCTCATATTTTCACACAGATGCAGGTGTGTCTTTTCATATTGTCTTTTTCTGTGAAATAGAATTAGAGATTTAAGGCTCCTTATTGATAAAGCATCAGAATATAATCACTCTAGGAGGTTATTAGTTGGAAGGCGTGTTGGGGAGATGGGAAAGGTGACTCATTTATTTTGGAATTGGTGAAAGGAGTTTACCTAGACAAATTATCAGCCTGTGGTGTCAACTTAGGAGGAGGGTATGTGGCCAACAGGCTTTTGTTTGTTGTTATATTAAGTACTAGTTTTTTTTTCCTTATTTACCTGAGCAATGGTATTTTTTACATCTCTTTTCATTCCCTTATTCCAGTGGCTTTGGGTATCCAGTTGTGTGTGATAACTATTGCTTTTCCTGAATTCCCAGGGTTACTTCAGGCAGCAAGAAAGGACCAAGAGCAGCCTCTTTTACCACTACATAGCCTTCACGTGCTTGAGCAGCCCAGGTCAGAACCTGAGAATTTTAGGACAAGACCCAAAGATGAAGATGGGGAGCTATGTATACCCAAACTGTAAAAAAAATAATTACACTCCCCTTCCCGTGTGGGAGGGAACTCTAACAGCCATACTTAGGAGTTTTAGGCCCACATTTGTAGCATGCTTTGCTAAGTGTAAATCAGTGGTCACTTTCCTTATAGCTGTCTTGGGAGGTAAGAATTCCCTAGCATAGAGCCACATGAGTTCTTTTTTATCCATGTGTACAGTGTCTATCTGTGGATTACTTAAACCAGGTATACATTCCAAGCTGATTTTTTGTCACCCACGCTGCTTGTAGAGATAGCATTTCCCCACTTAAATCTGTTAGTGTGTATTCTGAAAATCATACCAGTCTTGATATTTTTGTAGACCAACCCAAACATTTAGGAAGGTTAATTGTCATACATACATGTATGTAGTTCCAAAGCACAAATCATTAGGGATTGTTCTCATTACTGCCTTCTTTTTTTGTAGTTAATAGTTGACTCTAGTTATTGGGCAGATAGCACCAGGAAAGATTGTTTAGATTTAAGAGATTCTATTTTTGGCCTTTATTGAAAGTGAAATATTTGGTGTGTGTGAATCATAAACTGAAATAATATTGTCCAAAGGTTCCAAAAATGTAAGAAAGCGTTAAGAAATAATTCAGGAAGTAGAAAATATATAAACTGCCTATATATTATTAAATATATTTAATAACCCTAGGATTGTCAAGTTCTTTCAGCAGAGGCAGCCAGTAGATTGGAAAATCATTCATTTATTTCTGTTAAATAAGTCCTGACACAAGATTTCAGCTTACAGAATTAGATCAATTAAAAAATGTGGGGAATATAAAATTAGTTAACATAAGAAAGTCAAATTTTGTTTTTACTTCCAACATGAAGTATAACTTGGAAGGTGCTTGTCCTCTGTATGCTGGATTAAGGTATACATGAATTATTTGCAGTGTTTATTTTTATTTTGATTACTTGTGTAGAGGCACGAGTAATCCACAGTGGTTGGTAAGTTGAACAAACATTATCAATTATGACAACATGAATATTCTCTGTGATTCTAAATAAAAATGTAGTAAATATAGTTACATAATAGAACTTTTAAAGATGTGACACTTTAGTGGATCACTTGAAACCTGTGGGTTCTTTTTTTTGCCCCTCTTTAGATAGGCCCCTTTTTAGTCTCTCCTACATTTCTTCTGTTTCAGGAAGCCTTTGCTCCATGTTGGTCATGTATGTTTTACGTCATCATTGCCAAGGAGTCTATCTGGTGTGTAGAGGAGAAATTATTGATTGCCTTTGTTTTGGGATAGGTACCCCTACCATCTTGGCCTGTTTAATAACGGATCAGGCCCTACTCCAGCCATTACAATACAAAATCCTAGCAAACTCAAACCCCTATGTTTCTGTTTCTTTTTCAAAGAAGTGAAGACCCTTTACCCTTTGTCTCTAAGAAACCAGAAGGCCAGAAGTGAATGAGGACAGCTGAGTTTAGGGAAAATAGAACTGTATATTTACTCATGGTTCCCACCAACTGCTGACTTGCTTTAACCAGTTACTTCAGTTACTGTGTGCTACCAGGTCACTGCAGCAAGTGTTTTGAGGATCTTTGTTTATCTTGTGCTATAATGGCCTTCCAAATGGGAAGATCCTAAATTTGATGTGCAAATCTCATCACAGTACAGTTCTATTCCATTCCAGGCATTGGGAGTTAAACAAAGAGATGACAAAGCCGCCACTCACCCTCAAAGGCTAGTAGGAGAGACACACGTGTGAATTAATAATTAAGATAATAGGGTTTTGAATGCTAATGAAAGTACGCAGTTCTTTATACATAAGGAATTAAAAAAGCAGAGAAAAAGGAGCAGAATTAGGAAAGATTTCAGAGAGGACGTGATACCTGATCTAGGATTTGAAGCTTGTAAAAGGGATTTCTCAGGCAAATAATTAAGGACAAGGCACTCTGGGATAAAGAATCAGGAATCGCAGCTTTTTCTTCTGACTAACCAAATAACCAGTTTTTTAAAAGTACATTGTTGTTCAATTTAACTTGTACGGTCAGTTTGTTCAAACACCATAATTACATAGAACTTTGAATAGGAAGTGAGATCTGGTAGGTTTGTATAGGTTAGTGTGAAATAGTGACACATCCCAAAGTAATTTGGGCAGAGAATAAAAATATATATGCAGGGCCTCCCTGAGGAGCTGGGAGAAAATGCTGAAGTGTTGGACTTCCTCACCTGGATTCTTGCTGCTGTTCTCACAAACACTGAGGACTGGTGGTTTGGTATGCCGAGCTGTCTATCTTGGGGCTTGCCCTTATGAAGCTCATTACTGCAGAGGAGAGGCTAAACTTGCTTATAATTGGGCCTAAGAGTCTTCCCCTGAGTACATCCTTGTTGCTCAGATGTGGACTTCTCTCTCTAGCTAAGCCAACTCAGCAGGTGAATTCACTGCCCTCTCCCTACGTGGAAACTCACTCCCAGGGGTGTAAGTCTCCCTGGCAACGCAGGATATGATTCCCAGTAATGAATCTGGACCCGGCATCGTGGGATTGAGAATATCTTGACCAAAGGCAGGATGTGAAATGAAACGAAATAAAGTTTCACTGGCTGAGAGATTTCAAATGGAGTTGAGAGGTCTCTCTAGTAGACATTCTTATGCACTATGTAGATAACGTTTTTAGGTTTTAATGTGTTGGAATAGCTAGAAGTAAATACCTGAAACTATCAAACTCCAACCCAGTAGGAGCCTTGACTCTTGGAAACGATTATATAACAATGTAGATTACAAGGGGTGACAGTGTGATTGTGAAAACCTTGTGGATCGTACTCCCTTTATCCAGTGTATGGATGGATGAGTAGAAAAGGGGTACAAAAAACGAAATGAAAAATAGGGTGGGGGGGATGATTTGGGTGTTCTTTTTTACTTTTATTTTTTATTCTTATTCTTTCTGGTGTAAGGAAAAAGTTCAAAAATAGATGGGGGTGATGAATGCACAGCTATATGATGGTACTATGAACAGTTGATTGTACACCATGAATGATTGTATGGTATGTGAATATATCTCAATAAAACAATTTAATAAAAAAAATTACATTGTTAACAAAATAATGAGAACCACATGATTGTTTTTAAAACTTTTTTTGTGGAAAAATTTGAACATATACAGAGTATAGAAGAGTATTATGAACCTTAATGTACCTGTCACCTGCCTTCAACAGTTATCAATCCTTTGCTGTTCTTGTTCCATCTAAATCTCCATCCACTCTTCACCCCTTAGTTAGTTATCTTTCAATAGTTCATTCTTTTGTTTTTTTGAGGTAAAATTTATGTGCACTGAAATTTACCTCCACTCACTGATTTTTTTCTCCACTATTCTGATATTTTCACTGTGAATTAGTTTCCTTGTTCTAGACTTCATATATACAGAATCATACAGTATATACTCTTTTGTGTCCAGCATCCTTTGTTGAGAATATTGTCTTGAGAGTCATCCAAATTGTTCCTTTTTATTCCTTTTTATGTCCGTTATCTAGTTGTTCATTTCTTTTTTTTAAATGCAATTTTATTGAGATATATTCACACACCATACAATCCATCCAAAGTACAGTTAGTGGCTCACAGTGTCATCATATAGTTGTGCACTCATCACCACATTCAATTTTAGAACATATTCATTGCTCCAAAAGAAAAAGAAAAAAGAAAACCAAAAACATCCCATACCCTTTAACCCCCCTATTGTTGACCCCTAGTATTGCGGTAACTGGTGATTAAAGAGTATTAAGATATTACTGTTACCTATAGTCCATAGTTTGCAATAGGTACATTTTCCCCATATACTACTCTATAAATTTCTTGTAATAGTTATTTTTCCAGTTCATGAAAGACGTTTTTTTAATATTTGTACTGTTAATCACAGTCATTGTCCATTACAAGATTCACTGTATTATACATTCCCATTTTAACCTTTAGCTTTCATTCTGGTGACATACATGTCTGTAAACTTCCCCTTTCAACCATATTCACACACAGTTCAGCACTGTTAATTATATTCACAATAACATGCTACCATTATGATCCCTTTCCAAATGTTTAAGTTCAACCTCGTTAGAAATTCTGCACATATTAAGCAACCGCTCCGAAAGAAAAAGAAAAAAGAAAACCAAAAATATCCTGTACCTCTTAACCCCCCTATTATTGACCCCTAGTATTGCTGTAACTGTTGATTAAAGAATATGAAGATATTACTGTTATTTGTAGTCTATAGTTCAGCCTCATGCTATCTCCTAATAACCTATATTCTGTATTTTATGTCTGTGAGTTTACATATTTTAATTATTGTATGATCTCACATCAGTGAGATCATACAATATTTGTCATTTTGTGTCTGACTTATATCATTTAATGCAGTGTCCTCAAGGTTCATCCATATTGTTGCATGCTTCAGGACGTCACTCCTTCTCACTGCTGAATAATATTCCATTGTATGTATATACCACATTTTGTTTATCCATTCATCAGTTGATGGACACTCGGGATGTTTCCAACTTTTGGCAATAATGCCGAATAATGCCGCTGTGAACATTGGTGTGCAAATGTCTGTTCAAGTCCCTGCTTTCAGATCTTCTGGGTATATACCAAGTAGTGGGGTTGCCGGGTCGTAAGGCAGCTCTATACTTAGCTTTCTCAGGGACTGCCAAACCATCCTCCACAGCGGCTGCACCATTTTACATTCCCAACAGCAGTGAATAAGAGTTCCTGTTTCTCCACATCCTGTCCAACACTTGTAGTTTCCTGTTTGTCTAGTAGTGGCCATTCTAGTAGGTATGAGATGATATCTCATTGTGGTTTTGATTTGCATTAACTTAATAGCTAATGATGTTGAGTATCTTTTCATGTGCTTTTTAGCCATTTGTATTTACTCTTTGGAAAAATGTCTATTCATGTCTTTTGTCCATTTTTTAAATTGGGTTGTCTGTCTTTTTATTGTTGAGTTGTAGGATTTCTTTATATATTCTGGATATCAAACCCTTATTAGATATGTACCTTCCAAATATTTTCTCTCATTGAGTAGGCTGCCTTTTCACCCTTTTGGCAAAGTCTTTTGAAGCACAGAACTATTCAGTTTTGATGTTTATCTGTTTTTTCTTTCATTGCTTGTGCTTTGGGTATAAGGTCTAAGAAACTATACATACATATATATATATATATATAGTATCACTATATCTTGGAACTGTTTCCCTAGATTTTTCTCTAGGAGTTTTATGGTACTGGCCCTTTTATTTAGGTCTTTGATCCATTTTGAGTTGTGAGATAGGGGTCCTCTTTCATTCTTTTGGTTATGAATATACAGTTCTCCCAGCACCACTTATTGAAGAGACTGTTCTGACCAGTTGAGTAGACTTGGGAGCCTTGTCAGAAATCAGTTGACCTATTGAGGGGTCTATTTCTGAACTCTCAGTTCAACTCCATTTATCAATATATCTAGCTTTATGACAGTACCATGCTGTTTTGACCACTGTGGTTTTATAATATGCTTTAAAGTCAGGAAGCATGAGCCCTCCCATTTCATCCTTCTTTTTTCAAGATATTTTTGGCTATTCAGGGCCCCTTCCCCTTCCAAATAAATTTGATAATTGGCTTTTCCATTTCTGCAAATACACTTCTAGAATTTTGATTGGTATTGCATTGCATCTGTAGATCAATTTGGGTAGAATCGACATCTTAAGTGCATTTAGCCTTCCAGTGCATGAATACAGAATGTCTTCACATTAATTTATGTCATCTTTGATTTCTTTTAGCAATGTTTTGTAGATTGTGTATGCAGGTCCTTTACATCCTTGGTTAAGTTTATTCCTAGATATTTGACTCTTTTAGTTGCTATTGTAAATGGAATTTTTTTCCTGATTTCCTCCTCAGATTGCTCATTACTAGTGTATAGCAGTACTGATTTTTGCGTGTCGATCTCGTATCCTGCTACTTTGCTGAACTCGTTTATTAGCTCTAGTAGCTTTGTTACAGATTTTTTTAGGACTTTCTAAATATTCATGTTGTCTGCAAATAATGAAAGTTTTGTTTCTTCTTTTTTGATTTGGTTGTCTTTTATTTCTTTTTCTTGCCAAACTGCTTTAGCTAGAACTTCTAACACAGTGGTGATGACATTGGGCATCCTTGTCTTGTTCCTGATCTTAGAGGAAAACTTTCAGTCTCTTGTCATTGAGTACTATGTTAGCTGTGGGTTTTTCATATATGCCCTTAATCATGTTGAGGAAGTTTCCTTTGATTCCTACTTTTTGAAGTGTTTTTATCAAGAAAGGATGCTGGGTTTTGTCAAATGCCTTTCTGTGTCAATTGAGATGATCATGTAGTTTTTCCCTTTCAATTTGTTAATGTGGTATATTACATTCATTGATTTTCTTGTGTTGAACCACCCTTGCATACCTGTGATAAAACCTACTTGGTCCATTTCTTTTTATTGTTGAGTAGTAGTCCATTGTATGACTACACCATAGCTTATCTGTTTCCCTGTTGATGAACATTTGTTTCATTTTTTGGCTATTATGAATGAAGTTGCTGTAAACATTCCTGTACAAGTCTTTGTGTGGTTCTGTTTTCATTTCCCTTAGATACATATCTAGGATTAAAGAGCAGATGTGTGTATAACTTTACAAAGAGCTGCCAGACTTTTTACAAAGTGACTACTATTCTACACTCCCAACAGCAACGTATGAGAGTTCTGATTACTTCACATGCTTACTGGTTTTTAATGTTGTCAGTCTTTTTAGTTTTAGCCATTCTCACGTGTATGAAGGGCTATCTCACTGCAGTTAATGACAAATGATGTTGAACACTTTCATGTGCTTATTGGTTATTTGTAAATCTTTCCTTGTGAAGTCTCAGTTCAAGTCATTTGCTTATTTTTCTTGTTGGGTTATTCATCTTTCTATTACTGAATTCCATATTTTTAAATATATCCTGGTTATAAATCCTTAGTCAGACTTATATATCAGGAATATTTTCCCTGTTCACTTTCTTAACTGTGCATTTTGGTGAGCAGTTTTAAATTTTTACAAAATCTAATTCTCAGGAGGTTTTTTGTTTGTTTGTCTTTTTTTTTTTTTTTTTTTTTTTTAAAAAACAAATTGTACTTTCGATTGTTTACAGTACCATTACATAGTTGTACATTCATCACCTAAATCAATCCCTGACACCTTCATTAGCACACACACAAAAATAACAAGAATAATAATTAGAGTGAAAAAAAGCAATTGAAGTAAAAAAGAACACTGGGTACCTTTGTCTGTTTGTTTGCTTCCCCTACTTTTCTACACATCGATCCATAAACTAGACAAAGTGGAGTTTGGTCCTTATGGCATTCCCAATCCCACTGTCACCCCTCATAAGCTACATTTTTATACAACTGTCTTCGAGATTCATGGGTTCTGGGTTGTAGTTTAATAGTTTCAGGTATCCACCACCAGCTACCCCAATTCTTTAGAACCTAAAAAAGGTTGTCTAAAGTGTGCGTAAGAGTGCCCACCAGAGTGATCTCTCGGCTCGTTTTGGAATCTCTCTGCCACTGAAGCTTATTTCATTTCCTTTCACATCCCCCTTTTGGTCAAGAAGATGTTCTCCATCCCACGATGCCGGGTCTACATTCCTCCCCGGGAGTCATATTCCACGTTGCCAGGGAGATTCACTTCCCTGGGTGTCTGATCCCACGTAGGGGGGAGGGCAGTGATTTCACCTTTCAAGTTGGCTTAGCCAGAGAGAGAGGGCCACATCTGAGCAACAAAGAGGCATTCAGGAGGAGACTCTTAGGCACAAATACAGGGAGGCCTAGCCTCTCCTTTGCAGCAACCGTCTTCCCAAGGGTAAAACTTATGGTAGAGGGCTCAACCCATCAAACCACCAGTCCCCTATGTCTGTGGTCATGTTAGCAACCATGGAGGTGGGGTAGGCGAATACCCCTGCATTCTCCACAGGCTCCTCAAGGGGGCACTACATCTTTTTTTTTTTTTTTTCCTTGTTTGTCTTTTTTCTTTTTTCTTTTTTTTTTTTTTTTTAACTTTCCCTTCTTTTTTCAAATCAACTGTATGAAAAAAAAAGTTAAAAAGAAAACAAACATACAATACAAGAACATTTCAAAGAGACCATAGCAAGGGAGTAAGAAAAAGACAACTAACCTAAGATAACTGCTTAACTTCCAACATGTTCCTACTTTACCCCAAGAAAGTTACATACTATAGCAACATTTCAGTGAACTTGTTCCTACTACATCCATCAGAAATTAACAGACCATAGTCATTTCTGGGCATCCCCAGAACGTTAAATAGCTTATCTGTTCTTCTTGGATTATTGTTCCCCCTTCCTTAATTGCTCTCTACTGCTAGTTCCCCTACATTCTACATTATAAACCATTTGTTTTACATTTTTCAAAGTTCACATTAGTGGTAGCATATAATATTTCTCTTTTTGTGCCTGGCTTATTTCGCTCAGCATTATGTCTTCAAGGTTCATCCATGTTGTCATATGTTTCACCAGATCGTTCCTTCTTACTGCCGCGTAGTATTCCATCGTGTGTATATACCACATTTTATTTATCCACTCATCTGTTGAAGGACATTTGGGTTGTTTCCATCTCTTGGCAATTGTGAATAATGCTGCTATGAACATTGGCGTGCAGATATCTGTTCGTGTCACTGCTTTCCGATCTTCCGGGTATATACCGAGAAGTGCAATCGCTGGATCGAATGGTAGCTCTATCTCTAGTTTTCTAAGGAACTGCCAGACTGACTTCCAGAGTGGCTGAACCATTATACAGTCCCACCAACAATGAATAAGAGTTCCAATTTCTCCACATCCCCTCCAGCATTTGTAGTTTCCTGTTTGTTTAATGGCAGCCATTCTAACCGGTGTTAGATGGTATCTCATTGTGGTCTTAATTTGCATCTCTCTAATAGCTAGTGAAGCTGAACATTTTTTCATGTGTTTCTTGGCCATTTGTATTTCCTCTTCAGAGAACTGTCTTTTCATATCTTTTGCCCATTTTATAATTGGGCTGTCTGTACTATTGTCATTGAGTTGTAGGATTTCTTTGTATATGCAAGAAATCAGTCTTTTGTCAGATACATGGTTTCCAAAAATTTTTTCCCATTGAGTTGGCTGCCTCTTTACCTTTTTGAGAAATTCCTTTGAGGTGCAGAAACTTCTAAGCTTGAGGAGTTCCCATTTATCTATTTTCTCTTTTGTTGCTTGTGCTTTGGGTGTAAAGTCTAGGAAGTGGCCTCCTAATACAAGGTCTTGAAGATGTTTTCCTACATTATCTTCTAGGAGTTTAATGGTACTTTCTTTTATATTGAGATCTTTGGTCCATTTTGAGTTAATTTTTGTGTAGGGGGTGAGGTAGGGGTCCTCTTTCATTCTTTTGGATATGGATATCCAACTCTCCCAGCCCCATTTGTTGAAAAGACCATTCTGGCTCAGTTCGGTGACTTTGGGGGCCTTATCAAAGATCAGTCGGCCATAGATCTGAGGGTCTATCTCTGAATTCTCAATTCGATTCCATTGATCTATATGTCTATCTTTGTGCCAGTACCATGCTGTTTTGGCAACTGTGGCTTTATAATAAGCTTCAAAGTCAGGGAGTGTAAGTCCTCCCACTTCGTTTTTCTTTTTTAGAGTGTCTTTAGCAATTCGAGGCATCTTCCCTTTCCAAATAAATTTGATAACTAGCTTTTCCAAGTCTGCAAAGTAGGTTGTTGGAATTTTGATTGGGATTGCATTGAATCTGTAGATGAGTTTGGGTAGAATTGACATCTTAATGACATTTAGCCTTCCTATCCATGAACATGGAATATTTTTCCATCTTTTAAGGTCCCCTTCTATTTCTTTTAGTAGAGTTATGTAGTTTTCTTTGTATAGGTCTTTTACATCTTTGGTTAAGTTTATTCCTAGGTACTTGATTTTTTTAGTTGCTATTGAAAATGGTATCTTTTTCTTGAGTGTCTCTTCAGTTTGTTCATTTCTAGCATATAGAAACATTACTGACTTATGTGCATTAATCTTGTATCCCGCTACTTTGCTAAATTTGTTTATTAGCTCTAGTAGGTGTATCGTCGATTTCTCAGGGTTTTCTAGATATAAGATCATATCATCTGCAAACAATGACAGTTTTACTTCTTCTTTTCCAATTTGGATGCCTTTTATTTCTTTGTCTTGCCGGATTGCCCTGGCTAGCACTTCCAGCACAATGTTGAATAACAGTGGTGACAGCGGGCATCCTTGTCTTGTTCCTGATCTTAGAGGGAAGGCTTTCAGTCTCTCACCATTGAGTACTATGCTGGCTGTGGGTTTTTCATATATGCTCTTTATCATGTTGAGGAAGTTTCCTTCAATTCCTACCTTTTGAAGTGTTTTTATCAAAAACGGATGTTGGATTTTGTCAAATGCTTTTTCAGCATCTATTGAGATGATCAATTGATTTTTCCCTTTCGAGTTTTTAATGTGTTGTAATACATTGATTGTTTTTCTTATGTTGAACCATCCTTGCATGCCTGGAATGAACCCCACTTGGTCATGGTGTATGATTTTTTTAATGTGTCTTTGGATTCGATTTGCAAGTATTTTGTTGAGGATTTTTGCATCTATATTCATTAGGGAGATTGGCCGGTAGTTTTCCTTTTTTGTAGCATCTTTGCCTGGTTTTGGTATTAGATTGATGTTAGCTTCATAAAATGAGTTAGGTAGTGTTCCATTTTTTTCAATGTTTTGAAAGAGTTTGAGTAAGATTGGTGTCAGTTCTTTCTGGAAAGTTTGGTAGAATTCCCCTGTGAAGCCATCTGGCCCTGGGCATTTATTTGTGGGAAGATTTTTGATGACTGATTGGATCTCTTTGCTTGTGATGGGTTGGCTGAGGTCTTCTATTTCTTCTCTGGTCAGTCTAGGTTGTTCATATGTTTCCAGGAAATTGTCCATTTCCTCTACATTATCCAGTTTGTTGCCATACAGTTGTTCATAGTATCCTCTTATAATTTTTTTAATTTCTTCAGGATCTGCAGTTATGTCACCTTTTTCATTCATTATTTTGTTTATATGGGTCTTCTCTCTTTTTGATTTTGTCAGTCTAGCTAGGGGCTTGTCAATCTTGTTGATCTTCTCAAAGAACCAACTTTTGGTGATATTTATCCTTTCTATTGTTTTTTTGTTCTCTATGTCATTTATTTCTGCTTTAATCCTTGTTATTTCTTTTCTTGTATTTGGTTTAGGATTGGTTTGCTGTTCATTTTCTAGCTTCTTCAGTTGATCCATTAGTTCTTTGATTTTGGCTCTTTCTTCCTTTTTAATATATGCGTTTAGTGCTATAAATTTCCCCCTTAGCACTGCTTTTGCTGCATCCCATAGGTTTTGGTATGTTGTGTTCTCATTTTCATTCGTCTCTATATATTTAGCAATTTCTCTTGCTATTTCTTCTTTAACCCACTGATTGTTTAGGAGTGTGTTGTTTAACCTCCAGGTATTTGTGAATTTTCTAAGTCTCTGATGGTTATTGACATCTAATTGTATTCCATTGTGGTCAGAGAATGTGCTTTGAATAATTTCAATCTTTTTAAATTTATTGAGGCTTGTTTTATGTCCCAGCATATGATCTATTCTGGAGAAAGTTCCGTGAGCACTAGAAAAGTATGTGTATCCTGGTGATTTGGGATGTAATGTCCTGTAGATGTCTGTTAAATCTAATTCATTTATCAGATTGTTTAGGTTTTCAATTTCCTTATTGGTCTTCTGTCTGGTTGATCTATCTATAGGAGAGAGTGATGTGTTGAAGTCTCCCACAATTATTGTGGAAACATCAATTGCTTCCTTTAGTTTTGCCAATGTTTCTCTCATGTATTTTGTGGCACCTTGATTGGGTGCATAGACATTTACGATTGTTATTTCTTCTTGCTGAATTGCCCCTTTTATTAGTATGTAGTGGCCTTCTTTGTCTCTCAAAACATCCCTGCATTTGAAGTCTATTTTATCTGAGATTAATATTGCTACACCTGCTTTCTTTTGGCTGTAGCTTGCATGAAATATTTTTTTCCATCCTTTCACTTTCAGTTTCTTTGTGTCCCTGTGTCTAAGATGAGTCTCTTGTATGCAACATATTGATGGTTCATTTTTTTTGATCCATTCTGCGAATCTATATCTTTTAATTGGGGAGTTTAATCCATTTACATTCAACGTTAAAACCGTGAAGGCATTTCTTGAATCGGCCATCTTATCCTTTGGATTATGTTTGCCATATTTTTCCCTCTCTCTATTAATATCCTTTATTGTACCCATACCGAATCTCTTTAGTACTGAACCTTTCTCCAAGTCTCTCTGTCCTGTCTTTGTTTGTCTGTCTGTAGGGCTCCCTTTAGTATCTCCAGTAGGGCAGGTCTCTTGTTAGCAAATTCTCTCAGCATTTCTTTGTCTGTGAAAAATTTAAGCTCTCCCTCAAATTTGAAGGAGAGCTTTGCTGGATAAAGTATTCCTGGCTGGAAATTCCTCTCACTCAGAATTTTAAATATATCGTGCCACTGCCTTCTCGCCTCCATGGTGGCTGCTGAGTAGTCACTACTTAGTCTTATGCTGTTTCCTTTGTATGTGGTGAATTGCTTTTCTCTTGCTGCTTTCAGAACTTGCTCCTTCTCTTCTATGTTTGCCAGTGTGATCAGTATATGTCTCGGAGTGGGTTTATTTGGATTTATTCTATTTGGAGTTCGCTGAGCATTTATGATTTGTGTATTTATGTTGTTTAGAAGATTTGGGAAGTTTTCCCCAACAATTTCTTTGAATACTCTTCCTAGACCTTTACCCTTTTCTTCCCCTTCTGGGACACCAATGAGTCTTATATTCGGACGTTTCATATTATCTATCATATCCCTGAGGTCCATTTCGAGTTTTTCAATTTTTTTCCCCATTCTTTCTTTTATGCTTTCATTTTCCATTCTGTCATCTTCCAGGTCACTGATTCGTTGTTCAACTTCCTCTAGTCTTGTACTATGAGTGTCCAGAATCTTTTTAATTTGGTCAACAGTTTCTTTAATTTCCATAAGATCATCCATTTTTTTATTTAGTCTTGCAATGTCTTCTTTATGCTCTTCTAGGGTCTTCTTGATTTCCTTCATATCCCGTACTAGGGTCTCATTGTTCATCTTTAGTTCTTTGAGTAGCTGCTCTAGGTGTGTCTCTTCTGGTCTTTTGATTTGGGTGCTTGGGCTTGGGTTATCCATATCGTCTGGTTTTTTCATATGCTTTATAATTTTCTGTTGTTTTTGGCCTCGTGGCATTTGCTGACCTTGATAGGGTTCTTTTAGGGTTTGTAGACCAGTTGAAGTCCTTATCTCTAATTTATCAGAGCTAGAGCTTCGTGGAGTACACTTTCTCTAACTAACCAGCAGGTGGCGTCCACGAGCCACCTGTTCTCCACAAGCCAGATCTCCCCTGCTTAGCCTTTTTGGTGAGTGGGGGAGTGAGTCTTGTGGGGCCCAATTGGTGTCCCAAGCTTGCGTGTGTAGTTGGTGTTGCCTGCCCTGTATGTGGGGCGTGTTTCTGGGCAGTCGGGGAGGGGGCGTGGCCCTAACAATCAAATCTCCCTGATGATCCTAGAGTTTTAAAGCTACTGCAATAGTCTAATCCTTCAGTTCAGTCCTGCCACAGTTTGTCTCTGCCACTGACCCACAAGTCTTTGGTATTGGCGTATGGCTCCTGAGACTTGCAAGTGGGCCCCTCTTCCAGGCTGTGCACCCCAGGTCCTCTGTTGAGGGATGACTGTGCTATGTCACAGGTGAGTGCCGTCCCCCCAGGGCAGTTCTGGGCTGCTGGGCTGTGTTGGGAGGCTCCCAGTCTGCTCAAATGATGGCTGAATGGGGCTCTGTTAATTCACACTGCTCCCCCTTCCCAGCTCTGGGACATTCAGCTGAGGTTGCAGGGAAGGCTAATGTCCACGCCCAGTTTTGTGGTGTGTGCCTGTTATTTGAAGCACTTCCGTCACACTGGGTTGTCTGGGGCAGCTCTGGGCTATGGGGCTGGCGATGGGCAGGAGTGTTTCCTGTCCACCAGGATGGTGGCTGTGAGCGGACACCCCCCTTTTCTTGGGAAGTTGTGTTGTTTAGTGAATTTTCTCAGCCACTGGATTATTGCCTTTTGTCTCAGAGCTCTCTTAGTTCTGCTCTTGACTTGACGTGCCCAAATTTCAATTCTTTGAAGCTTTCTGTATTGAGCTTCTTAGAGTAATTGTTTTAGAAAAAGCAAAAAGGATTTAAAAAAAAAAAAAAAAAAAAACGGCCCTCCTCAGAGATCTAATGGGTTATTGAAATGCTAATAGACAAAGCAACCAGGGCCATTAAGGAAAAGTGCCCAGGGCAGAGAGATCAGCCTTGCTTCGGGATTTGCATATGCGCCTCAAGGCCTGATCTCCGCCCTTCCCCTTTCTGTGTTCACCAGAACTCCAAAAATCCTCTGCTTTTATTTTGGAGTTTTTCGTGTTGTTTTTTTTCTATGCCTGTCTCCTCTCTGCTGGGTTGGCTGCTCTCAGAGTCTCTGGTGTCTGGCCTCAGTCTGTCTATGGTTGGAGTTTGAATCAGTAGAATGAGTTTCCGATGAGAGCAGCCACTGCAATTCTCCCTTCTCCTTCCCGGAGCTGACAGCCCCTCCTCCCCCGGGACTGAGCCTGGCAGGGAGGGGCGCGGGTCCCCTGGCCGCAAAAACTTACAGATTTCGCTGATCTCAGCAGTTCCACGTTTTCATGAGTGTTGTATGAAGTATGCCCAAAGACAGATTGCTCTGTGGTGTCCAGTCCACGCAGTTCCTGGCTTTTTACCTACTTTCCTGGAGGAGTAACTAAAACATACAGCTCACCAGTCCGCCATCTTGCCCCGCCTCTCTCGTTTGTTTGTCTTTTGTGGTTATTATTTTCTTTGTCCTGCTTAAAGAAATCATTGCCTGCTCCGCAATTGGGAATATATTCTCCTATGTTTTCTTCTAGAAGCTTTTTGTTTTAGTTTTTATGTTTAGGTGTAAAAGCCATCTTACACTAATTTTTCTATTTGGTATGAGGTAGGGGTAAAGGTTAATTTTTTTACTTAACAGCTTTCTAGTTATTTTAACACCATTTGTTGAAAAGACTTTTCTTTCCCAATTGGATTGCTTTAGCACTTTTGTCAAAAACCAGTTGGCCTTTTAAGTATAGGTTTATTTCTGAATCTTTTATTCTTTTCCATCAATCTGTTTGTCTGTCCTTAATGCCAGTATCACACTGTCTTGGTTACTGTAGCTTTACGGTTAAAATCTCATCATGTAAATCCTCTGCCTTTTCTGAGATTGCCACAGCTGTTCTAGGTTCTTTGCATTTCCGTATGAATTACAGAATCATCCTATCAATTTTTAAAAAAAAGCTTACCAGGAATATAGTTAGCAATCATGATCAACCTATTGGTCAATGTGGAGAGCATTTTAGCAGTATTTTAACTATAAGTCATCTTAATAGGATTGATTCTTCCAATCCATGAAACTGGTATAAGCCTCAATTTATTTGGGTTTTCTTTTCTTTCAGCAGTGTTTTGTTGCTTTCAGTGTAGAGCTCTTACATGGTAGAGATCTTACCCCAACATCCTGACTGTGGTTCTCTCTGGATAAAAGATTGATGACCACCTTTTATGTATTTGTTTATGTAGCTGTGTTTTCAAAATTTCCTATAATGATCAAGTATCAATTTTATGGTAGAAAACAAATTATAAAATAAAAAAGAGATCCAGTGTATTATACAATGTGTTATGCTATTTTGTCAATAATTCATGACAAATGTTGACTTCTAAGGTTCAATGCAGCCTTCTCTATAACCAGGGTCCTTATCTATTTTTCTTTTAATGTTATATATGGATTGGAGCTTAATAAATTCTCTCTGAGGATGCAGTCATTTAGACATTAATATATTCTGTTTTTTATAGGCATTAAAATATATAGGGAACAAAGTAAGAAGACAAAGGATGTGGGGAGGTGGACCAAAGAAAACTAAAATAGAAGAAGCAAGAGAGCTCCTGGCATCTACTATTCTGACCCATGTACCAGTGAGTAGAACCTTTGCAATTGTGAATAAGGATGATTGTGGGGTCTTTGAAGGAAGTTTCTTTGAAGGAATTGTGAATAAGAGTTTACATGGTTTAAAGTCTAGTTCCTTAAGAAAAGAGATAATCCTAGAGGACTTTATTGACTTGTTAGTAATAATCTTCCATTTTCAGCACGTGGTTTGTGCTCAGAAAATGTTAGCTGTATCATCATCATGTTTATTTTCTCATGGTACTTCTTTCTGTCTTGAATTATCATTATTTTATATTTTTGGTACTGCTACTAGATTTCATGGTTTTGAAGGACAGAGATGGTGTCTCATAAGATTTTAAATAATTTTTTTTTAAAAAGTTGTAAATTGAGGGATCCATAGAATTGGAGAGAGAGCACTTAAATGCATTCAGATTAAATTTTCCTATGTTAAAACACTTTGCTGGGCAAATAATATGGTCTCTTACTCTGCTGTTTGGCTGCCATTTGTATGTTTCCTCGATCTAATTCAGAGAATTGGAAAATGCTTCCTGTTAAAGCTGAGTCTAAACTGAATTTTAAACTCGTGGGGGATCCAGGGCAGGTAAAGTGACCCTGAGAAGAAAGCTCAGTGGAGGGAGTCTTATAGGAGCTGCCTGACTTGGGACTTGGTCATAACAGTAGCCCCATGACAACTTCCCTGACCACCATCTGTCTAAGACTCTAAGACATCACAGTTACAAGATGCACTGCTATTTTATTTACCCCCAAATGTGGGAAAACCTGCCAATTAAATTATGTCCTGAGGGTTTCTTCTTGTTTGGAATGGAAAGAGTGTGTTCAGATTTATTTAGACAAATTTTACCATGCGTTTTGTGCATTCATGAGAAAAAAATCAAGTATAAATAAAAATTTGGCAAAGGTCTCTTGAAACTTCTTTTGAATTGGACTCTGGATCTTCTGGATCATGCTTCAGCTCAGTCTTCAGTGTCCAGTTTCACACAGCATGGTCCAATCAGTCATTGAGAGTATTCATGATGTGTCATTTCCTGAAAGAACACTCCATGGGGGCTCCTGAGTTTCCTTCCAAGCAGCTAACCCCACTTCTGGTACCAAAATCTGTTCTGGTTTGTTAAATCTGCTGAAATGACTGGAAACACAGTTTAGAACTCAAAGTAGCAAGTATGTATAATGGAAACCACAAGGACTTTGGAGCTTGAGAGCTAAGAGTTCAAATCCTGCTTCCTTACTTCCTAACTGATTTACTTTAGACAAATTACTTTTCTGAACTTTAGTTTTCTCATCTGTATAATGAAAATAATACCATTTCCTCACAGGAGTCAGTAATACAATGTAGGTAAAACTCCATGTTTTCCCTGGCTCCCTGACATGGCTGTAGGAATCTCAATTATCTTTGGTTAATACATAGCCTTAGCTAATGGAATGCTAAGTATATTGACATTTATTTAATTAAGAAGATAAAGGAAAACATTTGTACTTTTCTGTGGTTGCTATGGGCCTAAGCTACCATTTTAAAAATTTGGTTAGAAAGGTTTCCGGGGAAGATAGCAGGTTAGGGAGGTAAAGAACACACTCCTTCTACAAAAACAGTGAGTGGACAGGCAGAAACTGGCCAAGTCTATGGTTCTGGGGCTCCAGAGACCAGGGAAGCACTGTACAGCATCCAGGAAAGAGTAGAATGGGGAAACTGAGAAGCTGAAGCAAAAACTGAGTGAATTGCTTCCGTGGCATCCACCACCCTCGAGATTTGTCTTGGATACACACTTTGGTTGACTGCCCTGGACGGAGAGGGGTGTGAAGGCCTTCTTCCTTGGGAACCGGGGGGACATGGTTGAGTACTGAAAATGACTTCTGATCAGGGAGTTTGGACTGCTGGGTTTTGGCTCTGAATAGTGGTTTTACCCTGCCCAGAAGAGAGACCCCTGTGGCCAGTATTTCAGCACTGACTGGTAGAGGTTGAAAAACTATAGTCCCCACTTAGGGCAGCAGAGAAAGGTTTGCTGAAGATTGCCATCTGCTGGGCAGGACAGGAAAGTGTGCCTTAGGGGAGGTAAAAGGGGGAAAAAAAGGCTTTTTTGCATAGTTCTTGACCCTCTCCCTAAGGCCCTGTGGAACTGGTCTTTGCGCTCTTTGAGGGTCCCTGGCCCTGTTTTGATCAAACACAGGCAGTTCTAAAGATCTAGAGTAAGTTGAATGAAGTGTCAAAGAGGAGCCTTAACACAAAAATCAACAATGAAACCCTAGGCAAGAGAGAGAAACAGACCCTCAGAGTAAACATATCAAGATAATCAGATGTCCAGACATCAGCAAAAAATTACAAACCATACTAAAAAACAAGAAGATATGGCCCAGTCAAAGGAACAAATTAAAAAGTCAGAGGAGAAAGAATTTGGAATAACTAATCGAAGTTTAAACAAATCTAAATCACTTCGAGGAGATGAAGGAAAATATGGCTAAAGAGATAAAGGATATTAAGACAATGGGTGAGCATAAAGAAGAATTTTAAAGCATGCAAAGAAAAATAATTTATAGGAATGAAAGGCACAGTAGATGAGATTAAAAACATACTAGAGCATACAACAGCAAATTTGAACAGGCAGAAAAAAGGATCTGTGAATTAGACGTTAGGATATCTGAATTCTTACAAACAGAAGAACAGAGAGAAAAGAATGGAAAAAATTGAGCAGGGTCTCAGGAAATTGAATGACAGCATAAAGTACAAAAATATGTGTTGTGGGTGTCCCAGAAGGAGAAGGGAAAAAGAGCAGAAAGAACATTTGAGGAAATAATGGTTGAAATTTTCTGAACTCATATAAAAGACTTGAATATACATATCCAAGAAGCGCAGCATACTCCAAATAGAATAAATTCTAAAAGACTTACTCTAAAACACATACTAATCAGAATATCAAATGCCAGAGATAGAGAGAGAATCCTGAAAGCAGCAAGAGAAAAGTGATTTGTTACATACAAGGAACTGCAATAAGATTAATTGCCGATTTCTCATCAGAAATCCTAGAGGTGAGAAGGCATTGGTATGATATATTTAAGTACTGAAAGAAAAAATCTGCCAGCCCAAAATTTTCTCTCTGGCAAAACTGTCCTTCAGAAATGAAGATGAGTTTAAATTATTCACAGATAAACAAAAACAGAGAGAGTTAGTTAACCAGAAATACTAAAGTGAGTTTTGCAGGGTAAAAAGAAAAGACAGGAGAGAGAGGCATGGAGGAAGGTGTAGAAATGAAGATTATCAGTAAGGGTACCTAAAAAGGTAAAAAGAGAGATAAAAATAAGATACAACATGTAAAAGCCAAAGGATAAAATGGTTGAAGTAAGTACTGCTTTTGCAGTGATAACATTGACTGTTAATGAATTAAACTCCTCAGTCAAAAGATACAGATTGACAAAAAGGATTAAAAAGACATGATCCATCTATATTCTGTCTATGAGAGACTCACCTTAGACCCAAGGACACCAATAGGTTGAAAGTGAAAGCCTGGAGAAAGATATACCGTGCAAACAGTAACCAGAAAAAAGCTGGGGTAGCTATATTAATATCGGGCAAAATAGACTTTAAAAGCAAAACTGTTATAAGAAACAGAGAAGGACATTATGTATTAATTTAAATGTAAATGGATTAAACTCTCCAGTCAAGAGGCACAGATTAGCAGAAAGATGAAAAAGCATGACCCAACTATATGCTGTTTATGAGTCTGTCTTGAAGTTCAAAGACACAAGTAGGTTGAAAATGAAAGGATGGAAAAAAATGTAACAAGCAAATAGTAACCAAAAAAGAGCTGAGATAGCTATTCTAATATCAGATTAAATAGATTTTAAGTCAAAAAGTGTTAGGAGAGATGTGGTGGTTTGAAACTGTAGTTGCCCCATGTTCTTAAATGTAATCCATTTCTGTGGGTGTAAACCCATTTAAATAGGATCTTTTGAGGAGGGTACTTCAGTTGAGGAGTGACCCACCTCATTCAGGATGGGCCCTGATCCTTGGAGTCCTTTGTAAATGGAATGAATGCAGAGAAAGACAGCCATGGAAGCAAGAAGCTGAAAGTAAAAAAATCCGGAAAGAAGGGAGAGACCAGCAGATGCCACCATGTGCTTTGCCATGTGGCAGAGAAGCCAACAATCATTGGCAGCTAGTCTTCAGGCAAAATGCCTTGCTTTACACATTTCACGACCTCAAAACTGTAAGCTGGTAAATTCTCACTGTTTAAGTTGAACCATTTCATTGTGTTTGCTTGGCGCACGCCAGGAAACTAAAAAAGGGTAAAGAAGGACACCATATATTGCTATAGGGGTCAGTTCAGCAAGAAGACATAAAGATGTACATGGAAGAGCCCCCAAACATATGAAGCGAATATTGACAGAATTGAAGAGAGAAATAGACAGTTCTATATTGATACAAGGAGATTTCAGTACACCATTTTCAGTAATGGATAGAATATCTAGATAGATCAATAAGGAAATAGAAGACTTGAATGATGCTATAAACCAGCTAGTCCTAACAGACATATATAGAACTGCCATAGTGCTAAACTTACTAAAAAGAATCTTGTTGAGATTTTAATAAATGATTAAGGTAAGTAAAAAGGAAATTTTATAACTTCCTCTGTGGACAAGCTGTAAAATATTCCTTGGTTTGGCAGGAGCTTAGGCTTCACCCTCAGAATTCATGTTTTTTGGATGTTGAGAAAGTATCTATGTAGGTTTGTAAGGTTTTTGTCTCTCCAAACTCTGAACAAACCAGTGCAATTATTTAACCAGTTCTGATTTAGCTTACTGATTGAACCAGATTCGTTCATACAGATTTCTATGTTTGAACTAGAGAAGATTGAAGAGAACATTTGCAGCAAATTTATTCATTCATCCATCCATCTATCCATCCATTCATTCAACAAATATTTTGCTAAGTGCTAGACAGTATTTTAGTATTGTTCTTGTTATCTATTGCTGCATAAAACAAACACTTCCAAAACGTAATGCTTAAGAAAACTGTTTATTGTTGTCTTTCATGGTTCTGGTTTGGGTGGTCATAGCTGTGCAGTTCTCATTTTGGGTTTCTCATGAGCAGGTAGGGCTGGAGTCATCTGAAGGCTAAGCTGGGCTGGTCATCTAAGATGTCTCCTTTATTCATATTTCTGGCTCCCAGTGCTTTTCCATGTAGCATCTCTTTTCCCAAAACAATGTTTTGGACCTCTTATGTGGTGTTTCAGGACTCTAAGAGAAAGGAAATGCAACCTTCCAGTCCACTTAAAGTAGGCACAGAAATGGCATGGCATGATTTCTTCTGTATTCTCTTGTTCATAGTAATCACAAACCAACCCAGCTTAAGCTTTATCTTTTGATGGAGTCACATGAGTGTAAAGGGAGGGAAGGAAGGAATTGATAGTGGCAATCTTTAAAGACAAGCTACCGTGGATATCCAGTACAGAGATGAAAGGACATCATCTCGGCTCTTAGGAAGCTTACAGACTAGTTGAATTTCTTTGAATAGGGAGAATCGATTCTTTATTTTCTTATTTCAGTGTTATACTGTTGGTTCTTTTCTTGAGGTGCTTTAAATTTTAAAGTGCATTGTTTCAAAGATTTTCTCTAATTTCTGAATTGCAGGTTAAGGAATTCAATTTCCGAGCCAAATGTATCTATACGGCAGTGATGGTGCGAAGAGTGATTCTGGCCCAAGGAGATAATAAAGTTGATGACAGAGACTATTATGGTAACAAACGATTGGAATTGGCAGGACAGGTGATTTAATTGTTTTATGTCAGAAATCTTATTTTACTTTAATAAAAACTAATTTAGTATTCATTTAAATAGAAGAAAGAGACTGTTGAATGAAATGCAGGTTGCATATACTTGAATTATAAACATTGCACACGATTTGCTGTCTCTTAGATTTAGGAATTTCTTTTAACTGTGAAAACTATGTATTAATTCTTCATATGTGTCAATAGTATATTTCTGACAGTATCTTCTGTTTACCTTTGTTCTGTGTAATGTAGGAAGTGCAAGTATGACCCTAAGTGATACTGTTTATCAGCTAACAGTTATTGAACACCTATTATGTGTCAGGCATTCTCCTAGGTGCTGGGTTTACAAAAGCAAGTAAGACAGACAAAGGTCACTTTCTCTTAGTCCTTATTGTCTAATGGAAGAGATAAACAATAAGCAAGTGAACAATCCCCTAACTTTTTGATGACATTCTAGAAGTGGGTTAGTAAAAATGTCTCTAATGTCATTTTAAATCTTAGCTGATAAATGGTTTCTTCTTTTGAGAGTGTGTATCCCTTTCCACTGGGTAACAAGTTTTTTTTAAGTCTTTGAAACGCCATCTTTCAGCATTTCAATCAGAAATGACCTTTAAGTCAAAAGCACTGGAATATAGACTTGGCTGTTTCTGACATTTTCTCTTTATCATTGGTTTTAAGGAAGTGTGTAGGTATGGTTTTCATGTTGTTATCCTGCTTGTGGTTCACTGATTTCTTAAATTTGTGAGTTTATGTCTTTCACCAAATTTGAGAAATGAGGGGGCTTTTATTTCTTCAGGTGTCTCTTCTGCATTATTCTCTCTGTCTCCTCTCCTTTTGACTCCAGTTACACTGTTAGATCTTTTGAAATTGAGGCTCTGTTCATTGTTTTTGTTCAATTTTTTTCTCTCTTTTTTCAGATTGAATAATTTTTATTGATCTGTTTTCAAGTGTACTTACCCTTTCTTAGGGTATCGATAATATGCTATAATGCCCATCCAGTTAATTTTTTATTTCAGATATTGTAATTTTTTCAGTTCTGAAAATTTCATTTGGGACTTTTTTATAGCTTCTATTTCTTTACTGAAATTTTCTGGTTTTTCATTTATCATAAACATATTCTCATTTATATCCTTGCTTTTTTTTTGTTGTTGAGGGTTTTCTTTTTATTATGGAAATTTTCAAGCATGGACTAATGAGAGAGAATGCTATAATGAATCCCATGTACGTATCCTCCAACTTCAATCATTGTCAGCATTCTGCCATTCTCATTTAATCTCCATCTTTTTATATCACACTTTTTGTAACTGTTTTATTATTAGCTGGAGTACTTTAAAGCAAATCCTAGATATCCTATCATTTATCCATAAATACTTTAGTATGTATTTCTAACAGATACGGCCTTTTTTAATCAATACCATTTTAAACACACTCAACAAAATAAAATAATAATTCCTTAATTAACATCTAACAATCCACGTCCAGTTTGGCTCAAAACTATATTTTGCACAGTTGGTTTATTTGAATCAGGATCCAGATAAGGTCCACACATTGCATTTGGTTGAAATGAATCTTAAATCTCTTAACTTTCTGTACACCTGCACTCTCCACTTCCTCCAGATTTTTCCCGCCATGCTATTTAATAGTTTGTGTAATAGAATTTCCTACATTTTAAATTTGGATGATTTTATCCAGTGGTATTGTTCAACATGTTCTTTTCCCCATATTTTCTATAGACAGATAGTTAGAGCAAGAGAATGGATTGGGTTCAGATGCAGTCTTTTTGGCAAGAATACCTCATAAGTAGTACTGTGAATGTTCTATGGAACATTCTAGGGAACATTTCTGTTCTGTGGAACAGGAAGCACATGATATCTGTTTGTCCCAGTTTGAGTGAAGATCAGTGGGTTTGGGTGCTGTCAGTCTGATCCTTTTCATTATAAAGTCCCCCACCAGCCTTTCACCTGATGGTTTTAGCAACCTTGAATACATGTTGCCTAAATCCGTTATTTCATTGAAGCTTACAACATGATGATTTTCTAATTCTGTCGTTCTAATAGTAACTGAAAAATCAGTAACTATTTTGGTTTACTTGAAATACAGTGCGGACAGGAAAGGCAGGAAAAATGCAAGATTTCCCCCCTTTTTTTATTTACTAGTTTTCAGAATCATGAGTTGAAGTGACTGAGGGTCTTATTTTTAAACATTGTGAATTTTTGTATTTTTGTTTCATCTGTTGCAATCATTATACTTTTTGACTCTAGAACTGTCCCATCTTTAATCAGTGAATGCCCCTTCGAGTTGGCTCCTGTGGCTTTTGACATGACCCTAGTAATCTTTGATAACTCCCTTGCTTTCAGGCATCTCAAGATATCCCTGGTTCAAGCTTATATGTTTCCTTCTTCAGACTTGGAACCATCCATTTCTCCAAAGAGCCCTGGTTCCTTTTTAGTGGAAATGTGGGCACTAATAGTGTTCGTTGTTACTGGACTGTCATTGCTTCTAGGCTTTTTCCATGGACAGGAAAAGAAAGAAGAAACTGGATTGTTTGTCTGTTTCTTGTAGAAATTCTATTAGATGAACAATCCAGTTTCTTACCAGGTTGGTAAATATGTATTTTTTTGTATATCCTTGAGTTTTAATAGCTGCTTTGAAATCTTTGCTAATTCCAACATGTGGGTCGTCTTGAAATCAGTCTCTTAAATATCTTTTTTCTTGAGTTTGGGTCATGTTTTTCTTTCTTTCTTTTTTTTTTTTTTAACTTTATCAAAAAATTAAAAAACAAACAATAAAACATTTAGTCATGTTTTTCTATTTTCTTCATATGTCTAATGAGCTTGAATTGTATTTTGATGCATACTGTAAATTATGAGTTGGATAGATGCTGGATTCTGCTGGATTCCTATGAACACTGTCAGGTTTTCTTGTTTATTTGTTTTAAGGCGGTGGACTTGGTTAAAAACCTCCAATTCCTGTCCCTTTGCAGTAGGCAGTAGTTGAAATATCTGATTCTTTCTTTCTGTCTTAGCTAGGCTGCTTGTCGGGTCAGCTAGAGATTTGGGCAGAGTTAAAACAGGGAATTTGAGATTTTCCTAACTTCCCAGCTGCTGTGGTAGCTCAGATATTTTTCCTCTGATTCTTTCATTTGGTAAGACTAGGTTTCTTTCAGAAGTTTTAGTCTTCTGGTATGGCATGAACCACAGCCTGCCTCAGGTTCAAAGCCTTAAAAATGGGAAACTCAACCACTACCATTCTCTTCTGACAAGTGTCGACTTCCCTCAGTTTCTTTCTGCTTTTGGACACTCTCCAGTGCCTTCAGGTAGTTGTTGTTAAATATTTTGTCCAAAGACTGTAATTGTTTTCTGCAGGAGAGTCCATATATAGAAACTATCCTGCAGTTCTGGGAACAGAAACATCCTGGTCTGTTTTTACAACTTTCTATTCCTTTCCATTGATCTGGCTTGCATTTGTAAAACATTATCATACTTCTTAAAATATATTACAGTGTTTAACTTTTTCTTATGTAATTTTTGATCATGCATAATAAAATATGTGACATATTTAAGAGGTTGCAAATAAAGCCTACACCCTTGAAGACACTACCCAACTTACAAATTAGACATATACTGATATCATTGGATTTGTCCATGTTCTTCATCTTTATTCCATCCCTGTTCTTCCTTCCCCGAGGTGACCTGAATTTTGTGTTTATCATTTATTTACCTGTTTTTATTAAGTCAATAAAATTCCAATTCCAAAATTTAAAAGTATTTTATAAATACTATATTGTAATTTTTTTCTTGATTTGAGCTTTATAAAAATAAGTTCATAATATATATTTTCTTCTGCAACTTTTTTCTTCACTCAGCATTGCTTTAAAGATTCATGAATGTTGTTGCTTGTTGCTATAATTTATTTTCATTTTAAAATAATATTCCATTGTGTGAATATACCACTTTAGCATTCTATTGATCAGTGAATTTGCATAGTTTCCCATTTTTTTGCCATTTAGAGCATTGCTACCATTAATATTCTTATGCCAAGAGTTTCTATGACTAAAATTGCTAGATCATAGAGTATGTAAATTTTCACCTTCAGTGGATAATTTTGAACAATTTCCCAAAACACTTTGATAATGCAGTATATATGCATTTCTGTTGGTTTACATCTTCTCTAAGGCTTGGTAAATTTTGTCAGTCTAGTGAGTTTGAAGTATCTCTTTGTGGTCTTAATTTGCATTTCCCCCATCTTTTCATTGGCTTATCAATCATTCCTCTTTCCTCTTCCTTGAAATGCCTTTTGAGTTCTTAGTTTTTTCCTTATTGATTTCCAGGAGTTCTTTTTATATTCTGGATCCTTATCCTTTCCCAATCTATGGCTTCCTTTTTTAAACTTTCTCTCTGGTATCTTTTGATGAGTTCAAGTTCTTAATTTTAATTATAGTCAACTTTATCAATCTCTTTCCCTATTTTATAAATGATTACTGCCATTTGTGCTTTAAACTTTCACCTTTGGTATTTGGTCTTCAGTACATCTGGAATGAATTTTAGCGTATAGAATGAAGTAATGAGTCCAATTTTGTGTTTTTCCAAATGGATGACCATTATCCCAGCACTAGTCATTGTGTATTCTTTTCTTCCTCACTGATCTGAAATGCTGTTTCTGTTATAGAACACATTTGGATATATGTGTGGGTCTGTTTCTGAACTCCCTGTTCTATGACACTGCTCAGTTTGTCTATGCATTCATCATTCCCTTCACCTTCTTTTTCAGGAGTGTCTTGACTACTTTGGGGCCTTAGCTTTTTCATTTAAATTTTAGGATTAGTCTTCAATTTTCATTAAAAAAAAAGTCTCTCAGGATTTTAATTGGAATTACATTGAATCCAAGGAAAAATTTGGGAACAAATGACCTTTGTATTATATTCATCTTCCAATCCATGAATATATTATCTCTCTCCATGTATTTAGGTTTTCTTTAATGTCTCAAAATAAAGTTTTATGATTTTCTCCATACGTTTGAACCTCTTATGTTAGATTTATTACTTGATACCATATTTTTTGGTTATTGTTCTTAGAAATTTTTCTTTTTTTAAAGTCACATCTAACAATTTTTCACCAATGAATTGAAATGCAGTTGATTTTTTTTTAATCATCATTTTATTGAGATATATTCACATACCACGCAGTCATACAAAACAAATTGTACTTTCGATTGTTTACAGTACCATTACATAGTTGTACATTCATCACCTAAATCAATCCCTGACACCTTCATTAGCACACACACAAAAATAACAAGAATAATAATTAGAGTGAAAAAGAGCAATTGAAGTAAAAAAGAACACTAGGTACCTTTGTCTGTTTGTTTGCTTCCCCTACTTTTCTACACATCCATCCATAAACTAGACAAAGTGGAGTTTGGTCCTTATGGCATTCCCAATCCCACTGTCACCTCTCATAAGCTACATTTTTATACAACTGTCTTCGAGATTCATGGGTTCTGGGTTGTAGTTTAATAGTTTCAGGTATCCACCACCAGCTACCCCAATTCTTTAGAACCTAAAAAAGGTTGTCTAAAGTGTGCGTAAGAGTGCCCACCAGAGTGATCTCTCGGCTCGTTTTGGAATCTCTCTGCCACTGAAGCTTATTTCATTTCCTTTCACATCCCCCTTTTGGTCAAGAAGATGTTCTCCATCCCACGATGCCGGGTCTACATTCCTCCCCGGGAGTCATATTCCACGTTGCCAGGGAGATTCACTTCCCTGGGTGTCTGATCCCACGTAGGGGGGAGGGCAGTGATTTCACCTTTCAAGTTGGCTTAGCCAGAGAGAGAGGGCCACATCTGAGCAACAAAGAGGCATTCAGGAGGAGACTCTTAGGCACAAATACAGGGAGGCCTAGCCTCTCCTTTGCAGCAGCCGTCTTCCCAAGGGTAAAACTTATGGTAAAGGGCTCAACCCATCAAACCACCAGTCCCCTATGTCTGTGGTCATGTTAGCAACCATGGAGGTGGGGTAGGCGAAACCCCTGCATTCTCCACAGGCTCCTCAAGGGGGCACTACATCTTTTTTTTTTTTTCCCTTGTTTGTCTTTTTTCTTTTTTTTTTTTTTTTTTTAACTTTCCCTTCTTTTTTCAAATCAACTGTATTAAAAAAAAAGTTAAAAAGAAAACAAACATACAATAAAAAAACATTTCAAAGAGACCATAGCAAGGGGGTAAGAAAAAGACAACTAACCTAAGATAACTGCTTAACTTCCAACATGTTCCTACTTTACCCCAAGAAAGTTACATAATATAGCAACATTTCAGTGAACTTGTTCCTACTACATCCATCAGAAATTAACAGACCATAGTCATTTCTGGGCATCCCCAGAACGTTAAATAGCTTATCTGTTCTTCTTGGATTATTGATCCCCCTTCCTTAATTGCTCTCTACTGCTAGTTCCCCTACATTCTACATTATAAACCATTTGTTTTACATTTTTCAAAGTTCACATTAGTGGTAGCATATAATATTTCTCTTTTTGTGCCTGGCTTATTTCGCTCAGCATTATGTCTTCAAGGTTCATCCATGTTGTCATATGTTTCACCAGATCGTTCCTTCTTACTGCCGCGTAGTATTCCATTGTGTGTATATACCACATTTTATTTATCCACTCATCTGTTGAAGGACATTTGGGTTGTTTCCATCTCTTGGCAATTGTGAATAATGCTGCTATGAACATTGGCGTGCAGATATCTGTTCATGTCACTGCTTTCCGATCTTCCGGGTATATACCGAGAAGTGCAATCGCTGGATCGAATGGTAGCTCTATATCTAGTTTTCTAAGGAACTGCCAGACTGACTTCCAGAGTGGCTGAACCATTATACAGTCCCACCAACAATGAATAAGAGTTCCAATTTCTCCACATCCCCTCCAGCATTTGTAGTTTCCTGTTTGTTTAATGGCAGCCATTCTGACCGGTGTTAGATGGTATCTCATTGTGGTCTTAATTTGCATCTCTCTAATAGCTAGTGAAGCTGAACATTTTTTCATGTGTTTCTTGGCCATTTGTATTTCCTCTTCAGAGAACTGTCTTTTCATATCTTTTGCCCATTTTATAATTGGGCTGTCTGTACTATTGTCATTGAGTTGTAGGATTTCTTTGTATATGCAAGATATCAGTCTTTTGTCAGATACATGGTTTCCAAAAATTTTTTCCCATTGAGTTGGCTGCCTCTTTACCTTTTTGAGAAATTCCTTTGAGGTGCAGAAACTTCTAAGCTTGAGGAGTTCCCATTTATCTATTTTCTCTTTTGTTGCTTGTGCTTTGGGTGTAAAGTCTAGGAAGTGGCCTCCTAATACAAGGTCTTGAAGATGTTTTCCTACATTATCTTCTAGGAGTTTTATGGTACTTTCTTTTATATTGAGATCTTTGGTCCATTTTGAGTTAATTTTTGTGTAGGGGGTGAGGTAGGGGTCCTCTTTCATTCTTTTGGATATGGATATCCAACTCTCCCAGCCCCCATTTGTTGAAAAGACCATTATGGCTCAGTTCGGTGACTTTAGGGGCCTTATCAAAGATCAGTCGGCCATAGATCTGATGGTCTATCTCTGAATTCTCAATTCGATTCCATTGATCTATATGTCTATCTTTGTGCCAGTACCATGCTGTTTTGGCAACTGTGGCTTTATAATAAGCTTCAAAGTCAGGGAGTGTAAGTCCTCCCACTTCGTTTTTCTTTTTTAGAGTGTCTTTAGCAATTCGAGGCATCTTCCCTTTCCAAATAAATTTGATAACTAGCTTTTCCAAGTCTGCAAAGTAGGTTGTTGGAATTTTGATTGGGATTGCATTGAATCTGTAGATGAGTTTGGGTAGAATTGACATCTTAATGACATTTAGCCTTCCTGTCCATGAACATGGAATATTTTTCCATCTTTTAAGGTCCCCTTCTATTTCTTTTAGTAGAGTTATGTAGTTTTCTTTGTATAGGTCTTTTACATCTTTGGTTAAGTTTATTCCTAGGTACTTGATTTTTTTAGTTGCTATTGCAAATGGTATCTTTTTCTTGAGTGTCTCTTCAGTTTGTTCATTTCTAGCATATAGAAACATTACTGACTTATGTGCATTAATCTTGTATCCCGCTACTTTGCTAAATTTGTTTATTAGCTCTAGTAGGTGTATCGTTGATTTCTCAGGGTTTTCTAGATATAAGATCATATCATCTGCAAACAATGACAGTTTTACTTCTTCTTTTCCAATTTGGATGCCTTTTATTTCTTTGTCTTGCCGGATTGCCCTGGCTAGCACTTCCAGCGCAATGTTGAATAACAGTGGTGACAGCGGGCATCCTTGTCTTGTTCCTGATCTTAGAGGGAAGGCTTTCAGTCTCTCACCATTGAGTACTATGCTGGCTGTGGGTTTTTCATATATGCTCTTTATCATGTTGAGGAAGTTTCCTTCAATTCCTACCTTTTGAAGTGTTTTTATCAAAAAGGGATGTTGGATTTTGTCAAATGCTTTTTCAGCATCTATTGAGATGATCAATTGATTTTTCCCTTTTGACTTGTTAATGTGTTGTAATACATTGATTGATTTTCTTATGTTGAAGCATCCTTGCATGCCTGGAATGAACCCCACTTGGTCATGGTGTATGATTTTTTTAATGTGTCTTTGGATTCGATTTGCAAGTATTTTGTTGAGGATTTTTGCATCTATATTCATTAGGGAGATTGGCCGGTAGTTTTCCTTTTTTGTAGCATCTTTGCCTGGTTTTGGTATTAGATTGATGTTAGCTTCATAAAATGAGTTAGGTAGTGTTCCATTTTTTTCAATGTTTTGAAAGAGTTTGAGTAAGATTGGTGTCAGTTCTTTCTGGAAAGTTTGGTAGAATTCCCCTGTGAAGCCATCTGGCCCTGGGCATTTATTTGTGGGAAGATTTTTGATGACTGATTGGATCTCTTTGCTTGTGATGGGTTGGTTGAGGTCTTCTATTTCTTCTCTGGTCAGTCTAGGTTGTTCATATGTTTCCAGGAAATTGTCCATTTCTTCTACATTATCCAGTTTGTTGCCATACAGTTGTTCATAATATCCTCTTATAATTTTTTTAATTTCTTCAGGATCTGCAGTTATGTCACCTTTTTCATTCATTATTTTGTTTATATGGGTCTTCTCTCTTTTTGATTTTGTCAGTCTAGCTAGGGGCTTGTCAATCTTGTTGATCTTCTCAAAGAACCAACTTTTGATGATATTTATCCTTTCTATTGTTTTTTGTTCTCTATGTCATTTATTTCTGCTTTAATCCTTGTTATTTCTTTTCTTGTACTTGGTTTAGGATTGGTTTGCTGTTCATTTTCTAGCTTCTTCAGTTGATCTATTAGTTCTTTGATTTTGGCTCTTTCTTCCTTTTTAATATATGCGTTTAGTGCTATAAATTTCCCCCTTAGCACTGCTTTTGCTGCATCCCATAGGTTTTGGTATGTTGTGTTCTCATTTTCATTCGTCTCTATATATTTAGCAATTTCTCTTGCTATTTCTTCTTTAACCCACTGATTGTTTAGGAGTGTGTTGTTTAACCTCCAGGTATTTGTGAATTTTCTAAGTCTCTGATGGTTATTGACTTCTAATTGTATTCCATTGTGGTCAGAGAATGTGCTTTGAATAATTTCAATCTTTTTAAATTTATTGAGGCTTGTTTTATGTCCCAGCATATGATCTATTCTGGAGAAAGTTCCGTGAGCACTAGAAAAGTATGTGTATCCTGGTGATTTGGGATGTAATGTCCTGTAGATGTCTGTTAAATCTAATTCATTTATCAGATTGTTTAGGTTTTCAATTTCCTTATTGGTCTTCTGTCTGGTTGATCTGTCTATAAGAGAGAGTGATGTGTTGAAGTCTCCCACAATTATTGTGGAAACATCAATTGCTTCCTTTAGTTTTGCCAATGTTTCTCTCATGTATTTTGTGGCACCTTGATTGGGTGCATAGACATTTACGATTGTTATTTCTTCTTGCTGAATTGCCCCTTTTATTAGTATGTAGTGGCCTTCTTTGTCTCTCAAAACATCCCTGCATTTGAAGTCTATTTTAGCTGAGATTAATATTGCTACACCTGCTTTCTTTTGGCTGTAGCTTGCATGAAATATTTTTTTCCATCCTTTCACTTTCAGTTTCTTTGTGTCCCTGTGTCTAAGATGAGTCTCTTGTATGCAACATATTGATGGTTCATTTTTTTTGATCCATTCTGCGAATCTATATCTTTTAATTGGGGAGTTTAATCCATTTACATTCAACGTTAAAACCGTGAAGGCATTTCTTGAATCGGCCATCTTATCCTTTGGATTATGTTTGCCATATTTTTCCCTCTCTCTATTAATATCCTTTATTGTACCCATACCGAATCTCTTTAGTACTGAACCTTTCTCCAAGTCTCTCTGTCCTGTCTTTGTTTCTCTGTCTGTAGGGCTCCCTTTAGTATCTCCAGTAGGGCAGGTCTCTTGTTAGCAAATTCTCTCAGCATTTCTTTGTCTGTGAAAAATTTAAGCTCTCCCTCAAATTTGAAGGAGAGCTTTGCTGGATAAAGTATTCTTGGCTGGAAATTCCTCTCACTCAGAATTTTAAATATATCGTGCCACTGCCTTCTCGCCTCCATGGTGGCTGCTGAGTAGTCACTACTTAGTCTTATGCTGTTTCCTTTGTATGTGGTGAATTGCTTTTCTCTTGCTGCTTTCAGAACTTGCTCCTTCTCTTCTATGTTTGACAGTGTGATCAGTATATGTCTCGGAGTGGGTTTTTTTGGATTTATTCTATTTGGAGTTCGCTGAGCATTTATGATTTGTGTATTTATGTTGTTTAGAAGATTTGGGAAGTTTTCCCCAACAATTTCTTTGAATACTCTTCCTAGACCTTTACCCTTTTCTTCCCCTTCTGGGACACCAATGAGTCTTATATTCGGACGTTTCATATTATCTATCATATCCCTGAGGTCCATTTCGAGTTTTTCAGTTTTTTTCCCCATTCTTTCTTTTATGCTTTCATTTTCCATTCTGTCATCTTCCAGGTCACTGATTCGTTGTTCAACTTCCTCTAGTCTTGTACTATGAGTGTCCAGAATCTTTTTAATTTGGTCAACAGTTTCTTTAATTTCCATAAGATCATCCATTTTTTTATTTAGTCTTGCAATGTCTTCTTTATGCTCTTCTAGGGTCTTCTTGATTTCCTTTGTCTCCCGTACTATGGTCTCATTGTTCATCTTTAGTTCTTTGAGTAGCTGCTCTAGGTGTGTCTCTTCTGGTCTTTTGATTTGGGTGCTTGGGTTTGGGTTATCCATATCGTCTGGTGTTTTCATATGCTTTATAATTTTCTGTTGTTTTTGGCCTCGTGGCATTTGCTGAACTTGATAGGGTTCTTTTAGGGTTTGTAGACCAGTTGAAGTCCTTATCTCTAATTTATCAGATCTACAGCTTCGTGGAGTACACTTTCTCTAACTAACCAGCAGGTGGCGTCCACGAGCCACCTGTTCTCCACAAGCCAGATCTCCCCTGCTTAGCCTTTTTGGTGAGTGGGGGAGTGAGTCTTGTGGGGCCCAATTGGTGTACCAAGCTTGCGTGTGTAGTTGGTGTTGCCTGCCCTGTATATGGGGCGTGTTTCTGGGCAGTCAGGGAGGGGGGGTGGCTCTAACAATCAAATCTCCCTGGTGATCCTGGAGTTTTAAAGCTGCTGCAATAGTCTAATCCTTCAGTTCAGTCCTGCCACAGTTTGTCTCTGCCACTGACCGACAATTCCTTGGTATTGGCGTATGGCTCCTGAGACTTGCAAGTGGGTCCCTCTTCCAGGCCGTGCACCCCCTGGTCCTCTGTTGAGGGTTGACTGTGCTATGTCACAGGTGAGTGCTGTCCCCCCAGGGCGGTTCTGGGCTGCTGGGCTGTGTAGGGAGGCTCCCAGTCTGCTGAAATGATGGCTGAGTGGGGCTTTGTTAATTCACACTGCTCCACCTTCCCAGGTCTGGGACAATCAGCTGAGGTTGCAGGGAAGGCTGATGTCCACACCCAGTTTTGTGGAGTGTGCCTGTTATTTGAAGCACTTCCGTCACACTGGGTTGTCTGGGGCAGCTCTGGGCTATGGGACTGGCCATGGGCAGGAATGTTTCCTGTCCACCAGGATGATGGCTGTGAGCAGACACCCCCCTTTTCTTGGGAAGTTGTGGTGTTTAGTGAATTTTCTCAGCCACTGGATTATTGCCTTTTGTCTCAGAGCTCTCTTAGTTCTACTCTTGTCTTGACCTGCCCAAATTGCAAGTCTTTGAAGCTTTCTGTATTGGGCTTCTTAGAGTAATTGTTTAAGAAAAAGAAAAAAGGAGTAAAAAAAAAAAAAAAAAAGGGCCCTCCTCACAGATCTAATGGGTTATTGAAATGCTAAGGGACAAAGCAATTAGGGCCATTAAGGAAAGGCCCACAGGGCAGAGAGATCAGCTTTTCTTCGGGATTTGCATATGAGCCTGAGGGCCTGAGCTTTGCCCTTCCTCTTTCTATGTTCACCAGAACTCCAAAAATCCTCCGCTTTTATTTTGGAGTTTTTCCTGCTGTTTTTTTCTATGTCTGTCTCCTCTCTGCTGGGCTGACTGCTCTCAGATTCTCTGTTGTCTGGTCTCAGTCTATCTATGGTTGGAGTTTGGATCAGTAGAATGAGTTTCCGATAAGGGCTGCCACTGCAGTTCTCCCTTCTCCTTCCCGGACTTGACAGCCCCTCCTCCCACGGGACTGAGCCTGGAAGGGAGGGGTGTGGGTCCCCTGGCCCCAAAAACTTACAGATTTCGCTGATCTCAGCAGTTCCACATTTTCATGAAAATGTTCCCAGTTTAATCATGATGCATCCTCTTTGTTAAATGATACCGAATTATATTTGCTAATGTTGTGTTTAGGATTTTATACTCATGTTCACCTGTTCATGATTTTTGTGTCTTATTCTGTCTTTGCCTGATATTTGTATTCAGTTTACTTCAGGCTTCATGTAATGATCAGGGGAATGTTTTCGTTTTATGTATTCTCTGATTGATTATATAACAGTTTGGAATGATCCATTTCTTGAAAGTTTGGTAGTATTTAACCATAAAATCACCTGAGTTTGGTGTTTTCTTTGTGGAAATATTTTAAACTGTTGCTTTAATTTCTTTAAGATTTTTTATAGGACTGTTTAGGCTTTCTGTACATTCTTGAGTCATTTTCTGGTAAGTTATAGTTTTCTAGGAATATGTCCATTTGTTTGCAATTTTCTTGGAATAGAATTGTTGATAATATTCTCTTATTAATATGTAAAATCTCTTCATGTCTAGTACAGTATGTCTCCATTTTGTTCCTAATATTGTTTCTCATACCGTTTTTCATTTTGATTTGGACAGTCCTTCGAAGAATATCTTTAAAGACCAACTTCTAATTCTGTTGATCTTGCTATTTTATTTTTATTTTCTATTTCATTATTTTGTGCACTTTGCTTTATAATTTCCTTTCATCTACATTATTTGCTATTCTCTTCAAATATCTTTAGTTGGATACTTAGTTTATTAATTTTTAGGCTTTTCTGTTTTCAAATATAAGCAATATTCTACCAGTTTTTACAAAGAACTGTTTTAGCTGTATCCCTTAAATTTTCTTATTTATATATTTATATCTATTAATATTTTTATGTTATATATGTATTTCTCATTGGAACCCATAATGAAGTACTCTCAGGCATTAAAATACCTTTAAACAGTTTCTGAAACATTCTTAAATTATATTGAATTTTTAACATTTTTTATTGTGAAATATAACATATGCAGATGAGTAATAAATTTCAAAATACAGTTTAACAGGTAGTTATAGAGCAAATTTCAAACTGGGTTACAGTTCTACATTTTCACGTATTTCTTTCTAGCTGTCTCTCTAATACGTTAGAGACTAAGAAGTATCTATATAATGATTCAATACTTATGATCAATTTGTTAAATCCTGTCTTCTCTGTTACAGGTCCTCCCACTCATTTGATCATTCTCGCAGTCTTCAGGGACATTTGGGCAATGACCATTCTAACTTCTTTGTGTTGACAAGAGGTGTTGATATTATGGATTGGGGGATGCAGTTGGTTGATATTCTTGGGGAGACTGGTACCTCTGGATTTCAGTGTTTATCTGGCATGGGAACAATCTGGAGGTTTTAAGTTTCTGAAAAATAAACTTAGTGAGTGAAACTTTTGTAGAGTCTCAGCTAGAGCCCAAGGTATTCTTTAGGGTTTTCAGGAATACTATTGGTTGGGGCTTGGCATAGCATGACAATTTGCGATATCTAGCTGAAGCTTACATAAGAGTAACCTCCAGAATAGCTTCTCGACTCTATTTGGAATCTCTTAGCCACAGGAACCTTATTTTATTACATTTCTTTTCTCCCTTTTGGTAAAGAGAACATTTCAATCCCATGATGCCAGGGTCAGGCTCATCCCTGGGAGTCATGTCCCATGTTGCCAGAGGGGCTTACACCCCTAGAAGTCATGTCCCACATAGTGGGGAGGGTAATGAGTTTATTTGCAGAGTTGGGTTTAGATAGAGAGGCTACATCTGAGCAACAAAAGAGGTTCTCTGGAAATGATTCTTAGGCATAATTATGGGTAGGCTTAGCTTCCCCATTACAGAAATAAGTTTTATATGAGCAAGCCTCAAGATTGAGGGCTTGACTTGTTAAATTGGGAGTCTCTGATGCTTGAGCATCAGTTGAAATGATCATGTGATTTTTTTCCCTTTGGATTTGTTAATGTGATGTATTACATTGATTGATTTTTCATATGTTGAACCATCCTTGCATAACTGCAGTGAACCCTATTTGGTCATGGTGTATAATTCTTTTAATGTGCCTTTGGATTCTATTTGCACATATTTTGTTAAGAATTTTTGCATCTGTATTCTTTAGGGAAATTGGCCTGTAGTTTTTCTTTCTTTTGATATCTTTATCTAGTTTTGGTAATAGAATGATGATACCTTTATAAAATGAGTTAAGTAGTGCTCCTTTTTCTTCAATTTTTTGAAAGAGTTTGAGCAGGAATGATGTTAGTTCTTTTTGGAATGTTTGGTAAAATTCCCCTGTGAAGGCTTCGAGGCCTGAGCTTTTCTTTGTAGGAAGGTTTTTGATGACTGATTAAATCTCTTTACTTGTGATTAGTTTATTGAGGTCTTCAATTTCTTCTCGAGTCAGTATAGGTTGTTCATGTGTTTCTAGGAAATTGTCCATTTCCTCTAAGTTGTCTAGTTTTTTAGCATACAGTTTTTCATGGTATCTACATGACTTTTTTTTAATTCTTTGGGATCCATGGTAATGACCCCCCTTTCATTTCTGATTTTTTTATTTGCATCTTCTCTTTTTGACTTTGTCGGTCTAGCTAAAGTTTAGACAATCTTGTTGATCTTCTCAAAGAACCAACTTTTGATTTTATTGATTCTCTTTGTTGTTTTTTTGTTCTCCAGTTCATTTATTTCTGCTTTAATCTTTGTTATTTCTTTTCTTCAACTTGCTTTAGGGTTAGTTTGCTGATCATTCTCTAGTCTCTTCAGTTGTTCATTTAGGACTTTGGTTTTAGCTCTTTCATCCTTTTTAATGTATGCATTTAGAGCTATAAATTTCCTTCTCAGCACCAGTTTCACTGCATCCCATAGGTTTTGTTATGTTGTATTCTTGTTTTCATCATCTCCAGATAATTACTGATTTCTCTTTCAATTTCTTCTTTGACCCACTGATTGTTTAACAGTGTGTTGTTTATCCTCCATATATTTGTGAAAGTTCTGGTTCTTTGGTGATTATTGATTTCCAGCTTCATTCCATTATGGTCAGAGAAAGTGCTTTGAATAATTTCTGTCTTTTAAAATTTATTGAGATCTGTTTTGTGCCCTAGCATATGATCTATCTTGGAGAATGTTCCATGAGTACTAGAGAAGAATGTATATCTTGGTGTTTTGGGATGTAATGGTCTATATATGTCTATTAGGTCTAATTCATTTATCACATTGATTAGATTCTCTATTTCCTTATTGATTCTCTGTCTGGTTGTTCTGTCTATAGAGGAGAGTGGTGTATTGAAGTCTCTGGCTATTATTGTAGAAATGTCTATTGCTCCCTTCAGTTTTGCCAGTATTTGCCTCATGAACTTTGGAGCTCTTTGATTAAGTGCATAAATATCTATGATTGTTATTTCTTCTTGTTGGCTTATCCCTTTTATTAATATATAATGTCCTTCCTTGTCTCTTATGACATCTTTGCATTTGAAGTTTATTTTGTCTGATAGTAGCATAGCTGTCCCTGGTTTCTTTTGGTTAATATTCCATCCTTTCACTTTCAGTGTATTTGTATCCATGGGTCTAAGATGAGTCTCTTGTAAGTAGCATATAGATGGATCATAGTTTTTAATCTGTTCTGCCAATCTGTATCTTTTAATTGGGGCATTTAGTCTGTTCACATTCAAAGTTATTACTGTAAAGGCAGTACTTGAACCAACCATCTTATCTTTTGGTGTTTGTTGGATGTGTTTTTTCCCCTCTCTCTCTTTTTATCCTTTGTTACCCTTACTTATATTTTTCAATTCTGTGTCCTTCTCCAAATCTCTCTCTCCTTTCTTTTTTTCTCAGCTGGTAGAGCTCTCTTCAGTATTTCTTTCAGGGTAGGTCTCTTGTTAACAAATTCTCTCAGTATTTGTTTGTCTGAAAATTTTAAACTCTCCCTCACTTTGAAGGATAGGTTTGCTGGATAAAGAATTCTCGGCTTGCAATTTTTCTAAGAATCTTAAATATATCATACCGCTGCCTTCTCACCTCCATGATGCCCATTGAGTAGTCAGTACTTAGTCTTATGTGGTTTCCCTTGTATGTGGTGAATTGCTTTTCTCTTGCTGCTTTCAGGACTTTCTCCTTTTCTTTAACATTTGACAGTCTGATTAGTATGTGTCTTGGAATGGGTCTGTTTGGATATTCTATTTGGAATTTGTTGGGCTTCTTTGATTTGCATATTTTTTTCTTTTGTAAGGGTTGGGAAGTTTTCCCCAATTGTCTCCTCAAATACTCTTTCTATCATTTACTCTTCTCTTTTCCTGCTGGGACGCCATGATTCTTATATTTGTGCGCTTCATGTTGTCGATCATTTCCCTGCAAGCCATCCTATTCATATTTTTCCATCTTTTCCACCATTTGCTTTTATGCATTTGCATTCAGTTGCTTTTTCCTCTACTTCACTTATTCTTCTACCTCTTCAAATCTGCTGTTGTGTGTCTCTAATATGTTTTTTATTTGATCTACATTGTCTTTTCTTTCCATAAGATCTGCTATTTTTTAATTTATTCTTTTAAATTCTTATTTATGCTCTTCTAGTGTCTTCTTGATATCTTTTGTGTATTTAACCAATCCATTGAAGTTATTTTAGAGATTTGTATGTACTTCTTTGATTAGTTATTCCAATCTCTGTGTCTCCTCTGGCTTTTTAATTTGGTCATTTTGCTTGGCTCTATCTTCTTGCATGTTCATGTGCTTTGTGATTTTCTGCTGATTTCTTGGCATTTCATTATCTTGATAAGGTTATTTTGAAAGTTGTTTTCCCTTGCTTGCATAAGATTTTATAGTTGTTTGGGTTTGCATTCAAGGTCTTCTTTAGCACTTGGTTTAACAGTAACTACCAGCCAGACCAAGGCTAAGGCCTTCCTTGGGAGATGCAAGTTGATTTGGATATTTGGCAGAACAGCAATTTGCTGGAATGTACTTTCTCTGTCTTCCCAGCATATGGCAGTCTTAGGCCACCTCTTCTCCTCAAGCCTGCTTTTCTCTGACTGTGGCAGCCCAATGGGCAGGGTCCAAACCAGGTGAAAATCCTCTCAATGCAGCAGGTCTCTGTGCATGCTGGAGACCGCCAGTTCTGGGGGTGGTGGTGGACACTGTGCACTGTGCACCTCGGTGGAGAATCTGCTTGATGGCATGTTGGTTTGGTGATTTTCAGGCTTCTGTGTGGAATAACCTTGGGTGGTGGAGCTGAGATTTTTACCTTCCTTGGTCCTCAGCCAGCTTGGAAGTGCTTTGCTATTCATCAGCCCACAGAATCCCTGCCACCATGTACCCGCAGTCCTCTGGGTTGAGAGAAGAGCTCTTGGTACTTCTGTGTGGCTCTTTCCCTTGTCCCTGCACTCAATGGAGAAAGGATACAGGCAGCAGAACAGAGTGTCTCTCTCGCCTGCTAATTGTCAGGTTGGCTGTGCTTTGCTCTGTATCCCTTCTCCTCAGGGGAGGGCCACCAATCTTCTCCCAAACCAGGTGCCTGCAGAGGCGTACGTCAGGGTTGGGGGTAGGCACTGCGCACCCCAGCAAGGTGTCTGTGTCCCGGCTAAAACAAGTCTGTTGGTTCCCGAGTTCCCACACGGGAGCTCCTGGGTGCAGTACTGAGAAAGGTGATCTCCCAAGCTGGTTGTGGAGACGGGAGGTGGGAGTGTGCATTTTCTCCTTCACCCACTCCGGCCGGCATGTAGTGGGCAGCCCCAGAAGTGGTCATGAGTAAATGAACTCACCCCATCCTTTCAGTCATAATTTCTCCACTTTTTCATCCAGGTCCTCCCTATACAATGTAGAATTCCCTCTCTGGCCTCTCGTACTCTGGAACCACCGTCCCGGTTGCTTTCTGCCTTTTCTCTAGTTATTCCACTGTGGAGAAGTTAACTCTGCCTTTCCTATTCTGTCATCTTCCTGGTAGTCAGTAGCTGAGACTTGACCAGCTGAGTGGCCTAGGCAGGGAGTACGCCGAAAGCTGGTGGACGTTCCCCAGGGAACCCAACCACCACTGCCTCTCAACAGGTGCATGTGGGTGTTCCTTGTATCCTTAAATTTTGTATAGTGTTTTCATCATCATGCAGTTTTGAGTGTTATATTCTTTTCTTCTATATTCCATAAGTTATTTAAAAGTATGCTTTAAAAATTTTCCAAATGTATAGAGATTTTTTAAATTTTTAGTATCAGTTCTTTGAATTATCTTGAGACTTGTTTTATGGCCTAATACAAGATAAATTTTTTATAAATGTTCCATATTTTCTTGAGAAAATTATTACCTACATTGTTGGCGGCAAGGTTCAATATATGCTCATTAAATCAAGTTTGTTAATTGTGTTATCCAAATCTTCTGTATCTGTACTAATTTCTTCCCATTTGATTTTTCCAGGGTTTTTTCTTTCTTCTTTACCAAAGTATTCCAAGTACCCAAAACAGTTCCTTTAGTGGCATTCAATAATTATTTGTTGAATGAATGTATAAATAATTAAGAAAACTGTTGAAACTTCATACTATGGTGGTGCATTTGTCAATTTTATTCTATAGTTCTATCAGTTTTTTCTATATATTCTGAGTTTCTTTTGTTAGTTACGTATAAGTTTAGAATTTCTGAATTTTCCTGGTGACTTGAGTCTCTAATAGGAGAGACCTCCTCTAACCTTAGTGCTTTTTGTCTTAAAATCTGTTTTATTCTCTATTTATGTAAGTACCATCTAGCTTTCTTTTCGTTAGTATCTGCCTCATATATATGTTTGTATACTTTTACTTTCATCTTTTCCATTTCCACATGTTTAAGTGTTTCTTTTGTAAATAGCTTACACATATATACACATGGGATTTTTAAAATCCAATATGAGAATTTTAATCTTAGAGTTGGCAAGATTAATTCATTTGTTATGGATGATAGGATGAACATGGAGTGGTTTGTAAAATTTTGTGCTTTTTCTTTTTTTTTTTTCCTATTCTTTTTCTCCATTTTTGCCTTATATTTGAGGGGAAGGGTGTTAAGCGTTTTTTGTTTGCTTGTTTTCCTTTGTTTTTATTTTTTTATTTGCTTGTTTTCTTATTTCATATATTTCTCTTCATTGATTTCTAAATTGTATAACTCTTTTCCTATACTTTTAGTCATTTCCTTTGAAATTTTGCCATACATAACTAACAAAGTTTAATGTTTTAATCTCTTTCCTAAATAATATAAAGATCTTAAAACCCTTTATCTCTATTTACTCTCCCAGAACCTTTCCTTCTGATTTATGTGCTATAGATTTCTTGTGTTTTATTTGTCCTCTTTTATATTTGACCTCACAAAGTAGATATTATTATTGCTATTTTTATTAGCAAGAAAATCCTGCATATTTATTAGCATCTGTGGTTATTCTTTCATGTTTCTCAGTTCTTTCTTCTGAGATTATCTTCTTTATTCCTGTAATACATCCTTTAGAAGTTCCTTTAGGGTATGTATTGTGGTGGTAAACTTTTTCATTTTTATTTGACTGAAAATGTCTCTGTTTTGACTTTGATATAGAATGGCATGGTAGCCTTTAGCCACATGTGGTTAATTAATTTAAATTAACTAAAACAAAATAAATTTTAAAATTTAGTTCGTCATTGACAGTAGCCACATTTTAAGTTCTCAGTAGCCACATATAGTGAGTGGCTACTGTATTGGATGGTGCATATAGACATTTCTGTCATCACAGAAATTTCTATTGGGCAACTCACATCTAGAGTAAAATTTTCGTTAGGTGAATAATTCTAGAGTGACATATGTTATCCCTCACCACCATTTGGATTCAGACTCCACCATTTGCTAGTTTTTTGACCAGGGGCAAAGTATTTCATCTTTTTCTGCCTCAATTTCCTTATCTGCAAAAATGGAGTTAATATGATCTACCTTATAGGACTGTTGTAAGGATTAAATCAGTTATTATACAGCACATTGAATGGCGTAGAGTCTAATTCTAGTTATGTCTTCTCTCTCTAGATGCTCTGTCTTATCTCTCTAGGTGTTCTGTCTTGTCTCTCTAGGTGCTTTTAATATCTGTTTGCTTTCTTCTACAGTTTTAATTTGTCTTTGTACATGTTGTATTTCTGATGTTTGTGGATTAATGTCTTTAATCAGCTGAGAGAAATTCTCAGCTATTGTCTCTTCAGATGTTTTCTATCATCCCTTCTCTAATTCTCTCTTTCAGGGTTTCCAATTAGATGTGTTTTGGGCCTTTTCATTGTTTTTCTCCATATGTCTTAACCTCTAATTTCTTTTTTTAAATTTGTTCCTCTGTGCTGCTTTCTATATACTTTTTTTCTAATTTAGTTTTGAGTTTATTGTCTATTTCAGCCACACTTAGTCTGTTGTTTTACATTTTTTTACATTTATAAAAGCTCTTTTTCAAATATTGGAATCTTTTTTTAACCTTTTATGAAAATTTTCAAATATTTCATAAAGGTGAAAGAAGGGTTTTGTGCTCATTTTTGATAATCTTATTTTGTTTTTTTTATTTCATGTTTTATTTACAAATTTATTTTTATTCTGTATTTGATGCAGTATTTTATTGAATCTAATGTGCCACTATTTTTATTACTACTAAGAAAGAAAATACTTTATCAATTAAATTATGACACATACTCAGATGCCATAAATTATGTGTCCCAGTTTCAGAAAGATTAAAAAAAAAAAAGTATATATTAGAATCAACTAAATACAGTGATTCCATTATCTAAGATTCTTTGATGGGGAATGGTTAAAAGCTGCTGTATTAGTTGTTTTTGATGATTCCCATTCATCTCTGACATATGGTGGCTTGGTTCCTTGTGATTTCAGTGATCTTCATTTATAGACTCATAAATAGTTGATCTTAGGTGCTGGGAGCCTAAACTAGGGATGTTTTCTTTCAGGGAGGTAAATATTTTCTTTTGCAGAAAGCCAGGGGATGCTACTGATCTGGGACTTCTCTAATCTTAGAGGATCCCAAGCATTATATGAGAGTTTCAAGTTCAAGTTCTCCACCTGTCCCTGGACCAAACTGATATTAGTATTTATTTTCAGAGCAGTGCTGTCTTTTGGGTTTACTTATTGCTCACCCTTCCTTATCCTGGCTTCAGCTCATTTTTTTCTTGTGATTGTTGGAGTTTGGGGATGACTTAGGGAGGTTTTCCTTGGAATTTTCCTATACCTATACTTCCTATAAGGCCAGCAATACATCAGAAGCTTGTTTTATCCAGAATCAGTTTAGTTTCTAGTAGCTGGACTCCTCAGAGAATCTATTCTAGCCCACTAGCAGAAGGTTCCTTTATTGATTTTTTACTATAGATCTTAATCTTCATGAGGACAGAGACTGTTGTTCTTGTTCGTCTTTGTATCCTGAGCTACTAACATGATGCGTCAAGTATAGATGTTCATCACATGTTTGTTGAAACAATGAGTCAATTAATTACAAGTTCTAAGATACTTCACCGTAAAGCCTCTTTGAATTCTGAGATTCTTCCTTCATTTGCTTTCTTTGTCAGTAAATAGTACTGCCATCTACCATTCAGGCCAGGCTGCAAACCCTCACATCATTTTAAACTCCCTCCATTCCTTCATTGTACACATCAGATCAGCCACCAAATTCTGCTTATTCTACTTCCAAAATACATCTCTAATTTATCCCCATTGTAATTGCTTGAGCACAGGCCTTCAGCTTTCAGTATATAAACTCCTAACCAGTCTCTGATCTTGGCCTCACCCCAATTACCTTCCCATAATGCTGCTAGAATAATCATTTTAAAACACAAGTATGATCATCTCATTCCTGTGCTTAAGCTCCTTGAATGGTTTCCCATCCCTGAGAGCAGTTTGTCATCACAATGCAGTGTCATATGATTTATAGAAAAAGGTCATTAGATAAAGTTAGAGGATGAAGAGTGTCTTTATGTCTCAGCCAAGTCACCGCTTAGCAATTTAAAGTGTATGGAGTTTGCAACAATCCTACTTATGAAATCAGTCTGTGTGATTGTCACAAAGGGGTGGTGTGATTGATGAGAAGAGATCAGTCTGTTGACTAGTACAGAATGTCAAGTTTCCTTAGTCATTTAAGGATATGGTAATTTAGAGAGATGATTGTATAAAGCAGTAGTGTGCTTCCAAGTGAGGTACAGCTTCCCAAGTCCCCTAGCATCCTCTTAGAAAATATATAGCTGTGAATGATGCCACCCAACCTAGAGTGAGATTTTGCCAGGCACTCTTGGCAAGACACTCATTTTACTATTTTCATGTTTGTTTTACCAATGTAAACAGGTATTTAAAATTTTTTTTAAAACAATGTTATTTTTAAAAATAATATTACTAACATTGTAAGAATAGTAAATATTTTAAACATGAAATAGTAAATATACTAAAATTAAAAATAAACAAAATATGTTTTTAAAAATAATATATTAGCATTGTAAGAAGAATTTCAAACAGTTACAAAAAAGTTTACAGTGAAAAGTGTTTCTCCTATCTCTAAGCCTACTTCCTGCCTGACTCAATTCTCCAGTCCCCCAGAAGCAGCCACTTTTACCATCCTCTTCTCTGTTCTTCCAGAGGCACTCTATGCATATGCAAATATCTTTATTCATCAGTATTTTAAAGTAATACAGTTGGAAACTCTTAACTTGCCGACAGTTTCAGGGCCTATGAGTGAATATAGCTAAGTTTTGTGGAACTTCTTTGGGGTCCTTTGTCAGTCAAGTTTGGAGTCAGGCTTTGCAATTTCAGAAGAAATCATATAAAGGAACAATTTGTCTTCATTATTGTGAAACTGATCCTCAAAGCAATATGCATGCCTGCCCTCTTACATAAGGGGAGATTTAAGCAGTCAGTTGTGTCTGTTGCTATTCACCTGGTGCCAGGCAGTCCCAACACATTCCCAGCATTTACTGTGAGACTGGATGAAGCACAGGTCAGTTTCCTATGAGCATCCCTCAGAATGCCTGAGCTTCAGACATGGGTTTCAAGGTTTTTTAAAGAATGAAATCATATTTAAACTTCCAGTATTAAAACAGATAAAATTTGAACCTTTCTGGTTGAAGAGGAGTGTAATTGCTTGTTTCTCTGCTTACCTACTTGCCCTTCTCCTGAAATTCCTCTGTGGAATTGATAAACATAGTTTGACTACACTCTATAGAAGAGTTTAGACTTATTAGCAGGGCTTGCAAGGTCCTACCTGATCTTTCCTTTACAAGTCTTTCCAGCTTCATAGTTCATGCCAAGATGAGCTGCTTACATCTTCCCGAACACATGCCTTTGAGTTATTCTTTCTGTCTAAGCTGCCTTTCCCTCATCACCTTGATGATGAGCTCCTGCTCGTTCACTGTATTGGAGTTATCCTCTCAGAAACTACCTGTAAACCCTAGGCTTACTTGCTTTATCTTCCTCATACCACTCAGTCTTGTTCAGGTCTTTATTTGCATGCTGAATTACTGTATTATTCTTTACCTGCATATTTCTTTCCCCATTTACAGTGTAAACTCATTGAGGGCAGGAACCATTTATGTTAATCTCTGTATCCCCACACAAAGTGCATGCACTGGACTAGGCACCAGAGATAGAATGGTGAACAAGACTGATGAGGTACCTGAACCTGCTCTCAAAAGTGTGCATTTTGGTGGAGAAGATAAAGAATAAACAAGATAGCAGTATATTGATTTGATAATTTTCAATGGTTATAAGTGTTACAAAGAAAACTAAAACAGGACAGTGTTAAAGAGTTGTGGTGTTGCTGGGGAGGAGGAGTGTTACTTTACTCGGAATGGCCAGGGAAGGTCTCTTTGAAAATGTAGTATATTTAAGCTGAGCCCTCAGACATTGGAGCTGAATCTTGAATAAGGAGAGCAAACTTCATGCAACTTAGGGTACTTCATTCCAGGAAGAGACCTGAGCCAAATGCTCATATCCCAAGGCAAGAATGAGTTTAGATACTGGAGGAACTAAAAGAAGTCAGTGAGGTGATGTGTGGGCATGCTAAGAGATGACACCAGAGAGCTAGGCAGAGGCTGGATTATCTGGGGCCTTGAAGGCCTTTGGAAAGGGGGTTGGATTTAATTTTACATGCAGTGAAAAACCATTGGAGGGTTTTAATCGGGGAGTGACACAATCTGATTTTCAGTTTAGAAAAATCTGATTTGGAAACTGGTTAAGAGGCTCTAGCAGCATTCAAGATGGGAGATAACAGTAGATTTCTACCGCAACTAACATTTAAAAACCAGAATTAAAAATTATGGTCATTTTAGGTTTGGGGAAAACATTAGTGTCTAGACCACTGGTAAAGTTCTGGTTAATGGCCGATGCTTCAGATCGACCGCTTATGGGGGTTAGGAGTATCCCCATCATCAGTCTCAGTTTTTACTGTTTTGCAATTGGAAAAAATCATGCTGCTCATGAGTCCATTAAAAAAATGTTAATTTTTTTAGTGGAATAGGAAATGGAGTGGGGATTGGGGAGAGGGGAGACTATCCTGTTGCTTAAAAATTAGAATTAAAAAGAGGGTTCCCATGTGCGGGAAAACAGCTTTATAATCAATGTAAAGGCATAAAAGGCATTGTGTTGGCAAAGATGTGTAAAAACAATAGCTGCTAATTTCACACCCCATGGGATGAGGGAGTATGAATGTGCTTTAGCTTTAGATAACAGAGTTGTATCCACTGGCCAGGCGGGTTTACAGAGCTTGTCCCTGTCTTCTGCCACCAGAGGGTTGGCAGGCCAGCCGCCAGTAGAGGTGTTAGCAAACCTACCCATTTCAGGCTTAATCTCTTCACCTGCCTTTTCTTTTTCGGTAATGTGTTCATTATTTGCTGAGCATTACTCTATTCTTTGTCTGCAAATTTTTTGTTTCTAATGCAGCTTGCTTTGTATGGGTGAGATATGGAATGGCACCAAAATCCGGCACCGTGGAAAGCCAGGGATTTCCACCCGGTGACAAAAGAATGCCGTCTTGACTTCAGAGATTGCCTAATCCCAGCTGTTCTGATAATGTAATTAAGGCTGCCTAATGTCTTTAATTTTGCAACCAGTTTGTGTGAAAAGGAGAATTTGGCACTCTGAAGGCTTAAACACTAAATAGCAATCTCAAGACGCCTAATTAGAATTCTCTGACATTAAGCTAATTGGTGAAACTGTATTTCAACAGCTTAACTTCTTTACTAATTTTTTTTTTAGCATTTTCATTGAAGATCAGTTGATGAGCTGTCAGTATTTTTTCCTTAAATATAATTTGCTCTTGTCTTAAGCAGGCTGAAAGGCCTCATACTAGCAATGAAAGGTATTGAATATTGTCACCAGCATTCCATCCCTTTTAATCATTTTACTCTTGACCTAAATAATGTGGTTATTGTGTGACTTGGCCTTACCATTTCTCACTGCTCTGTGACCTTGGAGAATACTATTTCTCTTAAATTGAAAACAAACTTACGGATGGAGAGGTTTATTTATGGGGCAATATTTCTATTCCCTGTGCTCTGATTTTTTACTTGTTCAGTACTAGGGACATTCCTTGTGTTTGAATCAGGGGCTACAATAAATTCAGCTGGGATCCAAAAAAACTTTGTCATAATTTGAGACACAAAAGTGTCTAAGTGTAAGGGGCTAATTAAAATAGAACTGAGCTTTTGTGGTTTAGGTTAAGGGCATTTGATTCTGTTCAGGATGCTCATTCAAGTTCTTTCTGCGAGTTTCCTCAGGAAGTTGTTGAAATGGGCTTCCTCATCCCCTCTTACCCCTCTGCACCTGCTTCGGTTCCCATATTCTTTCTTTCCCTGAGTGAAACTGCTGAGTCTGAGCGTAAGAAAGGATTAAGCTCTCAGAGGAGGAAGTTTTCTTTTTAGAATACTTCTGACATGGTCAATTCAAGTCCTACATCCTGACTTTCCTGTCTGCAAAGTTGATTTTAGTAGAAAAGTGAAGGATATGTCTAACTTAAGCAGGGGAAAACATAAAATCAAATTCTTCTTAGGAAATCCTCTCTTCACTAGTGGCTAGAGGAGAGAACTCATTTACTTTGAATATTGCCTTCATTATGAGCATAAAACTTCAGATGTAGTCGGTATGGAATTCGGAAAATCCTAAACTAACATAGAAAGATTTCACTGAGTCTCAGTGAGCATTCCTCTTTAAATAATTAGTGCATATGTAAGGCCCCCCCCCATAAAATTTTAATGTTTTCTTAGGTAACATATTACAAATATATTGAGCTATTTCCCTGCCTCTTTAAAGGGAAAAAAAAAATGCTTGCAAAGGGAAAACAAAACTGATAGAATTAAATTTTCAGGGGAGTTTGGTATTATATCTGATTATTAAAAAACTATGCTGCTATTTATTTGTAGGAAGACACCTGTTTAGTTTTGCCTGAATAGCTTAAAACCACCACCATTTTAAAATCATTTCTCCCAGTTTTATGGGTCAAGAATTCAGGCAGGACTCTGCTGTTTGATTCTTCTGTTTCCTCTGGTGCTGATGGAAATCAGTTGGTGGTATACTGCTAGAGGATAATGGGGAGGGCTGGGAGACTGAACTTAGCTGGGATGTGACCATTCCAGCATAGTGGCGTCAGGGTGGCTCAGGACCCCCAAGAGTGAGTGTTTCTCGTGAATAAGACAGAGCTGTGTGACCTTAATGATCTAGTCTTGAAAGGGACAGCATCATTTATACCTACTCTTTTGAGGGACACAGGTCACACCTCTCTGTATGTAGTTCAGGGATCAGCCAGGAATTTGGACAAATTTTATACACACACAGAATTTGGGATTTTCCGTTTGTGCTTCTCTCTTTTCTGGGACTTCCTCCTTACTTTCCAGTTACTGCAGTAGCTCAGATCTTTCTCTAGTTCTTCAATCCAGTAAGACTGCTGGTCTCTATCTGAATTTTAGCTTTCCAGTGTGGCTTGAACTAAAGCCTGCCCATAGGTGAAAAGCCTTACAAGTAGGAAATGCACCCAATGCTATCTATCCCCTGCTAAGTGTTTGCTCCAATTTCTGCCTGCTTTTGGATACTCCTTGATGCCTTCAAATAGTTTTTTAATATTTTGTCCAGAGTTTCTCATTGTCATCTGTAGGTGGGTCCATCTGATACGAGCTGCTCCACCAATTCTGGAAACAGAGCCATCCTAGTTTTTTATTTTATTTTATTTTTTTAATTGCTTACTATTTCATCCCATTGGTCTGTCTTCCTTGCTCACACTGTTTTAAATATGTCACCATGGCTTAATAGCATTCAATTCTTAATGCATAATTTTTAACATTAAAAAGAAAGATTTGCTACATACATCTAAGCTATGATGGGTACAAATAAAATGAACAGCCACAATGCCACTACTTAACGTAAGAATTAGACATTATCCATACTGTTCCGCATACCAGTGTACTTCTTCCTTATTCCATTCCCTTTCTCTGTCCCCCACTGTCCTGAATTTTTGAGTTTATTATTTCCTTGATTTTTTCTTACATGATTTACCTTTTGAATTTTAAATTTTAAAAATATCTTGTAAACAATGTATGTTTTTTCTTGTTTTTGAACTTTGTAAAAAGACCCATACCATATATATTCTTTGGCAACTTTTTCTTCACCAAATATTGTAAGATTCAGCTACATTATTTCATGCCACTGTTGTTCATCTGTTTTCATTTCTGTATTGTATTCCATTCTGTAAAGATATAAAAGTATGACAAATACCACTTGATCAAGGACTTTATTTGGTTCCGTGTTTTTTATGTTAACCTTTGTATGTATGTCTCCTGGTACCAATATGCAAGAGTTTCTGCGAGTAAGATTTCCTAGCCATAAAATACGTAAATCTTCAACTTTGCCAGAGAATATCAAACTAATTTTCCAAGTATTTGTCCACTGTATATGAATTCTTGATGATCTCCATTCTGTGACTTATTATCAAACATTTAAATTTGTGTCTGTCTAGTGAGTATAAAGTAGCCTCTCCTTGTGGTCTTAGTTAACAGTCAGGGTTATTTGCCATTGTTGTTTTCTCTTCTTTGAAATGCCTTTTGGGTTGTTTGTATTTTCCTTATTAATTCTCTTCCATACTTTCGTTTCTTGTTGTTGGTTTTTATATCTTTTTTTGCAAAATTGAAAGTTAGGTCACTGATGAGTGAAATCTAAAAATCAGGGAGAGACTTGTCTAAATTTCATGTCTTTGAATGCAGGGACTGTGCCGTCATCTTTGCTGTTATTCCCATCACTTAGCACAGTGGTGAGCACATAGGCAATTATGTACATATTTTTTGTACAAGATTTTGAAATATATTTTCATTTTTTTTTCAGTTTTAAGCAGTTTCTGTATCCTAATTTCTAGCAAATCTTTAATCATGACCTAAAGTTTGTCAAAATAGCCTACTAATGCACTTAGAAATTTCACTGTATACTTTTTTTGTTTTTTTAGCTTTTATCTCTTCTTTTTGAAGATTTGTTCAAAAAATTTAATTCTGAAATGAAGAAGATTGCAGACCAGGTGATTCCTAAGCAAAGAGCAGCCCAGTTTGATGTCGTGAAACACATGCGTCAAGACCAGATTACCAATGGCATGGTGAATGCCATTTCTACTGTAAGTGTTCAGTCTTTCTTTGGGGGTTTGTAATTTATTTACAGATCCATTCTGTGAACTGGAAGCTTAATGTACTTGGACAGTGTAGGTGACAAATATTTATTTATTTTTTTAAATGGATGTTTACAAATCACAAGTTTTCTATTTTGAAAGGTAGTCCTCAGTTTAAATATTATCAGTAGGAATTTTGTTACCATAATAATTTTATTGCCAAATTATAGCTCCCCGCAATCTTAGGCAGTAAGAAAATAGGTACTTTTACACAGAGGAAAAATCTTTTAGTTTGTCCATTAATAGCCATTTTTTTAATATATACGTCCCTCCCTTTTTTTTCTGTAATAAAATTAAGATACTGAAAGCAGCTTTATTAATTGGCAACTCATGCCCAAACCAGTACAAATTTTTTCATTTCACTGTAGGTTAATATCTTCCAAGGGCTATCAGCCGTTCCTCATGTGAGTGATGAATTCAGTACTTGCCAGCTGCTATGTTTTCAAGGCCTCTAGCTATTCATAAAGGGTTATCAGATAGAGTTTTCTCCCTTTTTTAAAGCATAGCAACTATAAGTCTATCTGATGAAGTCTGGTTTACTTATTGTATGCCAGACATAAAATTAGTTTTATGGATGGGATTTTGCCCCAACAAAGGAATAGTATAGCGTAACACATTGATTCCCTTAACAATGAAAGAATTAGTGGCAGACTTGCTGCAATCCTTGACATTTAGAAATTTATAGTGGGTCTCCGTGCACAGCCGTTGTAGTGACAGCTGCATCTAAATTTGAGGTGAACCAGGCCATTGTGCCTATTCAGGCACATTAACTCTTGAGGCTCAAGCTTTTCTCAAGGTAGATTTCTGAAAATTTGAAGAGAATGCTCCATAGAGTGCTTGAACAAACTTCTGTTAGAATTGCTTTTCCTTGCTCATTTGTAACTTCACAGATTTTTCTGACCCATGATTTTCAGGTCATAATAGCTGTTTTGAGTAGATGTCTTGCACCTAAATGATATTGCTTTACCTCCCTGAGAGGACTGCATATTAGAAAATCAGTAGTAGTCTTTGTTGCAGGTATGCCTCATTCTGCAGGCAACCAGAAGAAAGATCTATTAATTCTGTGAATGTTGTACTTTTACCAAATAAATTTTCTCAGAGGACCAGTTTTAAACCACTTGTCAGTTTCTCTTCTTTCCCTTTTGTAATACCCCTGCGCAGTGCTAGGACGAATTCTCTTGCTGATCATCTTGGCTTCACTCCACATCTGCTTCCTGTTGGCCAACAGCTGCTTCCTTAGTTTAGCTCTATGCCAAATATTTACCTTACCCTTATTCTTACTTTCTAACATAAGTCAGTTTACCAGATTCACTCTTGTTCTAAGCATAAAAGGAGTTAGGAATATTAGGAAGAAATTCATTTGTGGGATATGAAGTTACTTTGTTTTGTGATGGATAGAGTTTCTTCCTAGAATTTAACTCTTTTCCAGGTTAGCAAAAACTCAAGATTCTGTAGTGATAGACCTTCATTGTAAAAACGGTGAAACTTTAATTTGTGATGTGAGAGAACCTCCCCAAAGTCACATATTTACATTCAAACAAATCACCTAATCTGCATCTGAAACCCTATCAAATTTTTCTAGTAAAGCAGTTTTTAACCTGGGATCCATGACTCTTCCCCTGAAATTGAATATAAAATTTTGTGTTCATGGTCCTATATGCATTTTTCTCAGGAGCACATTTATAGCTTCCCTCCGGTTCTCAAAGGAAAATGAAGAACCACTATTTAGCTGATGCAGATTTTTCTCTGTGGAATCAGAAAGATAAATGAGTCAACCATTTATTGAACATTTTATTTTCTACTTTGTCTTTTCTGTGTATACTGTTTTCTAATTTATTATGAATTAAATTTTTTTTTAATTCCTAACCTTATACTTTAAATTATTTTTGGGACTATTATTTTATGTATACAATTAAGTGCAACTGTAAAGCAAAATATAAAATTAAAATAAAAATATAAAACTAAATATAATACTGTGTATTTAATGCATAAGCAGATAAAGTAAATTTAATGTTCAAGATTTGCTTCATATGAATCTATTTGAAGACATGATAACCACAGAGAACAGTATTTCTTAATATGAACATATACACATATGTATGTACATATTTAGATTCCTTAAGCCTTGATTAAGAAGCCTACAGTACATTCATTAACCCTAATAACTGCTATGAGACTCATTTTTCTGCTGCTGTATTTTCCTCTAAGTAACTTTGAAAGACATCCAAATAATAGCACTTTCCAACATAAAATTATCTCTTTGTTCTTCAAACTAGTTTCACCTTAAATGTATGTAGAAATTGCTAATATTTTATTAGCTAGCTCATTGCTTCCAGTGAAAACCTGATTGAACTGGCATGTTTGGGATATAATTAGTTCCTAAGAAAATGACTGGTTCTCATGTGATGAAGTTGATACATCGAAGTATTCTGAGATGGTTGGTAGAATCAGGTAATATTCATTAAATTCATAGGAAACCCCAGCAAGTGACCTGGCTGAATTTGAATTTGAGTTGTAACATTTGATTTCTGACTCTATATATCCCTCTGATTTTATAAACAAGCAGTTTCCATTACTGAGCTTCTCAGAGTGGCTACCAGTACCAGGCAGCATATGAATGGATTGGAGGTAGTCTTATGTCCTTCTTCTCTCTACAGGGAAATTGGTCCCTAAAGAGATTTAAAATGGACCGCCAGGGTGTGACTCAAGTGCTGTCTCGCTTGTCATATATATCCGCACTGGGCATGATGACAAGAATCTCTTCCCAATTTGAAAAAACAAGAAAAGTGAGCGGTCCTCGGTCCCTCCAACCATCTCAGTGGGGAATGCTCTGTCCCTCAGACACTCCTGAAGGAGAGGTAAGCAATCTAAGCTGTCTCTGTGCTGTGTCAAGGGCAACACCTGTTGGTAGTGTTTTTTGTTTTTTCTTTTTTTAATTTTTATTTTGAAATAATTTCAAACATATAGGACAGTTGCAAATACAATACAAACCCCATACAGAGAACTCCAACACCCCCCCACTCCCAGATATCCGTATCTGCCAATTTTACATTTTGCTGCCTTTGCAGTACCTTTCTTTCTCCTTCCTTCCTTCCTTCCTTCCTCCCTCCCTCCCTCCCTTCCTCTCTCCCTCCCTTCCCCCCTCTTTCTTTCAACTATATCTATTGTCTTTCTATCAATTATCTATCTACTCATTTATCATCTTCTGAACATTTGAGAGCAGGTTGCATATATCATACTCCTTGAACTCATAACACTTCCATGTACATTTCCTATGAACAAGGATATTCACTTATGTCATTAACTTAACTGCAGTTAATTCAAGAAAATTAATATGGATATAAAGCTTAAATTCTATGTTCCAATTTTTCCTTATGCCTCCTTTGAGCTTTTCGCCTCCATTCTTAGATCTACTCCAGTATCATATATTGCATTGATTGTCATTAACTCTTAATTAACTCTTTTTTTTTAAATTATCTATATCAAAAAAAGTTTTCTTTTAAAAAGATATACAATAAAAAAACATTTCAAACAAACCATAACAAGGGAGTAAGAAAAAGACAACTAACCTAAAATAACTACTTTACTTCCAACATGTTCCTACTCTACCCCAAGAAAATAACCTAATATAGCAACATTTCTGTGAACTTGTTCCTACCATACCCATCAGAAATTAACAAACCATTGTCATTCCTGGGCATTCCCAGAATGTTAAATTTACCCACGATAGCTTATCTGTTCTTATTGGGTTATCGTTCCTCCTTCATTAATTGCTCTCTATCGCTAGTTCTCCTACATTCTACATTGTAAACCTTTATTTTAGGAGTGTGTTGTTTAACCTCCAGGTGTTTGTGAATTTTCTAAGTCTCTGATGGTTATTGACTTCTAACTGTATTCCATTGTGGTTGGAAAATGTGCTTTGAATAATTTCAATTTTTTAAATTTATTGAGGCTTGTTTTATGTCCCAGCATATGGTCTATTCTGGAGAAAGTTCCATGATCACTAGAGAAGAATGTGTTTCCTGGTAATTTGGGATGTAATATTCTATATATGTCTGTTAAATCAGATTCATTTATCAGATTGTTTAGGTTTTCAGTTTTCTTGTTGGTCTTCTGTCTGGTTGATCTATCTATAGGAGAGAGTGATGTGTTGCAGTCTCCCACAATTTTTGTGGAAACATCCATTGCATCCTTTAGTTTTGCCAGTGTTTGTCTCATATATTTTGTGGCACCATGATTGGGTGCATAAACATCTACAATTGTTATTTCTTCTTGTTGAATTGCCCCTTTTATTAGTATGTAGTGGCATTTCTTGTCTCTCATAACATCCTTGGATTTAAAGTACATTTTATCTGAGATTAATATTGCTACTCCTGCTTTCTTTTAGCTGTAGCTTGCATGAAATATTTTTTCCATCCTTTCACTTTCAATTTCTTGTGTCCCTGTGTCTAAGATGAGTCTCTTGTATGCAACATATTGATGGTTCATATTTTTTGATCCATTCTGCCAATCTATTATCTTTTAATTGGGGAGTTTAGTCCATTTACATTCGATGTTATTACTGTGAGGGCATTTTTTGAATCAGCCATACTATCCTTTGGTTTATGTTTGTCATATATATTTTTCCCCTCACCCTCTTAATGTCTTTTATTGAACCAATATTGAATCTCTTTAGTACTGCACATTTCTCCATATCTCTCTCTCCTTTCTTTGTTTCTCTGTCTGTAGGGCTCCCTTGAGTATCTGAAGTAGAGCAGGTCTTTTATTAGCAAAATCTCTCAGCATTTGTTTGTCTGTGAAAAATTTAAGCTCTCTGCTGGATAAAGTATTCTTGGTTGGTAATTCTTCTCTCTCAGAGTTTTATATATGTCATGCCACTGCCTTCTCGCCTCCATGGTGGCCGCTGAGTAGTCACTACTTAGTCTTATGTTGTTTCCTTTGTATGTGGTGAATTGCTTTTGTCTTGCTGCTTTCAGAACTTGCTCCTTCTCTTCAGTATTTGACAGTCTGATCAGAATATGTCTTGGAATGGGTTTATTTGGATTTATTCTATTTGGAGTTTGCTGGTCTTTTATACTTTGTGTATTTATATTGTGTAGAAAGTTTTCGCTAACAATTTATTTGAATACTCTTTCTAGACATTTATCCTTCTCTCCCCCTTCTGGGACACCAATGAATCTTATATTTGGACGTTTTATTTTATCCATCATATTCCTGAGGTCCATTTCAGTTTTTTTTCCCCATTCTTTCTTTTGTTCTTTCATTTTCCGTTCTGTGGTCCTCGAAGTCACTGATTCGCTGTTCAGCTTCCACTAGTCTTGTACTATGAGTATCCAGAATCTTTTTAATTTGGTCAGTAGTTTCTTTTATTTCCATAAGATCATCTATTTTTTTATTTACTCTTGCAATTTCTTCCTTATGCTCTTCTAGGATCTTCTTCATGTCCTTTATATCCTGTGCCATGCTCTCATTGTTTGTCTTTAGTTCTTTGATTAATTGCTCCAAGTACTGTGTCTCCTCTGATCTTTTGATTTGGGTATTTGGGTTTGGGTTATCCATACTGTCTGGTTTTATCATATGCTTTAAAATTTTCTGTTGTTTTTTGCCTCTTGGCATTTGCTTTACTTGATAGGGTTCTTTTAGGATGTGTAGGATTATTCAAAGATGAATCTCTAATTTGTCAGCTTTATAGCTTGGTAGTGTACACTTTCTCTAACCATCAGATGGTGTCCAGGAGTCACCTGTTTCCCTCAAGTCAGTTCTCCCCAACTTTGTCTTTGTGGTGTGCGGGAGTCTCATTCTTGTGGGGTCCAATTGGTGCACCAAGTTTGGGTGTGTTGTTGGTGCTGTCCACCCTGAATGTGGGGCATGTGTCTGAGTGGTTAGGGAGGGAGGGCAGCTTTAATAATCATACCTTCCAGGTGTTCCTGGAGATTTAAGGCTGTTGCAGGAGTCTAAACTTTCATTTCAGTCTCACCACAGACTGTCTCTGCCGCTGACCCACAAGTCTTTGGTATTGGCATATGGTCCCTGGGATTTCCAAGTGGGTCCCTCTTCCAAGCCGTGCCCTTCTAGGGCCTCTGCTAAGGGAAAGCTGTGCTTCGTCACAAGTGCGCACCGTCCCTCAAGGGAAGTTCCCAGCTGCCGGGCCATATAGGAGCGTTCCCAGCCTGCTGTAAGGATGGCTATATGGGGCGTGCCAGTTTCCCCTGTTTCGCACAGCTCCACCTTCCCAGCTCCGGGACAGTTAGCTGTGGGTGCGCAAAAGGCTACTGTCCACCCCCGACACTGTAGGGTGTGCATGTGCTGCTGAAAATACCCGGTCACACTGGGTTTCTTGGTGCGGCTCTGGGCTATGGCCCCAGCACCGGGCAGGAGCGTTCCCAGCCCGCCGGGAAGATGGCTGCAAGGGGCGTGGTTTTTTCCCTTTTTGTCTAACCTCTACCTTCCTCGCTCCAAGACAATTAGCAGCGGGTGCGTGAAAGGCTATCTTCCACGCCAGATATTGAGGCATTGGCACAGCCGTTCCTGCCGCGCTTCACTGCGCAGTTCTCACTGTTATATCTGCAGCCGCTTTGGGGTTTTTTTTTTTTTAGAAAAAAGAACTAGTCCGCCTCCAAACACCAACCCTCAGTTTCTCCACACTGTGGCATGGCTGCTGTATATTCAGCGGCTTACTCTCTCGTTTAAGAACGCAGACTCCTGGTTTCACCAAGTGCACGGTCCCTGTGGATTTAGCAGACCTTGTCCAGCTGGTGCATTGCTGGAACTGGTGTTCTGGATGACTTTCTGGCTTTTATCTAGTATTTTTCATGGAGGTGTTTTTTTTGCCCTGTCTCTCCTAGCCACCCTCTTAGGCTCTTCTCTTGGTAGTGTTTTGCATCTGCTCCCATCCCCCCCCAGGACACATCCTTTTTTTTGGTCAGCCACTTCTCAGGCATAGAAATAGCGGTACACCTTGTCAGGACTACATCAGTACCATTCCAAAACCAGTACCTGCAGAAGCATTTGACTTGGTATCTTACCTAAATAGAAACTTGGTCCACATTTCTTTTATTTTTTTAGTTTATCCCATGAGTCAAATCATGCAGTGGAGAAGGGAAACAGATGTTAAGGAAAATTGAGAGAACCATCACCTTCATGCTCATGAGGAGTTTTTTTTGAGCTGCTCCTCATATGCATTGTGGGTACTTAGAAAAATCATAGACTCAGTTGCTGCCATCTAGAAGCACGTAGTACAAGACAGTGGATTCTGGCTCACTTATATAGAAAACACAAGCAATTACCTAAACACTAATCCAAGGCATTTAAATACATTGACTTCCATAGCATCCACTACTTCCTGTGTCTTGACCCTTTCTCCTTAGTGTTACCATTGTTGGTTTCACTTATTTCTTTTCTTTCTAAATTGTAAACTTCTGTAGGAAGGAAACTTGTTAGCATCTAGCACAGAGCCTAGTTCAGAGTAGAAGCTCTGAAAATATATGTTGAACGAGTTGAGTGAGTTAATGTATGAGAAGTAAAAGGCATAAGCTCCAGAGCATAGGAATTTGTTATGACTTGGAAGAGGTAAAAAATAGGAATCCATACATTGTTGTGACTTTTAGAAGTTTTTCCTCTTCTCCCAGTTTATTGTAAACCATATGGAAATTCATACACTAAAATTATGCAGCTTGTCAAATTTGCACAATTTATACATCTTCAACTTTGAAATACCAAATTTCCTAGAGATTGCTTTAGCTAACTTCAATAAAGTATCCATTTTGTGCGTTACTATGCAGATGGTTTTTAAAAAGTGAAGATATCTTTACGTCACATGTGATTCAAGTGCTTTTTTCTCAGTTTACTGTATTCTGTCCTTGTCTGCATTCTTGTTTTAGAATTTTATTGTGTTGAAGTTTAAAAATATTTGTATTTCTTTTTCATTTTGAAATAATTTCAGACTTACAAAAAAGTTTCAGAAAACGTACAGATAATATCCTTAAACCTTAACCTAAATTCCCCAAACTTTAATATCTTACGTATAATCAGAGTATAATCATCAATGTCATGAAATTAACCTTGGTAAGAATATTATCATTTATAAACCTTATTCAGACGTCACCAGTTGTCCCACTAATGTATTTTTCCTGGTCCAGGATCACATACTGCTTTTAGTTGTCATGTCTCCTTAGTCTCCTTTAATCTGGAACAGTTCTTCAGTCTTATTTTGCCTTTCATGACTAAGAAACTAATTTAGAATACTGGCCAGTTATTTTGTAGACTGTCTCCTACTTCAGACGGGAAGTTCTTTATTTTTACCTAGCCACATTTATCAGTGTTCTCCTTTAGTGTTTTTGTACAATGTTGTGTTAATGACTATAGGGTCCCATTGTCTGGGAATAACAGTTTGTGTAATCATTTTCTTTTTGTTGAGCACGTATGATATCATTATTTACATTTACAAATAGTACTGTGCCTAATAGTATTGTGAGTCTCTCTGTGCCTAAATCTATGTTTATACCTTTGTTTATTACCTTAGGATAAATTCCTCTGGTTTAAAGGGTATGTACATTTTAAGGCTTTGGGATGAATTGCCAACGTGTCCTCTATGGGGTTATACTGCTTTGCATTGCCATCACGAAAGTGGAGAACTGTTTTCAGACACAAACTATACTTTGTATTACTAACCTTCATTCATAGAAATTACTGTCTTTTACTTTTTAGGCTTGTGGTTTGGTTAAAAACTTGGCCCTTATGACACACATTACCACTGACATGGAAGATGGGCCCATCGTTAAATTAGCTAGTAACCTGGGAGTAGAAGATGTGAATTTGTTATGTGGAGAAGAGCTCTCTTACCCAAATGTATTCCTTGTCTTCCTCAATGGTGGGTATATTAAACAATCCATGGGGGAATCCATTATTACCCTTGTATTTAAAGTACAATACACTTTAACTCAGGGCCCAGGTTGACCTTTGATGATAGAAAAAACTAACCATAAGTTATTCCATCGGCTAGGTTATCCAGGTTCTGAAATGATACAGAGCTGAGGGTTAACGTTTCTGAGACGCTGCTTTCTACCCTTTCCCAGCTGCTGGCAAAGCCACTGTAGATTAAGGCTTCAGCATGGCATCTCTGTATGGTACAAGTTACATCTCTGCGCCACTCTGCCAAAATAATCAGTGAATGGACCTATATTCAGCAGTTTGGTAATTGATAAGTCAGTAGCTTGTGGCAAGAGGGTCCCTTTCCTTTGGTTCCTACTCCAGTGGCTCCTTTCACATACCCCTTCCTACCTCATTATAAGTCCTGCAGAGACTTAGCAGCAAGTATGTCCTCATCTTTTCTACTTGTGATTTGATGCTCTGTGCCTGTTTCCAAATGAGTGTGCTCTAGGTACTCGTCCCTGACCACTGAGTTCCCGTGTCTCCTCTCTTCTCCCCCTTCCACTGTGGGAGACAGTGAGCTTTATTGTGTGTGCTGGTGAGAAGGCAAGGGCTCAGCACCTCGGCAGGGCTGTTAACTGATCCTTCACTCAGTTCATCCCAGAGGCTAATGTGCAGTCGGCTCTTACTCTACATTTTTACCCAGTACCATGCTAACCCTGTGAGGTCAAGTCCATTTTCCTCATTTCACAGAGGATTGCAACAAGAACAGCTTAACAAGGGCAGTTACGAGGTGCCAGGCAGAGTTCACATAGGTCAACTCGTTTAATCCTCCCAGCCACCCTGTGGAAGTGATGGAGCCAGTGCTCAACCAAGGCAGCCCGGACCCCGAGTCCATGCTCCCAGGTCTGTGCTGACACGTGAGGGAAGTAGGTGACTTGCCGGGTGTTCCTCAGCCATCACACGGCTCCCGTCCTTCCCTGCTCCACCGTGTTGCTTCCTTACAGCATTGTGGACTGGCTGCAGGCAGTAATAGAGTTTCCAAATGACTCCCAGTGCTGCTGCTTATCTTTATGGGGTGGATATGTTAAATTAGATTAGGTTTCTTTTTTATTTCTCAAATACTTCTTGCTTCTTTTTGCTTAGGTAACATCCTGGGCGTCATTCGAGACCATAAGAAACTAGTGAATACATTTCGATTGATGCGAAGAGCAGGTTATATCAATGAATTTGTTTCCATCTCAACAAATCTTACAGATCGATGTGTCTATATTTCCTCTGATGGAGGAAGGCTTTGCAGGTATATATTGCTACAAAGGGTTTTCAAGAATTCTTTATGTTTACTTTGGAAAGAGAGTTCTTTTTATTTTGAGGCTGCTTTAACCTTATACATTTTTAAGATAATTTTAAGATAAATTCATGAAGATAAAACTTCATGAATATGTATGGAAGGTACTGATGATACAAAGATTAATGGGACACAGTCTCTGCCCTCAGACAGCTCAGTCTTCTGGGAGAGGCAGAAATAATTTACTAATAATAATCAGCTATGCTAATAAGAAATGAGAGGTAGTCTTTATTTTTTTTTAACAGATATACTATTTAAAAGCTTTAATGACATTCAACCCTATGAGGTTGGAATTATTTTTTTTGTTTAAAAAAATTAGGAAACTGTGATTTGATGAGGCCACATAACTTACCCAGTGCTAGATAGTGCTGAAGTCTCTTTTTTACTCCAAAACTCTTCTAATTCATTTGACATCAACACTCGTGATTTTACCCACTGTATTCTATTACCTCGAACAGAGCTTTAAAGGATGAGTACGGTTGTGTTACTTGGATGAAGGAGGAAGGGAGAAAGGCTGAGAAATGGCAGGAATAAAAATCTTAGAGGCATGAAGAAATAACATTAGACCAAGTAGAAAAGTAGGTTCCCTTTATTCATGCAGCAACTAGTTATTAAGGGCTTATTATACAAAGGTATTGTCTAGGATCTGGGGGTACAAAGATGCATATGAATAGGATGTGGTCTTTCTGAGATCTGCAGGGACATCAGCTGAGGAGGTTACCTTGTTTCATAAGCCTTCACTTGTTTTACTGTGGTCGTTCTTTATAGACCTTAGATAGTGTTAAGACTCAAGGAAGTGAGCTAGCAATACGGTAGAGTGGTGGAAAGAGCTTAGGCTTGGAGGTCTTTCAGAACTGGGAGAGTGGATGGCCATTGTTTGTGTCTTCCCAGAATCCATTTCTCCTTCTGATAACATTACCTCATTTTCCTTTGGGGAATGATTGCCCCTCCCCCTGCAGTCAGGTGCCCTCTTCTCTCCAGCCAAGGGTCAGACATATGACCCAAGCTAGGCCAGTCAGACACTCTTCTCAGAGGAGTTGGATCCTGAATAGAAGAACTCAGGAGTGGAAATGGTTGGAACTGATTCTCCTGGTGGTGACACCTGGAAGAGGCTGCCTGTTTTTGTCACTTAGTGGATCCTGCTGTAGACCCTTTTCTTTCTGAGCCTGAGCATTTAATCTTTTTCTTTGGTTTGGTAAAATATTCCATTCTTATCCTTTCAGTAAATTCCATTTTTGCTGAAATTAGCCAGAACCGGTTTCTATTCTTTGCAACCAAATATCCCTATCTGTATACAGCCATTCTAATCCTAACTTCCCACCTATTGACTTGTGTTACTCTGAGTATATTACTTAGGCATCTGAGTCTTGGTTTTCTTGGCTGTCAAATGGAAAAAAATAACTGCTTGCCTATGATTGATCTGAGAACTGATTGATACCTGGTGTGTTTTAAGGCCTTGTAGATGATCTAAAACACAGAAGGTGCTCATTTGTAACTATTAGCAACGTAGTCCAATTGGGGAGGGAAAATCAGTGCCATTTTCTAAATTACTCTTTTTTAAGGTTGTTCTGTTTCATTACATTCAATATAATATAGCATATTCTAAAAGAAAACTGGAGGCAATTTTATAAAGGCACAGCATAAATCTGGCAGTTAGAATTAGTAGAATTTATTGAATAAAGAATAACAAAAGTAGCTAAATGTGATCCCCTCCCCCTCCTTCTGCTTCTGTCATCACTTCTGAGTCTCTTAACATGAACATTTTTGCTCTACTTCCCTACCAAGAACCAGCCAGAATTTTGAGATAAAGTTCAGTTCCATGAAAAGCTCACCCAGTTCATTTTTCGGCAACTTGTGTCCCCCTTTTGTAATTGTGTAGCTCCTCTTCTTAACTGTTTGAAAGTGCTCATTAGTCCTCAAATAGTTATTTGGACTTTAGGACAGAATGCACAAATGTCTCTGGTCACTTGCTTCTCTCTGTAAGAGCTGCTTATCCAAATAGCAACAGCCCTTGACGTTTCGAAGCTGCATGCCATCCTTTGTGTCGGTGTTTCCTTGTGGTGGTGAAGCCCTCAGAGAGGCAGGTCTCCACTGACAGTTACAGGTTAATCTAACAGAACATGGGGACTAAAGCTCTTTCTACCTAACACCCATTACAGCACTAAAATAACAAAGCAAGGAAGCCTTATTCCCTCCAAGCTTATAGCCACTCATTTTCCTCATATGTAGCTTTAAAGTAACCTTCTAGTCTAGCTCCATGTTTTTATCCTAAATCAAAACGTTCTAAAAAGCTGGATGTTCTTCAGGTCCTCACTACAAAAGGTCATTATCATTCTCAATAATAGTGCCTCTTTGCCTGCTGACTCCATGGGTAGTATATCAGATATTCCCAAAGGGAAATCTGGATACTTTGGTGTGATGCATTTACAGTTTTAAAAAAATATGACATTAGAGATTTTGTTGCTTTTCTAGACTAGTATTACTGAGTATCATTTTTGTGTTGCCTTTTCATTTAAAACGAAGTATTTTCCAAGATACTTGGAGGAAGTACTGTGTGTGCGTATACATGTATGTGTGCACACACACTAGCATGAACATGGGCTTATATGTGTATGTATGTACATATGAAAGAGAGAGAGCAGGATCCCACTTGCTCATACATGCAAGAAAATACCTGGTGTCTTAAAGCAGTCCAGGAGTGATCATATCTACCTCTTCCCTCACTTCAATATAGTAAACATTACTTGATGACTTAATTCTTCTGTTGAAGTACTATTAATTTTGGTTGTTTTGTATGTTTTTTCTTCTGTTTTAGACCCTACATAATTGTTAAGAAACAGAAGCCTGCAGTAACAAATAAGCATATGGAAGAGCTGGCTCAGGGATACAGGTAAATAACCAAAAGCAAAATTTAGCAATCTCCTTAATGCTCATACATCATTTAATCCGCAATATTATTTGATCTGTGTTTTGATCCTATTTAGGCTCTTAATTCCTCCTTACCTAATATACCAGCCCATTAAAAACGTATTCTTCTCCATATTAACTTGCTTGGACATTATAAAATATTTATCAGTTTAGATGCTGAGGATACAGATCCTTGGTAAAATTAGTGCACTGTTAAGTATTTTGTGTAAGAGAAGGACCTACAACGTGTTGATGTAGATGCTGCAGGTTTCTCATCATAGAGTTTCTAAAATCATAGAATTTTTTTTTTAGACTAGATTGACAAGATTTTTTCAGAAATGGAGACCTGATTGATGAGAACCAAACATATTTTAAGGTTTTTATTTCAGTGATTTGTGATCAGTCTGTGATACAAGAATGCATGTTCCAGGTATCTCAGTGTATTGATACTCTGGGAGAAAGAAGTGCTTTGGGCCTAAAAAAAAAAAAAAGCCCTAATCTTTTGCTATTACATATTGCATTCAAATACTTTTTAATGTCTTCTTCACCAATATTTCCTCAGGAATTTTGAAGATTTCTTACATGAGAGCCTGGTTGAATATTTAGACGTGAATGAAGAAAATGACTGTAACATTGCACTCTATGAACATACAATTAATAAGTAAGTGGAATCCATAGCCACCATCATTAAAACATATTCCTACCTTCCTCTCTTTTCATTGTCATCTTCAATCTTTTTATCGTGTACTCTTCTTGTAGGAAGTATTAGAAGTATTCTGTTTTATAATGAAATATAACCCATCATTTATCCCAATGTAATAGTCTCACAAAAGTGCTAATGAGCTATCTTTAGATTTAATTATCATTCCTACTTATATAGGAATGTTTACTTTTAATGTTTATTTTTAAAGAGGAATTGCTGCCCTGATTTTAATGTTTGATTATTTCCAAAGTTGAACTAATGAATCAGGCTATATAAAGATGTATTTACATCTTCTAGAGAGGATTTTGTCAGTGGACATTTGAATTCTTATTTTTTAATGCAGGAATTCCTTACATAGTATGTTGTAAAGACATCTCTGAGCTTATATACAATATAAACATGAAACAGTAGTATGTTCACGATGTGCCTTTTAGAACAGTGACAGTTTTAGGAAGCATCTGTATTCCTTTTGAAATACAGTAGAGGACACTTCTGTAGCTTGCTGTCTGATGCATGTGACTCAGACTGGAATATTTGCAGTTATATTTTTCAGTAGGTAGGGAGTTTAATACTATACCTGATAACTGTTTTTGTCTTCATTCAAGAACAAGTACTTTTCTGTTCTCTGCTACCAGATGAGGCATACTACTTTATTTTTGTCTTACAACAATTTAGTAAATAATAATGCTTTTCAGTCAGAATTGTTATTCCCTGAAAGGTGGGAATCTCTCAAAGTACTATTTTAATTCCCTTCCTTTCAAGATTGAATATTAAAGAGGAGTATTTTATTGTAACCCAATATATAGCAGTTCTGTTCTTCCTGTGTCTCAAGCAGAAAACCCAGGTTTCAGCCTTGACTCATTCCTTCTCTGCACACCACATCTAGTCCTTCAGTAGGTCATGAGAATGTTCAAAATATGCCCAGAATCCGAGCTCTTTTCACCACCTGCACATCCCTCCTAATCCAAGCCTCTGGCGTTGCTTGCCTGTGTTCTTACTAAAGGCTCCTGACTGTTTTTGCACTTGCCCCCCATAGTCTGTCCTGAGAGTCCAGAGTGGCCATGCCACCTCTCTGCACCCCCTGGTGGCATTCCATCTCACTCAGGTTCCGGCACAGTGCCCACCCTCTTTACCACTGCAGATCATCTCCTGCCTCCCCTTACTCACTGTTTCAACCATGCTGGCTTCTTCAGACTCTCCAGGCACACTTCTGGATTATAAATAATTATAAATAATCTATATTTGTGAATTTTTTTTAAATATAGAAATGTATAAAGTAAAACAATGTCTCTCCTTCATTCCCCATCCCTCCAACCTTTCCACCTTCCAGAAGTAGCCAATGCTAATAGTTTAGTATGTACTTTTCAAGATTTTTTCCTAACTGGTTACAGACATACATACCTGGTCCCACAGAATGTGTGTGTGTAAAACAGTGGCAACATATTTTCAGGGAATTGACTTTTGAACTTAACAGTATATTCTGGACATTTTTCCATATTTGTGTATGTAGCTATGTGTATGTACTTATATGGATATACATAAAATATATGTACACATTATTTTTCCATTGCTACTTATTATTTCACTGTATCCCTACACATAAATAGTTTATTTAACTTGTTCCCTGTTGATGAATATTTAGATTGCTTCCAAATTTTCTGCTGTGACAAGTAATATCTCGCTTAATTTTAATTTGAGCTGGATTTAAGTCCACATGTACAGTGAATAATAGGAAGTCTAATTATTGTTTAGAAAGTTGTGGTTATGATTTTGAAGGAAATAATTTTCCTTTCTTTTTTGTAAAATCACAATCCAGAGTGTTTGGACTTTCAGTAATTATTGGATAATATATGATCTTATATATGTTGTTGTCATGAAAAAAGAAAAAAAGAAACTTCACATTTTCCCCTTCTTCATTTTTCAGTTTATTCCAGTCTTTACATCTGGAAATTTGTCTTTTATTTATATAAAGAATATCAGTTTGATCAATATTTAAACAAAACAGTACATTAAAACAAACACTGTTTTATTCTAGGCTATAAAATGTAGCTTTAAACTGATGTTCTATAAAAATGCACAACAAAACCCAGAGCCCTTTCTCCCTCTGCTGACAAAGGCATAAAGTATCTTGAGAGGATTGGGGTTCTGCCAGGTCATAAGGTCAAAACTATGTTCTTCAAACCGAAAGATACCTGGAAAGCATCTTCTCTGACCAACTGGCACGTAATTTAACACCTGTGTATTGAAAACAAAAATAGATGTGTAACTGGACAAGTGGGAAGACTTTTATGAGGTACATTGCAACTAAGTTTCCATGATGGGTTTGCACTTGGCTGTCTTGAAGTTACTCCTCTCCACAGGTACAGTAAACCATTGAAATTGTTAGGTTATGCTTCAGAAACACTTAAGGAAGGAACACAGGGTCGACAGAGACTATAGATCTTGGATGGACTATCTCCTCTTTTCAGCAAAGGCCCATAAACTATCTGGCTGCCCTTTTTCATTAACGTATCTGAGTTGCTTTATCGTTTAGCTGAAAACTGAGTTTCCACAGAAATCTGTTATGAAACGAGCTAAGATTTTGACACCTATTAGACAGAGTCACTTTGTGTCCAATGTCCGTAGCAGAACTATCCCATAAAAATTTAATGCATGCCTCCTATATAACTTTAAATTTTCTAGTAGCAATATTTCAAAGAAGTAAAAAGAAATAGGTGAAATTAATTTTAATATTTTTTATTTAACCCAGTATATCCAAAATAGTCATTTCAACATGTAATCAATATAAAAATATTAATGAGATATTGTATATTCTTTTTTTCCTACAAAGTCTTCAAAATCTGCTGTGTATTTTATACTTACAGTACATCTCAATTTGGATGCTAAATTTTCTTTGGAATACTTAATCCATATATATTAGATTTCATAACATCTACAATCGAAAAAGTAGATTCACAAATGCAAGTTGTTCCAAATGTATTTAAAGTTTTTTAATACCAATTGAGTTATTTAAATTTAGATTTGAGTTTTTAAATTTAAATTAATTAAAATTAAGGAAAATAAAATACTCAGTTCCTCAGTTGTGCTAGTCTAACATTTCAAGTGCTTACTAGCCCCATTTTTGGCTAGTGGCCACAGTATCTGTCACTGCACGATTTAACTTATTATTAAAGGGGATATTTTCCTCCGAAATGGTGATACACTTTCCTCATTGATACAAGTAGGAAAAGTGAGGAAAAGCAAGCTTCATTTTCATGTGGATATTTTCACTACTGTATTATTTAGTATATGGTAATTCTTTAATTTTAATACCTATATAGGCTTTCCATATTGTCTTCTTTATTTCTATCACTAATATAAATGATTGTAATTTTTTATGTTTTATCATATTTTATTCAATTGTTTTTATTTTTCAGTTTTATTAGCATCAACTTCTACTGTCTTATAAATCCCTCAGAGACCTAGGGTAGTAATATTTTGATATCTTGTAAGGAGACATTTATTTTAGTATTTGATGCCTAAGATGTCTAACTCTTAATTAACTTGATAGAGATACCACCCATTTGGAGATTGAACCCTTCACTCTTCTCGGCGTTTGTGCTGGCCTGATTCCATACCCTCATCATAACCAGTCCCCAAGAAACACGTATCAGTGTGCCATGGGGAAACAAGCCATGGGTAAGATTTCCTTCTTGAATTTGCTTCTAAATACTTGGGAAAAGACATATCTTTATTTTTGCTTTATTAGTGTTGCAGAATTTGGCCATATCAGGTATTGATAGCACCTGTAGCTCAGAGGGTTTCCTATGGAACTCTGAAATGCTTGCAGGTACCCTTGTCACATCTAAAGCTCAAAGAAAAAATGGAGATAACCTCTCTGAACTTGTTTCCTTAATCAAACAAAGGGACACATAATAACTGTCATAAAATTATTAGGGGTTAAATATAAAGAGAAAAGCATAAAAATGTAAGTTGTTACCCAGGAAAGATGGAAGAAAAAGCAGAAAAATTCAAAGGTACAAGAGGAGAGAGGGAAAAAATAGAGGTAAATGTGCACAATGTGTATTCAGATGCATCTAGTAATTTTCTGGAGAATAAGCATTGAATCCACCATATCTTTGCAGTTGCTGTTATATTTCCTGAAACGTATCCAGGACATGTCATACAAATTTCTGGGTTTATTTTCTTCCCTCTCATCCACCCAGCTATCCATTTATCTGTCCATTTATCTATCCATCCATCCTTAAAATTTGTTGAGCATGAAGTATAGACCAGACATGGAGCTGGAGCCTGGAAATACAGAGATGAAAGAGCCCTGTCCTCAAGGAGTTCAAAGTCTAGTAAGCGAGACCAACAAATAAAGCAGTAATTCAGTATAGTTTGATAAATGCTATAATAGCTAGATAGCCAGAATCTAAGGAAAACAGAGAAGGAAGGCACTTAAGTTAAAAGAGTGGGTTGTTTTTGAAGAACAGAACTGAGCTGATTCTTGAAACGCAGTGAGTGTTTTTCACAGGTTTGGAAGTATAGGCAAACATTGCCTGGGAGAGTCCCCTTGGGTCTAACTGTTGAGTAGATGTGGTGTAGAGATGTGCTGGGGAGGTGCCACACATCAAGGTGTTAGCGTTTTATCTTGAAAGTGATACAGAGGGGATACCAGGCAAAACAGTTTTCCTGAAAAGCTTTTTTCCTGAAGTGTGTCTTAAAATCAATTAAATTCTAGTAAATGTAATAAATTTTACTTTAATATATGTCTGTGACATCAATATGACTTTTTATCTCTGATTTAGTGTGATACAAGGGAGCTTCTTAAAGAAACTTCAATAATGTTGAGGGGAAGGTTTTTGCATTGTCTTTGGGTAACGACCAGAATACATTTAACCTCTCAGTTCCAGCACTCAGTCACGGTTGACCATAGCTTGATGATTAAGGAATCCTATTTTTTCGTTACGGATAGAGGATATGTTTCTTTTCAAGTTTTTATACTGCCCTTTAGTTGGCCTTCAAAATGAAAAGCATGTTCTCCCGCTACCCTTTACCTGAATGATGTAATGCCTGGACAGTTCAGAATAATTCCCAGTGGGAAAATCTAAACAGCGGCTCATCAATTTAGCCTTTCCCATTCATCGTCAGCAGCAGTGGAGGCTGATTTCCCGCTTGTGCTTCTGACTTGCTAACAAGTTGAAATATACAGTACTGAACCCTGTGTGTCGTGAAAGGGCTATCACTTCTATTGGGTTTACCAAACCATTTTGTTTCATGATGTGAATCCTGGCTGAAACAATACACCTTTTGTATAGAACCTTCAGCAGAATTAACGGAAGACTAATCACTTCATCGCCAGTGCCACTCTTTAGAGTGTTTGAAGATTTAAAACAGAAAAGACCACATCTATCTCCTTAACGCATCCTTTTTTTTTAATAAAGCAGAGACTTAAAGGAAAGAAATAATATTTTTATTTTTATAATCCCCCTCCCCATGAAGAAAAGCCTTTATTTTGTGGCCATGAGTATCTGAAATGTTTCGTTAGTTACCACACACACAGTTAAGCAGGATCAGTGTGTACAGAAAGCCAATTCAGTGTCTGTAGAGTTCTTTTGTAGTTTTCTGTGTGAAGGTTTTTTTTCTCGTTTTGTTTTGAGTGTCATTTGCAATTCATTGTCTGTGTTTTCTGAGGTTGGTGTATTCAGCTGCTCTGACCCTGGGTCCTGCACATTTAGCTCCTTGGATACAATCCTCTGACGTTACTGCTGACGCTGGGAAGACAAAAGCCACTGAATATCTTAAGTAATAAAAAAAAGCCTTTGTTACTGTTTGTTATTATTAAACACCTGACTGGAAAGAAAAGCAATGAGATAAAAGTACATTTAAAGTTGGCACATAGCATGGCCACATTCCTTTTTGGACACTGAAGTAGCTGGAGAAGTACTGAGTAAGGTCTATGTGAATAATCACAAAAGGAGAAAGGCCACAGAGGGAGAGAACCGCAACAGAGACCCACGTCTGGAAAGCAGTCCTAGCACTTTGGGTAGGTCTTCTCTAGGTCATTTTAATTCCATGTAGTCTTGACAGCTGGTAACTAAAATTCACCCTTCAACCCATATTAAATATGAGCCATTGCTGAAGACTATGTAAATCTCACAGAGATTCTGTGTGGTTATTCTAAAATAATATTTTAGTTGCTATCCATCTGTCTGTTAGTCCATGTGGTCCATGAATTAATTCACAAATATTCTAGCCAACCTAGAAAATTTGCTTTCTACCATTCACTACCAACCTCCCTGTGAAGGAGTGAAGAAATGAGAGAAAGTCTTTTTTTATCACTACACAGAGAGAGACCAAGACTAGCACAAACCAAACCAAGAGACTGAAAGCCTTACCTTGTACATAAGAGAGTGCTGACTTAAATCTTAGGCTCTCTTTCTAAGTTATCAGTATATTCAGGTTTCCTCACAGCGTCTTACTGTGCTGTGCTGAGAAATGTCTCTGTTTCATGGATCTGGCTGTGTTGTGGCATAGTTCAGAGCAAGAAGCCAGGTGAGCTGTCCAGGACACTCAGTGGTACAAGGGAAAAGGCTGTGTGGCGGAGCTGCGTTGTGTATACTCTCATTGGCACCGATGCCAAGTTCACGAGTCACGCTTTCATATCCTGCCCATTTTATTAGTTGGCAGTCCTCTAGTGGAGCACTTTCTCTTGTTTAAAAGGATCTTTCGGTCACTCAGTTAATGAATATGCATCGCATAACTCTCCTCAGCCCACACTCCCCAATTTCACACCATGCCTTACCCCTTCAACTCCAAATTGCTGGGACTTTTTTTTTTTTCCCCCTAATTTAAGATCTAATGCAGTTTCTGTTTTTTTTGTTTGTTTGTTTGTTTTCTTAAACAGATTCTATTCCTAAGCAGATAGTTTCTTCCCTTATATTCCCTGCTTGACAGTAGAGTGGAGTATACTGGAAGTAGGCTGGGAGATTTGGGGATATTAAAATGCACATAATATTCAAAGTTCCTTAAAATTTTGTTTCATTCTGCAGTTCTCCCTCACTTTCTGTTTGAATTGTTTTTTAGCATATTTTTTCTTTATCCGTTTGGGGCTATAAAATGAAAAGATGCTTTGGCCAAATAATCTGACAGTTCATTTTTAGAATTCTGCTATTGGTTAGAAAAATAATTAAATCATTGTGGCTATTTTAGTGCACTTATGGGGTATTTCCTGAGCTGGGATGTTGACAATGAATACTTATGGAAGTAAAATTAAAGTTCAGTATTTAGGGTTAGAGTTGGAGCTAGAATTGATGATGGGGTACACATTTTTTTATCGCTAATAATATTAGTTAATAATGTAATGAAAATTGCCAGTTATTAAGTACTCATGCTTTACATACGTTTTTTCATTAGAGACAATGATCCTGTGAGGTATAATACATGCCCTTTTTTTTTCCTAACAAGGAAACTGAATTCCAGTTCAGTTGAATAACTTACAACAGGTTACGTTATATATTCTGTGTACTGTCGTCTATAAAATTTACTAAAGTTCTTCTCAACCGAAACTAGCTTCTTTCCTCCTTTTTTCTTGTTCACTGTGGCTCATGATCAAGGCTGCCTTCCCTACAAGGCTAGATTATAAACTCCTTGTGGACACGGACTATGTCTGTGTTCTTAACAGACACCCATGCCTCGCATCGAGCTGGCTTATCAGGTAGAGTAGAGTAAGCGCCTAAAAAATGCTTCACAAATGGATGAATGAGTCTCTGGGCACATTAAAATTGTTAAGAATCAAAGGCCAGAAAGGCAGAAAACAATTTTTGTAAAGAACAAAGTTGGAAGATTTATGCAACCTGATTTTAAGACTTACTATAAAGCTACAGCATTCAAGACAGTGTGATATTGATGTAAGGGTAGACATATAGATCAGTGGAACAGAATCAAGATTCTGGAAATAAACCCCCACATTTATGGGCAGTTGATTTCCAGTGACTGTGTCTGGGCAATTCATCAGAGAAGGCCTTCAACAATTGGAAATTAAAACCGCTGTGAAATACCACTACATACATACCCCTTAGAATGACTCAAATGAAAAAGACTGACATACTAGGTATCAGTGAGGGTGTGGAGCACCTGAAGCTCATACACTCCTGGTGGGAAATTTTCAAAGGGCATAATCACTTTGGTAAACTCGGGCAGTTTCCTAAAAAGTTAACTATACCCTTACCAAAGGTCTTAGAAATTACATTCCTAGGTATTTACCTAAGAGAAATGAAAACACACAAAGACGTGTATGTAGATGAATGTCCATAGCAGCTTTATTCACAGTAGCCAAAAATTGGAAACAGCCCAGATAGTCATCACCAAGTGAATGGATAAGGAAAATGATACTTCTCAGCAATGAAAAGGAATCTCACAATCTTATGCTAACTGAAAGAAGCAGACAAAAGCATACATACCATATGATTTCATTTATTTAAAATTCTAGTAAATGCATACTAATCTAAAATGATTTTAAAAGAAAAAAGAAAAAAAAAACAGATCCGTGGTTCCCTGGAATCAGGGATAGAGGCAGGGATCTTTTGGGGGTCATGGAAATATTCTGGATCTTGTTTGTGCTGGTGGTTTCACAGGTACAGATGTGTGTCAGAACTCATCAATGTGTATACTTTAAATGGATGGAATTTATTGTATTCAAAATGTTGATTAAATGAAAAAGAAATTGGGCAGGGGAAGGCAGAGAAAGAAAAAATAGTTAAATGCATGAAACTTGATTTTATTTTTCTCAGTATACATTTTCTAAGCTATTCACGTCTTACTAACCTATTTTCATCCCACCTTAAAAAAAATAAATGAATAAAGTACTCTTCACTATGTCAGCCTACATTTATATACCTTGCTTTGCCAACTTGTGACTTCTTAAGAAAGTTATCAATAAAATATGACTTTGTAAAAAAATATTTATGTCCTGGGTTGTGAGAAAAGGAAATCATCGGAGTCTGTAATTATAACATAATGGGGTAGTGGAAGGAGAATGCAGTTTGTAGATATTCTCATTGTGAGTTATTATATATATGTAGTGCCTTTTTTAAGGAGACTGGAAATTATAATAGTAATAGAGGTGTCCTGGTTTGAGCAGGTGCTTCACACAGGCTAGTCTTTTCATGATGTTTTCTGTGGCTGATAAGCCCTAATTTTTATAAAATTTATGGGGGTCTGATGGCATTTTTGAAGTTTTATAATTTAGAAGGGATAGTTTATAAATCAAGTTTTAAGTTACACTTCCAGGGTCAGTGCTGCTGAAAATGTATGTGTACCTGTGTACTCCAACAGTTCTTTAAAAAGTCCTTAAAGAAAATTTCTGATAAGATCACAAGCACAAAACCTTTGCGATTTGTTTTGCTGTTCATACATTCAATGTTTAGTTGTAATGCCTAGAAGTATGTTCCAGTCCTGGTAGCACAATTTATAGCGGGATCCAGTCTCTTTCACCATTGTTTAGAGGTGCAGCCATTTATGCTTCTCTGCTGCATAATAATGCTTGTCTCAGGTTTCAGAAGACATGCTTGGCAGCCTGGTGGGACTTTGCCCAAACCCTTGTCTCAAGCTGGGTAAAGTGTACAATTGGAGCTGAAATCGCAACATAAATTTTAAATGATTTCATTTGAAAGGACAAACTTATTGTCAGTGAACTTTTACCACGATCCCAGCAGCAGTGATTTTATTTCTAAAACATCAAACTGATCTATTGCCAGGTATCCTGCCCAGTTTATTAGTTGGCACTAAAATAACATAAATTAATTGGCAGTTTATAGTGTAACTCAACAAAAAGTTCATGTGGTTCAGTTTGGTTTTTGTTTTCAGCTGAATCTTGATAAATTTTCAAGAGATTTAAGCACAAAGCCACATTATCATAAAAAGTATAATAGGACTCTGCAATTTAATTCACTTGACATTAATCTTGAGAGTGGCCCTGTACTAGGTGCTCATTACTTTAGTACACCCTACAGATTTGATTATTATTATCTTCAGTAGTAATTGTTGGGGAGTACTGTATCATTTCTGCTGCCTAAGTTATTTTCATCCATCTGTTGTGGTGACTATTGATTTAATGTCAAGAGTTTATGGATCTTCTATAAAGCTTTACTAACTCCTCAACAAAAATGACTGTACTTCTTATGCTTCAATGTCATTTCCTTAATGTTATTATTTTAGGATTTTTTGGTACACATTTGTACACGTTTTTCCTACATCAGACTTTTTATTCGTATACGTCTTAATTTTTAAAACTAGTTTGTAAATTCACTAAGCACTCACATGTTGTCCCATTCTTTTATGTATACCTCAGGCTATCAAATACTATATCTCTCACATATTAATGGCTAGATATGTCATTTGGTGTATTTGTTTTCAATTGCTATTTAACAATTTGGCCTCAAATTTAGAACCTTAAAATAACAAATATTTATTTTTCTCTCACTTTCTATGGGTCAGAAATCTGGTAGAGGCTTAGCTGAATGGTTCTGCTTCAAGGACTGATTACAACTTGGTCTTATGGTCTTAAAGTACTTTCTAAAAAATGTAACCTGTACTTTATAGTATTTCTCTATCTTAAATATATTTGGATCATAATAAACCAATGACTGAAGTATGTAAATATTATTAACAAATAAATTTAGTTGGGAAAAATACAAAAAAAAAAGTTTATGGAGAAAAAGTTAAAAGAAATAAATATTGAGTTTTGGTATCTGCTCACCCTAGGGCATAACTGCTTTATGGTGCATGGGACTTTGGCAGGGTGGGGGAGTGGGGGGGGGTTGTGTCTGCACGTGTCACTATGGAAACACAGCAAGTGACACATACAGCTACCTTCTTTCCCCTAACATTAATATCTGCTTGCTCTTCTTGGCTACTCAGAGGGAAGAAAACAGATAGACCCAGAAGTTAAAGAGGTTCAGCAAACCACATTCAAGCTCAACTGTAGGGCAAACCTGAGTTTCCCAATTTTAAGGTCTCTGAGAATGATCAGCTGTATGTTCACAAGTCCTGGAAAGTGAAAGGTTTCTTTTCAGGCAGGTCCATGCACCCCAATGTTTGTAAGGGTAAGGAGAAAAAAGGGTTAAAATTCTGAGTTCCTTTTCCAGGTGACAGTGACCCAGTATCACCCTTCTCGGACAATCAGGTGGAAAGACTGGTTGCTAAGGAGGGAAGAGCCGATCCATGATTAGACCATGCCCTAAATCCCTTAGGGGAAGGGATTGTGCTTTTCCCCATTTTATCACCGGGGTGTGGCATATGGCAGAAGTTTATGAGCTGCTTAATAAACAGATGTTTATTAATTGCTTGATAAATGAACAGCTAAACAAATGAATAAATCCATTTTTACCTGCTCTCCCTTGAATCCCTCTTTCTTCATTCCATTCCTTCTTTCCTGCTTTCTTTTTCGTTTAGAACTTCTGTAATTGTTGATTACTTCATAAGAAATGAATCTGTCAACCCTTGCTTGTAAACACGGCACTATTCTCCAATTTACCTTTCTGCAGCAACTGGAATTGTACCTGGAACATAGTGGAACCAAATACAGAATTGTTGGCTCACCTGTGAAATAAATCAGTGGAAACTAAAATTCCTCAAAGAGGATCAACTATATAGATTTAAAAATGAAATCATTTGGATTAGCATACCTGAGTATGATTTTTCTTCTTTGTAGGATTTTAAATATTAGTAAGAAAAAATACTTTTAAAGGTTGATGCCATGTTTAAAAGTTGATGGCTATTGTGGGGGGTATTGCTTTTGAAATGTTTGACCTGAAGATTTTCTTCATTTTAATTAATGAAGTTAATGTTTGTATTTCTGTATTCCTTGCTACCTAATTATTTCACATAATAGAATATTGCATTCCCTTTTCTCCAATGTCAACAAAGGTACCATTGGATACAACCAGCGGAACAGAATTGATACTCTCATGTATCTTCTGGCATATCCACAAAAACCTATGGTTAAAACAAAAACCATTGAGTTGATAGAATTTGAGAAACTGCCAGCTGGACAGAATGCAACAGTTGCAGTGATGAGTTATAGTGGCTATGATATTGAAGACGCTCTTGTTTTAAACAAGGCCTCCTTAGACAGAGGTAAGTACATTTTCAAAGCTCTAACACCAGAGGTGCTTTTTGCAGAATTAGTTGCAGGGGTGATTAGTGTAAAAGAACCCTTGGTGTCAAAATATTGTCAGTGTCAAGTAATTTGAATTTTATGGTATACAGAGAGGAGGAGGTTGTATTAGAGTATTGGCTTTTTTTTTTTCAATGTATGTTATGTAGAGGTAATTTGTTAAATGTACTACGAAGCAATCTGTTTTCATTGTTGCATTACTCTGTTGGTAACTTGAAACAATTCCTGAATGGTAAAAACTGTAAGAATTTGTTTATTTTCTAGCAGGAATTAAAATAAATGAACTGTGGTTTTCAAAAAATATATCTAGCGACATATTCAATGACAAATTTGTTTGAGAGGGCAGCAGCTATAGTTGTATGTTGAGGGCTATTTTGTATTACGTATCTCAACCCTGTAATCTGTTGTCCTTTTTTTTAGCCAAATGACAAATGTTAAAAATATATATAAACAAAACTTGGTTTGTACTTTCTACACTTTTCTTTCTTTTTTTTAGCCATCACCTGGTCTGAAGTCTGACTTCTTTATTCATAATCTTTATTTCTCTTTCCCCCTCTTGCATACCCACTCTGCCGTCCCCTTCCCTCTTGTAGTTGCTAGGCAGCCATAGTTGTACTCCTAGACATGTGTCTTTGGCATTAATGTTGGCTGCACTTAATTTATGCCTCTTTTTTTTCTGCAAATGACAACAGCCATGCTTTAAAACTAGATGTTTTCCTTTCTGATTAACTGGTAACGTTTATGTGGAAATCTGAAGACTTTGTGATGTCTGTCAGAAACTCTGCAACACAATTGAATGATCTGAGATTACTGTTCTGGCTTTTAAGCTATCACCTGTAAATAAAATGTCCATTTACACTTAGAAGAGAACACTTCTTGATTTCATGCAATTCAGATTCACACTGTACTCCGGTGCATTGCAGTTAATGACCGTTGTATGAAATTTCAAGATCATGTGGTGTGTTCAAACCAGTTGACTCTAAGCTGAGTTTATTATGACCATACACAATTTACTAGCTGCTGTGATGACTAAGATCTTGCTCAAAGACATACACAAACATCTTCATTTACTGTCCAATGTAGAAATTTGTTATTTCATCACACAGTCACCTTCATATTTAAAAAATTACATTAGAGCATTGAGATTTTATTCAGAAATCCATGTTTACCTGATTGATTTTACTGCTGTTTATTTTATCAGTAATAGCTGGCGTTTGATCCTGAGACATTTTTCCTGAAACATTTTCCTATTTAAATGAACTCTGACATGTCTCAGTATATTTTGGGGAAATTTGAGAGAATATCCAGTTTAAGATAACTGCTTGGCCAAAGGGAGAAAGAGAAGACAAAAGAAATGCAGGCACAAGATCTTGGGAAATAATATTTAGTGTTGAGGGAATGACGACTCTTTTGAGCAGCTCTACAATTGATAAATCCTTTTGAGGGATTCAGTGGTTGAGTTTTTTGCCACACCCAAAGGTTTACTTCTGTTCATTGTTGCTTTTCCTCCTCAATGTTTAGATTGTTAGTTGGTCTCAAGACTTTCCCTCATCCATTAGATAAATGTTGTCTAAAAATGTACTCAAAGTAAAATTTGTTGATCTTCAAGGCAGGGGCAGACTACCTCTCCCATTATAATCACTTAATTGTTTCTTTTTTTCTTTCTCTCTCCTCTTTGGAAAAAAAGAAAATTTTTCATTTGTTTGTTTGGAGCTTCCTCCAAACGCCAAAATCAGAAAAAGTAAAACGTTAACAGGGAGGATAGTAGGAGTTATGCACCAAAAGGACGTGTACCAAGGATCCTAGAACATCAGTGGACTTGGTTGGTTCTCACCAACTTGCTAGGTGGCCTTGGCCACTTAATATTTCTGGACCTCACTCATAGTAACTATAAAAGAGAGGGGTGAAACTAGTAATTTTTAAGGCCCTTTCCAATTCTGACATTCTGTGGCTCTGTGCTCTGAAAGAATCACACATTCACTTTTTGACTTCTCTCATCTTCCTCCAACATGACAAGGTATAGTTCATGCTGAAAGATGCTTGTAGAGTTTCCAGCATCTACATGGACAGTAGGTAGGGGAGATGTTCTGAGCCAGCTCTTCTGATTATCAGATTGTTGCTAGGGTTTTGCCAGGCCCCGGATCATACATATGTAGAACAGTATTTTGTTTTGTTTTGTGTATGCATGTGGAGAGGAGGTAGGGGAAGTGTTGAATAACACAACAGTATTTTCTTGTAGTTTCATTTTACTGATACCCATGTTGGTTTCATTTTAGGCTTTGGACGTTGCCTTGTTTATAAAAATGCTAAATGTACCTTGAAACGATACACCAATCAGACTTTTGATAAAGTGATGGGGCCCATGTTGGATGCTGCTACGAGGAAACCCATCTGGCGACATGAAATTTTAGATGCAGATGGTATTTGTTCTCCAGGTGAAAGCCTTTTTTAAAAATTTAAATGTATACTTTTTGCAATTATGAACGTTATTCAACAATATTCTTGAATATTTCATAAACAGTGCAGAAAATAACAACCTTCAATATCATTATCCTAACTCAACCAAGTGTGGTCATTTTTGATGAATTTTTTTGCAGTCTGTTTTTTTATGCATGTGTTTTACACAGCAGTAGTCTATTCTAGTTATAATATTCTAGTTATAACATTGAATCATTAAAAAAAGCCACATTAAAGGACTTATTTAGAATAGGGTCTTATACCTGTGTCTACACTGGTATTTCATCATTTGTGCATTTGACTTACAAATTAACTTTGGACTTTTCTTCCTCTAAGATGTGACATCACTGTAATTACAAATTTGTAATGAATTTCGTTGATGCAAACCATAGTCCTTGTCCTTATGGTTGTTATAGGCTAGTGTGGGAGACTGATGTTGATCAAAGGATCACACACCAAAAAATGTCAAATTACAAGCAATTAAGGAACCATATTGGTAGTTATGAGGCCATTTTATAGCAGGAAGATTTAACCTAGTCAGGACGATCAGAGTGGCTTTCCCCAAAGAAGTGAGCTAAAATCTGAAGGATAAGTAGGAGTTAACTAACAAAGAGAGGAGGGCAGTACGTTGTAAGCAGTGGGAAAGGCTGAACAAAAGTCCTGATAGTTAAAAGATCTGAAAGAAGGCCAGTGGGGCTAAAATGAAGAGACTACAGTAGTGTGTGGGGAATATGTGTTGAGAGAGAGAGACAGAGAGGGAGGCAGGGGCCACACTAAGCAAAGCCTTGTGGCCATATTACTATTTTCATTATAATCCTAAAATCAATGGGAAACCACTAAAGAATTTTAATTAGACAGGTGCCAGTGATATGATCAGATATACATTTGAAATGATCATTCTGGCTACAGCATGAAGAAAAGATTCAAAGGTAGCCAAAATAGAGGAGAGACCAACTGAGAGCTCTCTTAGTAGACCAAGTGATGGAGGATGGTATGGACTTGGGAGCTGTGGTGAAGGTGGCAAGAATGAGCTGGGTTGGGGAGATGGTAGAGAAGGGAAATCCACAGATCTTGTCATGGATAGGGCATGGGGAATGAGTGCTGTGTCGACTGTGGATCCACGAGACACAGAGCACATGGTTTCCCCTCTTCTCTGCCTCTTTTTCTTGGAGAGATTATCTCACTCTTAACTCTGGTCCATGTGGCTTGGAAAATAAGTGCAGTGACAGTATCATAGCAGTTGGTCTCAAGTTTACCATAAAAAGATGCAAAGCGAAGATGGGAATAGCAGGAAAATCAAAGAAAGATTTTGATTGCCTCATTGCCTAAGTAAGTGGCTGGTGACTTATCACTGGTTGAAATAACTATTAATAAAAACAAACGTTCCAAATCTGCTCTAACACTTTAAAAGATATATCAGTTTGCTACTTACCAAGATGCTGTTTTTTGTGTTAATGTGGTCCCCTAAATCAATTTCTTTATTTTATATCCACCCTTATCTTAATGTATGATTTTTTTAAATGGCTTGCTAAATTACAAATAAGTCGCCTTGTTGGATTCCCACTGTATGGACTTACTCTTTTCTCCTATGTGTGAATTCCATGGACCAAGTCTAACCATATAGTTTTGTTTTGTTTTGCTTTTCCCATTTATAGAAGCTCAAGAACTTCTTCAGGTGATTGTTATGTTCTACATATTTTTTTTTCTTTTAAGTGGAATTTTATTGAGATATATTCACACACCAAATAACCCATCCAAAGTATACAATCGGTGGCTCACAGTATCATCGTATAGTTGTGCATTCATCGCCACAATCAATTTTAGAACCTTTTCAGTACTCCAAAATAAAGAAGAATATAAAAATAAAAAAGAACACTCAAAACATCACATACCCCTTTCCCTATTATTTGTATGTATTTTTGTTTTTATTTTATTACTCATCTGCCCATACACTGGGTAAAGGGAGTGTCAGTCACAAGATTTTCACAATCACATGATAAAAGCTATATAGTTTTACAGTCATCATCAAGAATCAAAAGTCTGCTGGCTTACAGTTCAACAGATTTAGATATTGCCTTCTGGCTATTCTAATACACTAGAAACTAAAAAGGAATATATATAGTGCATAAAAATAACCTCCAGAATGACCTCTCTTTGAAATCTCTTAGACACTGAAACTTTATTTTGTTTCATTTCTTTTCCCTCTTTTGGTCAAGAAGGCATTCGCAATCCCATGATGTTGGAACCAGGCTCATACCTGGGAGTTATGTCCCACATAGAGGGGAGGGTGGTGAATTTAATTACAGAGTTAGGTGAGAGAGAGAGACCACACCTGAGCAACAAAAGAGGTTCTCTGGGGGTGAATCTGAGGCATAATTATAAGTAGGCTTAGCTTCTTTGCAGGAATACATTTCGTAAGGGCAGGATCGAGGGCTTGACTTATTAAATTGGGAGTCCCTGATGCTTGCAAGAATATCAGGAATTCCCCAGGTAGGGAAGTTTAATATTTCCACATTTCCTCAGTCCCTCACGGGGACTTTGCAAATGCTTTTTTATTTTCTGCCCCAAATACTCTGGGATGTATCGGGGTATTACATTAATGTGTACGCAATAACAAGATCTCATTCCCTATTCTAGGTTCCATGTACAGGTTAAATTAGATAGTGTGCTACAGAGAATATAAATATTGTACCAAATAAATCTCTCTTAAATGACAGTTAAAACTCAGGAATAGATATGACTGCTTTAAGAGCTTATAATCTAGGAACCTAAACAATAAACCTTATTATGCATTCTGTATTCCTGCATCATCGATTGCCCAATCTCTCTGCGTTCTATCCCCTGATAACTTATGCTCTTGAATTCAATTCTCAGCATTTGCTCATGATAGTTTATATTAGTGAGGCCTTACAATGTTTGTCCTTTCGTTTCTGGCTTATTTCCTTCAACATAATGTCCTCAAGTTTCATTCACCTAGTTGCATGTCTTACAACTTCATTCTATCTTGCAGCCACTCAGTATTCCCTTGTATGTATACACCACAGTTCTCCCTTCTGTTCACCCATCCTTGTACCCTTAGGCCACCTCCATCCGTTACAAATTTCTGAATACTGCAGCCATAAACACCAGTGTGTAAATACCTATTTGTGGCCCTGCTTTCAGTTCTTTCAAGTATTTACCAAATAACAGGGTTGCAAGATTATATGGCAATCCTATTCCCAGCCCCCTGTGGAACCACCACATTGCCCTCCAGTGGGGCTGCACCATTCTACTTCCCTATCAACAATGAATAGGTATATCTCTGTCTCCACATCTTCTCCAGCACTTGTACTTTTCTGTTTATTTTTTAAACAGTTTTATTCACACACCATACAATCCATCTTAAGTGAACAATCATTAGCTCCCAGTATAATCTTACAGTTATGCATTCACCACTATAATTTTAACCATATAATTTTATACCTCAATAAGTTTTGCATTCCACACAAGATGATAATGATATATCTAACACTCTTTTCTTTTACTTAGGTGAGAAAGTAGAAAACAAACAAGTGCTTGTAAATAAGTCCATGCCCACAGTGACTCAGATTCCTTTGGAAGGAAGTAATGTGCCACAACAACCACAGTACAAAGATGTGCCCATTACGTATGTATTGCTTTGCCTTGGTAGCACATAGGTTAGAAAAAGAGAAGGAATAAGGGAAATTAGAAGTAGGTCTTAGAGGATTGGAGAACTAGAAATAGCAATTTGAGTACTAATAATAGTCATGAAGATAGCGTAGCCTAGAAGTTAAAATTGCAGCATCGTCTAGACCTCTTAACCTGAGTTGCATTGTGGACCATGTGGAGGGAACAGCAGGACAAAGGGCACATGGGTGTAAAAGCTTGCTGGGGCTAGGTTGTGAAAGAATTAGGAATTTATTCCACAGAGGGTGAGACGATTACATGGACATGGCGTGATCAGATTTGTGTTTTTAAAAAACAAAGTACACCAGACATAATGTGATATCACCAATATACTAGAATTTAGCTTGAGTTCTAGTGCCCATTTTGCTGTGTGCTATATTACATGGGTAAAACACTTAAACTCCATTGGCCTCAGTTTTTTCAACTGTACAGTGAATGAGCTAAGACTCATTAATCTCTAAATCCCCTCTAGGCTCTAAAATATAATGAAATATGAAACTTAATGAGATGAGCTGTGGGCTAATGATGGCAACTACACTGTGATATATAAATACAGCTAGAAGAGGTAACAAGGTATCTAACCTAGCCAAAGTGAACTAGAACTCACATTCTTGCTGAGGAAAGACAGATGCTAAACAAATAAGAAAAACCCATAGCTGGTCAGATTTGCCTAACTCAGTGGCCTCTTCAGTCCTAATCTGGCAGGCTGTCTTATATTCACGTTCTTCTCTTATGCCTAGGACAGTGCCTGACACCTTTTAGGGAATAAGTAAATAAATATCAAATGAATGAATGAATTTCACATTACTCTCTATAGCATTTAACACAGTTGACCCCTCTCTTCCTTGATTTTGTGACCCTACTCTTGCTTGTTCCTCCTGCAGTCTAATTGCTAATTTTTAGTTGTCCCCCATGACCTTAGCTTGGCTGGTGACTCTTTTGCACCCTGTCTGGTTGAGCTCACCCAGTCCCAGGGCTCCAGACACCCTTTTTTTGCTGGTGACTCCCAAATAGTCATCTGCCAGTTTCAGCTCTAGACCAGCATTTGTACAGCTTTACCTGGATGCACCATAGGGACCCCAACCCAGACCATAACCATCTTCGTCCCCATCCCCAACCCAGCTCCATACAGCCTTCTCCACCTCCTGAGTCCCTCTCGGTGAATGGCATAGCCACCCAGCCAGTCACTCACAGGAGAAACCCTACTCCTTTCCTTTACTTGCCACACACACCAATTCACCAAATCCTGTAGGTTCTGTCTCCTTAGCAGTTCTCGTATATTCTCCCTCCTCCCTCTCCCTGCTGTTGCCACCTGAGTTCTGGCCCTCCTCTCCTGCCTGGAGTCTTGGTTGCTGCCTCCAGTCTTGGACCTCCATACTTCTCAGGTGCTCTCTATATTACTGCCAGAGTGGTTTTTCTCACTTACTCATCTGGTCATTTACTCTCTTGCTTGAAATCCTTCACGACACTGTTGTGTGAGATAAGGCCAAATGAGATGGGAAGACATGCAGGACCTTCCATGATCTGGCCTTAGCGTACCTTCCAGCCTTACCTGTTTATATACAAGGCCCTGCATTCCTAGTAAATTGCCTCTTATTCTCCAAAGGGGTACCATCCACTGGAAGTCTCCATGCCTTTGCTCAGGCTGCCCCCTCGGCCTGGAATGCCCTTCCCTGGTCGGTGAAGGAGTCTTGACAGCCTGCCCCCTCCCTGCCTCCCCAGTTATCCCCAACCCTCCAGGACAGTTGAGTGTTGTTTCCCTTGGGCCTTTGCTGTTCTCCATACAACTGATATCTTAACTGCACTCACCTTACTCACCTTTATTGGGTTATGAGTTCCTTTGGGCAGCTACCATGTTCTGCTTAATCTTTGTATTTTCAGAGCTTACAAGGATCTGACACATAGGAGACCCTTAATAACATTTGTTGTATAAAAAACAGATAAAAGGTAAAGTGTGAAAAAATTAACAGGAAAGTTGAGTAGATAAAGACAATATTAAAAAGTGATTAAGAGCTTGGAGTCCAGAGTTTGACAGGCTTGGGCTTAAATTCCAATTTGTTGTGTACCCTTGGATAAGTTACTTAACCTCCCCAAGCATCATTTTCTTCACCTGTAATAAAGGAATAGCAATACCTCATGGAACTGTTGTAAAGATTAAATTGCATTGTGCCTGCCATGTAATAAAGGTTCGGTAAAGTTAGCCATTTTAAACTAGGACTGTAAACGGGAAATTATAAAATTTGAAATTAATGTTGAAAAATCAAAGTCGTTTTTCAGAGCCCAGAATGGGAATGTCAGAATATTCTGTGGTAGACATTAAATAAAATTTGGCATGTGGGTGATAGATTCACAAGGGGCAGTTTGAAAACTCGGTTTTAAGTGACTTTCTCTTAATATTAGCTACAAAGGGGCAACAGATTCATACATTGAAAAAGTGATGATATCTTCAAATGCCGAAGATGCTTTTCTGATCAAAATGTTGCTGAGACAGACAAGGCGTCCAGAGATTGGAGACAAATTTAGCAGTCGTCACGGGCAAAAAGGTAAATTGTGTCTTTTCTCAACTTGTTTGTTAAACTGAATGTAGTAAACTATTTATTAACTATATAGGAAAGAAATATTTTCTACCTTTCCTTTTATTTGAAAAATTTAGTATGTTTGAAAAATTATCACATTGTTACCAAAATTATTTGTTTTATGCCCAAAATTATAATCATAAATGTATTCTAGATGATTTACTTATTGAAGTACACATGGTTATTGACAAAATAAATAGTAGTAACTAAAAAAAAAGTCATTATCTTTGAAATACTATGTGTTCTATTAGGTCATAGTTCATAGAATGTCAGCACTAGAAGATGCCTTGGAATCATCTGTCCCTTTATGTAACAAGTAAGGAAGTTCAGACCCTGTGTATTACACAGCCAATCAAGGTGCACAGCTAGTTCTTTGCTGAGCTGGTGTTAGATCCCGGGTCTCCCGACTCCCAGTGCAGTGCTTTGTCCTCTGCCTGGAGGCAGCCATCCCTAGACGGTATGCTCTGACAGACACTGTTAGCAACCTCCCTGTTTTCATTGATGGTTACTGTTGGGTTCTCATCCACTAGTGATTTTGTTTTATTTTGTTTTGTTTTGTTTTCAAGAAACTAGCATTATATCACTATTGATGAACTCATCATCAGTACAGTCTCTTTTTTTGTCTTGGTGTTTGAATTTTGGCTCTGCCTGCCGGTTGCTAGCTTTAAGGACAGAAACAACAGCTAACATTTCTGTAGTGCTAACTGTGTGCCTGGCAGTGTTCTCAGCACTTTACATATACCAACAGCAATCCTGTGAGGTAGGGGCTGTTATTATCCACATTTTACAGATAAGGGAGCAGAGGCACAGAGAGATTAACCGCATGCCCAAGGGCACAAAGTTGGTGGCACAACTGGTCTTTGAACGCTGGCTCCAACCATTGTGCTCCCCTGCTGTTGAGCAGTTAGCACTATGCTTGGCACATAGTAAATGGCTTAAGAAGTGGTAGCAGTGGTCATTGGCATTGGCTATTATTCATTCTTTTAAAATGTACTTGATGTGAGCCACTTCTCTTCAACTTTGAATCTCACTTTTCCTTGTAAGTTACTAGACTTATGTCTTCTTGTTTTTAATTTATTGGTTTGAACATAACTGAACATTATATTCTTGCTGATTTTAAATGTTTATTTGCCAAGTAAGTATAATAAATATTAGTTTGTTTGGTCAAATGAGTCCAGCCTTGGTTGTCATTCCACCAGTGAAGCTATTTCAAACAAAGACACTATTTCATCCATAGCAATTTTATTCACTTGATAGACATAAGATTATTTTAGTCCGTCAGTATTTTGTAAGAAAGAATTTGGTCTATCTGTGTGAAGTTGACACCTCTAATTCATATAATTCCCTGAGCTGCTAAATCTTAATATCCTTTGAGTATTTAAAAAAATATATATCTTGAGGTTCTAATGTTTTCTGCTGCTTGCTAGTGAAAATCTAATTCTCTGTATAGAAACTGTTTCTCTTTGTCTTGACAGTTTCTGAGATAAACTCCCAAGTCATTCTAGTATAACCATAACCTTGTTTACTATCTCTGTTTTATTTGCACCTATTACCTGGAGAAGAGCAAAGATTGATACTCTTATAAAATGTTGTTACTGGAAGCTTTGCAAGAATGCACAAAAGAGAACATCCCCATTCTGAATCAGTTTATAAGCTTCAAATATCCCAAGTCCTTGTGTCTTCATTCTGTCAGAATATTCTGCCAAGAGTTGAAGCTAGCAGCCCACCTACTGAATTCTAACTCCACTTAACTTCTCGAAGGCAAGAACCATATCCTTACACTCTCCAAAGAGCCTGACAGATACTTCATAGATTGTTGGTTGAATTTGAATGGTTGAAAGAATGCTAGAAGATAGAGGAAGTGAAAAGGGACAGATTCTATACTCTTGATGGATTTATTTTACTCAGATTTTTGTCTAGATATCATGTGTATGTTTATATGTATAGACCAAGCCTCACTTTTGAAAATGAAACTACACGTGATTAGTAAGCTCCTGTAAATACAGGAGTAAAATGTCAGTAGGTCTTTGTGCTATAGCACTTTTCCATGATGTTAATTCGGTAGGGATAATGTTCATTGACAGAAGTGGTTTCCAGTTTGCAGTGACTTGAAACAGCAGATTTTAGGGATCTGTTCAAGCTTAGGGGGACTTTGACTTCTACATCTCTATATGAAACTGAAATAAGTCCTCCTGGGTTTAGGTGACCTTTCACATGTAGTGAGGAGTTTGTCTTGTTAGTTTTCATTTTCCAGATGGCTTTTAATCCAAGGGTAAAAACCTTATTAGACTGGATTCCCTTGATAGTCTCTCCTCTTACCGCTCCATCAGATTTATTGAAAAGATTGGGGAAAAAACAAACAAACAAAAAATAGGTAGTATAAGCTTTAGCGGAGTAAGGTAAGGAAGGATACAGAACTGTTAACTGAACATAGTTTTAATTTTTTAACTATAAGATTTTATCAAATAATATATGCAAATGGTTTAAGAAGGTCAAAAGTAACAAGATTTTTGTACTGAAAATCAGTCCCTACCTTTCCCCCAATTCTGTTCATTTTTGCCTTCCTATTTCTAAATGTTACTCTTAAACAGTTACATCTTCATCATTTTTTATATTACCTGTTGATTTTCTGTTATGATAGGTAGGAAAGCCTAGCATTTTACTTCCTCTCTTTTCTACTCCCCACTCCCTGCATAGGTTTATCACAATTTTTGGTTACATAATTACTTAAATTGCATTACTCTGATTATATAAATATTGTTCACTCCCCTACCAAGTAATTTTTAGTGTATTTCTTTGTTATATAACTACTTTTTCTGAGGTTAAGAATTGTTTCACTTTTTGAAAAATTTCCTTTATTCCTGTTACCATTTTTCTCATACCATCAACAGTCCTTCCTTACAATTTCTCACGCTATCAATAGATAGTCTGTTATGACATATTTGTTTTCAGCAGAAGGTCTGCCTCCTGGAGTCCTCGCGCTTCCTGCTCCAAATTGTAGTGGTTAATTCTCTGAGCTTGAGCTTCCCAGCCAATGTGTCAAGAATTTGGGAATATGTGGGCTGAGAGATTGATCCCCTTGGCCTTCAGGACATCTCGGCAGAGCCTGGGGCGGGCAGAGCTGTGAGCAGTCTTGTTACCTTCTGTGCCTTACAAGTACTTTCAAACAAGGTTAAGAAGCACTAACCCGCATACAAGTAATTCCCTTTGGAGCCTGTTTCTTGGCTCCTCCCATGTTAATCTTTCTTTTTCTGTTAGTTCTTCCCTCTCTTGGTAGAATACCTCATTCATTAAATTGCTCAGGAAGGATGCATGGGAAGTTTATTTTTTTGAGATCATATGTGTTTGAATGTATTCTGTCCTCATACTTATTCTTGGGTTATGTATAGAATTCTAGGTTGAAAAATCGTTTTCCCTGAAGGTTTTGAAGGCACTGCTACATTATCTTCAAGATTCTGTTATTTACAAGAATTATAATGCCATTCTTACCTCCTAATCTTTTCCTGTGCCCAGTTTCTCTTTTCCCTATCTCCCTTTTTCCCTCTCATCCCTTGTCTCTCTGCAAGCTTTTACTATCTTTTTTCATTGTTGGAATTCTGACATTTAATGGTTTTTTTTTTTTTTTTTTTTTCCATTCCTTGTGCTGAGAGCTCAGGGCACCTTCTCATTCTGGAAATTGAAGTTCCTTCAGTTCTTGGACATTTTCTTTTATTATTTCTTTGATGATTTCCTCTTAATCATTTTCCCTGTACCATTTCTGGTTTTCTTATTAGTCACACAGGTTGGATCGTCCAGATTGATGCTCTAGTGTTTTGTTTTGTTTTGTTTTTCTTTTGTCCATCTCTTTCTTTTCTTGTCCATCTCTTTCTTTTCTTGTTTTTCTGTCTAGGAGATATGATCAACTTTATTTTTCAGATATTCTAATGAGATTTCCATTTTACCTCTTTTTTTTATTTAATGTATTCTCTTCCTTTTTTTATAGCAACCAGTATGTGTTTCTACTTTTCTTTTATTAGATTTCAGTTTTAGTTTTTTTTTCTTTTTAGTTTTCTTCTATTTTCAAGTTTCTATTTTTTGAAAGATTTCTTCCTTCTATTTTTTTCTTAAAATTTATTTTTATTAGAGAAGTTGTAAGTTTATAGAAAAATCATGCAGAAAAAGTCTTCCCATATACCTCCCTCCACAAACACTATTTTCCCTATAATTAACAATTTGTATTAGTGTGGTAACTTTGTTACAATTGAAACAATATTATTATAATGATTCTATTAATTATAGTCCATAATTTACAGTAGAGTTCACAGTTTGTGTTGAAAAGTCCTATGATTTTTTTTTATTTTTATTCAAGTAACATACACATAACCTAAAATTTTCCATTTTAACCACATTCAAATGGTTCAGAGGTGTTAATTACATTCACAATGTTGTGCTACCATCACCACCATCCATTACCAAAACTCTTCTATAGTCCCAAACAGAAACTCTGTACCAATCAAGCATTAATTCCCCATTCCCTACCCCTACTCTGGCTCCTGGTAATCTGTCTTCTAGTTTCTCACTCTATAAATTAGTTTATTCTAATTATTTCATATCAGTGAGATCATATATTTTTCCTTTTGTTTTTTGGCTTATTTCACTCAATATGATGTCTTCAAGGTTCATTCATGTTGTCACATGTATCAGAGCTTCATTTCTCTTCCAACTGAGTAATATTCCTTTGTATGTATATACCATACTTTGTTTAGCCATTCATCTGTTGATGGACACTTGGGTTGCTTCAACCTTTTCTCAATTGTGAAGAATGCTGCTATGAACATCAGTATACAAATATCTGTTTGAGTCCCTGCATTCAATTCTTCTGAGTATATACAGAGTAGTAGAATTGCCGGGTCATATAGTAATTGTGTACTTAACTTTCTGAGGAACTGCCATTCTGTTTCCCTCACAGCTATACCATTTTACATTCCCACCAACAGATGTTCCTATTTCTCTGCATCATCTCCAACACTTGTTATTTTCCATTTTATCCTTAGTAGCCATTCTAGTGGGTTTGAAATGGTATCTCATTGCAGTTTTGACTTGTATTTTCCTAGTGGCTAATGATATTGAGCACCTTTTCATGTGCTTATTTGCCATTAGTGTATCTTCTTTGGGAAAACATCTATTCAAGTCTTTTGCCCATTTTTTAATTGTGTTGTTTGTCTTTTTGTTGTTTATTTGTAGGATTTCTTTATATATTCTGGTTATTAATCCCTTATCAGATATGTGGTTTCCAAATATTTTCTTCCATTCTGTAGGTTGTCTTTTTACTTTAATGATAAAGTCCTTCAATGTGCAAAAGTTTTTAATAGTGATGAAATCCCACTTACCTATTTTTTCTTTTGTTGATCGTGCTTTTGGTTTAAGGTCTAATAAACCATTGTTTAACACCAGAGTCCTGAAGATGCTTCCCTATGTTTTCTTGTAGGAGTTTTATAGTTTTGCTTTTTATATATAGGTCTTTGATCCATTTTGAGTTAATTTTTCTAAGTGTTATGAGGTAGGGGCCACTGTCATTCTTTTTCATATAGGTATCTGGTTTTCCAGCACCATTTGTAGAAGGGACTATTCTTTCCCCATTGTGTGGACTTGGTACCCTTGTCAAAAATCAGTTGGCCAAAAGAGAGATATTGTATGTTACCACTGATGTGAATTCTGTGAAAAATGTACAATGTTTTATACTGTAGAATGTAGGGGACCTAGAGATACCAATTAGTGGAGGGGGAATGATGATCTAATAAGAACAGATAAACTATGGAGGGTAATCTCAATGTTGTGGGAATGCTCAGGAATGATTATGGTGTGTAAACTTTCTTGGATATAGTAAGATCATGTTGGAAGCAATAGAGTTATTTTAGGTTTTTTTTTCTCTTATTCCTTTGTTTTCTTAGGGGTTGTTAATCTTCTTGGGGTATGGTAGGAACATGTTGGAAGCAATGTAGTTATTTTAGATTATTTGTTTTTCTTACTCCTCTGTTTGGACATGGTTTATTAATTTTCTTGGGGTATGGTAGGAACATATTGGAAGCAAAGTAGTTATTTTAGGTTATTTGTTTTCCTTAATCCATTGCTTTGTTTGAAATGTTGTGGGGTTTTTTTGGGTGTTGTTTGCCTGTTTGTTTTTAATTTTTTGATAAACAAAGTTAAAAAATTGAAAAAAAATCAGTAGAAAAATGGGAGTAAAAACTAAATGACAAATAGGGTGGGATGGGGGGATGGTTTGGGTATTCTCTTTTCACTTTTATTTTTTATTCTTATTCTGATTCTTTCTGATGTAAGGAAAATGTTCAGAAATAGATTGTGGTGATGAACACATAACTATATGATCATACTGTGAACAGTTGATTGTATACCATGGATGACTGTATGGTTTATGAATATATTTCAGTAAAACTGAATTAAAAAATAAATAAATAAATAAATAAATAAATTGCAAAAAAAAAAAAAAAAAAAAAAATCAGTTGGCCATAGATGGGAGGGTATATTTCTGAACTCTCCTTTGATTCTGTTGATCTATATGTCTGTGCTTGTGCCAGTGCCATGCTATTTTGATTACTGTAGCTTTTAATAAGTTTTTAAGTTGGGACGTGTGAGTGTTCCAACTTTGTTCTTTTTCAAGATGGCTTTGGTTATTTGGGACCCCTTACCCTTTCATATAAATTTGCTGGTTGGCTTTTCCATTTCTGCAAAGAAGGCTATTGGAATTTTAATTGGGATTGCATTCAATCTGTAAATCGCTTTAGGTGGAATTGACATCAAAACAATATTTAGGACAACGTAGTATGTCCTTCATTTATTTAGGTCTTGTTTGATTTCTTTTAGTAGTGTTTTGTAGTTTTACATGTACAAGTCCTTTACGTCCTTGGTTACATTTATTCCTGGATACTTGATTCTTTTAGTTGCTATTATATTTGAATTGTTTTCTTGATTTCCTCTTCAGATTGCTCTTTACTGGTGTATAGAAACAATACTGATTTTTGCATGTTGATCTTGTACCCCTCTACTTGCTGAATTCATTTATTACCACCAGGAGCTTCACTGTGGGTTTTTCAGGATTTTGTATCTATGGATCATGCCCTCTGCAAACAGGGAAAGTTTTATTTCTTCCTTTCCAATTTGGATGTCTTTTATTTCTTTCTCTTGCCTAATTTCTCTGGCTAGAACTTCCAGTACGTTGCTGAGTAACAGTGGTGACAGTGGGCATCCTGGTCTTCTTATCTTAGGGGGAAAGCTTACAGTTTTTCATGATTGAATATGATGTTACCTGTAGGTTTCCCATATATACTTTCTATCGTGTTGAGGAAGTTTCTTTATATTCCTAGTTTCCTAAGTGTTTTTATCAAGAAAGGGTTCTGGATTTTGTCAAATGCCTTTTCTGTGTCAACTGAGATGATCGTGTGGTTTTTTCCCTTTGTTCTATTAATGTGGTGTATTACATAAATTGATTTTCTTATATTGAACCACCGATGCATACTGGGATAAATCCCACTTGATCGTGATGTACAATTCTGTTAATTTGCTGTTGGATTCAGTTTGCAAATATTTTGTTGAGGATTTTTGCATCTATATTTGTCAGAGCTATTGGTCCATAATTTTCTTTTCTTGTGGTATCTTTATCTGGCTTTGGTATGAGGGTGATGGCCTCATCAAATGAGTTTAGGGGTGTTTCCTCCTCTTTACGTTTTTGGAAGAGATTGATCAGGATTGGTGTTGATTCTTCTTGGAGTGTTTACTAAAAATCACCAGTGAAGTCCTGAGCATGTCTGTTTGGAGATTTTCAATTACTGAGTCAATCTCTTTACTGATTTTTGGTCTTTTGAGATTTTCTATTGTTTCATGAGTCAGTGTAGGTAGTTTGTGTTTCTAGGAATTGGTCCATTTCATCTGGATTATCTAAATTGTTTGCATACAGTTGTTCATAGTATCCTCTTATAATCCTTTTTATTTATGTGGGTTTTGTAATAGTGTCCCCCCTTTCGTTTCTGATTTTAATATTTATGTCCTCTTTTTTTCTTTATCAATCTAGCTAGAGGTTTGTCAGTTTTATTGATATTTTCCAAGAACCAACTTTTGGTTTTGATGATTATCTGTATTGTGTTTTAATTCTCTGTTTCATGTATCTCTGCTCTAATCTTTGTTATTTCCTTCCTTCTGCTCACTTAAGATTTAGTTGGCTCTTTCTTTTTATCTAGATCTTACATTCTCAACTTAGGATTTTATCATTCTTTTATTTTAATGCAAGCATTTCTAGTTATAAATTTCCCTCTCAGCACTGCCTTTACTACTTCTCATAAGTTTTGATATGCAGTGTTTTTGTTTTCATTTGTCTCAGGATATTTCTTAATTTCCCTTGTAATTTCTTCTTGGACCCATTGATTATTTAAAAGTGTGTTGCTTAATTTCCACATATTTGTGAATTTTCTGGTTCTCCCTTTGTTATTAATTTCTAGCTTCATTCCATTGTGGTCAGAGAAGAAACTTGTGTGATTTCATCATTTTTAAATGTATTAAGACTTGTTTGTGACCTAACATATAGTCTATCCTAAAGAATGACCCATGTGCGTCAAGGACAAATATGTGTTCTGCTACTGTTGGGTGAAATGTTCTGTATATGCCTGTTAGATCTAGTTGGTTTGTTTACCAAGTCTTCTGTCTTCTTATTGATTTTTGTCTCAGTGTTATTGAAAGTGGTATATTGAAGTCTCCTGCTATTAATATAGAGCCATCTATTTCTCCCTTCAAATCCTCAATATTTTTTTTCATATATTTGGGAGTTCTGCTGTTAGGTGCATATATAGTTATAATTCTTATGTCTTCTTGTTGAATTGACCCCTTTATCAGTATACAGTGATCTCCTTTGTCCCTTATAACAGTTTTTGACTCAAAGTTTATTTTATAGCTACCCCAGCTCTCTTTGGTTAACATTTGTATGGTATATATTTTTTTCCATCCTTTCACTTTCAACCTTCTTGTGTTTTTTTTTTTTTAATTTAAGGTGGATCTCTTGTAAACAGTATATAGTTGGGTTATGTTTTTTATCTTTCTGTCAATCTCTGCCTTTTGACTGGAGAGTTTAATTAATTTATATTTAAAATAACTACTGATAATGCAGGATTTTCTTCTGCTGTTTTGCTGTTTCATCTTTGTAAGTCTTATACCTTTTTTGTCCCTCAATTCTTCTGTTAAGGCCTACTGTCATAGTTTTTTAGTGTACTATTTTGAGTCCCTTTTCATTTCCTTCTTATATGCTTTTTTCATATATTTTCTTTCTTTCTTTTTCTTTCTTTCTTCCTTTCTTCCTTTCTTCCTTTCTTCCTTTCTTCCTTTCTTTCTTTCTTTCTTGTGTCATGTATCCAAAGTTATCTGTGTTGATGGTTTCTGGATTTTTATTTGTTCCTTTGGGTGGCCCTTCATTTCCTTTCTTTGTTTGCCTTGAAATCTTTTGTTACCCACTGTACATTTTAATAGTTTAATGTGTTAACTCTGGGATTTAGTCCTTGAGCTGTCTGTTCCTTATTATGTATCCAGTTAGTGATATGACAGAGATATCCTTCAGTGCCAGGAGCTAATAAAAACAAACCAACCAGTGCAAACAAACACCTTTTACAGTCTTTGCAAATTGGCTCTGATTGGCTGGTGTTCTCCAGAGTTTAGCCCTCCTTTCAAGAAGATCAGCCCGAGGCAAAAATGGAGTCCTGGGTCCTCTCCGTCTTTTCTGTGTCTGTATCTCATCCTGAGCTTATACTTCCTTACAGAAATCCCAATGTCCCCTCTACTCCCTCTGAAAAGACTTTCCCCCTCCTCCTGGGTGCTCTATTTTAAGTGTAAAGCTAGTAATCCTTAGCTTCAGGCCACTTCAATTTAGTTGTTTCTTACCCCACTTTAACTCCCCACAAGTTTCTTCTGCCTGCAGGGCAAATGCTGGGATGGTAGCCTGAGACCAAGACAGTTTCCTGCTAACAGTCTTTCTGACTGCCACCTGATAGAGCAGCACCAGCATACAGGCACCCCAGTGTGTACACAGAGGTTACTCCCTTCTGAACAGGGCCAGGGACCCACAATGGGAGCACAGGCCAGCTCCACACCATACCACAGAAGGAATTGGGGTGGGTTCAGCAGGGGTGCCACGAGCTTCTTCTACCATTTTTAACACTGTGTATTCTTGATTCGGCCCTAGCCCATTTACTGCAATCCTTTAACTGTTTTCTGGAGTTTTGAGGAAGATGGCTCTGCCAGTTTTCGCTAGTTGTTCAGAAATGATGTGGGGAAACAGCACCCTGGAGCATCTTACATCACCATCTTGGTCAACCAACCTGTTTGTTTTAATGTCTGGTTTGTTGCTATTGTAGATAGAGGCTTTCTTCTAATGCCTGGTACATCTTTTAGCCCTAAAAAGCAATGAGAAGGACTTTGTCCCCCAGAATTAGTTGACTGGGGGACTGTCATTTTAGAGTCATCAGGCAGTGAACCATGTTTATAGCTGGTGCCACTCAGTTCCTAAGTGGTAGGATCTTTCTAACTCCTGCCTGTAGGATGGAGTTGGGAGTGAGGGTGAGGCAGTGTTTAAGCCTACTGGCTGAACTGAGTAAGGGCAAGGAGCTAGGGCCCACTGTTCAGCGCACAGATTTTCATTTAATTCCTCTATATCAGGCTGGTACCTCACCCTGTGCTCTGCTGTGCTTACTACTCCTGGGTCTGGGGTCATTGTGGTTCCGTTTCTCAAGGACTGGGGGAAGAGGGCAGTTTCCTGGCTATATGGGATGGGGATAGAGAGATAGAAACTCAGAGGTCTGACAGTTTCTTATTCAGACATGTATTTATACAAATATTTATTAAGTGTCTTCTAAGTACCTGGTACTAGTCTAGACCCTAGGGATAAGCAGTGAAGAAAACAGACAAAAATCCCAGCTTTTTCATGGGGCTTATATTTTGTGGGCAAGAAAAATAAGTGCTGAGGTAGGAAAAAACAAAAAAAAAAAGCACAGGAGGGGGATAGGAAGCATGGGTTGGAGGGGGATAGTGGTTGAAATTTTGGCTAAGGTGGTGGGAGAATTCATTGAAAAGATGACAGTTGAGTAAAGACCTGAGAAAAGTAAAGAGCAAAACCTCTCTCTGGATGGGGAGTAGTCAGAGACGAGGTCAGACTTGTATGAACTTTGGCTTTTGCTCTGAGAGGGAAGGCACTGGAGGATTTTGAGCACAGGAGAGACATGATCTGACTTATTTTGGCTTCCATGTTGAAAACAGACTGCAGTAGGGGCAAGGCAGTAACCCTAGTGAGAGTTGGTGGTGACTTGGAAAAGCATAATAATAGTGGTGACTTGGAAAAGCATAATAATAGTGGAAATGGTCAAGGAGAGAGTCTATATCCATTTTAAAAGCAGAGCCCACTGGACTTGCTCATGGATAGGGTGACTTCGAGTCAGTCCTCCACTTTCAACCCCATACACCTCACCCCGCCTTTCAATCCTTTGTGTCACTATTTCCTGAGCCTTCCCAGGCATGGGGGTGAGAGCTAGATTGGTTTGCTTCTTCACATTCTCTTTTGCGGGTATTTAGGTAAAGCTTTCTCCTTCGCTAAGCCATTAACTGTTCTTCCCTCTACTCATTGGCTTTCCAAAATGTGTAATTATCTGGTCGGTTGACATCTTATTGTTCCTTCTTTCTCTTCTAGGTTTATACCTTGATTTTTAAAAATTCTCATGTTAGTGAGGTTTAAGGGAGGAGGGGAGATAAACGCATGTGTTCAATCTGCTATTTTTAACTGGAAATCCGTATTTCTACTATTTGAGAATGTTCACAAGAATGCTTACTGTGCTTTTTTCATTGCAATTTATATTTTAATTATTAGCTGCAAATTATAATTTAATTTAACTGAAGTAAAAATTATTTAAATAAAAGGGAAGAAGGATTTTTAGAACATCAACCTTTTTGACTACTTACCAGAACCTTGCTTCTAAAGCTCTTTGTTTTTATTTGCTATCTGAATCATTTCTAAGATTAAAAAGTAACTTTAAAATGTATAAAGCTCACACCCTGATAATTATGACTCAGTAGTAATAATCATGATAAGGGTATTATTTGCATTTTGTCAATTCTTAATTGTCTGAGAATAGCTTATCTTTTATCTGAGTTTTATCTGAGTTTTTACCTTTTTAATTCTCTCTTTGAATGTCAGCCAACTGAAGCCAGAGGCATGACAGTAGTAGTAAGTCTATTTTTTGAAAAATTCTTTGCATTTATAAATAGAATTGTAAAAGATTGGTAAGTACCAATGGTTTTGTTAAGTTAATTGTATGTGTTGTTAAATATCTAGAATACCTGGTTGGTTAAGTTAGATAAGTATTTTTAGGTTTATGGAAGAAAGGAAATGCCCTGTTGATTTATTTAACCCTCAAAGCACTCAGCACAGCACTTTGCTTATAATATGGTATTAAATATTTGTGGAATATTTAATTAAATAAAATATGTTAAATGTTCATTGGTCTTGTTGATAATTGTACTGATATAACAAGCCAAAATCATCCCTCTCAAAATGTGTGTAATTTATACTTCCTGGTGAATATCAGATTTGAGGCTGGCACCAGGAATTTTAGTACCTGGACTTGTAGCTTCTGAACTACAAACTGTAAATTTATGACCTAATAAATCCCCTTTATAAAAGCCAATCCATTTCTGGTATTTTGCATGGTGGCAGCTTTAGCAAACCAGAATAAGGGAGAAGGAAAAAACTATATACCTGAAGAATTGCCATCCAAAATACCCAAATACACTTGCCCACCTAAGATGTTCACCCTGTGCACAAATGAGAATCTGCCTTGGCAGCTCCAGGGATATCTGTTTGGTCATATTTAAGTCACTAATGTGTGCTAAAAACTGTTCTGAGTGCTCTTGGGGTTAGAAAAGAATTTCACGCCTTAGCTAATGCCATAGGAACTGACAGTCTTATTTGAGGAATGTACTGGTTTGAATCTTATTATGTCCCTCACAAAAGCCATGTTCTTTAATGCAGTGTTGTGGAGGCAGACATTATTCTTTTGATTAGGGTGGGATCTTTTGATTAGATTGTTTCCATAGAGATGTGACCCACCCAAATGTAGGTGAGACCTTTTGATTAGATCATTTCATGGAAGTATGACCCTGTCCATTCTGGGTGGGCCATAATTAGATCACTGAAGTCCTTTAAGCGAGCTCACGGAGAGAAGGAGCTCAGAGAAGCTGAGAGAGACATTTTGGAGAGAAGCTAAGATATGTAATCCAGAGTTGGCTCCCCCTACACCCCTGGGAGAAGCTAAGAGCGACACAGACCCCAGGGCTTGGAGAGGCAGGGAGATGCAGGAGGAAGGACATTTGGAAATGCTGAGCTAAGAGATGAAGCCCAGAGTTTGCCCCCAGAGAAGCTAAGAGAGGAGCCCTTGATACTTAGAGAGAAACACCCTGGGAGAACAAAAAAGAATGCATAGAAGCTGAGAGAGAGAAGCTAAGAGAGGCAGAAGCCCACAGACAGTTTGGAGAAAGCCATTTTGAAACTAGAACCCAGGAGCAAAGGATCAGCAGACATCAGCCATGTGCCTTCCCCAGCTGACTGAAGTGTTCCAGACATCATCGGCCTTTCTTTAGTGAAGGTATCCTCTTGTTGTTGCCTTAGTTTGGACACTTCTATGGCCTTAGAACTGTAAATTTGTGACCTAATAAATCCCCTTTATAAAAGCCAATCCATTTCTGGTATTTTGCATAGTGGCAGCTTTAGCAAACCAGAACAAGGGAGAAGAAAAAAACTATATACCTGAAGCAAGAAGATGAAAATAAAGTATTACATACAGCTAAATATTAAATTAATATTAATTTACATTAATTAATGTTAAATTGATGTTAGAGAAGTTTAGAGTTTCTTGTGGATAGGAATGGAATTGTAGAGTTCGAAAGGACCTTTTAGAAATCTAGTCTAAACCCATCTTCCTGGTGTAAGAATTCCCTTTACAGTATCTTTTGCTGATGGTTTTCCACTTTGTATGTGGACTGTGAAGGGAGGCAGAGGCCCTCATTGCTTTCTGAGACAAATTGTTCTGTAGCCACTTTGTTCTGATGGTTATATTGAATGTAAAATACGCTTTTCTATAACTTAGACCTGTTGATCCTGTCCTGTCCTGCAGGGCAATACTGAATAGACACATTCCCATCTTCTTCATGGCCACATGCCATTCTGAATTTAACAAGTGTATTCATGTTGAAAAAAATGTTGCTGAGAAGTAAAGGTCTTGAACTCTTAAGTTCTTTTACCCTTTACAAGCATTTGCATCATTTTCCATCCTTTAATCTTTACAATTCTAGTGTGTATTCTTATTCCTACCATACAAAATGAGGAGATCGAGGCTCAGAGAGGTCAGTAGCTTGCCTTACTACAGCTTAGTGACAGCAGAACCAGAATTTGAATCCATGTCTTTTGATTCTAAGTACACTGCTTGTTCTGATAAATCCAATTAAAGGTGGCTCTTTTCTCTTCTGATATTCGGTTACCTCTCTGCTCCCAAGATTGTCATATCCCTTAAGACTTCCCCTTGGAAAAGATCCAAGCTTTTCCTGAGACTGAATCTTAATGTTTCTTAATATTCTTTCCTGTGTCTTCTCCTTAAGATGGGCGTCTTCTCAAAATTCCTGCTCTCCCTAGATAAACAGTTTTACATGCAGCACTCCTCTGCCACCAATCCAGAATAAACATCCTGAATAAATATCTACCCCCATGCACTTTGTTCCAGAAATGCCTGCCAAACCCTCTACTCCATAAAATAGAGCTGTATTCTCAGGTACCCCTTTCCTTCTAAAATAAACCCATTGTGAAACACCATTCCCACTCCCTTCTTTAATTGGTCTTCTGATCTTATTTTAGTAGCTTTGCTTAGAATTCCAAATTTTTCAAGACGTTGAGCAAATATAAAAATAAATTTTTGAGCCCTCATCTATGATCTTCTTTCTGATTCACCTGACTAGATGTGAGTTAAAGCCAGAAAAGGAGAGGTTTTTAAACTAAGTGTTCTTAACACTGGTTACAGTTATTTATTTGGAACCTTCAGTGTGCAGGCTGCACAGCTGGCAGGCATCTGTAAGTAGCCACACAGTAACCCAGCCACTAAGAGATGGGCCCAAAGAGGAACTGGATGGCCGTAAATGAATTGGATGTTGGCAAGTAAAATGTGAATGAAAATGGAAAAAGTATTCCACAGAATTAGTTATGCAATTTGTGATTGTAGTGAAATGAGCTGATAAAAATTTCATAGAGTTGTGAGTTTTGAGGATTACCCATGTATGGATAAAATTGTTTGGAAGATTCATCTTTGACCCTCAAAAGTGTCACACCAGGATTCACACAGTGCTTTGTTTCTGTTTTGGTCCAGACACAAGTTGGAGTAAGAGCAGTAGTTAGTTGAACTTCATTTACACCCATAAAATGTAAAATTACTTGGAAATACTATTTCTTTTTTTCTGTGTAGCATCACCTGCAGGTTGGCACATACATATTCTGTATGAGAAAATGTAAAGATTATGTTGACTTAGTGTATCTGTATGCCTGCTCCCCACCCCCTTTTTTTCCCTCCATTTAGAGCATTACATTTGTTATTCTTAATGTTCAGAAAGCAATGTGGCCCTGCAGAGATCATGATTTTGTGTTCTGCTGAAAGTTTACTTTGACAGAACTGTGGTTAGAGATTCTTTTTGTGCACAGATAGCATGAAGATTGCATTTTTTTCCCTAATGCCTCCTAAAATGCCCTCTCTAACAATTAGACTTGAAAATTTAGCTTCATAACTCAAAGTATGTAGTCTGCTGAAGCCTGATCACTTCAAAGGTGTTAGGATAATTAGTAGTTAGGATATTTAGTAGTTAAATGAAACAAATGTGAAGAGGAAGTGACACAAGAAGTTATATGTTACATTAGAAAAGAACTCACGAAGAAGACTGAAGAGGATAGAACAAATAGGTAAACTGGAGGAAGAACTAGTAGTTAGGAATCTACATCGGTGCTGTGTGATCAACAAAGATTGAATGTAACTAGTCAGAAGAGAGTGAAAGTGTTTTATCAGTAGCTGTTTACAAATGTGACAGACCAAATAAGCAGCATCACCTTTTATGACCTCATAAACGGAGGAGAAGTGAGGAGAGAGAGCCAAGCGTAGAAGAAGAAAAGGATTTCATAAAGAAGATGGTATCACAATTAACATAAAGACTGCACCAGGCTAAGAAGCAAGCACAATTCATTCGTAGCATATTTTTTAAATAAGGGAATTTCAATACAGTCTTCTAATGAGAAATTCAAAGAATCTTAACAAGTACAGCTCTCCTTTGTGAAGTTAGTTATTTGTCTCACTAGTAAAGCAGCTTCCTCCCAAAGAGCTGGGTCTTGGATCAAGAATCTCTCGAGTGGATCATCCTTCAGTAAAATACAAAATAATGGAAAAGGTGATATTGTTTAGTAATAACCTTCTCCACAGCAAAGTTGTGAATTTGTTTTATGTTTCTTTACAAAGGAAGGAAGATTTTGTTTAGTTCTGTTTTACATTCCCTGGGGGAAAGTATTTTTTTGGGATTGAACCATGTCCCCCACAAAAGGGATGCTCAGGTCCCAACCCCTGGTCCTGTGGGTATGAATCCATTTTTAAATAGGACCTTTGAAGATATTATTAGTTAAGGTGTGCCCTAACTGAGTGAGGGTGGGCTGTAATACAATATCACTGAAGTCCTTATAGCAAAGGATTGGATTCAGAGAAAGAAGCCACCAGGAGCAGCCAGAAGCTGAAAGTCAGTGGAACCCAGAAGAGAAAGGTGGCACATTGCTATGTGACAGAAAAGGCAAGGAACCCTGAAAATGCCAGCCAGCCAGAAGATACCAACCCCAGGAAGACGCATGCTTGCTAGCCTCTGAAACCATGGGCCAGTTTTAGCAGCCGGGAGATTAAAACAGTATTGAAATCCTGAAGTCTTGATTTACTTTTCCAAGTATCCTACTTTTAGGTACATTAGAGTGAAGCCATGACTTATATAATTGATGCATAATGATGCCCCAAAGGGGAAAATAGAGCAGAACATGCATCTGGAATGCTCTTCATGTTTTCTCTCCATATTCTTTCTTGATCAGCTTTATAGATAGAGTTAAAGAATAGAAAGAGATTTTCACGTATAATGCTGATGGAAATCATGTTTGGACCTAGACTTTCTATTAAAATAGAGATAACTTATATAAGCTTCTTAAACTTTGGAATAAATTCTACATGATGGCAAACAGCTTTATCTTGAGCCTTGCTTTCTCTAATGACTAGTGCATTTATTAGAAGGGTGAGCAGATTTCCTGCTTTGATTTTTTTGTTGTTGTTGTTTAATTCTGTAACAAAAGTTATCTGTCAACTAAGATATTCCCAAGTTATTTCATTTCACTGTTTAGGCAAAACAAATTATTATATTTCCAGATTTCCTCTTACTTTTGCTGTCTTTCACAATGAGGGAGCAAAAAGTGGACTCCTTTGATGTGGGGAGAAAAAAAAAAAGCAATATATCACTTCCCTGAAAGACCATTTCTCAGTCTCTCATGTGAAAAAGGATTAGCACCTCCAACAAAGGTCCTGTAGATCACAGAACCAGGCAGCAATACCAAACAGTATTCCTAAGGAGAGGAAAAACTGTATTTGAGTAAGAGTGTTTGTCCTGGCAAACAGAGGCTTTTTAATAACTGCAAATCTGAGATAATAGCATACACTCCTCAGTACCTCCCCCTAAATCCTTAAGGACCAGGGCAGCTAGTTTAAGTGGAGTAAAGTCAACCTTCATTTAAAAATGGAAGTATCATCTTATCAAAATGCTGTTTTTTCACTGAATGGATCAGTGCATTTTGGGTTCATGAGGATTACCCATGTATGGATAAAATTGTTTGGAAGATTCATCTTTGACCCTCAAAAGTTCCATTATAAGGTCATTTGCCTCCATTTCTCATTAACAAAAATTATTCAGTAACCTGCTGAAATAAGTTAAGGTTTTGATTGAATGCTTATTAGACATACTCTGACTTTCCAACACATTAAAGAATCCTTCTACAGTAGATATAAAGAGGTTGTGGGAAGTAAGAAAATGTTAATTCATAGGTGGCAGCAAAGCCCAAAGGGAAGGTTTGTTAAACAAGGATTGGTTAAAAAATTTGCTTTTGCCAGATTTTCATTTGTTGCTTCCTATTTCTATATTGTGTTTTCTAAACTTGAGAGAGTGAGAAGACTCTGATTTAAAATAATAACACCTTGTACTTGTGTAGAACTTGAAACCGCCTAAAATCCCCTCTGCTAGTCTGAAGCTTCAAATGGTCTGGATGTCTTTGGCTCCATACTTTCTTTGATCCCGCTTGAATGAAAGTTTCTAAGTGAGAAGGAAGAGGGGGTTGATGAGGCTGAGTGTGAGCCCCAAGACAAGGCATGTGATGCCAAAGGATCCTTCAGAGTTTTGGTCCAAAAAGAAATTCAGGCAACTCTTACATTGATGTTAGAAGTCAGGCTTATTTTGTACACATAGATACCTTATTATAACAAGGTTTTATTTAATTTACTTTTTTAAGAACAAATTTTGGTCTTTGGTAGCTAGCCAGTAACCCTCTGACCTTTCAGTAAATATCCAACTAAAGCTTTGAAATTAGGGTGTTTAGTGTTTTATGGCCCAGAATAAAAATCTCCAATTCTGTTTCCAAATAGTGTAGCCTCAACACATTTTATTAAGCTCTTGACACATTCAGCCGTGTGTATTTTGTAAAGTTCCTATGGTTATTGTTTTACAATAGCTGCTTCCAGAAGTATTGTAAGGGTTTCAATTAATCAGCCCTTTGTGTGCTTCAGACTATGCAAATTTATCACATCAAACCATTCAACTGCTCATGGGAAAGCCATGTAAAAACTGTATTGTCTTCTAGCGCCTCCTCTCATTTAGAGTGATGTTTTAATAAGAAAGCTAATCAAGTTTTCTTATGCATTATTTATTTGTTAACATGTAAGGAAGAGCCGAATTAAAATGATGTCAACTGGGATATGGTAAGTGATGTGATAGATCTGGAAATGATTCAACAACAGAACAAAGCTAATATGATTCAACAGTTTTTGTGTATTCCCCTTTCCCTTGGGATTATTTAAGGTGGTGATGTGGAAAATAAGAGAAAGGTTAATTCGATGACTGAAAAGGGGGGAGGGTAGAAAGGAGTAACCACCTGTATTAGCCTTCACGTTTTGATTTAGAGATTCACATATCTGAATGTATAAAGGCTAACAGAGATGAGCTTATTCAATGCATAACATTTCTTACTTAATAGGAATAGTCGTACTTGAAAGCATTCCTGCTGCTTCTTTGGCCCCATTTACCACCATATTCATCAGCAGTGAACTATTCCCACTACAAGTCCACAGCCCCAGGCCCTGGGAAGTTCTAAAGTTATTAGGAGACACCGTCCTGATAATATTAAATGACCTGAACAACCCACACAGGAGAGAGCTGATTTTCACTCTTCAGCTGAAGTCAGTGCAACTGCAACTGCTCCTTCTATTCATTAAAGCGATCTCCTTGGCTTTCCTAGTTTGCTTCCTGCTGAGAGGAATTAGGGTTCTTATATAATAATAATGCCTTTATTTAGATGCTGCCTTTCCCTCTAATGACCTCAAAGTACCTCTCAGACATTAGCTCATCTGTCCTTCCAACAACACCATTGCCTCATGAGCTAGGTGGCTAATTATTCCCATTACAAAGACTCACCCATTACAACTAAGGCTCACCAAAATGTGCTGTTTTCCCCCCAGAGTAACACTGTCAGTTGTACAGCAGAGTCAAATGGGGGTCCCCAGTTCCTTGATCTGCTCTCCAAAGGTCTGAGAACCTGAGGGGTGATGAGCTCTTTGCAGACACATCTCTGCCACTCTGGAACCTCAGTAACACTGGGCATGGGCCAGGAGCTCACTCCCCTAAACTAAACGTCGGCCCTCTTCCATGGTGGCTGGGAGAGGAAAAGCACAGCACCGTGAATTTCACTCTTTGTTCAGTGAGGAGAGGGGTAAACTGTACAGAATAAATAGGCTTGTCTAACGGTTAAGTACTTGCAGGAAGTAAAAGTAGGTAATTTAGACTCTAGTATTATTTCAGCAGGACGAGTTGCCCCATTTGCCCTGCATCACTTAGAGCATTACAGTGTGGCAAGCTGAATTGTATTAATGTTTTAGTTTTCAATACTCAGTCAAATCAGCCTGCGTGGGATACCTCTCATGTGAAGTTGAGGCGCTGAACCCGTTTCCTCCTCTCCATCGCAGCACTTGTCATATAGCAGATGCTTGGTAATTGTGGGAAAGGATCATCTCTCTCTTTCCTCTCTTGCAAGAAGAAGAGTAACAATGCAGTCAACCTCAGAGTGACAGTTTAATCCAAAAGTGGTTATACATGGTAGGCAGACTTGCTAAATAAAAAAAAAATTGAAATGCTGAAGCAGAGTGTGATATTAAAATGAAACTTGGTTATCAACAGAACAGAACCGTTTGCTAGTCAGTTCTCAGCACATTGAAGTCACGGCAGAAGCAGCCTTGAATTAAAGATGTTGTTCCACTTGTCTTCCATGGTTGGTCTTCATTTGATAAGTACCAAAATGCTTTCATTTTTCCTTACCTTTTTCCTTTTTTCCTTTTTCTTACCTTTTATTTTTTCTATTTGAGTTAAGATAGGTCCATCATGCAGATCTATTACACTAAAACTAGAATGCTTTTTTAAAAAAGCCAAAAACAACTTCTGAACAAGTCAATTACTGTTTATTATTAGAAATACTTCCTAAGAAAATCAAATCATTCAACAGATTAGCTGGTCTTTTGCTGGGTAAACCTATTCTTAAAATTATATATATATGTTCTGTGAAGCCACAGAAGTGGAATTAACAAATTGGTGTAAGAGCCTCCTGTGTCTGGGACATGACCCAGAGAACTGTGGCAGAGGGTCCCCAGATTGCCTTGCCTCAGACTTGGGGCTTCTGGAGACTCTCCCTAAATTCTTTGCCTTTACAATGTAAAATTAAGATTGATGATGATGGAATAATATTTTAGTGACTGGATTTCTGCATTCCCTTTCTTCTCTTAAGTTTTTATGACTCGATTTTTCCTTATTATCTATTTTCATTTATAAAAAGTCCTATAGTATAACTTGTGGTCTAATTCCAAGTTGGCCCCAAAGAGCACACTAATTTTCCCGGGCATGTTAAACTGGTGTATTTGCATTTCACTACCAGGAGGTTGTGCTATGAACAATGCGGTATGGACACCAGCATGAGCCAAGGGACGAAATTTTATTTTAAAATCTGAAATGCTGTGTAAGCATTTAAGGTATGAATCGGTAATTGTTTCACAACAGTTTCCATTAGGTATGGTTTATTTATAGTCCATCCTCTTTTCAAGGATCCAGGAGAGTGTTAACACACTGAAGCGCACTGTATATCATTTACATTTTTAAACCAGCATTAAAGGAAAGTGACCATAACTTTTAACAGTTCTAAATACTTGAAGGAATTCTTTGCCTCTGTCCCTGGGGAAAACACAGTTTTAATTTTGCATTTGAAAATAAGAAAAGAGACCTTCCTGCTTTGATTAGAGATTTGAGTAAATCTGAAACAGAGAAATACCTTTAAAAAAAAAAATCTGCTTGTAAGATTGAGAACTCACTCTCTTTCCCCATAATGAGTTCTGTAAAATACAAACTCTTAAAAATCATCTGTCTAATTTGAGATTCAAGATCATCAAATTCTGTCTAAATATTTTGTTTTAACTTCTAAGCTCATTATGGTCTCTTTGTGTTAACTTGTATTAAAATCTGTCAGCTATGACTGGTCTCATAAGCACAGTCAGCGGACCAGAATAAGTTAATTATTTACTTGTGTCACTAGTGCTCTTCATCTAATGAAATGCACAGCTGTGTTAGATCTGCAGTTGGATGTGTAGCTGCCATTGTTCCACAAGTCAGCAGAGGGTAGAAGCCGCGATGATGGAGAGCCCTCAGTTCTTTCTGCTGTTCTGGCTTTCTGTGTCGATTTCATGGATCTTTTATCATTCACTTTCACACAAAACAAACAACACAGGGCTGTCTGCTATGGGAACCATCTTGGCATATAAAAGGGTTTTCAGAGCCTTAAAGTGATTTTAAGTTTGCTAAGATTAAATTTTTGGCTTACAGGTGCCCTTGGTTCAGATATGGCCAAAGCAGTTCCTATAATGGAATGAAAAAATCTGAAAGTAACAGAACTTACATGTATTTTAAATGAAATATCAGAAAAGCGCTGATAAGAAGATAACTTCCCAAAAAGGAAGCTCTGCCCTACCTAATTAGTCTGATCTCAAGCAAAATTGTTAGAGATTCTGATTTCAGGGGAAGGAGCATCTTCTCATTTTAATGACATCAGAAAGTTGAATTTGCCTTAAAAGTGTCAAGTAAAACTGAAAATGCAAAATGTAAATCATCCATTCCCTCCCCCTCCTCCCCCCCCAATAAGTATGTCATGCTTCCTCAGTCAGCTTGCAGACCTCTGCCCCTCTCTCCCACCTTCTGTTGTTGGAGGGTGGGCAGGCAGCTTCCTCCTGAGCAGACGCCGGCATCCCCCTGTGAACTGCTGCTTAAGGGGTGCTGGGTTTTTTCTTTGGTTTTGTTTCTAGAGGATATAGCTGCACCCTCTATCTCCTCACCAGCCAAAATTGCATTCCTACCCAAGCATGTCCCCAGACCAGACTCTTTAGGAATTGCTGTTTTTAACATTTGGTTCACTCCTAAACAATGTTGTTGTCGGTGCACCCAGATTTGCAATTTGATCTCTTTCAGAGTAGATTTCCCAGTAGCCCCAGTTTTTTGTCAGATAATTTCAGTGTGGACAAGATGGATTTTTGGAGGGAAGAAAGAAACGTCACACACACTGCTTGATTTAAATTCTAAAACATTGTAGCTGAATTTGAAATAATGTGAACAGAACAATTGTTTCTGAGCTTCATACAGGAAAGTGTTATGTTTTTTAAAATAAATAATACAGTTTCAACCAAAAACCAGTTAAAGTAAACTGCATGCTCTAGAATTCAACTCTTCAGACCTAATGACCGTAAATTACCGGCAGCCACTAAAACTCAGAATAGTAATAAATGATATTAAATAAGCAAATGGTGTTCTTTTTCTTTAGACTTTAGCTCTTGGTGATTATTTCAAATCATAATTTTATTTTAAATAGTTTGAGCAGTTATGTAGAAGTCAAACTGTGGAACGAAAAAATTTTTGAGAGCAATTTATTTTCAGTAGGTGTAGATGGTTACACACAGGGAAAAGGCATTTTATCTTGCTACAAATATTAAAGGGTCTTTTTTCTTAGTCCAGTGCTATTGTACAACTGGTTTTCCAATTCTAACTGCATCCCCAAGAAGAAAAAATCAGAAGAATCAAAAACTGTTTAGTAACATCATCCACTACAGGTTAGAAGGCTATTAAGGAAGTAACAAAGTACAGTTAATCTAAGAGCATATCAGGAGAGTGCATGTAATTTGGTAGGTTTGTTTTGTTTTATTTTCACTCTTAAAAATCCATTTCTAATTCTTGTCTTTTTCTCCAAGAATGATTTGGTATTTGATTTTCCTGTCCAGCTTTAAAATTCAGTCAAATCTTGACCGAAAGGGGGAAATGAAAGGAAATGAAATAAGCTTCAGTGGCAGAGAGATTCCAAAAGGAGCCAAGAGGGCACTCTGGTGGGCACTCTTATGCACAATATAGACAACCCTTTTTAGGTTCTAATGAATTGAGGGTAACTGGTGGTAGATACCTGAAACTATCAAACTACAACCCAGAACCTATGAATCTTGAAGACAATTGTATAAAAATGTAGCTTATAAGGGGTGGCAGTGGGATTGGGAAAGCCATAGGACCACATTCCCCTTTGTCTAGTTTATGGATGGATAAGTAGAAAAATGGGGGAAGGAAAAAACAAACAAACAAAAGCACCCAGTGTTCTTTTTTACTTTAATGGCTCTTTTTCACTTTAATTATTATTCTTGTTATTTTTGTGTGTGTGGTAATGAAGGTGTCAGGGATTGATTTAGGTGATGAATGTACAACTATGTAATGGTACTGTGAACAATCGAATGTACGATTTGTTTTGTATGACTGCATGGTATGTGAATATATCTCAATAAAATGAATATTAAAAAAAAATCAATCAAAGATAGCTTTTCTACTGTGTTGTAAATTCTGGGAATTAAAATTCCTTAGGGCAGGTTAGGCTCAGCCAAGGAAGCCCTGGCAAAAATCACCCAACCAGCCAGTGCTTTGCAGCTAGTAGGTAGACCTGTTATCACATCAGCTGCACACCAGTAGTTTTTGTCAGTTTTTTAAAACCACATTTAAACACACCCCTTGTTTATTCAGTTCTGTGTTTGGTGTAAGACAACTTGTATTCCTGTGATTTTGGTGCACAACATAGCAGATCTCAAACTAGCTAGTAAGGGGTGAAATTGCTGTTGAGTTGAAGCTTCAGAGATGCCGACAGGCCCAGGGCCCAGTGAAGTCACTGCTGTTTGGTCTCGGTGGCATGAGAGGCTGGGCAGGCAGCCTGACAGCACCATTGTGCATCATGCCAGCGGGCCGATCCACAGCCTTTCTGCAGGGAGAGCTGCTCTTACACTGTTTGGCTAGCAGAATTGCTAGAAATTGCTTTGGTTACTCTTGATAGAGACCATGGGGAACATTTTAGAGCCATGGAAATAGAGATAGCAGTGGGGAGATCCCAATTAAGTGCTGTATCCTTCCTTTCTGCTGATTTGCTCTACATTGCATGAACTGTTCTCTCTCCCAGGTGTTTGTGGATTGATCGTCCCTCAAGAAGACATGCCATTTTGTGATTCTGGCATCTGTCCGGACATCATAATGAACCCACACGGCTTCCCATCGCGCATGACGGTCAGTTTCCCTTATGTTTTCCAGAGGTGCTGCTTTTAAGGAAGAAAGCAACAGTTGGTGTAGTCACAGTGGAGGCAATGGGACTCTGAAACTGAGTTTTGGAAAGGGCCCTTTGATCCCTTGTTAAGCAGGTTCCTAGCCCCTGGTAATTGTGGACCACTCTCCTACAGAGGTGGTGAAGAGCAGCACGCCTGTACTTTCCTCAGCGCATTGATTGTTCTGAGTATTGCACTTATCCCTTATATTTAACCTAAACAGAGTCCCCTTAAGTGGCTGTTTTATAATCCTGGCTCACCACTGACCAGCTGTATGGTCTAGAGAAAGTTACTTAACCTTTAGTTTCCTCATGTGTAAAGAAGAAAATAATATTATCTATCTCCTAGGGGTTTTGAAAAGACTAAAATTAGCATGGGTAAAGTTTTTTGAATGGCCTTTCGAAAGTGGGCGATCAATAAATATTTGCTGCTGTTAATTTATCACTGGTAATAATAATTATGGTCTCATGTAATTTGAGGAAAATAGGCCAGAAATAAACAGAGCTTCACCTTGGCACCTTTTGCCCCTTACCAGCTAGTTCGTGATCTGGTATATTGGGCACCCAAATCACAGGAGTACAAGTTCTCTTACACCAAACACAGAATTGAATAAACTAGGTCTGTGTTTAAAATTTCTAGACTGCAAGGAGGTGCTCACTTAATTTGTTCACATCCCACAGGTGGGAAAGTTGATTGAACTGCTAGCTGGCAAGGCTGGCGTGTTAGATGGCAGATTCCACTATGGCACTGCATTTGGAGGGAGTAAAGTGAAGGATGTGTGTGAAGACCTTGTTCGCCATGGCTATAACTACTTAGGGAAAGACTATGTCACATCTGGCATCACAGGGTAAGTGTATGATTTAGACATTTTAAAGAAAGAATGGTTTTATTGGGGTTGGAAGCAAGAACCCTTAATATATACAACTTTACCCCTTTAAGAAATCTGATACCAAAAAATCTAAATTTAGAAAACTGGTAAATTGGGAAGTACTATTTGTGCTGGTAAGGCTATAATTTGAAAAGTGGGAAAAGATTTAATTTATCAAAATATGATTTATACCCAGTGTTTAAGAAACACATCAGTTGTATGTAATACAAACAGATTTCCGTTATCGTTGAGCTTTTCTCTGCATTTATGTGATGAATGTCAGATGATTGGTGGTTTGATAGATGTCTGAGGACTAACATTTGCACATTTGTTCACCAAAGATTTGTTACCACCTAATATGTGCTGGGCCCTCCCAAAGTGTATAACAGTAAGCAAAATAGACATGGTCCCTGCCCAGTGGAGCTTACCATTTACATTTGTTTCTAGGCATTAAAAAAATAACAGACAAAATGTAACTTCTCAGTGGAGTTTACCCTGACTACCTAATTTAAAACTACACCCCAAACTGCCTATTCCTCTTCTCTGCTTTATTTTTCTCCAACACTCATCACTATTGAATATATTATCTATACTATTGTCTGTCCCCCAACTAGAATGTAATCTCTGTGAGAGGAGGGCTTGTCTGTTTGGGTCACCATTCTAGTTTCAGTGCCTAGCACAAAGCCTAGCACAAAGCAGGCGGTCCAGAAATATTTGTTAAATGAAGGAATGAAGATAAATAAATCTAAATACAAGTAGGCCTCACCAAAATGAAGACAAAGAATAGGTTAGAAGACCCCTTTGAGGAGGTAGATATTTAAGCTGAAAGATGAAGGATAAGGAGATGCCATTTGAAGAGTGTTTCATGCAGAGGAAGTGTGTATTTAAACACCTTATGTGGAAAGGAATTTGGTTATAGTTGAGGGAATTGGAAGAGGCCAATCCAGCTGGAGTTCAGTGAGGGAGGTAGTGGGCAGGGCCCAGAGTGAGGAGGAGGCTATAACACCACACACAGGCAGGATACTGGGTCTTCCTGGTAACTCAGGAGGAACAGATTTCCCTGATACTATCATGTATGATAAGATTTTCAAATTCAATTTATACATGGTTTTGAAGGATCAAGTCAGTCTAAATTAAGGCATACATATATATTTTCTGCCAGATAGAACTCTGGGTCATAGTGTTTATACTGTTCTTAAGAGGTTTTAACCACCTAGATGTGAGTGAAACTCTGAGCAGAAGCATGAATAAGAACACAGAGTTTGATTTTAGTGCTACAAACAGGCTATTCAAATGTGATTAAAATGGTCAAAATATAGCTGTTAAATTTATCAAGTGCTTTTTAGAATGATCCGTCCAGACTATAATAGTATAGGTTTCTTTATTTATCTGACTTGAAATGTTAAAATAAAATAACATTACAGTGATACACTAAAACAGCTAAAGGTCTGTTTCAAAAATGCACTTGTCAGTGCTAAACTTGTCGTCTTGGTCCTTGCTTCTCCATCCAGATACTGATCAGGAAGTGAGCAAAACTGCAGAATCAGTTTGGTACAGCTTCCTAAAACATAATTTTAGTGAAAATTCTGGATTATCCTGCTTGCTGTAGACAGCTTCAGCCTATGTCCCACTCCGCACTGCCTGCCCTTACACCCCCATTCCAAGTCTCAGTGGAAAATTGAAAAGCACTGTTTAGCCTGTTAGTTGAAGGTTCCACAGAGTGCCTGAAAACACATTCGGCCATCAGCTTTCATCCTTTGTTACATTCTTGAGCATAGACAGGAAGAAAAATTGCATATGACTTTATTCTGTCAATTATGGAACGGCATTGGGTAACAGAGTTCCGTAGATCCTACCATGACAACTGTACCATTGAGGAATAGACTTATTATTCATCATTAGAGATGGAAATAGCCTTGTTCTGGCCACATTGCTGTAGAGCTGGGGAAACTGAGACAGATCATGCCATTACTGTGGGACACAGGTGGGACAAGAACAGGGTCTCCTGACACCCTGTCCATTGTGCCTTCTGCTCCACTCTGCACCTTCCAAGAAACTGGCTGTGTGTAATCCAGCTGGAATGGCTTGTAGCTGCAGATGCCTTTGTTAATGACACTGAGAGCGATATAAGATACAGCAAGCAAATGGGGGCCACACGTTTTTATTTGCCTCTCTATCATGTCATTTGCTTCCTTTGCTCTTTCTACTCTCACAGCATGCTGTAGCCCAGAATTTACTTGTTTTGAGACTGGCTGGCATGACAGGGAGAGCACTAGATTTGAATCCCTGCTCTAACATTTACCATTTCTTCATCTTAAAAATAGGAATGGCAGTGTCTCCTTCCCTGGATCGTGGTATGAATTAAATCATGATTAAATGGCATATGGTAGATACTTCCTTTCTGTTAATGAAGGTGGGTCTGGGTCAGTTATAAGAAAAGTTTTAAAGTCATCTATTCCTTGGCTGCTATTGCTCCAAAATGAAAAGGAAAAAAAAAAAAAAAAAGATTTCTTCTGTCAAAGCACTTATGTATTCACTTTCTTATGAAACTTTTCCTATAGTTTTGTAAAATCTGATTGACTCAATTATTTAATAATTTATTGAGCACCAGTTATGTACTAGACAGGGTTTTCTAGGTCCTGAAGCTATAAGAAGGCAAAATGCTTATTCTCACACAGTTTACTTTTTGTGAAGAAGACACAATAATCAGAGTAAGGATAAATGTATACTATAATACCAAATAGCGATAAGTACTTTGAAGAAACTAAAACCACGGTAAGGGTTAAGACCTGTAGGTTGCACGAAGGGGCAGTACTGGGCCGAGGGCAGAACTCCTTTAGGTAAGGTGATTAGGGAACATCTGTTTAAAGAGGTGAAATGTTTGACAGAGCCATGTGAATGCCTGGCAGAAGAATGTTTCAAGCAGAGGAAACAGCCCATGCAAAGGCCCTGAAGCACAGAGAGGCTACATTTAAGGAGCAATGGTGAGGCCAGTGTTGCCGGAGTAGAATGAGCAAATGGGGAGAGGAAATAGGAAATGAGTCACAGATGGGCAGGTAATTGGATTATATTGCATCTTTGGCCATGATACAGAATTTTGGCAATATAGATTCTGAGTGTGATGGGAAACCATTGGAGAGTTTCAAGCAGAAGAATGACCTGCTCTGATTGACCTTTTTGAAGGAATCACCCTGGATTGTTGTCTGAAGACTAGATTGTTGAGAGATAAGAATGGAAGCAGGGAGACCAGGTAGAAGGTGGCTTGCAGCAGTTCAGGCAAGAAAGATGGTGGCCTGGCTAGGGTGGCAGCCATGAAGGAGAGAGCAAGACCATCCTGTGTATAATTTTATACATCTTTATTTTTTTAATCAAACAATTTATCTTTTAAAGAAGGTTTTGATACTTATTTGCAGATCTAGCCTTTTCAGCTACAGACTGAAAAGCATTCTCACCCAGTCAGTCACAAACCTGTTTATAAGCGAATAAGAACTTCCCAGGGATAGGTCCTAGAAAAAGCTGTCTTTTTAGCCCAAAGTTCATTTTTTAACCCAAAACTCTGACCTTTCTTTCAGTGAGCCCTTAGAAGCATACATCTATTTTGGCCCTGTATACTATCAGAAACTGAAACACATGGTGCTGGATAAGATGCATGCCCGGGCCCGGGGACCACGGGCTGTCCTGACCAGGTAAGAAAATGACAATTCATAAAAAATTTTGTTATCCAGGTATAGCAGTAAGACTTACAGAAGTCTTGAGATGTCAGAATTTTGGTTAGTTAGGCCTCAACAAAAATTATATATGTATGGTTAACATGAAAAAATAGCAATCAATTAAAACATCATAGGCACAAGAGCAAACCCACCATAGGTCTTGGCAGTTGTCTCCAACAAAGCTATTTACTGTGTACCAGTGTGCAAATATGTCCCTATTCATCTATGAGAATGTATGTACATACATACCCATATGCATATTTATACACCTGCAGATACCCCCATGTGTATACAGAAAAGACACACATACAGTATTTGATAGTCCAAACCACAATTGTAATTTTTTAAACTTCTTTTATTGAAGAATAAAACAACTGTGCTTGATGCTTATTTGAATAAGCTCCAGTAGGTTGGGTTTCATGTATTCCCAGTGTATCTTCAGTTCCAAGTATAGTGCCTGTGTGTTGATAAATGGGTGTATTTGTTGGGAAAAGGAATTACAGATTCGTAAGTTTCACATGTTCTTAGTACTACATTTTGCAGTTGGAGGAAACATAGTCTAGGGCAATGGTTCTCTTCTAGGGGCAACTTTAACCATGTCTGGAAACATTTTTGGTTATCACAACTTGGGGAGAGTGTGGTTGCTACTGGCATCTAGTGGGTAGAGGCCAGGGATGCTGCTAAACATCCTACAATGCACAAGACAGCCCCACACAACAAAGAATTATCTGGCTCGAAACATCAGTAGCGCCGAGGTTGAGAAACCCTGGACTAGGGTGGGAACACAGGCCTTGGAGCCAGATAGACATGAATTTGAATCTCATCTCCACCGTTTAGCACCAACATGAGCCTTGGATGGATCACAACTTCTCTCAGCCTCAGTTTTTCTCATATATGACATAGAAACTGTAAATACCTATTTCACAGGGACCTGATGAATGTCAAATGTTTGAATATAGAATGTTTTCAGACCCAAATGAGATGCTGAACAAATATCTGTTTCCCTCCCCACTTTCACTGAGCACTGCATGTTACAATACAGGGGGAGGAAAATGAAGCAGCTAGTACTATGTTGTGTTGTGTTGTGTTGTTTTGTTGTTAAACCATGGGAGAGGTATGGATGACTCAGTCCTGTTAGCATTTAAAATTGAGAACTCAAGTTGAAATGGTAGGCATACATGTTCTTAAAATTGCAGAAGAAAGAAGAGAAGTTGAGATTCTCAAGACAGTAACCACCTCAGCAAGAAGACTATACTTGGGTTAAGTTGTTTCTTCCCTGAACTTCCATCTCAGTTACAACATCCAGAAACTGTTTCAGACTTACATAAATGTCAAAGCAATTATTTCCTTTTTTTTGCTTTGTTATGTAAAAGAAATATCTACTTCATTACCTTTCTGCATTCCATATGAAGACTGCCTAGAGTGGGTTTATATGTGGACACTTATCACAGTTGGTTAAAATCCAAGTACTGGATTCTGTCCCCATGTGATCTGACTACATTCACATTGTTCAGTGACCACAGGTGAAGGGAGACCCTACTCATAGGTGGTTCTCCCGGCAGACAAAAGTGCATACATGTTGTGCTCGCTTATGATGTGTCCAGTGTCATGTGTCCATTTAGAAAACTTTGTGAGGTTTTCATATTTACTTTTTCTTTCAACAAATAACCTGCAACTCAAATTGATTTCCCATTGTAATTTTCAACAACAAAACAACAAAAAATATATGAAAATTTCAGCATGTTGGCATGCACTGTGGGTCACCTCCTAACTCTTTGGGAGACTAGCAACAACAACTAAAACAAAGATTAAAAGATGCTATAGGCTAAAGCAAACCCAGTTGTTAAGGTCCTGCCCAAAGAGCACCTGTGAGGAGTATCACTCCAAAATTAGCCAGCCAGGGCACTCACTTTCTTTTTTTTTTTTTTTTTTTTTTTAAATTAAATTCAGTTTTATTGAAATACATTCACACACCATACAATCATCCATGGTATACAATCAACTGTCCACAGTATGATAACATAGTTAGGCGTTCATCACCACAATCTATCTCTGAACATTTTCCTTATATCAGAAAGAACCAGAACAAGAATAAAAAATAAAAGTGAAAAAAGAACACCCAAATCATCCCCTCATCCCACCCCATTTGTCCTTTAGTTTTTATCCCCATTTTTCTACTCATCCATACACTAGATAAAGGGGGTGTGATCCACAAGGCCTTCTTCACAATCACACTGTCACCCCTTGTAATCTACATTATTATATTATATAATTGTCTTCAGGAGTCCAGACTGCTGGGTTGGAGTTTGGTAGTTTCAGGTATTTACTTCTAGCTATTTCAATACATTAAAACCTAAGAGGTGTTATCTATATAGTGCATAAGAATGTCCACCAGAGTGACCTCTCGACTCCATTTGAAATCTCTCAGCCACTGAAACTATTTCATCTCCTTTTGCATCCCCCTTTTGGTCAAGAAGATACTCTCAGTCCCATGATGCCAGGTCCAGATTCATCCCCAGGAGTCATATTCTGCATTGCCAGGGAGATTTTACACCCCTCGGAGTCAGGTCCCACGTAGGGGGGAGGGCAGCGAGTTCACCTGTCGAGGTGGCTCAGAGAGAGAGGGCCACATCTGAGCAACAAAGAGGTACTCAGGGGGAGACTCTTAGGCACAATTATATGCAAGTTTAGCCTCTCCTTTACAGTAACAAGCTTCATAAGGTCATGTCCCACGATCGAGGGCTCAGCACATCAAACCGCCAGTCCCAATGTTTGTGACAACATCAACACCAGTCCAGGTGGGAAGTCCAACACTTACACACCTTCCCCCAGATCCTCAGGGCTGGGGAGGAGGAGAGTGTAAATATATTTTTTATTATCTTCCCAAATTGCTCTGGGATGTGTCACTATTTCACTCCAGCCTATAGTAACCTATCATGTCTCACTTCCTTTTCAAAGTTCCATGCAGTTGTGGTGTTTGAACAAACTGACTGTAGAGTTGTACCGTTTAGAAAATTTAGATCCTGTACCAAATAGATCTCTCTTCCTTTGGTCTCATATGGAAGTTGAAGTTTTAAAACAGTCAGTTTCGACCTTTACCCTTTGGCCTGGCTTGCCCTGGTCTTAACCAGACCTGCTTCATTCATATCACTAATTGAAGTCCGGGCTTTTTTTCAGCTTTTTTTTTTTTAACAGTGGCTGTATGCACTAATACATTCATATCTGCCGAGCTCTATCTAGCTCTGAGTTTCAGGTGTCTCAGAGATACGCATTGTTCCAGAGACCAATAGGTTATACACTAAAGGATCAGCATCTCAAAGTTTAGAGATAGGCATTACAATTCAGGGATAGTTAACTGCTGTAAGAGCTTACAATCTAGGGTCTATTACAATGATTATGTCCACGTTAGGCTATGTTCTAAGATTCAATTCTGAGTTTACACCTTGTAGTCAGTCCATATTGGTGAGGCATTAAAGTGTTTGCCTTTATTTCTGGTGTACTTCACTCAAATACTGTGTACAGGATCCATTCACCTCGTTGTGTGTCTCACAGCTTCACTCCTTGTAGTTGCTCAATGTTCCACTGTATCGTACACCACAGTACACCATTCCATTCTTCAGTCAGTGTACCCTCCATTGACTGAAGGTCATCTCCACCCTTTGCAAATCATGATTACTGCCTCCATGAACACCAGTTTGCAAATGTCCATTCACGTCTCTGCTCTCAGATCTTCAAATGACATACCCCATAATGAGGTTGCAGGACCTTTTGGTCCCCACATACTTAACTTTTTGTGGAACAACCACACTGACCTTCAGAAAGGCTATGCCATTCTACCTGCTCATTTTAAAAATAAGTTGTGTCATCACTAACTAAGTGGGGTTGCCTGAATGGTTCAGCACCCCTAACTTTGTCTACTTCTCTGAGTCCCATATGACCTTTGGAAGTATTCTCATGCCAGCATATAAGCCACAGGGAGTCCATTCAAGGGCTAACAGCTTCCCAGTTTTAAAATGCCCCTCTAGAGGGGAATGGAGTGTTTTCATCCATGAAGGAAGGACCTGAATGGGACACCCAGAACTTCCTCAGTCCCTGGGGAATCTCCCATCTGGCTCAGGCATTCCATCCTTCCAGATCATTCCTGATCTATTCCAAATTTAAAAGAATGCATTTTGTTTCTTTCCATCTTCATTTCTTTATGATAAAGCTCATCCCTGGAGAGCTTAGTGGTCAGTAACCACTAGGAGACCCAGATTTCTTCCACAGTCTATTCTGCTTAGTTTTTCTGCTTTTAAATAACAGAGTACTGGGACATCTCTAAAAACACTGAAAGATATTGTTCCCTGATTTGAAGACTGCTATCCTAATAATGATAGTAATGGTAACAGTTACGCCAGCACTGGTGTTTTGTATGATTATATATTCATATATATAATCATATTATATATACTTATATTACTACTTTCATTTAATAATGATAGTGACCACTAGTATTACATCTTTTCACATTTGAGGCACTTTGGCATGGGTGGTATTATGTCTGTTTTACCAGTGAGGTCAAGAGAGACTGAGCAGCATGCTCAAGGTCTAGTAAGTGATTTGGATCCAGGTGAGCCCACCTCCAAAGCTTTGTGCTCTTAGCCAGCATGTAGTGCAGCCTCTTCATTTAATATAATAGTAATGATTTGTCTAATAACTTCTTTCAAAGGCAGCCCACTGAAGGTCGATCTCGTGATGGTGGTTTGCGTCTTGGAGAAATGGAACGTGACTGTTTAATCGGTTATGGAGCCAGCATGCTTTTGCTAGAGAGACTGATGATTTCAAGTGATGCCTTTGAGGTTGATGTATGTGGGCAATGTGGACTTCTGGGGTATTCTGGCTGGTAAGTGGATACCACATATTTCTCATACTACACCCCTTGCCTCTTAAATCACAGCTTAGGAATCAGCCTTGGATCATACTCCCCCATCCCCTCCCACTACCACCATTCTCCAACTTTTGCCCATGATCACTAACTTACCTTTCCACATTGATGCATTCCTATAATTGGGAATTCTATCTGCATGTTTGGTTTGTCTACATAATGATCTTTCTACACTGCTAGCATTTAAATTTCCAAGGAGCATGGACTTTATCTTCTTTTTAGTATTATTGCAAATGCTTTTTACAATACTATTCACCTATAAAAATCCTAGCAGATTCATTGTTAGATCTTAGAATCACAGCATATTATAACTAGAAAGACTTTAGAGAAGATTCTTTTAGATGCCCTTGTTTATACCCTCAGACCCAGATCACAGTTGGTTAAAATCCAAGTACTGGATTCTGCCCCCATGTGATCTGACTACATTCACCTGAAGCTAGGTTCATTGCTCAGGTCTTATGGCAACGTGGTGACAAGGCCAGAAACAGGACCTGATGCCACGCCTCTTTGTCCATTATTCTCTCTGCAGTGGCAATCTTCTTCATACTCGGACTGTACATTCCGTGAAGGCCTAGACCATGTCTGCCTCAGTCATTCATTCGTCATACATTTTAGTGAGAGTCTCCTAAGTGCCAAACCCTGCTGTCAGCCCCAGAGATAGAGTAGTGAACAAGACAGATGAATGGCTGCTCATAAGGAGCTTATTTTCTAGTTCATTCTGGTTATATGTTGTACTGTTTACCCCTTCTTCTCCAACTGGGCTTAGAAGATGATTCTGACTGCCAATAAGTAAATTATGTAATTTGTAATTTCTATGTAAACCTCACTGTACAAAGGCCAGCTTAGAAGATGATGATACATATTTTGGGGGTTTGTTTGTTGGAGTACCTTTCCTACTTGTAATGACTCCACTCTACCACCCAGCCACAAAAAGCTTTACCAGCAGAGCCGTGAAATACCTGCGTGGACAAGAGAGCCTGTGGTTTCCCAGTCTCTACTCAATTTGCTATTAGTGGCAGGGCTAGCGAGGCCTGTGGCAGACACTGCAGGGCCGGGAAACAACCCCCACCTCCCCTTACCTGCCTTCCAAGAGCCCCTTTTCCTTAAGGTTGGGGTCTGATCCAGAAGGTCATAGTTAGGCCCAGAGGAGCATTCATTGCTGGGGTTCGAGGATTGCATGGACCACCTTTTCCCCACTGAGGTTCACTTCTTGCTGTCATAAGCTGCCAGTTTCTTGCTTAAATAAAGCAAATGGAGAGTCAGAAAGATGGGGCATCTTGGGCACAGTGTATACCTTGCTAGCTAAATAACAAAACCTTTTAGCCAATCTAGATTCTGATTTTGGTGTAGAAGAGTTGATGAGACCTGTCTATGAAAAAATCATTTCGTTTCTAAAACTAACACACGAATATATCTCAATAAAATGATGATTAAAAAAAAAAAGATGCCAATGTGGACCTGATGAAAAAAATAAATAAATAAATAAAACTAACACATGAGCTGGCCATTTGTGGTTCGTTCTCTTCATCAGGTTGCAGAAATGGGGTGACATTAATTTGAGAATAAGCCTGGCTCTTAAATCAGTGAGATGGGGGCTCTTTATGGTTTGTTTCAGTCCTGAGATGACTACTGATCTTTTGAAATGAATGCACATTGAGTTTGCTTTTTATATTCCTGGCTGTGTGACCAAAAAAAAAAAAAAACAAAAAAAGAAGAAGAAGGAGGAAAAAAAAAAGTAGGAAGATGCCTGGAACCTAGTTCCACTGTGCTTAAGACTTCAAATTTCGTGCAAGGATTTTTAAATAAATGACTTTGAAAGGATGGTGCAGAAGAGTCATTAAAAATAGGAGTCATGAAACTTCAAAAAGAGTTTCCTTTTCTTTTTCATCCTCCCTGCATTCCTTCTACCACCACCACCACCACCACCCCCCCCCACAAAAAAAAGAAAACCGTAAACCAGATCCACTCCTGCCCTTTGAAAACCTTACCCTTTCCCCCTCTGGGTACACAGGGAAATGAATGTAAGCAAGAAGACCTGTAAGCAGTAATTGAGCTCAATATCATGTGTTCAGTGTGTATTGTATTGGAAAGCCTTTGAAAGAGGATTGAATCAGGTTATACTGTTTAAGTAATTAAATAGACCTTACTATCCCCTATGTCTCATTTGGCGTGGCCTACTTATACCCTTGTTGCCAACAGAAAAAAATCTTAATCCACTCTGGTAGTCTAGCAGCCTTCTTGTGTGCTGCTTTCTGGCAGAGGAGCATAATGATGACCTCCTTTTTCCCATCATTACCTGATCATGTGTGCTGGGTTGTGTGGAGAGAGCATGGGCGTTTGTTGAAGGAAGTTCTCTTTAATGAGCAACACAGTGGAGGCTGGATAATTAGAGCAGTTCAGAACCTTGAAACTGGCCTTTTGTCAGTGATTTGCACATTAGTAAGGCATTGCTATGGGGATGTTTACAGCAAGACTGTTGTTCTACAGAGGACACTAAGGGCATAAGTCACAAAAGAGAGGTCCAGAAGGAGAACAGCAGAGAAAAGCAAATCCCTATTAAGATAATTAGCTCATAGAGGATATTTCACTGGACAGTCATTTCTCATGTGCAGCCGCAGCCTCCTTTTTTTTTGCTGCTTTTACCCTAAAATAAGAGTTTGTTTTTTTGTCGTTTGGGTCAAGTTTCTACCTTTGGAAATTGTTTAGACACAGGTAAATTAAGAAAATAAATATATATAATGCATTGGGACACTAAATGATGGAGAAATATTTGACAATAGAGATATTAATGGGCTTTCTGTATTATGGAATCAGCACGTATGGAAATTTTGAATAGATTACCTTGGATTAAGATCACAGGGTAATGTACTAGACAGGAGGAATTAGCAAGCAAGAGTTACCACCATTTAATCAGTTTCCCCAGTTAAAGCACGAACATGATTCCGGAATAAATGAGACCAATCCAGGCACTTTCAAAACTATAATGCCTTAAAGAGGTCTTTAGGAACTCTTAAGAAAAAGTAACTAACCAAGTTTATATTATTGCTGTTGATGGAATCAAATAATCTGCAAGTGTTCGTTAGGCACCCTGCAGCCCCTGGTTTTGGTATCAGGGATGCAGGCCAGGACAGTTCATGCCTTTTCCCACACTCTTCTCCCCAAGTTCTGTATCTACATTTGTACCCACCACCACGCTTTTGAATTCTCAGCCTGAGCGCTTCCTTTTCTAAAATAATAAAAACTTTATTTTGCTGGCTGTGAACATGATCCCTGCTCATTTTAAATGTGTAAAATGTGACAAAAAGCACAGTCACATTAATTCCCATACCAAGAGATGAGCACCATTAGCATTTTGGTGGCTCTTTTTTAAGACATCTCTGCTTGCTGCTAGTAGTTCTTTATTTTTCTGTGCATCATGAACCCTTTGAAGATTCTGATAATGGCAGAAAAATTACAAATATACACACATTTATAAAACTTTACATGATTTTGGAGGCTTCTTATACTTACTACAATCCATCCATGGATTCCCTGGGAACCATGCTATTTAGCCAACTGCTTTTTTCACTCCACAGTGTGTCCTGGACACCTTGACATTTCAATAAATATGGGTCTACACTGTCACATTTGATGGCTGCACGGTATTCTGTATACAGATTCTGTAATTACAGAACCCCTTCCTATTAAGCATAGCTTTTTGCTGTTATAAATAGTATGGCTGTGAACATTCTTATGCACATATCTTTGCCACTTTTGTGATTATTTAATCAAAGAAGATGCATATTTATGTTTTTTAACCCTATTGCCTTACTGCCCTCCAGAATAGCTAGACTAACAGGAGACTAAAGAGTCTCCTTCCGGTTCCTAGTCAGCATCAAATCATCTAAGCCTGCCATTCCTCTTGAGCCCTTTTTCTCACTATTAATGGGAATGAACTAGTTTTTTACCTACTACGTCCCAAGATTTGTGATATCTACTGTCCCACCTACCCCAGACTCTTGAGGAGTAGAGGGAGGTCCTATTTGGGTCTGAAATGTGAGAGAATGAATGCTCTTTCTCTCAAGGGCTCTTCTTCAGTTGTAGCCATAAAAAGCTTGAAAAGCACTGGAAAATTAAGTAGCATTTGCTTGGCTACCACCTTCCTGTACATAAGTTTCTTTCCCATCAGACCTTAAGTATCTCACTGACTGGAACCAAATTATAATTGTTGAGCATCTTGCCTTAGAATAGTATACTAGCGTAGTAAGTGCTTATCACATACACAGAGATTGCTTGAATTGGTTGAACACAATTTCAACAATGAAAAAAAATCTAAATCTGAGTAAGTGTGAGATAGGTCAGATTTCTTGGATTTTAAGGAAAGAAGTCTAAAAGTGTGCTGGTACCTGATTTAAGTTCCATACTTGTAAAACTGGGGTTTTATTGTTTTGTTGTGTTTTTTCTTTTGCTTGCTTGGATGCTTCTTTTTATTTTCTGACCACCTGTGTACATATACAGTAGTGTGACTAAACACTAGGGATGGAAAACTAATTTGCTAGATTGGCAATAGGATGTTGTAAAGATAAGTTTCCTTTCCTTCTTGTAAGCCTTCATCTCTGCGTCCCTGCCCCTCTAACACATTCTGACTTGGGTTTCAGGTGCCATTACTGCAAATCCTCGTGCCACGTGTCTTCCCTCCGCATCCCGTATGCCTGCAAGCTGCTCTTCCAGGAACTGCAGTCTATGAACATTATCCCCAGATTAAAACTATCCAAGTACAATGAATAAAGCTGGAAACATTGATTATTTAAAGAGAATAAGCAATATGACTAACTCAAAGGAAAGCTTAGGAGGGATTGAGGACTCCTTCCATCCCGTGAATAATTTCTTTGCATGTTCTCTCTCAACGCCTGATGTAGAAGGATTTTATGCACTAGACTACTGACTGAAACAACCTTGACAGATGCTCAGGAGAGATGCCAACAGCATGAACTGTATTGCAGTCACCTATGTATATACTGGATTTGATTCACAAATGGAAATCACCTAAAAGATAAATAAACTTCTTTTTACGTTCTGGTATCTCGACACTTATTAGTAAAGACTTACTCCTAAAAAAGAATGTTTGGGGTTAAATTCTCCATGGTATCTACTGATGAAAGAAACTCAAGATTTTTGTGAACCTTGAAGGATATGAAGAATCTTGTTTGAATTGGTTAACATCACCTTTGTTGAGATGGATGATTCTGAGCAACATGTGAAAGAAAGAATGCACAAAGCCAAGATATTAGCTGATAAAGCGATGCCTTTCTCTTGTGGTAGTCTGAGAGAATACATTTTCCAAACGGTTGAATCTGGCCCTTACGCATCCATACTTTTCCATTCTAATCTTGAAATATGATAAATATATTTCTCCCATCTTAAGCAGGTTTACCAAGGATATCACCCGTTTTAATGGACTTAATTGCTACTATTTTGAATTTTGTAGTTGTACCATGCAATAATATTTGTTGAATGTCTCTGTATATGACTCGATGGATACATTGTAATTTTTCTGTCCCTTCCATTCCTGCTAGGATGTTGACCATCCATTTTCTTTTATCTGACAGTCTTTCTTACTCATTTCTAATTTCTTCTTAAAATTAATCAGAAATCTTTGAGTGATGGTCTAAGACTACATTCTCCAGTCTGCCACATTGGATACTAGTTCCACAGTATATTAGTTGTTGTTATACACTAAGAAGAATCAAATTCCAGTGTCAAAGAAGTGTGAGAACATGGGTGAAACAAAGTTAAACATACCACAGGACTTTTTCAAAGCCTTAACCAAGCTAATGTGATTGCATCTCTGCCATAGAGGGATCTTCCAGGGAGCCAGATTAGTCATTGATGAGAACCCAACCCCTCCATCCCTTCATTTTTTTTGTGGGACACTGCCGGGGAGCAGGCTCTGCAGCTCTGGTCACTGGCAGGATCCGATGGGTGTTACAATGGCTGAGTGTCTCAGTGCCTGGATCTCCGGCGATGCCCTTTGTTCCTGCTGTAGTCTGACTTGGTAGTTCTCAGAATGTATTGATGCATAAAGATTATTCCACTGGATTGAAAGTGGAAAACATATATACTCTACTTGGCGGACTATTTAAGGAATTTTCTAGGGTGATTTGGATTATTTCATGTTATGTGACAACAACTCTTAGCTCCATCAAAGAGGCACACCATTTCCATCAACACTCAGAGGGTCCACTTACAAGGGAAAGACAGTGTGCTGGGTTCCGTCATGAGTGCTCCATCATTTATCCTTCAGTCCTGTTGTGAGACACCATATTAAGGATAAAAGAGCAGGACACAGCCTTTGCCTGAAGGAGCCCGCATTGGAATGGAGGAGGCAGAGATGCAGCTAGGAAGATTTGGAAAGACTTCCCAAGCTTTGTTCCCTTGGTAACAGTTGAAGACACGGAGGCACTGAGTGGTTAAGTGGCTCCCCAAGACCACACCTCTAACAAGGGCGCAGCGTGGGCTTTGAGTCCAGGCTCTCTGAGTTAGATTACACCAGAAGTACAACCTTTTCTTCTTCAAGCACCATTGGTCAGATTTCTTATAGATAAACATTGTATTTTGAGAATCATTCCAGGCAATTCTGAGCATTTTGAAAGGAGTCATCTCTAACGTTCTAGAAAATTCTGTGTTCTCTCAGTTTACAAGATCTAGAAAGTATGGGTTCCAAATTGAAACGTGTTTAGGGGAAAAAAGTGGCATGGTCATAAAACTAGCAGATACCACATTTGAATTGCTATTTGAGATATACTTAAAACATGCCAGAATTGGTTAGTCCTATTAAAGTTTTATTTCTAAAAGTTATTTGTAAGCTCCCTGTTTTAAAAACTGCCAAGTAGATTTCCATTTCCAGTAATGATAGAGTAACTTTTCACAGGCCACCCTCGAAGGACTTTTTCCCTCAAGCCCTTTGCCAGGTCAGAAGTGGTACAGGAACAAGAGACCAAAAAGCCACGTCAAAGCCACTGAAAGGCTGCCAGCCTGACCTGGGCTTTTTGGCAGAATCAAAGATCTGGGGAGACAAAATGTGGGCTCAGAGTTGCCAAGACACCAGGACTGGAGAGGCCAAGATCCCACATAGAAGAGAAGCTCATTGAGGCAAGCCCAGCTTTCTCCACCACTTTTCCCCTTGAAACATTTGCCAGTTCATAACAGAGCGGGCCAAACTTCGCAGTATCTACTAAAGCTCAACATAACATGCACTATATCCCAGCAATTCCTTTCCTAGATATATGCCCTACAGAAGTGTGTATGTGTGTATTATCAATAGATGTGTGCAAAAATGTTTATAGCAGCATTATTTGTAATAGCCCCAGTTGTAAATAACCCATGCTAATTAACAGTAGAACAAATTGTGATATGTTCATACAGCAGAGTGCTAAACAGTAATGAAAATGAACTGCTGCATAGATAATAGATAATCTCATAATTATAATACTGGACAAATAAAGGTTAAACACAAAATGATAGATACTATATTGTTCCATTTATATAAAGTTCAAAAATAGGCAAAATTAATCTATAATATAAGTCATGATAACGGTTCCCTTTGCAGGATGGGTGGCTAATGACTGGAGGGGAGAAAAAAGGATGTCTTCTGGGGGCTGGTAATATGAAGCATGCAATTCATTGGCATTAATTATATGCACAATGTTGTGCTACCTTCACCACCATCCATTACCAGAACTTTCCCATCACTCCAAACGGAAACTCTGTATCCATTAAGCCTAATACCCCACCCCCACTCCTGGTAACCTGTAATCCACTTTCTGTCTCTATGAATTTCCTATAAGTGAAATCATACAATATCTGGCCTTTTATTTCTGGCTTATTTCATTCAACATGATGTCGTCAGTGTTCATCCATGTTGTAACGTATCATTCCTTTTTTCATTCCTTTTAATGGCTGAATGATATTCCATTGTATGTATGTACCACATTTTGTTTAGCCATTCATCTGTTGATGGACACTTGGGTTGTTCCACCTTTTGGCTATTGTGAATAATGCTGCCATGAACAGTGGTCTGCAAATACCTGTTCAAGTCCCTGCTGTCAATTCTTAGGTATATATGAGCGTGGAATCGCTGGGTCATATAGTAATTTTAACTTTTTGAGGAACTGCCAAACTGTTTTACATACAGCTGTACCATTTTACATCCCCACCAACAAGGTACAAGGGTTCCTGTTTCTCCACATCCTCACCAACACTTGTTTTCTGTTTTTTTAATATTAGCTGTTCTAGTGGGTGTGAGTAGTATCTCATTGTGGTTTTGATTTGCATTTCCCTAATGACTGATGATATTGAACACCTTTTTATGTGCTCATTGGCCATTTGTAAACCTTCTTTGGAGAGATGTCAATTCAAGTCCTTTGCCCATTTTTTAATTGGGTTGTCTTTTTGTTGTTGAATTCTGGGTGTTCTTTTTATAAATTCTGGATGTTAAGCCCTTATCAGATATATGGTTTCCAAGTATTTTCTCCTATTCCATAGGTGGTCTTTTCACTTTCTTGATTGTGTCCTTGGATGTGCAAAAGTTTTTTCTTTAGTTGCTTATGTTTTTGATGTAAAGTCTAAGAATCCACTGCCTAATATACATAAGGCTATTTTTAAGATTAAGTAAGATAATACATCTAAAGGGCTAAGCAATGTGCCTAATGTGTAACAGGTTTCACAAATGTTTGACATATTGATAATAATCATATCATAATCCTTATTAACAGCATTGCCAGGATAGCTTCAGCAGGAAAGAGTGAGGAAAGACAAACCCCTTGTTTCCTTTGGAAAAGGGAGTTTGGGAACTAGGACCAAGTGCAAAAACTATATATAGAGTTTTGCAAAAGCTGTTCCTGAAAGGTGCCCCGTTTAACTGTGATGGGGAGGAAGGAAGGTGATGAAATTAGAGAAACACACTTCCCTGGAACAACCATTTACCACTGACTTCAAAGTGAGGCCTGTTGCTGGTGTGGAGTCCCAGAATAGATTCATGAAGTCCACAGAACCAACCCTCAAAATGCTTCCATGTGGTGAGAGTCAAGTAAAGGATTTTTTTTTTTTTAAGTGCTTGATTGGGTGCCACATAATGGGATAGTTTCAGCTGCTTCAGAGTATTTTGGGCCAACACCTTGATTTGCAGTAATGAGTCACACGATAGTGAGCACATCAGGGCCAGTGCCCGTTTCTCGGCAATCTGAGTAATGGCTCTAGAAGCCAGTTTATGAGAGACCTGTAAATAATTGGTTATGAAACGGATGGGCAGAAAAGAAACTGTAAAAGTAGCACCTCTTTACCATCCATATTTACTCCACATGTGTCTTGAGAACAGTTTTATTTCATTTGCTGACCAAAAGTTGAATTTTTACTGCATCAGCCCCACATGGCCAAGGTTGATGGGAAATTAAAGACAAGCTTTCAAGAGGCAGTTTCAAATGGAAAGAAAAGTGGTGATCCAGAAGTATTTACCATTTGTTACCAAAACCAATCTACCAATTTGAATTTCAGACACAGGCTTCGGAAGCAATGAAGAGATTTGCTTCAGCAAATCAAACTGACTAATTAAGATGTCACGGCAGAAAATTTCAGAACAACCTGAAATTCACATCTCCACTCACATGTCTAAATTCTCACACTATAGTCAAAGGAGCTAAAGTGTTTCTTAAGTCCAGGTAATTGCTCTTATTCTATGCATAATAAATTTTAAGTCTGGTTAACTCCCAATCCTCTACCTTAAAGGAGGCAGGTTGTGGTGTGAATAAAGCAGATGATAGGTCCAAAATCTTATTTGCCACAGGGATGATGTTTGCATTCACCTGTTAACTATAACTTGAGTGGAAGTTTGTGAATTTGCTATACTTCTCATAGTGACTCCTATGAACACTTTAAAGAAACTAGAATGATGTCCTTTATGGTTAAATAATTACAGGAGATCCTGGGGGATAAAAAGCCAGACTCAGCTGGGATGCTTCTAGGCCAGTGGTTCTCAACGTGTACTCAGCAGCATCGGCCTCATCTGGGAACTGGTTAGAAATGCAAGTTCTCAGGCCTCACCTCCAGACCTACTGGCTGAGAAGCTGTGGGTGGAGTCCAGTGAGCCGTGATTAACAAGCCCTCCAGGTTAATCCAATGCGACCTAAAATGCGAGATCCACTATTGAAGGCTAAGAGAAGCGCTTTGGATCCCACCTCTCTCAGAGCCAGCCTTTCAGTTTTTAGGGATGCCAAAGTACCCACCACTTGGGTGCTTTTCTCTTATCGCCTGATGGCATGACTTCCCCGTAAGCAGTGGAGTGTGCTGGACGGCACCTCCCATAGGGTTCCAGCCCCACTTTGCAGGGCCTGAGAGCACTTTCTGCAGCCTTCCCCAATCCTGCCTCTGGAGACCCCGCACAGAGGAAATGGACATGAAAATCCAGCTACTGTCTCCCTCTCCAGCTTCCTTTCCACTCCCTACCAGACCTGCCTACCATTCCCACAAAGACATCTAGCATCAAAGGTGGCCTTTCTGAAATGGTTGCTTGGAAGATCGCAGTTTCTGTCCCTATCCCAGTTGGTCATTTCGGCCGGCTGCCCAAGTCCCCGCAGGGGCACCCCAGCATCCCCACTCCGGAGCAAAGCAGTGAAATCAGCAGAGGTGCTCTGGATGCTGCGCAGCCTCCCTGGGGCCTTCAGAAGTCACTTGGTGTTGGGATTTTTCACCTGTTCCCAGATAGTCTGTAAGCGTTGAGAAACTTACCTTTGGGCTGCCAGCCTGAAAATGAATCGGCAGTGGTGTTACCAACAAAGAAGGAGACAGCGAAGCCACTAGGTCCTTTCTTGTGTTCCATGCATGTGGAGAGGACGGAGAGGCACAGCCCATGCTCCAGGCAGGAGGTGGAATGCCCTGGTGCTCCCACTAAACAGCTGTCCCCGTGTTGTCATCTGTTCAGTAGCGTATAACCAGGTACCTGCTTCATCCACCCACAGGGGCCTTTACAGGGGTAGATAGAATACCTGCTCCACAGGTTTACTGTGGCTAGCAAATGAGTTAACTGGGATAAAACACTTAGAACATGCCCACCCCATGGTAAACTATAACGGTTAACTCTCTTACCCGTGGGTTTCTCTGCCTCGGCACTATTCACGTTGAGACTGGATGACTCTTTCATTATGTGGCTGTCTTGTACATTGTAGGATGTTTTACAGCATACCCGGCCTCTACCCACTAGATGCCAGTAGCACCCATCCCCTACCCCCCCCCCAGGTGTGATGATTAAAAATATTGTCAGATGTCCCTTTGGGAACAAATTCACACCCAGTTGAGAATCACTGAACTAGACAATGCTTGTGAAAGTGATTTAAGTTACAGAGCAATCAGAGACATGCTGGTTTTTTATCTACTCAGTCAAACTTCAGCCCTTCCATCTGCCAGCCTGCCATGCTCAGCTGCCAGTCTACCCCAAAATTGAAAGCTCTGCCTTTCCTTTGAATGGCCCTGGGTGAGGGTGAGTACAGGGGACACAAGTACCAGGCAGAGCTCTCTCCTAGGCAAGCTAAAGTACTGATTGCACTTTAAGATGTCAGCAATAGGATTGGGTCCCCAGAGAAGAGACCTCAGACCAGCAGTTGTCTTTCTGAGTTACAAAAATTATCTTCCATCATTACACTGAATCTTTAGTGTCCCAAGTAGGTCTACAATCTGTCAAGACCTGAAATATTTACATATTGGTCCAGAAAATGAAAGGGAAGCTGTTGGTATTTCATCACCTGCTCTGCCTACAGGAAGAGTTATTTTAATTACCTTATTTAATGTCAGATGTTACCAAAATCTAAGAGTAAATGTTTGTAGAGATTATAATTCAGGCATGATTCTGATAGCACAGATGTTGTAGGGCCTTTTCTTCTAAATAAAGTGCAGGATGGTGAATAGACATCCATGTGCTTCCAGTCTGTGTCTGGGTCCCCTTGGCAGCATCCCAGTCTATCACAGAGTCTACCCTGCTCAACCTGAATTTGGCCTTAGATTCTTGAACACAAAGCTCAGACTCAGCAGCTGGGAGACAGGGGTATGCTGTGGTTGAGAGCAAAGACTCTGCATTCAGCTACCTGCCATCAAATCCACATTGTATGATTTTGGGCAGATTATTTTGCCTTAGTTTTCTCATCTGTAACAATGAGGTAGTAACTACCTACTCATAGGGCTAATTGAGTCAATTTGTGTAAGCCACATAAGTAAGCAGTGATTATCAGCTAGCATTAGGATTAATTAAAAGTGGCCTCCTTATGAAACCTATCTGCTATCCCTGTATATTGACATCTCTTATCTTTCTTAATTAAATTCAGTGCAGCTATATGACTTGATACCTAAGTGGGCAATTTACCATGCTGATACATGTTTGATACTTGTTGGAGTATTAAGTTTAAATGTGCCCACCATTTTTGTTAAAAAACTCCCAAATATATGTCTTTGGTTACAGTGGAGACTGGTCAAAGGGTGTGATTGACTGAAAGTAAATCCTCTCCCCTCTTGAAAAATGAACAACTTAAAATATTTACTTAATATTGGGTTAGGAGTACAGTTTTCATGTGTGAAAGATCTTCAAGAAGTGCGTATGATTGAGCTTCCCATCCAGCAACCCCACTCCCTGGCATTACCAGATTATATATATATATATATATATATATATATATATATTTTTTTTTTTTTTTTTTTTTTCTTTTTCTTTCTCTTCAGTTGTGTGCATTGAATTCAGCACTAATGTCCCCAGCCTAAGAATCTGATGACTTGTATAAGAAAGAATTTGTGTATGGAGGAATCTTTGGCTTATGTGCAAAGGAAAAAGTCTCCCCTGGAAAAATGCAGGTCTTACACATTTTGCAGACCTTCATGTCCACAGAAACAGTCATTGGCAATTAGGCAACTGCCAAAAGATCAGAGGCAGGCCGTCTCACATGAAACAGAGGCAGCGCGTGAAGATCGCCGCCTTCTATCTCTGAGTTATGGGCAGCCGAGGTTGCCTCCTTCTGTGTCCAATCTGCTCTGAGCTTTTCCTGCTGTGGACCGAGGCCCCAGAGACTTTTATGCATCCCAGTTTTCATGCAGCTTACTGATCCCTTTTCACATGAATGAGAAATGCCTTTGATTTTGAATACTCACGTCTGTTTCATGTAGCACTTAACTGATGTGCCAGAATCATTCTGTACCTTAAAGGGGGTCTCACTCTGGGTTATTAAAATCAGTCCTTCCATGAGGAGTCCTTTTGCTCACTTCGAGGATAACTCCCCTGCCTTTCTTAATGATGCTCATCTCGTTAAACCTGGATCAGGGGAAAGAGGAACAAGCAGACCGGCAGTTGGAAGCTGGCCAGAGCCTATCGAAGAGTTGGGTCCAACCACAAGAGAAATTTCAAAGAAATATTTATTATCTGCTGATCAGCTGATCTGGAGCCTTCTAAGCCTGCTTCAGAAAATTAATTCCAGTTAGAATCCTGGTAAGCTAATAGAGGCCTTGGACCGGTGGGTCCACATCATTTGTTCAGATGACAAAATGGGTTGTTTGAATATCTGTGGAGTTCCTCATCTCTGGAGAGGCCTAAGGAGAAGTGAAACCATTTTTCATTTTAACCAGCATTCTCTGTTTCTTGTAGGTAGCACGTGCTCTACTAGGTCCTGGGACTGCGGTAATGAGTTAGATGATGTCCCTGCCCTCAGGGGGCCCCGAATTGGGAGGGAAAACAGAGAAGCTACAATACACAGGGGAACTCTACCACTCGCACGTGTAACTTTGGCAAAGGCAACTGTTCACGCTCAGCAATAGGGAAAGAAAAGGGGAGGGTAAGTATTTAAACAAGGCAGGCAAATCCGCTCCCACCTCCGTACTTAGTCTTGATAGAGTGACATGTAATCTGCTCTCCCCTCTTGCCTCCCACAGTGTGAGCATCTGTGTGCTCTAGTGTAAGTCTCTAGAGTTAAAAAAGTTTGTGGACTCTTTTTGTTGTTGCACATTCTGGACCCTAAATTTAAGATGCTGCCTCACTGGATGCTCAACCAAAGAAATAGCCAACCGTTAAAATGCTGAGTGGTTTAAAGTGTTTGCAAGGATAATTTAATTTTGTGTGGTTTTGACTTTGTCCACTGTAGAAGCTAATGCCCCATGTATTAGCATTCTTCAGAGAAACGAACCAACTATATGTGTGTGTGTGTGTGTGTGTGTGTGTGTGTGTGTGTGTGTGTATACATGTATGTATATACATATATATATGTGTATATATGCACGTGTATATATACATGCACACATCTATACACACACACACACATATATATATGGGGGGATGGAATTTTAAGGAATTGGCTTATATAACCATGGGGCTGGTAAGTTCAAACGCCATAGGGCAGGCCACATGCTGGAAATGCCAGTAAAAGTGATGTTGAAGCCCTTAGTCTGAATTTCCCAGGGGAAACTGGCTGGCTGGAAATTCTGGCAAGAGCCAATGCTGAAGTTGATGCAGAAGTTCTTCTGACCTCTGAAATCCTCAGTTCTGGCTTTTAAGACCTCCAACTGGTTGGATGAAGAGACTACTCACATTCCTGAGAACAGTCTCCTTTGTTGATTATAGAAGCAATCAACTAATTATAAATGCAAATCCCATCTAAGAAAAAGCAAGCAAGTCAGTACTTGACCAAACAACTAGGCACCACAATCTAGCCAAGCTGACACAAGAAATTCATCATCACACCCCATGAGACTGGATTCCTCTGTTGACCAGCAGAAGGGGAAGCAGGACTGTGGCACCATAGATCAGGAGTTCCTAAGCAGTCAGGGCAAGCTCCCCAGCAGTGGCGACTGCCAGAGCTGAGTTTGAAGAATGAATGCACATTAATCAATGGAAGGATGATTGGGGATGGGGATGGGGGTGAGGAGGAGGATGGGTGTTCCAGGCAAAAGTAGCAAGGTTAAAAGCTTGGAGAGGAGCTTGGCCCATTTGAGGGAATGCAAGTACTGCTGGAATTAATGGAATGGGGATGGGTGTGGTTGCCCCAATGTAAGCGAGAGGTGATGGTGACCTTGTAAAAAGCAGTGGCGGGAAGGATGGAGGTAGGTGGCTGAAGAGAGAAAGGAAGTAGAATTAATAGGACTTTGTAGAAGGTGAGAGAGAGAAAGCAATCAAAGGGAAGCTTTGAATTTATGGCTTGGACAACGAAGTGGGTAGTGGACCCACCAAGGCAAGGAGCAACAGGCAGAAAGCCAGTAACAGTGATGGGGAATATGTTCCATTTGGAACACACTGAGTTGGTTGCCCAAGGGACACAGGAGTTGAGGTGTCCAGTCAGCAGGCCATCTGGAGATGAAAAGCCAGGCTGCTCAGGCAGATCTGGAAGTCATCGGTGACTGAGGGCATGGGAATGAGGATGGTCCCCCAGAAAAGTGTGCCTGGGGCAAAGAGGGCCAGAGATGGAACTCTGAGGACACCAACAAAGGGAATAGGCATGGAGAGAAACTTCAAAGGAGTCCAAGTAGGAGCAGCAAAAGAAAGACAGAACATAGCTGCGTCTGGCAAACCAAGGGAAGAAGAGTTCAGTAGAAGAGGGGATGAAGAGTTGGGTGCCACGGAGAGAACCAGGAAGATGAGTTCTGAAAGGCATCCATTGGAGCTCTCAAAGCTCCAAGAGCAGTCTTAGGTGGAAGAAGCTGGGGTTAGAGGCAGGAGATGGAGGGGTGAGGAGAAGGTGGCTGTTTAATAGGTGCCAAAGTGCTCCAGGTCTCCCTCCTCCTCACTGGTTCCAACAGGGGCAAACAAGGCAAAGAAACACACTGGACTTTGGGTAGCCCTGGTGTGATGATTTCAACACTCCTTCCCAGAATCTCTGCCCATCAGCCTGCCTGAAATCCCCAACTTAGACTCCCGCTTTGCAAGTCACCAGAAGAACGCATTAACTAATTAATATGTAATTCATCTTATGTCATAATGATGAGATAAGTGAACCTGTCTGCTCAGGCCCCTGAAGGAAGGCACAAAGATCAGGATGAAGAGTGAGGGCAGCCAGAGAGAGACAAAGTGAGCAGACCCAGTTAGGGTTCTTCTTCCCCATCCAACCCCACTGTCATCCCCTGGCTCCTGGATTCATGAACATGAGGGAGAAGATGATGTGAGAACAAGCTGACCCCACCCCCTCTCCCCCACAACTTTCATAGTTGCAAGTTTGAGTGACTAGACCAATCTTACAGAGAAGATTTAAATTTACTGAGCACCTACTGTGGGCTAGACGCGACATAAACACTGCTCAACCCTGCTAGGTAGGCATCATTCTCCCCCATCTTATTCCCTACTAACTTCATGTGATAGGGAAAAATGTCTTAACACAAAATCCTGAGTAAGAGCCTGGATGCGCTCTACAAGCTAAAGTTCTATAACTGGTGATAATGCTAGTCGCTCTGTTTATGGAGGACCTGGCATGTGCATAATCTCGTCTAATTCAGACCATAGCCCTGTCAGGTGGCTATTATCTCAGTTTGGTGAGATTAAGTGGTTTGCCCAATATTACCCAACTAGTAAGTGCCTGGGCCACATTTTGACCCAGGTCTGCTCCTCTCCTCCTACCTCTTCTCCTGTGTCAGAAAGCTCTGGGATGTTCACCCTGAAGACTTTTAAGGGTGCCAGACACAGGGCACCAGCTCATGGCCTCAGTAGTCGTTCTGCAATGAGTTTCTCAAATTCTCCTGCAATAGGCAGAGTTTGGACTAGATGCAGCCTTTAAGGACTGCATCCTCCTGAGTTTATAGAAGGGCTAGGAGGGCAAACAGTGCTGTTTTTTGTTTGTTTTTTCATTCTTTCCCTTAACCCTTTCGCCTGTCTGACTTCCAGGCTCAGCTTCTAATGAGACTTTCATTTGGTGCTTGGATCCAAGTTGGAAGGTCCCTGAGCCCTTCCCGCTGGTGGCACTCTCTGGATTTTTTGGCCAAAGGCCACCCAGAGGAAACCTCATGTGTTAGGCCTTTCTGCTTACATACAGGCATGCCCTGATTTATGAAAACCTCCTTCATGAAAACCGCAAACTTCTGAGATCAGGGTACAAGGACCTGTAATTCTTTCCCACAGCAGGGACCCTCTACATCTGGAACTCTACACATGTCATTGCAGAACGACTACAGATTACCTCAAATAAGGAAATTTGAATTACCCATAATCCCATCATGCACAAATTAAACTGTTAACATTTTACTGTGGTCCATCCAGTGGAGGACCCGCTTTACACAAAAGAAAGAAAGGCAAGTAGATTCCTACCTAGTGACACCGAAAGCCCTCTAAATTTCACTGTTAGGAGAAAAAAGAAAGTTATAAAATAGAATGTATACTATCTCCTTTGTAAAAACATATAGATGGATGGATGAATTTGATAGAGTTATCTGGGTAGAGAAGGACATCTGGACAGAGAGCAAACTGTTAAGAGTGGGATGAGGGAAGGAGAAGTGGAAGGACCTTAAGAAAAGCACTTTCTTTTTGTTATTTTTTTGCTCACCTATGTGTATTTTGCTTCTGTTTACTTTTGCTTTAACTTGTTTCATCACACATGTTATTTTAAAATTTAAAAGATTTCACAAATTAAAAATAAAATGAATTGGCGTATTTCCTTCCAGACATTTTTCTATACAAATATATGTGCAGGCACACACACATAAAATCTTTTTTAAATTTTAATCATGGTAAATTCCAAATACTTACAAAAGTAGAGAAAATAGTATAGTGGACCCCATATACCTATCACTCAATTTCAATTATTATCAACTCATAGCTAATCTAGTGTCATCTGTAATTCCACCCACTTTCCCCTCAGATTATTTTGAAGCAAACCTCAGACTGGCAAATAACATTTGACCCAAAATGTCAGCATTTATTTCAATAAAAGAACTTTTAAAAAAACCATAACCATTATACCATTGTCCCACTTAATAACAATTAATAATCTCAATATTATCAAATATCCAGTTGGTATTCAAATTTCCCAATTGTATCATATTTTTTCCAAATGTTTGTTTGAATTGAAGTCCAAACAATTTCCAATTGGTTAATATGTCCTTTAAATCTCTTATACTCTAAACTGGTCTCTTCTATCTCCTACTCCCATTTTTTATTTGAAAATTATTTGTTGAAGAAACCAGATTATTTGTTTCCTGTAATCTGGACTTCGCTGCTTGTATACCCTTAGCATAGGTTAACATATTCCACTGTACTCTCTATTTTCTGTAAACCTGTAGTTAGATCTAAAGGCTTGATTAGATTCAAGTTTAATTTTTGTGGCAAGCCTAATTCATAGATGATTGTAGTCTTCCACTGGGAGACACATATCTTTTGTCTCTCTTTCTGTAATGTCACCAGCCATTGATGCACAAAGCCTAGATCCATTAATTAATTAAATGTTGCAAAATGGTAATATTCTAATTCTATTACTTCTCCATTTATTAATTAGGATATGCCTGTTTAGAAAAACTGTCCTTCATTCTTGGTTACCTAGAGGTATATTTCATATAGTAAAGGCAGGATGCATGTTGGATTCTTTTCCTTTACTTACCAATTTTCAAAATAATGGGTTAATCTTGTGGATCACACCCCCTTTATCTAGTGTATGGATGAGTAGGAAAATGGGGATAAAAACTAAAGGACAAATGGGGTGGGATGGGGGGGATGATTTGGGTGTTCTTTTTTCACTTTTATTTTTTATTCTTGTTCTGGTTCTTTCTGATGTAAGGAAAATGTTCAGAGATAGATTGTGGTGATGAACGCATAACTATGTTATCATACTGTGGACAGTGGATTGTATACCATGGATGATTGTATGGTGTGTGAATGTATTTCAATAAAACTGAATTTAATAAAAAAAAATCAAAAAAAATAATAATGGGTTAATTGCCTAGCATCCTTCAATGTGGATGAATGAACTTTTTGGGTAGTATCTTTAAGAACTCATGGATTAAATATATCTTATGTTTATTTAATCCACAATCCATTGCAGGTATTATCTGTATGGTTCTCAAATTGTCCCATTTTTGGCCAGAAGAAACTATTCAAGTTGGCTCCTGATTCTTTCCATACAAACCCAGTTGTCTGGGAAAACTCCCTTATTTTTAGGTATGACATGATGTTCCAAGCTTCTATTGTACATTTCCTGTCCCAGACTGAACTCAACCATTTCTCCGAGGAGCCTTGTTTACCTTTTGTGAGAAATGGTATTTCAAGTTAGAGAGACTCATCACTACCAAGTAGGTAATTGTTTCTAGACCTTTTTGGTGGTTAAAACTAAGAAGTGTGTGTGTGCGCGCGTGTGTGTGTGTGTTTGTTTAAGAAAGACTACATTGTGAGTTCAGGACTACAAGGTTTTCTTAACTGCATCAATCTTAAATCTATTTCTTCTTTCTCTCAGACCCAAGCTACAGGTTCTCAACACCAACTTAATTACTCATTTGCTCTCCCAGAATATGTTCTGCACAACAGTCTCAGAATAACAATACCAAGCAGTATTACCACCACCAACATGTTTACAGAAAAAAGTTTATTTTTATGGTTTTGCAATTCTTTCTGTTTTCATTAGTCATAAAGTAATTCAGAATTGTTGTTCTTGGTGAACTTACCACCAACTGTATTCAAACTTAGGTTCATTTGTTTCATTTTGCTTTCAATATTTCGGGATTTCTTTTTAATTTAATTTTGTTTTATATTAACACCAAATGTTTATGTGGTTCCAAAGTCAAATTTATAGAACAAGTTATAATCAAAGGAATCTAGCTTCTATCCCTGACTTCTCCACCCTGTTCACTTCCATCTCCCATGGGTAACTATTTTTAAATTTTTTTATACTTTTATTGTTTTAAAGTATAAGCATATATCCTTCTCCTCTTAGAAAAACAGAAACCTACTACATAAACTTTTCCACCACTTTTTTTCACCCAGCATTATTTCCATGAGATCCCTCCATAGTAATAAATAGAGAAAATAGGTCTCTCTCTCAATGGGATCAGATATTACATACTATTTTGAAACATGATTTTGTCACTTAATAGCCCAGGAGTTTCTTTCCCTCTTCCCCTACTGCCTTGGGAATACAGTATGATGCACAGCCAGTTTTGTGTGTAGGTTCCTATGGCAAGACTTCTCAGGCTTTTGGTTCATCCATCAGTTAAAGAGAATTTGGCACATCTTCCAATTTTAGTTTAAATAATGTTTAGTTTCAACAAATTTTGTAAACAATAAAACAATATTTTAAATCATTTCCACTTGTTTTAAAACAGTGAGAAGGATGATATTTTGTTATCTTTAACCTAGGATTAATGCTCAGCTTCTTGATGATGAACAGCTGGAGACATAGGTCAGGATCCCCATGCAGTCTCTCTTTTTCTTAATTCTTAATTATTACTCAAGTAGAAAATCCTAACTCACAAGAATTCATTGGTTCTAATAGATAGTTCTGGATGTTATTGTGGAGATTTTTTCTATTGTTCTATAACAAACTACCTCAAAAGTTAGCAGCTTAAAACAGTGGATTATTATTTCTCATGATTCTGTGGGTTGGAAACATGGCAGGGCTTGGCTGGGTGGTTCTGCTCCATGCAAGGTCAGCTCACTCAGTTGCATTCAGCTGGGCTGGGCTGGAAGGCTCAAGAGGGCTCACTTATATATCTGAGTCCTCAGCTGGAAATCTCTGGAATGGCTACTGGCCTTTCTCTTGCTTTCAATTCAGCTGGCTCCCCAGAAGGGTGTCCAGACACTGTACAATGGCAGCTGGGTTCCAGGGGTGTATGTTCGAAGAGGACAACCCAACCACATATCAAGCCTCTGCTTGTGTCCATTTGCTAATATTCCATTGGTCAAAGCAAGGCACATGACCAAGTTCAAAGTCAATGTGGGAGAGGACCACACACACGTGAATAGCAGCAGGCATGGTCCATTTGGGCTACCAAGGTAGCAGTCAACCCAGAAGACTCATTCAAGCCTCCTTTTTTTTTTTTTTTAATCTTCATTTTATTGAGATATATTCACATACCACGCAGTCATACAAAACAAATCGTACATTCGATTGTTCACAGTACCATTACATAGTTGTACATTCATCACCTAAATCAATCCCTGACACCTTCATTAGCACACATACAAAAATAATAAGAATAATAATTAAAGTGAAAAAGAGCAATTGAAGTAAAAAAGAACACTGGGTACCTTTGTCTGTTTGTTTGTTTGTTTCCTTCCCCTATTTTTCTACTCATCCATCCATAAACTAGACAAAGTGGAGTGTGGTCCTTATGGCTTTCCCAATCCCATTGTCACCCCTCATAAGCTACATTTTTATACAATTGTCTTCGAGATTCATGGGTTCTGGGTTGTAGTTTGATAGTTTCAGGTATCCACCACCAGCTACCCCAATTCTTCAGAACCTAAAAAGGGTTGTCTAAATTGTGCGTAAGAGTGCCCACCAGAGTGACCTCTCGGCTCCTTTTGGAATCTCTCTGCTACTGGAGCTTATTTCATTTCCTTTCACATCCCCCTTTTGGTCAAGAAGATGTTCTCCATCCCACGATGCCAGGTCTACATTCCTCCCCGGGAGTCATATTCCACGTTGCCAGGGAGATTCACTCCCCTGGGTGTCTGATCCCATATAGGGGGGAGGGCAGTGATTTCACCTTTCAAGTTGGCTTAGCTAGAGAGAGAGGGCCACATCTGAGCAACAAAGAGGCATTCGGGAGGAGGCTCTTAGGCACAATTATAGGGAGGCTTAGCTTCTCCTTTGCAGCAACCGTCTTCCCAAGGGTAAAACCTACGGTAGAGGGCTCAACCCATCAAACCACCAGTCCCCTATGTCTGTGGTCATGTTAGCAACCATTGAGGTGGGGTAGGCCAATACCCCTGCATTCTCCACAGGCTCCTCAAGGGGGCACTACATATTTTTTTCCTTTTTTTTTTTTTTTTTTTTTAACCTCCTCTTCCTTTTTAAATCAACTGTATGGAAAAAAAAAATAAAAAAACAAAAAGAAAAACATACAATAAAAGAACATTTCAAAGAGACCATAACAAGGGAGTAAGAAAAAGACAACTAACCTAAGATAACTGCTTTACTTCCAACCTGTTCCTACTTTACCCCAAGAAAGTTACATAATATAGCAACATTTCTGTGAACTTGCTCCTACTATAGCCATCAGAAATTAACAGACCATAGTCATTCCTGGGCATCCCCAGAACGTTAAATAGCATATCTGTTCTTCTTGGATTACTGTTCCCCCTTCCTTAATTGCTCTCTATTGCTAGTTCCCCTACATTCTACATTATAAACCATTCGTTTTACATTTTTCGAAGTTCACATTAGTGGTAGCATATAATATTTCTCTTTCTGTGCCTGGCTTATTTCGCTCAGCATTATGTCTTCAAGGTTCATCCATGTTGTCATATGTTTCACGAGGTCGTTCCTTCTTACTGCCGTGTAGTATTCCATCATGTGTATATACCACATTTTATTTATCCAGTCATCTGTTGAAGGACATTTGGGTTGTTTCCATCTCTTGTCAAGCCTCCTTTTGGCTCTATGCTAGACTCTAGGCTCTAAGTGCAAATGTTTCAATTTAGGATATAGCAGCCAATGCTCCTCTTAATGCAACCCCACCCTGAAAATTATTTCCTCATTTCTATTGCAGCATTTGGATATGTTTTGTTTTTTTGTTTTTTTTAAGTTTCCCTGGTCATTGATTTAATGAAGTATTGAGAAAGACTTAAACTTAGCATTTAAGTCAACTATGCCAGTTTGTCCTTCTAAAGAAGACTTAATATCTGCTCTTACTAGTAAAAATCATGAAGTACAGTTCCCTGAAGTTATAGGCTCTGGTTACACAAAATATTTCCTATTTCACTGAGTTACTTCCGTAGAGCAAGGCACTTGAAATCATTGAAATGTCATCAATGTCATGGAAAAATGTTTTTATTTCATCCCTTATATTAATAACTCATAATAATAGTTACCTCTGGGGCAGGAACTAGAAACAGGAATGGTGGTCATGGATCTTTAGCTTTATCTGTAGGGTTTTTTTTTATATATAAAAAGAATATTCTCATGTACTATTTGTATAATTAAACATTAATTTAACAGAGAAGAGACATCTTGCATGAGCACCTTCATTCTCCACAGCCCATCATACTTCAGCATGGAAAAGCCTGGTCTTATGCCTGTTTATACTTCATATGAGTGTCTGAGATTGGTCCATAGTCACAATATTCATCATTTTCTTCAATGCTGAGTCCATATGAGGAGGCCTATTGTTACAGTTGACTGTTCTCTGTGATTCCAGAACTGTATGTTGCGGTCGCAGTTGATTCGTCTGGGGGGGGGGTGGCGGCCGGTTGCTAAATCCTAGGCTCTCAGGATTGCTTGGAGGGTACCGGCGGCGGGGGCTCTTTCCCGGAGGCGAGGGCGAGGCGGGGGACTTGGCCAGGTCCCCGGCGGGGTGGCGTGCAAAGTATGGAGGGCGGCGAGAAAGGAACAGGCGGGACACGTTTCTTTTTAGGGTGAAGAAACCAAGAGAGTTTATTAGGGGAGAGTACAAGCTTATAACGGGCGGTTTAGAGGGCGGGGTAGCTGTAGAGGTTAAAGGCTTGGATTGGTTCTGAGAGGGCGCGGAGGTTGTCTTTGGTTGTTGGGTGTTGCACAATGATTGGTGCATGCGCACTGGCAGTAGGGGACGTTGCATTGTAACGGAGGGGTTGAGTGGTTAGAAGAGGGAGGCGGTCTTACCCGGCAAGCTTCCTCCAACGGTTGGTTTTGGGTGAGGAATTGGGGCCTGCCTCCGGCCTCACCTTCTCAGGCCCGGGGGGCTGTGGAGGGCGCTGTCACCCGTACCCACTACCCTCCCCAGGGGTGGATCCGGTCCCCCGGCCCAGGCCCGCCAGGTTGAAGCACGTAATCAGTATCCCGCAGTATGTGTTGGCCTTTAAGGGCAATTCCTTGTTAGAGAATACCCTTCTTGCCTTTTTGTCACCACTGGTCCCAGAATACCATGTGCAGTCCACATCATGGCAAACAAGAACCAACCACTAACCAATAGAAAAAAATCTTGTCTCCTGTGTCAGGGTTTTTATTAAAAATTCATTATACACTACACTTTTACCTCACAAGTGTACTGCAGTACATCATAAGCAGATCTGCACTCTTATTAGAGGTTCCTTCATCTGGACAGGGGCATATCTGCAAACACATTTCCATAAGAGTAATTGCTGGTACACATTGTGCACCACTGATAATATGCACCATCCAACACATCATTTTTAAAAAGAAAGTTGCCAGATGCTCACTCCACTTGATCTTAGAATGTGACATTAATGGTGTGGTTGGTTTCAGAAGCTTCTTCCAGGATAGCATGACTCATACCTTGAAAGCAGCTGTAGGAAAAGTTAGGAGTGAAGCTTCGGGAGGTAGAGGACATGGGCTTGAAGCCTAGTTCTGCCACTCATTGGCTGTACACACAGACCATCAAAGGGTGACAGGCACAACCAGTGGTTGAGAACTACTGCCTGTGCCATGGCTTGATGCAGGAGTCCATGGAATGACTTGGGGTGTTAGTGGGGAATGAGGCTGAGTTACAGCTTTCATAGGCTTCTCGAAGGTGTTTGTGACCATAAAGAATGAAAACCTATTGATGTAAAGAAAGCCATGCCTTCTTTAGTCATTCTGGCTTGGCTACCAGGTAGAGCGGTCCAATAGAGAAGAAATTGAAATTGGAATTTTTTCATCCCTCTGTGTTTTTATGGATGAAGCCCCAATGGCTGAGAACAATAATATAGGTGACAAGTGGCCTAACTTCCTAAGTGGAGGTGCCAGACTCCCTATGCAGGGCATGCCAAGATTATGAAACAATTTCTGTCAACATCAGGAATCACCCAGCTGTAGTCTACAAAAGAGAGGTGGTTGAAGAGGCCAGAGAGGAAGAATTTCTTTGGAGTGAGAAATTGGATTGCTGTGGCATTTTCCCTTCCCCTTACCTATGAAGGAGGGTAGGTATTATGGATTGAATTTTATCCCCATAAAGATATATTGATCAACTGTTCCTAGTACCTGTGAATGTGAACTTATTTGGAAGTAGGATCTTTGCGGATATAATCAAGTTAAATTAAGGTCATATTGAATTAGGGTGGCCATAATCGAATACGACTGGTGTCCTTGTAAGAAAAGGAGAGAACACACAGAGACTTAGAACAGAGGGAAGAAAGCCATGTGAAAATGAAAGCAGAGTTGAAGCATTGCAGCTATAAGCCATGAAATGCTAAGGATTGCCAACCAACACCAGAAGCTAGGAAAAGACAAAGAAAGATTCCTCCTTGGAGCCTTCAAAAGGAGCATGGCCCTGATGACACCTTGATTTTGGACTCTAGCCTCCAGAACTGTGAGAGAATAAATTTCTGTTGTTTTAAGCCACATGGTTTGTGGTAATTTGTTATGGCAGCCCTAGGAGACTGATATAGTAGGGTAGGGGAGCTTTTCCTGCTCCTCAACTCAAGAGAGTGGAACTTAAAGGAAACCATTTGGATCCTTGACAAGGATAAATCTGAAGTGTGATACATGCCTGAGAAAGCCAAAAGGGGAGGTGAAGCCACTGGGCTGAGAAAGCAGAGGAGACAGAGAGATCTCTGCTTTCTCATGGATGAGAACCTGAAGAGATAGAGCGAATGTCAGAACCAGACTCAGATATGGTACAGATATTATTATTGGACAGGGAATTTGAAATAACTGTGATTAATATGTTAAGAGATCTAATGGAAAAAGTAGACAATGTGCAAGAACACAAGGGTAATGTAAGCAGAGCAATGGAAATTCTAAGATCCAAAAGGAAATTCTAGAAATCAAAAGCACAACAGAAATGAAGAATGCTTTTGATGGGTTCATAAATAGACTTAACAAAGCCAAGGAAAGAGTCAGTGAGCTTGAAGATAAGTCAATAGAAGCTTCACAAACTGAAATGCAAAGAGAAAAAAAAATAATAGGAAAAAACAGAACAGAACATATAGGAACTGTGGGATACTTTCAAAAGGTATAACAAAGAAAGACATAATTGGGATACTGGAAGGAGAAGGCAGAGAAAACAGAAGAGAAGAAAAATTTGAAGTAATAATGTCTGAGAATGTACAAATTTAATGACAGATACCAAACCACAGATCCAGGAAGCTCAGAGGATACCAAGCAGAATGAATACCAGAAAAACAACACCTAGACATATCATAGTCAAGGTATAGAAAACCAAAAATGAAGAGAAAGATTCTTGCAAGAATACAGGGGAAAAATGCACCTTACCTACAAAGGAACAAGGATAAGAATTACAATGGACTTCTTGTCAGAAGCCATGCGAGAGAGTAGAGTGTAAAAAAATATATATAATAGAATAAAATATATAAGACCTTGATAGAAACAAAAATCCTCCAACCTATAATTCTCTATCCAGCAAAATTATCCTTCAATCATGAAGGAGAAATAAAGGTGTTCTTAGACAAAGAAAAACTGAGGGAATTCATCAGCAGCAGACCTGTCCTACATGAAATATTAAAAGATTTTCTTCAGGCAGAAGGAAAAAGATATAGGTCAGAAATGTGAATCTACAAAAATAAAGGAAGAACATCAGAGGAGGAATAAAGGTAAAATTAAATCTTTCTTTTTCTTGGTGACACATCCCAAAGTAATTTGGGCAGAGAATAAAAATATGTGCAGGGCCCCCCTGAGGAGCTGGGGAAAAATGCAGAAGTGTTGGACTTCCTCACCTGGATTGTTGCTGATGTTCTCACAAACATTGAGGACTGACAGTTTGATGTGCTGAGCCCTCTATCTTGGGGCTTGCCGTTATGGAGCTCATTACTGCAAAGGAGAGGCTAAACCTGCTTATAATTGTGCCTAAGAGTCTCCCCCTGAGTACCTCTTTGTTGCTCAGATGTGGCCCTCTCTCTCTAGCTAAGCCAACTAGACAGGTGAACTCACTCCCCTTCCCACTACGTGGGACCTGACTCCCAGGGATGTAAATCTCCCTGGCAATGCAGGATATGACTCCCGGGGATGAATCTGGACCCAGCATCAGGGGATTGAGAACATCTTCTTGACCAAAAGGGGGAAACAAAATGAAACAAAATAAAGTTTCAGTGTCTGAGAGATTCCAAATGGAGTCGAGAAGTCACTCTGATGGGCACTCTAACACACTATATAGATAACCCTTTTTAGGTTTTAGTGTATTGAAGTGGCTAGAAATAAATACCTGAGCCTATCAAACTGCGACCCAGTTACCTTGACTCTTGAGGACGATTGTATGACAATGTAGCTTACAAGGGGTGACAGTGTGATTGGGAAAGCCTTATGGATCACACTCCCTTTATTCAGTGTATGGATGGATGAGTAACAAAATGGGGACAAAAACTAAATGAAAAATATGGTGGGGGGGGATGATTTGGGTGTTCTATTTTACTTTTATTTTTTATTCTTATTTTTGCTTTTTCTGGTTTAGGGAAAATGTTCAAAAAATAGATTGGGGTGATGAATGCACAATTATATGATGGTACTGTGAACAGTTGATTGTACACCATGGATGATTGTATGATATGTGAGTATATCTCAATAAAATTGAATTTTAAAAAGTCTTTCTTTTACTTATTATTAATCAAAAAGATAATTGTTTAAAGGAATAATAGTAACAATGTGACATAATTTTTGCATATGGAATAGTGAAATGAATGACCAAAATATCATAAGGGAGGAAGGAATTGGAAATACTCTGTTATAAGGTACTTGTACTACGTGTGAAGCAGTATATCGCTAATTGAAGGCAGATTTATATTAGTTTAAAATGTGTTTTGAAACTTTAGGGCAACCACTAATTTATTTTTTAAAGAAATGTAACTGATATAGTAAGAGAGGAGACAAAAGGGAGCCATATGAAATGCTCAATTAAAATCAGAGAAGGCAGACAAAGATGAAAAAAAAGAAAACATTGGAAAAATGCAGCAAATAGAAAACATTAACAAAGATGGTAGTTATTAATCCAGCTATAATAATAACCAATTTTAATGTGAATGGTCTAAATCAACCAATGAAAACACAAAGGTTGTCAGAGTAGATTAAAAAACAAAACTAAAACCCAAACTATATGCTGTCAACAAGAAACCACTTTAAATATAAAGACTCATATAGGTTAAAAGTAAAGGGAGGGGGGTAGATACACCATGTTAACATTAATCTAAAAGCTATAATAGCAATATAAATTTCAGATAAAGTGGACTTCAGAACAAGGAAAATTACTAGGATAAAGAGGGACATTATATAATGATAAAGGGGTCAATTCTCCAAGAAGACATAACAATCCTAAATGTGTATGCAGCTAACAAGACAGCATGAAAATAGACACAGCAAGAACTGATAAAACTAAAAAAATCCACTATTACAGTTGTAAACTTCAACAGTCTTCCTTTAGTAATTGACAGATCAAGTAGGCAGAAAATATAGTTAACCTGAACAACATTATCAATCACCTAGAACTAAATGACATCAATAGAATATTACATCCAACAACAGCAGAATGTACATTCTTCTCAAGCTCATATGGAATGTTCACCAAGACAGACCACATTCTGGACCATAAAACACACCTTAACACAGGTAATATGTGTTCTCAGACTACAATGGAATTAAACTAGAAATTAATAACAGAAAGTTAGCTGGAAATAAGAAAGTATATGGAGATTAAACAACACACTTCTAAATAATACATGAGTCAAAAAAGAAGTCTTAAAAGAAATTTTTAAATGTTTTGAAATTTAAAATATTTTCTTTAAATAAAATGAAAATACAACTTATCGACATTTGTAGGGTGCAGCAAAAGCAGTGCTTAAAGGGAAATTTCTTTACTATGGTAAAATATATGTATACCATAAAATTTACTATTTTAACCATTTTTAAGTATACAATTCAGTGGTATTAATTACATTTACAATGTCATGGTACTATCACCACCTTCCATAACTAAAACTTTCACCTATTAAGCAATAATTTACCATTCCACCATCCCCCATCCCTGATAGCCTCTAATCGACTGTCTGCCTCTATAACTTTGCATATTCTAGATATTTGATATAAGTAGAATCTCACAATATTTGTCCTTTTGTGTCTGGCTCTTATCACCTAGCATAATGTTCTCAAGCTTTATCCTTGTTGTAGCATGTATGAGAACTTCATTCCTCTTTACGACTGAATAGTATTCCATTGTATAGACATATCACACTTTATTCATGCATCTGTTTATTAACACTCAGGTTGTTTCCACTTTTTGGCTAATGTGAATAATGAACACTGGTGCACAAGTATTTGTTTAGGGTATATGACTAAGAGTGGAATTGCCAGATCATTTGGTAATTCTGTATTGAACTTTTTGAGCAAATTGCCTAACTGTTTTCCACCTTAGCTGCACCATTTTACATTCCCACAAGCAAATGCACAAGAATTCCAGTTTCTCCACATCCTAGCCAACACTTGTTATTTTCTGCTTTTTTGATAATAGCCATCCTAGTGGGTATGAAGTGGTAACTCATTGTGATTTCAAGTTCCATTTCTTAAATAAAAGTTTATAGCATTGAATTCATATATTTGAAAAAAAGAAAGCTTTAAAATCAATTTAAGCTCCGACCTTAGCTGGAGAAGGAAGAGCATTTTAAGCCTAAAGCAAGCAGAGAGATATAAATAATATTTAGAGCAGGATCAATTAAATTGAAAACACGAAATAGAGAAAAATCAATGAAACCAAAATCTGATTCTTTGAAAAGATCAATAAAAGTGATATATCTCTAGCCAGGCTAGCCAAGAAAAAAAAAATAGATACAAATTACCAATATCTGAAATGAAAGAGGGGGTCATCTTTACTGATCCTATGGTATTAAAAGAATAGTAAAGGAATATTATGAATAGGTCTGTGCCCATACATTTGATTTCTTAGATGAAAAGGGGTAATTCCTCAAAAGTCACATACCAGCAAGACAGACACTAGAAGAAATAGATAACCCAAATAGGTCTGTGTCTATTAAAAAGTTGCATCAGGAATCAACAGCCTTCCCAAAAAGAAAGCACCAGGCCCAGATGGCTTCACTGATGAATTCTACCAAATATTTGAGAAGGAAATTATACTAATTTTCCATCATCTCTTCTAGAAAATAGAAGCAGAAGGGGAAATCCTAACTTATTTTATGTGTCCAACATTAGCCTAATAACAAAGCAGATAAAGACATTAAAAGAAAGGAAAACTACAGACCAAAATCTCTCAAGAACACAGATGCAAAAATTCTCAACAAAATTAGCAAATTGAATCCACCGTGATTATACACTACGACCAAATGGAATTTGTTCCACATACGCAAGCCTGGTTCAACATTCGAAAATCAATCAGTGTGATCCACCACATCCTCAGGCTAAAGAAGAAATATATGAACACATCAATTGATGCAGAAAAAGCATTTGACAAAGTCCAACCCGTGTCCATAATAAGAACTCTCAGCAAACTAGAAATAGAGAGGAACTTCCTCAACTTAATAAAGAACACCTACAAAAAGCCTATAGTTAACATGATACTTAATGATGAGAAACTGGATACTTTCCCCCTAAGATGAGACACAAGATAAGGAAGTCCCCTCACTATTCTATTCAAAATTGTACTGGAAGTTCTAACAAATTAGGGAAGAAAAGGAAATAGAAGATATACAAATTGGAAAGGAAAAAATGCAAATGTATTTATTTGCAGATTACATGATATCTATATTAAAAAAATCCCAACAATTTAGCAACAACAACAACAAAAATCTCCCAGAACTAATAAGTGAATACAGTAAGGTTGCAGGATGCAAGGTTAACATACAAAAGTCAATTGCTTTCCTATATACCAGAAATGAACAACTGGAATTTGAAATTTTAAAAATACCACTTACTATAGTTCCAACAGAAAAAGAAAAGAAATAATTAGGTATAAATTTAACAAAATACATATAGACTCTATATGAGAAAACTATAAAAATCCAAGGAAAGTAATCAAAGAAAATCTAAATAAATGAAAAGATAGTCTATGTTCATCGATTGAAATACTCAATATTGTTAATGTATAAATTCTCCCCAATTTAGTCTGTAATTCAGCACAATCCCAATCAAAATCCCAGCAAGGGATTTTTTTTTTTTTTTTTCGTGTTTCTGCAGCTATTTTACAACTATGAAGGGATTAGTTTCAAGACCACAGCCAATATGCTGCGGGTGATCAAGCCAAAAGAAGGAAAGAACTTGGGTCTTTGATGGTATTATTGAACCATGAAATACTTTTGAAAAGGGCCTATCTACAGATTTCTTATTATGAGAGATAAATGTTGAGATAAGACTTTTTTAATGATATATATTCACATATCATACAATCATCCAGGCATACAATCAACTGTTCACAGTACCATCATATAGTTGTGCATTCATCACCCCAATCTATTTTTTTAACATTTTCCTTAAACCAGAAAAAGTAAAAATAAGAATAAAAAATAAAAGTAAAAAAAAGAACACCCAAATCATCACCCCTCACCACCCTATTTTTTGTTTAGTTTTTGTCCCCATTTTTCTACTCATCCATCCATACACTGGATAAAGGGAATGTGATCCACAAGCCTTTCATAATCACACTGTAAGCTACATTGCTATACAACTGTCTTCAAGAGTCAAGTCTACTGGATTGCAGTTTGATAGTTTCAGGTATTTACTTCTAGCTAGTCCAATGCATTAAAACCTAAAGAGGGTTGTCCATATAGTGCATAAGAGTGCCTACCAGAGTGACCTCTCAACTCCATTTGAAATCTCTCAGCCACTGAAACTTTAATTTGTTTCATTTCACATCCCTCTTTTGGTCAAGAAGATGTCCTCAATCCCACGATGTCGGGAGTCATATCCTGCGTTGCCAGGGAGATTTACACCCTGGGAGTCAGATCCCACATAGCTGGGAGGGCAGTGAGTTCACCTGCCTAGATGGCTTAGCTAGAGAGAGAGGCCACATCTAAGCAACAAAGAGATATTCAGGGGGAGACTCTCAGGCACAATTATAAGCAGGTTTAGCCTCTCCTCTGCAATAACAAGCTTCCTAAGGGCAAGTTCTGAGTTAGATGGCTTGACACATCAAACCGCCAGTCCTCAACATTTGTGAGAACAGCAGCAACAATCCAGTTAAGGAAGCCCAACACCTCGACATATGCCCCAGCTCCTCAGATGGGCCCTGTGTGTATTTTTATTCTCTGCCAAAATTACTTTAGGATGTGTTGCTATTTCACACTAACCTATACAAACCTACCAGGTCTCACTACCTTTTCAAAGTTCCATGTAATTATGGTATTTGTACAAACTATGTGAGTTAAATTGTTTAGGAAATATAGATCCTGCACCAACTAAAGATCTCTTCCCTTGGTCTTACATGGAATTTGAAGTTTGAAAACACAGTCAGTTTCGTCCTTTACCCTTCCAGCAAGGAATTTTATAGATATCAATAAAATGATTCTAAAGTTTTCATGGAAAGGTAAGAGACCCAGATTAGCCAACACAATACTGAAAAAGAGGATCAAAGTTGAAGGACTCATACTATCCAATTTCAAGACTTACTATAAAGCTACAGGAATCAAGATACTGTGGTGTTGGTGAAAAACTAGACAAATTGATCAATGGAATAAAATAAAAACCCAGAAATAGACTGACATAAATGTAATAGATTGATCTTTGACAAAAGAACAAAGACAATTCAATAGAGAAAAGATAGCCTTTTCAACAAATGGTACTGGAACAATTGGACATTCATATTTAAAAAATGACCCAAGATATAGAACTTACACCTGTCACAAAAATTAACTTGAAATGCGTCATAGTGAACCTAAATGTAAAATTCAAAATTAAAGTACTTCTAGAAGAAAATATAGGAGAAAATCTAAGTGACCTTGAGTTTGATACAAAAACACCATCCATGAAATAATAAATTGATGTTAGACTTTATTTAAATTAAAAACTTCTCTGCAAAAGACAAACCATAGATTGGGAGAAAGTATTTGCAAAATGAATTTTGGATATAGGACTGTATACAAAATACACAAAGAACTCTTAAAATTCCGCAGTAAGAAAACAAGAACCAAAAAATCCCACAATTAACAATGGACAAAAGATCTGAACAGACACCTCATCAAAGAAATTACATAGATGGCAAATGAGTATATAAAATGATACTGAACATCATTTGTCATTAGGGAAATGCAAATTAAGATAATGAGATACCACTACATGTCTGTAGGATAGCTAAAATCCAAAAAAAAAAAAAAAACCTGAAAAAAAAAACAGTTACTGTCAAGGATGTAGTACAACAGGCACTCACATTCATTGCTGGTGAAAATGCAAATGCTCAGCCACTTTGGAAGACAGTTTCATAATTCTTTACAAAACTAAACATAACCTTACCATTTGATCCAGCAATTCTACTTCTAGGCATTTGCCCAATTAATTTGAAAACTTATTCCTATGCAAAACTGGCATGTGAATGTTTATAGCAGCTTTATTCATAATTACCCAAAACTGGAAGCAGCCAAGGTATCCTTCAATAGTTGAATAACCATAGGTGAATGGATAAGCAAACTATGGTACATCCTTACAATGGAATATTATTTGGTGATAAAAAAAAATGAGCTGTCCAGCTGGGGAAAAAGAAAAAAAAAAAAAAACCATGTATGAATCTTAATTGCATCTCTCAAGGAAAAGAGTCTGAAAAGTTTACATACTATATGATTCCAATTATATGACATTTGGAAAAGGCAAAACTACTGAGACAATAAATATTTTAAAGACCTCTAATGCTTTAAAATTTTTTCTGGAACATTAAAGAATGTAGCTCTGTAAGTTCATTCATTGAGGTACCCCTTTTTTTCCAAACAGATAGCAATAATGTACAAAATATGCAACCAGAAAATTAGACATAGCCAGGCTCAAAAATAAATTAAACATCTCCATGCACTGGGAAACAGGACAGTTACACAAAGCAAGAGCCTCAGCTAAAGACTAGGACAAACTCTGCTTGGAAGCTGACCACAACCCCTGGAAGTTTATCTTCTGCAAGGTGGCTGGGTCTAAAATTGATCCTTTGCAGCCAGAATCATCGCTAGAAGTCAGGGACTACACACCAGTGTTCCTCCACCTGTGAAAGATGGCTTAAGAAGCATTGCCATCTGCTACCAGGAACAAGTCTCACATGAAGCTGTGGTCCTAGGGAGGCAGAGGATACAGCACAGTTTATGACCAGGAACCAAACTGCCCACTTACAGCTTGGCAACATGCTTGCCATTTCTTCAATATCACCATGGAACAGGAACCCTACATTGCCAAAATAAAACTGGTTCAGGACTGAGGGGACTGGGTAGGACCACTTATACTGGGATGAAGGAAGAGAGAAAGAGAGGGAGAAGGAAAAGAGATAAAGAGGGAGGGAGGGAGGGAAGGAGAGAGAGAGAGAGAGAGAGAGAGAGAGAGAGAGAGAGAGAGAGAGAGAACCCTAGAGACTCTTACTCTCAAAATGAGCCTGCAAACAAAATTCCAAAACACATTTTAAAAATCTTAAAATTAAGAAAGAGAAGAAGTTATAAATATTGGGGTATACATTGACTCCAGATGAAATTAAAACCTGTAAATTAGTCCTTTTAGGATCCTTAAAGTAATCAATGAAAACATAACATCTATAGAGAACTAGCAATATGAAATACAAACAGACAGACATGATAAGAATAAAACAGCTTATGGGAAAAGTCCATTTAGAAATCTAGGAAACAAAAAAAAAATGTAATCATTTGAACAAATTCAGTAGATAGATAACCCACAGATTGGATTAGTAGCAGAGAAATAGTGGACTGAAAAAATAGTGCCAAATTTATCCATGAAGAAGCACAGAGAGAAAGATTTAAAAAAAAAAAATGGAACAACAGTTGAGATACCATGGACATATTGAAAGGCTCTATAATATATTTTACAGTGCCGGAAGAAGATAATACAGGGAATGTTGGAAAAGCAATTTTTGAAGATATAAGGATGAGAGAATGTACCAGAACCAAAAGAAGGCATGTGACCTCAGATCAGAAGTCCTCTTCAAGTTCTCAACAGACAAACAGAGGTGAATCTGTACCTACACACCTTATTTTAAATAGCAGAACAATAGTGATAAAAAAGAAAGCCCAAGAGCAAGCAAAATAAAAAAAATTAATAACATTATCTACAAAGGAATAATAATTAGGTTGACATCAGGCACACATCAGCAACAATTATGCCAGATACAATGGAGTAAATTCTTCAGAGTCCTATGTAAGGCAATTGTAAACTAGACTTTTATACCCAGCTAAATTTTAATGCAAGTGATGATAAAATAGACATTTTCCAGCATACAAAGACTAAGAGAGTTTATCAGCCATAAAAGTGTGTAATTCAGCAATAAGAAAAGTGAACCCAGCAGAAAGCTGTGCGATTCAAGGCACAATAATGAACACAGAAATTAATAAAATGTGTTGATAAATGTAATTAACTATAGACTGTAAAACCCAATAACTTGTGTATAGAAAAGTGAAACAAATTCTAAGCATCACTATCAGTTGGGAAGCCTTTTTGGGGGGTGTTGATGGGTACCTGTGAGGTCAGCTGTGTTGACCTGGGAGAGGCCAGCCCTGTGGTAGATGCTCCTGAACAAGAGGTGCCAAACAAGCTTGATGTCAAGGCCTCTTCAGAAATGGAAAGTGTGGAGGCTCCCACAGAGATGTGTTTACCTATCCCTTTGCCTGGATTTGAGGAATCTCCTAATAAGACAAAGCTCCCTCCAGAGCAGGAAAGCCACTCTAGACTGGAACGACAGGATTTCTTCAGAGATGTCAAAGGTTTCAAAGCCTAGGGCATCCAAGCCTGGCAGGAAGAGAGGTGGTAGAACATGAAAAGGCCCCCAAAGGCCCCAACAACCTAGTCCTCCATCAGCCCCTCTGGTTCCTGGTCTCTTAGAACAATCCAACCCTCTTTCCACCCCTATGCCTAAGAAACGAGGTCAAAATTCCAAGGCAGAGCTGCTAATGCTGACATTGTCAAAAAGCCTAGATCAGCCAGAATCTCCACTTCTGTGATGGTTAGGTTCATGTATTAACTTGCCCAGGTGATGGTGGCCGGGTGTCTAGTCAAAAATGCACTGGCCTAACCATTACTGCAAGGACATTTGGGGCTGGTTAATAAACCAGAAAGTTGGTTTATTAAATCATCAGTCAGTTGATTGCATTTGTGACTGATTATGTCAAGAAGGGAGTGTCTTCAGCAAGGAGATAATTCAATCAGCTGGATTTAACCCAATCAGTTGAAGACTTTTAAGGGAGAAGAGAGAGAGCTTTCACTTCTTCAGCCAGTCAGCCTTCCTGGGGAGTTCATTGAACACTTTCATTGGAGTTGCCATCTTGCTACCTGCCTGATGGAATTTGGACTCATGCATCCTGCCCCACAGAAGTTGGACTTGTGCATCCCCACAGTTGAGTGAGACACTTTTATAGAATCTCATATTTACAGATATCTCCTGTTGGTTCTGTTTCCCTAGAGAACCCTAACTAATACAACCTTCAAAGAGGGCTCCTGAGGACTTTGAGACTCCTCCTGGGGAATGACCCCACCAAAGAGCTGCCCAAGTGGCACTTCTGTATCTTCAGGAATTGGCTCAGAAGCTGTCAACAGCCCTGCCTGCTCCAGTGTCCTGTCCTGAGAGCCCCAAGTTGACCTGCCCCACCAAACTGAAGAAAAGCTGGCAGCAGGTAGCTGGTCAGGGTGGAGAAGAGAATGATACTGAATGGGATGAAGACTGTTCTCCAGGTTGAGGCTGGAGATAGGGAAGAAAGTGAGGCCCCAAGTGAGTGCTCCTCTGACCCTGAGCCTCTCTTGCCCAGAAGCACCCCCCGAGAATCCACTTCAGGGAAGCAGGAGCCGCACTGCTGAGGTGTGGCTCCCGGTGGCTTACTGAATCACATCATGGCTCCTGTTTGGAAGTGCCTCCACCTCACCAAGGACCTCCAAGAACAAAGGCATTCATACTGGGGTTTTGCTGAATGGATTCCTTTGGCCTGGCAGTGGCAATTGTTATCTGAAATTGAGGCAGCTCCCTGCCTGCCCCAGGAGAAGTCACCACTCTTCTCTGTACAACACAAAGGGCCTCCTGAAGATGGCACCCTTTACCGAATAAACAGATTTAGCCTGATCACAGCACACCCTGAGCACTGGAATGTGTCCTTCTTCATGGGGGGACCACACTGGGCTGTCGACTGGTGCCCATGCCAGAGGGGGCAGCAGCCTCACAATATGTGGCCCTTTTCTCCAACCCTGGCATGAATGACGTACCCTCTGAGCCTTGGGAACCTGCAGCAAGAAAGCTGTCCTAGCAACAAGGCCCACTTTGTCTATAGGATTGCTTGTGACCATGGATGCATCTGGGACCTCAAGTACTGCCCCAGTGGAGCATGGGAACTTCCAGGCACCCCTTGGAAGGCTCCTCTCCTGCCCCAGGTCTCTTGGCTCTTGCCTGCTCAGACAAGAAGGTGCTGCTGTTCAGTCTGCCCCATCCTGAGTCCCTGCTGGCTCAGCAGTCCCCAGGTGCAATGAAGCCTGCCTGTTGCAATGTGTAGCAACCCTTCAAGTGGGATCTATGCAAGCTGCAGACCCCTGTGAGTTGGTCAGTGCCTTAGCCTTGCCAGGATGCCCTCCCCCTCCCCTCAAGCTGCACCACCACCTGGCTGCTGGATACTATAATGGCATGGGGTTTTCTGGAACCTTCCCACTAATTCACATCTGCAGTGGATATGGCTATCTGATGGTTCCTTGAAGCTCTACCCCTTCCAGTGTTTCCTCACTCATGACCACACTGTATGTACCCTTTAGTGGTGTAAAGCTAACAGTCACTTCCTGGTCTCTGCTGGGAGTGACCAGAAATCAAATTTTGGGAACTTCAGTGGCCTTATGGATCAATAAACCCTATCAAGTTCTTTGAGTACAGAGATGGCCTGGCTGCTCCCCTATAATGGTGTCACTGTGGCTTGGGACAACTGCTATGCTTCTTATGGGCTCTGTGGAACTCATTATATTGATGCTGGTGACTTTGGTTTCAAGGCATATTTCACTGCTCCTCGAAAAGGCACTGTCTGGTCTTTCAGGATCAGACTGGCTTGGGACCATAGACACAGGAGATATATCCAAAGAGCTCATTGCAGCTATATTGCCTGATATGGCATCAAACACAATAAATGTCAAATGACCTGTTGAGCAAAGATTCATTATATATAAAGCAGATCTGATGCCATATCAAGAAAGCCAGGAAGGCCAAGATCACTCTTCTGCTTCATCTGGGGTCCCCAGTCCTCCCAAGGCTCAAACTTACACTGAAACCATCAACATCACTACCTGCTCTTTCAAGGCACAGATTTGGGTTTGTTCCATGATCTCCCCTGTAGGGAAACAGTGCTGCATATCCAGCAGGTAAAGAGGCACTCTCAGTTCTGCCTGTACAGGCTGTAGCTGGGGGCTATTCATAAGGTACATTTCAGCCCAAACATGGGCTCCTGAGGATGGCTGGTATCTAGGGGGCAGTCAGGGCTGGTTTGGATCCATTTTGTCTGTGGACTCATCTCCCACTGGGCCACCGTATGCAGTTTGAAAGCCAAGCCCACTTCAGTTCTATGTTCCAATTGTCCTTCCTGCCTAAAGGGCCTGGCTTCCCTTCAACCAGCCATCACCTTCTGCCCAGTCCCTAGTCTTGGTCCACACAGGCCCCTTGGAATGAAGTCGGTCAGGAACAAATGGCCCCCGTGCACAGAGTCAGAGGAACCAGGGCCTTCCTGGACAGTGATTGCTCCGGTTTGCTAATGCTGCCATTCTGCAAAACACCAGAAATGGATTGGCCTTTATAAAGGGGATTTATTTGGTTACAAAGTTACAGTCTTAAGGCCATAAAGTGTCCAAGGTAAGTCATCAACAATAGGGTACCTTCATCGAAGAAAGGCCAATAGCACCCAGAAAAACTCTGTTAACTGGGAAGACATGTGGCTGAAGTCTGCTGATCCCGGATTGTGTTCCAGTTTCTCTTTCAGCTCCTGTGCATTCTTCAAAATGTTGCTCTTGGAGCAGCGTTTTGTCCTCTCTTAGCTTCTCTGGAGCAAAAGTCTGCTTTCTGTGGCCATCTTCAAAATGTCTCTCTAAGTTGCTCTGATTTCCTTCTGTTTGTCAGCGCTTTTATATGGCTCCAGTGATTTCATTCAGACCCACCCTGAATGCGTGGGGTAACACCTCCATGGAAATTATCCAATCAAAAGTCTTACCCACAGTTGGTTGAGTCACATCTCCATGGAAACAATCAGTAGGTTCCAACCTAATCAACACTAATATGTCTGCCCCCACAAGATTGCATCGAAGAACATGGCATCTGGGGGATATAAAACATCCAAAGAGGCACAATGATGCTGCCCTTGCCTGGACCTTTTCTTCTGGCCTCTCCAGGACTCTTCAGATTCCTTTCCCTCCACAGACTTCTCCAATGATCACAGCCCCCTGTGGGCAGAGGGGCCTTCCCTCCATGAATTCTCAAGGCTCCCCAGCCTAAAACTATGGCTCACAAGAAACACTCAGGCCTGAGCTGGGCTTGGGAGTCAATTTGCTTGTATTGAGCATATTGTCAAATGGGTAAAGCCAAGTAAAAGTACTGGGTGTTTTGAGTTCACATGTGAGTGGATGTTTGGTGAATTCGAAAGGATCTCTGCATGCAGATTCTTGTCTGACCATATTCCAGGACCCAGTGTTACTGCCTTCCCAAACTTTCTCTTTAGAGTAACCAACACACAAGCTTGTAAGGGATGATGTTTATTGGGCTGAAGCTGCTTATAGTATTTCTTTAACTGAGGAACACCGTGAATACCCTACCAATAGGACAGTGACTCAGATCTTACTTGCTCCTGCTCATGAAATATTCCCCATCACTGGTCATCTGACCCTACTTGAACACTCCTAGACAGTCATGTTTTAAAAGATCTTCTTTATATCAAGTCAAAGAGTATATGTCTATAAATTTTATCCATGGGTGTTAGGAAGAATCTATTCATTCTTCCCTGTGCTTGTCCTTTTAAGTATTTAACCATAGCTATCATGTGTTTCCCAAGTCTTTTCTTCTCTAGATTAAATATCTTCTGTTACTTCCAAAAAAAAAATTGATTGGTGGTTATGTTCGATAGACAGATAAAGTGTGCTAAGGTTCTTGTTTTATTTGTGATTTTAGGCTTTTTGCATGAAGATTATATATGCTAAAACTTGAAGGATAACTGTTAGAAGAATAGGGAAACAATCAGCAGAGAAGGGGGGAAGAATATTGAAAAACTTAACAATCCAAAAGAAATCAGGAAAGAAAATAAAGCAGCAAATAAAGAGGATGGTAAATAAAACACAAAAATATGTGTTAAAAATTAGTCCAAATACGCTATTTATCACATAAATGTAAATGGCTTAACTGACCTATTGTAAGAAAGATTCTATCAAAGTGAATTTTATAAGTTCAGTTATACACTGATTACAAAGCTAAACCTCAGAGAAAATCAAGGAAAATAAAAACATATACCAAGGAAATGCTAACGAGAAGAGAGTTGGTATAGCATAATTAAAGCAGACAACTTATAACTTGTATTTTTACTCTCTTTCCAATGTATTTTGATGAATAGTTCTTACTTTTTTAGAGGTAAATTTGTCAATATTTCCTTTCATAGTTAACACTTGTTATGTCTTAACATATTCTTCTGTTCTCCAGGATCAAATGATATTCACCTATATTTTCTATCAAACATCGTAAAGTTTTGTTTTCAGCATTTAAGTTTGTGAGCCATCTGAGTTAATTTTCTGTATGGTATTAAGTAGGGATCAAGTTCAATTTTATTTTTGTATATGAAAACCTTTTTTTTCCACATCTATTTATTGAATAAGCATCTCTTTTCTACACTGATCTCTCATCCCAAATAAGTGAGTCTGTTTCTGGAGTCTTATTCTATTCCAAAGTTCAAATTGTCTATCACTGCTCCCGTATTATATTATCTTAATTACTAGCTTCATAATAAGTCCTAATAGCTGGTAGGACAAGTCTTTCCTCACTCTTTCTCTTTAGAAACTATTGACTACTTTTGGCCTCTTATTTTTCTGTATTAGACAATAAAGATCTAAATGGAGAGATCTGTTATGTTCATGGGTAGAAAGATATCATAAAGATGTGAGTTCTCCCTAAATGAATCGATATATTCAGTAAAATTCCAATCACAATTCCAGCAAGGCACTCATGGAACTTGATAGGCTGATTCTAAAATATATATTCTCTTTAATATGGTAATTCTATTTCTACTAATCCATCCCATACATACTTACATAAGCAGCCAAAGTTCATGTATGAGGAGATTCACTGTAGTGTTATTTATACTAGGAAAAAAAGATTAGAAATGATCTACATGTGAACCAAGAAGGAAATTATTAAATAATGTAGCATCCATATGAAGAAATACCATAAACAAATTTTTAAAAGAGCAAGGCAGATCCATATACTTATATACCATGATCTCCAAAGTATATCAAGTGAAAAAGAAAATAGCAGAATAATAATTAAAATTATACTTTTATGTTATTATTTTTAATTATTATAATTAATAACATTAGTAGTTACTGAACAGCTACTATGAGCCAGGCACCTTCTCAGTGACAGATCATGGCTGAGATGGTTTTAGCCTGAAGAAGTGTTAAGATGTTACATTATGGGTCATTTATCATGGCCAAAGAAAAGGGCAGTGAAGTGGAGGTAGCACACTTAGTGTTCAGGAAGAGGGAGGCAAGCAAGGAGAGACCATGGAAAAAGTATGAGCAATCCTCTTCACCATTCCACTCAATGGCCAGAGAAGAGGGATCCAGGAAGGAAATCAACATTGGAACAGGAATTAAAAGATAGATCGGTTAAGTGTCGCAAAGGAGAAGAACAGGGTACAACAGAAGTCTACACAAAAGAAATGATTTAGTTGGGGCTCTTTTGGTTTCAAGTAGCGGAAAACAAACTCAAACTGCATTAAGCAAAAAGGTGAATTTATTGGCTCAGGTATCTGCAAAGTCAAAGAGAAGATCCAGCTTCAGGCATGATTTAATCCAGTCCTTCAAAAGGTTTCATGGAACTTTCTCTCCCTTCATTTCTTGGCTCTCTTTCCATCCATGTGGGATTCACATGCAAACTATAGAGTGAGGGGAAATGCTGCTTATGATTACATCAAGATTAAGGTTTTATGTTCAGAGGATACCACACACAAAGTCAAGAGATAGATGACAGAGAGAGAGAAGATATTTGGAATGTCAATAAGTGATAAGTTAATAGCTAGATATACAAGGAACTCTTGCAAATCAACAATAAAAAAGACAAGGACTCCAATATTTATCTTTAGATAAGTAAAGGGGATAAAAAAGGCACTCACGAAAAGGACAACCAAGTGGCCAACAAATATATTTTTAAAATACTCAATTTCGTTAGTAATGAGAAAAATGCAAAGTTAAAACAATGAGATATCATTTTATACCTAACAGATTGGGAACATTAGACTATCAGATAATACCTAATGTTGCTAAATATGCAGGGATACGAGGACCCTCCTGCACCACTGGTGGGCATGTAGACCAGGGCAGCCAATCTGGAGAACAATTTGGTGGTGATTATAAAAATTAAGCATCCATGTAGCCTGTGACCCAACAATCCCACTCCTGGTTTATGCCCTAGAGAAACATTCATAGGCCCATTGGTGTCATGTACAAGGACATCCGTCAGTTTTACATGTGGATACAGGGTGTTGGAAAATGAATAAATAAAATGAGGTAGATGCACACATAGAATACTAGAAAACATTCAGAAGCAGTGAACTAGATGCTATTGCAGTAATGTAGATCTTCAAAATAAAACTAAGTAAAAAAATAAATAATATCTCTAGGAGAGCATCATTTATGTACATTTAAAACATATGATATATAAAACTGCACAATTGCCTTTTAAAACAATGTCAAAGGACATATCCCAAATATGTGGGTTCTCAAAGATTGGGGAGGAAATATAGGAAGTCGCCATTAAAGAGAAAATATAAAATAAATGTGAAGTAAACAAAATATCCTTGGATGGATTTTTATACTGTGACATGAACTGAGGAGATAATTAACTCAAATCCCTATCATAATTAAAATAAAAGAATGATAGACCTATGAGTTTCATTGGTACCACTTTCAATTCTTTTCACTATTTTTATTTGTCTCCAATTTTTTCAATAATTATGACTTTTATAGTCTATTAACCTTCTACTAAGGAAGGTGAGGATTTAGCACCTTTTATTACCACCTCCACTCTCCCATCTCACCCTCCCATATAATTACAGTAAAATTTTTAGTTTATTTAATAGTGTTTACCTGATCATGATTGTATAAATAGTGCTTACACTGCTATGCCAATTAGTATACTAGAATTAGATTTCCTTTCTCATATAACTTTTAAATTTTTTCCTGGAAGAAAAAACTGTCTTTTTTTTCTTTCCTTAGTATTCTATATACCTATCACCAATTATTCCCAAATTGTCTGAAAAACAATCCAAAGTTGCTCTCAGTATGGTAACACTTTATCAGATAATCTATTAGCTCCATTCTTAACCTAAACCCTTTATCCCATTCATTGCATCTATACTGGTTACTCTCTAGGGCCTGTTACTTAACTAAACTATATTTCAATTCACCAGAATCATGGAAATATCCCTTTAACTGTTTCCTATGTTGGAGCTCATGTTTCCTTTCTTGATTAGTCTATCATTTTGGTGGAGTGCATGATTCAGTAACTTCCTGAAAAAAGGTTCATGGGAAGTACATTTTTTAAAACCTTGCATGACTTAAAATATTTTCACTATAATTCATAGTTTAACTAGATAGAGAGTTCTAGGTTGGAAATACTTTCCCCTCAGCATTTTGAAAACATTCCCCCATCATCTTCTGACTTACAGTGTCACTATTAAGAAATCAGATGTCCCATTCAAATTCCAGATCTTTTGCACGTGACTTGAGTTTTTCCTCCCTTTTGGAACCTTATATCCCAAGGATTCTGAAATCTCATGATTATGTACTTTGATGTGTGGTTGATAGTATTCAAAGATGGCTTGCATCAGTTCATCCCCTACTTATGGCTGCAAATTAACTCTGACATCCAGAGCTGAGTCTAATTCTCTTTCTCTTGAATTCTGGGCTGTCCTTAGTAACTTGTGTGAACAATAAAATGTGGCAGAACTGAAATTCTGGAATTTCCAACACTATGTCATGAGAGGTCTTGCAGCTTTTGCCTGAGCCTCATGGAACTTGCCTTGGTGTATGCCCTGTCAGAACCCAGCTACACACTGTGAGAAGCTCATGCTATATACAGAGGTCATATGCAGGAGTGAATCCATTGTGGATGGGACCTTTTGAGGACGTTGTTTTTAGTTAAGGTATGGCCAACTGAATTGGGATGAGTTTTACAACCTCAGCTGAGCTCCCAACTGACAGCCACATCAACTTCCAACCGTGAGCATGAGCCATCTTGAACATCCAGCTCGGCTGAGCATTAAGATCACTGCAGCCCCAACTGCCATCTGACTGCAACTTTATGAACAACCCTGAGCATTCTGCCACTATATGACAAGGATCCTTTTGAGCCTTCACTGGGAGTGTCTTCAAAGACCAGATTACTCCCAGCAGTCCATTCAAGACAGTTTAAGCTTTCTTTAACTTGCTCCATAACCTAATCTTGGAAGTGACATCCCATCAACTTTTGCCATAGTCTCTTCATTAGAAGTGAGTCACTAGGTCCAGCCCACACTCAAGGGGAGAGAATTGCACAGGGTGTGAACACCAGAAGGCAGGGATCACTGGGAGCCATTTTAGAGGTTGCCTAACACGGGATAAGAAAAAGCAACTCGCAAAGGACAAAATGCAGAAGTTGAATAAACACAAGAGAAAGTTCTGAACCTCTCTAGTACCCAAGAGAATACAAGTTAAAACAGCAATGACACATCATTTTCACTCCATATTAAGCTAAAAATTTTTTAAAAGTAATAACATTTAGTGCATACAAGGGCATGCAGAAGCTACACATGAAGTTGTGTGGTTTGTGTTGCAATTGTCAGCTTTTAAAGGTAAAGCTAAGAAACGGATGGACAGGGGTACTGACTTAGCAGAACAGTACGAACTGTTAAAGCTTTGGGGGAAACAGTCCATCAGTATCTATTAAAATATTAAATGCCCTAACAAGCTACTTTGTAGCAATATATTAACTAGAAATAAAAGCAGCAGTACTTAAACATTACGTACAAGGATGGAGTTTTAGTTTCCTAGGCTGCTCAAGTAAATACCATGCAAGGGGATTGTTTAAACAATGAGAATTTAATGGCTCACAATTTTGAGTCCAGGAAAAATTCCAAACCAAGATAGCATCAAAACAGTGCTTTCTCCCTGAGAACTGTGGTGTTCTGGAGCTGACTGCTGGGTATCCTTGGTCTTGGGCTCCTTCGTCACATGGCAATGCACATGTCGGCCTCTCCTGGCATCTCCCTTCTCTTCCAGATTCCTTTTATTTCAGCTTCTGGCTGCTTTCTCTTTGGGTTTCTCTCACTATCTGAATTTCATTCTGCTTGTAAGAACTCCAGTAATAGGATTAAGACTCATCCTGATTGAGGGGGACCACACCTTAACTGAAGTAGCCTCATCCAAAAGTCCTAAATAAAATGGGTTCACACCCACAGGAATGAATTAAGTTTAAGAACATGTCTTTCTGGGGTCCATACAGCTCTGAACCATCACAGATGGCCTATTGTAAAATTATCTGTGATGCAAAAACAAAACGGAAAACATCTGCATAAACTTCATTAAGGAAAAGATTGGAAAAATCACAGCCAAACTATGACATGTACTTATCCAACTATTATTTTATGTTTGAGCATAGGGAAAGGTATAGGGTCACATACACCAAACTATTAATATATGCCACCAAAATAGGATTGTATGGGGGGATGGGAGATTATGAATTTTTAATACACCCTCGTAAAATTTGAGTTTTTAAAGCAAACATGTAATACAACTGTTACTAAAACAAAGGTGAAAATAACATTTGAAAGATAAACAAAATTTTTCTTGACTAAGTCCTAACAATTTACACTTCCAGGTGAATTAAAATCATAATGGAGCTTTTTTGCAATGGATTTGCTGCCAGAACACAGATGTCATGAAAAACATCGCTGATTTTTAAGCCAAAATGGAGAAGGGAAAGACTCATATCAACATTGTCATTATTGGACATGTAGATTTGGACAAATCCACCACTACTGGCCACCTGATCTACAAATGTGGTGGAGTCGACAAAAGAACCATTGAAAAATGTGAGAAGGAGGCTGCCAAGATGGGAAAAGGGTCCTTCAAGTATGCCTGGGTCTTGGGTAAACTGAAAGCTGAACGTGAGCGTGGTATCACCATTGATATCTCCCTGTGGAAATTTGAGACCAGCAAGCACTATGTGACCATCATTGATGCCCCAGGACACAGAGACTTTATTAAAAACATGGTTACAGGCACCTCTCAGGCTGACTGTGCTGTCCTGTTTGTTGCTGCTGGAGTTGGTGAATTTGAAGCTGGTATCTCCAAGAATGGGCAGACCCATGATCATGCCCTTCTGGCTTACAAACTGGTTTTGAAACAACTAATTGTTGGTGTTAACCAAGTGGATTCCACTGAGCCACCCTACAGCAAGAAGAGATATGAGGAAATCATTAAGGAAGTCAGCACCTACATTAAGAAAATTGGCTACAACCCTGACAGTAGCATTTGTGCCAATTTCTGGTTGGAATGGTAACAGCATGCTGGAGCCAAGTGCTAACATGCCTTGGTTCAAGGGATGGAAAGTCACCCATAAGGATGGCAATGCCAGTGGAACCACGCTGCTTGAAGCTCTGGATTGCATCCTGCCATCCACTCGTCCAACTGACAAACCCTTGCGTCTGCCTCTTCAGGATGTCTACAAAATTGGTGGTATTGGTACTGTCCCTGTGGGCCAAGTGGAGACTGGTGTTCTCAAACCAGGCACGGTGGTCACCTTTGCACTGGTCAATGTTACAACTGAAGTAAAGTCTGTTGAGATGCACCATGAAGCTTTGAGTGAAGCTCTTCCTGGGGACAATGTGGGCTTCAATGTCAAGAACGTGTCTGTAAAAGATGTTCATCGTGGCAATGTGGCTGGTGACAGCAAAAATGATCCACCAATGGAAGCAGCTGGCTTCACTGCTCAGGTGATTATCCTGAACCATCCAGGCCAGATCAGTGCTGGCCATGCACCTGTGCTGGATTGTCACACAGCTCACATTGCTTGCAAGTTTGCTGAGCTGAAGGAGAAAATTGATCGTCATTCTGGTAAGAAGCTGGAAGATGGCCCCAAATTTCTGAAATCTGGTGATGCTGCCACTGTTGATATGGTTTCTAGCAAGCCCATGTGTGTTGAGAGCTTCTCTGATTATCCTCATCTGGGTCATTTTGCTATTTGGGATATGAAACGTTTTGCTGTGGGTGCCATCAAGGCAATGGACAAGAAGGCTGCTGGAGCTGGCAAGGTCACCAAGTCTTCCCAGAAAGCTCAGAAGGCTAAATAAATATTACCTATAACACCTGCCACCCCAGTCTTAATCAGTGGTGGAAGAATGGTGTGCCACTTTGAATGTATTGTGTCCCCCAAACGCCATTATCTTTGATGTAGTCTTGTGGGGCAGAAGTTTTGGTGCTGATTAGATTTGCTTGGAATGTGCCCCACCCAGCTGTGGGTGATGACTCTGATGAGATATTCCCATGGAGGCCTGGCCCCACCCATTCAGGGTGGGCCTTGATCAGTGGAACCATATAAATGAGCTGCCTCAAAGAGAAGGAACTCAGTGCAGCTGTGAGTGATGTTTTGAAGAGGAGCAAGCTTGCTAGAGAGGAATGTCCTGGGAGAAAGCCATTTTGAAACCAGAACTTTGGAGCAGACGCCAGCCACGTGCCTTCCCAGCTAACAGAGGTTTTCCAGACGCCATTGGCCATCCTCCAGTGAAGGCACCCGATTACTGATGCGTTACCTTGGACACTTTATGGCCTTAAGACTGTAACTGTGTAGCCAAATAAACCCCCTTTTTATAAAAGCCAATCCATCTCTGGTGTTTTGCATTCTGCAGCATTAGCAAACTAGAACAAATGGTCTCAGAACTGTTTGTCTCAGTTGGCCATTTAAGTTTAATAGTAAAAGACTGGTTAATGATAACAATGCATCATAAAACTTTCAGAAGGAAAGGAATGTTTTGTGGACCATTTGTTTTTGTGTGGCAGTTTTAAGTTAATAGTTTTTAAACTCAGTACTTTTTAAATGGAAACAATGACCAAAAATCTGTCACAGAATTTTGAGACCCATTAAAACAAAGTTTAATGAGAAGAAAAAAATCACATTGGAATTTCTTTTGGAATTACATCAAATGTGAAAATTACTTTTTCCACCCATTTATACATTTTTAAAGTAGACAGTTATTCATTCATTCAACACATATTGCCTGAGTATGACCTGTTTATTACATGCAACAGCAATGGATATCAAGAGTTAAGAATTTTGCTCTGATAAATCAGTTCTTAGGAAGAAGAAAAGGGGGAGATATTTTTGCATGGGTGAGGACATAAACCATAGAACCTAGCTTTGAAGATCCTATCTAGAGAAATACCTGGAGCACAAAGCTTTGTGCCATCCTCTGTGAATATTATTTCTCACAAGTGAACTGTTAATGGGAATCAAACAGGACAAAGTTGGAAGTCATGTGATCTGGCAAGAAGGTACTAGAGAGAAGGTACTCGGGTACAAGATGTGTGTTTTGTTAGCTGAGCACAGGAACCTTGCATTAGTCAGGGTTCTCTAGGGAAACAGAACCATCAGGAGATATCAGTAAATACAAGATTTTATAAAAGTGTCTCATGCAACTGTGGGGATCCAAATTCCATAGGGCAGCCCAGAAGCTAGCAACTCCAATGAAGGTTATTGACGAATTCCCCAGTGGAGGCTTGCTGGCTGAAGTAGAGATGGAAATTCTCTCTTCTGACTGCTGAATGCATCACCTCTCCTTTTAAAGACTTCAACTGATTGGATTAAATGTCTCTCATTGCAGAAGCTACTCCCCTTAATTGATTATAGATATAATCAGTCATAGATGCAATCAACTTACTGATAATTTTAGTCCATAAATGTCCTCACAGTAAGTTAGGCCAGTGCTTGCTTGACCAGACAACTGGACATCATCACCTGGACAAGTTGACACATGAACTCAACCATCACAGACCTTCCTACCACACAGCATGAAGACATGTAAAACTGATTCTCTTTTAAACAGAATGGCAGACACTGCCAGTTGCCTGCTCCTTCCTTCCCTCTTCTTGGTAACTGAACACAGAATTTGTTCATATACCTAATGTCTGTGTGTGGTATATTGCGTTAGGTACCTGAGGCGGGGGGGGGGGGATGTTCTTAATCTTAACCCATTCTTATAGGTGTGAACCCATGGTGGATAGGACATTTTGAGGATGTTGTTTTTAGTTAAGGTGTGGGCAACAGAATCAGGATGGGTAACAATCCTTTTGCTGGAGGCTTTATAATTAGAAAGCCACAGGGAAGAGCCATAAGCTGGAAGTCAACAGAAACCAGAATAGAAAAGAGACGACATCACTGCATGATGAGAAAGCCAGGAAACCCAAGGATTGCGGGCCAGAACACTACTAACCCTGGAAGCAAGCAAGCTTCTAAGGTTCTGCCCTGGAAATCATTCTTCCTTCAATTCATCCTTCTTCTGTCTCTATCAGTCAATGCTTCTATTCATAAAAGTTTTGCAAAAACCTTGTTGGCTTTACATGTCATTTCAGAGGGTTCAAACCATCTGAAACTGGCTCTGAAACTGTAAGACAATAAATACTCATTGTTTAAGCCAACCCACTGTGTAGTATTTGTCATACAGCTGGAAAACTAAGAGTTTTTGGTACCAGGAGTGGGGTGCTGCTATTACAAACACCTAAAAATGTGGAAATGGTTTTGAAACTGGGTAATGGTTAGAGGATGAAAGATTGTGAGGAATTTGATAGAAAAAGCCTAGACTGATTTGAAGAGACTTTTGGTCGAAATGTGGATGTTAAAAGTACCTCTGTTGAGACCTTAGAAGACAATGATGAATATGTTATTGGAAGAAAGGTGATCCTTGTTAAAAAGTACCAGAGAAGATGGCTGAATTATGTCCTAATGTTGGATTCAAAGTGGAACTTGTAAGCAATTAGCTGAGGATATTTCCAAGCTAACTGTGGAACAGACAGCCTGGTTTCTCCTTGCAGTTTGTAGTAAAGTGCAAGAAGAAGGGGATAAACTGTGAATTAAAGTTTTAAACACAAAGGAACCAGAAATTGATTATTTTGAAAATTCTCAGCCTATCCAGTTAGTGTGTTGTGAGACTATGGCCAGAAGCAGCACCATCAGGGACCTCCTTGAACTTCTAGGAAGTGAGTTTCCAGAGAACAAGGCTCCATGTTAGAGTTTAATCCAATAACCTTTTGCTAAAGAGCGTATGGCTGAACGTGGCTACAGTCAGGTGTCTTGGAGGAAGTCAGGATTGGAAATGCAGTTATTCAGGCAGGAACTGTGGAAAGTCCTTTTGTCTGATGGTTTGAACCCCCTTAAATGACATGTAAAGCCAACAAGGTTTTTGCAAAACTTTTATGAACAGAAGTGTTGACTGAAAGAGACAGAGGAAGGATGAATTGAAGGAAGAATGACTTCCAGGACAGAACCTTAGAAGCCATGATGTGGACCAAAGAGATCTCCTCAGGCCAAGAGAGCAGGTCTGCCCGCGCACTTGGAGGGGACGGGCCCTGTGCTCTGAGGTTCATCAGGGAGAGTGTTGCCAGCTTAATGCCCAGAAAGGTGAGGCCTGCACCCTGGTTTTCAGGGAGACAATGTCAGCCATGCAAGTTTTATGAAAAGGTGGAGCTGCCTTTCTAGCAGGTCAGAAGGACAGAGCATCAAGCCACAGATAGCACTCAGACCTTGGGATTAAATGGAGTTTTTCCTGCTGGGTTGCAGAATTGTTTGGGACCTGTGACCCCTGTTTTCATTCCAATTTCTCCCTTCTGAAATGGGAATGTCTACCCTATGCCTGTCCCTCATTGTATATTAGAAGCAAATAACTTCTCTAGGTATCTCTAGGTTCTCTAGGTCTCACAGGTCCACAGATAGGGGGGAATTTTGCCCCAGGAGGGACCACATCCATAACTGATTTTGATGAGACTTTGGACTTGGAATTGTTCTAAAATGGCTTAAGCCTTTTGGGATGTTGTGATGAAATGAATGTATTTTGCATGTGGGAAGAACATGTTGACTGTGGTAGATTGAGTTATATACACCCCGGAGAGGGGCATGTTCTTAATCTTAACCCATTCCTGTGGGTATGAACTCATTGTGCACGGGACCTTCTGAGGACGTTGTTTTTAGTTATAGTGTGGCCAACTATATCAGGATGGGTCTTAATCCTTTTGCTGGAGGCTTTATAAAAGAGGAAGCCACAGGAAGGAGTCAGAAGCTGGAGGTCAATGGAAGCCAGGAAAGAAAAGAGAGGACATCACCATGTGACAGGAAAGCCAGGAAACCCGAGGATTGCTGGCCAGAACACCTCTGACCCTTGGAGGAAGCAAGCCTTCCATACTCTGAAACTGTAAAACAATAAATCCCCACTGTTTCAGCCAGTCCATTGTGTGGTATTTGTCATAGCTGCTGGGAAACTAAGACACTATGTGTTTCTGAAAAATATGGACCCCTCTCTGGCCCCAAGGGAGAATTTTGGCTCATCTTCACCTATCATGGTATTTATTTGCCCTTTGCCTATTATTGATGAAGGAATGGACAGGTGAAGCTTTTGTCTGATAGGACAGAGGGTAAGTCTCCCAAAAAGCTTTTGAGAAAGTTTTCCTACTCTTAAACAAAGGACAGGAGAAAGAGATGCATTCTCTTTCAAACTTCTTGTTTTGGGGAAGTGTGTGGAGGAAGACATGATGCTTGTAGCAATTAACACAGAGAGTCATTATGTGACTCCTGCAATAGGAAGTACACAACACCACCTGTGTGCTATTATTGCCTAAAACCTGAACCTTGCAACTGGACTCTGGGATGGGAGGGAGCAGAAACCTTGTTTATCCTATTTATCTCCAGAAGAGCCTGGCCCATGACTGACAGAAAGAATGAATGAATTGAACATCTTACTCAGCAGAGGCTGCTCTGCTGAAGGTGATTCAGTCTTAGACCCACATATAATGCAACTCTAATACATACATGTGCACATGTTTTGGAGATTTATAAAGAGTAGACATTGTGCTTAAGATTTCATTTTTAGAATCAGTTGAACAGGGGTCTATCTGATTTTCACTTAGAATAACTGGGAAACTTTCAGCGCTATGCAAAGTATAAAGCTTGGGCCCAGTGACTTAAATACAAGAGGAATTCCAGCTTCCTGTGGCTGTGCATCATCCACTACCAGTCAGACCAGTGGGCACTCAATAGATGCTGTCTAGGCACAGAGGTGACAGTAAACAAGGACAAGGTCTTACATTATGGTACAGGGAGACATACAGTAAATAAGGAAACAAGCAAACAATTTCAGATGGTGGTAAAGTCTATAAAAAAAAGAAACAGAGTAAGATGTGAGAGAAGGAGGGATTACGGGGTAAGAGAGAAGGGGAGGTTCTAGTTTAGAGTGAGTGGCCAATGAAGGCCTTTATGAAGAGATTATCCTCAAACTGCCCTTACTGTATGACACTTGGAGGTGGGAGTGGAGGGATGAGCCCGGAGTGCTGGCACAACAGAAAGGCCATTGTGGCTGCAGCATGGTGAGCAAGGACAGGGTGGTGGAAGAGAGGGCCAGAGAGGTGGACAGAGCCCAGCTCCCATGGGGCCTTCAGGGCCATGGCAAGGAGTTTGAATGTTATTCCAAGTACAGTGGAAAACCATTGGAGGGTTGTAAGCGGAGGTGTAATACTACTGAGTTTATGTTTTTAAAGAAGAATTCCAGCCACTATGAGGACCAGATCTTTCTCTCAGCCAACTCTATAAAAAAAACTCACTGCCCTCCCCACTATGTGGGACATGACTCCCAGGGGTGTAAGTCTCCCTGGCAACAAGGGACAGTAGTCCTAGGGATCAGCCTGGCCCTGGCATCATGGGACTGAGAAAGCCTTCTGACCAAAAGGGGGAAAAGAAATTAAACAAAATAAAGTTTCAGTGGCTGAGAGATTTCAAATGGAATCAAGAGGTCTTTCTGGAGATTATTCTTATGCATTATATAGATATGCCTTTTTAGTGTCTAGTGTATTAGAATAGCTAGAAGGAAATATCTGAATCTGTTGAATGGTAATCCAGAAGACTTGATTTTTAATGATAATTGTATAACTATGTAGCTTTTATCATGTGACTGTGTGATAGTGAATACCAGGTGACTGACACTCCCTTTAATCAGTGTATGGGCAGATGAGTATTAAATAATGACAAAAATATATAAATAATAAGGGGTAGTAAGGGAGGATGGGTGGTTTGGGTGTTCATTTTTATTTCCTTTTTATTTTTTAATATATTTTCTTCTTTATTTTAGAGTAATGAAAATGTTTGAAAATTGTGGCAATGAATGCACAATTATACAATGATACTGTGAGCTATTGATTGTACACTTTGGATGGATTATATGGTGTGTGAATATATCTCAATAAAATTGCATTTAAAATAATAAATAAATAAATAGAAAGGAAGCAGAGAAATAAGTTGGTATTATTTCAATAATCCAAGCAATTGGTTAAAGTGGCTTGAAAAAGGGTGGTGGCAACAGAGATAAAGAGAAAGGGACAGATTCAGGATTATACCGTAAGTAAAGCAAACAGAACTTGCTAGTACATCAGAGGTAGAGGATAAGAGTAAGAGAAGAATGAAGAAACTCTTGAGTTTTTAGCTTGAACAGGAAGAATTCTGGTGCTATTTACTAAGATGGGAGACAAAGAAGTTCGGGAGAAAATCAGTAGCTCTTCCTTGGCCATGAAAAGTTTAAGATACCTTTTGGGCATCTAAGTATAGATATCAAGTTGGCATTTGGATATGTAAGTTTGGAGTTTACTGGGAAAGATTAAGGCTTGAGATTTAAATGGTAACTGAGGGTGTTATCAGTCAGCTATTCCTGAAATAATGCTGTACGGCAAACCACCCTGACTCAGGGGCTTATAATAAAAAGCATTTATTTTCCTCAGTCACAGGTCTGCTGGTGGTCTGGAGCAGCTCTGCTTCAAGATATGGTCACTTATACTTGGCTCAAGCCTGTGGGTTTTGTTCAGGTCTGCTTTAAAGATCTCTTCATTTTCTTTGAATGAACAGCTCCCTGGACATATTGTCTTCATGGTGATGGCAGAAATGCAAGAGCAAGACAAGTTGCACAGGCACATTTTAAGCCTCTTCTTGCATCCCATCTTCTCACATGGTCCCAGCAAGTCATATGGCCAAGCCCAAAGACAGTGAACAAGGAAGGATACTCTGCTCCAATAAGGAAGGGAAGCTGAGTGGAAATTTACTGGAAAATATTCCAATCTGGCACGAGAATCATCGGCCATGGGACTAGATGAGATTACCTAGGAAAAAAGTGTAGCCAAGGAAGAGAAAAAGGCCTAGGTCCACGCCCTAGGGCCTTCCAGTTTTTTGGAGATCAAGCAGAGAAAGAAAAACCAAAAAGGAGAGTGAGAGGAGCAGCCAATAATTTAAGAGGAAAACTTGAAGAAGAAAACTTGTGTAGTGTCCCAAAAGCTAAGAGAAGGAGTGAGTGGTCAACTGGGTTGAATGTTAGTTTGACTGTAATGAAGAGAGAAAAATAATAACTGGATTTGGCAACATGGAAGTGACTGGTGATTGTGACAATAACAGTCTTTGTGAAGTGATGGGGATGGAAGCCTGATGGGAGTAAGTTTAGGGGAGTATGGGTTATGAAGTAGCAGAGTTTGTGACTATAAACAACTCTTTCCAGAAGTTTCTCTATGATGGGAAATAGAGAATTGAGGAAATAGGGACTATTAGGGCAAGGGAAATATTTTTTAAATTGGGGATATTGGAGAATGTTAAAATCTTCATGGTAAGGATCCAGAAGGGGAAACCTGATGGTACAGAAGAGAGGGGGTATAATTTCAGGAAGTCCCTGAGAGAATCAAATATGGCTGTAGAGGCAGCATGTGCTTATCCAGTATCGATTGTCCCTTCTTTTCATTAACAGAACTCCAATTTTGATTGAGGTGGCAATGTGATTGGCTGAAAAAAATCACTTCTTCAGACTCCCTTGCAGAAAAGGATAGCCAACAAATACAATTTTCTGAAATGATAAATAGGCTAAGTGTTTCTGAGAAAGGTTTTACTCTACTGATACAGTTGCTGCCCCTTCCTGCTTTTGTCTTCTTTCTTCTCCCTGCCTGAAATGTGGATGGAAACACCTGGAGTTGCAGCAGCCGTCTTGCAACTATGTGCTACAATCCTAAAGAGAAAGGGCCTAAGCTCCAACGACAGAAGGGTAGACCGACGGAAAGAGTTTGGGTTCCTGATTCATTCATGTTGATTTGGAAGTTACCAAACTGACAGGGGAAGAAGGGAAGAAGAAGATACTGATCTAGCTGCTAACATTTTCAGCGAATGGGAATAGATGTGGAAGTGAGTAACTGGAAGATTGGTGGTAGGTGCAGTTTCAAGGAGATTGATGGTAGAGTCTAACAGTATATATTTTTGAAGGAGAAATAGTTTTCAAACAGCAATGGGGAGCAAGAAGGACAGATTCTTCACCTCCAGGTACAAGGGATGTGAGAGGAGAAAAGCCTCTCTTTGAAAGGGCTGTGAGGGAGGTAGTGGTATCCTCAAGGGACAGCCAGGTTTCCATTAGGGAAAGGTGAGAGACGTTAGGGAAGATGTGGATGTAGAGAAGTTTGTGGTGATGGACTACAAGTTCCATAGGACTATGGAAGGGTTTGGGAGAACAAGGGCAGCTTAACTGCATGGTGTGGGAATAAAGGTTCATGTGGGATGGCCAAGGAGGCCAAGCTTCTGGCATTATTAAGGATAAGCTCAGGTGTGAGGCATGATGTCCCGAGGGTTTCTGGGAGCAAGGCTGGGACAAGCTGGATTGTTTGCAGGCACAGGGAACTGGGCTCTTCCATGGGGGTGTTCTCTTAGGCAGTGTGTAGTGGTGAGGTCATCTCCAGAGGGGTGGCCTCACAAGGACCTCTACAGCCTCCTCTTAGAGGCCTCTATTCATTCTTTCTAGAGGCTCTGGAGGCAGACTGCTGTGTTCCACTGATGGCTCTGCCCTTCTTTCTGTGTGATCTTGGGCAAGTTATTTAACTTCTCTGTGCCTCATATCTAAAGCAGGGGTAACAATGGTTCCTATTTCATGGGATTGTTGTGAGGATTGGATAACATAACACATTTAAACACTTAGAACAGTGCCTATTTCATAGTAAATGCTCAATAAATGTTAGCTATTGCTTGTAATAGTCTTACCGTCTTAAAGAAAAGAGGATTCATGTAGGAAAACCTGACTGAAACATCTGTCTTCTCCTTTGACATAAGACCAGTACTAACAACTCTCAATGACTTACAGAAACAAACATTGATTTCTTGCTCACAGGCCTGCAGGGCCCTGGAGGGGTGGGGGAAGCGACTCTGCTTCAGGTTACCTGGGGCTTGCCCAAGGCGAGTCAGGAGCCCAGGAGTAGTAGCCAAACAACACATATTTAAGGCCCATGGTTGGATGTGACATATGTTGTCCACTCACACTTTAGTGGCCACGGTGAGCCAGTGGCCAAACCCCAAATCACCAGGACAGGGAAGCCATGGAAAGGTGGAGAGAGAAGGAAGAATGATGACTAAGCAATACCATCTACCACATCAGACAAGAAAATAATTACAGAGGTGAGAGCTAGGATGGGGGAAGTTCAGGGTAGTATGGAGACTCTAGCAGTGGAGACAGAGCTAAAAAGGATCCATCATGCACCCTTCCCTTCCATTCTGCTCATTTGTCCCTTCCCACAGCTTCAGCAGCTCCCCACATCTGCAAATGCAGAGCTAGCTCCTCGCCCTTTGTGGGAATGCCCGCGTGCCGCTGTTCTGGGGACAGTGGGACTTTTCACAGGCAAATCTTCCCTCCTTCCTTTCACACCTCCTCCTCCCGCAAGCATCGCAGTGAATGGTATCAATACTCATTGCCTAAATTAGAAATATAGACATCAATACTCTTTCCCCCCATTGCTGATCAATGTGGCCTCCTGAGTATCTCCTCAACCCATTCATATCTCCCTGCCATGTCCCTATTTCAGACCACCATGATCCCTCTCTCACAACAATCGCCACCTCCTTCTAACCCACCGCCGTCCTGATGCCACACTGTGGCCACAGTGGTGACTCTAAGAAGCCAATCCAGTCCCATATGCTCAACACCCTTCCAGGATACTTTCTTAGCAGGGCCCTCCTGATCTGGCCCCTGCTTACCTCCCCAAAGGAATTGGTCCCACTCCTCCCTCCTCTTTCATGCACAGTCACTCCAGGCCCCAGCCCCCAGACACGCCACCTGGCTGCTTAATTCAGCTGCTGGCTTAGTCATCACTTCCTCCAGGAAGCCTGCTCTGACACCCGCCTTCTGGACTGAGTGGCTCCTCTTGGTTCCCACACACACGCACACACATGTGCAAGCACATACACATACATAACACATATATTCGCCCTAGATGGCAAGCTTGTGGAGGTTAGGGACTGCTCCTTCACTGTTGGGTTCACAGTATCTGGCAAAAGTAAGATCGCCACCTCCTCTCTTAAAAATAGGGACAATAACAGTATCTATATGTTAGTCATATTGTGAGGATTAAAGGAGATAATGCATAGAAAATGCCTATCACAGTGGAAGCACCTAGTTAGTCAATACGTAAAGAGTAATTCAAGTGTTCATAATGTTGTTAGCATGAAATTTAAGCAAACTTTTTATTGGAGCTTACAGAACACATTCAGTAAAGCGCATAGAACCAAAAGCATACACAGCTTAATGAATTTTCACAAATGAACACACTATTGTCCCCAGCCCCCCTAGAAAACATTATTTATAAAGTCATGTCACCTTCTCAGGGAAGCCCTCTCTGAAGACTCCTCTTCTCTACATAGCACCCATCCATGGACCTACTACATCATCTAATTTATATTACATATTACCTATTTCTCCTCACTCCAGTGTAAGTGCTGAAATTTCTGAGGGCAGACATTTTTCAAGTCTACTTTGTTCAGTTCTGTACCCCCAGTTCCTAGCATAGTGCCTGGCACAAAGTACCTGTGCGATAAAAATTGGCCAAGGGATGAATGAAGGATTATTATTTCCCCGCCGGCGTCGCGTCCTGAGCTGTGCAGGGTGAGGCCCACCGCCTGGGCTCGCAGCTCCTCTACCTCGTGGTTCTCTCACCGCAACCTTCAGGCTCCAGCCCGGCCCGCCTGCGGCTGCACTTTCCGTGCATAACAATTATAACAACAACAACAACCGTAATTATAGTCTCCTGGGCTCTTGAAAACCACCTCCTCTCCCCGCCCGTGCGCCCGGCGGCATCTTCTACCTGCGGTTTGGCCCCTGCCGCGGCCGCAGGAGACTTATTCGCCCCATTTCACCGAGGGAGAAGTTGAGACTGTGAGAGGTGGACTCAGCCACTCAGGTCTTCTGACTCCGAATCCCGCTGTCTTCGTCGCCATGCACTGCGCGAGGATACGCGGTGATCGCCACCTGTTGCTTTGGGTAGCCAAAGAAAGTTTTCATCGCCCCCTTTCCCTTAACACCAACCACCCAGCCGGAAGGAAGTCTTCTGAGCGCCTTGAGGTCCCTGGCGCTGTTCTGGGCACTCGGGATACGGCTGTGCACAAAACAAAGGTCCAGCCTTCGTGGTTGCAGAAACAAACGGAGTAATGAACCGGGGTGGGGGTGGGGGGCAGCTGGAGGAAGAGGGGACCCTCACACGGAGGGCTCAGGATCAACCGTTCCTAGGAGGCGACACTTGGCGGGGAGCGAGGTATGTTGAGAAAAGGGGGAGATGGACAGCGAATGCCAGGCTCTTTTTAAATCCACTGCCTCATTTAATCTCCCCTGAAACCTGACAGGGGGCATCTTTGTCCCATTTTACAGACAAGGAAGCTAAGGCCAAGAAAGATTAAGGGATTTACGGAGTCGGAATTCGAACCCGGCGCTGGAATCGGCTGAACCCGGGCTCTGTCCAGCCCGCAGCCCGCGCCACCCGCGTCCTCCCGCACCGTGACCTTCACTCGGCACGTCGGCACGTGCTGGCCCCTCTCGCCCCCCACCCCCAGATTGCCCCACTTAGTCCTGCTGCGGGGGCGTGTGTGACAGGCTGGCGGAGGGGCCTTTTCGAAGGGCCTCGGGAGCCGCGCACAACCTGGGGTCGGGGGTTAGAGACGCCCCCGCCCCGCGTTAGGGACCCCGGCCGCCCCGCCCCCTCCCCGGCCCGGCCGGCTCTGCCTCTGTCCATGGTCACAGCACCCGGGGTAATCTGCCTTTCTCTTCCGCCCGCCGAGCCCCATTCATATTCTAATCACACAGCGGCCGGCCCGCGAAGGGCCACTTTATCGGGGCCCGCAGAGACGCGGTGTGCCTCCCCCTACTTCCACTTCCAGGCCCCCCAGCCCCTCTCCTCCCGTTTCTGCACTTTAAACTCTGCCGGGGAGGGGGTCCCTGGGAAAACCGCGTCCCCACTTGGACGCGGGAGCTTCTCACAAACTTCGCGGCTGGTTGGGAGGAGAAGGGAGGGAGGGGAGGAAGGACTGAGAGACAGAGTTACGGGAAGAGGCTGGGGGGGGGGGTAAGGGGGGTAGGGGTAGGGGTGGAGGTGAGCAGAGAAATCTAGGAGGATAGAGACCGAGAGGGGCAGAGACACAAAGAGACCTGGGGGCAGGGGCTGGATAGAGAGGAGCAGCCAAAGAGGCAGAAATGGAGGTACTCAGAGACAGTCACAGAGGAGGAGAGAGGGTCAGGGAGCGAGAGACAGGCAGGGAGGGAAAGAGACAAAGGGAAAGGAGGGGGGCAGTGGGAGGGAGATGGACCCTAAGGAGACAGAGAAAGTTCTGGAGGAAGCAAGCTAGCCCCTTACTCCCTCTCCGTCAAACAGCCTTCTCGCCGTCTAGGCCGGGGGTGGGGTTTCAGGGCTGCAGCGCCCCCTCTCCACCCCTTCCTTCCATCCAGCTTGCAGTTAGGTCCCCCCCACTCCACGCGTGTCCGTGGATCCGCGTGGGAATAAAGACGTACCCCTCCTCGCATTCCCAGGGCCCCCACCCAAAATCGAACCCAAGACCAAATGGGGGGGCACTAGAGGAAAGGGAAGGGAGTGGGGGCCCACTCGTGGCCGCGGAGGTGACTCCCCAGGCTCTCTGGAGTTCCCTGCCGCTTCCCCCACCCCCAAATGCCTGCGACGCGCCGGGCTGGGTCGCGGGAGGGGGGGGAGGGGAGAGGGGGGCCACATCTAAGCCAATTTTGATTTCGCCTATAATGAGTGCCGGGCGAAGGCTGGAGAAGGCCTCTGGAACTTTAAATAAGAAAAACGTTGCTAATGCTATAATAGAAGGGGGAAGTCGGAGGGCTGGGATTGCGTCGCTCTGAGCCCCCCTTTTCGGAGGCGGCTTTTCTTATTCAAAACAGGCCCACAATGGGCTTCACAGTGCGCCTCGCCACGGCCCCATCTGACGAGCGGCCATTCATCAGGCCGGCTGGCCTATCAATGACATTGCTCCCATCGGGGCTCCTATAAAATGATGCTTTTTCCCATGAAACATCCGCAAACATTTTGACGGGTTTGGCTTTGCCCGGCTGGATTACTGAGTGTCCCCTTGCTCGCTAGCTCTTTCTCTCTCCCCCTTCTCCGCGCTCTCTCCCTTCTCTCTCTCCTCTTTTCTTCTTTCTCTTTTCTTTCCTCTTCTTTATCTTTTTCTTTCCTTTTCTCCTTTATCCTTTTGCCCTCTCACTTTCTGCTTCTCTCTCTTCTTGTCCCCCTTCCCCCTCATTCCCTTTCTTCCTGGGCATCTCTAGCACAGGGGATCCCCCAAACATCAGGACTTTTTTGGGGCGCCTGTGCTGTCCATGGGAAGAGCATGCATTGTGGGTTACTGGAGGAACCCGACATGGATTCCACAGGTTAGTCCTACTGGTGGTGGGGGGAGGGGGAAGACACTGGGACGGAAGAAGGAGGGAGAAGGGGAACTTTAGAAAGAGTTGCAAAAAGTTCAGGCGGGTCAACTTGACAGTGGAACCCCAGGAAATAACAGAGAGCGTGCGGAAGTTTTCAGTCCCGCGCTATACGTGTTGTGTGTGTGCGTGCATGGGTAAGTGGATAGGTGGAAGTGTGTGTGTGTGTGTGTGTGTGTGTGTTTGCAAGCGTGTGATTGTGTGTGAGCGTATGTGCGCGCGCGCGCGTTGAGGAGCGCGCTTTCGCTTGCCCTGGACACAAAGTTACATAAAGATGCGCTGGCTCGTAGCGAGCTTGAGGTGCCACTTGCAGAAACTTTGCGAGCCGACCGCCCCCTCCCGGGCCCAGCTCCTCCCCCGGGTTTGGGGGTCGGGGAATAGCGATGCGCTGGGGGGCTGGTTGCAAGAGCCTGGAAGCCGAGCGGAACTCCCTAAAGACGGGGGAGGGTGACGACTTCGCGCAGCGCCTGGGAGGTGGGGACCGAGGCTCCGGCCGGTGGGGACGCGCAGCTGGAAGAAGTGGTGGCAGCAAACCCGGTGGTCCTGGGGAATTCGCGCCGCACGGGAGTTGGAAGCACAGGGTGTTCGCGGCCGGGTGTAGCCTCGCTGCCGGGGAAGGGGGACCCCAAAGACGTGCTCCGCTCTGAGGGTTATAACCCAGCTGAAGGGATGCAGGACGCATAGTGGCCCGCGAGGCCCCGCGTCCAGGTCTGGAAAAGACTCTGCAGTTTGGAGGCATTTGGTTGTGGGCATCAGGTTTTGGGGCGGCGGCGCTCCATAACAACGGAGAGAGCCAAGGAATCCAACGAAAAAGCTCCGTGTGTCGGTTCTTTCTCCCGTAGAGCCTTAGCTCCCCACCTCCCAGTCCCTAGGACCTTTGAAGAGCCGCCAAACTTGTAGATCTGAGTTATATATACTCCATACGCCCCTTCCAGGTGGAAGACGTTCTCTGGAAGTTCACCCCTTCTTAAGCTGCAGTCTCCCAACCAGTCTACTCCTTCCCGACTCAACTGCTACTTCGGGGTTTCTTAGGAAAATGGGGTCGGGAAGATGCAGAAATGCGGAGATGAGCGCAGCAAGGGCCGAGGCGGCAGAGCGGCGCGATGCTCTGGAGGATGCTTGGGAGAATCCGCTGCTGCGCTTTGCAGCGCGCATCAACAAGTGCCTTCACCCTCCGCGGCCCCTTAACACTCGCGTCCCTTCCCTGAGCAAATAAACAAACACCACACCAATGTCTCCCCACCTCCACCCCGAAGCAGGCTGGTTATGCCGTGGGGTGGTGGCCGGGGTCATCCGGGCATCGCCCCAGAACGTCTTTCTTCGGTCACTGAAGAAAGATTTCCGATCCCTCCAGGCTTTCGCCTCGGCCCTGGGCGGACGGGACACCTGCCACCTCTGGCCCAGGAAGCGGGAAAGGGGAGGAATCTTTGCTTTTCTGGGTAGTTGTCCATCTCTGATTTCAAGAACCAAGTCCCCCGGGTGAGAGTGGGCCCGCAGATAACGGGGAAATGCTGCGCTCCGAAGTACTCCTTCCTAGAAAACGATGACAAACCAAGGCAAGAGAGGCGTCGCCTTCCCCGCACGTCCGACTGCAGGGATGCAACAGGCCCTGCTGATCTCTTCTAGCCACAAGGCAGGCGCCGAGAGAAGGGAAAGAGTTCCTCCCCCCATATTTTTATCTCATGCACTTGCACCACTACGCAGCTCCTGGGCACCCCAACTTGGAGTCAAATATATTGAACGAAATTATTCTTGAACTGCACAGTTTGTGGCCAAGCTTTTGCAAGAGGCCTACACAGGGTCTTGGGGCTTCCCTCACTCCAAACCTGCTGGGGGCTTCGGGTGACCCCCTTGTCCCCTACTTCACGACCGAAGCCCCTCGGTGTGTTTTGGGCAGTGTTGGGGGAGGGATTTCCTCCGCTCTGGGCCAGGGGACTGTGGAAACGTTTCGTTTTCTGTCCTTGGTGTAGCTGGTGGTCGTGGAGGTATCTGGTCGCCTCCACCGCAACTGCAAACATCCCCAAGGGGGTTCTCAAACCGAAATCTTTTCCCCACCCAAGCCCTTTCCGTATATCTAAGACATCCCTAGATCGTCACCCTGAACTCAAAATCAAAAGTTTCTGGGAAATGGCAGCATGCAGAAATGACACGAGGAGCCCCAGGTGACAGTTCACTCGGGCTTGTAAAACCGACAAGGGAAGTGCGGCTTGTTGCGGTCCGGTCCAGGAACTTTCCCTCACCTCCCTTCCAGAGAACTTAATCCAATTAGCTTTTCTTCTGAGTTTCCCTTGTTATGTAAAGGTCCTTTCTCCCGGGCTTGCTGAGACGAACGCTCCATGGCGCAGTTCGACTCCGCTCCTTTTACAGCAGATTGCGCGCAACCAGACCACGAATATTATTGTTATTATTACTTCATTCCGAAAGGCCTTGAACATCCGATTTTAGCAAGTGCTGGCCCGAAGTCTGGAGCGTCCAAGATCAGAGAGGCCGGCGAGCTGGGCCTCCATCCCCTACTCTTAAAGGAAAATCCCCGCGAAGTGCCTGGGGCCCAGGAGAACGGTTTTGCTGGGGCCGGGGCTCTAGTGGCCTTCCTTGGGGCCACTTCAACGTGACCTGCGGAAGCGCGCCCCTTTGTTCCGCGCACCGAGCCGGTAATATATTCCTCGGTTTTTCCCAAAATACTCCACAAGTGTGGGGCTAAGACAATGGCCCCGTCAGGGGAGGCCGGGGAGCTGGCGCGCGCCTCCAGGGCCCTCGGCTTGTCTCGCTCGCCGCCGAGCGGGACAAAGTAGAGCCCCTCTCGCAAGCGCCTGTCCCGGCGCGGTTGAGCTCCGGCCCCAGGCGAAAGCTGGAGCGCGCGAAGCGCCGTCGGAAGCGCAGTGTGGCTCGGGCGCGGTTGGCTGTTAGGGCGCGCGCGCGTCCCACCCGCCGTCTCAGCTCCACGCGGGCGGGGCGGTCGATGCAGACCCCGGTGTGAGCCACCCTCGCCACGCGGGCCGCCGCCGGCGGGGGCGTTTATGTTCGTGCCCGGCCCAGGCGAGCGTTGCGCAGTAATTCAAGTTTCTCGGACATTCGAGAACGAAGGAGGAAAGTGGGTGGAATTTTAGGCTACCGAGAACTTGTGCAAAGTGGCCCAGGGCCGGGTTGGTCGCCTACGCAACAGACGGGTCGTTTCTTGCTAAACGGGATGGCGCGTTAGAGAGGTGCACGGCCAAGACAGAGCTGAAAACTTCTGTCGCTACCCACTTCCCGCCCGGATTTCCAGATCCCTGAGTTTGCGCGGCCAAAGTGCCCCTGGAGCAGGATTTGAGTGCCCGGGGCCCAGTCAGCGGAGAGCCCGCTGGTCTGCAGGCTCCAACCCAGGACAAGGCCCAGCCTGGCCTGACTCTGTGGGTCTCGAGGTGGGGACGTCCGGTGGCTCTAGCGCGATGCCCACAAGGCATCGAGCGCCCCAGAGGGAGCAGCGACTGAGCCTCCTCCGTCCTCTCCCGGGCACGGCCTTGGAGAAGGGAAACGGGTAGGCGGATCGGGAAAACAAGAGGTCTGGGAAGTGAAACTCACTCCGCTTCCAAACCAGGCAGTCTCGTCCTTCCCGGGCGTGCGTGTGTGTGTGTGTGTGTGTGTGTCTCACAAGGGGGGCATTGCGATCCTACCACCTGCCAAGCGCGGGCGTCTGGGTTTGGCAGCAGGGTCAGGTGAGAACTGCGTGGTCCCCCGGCCCTCGGGCCCTGCGGCTGCATCTCTGGCCCGTGCGGACGCGGCGCCCTGTCCTGACTCCTGGGAGCCCTGCAAGCTGCCCCGCGCGGCGGCGGCGGGGGACAGCGTACTTTCCCGCAGGGCCTGCAGGACCCGGAGACCCGGAAAAGCTTGCAAGGATCGTCTTGCGGCTCGAGCCTTGGATTTCCACAGCCGCGGCCGCCTCTCACCCCAGCGCGTCGTCATGGAAACTGCTGAAAGTTGGTGGTGGAAAACAGACCCGGCGCAAAGCAAAATATTATGAGTGCAGTTGGGGTGACTTCAGGGGGCGGGGGACCGGAGGGCATGAGCGGGAGCCAGAGCCTGAGGCCGACAACAAAGGGCCGAGTGCTAGGAGAGAGAAGTTTGCACGGAGCCTCCCCGCCGCTGTGTGAGAGCTGGACGGTCCTGCTTCCCAGAGGCGCCGAGGTCTCTAATTTCTCTCCAGCAGCAACACCTTTTCTCAGCCCGTGTGCGCGCCCTCTCTCCTGCCTTCCTCTCTGGGTTCTCTTCCAGCCCCCACCGTCCCGAAGTTAGGCGCCAGCTGGGCAGTGTGCCCGTCTCCCCAAGAGCCACAGGCTCGCCAGCGTGAAAGGTCCTGGCTTTTCTTCCCCACGACCCGTGGGTCGCCCAGGATGAATTTCTCAGCCTCCTTCTCAAACCAGATCTGAAAGGGTGAGGAGTTAGGATGAGGTGGGAAAGAGAAGGGAATGAGATGTCTGGCCAGAAATCTTCTAGGGGGTGGGGAGAAAATCCTATCCGATTTTTTTTCCCCTTTGCACAAGGAGAAAAGCTCTGAGTTATAATTCCCACTCAGCCACTAGTAATGTGACTTTATGTAGATCTAGCTTTTCCAAGATTAATTTTCATTGCCTGTAAAATGAAGGGTTGGATCCCCTTTTCATTAGGTTTTACCATAGAATGGAGGAAGTAAATATGAGCTATTTCTCTCTACCTGAACTATGAACCACTGCCCAATTGGTGACTCTGTCCCCTAGATTAATAATATATAACAAAAAATATTTTTACAGGTCATTTAGGATTTCAAGAGTCAACAACCTTATATAACCGTCTTTAAAGCCCCATCATTTCCTTTCTCCAGGGCCACCTCAGGTACCTTCTTTAAGTTTTTGTCCAAATCCCAGTTTCCAAAAGAATTTCCTAAAAGACACTAGATTTTATGGGCATATATCCAATGTCAGTTTAGGAAACATTGAAATGCCTCTAGATAATGAAGCCGGCACCAGAGATCCTCACGTATGTTGGAAAGGAATACACACTGGCCAGCGTGCCACAGTGCTGCCATCACAGGAAACCCCGACTCAGTCTTCCATTTCTCAAGCCTTTAGAAAGAGCTGAGCCACCTCCCTCTCTTATCCAGCCCTCCTGATAATAATTCGGGCAAAGGAGCCCTTCTCTTCTCCCCGAGACTCATCTGTAAATGAATGGCTTGGACTTCAAATGATCCATCTAAAATTGTACCACTCAATTATATGCCTGTGTTCATTTGTGTCTTCTAACATACCTGTGACCTCTGCTGGATACTTTGCTTGTGAAATAATTTTACGGGCATTGATCCTCATGAGAGCTTCATGAGGAGGGTGTTGCCGTGAGCTGCAGCAAGCACAGGGCTTTTCTTCCATCTCCATCATCGTAAGGCTGCAATCCTAAGTCAAGTTGGCGTGTTTGTTTGTCCTGGTGTCTTTGCCAACAAGTCTGAGAAGGTATATGGTAACATCATAAGTTGGAAGAACAGAGAGCCAGGTTTCCATTTCCACAAGCCCCTGAGAGCTTACCCTAGCTCCCAGACATCTGCCAGTGCATTTGGAGCCTGTTCTCCTGCCCCTCCAAGAGTCCAGGACTCTGTGGGGTGAAAAAGGTGAGAGAAATGCTTGATGTTGTTTTAACGTCACCCCTTCCACTCTATTTCAGATATCTTCACAATTTTATTAAGGTTTAGGGGAGAGAGAATGAACTCAGAGACAGATTATTTAGAGATACCAGGTAAAAGTTATATATTTATGTATGGTTAATTCATAAGAGGTTTTATTTGTTTTCACTTACTGAGACTCTGTTGGTGGCAGACCCTGGAGATGAACAAAGCCACGGTCCCTTCTGTCCAGAATTTAAGAATCTGTTTGACCAGAGAAAGTATGAACAAATTGACAGTAGTGAGCACTGCAAGGGACATAAAAATAGAGAATTCCTGGAATCCAGAGGAAAGGATATTGCCTCCTGTTGGGTACCCACCATGCATCAACCCCGTAACACCTTTTCACATATTATAGCCATTTGGACTGTAACACAACCCTGCACGGTCCCTTCTTAGGATGAACAAGGATCTGGAACTTGTCTGAGGTCACAACTGGAAGTGGCAAAGCTAGATTAGGGACCAGACTGGGAAGAGACCATCCCTCCACTCCATTTACCGCACTTCATCTGGGCACGGCTGTGGTGCCAGCCTGGTAGGGCTTGCTTAGGACCCTGGCCTTCAGATGGGTTTGAATCCCACTTGGTGAGCAGGGGAACGCATGGAGGTGTGTGGCGGAATCACTGAATGCTGGATTCTTTGGGCTCCAGAGAAATCACCTCTGAAGGATTCAAGTGACTCTGCCTTTGAAGAGAATTTAAAATGATGATGGCAATGAAAAGCAGTGTATCATGGTGGAGGAGTATAGGTTTTGGAGACAGACAAATCTGGGCCTGCTTCATTCATTCATTCAAGAAAACTACGAGCCTCCTTAGTGCCGAGCATTTGCTAGATACTGGACTTAACAAAACACTGACTTGCTCTCCCAGAGCACAAACTCTAGATATACAAGTATGTAATAGAGAATTTCAGAGAGTTTTGAAGCACTGTGAAGGAAAAAAACCCCATATAAGTAATGAAGATAGAGCATGATGATGGAACGCTTGCTACGTTTCGAAAGGTGGCTCTGCCACAAAGCTATTTGCCTTTGGTCATAAAGCTTAACATCTCTGAACCTCAGTTTTCTCATGGGACTGATGCATCCACCCGGTTGGGCTGTCATGGGTATGAAATATGAAAGTGGTGCTATATAATAGATATCCAATACTTACTATATGTCTGCATTTTGCTACACATTTTTATTTAAATGCAGTGCCTATGCATTTAATGCAAAGCTCACAGCAAACCTATAAAGAAGGAACTGTTACTATTCACAGTTTAAACGGTGAAACCAACAGGCTAGAGGCAAAATCAAAGCTAGAAGCTGAAGTAGTCAATGAGTTTCTTTGCCCTAGGAGCTGGACTGGCAAGACATCCCTGCCTGGGAGCAGGATTTATCTTGATTCCATGTGCCTGACTTCCTTAAGGTAGAATGCAAGTAATAAACCTAGATTTTTATTTGAATTTTTAATGCTAATGTTTATGAAGTGTTTTTCATGTGCCAGATATGTACTAAGAACTTTAAATACATTATTAATTTTATGTAAAAATCTATGTAGTGGGTGCTGTTTTTATCTACCCCATTTCATACTATGGGAAACTGAGGCAGAGAGATCTTCCCAAGAACAGGTAAGTGGCAAAACCAGGATTTGAACAGAGGCCCCAGAACCTAGTATGTCTGGCTCCAAGATCCACATTCTTAACAAGAAACTAGGCTGACTTTCTTTTCCATTTTTGTGAGTGGGGAGGGGGTGGTTGAAGGGATGCCCAGTAAAGCAGATGTCATTTTTGTGAATGTCAAGGATTTGATATTTTCTCCCTACATGATAGTGGTGAGATGATCCTTTAAACTATGGAGACAAAATTTTGAAAGTATTGTTGGCAAAAATGGGGACATAAGCATTCATATCCTCATGACTTAGGTGAAATGTATGTTAGTCTGGGATTCATTTGAACTTTAGTTAACATTGGCTTTGTCTCTGAGAATGTCAAGGCTTCATTCATGCTCACATACAGAAATACCTCAGTGAAGGATCATCGATGAAGCCATTAAGTAATGTGGTAATATATGTGGCCTTTTAGTAATTTAACAAACAATATATTGCAGCTAGAAATCATTCACAGATACGTTAACATATGACTTCAAAAATGCATGCAGTGTGACTTAGTAAAAAGAACAAGAGTTTTGCAATCAGACAGACCAAGGTTTAAATCCCAGCTCGCTTACTTTCTAGCTGTGTGACCCGGGGCAAATTACCTAACTTCTCTGAGGCTTGATTCCTTCTTTATGGAAAGTGTCGCTCCTTGCCTCCTAGAGTTGTTGTGAAAATCCAATGAGATTGTGCATGATAAGTATTTAATGGAGTGCCTGGCTCAGAGAAATTGCTCAGTAAATGGCAGACCTTATTATTATTAAAAATGATTAACCAGCCTTCCTTTGCCTAATCCTAGGTGTCTGGTTGGGAAAAGGAGATAATAATCCTGAAAAAAAAAATAAGTCTGTTTCAAAATACGTAGATGTTTTCTGTATTGTATAGACACTGTCTCAGTTTTAGGGTCAAGATAAATAACTCTTTACTAAAGGATTTAGAGTGAGGGATTAATTTCACTTTTGTTTCTCTACTTTTCCTATGAACAAGGCATTTTATGTGCTCCTGTTTGCCGTGAGTTCATCCAGTCTGTTAAAGAAAGTGGAAAATGTGTCTTTGTAGAGGCAACACCTGTTGAGTTGAATTTAAATCCTGGAAGAGCAGTTTTATAGAGCATCCTAGAAACAGCAAGTGCTACATATCTCTGATGGAGTCCCCTCCATAGCTTCCAGTTCTGGAATGTGGTGGCCTGCATTCTTTGTCCTCACTTTGCCTCCACCCACCATGTCTTATAGTTATAGGCATTGCTTTTTAAAAATTGATCTATTTTACCCTTGATTTTTAGGAAGTGGAAAGCTCACTTTCGAGTGAGCCATTCTCTAAAATTCCTTTTAACAGGATGCAGAGAAAGAATTTAGTCCTCTTTTGCTTTTTTGTTATACTGTGGCATATATTTTTTAATGTGTGTGAGAGAGAACTAATATAAAAAGTGGAAAAGGATGAAATGTAGCTATTATGCCTTCATTTGAATTTGGCCCAAGTTTGGCCAAATCCAGTTGGATTGACCTGTGCCAGTAAATTATGTGGTTTCTTTTATATCATCTCTCATCCTTGATCCTTGGAGCAGGATTAATTTAAAGTAAGTATATAGTTTCTGCCTTTGTGGTTGGTTAATCCTCTGTAAGATATAGAAACATAATCTATTTCTAAGCAATCAATAATTATTGGTAGACCGGTGAAGCTGGACATGTTGGGTTTTTGTTCTTTTCATAAAAGAAAGTCTTTGAAAAAGTGGCAACCCAGCAAAAGTTATTGTTTTGTAGCCTTGTGTGTTTTGATTACCCAGTTGTGCTAAAAGCTGTTTAGATGCAGCCTAAGTGAATCTGTGCTGAAAAAAGCACATTTTTATTTAATCGGACTAGAGAATTACCACTTCATAAGCACTGATCCCCTGACTCCATCACTTTGGAGAAAATGCACTTTACCAGTCAACACAAGTGAACTACTCTTTCAACAGGATTTTGAACTTTCGTTTGAATAATTTAAAGAGTGACTAGAGACTCCTAATTATACAGCCAAGCCGGAGTCTAATTTTTGTAGCACAAATGCATGGCACAAAGAAAATTATGTCGATGCATTTGTTTTGAATCTTTTTACTACTGTGAAATCCTTGCAAGTTACATTTGACTTTTGAGGAGGTGTTTCTTTGAATGTTAAAATTATGGAATTAATAATGTTAAAAAATGAGCCTGATTTTTTTTTTTTTTAGTTCCCCTTCTTTTTCTGAATGATTAGTCTAAATTTGGGGTGTTCAAACATATAATGGATTTTTAATTTGTGTACTGATCCTAAATGCTCAGGGGTATGTCATGTTCCAGAATTCGGCCCAGTGCAGACCTATTTACTATGGAATTGATTGATCACTTTAAACACTTTGCCAGGTTTTCTTTGTGGTATTCAGTTCCACTCTGATAATAAATCTGGAGGGGAGGGAGAGAATTATGGTGCCTTCATAACTTCTTTGCTTCACCAAAAAGAAAATCAACCAATTTTGTATCATCCTTATACAACCACTAAAAGGGCTAAAATTTCTAAGATTTTTATTTGTGTTACTGGATGACTTCTTTTTTGAAAGCAGAATAGTTTATCCATAAAGCGTTATTTAACATCACAGAGGAGAAGTAAGTAACACTGGCTGAGAAAGCCTTGGGAGTTTATGAGGAGGAAAGATTTCATAGGGCTTGCGTTAAAACTTTTAAGCATTGGAAAGAAGATTTCTAAAGCGTTGAACGGTTGTTGTGAGAGGAGCTTTGGTCTCCGTGAACTTTTATTTTCAACTCAGTGAACATAGTTTTTGAGGTTGCTGTGGTTTGGGTAGGGGACCTTTTCAGAAATGCCAGGGTTTTTAGAAAAAAAACAAAAACAAAAACACTGCTTTTCTTCTAATCAAGTCTCAGTTTTAAAGTTTGAAAACTTTGCTGTGATTAGAAGGATGAATGATTTCTCTGCTTTGTTGGGGTTTGCTCCCTGTGCCCAGGCAGCTGGGTGCTCTCTCTCATGGATGCCCCCACAGGGCACAGCCGAGGAGGAGGCTCTGGGAGGTGGGAGAGCTGTGCAGCCAGCCCGGCCCTGATACCAGGCATGAGCATCGCACAGAGGGGGGCTGAACCCAGACCACCTCCTGGAGAGTGCAGGACAGAGCCAAGCAGAGGGATCTGAGAGATGAGAATCTTTAAGGAAAATGGATTCTGCTTAGTTTGCAATTTGTCTTGCTATTGATAGGGATTTTTAAAAAACGAAAACATTAAAGAAATATGATTGTATACCAGTACCTGGTATACAGGTATATATATATATACACACACACACATACACACACACTCCTGGGAAGTATATATTGATACAGAGCATTTTTTTAGAAGGAAGGAAGGAGGGAGAGAGGGAAGGAGGGGAAGGAGGGAGGGAGGATGGAAAGGAAGGAAGGATGAAAGGAAGGAAGGAAGGTAAGGAGGAAAAGAGGGAGGAAGGAGGGAGGAAATGACATTGAAATCCTTTTGGTAATTGATAGCAGACTTACTTGATAAGTTATTTTCAAATCATTACTTTTTTATGCAAGGGAGTACCCTTGTGAAACTGGGTTGTGAATTACTAAAGCTTGTATCTTTTCCAAGCACTGTGCTAAATGCTTCTGCATGTTGCCTCATTTAATTCGCATACCAAACCTATGGTGTTATTATCCCCATTTTACAGATGAGAAAACTGAGATTCAGAGAGCCTAGTTAATATGTCCCAGGCCAGGTAGCTAGTGTTAAACCAGGATTCGAACACAGATTATTTTGATTGCAAAGCCAGGCTGCCTCCTCACCTCCTAAAACCTGGGAGCTGGCAGGGCCTTAGAGATGTACATTCTAGCTCACCTCCTCTACTACATAAGGAAGCTCAGGCGGTCAGTCATTCTCAGTGCTGGTGGGACACAGCAGCTCACCCTGCAGTTCTTTGGAGCATGCTGCTGCCGGTGCCCAGGGCCGTCTGGCTGCCACGGGCAGGCACTGCAGTGTGACCTTGGCAGTCACCCACGGGCGCTCCTTCTTGCACAACATGTGCCTTTCATCTCACAATATTCTTGGAGATTTTGAGTTCACCCTGGCGCCACCGCCAGGCAGGTATCTCGCCCCTGCCAGTTACTTTGGCAAATTTGACATCATACACACACCATTAAGGGCTTCATATCTGTTTACTTACAGGCACAATTTTACTTAAAATTGTTTCAACCTAAAGGCCTTGGTGCTAAAACAACAGCACCTTCCATGTGCCGTAGCATGTTACAGTTTTCTCTCACTAATGCAGCCATTAACCAGCCAGCTCTGGAATCCAACAGGCCTGGTGAGGATTGGCTTTGCCATGGGCTGGGTGAACGAATCTGGCAAGTTATGTAACCTTTCTGAGCCTCAGTTTGCTTGTCAGTAAATCGGGGCTTTCAAAGCACCCACTTTCTGGGGCATCTTGAGGATTAAGTAGAACATTGCATGTCAGGGGATCAGCAGAGGGATTGGCACGTTGTAAAGCTCATAAACCTGCGTGCTCTGCGTAATCATCCCCCTTTACACTCGGTGAAACTGAAGCTCAGTGGGATTGAGTCGCATTCATTGGTTTATACATCAAGTGAGAATCCAAACTGAGGTTTATTCTGACTCCAAAACTGATCTCCTTGTGTTTAAACCAGGCCACCTCCACACCAATTAAAAACTCATAATTCAGGAAGGGGCTGAGTTTTCCTTCAACATAAAGTTTTGACTCCCCTCAAGTGGCACTCACCCAGAGGGGTGTAAAGTACACGCGTTTTCCATCCTCATTTTCTGTGTTAACTTGAAGCTTCTTCCTTTGTTTATCGAGATTTCACCCCTGTCATTATTATCTGTGCTAAGCACAGTGCAGCAGAGCCGCTGGAGTGTTTTGTGCCCAGTCAGTGCTCCATAAATATTTACTTAATATATAAATCAGTCCATCTTTTCTATGATAAAGGATGCTGTTTGCTTGCTTTCTAGGAAGCCCGGCTCAAGGTCCCATGCACGGAAGTACTTGATAAATTACCTGCAGATGAACCAGCATTTTTGAGCCCCTACTATGTGCTGTGCGTGGTGTTCGTACTTCATTCATTCCCATCCCTCCCTGGTTTCTGTTCTGTCATCCTCCAGTCTTTATTGATTTGCTGTTCTGTACCCAGCACTGTCCTAAGTGCACGAAATGGTGGATGAATAAGGCAAAATCAGCTCTTAAGGAGCTTTAACTATTTCACCTAATCCTCATAATAATCTCATAGGGGTGAATATTTTTTAATAGGAAGGAAATTGAGGTCCATGAGGTTAAATAATTTGCCTCGGTTGCAGAGCTTACTTAGTCCGTTGTAAGGGGAGGATTAGAATCACTGTCTTTCTGGCTTCCAAAGCCACGTTCTTTTCACTGCACAGAGATCCCAGAATCAAACAGAAAAAGTCATAAGAGGAAGGAACTAAAGTGGGATGCCTTGGGGGTGGGCGTGATGTAAAACTGTTAACAGCTAAGACTTATATAATGCTTATCGAGTCAGCACTTTAATGTTCCGCATTCATTTGCTTCTTGTACAAACTCCATGAGGTGTTATTGTGACTGCATTGTTTTACAGATGAAGAAACTGAAGCTTAAGGAGGTTGAGTCACTTACCCGAGGTCACACAGTGAGGAAGTGGGATTTGAACTTGGCAGTTTGGCTTCACAGTCCATGTTCTTAACTACTGTACCCTCATAAAACAAACAATGCCTATGTCACAAGCAAGGACTTGGGAATTATAGTGGAGTTGGATGAGTTTTCTTCAGGTGGGAAAGGGCAGTAACACTTGTTGAGTACACCTACTGTGTGTTGGTAGATATGAGACACAGCTGAGTACTCTGAATGAGATCGTAAGGCCCATACAAGCATCTAGACCTTGCTCTGTGCCAGGCACTCTGTCCGCTAAGTGCTTTCCCTGCTTTCATTTTAAAAATCTCATACCACTAGGGTGAGGTAGGCAGATTATTACCATCCACATTTTACACTAGAGGACACTGAGGTTTAGAGAAGTCAAATCATTTGCCTTAAGGTCATTCAACTAATAAGTAGTAAGGCTGGAGTTCAGACCAATAGTTTGCAGCCAGTTGCTGAGCCCACATGCTAGTTTTTCCTTTTTCCCGTGATTCTCAGGAAATGATTGAAAAGAAAGGAAAAGTGACAAACATCAAGTTTTTCCTTAAAATGTTATCCAAAATAGGCACATTGGCGCAATAGAACACTGAGAATCTATTAAAATGATAAATATGAAGATGGAAGCAACCTAGGAAAGAAACAGAATGTTAAGAGGAAAGGAATAGAAATTGTGTGTTCACTGAGGTTACAGTTCACGTAAGTACACACATGAATGTGAGACTGGGGGGCAAAAGTCCCTCACATGTTAGAGGGGTAGGAGTGTGGGTAAATATATTTTTCTTTTTAACATTTTGTAATGTAATTTCTATGACAGGTTAACCTAGGAAAGAAAAAGGCATTTTGCTGCAGAGAAGAATGTGTTTGGTGGTTTATCTCAGAAGTTCAGGCTGGGTGGAAGCCTGTGTGCACCCTGCAGCCAGGCAGATCTGCCCTCTAAGCGGAGGGGGTGAGCAGAAGTGCAGAAGAGGGAGGGAAAAAGCAAGGCACTGGTGTCAAGAATGGAATAATATGAAATGCTGTGCAGAGCATGCAGTCTTGGCTCCAGTATTTCTTTTTGTAGTTTTATATATGCTTTATTAATATCGTAATGATAGAAATAGAAACAGAGAAAAGGCCTCCTGACATTAAAAAGTAGTAGACATGCTCCCTCCCAAAAGCCAAGGGGAAATGAAAATTTTATAACCTGGTTATGCAATTATGTACATTAACTCTGGTATTCCCAGGGATATTTTCGGAACAGAGATCCACTTTTACATTAATGTATTTTTGACAGGAGGTGGCACCTAATACCTTAGCTTTAATTTTCTCCAGTCTCCTGTGACTGTTGGTGAATTAACTATCGTTGTTAATTCTTTTGCATAGCAAATAATGCCCCCTTAATTGAGAAAGGCCAGTGACACTTATTGAGCTCCTACTGTATGCTTGATATTATGCTAGACATGGCTTAGTACATATATAATTATGGGCATTATAGCAGAGATTAATGGTTAGGTTAGAGTCAGAGTCAAATCTTGGCTCAGCTGCTTACTGGCTGTGTGATCTTAGGTAAGTCATTTAACCTCTCTGGGTCTTGCTTTCCTCATCTATAAAAGAGTAATAATACCTGCATAGGAAGTAATTATAAGAAGAGGTATATAAAGAGCTTAGTCTAGTAGTTGGTATAAAATGGGAGCCCTGAAAATGGTAGTTTTTGTAATTATAACAGACAGGGAAATTAAGGCTCAGAAAGGTTAAAGAACTTGCTCACGTTCACAGAGCTAGTGAGAGAGTAAGGCTGAGAAGTCAGGTTCTTCCATTTTTGCCCCTGCATCAGGACTCCCCCTAACCAGCCAGCAGGGACTTCCACTGGGAGGGTAGTCAAGGGTCAGGTTGGTTCAAAGTTCAGATAGATACTTGTTAGTTTCCAGACACATGGAAAAGATTCTCTAGGATATGAATGATGAGCCGGGCTAGCCAGCAGGGTAAAGTTTAGGAATCTGGAGAGGAACTAGAAACAAAAAGAGTGTGTGATTTGGGAAGGTCAGAAAATACTCAGGCTGGAGAGTGTGTTTTAAAAAAAATAGTGCTGCAATAGGAATAGAATAATATTGCCTTGTGTTTAATTAGCACAGTATACTTTATAAAAAAAAATTTTATATAACTTTTCATCATCATCATAACTTGAGTCTCACAATAGCATTACAAAGCAGCTCGGCTTATTTGGCTGATGTGAAAAGTGAGGCACACATAAAATGGGAGTTTGGGAAGATTTCTTTTTTAAAGAAAAATATTAGAGTTGGGAAAGAGGTGAAAAAAAAAACCTGAGATTTTTAAGGAAAAGAAGAAGGAAAGTAAAAAGAGGCAGGTGGACAAGGGTACTTTTTAATTAAGTATGGCAAGCAGGGTGAGTGGGGTTATTAACTGGGGATCACGTCACTGAGGATAAATTGATAAATTGAAGGAAGAAGCAAATCCCTTGACCCAGTCTTTGCAGAGAGATGGGCCCAGACCATAGGGTGTTGGAGCAGAAAGGCAATGGGTAGATGTTTCAGAGTTGGACATTTAGGCAACCTGGATGAAAGGAGGCCTTCTTGGTTTACAGAAATAAAGATGACCCAAAAGGTTTGTCCCGAGGCCTGGGGTATGGGGCTGGCTCTGCACCAAGCCATTCTCACTTCTCTTTGTCCAGGCCTTACGTTTGAGTAAGATATAGGAATGTTACCCACTTCCAGCATTGCTGTGATCAAATGAGAAAAGCCGTGTAAGTTACCCATCATCCAAGCACAGAGCTCGTGCTCAAGGAGTGAGCTGTGATGGGGATGTTGACGAAGATGATGGTGTTTACATTGGGAGGCCACATTTTAGGAGAACGTTGTTAGTGTCATCTTGGACTCAACAGCGTTGGTGAGGAAGAGACATGGGGACGCTGGTTTTGGGGACTGGTTAGGGAAGTGAATACAGTTAGCCAGAAAGAGGGTGCAATTCTTGTCTTTTTGATCCAGGTCTTTCTTTCTTTCTCAGTGCATCCTCTGCAGTTCAGGGCCTCTAAGATTTAATTAGGTTATTGTAGTGGCCTCCTACCGTGTGGGGCCACAAATCCTAGTTTGCATTTACGCATGTGGTGCTGGAAAAATGATTAATAATGCCACCTTTCCATCTCAAAAGTGTCCAGGTTTGATTGATAAGTGATGTTGTCACTGTACTACCTGGCCCCCTGCTTCTGTTCTCTCCCCTCTAAGATTTTTTCTGGTTTAGCATCATCAGCTGCAGCTGCCCACTGGACTGCTTTGCTTTTGCTAAAAACTCTTAGGGGTTCCCAACCACCTATTGAATCAAACTAACTCCTTACGCCAGCATTCAAAAACCTTCTCAGACTGGCCCAAGCTACCTGCTGGACGTCTCATGTGCTTGCTGTTTTCTATTTGCCACGTGTGGTGCCCCACCTCCACACTTTTGTTCCTGTTGTTATATCTTTGTGGCACCTTTAACTTCCTACCTATTTGAGATGGGACAAATGCCTCCTTCTTTGTGATATTGTCTATAGTCATTCTTGTTGCTATCATCCCAACCTCCTGGGGCCTCTCAAAGTATTTATCACTGGCTGCCGTGTGTTAAAATTGCTTATGCCGATGATTTTCTCTCCTGGAATGTAAGCCCCACAGCAACTAACAGAGTGCTAGCCAAACAGGGTAGTCTCAATGAGCACTTGTTGAATCAATACCTGAATGAACGTGTGCATCTGTGGTCAGGACGCTAGTCAGTTTCTTGAACGCATCATTCTTCTGCCAGTCTCAGGACCTTTGTATATGCTATTCCTTTTTCAGCTTACACTCTCCCAACCTCTTTAACAGGTCATGCCTCCTTATTTTTTTAGCTGTTAATTTAATGCTACTTCCTCCAAAAATCTTCCTTGACTCTCCCAGATTAGGTCAGACCTCCCCATATTTCTCTCCCGTGGCACTCTTGGTAATGCCATTCTCTATTTGTGTGATTATTTAATAACTGAGGCCCACATTGAACGCTGATGCTCCATGAGGACAGAGGCTATGTCTGTTGTGTTCACTGCTGTAGCTCTACTGTCTAGTCCAGCACCTGACACGTGGTCCTGGAAAAATATTTAACAGACGATTATGGGAACAGATGAAGGAAGTCCTCAAGTAGGCTACCCTTCTGAGCCAGTGCAGATGGTGTCACACTCCTGTTCAAAATCCTTCAATAGCGTCTTAGCACACTTGAAATAAATCTGAAGTCCTTAACTTTGGCCAGTAAATCCCTACAACCTTTGGGCCCCTGCTGCCTTTCTGACCGACCTTGTTTCTTCCCGCTCTCCTCCTTCCCTTCCCACCAGCCAGGCTTCCTCGAACAAGCCAAGCACTTTTCCACCTCAGACCTTGGCTCTGGCTCCGGCATCACTTCCTCAGAGAGCTCCGTAGGGTCCCTGCTCCCTAAAACAGCACCCGTGGCCTCTCTTTATTCCATTTTCTTCATAACACTCATCGCTTTGTGAAATCATCTTGCTTATTTGTTTTGTCTGTTTCCACCACAGAATGTAAGCTCCATGAGAGCTGGGACGTTGAAAGGGCCACTTTCATTACTTGATCCCCAGAGCCTGGCAAACAGTAGGTGCCAAATCAATGTTTGGTGGGCAAGGGGAGAAGTAAAAGCAGGAGCAAGGTGGGCCACCCCCCCTGGAGGCAGGGCAGGGGCCCCTTCCTGGAACCCAGCGGCCCCTGGGGCAGGGCCTGTGGTGTCGCCATGGCAACCCAGTGACCTGAGGGGCCCCCGGGAGAGGCCTTCCGCAGGCGCTGTCCCCGGTGTCACGGCCGTTGGAGAGCCTGGGAAAGAGGATGATCAAGAGGAAGGCGTACCCTGGTGCTGGAGGAGACTGTAGCTGGCCGCAGTGCAGTTTCACTGGTAATGACCAGGGCCCGGGGTGGGGCAATTAGTGTGTGCCCTGGCACCCTGAGAGAAACTGAGGCCAGGCTCTCCCTCGGGAGCCGTGAGTGCGGCCCGTCGGCCCTTTTAGGTAGCGTTTCTGAAGCTCGCAGCTCCTCCAACAAGCCCTAGCACGATGCCCTGAAAGACTGTGCATGTAGAACATGAAAACGCCTTCTGTTAAAACCCGGTGACACTTGACAACTCAGGCGGTGTTTTCCCCAGGTATTGCGTAAGTCAAGAACTCCCTGTTCTCATCCAGTTTCCTCAAAAACAGAGCTCATCGCACTCACTCCCCCATGCCTTAGACACCACGGGGGCTTCCCAGCTGCCTGCAGGCTTCCGGGCTTGGTGGGCGAGGCCTTTGCAATCCATTCCTGACCGACTCTCCCACCTTCTCCGCCACTCCTTGGGTCATGGTTGGTGAACTCCTCTCCTTTCCCACAGCCCATAGGGTCTTTCACAGCTTTGTGCTTTTGTCTGTGCAGCCCTGTTGGCCTGAAATGCCCCTTTTTCCCTCCTGGCTCCGGTTGAAATGTCACCCCCTCTGTTAAGCAGCCAGACAGAGCTGGAAGCCCCCCTCTTTGTGCTCCCACAGCACTTTAATACCAAACGGTGTTTTACTAAAAGGTATGCCTGGCTCCCCTTTTACTTAGTGAGGCAGTGTGATTTGGAGCCAAACAGACCTGACCCAGCTCTGCCACCAACTAACTGGGTGACTTTACCCAGCCTTCCTGAGCCTCAGTTTCCTTCTCTCAAATCGGAGTAATAAAACCTCTGTTTCAGTGTAGCTGTGAGGAGAAGAGATGATGCATGTAAAGCAGAGTGACTGGCCTGGGAAGGCCTCTCAATAAATGCTACATCTCACTGTAATCCTTCTGTGTCCATCACCCAGCTTTGAACCCTTGGTGCATAGAGACCATGCCTTCCTCAACTTAACGTGGCCCACAAAGCCAAGCAGACTATGTGCTTTACCCGTATGATTTCAGTTCATCTTTAGGAGAAACCTGGGAGGTAGGGGCTCTAGGAAGGCCCAGTGACCATTTCCATTCTATGTAGATAGTAAGTGGCAGGGCTGGGATTTGAAATCCAGTTGTTCTAATTCCAAATCCTACATTCTCCCAGGCCCAGAAAGAACATCTTTTCTTTTGCCTTGTACTATCCTCCCCCTCACTTTCTCCACTCCAGCCACCCTGGCCTTCTCACAGTTCCTTAAACTGGTCAAGCATGAGCCCACCTCAGAGACTTCTCATTTGTGGCTCCCTCTCTTTGAATGCCTGACAGCCTTGCTCCCTCACTACGCTCAGTCTCTGCTCAGATGCTTCCTGGTGGAGGATCCCCCCTCCATCATTCTCTATTCCTGCCTCCTACTTTACTTTTCATCACAATCATCACTACCAGCTAGGTGCCGGACTCTGTTCGAGGCTCTTGTGGACAAAGTACTGAATGAGCGACAAGGTTCATAGAACTTACATTTTATGGGTGGGGAAAATAAATGATAAGCAAGTGAATAAACAGACAAGAGACTTCCAGGTATGGAGACTCTGATGCACCAGAGGCATCCTGCTGTGATATCTTTGGCTTACTGTTAAATAGCTTTTTCATCGCTTTTGTAGAATTTTATGTTGAAGGCACTTGATAGTTATTTGCAAAATGAAAAATAAATCTAAGACAGAACAGCTGGTCTGTTATCAGAATAGGAAGGCAGTATGATGCAGTAAGAAGAATAAGAATAAGCTTTGAAGACTGAAGGTCTAGGTTTGAATTCCGACTTTAGTACCTAACTGTGGGAACTTGGCAAAGCCACTGCTGTGTTCTAAACCTCAGTTTCCTTATCTGTGAAGTGGAATAAATTTCTGTCACATGGGGTGGTCTGAGTCTCAGATGAGGTTCTGCCTGTCAGTATGCTCTGTAAACTTCAAGGATTACCTGGCTTTTGGTAATTATCTTAGTCGGCAACTCCTGCCCGTTCAGGACATGTTTATGAAGCACCACTTTGAGCCTTGGGGTGTGCTGACGGCTGTGCCATGTCCCCAGTGTGGCTACCTTATAGGAGTTCTTTGCTGCCAGATAAATGAAGCTTCCTAGAAAACCAAAAGCCATTTATGGCTCTGCTCAACTACATTATCTGAACTTGAGAAAGTCACTTCAAACTGGGGTTTCAATCTCTAAAGTGGGGGAGGCATGAAGATCTGCCTCCAAGGATTGTGGGCTAACCTCTTTGTAACATGAAAATCCACAAGGCCTTAAACGCATCTGTCTTCCTACCCCTGATCTCAGAAGAGTCAGATGAAGGGATGCTAAGCAGACAGGAGCCTACACTCACCACCACTGTGGAGCATTTAACTCAAGTTTGGTCCTTACTAAAAGATCAGATACTTTCTGTCTATAAAAAGTGAGGCATTGGGAGCAGGAAGTTACCCAAGTGTGGATGGAGCTCTCCTTTTTCTCTGTCCTGCACAATCCCCAGAATACAATGCCAGTATTGCAACAGGGACCATGGTCTGTTCATATTGGAATTTTTGTTTCAAGCCTCAGATTTTGTACCTACAAATAAAGATATCAGAACATACTACATAATATTGTTTTGAGGTTTAATTTAGACCACATCTCTGAAAGTGCTTTGCATAATACTGGCAGACAGTAGGAACTTAATAATGTGCTTTGAAAAAAAGTAATGCATTCAACCACAAGTAGTTATCCTGCACCAGGTACCGGCCAGGCACTGGGTACAAAGTGATGAACAGAAATGGCAGTTTCCCTAACTTATGGGCTCAAGGAGTAGCATCTGCTTTACTTTCTAGATGGTAACTGGAAGGCAGAAGCCAGTCTTATTACCTTTATCACAGCATCTTATTCCTAGAAGGTACAAAATAAATTTTGTCGAATTTTGCTTGCTTTATTTGTGATATCATCTTATGTGGTAGGAAAAAAAAAAGACAAAGATTAGGAAATTCCACAGACATGAAGCTGTATCTACTTACATGCTGTGCATTCTTTGATATCATGTGTGTCACTGATGTAACGTGTTGAGGGCAGACTGCCGGAAAAAGTTTAAAACAGGCTCTAGGGGAGAATCAAAAGAAATAGAATAAAATGGGCTCCATTCTCCAGATCTTTGAGTTCTAAACCAAAGAACCTGCTATGTATGACAAAGGTTGACAAAGAAATATGTAAATGAATTTAGCACAAACAGTAATTACGTACCAGAGTTTAGCAAAAGTTTTCATTCAAGACAGACTGTGATCCATGCTGCAATATTGGCACTGTGTTCTGGGGACTTCACTGGATGGAGGGGAAGGAGACAACATTGTGGTTATGACCTGGATTTGCTGACCCTGCTTGTTTTTTTTTTTTTATTTTTTTAATGCAATTTTATTGAGTTATATTCACATGCCATACAATCATCCAAAGGGTATGATCAGTTGTTCACAGTATCATCACATAGCTGTGCTATCATCAACATGCTCAATTTTTTGAACATTTTCATTACTCCAAAAAATAAGAATAAGAATAAAAATAAAAGTAAAAAAAGAACACCCAAAGCATCTCATACTCCCTTTCCCCCACTATTATCTATTTACTTTTTGTCCCCCTTTTCTTTACTCTTTTGTCAACACACTGGATAAAGGGAGTGTGAGCCACAAGGTTTTCACAGTCACACAGTCACACCATATAAGCTACATAGTTATATGATCATTTTCAAGAATCAAAAATACTAGATTGCAGTTCAACAGTTTCAGGTATTTCCTTCTAGCTATTCTAGTACACTAAAAACTAAAAAGGGGTAGCTATATAATGCATAAGAATAACCTCCAGAATGACCTCTCAACCCCATTTCAGATCCCTCAGCCACTGAAACTTTATTTTGTTTCATTTCTGTTCCCCCTTTTTGTCAGGAAGTTTTTCTCAATCCCACGATATTGGGTCCAGGCTCGTCCCCAGGAATCATGTCCCATGTTGCCAGGGAGATTTATACCCCTGGGAGTCATGTCCCACATAGCAGGGAGGTTAATGGGTTTACCAGACAAGTGAGCTTAGAGAGATTGACCACATCTGAGCAACAAAGAGGTTCTCTGGAGGTGACTCTTAGGCACAATTATAAGTAGGCTTAGCCTCTCCTTTGCAGTAGCAAGCTTCATAAGGGCAAGCCCCAAGATCGAGGACTTGCCGGCCCTGCCTATTACTAGCTGGGTGACTTTGGACAAGTTACCTACTCTCTCTGAGCCTCAGTTTTCTCATCTCTAAATTGTGCATATTAATAGCACATACCTCATAGGAGTGTTATGAGGATTAACTATGATGATGAATGGAATACATTTTGCATAATGCCTGACTCATAATAAGGGCACACTATATGGTAGCCTTTATTATTATTAAATCATAAATCTATAAATAAATAAGGGAGAGATGAATATAGTGCTTTATTCAAAATTCAGTAGACATGTCATTCTGCTCAAGTAATTCTTGACCTCTGGAAGACCAAATAAATAGCTTTAAAGTACATAATGTTTATTTTAGGTGACTTAAATAGAGGACTGCCAAATCATCTACAGCAAAATGACTTATTGGACATGAGTTACAGATGCTGCTGATTAGAATTTATCCTGGGTGCTGTATGTTCAAATGAACATTGATTAACTGGAAACAGCCAGAGGCAAGTGAACCGGAATGCAAGATGTGGGAACAATTTCTTCCAAGAAGAGAGTCAAAACAAGTGGGGTGCCTTGACTAGAAAAAATGGAGCCATGGTGACTAGCTTCCTATATCTGCCATGTGCAAGATATTCTGTGTTGCTTCAGGGAGCAGAGCTGGGTAGCAGAGTGGCTACAGGTATAGGCCTCGGGGGTCACAGAAACCAGAGTTGGCACCACTGCTTACTAGCCATATGATTTAGGCATGCCACTCAACTCTCTGAGCCTTGGTTTTCTCATCTATAAATTGGACATAATAGTAACATCTGCCTCCTAGGGTTGTTTTGGGATTAAATGAACTAACACATGTAAAGCTGACAGCATAAAGCACAGGAAGCCCTCGATAAAAATGTTAGCTAAATACAGGATCTGTAGGGAGAATGAGGGAGAACTTTCTCAAACTGAGAACTGTTCAACCAAAGGAGCTGCCAATCTGCAGAAATATTCAGCAGGAGTTGAGGTTGCCATTTGTTGGGGATGCTTTGAGGAGACATTTGGCCAGATGGAGAAGATAGTTCCCTTCACTCCTAAGATCCTGAGGACCCCTTCGTCCTGCAGTAACTTTCAGGTGCCTGGCAATAGCAGGGATATCCTGCTCCCATGGAATGTTTTATTTTGTAAATTGATGCTATGGAACCAAATTCCCCACAGACTGATTTAGACTCAATTCTGCCAGTTCAGATCAGAATCTATCAGGTTGGTTCGGTGTGATTTAAGTAATTATAAAGAACATGCACTTTTTATTTTGTAATCATAGAGCAGCTTTATGTGCCTGTATCCCACTGTCCCTTTAAATGTTTTATTGTGAGTCTTAAACTTCTTTTGGCTCCGAGTTAAAGCTCATGCCATTCCATGACTTGTCTGATCATTCAGGTACGATATGACATCTCAATATTGAAATCAAATTGTTCAGTCCCATGTAATAATCTAAACTTTGAACCCCCTTTAAGTCAGAACTTCTCTCCCTGACTTAGCTGTGTGGAAGGGGTAGGGGAAAGGGTTACTTAGTGAGATTTCTTCAGCTCTCCTTTTCTTCATGGCACTACCAACCCTTCTCCCCCTTCGTATAACCTTGGTGTCATCTCTCTGCAGTGTTGGGGTTGGGGAGTGTGGAGAAGAGGCTCAGTAGGGACGGTGCTTACTTGACTTGAACTCTTGGGAGCGGGTGTTGCACTCTCTTGGCCCACCTCTTGTTTAGAGGCAGCTCTTCTCTGGAATGTTGTCATGAGTTCTGCAGAGAGGGCAGCGTCAGTCCCTGGGGATTCTCACCTGCAAGAGTGGCGCTTCTAAGGACCCCGATTTTAATAGGCCTGATCCCGGTACATACAAATGAGTGAGAGGGAGGCATTTCTCTTAGTCGCCCGTGTGACAGTCTGTGCACATGCGTGTGTGAGTGTAAATAGGTGTCTGTCTCCCTAGGAAGACGAGGGGCTGGCCTAGAACAGTAGACGTTGCTTCTGGTGGGATGGTTCAGCTGGAGTAGGGGCTGCAAACTTCAGTAGAAGTTAGCCTGGCTGTTGCCATGTTGCCAGGGAAAACGTGTGAGAGCTTGAAGGGGTTAGAAGGGGTTAGAAGATCAGAGGGGAGATGTTCTGAGAGGTCTTTCAAAGGATCCTGGAGATTTTTTAGCCAGATGTCCTCCTGAATGCAGTGTGATGACAAACGCCCATCCTGTACTGTCCCATCTTTGAAAACATGACAAGACATTTGCTTCTGCATTGTGCATCTGATATCTGAAATGGGTAGTGTTTTAATGTTTTGAATTCCTCTGCTCCTCAAAGATACCTCTGACTTTTACATCCCCTTAACAAGCTTAGCCTCCCCTTTGGGATTTCCCCTCTATGTGTTTATAATTTTGGAAGCAGCTTTTAAAAGAGCAGTTTGTTGGGACATAATATACAAAACAAAAATTCAGCTTTTCTGTCTGCTACTTATATTTGCTTTTTCCCTTTCTATATGGCTTATTCAGGAGGGCTTCTTTTTACAACATGTAACCTAAGGTGTTAACTAAGGATCTTTTCCTCAGTTCTTTGAATTATGAGGAGTCATATTAACTTAATCTCTCTATGCCTCAGTTGCTTTCTAGGAAAAATAGGGATTAAAATCCTTACTTCAGAGGATTGCTGTGAGGATTCAGAGACATAATGTATACAAAGGGCCTGCCATGTTAAAATAGGTGTTCAATAAATGCTAGTTCCCATATTATAGAGAAGGCAACAGGAGACTGTTCTGTTCAAAAGCACATGGTCATAGTACAGTCAATTCTGCCATAACACCATTTATGCATTTCTAAAAATCACCACACGATGCAAAATTGCACAATAAAAACCACAGGTTTACTGGGAAAATGAGCTTAGAGGCACAACACTCAAAATCTTTACCAGTGACACATTAAAAAGATGATAGGAGCCTAATAAAAATTATAACACTTTTACACATGTTAAATGGTTAAATGGGTCACACTTGTTAATGGTTATTTATAAATACAGTAAACATGGCACTTTACCCTGGAAAAGACTTGAAGTCTGGTGGTAGAAGTGGCTGTTAGAAGGGATGCAGCTTGAGTTATTGTGCAGTGGTGGAAGGAAGGTTATCTGTGTGTGCGGCACGTAACAGACACAGTAAACTGAGAAAGACAGCTGAACTATGAGCGTGGGTACATTTTACATATTCCCATGGGAATCAGTTGGCTGGATGCATTTTCCTGTGTTCACCTCATGTTTCTCACAAAAGAAATAGAGCTGACAAACACAAAGTTTGCACTATGCTCAAATTGCTCCCTAAGATATCGCTTGTGTTGGAACAAATTCGTGTTTTTAAGACAAGCGTTATGGCAGAACTGACTATATTTAGCTAATGTTGAATGACTGAATGGATGAATGAATGTATATGTGGGTAAATACATGGTCTGGAAATGGAATAAGTGCTGTGTTACTCTGTGGCAAGTACATGTGTAGCTTTTATAGGAATAAGAAACCAAAACCACAGTCTTTTGGGTTTTAAAAGTACTCCATGTTTACTGTCAAACTTTTGATTTCTCCCCTTGCAGTGACTTGTGGTCTGTCACCTCAGCCCCTTCAGTGACTGCTGGGGAGGGGGACAGGGGCTGCAAGGTTCCCCACCCTCCTCCTCCACATCACCCAGAACCCCATGGTTTTATCTGCTTTCCTTTTTGTTTTCTTTTGAAGATGGGGTACTGCAGCTGATTTACAAGTTTGACAATCACCCCAGTGCTGCAGTTGACCAAATTTGGTCCACATCTCAGGAACATATCTTCTTTGCAAAGAAAGATGGTCCTCGGTAGTATTGGGCTACAAATACTCTGGAATCAGTAGAATTTGACTAAGAAATATTCACGTTGGGTTTCAAATGCCAGTGTGCCCCCAAATTACTCAGGAAAGTCTCATCAGCAAGGTTGCATGTGGGGCTTCAGGTAAAATCTGATTCCAGGCTGGGCAGGTCTCAGGTGAACGCTGAAGAACATTTAAATCTAATGCAGAGTGATGTTCTTGTCTCTTCAACACCAACAACAATTCTGTGACTTTTTTTTTTTTTTTTAGAGAGCTGGATTGAAAGATGTCTCAACGAAAGTGAAAACAAACGTTATTCCAGCCACACATCTCTGGGGAATGTTTCTAATGATGAAAGTAAGTGCTTGAACTTCTTTCTTCCAGACTTAGACACGGCTAGTGTCCAGGTGGGAGGAATAAGGCCTCTTGGAGTGCTAGGTGGGGCCAGTCACCTGGAACGAGATGCTCTGGAATCACTTATGAATATTCCTCAGTGGAGCGTGGCGTCCAGTTATGTGGACACGGAAACCCAGGCCATGGCAAAAACTTGCTGTGAACAGACTCGTCTTCTACAGTGGACTTGCTAGCCCGAGCCTCCAAAGGCCCCATTAGAGTGCGGCTTTACTTGGGCAAATATGCATCCTGAACTGGAAAGGCCATTCTTAAGGTCACTGTAGATGTGGGTTTAGAGTACCTGTGTCATAGGGTTGTTGTTTTACAGTCATGAATGCCTTTGCTGTTGGAAAGTAAAAATTTCTTCCTGATCTTGGGCTGGAGAACTGGAGTTAACTGGAAGATATAAACTGCTGTGTTTACCCCTTTCCCTGTCTTATGTCAGACTGGAGCTTCTGGGTGCTTTATTTTTAAGAGCAGAAGACTACTTGAGACTTGTATTTCCCCCCCTTAAACATTTAAAAAAAGGGTGCAACTTATTATAAATGTCATTTCTAGCAAGGGCAGCCCACCAGAAGTGTCCCCCTCTCCCTTGGTGAAGTGTCTCTCCTTTAGCTCATTGTTTCAAAGCATGGACTGGAGACAACCTGCTCCACGCTCCCCCCCTGTGTTTGTCAGACATGCTCAACAACTTCCTTCCAGAGTCGTTTCTGGCATTGTCATTCTATCATCTTCATTGTTTCATTTCATAAAATTGAGATAAAATGAACATAAAGGATGTGCATCTTAAGTAAATAGTTTGATGGATTTTTTTTTTCACATATTGTACCATTTGTGTAACCACCACCCAGATGAAGAAGATATAGATTATTTCCAGCTCCCCAGGAGGCTCTCCTGTGGCTCTTCCCTGTTAGTAACCACTGTCCTGACTTTTATCACTATGGTATAGTTTTCACTGTTTTTGAAACTTCATGTAAATGGAATCATAGAGTATCTATTCTTTTATGTCTGGATTTTTTTCATTCATCATAATGTCTATGAGATGCATCCCTATTGTCATGTGTAGCAGTAGTTCTTTCTTTTTCCATTGCTGAATAATATTCCAGTATATGAATATACCACAGTTTACTTATCCATTCAAAAGTTGATGGACATTTAGGTTGTTTCAAGTTTTTTGCTGTTAAGAATAAAGCTGTTCCGAACATTCTTGTACATGTTTTTTGGTGGGACATAAGCACTGATTTCTGTTGAGTATATTCCAGGAGTAGAATTACTAGATTATAGAGATATATGTTTATTTAGCTTTAGTAGATACTACCAATTTATTCTCCCACCAGCAACTTATAAAGTTCCATTTGTTTCACTTCCTTCCCAACATTTGGTATAACCAGTCCTTGCAATTTTAGCTATTACCATGGTTGTATAGTGTGCATCATTGTGGTTTTAGTTTGTATTTCCCTGATGATTAATGTTACCTAGCCTCTTACATGCTTATTGGTCATTTGGATATCTTATTGTGAACTATTTGTCTTTTGCCTGTGTGTGTTTTTGCCCTTCCCTTAATGATTCATTTGTCAGATATAAATATTGCGAACATCTTCTAAGTCTGCAGCTTGCCTTTTCACTCTCTTAATGGGATCTTTTGATAAACAGAAGTTAATGAAGTCCAACTTATCAGTGCTTTTCTTTTATAGTCAGTGATCTTTTGTGTCTTCTTAAGAATCTTTGCCTACCTCAAGGCCGTGAAGATATTCTTTTATGTTTTCTTCTAGGAGTTTTATTTTATCTTTCACCTTTATATCGACATCCCATCTGGAATATTTGTATAGGGTGTGAGGGAGGAGTCAAGGTTTTTTCTCTTTTTTGTTAATTTTCAATGGATAAAGCATCATTTGTTGAAAAGATCATCCTTTGCTCCACTGAATTCCAGTGGAGCCTTTGTCCAGGGAAGATCATATATATGTAGATCTGTGTCTGGGAACTGTATTCGGAATCACTGGTCTACTTGTCTATCTTTGGGCCAATACCACAATATTAATTACAGCACCTTTACAATAAGTTGTGATATCTGGTGGTATAAGTCCCCTTGTTTTTCAAGATTGTCTTGACTAGTCTAAATTTTTAACATAGATGTTTAGAATCAGCTTGTCAGTTTTCGTCAAAAACAAACTGACAAGATTTTGACCAGAATTGCATTGAATCTAAAGATAATTTGAGGAAGAATGACATCTTAACTTCAAACTGCCATTCTATGCACATGGTATTCGATATCCCTATATTCATATATACATTGTCTTTAATTTCTCTGAGCTGTATTTTGTAGTTTCCAGTGTAGAGGTTTTGTACATCCTTCATTTGATTTATTCCTAGGTAATGATGTTTCTCGGTGCTATTGTAGGTATTATTACTTTTTTCTAGTTGTTACTTCCTAGAATATGAAAATTTGAGATTGATTTTTAACATAATGACTTTGTTTCCAGTCACCTTGTTAAATTTGCTTGTTAATTATGAGTTTTCATCTTTAAAGCTTTCTGTAAACATGATCATGTCACTTGAGAATAATGATAGTTTTACATTTTCCTTTAAAGTGTTTATATTCTTATTTCTTTTCCATGCCCTCAGGCACTGGTCGGGACCTCTATGCAATACCGAGTTGAAGTGGTGATAGGGGACATCCTTGTCTTCTTCACGACCTAAAGTGTGGGGGAGTGTTTTACATTTCACCATTAAATATGATGCTTGCTGTGGATTGTTTTGAAAATGTTCCTTATCAGATTAAGGAAATCCCCTTTATTGATGAGAGATTTTTCTTGAATGGGCATTGAATTTTATCAAATACTTTTTCTTCATCTGTGAAAACGGTCATGTTTTTCTCCTTTATTCTGTTAAAGTTGTGAATTACATTGATTGTGTTTTGAATGTTAAACCAATCTTGCATTCCTGGAATAGACCACACTTGGTCAGAAGTATTATTTTTTCTATGTATTTCTGGATTAGATTGACTACTATTTTATTAAGGATTTTGGAATCTATTTTCATGAGATTTATTGGCCTATAATTTTCGTTTTTGCAATGTCTTGGTCAGGTTTTGGTGTCAAGATTATATCAGCCTCATAGAAAGATGTGGAAGTTCCTTTTTATCTGTTTTCCTGAGGAGTTTGTATAAAATTAGTGTTATTTATTTTGGAAATATTTGGAAAAATTCAACAGTGAAGTCATCAGAGTTTGGAGTATTCTTTGAGGGTTTTCAATGATGGATTAATGTTTAAAATAGTTATAAAATTTTTGGTGTGTTTCTTTTTCTTCTTTTCAGTAAATTTTTATTTTCAAGGAATCAATTTTATCAAAAATTTCAAATTTATTTTCCTGATGTTGTTCAAAATTTCTTTTTAATACATTTGTGTTTTTTAGCATCAATGCTAATGTCTCCCTTCATTCCTGATTTGGCAATTTAGGTTTTCTTTGTTTTTCTAGATCATTCTTACTAGGGTCAATTTTATCAGTTTTCAAAAATTCAGCTTTTGGCTTTGTTGATTTTCTCAATTCACATCTTTTTTCCATTTCATTGGAATGGAATCTCTTATCTTTACTATTTCCTTCCTTCCATTTTCTTTGGCTTTAATTTGCTGTCTTTTTCTTGCTTTCTGAGAAAGACACTAGGGCCATTGATTTTTTTTCAGTTCAGTTTTATTGAGATATATTCACATACCATACAATCATGCATGGTGTACAATCATCTGTTCACAGTACCATCCTATAGTTGTGCATTCATCACCCCAATCTATTTTTGAACATTTTCCTTATACCAGAAAGAATCAGAGTGAAAAACTAAAATAAAAAAAAGAACCCCCCCCCATCCCATCCTATTTTTCATTTGGGTTTTGTCCCCATTTTTCTATTCATCCATCCATACACTGGATAAAGGGAGTACGATCCACAAGGTTTTCACAATCACACTGTCACCCCTTGTAAGCTACAGTGTTATACAATTGTCTTCGGAGTCAAGGCTACTGGGTTGGAGTTTGGTAGTTTCAGGTATTTACTTCTAGTGATTCCAATATATTAAAACCTAAAAAGTGTTATCCATATAGTGCGTAAGAATGTCCACCAGAGTGACCTCTCGACTCCATTTGAAATCTCTCAGTCACTGAAGCTTTATTGTGTTTCATTTCACATCCCCCTTTTGGTCAAGAAGATGTTCTCAATCCCGCGATGCTGGGTCCAGATTCATCCCCAGGAGTCATATCCTGCATTGCCTAGGAGATTTACACCTCTGGGAGTCAGGTCCCTCGTAGAGGGGAGGGCAGTGAGTTCACCTGCCGAATTGGCTTAGCTAGAGAGAGAGAGGGCCACATCTGAGCAACAGAGTGCCACTGATTTTTAATATTTATTTTCTAAGATGGGAATTTAAAGTTATAAATTTCCTGTAATTACTACCTAGTTGCATCCCATAATTTTTCTGATATGACATACTTTCATTATCATTCAATTAAATATTTCTATTTCTGTTGTGGTATCTTCTTTGACCCACAGTTTATTTAGAAATCTGTTGCTTAATTTCCAAACATCCTAGTTTTCTTTCCCTTATTGATATCTATTTTAATTCTACTGCCAGATGTGCCGATTTGGATATTTTATGTCCCCCCGAAAAGCCATATTCTTTAATGCAGTCTTGTGGGGGCAAAGTTATTAATCTTTTTGATCAGGGTGTGACCTCATGATTGAGTGTTTCCATGGAGATTTGACCCCGCCTATTCAGCGTGGGTCTTGATTAGTTTACTGGAGTCCTTTAAAGGGAGCTCACACAGAGAGCAGAGAGACAAAAATGCCCTGGGATATGCTAAGCTAGGAGCCGACAAGATACTTGCTGATGCTTAGAAATGTTTGGAGATGTAGACAGAAGGACATTTGGAGATGCTAAGCTAAGAGAAACCCAGAGACATTTTGGAAAACACCATTTTGAAATGCAGCCCAGGAACAAAGGACCAGGAGATGCCAGCCACATGCCTTCCCAGCTGACAGAGGTGTTCCAGATGCCATCAGCCATTCTTCCGTAAAGGTGTCCTCTTGTTGGTGCCTTAGTTTGGACACTCATGGCCTCAGAACTGTAAATTTGTAACCAAATAAACCCCCTTTATAAAAGCCAATCCATTTATGGTATTTTGCATAATGGCAATGTTAGCAAATCAGAAAAGATTTGGTCACAGGAGTGTGGTGCTGCTGATTTTGCAAATACAAAACATGTTGGAACTGCTTTTTAAATGGATAAGGGGAAGATTTTGGAAGAAGTGTGAGGTGCTTGATAGGAAAGGCCTAGAGTGATTTGAAGAGAGTGTTGGTGGAAATATGGACTCTAAAGTTACTTCCAATGAGGTTTTAGAGAGAAATGATGAATGTGTCATTGTCAACTGGAAGATGGGCGATCCTTGTTTTAAAGTGGTGGAGAATTTGGCAAAATTGAGTCCTGGTGTTGGATGGAAGGCAGAATTTGAAAGTGACAAGCTGGGATACTTAGCTGAGGAGATCTCTAAACTGAAAATGCAGCCTGGCTTCTCCTTTCAGCTTACAGTAAGATGAGAGAGGGAAGAGGTAAGCTGAGGACTGAAATCTTGGGCAGAAAGAAATTGATGGTCTGGAAAATTCTGGGCTTCCAGAAAGTGAGACCCCAGAGTCTAGTACCCCATGTGAAGATTTAATGAAACCTGGAACCAGCCAGCCTTTTCAGTACAAGCCAGGATTGGAGATGGAGTTACCCAGAAAAGATTTGTGGAAAGTCCTACTGTCGGATGGTTTTGACCCCTATTATGCTTTTTGCCAAGCCAACAAATTTTTTTTGCGAGATCTGTGTAAACAGAACCGCTGCCATTCAGGACTGTAGGGGGTGGAGAAGGGACAAATTGAAGGAAAAATTTCTTCAAAGACAGAACCATGGAAGTTGATGCCTGGAGTCAAGACACCTCAGGCAAGGAGAGCAGACCAACCCATGCATGTGGAAAGGGTGAGTTTGCCCCTGAGGCAGACAACAGGCCTTCTGCCTTGATGCTCCCGAGGAGTGCTGCCGTCCCAGGCCTCACAGAGGGTGGAGCACATTCCCGGGGATTGGGGGGAGCCTGGCCACCACCCCCACTGTCTGGAAGGGGGAGAGCCTTTGCCCTGGAGATGCACAGTCCAGGTGGCACCCCAATGCTTGAGGAGGGTAGGGCTGAGAAGAAGGTGGGTTCCCCAGTGTGTGGATATGTTGGAGCACTCACCCCAGTGTTTGGAGAAAAAAGGGCTGTCGTGAAGCCCCTTGGAAGTGGTTGGACTACCACTGTCTCAAGCCCTGAGGATAAAACATCATTCTACAGATGACTCTCAGACTTTGAAATCTAATGAAGTATGCCCTGCCTGTTTTAGGAACTGTTTTGGACTTTTGGCCCGTTTTCCTTCCAATTTTTCTCTATGGCAATGGGAACATTTATCCTGTGACTGTCCCTTCTTTGTATATTGGGAGCAGATAACTTGTTATAAGTTTCACAGGTCCACAGCCAGAGGGGAATTTTCCCTTAGGACAGACCACACCTCTAAGATAAGATCTTATACTTACCTATTGTTCCTGAAACAATTTAAGTTTTTGTGATATTTTGATGGGATGAACGTATTTTGTATTTGGAAATAAAATATCTTTTTGGGGCCAGGGTGCAGAATGTGCTGGTGTGGATATGTAATGTCCAGAAAAAGCCAGGTTCTTTAATGCAATCTTGTGAAGGCAGACATTAATCTTTTGATTGTCTCCATGGAGATGTGACTCAATCAACTGAGGGTGAGACCTTTGACTAAATTATTTCCATGGAGATTTGGACCCTGCCCATTCAGGGTGGTCTTAATTAAATCACTGGAGTCCTATAAGAGAGCAGAGCAACTGAAAGAGACTTTTGGAGATATGCTTGCTGATGCTTTGAGATGCTAGGAGATGTTTTCTCTGGAGCCCAGCAAATAATGTGTAATGAGATATTTGTTGTCTTATTTAACCAAAAGACAGGAGGTAGGAGGTTCTGGGGTTTGTTTGACAGCTCAACAAAATCATCAAGAAACCAGACTTGGGGTGTCTTTCTGCTAAATCCTGCGAAGTTATTGGGCTCTTTGTTTTCATATCAGTACTTAATGGTCACAAAATGGTGGCTCCAGGACCAGACCTTAGGCCCATATTCAGGGCAAAATGATGGGGCAAGAGGAGGCACCAGTTAGCTCTCCTCTTTCATGTCTTCTTTTTGTTAGAAAGCAACAAAATCTTTCCAGATTCCCCTAGCAGATTTCCCACACTTTTTTGTTTGGTTGGTCGGTTTTGCCCAGAACCCTATCACTTGTAGCTGAAAGGGAGTTTGGGAGAGTGAATATTTGACAGTAAAATGGGATTATGATGGTTAGATTGGTCAAATCTGGCCTGTGGCCTGTTTTTGTATAACTCATGACCTAAGAATGGTTTCTACATTTTTAAAGAATTAAAAAAAGGAAGAAGAATATGTGACCGAGAGTATGATCCACAAAACCTAAAATATCATCTGGCTCTTTACAGAAAAAGTTTGCTGATCTTTGCCTTATATATATCATGATTCACCTCTGAGGCTGTCACCCTACTACCTTGAGTAAAATTTGGGCTAAGGGGCAAGCAGGAAACAGTGAAGGATATTTTGTTGGGTGGACAGCAACGTTTCTGCCATAGAGTATATCTCTGGACCAGGCCAAGCACGTAAAAATGCCTTTCCAGAGTGACCAGAGAAAGGTCAAAGTTCCACCTGCTAAACAATATTTCTCCCAGTGGCTTGAGCCAGAGCCAATAATTTGCACCAGGAAATCCTGTCCCCAGGAAGTCCTGGTTAAAAAGAAAATGTGTTGCTTGGAATGGGAGAATCAACACAATTTATTAGCCTAGAATCGAAGACCATGAGATGTTATCAATCATCTTGGTCCACTCTCCTCTTTTACAGATGAGGAAACGGAGGCTCAGAGTAAGAAAGTGACTTGCCTAAGAGCACACTCCTTATTAGTGCCAGAATCAGGACTGTTACCCGGGTCTTCTGATTTCTGCCTAGTGATCTTCCTGGTACATCCTTTTTTAGCAGCCCAGAAAAGATTAATTTAATTGATTGGCTAGAGTGTCATTGAGCATGAGGAAATGGGACATGGGACTGACACCTTTTGATGGAGTACAGAAGGAAAGAAAAACCTGGACCAGAGGGGTCAAACCTTAAGAGCCTGATGGGTGAAGATCCTGAACAAGAGTGGATGGATTATTAGCCATCATTCAAGGCTCATAAATTCTCATTTCCAACCTGGGCAAATTTCATATTCTCCCTGGCAGATGTCAGTAGATTGTTATGTTTCTCATGACATAGTCACTAACAAATAGGAAGGTGATGACTCAAACGCATTAGAATGCCCATGACTGGTTGGAGTAGCACATCCAAAGAGGAGATCTCAGCAGGGTGATTGAACAGAGTTATACTGGCAGAACAGAGGTTCCTGCAGAAGATGGGACCAGAAGATTCCCTGAACACTTATTACATGCAAGTCTCTATGGAAAGCCCAAAATTACTTAGGGAAGGAGAAAGAGCAGAAAGCCACAATTAAAATATGTTCAGCATCAGACAATATTCTAGTCATAATCACAGCCACTACTTCCTTTAACCCTCTGGGAGGAAGGCATTTTTTATCCCCATTTTATAGATGAGGAAACTGGCATTTAGAGGTTATGTGACATATCTCAAGTCACAACAAGTAGGAGGTAGAGTTAATGCTTGATCTTAGAGCTGTTTGATTTTAAAGCTGGCTCTTCTTCCACTGCATAAATCATCTCTTCATTGGATCCCTGCTTTTAAGGAATTTTTAATGTAGAAGAGAACTTAAGGCACATGCTTGAGCATTAATAATACAAGGCCATATATGATGCATTTCATTTGAATGATGCAAGGTAGTCCAAGCTCTGGCCACACCACATATGGTCCTGGACTCCAGCACGGGTGTCACTGGAAGCTGTTAGAAATGCAGAATCCCGGACCCACCCCAGGCCCGCTGAGACACTGCCGCCATTTTAACAAACCCCCAGGTGGTTAGTGTGAGCGTGAAAGTTTGAGACACCCTGAGCCAAGACTGCAGTGGTGGGGAGGTCCCAGGGTGGGAAGGTGACTGGGGAAGGCGCTGATGGGAAAGGGCTGGGAGGCAGAAAGCCCCAAGACAAGCTTTGGGCTTGGAGAGTTTTCCAGATTGCCTTGAGCAGAGGTTGAAGAATCATGGGAAACAGGGCTGGGAAGGTGAGTTTGAACCGAATTGTTGAGGGACTTGAATTCCAAACAAGAGGTTTGGAATTTGATAGCTGAGCGGAGGAACTGGGTGAAGGAGTGACAAAATCAAAGTGGCGCTTTCAGAAGGTTAATGAACGTGCAGGTTCTATGCAGGTAGATTAGAGCCAGGAGAACACTTGGATGTTGTTTTAGTTTCCTGGGCTGCTCAAGCAAATACCATGAAATGGGTCAGGTTAAAACAACAGGAATTTATTTGCTCATGGTTTTAAGGCTAAAAGACAGTCCAAATCAAGACAATATCAAGGCCATGCTTTCCTTCCGAAGACTTACCTTCTGGAACTGGCAGCCGGCGATCCTTGATCCTTAGTCTGTCACATGGCAAGGCACATGGTGGTGTCTCCTGGCCTCTCCCTGCTCTTCTGGGTTCTGCTGATATTCAGCTTCTTAATTCCTTTGGCTGTCTCTCTCTCTGTCTGAATTTCATTCTGTTTATAAAGGACTCCAGTAAAGGATTAAGACCCATCCTGACCAAACGGGGCCACACCTTAACTGAAGTAACCTCATCTAAAGGACCTACTTACAATGGGTTCACACCCATAGGAATGGATTAGGCTTAAGAACATGTTTTTCTGAGGTATATACAGCTTCAAACCACCACAGGGGGCTTCAGCTTGGTTCAGTTTTGAGGTCATGGAGCTGTAGAACAGAGTGGTGTTAAGGGGATAGAAAGAGTAAGACGGACAGGGGTGATAGGATTCTTTGGGATTACTGTTTCCATCCTTGGGAAACAGACCAAGTTAAATGTAACCCAGAAGTGCCCAAGACCTCTAGCCTTGGGGTCACTATCTTCTCACAAACTAAATTAAATGACTCCAGCCTCCAGTCTCTATCCTAAGTCAGAGTCCAGAACCTTACCTTTATCTCCAAGAGATCTGAGGAAGTGTGTGTGTGTGTGTGTGTGTGTGTGTGTGTGTGTGTGTGTGTGTGTTGTGATGTGTGGGATGAGATAGTAGGGGAGTTTCTTTGTCTCCTGAGGCAGTTCTTATCCACACAGTTCCCTCAAATCACGGTTCTTAACAACTGTCATTCTCTTGCCTTACCATTTTGTTTCACTCCAAACGTACCTGTCTTCCTTTACCTGCCATAACCCTTCACCAACTCATGGCTGTTACTGACTTTATGGTAGTGATAGAGCATATCTATAGCATAAGGAAGGGAACATTTTTAAACTCTGTGTCAGAATGGCATAGAAGACCTGGGGGTCACAGTGGACCACAACTTAATGTGACTCAACATTATCATATTAAAATATTGACACATTTCAAGGCTTTATAAATGGAATTTATAGATCTCTCTCATTCCATGCCATATGTCTTGGCTTATTATCCAATTTAGGGTCTTGAGACTTCATAAGAAGGGGTTGCAGAGAAAGGGAGAAGTGGTTAAGCTTTATATGTGTTTCTTTATAAAAAAGATGAAAGGGACTGCTTTTATCCACTGGGAAAGTGTAAAGGCTGTGTGTAGTGAGATGGAATGTCTCCCAGGAGAGAAAAGATGTTCTGGATGGTGAGAAGCTGTTTTATATATTTATTGAGGTGTGGACAAAAGTTCCCCAACCATGGCAGGAAGGCATCTAGATGGCTCCTAGAGTAGGGACAAGACTCAGAATGGGAAGCCCAGGAAGAAGTTCTACAGGAGAGTCCATCCACGATGCTTCTAAAAAATTGAATTGCCCTTGTGGGGTGTCTGCTGCAGTTTCACTCCTGGCTGGGAACTGAGATGCAGGCATGCTAGCTGGCTGATGAGACTCCAGTGTTCAGATTATGATTTAAGATGAATCTCCTAGATTCCTCTCCTTCCTCAGCCTCTGAATCCACTCTTCATCAGGGGCTGCCCATTCTGCCTCTTCAGTGTCTGTTCCACCTGTCCTCACCTCTCCATCCTGACTTCCCCAAATCCCCGTGTGCTTCTAGGGATCCTTCTTCCTATGTGCTTCCAGCACTCCACCAGGATGCCCCCGCACATCCACCCAAGCACTCCACCAGCCTGAGGACAGGGGCCATGTCCAACTGTCTGTGTCTCACCAACCCTTAACATAGTTGGGCCTGTTAAACAGTAAGTTCTCAGTGTTTAAGTAAATGGATATTAGGAAAGCAAAATAGATTATAAAGCCATACCAGATCATGGGTGTTTATAATTTGCCTTCAGTTTCTGGCACTCCAGGTCCACTTAACTATTTGAGTAGATTCTTCCCCTCCCTGATAGGATCTTTAAATTTGTTCACATTTAATTAACTAATTAATAAATTAACTTTTAATTTTCTATTTTGAAATATGTTCAAACTTATAGGACAGTTACAAAAACAATACAAAACCCATACAGAGAACTCCAACTTATCCCTTCCCTCCCCACCCAGATACCCAAATTCACCAGTTCCAACTCCTTGCCACATTTGCCATATCACTCCCATTATCCATCCATCCATCCATCCATCCATCCATCTATCCATCTGCCTGTCTGCCCATTTATGGATCCATTTTCTGAACACTTGAGTGTAGGTTGTACACATCACTGCTCCTTGAATACCCAATATTGCCATGTACATTTTCCTAAGAACAAGGATGTTCACTTATGTAACCACCTTAAGTGCAGCCATCAATCTCAAGCAATTCAACATTGATACAAACCCTATAGTTTACATTCCAGTTTTTTATATGTCCCCAAAATGCCCCCTCCTCCCCTGCCAGATTCCATCCAGGATCATTTATTGCACTCAAATGTCATTGTCTTTTTAATTGCTCCCCACCCCCAATTTTTTTTCTTTCCAGTTATAGAAACATATACACAACACAAACTCTTCCTATCACAACCACTCCCAAGCTCACCATTCAGTGGGATCAACCACACACACAATAGTGCTGTGCCCCCATCACCTTCCACCATTAAAACTCTCCCAACTCCAGGAACAGAAACCCCATACTCACCGTGCAACTCCCCATTCTCCCTGCCTCCCACACCTGGCAACCTGTCTCTAATCTCTGTCTCTATGAGCTTGCATATTCTCCCATGTTTGTATTACCATAGGGATTAAATTTAACATTCCAAATCCATAATAATCCCATTTGCTTTGATACCAACTTGACATCAATATACATCAACTATATTCCTATATCCCTTCATCCCCTTAATTTCTGTTCTTGTCACAAATTAACATGTTATATGTTGTGAGTCCCAAACCACTGATTTATCTTTACATTTTATGCATTTGCCTTTTAGATCCTGGAGAAAGTGAAAAGTGAAGTTACAAAGCAAAAATACCATAATACTGGCATTTATATTTACCCATGTCATTACCTTCACCAGAGATCTTTATTTCTTTCTGTGGTTTTGATCAATTGTCTATTATTCTTTCTTTCCAACTTGCAGAACTCTCTCTGGCATCTCTCGTAGGGCTGGTCTAGTGGTGGTGAACTCCCTCAGCTTTTGTTTCTCTCTTTCCCTCATTTTTTAAAATTTGTAATACAAAGGTAGATTTATTTTTTCCTTGCAGTTTTATTGAGATATAGTCACATACCGTACAATGATCCAAAATGTACAATGAATTGTTCAAGTATCATATAGTTGTGCATTCATCACCACAATTTTTGAACATTTTCATTATTCCAAAAAAATAAAAATAAAAATAAAAATAAAAATAAAAGTAAAAGTAAAAAAGAACACCCAAAACAACCCATCCACCCCATCCTTTCCTATTATTAGTTTAATTTTTGTCCCCTTTTTTCTACTCATCTGTCCATACACTGGATAAAGGGAGAGTGAGCTGCAAGGTTTTTACAATCACACGGTCACACCATATAAGCTATATAGTTCTACAATCGTCTTCAAGAATCAAGGCTACTGGGTTGCAGTTCAACAATTTCAGGTATTTCCTTCTAGCTATTCTCATACACTAAACACTAAAAAGGGATAACTATATAAACTGTAAGAATAACCTCCAGAATGACCTCTTGACTCCATTTGAAATCTCTCAGCCCCTGAAACTTTGTTTCATTTCTCTTCCCCCTTTTGGTCAATAAGTCTTTCTCAATCCCATGATGCCATCATGTCCCATGTTGCTAGGGAGATTTACACCCCTGGCAGTCATGCCCCATGTAGAGGGGAGGGCAGCGAGTTCACCTGCCAAGTGGGCTTAGAGAGAGAGGCCACATCTGAGAAACAAAAGAGGTTCTCTGAGGGTGACTCTTAGGCACAATTATAAATAGGCTTAGCCTTTCCTTTGCAGCAACAAGCTTCATAAGGGCTAGCCCCAAGATCGAGGGTTTGACCTATTGAATTGTTAGTCCCCAATGTATGCGAGAATATCAGGAATTCCCCAGGTTCTCTCTTATTTTTGAAAGACAGTTTTGAGGAGGGTGGGGCTTTCAGCACTTTAAATATGTCATTCAATTGCCTTTTTGCCTCCATGGTTTCTGGTGAGAAATTGGCACTTAATCTTATTGCAGCTCCCTTGCATATAACATGTTGCTTCTCTCTTGCAGCTTTCAGAATTCTCTCTTTATCTTTGGCATGGCAGTTTGATTATAATATGCTGTGTCATGGGTCTCTTTGGGTTTATCCTGTTGGAGTGCGCAGAGTGTTTCGGATATGTATATTCATGTCTTTCTCTAAATTTGGGAAGTTTTCAGCCATTATCACTTTGAATATTCTTCTGCCCCTTTCTTTGTTTCTTTTCCTTCTAGGATTCCCACAGTGCATATATTGGTATGTTTAATGGTGTTCCACAGTTTCCTCAGGCTCTGTTCATTTTTCTTCATTCTTTCCTCTTTCTGCTCCTCAAACTGAATGATTTCAGTTGTTATATCTTCAGGTTATTTGATTCTTTCTTCTGCCAGCTCCAATCTGCTGTTGAACTCTGTTCCAGTTTGCTAATGCTGCTGTTATGCAAAATACCAGAAATGCATCAGCTTTTATAAAGGGGGTTTATTTGGTTACAAAGTCACAGTCTGAAGGCCAGTAAGTGTACAAGGTAAGGCATCAAGAATCGAGTACCTTCACTGGAGGATGGCCAATGGCGTCTGGAAAACTTCTGTAGCTGGGAAGGCACGTGGCTGGTGTCTGCTCTGGAGTTCTGGTTTCAAAATGGCTTTCTCCCAGGATGTTCCTCTCTAGGCTGCAGCAGCATCTGGGCCTGTGAGGCTCTTTTTAAAGTATTCCAGTGATCCAATAATGATCCATGCTGAATGGGTGGAGCCACACCTCCATAGAAACATTCAATCAAGGAGTCACACCTTAATCAAAGGTGTCACTCACAGTTAGGTGGGTCACATCTCCATGGAAACCCTCAGTCACAAGGTTCCAACCTAATTAACACCAATACATCCGCCCCACAAGATTGCATCAAAGATAATGGCATCTGAGGGGACATAATACATCCAAACTGGCACAAACCCCTCTTGGGAATTTTAAACTTCTGTCACTGTGGTCTTCAGCTCTTTTTGGTTCTTTTTCTTAATTTCCATCTCTCTTTGTGTTCATCTATCATTTTCCTGATTTCCTTCAGTTCTTTGTCCATATTTTCCTTTAGTTCTTTGAACATATTTATGACAATTTTTTTAAAAGTCTTTTATCTGGTATGTCTCAGGTCTGATCCTCATTAATGATGGTTTCTAAGGCTTTAATCTTCTCCTTTGCCTGGGTCATCGCTTCCTGTTTCTTTGTATGTTTTGTGACCTTTTGTTGAAACTTGGACATTTTGATATTTTGATGTGTTATCGCTGAAATTTAGACTCTGTGCTCTCTGTACATAGCTAGGTTTTTTTTTTAATATTCATTTTATTGAGATATAGTCACATACCACGCAGTCATACAAAACAAATCGTACATTCGGTTGTTCACAGTACCATCACATAGTTGTACATTCATCACCAAAATCAATCCCTGACACCTTCATTACCACACACACAAAAATAACAAGAATAATAATTAAAGTGAAAAAGAGCAATTAAAGTAAAAAAGAACACTAGGTGCCTTTGTCGTCTGTTTGTTTGTTTCCTTCCCCTATTTTTCTACTCATCCATCCATAAACTAGACAAAGGGGAGTGTGGTCCTTATGGCTTTCCCAATCCCATTGTCACCCCTCATAAGCTACATTTTTATACAATCGTCTTCAAGATTCATGGGTTCTGGGTTGTAGTTTGATAGTTTCAGGTATCTACTATCAAAGGGTTGTCTAAAGTGTGCGTAAGAGTGCCCACCAGAGTGACCTCTCAGGTCCTTTTGGAATCTCTCTGCCACTGAAGCTTATTTCATTTCCTTTCACATCCCCCTTTTGGTCAAGAAGATGTTCCCCATCCCACGATGCCGGGTCTACATTCCTCCCCAGGAGTCATATTCCACGTTGCCAGGGAGATTCACTCCCCTGGGTGTCTGATCCCACGTAGAGGGGAGGGCAGTGATTTCACCTTCCTAGCTAGTGTTTTGGCTGAGTTTTCCTTGAATGCGAGAAGCTAACAATCTAAAAACCTCACTTTTCCCTATCTTTGCAGATTGACATGTGCTAATGCTTTCCTTCAGAACTTATCCATACAATGAGTTTAGAGAATAGCTGCAGGCCAAAGTATAGGGGCCTCCTTGATCCTTTCTGCACTGTGTCTTGTGTGGCCCTAAGACTTCCCCTGTTTACCCAGTTATGAATATCCCCTCTTCCCTAGGAAACAGTTTACTCATGGTCCCAGGCACTGCACTGCATGTCCTATAGCCAGCAATCCCTTGTCCCAGGCAGCACGGCTTGACTACTCTGAAAGAGCTCTCTGAGCTGCTTTCTACATGCAGGGCAAGTTCTGGGACAGCAAGGCCACCACCAGAAAGGCCGGACATACATGCTGCCAGCATGTGCACGAGGGACACTCTGTTTCCTCTGGAACCAGGACCTGTACTGGGATCTGTACTGGGAGCACACTGAGCTGGGAGAGGGAGGGAAGGGGCCAGGCAGGGTGCAGTGAGTTCCTAGTGCTTTTAAGTAGCCTTTGTCTGGATTCAGGGCTCACCCTGTTACTGCCATCCTTTAACTGTTTTCTAGAGCCCTGAAAAAAATATTTCTGCCAGTTCTTTCTGGTTGCTCAAAGCTTCTGTGGAAGAACAGAGCCCCAAAGTGTCTCATTCCACCATCTTGATCCTGATTAGTTTATTTTTGAGTAGATAATACACTCATATGGTTCACAGATTAAAATGCTTTAGAAAACACTCCTTGAGAAGTCTTACTCACAACCCTCTCTTCCTTACCCCATGCTAGTGTTCTAGTGGTAAGCACTTTTTTTAGTTTATTGGGTATTTTTTCAGTGCTTCTTTAAGTAAATGAAAAATTCAAATATATATTCTCTCTTACACAAATAAGGAGTACATGATATGCATTGTGCTGTGACTTGCTTTTTTCACTCAAGAATTAACCCTGGAGTAGTCTATAACAGTAAGAACTTGGAGAGTATTCTCATTCCTTTTTTTAAAAAAAGTTTTTTTATAGTTGCATAGTATTCCATTGTGAGGATGTATCATAGTTTAATCAGATGAACACCCAGCTATCTCCACATTTTTGCTGTTACAGACAAGCTACAACAAATAACCTTGTATATTCATCATTTCTTATGTATCTAGGTGCAGCTGTAGGATCAGTTCCCAGACATGGGACTGCTGGATAATGGACATATGGGATTTGGTAGATTCTACCAAATGGTCTTCCATGTGGGGGGCAGCATTTTGCACTCTCCCTGCCAAGTAGGAGGGTAGCTATTTCTCTGTAGCTTCACAGCAGAGTTATGTGGTCACTGGTTTGGATTTTGCCAACCTGGTAAGTGAGAAATGGTATTTTAGTGTAGTTTTCATTTTCATTGAGTAAAGTTGAGCAGCTTTCACATTTTAGAAACACTTGTATTGTCTTCCATCAATCAGGTGCTTTACATAATTTTTCTATTTGTTCTTGGTCTTTTTCCTCCTGGTTTTCCGGAAGCTCTTTCTGTGGTAGGGAGGTGAGACCTTCATCTGTGGTAAAATTGCAGTTTCCTCGAGAGGATCATTATTTCTGCACCTATGGTGGGTTTATTTTTTTCCTTATAGGAGGTTTGGATTTCTTTATGTAGCAAAATTTATCAATCTTTTTGTTTATGGGTTTTGTAACAAAGTTAGAAAGTCCTTTCTATTCCAAGATTGTGAAGGAATTTACCCAGGGGAGGAGAAAGGAAGCAGGTGTGGGGCCCCTCAGAGCGGTGCTGCCAACATTGGAGTTTTGTTTGGGACTTAGCCCTGTTTTCCTGGGGAGAAGGCTTTGTGCCAGAGGTGGATGCCTGCTGCCAAAGACCTGGGTGCCAGGTACCTTGATTATCAGCTGGTGCCCTTTGCAGGGACTGGGAAGGGGGTGGATAAGGGAAATGAAATTTTGGCAGCCCCACGTTCCCAACAGGTGAGGCCTGGCCAGGTGCAGCCAGTTCAGTAATGAAAGGAAATAGAATTAGAACTTTGCAGTGAAACTCAAGACTCGCATAAACTTGAGCTTTCCCTGGGATTTGAAAAGAAGTAATTAATTTAGAAACTTTCTCCCTCAGTATTAAACTCTGCTACACTGGCTTCCGGCAGGAAATATTCTAGAATAGATTCACAAATATTGTGAACCCAGTCAGCAAGAGCAGAAAAAGAAATGATCGGCCAGATAATCTGTTCTGTAAAAATCTGCTGTCCAGCACTTCAGGTTTGAAGAGAGAGTGGGGCTTATAAATGTTTGGATTTGGGGAGGTTTCAATGTCAAGTAGACTGGGTTTCTGTCTTGGCTCTCCCACTAACTGTGTGACCGCAGACAAATGACTTCACTTCTCTGAGCCTCAGGTTCTTCTTCTGTGGAAAGAAGATAATCAAATAATTAGACATAAGACTGATTGAGCCTTGAGTTCATGTCAGGTACCACATTTGCTGTTTCACATGGTGAAATCGTTCACTTTCTAGAGCAAATGTGAGAATTAAAGGTGATGCTGTGAAGAGCTTTGCACAGTGCCTGGCATGTTATAAAGCCTTAATAAATGTTAGCTGGTAGTTATTGGTGTTTTGTATGCTTACTGAAACCAGAGGGGCAGGCTCAGCATTAAAATGTGGCATTATCTTAGTCCATTCCACAAATACTTCTGGAGTCGCTGCCATGTGTGGCTGCTGGAGACACGGTGGTGGGTGTGGTGTCTGCCCTCCCCAAGCTTACAGACTAGCAAGGCAGACACGTTGGTTGGCAAGTGGTGACCACACACTGTGACATGGACTTGGCTAGGGACGAGCAAGGTGCTGGGGGAGCACAGGGGAGGAGAGAGTGTGCCTGTCCTAGATGTGGAGCTTGCTTAGCCCAGCTCTGGGGGCAGAACTGGGATCCAGGTGCTTGACCCCTCTGATGGAGTGATGATTATTATAGTACTAGGTGACACTTATACAGCACACACACTGTAGCAGGAATGGTTCATTGAGTCCTCACAGTAGCCCTACGTGGTTGGTACTATTACTGCCGCTCTTTTACAGAGAAAGAACCTAAGGAACCAAAAGGTGGTTCAAGGTTACACAGCTGGTAAGTGGTGGAGCCAGCATTTGAACTTGGCAGTTTGGCTCTGGAGCTTATATTGGGAGACAGACCCAGAGCAGGGAACAGAGATGCTCACCACTGAGGATTGGACCGAGGTTTGTATAGTGTGTTAGGAACCTTAACTGCCAACTGGAAGCAGAACAGAGCAGCAAGGAGGAGGCCGGACCCCAGGCATTGTCCCCAGTGGGAGGTTTCTCAGCAGACTGCGGCTCTTTGGATTTGGTAGGACAGGGATGGGCACTGGGGAGAGATGGCTCAGTGTGTGCTGTGAATGGCTCCAAGGATCTTGCTGGCTTGAAATTCTACCTTCCGGTATGAATCTTATTTAACTCGAGGCATTTCTATCTGTTAAAATGAAGAGCCATTGGCAGGACCAATTCATCGGGCCTCTATCAGCTATAGCTCTTTCCACCTACCTGAAATGTGCTCCCTGCCCTCTTGGCCCCCTCTTTCACTTCTGCTTCCTTCAGATCCCAAGGCCAGCATCGCGTCCCACATTAGGTGCTGCCACAGCATCCTGGACCTGCCCTTCGCTATTCTTGCCCAGGACTTTTATTTGCTGATAACTGGGCTCTGCACTCAAGAGCTGGTTGTTTTTTTCTCTCTTTAGTACCTGGCATGGGGCTGGAGCATATTAGACTCTCAATAAATATTTGACAAATGAATCAGGATTGAGAACCATCAGATAGCAGGGTCAGATCTAGGCGTGACACCTCACCTACCCTTTGGTTTAGGTATCCAGACCCTAGATGTGAAGGCACTAGCAGTCTATGGGGGGAAGGAGCCCCCAGGGGTAGAAGGCACCTGTTGATGTCTGAGCCTGAGGGTCCATGCTGGCTTCAGCATAGAACAGTTCTCATCTGAGTGCCAGCAGTAGCTGCTGTGTGCTAGGCACCAAGCGAGCTCTAGTCAGGCCCAGCCCCTCCACTTGCTCAGCTTCCTTATTTATAAAATAGGGCTATAAAGCGTCTTCATGACGCTGTTGGGAAGGTTAAAATAAGATAGCATATGAGAAGCAATGCACAGCACCTGGCTTAAGCACTCAAGCAGTGAATGCTCTTATTATGGTGTTCTTTTTAAAATGTATCTAGTTTTTAACATATGTTATTATATTTAATCTTGAACATATCCTTGTGATACAGGTTATGATTCTCATTTTAAGATAAGGGCCCTCAGGCTTGGATGAGTCAAGTTACTGCTCAAGGTTTCACCTTGAGCTGGGTGCAAAGCTGGAATTCGAACCTGGGTCTGCCTGTCCTCAAGGCAGGTTCTCTTTCCATTCACTGCTATCAGCAACAGGGCTACCACAGAATTTAGGGGGAGGAAACACAAACCCAGCCCCGACACAATAGAGACAGGTATCAGCTGGGTGGGAGACACTGCGCTGGAATCCCAGGATGGGGGACTTCTCTGGCTCTGTCTGCCTCCCACACTCCCCATCACCTTTCCTCCTGCTGCTTCCTCCTCCGGGAACACCCTCTCCCTCAGCACCCTCCTGTCAAAGTCTGCCCTGTCCCTTCCGAGGAGAATGAGGTGGGTTACAAGCCAGGATGTACTGTATGATCCTCATTTATTTTAAGTTAGGGCTGGGCATGTGTGTCTGTGTCTGTACACATGTGCTCATGTGCGAGAAAACGTAGAAAAAAACCCAGAGGTTCACAGGAGTAAAAGTTAACTACAGGTTTTTGGATTGAGAGGGGCTTGGATTTCTAGAGATTCATATTTTCTCTATATTTTCCCAATTTTCTACAACGAACACATACTACTTTTGTAGACAGAAAAAAATGTCATTTAAAAAATTCCGACCATTCCTTCAGGGCTCGACTCAAATGCCACTTCTGATATGGAGCCGTTAGGATCCCTGGGGCTTGTCTGTGCCTGTGTCCCCGGGAGCAGAGCGAGCCGAGACCTCTCTTGCCTGCTGCCAGCGGTAGATCCCGGCTGGATAGAGTGGCTCCAAAGGCCCTTGGTGGCCCAGCAGCAGCCAGGGGCAGTCTTTGCCCCGCAGCTCTCTGCAGCTGAAAATTTTGAGCTCTTACCTCCTCTTAAACCTGTTTCACTTAATCCTCCCCAAAACCGCTTGAGGGAGACATCATTATTATCCTCTTCACCCACTGAATCACTGGGCTGCAGCCACCGGGCATCTGGGAGGTGGCATGATTGTCCCAGGGCCGTTGACTGCCCCTTACTTTCTCCACCCCTCCTCCCCCAACTTCCTTTTCACCTTCCTGCCCTCTGGTTCCCACCATCTGGCCCACTCCAGGACTCACCTCTTCCAGGAAGCCTCCCCTGACAGCCTTGCCTCTTGATCCACTCTGGGTTGGCTGACTCCTCTTTGTCTGCCTGTATCACAGCGTTTATCACACCTTACTCCCACCCTGTTTGACTTTCTCTTTCCCTGACCAGACTCAAGGGCAGAAGTTTAATTTCTTTATCTGCAGTGTCTAGTTGGTACAAATTAGGCGTTTGATAAATATTTAAGTTAATTAATCTGATTCTCACAATAGTCCTATGAGATAACCATTTTACAAACAGAGAAAAATGAAGCTCAAGGAAGTTGACTGATTTGTTCAGTCATGGTCAATACATTTTTGAATTGGTTCCAGAGCCTAGGTCTTTTGGCATTGAATCCAGGTTGATGAAAATGTCAAAATTTAAAGAAGCAGAGGGAAAAAAATACCCAACAACCCAGCTAGTTCTAGGGGCAAATGGAAATGTTGATCATGTGCCAGCACAAGCTAAGTAGAGATCTGTTTAGATTGTTTATACTTCTTCATTTGTTTAAAAAATGCAATTTGTTATGTTTTTATATAAACTTTTCTTTCTTTTAGATTATTTGCTTAGTATAATTTCTAGGAGTCTGGTTGTGAGTCCAAGTGATTGAACATTTTAGATGACTCTCAGTATTATTGCCAAGTTACTACCAAAAAGATTGTAACCATTAGCACTACCTTCAAAGAAGTACCAGTGTCCGCTTTACCATGTATATGCTAGCACTGGAGATTACCTTACTTAGCATTTTTGTTACTCAGAGGTGTAAAGCAGTGCCTCATTTTTATTTTTTATTTTGTTCCGAACAACTGAAGTTGAACGTCCTTCTATGTGTTTATTCACCTATACTCTTGTGAGACCCAGCTGTTCATGCTCTGTATTGTGCTAGCCTTTTATTTTATTTAAGATCATGGAAGACAGTTGTGGAAGAAAGACTTGAGTATTAAATTAAATACTAAGTGGAAGGCACTGTGGTAGGCACTGGCAGACAGGAACACAAAAATGACTAAGGCACTCTCCCTGCCTTTTTAATGTGCTAACCCTCAAACAGGAGAGATGGACATGAACAGAAATAGTGATCAAGGTGGCTGAACAGTTGAGGGACCTGCAATGGGCTGCGGAAGGACAGTGTTAGGAGCAATGAATCCTGACTTGGAGAAGCAGGATGGAAAGGCTCCGGAGAAGAGGTATCACTTATTCTAGCATCAAAAAAATGAGAAAAACTTAGAATGGACTCCAGGTTGACAAAACAGCATGAACAGGTGTTGAGGCCATGATGAATTGGAATATTTTGTTCCTGAGAACATTTAGTGTTAGTGTTTTCATCAGTTAGGGTGGTTTTGGTGTCAGAGAAGAGAATACCCAATGAAAAGCAGTTTTATTAACTGAGGAAATTGTATTATGTCACAGAACAAAGAGTCTAGAGGCAGCCAGTTTTACAGTTGGTTAAATCCAAGGCACAGCATGCCATTCAGAATGCCCAGTCTTTCCATTTCTCCTTCTGCCTTCCTTGCATTGACCTCCTCCTCCAGCTACACTTTTCCCAGCTGCAAGCTTGCTGCCTAGCTCCGGGGACTGAGGCCTCTCACATCCACATCCAAAAGCAGTACAGAACTGAGTCTCTCCCCGTTCTTTTTTGTTAGGGAAAAATATCTTTCCCATAAGCACCCAGGAGGCTTCTCCTTAAGTCTGATAGGCCAGCATCATGTCACATGTCCCACGTAATCCAATCAGTGGCCTGGAAGCATGGATGGATAATGATTGGTTTAAATTAATTAACATTCACCTCCCCAGGGGTCTGAGAGGGCCGATTCTGAACACGTGGTCCCTTATAATTGCAATTCATAAGGAAGAAGGTGATTCCTGAGTAAGCAACATCAGAATCTGTACTATTTATGAGCAGACATTTTATTCAGAATTATAACAGTATTAATAAATTTTCATTAAGAAAATATTTTCCAGTCTCAATCTAATTTTTTAAATAAGTTTCTATGGAGTGCATACCATTTTCATTTTCATTTTACTTAAATTATTTTCAGAGGTACCAATTCTTTTCCATATAAACTTTGCACCAAAAATTTGTTTCACTGATCATCTTATATGCCCAAGTTAACTTTTGTTGATTAAAGTTGTAGGACCTAACCCTATTAATTATCTTTTGAGATTGTTATGGGCAACAAATTTCTTGGGTCATATTTTATGGATCAAAAGTTAGTTTTACTTTATGTTAACTATTTCTACTAATAATATTCATCAGGAATTAGATAAGAGACCGACTATATTTATTTCTTAGTTATTCCATGATAAAATTGTGAGCAATTCCCCTTATGTATGCAAAGGTTGATCTCTTGTTCAGATTCCTCTACTGCAGGGGTTGGTAAACTCTGGCCCTGTGGGCCACATCAACCCACTGCCTGCAAGTGTTTTGTTTTTGTGCAGCCTGCAAGCTAAGAATGATTTTTACAGATGAACATGTGTAATCCATTTGATGATAGGGAACACTAGCTTTGAACTCAATTAAAAGGAATGCCCCCACCACCACCAAAAATAATTTTACTCTTCTCATTAATCGACCTATGGTACAAAAATTTTACTCATTATTATTATATCTTTATTTCATCAATAAAAAATTTGTAGGAATCTGTTTTCTCCCTTTTCATATAAATATCTACATAATATTCCTGACTGCGCCTCTTGGCCTGAAAACACTAAAATATTTAATGTCCAGCCCTCTAAAGAAAAATCATTTGGCAACCCCTGCTCTAATTGTATTGCTCACCTGTTTCTTCTGAACACTTACACACACTCTGCCTACCCTAAACCCTGTCTGCTGCATTTGGGATACAGAGGCAAATGGTGAGTGAGGTCAGAATGTTTTTAGGGTCAAAATCATGAAGTCGACTGTTCTGCTTCAGGTGGGGGAATTGGAAGTAGGTGAGAATGGTCGTATTATTCAGCGATGAAGGTAGATAGCGCTTCAGATGCTAACACATTATGTCAAATAAAAATCCAAATTGATGAGGTTTTTTTAATAGAAGTCAGTTTCCCTTTTTTCCTTATTAAAGTATGATAGGTCTAATATGTTTGAAAAAACAAACTATCATTCTTGACAAAGCATTAAAATTTAAGGGAAACCCAGTCTATTGAAACTTGGGAGAGCTGAAAGACCTTTTGCTTTTTCCTGCTGAACTTAGCTCCTTTTTCTCTCCTTTAACAGATGAGGAAAAAGAAAATAATAGAGCATCCAAGCCCCACTCCACTCCTGCTACTCTGCAATGGTAAGTTTCCATTTTTGAAAAGTTCTCCCTTGGTGTAATACTCACATAACTATATCTCCCTGCCTATAAGATAGGATATCACCTGGGTATTTTGACATTGTCATGGTAACTTGACATCTGATAACCCACATGAAATTTATTTAATTTGCAGATATATGTAAAATGCCCAACTCAGATCTATCCTGGAGATTTGAATTTTCATGTTTATTTTCATTTGGGGGTAGATTTTTTTCCTTTGTGAAAACACTGGCAACAACTGGATTCCAAGTGATGGTATTTATTAACTGATTTTAATAAATTCTGTTATTACAGTTAAGAATGTTGCAGAAATAGAGAAACATAGGGCTGTTCACCCCATCAGTGAGTCCTTAATGAATTAATAATTAATCACAAGTCTACTACAATTATTTTAAATTAATAGCATTAACAAGAGTTAATGCTCTTACTGGACTCTAATATTTGCTGATGTTTTCTCCTTTAAGAGCTTTACTTGGACATTACGTGATAGATTTGAACACCAGAGCTCCCTGTGCCTGAGGTTCATCCCTCAAATGCTGCTGTCAAATCATGAACTCTTATCCCCCTCGAGGTACAGCCCAGCAAACCTGAAGGAAATAAGGAACAAAGGGGAGGGGGCAAAGAAGCCAGGTGGGGAAAGGAACAAAATAGTATTATGTTCTAGCCACCAAGCTGGGCACTTTGTATACAGGTCTCTTTTCATTCCCACAACCATTCTATGAAGTTGGTATTGTGATGCCCATTTTACAGGTGAGGAAAATAAAGCTTAGATAAGTTAAATCGTTTGTCTTAATAGCCACACAGCCAATAGGTCAGGGGAAGGAATCTGGCCGAGTCTCTTCAGCTGCAAAGCCTATGCTTTGGAGGAAAGGAAGGGAAAAATCAGAAAGGATGGAGAAGACAGAACAGATCAGAAAAGGAGGCAGATGGGCTTTATTGAGCAAATTATATTAGATTCTCTCATCGAATCTGTACACAGGTGGGAGGAAAACGACATGGGGAGAAAGCATTCAGGAATGTAATTCAGTCCTTCTTAAGAGTCTGAACAGTCAGCTAGTTTTGCTGCAAGGATAGCAAAGGTTGTTTTCAGCAGCTCCATTTCTTAGTTTTTGGCTCATCTCCATCATTTTGTTCCTTTTTATTTTTTTTTTTCCCCTCGTTGCAGTTGCTGTTTTTGCTTTATCTAAAATTTGACTCTACTTCCCAGGTTAAATGTCCTCTTTGCACTCCTTCTAAAAACTTTTGGCCAGACAATTTCCCGTAAGGCCAGAACATCAAATGGAGCATCAACATAAAGGACTTTGTGAGTGAGAGTTTCTAGAAATGCAAAGAATTGACAGACCTCTTGCTTTAATAGCCTGAATATGTCATACATTCCAGAATAAAAAACTGGGAAGGGACTAGGAGAAAATCACCTTGTTCATGTCTGTTTTTCTGAGATTATCTGACATCTGCCAGGCAGCAGTGAGCTGTCCTGAGCCAGTCTGCCAAGACTTAAATCGCAGGTCTACCACTTACCTTGAGCGAGGTCCCTAATTTCTCTGTGCCTCAGTCTATCACCTGTAAAATGGGGGGTAACAATAGCATCTAACTCAGAGGGTGTCATAAAGGTGGAATGAGTTAGTACATAGAAAGCCTGACATGGAGAGGGGCTTAGTAAGTCCCAGTAGCTGTCAGTCACTAAGCATGCCCCCTTCTTCTGAGCCTGTGAAGACGCTGGGAGCAGAGTTCATCTTTCCTGATACAGGCACAGTCTGTTCTCCTACTGTACCTAATTCTGTAAAAAGATAAGTGTTTTCTAAAGAAAGAGTCACAGATCTTTCCAGAAGGAATGTCAACCTCCAATTCACAGTCAGGCAGTGGAATCTTTTTTTTTTTTTTAATGATATATCTGCTTTCAAGGTCAAATCAGATTTGAAAGTTTGTGAATTTTAGTCTTATTATCAATATTTGCTCAAAAAATATAAAAATTTCCTCTCATCCCTTTATGCTATATGTTTAAGATAGAATTTCTGCCATTAACTAAATCAAGGAATGTTTACTGGGTCCCTACTATTCGTTAAGCCCTGTCCTAGGCCCTAGGAATACAGTGGTGGATGGATAAGATGGATCAAGAATAGGTGCTGAGGAATGGGGAAGGAGAAGACAATTTTAGAAAATAATGATAGATAAATAAACAAGGAATGTACTGACTAGTGATACGTGCTGTGCAGAGACTTAAAATTGGCCTATATGACCACGTCTCAGAGGCTATTTTGGATTGAGTGGTCAGGGAAAGCTTCTCTGAGGAGGTGACATTTAAGCAAGGATATGGACATCAAGAAGTTCTTTGCTACCACCATGACCATGAGAAAATCAGGGGCAGAAGAACATTCCAGGCAGAGGAAACAGCTTCTAAAGCTGCTACTGTGCTAGGTCAGTTCCCCTGGAGACAGGCTCTGAGAGGAGATGTGCCCACAGGTGGCTTATCAGGCAGGTACCTGGTGTCAACACCTGCGGGGGAGGGAGGGGTGCTGGCCTGGGCAGAGGGGGTGCTGGGTGGCCAGGAGGACACAACAGAGGCTTCATCCGACCCCACCAGGAGGCCAGAAGCTGGGATGGCCCTTTGGAGATGACCTGAGTGGAGGCAATGGACCCAGGCGGTGACTGTGGGTGAGGCCGCTCCCTGCACATTCTGCTGAGGACAAGTCCTTGGCGGCCTCAGCCTTGGCAGCCAACCTCCCGGCAGGTGGGGTGACGATGCCTCCTCGGTCCTGAAGGGTGATCTGGGCAGCACAGCATAGGACACACCACTCCTTCCCAGGGTAGGAGCAGGCTGAGCTTGCCCAAGGGACTGCAGGAAGGTGGCCCTTGGGGTTGGAGCACTGTGAGCAAGGAGGAGGGTGATCCAAAATGGGGTGGGAGAGACAGATGGGTGAGAGGGTGTATAAATGACAGGGAAGAAAAAGAACATTTCCTCAGAATTAAAAAGGAACAGAAACATGCTTAAAACGGTGATGGAGGACATGTGACTTAAAGCCTCCTATGTAAAGTTTCACATGAGTAAAATTTTTTAGAATATAGTTTCAATATAAAAACTATGTCACTCAGAAACAAAACGGATGCATCCTTCATTTTACAAAGAATGATGTAATTTACAATGTGTCCCCTTTTGTTCTGGCTGCCAGGGAGCTCAGAGCTAAATCTGATGCTTATGTAGTTTTTCAGTCTCTTCTTTCCTTTGTCTAATTTTCTTTTTCTTTTTCTTTTGTTTGCTTTGTAGAAAAAGGCAGGATATAAATAAATTCAATAACACATTTTTTGTGTGCTTTCCTTTTATTTTATTTGCACAAGTAATGCATTTCCATTGTTAAAACATTATAAAATCCATTTCTTATCATGATTCCTTGCCTTCCCATATATATAATTTTTAGAACTTTGTGCATTTGCATGTATATACTCCTGCTGAAGTTTCTGTGTTTTTTTATGTAGTATCTTCTCTTCTATAATCAGAATGCAGATGTATCATACAGTAGATACTGTTCCACAGCCTGTCATACTACATTGATCCACAACTTGCTTTCTTTCTCAGTCGAATCTCTAGAAGCCTTGCCCCTATTAGTGCATAGAGAATAACCTAATTTTAACTGCTGTGTGGTACTACACATAAAACAGATGGACTTATTTCACTATTTCCCCATTGATGGACATTTAGGTTGTGTCCAGTTCTTACCCATGCCATTACAATAAGGCTGCAAAGGACATATTCGGATGTGCCACCAATGGGCACATGTGGGTATCAAGAAGTAGAATTGCTAGATACACACATTTGGGATGTTAATGGGATTGCAAAATTGCCTACTTGGTTAACTTTACCATTTTACACCTTCACCTGCAGTATAAAATACTTTTCTTTTTTTAAACAGGATCCTAGTGCCAAAACATAATATCATATTTTCTGAGATATTTACATCCTTCGTATTTTTCCCTCTCTCCAGTGGGCAGTGTGCAGGGCCCCAGGAGAGTGAGGCGGGCAGGCCCAAGAAAGACCCAGGAAAGGGTGGGCAGGCCTAAGGTGGCAGCCCCTGGCCGGATAGTGCTGAGCTCTCCTGAGAAATTAGGCTTGTTGCATGGAATTGGTTTAAGAGATATTTGCTTCTCCACCTTCCCCCTCCTTGCCACTAACCCTCTCCATATCCCCCAAGGGACAATTTCCACTCTAAGAACAAATAAAACAGCAGCCAGGTTGCCTAAAATAATCAGGGCCATGTGATCTGGAGGCACATGGGAAGGCAAGGAATCATGATAAGAAATGGATTTTATAATGTTTTATAATGTTTTAACAATGGAAATGCATTACTTGTGCAAATAAAATAAAAGGAAAGCACACAAAAAATGTGTTATTGAATTTATTTATATCCTGCCTTTTTCTACAAAGCAAACAAAAGAAAAAGAAAAAGAAAATTAGACAAAGGAAAGAAGAGACTGAAAAATTACATAAGCATCAGATTTAGCAGAAAACAGGCAAATATTGTCAAATGCCTTCTGTCAAACCCTTTCCAGCATTCTCGGTCACAAGGGTTAGTAAATCCCAACCCGCCAGGGATGGTGAGCACTGCTGGAATCCCAGCCGCACAATAACCCCTATTCATGCACAGAATTTTGAAATGGAAGCAGCCTGTCCCATCCTCCTGGCCTGCTTGCTGCCAGGAACTGTCCCCCCTCCAAGGGCCCCCCCCAGATCACACACCCCCTTGTCAGCCGTGTTACCCTGCGCTCCCTGTGCACTGTCAGGGTGGAAACAGCTCTTTACAGAAGAGAGGAGGCCCTTCTCATAAGGAAGAGAATAGAAGAAATTGTCCCAGATTTCCAGGGTTGCTATCACAAAGTACCACAGAGTAGTTGGCTTCCACAACAGGAATTTATTTCTTCACGGTTTGGAAGGCTACAAGTGCAAAACTAAGGTGTCAGCAGGGCCATGCTTTCTCTGAAGTCCCTAGCACTCCAGTGGTGGCTTGCCAGCTGTCCATATCTCAGCCTCTGGCCCTGTCTCGTGGCCAACTTTCTCCCCGTCTCTCTCCTCACTGTGTCCAAATTTCCTCGCTTATACGTACGTACTCCAGACACATTGGATTAGGCCACCCTGATTCAGTTTGGCATCACCTTAATTAATAACATCTTCAAAGATCGTACCTACAAATGAGTTCATATCCACCAGACCAGGGATTTTGAACATGTCTTTGTGGGGAATATGATTCAATCCATAAGAAAAATTAAATAGTCACTTTCTTCAGGGACATTTTCCTTTCTTTTGAAAACCTAAAAATGAGGCCTTGGGAAGTTGACAGGCTCTCAATATTTCAAATGAATACAAAACAAAATAAATTTAGTATTTATCTTTACAATTTTCTTGGTGGCCATAGCTAGAAAATTAGGCTTGGCACTGTTCCAAAGAAGCAGTAAGTAAGTAAGCACAGATACTGGACCAGACTTGTTGGGTGTAACCAATAGCTGAAGTTTTGTACCCATTTTTGACTTGATACTTTATTCAACAGTGACATAATATTATTTTCTTTCATAATACAATAGTTAGGCCATATGGTTCCAAAATGGGAAGCTGAATATTTAACTCTGAATTCAAGCAACTATGCTAAATAATGCCAATAGGTGTGACTGTGTCCCTAAAAAGAAGGCTTTGGAGACAGGTAACTTAAGGCGGGGCAGGAGTGTCAAAGTGAAGGAACAGAGAATGAGGTGCTATCTTGTTAGACGAGGTTCCTTTATTTTTTTTAAGTTCAGATATACCTCGAAAATATTGCAGTTTCAGTTCCATACTACCACAATAAAATGACTATCGCAATAAAGCGAGTCACACTAATTTTTTGGTTTACCAGTGCATATAGAAGTTATGGTTATACTATACTGTAGTCTATTAAGTGTGCAATAGCATTATGTCTAGCAAAACTATGTACATACCTTAATTAAAAATACTTTATTACTAAAAAATGTTACCATCATCTGAGCTTTCAGCAAGTCATAATCTTTTTGCTGGTGGAGGGTCTTGCCTCAGTGTTGATGTCTGCTGAATGATCAGGGTGGTGGGTGCTGAAGGTTGGGAGTAGCTGTGGCAATTTCTTAAAATAAGACAACAATAAAGTTGCCATATCAACAACTTGCCATATTGACTCTTCCTTTCAAGAAAGATTTCTCTGTAATATGCAATGCAGTATGATAGCATTTTACCTACATTAGAACTTTCAAAATTAGATTCACTTCTCTCAAGCCCTGCCACTGGTTTATCAACTAACTTTCTGTAACATTCTAAATCCTTTGTTGTCATTTCAACAATGTTCACAGCATTTTCACCAGGAGTAGTTTCCCGCTCAAGAAACTACTTTCTTGGCCATCCATCAGAGACAACTCATCCATTCAAGTTTTATCATGAGATTGCAGCAATTCAGTCACATCTGCAGGCTCCGCTTCTGATTGTAATCCTCTTGCTATTTCTACCATATCTGCAGTTACTTCCTCCACTGAAGTCTTGAACACCTCAAAGTCATCCATGAGCATTGGGTTCAACTTCTTCCAAACTCCTGCCAGTGTTGATACTTTGACCTCTTCCCATGAATCATGAATGTTCTTAATGACATCTAGAGTGGTGAATCTTTTCCAGAAGGTTTTCAATTGACTTTGCCTAGATCCATCAGAGGAATCACGATCTATGCAGCTATAGCCTTACAAAATGCAATTCTTAAGGAATAAGACTTGAAAGTCAAAATTACTCCTTGATCTGTGGGCTGCAGATGGGATGTTGTATTAGCTGGCATGAAAACAACATTCATCTCATTGTACAGCTCTTGGGCAACCAGGTGTGTTGTCAGGGAGCAGTGTAATATTTTGAAAAGGATGTTTTTTTCTGAGCAATAGGTCTCAACAGTGGGCTTAAAATATTCAGCAAACCATGCTGTCAACAGATGTGCTGTTATCCAGGCTTTGTGATTCCATTTATAGAGCATGGGCAGAGTAGATTTAGCATCATTCTTAAGGGCCCTAGGATTTTCAGATTGGTAAATTAGCATTGGCTTCAATTAAAAAAGTCACCAGCTGCATTAGCCTCTAAGAGAGTTAGCCTGTCCTTTGAAGCTTTGAAGCCAGGGATTGGTTTCTCCTCTCTAGCTAGGAAAGTCCTAAATGGCATTTTCTTCCAACAGAAGGCTGTTTCTTCTACATCGAGAATCTGTTGTTTAGTGTGGCCATCTTCATCAGTCATCTTCTGGATAACTTGCTGCAGCTTCCACATCAGCTCTTGCTGCTTCACTTGCACTTTTATATTTTGGAGATGGCTTCTTTTCTTAAATCTCATGAACCAACCTCTGCCAACTTCAAAACTTTTCTTCTGCAGCTCCCTTACTTCTCTCAGACTTCACAGAACTGAAGAGAGTTAGAGCATTTCTCTTTGTTAGGCCTTGGTTTAGGGGAATGTTGTGACTGGTTTGATTTTCTATCCAGACCACTAAAACTTTCTTATCATTCATGTGTTCACTGAGTAGCACTTTTAATTTACTTTAAGAACTTTCCGTTTGCATTCGCAACTCGGCTAACTGTTTGACACATGAGGCCCAGCCATTGGCCTATCTCAGCTTTCGACATGCCTTCCACACAAAGCATAATCATTTCCAGCTTTTGATTCAAAGTGAGAGACATGCTTCCTTTCACTTGAACACTTAGAGACCACTGTAAGGTTATTAATTTGCCTAATTTCAATGTTGTTGTTTCTCAGGGAATACGGAAGCCCAAGGAGAGGGAGAGTGATGGGAAAATGGCTGGTTTCAGTCAGAACACAGACAACATTTCTCGATTAAGTTTGTTGTCTGATATGGGCACAGTTTGTGGTACCCCAAAACAATTACCACAGTAACATCACAGATCACTGATCACAGATCACTATACCAGATATAACATTAATGAAAAAGTTTGTAAAATTGAGAGAATTACCAAAATGTGACACAGAGACCCAAAGCGAGCATGTCCCATTGGAAAAAAAATGGCTCCATTAGACTTACTCTATGCAGGGTTGCCAGAAACCTCCAATTTATAATAAACACATTGTCTGTGAAGTGCAATAAAATGAAGCACAATAAAACAAGGTATGCCTGTATTTTTTTTTTAATTGGTGAAGGTGTAAAAAGGTAAAACAGTTTAAGCAGGCAATTTTGCAATCCCATTAATATTTTAAGTGAGTACACCCAACAATTCTACTTCTTGACAACAGCGTGGGAGAAAGACCCCTACACGTGTGCAAGGGGGCACATACAAAGATGTTCTTTGGGCTCTATTTGTAATGGAGAATGAGTAGAGAAGATTAGAAACAGGGCATAAATGGAAAGGGAGGATTGAGGGGGATGGCTATGGTAGGGAAGGCTATGGGCTGCCAAAAGTCACCTCAGCTGCCATCTGGGTCCACCAGAGCTCTGGACTCCCCACCTGGTTTAGGCCCAACAGAAGCACTGGGAACGGCACAGAATTTGTGATGCTCTGTTATTATACACTGCTTAGTTTTTATCAAATAAACTGGATTTGATTAGCCAAAAACTGAGCAGAGGGATTGCAGAATCTGGCTGAGCCCAGGCCTCCCAGGAATGCCAACTTGGTAGCTTGTAGGCCAGACATAAGGTTATGAATTAGGTTGTCCCGTGCTCTGGTCTGATACAGTCATTATGATGACAGAAATAAATCCCTGATTCAGCCCATTGCTTGGCATTTGGAAGGAGTTGGGATGGCCAAATCTGCAGGTTCAGCAAACACTAGCTGTGTGCCAGGCCTGTACCAGGCAACTCAGGGGCACAGGCCAGTTTTAATCCTTACGATACCCCTGTTGAGTAGGTAGGAATATTACCCCTACATTAAGAGGGGGCAACCAAGGCAGGTGACTGCATACAACAGAGGGTAATTGTCTGATTCTACCTGGGGTGGGGTTGAGGGGGTGCTGGACTCTCCTAAAAGAGCACTCAACCAAGAGGCCCAGCCCACATCAGGGTTCACTGGAACACTTTTCTGGTTGGTTTGTCTAAACAGCAGCAAATAATGGCCTTAACCTGTTGTTGCTGTTGTTTAATGAAATGGATTATTTTCTGTTTCCTTGCTTTGTTTGGGCCTTTTGTAGACTCAGGCTCAGATGTAACCAGAGCCTGCACAAGCCACACTCCACCACTTTGTACTTGTTTATTGTCTGGTGGTGTTCTCTCCTTGGCTGCCATCTTCCTACAGGAAGATTGTGGCTTTTTAAAGGCAAGCATAGGGATTATGTCTTCTTGTTCTCTGCTGCATTCTGTGGTGCCTGGTACGTAGTAGGTGCTCAGTGTTGCTGACTGGCTGACCAAATGAATGCCATCCCTAGCACACAGTGAGATCTTTACCTGAACTCATACCCTGAGCCTGGCTTTCCCCAGCCGGGAGATGTAGGGCAAGTACCCAAGCATCCATTTCTTCTTCCCCATCATGAGGATAAAGTTATCCACCCCGTGGGGTAGAGATAACAAATATGAACATCCCTGGCACAGTGTAAGCACTTGAAAATGTAGGTCAGATATGTTAATATTAACCAGGCTTTTCTTTTAATCACCTGGGACTTAAGATTAAAGACAAAACCAGAGTCCCTAGATCTGTGCAAAAGCCTGCTTTCCTACCTTCCCTCCTTCTCTCCTTTCCCCTCCTTCCTTCTGGAGTGTTTACCAGCTGTTCAGGGTGCAGTGCTAGGAGCTATGCTAATATCAACAGGAATTTGATTTGATCCCTGCCTTCAGAGGACTTTCAGACTAAGAAATAAAACATTTGCTGAATGTTCTACAATAACATAGAATAATACTGATAGTTATCATACATTCACCTTATGTCAGCTAGAATGCTGAGCGCTTTGTATGGAGTCTTATTTGGTCCTCACAGCAATCTTTGGAGGAGGGTATTTTTTCCTTCATTTTGCAGTTGAAAGAAGAGAGTACAAGTAACTTGTCCTTACTTGCGCTGCATGTAAGTGGTGTAGGCAAGAATCAAACTCAGCGATCCCTGACTCTAAAAGCAGCGCTTTTCAGTACTATATGCTACTGTCTCTGGGTGACAGCATAGAACCATAAAAAGGCTGGAAGCACTATAGCAGTCTCGGGACAATGGTGAGATCATTAGGAGCAGAAGATGTGTCTTCTCTATTGAAATGTTCTCCTACTCTAGGCATAACACAGTACCTGGCATCTAGAGCATTGCAACACTCTGCATGTTATCAAATGAATGAATAAGTGAATTTAGTAAGGGAGAAATGTTTAAGGAGTGACTAGCAGATGGGCTGGATGGGATTTAAACATAGTTTCATGCAAGGGAAATTTGAGTTGAGCCTGGAAGAGTGGAACCCAGTGGGGTTGGGAGGGGTTGTCTCTTGTGGTAGGAGGTGGCATATGGCGAGATGAGTTTGAAGAACAGTGAACAGTCCAGTTGGCAAGGAAAGGCTGGAAGAGTAGCGGGGGGTTCGGTAGTGGGGGCCTTGAATGCCAAGATGAAGAAGTTGGACTTCTGTGGGGGAGGCAAAGGGGAGCCATTGAAGGGTTTAGAGTACTGTCATGCTTTGATTGCTTAGCAAGCTCCCCCCAGCTTGTTTTTTACAGTCAGATCTCTCTGACCACCTCAATGATAAGTTACTACATTCAGCAAAAGCTTTTTAAAATCCGATTTTCTTTTCGTTGGTAAAATAGAAAAAAGTTTCTGGTCTAGATATGTCTGCAAAGAGTTGGGAAGTGGAAACTTTGAACTGACAGCCTGTGTGTACATTTAAGGAAACATAGGTTTAAAAGGATAACAGAGGGGAAGACTGCACAGTGCTGAAACATTTGCTCTTCATTGTCAAATGCTGATGCAAAGCTTCCTGGATGCTGAAACCTTGTGAGGAGGTCTTTTCAAAGATGTGTACTGTGGATAATAACTCACGTTAGCTAGAAGACAGTTCATTCTCTCTCCATAACAGGATGGGTTCAATTCAAATATGAGCAAGTTGTTAAATAGAAGATAAGAAAATGGAAGGAGTGGGGAATTTTTTTTTTGATCATTAAAAATATTCAGGTATAATGGAGCATTGTTCACCATGTCAGGCTAATGATGTCCTCTAAAAGAGAGGAGGAGAAAGGAAAATTTCATCAGATATAAGAGATAATTAATGGCGTTTCTTTCTGCCATGCCTTGGTCAGAGAAGCACACATTCCAATTAGCAACTTACAGTACATGCACCGACCCTCTGGATTCCGTAAGGAGGTTTGGGGAAAGGTGTCATGATGCTATTCCTGTGCAAACTCATCAAGTATCAAAGTTGCCTTCCATGCCAATTACATCTGTTCGTTCATACAACTTATTAAAATGCCTCATAGTCATAAACCACTAAGACACCTTGAGGCAAAGAGGAACAAAACGTGGGTACAAATGTAGACATGTAGAAGGCTCCAGCCTTTGACAGGTAGCTGCTTAATTAGCTCAGCCTGCGTGAACTTTGACTTACACCCAGCTGATTCAAATAGCTTATTGTTGCTCTGGGTTCCTTTAGTGTGATGTATTTTAACCCTGATCTATTAGGTCTCTTGGCCAGATATGGTGAGCAAACAAGCCATAAGAACAACAAACAGGACACAGGGGGTTAAGTGAAGTAACTAAATGAGGGAGGGGCCAGGAACTGACCATGGAGCCCGTACTCTTTACACTGCACTATGCTGACTTCAAAACCATTATCTTGCCCCTAACTTGCTTCTCCTTCCACATTTCTAATCATGGGGAATGGGGCGCCATTCATCCATTCAGCCATCCAGTTGGGAACCCTGGAGCTTGCCTTGATTACCCCCACTGTCCTCACATCTAGCAATGTGAGAGAGACCCACTCCCTAAATGTTGTCTCTGCCCCCACGGCCACCTCTTCAGCTTGTGCTCCATCATTTCTGGCCTGACTATCGTGGTAGCTTCTAACTGGTCTCATTTGTTCATTCATTCATTAAACAGATATTAACCAGTCAACTGCCATGTGCCAGGCTTTCCTAGACCACCTAGTCTAGCTGGCATAGAGGGGCCAGGAACTCTATGGAATATATTTCATCATGCCACTCCCATGCTTAAAAAAACTTAATTGGCTTCCCATCATTTTAAAAGATCATACACTACTTGCAAGATGAATATCTGAATGATTTAAAATGCATGTTGGTTGAATGTGTCCCTTGATTTTTCTGGCCAAAATAAATTTTAGGAAATTATTAGCAAAGATAAGCAAAGAGGGCTACTGTCTCCCCACCCCACCCCAGAGTTTATAATGCACAGAGTTCCAACTACCTAAATTGTATATGAATGAGGCTGGAAAATATTCCACAAAAGAATAGTCTAAAATGTTGAAGTGAGAACGTTTTAAGGAAATAATGTTATGGACCTCTCAGTAGCCTAAGATGAAACCTAAGAAACTTGGGTGTTATTTTGCCATCCTTCTATGTGCAATCCATTGCTGGTAAATAGAACACATTAAGCTTTAAATTAATGTTGTCTTTTTTGATGACATTATTATTATTCCTACAGATCCTAGAAACAGTTGGGTCTTCCTGCCTCCGAGCATATAATTTTTCAGTCCTCTTTGAGCACCACTCCATCAGCTTTTTCTGAAAAAAACATTTTTCATGATAACCCCTTCATTCAGGAATATAGGAATATGTGGGTTTGGTAAACTCTTGTGCCAGGTCATTTACTTTTGTGTGGCATTTAAAGATCCTCCAGTTCTCCCCGATATAGTTCTTTCCTTTTAGGTACCCCCTTCACAAGCCCACCCGTCCACTCAGGCCAGTGTCTTCATCACCCAAAGCACATGCCACATTCATCTCTCTTCCATGATGTTCCTCCTTCCCGGCACTCCCTCCACCCACCACAGTGGTTTGCAGTGACAAACTGTCCTATATGCTACCTGCATGACTATAGGCAAATGAATTCCACTCTCTGAGCCTCAGTTTCTTCATCTGAAACATGGAGGTAATACCTACCTCATAAGTTATTGTGAACATCTAATGAAATGATGGGTACCCAGTGCCTGGCACCTAGTAAGAGCTTTGTTGTTAAAAAGTTCCAGTCCCAATTCCTCCATGAAACCTTATCTACTCTCGTTTCCACACTAATATCTCCGTCTTCCCACCTTCAACGGTACCTAGGGTCAGTAGTTGATAGTGCTAAAATATTCTGCTTCTTATGCATTATTTTCCCCAAATAAATTGCAGAGTCAACTGAGGCCCAGACTGTGTCTTAGGCCAGCACAAGGGCCTGTGGGAGCCAGAAGAAGAACAGAGAATAGGCTGGTATAAGAAAAACAAGGAGGAGTGAGGACTCTGGCCAACTCGAGGGCACACGTAGCACAAGCCAATTATTGTCATGCAGGAATACAGGCCCAGTGTTGCCAGAGCTCAGCTTTTTTCAAAAGAATCCAGAAATCCACATTCTTAGGTGAAATGTCCTGAATTTCAAAAGTTGGGCCCAGACTGTTCAAGCCAACAAAGCATGTGTGGGAGACGCTGGTTTGTGGCCGCTGTCTTACTCAGATGGCCCCTACGTATTTGCCCATAAGCTGATTATTTAGAACTCTGAACTCATTTTCATAGAGAAACAATACTGTGAATGGCAGGTAGGGGTCCAGGCTAATCTAACAGGCTGATTTTTTTTTTTTTTTAAATAATAAACTTTATTTTTAGAGCATTTTAAATTTACAGAAAAATTGCACAGAAAGTAGAGAGAACTCCCATATACCAATCCTGCCCCCCTCTCCAACGTAATTTCCCCTATTAGTAACATCTTACATAATCTGGGCTGATTTTATACTGCACCTGAAGTTTAGGACAGTCCCAAGGAAGCCAATCTCTATGTGAAGCCATTTTCCTACAGGAAGATTTAGAGTCCCAATTTATTATATTGGGGACACATACACTGGAATAGAAACCCTTTAAGGACAGGGACTTTGTTTTGTTCACCACTGTTTCCTTAATGTTTAGAACACTGCATAGCCATTCAGTAAATATTTGTTGAATGAAAGATTAGCCGTGTCTTCATCCATCTGTCCATCACTAATCTCTTCACTGTAGGCAAACAAGGACTGTTTTCTCACTATGGCACCCCCCGTGCCTGGTGTGTGTGAGATCAGTAAATAGTCCTTTGGTGACTAAATGACTGAAACAATCTATCCATCGAACATTTATTGAGTACCTATTATGTGCTAAAGAATATGCTTGCCTTTGACTATACAGAGATGAATCAGACACTATCCCAGCCTCAAGGATTCGGTTGCTGAGAAAGGATTGCATAAACTATTTCCTGGAACCTTTCTCAGATTCATTGGGAGTTACTCAGTGTTCCCCTTCCCAGAAGAGGGGGCGTGATGAGATGTCCTGAGACCATTCAGCATCAGACTGCTTCTCTTACCCGAGTGACCCCAAGGTTGTACTCTTCCATGGGGTTTGACTATGAAATGCCTGAGCTGATACTCTTTCCAACTGCATGTCAGAACTTCACAGCCAAATGAGGGCTGGCCTTTCAAGTGGGCACTTGGGAGGCCGTGTCCTCATTCCACCCCAGTTACAACACTACTGGACCACTTCTTTGGCAAGTGCCCTCAAGGGAGTGAGAAGCTGCTTGAGGACATTTATTACATTGCTTTAGAATCATGCCTTCTTTTAGACACCCCCACCAAAAAAAAGTTTGGGGGAAAAAAGGTTATCCCAGTCACTTTATCCCCCAAACTTGGTTACAAATGACTTTGGGCTGTTTCCTAAAATCTAATTCATGATCAAAGGTGAAACATTTTCCATTGGTGAGTTCACTGAGCTCCAAAGACTCCAAAGAGAGGACCCAAAGACAGGTCCTCAAATTGCTGTGTGTCACAGTGGCTTTGTAGGAAGAGGTACTTAACCTTCCAATGTGTCTGTGATAAAGGAGGCCAGACTCATTTGGATTCCCAAGTTCCAATGTTTGGATTAAAGAAAAAAAAAAAAAAGACAAATTGTATCTAGTTTGCTTTTATGTCCCCAATATCTAGCACAGAGTCTGGACAATAGGCACCCAAAACTGTATTATGGAGAGGAAAAGTGAATGACGATGCGGTCTAACGTCTACCAAGTGCTCACCACGTGCTAGGGACTGTGCTGGGTGCATGTCATGTGTTACTTCACCTGGTCATCACAGTAACCTGAAAAGGAAACAGGCCCAAGGTTAAATAACTTGCCTAAGGTCACAAAGCTGGAAATGGCAAGGCTGGGATTTGAACGCAGGTGGAGAGTTCCCACCCTTACCCCTAAACTGTGCTCACTAAGAAGGCAATGGGCGTAACATCGTATAATCCTAACACAGCAGAGGAGCAGGCAATCCTAAAGAAATCATGAGGCCCAACACCCTACTGTGGTCATGAAGTTTCCCTTCAGTCAGTGGTTCGTAGCTGCCATCCCACTGCTCTTTTCAGCCAAGAAGGTCCAAGACGTTGGCACCAGCATCCTTTGCCTTTTTCCCATTAGAAGTGGACTCACAAGCAGGTGGTGATCCGAGGCCTGGCTGAGTGGGGTGTTTCCAGGCCCTGTTAGTTTTTGGAGTTTCACAGGAACCTGCCTGATCTCCCCAGAATGGGGCCAGGCCAACAACTACACAGGGGAGAAGGATTGGGAATTTGGGCTGGAAAACTGACCTGGGGTCCTACCCAAAGGGGCCAGGGGTTCTGATGCCTGCCAACCTACCCCCTCCAGGCATGGCGTCAGTCAGGTTGCTTTGTCTTCCTGGGCCTCAGTTTCCCCATTGGAAGGACGCGTCGTTTCCAGCGTCTGCCTAGCTCTGGAGGAGAACTAGGAAGAACGGACTCTTCTTGAGGGTGGCAGGTAACACATCGGTCACCTTTGCTCTTTGGGCATCCGTTTCCCCAGGTTGGAGGAGAACTATGAGATTGCAGAAGGGGTCTGCATTCCCCGCAGCGCCCTCTACATGCACTACCTGGATTTCTGCGAGAAGAACGACACCCAGCCCGTCAACGCCGCCAGCTTCGGAAAGGTGAGTCCCGGTCTCCCCAGGCTTCCTCCTTCCTTTTCCTTTTAGTGATTTATGCATGGTTGTTAATCACTTTAAAACACCTTAACTGTTTCTTTCTAAAGTTACCTAAGTAAATAATTTGCTGTAAAAAATTCAAATAATTCAGAAATGTTACAAAGTCAGAAGGGAATGTCTCCTCTGAATTTCCCCAGTTCTTAATTTGCAGGAAGTAGCTTCTTTTCTCTGACAAGCAAATCTTGAACTCTCAGGTGCCTTGTGTGTATGTTAATGAGCCAGGGACAGGCAAGCTGCTTGGCTTAATAAGGTGGAGAGCTTGGAGAAACTAGGAAATGGCTCTGTATCATTAGACTTGAAGTTTGGGGGTCCCCAGCTAGGGGTGGTACTATTTGAAATGTAACCTCAGGCCTGATAGTTCCCTATCCAGGCTATGATAGAAATGTGTGCCACACTTAGGGCTGTGGCTACAAAAAATTGTTCCCAATGATCTTTCCTATAAAATAGGCCAAAGGAAGCTACTGGGGCATTCTTTAGACTGATCACTTATTTGGATGAAAGTCTAGACTTTAACCAAAAAATGCCCAATTTGGTTTGATTCAATACATCTAAACTCTTCCTCCTTTTATTAGCTTCTTTGTTCTAAGCATCCTTTTTAATGGATCTGCCTACAAAAATAAACAGGCTTGTTCCACACCACTGCTCCTTCCTAGTTTTCTGAGTGCAGGTGTGACAGGGACTGAAATGGCAGGAAGAGGTCAGCATCACAAGGTCTAGGTTCAGATCACTGACAGTTAGATCATCAGCAGGAAAAAACAAAACAAAACAAAAACAAAGAGCAGTGTCAGCCCCCAGCCAACCCCTGTGGAGAGTCCAAAATCAGAGTGGCAGAGAACTGACTCCACTCGGCAAGTGGGAAGATGCTCTGTGGTGACTTAGGGAGGGGAAAATGGTTTTTGTGATGAATTAATGCTATTTATCCAATATGAAAAATACTTTTTAAAAAGTCAGTGGGGAAACTGCCTTCGCTATTTCATTTATTCATTTCTTCAGTGCATCAGTATTTGCTGAGACGGGCTGTGTGGTAGATGCTGTGCTAGACAGCAGGACCCAGGAAGGAGCCTGGGAAGGCTCAGCTGTGGAGGGGCTCACAGTCCAGGGCAGGACTTGTTTCCTCAGCGGGTGGGAGAAGGAAGGGCGCACCATGAATGCATGTGATAACAGAGCTTGGGCAGGGGTCTGCAGTTCTGGAACATTCACTCACCTCCAAATGACCCTTGCCAAAATAGGGAGCCCAGACGAAGCTTTAGGAATGCCGAGTCTCCTGGACTTATCACTTCACCTCTCTGGGCCTCCTCTGTCTCAGCTGTGAGAAGGGAAATTAATTAACCCTTCCTTTCTTCATGGAGGTGTTGCAAGATTCAAGTGAGATGATGTCAGTGAGATGACGTAAGGTTTGACTCAGTCATCCGGTAACTCAACAAATATTTACTAAGCACTAACCATGTGCTGTTAAAACTGTTGTTCTGAATTCTCCATGAGATGTTTGTGCAGGGACACAAAGAGCTGTTAGCTTAGATTCTGCAAAAACTAACCCTCACCATTTCTAGAAACTTCGGTTGGCCTGTGTAAGGACTCTATTCCTTTATTCTCAAATACTTTGTAACCCTGTTGTCAGCTCAGGGGTTTCCTTGAGCTCCTGATCTGGGTAGATTCAGTGTAACAGCCCCCCCTCCAACCCGCTCCCCTCCTCAATTCCATCCCTATGTCTCTAGCGTGCCCTAAGATTTCAGCAAACCCCAGGTACTTACGTTCTCAGGGGCATCTTGACGTGGAACCCCTGCTTCCGTAAAAGCTACACTCGTGGCTGTTTAGCATAAACAAAATTAAAATTAAACAAAATTAAAAATTCAGTTTCTTGGTTGTACCAGCCACGTTTCAAGTGCTCAGTAACCACACGTGGATAGGAGCTCCCATGTTGGACAGCACAGAATAGAACCTGCCCATCATCACAGAAAGCTCTGTTGGACAGCCCTATCCCACTGTGACCCAGGGATGCAACTCAGCCTCCTCTTTGCTTTTCATAACACCATCCACAGAAAGCACCTGTGAACTCAGTAGACTGAACTTTAGTGGAAGGGTTTACATCCCAAGTGGAGTCCCGTGGGAAAGAAACCCCATCTCAAAATGCCCTTCAGCCTTCCACAGCAGGGCACGCTTACTGGTCCTCCAGCTCCCAGTGTCCCACAACTAATTCCAGCCATTCTCTACTCTGCGCTCTCCTCTTCCCTCCTCCTCCTCTGCCTCTCCTCCGCATCCCCTCCCTTTTCTCTCCCCATCCTTCTTGGGACAACCCCATCAAATTTCCTCTGTTCTCGGATCCTTGGTGCCTGCTGGCATCTGTGCCGATAGGTCTCTTTTACCCCAAGTGGCTTTTCAAAAAATTTTCCCAAACAATAACTGTTTACTCCCTAAGAAGAATTATAGTGCCAGCTGTTCCAAAATAGTCATTAAAGAGGCATCCTAGCCCGATCTTGTCTTCAGTCCAAAAGCAAGGAAATGCTCTAATGGTACTAAAAGCACAAATGTAAAACTCTCTTTGCCGATGCCTGGCCATCGCTATCAAATACATTTTGGGAACTGGGAATGTGCAGCCTCAGGACATGGAAGGTGCCCACCGAGGGTTCCACACTGAGCCTGTCGAATTGAAATCCCAGACACATTTGCCCTTCCTGAGCGCTCTCAGCATGCTGCAGCTGCCACCTCCTTGAGAGAAAGGGGCTAGTTGTTCTGCAAAACCTTGGGGCGTAATCGTGGTCAGTCTTTATTTGAGCAGATCGGTCTGAACTCATGATTCATCTATGAACTTTTAACTCAGAGCAGGCGAGAGTCAATATTTCACCTTGGTTTTTAGAAGAAAAAATAGATTGGTGGTGGTGTCCCCACCATGCCTGCAAGTGGCCTGAGGTGGAACAGACGTCAGTGGTAAAGCTCTCCCTCTATGTCTCCTTGCTGGGATCCCGCTCTTGATAAAGTTGGTGGCTACAGTTGCTCTGCTGCAAGTAAGATTTTAATATGAATCCTCTCTCCAAGACTGTGGCTAAGCTGCATAAGCATTAGCTTCCAGTAAATGGTATATTGACTTTGGGAGTTGCAGAGAGTGCTCAAGCTTCTAGCTGACCTGATCTCGTGGCCACTTTTGCTGCTGCCTAGGGTGATGAAAGGTCATGCACTTGGAGCCCCTTAACCTTTCTGAGCTCCCGTTTCTAAACCTGTAGCCAAATTACTCACTGGACAAAATGAGACAGCTGAAGAGAGCATTTTTAAAAAAACTGTCAAGTGCTCTACTAACGGAAGAAATTATTACCTAAAATTGGGCCTACTCCATCCCGTCTCCTCTATTGCCTTACCAAACTTTATTTTTCTTTATAGCATCTATCACTACCTGAACTATCTCTTGTATATATGAGCTCTAAGTTGCTTATATTTGTCTGTCTCCTCCTCTAGAATAGAAGGCCCATGAGGTCAGGGACTTTGTCATCTTTGTTCACTGTGTTTCCCTAGCACCAGCACAGCATCCAGCACATAGTAGGCCCTCAGATATATGTTGAAGGTTGAATGATTTAGATTATTACTGTTTGCCAGGGACCATGTCAATCATTTCACATAGGCGAATTTGCTTAACCCTCATGATAACCATAGGAGATTGGTATTATATCCATTTTTCACTAACCTTCACTGGGTAGAGAGGTGCAAGTGGAAACTGGCTGTGTTTTTACTTGCTTTGAAGTGCTGCCTTCAAAGTCCCCTGTACAGCCTTCCTGCTCTGCCCTCGGATGACATCGCGGGGAAGTCCCACAGCATCTAACCAGGTTCAGCCCTCAGCTCTGTCTTGGCTGGATAGTTACAACTCCTTCTCCAGTATTAAAACATTCAGTTCAGTCCAATTTAAAACTTCCATCTCACACGCAAGTCTGAGCTGCTCCCTCTTTGTAGCTCTCAGTTTGCTCTGGGAAAGAGGGGTGGGGTCTGCTCTTCCTCTCTCCTCTTTTGATGGGGAATGAGGTGGTGGGAACGGGGACAAGAGTGGCCATGACCAGTTGAAGCTCTCCAAGGGCTCCTCCTCACTGTTGGAGGCCTCTGCTAGGACTGTCATCCCTACGCGGGGGGCTGGGGGTCCCCGTGCGTGCTGGCTGAAGGGGCTGCTCTTCAGAAAATTCCTCCCGCCCCCCCCACCCTCCACTGCCTGCTCCTGCCCCTCGCCGAGGACTCACTCTGTGGCTCCGCTTCTGTGTCTGAGGATTTTGACCAGTTTGCTGCCCGTTTAGTGTCACCCCTGATTCTGAGAGACTCCAGATGAGCCCCCGCAGGCGTGACCGGCTTCTGGAACAGGCCGAACTCGGTGAAGTCTAAACAGGAAATGGCTTTACTTTTTTCTAGTCGTTCTTCAACCAGGCTACGGCCAGACTCTCTTTTCTGACCCCTGATGGTTTCATGGCAGGTTTAATAGCTTTTTGATTATATGAACATAAGCCTCTTTTCAATAATTTGGACTCTCTTGTATATATTAAAAAGTCCAGTGCAATCCAATTTAAAACTGCCGTCTCATGTCCACTTTAAAGCTCCTCCGCTGCTCCAGCTCAGGCCTGGCGCTGTGTGGCCTGGGACCTGCTGTGGGGAAGCGGAGAACCTAGTCTGGCCTCTGCAATTCTCTCACTTTTCCCTCCTGCCGCTGGCTCCTCCAGGCTCATCAGGTTAAGAAGAATACTTTCAAAATGATAACCCTAGTTCTCCAGCAAAAGGAGTAAAATAAATTTTTAGAGAACAATGGAACTGTAAATTGAAACACACACAGCTCACAGTAATTAAATGGGCCTACACTTGATGTTATACCCAGTTACACTGCCCAAGCTTATTAACAGGAAATTCTTTTTAATAGATGGTGGAAGCGTTTAGTTCTAATTTAGAGCACAACGTTCTTGGAGTCCTCATAAAATTAATCAAAACAGTAATACTTATATAGGGCTAGCACTGTTGCAAGCACTTTGCATATATCAACCCCATCTAATTCTCCAAACAACTCTATAAAGCAGTGTTGTTATTGTCCCCATTTTGTAGATGGGCAAACTGAGTCCCAGAAAATTTGGTAGTTTGCTCAAAGTCATACACTCAGCAAGTGGTGGATCTGGGATATGAACCAGGACAATCTGGCTTTAGAGTCATCCATTTCTTGAACATCTCATTTACACAGAACCAGTTATTTGGGGGGTAGGGGTTGGGGAGCAGATATTCTTTTGACTTGGGTCACCTGGCGACCTCCTAGTTGATGGATTTGGGAGAGAAGTCTCTGCTTCTCTCCCTGTCAGGAGTCAAGTATACTGGTCATCACAGTGAGAAATGTACCCTTACATCTTCCCAAGCAGGGTGTTCTAGGCAGTGTGGAATCCTTTCAGTATTTCCAGTATTTTCCAATATTGCTGCTTCCTTCCTTGGATCCACCCATTGATCTGTCATTCACTGATCTTGTGTCCCTCATGGGCCCAACGCTGTGCTGGGTGATGGGGTACGGAGTGGAGAGGATGGGTCTCGGCCCTCAAGAGGAGGGGCCTGCAGAGGGACATTTGCACATGAATAACTGCAAAACCAGGTGGCAACTGTGCCTCCTGAGCTGTGAACACACAAGGTGGGAACAAAGCAGAGGAGGGGTCTGTCACCTTCTTGGGGGTGGAGGGTGAGGGTGAGGGGCAGCCTGAGGACCAAGCTGGTCCTGGAAAATGCCCAGGTGCTAAGCATCCCCCTCCCGGACCCACAGCTCTGAAGATCCATGGAAGCTGAAGTGGGCATTTTAATTTCACCAAATGCATCTTTCTTCTGCTTTTCCATTGGTCTTTTGGGAACCTCTAAAAAGAAAAGATTCTGTCTGCACAAAGATGGAGGCTCACTATACTTAGCCAACAAGCTAAGCCTTTTCAGAAAGAAAACTGGGCCTCAGATTTCTGAGCAAAGAGAGGATCTCTAACTTACAAATGGGTTGTTTTCCAAGCATTTGTAACATGTATTCCAGGGAATTTTAAAGGTGAAAGAATGTCTTCTTCAACCAACATTTATTGAGGGTCCTCCATTTGCTGTTTGACAGGGGTTTCCAATAATGCTGGGTTTTAAGCCCTGGGCTATAGGATTTATCACCCTTAACTTGGTGTATGACCATGGACATGTTCCTTACCCTCTCTGAACGTCAGTCCTTCTATCTATCAAATAGGAAAGTTAATCTCTGAGCATTTGAAGATCCTCACCATATTAGCCCACCCAAAATACTTTTCAACTAGAAATCATAATGTAATAATTGTTAACCCTGACTCTGCTCCAGTCCCTGGGCCAAGCATTTAATCCTCATACAACCCTGTGAACTGGATGCTATTTTAATTCCAATTTTAAGGTGAGATAGTTGACTGCAATTTCAGATTTCTTTTCAATGCAAGAGGTTAAACACTGGAACCTTCTCTGTGAGGTATATCTTAGATGAAATATATGTTAAGAATTGCATTGAGGCTATGAATAAAAGATATCTTTCCCTATCTCTGAACTGTGGCTTACATAAATTAATGGTTCTACTTTTCTTCATATAAAATGAGTTCAGGAGATGCTAACCCATGCTGGTTTGACAGCTTCATGAGTGTCAAGGACTCGGGCTTCTTCTCTCTTTATGCTCTGCCATCCTTAGCAGATGGCTTCAAATGTAACATAATGTAACAATTATTACATTATGATTTCTAGTTGAAAAGTATTTTGGGTGGGCTAATATGGTGAGGATCTTCAAATGTCCAAAATGGCTGCTGGACACTGAAGGCCATATTCCAGGCAGGAGGTAGAAGGCAGGAGGTGAGGGGAGAAAGGGCGAAACTCCTCGCCGAGTCAGCTTTCTTGAGGAACTTTCCCAGAGCCCTGCCCAGTAATTTTCCCTTGTATTTCATTGGCTACCCTTGGCTATCAGGAGGCAGGAAAATGTAGTTCATTGCCACAGTTCAGGATCCTGAAAGAGTGTAAGGTATATTCTCAAGTTATGAGCCCGTGGGAAGCACCATGAGTGGTTAAATGTGATTACTGAAGACTGTGGGAGGGTGGTGTTATTTACAGTCAGCAATTTGTTGAACTTTTCACAAAGAGGCAGATTTATGGGTAGGCACTAGACAGTTATTACGTAGTGTAATTTGAATATGTGGAGAAGGCCATTTAGCCCTGCAAATATACCTCCCCTGAAGGCTTGCTGATGTCTCAGATTCCTCAGTCATTTTATTTAAGTCCATAAAAGTGCAACTAGAACAGAAGAGGATAATTCATTAATACTTAGTTACTAACACCTTGGTATGAATAAACTTAATCTATTGAGGGAACCTGGAGACAGCTTCATTTTCCAGATGTGGAAATTAAGACTCAGAGGGATTGAATGGTTTTCCCAAGGTCATATTTAATGGCAGGGCTGGGCCTGGAACCCAGGTCTCTTCCTGGGCGTTGGATGTGGAAGGGAGGTTGGGTGGAAAGAGAGAGCACTGGACAGACACTCTCTGTGGAAAAGGAACACCCCTAAGAGGGAGGCAGCCTGAAGGAAAGGAAGCTGGAGCCAAGATGCAATTTCATAAAGCGAATTTATTTCTATCTTGACTTTTTTCTGATAATAAAGACCTGAGGGAATTGGCAGTTTGGGCTGTGAGTGACTCTCCCTTGAATATTTGGCTCCTTCCACCCTGCTGGCAGTGTTTGGGCAAAGCAGAAAAAGCCAAGAGTGTTTTGGGGACCTGTGCAGCCACACATACCTGGAACAGAGACGAGATGAAAGATTCCTCTGGCTTTATGTAACTTCCCTCCTCCTCGAGATTTCTTCAACCCGCTCATCCACGCTTTCTGCCCAGACCTAGAATCTCCTGCACATCTCTGGAGGGCACACAGCAGCAGGTGAGGACATTCTTGAAGCACCGTTAGGATCTTTCAGTGACGGTCATCTTCCAATTTTCAAATGAAAAGAAAAAATAAGTACATGGATAGAATTTCCTCTATTTTGAATTCTTGCATATGTTTTTCTTAACCTTTGGTATCTGCTGTTGAGTGTCCATGTCAGAATGTCTGATTTCACACCAGATTGCATATTTTGTTATTTTAGGTATCTTTAGTGTAGTGCAGTGTAAAAGTTCTGAAGTCAGACTGCTTAGGTTTGATTCCCAGCTACTCCACTACCAGCTGAGGGAATTCAGGCAATTTCTTAATCTCTCAGGGCCTCAGTCTTCTCGTCTGTAAGATGGAATAATGATAGCAACCACCCAGAGAATTGCTGAGATAATGAGTGCAGAACGGCTCAGTACAGTATCTGGTAAATACAAACACTCAATACATGTTGACTGTGATTATGATTTCAGTTTACTACAGCAACACCTCATGACCTTCATACGTCATGTTTTTAATATATCACCACTAACCTATCAATGTTTCAAGCCTTCTAGGTTTTTTCCCTTCTGAACAATTTTGAGAATAACTGTTCTAAAAATTTCCTACCTCACACACATTGCCATCACCACCCTCACCTTCTTATTATCATCTTCAGAATCATTCCTTTTTTGACTTAACCTGTATCTTATGTAACTCACCTCGTTCCAGCTAAATCGGCATGTGATGACTGTCTTTTCTCAAACTCACGTGTGTGACATGTTTTCCATTGGCCTAAGGGTAGTTCTGGGTTCACATTCGGATTTTTGTATTTCTTGCCGTGGCCACCTGTAGTACCATTCAAGGGGAAACAGATTAACTGTTACCCTCCTAGCCTCGGGTTTTTTCACAGAATCCTTCATCAATCCATAGGCATGATTTGAAATTCCACTTCTGTCTCATTTGACTAGATATGAAACTCTTGTAGAAGCTTTGAAATTTCTCTTGGGGAATTGCCTGTGGGACCTGAAGCACATTCTACCCCCCGTCTTCCCTCCCCCCACCACCCAGTGCCTGGCACCTATTAGGTACCGCAGAAAACAAAACAAAACAAAACAAAAGAGTGTTGAATGAATAGCATTATAGCGGCATTGTAAAGTTACTCTGGAAAACACCCATTTTAAAATAAAAGCATTGAGCTAGGATGTTTAAAAATTCTTATTTATACAACAGGGTTTAATTGTATTTTCTTTTCTGAAAAAAAGGGGCTAGGTTTGTTGTCAGAAAGAAAGTTGGTACTCTGCTTTCAGATTTAAAGTTGTGGCAATTAGAATCCCTTTAGCCAATCTCTTTCCCTAACCATCTCTTTCATGTTCAAAAAATTTTTTAAAAGAAGCCATAAATTATCTGCCATATATGGTTATAAAACAGCAACTTGTCATGGTGCCGAATTTCTAATTTCTTGCCATTTGAAAATCCCCTCTTCTTTTCCCACACCCAAATGATCCCTGAAACGAGACCCACAGCTCTTATTTTTAAGCTGTTATAAGCATACTTAACTCTTTCTGTACAAATGAGTTTTGTCTCCTTCAAAGTGTGGGAGTATATACTCTTATTCCATTGTATTGGGATTTATTTTGGCTCAATCCTTGTTGGTGGCAAATTCTGAGAGTGGATTGAATTTTTGGAAACTGCCAAAAGCCTCTTTTCAGAGCTGTTCCTGCTGACCAAGTTTGGAGATCAGGTTGGATAGAGACCATATGGTTTGAGGTCAAAATCAAAGCCCATCTGTAGAGTGATAAGTGGCTTTCCTGTGTGGCCCAAGGTGGCTCCTGAGGCCGGCTCGGGAGGATGTCGGCAGGTTCACACATGGTCAGCGGATGCTCTGCTGGCTCCCTGTGTGTCTGCCCAGGTGAAGAGGAGGAGAAAGAGTGGAACCAGATTCCTGGGTCTTCCACCTGCCAGCACCTGTGGATCTGAACAGCCCTGGTTAAGGCTGTAAAATGAGCTTCATTATACTTTCCTTCGGGGTTGTTTTTAGGATAAAATTTAACACCGAGTGTAAAACACCTACTTTGGTGCATGGTGACTCCTCGTGCTCAGCGGAGGTTGGTTTCTTCTTTTCACCTTTCCCTTCCTTATCTTAAAAGAGGGCAGTTGTTCAGCAACATTGTTTCAGGAGTATTTGCTCAAAGCTCATTCACGTTTCGTAAAAACCGCACCCACGAGATTCTGTAAGGGTAGCCTGCGCGCTGTGTTTCCTTTAGCCTCGAGCCGTGTGTGGTAGGGAGAGAAGAATGGATGGAGGACACGAATAACTTGATGTCACCACCTAAAAAAGAATCCCAGCAGGCCCAGAGAGTAGTGCTCCCAGCATCCCTGCTTCCCACCCCCGGCCCTGTGGAGCCCCCAGCCCTGTCCGCCCAGGCTGAAAGAGAGAAGGGTGGGATTCACAAGGAATTAAAGGGAATTTGGAAGGCTGGGATGTTGCGGAATGTTAGATCAGTAGCTAGAACAGCATGTGGTGTTCTTTAGGCAGGCTTCATTGAATCCATACAAAAAAAGAAAGAGGGGCTGCCTGCCCGTCTGCTCATTTATCAAACAGTGAAGCTCAACTTTCACAGCTCCACAAAAGTGTTTTACTGTTTGCCGAGTCTTTCTCCAGAAATTAAAAGCTGAGCAGCCTTCACGGGGCTGAACTGACACTGCGTTTTGAGACTCAAACTAAATTGTGCTGGGCCTTTCAGATTAGGGGACCAGTTGATTATTTGGTGAAAGGAAAGGAGAAAAATTTGTAATTTGCAGCTCATAAGAAACATTAAAAAAAAAAAAAAAAAAGAAGCCAACCCCGCCTCCCCCTCTCCCAAGTTTGTGTTGTGTTGCAGCTAGAAAGAGGAGGTGTTATCTGCAGCAGCCCTTTCTCCCCTGGGAGCGGGAAAAGTCTTGACCTCCATTTGGACAGAATGTGATGTGGTGCGGCAGCGCCTCCTCCCACCCCCAACTCTTAACAAACTTCCTTTTCTCTTGATTTTTTAAATTTGAAATTAGCTTTTTCTCTTCTGAGGGGAGGAGAAGATGATTTGACTATCAGATTTTTAGGTTAAATATTTTAGGTTAAAGAATTTTCACAAATGCAGAAGTATATATTGCTTGGAAAACCATCATAGACCCCTGAAACCTGAAGACTGAATCAAATGGTAGAGTAAAAATTTTGTTAATGGAGAGAATGAGCCAGAAAAGAAGGATGGCTAGAGGAAGATGTAGTTTGGGGGCACAGAGGGGTGTTAGCGGATGCAGATTTGCTTGCTCCAGCCCCCACCCTCATGGCTGCTCACGCTTCTTCCCTCCAGCCAGTGGGGCTATAAAAGTCTGTTTAAGCTGAGCTCTTGCCCCCCACCCTTCCTCTGTTGCAGCTGACAAAGCCCCGGGAGATGAGCCTTGCGTCACTCAGACCACAGCCCAGTACCCATTCTTTAACTTCTTTGACCCTGCCACAGCCCTGCAATATAAGCTGAGCAAGTATTGTTATCCCCAATTTTTAGATGAGGAAACCTGATGCTCAAATGGAAACAAGAACAAAAGGCCTTTTTTGGCTTTTAAAGTTGGCACATTTTTTAAAAAGTGATAGCACCCTTCTTCACTTTATGGAAAGCATTTTGACAGTGTGTTTTAAGAGCTTGGAGATGTTTCTCCCCTTTTATCAAGCTGTTCTCCATTTGAGAAACTATTCTGAGGGAAAAAACGAACAAGCGAGATATCAATGATAAGAATAGCGTCTTTATGCACAAAGGTATTGATCATAGCATTATTTATATTAATGCACACTGAAAACCACTTCTATGGCCAATAAAAGAGGAATGATCCGATCATTCTTTCTGTCATGTATTAACCAATGAACTAATGTAGTGAGCCACATTATCTCTTGCCTGGGACTTCTGCAATTGCCTTCTGACTGGTCTCCCTGCTTCCACCCTTGCCCCTACAGTCAATTCTCTACACAGCAGCCAGAGTGATCCTTTTGAAAGGTAAGTCAGCTCTTGTTCCCCACTCCCCTGCTTAAAACCCTCTGAAGTCTTCCCATCTCACTCAGAGTAGAGGCAGATGTGATTACAATGGCCAGCAAGGCCCTACATGAGCCATGCTTCCTCAACTCCTCCCGGCTTTCCCAGTCATCTCCTCCCACGCTCCTGCTCACTTGCTGTGCTCCAGTCACACTGGCCTCTTTCATGTTCTTGAAACACAACCAACAAGCTCCGGCCCCAGGGTCTTTGCACAGGCTGTCCTGTCTGCTTGCCGCTTTCTTCTCCCGGAGGGCCACAAGGTTCATTCTCCCACTTCCTTCAGGTCACTCCTCAAATGCCGCATTATCACTAAGTCTTTATCACCCTAAATAAAATAACACCCCCCACCTCCACATTCCCTATTCCCCTCACCCTGCAGCCCTTATCTATTATAAAAAATATTGACTTTTTCGTTTGTTTCTTTTTGGTCTTCTTCCCCTGAAATGTAAGCTTCACGAAGAGGCTGTCTCTGTTTTGCTCAGGGTTATATTCCTCAGTGCCTAATAGAATATCTGGCAAATAGTAGGAGCTCAATGAATATTTGTTGGTTGTGTGAGTCCAAGCTATGTACCGTTATAAAACCGGTATGGTTATTGAAGGTGCAGCTTGTTGGACATGGGGAAGACTAAAAGAAAATGATACTGGAGATCCACTTTATGTAGTCTTGTAGTCAGGAGTTTGGAGAGCTGAGTAGACCGATGACCATATATGAGGATTCCGTGCACCATGACTAGGGTCACTTAAACCAAACAAGTGGCCCAGGGGAGATTTCTGAAAGGTACAAGCTGAGATTTGAAGGATGAGAAGACATTAGGCACACAAAGGGCATAAGGAGAGGGTTCCAGGCAATGAGAACAGCCTGAAGGAAAGGCCAGAATAAGAGAGAGCACTGCACATTTATGAAACTTGAAAGAAATTCAAGAGATTTGGAGAAGTGAGGCTGGAAGGAATGCAGGGGCCAATCAGGCAGGACCTGGTGAGCCATGCTAAGGAGGGGTTTGTACTTGGCCTGGAGGCATCCTGGAGAAGTGGTGGCAATTGGGCAGGACTGGAAGCAGGGGCAATGAGAAGGCCGTCACAGCAGTCCAGGAGTGAGGTGATGGAGGCTGGAACTGACGGAGCTGGGAAGATGCGGATAAAATCAGGACCTATTCAAGATGGAGGAAGGATGGAGCTTGGCCACAGATTGGAAGTGGCAGTTTCAATCATGCTTTAGAGTAAGAAGAGCTCTTTCCCTGCCGGAGAATCAGGAAAGGCTTCATGGAGGAGTGGCATCTATTTTGAGGGCCAAGTGGTGAGGGGGAAGGGAGAGCTGCAGGAAGGGGGTTCCAGAAGCTGCAAAGCTTGCAGAGAGTTGAGCAACACCAAGTAGTCTGATTTGGATGGAGCATGGAGTTCATGTAAGCAAATATGATTTGATAATTCCACAAGATGACAGTACAAGGAATTACAAACATACTGATGATGCATTTTCTTACCTCCTAGAGGAACAAGCCTGAAGGCCTGTCCTCATTTCCCAGTGGCCCTTGGCCTGCGTAGACCAGTGTGAGGCCACTGGTAGCTTAGCCTAGGGCCTGGCATCCAGGGTTTGACCTGTTTTCCCTCTGGATATTACGTGGGATACCAAATGGACAGACACTTAGCAAGATTGCAGAATTATGTTCATTCTCTTAAATCAAGCAATAAAAAGGCTTAGCAACCAAATGAAACCATGCTTTTTCTTTTTTTATGTACCTATTGTATGCAGGGAATAGGGAATGATTTATCTTTAACAAAGACAAGAAAGAAATAAAATAAGAAAGAAAAGAATAGAAACCCATTATAAAATTTTTGGTAGGTTTTTGGTGGTGTTCAAGCTTATCTTGAAATTTTTTGTCAATTAGTAATGTTTCTAGTCAGAAAGTCCTTTTCTATTTGAAAAAAAAAATCAACTTTAGTACAATTTTTTAGACATTATTCAAAAAAAGGTTTGTTCTACCCACAACCCCACTACTCCAACAGATACCAATTTTCATTTTCTATGTCCTCATATATGGTCATTAGTTCCCATATTTGTATATGTTTAAATTATAATAATATTATTGCATTTTTGAGGTATGCTCTTTCTTTTAACATTATGTCATAAGCATTTTCGGTGTCACAGACATAGTTTTTATTACTATTTTTAATGACTGCATGAGTCTATTTAGCGTATACACTACCATTTAGCTAGTCCCCTTTCGTTGGACATTTACGCTGTTTCCAATTTTTCACTCTCATTAGTAGTCCTGTACATAGCTTTTTCTTACATAGATTATTTCCTTGGAATTAATATATCAAAAAGTATGAATATTTTGTGACTCTTGGTTTATATTTTAAAATGCTTTTGAGAAAGGTTGTACTGATAAACAATGTCATTAGCAACGTATGAGTATCCCAGTTTTGCCACACCCATGATAGCTCTATTTATAATCATTTTAAAAACCTCTCTAATATTAGTGGGCTAAATGGAATACTTTACTGTTGCATTCATTTGCATCAGACACATTTCCCAGACCTAAGTATCAGGAAAATCTCTGCTTTTCTTAAGTAACTAATATGCTTTTATCTTGTCGATATTGGGACTCTTGTAACTGACTGTATCATCTTCTTTGCTTGGGTGGGTAGGAAGCTCAGAATCCAAATCATAACCCACTTTTAACCAATGTGCACAATCCTCTGGCTCCATTTTCCTCCCTCTATCTTTATTGGCATATCTATATCTGTTCAGTAGTGTACCTTTGTGAACAGCTGCATCCAATCCTGGCCCTGAAACCAGTAATGTGATCAGAGTCTGGAGGGTGTACTTGGCCATCGGTTGATGGAAACCAAGGGTGACTAGGCCCCAAAGGCTTAATGCGGTCTTAGGATGCCTAATGGGCAGAGTGTTCGAGAGCACTGTCACTGAACCCCGGGTCAGACCCATCTTGATGACTGCATCTGATTTGAAGCACAGTATTTTGAGAGGGGCAAAGTGACAAGCCCAGGTCCTAAGGGACCTGGAAACCACCTACAGGAGTTAGGGTTAAAGGAATCGGGGTTGTGCCACCTATAAAATAACATCCTTGAAGAATTCAGAGAATTATTGCATCATTTTGTTCACAGTATTATCACTGTGAGATAATAAATAAAGCCCTTTATATTTCCCAGAGTGGTTTTGTGATGTTATCTTATTAAGTTCTCTAACCACTCTATGAGGCTTGCTTCTTATTTCACTCATTTTCAGATGAGGAAATGCTTGCCCTAACGGAGACAGCTTCCTAAAGTGCAGAAATGGTCAATCTTCATGCTACCCCTTCCAGGTTATTAATTTCTTTCCACTTTGTCCACTTTTTTCCATCCCACTGGTGCCAGATTAATTGAAGACACCATCACCTATTCCTCAGATTTCCACAGAACCCCGTTTCTCCAGTCTTCAGATGAGGAAGCTGAGGCATGGAGAAATTAAATAAAAATATATCCAAGTTCAAATAACTAATGTAGGGTCACAGTAAATGTTGAATGAATGTGAAAATCAGTCAATGACGGTATTGGTGTGGATGAATTCACAGAATTCCACCCCCACATCTAGAGAAAGCTCTCCAGATTCACGCCCTCCCAGTGGGAAATCAGCAACAGCATCTCTTTCCTGAAGGATAGCTTGCTGGCTGGCATCCTCTAACCAAGACGTTGTGCTAGCAGGGAAGGAAAGAGTTTGGTTAGACACAGGAGAGAAGTCCCTAGAAGTAAAAGAGAATGAGTCACCATGGCAGTCAGTGGTATGGATGGCTAATGTTTATTGAGTAAGTGCCAGGCACCATTGTAAATCATTTACATGCATTAACTTTTAACATTTTCACAAGAGTTCTTTATGGCAGGTGTTAGTTTCATTCTCATTTTACAAAAGAATGAACAGAGTCACTTGAAGGTTAAATAACTTGCCCAAGGGCACCCACCTAACAAATGGCAGAGCTTGGGTCTAAGCCAGGTAGTCTAGCTCGAGAGTCCCTGCCACCATCTCACAGACATCTCTGTCATCACCAAGGAAAGAGGCCCGTTGTGTTCTCACATTGGGAGGTGGCCCCTCTTTCCAGGTTCCCTGCGAATCTGTGGAGGCAACAGCCATTACCATCCCCTGCTCTGCAGGTGGTTTGTAAAGGCTTCTCTCCAGGGCAGGGATCGGGGCTTCCTCCTCTCCTTCAGCAGATATGGAGTGAGCTGTCACCCTGTGCCAAGCCCTGCTAGGTCCCTGCTCTCGTGGCACTTACATTCAGGTGGAAGAAGACACAAAATAACCACGTGTAGAAGGGAACCAGATACGTTCACACAATGCCACATGCTAAGAAGACATAAAGCAGGGCCACGGGATGGCCAGCAGCTGCTTGAGCTACTCTAGATTGGCTGGTCAGAGAAGGCCCTCGGTCAGAAGGCCTGGGTGAAACTGCATTCCAGGCAGTGGGGACTGCAGCACTAAGACCCCTTGTGGGAAACAAGGTGATGCGGTTCAGGAATAGAAGGGGCAAAAAAATAAAAGCCAGTGTGTCTGAGATCTGGTGAGTGAGGGTGAGAGCCACGGGAGGGGAAGGCCAGGAGGTAAGCCGGGGCTGGGTTCCAGAGATTAAAGTAAATCAGTCAGTGGCAGTACTGGTGTGGATGAATCGACAGGATTCCACCCCCACCTCTAGAGAAAGCTCTCCAGATTCACGCCCTCCCAGTAGGAAATCAGCAACAGCATCTCTTTCCTGAAGGACAGCTTGCTGGCTGGCATCCTCTGACCAAGACATTGTGCTAGCAGGGAAGGGAAGGGTTTTAGTTTGAAGTGTGAGAGAAACCATTGGAGGGTTTTAAGCAGGGCAGTGACATGTTCCAGATAACTGTACCGTCCCTCGTGTCCCACAGCTAAGTTGTGAGTAGGAGCAGGTGAATCGTAGAGTAGCCGAGCGAGACCCCTCGGCACCCAGAGCCCCACAGCCAGCGGAGCCTCCCCTTCCACCTCTGGACACCAGTGGCCTTTTCCGGGTCCAGCCAGACTCCTGACAAGGACCTATGTGTTCCCCCTTCTTTAGATTGTTGTTTGTAAAACTCAGTCACTGTCCTCTCGGCTTTTCCTGATGGGTAACTGACTCTTGTGTTGACTTACAGATCATAAGGCAGCAGTTTCCTCAGTTAACCACCAGAAGACTCGGGACCCGAGGACAGTCAAAGTAAGCACCGGCTGCCATTCCAGCTACAGAGCGCGCGTCCTCAAGACCAGGCCCTGGCCTCGACCCCCGGCCCTGACCCCAGGCCCTTCATCCTGAGCTCTGTCCCCAGGCCTGGCCCAGCATCTGTGTCCAGAGGGTGCGTGGAGGAGCTCTGTGACAGCCAGGTCCCCTGCCCCAGGGCCCAGCCCAGGGCCACCTGGCCAGCTGCTTTAAGGAATATGGCTTTGTGCCACCCTGCCCTTAGGCTTTTTGTAAAATGATCTTGGGCATCATTTAAAGGAACATCTTGTGGCTCCTTGGACAATCTCCAGGTTACTTGGACTGCTTTCCTGAGGAAACTACCCTGATAGCATCTGGTTGGCTAGCAAAGCAACCTATACAATCTTTGCATGGGAGAAGGGGACCAAATATGTGGCTATCCCGTGTATCCAATGGCGTTCTGCCTCACCTTCATCATTTGGGTCAGCCAGCCCACCGACACTGGGGTCACACCTTCTGTGGGTCAGCCACGTGTGCTGGGTCCCGGGAATACGTGAGAGAACAGGCCACTGCCCTCATGGAGCATATATCCTGGTGGGGAAACAGACAATAAAAGAGTAAATAAACAGATAATTGGGTTGCAGTTGTCTAGAGAATAATAGAAGGGGTATGGCTAGTTAGAAAGAGTAGCCAGGGAAGGCCTTTCTGAGATGGTGACATTTAAACCCAGACAGCAGGGGTGAGGTCAATGTGTGTGGACACTTGTCAGTGGGAAAACAGGAAGGGAATCTTGGCTTACGCTGCTCAAAATATGGATTTGTAAGACTTGCCTCTAAGGGTGTATTGAAAATTGTTGGATGTTAATAGGTGTTCCATGAAAAAGGGTTGGTGGCTGTATGAGTTTGGTAAGCCCCGAGTTAAAGAGGCTCCTTTACTTAGGACTTCTCAGAAGCTTTAGTGTGTTAATGTACGTGGGGACTCCACTGGAGGGGGGCTTTATTATGCAGCATTTCTTAATCATTTTCACCATGTTGAGCAGCAGGTCAGCACATTCTGACCTATAACATATTGACACTTTTTTTTTCAATAGCTGTATAGGATTTATAAGGCATATCTCTAAGGGTGTTTCAAAAGCATGTCCAATGCTGTCACCTTGAGCAAAAATTACACTCTACTCCCACCCTGGCCCCTGCCATCCCTGGCAGCACAGTCCCAATCCTCCAAGGTTGGATTTAACTTTGGACCCAAGTACATAATCAAACTGGGGAAACCCCCTGTGGTAAAGTTTGGAAAATAATGAGGTGGATTTTTGTGTGCATGTGGTATGGTATAGAAGTTCTGGAAGTGATTTCTAAAGAGACTTAGAAAAACTTTTTGAATAAGGGACATCTTAGAGCAAATTCCTAACAATTTTCCAAGGTGACTACTCTGAAGAACACACTACCTTTATAATGAGAAACGCTGGCATTTGTTTAAAAATGAGGTTTCCAGCTTCAGTATGATTGCCAGATTTGTCCTTCCTCGGCTGCTTGTGAGCACAGAACTTGGTACACAGTGGATAATTCAAAATGTCAGTTAAACAGCTACGTAGATGGAAGGCTGCTGAATGAATGGAAAAGAATTACTTCTCTTCAGCTTATGGTATTGAAGGGTCACTATCTCCAATATGTTGTTGCCCATTTCTAAGATAGAAGAATAAAGATAGTAAAGATAAAACAAAAAGTCTTCCCATCCTACATAAACTTGGAGAAGGTTTCCTTCTCTCTACATGCAAGAATCTGTTTTCGTTTTTGTTTTTTGTTTTCTTAGTCTTCACCATAGAGATTGGCAAATTAGACAATATCCTCTTTAAAAATGTTATGTATTCGGTATTTTTGTATCCTCTCATTAAGAATCCTCCAAGGTTGGTCACACTTTCAACCAATCAAAAGAAAATAATAAGCTCTAGTCTCCAACCTGCAACTCAGCCTTATAGAGAAACTCCCTCAGCAAAATTTGCCTCGGCAGAAGAAATTTGGGGGTTGGCTAATTGAGAGCAAGTTGACATGCCCTACAGAACTGAAATAGAAAAACTGATAAGTGGTCAGAATAATGACTTTACTGTAGTTGCTGATTATAGCAACACGTACTCTCTGAATAATCACAGAGTGGTCTGGTTTGAATAATATTACTATCTTGATCTTGAGAAATTATAAAGGGGAACTTTTAAAGGTGGGGAGGCATGTCCTAACTGCCTTCCTGTCTGATGGGCACTTTCTGGAGCAACTGGAACCAGCCCTGCCCCCCCCACCCCCACCCCCGCCCCGCCCCCGCCCCTGGCAAGGGAGTGCCCTTCAGATGGAAAGGCAGTTACGACAGTTGGGAAGTAGAAGGCACAGAAGGCAGATAGTAGCTCAACACAAAGAAGAACTTTCTGTTAACTACCGGCTTAAAATGAACTGGGCTGCCTTCGGAGGGTCTGAGTTCTTCATCCCGGGAGGCATTCAGATAGAGGCGAGATGCCCACTAAACAGAAATATCACAGAATGGTATCGAGAGTAAAAGGGGAGCGGGGAGAGGGAAGGTTATATGTGATTATCTCTTCCCACCTTCTGAAAGCCTTTCCCATAACTCAAAATGCTTTCGCATTTGTATTATATATCTCTGTGGGTAGACAAAGTATTTTATATGTTGTGTGCTGTTTCTGAAAGCGAGGTCCATGTATTATATTAGTTTTGCCTTGTGATGGTAAAAATCTCCTGTAGACATACTAAATTAGAATCTTTGGGGATGGGGCCCAGGGATATGTATCTTAATATGTTTGATAAGTGATTCTTATATACTAGTATTAGGTTTGAGAATCACTGGCTTGGTGGTTAGAAGTACTTGAGAGCCTCATTTCCTCTCACTTTGTCACTGGGTGATCTTGTGTGTTACTTAAATTCTCTGGGCCTTGGTTTCCTCATCTGTATAATGTGGATAACAATTAGCACTAGCCTCACAGGGATTCTGTGAGGTTCAATAAGATAATAGAAGTGAAGCACCTAGCATTGCATCAACTGCTATGATGAGCATCCCGTTTTACGGTGATCCCCAACAACAGGGGATCTACGGTGATCTCCAACAACAAGGGATCTACAGTGGTCTCCAACAGGATCAGTAGAGCTGGGGATGTAATGCAGATGCTTAACCCGACAGGCTAGTAGACCTCAAAGTGGTGTGATCAGAAATACCTGTGGTGCTTGTTTAAATGCTGATCCCTGGGCCCCAATCCCAGATGTTCTGAATTAGTAGTAGGTTCTGGGAAAAGTCCTAGGAATCTGTATTTTTGTTAAACTACATAAGCGTCCCTGACAGACATCAAAGTTCACAACACCACTATGCGGTGTTTTCTCTTGGTTTAGCATCGTGGCTCTGTGTTCCAGACCTGTTCCTCCACTAACCTGCTGTCTGACCGTGAGCAAAGTGGGCTTTCTCGCCTTCATTTTCTCCTCTGTAGAAAGACTGTTCCATAGGGTTACTTTTACAAATTAATGCACGTAAAGCACTCTACAAAGTGCCTGGAATGTAGTAAGTACACAATGGACTGAAGCTAAAAACCAAAATGTTGCCTCCATCCCTCGTTAGTCTTAACTGGAAGCGTTTCTATTATTAAACCCATGTTAAGTTAGCAAAAGTTCTGGTCTCTGTTTTACATTCATTGTCAACTGAAGCACTAAATGTCTTTTTAAAAAAATACAGTTCTTTGAAACTACAATTTATTAAGAAAAACATAGGACCAAATCGATTTTTGTGGGTGGCACAGTTAGCAGTCATCAGTACGTCTCACAGGGAGGGGCTGCTCCAGTGCTGGACCCTGGGATCACATGTGGCTAGATAGAAGAGATGAAGTACAAATGGAAAAAATTTTCATCCCCCTCTCTGCTTTGCAAAGTATTTGACTTAACATTGTCTGTAGGAGGTAATTTTGGTTATTTTTACCTGCCTGATTGATGGCTGGCAACCTGGAACTTTGGTTTAATTCAGGATGTGAGACAAGTCAAGGCTCCCAGGAGAGTTAACTCTTCTAGCCCCGGGTAGGACAAACCCAGCCATCCTCAAGAAGGCCCTGATAATAGTGCATTTGGGTCTGTCTGTCTCTCTCTTTGTGGCCCAGGTACCACTACTACGGCATTGCAGTGAAGGAAAGCTCCCAATATTATGATGTGATGTATTCCAAGAAAGGAGCCGCCTGGGTGAGCGAGACGGGGAAGAAAGAAGTGAGCAAACAGACAGTGGCATATTCGCCCCGGTCCAAACTTGGCACGCTGCTGCCGGAGTTTCCAAATGTCAAAGATCTAAATCTGCCAGCCAGTTTGCCTGAGGAGAAGGTAACCTCGCCTGAAGTGAATATGGGGGTGGCTCTCTTTCTCCCTCTTTCTTTCTCTTTCTCTCATTGCAAAATGGCGAGTTTAAAGTACAAAGACAGAAATCTAAATAGAGTCTCGGCTTTAGTTAATAACATATCAATATTAGTTGATACAGCTGTGATAAATGTTCTATAATGACATAAGATTTTAATAATAGGGGAAACAAAGTGTGGAGTTTATGGGGACCCCTTATATTCACAACTTTTCTATAAATCCAAAGTTATTCTCAAGGGCAAAGTTCTCTCTCCTTGTCTGTCTGTGTGTCTCTCTCTGTATCTGTCATAGTCCCAAATACAAAGAAGATCTTATAGGAATAGTGAAACAGATAGTTTGGGTCATAAGGTATTTGGAACAAATTCTTGTAAAGAAAAAAAAAAAAACTGGGGGAAATTTTCCCCTAGGGTATCACATCTCCAATGCACCCATCTTAATGCGGCCCAGTTCTCCAACAGGTATTGCACCGCTATGGTGTCTACATATCAGCCCAGGAGCTGGAGCTGCAGCAGTGAATGAGACAGACCTTACAGTCAAGTGGGGAGACAGATGCTTATTTGTATAAGCAAACTAAGTTTGTATAAAATGCATGTCTGCTCTGAAACAAGGTGACCTTTTATCTGTAAAGGATGCTTTTAAATCTAAGAACTAGATAAATCTTTTTTCCCAAATTTGTTTTTTTCTCAACAAACTTCCTGAACCATGACTTTAAATTTCTTCAATAAATGGAGCTTGAAATGAAATTATTTTGCCTAGCAGATTCCAGAAAATTGCCAAATATCTTTTTTGATTTGGGCAGAAGCATCTCTTCTTATAAATATACACTGTATTTCAACTTTTCAGTATCTTAGCTTAATAGGAGAAGTCAGTAAACTCTGCTGAACACCTACTATGTGCCAGGCACTGTGCTAGGTGCTGGAATACAAGCATGAATTACATGTAATTTTTATTTTCCTGGAGCCCATGGTCTCAGGGAATGGAGAATGGGGCAGAAGCTCCCAGTACCAAAGGGTTGGCGCTCTAAAGGAGAAACACTTCAGCACTGTGGGAGCACAGAGGAGGAAGCCGACGGTCAGAGAACACCACCTACTGAAAAGGAGTCTCATTTGGGTATTGCAGGATGAGTGTAGTTAGGTGAATGCCACCCCCAAAAGGGAATAAATGACTTAAAATTGAAAATCCAAGGTGTTAATGTATGCCTTTTTTGTTGATTCCTTCACCCCCCACAGGTGTCTACCTTTATTATGATGTACAGAACACACTGTCAGAGAATACTGGACACTGTAATAAGAGCCAACTTTGATGAGGTAGGTCAACAATTGTTGGACTGTGAATACTCTGTATTAAAATATTACAATGCTAATTATTTTCATGAGTGCCTGCTAGGTGCCAGGCCCTCTGGAAGCCCTTATGCACACTAACTCACTTAATTCTCACAGTGGTACCACCAAGCAGATATTTCCAGATCTTATATGTGAATAGCAATTGGTAAAGCCTTTTCCTTGATCTAACTTGTAAACTGCATCTTGCCTGATTGGCATACTAGGAAGATAGGGTTTGCCGCTGTATAATTACACCCAGAATTATTGATTCAGAGAAACTAAACAACAGCTTTCTTACCGTTTGGATTTAACTTTTTCCCAAGCTTCCTCCATTCTGTGCTTTGCTGCTGGTTACTCTCCATTCTAAAGGTCTGGGGTACATTTCTATCAAATCCTATCAGTTGCAGGGCCATGCTTGAATACAAACAACATAAGAAGTCTCTTCCATTTTTATTTTAACACATTACGTTTGAAGAATGGAGAAGAGGAAATGAGAAACAATTGAAGGCTAAGGAATGATTGCAGCACCTGTTATATACTCAGAGAGACAAGTGAACACTCTTGCCTAAAATGCCGTCCCAAAGAGCCTTCCAGAAGGAGGCAAGAAACCACACCTTTCACCCGTAAACCAGCAGCCTTTTTATTTAAAGAAAATGCCTCTCAGGCTGTAAAACACCCTGGGATCACATGCAGACATTCAGTTTGAAGAAAGATAATACACACTCTGAAAGGGCTATAAAAAGCAGAAGTTATTGGTGGGAAAGATCCCCGGGATTCTCTTTGTGTATAAAGGTTGGGGGGTGGGGGGGACTGTTGCAGGTAGATACATCAAAAAAGATGATGAAAATTACAAAATGTACTTCTCCCCCATATTTTTCTGCCTTTCTGCCACTGTTTCACAGCAGCAAAAATTGTTGCGCACTTACCCTGTATCAAATGTTTTCCTTGCACTAGCTCATCCATGTTCCCACTTTAACTCTGTGGGATAGAGGTCACGTGAGAGCTGACCCATGGCTCGTAGACCCAGAGGGAGTAGCAGTGTGTTGATAGAGAAGTACTACTCTTCCTTCCCTTGAGTTTTTTTTTTTTAATTATTGATAATCACATGGATAGTTTATTGATTTACTAATAGCCTTATATAAGGTCAGGTCAAGTTTTATCATCAAGTAAGTTTGTTGCAAACTTATGAAAGCATTTTTAATTTTTATAGCTTTTGATTCTGCCAGACATCTTTCCAAAGTATTTGTGTCAATATACAATCCCACAAACCACAGATGAGAGAAAAATATTGCTGCACATCCTCATCAATACTTGGTACTGTCAGATTTTTTATTTTTGACCAATCAGTGTGAGAATAGTATCTCATTGTGGCTTAAGATTATATTTTCCAAAATATTAGGAGGTTGAGCATCTTTTCATATGGTTTCCTGAAGTTCCTTCTTCTGTGACATACCTTGCCATTCCCATTGCCTATTTTCTTTTGCATTGTTGATCTCTTCATTTTAATTTTTTTTGTTGTTCTTTATATAGAAGTTTCTAAAATATATCATGGGTACTAATCGCTTGTTAGTATATGCCTTGCAGATATCTTTGCCCATTGTGTGGCTTGTCATCTCTCTTTTTCATAGATGTCTGGTGATGCATGAAGAGTTCTAATTTTCATATAGTCTATTTTATCAACCTGTTCCCATAGGCTTGTGGTTTTTATGCCTTGTTTAAGAAATGGTTTTCAATGCCAACATCATATGGCTAATTTCAACATTTTATTTTAAAATTATATAACACCTCAAACATGACTCATATTTTTGTGTTTGTCATGACATATGGTTACTGATTTATATATTTTCAAATTGGATAAAGTTATGGCAGCACCATTTATTAAATATCAGTCCACTGATATATAAAGTCTTCTTGCACGTGTGTGTGGGTAGACACACACACACACACACACACACACACACACATACATACATACTTCTTGGTTCTCCATTCTGTTTCATTGATTTGTTTATCTAGTCCTTCAAAAAGACAAAACCTTCTTAATCAATGTGAATTATAAAAGCATTTGATATTTAGTCTCATTAGTCCCTCACCTTGAATGTAGTTTTTTCAAGTGACATTTGTGATAGATATTTTTAAGCAGTTTTATTGAGACATATTCACACTACATGTATGAATACATCCATCCAAAGTGTACAGTCAGTGGCTCTTAGTATATTCACAGAGTTATACATTCATCACCACAATCAATTTTAGAACATTTACATTACTCCAAAAAGAAAACCTCCTACCCCTATACCCCTCTTTTATTGACGCTTAGCACTGGTTTGCTATCCTTGTTATAACTGATGAAAAAATGTTAAAACATTACTGTTAACTATAGTCCATAGTTTGCATTAGGAGTATTTTTTCCCATATACCATGCTTTTATTAACACCTTGCAATAGTATCATACATTTATTATAGTTCATGAAAGACATTCTTATATTTGTACCATTAACTACAGTCATCATCCACAACAGGTTCATTGTGTTATGCAGTCCCATGTTTTATCCTCTAGCTTTTCTAGTGACATACACAACCCTAAACTTCCCCATTCAACCACATTCACACCCAATTCAGCACTGTTAATTATACTCACAAAAATGTGCTACCATCACCTCTATCCATTTCCAAATGTTTACAATCAACCTAATTAGAAATTCTGTACAAATTAAGCATCACCTCCCCCTTCTCTACCCTTATCATGTCTCCTGGTAACCTATATTCTCTTATGAGTTTGCTTATTATAATTAGTTCATATTAGTGACATCATCATACAATATTTGTCCTTTTTTGTCTGGCATATTTCACTCATCATAATGTCCTCAAGGTTCATCCATGCTGTCGCATACATTGGGTCTTCATTCCATCTTACAGAAACTGCCACATTTTGTTTATCTATTCATCAGTTGATGGACACTTAGGTTCCTTCCATCTTTTGGCAGTTGTGAATAATGCCGCTATGAACATTGGTGTGCAAATGCCTGTTTGCATCCCTGCTTTCAGTTCTTCTGGCTATATACCTAGTAGCGAGCTTGCCAGATCATATGGCAATTCTATACTTAGCTTTCTGAGGAACCGCCAAACTCTCTTTCACAGCAACTGTACCATTTTACATTCCCACCAGCAGTGAATGAATGTTCCTATTTCTCCACATCCTCTCCAACACTGTTTTTAATAGTGGCCATTCTAGTAGGCGTGAGATGATAGCTCATTGTGGTTTTGATTTGCATTTCCCTAATAGCTAGTGATATTGAACATCTGTTCGTGTACTTTTTAGCCATTTGTATTTTCTCTTTGGGAAAATGTCTATACAAGTATTTTGCCCATTTTTAAATTGGCTTGTCTTTTTATTATTGAGTTGTAGGATTTCTTTATATACTGTGGCTAGTAAACCCTTATCAGGTATGTGGTTTCCAAATATTTTCTCCCATTGAGTAGGCTGCCTTTTCACTTTCTTGACAAAGTCCTTTGAAGCATGAAGGTTTTCAATTTTGACGAGGTCTCCTTTACCTATTTTTTTCATTGCTTGTGCTTTGGGTATAAAATCTAAGAAACCATAGCCTACCACAAGATCACAAAGATGCTGCCCTACATTTTCTTCTAGGAGTTTTGTGGCCCAGGCTCTTATATTTATGTCTTTGATCCATTTTGAATTAATTTTTTGTATGAGGTATGAGATAGGGGTCCTTTTTCATTCTTTTGGATATGAATATCCAGTTCTCCTGGCACCGTATGTTGAGGAGACTATTCTGTCCCAGTTGAGTGGAATTTCCCTTGATTTTTATCCACTAGATTGTAATTAAAGATATATATTTATCCACTAGATTTCTAAAATGTCCTTTAAAATCTCCCAAATCCCTTGAGTCACATTTAAATGGAATTTTGTTTTGTTTAAGAAAGAAAAATCACTGTTTTCTCTTATAACTGTGGTTTGATTATTATCTTATATTCCAAAGGTCAGTGAGATCAGGGCAAATAATGATTCATGGTTGGTTAAGACAGTGCTGGCTACTGTAACAAATAAACCCCCAAGTCTTAACACAGTAAAAGTTTATTTTTCACTCATATCACAATCCAGTGTGGATCCTCTTGGTTGGAGGGCTGGGCACTGCATTTGGTTCAGAGATCCAGGCTTCTTCTGTCTTGTAGCTGCACCCTCCCTCTAGAGCCTTGGATCCTCTTTGTCCAACTGGTGGATGGGGAAAAGGATTAAAGGGAAGGCATAATCATTTCTTAACCTTGTCAGTCCAGAAATAATACTGATCATTTTTGCCCATATTCCATTGGCAAGAACTGGTCCCATGTCCCCACACTGATGCAAGGGGTGCTGGGAATTGTGATTCCTCGATGGGCAGCAGTTCTATGCTGCAGCTTATACCACTACAGAAGGAGAGCTCAGATCTCTGGTGGACAGCTGTCCCTCTCTGCCACAATTGCTAGTAAAACCAGTCACAGTCTTCCTTATGTGCATATATAGCTTTTCTTAATCTCAAAGCTCACTCCCATCATCTCATTTCATTTAATTCCAATGCTTGCTGAACACATGCTTTTCTGGACCCAAGGAAAAGGGAGGTAAGCGAAATATAGTCTAGAAGAAGAAAAAGGCACGTGAGTCAGCAATTAGGATGCAGAATATGTGGTAAAAGTCCAGAAACCTTGTGAGGGGCAGAGTGCTCCTATGGAAAAAGTGCCAGTCTTGGTGTCCCAGGCTTGGATTCAAGATCTGGCTCTGCCATCGGAGCCTCGATTCCTCAGCCTGCAGGTGAAGATAAAAATATCATCCCTGCTTGTCTACTTTGCAGGATTGCTAGATGGCTGAGATGAGACAATACCTGATAAAAACTCTTAGTAAACTGAAAAAGACCATGCAAATGCTTGCTATTATCAGATGTATCAACCAGAAAGGTTTAGAGGCTTGCCCAAGGTCATATAGTGGTTAGGTCCAAAGTGGTGACTAGATCTTTTGTCCCCGGCACCTCTAGTTCAGTGTTCTCTCCACTCCCTCTGGCAGGGTTATTTGATGGCTGTTTTTAAGATGGCTCATCAGGATGTGGTTCACCCTACCCAACCACAAAACAATGAAGGGAGATATTTTACCACTGATGAGCATAACTTTCTCCTACAGTTGAGAAAAGTTAATTGGCAATTAGATGGTGGGTATATTTGGTACACCTTGACTTTATAGTTTGTCTCAAGTGTTCAAGTCCTTTCATATCCGTTAGAGCTACAACTTATGCTAAGATCACAATCTTAAAATTATCTTATTTGTTTGCATACTCATTGTTTGTGTCCTACCACCACAATGTAAGTCCTTGATTGAGGTCAGGGACCTTGCCTTTCTTGTATATTGCTGTCTCCTTGCCACTCAGACTATTAGGCTCTCAGTAACAGTGGATGGATGGAAAATGGATGGATGGATGCAAAAATGCCACTGACATGGTATTGTCAAGCAAGTACAAAGAGCTCAATCTGCATGCAGGGCCTCCCTGCAAAGCCTTCTCCAGACCACATTGTGCAAAGAGCTATAGAATCAAATAGTCCTGTGTTTGAGTTCCAAGTCCATCACTTACTAGCCAGTGACCTTGAGCAAGTTACTCTCTGAACTTCAGTTTCTTTTGCTGTAAAATGAAGATAATTATACCTACTTTATCATAAAATGATGATGATTACATGAAATTGTGTTAAGTGTCTGGTTTTATACTTAGAACATAAATGGTAGCTATTTGGTAGTTATTACTGAGATCTTTCTGATTCTATAGCAAGTCAATACCTCTGATTGAAAATCATCAGATGTGTTTCCACAAGGTTCCACTATATTAGGAATGAACTAAACATGGACATGGAAAAGAAAAAGAAAATTTGCTTAGCTATTCTTAAGGAAATCATCTTTTGATATTTAATGGAACCCACAGAAAAGGGGCTGAGGGTTCAGGGAATTGAAACAGATAAACCAAGAAACTTATTTTAAATAACTTTCAGTCATTTACTGGTGATTCTTTTACCACTTATACTTGCAAGGAGTAGGGAGAACTCATCAGAATTCTCCTTTCTGTCTAATAATAAATTCCCATTTATGGAAAGCCTACACAATGCCAGGCATTTTACATAAGTTGTCTTATTTCATCCTAACAATAGGTTGAAAGCTAATAACTTTCATGTTTATATATTTAGTCTTGCACTCCAGATTCATTTGACTTGACGTATAACTTAACCCATCAAAATCAGAGCTCTTACTTTTCTGCCCCAAATGTGTTTTCTCAGGGCTTAAATTGCCACCACCATGTGCCTGATTGCTCAAGCCACAAACCTTGATTCTTCTCTTTTCCTCATCCTCCAAGTCCAGTCCCTTGGGAGGTCCCTTTGGTGCTAGCGCTACCTTCTGAGTATAGATTGTCTATTTTGCAGTCATCAGGGCCAGGATTCAAATGCATATCTAACCTCCAAGTCTTGGCTCTTGAGCTTTGCACTGTTTTCCCCTCTTCCTTGTCCCACTCACCCCAAGGGACTAGCGCCATTGGACATTAAGTGATCTAAAATGCAGAGAGTAGGAGGAGAGGTCAAAACTGGATAACACACCCTCTTAAAATGCTCCTCTGGAGGCAGAGGGCTGATCAGGGCTCCCTGTGCAGCCTGAACAGGCTTGAAACGGACAGACTTTGCACAGATTTGTTTTAATGTTGACAGCAGCTGATCTTTTCCAGACTTTCTGCTAGAAACTAACTGCTCATATAGAAGCTGCAGGCAAGGAGAGCTAAGTAAGGCAGATGAATTCAGAATCTCCCAAATCTTAGTAATCAACTGAGTGGATTGTCTGTTTAGAGTTGAAAGGGCAGGCAAGGGGCTCCGGGGCCCAACCTGAGTCCCCTGCCAAGGGGCAGGCTGGGGGCAGGAGACTGCGGGGGGTTCATGTGGAGGGCCAGCACCTTGTCCGGGAGCTATGGCCATCTCATGGCCCAGGCCAGGCCAACAGTCAGCCAACAGGAAACCCAAAGACAAAACAGGAGCCTTGACAGATGGGGGGAGCCACAATGGAGATCTTGGCTGAGTGACACTAAGAAACTTAGGCAAGAGTGTCTCAAATTTTGGGGCAGTTCACTGATTTCTTGGGCCTACTGATGGTAGTGCCTCCATGATAAAATAATAATATTAGTTACGAGAATTATTATCATTACTCTAGCTTACCTTTATTAAGCATCTACCATGTGCCAAGCATTATAGTAAGCAATTTTTAGGAGTCTCTACCAACACCTGTGAAATAAATAGTACTTTTATTTCCCAGATAAGGAAACTGAGGCTTACAGATGTTACACCCCTAGTTGGTAGTGGAGCCAGGATTGGAACAAAGGCAGTCCCACTCACCTGGCTCTTCTTTGTTTTAAATTTCTAACTGCATGAAAACTTGGCATTGTTTTCACTGACGTGGAATAATCAGAACTGTGACTTAAGTTTCACAATTTACAGAGCTGACTCTTTCAATACTTTGATCATGTTTTTGGCAATAACCACCTTCCCCTGGGAAGCCAGACGGGCATGCTCTCCTCCCCATCCCCTATCCCCCAGGCCTGATCCACCCAGTGTTTACCCTGGGAAACCAAGGCATGCAGTGGGCATCGGGAGAGTCTGTCCACAGAGGCTGAGTTCAGGTCACCATGCTGGGTCAGGGTAGGGACCCACCTCCTGGAGGAAAGCAGGATCTTCTTCCTGGGAGGCACCCAAGGGACTCTCCCCAGGGCAAAAGAAAGCCAGGAAGGGTGGCAGCAGCCCAGGGAGGGACAGGGGCCTCAGGAATGGGGTGGACGCTCAATTACAACATGAAGAACAGCTCAGCCCCAAGACTGACCAGTGGAAGGACCCAGGCAGACATGGGCTCTCTCTCCTCCCTGACTTGCTCTCTGGCTTTGGACAAATAATGTGTCAGCACCAGCTTTATTAGAACCTATGCAGATTACCTGGCATACCATAGACAATAAATAAAGCTAATGGCAATAGTGGGACTACCTCCAAAGTATTAGACTAGAGGGACTCAGTTATATCCTGCTTCAGAGCAGGATTGATCTGAGGAATCAGGGATGTGGCTAATGCCTGTGTGGCTAATGTGGCTAATATGGGGTTAGGAGTGCCCATCTGTGGGGGCAAGGAAGAATATGTAGTTCAGGCACCAAATTGGGCATATTTGAATTCAGAGTTATTTGTTCCTCATCTTCAGATGGGCCACTCCTCAATGTTGACTGAAGTCTATATATTTTTGAATGTTGTTATATATACCAATTAACCATCTTCTACTTTTTCTCTTCACGTCCTTTATCTTGTCCCTCCCATCCACCCCCCACCCTGCTCTCTCCCCCACCTCCAACTCACACGCTAAGGTGTAAGGGAGCCTTCAAGGAGTTCTCTGCTCCGGACATTCACTCTGCCATTTGTTCATCAACAACACAACTCGAGGACATCATATTTCATCATAGTAATAAAAAGAGCTCCATTTACTGAGTGTCTACTATATTCCTGTTCCATGCTAGGGACTGGGGATGAAAAAAAGAACCAATCACACATGCTTTGTGTACCCACTTAGATTACCACCCAGATAGCACCATTCCACATCCCATAATGGCACCAACCAGCCAGGGCTCTCTGGGGAGGCAGAGGAATTTAGGCATATAGAGTCCCTTGCACTTTACCCAGTTTTTGATGCATAATTTTGAACCAGGAGAATTCTGTTTGTGGTGCCTCATCTACCTTCCGGGGAAACTCCTTTCACCTATAGCTCCCATATCGTTTCCTTCCTTCCCGGAATACCCAGGGGTCCCTGAGTCACCCAGGGACTCATGGGATACTGAGTACCAGTCTGCTGATGTTTTAAACAACAGTACTCTCTCTCTTTCTTAAAGGTCTCCCAGACCACAGTAAACATAGAAGGGGGCAAGGGAGACCCGGGGCAGCCAAGCAGTGCGGTTTCCTAGCGGTGGCCATGCACATGGTTGGGCAGGGGTTGGGCCATGGGGCAGGAGGAACTTCCAGGACCTTCTAGGCCACACCAGGCTGGGGACCACTTCCGCCACTGTGGGGCCAATGAATGGTAGTGCTGCAGCCTGGGCTGGCCCTGGCTGAGCCCCAAGGCTCTGTAACCTCACAGCTCTTCTCCTCTCTGTGGGTCCATACAGGTTCAAAGTTTCCTTCTGCACTTTTGGCAAGGGATGCCGCCCCACATGCTGCCCGTGCTGGGCTCCTCCACAGTGGTGAACATCGTCGGCGTGTGTGACTCCATCCTCTACAAAGCTATCTCCGGGGTGCTGATGCCCACGGTGCTGCAGGCATTACCTGACAGGTGGGCACACTGGTTCCCGTCTCCCCTCATGCCTGGTCCCTTACTTTTATGGTTCCTTCTTCTCTTTAATGGATTAATCATGTACTGCCTGGGGTTTCTTTTATAAAAGATATTAATGTTGGACTTGTAAAGATTAAGTTGTATTTGAACTATGCAAATGGTTCAAAATGAAAAAGATATAATATGATATACAGCGGAAAGCCTCCCTCCTGTTGCAGTTCCCCAGACTCAGAGGCATCAAATATAATCAGTTTCTTAGGGGTCCACCCAGACCTGCTATTCATGCATAATAAAATGCATATAATATACTCTCATCCTCTCTTTTAAAAAAAAAAAACGAAAATGGTGACACACTATATTTATCATTCTGTACCTTGCATTAAACAAAACAAAACAAAACAAAACAAAAAAGGCAAAGTGTATGTTGGAGATTGTGTTGGCTAGCTTCCATCTGCCCCTCCAGAAAGAGGCACTCTCCTCTGCTCCACACTGCCCGCTGCCCTCTGTTCTGAGAGACTGACCCCCGCCTTCCTCTGGCTTCCAGCTGGATCCACCAATGGGGAGCCCAGCGGGAGATCAGAGGGAGGGAGCAGGAGGGTCAGGTAAGGGGAGTGACGCCTTGGTTCCCTCCCTATGAGGTCACGTTGGGCTGACCAAGTCCCTCTGCTGAGCTCTGCTTGCTTCCAGGTTATCTTTTGGGCACAGGGTGGATGACAGCCAGCTGCTCCTAGACCCGGGTTGCAGCCATCTCTCTGTTGGGTTCCTCTACAGCTAGTCCACGCTTTTGCAACTTGTCCCATATAAATAAACTTTCCTATTTCGAATGGCATCTGTTTCCTGCTGGAACTGTTACAGAGAGCATTCCGTGTCAGTCCACAAAGAGCTTTTTCCCTCTTTTGTAAACACGTGCACAGTGTTCTGCTGTATTGAATCTAACCAGTTTTCTTGATGTCTCCAGGCTTGTGTTACTTTAAGCAATGCTGCAATGAATGATGTTACACATTATTTTATATGCCGGAATATATGTGTAGGATAAATTCCTAGAAGCAGAATTCCTGGGTCAAAAGATACTTCACAGTGTTTTGTCAGTGAAACTTTAGTTGGCATTTCTCTTATTATGAAGGAAGTTGAATATCTCTTCATATATTTAAGAGTCACTTATATTTTCTTCATATGAACTCTGCCCATTTTTCTACTTGGTGGGTTGATCTTATTTTCATTGATTTTTAGGAGCCTTTGTTAGGAATGTTAACCATTTATCTGTGATAAGAATTGCAAATATTTTCTCATTTTATGTTGTTCTTTTGTATTTGCCATACAGAAAATATTTCATATTTATGTGGTTGAATTGATTGGTCCTTGTTTTTATGAATTCTGGATTTGTTTTAAAAAGTCTCCCCCACCTCAATTATAAAATAATTTTCTCGTGGTTTATTCCAATAACTTTATGGTTTGATTTTTTACTTTTGAATTTTTGCTTAATTTTTGGAATTTATCTTGATAATTAGATGTGAAATATGGCTTCGTATTTTTCCCTGTAGCTATCCCATTGTCCCAACATCATATATACATTATTCCACTTTTTCTTAGCAGATTTGAGATGCTTCTTTTGTCATATACTAACTTGTATATGTATTTGGGGCTATTTCTAATTCTCCTATCCTATGTATAACATTATTTCAATCTATTTATGTTCTAGGATAACTCTGTATTAAGTTTTGTACTTTTAAACATATTTTAAAATCTAGTAGGCTTGCTCCTCATCAGTACTTTTCTTTTTAGGACTTTTCCTGATATCACTTACTTGTTTTCCCATATGAACTACTTTAGCACCAACTTGTCTGTTTTAATATACATGTATGTATATGTCTATCTATCTATCATCTTATTTTTATTAGTATTACATTATATTTATAGGTCAATTTAGGGAGAATGTTTATGATTGTCAGAATTCCTAATCCAGAACATGCTTTGCCCTTCCGTTTATTTTGATCTTCTTTTGTGGCTCTCAGGAATATTGTAAATGTATTTTCATATAAATCTAACACAGTTCCAATAGTTTATTCTTAGAAATTTTATCTTTTTGTTGCTATTGTAATGCAGTTTTGTCCTCCATATCTGTTAACTAGTGGTTGCATATTTATATGAGAGCTATTGGTAGCTGTATATTACATTTGGACCCAACTACATTAAATTTAATTATGTTATTGTTTTAATCATTTTTTGAGGTACTCTTCGGTTTACCAGGTTTATAATTGTATTATCTACAAAAAAGAGACAATTTTATCTTCATCTTTCTAATTTTTATGCCTGTAATTTATTTCTCTTATCTAATCACGTAGGCTTATTTCTCAAGAAAATATTATAATATTTGTCTGATGAGAATGCATCTAGTATTTCTCCATTAAACATGATGCTGGCTTTTGGGTTAAGATTTATATATTTTATCATATTATGAAATGTCCATCTTTTCTTAATTCAAACATTTTTATGAAGAAGATGAATGTTATCAAATGTTTTTCATCATCTATAGAAATGACCAAATTATCCATTTCTGAAAATTGAACCATCTTTGAATTCCTGGAATAAACCCCATTTAATCATAGTATATTATTTTCTTTAATGTGCTGTAGGGTTTTATTTGCAAATATTTATTTAGAATTTCTGCATCCAAAGTCATAAGTGATATAGGTCTGCCATTTTCTTTTTATGTTTAATCTTGGTCAGTTGTTGATATCCATGATCTGTTTACCTCCTAACAGTAATCTGCAAGTTTTCCTCTCTTTCTTCTAAGCAGTTTAAACAGCATTGGAATTATTTGCTCTTGAAAGATTGTATAGAATTATAAAGATTATATGGAACTGAAAGCATCTGGGCCTGGTGTTTTGTGGGGGCTCTTTGAAATCTTTTTCCCCCTGTGGTAATTGGTCAGATTAGATTTTCTGTCTTCTTTGAGGTAAATTTTGGTAAATTATATTTTCCTGGAAAATTATCCATTTCTCCCAGGTTTCCTGTCCCTGTAGTTTTGGCCTTTTCCAAAATTTTATATAAATGGAATCATACAGCATGTAGCCTTTTGAGTCTGGCTTATTTTTTTAACATAATGCATCTGAAATTCATCCATGTTATCATGTGTGTCAGTAGTTTGTTCCTCTCAAGGGCTGATTACTATTCTATAGTATGGATATGCCACGGTTTGTTTATCCATCAACCAGCTGAAGGGCATTTGAGTTTTTCCAGTTTGGTGCCATTATGAATAAAGCCTGTATCAACATTCACATAAAGGTTTTTAATTTTCCTTAAGTTTTCATTTTCCTTGCATAAATACTGAGAATAGACTTGCTGAGTTCTATTAAGAATATATTTAACTTCATAAAAAACTGCCAAACTGCTTTCCAAAATGCATTCCCACAAGCAATATATGAAGTTCCTGTTGGCTCTGCATCTCCAACAGCACTTGGTATAACAGGATTTTGTTTTATTTTCATTTATTTTTATTTTTTAGCCATTCTAAAAATTGCATAGTGATATCTCAATGTAGTTTTCATTTGCATTTCCCAAATGACTAATGATGTCGAACATCTTTTTTTCAGGTGCTTATTTGCATATATATATATATATATATATATATATATATATATATATATATATACACACACACACACACATATATGTATATATGGCTTATACCATAACTTTTACTGTAGCTTATAGTAAGTTTTAAAGTAAAGTAGTGTGAGTCCTCCAACTTTGATATTTTTCATAGTTGTCCCTTTGCTTTTGCATATTAATTTCATAGAACCTCTAAAAAGTCTTACTGGGACTTTGGGATTTTGTTGAATCCATATATCAATATCTCAACAATTTTGAGTCTTTCAATCCATGAATATCGTATGCCTCTCTATTTATTTATATCCTCTTTGATTTCCTTTATCAGATTTTGTAGTTTTAGCATATAGATCTTGTGTGTATTTCATATTTTTTGTGCTATTATACATAGTACTTTTGTAAAAAGTTCTATTTCCAATTGTTCATTTCCAGCTTATAGAAACATGATTGATTTTTGTGTGTTGATCTTGTATTGTGTAACCTTACTAAACTCACTTATTAGTTCTGGTGGCATTTTTTGTAGATTCTTTGGGATTTTCTATGAGGACCATCATGTAATCCAGTATTAGAGTCCATTTTATTTCTTGCTTTCCAATCTGTTTACCCTTTATTTCTTTTTTCCTGCTGTATTGCACTATCTAAAACCTCTAGGATGATATTAAATGGGAGCATGTGGATGGACATCTTTGTACTTTTCCTGATCTTAAGGAGAAAGTGTTCAGTTATGCACTACAAAATACACTGCCAGCTGCAGGGTTTTTGTAGATGCTCTTTATCGGATTGAGGAAGTTCCCTTTCATTCCTAGTTTGTTGAGAAGTTTTATCATGAATGGATGTTGAGTTTTGTCAAAGGCTTTTTTTAATCTATTGAGATCATGATATGGTTTTTCTTCTTTAGTCTATTAACATGATGGATTACATAGCTTTTGTTGTTTCTCAGATTTTGAACCAGTCTTTCATTCCCAGGGTAAACCCACTTGGTTGTAATGTATTATCCTTTTTACATATTGCTAGAGCTGAATTGCTAATATTTTGTTGAAAATTTTTATATCTCGGTTCATAAAAATTTTATTGGCCTGTAGTTTTCTTGTAATGTCTATGTCTGATTTAGGTATCAGGTTAATTCTTGCCTTGTTAAATGGCTTGGGAAGTGTTCCCTATCTTCTATTTTCCAGAAAAGTTTATGTAGAATTTCACCTAAATCTTTGAATTTATTACAGTATTCCCTTCTAATCCCTTCAATATCTCTAGTACCAATAGTGATAACCCCTTTTTCATTCCTGATACGGGTAGCTTGTGTCTTCTTTCTTTTTTCAAGTTTGATGTGTCTACAGGTTTATCACATTACTGATTTTCTCAAAGACCAGCTTTTGGTTTCTCAGATGTCATGTATTGTTCCTCTGTTTTCAATTTTATGGATTTCTGTTTTTATCTTTATTATGTCCTTCTTTATACTTGCTTTGAGTTATATTTGCTCTTCTTTTTTAGTTTGTCTAGGTGAAAGTTTACATTATAGATTTAAAATTTTTCTACTTTCCTAATATAAGCACTTAATGTTATAAGTTTTCCTCTAATCACTACTTAGCTTACTCTTACAAATTTTATGTTGTGTTTTCATTTTAATTCAATTCAAAATATTTTCTAATTCCCACCACCGACCCTAGTGAATTTCTCTTTGACCTATTTAGAAGTGAGTTGTTTAATTTCTAAATATTTGGGGATTTTCAAGATATCTTTCTGATATTAATTCCTAGCTTGATTCTTTTATTGTCAGATAATGTACATTACATTACATCAGTTTTCTTAAATGTGCTGAAACTGTTTTATGGCCCAGAAAATGGTCTATGTTGGTGAATGTTCCATGTGTACTTGACTGTATATTCTGGTGTCATTGGGAGTGTTCTATAAATGTCAATTAGGTAAAGTTAATTGATAGTCCCATTTAGATCTTCTGTGATCTTTTTGATTTTCTGTCTACTTTTTCTATAAATTACTGAGACATGAGTGTGTAGAAGTCTCCAACTATAATTATGGATTTGTCTATTCTCTTTCTGATTCTGTGAGTTTTTGCTTCACATATTTTGAAGCTCTATTATTAAGTACATATTAAGATTTTTATGTCTTCCTGGTGAACTGAACCTTTATCATAATGTAATCTTTCATTACTCTGGTAATAATTTCTTTTTCAGAAGCTTACTTTGATGTAATCTAGTTACACCAGCTTTTAAATTTTTAATTAGTGTTTCAATGGTATATTTTTTCTACCTTTTAACCCTATGTCTTTATATCTAAAATAGATTGCTTGTAGCCAACATATAGTGAAGTATTTCTTTTTATCCGATCTGACAATTTCTCTTTTTGATTACTATGTTTAAAATTTTACATTTAATGTAATTAAATGCATGGTTGAAATAAAATCTTCCATCATGCTAGTTGTTTCCTATTTGCTCCATCTGTTTATGTTCCTTGTTTACTCTTTTTGTGCCTGCTTTTGGGTTAATTATTTTTTATCATTCCATTTTATTTTCACTATTGGCTTGTGATTTATATCTTGTTTAAAACTTATATTAGTGGCTGTCCCTATGTTTGAATATCTTTAATTACAATCTACCTTCATGTATTACAAAGCTTCCCACATAGTGTTAAGAACCTTAAAACAAAATAAGACCAAGAGAATCTTACAACAGTATACTCCAAATTCATCTTCCATTTTTTTGTGCTGTTCTCAGACATTTGGCTTTTATATTCTATAAACTGACAATATATTGCCACTGTTTTTTGTTTTATACAGTTATCTTTTAGAGATATTAAAGATAAGGAAAACAGTCTTTTATATATACCCTCATTGTAATGATTTCTGATATTCATCTCTTTGTGTAGATTCAACTTTCTGTATAAAATATTCTTCTGCCTAAGAATTTTAATATTTCTTGTAGTGAAGATCTGGTGCCAATGCATTATTTCAGTTTTTGTCTTAAAGAGTCTTTATGTATCCTTCATTTTTGAAAATACTTTCACTGGTTATGGCAGGCTGGGCTGACAAGTTTTTTACTTTGTTTTGTTTTCAGGACTTTAAAGATTTCATTCCTTTGCTTCTCTGGCTCATTTTTCTGTATGCAATGTGACTTTGTGCCTCTGGCTGCCTTTAAGATTTTATTTTTGGTTTCAGCTATTTGAACATGATGTGTCTAGGTGTTTGTTTGTTTTAATTCCACTTGGGGTTTTCCGAGCATTTGGTGCTGTGGCTCAATCTATTGCATTATTTTTGGAAAATTTGCAGCCAGTATCTATTCAATATTTCTTCTGTTTTGTTTCTCTCTCTCTCTTTCTCTTTTCCTCTGGAATTTCAATTAATGTATGTTAAGCCATTTGACATTTTCCCACTACTCTGGATGCTCTGTTTTGCTTTTTTCCCTCATTTTTCTCTTTGTGTATTGTTGGGGTAATTTGTATTGGCCTATCTTCAAGTTCACCAATTCTGTCATTGAGTGCATTGAATATACTCATGAGATTGTTGAAGGTTTAATTCATCCCTTTTACCATACTTTTTTCATTTCCATTTCTAACATTTCATTTGATTCATTTTTTGTAATTCCCATATTTCTGCTGAAATTCCTCACCTGCTCATGTTTATTGTCTGTCTCTTCTGTTAGCACCTTTAACAGATTAATCATGGTCATTTTAAATTCCCTGTTTGATAGTCTGGTTCTATTGGTTGCTTTGTATTTTGAGAGTGAATTATTTTTCTTGCTTTTCTGTGTCTTTAAATTTTTATTGACTGCCATACAGTATATACAACGGTTGAGACTTTTGAGACTGGGGAGATTGTTGTAAATGGTATTGATGCCTGGAACTTGGCCAGCCTCTTCTCCTAGTCATTAGTGTTGGAGAGTTGAGTCGTTCCAGCCAGGAGTTCAGCTGGGTTTGGTTTCATTGCTGCTATGGTTCTCTTCAGTAAGCCACCAGCTTCAAATTCTTTGGGTGTACTGTATGCTTAGATTGGAAATTTTTGTTGTTGGCAGATTTTTCTCAAGGTTATTGTCCCACCCTGCACTCTAGGTCTTTCCCTGTGCAGCATGGAGAGAGGCGGGTTCTCTGTGGACCTGGCCTTCTCTCAGTCTTAAGCAAGTCCTGTGTGTTTGGATCTCGGAGGTGGCCCTTCTCAGTGATCCCGCCCTACCTCAGAGATAACTCTCTAATGGTCTGCCCTATGATTTCCACCAGGACTAGAGAACTTCTCCTTCTTACCTTGCCCCACCTGCAGCAGGGCTTCCTCTGTGCCCTTCCCCGAGCCACTCAAGGCTTTTGTTCCTTGGGGGAGAAAGGTCTGCATGGGGCTTCATGCTTTTCCCACAGCAGTGGCTGCCCCCCTCCTCCAAGCAGGCCCCTCGGAGATAGGCTTCCTCTGTTCTCCTGTCCTGCCTCTAGTCTTTCTCGTGGGCAACATGTATTTTTTTTACCCACTTGTGGCGATGTCCCACTTTCCTCCCTCTACCACGGATGAGCCTGGTCCGAGTCTTGTCTCTCTTTGAAGGTACCTCTCTTTCCATAAATTCCAGGCTAGATGGTTGCAGTGTGACCTCGGCTCTCTGGTGGTTTCAAGAAAAGTTATGATTTTGTAGATTATCTGGCTTTTTCTTTGTTATGGTGGGAGTGATGCTTTTTCCAATTTTCTACATTCCAGGTGAAACAAAAACACATCCTAGTAAACTAATGGAGATTACCTCCAGGTGGGATTATGGCCAAATTTTAGACTCATGCTTTTCTGCATTTTTCAAGTGCTCTACATTAAGGCTGTATTTTATAACATAGATATACATATATACATATTAATGTGTATATACACAAATATTTATATTTCTATTTTAAGGTCCCCTTTAGGCTTTAGGTTATGCCCATTTCCAGGCATGAATACTATTTACCTCAGTCTGTATTGTTCTACACACTGTTCAGCAGTGAACAGAAAATTACAAGGCACCCAGAAAAACAAGATAAGGAACACATTTTCAAGAGACAAAATGACCAATAGAATCAGACTATCAAACAGGGAATTTAAAATAGCTATGAATAATATGTTAATATATTGTGCATTAATTAAGTAAACTGGATTATGGCTAAATCTCCACCTGTATTTTGTATTAGGAAAGGGCCTCCTGAGGAGTAAAAGTATATGCACCTTTTATAAGAGAGTGCCACATACTCCTAAGTATGTCTTTATAGGTGTTATACATACACAGAGTATTTGTAGTATAGTTTGTGTGGTACAAATGAAATACTAACTCCTGCCTTCTTCTCTACGATGGGCTCCTTTCTACAGATGTAGAATTGAAGTTGAAGTGGTGAAATGACTTGTCCATCTTCACCAGGCAAATAATTGAAATAGCTAGGATTCAAATATACATTCATTCATTTATCTAACAAATATTTATTGATTGCCTGTGGTGTGCTAGGCATTGTGCTATGTCCTGAGAATAAAGTACTGAATATGATAAACATTTTCTCTGCCCTCATCAAGCTTACAGTCTACCAGAGGAGACAGATCTTTTTTTAATTACATAGTTAATTAATTACCACTGTGAGCTTTACCTTACAAATCCAGTGCCTTTTGCATTAAACTAGGAAAACAATGTATTCAAAAGATCAGGCTTCATCTGAAAGTCAGCTTTTTAGTTTTATTTATTCTTTCATCTCTCAGACTTGTTTTAGTGCCTTCTGTGTGCCAGACCTTGTCATTGGCAAGTAGAGGAAATGAGAATTGGCTCTAGTTCTCACTCACAAACCCAGGCAGGCCCAAGCTAAAGCATAGCTCTCCTTCCTTTCCAACTCAAAAAAAAAGCAGATCAAAATTCAGGTGACTAAATGACACTATTATTGAGATAATCATGAGTCATCCACTCTAATTTATAAGAATGGTAAATCATTCCCATACTGGAATTTTCTCCTCTTGTGACGTCCCATGTGTTCTTGGCACAGTGCTTGTTGATAACCACCGGTCTAGTAGAGGTGAGAAGGCATGTTTAGAGCTACATGAATGGGCAAGGTGATAAGTGTTACAATACATAGAAAGGTACAGGAAGAGGAGATAAGGTCCCCTTTGGCTTAGGTTGGGGTTGGGATGATGATGAGAGGGCTCAAGAAAGGCTTCTGAAGTGGGTGGTATTTGTTCTGAGTCTTGAAGGATGGGAATATCTTGAAAGGCTGAGAAGGGTAGGACAGGGACTCCAGATGAGATCCATGTGAACAAAGGTATATATGTGGGAAAGAAGTGGCATAGGAGGTCTGTTTGAACTGAAGCCTAGAAAATATGCAGAGTGGAAATGGAGCTTAAGATGGAAATATATATTGGGGCCAAAATGAGTGAAGACCTTGCATGCCAGGGAGTATCCAGTGAAGGTCTTCGAGCAGAAGGAAGGGGGCAGGTGGGGTAAGGGTGAGATGAGACCCACGGAATCCAGGAGTGTACAGTCTGGCCCCCTCACTGATGGATGACTTAACTCCAGGGCAGAGAAATCAGAATGTTTGGTTATTCTTGAAATTCAGGCAATTCCATTACTGCCTGAGAAAACAGAATCCTTTCCGGGGTGTTAGCCTCCCTTTCTGCCCCCCAACCCAGAATGTGAGCATTCATTTTTTATTCCCTTTTCTAAAATGCAGAACAGTTGCTAGGAATAAAATGCCAGCCTGCTGAAGAGTTCAGAGCTGGAAAGGACTGTTGAGGTCAAAACCAGATCTGTGCTTTCGGGAGATGTGTCCAGCAGCGGAGTGTGATGACAATAGCCACCTCTTAGTGAGGGCCTATTTGTGCCTGACATTTTACACATCATCTGTGATCTACCCATCAATCTTGGAAGGAAAATTTCATTATTTTTATTTTATAGATGAGTAAACTGACACTCAGAGAGGTTTATTGACCAGAGTCACACAGTTTACAAGTGGCAGAGGCAGGATTTGTAACCAGCTCCAAAGCTCGTGCTCTCACCTCTGTACCTGGAGGATGGAGGAGGTGGGGGTGGGGGGTGAGACCAGAGCACAGAGGTTGTTTGGGTCAGAGCTGACAAGCCCCATCCCTGTGCTATGTTGGTGAACTAGATGGGGGAGGGGCCAGTTATGATAAACCCTGCAGAATTAGAATACACAGATTTGTGCGTAATTGGATAAACCTGGGGAAGTGTGTGTGTAGGGGGGTTGAGGGGGGTGGAGGTGTGGATGGGCAGGGAGGATAAGATGTTAAAGAAGCAAAGAGAAGACTGCAATGATAAAGAAACAGCAATGCCCCTGAAAGAAAAGCAGGAAAAGGCATTGGTCTAGAGATGGGGATCAACGAGACATCTAGAGGTGCACGTGTGGGTATTTTCATCATCTGAGATTGCAATAGGTAACGGTTATGAGCCCAGGCTTTGGAGCCAGAAAGACCTGTGTTTAAATCTTGACTCTGCCACTTACTTGATGCATCTCCTAGGACAAATAAAATAACTTCTCTGAGCCTCGGTTTCTCTCTCTCTCTCTCTCTCTCTCTCTCTGTTGAGTTTCACGATAATACCTACTTCATCACGTTACTATGAGTGTTAAAGAAGAAAATACGTGTGAAGCGTTTAGTGCTTGGCACACTGCACTCATTAAAGTGTAGCTGCTGTTATCACCTTCACCTTGGAGGCCTTTGTAATTAGCATGGCTGTTGGAGTTGGAGGTCATTTGGGGAGTTACAAGTGTGGAATTAAGATGCAGAAACCATCTGCACAGAAAGAAGGTGTGACCCTGGGAGTGCCAGCCTGGGGGAAGGAGGTGAGGGAAGAAGGAAGGAGAGCTGACGCAGGAGACGAGGCATAAGCCAGTAGCGAAGGAGGTCGGGCTGGCAGGGTGTACACACCGGAGGAAAGTATCTCAAGAAGTGGGGCGACATCAGCATCATCAGATGCTGGGGGCACACGGAGCAGGTCGGGGCTCGAGGTGCCTCCGGGCTAGGCGATGGGGAGGTGAGCTCCTCACCTGCTCAGTGGACACCAGAGCAGAGCAGTTGGAATGTTTAGATTACTCCTAAAGGTCTGGCAGCTTCAAGTCCGAGTCCCAAAATAGAATCCTTTCTAGGTTGAATCCCTCCCCACTTTTCTCCAGCTTAATAAAACCAAACAGTTGCACCGAATGAAAGGCCCCATTGGCGACCCTGCTGCGTTCCCTCTGCCCCCAGACAAAGGCTGGCTCCTGCTTCCCAGTAGCAAGTGCGGCTCCTGAGCCAAGCGTCCTGGGGGGAGAATGGCAAGCACAGCCTCTGACAGTCCTGGCAGCCACTGGACAATCACTCCAGGCAGTTTTTCTAAATTTTGAGCATGTCAGGAGCAGCCAAATATTCTGAGAAGTCTCCTCACTCAGAAGTTGGGTCCAGTGTGCCAATGACTAATACCATTTTTGAACTTTTGTCTTTCACATGCACACAGTACTTTGGATTCACTCCACATTGGATGTCTTGGGGACTCTGCAAGGCCCAGGGGATAAACATTTCTCTCTTCTTTAGGAAGACATACCTGGCTCCACTCTTGCCTCCTTCACCCACATTCAGGAAAATCTTCAGGAAATAGGTTGCCTCTGCCTTCGGAATAGTTTTATCTGGATGTATCACACCATTTCCATTGTTATCACCCTTGTCCAGGCCACCCTCTTGGCCAAATTGTTGCAATAACCTCTGAACAGATCTCCCTGCTCTGTCCTTGCCCTCCTAGAGTCATTTTCAACACAACAGCCAACATAATCTTTTTAAAACATGAAGCTTGACTGAGAATGTTGAGGGAGTGCAGGGAGTGGAGAGAGTGGGGAGATTGGCAATTTTAAAAAAGGTCGTCAAAATGGGCATCCCTGAGAAGGCAACCATTGAACACATGGGTGGAGTTGACGAGGGAGCCATGCCGCTCTTTGTGGAGCTGACAGTCCAGTAGGAAAGATGGGTATTAATTAAATGATCTCACAAGTTGGTGTATAATTACAGACTGAAACAATTAAAGGACCCTTCAAGAGGAATAATCGAGATCTCTGACCTAGAGAGTGTCTCACTTGGATGGATGAGAAGGATTTGAGTGGGTAAGAGTGGAAAGATGCTCCTGGCTGGAAAGTGCTGTAGACAGAGGCTCTGAGGTGGGCAAAATGTTTTCACCTGGATATAATCGTACCCTTTCCAGGACTGGGCAGAGACGGTAAGACTGAAATGTAGATGAAGGGAGAAAATGCAGCTGGGGAGGTAAATAAGCAAAGCTAGAGTATGAGATGAGCCTTCATTTTTATCTGAAGAATAATGTGAGAGCAACAAGGAGTTTTAATCAGAGGTGAGCTAGATCTGTGATTTGGAAAGCTCCCTCTCACAGGGTGGAAGATGGGGTGGTGGTGGGAAGGTGAGTAGGGTAGGGTGAACTCATAGGACGCTGTTGCACTATCTAGTAAAAAATGGTGGTTGTTTGGACAAGGGAGAAAAGTGGGTGACGTAATCTAGACAGAAAATCTACTGTATGTGGTAATAGGAAGAGAGACAATTCTAAGTCTCAAAACTGGATGCACTAGAAGAGGAGCAACCAGACATTATAAGCCTCATGACAAGGGCCGCCTACAAAGTTTTCTTGCCTAAAATTTGTAACTGAATGGAACCGAGTCTCTAGACCCAACTGTCAGTTTACAGGAAGGAAGCACGCAGGATGGATGAACAAGTTAAATGGCACTGTGAGGAAGTGATCAACCAAATCGGAATGTGGGATGCTCCCGAGGACAAATGACACAACGTTGTCAATAAATCAATGGCATGAAATAGGATTAAAAAAAGACCTAAGAAAGAGAACAATGCAATGCTTTATCTTTTATGCAATGCATGGACCTTGTTTGGATCTGAATTCAAAGTAACTAAAAGATGTCGTTGAGACAAATAGAGAAATTTGAATACAGACTGGGCTTTGGATGTCATTAAGGATTACTGTTCATTCTGTTAGGTGTACAGATGGCATGGCATGATGGTTTTACATGTGTGTGCACACACGTATGTACGTGTATACATGCACATACCTATGCAAACTCTGTCACTTAAAATGCATACTGAAATTTTAGAGGTGAAGTGACATGACGTCTTGGATTTGCTTAAACACTCCCAGCAAAAAACGGTGTATGTGTGTGATAAACTAAACTGACAAAAGTTGCTAATTGTTGAAACTGACTGAGAAGTACATGGAAGTTTATTATACTGTTCTCTCCACTTGGGGGTATGTTTGCAGATATGTTTGTGACGAGAGAGAGAGAGAGGGAGAGAGAGAGGTGGCAGCTTGAGGGATACACAGTTGAAGAAATGAGGTGTTTTTTTTAAAGTCAGACATTCTCAAATGCATCAAAGTGGTAAAAGGATAATCCAGTATGGAGGAAAATATTGAATGCACAGGAGAAGGGACAGTCTGTGATGTGAGATTCCTGAGAGTGCAGAATGGGGTGTGTGGGGCTTTTGGCTTGGACAAGAAGGGGAGTTGCTCCTTTTTCTATTAGGAAGGGGCAGGAGATGTGGATGAGGAACGTGGAATATCGACTCAGTCCTTCTCTGGAGGTTTCTGTCTTCCCTGAGAAGTAGAAGGTGACGTTACTTGCTGGGGGAGAGGGGTGTTGGCGGCTCAGAGCTGTGAGGGTTGTGGAGAAGGTTGGAGGAGATCGTGGAAAAGGGAAGCCTGACTGACATGGTGGGATCGCCCAGCAGGTCGAGGTTGGTGCCCATGGCCTGACAGGAGAGAGTCAGTGGGAGATGGGAGGCAAGGACAGGGTGGATGGTCAGCATGGGGAGTGGTCACTGTGGCTGGCATGACCAAGGAGGACTTCGTGGAGGGAACTGGACCTACAGCTATAAGCAGATGATTTTGATAGTGAGAGCCTGAAAATGGCATTCAGTGACATCTCAACTACAAATTCCCATCTCATATTGCAACCTGCCACCCCTCTACTCTCCATACCTTCACTCCCACCTCTCCCAGCCCTTCTTTCCCCACGCCTGCCCCAAACTGGTCCTTAACTCTCAAAATCTGGTGTGGTTTCAAGGCCTATTTTAAAATGTGCTGCTGCTCTCCAGTTTGTGCCAAGTGGCACCCGGTTTGGTGAGCCTGAGCCCAGGCTGGGTGGGCAGACCTGGCATTGTGCTGCAAATGGGGGTCCCTGCCTGGCAGGGGGATGGGGGGCAGGGGCTCGGACAAGACTAGGCTTTGACAGCCTGAGGATAGGCCTGTTGCAGAACTGCTCCCTTGGGCCCACTGCCTTCGTCCCCTTACACAGGGCTCTTCAAGAACATAAAGGACTGTGTTTTGCTTGAAGAAAGGGTCCTGGATGCAGCCAGGCCTTGCCGTGGGCTTTTCTACATGCACGCTGCATCTCCCTCGTCAACCAGCACTGGCACCAGAGCGCACTCTCTTCACTTCCTTCCGGGCTCACCAGCTCTGCACCAAGCATCCGATGCCACGGGCGTCCTACTGGGAGCAGCCCAAACACCATTAGGGCCAACAAAACCCTCCAGGGGCTTTTGGGGAGGACCAGGCAATACACAGTGCACTTAAAAATTATCCTTTCTCTTTCTAGCTTAACTCAGGTGATCCGAAAGTTTGCCAAGCAGCTGGACGAGTGGCTAAAAGTGGCTCTCCACGACCTCCCAGAAAATTTGCGAAATATTAAGTTTGAACGTAAGTACTGAAGTGAGTTTGGCAACAGAGGGGAAAGTGGGATAACATTGTAGGGCCAGATGTTTTATTTAGGTTGTTAATAAAATAATAATAATAATAATAATAATAATAATAATAATAAAATAATAGCTACACTTTCTTGTTTGCATCCAAAGTACCAGGTGTTATGCTAACCACTTGACACGTTAACTTATTTAATCCTCACAAATGTTTATTACTGGTGGCACACTCTCCTTTTACAGAAAAGGAAACAGGCTTATTTAGTTAAGTAGCAGAGCCAGGATCTGCTGCCAGGTCTGTCTGTCAGACGCCAGAGTTTCTGCTCATCACCACCCTACTCCTTATTTCCTTTAATCCTCCCCCCACCTCTGCCATGTGGGGCAGATTATCCCTATTCTACAGAGGCTTGGAGAAGCCAAGAAACTTCCCCAAAGTCATAGCCACACGGCTAGTAAGTTGGACCCCAAAGTTCTGAGATTTTTAGGAAGCTCCTGCCCACAAAATCGTGATAGAAAGGAACAGAAAACAGCTTAAGGGCTTCGGGGTATTTACTCCTCTGCCTAATTAGAAGGCCAAATTAATATTTCTCATAAGGGGAGGGACCATGAACCTTTTATTTGTGGAGCACAGCTAGCATTAGTCTTGCTTGAGAAAACTGGTTCTATTTTTCTGTCTCGATGTGTCTGTACTTCTGGGAAGACTCGTGCAGCTCATTTGTTGCTATTAAAAAAAGATGAAATGATTTTAAGCAAAACAAAGGTTTAAAATATGTTTCTTAAAGCTCCATTTGAATACAGCTTGCCATTCTTGCCCAAAGTAAGTGCCAGAGAGGGAAATGAAGGAGATCAAATTACCCTCTCTCCACAGGCAAAGGGGGTCTTTTCAGCTGTGCTTTGAGGCTGCCCATCACCTATTGATAAAGCCCGCTTTATTTCACGGCTCTCAGTTCTTTTCTTTTCATGAGCACTAAATTCCACATCACAAAGTTAAAGAAAAAGTAATTAAGGAGAAGGATTAACGATTGATCGGCCTGGAAAATTAGAAGTTCATCTGCCCACCCCCCGCCCCAATTCCTCCATCCCACACCCTATTTTTCAAACCAAGCTGGCTCTGAGTACAAATTAGAATAATCCTAGGGCAATTTCTGACTATTTATTGACCAGTTCAGAAATTAATGAGAAGAATGCCCTGTGCCCATTTTAATTATGCTGACAAAGTAAACCTGCTAAAAGTCGGTAGTGAATGGAAGTATTATGTGTTCAAGGAGTATGATGTGTGCAACCTGCTCTCAAATGTTCAGAAAATAGATAGATGGATGGATAGATAGATAGAAAGGGCAAAAGTGGCAGAATGTTAAAATTGGTGGATCTGGGTATGGGGGTTGGGGGCTTGGTGGAGTTCTCTGTATGGGGTATGTATTATTTTTTAACTGCCCAGTAAATATGAAATTATTTCAAAATAGAAGTTTAAAAGTGGTTAAAATGGCAAATTTTATGTTATATATTTATTTTGCTACAACAGCAACAACAAAAAAAACAATAGTCGGTAGCGAGGAGGTGTATTGGACTTCCCACCTGTGGGTGTCTGAAGGAAGCTGTTCTTTCCAGGGAGCCTTGGATTGCATTTTGCGAATGTGCAAGGGAGTGGAGATAAACACCACCCCAAACGCCTGTGTAAGAATGAAGACCTTGGGCAGGCACATTTCCACCTGCACTGAAATCTTCCCAGTTCAAACCGTTAGCTTCTCTTAGCATGGGAAACAGGAGCTTTCCCTAACTGCAACCATCACCAAAACGTGTAAATGGATCATGGAGATGGTTTGGTCAAAATGGCAGATTATGGACACAGCACCACATGCAAAATGCCCAGTGCTCCATCCCACACACTGCTGGAGCTCAATCAAGGTTTCCTATTAGAACTACTCAATCAAGGTTTCCTATTAGAACTACTACTTCTTAAAGGGACTTCTTCAAAGCTCCCACTTGATTCCTGCAATTATTTACGGGGAGAAGTGATTGAGCTTGCAATTAGCGAAATGAAAGACGAGTAAATAATTGCTTTTACTCACGGTTGATTGATGCCACAATTTCTCACACCTGCCGGCGTGGCATATGCGTGACTTTGAAATATGTGCCCCAGATATTGCCATGAGGAAAGAGTCGTCAAAGCCCAAATGGGAGAGCAAAGAATTAAATACAGGGTTTGGCCAGTCGGTGCATAAAAGGAGGTTGGACAGTGAGATAATATACGAAAATAGGGGAGTTACTTGAATTTTGCCCCTGGAAAATCCAAGGTGGGACCATAGAGTGTACACCTATTTCACACTAACTATTTTTTTTTTTCTTGCAGTGTCGAGAAGGTTTTCCCAAATTCTGAGGCGGCAAACATCACTAAATCATCTTTGCCAGGTAGCTGTCCTCTGTTATGTGTTTCACCACTGCTGAGTCATTGCAAATGAGGGCCAGAGCCACAAAATCACTCCTTGCAGGATCTGTCAGGGATGTGTGTGTTTAATGGTGCATTCTCACTAGTATTTTGAATTTCTACAGATAAGAAATAAAAATTAGCCCATCAATAAGTGGTTTCAACTAAAAATATGAAATAATTTCTGACATTAGTTGCTCCTTAACCTTTCAGATATATGATCTAGGTCCACAAGTTTGTACGTCCCTTAAGTTAAATCGAGATTTCTCAACCTCAGAACTATTGACATTTGGGGGCAGTTAATTCTTTATCGTGGGGAGTTCTTCTGTGCATCGTAGACATTTAGTAAGGAGCTTTCCTGGCCTCTGTCCCCTGGATGCTTATAGTACTCCCCCAGCTCCCAAAACTACTCTCCCCACAACCCCATTGTGAAAACCGAGAGTCTCTAGATATTGCCAAATGTAGCCTGGGGAACAAAATTGCCCCCCAGTTATAAATTATTCAAACAGGTGAAGAGGGTGATCTGTTTATTGTGTCATCGAAAAGAGTTCAGAGCCGTATAGTATATTAAATATTTGCCCAATTTTTGTTTATTTTTTCCAGATTTGTTACTTTGAGCACAAAAGAGAAATGCTTACTATAAATTTTTTTTTCAAACGTTTTGAAAGTGTATAAAGAAAAAAGGACAAGATCCCACTCCTTGCCCCTGTCTACTCGGTGGTTATCCTTTGGCTCTTCATAGAACTTGATGGCCTAGACCTTTACACATCTATTTAATTTTTCTCTTTAATGAAGGGAATCTAAGTCTGATTAGGCAACCCATTATCATTACAGTAGAAGTTGCAAACTGATGGCCACAGGCCAAATCTAGCTCCCAGATGTTTGGTGGTGGTTGTTTGACTTGCACATGTCCAAAAAATTTTTTGACTCAGTCACTAACATTTGAAACTGAGAGATGACAGCTGAAAATCCAAAGGTGTGGTTCTTTTGAAAAATGGCAAGATCTGGCAACCCCAATACTACATTCCCCAGGGCATGATCAGCTGGATGGACTTTGCTTCTCTCCAGGAGCACCGTCCTCCTCCGCGTCCCACCGTCTCTTACATTTGGCCTGCCTCACTCTTGTGTGTTTGGGTTTCAGCCTGTCCCTTACAGTGCCCTAGCTTCAGGGTGAGTGCTGGTTACTCCAGGTCAAGGTAGGAGGGAAGAGTTTCTAGTTAGAGAGGCCTGAAGGCAGGCTCCAGGCCAGGAAGCAGCGAGTATGAAACTCCACCCCACACACCTCAGTAACAGATGTGCCTGACATAAATGGCACTGGGCATGGTTTGGAGATCAGAGGGGAACTGTTCAGGGTTCATGTCATCCGGTACAGAGGCCACACCTTTTAATTGTTTTGGGGACAGTGCAAGGTCTGACAGATTATTGGGGTTCGGGAAAGAAAATGAATGTTGGCAAAATAAACACTGCCATGTTTCTGAGGGCACTTGCCAATCTGGCTTTGTGGTTCTTTCCTCAGCTTGGAAGAGCTAGTCTTGGGTCATTTCAGGGTTTTGGTGCCTCCCTGTGGGGCTCAGCAGAGCCTTTGTCCCTTTAGTGCATCCACATGCATGCCTATACACACACACACACACACACACACACACACACACACACACACACACACGCACGCACCGCTATTCTCCACTTTCTACTCAAAGACAGTGTATAATGTAATCTGCCAATGCCACCTTTCTATCCTCACTTGACAGCTCTCAGACACATTCCCGGATGAGCCAGATGGCTGGGGTTAGCGCTTGCGACCAAAGCGCCATGGAATTTCTTAGCTAACATCCCAGGGAGCGTTCCTGAACACACAAGAGCAAGTCAAACTAAACAGCATCTAGCTGAAAAGTCACCCCCAAATACTTAGCACTATTGGTCCAAGCACCCAGGCTCTTCGGATGCACTGAGCAAGGAGCTTGGCATTCAGCTCAGCCATTCAAAAATTCCACACAATTTTCAAGTGCCTACTGTGTGACAGACACTATGCTTAGTGATACCTGTCCTCATGGATTTGATAAGTCTAATGAGGGAAGCAGGAAAAAAAGTAGACCAAGAATTAAAAGTGCTAAGTGTAATGAAGGAAACAGAATGGAAATCGAGCATGACAGGGCATTCAAGTGCTACTTAGTGTTCAGTGAAGATCTCTCCATAGATGTGACATGTAAGCTGGGGCAGACACGGTGTCCGGATGCTAGAGCGGGTCAGCCAAGAACGTTCCAGCCAGCGGAACGCCACGTGCAAAGCCTTGGGGGCATCAGTGCAATCACTGCAAAGAGAACCTACCTGAACTACTGTAGGCACCTTATTGAGCTCTCACTCGGGCTCACTGTGCTTTTCAGCAGCCCTCCTTAAGAGACAGGTACTTTTATATCTCCATTTTATCAACCAGGAAACTGAGGCTAGGAAAGATGTATTTCCTTCCTTCACATCAATCAGCTGGTCAGCAGCCAGGCTAGGATTTGCTTTGAACCCTGGTGTGTTTGAATCCAGAACTCCTGAATTGAACATTCAGCTGTTGTCATTATTGTGAGAGACTGACTGAATTTATTTTCAGCTTCTGTGATCTTCAAAGATGTTGAAAGAGTTCTATGATTATTTAAGTGAGAATTTACTCATGCTTGGACAGTCTGGGTGTCACAGGGGGTTGTCAGTAGTTACCTTCATCTGTAAATTCATAAGCATTAGGAGATTCATAATGTCTTTGTGTATCTGAAATCTTTCTTTAAAAAAATTTATTAAAAGCATTTTTTAAAACATGCAAGAAAAGGCAGTGATCCTGGAAAGGTTTGTCTTTGCTGTTATGAGTATTGTTCCAACCTGGTGATGTTGTTTCAAGTGTTGTTCCAACTTGTAAATTTAAGTTCTGTTAATGAAGGTTTGCTGCAGAAGCCACAGTTCGAAATATATACATGCATGCATTCATACACTAATCCACTACTGGATCTTATGATGTAAATGATATCCCTTTTGGGTAGCAACAGACAAGATGGAATTTAACAAGGGATTATGAATACTGAATATTTATATAATAGTATCCCTTTCTCCTCTTCTCAATTCTTCATATGTGTTTTAATCATTATAGTTACATTAAAAACAAAACCACATCCTTCAAACCAGAAAACTAGACTACCCACACTGCTTCAGAATGCTTCTATGTGAAAAACACACATTTGGAAATGTATGGCTTTCAATCTGTCATCGGCCCAGGGGTAGTGGGAACATCTCCATGTCTGTGCTTGTCACTTCTCAGGTGCTAGAGACACACAGACTGTTAAGCCCGGAGACCCGGCGCCCTGAGCTAACATCCGAAAGCTGACAGATCTCTGGACTTCCTCCCACTGACCCATGGGCTCAAGACCAAAGGGGCTGGGAATGGCCGGGTTTGGTCTGGCCTGGGCCACCTTAGCATTTTCTCGTTGAGAAAGAGAGATGTGAGGAGAGAGCCATGACAGAGACCAGGGCATGGCTCCTCTGAGATTGACCTGGAAAACTGGTTATGATGCTGTGCAAACAACTTGGAAGTTGGGTTTTCCTGAGTTTCCAAGTTCTTTGCACAACACCACAGTCAGGTCCGTGAAGGACGTATAGAAAGGGAAATAAAGTGGAGGGGTTTTAAGCTAAGGACCCATGAGCTAATGAGTCGACTGCACTGGATTACAGGCATCTCGCACAGTGATCCACAGTGCAGACATCACGTTCCAAATGCTGGAAGACTGGCGGAACGTGGACCTGAACAGCATCACTAAGCAAACGCTTTACACCATGGAAGACTCGCGCGACGAACACCGGAAACTCATCATCCAGTGTAAGATGTTCCACCAGGGACCGGGTCTTTCTGGTTTGGGGGGGTGGAGGGGTGGGTAGGTGGGGAAGCATCTTGGTAAACATTTAAGTGATGTTCCCCTGTCCTTCTCTCTGGAATCCCCTCCTTCTTGTCATTCCCGTTAAATGGGTCTGCCCTGATGGGATGGCTAATTGATTTAAGGGAGGATGTGTCACCGTTGCTGCAGAAAAGGGTTCTGGTGCAGTTGAGCAGCACACACGTCACACAGAAGGCCACATATGTGGCCCTGAATGCCAGGCATGGTTTTACGGAGGCAGCATAAAAAAATGAGAACAAAAGCATTGCCTCTCTCACTGTTAGTCTGCAGTCAGCTGCATACACTGCCTATTTTTAAGTGGAGGGTCACACGTTGTCTCACCTATTGGCAGGTGAACCTTTCCATCACATTAAGTAAGATGCTTGAGAAGGGGGTGGAAGGTGATTTCCTCTGTGGACGTATGTTCATGTCCATGTGGACAAAGATTGCTGACATACGGGCTGCCAGGTATGCCGCTCCAAATATTATCCCCATGTGGTCAGCTTGTTTATTCTTGGTGGTAAAGGCACGCAAAAGAGGGCCAGAGAACACTGTCATCATTAGCACATCTCTGCTATTTCTCAAATGCCCATGCCAGTGTGCTGCCCAGGTATCTCCACAGCCCCTCCTCGTCTTTATGTCCTTAGTTTGGTCAGCCTTCCTTTCCCACGCCTCTGGGGAAAGAGGGCACGAGAGTGGGAAGAGGGAGCCGGCACTCCTTCCGTCAGCTCTCAGACAAGGTTGGCGCTGAGAGCTTCTAGGGGAGAATGTGCCAGCTGCTGCAACCTCGCCATCCAAATGGGGCATGTCCCGGGATCCTGACAGTGTGATGGCACCATTCAGGAAAGTGCAGAGTGGCTGTCCTTCCAAGAAGAGGGGGCTAGTCTTCTGAAAGCCTCAGGCCCCTCAAACTTAAAGTATACACATTGTTATTTTAAGGGAAAATTTGTGGCCAATCTAAGCATGAATGTGTTCCTATGAGAGACCCCTTTCACTTTGTGCCATTTTCACAACCTAGTGGTGCAGCTGAACTGTTTGGCCAGGTGGACTTTCCTGGGGCTTCTTTCCTGGTCACCTCCATGTCTCATCTCAGGCTCTCTCTTCTTCATTCACAGCAGCTGCCTGCCCACGTTCTCCGGCTTCCGGGTCTCCCTGCTTCAGTCCACTCCTTGGGCCCTTTTCTAAGGCTGACCACAACTTCTCCCTTTCTTGCTGTGCCCAAAGACCCCTGCCTCTGTTAAGAGGTTTAGAGATCCCCACTAAAAGGATGATGCAGCACCTGGACTGCCTGCTCTATGCCAGGTTGCATGCCAAACGCACTAGGCCTGATCTCATTTAATCTCCACGTCAGCCCCATGAGGAAGACACTCTTTTTTTTTCACAGCTTTATTGAGGTATAATTTATATACCATAAAATTCACTCATTGTATTGTACAGTTCAATAATTTTTTAACATTTTATTTTTAAACTCTTTCACACTTAAGGGACAGATACAAAAATAGTACAAATCCCATTTAGAGGACCCCAACATACCCCTACCCCCAGATACTCAGATCCACCAATTTTAAGATTTTGCCAGTTTGCCATATCATTCTATCATCTGTCTATCACCCATCAGTCTATCATCTATCTATATGTCTGCCTTGCAATCCATTTCTGAATACTTGAGTACAGGTTGTATATATCATGCTCCTTAAAAAGTTGATACTTCTATGTACATTTCCTAAAAACAAGGATATTCACTTATGTAGCCACCTTAAGAGCAATGTCAAGAAATTTAACATTGATATAAAGCTCAGCCTATATTCCAATTTCTTCATATTCCCAATAATGTCCCTTTGGGTTTTTTCTCCTCCCTTGCTAGATCCCATCCAGGATCATGTACTGCATTTAATTGTCATTGTCCCATTAGTTGCTCTCTTTTTTTTAATTGTAGGAACATATATGCACATAAACTTTCCCATCCCAACTACTCCCAAGCATGCCATTCAGTGGAATTGATCACTTTCACAATATTGTGGTATCCTCAACACCTTCCATTCCCCCCAACAGAAACCTTGCACCCATTATGCATTAACTCCCCATTCCTTCTGCTCCCACTCCTGGGAATATATACTGTAATCTTTGTCTCTTATGAGATTGCATATTCTCCAATATTTTCTTTGTAGTTAACTTGGGGCTTAAATTTAACATCTTAAATCTATAACAATCTCATTTGCTTTTATACCAACTTAACTTCAGTAGTATATACAAACTATGTTCCTTTACCCCCTGGTTCCCCCACCTTTATGTAGTTCTTGTCACAAATTACATTTTTATACATTATGAGTCCAAAACTACTGATTTATCATTATATTGTATTTGCCTTTTAGATCCTGTAGGATGTGAAAAGTGGAGTTACAAAGCAAAAATACAATAGTGTTTGTGTATATATTTACCCATGTCACAAACCTCACCAGAGATCTTAATTTCTTCATGCAGCTTTGATCTTTTGTCTTCTTTTCCTTTTCTTTCATCCTGCAGAACTCTCTTTAGCATCTCATGTAGGACTGGTTGAGTGATGATAAACTCCCTCAGTTTTTGTTTTTCTCTCCCTCACTTTTGAAAGACAGTTTGGTCAGATATAAAATTCTTGGTTGGCAATTTTTTGCTTTCAGTATTTAAAATATGTTATCCCACTACCTTCTTGCCTCCATGGTTTCTGATGAGAAATCATCACTTAATCTTATTGAGGCCCCCTTGCATGTGATATGTTGCTTCTTTCTTGTGACTTTCAGAATTCTCTATCTTTGGCATTTGACAGTGTGATTTTAACATGGTGCAGTTATGGGTCTATTTTGGTCTATCCTGTTTGGAGTTCATTAAGTATCTTGGATGTGTATATCCATATCTTTTGTGAAATTTGGGAAAATTTCAGTCATTATTTCTTTGAATATTCTCTCTGTCCCTTTCTCTTTTTCTTTTATTTCTGAGAGTCCCATAATGCATATATTGGAATTCTTGATGGTGTCCTACAGGTTCCTCAAGCTCTATTCACTTTTCTTCATTCTTCTTTCAGTTCCTCAAACTGAATGATGTCAATTGTCCTATCTTGAAGTTCTCTAATTCTTCAGTCAGCTCCAATCTGCTGTTGAACCCCTTTGGGAATTTTTAGTTTATGTTACTGTGGTCTTCAGCTCTGTTTAGTTCCTTTCCATAATTTCCATCTCTCTATTATATTCTCCTTGCATTCATCTTTTGTTTCCCTGAATTCCTTTAGTTCTCTTTCCACATTTTCCTTTAGCTCTTTAAGCATATTTAGGACCACTTTTTTAAAAAGTCTTTGTCTGGTATATCCCAGGTCTGGACCATCTCATTGGTGGCTTCTAATGCTTTAATCACCTCCTTTGCCTGGGCCATCACTTCCTGTTTATTTGTATGTTTTGTGACCTTTTGTTGAAACCTGTCCATTTTTATGTTTTAATGTGTTATTGCTGGAATTTAGACTCCAAGGCATCTAGTCTTTGCAGATTGAACTATGCCAGTACTCTCCTTCAGGGCTTACCCATAAGTTTAGAGAAGGGCTTCAGGCCAAAGCATAAGGGCCTCCATGATCCTTTCCATGCATTTCTCTTTTCTGGGGCATGCACATGTGGCCCTAGGAGTTTTCCCATTTGCATGGTCCCAAATGTCCCTCTTCCTAGAAACCGTTTCCTCATGGTCCTGGCACTGCACGTTATGTCCTATAGCCAGCAATCCCTTGCCCCAGGCAGCGTGACTTGACTGCTTTCCCACAGCCTTCTGTAGGAGAGTTCCATGAGCTCCCTTCTGCATGCAGGGCAAGTTCTGTTAATAGCTTTTAGAGATAGATTGGGCCAGACACACATGCTACCAGCATGTGCACAAGTTACTCTGCTCCCTCTGGAACTGGGACCAGGGATCTGCACTGGGAACACTGGCTGGCTGTGCACTGAGCCGGTGAGGGGTGAGGAAGGGGCCATCCAGGGCAGAGACCTACTGCTTTTGAAAAGTATCTTTTTCTTGATTTGTCACTTGCTCTGTTACTGCAGTGGTTTAACTGTTTTCTGGAGCTTTGAGAAAGCTGTCTTTGCCAGTTCTTACTGGTTGTTCAAAGCCTCTGTGGGGACACAGAGCCCTAAAACATCTTACTCAACCATCTTGATCAGGGTAGGACTGGGGAAGATACTCTTATCACCCACCTTTTACAGATGAGGGAGCTCAGCCTCACAGAGTAGGTGCACCTTACCCAAGGTCACATGGCAGTAAGCAGCAGAGCTGGCCTCGAAGTCCAGTCTCAGAGTCACGACCAAGCACTGGTGCTGCTCACTTTGCAGAGAAGAGTACCCAGGAGTTTCTGTGGAGGACCAACAGATCAATGAAAATCCAGAATGGTCCATCTTCCTACTTCTGCTAACCGCCCTTGGCAGCATTAGACTCAGCTCCCTTCTCCCCTCTGTACCTTTCCTAGGGGAGGAACATGTGAACTGGACTCATAGGGAAAAATCAATCCCTTGCTTTAGCGATCAGGCTCTAAGCTATTGCTGAAGTATCATGGAGGTCACTACTGCCTCTCTAAAAAAGCATGATTTGGGGCTCTTCTCTTTGAGTTCTCTTAAGTGCGAGGTGGAACCATGCCTTTAGACCTGTGATCTAGGAGAAGGAAGTGGTACAGCTCAGTTAAATCCAGCTGGAACTTACTAATCCCTGCCCCGGGCAAGCACTCTGTTAGACACTGGGCAAAGAGCGGTGAATAAAATGAACCCTGCCCTTCCCACATTGAGCTTAGAGTTAATGGCAAATCAGAAACTGAACAAGTAATTTACTAATGTATTGCATCTTACAAAAGAGGATGATGCTATGTGATGCAACACTAAGAGAGGGATTGAAAAAGGGAACCATTGGAGTTACCATCACATCCATTATGTAGACCCTGGCTGGGAATGTTTGGCTTACCTAAATTAAAAAAGGCCCCTTGGGGCTTGAGTGTGCTGATTAAAATGAGTGTTAAGTGGTGCTGTGGTAGGTAGGAGCCTGGGCTTGGGATGCCCGACAGACCTTGATTCAAACCCTGGCTCCAGCGCACTGTGACCTTGGTTTCCATATCTGTAAAATGGGGATAATGTGCAGAGGTTAAATGGGACAGTGTGTGCCTCACAGACAGCAAAGTGCTACAATAGTGCAGTGGTTTAGAGACAAGTGCTTGAGTCAGGTTGTATTTGAATGTTGCCTCGGCTATTCCCTAGCTTTGAAATCTTTGGAAAGTTAATCATCTCTGAGTGCTTCAGTGTCCTCCTTTGTAAGGAGAGGGATAATAATAGTGCCTGTCTCCTTGGGTTGTTCATTATTCAGCAAACACTTGAAAAATTACTATGTATCAGGCATTGCTCTAGGTGTTGGGGTGCACAGTCCCTGCTTCATGATGTCCCTATCCTAGGGGTTGTTGTAAGGTTAAACGAGTACATCCACATGAAGCATGTAGAAGAGTGCCTGCTGCATGGCAAGCACTCAATAAATGTTAGCTGTCAGGAATTTTATTACCACCACCACCACCATCATCATCATTAAATGAAGCAACAGTAGCTCAAATACACAGACAGTATAAAAAAAAAGAGTGAAAGAACACCAAAGAGAAGTTCAGAGACCTGGGTTCCAGTCCCTGGTCTGTCACTAATTCACCCTCTGACTTTGAGTAGGTCATTTAATCTTAGGACTTAGCATCCTCGTGTGTTAAATGAGATAGAACAACTAAATCAACTAAAGTGTTATGACCTTCTGGTTCCAGAAGGTGATCTCTTAAAGCCATCATTAACTAAGATCAAGAAAATTGTCCAATCCTATAAAATGAGAAAGTAAAATTACTCAGACAAATGAAAATGTATGGATCTTGAACTGTGGCTTGATTTGTTAAGCTCCACATACAAAAACACAAAAAATTTAATAAAAAGCTATTTCAAATTGAAGATCACCACAGTGATGGTTCTGTTTTCCATAGTGCTTTATTGATTACAAATCACTTCTTTATCTGAGTTGTAGCTGAAGACAGGATGTGAAATTGTACTATTACCTCTCTTTTACTAATGAGGAAACTGAAGGATAGAGAGATTGCTTCATTTATTCAATGACTATTTTTTAAGCACCTATTACATACTGAGCACTGAGAGACTGATTAAGGTACTTGCCTAAAATGGTTCAGAAACATATGAATTCTCAAATGTACCCTATCACTGGGCAGAGAATGAGAGAGCCAAAATGCCCCTGCCCATTCATTCATTCAGACTTTCAAACAAGCATTTATTGGATAAGAGTTTTATCACAGATAATGCAGCAGATAGTGAAGATATCAGACAAAGAACCAGTGGGGACACAAACACACACAAAACTCACACATACACCTAATTACAACAGTGTTGTTAGTGCTCTAATAAAGGGAGATACAGATAGCAAAAGTGCTATGGGGACACCGAGGTGGGAATGATCAATTCTGCTGGAAAGGGAAGGATTAAAAGGATTTCACAGAAGGATTATTTCAGCTGGGCCAAGAAGAACCCGGCAGAAAGGAGGAGGTTCAAGGCAGTCTAAGAGGAGGGGACTGCTTGAGAAAAAGCCTAAGGCTATGATAACGCAGGGGCTCACTGGGGAATGGCAAGTAACCTGGGGTGGCCAGTGCTTAAAATATTCCCGCGGACGGGGGGCCTATTATATCAAGTCTCGAATGTCCTGCTGGGACTTGGGGGTTTTATTCTGTAAAATAAATTTTATTCCTTGTTCTTTTAAGATGTACCTTTGTTTAAAAACACCTCCAGTGATTGGTGCGGGGTTCTCCTTTGTTTGGCAGTGTATCAGGAGTTTGACCATCTCTTGGAGGAGCAGTCTCCTATCGAGTCCTACATTGAGTGGCTGGACACGATGGTGGACCGATGCGTAGTGAAGGTTGGTGCGCTGGGCCAGCAGCACATGGAGCCTGAGGTTTGCGAGGAGGGGCCTCACGGGGGTCCTCGGGAGATGCAGGTGGCAGTAGACAGGACTCTGAGTGTCCCATCCCTGATTCAATCAAATCAGCTTCCCTTTCATCTGTTGTGAACACTGGGGCTCTGCATAAGATTTCATTTTTTTAAAGTGTATTTTTACTACTAAAAATAAAGTAAAAAACCATTGCATTGAACTCAAGGACCCAAAAGCTCTCCTGTCATCTTACAAGGATACAGTAATGAATAAAAGGTCAAGTTGGTCACTGTTAAAACAGTTTGCTTTCTTGTAGGTTGCTGCCAAGAGACAAGGGTCCTTGAAGAAAGTGGCCCAGCAGTTCCTCCTGATGTGGTCCTGTTTCGGCACCAGGGTGATCCGAGACATGACCTTGCACAGTGCCCCCAGCTTCGGTAAGGCTCCCCCATCCCTCCCCAAGTCTAAGCACTTTTTCTCTGGACTTTGGGCATCGAGTCCATCTCTCTGGAGTCAACCACGGTCTGCCTTGCCATCTCTGGGACACCAGGAGATCACCCTGAAACATCTGTTCTGGGGGGACTCGACTTTGTTAGGACTTTCAGGAAGAAATTTGACCTTTTGCCTGCTAAGTTGAAATACACAAATCTGAAAATGAGGGGCTTGCACACTGATAGTGTTCCTTAAGGTAAAAGGGGATTAAATAGCAGTGGCTGTGTTCCTCCTTTTGCTAGATGCCCCCAGTGATTGCTTCCATAGGACTAATTTGTAGAATCCCGTAGTTGTGGATTGCCCAAGTCTGGGCACATGAAAAAGTCTCTGAGTTCTAACATTTGCAAGTGGCTTGATTGGCACTCCAGTGGTAAGTAGACTGTCTAAAATTTTGTTTTCATACATGCCCTAGTCTGTTCCTTAGCAGAGGACTTTTCCATTCATTTCCTGTTTGTTTTACTGATCCCTGGGGTTTTCATCACCTCCAGGAGGCATCCCTACCCCAAGTCCGTATTCACTGCCTTCCAGAATGACAGGACTTGAACTCTCTGCCCAGAAGGTGCTTATAAGAGTCTCTGCCTGCAGCAACCTAATCCCCGATTTGGGGTGAATGCTATGCTACAGTGTAGCACACACGTTTTCTATTTGTCACTGGAAAGAATGGGGTATGCGTTGAGGCCAGGTCATCATTATCAGAGTGAGGTGGGACATTAAGGCATTATCCAAAACACATTGGCCTCAATTTTCTAGGCAGTTCGGCAAAGGACTGTTGGTAGATTTTCTGGGTAATTGCTTCAGTTCTCTATTTTGCTTTGCAAGTAGATATGTGGTTTTGTTTCCCATTATGTCCAATTAAGCCGATCAGCTCTAGGTTTTTGCTCTGGGTTTAATTTGAACTTTTCCATCTAGCTTTCTATGGTCTTGTCACCATTTTCCAGTTGTGCTATACAACGAAGTGAATATGTGGTGAAACAAAGAAGGCACTATTTTTTTCTAAACAGCTCTGTCCATGAAAGACTGTGTTTACCCAGTTGGAGAAGCATTTTATTGTGGATTTCTTTAATCTCAGCATTGGAAAAGTTCTCTGAACCTGCCTGCACCATGGCTACAGATGGAAATTCTCTTTGAGCTGTATGTGGAAATGCTTTGGTGACTGCTACCTGGGCAGTGCCATCAGGCATGGCATTTTGATGACTTCCAGTTCAGCATAGTTAGTGTTCGCACATGTTACCTTTAGCTCTGGAAAAATCATTCGTGCATAACTGCTTTCAGATAAGGGAATGGTTAAAAAAATTTTTTGAGAGTTTTTTCATTGCTTCAGAATCAAGAATCAACAGTATTACGCACATACGTAAACATCAACATGGCTAGCATCCTTTCCTTGCTTTATCCCTTATTCTTCAATTTACTGATTCTTAACTATGTATACGATCATGTACCATTCATTAGACAGGGAACGTAATTTGCTTTGCAATATACTTTGAAATCCATTTGTTCTTACTAAGTTAAACAGTTGATGTAATAAGAGAAGTTGGACAGAAGAATGATTAGAGCTCTATGAATGGGTTAGGTTGATTACTAAGAAATATGGTTCCTTAAAATGTGTTTGTTTCTTTTTGAACCACACACTATTCTAAGATAAACTGGAAACTCAGGCAAATGGCAAAATATGGTCACAAATCTTTTAGAAAAGGAAAGAAAGAGATATTAACCCAATTTCACTTGTACAGTATTTTTCAACCCTGAAAGGGTTGTCTCCAAGGGACTATCTCCAAGTCCATTTAGTAAACAATCCAAAATGGTCCTACTCTTCTTACTCATTGTTGAGTTTTGCAGCTTGGGGGTGACAGGCAAGTTGAAAGAATTTGCGGCAGACAAAAGCTCAGCTCCCCCTTTTCTGCCTGTATATGTCAAAGACACAGTTGGTGGTTGTGTTTGGGTCATGTGTTCCCTGTATGAAAACAGCTAATTAGGAAAAAGAGCCCTCTGTTCCCTGCCCCCTCCCCCAACCTCAGGGGCTGGCTCTATATATCTTATAACTCCCACACGATCCCTGTCGCCCTGAATGGGTGCGGGGTTTGTGTGTTAGCGGAGCCGGCTGACCGTTACAGTGATCGTGTGGGGGACTCCATCACCTCTTCCCAGAACAGCCTCTTTCAAAGGTAGTTGACTCCTTTCTTCTCCTTAATTCCTTTTCACTCTTTTCTCCCTAATTCCTTTTCACTGAAAGAGCCTATGCTGTGAACTAAAGTAGCCAGACTTTCTTTGCTGCAAGCAGCGGCTTCTAGCAAAATTAGTCAGGAAAGGTGGGCTAGCAGGCAGTGAACTTTTAGTCCTAATAGATCTGAGCAAACCAAAGTTTCTATTATCAACAAACAAACATATTTTCAGTTCATCTGAGATCTGGATCCCACATCAGTGCTGGCGCTGTTACCTTTCCCTCCACCCCCTTATTTCACTGTTAGGAACAGCTAGGAAGGCAACAATAGTTCCAAGAAGTACTTCAGCATAAAACAGTTTGAAAAGCGGTCCTGGGTTTGAAGGCCGAGGGGGCAGGATTGCACATCATTATCTGTCTTTTCACCCTTTTATATGCCCGTTTCCTGGCCTAGTATCAAAAGCTCATCCATTCAGGAAAGGACTGGGCGGCCACCTGGGCATCTGTCAAGGAGGAGGGAAGGCTGGGATCCTTCCAGGCTGCTTCCCTGCACTTAGGAGCACCCCAGCTGTCGATGAAGCAGTGCCTGCTAAGTTGCAGGAACTTGACGTTGGCAATCTCATTTAGGTGCCTCCCAAGCAGTAGGAGGCAGGTATTGGTTTCTCTGTATTTATGAGAGGGAATGTGCAAGTGCTTCTAGAGGAGCAGGGACTTGCCCAAGGACTCACAGCGAAGTGACGCACCTCAGTGCAACCCAAAATGTTTGCTGTGCCAAAGCTCAAGCTCTCCCTGCTGGGCAATGCTGCCACCACCTCATCTACCTTTCCAGGTTGTAGAGTTGAATAATGATCAAAACAACAAAGGAACATTTATTGAGGGCCTTTCTCTATCCTAGATGTTATATGAGGCACTTTCTCATTTAATTCCCATAACGACCCATTGAGGTCTGCATAACTGCCCTCAGTATGCAGATGAGGAAGCCGAGGCAGAACTTGAAGGACTTAGTCTAAGATTATACAGATGGTATTGAAGCAAAGGCAAGATAATTATTATTATTTAGGAAGCACATACTACTATTTAATTCTCACATTAACTCTGCAAGGCAAATATTACTAGGAACCTTTATGCAGAGGTAGAAACTGAGCTCATTAAGTTCCTTGCCCAAGATTAAGGTAGCCAATGTCAGAGCTCTGTTTAAAAAAACAAATCTGCTCAACCACAAAACCTATGATTTTTCTGTTATCACCTTTAGGATAAACACCACGGACAAATACCATGAGTTCAAATGCATGACACAAAATTTTGTACTAGAGAAATTTGTTTAATCCATATTGATGATTTTAAAAAAATCCATATTGATAGTTTAAGATAAGAAATTTTCAGAGCCATGAGAGAAAAGAACAATAGACTGTCATCAGTAATAATAGATGCCAGAAGGCAGTGGAATAATATCTGTTAAATGTTCAGAAGGGAGAATTGTCAACTACTATTCAAGGGTGAGAGCCAAATAAAGACATATTCAGTTATACAAAGACCAAGAATTTGGCACTCAAAGAACTACACTTAGAAAAAAGAAAGAAAGAAAGAAAGAAAGAAAGAAAGAAAGAAAGAAAGAAAGAAAGAAATTAATGAAGGATGCATTTCAGCATTAAAAAAAATAATAATAAAGCCAGAGGTAAGGTCTGGAATACAAGAAGCAATGATGTTCTAGTTACTGTTGCTGCATAATGAATTTCTCCAAAGCTTAGTGGCTCAAAACAAACAAACAAACAAAAAACCCCATTTTATTATGCTTATGTACTCTAGAGGTCAGGAATTTGGACAGGGCATAGAAGGAATGGCTTGCCTCTGCTCTATGACATCTGGGGCCTAGGGAGGGAATACTCAAAGACTGGGAGTGGCTTGACAACTGGGGACTGGAATCATCTGGAGGCTTCAATCACATCTGGTGCCTGGGTGGGGATGACTCAAAGAGGAGGCACCTGATCAGGGTACCCATATGTGGCCTCCATATACTTTAGTTCCCACTCAGCAAGGTGGGCTCAGATTAGTTGAACTTGCTTGGTGGCTCAGGGTTGTGTGCAGGTATTCCAAGGGGGAATTTTGATCACCTTTTATGACCTTGTTTCAGAAGTTACACAGCATCACTTCCCTCACTCTATTGGTCCACAGGCACAAGCCTGCCAAGATACCAGGGAAGAGTGTGCACACCCCCAATTCTTGATAGAAGGAATGTCAGAGAATTCGGGAGACCTGTTTTAAGATCAGAGAAATTGAAAAATATATATGAATAATTAACTGTTGATTGTAATTTAAGAAACTAATTTTTGTGTGTTTAAGAAAGGTTAAACTACAGTTCTAGGAAACACTACAACATGGGGGTAGTGGGAAGGGGATCTTCAATGAATAGTTAAAGCATGCTAAGGTCCTTGACTTATTTAGAAATAAGACAAAACTTTAGACTTTGTTGCAAAAATTCAGTTTGTATTAACAAATGTACAGGATATATGTTAATAAATTAAGAGATCATCACTAAAAGAATAGAATCATAAACCACAGAGAAAAATAGAAGATTATGAGAGGTTAATTTAAGAGATGATAAGAAATTAGAAGATAAAAGAAGCATAGAAAGAGGATGATAAACAAAAAACACAAAATAGGATGGTATAAATAATAGCAAATAGTAATCACAGTAAATGAAAATGTCTCTCCTCTCAAAAAATATCAGGCACAAATGATTTTACAGGCAAGCTTTACTAAAACATAAAATCCTTAGTTTATATCTATGTTTCAGAGAATTAAAAAGAAGGAAAGCTATACAACTCATTTATGATGCTAATCTCTACTTCAAAATTGGACAAGAACAGTGAAGAAAAGAAAATTTTGGTTCAACTACACATAAATATAGTTGGAAAAATTCTAAGTGAAATACTAGCAGATCAAATCCAGTGATTAATTTTTAAAAATCATGATTAATATGGCTTATCCCAAGAAATTAAGTATGATTCAAAGTCAGAAAAACCTACTAAATACTAATTAATATGCTGCATTGATAGATTAAAGGAGAAAAATTATGTGATCATCTCTACAGATACAGGGAAAAATGTATTTGATATAATTCAACTCTTATGATTAAAAAACTCTTAGCAAAATTAGAATAGAAGGAAATGTAGTTAATGTGTTAAAGAGTATCAAAAATCTGCAGCAAGCATCATATTTAATGGCAAACTTTAGTTTTCCCATTCAAGTCACGAATGAGACATGAATGTCTTCTAACACTGTTTCTTATAAACAGATACTTGAGGTCCTAGCCAATGCAATAAGAAAAGAAAATGAAATGTAAGAATTGGGAAGCCAAAACACAAATTTTTTTTTATTTATAGATGTCATGATTACTGACAAAGTAAAGAGAATCTACAAACCAAGAGAATGAATAAGGATTCAGCCAGGTTACTAAATTCAATTTTAAAAAAATAATTGGCATTCCTATCACCAACTAGAACATGTAAAATATATATATCACAACCTTCATAATAGCAACAGAAACTAAAAGGTACCTAGAAATAATTCTAATAAAAAATTTTTAAGTCCTTCAAGGAGAAATATTTTTAAAATATTTTTGAAATATATCATGTTCATGTTTGGGAAGGAAGACTCATCATCCGCAAGATGTTAATTCTCTCCAAATTCATATATAAATTCAATGGAATTCCAGTCTAAATGTATTTTTTTCCTCTTAGAATTTGACAATCTTATCTTAAAATTCATATAGAAAAGCAGAAGAAATGTAAAAACAGTTTGAAGGGAAAGAAGAATAAGCTATAGGGACTTACTTTCCTGATATTCAGGCTCATTATAAAGGAATTAAGACAGTTCTAATAATGTTAGACCAATAGAATAATGAAATAGAACAGAGGAGCACAAAACAGACTCACATGAAACTTGTCTTCACTTCATCAGATCCTTGTTTCTTTGTCTAAAAAATAAGAGGGTTGTATAGACAATTATTGTGACAGAAATGACATTAAAAATCAATGGGTAAAGGATTCAATGAATGATTCTGGGACATACATTTTAAGGAAAATAAAATAAAATTAGACCCTTTCCCTAGAACTTTTAAAAATAAACACCTACTTAAAAAAAAAACACACACACACACAAAAAAAAAACCCTAAACCTTTAGGAAGAAAATATGGAGTGATATCTTTACAACCTTGGAATAGGCAATGATTTATTTTAAAAGTCACAGAAAAAAAAACATAAAAAAATATTGCTAAATTTGACTACATTAAGATTTTAAACTTGTGTTTAACAAACACACCTTAAACTAAGTTAAATACATAAAGTGAGACGGTATTTTGCAATCCATATAACTATATAACTAACAGTGGGTTAATACCCAGAATATATAATAAACTCCTCTAAATTGTTAAAAGACAAATAGCTGAATAAAAGAATTAACAGGCAAAGAATATGCATAGGCAATTCACAGAAGAGGAAATTCAAATGGATGACAATCATATGAAAAGATTTGTTCCATTTTAGTAATTAAAGTAATACAAATTTTTGAAACAGTAAAAAAAACAGTCACATCCTTTAGAATGGCAGATATTAAGTTTCACACATTACCAGTAGGTATGTAAATAATTATGGTGAGCAATTTGGCAGTATCTCATAAAACTGAAGATGTGTGTGCTCTTGGACCCAGCAATTTTACTTCTGGTCCTAGATACAAGAAGACGGGTACAAAAATATTCATTACAGCTAGTTTCTGAGAGTGAAAAATTGCTAACAATGTAAACTGCATCAACATGAGAATGGATAAATAAATTGTGGTGTAGTCAAACAATGGCCATTAAAATGAATGAGCTAGAGCTAAATGTATCAATGTAGATAGATCTAAAAAAATGTAATATCAAAAGCATGTTGTAAAAGCATGTGTAAAGTATACCATTTATAAAAAATTTATATTTATGAAAACAAAAAAACAATCATGTTATTTGTAGGTGCATGCATGTAAGCAATAAGAGTATAAAATGCATGCATATGAATAGTAAATACCAAATGCAAGATAGCGATTGCCTCTGGGGTTGAAAACAAGGAGGCAGAAGCATGTTCATTCATTCATTGAGTTAGGGAAGGGAACATAAGGAGCTTCATCTTTGCCTTCAATGTCTTTTTTAAAAATTGTTTTTATCTATGTCGGTATGTATGTGTTTGAGTAGTTATAGGTTTACAGAAAAATCAGAGTTCCCATATACCCTCCTATCCAATGTCTTTTTTAAAAAAACATATCTTATTTGAATATAGTAAAGTGTAAAGATTTTATAAATGTGGGTAGTGAGCATACTGATGTTCATTTTTTAATTCTCTATTCTTTTCTGTATGTTTGAAAGTTTTCATAAGAGGAAAGAAATGCTTTGATTCTATAAATTGCAATCAACTATGTTACAATACAACAACCACTACCATGAAGACTTTGTTTTGTCTCTAACCTAATATCTTTTTCCATAATAGGCTCTGTCACTCATTAGGTCTGTGACTTTAGGCAAGTTATTTAAACTCTGTGAGCCTTCATTTCCTGAAATATTAATTGAAGATAATACTGCCTTCTTCATAGTGTTGCTGGAAAGTTAAAAGAGCTTAGCAAAGCACACACTGTAAGTGGTCAACACATGTTCATTCGATTCATTCATTTAAGAAATATTCATTGAGCCTCTGCTGTGTCTGTGGCACTGTTCTAGACACTGGGTATAGAGCAGTGAACAAAACAGATCAAACTCTCTGCATTTCTGGAGCTCACATTCTAGTGGAGGGAGGGACACAATAAATTAAATGTTAAATGTAATCTAAGTTGATGGTGATGAGTGCTAAGGAGGGAAATAAAGCAGGGGATCTTAGCTATAACTGCCTTTCTCCTCATGTCTTCGATGTGTGTCACTCTCTCTGATCGGTCTTTCTGTATCTCCTTTTATATTTTCCTGTCTTCTACTTACACTGCTCCCAGTGCCCATGATCTCTTAGCACTGAACTGTCTGTTGCCCAATGACTTTAATGACCATTTCTGAGTAAAAAGGACTCTGCAGCTTTTGTGGAGTCAGGGACTTGAACTTCATACTTGATATTCAGACCACTTAGCACAACAGTAGGCAGGTAGCAGTAGCTTTTTAAACTCTTATTGCTTGAAGGATGATTGAAAAGCAAGAAGATCAATGAAGGGAGGTGAAGCCCCAGATCAGCACATCCCCTAGAGTATTGGCCTACAATCCCAGTTCTGATGTTTTCTGGCTGTGTGTTCTTGGGCAAGGGTCTTCATGTCAACAGAGCCTTGTTTCCTCGTCTGTAAAACAAGAGGATTGTATATGGAAACCCATTTTTATTATCCCACTTTTCCATTCTGATTCATTATTTCATAGTGTTTCTTTCTATCTTTGTTAACTTAGTTCAACATCCCAGCAAATATTTCTTCACTTGTTTGATGCTATTATTTGACTTTAACTTATGTACAAAATTGTCATTTCATAAAATTTTAGAACATTAGTAGCAAAAGACCTTTTATTAAGCATCAGGTTGGTACTTTTCCTCCTTTTGTACCTCTGTAGGTTTTACTGTCTTCGTTTTAGGGAGCCCATATTGCATAATGATTGAAAAGCAACTTTGGGATCAGGCAGTCTTGGGTTCCAGCCCTGGTTTACCGCTTGATAACTAGGTGACATTGGATGGTTTCTTTACCTCTCTAAGCCTCAATTTGCCCAGATGTAAAAGGACAGAATCACCCATCATGTGGTTGTGATGAGCATTAAAAGTGATAATAAATCAAGAGTGGTTGGCATAGCGGTGCCACAGAGCAAGGACTCAGCAACTGCTTTATTTTGTTTTTAACATTTACAAGGATAGGGAAGTAAATTTCCTCATCTAAGATTCCAGTACTAAGTGGCAGGGCTCAGATCTCAACCTTTGGGCAGTTTGATCCAGAGTCCATGCAAATACCCACAGGGCTATCCCTCCTCAGTGGTTCACAGGATCCGTTTATGGGGAGGTGGGAGGAAAGTTTAGTTTTGAAGACTGCATCTCACAATGACTTAGCAGAACCTCAACCTTGCAGAATTCCAAATGGGGTTGAAGAACAGACACAGCACCCTGGGGACGGAAGAAGAATGTAGAGGAAGTGCAGGACAGGGGACCATGGCCTTGCATTCTGTGAGCACAAGGATCAGAGGCTGTGGCAGCCTCCGTAGAGAAGAGAGGATAGGATGTGCATGACCTGCTGGGCATCCATTGCCCACAGAGTTAAACTAACAACCTTCCTCCGTAGCCTTCCCTGACCAAAAGAAATAATCTATCTGAGATGAAGGGTGTGTGTGTGTGCAGAATGGTAGGCACATACAGAAGCCTGGTGAAATTCAGGAGAAAATTGATAAATTCTACCAAGGAGGAGTCCTCCAACAACCCTAACTGGCCCTGTAACCTTATTTCTGAGACTTGGAGAGGTGCAGCTCCCAACTCAAATAGCCCTTCCAGGGACCAAGGTACTTATGCCACCTGGGCCTTATTTCCCTATCTGTGCTTTGAGGAGTTGGACTAGATAATCTATGGAGAAGTTGGAAGAGATTTTAGAGCCAGACCAAAATGAGGCAAATCCTTACTCAAATTCTGACAGAAGGACTCACTCTCCCATCTTTCAGGTGGGTAAGGCCAGCTACCACACAGGTTGTTGTAAGGATGAGATGAGGGTATGTTAAGTGTTTAACTGAACTCTTGGCCTCTAGTAAGTACTCAGTAAACAGTAGCTGTGATGACAATGATGGCAGTGATGATGATGATGGAATCAAAAGAAAAATGCCAGAGAATCTCATAAGTTCTCTAGAAAAGCAATCTGGAGGGAGATGGGAAGGGAAGTCAGGTTGTGGGGAAGTGGACAGGTTGTGGGGAAGTGGACAAAAGTTGTGGACATTTTATGGGATAGCAGGATATCTACCTGGAGATGTCCCCCTGGGAGTTGGAAACATAGGACTGGAGATGAAGGCTTGGCCCCTATCTCTGACTCTGGCGTCCAGGATTACAGCAGACATCAATTGAGCCACTATTATGCATGGACCATTCCACTGCCCTTGGGTGGCAGCATGACATACAAGAAAGATGGTTTTGAAATAATGTAGTATCCGTTCATTGTGTCACCTTGCACAAGTACTTGACCTCCAAAATAGGAATAAAAATACCTACCTTACAGGTATACCTTACAGAATATAAGGCTTTGAGCACAGAGACTGGCATGGAGGAAGAGTTTTTAAATGATTGCTCACATTTCCCTTTAAGAAATAAGCTACTTTAAAATGAAAATGAAGAGTTTTACTTGAAAATATCAAATCTCTTAAACCTAATACCTTTTCTAAGAACCTTGTGTTAAATGAAATCTCAGAAACATTTAGGGACATAATTCAGTTGTTGCAAATTTAAAATTTCAGTTCAGCTTCCAGATTTCTGTAGTTGACTACATTGGTAGTCAACTAGAAACTAGAAGGCCAAGTCCCTACCATGGAGGTCCTTAAATTCCAATTGGGGAAATAAGATGTGCTTGTGGAAGAGCTATAAATGAAAGACACTATGTCAATAAACACTGAACAAAGTGAGGGGTGCTCAGATAAGGATGAGGCCAGTGTAGTATCTGGGAGCCCAGGAGCATTTGGACAGATGGCTCAGTGGGTGCCATTTTTGATGGTGTTATATTAATAGATTGAGCAGGGAAAAAATTTTACTTGCCACAACTGTTAGTGATACTTACCTTATGCCAAGCATTAGGCTAGGCTGAGGGCACAGCAATGAAGAGCAGTCTCTGACCATGGGACGTTCATAATTGAGTAGGGAATGAGATTCTGGAACAGGGCATTGGAGCACAGTGTAACACATGTGGCTGAACAGGCAAAGGGAGTCTACAGGAGATGACATGACTTGCCTTTCTGTCTGGGTCCTCTCTCACCAGGGTCTTTTCACCTAATTCACTTGATGTTTGATGACTACGTACTCTACCTGTTAGAATCCCTGCACTGTCAGGAGCGGGCCAATGAGCTCATGCGGGCCATGAAGGGAGAAGGAAGCACTGGTAAGGCAGCATTTCACTGGGGGGTGCACTCCTTGGCTATTTGGTTTGTGTCCTTGCCTCTGTGCTGTTCCTTTAACTCTCTATCACAAAGAATTTAGTTATGGTGAGTGGGTCAAGTGGTGTGAAGCCTTTTCCCTCTTCGGAGTGGGTGTGTGTGTGTATAGGAATTGCCTGAATTCCATGATGGGTATGGGAAACCATTGATGGGGGAGTGATGTGACACGGATTTTTTTTAAAATTCACTTTTTAAAAGTTCCCTAAAGACAGCTTGCTCTGAAATTTGGCTGTGAGAATCTACCCTTTCTCCATCCACAGCAGAAGTCCGAGAAGAGATCATCTTGACGGACGCTGCCCCGCCAACCCCTTCCCCGGTGCCATCATTTTCACCAGCAAAATCTGCCACATCTGTGGAAGTGCCGCCTCCTTCCTCACCTGTCAGCAACCCGTCCCCGGAGTACACTGGCCTCAGCACTACAGGTAAGGAGTGGTCCCTCACATCTGGGCCTTGGGTGGGGAGTTGATGTTTATAGCAAAGGTTTTCTGGAAAAATAGTGTTGCCCCCAGTCCCCAAAAGACAATGCCAAAACCTAGCTCTCTTTCTGGATTTGTGAATGACTTGCAGTTACTCATTTATTTGTTTGTAAATATATATTGCGCTTCTGTTTTCAAGTGGTAGATTAAGCACATGATAAAATCTCCACCCCTACAACTAAACCACTGAAATGATTACAATGACATAAGACATAAATGAGCACACAGCCGTCATGAAAACAAGAAAGGGAATTCTCTGTGAACCGGAAACTGAAAAGCATCTCTGAATAGGGGGAGCAGACAGGAAGCCATATGTTTAGCCGTGATGACCAGAGCGGGCAGGGGCTATGAACAGAAGTGGGCACGAACCAGGCGATGCTGATGCTACTGCGAGCTGCTCTGCTAGGAACCCACCCCCCAGCACCCCAGCCTGATGCGTGCTCAGAATTCTCACAACACGTGTTCACAGCCAGGACCCACCCAGCATCTGAAGAAGCCCAGCCACGTGAAAGAGAGACAACAACTTAAGAAGAGGGCGAGTTTGTACCCAAGGAAATCGGGTTACTAAGACAACCTGAAAAGAAATATTAGGAAGAGAAATAAAAAGAAGTCATATCCACAAGAATCAAGTAAAGATCTTTGAAAGGAAATATAGAATTGTTAAAAAAAAATCAGTAAGTGGGTTAAGTAGATTTAGATACAACTGAAAGAGAATTAGTGAATGGGAAGTCTGAGCTGAGTAAGTCTTTGATAATGTGACACAAATAGTTAACAGAATGTTAGGCATAAAAACAATGCTAAGAGAAAGTGTTTTGCAAAATGACAGCATTAGCAAACTGGAACAGATGGCAATATTAAAGAACTACAGGCAATGTCCCCTCCTATGTCCCTGTTCTAGTTTAATGCTGCCGGAATGCAAAACACCAAAGAAGGATTGGCTTTTATTTTTTTTTTATTTTTTTATTTTTTTATTTTTTTTAATCATCATTTTATTGAGATATATTCACATACCACGCAGTCATACAAAACAAATTGTACTTTCGATTGTTTACAGTACCATTACATAGTTGTACATTCATCACCTAAATCAATCCCTGACACCTTCATTAGCACACACACAAAAATAACAAGAATAATAATTAGAGTGAAAAAGAGCAATTGAAGTAAAAAAGAACACTGGGTACCTTTGTCTGTTTGTTTCCTTCCTCTACTTTTCTACACATCCATCCATAAACTAGACAAAGTGTTCTTTTATTGTATGTTTGTTTTCTTTTTAACTTTTTTTTTTTTTCATACAGTTGATTTAAAAAAAGAAGGGAAAGTTAAGGATTGGCTTTTATAAAAGGGGGTTTATTTGGTTACACAGTTACAGACTTAAAGCCATAAAATATCCAAGGTAATGCATCAACAATTGGGTAACTTCACTGGAGGATGGCCAATGGCGTCTGGAAAACCTCTGTTAGCTGGGAAGGCACATGGCTGGCATCTGCTCTAAAGTTCTGGTTTCAAAATGGCTTTCTACCAGGACGTTCCTCTCTAGGCTGCAGTTCCTCAAAAATGTCACTCTTAGTTGCACTTGGGGTATTTGTCCTCTCTTAGCTTCTCTGGAGCAAGAGTCTGCTTTCAATGGCCATCTTCAAACTGTCTCTCATCTGCAGCTCCTGTGCTTTGTTCAAAGTGTCCCTCTTGGCTGTAGCTCCTCTTCAAAATGTCACTCTCATCTGCACTGAGTTCCCTCTGCCCCTCAGCTCATTTATATGGCTCCACTGATCAAGGCCCACCCTGAATGGGTGGGGCCACACCTCCATGGAAACATCTCATCAGAGTTATCACCTACGGTTGGGTGGGGCACATTTCCATGCAAACAACCTAATCCAAACATTCCAACTTAATCCCCACTAATATGTCTGCCCCACAAGATTGCATCAAAGAATATGGCTTTTTCTGGGGAGACATAATATATTCAAACCAGCACAACTTCTGAGTCCTAAGTTTGTTCTAATACAAATCCTGACTGATCCGTGCCTTTCTATCCTCACTCCTGACATCTGGTTCAGGCCTTCCCTCCCTCCCACAGACATCTGCAGTGGCTCTCAAGCTGGTTACTTGCCTCCGGACACTTGTCTATCTACTTCCATGCTGTTTTCTTGCAGCTCGTGCCTCCTTGAAGTCTGGGGCCAAAGAACCCCACTGCTTGACACAAAAGCCTTAAAGTGCTGTAGTTCCCCAAATAATTTCTCACCCTCCTCCACCTGCCTGGTCTGTCTTCCTCCCACCTCTGCCTGACAAAATCCTACTAATTTTTGATATATCCCTCAACCTCTAGATCAGAATCTCCCTCCAGATGCTCACAGCATGGGCTTAGATATATCTTAGTCCTACTTAGGAGAGAACTGTTTTCAGAATAGACAGGGAACTAAATTATATATTTTGGGGGACCAAATAAATTGGGGAGATCACTTCATTCAGGATGTTGTCTTTTATTCATTCATTCACTCACATATCCATACATTGATCCATCTATTATCCAAAACTTATTTCTCAAGTGGCTTCTGTGTTAAATACTTCCAGATAGCTAGTGATAAAATGGTGAATAAAATAATCATGATCCCTGCCCCCTGGGAATTTATTGTTGAGAGTTTAGGATTCTGATGAGCAGACAGTGACATAGTGGGAGAAGGGCCAGGGTGTGCACAAAGGGGGGTGGGCCCCCCAACCTGTATTTGGAGGGTCGGGGAAGGCAAAGAATGGGAGCACAGGTATCCCGGGCTGAGAGACTAACTAATAGAAAGGCCTGGGGGCAAGAGAGAGTATGCCATTTTAAGGGGCTTTGGAGTATATATTCCAGAAGTTTTTTAATTTCTTCCTTCCCAAAAGTTTCCTGCCTCCAGAACCAGACCTACTAGGAGAGGGAATGAGCAAATGCTTAAGAGCCTGCCCTCTTTGTACTTTTCCAGGAGTGGAAACTTGCCAACAAAGTTGGTGGCCCTTTGTCAGGGGCTGCTACCACAACAGGATTCTTTGTAATATTGAAAAGTAGGGTTGTCAGTCAGTGACATTAGATGGAGCTTTGCGTTCCACAGTGGACACACAGCTGGAGCGTCCTCCTCTTCTGTAGAAACGCAGATGTGAAGCTCTCCAGATTTGTTTTCATGGATGCCCCTCAAATCATGTTCTTGTTTTCTACTTTGAGGAGGAAGAAAGCGATCAGATCCCACCCTCCCACCCCCCATTTTCTCTCTGTAGAGAGTCATAGTTGCTGCTTAGAAGGCTGGGGAAGAGGGGTTCTAGAGATAAGAACTACTTTGTTCACTGGAAATAAAAAGGGAAGAGAACTGAGGCACTGCTCACAGCTCTTCAGCTGCCCAGGAGTTTGTCCAAGATTGGAATTATGGGGCAATCATCCCTAAGTCCCCTGCCTCTCTGGAACTCCGGCAGGCATGGCGGCCAGGGGGCATTTTCCTAAATAACTCTGGCCACATGCCCCACCACCACCACCCCGGGAGACACACTCAAGTTAGCTAGTGGTGACATCCTTGCTTCTAAAATAAACAGGGAAGTTTTTCAGGTAAATGCATCTCTGAGTTATGAAGCTGAAACAATTGGAGTGAAACTTTTCTTGCATTGTGGCAACCTAGCAAACAAGGAGCTAAGGAACTAAGAGGATTGGAAGAGTGTGAAGGAAAGGTGTCTAAGAGCTCTTCATAATTTGTATCTAGTTTGTGAGTCTGCCTGGCTTTCTTCATAGCAATTTGGAGACCTTTAGGTATGGTAGGTGTGATGGTCGAGGCCACAGGAATATCATAAATGTGTTCAGAGATTTCTGTGCAATGTGTTAAGAGTCATAAAAGTAGCTTCTTAGAAATGCAAATATGAAACAGGTTCTCTTCAGATGATTGTAACCTTTGAAGATTTTGGCACATTCCAATTTTGTTCTCAGTTATCTCTGGGGGGCATTTAAGATGTCATTCTATATAAAACTATGTGTAAATTTTTTCTTAAGTATTACTTTTGAAATACTCCATTGCTAAATTAGACTGGTTCTTAGCATGTAATGTGGGTCATAGTCTTGGAAGAAACAAAAACATAGCTTCCTAATAACCTATATGGTTTTACAGACATATTGTATTATAAAGTACAAATTACTTATTCACGACATACACCTAAAATTAGGAAATCTCTTATAGTAGGCTGGTTAAATTTGGGGATTTGTGCAGTTTTTCAAAGAACAATATTATAAATTGGGAAACAATTGTAAATCTTATTAAAATGCATTTCATATGTTTCTTTTTTAAAAGAAAAGTTAACTCAGCATATGGTTTACATGCCCAGTTAATTTTTATTTCTATTTTTAAATTATTGCTTGATTTATATCCCATCTACTTTACAAAAAGTATCTGAAGTGGTTTATAATAAAAATAACAAAACCGAATTTTTAAAAAGGACCTAAATCAGAAAGCAAGACATTTTTAGAAAAAGGATGTGGGGAAATAAAAATACATAGCTCTTGGATTAGATAGTTTATTAAATGAAATTTGACATGATCTAGTATTTTATTGGGTTTCTAGCATACCCTGAATATCATTGGTCAGATGATGTACGTATTAGCAAGTTCGACTTGAGGAGAGTCAAAGTCAAATAGTACCTGTGACTTTTCAACAAATCAGTGCCTCATGCTGGATGGCCACGTTTCCATTTTTCAGCTTTGAAAAAGAGAACAAATATTATATCTGCTGGGTGAGCACAAAGTGAAAATTAATTCACTGCTTATAACCTTTTAGAATTCTTTGATACAAAAGCTAGTGAATATGAGGTAGTGTAGATAATAAGCTGCGATTCATTAGGAAACAGCCACTCTGTTTATCCATATTTATTTCTAGTTGTATGTCCATGCCTATCCATATTTCTAGATATATTTTCCTAAGACTTTATTAATTGTTTAACAAAAGAAAAAGAAAGGGAAAGAAAGGGAATATTGGGTAATTAAAATCGAACCTAGTAGATAGCCAATTTTGGTTGGGTTTATTAAAGTCTATGTATTGCCATGATTAGAGTCTGTTTAAAGGATTCCATTTCAACAGGCTTCTACAAGGTAAAATCTAGCCCCTTTATCCAGTTTTTCCCCGAAACTCAGCAAAGTTCAGGAACCTTAACTTCCTTTAAGGAAAGCTAGCTCTTTTCCGCCCCAGGAGCATGGCAGGTGGTGCCAATCTGACAGCCATTTTAGCATGACTTTGGGCTGCAATTCTTTAGTGTCATCTAAAGAGAGATGTTTAGTTCCCGCTCTGTCCTGGTCAGCCACTGATGGGTTCTGAGACCTCATTTATGATACCATTTTAAGTATTCCCTCCTTCAGCAATGACAATGAAAGTTAACTATTAAACTCATGTTTTCAGCTTCCCCCCATGTGTTCCCTGTAACACAAAACCAGCCAATTAAATCATTGAGATGCTGGGATGCCTAATGAAATAAAGGGAAACTCCTCATAAATGGCCCTAACTGTAGAACATCTGGCCTGCCCAGCTGCATTTTCTCCACATTGGTTGAGGATGTAACAAAGATAACTGGCCCCTAGTCTTTCCAAATAACAAAAGCCCAGTTATTCCGAAGGCAGCTCAACTGAGTGGACTATGGTAGACACTGCAGCCCTGCCGCAGAGGCCGCAGTGACTTATTTATAGAACCTCAGAGTTGTCACCACCCATGAATCCCGCCTCCTCCCATTCCTGCTGCTTCCTTTTCTTTAAAGGAATGGAATTAGGAAATATAAGCTGGGATCGAAAATTAATGTTTAACCCCCTCTTTGACTTTATACCATCAGGGGCTTGGCTTGGTGTTGGGACCTTGGATTTGCCTCATTTGTTCATTTTTTCAACAAATAAGTATCCCATGTCTAATCAGTGCCGTGCCTGAAGTGAAAAAAATAGACATAGCCATTGCCCTCGTGCACTTACATTCTGGTCTGTAAGAGGCAATGCAGAAGTCAACCACTCGGTAAATATCTCATTGCAAATGGTCGTAAGTACTATGAGTGAAAAGAAATGTGTTATGAAAAAGTTGAAAATGGGGCCCTGCCTTAGATGGTGGTCAGAGAAGGCTTCTCTGTGGAGGTGACATTATCTGAGACCGGAAGTATATAAGGAGCAACGTTGGGTATGGGGAAAGATCATTCTAGGCAGTGGGGGATAGCATGTCCACAGGCCTTGGGGCAGAAAATTGCCTGGGAAAATCAGGACTGACTAGTACATAGGAAACAAGGGAGAGAGTGGCGTGAGGAGGCAGGGGTTAGGTCATGAATCAACATCTCTCTCTGGGAACTCTCTTTGCTGCCCCTGGTCAGTTATGTCAGTCAGACTTTGGCCATGGAACTATTGGTAAAGTGCAACTCAAACAGATGAAGTTTCCAACTTCAGCAGGTATTCTCCTCAAGCACAGCTATCTTGAGGGTAGATGATAGCCAATGGTGGGTGCTGGTGAGGGTGCACATATATGCATATGTGTATATAATTTTCTTTTTCTGTTTCAGTCTTGAAGGTTACAGGAAATGTTTGCTTAGTATCAAACACTCTCAAGCAACACTGCCCAAATAGAATTTTCTATGATGATGAAAATTTTCTTTCTCTAGGCAGTCCAAATAGGGAACACTAGCCACACATGGCTATTGTGCACGTGAATTGTGGCTCCCTTGACTAATGAACTGAGTTTTTAATTGTATTTAATTTTAATTGATTTTAATTTAAATAGCCACATGTAGCTAATGGCTACTGCCTAGGACAGGGCAGCTCTAGAATGTAGGCACATTTAAAGGAGCTTATTTATCAGGAAGGTACTAACAAAAGGCTTAGGTTGGCTCAAAACTTGAGCAACATCTATCATGACTCACAGAATTCTACTGGGGAAGAGGTTCAAATGATTTAGCCCAAGATCTGAAGGAAGGTTACGGCCAGGTAGCCTGGGAAGCAGTCTGAAATTTCACAAGTGTCTGCCAGAATCTCACAATCTCTGATTTTTTATGGTTCTTAACAGGCAGGAGGCAGTGTGTTATACAGTCTTGCTACTCAAAAGTGTGGCCCAGTATCATCAAGTTAGAAGCTTGCTAGAATTGCAGAATCACAGGTCCTACTCCCAGCCTATTGAATCAGCAATTCATCTGCGTTTTAACAAGATCCCCAGTGATCACGTTCTAGTGTGAGAGGCATTTTTGTTGCAGAAAGGCCTTGGAGTTGGGCAGATCTGAGTTCAAATCTCAATTCTGCCACTTACTTGAGGAAGTCATTTAACCTCTTGGGCCTTTTTCTTACCTGAAAAAGGAATCTACCTCAAAAGGTTGTCGTGAAGATTGGATGAGTCTATCTATAAGGACACTAGCACATGGGGTCTGTTTTATGTTGGATGATCAGTCATTCATACATTCAACAAATCATTATGTATTGTCCATTATATTCTAAGTACCCATCCTGTCTTGTGTTGAAAAACCCTTCCAAAAAAACTCAGGGAAGAAGAATGTTTTGTTGGGGATAGGAAGGGAAGAGTATATTGATCTCTAGCAGTTTCAATCCTGTAAGATGATCAACAACTGCCCCTTTAGAGGATTTGCAAAAAGCAGGGTCTTCCACTACTATCCTCAGGCCTTTAAATAAGAATGGGGGTATGGGGAGAGGGGAGAATAAGAGCAAATAGGGAAGGTTTGTTGTTGTTTTACCGACAAATAAAAAACATTGGCAGCATGTTAAAAATTAAGCAAAAACTGTCAACTGCGCAGTTTCTTTTATTAATTTCCTTAAAAAAGAAAAAAAAAAAAAAAAAAGCAGCAGCAGCAGTTCTCACAGGAGGTCTCACTGGTAGGAAAGGGAGTGCAAGTGGTGTTCTTTTCTGCTCCCGGGGCAAAAAGCGTTTCTCACCCAAGCCAGTAGGTGTTAATCTGCTTAAGCCTGCCTGAGTGGATCTGTTAGATTTCTGGCACATGGCCATTTAGGGGTTTTGTTTCACAGACCACAGGAGCCCATTTTTCCAAGAGTTCCACTAGCTTTTTGTTTGATAACGTCTATTCCTAACAGCATTTACTTCTTCAACAACAAATTCAATGGAACAAAAATTTACTGAACACCTACTATTTGGTGGACCCTCTGTTGGGGATACAGAGATGAATGAGCTCACAAAAAAGTAACTGCTGCTGCAGTTCCTCAGGTGATCGCTATTATCACTGCGTGTTCTTACTGCTTGGAAAAAAAAAATCCTTTGGCTTCCTTGGCTGCTGTTTTAAATATCCACTGACCTCTCTGTGCTCTCCTGAGGTCCTGGGGGCTTGAAGGGTTAATTACTTGCTTGCTGTGGCTGTACTTCATTGTTCTCCCAAACTTCCCATCCCCACCCTCCCATTTCCAATTGTAAAATTTGTTTAATGTATTTTAATAATGTTTTTCTTTCTACAGAAGCAACACATTCATTACAGAAAAATACAGATAAATGAAGACAAATGAAAAAAAAAAAAAAAAATCCTTAATCCCACCACCCAGAGATAACCTGTTTTAATAGAAAGGGTGTTTTTAAATTACCTAAGTAATATATTTTTTTATCTGAAGTTCGGAAATCAGCGGGGGGCAATTGCATCATCCAGTCATCAGGGACATGATCATTTGGGGGTGCTTTCCCTTCCAGTCTGCCTGTGGTTATTCTAAATGACTCCTAAAATGTGGCTTGCTAAAATCCTTCTAAGCTTTTTTTGGGAAGAATATGGCCTCATTGTGCAGAGCAGGAAGGGGTACTTTTAGCCATGCTGGTGATTAAGAATGCTAGGGATTTTATAGGAAAAAAAAGTATAGAAGCTTGCTGTAATTACCTAAACTACTGTTGCTATTCAAACTTTTCATCCCTAGTAATGGAAGCAGACCAAAGAAATTCATCTTTCTTCCTTGGGGTCTGAAATGGGAAATTCAGAAATTTCGACTTTAAGTCTGATATATGAATACCTGGATTCATAATGAAGAGGGCTTGAATGTCACTAAGAGCCTCATGTGTTAATCCCTACAACAGTCCTACAAGACATTTTACAGATGATGAAACAAAGGCTCAGAAACTGCTAAGAGGTTTGCCCAAGTCGTTAGAGGCAGTAGGTGGCGAACCAGGACCTAGAGCAAAAAGATGTTATGGCAGAGAGTGGAGAGTGTGTGGCAGACTGGGTTCAGGACCCCCCTGGGTCGCTTGCTCCCGGTGGGACCTGGGACAAGTTATTTAACATCCTCAGCGTCCCTGCACTAGACTTTTGTGTGATGCCACTGGCCTGCAATTAGTGTTGGCATCATGAACAGCTTAAGAATCAAGTCACGGAGCCCACTGGGAGATGCCGTTGGGGATACTGCTGCAGAGCCCACAGCCGCTGCTTAACGAGGGTGTCTGAAAGAAACTCCTGCTTAACCTAATTCCAAGGACAGTACATTCTTGAGCAATTTGCTTGCTATCTTATGGCTCCTAACTAGTCGGGTTTCCCAGGAGCATTGGCTCCTGGAAAACTCAGGGCCAGGTTTCAGGCCCCCCCATAGGAAGAACTGGGTCCTTTAGAGTTGGTATGTTTTCACCTCATTCCCGATTCCACCTTTTACCTCCACTTTTCTACTTTCACTCCCTCATTCATATTATCTTCTTGAGTCTTCTGTATTCCTATAAACTCCCTTAAATTCTTCCAGATTTAACCCTGTGGTTCCTCATCTATAAACTGGGGATAATGTTTCTCTTAAGGGTGTCTGTAAAGCTAAACTTAGCAGTGTCTGGCCTATAGTACATGCTCAACAGATGGCGTCTCCTTTGACGCTACTGGAACAAAGTTTTGTCACTTCATAAAAAAAGAAGGACATTATATTCCAAAAAGTTCTTCAGTTTACAAAAGGATTCACAACAGTGTTCTTTTAATCATAAATCAATGTACTTAAAATAGGACTCCATTTCCACATAATGTCAAAAGTGCTCCGTTCTGAGTCACATAACTAGCACAGGGCTCATCCACCACGTCTTTGCTTCCTCCTGCTACTCCATGTCAGTGCAGCCACTTTTGTGTGCTGTTTGCTGCAAAATCCTTGGTTGGAATGGACCGAATTTTAAAAATGAAATCCTTTCCTTTATCTTTCCAGAAGAATTTCAAGATAAAAATGTTCTGCTGCAAAAATACCAAATTGGAAGACTAAGTTCTCTCTTTGATTTCACCTTAAAAGTGGCTTCCTTTACCCAATGCTTCACTTTCCTCTGTTCCTAAAAGGGGTGTTGAATCATGTTCCCTCCCCCTTGGAAAACAGGTTTAATATGGGCTTAACTATGCTCATTATATTTACATGTTTAAAAATAAATCAGATGAATTTATTATTGCTGTAGTGGTTTCTGAAATTGCTGGGGTTTTCCCCTAAACTTCTCATAAAATTCTAAGCATCTTGAGGACTTCTAATTTTGTTGGGTTTCCCCCCACCCCAGTCCCTAGCATTTGCAAGGTATCCAATTAAAAAGTAAATAAATAGAATTAATAGTATGTATGGAATAAGGTCACCACCAGGTCACTGTCTGATAATCTTCAAAAAAACCTGGGCAGGCAGAGCTCAATAATCTACTTAAATTTGCTTAAAGCAATTTGTTGGATCCTTAACACCTGTTGAGTGTTGTGAAGTTATTTTACCACCCCTGGTAAGGGCTAGGTTGCCCCAACTCATTATTTTGTCCTCCCTCCCTCTCTCCCTTTCTGTCTCTTTCCTTTTCCCTTTTTTCCTTCTAAAAAATATTTACTGAGAGCCTTTTGACTGTCAGGATCTGTGTGAAGCACTGGGGAATCCACTGGTGGGTAAAACAAACGAGGCCCCTACCCTCTGGAAGCTTACAGGCTGGCAGGGGATAGGCTTTCATCCGATGATCACACTCACTAACGGGCACAGGCTTACAGATTGCAGCAGGTGCCACAAAGGCCTACAGTGTGGTGAAATCTGACCTAGTCTGGAGTTAGGGGGCACCTTCTCTGGATTGAGATATGAAGAATGAGTGAGTACTAAGGGAAGAGTGAATGTTCTAGGCAGCAGAAAGCACGTGCAAGGGTTCTGTGGTGTTGGGAATCGTGGAAGCCTAGAAAACTGGAAGGATATTGTGGCTGGATCAGATAGGATGAAGGTGGGGTTGCATGAAGTCAGCAGGGCCAGAGAAAGACATAGGCCTGTACAGACGTTGGCCTTCAGCTTAAGAGCGATGGAAAGCCATTAAAGTGTCCTGAGAAAGAATCAGGGGTCCAAGAACTGTGTTGGTGACTCATGCATCTTAATTTGTCTCTGTAGGAGCAATGCAGTCATACACATGGTCCCTGACGTACACCGTGACTACAGCTGCTGGGTCCCCGGCTGAAAGCTCCCAACAACTGCCCTGTATGAGGGGTACTCACGTGCCGTCTTCCTCCGTCACCCACAGGATACCAGTTTATCCCCACAGAGAGGAGCATGGGTAGGTCATGTTGCAGGGATGCTGCCCTACTTTTAAATTCAATTTTAAGGAGCAGGGTTTACTTAGCAGTTGTTTTCTTGAAGGACAGGAAGAGGGCTAGCCTTTGTGGAGTTTCCACGGTGTTCTCAGCACTGTACAGTGCATCACCATCCCATGCAATCCCCACGACGGCCAGGTGAGGTTGGTAGCAGTGACCCCATTTTACTGATGAGAACATTGAGGCCTGGTTGATTGACTTAAATAGCCTGACGTCACACAGCTGATAATGGGAGGTGGGGGTGGAAGCAGAGGTGGGGGGAGGCCCAGACTAAACTGAATGTCTGATTCCAAAGCCTGTGGTCTTTGCTCCTTCCTCCTTTAAAGCCTCAACTAAAAACTCCCTTTTACTGGTTCCCTCAGGCGGCTGTTTGTACATTTTGTAGCCTTGTAAAGCAGCAGGTCCCGGTGTTTTATGAGTCTGGTTAGAGCAGGGGTCCCAGCCTGAGGGCTGCAAGTGATTCCTGGGGTTCAGGAAATCCCTCTGGGTTTTGCCAGAATATGTTGTTCACATCTATGAAGTGATGTTGCTGTGACGAATAAACTACAGAGCCATTCAGAAGTACTACCTGTGTCATTGCAGCTTTTTACCATTATGCACTGACTACCAAAAGGTGCTAAACTTGTGATGTCTAATGTGTGGTGGTTAGAAAAATGCTTTGGATGTTAACCAGGACCCTTCTTCTCCAGAAGGTGAAGCTTGGCCGTGTGGGTACAGGGGGCCTCACCTGTGCCACTTATGGGCCTGCTCCCCAAAGGGGGACGGGGTGGGCGGGGCGGGACTCTCGGGCCCTTGCACACGGGGCCCAGCATAACGCAGGGCCCGCGGCGTGGCACCAGCCTGAAGCAGGACGCATCTAGAGGGATTTCCAGGATCTCAGGTGCTCCCAGCAATCTACAGGGCAGCCAGTATTTCCTCAGGGACACTTTGGAATACTTTTCCACACATTTAGAATGGATTTTGAAAATTGATTCAGAGAACTTTCTGATTCTGCAAGAATGGCAGGATAGACACCCATGTGGTCATATGTCAGCATTTTTGCTGAAAGATGTTATTAAGAACAGTGATAATATCATATCTTGTGAACACTTGGGATTTTACATTTTATCAAGTGTCTTCCCACCTGTGAATAAGCATGTGCAGCATTTCTACAGATGTCAGACACCAGGTTGTGAGAAGCCTGAGGTCACACAGGTAGAAAGTGGTGGAGCCGGGATGAGAACTGGAATCTTCTGAAGCCCGGTTGACCACGACCTGGCGGTTCCTTCTAGGAGCGAGCTTAGAGAAACACACTATCCTCCCCTGTGAGGGCGGAGCAGACGCCTGCATAATACAAAAACATAAATCCCAAAGTAATTTCTTCTTTTTTTTCTTATTGGACTTCGGGATATAATATGAGGCTTGTTAGCACAACAAGAGGCGAAGTTTCCATCACTAATTATGTTTGCCGCAGGGCTAGCGTCTTCTTTCACTCCCTGAGCGACTGCTGGGTAGAGAGGGAGGTGTGCTCAGGGAGTGCTGAGGGGAAAAGGAAGATCAACTTGGGATTTTAAACTTACCACAACAGAGCCACAGAGTGTAGATGGCAAGAGTCAAAGTAGATGGGGTTTAAAAAAGAAGAAAAATGAACAGAGAATAAATGAGGTTGATTTTTAAAGATGTCAAACTGGCTTGTTCTCCCTGCTATTACTCACAATATTCAATGTGCTTAATGCATTTCAGATACACAGGAAGCTATAACTACGGGAGCTATGGCAACCAGCATCCTCACCCAATGCAGAGCCAGTACCCGGCCCTCCCTCACGACGCAGCTATCTCGGGACCACTCCATTACTCCCCTTACCACAGGAGCTCTGCTCAGGTGAGTTGGTGGTCCTGCCTGCTCCCGCAGGACTTGGTATGCTTGGTGCCAAGTCCAGGCAATTTAACACGATTAATAAGCCCCTTCTGTGTATGTGTGTGCAGCCAGTGTGTCACCAGGGTAAGGAAGATCTGTTCATCGGTGTTCCTCCTACCCTCTGGGGGCTGGCCCACAGTAGGTGCTCAAGAGGCGTACATGCTCACTTCTTCTTGGGCACCTGTGTGCTAAACAGTTCTCTGTTAGTTCCCTCCTATGTTAGTTCGCCTCCCTAATCCCAGGATCCAGTCAGTCATGGTAGCTCTTTTTGGGGCAGCTACCCTCAGAATGGACCTTATTTCTGTCCCCTTTCCCATCACCATCCTCCTGGTCAGACCATCATCAGGTCCTGTCAGGACTATCATCAGGTGCCATTCTGTTGGGTTCCCTAGCCTTCCATCCTGCACACATGAACTTACCAGAAGAATCCTTTATCAAATCACTCTTAGGCCTTATATCTCCTTTGGCTCCTCACTGTCTAACAAATCATGTGGATACCCTGTGGCCTGAGGCGAATGGATATTGTAGTTGCACCTGTCATATCAGTGTTGGGCATTCTATTTGTTGCACTTTCCTGTGCCTTAGCCCCCAAACATAACTGGTCACCAATTCCATTCCTTTCTATTTCCTAAATGTCTCTTGACCCCTCACTGTCCTTGCCTCAGCTTTTTTTTTTTTTTTGCCTTTATCATTTCTAACCTGGATGGTAACAAAAGCCTTCCAGTTGGTCTCCATTTCTCCAAACTTGCCCCATGTCTGGTCCATCCCTGTACTGCAGCTGGAGGAATCGTTGGGAGTAAACTGACTCTGGCCATGCCACTCTTCCTCATCAGCTCCCACAGCTTTCAGGGCCAAGTTCAGTTCTTAGCATGTCTCTCAAGGCTTGTGACCATCTGGCTTCTGCCCACCTTTCTGGCCTGCCCCCCTTTTTGCCCCACCCATTCTAACCCATGTGCAGTTCCCCTGCACGTGCCCAGTTCCACCAAGTCTTTGCAGGTGTTGTTCCCTGCAAATGGCTGGGATTCTCTTACTCAGCCTCTTTTGTCTTGTCATACAGGACAAGCATTCACCTTCTCCGCAGCATTTCCTTACACTACCTCCTTCCTTCTCAAGGACTTATTAGGTGCCACTCCTCTGTACTCACATGGTGCCTGGGCTGTCCTCTCATACCCTGTTAACATCACTGACTCTCGTGCCTGGCTCCTGCAGGAGTCTGCAGGCCCCCTGAAGGCCAAGACTAAGTCTATGTCCCCAGGTCACAGGACATGGCTCCTATCAAAAAGGACAGCTAAGTTTTAATGAACACTTTCCAAGTGCCAGGCTCTGAGCTGAGCATTTTATATATCCTCACAATAGCTTTCTAGAAGAAGAAGCTTGGCTCATAGGGCTTAAGTAACTTTCCTGAGAATTTGAACCAAGATAGTGTGACCCATAGTCTAGGCTCTTAAGCACCATCCACTGCCACCTCTCATACAGAGGCGTTTAGTAAGAGTTTATTGGACAGATGAGTAAATGGGAGGAGGGGCCCACCTAATAACAGTGTGGTACACCAGGCACACTTACTCCATTCTGCAGGTATGGGAGCCATGGAAGGTTTTTGAGCCATGGAATGGCAAGATCAAAGCTTTGCTTGAGAAAGAGAGCTCTTAGAGCACCCATAGGATGAATTAGAAAGAGGGACTGCTAGAGGCAGGAAGCTCTGCTACCAAGCCCTTGTAGGAGTCAAGGAAAGAGATGACAGGACTTAAGGCAGGCTGGAGGCCTCAGTGACATCAGCTGTCAGTGCTCACCCTTGCCTCCAAGGGAGGGCACCAAGGAGAATGTATCCACAATACACAAGCATTTGGGGCAAACAGGCCTCTGTTTTGATATCCGTCTGCAGTACCGAGGGGAGCCCTGGTTTAATCCCCAGACAAGCCAAGAAGTTGATTCCACTAAATCATCACCTGGGGCATTCATTAGAGGTTTCCAACTGCGTCACACAGAGATGCCAGCTCCTTAGGTACTGCTTCTCTTGGGAGCAGAGTCTGTGCTCCTCGCTGTCATCCACTAAATGACTTAGAACTACTGCCACTGACTGGGACACAGCACAGTCTACACAGCTGATTCAGTCACTCATTCACTCATCAAGTTAGTGCTGGATGCCTACTATGTGGCAAACACTGCTCTAGCCTCCAGGAATACAGTGAAGAATGAGACAGCACACCTGCTTTTGGGGAGCTTATACTCCCATGGGAGCCAGTATTCTAGCAAGCTCAAGCTAGGGTGGTGACATCAAAGCCACCTCTCCCTGCATTTATCTTCCCCGTTTCTTCACCCCCTCACCCTTCTTCATGAATTTCCAGAAGCTGATTTTTCCAGGGTGATATGTTTTAAGCCACTGCCATATGAGGCAAAGGTTTCCAAAAGCCCTATATATAATCCCTGGTGATCAAAGATAGGTCTGCTGCATCAGTTCCCAACTGAAAAACTCTCATTTTTAGCTGGTCTTAATAAAAAGGGCCAAGGCCTAAATGAAAGCCCATGGAAGAGCCCTTTGAATCTGGACTTGGCATAAGAGGTGACAAGGTTCTTAGCTGGCCTCTTCACCCCCAAGGCTTTTGGCTCTTGAACATGGCCCATTGACATCACCATCCCCTCAGCACCACACAAACTTTGCACTTTATGTTTATGCCTCAGTCTCCATTTGCAAAGAGGGGTAGGGAGAAAGAAGTTAATTATCACATCCCTCCGTGGGGAATCAGTGAGGTCAGTGCTCAAAATGTACCTCTGCTGGGAAAGGCACTGTCTAAAGACAAAGTATGCTTTGTTTCATAGTTCATTAACATTCATGCAACAAGCACTGTTCTAGGCACTTTCAAATACACGAACTCAATTGATTCTCATAACAACCTCATGAAGAAGGCACTTTTCTCCAGTTTTTAAAGATGAAGAAACAGTCTCAGACCCTAATTTGCCGCAGATCTAGCATCTAATGAGTAACAAAGCAGACTAACATGCAAGTTTCCCAACTCCAAACACCATTCCTTTGAATACTATACAAATGTGTGTTTTGGAAGATGAGAGATAAATAAGAAGTTACTGCTGCTATTCTCCGTAACTTTCAAGTTACCAAGGAGAAGAATTACACACCCAAGATACCTTATTTCTTTTCTTTATTGGTGTAGTACTTTGGTTTAAGGTTGAGAAACACATAGAGGGAAATCCACTGCAGGACTAATTAGGCTTAGCTTTCCAGGTCAGAAGTCAAGCTGTCCCCAAACCAGATACTGAATATAAACCTTCACTGTATCAGACTCACTGATGGAAAAGGCAGGAAAATCTCAATTATAGAATATAAAGAAATCCAATTGGTCATCAGCAAATAAATGCCTTCCAGGTTTGCCTTAAAGAACTGATATGATACATCTGTAAAGTACAGTAACTGGATGCATCCCAGCATTTTATGCTCAAAATAATGTTGTTTGTTTTCTGAAATAGAGTATGTGTGCACCCTTGTTTATACTACGTATTTACAAAACACATGCTTTCTTCCTCAATAATACAAAGGTAGACCTCTCAGCCCTGCTTGAATTCTCATACTTTCTGAATTAGTGAGTCCAGAAGAATGAGATTTCACAATGTAAGGTTTGAATTATTTCAGAAAAACACCCTTCTTGCAACTTTGCTCTACTTGTTCAAAGTAAGGGAACAAGGGGCGGTATCAGCTGTCCCTTCCCAGGTTCCCCATTCCTGTGTCCACCCGAAAGCAAACCAGACCAAACACCTGCTGCCAAAGACTTCTGAGACTCATTCAACACATGTTGTTGGAACCTCTATTTTATCAGCAGCCATGAAGCTATCCTGGGGTCCTGGCGTTCAAAAGCCATTTGATTACCCAGAAGCTGTATGGCTAGAAATAGATTTAGAGTGGACTAGAAGACAATAAACTCTTTCTTATTTCTCATCTATCTGGCCAAGGCCCAGCCTTGCTAGCCAAATACATAGTTCTCACAGAATCTTGAGCAGCCCAGCCTAGCCCAGGTCCAGTGAGTCCTCAATCTCAGAGACCTGGTGACTGCTACAAAGTTTGCTTAGGGTGCTCCACCTTGGGATAGCATCCCAGGCCCAAGGAAGTGAAAATCAGTCTGACAGAGTGGTGTAAGATCTCAAACTATAGAGCTGGACTTCCCAGGTTCAAACCCCAGCTCTGCTTCTGATTAGCTCTGTGCCTTGATTTCCTCACCTGAAAAATGAAATAATTATAGAACCTATTTCATAGGTTTGTGTGAGGGTCAAATGAGTTCATAAAGGTTGGAACAGGGCCTGGCTCATAGTTAATACTTTTTGTGTCTATTATTATTATCCTTTGTAACACCACAATTACAAGATTATCTTTGTGTAATTATATAATATCTGTTTCCCTCATTACACTAGCTCTGTGAAAGCAGGGACTAGGTCCCTTTTTTCTTGCCATTATATTCCCAAGACCTAGCACAGGGCTTGGCCCTTAGTGGGTACTCAGTAGATGCTTGTCAATGAAATGAATGGAAGAGTGAATTAAATAATAGATTGATGTCGTGGAAATAGCCACAGACGGAGAGTTAGGGAGCCTGTTCTCTAGTCCTTACTCTGGCACTGAGCAGATGTCAAGCCGGTCATTTCCCCTCTCTTGACCTCTGCTCCCTTGTCTGTAAAACGAGACGGTTGAACCCGATGGTATGTCACTAAGGCTCTTCCCATGGTTAATGCACTATGATCCTACTATGACTCCAAGAAGAAAAAGGAAGAATATTAGGAATAGCTAGTGCATATGCATACTGCATACCTACTCTGTGAGAGTTCTAAGTGTTTCCCATGTATTGACTCAATTAATCCTGACCCTAAAAGCTTCTGACAAAGACTTTTTGAGAGCCACTTCCTCTTCCAGAAGAGGCTGAGAGGAAGCCTGCCTGGGGGGTGAGTCTACCGACAGTACTTCGGGTGCGGTGAGAGCCGCCTTTCATAGGAAAACTGTTTGTTCTTCTGACTGGGCCACCTTTCACCCTTTGCTCAAGTAGCAGCCCATTTGCCAAGGGTCAAGAATAAAGGGCTCATTCTTCCCTCTCCATGTGTAGAAAAGTCAGTCTTTGGTTTGGGGAGTCGTTTCTCAGAATAGAACTTCCTAATATGGTTCCAAAGAGATGCAGAATCATTCACAGCTGAGATGGACTTAAGCCATAGCCATCTGACAGAACCTTTGACTACACACACACACACACACACACACACACACACACACATGTACACGTGCCCACAAACACTCCCCACACACCTCACTCGAGGGATGGGAACCGCTGACTTTCCTCCATTTTGACATCAGTAGCAACAGCGCATGATCTGACCCAGAAAATGGTGACTTCCTGTTACGGGCCCTCCACAAAAAGTGCCTTTATTCTGGGCAGAGATCTTTGGATCCCAGGGTTTTTGCCCAGCATGCTTAATGACCCGGCATGAAACCAGATGTGAAGTTTGAAAGGTGAGGCGGGTGCCATGGACCAGCTCGGCCACTCCCACCAGACTAAATAGATGCTTCATTGGTGGCGTTAAACACCAGGCCGAGGCCAGCAGGCACTTTAGCCAACCACTCTTTCAATGGTCTCTTCACCACGGGGGAAAACGAGTCACTGACTCATTTGCAATTAGCTGACCTAACAGGACAGAATTTTCCATTCCGGATTCTGTGGTAACAGAATTTTATTGTCACATTGGAGATATTTTGAGCCAGTCTCATTTCCAGGCAATTACTCTTTTGAGTCTGTGACACAACCCCTGGGCACAGCTGTGTTTAGGGTCCTTGACTAGGCACAAAAGCCACACTCTCTTGGATTTTGTGGGAAGGAGACAGCAAATTCATACTGTGACATTTTACCTACACAAGTCAAGGCAAGTGAGGACTCTGTCAGAACCAGCAAGGTGAGAGCAGGTCAGTATTCTAGGTTTTTGTGGTCTATAGGGGAGGAGGGAGCTTAATGACAGAAAAATTAAAGTTTAACGGGCTGGGTTTCCAAAAACGAGTATTCCTCTCCTGTATAATTCAGTAGTGGTGGATCATGCCTAGTTGGGGTAAGTGGGGAGAAAGTGTTACCCCAGGATGGGTTTTTATGTCGGCTCCTCTGTCGGCTCCTCCACTAACTTGCTGTGAGACTTTGGGCAGGGCACTTTCCCTTATGGGTTCCAGTTTTCTCATCTGTACAACACAGAGTTGGATTACATGATCCCTGAGCTTCTTTCTAGTGGTGACAACCCAATGTTCACTCACCAGGTGATTATTTAGCACCTTCTAGGTGCCAGGCACCATACCTAATGTTGAGAATACAGTGGTGAACATGCCAGTGCCCTACAAGAAGCTTATGGATAGACAGAAGCTAGCGGAAGGAGACAGCTCCCAAACAGGATGGTGTGATCCTGCCCTGAGATGCGGAGGGTGTCCAAGGAAAGTTTCTCAGAGGAGGTGACATTTGAGCTGAGACCTGGAGAAGCAGAAAAAAGGGAGGAATGTGAGGAAGTGGGGTTAGGGGTGGTGGGGAAGCATCCCAGGCAGAAGGAACAGGTAGGACAAAGTTGTCTGAGACGAGAACCAGCTCGCCAAGTCCTAAGACCAGCAAGGAGGCCTCTGTGCTGAGGAGAGCACAGTGAGGTAAGTGAGGGACCTTGTACCTGGAGACCCTTACTTGAGAGAATATCAGGGCAGTGAAACCAGTTTGGAAAACAGAGAAAACTTTTGTAATAACCAATATTTCTTAATTTAATCTGTTTAATACACCTGGAGTCTTGTTTTCTTGAGTAGGCCCAATCTTACTATGGTCTCCTCGGGATTTAAAGTGGGTTCTGGGATAGAATCCCACTTCTCAGACCTGAGGGTTGGCCATAGTTGCCACACCAAGAGCATCCTGTAGCTTCTCAGAATGCATAGCACAGTAGATACACTCAAGTGTTTCTGATCTGAATTAGGGATTATGAAAGCCTTGGTGTGCTCGTCCATGGTCTCCTTGGCAACAGCCCTTGGTGCCTTCTCCCTCGAGTTCCCAGACACTACCTATGCCCTTCTCCCTCCTTCCTAACTGTTCTTTTGACTTTGAAGTGACTGCACTTTGCTGTGCACAGCCTGCTGTCCTACCTAGGGGGAAAACTCTCAGTGCTGGAAGTTGGGTCCCTCTTTCCTGACCTATAAATAGCTAGTTCTCTTCTCCTGCCTCTCAGCCTACCCTCCAGCTCCCACTCAAAAAGCAGAGCGTTTCCCTTTGGCCACCTGACCGCAGGGAGCAGCCATTGTTGTCATAACCCTTCTCCCCGCTGTCTAGGCTTCAGCCTGTCTGTCTCACAGGAGGCAGCCTCCCACAGAATCCCTCGGGGCTCCACTCTCCAACTGTCAGGGAAGACAGATGGGGAGCAGAAGAATTCATCCACTCACACACTCTCTCTCCCCTACTCACTGCCCTCGCTGTCCTTGTTGATTGGTCCACTCCTTGTTGGCCTGGCCCTTAGCAGAGCAAGGAAATCTTTGTGTTGACTGGCCGGCAGACTAGGAGCCCAGAGCACCTCCCCTTCCTCCCCTCCCATGGTACTAGAGGGGCTTATTTGCATAGCTGTCTTGGTAACAGAAAAGAATGTAAAAGAAGCAGCACTTCAGAGGCGCGTCTCTTATTCCTAATCCTTTCTAGAACTGCTTTCTCTGTTCTTGTAACTACTAACACCTGTTGTTCTGACCTGCACAAAGGACCCCCCCACCTCCAGCCTCCTCTTAAATGGCTTACCTTGACTCCTTCCTCCACATTCATAGCAAGCCTAATAATTTAGCGTTTCCTACCTGTGTATCTTCCAGGACTTCAGAGTGAATTAAAAAGAAAGATGTTCTCTAAATGATAGGCACTAATAATAACCTTTGAAGCTGCTGACTTGCTTCCTCTTCAAAAGCCTGCTTTTAGGCTTCAGTTCATAATTGAATTCAACTGTAAAATGCTATTTTTAATAATGCCATTGTGTTTTATTTGGCAGTATTGTTCTCTTGGGTTGATGGAGTGGGGCCTATCACATCTCCATATCTCTAAACTCGCAACCATCCAGCCATATCTGTCTGGACATGCTTGCACTCATGTACACACACACAGACACACCCACACCCATGCCCATTCCTGTGTCCCCAGTGGGGCTGTTCCTACTTTTGTGTTTGACTCCCCAAGTCATTCATGATGAGGGGCACAAAGCCTGTATTACTACTTGAGTGAACACCAGTCCAACTCTGGCTATGGAATCCTTTGCATTTCTGCTATTGATTACTTCCCTAGACCCAGGTCAATCTATCAGAAGTTCACCGGTTCCCTCCCATCAACTCTCATTAATAGACTCCTAAGAAATCTAACTTAAGACAAACTGTGAACATGTCTGGTATTGTATATATGCAACTTCAAGCTAATTTTAATTTTGTGGAATTTCTTTCCCCTCAACAAGTACCCTTTTAATAGCCCCACTTCCCGGATGGAACCTTGTTTGATGAGCAGTACTCCCAGACTGCATCCTACCCCAGTCACTCCCCGGTGGCCAGAGGTGCCCACAGCCAACACGTGCTACACAAGCCCGTCTGTGCATTCCACGAGGTACGGAAACTCTAGTGACATGTACACACCCCTGACCACGCGCAGGAATTCTGAATATGAGCACATGCAACACTTTCCTGGCTTTGCTTACATCAACGGAGAGGCCTCCACAGGATGGGCTAAATGACTGCTATCATAGGAATCCATATTTAATATTAATAATTAATAATAATAATAAACCCAATACCCACCCCCCCAGAAGACTTTATCTCTATACATCATAACTCATGGACTATTCCTAGGCGTCCATTTTTCTAATGAACGTGAAGCTGGGATTCAATGTGGGATGAATAAACTTTAGTTTGGAAATAGGACTCACTAAAAGTCAGCGGGATATCGGGTTTCTATAGCCAAGCCAGACTTGACTGTTTCTGTAGAGCACTATCTTGGGCAGGCCAATCTGTGCCTTTTCCCTCTATTCCATGACTTTGCTTTGTGTTGGCAACCACTCCCAGTAAGCTACTTATTTTCCTGTTGACAAAAGCTCTTTAGTCTTGAAGGATGGATACTGGAGATGGATTCTGGTTTGTGTTCTTGGATGGGCACATAATTTACCAAGAGCATTCACCTTGCCATCTGTCTGTCATCTTACTGTACCATGAACAGCCCTCAGATATGTCCTACAACCCCCATCTTCCTGGTGGTGTTATCACTGCTTCCTGGAGCACCAGGACTATTTGGAGGTGTCTGGAAACGCTAGATTCCCCATTATACTTGTGCCTGTCACAGTCCTGCATTGTCTTGGAATATCAGCACTGTCTTGAGGGAAAGAAGAGAGGTCTGTTCTGTATTGCCTTAAGTTGACTGAGATCTGTAGGGGACCGGTTCTTCTACGTACAAGTATTTGTCCTAAGTTTGCACAATGGCTAGTGTCAGCAAAAGGCAGGAGAGGGATTTTTGAAGTTATGTGAGAATGTGGATTTATGGCATTGAGTATCACATTCAGCTCTGCTGTATTAACTTTGTGGAACTGGATGGACCAAACTTTAGCTTACCAAGCACCAAGTGTGCAAATGACTTTCATGGTTTCTTCATAAAACTATAATAATTTCTGACACTTTGATAGAAAAAAAAATTCAAAGTGGTGCCTTTGAGCCTATACTATACTGTGTATGTGTGGAAATAAAAATGTACTTTTGGAAAAATTTTTCGTAGGCATTTTTCTGTCAGATTTGTAGCAATTTGTGAGGTTTGTTAGAGATTAACATAGGTTTTCTTTCTGTATTATAAAATGCACCAAGCAATTATGGTGGACCTATTACCCTATGGGTAAGAAATAAATGGAAATATGACATCGGATGTTTTAGCAATTGTTCTGTAAATAAAATCTTTGATCGCACCACTCAGTGTGATAATCATGTCTACAGCTAAAATGGAAATAGTTTTATCTGTATAGTTGTGCAAGATATGAATGATTTCACACTTAAATAAAAAGGTATTGAAATGACCTGCTTTCCTCATATTCATTTTGCATTTGATATGACCTCTGTGTGTGTGTGCACAATGCAAATAACATTCTGAATCCTTAGGGTTTAACAAGGGTAAACAAAACTGAATGGTCTTGTTAGTTGAACATAAGCAGTTTCCCATCACCTCATCATAAAACAATCAATCATTAAAATTTGGATAGACCACACCAGTCCTTACGTATATAGTACCTACAGCCCGATTGAGGTTTGCAGGTGATCAATTTTTCTACATAAAAGGATTTGCCCTAAATTTGCACAATGGCTAGTACCAGTAAAAGGAAACTTCCAGCTCTTACAGGGAATATTATTCTTCAATACCAGCATTATTAAAAGGTCCCCTGGTACATAGTTCATTATGCCCTAATGATTGCTCGGTGTAAAAATATTTCAAGTTGCAATGTTTTAAATGCTAATAAACTTTTGGAACAGGACAGTAACATTAGTGAATACTTAGTAAGTGTTAACAAATTCTTCTCCAGCACTATATTTTGATTCTAGGCTTAGAGCAGTAAGGATATAGAAGCAAAATGATTAAGTGTTTAGCCCAACCATTAGGAGACTAGGATCTATGAGAGACTCAGAGCCACAGATTTACAGAAATGGCAGCAGTGACTATTTTAACTAAAAGGCATGAGAATTTGACAACTCAATTTGCATTTCAAAAGATTTATTTTTAAAGTTGAGCTCTTACTTGCTATTATATAACATATTTATACCTGCACATGATTTTAAGATTAAAAGTATATATATACTATACATAGCTTCCCCTTTAAAATACTTAGCTATGTTGGTCTACCCCACTCCCCCACCCCCCCAAATTAGTTTTTTGGGTTTTTCTTTCTAAATGTAAATTAGTTTGATCTTTCATCCACAGTCCCTTAGTTGGTTTTATAAAAGGAAAGTAAGGGAAAAGAAGAGTGAAATTTAAGACTTAAGCATTGTATAAAATTAAACCCGAGGATGACCTGGCTTGTCACTCTTATAATTCAAAACTAATGTTCCATAAATGAAAGAGTGGAATAAGTATGACTTTTGATATACACAACTCAAAAAATTAAGTTATTGCAAATTCCTCAGCCAGGTAGCAGTAACATGTAAGAACACACTCATTTACGAGTTGAAGTCACAAGCTCATTAAATGCACAAATCTTTAGGGAAAGATGGTCACAATCAACAAGTGCCAGAATCCCAGAGAACAGAGAGGAACTTTGCAAGAAAGAGACTGTGTGCCTCCTCACAGCATTACCAAGGAGGCAGAGTCTGCGAGCACTGGAGAAAAGGCAGCTTCAGATGAGGTGTTCTCTCCAGGGCCAAAGAAACCTGTCTCCAGGGAGTTGTGATTACTCCCTATGCTCCCAAATGTTCTAAAACTTCAACTTCGGTACTGGGAAGGATCTGATTAGGAAAAGGCAATAGCTGCTGTGTGCACATGACTCAAATGCATCTTCTCATCCTCTGATGGTGCCTAGCTGGTCACCAGAATGGGAATGGGCAAGGTTGGCAGCTGGGAGTGAGGCCAGTCACTTGTCAGAGGAGGAACAGAAGAGTCTTGGCAATAAAGGGACACTCCCTTCTTAGAACTCTCTCTGAAAGGGTCTCTGCCAGCTTGAAATTGGCTGAAGCCATGAAGAGCAGCCAGGATGGCTCACCCACATTGCAGGCCTGTGGCGTCCTCAGCATCCATCCTGCTGTGTCCTTTGTCAGGCCTGTAGTATATACCCCAGGTCTGGAGAGAAAGGACATTTGTGGTCCCTCTGAGCCTGCAACACATACATGACCAATCAAAACTGCTTTCCATTGAGTAAGCCCAACCTAAAGGGGGAGAGAAAGTGAGTGGAATTGTGGAAAGAACATTAAAAGGGAGCTTTGGCTTCACCACTGTGTGACCTTGAAGGGGTCGCCTCTCCATTTTGGCCCTCAAATGGGCATGTAATATGACTATGACATTCCAAATTATAGTATGTGTGTTGATGGGCCAGGGATGGCAGATCTGGGTGAGGAGGGTGGCAGCTTAGGGAAAACAAAGAATGGACTAGCAGCTGGGCAGTGGTACAGGGTGGGCAGCCACAAGAACGAAGGTGATGGCTCCACCGGCTGGTGCTGAAAAACAGACTGAGGTTCATGCCTGAGAATTCGGCCCATACACCTGCACCAGCACCACCAAGCAAAGTTTCTTCTGCTTCCTCATACCCAACCCCACTCTCCCTTACACAACTCTGGAAAGTAGTCTTTTGCAATTTTTCCCTCCATTCAGAATTGTCTTTAATATTCATTTTAAAGTGACATCAATTAAGATGTTTGAAGTGAATCTGGAAAAGAAGGCCAAAAACAAGCAGGCACTTTGCCCCAATTTCTTGCACTTCTTAAAGGCAGAATTCAATCCTTGGAAGAAGATTATAAATATAAAAATTTAAATATATAAACAAAAGGTATAAATACTCCTTTATTACTCAGGGACCCACAGAAGGGCTGCCATTGGTCTTCCGAAGCCTGCAGGGAGCTCTTTGAAATTCAGTGGGAGGAGAGGCATACAGTGTGTTTCTGACATTCATGGAACTCAGAATTCAAGGAAGAAGGATTCAGACTTAGATGTCTGAGAGCTCAAAGAAGGCAAATTATCATCACTGGAGGCTTAAAAAAAAAGATGGCTACCCATGGCTAATCTTACTGGTTTTAAAGTGAGGTAGAACTGAGGTCAAATCCTGGCTCCACCAAAGATCAAAGATGCAACAGAAGGGGCATTTCTGCTCTAAGTAGGATTGGGTTCCAGTGGTTCTCATTCCTGGTTGCCCATTAGAATTACCCAGTCAACTTTTTAAAAATATTGATGTACAGATCCCACCCACAGTGAATAAATGAAATGGCCTGGGATGTGACCCGGGCATCCATATTTAAGCTGCTCAGATGATTCTAATGTGCAGTCAGGGTTGAGAAACATGACCCTTTCCATCTGGGAGTTCTAAGATTCACTGACTTCTATTCCCTGAACATGCACCCTCAGTTTCTTTTTACCATTCTAGTTTGTCCAGAGTGGAGAATAGTACCCTGGGCAACGAGTGGCACACCATGATAATCTACGCTGTTAACGGTTTCCTCTTAGCTGGCAAGCCTTTCCCTAACTGCACTATTTTGCTGGCCCTTCAGCCCACCCCACCTCCATACCACTTTGCTGCCTGCCCTTCTAACCTGGAACTTCTCTGCTTCAGTTCCCTGGCAGCCTCTCAAGCTCAGCCAGCTTGGACACAGTCCTGTGGCTTCCTCTTCTTCCAAGAGGTCAGAACCTTTTGTGCTTCATCAGCTTCTTTCCTGAGATCCTTCCCCCTTCCTCCTCCTGCACCTCAGCCCCCCAGCCCTTTCACCCCCATATTTTACTGCTGCTGGTGTAGGTGGGACGGAAGACGTGGGCCACAAGAGTTGAGAAAAGAGCTGTTGCTAGGAAAGGAGTGTGGGTGAAGGGAGATGGTGGGCGGGAAAAATAAGACTCCCCAATTTTATTCCTCCCTTTGTTCAAGAGTTATGAAAAATAATGAGGTCTGACCATGACAGCAGGGGTGGGAGAATTAGCCTTAGAATCAACTGAAATGCTGATACTTGGTATTTATAATAATCTCCAAATAGAAGGGGAAAGCCTCTGTGAGAGGTTTAGGAGAGTGAATTCTCAAGAAACTACCAAACTGTGCCCTGAACAGGAATGATTTCCAAATGCTCTGACCCATGCTGCACCTCTGAGAAATGATAAAACTGCCCAATGTCCTCTTATGAACTGAAATGTCAAGGCAGAAGGACAATCTTTAAATGAGGAGCCTGCCATTCTTTCCTCACCTCATTCTGAGTGATATGTGGCACATTTTGAAATATATGTGGCACATTTTGAAATCTGCCTTAATCCATAGAGGCTCCACATTTGGGGGGCCTGCTATGAGCCAAGCACAGTAGATTAATCATCTGCAGTTCTCACAACCTCCCTGCATTGTCAGTGGGACAATCATTTCTGTTTTATGGATGAAAGAAAGAGGCTCTGAGTAGTTCAGTGCCTTGCCCAAGATGACACAGAAAGTGGCAGAGCTGGGATTTAAAGACAAAACTGCCCTTTTTAAATCAACTTTGACCATGGTAATAGAACATACTGGGGTCTGAGAGAGTTTCAGAAGTTCTGGGAAATTTTTGTGTGTGCTAAATGAAAGCAATTTCTAAACTGGGCACCGGATCCTCCCCTACACCCAGGGTGGCATTCCACTCACTGTGTACGATAACAGCAGACTAACTTTCCCTCTGTCAATTCCCAGGGTACATTCAAACCAGTAAGTACATTATCAAGGACCGAAACTTGGTCATTCTATAGAGAAACAGGAACAAAAGAAAATCAATAATAACATTAAAAAAAAATAGGTCACAGGAGAATTTTTATTACCAGGTCAAAAAAAAACAAAAAACAAAAAAAAAACTCTGCAGGAGAGGTGCAATGAGCCAAGCATTCACATTAGAATGAAGTCATTTTGTGTGTGTTTGGGGGTAGGGGGAGGACTGGCTACCTCTTGCTGTTAAGGTCACTACCCTTTGACAGCGGTGGCCCCTGACCTCAACAACCCTACAATTCTGTTTTGACTGACCCTGAACCCCATGAAATTCAGATGTAGGCACTGTCCCAAAGTTGAGATAAAGCTGACTAATATGGGAAAAGCTCCCGGTATGTGCCCCCAGCTGAAAGGAGCTGGCAGTTCTTTGGCGGTAGATGCAATTTATTCTGTCCTCCTCCTTTCAGGGAAATGCTAATCCTTCATAGGCAACTCAAGGGGAAGACTAAAATGTGTTGATGATGAATGACAATAATCCTTTGTCCTGCCACCTCCTCCCAGGGTTGAACCCTAAGAGTTTAATCAAATATTGGTAAGTAAATTAATGCTTTACTGCACTAAAGAGTTAAAAAGGAGGTGGGTGGGGGGTGCAGGTGGTGAGAATAAATTTTCCCTGGCATGTGAATCTCAATAAGCTTAATTGCAAATGCATTGATATGGGGTGTGTATACACACACACTCACACATTTATATATATATGATAATTACTATCCCCAAACCATCTCACAGCACGGCAGTGTTCAAGATTTTAAAATCACTGACTTCAAGGCTTAAAGACCAAAGCATGGTGCTGGAATTAATTTTCTGTTGTTAAACAACAACAACAAAAAAAACAGCAACAATGAAACTCATGATACTTGTATATCCATAGGAATAGCATGATCTTTATCTCTGAATCTTCTCAACATCCTTGCGAGGGAAGTTGCAGTTTTCATTCTAGTTCACCTAACATTTAAGTGGCTACTCCACGCCAGGCCTGCTGTGCTGGCCACTTTGACAGCCTTACAACATCCTGCAAAGTAGGTGCCACTATGTTCACCACAACTGAGAACATCAAGAGGACAAGTGACTCCATGAAACGTAGAGACAGAGTTAAATTAAAACTAGAGCCTCCTGGCTTTCAGGTTTTTCTCTGTTAGATTAAAAAAAAAAAAAAAAAAAAAAAAAAAAAAAGTTGCCAGAAAGATTTTAAGGAATTTGACAAGAGATCAGCTTCTGAACTCATACAGTGAGCTGGGACTTAAATATAGGTTTTCCAATTCCCAGCCCAGGTTCTTTCACCACATTACAGCCTTGCCACCCAAAGTGCTGGGTTTTCCCAAGAGGTGTTTGGATGGGATTCCAAGCTAGTGAGATGCAAATGGCTCTGACCCACATTCCAGCTCTTGGATAAATAAAAACTCCTAAAAGGCAGAGCCCGCTTTGTGTGCATAATTTGAGAGCCCCACTGTGAATAGTCAATCAATATTAAACAACTATGGATACATCTGCCAAGGACTAACAGCATGGCATGGGCTCAATTTTGCACTTGCAATAGTGGGAATATTACTGAGGAATTTCATAAAGGTGCTTCAGCTTTCCAGGCTGGATCAAGTAATCACAAATTGTAAGAGTTTAAAAAAGCCCTTTGAAGTCATCTAGTTCAACCCTAATTTTATAAAATGAGATCCAGAGAGATAAAATAAGGTGCACAAGGATCTGGAGCCAGCTAGCAACAAAGACCTCTCCTGTCTCCCAGTTCTATTTGGTCATGTGGCATTGCAAAGTAATGTTTTCAGGAATATAAAATGTTGTTAGCTGAAGTTGGATTGGTTATTTACAGAGTCATCATCAATTATAAAACACTTCTCAAGACTTAACCTTCCCTTTTCCCACTGACAGATTCTCTTTGTGCTCTCATTATCCTTGCTTCTAATCTCCCTCCTGTCCAAATGCTTTCCTACACATGGAATCTAAGAAAATCTTTCTCAAACACTATTTCATTATGTTGCTATCCTGATCAAGAATTTAATGATCCCCTTGTAAGATCAAATATAACCATCCCAGCAGAGTATTGAAAAGTATTTATCACATGACTTTCTTCCTGCTCAAAGATCGAATCAAACTGGTCTCTAAAGCCTAGCTTTCGATGTCAATCAAGTTGGTATATTTCATTAAAAGCATCTTGTTAATTTTGGCCCCTGGCCTTTTTTCTCAAGGCATTTCCCCCTGTGTGGGAGCCATCTAAGCCCCACCCTTACTCCCCACCAGGGATAGTTACCCGCCTCCAAGAAGTCTTCTCTGATTACTACCCTCCCACCAATGTTTACCTTGCTTTGATACATGTGGTACTTATGTTCACTCTGTTCTATCCTATGAGGAGAAAAGATTCGTTTATTGTCTGTCTGTTTCTTATATCCCCAAAGGAGGGAATCAGTTGTTTCTACTTGTTTTTATTCTTTATGTTGCCTAAGACAAGGCTGTGCCCCTGTGAGGACTAAATGTTTGTTAAAGAAACAAGGTACGCTAATTAACTCATTCTTGGAAGAGAATGAAATAAAAATAACTTTCACCTCATTAATGAGTCACGTACATAAATTATGGTAGTCTATAAAAAAATTAGTCCAGTAGTTGATACTCTAACAAAATATTGATCCAGTGGTTCTCAACTGTGGCTGCACATTTAAATCAAGTGGAAAAATTTTTAAAGCTACCAATACCCAGACCTCACTACAGATCAACTGAATCAGAATCTCTATGGCCCAGGCAATGAAAAAATTTAAGTGCCCCAGAGAATTCTAATATGCAGACATGTTTGGGAATAATTGCAATAGATCAACATTTCATTTGGGTGCATATACTGGTAACTTTAGTAGTGGGAAGAGAGAGATTTTTCAATTATGGCAGGCTACATATTGATTTGTACAATCCCACTCTTAGTAATAGATTTTTCTAAATAATAAGCTAATATGAAAATGTGGTTTTGTTCTTAGAATCACAACCTTTTAGAACTGAGAGAGAACTAAGACATACCTAGATCAATCCTTTATTTTACAGCTGAGGACACTGTGGCCTAGGAGAGAATGAGTAAGTAGCCTCATACAGTCCGGTGGTGGTCGCTGAGCGACAGGTCATATCTTGAATTAGTGGGGTTCTCTGGACTCCAATTCTGGAGCTGTAGCAACTCAACCAAGCTGTTTAGGTTTTCAATGTCTTTCTTTCTTCTACAGAAAATGTATGAAAAATACTGCATGTAGAAGGTTTGGATTTTAAAAGCTGTTAGCACCAGGTGCTCCTTAAAGACCATCAATTTAGCACATTCCAACTAGCCCATTGTCATAGCAAGAGGAAACACCCCATCGGGATATATCAAAGTCCAAAATAAATGACTAGCATCTATTTGCAGGCTTTTTCACTGGCCCTAACCTCAAAGTCCATAACATTTTATGCTGTCAGAACCCAGAGCATTTAGAGGCCTTGACTATACCACTTATTAGCAGACTTATTGCTTATGAGCAAGTGAATCAACACCCTGAACTTCCCTTCTCTCTAGAAATGAAGATAGTACCTGTCCTATTGACCTTGCATCTTTCAGCTATTAAAAGGATTAAACCAAATAATCTATGTGGAAGTAATTTGACAACAGTAAAGCACTATCCATACATATGTATACAAGTATTATATTATTATCTCTCAGAACAATGATTTGCAAATAAATATATTGTTTACTCAGGCTCTACATCTTATTTCCTTGGCACTATGCTACCCAAGAATCAGTAAGAATTGGAGTCAGTGCTGGACTAGAGACCCTAGTCACTAAAATATCACAAAACTGAATATTCAGGGAGGTAAAGTGATGTACTGATCCAGGACTTAGCCAGTCTAGGCTCTAATCCCAGTCTGCTTTTAACTATTGACTTTGGACAAGTCACTTAATTTTTCTGGGAACAGAGTCTCGTCAGTGGTCAAAGAATGACTTGAGTTAGACTCAAAGATCCTTTTGATTTATAAAATCAGAATATTAGCGCTTAATTAAAATTACTAAAGTGCAATTTCCCAAAATATTAATTCATGTGGTTGCATATTTTTTAAACTTTTTTTTTTTTCAAGAAGCACAGGTGTGTAGCCTAAAAACATAGCCCATTTCTGGTAACCAGACATTTCAAACACAACATGTGTAAGACCCTCTTTAAAAGAAACATTGTCTACTCAGAATTTTATGCTTGTTAACACCCTCTGGAGAGCCCTTGCTCCAAAAATAAATATATGGTTACCCAAAAAGCACTTGACAGTACTGGATACAGAGTAGGCAGCCAAATACTTTATAACTCTCTGTCTGAGTCCCAGTTCATGCTACTTAACTCATCTGAGCCTCAGTTTTCTTACCTATGAAGTGGGACCAATACCCTCCTCAATGATCCATTAGATAATGTAAAATGTTTTGTAAACCACTAAAACCAATTGCAAGATATTACCATTACCTAAAGAATGTAGCTTATTACTCCATGACCTTTCAAAGCAGTATGCTTTTTCAAGAGATGGATTAAAATCTTTCTGACTTAATTTATTACGGACACAGTATCCACCCCAACATCTGGTTCAACAAACATGCTCAATAAACCTTTGCTGCATGAAAGCAGAGTCCACAGAAAGACCAGAAGTTCCAACCTCTCAGGTTCCATGTTTGTCTTTATGTCCAAATCCCCAGTGTCTAGCACAACATCTGACACACAGAAGAAACTCAATAATTATTGGATGAATGAATCTTTGCCCTCCCTAGTTCCCCTTCAGGACAGCTCAAGGCAGGGGGTGGGAGTGGGGGTGGGGTGAGGGGTGTGCAGAGAGATGGTTTCTGGTAAAGATTGCTTAGAGTGGAAAACTGGAAATTCAAGAATTCATCTATTCCCTAATAAATAGCTTGGGAGAACAGAAAGTCTGGACTTCAAACTTCTGCAACCTCGGCAAATTAATCTATTGACCTCTCAAAACTCAGTTTCCTCATCTCAAAATTAGAATAAAACTTCACTCACAGTGCTGCTCATTAGAACTGGAAGCTCATGGAGGACAGGGACTTTATTTTGGAATTCAATCTCAGCCTGTCCAAGAGCCTGAGCGGGGTGAGACTGAGGCACTGCTTGTTTTCCTGCCTCTCTCTCCCTCAGCATAGGTCCTCAAGTGTTTGTTAAATGAATCTGTGAAAAACTGAGATAATTCAGGCAAAATGTGTAACAGAGTGCCTGACACGTAGTAAATACTTAGCAAATCTGAGCCTCTTTCATGATCCACACTGTCTTCCTTCACCATCTCTACTACTACTACTATTTCAGTATTACTACTTTTACTGGTGGTAGTAAAGGAGCCGCCTTTGGGGGAAAATTGGGATTCAAATCCCGGCTTCCCCATTTACTGGCCATGTGACTTTAGGACAAATCACTTAACCTATTCGAGTGCGGCTCCTTTTGGTTCCACAAAACTCTGTGTTGTGAGAATTAGAGACTATATGGAAACCACCTAGCAGAGTCTGGTGTCCCACCGGCATGATAAATCGCAGCGATTATTATTAAGGCAAAGAATCGCCGTGTGCCCGTTTATCCAGATAACTGCCTGCAATTTCCCACATTATTGTAACTACATACTTAATCTGATCGCAAATAAGCGAGGAAGCAAAGATTTCAGAGACGGAAACAACTAGAAGAGACAAGAAGGAATTAAACTGGTGCTTGACAGTTCCCACCAAGGTTTGCCAGTTTCCGCGACGGTCAACCAGCCAAGGCTCGAAAGGACAGTCAGCGTCTTAAGGATCAAAAACGAGGCACAGCCGAGGATTTCACCCTCCCCTTAACGGTCTCTCCACCGCTAGTCACAGGCGGCCGCGGACTCTCGTTTCCGGCCGTCGCGGGGACCACAGCTCCCAGCATGCCTTTGGTGGGACGTCTTTTCCAGTGGATGACTACTAATCCCGTCATGCCATTTGGCTAGCCAAATCATACGGTGGAAGAGTGGGATGACACCACTGCATGCAGGGAATTGTAGTCCAGCTAGCTGTTGGCTCAGAGATGGGAGGGGAAGAGCCCGGTAGCTCTTGTCCACTGAGGAGAATGATTCATAGAGGAGAGTCAGGAGAGAACAGTTCTGTCTGTGGAAGCCCACTTAAAAGGCTGGACTCTTCCCTGAGGGAGACAGAGGCAGGAAAGCAAGCAGCGCCTCAGGTCTGACCCCGCCTCAGGCCCTTCGCCAGGCTGCGACTGAATTCTGGGCCCTGTCGGGGGTGGCCTGGAGGAGCCGGTTGCTGGGGGACCGGTGACGTAGCGGGGTGAAAGTTGAGGGCGGTGACGTCGGGCCTGGCCGGGCGGAGGCTGGCGGGTTGGAGGTAGGAGGGAGGGAGGGAAGGAGGGAAGGAAGGAAGCTGGGAAGGAGCGAGCGAGCGGGGGCGCGAGGCGTTTACCTGGAGGCAGCGGCTTGGGCGCGCGGAGCGGCCGCGGCTCCCCCGCACCTGCGGCCATGGATGAGGAGCGCGCCCTATACATCGTCCGGGCCGGCGAGGCGGGGGCTATCGAGCGAGTCCTGAGGGATTACAGCGACAAGGTAAAGAGCCCTGGCCCCGGGCGTCCTGTATCGCACCCCCGGGCCGCCCTCCGGGCTTGCACATCACATCCCTCCCTACCCCTTTCATTCCGTGGATGCGCATTGCTTTCCCCCGAAAATGTTTCCGGCTTGGGCATGCGTGTTTGTGCCCCCAGCCTTTCCCATGCGTGCATCCTGCACCCCCCTGCCCCCACTCCAGCGCCCACTACCCTGATTCTGGCCCAGCAGCCTGTCCTACGGTCCTCCCCTCAAGCGAGCAAGTCACACCCCCGGAATCCTTAGTTGTGCCTCTGTGCCCTCTGCCCCTCTCGTGGATGCTAAGTACATAGGAGGCGTCCTCACCTGTATACTATAAAAATAGTGCTTCCCTGCATAAACACGGCCCTTGACATGCATAAAACGGATCAGTAATGATGGCAGTTCTTTATATATCTATAGCAGTGAACAATTTTCAAGGCGTGATGTCGTATACCTGGTCTCATATGATCCTCAGAGTGATTTTGGGTCAATGGTATCATCCTCCCCATTTTATGGATGAGAAAACCGAGGCACAAAGAATTGAAATCATGCCCAAGGTCATGGATATAATATGTTGTAAGTGGGTGGAGGATCTAAAGTCCTAATAATATCTAATTGTATCACATTAACAGCTTTCCCATCCATTATCTCATTTACTCTTGACAGCAATCCTGTGAGGCATTTGCGTTTTGCAATTGAGACTCTAGATCTCTTAAGTAACTTGCCCAAGGTCATACTTGTGAGCCAGGATCCCAACCTAGGTCTTCAGACTGTCAATTTACTGTTCGTTCCACTATACAATTCTGCAGTAAAAACGTATCTTGTTAGAAATCGCAGTCACTTCTCTGAATCTCTCTCCAAGAACTGTTAGCTCTCCATTACTTTTCCTTCTAGGGATTTTAAATGTTCACTTCAAAAGAGTAGTATGCTATGTCTATATTCTTCCACTTGGAAGGCTACTTTAGGAATGACTACTTCCTTCTGTGAAAACACAAGAAACACCAGCTCATACCCTAGTTGTAACATCTTTCTTTTCAGTTGCATCCATCATAATCTCTCTTTCTAGTGTTTGCTGTATGCTACCACTGTGCATTCATACATTTTATATAATTGAGCTGCTACTATATGATATTTTAGCCCTGGGTGGAGAAGATCCAAAAACAAAAAACATAGTTCTCATTTATAAAGAGCTTTCATTTCATTTAATCTTTCCAGTCACTCTGCGAGGACAGTGGTGGTACTAGCCATTTCACAAATGATGAAATTGCACATCATAATGTAGTCCCAAGTCCACACAGCCGCCTAGAGATGGGACTGAAATTTGAATCTAGGTTGTCTGACTGTAAATCCAGTGCTTTTTCTACAGCACTATGTTGCTTTCTTTGTGAGGATGCATGGGTTCTATTCTGTTCATATCTTGGCTCCTTCACTTTCTGATATGCTTTATTGTTGAGCATACCTTCCCAATTCAGTAGAAACTCATTTAATGCATAGATATACATATTGTGGAGATTATATTCATTTAACTTAATTTATTACTGCTTTCTAAAAAAGATTGGCGGCAACTACACACTGATTTTCAAAGGAAAAAAACACAACAGAAAATTTGGCCACTGTGTCAAATCAGTTAATGTTTGTTTAGCAATTATTGTATGCCAGATACCCAGTAATAAATAGGAACTTTCTTCTATAGGGGAAGAAGAAGGAAAAACCTTCTTAGGATCTTATCACCTCCTTCTGTTTCTTTTTCCCTTCATGAAACTCATTGGAACTCTAGATTTACATCCTCCAGTTTATCCTTTTCTCTCCTTGATCTCCCTCCAGGTTGGTTTCCCCTTATCACTCCTGGCCAAGTGCTTACCAGTTTAAGTCCTGGTCATCTCCAGCTCCTCTTTTCACATTGGGAATGTTTTTTAAAGTTGTTATGCCCAGTGTGTATTGTTTAATGTGGTATTTCTAAAGTACTTAGGAGGATTTTCCAAGCACTTGCACTTTGATGGGTCAAGCCTGAGAATGTTCTGACTTGATTGTGAACTGGGTCAGTTAGCTCTTTCAGAGGAGAGCTCACTGTATTTAATGCTGATGATAGTAGGGCCAGAGTGTAAAGAAAATAGCTGGGCTTCATGTTTCGGTGGGACTTTGCCCCCCAAGGGGAGAGATTTTGGGGGTAAATAAATAGGAAGGGGAAATATGATTGCAGTGGTCAGGCAGTAAGGATAGGGAGATAGAATTGAATTGCCTAGCTCTGTTATATATGGAGTCTGAAAAAGTGGTTTTATACCATGTGCTTTGGTTTCCTCATCTGGATTTGAGAAATATTTGGAATAAGAGGTAACTATGGGGCACTGAGGAGTCTAACCAAAAAGGGAAATGAGTGCGTGTGTGTGTGTATATATATGTGTGTGTGTATATATGTGTGTGTGTATATATATGTATATGTGTGTGTATATATATATATAGAGAGAGAGAGAATTCATTGTGGGGGGAGTGGGGATGTGTTCATTATGTTGCCATATTTCTCTAATAAAGTCAGTCTTCAAAAGCTGACAGTCATATATAGTGGAAAGAAGGTGGGATTTGGAGTCAGATGAATGTTGGTTCAAATCTCAGCTCTTCCATTAGCCTCATGACTATGGATAAGTTATTTTAAGCCTCTGGGTCTCAGTTTTCTCATACATAAAATAGCAATAACATTACCATTCTCTTAAATTATTGTGAGGATTAAACTAAATAAAGTATTAGGTGATAAACACTGAGTACAGTGCACCTAGGAATCACTGGCTCAGTTAATTACAATTATAATGATCAAGGTACTCAAGAGGTGTGGCTTCTTAAGAGCATAGGGTCTGAAGCCACACTGCCTGAACTCTGGTACTCCACTTAACTATCTGTGTACCTTGCACAAATTACTTAACTTTGCTGAGCCTCAGTTTCATCATCTGCCAAATGGGGATAGTAATAGTACCCACATCATAGGGTTGTTGTCAGGATTTTATGAGTTATGTGTATAAGACACTTAGAACAGTGCCTAGCACTGAGGAAGCATTGCATAGCTGTTAGCTTTAAATTAAAAACAAGGCAGGAATTAAAAAATATGGTACTGAATTGACGTAGCCCAATATGAACATTTAGGGATATACTCCATTCTTTCTCTTGATCCTTGGCCCTCTGCTTTCTAATGGGTAGCAGCAGAAGACCTTGCACCATGTGTGTTCACAGCAACAGTACCTGTCTGGCTCCAGGTAATATCTAATTTCTGCCATGCTCCAGGGACTCTAGTTTCAAAGCCTTCTTGTTTCATTCCCTTGTTATCTTGGGAAGAGAGATCTATCCCAGAAAGAATGAAACTTGTCTGTTTTTCAAGGGCATCCTATAAGTTGAGTCAGCTTAGGAAAGATTAAAAAAAAAAAAAAAAGTGGTTCTTTTTCACCCCTCTCAGTTCACCTGTTAACATTTACTGAGTGCCTGCTCTGTACCATGTATTATCCTAAGCACTTTCACATGTTTCATCACATATAATCTTCTTATATTATAACTTACAAGGGAGATGGAAATAGTCTCATATTTTTTGGAATATGAATTTAAAGTTCAGAAAGACAGAGTGCTCAAGGGCTCATACTAATGTGACAGATCTACTCTTCAGATTCCATTTTCAGGGCCATGGTGCCTTTACTCTGCCTATTCTGTTCTGTTTTTGAGCACAGAAGAGCAAGTTTTCTCAGGAGCAGTACACTACTTCCTTTGGCAATTGTTGGGCCCTAATCACCTCCTTTCCAGTTACAGAATGAGGCTCTTACTTGTAGGAAGTATGTTTTGCTCTAGTCTAGACTGTCCAAGTTCCTCCTCTTCCTTCAGGGCCTGTTCTGATAACAGATCTAGTAGGGAGGTTGGTTGCCATCATTACTGTGATTATCAACAGCAAACAGTGATCATGGGCCCCAAGATACACAGTACTGTCATGGTTCCTTGAATCACAGGATATTTAGACTAGAAGGATCCTCAGAGATAATTGGATATTTTAAAAGATGAAGAAACTGAGGTCTAAAGTCATCAACTATGATGATAATCAAAGAGATGGCTTGGAGGCCATAGAGATCACCTAGGCATATGATTATCTTATAGCAGGCTCCAAAAGGATTTTTTTCAGGGGGGTGGGGTACCAAATTACTTTATTTGAAGGAATAGTGCAAATGAAAGAACTTGGTGGATGTTGATAGAACTTACAGAAAAGGTGAAAGTAAACCCAACATGCATGAACTGCCATGGTGACCCCGGAAGTCAACCCATGGCTCTGGGGAAGACAGCATAAGGCTTAGCTCTCGTCATCACTATATATGATGGAAATATGGAAATTTTTCTTGCCACTGGAATGTGGCAAGAAATATGGCAAGTTTATGGCCAAATGAATAGTAGAAGGTATTTAGAACCCAAGCAGGTAGGTAGATCTCCAAGAGTGGAGTAGTCTTCATACTAAAGGAAAACAGTGCTGATAGCAGCGAGGTCTTTATTTATGTGCTAGAAGAGCCCAATTGATAGAGGCTTAATATTAGGACAGATAGTACAGCCTCCCCTTTCGAATAGGGCTATATAAATATCCTGGACTATGTAAGGGGACTTTTTGCTTTCCACTTTGAGGGTGAGTTCTGACTCTGAGTTGACACAGCAGGTTTTTGCACAGAAGCAAATATTCGCATCCAATATTCAATTTGTTTAGTGGGCTACTCCTTTGTTATACCTTGTTCTCATTTCCGGATTGGGTTATATAATCTAAGTTACTGGTGTTTAGTTATGGGAATAATTATAATCCCTATTTCATGACACACACACACACACACACACACATCTTCCAATTCAGTTTCCTTGTATTGATACTGTTTGAGTATATCTTTGGACATCTGTGAAATAACTCCTGGTTATTTGTAGGTCGGTATTTGACCAGATGCCATAATAACACCAGGTGCAATAATAACAATAGCAGCTGTTTATTGGATGCCTACTATGTGCAAGGTGCTATACGTAAAGATAAGGAAGCTCTGAGAGTTGGTAAAGTTGAATAACTTCACCAGTATCACATGGTTAGTAAGCAGCAGAACTGGGATTCAGACCCAAGGCTGTCTTGACTTCTGAACCTGAGCTTTTTAGATCCTATTCATAGGGTATAAAACCTACAGTGGGGAGTCCTCATAATGAGGGTGGTGGGTCACTGAGCTGTTCCTAGCTTACTTGTTCTCTAAATTGAACGATGGTTTTACTCTTTAGTTTATATTTGACTTGTTGTTCCTGTTCATCTGGAAATTAAGCATATAAAAAAGGAATGGGGTGGTTGACTGATGCCTAGAAAGGCACTTACAGCTAGCAATGCTAGCTCACCCTCTACTCTACCCTACCCCCAACTTTCAACCTTGGAAAGAGGGGAGAGTTAGGGTTGGGGCTACTGAATAGTTTAGGTATAATCAAAATCTGATGAAAGAAGCCAGCTTTATAAAAGCCAACATCGTTTGGCTCCAAACAGTCTTAAAGGGCTAAATTTCTGCATAGATGGACACATCCAAAATTCAATTTGTATTACCTCCACATACTGTACTTTAATTAAAGTAAGCCCTTACACTAGATAGAAGACAAAGTTTTTGGAAACTTAAAACCAAAACAAAACAAAACTATGGTTGCATGACAGTAACAGCCTTGCATTTAAAAAGTAACAAAAATGAGTCCTTGATACTATTCTAAGATTAATTCTACGTAGGAACTGTTTAAAGGATAATTTTATAATTTAATGGTGTCTTTCCAGAAGATGATGTTTTTTTCTGTCTCATCACCATAAATGCTCCAAAAGGTCTATGAAAACCATTATACTGGCAGCTAGGTACAGTTATTTTGGATAATTTACAGAATTAATATTTCACATATAATGGCAAAAATTAAGCTTTCCTGGTTTCTGAGTGTAATTATTTATCTTCATTTGTGTTGGACCTTTACTAAGTTTAAGCTTACAACCTTAGCCTGATGTCTGCTGCTTCTTTAGTATTTATCTAACATTAGTTTTTACTAAAGCCTCAGGTCTATAACTTCTGTAACTTCCTAAGTTATAGCCCTCAGATTTATAACTTATTCATTCATTTGTCTGCCTATCCTTTTTTCCTCCTGCCTTCCTTCTTTATTCTTTATTTAAAAGTTTTCCCTTTTTATTATAAAAATAATATATCAACAATAAGTTTTGTAAAAGAAATCACCAGAAATTCCAGTACTCCATTATAGTTATTTTTGTTTTTACAATTTTAGCAGTCAAATTTTCATTCTAATGCATCCATATATTTATGTAATTACTGCCATCATAGATAATTTGATGTTTTACTATTTTTCTACTTGATGCCATCATAAGTAATTTCCCAAGTTGCTCCAGAACTTCATAGTTATCTTTTTAAAAGTTCTGTATACTGTTTTATAGATGGGTATACAACAATTTATTTCATCAGTCTCATGTTAGATTTCTTTTTGCTTCCACAATATTAGCTACCTCTACAGTGAGTATGCTTACATATATAATTTTTCTCTCCTTTTGGATGATTTCATTAGGATAAATTCCTAGGAATGGGTGTTCTTGGTTAAAGGGTGTGAATATTTTTATGACTTATAATACATGTTGCCAAATCGTTTTTCTTTTTAAGGTTTATGTCAATTTATACTGCTGTCAGCAATATCCCACCTGGATTATTGATCCCTATTCTTTCCTTACAGGGCTTTATGTCCTCGGTCTTGCTCTCCTTTGATCTGGCCTGTGAGCTATTGCTCAAAATATTCTTCCTAAATTCTCTGCTGTTCATACTTCCTTCATAGTCTTTTCCTGGTTGCCAGCCACTTATCTACTAGGTCAGGTATAAAATTTTTAAATCCAAGCCCTTACCACCTGACTTCATCTATTTTCATCGTTTTGCATGTCATGTGCCAGGCATCCTCCCTTAGGTTTTCCTCAAATGGCCCTTCTCTCTTACCCTGTCTTTCCTCTGACCATTTCTTATAGTTAGGACTGCTTTTCTGCCAATACTTCTCATTTAATTTCAAAAATTGCTTCTCCTACAAAGCTGTCAATGCAGAACCACCTGTAATGATGATATCTTTAGTACTTGGTGTACTTAATTCCTGGTGGGTTGACAATAAATGTCAGTGTGGCCAATGAGAGAACCAAAGAATAATAGGGAGATGTTCACTGGAGATTTTTTTAAAGAAAAGCTTAAGATTCAGAACAGCATTTGGTTCTCCCGAATAAAACTTAAGAGGAGAATAAGAGATTCTGTGCTCTATTTTTCTGATACAATCATTCTTTCTGTGCCAGTGGGCAAGCTAACTTATTCTAACATCCATTCTCCTCTACTTCAGCTACAAAGTGGAAAACACAGCATTGACAATCATTTTGGGAGACTCATGAAAATCTCTCTTCCCTTCCAGTTATTTTCCTCATTATCATTGGCATCATCATCATTCTAACCCTAGTATTTACTGGGTATTTATTATATGCCAGGCACTGAGATGGTGTTTTATATGACTTAGCTCTTTTAACCCTCACCACAACCCAGTTAACTAGGAACTTGTATTATTCCCTGTTTTCAGATGAGAAAACCACCTACAGAGAGTTTAAATTACTCACACAAGGTGACAGAGCTAGTAAGTGATAGAGCCATGATTAAAACCCTCGTTCTTATAGAATTACTTTACAGAAATACCAGCCTATCAAGTCTATTGCCTCTTCAGATTTCTCTAATGATTTCTTTTTGCATATGAAAAAGAAAGTACAAGCTCCTCAGCAACAAAGGCCCTTCCAAATCTCTGTCCATTCTACTTTTTTATCCTCACTTTTTTTCCACTCCCTCCACCTCCTATGCTTCAGTCTCCCAGAGCTGCTTAATTCACAATTATATCATACAGTTTCACATATCTGAGCCTTTCTTTCTGTTCCTAGAATGTTTCCCACCTCCCTCCTTCCAAACTCCTATTCATCCCTCAAGGTCTAGTTTAGATGCCAAATACTCTATGCAGAGCTTTCCAGATTTCCTGGGAGTCAGTGGCTTGATCCTCTCTGCTCTTTTGTTTATATATCTGCTGTAGTCTTTTTAGATGTTTTATATTTATTTGCTACATGCTTAGCTCTCTCACTTTAATAAGAATATTAAGATATAAGATGGAAAGGCAACATTTTTACAGGGACATTATTTCATGTATTTTAAAATATAGCCAAAATTTAAAATCTATATATTTAAAATGACATTCTTTCTCCTTTTTCTCCTCTTCAGCATAGGGCTACTTTCAAATTTGAATCAACAGATGAAGACAAACGAAAGGTAAGCCTTGATGTAGTTTGTTACTCTGTATGTGTGTGTGTATACCTATTCTCATCTGACGGTTGTTGATTAGTTTTTTTGTTCATTTCAGTTCGTTTTTTTTAGAACTCCGAGGAAAGAGAAATGCCAGGCTTGTTATGGGTTACACACAGCTCTCTCCTGCTCCATTTCCACAGGCCCATTAGACTTGTATAAATCGGGGGATTGTAAAGGGTTCAGAGGGAACTTTCTCCCCAGGTCTTCTCATCTCCAGATGTTGACTACATTTGGTGACAGGCTGCCCAAAATCCATTGCCAATCTTGTAAAGTTTGGCCTGGCTGGGTTAAGTTTTAGGAAAGCAGCTGTTCATACTGCTGCCGCTGAACCACATACCCTTCCCTGTGCTGGTAGTTATTTATGTTGTCAGCAACTGTGTAGGTCACTGGCTTCAGGAACATAGAGGAAAACGGAGTCAAGAGACTCGCCAGTTATGCTTACCTGTTGGGGTTGCCCATGGTTGCTTTATGTAGGTGATTAGAGCATGATGCTAATAAGAACAAGATCACAAGTTCCACCTGTTTGTTTTGCTAAGCTCTCTATACCCATTCTTTTTTCTTTTGTTTTTTTCAGTTTTATTGAGATATATTCACATACCATACAATCATCCGTGGTGTACAATCAGCTATTCACAGTACTATCATGTATACTCATGCATTCATTACCTCAATCAATTTGTAAACATTTTCCTTACACCAAAAAGAATAAAAATCAGAATAAAAAATAAAAGTAGAAAATAAGACCCAAATTATTCTATCCCCCACCATTCCACCCTATTTTTCATTTAGTTTTTGTCCCCATTTTCTGCTCATCCATCCATATGCCGGATAAACGGAGTATATACCCATTCTTGGCCTCCAAAATGCAAAGATCACATAAGAGAGTATGACTGGATCAGTGTAAGCATATCAGTGCTGCTGTAAAATTAGCTTAAATCCAGTGCTTTTCTAGTAGTGGATTGATAACACATTGGAATCTTCCCTCCATTCACCTCTACCCCTATATCTAGTGGCTGAGTTGGGCTCATATTACCTCTTAAGATTTCTTCAGTCCATTCTCTTCTTAACCCTTAACCCATTTCAAACCTTCGTCTGGAATACTGCCTCATTTTCTTAACTGTTGTTTCTCCACTTATGTGCCCCTCCATTCCATTGTCCACAAATCTAAAACAGTCTGACATATAACTCCCAGCCTTGAAACTCTTCAGTTACTTTCTTTGCCTACAGGATAAAGTTCAAGCTTCTTAACATGACATACTAAGTGCTTATTGACCTGATCTCTGCCTAGTTTTGCAGCGTCTATCTTACTTCTCTCCCTTTTATTTTATGCTCTAGCGATATGAAAGGTTTCCAGTTATACACAAATGCACATCCCTTCGGTATGTTCCTTCCTGCTTTTGCTTATGTGGTACCTAGAATGCTTTCTTCCTCTGTACACCACTTCTTTTCACCTTGTTAATTCCCACTCACGTCCAGGGAGCACCTCCTTTGGGAAGCCTACTTTAGCATACCTATGAGGGTGAAGTACCCTTCTTCTATAGTCCCATAAAATTCTTTATAAATCTCTCACAGTCTTATACATTCTCTCCTCTCTCTCTCCTCCCCCCTCTATCTCTCTTTCTTCCTCTCTCTCTCTTTTATCAGAGCAGTTGTAGGTTTGCAGAAACATCATGAAAGTATAAAGTTCCCATAATCCCCCCTCTCACATACAATTTTCCCTATTATTAATATTTTGCATTAGTGTGGTACCTTTGTTACAATACATGGTATAGTATTATTATAATTATGTAGTTAACTTTAGCACAGTTTACATTATCTCGTACAATTCTGTAGGTTTGTATGTGGTAACTTATGTACAACCTAAAATCCCTTTTTTTCCCTTTCAAATATGCAAGTCAGTGGTGTTAATTACATATGCAAAGTTGACCCACCATTACCATCATACATTTCCAAAACTGTTCTGTCACCCCAAACAGAAACACCACACCAATTAAACATGAACTCCCCAATTAAACATTCTCTCCGTGCTTGGCCTGGTACTGTGTATTTCAGTTTCTGACTTCGTGAATATGCTTATTCTGCTTATTTCATATAAGTGAGATCATACAGTATCCATTTCTTTGTGTCTGGCTTATTTCACTCAACTTGATGTCTCTGAAGTTCATCCATGTTGTAGCACGCACCAGAACTTTATTCCTTTTTATGGCTGGAAAATATTCCATTGTATGTAAATACCACATTTTGTTTATTTATTCTTTTGTTGATGGACACTTAGGTTGCTTCCACCTTTTGGCAGTTAAGGATAATGGTTCTATGAACATCAGTTTGTAAATGTCTGCTCGAGTCCTTGCTTTCATTTCTTTTGGGTATATAAATAGAAGTGAGATTGCTGGGTCATAAGGAAAGTCTATACTTTCTGAAGAATCGCCATACTGTTTTTCACATGGCTGCATCATTTTACATTGTTGTTAACAATGTACAAGTGTTCTAGTTTCTCCACATCCTCTCTAGCACTTGTTTTTCCATTTTTTCAATAGTAGCCATTCTAGTGGGTGTGAGATGGTATCTCATTGTGATTCATTATCTCTTAATTATATACATATGTCTCTCCTTATTAAACCCTGTGCTTCTCTGGTAACAGGTACTATTATTTATCTTTATACCTTCAACATTTAGAGTGAGCAGCACCTTATAGGCACTCAGAAAATATTTATTGAAGGAGTGACCATGGAATATAAACTTTGGAGATTAAAGGATTAACTCTGACTTTCATTTGGATTTGAGCAAGAATAGAATATCTTTTAGAACAGGGCTCCTCAACCAGGGATGTACTCTTTGGAGAACTTTTTCAACATGGACTTGCTCAGAAACTCATAAGAGTCAGAATCCAGAATCTAGGTAACCAGAGGATATTGTGGGAGTAGGGAATAGGGGGTTAAGGCTTAAACTTTACAGAGTTTCTGGTTGAGAGGATGGAAAACTTGTAGTAATGGAAGGTGGGGATGGTAGCACAACATTGTGAACATAATTAACAGCACTGAATTATATATGTGAATGTGGTTAAAAGGGAAAATTTTAAGTTGTATATATGTTACTAGAATAAATTTTTTTAAAAAAACCTGTGGAACTGCACAACACAGTGAACCCTAAGATAAACCATGGACTATAGTTAATAGTACAGTTATAAAATTTACTTTCATCAGTTGTAACAAATGTACTGTACCAATGCAAGGTGTTAATAATAGCATGGTATATGATAACCCTGTATTTTATGCATGATTTTTCTGTAAACTTACAACTTCTCTAATTTACAAAAAAGGAAAAGAAAAAAAATACATAGACTTGCTCAGGCCCAAACCCATATATTCTGAGTCAGAATTTGGAGTGTGGGATCCAGGTATGTGTATTTGTATAATTGGTACTCATATATTTGGTGGGAGTATAATATGCCACAAACCCTATGGAGGAGAAACTGGAGTATCTACCAAAATTACAGATGCATTTTTACCCTTCAACTCCACAATCTCACTTTTATTAATATATCCTGTGGATACTAAGTAAACAAAGTTATTTATTAAAGCATTGTACATAGTAGAAAAGATTGCAAACAGTCAGGTGTCCAGTAATTAGGGAGTATTTGAAGAAACTATGGCACATCCATATAAATGGAATACTGTGATGTAGTTAAAAAAAAAAAAAGAGAGACAGAGAGAGAGAGAAATGTTCTGCATGCTAAAGGGGGAAAGTGTTAAGTAGGGGGGAAAAAGTAAGGTATTAAAAAGAGCATACTGTTTGACACATTCGTGTTTGATTTTGAGGCTAGGAAAGCAACTGCTATTTGTTTTGTTTAATTGGGAGAATCTATACCACATCTGTAGATTCATGGTCCTTTAGGAATCTGACATTATAATCTTTGGTATTGGTTGTACTGGTAAGTACATGAAGACAGAGATTTCCCCCATTCCATATAAAGTTCGAGAGAGAGAAATTTCCCACTTGGATATTAATAAAATGTCTGTTATTTCCCATAGGGAAAGTAGTAAAATATTGTCAAAAAATACTATCTTTTACCACCTTTTAGATCTTTGGAGACTGTAACTACTGTACTAATGCTTATTCTCAGTTAATGCTGAATAGATTTCTGCTTCCTGGGACGTCAGACATAAGTGTTATTAGGGACCTATCTAGGTAACCTTCATTAATGGAAAATACTGGTACCATTTCAGTCTCCAGGGGTTAAAACCATTAGCGACTCTTTCATGCATAAGGCCCCTTTTAGACCTTAAAACCAAAACTACTGGAGAGCTCCAAAGGATCTCCATCTTAATAGCTTTTTAAGTTCTCAATGTAGAGTGACATAGATTGTAGGAATTTTTCCACATTACACTCAATCTGAAAATAAGAGGAACTCAAATTACCACCCGATTTGTTTTGCTGCCCTAGTTCTCTTTTTCTCTTTCCTAAATGTGTCTCTGGAGCCTTCTGCCAGCAGCTTCTTGGTAACAGAAGCACCCCTTTCAGTAACCTACTGGTTCTTGCTTTTGAAAAAAAACCTTGTGACAACTTAGAAGTAAGTGTAGTGGAAGGGTGCCCTTCAGAAGGGAAAACTTGGTAACACTGAGCTTTTTAGGGGATGGTTATAAATTAATTAATGATCCTTAGACCTAATTCCTATAACCTATGTAAAGTTGCATTTTTACAAAAAACTTTCTTCTAGCCAGTAAGGTTGTGAGAATAAATATCCCTATTTCATGGATCAGATAACTGAGGCTCAGATTAATGATAACCTATTAATGCTCACACAACTAGTAAAGAGTGGAACCTGAACTAGAAGACAGATTTCTGACCATTATGTGCAGCTCTTTCACTGCTCACTGCTCCATAGCTCCCTTTTTAGGTGTATTTTAGAAGGCTTGAAAGAATGGTCCATTACCTTGTCTTATCTCTTATTTCATACTTTGGGGCACCATTTCGGCAACTAGATTTAAATTGGAAGATAACAAAGGAAATTACCAACTAGAAATGCCTATATTTTTCCAGAGGAGTAAAGTCAGATACAGTCCCTGATGTTTGTGCATATAATGCAAATAGTTCCAGGTGTGTGTGTATCACTGCATATTTGGATATAAGCACCTGTGCTTAGTGAAGCATTTGCTTTACATCCTCTACCTAAATTGGTAGACTGTGATTATCTACCAGCATATAAACAAATATATCATGGAAATACATATCATGGAGAAAAATGGTGAATAACCTGAAAATTCATCTTGAGGAAATGAAAGCTCATATTGGTTTTTAAAGCGACACTGACCTCAATGAATAGAGTATGAATCACAATAGATGTTGAAAAAGACATGTCATAAAATGAGTAAAAGAATGGCAACTCTTTCACCTGTAAGATGAGAATACAACCTTATCAAATGTGGAAAATTTCATTTGTTGCCTGAGATAAATCTTTATGTACATGGTAATCAAAGTAGTAAAGTAAAAAATACCCAGATTCCAAGCATCTACTTCATTGTCTGTGTGTGAAATGAAACATGCAAGTAAGCACATTTTTCTGAGAAGACATAAGGTAATTGCTGAGCTGAGATTGTAAGCTCTTTGAGGACAAGAACTCTGGCTTATTTATCTTTGTATTTTCAGCCCTCAGCATTAAGTTTGGCACAAAAAATGCACGTAAAATAAGTGTCTGTTAAATGATTGAAGGGAACTTGGAGATTGAGTGGAGTCCAGAATTCCTGGGACATATACATATTGTTTAGTTTTGTGTTTGATATTATCTTTGCTATATAGCAAAATCTCAAGCATGTCTTATAATGTTGTTCATTGAAAAAACAGGATACAAAAGTGTGCATACAGTATGATCATAACCATGTAAAACTAATAAAAATAATACAAAGAAAAATGACTAGAAGGAAATTTGTTAAGGAGTGGTTCTATCTATATATACATGTACATATACATATATGTATATAATATAGGTGATATATATTGTTATAACAATGTTTATACTAATATATAACAGCAATATATTGTTGCTATTATATTACATAAATACTGTATTTTTATTTCATTTCTGTATTTTAACTTCTTTATATTATAATACATGTAAATATATATTATGTTTTATTATACCATAATTGGAGGCAGAAGCAAAGAACAATACTTTTTTTTAAATCATGCATGTTCTCTAAAATTAAACCTAAATTATCTTACATATCATTTTGAGGGGGCATGAAAATATTATTAGGATTGGGGATAGTATTATCTACAGAACTAGTTTATGGAATGAAAGAAATCTGTATGAACACAAAAGCCCAATCTTCATTTAAAATGTTTCTCCTTTTCACTTTTTCCCTCCTTAGACTTGGATGTACTTGGCATGTAAGAGATCTCTGTGGTCCACAAATATTTCTTCAGTCATTCCTGTGTGCCAGACACTGTGTTAGGCTTTGGTTCCTAAGTTGGCCATCTGCCTGTGTTGTTTGGTTTGGCATTTTCTCAGCTACAGATGCATGCTGAGGATAGCCATTGTGGACCAAAGAAAGTGAATGGGTAAATTTCCATGTTAGATTCCCCCAAGGAAAATGTGCCAAGATAGAACCATCAATCCCAGACTGTGACTCCATGTTTCTGAATAGCTGGAGACATACATGCTTTCTCTGAAAGCTCTTTACATTTATTTAGTTATTTGAGATTTTTAAACTCCAATTTTCACTAAACCAAGCTTTATATACCTTGCAACTTGGACTTAAAATAAATTTTATGTTTTCACCTTAGGGAATGTTTTAATACATAATTCAATTACAGTTCCCATTTAGAAACCAATAATTTTAAAGACAATCATTTTCAATATCTTGTTCTCATTAAATTACACACACACAATACCAAAAGCATATCCTAAACTTTAACTTTTTAGATTTCCTGTCCATCTGGGATCTGGCACAAAACTTGACTATAAGGACTGGATTATATAATAGGGTGGGTGGGATAAATGCCTTGTAATGGTTCAGTAAAACAATTTAAACTTCATTTTAGACTCTGTTTTTTCATTTTAAATGTTTTTGCCAAGGCATTGAAGGACTAAATCTAGGTAGAAAATGCAGAATAGCCCTTTCTGACTTAATCCATGGATGTAGTAACCCACACATGATCTTTGGATCACTTTTGAGGTTCTTTGCCTGGGAATAATAAGAATAGTATCTTTCACTTGTACTTTAGAGTTTCAGATGCATTTTCTTATATAAAAACCTAAGAAGTTGTGCTTCCATCGTGACAGTGAATGAAGTTATGTGGACCTGCTCCCCAATGAAACTGGTTAAAATCATAAAAAAAAAAAAATCCCTGGAAATAATCCTGAGGACATACAGCAAATGAAGAAACGCTTATTTTCTTTCTCAATTTTAAAAAGTGAGAATCTATAGTATTTGAACCAAGACCACTCCCTCTTTCACTCCTCCAAGCTCAGCAAGATGGAAACTCCACTATAAACTTGTGCAGCCAAGAATATAGGGCTCAAGATGGTGGCATAGGGAGGTGTGGAATTTAGTTAGTCCCCTAGAGCAGCTAGTAAATAGTCAGGAACAACAAGAAAATCGTCTGGAACAACTGAAGGGGGTACATCCATGACCGGACAACAGTCAGGAATAGGTAGAATGGCTGAGATCACAGCATAGAACTATAAGTAAAAAAGCTCCCCAAACTGTGGAGCTGGACCCCCTCCCCCACCGGCACTGCTGGCTGGGTTGCAAAACTTTGCTGTGGGTAAAAGAAGCAGTCCCTGCTGAGAACAAGGAAATGTAGCTCAACCAAGCTCCAATTGCAGTTTTAATTAACAAATTTGGACTACTGAGTACATACTGTGAACACAGATAAACCCAGAGTAAGCAGGAAAGGAATCCGGAGGTTTATCCTGGCAGAAAGGAGGCAGGGCTGATAGAAGAAAAATTACGTAAATAAATAAAAATGGAGGCTTTTGGAGTTCACTGAGCTCAGTATACTGGAAAAGGGCTGTGTCCCAAGAAAAGGGGCACACAAAACTGGGTACCAGCTCTGGTTCTTGCCTGGTGATATGGAGGGCTGGGGACAGACTTTGAAAAGGGGACTTCTTGCTTTTTTCCTTTTTCCCCTCTCATTCTAAATAGCTCATTAGAGAAAGCCTCAGGCAGTTTCAGTTGTCAGCACTGACCCAGGCAAAGGGTGGAATTAAGATCAAGAGTCAAAGGGAAAACTCAAGTGTAGGAGACAATTCCCTAAAGGGCTTATCCTCCCTAAGAAAAGGGTGAGCGGGACTGGCTCAAGTGGCAGCACTCCCTCAGAGAACTCAGACCCCAGGGCCTGGGGAAAAAAAAAAACAAAAAACAGAAACAGCCTAAGTTTGGCTTCTGACACCCTCAGTCCCTGGCCAGGACAAGGTCCACTGAGAATTAAATACATAAAATACACTGTACCTCTTTACACTGGTGAGGACGTGCGGGCTGACAAGCGCCACCTGCTGGGCAGGATAGGAAAAGCACAGACTCTAGCGGCGTCACAGAGAAGTTGGGCAATCTGCTGGTCTCACCCTCACGGAAACCTGATACTGAAATCAGCCTCCTTCTGAGACCTGGGCCAGTCTGGTCTGGGAAAATCTGATTGGGGTAATCAAGAAAACCAGATACTTAGACAACAAAAATATTACAAATAACACTAGGAAAAGAAGTTATGGCCCAAAGGAACAAACTTACACTCCAACCGAGATACAGGAATTGAAACAACTAATTATTAATCAAACAAATCTCCTAAATCAATTCAAAAATCAAATCATTGTGTTGAGGGAAGATATGACAAAAGAGATGAAGGATGTAAAGAATCTCCCAGGAGGAGAAGAGAAGTGAAAAGGAGCAGAAAAAATAATGGAGGAAATATCAGTAAAAATTTACCATCTATTATGAGAGACATAAAATTACAGATCCAAGAAGCACAGCATACCTCAAACAGAATAGATCCAAGTAGACCAACTCCAAGACACTTAATAATCAGATTATCAAATGTCAAAGACAAAGAGAATTCTGAAAGCAGCAAGAGAAAAGTGATCCATCATGTACAAAGGAAGCTCGATAAGACTAAGTGTGAATTTCTCATTAGAAACCATGGAGGTAAGAAGGCAATGGTATGATATATTTAAGATACTGAAACAGAAAAACTGCCAACCAAGAATTCTATATCTGGCAAAACTGTCCTTCAAAAATGTGGGAGAATTTAAAATATTTTCAGACAAACAGACACTGAGGGAGTTTGTGAACAAGATACCTGCTCTACAGGAAATACTCAAGGGAGCACTACAGGTAGATGGGAAAAGACAGGAGAGAGAGGTTTGGAGAAGAGTGTAGAAATGAAGACTATCACTAAGGGTAAAAAAGAGATGGAAAAAAAAATAAGATATGACAAGTAAAATCCAAAAGACAAAATGGTAGACAGTAGACTTTATGTTGAGTGAAATTAGCCAGAAACAAAAGAACAGATACTGTATGGTCTCACTAACATGGACTAACATTGATGAGCGAAATTTGAGAGTTGAGAACACAGGTTATCAAGAGATAGAGAGAGGTTGGAGATCGGGCATTTGTTGCTGGAGTACAGAAGGTTCAACAGGATTGATTTTATAGATCCCAAAATGGAATGGATAGCATAATAGTGTGTGATGGTAACACAGTATTGTAAGTACTCTGAACAAGTTGAGTGTGAGTACAGTTGAAAGAGAAAGGCTAAGAGCAGGTATGACATGAGAAGTAAAGATAAAAGATAAAGGCTGGGATTGTATAACTTAGTGAAACATAAAGTGGTCAATGATGGTGATTAAATGTACAAATATAAGAATGTTTTTAAATGAGGGAGAACAAATGAATGTCAGCATTGCAAGGTGTTGAGAATTGAATGGTATAGGGGAAAAATACAATCAATGCAAATTAGAGTTTATAGTTAATGGTAACATTGTAAGATGCTTCCATTAATTGTAACAAAGGCAATATACCAAAGCTAAATGTCTGTAAGTGGAGGATATAAGGGAGTGATTTGAGATTCTTGGTGGTGGTGATGTTGTCTGACCTTCTCATTGTACTTTATTTTTCTTCTATCTTTTCTATTTTTATTCTTTTTTTTTTTCTCCTTTTCCTCTTCCTTGGGGAAGAGATAGAAATGTCCTCATATAGATTGTGGTGGTAAATGCATAGTTATGTGATTATACTGGAAATCATTGATTGTTTACTTAGGGTGGATTGTATGGTGTGTGAATAAAACTTAATAAACAGAGGGATACAAGTGCTGAAGAAAATGTGGAGAGAGGGATGTACCTATTCCTGTTGGTAGGGAAGTGGAATGGCACAGCCCAGCTGGAGGGCAGTGGGTGGTTCCGCAGGAAGCTAACTATGGGGTTTCCATATGGTTCTGCAACCCTGTTATTGGTTATATACTTGGAAGAACTGAGAGCAGGGACATGAGTGGACATTGCACACTGGTGTTTATGGCAGCCATATTCATGATTTGCAGTGGATGTAGGTGGCCTAAGGGTACATCAGCTGATAAATGGAATGCTGAACTGTGGTGTAGACATACAATGGAATACTTAGTGGTGGCAAGAAGAAATGAAATTGTGAAGTATGCATATAGGTGAATGGACCGTGAAGACAATATGTTGAGTGAAATAAGCCAGAATCGAGAAGACACGTTATAATGCCTCCCTCATATTGACTAACTCTGAGAATTGAATGTGAGAGAATAGGTTACCAGGGGAACGCTTGTGGTAAAGGTTCCTAGATTGTAAGCTTTAACAGCAGTCATGTCTATTCATGAGTTGTAATGGTTGTCTCAAAATTCTGGAATGCTGAGCTGGTCGGTCCCTGTAACTTTGGGTATCATGTGACACCTGAGACTCAGAGGCAGAGTTCGGCAGCTGTAAATGTCAGCATTACCCCATACAGCAAATGGTAAAAAAGCTGAAAAAGAGATCAGACTTCAATTAGAGATATGAACAAAATGGCCTTGATTAGAACTAAAGGTAAACCAGACCAATGGGAAAAGGATGATGTTGACTGTGTTTTAAAACCTCAACTTTTGTGTGAGACCAGAGGAAGAGATGTTTATTTGGTGCAAAATCTATGGTTTCTGTATTAAGCTATATAATTTAACTTTTTATGGTCTGTTTATTTGAACACCATAATTACATGGAACCTTGAGTAGGGGTGAGATCTGGTTGGTTTGTAGAGGTTAGTGTGAAACCCCGAAACATCCCAGAATAATTTTGGCAGAGAATAAAAAGTATTTGCAAAGTCCCCTTGAGGGCCTGGGGAAAAATGTGGAAACATTAAACTTCCCCACCTAGGGAACTTTTGATATTCTTGCAAGCATTGGGGACTACTGTTGTAGTAGGCCAAGTCCTCAATCTTGGGTCTTGCCTTTATGAAGCTTGTTACTTTAAAGGAGAGGCTAAGCCTACTTATAATGGTGCTTCAGAGTCACCCCCAGAAAACCTCTTTTGTTGCTCAGATGTGGCCTGTCTCTCTCTAAGCCCACTCTGCTGGTAAACTCACTGCCCTTCCCCCTGTAACATGAAACATGACTCCCAGGAGTATAAATCCCTAGCAACGTGGGACATGACACCTGGGGTCAAGCCTGGACCTGGCATCATGGGATTGAGAAAGCCTTCTGTTCTAGTTTGCTAATGCTGCAGAATGCAAAACATCAAAGATGGATAGGCTTTTATAAAACAGGGGTTTATTTCGCTACACAGTTACAGTCTTAAGGCCACAAAGCATCCAAGGTAACACCTCAGCAATCGGGTACCTTCACCAGAGGATGGCCAATGGCGTCCGGAAAACCTCTGCTAGCTAGGAAGGCAGCCGGCGTCCGCTCCAAAGCTCTGGCCTCAAAACAGCTTTCTCCCAGGACGTTCCTCTCTAGCAAGCGTGCTCCTCTTCAAAACATCACTCCCAGCTGCACTCAGTTTTCTCTCTTTGAGTCAGCTCATTTATATAGCTCCACTGATCAAGGTCCACCCCGAATGGGCAGGGCCATGCCTCCATGGGAACATCTCACAAAATCATCTCCCACAGCTGGGTGGGGCACACTCCAAGCAAATCCAACCAGCACCAAAACTTCTGCCCCACACAAGACCACAAAGATAATGGCATTTGGGGGACACAATACACTCAAACCGGCACACCTTCCTGACCAGAATGGGGAAGAGAAATTAAACAAAATAAAGTTTCAGTGGTTGAGAGATCTCAGGTGGAGTCAAGAGGTCATTCTGGAAGTTATTCTTATGCATTGTATAGATATCCTTTTTTAGTTTTTAGTGTACTAGAGTAGCTAGAAAGAAATACGTGAAACTGTTGAACTGCAATCCAGTAGCCTTGATTCTGGAAGACAATCATATAACTATATAGCTTTTATGGTGTGACTGTGTAATTGTGAAAACCTTGTGGTTCACACTCCCTTTATCCAGTGTATGGACAAATGAGCAGAAAAAAGGGGGACAAAGAGTAAATGAATAATGGGGGAGAAGGAGTAAGAGATGTCTTGGGTATTCTTTTTTTACTTTTATTTTTATTTTTATTCTTATTTTTTGGAGTAACGAAAATGTTCACTAAATTGTGGCGATGAATGCACAACTATGTGATATTGAGAACAATTGATTGTACACTTTGGATGATTGTATGGTATGTGAATATAGCTCAATAAAACTGCATTAAGAAAAAAAGAATATTGGGCTCCCTTTCACCTCAGCTCCCAAAGTGTATCATTTGGGGAGATGCAGGATGTTAGCATTTTTTATCCTGCTCCATGCTACTTGTCACTGAGGCTAAATTCCAGGGAAGTGTTGCTGTGAAGTGGGGGATTTCTTCTACTGCTCAGTCTTCACTTATGGGAAGGAAGCTCTATTTTGGGTGTGGTGCTGCTGAGAATATTGGAACCCTGATTGCTCTTAACCCAGCTCATGGTGTGGGGGTTCCACACCGAGAGAGGCAAGTCAAGGAGACCTGTGGCTACTGTCGCCCTGCTTTCACTGAAATCTCAGTTCCTAAAATGAGGATGTCACTCAGAAGCACACCATTGTCCCTGCCTGCAGCACTAGAGCCGGGGCTAAGAAATTTTGTCCAGGGAGAGAAGCAGGCCTTAGAGCAGAGAGCTCCAAATCTCCCTGCAAAGGAAGTGACTTCATTTGCAATAGAGTGTGAAGAAGTTCAAACCTATTGGTGCTCTCAAAGTTGTGACAAAAAGCAAGTCAAGGAAGGTTGATAGATTCTTGGAGATATAGACTAACCTGAAGGCCTACTGGTTTACTGGAGAGAAAGGGGAACAGGGACAACTGGAACTCTCCTGTTGTCAGAATATATCTCAAACACTGGTCTTCAGTAACTGTCCTTTCAAAGAAGTCCTTATTTGATTGGATCTGTTTATGAAACAATTTATAGTCTCCACAATTTAGGACATTGTTGAAGATAATAGAGCCGTAAGTGAGCAATTAGTGGCGCTTACCTGCTGGGAATGGTCAGGGAAAGAGACAGTCAAAAAGAGGCTTGTGAAGCGACTGTCATCCTAAGGTGACTGTGGTCAGACCGAAGGATGCAGTGCTGAGGGGCAACATTGGGGCTTTACACTAGAAGGGAGTGGGTGAAGGTGGAATAGACTTCTCTAAAACAATTCAGTCAGTAACTAAACAAAAAACAGGCAATAACAATAAGAAGCCCCTTAGAGGAGACCAGTACCCAGACTTGTTACGGTATATTATGTGAAGTGTCTTTTCCAAAACAAGTCATGAGATACACAAAGTAACAGGAAAGAACAAACCATATTTCTGGAAAAAAGCAGGAAACAGAAACTGCCTGTGAGAGTGACTAGATGTTGGATATAATAAAGACTTCAAAGTAACCGTTAAAAATATGTTCAAAGAGCTAAAGGAAATTATGATTAAAGTTGTAAAGGAAGGTATGTTGACAGTGTTGCATCAAATGGCAAATATCAAGAAAGACAGAAGTTATTTAAAAAGAAGCAAATGGAAATTCTAGAGTTGAAAAGTATAGTAATGGAAATAAAGTATTCACTAGAGGGGCTCAACAGTGGATTTGAACTGGCAGAAGAAAGATTTAGCAAATTTAAAGATAAGTTGATTGAGATTGTGCAAGACAAAGAAGAGAGGGATAAAAAAATGAAGGAAAATTAACAGAGCCTCAGAGAAATGTGAAACACCATTAAGTGCACAACATAAGCATAAAAGAAATACCTGAAGGAGAGGAGAGAGAGAGAAAGAAAAAAAAATATTTGAAGAAACTATGTCTGAAAATTTCCCAAATTAATTGAAAAATGAACTGACACATTCAGGAAGCTCAGTGAATCCAAGAAGGATAAATTCAGAGAGATCCACAAATAAACACAAAGGAAAAATGCTGAAACTCTGAGACAAAGGGAGAATCTTGAAAACTGCAAGAGAAAAACAGCTCATCACCAACAAGGGAACCCCAATAAGATTAACAGCTTACTTCTCCTCAGAAACAGTAGAGCCAGGAGGCAATGGGATGACATATTCAAAAGATGGCTTTTGAAAGTTATCTTTCAAAAATGAAGGCAAAATAAAGACATTCCAAGAAATACAAAAGCTAGAGAACTTGTTGCTAGCAGACCCACCTTACAAACAACACTCCTTTAGTGAATGCAGGTGATTCCAGATTCCACTGGGGAAAAAAAAGAGCACCAGTAAAAGCAATTAGATAATTACAGAAGACTGTATAAATGCATACTTCTCCTTTATTCTCTTAATTGATTTAAAAATCAGTTGCATAAAACAATATGTATATAGTGTATTGTTCTACCTATAATATATGGAAATATAGTATATTTGCCAAAAATAGTACAAAGGAAGTGGGTGGGAGCAAAGCTGTATTGGACTAAGGAAATGACTCCAAATGGTAACTCAAATTCAGAAAAACAAATGAATGGAACCAGAAATGACCAATAAAATGGCTAATATAACAAAAGTTGTAAATACATACTTGCTCTCCTTTCTTATCTTAGCTTCTTTAAAAGGCATAAGATTGTATAAAGTAATTATTATAACAAGATATCATTGGCTTTTTAATATTTATAGACACAATGTGTATAACAATAAGCCACAAAATGAGGACAAGGGGAGTGGAGCTATATAGGGGTAATGTTTCTATATCTCCCTGGAATTAAGTTAGTATAAATCTGAAGCTGATTTTCATAAGATGTATATGGTAAGCCACTAAGGAAATAACTTTTTAAAGTGAAAAATACTATTAAAGGATAGAAAATACGTTAGAAAATGTTCACTTAATGCAAAATAAAGCAGTAAAAGAGGAATAGAAAATAAAAAAAAAAAAAAAAACGAGACATATAGAAAACAAATTAACCCAATTGTATCAATAATAACATGAGATGTGAATGGATTAAGCAATCCAGTCAGAAGACAGATTGTCCAACTGGATAAAAAGGAAGATCCAACTGTATGCTCTTGACATGAGACACACTTTAAAATAGATTGAAAGTAAAAGGATATATAAATTTATATCATGCAAACAACAACCACAAGAAAGCTGGAGTGGGCTATCCCAATATCAGATAAACTTGAAAACAAAAAAATATTTCAAAAGATGAAGATTACTTTATTTATAATAACTGTGTTAATACATCAAGAACATACAAAATTTACACATATTCATATATATACATATATACATCTAATAACAAAGCACCAAAATGAAGCAAACCCTGACAGAAATGAAGAGAAATAGATAAATTCAACAGTAGTAGTTGTATACTTCAATATTCCAATTTTAGTAATGGACAGACTAGATAGAAGATCAACTAGGAAATAGTAGACTTGAACAACATAGTAAACCACCTAGACTTAAGATACGTGTGGACCACTCCACCCAATAACAATGGAATATACATTCTTCTCAAGTGCACTTAGAACATTCTCCAGAATATGCCATATGCAAGGCCATAAAACAAACCTCAATTAATTTAAAAAGTTAGAAATGTCAAAGTGTTTTATAAAACCACAGTGGCATGAAATTAAATCAGTAGCAGAAAGAAATTTACAGAAACACAAATATGTGGAAATTAAACAACACACTCCTAAATAACCATGGGTCAATGAAGAAATCAAAAGTTAAATCAGAAAATACTTTAAGGATGAATGAAACTTAAGGAATCCAGCAAAAGCAGTACTCAGAGGAATAGTTATAGCTGTAAATGCCTATATAAATAAAGGAAGTAAAATCTCAATACCTGATCTTCCACTATAAGACACTTGAAAAAGAAGTGTAAAGTAAACCGAAAGCAAGCAGAAAGAAGGAAATAATAAAGATTAGAGCAGAAATTAATGAAATAGAGAATAGAAAAACAGTAGAGAAAATCAATGAAACAAAAAGATGGTTCTTCAAAAAGATAACAAAATTGACAAACCTTTAGCTAGATTGTTGAAGAAAATGGAGGGAGGACTCAAATTATAGAATCAGAAGTGAAAGATGGGACAATAGTACCAGCCTTTCAAAAATAAAAAGTATTGTAAAGAAATATAAACAATTGTATGCCAATAAATTAGAAGACTTTGATGAAAGGGACAGTTTCCTTGAAAGACACAAACTACAAAAACTGACTCAAGAAGAAATAGACAATATGAACAGACCTATAACAAGTGAAGAGTTTAAATTAGTAATATAAAAAACTCCCCACAAGGGAAATCCCAGGCATGGCTTCATTGGTGAATTCTGCCAAATACCTAAAGAAAAAGTAATATCGATTCTTCAAACACTTTAGAAAATACAAGAGAAGATAATATCTCCTCACTCATTCTTTAAGACCAGTGTTTTCCTGAAACCAAAACCAAAAACATCACAAGACAAGAAAACTAGAGATTAATATTCCTTTTGAAAACAAATGTAAAAATCCTCAACAAAATACTAGCAAACCTAGAAAGAAATACCGGAAATTGTTGAACTGCAACCCAGTAGCCTTGGTTCTTGAAGACGATTGTATAACTATAGAGCTTACACACTGTGACTGTGTGATTGTGAAAACCTTGTGGCTTCCACTCCCTTTATCCAATGCATGGACAGATGAGTAGAAAAATGGAGACAAAAATTAAATGAATAATAGGGAGCAATGGGAAATATGGGATGTTTTGGGTACTCTTTTTTTTATTTTGTTCTTTTTTTTTGAGTAATGAAAATGTTCAGAAATTGTGGTGATGAGTGCACAACTATATGATGGTACGTTGAACAATTGATTGTGCACTTTGGATGATTGTATGATATGTGAATATATCTCAATAAAATTGAATTAAAAAAATACTAGCAAACCAAAAACAGCCAAAGAATTATACACTGTGACCCAGTGAAATTTATCCCAGGAATGTATGGTTGGTTTAACATCCAAAATCAATTAATGTAACACTCCATATCAAAAGAATTAAACAAACAAACAAACAAACAAAAACCCCACATCATCATCTCAATAGTCACAGAGAAAGCATTTGATACAATCCAACATCCTTTCAGGATAAAAAACACAAAACAAACTAATAATAGAAGGGTATACCCTCAACCTGATGAGAGGCATCTACGAAAATGTATCTAACATTCTTTTTTTTTCTTTTTAATATATTTTTATTGTGAACTTTAATATATGTACATAACAGTAATAATTTTCTAAGTGTGATTTAACAAGTAGATAGCAAATTTCGGAGAATGTTATGGATTACAATTCTACAATTTCAGTTATTTCCATTATTGTAAAATATAACATATATACAGAAAGGTATTAACTTTCATTTATATGGCTCCAGTGACTCAACTTAGACCCCCCCCGAATGGGCGGAGCAACACCTCCATGGAAATTATCCAGTCAGAGTCATCACCCACAGCTGGGTGGGGCACATTCCAAAGAAACACTCAAAGAATTACAGTCTAATCAACACTGATAATGTCTGCCCACACAAGATTACATCAAAGATAATGGTGTTTGGGAGACACAATACATTCAAACTGGCACAGGTAGTTTTTCCATATACCACTCTGTTGTTAACTCTTTGTACCAGTGTCATACTTTATAAGCATACCATGCCAACAATTGTCTTTGTAGTGCTACACTGTGGGTTACATGCTTTTAAATAGCCACTTTTGAATGTGACACTTCAATGTGGCACTGATACTTATGATCCCATTAACAAACTATAATCACACCTGTCCATTTCCATACCATTAAGTTCCCCTCATTATCATGTCTGTACATGTTAGATTATCATTCCCACTTCATTAGCTTCTCTCTACCTCTAGATCCCCTATATTCTACATTATAAGACACTGATTTTACATTGTTCATGGAGTTACATTAGTGGTAACATACAGTATACTCTGTTTGTGTCTAGCTTATTTCATTCAGCATTGTGTCTTCAAGATTCATCCACGTTGTCATATGTTTCAAGACTTCATTCCTTCTTACTTCTGTGTAATATTCCATCATATGTATATACCACATTTTGTTTATCTACTCTTCTGTTGAAAGACACTTGGATTGTTTCCATCTCTTGGCAATTGTGAACAATGCAGCTGTGAACATCAGTGTGCAAATGTCTGTTCATGTCACTGCTTTCAGATCTTCTAGGTATATACCAGCATGTGAAATTGCCAGATCATAGGATAACTTGATATCTAGTTTCCTGAGGAATGGCCAAACTGTCTTCCACAGCAGCTGTACCATTTATACAGTCCCACCAGCAGTGATTAAGAGTTCCAATTTCTCCACATCCTCTCCAGCATTTTTAGTTTTCTGTTTCTTTAATGACAGCCATTCTTATTGGTGTGAGATGATATCTCATTGTGGTCTTAATTTGAATTTCCCTAATATGAATATGAACATTTTTTGATGTGTTTTTTAGCCATTTGTAATTCCTCTTTGGAGAAATGTGTTTTCATATCTTTTGCCCGTTTTGTAATTGTGCTATTTATACTATTGTTGTTGAGTTGTAGGATTTCTTTATATATGCAAGGTATCAGGCTCTTATCAGATACATGGTTTCCAAATATTTTCTCCCATTGCATTGGCTGCCTCTTCACCTTCCTGACAAATTTCTTTGAGGTACAGATGCTTTTGATTTTCAGGAGTTCCCACTTATCTATTTTTTTCTTTCATTGCTTGTGCTTTTGGTGTAAAGTCTAAGAAACAACCTCCTAATGCTAGGTCTTGAAGATGTTTTCCTACATTATCTTCTAGGAATTTTATGGTACTGAGTCTTATATTGAGGTCTTTGATCCATTTTGAGTTAATTTTTGTATAGGGTATGTGGTATGGGTCCTCTTTCATTCTTTTGGCTATGGATATCCAGTTCTCCCAGCCCCATTTTTTGAAGAGACTGTTCTGTCCCAGTTCAGTGGATTTGGGGGCCTTATCAGAAATCAGTCAGCTGTAGATCTGGAGGTCTATTTCCGAAATCTCAATTTGATTCCACTGATCAATATGTCTATCTTTGTGCCAATACCATGCTGTTCTGACTACTGTGGCTTTATAGTAAGCTTCAGAGTTAGGAAATGTAAGTCCTCCCACTTCATTTTTCTTGATTAGAATGTTTTTGGCAATTTGAGGCCCCATTCTCTTCCAAATAAATTTAATAAGTAGCTTTTACAAGTCTGCAAAGTAGGTTGTTGGAATTTTGATTGGAATTGCATTGAATCTGTAGACCAGTTTGGGTAGAATTGACATCTTAACAACATTTAGCCTTCCTCTTCATGAACTTGGAATATCTTTCCATCTCTTTAGGTCCCCTTTTATTTCTTTTAGTAAAGTTATGTAATTCTCTTTGTAGAGATCTTCTGCATCCTTGGTTAAGTTTATTCCTAGATATTTGATTTCTTTAGTTGGCTGTGGAAATTTTTTCTTGAGTGTCTCTTCGGTTAGTTCATTTCTAGTGTATAGGAACGTTACTGATGTTTGCACATTAATGTTGTATCCTGCCACTTTACTGAGTTTGTTTATTAGCCCAAGTAATCTGTGTCATTGATTTCTCAGGATTTTCCAAATATACAATCATATCATCTGCAAATAAGGACAATTTTTACTTCTTCCTTTCCAATTTGGATGCCTTTTATTTCTTTGACTTGCTGGATTGCTCTGGCTCGAACTTCTAGCACAATGTTGAATAATAGTGGTGACAGTGGGCATTCTTAGCTCATTCCCGATCTTAGGTGGAAGGCTTTCATTGTCTTGCCATGGAGTACTCTGCTGGCTGTGGGTTTTTCCATATATGACCTTTATCGTATTGAGGAAGTCTCCTTAAATTCTACCTTTTGAAGTATTTTTATTAAAAAAGGATGCTAAACTTTGTTGAATGCCTTTTCAGCATCTATTGGGATTATCCTTTGACTTTTCCCTTTCGATTAGTTAATGTGTTGTATTACATTGATTTTCTTATGTTGAACCACCCTTGCGTGCCTGGGTTGAACCCCACTTGGTCATGGTGTATGATTTTTTTCATGTGTCTTTGGATTCAGTTTGCAAGTATTTTGTTGAGCATTTTTGCTTCTAGGGAGATCGGCCTGAAGTTTTCCTTTCTTGTAGCATCATTTTTGGTTTTGGTATTAGAGCGATGTTAGCTTCATACAGTCAGTTAGGTAGTGTTCCATTTTCTTCAATTTTTTTAAAGAGTTTTAGCAGGAATGGTGTCAGTTGTATTTCGAAAGTTTGGTAAAATTCCCGGGTGAAGCCATCTGGCCCTGGGCTTTTATTTGTAGGAAGCCTTTTAATGACTGATTGGATCTCTTTACTTGTGATTGGTTTGTTGAGGTCTTCTGTTTCTTCTTGGGTGAGTCTAGGCTGTTCAGTTGTTTCCAGCAAATTATCCATTTCTTCTGAATTGTCTAGTTTGTTGGCATACAGTTGTTTAAGCAGCCTTTTGTGATATTTTTTAATTTCTTCAGGGTCCCCAGTAATGTCTTCCCTCTCATTTTGATTTTGTTTTTTTGGGTCCTTTCTCTTTTTGACTTTGTCAGTTTAGCTAAGGGTTTGTCAATCTTGCTGATCTTCTCAGTGAACCAATTTTTCATTTTATTTATGCTCTCTATTGTTTTTTGTTGTTGTTCTCTATATCATTTATTTCTGCTTTAATCCTTGTTATTTCTTTTCCTCTACTTGCTTTAGGTTTAGTTTGATGATCGTTCTCTAGCTTCTTCAGTTGTTCCATTAGTTCTTTGATTTTAGCTCTTTCTTCCTTTTTAATGTATGCAGTTAGAGCTATAAATTTTCCCCTCAGCACCACCTTCACTGCATCCCATAAGTTTTGATATGTTGTGTCCTCGTTTTCATTAGTTTCTAGATATTTGGCAGTTTCTCTTGCAATTTCTTCTTTGACCCACTGATTGTTGGGAGTGTGGTGTTTAACCTCCACATATTTTTGAATGTTCTGGTTCTTTGATGGTTATTCTTCTAGTTGTATTCCGTTCTGGTCAGAGAATGTGCTTTGAATAATTTCAATCTTTTTAAATTTATTGAGGCTTGTTTTATGCTCCAGCATATGATTTATCCTGGAGAATATTCCATGAGCACTCAAGAAGAATGTATATCCTGCTATCTTGGGATGTAGTGCTCTATATATGTTTGTTAAGTCTAATTCATTTAAATTGTTTAGATTCTCAGTTTCCTTATTGGTCTTCTTTCTGGTTGTTTTATAGAAGAGAGTGGTGTATTAAAGTCTCCCACAAGTAAAGTCTCACCATTGAGTACTCTGCTGGCTGTGGGTTTTTCCATATATGCCCTTTATCATATTGAGGAAGTCTCCTTCAATTCCTACCTTTTGAAGTATTTGTATTAAAAAAGGATGCTGAACTTTGTTGAATGCTTTTTCAGCATCTATTGAGATTATCATTTGACTTTTTCGTTTCAATTAGTTGTGTTGTATTACATTGATTTTCTTATGTTGAACCACCCTTGCTTGCCTAGAAACATCTATTGCTTCCTTCAGTTTTGCCAGTGTTTGTCTCATGTATGTTGGAGCACCTTGATTGAGTACATAAACATTTATGATTGTTATTTCTTCATGGTAAATTTTTCCTTTTATTAGTAGATAGTGTCTTTTTTTTCTCTAATAACATCTTTGCATTTAAAGTCTATTTTATCTGAAATTAGTATTGCTACCCCTGCTTTCTTTTGGCTGTAGTTTGCATGGAATATTTTTTTCCATCCTTTCACTTTAAATTTCTTTGTTTCGCTGGGTCTAAGATGAGTCTCTTGTAAACAACATATTGATGGTTCCTATTTTTTAATCCATTCTGCCAATCTGTATCTTTTAATTGGGGAATTTAATCCATTCACATTCAATGTCATTACTGTTAAGGCTGTTCTTGAGTCAGCCATCTTATCCTTCGGTTTTTATTTGTCCGATATACTCCCCCCCGCCTCTATTTCCTTTAAGGTACCCTTACTAAAACTCTTCAGTTCTGTGCCCTTCTCCTGACCTCTCTCTCCTCTCTTTTTTTCTCAGCCAGTAGAGCTCCCTTTAGTATTTCTTGTAGGGCAGGTCGCTTGTTAACAAATTCTCTCAGCATTTGTTTGTCTGTGAAATTTTAAACTCTCCGTGAATTTTGAAGGAGAGCTTTGTTGGATAAAGACTTCTTGGCTGGCATTTTTCTCTTTTAGAATTTTAAATATGTCTTACCACTGCCTTCTCGCCTCCATGGTGCCCACTGGGTAGTTAGTATGTAGTCTTATGTTGTTTCCCTTGTATGTGGTGAATCACTTCTCACTGCTTTCAGAAGTTTCTCCTTCTCTTCAGCATTTGACAGTTTGATCAGAATAGGTCTTGGAGTGGGTTTATTTGGATTTATTCTATTTGGAGTTCTTTAGGCACCCTTGATTTGCATATTTTTGTTGTTTAGAAGGGTAGGGAAGTTTCCCTAACAATTTCTTTGAACTCTCTTCCTAGCCCTTTACTCTTCTCTTCACCTTCTGGAATATCCAGTGATTCTTACATATATGTGCTTCATGTTGTCCATCCTTTTCCTGAAGTCCGTTTCACATTTTTTTATTTTTTTCACCATTTGTTCTATGTGCTTTTGTATTTCATCATCTTGTCCTCTAGTCCACTAAGTTGTTCCTCTGCCTCTTCAAATCTGATGTTTTGTTTGTCAAGTATATTTTTAATTTGATCAACAGTATCTTATAATTCCTAAGGTCTGCTATCTTTTTAATTCACCCTTTCAGATTCTTCTTTATGCTCTTCTAGGGTCTTCTTGATGTCCTTTATGTCCTTAGCCATCTTATTGAAGTAGTTTTGGAGATTTGTGTGTACTTCTTTGATTAATTGCTCCAATTTCTTTGTCTCCTCTGGCTTTTTAATTTGGTGTTTTGGGTTGTCCATATTTTCTGGTTTCTTCATATGCTTTTTGATTTTCTGTTGTTGGCCTGGTGGCATTTGCTTATCTTGATAAGGTTATTTTAGGATATGCAGGATTATTTGAACATTTTTCTATACTTTGGCAAAGCTACAGCTTGGTGGAGTGCACTTTCCCTGTTCTACCAGCAGATGGCGCTCTTGAGCCACTTCTTACCCTCCAGCCAGTTCTCCCCCAAATTTGTCTATGCACTGAGCAGCATCCAAACTGGGTAGACGTCCAGTCCGCTTCCCAATTTTCCATCTGTGTGGGGACTGCCCACCCTGTGGGAGGGGAGTAGGTCCTATGCACTTTTTCAGGAAGTCTGCTTCAGGGTACAGTGGTCCCAACAGTTCCCAGATCTGCCGGTGGACTACTCTTGCACTGTGGAGCTGCACATCTCACCTTCCAGCTCAGATACCCCACAGACCCTGTCTGCCCTGTGTCCATGAGTCCCTGGAGTTGGAGAGGTGCTCCTGGCATTTCCATGGTGTGCCCTTGCCTCTTGGCTGTGCACCCCACAGGCGTCCATGGAGGAAGAGTGGTTGCAGTCACAAGACTGCCGAATCCTGAGTTCCTTCATCGGAACTCTCAACCTTGGAGCTATGAAGGGTTATCTCCCCAGCCAACTGTTAAGATGGGTGCATTGGGCATGGAAAACTGCCCCCATCCACACTTGTCTGTCAGCTCCAACCACCAGTCCCCAGCACGGGGGCTCTTGGCTAGCTGCTGTGAAGGATGCACGGAGTGTAGAAGACTGCTCCAGTCACCCATCCCTGGCAGTATTCCAGGCTGAACACTCACCCATCCTAAATGCGTCTCTTGGCTTCTCCAACTACTTCCTCACTGTGTGGTGTAGAAGTCCCTGCCTGGCCAGTGGCACCCAGAACTGATGTTCTGGGGCACTTTCTGTCCTTTATCTAGTGTTTTTCATGGAGCAGAACTTTGCTCTGTCTCTCCTAATCCACCATCTTCCCGGAAACTCTTAACATTACTTTAATGGTGAAAGCCTTGATGCTCTCCCCCTAAGATTAGGGGCAAGTCAAGGATGTCTATGCTTGCCACTTAAATAGTATACTATACATTCTAGCCTGAGCACTTAGACAAGAGAAAGAAATAAATGGCATCAGATTGAAAAAGAAGAAGTAAAATGATCTCTAGTCATAATGATAGTATCTTATATATAGAAAATTCTAGGGAATCCACTAGAAACTATTAGCACTAATAAACAAGTTCAGCATAGTTGCAAGGTACAAAGGTCAGTATAAAAATCAATTTTTATATAGACTTCCAATAAACAATCCAAAATTGAAATCATGTAAACAATTTGCTTTGCAATAGAATCAAAACCTGTAAATACTCAGGGATAAAGTTAACAAAAGAAGTGTAAGACTTATACTCTGAAACTATAAAACATTGTTGAAAGAAATGAAAGATAGAAATAAATGGAAAAATATCCTGTGTTTATAAGATTTACTATTTTTAAGATGGCAATACACCCCACATTGATCTACAATATCAACACAATCCCTATCAGAATCCTATGTGGTTTCTCTGTGGAAATTGACAAATTAATTCTAAAATTCATATGGATTTGCAAGAGACCAGAATATCCAAAATAATTTTGAAAAAGAACATAGTTAGAGGACTCACACATCCCTATTTCAAAACTTGTTACAAAACAGCAGTAATCAAGACAATATAGTACTGGCATAAGGATAAACATATAGACCAATGGAATAGAATTGAGAATCCAGAAATAAACCCATGTTAATATAGTCAACTGATTTTTTTTTTATACAGGCCCCAAGACCATTCAATAGGGAAAGAATATTATTTTCAATAGATGGTGCTAGGACAACTGGATAGCCAATACATGAGAATGAAATTGGACTCTTACCTCACACCATGACAAAAATTAACTCAAAATGGATTGGAGACCTAAACGTAAGCTAAAACTGTAAAACTCTTAGAAAAAAACTTAGGGGTGAATCTTCATGATCTTGGATTTAGCACTAGGTTCTTAGATATGATACAAAAAGCACAAGCAGCAAAAGAATACATAGATAAATTGGACTCATTAAAATTAAAAACTTTTGTATGTCAAAGGACACTATCAAGAAAGTGAAATGACAACTCACATAATGGGAGAAAATATTTTCAAATTATATCTAATAAAGGAATTGTATCTAGAATATATCACAAATTCTTACAACTCAATAATAAAAAGACAACCCAGTTTAAAACTAAGCAAAGGATCTGAATGGCATTTCTCCAAATAAGATGTACAAATGGACAATAAACACATGAAAACATGCAGAAAATCATTAGTTATCTAGGAAATGTCAATCAAAATCTCAAGATACCACTTCAGTCCCACCAAGATGGCTGTAATAAAAAACAATGAAAAATATTAAGTGTTGTTGAGTATCTGGAGAAATAGGAACCCTCAGCTACTGCTGGAAGGAATGTAAAATGGTGCAGCTACTTTGGAAAACAGTTTGGCATTTTCTTAAAAGCTTAAACATGGAGTTACTGTGTTTACTCCTAGGTATCTACCCAAGAGAAATAAAAACATATCCACACAAAAACCTCTACACTAATGTTTATTTCAGCATTATTCATAAAAGCCAAAAGGTAGAAACAATCCAAATGTCTGCAACTGATGAATGGATAAACAAAATGTGGTATATCTATACAATGGGATATTATTCAGCTTTTAAAAGGAATGAAATACTAATGCAGCTGTAACATAGATGAACCTTGAAAACATCATGCTGAGTGACAGAAACTAGTCACAAAAGACCAAAGGATCACAAAAGACACAAAAGATCACATATTATATGATCCCGTTTATATGGAAATGTCCAGAATAGGCAAATCTATAAAGACAGAAAATAGATTAGTGGTTAATTTAGGGCTGGGGCAGGATAGGAAGGTGATAGCTAAAGGGTACTGGATTTTGTTTGAAATTGTTCTAAAATGGACTTTGGTGATAATTGCACATATCTGTGAACATGCTAAAAATCATTGTACACTTTAAATGGGTGAATTGTATGGTATGTGCAACAGTAAAGCTTTATATAAAAGAATAGCCAAGCCAAGTCATTAAAACAAGCCCAAGAAAAGACATCCCTAAGCTGACACCTTAGATTTTAAAAGGTGACCATTGCTATTAGTTTGAAAGTGAAGTTTAAAAAAGAAAAACGTGTAACAGGCCCTATCAGATTCCATCAGGTATTCTATGATAAAAGGTTTCAATGCCATAGCTGAAATCCTGTTTCTTTCAAACAGTATATAAAATGCTTCTAAAAGAACTTTGAATACATTACTCTAAGTGATGTTAGGCCACATGTTGTATGATTCCATTCATATGAAATATCCAGAATGGGCAATGCATAGTGACAGAAAGTACATTAGTGGTTTGCAGGGGCTAGGGGAAGGTGGGGAATGAGAATTACTGCTACTGAGTTTGAAGTTTCTTTTGGGGGTGATGAAAATGTTTTAAAATTAGGTAGCAATGATGGTTGCCCAAATGTCAATTTTTTAAATTTAATTTTATTGAGATTGTTCACACACCATACAATTATACAGAGATCCAAAATGTACAATTAGTTGCCCATGGTACCATCATACAGCTGTGTATCCATCACCACAACTAATTTTTTTTCAATTTTTAGAACATTTTCATTACTCCAGGAAAGAAATAAAGATGGAAAAGGAAAGCTCAAATCTTCCCATACCCCTAACCACCCCCTTCCATTATTAACTCATAGTATTGGTATAGTACGTTTGTTACTGTTGATGAAAAATGATAAAATACTACTAACTGTAGTACATAGTTTACAATAGGTATATTTTTCCCTATATATCCCTCTGTTACTAACTTCTAGTTATAGTATCATACATTTGCTCTAGTTCATGAAAGAGATTTCTGATATTTGTACAGTTAATCATGGACATTGCCCACCACAAGATTCACTGTTTCATGCATTCCCATATTTTAAACTCCAGGTTTCCTTTAGGTAACATACGTGACTCTGAGCTTCCCCTTTCCACTACATTCATATGCCATTCAGCACTGTTTGTTATTCTTACAACGTGCTGCCATCACCTCTGTCCATTTCCAAACAGTTCACCCTAGTTGAACATTCTGCTCATAATAAGCATCTGCTCCCCATTCTTTAGCCTTGTTCTATATCCTGATAACTTATCTTTCTTGTCTATGAATTTACATATTATAATTAGTTCATATCAGTGAGATCATGCTATATTTGCCCTTATGTGTCTGAGTTATTTCACTCAATATAGTGCCCTCAAGGTTTCTTCATCAACCCATTTTTTTTTAAGACGGTTTTGTTCACCCACCATACATTCCATCCTAACTAAACAATCATTGGTTCCGTATAGTCACATATTTATGTATTCACTACCATCACCACTATCTATATAAGGACATCTCCATTTCTTCCACAAAGAAGGAGAAATAGTCAAAGAAAGTAGAGAGACAAAAGAAAAAGAAAAAAATAAAGAAAAAAAAAATAACTACAAAGCAATAAAAGGAAAGATAGAATTAAACTAAAGTAGAATAAAAGCGTCAGACAACATCCCCAATGGAAGGGTTCCATACGCCTCCCTTATGTGCCCCTCTTATAGATGCTTAGCTTTGGTATATTGCCTTGGTTACATTACAGGAAGCATAATACAATGTTTCTGTTACCTGTAGTCTCCAGTTTGCATTGATTGTATTTTTCCCCCAATACCACCCTATTTTTTTTTTTTGTCTTAAAACAAGAGCAATTTATTGTCTCACAGTTCGAGAGGCTGCAAGTCCAAAATCTGCAGAGAAGAATCTGCCCCTCGCCTCTCTCCTGGCTGCTTGCAGTGGATGGCAGTCCTCAGCATTCCTTGGCTTGTGGCAACATCACTTAATCTCTGCCTCCATATTCCCATGCTGTCTTCTCTTTCTGTATCTGTCTCTTCACATGGCATTTTTAACCCGTGTCTACCTGTGTCCAAATTTCCCCTTCTCGTAAGGATGCCAGTCATATTGGGGTAATGGCCCACCCTCCTCCATTATGACCTCATCTTTTTTTTTTTTTTAATCTTCATTTATTGAGATATATTCACATACCATGCAGTCATACAAAACAAATCGTACATTCGATTGTTCACAGTACCATTACATAGTTGTACATTCATCACCTAAATCAATCCCTGACACCTTCATTAGCACACACACAAAAATAACAAGAATAATAATTAAAGTGAAAATGAGCAATTCAAGTAAAAAAGAACACTGGGTACCTTTGTCTGTTTGTTTCCTTCCCCTGTTTTTCTACTCATCCATCCATAAACTAGACAAAGTGGAGTGTGGTCCTTATGGCTTTCCCAATCCCATTGTCACCCCTCATAAGCTACATTTTTATACAACTGTCTTCGAGATTCATGGGTTCTGCGTTGTAGTTTGATAGTTTCAGGTATCCACCACCAGCTACCCCAATTCTTTAGAACCTAAAAAGGGTTGTCTAAAGTGTGCGTAAGAGTGCCCACCAGAGTGACCTTTCAGCTCCTTTTGGAATCTCTCTGCCACTGAAGCTTATTTCATTTCCTTTCACATCCCCCTTTTGGTCAAGAAGATGTTCTCCGTCCCACGATGCCAGGTCTACATTCCTCCCCAGGAGTCATATTCCACATTGCCAGGGAGATTCACTCCCCTGGGTGTCTGATCCCACGTAGGGGGGAGGGCAGTGATTTCACCTTTCAAGTTGGCTTAGCTAGAGAGAGAGGGCCACATCTGAGCAACAAAGAGGCATTTGGGAGGAGGCTCCTAGGCACAATTAAAGGGAGGCCTAGCCTCTCCTTTGCAGCAACCGTCTTCCCAAGGGTAAAACCTATGGTAGGGGGCTCAACCCATCAAACCACCAGTCCCCTATGTCTGTGGTCATGTTAGCAGCCATCGAGGTGGGGTAGGCCAATACCCCTGCATTCTCCACAGGCTCCTCAAGGGGGCACTACATATTTTTTTCCTTGTTATTCTTTTTTTTTTTAACTTTCCCTTCTTTTTTAAATCAACTGTGTGAAAAAAAAAGTTAAAAAAACACAAACATACAATAAAAGAACATTTCCAAGAGACCATAACAAGGGAGTAAGAAAAAGGCAACTAACCTAAGATAACTGCTTAACTTCCAACCTGTTCCTACTTTACCCCAAGAAAGTTACCTAATATAGCAACATTTCTGTGAACTTGTTCCTACTATATCCATCAGAAATTAACAGACCATAGTCATTCCTGGGCATCCCCAGAACGTTAAATAGCTTATCTGTTCTTCTTGGATTATTGTTCCCCCTTCCTTAATTGCTCTCTATTGCTAGTTCCCCTACATTCTACATTATAAACCATTTGTTTTACATTTTTCAAAGTTCACATTAGTGGTAGCATGTAATATTTCTCTTTTTGTGCCTGGCTTATTTCGCTCAGCATTATGTCTTCAAGGTTCATCCATGTTGTCATATGTTTCACGAGATCGTTCCTTTTTACTGCCGTGTAGTATTCCATCGTGTGTATATACCACATTTTATTTATCCACTAATCTGTTGAAAGACATTTGGGTTGTTTCCATCTCTTGGCAATTGTGAATAATGCTGCTATGAACATTGGCGTGCAGATATCTGTTCGTGTCACTGCTTTCCAATCTTCCGGGTATATACCGAGAAGTGCAATCGCTGGATCGAATGGTAACTCTTTATCTAGTTTTCTAAGGAACTGCCAGACTGACTTCCAGAGTGGCTGAACCATTATACAGTCCCACCAACAGTGAATAAGAGTTCCAATTTCTCTACATCCCCTCCAGCATTTGTAGTTTCCTGTTTGTTTAATGGCAGCCATTCTAATCGGTGTGAGATGGTATCTCATTGTGGTCTTAATTTGCATCTGTCTAATAGCTAGTGAAGCTGAACATTTTTTCATGTGTTTCTTGGCCATTTGTATTTCCTCTTCAGAGAACTGTCTTTTCATATCTTTTGCCCATTTTATAATTGGGCTGTCTGTACTATTGTCATTGAGTTGTAGGATTTCTTTATATATGCAAGATATCAGTCTTTTGTCAGATACATGGTTTCCAAAAATTCTTTCCCAATGAGTTGGCTGCCTCTTTACCTTTTTGAGAAATTCCTTTGGGGTGCAGAAACTTCTAAGCTTGAGGAGTTCCCATTTATCTGTTTTTTCTTTTCTTGCTTCTGCTTTGGGTGTAAAGTCTAGGAAGTGGCCACCTAATACAAGGTCTTGAAGATGTTTTCCTACATTATCTTCTAGGAGTTTTATGGTACTTTCTTTTATATTGAGATCTTTCATCCATTTTGAGTTAATTTTTGTGTAGGGTGTGAGGTAGGGGTCCTCTTTCATTCTTTTGGATATGGATATCCAACTCTCCCAGCCCCATTTGTTGAAAAGACCATTATGACTCAGTTCAGTGACTTTGGGGGCCTTATCAAAGATCAGTCGGCCATAGATCTGAGGGTATACCTCCGAATTCTCAATTCGATTCCATTGATCTATATGTCTGTCTTTGTGCCAGTACCATGCTGTTTTGGCAACTGTGGCTTTATAATAAGCTTCAAAGTCAGGGAGTGTAAGTCCTCCCACTTCGTTTTTCTTTTTTAGAGTGTCTTTAGCAATTCGAGGCATCTTCCCTTTCCAAATAAATTTGATAACTAGCTTTTCCAAGTCTGCAAAGTAGGTTGTTGGAATTTTGATTGGGATTACATTGAATCTGTAGATGAGTTTGGGTGGAATTGACATCTTAATGACATTTAGCCTTCCTATCCATGAACATGGAATATTTTTCCATCTTTTAAGGTCCCCTTCTATTTCTTTTAGTAGAGTTATGTAGTTTTCTTTGTATAGGTCTTTTACATCTTTGGTTAAGTTTATTCCTAGGTACTTGATATTTTTTAGTTGCTATTGAAAATGGTATCTTTTTCATGAGTGTCTCTTCAGTTTGTTCATTTCTAGCATATAGAAACATTACTGACTTATGTGCATTAATCTTGTATCCCGCTACGTTGCTAAATTTTTTTATTAGCTCTAGTAGCTGTATCGTCGATTTCTCAGGGTTTTCTAGATATAAGATCATATCATCTGCAAACAACGACAGTTTTACTTCTTCTTTTCCAATTTGGATGCCGTTTGCTTCTTTGTCTTGCCGGATTGCCCTGGCTAGCACGTCCAGCACAATGTTTAATAACAGTGGTGATAGCGAGCATCCTTGTCTTGTTCCTGATCTTAGAGGGAAGGCTTTCAATCTCTCACCATTGAGTACTATGCTGGCTGTGGGTTTTTCATATATGCTCTTTATCATGTTGAGGAAGTTTCCTTCAATTCCTACCTTTTGAAGTGTTTTTATCAAAAAGGGATGTTGGATTTTGTCAAATGCTTTTTCAGCATCTATTGAGATGAGCATTTGATTTTTCCCTTTCGAATTGTTAATGTGTTATAATACATTGATTGATTTTCTTATGTTGAACCATCCTTGCGTGCCTGGAATGAACTCCACTTGGTCATGGTGTATGATTTTTTTAATGTGTTTTTGGATTCGATTTGCAAGTATTTTGTTGAGGATTTTCGCATCTATATTTATTAGGGAGATTGGCTGGTAGTTTTCCTTTTTTGTAGCATCTTTGCCTGGTTTTGGTATTAGATTGATGTTAGCTTCATAAAATGAGTTAGGTAGTGTTCCATTTTCTTCAATGTTTTGAAAGAGTTTGAGTAAGATTGGTGTCAGTTCTTTCTGGAAAGTTTGGTAGAATTCCCCTGTGAAGCCATCTGGCCCTGGGCATTTATTTGTGGGAAGCTTTTTGATGACTGATTGGATCTCTTTGATTGTGATGGGTTGGTTGAGGTCTTCTATTTCTTCTCTGGTCAGTCTAGGTTGTTCATATGTTTCCAGGAAATTGTCCATTTCCTCTACATTCTCCAGTTTGTTGCCATACAGTTGTTCATAGTATCCTCTTATAATTTTTTTAATTTCTTCAGGATCTGCAGTTATGTCACCTTTCTCATTCATTATTTTGTTTATATGGGTCTTCTCTCTTTTTGATTTTGTCAGTCTAGCTAGGGGCTTGTCAATCTTGTTGATCTTCTCAAAGAACCAACTTTTGGTGATATTTATCCTCTCTATTGTTTTTTTCTTCTCTATGTCATTTATTTCTGCTTTAATCCTTGTTATTTCTTTTCTTGTACTTGGTTTAGGATTGGTTTGCTGTTCATTTTCTAGCTTCTTCAGTTGATCCATTAGTTCTTTGATTTTGGCTCTTTCTTCCTTTTTAATATATGCGTTTAGTGCTATAAATTTCCCCCTCAGCACTGCTTTTGCTGCATCCCATAGGTTTTGGTATCTTGTGTTCTCATTGTCATTTGTCTCTATATATTTAGCAATTTCTCTTGCTATTTCTTCTTTAACCCACTGATTGTTTAGGAGTTTGTTGTTTAACCTCCAGGTATTTGTGAATTTTCTCAGTCTCTGATGGTTATTGACTTCTAATTGTATTCCATTGTGGTCAGAGAATGTGCTTTGAATAATTTCAATCTTTTTAAATTTATTGAGGCTTGTTTTATGTCCCAGCATATGATCTATTCTGGAGAAAGTTCCATGAGCACTAGAAAAGTATGTGTATCCTGGTGATTTGGGATGTAATGTCCTGTATATGTCTGTTAAATCTAATTCATTTATCAGATTGTTTAGGTTTTCGGTTTCCTTATTGGTCTTCTGTCTGGTTGATCTATCTATAGGAGAGAGTGATGTGTTGAAGTCTCCCACAATTATTGTGGAAACATCAATTGGTTCCTTTAGTTTTGCCAGTGTTTCTCTCATGTATTTTGTGGCACCTTGATTGGGTGCATAGACATTTACGATTGTTATTTCTTCTTGTTGAATTGCCCCTTTTATTAGTATGTAGTGGCCTTCTTTGTCTCTCAGAACATCCCTGCATTTAAAGTCTATTTTATCTGAGATTAATATTGCTACACCTGCTTTCTTTTGGCTGTAGCTTGCATGAAATATTTTTTTCCATCCTTTCACTTTCAGTTTCTTTGTGTCCCTGTGTCTAAGATGAGTCTCTTGTACGCAACATATTGATGGTTCATTTTTTTTGATCCATTCTGCTAATCTGTATCTTTTAATTGGGGAGTTTAATCCATTTACATTCAACGTTATAACCGTGAAGGCATTTCTTGAATCAGCCATCTTATCCTTTGGTTTATGTTTGTCATATTTTTCCCCTCTCTATTAATATCCTTTATTGTACCCATAGAGAATCTCTTTAGTACTGAACCATTCTCCAACTCTCTGTCCTTTCTTTGTTTCTCTGTCTGTAGGGCTCCCTTTAGTCTGTCCAGTAGGGCAGGTCTCTTGTTAGCAAATTCTCTCAGCATTTGTTTGTCTGTGAAAAATTTAAGCTCTCCCTCAAATTTGAATGAGAGCTTTGCTGGATAAAGTATTCTTGGTTGGAAATTTTTCTCACTCAGAATTTTAAATATATCATGCCACTGCCTTCTTGCCACCATGGTGGCTGCTGAGTAGTCACTACTTAGTCTTATGCTGTTTCCTTTGTATGTGGTGAATTGCTTTTCTCTTGCTGCTTTCAGAACTTGCTCCTTCTCTTCTGTGTTTGGCAGTGTGATCAGAATATGTCTCGGAGTGGGTTTATTTGGATTTATTCTATTTGGAGTTCGCTGAGAATTTATGATTTGTGTATTTATGTTGTTTAGAAGATTTGGGAAGTTTTCCCCAACAATTTCTTTGAATACTCTTCCTAGACTTTTACCCTTTTCTTCCCCTTCTGGAACACCAATTAGTCTTATATTTGGATGTTTTATATTATCTATCATATCCCTGAGGTCCGTTTCGATTTTTTCAAATTTTTTCCCCATTCTTTCTTTTATGCTTTCATTTTCCATTCTATCATCTTCCAGGTCACTGATTCGTTGTTCAACTTCCTCTAGTCTTGTACTATGAGTGTCCAGAATCTTTTTAATTTGGTCAACAGTTTCTTTAATTTCCATAAGATCATCCATTTTTTTATTTAGTCTTGCAATGTCTTCTTTACACTCTTCTAGGGTCTTCTTGATATCCTTTGTATTCTGTACTATGGTCTCATTGTTCATCTTTAGTTCTTTGAGTAGTTGCTCTAGGTGCTGTGTCTCTTCTGATCTTTCGGTTTGGGTTCTTGGGCTTGGGTTATCCATATCGTCTGGTTTTTTCATATGCTTTATAATTTTCTGTTGTTTTTGGCCTCTTGGCATTTGCTGAACTTGATAGGGTTCTTTTAGGATTTGTAGACCAATTGAAGTCCTTATCTCTAATTTGTCAGATCTGCAGCTTCGTGGAGTACGCTTTCTCTAACCAACCAGCAGGTGGCATCCACGAGCCACCTGTTCTCCACAAGCCAGTTCTCCCCTGCTTAGCCTTCTTGGTGAGTGGGGGAGTGAGTCTTGTGGGGTCCAATTGGTGTACCAAGCTTGCGTGTGTAGTTGGTGTTGCCCGCCCTGTATATGGGGCGTGTTTCTGGGCAGTCAGGGAGGGGGGGTGGCTCTAACAATCAAATCTCTCTGGTGATCCTAGAGTTTTAAAGCTGCTGCAATAGTCTAATCCTTCAGTTCAGTCCTGCCACAGTTTGTCTCTGCCACTGACCCACAAGTCCTTGGTATTGGCGTATGGCTCCTGATACTTGCAAGTGGGCCCCTCTTCCAGACTGTGCACCCCCGGTCCTCTGTTGAGGGATGACTGTGCTATGTCACCGGTGAGTGCCATCCCCCCAGGGCAGTTCTGGGCTGCTGGGCTGTGTAGGGAGGCTCCCAGTCTGCTGAAATGATGGCTGAATTGGGCTTTGTTAATTCACATTGCTGCACCTTCCCAACTCTGGGACAATCAGCTGAGGTTGCAGGGAAGGCTAATGTCCACACCCAGTTTTGTGGTGTGTGCCTGTTATTTGAAGCACTTCTGTCACACTGGGTTGTCTGGGGCAGCTCTGGGCTGTGGGCCTGGCGATGTGCAGGAGTGTTTCCTGTCCACCAGGATGATGGCTGTGAGCGGACACCCCCCTTTTCTTGGGAAGTTGTGGTGTTTAGTGAATTTTCTCAGCCACTGGATTATTGCCTTTTGTCTCAGAGCTCTCTTAGTTCTGCTCTTGTCTTGACCTGCTCAAATTGCAAGTCTTTGAAGCTTTCTGTATTGGGCTTCTTAGAGTAATTGTTTTAGAAAAAGAAAAAAGGATTAAAAAAAAAAAAAAAAAAAGGGCCCTCCTCAGAGATCTAATGGGTTATTGAAATGCTAAGAGACAAAGCAATTAGGGCCATTAAGGAAAGGTCCACAGGGCAGAGAGATCAGCTTTTCTTTGGGATTTGCATATGCGCCTCAGGGCCTGAGCTCTGCCCTTCCCCTTTCTATGTTCACCAGAACTCCAAAAATCCTCCGCTTTTATTTTGGAGTTTCTCGTGTTGTTTTTTTCTATGCCTGTCTCCTCTCTGCTGGGCTGGCTGCTCTCAAATTCTCTGGTGTCTGGTCTCAGTCTATCTATGGTTGGAGTTTGGATCAGTAGAATGAGTTTCTGATAAGGGCTGCCACTGCAGTTCTCCCTTCTCCTTCCCGGAGCTGACAGCCCCTCCTCCCACGGGACTGAGCCTGGCAGGGAGGGGTGCGGGTCCCCTGGCCACAAAAACTTACAGATTTCGCTGATCTCAGCAGTTCCATGTTTTCATGAGTGTTGTATGAAGTATGCCCAAAGTCAGGTTGCTCTGTGGTGTCCAGTCCACGCAGTTCCTGGCTTCCCACCCTATTTTTAACAGCTTGCAAGGTTGACATTTATTTGTTCTCCCTCATGTAAAAACATTTTTGTACATTTCATCACAGTTGTTGAGCATTCTAGGTTTCACTGAGTCATACAGTCCCAGTCTTTATCTTTCCTCTTTTCTTCCTGTGTCCCACATGCTCCTAACCTGTCTCTTTCAACCATGATCATAGTCATCTTTGTTCAGTGTACTTACATTGCTGTGCTACCATCACCCAAAACTGTGGTCCAAACCTCTCATTCCTATCTTTTCCTGTCTGTCTGTAGTGCTCCGTTTAATATTTCCTGTACCACAGGTATCTTGTTCATAAAATTTGTCATTGTCTGTTTGTCAGAGAATATTTTAAACTCTCCCTCATATATGAAGGACAGTTTTGCCAGATATAGGATTCTTGGTTGGCAGTTTTTCTCTTTCAGTATCGTAAAATATCACACTACTTCCTTCTTGCCTCCATGGTTTCTACTGAGAAATCCTCACATAGTCTTATCAAGCTTTGTTTGTATGTGATGGATGGCTTTTCTTTTGCTGCTTTCAGGATTTTCTCTTTGTCTTTGACATTTGATAATCTGATTATTAAGTGTCTTGATGTAGGCCTATTCAGATCTATTCTATTTGGGGTATGCTGCGCTTCTTAGATCTGTAATTTTTTGTCTTTCCTAAGAGATAGGAAATTTTCATTGATTATTTCCTCTATTATTGCTTCTGCCCCTTTTCACTTATCTTCTTTTCTGGGACACCCATGACATGTACATTCATGCGCTTCATGTTGTCATTCAGTTCCCTGAGACGTTGCTCATATTTTTCCATTCTTTTCCCTATCTGTTCTTTTGTGTGTAGGCTTTTAGGTGCTTTGTTCTCCAGTTCCTGTGTGCTTTCTTCTGCCTCTCGAGATCTGCTGTTGTATGTCTCCATTGTGTCTTTTATCTCTGGTGTTGTGCCTTTCATTTCCGTAGATTCTGCTAGTTGTTTTTCAAACTTTTGATTTCTACCTTATGTTCTGCCAGTGTTTTCTTTATAGTCTTCATCTCTTTTGCCATATCTTCCCTGAACTCATTGATTTGGTTTTTTGTTTGATTTAGCATATTTCTTTGAAAGTTTTAATAGATTGTTTCATTTAAGTGAAACAATATCTCAACTGTATCTTGATTAAGGTGTAAGTTTGTTCCTTTGACTGGGACTTATCTTCATTTTTCTAAGTGTAGGTTGTAGTTTTCTGTTGTCTAGGCATCTGGTTTCCTTGGTTACCCCAGTCAGGTTTTCCCAGACCAGAATGGGCTCAGGTCTCAGAATGGGGCAATATTCACTATCAGATTCCCCTGAGGATGTATCTTAGAAGATTGACATACCCTGTGAGGCCTCTAGCCGCTGTGCTTTTCCTAACCTGCCTAGCAGGTGGTGCCTGTCAGCCTGTCACTCCTGACTGGTGTAAGGAGGTGTGGCCCCCTTAGTTTCTGTTTTGGCTGTTTTCTCCCCAGGCTCTGGGGTCTGGTTCTGAATGAAAGGCCAGTAGTAGAGCTGGGCACCATCTCCTTCCTCTTAGGGAAGATGCACCCCCTAGGGAGTTATCATCTGCAGTTGAATAGGTTCTTTGTCTCTCTCACTCTGCTATCTCCACCCTTGTCTGGGTCAGAGCGCTGTGAACTGAAAATGGCTGAGGCTTTCTCCACTGAGCTGTTCAGGTTGAGAGAGAGACAAAGGGCGCAGAAAGCCCCTTCATGGCCAGTCCCTGGCCCCCCCAGTTTCATCTGTCTTCTGGGCTCCCCCTCCTGGGATAGAGGAGTCTTCTGGCTCTTTAAGGTCAGTTGTCACTAAAAGCCTCTGTCTGCTTCTTGGGGATTTGTAGCTTGTATTGAGCAGTCTACATTTGTTAATTAAAACCCGAGTTTGAGCTGAGCTGAGGTATATTCGCTTGTTCAGAGAGTGCTGCTTTCTACCATAGCAAGGTTTTGACGCTCAGCCTGCTGTGGGGGGAAGGGGCTCCTGGCGTGTTCCCGCAGTTTTTGCTTACAGATTTTATGCTGCGATGTCAGTCATTCCTCCCAAACCAGGTTGATGTACAATATGTGGATGGTCACGGTTGTCCCAAAGCAGTTATTCCAGATTATTTAGTAGTTGTTCCTGGTTTTTTATTAGTTGTTCCAGGGGACTAACTTACACCCCTCTCTATGCTACCATCTTGCCCCCTCCTCACTCAATTACTTTTTAACATGTATTTCCATCACCAGTCCAAGTGTTGGCTATGTATTAACACATTTATTTCTCACAACAAGGCCATAGGTAGGTGCTGTTTATTTCTTATTTGATAGATAAGAAAACTAGGGCACAGAGAGAAATCACTTGCCCAAACTAATGAAGTGGGAGAACATGATTTATGCCTAGGCAGTCTAGCTCTATAGCCCAGGTGCTGCACTATACTGCCACTCTAAATAATTAGATTGACCTATATAGTTTATGAAGGAATTATATTCATTTCCTGGTTTTAGACATCCCAATTTTGAGACTTGATACTGAGCATAAAGAAAATTTTAACCCTGAACTAATTATCAGCATTGACAAGAAGCAGAGGAGCATGCTCTCCAGTATAAGTAGCTGGATAGGAAAACTACATAAAATATCTAGTGTCAGCTCTCCCCACAGGCCATACAGTACTTCAGCTATAGGACTTGGGCATGCTGCAGATTTTATTTTAGATTCTTCAGATTTTTTTTTTTGCCAAAAATGTAGTATTTCTTTTTCTCAGCAGTTAGCTCTTTTCTTCCTAATAAAGTTTGGTCATGTGCTAAAGACAATGGAGAACTTGTACATCCTTGACTAATTAAAAGCTCTTAGGACCTCAGAGAGTTCTTGGCTGACCAGACATGTCCAGTGTTCTCAATTTCCCCATTTATAGGTGAAAAACTGAGAGGTTGACTTGCTCAAGGTGACAAATAATGTTTGGCAGACCTGGAACTCAAACCAGATCCTCTGTCTACTTTTCTGCCATCAGTGACCATTTTTGCTAGGCTGTTCCTAAGGAACTCAGTGTAGTAAGGGACCCAGAAGATATCTTCCAGTACAGTGATTCCCTCTAAGGAATCCCACACTGAGGCTCATCACACCTCTGACTGAACATCTACAGTAATAGGAAGCTTACAGCAGGCACTCTGCTATTGAATAGCTCTAATCATTCAAAAGCTTTTTCTTATATGAAATATAAATCTGCTTTGGTTGTGCCTCCATATCCTTCTCTGCCTCTGTTTATGTTATCAAATATTTGACTTATGTTCTCCCTCCTTTCTACTACTCAGTCTATCATTTTTCACCCCACTTATTGCATAACACTCATATTTATTGAGAAGCTTTCTCTGGCAAATTTTCTCTAATTTATTCCTTCAGTCTTTTAATGCACAGCATAAAATACTCTAAATTAAAAGAAACATTCCTTATTTATTTTTGCGTATATTCAGTCTCCCTAATATTTTAAATTGTTTGAGTCATATTCTTTTGTGGCTTGTCAACCCAAAATAGACCTCTTATCTCTTGGTTAGATGTTATTTCTCTTAAGTAATTTGCATGCACCTGAATTTCAAATTGGAAGCATTTTGAGTTTTGTCCTGTAAATGGTGCTGTGTACACAGGTGCTCAGTAGTGGGCATTATAGAATATAAATGGACGCTATTGAATCTATAAAATTAATACAAAATTGTATGTCATATTTATAACATCATCATTTCCCTTTCTCGGATGCTTTACCATTAAAAGGCAGATACAAGTAACTTCCTAGCCATATTTTACATGTATAAAGTGTGCCTATTAGTATTTCTTGATCCGCTTGCCATCTAGTCATTTTTATGATGTAGCATGCAGTAACCTCCACTTCTACCTGAAGCACTATGCTAGAGGTTTTTTAATTTATCATCTCATTTTATATTTATAAGCACTACATGTTATCCTTATTTTTAAAAGTGAGGAAATGAAGCTCAAGTGATTTCAATTTGCCCAGGATCACATAGCCACAAGGGACAGAAGTGGTGTTTGAACCTAGATGCTTTCTTTACTTCAACTGAACTGTTTGCAAATAAGTAACATACAAGATGCTTTACCCCTTACAACACGTTCTCTCAGATGCTGCCTATGTTCAATAATTACAATAACCATGTGAGATAGGTATGTTATTATTATTTCTATTTTACAGATAAGGAAATTTAGCTTCAGAGAGATTAAATTTCTTCTGATCCAAGTTCAGAAAATAGTAGAACTAAGGTTAGAAAGAACCCAGATAGTCTGTGCTTTTTCTGCTACACCATTAGTATGTTCCTTTGCCTCTGAAGAGTTCTACAAATCTTGTGAGTAGCTCATCAAGACAACTTAACTTCCCTCCTGTCACTGTTCTCAGCTTATCATCAGAAGCCTGACTATCTTCTATAGGTGTCTGGACTAATAGAGCTAAGAACCAGGGTTTCAAAGATAGAGAGGGAATAGTTGAGTTTTGTAGGGTAGGTGGCATGTAGGTAGAGGAAGGAAACTCCAGAGAGATTATATATAGGAAAGACCTTGATAAATTGAAAAGGATAAGAAAGCAGAGGGGTTCTCGAGATTCATGGGACAAGGATCTTTATCAGCCACCAAGATATAAGGGATTCTTAAGACAGTATCCATCTTCCAGTCTTGTTAATATACTGCATAATCAAACAATATTTAAACTGATTTATAGCTTGTGCTAAGAACTCATTAAAGATTAAATGAGATAATGTGCCTTCATTTGGTAAATTCTAATATTCAATAAATGAAAGTACTTCTATTTACCAATGTTTTAACTTAAAGGACTAAAATACATTGTGCATAGGCAATAGAGAAAGGAGGCTTTTTGAAAAATTAAAAAACTCCTACTTAAAATGTAGGAGAAGCAGACAGAGTTGGCTGGTGCTATGTTTGAAGAGTAATAATAACTTTGGACATACCCATTTCTGCCCTCAGACAAAAAAGGAAGGGGCAGCTGATTTGTTTTGTATTATTTAATTTACACCAAAGCTGACTTTCCCATCTATTAATGAACACTTGATGATACATTGTCTTTCTCAGGATCAGTCATTGGCAAAAAAAACTTGAGCCCAACATATATAATTGTTACTCTGAACTCTCTTTCCAGTTTTGTTTTTTGTTTTTTTTTGGCAGAATCACCATAATATAGAACATAGCCAGAAGAATTATATTGTTGAAAAAATGTACATGTGCAAGAAGGGAAGCTAGAGATGAAATTTAGGAAGAAAGATAAACTTCATTCACAAAGATAGCATCCACTAAATAAAAAGTAAGAATTGCCACGACCTCCATACACTGTGAGTAGGAAAAAACCCAAAGAGAGAGAGAAAGAGAGAGAGAGAGAGAGTGTGTGTGTGTGTGTATGTGTGTGTGTGCATGATATTAAGCTGCATATTCACAGACCCAGCAGCATGAATATTCATTTAGAAATTCTTATCTTGGCTTTTTATAAAGAATTCCAAATTTGACCTCTAGAATCATCTTTCTATAACTTTTATTAAAAGCACATTTTAAAATTCTGGTAGTAAGTCATTAACTAGTATTTTTGTAAAACAATTTTTGAATAGTTCTGTCTTGCAGGACTGAGAGCATTGTTCCAAATCTTAATTATAATAAGCTTATTTTGGAATTTAATACATTTTTTCCTCTCTTCCTCTCTCTGATACAGACAAACATACACACATGCTGTACCCAGAGGGCAAAAGTTTAGAACTATCAGATTTAGGTGGCTGACCTCCAGTTCCTGTTAAGAACTAAAATTAGATCCCTGTGGAATATATATCCAGTGACAACCATCAGAGGAGAGTGTGGGTATAACATTGAGAGACCAGGGAGATATCATCCAAAGGAGCCTACCTTCACTCCAAAATTCCTTTGACATCTCATTTTTATCTGAAAAGTTCATGTGATTTTTGTGTTGTGATTTATAATGCATCTGTTTATTTTCATATAGAACATCTTCTCCTTCCCACCCCTTCCCAGATTAATCTTTTAGTAGAAGATGCACCAGGATTGTCCTATAACTTTAAGTATACCTGGCATTGTGCCATATCTCCAAGATGAATGCACATAGCCTATTTTAAGAGTAGGATCCTATCCCATCACTATACCATCACTATAGAAGTACTGATTGATTCTAGTGAGAGCACAAATCAAGTGTGTGGATAACATTTTAGCCATAATGGACAAAAAAAAAAAAAAGAAAAAAAATTCCATTCTTATTAATGAGAAAGTGGCAGACTATAAGGATAGGTAATCCATTGCCACTATGATAGAACAGAAATAGAAAAAATATAAGTAGAGCCATGTTAAATGACTTATGTCTGTTTAAAGAGGGAAAAAGTGGTCTTCAGAATTCCTTTTATAGGGCCTAGCTTAAACCAGAATTGCTTCTAGTTGCGAACACCCATTTTTGCTTTATTTCTTGTGTATTAGACACCAATAGAATGGAAAGAGTATGACTGAGAGTCCGATGAGTTTGAGTCGCCTTTCCTTTCATAGCTTTGTCTGCTACCTTAAACAAATCAGTTTCCATATCTGTAAAATGATAGATATTCCCTTATCCTGAATATGTTATTAGGTATTATTTTTAAAAAAGATTTTATGGTCAAATAAATTAAGAAAACATTGGTTTAACAAATTAAATAGCTTTCTTTTCCATAATACATTTGAGAGTCTTTAATATTTTAATGTCTTTTAAGTTTCCCAAACTTACTAGACCACAACCCATTTTTCTTAGAACTTTTTGTATGCTAGTGTTTATAAATATTAGGTGATAGCCCCTTCTAACTGTTAACATTCTGATTCTAGAAATTGCACTCATTTTGTTTATCTCTTTGGCTCCTTTCTGGCCTAGGTTACTTACTAATTTGAACTCAGTACCTATGTTGTGTGCGTATCCTGCCCCTCTTTCCAGTTTGAGCTGGAAAGTTGCTACATTTTCCTATTTCCTGTAAAACAAAACATTTGTACTTGTCTTTTGCAGTGTTCACTTTCTCTGTTGACTTTTGTTTCAGTTTGATTTATTTATTCAATCATTGGACTGTTTTTATTGCAAATTAATTAATCTTTACCTAAATTTCACCAACTAATAGTGAAGATTTTTAGAAACCTCAGCTCATTAAGTCCTTTTGATAAGCACCAATGTCAGAGAGAAAATTAGATTCCAATTCTACGTATAGGCTTATATTCCAGTCAGAAAAACAAGCCTCCTTCAAGGTATTACTATTGACTGAGATTTTAAATTATAGGCCTTGTTCTGGGAAATGTAAAATTTTAGCTCTTACTCTACACCATCATCTCATTTAATAAAACAACATTGTGATACAGGGGTCTTATCTCCATTTTACAAGTAACGAAACTAAAGCTGTGAGAAACTGAATAACTTGCCTATGTCTCTCTCAGGTTATAGTGAAGTCAGGTCTGTCTGACTCTGCAGCTCATATGCTCTACTACTATGTAGTTTCTTTGTAAAGAGTATGATAATAGATGTATGGCACATGCATTGTAGTTATAATGATCATTAGCATTTGGTTGTTTGTTTTAATTCTAGGGCAGTACGTAAACATATTTAATTCCCCCATCAACCATATAAGTAGGTAGGTACTACCATCCCCATTTTCCAGATAAGGAAATTAAAGAAGTTGGCCAATTTATTCAAAGTCATAGAACTAAGTGGCAGCTGGGAATCAAACCCAGAGCTTAATGACCTATTGAATGTTTGGACATAATACTCTGTATCACACAGTGCTTTGAGGACACCACACTTAGTATGTATATAAGAATTTATTCAATATGCTCAACAGCAGCTCTGTGCCTTTGGAAGAAACAGAAATGTATCAAACAAATCTTGCCCCCTCCAAAGGCTGGTAAGAGTTAAGAAGTTTCCATAAAAATAAGATCAAAGATGTTAAGTATTATAAAAGCAGTAGAGATTATGTACTCTGGATTTAGAGTGGAAGAAGTTACTTCCTGCTAGAGGATGATGAAGAAAATGGCATTTTCTTTGAAGAAAGGGATGATTTAGGAAGGTTGGGGGTTGGGAGAATATTCTAAGTATAGGAAATAACATGAGAAATAGCCCAGAAGTTATGAAGGTAATAGAGAGTAGAATTTTCCATGTGAATCAAGGATATTGTGACATTGAGTAGTTGAATATGAGTGTTAGAAAGATGGGTTATGGGCATCTGACCCCTTCCTAGTTAATGTGTTTGAGTATATTTTATTTGAACTGTCTTCTCTGAGACCATTAAGGAGAAATATCTACCAGGCAATAGCATTTAGTTTTGCTGCCAGCTTTAGGAAATGAGCCCCCTGTATCAGCAGTGAATGACTCCACCAACCAAGTTGTCCAAGTTAGAAACCTGGGAGGTTCCTTGCCTCCTCTTTGTTCTTCACCAGTCATTCCACCAATCATTCAGTCAGTTCTACCTCCTTAAAATCTCTTTTTGCTCCACTTCTCCCTAGTTCTACTGCTGCCTTAGTTAAGACCTCTGTCATTTCTTACTTGTACTATTGCAGCAATGTCTTAATTGATCTCACTGCTTCTGGCCCTGCCCCCTTTTCTTGCCCATTCTCCACATTATCTTCAGAGCAGTATTTCCAAGGCACAAATTTAATATTCCTCTGTTTAATAACCTGCAAAAAGTTCCCCATTGCCTTCTGGGTTAATTTGATACTCTTTGTTCCCTTCATCCTATAGACATAAACTAGTATATCTCTCTTTAAAAAAAGAAAAAAAAAACAGCTTCTCAATCTTATATTTCTTCTTATTACCTCCCCTTTCTCTGCTTCCCTTTTAGCATTATATCTTGAAATGTGTCTACTTCTCTCTCTACTTTCTCACCTCCCAGGTATTTTTTTAATGCAGTTTTATTAAGATTTATTCACATACCAGGTAATCATCATATAGTTGTGCAATCATCACCATAATCACCTTTTTTTTTTTTTACATTTTTAATTGTGAAATACAGCATATATACAGAAAAGTGATAGCTTTCAAAGTATGATTTAATAAGTAGTTAGAGAGCAAATTTCAAATAATATTCTGGGTTATAGTTCCACCATTTCAGTTATTTCCTTATTGCACAATCACTTTTTGAACATTTTCATCCAGGTATTTTTTAGAAGCTGCTTTAATCGAGGTCATTGGGGATCTTATGTTGCCAAATCCGAAGACCCTTGTCTATCCTAATCCAACTTTATCTTTCATCAGCAGTTGACCACTCCCTCCATAAAATACTCTTCTCTCGGTCCTTCAGTATACCAGACTCCTAAATTTCCTCATGCTTCTCTAGCTGAGGTCCTTTACCATCTCCTCCTCCCCCAGCCTCTAAATGTTGGCATTTTTCAGGGCTCCCCCTTTTCTCTCTCTCTCTATTTTTTTCGGTGACCTCATCTATTTCTGTAGCTTGAAATGCCCTCAATCTTACAGGAAGTATAGCCCAGATGGCTGCGTATGGTTCTAGTCACATATGTTCAACTTCCTACTTAACATCTCTGTAGTCTTCTCAAACTTAATGTGTCCACATAAGTTTCCCCGAAACTTGTTCTTCCTCCACTTATCTCCTTCTCAGTAAATTACATGGCATTGCTTAAGCCAGAAATCTCCCTCTCCCACACAAACAGCACATAAGCAAGTTCTGTCCGTTTTCCAAGATCCGTATCAAATCCATTCACTTATCTCCCTCTTCCCTACTACCACTGTAGTGAAAGCTACAATCCATTTTCTATACAGCAACTATTGTAATCTTTTAAAAATTGTAATTGGGTTATGTCTCCCCTTTGTTTAAACTCCTTTAGTGACTTTCCATAGCACTTAAAATCTAATCTCCTTACATTAACCTATAAGACTCCACTTGATCTTGTCTGTGCTTACTCTCCAGTTTTATCTCAGCACTCTGCCACTACCGTCACACACACTGGCTTTTCACAGCCTTAAATATACCAGGCTCTACCTACAATGTACTTTCTTCTTTTTGTATATTTAGCAGCGTCTCCCCATCAGAACTTAAATATCACTTTACCTAAAGCTGATACTTTCTCCAGTTATTCTCTATCACAATATCTTGTTCCTTTATAAATTTATAATAACATTTTAATTATATATTTACTTGTTCATTTATTATCTCTCTCCCCATTGGACTATGATCTCCATTACACCAGAATTATGTCTGTTTTGTTCACCACTGTACACCCATCACCTAGCACAGTGCCTTGACTATTGTAGGCACTCAAATATTTGTTAAATGACTGAATGGAAATTAAACCTATATGTTTCAGCTGTCATCTTAGATGTCACTTCCCTTTAATTGGTCTGTTTCCTTCCTGGTTACTGCAGATATTTTTGATTGTCACAATTTGGTGGGAGGCGTTTTACTGGCATCTAGCTGGTGGAGGCCAGGGATGCTTTTAAATATCCTACAGTGCATAGGATAGCCTTCCACAACAAAGAATTATCCAAAACATAAGTACTGAGATTGAGAAACCTGGCTTAGATCTGATGGAGCACTTATCACATGAATCTGTAACTTGTGTTTCCTTGTAATTCTCCTGCATTAAATTTTAAGTTCCTTGAGTTATTTTGTTCACCATTACATCCCCAGTGCACAGCACAATGCCTTGGGTTTATTAAAAAGATACCTGGTGAATTCTTGCTGGATGATGAATAAATGAATATACAAACCAGCCAGGGCTCAACCAAGCCAGTTTTGCCTAACTCCTGGTAATATATAGAGAGAGTAGTTGCTTAGTCATTGAGATGAAATATAAAATCTGCTACTTATGGAATGATGACACATGAGGTTCTGTTTGAGGGACTGATGGAATGCCATATTTCTAAGGTATATACCACTTATGTTAAAGCTAAGTTTTAACAAACAGACCCCAAGAGAGAAGTGGTTTAAGGAAAGTAAGTATTTATTTTTTTAACAGTTTTTTTTAAGTAACAGGTTCTAAGATGATCAGCTAAACAGGTGGTGGTTGTCCTCGGTGAATTTATTCAGCGACCTGGTTTCTTTCCAATTTGTCAAGCCATGCTTCACCATCTGAGCATTGTCCTTGCCTACATTAGGCTGCCACTTCAAGGTTCAATGCTACAGAAACGGTTAAGAAAGTGGAAAATGCCATGCCCACTGTCTTAAAAACCCATACTTGGAAATGGCGTTCACCATGTCCTCATGCTTTCCATTGGCAAGAGCTCAGTCATATGGCCATGAAAAACACCTGGGAAATATGATGTAGCTAGGCAGCCATGGCCACACCACAGTTCTATTACAGTGTAAGAAAAGGAGAATGGATTTTGGTGGACAACTATCAGTTTCTACCACAATGCCTAACGAAATCTTAAATAAACTTATATATTAGACTTTATATTATTTATTCATTACACTGGGATCTTAGTTAATTTTACCACCTTGGTTTTGTAGTCAAAGAAAATTTATAAAGAATGAAAAGAATTATCTGGAATAGTACATCTCAAATTATTTGTGATGAAGGACCATGGTGTTTTTTCTTTTGTTTGTTTATTTTTAACTAATTTGTATTGGACCAATAGTTTTATGAAATACAATAAAAAATGAACTATTAAAAGAAATAATCATATCCTTGGATGTCACAGCAAAGTCAAATTACTATAAAAGTTTCTAAATGTAAAGTCTCAGTTTTTTTGTACCTATACTCAATTTATGTACCTATCTCACTGTGGTCCAGTAACAGTTTGTGATCTGGCACCAGTCCACAGACAATACTTGTGAGTAGCACTTATCTAGAAAGTGTTTCCTAATAACCTCTATTAGGTTGCCAGGGTTCAGTAGATTAACTATAATGTCAGTCTTCTAAGCAAAGACATTTGCCTATATGTACATAAATTAGCTTTTAATTTATTTTTAGAAATCATCTCTTAAGATAGTCTATGTATCATGATAGATCAATTGAAGGCACACGTTTTTATAGCATATTTTGCTTGTTTCATAGCTAAAGCTAAAGCTGATCCTAGTTTTACCAATTCATAATGAAAAGCCTACCATTTTGGAGTTTGGAAAAAGGTTGCCTTAGAGGGAATTTAGTCTAAAGATGAAGAAATAGGCCTAATAAAGTGAAATTCTCAAAATCATAGTTACTAAATGGTAGACAGCTATGGTACAGTCATTGACATTGAGTGGAAATTACATTGGAGTCAGATGATCTGTATTGAATTCTGGCCTTCCACTTCCTAGCTAAGTGTTCTTAGGCAATCATTTAACTTCCCTAAGAATCACATAGTACATGCTCAATAAGCATTTCTTAGGTTGAAGAACATATATGAAAGTATTTTATGAACTGTAGAGCGCATAAGCAAAAAATATTACGATAGTTATTAAAATTGTGAAGCCATTCCTTCTAATGGTAAGCCCACTGCTTTTTCTGGATTCTTTTGCATTCCATACTAGAGACTTGTTGAGGACAGGAAGCATATTTAATACTGCACCCATTTTAAATTATGTTTATGAGGACTCTGTAGCAATGTGGGTAAATGCTTATGTTACAATGTTAAGTGAAAAAGTCAGGAAACACAATTATATATATATATATTATGATTATAACGATATATCAAAGTAGTGTATGTTACTAAAAATCAAGTAGATTTAAGGATAAGCCCTTCTTTTGTACACTGTATATAGAAAATATGGGATTGTATAATTAAGAACATTTTTCCTATTTTCTTTAATAGTCTTACTAATTTTATATTTTAAAAAACATATATGTATGTAATTTAAACTTCAGAAGAAAGAACTTTATATGAAGACAATTTCTGGAGCTTATATGAAAGGACTCGTATTCTTCTACCAGTACAATCACAAGAATAGCCTTTACTACTCCTCTTTTTCCTTCTTAGAAAGGGAAGTGTCGACACATTAATAGACTTCTACTAATGCTTGAGATTCAGGGGGATTTCTTAATTATTTGCATACTTATTGTGTGCTGGTTGCCGTGTTTAAGGGCTGCAAGGATTATGAAGAATAAAACATAATAAAATTCGTCATTCAAAGTGTGTGTATATGTCACTGTCTATTTCATAACATATATGTGAGATACAGATGATATAGGTGAGCTATAGGTGAAATAGTTCCACTTTACAGATTGGAAACTGAGGTTTAGAGAAGTTAAGTAATGCATCTAAATCACACGACCAGTAAGTGGCAAAAAGCCAGGTATTAAACCCAGGTCTTTCTGTCTCAAAAGCCACAATACATTTTCTTCTCTTATAAAAATGGTCTCCTTTTTGCCTTCAGAAAGCTTTTGGTAGGGAAGACAAACTCTTAAAAAGAAAACTAACGGGAAGAATGTGCTAAACACCATTCAGTGCTTTGAATACCTTGGAGAGGGAGATGCTAGGGGCTGAAGTGGTTAGCGAAGACTTTATGTCGAAAGTGGATTTTAAGTTTAGCCCAGGAGAATGGTTAAAACTTAAATAAGCAAAGAGGCAAAAGTGCTGATAAATGTAAAGGGGAGGCGGTAAGAAAGCAAAAGAGCTCAGGGAGAGAGAGTTTGGAAAGGAATGTAGCTAGAGAGGAGGGTTTGATAAGGGAATAGTATGAAATAGTATGAAAGAAAACTCAAAAAGCAGGTTGGAGAATCTTAAATGCCAAGCTGAGGATTTTGAGACTATAATAGATAACAATACATAGCCTGTACTGAACACTTACCACATGCTACACTATACATGTATACATGTGTGCTCTCTTTAATTCTTACAGTAAATGAGGCCCGGAGAGGCTAAGTAACCTGCCAAAGTTACACCATTAATAAGTAGAAGAGCCAGGGCAATTTTAATCCAGAACCTTCAACTCTTAATCACCACACTGTTCTGGTTATAGAGTCTATGGCAGGTTTAACAAGTTTCAAGCCCAGGACCACTGACTTTAAGCAGGTAGTATGCTTAACACATATCACGTTCAGAGAACTGGGAGTTAATTTGGAACACCTGGAAAGAAAGTTGCCAGGGGGGTACGGGGGTGGTGTGCGGTTTGTTACATGAACACTATGGGAAAAGGAGCACTGGGCTCATTTCGGCTGCCTTCTGTGGGCAAAGGGGAGCTATAGTAGGTGTTTGAGGAGAGCAGGGCGTGCTTTAGGAAGCATAAAATCAACTAAAAAGTAGCTGTAGCACAAAAAAATACTTTAGGGCAAAATAAAGGCAAAATTCAAGAACATCTTTGAAACATGGAATACAGCCCATGGACTCAGTAAATCGAGAGGAGTCATAAAAAATGTTACCTCTTCAAACCCTTGCTTGGCATACATACACAAAATTTTTTTTGATCCATCCAAATGTGGTACACAATTCATTAATTTGTTCTTTATAATATTCTGAGTAGAAATGATTATATTGAGTAAAGCAGTGAGTGTATCTTTGCCTGAAATTGTAATATTAAATATTGTTTCTTTTATTGTATTTTAAAGTGTGTATTTGATTTTTTAAAAAGTTGTAGTGCCATAATAAATAAATAAATAAATAAATAAAGGAGTCATTTTCCAAAAATGATGTTATTTTTCAAGAGCCTTTACAGCAAAAGCTACCTATCGTTCATTAGGTGAGATCTATAATGAGAGATGGCATGTTGGAGAACAGCTATAATTGAAAATTGTGCTTTAAAACTAGAATTCTTATCATTGGTTGCTGGGTGATCTCCTGCAAGCTTTTAGATGAGGAATTTTAAACTGTAAATTTTGTAGGTATTTCTAATCTCTTTTATGCAGTCATCTTATATCCCGGAGTTGCGAAGTTTATTTCATTTACAGGCTTGACTATTTCAATTTATATCCATGCTCTCTTGTTTTTCTTTCTTGACTCTGAAGGTAGAGGAAGCAAGAGGCCATATTGCCCATAAGTATTTTGGATTTCATTCTTATTGTTGTTGGTTTTGATTTCAAAAGGAAGGAGGTAAAGATCTCTGTGTGTTATTAGATATGTTGAACTCTAAATCCAAATTTTATATATATATATAATATATATTACATATTTCTTAAATAAGAAGGTAGATTATTTCTTCTTGAGTAAAAACAAAAAAAAAAGTATGAGAATTAAAGGTGATCTAACTTCATCCCCAGGAATATACCAAATATGAAGTAGTATGTAGAACATTTTGTGTTTTTGTTTTGTTTGTTTTTTATTTTTGCCTTGGGTGTAAAATATATGAGATTGGAGAAAATTTTCCCTGCTTTACATATTTTTAATAACAGACACATATACTTTACCACCTTTGGGAATGCATCCCCAAATTGCATTCATTTAAACAAAATGGTTTAATGATGATATAAAAACATTAAAAGAAAGTAGCTTCTAGTTATCATGTATGGAAGACATAGAGTTGACATTGTTATGGAATTTTTTTACCTTGTCAGGTACAGTTTCTTCCCACCTCCATGTAGAAGACACAGAACATTTTAAATTAGCATTTTCTTAGCTATATGACTAGGATGTACTGAGACGGTGCACATAGCCTGGGATTTCTGCAAGATCGTAGTGATTGGCCCAGAGGTAGCCTCGTTTTAAAGAGTTAGTCTGATGATAGATTAATAGAAACTTTTAAAAATCTTTCATTGGTCATAGTTCTTGTCATTGTTGTTTTAAAATAAAATGTAGCAGAACACAAAAATGGTCAGCAGTAGAATGGTTATGTCTGTTTGTTCCAAATATAAAGTATGAGCTTGAGAGACTCAGACCTGCATTTTATAGAGAAGAAAGCTGATGTTGAATTTTGAGGGAATGAACAGTGATTCTTGAATTTGACAATGGTAGAAATAATTACACCTTTCAATCCTGAAAGAACAGTTTTTGATATAATGGCACCAAGATTTGGAATCAGAACTGCTGCATATACTTGTATAATTGTGCCCTGCACCAAGAAAACAAAGAGGAGCTAAGATCCTGTCTACACCCTGAGCTTCCCAAGACATGTGTCCCAGCACAGGCTGCCAAGAAGGGGGACACTTTTAGTAATTTGTCTCCGTAGAAAGAATACCTTTTTGCAGTTTATCTGGCTGGAAGGGGCACATTTTTGTAATCAGCTCAAAGGCATCTAATATTCTAGCTGAGCCCTGTTTGGAGCCCACCACTTGGAATAATTTTTTAGCTGTTTTGTCAACAAAAGATCTTCTCTGGGGCCATTTCATTTAATTAAAAGTTATTAGATTTCCAGGCCCCATATACAGGGCGGGCAACACCAACTACACATGCAAGCTTGGTACACCAATTGGACCCCACAAGACTCACTCCCCCACTCTCCACAAAGACAAAGCAGGGGAGAACTGGCTTGAGGGGAACAGGTGGCTTGTGGACGCCACCTGCTGGTTAGTTAGAGAAAGTGTACTCCATGAAGCTGTAGATCGGACAAATTAGAGATAAGGATTTCAATTGGTCTACAAATCCTAAAAGAACCCTGTCAAGTTAAGCAAATGCCAAGAGGCCAAAAACAACAGAAAATTTTAAAGCATATGAAAAAACCAGAAGATACGGATAACCCAAGCCCAAGCACCCAAACCAAAAGATCAGAGGAGACACATAACCTGGAGCAATTAATCAAAGAACTAAAGATGAACAACAAGACCATGGCACAGGATATAAAGGACATGAAGAAGAGCGTGGCACAGGATATAAAGGACATCAAGAAGACCCTAGAAGAGCATAAAGAAGACATTGCAAGAGTAAATTAAAAAATAGATGATCTTATGGAAATTAAAGAAACTGTTGACCAAATTAAAAAGATTTTGGATACTCATAGTACAAGACTAGAGGAAGTTGAACAATGAATCAGTGACCTGGAAGATGACAGAATGGAAAATGAAAGAACAAAAGAAAGAATGAGGAAAAAAATTAAAAAAAATCGAAATGGACCTCAGGGATATGATAGATGATATAAAACGTACAAATATAAGACTCATTGGTGTTCCAGAAGGGGAAGAGAAGGGTAAAGGTCTAGGAAGAGTATTCAAAGAAATTGTTGGGGAAGACTTCCCAAATCTTCTAAACACCAAAAATACATAAATCATAAATGCCCAGCAAACTCCAAATAGAATAAATCCAAATAAACCAACTCTGAGACATATTCTGATCACACTGTCAAATATGGAAGAGAAGGAGCAAGTTCTGAAAGCAGCAAGAGAAAAGCAATTCACCACGTACAAAGGAAACAGCATAAGACTAAGTAGTGACTACTTAGCAGCCACCATGGAGGCGAGAAGGCAGTGGCATGACATATTTAAGATTCTGAGTGAGAAACATTTCCAACCAAGAATACTTTATCCAGCAAAGCTCTCCTTCAGATTTGAGGGAGAGCTTAAGTTTTTCACAGACAAACAAATGTTGAGAGAATTTGCTAACAAGAGACCTGCCCTACTGGAGATACTAAAGGGAGCCCTACAGACAGAGAAACAAAGAAAGGAGAGAGAGACATGGAGAAAGGTTCTAAAGAGATTCAGTATGGGTACACTAAAGGATATAAATAGAGAGAGGGAAAAAATACATATGACAAACATAAACCAAAGGATGAGATGGCTGATTCAAGAAATGCCTTCACGTTTATAACGTTGAATGTAGATGGATTAAACTCCCCAATTAAAAGATATAGATTCGCAGAATGGATCAAAAAAAAATGAACCATCAATATGTTGCATACAAGAGACTCATCTTAAACACAGGGACACAAAGAAATTGAAAGTGAAAGGATGGAAAAAGATATTTCATGCAAGCTACAGCCAAAAGAAAGCAGGTATAGCAATATTAATCTCAGATAAAATAGACTTTAAATGCAAGGATGTTATGAGAGACAAGGCCACTGCATACTAATAAAAGGGGCAATTCAACAAAAAGAAATAATAATCATAAATGTTTATGCACCCAATAAATGTGCCACAAAATACATGAGAGAAACACTCACAAAACTAAAGGAAGCAATTGATGTTTCCACAATAATTGTGGGAGACTTCAACACATCACTCTCTCCTATAGATAGATCAACCAGACAGAAGACCAATAAGGAAATTGAAAACCTAAACAATCTGATAAATGAATTGGATTTAACAGACATATATAGAACATTACATCCCAAATCACCAGGATACACATTCTTCTCTAGTGCTCACAGAACTTTCTCCAGAATAGATCATATGCTGGGACATAAAACAAGCCTCAATAAATTTCAAAAAATTGAAATTATACAAAGCACATTCTCTGACCACAATGGAATACAATTAGAATTCAATAACCATCAGAGACTTAGAAAATTCACAAATACCTTGAGGTTAAACAACACGCTCCTAAACAATCAGTGGGTTAAAGAAGAAATAGCAAGAGAAATTGCTAAATATATAGAGATGAATGAAAATGGGAGCACAACATACCAAAACCTATGGGATGCAGGAAAAGCAGTACTGAGGGGGAAATTTATAGCACTAAACGCATATATTAAAAAGGAGGAAGGAGCCAAAATCAAAGAACTAATGGATCAACAGAAAAAGCTAGAAAATGAACAGCAAATCAAAGCTAAACCAAGTAGAAGAAAAGAAATAACAAGGATTAAAGCAGAAATAAATGACATAGAGAACAAAAAAACAATAGAGAGGATAAATAACACCAAAAGTTGGTTCTTTGAGAAGATCAACAAGATTGACAAGCCCCTAGCTAGACTGACAAAATCAAAAAGAGAGAAGACCCATATAAACAAAATAATGAATGAGAAAGGTGACATTACTGCAGATCCCGAAGAAATTAAAAAAATTTTAAGAGGATACTATGAGCAACTGTATGCCAACAAACAGGATAATGTAGAGGAAATGGACAATTTCCTGGAAACATATGAACAACGTAGACTGACCAGAGAAGAAACAGAAGACCTCAACCAACCAATCACAATCAAAGAGATCCAATCAGTCATCAAAAAGCTTCCCAAAAGTAAATGCCCAGAGCCAGATGGCTTCACAGGAGAATTCTATCAAACTTTCCGAAAAGAACTGACATCAATCTTACTTAAACTCTTTCAAAACATCGAAGAAAATGGAACACTGCCTAACTCATTTTATGAAGCTAACATCAATCTAATACCAAAACCAGGCAAAGATGCTACAAAAGAGGAAAACTACCGGCCAGTCTCCCTAATGAATATAGATGCAGAAATCCTCAACAAAATACTTGCAAATCAAATCCACAGACACGTTAAAAAAATCATACACCATGACCAAGTGGGGTTCATTCCAGGCATGCAAGGATGGTTCAACATAAGAAAATCAATCAATGTATTACAACACATTAACAAATCAAAAGAGAAAAATCAAGTGATCATCTCAACAGATGCTGAAAAAGCATTTGACAAAATGCAACATCCCTTTTTGATAAAAACACTTCAAAAGGTAGGAATTGAAGGAAACTTCCTCAATATTATAAAGAGCATATATGAAAAATCCACAGCCAGCATAGTACTCAATGGTGAGAGACCGAAGGCCTTCACTCTAGGATGAGGAACAAGACAAGGATGCCCGCTATCGCCACTGTTACTTAACATTGTGCTGGAAGTACTAGCTAGGGCAATCTGGCAAGACAAAGAAATAAAAGGCATCCGAATTGGAAAGAAAGAAGTAAAAGTGTCATTGTTTGGAGATGATATGATCTTATATCTGGAAAACCCAGAGAAATCGACAGTACAGCTACTAGAGCTAATAAACAAATTTAGCAAAGTAGCGGGATACAAGATTAATACACATAAGTCAGTAATGTTTCTATATGCTAGAAATGAGCAAACTGATGAGACACTCAAGAAAAAGATACCATTTTCAATAGCAACTAAAAAAAATCATGTACTTAGGAATAAACTTAACCAAAGATGTAAAAGACCTATACAAAGAAAACTACATAACTCTACTAAAAGAAATAGAAAGGGACCTTAAAAGATGGAAAAATATTCCATCTTCATGGATAGGAAGGCTAAATGTCATTAAGATGTCAACTCTACCCAAACTCATCTACAGATTCAATGCAATCCCAATCAAAATTCCAACAACCTACTTTGCAGACTTGGAAAAACTGGTAATCAAATTTATTTGGAAAGGGAAGATGCCTCAAATTGCTAAAGACACTCTAAAAAAGAAAAATGAAGTGGGAGAACTTACACTCCCTGACTTTGAAGCTTATTATAAAGCGGCAGTTGTCAAAACAGCATGCTACTGGCAGAAAGATAGACATATTGATCAATGGAATCGAATTGAGAATTCGGAGATAGACCCCCAGATCTATGGCCGACTGATTTTTGATAACACCCCCAAAGTCACTGAACAGGGTCATAACAGTCTTTTCAACAAATGGGGCTGGGAGAGTTGGATATCCATATCTAAAAGAATGAAAGAGGACCCCTCCCTCAGACCCTACACAAAAATTAACTCAAAATGGATCAAAGATCTCAATATAAAAGAAAGTACCATAAAACTCCTAGAAGATAATGTAGGGAAATCTTCAAGATCTTGTATTAGGCAGCCAGTTCCTAGACTTTACACCGAAAGCACAAGCAACAAAAGAAAAAGTAGATAAATGGGAACTCCTCAAGCTTAAAAGTTTCTGTACCTCAAAGGAATTTGTCAGAAAGGAAAAGAGGCAGGCAACTGATTGGGAAAAAATTTTTGGAAACCATGTATCTGAGAAAAGACTGATATCTTGCATATATGAAGAAATCCTACAACTCAATGATGATAGTACAGACAACCCAATTATAAAATGGGCAAAAGATATGAAAAGACAGTTATCTGAAGAGGAAATACAAATGGCCAAGAAACACATGAAAAAATGTTCAGCTTCACTAGCTATTAGAGAGATGCAAGTTAAGACCACAACGAGATACCATCTCACACCAATTAGAATGGCTGCCATTAAACAAACAGGAAACTATAAATGCTGGAGGGGATGTGGAGAAATTGGAACTCTTATTCATTGTTGGTGGGACTGTATAATGGTTCAGCCACTTTGGAAGTCAGTCTGGCACTTCCTTAGAAAACTCGGTATAGAGTTACCATTCGATCCAGCGATTGCACTTCTCGGTATATACCCGGAAGATCAGAAAGCAGTGACACGAACAGATATCTGCACGCCAATGTTCATAGCAGCATTATTCACAATTGCCAAGAGACGGAAACAACCCAAATGTCCTTCAACAGATGAGTGGATAAATAAAATGTGGTATATACACACGATGGAATGCTACGCGACATTAAGAAGGAATGATGTCGTGAAACATATGACAACATGGATGAACCTTGAAGACATTAATGCTGAGCGAAATCAGCCAGGCACAAAAAGAGAAATATTATATGCTACCGCTAATGTGAACATTGAAAAATGTAAAACAAATGGTTTATAATGTAGAATGTAGGGGAACTAGCAATAGAGAGCAATTAAGGAAGGGGGAACGATAATCCAATAAGAACAGATAAGCTATCATGGGTAAATTTAACATTCTGGGAATGCCCAGGAATGACTATGATCTGTTAATTTCTGATGGGTGTAGAAGGAACAAGTTCACAGAAATGTTGCTATATTAGGTTACTTTCTTGGGGTAGAGTAGGAACATGTTGGAAGTAAAGTAGTTATCTTAGGTGAGTTGTCTTTTCTTACTCCCTTGTTATGGTCTTTTGAAATGTTCTTTTACTGTACGTTTTTTTAATTTTTTTAATTTTTTTTTATTTTTTATACAGTTGATTTAAAAAAAAGTTAATTAAAAAAAAAAAAAGGAAAAAATATGCAGAGCCCCCTTGAGGAGCTGGTGGAGAATGCAGGGGTATTGGCCTGCCCCACCTCGATGGTTGCTAATGTGCTCACAGACATAGGGGACTGCTGGTTTGATGGGTTGAGCTCTCTACCACAGGACTTGTCGTTGGGAAGACTGTTGCTGCAAAGGAGAGGCTAGGCCTCCCTACAATTGCACCTAAGAGCCTCCTGCCAAATGCTTCTTTGTTGCTCAGATGTGGCCCTCTCTCTCTAGCTAAGCCAACTTGGCAGGTGAAATCACTGCCCTCCTTCCTATGTGGGATCAGACACCCAGCGGAGTGAGTCTCCCTGGCAACGTGGAATATGACTCCCGGGAGGAATGTAGACCCAGCATCATGGGATGGAGAAAATCTTCTTGACCAAAAGGGGGAAATGAAAGGAAATGAAATAAGCTTCAGTGGCAGAGAGATTCCAAAAGGAGCCGAGAGGTCACTCTGGTGGGCACTCTTACACACAATATAGACCACCCTTTTTAGGTTCTAATGAATTGGGATAGCTGGCAGTAGATACCTGAAACTGTCAAACTACAACCCAGAACCCATGAATCTTGAAGACGATTGTATAGAAATGTAGCTTATAAGGGGCGACAATGGGATTGGGAAAGCCATATGGACCACACTCCCCTTTGTCTAGTTTATGGATGGATGAGTAGAAAAATGGGGGAAGGAAACAAACAAACAAAAAAAGGCATCTAGTGTTCTTTTTTACTTTAATTGCTCTTTTTCACTTTAGTTATTATTCTTGTTATTTTTGTGTGTGTGGTAATGAAGGTGTCAGGGATTGATTTTGGTGATGAATGCACAACCATGTAATGGTACAGTGAACAATCAAATGTACGATTTGTTTTGTATGACTGCATGGTATGTGAATATATCTCAATAAAATGAATATTTAAAAAAAATAAGCAAAAGATTAGAAAGCAATATGAAAATGAGGTTTGGCCTCATTATTGAAAAATAAGTAAATTGGACTTATATAAATTAAAGCAGGTTATTATTATTTTATTTTATATATAATATATGTCTGATTTATGGCTAATCATGTGTGTCTGTTTTGTGATGCAAGCTTTATTATGTATTAAATTCCTATTTATGTTAAAATAAATAAATATTGACAAAAAAAAGTTATTAGATCTCAGCTAAAGAGGGTTCTAGAGTTTATAAAACATGGGATTATTTTCATAGAACTATATATTCAGAAGAAATAATACCAAATAGAACCAAAACCCAGCAAAATGCTTATTTCTTTAAGTCTTTTTATAAAAGCTGTACTGTGGGCAATTGTAAACAAATTGTTGAGGCATTAATCTTTACTTCTAGGGAGGAAACAGGTATGATTAAGACTGATTTGCCCTCCATCCTATATTATGTGTAGTCAGATGTTAAAACTCATTGAAAACAAAGCCGTATAAGACATTTAAAACTTGTCAGTTTAAAAGAGAACAATGGTTTTATAGAAAGAACTTGGGGCTAGGAGTTAGGAAACCCATATGCTAGTTATTATGCCATGAATTCACTTTGCCCAGCACGAGTAACTTAACCTCTCTGGCCCTCAATTCCCATATCTGTGAAGTGAAAGCAGTGTACCAAAGGTCTCTTTCTGTTCTGACATTCTGTAATTAATATTCTGATATTCTGTAATTAATATTCTGTAATTAAAAAAATAAAAACCTTTTCCAACCAGATCCTTAACTACTATTAAATATATTGTTAGAGAAACATTCTGTTTTAAATCATTTGAACCAAATAATGATTTTTGCATACTTGTTCCTGTTTTTCAGAGACTCTGTGAAGGCATATTTAAAGTCCTTGTAAAGGACATCCCAACAACGTGTCAAGTGTCCTGCCTGGAAGTTCTCCGCATTCTCTCCAGAGACAAAAAGATTTTAGTTCCTGTAACAACCAAGGAAAACATGCAGATACTGCTGCGACTAGCCAAGCTTAATGAATCGGATGATTCTTTGGAGAAGGTGTCAGAGTTCCCGGTTATTGTGGAGTCATTAAAATGTCTGTGTAACATAGTGTTCAACAGTCAGATGGCACAGCAGCTCAGCCTGGAACTTAACCTTGCTGCAAAACTCTGTAATCTCTTGAGAAAGTGCAAGGACCGAAAGTTTATCAATGACATTAAGTGCTTTGACTTGCGCTTGCTCTTCCTCCTGTCACTTTTGCACACCGACATCAGGTCACAACTGCGCTATGAGCTCCAAGGACTACCGCTGCTAACTCAGATCTTGGAAAGTGCCTTTAGCATCAAGTGGACCGATGAGTATGAATCGGCCATAGACCACAATGGACCTCCTCTCTCACCTCAGGAGACAGACTGTGCCATCGAGGCCCTCAAAGCTCTCTTCAATGTGACAGTAGATAGTTGGAAGGTGCATAAAGAGGTAAGGTTGAGAAGGGTGTTCTTATCTATCTGGAATTTAATTGTTCTGGGGCATCCCTAGAGCTGCCTGCAAGGGAGAAGTGGTAAATTGGGAAGTAGAAAAAGTAGTTTCCACTTCCCCCTACTCATCAGTCGTGTGACCCAGAATATGTTTCTTAACCCTCATGAGTCTTATTCTTTCCATCTATGAAACACCCATCAAAAGAAAAGGATGAAGATGCACTACTGTTTTGTAAGATGCCTAATGTAGTTTGCTGAGATATGCTATCACTTGTCTCTTTTTTAAGAGTGGCTCTTTCAGGATCAAGGTTTAAATTAAGAGTCAAAGGGAAACAAAATAATGTGGTTTAGAAGTTTATAGGCATTTTCAATGGCTGCCATCTTAAGGAAAAGTTAAGATAAATCAAGCCAGTTGAAGCTGATCAATAAGAACTGATATTTGCTCAGAAGAATAGAAGATGCTATGTGTATCACCTGTCATCTCAGTCTTCAAGGGTATTACTTTATAGGGTTAGATAACTGCCATAGGTATCCATGCTTGTACATAGTCTTAGAAAACAAGCATAATTACTCCCAGAGTGTGGGAATAGTTATTTTAAGTCAACCATCTGACTTTTAATTAGAACTTAAGATCCCTTTCTCTGGCTTGGACCTTGTAGCAACCCAAAGTGAGGTAGATTTGATAGCGTATATTTGAGTACTCACAAAAAAAAAATGATAGAAATTCAATTTAAGAAAGTCAACAATTTTAAAAAAGTATACATAAACTCTTTTCCTTGCTTCTAAAATCTTAATGTTTCACATTTTCCCTTATTTACCTTAAATACTGGTAAAATTTAGCTCCTGCCTTAAAAAAATAAAATAAAATAAAAAAGAGATATTTTGGTACCAAAGTAAATTATCTCTTCTGACAATTGCCTTTAGGACTTAGACTAACATTTTGCTCTGTCCATTTGAAGCAGTTCTCACCCATGAATAAGATCTGTTTTTGCCAGCAGCCTACTTTAAAAGGATTATCTCAGTGTGATGCTTTTACTAGGAGTATGCAGGCATCTGAGTTTTAAACTGCAACTAGGTCTGTATTTTGAAACTAAATATTTGAAGATCAGTCCTAACAGCTGTTTTAGATGACTGTAGTATGGTCAGTTTTTCCTGGGACTTGGCAGGAAAGATGTGAAAACCCCACATGCTCCATTTATGCTTTGAAACTAAATATTTGGAAGTATTTAAAATGTTATGTCTCTATGCTTATTTGGTACCTTCCATGGTTATTTTTCTTACACTGTTTGTTTTGCTGTTTTTAAGTTCCCCATTTAGTGGCAAGAAATCCTCTGAGACTATTGGTTTGCCATTGTTGGAGCCCATGTTATTTAAATTTTGCCCAAAATAGTAGCTCACACTGTTCAGATTCTTGACAAAAAGGGTTTATAATTCATTGACTGACTACACATCAGTACATGTATGGAATAACATAATAAATAACAATAAATTGAGATTAGCCCTCATTAGTGTGATTCAGGGGCTGGAAGATGTCATAGAAAATGTGGAAGTGGCAAATACTCTTTCATTCCATGCTACAGAATGTTTATTCTCTAAAAGATGCATGATAAATTACTCGTCCTAGAGCAGGCTCCTCATCAGTCCTGGTGCCTGTTGTAGTGAGTCATGGATCAGTTGATAACGACCATTATATAATATGCACAGTTAATGTGACTCTATGCTATTATTGAAGTTTTTAGAAATTTAAACAGTATTGAAAACAGGATCCTCACAAACTCATTTAGGCAAGAATGTCTCCATGAGTCTGGAAATTAAAATTTTAGCAAACATTTAATCATTCATTCATTTACTCATTCAATTAATATTTGTGGGCAATTGCTAGGCAATATGCTGGGCATTGTATAATATATTGGCAAATAATAGGCATAGTCTCTACCTTCATGAAACTTCAGTTTTGTAGATGACACAGGTAATAAATAACTAAACAAATATATAATTCAAATTGAGATAAGCGCTAGGAGAGAAATAGTGCAATGATTGAGAATACTTTGTATGTTCAGAGAAGACCTGTGAAGGCCTCTCCTGAGATCTGAAGACTGAGAAGGAATTAGCCATATAAAGAATGTGGGGGGGATGAGCATTTCCAAGAACTTAAACAGCATGTGAAAAGACACAGAAACCAGAACATAGAGTATTTTTAGTGAGGTAGCCACAACTTAGAATAAAGAAAATCTGTAACCAGGGCTCAGAGAAACCTGCCACAAAGAGTTCATTTACCTGGATTTCGGTATCTCCTGGACTGTCAAACAAAACACATTTATTTTACTTCTGTTGAGCATGTACCTAAAGACTTGTGAATACTTTAAAATAACCAACTAAAATAAAGGGCCTTAGAAAATGTACTGCACAGAAAAATTCAACTTTAATAAAAATAACTAACATTTTTCCTCATGAATATAATACATGCTCATTGTAGATGATCTAGGAAAAAAGGCATACAAGCAGTAAGAAAAATACCTATAAACCTACCATTCAAAGATAAGCACTAATCTCATTTTGATGCTTATCTTTCTAATCATTCTTCATTGTATAATACATAAATATAAACATATATAACATAGTCATAATTTTATAATCTTGATTATTTTTCACAGTAAATGTTCTTAAAAAAGCAGTGGTTTTCAAAATGTGTTCCTTGAAGCCATAAGGTTACAAGGAATAGCCTCTGGGCACGGGTGGGTGGGAAGATGAGTGGGCAGTGTTTCAGGTTTCCCATCCTCACTTTAAAAAGAACACCTTTGATTGTTGTTTCTCACTAAATTTAGGTTGAAACCAAGATTTATTTCATTTGGGGAGTAAAAAGGTTCTGCAACCAAAAAAAACCTTTTGACAACCACCTTCTACTGCATCATTTTTTAATGATCACTGAGTATTTCTTCATAAGGATTTATCACCTTTAACAAATGTCCTGTTTGGAGGCATTTAGAGTGTTTCCTACTTTAAATAGTGATTTGGTGAACTTTCCTGTTGTAAAATCTTTGTAGATAAATTTCTGTAATTGTTGGGTCAGAGAGTTTCAAATTTTTATGGTTTTTTGATATGTATTGCCAAATTTTTCAGAAAACTAGTGCTAATTTATACCTTTTCAGACCTTGGGTATTTCACTTTTAAAAAATCTCTGCCAATTTCATGTATGAAAAATGATATTTTATTTTAAATTACTTCTCTTAGAAGGTGGTTATTCTTTTTTCAAAGTCTAATTTTATGTTTTATCTTTGGTGAATTGATAATAGTATTTTTACTCATTTTCTAACAACATTTTGCTTTTTTCTATTCATTTGTAAGAGTTTTTATATAGCAAGAATCCTTTAGTATATAGTTTGCAGACTTTTTAATTTGTCAGTTTTTAATTTTGATAGGTTTTACTTTACTTAACTTTGATATACAAAAGCTTTGAATTTTTATGTTAATCAAACTCACACGTTTCTTTTATGTCTTCTGCCTTTGATATCATGCCAAGAAAGACTTCCTCACCTCAGAATTATGTAAATATTTACCTATATTTTAGAAAAACCATGTGTTTGTGCTAAAGCTAGTTTGAGGGGAAGGTATGATGCTCTCTATCTACATTCCAGAAATTCTTATTCAATAATGTTTTAATGGACTTAATTTATTGAGATCACTCATCTGTTTCTCCAGCTCAGTTACAAACAGGTACTGAATCCTATCAGCTTATCAGTCCTACAGTTCAGCTCTACTCAAATGAGCCATTAGTTTAATTCAGAGGACATTCTGATTTGTTGTTTCATCATCTTCTACTGAGTTCTGGGCACTGTGCTCAGTGTTTTACAAACATTATCTCACTTAATCCTCATGACTATCCTACAAGGTTGGGGACTAGCATTTCTATTTTACAGATAAGGAAACTGAAGCTGAGCAAAATAAATGACTTTTCCAAGGTCCCACAATTAGTAAGAGGTAGAACTGAGCCTTGACTCAGGTCACTCTGATTCCAGAGTGTATACCCTTAATCATTGCATTGTATTTTCTGTCCATCACAGCTCAACAGTTAGAGAAAATACAGATGTTTGGTTTTGGTTTTAATTGTTGTAGCAAGTATTTTTATGACTGCTTTCATTTACACTGTACCAAAAAAAGAAAAATTAATGGCTAGGTTTTTCTTGAGGTTTAGCAAATTAGTGCCATTTGTTCATTTTAGATTCATGCCTCACTGTTAAATTTCCTGCATGTCTGCTGATGCTATCAGCAGATTAATTTGGAGATTTCTTCCCATTCAATGGGAAATGTGCTGACCTTATAGCCAAATGTTTCTGTCTGTCTGTCTTTCTATTTCCTAAAGGCAGTATGTTTCCAAAGGTAGATGATTCCTTTAGCAGGACCTAAAGTCCATTCTAGAAATTAACTGCTGTGGTCTTATCCTTACTCCTGCTTTAGCACTTTGCTAAATCTCTTTTTGATGTTTGAAAGCATGTTATTCTAGGGATCCCTTATCAGGTCACAGTCACTTCTGCACTGCTTTACCCAGGTATCAGTGCAATGTAATGAGAAAACACAAGGACCGATGGATATGTGCACCACCAGACAAGTACAGGTATCTGAGTAGTCAAAGGACACTATTTGAGATAAAACAGTGAGCACCTACAGAAATTAATTTAAAATGTCATATTGTAACAGAAGTTAGTTCCATAATTATTTTAGAGGTTTTGAAGGAAATATGAAAAAAGGATACGAGAATTGTTAAATAAAAGGAAATCTTCAAGCTGCACCATGTTTTCTTGCTGAATCATTTTTTCAATAAACATTTATTGAGTGCCTGATATGTGCCAAGTTCTAACCTTTAAGTAAGACTTCTTAAATAATAACACTCACTCAAAAATATTTATTGAGACATAGACCAATGGAAGAGAATAACGAGTCTACAGATAGGCCTGCACATATACAGTCAACTGATTGTTATACCTGATGATACAGGTAGCATTAAAGTGGAGAGGGGAAAGGTTAGCTTTTTAATAAATGGCGCTGGATCAGTTGGGTGGCCTTATGGGAAAAAGTGAGTTTGAATCCCTACCTCGTACCATACACAAGATGGTTAAGAGACTTAAAGATGAAAGGTAAAATAATAAAGCTTTTAAAAGAAAATAGAAGATTATTTTCATGACTGTATCTTAAACAAGTCAAACATTTCTTAAGTAGGCAAATATTTTTAAAATAAAACAAAAAAAGATCAAAGTATAAACAGAAAAATATGGCAAATTGATCTTCATCAAAATGAGTTCACCAAAAATAGAAAGTAAAATACAGGCTAACAAAGCAAAAAATATGCAATGGAAGACTCTTAAAAGTCCTAAAAATCTGCTTTTTAAAGTTGAGTCAACTCAATAGAAAAATGGGCAGAAGGCATAAACAGGTACTTCACTTTACAAAAGAGATATCTAGATGACCAGTAAACATATGAAATGGTGTTCAACTTTATTAGTCATCACAAAAATGCATATTAAAATCACAATGAGGCCACTACACACCTGTGAGAATGACTAAAATTAAAAAGGCTGACAATACCAAGCATAGATACAGCTGTTGAGCAACTGCTACAAGTATAAATTGCTGTAAACACTTGAAACGCCATTTGGCAGTAACTTCTAGAGTTTGACAAATGTGTATACCCCATGACCCAGCATTTGCTCTCCTGGGTATATACCCAGCAGATACCAAATGATTGTAAAAAATCTTCATAGCAGCACTCTTCAAAATAGCACAGAACTGAAACTAACCCAATATCCATCATGAGTAGGATAGATAAATAAATTCTGATATATTTATACAATGGAATAGTATACGTAAGTGCTTTCTCAACCTAAATGTGGTAAAAGATCTATTTTTTTTCTAAGCTGTGAGACTTTAACTTTTGTATAATATGATATATAATACAACTTGTTAGATTTTTTGAAAAGTTTCTGAACAGTCAAGCATGCTGTCTGTATTCATGGCATTGCAGAGAAGTAACAGGACATGGATCAGCAATGGTCCACAAACTATACTTCAAACAGCGTTACTTTATAGCAGTGAGTATGAACAAACTGCAATGGCGCACAACAACATGGATGAATCTTACAACCAGGCACAATAGGATCTGTGCTTTCTAGTTCCACTCATATAAAGTTTGGTGATAACAAAATCACTAACCTGTGGCGTTAGAAGTTGGAATTATCCTTGAAGAGCAGAATATTGTCACTTGAAGGGAACATGATGGGATTTCTGGGATTCTTGGTCTTGGCATTGCATGGTTCAGGTACTGGTTATATAGGTGGGCGCATTCTGTGAAAATTGGTCTTGGCTGTATGCTTACTGTTTGGGTACTTTTCTGTTTTTCTATAGTATGTTAATATTTACATTAAAAATTATTATATGACTATTAAACACATGGCCTTTATCCTCATGAAGATAATAGATTAGTGGAGGAAACAAAGTATATGTAAGTAAATAAGCAAATGTGAAATTACAAGTTATGGTTTCATGAAAGAAATCTAACATGATATAGTGATGGAGAATAATGGAGAAAGGAATATTAGATAAGGTGGTCAAAGAAGAGTCTGCTCTGAGATGATATTTTAGATGAGACTGGAAGATGAAAAGGAATGAGAAAGGCAGAGAGAAAAGGCAAACAATCCAGAGATGTCAGTGGTTGTTTTAAGAAGAGAAAAGGAGAAAATTTAGTGTCAGGCATAGGGTACAACTTGGTAACTGGTATTGTAAAAACTGGGACAGGAGGAAATAGGATGGAAAGAAGTGGGATTTGGATTTATAGTTGCAAATAATGGAAAGACCAAAATGGGTAGTTTCGCAAGAGGTTTGTCAACATCAGCATTAGAGGGGAAAGACTGTGATATCTAGAATGAAGGAAAATCTAGTTTAAAAGGAAGTGCATTCCCCTGCTAATTTTCAAGACTGAGGAAAATATCTTGTCGAGAGTTAAGTAACGGATGAATTTCACATGGGTTTCAATGTGTTTCATATATTTGGGGTAAGTAAAAGTGTATACACATATGAGAGAATTTTGATTCAGGCACTGGGGAGCGGATAGTGAATGTGACAACACTTATTCCATCCTGGCCAGTCTTGGTGTCTCTGGCATTCTACTAGACCCTCTTCCCTTTTTCCCTCACCCATCCCCACAATCAATTTATCACTCATTTCAGCTTCATCAGCCTTACCTTTTATTTCCTTTTTCCTTCACCCTTCCTTCTCACTTTCAAATGTTTTATTGAAAGTCCTAAGCACTTTTATGCATATCATCTTCTTTGATTTAATCTTTTCATAACCCCAACAATCTTGTTTGTAGAGATGATCGTGGGGAAACTGAGATTCAGAGAAGTTACATGTCTTGTCTAAGGTCACTTCCTGGACTCCTGACTCCCAAGCACAATCAATGCTTTTTCCATTATGCTATAAGGCCTTCATCCCTTCCAACTCTACACATGGTGGTGTTATGTTTAACATATTATAATCTGCATTATGAATAATGAAAGTACACTGTTATTTACTTTCAATAGATTTTATAAGAGATATCTTCCTAGAAGGCTGAGTTATACATGTGAACAAAGGATATATGTGTGTAATTTGTAAATATAGTTCACTTTACATGGGTTTGAAAACAATTATATACTAAGAATTTTTGATAATTTTTTAAATAGCTTTTAAAGTAATTAGAACTTTCCTGAACCATGGCATATCCAAACTATCATAATTATCTCTAATTTCATGTGTTTCTTAATTACTAAAATTCTGGAAAAAAAGAGAATGACCTTGATGCAGATGATTAAAAAGAATTGCTATAGTGACCCAAGATATCACTAAAAATGAGGTAAATCAAAACCTAAATGAAAAAAAAATTGCTAACATTTTTTCCCAAAGAGTTATTTGGCACTTTGTTTCCTACCATTTCCCTTCTTCCCTCTTGACTCCCTGTGTCTCTTTAATACCACTACCAATGTTTTAAACTTCAGAAAAATCAGAGATAAAACTCAGACTGTTTTTAACACTTGCTGGTAGCTCTGGGGGAACTAGGAGCAGGATTTAGGGGGAGTAGGAGATAAAGAAAATTGATTAAAATGAAGTTGGTAATTTATTGCTTTTGAAAGTTAAGAGATGAGACATTCTTATTAAGGATGTACAACCACCTCCTAAAATAAGTAATGGTATATATTATATCTGCTTGAATTTTTATAATGGCTAGTAAACGGCAATAGTATGCTATAGAATAGAAGGATCTAGATTTTATGTAAATGAAATAATAACAAAATGGAATTGAAACTTAAGGTAAACTATGGGCAATGCTTGGGTGCGGATAATGATTCTTTGCCAGAAATGCCTTAAAGGAATGGCTAGATTAGCAACTTCTGGTGCCACCTAATTCTGGAGCCAGCTATTTTTGGAGCTGGTTGTGGCTGTTCATATGAGATGGTTAACTATTCACTTAGTATTGCCTAGGGAATTCTTCCTAGAATATTCTGCCCTCTACCGTAAATGGTTGTAAGAATGACTGTTTTAGAGGGGAGGGGTTGATGGGCCATAAGATGACTCCCAGAGATGAGATAATGTACCAGATTCCTTCACAAGGCATTGAACCCCCAATTTTTCCTCTCCTCTTTTTTATTTACCATAGAGTGATTCTCATCAGTTCCGTGTCATGGCAGCTGTCCTTCGCCATTGTTTACTAATTGTTGGTCCAACCGAAGACAAAACAGAAGAGCTGCACAGGTGGGTAATCTGTGTATTGATTTCTCAGTAAAGGGTATCAAGAGTTCTTATAGTCTTCATGCATCAAATTTTAAATGCTTATTATAAGCATAAGAAAGGGAAAATATTACAGTAGGTCATTGGGTAACTGTTAGGTCAGAAATCATTACCATGCCCTGATGAAACATAGAACAGAGTCATTCACAAATAAAATCCAGATCAACAACAATAATAGCACACAGTTGTTGTGTACATACTATGCATGGTACTATGTTAATCATCACAGCAAACTTATGAGGTAGGTACTATTGTTAGGTTCTAGGTACTATTATTTTTTTCCTTTCAAAAGATGAGGAAACTGAGGCTTAGAAAAATTAAGCAATTACCAAGAGATCACATAGCCCATGTAAGGGGAAGAACTAGAATTTAAGCCCTACTGCTAATTACTATTCTTTACTAATACCATCACTAATTTCATCATAAGAGTATTTACCAAAAAATATATCTTGAGGACAACCAACAGAGTGGGAGAAAATATTTGGAAACCATATATCTGATAAGGATTTAATATCCAGAATGTATAAAGAGCTCCTACAACTCAATACAAAAAAAGACAACCCAATTAAAAATGGGCAAAGAACTTGACTAGACATTTTTCCAAAAAAGGATATACAGAAGGGCAATAAGCACATAGAAAGAGGCTCAATATCATTAGCCAGTAGGGAAATGCAAATCAAAACCATAATGAGATACCACCTCACACCCACTAAAAGGATTGTTATTTTACAAACAGAAAATAACAAGTGTTGTCAAGGATGCAGAGAAATAACAATCTTAGTATATTGTTGATAGGAATGTCAAATGGTGCAGTCACTGTGGAAAACAGTTTGGCAGTTCCTCTAGAAGTTAAACTTAGAATTATCATATGACCCATTGTTCTAGTTTGCTAATGCTGCAGAATGCAAAACACCAAAGATGGATAGGCTTTTATAAAACGGGGGTTTATTTCGCTACACAGTTACAGTCTTAAGGCCACAAAGCGTCCAAGGTAACACCTCAGCAATTGGGTACCTTCACCGGAGGATGGCCAGTGGCGTCTGGAAAACCTCTGCTAGCTAGGAAGGCAGCTGGCGTCTGCTCCAAAGCTCTGGCCTCAAAATGGCTTTCTCCCAGGACGTTCCTCTCCAGCAAGCTTGCTCCTCCTCAAAACATCACTCCCAGCTGCACTCAGTTCCCTCTCTTTGAGTCAGCTCATTTATATAGCTCCACTGATCAAGGCCCACCCTGAATGGGCGGGGCCACGCCTCCATGGGAACATCTCATCAAAATCATCACCCACAGCTGGGTGGGCACATTCCAAGCAAATCTAACCAGCACAAAACTTCTGCCCCACAAGACTACAAAGATAATGGCATTTGGGGGACACAATACATTCAAACCGGCACACCCATCAATCCCACTTCTAGGTATATAACCAAAAGAATTGGCAGGGGTCTCTGGCAGGTATTTGTACACCAAGGTACACAGCATTATTCACAATAGCCAAAAGGTGGAAGCAGCCCATTTTTCCAAAAAGGATATACAAAAGGGTAATAAGGACATAGTAAGATGTTCAATATCATTAGCCACTAGGAAAATGCAAATGGGTACAGGGTTTCTGTTTGCAGTGATAGGAAAGTTTTTATATTGAGTAATGGTGAGGGTAGCACAACATTGTGATTGTGATTAATCTCACTGAATGGTATGCTTGGGAGTAGGTGAAATGGGGAAGTTCATGATGTATATATATGTTTCCACAATTAAAAGAAGAGAGAGACTAAAGAGACAATAACTAAATGCTGTAATATGTGATCCTGGATTGGATATAATAATGGAAGAGAAAATGCCCAAAAGGACATTATTGGAACACAGGAAAAACTGGAATATAGATTGTCAGCTTTGTATCAGTGTTAAATTTCCTGAACTTGATAATTGTTAAGGTGATTGCTTAAGTGAATATCGTTGTTCTTGGGAAAAGTACATGGAAGTACTAAGTGTTCAGGGAGCATGATGTGTACAGTCCACTCTCAAATGTTAGAGGATGGATGGATGGATGGATGGATGGATAAATGGATGGAGTGATGTGGCAAATAGAACAAAATGTTAAAAGTTGGTGTATCTGGGCCTCTGGGTGAGTCTGTGTTGGAGTTCTCTGTGTAGGTTTTGTTATTTTGGCAGCTGTCCTATATGTCAGAAATTATTTCAAAATAAAAGTTTAAAAAAGTATTTCTTAGGTAATGAGATATATATTTTTAACTATAAGAACTGGATATAGTGTGAAGCATTAATATATAAAAAATAGTTCAAATTTCATGAATTGCCTGTTAGAGCTATTAATGGAATGCTGTTAAAATGTTTCATTCTCTGAGAACAACTGAATAAGAATTAAACTATTTTTTCTAGTTCTTTTACATTTTATTGTAGAATAAATTTATAGTAACAAGACTTCTGACATCATCATAAGACTACTTATGGTGCTTTATTCTTAAGAATACAAATACCTTTTTTAAAAGTTCAAATAAATCTGAATCTACAAACAAATAATGTTGACATTAACTCTGCTTTACATATGAATTTAGGATAGAATTCTTCTTAATAGCAGAAATTAACTTTTGAGCACTTAAAATATTCTATTTCCCAAGATATGGCTTAAGTAAACTTTGTAGAAACCCAACCAAAGTGTAAAGTGAACTATGCCCTTACTTGTTATTTTTCAGTCAACTCCATATTATTTTAGTTATGATCAGCAATTTATTATTTGATGTTGTCCTCAGTTTGTTGGAAGGTTATCTTTAAATCTCTGCCCTGTAAGACTTCAAAAGATTTTCTTCACAATTAAAAAGTGTTATTTTTTCTACAGCTACAGATCAAGCATTCCTTTATAATATTCTTGAAGCTGTACCTTTAAAAAAAAATCAAATTAACTGCATAAATGATTTCCTCTAAAAAGATTTATTAAGCATTTTGACCCACTGTAGTTTTTTTTTTTTCATGATCAAGAGACATAAAAACATAGACACTAAAACTAAAAGAAAATGAGTTTATAAATTGAGGAGTAAGTTGAATTTTTTTGGAAATCAGATATCACAAGTTAAACAGCATTGTTCCAAGGGTGTGAGGAGAAAGTATTTTGATGGGAATTGCTATACATGTCATGAATACATTGCCAAGGATTTCTCTGAAGAATGAATTTATTATTTTAGCACAGCACCCAGTGTTTATCAAAAGCAAGCAAAACTATATAGAGATTTTTAAGAAAACATGAAAACTGGTGTCTTATATTATAGAATATAGGGGACCTCAAGTTAGACAGCCACTAGTAAAGGGAGAACAATAATCTAGTAAGAACAGATAAGATTTTGAGGGTAATCTTAGTGATGTGGGAGTGCTCAGGAATGACTGGTTCATTAATTTTCTTGGGGTGTGGTAGGAACATATTGGAAGCAACATAGTTATTTTAGGATATTTGTTTTTTTTACTCTTTTGTTTTGTTTGAATTTTTTTAATTTTTTAATAAAGTTTTTAAAAATAAAAACAACAAACTATGTAGAGATTTTTTAAATCAAATTTTTAAAAAAGTAATCAGATTTCTCTCTTTTCCTTAAAAATTGTTTAAAAGTTGCTTTGACGAAATACTGTAAATAAGGGGTATTCTTACAACCAAAGACAGGATTTATGAGTATTTCTCAAAGGCTTTCCTGGAAGATTGATAAGCTGGTTACTGCTGACTTGACAATTAATCTGAAATAGCCCTGCATGTCCTTTTAATCAGAATTAAAGTGATTAGTATCATTTTGAAGCAATAATGACTCTAGGCTAATACATTTAAATACAGAGAAAACTGGACCAACCTCAAAAGGTTACTTTGGGAAGCTTACTAGAATTGTAATATCTGCTAAATTCTGTTCATTTGTAGTGACCCTGAATACAATTTCTGTGTATGTGTTTAAGGCATAAGTTAATTTTTTTTTTAAAAAAAAGGCAAGATATTTCAAAGTAACATCTTGTTCCATTTTTTACATTTACTTTCCAAGTTTGATTTTTGCTTTTTTTTTTTTTTTTTTGAGACTTTTTGATTTGTTTTAAGGAAAAGTGTAAAGAGATGGGTAAACCTGAATGGATAATATGTGGCTATGCGTTATCATCAAACTCAAAGGGTTGTTATGATAATTAAAGAAGTTCATAAATCACTCCATGCCTAGCACTGATTAAGTTCTCAGCAAATGGGAACCGCCACCGTTACCACCACAACACTGCTGCGGGTGCTACTTCTATTACTAGTATAATAACAAGCATATTGGTTTTTAGATCCAATATTTATTTCTAAATCCTTTTTTAAAAGTTATTTCTTGATCTTGATATTCTGTGTAGGAACTTACTTCTGTGTTTACCCTGTGATCATGTAGGAAAATCTGTTTTCTGTTAATTTAAGTTTATCTGACTCCATGTACAAGAATACCTCATTTGTTGCAGTTTGCTTTATTGAGCTTCACAGATACTGTGTTTTTATAAATTGAAGGTTTGTGGCAGTCCTGTGTGGGCAAGTCTGTCAGCGCCGATTTTCCAATAGCATGTGTTAACTTCATGTCTCTATGTCACATTTTGGTGAATCCCTCAATAATTCAAACTTTTTCATTATTATTGTTATTTTAATTCAATTTTATTGAGATATATTCACATACCATGCAGTCATACAAAGCATACATTCAGTTGTTCACAGTACCATTATATAGCTGTTCATTTGTCACCAAAATTAATTTTTGAACATTTTCATTACCATACACACAAAAATAATAAGAATAAAAATTAAAATGAAAAAGAACAATTAAAGTAAAAAAGAACACTGGGTGCCTTTTTTTTTTTCTTTTTTTGCCCCCATTTTTCTACTCATCCATCCATACACTGGACAAAGGGCAGTGTGTTGCATATGGCTTTCCCAATCACACTGTTACCCCTCATAAGCTACATTTTTATACAATCATCTTCAAGATTCAAGGGTTCTGGGTTGTAGTTTGACAGTTTCAGGTAATTTACTATTCCAATTCATTAGAACCTAAAAAGGGTTGTCTGTATTGTGCATAAGAGTGCCCACCAGAGTAACCTCTTGGCTCATTTTGGAATCTCTCTGCCACTGAAGCTTATTTCATTTCCTTTCACATACCCCTTTTGGTCAAGAAGATGTTCTGCATCCCACGATGCCGGGTCTAGATTCTTCCCCAGGAGTCATATTCCACATTGCCAGGGAAATTTACTCCCCTGGATGTCAGATCCCACATAGCGGGGAGGGCAGTGATTTCACCTGCAGAGTTGGCTTAGTTAGAGAGAGAGGGCCACTACTGAGCAATACAGAGGCATTCAGGAGGAGGCTCTTAGGCACAATTATAGGCAGGCCTAGCCTCTCCTTTACACCAACAGTCTTCCCAAGGGCAAGTCCCATGGTAGAGGGCTCAGCCCATCAAACCACCAGTCCTCTATGTCTGTGAGCGCATCAGCAACCATCGAGGTGGGGCAGGCCAACACCCCTGCATTCTCCACCAGCTCCTCAGGGGGGCTCTGCATATTTTTCTCATTTTTTTTTTCATTAACTCTTTTTTGTAAATTAACAATTAACTGTATCAAAACATTTTTTTAAAACATACAATAAAAAAACATCTCAAACAAACAATAACAAGGGAGTAAGAAAAAGACAACTAACTAACCTAAAATAACTACTTTACTTCCAACATGTTCCTACTCTACCCCAAGAAAATAACCTAATATAGCAACATTTCTGTGAACTTGCTCCTACCATACCCACCAGAAATTAACAAACCATTGTCATTCCTGGGCACTCCCAGAACATTGAATTTACCCACGATAGCTTATCTGTTCTTACTGGGTTATCGTTCCCCCTTCCTTAATTGCTCTCTATCGCTAGTTCCCCTACATTTTACATTATAAACCCTTTGTTTTACATTTTTCAATTTTCACATTAGTGGTAGCATATAATATTTCTCTTTTTGTGCCTGGCTTATTTCACTCAGCATTATGTCTTCAAGGTTCATCCATGTTGTCATATGTTTCACTACATTGTTCCTTCTTATTGCCGCATAGTATTCCATCACGTGTATATACCACATTTTATTTATCCACTCATCTGTTGAAGGACATTTGGGTTGTTTCCATCTCTTGGCAATTATGAATAATGCTGCTATGAACATTGGCATACAGATATCTGTTCACGTCACTGCTTTCAGGTCTTCCGGGTATATACTGAGAAATGCAATTGCCAGATCAAAGGGTGACTCTATATCTAGTTCTCTAAGGAACTGCCAGACTGACTTCCAGAATGGCTGAACCATTATACAGTCCCACCAGCAATGAATAAGAGTTCCAATTTCTCCACATCCTCTCCAGCATTTGTAATTTCCAGTTTGTTTACTGGCAGCCATTCTAATTGGTGTGAGATGGTATCTCGTTGTGGTCTTAATTTGCATCTCTCTAATAGCTAGTGAAGCTGAACATTTTTTCATGTGTTTCTTGGCCATTTGTATTTCCTCTTCAGAGAACTGTCTTTTCATGTCTTTTTCCCATTTTATAATTGGGTTGTCTATACTATCATCATTGAGTTGTAGGATTTCTTTATATATGCAAGATATCAGTCTTTTCTCAGATACATGGTTTCCAAAAGTTTTTTCCCATTGAGTTGACTGCCTCTTCACCTTTTTGACAAATTCCTTTGAGGTACAGAAACTTTTAAGCTTGAGGAGTTCCCATTTATCTATTTTTTCTTTTGTTGCTTGTGCTTTGGGTATAAGGTCTAGGAGGTGGCTGCCTAATACAAGGACTTAAAGATGTTTACCTATATTATCTTCTATGAGTTTTATGGTACTGTCTTTTATATTGAGGTCTTTGATCCACTTTGAGTTAATTTTTGTGTAGGATCTGAGGTAGGGGTCCTCTTTCATTCTTTTGGATATGGATAGCCAACTATACCAGCCCCATTTGTTGAAAAACTGTTATGTCCCAGTTCAGTGACTTTGGGGGCCTTATCAAAGATCAGTCAGCTGTAGATCTGGGGGTCTGTCTCCGAATTCTAAATTTGATTCCATTGATCAATATATCTATCTTTGTGCCAGTACCAGGCTGTTTTGACTACTGTCACTTTATAATAAGCTTCAAAGTCAGGGAGTGTAAGTTCTCCCACTTTGTTTTTCTTTTTTAGAGTGCTTTTAGCAATTTGAGGCATCTTCCCTTTCCAAATAAATTTGATAACTAGCTTTTCCAAGTCTGCAAAGTAGGTTGTTGGAATTTTGATTGGGATTGCATTGAATCTGTTGATGAATTTGGGTAGAATTGACATCTTAATGACATTTAGTCTTCCTATCCATGAAGATGGAATATTTTTCCATCTTTTAAGGTCCCTTTCTATTTCTTTTAGTAGAGTTATGTAGTTTTCTTTGTATAGGTCTTTTACATCTTTGGTTAAGTTTATTCCTAAGTGCTTGATTTTTTTAGTTGCTATTGAAAATGGTATCTTTTTCTTGAGTGTCTCGTTAGTTTGTTCATTTCCAGCATATAAAAACATTACTGACTTATGTGCATTAATCTTATATTCCGCTAATTTGCTAAATTTGTTTATTAGCTTTAGTAGTTGTATTGTCAGTTTCTCAGGGTTTTCCAGATATAAGATCATATCTCCAAACAATGACACTTCTACTTCTTCCTTTGCATTTTGGATGCCTTTTATTTCTTTGTCTTGCTGGATTGCCCTGGCTAGCACTTCTAGCATAATGTTGAATAACAGTGGTGACAGCGGGCATCCTTGTCTCATTCCTGATCTTAGGGGGAAGGCTTTCAGTCTCTCACCATTGAGTACTATGCTGGCTGTGGGTTTTTCATATATGCTCTTTATAATATTGAGGAAGTTCCCTTCAATTCCTACCTTTTGAAGTGTTTTTATCAAAAAAGATATTGGATTTTGTGGAATACTTTTTTCAGCATCTGTTGAGATGATCACTTGATTTTTCTCTTTTGATTTGTTAATGTGTTGTAATACATTGATTGATTTTCTTATGTTGAACCATCCTTGCATGCCTGGAATGAACCCCACTTGGTCATGGTGTATGATTTTTTTAATGTGTCTTTGGATTCGATTTGCAACTATTTTGTTGAGAATTTTTGCATCTATATTCATTAGGGAGATTGGCCTGTAGTTTTCCTTTTTTGTGGCATCTTTGCCTGGTTTTGGTATTAGATTGATGTTAGCGTCATAAAATGTGTTAGGTAGTATTCCCTTTTCTTCAATGTTTTGAAAGAGTTCTTGTCAGTTCTTTTTGTAAAGTTTGGTAGAATTCCCCTGTGAAGCCATCTGGCCCTGGGCATTTATTTGTGAGATGTTTTTTGATGACTGATTGTATCTCCTTGCTCGTGATTGGTTGGTTGAGGTCTTCTGTTTCTTCTCTGGTCTGTCTACGTTGTTCATATGTTTCCAGGAAATTGTCCATTTCCTCTACATTATCCAGTTTGTTGGCATATAGTTGTTCATAGTATCCTCTTATAATTTTTTAAATTTCTTCGGAATCCACGGTAATATTACCTTTCTCATTCATTATTTTGTTTATATGGGTCTTCTCTCATTTTGATTTTGTCAGTCTAGCTAGGGGCTTGTCAATCTTGTTGATCTTCTCAAAGAACCAACTTTTGGTGTTATTTATTCTATTTTTCTGTTCTCTATGTCATTTATTTCTGCTTTAATTCTTGTTATTTCTTTCCTTCTACTTGGTTTAGGATTGGTTTGCTGTTCATTTTCTAGCTTCTTCAGTTGCTCCATTAGTTCTTTGATTTCAGCTCTCTCTTCCTTTTTGATGTCTGCTTTCAGTGCTATAAATATCCCCCTTAGTACTGCTTTTGCTGCATCCTATAGGTTTTTATTTGTTGTGTTCTCATTTTCATTCATCTCTCTATATTTGGCAACTTCTCTTGCCATTTCTTCTTTAACCCACTGATTGTTTAGGAGTGTGTTGTTTAACCTCCAGGTATTTGTGAAGTTTCTAAGTTTCTGATGGTATTGACTTCTAATTGTATTCCATTGTGGTCAGAGAATGTGCTTTGAATAATTTCAGTTTTTTTTTTTTTTTTTAATTGATTGAGGCTTGTTTTATGTCCCAGCATGTGATCTATTCTGGAGAAAGTTCTGTGACCACTAGAGAACAATGTGTATCCTGGTGATTTGGGATGTAATGTTCTATAAATGTTTGTTAAATCTAGTTCATTCATCAGATTGTTTAGGTTTTCAGTTTCCTTATTGGTCTTCTGTATGGTTTATCTATCTATAGGAGAGAGTGATGTGTTGAAATCTCCCACATTTATTGTGGAAACATCAATTGCTTCCTTTAGTTTTGCCAGTGTTTGTCTCATGTATTTTGTGGCACCTTGACTGGGTGCATAAACATTTATGATTATTATTTCTTCCTGTTGAATTCCCCCTTTTATTAGTATGTAGTGGCCTTCTTTGTCTCTCCTAACATCCTTGCATTTAAAGCCTATTTTATATGAGATTGATATTGCTACTGCTGCTTTCTTTTGGCTGTAGCTTGCATGAAATATTTTTTCCATCCTTTCACTTTCTTTGTGTCCCTCTGTGTAAGATGAGTCTCTTGTATGCAACATATTGATGGTTCATATTTTTTTATCCAATCTGCAAATCTATATCTTTTAATTGGGGAGTTTAATCCATTTACATTCAACATTATTAACGTGAAGGCATTTCTTGAATCAGCCATTCTATCCTGTGGCTTATGTTTGTCATTTGTCACATTTATTTTTTCCCTCTATCTCTTAATGTCCTTTAACGTACCCATACTGAATCTTTTTAGTACTGAACCTTTCTCCACATCTCTCTCTCCTTTCTTTGTTTCTCTGTCGATAGGGCTCCCTTTAGCATCTCAAGTAGGGCAGGTCTTTTGTTAGCAAATTTTCTCAGCATTTGTTTATCTGTGAAAATTTTAAGCTCTCCCTCAAATTTGAAGGAGAGCTTTGTTGGATAAAGAATTCTTGGTCAGAAATTTTTCTCTCTCAGAATTTTAAATATGTCATGCCACTGCCTTCTCGCCTCCATGGTGGCCACTGAGTAGTCACTTCTTAATTTTATGCTGTTTCCTTTGTAAGTGGTGAATTGCTTTTCTCTTGCTGCTTTCAGAACTTGCTCCTTCTCTAAGTATTTGACAATCTGATCAGAATATGTCTCGGAATGGGTTTATTTGGATTTATTCTATTTGGAGTTCACTGGGCATTTATGATTTGTGTATTTATGTTGTTCAGAAAGTTTGGGAAGTTTCCCCCAACAATTTCTTTGAATACTCTTCCTAGACCTTTACCCTTTTCTTCCACTTCTGGAACACCAATGACTCTTGTATTTGGACATTCTATTTCATCTATCATATCCCTGAAGTCCATTTCAGTTTTTTTTATTTTTTTCCCCATCCTTTCTTTTGTTCTTTCATTTTCCATTCTGTTGTCCTCCTAGTCACTGATTCACTGTTCACCTTCCTCTAGTCTTGTACTATGAGTATCCAGAATCTTTTTCATTTGGTCAACAGTTTCTTTTATTTCCATAAGATCGTCTATTTTTTAATTTACTCTTGCAATTTCTTCTTTATGCTCTACTAGGGTCTTCTTCATGTCCTTTATATCCTGTGCCATGCTCTCGTTGTTTGTCTTTAGTTCTTTGGTTAATTGCTCCAAGTACTGTGTCTCCTCTGATCTTTTGATTTGGGTGTTTGAGTTTGGGTTATCCATATTGTCTGGTTTTTTTCATATGCTTTAAAATTTTCTGTTCTTTTTGGCCTCTTGGCATTTGCTTAACTTGATAGGGTTCTTTTAGGATATGTAGACTGATTCAAACACTAACCTCTGATTTGTCAGATCTACAGCTTCGTGGAGTTCACTTTCTCTAACCAGCAGGTGGCATCCGTGAGCCACCTATTCCCCTCAAGCCAGTTCTCCCCACCTGTGTTTTTGTGGTGAGTGGTGGTCTGAGTCTTGTGGGGGTCCAATTGGTGCACCAAGTTTGCGTGTGTAGTTGGTGCTGCCCGCCCTGAATGTGGGGCATGTGTCTGAGTAGTTAGGGAGGGAGCGCGACTTTAATAAATCTCAGGTGTTCCTGGAGATTTAAAGCTGTTGCAATAGGCTAATCCTTCAGTTCAGTCTTGCCACAGTTTGTCTCTGCTCCTGACCCACAAGTCCTTGGTATTGGCATATGGTCCCTGGGACTGGTGAGTGGGTCCATCTTCCAATCCGTGCCCTCCTAAGGCCTCTGCTAGGGAAGACTGTGCTACATCACAGGTGAGCGCCGTCCTCCAAGGGAAGTTCTGGGCCGCAGGGCTGTGTAGGGGCATTCCCAGCCTGCTGAAAGGATGGGTGAATGGAGCGTGTTAATTTCCCTGTTCCACACAGCTCCACCTTCCCAGCTCTGGGATGATTAGCTGTGGGTGCGCGAAAGGCTATTGTCCATGCCAGATATTGTGATGTGTGCGTGTGTTCTGGAAACACTTCCCATCACAATGGGTAGTTTGGGGCAGCTCTGGGCTGTGGCGCTGGCCTCGGGCAGGAGCGTTCCCAGCCTGTCGGGAAGATGGCTGTTAGGGAACGCCCCCCTTTTCTTGGGATCTTATGGTGTTTAGCGAATTTTCTCAACCACTAGACTTATTGCTTTGTCTGTCAGAGCTATCTTAGCTCTGCTCTTGCCTGGGCCCAAATTGCAAGTCTTTGAGGCTTTCTGTAATGGGCTTCTTAGAGTCAATATTTTAGAAAAAGATTAAAAAAAGAAAAAGAAAAAGAAGGGCCCTCCTTGCAGATCTAATGGGCTATTGAAATGCTAAGAGACAAGGAGTTTAGGGCCATTAAGGAACAGTCAAGAAAGCAGAGAAACCGGCTCTTCAGACAAGGGTCCTTGCCCTCTGAATTTGCGTATGTGCCTGATTCTGTTTGAGCCCTGCCCTTCTCCGTTTTATGTTCACTGGAACTCCAAATAGTCTGTTTTTATTATTTTTTTTTATTTTATTTATTTATTTATTTTTTGCTGTTTTGCTAGTCCTATCTCCTCTCCACCGGGCTGACAGCTCCCAGATTCTCCCAGTCTATGTTTGGAATTTTTGATCAGCAGTCTGAGTTTTCAATCAGAGCTGCAACTTTAGTTCTCCCTCCTGGTTCCCAGCACTGATAGCCCCTCCTCCCATGGGACTGAGCCTGGCAGGGAGGGGCGCATGTCCCCTGGCCCCAAGAACTTAGAGATTTCATTGATCTCAGCTGTTCCACATGTTCGTGAGCATTGAATGAAGTATGCCCAAAGTCAAATTGCTCTACAATTTCTGGTCCACGCAATTCCTGGCTTTCTACCTTCTGCCCTGGAGGAGTAACTAAAACCTATACCTCACCACTCTGCCATCTTCTCATTATTATTATATCTGTTAGGGTGATCTGTGATCAGTGATTTTTGATATTACTATTGTAATTGTTTTGGAGTGCTACAAACCACGCCCACATAAGACAGTGAAATTAATTTATAAATGTGTGTGTTCTGACTGCTCCACCGACCAGCTATACCCCTGTCTCTCTCCCTCTCCTCGGAGATCCCTATTTCCTGATAGACAACAATATTGAAATTAGGCCAGTTAATAACACTACAGTGGCCACTATGGGCTCAAGTGAAAGGAAGTGTATCTTGCTTTAAATCAAAAGCTAGAAATGATTACGCTTAGTGAGGAAGGCACGAGGAAAGCCAAGATTGGCCAAAAGCTAAGCCTCTTGTGCCAAACAGACAAGTTGTGAATGTGAAAGAAAGTTAAAAGTACTACTCCTGTGAGCAGACAAACAATAAGGAAGTGAAACAGACTTATTGCTGATATGGGGAATGTTTTAGTGGTCTGGATAAAAGATCAAACCAGCCACAACATTCCCTTAAGCCAAAGCAAGGCCCTCCCTAACTCTCTTCAGTTCTTTGAAGCCTGCGAGAGGTGAGGAAACTGCAGAAAAAAAGTTTGAGGCTAGCAGAGGTTGGTTCATGAAGTTTAAGGAAAGAAGCCATCTCCATAACATAAAAGTACAAGGTGAAGCAGCAATTACTGATGTAGAACCTGCAGCAAGTTATCCAGAAGATCTAGCTAGGATCATTGATGAAGGTGGCTACAGTAAAAAAGCAGTGTTTCCATGTAGACAAAACAGGCTTGCATTGGAAGAAGATACCATCTAGGACTTTATAACTAGAGAGGAGTGGTCAATGCCTGACTTCAAAGCTTCAAAGGACAGGCTGACTCTTTTGTTAGGGGCTCATGCAGCTGATGACTTTAAGTTGAAGCCTAAGCTCATTTACCACTCTGAAAATCTTAGGGCTCTTAAGAATATGCTAAATCTATTCCGCCCATTTACTATAAATGGAATAGCAAAGCCTGGATGATAGCACATCTGTTGGCAACACAGTTTACTGAAAATTTTAATAAAGCCCATTGTTGAGACCTACTGCTCAGAAAAAAAGATTCCTTTCAAAATATGACTACTCACTGGCAGTGCACCTGGTCATCTAAGAACTCTGATGGAAGTGTACAATGGAAGTGTTTTCATGCCTGCTAATACACCATCCATTCTGCAGCCCATGGATCAAGGAATCATTTCAACATCCAAGTCTTATTATTTAAGAAATACATTTCATAAGGCTATAGCTACCATAGAGGTAATACCTCTGATAAATCTAGGAAAGTCAATTGAAAACCTTCTGGAAAGAATTGACTGTTCTAGATGCCATTAAGAACTTTCATGACTCATGGGAGGAGGCCAAAAGATCAACATTCACAGGAGTTTGGACAAAGTTGATTTCAACCCTCATGAATGACTTTGAGGGGTTCAGGACTTCAGTGGAGGAAGTAACTGCAGATATGGTGGAAATAGCAAGAGAACGGGAATTAGAAGTGGAGCTGAAGATGTGACTGAATTGCTGCAATCTCATGATAAAACATGAACAGATGAGGAGTTGCTTCTTATGGGTAAGCAAAGAAAGTGGTTTCTTGAGATGGAATCAATTACTGGTGAAAATGCTGTGAACATTGTTGAAATGACAACAAAGAATTTAGAATATTCCCTAAATTTAGTTAATAAAGTGGCAGCAGGGTTTGAGAGGATTGACTCCAATTTTGAAAGAAGTTCTGCTGTGGGTAAAATGCATCCACAGAGAGAACTTTATTAAAAGGAAGAGTCAATTGATGTGGCAGACTTCATTGTTGTCTTATTTTAAGAAATTGCCACAGCCACCCCAACCAAACTTCATTGTGGTCTTATTTTAAGAGATTGTCACAGCCACCCCAACCGTCAACAACCACCACTCTTTATTGGTCAGCAGCCATCAACATCAAGGCAAGACCCTCCACAAGCAAAAAGATTATGGCTCACTGAAGGCTCAATTGGTTAGCATTTTTTAGCAATTAATGTATAACTGAGATATATACATTATTTTTTAGACATAATGCCTATTACACACTTAATAGACTACAGTATAGTATAAACATTACTTTTATAGGCACTGGGAAACCAAAAAATTCCTGTGACTCACTTTATTGCAATATTTGCTTTATTGCAGTAGTCTGGAACCAAACCCTCAATATCTCCAAGATATGTCTGTATGTCCTATGATACATCTATATCAGGAGTTCTAGGACATAAGTGACTGAAAAAAGTGACAGCTTTTTCTGAAATGTCATCCCTGTCATACAGTACCTTTTTTTTTTTCCCCAGAAAATTAAAAGGGCATGGACATAGAGATAAAAATAAGTTAGGCTCACAAAGACAGCAACCCTTAACCTTTAATTCTGCTAATCAACACCTTGGATGGTTTTAAAAACCTTTTTTGTTTTATTGTGTTTTCTTTTTTCTGTACTTATGTAACAAGTAGAATCTTCATATGATCCACCATTTTTGCTACACTAAAGGAAATTGTAATTCTGTTTGTCTCTACTGTGTGCCTGAAAGTGTTTTCAGCCCTTCTATCTATAATCAGTAAGCCTAAGTTCTTAGCCCAAAAAAGTTGCATGTGGTTATGGTTTTCTTTTGTTTTGAAGAAAAGGGAGGGGATGGGGATGGCCTACACACTGGATGAAGAGAAGAGAGGACCAGATCTGATCTAGTTTCAGTTAGGCTCTTAATCTAGCTTCATTCACTCACTGAGTGCACTGACATCCACAAAGCTTTTTTTTTTTTTGCACCCAAAAAAAGTTAGTATGTCTCTAAAAATTCTTACCTCTCTGCTTTTTTGTTATTTCTTTGTTTAGACCAGTTCACTTTAACTCATGTGTTGAAAACCACAATTTAATACCTAGTGACACTTGATTACAATGCTAAGAATAATGCCTTACACTTAGCAGATTTTCAATAAATATTTTTAAATTGGATTATTTCATTTCAGTTTATGTTTATTAATTGAGCATTTACTATGTGTTAGGCACTATGCTTAGCTTTAGGGCAACAAAGATAAATAAAATACTCTGTCCTCCAGGGCTCACCAACTAATTAGTGGGTGAGACAGACTTGTAACCAAATCATACAGTTGTTTTGATGAGTGCTATGTCAGACATGAACAAACTTATGTAGGTGTACAGGGAAGGGAGAGTTTACTTTGTCTAGTGTGATCAGGGAGAATGATTTTTGTTTTGTTTTGTTACTAACATTAAAGCTCTTAGCTCTTTAAACTGCTTCGCATTATAACTAGCAGTTATCTAAGTGAACAGGTACTTTCTAAACTACAGCTGAGCACTGTGCTAGGTGCTCTAAGGACTCCGCGGTGCATACCATTGAAAAACATGCAGTCTAAATGGGGAGAAAAGATATGAATATTTTGAAAAGTTATATAACAGTTCAAGACAAGAATAGAGTTATTACAAGGTGTTTTGTGAGTAATTTTCAAGTGAAGTAATTATACCAATAATAATTGCTAATACAAGTCAAAGGACAAGCTTACTATGGTTTAGCATAATGAAGAAAGTCTTCCTCCTTCATTCATATTGTCCCTAATCTCCATCCTCTTCCAGAGATCTCTAGTATCCTGATGATTCCTTTTCTCCTATCTATAAGCCCATTTAGATTCAACCATCTCTATCCTCATCATTTCAACCTCTCTTTACTTCCTCCTGTGTCCTGCCAGTCTGCAATCACCCAACCCCATATCTGACATAACACCTTCGCTTCCCATTTCTGTACCTAAGGTTCTGAACCCTGTGTTAAAATTTTATCTAAACTAACAGATGGTTCCATCATCTCTAATTCATGCAGAGTTGCTTTTCAAAAAGCAAATCTCTGCTTAAAATCCTTTCATGGGAGAATTCCAGGGAAGATGACAGAGTAGGGAGCTCCAGGACTCAGTCTTCCCAACAAAACAACTTTTAAACAGGCAGGAATTGCCTGAAACAACTATTTTGAAACTCCAGAAGCAAAAGAGTATTGTACAACATCTAGGGAAGAGCAGGAGAAGAGGCAGATAAGTTACAGTGAAAATCTGTAGATTGCTCTCTCCCCATGGTGGCTACTAGTGCCCATCCCCCACTCACAGCAGGCCACTGCAGGGTCCAGATCCAGGAGAGGTTCTGGTGACAGAAAGGGACATAAAAATCCTCTTCCCCAAGAATAGGGTGGGCACAGCCAATTACTGAATCACAGCTTTTGATTAGCAAATTCAGATCACTGGTTTCTGGCTCTCAGGGCACCTATTGTTTCATTGCACCCTGGAAGAAGGCTGCAGCTGCCATTGTTTCAACCCTCCCCAGACAGGGGCAGAGGTGGTGGAGATTAAAGATGGAGTGCTTCCTCCAGGCTGAAGGGCTTCATTGGCTGGACAGGACAGAAAAGCTTTGAGAAGCATCAGAGAAGCTTTTGGAGCCCTTCGTGATCTCCTCCCCAGGGCACTTTAAAGCCCAGTCTGTGTCCCCTTCATAGATCCCCAGCCCTGTTTGGCTGGGCAAGACTGACTCAGGAGAGTCTTCTCTGGGGTGACCCGCCTCCCAGAATTTGCCCTCCAGACAAAAGCAGTGTGAGCCAAAGAAAGGAGGTGTTAAAAAGTATAGAAGCAGTCTGGGACAAAGGCTTGCCAGTGTCAAGTACCAGGGAGAGAGAGGTTGGTCCTCTGGGAAACAGAGGGGACAACCAAACTCCTGTAAACAGGGGAACTCCAAAACAACTAACAAGCAAAAGCCCAGGACAAAACAGAGGCCCAGAAATTCAGGGAAAATCCCTGCACACTGCAGTCCCCTTAGGCAGAACTTCCTGATAGGAGGAGTAAAGCTCCAGAAAATCTGTCTTATCACCAGCTAGTTACAAAACCAAGAAACAGACACTTCAGGGAGTAAATCCCAGAGCTGACACTTTAAAATATTAAAATGTACAATGTGCAACAAATGAGCACAAGACAAAGTAACAGGAAATGATGGCCCATCTAAAGGAAGAGGATAAAAATACAGAAAACACCAACAAAGAAGATGAGAATGTGGACATACTGAACAAAGCCTTTAAAAAAATGATCTTCAGAATGTTCAAGGTGATGAAGGAAAGTACAAAGAAAGAACTAAAGGATGTCAGGAAAACAATGAATGAACAATATGATGGTCTAAATAAAGAGGTAAAAATGTTAAAAAGGAACCAAGCAGAACTACTGGAGTTGAAGACCACAGTAACTGAAATGAAAAATGCCTGGGAGGGTTACAAGAACAGATTAGAGGTGGCAGAAGAAAGAATCAGTGAACTTGAAGACAAGACACTTGAAATGAGTAGGCTAATGAGCCAAAATAAAAAAGAAACATTAAAAGCAAAAACAGCCTAAGATAGCTATGGGACACCATCTGGCACACTAATATACACATTATGGGAATCCCAGTAGGAAAAGAAAGAAAGGGGCAGAATGGATAGTCAAAGAAATAATGACAGAGAACATCCCAAACTTGGCAAAATGCATGAGTACGCACATCCAAGAAGGCCAGAGAACACCAAACAGGATAAACATGAAGAAAAATACACCCCATCATATATCGATCACACTAAATGAATGACAAGGACAAGTAGAGAGTTCTGAAAGCTGGAAGAGAAAAGCAACATACTACATACAAGGGAATGCCAATTAGAGTGAGTTCTGATTTCTCGTCAGACACCATGGAGGCAAGAAGGCAGAGTGGAAATACTTAAAGTGCTGAAAGAAAACAGCTGCCAGCCAAGAATTTTATATCCAGTGAGACTTTCTTTCAAAAATGAGGGAGAGATTAAGACATTCTCAGATAAACAAAAGCTGAAGGGTTCATCACCACTAGACCTGTGCTGCAAGCACTGCTAAAGGAATTCTTCAGACTGAAAGGAAAGGCCACTAGACAGTAGTTCAAAGTAGCATAAAGAAATAAAGACCTGTAGTAAAGGCAATCATTTGGTAGTTATAAAATGTTAGTATTATTGTATTGTATTGTTTGGCATGTAACTCCACTTCTTACTTCCTACAGGAGCTAAAATGCAAATGCATAGAAAGTAATGATAAATCTACGTTTTGGACACACAATATAGAAAGATGTAAGTGGTAACAAATACAAAATAAAATGATGGAAGGACAGAGGGATGTAGGAAAAGTATATGTGTATGCTATTGAAGTTAAGTTGGTATCAAACTAAATATGTTTATTATATATTTAGGATTTATATATTTAGGATGTTAAATTTTAACCTCATGGTAACCACAAGGAAAACAGATGAAAAATATATCCAGACAGAAGTGAGAAGGCACTTAATATGGTCAACACACAAAAAAGCAAATAAATGTAAAAGTAGGTTTTAATGGAAGTGAGGGACAAAACAGGTATAAGACTTATAAAGGCTAAACAGCAAAATGGCAGAAGAATGCCCTGTATTATCAGTAGTGACTTTAAATGTAAACAGGTTAAACTCGCCCATCAAAAGGCAGAGATTGGCAGACTGGATAAACAAGAATGACCCAACTAGAGGCCATCTGCAGGAGACTCACCATAAAGTCAAAGATACAAGAAGGTTGATAGTGAAAGGATGGGAAAAAATATACCATGCAAGTAGTGATCAAAAGAGAGCTTGGGTGGGTACACTAATATTGAATAAAATAGACTTTAAGTTATGAGGGACAAAGATGGCCATTATGTATTGATAAAGGGGACAATTCAACAGGAATATGTAACAATTATAAAAATATATGCAAATAACAGCAGAACCCCAAAATATTTATGAAGCAAATACTGACAGATTTGAAGGGAAAGATTGACAGTTCTATATTAATCATAGGTAGACTTGAACATATCACTCTCGGTAATGGGTAGAACATCTAATCAGAAGATCAATAAGGAAGTACAGGACTTGAATGATACACTAGACCAACTAGACCTAACAGATGTATATAGAACACAGCACTCAACAAAAACAGAATACACATTCTTCTCAAGTGCACTTGGATCATTCTCCAGGATAGACCATATGTTGGGCCACAAAACAAGTCTCAATAAATTAAAAAATATTGAAATCATACAGTGAATATTCTCTAACCACAATGGAATGAAGCTAGAAATTAATAACAAGGAGAAATGAAAGACTCATAAATATGTAGAAATTAAGCAACATACTCTTAAACAACCAAAGGGTTAAAAAGGAAATCAGAAGCAAAATTAGGAAATACCTTTAGGTGGATGAAAATGAAAATACAACATACCAAAACTTATGGAATGCAGTGAAGACAGTACTGAGAGGGAAATTTATAGCTCTAAATGCTTACATTAAAAAAGAAGAAAAACCTCAAATCAGAGACATTTCTACAGACCTCGCTGAAATAAAAAGTACTGTAAGAGGATACTATGAACAACTTAGGCCAATAAATTAAATAAATTAGATAACCTAGATGAAATGGACAAATTCCTAGAAAAACACAAAATACCCGCACTGACTCAAGACGTAATAGAAGATCTCAACAAACCGATTACTGGTAGAGAGATTGACTAAGTAATCAAAAACTTCCCAAAAAAGAAAAGCCCAGGAACAGATGGCTTCACAGGGGAATTCTACCAAATATTCCAAGGAAACTTAACTCCAAAAATATTGAATACAAGGGAGTACTCCCTAACTCATTCTATGAGGCCAACAAAAAGAAAACTACAGACCAATATCTCTTATGAATATAGATGTGAAAATCCTCAACAAAATACTAGCAAACTGAATCTATTAGCATATTAAAAGAATTATACACCATGATCAAGTGAGATTTATTCCTGGTATGCAAGTTTGGTTCAACATAAGAAAATCTGTTAATGTAATACACCACATTAACAGAATGAAGGTTAAAAAATAAAAAAACAAAAGCAATGATCATCTCAATTGATGCAAAAAAAAAGCATTTGACAAAATACAACACCCTTTCTTGATTTAAAAAAACACTTAGAACACTAGAAATGGAAGAAAACTTCCTGTCAACTTGATTAAGGGCATATATGAAAAGACCACAGCCAACATGGTGAAAGACTGAAAGCTTTCCCTCTGAGGTCAGGAACAAGACAAGGATGCCCACTGTCACCACTGTTATTCAACTTTGTATTAGAAGTCCTTGCCAGGACAATTAGGCAAGGAAAAGAAAAAAAACAAAGGCATCCAAATTAGAAAGGAAGAAGTAAAACTTTCCCTCTTTGAAACTGATATGATCCTACATACATAAAGCTTTGAAAAATCCACATCAGATCTCCTAGAGCTAATAAATGAATTCAGCACAGTGGCAGGGTACAAAATCAGCACCCCAAAATCAGTAGTGTTCCTATACACAAGTGATGAACAATTGGAACAAGAAATTAAGAAAAAAAATTCATTCACAATAGCAACTAAAATAATCAAATATCTAGGTGTAAATCTAACCAAGGATGTAAAGGAATTGGGCCCAGAAAACTATAAAACATTGCTAAAAGAAATTAAAGACCTAAATGAATGGAAGTGTATTCCATGTTCATGGATTAGAAGACCAAATATTGTTATGATGTCAGTTCTACCCAAAGTAATATATAGATTCAGTGCAATCCCAGTCAAAATTCAAACAACTTTCTTTACAGAAATGAGAAAAGCCAGTCATCAAATTTACATGGAAGGGTAAGTAGCCCCAAATAGCTAAAGCCATCTTGAAAAGGTAGGATGAATTTGGAGGACTCATACTTCCTGATCTTAAAACTTATTACAAAGCCACAGTAATCAAAAAAGCATGGTACTGGCTCAAAACAGGCATATAGACCAATGGAATAGAATTGAAAGCTCAGAAATCCACCCTCATATGTATGGCCAACTGATTTTTGACAAGGGGGTAGAGACCATTCAATTGAAGAATTGTCTCTTCAACAAATGGTGCTGGGAAAACTGGATCTCTATTTGCAAAAAAAAAATGGACTCCTGCCTCACACCATATATAAAATCAACTCAAAATGGATCAAACACTTTAATATAAGAGCTAGAACTATTAAACTCCTAGAAGAAAATGTGAGGAAGCATTTTCAGGACCTTGTGTTAGGCAATATTTTCTTAGACTTTACACGCAAAGCACAAGGAAGAAAAAAAAAAAACGGATAAATAGGACCTCATCAAAATTTAAAACTTTTGTTCTGGAAAGGACTTTATCATTAAAGTAAAATGATAGCCTGCCTACACAATGGGAGAAAAATATTTGGAAACCACATTTCAGATAAAAGTTTAATCTCCAGAATATATAAAGAAATCCTTCAACTTAACAACAAAAAGACAACCCAATTTAAAAGTGGGCAAAAAAAACTTGTACAGACACCTCTCCAAAGAAGATATAGAAAACACACATGAAAAGATGCTCAACCTCATTAGTCGTCACGGAAATGCAAATCAAAACCACAATGAGATACCATTTCACACCCATTAGAATGGCTGCTGTTTAAAAAATGGAGAAATAGGGACACTCATTCATTGCTGGTGGCAATGTAAAATGTGCAACTGCTGTGGAAGACTGTTTGGCAGTTCCTCAGAAAGCTAAGCAAAGAACTACCATATGACCTGGCAATCCCACTACTGGATATATACCCAAAAGAGTTGAAAGCAGAGCCTTGAACAGATATTTGCACACCAGTATTTGTTGGTGGCATTATTCACAATTGCCAAAAGCAACCCAAGTGCCCATCAGTTGATGAATGGATAAACAAAATATGGTATGTACATGTGATGGAATATTATTCAGGATTAAAAAGAATTGGAGTTCTGGTTCGTGCGACAACACGGATGAACCTAAGATGTCCTGTTGAGTGAAATAAGGCAGACACAAAAGGACAAATATTGTATGATCTTAATGTTTTGAAACAATTAGAATATGCAAACTCATAGAGTCAGAATCTAGAATACAGTTACCAGGAGATGGGGTGGGGATAGGGAATGGGATATTAAGGCTTAAAATGTACAGGGTTCCTATTTAGAATGATGGAAATGTTTTGGTAATGGATGGTGGTGATAGTAGCACAACACTGTGTACACAATTAACAGCACTGAAATATATATCTGAATATGATTAAGAAGGAAATGTGTGTATGTAACAGAATAAAAATTTTAGAAGAAAATCTATGGAACTACACTGCACAAACAGTGAACCCCAGGTTAAACCATGGACTTTAAATTAATAGTACAATTATAAAAATGTGCGATCATGAAGTGTAACTATTCCACACCAATGCAGGGTGTTGTTGGTGGGGTAGTATATGCGAATCCTGTGTTTTATTAGTGATTATTCTGTAAACTCACAACATCTCCCCTCTGTCTTACATTAAAAGAAAACTTCATTTGTTATTATACATTTATTTATGATCTGCAGCCTCACCTGGGGAGTCTGTTTCCCCTTGTCAGTATATTTTTTTATCCTGTATGTATGAGTCTCCCAAACCTTTGCAACTCTCTTCAGGCCCTCACCCTCTCATACTCAGCAGGTTCATGTTTTTACTTAAAGGGTGTGTGTATTGGGGTAGCTTGGCAACATAGGGGAGGGGTGGTGAGATTATGGGAGAGACGAAAGCCTCCAAACTACTTCTAGGTATGGGCATTGAAGAATAGCAGCCTGACATTTCAATTAACTGTCAACTCTCTCTTCAAGACTTTAGGAAAGAAAATCACATAATGTGTCAGGCAGTCTCTGTCTAATAAATTGGATGGTATATTCTCATCCTGGCATGTGCCAGTAACAAAGATTTCTTTTGAATGAGGAAAACCATCTCTTATGTTCTATTAGATGAAGCAACGGAATTGGATCTGAGGCATTGGCCTAACCCTTGGGAACCACCTATCACTGACAATGTCCTTTTTCTGTTACCAAGCAAAACATTTGCATGGCACTCCCCCACCTCCGCACTCCTCTCTTTCCTGCCTCCAGGGTTGTTTTTCATTTATTTTGTAATTCGTTAGATTTTTTTTTTTTTTAATTTAGGAAACAATGAAGAAACAAACAAAATGGCCCACCATCCCACAATCCAGATGACTGTGTTTCAGCTACTCTGCCCTTTGTTACTCAAACATAGCTTGCTTATTTTGGCCTTTGCGCTAGTTCTGTCTTCTGCTTAGAATGCTTTTACCCAGCTCTTTAAGAGGTGGGGTCCTTCTTGTCATTCAGAACTCAGTTCAGATGTCACCTTCTCATTTAGGATTTCCCTGACCACCCAATTTAGGTTAGCACACACAGAGACACATGAGCATACGCGCACAATTTTTGCATCTTATTATCCTGTTATACTTTTTTCATAGCACTGATCATTACCTGAAATAATCTTGTTCTTTTATTTTTTTGCTTGTTTATTGTTTCTCTCCTTCACCAAATCATAAATTTAACAGTAGTAAAGATCTTATCTACCTTGTCCACCACCATATCCCAGCACTTAACAGGTGTATATAATAGGTGCTCAATGAATATTGGTTGGTTGGTTGGTTGGTTGGTTGGATGACCTGGCCAGCCATTTAACAGGGTAATTGGAGACTGTCAGGCAAGAACTTCCTCAAATGTTTAACCCCACCCCAACCCCTGCCTATAAATTTACTATAATCTGAACCCGTTCTTTTCTACTCTTTGCCAGTCTCAGAAAATTGAGTTGGCTATCTTCCTGACCAAGGCTAATTTCCACACTGTTTTCTTCTGCCTACTGAAAGACCTTATTCCAACATTTAACTCCTCTTATAGATTTTCAGTCTCTTCTTTCGACATTATCCCTTCAAAATTTGACCTAGCTCAGATCTATCCTGTCTAGGAAAAAAATATCTTTCATCAGACCTTTGTCTTCTCCAAGCTATCAGCCTGATTGTTTCCTCCCCTTCACAGCTAACTTTCCTTGATAATGTTTTCTGTACTGCTGGTTTTCAAACTTTTTTTTCCCAGTCAGTAAGTTTTTAGCACATTTCCCTTGTATGTTTGTTTACATATAAATTATACACACATATTACTTGTTAATAAATGAAATAATCATCAAATATATACAAAAATAAACAATAAAAAGGGATAAAATAAAGACTGATATTTTTAAATAGATTTTTAAAAATCAACCTACCATGAACTTTTTCCTACTCAAATAGCAGAGGCTTACCTTATCTTGTGCACAGTTGGTACTTAAGAATCTTGTTAATTATGATGACTTTAAACTATCGTTAACCAGCATCTTAGAATGCACTGTACACATAAGGCAAGATTCATTAATATTATAATAGATGTAAATCCACTTTTCAAGTAACTTCCTTTTTTTTATAACACTTACCAGATGTGGTTAGATTGTCCTTGTTATTATTACCTCATGACATGACAAAAGGCTCTGCCATTTTCTTGTCCTTTGCTTTGTAACATATTATGTATTCAGTCTTTGGTAACTTTGCAGGAATTGGTTGGTCTAATTTTTTTTAATTAGTTTATTTAAAACTGGATAAAATAGTCTTATCAATCCACCTAACTGTGTATAGGTAAATTGTAATATAACCAATGAAGAGAGCAAAATAAATGACCAAGGAGAAAGGGCCTCATTGCCACCTTTTCCATGAGTGTAATTCACCTCTTCCCTCAGTATAATACTCTGCAAATGTTTGTTACATAGGAGTGTCTGATATGTGGTTCAGATGTATCAGTGTCAGTTCACTTATTGCATATTAGTAAAGTGTAATTTCTTTTCAACTTTTTAGATAAAAATAAAAATAAAGTGATGTTCTTTTCAGTGGATCTAGGTACCTCTAGAGATACATCTACCCGACTTGGGGGACTACGGGTTTGTGCTTAACTTTTCCATGGCTGTAATTAACCCCTATTTATTCTTCAACCTATTGTAATCTGCTTCCGAGCCTACTCCTTCACCAGCACAACTCTGGTTTAAGGTCATCAGTAACCTCCTAGTTGCCAAATATGCTGAAGATATTTCAGTCATGATCTTATTTGACCTTTCTTATAGCATTTGTCGCTGTTGACTACTCTTTTTACCCCCTTGGTTTCCATGACACTGTTTTCTCCTGATTCTCCTCCTCTCTCTCTGTCTACTCCTTATCAGTTTTTTTGCTGATAGCTTCCTTATGCATGGAATGACCTTGGACATCTTTTCTCTCACTCTTTACTAAGTTGTTAATGGTCTGGTCTATAGATGAACATCAGATATCATGAAAACTGTATATAAAGTTTTGTGATGAAGAGAGTACTTAGTTTTCAAACCATTTTTGTGGACATTGGGTGCCAGTGACTTCGGTTTATATCTTTCTGAGTCTCTTGCTCATTTCCAAATCCTTCAAGAACCTCAAATTCAATAAAATCCAAAATGAAGTTCACCAATTTTTACCCCAAGCCTCCACTTTCTTCCCCTGTTTTCCCCATAGTGGTTTATGGAACTACCATCCATCTAGTCTCCTAAGTCAAAGACCTAAGAGTTATCCTAGGTTTCTCCTTTTCCTTCTCTGTCAACTTCAGTATCTGACGAGATACCACTGATACTCCCTTAGTTCACACTTTTACCATTTCCCACCTAAATCATTAAAGTAAGTTTTTCTTCATCAGCCTACTTCCTGCCTCCTCTGCTCTTTGATTCAGAAGTCACACACTGGTGGCTCATAGCTCTATCTAAAACTATGTTTTCATTTGCCCACATGGTGTTGGCTTGTACAGTTTTGAAAAGTTGAATTAGTTGCCAACATTTTAAAATCATAGCATTTTACACGAAGTCCTTATGACCAGTTTTGAAGAATTGGAAGATTTGGTAACACTGGCCCACATCCAAGACTGGCAACATCACTTGTGGAGCCCTGTAAAAAATGAAACTGTAGGGCCCCTTGTTCAAAAATTATTAAGAATTTCAGGATGATGCTAACCGAGTATTAAACCAAGCCCAATGCCCTCCCAAGTTTGGGGGCCCTGTGCAGCTGCACGGGTTGCAGGGTTATGAAGTTAGCCCTACCTACATCCTTACCTACATCCTTATATGTAGGAATCAGCTGGAACTAAATAATGACTGTGTCCTTTAGATGAGGCCTGCACTCTCCTATTTGCTGCTATAGTACCCATTACTCTCCATTATCTATTTTGTTCTCCTCATATATGTTACCTACTTGTGCCCTATAGATACTGAGTTTTTGATACCCTGTTCCAGTTCATCCTCTCTACTGCCCACAGAGTAATTTTTTTCTAATCCTTATTTGATCATGTTTTTTGCCTTCTTGAAACCCTTCAATAATTCTCCTTTTTTTAAAGATTAAAACAAAACATGTTACCTTAATATAAAAGATCCTTTATAATCCTTCCTCCCCATTCCACACACACATCCATGTACCTTTCTGGTCTTATCACCTACTTAGGCCCCTTGTTTAGAGGCCTTATCCTTTGCTCTAGCCTTTGGGACCTAGTTTCAGTTTCCCACAGGTACCATATTCCCTCATTCCTACAGATTTTTGTTATTCCCTCCTAAGTGTAATGTGTTACAGATCAAAGCTCCTTAATACATGCCATTTACTACGTGCCAGGCAGAGTGCTTTGCATGCCTTTTTTCATTTAATCATCACATCAACTTGGTGGAGTAAGTGTATTTCCCTCTATTTTAGAGGTAGGATTCTGAGGCCTAGAAGAGGTCATATAATTTGCCTAAGGCACACTTTTAATAAGAGATAACATAGAATAATTTGCTCTACAAATTGTTATGCTGCCTTCCCTTAGGAAAAGGAGTATATTTTGTTTATTTTTGTATGCGTAGCACCTAGCACAAGGCATAGTAAAATGTGTTGAATGAATTAAGTAAGGTTTAAGCTGATCTTAAAGAATGAGAAAGTTCTAGGCACAAGAAATCACAAACAGAAAGGAGAATGCAGCACGTATAGAGAACATATGGAAAATAATGACTGCAAGCAGTACTCAGAGGACTTTCCATTCATGATTTATCTAGATTTTTCTTGCCACTTTCCCATCTATAGCTGTTCCAATCTTACTCATATACTTTCTTCTGAGACACTGTACTTTCTTTGTTTCCTTCATACCTCACTAGTTAGTTTCTTATTCCTCAGTCGGAATGATGGAGTGCCCCAGGGTCGGCCTTCAGAGTCTTTCAACCCACACTCACTCCTTTACTGATCTATTCCAATCTTATGTCTTTAACTGCTGATGACTCTTCAGTCTACATCTCTAACCCAGATCTCTCTTCCTGAACTCCAGACTCTTATCACTAATTTCCAGCTAACATCTCTAACTTGGAAGTCTAATAGATGTCCCAAACTTTCCTAACTGATCTCCTTTACCACTGATGTTCTACCAACTCTTCTCAGTGCAGCAGTGTCCAGAGTGATCCTTTTTACATGTTAGAGTATCTCGCCAGTCAGAACCCTGCAGTGGCTCCCCATTTCACTCAGAATAAAAATTAAAGTTGTGATACCTAGAGGACCAGCTTGGCCCTCGTTATCTATCGGATCTTCTGTGCTACTCCTCTTTTCCTTGTGTATAGTGATCCAGCCATACCACCTTCCTTGCTGTTCTTCAAACATAGCTCTGCTCCTGCCCTAGGGCTTTTGCTCTGGCTCTTTTTTCTTCCCAGAATGTTTTCCCCAGATACTCACATGGCTCACTCTCTAATAACTATTTGTAAGTTTTTGCTTAAGTGACACCATCTCAGTGAGTCCTGCCCTAGCCACCCTATTTAAAATTACAACGTACACTTCCTGTCCATTTTACCCTCCTGTTTGTTTTTCCTCCTGCAGAGTACCACCTTCTAAGCCTGCTGTTTAATTATTTTGTTTACCTTTATTGACTGTTCTCCTCATGCTAAAAAAATAGCTTCAAGAGGGCATGGATTTTGCTATTTTTTCACAATGCCTGGCACAGATTGAGCTCTTAATAAATAAATACTGAACGGAATGAAATTAAATCACACTTAAATATTTACATCTGAAAATCTTTTGAAGATCTTAGGATTCATTTAAATGGACCTTCCAGCCAGAGAATAATAAATGTGAGCCCCAAATATAAAGATACGCTTGGCCAGTAAGATTTGTGAACAACTGTAGGTGTAGTTATCATGCTCTTCATTGTCATTCTTCTGTGTGCCAGAAGTGCTATGGTGTTAAATTATGTTTAGTCCAGGGATTGATACAGGACTGGATATTAATTGCCTTCTCTCTCCCACTACTAACAAGGCTCTTTAATCAGGGGAATAAGGAGCTCTAAACAGGACTTTCTTCTATATGTGCATATCAGGAGGGGGCTGGGAGCATGAGCAGGAGGATGTCATGTCCCAGTGATTAATGATCTCTAGGAAGCTGAAAAGAGGAGAGTAATATACACAGTATTTCTACCCCCTGGAGTAGGAATGCAAACACCATTGTGTAGATCTGTGCATAGTCACTGACTTCCTGGTAGCTGGAGAATTTCATACACTCTTCTACCACAAATAAAACTGTCAGGGAAGTGACAGAGCTCAAAAAGCTGGCCTTCCTTACCTAAAAAGAATAGCTCAAACACAGTGAGCCAGAAAATTAATTTTGTAGTTGTTTGAGAACCCAGTTGTTTAATGAGATGAGAAAATGGGAACTTTTCTTGAAAAATCTAAACCTTCCAAATATTTATTGAATCAAACTCTAAATTTGGTTTCTTAAATTTACTGAATTCCTGAAAACTGCTTACTTTAAATGAATTTAAAGGGGAAGCATTCCTTTGTAATGAAATGGACCATCTCAAACTTTCTGTCATGATCTCTGAGAATCATATTATCTGTGGACTCCAGAGCTTATTGTCCCATGTTTTCACGAAATCCTAGGAAATTTCAGAATGACTCCAAGCTAGTTTGGGAAAGTAATTCTATGATAAATTTCTTTTTTTTCTTTTATACCTAATGAATCTGTGATACTTAATAACAGTTTCCAAATGCTTAAGTCACAAGTGAAACATTTAATTTAGTGTTTAATATTCCTTACTTATAAATAAGGAACTGTAGATATTTGAAAAAAATTTTTACAGCTTGTGGGAAAAGTGTTGTATTTTAACCAACTTTGATTATTTACAAATAACCAAAATTAGGGACTTTGTGTAGTAGGTAGTAGTTCATTTTTAGTGAGAACAACCAAATAGCTTGTATTTTACCAGGAATCATTAATTCATAGGACTTGTTAAATTATTTTTGCTCTTGGTTCAGATTTTTTTTTGATGCCTTATACATTACCAATCATTGTTCTTTCTGTATTCTCTAATTTTGAAACTTTGATTTCTTATGAAATTTTATTTTTCCATAATATGAAAAGAAAGAAAGAAAGAAAATATTGTTGGGAAAATGAAGCCACATTTCAGGAGAAAGAAGAAGAAAAAATTTTTTTATTTCTGATTTTTGTTTGTTTTATTTTTGAGTGTCACTATAATCTAAATTAAAGGAACTATAGTCTAAATTAAGACAGCATCATTTAGATTAAGCCTTGAATTTGGCTTCCAAATGGTTAGACTTTTAAAATTACATTTGCAAGAGCTTATTTTTAGTCAGGATGTGGCTATTTTTAGATCTGCTTCTCTGTCACTAGGAAATGTAATGCCTTTCTTTCCATCGTTGTTTATCAGGAAGTTCTGAAGCACAGGCTGTGATCCAGTTAGCATAGAACACCACCTCTCCTTTAGATGAAAGACTGAAATAATGCATGCAGAGAAATAGTTGATTGAGAAAATTACTAATTTTAAAATTGTTAGTCTCGTTTTAATCTCATACTATGTGCAACAGAACAAGGTTTTTAGGGAATGCCAGAAATACAATGTTTGGGTTCCCTCTACTGGTGTACATTGGAGGCTCTTGTAGTCATTAAAACATAGAAGAAAAGAAGATCTGGCAATGATAGAGGGAGAAAAATCACCATTACTCATTTTCTACAAATGCCTTACAAAAAATGGGATGGTTTAAAAATTGTTTTCTACATCTAGGAATAATAAAACTTAATCTTCCAATATTTGGTTTTTAATTTTGTTGCCTCTATGATAAGCTACTTACAAATAGTGCCTCTCAAATGCTTTATGTTACAAACTAAGGAATTTTTTGTGGATCTGTGGATCAGAAAAGGATTTAAAAACACCAGGAAAAATGCAAAGCTAGCATTATTGTCATCATAAAATTAAAAAGGCAGCATTAAAGCTTGGCTAATTCTTATTAGTATTAAGAAGTGACATGACATCATGTGATTATGTCTGTCCATTTAACATCTGTTCTTTCTATTTGTCATATGTGTATTTGAAAACAGTTCTTTATTTTCTATTAGTCAGCAAATACCAAGTAAAATTTAATGGCTCATTTTGAGAAAGAAAAATTTTAATTGATTCCTAAAAGTCACTTCTGAACTTCTTATTATGTTTGCATTTTAAAGGCTATTCAATCAGATTAATATTCCATTTTTAAATTGCTTTTCAGCAATGCAGTCAACCTTTTAAGCAATGTTCCAGTCTCTTTGTTTGGAATGTTCTCATTTGTCCATTAACCCATGAAGAAACAGCCAGGAAGCAACCACTCTAGAAGAACTGCCTGGTGATAAAACAGCTGAGCAAGAAACGGTTTTGAAAAATAATACCATGGTATACAATGGTATGAATATGGAGGCCATTCACGTTTTACTCAGTTTTATGGAGAAGAGAATAGACAAGGTAAGACTGAAATTGGAAGCCTTGGGAAGGTGCTTTAAAGAATGTAAATGTGCCACACATTCATACACCACAGGGCATGATTTTTAAATCTAAGCTTTTTTATAGCTGACATCTTGCATAATTGTTTGTCCTCTGCCAAAGCATTTTATTATAAGATACGATAAATTGCTGAAACCAAGTAAATTGTTTAATCCTGAAAATTGTGTTGGTGCAACACCAAAATTGTGACTAGTGCCTAAAAACACAGGAAAAATTAAAAATTAATCACACTTCTATACAGGTACTTTTTAAGTCCTAGAAGTAAAAAATTATCCCCCAGATAACTTGATGATAAATACTTTCCATAATACCTAAAAGACATCTTCAACTTTCCCTTTGTTGTGAGCTGCTTATTTTTTTTTTTTGGTCTGTCACTTGCTTTGTCGGGTAACTATATTAAAAGGCAGCAGGATAGAATGGGTGAATTACCAAAACTTTTGCCTCATTTAAGCCCATTGGCTGAGCTAGTGAGTACCCTAGAAATGTGGGACAAAAATGGGCATTAATAAGCATAAAGATAATGATAAAATGGAAATACTGTTGGGAAAATAATTTTTAAAATAATTTGTAAAAGTTTGGTAACATAAGATATTTTACTCACCTCCACCATTAAAATGCTCAGTTACATGAAGGAAAGTAATACTGTTAGAAACTAAACTAATATAGCATGTATGGTTTTCTTTATAGGGAAGCAGTTATAGAGAGGGTCTAACTCCAGTTCTCAGCTTATTAACAGAATGTTCCCGAGCACATCGAAACATCAGAAAATTTCTCAAAGATCAGGTAACTGCTTAATGCATATAATATTGCAAAGTTAATCTTATATGTGTCTTTTTGTTTTTTACGTGGAACTAATGAGTTGAATTGTCTTAACAGTTTTATTTCAGAAAATCAGAAACTCAGAAAAGTTAGTTTTAATCTTTGAAGTCTTCTTTCTACTCAAAAAATAAGTGATATTGGGTATTTTTAAGTCATTCATGTGTTTATTCAACAAATATTTATTGAGCATTAAAGACCCACCTTGAATGGACTGGAGTCACATCTCCATGGAAATAATTTAATCAAAAGATCCCATCCATAGAAAGTCTGCACCCACAAGATTGGATTAAAAGAGCATGGCTTTTTAGGGGTACATAACAGTTTCAAACCAGCACACAGGGTAAGAAAAGGAAAGACTTAGGGGAATAAAGAAGGGTGTCTCTGAGGAAATGAGCACAAACCTGGATAAGTGAGAAAAGGAACTCTGACAATATCTGGAAGAGGAATGTAGAACACATTCAAAGTCCCTAAGATGAGAGGATGCTTTGATATGCTTAAGGAAAACAGGAAGGCCAGTGTAGCTAGACAACCATGCACAAGGGGGAGCATGGTAGATGAAGTAAGAGAGCTAAGCAAGGGCCACCATAACCTAAGGTTGCATAGGACTCAGTTCTCTTCTAAGTAAGCTGGGAAGGCACTGGAGTATCTTGAGGAGGAGGATGTGCTATCATTTATATTTAAAGATGTTATATGTAGGATAGAGTATAGAGGAGCTTAAGTGTATCAAGGAAACCAGTTAAAAGCTACTGCAGGAATCTGAAAGAGAGTTGATGATGAAGGCTTGAAAGATGGTAGTGGTTAAAATTTATAGTTTGGGATGTTTTGAAAGTAGAGCTCACAGAATTTACTGATAGATTGGGATATAGGTTGAGAAAGAAAGAAAAGAATTAAGGATGACTTTAAACTTTTAGATCAGATCCTAATCTCCCAAGTCTAATACTATTTATATTAATACTAACTGAAATTGACTTCTAAAATCTCACTCTCTCACCACCTTCTCTTAGTACACTCAATACAACACTATTTCATCCCCATGAGGATTGTCAGTCTGTTGTTTTTTTCACTGTCCTCCTTACCCAGCTTAGATTCCATCTGTGGTCCATAACTAAAATCATTCCTTTGCATACATCTTTAACCAGCACTTTTCTTTCTCCCTCAGTTATAATCACTCAGCAAAACCAAACAAACTGATTAAGTCTAACCATCCACAAATTCTAGGCCTCCACCCGAGCACCTGAACATACTGAACACAACCAATTCACTAGTCTACATTAAATTTAAGACTACCAACTCCAGTTGGCCCCTGGCATGCTCCAAGGTGACTATTGCACAACTCCTTTTTCTTCAGACCTCCAATACTTCCTCCACTCTCCTCATTCTCATTTATTGACTTTGTTTTCCTTTTTCACTTAGAAATTAAGTGAAAACTTCATCTTCCCACCATTGCATCTTCCATCTGCCAGCATTTGTACTGCCAAATCTTTATCACAATGGATGAATTTCCCTTACATCTGTCTGTGACCACCCTCTCCACTCATGCCCCAGATCTCATTCCCTCTCACCTTCTCATACACTCTGCTCCTGAATTTATTCCCTCTCTCTTCTTATATAAATCATTTTTTTTAAATGTACAGGATTGTTTCTCTCAGTTCCATCTTTAAAACAACCCGTAAAAAAACCTTCCCTTAACCCCATCTCCCAAGCTGCCTCCCCATTTTCTTGTTCCTTTATGCAATGTTCCTTAGAAGAGTTTTCTATATTCACCTTCTCTTTCCTTTTCCTTCATCTTTGATTCTTTCTTGAACCCTCTGTAATTAGGCTTCATGCTTTTCACCCCCCTGCAAGGGTGGATTATCAAGGTCACCAGCCTAGTATTGCCAAATTTAATAGTCAGCTCTCAAGTTTGTTTGTTTTTTTTAAATTCCCCAATAGCATTTTGATGTTGTTTTGTATTCCCTCCTTCTTGAAATAATTTTTCACTTGGTTTGCTGGATTGTCCTCTTCTTCCCAACCCTGAATGTTTGAGTGTCCCAAAGCTCAATACTCAGTTTTTGTCTCCCTCTCCACTCACTTGGTGATCTCATTCAGCTTTCATGTTTTAAAAAACCATCTAAATGCTGATGTCTCCCAAGCTTATATCTCCAGCCCTGACCTGTTCCCTTTGAAGCTATAGACATTATACAACTAACTTCTGTTGAATGTCTAGTAGGTATCTTATAACGTATCCCAAACTAATCTCTTGATTTCCCATCCCCCAACCTGTTTCTTCCCCATCTTTCCACATTTCAATACATGATAGCACCATTTACCCCATTGTTAATTAATCTCCATTTAGAATTTCCCTGAAATTTGAATCAGGCTCATTTTTCCCTTCTATGTTTATGGTCAAGATTTAGTAAGCACCTTACTATGTGTAGAGCACTAATAAATATTACTGATTAGGAAGGATTAGAAAGTAGGGACTCTTATCTTTGAGGAATTTATAATCTTTTGGGACAAGAGAGAAATACCATAGAAGGATGAATAATCACTTAAGCCAAATAGATTAAGTAATGAATTAAGACCATTTCCAAGTTTGATTATTTTATGACATTCTACCTTGACTAGGAGGACTTGATGAAGAATAATAAATGAAAATACTGCAAGTTTTCTGTATTTTGCTTTTTTTTACGTAAGGAATCAACTAAACTATTTAGATTTTGCTATCTCTAACCAAGACAGCCAAAAAACCTATTTGTTAAACAACTTCTTTATGTGAAGACATTAGGCCACATATTGTGTAGATAGAAAAGATTATGACACCCACTGTTTGTCCTCAAGAAACACTACAGTATAGTAAGGAGATGATGATACGTGACAGGTAAGAAGATTATTCAAGATAAAAGTCACAGTACAGAAATCAGCTTTCCTTCTGAAGAGGGTATACTGTGGACTGTGTTGAAAGGCAGAATTTAAAGTAGCAGATGATTAGCTTTGATATTAGTATAGATGGAACCATGGTTAATTAGTCATATTATGCCCTGTCAAAAATCCCTGATTAAATCTAAGTCACACATACCAAAAGGAAATTGGTCTTGAGTTTCTGTATTTGGGCATGTAGAAAGGAGAATAGATGGTAGAAATTTCTGACCCAGGTTGTGTTAGTCTGGAGAGGCTTATAGAAGAGATGAGTGTTTAGTGACTTTGACAGAGGAGCTAGACAAGATTTTTCATAGAAAAGAAAAAAGTTGGAGGATAGTATTTGGGGAGAAATGGAAAGGGACCATGTATATGTGGTGTGTTTGGGGGTGGTATATAACAATGATGACAACAAAATTCTGTAAATAACTTGTTTTTTTGTTTGTTTGTTTTTTCTTGCAATTTTATTGAAATATGGTCACATACCATACAATCATCCAAAGTATATGATCAGTTATTCACAGTAACATCATATAGTTGTGCATTTATTACAATTTTTGAAAATTTTCATTATTCCAAAAAAAATAAAAATAAAAGTAAAGAACACCCAAACAACCCTTCCCCTCCCCCCATTATTCATTTTCTTTTTTGTCTCCATTTTTCTACTCATCTGTCCTTACACTGGATAAAGGGAGTACGAGCCACAAGGTTTTCACAATCACAAGGTCACACCATATAAGCTATATAGGTATACACTTGTCTTCAAGAATCAAGGCTAGTGGGTTGCAAAGAACTTGTTTTAAGGAACAAAAAATAGATAAAATATTTGTATGATAACCTTTGTTGATAGAATCTGTATTCTGGAGCTGTAGGCACATATTGCTTGAAATCAGCTGTTACATGTCTCATTCTTTTAGAAATGGGTGAGAGAAACTCAGTATGGTTGGCTCAGTCGAATAATAAGAATATATGGTGTGATTACTTTGGCCTAGTATTATGCTCTGTCCTGTTGGAGATACTGAAATATGATTCCATAAATATTTTTGGTAAATGACTTAATTTTCAGAGATTTAGTTTCCACTTTTGTTCACAGATATATCTCCAGTGCCTCCGATGCTTCCTGATACATGGTAGGCACTCAGTATAGAACAAGAGAGAGGGAAAGAAGAAAGTCAGTTGAGTGACTTAATAAATAATATATACATAAAGGATGTGGCATATAGTAGCTGTGCAGTAGATTTTTATTTGACTTTATGCCTATCTCCATTTCCTAGCATAGTGCCTAGCTTACAGAAGGCATTTAATAAATGTTACTTGAATTGTTTTTCTTTCTTTCTTCAATCATCAAATATTTATTGAATACGTATAATATGGCTGACACTGGGAAAAGAGCAGTAAACAAACAGAAAGAATTCCCTATCTCCGTGGAACTTACTATTGTGGAAAATGGTAGACAGTTAACAAGTAAATATACACTATGTCAGGTAGTAATAAGTGCTATGAGGAAGATTAAAGCAGAGTAAAGGAAGCAGAAAGAGAATGTTAAAGATTATTTATATAGGGTACTCAGGAAAGATCTCTTATAAATGGCGTTTGGGCAGAGACTTGAAGGAAGTATGGGAAGGAGCCATGCAAATTTCTAGGAAAAGAGTTTCTGGGCAGAGGGCATGGCAAATGCAAAGGCCCTGAGGCAGGAAAGTGGAAAAACAAGAAAGAATGTTTAAGGAATTCCTGTGTGGCTATAGCATCCTAAGGAAGGAGAAGAGTAGAAATGAAGTCAGAGATGTAGCAGGGAGCCAGATTACATGGAACCTTGTAAGGCATTTGTTAGGACCTTGTCTTTTCCTAAGATTGAGATGAAAAGCCTTGGGAATTGGAGGGCTTTGAGAAGAGGAATGATATGATCTGACTTTCAAAGGATCATCCTAACTGCTATATAGAGAACAAAATGTAGAGGGACCAGGTTGGAAGAGACAAGTTAGGAGGCTAATAGGCCAGGTGAGAGGTATTGGTAGCTTGGATTTGGTAATACTGGAGGAGGTAGTAAGAAGTGATTGGGTCCTGGGTGTTAACTTCTAACGTAGAGCCAACATAATTTCCTGATGGGCTAGATGTGGGATATTTCCAAGGCTTTTGTCCTAAGCAGTTGGCAGATCGGACCTGCTGTTTTATTAGATGGAAAAAGTACACGAGGAGCATCAAGAGTCCCATTTGGGATGTGTTAAATTTGAGATGTCTGTTAGAGTTTGGAGGTCAGGGGAAAAATCAAGACAGAGATATAATTTAGGGGTCATCAGCATATAGAGACTATATAAAGTCATGAAACTGGAAGACATCACCAATGGAGTGAGTGAAAATAGTAAAGAAACGTTACCTCTGTGAATATTTCAACATTTAGAAATCAGGAAGAGAAAAGAGAATTGGCAAAACAGGCAGAAATTAAGGAACTAGTGAAACTGGGGGAAACCAAAAGAGAGATGCCAGGTGTGTGAATGGGTAAGTGAGTGAGCAAATGAACAGATAGACTTTCAACAAGTCACATTACCTCTCTGACCATCAGTCTATACAGCAGAGATGCTGATGATGTTACCCACTTTGCAGGGTTACTGTAAGGATTATAGATCAAGATCTTTAAACCATCTATTCCGGGGCCTAGCACATAGGAAGTGCTCAATAATTAATAGCTGTTTTTATTAAATAAAACAACTAGAAAACATAAGTGCAGATTTTTATTTATTTATTTATTTTAGTAAATACTGAAAATGCAGGAATTCAAAGAAAGTAAAAATCATGGAAGAAAGAGAAACATGACCCAGACTTTAGAAAGGGTTTTGATAGGGATAAGGAGAGGTATTCCAGGTGTGGAGATGAGTAAAAACTGAGAAACTGGTATGACTATAGCATGGTGGTATAGTGAAAGGTGTTCCTCTTCAAAGAAAGCTTCATTACAGGCATGAAATTATTTGAGGTCTGTGTTGTTTTTGTTCTTTAGTTTTATTTTTTCTTTTATTTGGAAACAAACATGTTTTTTCCGCTGAGCCCAGTAGACATTACAAGACTGACCAGTTGCATGGTACCATCCTCACTTACTCTAGAATCCTTAATTGATAATGGTTTTTATGTTTTTGCTATCAGGTTTTACCACCTTTGAGGGATGTGACAAATCGACCTGAGGTTGGCTCAACTATGAGAAATAAGCTGGTGCGCCTTATGACACATGTTGACCTTGGAGTCAAGCAAATTGCTGCTGAATTCCTTTTTGTCCTTTGCAAAGAGAGAGGTAGGTTAAACTCTCTTTGCCCTCTGCTTTTTTATCTTCCCGGGGGAATTTGAGAAATTTTCTTCTTAGTAATGGCCATCTCATTCCACTTTTTCCTTAGCTTCCAATCTGTTCTAGTAGAGGGGATGAATAGATAATAAAAATTAATAGTTTAAAAGTATTTTCTATAAAAGTGTTTCTAAATTCATTGAGACATGCAGACAGATGCACTTCCAAACACACTCATATTCAAACTTTATCTTCCCTATCCTTAATCTTGATGGGTGAAGACCCAGAGCCATTTTGAAAACTCTTCTTAATCTGCTAATATTTTGATAACCAAGCAGAAGCCTAGTGTCTTTAATTCCTCTTGGAATTAAAGCTATGGGAGTATTAGTTTCTTCATCAAGTTCTTAAATCAATATATAGTTACTGAATGCGAGCTACATAATATTACTGGAAGTACAAAATACATAAAATATACCCATTACCCTTGAGATAGTGGTAAGATAGTGATAGAGAGACTCTAATAAATAACTATATTACAATGTAATAAATACCATGCTATAGGTATATGTAAAATGTGTGTCTTCTGAGAGCTCTACAATTAAAAGGTATTTCTTAAAATTGTATGGATTCTTTGCTCTGCAAAAAGCAAGTTCTCCAAACAAGGAACTTAGACTAAGTTATTCAGATGTTCTGCTCACCTATTTCTTTTTTCATCTCCTATTTTATAAATGTACTTGATAGTACCATCTAAGAAGATTTTGTATATCACCTTCTAAAAAGTATGCAGTTTTGCAAGATAGGTAATTTGAAGATGGAAAAGTCCACTTGCTTCTCCCAAAATATTAAATCGGTTTAATTCATTAAGCTTCACTCCTGACTATTAGATTCAACCAGTTCATTTCCTTTTACAATGTTATATTAGCAACATAATTTGACCACTATAGTAATGGTGATAATAAACATGGCTGTTAATTTGACCATTATAGTAATGGCATAATAAACATGGCTGTTATTTATTGAAAAGTATCATGTGCCTGACATTGCATGCATAATCTCATTTAATTCTCATAAGGACCCTCTAAAATAAATATTACTGTTATTTCAGTTTCATGTATGATGCAGCCTTGTACTTGAGAGCCTTTTAGTAACTTATCTAAGGTCAGACAGTTGCTTAGGGGAGGACCCAGAATTTGAGTCCTCTCTTGTTTTCATTCTGCCATATTGTATTTTTAGCATTTTTTAAAAAATTCAGTTATTTTGTGGTTTTGAGAAGAGATTGCTTTAGCAACATCTTGGAATTAAGTTGTTGGTATAGTACCTTGTATGTAGTAAGTTATTTTTAAATACTGGCTGAATTGAATTGATTGTTCTGTCAGACATTAGCTGTTTTTAAAAGCGATTATGTGTATATATAAATATGATCTAAACCCACAAATCTATGCATTGAAAAAAGGTTTGTAAAACTATATTCCAAAATGTTATGAGTGGTTACCTCTAAGCAGTAGGATTACTTGTGTTTTTCTTTTGTTTTGTTTTTAACTTCTTTGTATTTTATAATTTTTCTACAATAAACATATTTCTTGTGTAAGTTTTTAAAAAGTGAAAAATGAAGACTATTTATTCTATAATTACATATACAAATATAATTACCTTGCTAATGAGTAAGTGAGTGTCCTAGAAAATATGGTATATGCACTTATAAATGAATTTGGTTAGTTATTTTTCATTTGAAATGGTTAGTTTTGTTCCCCCTTGGATCCAGTACTTGAGATTTCATAATCCTAACTTTGAGTCCAAAGCCAACTCACATAAGCAAAATTGTAATTTTTTTTATTTGATCTTTGAGAATTCTGTATATAATCATCTACTTTCCCTCCAATTTGATTTTAAATTTAGTAGGTTTATTCTTCTGGAATAAAAATTCATTCAACAAATACTTTTTGAGCTACACCCTGGGAAAATAGAGATATACAAGTTAAACAATCTTATTTACTTTCTTATGTAAGGGTCACAAACACAAATGCCCATAGCAGCCAGGCTGGTAATAAAAATAAGTCAAGTGGACTGGACATAAGATGATAAGTGAGAACTGACACTTAGCTCACTGTTGGGGAGATACTGGGTTGGGGTGGGGGTCAAGGGGAGTGTGAGAGACTGGAAAGAGGACATAGCTGCTATTTAGCTCCAACTGATAGTCATCATAAGGAATATGGGCCTTATCAGAACATGTGGTGTCATCAGATCTTCCAGGTTTTTCCAAAGAAGCCAGAAATCTGGATTTTTACTAAAATCTCCCAATTTCTAAGTATTGTCAACTAATTCAAATTAAAAATCTTCTGGCCAAAAAAAAAAAAAAAAAACCCTAAAACATGTCTGTAATGACATTCAACTCACAGGTCATCAGATTGCAACCTCTTTTAGTGGCTCAGAATCTAAATGTTGGATTTTGGAGATACACTCTATATGAAAATGAAATAAATTTCAAATAATTTACCAGAGTAGCTGAACTTTCCTTTTTTTTTTTTTTTTTAATTTAAATATTTTGTTGTTGTTTTTTTTTAATTTTATCATTGGTCCATCATAGATTTTTTTTTAATTCTGTTTTATTGTGATATATTCATATACCATACAGTCATCCATGGTATACAATCAACTGTTCACAGTACCATCATATAGTTGTGCTTTCATCACCCCAATCTGTTTTTGAACATTTTCCTTACACCAGAAAGAATCAGAATAAGAGTAAAAAATAAAAAAGAATGCCCAAATCATTCCCCCCTCCACCCTATTTTTCATGTAGTTTTTGTCCCCATTTTTCTACTCATCCTTCCATACAGTGGATAAAGGGAGTGCGATCCACAGAGTTTTCACAATCACACTCTCACCCCTTGTAATCTACATTGTTATACAATTGTCTTCAAGAGTCAAGGCTACTGGGTTGGAGTTTGATAGTTTCAGGTATTTACTTCTAACTATTCCAATACATTAAAACCTAAAAAGTGTTATCTATATAGTGCATAAGAATGTCAACCAGGGTGACCTCTCGACTCCATTTGAAATCTCTTCAGCCACTGAAGCTTTATTTCGTTTCATTTCGCATCCCCCTTTTGGTCAAGAAGACTGAACTTTCCTTTTAAGAATGTGCAAAGCCAAGTTTGAAAGCAAAGGGAGCAGATTAAGGCTCAGAGGTCAGACCTCCAAGTAGAGTCTGCAGGTGACAGTCAGAATGTGTTAGGAACACAGAGACTAGAAGAATGGAAATTGAAATGGTGTGAAATACAAAGGAAAAAATTTTATGGTAGACTAGTACAGAAAGAACCGTCCAAGTGACTTAAATACCCATCTGTGCCAGGCCAAACTGTATCTCTGACTAATAATGGCATAGGTTAACCCATGTTCATGCCACCAACTTGTTCTGTTGAGCCCTGGCATAACTAAACTTTATTACCTGCCCTGCAAACTGTGTACTTTGTACAGGGGACCTAAAGATGGGCCTTAAATAGTTTAATCAAAAGAAAATGACTTGTGAAATAATCCTCTGCCTCTTTGGGGGGTTTTTTCCCCCTTTTAATACATTCATTAGTTCCCAGTATGTGCTAGACATTGTGGTCGAGACTGAATTGCAGTGATAAATAAGGTTTGAACTCCCTTAGTATATAGCTTCACACCTAAAACTTACTTTAGGCTCCTTCATTTCAGTCTCAGAGAAATAGGTATCTTCTTAGCTTGGAGCTAAAAAGTCTTCTCCCTTTTCTAGGGATCCTCTCTTGCTGTCTTCTCAGAAGCTCTGCTCCATCAGTTGTTACCCTCTATTCTTTTGTTCTTTTAACTCTCCCTGTGTATTTTCTTAACCTACCTTCACATCTTAGCATCTTGAAAGACTAATCTGTTTTTCTTTACAGTATCCTTACTTCTCATTCAGTCTTCGACTTATTGCAAGTCACGTTTTTTCACTACCGTTACCTGCCTTCCAGATTCCATTGAAAATGTTCTCAAGTAGGTCAAAAATTACCTGATTTTCAAAAGCAGTGGATATATTCTAGTCTTTTTCTTACCACATCTCTCATAGAAGTTGACCCACATTCTCACTTTATGTTTCTCCGTGAGTGATCTCATCTTTTCCCTTGGCTTCTGCTTCAGCCTATTTTGCTGGTGATACCCAAATCTGTGTATCTCCAGCCTCAACCTTTCTCCTGAACTCTTTTCTCAGGAAGTTTGTATGTATATACATACATATATGTATACACATACATACACATACACACACACACATATAGTCATGTATATCCACCTGCTTACTGACCATCTCCACCTGAGTTTCTCACATGTTCCTTGAACTCATACCTAAGGTTGAATTCCTTATTTCCATTCCCCTACCTCTCCTTTTCTATTTAGTTGCTAAAGCCGGAAACCTTGGAGTTATCCTAGATTCCTTCTTTACCTGTAGATCCAATAATCACCTAGTCATACAGATTTACCTCCTAAATATCCTTTTTTTTTAATCACCTCCAATCTATTCCCACCACTACTACCTTAGTACAGGCCCTTAAAACTATTTTCCTAAAATGTTAAAATAGCTTACCAAATGATTAATAAACTGTTAAAATAGTCAGAGCTCTCTGATTTTTAAATCAGATTTTATTCAGTCTTTTTTCCACATGGCTAACAAAGGGATTATTCTAAAACACAAATATAATGTTGTCATTCCCCCATGTAAATGGCTGATGCCTCCGTCACCTGCATGGTAAAATCTAAATTTGACCTCCATGGCCTACCTATGTAGCCTATTCTAAATCTTCCATACACTTCCTGCTTAACCATCCTAAATTTCTTATTCTTGCATAATGATGCAGCACTGTTCCTTGACATATCTCCATGGCCTGGCAGCTGTTGCTTTTGAATGAAATACCCCTCACCATCTTTGTTAGGATGGTGAGCTTTACTTGTAATTGAAGACCAGCTTAAGCATCATCTCTGTGAAGACTTCTCTGACCATCTCAGGCATTTAATCATTCTTTCCTTTGTTCCAATCTTTCTTACCTTGGTTTTTAATATTTTTGACATTTGCTGTGTTGTAATTCTTTATTTGCCAAACTTGTATTCTAGACACTGAGTTTCTTTAGGTTGGAGATAGTTTTAGACTCATCTTTGGATCCCTAGTGTATAACAACACACCTTACAAATAGTAGGTACCCCGTAGATGTTTAATGAAAGAACAGATTGTTGTGCTCTCAATGACTTTTCTGGTGAATACACTGTCTTGAGTAGTTCTTCATGTAATGGAGTAATTTCAGTACACTCGAGTAAGTGCCATAGAGGAGGAATGTGCTGGGAACTATGGCAGCCTGAAAGGGGGTGACTTGGAGTGGGGTTGGGGAAGCATGGTCAGAGGTCAGAGAGAAGGCTTTATAGAAGAGGACAGAGAAATGGGGAAATAGTCTTGGTATGTACAGGAAAGAATTACTAGTTCAAGGTGTGAGGAATCCGCAATGTACAGGAGTAGGAGATAAGGTTAAAAAAGAAGGCAAAGGCCCGAAAATGAAGAGCCCTTTTGGGCTTTTGGAATTTGAACTCTGGCCTTTAGGGGAGACATTAGAGGTTTTATCCAGGAAGGTGATACCGTCATATATTTGCTCTACAAAGATATCTCAGGCATTTGTGTGGAGCAAGGAATGGAGGAGTGTGAGAATGCAAATAGGAAGACCAGTTGGGAAGATACTAGTATAGAACTTCTAAACATTGCAGTATTTGACTAGAAGGAAAAGAATGTACACAGAGGAGGAGGAGGAATCATCTCTGGGTAGAATCTGTCTCTGCCGTTCTTTCTCCTTGGTAAAGGAGCAAATTCTTTTTGCTTTCATGGTAGAATATGGTTAAAAACCTACACTTACATAAGCAATTATATGATGACTACCAATGTAGTTTTAATTTTGTGTGGCACTGCTGTGGTTGCTTTTGTCTGTTCACAGTGCCCCCTGGCATGCTAATAGTGAAATATTTCTTCCAACTTTTCAACTAAAGGCTGATTTGTTTCATTTCTGCAGCTGTTTCACATGATTGCAGAGATGATTACTATGACAAAAAATATGTATTTGTATGTTTCTTTTTTTTAAGAGCTGCCCAGAAAATCTTCTTTGCCTTAGCAGCTCACCTGAACATCCAAGTTCAGTCAGTTTTGCTTTTACTACTTTCCCAGTATCAAATAGGATATTATACAGTGTGTTTGAAGATGGACTGTAAAAGTAGCTAGAAATGCTCTACCAAATAACGTCAAGCAGAACGTCACCAAAAAAAAAAAAAAAAGCCTCTCACTGTGAGGATTTTGTATTCCATTTGTCTTGCCTCCCCTACCCCCCATTTTTAGATATTTTATCCTATTAACAAAAGCTCATTTGACTTTTAAACTATTGACTGTCTGTTTTGAAGGCAAGTTGTGTCTTAAATTATCTTTGTAATCCCACTATCTGTTACAGAGTTGGCACATAAGGTTTGTTCCACTGAATGAGCTGTAAACATTATTTTCATAAAATTACCCAGGATTTTTACTATTAAGTAGTTCCAGAAGGATTTTCTACAACAGGAAGCAGATTGTTTAGTATTCTGTTTACTTCTGTTTAATCTATTTTGGCCTTTCGTAACTTCTGCATTCTTAAACTGTTTTAATACTATAGCCATTCTAGGTGGTTATTAACATTTTATGTCTTTTTTAATTGTTACTTTGCTTTTAACTATATTTATTTAAACCATTTATTCGTATCATCTCAATTTAGACTTTCACAGTTTTGGTGAATATTGCTTTCCTGGAACTGCTAACCATCCTTATTTATTAAAATAAGCCTTATCAAAAATGCGTACTATAAGCATATCAGTACCATGTGGATTGACATCTATGTTCCTTCAGCATCAGTGAACCTGTATCTGACTCTGTCATTAAGCTTGTATCTGACCTCCATGAATATTAAGAATATCTGTATACACTGAACATTCCCTTATTCCCTAATAATCTATTAAGGATTCATTAGTTTCTCTGAACCGCTCCATCTTGGGGAGGCACTGATATGAATGAACATATCAGATTAATTCTGAGGACTTTTCAAATGACTATCATCCCTCATTAAATTCTAATACGATCCTATCAAGCACCCACTGGGAATTCTTACCAGAGAGACCACAGTTACTATTGGATTTTAGGGTAGAAAATGGTTGAAAACCACTAGTCTGCACCTCATTTAATCTACTTATATTATAAACTATGTTTCTTTTGCACAAATTTCACCTGTTTGCTATATTCTTTGAAAGCAGGACTTCCTTTTGTCTCTACCTATTTTCAGTGTCAAGGGCCATACCCTCCAGTTCATGTATTTGGAAATTTAACAACCACCTGTATCCTGAGATACTCATCCGATCATGATTCTTACTCTGACCATGTGTATCACCTTTCTTTACCCCCCTGTTTCCATACCCATCCCTCTTTCAGGAGCGCAAAATCATTTTTCTACAGCTTTGTTTTGTGTATCCTTTTTTTTTTTTTTATTTGAGGTCAGTGATCCGAATTACGGTAGTATTTCAGACGTAGATTTTCTATGGCTTTATATAGAGATAAGACACTGTGTTACATTGGCTTCCTGCAGGTATATTCAGGATGACATTTGTCAAGATTCTATGGAAGGTCTTAAGTAAATTTTGCCAGTTTCTATCTTTTGATTGAAGATTCTATTGTTCCTCTTGAAATTGTACCTGAAGATAAGGAAGTACTCCTAAATTAAACTGCTAATGGTTATTTAGCACCTTTTTTAAAGGACCTCAGAAATCACCATGCACACACAAAAAGTTCCTATAGTACAGGGTTCCCCTGCAGAAATTTTGTGTGTCTGCTTATCTTAGAGATATCTCATTACACTGATGGCAAGTTAATACTTACAAAGGTCCAGCACCAAATGCTTCATTGGGTCTTTTTTGGTGTTGGTGGTATCTTGTTTGTTTGTTTGTTTGTTTTGGTTGACTAAGATAAAGAAAATCTAAAATGAACACTTTACCCAGTATTAGCAGGAAAAAAAAATGAGTGTACATTGTGTCAGAAACTTTTCTAAGCACTTTGCATGTATTCACTTGTGAGGTAGAGATTGTTACAATTCCACTTTTACAGATTAAAAAACTGTGGCACAGAGCTGCAAAATAACTTGCCCAAGTCAGCTGGCTAGAAGATAGAGCCATGATTGAAATCCAGCCAGTATAATTCCTGGGCCTATCTTCTCAGTGGGCCTCATGTGCTTACATATTTTGGTGACTTAAAAAAACAAAACAAAAAACAGCAAGTCTATCCTGAAGTTTCCTTGTTTCTCATACTTTTTTCCTCCAGTTCCTATAAAGGCTATAAGAAAAAATTTATATTATATGCCATATTGGCAAAATCCCAATCTGACCTTCCCTAGCTCCCATTTCTTATGATCATTTCTTTAAAACTGGAAAAAGAAATAAGACTTGAGATCAGAAACTTAAATCACCACCCTTACAAATGGCCCAGCGGTCACAGAGGCCCCACTTCTGCCCCAAACTGTGTTCAAAACCTGAAAAAAAGCTCTTGGTCCTCAGAGCATCTCTGAGAATTTGTCACCACCACTATTTTAATACCTCTTAATTTTAAGATTTACTGCCGTGGCATATTTCCAACCTCCCTGTGTTGGTGACTAGTCGGTGATGATGGTGAGCACCTGAGGATTCCTATCTAAAAACCTATTCTGTTTTTGCAGTGGATAGCCTGCTGAAATACACTGGCTATGGGAATGCTGCAGGACTGTTGGCGGCCAGGGGCCTCTTGACTGGAGGAAGAGGAGATAATTGGTACTCAGAGGATGAGGACACAGACACTGAAGAATACAAAAATGCAAAACCAAAGTATAGTATCAAGTTTCTTTTCACCTAACTATGCTTGTGCCTTTGAGTTGGTTATTTGCTTTTCACTTCCTTTGTCTTTCATTTTCCAAGTGTTTCTTTTCTCTTGTGCATTTGGAGGCTTTCCCTTTAATAGATTTTTTTTGGAGCAGCTTATAGCTAGTGCCTTAGAAAGTGACTTTAAGTGGTTGAGGAGGGTTAAAATTGCAAGAAATGTTCTACTGCATATTTTCAACATCTTCATTATCCTCTCCCAAGTACCAGTAGAGCTGGTGTTTAGATGTCTCCTGTCATATACTTAAATAGTATTACTGCTTACTATTTGCTTTCCTTTCCCTAGGTTGAGATTGTATAAGGTATAAAACCAAGACCAAGTATTTAGGTTGGTTATTTGATGCTTCAGTCTTTCTCTGAAATCTAAATGTAGATAACATATATTCTGGTCTTCCCTCTTGCATAAAAGCCCTTAGGGACAATAAAATTATGACAGCAAGGCACATTACTAGCAAAAGGAAAGAAGTCTGGCCCCTCATAGAATTTGAATCAAACTCTTAGGGAATTATTTTTTGACAGATGTATTAGTGCCCTGAGTAGGCAAACCAGACTTATCAAGTCTTGTCTGAGTCAGTGCATACAAACTAAAGACACTAATTATTCTTTTATCCCAAGACAAGCAAACCACCTCTCCTTCCTTCTGTTCTTTCTCCATCCTTTTCATTGCCCTTCCCTCCAGTTCCTACCTCAGGTAAATTTCTTAGCTTCCACTTATTAGAAGTTTTTGAACTCAGTTTTTTCTGGGTTTTATTTTTGGCCTAATGAATGTTTTTTTGTTTGTTTGTTTGTTTGTTTTTAAAAAAAAAAAAGGTTTTCCCTTCTTTTGATAATATCAGTGATGTTGACATGCCATGTTTTCTACAAACATTGTTCTAGAGCATGATATGGATCAAGTAGTAGGTGACCAAGGATAGAAAATTATTACCTGCAAAATTAGGTCCTTTAAAAAAAAAAGTTGAGATTTTGTGTTTTGTCATAAAAGTAATGTGTTGTCAGAGGTAAAAGATCAGTCCCTACTCTGGCAGGATGTACATGGCCTGTTTCTTGACAAATCAGGTTTGAGTGTCTGAGTAGGTCAGTGTTACTTTTAACATCCCCAGTGACATCAGGATCTTGTAGAGTGTGTCTTAGAAAAAAAGGCTTTTGGAAAAAAAGCTAGCACTGACTTTAAGCAATAAGTTCTTAAGACTGCCACCATTTAGATTTTATAAGTTGGGCATCTCTGTGAAGCTAACATAGAGGAGTCATACTTCATTCTTTCCCTAGTTATAGAAGACATCATTCTAAGGTAGTCTTGCTAGCTCTTGATTTTTCCATTCCATACATTTCCATATCAATTTAATGTTGTATATCTGTTCATTTGAAACAAAATATACTACTTGAGAAGTTTCTTATTTTTAAATGAAGGTTGAAATTACATTGGGAATTCATTGTGTCTGACGGTATATAGACACAGACTACTTCTGAGTACTTATGGTTGATATTATTTCATCTCAATGTGAACTGTTGATTTTGTTTGGTAGGTGACTTTATTGTAATAATCATATATCTAGCAAGCACCAGAACTTTACTGGAACAAAAAGAAGCTCAGAGAACACTGGGTCTCTACCATTAGTATAGGAAATGGCATTGTTACATTATGGAAGTATTAGATTTCAGGAAAACACCTTTTATTTAAATCAAGGACCATGATGTTTGAGATTGTTATTGTCTTGGCTCTGTGTCATAGGAAGATTCTAAACCTAAGGCCTTACATAACTGGTTGGAATCTACTTCAGCCTCTGGACCAGGTTTATTCTTGTTTATAATATTGGTATGTTAGTGTGGTCAAAATAGTCACTATTGTGAAATTTTGTTAAATTGTGTTTCTTAAACATTGCTCATTACAAGTATAAATATATGTGTCTCAAATATAGTCACATCTCTCCCTTTTAGGTAGATTTGCATCTATTTTTATCAAAATCTTCCCTTTTTAGGGTGAAAAAGTATGGTGAGGTATTTTCAAACACTTCTTCAAATGGTCCCCATGAAAGTAGTGGTGAACAAAGTACTAATGACACTTTGTACTCTAAGGAATGATCCATAAGTTCAAAGAATCTTTTCCCTAAAAATTGTTATGAAAATTTTTCTAGCACCCCAGAATTTTACCAACCTAGCCAAGCTTACAAAGTCAGCATCTGAAAGGATTGCTTATTCCTCTACCCTTGATTACCCTTCATCAGTGAGACTTCCCAAGATCGCAGTCTGATTTTCTTACGATGCATTTATTCACAACAGTTGCTAGTCTTGGCAGAGACAGAGAAATTACCCTTCATCTAGTTGGCCTTCGTCCCATTGTCCAAAATGTAAGTGGATTTTGATTAATGCACCAAGGTAACCTGTAATCCTTTGGTGGAATCTGAAACCAAGAATTGTACGGCGCTTACATGCAGGCTACGGGAGACAGTTAATATCACAACAATCCTTTTTGTGTCAAAATAAATGTATTTAATGGACTGGAAATGGCTTTCTGCAATTAGTGCACTTAGACAAAATACACTCATAGAGTTAAGTTACATGCCACACAGGTTTTTGGTATTGTCTAGCCAGGTGTCTTAACAATTTTCAGATAACATGTTGATGCTGTACCAAAGGGAAACCATATTCCTAAGTTCTAACTTTTATACCTATTTCTTTTACACCTTTGAGCACAGAGGCCACTTGACTGTGTGGTATACTATAACTGATTGATATGATTTGTACATTATTGCAGACATTAATTGGAAGATGTGTGTCTAATGACATTTGACTTATTTTAGATCAGTGCCTTTCAGGGAGGGTTCACAGGAGCCCATGCATCTAAAAAGGTGTCTTTAAAGGGCTGCATTATGAAGGGGCAGGAGGGGAAGATGGCCAAAGTGAGCAGAACCCTAAGATACCTCCTTATACGCTTAACACTACACTAATTCATAATCACATCCAAAAGCTTAAAAATCGTTGTACTAAGCAAACTCGGGTGTTTCCTTTTTTTACTGTATTTATATCAGCAGTAACTGTGATAGCAACTATATAGTTTCTTCAGCAGAAGGCAAGAGACTTTTTTTTAATCTGTCAAGATTTTATTATACTATTTTAAGTCAAGTCCCATTACAGTTGTCTCCATCTATTGGCGTTATATAAATGTCAGGATTTTTTTTGTTTTTAATATTTGTTGAAGTAAGTAAACCAGAAACAGGACCTGAAGATTTTTTTCTTTTCACAGTTTGTTCTGTGATAGTATATTTATGTATTGTAGGATATAACTAGCATTATAGAATTGGAATTAATTGCTGTAAACAGTCATGAAAGAGAATCTAATCAGCTCCCTAGAATGACAGAGTTGAAAATAAAATAGCCACTTCTGCTATATGTATTCTTCAAGAAGTGTATCAACCTTTGTGATATTTGCAGTCAGTTTTGCACTTTCGCAGTTGAGTCCCATAGTATTTCTTTCATATTATAATTTAGGTATGTGGCCAGCAAGAGGCCAAGTGTGTTACCTGAAGTACAATGTTGAGCTTTGCTCCAGATTTCATTTCCTATAGATTCACAACCATCAGTTTTCTGTATCTTTTATGTCAAAGATATTGCTGTTTATCAAACAGCCCAACATAAGGAACATATAAGAAGTACTGTAATATAAAAAGGCATTTTAGAGTTTTTTTTAAATCCCTAGATGCAATTTAGTATTCATGTTTATAACTATATGTAAGGCTGGCACATGATAGGCACATAGTAAATATATGACAATGAAAGAATGATACCATATTACTCTACCTCTTTCTATCGCTAATATAATGCAAAGGCTTGGATTAGGATGTGGTTTCATAATTTACCCTACTTCTTTAATATGGAATCAGTAATATATTTGTACCGTAATTCTCAAATTACTTGAGACATTTTCAGGAACAGCTGGTATCTCCTCATCCTATCCAAATTTAATTATAGTAAACTCCACAAAACACCTAATTGTCATGATTCTTTTAGTTAATGAAGATTGCGTGGGAATCTCCAAAGTGACAATTTAACCAAATAAAGTAACTCAGTTCCTAGATCATCCGAGGCCTTCTGGCTTGCTTATTTTTCAGCAAGTGGGTCATTTGTTAACAGCAATAGCTGGCATTTATTGCATGTCTAATATGTGCCAGACTCAGTTAATAGCCTTACTGATATTATCTCATTCAGTCCTCACAACAACCCTTTGAGGTAGGGTTATCCCCATTTTACAGATAAGGAATCTAAAGCACATGGAAGTCAGGTAGCATGTCCAGGGCACACAGTTCATGAGCGATCAGGTACCCTAACTCCAGAGCTTCTGTTTTAAGTGCTACAATATTTTTGCCTCAGAGTTAATCAAAGGGAGAGATTTTTCCCTTCAAATAGCTCCCTGGTTCTCACAGAATCCATTATCTTTGACATAACCATAACAGAAAAATGTATTTATATGTATCTTGATACCCTGATAGCATGAGAGTTCTGTCTAGTTCACTGTAATTCAGTGAATAGTTTCCTGTATCTGTCTGTCAGGTAATTTTGGCTCTACGTTTATCATGTGTTCAGAATCCAGCCCTCTCTTACTGCCATAACTGCTACCATTCTGGTCCAAGCTAAAATTCTCTCTTTCCAGGATCGTTTTAGTAACCTCCTAACTGGTCTTGTTCTACCTTTGGCCCCCTTCACACTGTCCTCAACACAGCATCCAGAGTGGTCCTTTTAAAATATAACACATTGCTCATATAACTGTACAATGGCTAAAATCCACAGTCTTCACAGTGTTATACTTGCACCCTTTCTCCCTGTGCTTTCACCACACTGGTCTCTTCGGTGTTTGTCAAATATTCCAGACACACTCCTGCTGCAGGCTTTTGCATTGACTGTTCCTTCTGACTAAAATGCCCTTTTCCCAGAAAGCTACATAGCTCACCCCCTCACTACCTTCAATTTTTTACTCAAATGTCACCTTCTCAGTGGAGCCTGTTCTGACAACCCCTTATTGAAACTTGCAACACTGCTACCTTCACCCTCTACCTCACCCTTCCGTCACTTCTTTTTAAGAGCACTGACCACCTTCTAACATACCATGTAATTTATTTATTCATTACATCTGTTTTCCCCACTAGAAGGTCAGTTCCATGAGGGCAGAGGTTTGTTTTGTTTTTGTCTGTTTTTATTCATTGAGATACCCCCAGAAAGTGCCTGGCACACAGTAGGCATTCAGTAAATTTTTGTTGAATAAATGAATTTGAGTCAGTCAGTGCCTCTTCAGCACTGGGATACCAAGATGATTTGAGTTTCCTGTCCTCATCAAGCTTCAGATCTCATCGGGGAGTGGGTGCAGGGGAACGGAATTCAAGAAAATCAGGTTATGGTAAATCTCCACTTTGCTGCTTTTATTGTTACTTAAAGGGGCAGGGGCAAATATTCCATTGTGTTTTTTAATCCTGGAAAAAATATTTCTAGATTCATTTGCATGTAACATCTTTCCCACCCCACCTGCCCTCTTCTTCCCTGGCCCTGAAAACCCTGGTCCCTTTCCTAGAAGTTGCAGGGTTATCAACCCATAGTCTGGATTTAGCCCACAACTATGTTTTGCTTATTCCACATAGTAACGGTTATTTGCTTTTGTGTTTTTGTTTTACACAGTGCTTAAAATAATTTAATCACTTGCCAACATGTAGAATTCAGATATTTCAGGCAAAAATCTGGATTTCTAGCTTTTGAAAAATTGGAAGTTCTGAAAACATTTGATTTGCATTCTCACATGGCAACTGACTGCTGGGGTTCAGTAGCTTGGATCACCTTTAGAAACTAGATATAAAGCTCCTCTGGTTTGACAGCTTATCCATTTCACTGGTCTTATCTGCCTGACCCACTGTACAAATTTGACTCTGTAGCCCCTTCTTTGACCACAGTGCTTTGAGTTAAATTTAAGCCACACTTTTGAGAGATTAATGTTAATTTTCATATAGCACAGAGAACTTTTAATGGCTGCTTTTTGTTAAATGACCTAGTGCTACTGATGTTGACTAGAAGTAGCAGCAATTTGAAGAGCAAGCAAAAGACTTGAAATATTCCATTTTTATGCATATGTTCATTTGTTCATACCTTCTTAATCAGTTCATCTAATGACCTTATATAATTCAAAATTCACAGTGACATGCCACAGAGAAGAGTTTAGACACTTGTCATCTAATTGGAAGATGTACATAAAAACAGGCTTGGAGGACAGGAAAGATGGGGGAAAGGAGCAAAGACAAGGTGGGAGAAATTATGATAAATATAAAAGTACCCAATGAAGTGCCCACTACTATTAGTGTCCTTAGAGCATGTAGGAATCAGAGTCTCAGCACAAAATAAAAGTAATCCCAGAATTTTAGTGTTGGTGATGCTGAAACCTGTTAAATTAAGTCTCAGACTATTCTAGTGAGGTTGTAAAGGTGCTAGGTGTTTAGTCACTGAAAATAATCCATTTTATGAAAACTCACACCACTGGTGTCATGGTAGCTCTTTTTCTCTTCCTCTTCTGTGTAAGGAAACTACATAAAACTCTGGATAAAAAAGAGGAGGCGACAGAGGGGAGACAGTATCACTCAGCCTTCTTCTCCCAGAACATTGGCATTTTCCCCTTGAGAGTGGCACAAGTCAGTGCCCCAATTTGTGTTTTCTGTGGCTTTATGTTCTTCTGAATGTCGGGGCAAAAAATATATATATATATATATTTTATATACATATATATACACATATATATATGTATCATTTTTAAAGGAAAAAAAATGAAGACTCAACTCCTGGAATGACTTTGAGAGGTTGGAATGTTGTGCTCCTTGGACACAAAGGATGTTAAGACTTTTATTTAGTAAGAATACATTTCTGACTGCTGCTTTTATGTTGAAATAGCAAAAGATTTTGTGACTGTACTAGTTAATTTCAGAGCATGCTGTTAAATCATTTTAGCCCCCAGAGGACTTGAGGTCAGCTTATGGAAAATGGACATCATTTCCCCTAAACTCTTGAGAATCAGGAAAAGACTCAAATGTGCCTTGATCTTGGAATCCCCGTCTTAACTTTGTATGCTGTGGTATCCACAATACCCCCCAGGGTTTACCAATGTGTCCTCCTGACACATTTTTCCCCGAAGGCACATGATGGCTGTGCTGATGACATTATATCCTTAAAATGTCTTAGGATCGGATTTTAAATACAGTTGAACTTGAGAGAGAAGCCTTCTCTCAAGAGGTAAATGAGCATGATCTACATAGCTAATACCTCTACCTTCCCTTATACTTTCTTCTAAGGCCTGATTTCCTTTGTCTGCTTGGGAAGTGGTATGTGTCTATAAGTTATTTTTCTAATTTGGTGTATGTGGCAGAAGTGAAACCAGTGAAAGCAGGTGCCTGTTACAAATAATAGATGGGTGGCAAAATTACATTTTTAGTGTGGCATCTGGATACATCTTAAAAACTCCATTTGTAGTTTTCAGAAGCCTAGTCCTGGCCTCTTTGTTCTTGACTTTTGGAAATACGATGACCCATTCAGCAATTTTTTTGATGACCTCTAACTAGAAGCCTTTGTCTCTTCTTTTACGGGCACCTGAAAAAGAGAAGAAGAAATAGTAGCACACACAATAAGTGTCTCAATCAGGTACTCTAGCCCAGTGGTTCTTAAGTTCACTGTGTATCAGAGTCACCTGAAAAACAAAACAAAACAATACAGATTCATTTGGTGTGCATTGAGTCCCAGGTTGTTTTTGTTTTTTTAAGTTTCCCAAGTAATTCTATACAGCCAAGGTTATGAACCACTGAGCAACCTGTGGGTTTTCAAACTGTTTCTCCAGAGTTCCTGGAAGTACCTTAGGGGCTACCTTAGGAGGAAGCAAGTGGATGGGGGACAAATGGAAGGTGCTGTAGGCACCCACTGTCCTTGGCCATCCCTATCCCCTCTTCTACCTGAGCGATTCTGCTTTTATCTCATACATATCAGGCTCCTGTGTAGATCTCATTTGTAAAATAAAGTTTCCACTTCTTTCTTTGGAGGAAAAAAGTTTGTTTTTGTTTTTGTTTTTTTAAATAGAGCTCTAGGCATACGTCTTATGCAAGAATGGCAAAACAGATGTTTTAGATCTGGTTTTCAAGGACAGTCCTTCCACAAGAATCTGTATGTCATGTAGCCTCTGAGGAATGTAGCAAAAGAGAAAGAAATCTTGTGATAGATCTAACCGGTACTACAAATGAGATAAACCCTGGCCAGTAAAGAAAGTAACTTGCCAAGTAAATCTGAAGCAGAGGATGCCAAGTGGCTGCCAGAGGACCTAATCAATCGCAATGTCTTTGTTGTGGCCCCATGATTTTTTTTTTTCTTTAGACTGGCTTTCCCGTTTATCCCAGTTTCTAGCACTCCACATTGTTTATCCTAGGCCCACCACTCATTCACTTACCCTGAAAATACCTGTTTGTAGATGCTAGAAAGCAATTTACTAGCGATTTGCTGTTTTCAGGGATATTTCATTTGATCATTAAAAATAAACCACTTGTACTTGACTGGTAGAAGATACTGTAACCTCTTGTCTACTTCTCCAGAAAGATGTTTAAGTTACAGATATTTAGCAGCCATTGAAATCTTTTTGTTCAAGAATTATCTTTCATTTCCCCTCCTCAAAAAAATAGTGTAGCTTTTATCTAAGAGAATGGCTTGTTAGAACGTCATACTAAGTTCATGCAAGGTATTCCTTTTAAATACTATAGTATATCTGTTTTCAAATGATATACCTGTCTCCTGATAGGTAAAAAAAAAAAGGAATGAAATCTGGCCTAAGATCAATTCTAATTAAAATTGTTCTTCTGCTTTACCCTGTATTATTTAAACACTCATTGCCCTCTGTGGTCTCACTAATGGACTAATTTCCTGAGATTAAAAATTGCCATCCTTTCATTTTCAGATTTCAGCCTCCTCTGTCATCATTTTTCCAATTTTTTGACATGTTTATTTTATGCTGTATCACAAAATGGATTTCCTTATTTCTCCTCAGAAATCATTTGCCCCCTTATAATTAATGAATAAGTTGTGCATCCAAGGATATTTATCCTAACGGCACCAATCAAATTTTATATTTTTAAAAAGCAACAATGCCTTTAAAAAAACAAAGCAAAAAAAAGTTGGCAAGTCAATTTTACTTTTTTAAAAACAATAGCTATAGCTCATATCCCAAAGCAAATTCATAAGAAAAGTCCATTTTTAAAAAATTCCTATAGTAGTTCTATACCAAAAAATAGCTATTGAAATTATTGCCATTTTTTTGGCCATTATACTCTTTCTTATTAAAATTAACTGATAACTTGGACCAGAAAAGTATAGAAAGAGCATAATTTTAAAACATACAGCATAACTTGTTTTTCTTTTTGTAGCATTAATCTTATCACTGGTCATTTAGAGGAACCAATGCCAAACCCCATAGATGAAATGACAGAAGAACAAAAAGAATATGAAGCCATGAAACTTGTCAACATGCTTGATAAACTTTCCAGGTATTGTATTCCCATCCATTTTTTGCTTGGTTTCTAAAAATGTTCTATTTCTTTGTCTCTCGCACTGAGAGTTACCATAGAACAGCACCTCTGGAAATCCATGTTGATTGGAACAGGGTGGCCCAGGCAGCAGTAGTTCAGGTCTCTCTTGGCTACCAAGGTTTTCCTACATGTGCCGCTTCTGGATGTGCATTCTTAAACATTTAAACTCTCAAAGCTAAGATAGTAACTACTAGATTACTGTGATATTTAACCAACTAACCTCCCTGTCTTCAAAAAGATGCTGTGAGTTAGGTTCAGTGATTTTGCTGCTGCTTGTATTTTTGTTTTAGTCTGTTTGGGTTTTTGTTCCAAATCATGATGGCTTTTCTTTTTTTCTCTTCCATTTTTGATGTGCAAGTTTGTGGTTCTGCCTTTTTGGCTTGCTGCTGAAACCAAGAATTCTAAAATATCATGCACCCAACAGGAAAAAGTGAAAAGGAATAGTTCAAATGAAGGATTTTCTGAAAACAGACAGTTGTGTTAATTAGAGGTTCTAAAAACAATCTCCCCTTCCCCTTCAAAAATAGCCAGTTTTGAAAATAATTAAGTCAAATATAAACTAATCAGCAACTAGTCATTGGAGAAGTAATTAGAAAATATTAATTCCTTTCACACTTGGCTGAATTACTCTATTTTCCAGTTATACATCGAGTCACTATCTCCTTTAAGCCATCTCGAATGAGTGCTTCTGTGTGTGGGTGGCAGCTGCCACTTAAGGGTGAATTTCTTCTGGTCATCTCCTTTTTCACAACTATGTAAATGCTAAGAGCAGTAGCAACTGGAATTGAAAGGCCAGAACGCCAGCCTTTAACAGAAAAGGTGTAAAAAAGCAGAGGTTAAAAGGCACAGCAGGAGGCTTAGAGCAGAAAAGGACAAGACAGGAGGCTGGGGGTGGGGGGGATGTTAAGTATGGATGTTTAGACAACTCTGCAGTTGCAGAGTCTGAGCTTTTTTCAAAGGATGCTGGTAATGTGGTAGAAGGGATTTAGCAGTAAGTAGCTTCATTATCTACAAAGCTCAAGTATGACTAGAACTTAGTGACTTCCAGCCAACCCTTTTAAATTTTCATCCTTTCCCAAGAACATTAGAATATACAGCTAACTAGCTGTGCTCACAATCTTAAAAAGGCATTTGTCTGTAAATGATATTCTCCATACCTTTATTCTCTGAAGGAACTCACAAAGAAAACATACTGATAGGGCAAACCTATATGCGACAGAATAAAAAGTTCTGAATGAATATATCAACAATAAGAACTGTGCTTGGCTACTTCCAAAAAGATCTGATGTAGCTTATAAATGAAAACACAGTGGTAAAAGTACAACAGTTAGGATGAGAACCAAGAGAGCCCATCTGTAGAAGCTGGAAGGGGAAGAGCTAGCACGGACCTGAGAGGAACATATTAGTCTGTAAGGACAGTAAACCAGCTAGGTTGCATAAGTTTCATTTTCTTACCAACAATATGGGTTCTTAAAAGATAACACAGATGCTACTCAAATGATCCATATTTCTGGATGGGTAGACTGTATGCTAGAAAAGTAGAAGATGGGGGAGAGAACTGCCAAAGATAATGTAGTTCAGATACTTGGCTTACTGATAAGAGACAACACTGTTGCACAAGGCATCCCTATAAAGGGAAAGAAAACAAAGATGCTAGGTCCTTTTCCTTTTAATCTTAGGGGAATCCACATACCTTAGAAGCTGCCAACAAATAAATACACAGACGTCAAGTCTGAAATACCCAAGCTTCCACCTGTTTTAAACTATGCCTCAAAGGAGATGTGTATTCACCTGGAAACACCCAGCAGATGCCCAACTCAATCTGAAGGTGATACTGATTTTTGCATGTATAAAGCAAAGCAAGTATGTCTTGTGTTGGCTTTTATGGTACTGATTTTGCCATTAAAGTTGAAGCAAAAGGCAGTCTTAAGAATAGTTCAGTATCACATATACCTTTTGCATGGTGTGTGGTGTGTTTTTTACATTGTCTCCCCTTGTGTGCTTTCTAACATTTGCTCTTACTAATAATAATCAATGGCAAAACTGTATGGAGGTCAGCAATGGGCATTCCAAAGCAAGAATGCAAAGAATGAAGTCATTCTTTATGCATCTTACGTGTTTGTTGAGCTGTATTCCTCATTAGTCTTAAGTTTCTTCTCTTTTCCCTTTTTTTTCTTTTGAGGTTAAAAAAAAAGACACCATAAGGCCAGAGTAAATTCACTACAATTCAGGGAACATTTATTAAGCAGCTATTCTGTGCAAAACACTGTGCTTAGAAAGCTGAGGGAAATTCAGAGGTGAACATGACAGTCTCTGCTTTTGGAAAACTCACATTCTAGTGGAGGAGATGGTTATAATATTTCTAGAATACAGGTAGAAAGAAATAGTGACAAAATGAGGTCTATGTTGAACTGTAAGCACCCAGGAAAAGGAGGAGTTCGTTTTCTCTGGATGCATCAGGGAATGTTTCACAGGGAAGGTAGCATTTGTGCCGATCCTTGAAGTTTAAAAGGTTTTTAAATAGAAAAATGGAGGAATGACCACTCATTCCAGGTGAGGGAAATTTATTCTTGTTAAGATAAATCTTTGCTATTCACATACTACATCTTTCTTCCAAAGAACTCGGGTTATTTTATTAATATTTGATTAATATAATATGTTACCAGATTTATCATTGGAAGCAAGACCCACAGAATTTCCCAAAACCTTTCCAAGCTAATGACTAATAATAATCCATTTCCTTTAACAGTTTAGAAAATGTTTTCACATACAGTCTCTTTCTAGCTTCATAATAAATTGAGACTAGGAACTTCATTTTCCAGAACTCAAGACCTTTGCTTTGTCTACTGTCCTACTGTGTCTGTCTGTTATAGTAAGTGTTTGCCAGAACACTTCCTAATCATCCTCTTCAGTATTGTACATGTTGGTTGGCTTTCTCAACTGTCACTCTAAGGATGGTCTGCATTCAGTCAAGTCTTTATTGTGCTAAGAGTGTACTGTAGCTTTGTCTGAATAACTTTCCTTCTCAAAAGGGAGGTCATTTTCTCCTGGGCCTGAATTGAAAGGCATATGAGTAAGGATAGGGCTGGAGGTGATGTGGCCAATGAATGGACACTAGACACTTCCTTTTTTCCATCCATAGGGGAGCAGATGTGAAGGACCTGCACCAGGATGGTGGTTAGCAACAGTGGCCCGTGTCAAAGCACTTACCAAAGTGATGACTAAGGTTGGTCATGCCAAGTACTGTTACTGAGCCTGGTGTAGGTTGTAGATGTTATTTACCACCAAAACTGTAAAACAACCAGTGAAAAAATTAAAATTACATTCCCATTTTGCCTCTAAACTGGACATGCCACTGCCCTCAAGGAACTCGCCACCTTAGCAGCTTTTTCTCAGCTAGATTTTCAAGGACACTGGAGAGATTAGTACTCAAACATTCTCTTCCCGTTGAATACCAAAACTGCCTTAGTAGCATTTTTTTTTTTTTTAAACTCTGTTTGTATAAGGATTATATTTGTGACAGATACAGGCAAGGGACCTGGAGATCTTAAAAGTTTGAGACTATTTTGAACCCTGTATATCCCCATGTCTAGCTCATACAGTGCCTTGTACCCTGTGGTTTCCCCAGTATGAAGTGAGGAAATAATGAGAACAGCTGATTCCCAGAGTTATAGGTCAGAGTTTTGCTCTATAAAATAGCCTACATGGTTTTTAAGACTTTAAAGTATACTTTGTCAGTTCCATTTCTTGATCAGACATCATACAAGTCAGAGCTGGCAAGGAATTCCATAAGGTACTTTGTGCTATGATTGACTAACTTAAATATTGGAGTACATAATTCCTTTAATATAGAATAATTGTAATATCAAACATAAGCTTTAAGACCTGAGGCATGAGATTATTTATGGAAAGCTTCATTTGACATTTTGTGAGAGCAGAAGTAGAAAAGGGAATGAAATTCACCTGCCTCTCTACTTTTTCCTTCTATGAATTGCCCAAAAATAAATAAATAAAATAAAATAAAATGAAAAATAATCCCCTGCAACTGAAGCAGGAGATTAGAATGCAGATTGTTTATGGTGTTAAGTCCAGTGTGGCTAATACAATTGCATTCACCTTAGCTACAGCACACAACTATATATAATAATGTGGGCTACTCGAAAAAAGAGGAGAGAGGATTGATTGGCTTAAGCTTAAACTAAGGAAGGGAAATAATATTTCAAGTTTCAGTTTTGTTTTGACTTCTCTAATCCCCTTTAATTCCTTAATTGGAACCAGAAGCAATTATTCTGCCCCACCCTTATCCCATCACTGTTTTAACAAGGTACACTGCCTTTTTGTTTATATAGTCTACCATCATACTCTGTTTTAATATATTTATATAAATCATTGTTTTCCCATTCCTTCCTTTTCTCATCCGCTCCTTAACCAATAATTGTGATTTTTTCTTTCAACCAGTATATACTGTTTGGGACATGGCTTTCTTAATAAGTGCAGGCACCAAGTATAGTAATAGTTCCCTTATTAAATCCAAAGGTTATTTTTGAACTTACTAAGGCTGGAACAGATGATTTATGACCAAAAAGAAAGAAAGAAATAACTGTTTCCTTATAAATAAGTTATTTTACTCTGCTTACAAAAATATTAACAACTGTGATTACACCTACCTTTATGATGACTAAGTCAAAGAGATCCTTTTCAGGTACATTTCAGAAACACAATCCATTTTTAAAGCATTGTGAGATCTATGTAAGTCTGAACATATAGAGATCTTAATTGTTTTCTCAGACAATCCTGTCCAATATTATAACCACTAGCCATATGACTACTAAACACTTCAAATGTGATTAGTCTAAATTGACATGTCCTATAAGTATAAAATAACCAGATTTCAAAAATGTAGTACAAGACATGTAAAATTCTTAATAATTGTTTGATATGGTTTACATGTTGAAATAATATTTTTGATTATTGAATTAGGTAAATTTTTATTAAAATTAAATTTACCTATTTCTTTTTACCTTTTTAATGTGTCTACTGCAACATTTAAAATTATATATATGGCTTACATTTGTGGCTCACATTATATTTCTGTTAGACAATGATACTCTACATTATTAGAAGATACCTTAGGTTGCTTAGAAGATCAATTAAAGGAACTTGGATCCAGTTAAATTAATACACCCTTAAAGTGGCAGGGGAAGATTAATTTGAGAAACTCAATATTGTATATCTTATAGGTTATAGAGTGTGCCCTTCAACTGGTTAGCAACCCCTAAAAGTGGCTACCTTATATTGCCTATTGGTAGTCATTGTCCTATAGCTGTAGTCATTGTAGTATGAATGGCTACTTTGAGCTCTTGGTTTAAGCATAGCCAGAATGACTTTTGACTATTAGAGAAACATCAAATAAGACTAGTCTCCATTGGTTATTTTCTCTCTTAGTCACACCCCTATAATTTTTAAGTCTTTTTAATTGGGAAGAACACATAAGAACTTCTCCTTTACTGCTCTATTCAACAATATCAATTGGCATGCTGACCTCTTATTAATATTTATTCTGCCAATTTGGGCAACAGGATAGAGAAGTTCTGTAGATAAATTACCAAGAAATAATAAAGAACACCATCCCTTAAGGATAAAACTGTATTTTATTCTTCCAGCACTGTCCCCCTGACATCTTTCTGTATATTTTCTTAACCATTCAGTTTAATGTCAGATGGGTAGCACATTCTTAAGAATTCTTAAGAGCTTTGCATGTCATCTTCTAACAGAATAATAACAATAATAAAAAATATAGATATACATATATATAGCTTTAAAATTTTAAAAGTGCTTCCCTATACCTTATCTCCATTGGTCGTTAAGATAGTCCTGTGAATTGGGTAGGGCAAGAGGTATTTTATTTATCAAAGAGTAAATGGACCAAAGATTTTAAGTGACTGACCCAAGATCAATCATCTGGTTAATAACTTAGCCAGGACTTGGTTCTCAGGCCTCACATTCCACATCGTAGGCTACTTTGAAAAAATTACCAACACCCCTCAAAAGTTTGATTATTTTAAATAAGACAATCTAAATTTCAAATAAATTCACAGCACAAGGACAGATAGTAAGCATATTTACCTGAGAAGAGAATTAAGGTTTGGAGGACATATCTTCCTGCTTTGTCATATACCGTAGTTGAGCTCTTCTCAAATATCAGGTCAAGTGCTAAATAACAGCATATATCAAAACAAAAACAAAGACAGCTTTATATGAGAGAAACCAGTAAAATTTCCGTGAAATAACTAGAAGGTTTTCTAATTATTTTGAAATAAGTATGATTATGGGTATTCTAACAAACTCTTACACTTAATGTATCACTTTGAGAAAACCTCACTTTAAAAAGGCTTCTCTATGGGACTGTTCAGACAACTTCCAATTACCTTCACAAAGTGGAAGGACATGGTGATATGGACAATACACCATATCCATTTGTCTTAGGAATAATATTTTTATGCTACATATTTAACTTTCCCACTTTTTTCCAATTTCAAAGCACGATGGTGAGGGCTGAGGGAGTGATCTCAGAATTTTTGAAAGATACAGCCTGAAGACTTAAAATTTGCTATGGAAAACCTGCCATATCCCTCCTTCCTACTGGTTAGTGGCTTAGAGAAAGATCAGTATATTCAATCAGTACTAGGAAGCCACTAGATGAAAGATGTAATAAAGATGAAGGATTGTTGAAGCCCAAAGGATGCTTTTTCATAATACATAACTGAATATGTTAACGAGTCCCAAAGATTATAATGTTATTTCTGTGAGAAGAAAAGGACAATAAACATGTATAAGAAAATCACAAGTTATTGGGAAATCCATTGCATTTCATTGGATTATGAACTCTTCCAGATGCTGAAATCTTGAAGTAAGATGTATTGCCAGATTTGGAATTATAGCAGACTACAGAGCTTCCTTGCTGGTACTGTCACAGGCTCCAGTGTAGCAGGCGTTTGGGGGAAAGCTCTGTGTTAATTAAAATGCTTTATTTATATACTAACTTCACATCCCATCTTTCAAATGTTAAAAGGAATTAAATATGAAATGGCTAATTTAAAATGTCAGAGTTCTTTTTTCCAAGCCAACCTTACATTAAGAGCAGGAATCCCTGTGCCAGAGAAATAGTCCCAATTATCCTGTCTTGGGTTTTGTTATACATTGTACAAAAGTCAACAAAACAAGTATGTAACAGAACCTTCCTAAATAGCAGCCACCCTCATTAAAAACAGAGAATTAATTAGGGCATGATTGAAGGAAGCAATACTTCATAGCCTCCCCACACACACCTTTTCTTCTTTTCTAATCATAGAACAAAATATGTTACATAAAAGGATCAGAACTATTATGCAGTACTCAATTAGAGAGAGGTGAATAGGTCTCTAACATGCTGTTTTATCAAAAGAGCAGACTGGTGTTTGCATGACTGTTGTTTCATTACAGACCCTGTCATTAATTCCATGTGTCAATACTGCCCTGTAGTACACAGAGCAGACAAGAAAGAAGAGCCCTTGAAAACAAGGGAATGATTTTTGAGTCGTTATCAAGCTAAGTGGCAAGCGGGAAGCTGAAACTCGTATAGGTAAATTCGAAGGGACTCTTGGGAGATCTGCAAGTGGGAAACAAGAATGCATTTTACCAACTGCTTAATTATGTACTGTTTTTCAACAAGTACACTTGAATTGAATGCTTTGTTTGTATTGCACAAAAACGTGTGCTGTGGGCAAGAGTATTCTCTTGCTTTCAGGTCAAGTAAGGTGTTTTATTCACATACACATCTGGCCTGTTCTATAATGTGCAATTGGGAATGTCAGTATCTGAGTCCCAATAGTGCACTGTCATTTCTAAGGGAAAAGAGTCACATAGAAACAGAAATCCTAAAAAGTGGGGACTTCTCCAAGGTTATGAGCAGTTATATAAGCCCTGTCATCCTACAGTACCATGCTTGTAAGGAAATGGTGGCTCAGGAAAATGTTAAAATATATCTGGAAAAAGAGACCACAAAACTTAAAATATGGTATACATGCCATAATCTCCCACCCCTAGATTAAGAAAGTATTTTTTTTGTTACCATTAGCAGTCCCAAGGGTTAGGCTGGGGCACAAATAGGGTTTCCTTTCTTGGACGTGCTTTATCTGTGTCCTCTTGCCTGGCCAAGCCCTTATAGATTACGGTTCCTTATCGTTTAGTAAGATCAAATTTCTAAATGATGTTTCGTTCCAGTTGAACATTCTTGGAGGCTTATCTCTTCCCTGGCCAGATGCCTGATCAGATGAGAAGCCCGCCATGATACTGTCACAGTGCCTAGAATGGGCTCTTTATCCAGTAGACATCACTGTACTTTTTGATGATAACGAGGGCAGTCTTAACTTGTGTTAAGGCCTGTGTATAGCATTGAAGGTAAGTATGAAGGAGTTGTTGCTATATAAATATCTTAATCCTGATGCACATTTCAATATACAGTATCTCCATTTTACCATGCTGTACATATATATGATACTGAGCCATCCTTTTTAGATGGGACCGTCATAATTTAGGATCAGTAATTCTTCATAAATGGCCTGTTTATTGAGGGCCACTATTGAATTTGGATCATTCCTTGTAACACTTGCCATTGCTTTGATTTACCTTTGTAATCATTTTAATCATCTGTTGGTAGTTTCACAGGAAGGGTTTATGGTCTTGGTCTATGCCAGTGACAATTAGGTAGGAAGATGTGCTTGATTCTTAGGCTTAGAATATCTTGATTAGAAACAAAGGCTTAGCAATAAAACGTTTTATTATTAACTTTTTAAACAGATAAAAATTATTTAATAGCCTAATACTTAGACTCTTAGAATTAGGAAAGAATCTTGGGGATCATCTTGTCCAACCCCCGCATTTTATAGATGGGGAGACTCAAGCCCAGAGACGCAATGACTTGCCCAAGGACAATGAGCAAGTTAGTGGAACATCTGAGACTAGAATCTAGATCTCCTGATGCCCCATACTTAAGAAGCCCGGTCTATATTGATTAGTATTTGGGAATTCCAGACTACATGGTTAAAAAAAGGGGGGGGGGGGGGCTTGCTTCTGCTGGACTGTCAGAATGTCTGATGACATTGACTCATGAGGGAAATAGTTACAGTTAAAAAATAGAAGAATTGTTCCTGACATATGATTCCATACTGTTTTCCATTTGTGCCATGGCCCATGTACTATATTCTTTCAATAAACATTTATTGGGGGCTTACTGTGTGCCCTGTCCTATACTAGATACTGGCAAATCATAGCCAAGTAAGACATGGACTCTGCCCTCAAGTTGCTCACAGTCTAGTAGAGAACCAGAAATCCCTGGAAAGCACTGTGCAAAATTTCCTATGGAATGTGACTTCCTTTCCTAACTCTGTAAATCTTAGTAATGAAAGTGACTCTTCTATCCAAAGATTTAAGCTTATCTCTTGTTCATGGCTTAGTTATTAGAAGTCCCATAAGACACAATATCTTTCCTCTGTGAAGGTTCAAGATAATATTGAGTGCAACTAAATTTAGTGCACGAACACCTTGTTTGCGGATCTGCTATCTGCGCGGCACTGTGCTAGGCACATGGGGTACAAAGATTGAATAAGCATAGGACATATTTTCTTTTTAATATGTCAGAGCAATATTGTTTCGTAGCTTTCAAACTTTGTAATGAGAATTATTTTTAATACTATTCTTAAATGGGGGACCCTTGAAATAGAAGACAAAAATACCTCTATGCTCAAATCCAGACTTGTCAGTCTGGATTCGAAATCTCCTTTCAAATCCTCTTCTGTACCCCGTATATCTTTTGAGCTTTCTTTTTCCTCTACCTCAACCAAGCCAGCCTGCTTGTCAGTCCCTACATGCAACTAACTCTTGCTTCTGTGCCTCTGCTTGACTAATTCTTGCTTCTGAGATACCCTCCTCCCCATGAATCCATGTCCATCACTGTCATTACAGTCTGGCCCTGAGTCCATCTCCTACAAGGAACCTGTGGTCAGCATCCCCATCTCCTCTGTGTCCTTTCCACATGTACATAGCCCATATGACTGGTGGAATAACATTTCTGTGGTATTCATTAAAGCTTCCCATTCTCTGTCCACATCTTGCTGATCTAGTTACAATAGATCTTATTAAGTGAAACAGTCCAGTAATAACCAGGTCCTTTACCAAACCTTTTAGGAGTGAATGTATCAAAGATTTCATTTTGGTATTTGTGAGCTGCTAATTATAGGAGAGGAAGAGGATCAGAAAAGTTAGGGTGGTATGAGAAGTAAACCTGGGGTCCATAAGAAGCAGTCACACATCTGCAAGTGATCCTCTCCACTTCCACTCCCACAACAGGAGAAAAAATTTCCTTTAAACAAATTTCAAATACAGTAAGGGTGTATTGATGAACCGTCAAGCTAGGGAAAGCAGGGCTCTGCCTGTTAATCATCTCAAGCTTGTTGATTTGCTGTACTGTAATTCTTTTAATATTGTTTAATGTGTGTGTGTTTTCTCTTCTGACCTGACTAAAAGCTTCTTGAGGACAGGGACCATGTCTTTTATTTGCTTCTGCATAGTCTTCTCCCACTTATTCTTAAAGAGTGCCCTAACAAGCTTGGGGAAGCCTTCCCTAAGCAAATAAGGGGCAGGAACTGCAATTGTGGGTTTCCACTACATTCCAGTCACTGCACTATGTACTTTATATGTATAAAGGCCTTTTACCTCATGACAACTCAGTGAGGTGGGTATTCCTATCCTAATTCTATAGATAAGGAAATTGAAGTTCAGAATTCAATGTTTCATAGGTAGTGGGTGGTGGATCCAGGATTAGAGCCAAGGTCTGACTCCAAAGCGTATGTGTGCTTTACTCTGTACCACAATAATAACATTCAGGAGTCCTTCACACTTCATAGAGCTCTTTCATCTACATTATTTTTATTATTACTACTTCGCCTTTACATCATCACTAGGAAGTATGTAGGGCTAGTAGTATCATCATCATCCCCATTTCATGGAAAGGGAAATTGAGACTCAGAGATTTGCCCAAGGTCACACAGCTGGTAAGTAGAAGAGCCAGGACCTCAAGCAGACTTCCTGACTCCAGATTTTTTTATTGTTGTTCTTCCCACTACATCACATCTCTGCCTTAATTCATTTTCACGAATGCATGATTATGTGGCCAATTATCACTGATACCTTTCCTGCAGAAATGTCAGTAAGCCCAGGCATCACATGGAGCCGTGTGGAAAAGTAATTCATACCTTCAGAGGAGCTACCATTATTAATGAAGGGGTGACACAAAGCCCCCAAGAAATAAGTGAGAAGAATCATTTCACAAGTGAGAATTAAAATGGGGGGCCCTTTGTTCCACAGATGAATTCCCACAGTTAGGCAATAAAACTAATGTAATGTTATTAATTAGTTCCATTATAAAATTAGATTCAGGAGTAGGAATGAAGCCAATGGATTTGATTTTTAAATATTCCTCCTGGGTTTGAGTGAGAAATGTGTTAGGTATTTCATACACATTGGTAGCCTGCCCCAGCCAGTATCATTCTATTATCAAAGAAATGCAGCAGTATTAAGCTGAAGGGTGAAGGTCTACCCAACAACAGTTCTTCTCTGTTCTTGGTAGAATTCCTCTAGTCCCATCTGCCATTCCCATCTCTACCTATCCCTACTCTTTCCCCTCCACCCACCTCATGGTGCCCTTGGTCCACCAGCCCCTTTGGACCTTTGAGCTTTCTTACATTTCTTAATGTTTCATTCCCAGCAGATTGACCCTCTTCTCCTTTTGCACCAATTATTAGTATGTAGTGTCCAATATCACAAAGTCCTTCAGCACAGCCAGAACCAGGAAAATGTATATTATAAAATATAGAACTGCATTGTATATCAATACTAGAGAGAAGTTTTAATGGGAGCAGATTATTTCTAGCTATCCACCGAGCTTTTCCACCTGGTTGTTATGTACCTCAAACTCTTCATATCCTAGCATCTCCCCACCAAGCCTAGTCTGTCTCCTCTGTTCTTCACCCAGCAAATGGTATCACCAGCCACTTGGTCATCCAGGTTGGAAACCACATAGGCACTCTCCTTACTCTCTTTCACCAATCCCCCTGCCCTTCCAGTGGGTCACCACATCTACCTGAGAAATGGTGCCTTTTCTTCCCATAACCACAGCCTTAATCCATGTCTCTGTCTCCTCTCACACTATTACAATGACCTCATTTATAATTTGTCTCTCTGCTACCAATTTTTCCCCCATTCCAGAGTGTCTACCACACTGCTGCCAGAGTTACTTTCCTATAGAACAAACCTGATCAGGCACTCTTTCCTGGATGAAATCTTACTTTGACATTTAAGATACCTTACTTAGTTTGGGCCCCAAACTACCCTTGCAGCCTCATCTCCCTACCACTCTTTCACTGAACTTCTCCACTCTCCAAACACTGGGCCCTTTCATAGCTTCATGAGGGCACAGAAATTGAAAAGATGTGATGATACAATCCAGAAATGTCTGCAAAATCACACAAGTAGATGGGACCATACAGAGCTCTTTACATAGTCTCCTAGGCCTGAAATGCTCTGTGCCCTTCTTTGCCTGGCATTTGATACCTCAGTGCCATGTTCCCCAAGCAGTTTGGTCTATGCTTCCTCTCAAGGGCTGTCACAATTCTTTGTTCACAGTTCTAACATTACCCCCATTATAGTCCAAGTTCTTTTTCATATATCTGTTTCTCCTGCTCCGCAAGGCAGCAGTTTTGCCCAGTTTTCCTTTTTTCTCATACCCAATATATGACCTTATTCCTGGTACATAGTTACTGAACAAACATTGAACAAACTATTGCTCCTCCAATGTAGTTAGGGAAGTTAATCCAGATGTGGTGTGCTGGAAAGAGCACTGGACTGGGACTCAGGAGATCTATGTCCCAAGGTCAGCTCTGCCACTAGATAGGGTGACCTTGGGTAAGTCACTCAGTTTCCTTTATTAAGTGAGGGGGTTGGACTAAATGATCCCTTCCAACTTTAAGTTCTGTGATTCTGACCCCGTATCTTGAATCAGGAAACAAGTTTCCACTTCATAACATTCAGAAGCCTCTATTTAGCCAATCAGCCATCCACATTTCTCAAATAGATTTTTGCAAGCTCTCAGAAATAGTCTTCCAATGCTAGCCAGAGCTGCTTGATTAGGCTCCTGTTGGTTTAGCCAGCCACCACTGAGCTGTTCTTACCCTACCCACTATGTTGCACACAACATCACACTGTGGTGTGGCAAGTCCTTTCCAGGAGGGACTCCTCCTTTTTGCTGGCCTCAGGCAATAACAGCGAGGAGGCAGAGGGAGAGGAGGTTTTATTATTTCTCTTCACTCCGGATTCCACCAACATTACAACTGCCACCACATAGGTTCTTGTTTATAGACATGTTTTCAGGGGGTGATGCCTGTTTCCGTGAGAAATTAGTTTTAAGCAGCTCATGTGCCTCTCTCAAGGCCACTCAAAGTACACTGCTGACCTTTTGGGGGTGGGACTACTGGAGTTAGCGCAATAGGAACATTCATCATAATCTCCATGTAATAAATAAAGAGCCTATGAAAAGATTAAATCTTTCTTAATGCTTTTTGATTGGCTTAATCAATAATTAATCATCTTTAGATGAGGCTGTAACTTGTGGAGTAGATATAATTGGATTAACTGAAAAGAGGCAGTTGGGGAGCTTTGAAGAGATTAAAATGGCTGTCAATCCCATAATTAAACTGCCACAAACAAAAGCAATGGTCTTAAAAAATAATAACAAAAGGAAAGAAAGAGAGAGAGAAAAGGAAGGGAGAAAGTTGGAGAAGGCCAACTGATTTGAAATGAATCAATGAGTACTTATGTATTACTAGAGATTGTTGGGGCAAAATCAGCTCTTGATGAGTTTACCATTGAATGAAATGCATAGTATCAAATCAGCCATTTAATCGTATGCCTGGTCCACTGGAGGCAGGTGAAATTTTGGCAGCTTCAACTTCACTAAAATAAAGAGACTCCACAAAAGGGGAAAAAAATTAATTATTAAAAACAGAAGAGATCTGCTCCTTGTCCTGAGCCCATTTAGACCTTGACTTTTCATACTTCTAATTGGCTTAGTAGGTTTGGCCTGTGTGAATGAAGTCTTTTATCTCCCTCTTTTTCTTTCCATGCCCCTTTCATCTTTCCTGTTACAAACACACAGAGAGAGCGTTGAGGAAAAATACTTTGGTTTTTAAAGACTTCTTTTTAAAAGGATGTGGATTTGGGCAGGGGGGAGAAGGGGTGTGTGTGTGATGCTGGTGAATACTTTTTTTTTTTTCCTCTCTTTTATCTCCTTTTCCAGAGAGGAGTTGCTTAAACCAATGGGACTAAAACCTGATGGGACAATAACGCCTTTGGAGGAAGCACTCAACCAGTACTCCGTCATCGAAGAGACCAGCTCCGACACAGACTAAAGCATCACCTGCTCAACTCCCGATACTGCTTTTATCAGCATCTTTTCTCTGTAGCTCCAGGGGAATCTTTTCTCTAAAACATTTATGCCCTTGCTTTGGCTAGAAACACATTAACTGGTTTACTCATTGAGAATCCAGCATATTTAAAAGGTGATCTGTGTTTTTTGCTATATTGAGGCATTCATACAGAGCTGCAGTTAGATGGAGTTACAGGGGATAGAAGCAGAAAAAAAATAATTCCATTTCATCAGAATGAAACTGAAGGACTTTTTTCTCTAAAGCAGCCCTGGTTGAATCTGGTGATTCTGTTTGCCAAGATTCTTAGCACATTTTGCTCTGTCCTTCCTCTCACTTGTGTGAGCTGTCCCTTCTGAATCTCTCCAGGAGACAGAGGCAAGAGAGAAGCAGGATGAGCTGTTAAATAAGGGCTGAGGCAAGTGACTCGCTAGATCAGGACTGGCTAAATAGAAGCCAAGCAGCTGCTCCATGAACCTAGCACCACTCTTCACTTCATTTCAATTTTTTATAAATACATAGAATCACACACACAAACACACACATATAGCCCCAGACTTGCAAACTGACTACCCTCTAAAAGTTTGTGTGTCACTTATGTAGAACTTCAGAATACATTTCTCCCTACAAAGAATTATAAATGATGGTTTAGTTCTCAGGCAGCTACAAATGCCTATTTATTCCCTAACGTACCTGAACACTAGAACCATAGAACTGGCTCACCATCTGCATCATTGCATGGGGAGCATACATTCTGAGGTCAAACTCAGGGTGCCAAGAACACACAGCCTCCAACGTAGCAGAAGGAATGGAGCCTCCCTGAGCAGTGGGAGTTCTTTTGTGGCCTCTGTGGGGGCTGGGGTAGGCAGCAGCACCCATTTGTACATACAGGTCATTCATAAGTCACAGGTTTTAAATTGGGGACTGAGTGTGTCTGTGTGTGTGTGTTCTACCTTTCTACAATATGTGATCGGTTTAATGGTAACTTTATTTATTTAAAAAAAAAAGAAACACAAATAGTTACTGTTAAACTGATTAAGGCTGTTTTTTTACTTTTAGAATTGGTCATATGAAGAAGTAGAGGATGAATCATGCAATAGACAATGGGCCTAGTGATCAGTGGCTAAAGTCAAAAAGGGGTTGGTTTCTTTTTACATATATATATATATATGTATATACATGCATATATATATATATATATATACAGATAGATAATGTGCTTAACCACTGCCTTTTAAAACTTTAAATTAAATAAAACATTGGGGTTGATTCAATTTAGCCATCTGTGTGTGTTTCTTTATAGATACGTGGGATAAACAATACTGTTTCACAGCTCATGCTTTTTTCAAGTGTTTCTACATCCATTGTCTCACTTACCATTGTAATAGCCTTTAAGCATAGCTAAAATACATGAAGTATTAATGATAAGGTCATTTATCCAGAAAACACTTTTCTGGCAAAGAAGTGAATCAGGAGTTGATTTTAAAAGGCCTCTGAGCTGCCAGAAGAGATATTTCTTGCAGTTTACTCATAGGATTCTCAAGAATCTTACTCTTTGCCTGTTTACCAAAATTTGCATGTATTTGTAACATGTTTTTGTTATGTTATCTGGCTTTCAAGCCACAAAAAAATGGTAAAGAAGGAGGGCTGCTAGATTAAAATCAGGCATACTAAAATAAAAGCAGCAAAAAAGCCCACTGAAAACTGGATAGGGAGATGGGGAAGAATTAGAAAAAAAACTATTTAAGGCATAGCAAATCTGGGACTATCTTTTTACTAAAGGACACACAGCTGACCCGGACAGTATCTGTACAACATTATGACCCTTGGACTGATTCTCATAATGATGACCCTGAGTTTATTTTAAGGAGTAAGTTATATCCAGAATACTCTATGAAAGACTATGAAGTATACAGTGCATTTTAGGATTTGGGAGTAAATTTGTTGGAGTAGAGGTTGCAGGTGACCCATGTTTTAACTGACAGCAAATAAAATGAAGCTTAGCAATTCATAATTTTTGATTACATGAGAAAGGTTTAGGAAAAAAAGTATTTGTATTATTTCATTCTAAAAATGCATTTTAATGTATTTTTCTAATTTCTACAACCAAATAGCTGTAGCATGAATTTCAGATTAAGTAAATGAAGACATGTTTGATGAAATGCCATTCTGCCAGCTTTTTATAGAGTAAATGTTTGGACATCCCTGTTTAAGTAGCTGTGTTGTTCTGTTTTTAATGAGTTCTGCTTCATTCTGAGTTTTTCTGCTCTGGGCATTAAGCTTTGTTTTTGAAAAGATAGAATTTGCGGGGAGAGAAGATGAGAATGACCTCTCTAAAACCTACTTTTTGAGTTGCACACAGAAAGAGAAATAACATCTGTTGAATGTTTACCATGTGCTAGACTATTTATGTATGTTATCTCATGTAACCCTCATTACATCTCATGTTAGAGATCATCTCTAGAAAGCTTGAGTAAGTTACCCAACATCACACAGCTGGTAAGAGCCCAGCTCGGGCCGGCCCGACTCCCCACCCTCCACCTTCCTCTCACCACACTGCCCACCTTGCACCCACACTGTGCCTCCTAGGACTTTGGAATGCTGGGAGTCCTACCCTTGGAAACAGGGTAGGGTGGTGTAGTGGTAGATCTCAGGCCATTTTAAGCAATAACTATTTCAGTAGAACTGGTTTCAAAGGACTTACTAAGCAGGGATTTGACCTGGAGTTGAAGTGTGAGTGGGAAACTTGCTCAGTTATCACTAGGTTTCCAATGAGGACTGAGACTCCTGTAGAATAGGTCAGAGTCCAGAGCTGCAGGCTTCCCCCAGACACCGGCTGGCACTGGTGACCTGCAGTGGGGATGAACAGAACGCAGTCACTGGCCTCCACTTTGCAGGCCCCTTCCTGACTGCTGAAGCAGGATATAGAGGAGCATGTCCTAAAATAAAGACATTGGAGCCACTTTATTTAGACTAACAATCAGCAGACATTTGAAATGTCTACTGATATCCAGTGGCCCTGGGAGGTAGGTGGGGCAGATATAATTTCCCTCCTTTATAAATAAGGAAACAGGCTGAGGCAGTACAAGTGACTCCAAACACCCCCTCACTACCAATCACCTGCATTGACTTCCTTTATCCCCCGACTACAAAAGTAATATATGTTTGTTGTAAAAAGTTTGGAAAATGCAGAAGATAATAAAATTGAGAATTCACCCCAAATCCCACAACCCTGAGAAAACCACTGTTAACGTTTTAGTATTTCCTGCCTGTATTTTTTCTATGCATATATAATTTATTTTACTACAAGACTGGGATCATGCTGTATTTACAGATTTGTATCCTTATTTCTTTAACATTGTGAGCATTTTCCCATTTCAAATAAATACTGTTCAAACATTAATGGCTATATGATATTCCGTTATATGAACTGTAGCAAACACTGCAAATTACCTCTCCAATATTCTTCCTTACTCATAGAAAAGACATCATGACCAACCCCTTTCCAAAAAAAATATAAAAAGGTGCCTGCTGCTGCCCTGGGAGGCAGCATAAGCACCATCAGCACTGGAGAGCAACAGGAAATAGGAACGGAAGAGGAGCAGACGTGCGTCTGCTGTATTGCACCATTCATGGGGAAACCTCGGCAGCACACATCATGGCAGTTAGATCACAGGCCCAAATAACTCGATCGTTTTTTGTCAAGGAGAACTGTTAGAAAGTAGCGAGGGAGCCAGAGGAGTTAGACAAGTCTGCATGTTCAAACAAACAAAAAGGACAACAAGCTGTACATCATTTTTCCTTCTGTGTGGCCCAGTCACTGGTGGTAGTTTTATGGGACATACTCACTGCAATCCCAGGGTGGAGGGGGTGTTCAAGGATGGGGAGAGGCTGGCATAATTACCTCAAGAAAAGCAAGGCAACACCTGTCAGAGCTGTTGTGTTTGTGGCGAGCACAGCACAGAGAAGGAATAAATGAATGGTGTTCCAGGAACAAATTGTATGGGTAAGGGAGGGACAGATTTTCACATTTGCCATAAGTGAGAAGATTCTGGGGAAGAGAGTGGTTTCTAGAGAGGACTTGTTTGAGTGATGCATGTGCCCAGCCTCTGCCTCAGGCCTTTAAGGAATGCCAGAGGATTTCATAAAGGGAGAGTGGGGGGATCAGTGAGTCTCCCTGCCCTAAAGCATTATGGTGTTAGTTATATAGTGTCCTTAGGAGAAGGAGGAAATAGTCATCCAGTCGTTTTCTGAATTCTGTGATTCAGATGAACCCTTGTTAAAAAAGGCTGCCTTAGAGAAAAATCAGAATTATTCTCTAAGGCTTCTGGAGCCATGTATGTGTTTTCATTTAATACAACATAGTGAAGACCCTGGACTGTATCTTCCAGCTACATCCAGTTCATGTAGACCTGACACATCTTCTGCACTGAACCTAACAACAGCAGTCACTGTGCTAAGCACGTTGCATACATTTTCTAACAATCTTCAAAACAGTGTTATGAAATACTATTTTAATAACCCCCATATATCAGATGAGAAAAGTAAAACAAAGATGTTAAGTACCATGTGCAAAACACACAGCCAGTAAGTAGTAAAATTTGAACTCAAGCCCCTGTTTGATGCCAGAGTCCATGTAACACTATGCTATCATTTTGTGTGTTTTGTAATCAGAGAAAAATGCAATAAAATTTTATTTGTTTGGAAGAAAAAAAAAGACATCAAAGAGACTGAAATGGGAAAACCATAATTGGGAAAGTAATTTAAACTCAATTTTCTCAACTGAAGACCATCTCCATTTCCGTATCTCTTGCTATGTATACAATCCCATTCAGGAGCTAGTCTCGAAGAGAAGCCCATACTCACAAGTACAGCCATCCACGTCGATTTGTTTAGTAAACACTTATTGGGCATCTACTATGGGCTAGGCATGGTTCAAGGTGTTTGGGGGGAAAAACATGACTAAATCAAAGTCTCTATCCCCAAAGTACACACGATGTGAGAGGACATAACCAAAGCCTATACTAAGTGTTATAAGATGCTAGGAAAAGGCACTGGCTGGGAGGACTGTGGGTGTGAATAACAAAGTTTCATGGAAGGTGGCATTTGAGCAGAGCATGACCTTGCCATGCACAGGAAAAAGGCCATTTTGCCAAGAGAATTCACTCAGACAAAAGCTCATGGGCAAAACATACACGATGTGTTTAATCCAACTCAAGAAGTTAAGTATGACAAGGTATTCCCATACCTTGTGATTGGACACACGAGTTGTAGCATTTCAGGCAAGGAAGGGACACACCTTGAACACTCTGGCTGCAGGGTAGAGGGTGGATTGGGGGAAGGACAGACAACAAGAAAAGAAACCAGAGAGAAAGCTGTTGCACTAGGACACAGGAAGGGTAACCAGACCTGCTGTAGAGCAGTGGCAGTAGGTATAGAAAGAAGATGGATTCAAGAAACACTTTGAAGCTGGAATGAACACATTATGGTATTGGAGAAAGGCAAGAAAGAGCTCTTCTAAACTCAAAGGGTGAGATTGACTTTAGGAAAAAAGGACTCTAAAACACTGGCATTTGAGAACAAGTGGGTGGAGCTAAAAGTTATTGCAAGGAGTCTGCAAATTTCTGTGATCACCAAGCATCATTTATATACTGAATAATCAATGTCTTCAACATGCAAGTATTTATATTTTACAAGTAGTGTATATATAAATGTTGATGTGATGAATAAAAGTTCATTTATAATCATTATTGAATTCATGGTATTCATTGCCTGACTGTATTTTCTAAATCAAAAAATACTAATGGTAAACAGCTATCATGCAGAAAGGAGATCCTCAAAAGTTGACAGCACTTTTAAAATTTTTTTCTTAGAGTTGAAAAAACTTAGAACTCTTGGTAACAAGTATCAGAAATTCAAACTAGCTCAGAAATGGAAAAATACTGGAGTATCTTTTGTAACAGAAGGAAGAGATGAATAACCAAGCTATGGAAAGAATGGAGATGTAGCTGGGTCTGTTACAACTGAAACTGGAGTTTTTCTATATTACAGGGAGTGATAGAGGAATTTAGAAGGTCCTTTTTTCATAACAAATTACAACTTTCAAGCCTGTTGTTTTAAAAGTTGGAAAAATTCAAAGTTAGTTAAAAACCATAACTGAGTCTAAATTTTCTTTCTTTTTTCTTTCCAAATTCCTTCCTCTTGTTCTTATACAGCTCTGATCGATGATAGGCTCACTAGGGATAAGGTCATGAACTCATGAAATAAAAATAAATATTGATAGATTTCAAAAAAGCACTATCTTATTTTACCCCCTCCTCCCCCAAAAAGTATCACTTTTGAAACTAAGAAATTTGGAATGGTTAATTTATGTCATTTCTAGTGGATAAAAGAAGAGAGTTACTATCATGGTAATAAATGAATTTTCATACCAAAAATACAGTAAGCAATGGAAATTAATGAAGTAAATTTCATCACAAAAATTCATATAAGCCAAAGGAGGCACTTCTGGGAAGATGCTGGAGTAGGTGAGGTGGACAGACTTCTGCTCCATTAGAATAACTAGAAAGGGGCTGGAGGACACCAGAGACTGTGGTTCTGGGGTTTGAATGGCCTTAGAGGGTCCCCCACAGTACGTGGGACACCGGGCAAAAACAGAAGAGAGATGGTGGCTGGTGGGACACAGTGAGTGTTTTCCCTGTCCAGACTGCACCCCACGCCCCCTCCCCAGGCCCGTAGCAGCAAAACTGCTGCCAGGCAAGGGAGTGAGCAGCAACTCTCCACTACTGTCCACCTACCTTGACAGTTTGCTGGGGGGTGATCCTCCACAGCCAGATAGCAGGGAGATCCCGTGAGGGAACCTGGCAGGCTGCAATTGCTCTCCCCCTACAGAAGTCCATGGTGGTGGGGGGTTGTGCAATGGTGAGAAGCAGAGAAAGGAGAGGCGCCATACTGGAGACTGGGAACCCTTCCCACACCCCAAAGACTCCTGGGAGCAAAGCAGACAGAGAACTGGCAGGTAAGGCCCAAGATTCACCTGCAGGTGCCATTGATCAGGCTTCCTGCCTACCTGCTCAGGACCCACTTTACAGCTCCAGGAACAGGATTCCCCAGTGCACCCAGAGATCCAGTGCACTGATTGGTTCCCCACCCAGTTTGGACTCCACCCAGCACACAGGAGAAGTTCGGGGGGAGACCTACTTGGGTGTGCCACCTGCTGGTAGATAAGGAAACTGCACTCCAGCAAGCTGTGCCTCAGGAGCGCCTCCTGCTGCTAAAATTGGAAAACTGCATGACAGCAAACCAAATTATATATAATTAATTCTGCACTACCCAAAATAACCCTATCAAGACAAGCAAATGCCCCTAAACCAGAAGAAAATTACAGTGCACTTGAAGGATATAGAAGATATGGACAAGCCAAACAAACAAATTAAAAAGCTGGAAGAGAAACAAAATTTGGAGCAATTAATCCAAGAAGTACACACAAATATCAATATTATGGCTCAGGATATAAAAGACATGGAGAAGACCCTAGAAGACCATAAAGAGTAAATTAAAAAAATAGCAGATCTTATGGAAATAAAAGATACTGTTGATCAAATTTAAAATATCATTGAGACACATAACACTGGATTTGAACAAGTAGAGGAATGAATTAGCTACCTCAAAGATAGGGTGACGGAAAGTGAAAGCACAAAAGAACGAATGGCCAAAAAAAATGAAAAATTTGAAATGGATCTCAGGGAAATGATGGATAACATGAAGCACACAAATATAAGAATAATTGGTGTTCCAGAAGGGGAAGAGAAGAGTAAAGGGCTAGGAAAAGTATTCAAAGAAATTGTTGAGAAAAACTTCCCAACCCTTCTAAATGACACAAATATCCAAATTAAAGATGCCCAATGAACTCCAAAAAGAATAAATCCAAATAAACCTACTCTGAGACATACTGATTAGATTGTCAAATGCTGAAGAGAAGGAGAGACATCTGAAAGCAGCAAGAGAGAAGCGATTCACCACATACAAGGGAAACAATATAAGACTAAGTACTGACTACTCAGAAGACACCATGGAGGCAAGAAGGCAATGATATGACATATTTAAAATTCTGAAAGAGAAAAATTGCCAGCCAAGAATTCTTTATCCAACAAAGCTCTCCTTCAAAATTGAGGGAGAGTTTGAAATTTTCACAAACAAATGCCGAGAGAATTTGTTAATAAGAGATTTGCCCTGTAAGAAATACTAAAGGGAGCTCTACCTGCTGAGAAAAAAAGAACAGAGAAAGAGGTGTGGAGAAGGGCACAGAAATAAAGAGTTATTAGTAAGGGCATCTTAAAGGAGAAAAGAGAGAGGGGGGAAAAATAGATCTAACAACTAAAAACCAAAGGATAAGATGGCTGGTTCAAGAACTCCCTTCACAGTAATAACTGAATGTGAATGGATTAAACTCTCCAATCAAAAGATACAGATGGGTAGAATGGAGTAAAAATATGACTCAGTGATATGCTGTTCACAAGAGACTCACCTTAGACCCTGTGACACAAAGAGACTGAAAGTGAAAGGATGGAAAAAATATTCCATGCAAACTGCAATCAAAAGAAAGCTGGGGTAGCTATACTAATATTGGAAAATAGACTTTAAATGCAAAGATATCATAAGAGATAAAGAAGGGCACTATATCTCAATAAAAGGGATAATTCACCAAAGAAGAAGCAACAATTATAAATGTTTGTGCACCCAATCAAGGAGCTCCAAAATACATGAGACAGACATTGGCTAAAGTGAAGGGAGCAATAGACACATCTACAATAATACTGGGAGACTTCAATATACCACTCTCTTCTATAGATAGAACAACCAGACAGGGGACCAATAAGGAAATTGAGAACTTCAACAATATGATAAATAAATTAGACTTAATAGACATCTATAGATCATTATGTCCCAAAGTACCAAGATACACATTATTCTCTAGTACCCAAGGAACATTTTCTGGAATAGATCATATGCTGGGGCCCAAAACAAGTCTTATAAACTTAAAAAGATTGAAATTATTCAAAGCACATTGTCTGCCCACAATGGAACCAACTAGAAATCAACAACCACCAAAGAACCAGATCTTTCCCAAATATATGGAGGTTAAACAACACATTCCTAAACAACCAGTGGGTCAAAGAAGAAATTGCAAGAGAAATTGGTAAATATCTAAAGACAAATGAAAATGAGAACACAACATATCAAAACCTGTGGGGCGCAGTGAAGGCAGTGCTGAGAGGGAAATTCATAGCTCTAAATGCATATATCAAAAAGCAAGAAAGAGCTAAAATTAAGATCTAACTGAACAACTGAAGAGGCTAGAGAATGATCAGCAAACTAACCCTGAAGCAAGTAGACAGCAAGAAATAACAAGATTAAAGCAGAAACAAATGAGCTGGAGAACAACAACAATAACAAAAAATAGAACAAATAAAACCAAAAGTTGGTTCTTTGAGAAGATCAACAAGATTGACAGACCCTTAGCTAGACTGATGAAGTCAAAAAAAGAGAAGACCCAAGCAAACAGAATCAGAAATGAAAAAGGGATAATTACTACAGATCCTGAAGAAATAAAAAAAAAAAAAACCATAAGAAGATACTATGAACAACTCTACACCAACAAACTAGATAACTTAAAGGAAACGGACAATTTCCTGGAAACACATGAACAATCTAGAGTGACTCAGAAGAAATAGAAGACCTCAACAAACCAATCACAAGCAAAGAGATACAATAAAAAATCTACCTACAAATTAAAGCCCAGGGCCAGATAGCTTCTCAGGGAAATTTTACCAAACATTCCAAAAAGAATTGACACCATTCCTGCTCAAACTCTTCCAAAAAATTGAAGAAAATAGAACACTACCTAACTCATTTTATGAAGCTAATATTACTCTGATACCAAAACCAGATAGACACTACAAAAAAGGAAAACTATAGGCCAATCTCCCTAATGAATACAGATGCAAAAATCCTAGACAAAATACTTGCAAATTGAAATCAAAGGCACATTGAAAGAACTATACACCACAACCAAGTGGGGTTCATTCCTGGTATGCAATGGTAGTTTAACATAAGAAAATCAATTAATGTAATTCAACACGTTAACAAATCAAAAGGGAAAAATCAAATGATCATCTTGGTAGATGCTGAAAAAAACATTCAACAAAATTTGACATACCTTTTTGATAAAAACACTTCAAAAGATAGTAATTGAAGGAACCTTCCTCAATATGATGAAGGGTGTATATGAAAAACCCACAGCCAGCACAGTACTCAATGGTGAGAATGAAAGCCTTCCACTTAAGTTTGGGAATGAGACAAGGATGCCCACTGTAACCTCTATTATTCAACATCCTGTTAGAAGTTCTAGCCAGAGCAATTTGCCAAGATATAAAAGGTATCCAAATTGGAAAGGAAGAAGTAAAACTGTCATTATTTGCAAATGATATGATCTTATATGTGAAAAATCCTGATAATTCGACCACAAAGCTATGTGAGCTAATAAGCAAATTCAGCAGAGTGGCAGAATATAAGATTAAAGCACCTAAGTCAGTAATGTTTCTATACACTAGTAATCAAAAAAAGTATTCCATTCACAACAGAGACTAAAAAATCAAGAGCCTATGGAATAAACATAACCAAAGATGTAAAAGACCTCTACACAGAAAATTACAAAAATTTACTAAAAGAAATAAAAAAGGACCTAAAGAGGTGGAAAAATACTCCATGCTTATGGGATAGGAAGACTCAATATTGTTAAGATGTCAATTCTACCCAAACTGATCTACAGATTCAACACAATCCCAATCCAAATTCCAAAAACCTATTTTGCAGAGTTGGAAAAGCTAGTTATCAAATTTATTTGGAAGGAAAGGGGCCTCCAATTGCCAAAAACATCCTAAAAAAGAAGAACAAAGTGGGAGGTCTTACACTTCCAGACTTTGAGGCCTACTATAAAACTACAGTGGTCCAAATGGCATGGTATTGGCATAAAGATAGACATATTGATAAATGGAATTGATTTGAGAGTTCAGAAACAGATTCCCAGATATGTGTTTGACTGATTTTTGATAAGTCCCCTAAATCCACTGAACTGGGACAGAACAGTATCTTCCACAAATGGGGCTGGGAGAACTGGATAGCCACAAAAAAAAAAAAAAAAAAAAAAAAAAAGGATCTCTACCACACATCCTACACAAAAATTAACTCAAAGTGGATCAAAGACCTCAATATAAAAGACAGTACCATAAAACTCCTAGAAGATAGACCTTACACCAAAAACATAAGCAATGAAAGAAAAAAATAGATAAATGGGAACTCCTCAACATCAAAAGCTTCTGTACCTCAAAGGAATTTGTCAGAAAGGTGAAGAGGCAACCAACTCAATGGGAGAAAATATTTGGAAACCATGCATCTGATAAGAGACTAATATCTGGCATATATAAAGAAATCCTACAATTCAATGATAATAGTACAAACAGCCCAATTATAAAATGGGCAAAAGATATGAAAAGACATTTCTCTGAAGAGGAAATGCAAATGGCTAAAAAACACATGAAAAAAAAATGTTCATCTTCACTAGCTATTAGGGAAATGCAAATCAAGATCACAGTGAGATACCATCTCACACCAAAAGAATGGCTGCCATCCAACAAGCAAAAACTACAAATGCTGGAGAGGATGTGGTGAAATTAGAACTCTTATTCGTTGCTAGTGGGACTATATAATGGTACAGCCACACTGGAAGACAGTTTGGTGGTTTCTCAGAAAAGTAAATAGTGAATTACCCTATGACCCAGCAATTCCACTTCTTGGTATATACCCAGAAGATTTGAAAGCAGTGATACAAACAGATATTTGTACAGTGATTTTCATAGCAGCATTGTTTACAGTTGCCAAGAGATGGAAACAATCCAAGTGTCCTTCAACAGACGAGTGGATAAACAAAATGCGGTATATACATATAATGGAATACTATGCAGCAGTAAGAAGCAACAAGGTCTTGAAACATGTGGCAACATGGATGAACCTTGAAGATATAATTCTGAGTGTAATAACTCAGATGCAAAAGGAGAGTTATTGTATGTTATCACTTCTATGAAGTATTGGAACAATGTAAAATCAATGTCTTATAATGTAAGAATATTGGGGACCTAGTGATAGACAGTAGCTAGTGAGGGGGATTGATAATCTAATATGTTCAGATATGTTAATGATGGTGAATTCAAAGGTGTGGTAATGTACAGGGGTTATGACTACTTGTTAATGGGATCATAAGTATCAGAGTTGTATTAAAGGTGAATAGGAATGAAAGGGGTTGTTTAAAAGCATGTTTCCCACAGATCAGCACCACAAATATAGATAGGTGCTTGCATGATATACTTCTAATGTATGACATTGGCACAGAATGTTGACAACAGAAGGGTACATGGGGAAAACCTACCTATTGCATATTAGTATTACACAAATACTAGGGACAAATAATTGGGGACTGACAAGAGCTCCAAGATATTTTGCATGAGAAATGTTCAAAACAGAGAGTGATGAATATTGTACAACTAAGTGATGACAGTGTGAGATATGGAGAGATTATTGTGGATATAACATATGCTATGTGACTTTAGGAACCCCCTACTTTATAAGTTGGGCCCTTGATATTGAGACTTTCTCAGGTGAAACTTATGGCTGTAAAGAGGAGGCTGAGCCCACCTATAATTATGCCTGGGAGTCACCTCCAGAGAACCTCTTTTGTTGCTCAAATGTGGACTTTCTCTAAGTTTAACTCTGCAAATAAATTCATCACCCTCCCCCTGATGTGGGACAGGACCCCCAAGATGAATGAGCCTTCCTGGTGACATGGGAAATGGATTCTGGGAATGAGCCCGACCCTGGCATCAAGGGATTGAGAATGCCTTTTTGACCAAAAGGGGGGAAAGAAAGGCAATAAAATAAGATTTTAGTGGCTAAGAGAATTCAAATAGTTCAGAAGTTGTCCTGAAGGTTACTCCTATGCAAGCTTCACCTAGATATGCCAAATGACCACAATATGATAAGCCCAAGTCAACAGTAGTCCCAAAAACCTTAAAGAATATCTGGATCCCTATCTGAGACTATAAAATTTCACTCACTAAGTTTATTCATCAAAAACTTAAATCCTTCAGAGAGCTCCTATGCCAGCTAAGTCCCAGAACGCAGAGGCAATACCCTCTTCAAGAATATCAACTAGATGTGTCCTCTTTGGTCATAAAGTTGAACACCCCTTTTCAACATGACATCCCTGAAGATCAGGAAAGTGATAAAACTAAAGGAAGGGGTAGCAACAGACAAGATGGAACTTAAAGGATTATGAATACTGAATCTTTATATAATTTTCTTTTTCTTAATTGCTAGGGTATTAGAATAGTTAGAAGGAAGGAACTGAAATGGTGGAACTGTAACCCATAGCATCCTTTGAAATTTGTTCTATAGCTACTTGTTAAATTGTAATTTGAAAGCTATACCTGTTGGTATATATACTAGATTTCACAATAAGGAAATAACTGAAACTATGTATTATAACATTACAGCTTTGGAAATTTCCTATATATCTACTTGTTACATCATACTTTGAAAGTTTACATTTTTGTATATATGTTATATTCCATAATAAGGAAATAACTGAAACTGGAACTGTAACCTATAATATTCTTTGAAATTTGCTCCCTAACTACTTGTTACATTGCAAGTAGTTAGATTGCCACTGTGAGTGTATTTTCTGGATATAAATCATTAGTCAGTCAATTGCATCTATGGCTGATTACACCTACTATCAACTGAGGAGATTGTCTTCAACAATGAGAGAAGACTCATTCAATTAGTTGAAGTCCTTAAAAGGAGAAGTGATGATTTCAGCAGTCAGAAAGGAGAATTTCCATCTCTACTTCAGCTAGCCAACTTCTCCTGGAGAATTCATCAAAATCTTCAGAGTCCCCAACTTATAGCCTGCCCTGCAGAATGCAGACTTGCCAATCCCCACAATCATATGATCCAATTCCTATAATAAATCTCTTAATAGTCACATATATATTTCCTGTCGTTTCTGTTTCTCTGGAGAACCCTAATACAATAGTGCATCTATATGGGCCAAACAATATAGTCACAAAGTACATTTTTAAGTATAAATTTGCAATTAAGACTATATTATAATTATAGGCCTTAATTCTATTATCAGAATAGAGCAGAGCAAGTAAACAAGCCAAAAAAGAAGTCTAGAGCTGAAGAAGGCAATAAAGTAGAATTAGCTGATAAGCAGTAAGCTTGGTTGTGGGACACATTATTTTAACGTATAACTGGGTCATTCAGAAAAATCGATGACATACCAATATATAAAAAAGGTATGTAGTAAATAGAAAAGAACAGAAATTCTTGCAAAACCTGGAAGTTAAAAACCGGAATATAATGACATGACACCCAATATGTTATATAAATGTTTATATGTTAATATAAAAAAAAAGCTTGCTAATAATATTAGGTTAAAAGACAGAGCTTTTATGTGGAGTTTATAAAATGGTGCCTTCCATTTTCAGAGCTTTAAAAAATTAAACCTAGCAAGAAATCTCTGGAGCAGGGCCTGACTTTTGAAACTAGAGTATAAATATCACAACTATTGAGTGAAGCCAGATGGCACCTGGGCACAAGCCAGCTATAGGAGGATCTGCAAACTGAAGATACAGAGCTTCAGCTTCAGGCTTCTTACATTTTCTGTTTCTACTTTGTTTTCCCTTACTTTTTAAATAAGTTTTTTTTTTTTTTTCAAATTCCCTCCAATCTTAACCATGTTTAGGGGAAACCAAGGGAGGAGAGTTTTTTCTAAGCTTGTACGGAAGTGCCTGACCCATAGTAAATGCTTGTTGTCATTGTCATTGTTGTCATCAAGTAAAGTGATAACAGTAGAGACTGAATGTTGAGAACCATGGTGAAGGTGCAACCATCTTTCCCAGAGAATCTTCTTCTAGACTTAAATCTTAGAGATCCTTAGTTACATTTTATTAAAGAAGTGATCTCCCTTTTCATTACTCTCCCCACCTAAGTAGACTGTTGTATTTTATGCTGTTGCCTTCTCCAATGAGAAATACAAGATAGGTAGACTCTCAGGAAAGAATATATGTGCAAATATTCCATGTGTTATCTCATTTAATATTCTCATCAACAGGTGAGGATTTTTAGCCCTTTTAACTGATGACAAAATTGAGGCTCGGAAAAATAAAGCAAGGCTAGAAGTGGCAAAGCAGGGATTACATCCTTATCTGTATAAGCCCCCAAATTATATTTTAAGTTACTATACTGTGCCAGTTTGGATGTATTATGCCCCCTAAAATGCCATTTTCTTTAATGAAATCATGTAGGGTCAGATATATCAATGTTGATTAGGTTGGAATCTTTGGATTAGGTTGTTTCCATGAGATGTGACCCACTCAGTGGTGGATAATACCTTTGATTAGATTATTTCCATGGAGGTGTGTCCCTGCCCAGTTGGCATTGGTCTTAATTAAATCTCTGGAGCCTATAAGAACTCAGACAAAAGGTGTTGCAGCTTAGAGAGACATTTTGGAGAACACCATTTTGAAATGCAATCTGAGAGCAAACAGATGCCAGCCATGTGCCTTCCCTGCTAACAGGTTTCCCAGATGCCACTGGTGTTCTTCAGTGAAAGTATCCTACTGCTGATGCCTTTGTCTGGACATTTTCATGGACATAAGACTATAAGTTTGTAACCAAATACACCCCCTTTATAAAAGCCAATCCATTTCCGGTATTTTGCATAACAGCAGCATTAGCAAACTGGAATCTATACCATACTGCTTCACAAACTTGATTTACACTTGATTCTCAAGAAACTTAGACTGAACAATTGCTTTCTTTCATGTGTGTGGAAGGAGGGAAGGGAAGTAAATCCATCATCAACCAGTCTCTATAGCTCACCTCCCAGTTCTCAGGAATAAGAATAACTAAATGTGACAGATGATGCACTAAGGGTTTTGTTTGTAATTATCTTATTTTGGTCCTCACAACCCCCTTATGGCATAGGCACTTATTATCCCTAGTTTACAGACAAGAAGGCTGAAAAGATTAGGTCTCAGATCGGCTCTCTTAAAGCCATGCCCTTCACCCATCAAAGGGGTTCAGCAACCAGACCCAACATTCCTCTTTGGACATCCCCATCTGGGGAGAATTTATGAACATCCTTGGATATAATTTCATTTCTAGTCAAGTCCAATTGTCTTCGAAAACAGTCTACCCATCTATGTGGCCCAGATATCATGCCCTGGGGCTTTGCTTCCTGGTTCAGAATAAGGTTCATCAAACATTAAGAATCATTTAATGACTGCCAGAATCATTTCCTTCACAATATCTCATTTACGATTCATAGCAACACTGTGTGGTAGAAGTTTTTCCACAATCATCCTCATTTCGCTGACAATGACCCTGTGGCTCCAAGAGGCGTGTTAACTTGCTGTCAGCCACAGAGCTAGCATGTGGTAAGGACTTGAGACCAGGTCTTTGGATTGTCGCTGATTCTCAGGAGTGGATATTCCAGCCCTTACCCCAGTTGCGTTAGAAAACTTGGTCCTATTTCCCATGGCCCAAATCCTCTCAAGTCCCACTCTGTGCTCTGACCCTTCCCCAGAGGCATAGCCGGGTTCAGACTTCAAGAGGAGGGAGCTTGGGGTCTGGGCTGCACAGGAACGGGTGGCTAGAGGACACCTTTTGACCATCTTCCCCGAACATGGTATCTTTCATCCTGCCACTTCTAAACTCTCATCATTAGCTTAACAGTTGTCATATCAACATCATACCTTTAAGCTGCTGAGAGGACACCACTATTGGGAGAGCAAATGCTCCCCCCTTGTCACTCACACTCAGTTCCCCATCTGGCCAGCCCTGCCCAACCCGACTGCTTACCAGGCAGCCCCTCCACTCCTGGAAGCCTTCAACAAACATAAAAGAGTTTCCTAATCTACCCGAGTTGAGAAGATCACCGCATCGTGAAAGACCAGGCCATAAGCCTTTGAGACTTAATGCTTTCTGAAACAGAAATAAAAAGGCCCTCGTAGCCAGTGGGCTGTCATTCTTGGCCTGGCAGACTTATCTCACCTGCTCCTCACTGGAAGGAGAAGAGGGGTTTGGACCCTGAGTGGGTGGGTGGGTTGGAAAGCCCCCCTCCCTCTTTGTCTTGGTGTCAATTAGCATAATTGAAAAGGCAGGGGTGGGGGGACTGATTCGGCATGACTGTTTTCAGGCTTTGAACTTCTCTGTTTCCTTGGGGCTGATTATGACCAAGTGACCCATATTTTAAAAAGCATTTACAATAAAATGATGCACTTTCTTTTGTGCCATTGGCTTCCCTGATGAAAAGCAAAAGTGTTTTAAAATTGTCCCTTTTTGTCAGCAGTAATGGCTGCACTATATTTCAGCCTGTCCCCCTCATGGGCATAGAAAGGGAAGGCTAATAAAGCAGCACAGCTGTAGACATTTTATGGCCTGCTTGGCAGGGGAGGGGCTGCATGGGAGTAAAAGGGGAGTGGAGGCAAGAAACAGATTGACTGTGTGTCAACAAATACAGCTGGGAAAGGAGAAGGCACTGGAAGACCTCTGCAACTTAAAGTCCAAGATAAATGATGGTCCTATTTGGAAAGAAAGGAAAAATAGAGGTGAAATTCAATGAAGGCAAGCTGAAAAGAAAAGGGTTCCAAAGGCCTTTCTCTGCAGCCAGGCAGCTCCCAAGAGAAATGAGCTACAGTGGCTACAGGCGAGGGGGTTGTGCAGCCCAGAGAAACAACTAAAGCCCACCCTGGCCAAAGGCTTCAGCACGAGGCTTGGCAAAGCCAGGCTCAAGGGAGGCTGTCATGTCGGGGGTGGGGACCGTCTGACTGATAGAAACGCCTGAGGAAACTGACACATACAGGACCTGCTTAGCCTTGCATTTGGGGCAAAAGACAGAAAAATGTAAGATGACCCCTCGGGGAAGAAGCTGAGTGGTGACAGCATAGGGAAAGCCTGGGCTGGGAGTCAAGAAGTCCCAACTCTGGCGTTGACTCAGCTTTGTGATGGCAACAAATCTATGACTAGTAATAACCCTAGCATTTTTGCAGCCCCTGATTGTTTATGGAACAGCTTCCCTTCCTTTACCTCATCCAGACACCCTGGAAGGCAGTTGAGATCCTTGGTCCCCAGCTTACAGATAATGGAAACTAAGTTTGAGGTGGTGAAGGGCTCGCCAAGGGTCACACAGATAAAACGTAGAAGAGCCAGGCTCCATCTCCACCTGCATCCACCGCTGAAGCTCATGCTCATTCTTTTACATCCCATCAGCCTCCAGGAGACAAGTTGCATCAATGAATGGCCAGAAAACGTTTTCCTTCACGGGAAAAAAATAGCAGCTGCAAGTTCATGCTCTGAAAGCCTCCAGGAAAAAGTAGTTGAGTTTTCTGGGCACAAGAGTTTCACAACGATGTTGGTGGATGCCAATTTAAAAACAAATAGTTAATATCAATTAGGATGCTAGTAATGGAAACCTCCAATCTGGCTTAAATAAGAAGGGAATGTATTATCTTGCAAAAACTGGAAGCTCGAGGTGTTTGATTCGGCAGGAGCACGAAGTTAAAGAGAACATTGCTGTGCTCTGTCACCTCCAGAATGAGCTTTACCCAGAGCCGAGAGCAGGATGGCAGAAGTTCCAGGCATCATATGCAGACACAACAGCATCCAGGAAAAGAAGATCATTTCTTCCTCTGGCTCCCCCTTAAGAGTAAGGAACATTTTCCCAAATCCTCCTAGCAGACCTCCTGAAGACTTGTCATCCAAAATGAGGTCACCTGCCCACTTCTGAACTAAATATTATTTAGGGGAGTACGAATATTACTTAAAGAAAGCCCATGTATGGAACCAGAGCTAAGGTCAGCTTCCCCTGAAGCCAATGGTGAGAAGTGGAGACATGAAAAAATAGGATTCTGTTGGAAAGGAAGATACAGAAATGAATTCTGGTAGGCAATCAATAGTGCCCACTAAACCAACAGCCACCACTAAAAAAGCTTAAGAATTACACAGGCTCTGGCTACACTATATACCCACCAGGATGGCTGAAATGAAACACATGAAATGTACACAAAGATCAAATATGCTGGCAAGGATGCAAAGCAACCAGATCTCTCATACAGGACTTGTGGGAGTGTAAATTGGTACACTGAAGCTGAATATGTATATATACTCAATCAGCCAGTAATCCTCCTCCTAGGAATATACCCAAAGAAATCCATCCATAAAATACATTTAATACATGTATTAAAATGCTTATATATTTATAAGAGCCTAGAACTGGAAGCCACCCAAATACTCAACAAGAGTAGACTGGGGTAGCACAATACTGTAAGTGTAATTAACAAAGATGAATGTGAGAATGGTTGAAAGAGTTGTGTATCTCATGGGAAGGAAAACTAGAGGATAAAAACCAGGACCGTATGACTTACCGACACTAGAGTGGACAATGATGGTGGTTAATTGTACAAATATAAGAAAGTTTTTACATGAACTAGAACAAATGTAGGTCAGTATTACAAGGTGTTAATAATGGGGTGGTGTATGGGAAAAAATACAATTAATGCAAATTAAGGTCTTCAGTTAACATTAACATTGTAATATTCTTTCATTAATTGTAACAGAGGCTCTATACCAAAGCTAATGTCAATATTGGGGGGATAGAATGGAGGGGTATGGGATTTTTTTCCTGAAGAAATGGGAATGTTCTCACATTGATTGTGGTTGTGAATGCGTAATTATGTGATTATATCAGGAGCCATTGATTGTACATTTAGGATAGATTGTATGGTGCAGGCATACAAAAGAATAGACTAGGTAAATAAATTGTGGTGTATTCACTCAGCAATCAGAATAAATGACCTACACCACCTGCAACAATACAGATGAATTTAAAAAAAAAAATGTTGAGCAAAAGGAGCCAGATGTAAAGGAGAATATACTGTATGATCCCATTCATATAAAGTACAGAACAGGTAACTAATCTATGCAGGTAAAGGTCAGGGTAGAAATCACCCGTGGAAGGGTCAGGGCTTGGAAGGGAGCATGAAGATGGCTGCAGAGCTTTCATATATTTATGGAATGTGCATATGCCTGTATGTAAATAATATCAATATTTTAAAAATACTGACTTGGGACTCACACAAGCTTGGATTTGCATCCTTGATGCAACTCCTAACAGTGTGACTTTGGGCAAGTGACTTCACCTCCCTGACCCTCAGGTTTTTCCACCTCTCATGTGGGGATAATTCCAATACCCACTCAATAGAGGTTGGTTGTAAAGAAATGAGAAAAGCACATGAAGTGCTTAGCATAATGCCAGGCACCCTGTAACCGTCAATAACTAGTAGCAATTACTATTATTATTATTGACAACAACAATGGCAGTGCCTTCTCCAGCACTGAGGTGGACCTGAAGGGTCTGGGAGGTAATCACTCTTAGGGGTAGCGGTGACAGAGGACTTCATTGCAATGACTGGAGGAGGCCAGAAAGAAAATGGCAGGCTCCGTTTTCCCAGACCAGGTCTTCGCAAACTTTATGGAACATACCGGTCCCCTGGGGCTCTTGTTAAAATGCAGGTTCTGATTCCGTGGGGCTGGAAGAGGTCCAGGTGGAGGCCATGAGCCTGGTCTGCAGCCCACTCTTGGAGTAGCAGGCTCTGGGTCTTGAAGAACGCATGAGTCAGAGGAATTTAAGAGAAATTTGGAGGGGGCAGAAGTACTCTCACAGATAGTGGGGCAAACCTAGAAGAAATCTTCCAAAACAGTTACCAGAACTCCATTTAAATCTGGTGTGACCTGAGAAATAGGTTACAAAATGTCTAATTACCACAAACTTAGCAAGAATAAGACAAGCCTGGACCACCTGATGTGAGCAAACAAACTAATAATATGTACAGCTCTTTACCGTTGAAAGAGTGTTTTCACATCTGCTGTCTTCTTAAATATTCCCAACAACCTTATGAGGGAGATTTTCAGCATTATCCGCACTTTATAGAAAATTCAATTAATTTGCCCAAGGTCACCCAGTTAGCAGAGGTGTCCAAAACTAGATTAGATTTTCAGGTTGTTTGACTCTAAATTCTATGTTTGTCCTAATATTTTACCACCCAAGCTTCTACCTCCCAAGAGAAAAGTTAATAACCTTGTTATGTTTATATACCTATAGCTCATCTTTCACTGACTCTTTGCCCGTTTGGCTAATGCATGACCCCATCTTTCAACAAATCCCCCAAAGGATTTCTCGTAGTCCCAAGAAAGTATGTTGCATGTACTAACCAACTTAGGGATAATGATCTGCAAAACATAAGCTATTTTAGTTTGCAAGTAAGTAGACCTTCATGCAAGTTGCTTTAAGAAATAGTTTTCAAGTAAGGACATATGGGTGAAGAAAGAAGGATGGCAAATTAACTGTGAATCTAGGGTCTCGGGGAGTCTGAAAGCTGTTGAGAAATACTTGGGATCCAAGAATCAGTGACTACAACCCAGAAAAGCAGTGAAGGAAGGCCTGGGACGATATTTTACAGCAGGCCTAGCAAGGAACCCATTTATTTGTATTGGAGGAGAAAGATGGAGATGGAGAGCTCCAGGACAAAGGAAAACTTTATGGAAGGACTGCAGTACTGGACTGGACTGTGTTAACTCGGTTAAGCTGGAACTACATTCCCAGAATCCTCTCTCTGCAAGGTTGTGCATTGGAACTGACCACAAGAAGAATCTGAGACTTGGAAGGTGGAAGTGGGGGATGGCCATTACTTTTTTCTTTCTTTTTTTTTTTAAGAGACAAATGGTCTATTTGGTCGACAAGGAATAAAAAGAAATTCTCAATTCCTCTTATCTCTTCTTGTGGCTGAGCTGAACTGTGATTATCAAATGGATTGCAGCACACACAAATTCCCTTGCAGACCTTGAACTTTTGCAGAAATACAAAGATGTCAGAGTTACATAAATTGCAATTATTATTTTCTAGACTGATGTGCCAACTGTTGTGCTTTCCAATGAATCAGTGATCGCTACATTCTCCTTCCTGTCTTCAGGTTTCATGGCAGGAACAGAAGTACTTCCTTGATATTACTGGAGTCTGTGAGGAACATAATGACACAGTCAATGCCCATGCCCCAGCCAGCCGTCGGGGGCAGCCCATATTCCAGGGTGGTACAGAAGTTTTCATCTGTGTACATGGCCTCATCATCACCAGCAGCCTTGGCCTTGGCTTGTTCTTCAAAAAGCTGCTGCTGCCACATGGGGTCATTCAGCTCAGTGTAGGCATTGCAGATTTCCTTCTTCATGACGAACAGCTCAAAGTGCTCCGTTAGACCCTTTTTAGAGCGATGTCACTTGGCCAAAGGGCTCATTATCTGCGGGTGATCACAGATGAATGTAGGATTGATGCAAGTCACTTCTAGGAACTCCCCGACAAGCTTATCAAGGAGTGCATTCAACAGTCTTTGCCACACAGATATCATCAAGAATTTTGCGAGTTTCTTCAGTTTCAAAGAGATTAGTTTCTGGCAGTTTCACCCCTCAGGGCTTTCTCGAGTTCTACCATGCTGATTCTCCGGAATTGTGGGGTGAAGTCAATCTCGTAGTCTTGGCCCTCTGGGCCATCTGGATGGTAGGTGACCTTGTAACTGCCTGCAATGTGCCTCACCATTCCTGAAATCATCTTCTCTGTGATTTCCATGAGATTGTGATAGTCTGTGTAGGCTATGTAGAACTCATAGGTAGTGAACTCAGGATTGTGAATCAAATCGATTCCTTCATTCTGGAACTGGCGTCCATTCTCATACACCTGGTCAATGCCGCCAACAACCAGCATCTTATGGTAGAGTTCTGGAGCAATTCTCATATATAAGTTCATGTCCAGCTCATTGTGGTAGGTGATGAAAGGCTTGGCCACAGCTCCCCCTGGGATAATGTTCATCATGGGAGTTTCAATCTCTAAGAATCCCAACTCATCCAAGAAACTTCTTATATATGTGATGATCTTAGAACGGATGATAAATTTCTGCCTTACAAAGTCATTCATGATCAAGTCCAGGTATCGCTGACAGTATCATGTTTCCTTGTCTTTGAGGCCAAAGTGAAGAAGAGGTAGCATATGCAAGCAGGGAGATAGCAGTGTGATCTCATAGGGAATGATGCTCAGCTCACCCTTCTTGGTCTTCCTAGGATTCCCCCGAACTCCAGTTATGTCTGCCCTGTGCAGTTTATTATTGATTTTAATAAATTCTTCTTCTGATTTATAATTCCTGCAATTGGCCATGACTTGCAACTTGACCCCCTCTCCTCGAAGGTCATAGAAGATGAGCTCTCCCCCAGAAGCCCTTTTGGCATGGATCCTACCTGCCACTGTTAAGGTGATATCAGTCAGGTGTCACCAGGCTGCAGGTGACTATACTCCTCAGTGAAGTGGGTGAGCGAGATGTCCACATGAAACTTGTGTGGGTATGGGTCTTCCCCACTCACCTTCAGTTGGTGAACAGTTTGACTGCAAATCTTCTAGTATTGATTTGGGTCCAGGCTTTCCTCCGTGGCACCCTCATCAGTGTCAGTGGTGTGGCCGGTGGTAGTAACATCCTGGCTTAGCTGTTTCTCACCGAACTCCTTCTGCTTGGCCTCTTTCTCAGCTACTTTCTTCTCAGCTTTCAGGCATCTCTTTAGCTCATTCTTGTTCAGTTTCAGTTCGCCACCGTCTACTTTTATCTCAGGCTCCTGAACTGCAGCCATCTTTCCCTGAGGGCCTGACCTAAAAGGGACCCGGTAGTCGTGGCGACTTCAGGTCGGGGGTCAGAGCACCGCCTCTTCCGGTGGCCATTACTTGCTGAAGGTCGTCTGGGTCAAATGAGATAATAGATAGACGCAGAGGTGCCCATTGGGTTCTACCTTGTCCTTGCTCTCCACCTCTTCTTCCCGAGGCCTAGCACAGACTCACAGGTACCAACTCAAAGAGACTACAGCCCTTCAAGGACGCCGTGCAGTCCTACCTCGTGGCTGAGTCACACTGAGGTTGGCAGAAGACCCTTCTAGTCTCAAGGGTGCATCCAAAAGATTCGGGTATCTGTGGTAGTTTGAAGCTGTTATGTACCCCAGAAAAGGCCATGTTCTTTTAATCCATTACTGTGGGTGCAGACCTGTTGTGGGTGGGACCTTATGATTAGATTATTTCAACTGAGATATGACTCGCCTCATTCAGGGTGAGTCTTGATCCTCTTGCTGGAGTCCTTTATAAGAGGATAAACACATACAGAAGCTAAGAGATGAAATTAAGGAAGCTCACAGAAAAAGACACAGAAGCTGAGGAAGCAAGCCACAGACAGAGAAGCCAGAAGTTGAAGGCGACGAAACCCAGGAAAGAAGGACCAACAGACGTCACCATGTGCCTTGCCATGTGACAGAGGAGCCCCAGATGTTGGCAGCCTGTCTTCAGAGTCCAGGAATCATCCTGTTGGTGCCCTGAGCTGGACATTTTCATGGCCTAAGAACTGTAAATCGTAGGTTAATAAACACCCATTGTAAAAGTCAACCCATTTCTGGTATATTGCATTCTGGCAGCTTTAGCAAACTGAAAACAGTATCCCAGTAGAGTTCACGGAGGAAAGCAGCTTCTGAAGCCATAGTGGCTGAACTTCACCAAAGTCCTAGTGATGGGAACATCGTGGACAGATCTACGTGCCCCTGACCTGACAACTGAGAAGCCTTACAGCTAGCCACCACGTGTTTCTTTCTAGCTTTTTCCCCTCCACATTTATATGTTTTACAATCATGATCATATTATAGAATTGTATATATTCTTTTCACTTATTATAATATGAGCATTTTCCTGTGCTATTATGTATTCTCAAACACTTGTTTTTAAAAACTTGCATGGCTTTCCTTTACATGGCTTTACTGTCAGTAACTTAAACCTTCCCCCATTGCTGGACAATTAGGTTACTTAGTATTTTAATTGTTTACTATTTGGGCAGTTCTGTAATAGCATCAATGAATAGCACAGGAAGTAAATCTTTGTATCTCTGATTACTTGCTTAGAATAGATTCCTAGAAGTGGAATTACTGAATGAAAAGGAATAAACAAGCATTCTTATGGCCTTTGTTACATTCAGCCAAACCACTTTCCAGCAAGGAACACTGTATTTTCTGCTAGGGGTTCATTTGGTGGGTCAAATTTCTAATGACTAGTTAACAGTTGAGGCTCTAAAACACATTTCACCTATATAATATCATTTTATCCCATGGCTACTTTCCCATCCTGTGTCTACATTCAGTACATTATTCTGGCCTTGGTGAGATAGCATTGTTATTATCCTCAGTGTGCAGCTGAGGAAACCAAAAGCTTAGAGAAGTTAAATAACTCATCTAAGGTCATAACCGCGAGTGGTAGACATGGAATTTAAACCCAGTTCCATCTGACTCCAAAGCCCACTGACTTCCCACCATCACCTATGGCACTAACTGCTCAGAGAGGAGTTCAAGCCCTTTTATCTAGCTCTTTCCTCACTCCCAAATCTGTTCAGCCTGGTCTGTCATTATTTCCAAAGTGAGCCCCACTCTGCCCCTCTCTCAATCCTGGTCAATCAGAGAACTCACTTTTCAAAACCTTCTCTAAGATGGCCTCACACTCAACACTCCTTAATAGAAAACCCACAGTGAACCAGTGTAGGAAGATTTACAGAGCTTGGAACAATACAGAGCACACCGAATACATCATATATGTGCTAGTTATGATGATGATGATGAAGAAGAAGAAGAGGAAGTTGCCAGCTGCTGGATGTCAGGAAAAGAGCTAGTTAAAACACAGTCTCTCACTCAAAGAGTCTAGAGCAGCTGAGAAAGGCCCACAAGAAATTAAAATACTATGAGATATTTGCAATAAGACTGGGCACTATGGGATCAGGCAGACCAGATTCTTGAACTCAGTTAAGGTTTCCAGCGAGGTCAAAAAAAAGTTTCTCCAATGAGGGAGCATAGAACAGAGCTGTATGAATACGTGTAAAAGCACATTCCAAGAAGTTGCCAAGGCTCCGACCTTTCCGAATTACTCCCTGAAACGCCCTCAAGCCAGGATGCACAGGCTTTGGAGCCAAGCCTCGCCTTTGACCCAAGCCCACGGCCCAGCTTGGACACTCAGTGGGCGGGGGACAGCGCCAGGATTCAGGTCCAGATCTCTCTGACTCGGAAGCTTCCCGACAGAAATCTGCCCCAGTCCCCAGGGGACCCCCATAACCCCTTGTACTTTCCTTTCAAAACACTTCCCACAGCTTACAATTACATGATTATATATTTTTGACTGTCTCTCTGACTGGGCTGCAGTGTCCTGCTTACCACTCAGCCCAGCGCTCAGGAAGGGTTCAGCAAAGGTTAGTTATTTTCTGGAGCCAGAAGCCCCTTACCTAGGTTGGGGCCCCTCATCGCAGCCCTGCCCAGCGCCATGCCCCGCCTCCTCATGATGTCCCTCCCCCATTGTGATGCCCCATCCCCTCGTGATGCCCCGTCCCCTGAACTTCTGAAAATGTACATTTTGACCCCTTGTAGCGGCTCTTTCCTGCCTTCAGAATAAAATTCCAATCTTAAATTCAAGAATATAAGCATCTTTATTCAGTTCTATTTCAAATCAACTTATTGTCTTGTAGTATTGTTTTAAAAAAATATAGAAGTTCCTTTGAAAGGTAACTCCTACACCATGATAAAACCACATAGAACTAACCACACACACAGGAGTGCATTAAAACTGGTGAAATCTGAACAAAGTCGGTGGATGGTATCCAGGTCAACTTTCTGATTGTGATATTGTACTATAGTTAAGCAAGATGTTTTGCTTCTGTATTGTTTCTTACAACTGCCTCCAAATCTACAATTACCTCAAAACAGTTTTTTTGTTTTTTTGTTTCTAATCAGTTATTTTTTTCTAGTATACTTTTAATGTGTCCCCTGTGTCCCTTGAAAGGAGCTTGAGGGCAAAAATCAGATCTGATTAAGTTTTGTAGTTGCAATAATAGCTAGTGATTAGGCCAGGACTTTGTACATGGTACACAGGAATTTCGGTGGATTTCCGGACCCCAGGACAGCTCCAGCCTCTACTGCCCTCCCCGCGGAAGCGAGGGTCTCTGCCTCTGGGGGGCTGGCGAGGGCCGGGTGAGAGGAAGCCGGAGTCAGCCCGCAGATACGCGCCGACGGCCTCAGTGTCACGACAGAGGGGAACACCGGCTCCCCCGCGGCACCCAGAGAGAACTTCCTGGAAAAGGTGAAGATGAAAATTAAGCCTCTGGACGCCTTTAAAGCCCCAGGAGAGACCCAAGCTAAGCATTAATATGATTATAAAAAACTTGCAGACTTGAGGTGTTTTGACAGCCATCTATTAACATCGCTGCTTCTTTTCACCCCCATCTTTCCTTCTATCACACGCCCCTTCTGCCTGGCGGGTAGAGTTAGGAATACTCCATCTTGACCGGAATTTGGAAGGATGCTTTGGGAACGTTTCACTGAAACAAATGAGAAATGTGCAGACTCCTGATTTAGAGGTCTTCTTTTGCATAATTAAGTGTATTTATTAAAGATCCTAACAAAAACTCATAGTAACAATGGCATGTGAAACAGAAAGAAATGAAGATGTGCAATGAAATCAAAGGAAATTGTTCTGATGCTGAGAAACATAATGAAACCAATTTCACCTAATACCAAAAAATGTAATTCATTGTGAAGAAGAGACATTTCAAATAGAGGTACTCATTAGGCTTTTCCACTGTTTGATTATCTACTTAATGAAGGACGGTGAATCACAGGAACACATTGGGAAAGATTTAAATTTCTTGCTGCTTTGTCAAGAAATACAACACTGAAGATCATATGAACACTGACTACACACTATCTTGAGAACATTGAGACAAACTGGATAGTGAGTGTCAATGAATATTTACTAGCAGTCACTGTCTGAGAAAAACCTCACACGCCCTGAAATCTTGTAGTTCATTCACGACAAAAAACTTGATATTTTCTCAAAGTTGACAACAATCCTTAAAAATTTATCTGGCCCTGCTGACAAACTATGGAGTTCAAATTAAATATTTCTAAACTCTCTGTATAAAACAAATTTTTATCAACAGTGCTGAAGAAAGGTTAAATTATCTTTCTCTTCTTACTGCAGAAAATATAATGAAATCATTGTCAATATGAAAAAGTGATTAAAAATTATGCAGCCAAAAAGTATAGGAAAATTGTTATAATATGGTGCTAGGCAGTTAATAAAAATACTGTATATTTTTCTGAGTTTTCTCATGTTTTTGCTATTTGACAACTTTCAATTTTTTTTGATATTTTTGTGATTCCTTTTCTTCTTCTGAACATTCACATTCATGCCTAAATCTGTATTCATAATTTTGCATTCTTGTCTTAGAACACTAAGAATTATATAATCATCAGGCCTCAAAAACCTGGATCTGTCTCAATCTTAGTCACTGTCACTGAAGGGTGTGTCCTACCACCCGCTTGCCTCTTCAATTGCATCTCCCATCCACCTCCCACACCATCCCCCAACCACACAGATGCACCCAAAGTGTTCCAAACACACAGGTGCTGAAAATATCTTTCTTCATTTAATCTTCACATAAACCCTTTGAGATAGGTCCTATTATAATTCCTGCACCGAGGGGTTAATGGCAGAGTAGGGATTTGAACCCATGCAGTCAAATTTCAGTATCTGTACTCTTAACTGCGGCACTTGATTGCCTCTCAGTGTTGGTCACTGTATCAGTTTGAATGTATTATGTCTCCCAAAACACCATTATCTTTGATGTAATCTTGTGTGGACAGACATATTAGTGTTGATTAGACTGTCATTCTTTTTTTGAGTGTTTCCAAGGAGATGCCACCCACCCAACTGTGGGTGATAAGTCTGGATAATTTCCATAGAGGTGAGGCCCCGCCCATTCAGCATGGGCCTTCATTAGTTCACAGGAGCACTATAAAAACTCAGACAGAAGGAGCAAGCTTGCTACAGCCAAGAGGGACACTTTGAAGAATGCACAGCAGCTGCAGATGAGAGACAGTTTGAAGATGGCCACTGAAAGCAGACTCTTGCTCTGGAGAAGCTAAGAGAGGAAAAATGCCCCAAGAGCAACTAAGAGTGACATTCTGAAAAGGAGCTGCAGCCTAGAGAGGAACGTCCTGGGAGAAAGCCATTGTGAAACCAGAACTTGGAGCAGACACCAGCCAGCCATGTGCCTTTCCCGCTAACAGAGGTTTTCTGGACACCACTGGCCATCCTCCAGTGAAGGTACTTGATTGTTGATGACTTACCTTGGACACCTTATGGCCTTCAGATTGTAACTAGGTAACCAAATAAACCCCCTTTATAAAAGCCAATCCATTTCTGGTGTTTTGCATTCTGGCAGCCTTAACAAACTAGAAGAGTCATACCATTCAACATTTATCAAGAACTTGCTATCAACCACACTAGAGACATGTAGACATTAGCATTTAATCCTCAAAACAACCTTAGGAGATAGGTTCTATTATGGTCACTTATTTACAAGAGAGGAAACTGAGGCTTGTCCAAGGTCATGGACCTCATCAGCAGAGGCACTGCGATACCCTCAGTGAATCGTTTACTGTCCCTGGGATGCTCCATTTCTGTCTTGTGTCCAAACCTTTACCCATGCCTTTACATGCCTCCACCTGGCTAATTTCTGCTGAGCATCAGTTCCTCTAAGAAATCATCCATGCCTCTCCCTTCTCAACCTCCAAGGCTGAGTTAGGTGCCACTTGTCCTCCTTTTGTCCTCCTTTTCCCCATAGCATCCTGTGCTTGGCTCTGACCAGCCCCAATCAGGGCAGACCGTGATGGGCCCAGCAGCCTGTCTCTGCCACTTGACTGGCAGTGACATGAAAGGAAATGGAGCAGGAGTTGAGAAACAAACCTCATTGTTTTAAGCCACTGAGATGTAGGAGAGTATGTGTTTCTGCAGCATATTCTAGCCTATTGTGACAGATACATCCCTAAGATTTTTTCAGTGGAACCTGGGGTGGGGTCAATCTTTTCTCTGGCAGAAAAGACAGGAGGCAGGTGAGCTGCTGACCACCAGGTTTTCAGCCCAGTAGGGAAAGCTGACCTGAGACAATGAGTCCAACAAAGACAGACAGGGACAGAGAAAGTCTGTATCTAAGGTCCCTCTGGACCCGTTTCCCACGGTACGTGGACCCATAAAGCTCTGGGCAGCCTCTTAGGGAACACAACCAGCAAAACCCACTCAAATCATCAACTGGCAGAGACTCAGAGAGGTTCCAAAAGCACATAAAAACAGAGCTGGAAATACCCCCTGAACATGATCCCCTGGTTTTACAGATGGGAAAACTGACAGCAGGGTGAGCCCAGGGTCACTTAGGGAGCTGATCAAAGGATCGGTACCCAGAAGTCTGGGCTCCCAGGGCTGCCCCTGCCTGAGAGCTCACATTGAAAGCATGAAGTAGCAAGAGGGAGCTTCTGAAGTCCCATCTCAGGGTCTCGTAGAAATGAAGCTTCCAGAAGAGCGAGTGCGAATGAAGCAGAAACGCATGTTTCAGTTGAAGACGGAAGCGGGAGAAAAGTGTAGTTGAAATCCGTCCTCGTTGCAGCGAGCCAGCCTGGCTTCCGCAGGAACAAAGAGGAGCAGGAGCTGCTGCAAGCCAAGAGCAAAGAAGCCTGGGGGCGGGGGCGGGACGTGCATGAGGGAAGGGGCCTGAGAGCTGGTGGGGGTAAGCCCCGAACAGCTTCCGGACCCTCCTTTGAGTCTTTAAAACAAAAACTGGAATAAGCAGAGAAAGGTCTGGGAATCTATCGGGGAAACCCCAGCTCAGAGGGAAGGGAAAACAATCTGCTCAAATTCCTGGCTTTCTGGACTCAAATTTAGCATTCCTCCCACCCCTAACTGTGGCAGACACTCTTGGGGGTGCCTGCCCAGCCTACGCGAGCTTCCCTGAGAGCTGTCCCCACCCCACCCACACTCAGAACCTTCTGGGTAACTTCTGTGTCTGCCGGCCCCAGCCAAGGTGGCACAGAGCTGGAAGAGGTGAAGACCAAGAAAGGGGCAGAGAGCGGACCTGGAGGGCCACGAGGAGTAACGGCTGCCCTGGACTTGCCGGGATCTTGGTCAAGGCCTGGCTGTACTGCCATTCGTTCCTTTTGCTTAAACAGTTGAGTAGGTTCTAGCAAGGGTTCTTAATCCCTTCTGGACCACTGATCACTCTAGGAGCCTTAGAGGACGGAGAAAGCACTCCCCAGAAAGCAGCATCAGGGGTGCTTTGCAGACCCTGAAATGGATGCATGGGCCTCAGGTTAAGAATTCCAGGCCTAGAGGCAGGCAGGAAATTCAGGTAAAGACGGCTTGACAGCGGGTCCCAACATATGGCTGTGAGCCAGCGTGACGGAAGGATCAGGGAGACCCAGATTACAATTCTAGCCTCCCACCCTCTCCACCACATTAAGAGCCATGAATGAGAATGTGTCCCTGGCAGAAAGAAACACACACACACACACACACACACACACACACACACACACAAATGAGGTATAAAACACACAAGTACAGCTTAATGAAGAATTATAATGGGCACACCTGTGATATCCCATCTGGGTCAAAAGATGAGAGCGTTCACCCCCACAAGGGACTTGACTCCCAGGGGAATGACTCTCCCTGGCAACGTGGGACATGACTCCCAGGAATGAGCCTGGCCCTGGCAGTGAGGGATTGAAAATGCATACCTGACCAAAAGGGGGAAGAAAGAAAGGCAACAAGCTGAGGTCACAGTGGCCGAGAGATCCCAAATAGAGTTGAGAGGCTATCCTGGAGGTTTCTCTTATGCAAGCTCTAGCTAGACATCCCAAATGGTATGCCATGCCCTTACCAAAAGTAGTCCCCAAATACCTAAGTCCCTACCTGAGATTCTACAAAAGATTCACTCACTGAGTTTTATCTCTCAGAAACTTAAATCCACCAGAGTGTTCCTATGCCAGACAAGTCCCAAAACCTAGAGGCAAGAGCCTCTTTAATAACAACAATCAGATGCAGCCCCCTTCCCCATACTGTCAACACCCCTTTTCAATATGAACAAGTTAGGGTGCTCACTGCCTAGACACCTCTGAAGATGGAAAATGAGATTAAGTGAGAGGAAGGGATAGCAATGAACAAGATAAGATTTAACAAAGGTTTATGAATACTGAAACTTTATATAAATATATATATATATATTTAGATGCTGGGGTGTTGGAATAGCTAGAAGGAGGTAAATGACATGGTAGAACTGTAACCTATAACATCCTTTGAAATTTGCTCTACAGCTATTCACTGAATTGTGCTTTGAAAGTCTTCACCTTTCTGTACATATATTGCATAATAAGGAAAGAACTGAAACTGTGGACTATAACCCATAACAATTTTTGAAATTACCTATATAACTGCTTGTTGAGCTGTACATCAAAAGTTAACACCTTTCTGTATGTATGTTATATATTTTTTTGTTTTAATTTAATTTTATTTTAAATTCAGTTTTATTGAGATATATTCACATACCATACTATCATCCATGGTGTACAATCAACTGTTCACAGCACCATCTTATATGTGGATTCATCACCCCAATCTATTTTTGAACATTTTCCTTACACCAGAATCAGAATCAATAAAAATAAAAATAAAAAAGAACACCAAATCACCCCCGAATCCCACCCTATTTTTCATCTAAGTTTTGTCCCTATCTTTCTACTCATCCATCCATACACTGGATAAAGGGAGTGCAATCCACAGGGTTATCACAATCACACTGGCACCACTTGTAAGCTACATTGTTATAAATTGTCTTCAAGAGTCAGTTCGACAAGGGTTGTAATTAGACAGTTTCAGGTATTTACTTCAGGCTATTCCAATACATTAAAACCTAAAACGGGTTATCTATACAGTGCATAAGAATGTCCACCAGAGTGACCTCTCGACTCCATTTGAAATCTCTCAGCCACTGAAACTTGATTTCATTTCATTTCACAATCCCCTTTTGGTGAAGAGGATGTTCTCAATCCCATGATGCTGGGTCCAGATTGATCCCCTGGAGGCATATCCTACGTTCCCAGGGAGATTCACACCCCTGGGAGTCAGGTCCCACGTAGCGGGGAGGGCTGTGAGTTCACCTGCTGAGGTGACTCAGTGTTAGAGAGAGAGGGTCACATCTGAGCAACAAAGAGGCACTCGGGAGAGACTCTTAGGCACAATTATAAGCAGGTTTAGCCTCTCCTTGGCAGTAACATAGGGGAAGCCTCAAGACAGAGGGCTCAGCACATCAAGCCTTCAGTCCCCAATGTCTGTGAGAACATCAGCAACAATCCAGGTGAGGAAGCCCAACACCTCTGCATTCTCCCTCAGCTCTTCTGGGGGACCCCAAATATATATTTTTATACTCTACCCAAATTACTTTAGGATGTGTTCCTTGTATGCTATATTTTACAATAATGGAAATAGCTGAAGTTGTGGAACTGTGACCCATGACATTCTTTGAAATTTGCTCTCTAACTACCTATTAAATTGTACTTTGAAAGTTATCACTGTTATATATATATGTTAAAGTTCACAATTTAAAAATGCATTTAATGCACAGCTGTGTGGTGGTGCTGTGAACAATTGAATGTACGCTTTGTTTTGTATGACTGCATGGTGTGTGAATATATCACAATAAAATGAATAAAGAAAAAGAAAAAAAAATGCATTTAAAAAAAAGATGAGCACATTGCCAGAACTCCAGAAACCTCCCTCATACTCCTTTTCAATTGTAAGCCACCCCTTCCTTATCCCCTGCACCCAAGGTAGTCACTACCTGACTTTTACCATAAACATTTTCATGCTTTTCTTTATAATTTGCCATCCAGGCATACATCCTTGACCAGCGTGATTTCCTTTCACTTAATTTTGAACTTTCTGTAAATGGAAGCTTGTGGTATATATTCTGTTGTGTCTGGCTTCTTCCCCTTAATACTCTGTGAATTTATCTTTGCTGTTGCATGTATCTGTAGTGTGTTTCTTTTCATTGCCATATAATATTCCATTTTATGGCTGCCACAATTTACTTATCCCTTCCACAGTTGGACACTTGGGTTGTTTCCAGTTTGGGGCTGTGCAGTAAAGAATTTAATCTTACCTAATAAGAGGTCTGGCCATTGGCCTCAGCATCTGGGAGGGAACCACTAAGCCTTTGGAACGTCATGCCTGATGGGAATGCCTTTGTTTACCTGGAGATTTGTGGTCACCAATAGTCCAACAGTATGATTTAGGGTGGGGGGTTTTGGGTCACATGGTATTAGTCAACCTCCAGGGGGTGCTGGAGACTGAACTCATGCCTTCACAACAGAACGTGTTGGGGACTGAATTATGTCCCCTATAAAGACATGTTCAAGTCCTAATCCCCAGTTCTGTGGTTGTGAGCCCATTTGTAAATAGGACCTTTGAAAACAACATCAATTAAGGAAGTGATGGGGAAGAAAGTCAAGTACCTTGTGCTAGACACTTTGACACATATCACTTCACTCCTCCAAAACAGGCTTCACCATCCCATTTTCCCAATTGGGGTGACAAAGCTTTTCCAAGATAGCTTAGCTAGTAGGCTGCAGAGTCCACCTGCAAACCTGAGTCTGTCCTGGTTCTGGGAGCGACAGGCTCTGAAGCTGTTGCACAACTCCCACTTCCTCAGTTGTCAGTTGAGATTCCACCCTGCCAGACCAGGAGTCTCTCCAAAGTGGGAAATTTCACAAGCTCCTCGGTCAAAAGTGAGTTAGAGAATCTCCCCATAAAAGCCCTGAGCATCTGTCTAACACAGGGTGGGAGAGGGGCTAAGGCGGTTTCTGGTTCTAATCCCTTCCAAAGCCCGGCGGTATTTCCTGCTCCCGGAGGCCTTGAGATACTTCCATGTCCTTCCCATAAATTGATCTTGTTTTAACTAAGCACAGAGAATAGATTTGTTCCTTGCAATCAAATGAACCCTGGTTAAGAAAGCAGTCAATCCAGTTCTTTTCTCTCTCCCCCTTAAAAATCTTCCTGGAAGTTTCAAGGATATTTACCATGTCTTGGCCACCAAGACAAGTTGAGGAGGACAACTCAACCGCCCTTCCCTTCCTTCATAACCAGCTCAGCCATGAACCTGGTACACGTTTGCCCACAGAGCACGGTGCTGTGTGGGAAACCTGGATTTGGACACTAGAGTGGAGTTGGGGCTCTGGCTCTAGAAAGTGGAGCAAAGCAGCTTCCCTTCCCTGAACATCAGGGTTTCCTCACCTGCAAAATGGGAGCATCATCTCCATCACATGGTTGTTTTAAGGATGTCAGCAAATCTGTCAAATAATCAGCACAAAGAAGTAAAAGTGGTAAATAATTAACCTCCTATTCAGGGGAAATACTTATTACAAATGCTATCCTGTTGTTCATGTAAACTGTGGAGTCCTCCTGGACATGGTGATATTTTGGCATCTAAGAGACAGTTCCTGAATGGAGATGTCATGTCCCAGGTTCTGGTTTGGAATCTGTGATCTATGGACTTGAGACACAGGCTCCAGGAGGGGCTGGAGGCAGCTTGTTCATCCCCAGCAGAGGATCATCATTTCCAGGCTTAAAAATCCTGCTTGAGGTGAACTCATTGCCCTCCCCACTACATGGGACCTGACTCCCAGGGGTGTAAATCTCCCTGGCAACACAGGATTTGACTCCCGGGGATGAATCTGCACCCAACATCGTGGGACTGAGAACATATTCTTGATCAAAAGAGGGAAGAGAAATGAAACAAAATAAAGCTTCAGTGTCTGAGAGATTCCAAATGGAGTCGAGAGGTCACTCTGGTGGGCATTCTTACACACTATATAGATAACCCTTTTTAGATTTTTTTTTTTTCATTCAGTTTTATTGAAATATATTCACAAACCATACAGTCATCCATGGTATACAATCAATTGTTCACAGTATGATCATATAGTTATGCGTTCATCACCACAATCTATTTCTGAACATTTTCCTTACATCAGAAAGAATCAGAATAAGAATAAAAAATAAAAGTGAAAAGAGAATACCCAAACCATCCCCCCATCCCACCCTATTTGTCATTTAGTTTTTACTCCCATTTTTCTTCTGATTTTTTTTCAATTTTTTAACTTTGTTTATCAAAGAATTAAAAACAAACAGGCAAACAACAACCAAAAAAACCCCACAACATTTCAAACAAAGCAATGGATTAAGGAAAACAAATAACCTAAAATAACTACTTTGCTTCCAATATGTTCCTACCATACCCCAAGAAAATTAATAAACCATGTCCAAACAGAGGAGTAAGAAAAACAAATAATCTAAAATAACTACATTGCTTCCAACATGTTCCTACCATACCCCAAGAAAATTAACAACCCCTAAGAAAACAAAGGAATAAGAGAAAAAAAAAACCTAAAATAACTCTATTGCTTCCAACATGATCTTACTATATCCAAGAAAGTTTACAAACCCTAATCATTCCTGAGCATTCCCATAACATTGAGATTACCCTCCATAGTTTATCTGTTCTTATTAGATTATCATTCCCCCTCCACTAATTGGTATCTCTAGGTCCCCTACATTCTACAGTATAAAACATTGTACATTTTTCACAGAATTCACATTAGTGGTAACATACAATATCTCTCTTTTTGTGCCTGGCTTATTTTGCTCAGCATTATGTCTTTTTTTTGTTTTTTTGTTTTTTTTTTTTTAATCTTCATTTCATTGAGATATATTCATATACCACGCAGTCATACAAAACATATCGTACTTTCGATTGTTCACAGTACCATTACATAGTTGTACATTCATCACCCAAATCAATCCCTGACACCTTCATTAGCACACACACAAGAATAACAAGAATAATAATTAGAGTGAAAAAGAGCAATTGAAGTAAAAAAGAACACTGGGTACCTTTGTCTGTTTGTTTCCTTCCCCTATTTTTCTACTCATCCATCCATAAACTAGACAAAGTGGAGTGTGGTCCTTATGGCTTTCCCAATCCCCTTGTCACCCCTCATAAGCTACATTTTTATACAACTGTCTTCGAGATTCATGGGTTCTGGGTTGTAGTTTGATAGTTTCAGGTATCCACCACCAGCTACCCCAATTCTTTAGAACCTAAAAAGGGTTGTCTAAAGTGTGCGTAAGAGTGCCCACCAGAGTGACCTCTCGGCTCCTTTTGGGTTCTCTCTGCCACTGAAGCTTATTTCATTTCCTTTCACCTCCCCCTTTTGGTCAAGAAGATGTTCTCCGTCCCACGATGCCAGGTCTACATTCCTCTCCGGGAGTCATATTCCATGTTGCCAGGGAGATTCACTCCCCTGGGTGTCTGATCCCACGTAGGGGGGAGGGCAGTGATTTCACCTTTCAAGTTGGCTTAGCTAGAGAGAGAGGGCCACATCTGAGCAACAAAGAGGCATTCGGGAGGAGGCTCTTAGGCACAACCATAGGGAGGCCTAGCCTCTCCTTTGCAGCAACCGTCTTCCCAAGGGTAAAACCTGTGGTAGAGGGCTCAACCCATCAAATCACCAGTCCCCTATGTCTGTAGTCATGTTAGCAACCATGGAGGTGGGGTAGGCGAATACCCCTGCATTCTCCACAGGGTCCTCAAGGGGGCACTGCATCTTTTTTTTTTTCCTTGTTTTTTTTTTTTTTTTTTTTAACTTTCCCTTCTTTTTTAAATCAACTGTATGAAAAAAAAGTTAAAAAGAAAACAAACATACAATAAAAGAACATTTCAAAGAGACCATAACAAGGGAGTAAGAAAAAGACAACTAACCTAAGATAACTGCTTAACTTCCAACATGTTCCTACTTTACCCCAAGAAAGTTACCTAATATAGCAACATTTCTGTGAACTTGCTCCTACTATATCCATCAGAAATTAACAGACCATAGTCATTCCTGGGCATCCCCAGAACGTTAAAAAGCTTATCTGTTCTTCCTGGATTATTGTTCCCCCTTCCTTAATTGCTCTCTATTGCTAGTTCCCCTACATTCTACATTATAAGCCATTTGTTTTACATTTTTCAAAGTTCACATTAGTGGTAGCATATAATATTTCTCTTTTTGTGCCTGGCTTATTTCACTCAGCATTATGTCTTCAAGGTTCATCCATGTTGTCATATGTTTCACGAGATCGTTCCTTCTTACTGCCGCGTAGTATTCCATCGTGTGTATATACCACATTTTATTTATCCACTCATCTGTTGAAGGACATTTGGGTTGTTTCCATCTCTTGGCAATTGTGAATAATGCTGCTATGAACATTGGCGTGCAGATATCTGTTCGTGTCACTGCTTTCCGATCTTCCGGGTATATACCGAGAAGTGCAATCGCTGGATCGAATGGTAACTCTATATCTAGTTTCCTAAGGAACTGCCAGACTGACTTCCAGAGTGGCTGAACCATTATACAGTCCCACCAACAGTGAATAAGAGTTCCAATTTCTCCACATCCCCTCCAGCATTTGTAGTTTCCTGTTTGTTTAATGGCAGCCATTCTAACTGGTGTTAGATGGTATCTCATTGTGGTCTTAATTTGCATCTCTCTAATAGCTAGTGAAGCTGAACATTTTTTCATGTGTTTCTTGGCCATTTGTATTTCCTCTTCAGAGAACTGTCTTTTCATATCTTTTGCCCATTTTATAATTGGGCCGACTGTACTTTTGTCATTGAGTTGTAGGATTTCTTTATATATGCAAGATATCAGTCTTTTGTCAGATACATGGTTTCCAAAAATTTTTTCCCATTGAGTTGGCTGCCTCTTTACCTTTTTGAGAAATTCCTTTGAGGTGCAGAAACTTCTAAGCTTGAGGAGTTCCCATTTATCTATTTTCTCTTTTGTTGCTTGTGCTTTGGGTGTAAAGTCTAGGAAGTGGCCACCTAATACAAGGTCTTGAAGATGTTTTCCTACATTATCTTCTAGGAGTTTTATGGTACTTTCTTTTATATTGAGATCTTTGGTCCATTTTGAGTTAATTTTTGTGTAGGGGGTGAGGTAGGGGTCCTCTTTCATTCTTTTGGATATGGATATCCAACTCTCCCAGCCCCATTTGTTGAAAAGACCATTATGACTCAGTTCAGTGACTTTGGGGGCCTTATCAAAGATCAGTCGGCCATAGATCTGAGAGTCTATCTCTGAATTCTCAATTCGATTCCATTGATCTATATGTCTATCTTTGTGCCAGTACCATGCTGTTTTGGCAACTGTGGCTTTATAATAAGCTTCAAAGTCAGGGAGTGTAAGTCCTCCCACTTCGTTTTTCTTTTTTAGAGTGTCTTTAGCAATTCGAGGCATCTTCCCTTTCCAAATAAATTTGATAACTAGCTTTTCCAAGTCTGCAAAGTAGGTTGTTGGAATTTTGATTGGGATTGCATTGAATCTGTAGATGAGTTTGGGTAGAATTGACATCTTAATGACATTTAGCCTTCCTATCCATGAACATGGAATATTTTTCCATCTTTTAAGGTCCCCTTCTATTTCTTTTAGTAGAGTTATGTAGTTTTCATTGTATAGGTCTTTTACATCTTTGGTTAAGTTTATTCCTAGGTACTTGATTTTTTTAGTTGCTATTGAAAATGGGATCTTTTTCTTGAGTGTTTCTTCGGTTTGTTCATTTCTAGCATATAGAAACATTACTGACTTATGTGCATTAACCTTGTATCCCGCTACTTTGCTAAATTTGTTTATTAGCTCTAGTAGCTGTATCGTCGATTTCTCAGGGTTTTCTAGATATAAGATCATATCATCTGCAAACAATGACAGTTTTACTTCTTCTTTTCCAATTTGGATGCCTTTTATTTCTTTGTCTTGCTGGATTGCCCTGGCTAGCACTTCCAGCACAATGTTGAATAACAGTGGTGACAGCGGGCATCCTTGTCTTGTTCCTGATCTTAGAGGGAAGGCTTTCAGTCTCTCTCCATTGAGCACTATGCTGGCTGTGGGTTTTTCATATATGCTCTTTATCATGTTGAGGAAGTTTCCTTCAATTCCTACCTTTTGAAGTGTTTTTATCAAAAAGGGATGTTGGATTTTGTCAAATGCTTTTTCAGCATCTATTGAGATGATCAATTGATTTTTCCCTTTTGACTTGTTAATGTGTTGTAATACATTGATTGATTTTCTTATGTTGAACCATCCTTGCATGCCTGGAATAAACCCCACTTGGTCATGGTGTATGATTTTTTTAATGTGTCTTTGGATTCGATTTGCAAGTATTTTGTTGAGGATTTTTGCATCTATATTCATTAGGGAGATTGGCCTGTAGTTTTCCTTTTTTGTAGCATCTTTGCCTGGTTTTGGTATTAGATTGATGTTAGCTTCATAAAATGAGTTAGGTAGTGTTCCATTTTTTTCAATGTTTTGAAAGAGTTTGAGTAAGATTGGTGTCAGTTCTTTCTGGAAAGTTTGGTAGAATTCCCCTGTGAAGCCATCTGGCCCTGGGCATTTATTTGTGGGAAGATTTTTGATGACTGATTGGATCTCTTTGCTTGTGATGGGTTGGTTGAGGTCTTCTATTTCTTCTCTGGTCAGTCTAGGTTGTTCATATGTTTCCAGGAAATTGTCCATTTCCTCTACATTATCCAGTTTGTTGCCATACAGTTGTTCATAATATCCTCTTATAATTTTGTTAATTTCTTCAGGATCTGCAGTTATGTCACCTTTTTCATTCATTATTTTGTTTATATGGGTCTTCTCTCTTTTTGATTTTGTCAGTCTAGCTAGGGGCTTGTCAATCTTGTTGATCTTCTCAAAGAACCAACTTTTGGTAATATTTATCCTCTCTATTGTTTTTTTGTTCTCTATGTCATTTATTTCTGCTTTAATCCTTGTTATTTCTTTTCTTCTACTTGGTTTAGGATTGGTTTGCTGTTCATTTTCTAGCTTCTTCAGTTGATCCATTAGTTCTTTGATTTTGGCTCTTTCTTCCTTTTTAATATATGCGTTTAGTGCTATAAATTTCCCCCTTAGCACTGCTTTTGCTGCATCCCATAGGTTTTGGTATGTTGTGTTCTCATTTTCATTCGTCTCTATATATTTAGCAATTTCTCTTGCTATTTCTTCTTTAACCCACTGATTGTTTAGGAGTGTGTTGTTTAACCTCCAGGTATTTGTGAATTTTCTAAGTCTCTGATGGTTATTGACTTCTAATTGTATTCCATTGTGGTCAGAGAATGTGCTTTGAATAATTTCAATCTTTTTAAATTTATTGAGGCTTGTTTTATGTCCCAGCATATGATCTATTCTGGAGAAAGTTCCGTGAGCACTAGAAAAGTATGTGTATCCTGGTGATTTGGGATGTAATGTCCTGTATATGTCTGTTAAATCTAATTCATTTATCAGATTGTTTAGGTTTTCAATTTCCTTATTGGTCTTCTGTCTGGTTGATCTATCTATAGGAGAGAGTGATGTGTTGAAGTCTCCCACAATTATTGTGGAAACATCAATTGCTTCCTTTCGTTTTGCCAGTGTTTCTCTCATGTATTTTGTGGCACCTTGGTTGGGTGCATAGACCTTTACGATTGTTATTTCTTCTTGCTGAATTGCCCCTTTTATTAGTACGTAGTGGCCTTCTTTGTCTCTCAAAACATCCCTGCATTTGAAGTCTATTTTATCTGAGATTAATATTGCTACACCTGCTTTCTTTTGGCTGTAGCTTGCATGAAATATTTTTTTCCATCCTTTCACTTTCAGTTTCTTTGTGTCCCTGTGTCTAAGATGAGTCTCTTGTATGCAACATATTGATGGTTCATTTTTTTTGATCCATTCTGCGAATCTATATCTTTTAATTGGGGAGTTTAATCCATTTACATTCAACGTTATAACCGTGAAGGCATTTCTTGAATCAGCGATCTTATCCTTTGGTTTATGTTTGTCATATTTTTCCCCTCTGTCTATTAATATCCTTTATTGTACCCATACCGAATCTCTTTAGTACTGAACCTTTCTCCAGGTCTCTCTGTCCTTTCTTTGTTTCTCTGTGTGTAGGGCTCCCTTTAGTATCTCCAGTAGGGCAGGTCTCTTGTTAGCAAATTCTCTCAGCATTTGTTTGTCTGTGAAAAATTTAAGCTCTCCCTCAAATTTGAAGGAGAGCTTTGCTGGATAAAGTATTCTTGGCTGGAAATTTTTCTCACTCAGAATTTTAAATATATCATGCCACTGCCTTCTCACTTCTATGGTGGCTGCTGAGTAGTCACTACTTAGTCTTATGCTGTTTCCTTTGTATGTGGTGAATTGCTTTTCTCTTGCTGCTTTCAGAACTTGCTCCTTCTCTTCTGTGTTTGATAGTGTGATCAGTATATGTCTCGGAGTGGGTTTATTTGGATTTATTCTATTTGGAGTTCGCTGAGCATTTATGATTTGTGTATTTATGTTGTTTAGAAGATTTGGGAAGTTTTCCCCAACAATTTCTTTGAATACTCTTCCTAGACCTTTACCCTTTTCTTCCCCTTCTGGGACACCAATGAGTCTTATATTTGGACGTTTCATATTATCTATCATATCCCTGAGGTCTATTTCGATTTTTTCAATTTTTTTCCCCATTCTTTCTTTTATGCTTTCATTTTCCATTCTGTCATCTTCCAGGTCACTGATTCGTTGTTCAACTTCCTCTAGTCTTGTACTATGAGTGTCCAGAATCTTTTTAATTTGGTCAAGAGTTTCTTTAATTTCCATAAGATCATCCATTTTTTTATTTAGTCTTGCAATGTCTTCTTTATGCTCTTCTAGGGTCTTCTTGATTTCCTTTATCTCCCGTACTATGGTCTCATTGTTCATCTTTAGTTCTTTGAGTAGCTGCTCTAGGTGCTGTGTCTCTTCTGGTCTTTTGATTTGGGTGCTTGGGCTTGGGTTATCCATATCGTCTGGTTTTTTCATATGCTTTATAATTTTCTGTTGTTTTTGGCCTCATGGCATTTGCTGAACTTGATAGGGTTCTTTTAGGATTTGTAGAGCAATTGAAGTCCTTATCTCTAATTTATCAGATCTACAGCTTCGTGGAGTACACTTTCTCTAACTAACCAGCAGGTGGCGTCCACGAGCCACCTGTTCTCCACAAGCCAGTTCTCCCCTGCTTAGCCTTTTTGGTGAGTGGGGGAGTGAGTCTTGTGGGGTCCAATTGGTGTACCAAGCTTGCGTGTGTAGTTGGTGTTGCCTGCCCTGTATATGGGGCGTGTTTCTGGGCAGTCAGGGAGGGGGGGGTGGCTCTAACAATCAAATCTCCCTGGTGATCCTAGAGTTTTAAAGCTGCTGCAATAGTCTAATCCTTCAGTTCAGTCCTGCCACAGTTTGTCTCTGCCACTGACCCACAAGTCCTTGGTATTGGCGTATGGCTCCAGAGACTTGCAAGTGGGCCCCTCTTCCAGGCCGTGCACCCCGGGTCCTCTGTTGAGGGATGACTGTGCTATGTCACAGGTGAGTGCTGTCCCCCCAGGGCAGTTCTGGGCTGCTGGGCTCTGTAGGGAGGTTCCCAGTCTGCTGAAATGATGGCTGAATGGGGCTTTGTTAATTCACACTGCTCTACCTTCCCAACTCTGGGACAATCAGCTGAGTTTGCAGGGAAGGCTAATGTCCACGCCCAGTTTTGTGGTGTGTGCCTGTTATTTGAAGCACTTCCGTCACACTGGGTTGTCTGGGGCAGTTCTGGGCTATGGGGCTGGCGATGGGCAGGAGTGTTTCCTGTCCACCAGGATGATGGCTGTGAGCGGACACCCCCCTTTTCTTGGGAAGTTGTGGTGTTTAGTGAATTTTCTCAGCCACTGGATTATTGCGTTTTGTCTCAGAGCTCTCCTAGTTCTGCTCTTGACTTGACCTGCCCAAATAGTAAGTCTTTGAAGCTTTCTGTATTGGCTTCTTAGAGTAATTGTTGTAGAAAAAGAAAAAAGGATTAAAAAAAACAAAAAAAAAAACGGGCCCTCCTCAGAGATCTAATGGGTTATTGAAATGCTAATAGACAAAGCAACCAGGGCCATTAAGGAAAGGTCCACAGGGCAGAGAGATCAGCTTTTCTTCGGGATTTGCATATGCGCCTCAGGGCCCTTCCCCTTTCTATGTTCACCAGAACTCCAAAAATCCTCCGCTTTTATTTTGGAGTTTTTCGTGTTGTTTTTTTTCTATGCCTGTCTCCTCTCTGCTGGGCTGGCTGCTCTCAGATTCTCTGGTGTCTGGTCTCAGTCTATCTATGGTTGGATTTTGGGTCAGTAGAATGAGTTTCCGATAAGGGCTGCCACTGCACTTCTCCCTTCTCCTTCCCGGAGCTGACAGCCCCTCCTCCCACGGGACCGAGCCTGGCAGGGAGGGGCGCGGGTCCCCTGGCCGCAAAAACTTACAGATTTCGCTGATCTCAGCAGTTCCACGTTTTCATGAGTGTTGTATGAAGTATGCCCAAAGGCAGATTGCTCTGTGGTGTCCAGTCCACGCAGTTCCTGGCTTTCTACCTACTTTCCTGGAGGAGTAACTAAAACATACAGCTCACCAGTCTGCCATCTTGCCCCGCCGCATTATTATATTTTATAGTTAAAATAGAATGGCACATTGTGGCCCTTGTGCAGAATATATAAAAGCACAGAGGCAGTGAAAGAGACCGAAAATTAAGTTTGAGCTTATTAATTTAAGAAAAGACAAAATATCCTCAGATAGCAACTCAAGCAAAAAATATGCTAATGTGTCAACAACCTCCACCCCATAATCCTGCCGGGATAAAATTAAACCAAACCATTATCCCAAATTATTAAAGTCCACGTCTTTAGGGGAATGTCCTACATCATACCTTCAATAACTAAACTATAGGCATAACTGTGTCAGATTTTAATGCATTGGAATAGCTAGAAGTAAATACCTGAAACTATCAAACTACAACCCAATAGCCTTGACTCTTGAAGACGATTGTTTAGCAATGTAGCTTACAAGGGTGACAGCGTGATTGTGAAAACCTTGTGGATTGCACTCTTTTATCCAGTGTATGGAAGGATGAGTAGAAAAATGGGGACAAAAAACTAAATGAAAAACAGGGTGGGGGGGTGATTTTGGTGTTCTTTTTTACTTTTTTTTTTATTCTTAGTTTCACTTTCTGGTACAAGGAAAATAATCAAAAAAATAGATTGGGGTGATAAATGCATAACTAGATGATGGTACTGTGAAGAACTGATTGTAACTTTGGATGACTGTATGGTATGTGAATATATCTCAATAAAATTGACTTAAAAATTCTGCTTGATGGCGACAGCTTCTCAGGAGCAGGCAGCGTTGTCCTCGCTGCCCCACAGAGCTGCGATTCAGGCCCCACGTGCAGCTCTGCCAAGATCCTGGAGAGCTCTGGATCCTGCCCCAGTGGTCATCAGCCCCCAGTGCCAGCCATGTGAAAAAGAGGCCACTTTACGTTTGACACAAAGCATCAGCCGGTCTCATTCACGGCACCTGGAACATGCAAAGCCCCGGAGCGGAAAGAAGGATGAAAAGTAGCACTTCACCACAGACTCCCTTTCCTGTCTGCTCACTGCGTGAGGCTTTCACGGACTGACTCAAACACCCAGTGGCTTGTTTTTTCCATGCCTCACTGCCCAGATGTCGAGAGACGTTATTCTGAAGAAGAGCCCAAGAAAAGCCCTATTTTCCTCGCTCTGCTCACCTGCCAAGAAGCCCCGGCCTGCAGGTGCCTGGGGGAGGCTGAGGGGCTGCCAGGAAGCGTTGGCCCATTCACCCTGGTTGAGAAGTGGCCTGCCCGTGCCAAGTCCCAATGTTGGCAGCTCCATCCACAGGCTTGGATCCCATCAGCCACACCTGTCTGTTCACCCAGGCCTCAACCACCATCACCCACCCCGCTGCTTCATGCTAACGCAGGTGACACTGTCACCAGGCCTTCTCCAGAGGCCAGAGCTGTGGCTCATGGTTCTTCCTCTGACAAAGCCCGGCTTGTTTGAAACTCTGAGTCTCAAAGAGGTCTTGAGTGTCCTGGAAATAAGGGAAGTGAAGAGACTGATGTATCCACCCAACTTCCTCTTTATCTACAAGATACATTCAGGTGGAGGCTGGGGAGGAGGGGACTTAGAGGGTGGTACAGGCATACCTGAGAGATACTGCAGCTTCTGTTCCAGACCACAGCAAAAGAGCAAATATCATAACAAAGCAAGTCATGTGAATTTTTTGGTTTCCCAGTGTACATAAGTTATGTTTACACTATAGTGTAATCTATTAAGTGTGAAATAGCATTATGTCTAGAAAAACAATGTACATACCTTACATAAAAAATACTTCATTGCTAAAAAATGCTAGCCATCACAGGAGCCTTCAGCAAGTCATAAACTTTTTGCTGGCAGTGGGTCTTGTCTTGATGTTGGTGGCTGTTGACTGATCAGGGTGGTGGTTGCTTGAACCTTGGAGTAGCTGTGGCAATTTCTTAAAATAAGACAACAGTGAAGTTTGCTGCATCGACTGACCCTTTCACAAAGGATTTCGTAGCATGTGATGCTGTTTGATAGTGTTTTACCCACAGTTGAACTTCTTTCAAAATTGGAGTGAATCCTCTTAAATTCTGCTGCTGCTTCATTAGCTAAGTTTATATGATATTCTAAATTCTTTGTTGTAATTTCAAGAATGTACACATCCTCTTCTCCAGAAGTAGGTTCCGTCTCAAGAAACCAGTTTCTTTGCTCATCCATAAGAGGCAACGCCTCATCCATTCAAGTTTTATCATGAGATGGTATCAATTCGGTCACAGCTTCAGGCTCTACTTATAATTCTAATTCTCTTGCTACTTCCACCACATCTGTAGTTACTTCCTCCAATGAAATCTTGAACCTCTCAAAGTCATCTATGAGGGCTGGAATCAACTTCTTCCAAACCCCTGTCAGTGTTGATCTTTTGACCTGTTCCCCTGAATCACAAATGTTCTTAAGGGCATCTAGAATGGGGAATTCTTTCCAGAAGGTTTTCAATTGACTTTGTCCACATTCATCAGAGGAATCACTATCTATGGCAGCTATAGCCTTACAAAATGTATGTAGTTCTTAAATAATAAGACTTGAAAGTCAAAATGACTCCATGATCCATGGGTTGCAGAATGGATGTTGTGTTAGCAGGCATGAAACAGCATTCATCTCACTGTATATCTTCAGAGCTCTTAGGTGACCAGACGCATTGTCAATAAGCAGTCATATTTTAAAAGGAATATTTTTTTCTGAGCAGTAGGTCTCAACAGTGGGCTTAAAACATTCAGTAAACCATGTTGTCAACAGATGTGCTGTCATCCAGACTTTGCTGCTTCATTTACAGAGCATGCATGGAATAGAGTTAGCAAAATTCTTAAGGGCCCTAGGATTTTCAGAATGTTAAATGAGCCCTGGCTTCAACTTAAGTTACCAGATGCATTAGCCCCTAACAAGACAGTCAGCCTGTCCTTGGGCTTCAAAACGCATTGACTTCTCTCTAGCTATAAAGCTCTAGATGGCACTTTCTTCCAATAGAAGGCTGTTTTGCCTACATTAAAAATCATTGCTTAGGGGGATGTGAAAGGAAATGAAATAAGCTTCAGTGGCAGAGAGATTCCAAAAGGAGCCGAGAGGTCACTCTGGTGGGCACTCTTACGCACACTTTAGACAACCCTTTTTAGGTTCTAAAGAATTGGGGTAGCTGGTGGTGGATACCTGAAACTATCAAACTACAACCCAGAACCCATGAATCTCGAAGACAGTTGTATAAAAATGTAGCTTATGAGGGGTGACAATGGGATTGGGAAAGCCATAAGGACCACACTCCACTTTGTCTAGTTTATGGATGGATGAGTAGAAAAATAGGGGAAGGAAACAAACAGACAAAGGTACCCAGTGTTCTTTTTTACTTCAACTGCTCTTTTTCACTCTAATTATTATTCTTGTTATTTTTGTGTGTGTGCTAATGAAGGTGTCAGGGATTGATTTAGGTGATGAATGTACAACTATGTAATGGTACTGTAAACAATCGAAAGTACGATTTGTTTTGTATGACTGCATGGTATGTGAATATATCTCAATAAAATGAAGATAAAAAAAAACAACTGCTAAATATTTTTAAAAGAATAATTAAAAGAAAAGAAGGATTCTAAGAGTAGAAAACAGCCATTTATGCTAGTCTTTAAAAGTGGACCCTAAATAGTTGCAGATAAAATCCAGTTCATCTTCCTTTCAATGTATGTTTCAAAGACAGTTCATAAAACTGGTCAACAAATGACTATTTGAAGAGGGAGGAAAATGTAAAGGAAAATAATCACATTCTCCATGGCACAGTGACCGTATTATCAATAATATATTTAGGAACAAAAGTGTCTGCTCACTGACTTTCTTTTCTGCTGGCAAAAAAAAGAGGGAAAGAACAACTCAGGAAGGGTATCAATAAATAATTATTGGCTCATCACTGAAGACACCATACAAAAAAAAAAAATACGAGATCTATGAAATCTGGTATGAAGTCTCCAAGAAAAACAAGGATGTGGGATTAAAGTTTTCATTTTGCAAATATTAAAAAGACAAGAAAAATTTTTCATGAATTAGCCAGCTACTTAAACCAAATGAAACAGAAATTACTGCATCTAAACAAAGTATCCAAGTAGACATGAAGGCCTTGGGAACTCACATTCCAATTTCTTCATCTGATAATATACATCAAAGTTACTGTGATACTGTAAGACTCAAATAATATAATCTTTGGGAGGCATACACCATTACCCACTCACTCATTATTATTTTCTCCATGTGAGTTACTGTGTTGTCCTCTGTATCTCCACATGCTCACCAAATCTCATTTTCTTTTCTTCCTGGGCCTATAACTAGATACATTCCCAACCTCCCTATAAAAATGGATTCCAAAATCAGCAATATTGTGCTTACATTTTGTTAATTGATCAATTTTAAGCAAATGCATTGTATAATCTTAAAATTTCCAAGTTTTTAATAAAGTAAAAACTGGACTAAATAGCATGCAAAAAAAAAAAAATCATTGCTTAGTGTAGCCACTTTTATCAACCATCTTAGCTGGATCTTCTGGATAACATGCTGCAGCCCCTACATCAGCACTTGCTGCTTCACCTTGCACTTCTATGTTATGGAGATGGCTTTTTTCCTTACACCTCATGAACCAACCTCTGCTAGCTTCAAACTTTTCTTCTGCAGCTTCCTCACCTCTCTCAGGCTTCAAGGGGTTGAAGGGAGTTGAGGCCTTGCTCTGAATTAGGCTTTGGCTTAAGGAAATGTTGTGGCTGGTTTGATCTTCTATCCAGACCACTAAAACTTTCTCCATATTAGCAATAAGGCTGTTTTGCTTTCTTATTTTTCATATGTTCACTGGAGCAGCACTTTTAGTTTCCTTCAAGAACTTTTCCTTTGCATTTACAATTTGGCTGTTTGGTGCAAGAAGCCTAGTTTTTGGCCTAGCTCGACTTTCCACATGCCTTCCTCACTAAGTTTAATAATTTCTAGCTTTTGATTTAAAGCAAGAGAAATGCAACTCTTCCTTTCACTTGAACCTGTAGAGGCCATTGTAGGATTATTAATTGGCCTAATTTCAATATTGTGCCTCAGTAAATAGGGAGGCCCGAGGAGAGTGAGAGAGACAGGGTATGGTGGTGGGTGGAGCAGTCAGAGCACACATTTATCAATTAAGTTTGCCATCTTATATGGGTACAGTTCATAGAGCCCCCAAACAATTACGATAGTAACACCAATAATTACTGATCACAGATCACCATGAAGATATAAAAAGGAAAAAGTGTGAAATATTGGGAGAGTTACCAAAATGTGACAGAAACATGAAGTAAGCACAGACTGCTGAAAAAACAGCGCTCTAATCTGGTTGAAGCCATTTGTTTTACACACAGGAATCCTGAGGTCTTGAGAGAAAGGGGTTTTGAAATTGTCAATCTTGTCCAACTCATTTATTCTGTACACGGGGAAACTAAGGTCCAGAGAAGTTAAATAAAATTGCCCAAGGCTCCATAGCTGGTAAGTGATATCTTTTCACATTTTGTGCAGTTTGACTTTTAGTTGTTTCAGAGTGATTCTACTTCTATCATCTCTTATTTGATTGTGGTATAGACCTGCTTTACACTTGTCATGGTTCCCCAGTACTTGAAGAGTAAAGTCTCCATTTCTTAGCATGGCTCCCACTTACTTTCCTGGAAATATCACCCTCATATCCAGGCAACACTGGACACAACAACAGAATCCACACTCCCCCCCCCCCCAACAGAATTTCCACAGGATATATGAATACTAAGAGCAGAACTGCTGGGTCACAGGGTATCTTAGCTATGTTACTTGCCTATGTAATTCTAGATTGTTCTTTAGAATGGCTGTACCTCTCTCCCACCCTACCAGCTGTGCATGAGGGCTCCTCTGTCCCCACATCTCTGCCAATGTTTGACATTATTTAGCTTTCTGATTTTTGTCAGTTATCAATAGAAAAGTGACATCTCATCGATGCTCTGATTTGCATTTTTAAGAGTGTTAACGATTTTGAGCATCTCATCATGTACCTGTTAGCCTCAATCAGCTCTGGCTTGAGAGACGAGGAACCAGATTGCTGAAATTCAGATTCACTATGACACTGAATAGCAGAGTGACCCGTGATCCCTACAGCGTTTTCTATTCCTGTTTATCCTCCTCTCTTTGGAACTTCACCTCCTACCCTCTCACCCCCTTGCTCTCTGCTCTCCAGCCGCACTGGCCTCTTTGCCGAGAACATGCAAAGCCACGCCCCCCTCAGGGAGTGCCCTCTTCCTGGACCACTTCATCCCAACATTCACAGCGGATAAAGGGGATCAACTCCCAGGGGACATTCCCTCCCTCCCTGGAGTCAAATGTCATTTCGTCAGCGACACCTTCAGTGGCACGTTGACTACTTAACTTTTTTTCTTTGCCCTTCCCACCACCTGTGTTTGCATTGTCTGTTAAGTTATGCATTTAGCATTTACCATTCTGTTTCTTTTCTGTCTCCTGGGTGCCTCAGGAGCAGGGGCTGCGTCTGTCTTGTTCATTGATGAATCCCAAGTGCCTGGAAGGGTGTTGGGCTCATAGTAGGTGCTCAATCAATCCTTTATGGAATTCAATAAATTATTGTTCCTCCAACCTAACAAATTGCTGGAATACTTAAATGCAAACATCTGGGGACTTATCAATTTTTTCAGGGTAATTTTTAGATCATGAAATAAGTGAATGAGAGTAGGGAGAGGCATTACAGAATGACAAAACCCACAAACAGGTGAATAACATTGAGATTCAACAAGCTTCCCCAGGTGCCTTCCCCAAACTGACCCAATCAGTGTACGGCTTGAAAAGAAATGGAAATTTCTCCTAAAAGTGAGTTTACTTCCTAGAGTCCATATACCACAAACTACTTTGGTTGTCTCATTGTTTTTGATGCCTTTAGTCCTTAATGTTCATTTTTTTTTACTTACAAAATGTATCTTTCCATAAGAACTGAGCCATTTTAGTCCACCACAATGACAGAATTACAAAAGCACCTTGTCACAGTTGCATACTTTCTTAAAAAGGCTTAATTCCACTTGCTTCTTCCAAAATTTGCAACAACAAAAAGTTGTTAGGAAACACGGGCTAGAATTCTGCCACATCTTCAAAAAAATAAAAAAAGTCAGTTGGAGTACCAGTTGTATAGACACTGTCCTTTGTTTTAAAAAAAAAAAAAGTTTCAACCCCATGGGGGAAAAACTAACATTGTCACTAGGATATGAAGAAACCATGGTGAGGAACTAGCAACAGCCGAGGCTGCAGAATGGCCGGTGGCATCTGCTCGCAGAGCCTTTATCAGGCAGCCTTGTCTGCTCTATTCAGGACTCTCAGAACGATTGTTGGCGTGATGTAGACAAATTGACGCAAATTAGTTTAGCATGGGCTATGCAAAGTTTAAGCTTGTTGAGCAACGCACTGCACCGGGACCACATAGCAACAGCTCCCAGCACTATGCAAAAGGTGTTGGATGCAAAGTACTAACTGCTCCAGACTCTCCTCTTCCAGATTGGAAGCAGAATTTGCAAATCAGTGGCACAGGCCCAGGAAGGGGTGGGGAGCGGGGTGCAGGAAGCTGGCGACAGAGGCTGCAGCCCTCATGCTGACCCTGAAGGCCAGTGATGGTTGGAAAAAAAAGAAGTCTCCTGAAAGTGCCGCTTGTGCTGCCTAAAACCAACTGCCTATCACTTCAGGGCCACAAATCCTCAAAGGATTGTCCCCCAAAGATTAAGGGGATTCCGCGACTTTGCTCTTTACTTTTGGTTTGCAAAGCCCAAGACAATTCCTTCAGGGCTGGTGTCACACGGACCACCTAGAGGGGCCTTCTAATTGTATTTACAGTAATTTAATTACAGAAGGGAGAGCTTCAGAAGGCAGGATTTACCCAGATAGATACTATGGGTGCCACTGGCAGAGTTTTAATCTGTTAAACCAACAGAGAAGTGGAAAAAATAAAGCCACTCCCAGAGTTTGGAAAGCACTTCATCGAATTTTTTTCCTTTTTTTCTTTTTAAGGGGAGGCTGAAGGAGACATTTCCCCGGGGTCCACAGCTTTCCCCCTTTTGTTCATATTTTCTACTCTGTGCACACATTATAACCTTCTGATCTGTACACACACGCAGAACAGTTTTGCACATTACAAGTGCACCCCAGCCAAGTGTGTGTGTTCCATGTACATCTGGGTAGTTATCCAAGAACCTGGTAGCAGTGGGGCCTTTGGGACCACTTTGGCTTGAGCCAATAAAGGATCAGGTGGGAGGGATACTTACTTTTAACCTCATTCCCATTCTTTTGTACTGCTAATTTGTTTCTCCCAAAACATTTTTACACCAAACATTTAAAATAGTTGTTGAATGTATTCATAAGGAAAATCTTCCTGCAAATATTAAATCACAGAAGTCAACACCCTATATGGAGTTCAGTTCATTTAGTTCAGCTAACTAGCTACCCTGTCCTTATGTGATTTTCCTTTGGGGTGGGGGGTGCTTTGTCATCTGTAAAGTGAGAGGGCAGAGACCAGCTAATCCTGAAAGCCCCCTCCCCTGTGAGATATACCGACGGGAATCTAGAAACGTGCGCTGCTATTGCCCCCTAGCGGTCCCTCTGCGGCCGCGTAGGTCCGCCTTTTTCTGGGCACTTTGAAAGAGGTGCTGGGGGCTATTATTCAAAACAGGGAAGATATAGGCAGACAGACTGCAGCCTTACGGGCTTCTGGAGCAAGAGAGAGTATAGTTATATATTCCTCAGACATTTAAGAAGTCGCTCTAAGCCCATACCATTTGGCCAACATAGTAAAACCCTCCTTGCAATCCAGTTGCCTGAAGGGCCTTTGGTGATGGGCCAGGCTGCTCTGGGTAACATGTTCTCTGGGTGCCGCCTGCCAGCACGGAGGTGTGTGTGGCAGAAAGGCGGAGACTTGGTGTCACGCAGTTTAGACTCTCCAAGGGCGGAAACCGACCTTTGGGAGGTCAATTTCCAAGGCAGCCAAGGCCCCTCTCTCCAACCCTTGGCACGGTACCAGCGCATGATGGAAACTTAATGTTTGTCTTCAATGAATGAACAAAGGGACGAACAGATGGCCTGGGTTTGAATTCCTTCTCCCCGATTTACAAGGACACTTTCTTCTCTGAGCCTGTTTCCTAGTCTGTGAAATAGCGATATCGTGACGATCCCGGACGTAACAACGGACAATGCCTCCACCCCTCTGCCGAGTACTGAAACGCAGGGACTGGTGAGGCAGCTGCGTAATTCCATCAGCTATTTACTTTGCACGACAAGATAGATACTCCCCAAACTGACATTTCCATCACGAGACCTAGAAAATATTTTCTGCCATGTGTTCTTAGTTTACTTGGCTAGCTAAAAGGGTTATTGTGGAAGTAATTCAAATTCAGTGTGAGATACACGCAAGGATTATTTTGCATCCATTCCCCTCCCTTTTCGCCGGAAAAGAACAGGTTGTGCTCTTTGTTTTTACTTCATCTCCAGGTTTCCATATATGTAAATTGATGGAGTTGAACTCAACTCTAAGCGGCCTTCTTTTTAAAACTGTCTCCTAAAACAGATTTTAACAGAAGTCCCGCGAGGACAAGGTGGCGGACCCCACTGCTGTAAAGAAATCGGGATATGCTGCCATCTGCTGGTCACGAGTTACATTTTAAGTTTTAAGGCAAAACTAAGTTTTAGCACTTAAATATTAACTACGACTTAATGAATTTACATACATATTTCTAGTAGAAACTCATTACAGTCTCAAAGACATGAGACATTTTCCCCGAAAGTAATGATAGTTGACCCTTAAGGAACAGCCATTCAGTATCAAGTTCTCTCATTTAGACCTCATAGCCAGCCGATGCAGAGGTTCTTTGATTATCCCCAATTTACAGGTGATGATGAGGTAATAACCCGTCCCAGGTGGGAAGTGGCAGAGGTGGGATTACAGCCCAGTGCTTTCTGACCCCAGAAAGGAAACCCTAACAAGGATGCTCCAACCTACTCTACAGTGGTGATTTTCTTGCTTTTGATAAGAAAAATAAGAATATCTTTGTAGAAATTTTATAATTACAAAGAATAAAAATAACTTGAAATCCAACCACTAAAATGAAAACAATGTTAACATTCTGTGCATAGCCATCCAGTACTCTTAATATTTATATTATATAGTGGTACTTTTATATATAGTTGTAATTTGCCAAAACAGAAGATCCCCTTTCTTTAATTCACTCATGAATCCAACAAGATTTAGCAAATGCTAGGTTGTGCTGGGTAGATAAAACAGATGAGATTTTTAAAAAAAGCCACCACCCTTGTGAAGCTAACAGTATAGAAGAAATGGACAAATAATCACTGTACCATAAACTTAGATCAGGAAATTCTTGCCTTAACATAGGAGAGTGGGGAATAAAATAGTATTCTCCTATTGCAGGCACCCAATCTTTCCAAGTGATTCTTCTGGAACCTTCCCTTTCTTGGCTTCAGGGAGAGAAAAGCCTCCTACCACAGGCACTGCACCTCTACCACCACCACTCAAGACATCTAGGTGTGTGGCCATCTTGTGGGAGAACTCCTGCCTATGGTTTTCAGCTGCAGTCCTGGTGTTAGTGCCTGGGAAACAGGAAAAGCCTCTTCCAACAATCGCACCACTCAGTCCCAACTGCACATAGAAATAACCTGGGCTTTGGTCCTCATTCTTAGAGATTCGGATTTAGTGGTCTAGGGTGAAGCCTGGGTCCCCGGGTTTTTTGCTTTGGGTTTCTAAGCTACCAAGGTGATTCTAAGGTGCAGCACAAGCTGAAAACTACCGTGCCATCCTTGGTATTTCCAAAGAATTCAAAACTGTTATCTAATGTAAACCATGGTATAGTTAATAGCACAATTATAAAAATGTTCTTTCATGAAGTGTAACAAGTGCACCAACCGAATGCAAGGTATGTGGGAATTCTGTATTTTATGCATGGTTTTGCTGTAAACTTACAACTTCTCTAATAAAAAAAATTGAAGGGAAAAAACCCTGTTGTCTACGTCCTTCTCCCTCCCTCCTAAAACTTTCTCTTCTTGGTTTCTGACGTGGCATAATTCTGATTACCTGACTTCCTCTCTGACCACTTGTGTGTACTGACGGATCTCCTGTCTCCTCTTGGCCTCCAAATGTGGGTGTTCCATGTTTCTTTCTTCACCTCCTCTTTCTGTTTGGTTTGTTGGCATCACATAAACTTCTAGAGCTTCAGCTATCTCTTTCTATTTACAGTCTCTTTTCCCAAACCCACATGCAGTTTATTTTCCTGCTGGTCCTCAATAGCTAGACATTTGATGAGACTTCCAGATTTTCTTTGTCATGTATTAGTTTCCAATCACTGCTGTAACAACTTACCATGCACTTAGTGGCTTAAAACAATGCAAGTTTATTATCTTACCTTTCTGGGTGTCTATAGAGTCTGAAGCAGGTCTCACTGGGTTAAAATCAAGGTGTCGGCAGGGCTGAGGTCCTTTTGGAGGCCTTAGGGGAAAATTCATTAGCTCACCTTTTCCAGCTTCAAAGCCAGCAACAGCGAGTCCAGTTTTCTCATTGCTCTGGTTCTGACTCTTCTGCCTTCCTCTTCTCCACTTAAGAATGCTGGTAATTGCACTGACCCACCCAGGTGATCCAGCAGAAACACCCTATTTTAAGGTCAGCTGTTTAGCAACCTTAATTCCAACTGTGACTGAACTCCCCCTGTCGATGTAACATAACATAGCCACAGGATTCAGGGATGAGGATGTTATCCCACCTACCAGTCTTCTCTCCTTTCCAGCTTCGTCGCTTTCAGTTTAGCACAGCCCTTCATTATTTTTCATCTAAATTTTTGTCAATAGCTTCCTAATTGGTGTCTCTTCTTTTAGCTTCTCCTCACTTAATATAGCCTATAGTGGGCTATAAAATCAGTCTTCCCAAGGACAGTTCAGATAATGTTAATAGCTTGCTGAAAAACTCTCAGCATATCTCTAGTCAACTGTTTATTTTCTGATGCATTTCCTTTGCTTCCTTCTCCAATTTCATCCCTCCCCTTCCTCTCCAGGGACAGCCACCACCAAGAATTTTGTGTGACCCTTTGAGTTCATGGTTTTAAGTATTTCCTACATATATCTACATCTATGACACATAGAATGTTCTGAGTACCTTTAAAATTCTTTGTATAAATGATATCCAACTCTTTGTATCTTTCTGCAAATTGCTTTTTTCACTCCACTTTGTTTTTGAGATCTACACTTGTTCACACATATAGATTCTTTTAACTGCGGTATATATTCAATTGGATGACTGCTACATTTTTTCAAATTTTATTTTTTAATGGCTGTATAATTCATTTATGTGGTTCAGAAATGCAAATTATAGAAAACAGTACAGATTGAGAGATCTTGTACCACATTTCCTGTCTACCCCATTTTCACCCTTAGCCCTTGTGTGTTTCTTGTATAGCATCCAGAATTTCTTAATGCAAATATAACCACACATGGCATCTTATTTTCAACTCCTTTATTTTACAAAAGCTACCATATTATATTCACCCTTCTGTATCTTGCTTTTTTTCATGAATTCAATTTTTTAATGGAGTATTTGAGTGCTTACAGTATGACAGGAATGTGCTTGTGTACATCATCTCCATTTAATTCTTACAACCCTATAAAGACATATGGAAATTATTTTTAAATCAGAGGAGAAAAAAACATTTTGATGATGTGGTATTTTCAAAGCACTCAATTAAGATGTTTCTCACAAAATAGTGAAAAGCTTGTTTACCAGTAAGAGTAAAATCCCTATTTTACCTCACAAATGAAAAGCACTAAGGAGAACTTTGCATCGTAATTCTGAAAAGATCCAGAGTTCCAGGTTTCCAGTTCTTTAAACTAAACACCTATGGAGTACTCAGAACTTCCAGAAAGAATACAGAACACAGTAACTCCTGAAATGATGTATCACAGAACTGTGACCACTCCTTTATGTATATGTTCACACATATACACTAAAATAGCTCATCAAACATAAATCTTCCCTTGAAAGTGAGCAGAGATTAAGATTAAATAGATGACACTTTTTTTTTTTTTGGAAACAAGATTACTAGTACCAAAGCAAAGTAGAACACAAATGTTACTAATTAAAGAACGAATAATTCCTTCTTTACTTCAGATGGCTCCTCTTGATCAGCTTGTTAGAGCTTTATGATATATGGCTAGTTGCTTGTCTTGTTTGTTGCCTTAACTGTAATCTTCCAAATTTTTCTTCTTCCCTTTATTTCACTTTTCAGTAGCAAATCTGGTGCACTTCCTTAGAATAGCCAAGAAAGTTTAAATTCTGTATAGCTGACTAACTTCAATAAAGGCAAAACTCAACATTAAATCTAACAAAACAAAATGTAACAAAAAACCCAACAATATATCTTGAGATCTTTCCAAATGAGTTCTAGAGTTTGCATATTCCTTTTTGATAGCTACACAGTATTCTAATGTGGGGTTGTACCATGTCTGTTTAATCATTTCCCTACTGAAATAAAGCTGCAGGTAATAACTCTTTGCATTTATCATTTCATCCATTGGCAAGTGGCTGTTTAGGATAAACTCCCAGAAGTGGGACTGCTGGGTCAAAGGTGTTTGAAATTGTGTTAGACACTGGCAAATTGCCCTCTGGAAGAGCTTACCGGTCGGCATTCCATTGGCACAGTACAAGAGAGTATGTATTTCCACAAACCTCTCCAAGAGAAGGTGGTGTTAACCTTTGCCAATCTGATAGGGGAGAAAGAGAGTCTCATAATAGTGTCTGTTTGCATTTCTCCTATGAATGAGGTGTGAAAGTGAACATCTCATGTTTGAGGCATTTGTCTTTTTTTCCTTTTTCTCTTTCTTTCAGAACTCTTTGTTCTTATACTTTGCCCATATTTTCTATTGTGCTATTGTTTCATTTCATCTTAATTTCTAGAAGCTCTTTATGTAGTAAATTGATTAGTAGAGTGATTAATTCCTTCTGTTTGTAATACAAGTTTACCATTTGTCCTTGATTATGGTTTCTTTTACTTGAAGAAGTTTTAAGTTTTTATATAGTCAAATTTATCAATTTATTTTTCATGGCCCTTGAATTTTGAGTCATGGTTAGACCTTCTCAACCCCAAGGTTATAGAAATTTTCGTCCATGTTTCCTCTAGCACTTTTGTGAAGAAAAGATCCTACTTTTTTTTTTTCCAAATGACTACTTAGTTGTTGCAATACTATCTATTTAATTTAAACAAACACACAAAAAAACAGAACATTTTTACCCCACCAACTTGAGATGCCACCTTTATCATACACAAAGTTCCCACATGTATTTTGGGTCTTGTTCTGGCTTGTCCATCATATTCCATTGGTCTGTTGTCTATTAATACAAACTGCTTTGATTATTGACGCTTCATAGCAGGTTTAATATCTGGTAGGACTAGTTTCCCCTCATTGTTTTCTTTTTCAGAGTTTTCCTAGCTGCTTTTGCTTGTTTATTTTTTCATATGAACTTCATATTCAGCTTGCCTAGACTGAAAAAAAAAGTTGGTATTTTTATTGGGATCAGATTAAATTGATACATTATCAGTTATTATCTTTTGATATTTGGGTTTCCAAACTTTCCCAGTGAGAACCACTTTAAGTAGATTCCAAAGTTCTTTTTAAATTAAAAATTTCAAACATACACAAAAGGAGTAAGAAAAAAACAAAGAACCCTCCCCAGCCAATTTTGTTCCATCTATACTTCCAGTCAGTTGATTCTCTTAGGTTTCCTGGGCTTAAAATGATTAGCATTTGCAGTTGGTTTTAGTTGTACTTCCTCCTCAATTTTTGCATCTTTAATTTTGTTCTCACATTAACAAATACCTTTATGACAATGTTAAATAGTGGTGTGTATAGTGGTCATCCTTGACTCATTCATGACTTTAGTGGAAATGCCTCCATTAGATAAAAAGATTTTTTTTAAAACATAATGTTTGTGTGTCTATGTATTTTAACCATGTTAAAAAAGTATCTCTCTATTCCTATTTTATTGATTTTTTTTTTTTTTAATTGAGAATGAGTGTTAACTTTTCTCAAATTTCTTTTTAGCATTTTGGAGATAATCTTATGACTTTTTGTCCTTAGACCTCTTATTTTCCAAATATAAATCATATCTGCATTCCTAAAATAAATGTCATTTGGTCATGACATATTTTTTAATGTGCTACCAGATATGCTTTGGTAATATTTTGGGGGGATTTTTCCATTGACATTTATAATTGATATTGAATAGTTTTCTTTTTTGTCAGGTTTTGGTATTAATGCTATATTTACTTAGTAAAAACAATTTGGAGCTTTTCCTTCTTTTTCTATATTCTAGGATAGTTAAGTAGCACTGTATTTATATGCTCCTTAAACATTTGGTAAAATTATCTTTTGAAATCATTCAGGCCTTGTGTTTTTGGGGGGACTGAATGGCTCTTAAATTTTTCTCTATTTTTCCTATCTAAATTAATCTGTTTAGACAATATTGGCTTAGGGCCTCATTTGAACTAATCACATCTTCAAAGACCCTATTTCCAAATAAGGACATATTCATGGGAGCAGGGATTAGGACTTGAACATTTCTCTTTGGGGGGTTGGGGGGGGTGTACCACTTAACCTAGTACAACAACCTTTACACAGTGTCACACAGACCTTTTTTTCTTTCACTTCCTTGCAAGCAAGTGACAGCTATGTAAAACACTCTTGGAATCTGTTGTCAAAAAAGACTCCCATTTACAAGGCAGGTAGCCTTAGGAGAGTCATGGCTTAAATTATCATTCCATATAACGTGAGATAACTATGAGGGGATAAAATGACAGAATGACAGCAAAAGGGAGATGGCAGGCAAGATCTCTCCTTATAGTTATTTTGGTTGTCCTACACTGGGATAAGTTACCATCTCTGCTTATCTAATATAAGGCTAGAGAGGATATAGTTGGACTAAAGGAAGAAGAGGTATCAAGTTTGGGAATTTATAATGGTGGAGTCCATTGTCCTGGTTATGAGAGAATATCTTTTACTTGAGGATTTGTAGGGCCAGGAGCACAAGATTAGGGATTTCCATTCCCGTAAGTATCATCAAAATTGTCAGTAACACCTGCCCAGTGTGTCCTAGCTGTGACTGCCTTTCCTGTCAAAGACTTTCCAACCTGGTATTTTGGGAGATTTTTTTTTAACATAAGACTTAAAACCTTACATTAGATTATATAATAGAACTTGTATAATATAACTGTATATTACAATATAATTACTAATATAATTAGTAATATAAACTATGTAATTGTGATAAATAAGTTCATGAGTCAACCTGGCCAGGTTATGGGGTAAAATTTTTTGGTGAAGCAAGCACTGGCCTGTGAGGATATTTCATCGACTTAAATCAACAATAAATCAATTGCATCTGTGGCTGATTACACCTACAATCACCTGAGGAGACTGCCGTCAACAATGAGAGAAGACTCGTCCAATCAGCTGAAGGCCTTAAAAGGAGACACCATGATTTCAGCAGTCAGAAGGGAGAATTTCCATCTCTACTTCAGCCAGCCAGCTCCTCCCAGGGAATTCATCAAAAATCTACACTGGAGTTCCCAGCTTGTGGCCTGACCTATGGAATTTGGACTTGCCCATCTCCACAGTTGTGTGGGCCAATTCCTATTAAAAATCTCATATTTATTAGTCCAAATTTTAGAGAAGGAATAGAAGCCCAGACAAATTAACTTGACCAAAGTACCATATTGCCTGGTCATCTTGAAACTCAGGTTTAATCTACTCAAGGCTCCAGGGAGGGAGAAGGGGGAGAGAAAAGGGGGAGGGTCATAGTTAAGGAAGGCCACCAGAGACCAACTGAGTCAAGGGGGCTGGAGGGCACATCCTTCACAAGCATAACGGCACTGACAGATTCATTCTTGTCAAAATTTTGTTACTCCTATAATCCTCCCTCCTAAGAAGCCATGGGCAGTGGAACCTGTGGTCTATTTTGGGCCTTTTAACTAGCACAGAAGCTCTGAAAAGCTAATTATTCTCTTGACAAATAAATGATCAGATCTCACATAAGGATGAGCCCTGAAAGCAAGGAAGGAAAGTAGGTTAAGTAGTCATTGGTACAAATTTTAGCTCAGCAATTTTAGATCTAGGGAGATTAATTTTGGCTCTTTCAGACTTTGATGAAGGATTGGTGGCTATTTCCCTCATGTTCACCGAGAGTTTAAAGGACATATTTCAAAAGCTGTCCTAAAACAGGTTCTCTCCTTCCTGGAACTCTTTTGCCCTTGCAAATTGTTTAATATGTGTTTCACTTTAGGAGGATTCTATCTACCCTGATTTACAGAGGACTTGGTTTAAGATGCTAGATATCCTCAGGTTTTTTTTCAGCTGTAAAATTGAGACCACAGCCCCTCAGTATGCAGAAAGCCTAAATGTCGTGGGCAACTGTTCCCAAACATAGACCAACCTGAGTGGCTGGCTCTTTGACTCTAGTTCACACAGTTCTCAGACAAACTATATTGTGCTCTGGAGTCATGTGGAAAATAAATGTTAACTCAGTACGCTTCCCTTCCCATGGAAAGCATATGTGCTTTTTCAACTATTGTAGTTGACAATAAAGAAGCTATGGTTTTGCTTTGGGGTCTCTCTCTCTCTCAAGCTCCATCTTGTCCACCTTCACAATCTCCACTTTTTACTATTGGTAAGGCTTATACTGGGTGAGCACTGCCACCATTTTGGATGCTTCACCCAAAAGTGAAATAGTTGAAGTTTATTACTAGTTCCCTCCCTGGTTCTAACAGGGATGTAGGTGAAAATAGCAATTGTGCCAGTTTGAATGTATTACGTCCCTCAGAAAAAAGCCATATTCTTAGATGCAATCTTGCGGGGGAAGACATATTAGTGGGGATTAAGTTGGAATGTTTGGATTAGGTTATTTCCATGGAAATGTGCCCCACCCAACTGTAGGTGATAAGTCTGGATAATTTCCATGGAGGTGTGGCCCTGCCCATTCAGCACAGGCCTTGATTACTTTACTGGAGCACTATATAAGCTCAAACAGAAGGAGTGGGCTTGCTACAGCCAAGAGGGACACTTTGAAGAATGCACAGAAGCTGAGAGCATAGCTGCAGATGAGAGACAGGTGGAAGACGGCTGTTGAAAGCAGACTCTTGTTCTGGAGAAGTTAAAAGGGGACAAACACCCCCAGAGCAACTGAGAGTGACATTTTTGAAGAACTGCAGCCTAGAGAGGAATGTCCTGGGAGAAAGCCATTTTGAAACCAGAACTTTGGAATTGATGCCAGCCATGTGCCTTCTCAGCTAAAAGAGGTTTCCTGGACACCATTAGCTATCCTCCAGTGAAGGTACCCAATTGTTGATGCCTTACCTTGGGCACTTTATGGTCTTAAGACCGTAACTGTGTAACCAAATAAACCCCCTGTTACAAAGCCAATCCATTTCTGGTGTTTTGCATAACAGACAGCATCAGCAAACTAGAACAGTAACCTTTCCTCATTGCCTATTTACAAGTATCCAGCTCAGTCCTTATAAAAAGTAGGCACTAATACTTATTAAGAGATGACTTCTATCCTCCCTATTTCAGAAGCCTTCTCCAGCCCACATCCATATCTATCTTTTCTGCTTCACTCAGTCCTCATCTGACTACTCACTTTGGTATTTATTTACATTATCCTTTAATGATTTGTAAATGTTTAATGTGCTTGTCTTTCTTTCCCAAGTGTGTAAACCCCTTGAAGGTAAGATTTATGTTGTCTATTTTCTAGTGCTAGACACGTGGATGTAGACGAAATGCCTGGTGTTTTAGTTAGGTTCTTCTGGTTACAAGAAACAAAGGTTCCAATTCCCTCAAGTAATGAAGAATCCATTGAAAGAGAAGTCAGACAAAGCAAAACGGCTCAGAGAAGACCAGGACCTGTAGCAGAACCAGGCTATAGGATATTTAGTGTTCCACCTTTCTAAACAAGGGTAGAAATCTGACTCAAACTGGGCTACTGAGGTTATTTTTTTCAAGGCATAGCAACTCGGATGCCAGTGATTCTAGTGAGAAAGCTTGTTTGAACTTGATTTGGGCAGGGGGTGTAGAAAGAGAATGAGAGTGAGATGAGAGAATTCTCAAAGGGGAAGCTGGGGATGACGGAGAGAGAAGCAGAGGGTAACCGCCTTGGTCCCTTGGGAGCCTACCAGTTCATGGTTATAAACCCTCATAAAGTCTGGTTGCAAATAATGCCTTTCATGTCCATGAAATGTCAATACAATCAACTTCCCAATTCTACCTGCGTTCCAGCTCTAGTTCAAGCAGATTGCCATAAAAGTTGCCTGCTATAAAATGTTTCTTCACTAAAATTATAAGGTAACAGTAGTCTATTAAAGCTCCAACATTATTCCAACCCAGCCACAAATTTTGGTAAAATTGGTTGTTTACCTTTCATAACTGTAGTTCCTCCTTTTATGAACTATTTGGAAGACAGAACATCACTTTCATGTATGTGGTGTCGCCTGCATTCTCTGACCATGGAGGGGGTGGGGGAGGGAAACAATACAGACAAACCATCAATGGCTGAAAGAAGAAAACCATATCAAACTTAGCGACTGGCAGAAGGAATGAGAGAATCATTCAACAATTACTCTGTCCTAGGTCCAGGTCAGGAGACTTGGAATTTCAGAGCTGGAAACAGAACTGACTAATGTCAAACAGGAACTTGAATTCAGGGTCAAACAAATGTTAAGTCAGATGGAGTTTTCTTCTTTACAAACCACTGTAGATGAAAGGGAAGACTGGTGATATGGAACATACAAAATAAAGCCAATTTCATGAATGATCTCCAAATGCAACTAGATGACCTCAGAGACATACCAGCTATGAAATTCCTCTTAAAAGTTTTACTCCTTTAGAAAAAAGTTACCTTGGCAGAGTCCTTAGGTCAAGAAACTTCAGGAATCCCAAGACAACAGTTGTTACTGATGCTAGAAGAGGTAGTAGATAAACCAACTCAGCACTGAGGTCCTTTAAGAAGACAGACAGCTCTATAGCAGTCTGGTGAAGTTTCATACCCATCTATAGAGCTGTGAGCCTGAATTCTGTAAGGGACACTGGAAGGTTTCTAGGTACTATGTAGTCTGCTCTAAGGGTCTCTTAGAAGAAGCCTGGAGCCCTTAAGCAGACCGAAGACTTTGGCCGCCCCTGACACTGAGGAAGTGGGAAATGAGGGAGTCCATCACAAGCAGACCTTCTATAACACTGGTGGGTGACGCCCGGGATGGACAATGTTGTTTCCATTAACCAGAGAGAACTTTGTCTACTGTGGCAGATAACTGACGAGTTCTAATGGCAGAACTGGTAAAGTTAGCATGAACTTGGGAATTAATCTCAAATTATTCCACCTATATCTCTGCTAGATCTCTAAATCACATAGTAGTGGAAGTTACAAAATATATTTGCAAATTTTAAATTATTCCATTTTCAGTTTATTCCCACTTGTCCTCATTCCTTTTCCCTAGTCTTCCCCCCATATCTCTATTTTTGTTTGTTTATAAAAGACTTTTACATATATTTAAAAATTTGTACTAAAATGTACATATACAATTTATTTTAGAGATTTTTAAGTGTACCATTCAATGGCATTAAGTTGTTTCCTATCTTAGCCACTTCTAAGTGCCAAAAAAAATTTTTAACCTCACTCCCCCAAAATCAGTTACTTGATTTTTAAACTTCACAGAATTACCTTCAATTTTAAAGCAATGGCAATAAGAAAAATTTCTAAATCTATTAAGTCTCTTAAATTCTAAATCTAAAAAAATTATAAGGGAATAATCTGAATTATGAAATAATGTATATTTTAATTATTCTTTTAAAGGAGCAGAGTCCATGGTATATATTTATGCTTTTTTTAAAATTGTAGTCTCATTTTCTTTTTCATGCATGTCTTTATTTTATTACTCATTTACCCATTCACTGGGTAAAGGGGGTGTCAGTCACAAGGTTTTTACAATCACACTGTCACAAGGTAAAAGCCATATGATTATATAATCATTATCAAAGATCAAAGCTACTGGGTTACAGCCCAGCAACTGCAGGTATTTCCTTCTGGCTACTCTAAGACACTAGAAACTAAAAAGAAAAATCTATATAATGAGTAAGCAGTTATAATCATTTGTTAAATTTTAACTTCTCCATTACAACTCCTCCCTCTCCTTCAATAATTCTCTCAATCTTCAGGGATATCTTGGCAATGACCATTCTAACTTCTTCATGCTGAAAAGGGGTGTCAACATTATGGTGTAGAGGAATGAAATTGTTTGATGTTCTTGGAGAGACTGGTATCTCTGGGTTTCCGGGCTTATCTGGCACAAAAACAACCTGGATTGCCAAAAGTTTCTGAAAAAAAATAAACTTACTAAGTAAGTAAAACTTCTATAGAGTCTTAGACAGATCCCAAGGTATTCTTTAGGGTTTTCAGGAATACTGTTGGTTGGGGCTTGGCATACTGTTGCAAATGGTAATATCTGCCTGAAGCTCGCATAAGAGTAACCTCCAGAATGACCTCTCACTCTACTTAAAATCTCTTAGCCACTGAAACTTCCTTTTGTTTCATTTCTTTTCCCCTTTTTTGGTCAAGAAGGCATTGTCAATCCCACGATGTCAGGGCCAGGCTCATCCCTGGTGTTCGTGTCCCATATTGTGAGGGAGACTTACACCCCTGGGAGTCATGTCCCACATTGTGGGGAGGGAAGTGAGTTTATTTGCAGAGTTTGGTTTAGAGAGAGAGGCCACATCTGAGCAAAAAAAGAGGGTCTCTGGTGGTGACTCTTAGGCATAATCATAAGTAGGCTTAGCTTTCCCATTATAGAAATAAGTCTCATAAGGTAAGCCTAAAGATCAAGGGCTTGGCTTATTAAATTTTAAGTCCCTAATGTCTGAGAGGATATCAAGAGTCCCCAGGTGGGAAATTTTAAAAGTTCCACATTTCTTCTCCAGTCCCTCAAGGGACTTTGCAAATACTTTTTTCTTTTCTGCCCAAAATACTCTGGAATATATCAGGGTATTACATTAACCTGCACAGAATAACAAGATCTCATTCCCTATTCTAGGTTCCATGCATTTAGGTTGTTTACATAAACTGACCAGACAGGTTCAATTAGATGGTGTGCTGCAGAGAATTTAAATTTTGTATAAAATAAACATCTCTTCCTTTGTCTCAAAAAGATGTTGAAGTTTTAACATACAGACAATATCATAGACCATACAATATTTGTCCTTTTCTTTCTGGCTTATTTCATTCAACATAATATCCTCAAGGTTCATTCACCTTGTTGCATGCTTCATGACTTCATTCCTATCTGTAGCTGCACAGTATTCCATCACAGTTCGCCCTTCTGCTCATCAGTCAATGTACCGTTGGGCCAACTCTATCCACTAGCAATTGTGGATAATGCCACCATAAACATCAGTGTGCAAATGTCTATTTGTGCCTCTGCTTTCAGTTCTTCTGGGCATATACCTAGAAAGAGGATTGCCAGATAACATGGCAACTCCACATCCAACTTCCTGAGGAACTGCCACACTGCCCTCCAGAGAGGCTGCACAATTCTACTTCCCCACCAACACTGAATAAGTATACTCATTCTCCATCTCTCCACCAACACTTGTAGTTTTCTGTTTATTTTTTTAAAACAGTTTTATTCACACACCATACAATCCATCCTAAGCATAACATCAATTGCTCCTGGTATAATCACATACTATGTATTCACCACCACAATCTGTATGAGAACATTCCCATTTCTTCTGAAAAGAAAGAAGGAAAAAAAAATCCCACACCTCTCCCTTATATCCTCCTTATTTACATTTAGCTTCGGTGTATTGCCTTTGTTACAATTACTGAAAGAATATTACCGTTATTGTTAACAACAAAACTTAGTTTGCATTTATTTTTCCCATATACCCTCCCATTTTTACAACTTTTTAATAGTGACATACATTGTTCTCAATCACATGAAAACTTTCTTATAGTTGTACAATTAACCACCATCACTGTCCACTCTAGGTTTCACTAAGTATACAGTCCCAGTTTTTATCCTCTAGCTTGGCTTCTGGTGACATACATGATTCTAGCCTTACTGTTTTCAAGCATACTCACACCCAGCTTTGTTAATTACACTTACAGTATTGTGCTACCATCACACAGTATTGTGCTATCCATTTCTGAACCTTTACAATCAACCTTATTGAACATTCTGTACTCCTTAAGCATCAATTGCCCAATCTCTGACCTCTATCTCCTGATAACCTGTGCTCTCTCTCAGAGTTTACTCATTATAGTTAGTTCATATTAGTGAGACCATACAGTGTTTGTCCTTTTGTTTCTGGCTTCATTCTCTCAACATAATGTCCTCAAAATTTATCCACATTGTTGCATGTGTCTATAGTATATTAAAATGTTTATTTACATATAAGGAACTACTTGGTTTGTAGGGAAGTAAGTTAAAGGTGAAATTGAAAGCCACAGCTAACTGATGATGAATCAGAGATGAATAACTTCTGAAAATACCAGGAAGCACTGGTAGATTTTTAAAAACTGTAATTTACAGTTTTATGAAGCACACTTATACAAATGAGGTTACAGATGCTGCTCTGTAAAGGTAAGGGTATTTGAGAGTAGACTGCAGCCTACTATGGTCAAGTGTGGTGAGCAATTAGGCAAAAATCAAACCCAGATTGTATTACTGAAATTACGATGAAGTACTGCCCTTGAGGAGCATAAATGACATCTCACTTTTAGACCAGTCTTCATATTCATGGTGCCAGGTGGCCGTTTCTCATCACAACTTTTTTTTCCATTCCAACTATTTTTTTTTTTTTTTAAGGTCAGGCTTCCTAAAGTTTAATTTACATACAGTAAAATTTGCTCTTTTTTAGTGTACAACTCTATGAGTTTTAACATACACAGGTCTGTAATCAACATCACAAACAGTTCCATCACCCCTCAAAATTCCCTCACCTCCCCAAATTCCCTCATAGCCCTTTGTAATTAACTTCTCCCTTCCACCCTCAGGTAATCACTGATGTTTCCCGTCCTTATATCTTTTCCTTTCCCAGAATGTCACAGAAATGAAATCACACAGCATACAAATTTTTTAATCTGCCTTCTTTCACTTAGCATATTGCATTTGAGATTCATTTAGGTTGCTGTATGTCAGTAATTTGTTCCTTTTATTGTTGAGGAGAATCCACTGCATATATGCACTACCATTTGTTTATTCATTTATCAGTTAAAGGATACTTAATTTGTTTGCAGCTTTGGTGATTATGAATAAAGCTATCTGTGCCAGTTTGGATGTTGTGCCAGTTTGAATAATTATGTCCTCCAAAACGCCATTATCTTTGATGCATATCTTTGATGCAGTCTTGTGTGGGCAGGAAAGGTATTGGTGGTGATTGGGTTGGAGACTTTTGATTGATGTTTCTGTGGAGATGTGATCACTCAACTGTGGGAGAGATTTTTCACAGGATAATTTCCATGGAGGTGTGGCCCTGCCCATTCAGTATGGGCCTTGATTAGTTTACTAGAGCACTATATAAGCTCAGACAGAAGGAGTAAACTTGCTACAGCCAAGAGGGATATTTTGAAGAATGCACAGGAGCTACGAGAGGAGTTACAGATGAGAGACAGTTTGAAGATGCCATTGAAAGCAGACTCTTGCCCTGGAGAAGCTGACAAATGCCCCAAGAGCAACTGAGAGTGACATTCTGAAGAGGAGCTGTGGCCTAGAGAGGCACCTCCTGGGAGAAAGCCGTTTTAAAACCAGAACTTGGAGTAGATGCCAGCCATGTGCCTTCCCAGGTAATAGGGGTTTTCCAGATGCCATTGGCCATCCTCCAGTGAAGGTACTCGATTGCTGACACCTTATCTTGGACACTTTATGGCCTTAAGACTGCAACTTTGTAACCAAATAAACCCCCTTTATAAAAGCCAACCCATTTCTGGTGTTTTGCATCCCAGCAGCATTAGCAAACTAGAACAGATGTATTATGTCCCCAAAATGCCATTATCTTTGATGCAATCTTGTGTGGACAGATGTTTCAGTGTTGATTAGATTGTAATTCTTTGATTGAGTGTTTCCATGGAGATGTGACCCACCCAACTGTAGGTGATAACTCTGACTGGATAATTTCCATGGAGGTGTGGCCCTGCCCATTCAGCTTGGGCCTTAATTAGTTTTTTAGAACACTATATAAGCTCAGACAGAAAGAACGAGCTTGCTACAGCCAAGAGGGACACTTTGAGGAATGTACAGGAGCTGAGAGAGAGGAGCTGCAGCTTACAGAGACATTTTGGAGAGGGCCTTTGAAAGCAGACTTTTGCTCCAGAGAAGCTAAGGGAGGACAAACACCCCAAGAGCAACTAAGAGTGACATTTTTGAGGAGCTGCAGCCTAGAGAGGAACATCCTGGGAGAGAGCCATTTTGAAACCAGAACTCTGGAGCAGAAGACAGCCATGTGCCTTCCCAGCTAATAGAGGTTTTCCAGATGCCATTGGCCATCCTCCAGTGAAGGTACCCGACTGTTGATGCCTTATCTTGAACAGTTTATGGCCTTAAGATTGTAACTTTGTAACCAAATAACCCCCCTTTATAAAAGCCAATCCATTTCTGGGGTTTTGCACAAAGGCAGCATTAGCAAACTGGAACACTATTAGAAAATTTGTGTTCAGGTTTCTGCTATTCTGAAAATAGGTTTTCATTTCTCCTGGGTAAATATCTTATTTACTATCCAAATAGCCTCTTAGGTAAAGTGATCACTCAATTATTCCCATGTTTTAAAATTGGGTTGTCTAATTATTGAGTTGTAAGAGTTCTTTATATATAGGCATACCTTGGAGATATTGCGGGTTTGGTTACAGACCACTGCAACAAAGCAATTATCACAATAAAGTGAGTCACATGAATTTTTTGGTTTCCCAGTACATATAAAAGTTGTTTACACACTACTGTAGTCTATTAAGTGCACAACAGTATTATGTCTAAAAACACAATGTACATACCTTAATTGAAATGTAATGCAGAGACAGGAAGTGAGCCCATGCTACTGGAAAAATGGCACCAATAGCCTTGCTTAATGCAGGGTTTCCAAAAACCTTCATTTTGTTAAAAAAAAAAAGAAGTATCTGCGAAGAGAAATGTGATGGGTCACAAAACAAAGTACGTCTGTATTCTAGATATGTCATTTACCAGATACGTGTTTTGCAAATATTTTCTTCCAATCTGTGGCTTGTCCTTTCATTTTCTTAACAGTGTCTTCCAAAAAGCAGAAGTGTGTAAATTTATAATTTTTTTCCTTTATGGACTATGCTATTGGTGTTCTGAGAAATCTCTGCCTAATCCAAGATCACAAAGATTTCTCCACTGTTTTCTTCTAAAAGTTTCAGTTTTACATTTAGATCTATGATTCATTTTGAGTTAATTTTTGCATGTGGTACAAGGTATGGTTTGAACTTCCTTTTTTTTTTGCAAATGATGTTCAATTGTTCCAACATTATTTATTTTCACTATCTTGTAGTAAGGTTTCATTTAGCAGACATTCTATATAGTACCAATCAAAGGGGCAATCTCTCTAGAGAGAAGGCAGGCTAGATTAAGGCTAAAGCTGTAAATGGTAAATCAGCAGTAGCCACTCATATTAGTTGAGAAGGGGATGTTTGGTATTTCGTGGTGTCTTAGTTTGCCAGGCTGCTAAGACAAATACCACAATGAGTGGTTTTAACAAGAATTTATTGGCTCAGAGTTTTAGGGGCCAGAAGTCCCAAAAAGGCATCAACAAGGCCATGCTTTCTTCTAGGATTGACAGTGTTCTGATGACGACAGTCCTCCATCACATGATGATACACAAAGTTTCCTCCTGTGTGGTTTTCTCCCTGTGCACCCAAATTTCTTCTGCTTATAAGGGACTCCAGCAATACAGATTAAGACCCATCTGATTCAGTTGGGCCATACCTAGACAGGTTCTTGTAAGATCCTATTCACAAATGAGTCCACACTTAACTGATAATACATCTTCAAAGGGTCCTATTTACAAACAGGTTCACACTTCCAAGAATGTAGAGTAAGATAAAGAATATGTATCTTTGTTGGAGTACATAATTCAATCTACTATATGTAGTTTGGATAATGTTCATGTTTTTGCCCTGTTCCATTATGGTCACAGAGTGACCTTCTCTGGTGTTGACAGTTCTCTGAAATAGTTTATGCTCAATATGAGAACATTAAGACCTAGCTCATAGCATCAGAGAAGGACTACTTTTTTCTTCCTCAGAATATAGTGGGCCGTAGGTTCAGACAAACTTGGGTTTGATTCCAAAGTCTGCTCCTCGCTAGCCTAACATCTGTTTCCTCAGTTTCCTCATATGAATATAGGAATAATTACAGGACTTGCCTCACTATATTACTGGGAGAAATAAATGAGAAGATACATGCTAAGTGCTTGTGTCCAGTAAATCTTAGCTGTTGTTGTTGTTATTGTTATTATTATTATCATTATTAGCTTAAGCAACTGAATTTTCTGGCTTACAATTTTGGAGGAAGGAAGTCCAAAATTAAGGAATTGGCAAGGCCATGTTTCTCCAGTCTATCATGTTCTGGGGATAGCCTTCTGGCAATCTTCTGTCAAATGGCCATCTCTCTTTGGTTTTTCCTCTGGCTTCTCCTTCCAAGTCCAATATTCTTTGCTTATAAGAATGCCAGTAATCTGAATTAAGGCCCACCCTGATTCAGTCGGTCTCATCTTAATAGGCTCTTCGAAGACCTTATTTACAAATTCACATCCACAGGACCAAAGATAAGAACTTGTGGGGGACATGATTCGATCTATAATGGTTAATTAGTTACAGTTAGTGTGGAAGTCTCTCAGACTGCCTAGCAGCTCTTAAAAAAGTTAGGCAAGGCAGTTGTTAAGTCCTTGTATTACTCAGATGAAGCAAGGATGAGCAATATCAGAGACATATAAAAGTTTATTGGTACTTTCAGGTCATAGAACAGAGAGGGGCCACATGTCTCACAGGGTCACCAGGGGAAACACATCAGAAGCACAGGTTCAACCAAGCATGTGGGGAGCAAAAGGTGACAGTGGATGTGGGGACTACGACTGTGTAATGTTATAGGGGTGGAACTATTTAGCTATTATTTTAATTAGTAGTATTACATCACAGAAAATATTAAGGATATTGGGGCAGGGAAATGAAAATAAAAAAATAGTCCAGGTAACTGTGCCAGGAAAGGCAAAGAATGAAGATAGAAAACCAAAATTATTTACATTGGATGGTAATCTATAATGCCAGGATAATGCATTTACATTTATGAAAATACAGTGAAACAAAATGTGTGGACCCTCTACCAAATGATTTGTCATTTAAATCAGATGAGTCAACATAGAAACACTAGGAAGAGTGGTTGGCAACTCAAGAACGAAAGCTATTCCTGTGGATATACTAGGTGGTAGATTCACGAGTTGGCTAACTGGTTGGATTTGGATCCCTTTCAACTTCATGTACCATCAGTCTATAAATAATTTATTTCCTGCTTCCACCTATCTTGTTTCCAGCTGTCTTCTTTCTGGTCCTAAGTCTCTGAATTACCCCACCTTGTTAAGCAAGCAACTTAACACCTAATTCCTCCATTTTTTTTCAGTAGGCAACAAGCTTTTTGTGTGTAACCAACAAGTGGAAAACAGACATTTAAGAGTTCAGATAAATTGATACATGCTGTATTAAGAATTTATTTTGTTAAAAGATATTAATTGTAGGTACTCCTTATTTTAAGATATTACACAATCTCTGAAAACACCATCCAGAAATAAAGTTTCATATTAATAATCTCAGAAAGTAACTTCACAGAATGGTAATTAAGAACTTAGATCTGAGTTTAGCCTATAAAATGGATAGGGCCTGACTTTTCTAAGACTTCTGCTGCACCAAGGTGCCCCACATTAAGATACAATCCTTCTATAGAAGCCATTCCATCAAGATCATTATATTCATATTTCTAGACCTAGGAAGTGGGGTGGGCAATGAGTGGTCCTATTCATTTCTATAGGTAAGAAAGTTGAGGCGAAAAGAAATCACTAGTGACAGACTTAAAATAGGTGACTGACTATACCTGCAGTTTCAAGAGGTTCTGGTGAATTCACAATCTCTTCCAAAAGTCCCCTTTATCTGGGCTGATTTATAAAATGATTTCAACCACTTCTTCAGATTATGGCTTTAAAAACTAAAAATGCAAAATCTCCCAAGAGTGGCTCAGTTTTACCAGCCATTTGTACCTTAATAATGATCAAATTCTCTCTTAAGGCAAAGAAAGTGCCAGGGGAAGCAGAGGAAACAAAAAGGTTAATTGTGCACATAATAATTTTGCATACGGTGCAAAGGTCATATATTTAGGATAGAGCATTTCCTAAAAAAAAAAAAAAGAAAAGAAAACGAAGTAGCTATCCATCCCTTTAAAAACAGGATCTACAGATCCCGGTAATCATCCAACTGCTATTTTTAAATGACAAAATTTCCCCTTTAAGCTCTGGAAAACTAAAATATCTTGATAGCATGGTGGTCCAAGTGGATTTAATTAGCTGCTTTGATAAATCAAAGATAATGCTCAAGTATTCAGTCCATTCAAGAGCTGGATAAAAGTTGGTTTCTTCCATGATGCTTTCCTTAACATGTCCTTTGCTAAGCTTCTTCAACAGTTAAACCATCCTAATTACTTTGCATTTGGGAAAAAAAAAAAACCTCACATTTGTGGATGTTTATAGTTGCTTCATGGATGTGTTTGGTCTTATTGACTGTAAAACGAAAATCTCACCATTTGCAAAGGCCTTCACAGTTTATAAGCCCCTTTCACACCCACCATTCCTGTTAATCCTCTCAAAACATCTACGATGGATTTATTGTCACCTTCATTTTGTAGGTGTGCAGAAGCAAAGAGAAATTAATAATAGATACCACTTATCTAGGTCAGCAGCCTGCGCACCTCACCTCCTTTACACCCCACAACAACCCTGCGCGGTGGACACCACAACCTTCATTTTGAAGCTGAGGGTGAGATGCCTCACATGATCCAGAGTTTAGGTGCAGACAGAGCTAGACAACACGCTTCTCAACACCTTCCAGAGCAAGGAGACACTTTGCAATGAGGGAGGCCTGAAGAGGAACCTAGTCAGGAAGTGGCCAGGAAGAGGCGCAAGGCCAGCTCTTCTAATTTCCAATTCGGTTTTCCTTCAACTACTAAACACCTACTCTCATCAACAAATATCGAGGGCCTAGCAAATCCCAGGCACCGGACTAAATCTTGTGGCGACGACGACGACGAACCAGAGGGGTTCTTACTCTCAAGTTCACTTCTAGGGCAGGGAAGATAAAAACAAAACCCAGAACATAGATAAGCAAGGTCTCTCTCCCCACCCCACCCCCATCACTTGGTCAATGAAGACGTGTAGAGAGCCCCGTGGCGAAGGGCTGAGGAAAGGTCCAGCATTAACTTCCAGGAAGGGAAGCAGGTAAGGAAGAAGGTTGGAGCTTATGGGTAAAAAGAGAAAACTGGCGACCGTCCCACCTGCGTTAAGGCTTAAGTTCTGAATTTCGAGCAACCGTCGCTAGCCCGCGAAGCGAAGCCCCCAGAACCCGCCGCAGTTCACGCTCCGGGCCCGAAGGCCGCCGCTGCGGCGTACCCAGGGCCTCGCGCCCCTCATCCGATCTGATTGGACGGTGGAGGAAAAGGGGCGGGGAAACCCCGCTGGAGGCGCGGGGGCAGGCGGGCTGGGTGGGGGTTTCCCGCAGAGGCACCGAGGGGCGAAGAAGCGGAAGCAGGGATCCGGGTGTAGGGTGTGGGGGCTCGCGCGTGCGCACGTCTAGAGGAGGCAGGCTGGGGGCTGCTGGGAAGGCTGAGCAGTTCGAGAAACCGGTGGGATTGTAAGGAGTGGGTGCGGGAGGGGCCCGGGGTGTGCGAGCGCGCGTGCGCGTCGGAGCCGGAGTCGCTGGAGGAGGCCGCAGAGGGGGCGGGTCGCGTCGGGCGCCACGTACGCAGCCAGAGGCCGCAGGCACCGCCGCTGCTGCCGCCGCCTCCGCCAACGGAGTCTCTTCACTCTGCAGCTTGCGGAGGCGCGCCGGAGCTCGCAACTGCCCGGGGCTGCCTCAGTCGCCGTTGCCGCCCCAGGCTACTTCAGCTCTCCTCTGTGCTGCCCGTTCCCTCCGCCCGGCGCCCGGCCCCCGGCCCCGGCGGTGAGTAAGTCGGGTTGGGAGGGCGGGGGCCGCTAGCCTGCCTTCCTGTCCTCTCGGTCGCTCAGTTTCTTCCGTTAGCCTTCCTGCACCTCATCTCTTTCCCCGAGCCTGGCTGTCCCAAGCGGGGCCCTTTGTGGGGACTAAGCTGGGAAGAGAGGGGGCGGGGCGAAGTTGGAGGCAGATGGAGGTTTGCTGGCGGGGCTGCTTCTCTTACGATGTTCCTCACTCCACCCGCCAGGGTTTAAGATTTGGGAGCTCCCCTTGGAGGCCTCCGCTTGATTTCTTAGCCCCGTGGGGGCAAGACGAGGGTTGGGGCGGGCGTTAGCCGCCTGGGAGAGGGATGCGGCAGGGGGCCTTGTGTTCTGGTCTTCCCCGCCCCATTCACTCCTGACCTGTTGATAAACCTGTCTTGGGTGCAAGCCCAAGTCGCACACAAGACTTGGCCCTTTGGACATTCCCTGTGCTCTTCCCAGGTAGGCGGACTCTACCCCCTCGCCTAACCTAAACCTAGAAGGTGTGGGAAGGGAGGGGGCGCTGGCGGCGCCAAGGGGTGACTGGGGGGCGCTGGAGCATCCATCAGTGCCATCATTGCCTCCCAGGCGAAATGAAAACTGTGCCTGCTCTGCACATGCAGCTTCAAGATTACCCCCCAAGATGCCACTTCCAACCAGATTACCTCTCCTTAGCCTTTTACAAAGAAATTCTGGAACGCTAGGGATTTGGGGGTGTGCTGGGCATGCAACGTGGAGCGAGGAGAGGAGGTTCTGAGCTCAGCCCTAGCCACCGCTGCACCAGGGTAATTTTCTGCCTCTCCTGCCACGTCACTCCCTCTGCTAAAGAACGAGTGACTTGCTAGTGCCTAAAGGGATCAGTGGGGGTAGGAGCCGCCGCCCGGGGAAGGGTTTAGAAACACCTAGAGAGAGAGGAGGGTTCTCGTTTATCAGACCTTCCTCTGTGAAACAATTTCAAGTGAATGAACCTTTGTGCTAATTCCAGATGAAAAGACTTTGCTATCCGTGGTTTTGTAGTTTATACTATTGCTTATTCTTTAAAACTTCCACTGGTGTGGGTGCTTTAAAGGGCTTCCCAGGCATATTGATAGCACATCATTCGATATGTGTGTACATGCCTGATTTTTTAAAAAGCCCATGTGCATCCTGTTATGCTTTTTCCACTTTCATTTCTTTAGTCTTTGTTATAACAAATGTACCAGAAACCGAGTTCAGTAAAAATTTGTCCATATATAGAAAACATCGTTAGGAAAGTTTAAGTGGTTACTATATTAGGCAAATAAATATGCATGTCTTGTGTGTGTGTGTGTTTTATTCTTTTAAACCGGGAAAATCTTTACCTTTGTTTGTTTCAGTCATTGAGTATTTGCTGTTTTCCTGCTTCCTGAAGATACTGCACTGAATTATATATACACTCCTTGAGAGTAGGGCTTTTGCATTCTTATTCACACTGAAACCTCACTGCCTATCAGAGTGCCTGCCACATAGTAGGGAAGCAAATACCTGTTGAACTAATATGTATCATTTAATGAAGATGACTGCTGTATTGTTCTCTGGTTTGATAGAGTATTGTAATGCTGCTTAATGTTTCAAAAAAGGGCAACCTTTAAGAATTGCCATTTTGATACTTACTGTGAGTTGTCATTACATGTGCACTTACAAATTTTACTTAGTACTTTTTCTTCCCTGTTCCAGAGCATTTTGTTGCCAGATTCAGTGCATGTTTTCTCTGCTGTTGACTTAGTGAGCAGGAGCCATCTTTAACAGTAGCCTGTTCAGGATAGTGATTAACTAGAAAGGCCTAAAAAAAGTAAGCTGGTGTTTTCATGTACACTGATTTTTGGTGCATGTGTACATTAAAGCTCTGTATAAATATATTTTTGAAGCTCCCTGTAGTTATTTGACAAAGACCCTAAAAACATGGGAGTGAAGATGTGGCAATGTACCTATATATAGAATTCTTAGAATTTAGCTAATTCATTTATTAGTCTTTTTCTTAAATAGGGGAATTGGCACTTACTGTTTAATAGGTATTTTGAAATGGCTTTGAAAGTAAACTGTTGTGCACTATGTTTTGTAGATATAACTTATTTAACTTGCTTTGGTACATAGAGGAGTGCTATTTGTAGACACATTTGTGCATTGTTTTCAGACTTTGTTCCCATTATAAATTAAAAGTTTAATTTATATATACAATGTTATTGAAATCCACAATCAACATTGATTCATCTGTTTTCCTTTAAAAAAAGAAAGGTTCCCAAGAGGCATTTGTTTACTTATTTCTATTATTGGAATTAAATTACCCTCTAGGGAATAGTGTTGTTAATCCTTGTTCAGTATATTTGCCAGCTGCTATATCTATGATGCTATTGTACTGGAAAAGTATTATTTCTTCCCTCTAAAATGCTTAAAGTAACTGTGAATGAATTTGCATATATGATATATAGTCTATAGTGAAGAAGTTGTTCCCATTTCACAGTTTATTAAAAGCCCATTTATAACCAGTTTTAATTGGTGCAGTAATAGTTTGTTCACATGTTCAGGACTAAAAGGTGGAACTGATTTAGACTGTATATAGAATAAGTTAAATCATTTGTGCTGATTTTAAAGGTTGTTTTCTGTCTGTCTTGCCTTCCTTAGGAAAATACATTTTTAACAGAAGCTGTGTGCCTTATGAGCTCCTAGACACCAGATTTTCTTTTCTGTTTTTGTTCTTTTTTTTTTTTTTTTTTGAGTGAATGATTCGCTGAACTGATAAATTCTGGGAAAGTATAGTAAACTCTTAACAGAGTTTACAGTCCTCTATATGCTTAATCACAGTGAAATCTCAATGTCTAACAGAGTGCCTGGCACATAGTAGACACTCAAATATATGTTGAACTAAAGACTCAGTGAATTTAGTGATAATTTGCATAGAATTTAGTAATCTTGTTTAATGTTTTATTTAATGTCACTAACATTTAAAAATTGTCATTTTGACACTCTCACTCTCAGTTGTTCCTTGTCTCCACCTGTGTACTTTTAAATTTTACTAGCAGATTACTTACACTTTTCCCAATTTTAGGAGATTTAGGATCAGTTTGTCTTCTTAATTTCCAATTTAAGAGGAACAGGTCACCTGTAATTATAATGAATAGGATGCTACTATAAAAATTATTTCTCCTTAGTAATAAAGGACTAATAATCCAGGAAGAAATAATATCACTAAATTTTGTCTCATATTTATGTGTAGAGAGGTTGGATATGGTTTGTATGAATAAAAAGTGTAAGATGGCACTATAGTTAAGTTTTTAGTAAAAATACCTTCATAAGATAACTTGGAATCTTATGATCTGATTAGGAATTCAGAAAAGAAAATATATCCCAAATACTTGGGGCTTTTATACAATTTTTGTTACCCTAAGAGGCGCAGAGGAATTTTAATATTACAAACTTGCTTTTATGATCTATAGTTATAGTGATGTACAAGAAACCCAGACATTTAAAAAAAAAAAAATCAATCTCTGTGGCCTCTTAGGACTTTTGAGGCCCTCTAATAGCAAATTCCTTTAGACTAGATATCTGGGCATCTGGCCTGACAGGACTCCAGATTTGCTATTTTTGGTTTATAGATGTTGGTAAGTATTGCTAATAATAAATAATATAATGGTGAATGTTTCCATAAATGTAATTGCATCTAATTTCGTACATGTCAAACTTTTGTACCAAAAATGCTCCACTTGAGGGCTGTAGGGAGTGAAATCATGGGATTGAGTGTGATTGGGCTGGGAAGAGGGAGCTGGTAAATCTGAAGATACACTCAGAAGCATCCCCAGGCAGGAATTAAATTTCTTGAAAGTCTAGTTATCTTAAAAATAAATTCACTTTTCATTTTAATTAGTGTGCATTTAAAAGTAAAACAGTATTTTAAATTACTGCAGGTAAAATGGATGCATCATGTCTCTCATGTGGCTTCTTGAAGCCCCTGACATGCCACTGCATACTTTAAAGGAGATATATTTGAGAAGCAAAACTGGAGCTTAAATTTTTTTTTAAAAAAATGACAACATACTGTATATTGGTATACATCTTTTTCTAGTGATGCTTAATGTTAATGTGGGTCCAACTGATACTTTAAATTTTATCCATCTATCCCACAAATACTATATAGCAGCATACAACAAAAACATATGAATAAAATGGCAAGATATAAATAAGATACTCAAATTGCAAACCAGGGAAAATAGAAATCTGAGGTGGAGCTTATGAAGCGGTGTGGAGGGGTGGGGTGATGGGACACAGCTATGCAGGCCACAGGAGCTTACCTCGTCAGGCTGAGATTTTAGCTGTAAACTTCCTGGAAGCCAAAAGGAAAGAGAGAAATCACATCTTTGTATCTTTTAAATAAGAACAAGTACATAGATCTCAAAGAGAAGAAAACATGCTAAATATTCAGGGGAAAGAAAAGGTTTTCTGAATAATTACCTGTAAAGAAAGTCTCAGGTGGAGCTTCATATAAGAGCCATCAAATGATGTAGTGGATAATGTCTTCAGCAGTGTTGGAGAGTAAATGTAGTAATAGGCTGCATAAGGCTGTTTGCCAAGGACATAACCGTGAACAAAATTCAGTGATGCTATTTTCTTGAAGTCAGCATAATGTGATCCACAAGTTCATTGTTTTTCAGATGATCAACTTAATCTGTGAATAAAAACCTAGAATAACTAGAACTAGATGACTGCATAATCTTTAAAAATATCCTTTAGGAACATCACTGGTTTCCAAGACTTAAAAATATGTGTTTTTCTTTAATTACAAAAGCTATATATGCTTATGGTGGTCAGTTAAAATATAGATGTTGACTATATTTCTGCTCCCTAGTGGCAGCTGTGGCTATCATTTGTCCAGTCTTTTTATATGCAATTAAAAAAAATTGGATCATATGGAATATGCCTTTTATATTCTCTAAATACACCAATAGCATTTCCCTTTGGTATTTGATCTTCATAAATTATTTTAATGTCTGCATTGTGTAAATCTTTAGGAAGCTTATAAATTTCTCAAGACTGTACTTATTTGACTATTCATTTTCAGGTATTTTTTGTTTGTTTTTGCTGGCTTTTCTTCTGCTCGACTCTTTCTCTGTATTTTTCTTTTGCTCAATTCTTGAATATGAGCAGTCCAGATAAGGTTATCAGTCTACTTCTTTCTTTTCACTCTTTTTCTTTATCATATCAGAAATACCTTTTTCACAGAGCCTCAACTCTAATTCAGGCTTCAAGTTTGAGTCTCAAGCCCCTGAAATCCAATTACCTGATGAACATTTGCTGTAGATGTCCTGAAGTCATCTCAGATACTGCTTATTCTAAAACAAGTCCTTCATCAAAAGGGGAAATTTTAGGTTGTATATATGTTACTACAGTAAAAATTAAAACACACGCAAAAAAATCCCAGACTGTACAATACAGTGAACCCTACAATAAACCATAGACCCAGACTGTACAATAATCCATACAGTAATCCTACAATAAACCATACAGTAGAATACAACACGTACAAACCATGCATACTTACAAACCATACAATACAATACATACATACATACATACAAACCATACAATACATACAAACCATACAGTACAATACAATAACCCTACAATAAACCATAGACCCAGAATGTACAATAATCCCAGACTGTGCAACACAGTGAACCCTACAATAAATCATAGACCATAGTTAATAGTTCAATTATAAAAATGTTCTTTCATCAATTGTAACAAATGTACCACATTAATGCAACTTTAATAATAGGGTATCATATGGGAACTCTGTATTTTCTGCATGATTTTTCTGTAAACCTACAACTTCTCTAAAAGAACAAGTCCTTTATCTTCCCTCAGAAGCTGTTTCTCTTTTCATGTTCCCTGTCTTCATCATCATGTTTATCTACGTAGTTACTCATGCTAGAAATCTGACATCAACAGAGATTCTTCTTTTCAGCTCACATTAATACCCAGGTTATGTTGCTTCTATTTCATAAAAAATTTCAAGTATTTGAGTGTCCACTATGCATTGGATGTTAAGGCTCTGGGAATCTAGCAACAGACATAATTAAGTCCTTGTTCTTTGGCTTACATTCTAATCGAGAGAGACGCAAAGTAAATATCTATCAAGTGGTAATAAGAGAGATGAAGAAAATAGAGCAGAGGAAGGGGAAAATGAGAGGGAGAGTGGTAGGAGGGTGCTAATTTATTACAGGGTAGTCAGGGAAAGGCCTTCTAATAAGGCAATATTTGCATAAGGACTTGAATGCAGTAAGCTAGCAAGATATCACAGGGAACACCCTTTCAGGACAGGAAGAGCAAAGAAGCCAGTGTTGCTCGAGTGGAATGAGGTAAGAGACTGGTAGGAGGTGATATCAGAGTGGAACTGGGAGAGGGTGGGGGGGGGGCGGATGATAGATGATGTGGGGTCTCAAAGGCCAAAATAAGTACTATAGATTTTATTCTGAGCGAAACAGGAAGCACCTAGATGGTTTTAAATCAGAAGTCTGCCATGGCTAGAATGAAGGGGGGAGCAAAAGTGAAGTTTGGAGCCCTGTTAAGAGGTTTTGTAGTAGTCCAATTAAGAGATTATGATGTCTTAGACTAAGGTAATAGTGGTAGAAGTGGTGAGAAGTCATATTCTGGATTTATTTAAGCACCAGAATTAACTGATGATTAGATGGGGATGTAAAAAAAGAGGAAGTCAAGGATGACCCCTAGGGTTTTGGCCTGAGCATATACTGAGAGCAGACAGACTGGGAAGAGTTCAGACTGTTATTCCATCTCACTGGACTACTGAAGAAGTCACATTTTGGGGTTAACCTTCCCTGGCTTCAGTTAGCTTCTTAAAGCATCTGTCTGACAAATGTTACTCTGCTTAGAAATCTTCACGCTCCTTATTGCTTACCCACAGAAGGATGACGTCAATTCATGTCATCTACATTAGTTTGCGTATATCTTGTCTAATCTTTTAAAGGGTAAGCTTTACAGTAGGGATTTGTGGGATAGGGATTTGAAATCTATGCAGTCACTGACATTATCACACCTGTTTTTAAACTCCAGCTAAAATATGAAGATGGATATGTGCATATAATTTCACCATATTGTTCTACAGGGTATGGCAGCTTTTGCTGATCAAGTTGATCAGCCGGGTGATCTCTTGGCTTTGTGTGTGTGTGGCACATAGATATTGGAATTACAGTGATGAACAGGTTAGACAAAGGTCCTTCTCTTGGAAGAGAATGGCTCCAAATAGTCATATTCCTCAAGAAGGGACACATATTCTGGCAGGACATCTGCATGTTTTGTTTTGGAATTTGTTAAATAGTATTCTAATCTTAGAGTTTGGGCCAGAATATCTTCTTTAATTTCTATTTTAAATCTCTTGAACAGCAAGGATCTGATGAAGTTATTTGTCTTTAGCCATACAGTTTATGGTTGATTGGGATTCAAATCCAGGTGCTCTGATTCTGGGGCCTTAACCACTATGCTATATGATTTGTCATGATCTTACCATGGTATGTCAAAGAAAATCTAACTATGAATGGAAATGAATGTATCATTCTGGCTTGAGGGATTTTTAAAATTAAGGTATGTCGGTTAAGAACTCCTCCTAGTGTTGCATTAGTTGATATTCTTTTGGTCCTTTTTTGTTGGCAATTACATATCGTGACTATTACTTCTGAAATCTTAAGTGAATTTAAGCAAAATTCACAAATCAGTCCAGGATAAGATTAGGTGCTCTTGACAGATGGTTCAAGTCAGGGTTTTCAACTAGAGCAACTAAAAAGATATCTGTTAGCCACATGACAAGCTGCTGGACTGTGTAAGTCCCATCTTCCACAGGATTTAGGTTTTAAAGACATTGCAAGATGAATTGCAAAGTTAAATTTACCCTTGAAAATCCCTGCTTTCTCATAACTTCTACCTCACTCATCTAAGCCATCAACATTTTCCACATGGATTATTGAAATAGTCTTCTAACAGGTCTTTCTGCTTCTACATTTGGCTCTCCTCCTTGTTCTCCCCACAGTAGCTAGATGATTTTTTAAAAATGTAAATCAGAACACATCACTCCCTTGTTCAGTGCCTTTCACAGACTTCCCATCTCAGAATTGTTTGTCCAGAATCTCCACGATGGCCTGCACGGGCTGATGTGATCAGAACCTTACTCTTTGACTGCTTCTCCTGCCACCTCTTGATGTAGCCTTGGCTGTACTCTTGCTGTTCCTAGGACACCCCAGGCGAGTTCCTCTCCTGCCTCAGGGCCTGGGTTCTTGCTGTTTCTTCTGCCTTGTGATGTGACCTCACTGAGGCATTCACAGACTATACTATTTAAGGTATCACACTCTCTCCCCCTTCATAGCTCTTGCTGAAACTTCTCCATAACATTTAACATTATCTGACATACAATATATTTGTATATTTATTGTTTCTCCTCCCCCAATAGAGTTTTCATTTCATGATAGCAGGGATTTTTTGGCCTGTATTGATCACTGTAATATCCTGTACACCTAAAACAGTGCCTGGCCTATAGTAGGTGCTCAGTCAATGTTTATTAACTGAGGTACTGAAGTACTTATCAAAATTAATCAGTTGTTAGTTGTATATGTAGAAGTACAGTAATTTAGCCTTCAAGGTTGTATGACTAGGAAATTCTTAGTTGACTTATGGGATCATAAACCTAGTTTTCTGACCAAGCAGGGCAATGTATCATAAAGGACACTTTTAGATCAATCTTGAGTTGTTTTTAATCCTTACTTAGTAAAGTGAATTTAAAACAAATATTTTAAGACAGTAAAGGGAATTGGGAAAATAAAGTTTAACCATGTTTTTCTTCTCAACATAGCTTATTTTATCTTAGTTTCCCTTATTATTTTTAATCTTAAACTTATTGTGAAATGAATTACAACTAAATTAACCAGTATTCTCTAGGAGGAAGCATTTAAAATTTTTTTCAACAAAACCCCACCTTCCAACTCTCTTTCAATTGGTAATTTTCAGTTTAAGTTGAAGCACAACAGTAACACATAGGAAAGCTTGGTCTAATCCTGCCTCTCTCATTACTGTTTCAGATAAGATTTTTATTGTCTACTGATCTAATTTAAAGTATCTCATAAATGCCACAAATTGAAATAGGAGAGGGATGAAGTGAAATAATCTTTTGGTGGATGTTTTAAATGTTATCTGAATAAAGAGTCATAAATTAGCATATGACAAGAGCTAGTCTTACATGTTGAAGTTGAAATGTGTATTTTTCTTTTTTAGGAGATCATGAATCAGGCAGATAAAAACCAACAAGAAATGCCGTCATACCTTAGTGATGAACCACCAGAAGGTAAGTATGCACCTACAACACTAAGTGGAAAAAGTATCCTGGGGAATTAAAGCTCTGATAATTTCTATTAAAGTAACATAACTCATTTACCTTGGCAGTAAATATATTCCAAAGATAATTGAAGATAAACATTTTTTACCTTCTAATAAGTAAACACAGATATTGATGAATGGGGACACAGTACAACTTTTATTATATAAGGTCTAATTTCCTGTCCCACTTTTATTCTTTTAAGAGCATTTCACAACTAAGAGAGTATCCTTTCTTTCATAAAGGGTAGGGTGAGGTGGGATGGGAGGAAGGATAGACTGTGTTAAAAGTTTTGATGTAATGCATAGAAATACCACCCTAATTCAAGAGGCACTTCTGATTTGTTGTTAAACCCTTATTCATTACAATAAATTGGTAGCTCTCCCTTCCTACATTAATACATGGCTGTGGGGTCTGCTTAATTTATTTTCTAAATTATAATTCTCTCTGAGTTTGAAAATTGTGACCTCATGAATCATTTGATTCTTACCTTTACTTCAAAAAAAAAAAAACCTTGGAAACATAACTGCACACATTAATGTCCTGACTATATAGAAAATGATTACAGATATTTTTTATTTATGGTTTTTGTGTAGAATATTAATAAAATTAATCCAAATAGAGATCTCCTTGGGGAATAGCATGTTTGTTCAGGACAGCTGTAATACTTAAAGAGAATCAAATTGGAGAATAAGGGCGGAAGTGGCTGACAGAGATGAGGTAGCAGGTAGACTGGGAAGAGGCTAGGGCTGCAGTCATGACTCTGGGTACTGTATTTTCTTCCCTACTCCGTTACCTGCTCTCTAAATTTTCTTCCCATATTTCTTAGCCAAAAATTAAATTGCTAGGAAAAAAACACAATGAAAAGATTGTATTTAAGCAAAAAGAAGATAGAAGTAACCAACTGATGAGGTTTTGTTTAGGTTTTGTTGTTGTTGCTGGTGGGGTGGGGGTAGGGGTGTGTGTGTGGAAAAAGAGCCTGGAAAATTATTGGCTCAGCTCTTTTCCTTCCCTGGTTTTTTAAAAGTAGAAAGTTTTGAAAAAGAAAAAAAAAAGGCGCTTATCAAGAATTGGCAAGGACTTTGTAAGAAAGAAATCAAGAAAGGGGGATAAATAAGAATAATGCAGAAGTGTAATTGTCAAAGAAGAGAACATGGCCTCAAGAATGTCCTTATATGACATCCTGCTAAACAAGTAATCTGCAAAGCAGATAATTTTATGGTGGTAATCATGAATATACTGTAAAGATATTAACAGCTTTAATATTTATCTGATTATGAAAAATTATTTGTCTTCATTAAACACATGTGTACAAACTTTGGCATAGCAAAATAATTTTACTAATGAGGTATTCAGCATGAGGCAATTATCTGTTTTATCCTCAAAGCAGGATTTTACCCCCCCCTTCCTGGTGCCATTGACTGATTACAACAGAATTATCAATTATTTAATTCTTTCCATTATAATTTCATAATATATTCAAATATTCATCTATATCTTCAGTCTAGTAATGCATCCTCAGCTATTTCTATTTTAAAAATTTATATTAACTATGCAAATAGTTTTAATGAGAAAAACATTTGGTTTTTATAAATTTAATCAGATGCTGTATACATAGTTTTACACCTTCTCTATATATGCATGCTATTTTGGCTAATCAGTGAGATTTTGCCTCTTATGATAGGATGTAAAATCTCTAAACAATGAAAAGAAAAAGTACCTCAGGGTAAGGCTGTGCCATGTATATTAGAAAAGCTCTATTTTCAGAATTTTTTTCTTGTTTCCCTATGAAATATTGTCAGTTTTCCAATGTTACCCTAATCTGAAAACCTCATTCTGCTAGGACCTAAATAGCTTTGGTGATCTTAGTTGAACTTTTGTGCCAAGAATTTGCCTTTCATTGTGTTAGGTTGTACTTTTTCAGTGGTTAAAACCTGAAATTGTGTATTTACCAAATATTTTTCCATGAAGTTTAAAAAAACACCACTGCTTACCTGCTGCTGCTGCCCAAATCAGATTACAAAGGGAGGAAAGATGTGTGTTCATTTGAAGCTAGCACAAGCAAATGTTTATGAAAATTTACTGCCATTTTGTGCCTGAGTTCGAGGCTACTTGCTAAACAAACCAAAGAGAATAAACTTATGACTTGGATAAATCTGAATTTTTTTATATTGGTGTCACCTTTTCTGGGAGTATCTAAAGAATTTGTTAAACTCTTCAAAATACATACTCTCTTCCATAAGAATTTACTGAGGCAGTGATTTAAGTATTAATCCTAGCTATAGTTTGCCAGTGCCTGCTTACATCTGAAGAAAAATGATTTCAGGTAGGTAGTATTATTTAAAATGATGAATAGTTTTCCTATTTTTACATAGCATTAGCTCCTTAAATAATTATTAACGGGCACTTGAGGCAGACACCCAAATATTTAAATTCACAGTTCTCAAATGTTTTAGTCTCAGGAGGCTTTGATACTCTCAAAAATTGAGGACCTCAAAGACTTTGTGACTTAACATTTACCGTATTTAGCAATTAAAACTGAGAAATTTACATATCTTTCATTCATTTACATGTTAACATGGCTAACATTTTTAGGAAAAGTAACTGTTTTCCAAAACAGAAAAGCAGTTTTGCAAATTTCTTTTTTCTAGTTTAATAGAAGACAGCTAGATTCCTGCAGCTGCTTCTGCATTCAGTCTGTTGTCATCATGTCATGTAGCCTCTGGAAAACTACTGTACACTCGTGACAAAATGAAATTGAGAAATCATATAGTTTTTACCTCATGAATCCCCTGAAATGGTTTCAGTGATCCCGAGAGATCCTGGACCATACCTCGAGAAGCTTATTTCAGTAATGATTGATTGAAGTGTATCTAGGAAATGAAAGCTAAATATATTTATCTTTTTATTCCTTCATGCTCCAATTAGGATATAAGATAAGGTGTTTTTTTCCATAACCCCAAAACTATACATCGAGGAAACATTTAAAAATAGCTCATTTAAAATTAGGACTCTCATTTTGTCAGTTTTCTAGTCTCTAAAGCATTTCTTCTAAGGTACTAAGACTTAGCATGTGTTTAACTATAGCATTGAGAGATGTCTCATCCGATTGGGCCTTATCAAACTCAACCTCCTAATTGTTGGGAAGTCTTAGGTTACTTAGTGATTTGTACTGCTCTTTTAAAGACTTCTATTTGACTGTCTCCTGGTATTTTCTCTTATTAGGTTCAATGAAAGATCACCCACAGCAGCAACCAGGCATGCTGTCTCGTGTGACTGGGGGTATCTTCAGTGTTACAAAGGGAGCTGTTGGTGCCACCATTGGTGGTGTGGCTTGGATTGGTGGAAAGAGTCTGGAGGTGACCAAAACAGCTGTTACAACTGTGCCTTCCCTGGGAATAGGGCTGGTGAAAGGGGGAATGTCTGCTGTGGCTGGAGGTGTTACAGCTGTTGGGTCTGCTGTTGTAAACAAAGTGCCCTTAACAGGAAAGAAAAAGGACAAATCTGACTAAAATATGGAGATACACTTGATCTCCACAGCATTATGATGCCAGTGGCATTGAATTGCTAAATTATGGACTACAACCAAGTCACCTATTTTGGATGTTTATCTTCTAATCTGCTGTGTTGAAAGTATTGATGACTGGCTTTCGTCTAAACAGAAGAGACCAATACTAGCACAGTATATGAAGGTTTCTCATACTTAAATTCCAGCTTCTTATCTGGTAAAATGTTATTCAGTTCTAACTGAAGATATGATATGTTTGAATAATTACTATAAGTCTGTTTCAGTTTGACTAAAAATGTGAACGTTGAATTTAGTGGATGATCTTTATAGTTCCATATGTATGATGTGCCAGGTAACTCATATGCCCCTTAAGAAGGGAACCTTGAACTACATAAACTGTACCTTTGATGTGCCTGATAGTTTCAGATGTCTTAGTTTTTTATAACCATAGTTGATTAGGCCAAGAGGCTTTTTTTTTTTTTTTAATTTAAGCTGGTAAAAGTAGCAGGAGCTAGAAAGGTTTAAAAGAAAAGATAAATGGTTTTATGATACCGAGTGTTAATCTTTTGTTAGATATACATTCTATTCATGTAATCATTGATGCCTTACAAAAGAACACATCTTTTCTAACACCCTAAATATGTGCAATTCTTAGAATTATCTATGGATTCTTTTAAAGATTCTCTGAAATAAATTTTCCCTCTTTAGATAATCTCAGGCATGGTTGGGGTAAAGGCATTTCTTGCTGTCAGCAGGTAGGATAGCACTTCTTAACTGCTGTAGTTATAATCAAATTGTACTCTTCAGTCAAATTGTACTCTTCAGCCTGGTTTCATGCTCCTTACAGTGCCTAAGGAACATTTCTTTGTTCATCGGTTATGCTGGAAGAGTTTCATATTGAGGAACAAATATTTAATAAATAATTTTAAGTTCTTAAGAATTACTGAACACATCTAAGATAAAAAAAAAAAAACAGATCCTTCACACCTATTTTATCTCAAGAATGGTTTAAATTATTTGCTTTATCCTTTTTTAAAAACATGATAAAAGCAACCACAAAATATGTGAGGATTGTTTTAAATTTAATTAAATGAGCTCAAAAGGTTTATAAGGGCTTTTAAAATGTAAGTTATCTTACAGTTCTTAAAAGCAGCTGTAGACTTTGTACCATCTTTTCAAGTCAATTTCAGACAGGGAATTGAAATCTCTCATTATGGATGACAAATGTGTCATATCTTAACATGTCTCATCATGTCCCATTCATTCTCAGTACGGCTTAGCTGGAATTCATTTTTTTTGCTTTTTTTTCATAAATATTTAACAACTGGCATATTTCTATTTGGTATTCCTCTTCACAAAGTGTTAAAAATCGAGCCTGAAAAACCTCAGGAGTTTTCATTTGGAAATTTGCCTTCATTACAGAGGTGGGTTTTTCAATAGGGGAGGGAGTGAGAGGGGGTGATATCATACAGTAAATAAGTCAAAACAGTATCCCGGAGAACTTGAAACAGATCCCTCCAACACCTGAAGCATAAATGTTTGTAAACCACTAAGGGATTTACATTAATAATTTGGATCAACAAATAGATAATATAACTTATTGTGAAAAGCTCCATAAATATGAACAAGGATTTTAAAGAAATCTGCAAAGGTTTTGAATCTTCCTACTGTGTTCAAAACTGAAAAGTCATTAAGGAGTTTGTCCATTTCATTAGGAATTAAATGATCATTTGTTTCATATAGTATGGTTTAAGGTATTCATTGATATATCTGGTCAAATGCCACCATTAGCAAAAAGGATTAAAAAAAAAAAACCCAAACAATAGATGAACACTAATAGTGGTATGGAGAACTTGATTCCTGCTATTTGGAAGAGATTATTGCTTCACTGCTAGTTTATATTTCTAATTTATCTTCTACAGTCATAGGCTCTGCTGTGCTCTGTACCTGAATTTCTAAGTGTAGACTTTAGTTTACTGTTTGCTTACATATTTATTTTCAACTTTGCTTGTCTTTAAAATTGCCTGAGTAAAAATGGTTGTAATTAATTTCTGCTGCAGAAAAACCACCTGTTATATTTTATCTCATCAAGTTCATTTTGAATTCTAAACTAAACTATACCTTTGTTCAGGAGGGGCTTTTGCAATGATTGCAGAGTACTGTACAAATGTATGGTTAACTATAGAAGTTCCTATTGAAATGAACTTGCCATTTGATATGTACAGCTGCACACTCGAGTCTTCTGGTTTATTTACGCAGACTAGCAATTTGACCTGTTAAACAGGACTAATTCACTTCAAGAAACTAAGGTTGTTGTATATACCTGGAGGCATTTGTTATTCAGCATATTTTGAGTAGGTATTTGGCACAGTGAGGATACACTTGTGTGACCCACCTGAATGACTGATCTAATAATGTTGACATTCTGAATCCTGTACTTAGTGAAATGTCAGATGAAAATAACTGATGATTGAATAAACTTTTTGTATTAAGGGAATGGGAAAAGAACCCATGAATCTGTTACAAAGCAGTATGATCTGCAAAAGATGAAATGTTTCTTTAAGATCTAAGGAAATAAAGGAAATTTTAAAACAGGGTAATCTTAAAATTTTTAGTTACTAAGCATTTCAGAGAGTGCTGTAGCCAATTTTTAAAACAATTTGATACTAATGTGCAAACATGGCAAACATCCCCCAAAACATATTTTGATACCAGCATGATAGTGAAATAAAAAGAAATAACAAATATATCTCAAACACCTCTAATAAAGATTAAAAATAGAGATTTCTACATTTTACTGCAACTTGCCAAATCTCTGCAAGGTGCTATCCTCTCTCAGGACTTTAAATTTTAACAAGCGCTACAGATGTTTCTTGTGTACACTCAAGTTTAAGAACTGATGGAGGAGTTACAAGTAGGGAGCACTTCCCTTTGCCCTAAGTAACTTGTGGAACAGTTAGTCTAGACTTCCCACAGGACAGAAATCACTCAGAGGGATGGGGACTGTTTTGGAGACTATATAAAATTGATGTTTACTGGGTATCTACTTACCTGGTGGATATTGTCTATACATTCTCCTGTTTAATCAGTATGAGGACCTTATGAGGGAAGTATATTTTTCCTTTTTACAAATAAAAAACAGGTTTTCAATGTTAGTTGAATTATCCATGTCACTTTTGGATTAGTGTAAGTCCCAATCTCTCAGACTCATGCCCAGAAACAGAAATGAGGCTACTCAACAAGGAGTACTTCATTCTGCTGTCGGCATTCAGTGCTGCTTGTATGCCTGGTTTACCAGGTTACAACCTGAACTCACTGGAAGTCTTCCAGGTATTTGTATTTACTTTGTTAGCTGATTACATTTTGTTACAGAAATGAATTTAGTGTAATTACACTTAAAATGTTTGTGGGAAATAATTGTTATTAGAGCTGGTTTTCACAGGGGAAGTAGAATTTGACTCTAGTGTTTTATGTTAAGGGATATCTCCCCCTGTAATGCTGGTGATTTTGAATTTTTAAAACTCTTTCACAGAAAGATCTTAATGAGAATGTAAGATTGGAGAAAAGGCAAAAGCAAAACTAATTCAGAGGATCAGTGGCTAAAAATAATGGAATGGGATTTGGCCTAAGGGAAAATAAAATCAGTATATAGCATGTTTGGCCATGAATGTGCATTTGGTTTTTTAAACAGTCTTTTAAATTAAGCTAGAAATGTATTTCTGGAACTGGATTTCTATGCCTGGACATGAGCAGCTAAACTTTGCTGCTCTACTGGCTAGTCCCTCTTTAAACTAATGGCCACAAATCACACATGGCCACTGAACTGTGCTGGACTTCTCTTAATACGTACGTTCACTTTCCCACTCCTTAAAATGACTATTTCATACCTTTCTATTTTCATAACTCCTCCTATCCTCCCTTCCATTCTGTCATCTGAAAAAAGAGGAAACTGGACAGCAACTCCCCTGCCTTTTACACCACCCACTCCATTAACCTGTCAGCATCTGTTCACACAGTCAGTGCCTCTCCTCCTTTACAGCAGACTAAGACCAATATCCAAAGGTCACCTACCTTCACTTTCTCAAGGATAGCAATCCTGCAGTTACCCCGTCTCTCATCAGTCTCTCTCTCCTTGGTCATACCCATCAGCTTATAAACATGTTCCAGTGTTTGCTTTCTTTAAGGAAAAATTACTCCTAATCTCACAACTTCAATTTTTCTGGTTTCCTTTGCAGAAAAATCTTGAAAAAGTTTCTTTCTCCTATCTCCCATTCTTTCTCCAACCCACTCCAGTTGGCCTTTCATCTTCCCCAGTCCATCAAAATAACTCCTGATAGGATCAACCAATGATTTCATTTTTGCCAAATCTGTTAGTCATTTCTGTTTGTATCTTTGTTGAATTCTTAATGACAGTGAATATCATTGATCATGCCCTTTTTTCTTGGTAGACTTCCTCCTCTGTTCAACCTTTTCCAGGCTTAGTCAGCTACCCTACTCCAAATCTCTTCACCATACATGGTTTTAAATACCTTACATATGCAGATGATACCAAAATATATAGACTTAGCCTTTTACTGGTTGACAATTCTACTTGGAAATCTGGTAGCCCTCTCAAAGCTGACATCTAAAACAGAACTAACAAGGTGACCATATAATGTATTCCCAACTGGGACACTTGAGAATGAAGAAGAGCACTTCTGATAATTATGTCAGGACAAGAGGCATAAACTACTTAAGTAAACCTTATACACAAAGGCAAGCCAAGGGATTTCCCTATCACACTCAGAATGAGATCCTAACTGCTTAGATGCACCTGTCATGCTTACCTCCTCTTGTGCCACTTTCCCCATCACTCAGCCCTGCACTAGTTGTATTGTCTGCCATTCTTTTTCTATAACAATTCTTGTTTGACTTGAGTTTCCTCAGTTTCCTGTGGAACAGTAAACAATGGTTACTTAACTCTTAGAGTTGTAAAGCACAACATGCCTGACAGTTAGTAGGTGCTACCCAGAGATCAGTCTTACTATTCAAACTAAGCAACTGAACAGATCTGCATAACAAAGGTTACTTGCATTTGCTGAATGAACGAATAAAGGACAATGACGTTGCCTACATTCTTCATAATTTTTTCATTACTTAAGAAAAGGCCATATACACATAGTACATAGGTGCTTGAGTGTCAGAATCAATTGTATGGTTGTGTATTTGTTACAAAGGTCAAACTCCACAGCTGAAAGTGTGCCAGTCTTTATCTGGGTAATGTTTATCTTGGAGTAAGATTTAGAAATAGAAACTTGAAACGCTACCACTAAAAGCAGTCCCATCACACACTTCCCTTTTTAGGCAGACCTGGATTTTCAGAAAGCTTCTAAAAATCTACATTTACTTCAAATGTATATAAATTAGATCATTTCAAATTTAAGGGATTTTACAGAGAAGTTTCCATAAAAATCCCTAAATTTGTTAAGACTCAACTTCTTTTGGCATGTCAGATAGGGGTGACTTTTCTTATATCAACTCTTTTCTATGCACAAGGTTTGAATAGGAGGCAGAGCTTAGTGAATCTGGGCTCTGCCACTTGGCAGCTGAGTGACTGCTCTAAATTTCAGTTTCTTCATCTGTAAAATGGGGAAAGTAATGAATACACATAAAAGTATTTTGTGAGGTATAATGGTCAATTTTTTAAAAATTCATCAAACAAGTAGGCTCTAATCAGCACAGTAGAAAATACTCCTTTTGGATGAGTACTACTTGGTTCTCAAAGATACTCATTTATTCCAACCAGGAGATGAACTATTAGCAGTTTGTCAATGTTTCCCTTGACACTAAGCTACAGAAAACAGATTGCACTCAGATCAGAGGACTGATTCAGATCACAGGGTTTCAGGGCTGGTGGTGAGGAAGAAGGCTGGATTTGCATCCCAGATGAAATATGTTCTATGAATAAAAATGTATTCATACTTTGAATTAAGGAAGCAGTTTTGTCAGTTTTTTTGGAAATGATTCCTGAAGTATAAAATCTCTCTGATGTGCCATTTAATAGTACATGAGTTCGTGAAATAATAGCTCAAGGTGAAAGTTACCAACTTTATTTAAAATAAATGCAATTGCTTATGTTTTCAAATAGAGCAAGTGAGTCAGATAACAAACAACTTAGAAGCTAAGTAAATCCATAAAATTACTGGTGCTTACAAACTGCCTGAATCGCTTAAGTCTGCTCGTCAGTTTTACTTTGCACTACTAGAAAGAAGCAACATAAATCACTAAATTATTCTTCAACATTTAATGGTGCCACAGGGTTAAATACTGGCCTTCCTTTTTTGGCTTGCATTTTACCAAAGCTGGCCTCAAACTCTTTTTTGGTTCCATTCAAATTTGCAAGATCTCTATCCATTATTCTATAGCCTAAAGAATTTAGTTTCCTTATCCTGTACTGTATTATCTGTGGTGTTAACTCAAGAACCATTGGTGCCTCTCTTATCTGAGCTATGGAAATCCCTTCTTTCAGTAATCCCTGAATTCTCTCATCTAAAACTGTAACAGAATAATATAAAAGGGCAGGGCATTTTAAAATTAATTGCCTCAAGTCATGATCTGTGCATTTAAATACATTTTTAGAGAAGGAAATACTGTTCTGTATACTTCTTGGGCAAAGCTGAAAAATAAATCCTTTGAGTTTGGACACAAATTGGAGAATTTCAAAGTTTGTGAAACCTTGCTCCTGGAGAAATTCTAGTGTTTCCTTTATAGCTGCAGAAGAATTTAACAAAATAAATGGGTTTTGGCTTAACAATTTTAGTAGCCAAACTTTCATGTTGGCCTCGGAGCCCCCTAAATTTAGATAACTCTGTTGGAGAATCTTTATCATTTGCTTATTCCTCTCAACAGGGTTAAGAAAAATATTAGGTGCAGTTGTCAAAAATCTGCTAATGATCACATTCTTGAGTCCCAACTCTTGAAAGAACTGAATGTTCAGCTTCTGGTTCTCCTGGTCTTTAACAATAAAGAAAGATTCCGGAAACTGTTTTATTAACTTGACCAACTTCTCCTTGTTTTTGCAGACCAACTGCCAGAGTTCTCTCTGAGTGTCAACAGCAGTTGGACTACAGACAATTGCTTCTGGGCAGCATTCCAAAATATGTGCTATAGAAGTCTCACTGGCACCTAGTTCTTGTAAAATGTTTGCAATTTCTTCAACATAGGTTTTATCCTCTAAAAGTACCCATCCTTTTAATCTGCGAATTTTCTTAATGTCAACTGAAAATTTATAGAGCTTTTCCACTGTTCTTTCATTTTCGTTGTTTGACTGTCTATCAGTTGTGTAGGTGAGGCAAGCTACAAAAGGTTTGTATTTTGGTGTTAATGGCAGTTTTCTGAAAGAACACAATCTGTAGGGCTGCGATCTCACCAGCAATAACCAAAACATGCCTGCAATCCACTGGCTAATTCCCACAGTCCTGGGACTCAAAATGTATTCAATGAACCTGTAAGAAAGAAAATGTAGGTTTCAATTTAAGGGGAACATTGGCTTTTGGAACACATACACTTAGAATTTGAGATGTAAGCAGTAAGGATGGGAATAAAATCAATTTAAATTACAACATAGGAAAACTACTCATGAGGAATATTAATTATATCTTTTAAAAAATATATTGAAGTAATTGTAATACACATTACAACTTAGACATCTTGTAATTTATAAATCCATTATTTATTTGAGCTGTGCAACCATGTTATGAAGTAGTTATTTCCGTTTTACAGATCTGCAGAAAGAGTACAAGAGGTCAAAGTTTATAGACCTCAATGTTATTTTAACACAAATTCTCTTTTTTACACTGTTACAATTCCTTTTAGGAGACATATATTACACACACACATGTTTTAAGCTCATGCTTAGCTTTGCAGATGCTTATTAAGAAAAGAGCAGGGGGAATCATCTCTAATGTTACATTTTAGAGTAAATATTTTTGCCATGCTGAATCTGGGTGATAACTATCACCCAAAACGAGTCAGTTAATTCGTTTTATTTAAAACGAGTTAATGAACACATGCTTGTTGTATTAGAATTATGTGAAAACCGTCTTTTAAATCCAGAATTAAAGTAAGTCTTAGCTAGGCAAAATAAGAAATGCCATGTGACTGTCCTAGAGGTAACTTCCCTGAGGAACCATGGGAAATCAGGTTGGCTGCAGAATGGGGAACAACTTTTAAAAGAATCTAACCAGCTGTCCCAGGTTGACAATCTTTAGTACATTTAGATTATTCTACTGTGCCTAGTACAGTATATCCTTTGCCACTTTTTTGTTTGATTCTGGTAATGAAAACATGCCTAGTTTCATTTTTGTCTTGTTTTTGTTTTATCTTTTAGTATCTGAGGGTGTTCTTAAATGTCTCAGCCTTGCCATAAAAATGTGCAGTACTGGGCCACTTAGCCAGTTAGCAGCCTTCCCTAATTATCTGTAGTTTCAAAGGAAAGCCAAACCCAGGCATTTCCGATCCCTGCCTCTAAAGATACCCTTGCCATATTTACCAAGGACTCTTCACTTTCCAGCCTAATTCAAATAAATGACTAATTTATTAATTATCAAATAAATGATAATTGTATAAGGAAAAAGAGCATGTAAGAACTTTCCCATTTTGGTTTACCATCTGTAATAATCGCTTGTTGTTAGTGCCTATGGAGACTAAAGCAACTGCAGGCATAGCTTCTGTTTTATTTCCAGTGGTTCAACCAGAGTTTTCATCAGATAATTCATTGTACTGTTAGCCAAGAAGACAATATGAAAATATTTTTAAAAATTTCTAAAATGACCCTGGATTTTAATAGGATGGAGGAGGAACAAAATAATGATGAAGAGCACGGGCAGATCTGGGTTTGTCTGTGTAACCCTGCAAGCCTTGGGATCCACATCCATCCAGCATGCCAGGGAAGAATGCAGCTGAACTCCCAGTCCTGGCATTAACTTACAGGTGATCTTGGGAAAGTTACTTAGCCTCTTTGTGCTTCGGATTAAACAAGATAGTAGTTATCAGAACAATGTCTCATAGTAATGCTCAGTAAATAGTAAGAAAAATAGTAATAGCTATCTGTAAAACAGAATAGCATCTAAACCTTACAGAGATACTATGAGGGTTAAAGTGCATGTCAAGTACTTGGCTAACAGTAGAATGAATTATCTGAAGAAAACTCTGGTTGAACCACTGGTACACAGTAAAGTATTCAATAAATGGTAGCCATTATTAGGAAATATCTGGATCTAAAAGCCTTATAGTAAGATGACTTTAAATTGTATTTTAAACAGAAGTACATTATTTACAAGGAGAACTGAAAAAACGTAATTCAGTCTTCCAAAATGATAATGTTTTATAAAGCCAATAGTCACTGCAGAGTTTGCCAAATTCTAAAAAATATAAGAAAGCAGAAAAACTCTCATAATCCCAACACTCACAGACAACTGCCCTTCATATTTTGACATATAAACATCCATTAAAAAAAAATATTTCTTGCTCCATTTATTATTATTTTTAAAATACATAAAATGGGGCTGCCTTGTACTTGGGACTTAGGTTCTAAACTCAGCCTGTAAAGTGAAAATGGCATAGACTCAATTTTCCTTGGAAATCTCTTAAGCAGGCACCATGCTGGAGACCAACATACTGTTTTTCATTAAGTCCAAGCCAGCTGGGGGTCCTCGAGGTTTGGAACAGACTGCAGTCTGGCTAAGCACCAGATGTAGTAGTTGACTTGGTTTGGTTACGTTATACAAAATGACAGATCATTAAACACTAGAACCACATCCACCATGGCAAGGGGCTTACACTGACAGAGGTGCCCCCACCATGGCAAGGGGCTTACACTGACAGAAGTGCCCCTGCCAAATGAGGCTAAGGAAACAGCAGGTTGTCTCCCATTTCCTGCTTACTCCAGGGTGAACTATAATGTGTGGAGTGCCAGGTGAATTGTCTAAATGATAAAAATTGTCTCCCTGTTTCTCACTCTCTGATGAGCAAACACAGATAACTACAAATATGAAAAGCACCATGGTGTGACTCCTGTCATCAATGCACATGATATGATTTATTTTCTGCTTCTTGTACTTTATACACTCCTAGTATCTACTTTGGCATTTAAAACTCTAAACATTTAAAATTAGTACATGATATTATACAGATAGATACAGTATTAATTTTCTAATTCATTCCCTAATATTGAGCATTTAGGCTATTTGTAACTTTTGCTATTTGCTAATTATCTGTCCATATTTCATATTTTTCCCTTTAGGATGGATTCCTAGAAGTAGAATTACTGAAGAGGATATGTGTGAATGTTTTCAAGGCTAAATTGCTAAATTTAAATTTACTGCCCAGAAAAACCATCCCAGTTGACATTCTCACAATTAGTGTAAGTGCTTCTCTCATCAGGTTTTACTTTGAGATGTGAAAAATGATACCACAACAACTTAACTTCATTTTCTTTCATTATTAGTGAGGCTGACCTTTCCTTAAGAAACTATTTTGAACAACTTTATTTCCTTTTGTGAATCAACCATTCCTGCCTTTTGGTTGTTCAATTGTGATCTTTCTGCTTTTTAAAAAATGACTTGTATAAATTCTTTATATATTTAGTCTAACAGTCTTCTCACTTTGGGGAATATTTTCTCCAGTTCATTCTCAGTTGTTAATGGTATATTTAGCTTAACAAAGTGGTTAATTTTAAGTGGTCAAATCGTTCCTTTCTTCTATGATCCTTACTGCTTTTAAGGACCAGACAAAAGATAAAAATTCATCCATATTTCCTTCTATATTTTTGAATTTTAAAAGTTAGCTCCTTAATTCATCTGAATTCCTAGGTAGGAGCTGAGACTATAAATAGATTTCATTCATAGTTTAGCTATCTTAAAGCTCCATTTTTTGAACAATCTTTTCCTTCTCCATGATTTGTGATGCTTCCTTTAGTGTATATTAAATGTAGGTTCTGTTTTCCAACTAGCCTTCATCCCCACTCCCCTCTTTATTTTGCAATACCCTGAATGAGCAGGAGGCTCATTTCTGGCCTTTGATGCACACTTGGCTTCCTCTGCCATTCCATCTTAAAACATTTCTCTGGTCAACTCACTCTTCCACACTCCCTACCATGTCAACTCTTCTCAAGTTAGATTTCCAACACCCTTCCCCATTCTCTCCATTCTTAATCAAAGTTGCCCAGGGTTCTTTCCTGTGCCTTCTGTAGACTGGGAACCCTACAGTGCTTTTTTCTCAAATAGTCACTCCTTCAGCTGTATCCGTCTCTCTGGTGATCCCACCCTTCACCTCCATGGCTTTTAAACACTTTCAGGCCTCTTACACTTAAAACAACCAGTCTCTCTCTCTCATTGCCCCTTCAACTAAATTCGCATCTTCCCACCATCACCACTAGTAGCTAATTCTTGGGGATCCTTCTCTCCTTCCATTTCTTCTTCTACCTAAATAGCTGTCAATAAGGACAAATTACATGTGGTTAGAGCCAATGAATAGTCTTAAGTTCATGTGTCTTTTGACCTCTCCACAACTTGCAGCACAGGTGACAACTTTCTCTCACTTGTCTTCTAAGACATTCCACTCTCCTAGTTCTCTTCCTTCCTTCCTACACATCTGACATCTCCTTATCTTTCTCCTCTGCAGGCTCATCTTCTTAATAGCTTGGTTCTCGACTCTCTCCCCTTCTTACCTTGCAGTCTCTCCCTAGAGATCATGTTCTCCACCAGTTAATCAACTTGGACTCCTCTCCAACACCTTTTCAAAATGTGATCTTGTCACTTCCCTGCAATAAACTATTCAGTGGCACTTCAGGATAAAGACAAAAAAAACAAAACAAAACAAATACCAGAACAAAACATAAAATGACTTACCATGGCCGACAAGCTGTCCTGTGTCAGCGCTCTACCCCAACTCCCTACACTGGCCGCACCTGCCTCCATTCAGTCTTGGTGTTTTATCTATACCCAATACATTTGTCCTTGAGGATGCTGTTCTCCATGCCTGAAATGTTTGTCTAGTTAACTACTGGATCTGAGTGTCAGTTTCTCAGGGAAACCTTTGAATTTCATGAGTAGATAAAGTTCCCTGTCCCTAGAAAAGGCTTTTACAGCACCATGGGATCGTTCTTCTACACCACCCATCGTGGCTGCAAATGTTCACATGTGTATTTCTGTCTCACAGTAGTAAGCTCCATGAAGGTGGGGGCTATGCCTTTTTATACCCTTTTGTGTTCCAATGAATTAATGAATTGCTTCTCTACCCTTTATCTGGCTGTCATCACTGACTCGAGCAGGCATTCTGGGCAGGTGACCCTCCTGTTGCTCTCAGGTAGCACCCTGCCTTTGACCCTACTGTAGTATTTACACACTCTTATCTGTTCTTCATTCACTGAACTATTAAGTTTTTTTAAGTTCATGCTGTGTGTCAGGAATTAGGTTAGGCATTAGCTCTTGGGCTGAAACAACACTACATAACTTCTTTGGATCACAGAGAACCTGAAGAGAGCCACAGACCCTCTTTCCAGAAAAAATCCCCACACCCACAATGCTTTGCAAATGATTTCTGTAGTATTCATGGACCGCCCTGCACTCCAGCCATGAACCTGCACTCCAGCCATGAACCTGCACTAGATGGCAAGTGCTAGGAGACCAGGAATGGAGTCCTGTTCTGCTATATCCCCAGCATTCAGCAAAGAACTTGCTCCACAGAGAAACAAAATCAGTATCTGTACATTGAAACTGAATGAACAAAACAAGGTCATGAGACAACTTAATGTAGTGGGTAAAACTGGGGGCTACTGGCACCAGTCTGCCTGGGCCTAATTATTGGCCACTAGTTGTTGTGTGACTTGAGGAAGTTTCTTTACCTCTCTGTGCCTCAGTCTGATCACCAGGAAAACGGGAACACTACCTCACTGGGTAATTGTGAAGTTTAAATGCAGTAATAATAATGCCATAAATCAGAGTATTCAGAAAACTTGTCTGTGAAGTGACTTGTGAAAGGCTGCACAGCTAATAAATGGCAGAGCTTGGATTCAAACTGAACAGCATGACTCCAGGGTCCTGCACTACTGCCTAACACATGTCAAGGGCTTATTAGACTAGTACCTGGTTCTCAATGAACATCACAGCTATCAATATTCTAAAGAAGCTCAAGTTATATTGTTAAGAACAAGTCAAGAATTCAGTTTAAAATAACTTTCATGGCTTTCCACATACACCATGGTTTTGCATATTTTTAAAGATTTTTACCTAAATTTCCATGCATTTTAAGCCAAGACTGTGCAAATGAGCAACAAATATCAAAACCCCCTTTGCAGCGGATTATTACTCATAAACATACACATGCATCCATCCTGATAGACTTTAAAAGTTCCTTAAGGGCAAGGGCTGTAGTTTCCAGTCACTTCTGTATCCCACCAGCAATTCGAGTTTAAGTTTTGGTTGTCACACATGTTTTAGAGAAAGTAAGCTATATTAAAAAAAAACCTCTGCAGTTAGGACTTTGAAATAATAGGCACTTGGACTATTTGAAAGTTTAGTTCACAAACTTCAAAAGACTCAGCCAAATACATGCCTTGTGCCCAACACATAGTAATGCTCTTAGTAAATGCTAAATAACAACAGGAGCTAGTCTCTGAAGCGCCATGTTTTCTTTAGCATTTTAGAGTTCTGCAATCCAATTACAATAAGCACAATTTTCATACTTACATACTTCCTCGTCTCGTCTTCACCACAGTTAACTTCAATTAAATTCTAGTTTTATAACATGTCTGAGCAGGTGACAGTTTCAAATTAACGCCAATATTTATAACCATGGAAAAACGAGAGCCCTAGGCAGAGGATCTCCTGGGCGGACCCAACGGCCGCACATTCACATTAAGCCGGGCCTTGGAAACTTCCGATCGGCGACGCCCGGGAATCGGCCTCGCCTGGCAGGCTGAGCGCACCAGCTGCGGCAGCGAGCAGGTCCGCGGTGGGCGACCCAGACCCGGAGTTGGCCGCTGTGCAGCTGGTCTGAGGAACACCCCCAGGGGCAGAAGAGGTGACTCACCTGGTGGCGTTCGTCCGCGCAGGGCGCAGAGTCCCGAGTCTCTGGCTTTGTCCTTCCTCCCTCGGCCGACGTTACCTAGGGCTCGCCGCCTTCCCGAGCCTAGGGCCTGGTTCCCGAGCGGCTTCCTGAAACTTGGTCCCGGCAGGCCCCGGATTTCCCTCAGCAGCGGCACCATGCCACCAGCCCTTTCCGCCGCAGCCAATGGGCACACGGGAGACAGGTGAGCCCGCGGCAACTCCTCGATGTCAGCCAATCAGAACGCGGGATATGGGCGACGTACATTCCCCAACAAAACCGCGGGGGAGGAGCAGGGCGAGGGAGGTCAGCTGGCGTGGGAATCGGCTTCTCAGGGATTAGTTCTTTGTGCCATTAACTACAGCCTCTGGCATTTTCACACCCTTTCCTTACGAACATTTTAGGCAACTGGAGTCTCCTTACTAGCCCGTATGCAAGGAAAAAAGTAGAAATCACCCCGAGACCGCTGTATCCCTGACATAGCCATTCAGAATTCCCCCAAATAAATCAATAGGTAAAGACCCGAGGAACAAAAGATTTGTAGTTAAAAACAAAACCAAACATCTCTGGAGCATATCAACCACTGTGAGAAGCAAGCACTATTCCTAAAAAGGAATAAACGCTTCCCCGATTGTGGAGAATTTATTCACGATCTTGCAAGAAGGGGCGCCCAACCAAAATGTGTGTGGGGGGTTGGCGCCCAGAGCAAGAGACCCAGTAGTATCTATTCCCAACGCCTAACTAGCAAATCCCCTTTCTCCAGTGGTTGGATACTTCAGAGGTTACATTCTATTCACAAGCCTAACTAGCCCGCAAATTTGAAACATGCAGCCCACCCAAATTGGAAACATTTGGAAAAAAAAGAAGTCTCCTGCACAACATTTGAAACAAGTCTCCACCCCTCTTTCCTTTGTTCTTTAACTGCAGAGCCAGTCTGAGCTAGTTTGGTAACAATTTATGAAGCTATTTTAGGAACCTCTACCCCCCCACACACACCTCCACCTTGCAAGGACATTGGGTGTATAAACAGGAGGACCGGCAACCGATTATAGCTTGGCTTCTTGACCCTCTGTCATTCCCCTGAGCTGCCCCCACCCTATGTGAATCTAATTCTCACACCACCACCGGTCATCCCCAGAATCCAGCAACTGTGTCTGATTCATACTTTAAAAGCCTCCTTCCCCATTCTCCCTTTTTGTTCTCTGCCACCTTCACCCGAACTTCTTAAGTCAATCTCAGTGTCTCTCACATTTATTCCCTCATTTATCCATGGAATTAATAATTTAGGTAAGCCTATTAAGTGCCAAGCATGTGAAAGAGCAACTGAGAAGACAGGGGTGGACGACATAATGGGGAGTAAGACATTCTCTGCCCTCATTGAGCTTACATTCTAGAGGAGGAAAAAGACATTAACAATAACATGATTAATCAAGACCAGAGTTAAGTTTCCAAGGAGAGTGCCCTGACCCTGAGCCTAGCTGTCCTGTTTCTCTGTGGTGATGAATGAAGAAGGCTGACGTTTTCCCTGGCCTATGGTCTCTGCCTTAGTGTGTTCACAGCACACTGTGCAGTTCTAGACTTCCTCATACCTTCTGGAGCTCCTTGTGGATACTGTCTTCCTATGCAATATGCCTGGCACAAAGAAGGGACTCAGGAATGGTAACAAAATCTTTGAGTCTCTACCTTTAGTACCCAGCTTGTGTTCATGAGACTTTGTTGAAAAGGAACATCTGCACTTTGATTGCACAGAGTAGCAGCAAGGATCCTGGCTCCTCATCTCAAGTTCAATTCTCATCTCCAGGATATTCTACAGTTAACTGAGAAGCTAATACAGGATAGGTGGGTTCTTGATTAGTAACCGTTCTACTTCTGGGTCACCTTTATACAAAAACCCTATGATTTATGGATTTACTGAATACTTTTTCCTAAAATACAAGAATTTGAGGTCCAGACTAACCAAGTATTAGGGTGCTAGCAGCTTGTACCACAGCTCCATGTGATTGTGTGAGGAATGACAACTACATATGACCCTGTGCATTGTAACCAAAACTTGAAAGTTTATTAAATAAATGTTAACTTATGTTCTCTCCATCTCAAGTATTAAACAGTGCATTTCTAGAACGACACAGTAAAAACAATTGGATGGAGAAATAGGTAAAAGAACCTACTATTATGCATATTATCTACAAGACAATTAAAAAAACAACAACATATGTTTGAAACTCTGGGAAGATCCTGAAGTTTCTAGCATGCAAAAGATACACTAAAAATGACACTGATATCACTGTCTTTTATATCCCAAATTTACTTATTTAAGTGAATGTAAAAAATGCAAGTTGCATTCATCAAAAGCTTACTTCCCTCGACTCAATTTTTCCAAATTGCACAGCACAGTTTTTGGAAATAAGAGTTCAATAAAAGGTGAATAACAGGTTTAAATCCCTCAACCACTGACTGGCCTATCTTGTAGGATTTTAGGACACTAACTCTTCTAGTCAGGGGGAGAACACTGTAGTCAAATATAGTGCATTTCCCAATAGGGGCACATTGACTGTTACCTCTCTTTCCCTTTTAGTGCTTCTTCTTAGCTATGTTTTAGACCAAACTGAAAAAGGTTTTGGAAAACACATGCATACACACACACACATACATAAATACACAACAAAATCCTAAAAGAGAAAACAAAATATTTTTACATTTAAAGTAATATATATCAATGCCCCTGATTAAAGTTTTCTTTTATTAAAATGCTTATGTTGTGAGAATAACTAAGTGCTGCAAGGTGGGTGAAGGTGGTGGAAAGGATAAGCTCAGAGTCATGTATGTCAGCAGAAGGAAAGTTGGAGGTTAAAAGATGGGAGTGTATAAAACTGTTAATCTTGTGGTGGACAATGTCCGTGATTAACTATACAAATATTAGAAATCTCTCTCACGAACGAGAACAAATGTATCACACTATAACTAGAAGTTAATAATAGAGAGGTATACAGGAAAAAAATATATACCTATTGCAAACTATATTCTACAGTTAGTAGTATTTTAACATTCTTTCATCAAGAGTAACAAATGTACTATACCAAAACTATGAATCAATAATGGAGGGGGGTGTGGTTAGTGGTATGGGAGGATTTGAGTTTCCTTTTTTTGTTTTTATTTCTTTTCTGGAGTAATGTAAATGTGCTAAAAATTGAAAAAAAATTAATTTGTGTTGATGGATGCACAACTGTATGATGGTACCATGGGCAACTGATTGTACACTTTATATCTTTGGACAGTTGTACGGTATGTGAACAATCTCAATTAAAAAAATATATATATATATATATACACAGATGCTTATTCATTCACGTTAAAACTGACCCCCCCCCCCATGGGGATGGTAATCCCAGGCCTATGAATTTCTCAGTCTGCACAGTGCAATGTGGTCCAGAGAATAGGGTGTGAAGTACAGGTATCATTAAAAACAATTAAAATAGCACTCATTAACAGTGGTAAAAAAAGATAAAAGACACAGATTTTTTCCCCTCAGTAACTGCATTTGTTGATCATTGTTAATTCACTATCATATTTTTCGTATTAAAAAAAATGAATATAATCACAAAATATTATTGCTTCTGAATTTTTTGCTCAAATTTATCTTAACAATTACTTTTAATATAATTATCATACTGAACATCCATCACTAGTGGAGATGGGAAAACAAAAAGCCACTGGTTGTAATTAAGAATGGCAAAAGGTAGCCTAATGGGTAACAGTAAAGGGGGAATAATAATAGTAGTAATAGTAATGTAGTTCACCAGAGCTGTGGTATTCAGCTATGCAGACTGTGTGCACTGCGTAATCTGGGGAGCTATGCAACACTGCAGACTTGTAGCTAACATTTATTGAGTACTCCCCCAAATGCCAGGCACTGCTTATGGGCACTTCACATGGAACTGAACTATGAAGCAAGTACTACTATCATCCCCATTCTATAGATAAGAAAAAGGAAGACACAGATGGTTAGGAACTTGCCTGAGATCTCAAAGCTAATAATGAGTGGCAGAGCTAGACATCTGACTCCAGAGCCCAATACCTTCACTGTTACTATCACAGTACCTCATAGTTACAAGCCCCTTCATCTGAAAAGCCTCCTTGGTTTTAAAACTCTATTGGAGATAATTTTACCTTTAAAAAAAGTATAAAATATTTGGAAGACAACAGTCTTACCTGAAATGTAATTTTCCCATTTATGTTAGGAGTTCATTCAGAATAGTGATGTATGGTTTATTTAGAATCTGTTTCTGTAGTTTCTAATCAAATCTCACATACCAGTGCTTTTCTCTTACCAAAAGAAAAAAAGGCAAAAATAAGTAAATAGGAAATAAAAAACCACTAACTACACAAGATTCCATATTTGCATATATTTTAATAAGAAGGTCACTTTAGCTGTAAATGAACAAAAAAAAAGGGAGACAAGGAGAACATAATACATGAAACTAACAATTCTGGGTCAAAACAGGCATACAATAAGATTTAAAGCACATATAATTGTGTTAACAGAGGCTACGACTACCAATTTTGATTACAGACATTTTCTAAAACATTATTATCGAAGAGTTGCAAAGATAAATCAAACAATGATGTCAAGAAAATTCTGTCCTAAAATTTTAACAAAGTCTTTTAAGAAAGTCTAAAAACCACACTGACTCCATTATCCCACATTGACTCTCAAAACTTTGATTTTATATCAGGATGTAAGTTTGCAACTTTACCATACATGAAAAATTATCAAAAATATATTGATGGGTCTATACTAATTGTGACTGATATTTACATTAAGCAAATTCTTTTACCAAGTTCTTTATATACAAATTACCATTTATCCTATGTGAAATTCATTAAAAAGTTAAAAACCACAGAAATGTTGTTAGAAACAATGTATTGCAAAATGTAACTAATTTCCATCAATGAAGGACATTTTAAAATAATTTAACTGAAAAAGTCTTGAATTTCCCATCAATTTCAGCTGGAACAGGATTCTCCTGAATGTTTTCTGTGATTAAAGGGGAAAAACAATTAGGTAAAGTTTGGTTGCAAGGAATTAAATGATAAAAACTTGATCTGTGTTTACCAATCTTCAAGAAATTTACAGTCTAATTAGGCTGGCACAAAAAAAACTAAGTAATAAAAAAATACAAACAGTTTAAGATAACTGAAGAAACAAAAAGTCTCTAAAAACTGGCAAATACATTTTTGTGTTCATTTAAACCACAAATCCATTTATACTAGGATTATAGGCATGGTTTTTTCATACTTACAAAATGAGCCAGCATTTTTGAAAATTTAAACTATTCCCAAACTGGAAAGAATTTAGGTTTTAGAAGTTTCATAGTAGATAAAAGAAATCTGGAAACATGTAAGAGGCAAAGATTTGGGAGAAAGTTCATAAAGGCATTATATTAACACTATAAAATTAAAAGGCTGCTTCAATTAAAAGTTTTAGACTCATGGCAACACTTTAAGAAAATGACAGAGATGTCCTTTTTAAGAAAAAACTTGACCACAATATCATAAGCTTTTCAAATTTAAAGATCATGGATTCAGGACAACCATGAAACTGAGTGCAGCACTTTGTCCATTTTTCTCGTCTAGTAATTAACTGATTTTGTAACAATCACTTAAAAATTTAAACTTCAGATTCTCTGCTTTGAAAACAGAGATTAGTTCCATTTTGGAAATCATCTTAATCTATGTTAACTATACACTCTGTGACAGTTTGGATGTATTATACCCCCCAAAACACCATGTTCTTTGATGCAGTCTTGTGGGGGCCAATGTATTAGTGTTGATTAGATTGGAATTCTCTGATTGAGTGATTCCATGGAGATGTGACTCAATCAACTGTGAGTGAAACATTTGATTGGATAATTTCCATGGAGGTGTTGCCCCACCCATTCAGGGTGGGTGTTAATTTGATCCCTGGAGTTCACACACAGAAAGACCACAGAGCAGCTAAGAGTGACATTCTGGAGAGAGCTGCAACTTAAGAGAGACATTCTGAAGACAGCTGTTAAAAGCAGACTTTTGCTCTGGGGAAGCTAAGAGAGGACAAACACCCCAAGGGCAACATTTTGAAGAACCCACAGGAACTGAGAGAGGAGACAGAATACAACCTGGGATCAGCAGATGCCAGCCACGTGCCTTCCCAGCTAACAGGTTTTCCTGGATGCCATTGGCCTTCCTTCGATGCCTTACCTTGAACATTTAATGGCCTTATTTGTAACCAAATAAACCCCCTTTATAAAAGCCAATCCATTTCTGGTATTTTGCATTCCGGCAGCATTAGCAAACTGGAACACACGCTGCTAAAGCCAAGAAATAAAGCTCTAAAATATTTACCTAATTAGTGCTCTGTCGCTGTACTTTTGGACCAATACCCTGCGTCTCCTCTTCTTGACTAGGGCGTTTCCCACTGCTAAGACCGATGCCCATGGAGCTTCTTCCTATAAATTAAAAAAATGTATATTTAAGACAGAAAAGGTGATGAAAATAATGTGCTCGAATGCTTTATTCTTACCTTGCTTTAAAAGGTGAGTTTGCTGACTGTCTCCATGAGCATAATGTAAAATACCACTCCCTTGAGAGCAACCTATTGATATTTAAAACACAATAAAATTACTTACACTAAATTCCAAGTTACATGTATTGAACTACAAATCCAATTTTTAGTACTTGGATTTAAGGTCTTTTACGCCGCTAGGACTAAATCACAATCCTCTGTGTGAACCAAAAATCACGTCCAAATTAGAAAACTTAAATTTAGGCTCATAAAAATGATGACAGCTCAAAGGAAAATCTGCTGGTAATCTTTTTCTAAAAAACATTTTACTGGATAACAGCTATTAAAAACTTGACCTGAAGGGAAAACATAAGGGCAACAGTGAGATATACAGACTTTCTTCACCCCCTTGTCCCTTGCTGCCTCTCCATTACACACTGCCTTGGTTATAAGGGAATAAGGGTCTATCAATGACAGTTAATTCAAATCACACCCAGCAGGGAGAAGACAAAGACTATCTGGCAGTTACCTAGCCTGATCAGTTGTATCAACCCTTCTAACAAAGAAGCCAGGAAAACAGATTGGCTAGCACACACAAGTAGGTTTTAGAGAAACATTTTTATTAGTGTGTCCAGGTTATGGGAAAATGTGAGCACTGGTCCCTAAAGAGGTCAGTTCATGACTTGAACAGAATATATCTCAAGACAATCTACTTATTTCTGCTTTAATTACATGCTCATCAAGATCTTTCTGGATAAAGAATTCAGTTCTTCAGATAACTTAAAATAGGAAAAGTGGATGTGCTGGATCAGGATGCAGCTTACCCTCACTACAAAGAGATATCCCCACTATAAATTAATAAACCAGTGCTCTCTACTGATATTTTGATAAGGTATTAAAATTTCTAGCTGCCATTCATGGAATGGTCATCTCCATACTGAAAATGTTCAGTCTTTAGACTTGTAAGGTTGAAGGTCAGAGTCTGGACTAACCGCAAATTCCTGGTCTTACCCACCAGCAGGGCTTCTCCTAAGAGCGACACTTGTCTCTGTATGGTACTGTACAGCATAACACTTCCACAAATACATTTTCAATTACCATATTTATCCATATTTTGCATATCTGTTTGATGCCCGTTTAACCTAGGGACTATTCCAAGTATTAGGGATACAAATATTACTAAAACGTGGGTTCTGCCAGCAACATAGTGAAGACAGACAAATTTGTTAATCACGAAGTACAAAGAAGGGGGTTACTAGGTGCTGGAATGGATGTCAGTACAGGATACAGTGGGGACTCTGAAGGAAAGAAAGGTCACTTTTAATGCAAAATTCATGGAAGTGCCCCTTGGGCCAAGTCATAAACTAGTCACCTTAAAACTTGATATCATCAGTGCTATTCTTCTAATTCTAAGATAAATGAGAATGCATTTCAAAAACAAATATTAAGCAAAAGAAATCAGATACAAAAGAATACAAACTATGACTCAATCTCTATAAAGTTCACAATCAGGCAAAACTAATATACAGTACAGAAATCAGGAAAGTGATTACATTGAGGGGATATTAATAAACTCAAAAAATATATTAGGAATTTCATTAAGATGTTATTTTATTTCTTTAAAGAAACGTATCATAGGTAGGCACCTGGGATCTTCCATAGAATTTAGGAAGTTCCTAAATTCATGAATACCACTATAGCCTTCCCCACTTAACTTACCCATAAAATGTAGTGAATTTTAATTCCATGAGAATAACAGCGTAAGAGACAATGAAAACAGAACTTTGCTGATCAATTGGTGTGTTACTAGCTTTAGTCACAAAAATCACAAGTCCTTATATTCATTTGTATTTTGGGTCATTACAGGAATTAAATTTCAAAATGCCAAGAATATATAATATGGGAATCCTAGAATGCAAAACACTTGTTTTTGTAAAACGTTTAAAAAAAAAAAAAAAAGTTTTGCAAGGGCAAGGGCTTAGTTCATCACTTTCCCCAAATATTAAGCTATCAACAGCCCCAAAAGGATTTTCCAATTATAAAATTCTGACCTAAAAATTACTGTGGGGAAAAAAAATTGCAGAAAAAAGTTACTGAAAGGAAACATACCAAATTTTAATAATGTCTACTGGATAGAATTATGGGAGATTTTTATTCTTCCTCTTTTCTACTTTTCTGAATTTTCTAAATTCTCAATAGTGAACAGGCATTTAAAAAAACAGCTTTAAGGTATAATTTACATACCATAAAATTAACCCATTTTGAGTGTTACAATTCAAAAATTTTTAGTAAATTTACAGTGCTGTGCATCTATCACCTCAAAAGATCCCTAAAGCCCTTTTGCATTCAATCCCCATTATTACTCCTAGCTCAAGGCAACCAATAATTACTTTGTCTCTAAAGATTTTCCTTTTCTGGATATTTCATATAAATAGAATCATGCAGTATGTTGTCTTTTGCCTCTGGCTTCTTTAACTTAAAATGTTTCCGAGGTTTGTAGAAGTAGTTTGTATCAGTATTGTGTTCCTTTTTATGGCTGAGCAATATTCCATTGTATGGATATACCACATTTGTTTATCCACTCACCAGTAGAAAGACATTTGAACTGTTTCTACTTTTTGGCTATTATCCATTCACCAGTAGAAAGACATTTGAACTGTTTCTACTTTTTGGCTATTATGAATAAAGCTGCTGTATGAATATTCATGTACAAGTTTTTTTGTGAATATGTTTTCTTTTCTCTTGGGTAGATACCTAGAATTAGAATTGCTAGGTTGTTTGGTAAATTTATGTTTAACTTTTTAAGAAACTACCGAACTGTTTTTCAAAGTGGCTATACCATTTTACCATCCTCCTCCAATTTGTGAGGGTCCAGGGTTCTCCGCATCCACTACAACACTTGTTCTTGTCTGCCTTACTTTAGCCACTCTAGTGGGTGTAGGCTGACCATCTTGTCCCAATGTGCTCAGGACATTACAGCTTTAGTACTGTCTAAGTCTGATGTCCCAGGAAACCCCTCAATCCCAAGCAATCAGATGGGATAAGCACAGGGCAAGAAGGGATATGCCTCAGAAGTATGTACGTTCTTTCAAAAGGAGCAGAAACCTGAGGGGAGAAATGCTAAACCACACAGTCCAAATCCTAAGGAATTTTTCCAAAATCATTCCCATCTCCAGGTCTAGAATGTTCTCTCCCTCATCTGCCTCACTGCATCCCCCATCTTACAAGAAAACTTCCCAAGTTCCTTTAGCCCTCAGTGGTCTCTCCCTGTTACCCTACTGCATATATAGGCAGAATCTTACAAGTTTTTTCTTTTTTTTTTCATTTTTTTTTTTTCTATCCACATTCCCATTTAGACTGTAAGCTTTGTGTGGCTTTTAGGTCTTCTAGGTCTTTTGAAAGCCCCACAGCACCTAGCTACAAAATATGCTATACACAAATAGCTTTATGATTACAGTAATTTCAAGATTTATTAATTCTTCTATTACATTATAACTACCATATGTTTATAAATTTGTGAAGAAAAAATTATTTCCATTTGACTTGCTACCATAATTAGCTTTTGAAGATAATTCCAAATAAAGGACACAAAGTTGAGTGAACTAAGAAGCAATGTGTACCATCACTGGCCACTAGGGTAAGCACCTGGAGCCTGCTGCTTCCCACCCCTGTGCTATCTGCCTGTTATCCTAGTGCTTCACCGAGTTCAAGTCCATTACACTCCTGTGCAGGCTGAGAAAGCAGGCTGTGAAATGAACAGGGGATTTGAAAGAATTTTTGAAACAATATCTTGTTGAATTTTATTTCATATTGTTGGAGATGCTGAGAAAGAAAATTTCTGAAGTATAATGCCATTTTTGGCAACTATTTGATGACTGCTGGGTTAAACAAATTCCAGTAATAAAATATTTTATTTTGTAAACAATATATCTGCAGGAGAGGCCCAGTGATATGGGTAAAAAATATACGAAATTTGGGGCTCTGAATCCTACCTCAATTCTTTACTAACTGTGAGACCCTGGTTAAGTTACTTGACCTTTCTAGCCTTATTTCCTCAAGCATAAAATGAGGATCCCATCACCACTTCTCCCAGAAAGTTATCGTGGGAATGTAGAAAAAAATTCCCTAGTACCTGGCACAAAGTAGGCAGCCAAAAAGGTGAGTGTATCTGTTCTTCTCTCCCTAAGCTAATTCTTGGAAGACAGAATACACGTTGTCATGAGAATGGAGGATATTTCTGCAATTTTTTAAAGGTTTTATACTTAATACCAATTTAGATCATCTGGCCTTTTTTTTAAATAAGCATTTGTCAAATGCTTCCTTGCTTTAGCCAAATTAATTAGCTTCAAGCTATTTTTGGTTACAGCCTTTGAAATTGGTATAATGATTAAAATTCCCAATATATACTGCTTGAAAAAGATTAAGATTAAAATAAAAAAAAAGATTAAGAGTAAAAAATAAGCATTCTGAAAACATGAGATTTGAATTCCATTTTTCCCTTAAAATTGCTCTCCTCATTTAGTTTGCAACTTGATCCAAATTCTACTACATGTAATAACGCTTTCCATCTCTAAAATATCACTAATAGAGTGAGGGGATGTGTGTGTGTGTACATGTGCACATGAATCCATGTGTAAAAAAACACAATTATACTAATTTTAAAGATAGATTTTTCTAAACAAATTACAGTAAAATTCAAAACAATATATCTGCATATCAATCCCTTTATGTTAGTAAGTACAGACATGTCCTTTTTACTCACTTCCACTGCTGCTACAACCTGGAATATTTTCTCCAGGAGAATAACCCATGAGGCCTCCATTTCCATTAGGATTAGAAGGCACTGACGCAAGAAGACCTAAAGGGAAAAAATTTCCTATTAAATTAAGGTCAAGATCAAATTCAAGAATATGTACATAAACAGTTGTGCAAGAAACTGTTTAAAGGCAGTTACTGACATACCCAGTCCTCTATATCGTGAAAGCTGCTGATAGATCTGTTTCATCCTTTCAATATTCAAACGACTTGCCTCAGCATGGTTCACCATTGGTTTAGGATAATTAACTCCGATCAAACATTTGGCTACCTTTTGGATACCTTCTGGTGCATTCCAGGGATCATAGATATATTTTGCAGGGAAGCCTCTCAGGACAGGCAAATAACGCCTTTTGGGAGAAAGAAGAAAAATTATTAGTAAAATGCATTTTAACTTGCTTTTGTCTAGCCTAGTCCCAGCTCTTGTTGATACCTGCTTTTGTAACGGTAACCACTTCACCTTCCCTTGTTTGAATCCATAAAAATGCTAAACTCCTTAGACTTGGGGAGACAGATTTTTAGGCCGATAGGCCATTTGATGTCCTACTTTGAACTTAGCAATAAACTCTTTCTCTCTTTGAAAAATAGCATTGTAATCAAATTATCACAAACTATTAGCTATGAGCAACCAAACTGAAGCCAATATCACTTAAATGATGTGGTGACCTTTTTCCTTATCTGCTGCCCATCCAAGTAGGGAATATTTTAAGTGTTGCTTAAATATTAAAAGCGTTTCCTGGGTTAACTACTCCAAACTGAACAATAATCACCCATGATTTACCTGATATAGTCTCCATTGGGATCTGTTCTCCTACCAAAACCAACAGGACAATAGCAGTGAAAAAATTGTTGGAAAAAAGAACTACAAGACAGCCACATCCAACTTCCAGCATTTATGCTCCAATCGGCATCAAGCAATAATTCTTCAAATACCTTCAGAAGTAACAATATCCAATTAGTCTGCACACACATAATTCTCAAAGTAAGCATTTTCCAAGTCACTGCAGATCACAACTCAAGGCAAAAACAAAACAAACAAACAAACAAAACAAAACAAACCTCAAAGCAAAGAGAATCTAGTACAAAGCTGTAAACTTAAGCATTATTAAAATAGCTTCCTTGTATATGTTCTATAAAATTCTATAGGAACCATTTCAGGAAAAGAAACATATTGGTACTATAAATAGATTTCTGAATAGAATTTATCTTTCTAACCTTTGCAGTGTTACTGCATAGTGAGTGTAACTGGGAGAGTAGTTGAAAAAAATTACTCAAGTCACTGATTTGAGATCAAAAAATGAAAAGAAAAAAAAAAAAAGGCAAAGAAAAGCAATAAACCACTTTAAAGAAAGCAAAAATGCTACCAAATAAATAACCAACAAAAACTCAGAAATTTGGTACACTGGCCTACAAAAAGGGAGCACCTAAATATAAATGACCTTTAAAATTGCACTAATGTCATATAATTTTAACTTGGAATTCCTTGATCCAAAAGAGAAACAGAATTTAAAAAGTGGTTTTTAAAAAATTCATTAAGTATGTGCTATACATCTACTTTGTCTACAACTTTGTACTAGGAAATATAGGAGATGCAAAAATATAAAGGATCAGAAATGGTCCTTGGGTAGGAAACTTATAATATAACCAGGAAAATAAAACATATATGTAAGTCCTGCTATGCAAAGCCACAAGAAGATGTTACAATATTTAGTATGTTTCAAAAGTTGTGATGGTGAAGTGAGGTAAAATGACTTATATTTGAAAATTCATAATAGAAATTTAAGAACTCTTGGGTGTCTCCTTTTTGAAAAGGCACAGAAATGACTACCTATGAATATATCTATCCAATAAGTCCAGGGTATTAAATCTTAAGTTCCTTTGATGGGCTAGCTAGTTTACAGTCATTGCAATGACTTTAGGTTCATTAATTTAGCCAGCTGTCATCATTTCTCTTGTCTAACTACACCATTCTGGTCTCCCAAAGTCTGCCTGTCCTGAGGCAACTAAATGATTTGTCCCCTGGAAAACTAAATTATAAATGAATCTAACATAATAGACAACTTCTAGGACTTATTTTAATAAGCTATGGATTCCTTCTAAATAAGACCTTGCTGCATTTGTTAGAAGAATAGTTACCTTCATTCCTTCTTCCCAACTAATCCACAGGTCACCTCGTGTCAGGAAGCAAGCAACTGCATGTCTGGCTAAATGGTGAATCCAACCCTCTTGACGAAGTTGTGTCATGATGGCATCAATCCATGGAAAACCTGTCCGGCCTTCTGCCCATTTGGCTAAAGCTTCAGGATTCTTATCCCAAGGAATCTGAACACAGATGGGATTTCCTTCCATTTTATCAAAGCGTGGATTATTTGTTGCTGCTGTATAGAAAAATTCACGCCATAATAACTGCCCATAAAGGGAAAGGGGAGGAGAACTGTTCTTCTTTACCTGAGATTAAAAAGCCAAGAAATATTATCAATTTTTTTTAAAAAGTATTTTTAAAAATAAGCTCCAGTTTTAGATAATACCTTTTTGTAGAGATCTGTTAGTTTGAAGTAAAATAGTCGACATGACAAACAACCAAATCGCAGATAGGGACTGAGTCCAGTTGGGCTTGCCAGCAGGGAATTTGCATTCATTCGAGGTCTTTCAAAGTTTGCCACCCAAGCCTTGAAAATATTCAGAGAATTACATTAACTAATTGCCTTTTCCATTTTAAAAGAGTGTTCAAAATTAATTTATATATCTCTTAGGGAATAATTTTTTTTTTTTATTATTCTAGCCATAAGCAACATGTTTTAATAAAAAAAAAGAAAAGATAAAAGTGATTTTTTTTATTTCAGTCATCCTAATGTAGCACATACTCATGTGAAAATAAGTTAGCGTCAAATTCCTAACACAAACCTGAGAGCACTTTTACTCTGTCTCTTTGATACTCTTAAGTTCAATGATACTTAATTGGTAAAGGCGAAACAGAAGAACTCTAACCTAGCATCAAAGTTATGGTCAGCAGATTCTAGGTTAGATAGAAGGAAAGAAGAGGTAGCATTGGTAGTAGCTAAAAGGGAAATAATTAGAGAAGGGAAAGGATATTTAAACAAAGAGAGAAAGTTGTCAATTTTCAAACAATTAGGTTTGTGCTGTATTAACTATTTCTTTCAATCCTCCTAACTTCAACAATCTATTTTTGTTTTTAAAAGATAGTGAAAAATTATTTTCAAGATGTCAGCTTGGAAATACGAGCATGGCCGTATTATCATACTTTTCTTTCCAAATGCCTTTCCAAACGTGTAAGTGCTTCAGTTTCTCCACCTGGCCACACTGCAGAGGGTAAGCCATCTGTATCAAAACCTAAAAAAAAAAGAAAAGAAAAAATACCATTTTTCTACAACTAAAATAATTTTTATTTAACCAAAATAATTGGGAGAACAAATTACTATACAGGAAAATTATGGGAGTAGCATGGAACTTATTTGAGGCGGCTGGATAGACCTTCATATACAGAGGATATTACAAGGTCTCTATTCTTTAGGACACTGAAAGGTGATAAGAATAGAACATGTGTTTATAGAACACATAAATAATGTACAGATTTATCACTTTTCAGTTTAAGGTTTCTTTTTGTTTTCCTTTCTTTCTTTTTTCTCCCCCTCCCCCCTCCCTTCCTAATGTAAAATACTTTACATAGAATCAGAAGAAGTGGGACTGTCTGAATGATTTGTGATTTATTAACTCTTAAACTCTACATTTATTACAATTTACACCCACCTAGTTCTTCCAGCGAAGGGACTCCATATTTCTCATCATGATCATCAGACAGAGGAGTTGCGCACTTTTCTATCATTTCTGGAGTAATTGTCTCTACTGGTATCTCTAGTGGCTCCATTTTGCTGATGAGAGTCTGGAATCTTTTATAAGTTAGAGGTGGTTGTCCACCATTGAGTTCTATGATCCTATTACAGGAGTTAGTAAAATACAGTTAGTAAAAAAAAAACAACAACAATATATTTTGGCTGAAAAAGCTTAAAATCGGAAGATAAAATTAATCACTTAATTCTCTAGAAGGTTAGCTTCTTGCATGGCCAGGAAACTTGCTTAAATCATTAGTGAGTCTAAAAATCAACCTCTTCATTTTCTAACATTTAGTAGAAATTTTGTAGCTATCAAAAATACAGAGTACGCAAATTCTAAAACCTTTAAAACAAGGGGTATTAATCCTTGTTAGGGGATCCTTGGTAGTTTGTATTATATGCTGTTTTGAATAACCAATTATTCTTTTCCACTATGTTTATTTCCTAGCATTTGGCCTTAATAAAGATTTACTGGTAAACTCAACTCTCTCATTTTAGAGATGAGGAAACTGAAACTTTTCAGGAAGGTTAATTAACTTGGTCAAGATCACATTAATGATAAACGGCAAATCAAAGTTTTCTTAATCCAAACCTAGTGCATTTTTCATTATATCAACTTCATCAGAAAAAAGTAATCAGAATAAAAAAGCTAGTAACTTTAATGTATTTTGCTTTTCTGTGATAATTTGACTTAATAACATAGGGTCATAATGAAATTTGCTGATTGTAACCATACTACTGAGGACACTGCTAATTACATAATGTAGCTGCAAAATGAGAACCTTAGGAAAAATGTTTTATATATGTTACATTTTTATATGATGGAATTTGTATGGTAAGCATTCACATTCAGTTCAATAAACACTAATTTTGTGCGTAATACTCAAGTCTCTCACTTAAAAGCAACTGCTCTTAACCTGTTTTGCTTCCTCCTTGCCATCAGCTTCATAAAGTTAAGCAAACTAGTAAACTACAAGGTAAGTTTACTACCAAAGGATATATGACTTCTAGCTTAGTATAAAGTAAGATCCTTGACCAAGTCCAATCATGATTTTTTGATACACTTGAAAAAGTATATAAAATTAACTAGCTTTTCATGTTACTTACATAATTAGCTTTGCCAACTTGATAAAATGTGTATATAACTAAAAAGGTAAAATAATTTAAAAGCTACATAAACTAACAAACCATCATCAGCACTTGCAAGGATGATGTATGGCTAAAGTTTTAATAAATTAATGAACCTTATGAATCTCCAAAACTCACTTAAATTTAAATTAAATTTGACCTTAGGATCTCTGTAGGACAAAGCATCATCATCGATTGTGTTCCATGGACTATGTTTTGAGAAGTATAGTTTTATGCCACTGTTCAGATGACCACAGGTATGCAAAATAATTTGCATCTGGATTTAAAATCCAGATAGGAAGAGAAGATATACATGAAATAAAATAGCATAAGACAACCATACAAAATATGTCAAGATGATTTATGGCTATGTATCATATAAACTATAAAATTAATAATGTTAAAAACCCAGAAGAGAAAGATCACAGTAGGCTGAGTGAGAATAGTCAAGGATAATTTTATGATACTCCTATTCAGTAACAGTTTGGAAACGAAATACTGAATATTTTTATCCTGTGCATTATGCCTATAATTTTGGTACCTGTTACTAGGTGAATAAAAATCACAGCCGCTAAATAAATAAATCAAATGCTAAGGCTTACATATTTAATTTATCCACAATCTCTGATGTATATATTGTTATTCCAATTTTCAAACTTAAGTCCCAGGTTTTAAAACTTACTTGTCTAGGTCATATAATGTATGTGAAATTCGTACAATGACTTCTACTCCAGCCTCAGTTGCCAGTTTCTTAATAGCTGCATCACGTTCCTTTCCAAAGGGCTCAGAATCATACTCAATTGAAAGTTTAGTAATGTTCCATTCCTAAAATAAGAGAAAGGGGCAAAAATGGTCACCAATTTCAATAACTTTTTTCTATCATAATAACAAAGGTTGGAAACAGTGAACAGCTCACTACATATAAAATGATTATACATAAATCAAACTTTGTTCAGGAAGAAAACACATAATTTATTAATTTAAAAATAGGTATATTACAAATGTTTACTCACTAAATTCAAGGCGTTGTGCTAGGCACTAGAAAATCTAGCAATATGTTTAAAAACCAGCTTCCTAAACTAATTGTATTTGTAAAGCACTTCACTTTTTCAAACTACTTGTACATACATTATCTCATTAGATCCTCAAAACCACCCTCAGAGTTTGGCACTTTGGTTGGTATCTCCATTTTGCAGATAAGGTTATTTCAGAAATTTAGGGACTTTCCCAGGTTCAACGAGAGCTGGAACCTGAACTTATGTCACCTGATTTTCTAAAAAATGATCTTTAACTAACCTTTGATAATTGCTATGGTATAAGCTGCTTTGCTGAGGTACTCCGTAATACATTATGTATATAAAATATTTTTTCTGATTACCAAAAATATGTTAACTGTGGAAAATTTGGAGATAGTATAACAGCTCCAATTTACTGAGTGCCAGGTGTTATATTAAGTTCTTTTTTTTTTTAATCTTCATTTTATTGAGATATATTCACATACCACGCAGTCATACAAAACAAATCGTACTTTCGATTGTTCACAGTACCATTACATAGTTGTACATTCATCACCTAAATCAATCCCTGACACCTTCATTAGCACACACACAAAAATAACAAGAATAATAATTAGAGTGAAAAAGAGCAATTGAAGTAAAAAAGAACACTGGGTACCTTTGTCTGTTTGTTTTCTTCCCCTATTTTTCTACTCATCCATCCATAAACTAGACAAAGTGGAGTGTGGTCCTTATGGCTTTCCCAATCCCATTGTCACCCCTCATAAGCTACATTTTTATACAACTGTCTTCGAGATTCATGGGTTCTGGGGTTGTAGTTTGATAGTTTCAGGTATCCACCACCAGCTACCCCAATTCTTTAGAACCTAAAAAGGGTTGTCTAAAGTGTGCGTAAGAGTGCCCACCAGAGTGACCTCTCGGCTCCTTTTGGAATCTCTCTGCTACTGAAGCTTATTTCATTTCCTTTCACATCCCCCTTTTGGTCAAGAAGATGTTCTATGTCCCACGATGCCAGGTCTACATTCCTCCCCGGGAGTCATATTCCACGTTGCCAGGGAGATTCACTCCCCTGGGTGTCCGATCCCACGTAGGGGGGAGGGCAGTGATTTCACCTTTCAAGTTGGCTTAGCCAGAGAGAGAGGGCCACATCTGAGCAACAAAGAGGCATTCGAGAGGAGGCTCTTAGGCACAACCATAGGGAGGCCTAGCCTCTCCTTTGCAGCAACTGTCTTCCCAAGGGTAAAACCTATGGTAGAGGGCTCAACCCATCAAACCACCAGTACCCTATGTCTGTGGTCATGTTAGCAACCATCGAGGTGGGGTAGGCCAATACCCCTGCATTCTCCACAGGCTCCTCAAGGGGGCACTACATATTTTTTTCCTTGTTTTTCTTTTTTTTTTTAACTTTCTCTTCTTTTTTAAATCAACTGTATGAAAAAAAAGTTAAAAAGAAAACAAACATACAATAAAAGAACATTTCAAAGAGACCATAACAAGGGAGTAAGAAAAAGACAACTATCCTAAGATAACTGCTTAACTTCCAACATGTTCCTACTTTACCCCAAGAAAGTTACCTAATATAGCAACATTTCTGTGAACTTGTTCCTACTATATCCATCAGAAATTAACAGACCGTAGTCATTCCTGGGCATCCCCAGAATGTTAAATAGCTTATCTGTTCTTCTTGGATTATTGTTCCCCCTTCCTTAATTGCTCTCTATTGCTAGTTCCCCTACATTCTACATTATAAACCATTTGTTTTACATTTTTCAAAGTTCACATTAGTGGTAGCATATAATATTTCTCTTTTTGTGCCTGGCTTATTTCACTCAGCATTATGTCTTCAAGGTTCATCCATGTTGTCATATGTTTCACCAGATCGTTCCTTCTTACTGCCGCGTAGTATTCCATCGTGTGTATATACCACATTTTATTTATCCACTCATCTGTTGAAGGACATTTGGGTTGTTTCCATCTCTTGGCAACTGTGAATAATGCTGCTATGAACATTGGCGTGCAGATATCTGTTTGTGTCACTGCTTTCCGATCTTCCGGGTATATACCGAGAAGTGCAATCGCTGGATCGAATGGTAACTCTATATCTAGTTTTCTAAGGAACTGCCAGACTGACTTCCAGAGTGGCTGAACCATTATACAGTCCCACCAACAATGAATAAGAGTTCCAATTTCTCCACATCCCCTCCAGCATTTGTAGTTTCGTGTTTGTTTAATGGCAGCCATTCTAATCGGTGTTAGATGGTATCTCATTGTGGTCTTAAGTTGCATCTCTCTAATAGCTAGTGAAGCTGAACATTTTTTCATGTGTTTGTTGGCCATTTGTATTTCCACTTCAGAGAACTGTCTTTTCATATCTTTTACCCATTTTATAATTGGGCCGTCTGTACTATTGTCATTGAGTTGTAGGATTTCTTTATATATGCAAGATATCAGTCTTTTGTCAGATACATGGTTTCCAAAAATTTTTTCCCATTGAGTTGGTTGCCTCTTTACCTTTTTGAGAAATTCCTTTGAGGTGCAGAAACTTCTAAGCTTGAGGAGTTCCCATTTATCTATTTTTTCTTTTGTTGCTTGTGCTTTGGGTGTAAAGTCTAGGAAGTGGCCGCCTAATACAAGGTCTTGAAGATGTTTTCCTACATTATCTTCTAGGAGTTTTATGGTACTTTCTTTTATATTGAGATCTTTGGTCCATTTTGAGTTAATTTTAGTGTAGGGGGTGAGGTAGGGGTCCTCTTTCATTCTTTTGGATATGGATATCCAACTCTCCCAGCCCCATTTGTTGAAAAGACTATTATGACTCAGTTCAGTGACTTTGGGGGCCTTATCAAAGATCAGTCGGCCATAGATCTGAGGGTCTATCTCTGAATTCTCAATTCGATTCCATTGATCTATATGTCTATCTTTGTACCAGTACCATGCTGTTTTGGCAACTGTGGCTTTATAATAAGCTTCAAAGTCAGGGAGTGTAAGTCCTCCCACTTCGTTTTTCTTTTTTAGAGTGTCTTTAGCAATTCAAGGCATCTTCCCTTTCCAAATAAATTTGATAACTAGCTTTTCCAAGTCTGCAAAGTAGGTTGTTGGAATTTTGATTGGGATCGCATTGAATCTGTAGATGAGTTTGGGTAGAATTGACATCTTAATGACATATAGTCTTCTTATCCATGAACATGGAATATTTTTAGATCCTTTAAGGTCCCCTTCTATTTCTTTTAGTAGAGTTATGCAGTTTTCTTTGTATAGGTCTTTTACATCTTTGGTTAAGTTTATTCCTAGGTACCTGATTTTTTTAGTTGCTATTGAAAATGGTATCTTTTTCTTGAGTGTCTCTTCAGTTTGTTCATTTTTAGCATATAGAAACATTACTGACTTATGTGCATTAATCTTGTATCCCGCTACTTTGCTAAATTTGTTTATTAGCTCTAGTAGCTGTATCGTCGATTTCTCAGGGTTTTCTAGATATAAGATCATATCATCTGCAAACAATGACAGTTTTACTTCTTCTTTTCCAATCTGGATGCCTTTTATTTCTTTGTCTTGCCGGATTGCCCTGGCTAGCACTACCAGCACAATGTTGAACAACAGTGGTGACAGCGGGCATCCTTGTCTTGTTCCTGATCTTAGAGGGAAGGCTTTCAGTCTCTCACCATTGAGTACTATGCTGGCTGTGGGTTTTTCATATACGCTCTTTATCATGTTGAGGAAGTTTCCTTCAATTCCTACCTTTTGAAGTGTTTTTATCAAAAAGGGATGTTGGATTTTGTCAAATGCTTTTTCAGCATCTATTGAGATGATCAATTGATTTTTCCCTTTCGAGTTTTTAATGTGTTGTAATACATTGATTGATTTTCTTATGTTGAACCATCCTTGCATGCCTGGAATGAACCCCACTTGGTCATGGTGTATGATTTTTTTAATGTGTCTTTGGATTCGATTTGCAAGTATTTTGTTGAGGATTTTTGCATCTGTATTCATTAGGGAGATTGGCCGGTAGTTTTCCTTTTTTGTAGCATCTTTGCCTGGTTTTGGTATTAGATTGATGTTAGCTTCATAAAATGAGTTAGGTAGTGTTCCATTTTCTTCAATGTTTTGAAAGAGTTGAGTAAGATTGGTGTCAGTTCTTTCTGGAAAGTTTGGTAGAATTCCCCTGTGAAGCCATCTGGCCCTGGGCATTTATTTGTGGGAAGATTTTTGATGACTGATGGATCTCTTTGCTTGTGATGGGTTGGTTGAGGTCTTCTATTTCTTCTCTGGTCCGTCTAGGTTGTTCATATGTTTCCAGGAAATTGTCCATTTCTTCAACATTATCCAGTTTGTTGCCATACAGTTGTTCATAATATCCTCTTATAATTTTTTTTAATTTCTTCAGGATCTGCAGTTATGTCACCTTTTTCATTCATTATTTTGTTTATATGTGTCTTCTCTCTTTTTGATTTTGTCAGTGTAGCTAGGGGCTTGTCAATCTTGTTGATCTTCTCAAAGAACCAATTTTTGGTGATATTTATCCTCTCTATTGTTTTTTTGTTCTCTATGTCATTTATTTCTGCTTTAATCCTTGTTATTTCTTTTCTTCTACTTGGTTTAGGATTGGTTTGCTGTTCATTTTCTAGCTTCTTCAGTTGATCCATTAGTTCTTTGATTTTGGCTCTTTCTTCCTTTTTAATATATGCGTTTAGTGCTATAAATTTCCCCCTTAGCACTGCTTTTGCTGCATCCCATAGGTTTTGGTATGTTGTGTTCTCATTTTCATTTGTCTCTATGTATGTAGCAATTTCTCTTCCTATTTCTTCTTTAACCCACTGATTGTTTAGGAGTGTGTTGTTTAACCTCCAGGTGTTTGTGAATTTTCTAAGTCTCTGATGGTTATTGACTTCTAATTGTATTCCATTGTGGTCAGAGAATGTGCTTTGAATAATTTCAATATTTTAAATTTATTGAGGCTTGTTTTATGTCCCAGCATATGATCTATTCTGGAGAAAGTTCCGTGAGCACTAGAAAAGTATGTGTATCCTGGTGATTTGGGATGTAATGTCCTGTATATGTCTGTTAAATCTAATTCATTTATCAGATTGTATAGGTTTTCAATTTCCTTATTGGTCTTCTGTCTGGTTGATCTATCTATAGGAGAGAGTGATGTGTTGAAGTCTCCCACAATTATTGTGGAAACATCAATTGGTTCCTTTAGTTTTGCCAGTGTTTCTCTCATGTATTTTGTGGCACCTTGATTGGGTGCATAGACATTTACGATTGTTATTTATTCTTGTTGAATTGCCCCTTTTATTAGTATGTAGTGGCCTTCTTTGTCTCTCAAAACATCCCTGCATTTGAAGTATATTTTATCTGAGATTAATATTGCTACACCTGCTTTCTTTTGGCTGTAGCTTGCATGAAATATTTTTTTCCATCCTTTCACTTTCAGTTTCTTTGTATCCCTGTGTCTAAGATGAGTCTCTTGTATGCAACATATTGATAGTTCACTTTTTTTGATCCATTCTGCGAATCTATATCTTTTAATTGGGGAGTTTAATCCATTTACATTCAACGTTATAACCATGAAGGCATTTCTTGAATCAGCCATCTTATTCTTTGGTTTATGTTTGTCATATTTTTCCCCTCTCTCTATTAATATCCTTTATTGTACCCATACCAAATCTCTTTAGTACTGAACCTTTCTCCAAGTCTCTCTGTCCTTTCTTTGTTTCTCTTTCTGTAGGGCTCCCTTTAGTATCTCCAGTAGGGCAGGTCTCTTGTTAGCAAATTCTCTCAGCATTTGTTTGTCTGTGAAAAATTTAAGCTCTCCCTCAAATTTGAAGGAGAGCTTTGCTGGATAAAGTATTCTTGGCTGGAAATTTTTCTCACTCAGAATTTTAAATATATCGTGCCACTGCCTTCTCGCCTCCATGGTGGCTGCTGAGTAGTCACTACTTAGTCTTATGCTGTTTCCTTTGTATGTGGTGAATTGCTTTTCTCTTGCTGCTTTCAGAACTTGCTCCTTCTCTTCTGTGTTTGACAGTGTGATCAGTATATGTCTCGGAGTGGGTTTATTTGGATTTATTCTATTTGGAGTTCGCTGAGCATTTATGATTTGTGTATTTATGTTGTTTAGAAGATTTGGGAAGTTTTCCCCAACAATTTCTTTGAATACTCTTCCTAGACCTTTACCCTTTTCTTCCCCTTCTGGAACACCAATGAGTCTTATATTAGGACGTTTCATATTATCTATCATATCCCTGAGGTCCGTTTCAATTTTTTCAATTTTTTTCCCCATTCTTTCTTTTATGCTTTCATTTTCCATTCTGTCATCTTCCAGGTCACTGATTCGTTGTTCAACTTCCTCTAGTCTTGTACTATGAGTGTCCAGAATCTTTTTAATTTGGTCAACAGTTTCTTTAATTTCCATAAGATCATCCATTTTTTTATTTAGTCTTGCAATGTCTTCTTTATGCTCTTCTAGGGTCTTCTTGATCTCCTTTGTATCCCGTACTATGGTCTCATTGTTCATCTTTAGTTCTTTGAATAGCTGCTCTAGGTGCTGTGTCTCTTCTGATCTTTTGATTTGGGTGCTTGGGCTTGGGTTATCCATATTGTCTGGTTTTTTCATATGCTTTATAATTTTCTGTTGTTTTTTGCCTCTTGGCATTTGCTGAACTTGATAGGGTTCTTTTAGGATTTGTAGACCAATTGAAGTCCTTATCTCTAATTTATCAGATCTACTGCTTTGTGGAGTACACTTTCTCTAACTAATCAGCAGGTGGCGTCCACGAGCCACCTGTTCTCCACAAGCCAGTTCTCACCTGCTTAGCCTTTTTGGTGAGTGGGGGAGTGAGTCTTGTGGGGTCCAATTGGTGTACCAAGCTTGCGTGTGTAGTTGGTGTTGCCCGCCCTGTATATGGGGCGTGTTTCTGGGCAGTCAGGGAGGGGGGATGGCTCTAACAATCAAATCTCCCTGGTGATCCTAGAGTTTTAAAGCTGCTGCAATAGCCTAATCCTTCAGTTCAGTCCTGCCACAGTTTGTCTCTGCCACTGACCCACAAGTCCTTGGTATTGGCGTATGGCTCCTGAGACTTGCAAGTGGGCCCCTCTTCCAGGCTGTGCACCCCGGGTCCTCTGTTGAGGGATGACTGTGCTATGTCACAGGTGAGTGCCGTCCCCCCAGGGCAGTTCTGCGCTGCTGGGCTGTGTAGGGAGGCTCCCAGTCTGCTGAAATGATGGCTGAATGGGGCTTTGTTAATTCACACTGCTCCACCTTCCCAACTCTGGGACAATCAGCTGAGGTTGCAGGGAAGGCTAATGTCCACGCCCAGTTTTGTGGTGTGTGCCTGTTATTTGAAGCACTTCCGTCACACTGGGTTGTCTGGGGCAGCTCTGGGCTATGGGGCTGGTGATGGGCAGGAGTGTTTCCTCTCCACCAGGATGATGGCTGTGAGCGGACATCCCCCTTTTCTTGGGAACTTGTGGTGTTTAGTGAATTTTCTCAGCCACTGGATTATTGCCTTTTGTCTCAGAGCTCTCTTAGTTCTGCTCTTGTCTTGACCTGCCCAAATTGCAAGTGTTTGAAGCTTTCTGTATTGGGCTTCTTAGAGTAATTGTTTTAGAAAAAAAAAAAAAAGGATTAAAAAAAAAAAGGGCCCTCCTCAGAGATCTAATGAGCTATTGAAATGCTAAGAGACAAAGCAATTAGGGCCATTAAGGAAAGGTCCACAGGGCAGAGAGATCAGCTTTTCTTCGGGATTTGCATATGAGCCTCAGGGCCTGAGCTCTGCCCTTCCCCTTTCTATGTTCACCAGAACTCCAAAAATCCTCCGCTTTTATTTTGGAGTTTTTCGTGTTGTTTTTTTCTATGCCTGTCTCCTCTCTGCTGGGCTGGCTGCTCTCAGATTCTCTGGTGTCTGGTCTCAGTCTATCTATGGTTGGAGTTTGGATCAGTAGAATGAGTTTCCGATAAGGGCTGCCACTGCAGTTCTCCCTTCTCCTTCCCGGAGCTGACAGCCCCTCCTCCCACAGGACTGAGCCTGGCAGGGAGGGGCGCGGGTCCCCTGGCCGCAGAAACTTACAGATTTCGCTGATCTCAGCAGTTCCACGTTTTCATGAGTGTTGTATGAAATATGCCCAAAGTCAGATTGCTCTGTGGTGTCCAGTCCACGCAGTTCCTGGCTTTCTACCTACTTTCCTGGAGGAGTAACTAAAACATTCAGCTCACCAGTCCGCCATCTTGCCCTGCCTCCTATATTAAGTTCTTTAAATATATCATCTCCTTATAGTGATTTTAAATGAGGAGACTGTGACTTAAGGGAACTAAGTAATTTTCCCAAGGAAGTAGTGTTTTTAAATTCTAAAATCTACTCTGATATATCACACAAAGAAAAAAAAAATCACCTGTAATTCCATCATTATTTAACTGACTATATGGTAAGACACTGAAATTCTCCAAATGCCTACAGATTAGAGAAGGGCTGTTCCCAATGTTTGCTCTTTAATTCTTTTAGTTGCTATTATAAACCTTGTACATCTTTGTGCATACATTTTAAAACATCTTTGGACAAATTATTTTCTAGAAATAATTCCTTGAAAACAAACTGATGGATCAAAGATAAACACATTTACAATATTTATAAACAGTGCCAGATTTTCCACCAGATATACTGCAACAATTTGAACTCCCCATTAGAAGCACACCAAAGTGTTCGTTTCCCACACCCTTGCCAATAAACTGTATCAGTGATTTTTAAAATCTCTGTTGAATTACTAGACAAAAAATATATCATTGTTTTAATTTTCCTTTCTTGAAAGTCTCAAAGCATACACACCAAACTGTTTATAGTTGTAAAGTTACCTTTGAGGAGAATTTGGGAGTGTGAAGAACAATTTTTTATTTACACAGTACTGTACTGTTCAGATTTGTTAGTACAAGCATGTATTGCTTCTGAAATTTAAAAATGAAATTAAAATAAGAGTAGGATAACACAGTATTTTTGTGTTCTATTGTAAGGCTGTATAGAGTAGTTAAAAAAACAGAGTTCAAAAACTGGCTCAACCGTTTGGGCAAGTTTTTAGACTCTCATCCCTGTTTCCTAATCTATAAAATGGGAAGAAAGTAAGTAGAGTGCTTACAAGAGTGTCTAGCACACAGTAAACACCACGTAAGTGACAGCTACGGTAAAATGAAAACATGTTACTGAGTTGCCGAAGGAATAAATGAGATAATACATGTAGAAGTATTTAGGACAGAGCACAGTACACAGTAAGCCCTCAAAAATTTATAGTTATTATAACTAGCCTTTGTCTGTGTCTTCTTTGTTTTTAGTTGCAGTTTATATTTGCTTGGTTGCAGGGTTAAATTTTCTCCTATAGATTTGAAAGAGTTCCTTATATCTGAAAGATAGCAACCTTTTCTCTGTCATATATTTTGCAGATTTAAAAAAATAGGTGTCTGCAGTTTAATTCCATGATTTTTGATACATAAACTTTTAGTTTTTAGACAGTAAATGTTACTGTTTGAGAAGAGTCAATAAATATCACCCTTTCCCCTTTTCCCTCTTGAGTTTAGATATTAAACCAGAGAGCTTAAGATCAAAATATAAACTACATTACAAGTAAAACTGAAACGGAGAAATCATATTAGGTTTAAGGGCAGGTAAACATGCTACTATTTTACCCTGGAATTAAACAGATTTAGGTACCCAAGAGATAGGCAGTATCACTTCCGTGGTGTGGGCCTATCCCTATAGAACGTACATGGAGGAAGAGAGCAGTTTGTGTGCTTTCTGCAACTGAAGAGAGGGAAAAGAACAGTCTGAATGATACACACCAGCTCCTAAACTAATCAATGAGATAATACACTTCTTCTCTGAAGATAAATTATTGAACATCTCTCCACAAGAAAGAGGAAAATTTAAGGAAGAGAAGATTCCCCAGAGTAAATTTATTCATTCATATACCAAATATTTATTAGATTCTTACTATGGGTCAGATACAGTAGGTGCCTGTCCTCCTGGAGCTTATTGAGGAAGACCAACAATACATAGGTAAATAAATGAATATATAATAACTGTTAGAAAAAAGAATGCTATGATAAGAGAATTAATAGGGGATAAACTGGTAAGCAAATTATCTACCTTTTTCTTGGCTGTCTGTACTGATTAGGACTTCTAGTGAAAGCAAATATTCTACTTTGTTCTTTCTTAGGTAGAGAACATTCAATGTTTCACCATTAAGTATGATGTTATCTGTGCTTTTTGTAGACATCCTTTCTCAAACTGAGAAGTTTCCTTCTGTTCCTAGTTTGGCAAGGTTTTTTTTTTAATTATTATTATTTTTTAAATCACTAATGGGTGATCTGAAGTTCATCAAATACTTTTTCTGCATTTATTGAGATAATCATAATATATTTTCCTTTACTCTATTATTAGGATGGATAATGTTAATTGCCTTTTAAAAATGTTCAATTTATTTTGTATTCTTGCGATAAACCACTTGATCATGACAGTTTATTTAATTTAAAATATTTTAGACTTAATCTGTTAAAACTTTGTTAAGAATTTCTGAGTCTATGTTTATGATGGACACTAGGCTATAACATTTTTTTTTCCGTAAAATTATTTCATCACGTTTTAGTATCAGGGTTGTACAGGCCTCATAAAATGAGTTGGGAAGTGTTCCCAATCTCTCCCGTTTTCTGAAAAAGTTTAGAAGAATGGCATTATTTCTTCCTAGATAAAATTCACAAGTGAAGCCATCTTGGGCCTAGAGTTTTATTTATGGGAGGGTTCTTTTTTTCAATTACAAATTCAATTTCCTTAAGAGACACATGGCTATTCAGTTTTTCTTTTTATTCTTATGAGAGTTTTTATAAGTTGTACTGTTCAGGGAATTTTTCCATTTCATCTAGTTTGTAAAATTTATTGGCAATGTGGTGTTTATAATATCCTTTATTATACTTTTAAAGTCTGGAGAATCTCTAGTGACGTCCCCATTTTTATTTTTGATATAAGTAACCTTGCCTGACCTGCACTCCCTTTTTTGCCCTGATCAATAGTGCTAGCAGTTTCATCAATTTGATTAATCTTTTAAAGAACTAGCTTGTGGCTTGCTTGACTGAACAGATCAAGGTTCAGTCAGGAGACAGAAATATATATTTATTATGTACCTATTGTCTAAAACCAATACTTCAAACTCTTCAAAAAAAGTTGCTGCCGAGCCTAGAATCTGCATGGACTTTGCAGCTTACCTGTCTTCCACCAAATATGAAAAATGCAGGATTCAAATGTATAGTAATTTATTTAACACACATATGATTAATCCTGTCACCCAAGTTGAGCCTAAGCTAGTATCTCCTAAGTATCATTTCTTTGGTAGAATGTGAAAAAAAAGAAAGAGGTTAAAAAAGCTATCTTGTCAGCTTATATTGGTCAGATTTTAACTAAGAAAAGTTCTAAGTAGAAAGCATACGATAAAAAAATGACAACAGTTCTATCAGACATAAGTATGTGCACATGTGTGTGTATAAAAAATGCTCTGACCCTATTTCTAAATCTACTAGTTACAGAGTAAAATGAATGAATGGTATAGAGGAGAGGAGATGTATACTCAAGAAGACACCAGTACTGGAGCCACTGCCAACCATCCCAATAAACTAAAGTCACCGTTACAAGCTCTAATCTAATTTTATCTCCAATGTGGGTGAAAGGATTAATTACCTATTAAAAATTTTCCCTATTTGCAGTACTAGCATAATAAAACCAGAAACACTAATTTAAATGAGTCAGCTAGTTTACTGACAAAAGAATCCTCCCTCACAGAAAGTGGGGAAGGGTTATGGGTGGGAGAGGGACCTACTTTTTATTGCATATCCTTTTAGATAGTTTTACTGTTTTTCTTACAATATGCATGCAGTACCTCTAAAAAACAAAAAGTAAAAATCAAAACATTAATACAATAAAAAAGGAATTAACTCCTTCTAGGACTCTAAACATAGTAAATAAATCTGAGAGGGATTTTTCATAGAATGGCATTTTATAGACTACTCTATGCAGCCCAAGGAGTCAAATCACAAGCCCTGTTTTTGTGCTTATGTGTTCATGTATCTGCATTTCATGGCCCATATAGAACTCCCCACCTCTCTGTCAAACTGACAAGCTAGGACATCATATAAACACAAAAGACAGTTGGATTCAACAATATGCTATTTTAGGCAGAAGAAATGTCAAAACAAACAACACAAAAGACTTGATGACTTCGAAAAGTGTTTCTTCAAAAACATGTAAATAAAAGTTGCTTCATTTTTAAAGCAACTGAAGTCCTTTTAGGATTCATTTAACTTATACCAAGCGGATTTAAGAAATGGAGTTGAAGCATTCATCCACATGCATCCTTACGCTTGTGAGTTGCTGATAAACTGCTGCCATTGTTTCTGATATGCTTTCTCCTCACAACTTTTCCAGGCACCTCGGTTAAAGTAGCTACAGTAATGAACAGATGTTAATCAAAGATAACTCTTCACTAGCCAAAACCATTAAGTTAGCTAAAGCCTAAACATTAAAGGTTTTTTATACCTTTATATAAAAAGTATAAAAGGAAAAAAAGGCTAGGTAGTGTTGATTTGATTCCCAGCATTGAGAACATTATCATTCAGGGAAGGAACTGTTCTTTTCTACATTATAAACAGAAATATTGCTATTTTAACAATTTGATGACAAACAGTTGCAAGAAAAAGCAGATATGCATTTAGGAATTCTAATGGTAGTAAACAGAAAAAGAGAATAAAACGGACAGCCAGGAAACTCAGTGTCTGGTTTGAGCACTTCCATGAGCTCAATGTATAACTTGGGGCATCTCATTTAAGCTCCATAAGCCTAATTTTTTCATTTGGAAAAAAAGGGAGAATAAGAATAGCAACTTTTAAACAGTCTATCAAGTTATTTTTAAAAACTAAAATTTTGTATCATTGATAGCACATCAGTTGCTACAACCCTTTGGCCTAGAGAGGTCTCTTCTAAGTATTATCCTCCAAATGTACTAACACATATGAGCAAAGATACGTAAATGTGGGCAAGGATGCTTACTGGCAGCATTATAGGTATTAACAAAAGGACTGTGGAAAAAATAATGAAATGTTTACGAAAAAGCTAGTTAAAAAACTATGGTACATCTATACAATGGAATACTATGGAGTCATTTAAAAGACTGAGGAAGTTATTTGTGCCTGTCAGGGTACAATCTCTAACATCTATGTTTATGTGAAAAAAAAAAAAGCAAGGCAAAGAATGGTGGGCTCCCATCTTGGTTTTTTAAAAAGGGGATGGTACACATACACACACAAACACACATACATGTAAAATTCTTATTTATGCAAAAAACACTTCTATCCAATGGATATCCAAGAAGCTGCGGCAGCAGTTGTTGCTTCTTGGAGGAGGGCTAGTGGTTTAAGGTAATAGGAAGATTTAACTTTTCATTGTAAACCATTTTTTTTTCACTAATTATATCATGTATAACTTTATACATTAAATAAAGGAAAAATACCCAAAATTTTTATTTAAAAATACTTATATTCCCCATAATTTAAATTACTCAAAATGCCTTATTTACCAAATATGTTATTTTCTTTGAGAGAAGATCATTATTTTACGCAAAGATTTTTCAAATTACCTTGAAAAGCCTGGGGAACACATCTGCTGGTTGTCCACGGATTACAAACAGACGAGAATTTAATTTTCGCAGACTGGCATCAAGATCCTCAAGACACTGAAGCAAAAATCTAGAGAGAAGAAAACATTAAATTCTTAAAAATATATATTTAGAAGATGTAAAGAATGGCAAAATCATGGCAATCTAAAAGTTGAAATGCCAATCCATCATCTTACTTCTGATCATCTTATTATCTCTTCCTGATATATAAAGTACATTTCCAGAAACTATATATACTTTATAAGAAAAAAACTACAGCACAAGTTTCCCATAATTTAATGAAGTTTCTAAATTAAATATCACAAGTTTTCATTAAACAAAAGTGACTGTTAGAACTTTAATTTGTGCATATAAAAATTATGTAAAAAATTAACAAAGTAATTAAATCAATTGACCTCATTGTTTAAACATGAAGAAATGGATTCGGGTTCATATAAAAAGGCCACCTTGAAAAATCTACGACATTTTCCCCTGAGGGTAAAAAGAAAACATTCTACTGAATGATCTTGAGCTAGTAAATAATCTAAAAATTTAAGTACGTTAGTAGGTAATATTGTAAACTTCTGAAAGACAGAAAACATAGCGCCTACTTTCAAGTTTATGTTCTAAGGAAAAAGAAACTGATAATAAATAGATGCTAAATTATGTAACTAACTCTTTGAGTGTAGACACTATCAGAGTAATCAAAAAAAGGTTTTATGGAGCAAGAGGGGCTATGTACTTTCTTGGTGAAATAAGTATTAACAAGTCTGATTCACTACAGGTATCTGGGGAAATTGTGGGGCAACCCTGGAAGATGGCTTACTTCTGTTGTACCAAAATGGAGGATTCCCCAAGAGCAAATTTGAAGGAGATGCCATCCCTGAAAAGTTCATCCTCATTGTTTGCTTCATGTTAACTTTATCTAACATTTAATCTAGATTTTGTTTCTTTCAGCTGGACATATCTTATTTCCTCTCTACTTTGCTTCTTTTAGCATTCTTGATCTTTCAGTCAAATATTTATGGTTAAATATTCATCTAATATTATCTGACAGAGCACAGAGTCTGCGCTCTGTCCTACTTGTGAAGAGGAGTGCTAAGGGGCAGGGAACGGCTTATTCCAGAACTACTTTCTGATTTGGTAGCCACTAGCCACATGCAGCCATTTAAGAAGTTTAAATTTAAAATAATTAAAATCTGGAATCCAGTTCCTCAGTCATACTTGCCACATTTCAAGTCCTCAACAGCCACACGTGGCAAATGGCTACCATATTGGAGACTTGACAGACTTTCACCTTTAGGAGCACCATCTCTACTGCTTGGGGAGTCACAGGGCTACACTCATAAGGACATTAAAGACATCTCACCATTTCACCTTAGGAAGTTTCACAGTTGCCTCTAAACAAATAGGGGAAAAAAACTTTCTATATCCTCACATTAACATTTTATCACATCCCGTTTCTGTTTTGGCTGGGAGTCGCCTCCCTAATACCCCGTCTGCATCCCAACCTACCACTATCAATGTGCAAATACTTTGGGGAGAAGATTTTTGCTGTTGCTGTTGACCTAGCAATATAAAAGCATCTAAGTTTCATAAAAACTATCCACTACCATGATTAACTTACCATGTCTGGTAATAAATGTTTATTGGGAAGCATCTGGTTTTATGTATTTCCTTGGCAAGAAGACACTGTAATAGTCAAATAAATAATTAAGGGTCAAATGAACTAGGAATTTTAAGTCTTCTTGAATTTAACTAAAATCTCTTGGTGGAGTAATCCAAGGCAGAGATAAACCCCCAAATTTCTTTTGTACCACCAGTTTCAACATCATCATTAGCAGAACTGATAGCAAGTAGCAAGAGTTCTCCATATTAAATTTTTTGGTGGAAATATTTCTATGTGGTATGAACAGTTCAATGAAGGACCATAAGACAAGAAAGGAGAAAAACGTAAGGAACCAAATAACTCATAAAATGCACAATGAAGCCTGGATTAATGAATAACTGGCCCTTTATTTTTTCCTTTCCTGTTTATAGGCTGAATAAGCATTCTTCATACTTTTCAATGAATGTCCTATGAACCAAACAAAAGTTGGACAGAGTGATATGGACTGAAGTTATGTGTTATAATGGAAGAAGTTTTGCAACATAAGAATTAATTTTGTTTCGGCACGTCATGAAACAAAGGAATAGAAGTTATATTTAAATATGGTGCTTTTCTTCCATAGATGTTATTGATAGTGTTTTCCTTCCATGATTTGGTGTTTTTTCCACAGATATTATCCATTACATCTCTGTGATTTTACATAAAAATCACATACAAATATATAAGTGCTTTAGAAAAAGAAAATAGATACTTTGTACTCAAATATTTCAAGTAGAAAAGACCTGTGAAGAAAAGAAAGGAAGAGAAGGAGGGAGGGGAACACATTGTGATGCTGTTCTTTGATATAAGGCTTTTTGCATTATAACTTTTAAAACTATATGCATATATTTTTGATAAAGTAAAATTTAACTGAAATGTTTCCTATGTTTATATGTATAGAAGAAAATATCTAGTAAGTGTACTTACCAGATATTTGTCAGGGCACTTACCAGATTATTGGTAAGGATACACACTAAACTATTAACAATGGATACCCTTTGGGAGTGGGAGTTTGGAGAGAGGGTACGGAAGAAACACTTCTAACTCCATAGAAAGGTTTTTAACTGATATTTAGCATATATTCCTTCCAAGAATAACAAAAATGAGATATACTGTACCTACTGTAAGCCTGGTTTAATACATGGCGAAAATTTTTTCAAGGCATTAAACATATCTTTATGGCATGGTTTTGTAGTATTCCGTTGCATAGATGTCCCATAATTTAAAAAAATCTAGCAACAAATTACTCTCCTTCAATTAATGCTGAAACGTTCTAATTTCCTCATCTGTAAAACTGGGATACTATTAGGACCAACCTCATAGCAATGCAGTGAGAATTAAATGAATATATGTGAAGTTCTTAGAACGTTGTCTAGCCCATAGTGAATACTATTATGTAAGTGTTATCTACTATATTTTAGTTCCCCTCCTCCTACTTGCTTCTACTACTGCTACAATAATTTTAGTCCTTGTTACCTCTTGCTTGTATTATTTACTGTAATGCCTTAAAACAGATCCCTCTACCAAAAAACTCTTTCCACTCTAATTCATCTTATACATAATTCCAAAATCTTTCTGAGGAACACTCTCCTGGAAAAGGTCTCCAAAGACTCATTTCCTATTGAATTATGGTGCTTGGCAATTAACCAGGTTCAATTTCTACCACTCCCCTTTCCTTATCACAAAACCAAACTACTCTTTTCCCCACATTTTCAATCTCCTGGAGTTAGCTCTATGCTGTTCCCTGGGCTTGGAATGCCTTTCCCAATTACCATCCTACACAAGTTCGTATCTTACCAACCTTCAGTCTTTCAACTGAAAGGAATTTCTCCATCCTCTAAGCTATCATAAGACATTTGTACCTCATCCTAGAGAAACTTCCAGGTTGTGTCTCATATGTATTATACTTCCTTCTGATATGTCTTACATGTCCATCTTCTGATGGATTTCAAAATGATTAAATATCCGTGTCTGGTTCCTACCTAGATACTTTCTTAACCTGTGTTTTGATTTCTACATTTGAAAAACAAATCCCCTTTGTATAATTTGTGAAAAATATTAGAAATAGAATAAAATAACCTAGTAGGGTTGCCTTGTGACTGCTGAAAGGATTAGAAACAGCATAAAATCACCTGGTAGAATCCCTAGCACTTGGTAGACATTCATTAAACAGAAATCATTATTATTGTCCCTTGAGAATAATTTATACATTTTTTAAAAATACGTATTTCTGTATGTAAACACCTGAGCATGATAACAGAAGAAATGAATTAGTTGGAATTACTACACTTTCACACAGAATCACCTTGAACTCATAACTTCATCTGAATGAGACAATGAACTAAGGGTTCAAAGAAAATCTTTCCCAATGACAAAGCAAATATGACTATGAATATATATAACCAGATACAATGTCATTAAAAATCTTATCAATTAATCTCTAAATATGCAATTCTTACTTGAACGATCTTCTCAACATTCATAAGAATTGGAAGAAAATATCATAAAACAAAAATCTCCAATATCTCAACTTCAAAATATCAACCATTGACAGGTGTGACTTCTTTCTGATGCTGAAAAATGTTGTTTGAAAATGTGCTATACAAAGTCTAATCCTTCAACCCTTTATCCTCAACTAAGAAGAGAGATCAGTCAGAGTTCAGCTTCAGTGTTAGAAATTTCGACCTTCATATGTTATAAATCCATGTGCTTAGAACAAGCAATCAATATTCAATGAATGAATGATTTCATACATCCCATTGAAAATATGGAGAATATATTTCTACCAGAAACAAATTTTCAGACCACCTCTAATTCACATAAATACTGTTTTCTTGAAATTACATCTGTTTGAATAATAATGTTATTAACACATGCAATATATTGTTTTTAAATAGGCCAAACGGTAGTAAAACATACTACATCTTTTCATGTAATTGTGTTGCCTACATAGAAGCATAGTTCTCATGCAATTTAATTATAAAACTGATTGCACCACTTTAAACTGAAGAGGTACTAGGTGAGAAAATATATTTTTTCACTTTCAACATCTTAAGGATTTTTTTTTCCTCCAGAGATCACTACCTTATTGCTATTAGAAAAAAAAGCATGCAGTGAGCTTCCTTATACTGCTTCCAAAAGATGATTTCAACATGAATCAACAGAAGTAGTTTCTTAAAATAGGTCATTGCTATAGCAACCGGTTGGCGGTCTGGTGTACTCCTGTCACAATGACCTACTTTTCAGCATGTTTTAGAACAGCTTTATATAACAAGAATTTCTACTTCTGTCTGTAAAACTGTCTAAAAAAGGCAATAGTAAGATACAAACATAATCCTATTATGGTTGAAAACAAGGCATTAAAAATTAACATGTATCATACCAGATACATGCATGAGACAATAAGAGGGTTAAAAAAACAAAGTTCTGAAGATATATCATAAAAGAAAAAATGGAGGTTCTCAATCATTAACCACAGTTTACATCATTTTATTAGAACTTTAAAAATTATAAAGAGCATTTTTTCACTATATATATTGAATAAAGTTTACACAGGCTTCTTTTTCTGGTTTATAATAAAGTTCTTAGTGCTTTCATCTAATTTAATCATCATTCAAATTGTCAGATTATTTGTGATACACATTTTTCCTGAAGAGAATAGTTAGGATTTAATAAGTATGAAATATATATTTTAAAAGCAAAATTTGCATTTTGTCAGGCTCTAATGGCCATAGTTGCCCTATACCCTGACACAATGTCATTTTTTATAATAAATATTTCATAATGCCCTCTTTTAAATCCTGACATGACATTCATACATAATACAACTTTTCCATATACACAATGTTTAAAACATTAATATAATGCTCTAACTGTAACTGTAATAGGAGAAATTAAACAAAAGTAATTTATATTTTAAGAAGTAATCTATACTTCTACAAGTAAATACCTGGTCATGACATTAGAAGACAATGAATTAGTTGTATGCTTTCACCTACAACACAGAATAATTTTAAATTCAATAGCTACCCAAACAGACTGATACAGTTATGTTATACTGGTGACTCTAACACCATGAGCGTCACTGACTTTGATTACATGATTTCCGGAAATGTTGACCAAGACTTAGTAAAGTTCTAAACAACACAAAGTATAATCTTTCCTTGATTTATAGTGATGAATGCATTCTAGGACAACTCAGTATATATTAAAATTGTATAAAAATATCTAGTGTTTATATATATATATATATAAATGGATTTAGGCTCTAGCTTCAGATAACTATAAGTTTTCACTTACATGAAACATCTGGTAGAACACTTGAAAGTTATGTAGGACTCAGGACAGTATTTATTTTGAGAGAAAATCCTTAGCATTGTAAGAAATCTTCCATTCTTGACCCTCCCTATTAATCCTACCAGTACCCTCCAATGATTGGGACCACCAAAAGTGCCTCCAGAAATTTCTAAAATGCCTTCTAGGACGTGATACTGTTTAATACTTACATAATTTCACTCATGAATCTATGAGGGAACAAAGAAATAGGATAAGATTCCAATACTAGATTGGATCTAGATTCCAATCTGGAAAGGGAACTTGAACATGTACATGATATATGTGTCTCTACAGGATCTGTTACTGAAGAATGTAATCTATCCTAAGAGAAACATATGGATACCATTCATGAACTGTGAAAAATCAGGAGGGAGAAATCACTTCTGGATTTCTTTTTCTTTTCTTTTTTTTTTTTAATGTAATGGAGACTTAGGCAAAATTTCAAGGATATGGTGCTAGGAAAGCAGGGCCTTGAAGTATTAATATGATTTTAATTGCTGGATATGGGGACAGACAGTTTATTGATCCCTGGTCTGTAATCTCCTTAAAGACAGACTAGGCCTTGTTCACCACTTCCCAGTGCCTAAATAATGCCTGACATACAGTAGGAGTTCAATAAATATTTCTCTAATGACTAACCAAATAAGTAAATTAATGAAGGCAGGAGAAAGAGATTTTAAAGACTTGATTCAATAATCAATGGAGAAGTAAGAAAAGGGAAAGGGAAAGAGCAGGTACTTTACATCTGTTATCTCTTTTTATATCCCCAACAACTTTACAAGGCATCTCATTTTTAAAATGAGGACTCTTAAAATCATCAAGGTTACTTATATTTTCCAAGGTAATCAGCCAGGCAATGAAGTAAGAATTTTAATCTGGATGCATATGACTCCAAAACCATGCTTTATGCACTACATATCACTGTTTTCCTACAGGATACGCAATAATCTAAAACGTTTTTGGAATGTTAATCTGATAGCATTAAGGATACAAAGATGATTAGAATATAGCTTTTGCCCTCAAGATGGGGGACAAGCAAGCACCTTACTTAAGACAGGTTAGGTTATACTGTGGTAACAAACAACCCAAATCTCCATATGTTAAAATAACTAATGCTTATTTCTCATCCATGTTATCCATCTAGCACAGATCAGTTAAGGCATTTCTGCTCATATTTAATTGGTTGAAGCATGTCATATAGCCAAGCCTGACTTCAAGAAAACAAGAAGCATAAGTTTCCTGAAGAGAGGGACACATCTACCATGTATAACAACATCTACCTACCACAATATTGAAACCAACTTTTATACATTATGTATCATGTGGTGAATTTTATAAAGAAGGGTGTTCCAGTTTGCTAATGCTACCAATACTCAAAATACCAGAAATGGATTGGTTTTTATAAAGGGGATTTATTAAGTTAAAAATTTACAGTTCTGAGGCCATAAAAGTGTCCAGACCAAGGCATCAACAAGACGGTACCTTCAATGAAGAATGGCCAGTGGTGTCAGGAACACCTCTGTCAGCTGGGAAGGCACCTGGCTGGCATCTGCTGTTCCTTTGCTCCCAGGTTACATTTCAAAGTGGCTTTCTCCAAAATGTCTCTGCGTCTTTCTAAGCTTCTTCAGCTCCTGTGTATCTAAGAGTCGGGGTACTCTCATAGCTTCTCTGGAGCGAACTCTGGGCTAGCATCTCCAAATGTCTCCAAGCATCTCCAAGTATCAGCTCTTAGCTTCTCTCCAAAACGTCCCTCTCAGCTGCCCTGAGCTCCTTCTGTTTGTGAGCTCTTTTATAGAATTCCAGTGATTAAATCAAGACCCACCCTGAATGGGCGGGGTCCATATCTCCATGTAAATAATTTAATGTTTTGCCCACAGTTGATTGAGTCACATCTCCATGGAGACACCCAATCAAAAGATTCCAACCTAATCAATACAAATACATCTGCCCCCACAAGACTGCATTAAAGAATATGGCTTTTGGGGGGGACATAATATATCCATACTGGCAAAACAAGTGTTAAGGGCAGCACAGAAGAAACCTAATTCTGTGGAGGGGGGTATAAGGGGAATTGGGGGCAGGGGAATGAGGGGGGCAGGAGAAGACACAAGGAAGAAGACATATGAGTAGAGTCTGGAATCAATAGGTGTTAATCAAAAGATAAAATAGGAAAGGGTAATCAAAGCCAAGAAAAGAATATGTTCAATCAAGGAAACACATAAGAGCAGTATGTGTTTGCATGTGTGCATATGTGTGTGTGTGTGTGTGCTGGGAAGTAAACTGGGAGAATTATAAGACTAAAATTATCATGTTTTCTATACTAAGGTGTGTATCTCCCCCAGTCCAATATATATTTCAAAATATATTCAAAATCAATGTCAAAAGAAACTTACTAGCAAATTCTGTTTTTGACAGTATATTGGATTAAGATACCCTAACAATGAACAACAAAAGAAAACACTATAAAATGCTTCACTGAGTAGCCTCCAAAGTAAAGAATCATTAAGAGGAAAGCAGAGAACTAAAGTCAGCTTTAGCCCCGAGGATTTTTACAGAACCCTGGTAATCTTGAACCTAATCCAGGTTGAGGAGGACAGGCGATAAGCCCAAGGCCCATCCAAAGTGAGAAAGCTAATAATAAACCCTTGGAATAAATCCTGAGCTTCAAAAAGCTTAACCCACAGTGTAAGTGTAAATAAGACATAAATCATAAGTCACACAATGGGACAAGCAAACTTGCCTGGTTGTTACCCTGTCTGGATTGAAAGGAAATAAAATCTCCCACTTAAATGGAAAGGGAAAAATAGTAACTTTACTATATTTAATTAACCACATGATTACAGTAAACATCACCAGTGATAAACAAATCATGGATATCATGTACCCCGATATCTTGTGATGAGAACAGCATTATACCTCTGTAGTATTTCCCCCTAAATCCGTAACCCAAGTCTAATCATGAGAAAAACATCAGATAAACCCAAATTGAGAGCCATTCTAAAAAACTGTTGTTCTAGTTTGCTAATGTTGCCAGAATGCAAAACACCAGAGATGGATTGGCTTTTATAAAAGAGGGTTTATTTGGTTACAGTTACAGTCTTAAGGCCATAAAGTGTCCAAGGTAACACATCAGCAATCAGGTACCTTCACTGGAGGATGGCCAATGGTGTCCAGAAAACCTCTGTTAGCTGAGAAGGCACATGGCTGACGTCTGCTCCAAAGTTCTGGTTTCAAAATGGCTTTCTCCCAGGACGTTCCTCTCTAGGCTGCAGTTCCTCAACAATGTCACTCTTAGTTGCACTTGGAATATTTGTCCTCTCTCAGCTTCTCCAGAGCAAGAGTCTGCTTTCAACGGCCATCTTCAAACTGTCTCTCATCTGCAGCTCCTAAGCTTTCTTCCAAGTGTCCCTCTTGGCTGTAGATCCTCTTCAAAATGTCACTCACAGCTGCACTGAGTTCCCTCTGCCCGTCAGCTCATTTATATGGCTCCACTGATCAAGGCCCACCCTGAATGGGTGGGGCCACGCCTCCATGGAAATATCTCATCAGTTATCACCTACAGTTGGGTGGGGTGCATTTCCATGCAAATCCAATCGGCACCAAAATGTCTGCCCCACAAGACTGCATCAAAGAACATGGCTTTTTCTGGGGGACGGAATACATTCAAACCGGCACAACTGTCAAGGTCATGAAAAACACAGAAAGCCTAAGAAACTGTCACAGAGCAAAGGAAACTAACAAGACATAAGACTAAATATAAGGTGGTATCCAGCATAGAATTCCTGGAAAATAAAAGAATATTAGTGGAAATTTAAACAACATTTGGAGTTTGTTAGCAGTATGAATTTTTAGTTTTGACAAAAGTATTACGGTAATGTAAGATGTTAATATTAGAGGAAACTGAATAAGGACTATACAGGAAATCTCTGCACTATCTTTGCAAATTTTCTGTGAATCTAACGTTATTCCAATTTACTAAAAAAATAAAAAACAAAACAAAAAAAAAAAACTCTAAGAATGTATAACTTCAATACAAATTCATGGAACTTCTGTAGTTCCAGACACCTCAAGCAGAATAGTACATTTAAAGTGGTCCCAAGTTGGTTACAACTTGAGACAACGGTTCAAACAAATCACAAATCTTCTCGATGCTCAGCTTCAATCCATGCCTCAAAGAAATTCCACAAAAAAAAAGTTCCACCAAAAATCAATCACTTTTTCACATTGGGATTGTTGCCAGAACACAGGTGTCATGAAAACCATCACTAAATCGTAAGCCAAAATGGGAAATTTTGAAAAGACTCATACCAACAATGTCATCAACAGACATGTAGATTTGGGCAAGTTCACTATTAATGCCCACCAGATCTATAAACGTGGTAGAACTGACAGAAGAACTATCGAAAAATTTGAGGAGACTGCTAAAATGGGATAGGGGTCCGTTATGTATGTCTGGTTTTGGATAAACTGGAAGCTGAAAGTGCTGGTTTGAAACTGTTATGTACCCCAGAAACGCCATGTTTTGTTAATCCAATCTTGTGGGGGCAGAACTCTGGCAGGTGGGAACTTTTGATTAGGTTGTTTCCATGGAGATGTGACCCACCCAATTGTGGGTGGAACCTTTTGATTAGATTATTTCCATGGAGGTGTGAACCTGCCCATTCAAGGTGGGTCTTAATTAGCTTACTGGCGTCTTCTGAGAGGATTAAAAAAGCAGAAACATTTTGAAAAGAGCTCAGAGACCCTTTGAGAGAAAACGCCCAGAGACATTCTGGAGTCAGCCGCTGAAACCAGAACCAGGAGAGAAGCTAAGAGATGAAATCCAGAGTGCCCCAGAGAAGCTAAGAGAGGACCCCCAGATGCTTAGAAAAAAAGGCCCTGGAAAAACAAGGACGCACAGGAGCTGAAAGAGAGAAGCTAAGACAGAAGCCCAAAGACATTCTGGAAGAAACAATGGAAACCAGAAGCTAACCCTGGGAGAGGCCCAGCAGACTCTAGCCATGTGCCTTCCCATGTGACAGAGGAACCCCAGATGCCATCGGCCTTTCTTCAGAGAAGTTTTAGCAAACTGGAACACCACTGGTAACTCCTTGCAGAAATTTGAGAGCAGCAAGTATTATGTGACCATTCTTAATGGTCACAGAGATTTTATCAAATACATGATTACAGGCATGTCTCAGGCTGACTGTGCTGTCCTGATTGCTACTGCTAGTGCTGGTGAATTTGAAACTGGCATTATTTCCAAGAATGGGCAGATCCATAAGCATGCCTTTCTGGCTTACACACTAGATGTGAAACAACTAATTGTTGAAGTTAAGACGGATTCCAAAAAAGCATCTGCAAAGCCCCCTTAAGGGAATGGGGGAAAATGTGGAAATATTAAACTTCCCCATCTGGGGAATTCTTAATATTCTCGCAAACACTGAGGACTACCAATTTAATAGGCCAAGCCCTCAATCTTGGGGCTTGCCCTTATAAAACATATTCCTCCCAAGGAGAAGCTAAGTCTGCTTATACTTTTGCCTAACTGGCCCTGGCATCCTGGGATTGAGAAAGCCCTCTTAGAGAAAAAGGGTAAGAGAAATGAAACCAAATAGAGTTTCAGTGGCTGAGAGATTACAAATAGAGTCAAGAGGTCATTCTGGAGGTTATTCTTATGCATTATATAGATATCCCTTTTTAATTTTTAGTGTATTGGAATAGCTAGAAGGAAATAACTGAAACTGTTGAACTGTAATCCAGTAGCCTTGATTCTTGAAGATGATTAAGTATATAACTCTTACGGTATGAACATGTAATTGCAAAAACCTTGTGACTGACACTCCCTTTAACCAGTGTATGGAAAGATGAGTAAAAAAACAAAGAAAAAAGTAAATAAATAATAGGGGGGAATAACAGGTATAGGATTTTTGGGTGTTCTTTTTCATTTCTATTTTTGGAGTAATGAAAAGTCAAAAATTTATTGTGAAGAATGCACAACTACATGATGACACTGAACCACTGACTATATACTTTGGATGAGTATCTGGCATGCAAATATATCTCAATAAAATTGCATTTTAAAATCCCATTAAAAATTAAAAAAAAAAAAAAAAAAAGATGGATTCTATGGAGCCACTGTATAGCCACAAGAAAAGTGAGGAAATTGTTAAGGAAGTCAGCAACTACATTAAGAAAACTGGCGACAACCCCAACACAAAATTTGTCCCAATTTCTGGTTGGAATGGAGACAATATGCTGGAGCTAAGTGCTAACATGCCTTGGTTCAAGAGATGGAAAGTCACCTATAAAGATGGCAATCCCAGTGGAACAATGCTGCTTAGAGCTCTGAATTGCATCCTGCCACTTACCTGTCAACTGACAAGCCCTTGCATCTGCCTCTCAAGGATGTCTAAAAATTGGTGGTATTCGAACCGTCCCCAAGGGCCTAATGGAGACTGGTGCTCTCAAACTGGGCATGGTGGTCACCCTTGTTTGAGTCAACATTACGACTGAAGTAATGTTGGTTGAAATGCACAGTGAAGCTTTTATGACACCGAACTTCAATGTCAAGAATGTGTCTGAAAAAGATGTTCATCATGATAACATGGCTGGTGACAGCCTAAATGACCCACTAATGGAAACAGCTGGCTTCACTGCTCAGATGAGTATCCTAAACTATCCAAGCCAAATGAGTGATGGCTAAGCACCTGAGCTGGACTGTCGCACAGCTCACATTTCCTGCAAGTTTGCTGAGCTGAAGGAGAAGAGTGATTATTCTTCTGGTAAGAAGCTGGAATATGCCCCCAAATTCTTGAAATCTGGTGATGCTGCCATTGTTGATATGGTTTCTGGCAAGCCTATGTGTTGAGAGCTTCTCTAACTATCTTCTGAGTCATTTTGCTGTTCATGATATGAAACAGTTGCTGTGGGTGTCATCAAGGCAGTGGACAAAAAGGCTGCTGGAGCTAGCAAGGTCACCAAGTCTGCCCAGAAATCTCAGAAGGCTAAATTACTACCATCCATAACACCTACCACTCCAGTCTTAATCAGTGGTGGAAGATTGGTCTCAGAACTTTTTGCCATTTAAGTTTAATAGTAAAAAACTGGTTAATAATAACAGTGCATTGTAAAACCTTCAGAAGGAAAGATATGTTTTGTGGCCCATTTGTTTCTGTTGTGTGGCAGTTCTAGTTATTAATTTTTAAAGTCAAATACTTTTTAAATGGAAACAACTTGGCCAGAAATCTGTCCAGGAATTTTGAGACCCATTAAAACAAAGTTTAATGAGAAAACAAAACGCATTCAGTCACAAAATACATAAGGAAACAAGAACTTAATCTTAGTTGCAGAATGAAAGATGTGATTATACAGTGAAGATGACTGAGAATTTTCCAGAACTGATGAAAGATACAAATCTACAAATTAAAGATGCTAAGTGAATCCCAAACAGGATAAGAGAGAGAGAGATATACTGAGGCAGGTTAGGTGAGGTGGAAGTGGGAGGGGGAGAAGTAGAGACAGAAATAAAGAACAGATAAAAACAGGCAGCAATACAAAGAGGGCAAGAGGGTGAGATGGCAAGATAAAAAGACATACAGACATAGACACACACAGACAGGGATAGAATCTACACCTAGTCACATGAAAATGCACAAAACCAAAGACAAAAGAGATAATCTATAAAGCAACTAGAGAACATTATAACCCTAGAGAACATTACACCCAACAATTGAGAATGCTTATTCAAGAATACACAGAATATTTATGAAAAATGATCCTGTACTAAGCCAGAACACTGTATTCAACAAATTTAAAGGAATTAGTAACATTCATGCAGTTTGAAACCATAAGACACTTTTCTAAACAATTTAGGGACTAAGAAACATCATAATGAATTTTAGAAAATACCTAGAACTGAATGATAATGAAAATACTACACCTAAAACTTGTAGAATGCAACAAAAGTGGTACTTAGAAGGAAATTTATAGCTTTAAAAGACCTGAAATTAAGTTAGAAAAACAGCAGAATAAATCTTAAAAAAAGTAGACAGAAATGATAAAGAGCAGAAGTTAGTGAAAATAGAACATAAATATATAATAGAAGCAACACAGCCAAAACTACTTTAAAGAGACAATAATACAAATCTCTGATAAGATTGATTAAAAAAAAATGAGAAGGCAAAATAAGTCAGAATAAAAAAGAGGACAACTTCCAATACTGCAGGGATTAAACAGATATAAGATGGTATGAACAATTTTATACCAAGAAATTTGAAAATTTAGAATGAAATGGAAGAATTCCTTACCAAAACTGACTCAGGAAGAAATAAAAAAATTTACCAAAATTAACTCAAGAACACAAAAAGAGCATGAATGGTCCTACAGCCATTAAAGAAAATTAAATCAGTAGTTTAAAATCTTACAAGGAACACAACAAGAGTCAATCCTTTTCTAGATAATTCTAGGATCATCTAGACAATTCTAGGAATATTTAAGGAATAGATAATATTTAAGGAATAGATAATTCTAACTTAACATAATAATCTCATCCAGAGGATAAAGAAAAGAGGACTACTACTCAAATCATTCTGAGGTTAGATTTACCATGACACCAAAACCTGACAAGGACAGTACAAAAAGAAAATTATAAACTAATCTCACTCACGGACATTTCATATTAGCAAAACAAATCTAGCAATATGTTAAGAATATCATACTTCATGATCAAGTTGGGTTTATCTTCAGAATGGTGGTTAGTTTCATATTAAAAAACAGGTTAATGTAACTCACCTCATTCATAGAATAAAGGAGAAAAATCATGACTATTTCAACAGATGAAGAGTAGGCACTAAAATTCAATTTCCATTTAGTCTCAATAAACTAGGATAGAAAGGAACTTCCTTAATCTGAAAAAGGGCATCTACAAAAATACTTAATAGAAAACATCGTATTTAATGGCGAAATGTTGAAAGCACTTCCTTTAAGACTGGGAAGAAGACAAGGATACTCCTATTCAATCTGGTACTAGAAGGCCTAACCAGTGAAGGAAAAACAAGAAATAAAAGGTGGCAAAGGAAGACACAAAACCATGATTATTCAAAAATCATATGACTATCAGTATGTTCTGGTTTACTAACGCTGCCCATTATGCAAAATACCAGAGATGGATTGACTTTTATGAAGCGGGTTTATTTGGTTATAAAGGTCTTAAGGCCATAAAGCATCCAAGGTAAGGCATCAATACAGGGTACCTTCACTGAAGGATGGCTGATGGTGTCCGGAAACCTCTGTTACCTGGGAAGGCATGTGACTGGCATCTGCTTGCTTCCAAGTTGCCTTTCAGAATGGCTTTCTCCAGAATGTCAGTGTAAGCTTCCTATGGCCATCTTCCAAATGTGTCTCTCAGCTGCAGCTAGCTCCTCAAAATGTCACTCTCAGTTGCTCTTGGGGAGTCTGTCCTCTCTTAGCTTCCCTGGAGCAAAAGTCTGCTTTCAAAGGCTGTCTCCAAAATGTTTCTGCAGCTCCTCTCTCAGCTCCTGTGCATTCTTCAAAGTGTCCCTCTTGGCTGTAGCAAGCTCGCTCCTTCTGTCTGAGCTTATACACTGCTCTAGTAAACTAATCAAGGCCCAAGGTGCATGGGCAGAGCCACACCTCCATGGAAATTATCCAATCAGAGTTATCACCTACAGTTGGGTGGGTCGCATCTCCATGGAAACTCAAAGAATTACAATCTAATCAACACTAACATGTCTGCACACACAAGACTGCATTAAAGATAATGGCGTTTTGGGGGACATAATACATTCAAACTGGCACACAGTATAATAAAAAATAAATATTTAGAAAAGTTATTAGAATAATAGGGCTTATAGGGTTAAAAATCATTTAACTTCTAGAATCAATCTACAGTAATACAATCCATGTAATTTATGCCTCTCTTATCTCAAAAATCACACAAAAATATATATAATCTAGAACTCTTATTATTTCTTGTCTAATTTTAGAAACCAACTAATCTACCAGGTTAGGCCAAAATCAAGTAGAAGATGCATTTCTAGGGCTTAAGGAATTTACAAACAACTAAAAAAACCTGTTTAATGTGTTCAAGAGCATGCTGTCTCAAAACTCGGTGTAAATATTTTTCTGGAGTTTACAATCCTATTTGAAATTTCTCTGCTCCAGAAAAAGACTAATAATGCTGAAAAATTACTCTACTTTTTTGATCTATGACCTAGCACACATAACTCAGGTCTGTCTGGGGTTTGGCCAAAGATTAAGATCTTTCATATGTTGACATTACTGCAAAAAGTAACAGTAACATAATGAAATCTATCCATTCACCTATCCATTAAATATTTATTGAAAGCCTGCTATGACGACGATAACAGCTGCAAACATTTATAGTGTGTATGAGATACTGCTCTAAGCACTTTACGAGTAGCACTCAACAGTCCTTTGTTATAGGTATTTGCTCCATTTAAAAAAGAGGAAATTGAAACACAGAGAGGTTAAGTATTTTGCCCAAGGATACAAAAATAGTAAAGTGGCAGAGCCAAAATTTTGAACTCAGGCAGCCTGGCTCAGAGTCTGAGCTGTTTAACCACTATACTGTATTTCACTGGTGATAATTTCTATGGAGAAAACAAAAGCAGGGCAGAGCGATATTAGAGGCAGGGGATATAATTTTATATAGAATAGTCATGGAAGATTTATTAATATTCTACTGCTTATTGAAAACCTCCTTTTGTAGGTCCCTCAATTTTTCTTCTCCCACAGTCTCCCAATCTCAGTAAATGATGGTTCCATCCATCAAGTCACAGAGGTCAAAAAGTTATCTGTTTGGTCAGAACATGGGAGGCCAATCTCTACTGTTCCTAGGAGCTTGCAGCAGAGCAGTGCTCCAGTGCTGAGTGGGAGCAGGTACCGCAGATTCATGCAAGGTGGTGCTGCAGGAGCCAGCACCCTGGGGCTTCCAGCTGCAGAGGGCAATGACTTCGATGTCCCCTCCATCTCCCGGCTCACTCCAGGAGGCAAAGCAGCTCAGGCAGTGTGGCAGTGGGTGACTGGGTGCTGAGCATCAGCGGGGAAAATGCGGGGAGCCTCGCACACATCGAAGCCAAGAACAAGATCCATGTCTGTGGGAAGCATTTCAGTCTGGGTCTCAGGAGGGTCCAGCTGGTTCAGAGCAAACTGGAGAAGGCCTTGGTCCCCACCACAGACCCCACATGGTACACCTTTGTATCTAGTGCCTCTCTCAACAAGATGGCCTGGCAATTCAGGGTGCACCCTTCACCCCTGATGACAGTGCCCACAGAAGAATGGACAGCCACTCCACCCACTGGTCCCAGATGCCAGGAACAGTGGCTGATGGAGAACACAGAGGACTGACAGCAGCAGTATGGGAAAAGCCAGTCCTGTTCCTTCTGCATCCATGCTCATCTCACAGGCACTGAGGTCATGCAAGACCCAAATGAGGAGCACCTGAAGAAATAGAGGGAAAAGTATGTCCTGGAGCTATCAGAGCCCACATTATACCTGCCTGTGGGACTGGCAACTCCAGCACTCTGACCATGTTCTCAAAGTGCGGTCAGTGGCTCACTCTCTCTCTCTCTCATTCTGTTCCTCCTAGCCCCCTCTGACACTGCCCTCCCTCTTTGCCCTGTGAGACTACTTTCTGCTGGGTCTCTGCTGGCTTAGGCATGGAAATAAACATTCTCATTATTGCCAAAAAAAAAAAGGTCATCTGTTTAGTCAGAATACAGAACAGGATACACTTATGCTGGGGTAACAAACAACCTCTCCAAAATCAGTGGCCTGAAACAACAAAAGCTTATCTTGCTGACGCAGAGTCCATTGCAGCTCTGGGCTATCCCAGGCAGTTATCCTCTAAGGTTCTATAATTTCAACACAAGGCCTCCTCCACAGCACATGAAGAACTGGTGAAGCATACAGGGGCTTTACAATGCCTCAGCCAAGCACTTCCTCACATTATTCATTGGCCAGAACTAGTCACATGGCCTCACTGAACTATAAAGGGATTTAGGAAATATCTCATATGCCAAGATAAGAAAGAATTTGTCACTGGCGAGCCCTAGTAATATCAATCGTCTCATCCTTGATACTTTTTTTCAGAGCCCACATCGAAAACTCTGGCAAATTTTATTAGCTTTACCTTCAAAATATATCCAGAATCCAATTACATCTTACTACTTTCACCTCTAACCAAACCTCCATCACATCTCATGTAGATTACTGCATTGGCTTTCTCTCTGATCTCACTGCTTACATACTCAGGCCCCTGCCACCCTCTAGTCTAGTCTTCCTCTGGATGTCAAGTGGCCATGTCACCTTTCTGAACAAACCCTTAAAATGGCTTTCTAGGTCCTATAGAATAAACCTGGGCAACCATTACCTCTCTGATTCCGTATCCTACTACTCCCCGTCACAGGTCCCCCCCACCCCCGGCCCCCCACTTTGTTCTAGCCACACATCTTCCTTGGGATTCCTTGAACATGCCAGTAATGCTCCTATCTCACTGCCTTTGCTACATCTGGAATACATCCACCTGGAATACACTTCCTTCATACAATCACATGGTTCAAATCTTCACTTTCTTCAGGTCTTTGGTCAAATGTGCTCTTCTTGATGAGGCCCTTTCAGATCACCTTATTTAAAACTGACTTCCCCCTATTGCTGGCTCCTGGCATTCCTCATCGCCCTTCCTTGCTGTATTTTTCTCTTTAGCATGTGCCACCATCTTACATTTTACTTTTATTTTATTTATGTGTTTATTATCTCTCTCCTACCCAAATGTAAGTGCCACAAAAGTAGGGGTTTTGCTTCTTTTGTAACCTGCATTCAATAACTTTTTTAAAGGAATGATAATGATGTGAAAACTCTGCTCAATTTACCAGCCAACATTTTAATTTTCAGAACTGACTTCTACCTTAAGGAAAAAGCAGCATCAAATCCCAGGTTCAGTTCTCTTGGCTTTCCTTTATAACTCTCTGGTGATGTCAAAGAGATCAAAAATTTTTTTTAAAGATTTCCCAAAAGTGAAGTTGGTCTAAGACAACCTAATCAGCCATTTCCAGGAGCAGAAATGCCCAAGAGTTCAGTTTTAGATCTATTTAGTTTGAAATGTCTATTAGTCATCAAGGGGACTTGTTAATCATCAAGTAATGTACATAAACCTGGAATTCAGGCTAGACAACTGGATAGTAGATATAAATTTGGGATTCACTTTATTAATGGTATTAATAGCTGTAAGAACAGATACACTTATGGAAGAACAGATGGATGGGAGAAATAAGAGGAAATTGTAGAAGGCACTCAAGAAAGTGAGATAAGGAAAAAGGGGTGGATACAAGAGAGGGAATGGGGAGATACAAAGGGGAGCACAAACAAGGAGAGGACATACTTTCTCAAAGAAAATAAGGAATCATGGAAGGAGAAGTAGTTGGGAAAAAGTGAGGTTACAGGGAAGACTATGAGGAAGACGATGAGGAGAGTTAGGCAGAAATACGGCAAGGAGAGGGAAATTGGGAACAAGTAAGGTGAGAAAACAACAGCACAAAAAAAGGAAGGGAAAGACAGAGTAAGGTAGAAAAGTTGGTGGAATGTATAACCTTTGGTAAGACAGATCTTCAGAAGAACGAAGTTGGAGAACTCACACTTCTGACTTTAAAATTTACTACAAAGCTACAATGGTCAGAACAGCATGGTACTGACACAAGGAGATCTCTACAGACCAATGGAATTGAACTGAAAATTCAGACATAGACCTTCATACCTACGGTCAACTGATTTTTGACAAGGCTGCCAAGCCCACTCAATTGGGAAAGAATAGTCTCTTCAACAAATGTTCTCTTCACCTTCAGTGAAGGTACCCTACTGCTGATGCCTTTGTTTGGACATTTTCATGGACATAAGACTATAATTTTGTAACCAAATATACCCCCTTTATAAAAGCCAATCCATTTCTGGTATTTTGCATAATGGCAGCATTAGCCAACTGGAACAGATAACATTTCATTGTTAAAGATAAAGACCCAAATCTGGTTAATAATTTATCTATATGTTATTTATAAGGCATACCAAAATACGCACAGACAAACAAATCAAATCAAAGAGAGAGCAAGGGTAGCAATATTAATGTCATACAAAGACAAAAAGTATTCAATAAAAAAAAAGAGGAACAGTCTACAGTAAGGGTTGGTAAACTATGGCCCATGAGACAAATGCTAACCATGGCCTATTTTTGTATGGCCCATGAGCTAAGAATGGCTTTTATATAGATATATATATATATGAGAAGAAGATGAGACAGACCATATGCGGCTCAGAAAACCCAAAACATTTACTATCTAGTCATTTAAGAAAAAGTTGTCAACTCTTAATCTACAGTATAGACTCTAAATTTGCAAAAGGCAAAATCTACCATAATTTGTAATTCACTTATTAAGGAAATCAGACTTGTATCACATATACTGCATTTTCTCCCCTTAGTATATGATCTTTAGGCTTTCTTTACCATGAGGTGATACTGATATGTAAAACTTTTTTATGATTCTTGTGTCAGTTTGAATGTATTATGTCCACCAAAATGTCATTATCTTTGATGTAATCTTGTGTGGGCAGACATATCAGTGTTGATTAGACTGTAATTCTTTGAGTGTTTCCGTGGAGATGTGTCCTATCCAACTGTGGGTGATGACTCTGATTGGATAATTTCTATGGAGGTGTTACCCCACCCATTCAGGGTAGGTCTTAATTAAATCACTGGAGCCATATAATGAGCTGACAAACAGAAGGAACTCAGTGCAGCTGTGAGTGACATTTTGAAGAGGAGCTACAGCCAAGAGGGACACTTAGAAGAAGGCACTGGAACTGAGAGAGGAGCTTCAGCTTACAGAGACATTTTGGAGACGGCCTTTGAAAGCAGACTTTAACTCCAGAGAAGCTAAGAGAGGACAAATGCCCCAAGAGCAACTAAGAGTGACATTTTTGAGGAGCTGAAGCCTAGAGAGGAAAATCCTGGGAGAAACCCATCTTGAAACCAGAACTTGGAGCAGACACTGGCCATGTGCCTTCCCAGCTAACAGAGGTTTTCCGGACACCATTGGCCATCTCCCAGTGAAGGTACCCGATTGCTGATGCATTACCTTGGACACTTTATGGCCTTAAGACTATAACTGTGTAACCAAATAAACCCCCTTTTATAAAAGCCAATCCATTTCTGGTGTTTTGCATTCTGGCAGCATTAGCAAACCAGAACAATTATCTAATTGAATTTACCAATCTTTTCTTTTTGGTTTCTGGCTTGTGTGTCAGAAAAACCTTCCCACTTCAAGAACATTACAAAAAAATCCTCCCAAGTTTTCTTCTAATAATTTTTTTTATTGTAAACTCTAACATATATAAGTAACAGTGATAACTTTCAAGCATGATTTCACAAGTAGTAAGAGAGCAAATTTCAAAGAATGTCATGGGTCACAGTTCCACAACTTCCGCCATTTCCATTATTGTAAAATATAGCATATATACAGGAAAGTGTCAACTCTCAATGTACAACTCAACAAGCAGTTATATAGGTAATTTCAAAAATTGTTAAGGATTACAGTTTCAGTCTCAGTCCCTTCCCTATTATGCAACAGCAGATACATACAGAGAGGTGAGAATCTTCAAGGCACGATTCAACAAACAGCTATAGAGCAAATCCCAAAGGATGCTATAAACTACAGTTCCACCATGTCATTTACCTCCTTCCAGCCATTCCAACACCCCAGCATCCAAAAACATATATATAATTATATAAGGTTTCACTATTCAAAGACCTTTGTTAAATCTTATATTGTTTATTGCTACCCCTACCTCCCACTTAATCTCCTTCTCTATCTTCAGGGGTGTCTAGGCACCCTAAATTGTTTATATTGAAAGGGGGTGTCAAAAGTAGGGGGAAGGGAGCTGCATCTGATTGTTGATCTTAAAGAGGCTGTTGCCTCTGGGGTTTAGGACTTGTCTGGTATAGGAACACTCTGGCAGATTTAAGTTTCTGAAAGATAAAACTTAGTGAGTGCATCTTTTATAAATCTCAAGTAGGGATCTAGGTATCTGGGGACTACTTTTGGTAAAGACATGGCATACTGTGGCCATCTGGGAAGTCTAGCGGGAGACTGCATAAAAGAAACCTCCTGAATAGCCTCTTGACTCTATTTGGGATCTCTCAGCCACTGTGACCTCAGCTTGTTACCTTTCTTTTTACCCACTTTGGTCAAATAGGCATTTTCAATCCCTTGCTACCAGGGCCAGGATCATTCCTGGGAATCATGTCCCACGTCACCAGGGGGATTCATTCCCCTGGGAGTCATGTCCCTCTTGGCGGGGAGGTTAATGAATTTATTTGCCGAATTGAGCTTAGAGAGAGAAACGCCACATCTAGACAACAAAAGAGGAACCCTGGAGGTACCTCTTAGGCATTATTATAGGAGGGCTCAGCCTCCTATTTACCACCCTGAATTTCACAAGAGCAACCTCAAGTCAAGGACTTGATTTATTAAGTAGTGGGTTCCTAACTTCACTTAATATATAATCTATCCCAAGATAAACAGCCAGTTTGTTACATTATCTTCACTTAGTTCTACAATCATCACTCTCAACTTTAAACAATTCTCATAACATTCCAGAGCTCTTACTAATACATTCCAGAGCTCTTATCAGCTGCTAATTATTCACCCCTAGTATTAGTGAAATGTTGGTAGGATATTCCTATTAAATATAGACTTTAATATGTAATGGGTAGTTTTTCCACACCATTCTGTTGTTAACCCTCTGTGCCAGTGTCATACCTTATAAGTATATCATGAAAATACTTATTTAGGTTTGTGGTGCTACTCTGTGGGTTAGATGCCTTTAAACAACCATTTACAAACATTTGCCTTCAATGCATCATTGATACTTAGAATCCCATTAACAGACTATAGTCACACCTGACCATTCCCATACCATTAAGATCACCCTCATTATCATTTCTGTACATATTAGATTATCATTCCCCCTTCACTAGCTTCTCACTATCTCTAGGTCCTCCATATTTCACATTATAAGACACTTAACTTACATTTTTCACAGAGTTCACATTAGTGGTAACATACACTATCTCTCCTTATGTATCTGGCTTATTTCAGTTAGCATTGTCTTCAACGTTCATCCATGTTGTCATATGTTTCACAACCTCGTTCCTTCTTACTGCTGCATAGTATTCCATCATGTGCATATACCACATTTTGTTTATCCACTCATCTGTTGAAAGACATTTCTATTGTTTCCAACTCTTGGGAATTGTGAACAACGCTGCTATGAACATCAGTGTGCAAATATCTGTTCGTGTCACTGCTTTCAGATCTTCTGGATATATATCGAGAAGTGAAATTGCTGGATTGTAGGGTAACTTGATATCCAGTTTTCTGAGGAACTGTTAAACTATCTTCTAGGGGGGACTGTACTATTATATAGTCCCACCAACAATGAGTAAGAGTTCCAATTTCTCCACATCGTCTCCAGCATTTGCAGTTTCCTGTTTCTTTAGGGCAGCCATTCTTAATAATGTGAGATGATACCTCATTGTGATCTTTATCTGCATCTCCCTAATAGCTAATGAAGATGAACATTTTTTTTCATGTCTTTTTCAGCCATTTGTATTTCCTCTTTGGAGAAATGTCTTTTCATATCTTTTGCCCATTTTATAATTGGCCTGTTTATACTACTGGTGTTGAGTTGTAGGATTTCTTTATATATGTAAGATATCAGTCTCTTATCAGATACAAGGTTTCCAAATGTTTTCTCCCATTGAGTTGGCTGCCTCTGTACCTTCTTGACAAATTCCTGTGAGGTACAGAAGTTTCAATTTTGAGGAGTTCCCACTATCTATTTTTTCTTTCATTGCTTGTGCTTTAGGTATAAGGTCTAAGAAGCAACCTCCTAATACTAGGTCTTGAAGATGTTTCCCTACATTATCTTCTAGGAGTCTTATGGTACTGTCTCTTATATTGAGGTCTTTGATCCACTCTGAGTTAATTTTTGTATAGCATATGAGGTACGGGTCCTCTTTCATTCTTTTGGATATGGATGTCTAGTTCTCCCAGCCCCATTCGTTGAAGAGACTGTTATGTCCCAGTTCAGTGGATCTGCGGGCCTTATCAAAAATCAGTTGACCTAAGATCTGGGGGTCTATTTGCAAATTCTCAATTCGAGTCCATTGATCAATATGTCTAGTTTTGTGCCAATACTATGCTGTTTTGACTATTGTGGCTTTACAATAAGCTTCAAAGTCAGGAAGTATAAGTCTGACCACTTCATTTCTCTTTTTTAGAATGTTTTTACCAATCTGACGCCCCTTTCCCTTCCAAATAAATCCGATAACTAGCTTTTCCAAGTCTGCAAAGTAGATTGTTGGAATTTTGATTGGAATTGCATTGAATCTGTAAATCCATTTGGGTAGGATTGACATCTTAACTATATTTAGCCTTCCCATCCACCAACACAGAATATCTTTCCATCTCTGTAGGTCTGCTTTTATTTCTTTTAGTAGAGTTATTTAATTTTCTGTGTAGATATCTTTTACATCCTTGATTAAGTTTATTCCTAGATACCTGATTTTTTTAGTTGCTAAAGGGAATGGAATCTTTTTCTTAAGTATCTCTTTAGTTAGGTCATTTCTAGTGTATAGGAACATTACTGACTTATGTGTGTTCATCTTGTATCCCACCACTTTGCTGAATTTGTTTAGGAGCTGAAGTAGCTGCGTCGTCGATTTCTCAGGGTTTTCCAGATACAAAATCATATCATCTGCAAATAATGACAGTTTTACTTCTTCCTTTCCAATTTAGATGCCTTTTATTTCTTTGTCTTGCTGGATTGCTCTGGCTAGAACTTCTAGCACAATGTTGAATAATAGTGGTAACAGCGGACATCCTTGTCTCGTTCCTGATGTCAGAGGGAAGGCTTTCAGTCTCTCGCCATTGAGTACTATATGCTGGCTATGGGTTTTTCATATATGCCCTTTATCATATTGAGGAAGTTTCCTTCAATTCCTACCTTTTTTAAGTGTTTTCATCAAAAAAGGATGCTGAATTTTGTTGAATGCTTTTTCAACATCTACTGAGATGATCATTTGATTTTCCCCTTTTGATTTGTGAATGTGTTGAATTATATTAAATTACTTACTTATGTTGAACCACCCTTGCATGCCAGGAATGAACTCCACTTGATCATGGTGTATGATTTTTTTAATTTGTCTTTGGATTCGATTTGCAAGTGTTCTGTTGAGAATTTTTGTATCTATATTCATTAGGGAGATTGGCCCATAGTTTTCCTGTCTTTTAGCATCTTTATCTGGTTTTTGATAGTAGAGTGATGTTCACTTCACAAAATGAGTTAGGTAGTGTTCCATTTTCTTTGATTTTTTGAAAGATTTTAAGTAGGGTTGGTGTCAGTTCTTTTTGGAAAGTTTGGTAGAATACCCCTGTGAAGCCATCTGGCCCTGGGCTTTTATTTGTAGGGGGCTTTTTGATGACTGACTTGACTGCTTTGCTTGTGATTGGTTTGTTGAGGTCTTCTATTTCTTCTCTGTGCAGTCTAGGTTGTTCATGTGTTTCCAGGAAATTATCTATTTCCTCTAAATTATCTAGTTTGTTGGCATAGTAGCCACTTGTGATTTTTTTAAATTTCTTTGGGATCTGTAGTAATGTCCCCCCCTCATGTATTATTTTGTTTACTTGGGTCTTCTCTATTTTTGACTTTGTCAGTCTAGTTAAGGGTTTGTCAATCTTGTTGATCTTCTCAAAGAACCAACGTTTGGTTTTATTTAGTCTCCCTATTGTTTTGTTGCTGTTGTTGTTCTCCAGTTCATTTATTTCTGCTTTAATCCTTGTTATTTCTTCTCTTGTACTTGTTTTAGGATTAGTTTGCTGATCATTTTCTAGCTTCTTCAGTTGTTCCATCAGTTCTCTGATTTTAGCTCTTTCTTCCTTTTTAACATATGCATTTCTGGTTATAATATTCCCCCTCAATACCGCCTGTGCTGCATTCTGTAAGTTTTGATATGTTGTGTTCTTGTTTTCGTTCGTCTCTAGATATTTAGTAATTTCTCTTGCTATTTCTTCTTTGACCCATTGATTGTTTAGGTGTATATTGTTTAACCTCCAGATATTTGTGAATTTCTATATTTTTGATAGTTATTGACTTCTACTTGGATTCCACTATGGTCAGAGGATGTGCTTTGAATAATTTCAATCCTTTTAAATTTACTGAGGCTTGTTTTATGCCCCAGCATATGATCTATCCTGGAGAACATTCTGTGAGTACTAAAAAATGTATATCCTGGTAACTTGGGATGTAACTCTCTATCTATCTTTGTTAAGTCTAATCTGTTTATCATAGTGTTTAAGTGATAAACTGTTTCCTTACTGGTCCTCTGTCTGGCACATCTATCTATAGGAGAGAGTGATGTATTGAAGTCTCCCACAATTATTGTAGAAACAGCTATTGCTTCCTTCAGTTTTGCCAATGTTTGCCTCAGGTACTTTGGAGCGCCTTGATTGGGTGGGTGCATAAACATTTATGATTGTTAATTCTCTTGAATTGTCCCTTTTATTAGTATATAGTATCCTTCATTGTCTCTTATGACATCCTTGCAGTTAGTCTATTTTATCTGAAATTAGTATTGTTACCCCTGCTCCCTTTTGGCTGTAGTTTGCAAGGGATATTTTTTCCATTCTTTCACTTTAAATTTCTTTGTGTCGCTCGATATGAGTCTCTTGTAAACAACAAATTGATGGTTCATATTTTTTAATCCATTCTGCCAATGTATATCTTTTAATTGGGGGAATCCAACCCATTCACATTCAATGTTATTACTGTTAAGGCAGCTCTTGAATCAGTCATCTTATCCTTTGGTTTTTATTCGTCAGATGTATTTTTTTCCCTCTCTCTATTTCCTTTAAGGTACCCTTACTAAAATTCTTCAGTTCTGTGTCCTTCTCCAGAGTTCTCTCTCCTTTCTTTTTTTCTCAGCCAGTAGAGTTCCCTTTAGTATCTCTTGTAGGGTAGGTCTCTTGTTAACAAATTCTCTCAGCATCTGTTTGTGAAAAGTTGAAGCTCTCTCTCAATTCTGAAGGAGAGCTTTGCTGGATATAGAATTCCTGATTGGCAACTATTCTCTTTCAGAATCTTAAATATGTCATACCACTACCTTCTCACCTCCATGGTGCCTGCTGAGTAGTTAGTACTTAGTCATATGTTGTTTCCCTTGTATGTGATGAATCACTTCTCTCCTGCTGCTTTTAGAACTTTCTCCCCTTCAGTATTTGAAAATTTGATCACAGTATGTCTCGTAGTGGGTTTATTTGGATTTATTCTATTTGGAGTTCATCGGGCATCTCTGATTTGCGTATTTATGTCATTTAGAAGGGTTGGGAAGTTTTCCCCAATAATGACTTTGAATACTCTTCTGTGCCAGTGTGAATGTATTATGTCCCCCAAAATGCCATTATCTTTGACGCAATCTTGTGTGGGCAGACGTATTAGTGTTGATTACATTGTAATTCTTTGAGTGTTTCCATGGAGATGCGTCCCACCCAACAGTAGGTGATAACTCTCATTAGATAATTTCCACCGAGTGTGTCCCTGCCCATTCAAGCATGGGCCTTGATTAGTTTACTAGAGCACTATATAAGCTCAGACAGAAGGAGTGAGCTTGCTACAGCTAAGAGGGACACTTTGAAGAATGCACAGGAGCTGAGAGAGGAGCTGTAGATGAGAGACATTTTGGAGATGGCCTTGAAAGCAGACTTTTGCTCCAGAGAAGCTAAGAGAGGACAAATGCCCCAAGGGCAACTGAGAGTGACATTCTGAAGAGGAGCTATGGCCTAGAGAGGAACATCCTGGGAGAAAGCCATTTTGAAACCAGAACTCGGAACAGATGCCGGCCACGTGCCTTCCCAGCTAACAGAGGTTTTCCGGATGCCACTGGCCATCTACCAGTGAAGGTACCCAATCGTTGATGCGTTACCTTGGACACTTTATGGCCTTAAGACTGTAACTTTGTAACCAAATAAACCCTCTTTATAAAAGCCAATCCATTTCTGGTATTTTCCTTAATGGCAGCATTAGCAAACCAGAACATCTTCCTAGCCCTTTTACTCTTCTCTTACCCTTCTGGAACAACAATCATTCTTATATTTGTGTGCTTCATGTTGTCCATCATTTCCCTGAGATCCATTTCAAATTTTTCGATTTTTTCCACCATTCATTTTTCTGTGCTTTCACTTTCCATCACCCTAACTTCAAGTTCACCAATTTGTTCCCCTACCTCTTCAAACTTGCTGTTATGTGTCTCAAGAATATGTTTAATTTGATCAACAGTATCTTTTATTTCCATAAGATCGCTATTTTTTTTTTTATTTACTCTTGCAAATTCTTCTTTATGCTCTTCTAGGGTCTTTCTTCATGTCCTTTTATCCTGAGCCATGATACTGACGCTGGTGTGTACTTTTGATTAATTGCTCCAAGTTCTGTGTATCCCCTGGCTTTTTAAATTGGACATTTGAGTTGTCCCTATCTTCTGGTTTCTTCATATGCTTTACAATTTTCTGTTGTTTTTGGTCTCTTGGCATTTGCTTATCTTGATAGTGTTAAGATATGCAGAATCATTTGAACATTTATTTATAATTTGAGAGAGCAACAGCTTGTTGGGCTGCACTTTCCCTGACTTACCAGAAGACAGAGCTCTAGAGCCACCTCTTACCCTCCAGCCAGTTCTCCCCAAATTCATCTGTGTACTGAGTGGGGTTCCAAACCATGTGAAGGTTCAATCAGTGCACCAATTTTTCATATGCACCAGGGACTGCCAGCCCTGTGGGTAGCGGTGTGTGCCCTGTGCAGTCTCGCAGGGAGTTCACTCCAGGACACAGCGGTCCTGGTGGTTCCTGGGTCTGCGGGTGGAGTACTCTGGGGCTGCAGAGCTGTACATCTCACCTCCCAGCTCAAATGCCCCCCAGTCCCTCTCTGCCGTGTGTCCACGAATCCCTGGGATTGGGGGAGGCCACCTCCTGGCACTTCCGGGTGGCAGCCTTGTCTCCAGGCTGTGCACACCGCGGGCTTCCGGCACCATCACAAGCCCACCAAAATCTCAAGTTCCCTCAAGGAAGCTCTTTGCTGCAGGGCTGTGAAGAGCTGTACACCCCAGAAAGCTGCAAAGAAGGCTGCACGGGGTGTGGAAAGCTACCCCCTTCCATGATCGTCTGCCAGCTCCATTGGCCAGTCCCTGGCACAGGGACTCTTGGCCATGGTTCTGTGAAGGGTTATCACCTATGCCAGGTACTGAGGAGGGTGCCCAGAGCATGGAATGTTTCTCCTCTCTGCACCATCAGCCAACTCTAGCCACCCGTTCCCTGGCAGCATTCCAGGCTGAACACTCACATTTTAAATGCAGCCTCTTGGTTTCTCCAAGTACAGGCTCACTCAGGGTGTAGAAGTCCCTGCCCAGCCAGTGGAACCCTGGAACTGCTGTTCAGGAGCACTTTCTGTCCTTTATCTAGTGTTTTTCTCAGAAGAGAATTTTGTTCTGTCTCTCCTAATCCACCATCTTGGATCACTCCTCGTCTACTAATTTTATAGTTTCATTTCTACATTTTAAATTGGAGACACATGGAATTTATTTTAACTTTCCTGATGCCTTGCTTTATTTACTGTGACAGGGGAAAGCCAAGAAAATCTATGGTGCAGGATACCAGGATACCAAGTCTACCAGGATGTAGACTAATGGGGGAGGAGAGGGTTGGAATACAGGGAAGGGAAGGAGAAAAATGAGCAGGAGTATGTAATAAGGCTGAAACCTTGAAACTGACTGACTGACACTGTAACTGACACTATAAGGAATGCTGCCTCCTCTCACTGGAAAGCTTCAAACTGTACTCTTTGTAGAGAATCCTGAAAAGAATGTTCTGAACTGAGGGAAGTACTACAGGCCATGACACAGTAGCTTCCTAACTACTCACACACCCCTCACCCCTTATAATTTGAGAACAAAAGCTTGGGATGAGAATAAGATCTAATCACCAATCTCTTGATATAATCATCAATTTGAATTCAAGTTATCACTGATTATTCTTTGTTGCTAATGTAAACAGGATTTTCTTCCTATTATATTTTCTAAGTGGTTTTTATATAAGACAGGGAGTTGGCAAACTGTAGGACACGGGCTTATCTTGACCACCTTCTGCTTTGTGAATAAAGTTTTATAGGAACACAGCCATGTTCATTCATTTACCTACTGACTATGGCTGCTTTCATGCTACAACAGAACTGGGTAGTGAGACAAGAGATTGCATGGCCCACAAAGTCTAAAATATTTACTATCTGGCTCTTTACATAAAAAGTCTGTGCATCCCTGATATACAGGAAAGCTATTAATTATTTTGTATTTTTTTACTTAAAGGAAAAGCCACATAATATAAAAATTAACCATTTTGAAGTGTACAACCCAGTGACATTTAGTACATCTCCAATGTTGCAGAAATCACCTTTATCTAATTCCAAAACATTTTCATCACCCTATCATTAAACTCCATACATATTAAGCATTCACTCCCCATTTTACCCTTCCTCTAGCCCCTAACTACAGCTGATCGGTTTTCTGTCTCTATGGATTTACCTATCCCAGATATTTCATTTAAATGGAGTCATGCTATGTGACTTTTTGTGTCTGGCTTCTCTCACTTAGCATAAAGTTTTCGTGGTTTATCCATGTTGTACCTCATTCTTTTTGATGGGTAATATTCCATTGCATGGATATCTGTATTTTCTTTACCCATTCATCAGCTGATGGATATTTGGGTTGTTTCCACTGTTTGGTGACTGTGAACAGTGCTAATTTTTTGTTTGAATACCTATTTACAATTCTCTTGGATATATATACCTAGGAATGGAAATCCCAGGTCATATGGCAATTTTATGTTTAACTTTTTAAGGAACCACCAAACTTTTATCTGCAACAGCTGCGCCACCTTATACTCCCATAAGCAATGTACAAGGGTTTCAATTTCTCTCTCCAACACCTCCTTTTATTATTATTATTATTATTATTATTATTACAGCCATCCTACTGGGTGTGAAAAGGTATCTCACTGTGATTTTGATTGGCATTTCCCTTATGATGAAATATGTTGAACATCTTTTCGTGTACTTGATGGCACTGTCTGTATTTTAAAACATACATTTATTTTTAAACTCCTAAAAAGAAAAAAGAAAAAGATAGCAACCCTGTTCTAGTTTGCTAATGCTGCCGGAATGCAAAACACCAGAGACGAATTGGCTTTTATAAAAGGGGGTTTATTTGGTTACACAGTTACAGTCTTAAGGCCATAAAGTGTCCAAGGTAACACATCAGCAACTGGGTACCTTCACTGGAGGATGGCCAATGGCATCCAGAAAACCTCTGTTAGCTGGGAAGGCATATGGCTGGCTTCTGCTTCAAAGTTCTGGTTTCAAAATGGCTTTCTCCCAGGACATTCCTCTCTAGGCTGCAGTTCCTCAAAAAATGTCACTCTTAGTTGTACTTGGGGTATTTGTCCTCTCTCAGGTTCTGTGGAGCAAGTCTGCTTTCAACGGCCACCTTCAAACTGTCTCTCATCTGCAGCTCCTGTACTTTCTTCAAAGTGTCCCTCTTGGCTGCAGCTCCTCTTCAAAATGTCACTCACAGCTGCACTGAGTTCTCTCTGTCCATCAGCTCATTTATATGGCTCCAATGACTCAACTTAGACCCACCCCAAATGGGTGGAGCAACACCTCCATGGATATTATCCAATCAGAGCCATCACCCACAGCTGGGTGGTGCGCATCTCCAAAGAAACACTCAAAAGAATTACAATCAAATCAACACTGATAACATCTACCCACACAAGATTACATCAAAGATAATGGCATTTGGGGGACACAATATATTCAAACTGGCACAAACCCTAACAGAAAAATGGGCAAAGACTTTTTTAAAAAGACAATTTACAGAAGGAAAAAAAAGCTCCCAAGCTAATATGTATAAGAACAAATGTTCAAACCTATTAGTAATTAGAAAAGTGCAAATTAAAACAATGAGATAACCACTTGGCACTTAACAAATGAGTGAACTTAAGAAAGCTGTATAATTAGAAAGTGTTGGGATATAAGGATATAGGAACCCTCATGCACTGCTAATGGAAATGCAGACTGGTGCTGCCATTGTGATAACAATCTGGCATTTCTTAGTCAAACCAAAGGTAAGGCTATCCTTTGACCCAACAATTCTACTCCTTTGTATATAATATGTTCCTAAGAAATACATACATAAAATAATGTACAAGAATGCTCACAGCAACATAATTTGTGGTGGCAGGAAATTGTAAGTAACTGGGTACCCATCATTAAAAAAAACTCATTAGAGTACTATGCAGCTGTTAGTAGCAATGGACTGTAAGTACCAACATGAGAAGATCTTAAAAACATAGTGCTCATGAAAAAACACAGAATAATTTATACAACACAATTTTTAAGTAAATTTAAAATAAACGGGCACACAAATGAACAATTCCCATTCTGTAAAGACACAGTTACAAAATGATAAACAAATACATTAGAATATTTGTTTATGAGATGGAAAATTCAAATAGGTATAAAAGGGATTAAGAAACAAAGAAAGAAAGAAAGGGGGAAGGAGGGAGGGAAAAAGGGAGGAAGGAAGGAAGAAAGAAAAGGAAGAGGGAGAAGAGGGGAGGAGGTAGGGAGGAAGAAAACAAGAGAGAAGCCTTGTATAAACCAATTATAACGAGTCTTGAACAAAGGTTTACCTTAATCCTCTATATCTAAGATTAAGAAAAACTGTACCCTGTCACAGCACTGAATTCTCTTATCATTAACACCTTTTCAGTTGATTCCCCTGGTTATTTCAGATATACAGTCACATCACCTAAAAATAGCTGTAATTTCACCTTCTCATTTTTAGACTTCTTATACTACATTAGTACCTCCAGCACAATGATATATAATAGTGATGACAGCAAGCATTTGTATCTCGTTCCGGACTTTACAGAAATTCTTCTAAAATTTACCCATTAAGCATAATGACGGCTTTTGAGCTGATTTATATATAACCATATTAAGGAGGTAGCCTTCTATTTCTAGTTTATTATTGGTTTTTATTAAGAATGGACATTGAAGTTTTCAAAAGTCTTTTCAGCATCTACAGAGATGATCACGTTTTTTTCTTTGATCTATTAATATAGTGATATATATTATTTCCGAGACTGAATTATCTTGCATCTTTTAATATGAATATAGAGAATACTTTAAAAAATAGACTTCTGGATTCTATTTAGTAAATCTGTACATCTTATTCTTAAATAGTATTATTGGCTGTAGTTTCCTCTTCTTTTACTATGTTCTTTTAAATAGCACTGGAGTTACATGTTCCTTAAAAGTTTAGTAGAATCCAACTATGAAACTATCCAAGGATAACGCTTTTTGTGTGGAGGTAACTCTCTGACAATATTCTTTATTCCTTCTATAAGAGCTACACTTTGAAAGGATCATAAAAAGTGAAGCATCTGGCAAGTCTAAGAAAAAACATGAGAAAAATACAAACATCTATTAGTAATGTGGGAAAGAGACTACAACTCCAATTGATTATTACAATAAAAGAGTACGTATGGCAATATATGTGAAAATGGGAGACCAGATCAAATGGTAGAATTTTAAGGAAAATATGAATCATCAAATTGACTGAAAAGAAAACCTAAGAGAACTAATAAACACCATGTTATTTAAAAGTATGTGTACTGGTTTGTATATACTATGTCCCCCAGAAAAAGCCATTTTCTTTAATGCAGTCTTGTGGGGGCAGACATATTAGTGTTGATTAAGTTGGAACCTTTGGAATAGGTTGCTTCCATGGAAATGTGACCCACCTAATTGTAGGTAATAACTCTCACCAGATAATTTCCATGGAGGTGTGGCCCCGCCCATTCAGCGTTGGCCCTGATTAGTTTACTAGAGCCCAATATAAGAGCTTAGACAGAAGGAGCTTGCTGCTGCAGCCTAGAAAGGAACGTCCTGGGAGAAAGTCCTTTTGAAACTAGAACTCCAGAGCCACATGCCTTCCCAGTTAACAGAGGCTTTCTGGACGTCATTGGCCATTCTCCAGTGAAGGTACCCAATTGCTGATGCCTTACCCTGGACACTTTAAGGCCTTAATACTGTAACTGTGTAACCAAATAAACCCCCTTTATAAAAGCCAATCCATTTCTGGTATTTTGCATTACAGCAGCATTAGCAAACTGGAACAGTACATAAAAATTATCTAAGTCAGGAATTGTTTTGCTGCAATAAACAGAAATGTACTCAAATGAGGTAAAGATAAAAGAGAAAGAAAGAGAGCACTGAAAGAATACAAGAGTAGATCTCATGGAACCTGTGCTCAGAAAGTATAATCAAGTGTCAGGATTCCAGAATATTAGAAACACTGAATAGCTGCTCATTTTTGTTCAGACCAAACAAGAACAGTCTCTTATTTGTATTCCTTTCTATACATGTGCTCATTCTTTTTCTACAACCAACTTTGTATGCTAAGACACTTAAGCTTTTTAAGACTTCTCAGTGCCAAGGCCCAATACCAACCACCTAGAATTTCTGCATCCCCTTTCCAAATTCCAAATTGGTCCAGCTTGGGTCAAGTTTCAACTTCTACCCAATAAACAGTACACAGAAGAAAAAGTAGGTTACAGAGTCTCAAGCTACTAATATGGAAGCCAAACTCATCCTTTTAGGACAGGTTTTGATGTGGGCAATTTCTGAGTAAGATGTGTAGCCTGCTCAGGCACTCAATGAGACATTTACAAAAAATATACCTCTCCTCCCCAATGGCCCTTACGGATGAATTCTAGCAAACCTTTGTGGAAGATACAATTGTTGTTCTTTATACTATTTAGGAGCATAAAAAGGTTAGAAATCAACCAATTTATCTTATGAGATTATTAATAAGATCCCATTATCAAAGTCTAACAATATCAGCTCCTAAAGGAAAACACTGTGAAATTATATATTGAATAAATATGCCAAAGTTTATGCATAAATACAAAACATATTCATAACATATGCATATGTATGCATTCTTATTTTCATATTTTTAAACTATTAATAGTGGCATATTCTTGGGGTAATGTAGAGACAAATTCTTCATACTGCCTGAAATGTTTACAATGACTATATTTTTCATGAGAAAAAAATACACATTTTTGAAAATTAAATAGCCTAGAAACAGACCTCAAAATGTAAAAAATTTAGCGTATGGTTAAGATAACATTTCAGTGGAGAAATTATTCCATAAATATTATGGGAATAACTGGCCACCATTTAAGAAAAAGGAGCTAGAGCATGACCTCACCATTTGTCAATTTTAAATAGAACAAATATTTTAATGTATAAATGAAAATATAAATGTATTATAAAATATATAGACAAATATTTATATCACCTTTGGGTGGGAAAGACACTTCAAAGCTTATTATCAATGATACGAAACATAAAAGTATAACATTTTTTCAAATGCCATTCCCTTTAATCTCCTTATAAGTCTTTCAGTATTCTTATCCATTTCCTAATTTTAATTTTCACCTCTCAAAAGATTATTTCCAATTACACATACAACGAAACCCATACAACTCCAGTCCCTGCTAACCAACTGTACCTTTGTCCCAACTGTATCATGCTGTTACCTTAACTTCAATATACCTAAAACCAAGCATATCATCATCCTAAACCCCAAATTAAATTAGATCTTTCTGATCTCCCTTACTGAGATCTCAAATCTTATATTATCTTTGACTCCTCCTTTTCCAAAATTTCCATGTCACCAAACCTTGACGATTCTTCCTTTTCAGTATCTCTTTCATTCAATCTTTCCTTTCTATTCCCACTACATCACCCAAAATTATGACTCTCATTACAGAAAAATAATACTGACTTCTACAATTAAAAAAAAGTATTTGAACCTCCAAATTAGAATCTGACCACCCACCCTATGTTAACATCTACGAAAGGATTGGCTACCACATTCTCTAGCACATATACAGATGATAACACAGTAATTTAATAGTCATTTTATTATAGCCTTTTAACTCCTGCTGACCTATAACACTTAAAACAGCAAAACTACAAACACAAATGTCATTAAGATCTTTGTTGTTGTTGTTACTATTGAGGAGATAGAACTGGAATAAGATTTTGAAAATGTCAAAAGAAACTAGATTAAATGGAATCCCCCTTTTAAAATAGCCTACTACTTTCATCTCTAGAAAATCCTGACACCCAGTTATACAAAATATGCACTCTAAACCAAATAAAAACATGAGAATGAATTTTAAAACATCAAAATCTAAAAACCTAGTTATATTTTCTATATTACTAGTAATAATTTTTGCTATTATCATATTTTAAAACTGTTAATAGTGGCATATTCAAGTTAATTAGAAATCATACAATTTTAGAACACAAAAATTTAGAACTCAGCAATTAAGTAAAGTACAGTAAAATTTCTAGCAATATTCACTCTACCAATTCACTTAAATGACCAAATGCCCTTGATATCCTCTGTAAAAGATGACTGTCTAATTTCAGCTTGAGAAAAGCAGGCTATGCTTTGTAATACATCTGAATACTCCTGTTCCAATCTGTTAAATTCTACACATACCAAAAGCCAGTTGTTTCTCAAACCTATTTATGCCAGCTGAACTTCTTACTGTAAACACAAAGTTAATTAAATTTCGTGTATACTGATTAAATCAGTGTAAAAAGAGAGAGAAAATTTTATGAAAACTAGACTGAATGTTTTAAAAGGGCCGATAAAAGGTAAATCACCAAAAAAAGAATTCTGTCTAATTAATTAGTTGTCGATAACTCAGCTACAATAGATTGGAAGGAAAAAAATGCAAAAAATCTAAAGGAATTCTGTAGTCACATCTGCTTCACAAGAGACTTTAAGTTTTATTCAACTTAAAGAAAATGATGGACAGTATCAAGTCTATGGGTTTAATTTACGCATGAAAGCCAACATGAAATTCCACCAGCAAAATCAGAACAATACTCACTTATACTCTTAATCCACAAGCACAACCTGAACACCCACCCTGAGCCCAGGATTATTCCAAGGCAGCAGTTCTCAAACTTTTGGTCTCAGCCCTTCATACTCTTAAAAAGTAATGAGTACTCCAAAGAGCTTTTGTTTTATAGGTAATATCAAAAGTTACCATGTGAGAAATACATTAAAACTGAAAATATTATAAAAACAAAAATACTCAAGCCCACATTCCATTAGCCATCATGGCAATTATGTCATCATATAGCAAATAGCCTCTGGAAAACTCAAATGTACACTTGTGAGAGAATGATGGTGAGAAAGCCAAATAATGTCTTAGTATTATTACGAAAACAGTTTTGACTTCATGGGCACCCTGAAAGAGTCTCAGGGACCCAAAAGGTCCCAGACCACCCATTGAGAACTGCTGTAATAGGGTAGAGGAACCAATAACAAATAAGACACACATAGATCCCTCTCTTGTGTAATTTAGTGAAGGAACTAGACGATAAAGAAGCAAATCAATAAATATACAATTCCAGGTGGTGACAAGTGTCATGAAAAATAAAATAGGGTAAGGGGATAAAGAATGAAAGATGGGAGGTGTGGGAAGGGAATGGGGGCATTCATTCTACATAGGATGGTCAGAAAAGGCTTCTCTGAGGAGGTGACACTAAAGGAATGAGCCACAGGAAGGCCCATCCTTCCAGATAAAAGGAACAGAAAATGCAAAGTTCCTGGAAGCCAAAGAAGGATTCTGAGCTTTGGAATAACCTGATCTGATTAACGTTTTTAAAATATCACTCTGGCTTCCACATAGAACACAGACTGTGGGAGCAGATAGAAAAATGGAAGTAGAGTAGTTAGGAGGCTATTATAGTAGTCCTGCAAGAAATGTTGGTGGCTTGGGTAGCAGGGAAGGGGTAAAATTTGAATGGATATGTGTCACAGCCCAAGAGGGCTTTTGTAGCCGAAGGACTAAAGAAAGCACCAGACACGTTCTGAGACATGAGCTTTTATTATAGGGCTTACCTAGAGGGTGGGGAAGTCGAGTCACGTTGCCCTGAAATCAGGAGCGTCTCTGAATAGATTCAGGAGCTGCTCTGAATGGTGGCGTGTTCAGAGCACAATGTGGAAATAGTCCGCACTTTGGGGGTGCTGAATAAGCTGGTTTTAAGGGCTCCACGTTCCAACGGGTATGAGAGCATAAGGCTGGCAGGGGAGTAACTGTAATCAACAGGGAGGAGGGGAGGATTATATATTATCTGGTACATAACAGTATCTCAGGGAATCTCAGGGAGGAGGTAGTTTGGGTATAGATTACATTTAGCACCTGATATTACAAGGAGAATAGGTCAGACCTTAACTGACCTAGGTCACACAAGCTGCTGTGTGCAATCTTCAAGGCCCTTGGTGAATGCCCTGTGCCCAGGGTTCCCACAATACAGGAGTTATTCTGAAGGGAAAAGCCATAATTGCTGAAGGACTAGACATGGGGTGTGAGGAAAAAAATAAAGGAAAGAAGGATGGCTCCTAGGTTTTTGCAGAGGAACTTAGTAAATGTTGCCATTTATTGTGATATAGAGAAACCACGGGAGGTAGGGGAGATGGGGACAAAATCAAGCTTAAGACGCTGATTAAGAATCCAAGTAAAAATAATGGATATGTGAGTCTGGAACTCAGGTTAGAGGTCAGGGCAGGAGATACACAGTAAGAAATCATCAGGTACTCAAGTATGGTACTAGATGAAATCACCTACGGAATAAATGTGGATAAAGAAGTAAGCAGAAGAACTGATACCTGGAATTTTGTCAAATTAATTTACCACCACGTTTTTCCAATGTTGTCACATAAGAGAGCTCTTTGGGTATCTCGCCTTTCATATGAGAACAATAATGCAGAAATAATGTTCATCAAGAAGCATTTTGGAATTTTTTTAAACTCCTCTTCTCTCAAACCCATATCTCACTCCCTCATTCCCCAACACACACACACACGCACACCACACACCACACATAACACACGACAAGCTTCTCCGGCAAACATTCACTACCTCTACCCGTATTCCCATCCCACCCCTTGGGTTGTTTCTCCTTTGTGTTCACATTAGTGTCTTTGCATATTTCTACGGTGGTCCTATTTAACATTTATATCCTAATTAGTGGTGTGAAACTTTTCTTATGGGCAGGAACCAAGAGCTTTACCTCTGTATTCCCAATACTTGCACACTGCCTGACAGATGACAAGCTCTCAAGGAATGTTTCCTGAAAGAATAAAGGAAGGGGAAGCAATTTACCCAAGGTCAGTCCCAAAGTCACTTAGCAAAGCAGCAATCAGAACCTAGGCTTTAGGACAGCAAGATAATCAAACTCACTTCAGTTTGTCATTTAAAGAACTCCACATTCAGGCTTCAAATTACCTACACATTGTATTTCCTACTGGGAATCTACTATGGTCAGGATTGACTATAAACCTGGTGACATGTCCAAAATTTACTTTTCCTCCACTATCCAGAACCTATGCATCCAGCTCATGTCTTACCTCTCCCGTAAACACCTTTCACATTCCAACCTTCAATCCCCCCCCACACACATTATTATTAACACCCACATACAATCTGATTTCTGTCCTTCCAACCATATTGAAGCTGCTCTCTTGAAGGTCACCAAAGGCCTTTGTAACAGTTAAATTATAATTTTCAAAATGGTAAGATCATGACTGCCATACAAATATAAAATAAATATGTGGCAAAGATTTTATCTAACTCATTAATTAACTAGTAAGTTATTAAAACCAGTTCAAATGAGAGTCTAAATTATAGAGATTTCTATTCCTCACCCTACAAATTCATTTGTATGGCATGAACAGGAAGGATCTGCACTGGAATGGGCAGGAAAACATTTTCACTGTTATCAGTTTTTTACAACTTAACTTTTATCCCTAAAGAGTCATAAAACAGCCTAGGCAATCAAAGATAAAAGTACATATCCCTGAAGCAGAATCACGTAACTCCTAGAGGGGTCCTCTTCTAGACAATATCCAACATTCCAGTGAAAAGATATTCAGTAATTTCTTTTACCCATTCCTAAGTTTTGACAATTTTTCCTGCTGAACTGTCAAAACTCTCCTTATCCTGCTACCCTCAGTCTCCTTAATCAGATCCTATTCATGTTAAATTTAATATCGCCCAAGGTTTCTTTTTTTAATTCAGTTTTATTAAGATATATTCACAAACCATACAATCATCCACAGTGTACAACTGTTCACAGTACCATTATATATTCGCGCATTCATCACCACAATCAATTTTCGAACATTTTCATTATCACACAAAAAAAAGAATAAAAATTAAAGTAAAAAAGAACACTCAAAACATCTCATACACCCCATCCCACTGCCCTATTATTCATTTGCTTTTTGTCCTCATCTTTCTATCATCTGTCCACACACTGGATAAAGGAAGTGGGAGTCACAAGGATTTCACAATCACAGGGTCACACAGTGTAAGCTATATAGTTATGCAAACTGTCTTCAAGGATCAAGGCTACTGGATTGCAGTTCAACAGCTTCAGGTATTTCCTTCTAACTATTCCAATACACTAAAAACTAAAAAGGGATATCTATACAATGCCTATGAATAACCTCCAGAGTGACCTCTCAACTCTATTTGAGATCTCTCAGCCACTGAAACTTTATTTTGTTTCATTTCTCTTCCCCCTTTTGGTCCAAGAAGGTTTTCTTAATCCCACCATGTCAGGGCCAAGTTCATCCCGGTGAGTCATGTCCCACATTGCCAGGGAGATTTACACCCCTGGGAGTCATGTCCCACATAGAGGGGAGGGCAGTGAATTTATCTGCAGAGTTGGCTTACAGAGAGATAGGCCACATCTGAACAACAAAAGAGGCTCTCTGGAGGTGATTCTTATTGCCCAAGGTTTTGATTTGGGCCTTATTCTATCTAATATCATCCAGTTATGCTTCATCCATTACTTCTATAGGAATGACTCCCACATCCACAGCTCTAACGTTTACAATCCCCAGACTTGAACTACTATTTTCTCCATTTTCAGTGTTGATATCTTAGTACCACAAATTCAGCAATTTTCTAAACCAAGCTCACTCCTTTCCTTGTCTAAATATATCCTGTTCCTGTGTTCTCTAACTTAAGGTCTAATTGCCATGGAGGCACAAAGTGTGAGAATCTTACACTATTCTCTGCGGTCGCAGTTGATTCGTCTGGGGGGGGGGTGGCGGCCGGTTGCTAAATCCTAGGCTCTCAGGATTGCTTGGAGGGTACCGGCGGCGGGGGCTCTTTCCCGGAGGCGAGGGCGAGGCGGGGGACTGGGCCCGGTCCCCGGCGTAGGCGTGCAAAGTATGGAGGGCGGCGAGAAAGGAACAGGCGGGACACGTTTCTTTTTAGGGTGAAGAAAACAAGAGAGTTTATTAGGGGAGAGTACAAGCTTATAACGGGCGGTCTAGAGGGCGGGGTAGCTGTAGAGGTTAAAGGCTTGGATTGGTTCTGAGAGGGCGCGGAGGTTGGTTGTTGGGTGTTGCACAATGATTGGTGCATGCGCACTGGCAGTAGGGGACGTTGCATTGTAACGGAGGGGTTGAGTGGTTAGACGAGGGAGGCGGTCTTACCCGGCAAGCTTCCTCCAACGGTTGGTTTTGGGTGAGGAATTGGGGCCTGCCTCCGGCCTCACCTTCTCAGGCCCGGGGGGCTGTGGAGGGCGCTATCACCCGTACCCACTACCCTCCCCAGGGGTGGATCCGGTCCCCCGGCCCAGGCCCGCCAGGTTGAAGCACGTAATCAGTATCCCGCAATTCCCCCTTCTTTTCTAATTAAAGGAAGAAGCTTACCGGAGAGGTCCGCTAAGGGATGAGGGAAGGGGGAGGCCGGGGAGGGGAAAAGGGGTTGATGGTGGCTCAGCGAGGCTGGAGCTCGGCGTTGGTGTGGCGCCCGGGCGCTCGACAGGGGCCTTGCTGCTTGCGGGATGGACGAGGGTGGGGGGTTTAAAGTTGGAGGTTCAGAGAAGCTGGAGCTCGAGGTTGGTGCGATGTTCAGGTGATCGAGAAGGGCCTCGCGGTCGGCGGGTTGACCGGTGGCGGTGAGGTCGCGGAGGGTTGGTTGTCATCTCGGAGTAGGGGGCGTCAGAGGTGGCGAGTCACTGGTACTGGACTTGCACGAACGAGGAAAAAATAGCATCCGTTTGTTTCCTTACAAGCTGGACAATTCTTTCGAGCGCAGGTTTCTTCGACTCTGGAGACAAAGGTGGCAAAAGGCTCACTTGGCTTCTGGAAGAGCTTGGTGAATTTATTAGGCCGACAGGCGGAACAGTTGGCAAATGCTCGCAAGGCGATTACCCGAAGGATAGGCCAAAAGGTGGCAGGTACATTAATATAAGCAGATGCATTTATAAACGCTCCCGTGCCTAAGTAGGTTTCGGGGTGATGATAGACTCCAGTGGCTGCGTCTTGCTCGCTTTGCTTAGCTGCTTCCGCCTGGAAGTGAGCACGCCAATCAACAAACTGGCCGGGGTTAAGAATGGAACGGGCAAGCGAGGCCCAGTCTTGAGGGAGGCAAAAGTCCATGGCGAGATCCTGCAGTATTTGGGAAGCGTATGGGCTACCTAACCCGTCCTCCTTGACGGCCCTGCGAAGCTGCTTGATAGTATCTGAGTCAATGGGATACCAGTCGTACGGTTTCTGCGGTGTGGGGGTAAGGTTAAGAGGAAAGCAGCGAAAAGCACGAGAGAAAGGAGGACGCACTTGCAGAGGGCCTGGCACAGGGGTGGGGGTAGGGGGAGCGTTGCCCCAAGGGTTGCCTTGAGGTGTAGAAGGCAGCCAGGGGTTGTTAGTCGGCAGGGTGGGAGGAGCGGCGGCAGCTGCCGGTAGCGGCTCCGAGGGGGAGCTCGCCGAAGGGGGAGGCGGAAGTGGGAGGCCCCAAGCGTCGCGAGAAGGCGGCGCGGTGGGAGTGGCTAAGGCATAAGATGGTGGACTAGCCCCGTCCTGTGAAAGGGCGGGGCCCAAGGCATAAGATGGCGGACTAACTCCGCCCTGTGAAAGGGCGGGGCCTAAGGCATAAGACGGCGGACTAGCTCCGCCCTGTGAAAGGGCGGGGTAAGGCGCATGCGGTTTCCGGCCCGGCTTAGGGCTGACGTCATCACTAGAGCACTTCCTCCCCTCAGTGGAAGAAGAAGGAGGAAGTTCGCCATTTTGGAGAGACTCGGTACCGCCTCGTCCCTGGGGGGCGACCTTGAGCACGCCGCCAATTCGCTCGACCAAGGACCCTGTGCCCGAACCGTGATCCGCATCGGTCCCACCGTCCGAATCTGTCGATTGAGTCGACAGGGCCCCCCCGGATCCAATGGGGCCTCGACCAGGGGGGAGGGAGCCCTGAAGGCAGGAGCGGACGGCCATCAAGGTGGGGAGCAAGCCGGGAGGGAAGCGCCCGCTCCCATGCTCCACGGCGCTGGTGACCCGACCAACAAGGTGATCACAAGTGACGGGGCCCCAAAGATGGCAAGTGGTGAGCCACGGGTCAAAGGGCAGCAGGAGGTCCCAGCACACCCGCAGCTGCCGGACAGACACCCCGCAACGACGTGCGTCCAGAAGACCCGCCAGAGCCCGAACCCGAGGCGCCCGGCACGCGGACAGACGACCACCCACAGCGGAGGGGAAAAGAGGGGGGGGCCGTCCACCGAGCAAGAAGAACGAGGCAAACCGCGGCCGCGAGGCTGAAGAAGACGATGAGAACAGAAAGCAGGACCCCCCGGCAACGGGAACAGTCCGGGGGGGGCGGCCACGGCGAGGCACACCGCGCCGAACAGAGAAACGAAGACACAGAGGACCACACCAAGGTAATGAAGGGGTAGAGGGAGAATGTTAGGAGGAATGGGGGGACATAGGAAGAGAAGACGAAAGGTAGTCGGGGGCAAAAGCTAGGTTAATGCGGGAAAGGAAGAGCGGCCCGGGCGCGGAGCGGCGTGGGAGAGGCGGCTCCAGACGTGGAGCGGCGAGGGAGAGGCGGCTCCGCGGGGCGGCGAGGGAGAGGCGGCCCTTACTTTGCAGGCGAGGAGAAGGGGAGCTGGAGAGGCGTCCGGGCGAGCGGGTGGCTTCACTGGACCGCTGCGTGGAGAGGACTTTGAATCCCAGGGTCGGCTTTTAATCCCAGGGTCGTGGGTTCGGGCCCCACGTTGGGCGCCAGTTGCGGTCGCAGTTGATTCGTCTGGGGGGGGGGGTGGCGGCCGGTTGCTAAATCCTAGGCTCTCAGGATTGCTTGGAGGGTACCGGCGGCGGGGGCTCTTTCCCGGAGGCGAGGGCGAGGCGGGGGACTGGGCCCGGTCCCCGGCGTAGGCGTGCAAAGTATGGAGGGCGGCGAGAAAGGAACAGGCGGGACACGTTTCTTTTTAGGGTGAAGAAAACAAGAGAGTTTATTAGGGGAGAGTACAAGCTTATAACGGGCGGTCTAGAGGGCGGGGTAGCTGTAGAGGTTAAAGGCTTGGATTGGTTCTGAGAGGGCGCGGAGGTTGGTTGTTGGGTGTTGCACAATGATTGGTGCATGCGCACTGGCAGTAGGGGACGTTGCATTGTAACGGAGGGGTTGAGTGGTTAGACGAGGGAGGCGGTCTTACCCGGCAAGCTTCCTCCAACAGTTGGTTTTGGGTGAGGAATTGGGGCCTGCCTCCGGCCTCACCTTCTCAGGCCCGGGGGGCTGTGGAGGGCGCTATCACCCGTACCCACTACCCTCCCCAGGGGTGGATCCGGTCCCCCGGCCCAGGCCCGCCAGGTTGAAGCACGTAATCAGTATCCCGCAATTCTCTATACACCCCCCTAGATGAAACCGCCTTGTTCAATCAACCACCTCACTGCCACACTTCTACAATTTCTCTTGCATCATCTACCTCCCTCACAGCCTTTTCCCTAGTTCAAGCTCATATTATTTTTCACTTGAATTGCTGAAAAAGTCTCCAAACTGATATCTTTTTTCTCTCTTCTATCACTCAGTTTCTAAACTTATATTTCCTCAAACAGGGGTCACAAGCTTTTCTGACTTGGTCCCACTTTCTGATCTCAGTCTCTTAGTGAGATGTGTTTTAGCACATCCATCTACTTCCTATTCATTCTACTTCAGTTACTTCGCAGTCCAGCTGATTACACCCTCGAGACACACAACTCAAGCTTAGACAATCAGAGGCTCACGTGATTGATTGAGGAATTGGCCCCCAAAGAGTCACTGAAGTGCCATAATACTTTTGCTGAGATTTCTGGAGCAGAAGCATATGCTTTTTACTGCTGTCACTGATATCGTCATTTCTAACTTATACCACCAGAGGACAGCCTGTCTGAGAAACAGACCCAGAAGTGAGATTCAGAGATGCAGAGAGAAATTGGGTCCTGGCAATATCTTTTAAGCTTTTGCATCAACCCATGTCGAAAAAGCCAGTTTCCCTTGGATTTTTTCAATTACACCTGCCTGTAAACTCTTTCTTGAGCCTCTTTTGAGTCATGCACTAACTAGCAACCAGAAGGGTACCAACACCTCCTATCTTTTCATGCACCATATGATTCAGCTATACCTAGTCTCCTTACCCGTATCAGAACACTACGTCTTTCTTCATGTTACTCCCTCAGTCTAGAATTTTCTTCCCTTTGCCTGGAATTCCCGTCCCTCCATTCTTTGCTTGTTATTAAGAGAAACCTCATACTTAAAGGCTCAGCATGAACACCTCAGTGAAACAATCTCCCGAGGTTGCAGAAAGAAGCAGAAGGCTACAGATTACACAGAGATTTTAAACAATGCTATGGAGTTCTGAACTTTAACCTAAGGGTAAAGAAATGTATTGAAGGGTTTTAAAGAATAAATGACATCATCAGATTTGCAATGTAAAAAGATCACTTTGGTTACTGTGTAAAAAATGAATTGGAGAAGGGCAAGGGGGATAATGATTAATTAGTATAGTGGCATGGGCTAAAGTAGCAGTGGGGATAGAAGAATGTATTTCTGCAATTGCTTTAATACTGGATAAATCTCCCTTTATACTATAAACTCCTTATGGACAGAGAAATTATATGCTGACTACCATTTTATCCCCAGAATCCAGCAAAGTGATGGACACAGAGAAAGGATTCAAATATTTGTTGAATAAATGAAAAGACAATCCAATCCATAAATTGTCTGAGCAATTGTGTAAATGGTGGTATCATCTATGAAGATAGAAAACACAGGAAAAGTCAGTTTGGTTTTCTTGGTTTGCTTTTGAGGAATAGACAAAGAAGATGAACTCTGTTTTGAACAAGCTGAGTTTGAGGTAAAGTTATACATTCAAATAGAAATATTGAGTAGACAGTTGGATATATGGGAGACCTACATATATATATAGGGGTTATATATCTGAGGAATGAGAGAGAGATCTGGTTGAAGATACTGATTTGACAACTGGAGGCACAATAAAGGTAACTGACTTTATGAGAAGAGATGAGATTGCCTAGGAGGGATGTGTTCTAGTTTGCTAATGCTGCTGGAATGCAAAACACCAGAAATGGATTGGCTTTTATAAAAGGGGTTTATTTGGTTACACAGTTACAGTCTGAAGGCCGTAAGGTGTCCAAAGTAACACATCAGCCATCGGGTACCTTCACTGGAGGATGGCCAATGGTGTCCAGAAAACCTCCGTTAGCTGGGAAGGCAAGTGACTGGTGTCTGCTCCAAAGTTCTGGTTTCAAAATGGCTTTCTCCCAGGATGTTTCTCTCTAGGCTGCAGTTCCTCAAAAATGTCACTCTTAGTTGTACTTGGGGGTATTTGTCTCTCTTAGCTTCTCCAGAGCTAGAGTGTGCTTTCAATGGCTGTCTTCAAACTGTCTCTCATCTGCAGCTCCTGTGCTTTCTTCAAAGTGTCCCTCTTGGCTGTAGCTCCTCTCAAAACATCACTCACAGCTGCATTGAGTTCCCTCTGCCTGTCAGCTCAAATTTATATGGCTCCACTGATGAAGGTCCACCCTGAATGGGTGGGGCCACGCCTCCATGGAAATATCTAATCAGAGTTATCACCTACAGTTGGGTGGGGCACATTCCATGGAAACACTCAAAGAATTCCAATCTAATCAGCACTAAAATGTCTGCCCCACAAGACTGCATCAAAGATAATGGCATTTGGGGGACATAATACATTCAAACCGGTACATTCCACCCCCTGGACCCCAAAATGACATTACCTTTCCATATACAAAATACATTCATCCCACAAGAATATCACAGATACTTAAATCATTTCAGTAACAACAGTTAAGTACAAGATCCCATCAAAATCAATTATAGGCGTGGTCACTCCTAAGGCATAATTTTCCTTTAGCTGTGGATCTGTGAACTTAGAACAAGTTATGTGCTTCCAATATACAAAGGAGGGACATTCATAGGATGAACATTCCCATTGCCATAAGGAAAACCTGAAAGGAAAACAGGGTTCACAGGACCAAAACAGTTCCTAAAACCTGCAGGACAAACTCCATTAGATTTCAAAGTCTCAGAGTCATTAACAGAATGACGTTGCATTTTGGGGGCTTGAGAGAGAGTGAGTCTAACCCTTCCTAAGGGCCTTTATGGCAGCCCTTTCCTCTCCAAACACTTAGGTGAGTGTTCCAACATATCCACACATTGGGGAGACCACATTCTCGGCCCCACCCTCCTCAAACATTGGGGCAGCTCCCGGATTCCCTTCTATCCCCGGGGCACATGCTCAACCCCTTCAGAACAGCGTGGTGGCAGCCAGGCTATCCTCAATACCCTGGGAATGTGCTCCACCCTCTCTGGGACCTGCGGTGGCAAAGCATTCCCTGAGCACCAAGGTGCAAGGCCCACCCTTGACCTCCAGGGCAAACTCACCCTTTCCATGTGTGTGGGCTGCTCTGCTCTCCCAGCCCAAGACCTCTTGACTCCAGACCTCAATCTCCATGGCTCTGTTTTTGAAGAAATTTTTCCTTCAATTTTTTCCTTGTCTGTCTCCTCCAGTACAGACCGGCAATGGCTCTGTCTTTAAATATCTCACAAAAATTCTGTTGGCTTCGCATGAAGCACACAGGGGTCAAAGCCATCAGACAATAGGACTTTCCACAAATCCTTTCTACTTAACTCCCTTTCCAATCTTGGCTTGTAGTGAAATGGCGGCTGGGTTCCATGTTTGGTTACATCCTCACGTTGGGCTGTAGCTTCTGGGATTCCACCCCCTGGAAGCCTGTAATTTTCCAAACCATCAGCTTCTGGTTTCTTTGAACCCAAGAATATAGTTCTAAGTTTATCTCTCTCTGCTTGCATTGTACTATAAGCTGCAAGGAGAAGCCAGGATACATCCTCCACACGTAGTCTGGAGATCTCCTCAGCTAAGTATTCCAGGTTGTCACTTTCAAATTCTTCCTTCCATCTGACACCAGGACTCAATTTTGCCAAATTCTCTGCCACTTTAAAACAAGGATCGCCTTTCTTCCAGTTTGCAACAACACATTCATCATTTCTGTCAAGGGCTCATCAGAAGTATCTTTAGAGTCCATATTTCCATAGTCTCTTCAAAGCAGTTTAGACCTTTTCTATCAAGCTCCTCACAATTCTTCCAGAATATTCCCCTTATCCATTTAAAAAGCCACTGCAACATGTCTGGTATTTGCAAACTCAGCAGCAAAAGTACCCCACTTCTGGTACCAAAATCTGTTCTAGTTTGCTAATGCTGCTGGAATGCAAAACACCAGAAATGGATTGGCTTTTATAAAAGGGGTTTCTTTGGTTACACAGTTACAGTCTTAAGGCCATAAAGTGTCCAAGGTAACATATCAGCAATTGGATACCTTCACTGGAGAATGGCCAATGGTGTCCGGAAAACTTCTGTTAGCTGGGAAGGCAAGTGACTGGCGTCTGCTCCAAAGTTCTGGTTTCAAAATGGCTTTCTCCCAGGACGTTCCTCTCTAGGCCACAGCGCCTCTTCAAAATGTCATTCTCAGTTGTTCTTGGGGCATTTGTCTTCTCTCAGCTTCTCTGGAGCAAGAGTCTGCTTTCAACGGCCGTCTTCAAACTGTCTTCATCTGCAGTTCCTGTGCTTTCCTCAAAGTGTCCCTCTGGGCTATAGCTCCTCTTCAAAACGTCACTCACAGCTGCGCTGAGCTCCCTCTGCCTGTCAGCTCATTTATATGGCTCCACTGATCAAGTCCCACCTTCAATGGGTGGGGCCACACCTCCATGGAAATATCTAATCAGTTATCACCTACAGTTGGGTGGGGCACATTCCATGGAAACACTCAAAGAATTCCAATCTAATAAGCACTAATATGTCTACCCCACAAGATTGCATCAAAGATAATGGCATTTGGGGGACATAATAGATTCAAACCCGCACAGGATGCAAAATGAAAAGAGAGTTGAGATCAAATGCCGAAGAGCCATTTAATGGCTGAAGAGAAAAAGAAAAACCAAGAAAGAACATTAAAAGCTCTGGCAGAAAAACCATTATAGTAAGGTGCTCCAACCAAAGCCAAGGGAAGAAGAGGAAGATGTAGTAATACGTCAAACATTGTTTAAAAAAAAAAAGCCAAGGAGTGAAAAAATTTTAAATATCCTTTGGATTTAATAATACCATGGTCATCAATAATCTTGGTGAAAACAGTTTTGGTGGTGTAAGTGTGGGTGGAACCAGAAACTAATTTGAAGTGGGCTGAACTGTGAATAGAAGGTAAAGAAATGAAGTCAGTCAGTGTTAGACTGGATAAACCTTGAAAACATCATGCTAAGTGAAATAAGTCAGATATGAAAGTTCAAATATTGCATGGCTTACATATATGAAATATCTAGAATAGGCAAATTCACAGAGTCAGAAGGTTTATTAGAGGTTACCAGCGATTGGGGGGAGGGGGGAATGGGGAATTATTGCTTAATGGGTACAGAGTTTCTGTTTGGGGTGATGAAAAATTCTGGAAATAGACAGCAGTAATGGTTGCACAATACTGCAGATGTAATTAATGCCAATGAATTGTATATTTAAAAATGGATAAAAAGACAAATTATTTATATTTTTACCACAAAATAAACCACAATAGAACATTATCTAATAAACAAATACCATACTCAATAGCAAGCTGCTCAAGCATTCACTAGATTTTATATTACATATAACAAACTCTAGCAGACCTAACATTCTAAATGCTAAAATTAAAAAAGAAAAAAAAAAGCCTAAGAGTTCAGAAGACTGTTAATTATTCCAGTTAAGGTGATCAAGAATGGTATTATGCAAAAGATGGCATTTAGGCCAAGACTTGAAAGGGTAGGTAAAATTTTTTTTAAGTGTAAAATGCAATTGTTTTAGTATATTTACGGAGTTGTGCAACAATCAGCAAACTCAATTCTAGAACATTTTCATCACCTCAAAAGAAATCCCATGCTTAGCTATTACAACCTGCACCTATCTTTCCCCCATCCCTTTCAGCCCTAAAAGATCACTAACCTACTTCCTGCCTCTAAAGATTTGCCCATTCTGGACATTTCATACAAATGGAATCATATAATTTATGGGGTAAAATGACTGGCTTCTTTCACTTAGCATGTTTTCAAGGTTCATCCATGTTGCAGCATATTATCAGTACATCATTCCTTTTTATGGGTAAATAATATCCTATTGTATGGATAAAACCACATTTTTTTTATTCATTCACCAGCTGATGGACATTTGGATTGTTTTCACCTTTTTGTTATTATGAATATGCTGCTATGAATATGCTGCTATGAACATTTGTGTATAAGTCTGTGTGTTAGAATTTAAATAGGAGATAAGTGAAGGAAGGGAATGAAATACTTTAAATCATTCAATCCCAAAAGTGACAATTCAAGATATCTTTCACTGGTCTGAGATCAAATAAGACTAAAAGTGAAATTTCATAAAGCTAAATTTGTTCAAGTCAAAGGACTATCTTTTACTCTGTGATCATGTCCTTAAAACTTTTTTTTAACATGAAAGCATCTTTTTAAAATGAAATGATGCAAATGTATCTATAAGTAAAATTATTTTTTAAAATTTTGCCTTTCTGTTAAATTCAAAAGTCTAGGAAATGTTTTTGATTGAAGGAAAATGCATAAGCAAATGAAAGAACATAGAAACATACAAGAGGCCTTCTAAGAAAAATTAAGAGGGTTTGTTTGTTTGTTTCCCTGAATAGTTGAGGTCACATATTGAAAAGAGAAAATGAGATTGCATAGGCCAAAAGGTACATTTTAATGCCAGGGTAAGGATTTGGGCTTTTTCCTATAGTCAATAAGGAAATTAATAAAGTGAATAAAATGATAGATGCTAATTTATTCAACAAATGGTAAATGAGCTACTAAAATGCACTCAATTTGGTGCTATGAGAACAGACTAAATAAAACTCTGTCCCTGCCTTTTTAGAATGTTGTCTCCAGTGGAATAACATGGTCTGCCTTTTTTCATAATTTGTATCTTCACCCATTCTTTTAGAAGAGACAATATTTAGTTCCCCCAAAATTTCCTTATTAAAATAAAAACACAGGACTATTCCTGTAGTGCTTACCACTTTAAATTCACTCATGATTTGACAATGTTAATTTGACATTGTTAACTGGTGTACAAGAGTAAGGAAGATATAACCCCTCTCCTACAAAAAGCTATAGTTTAGATTCTATAAACTTATAAACTTTTCTAGAAGAAACTGATGGCAAGCATTTAATTAGATATTCACCTAGAGCTTCCAACTTAATAGCAAATAGCACACAAACACTTATTTAATATGTATGTAAACACAAAATATACAATATAATTTGTAGAATTCTAATATATGATATAACAATTACATTACTGTAAGATATTATTATAATACATTATATTTATCATCTTTTTCCAGAATCTAAAGTTTAATGACACTATTTCTGCTAATGAAAAATGTTTTTTTACATACAGTTTATCATTCCCTTCAGCACACAAACATACTGTAATTTCTACCATCTTAAAAAGAATCCTCTCAACTTCACATCCTCCCCCAGGAACTACACCATTTCTCTGATCCCCTTATAGCAAAAGTCCTTGAAAGAGTTGTCTATGTGAGTTGTCCCCAACCCCTTTCCTCCCTATCTCTCTTTGGTCCAAAAAGGCTCTTGAATCTGCCACTACTAAAGCCACTCTAGACATGATTACAAATGACCTCAAAATGCTAAATTCAATTTTTAATTTTCAGCCCTCATTTTACTTGACCTATTAGCAGCATTTGAAATAGGTAAAGCACTCCTTGAAAACTTTCTTTACTTGGCTTCTAAAACACCACACTCTTCTGGGTTTTCTTCTTACCTTACTAACTGCTCCTTCTCAGTCTTCTAAGCTGCTTCTAGCATAGCTCCACAATTTCTAAGGTTTAGAGAACCCAAGGTTCAGTCCTTGGACCTCCTCTCGTCTATCTACACTCACTTTCTTAATGTTTTCATGCAGTCTCATGGCTCGACTAGAATGTAGCTTCAACATGGTGGGGATTTTTGTTTAAGATTAATTCCCACATCTAAAACAGTGCCTAGCATATACAGCAGTAGGTGCTTGACAAGTATCTGCTGAATTAATGGATGAATGAATAAATGGCTTTACATATTATCTATAAAACTGATAACTCTCCAATTTATACCACCTACCTGGATTTCTGTCCTGAACTCCAGATACAGCCAAATACCTATTTGCTATCTCCACCTGGATGTGTACTAAACATCTCAAACTTACACATATCCAATTTGCTAACAAATATTGTGGGTTCTGCCCTCAAAATACATCCAGCATCTGACTACTTTTCATCACTTCCACCATTGTCACCACGATCCACGCCCTTATCTCTCACCTGGATGAATGCCATAGCTTCCTAAATGGTCTTCCTGCTTCTTGTCCACCTCCATGCCCCAGTTCGGTCTGTTCTCAAAACCACAGCCAGAGAAACTCTTTTCAAACTTAAGTCAGATTACGTTTTCCTACTTAACTCAGTAAAAGTAAAAATCTTGACAACTGCCTATAAAGCTCTATTCAGTCTGGCCCTATTACATCTCAGAACTCATCTCCTACTACTTTTCTGCTCAGTTACTCCTACCATCAATGCTGATTTCCTCCCGTGTTCCCTCCAGAGGTCAAGCACATGTCCACTCAGGGCTCTTTTCCTTCCAGTTTCCTCGCCCGGAATGCTTTTTCCCCAGATATCCACATTCCATCACCTCCTTCACATCTTTGATCAAACATCACCTTTTCAGTGAGTTTCCCTCTCATCACCGTATTTAAAATTGCAACCCCCACCCCTGTATTCCTCATCCCTTTTCATTGTGCTGTTTTTCTCTACAGCATTTACCACCACCTAAAATATTACATACTTTCTGGGACATAAGCTCGAAAAAGACAAGAATTTTTCTCTGTCCCCTTCTCTAGCATTGATGATTTTATTTCCACCAGGAGGCCTAACAATTAACTAGCCTGATATTTCAAGAAAAGATCACAAAGCTTCTCTTAGATTTCTTCCAAATCTTTGATCCCTAGAAGGATTATACTTTGCCTAGAAAGAAAAAGTGTGCTTTGTCTGGTCAACCACAAGGAGGAGTTGAGAGGAAGGCCGAGTAAAGAGAAACCAGATAATGCAGCTTCCCTTGCTTTTCCTACAGTAACCTGAAGGTGGAAGAAAACTGTATTTGGAGACGACTGTATTGAATGAATGATTTTCTCCATACTATGAGTTACTTACACAAACGTAAACATTAAATACCATGATCCTTTTGAATGCCACAAAGAGGCCAAGGAAATCAATCCGCAGGCCACTAAAGACTGAAAGTTTAACTCCACCGCTGACAATTCTCCCTAAACCCCAGGAGAAAGTGTTCCCAGTTGAGACACAGAGACACACAGAAGAAGGCCAGGGTGTTCCAGGCTGTCAGCACTCTCTGGCCAGAAAATATTCCTTAGGTCAATTATATCTGATAGGTACATAAAGCACCTACAATTCTTAAACGTTACAAGCAAGGTGGACTCAGGTCAAAATCCTCGGATTCGGCCGACCAGATTCGGCTGACCGCACATTAACGTCCGGATTCATCAAACACCGAAACGAATCTACCACGGGATTTACTCACCGCCACCTGTTGATCCCCACATTGGAGGAGCCGGCGAACCAGGGGTCGAGGATGTAGACGCAGCGGATGGTGTCGGCGCCCTGAATGCATTCCTTCAGCGCGGGGTTGTCGTGAAGCCGGAGCCCCTTTCGGAACCAGTGCACGGCGTTCACCCCCATCCCGGCGGCGAGCTCCTCCAGAGGGCGATTCAAGAAAGGAAGGTCCGGCTCATAGCCGACACCTTCGCTTCCAGGAGAATCGCCGCACCCAAGGAGCGAGGAAGGGGCGGCGGAGGGGGGAGAGGAAAAAATGACTGCGAGGAGGGGACAGGAGGAGAGGGCGCCAGAGGCGCAGCTGGAAGACGAACGGAGGTGGCCCAGTCAGCGGAGTCCGGGAGGGACACCCTTTAGGACCCGGCGCCGGCCGCAATCGCCTTGACGAGACGCATAAGTTCGAGGGCCTCGGATCCCCGGAGACTAAGCAAGTTCCAGGAGCTCGAGCCGCCACGATGGCCCGAGCCAGCACCGGCAGTCCCAGGAGGTTGGTCACGGAAACCTCGCCCCACCGAGGCGGCCCCTAAGGAGAAAACGGCCCGCCTGAGGCGAGTCGCCGAGTGGAAAGAGAGAGGATTCAGTCATTGTCAGCGGCGCTGCCTCTCGGCCCGGGAGAAGGAAGCGACCACGGAGGACGAAAGCAGGGGTCGAAGCTGTTGGATGGTTGCCGGTCGGCGACCAGTCCCGAGGCTGCCCGGGTGACTCCGCCGCCACCGCCGCGTCAGCGGCCTCGGCCCCGCCCCCGGCTCCTCATTGGTGGACGCGCTCCCACGTGACCACCGGCACCTCACGTTTCTGAAGTGTGTTTACTACACCGGCTATGGCTGGGGAATCTGCTCGCTCTTCGGTTGCTTTTAAGGATCGACGGTCCCTCAATCCCAGGGCTCTCGAGCCTCGTCCCGATTTGGGGCTCCCGCCCTCACTGCTGGTCCGGTCGCCGTTTCCCGCAGGCGCCAGCAACAACCGTAGGCCCCATGTGAGGGAACACAAAGCTCCTCCCCTGGGGGCCGTAAGCTCCTACCATTGGCTGAGGCTCGGTGAGACCCGGATGAGCACGGGGCTGCGGGAAGCTCGCGGGTGCGCGCTCCGCTCGGAAAGGCGCGCGTGCGCGCTCGTGTCGTCCTGGAGGGTAGAAGGGCGGGGCCGGGCCGGAGCGCGCACGAGGTTTTCTCGCGTGGGGCGCGAGGAGGCCGGGATACCGTCTCGTGTCTTCTGAGTTGGTTTGTTCCCTAGAAAGGGAGAGATGGAGTGGAGGTAGTAGAGTAACAGATTCCACTTAGACTCGGAGCCCAAACCATGTGCTTCAGTCCAGCTTTGGCCCTAGATCCCTGCTTTGGGAGTGTCCCAGTCTGGCGCCCCGACCAATTTTTTGTCCTTCGCGGCGCGGCACACTTGGACTCCCTCTGAGGAGGAGGGTAATGGCAGGGCGGGTGCCAGGCATTCCTGTCCTTAGTACTATCGATCACCATGTTAACCCTAATCTCGTCTACACTTCGTGTGACTTAACTCTTCATTCTTGCCTACCTTTCCAGCAATAATGAGCCGCAGGCCATGGTATTCCTAAAACTTATGATGTTCCTGTATTCATTCAACAATTGCTTATTGAGACCTTATTTGCCAGGCATTGCTCAAGGGGCTGGAGATTCAGGAGAGAATAAAAGAGACACAAATCCCAGCACTCCTGGAGTTTACCAAGTCTCTTAACTTTTGAACTTGCTATTTTTTCCTCTATAAAATGCCCTTCTTTGGAACTGGCTCCTTACTATAAACAACTTTGAGCTGCCTGGAATATTTCTGCCCCTTTTTAGACTCAGATGAAGTGCTGCCTAATTCGTGGAAGTATACTTGACTCAGAGCAGATTTAGGCCTCTTCCCAGCTGTCTTGCATGTGTCTGATAAGCCACATATCACACCATCCTAGTGAGGATTAAATGAAAATTGCTTACTGTAGTTCCTGGCACGAAGTAGGTGCTCAATAGTTCTACTTACTATCATGCTAGTGTCTCCAGTTCCCACTAAAGTTTGATGTCTCAAGATCAGGATCCCTGTCTAGTTTATTTTTTTGTGTCATCGACACCCAGTACAGAGACCAACACATGCACTGAAATGTTTATTGAATGAATGAATTTTGTTTGCCACCATTGTGGTGGACAAGCTTAAAAGGAAGGAGGAGATGGCAATAAAACAAATTCAGTCATCTGTTAAGCCGATACGTCTGAACACTTTGCTACCCCTACTTCGGTTGCGGCCAGAAGAGTAATCCTTTCTTTGGTTTCTATAAGACCATTTGAAATTATATAAATGAAAACCCTTTGTTTGCTATAAAGTATTAAACAAATATTAGTTATTTTTATTGATGAGGAGGAGCCTTGGGCAATTCCTTCCCACCCAAATTTCCCTTCACCTGTGCGGAAGCTATGGTACTCACAGACCTTGCTTGGATTCCCTCATATTCTAGGGCTTATCATACTTTTAAAAATACAGGATTTTACGTTTCATTTTAGACTGTTTGCAAGTAAGCGAACTGTCTAAAGACATACAGATTGTTGTCAAGCATCCAAATGAAAAAGTGGGAGGTGGACAGAATATTGATCTACATAGAGTTGACTTAGTTTTGTGGATTGCTCATTCAATAAAGTCAGATTTTTTTAACAGACAGCTGGGTGTGGGTGTAACTTTCATTTCAACATTAAAAAAGTGCAAATTTATTATAAAAGTACTGTCAAGTGTGCATTCCTCAAAAACTGAGGGTTTTTATGGCACATGAGTGGTTACTTTAATATATCTTTGTTTCAGTGGGGAGTTACCATTTAATCATAGCTATGACTTACTGAGCACATACTATGTGCCAGCCACTTTATATCTGCTATAATTAATCCTCAAAATAATCTTATGAGACACTTTAATAATTATTCAGTAATAATGTGTGCCCATTTTGCTGATGGAGAAGCAAAAGTTCAGGAATACGAAGTAGTAAAATCAGTATGAAAAATCAAGACTTTATAAATCCAAAGCTCTTTCTTCGTCATATACTATCCCTCACTGACTCCCTTTTCCCTTCTTTTTGAGACTAGTTTTTATGTATGAGGAGTGAAAGAAGTGAGAAATGGAGTGGGTGAGCATTGTCAGAAGTCACTTAAAATTCTGGTGGACTATGGAACTAAGAAGAAGAGATGGGGTTGTATCTCAGCTCTCTGCTGATAAGTTGATGATCTTGAACAACCATAAGGCTATATGTAACTATAAGCTTATGTAGGCCTTTATCTATAACATGAGGGAATTGAACTAGATGATTTCTATGTTTCCCACTGTTGAGTATTGAGTCATGTCGCCCACAAAAGTCATGCTCAGGTCCCAACCTGGTCCTGTGGGTCTGAACCCATTTGTAAATTTGGACTTTTGAAAATTTGTAAATTGGGACTTTGGAAGATTAGTTAAGTTGTGCCCAAACTGAATGAGGGTGGGCCTTAATCCAATATGGCTGAAATCCTTATAAGCAAAGCAAATTGGACACAGAAAGAGCAAGTCACAGGAGAAGCAAGAAGCTGGAAGTCAGAAGAAAGAGGAGAAGATGCCACCATGTACATTGCCTTGTGACAGGAAGCCAGAAAACTCCAAAGATTGCTGGCCAGCCAGAATATACCGACCCCTGGAGGAAGCAAGCCTTCTAGCCTCTGAAACTGAGCAAATAAATTCCTGTTTAGCCAACCCATTGTATGATATTTATTTTAGCAGCTAGGAAACTAAAACACCTATACAATTTTAAAATTCTAGAATTCCATGAATACAACCTTGCCATGGGCTCAAAAATACCTAAGAATAATCCTGTGAAATATTCTTTTAATTGCCAACAATGTTAGAAAAATCACTATCTTTCTGATTTCATAGGCACCCTTGATAAAAATATGTCAGCCTCTAAACTGAAAGCCTGTGTTCTCTCTTGACCCCATCTTGCAGAGGTGGTTTTGGCATGTATCATTAACTGAAGAAGTAGACAGTCTCCAACCAATCCTTTCAATCTTGATTTGATGTGAATGTTGTGCTGTTAGGTCTTGGCTGAGTGCTCCCCCACTGGAGTTTTTGGGATTTAGATTTAAATGTGTTAAAGGATAATTATTTTCTAAAAAGGTAAAAATATGACTCTCACATGAATATAAAATAAACATATATCAAAGATATTATTTAACTCATTCATTAATGAGAGAACTGGTAGGATGTTACAATAGGTTAAAAGGAGAATCCAAAAAGCAGTTATGTACATAAGCCATTAGAAATATTAAAATGAATTTGCTTAATATATGCAAAACTGGCTGCTTCTACAGAGGGAATGGGGGAGAGAAATCAACTGCACATTGATATACAATAATCATTTGTGGGGCTATCAATTATTTACAATTTACAGAGTTGTAAAATAGCTCAAAGGACAATAACAGGCAGAGAATAACCTGAAAGGTGTATTAAACAAGAGACCCAGTGCTCTTTTTTTATCCATTTTAAGCCATTTAGAATTTTTGTTACCTCCTCATAGAGATCGTCTCCACCCACCCATTTTAAAAAGGGCTCCCTATTATTTTCTATCATAGTTCCCCATTTACATTCATTGTAGCACCAATTATAACCTATAAACTTTGTTTACTTATTTATTGTTAGTCAATCTATGCTCACCTCCACCCCAAATATAAGCTCTTGGAGGGCAGAGACTTTTTTCCTATCATGTTCTTCATTGAATCAGAGATCTGTGAAAGTTAGCTAAAACAGAAAACCAGCTGACCAATGGTCCAAGGGTACAAAGTGTCACAAGACGTTCTGACCTGGACCAGATGGGACATGGGTTAACAACAATTGAGGACTGACTCAGCAGATGTCAGTGTAGACAGATGCAGAATGACAGCCAGACCAATCACCTTCCTTCCCAAAGATGCAATGTTTCCTAAACATCTGGAAACTCTGATGTGACCTCAGAGAGAAGCAAAGGAAAGGACACGTTCTTCAGAATTGAATGCATTTAAACTTGAGATGACAGAGATTTCCTGAAATGGCTGAGAAAACCTGGAATTAGCTAGACCAGTGTTCAAACACTGAGCCAACTGAGACTTGATAGGAATGAAGTTTAGCTATTGAAAAATAAAGACACAGCCTTTTAGACTCTGATTTGTGGATTAAAGAAAATTGTGCTTGCTGCAATATCAAGCCAAATAGTATAGAGACCCTGAAGACCTTACCCAGCTAACCAGCGTTGCGATCTGGCCTGCTTCCTTAACCTGTCACCTCCCTGTCCATCTCTCCGGCCTCGACTTTCCGCTCTCCTCACTCTGTGCTGTTCTTCAAGCAGGCCAGGAATGCTCCTGCCCCAAGGACTTGGCACTTGCTGTCCCCTCTTCCTGTTCCCATGGCTCCTTCCTCCCCCCTTTCCCTCAGGTGTCTGTCCCTGTGTCACCTCCTCCGGGGAGCCTTCCCTGTCCATGGCATCTGAAACACCGTCCTCATCATTCTCTAATCCCCCATATCTTGCTTTCCTTTTCTTCATAGCACTCTCCTCATTACCTGGCATTATCTGATATATTTATTTATTTGTTTACATATGTTTCTTCCCACCTGAGGAAGCCCCAAAAGGCAAGGATTTGGTGTTTAACAAATATTTATTAAGTGAATGAATGGATAAATACCCAAAATACTAGTATTACTAATAGTCAAGATCAACTAGGCCCTTAACGAGTGCCAGACATAGAACAACTAAAGGAGGTACCACGTTGAAAGTGCCTTAGATAGAATATTTCATTTAATTTTCACAACAATCACATGAGATAGATATTATTATTCCTGTTTATGGAAGAGAAAACTGGGGCCCAGAGTAGTTAGATTCTTGTTATTCGTCCTCAAAAGTGGAAAAGGCAGGATACAATTCCAGGCTCTCCAACTCCAGAGCCTGTGGGTTGCCAAGCACACTCTCCTGCCATCTCCGTGCTGGCGTTTGGGTACTTTTATACATGTGCAAACCAAGGACTGTTGGAGCATGGGGGGAGTCAGAGTAATTCTGGTTAAGACAAATCTGGAAATACTTTTTGCAGAAGGTAGCATTTGCACTGGGAAACACAAAAATAAAATTTTTAAAAAGGAAGGACGGAAAGGATCCTAAAGGAGTAGATGGTTGCGGAACATAAGGCAAAATGTTTAAAACTGTTTGGGCAGTGAAGTAGGCACGTACAAGGAAAAAGTTGTCAAGTGTAAATTGAACAGTGAACAGTGACAGAATCTGGAGGGGCATTTGTTATAATTCCAGCATCAACACAGCCTGTTAGTAGAAAGGAGGGCGGTAATGGAAAGAACGAGCCAAAGGATGGCTCTGAATTGTTACTCAGAGGTACTGAAGTGCTTCTAAAGTGCTCGTCTCAGTGTACTTGAGTATCCAATTGAAGGAAATCAGCCTCTCTTGGCGTTGTTGCGTTGAGATGATAGCACTTGGTGAGGGAGAGGGATCCAGGTAGAGAAGTGGATTTAGGAATTGCCTCAGATGTTAACCAAAGCGTCAAAAGGACTGGTAGGAACTCTAAAAAAACCTCACATAAATGACAAATAGTATGGGCTCATGGCAAGAAGAAAGAGCAACCTTCTGTCCCCAAAGCTAGGTTTTTAAGTAAGAGTAGTTGGTAGACAAGACTAAGAGGCTGTGGTGGGAACAGGCACATCTCTGCTACCTCCTAGCCCCCAACCCCTTAGAATCCCTGAAAAGCAAAGGTGCCTGGTGCTGATGATGCAAGAAGGACAAGCGAATCCACTGGAACTCCATACCTATGTTCAGAAAATCTCCTTTCTGCAAAAACATTCGGTTTAAATAAGGCTTATAGGAAACATTTTGTGGGGACGGATCACTTAAAATATATGCAACTTTATAACCATGGCCCTAGAAAAAATTAAAATTCTAGGACAATAACAACACAAAAAGATAAGTTTAATGCTAATAAAATAAAGAAATAAGAAATTAAATATAAGGCTTTACTTTTAAAAAAGTAAAGCTAGCTTGATGTAAAGGCTATAGGAATAGGTCTATTCATTTATGGAGACAAAAGATTCAATAAGTAAAGATCTGGTAGAACTCCACTTCTATGGCAGAAGATATGGCTAAATCAAGACAAGAGAAAAACATGGGATGAATCATGGATATTCTATACAGTACTATCTTCCTCCAAGGCTTTTTGTGTTCTGCTGTGTGCATCTATTTTGCCATTCAGCTGTTGATATTAGTGGAACAAAGCATTAATATATTGGGTAAAATTGCATGTGCACCAACACAGCTTTTTCCTTTTGCTATACTTCCTCTATTAACCAATCATATATAAGCCAATTTGCATATCAGAAACACCAGTTGTAGTAGAATAGCCTGTAACTCACTTTCCCTCCCCCAACACTCAAGGGGATTCTGGCCTACAATTCCCACCAACCTCCCCACTACTCCTGCTTCCCATGCTGACAGCTGAATTCCGTCTCAGGCAAACTCTTCATCATTCTTAATTAGCTGATAGCAATTTCACTCCACGAAGCCATATGTAGAGGAAAAACTACCGTAACTTCTACAAACCAACTTAATTTTTCACGTCATGCTCCTACTCTGCCAACTTGGCAGGGAACTGACCTCCATCTTTCTTGAAGCTTCTCTGACACTTCTGTGGAGTCATAACAGGGTTATGTGGCCTCATGCAATGCCCACATTTGGGGGGCCCTAAGATCTTTCATCTGTCCACACTAGCTTCTGTAGAGATGGTTATTGTCCCATTGTTTCTCCCACATGATCCTTTCAGATCTGGACCCTCTGTTGATTTTGTGCCTTACTTAGAGAATGATTTGTTTTGTGTGTGTGTGTGTGTGTGTGTGTGTGTGTGTGTTGTTTTGGCTGCTGAGACTCCCCTACCCCATCCCCCAAGGTGAGGCTGCTGCCTCCCTCGGCCACCACTCCATCCCTCTTGGGCTTGGCCATCTCCTTGGGGCACTGCCACCAAGAAGTATCTGGGCCCCCTGCATCCCCACCCCATAGCTGGGAGTCATCTCTCCTTAGTGTCTAGTAATCTGAAACCCACTCTGTTTCTCTGAGGTGATTTACTTCTGCCTTCACATCCTAATCTTCACCCTATCTGTTTAGAATTTTTTGGTTGTAAGCGTCAGAAAATATAGCTCAAATTGACTTAAATTAAAAAGAAATACACATAATTAACAGCATTGAAATCTATATTTAAGTGTGGTTAAAAGGAGAAATTTTTAGGCTGTAAATATGTTATTGGAATAAAAATTAAAAACAAAATTGGGACTGTACAACACAAACAATGAACCCTAATGTAAACCATGGACTATATAGTTAATAGCACACTTATAGTAACATTCTTTCATCAGTTATAACAAATGTTCCACAGTAATGCAAGGTGTTCAGTGGGGAGGAGGGGCAGGGCAAGATAGTGGAGTGGTGATGTGTGGAATTTAGTTACTCCTCTAGGTTGAATGAAAGGTTGGAAAAAGATATATTTCACACAAAGAACAACCAGAAAAGAGTGGGGTAACTATATTAATATCAGAAAAATTAGACTTCAAATGTACAATAATTCAAAGAGACAAAGAAGGACACTATATATTAATAAAAGGGACAATTCAGCAAGACATAACAATCATAAATATTTATGCACTGGGCCAGAGTGCCCCAAAATATATGAGGCAAATACTGACAACACTGAAGGGAGAAGTAGATAACTCTCCAATAATAGTTGGAGAGTTCCATAGACCACTCTCATCAATTGATAGAACATCTACACAGAGCATCAATAAGGAAACAGAGATGTTGAATTGTATGGTAAGTGACCTAGACTTGGCAGACATTTACATAACACTATGCCCCATGTGCCAGTTTGAATGTATTATGTCCCTCCAAATGCCATTATCTTTGATGTAATCTTGTGTGGGCAGACCTATCAGTGTTGATTAGATTGTAATTCTTTGAGTGATTCCATGGAAATGTGCCCCACTCAACTGTAGGTGATAACTCTGATGAGATAATTTCCATGGAGGCATGGCCCCACCCATTCATGGGGTCCTTGATCAGCGGAGTCATATAAATGAGCTGATGGGCAGAGGGAACTTAGTGCAGCTGAGAGTGAACTTTTGAAGAGGAGCTACAGCTAAGAGGGACACTTTGAAGAAAGCACAGGAGCTGCAGATGAGAGAGAGTTTGAAGATGACCGTTGAAAGCAGACTCTTGCTCTGGAGAAGCTAAGAGAGGACAAATACCCCAAGTGCAACTAAGAGTGACATTTTTGAGGAACTGCAGCCTAGAGAGGAACATCCTGGGAGAAAGCCATTTTGAAACCAGTACTTTGGAGCAGACGCCAGCCATGTTCCTTCCCAGCTAACAGAGGTTTTCTGGACACCATTGGCCATCCTCCAGTGAAGGTACCCGATTGCTGATGTGTTACCTTGGACACTTTATGGCCTTAAGACTGTAACTGTGTAACCAAATAAACCCCCTTTTGTAAAAGCCAATCCATCTCTGGTATTTTGCATTCTGGCAGCATTAGCAAACTAGAACACCCCACAATAGTAGGATACATATTTTCCTCAAGTGCTCATGGATCATTCTCTTGGATAGACCACATGTTGTGTCACAAAGCAAACCTCAACAAATAATATATAGTGTTGAAATACTTCCTTGGATCATAATGGAAGGAAGATGGAAATAAATAACAGGCAGAAGGTGAGAAAATTCACAAATATATGGAGACTAAACAACACACTCTTAAACAACCAGTGGGTAAAGGAAGAAATTACAAGAGAAATTGGTAAATATCTTGAGGCAAATGGATATGAAAACACAATTTATCAAAACTTATGGTATGCAACAAAGGTGGTGCTGAGAGGGAAATTTATTGCCCTAAGAGCCTATATTGAAAAAGAAGAAAGAGCAAAAATTGAGGAATTAACTGTTCACCTGGAGGAACTAGAGAAAGAGCAGCAAACTAACCCCAAAGCAAACAGAAGCAAAGAAATAACAAAGATTAGCACAGAAATAAATGAAATTGAGATCAGGAAAACAACAGAGAGAATTAACAAAACCAGAAGTTGGTTCCTTGAGAAAATCAATAAAATCAATGGACCCTTAGCTAGGCTAACAACAACAACAAAAAGAGAGTGGATACAAATGAATGCAATCAGAAATGAGAAAGGGGACATAACTACTGACCCGACAGAAACAAAGGAGATAATGAGAGGATATTTCGAGCAACTATGTGCTAATAAACTAGACAACCTAGACAAAATGGACAACCTCTTAGAAAAGCATGAACAGCCAACATTGATTGGGACCTCAACAAACCAATCACAAATAAATAGATTGAGTTAGTCATCAAAAAATTCAAAGAAGAAAAGCCCAGGACCAGATGGCTTCACATGTGAATTCTACCAAGCATTCAATAAAGAATTAGTACCAATCCTGCTCAAACTCTCCAAAACAATTTAAGAGGAGGGAAAGCTATCTAACTCATTCTATGAAGCCAACATCACCCTAATACCGAAGTCAGACAAAGACACTACAAAAAAAGAAAATTAAAAAAAAAAAGATAATTATAGACAATCTCTTTAAAGAATATAGATGCAAAAATCCTCAATAAAATACTCACAAATCAAATCCAGCAGTACCTTAAAAGTATTATACACTGTGACCAAGTGGAATTTATTCCAGGTATGCAAGGCTGGTTCTACATAAGAAAATCAATTAATGTAATACACTACATCAATAAATCAAAGCAGAAGAACCACATGATCATCTTGATTGATGCAGAAAAGGCATTTGACAAAATTCAACATCCTTTCTTGATGAAGACACTTCAAAGGATAGGAATAGAAGGGAACTTTCTCAATATGATAAAGGCAATGTATGAAAAACCCACAGCTAACATCATGCTAAATGGGGAAAGACTGAAAGCTTTTCCTCTAAGATAAGGAATAAGACTGGGATGTACACTGTCACTATTGTTATTCAACATTGTCCTGGAAGTTCTAGCTCTAGCAATTAGGCAAGAAAAAGATATAAAAGGCATCCAAATTGGAGAGGAATAAGTAATACTTTCACTGTTTGCAGATTACATGATCCTATATGTAGAAAACCCAGAAAAATCCACAGCAAAGCTACTAAAGCTGACCAATGAATACAGCAAAGTGTCAGGCTACAAGATCAACACGCAAAAGCCAGTAGTGCTCCTACACACAAGTAATGAACAACAGGGGGAGGAAATCAAGAAGAATATTCCATTTCAATAGCAACAAAAAGAATCAAGTATTTAGGAATAAACTTAACCAAGGCCACAAAAGACTTATACACAGAAAACTACAAGAAACTGCTGAAAGAAATCAAATAGGACCCAAAAGAAATGGAAGAACATACTGTTTTCATGGATTGGAAGACTAAATATAGTTAAGATGTCAATTCTGCCTAGACTGATTTATAAATTCAATGCAATACCACTTAAAATCCCCAAAACTTACTTTTCAGAAATTGAAAAACTAATAACCAAATTTATTTGGAAGGGTGGGGTGCCCCTGAATAGCCAAAAATATCTTGAGAAAGAGGAATGAAGTGGGAGGTCTCACACTACCAGACTTTAAAGTATAATGCAAAGCTACAATGGTCACAACAGCATGGTACTGGCATAGTTATACACCGACCAATGGAATCTAATTGGTTGTTCAGAAGTAGACCTTCTCATCTATGGATAAGTGATATTTCATAAGGCAGTCAAGCCAAAGCAACTGGGACAGAGCAGCCTCTTCAATAAATGGTGTTTGGAGAACTGGATATCTATATCCAAAAGAATGAAAGAAGACTCCTATCTCACACCTTATACAAAAATTAACTCAAAATTGATCAAAGACTTAAATATTAGCACTAAGACCATAAGACTTTTAGAAGAAAATGTAGGGAAATATCTTAAAGATCTTGCTATAGGAGGTGGTTTCCTAGACCTTACATCCAAAGTGTGAGCAATGAAAGAAGAAATAGACAAATGGGATCTCCTCAAAATTAAACACTTTTGTATATCAAAGGACTTCATCAGAAAAGCAAAAAAGCAGCATACACAATGGGAGACAATATTTGGAAACCACATATCAAATAAGGGTTTAATATCCAGAATACGTAAAGAGATCCTACAAGTCAACAACAGAAAGACAAATAACCCAATTAAAAGTGGGCAAAAGACATGGACAGACACTTTTCTGAAGAGGAAATATAAATGGCTCAAAAACATATGAAAAAAATGCTCAACTTCACTGGCTATTAGGGAAGTGCAAATCAAAACCACAATGAGATATCATCTCACACCTGCTAGAATGGCCATCATTAAAAAAAAAACACAAAAACAGAAAATTACAAGTGCTGGAGAGGATGTGGAGAAAGAGGCACACTTATTGACTGTTGGTGGAAATGTAGAATGTTGCAGCCACTCTGGAAGGCAGTGTGGTGTTTCCTCAGGAAGCTAAGTATAGAATTGCTGTATGATCCCGCAATTCCATTACTAGGTATATACTCAGAGGAACTGAAAGCTAAGACACAAATAGACATTTGTAAACTGATGTTTATAGTGGCATTATTCACGATTGCCAAGAGATGGAAACAGCCTAAGTGTCCATTGGACGAATGGATAAACAAACTCTGGTATATACATACAATGGAATATTATGCAGCTGTAAGAGAGAACAAAGCCACAAAACATATGACAATGTTGATGAAACTTGAGGATATTATTGTGAGTGAAGTTAGCCAGAAACAAAAGGACAAATACTGTATGGTCTCACTAATATGAACTAACATTAATAAGCAAACTTTGGAGTTGCAGCTGAGAACACATGTTATCAGGAGATAGAAAGAGGGTAGAGATTGGGCATTTGATGCTGAAGGAATATAGAATGTTCGAAAGGATTGATTGTATAGATCCAGAAATGGATAGCACAATAATGTGTGATGGTAGCACAATATTATATATACACTTAAAAAAGATGTCTTTGAGTAAAGTTGAAAGAGGAAGGCTAGGAGCATGTATGACACCAGAAGGAAAGATAGATGATAAAGACCAAGACTGTATAACTTAGTGAAATCTAGAGTTGTCGATGATGGTGACTAAATGTACAAATATAAAAATGTTTTTACATGTGGGAGAACAAATGAATGTCAAACTTGCAAAGTGTTGGAAAAGGGATGGTATTGGGGGAAAATATAATCAATGCAAACTAGAGTCTATAATTAACAGTAATATTGTAACATGCTTCTGTTAAATGTAATAAAGGCAATATACCAAAATTAAATGTCTATAAGAGGAGGATATAAGGGAAGGGTATAAGAGGAGGATATAAGGGAAGGGTATGGGATTCTTTGTGGTGGTGATGACCTTATTATTATAATTTACTTAATTTTACTTTTTTTTTAATCTTTTTTATTATCCTTAAAAAATTTTTTGGAGTAATGAATATGTTCAAGAGCTGATTGTGGTGATGAATGCACAACTATATGATGATACTGTGAACAATTGATTGTACACCATGAATGATTGTAAGGTATGTAATTATATCTTTGTAAGATTGCATGGGTAAAAAACAGAGGGAAGCAAGTGCTGGGGAAAATGTGGAGAGAGAGCTGTACCTATTACTGTTGGTGGGTGTGTTGGTTTGGATGTATTATGTCCCCCAAAATGACATTATCTTTGATGCAGTCTTGTGTGGGCAGGAAACATATCAGTGTTGATTGTGTTGGAGACTTTTGATTGGATCTTTCTGTGAAGATGTGATCACACGACTGTGTGTGAGATTTTTCATTGGATAATTCCCGTGGAGGAGTGGCCCCGCCCATTCACCATGAGCCTTGATTAGTTTACTGGAGCACAACATGAGCTCAGACAGAAAGAGTGAGTTTGCTACAGCCAAAAGGGACACTTTGAAGAATACACAGAAGCTGGGAGAGTAGCTGCAGATAAGAGACAGTTTGAAGATGGCTGTTGAAAGCAGACTCTTGCTCTGGAGAAGCTAAGAGAAGACAAACACCCCAAGAGCAACTCAGAGTGACATTTTGAAAAGGGGCTGCGGCCTAGACAGGAACGTCCTGGGAGAAAGCCATTTTCCAGAAGCCATTGGCCATCCTTCAGTGAAGGTACCCAATTCTTGATGCGTTACCTTGGACACTTTATGGCCTTAAGACGGTAACTGGGTAACCAAATAAAAGCCAATCCATTCCTGGTGTTTTGCATTCCAGCAGCATTAGCAAACTAGAACAGTGGGGAAACAGAATGGAGCAGCCCTTCTGGAGGACAGTGTGGTAGTTCCACAAGAACCTAAGTATGTGAGTGCCATAAGGTCCTACAACCTCATTACTGGGTATATACTTGGAAGCACCGAGAGCAGGGACATGAATGGATATTTGCATACCCATGTTTATGGCGGCAGTATTCACTTAAGATACATCAACTGGTGAACAGAATAGTGTATTGTGGTGTATGCCTACAATAGAATACTGAGCAGCTGCAAGAAGGAATGAAGTTGTGAGACATGCAACTAGGTGAATGGATCTTGAGGACAGCATTTTGAGAGAAATATGCCAGAAATGAAAAGACAAACATTATAATGCTTTGCTGAGTGAGGTTGAAGAAGCTGCTGCCTCAACATCCATCTTAATATGGCTTAGCCACTTGCTTCAGCACTGACCTTTAACCTAGTTAATAGTCAGTTTTCCAGCCCTGGGACATAAACTCCCTCAGAGCCCAAACCTGGATCTGTGCCCACCACCCACCCCCACCCACAAACCTCAACCAAAATCCATAGCTGGTCCCAAATGATAAGCTAACCCCCCATGCCTTCGAATCCCCACTCCCTTCCCTTGTACACAGGCATTGGCTTTAAAGTAACCAATCCTTGACTTCCATGGAAGAGCTACTAACCTTCACCCCTGGGCCACAATAATGGCGCTAGCCCATAGGTCCCTCTTGCTCGGATTGTGTTTTCCCCCTTCTACTTTTTGAGCCTCCTGACCCTCCCACTTCCTGTTGATTCTTCATGGCGCCCCCCTCTCTCTGGGACTTGTGAGAAAACAAGCTCTCTTTTCTCATGCATTGTGGCTTCACTTTCCCATCATGTGCCACCTGACCTCCACCTGGACCCAAGTGTAAAATCCATCTGAACTAACTGGAAACAGAACCACATTATTATTTTTCAGAAACAACAATAGCAAAAGAATATTGTGGTCCTTATTGGAATAGCATAAGCCTTATCATAAACACAAAAAGAATAAATATGTTTACATAATTTCTCATCTCATCTAGGGTATGTTAGGCCCTTTTATTTAGTTAGATGCACAATTAACTTCCTCTTTTAAGAGTTTTGATTTGTTTGATGTAGGTGTATTTGCACATAGGTATGAAAGTATGTAGTCTCTATATTTTTCATTAAATTTACTCTACATTATTTTTTACTTCTTTCTGAAATAGTTTGTATTTGTCAATGTGCATTTCCAGAAAACTGGAAAGCTGTTATTGAAAAATATTATCATATTTTTAATCTCTCCAACCTTCAACCTCTACTTAGTAAATAATTTTGCAGAGGTTCACCTTGTATTTACACAGTCATTAGATATACGAAAATAATATTTTATCTCCTTATTTTAAAATTTTGTGATTTGTTTTTTATTTGCATTATATTGTCTCGAGTTTACAAAACTATGCCAACCAATATGGCTGGAAATAGGCATTCTTATCTTGTACTTGACTTTACTGATAATGCATACATTCCCTCATCATTAGGCCTTGATCTTTCCTTAGTGTGAAACAGAAACAGTGTACAGAACTGAGGAATTATCCTCTCATAGCTGGTCATCTATGATTTTCTATCAGCAATGACTGCTGAATTTAATTTCTCAATAACCATTTTCTTACTACCTGTGCATGTGTGTGTTCATGTTCCTAAGTCTCAAAACCCACATTTTTGTTCCACTTTTTTCCAAAAATTGTTGGGATTGCTCATCAGGAAGGATGAATTTCAGGAGATAAATAAATTTGAAGCAGGAGACCTGAGTTCTATGCCAACTCTGAAGATGTCTTGGTCACATTGCATAAGGCAGTGCATCTCTCTGGGACTCCTTCCTCACCTCTGCAATGAACTTGAACTTAATCTTGAACCACAAAACAACATAGCACTCCTGCCCTACATGTTAAGTCCAGGGACTCAGGGAGGGTCTCAGGAGGATGCTTATGGCCATCCTGGAAAATGGAATTGCGTCACCCATAGAGCCTGAATGTCACTTCAGTGAAGTTCTTGACACAGCAATTCAGGAAGCCTTTGGCAATCACTGAAATTGGCACATGCCATGAAATCCATTTATTAGCCAATAACAAGATTATCTCCAGGACCACTCCCTGCCTGAAATTCTCCTCTTCTATGAAAGATTCCCCAGATTTCACTTGAGCATCACTAATAAAAATTTAAAAGAGATATATATTGGCTCCAATGATTAAAAATCTAGAAGTAGATCTGGTTTCAAGTTGGGATTGATCTGGTCAGTCCAGAAAAATTTGTTGAAACAGTGCCATAACCCAGGGCCTGTTCTTAGCACTGGGGAGACACTGGGGAGCAGATGGATCCTCTGGTCCCTGGTTGAGCTACCACATGGGGCAGAGACAAGATGTTCATCCTAAGACCTGGCTGTTGGTGCGGTTTTAAGCCACTACATGCTGGAATGGTTTGTGACACAGCAGTGGTTCCTGGAAAACCACATGTGAGCCCCAAAGAAATTCTAATGTTTATTGATAAATGCTCATGAAACACTTTTTTATCAGGGATAAGAAAATGTACACATTTTGAAATTAGATAATAATAAAAATAGCATAACATTTGTACCCATCAACTGCTATTTTCTTCCAGATCTATATTTGCTTTTATTTGCTCTGATCAGAATCCCAAAGGACCATCTTTCCCAGGCTCTTGGCTCTCTGGTTTCTAGATAGGTTAGGTTCCTGGGAGGCACTGGTAGAAGACTGGAAAGCAGGAGGAGGGGAGAAGCGAGAAGCCAGAAGCCAGGGTTTCTACGCCTCACCCACCCCCACCCTTATTCCTTTTGTCATCATTTCTAGCAGACTAAGGCAGACCATGGGTGCTACTACCTACTGGCAGTCCCTTTCCCAGGGGTGCCAGCTCTTGCCTGGTAACCCCAGCATGGCTCTCTATCCCCCTGACAGCCTGACTTTTGGGTTCTGACCACAGTATTTCTTCCATTTCCTCCTCCAGGCCTAGCAATGGTAGCAATCTATATTCAGGGATAGCAGAGTATCAGAAAAACATCTTTATTTATTATAAATTTTTTTAAGTTTTTTGTTTGTTTATTTGTTTTTGTTTTTGTTTTACATCTTTCCATGTAGCAGTGAGGTGAGATCCTCTCCCTCCCTGCCCACATCCCTGCCCTGTGGGTGGGTGAGAAAATTACAGCAAATTGAAGGCAGGGTTTGGAAAGGGGTTGATGAGGAGTTATGGAACAGATTCCGAGCCTTCAGCTTATCATAATGCCAACCCTTCCAAGCATGCACATTTTAGTCTCCAGCGAGCTCCTTTCTTCTACCATGATTCAACAGGCCACCATCTTTGCTTCAAAGCCAGGTATCTCTCTTTTCCTAGTCCCACTTTAAACAAAATGCAGTCTTACAGTGTCCCAGGGATTTGATTCCTTCCTTGAAGCAAACACATGTCATCAGTAAGATTTTTCAGATAACAAAGACGAAAACTTGAAAATAATGCCCAATTCAATCAAGCAATGAAAATATTAGTTGAATCCAATTAAAGTGGAGAAGCAACATAGAATTAGGTAATGGTTAACTTAAACCCAGAGGGCAGGTTTACAAAATCAACCATTACCATTTCCATTGGAAAGGTTTAGACTTGAAGTGCCTGACTTGGACTTGAAGTGACTGATTTTTTTTAAAGACTGAATGCAACCATTTGTGGTGCTGGAAAAATCAACCTGGAATTCAGGTTCTGCCTTGGAACAAAACTCTCTGGCAAGAAATCAGCCTAACTTACTTGGGATGGGAACATCAACTTATTTTGATATGATGTGACTATTCCCTTAGTTGTAGTATGTATGTGTATTTTAACCTTGGGGAGGTTAAGAATTAAATGTAGAAAAATCAAGAAACCAAGCCCACAGTATTAATACTTTCATATTAAATTTAAGAATAACCTGTGTATATTCAGTATTTACAGTATTTATAATGTTTAAAATAACTGGGTGCATAAGAATATCTGAGAGATTAGCCTTCTGATCCCAACTTGAAATGTGTAATGGAGTAATTGGCTTTAGATTTGTAATTTATCACTAAAAGCTATAAGAGGATTTTATGTTTTACAAACAGTATACTAAGGGAATGATTAAGAGATTTGTTCTAGTTTGCTAATGCTGCAGGAATGCAAAACACCAGAAATGGATTGGCTTCTATAAGAGGGGGTTTATTTGGTTTCACAGTTACAGTCTTAAGGCCATAAAGTGTCCAAGGTAATGCATCAGCAATCGGGAACCTTCACTGGGAGATGGCCAATGTTGTCCGGAAAACCTCTGTTAGCTGGGAAGGCACGAGGCCGGTGTCTGCTCCAAGTTCTGGTTTCAAAATGGCTTTCTCCCAGGACATTCCTCTCTAGGCTTTAGCTCCGCAAAAATGTCACTCTTAGTTGCTCTTGGGGCATTTGTCCTATCTTAGCTTCTCTGGAGTAAAAGTGTGCTTTAAAAGGCTGTCTCCAAAATGTCTCTGTAAGCTGAAGCTCCTCTCTCAGTTCCAGTGTGTTCTTCAATGTGTCCCTTTTGGCTGTAGCTTCTCTTCAAAATGTCGCTCTCAGCTGCACTGAGTTCATTCTGTTTGTCAGCTCATTTATATGGCTCCAGTGATTTAATTTAGACCTACCCTGAATGGGTGGGGTAACACCTCCATGGAAATTATCCTATCAGAGTTATCACCCACAGTTGGGTAGGGCGCATCTCCATGGAAACACTCAAAGAATTACAATCTAATCAACACTGATAAGTCTGCCCACACAAGATTACATCAAAGATAATGGCATTTTGGGGGACATAATACATTAAAACTGGCACAAGATTCATTATGTTTATAAATTTAATTTTGTAGTTGAGTGTTTGGGACTATTTTGCTTGTCAGGTTAAGTAATATGCTTAAAAAAGAAAACTTAGTAAGTTAAATTTATGAATGTAGTTGTTCTGGTTTTCTAATGCCACTTTTGTGCAAATACCAGAAATGGATTGGCTTTTATAAAGGGGGTTTATTGGTTACACAGTTACAGTCTGAAGGCCATAAAGTGCCCAAGGTAAGGCATCAACAATTGGGTACCTTCACTGAAGGATGGCCAATGGCATCTGGAAAACCTCTGTTAGCTGGGAAGACATGTGGCTGACATCTGCTCTGGAGTTCTGGTTTCAAAACGGCTTTCTCCCACAATGTTCCTCTCTAGGCATTTGCTTGCTCCTGGGTTGCATGCTCCAAAATGTGTCTGTAAGCTGCAGCTCCTCCAAAATGTCACTCTCAGTTGCTCTGGGCTCCTTCTGTTTGTGAACTCTTTTTATAGGACTCCAGCAATTCAATTAAGACCCACCCTGAATGGGTGGGGTAACACCTCCATGGAATTTATCCAATCAAAGGTCTTGCCCACAATTGATTGAGTCACATCTCCATGGAAACACTCAATCAATAAGTTCCAACCTAATCAGCGTTAATGCATCTGCCCCTACAAGTTTGCATTAAAGGATATGGCTTTTTCTGGGGGACATAATATATACAAACCAGCATAGTAGTTTAAAATGTTTAAGGGAAATTTAATTAAACTAAGCTTGTAAGTTTAAAAATAATATTTATGTACATATCACGAAGCCCCCACTCTTCATCCTCTTCTGTGAACACCATATTCACAGCAGACTTTTCTCTTTTTTTTTTCTAAGCGTGTTCATTATTAGTGAGATTGGAGAAAAGAGGAAAGGACGGTCTTCCCAGCTGCAAGAAAATTGGGAGAAGGGAGAGGGAAGGAGAGCTTCTGAGACTAATAGGTGGCTTAAGCTGTATCAACTTTTCCTACCAGGCCATTTATGTATAAGAAACACACATTCGTTGTTCCTCCCTACGCTGAGGGCTCCCTCAAATAACAACAGTATTTCTTCCTACAATTTTCATTTCAAATGTAATTTATTTCAGCTATACTATGAATTAAATAGGCTTGGGGAACTAGCCTGGAAACTAACTGTTGATAAAATTGTTTTGATTGAAACTGAATTCCATAACATTTTAGAACTTTTAGAACACAAAGTATTTGTAAATTTGAAGTCAAACGTTGAACTTCACAGATGAGAGAAGAATGCAAGAATATCCAGGGGGAGTATCATGCTTTAGCTACAAATGACTTTACCTGAAAGGTAATGACACACACTTTTATACATAGCCAATTTTAGAGTGCATTACAGAGAGTGTATGTTTTTGTTGTTGCTCTGATTATAGTTTATAATAGATTTTCACTAAGTTTAAGCTTTATTAGTAAGTGGCCAGGTGATATTGTGAAATATTAACTAAAATGTTTTCTCTCCTTACCCCTTCCAAAAAGAACTTTTGAATTTCTTTATATTTACCATGAGGTTCATCCCCTCAAACACACTTGACCATTTCACTTGCCCCAGAGGGAAGTTGGCTCAGTAGGACCAATGGAAAAAAGACTCCAATTCTTGGTTTTTAGATAAAAACAAAACAAAACAAACAAAAAGACAAAATCCAAACAATTGAAAGCTCCGTTAAAAAAACATTTTGTAGTTATAACATAAGATAACTGTTTTTTAAACTTTTTATTTTGAAATAATTTCAAACTTACAGGACAGTTGTAAAAATAATGCAAACCCCATACAAAGAACTCCCAGATACCCAGATAAACCAATTTTAACATTTTGCCACCTTTGCTTTATCATTTTATCTACCTACATGTATCTATCTATCTATCTATCTAAATATCTATCTACCTATTTTCTAAATACTTGAGAGCAGGTTGCACACATCATACTCCTTGAATATATAACACTTCCCATGTGCATCTCCTACCAACAAGGATATTAATTTACATCATCACTCAATAAGTACAGTTACTGAGTTCAAGAAATTTAGCATTGATATAAAGCTTACATTTTATATTCCTATTTTTTCTTGTGTACCAATAATGTCCTTTAAAGCATTTTCTCTTACATTCTTAGATCCCATCCAGTACCATGTGTTGCAGTTAATTGTCATCATCTCTTTAGTTTTTCTTTCATTCCTTCTTTCTTTTTTCATGTTGCTTCAGTCATTTATCTAGTGTCCCACAGAACCTAAAGTACTCCCTTTAGCATTTCTTGTAGTGTTGGTCATTGGTGGCAAAGTTCCTCAGCTTTTGTTTATCTGGATGTATCTTAACCCCTCCTTCATTTTTGAAAAACAGTTTTGCCAGATACAGAATTCCTGGTTGACAATTTTTTTGCTTTCAGTATTTTAAAATATGTTTTCCCACTGCCTTCTTGTCTTGATGGTTTCCAGTGAGAAATCTACTCCTAAGCTTATTGAGGCTCTTTTGTATGTGATATGTAGCTTCTCTCTAGCAGTTTTCAGAATTATCTCTTTATCTTTGGCATTAGACAGTTTGATTATTACAGGGTGCGGTATGGATCAATTTGGGTTTATTCTGTTTGGAGTTCATTGAGCATCTTGGATGTGTATGTTCATATCTTTCATTAAATTTGTGAAGTTTTCAGTCATTATTTCTTTGAGTTTTCTCTCTTCCTCTTTGTCTCTTCCTTCTCCTTCTGGGACTCCCACAATGAGTGTATTGGTATGCTTGATGGTGTCCTACAGGTTCCTCAGGCTCTGTTCACTTTTCTTCATTCTTTCCTCTTTCTGCACCTCAGACTGGATGATTTCAATTGTCTTATACTCAAGTTCCCTGATTCTTTCTTCTGCCAGCTCCAATCTGCTTTTGAACACATATAGGAAATTTTTTAATTTTGTTACTGTGGTCTTCAGCTCTGGTTCCTTTTCATAATTTCCATCTCTCTACTGATATTCTCTTTGTGTTCATCCATCACTTTCTTGATATCATTTAGTTCTTTGTCCATGTTTTCCTTCTTTGAGAATATTTAGGATAATTTTTTAAAATTCTTTGTGGGATGTCCTAGGTCCAATCCTACTCATTAATGGTTTGTTATGCTGTCATCTTCTCCTTTGCATAAGCCATCACTTCCTGTTTTTTCATCTTTTGTTGCAACCTGGGCATTTTAGTATTTTAGTGTGTTATAACTGGAATTTAGACTTTGAAGTGTCTCTTTCTTAAGCTTGTGTACAATTAGTGTTATGGCAGAGCTTTCCTTGAATGCCAGGAGCTACCCACCACTCCACCCCACCCCACCCCAAAAAAGAGAGAGAGAGAGAGAAGGAAAAAATGAAAACACATTTCCCAGACTTTGAAGCTTAACCTGTGCAAGTCCTTTCCTTCACGGCTTATCCACACAATGATTTTGGAAAATAGCTCCAGGCCAAAGCATAGAGGTCTTCCTGATCCTTTCTGCCCTTGCCTTTTGTCTTGGACATGTGCATGTGGCCCTAGGAATTCCTCCATCTGCATGGATACTAACATCCCCTCTTCCTAGGAAACAGCTTCTTCATCGTTCCAGACACTGCACTGTGTATCCTATAGCCAACAATCCCTTACCCCAGTCAGCACGACTTGACTGCTCTCTCACAGTGTTCCCCAGGAGGCCTCTGTGAGCCACTTTCTACATACAGGGCAAATTCTGGAATGATGATTCCCTCAGGCCACCACCAGATAGATGGGGCCAGACATACATGCTCCCAGTATGTGCACAGGTGTTACTCTGCTCCCTATGGAACCATGTCCAGGAGTCTGCACTGGGAGTGTGGGTCAGCTCCACATCTAGCCAGTGAGGGGATGGGAGTGGGACCAGCCAGGGAGCCATGAAGTCCTACCACTTTTAGTGGCCTTTTTCTTGATTCAATGCCTGCCCTCTTTCTGCAATCCTTTAACTGTTTCCTGGAGTTTTTAGAAAGATGTTCTGCCAGTTCTAGTTGGCTGTTCAAAGTTTCTATAGGAGGACAGAGCCTTGAAGGGTCTCATTCCACCATCTTGATCAGGGCAGGGTGATCTTAATCAGTTTTTATGGTATATGATTGGAAGGTGTTAATATTTTCCATGGAGCTATTTGTGACATCAGCCTCCCAAGTATGTGAAGATCTCATGGACAGGAGGGAAGTGGGAGGGTCTCCTAGACAGAGGAGAAAGTTGGACAAGAAACTAGAATGCTATCCTCTAGGATCCCTGAGACTAGCTGAAAACTTGTGGAGGGAGGTATGATTGAGCCCCTTGATGTATTTGAGGAATTCAAAAGGAGACAGCTAGTGCTCCTTTTTTTCCATGGAACCCTGGTAGGAAGGGCTTCTACCCGGAACTCTGAAACCCTGGCAGAAGCCTCTTAACCTGCACTATCAGATATGGTAGCTGCTGCTAGCTTTTGTAAATATTGGGCCCTGGAAATGTGCCTAATCCAAACTGAAATGTACCATAAGTGTAAAGCACATATCAGATTTTGAAGGAGTAGTACAAAAGAAAATATAAAATATCTCATTACTAATTTTTTTATATTGATTGCATGTGGATATGTTGGATCAAATAAAATATATTCCTAAAATTAACTTCACCTTCAGCCAAGTAATCAAGGCCATCAATAGTCAAAAATCATGTTGATAGTGTGTACCCTTGATGCAATGCGATGAAAATGGAACTTTCCCTCTGTGATGTTCCTCCCCAAAATTCATACCCCCAGTCTAATGAGGAAAACATCAGGCACTCCGGTAAGGGGCATCCAACAATATACCTGATGAGAACTCATCAAAAAGGGCAAGGTCATTAAAAACAAGGAAAGTCTGAGGAACTGTCACAACCATGAGGAGTCCAAGGAGACCTGATGAATAAATGCATCCTGGTAGCCTGCATGGGATCCTGGAACAGAACAAGGACATTAGGTAAAAAAACAAGGAAATCTGAATAAAATTTCATCTTTGGAAAATAATAATGTGTCAGTATTGATTCATTAATTGCAACAAATGTATCATGCTAATGTGAGATGTTAAGAATAGGGGAAGCTCTATGTGGCGAGGCAGTATATGGGAACGCTCTGCTAATTTTATATGTCAATCTAAACCTGCTAAAAAATAAGTCTATTGATAATAATAATAACATTAATAATAATAAAAGTCAGGAGACAGGTAGCATGTAGAGGGCAGTACTGGGCTGAGATTGTGCCAGGACACATGAAGAGGCATCTGAGGTATTTTATTGACTAGTTTCACCCCTTTATGCACAATTGATGGGGATGTTGCCACTGAGTTATTATACTTTCCCTTCTCTCCAGTAATAACTGGACTAAAGGCTCCTGACTCCTGGTCTGAAGATCTGTTTAATGGTGAGGTTGATTTTTCCAGGCAATTCCACAAAGGAAAGCTCTAAGCACTATATGAAGAAGTTGCTCCCTAACCATTTAACGAAGCACACTTAAAGTTATTGTCATCACTTATATTTTGCATTCCTGATATTTTGGGGGTGGGTATGTTGGCTATCTCACTTATTAATGTTGTTTTTCACAAAAATGAATATAGATAAAAATGGCCCTTAATCCAAGTGCACAAATAACCTCTGCTGGTATCTTATTTTTTTTAAGTCGATTTTGAGCTGTGCTTTGAAGAATGGAAAGCACATCAAGTTAGGAGACTATTACAATGAAGGGAAAAGAAAATTGATCAATACAACTAAGAGTAACTAGCAAACAATTGAACATAAGGAATGGAAATGCAGTCTGGGGAGTGAGAGGATGAGGGGGCTCTTGATAGAAATAAGGAACATGGAGTTTGGAAATGAAAGCATGACATGAAGGATCATTTCCCTAAGTGGCATGTCACCAGGAGCTCTGTAATCAGTAAGACCTGAAGTAGGTGTCACTGAAACAGGCCACTAAAGATGGATTCCCGGAAGGTTTATAAAATAACCAGAAACCGGTTCTCTCGTTTCTTAAGGTGACAGCAACTTTAGAGGGGAGTTGTGACTATGTATACGAATTTACTTCAGAACTTTTATGCAGCAGTGTATCAATAAATTAAAAATGTGGCCATAGTACTTCATCAGAACTGAAATGATCCAGTAAACCAGGGATCAGGCAGATGGGATGAGTCCAAATGGCTTAAGAGAGAGGTGAGTTTCCAGTTGCATGGAAAAAGAACAAGATTGGCAGGTGAGAAATAATTGGACAACAGAAGAGAGGAACCTTCTACTTTCTACAGAAAGTAGATTAGTGGTTGTCTAGGGCTGGGGGCATGGGAGAGGTAGGGGGTGACTGTTAAAGGGTAGGGGGGTTCTTTTTGTGGTCGTAAAAGTGTTCTAAAATTGATTATGTTGATGGTTGCACAACCATTAATATACTAAAAACCATTGAATTGCATACTTTCAATGGGGGAATTATATAGTATGAATTATATTTTAATAAAGCAATTACCAAAAAAAAAAAAAAAAAGGAAAGAAAAGAAAAAAAGATAATCTGGGCAAAAACTCCGAGTGGGAACTGGTGAATTCTGTGATGTGAACTTTGTTGGGCAGGTTGCACTGGTGGTGGGAAGACTCTGGAGAGGCCATGCAGACAATGATGAAGGTGGAAACAGTCACCCAACAATTATTCCTCTTTCTTCTTATTGTGATGCACTTCCTGAATGTTTAATACTGTGAGCTGTGAGGGAATCAGGAAGGGAAAGTAAATAGAAGGCAGTCTTCTAGAAAGCCAATTGGCTTGGTGAAAAGGGGAAGGGCACAGCTTTTGAAAACAGGTGTTCAACCAAGATATGGGAGAAAGAAAACAAGGTTAGCACAGGAAAAATACAGGGAGTAGAGAAGCCAGAGGAAAATAAGTCTGAAAAGGAGAAAGCAGGAGAGGGACAAGCAGAACGGAGTGGCTTTGCTTGCCCTTCTTATAAATTGAGACTCTGGCTACCATGTCACCCTTGCAGAAGGGCACTGGCTATCAGCACTGTCTCGAGGCTGGGTACTCCCCCTTGCCCAGCACTGTGGACCTTCTTTAAGAATTGAGAGTATATGTTGGTACAATAAAAATAAAAAGAGTGAAAGAGAATTAGGAAGGGAAAGTAAGGAGGCTGTTAACATTCATGCTTGTCCCAGTAATAACAACTCTCACTTATTGAGCATTTAGGATGTGTCAGGCACTGTTCTAAGAGCTTTATATGTGTACATCCATTTATCCTCTTAACGGATGTAGAATCCCATGAATATTAGTATCATCACCACTTATGATGAGGAAATTAAGCACAGAGAGGTTAAGCAGCATGCCCAAAGTCCACAGTTAGTGAGGACTTGAACCCTGGTGACCTGGCTCCAGATTTGTGCTCGTAACCACTATACCAAGATTCTCAAAATAGAAAAAGTTAGCAGAATGTTTAAATCCCACAGCTCCAAGTATAATTTCAAAATGACTCCCTTTCTCTTCATTTTGAAAATAAGATCTCAACTGCTATAGCATTGCTGGAGATATCTGGTCTGTGGATAGTTATTATCCACATTTTAGAGATGAGGAAACTGAGGCTCAGACTTCCTTAATTGCTTGAAGTCATACAGCTAGTGAAAGATGCATGATAATTACTTAGCCTTTCTAAAGGGAGAGGAACCAGTAATAAAAAGTCACCATATGTGTTCCGGTAGGCTAATGCTGCCGGAATGCCAAATACCAGAAATGGATTGATTTTTATAAAGGGGTTTATTTGGTTACAAAGTCACAGTCTTAAGGCCATAAAAATGGCCAAGCTAAGGTGTCAACAATAAGGTACCTTCACAGAAGAATGGCTTATGGCATCTGGAACACCTCTGTGGTCTGGGAAGGCATGTGGCTGGTGTCTTCTTCCTTTGCTCCCAGATTGTGCTTCAAAGTGGCTTCCTCCCAGGATGCTTCTCTCTAGGCATCTGGGGGTGTTCTCTCAGTTTCTCCCAGGCAAACTCTGGAATAGCAAAAGTCTACCCTCAATGGCCGTCTTCAAAATGTCTGTCTTGGCTGCAGCCAATGTCAGGGGTCCACAATTCCAAGCATCTCTGAGCTAAGCCAGCTAGCTTCTGGATCTGTGCCAGCATTTTTAAAGGACTCTGGTGATTAAATCAAGACCCATACTGAATGGGCAGGGCCACACCTCCATGGAAATAATTCAGTCAGAGTTATCACCTATGGTTGGGTGGGTCACATCTCCATGGAAACAACTTAATCCAAAGATTACAACCTAATCAACACTAATACGTCTGCTCCCACAAAACTGCATCAAAGAACATGGTGTTTTGGGGGACATAATATATCCAAACTGGCACAATACCACTGTTGTTACTTTCCTGAAAAACCATTGCCATACACATCACCATTTTCTTAACGGTGGGTGGGTAAGCAGACCCTGGTGGTGTGACTTGCACCGTTTAGTCAAAACCACCAGAAACTTTCAGTAACAGACACCTTCTCTTTCTCAGTTAAATCCATTGTTTAAAATATATTCCCGAATCACAGAAACTTAGAATTGCAAGGGAATTGAGAAATGACTTGTCTAATAACCCATGATGAATAGATGAGGAAGTAGGTCCAAAGTCTGACAGATCAAGAGTTAGAAATCGAGGCTCATGATCTGTGATTCTTATGCTCTTGTAGATAGTCTCAAGAAGTCGACTTGCAGTCCCCAAGAGTTAAATGCAATTACAAAATTCTTTGTTCCACTGATCACTGAGTATTAAATGATTATCTAGGAGCTTTCCTTCTAGTCAGAGCCAAGACTAGCAAACAATACACAATTGTAAAATTGAATAAGCTGGAAAATCCTTAAAGATACCTACAGAGGCATAGTTCAGAGAAGACCACTGAAGGCTGGAATGGTTAGGGAAGGTGTGCCGGCTTGTATATTTATGTCCCCCAGAAAAAGCCATATTCTTTAATGCATTTTTGTGGGGGCAGATGTATTAGTGTGGATTGGTTGGAACCTATTGGTTCAGTGTTGATGTGACCCACACAACCGTAGGTGATAACTCTGATTGGATAATTTTCATGGAGGCGTGGTCCTGCCCATTCAGTGTGGGCCTTGTTTAGTTTACTGGAGCACTATATAAGCTCAGACAGAAGGAGCTCAAAGCAAGCTGGAGCTGAGACAGGCATTTTGAAGACCACCGTTGGAAGCTGACGCAGACGTTTTGGAGAACGCCATTTTGAAATGCAGCTTAGGAGCAAGCAGATGCCAGCCACGTGCCTTCCCAGCTAACAGAGGTTTTCCGGATGCCATTGGCCATCCTCCAGTGAAGGTACCCTATTGTTGATGTCTTACCTTGGACACTTTATGGCCTTCAGACTGTAGCTATGTAACCAAATAAACCCCCTTTTATAAAAGCCAATCCATTTCTGGTGTTTTGCATTCCAGCAGCACTGGCAAACCAGAACAGAAGGCTTCAAAGAAAGATAGGAGTGGTAACAGGGCAGAGGCTTGGGAGGAGTAGGCTGACACTCCAGAGTGCTGGTGGTTCGTTCCCACAGGGATAAGGAGTCTCCTGGGCTGCTGCTTACATCCGTGATCCTTTTGGGACCAGGCTGGAGGGTTTGATTTCCATTACCAGAGTGTGAAGCACCTGTTGCCACAGCAGGAAATTAATAAATAAGTGGCCATAATTACACCTGAAGCATTGTTTAAAGTTTGAATATTTGGGTAACACAGACCACAGCTATGTCCTGATTTTCCATCCCTGAAAGTCGCACTTTATGTTAAAAATTCTGTTCTGCAAGTTTCCGTAGATCAACAGATAATATAGAAGTCAAATCATGATATCTTTTCAAAAGAAAGGGAAATAATATTTCTTCATAGGAGTCTTTTCTCTTATCTTAAATGTCGATGATCACAAAAATTTCTGGCTTCTCTTCATTATAGACCTGCATTGCTGAATATGTTAATTGCCTTGACTTTGGTTCCCCTAGGATGCTTGGACAATGAAAACTCTTTTTCCCACCCAATTGACCACAATTTGAAATTTCTTTGATCAATACTAAGTACTTTCACTTCCTGGGTAGAAAGAATTCATCAGCACTGAATTTAGAAAGCCACTCATCCAAAAAATGAAAAAGAAGAGATTGTAAGTCACCTCCTTGCATTTTCACTTCTACTGTTTGGAGGGGTCAACAGTCCCAGCATCTGTCGCGTAACCAAACACGGCCATTGCACGTTGCTCGATGCTTCCTCCGGACTGTCTCCCCATGCGTGTAACTGGACATCAGCTGTATGATCCAAATACTTGTACTTCCAATTGACGGGAGGATACTTGGCCTTGACTGCCTTCTGCTCCTCAGTCAAATCGTAGTCTCTCTCATCTTCCTCCTGCTGCCCATGAGTGTCCATTCCTAATATTTTTGCATGTATTTGTTGCCTCACACCATCCCTTGAGAGAAATTTGTCTTTAAGCCATGGGTCCAAAAATATGGCAAAAGACCAATTTAATTGACTTCCAAGGTAACACAATCGCCTTAATTTCTGTCTGCACCTCAGCTTTTGTGTTATGCACACCCATTTTAGCATCTTCCCTGGAAAAGAATGATAGAAGCATGTATAGTCCACATGATATAAGAAATACTCGCTCTCTTAAGGAACATTGCTTTAGATATTTCTTCAGCAGTTTCTGGCATATGAACCACTTTCTCTGCAGGCAACTTCTGGTGATTAATAAACCCTGCTATATTGGTATTTTAATCTGAAAAGTACAGCATTAGGGCTTTCTTTTGTTCAAACAGCCTTTTAAAATGTAATGGCTGCCATTTCATCTTGTTTAAACATCTTATATAAGTGTATGACAAAGCAATTCCAAAATCCCTCGTCTGCCTTGTGGTTTGTCTTTGACTGAAGAAAAATGATGGAAGCGGCCTGTTATCTGTGTGTTTATAGCCAGAAATTCTGCTTCATCATATGGTGTGCAAGCATGCTTTTTTGCAAGCATGGCTGAAGACTCATGGCCTAAATGAAATTAAAAAACCAAAAGCTAAATACAGTTTTAAAGTTTATTTTATTTAATGTTATAAATGCTAAAGCACCGAAGAGTTCTGCAAAGATTAGCATTATGGTATAATCTAATCTCTATTATTCTGCCTTGCATTAGTATTTAAATTTGTATAAAGCTTTGTTGATTCAAGAAGGGTATGATGTTCTTCTTAAAGTCATTCAGTTAATACTGTCCCTATGTAGATATTAGAAGGTTCTTAACATTTTTTTCATAACATGAAGAGCTTTCAGAATCATTGTTGCTTATTTTAGCTTTTACTCTTGCAAATTAAAAATATATATCTATACTTCAATTGAGTGACAGGAATTCAAAATCCAAAACACACAAATATCTTATTAAACTCTGAGTTACATCTAACATGCTTACCTATATTTAAAAGTACATATTCAGATAATAATGACTCTGAATGACACACCTTGTTCTATTATTGACATTAGTATGCTGATTAGATTTAATAGTAATTATGCAGTCACTTGCTCATTGATCATATGCAGGTTCAGGGAGGTCAGAAATAATATTCAAATTGGCATTCTGCTACTCAGCCTTTTGAAAATCAAAGCTAATGCCAAAAATATCATGACTGAAGCCAAATTTTGTTACAACCCTAGTTCCAAGGAAACAATGACTGAAAGGAAGTCCAGGCATTTAGACAGGAAGCAAAGGGCAGCTACAACAGGAAAAAGGCAGCTACAATAGGCAGAAATGACTTTTGCTCAGATTAATGGGGTGTGGTAGATTGAATTATGTACCCCAATTTAGACATGTTCTTAATCTTAATCTACATTCTTGAGGGTTTGAACCCATCATACATGGGACCTCTTGAAGATGTCATTTTCATTAAGGTGTGGCCCAACTGAATGACAGCAGGTCTTAATCTGGGTTACTGGAGTCCTTTATGAGCAGAGGAAATTCAAACATAATGAGAGAAAGCCACAGGGAGGAGCCGGAAGCTGGAGGTCAATGGAATCCAGTAGAGAAAGGAAAGTACTTTGCCAAGTAACACGAGGCAGGGATACAAATCAAGGAACCCCAAGGAGCTCTGGGCATAAGCAAAGCTACTTTGAAAGACACCCTGGAAGAAACCACCTGCCCCCCCACACTGCCTTGGCAACACTGCCCAGGCGCCCCAGGACTGAGGGCCCCCAGGGTCCTGGCAGGGTCTCGGCACTCCCGTGTGGGTGGTGGCAGTTTCTCCACGACACATAGTACCAACTGACAGAAGGAAGATGTGAGTCCCACCTTTGGTTGTCTTCTGGAAATAACTGGGGTCCCTAATTGGGGTGGGGATAGGCTGAAGAGTGATGATTAACTAGGAGTCCCCATCAAACTAGGTTGCACAAGGGAAGTACCTAGTGTTGGCATGATATTTAGAAGGCTCAGCCTAAGCTCTGTATCTCTCTAGAATAACCTCATCTGCCTCTAAGCTCCTCTCTCCTGGGGGCTCAAAACCAGATACTGTTTCATTAACTTTTTGGTTTCTTGTGCCACTCAGCTCTTCCCCTCAAGAAAACATCTCTCTCTCGTCTCGTTTTTTTAAACCTCCAAATACAGAAAGAGATAAATCAACATCAATGTCTCAGAGGGTGGGGGATGGGAATAGGATATCGTCTCTAGTCATTCCCAAGTTTGGATGTTGTACTAGTTTTTTATTGCTGTGCAACAAATTACCACATGCTTAAAGGCTTAAAACAGCACAAATCCAGGCTGAAATCAAGGTGTCAGTCAGACTAGGCTCTTATCTGGAGGCAAAGAATCCACTTTCAAGCTCATTCGGGTTGTTGGCTGCATTTGGTTCTTTGTGGCTGAAGGACTAAGAACCTGGCTGGTTGACAGTGGGGGCTGCTCTCAGTGACGTAAGATAGCCTGTGTTTCTTGGCATGTGGCCCCTCCATCTCCAAAGCCAGCAAGGGCATATCAAATCACCCTGCTGCTTCATATCTCTGATTTTTTCTTCTGTTACCAGCTGGAGAACACTGTGTTTAAAGGGCTCGTGTGATTAGATCAGGCTGACCCAGGTAATCTCCTTTTTTTGGGGAGTGATATCACATCATATTCACAGGTTCCACCCACACTCAAAGGACAGGGGATTATACAAGGGCAAGGGTCAATGGGAGTCATTCTTAGAAATATGCCCACCAGAGATACATATCAGAATCAGAACCAAATATACAGATTCACACTCATCTATCTCCTCTCTCCACTGCTAAGATTCTGGTTCAGTTGAGTTGAACATGGTCCAGGAATCTGTGTGTTTCACACACACCCAGTGTGATTCTGAGGTGGAGTTTTTTTTGGAGAGCATTGGGATATCAAACAATAGCCCCAGAGGGCCTGCCATACGTATGCCATATTTTATCCTCACAATAACCCTTTCAACTAATTATTATTTCCCTCATAACAGAAGTAAGGAAACTGATATAAAAGGAGTTTCAGTAACTTTCCCAAGATCTCACTGTAAGGGGAGGAGCCAGGCTTAGAAGTATGGTTTGGGAAACTGCACTGTTCATCACTCTTCTAGAAGTAGATTAATACCAAGATAAGGACCTAGAGTTTTCAGAATCCCATCAGGTGGACTTGAATTGAGAATAACCTGGACAAGGGTAATGGGCAGGAATCCAAATCAAGGGAACAGGTAGATGTAATTAGTACTTGTTAAATTTGATGTCTCTTGGGTGAAGCTAGATTTTAGCCACTCCGTATACCTTTATTTACCCTTCATTACTTACTCCATGTACCTTTATTCTTCTTTAGGGAGAATAATGGCCTCCAAAGATGTCCACACCCTAATGCCTGGAAACTGTGAATATGTTATATTATGTGGTGTTCTGGTTTGCTAAAGCTGCTGGAAAGACAATATACCAGAAATGGATTGGCTTTTACAGTGGGGATTTATTAGTTCACTAATTTACAACTCTAAGGCCATGAAACTGTCCAAACTAAGGCATCAGCAAGAGAATATCTTCAATGTAGAAAGGCTGATGGCATCTATGGTTCTTCTGTCACATGGGAAGGTACATGGCTGGAGTCTGCTGGGCCTCTCCTGGTTTTAGCTTCTGGTTTCTGTTGCTTTCTCCAGAATGTCTCTGGGCTTCTGTCTTAGCTTCTCTCTCTCAGCTCCTGTGTGTCCTTGCTTGTTTCTCCCAGGGCATTTCTGTTTGAGTATCTGGGGGTCCTCTCTTAGCTTCTCCAGGGCAAACTTTGGATTCCACCTCTTAGCTTCTCTTCTGATTCTGGTTTCAACGGCTGTCTCCTAAATGCCTCAGGGTGTTTTCTCTATAAGCATCTCTGAACCCTCTTCAAAATGTCTCTGCCTTTTATCCTCTCATAGAGGACACCAGTAAAGTAGTTGAGATCCAACTTGAATGAGCGGAGTCACACCTCTATGGAAATAATCTAATCAAAATGTCCCACCAACCATAGTTCTGCCCCCATAAGAGAAGATTAAAAGAACAGTCTATTCTAGGGTATGTAGTAGATTCAAACCAGCACAAATGGTAATGAGAAATTAAGGTTACAGATAGAATTATGGTTGCTAATCAGCTGACCTTGAGATGGGGAGATTGTTCTGGATTATCTGAATGGGCCCAATGTAATCACAAGGGTCCTTTCAAATGGAAGACGGAGGCAGAAGGGTCAGAGTCAGAGAGATTGGAAAATGCTATGCTGCTGACTTTAAAGATGGAAGGGGGCCAGGAGCCAAGGAATGGAGGCAGCCTCTAGACTGTGCAAAAGTCAAGGAAATAAATTCTCCCCTAGAGCCTCCTGGAAGGAATAGAGCCCTGCTGACTCCTTGATTTTAGCCCAGTGAGACTGATTTCAGACTTCTGACTTTCAGAACTGTAAGATAACAAATTTGAAGCCACTAAATTTTTGATAATTTGTTACAGCAGAAATAGGAAATTAATAAACTTAATCAAGTCAACGTATCAATTGAACATATTTTGTTCCATGTCTATTATTCATTTGTTCATTAATTTTTTATTTTTATTTTTATTTTTTATTAGAGAAGTTGTGGGTTTAAAGAACAAGCATGAATAAAATATAGTATTCCCATATACCACCCCACCACCAACACCCTCCATTGGTGTGGGACATTTGTTACACTTTATAAAAGCACATTATATACTCTGAGGAGGAGGGGAAAGATGGCGGCATAGAGAGGAGTGGAAGCTAAGTAGTCCCCCTGGAACAACTACAAAAAACCAGAAACAACTAGTAAATAATCCAGAATAACTGCGGGGGGACAAACGAGACCATCCACTCATCATACACCAACCTGAATTGGGAGGAATGCCCGAGAACACAGCATAAAATCTGTAAGTAAAACCTGTGGATCCAAGTCGTGAGACCCCCTCCCCCATAGCCCCAGCTGCAAAGCCTTGTGGTGCCAGAGAGAAGCTATCTCCCAGCAAGCGAATATAGCTCAGCTGAGCTCCAACTGGGGTTTTAAGTAGTGAGTGTGAACTGCTCACTACAGGTACGCATCCCCAAAAAACAGACAGAGGCTTTGGGTGACGACTGACCTTGGAGAGCCGGAGGGTTGCCTTGGACTGGGTCTGAAGGGGACTATCTGTTTCTTTTTTGGCTCAGTGGAGAAAGCCCCAGTCATTTTCAGTTTCCAGGGCTGTGACTCGGGGAAGGATGGAGACAGCACAAGCAGAGAGCGAGACCACTGAAATGCTAATGAACTCCACCTGGGGGCTCTGTCTTCTCTAGGAGGAAAGGGGTGGGACCCTTTCCATTTAGAACCAGACCCCAGAGCCTGGGGGAACACGGCCATACCTCCTCACACCAGTCAAGAATTATAGGCTAACAGGCATCACCTGCTGGGCAGAAAAGCACAGTGACCCGAGGCATCAAAGGGTGGAGCAATTTTCTAAGACACACCCTCAGGGAAACCAGATACTGAATATTTCTTCCCTCTGGGACCTGAGCCTGTTCTGGTCTGGGAAAACCTGATTTGGATAACCAAGGAAACCATGCCTAGACAACAGAGAATTACAACCTACACTAAGAAAAACAAAGTTATGGACCAGCCAAAGGAACAAACGTACACTTCAACTGAGATACAGGAATTTAAACAACTAATGCTAAATCAATTCAAAAAGTTTAGAGAAGATATTGCAAAAGAGATAGAGGCTGTAAAGGAAGCACTGGGCATGCATACGGCAGAAATCAAAAGTTCAAAAAAACAACTATTAGAATCTATGGAAATGAAAGGCACAACACAAGAGATGAAAGACACAATGGAAACATACAACAGCAGATCTCAAGAGGCAGAAGAAAGCACTTAGGAACTGGAGAACAAAACACCTGCAAGCCTACACGCAAAGGAGCAGATGGAGAAAAGAATGAAAAAATATGAGCAACGTCTCCGGAAACTCAAGGATGAAACAAAATACAATAATGTACGTATCATTGGTGTCCCAGAAGGAGAAGAGAAGGGAAAGGGGGCAGAAGCAATAATAGAGGAAATAATTAATGAAAATTTCCCATCTCTTATGAAAGACATAAAATTACAGATCCAAGAAGTGCAACATACTCCAAACAGAAGAGATATGAATAGACCTACGCCAAGACACTTAATAATCAGATTATCAAATGTCAAAGACATAGAGAGAATCCTGAAAGCAGCAAGAGAAAAGCGATCCATTACATACAAAGGAAGCTTAATAAGACTATGAGTGGATCTCTCAGCAGAAACAATGGAGGCAAGAAGGAAGTGGTGTGATATATTTAAGATACTGAAAGAGAAAATACCACCAACCAAGAATCCTATATCCAGCAAAGCTGTCCTTCAAATATGAGGGAGAGCTCAAAATATTTTCTGACAAACAGACAATGAGAGACTTTGTGAATAAGACACCTGCCCTACAGGAAATACTAAAGGGAGCAACACATGGTGATAGAAGACAGGAGTGTGTGGTTTGGAACACAATTTGGGGAGATGGTAGCACAACAATGTAAGTACACTGAACAAAGGTAACTATGAATATGGTTGAGAGAGGAAGGTGGGGAGCATGTGAGACACCAGAAGAAAGGAGGAAAGATAAAGACTGGGACTGTGTAACTTGGTGAAATCTAGAGTATCCAACAATTGTGATAAAATGTACAAATATGTTCTTTTACGAGGGAGAACAAGCAAATGTCAACCTTGCAAGGTGTTAAAAATGGGGAGGCATTGGGGGAGGGATGCAATCAGCATAAACTAGAGACTGTAACTAAAAAAAAAAAAAAAGCACATTATAAGAATTGTGCTATTAATTAAAGTCTATGGTTTAACTTACAGTTCACTGTTTGCGTAGGGTAGTTCCATGGATTTTTAAATTTTTTAAATTCTGTTACCATACATACAACCTAACATTTCCTCTTTTAATCATATGCACATATATATTTCAGTGTTGTTAATTGTATTCACAATGTTGTGCTACCATCCCCTCTATTACCAAAACATCTCCATCATTCCAAATAGGAACCCTATACATTTTTTTTTTTTCATCTTTTTTTTTTTTTTTAATCATCATTTTATTGAGATATATTCACATACCACGCAGTCATACAAAACAAATTGTACTTTCGATTGTTTACAGTACCATTACATAGTTGTACATTCATCACCTAAATCAATCCCTGACACCTTCATTAGCACACACACAAAAATAACAAGAATAATAATTAGAGTAAAAAAGAGCAATTGAAGTAAAAAAGAACACTAGGTACCTTTGTCTGTTTGTTTGCTTCCCCTACTTTTCTACACATCGATCCATAAACTAGACAAAGTGGAGTTTGGTCCTTATGGCATTCCCAATCCCACTGTCACCCCTCATAAGCTACATTTTTATACAACTGTCTTCGAGATTCATGGGTTCTGGGTTGTAGTTTAATAGTTTCAGGTATCCACCACCAGCTACCCCAATTCTTTAGAACCTAAAAAAGGTTGTCTAAAGTGTGCGTAAGAGTGCCCACCAGAGTGATCTCTCGGCTCGTTTTGGAATCTCTCTGCCACTGAAGCTTATTTCATTTCCTTTCACATCCCCCTTTTGGTCAAGAAGATGTTCTCCATCCCACGATGCCGGGTCTACATTCCTCCCCGGGAGTCATATTCCACGTTGCCAGGGAGATTCACTTCCCTGGGTGTCTGATCCCACGTAGTGGGGAGGGCAGTGATTTCACCTTTCAAGTTGGCTTAGCCAGAGAGAGAGGGCCACATCTGAGCAACAAAGAGGCATTCAGGAGGAGACTCTTAGGCACAAATACAGGGAGGCCTAGCCTCTCCTTTGCAGCAACCGTCTTCCCAAGGGTGAAACTTATGGTAGAGGGCTCAACCCATCAAACCACCAGTCCCCTATGTCTGTGGTCATGTTAGCAACCATGGAGGTGGGGTAGGCGAATACCCCTGCATTCTCCACAGGCTCCTCAAGGGGGCACTACATCGTTTTTTTTGTTTTTTTTGTTTTTTTTTTTTTTTTTTCCTTGTTTGTCTTTTTTCTTTTTTTTTTTCTAACTTTCCCTTCTTTTTTCAAATCAACTGTATGAAAAAAAAAGTTAAAAAGAAAACAAACATACAATAAAAGAACATTTCAAAGAGACCATAGCAAGGGAGTAAGAAAAAGACAACTAACCTAAGATAACTGCTTAACTTCCAACATGTTCCTACTTTACCCCAAGAAAGTTACATACTATAGCAACATTTCAGTGAACTTGTTCCTACTACATCCATCAGAAATTAACAGACCATAGTCATTTCTGGGCATCCCCAGAACGTTAAATAGCTTATCTGTTCTTCTTGGATTATTGTTCCCCCTTCCTTAATTGCTCTCTACTGCTAGATCCCCTACATTCTACATTATAAACCATTTGTTTTACATTTTTCAAAGTTCACATTAGTGGTAGCATATAATATTTCTCTTTTTGTGCCTGGCTTATTTCGCTCAGCATTATGTCTTCAAGGTTCATCCATGTTGTCATATGTTTCACCAGATCGTTCCTTCTTACTGCCGCGTAGTATTCCATCGTGTGTATATACCACATTTTATTTATCCACTCATCTGTTGATGGACATTTGGGTTGTTTCCATCTCTTGGCAATTGTGAATAATGCTGCTATGAACATTGGCGTGCAGATATCTGTTCGTGTCACTGCTTTCCGATCTTCCGGGTATATCCCGAGAAGTGCAATCGCTGGATCGAATGGTAGCTCTATCTCTAGTTTTCTAAGGAACTGCCAGACTGACTTCCAGAGTGGCTGAACCATTATACAGTCCCACCAACAATGAATAAGAGTTCCAATTTCTCCACATCCCCTCCAGCATTTGTAGTTTCCTGTTTGTTTAATGGCAGCCATTCTAACCGGTGTTAGATGGTATCTCATTGTGGTCTTAATTTGCATCTCTCTAATAGCTAGTGAAGCTGAACATTTTTTCATGTGTTTCTTGGCCATTTGTATCTCCTCTTCAGAGAACTGTCTTTTCATATCTTTTGCCCATTTTATAATTGGGCTGTCTGTACTATTGTCATTGAGTTGTAGGATTTCTTTGTATATGCAAGATATCAGTCTTTTGTCAGATACATGGTTTCCAAAAATTTTTTCCCATTGAGTTGGCTGCCTCTTTACCTTTTTGAGAAATTCCTTTGAGGTGCAGAAACTTCTAAGCTTGAGGAGTTCCCATTTATCTATTTTCTCTTTTGTTGCTTGTGCTTTGGGTGTAAAGTCTAGGAAGTGGCCTCCTAATACAAGGTCTTGAAGATGTTTTCCTACATTATCTTCTAGGAGTTTAATGGTACTTTCTTTTATATTGAGATCTTTGGTCCATTTTGAGTTAATTTTTGTGTAGGGGGTGAGGTAGGGGTCCTCTTTCATTCTTTTGGATATGGATATCCAACTCTCCCAGCCCCATTTGTTGAAAAGACCATTATGGCTCAGTTCGGTGACTTTGGGGGCCTTATCAAAGATCAGTCGGCCATAGATCTGAGGGTCTATCTCTGAATTCTCAATTCGATTCCATTGATCTATATGTCTATCTTTGTGCCAGTACCATGCTGTTTTGGCAACTGTGGCTTTATAATAAGCTTCAAAGTCAGGGAGTGTAAGTCCTCCCACTTCGTTTTTCTTTTTTAAAGTGTCTTTAGCAATTCGAGGCATCTTCCCTTTCCAAATAAATTTGATAACTAGCTTTTCCAAGTCTGCAAAGTAGGTTGTTGGAATTTTGATTGGGATTGCATTGAATCTGTAGATGAGTTTGGGTAGAATTGACATCTTAATGACATTTAGCCTTCCTATCCATGAACATGGAATATTTTTCCATCTTTTAAGGTCCCCTTCTATTTCTTTTAGTAGAGTTATGTAGTTTTCTTTGTATAGGTCTTTTACATCTTTGGTTAAGTTTATTCCTAGGTACTTGATTTTTTAGTTGCTATTGAAAATGGTATCTTTTTCTTGAGTGTCTCTTCAGTTTGTTCATTTCTAGCATATAGAAACATTACTGACTTATGTGCATTAATCTTGTATCCCGCTACTTTGCTAAATTTGTTTATTAGCTCTAGTAGGTGTATCGTTGATTTCTCAGGGTTTTCTAGATATAAGATCATATCATCTGCAAACAATGACAGTTTTACTTCTTCTTTTCCAATTTGGATGCCTTTTATTTCTTTGTCTTGCCGGATTGCCCTGGCTAGCACTTCCAGCACAATGTTGAATAACAGTGGTGACAGTGGGCATCCTTGTCTTGTTCCTGATCTTAGAGGGAAGGCTTTCAGTCTCTCACCATTGAGTACTATGCTGGCTGTGGGTTTTTCATATATGCTCTTTATCATGTTGAGGAAGTTTCCTTCAATTCCTACCTTTTGAAGTGTTTTTATCAAAAACGGATGTTGGATTTTGTCAAATGCTTTTTCAGCATCTATTGAGATGATCAATTGATTTTTCCCTTTCGAGTTTTTAATGTGTTGTAATACATTGATTGTTTTTCTTATGTTGAACCATCCTTGCATGCCTGGAATGAACCCCACTTGGTCATGGTGTATGATTTTTTTAATGTGTCTTTGGATTCGATTTGCAAGTATTTTGTTGAGGATTTTTGCATCTATATTCATTAGGGAGATTGGCCGGTAGTTTTCCTTTTTTGTAGCATCTTTGCCTGGTTTTGGTATTAGATTGATGTTAGCTTCATAAAATGAATTAGGTAGTGTTCCATTTTTTTCAATGTTTTGAAAGAGTTTGAGTAAGATTGGTGTCAGTTCTTTCTGGAAAGTTTGGTAGAATTCCCCTGTGAAGCCATCTGGCCCTGGGCATTTATTTGTGGGAAGATTTTTGATGACTGATTGGATCTCTTTGCTTGTGATGGGTTGGTTGAGGTCTTCTATTTCTTCTCTGGTCAGTCTAGGTTGTTCATATGTTTCCAGGAAATAGTCCATTTCTTCTACATTATCCAGTTTGTTGCCATACAGTTGTTCATAATATCCTCTTATAATTTTTTTAATTTCTTCAGGATCTGCAGTTATGTCACCTTTTTCATTCATTATTTTGTTTATATGGGTCTTCTCTCTTTTGATTTTGTCAGTCTAGCTAGGGGCTTGTCAATCTTGTTGATCTTCTCAAAGAACCAACTTTTGGTGATATTTATCCTTTCTATTGTTTTTTTGTTCTCTATGTCATTTATTTCTGCTTTAATCCTTGTTATTTCTTTTCTTGTACTTGGTTTAGGATTGGTTTGCTGTTCATTTTCTAGCTTCTTCAGTTGATCCATTAGTTCTTTGATTTTGGCTCTTTCTTCCTTTTTAATATATGCGTTTAGTGCTATAAATTTCCCCCTTAGCACTGCTTTTGCTGCATCCCATAGGTTTTGGTATGTTGTGTTCTCATTTTCATTCGTTTCTATATATTTAGCAATTTCTCTTGCTATTTCTTCTTTAACCCACTGATTGTTTAGGAGTGTGTTGTTTAACCTCCAGGTATTTGTGAATTTTCTAAGTCTCTGATGGTTATTGACTTCTAATTGTATTCCATTGTGGTCAGAGAATGTGCTTTGAATAATTTCAATCTTTTTAAATTTATTGAGGCTTGTTTTATGTCCCAGCATATGATCTATTCTGGAGAAAGTTCCGTGAGCACTAGAAAAGTATGTGTATCCTGTTGATTTGGGATGTAATGTCCTGTAGATGTCTGTTAAATCTAATTCATTTATCAGATTGTTTAGGTTTTCAATTTCCTTATTGGTCTTCTGTCTGGTTGATCTATCTATAGGAGAGAGTGATGTGTTGAAGTCTCCCACAATTATTGTGGAAACATCAATTGCTTCCTTTAGTTTTGCCAAAGTTTCTCTCATGTATTTTGTGGCACCTTGATTGGGTGCATAGACATTTACGATTGTTATTTCTTCTTGCTGAATTGCCCCTTTTATTAGTATGTAGTGGCCTTCTTTGTCTCTCAAAACATCCCTGCATTTGAAGTCTATTTTATCTGAGATTAATATTGCTACACCTGCTTTCTTTTGGCTGTAGCTTGCATGAAATATTTTTTTCCATCCTTTCACTTTCAGTTTCTTTGTGTCCCTGTGTCTAAGATGAGTCTCTTGTATGCAACATATTGATGGTTCATTTTTTTTGATCCATTCTGCGAATCTATATCTTTTAATTGGGGAGTTTAATCCATTTACATTCAACGTTAAAACCGTGAAGGCATTTCTTGAATCGGCCATCTTATCCTTTGGATTATGTTTGCCATATTTTTCCCTCTCTCTATTAATATCCTTTATTGTACCCATACCGAATCTCTTTAGTACTGAACCTTTCTCCAAGTCTCTCTGTCCTGTCTTTGTTTGTCTGTCTGAAGGGCTCCCTTTAGTATCTCCAGTAGGGCAGGTCTCTTGTTAGCAAATTCTCTCAGCATTTCTTTGTCTGTGAAAAATTTAAGCTCTCCCTCAAATTTGAAGGAGAGCTTTGCTGGATAAAGTATTCTTGGCTGGAAATTCCTCTCACTCAGAATTTTAAATATATCGTGCCACTGCCTTCTTGCCTCCATGGTGGCTGCTGAGTAGTCACTACTTAGTCTTATGCTGTTTCCTTTGTATGTGGTGAATTGCTTTTCTCTTGCTGCTTTCAGAACTTGCTCCTTCTCTTCTATGTTTGACAGTGTGATCAGTATATGTCTCGGAGTGGGTTTTTTTGGATTTATTCTATTTGGAGTTCGCTGAGCATTTATGATTTGTGTATTTATGTTGTTTAGAAGATTTGGGAAGTTTTCCCCAACAATTTCTTTGAATACTCTTCCTAGACCTTTACCCTTTTCTTCCCCTTCTGGGACACCAATGAGTCTTATATTCGGACGTTTCATATTATCTATCATATCCCTGAGGTCCATTTCGAGTTTTTCAATTTTTTTCCCCATTCTTTCTTTTATGTTTTCATTTTCCATTCTGTCATCTTCCAGGTCACTGATTCGTTGTTCAACTTCCTCTAGTCTTGTACTATGAGTGTCCAGAATCTTTTTAATTTGGTCAACAGTTTCTTTAATTTCCATAAGATCATCCATTTTTTTATTTAGTCTTGCAATGTCTTCTTTATGCTCTTCTAGGGTCTTCTTGATTTCCTTCATATCCCGTACTAGGGTCTCATTGTTCATCTTTAGGTCTTTGAGTAGCTGCTCTAGGTGTGTCTCTTCTGGTCTTTTGATTTGGGTGCTTGGGCTTGGGTTATCCATATCGTCTGGTTTTTTCATATGCTTTATAATTTTCTGTTGTTTTTGGCCTCGTGGCATTTGCTGACCTTGATAGGGTTCTTTTAGGGTTTGTAGACCAGTTGAAGTCCTTATCTCTAATTTATCAGATCTACAGCTTCGTGGAGTACACTTTCTCTAAGTAACCAGCAGGTGGCGTCCACGAGCCACCTGTTCTCCACAAGCCAGATCTCCCCTGCTTAGCCTTTTTGGTGAGTGGGGGAGTGAGTCTTGTGGGGCCCAATTGGTGTCCCAAGCTTGCGTGTGTAGTTGGTGTTGCCTGCCCTGTATGTGGGGCGTGTTTCTGGGCAGTCGGGTAGGGGGGGTGGCCCTAACAATCAAATCTCCCTGATGATCCTAGAGTTTTAAAGCTACTGCAATAGTCTAATCCTTCAGTTCAGTCCTGCCACAGTTTGTCTCTGCCACTGACCCACAAGTCTTTGGTATTGGCGTATGGCTCCTGAGACTTGCAAGTGGGCCCCTCTTCCAGGCTGTGCACCCCGGGTCCTCTGTTGAGGGATGACTGTGCTATGTCGCAGGTGAGTGCCGTCCCCCCAGGGCAGTTCTGGGCTGCTGGGCTGTGTTGGGAGGCTCCCAGTCTGCTCAAATGATGGCTGAATGGGGCTCTGTTAATTCACACTGCTCCCCCTTCCCAGCTCTGGGACATTCAGCTGAGGTTGCAGGGAAGGCTAATGTCCACGCCCAGTTTTGTGGTGTGTGCCTGTTATTTGAAGCACTTCCGTCACACTGGGTTGTCTGGGGCAGCTCTGGGCTATGGGGCTGGCGATGGGCAGGAGTGTTTCCTGTCCACCAGGATGGTGGCTGTGAGCGGACACCCCCCTTTTCTTGGGAAGTTGTGTTGTTTAGTGAATTTTCTCAGCCACTGGATTATTGCCTTTTGTCTCAGAGCTCTCTTAGTTCTGCTCTTGACTTGACGTGCCCAAATTTCAATTCTTTGAAGCTTTCTGTATTGAGCTTCTTAGAGTAATTGTTTTAGAAAAAGCAAAAAGGATTTAAAAAAAAAAAAAAAAAAAAAAACACGGCCCTCCTCAGAGATCTAATGGGTTATTGAAATGCTAATAGACAAAGCTACCAGGGCCATTAAGGAAAAGTGCCCAGGGCAGAGAGATCAGCCTTGCTTCGGGATTTGCATATGCGCCTCAAGGCCTGATCTCCGCCCTTCCCCTTTCTGTGTTCACCAGAACTCCAAAAATCCTCTGCTTTTATTTTGGAGTTTTTCGTGTTGTTTTTTTTCTATGCCTGTCTCCTCTCTGCTGGGCTGGCTGCTCTCAGAGTCTCTGGTGTCTGGCCTCAGTCTATCTATGGTTGGAGTTTGAATCAGTAGAATGAGTTTCCGGTAAGAGCAGCCACTGCAATTCTCCCTTCTCCTTCCTGGAGCTGACAGCCCCTCCTCCCCCGGGACTGAGCCTGGCAGGGAGGGGCGCGGGTCCCCTGGCCGCAAAAACTTACAGATTTCGCTGATCTCAGCAGTTCCACGTTTTCATGAGTGTTGTATGAAGTATGCCCAAAGACAGATTGCTCTGTGGTGTCCAGTCCACGCAGTTCCTGGCTTTTTACCTACTTTCCTGGAGGAGTAACTAAAACATACAGCTCACCAGTCTGCCATCTTGCCCCGCCTCAACCCTATACATTTTAAGCCTTAATTTCCCCTTACTGTCTCTACCCCATCTTCCGCTAACCTATATTCCAGATTCTGACTTCATGAGTTTGCTTATTTTAATTGCTTAATGTTGTATAATTGAGATCATGCAATATTTGTCCTTTTGTGTCTGGCTTATTTCACTCAACATGATGTTTTCAAGTCATCCATGTTGTCATGTGTATCAAGACTTCATTCTTTTTTATGACTGGATAATATTCCCTTGTATGTATATGCCACATTTTGTTTATCAATTCATTGGTTGATGGACACTTGGGTTGCTTCCATCTTTTGGTGATTACGAACATTGTTGTGCAAATATCTGTTCAAGTCCCTGCATTTTTTCATTAATTTTTAAAAATAAAATTATTTGCAGAAGAAAAATATTTAAACATTAGGTATGGGTTGATCCTCATTGGTAGAGTTTATTACAGGAGAAATTCCTTGTGGAGATGCAGATGAATATTTATCAAACTTCAAAAAACTAACCTGAGTATTGCAAACTACATAAAAGACACAATGCGGTAATTAAAATACACTATCAAGCACTCATTACACTTAGTTCCAAGCAACAACTACTGGCAATTTAGTTCAAGTATTGTTTGTTAGTATATAATATTATTCCCTTTTGCTGCCAATGGATATCAAAAGAATGTCTGTTTGTAGATAAAATGTATTACTTGCTTAACTGTTTTTTTTTTCCTGACCTTATATATTTGTTTTTTCATTTCCCAAGCATTTCTTATCTGCCTGGTGTGTGTGTCAGGATTTGTGTTAGCAGCTAACAGTATTAGAAAGCAAGACCTTGGGAGTTCCTGGCCTGGTTAAGGGAGCTGGACATATACACAAAAAACAATACATAGTTTCCTCGTGTTTTCAGACTTCAGGATATCCTGTAATGTATTTATTACTTACCTTTTAGATTAAACATTGAACCCATTGCTTGAAGGAAAACCTAGTTGAGTATGTTATTTGAAAATGTAACCAGCACAGTGTTTATTAATAAGTCTATCTCCTGTTTATTTATAAATATTTTATAAATAAGTTTATTAAGTCTATCTCCTGTTATAAATAATCTATAAATAAGTTTATTAATAAGTCTATCCCCTATTTTTTATAAATAATTTATAAATAAGTTTATTAATAAGTCTATCTCCTGTTTCCCAACGTTTTGGGCACCTGTGGACAGTGGGAAGTGTTATGGTGGGGACGAGCCACAGCAGGAAGCAGCAATTCTGACCAGAGACATCAGGAAAGGCTCTTGCTGACCTCTGAGCTGGGACTTGAAGAACCTGTAGGAAATCACACGCTTTAGGAACAGTGCAGTCAAGGCAGAGGGAACAGCATGTGCAAAGGCACAGGGACAGGGTATATACAGGAAATGAGAAGTCCTAATTCATTGCATTTGTAATATAGAGCATATGAGAGGAAGAGGGAAGAGGCTGGCTAAGGTCAGTATAGAAAGGACCTGTATACCACATTAAGGACTGCGGACTTCCTAGGGTTAAAAGGGAGTTAATGATACTTTTAAGCAGTATAAATCAGGACTGACCTGATTTATATTTTAAGACCAAAGGTATCTCTGGCAATCTGGTGGAGGGTTGACCAGAGTGGGTTACACCAGGTAAGAAATGTGAGGTCAGTGAAAATGAAGAAAAGGGAGCAAATTTGTAAAGTGGTTGGGGATGTGGGACCCTCATCTCCTACCAAATGTAACCCTCCAGAACCAAGGGAAATGTGAGAATTAGGAAGTAGTGATGAGCATGGCACCTTCCAGTGTCAAGTTAATGGGTGAGACTTTGTAATGTAACCTAGGATCTTTATCATAACAAGGTCAAAGTAAGGTAAGGGGTGAGGGTGAGAGGCAGAGGTGGTGGGTGGGGTGAAAGTCTTACACTGACTGGACACAAGCCACTGGATGTGATTTACTGTTACCTTATTGATGAATCTGATGAATTTTTGATACTTGGAGCAAAGATCGTTACTGTTTTCCCCACATTCTACCCTTGGTCTAAGATGCCTCATGGCTTGTTTCCTTACTCCCTTCAGATTTCTGACAAAGATGGCGAAGAAAAATTACTGGTGAAAACCAGGAGGTTGAAAAAATAAATCCAAGTTGTACTTTTGTCTGGTGTTTTGGGAAACAAGGAAAAGAGAATTAAATCTCTCTTTTTTTTTTTAACCACCTATAGTTCTTTTATTAAGAGATGGTTGCTATTAACATTTGGCATGTGTTCTTTTTTAATGCTTTAAATTTTGTATGTTTATTATATGGTTTTAATATTATTTTAAACTTTTGTTAACATTTTATAGCTGCTTTCATAAAAAATACAGTACTGGAACACAATTTTCTATTTGTACATTTTTCCTTTGAGCTGATTCATATAAAATATATTTTCTGTACTGACATTATCTTATTTTCCATGTTCTTTGAGTATTTGTTTTGTATAGTTTATTTTTATTGTAAAACTTTTATAATTTGAAGCAATAGTTTCAATTTCTGTGTTAGCCAGCATTAACACAATTTTACTGAGATAGTTACGTACCGTACAATCATCCCAAGCATACAATCAGTTGTTCACAGTATCATCATATAGTTGTGCATTTATCACCACAATCAATTTTTGAACATTTTTATACTCCAAAAATAATAAAAATAAGAAAAAAAATAAAAATGAAGAAGAACACCCAAAACATCCCATCCTCCCCATACCCTCTTCATCTTTTTAAGACTATCTAATTGCAAAAGTCAAGTTTCCTGGCCACTAGTCATCTTCCACTCTATTCCATCCTCTAATCTGTTGCCTGAATGGTCTTTCCAAAACATAAATCCAATCATGTCCCTTTTTTTCTTTAAAACCCTTTAATGCCAACTCCCACAAGACATCCCAAGACTTCTGAATAAAGTCCAAAGCCCTTGGAATGTCAGACAGATCTGGCCCAAGCAGATCCTTTTTCATCACTTCCATCCTATGATAGAGCCGTTCTCCTATTTTAGTTCTCAGAATAGACCATGTTCTTTCTTCCCTTAAGACTATCGTAAAGCTATTCCTTCCTCCTCAAGTGATTTTTCCAACTACTACTTCAGACATATCTCTCTCTCCAGTACTCTGAAATTTCTTCTACCATAATAATTTTTTATTAATTTTTGAACATTTTCATTACCACACACACAAAAGTAATAAGAATAAAAAAATTAAAGTGACAGGGGAGAACCTAAGATGGTGGCTAGGTGAGACAGGGCAAAAAAAACACCTCCATGAAAAATACTAGGTAAAAGCCAGAAAGTCACCCAGAACACCAGTTCCAGCGATGCACCAGCTGGACAAGGTCTGCTAAATCCACAGGGACCGTGCACTTGGTGAAACCGGGAGTCTGCGTTCTGAAACGAGTGAGTGAGCCTGCTGAATGTCTGGCGGCCACGCTGCGGTGTGGGAAAACTATGGGTTGGCGTTTGGAGGTGGACTAGTTCTTTTTTAAAAAAAACCCCAAAGTGGCTGCAGATACGGCAGCGAGAACCACACAGTGAAGCGTGGCAGGAACAGGCCGTGTGGATGCCTCAGTATCTGGCGTGGAAGATAGCCTTTCGTACACCTGCTGCTAATTGTCTCAGAGCAAGGAAGGTAGAGGTTAGCCGGAAGGGGAAAAAAACACGCCCCTTGCAGTCATCTTCATGCAGGCTGGGAACGCTCCAGCCCGGTGCAGGCACCACAGCCCAGAGACATGCCAAGGGACCCAGTGTGACAGAAAGTTTTCCAGCAACACGAGCACATGCCACAATATCGGGCATGGACAGTAGCCTTTAGTGCACCCACAGCTAATTGTCCCAGAGCTGGGAAGGCCAAGCTATGTGAAAAGGGGGAAATTAACACGTCCCATTCAGCCATCCTTACAGCAGGCTGGGAATGCCCCTGCACGGCCCGGCTGCCCAGAACTTCCCTTGAGGGACGGCGTGCACATGTGACGTAGCACAGCCTTCCCTCGGCAGAGGCCCTAAGAAGGGCATGGCTGGGAAGAGAGACCTACTCAGAAGTCCCAGGGACCATACCCCAATACCAAGGACTTGTGGGTCAGCAGCAGAGACAGTCTGTGGCAAGACTGAACGGAAGGTTTAGACTCTTGCAACAGCCTTAAATCTCCAGGAACACCTGGGAGGTTTGATTATTAAAGCTGCCCTGCCTCCCTAACCACTCAGACACATGCTCCACATTCAGGGCAGACAGCACCAACCCCACACCCAAACTCGGTGCACAAATTGAACCCCACAAGAATCAGACTGCCACACATCACAAAGACAAAGTTGGGGAGAACTGATTGAGGGGAATAGGTGCTGGTTAGTTAGAGAAAGTGTATGCCACCAAGCTGTAGATCTGACAAATTAGAGATTGGTGGTTCAATAATCCTTCATATCCTAAAAGAACCCTATCAAGTAAAGCAAATGCCAAGAGGCCAAAAACAACAGAAAATTTTAAAGCATATGAAAAAGCCAGATGATATGGATAACCCAAACCCAAACACCCAAATCAAAAGATCAGAGGAGACACAGTACTTGGAGCAATTAATCAAAGAACTAAAGACGAACAATGAGAGCATGGCACAGGCTATAAAGGACATGAAGAAGACCCCAGAAGAGCATAAAGAAGAAATTGCAAGAGTAAATAAAAAAAAAAAAAAAAGATGATCTTATGGAAATAAAAGAAACTGTTGACCAAATTAAAAACAGTCTGGATACTCCTAGTATAAGACTAGAGGAAGCTGAACAATGACTCAGCAACCTTGAGAAACACAGAATGGAAAATGAAAGAACAAAAGAAAGAATGGGGAAAAAATTAAAAAAAATCAAAATGGATCTCAGGAATATGATAGGTAAAATAAAACATCCAAATTTAAGACTTATTGGTGTCCCAGAAGGGGAAGAGAAGGGTAAAGGTCTAAAAAGAGTATTCAAAGAAATTGTTGGGGGAAACTTCCCAAACCTTCTACACAACATAAATACATAAAAGCATAAATGCCCAGTAAGCTCCAAATAGAATAAATACAAATAAACCCACTTCAAGACATATTCTGTTCAGACTGTAACATACTGAAGAGAAGGAGCAAGTTCTGAAAGCAGCAAGAGAAAAGCAATTCACCACATACAAAGTAAACAACATAAGACTAAGTAGTGACTACTCAGCGGCCACCATGGAGGCAAGAAGGCAGTGGCATGACATATTTAAAAGTCTGAGAGAGAAAAATTTCCAACCAAGAATACTTTATCCAGCAAAACTCTCCTTCAAATTTGACAGAGAGCTTAAATTTTTCACAGACAAATGCTGAGAGATTTTGCTAATAAAAGACCTGCCCTATTTCAGATACTAAAGAGAGTCCTACTGACAGAGAAACAAAGAAAGAAGAGAGAGATAAAGAGAAATTTAACAGCCATATATAGAACATTACATCCCAAATCACCAGGATACACATTCTTCTCTAGTGATCACAGAATAGACCATAGGCTGGGACATACAACAAGCCTCATTAATATAAAAAAAAAAATTGAAATTATTCAAAGCACATTCTCTGACTACAATGGAATACAAATAGAAGTCAATAACCATCAGAGACTTAGAAAATTCATAAATACCTGGAGGGTAAAAATGAGGGGGAGATGAAAACATTCCCAGATAATCAAAAGCTGAGAGATTTCATCACCAGTAGATCAGTCCTAAAGAAATGCTAAGAGGAATTGTGCAGGCTGAAAGGAAGGGATACTAAACAATTGACTGAAACCACGTGAACAAATAAAGATTTCCAGTAAAGATCACATGGTAAATATAAATACCAATACTATTGTATTTTTGATTTGTAACTCCACTATTTACTTCCTATAGGATCTAAAATACATAAAGTATAATGATAAATCAGTGGTTTTGGACTCAGTGTGAAATAAGTAATTTTTGGCAAGAACTACATAAAGGTGGGGGAATGCAGGAGTATAGGGACATAATTTAGTTGTCCTATTGAAGTTAAGTTGGTATCAAAGAAAACAAGATTGTTATAGACTTAAGATGTTAAATTTAAGCCCCACAGTAAACACAAAGAAAGTATCAGAGAATATGATCATAGAGATGAAAATAGAGTATGGGTTACGAGAAGTGGGGGAAGGGGCAATGGGGAGTTAATAAGAAATGAATGTAGAGTTTCTGTTAGGGGTGAAGGGAAATTTCTAGTAATGGATGGTGGAAGGTGATGGCATTGCAATATTCTAAATGTGGTTAATCTCACTAATGGAATGCTTGGGAGGAGTTGGAATGGGAAGATTTATGCTGTAGATATGTTTCTACAATTGAAAAAAAAGACAGTCTGAATAGATAATAACAATTAAATGCAATAGATGATTCTGGATGAGATCTAAGAATAGAGGAGAAAAGGCTCAAAAGGACACAATTGGGACATAAGGAAAAAAATGAAATATAGAATGTAAGCTTTATGTCAATGTTAAATTTCTTGAACTTCTTAACTACACTTAATGTGATTACATAAATAAATATTCTTGTTCATAGGAAATGTATATGTGAATTATTTGTTCAAGGATGTGTGCAACTTGCTCTCATATGTTCAGAAGACAGAGCAATAGATGATGGATGATAGATAGGGAGGGAAGGAGGGAGGGAAAGAAAGAAATGGTAAAGTGATAAAATATTAAAGTTGGTAGATTGGGGTATTGGTAGAGGGGGGTTGGAGTATGCTGGAGTTCTGTGTATGGGGTTTGTATTATTTTTGCAACTGTTCTTGTAAGTTTGAATTTATTAAAAAAAAAAAAAACTCCTAAAAAAAAAAAGCAAATTAAATTGACAAAGAAAAATTAAAGTAAAAAAGAACTCTAGGTGCTATTTTTTTTTTTGCCTCCATTTTTCTACTCATCCATCCATACACTGGACAAAGGGGAGTGTGATCCATATGGCTTTCCCAATCACATTGTCACCCCTCATAGCTACATTTTTATACAATCATCTTCAAGATTCAAGGGTTCTGCGTTGTCCTTTGATAGTTTCAGGTATTTACTGCTAGCTATTCCAATTCATTAAAACCTAAAAAGGGTAATCTATATTGTGCGTAAGAGTGCCCACCAGAGTGACCTCTCAGTTCCTTTTGGAATCTCTCTGCCACTGGAGCTTATTTAATTTCCTTTCACATCCCCCTTTTGGTCAAGATGTTCTCCATCTCATGATGCTGGGTCCAGATTCATCCCTGGGAGTCATATTCCATGTTGCCAAGGGTATTTACACCCCTGGGTATCAGATCCCACATAGAGGGGAGGGCAGTGATTTCATCTGTCAAGTTGGCTTAGCTAGAGAGAGAGGGCCATGTTTGAGAACAAAGAGGTATTCAAGAGGAGACACTTAGGCACAATTATAAGCAGTTCTAGCCTCTCCTTTGCAGTAACAGTCTTCCCAAGGGCAAGTCCCATGACTGAGGGCTCAGCCCATCAAACCACCAGTCCCCAATATCTGTGAGCACATCATCAACCATTGAGGTGGGGAAGCCCAACACCCCTGCATTCTCCCCCAGCAATGTTCACATTAGTGGTAGCAGATAATATTTCTCTTTTTGTGCCTGGCTTATTTCACTCAGCATCATGTCTTCAAGGTTCATTAAAGTTGTCATATGTTTCATGACATCGTTCCTTCTTACAGCTGCATAGTATTCCGTTGTGTGTATATACCACATTTTATTTATCCACTCATCTGTTGAAGGACTTTTGGGTTTCTTCCATCTCTTGACAATTGTGAATAATGCTTCTATGAACATTTCTGTGCAGGTATCTGTTCGCATCACTGCTTTCAGATCTTCCATGTATATACTGAGAAGTGCAATTGCCGGATCGAAGGGTAACTCTATATCTAGTTTTCTAAGGAACTGCCAGACTGTCTTCCAGAGTTGCTGAACCATTATAAAGTCCCACTAACAATGAATAAGAGTTCCAATTTCTCCACATCCTTTCCAGCATTTGTAGTTTCCTGTGTGTTTAATGGCAGCCATTCTAATTGTTGTGAAATGGCATCTCATTGTAGTCTTAATTTGCATCTCTCTAATAGCTAGTGAAGCTGAACATTTTTTCATGTGTTTGTTGGCCATTTGTATTTCCCCTTTAGAGAACTGTCTCTTCATATCTTTTGCCCATTTTATAATTGGGCTGTCTGTATTATTGTCATTCAGTTGTAGGATTTCTTTATATATGCAAGATGTCAGTCTTTTCTCAGATACATGGTTTTCAAAATTTTTTTCCCATTGAATTGGCTGCCTCTTCACCTTTTTGAGAAATTCCTTTGAGGTACAGAAACTTCTAAGCTTGAGGAGTTCCTGTTTATCTATTTTTTCCTTTGTTGCTTATGCTTTGGGTGTAAGGTCTAAGAAGTGACCTCCTAATACAAGGTCTTGAAGATGTTTCCCTACAATATCTTCTAGGAGTTTTATGGTATTGTCTTTAATATTGAGGTTTTTGATCCACTTTGAATTAATTTTTATGTAGAGTGTGAGGTAGGGGTCCTCTTTCATTCTTTTGAATATGGATATCCAACTCTCCCAGCCCCATCTGTTGAAAAGACTGTTAGGTCCCAGTTCAGTGGCTTTTGGGGCCTTATCAAAGATCACTTGGCCATAGATCTGGGGGTCTATCTCTAAATTCTCAATTTGATTCCATTGACCAATATGTCTATCTTTGTGCCAGTACCATGCTGTTTTGACTACTGCAGCTTTATATTAAACTTCAAAGTCAGGGAGTGTAAGTCCTCCCACTTCATTTTTCTTTTTTTGAGTGTCTTTAGCAATTCAAGGCATCTTCCCTTTCCAAATAAATTTGATAACTAGCTTTTCCAAGCCTGTAAAGTAGGTTGTTGGAATTTTGATTGGGATTGCATTGAATCTGTAGATGAGTTTGGGTAGAATTGACATCTTAATGACATAAGGTCCCTTTCTATATCTTTTAGTAGAGTTATGTAGTTTTCTTTGTATAGATCTTTTACATCTTTGGTTAAGTTTATTCTTAGGTACTTGATTTTTTTAGTTGCTGTGCCAGTTTGAATGTATTATGTCCCCCAAACGCCATTATCTTTGATATAACCTTGTGTGGGCAGACCTATCGGTGTTAATTAGACTGTAATTCTTTGACTGTTTCCATGGAGATGCGCCTCACCCAACTGTGGGTGATAAATCGGATGAGATATTTCCATGGAGGCATGGCCCCACCCATTCAGAGTGGGCCTTGATCAGTGGAGCCATATAAATGAGCTGACAAACAGAAGGAACTCAGTGCAGCTGTGAGTGATGTTTTGAAGAGGAGCTACAGCCGAGAGGGACACTTTGAAGAAAGCACAGGACCTGCAGATGAGAGACAGATTGAAGATGGCTGTTGAAAGCAGACTCTTGCTCCAGAGAAGCTAAGAGAGGGAAAATACCCCAAGAGCATCTAAGAGTGACATTTTTGAGGAGCTGAAGTCTAGAGGGGAACATCCTGGGAGAAAGCCATTTTGAAACCAGAACTTTGGAGCAGATGCCAGCCATGTGCCTTCCCAGCTAACAGAGGTTTTCCGGGCACCATTGCTGTAAAGGTACCCGATTGCTGATGTGTTACCTTGGACACTTTATGGCCTTAAGATTGTAACTGTGTAACCAAATAAACCCCCTTTTATGAAAGCCAATCCATCTCTGGTGTTTTGCATTCTGGCAGCATTAGCAAACTAGAACAGTTGCTATTGAAAATGCTATCTTTTTCTTGAGTGTCTCTTCACGTCTTTCATTTTCAGCATATAGAAACATTACTGACTTCTGTGCATTAATCTTGCATCCTGCTACTTTGCTAAATTTGTTTATTAGCTCCAGTAGCTATATCGTCAATTTCTCAGGGTTTTCCAGATATAAGATCATATCATCTGCAAATAATGACAGTTTTACTTCTTCCTTACCAATTTGGATGCCTTTTATTTCTTTGTCTTGCCAGATTGCACTGGCTAGCACTTCTAGCACAATGTTGAATGACAATGGTGATAGTGGGCATCCTTGTCTCATTCCTGATCTTAGAGGGAAGGCTTTCAGCCTCTCACCATTGAGTACTATGCTGGCTGTGGGTTTTTCATGTATGCTCTTTATCATATTGAGGAAGTTTCCTTCAATTCCTAACTTTTGAATTGTTTCCATCAAAAAGCAATGCTGAATTTTGTTGAATACTTTTTCAGCATCTATTGAGATGATCATTTGATTTTTCTCTTTTGATTTGTTAAAGTGTTGCATTACATTAATTGATTTTCTTATGTTGAGTCATCCTTGCATGCCTGGAATGAACCCCACTTGGTCATGGTGTATGATTTTTTTAATGTGTCTTTGGATTCGATTTGCAAGAATTTGGTTGAGAATTTTTGCATCTATATTCATTAGGGAGATTGTGCTTGGAATAATTTCAATTTTTTGAAATTTATTGAGGCTTGTTTTATGTCCCAGCATATGATCTATTCTGGAGAAAGTTCTGTGAGCACTAGAGAAGAATGTGTATCCCAGTGATTTGGGATGTAATGTTCTATATACGTCTGTTAAAACAAATTCATTTATCAGATTGTTTAGGTTTTCAATTTCCTTATAGGTCTTCTGTCTGGTTGATCTATCTGTAGGAGAGAGTGATGTGTTGAAGTCTCCCACAATTATTGTGGAAACATCAATTGCTTCCTTTAGTTTCACCAGTGTTTGTCTCATGTATTTTGTGGCTCCTTGACTGGGTGCATAAACATTTATGATTGTTATTTCTTCTTGTTGAATTGCCCCTTTTATTAGTATGTAGTGGCCTTCTTTGTCTCTCATAACATTCTTGTATTTAAAGTCTGTTTTATCTGAGATTAATATTGCTACTCCTGCTCTCTTTTGCATGTAGCTTGCATGAAATATTTTTTTCCATCCTTTCACTTTCAATTTCTTTGTGTCCCTGTGTCTAAGATGAGTCTCTTGTATGCAGCATATTGATGGTTCATATTTTTTGATCCATTCTGCCAATCTATATCTTTTAATCGGAGAGTTTAATCCATTTACTTTCAACATTAGTGCTGTGAAAGCATTTCTTGAATCAGCCATCCTATCCTTTGGTTTATGTTTGTCAAATATATTTTTCCCCCTCTCTCTTATTGTCCTTTAATGAACCAATATTGAATCTTGTTAGTACTGAACCTTTCTCCATATCTCTCCTTTCTTTGTTTCTCTGTTGGTAGGGCCCCCTTTAGTATCTGAAGTAGGGCAGGTCTTTCATTAGCAAAGTTTCTCAGCATTTGTTTGTTTGTGAAAAATTTAAGCTCTCCCTCAAATTTGAAGGAGAGTTTTGCTGGATAAAGTATTCTTGGTTGGAAATCTTTCTCTCTCAGACTTTTAAATATGTCATGCCACTGCCTTCTTGCCTCCATGGTGGCCGCTGAGTAGTCACTACTTAGTCTTATGTTGTTTACTTTGTATGTGGTGAATTGCTTTTCTCTTGCTGGTTTCAGAACTTGTTCCTTCTCTTCAGTATTTGACAGTCTGAACAGAATATGTCTTGAAGTGGGTTTATTTGGATTTATTCTATTTGGAGTTTGCTGGACATTTATGTTTTGTGTATTTATGTTGTGTAGAAGGTTTGGGAAGTTTCCCCCAACAATTTCTTTGAATACTCTTTCTAGACCTTTACCCTTTTCTTCCCCTTCTGGGACACCAATGAATCTTATTTTTGGATGTTTTATTTTATCTACCATATCCCTGAGAGTCATTTAAACTTTATATTTTTCCCCATTCTTTCTTTTGTTCTTTCATTTTCCATTCTGTCCTCCTCCAGGTCACTGATTCATTGTTCAGCTTCCTCTAATCTTGTACTATGAGTATCCAGAATCTTATTAATTTGGTCAACAGTTTCTTTTATTTCCATAAGATCATCTATTTTTTTATTTACTCTTGCAATTTCTTCTTTATGCTCTTCTGGGGTCTTCTTCATGTCCTTTGTATCCTGTGCCATGCTCTCATTGTTTGTCTTTAGTTCTTTGATTATTTGCTCCAAGTACTGCATCTCCTCTGATCTTTTCATTTGGGTGTTTGGGTTTGGGTTACCCATATTATTTGTTTTTTTTTCATATGCTTTAAAATTTTCTGTTTTTTTGGCCTCTTGGCATTTTCTTAACTTGATAGGGTTCTTTTAGGATATGTGTGCTAATTCAAAGACTAATCTCTACTTTGTCAGATCTACAGCTTGGTGGTGTACACTTTAACTAACCAGCAGGTGGGGTCCCCAAGCCACCTATTCCCCTCAAGCCAGTTATCCCCAACTTTGTCTTTGTGGTGTGTGGGGTCTGATTCTTGTGGGGTTCAATTGGTGTGCCAAGTTTGGGTGTGTTGTTGGTGCTGTCCGCCCTGAATGTGGGGCATGTGTCTGAGCAGTTAGAGAGGCAGAGCGACTTTAATTATGAAATCTCCCAGGCGTTCCTGGAGATTTAAGGCTGTTGCAAGAGTCTAAACCTTCAGTTCAGTCTAGCCACAGATTGTCTCTGCCGCTGACCCACAAGTCCTTGGTATTGGCATATTGTCCCTGGGATTTGGGTCCCTCTTGCAAGCCATGGCCTCCTAGGGCCTCTGCTGAGGGAAGGCTGTGCTATGTCACAAGTGCACACAATCCCTCATGGGAAGTTCTGGGCTGCCAGGCCATGTAGGGGCGTTCCCAGCCTGCTGTAAGGATGGCCATATGGAGCATGTTAATTTCCCCCTTTATGCACAGCTCCGTCTTCCTAGCTCTGGACAATTAGCTGTGGGTGCATGAAAGGCTATTGTCCATGCCCAATATTGTGGCATGTGTGCATGTTGCTGGAAACACTTCCTGTCACACTGGGTCTTTTGGCATGGCTCTGGGCTGTGGCACCAGCACCAGGCAGGAGCATTCCCAGCCTGCTAGGAAGTTGGCTGCAAGGGGCATAGTTATTTTCCCTTTTTGGTTCACCTCTGCCTTCCTTGCTCCAAGACAATTAGCAGTGGGTGCACAAAAGGCTGTTGTCCATGCCAGATATTGAGGCATACCCACAACCTGTTCCTGCTGTGCTTCACTGTGTGATTCTTGCTGCCATATCTGCAGCTGCTTTTGGGTTTTTTATAAGAGAAGTAGTCCGACTCCAAATGCCATCCCATGACTTCCCCACACCACAGCATGGCTGCCAGGTATTCAGCAGGTTTACTCACTCGTTTCAGAATGCAGACTCCCAGTTCCACCAAGTGCATGGTCCCTGTGGATTTAGCAGACCTTGTCCTGCTGGTGCATCGCTGGAACTGGTGTTCTGGATAACTTTCTGGCTTTTATCTAGTATTTTTCATGGAGGTGTTTTTTTATGCCCTGTCTCTCCTAACTGCCATCTTCCCAAAGTGGGTGATCTCTCTTTTAAAAAGTGCAAACTTTTATTATTTGTGCTATAGTGCGATTGCCACTTACTATATTTCATACATTTTTTAGGATCTTAATATTTATGGTTTTTATTGGCTACTGACTATTTATAAAGTAATAGCCCTAAGATATGTGTAAAGCTTAAAGAGTAACTATACCATGAACACCCACATATTCAATGGCTAGTTTAAGAAACAGACCATTTCAGTGCCCTTGAAGTCCACTTTGTATGTCTCTTTGATCCCATCCCTCTCCCTACTTCCCTGAGGGAATCACTCTCTTGAATTTCATGTTTATCATTCCTTATTTCTCTTATCACAAATCCATCTCTAATCAATATATTGTTCAGTTTTCTTTATCTTTGAACTTCATACAAATGGAATCCCACTGAATGTAGTCTTTGCGGCTTACTTTATTTCTCACATTATGTTTTTGAAATTCGTCTAAGTTCACTAATTTTTATTGCTGCATAGTATTTCACTTAAAGAACTAGCCCAAATCTATATTCATCCTTTTTTCTGAGGATTTGGGGATATTTCATTTTTTTATTATTACAAACATTATTGTTAAAAATTTTTGTCTTCTCATCAGTTCTTCTCACAGCATCACTCTGATACTCACTGTTCTGCCTTTGTCTTCTATATTTGGTCCCCAGCTAATAAGACAGGATAATCTCCCTTTCTAGTGATCAGCTGATTATATTAATGCCATATGCTAACTTAGTTCCTCTAGCTGAGGAACACAGCATATTTTCAGGTCCGGGGATTATTACATGGACATTTTTGGAAGCCAATTATTCTGCCTACTTTAACATATACAGTACTTTTGGCAACAAGATGTAACCTGAAATCTGTTATATGAGTTATTAGGAAAATGTGTATGTCCTTAATTTTAAAAATAGGAAAAAGACAGAATCATAAAAAACTAATTCTCAGCAAATAAACCATACAATTAAGAATATAGAAAAAAAATTTTGTCTTCTGAAATTTATATGCAAGGATTTCTTTAGAAAATATTCCCTGAAGGGGAATTGCTGGATCAGCAGATATGTATATCTTCAGAATTATTAATTAATGTCAAATTGTTTTCCAAATTGCTAATGTCCACTTCTACTTCCACTAGAATACTATTTGTGTACACTTTTTCTTCATCTCTAATCACATGTGATATTGTGAGAATTTTTAAATTTGTCAATCTGGTAGATATCAAACAGAATCTCATTTTAGTTTTGATTTGTGGTTCCCTGAAATAATAACAAAGGTGAGACTCTTTCCTCATTTATTTGCTGTTGTTTTTTTTTTCCTCTCTGAAGTGCTGTTCATTCCTTTTGCCCATTAAAAAATCATCCTGCTTGTCTTTTCCTTATTGATATTTTGCAAACCTTCATATAGTCTAGATTATAATCTTTTATCAGTTGTGATGCAAATATCTATTCCCAGTATGTATTGTGCCTTTTCATTTTTTCATTGGTATTCTGATGAACAGAAATTCTGCAATTACTATAGTTAAGTTTCATTATCTTTTCTTTTATGTTTGTGCCTTTTTATGTCTTGTTTCAGAAATTCTTTCCTATTCCAAATCTTGTCTGTCTTCTGTTTTAGCTTCCCAGCTGCTATGACAAATACCACACAATGGGATGGCTTTGTCAATGGGAACTTACTGGCTTATAGTTTTGAGGCTAGAAGAAGTTCAAAATCAAGGTATCAGTGAGGCTATGTTTTCTCCACCAAATCTGTAGCAATCTGGTGGCTGGATTGTTGGTAATCCTTGGGGTTCCTTGGCTTGTATCTCACATGGCTATGTCCTCTTTCTCTGCTGGGTTCCCACTGACCTCCTAGTTTTCTTTGTAGCCCTCTCTTTGTAAAGCCTTCAGCAATCCATATTAGGATCCACTCTCCTTCCATTGGGCTACACCTTACCCAAAAAATAATACCTTTGAGAGGTCTTATTTTCAGTGGGTTCACAGCCACAGGAATGTGGATTAGATTAAGAACCTGTCTAAATTGTGGTACCTAATTCAATCTACCACAACTTCTGTGCTGGTTTGAATCTATTATTTACCCTATAAAAGACTATGTTCTTTTAATCCACTCTTGTGGGGGAAGACCTATTGTGGATGAGATCTTTTTAATAGGTTGTTTCCATGGAGATGTGACCCCACCCATTCAAGGTCAGTCTTGGTTTACTGGAGTCCTTATGAGAGCTCAGGGAGGGAGAGAGAGAGAGAGATCAGAGCCAACACAGACCCAGATGCTTGGAGATGCAGACAGAGATGCTAAGCTAATAGATGAAGCCAGAGTTTGCCTCAGAGAAGTTAAAAGAGACAGAATCTCAGAGATATTTGGGAGAAAGCCATTCTGAAACCAGAACCCAGGGGAAGAAGGACTAGCATATGTCACCATGTGCCTTCCCATGTGACAGAGGAACCCCAGATGTCATCTGCGTTTCCTCAGAGAAGGTATCTGCCTTTTGATACCTTAATTTTGGCATTTTCATGGCCTTAGAACTATAAATTTGCAACCCAATAAAATCCCATTGTTAAAAGCCAGTCCATTTCTGGTATATTGCATTTTGGCATCTTTAGCAAACTGAAACATCTTCTAAAAGTTTTTTCACCTCTGGTTTGTTTTTCTTCTCCTGTTTGTTTTCTAAAAGCCTTACAATTTTGAAGTCTATATTTGAGTCTTTAATCCACCTGGAATTTATTTTTATGTATGGTGTGAGGTAGGGGTCTGTTTTAGTCTGACAACAGGAATTTATTGCCTCATGGTTTCAGAGGCTAGAAGGCTTGCTTCCTCCCACGGTCAGTATTTTCTGGCTGGCAGGCAATATATGGGGTTTTTTGGCTTTTCTGTCACATGGCAATGCACGTGGCAGCATCTTCTTCTTTCCCTTCTGGGTTCTGTGGACTTTCACAGCCGTGGTTGCTCCCTGTGGCTTCCTCTCTGTGTCCAATTTGCTTTGCTTATAATGACTTCAGTTATATTGGATTAAGGCCCACCCTCATTCAGTTTGGGTGCCCCTTCACTAACAGCATCTTCAAAGTTCCTATTTACAAATGAGCTCACACTCACAGGCTCAGTGGTTGGGCCTGAACGTCCATTTTTTGGGGGAACATGGTTCAATCCCCAATAGGGTCCAACTTCATTGTATTCAATATGGATAACAGATTGTATAGGCTCTCCATTTCTCACTAGACTGTAATTCCAACTCTGTTAGATTGTCTGTAAAGATGACTCTGATCAATTCCTTCCCTTTTTGAATGTATTCTACTCTATCTATCATCAGGTATGGTGGGATCTATTTTCCTTCCCCTTGAAGGAAGGGATTGGCCTACTGACTTGCTTTAACAAATAGAAAGTGGTCACATGGCAGGGAATTGAGGCACTCTAGCCAACACCAGACATGTGAGAATGTTCTTCCTGGACCTTCCAGCCCAGCCCAGTCCAGCCGCTGGCTGCAGCTGCATCACTAAGTTGAGATGAGACCAACAGAAGAGCTGGGCAGTCATCCACAGAATAATAAGAAATCATGAAATGGTCACTCTTTTAAGATCTACATTTTGGGGTAGCTTGTGAGCAATAGATAATTGCTCTGTAATAAATCAAGTTTCCATAAGTGTGAGAATTTGTTTCAGGATTATTTATTCTGTTTCATTGATTGATTTTTCTCAATTACTGTCTGCTAGGGCAAGTATTTCTACCTTGTTCTTTTTTGTAAGTGTCTTGGTTTTGCATATTCATATAGTGTATAGAATCAGCTTACCAAATTATACAAACACACACAAATCTCAACAATAAATTGTTGGGATCTCAGTTCAATTTGGGGAGAAGGTTCATTTCTACAATGTCAAGTCTTCCAGTCAATGAACATGATCTTTCTTCATTTATTTGATCTTCTTTAATGGCTTTTAATATTATATTTATAATTTTCACCATAAAATTCTTGCACATCTGTTCTGGTTTGGTAATGCTGCTGAAATGCAAGACAACAGAAATGGACTGGCTTTTATAAAAGGGGGTTTATTTGGTTACAGAGTTACAGTCTTAAGGCCATAAGGCTTAGTTCCTCAAAAATGTCACTCTTAGTTGCTTTTGGGGCGTTTTTCCTCTCTTAGCTTCTCCAGAGCAAAAGTCTGCTTTCAACGGCCATCTTCAAATTGTCTCTCATCTGCAGCTCCTCTCTTAGCTCCTGTGCATTCTTCAAAGTGTCCCTCTTGGCTAAAGCAAGCTCCCTCCTTCTGCCTGAGTTATACAGTGCTCCAGTAAACTAATCAAGGCCCATGCTGAATGGGCGGGGCCACAACTCCATGGAAATTATCCAATGAAAGACCTCACCCACAGTTGAGTGATCACCTCTCCACAGAAACATCCAATCAAAAGTCTCCAACCCAATCAACATCAATACATTTCCTGCCTACACAAGACTGCATCAAAGATAGCGGTGTTTTGGGGGACAAAATACATCCAAACCAGCACACACATCTTTTACAAGATCTATTTCTGTTCCTAAATTTTTGTTGTTGATACTGTAAATCCTCTTTATTACTGACATGCATAAATGTAATTTACTATTGTATACTGATTTTGTACCTACCAACCTTGTTAAACCCTCTTATTAATTTTTTTTGTTGTTTCTGTTTTTATTAAATTCAATTTTATTGAGATATATTCACATACCATACAGTCATCCCTGGTGTACAATCAACTGTTCACAGTTCCATCATACAGTTGTTCATTCATCACCACAATCAATTTTGAACATTTTCATTACTCCAAAAAGAATCAAAATCAAAATAAAAAATAAAAGTAAAGAAGAACACCCCAAATCATTCTATCTCCCCCCCATCCCATCCTATTTTTATTTAGTTTTTGTCCCCATTTTTCTACTCATCCATCCATATCCTTGATAAAGGGAGTGTGAGCCACAAGTTTTTCATAATCACACTGTCACACCATGTAAGCTACATAGTTATGCAATCATCTTCAAGAATCAAGGTTACTGGGTTGCAGGTATTTCCTTCTAGCTATTCCAATACATTAAAGACTAAAAAGGAATATCTATACAGTGCATAAGAATACCCTCCAGGGTGACCTCTTGACTCCATTTGAGATCTTTCGGCCACCAAAACTTTATTTTGTTTCATTTTGCTTCCCTGTTTTGGTCAAGAAGATTTTCTCAAATCTTCAGGCTCATCCCCTGGCATCATGTCCTACATTGCCAGGGAGATTTGCACCCCTGGGAGTCATGTCCCACACAGTGAGGAGGGCAGTGAGTTCCCCTGCTGAGTGGGCTTAGAGAGAGAGAGAGGCCACATCTGAGCAACAAAGAGGTTCTCCGGGGGAGACACTTAAGCACAATTATAAGTAGGCTTAGCCTCTCCTATGCAGTAACAACCTTCAACAGGGCAAGCCCTAAGATTGAGGGCTTGGCTTACTACCTCTTATTAATTTTTAAACTTTATATTCAGATTTTTTAGAGTTTTCTGTGTAGACAGTCTTATTATCTACAAACAACCACAGTTTTGTTTCTTCCTTTCAACCCTTACATATTTTATTTCTTTTTCCTACCTTACTTCAATGTGGAATAGAAGAACTCTTGCTCCTGATTATAAAATAATATTTTTATATTTCACCATTAATATGATTTTTGCTATAGCTTTTTTGTAGACAACCTGTATCAAGTTTAAAAAGTTTTCTTCTCCTTCCTTCTACTTTAATGCCAAGAAATATTTTCAAATTCATGATTGGATGTTTAATTTTATTAAACTATTTTCCTGCATTTGTTAAGATGATTATATGATTTTTTTTCTCCTTACTTTGTTGCTGTTGAACCAACCTTGAATTCCTAGAATGAAACCAACTTTGTGATGATGAATTATGTTTTTTATCCATTGCTAGAATCAGTTCACTAATATTTTGTTTTAGGATTTTTGCATCTGTGACTATTGGTGAAATTGACCCCTAATTTTTCATACTTATATTGCCTTTGTCTGACTTTGATGTATGTTATGCTTTTGTTGACATTATAAAATGAGTTGGGAAGTGTTCCTTCTTTTTCTAAAGCCTAGGATTGGATTTATTTGTTCCTTAAATATTTCATAAAACCTGCCCATAAAACATACAGGCATGGTATTTTTTTGTGGGAAGATTTTGGGTTATGTTTTCAATTTCTTTAAAGCTTGTGTGACCTGGAGTCAGCTTTGGTAAGTTATATTTTTCTAGGAATTTGTCATTTTAAACTTGTTCATAATATCCTCTTATTATCTCAATCTTTGTATACCTTTTATGATCTTAATAGTATTTATTTGTGCTTTCTCTCTTTCTCTTGATTGGTCTTTCCAGAGATTTGTCAATGTTATTAGGCCTTTCAGAAAAAAAAAAAAACAGTCTTTTAATTTTGTTGAAACTGTTCTGTGTTTGTTCTCTGCTCTTATATTTATGATTTCTTTCTTTCTGCTTTCTTTGGGTTTATTTTGTTCTTTTTCTAACTTCTAAAATGGAAGCTTAACTCATTAATTTTTAGCCTTTATTCTTTTACAGTATATACATTTAAGGTACTATAAATGTCCCTCTAAATACTTTCTTGTTTGCATTTCACTAATTTTGATAGGTAGCATTATTCAGTTCTAAATATTTTCTTACTTTCACTATGATTTCTTTGATTTAGGAGTTATTTAGAAGTGTTTTTTTCAATTTTCAAATGTATAGGGTTTTTTCTGTGTTTAAATTTTTTAAATTAAAAATGTATATTTCTAAAAATTAGGATGGTGGCTAGTTGAGACAGGGCAAAGGAACACCTCAGTGAAAAACACTAGATAAGGACCAGAGAGTGACCCAGAATACAAGTTACAGTGATGCGCCAGCTGGACAAGGTCTGCTAGTTCCCAGGGGCTGTATACTTGGTGAAACCGGGAGTCGGCATTCTGAAATGAGTGAGTAAGCTGGCTGGAACACCCGCAGCCACACGGCAATCTGGGGAAGCCAGGGTTTGGCCTTTGGAGACCAATGGGCTCTTTTTTTTTTTATAAAAAGGGAAAAACCCAGGAGCAGCTGCAGCTGCAATTGTGGGAACCACACAGTAAAACACAGCAAGAGGGGGCTGGGCTGGCATCTCGGTGTCTGGCCTGGAAGATAGCCCACTGCAGATACCCTTGGGGCCGGGGGAACGGAGGGGAGAGCCGGAAGCAGAAAGAAACCCCGCGGCTAGCAGCTGGCTCTCTGGAGGGCTGGATAAACTCCTGCCCGGGGCCGTGCCCACAGCTCAGAGCCCCGCCAGTTGTCCCGGAGCTGGGAAGGAGAAACTGTGTGAGGAGGGGGGGTGTTGAGATGCCCCATTTGGCCATTTTTGCCTCAGGCTGAAAGCCCTCCGGCAGGGCCCGGCAGCCCGGGGCTTTCCTTGAGGAATGGCATGCACTGGTGATGTAGCACGGCATGCCCTCAGCAGAGGTCCTGGAGGATTGCGGCTGGGCAGGGGGACCCGCTCAGAGAACCCAGGGACACTACACCAAGTCCAGTGGTTTGTGGGACAGCGAGAGAGAGGGTCTGGGGCAGAAATGAAATGAAGGCTTGGACTCCTGCAGCAGCCTTGAATCTCTGGGAACCTGGGGGATTTGAATATTGAGGCTGTCCTTCCTCCCTGGCCACCTGTACCTGTGCCCCACATTCATGGTGGACTGCTCCAGCAACACACCCAGGCTAAGTTCTCTGGCTGGACCCCACAAGAATCATTTCCCCACACACCATGGGGACAAGGTGGAGAACTGACTTGAGAGGTATAGGTGACTCACAGATGCCATCTGCTGGTTAGTTAGAGAAAGTGTATGCCACCAAACTGTGTTTCTGAAAAATTAGATAGGTTTTTTTTTTTTTTTTTACAACTTGAAAGAGCCCTGTTGAGCAGAGCAAATGCCAAGAGGCCAAAAACAACAGAAAATCTCAATGCATATGATAAAACCAGACGATATGGAGAATCCAACTCCAAACACACAAATCAAGTTATCAGAAGAGACAAAGTACTTCTCACAATTAATCAAAGAACTACAATTGGGGAACGAAAACGTGGCAAAGGATTTAAAGGACATCAAGAAGACCGTGGCCCAGGATATAAGCAACATAAAGAAGACCCTGAAAAGCATAAAGAAGACATTGCAAGAGTAAATAAAAAAATAGAAGATCTTATGGAAATAAAAGAAACTGTTGGTCAAATTAAAAAGACTCTGGATATTCGCAATACAAGACTAGAGGAAGCTGAACAACATCTCAGTGTCCTAGAAGTCCACAGAACAGAAAATGATAGAACAAAAGAAAGAATGGAGAAAAAATTGAAAAAATTGAAATGGATCTCAGGGATACAATAGATAAAATAAAATGTCCAAATTTAAGACTCATTGGTGTCCCAGAAGGGGAAGAGAAGGGTAAAGGTCTAGAAAGAGTATTCAAAGAAATTGTTGGGGAAAACTTCCCCAACCTTATACACAATATAAATACACAAAGCGTAAATGCCCAGTGAACTCCAAATAGAATAAATCCAAATAAAACCACTCTGAGACATATTCTGATCAGACTCTCAAATACTGAAGAGAAGGAGCAAGTTCTGAAAGCAGCAAGAGAAAAGCAATTCACCACATACAAAAGAAATGACATAAGACTAAGTAGTGACTACTCAGCGGCCACCATGGAGGTGAGAAGGCAGTGGCATGCATATTTAAAATTCTGAGAGAGAAAAATTTCCAACCAAGAATACTTTATCCAGCAAAACTCTCCTTCAAATTTGAGGAAGAGCTTAAATTTTTCACAGACAAACAAATGATGAGAGACTTTGCCAATAAAAAACCTGCCCTACTTCAGATTCTAAAGGGAGCCCTACCAACAGAGAAACAAAGAAAGGAGAAAGAGATATAGAGAATTTTAACAGACATATATAGAACCTTACATCCCAAAGCACCAGGACACTCATTTTTCTCTAGTGATCACAGATCTTTCTCCAGAAGGGACCATAAGCTGGAACATAAAACAAGCCTCAAGAAATTAAAAAAAAAAAATTTGAATATACTCAAAGCACATTCTCCAACCACACTGGAATACAAATAGAAGTCTATAATTTTTGAACTGTAACTCCACTATTTACTTCCTTCATGATATAAATTACACAAACTCTAATGACAAATCAGTGGTTTTGAACTCAATGTAAAATATGTAATTTTAGACAACTATATAAAGGTGGGGGAATGGAGGAGCATAGGAACATAGTTTATGTGTCCTATTGAAGTGAAGGTGGTATCAAAGAAAAGCAAGATTGATATGGATTTAAGGGGTTAATTTGATCCCCCACAGCAAACACAAAGAAATTATCAGAGAATATAACCATAGAGATGAAATGTAGAGTTTGGGTTAAGAGAAATGGGGGAAGTGGCAATGGGGAGTTAAGAAATGAGTCTAGAGTTGCTATTTGAGGTGAAGGGAAATTTCTAGTAATGGATGGTGGGAAAGAGCAGTACAACATTCTAAATGTTATTAATCCCACTAATGGAAGGCTAGGGAGGGGGTGGAATGGGAAGATTTAGGCTGTATATATGTTTCCACAACTGAAAAAAAAAAAAAAAAGACAATCTAAATAGATGACAATTGAATGCCAAGGATGAACTTGGATGGGATTGGAGGATAGAGGACAGGAGGCTCAAAGGGACACAATTGAGACATAAGGTAAAGGAAATACAGAATGTAATCTTTGTATCATTGTTGAATCTCTTGTACTTCTTAGCTGCGCTTAATGGGATTGCATAAAAGAATGTTCTTGTTCATGGGAAGTGTATACGTGAATTATAGTGTGTGTTCAAGGATGTGTGCAGTTACCTCTCATATGTTCAGAAGACAGAGCAATAGATGATGGTTGATAGATAGGGAGGGAGGGAAAGAAATAGCGATGTGACAGCATGTTAAAGTTGGTGGATTGAGCTATTGGGGGAGGGGGTCAAGGTAAAAAAAATTAAATACAAATTAAAAAAATGATTTATAAATTAATTACATTAAGGTGAGAGATTGTGGATACCAATTCTTTGGGATTTATTGAGACTATTTTATGGTTGGTAGACAAGTCATTTCATAAATTACTCCATGGGGCTTGAAAGGAGAGAAGGCATATTTTCTTGTTGTTGGGTTCAATGTATAAGGAGAGGTTAGAGTAAGTTTGGTTACAGTGATTGAAATCATCTTTGTCCTCATTATCTTCTTTGTCTACTTGACCACAGGCCTCTCTCTTATGTTCAGTTTCTTGGCTTACCCTGGGAATCTGTGTCTGTTCTATCTCTGGACTGCACCTCCCCTCAAGCCTCTATCTGAATCCCATTTAGTGACTCTGAAACTTACCTGGTGGTCTAGTCTACCCTTGATAGGTTGTGTGCATAAACGAACAGCCCCCCCAAATCTTGGCACCTCACAACCACAAATGCTTACTTCTTGTTCAAATCATAGGTTATTCACAGATCAGCTCTGTTTCATGTCTCCATACTGGAAAAGTAGCCCATACCCAGGACAGAACTGCTTTGTGTCAGAGGGAAAAGGACAATGCAGAACTACCTGAAAGCTTTTAAAGCTTCGGATTGGTTGAGACCTACAACCCTTCCACGGGGGTGGGGAAAGAGAACCTATTACAGGAGAGAGAAGAGGATGCTCAGGAACAACAAAACAATCTGCAACACCTGTGTTTTTGTTGTTTTGAATATACTCTACCTAGAATTTCTAAACCAGATCTTCTGGTAACTAGTTCAAAACTGCCCCTGCTTGGCCCCAGTTACATTGTCCATCCAGGTTGAAACAGCTGAGCCAGATGACAATTATTTATGCTTTGATTATATACACGCTGGTGTCTTCTGCATGTAGTTTTGTCTCACGTCAGCCATTTGTTTGAAGGTGATTAAGAATCTTCTGAAAACAATGAAAAATGCACATAAACACATATATCCAGTTTTGCTTACAATTTACAGGATTAAAACAACTACCCGAATTTCACCTATGGAGCCACAGGCTCAGGGCCCTGCTGCTTTTGCTATCACCTATTAATTTATCTGTATTCCCACTAGACTGTACCATAGGGTAGGTCCTGTCTGTTTTGTTCACTATTATTTCCCAGAGACTAGCACAATGCTTGGCATTTAACAAGCCTTTGATAAAATTTTTTTAGATGAATAAACAAACTGAACTGGAATGAGAATATAAGGTCAGGGTCCCAAATTGGATGAACAAGGTCCAGCTAGTAAAGGTAACCTGTGCTCGTTAGAAACACATGATAAAATAGAGATAAGATTAATGCTAAATCAATAAAGGCCTCAGGGATTGTCTGCCTCTCTCTGTAAAGCCAGCTGACCAACAGAGGCCTGATCAGAATGAAACCAGTGCATAAACTGGTGGAAGTGAACTGGTTCCTTTGCCCTCGTTCCTTTGAGGGTTTACAATCAGTACTTGTAAGCCAGATAATGACTGTCTTTGTTTTCTGTCATACCCTGAGAGCAGCAGGCTGTGAGAGCCCAGTAAAAATTGTCAGACTCGATGAATGAATGGGTGTTGGTGGCAAGAAAGTAAACCATGGTCAGTTTTCCATTTGAGAACCAGCCTCTTTCATATACAAAGAAACACCAGCAGATGTCATGCCTGATCTCTGTTGTGAACCTGCTGCCTGCTTTTGGGGGAACTGTTTCTATAACCCAATGTTTTTCTACTTCGTGGCAGGCTTTGCACCAGGCAGGGCATGTTTTCTCTTTTGTCTCCCATGATTGAAGTCAGATAGGATGTGCTTATTTATTTGTTTATGCAATAAATATTTGCCATTTGCCTACTCTGTGACAGGCTGTCAGGCTGCAGTGGTGAGAAAAGCAGACAGAGTCCCACCCTCTAAAAGAATTCTACTGGAGGACAGTTAATTCAATGAGTAATTTCCCAGACTTATGATTTGCATTATGCTGGTTGAAGCATGTGGTACTGGGAGGGCAGATAAAAGAAAATGAACCAAATGTAGCTCAAGGAACCAGAGAAGGTCTTCCAGGGAAGAAAGGTTTTGGCTGAGTTCTGAAAGATGAATGGAGTTATTTAGACCAAGAACAGGGGTGGGGGTAGAGAACCTGAAATTTACCTTTTGCAAATCTCTGTTCTTTAAATGAGAAGAGTGAAGAGACAGTGGTGTGTGGGTTAAACACATGGGCTCTGGGCTAGACTTCTTGGGCTCTAATCCTCACTCTACTATTTACTAGTTCCGCTCCAGTTTCCTCATTTGCACAGTGGGGAGAGAAAAACCACACCTGCCTCGTGGTTATTGGGAGAATTAAATGAGTTAATTCATGTATTAGGCTACCGTAAGCACACAATGCATGTTGGCCCTTATTGTTATTTACTGGAATATTCAGCAATGCCCTTTACATCTCAACTATTTTTTCCAGATTAAAAAACTTCTCTACCTGTGAAACCTGAGCCACCTTACAGAACTGTACTACCACAATGGACTCCAATATGCTGAGTTTAGTTTCTGATGCACAGCCATCTTTCGGCTTTGATGGTTGTGGATGTGTCTCGTGGAGAGTGCACATGTGAATGGCGACATGAGGTGTGCATCTTCAAGTCACATGACACAGCCATAGGTCATGTAATAGAATGTGTTTTTTCTCATTCCATGAGGGACCCCATAGATAAGATGGCCACCTTGATAGAAATAGAGCTCTGGGACCCTAAGACAACAAATCACAAACTCATTTCAAAGTTATTGATACACAGAAGATTTTGTAGTATCTTATGGTATTGAATCAGCTTTAATCGCAACTTTTCCTTTCACTTGACAATATAAACTGTTTAGTCTCAGGGCTGCACAGCATCTTAAGTCACATAGCTTTGCTTGACTGTTTAATGATGATCTTTATGGTTACCTTTTGGGAAGTGCTTTGAACTCCCTTTCCAATAAAGGGAGAACTAAAAAAGACATACAGGCCATAATTTAATGGTCTCAGGATTTTATAGAGGCTAGAAGCAAAAAATCTGTAAAATATACAATTAGACTTGATGGGGGTGGGGGGTTCTCTGAAAAGAAAAGCGCAAATTACCTTAGTCAAATGCCCATATGAGTTTTGAGTTTTGTAAATTTTAGCTCTCTAACTTGCCCATTACCCACTTCTCAGCAATCTTTTTGATTTTCAAAGTATCCCAGAAGTTTCTTTGTAACTCTTGTAAAAAATAAAGTAAAAGATTCTATCCCAATTTTATTCACATCTAACACAGATATATAGGAAAAAATCTGTAAAATATTATTATAGTCCTTGGGCTCTGGAATTAAGGGAAACCTTTGTTTTTGTTGTTATTATTTTTCTACATATAATAGTTTCATACTATTATAAGTGAACCTAGAAGATAATTCTTAGCCCTCAGCAATTCCTTATGAATATAATTCATTTATTTTAAAACAAAACATTTATATTTAAAACAAAAACTTAGCTGGTAAAAGAAATATTAGATTTTATTGGAAATTCCTCAGTTCCAGTATGTTTTGCTTGTCAAGGGTTAATATACAATATTTACAACTTGCCTTTTTATGGTTCTTAAGGGACTTGGTCTTGGATTGTTTCATTATTGAGACGGAGTTAAAATTTTGGGAAAAGATAATTCCACTGCTCAGCAGGCTAGCTGCCTTCAGACTGGCTACATGAACTCCACGTTTCACCAACCTAGCCAAAGAATCAGTCAAAGCTGGTGGAATAAGAGAAGTCATAAATTTGATTTCTATATCCAAAATCACTTCTATGCTGGGCTGACCGCATATTGCCAGTCTGATTCGATTACAGGGTGATTTTCCCATGTGTTGTACTCAGCAGCCTGAAGTGTGCAACGTGTTGGTTGCAGTCTGATCCTGGGGGAGTATTTGCTTACTTTACAAGCAGCAACTCAATTTGACATAATCAATCCAAAAGGTAGTTTCTCCCTGGGGAAGCTGTTGTGCTAAACCCTCAGAGTTGTCCCAGGCCTGTCCCGAGGTACACTGACAAAGCCGGCACTGAGCTTGGGGTGCTATGCTGTTGGGGGGTGGATTTTGCTTCTCCCACACCCCTGACTCATTTCCAGTCAAACCTTTAATAACAATCTACAAGGAGGTCCTTATGCCCCAAAATGGTCTCATATTTATGATAGCTCTAATGTGGGGAAATACTCAACCTAAAGAGTCTATTAAAATGTTTTGCTTAGCCTTAGAATAATCATTTTTGTAATAATATTATTTCTACCACTCAGAACTTTAAAACTACTTTTAAGGCAACAGATCTCATTGAGTTTAATTTCAGAGATTGGCAAGGACCAGGCACTAGTGATTTTGTCTAGTAAATGAGGAAACCGAGGCCCGAAGAGAATCTACTGGGCTATCCCAGTTCATATGGGTAGTTCCTAAGACAGCTGGGATAAAAACCACGGTCCTGAATTCCAGAAACCCAATGCCCTCTCTACTGCCTCATTCCGCCCTTCTAATCCCCCTTCTAAATATTGGCTCAGAAAATGCTATAGTTGATATCGTTATTAACAATGAGAAGTAACATACCCAGCATTTTAAATGACAGTGAGTAAAAGTCAGGGCCAAGATTTAAATCCAGTTCTTTCTGACATCAGAGCCCAAGCTTTTAACTATTTAGTACCATCCCTGGATTTCTCAGTACTTTCTTTTCTTGGCAAAAAGTATAAAGCTATTTTTGAAGGGCTTGCAGCCTTGAAGGCTTAAATTATCCTACCTTATCTGACCAGCCTGTGATCCCATCATAATGCTTTCCTCCCTTCCCGGGCCCACAACAAAGTCAGAAATCCTTTTAAAATGTCCCTTTTGGTTTTCAGTAACTAACCCACTTAAGCCTATCATACACTAAATTCAGCTCTTTGGGGGATGGGATAGTAGCAAAACCAATAGAGTCCAAACAATAGGTTCAAGCACCGCTGGAGTGGTAGTTGCTAGGACAACACCAAAGGCCAGGGATGGCTGGGCAGAGGACTCTGGGAAAGACAAGAGCGTGGGGCCATCTGGGTCACCCACCAGATCCAGGCCGGCACAGCACATCATAAATAACCTCTCACACACCTCTCTACCAGCGCCAAATGGGTTTTGAGTGTATTTGGTTTGTTTTTAAAGAGGGTGTGAGCTAAAGGCTGTCATTTAAAATTGCCCAGATCCCATGTCACAAGAACAGGTGGGCTCAGATTTAAAACCAAATAAATGAGAGGCTGAACTTAACCAAAGCGAGACATTCTAGGGTGATTACTTTGCTTTGGAAAAGGATTACCCTTGAGACTCCTTAAAACAGTGATCTCCCTCACGGCAATTAAAATGTAAATCTCTCCATTCAAATGCGGTGAACGCACATGACCCTTCAGAAAAATGCTTGTTTTATTAAGCAAGGGATGCCTTGTAAAGAAAAACCAATTAAAGCTTTGGTTCTTTATTACAAATACTGAATAAGGCCTGCAAAGCTTTCTTTCCTGTGTTTACTTCTAAATGTTAAAGCTGTAATATAAGTGCCTCTATGGGGGAATTTTTTTGTTTTTTAAATATTACCCTACACTTTTTTCCTGTACCACACTTAGGAAAGCACAAGATCAGGAAGAGCTAGCAAACCCTTTGAGAGTACATCTTATCTGATGAAAACTCCTTCATCAGTAGATGGCGCTCTAGGAATGAGATTATCATATCAGCCAATGACTCCTGGCTAGAAAGCAAAACCTCACCAAGCATCAACTCCACCCTTTCTCGGGCATCTGCAAGAAAGAAATAGCTTTGCCCTACACTCCTGGGGGGCCCCTCTTCCCAAGCTGTACAGCTATGCACCCGCTGTTTGAGGATAATAATGTCCACACTGTAATATTCTTAGTATCACAGAACAGGAAGGCTAGAAGGGACCACTTGTGTTAATGGCTTAGCTTGCGGCCTCATGGTCCTGGAATGGCAACGTTGTCAAAACAGCCTTCAATGCTGTCATTTTCTTGGTGGGGAAGTTGCTACCCTGAAATTTAAGAACTGATCACCCAAAGTTGCCCAGCTAGTTCTTAGCTCATCCAGGGCGAAAACCCTAGTGGGCTGGCTTTCCAGCTTTTTGGAGACCCTTGTGGGACATGGTGTAGAGTGAATGTTCTCAGCACTTTATGGGGAGACCTTGGCCTGCTTGGTTGAGGCTGGGGTTCAGGCAGAGCTCATTGTGAGTGAAGGAAGTTAAAACATCTAGGATTTTCTTTCTCTGTTCTTTATACTCACAACTACCACCCTAGCAAGACTTATTATAAATGGCAGGTACTGAGTCGTTTTCTCCAAGCTCTTTTTTTTGCCTTTACCTTTGCCAAAATAAGATTTTACTTAGAAAGTCATTTGAAAGACACTGAGTAAGGAAACCTAAGACTGGTCAATTATAAATTTGTATTCTTTCCAACCTCACCAATGTTTTTTTGTGATGCCAAAAAGTTGCTTTCTTTAGTAATTCTTATTTTTAGCTTCTTGGAGAAGAGATCTTTTCCCATAAGCCATCTTTACTTTTTTTTTTTTTTTCCAGGAAACAGAGTATTAGTTGGAGATGGATATGTTTTTAAAAAAACATCAAGGATGTTCTGATGTGTTCAACAAAGTGGGAAGGCTCAGCCAAAGGAGAAATGGAAAGGTTCTCCAGTATTTGCTTGTCATCTTGCTGCAACCAAAAATCCACAAGTGGAAATGGCATCCAAGAATATGGTCCTATACAAAGATATTCTGTCTTTGCATCATGTGTGCTAATCATCAGTCCTCCCTCCAGGACACAGCTCCTCCTCTGGACCTCGACCTTGAAAGGAGGTGGATGTCTTTGGTGTCAGTTCCATCACAATGTATCAAGCAAGTAGCCCTATTACTTGTGGGCCTCAGGACCATAATGTGACAAGTGGTGGCATCATCAGAACCCAGAATGGAGATGGAGCCATCCTCTGGCAAGGTCACTGCAAGGTCTCTTTGATGAGCATGCAGAACGCCCTGGGGTCCCACTTGTTGAGTAGACTGACTTCTGAGGAGCTTGGCTCTTTTCTCTAGAGGTGGGTGGGCTCGTACAAGGCCCTCTGCAGACTGCAGCACTTGCTGCTCCTCGATGACCAGCAGTGGCATCAAGGGGTGGTTCCCGGGCAAGCCCAGGCAGGTGGTCCCAGCTCCAGCCACCCCTTCTCCTAGGGCTGCTGTGCCCTGCTGTGCCTTTCCAAGCTAATTTTTTTTTCAGATAACTTATTTTTGTCAATCAAAGCAAAATTTTCACCGTAACCCAGATTCAAAACCCTAGAGTCCCTATTGGCTACCCCTTTTAACATGGATTCAGTGTATGTCTGGAAACGTTCTAAGCTTCACAGTGTGGAAGTTAACAAAACACACAAAATTCTCTGCTTTCATAAGGGAAATATCTCATTAAATAGAACAAACAAGTCAATTATATAGCATGTTAGGGGAAAAAAGCAGAAAAGAGGGATATAAAAAATATTAGGGAGGGAATGAAAATTGGGTAAGGGAAAGCCTCACTGAGAAAGTAACTTTTTTTGCTAAGATGGAAAAAAGGGAGGGAGCTGCTCATGAAGCAATCCAAAGGAAGAGCTTTCCACGCAAAGGGAACAGCAGGTGTGAAGGCCCGGAATCATGGTCAGGTCTGGAGTTTTAGGAACAACAAGGAGGCCAGGAGATTTTTTTTCTTTTATCAGTATGTCCCCCTCTCCCCCATTCATTCCTATTGTCATCTCCTTAGGTGAGGTCTCCAAACCTGGGTTCTTACCATTCTCCACTAACTGGTCTTCTCACTCTCAGTGTTCCCAAGCTGTCCTCCACTGCCAGATCTTTCAAATAAATTGAGACATGTCACCTAACGTGATGTGGTCTCCGGATTGCATTCTGGAAAAGAAAAAAAGACATTAGAAGAAAAACTGGTGAAATCCAAATAATGTCTGGAGTTTAGTTAATAATAATGTACCAATGCTGGTTTCTTAGTTGTGATAAATATGTTAACAACAGGGAAAACTGGGGGAGGGGAATACGTGAACTGTTTATACTATCCTTGCAACTTTTCTGTAGATCTAAAGTTATTCTAAGATATAAGGTTATTTTAAAAATGCTCTTTTTGATATGTCACTCACCTGTATGTATCTTGAATGACTCCCTAATGCATTTGGGATGAAGTCAAAACTCTTAGCCCAGCATTTAAAGAGACTTATATATAGTTGGGCATTCTTCAACAAGTATTTTTTGGATTACCAACACTGTCCTAGACACTGTTAGATGACGAGTGGTAAATAAAAGTGACATGGTCTCCCCTTCAGGAAGCTTATAGACTAGTGGGGGAACTCCAGAAAGGAAACAAGCAATTGAATTACAAGGTGATGGGTCCTAGGATAGAGGATAGAGAACGTGCAAAGTGCAGTGGGAGCCCTGGTAGGAGTTAGGGAAGACATCCTGGCAGAAGTGATGTCTAAGCTGAAACTGAAGAGATGAATAGGAATCAGCTGGATGCGGGGAGTCGTGGGAGGTGAGGAGAGAACAGACAGGGGAAAATTCTAGCATGCAGTAAAGACCTACAAATCCCCAAGTCTCAATCTTCTTTTGAGCCAGACTAGCGGGCTTATTGTCTTTGGAATCCACATTGTTCATTCTACTTTTGTGGTGTTGTTGATGATTCCCTACTTTACCAGGCCTAGTCTCCCAAATCTGGACAATCTTTTTAAGACTCAGTAAAAATGCCATTTCTTTTTTGAAGTCTTGGGCTTCATATGCCCCAGATCCATGTGCTCATTCTCTACTTTGAACTCCTATAACATCAGAGACCATGCCTTTCATCTGCTATTTAATAATCCTCTACTTTGATTTGTTACTTCTCTTTGACTTGGGTGTGTGTGGTCACAACTAGTATCACGAGCCACAAAAAGTGGGAGCTGTGTCTTACTCACACAGTGCTTTGCAGATTGATGAGAGAGGCAGCTTCCTCATCCAACAAATGAAAGTGAGAAGATCTTCCCCCGAGGAGACTTGTAAGGATTACACAAGTTACTGTAATTAAAGCCTTTAGTTCAGGGTCTGGATGCATTGTCTCCACTTAATAAAAGGTCATAGTGATTTTGCAGTTACTGGAAAAAGCATTGGACTTCTAGTTTAACTTATTTGCTTTGTGACCTTGGACAAGTCATCTAACATGACTCTTAGGCCTCTCTTTTCTTATCTGTAAAGTGGGATAATAATAACTGACCTTGTAGTCTGGTTTTGAGGCTCAAATTTATAATAATGTGTGTGCAATCAGTTCTTTGAAGTGTCTCAATCCATTTGGGTATAATAAACATGAAGCAGTTTTATTTTACCCAGTGACTACTTCCAACTGTGCTATGCTGTGTTCCTCTTTTCCCCTGGGCTGGGCTCCTTTGGCAATAACTTGGACAAATTTAATAACTTTCTAGTCATCTTGGTGAGGCCAACAGTCTTGTTTCAGAGTTTAAGACACAGTTTTGCTCATTTCTATGACCCCAATATCAAGCTGGATGAAAAGTTCTGTCCTTCCCCTCTTTTTCCCATTCCCGGCTCCATGGCAGATCACTCTCTCTGTGGCCCTGGGGGGTTGGAGTGGAAGGCCAGGGATGGCTGTGGGGAACTGCCTGCCCCTCTTCTCATGAGCTCCTCTGTAGTTGAGGGCAGGGAGGAGGATTAGGGGACGCAGAGGTATTCTTCTGCAATTGTCCACTAGGGGGCAGTGTAAGGGAGGCATCTTGTGTTTCCTTCCAGTTCTGCCTGTATCTATTTTGATGTGAGTGACCTCTGCTGGAGTGGTGGGTGGTCTCCCTGCAGGTGGAGCATACATGATTTTCAGTCTGCCACTGAGAACCCCTTCCCCAGACGGCATCCTGTCACTTAGCCCAGCAGTCATCTGGGCTGTTCAAAGATTCCTGCTCTTCCTTTCCTGGAGCCACAGAAGTTTCCAGGACTCTGTTCTGCATCATCTGAAGGCCGTGGAGAACTGGGCTGGAGTGGGGCTTGCCCTGATCTTCTTCCCAACCAAACCACCCTGCACCATGGATGTTTCCAGCCTTGTGGGTCTGGGGCCATTCTTCCACCTTCAAAAATAGTCACGTGAGCACCAGTCTTTTTCCAAAAGCTCCCACATCTAAGGCTGCATCCATCAAGCATCCACTCTCCTTTCTCATGATCGGGAGAAGAATGAAAAGATTGATGGGCTATTCCTAGGCTCCCAGAATGCTCTTCAGGATCTCTCTCAACAAAATATGTTGGGGGCAGCTTAATGGGGGGCCCAGTGGGTAACACAGCTCAGCAAACAACTCACTAGGGAGTGGGAGGCTCTGTTCTTAAAAGTACCCTTAACCTTCCCAAGAGGTTTTCCTGGGTCAGGGGAGTGAATGGCTCTCACCAGAAATGCTGCATTTCCTTCAAGGCTGAAGCTCTTTTGGTCTCCCCGGTTCTCTTATGGTTGTTGAGGAGTCCTATGTGAGGGGTGACAGGTGATGGTTGGGGATAGTTGCGCCAGTTCTAGGGCATCTTCAGCAAGCCCCTCAGGGAGGGAGCTGATCCTAATGGCTGGTGGCTCCTGGGAAGCTTGAACTTAGGATAGGAGAGTATCTAGCATCTTTTGTCCTCAGATTTGGACCTCAGCCCTAATTCTAGGCAAAAATCAAACCCAACATCTAGCTCCATATTTGAAAATGCTTTGTGAACAACACAACATTATGCAATGAAAGGCATTAGTCTCAGCCCTGCTTGTGTTATTATGATTTAGGCACTGTTTATTTGTTCTGTACATACTTTTCAAATTCTGCCATGTACAGGTGCTGATTTAGGTAATGGAAAATATAGAGGTGAATGATATAGACAAAGTCTCTGCAATCATGGGAGGTGAACAATAAGTAAGTAAGCAGTTATATGAACTAGATAATTTCAGTTTTTACTAAAGAATATGAAGGAACTTCATATTCTTTGTGAACAAGCAAGGTTCAGTGGAGAGGTAGGGAGCTTTGGCAGAGGGCACTAAGTTAGGTTGGATGCTGTGCTGGTTTGGATATATTATGTCTCCCAGAAAAAGCCATGTTCTTTAATGCAATCTTGTGGGAGCAGATGTCTTAGTGTTGATTAGGTTGCAATCTTTTGATTGAGTGTTTCCATGGAGATGTGACTCAATCAACTGTGAGGGAAATACTTGATTGAATTATTTCCATGGAGATATGGACCCCAGCCATTCTGGGTGGGCCTTGATTTAATCACTGAGTCCTACAAAAGAGCTCATAAACAGAAGGAGCTAGGAGCAGCTGAGAGAGACATTTTGGAGACTGCCACTGAAAACAGACTTTTGCTGAAACTTTGGAGATGCTAGCCCAGAGTTTGCTCTAGAGAAGGTAAGAGAGGAGAAAATTCCCCAAGAGCAACATTTTGAAGAATGCACAGAAGTTGAGAGAGGAGCTGGAACAAAACCTGGGATCAGCAGACAACAGCCAAGTGTCCTCCCAGCCAACAGAGGTTTTCTGGATGCCACTGGCCTTCCTTTGGTGAAGGTATACTCTTGTTGATGCCTTAATTTGGACATTTTCATGGCCTTCAAACTGTAAATTTATAACCAAATAAACCCCTTTTATAAAAGCCAATCCATTTCTGCTATTTTGCATAACAGTAACATTAGCAAACTGGAACAGTTGCTCAAGGAAGATCTTACTGAGGAAGGTGATGTCTGAACTGACAAGATGGAGCTAAGAGTGGGATGGGGAGAGCGTATTCTAGGCAGAAAGCCAGTAAATGCAAATGGCCTGTTTTGATTTGCTAAAGCTGCCAAAATGCAATATACCAGAAATGGATTGGCTTTTACAATGAGGGGTAATTTGTTCACAAATTTACAGTTGTAAGCCCAAGAAAATGTCCCAATTAAGGCATCAACAGGATGATACCTCCTCTGAAGAAAGGCCAATGGCATCTGGGGTTCCTCTGTCATGTGGGAAGGCACATGGCTGGAGTCTGCTGGTCTTCTCCTGGGTTTAGCTTCTAGTTTCCATGGCTTTCTCCAAAAATCTCTGGGCTTCTGTCTTAGCTTCTCTCTTAGCTTCTCCCAGGGGCAAACTCTGGATTACATAGCTTAGCTTCTCTCCAAAATGTCTCTCTCAGCTTCTCTCTTTAAGTATCTGTGTGTTCTTACTTAGCTTCTCCAGGGAAAACTCTGGGCTTCATCTCTTAGCTTAGCATCTCCAAACGTCATTCTGTCTGCATCTCCAAGCTTCTGGGTCTGGGTTGCTTCTGAGCTCTCTTTCTCTCTCCCTGAGCTCTCTTAAGGTCTCCAGTAAACTAATTAAAACCCACCTTGAATGGGTGGGGTCACATCTCCATGGAAACAACCTAATCAAAAGTTTTCATCCACAAGTCTGCACCCACAAGATTGGATTAAAAGAACATGGTGTTTCTGGGGTACATAACAGTTTCAAGCTGGCACATGACCTAAGGGAGAAGTGTGGCAGATTCCAAAAACTGACAGAAAGTTTCTGTGGTCAGGGCTTAGAGAGGGAGAGAGGCAAGAGGGTAGGGCAGGCAAGTATATAGGGCCCAATGTGTATGGGGTTTTGTATGGTATGGTCAGGAATTTGGGTTTATTTCCAAGTGCAAAGGAAGGTCACTAGAAAATATTAAGGCACAGAGGAGTGACATGGACTAATTTACATTATAAAAGGTCTCCTGAGAAAGGAGAATGGACCTGAAGGCAGTAAGAATAGAAATAAGGATCAGTTAAGAAACCTGACATTAACTGACCCAGACAAGAGATTGTGATGTCCTGGACCAGAGTCCCTTAATGTCCCTTAACTAGTGACCGCTTAGGGCCCTCCATTTTACACAGCCTGAAGCCATCAGCTTTGCCACTTGGATTCTGTACTTTGTTTTTCATATATAGGCATAGCAAATATTTTTTAAAAATAAAAAATTGGAATGGATTTGTGATATGTTTTGCAGTTATAGCTGGCTAGGATTGCTGGTGAATTAAATGTGGTGGAGGGAGGAGGCAGTTAGAAGGAATAGGAGACTCAAGGATGGAGCCTAGATTGGGAGCTTGAGCTTCCGGATGAATGTGTCACTTATCAAGACACATTTAGTAAGTAGAGACTGGGAAAGGAGCAGATTTCCAAGGGGGAAACCAAGAGTTCCTTTTTGGACTTGTTATGTTTGAGATGCAGAGTAGGAAGTTGGGTAAATGAGCTTGGAATTTGGTTGGAGATGTGAGGGCTAGTGATAAGAAGTTAGGAGTCATCCGGAAATTTAGCGTATTGATGGAGAGGCATGGAAAACCAGGACCTAGCTCAGGAACACTCCAACGCATGGGGATGGAGAGGAGGAGGAAGAGCCAGAAGTAGAAGCTGAGAAGAGGCCAATGGGGCCAAGGAGAAAATTCAGAAGACAGCGCTATCACAGAAGACAAGAGAGAAGAGAGCTTCAAGAAGTAAGGGCTGTTAACTATCTTAGATTTACCAACATAGATGTCATTGGTGACCACAAAAAGAGCATTTTCTGTGGGGTGAGTGGGGATAGAAGCTTTGCCCTGGTGGGTTGTATAGAAATTCAGATATAAGGAAGTAGAAAGCACAATGATGGAAAACTATTCTAAATGATGGTCTCCACCCTCATCTACACCAGGGTGCCTTTTTAAGGCATTTCTTCCTTTTTATGATGTCCTTTCTTCTCCCCACTACCTTTCCAGGTTGGACTTAGAGACTAAAAGAAGTTACATAAACTGACCCCAAACAAATAATTGTTAAGTTGCAAAGAAGAATCTTGGAATTGGTCTACATCTAACTCCAAATTCCATACACTTAAGTATTGTACTGTATAGTGGCACATTTGTAAACCATTTTCCTCCAACCCTCATTTTAATAATACATCATGAGCATTTTCTCATAACATTAAAAACTCCTCATAATGTAGTTTTTGTGACCTTTGCATAACTTTTTTTGGCAATTGAAAACAGTGTGTGGGCAATATCTTTTTGCATATAATTTTTGTCTGGCTTTCCAATTATTTGTTTAGAATATTTTTGGAATGAAATTACTGGTTAAAATTATAGACATTTTTAAGGCTTTTGATTCTTAAGGCCAGGTTTCTCCCCATAGTGTTCTCTAACTCCTTAATTTATGTTGCTTCTTGCCAAAGAGATTGCATGATTTATGATTTATGAAGTCACGCATCATTTCTAGACTTCTGCAGGTCCTCTTGCATCACAAGGTATAGCTGTGTGTACACAGCAGGAATATAGTAAATAGTTGAGTTGGTTGGAATGGAGCTGGACTGAATATCTTGGGATGCCTTATTTGTATGGAGGAAATGAGACCCAGGAGGGTAATGGCTAGATAAGATGCGGAGACTGTTGAGTTCAACCAGCTTTTGACCCATGTAATTAAGTAAGGAAAAAGTGCACATAAAACCAGAAATATGTCAAACGTTTACAGTGGCTATTTCTGGCCAGAAGCCCTTGCGGACACTGTCAGTTGGCTTTTCTTATGCCCATATCCCGCCCCTCATCCATTATCTCCTTAACTCATCTACAACCCCTGTTCTTCATTACTTTGCAGCCAGCAGTGGCCGTGTGACACAGTTCTGTTCAGTGATGGCCATGTGACACAGCTCTGTTCCATGATGGCCATGTGACACAGTTCTGTTCAGTGATGGTCATGTGACACAGTTCTGTTCAATGAGATGAAAGCAAAGTCCACTGAGAAGGGCTTTCAGAAAAGCCCTTATTTTAAAAGGGCCAGATTTAGCTGGCATGCCTGTTTCCAATTTTTCCTCCCTTCTTCCTTATCAGTCACTGTATGATGCCTGAGGGTGCAGCAGTCTTCTTGAGACCACAAAGATCCAGGCATTAAGAAAAAATTCAACTTGTTAAGGCTGGCAGGGCACTAATATAACAACTGTAATGACACACATTTGCTTTCAGCCTACACTATTCCAGCAATATTAAACTATTAATACTTTTGATAGTCCTAGGAGGTAGAAGCTATTATTTTCACCTCCACTTTACAGAAAAGGAAACTGCAGAACAGAGAGGTTAAATAACTTTCCCAATGTCACACAGCAATAAGTAGCAGAACCAACATTTGGAGCCAGGCAGCCTGGTGCCAGTATCCCTGCAATTACGCACTGCACTGTACTGTCTGTCTAGATAAATAGACTGAGCCTGGGTCCCTGGTGACATTTTTGAGCATTTGCACCTTCTCTGGACTACCTGTATTTGGATTTCTATGTATCAAAAATAAATCTCTTTTTGCTTGTATTTCTTATGTGTGAAAAACCAACCTCTATTTTTTAAGCCCCTATTATTCAAGTATTCTGTTACATGTAGCACAATACAGTCCTGAAACCAAAGCAATGGTGTAGCTGATACTCCAGATTACTTTTATGTGGCTTTGTAGTCATCATATTTTCCTCCCTAGACTTTAGCTTAATGAGGGCAGGGACCACAGCAATCCTGTGTATTATTGTACCTTCAACCCTTAGCACAGTGCCTTGTACACATTAGATGCTCAATAAATATGTTCCGAACAAATGATGACTAAGCCTATAAATGAATGGTAGCTAAGATGGCAATAAATTTAATCTCCTGATCATGCTTTACTTACTTAGTATGACACTAACCTGCATCCTCTCTGGATAGGCTACCTTGGAGACAGGACTGGAGTTCTGTGGTTCGTGGCAAAAAAATCTGTACAAGCTCAGCATGAAAAATCTACTATGAATAAATCACCAAGTCCATGGGCTATCACAAGGTGAGTGTCTTTTGGGTTTTTCGTTTGCCTTGCAGACTTCTGTCCCCTTTCAGTCCTGTCTTTAGCTATCAGTTTCTTTCTTTTAATTCTATACCACCTCTAACAGCAATTTATCCTTCTGATTTATGTATTTCATATATACTCTTATCTTCTTCCTTGTCTCTCCTTATTTCCCTGGATATTCTGCATGATTCCTTTCCACTTCTGATAGACTGATTTCTCTAAGGTATAGAGAACTGTTTGCTCCCCTATAATGTACCCTGCTTGTGCCATCCTCACTACTCATTTCAATTTCCTAGTGTGATTTATCCAGCAATCAGACCATTTCCCAAAATTGGCTTTGTAGAAAAACTTAATGTGTTTGTCCTACCCCTTCAGAGACTGCTCCTCATTATTATCCAGAGAAGCTCAGGTCTCCATTTTGCTGACCCGTCATTTGGACCGGATCAGCTGCATGAGCCATATTGTTTAATACCGAATTGAGCCATTAATTCCAGAGCAATGTGCAAAATGGGGAGGGAGCCGTGTGCCTCCTCTGAAGGCAGGAGGGGATCTGCTTCTTCCCTCTCATACTGCTTGTTTTTATTCCCTGTGATACAGCAGGGAGGGCACTTGGAATCAGGTGACCTGGGGCCTCACCTCTGCTCAAGACATTGGTTGTGAGCAAGTCACTGACTCTCTTTGGGCTTCAGTTCCCTTATCCCCAGAGTGTTGAATGCAGTGAACCCTAGGATATCATCCATCCCTGTATTTTATGATAAGGGATTCATTTTAAAATTATAATTATAAAAATTCTTATTCATTTTTATAAATAATAAATGACAAAATAACTAAAAAATCAATATTACAAAGTTAACTTCACTCAACTATCAAGAAACAGGCTCTGAGCTTCCTTATAAACATTTATTATAAAATTAATTGAGTCATTTTATAGGTCTATTTTTTAGTTTAGAAAAATAAACATCAAGGGTACAATGACAGCTTATGTCATAAATACAGGATTCAAGCTTAGATTAAGGGCAGGAATCAAGAACATTGGGGTCAAATCCAAACCATCACTTGGATGCACGTTTTAGTCTCTTAGGCTGCTTTATGCAGTAACCATGAAATGGTTCAGCTGAAGCAAAGGGAATTTATTCGCTCATGGTTAGAGTCTGGGAAATGTCCAAATCCAGGCACCATCAGGGCAATGCTTTCCTCCGAAGACCAGCTGCCGGCAGTCCTTGGCTCCTCTGCCACACGGTGAGGCACATGGCGGTGTCTGCTGGCCTCTCCCGTCTCTTCCGGGTTTGGTTGATTTCAGCTTCTTGCTTCTGTGGCTCTCTCTCTCTGTCTCTCTCATTCTCTCTCTCTCTTCATTCCATTTATAAAGGACTCCAGCAAGATGATTAAGACCCATCCTGAATGAGGTGGGTTATGCCTTAACTGAAGTAGCCCCATCAAAAGGACCTATTTACAAGGGGTCCGTATCCACAGAAACGGATTAAATTTAAGACCATGTTTTTCTGGGGCACATACAGCTTCAAACCACCACAGGGAGGAAGAGGGGAAAGATCTAAGAGGCAAAATTTGTTTTTGTCTTTCCTTATTCTGCCACTTGGGTTCTCCCTTGTTTCCTGACCCCCACATTCTGCCCTATTTCCTCTCACCTCAACAAATATATTTTTTTACAATTATAAATAAAAGTAGCATATATTGTTTTGTAGGAGATTTATTAAATTACGAAAGTGTATGTTGTCTCCTTGTTCTCCCATGATCGTATTCTGGTATGTTCAGCCTTCCCGGGTTACAGTTGTCTCACTGTGGTTCCAGGTCATCATCCAATGTCACCCTCTACTCCAAGTTTTCTTGCAGGCAGTGGTGCCAATGTGCAGGCCAGGTGGAGCGACATGGAAACGCAATCACACGATTTGTTATTTACATGGACTCCAGAAGACAGTAGGAGGAATGAGGGCCCCACAGGGAATCTAGAAACTCTTGAGTGCCCAGGTTCAATTTAAGCTGTTTCTGTGTGACTCACACGTGCTCCCTCTGCTACACAAACTCCTCCCAGTTCCCTCCTGACCTTCTGTGAAAGGGAAGCCAGTTAGACTACATGTGGCTCTCTTTGCTTTATTTCATGGATTTTCCCCATCATGAGGTAGAGATCTTGTACCTGAGGTGAGGCTGTCCTCGGGATGCTGCCCACAGAAAGTCTGTAAGCAGCAGAAACAGAAAACTCTTGGCCTTGAAGTGCAGGTGCAGACAACAGATTACCCAGTGCAGAATTTCAAGACCTAGAACCTGGACCTTAAGCTTAGATGACCTGTGTGGCTAAGAAGCAGAATTTCTGCTTTGTGGTAATATTAGTTGCTTCTGGTTTGGCTGTGGCTGGGAGTGTAGAAGTCTTTGGCCCTACAATTCTGTGCTCTTTTGACCTGCAGACACGTCACTCATTGTAGGCTAACTTCAGGGACCCCTCTTAGAGATGAGAGGAATGGAGAGCTGAGTCCGTTCTCCTGCACTCTTGTCTTTTTAATGCTCTTTGTGTGGCTTCAGGAGTAATCCTAAGTAAAATTTTGGACTGAGTTTCAGGTGTCATTCTCTCCTATTCTAGAACCCAGATCACACTTTATGCTCTGGATAACCATATGAGGTAACTGCAAGTACTGCACCTGTCGGTTTCACGTAGACCTGCTGCTCCATTTGGTCAAACTGCAGCTGCTCTTGGCTACCTCACCTTTGTGGTCATAAGGATGCAGATATTCTGTGGTTTCCATTTTCCCCCACTACTTTGTCTGTTTTTCCACAAGGTCTCCATGTCCTGTCCACATTGCCTTGATTTAGACCCAATTTTGGACAAATTCGAGATGCAGAAGTAGAATACGCAGTTTGATATAGGAGTCTGGAGTTCAGGGGAGAAACTCAAGTTGGAGACAGACCTTGAAAGCCATTAGTACATGGATGGAATTTAAAGCATAGGAGAGTGCAGGTGCAAAATCCAAAGTAGGAAGTTTTACGAATTGCCTCTTCCATTAGAAAAATGAAAGCACTGGAAAAAGAGAGTAGAATTAACTGGATGGAAACCCTGGAACCAGGATGGACATTTAGAACAACTATAGAAGTGCAGAGGAAGTGAGAGGATGCCGAGAGGTCAGCTTTTGTAAGTAAAAACAGAAACCAGTGGCCACCTCCCCTTGGTGAGCCCCGCAGCAATGGCTGCAGAGATGGCTGTGGCTGTGACACCATGGCCAGATTTCTGGGAGTGGCCAGCTGGGGCCAGGGCTGGAAGATGAAACCTCCTTTTTTAAAAATTGAGTTTGAAGGTTGAGGATTGAGTTTGGTTTGGGGGATCCACGAGGGATCAGTGCAAAAGCTGGCCTCAGTTTTGGCCCTCTGGGCAGCAGCACTTCCAGTCTCCCACCAGCATCCACCTGGATATAGGGAGCTAGTGATTTTATTTTCCTTTGTGTGTGTGGGTGTTTCCTGGTCTGGCAGACCTCTGAGGCCACAGAATAGACTCTGGCCTTAGTTTTAGCCCTCTCTGATGCAGCCACTTCTGCCCTTGCTCCAGCATCTACCAGGACTTAAAGGCCCAGTGCACTTTCTCAATAGTTGGATTTCTGCTTTCTCTTTCCTGTGTTGTTTAGTCTAGCAGATCCCTGAGGGCTAGCATAGACACTAGCCTCAGTTTCTCTCAGGAGCAGCATTTTCTGGCCTTAAACCTGCATTTACAGGGACATAAAAAGCCAGTGCACCTCTCTCTTGTTCTTGTTTGGTTGATTGGTTTTTTTCTCTCTCTGTTTTTGTATTTTTGGGTCTGGAGGATCCCTGAGGGATAAGCAGGGATGCTGGCCTAGGTTTCATCCTAGAAAGCAGTCGCTTCTGGCTTCCCACTGACACATAGCAAGAGACTTGTAGAGGCAGTGCACTTCACTTTTTTTTCCCTTGTTTTATTTTCTTGGTGTGTGTATGTGTGTGTGTTTTGGGTTGGGAGGGGTTTGTCTGTTCATTAGTATTTTTTTTTTCTTTTTCTTTTTCCTCTCTGTCTCTCTTTCCTTCCTTTTTTTTCTGTTCTTGTTCTCAGTTTGGTGGATTGAGTGAGTGATCACGATATAATACTCAGAAAGTCCAGTTCTCAACAAAAAAATGACAAAACATTCAAGGATACAGAAAAGTATGGCTCAGTCACGGGAAAAAAATAATTCAGTGGTAAATATTCTGGGGGAAGCATGGTCTCTGAAATTACTAATCAAAGATCTTAGAACTCTCATAAATAGGAACAATGAACTAAAGGAAAACGTGAACAAAGAACTTAATGAAATCAAGAAAATAACATGAACAAAATGAGAATTTCAGTAATGAGATAGAAATTATAAAGAAAAACCAAATGGAAGTTCTGGAACTCAAAAGTACAATAACTGAAGTTAAAAATTCAATAGAGGGGCTTGTTCTAATTTGCTAATGCTGCCAGGATGCAAAATACCAGAAATGGATTGGCTTTATAAAGGGGGTTTATTTGATTACACTGTTACAGTCTGAAGGCCATAAAGTGTCCAAGGTAATTCATCAACAATCAGGTACCTTCACTGGAGGATGGCCAATGGCATCTGGAAAAGCTCTGTTAGGTGGGAAGGCACATGGCTGGCATCTGCTCCAAAGTTCTGGTTTCAAAATGGCTTTCTCCCAGGATGTTCCTCTCTAGGCTGCAGCTTCTCTTCAAAATGTCACTCTCAGTTGCTCTTGGGGCATTTGTCATCTCTTAGCTTCTCCGGAGCAAAAGTCTGCTTTCAAAGGCCATCTCCAAAATGTCTCTGTAAGTTGCAGCTCCTCTCTCAGTTCCTGTACGTTATTCAAAGTGTCCCTCTTGGAGCAAGCTTGCTCCTTCTGTCTGAGCTTATATAGTGGTCCAGTAAACTAATCAAGGCCCATGCTAAATGGGCGGAGCCAAACCTCCATGGAAATTATCCAGTCAGAGTTATCACCTACAGTTGGGTAGGTCACATCTCCATGGAAACACTCAAAGGATTCCAAGCTAATCAGCACTAACATGTCTGCCCCACAAGATTACATCAAAGAATATGGCTTTTTCTGGGGGACATAAACAGTTAAACTGGCACAGGGCTCAAGAGCAGATTGGAGGAGGCAGAAGAAAGGATCAGTGAACCTGAAGGCAACACAATTGAAATTGTCCAGGTTGAGGAGCAGAAAGAAAAAAGAATGAATAAAATAAAACAGCAGAGCCTGAGGAACCTGTGGGACAGCATGAAGTATACAGTGTACATATTGTAGGAGCTCCAAAAGGGGAAGAAATAAAGGGTTAGAAAAATATTTGAAGAAACATTGGCAGAGCACTCCCCAAATCTGATGAAAGATATGAATATCCAAATCGAAGATGCTCTATAAATGCCTAGTAGGAATAACCCACATGAACTACTCTGAGACACATTTGCTCAAATTGTTCAATGTGAGGACAAAGAATCCTAAAGACAGCAGGAGAGATGCAACATGTCACATGCAAGGGATCCTTGATAAGGTTAGCATCTGATTTCTCACGGCTTCTAACCATGGAGGCCAGAAGGCAGTGGGAGGACATATTTAAACTGTTGAAAGAAAAAGCTGCTATCTGAAAATAAAATAGCTGGTGAAGTTGTCCTTCAAAAATAAGAGGCAAATTAGACATTTCTAGACAAACAAAAACTGAGGGAGCTCCTTACCACTAGACCTGCCTTATAGGAATTACTAAAGGGAGTCCTTCATATTGAAAGGAAAGGACACTAGACAGTATCTTGATGCTGGATGAAGAAATAAAGATCTCTGATGTAAGTAACAATTTGGGTAAATATATATACCAGTATTATTTCATTTTTCATTTATAATGCTGTCTTTTACTTCACATGCATAAAAACAAGTGTAAATCTTTTTTACTGGGCACACAATGCACAAAGATGTAATTTGTGACATGAACAACATTAAAGGGAGGGAGGAAGGAGTATAGTTACTGTGTATGTGTAGACTATTGAAGGTGAGTTAGAATCAACACATACCATATTGTGAAAGAAGGGAACACACTCTGTCCTCAGTGTCTGTGCAAAAAGAAAGTTTTATTCTACTTATTTTTACATGTCTTTATAGCATACAAGGTATTCTCCTACATGACTGTCCACAGGTATGTCAGGGAGGGGTACATTCTCTCTAAAGCCATGAGGTGTATTTACATAACTTTAGTCTTAAGGGACAATTTCTTTGGGGGCTAGACAGGAAACAGCAGGGGCAGGGGGCAGGAGGCAGGAGACAGGAGCACAGAAGGAGCCCAGCAAGAGCTCAGAGATTATTCCCTCATCTAAATTGCTGTCTGCTTTCAGACATGCAAGGCTTTTGGCCTCTCCCTAGCTCCAGTGTCCGCCTTCAGACATCTGTAGCTTTGGGGAGGCCCTGCTCTATAGTTTGTTAAGCCAGGGGGCCTTCTGTGTCTCCACACCATATTGTAATAGATTTGGTATGCTAAATGCAATCCCTATGGTAACCATAAAGAAATCTAAACAATCTACACAAAAGGAAAGGATGAGTGATTCAAAATGGCTCATTAAAAAAGATCATCTAAACAAAAAGGAGGGAAATAAAGGAGGAAAGGAGGGACAAGGTATAAGACTTACAAAAAAAATAATTAGCAAAATGGCAGAAGTAAATCTTGCCTTAGCAGAAATTTCTCTAAATATAAATGGATTAAATTCTCCAATCAAAAGGCAGAAATTGGTAGAATAGTTAAAGAAACATGACCCAATTATATGCTGTTTGGATCTTAGATCCAAAGAAACAAATAGGTTGAAAGGGAAAGAATGGAAAAAAAAAAATTCAAGCAAATAGTAATCAAAAGAGAGCAGGGTGGCTATATTATTGCCAGATAAAATAGACTTCAAGTCAAAAACAAAGAGACAAAGAAGGAGATTATGTATAGATAAAATGGTCAATTCAACAACAAGATATAACAATTATAAACTTATATGCACCTAACAGCAGAGTGCTAAGGTATATGAAGCAAACTTTGACAGAATTGAAGGGAGAAATAGCTAGTTAGGGCAATAATAGTTGGAGATTTCTATATATCACTTTCAACACTGGATAGAACATCTAAACAAGGTCCAATAAGGAAGCAGAGGACCTGAACACCACTATAAATCAACTAGATCTAACAGACATATATAACCCAACAATGGGAGAATACACATTCTTTTCAAGTGCATCAAGGAGAGACCTATGTTAGGGCTCAAGAGAGGTGTAAATAAGTTTTAAAATATTGAAATCATAAAAAGTAACCTTTCTAACCACAATGGAATGAAGATAGAAATCAATAGCAGGAGAACTGGAAAATTTACAAATATGTGGAAATTAAACAGCATACCCTTAAACAACCAATGGGTTACAGAAACAATTACAAGGGAAATTAGAAAATACTTAGAGACAATGAGGATTTAGTTATAGAAAAATAATCTGTATTTCTGAACCAATGAGCTAGGACTAAAAATTCTAAACACTCTACACTTACATGTATGCCAAAATTTAAAAGGAATTTTTTGCTTTCATGTTAAGCGAAAAGCATTGCTGGTAGTCTTGTTCCACAATCTCTTTCCAGCCACTCTGAGAGAAACAGAGAGAAGCACAGCAGAAAGAAAAAGGAAGAGAGAATACAAGAGGCAGACTGGCATTATTTGTGTCCAGGCTTCTGAAGTAAGAAATAATTATTTCCCCCTTTTGTAAACTGATGCCTAGTTCTGATTTTGTCACTTGCAACCTAAGTGTCCTGACTGATACAACATTGTTGATATTGATACTTTTCACCCAACATATATATCATGAGCATTTGCACAGGTCTTTAATCTTTAAAACATGACTTTGAATGCTTACATACTCTATTCCATTTATAAGTGTACCATAATTTATTAGCCAGTCCCGCATTAGCAACATTTTCTGTGTCTAACTTTTTGCTATTAAAAAAATAAATCTGTAGGCAACAAAATAAGGTTCTAGTGGCTAAGAGAATTCAAATAATGTCAGGAGGTTGTCCTGGAGGTTACTCCCAGGCAAGCTTCACCTAGATATGCCAAATGCAAGTCAACAGTAGTACCGAAAACCTTAAAGAAGACCTGGATCCCTATCTGAGACTCTATAACAGTTTTACTCACTAAATTTATTCACCAGAAACTTAAATCCTTCAGAATGCTCCTATGCCAGCTAAGTCCTCAAACCCAGAGGCAATAGCCTCTTGAAGAACATCTATTAGATGTGTCCTCTTTACTCATAAAGTTGACACTTTTCAACATGAACAGATTAGGGTGGTCACTGCCTAGATAGCCTTGAAGATCGGGAAAGTGATTAAACTAGAGGAAGGGGTAGCAACAGATAAGATGGAATTTAACAAAAGATTATGAATACTGAATCTCTATATAATTTTCTTTTTCTTAGTTGTTAGGGTATTAGAATAGCAAGAAGGAAAGAATTGAAATGGTGAAACTGTAACCCATAGCATCCTTTGAAATTTGTTCCATAGCTACTTGTTAAACTGTAATTTGAAAGCTATACCTTTTTGTATATATATATATTTTGTATGTTATATTTCACAGTAAGGAAATAACTGAAACTATGGTACTATAACTCATAATAACTGTGGAAATTTCCTATATATCTACTTGTCAAATCATACTTTGAAAGATACTACCTTTTTGTGTATGTGGTAATATTTCATAATAAGGAAATAATTGAAATCGTGGAATTGTAACCTATAATATTTGAAACTTGCTCTCTATTTGTTAAAGTGCACTTGGAAAGCTATCACTTTTGTATATATATATGTTATATTCTACAATAAAATTATGATAAAAAATCTGCAATAAACATTCATGCTATTTCAGTTGCAAATGACAAAACCCAACTTGAGCAATGACCGGCCAGCCCTGCACCAATTACTGGTTGTCCATCAAGCAGGTGAGAACTTCCAATGGCCCAGTTTGGGTCAGCTGCCCAGTCTTGCTTCCTCCAATCATCAGTGGCCAGAGGCCAGGTGGATGAGAAGACAGCATTTGGGCCACTGGGGTAGGAGAGTTTCCCACAAAGGTGAGTGTGTCTGGGAGTTGTTCTGGACAAATTTTTAAAACAGGTTTTACTTCCCTATTGTTCTAGTTTGCTAATGCTGCTGGTATGCAAAACACCAGAAATGGATTGGCTTTTATAAAAGGGGGTTTATTTGGTTACACAGTTACAGTCTTAAGGCCATAAAGTGTCCAAGGTAACACAGCAGCAATTGGGTACCTTCACTGGACGATGGCCAATGGCGTCCGGAAAACCTCTGTTAGCTGGGAAGGCACGTGGCTGGCGTCTGCTCCAAAGTTCTGGTTTCAAAATGGCTTTTTCCCAGGACGTTCCTCTCTAGGCTGCAGTTCCTCAAAAATGTCACTCTTAGTTGCACTTAGGGTATTTGTCCTCTCTTAGCTTCTCCGGAGCAAGAGTCTGCTTTCAATGGCTGTCTTCAAACTGTCTCTCATCTGCAGCTCCTGTGCTTTCTTCAGAGCATCCCTGTTGGCTGTAGCAAGCTCGCTCCTTCTGTCTGATCTTATATAGTGCATCAGTAATTTAATTCAGACCCACCCAATGGGCGGGCTAACACCTCCATGGAAATTATCCAATCAGAGTCATCACCCACAGTTGGGTGGGGCACATCTCCATGGAAACAAAGAATTTCAATCTAACACTGATAGGTCTGCCCACGCAAGATTACATCAAAGATAATGGCATTTGGGGGACATAATATATTCAAACTGGCACACCTATCCTTGTATACCAATCATCATGTGCATTTCTAATTATTTCCTGAAGAGAAATTCCTAAGAGGGAAATTAGTAGGTCAAAGAATATGAACATTTTAAAGCCTGTTTGCCAATTTTCATTCCTTCCTGCAAGGCAGTAGACGATCATTCCATGTCCTTTCCCCTTCATTTATTGTTGACCACTATAAAAAAATCCTAGTAGCTGATAAGTAGAAAATGGTTTCTCACTGTTGTTTTAATTTTATTTTAAAAAAATTATCAGAGAACTTGAGTCAAAACAAAAATTAACATTAATATCAATATGTGCTTTAATGATCCATCTCATTAGGCTATTTAACATGGAAGAAGTAAAAAGTGCTGACCCTCAAGTAACCAGAAGCCTGGAGTGCAGCTATTTCCTCTAAAATTAGACAGCAACACAATGAAACATTTCTAAACCCAGTCTCAGAGACATGTCTCCTTTTTGGAACCTTCCAGCTTGAATGGTTGAAGCGCAGAGACAGGAGGCTCAACTCATCTGACTTAGGACATTGGTCTGGTGAAGAGACCAAGGAGGCACTCGGGGAGCCTGTCCCAATGCACCAGAAAGTACATTTCCACGTCAGCCCAGGATTTCTTTTGCACCTGCATTCACCTCAGTGACTTTTCCTGTCAGCCCAAAGAGAACACATGTGAGGCCGCTGAAAGCAGCTCTGATGGGGAGATGCAGCCACCCGGTCCCACTCCGTCCCCTGTCCTCCTTCCAAGTCTCTTGTTCACGAGTCAGTAAGATCGATGGCACCTCTTTCCATTCCAGACACCTCTAACCTCAGCCCCTGAGCCCCTAACACGTGGACATTGTTTCCAGGCTAGCCACTGTGGTGATTAAATTCCTCAGGAGTGAAAAATGAACCTTTATTCCAAAAGGGGGAGAGGAAGAGGGGAAATAAAGTTTCGTCTTAAAATTTCCTCCTTAAGGGTGACAGTGTGATTGTGAAGACCTTGTGGATCACACCCCCTTTATCTAGTGTATGGATGAGTGGAGGAATGGGGATAAAAACTAAAGGACAAATGGGGTGGGATGGGGGGATGATTTGGGTGTTCTTTTTCACTTTTATTTTTTATTCTTGTTCTGGTTCTTTCTGATGTAAGGAAAATGTTCAGAGACACATTGTGGTGATGAACACATAACTATGTTATCATACTGTGGACAGTGGATTATATATCATGGATGATTGTATGGTGTGTGAATGTATTTCAATAAAACTGAATTTAATAAAAAAAAAAGAAATTAACAACAAAAAAAAATTTCCTCCTTAAGTCCAAGGTCTTTGCCACTTTACATGCTCATTATGCAGAAGAGCTCTGTAGTGGGTTGAACAACAACCTTAAAAAATTCACTGTGTGATCTCACTGACATGAAATAATCAGAATAAGCAAACTCATGGAGTCAGAATCTAGACTATAGGTTACCAGGGTCTGGGTTGGGGGTAGGGAATGGGAAGTTTATGCTTAAATTTTACAGAATTTCTATTTGGGTTGATGGTAAAGTTTTGGTAGTAGATGGTGATGGTGGTAGCACAATATTGTGAATGTAATTAACAACACTGAATTGTATATGTGAATGCAGTTAAAAGGGGAGATTTTAGGTCATATATATGTTACCGGGTGTTCTAGTTTGCTAATGCTGCCGAAAATCAAAATACCAGAGATGGATTGGCTTTTATAAAAGGGGGTTTATTTGGTTACACAGTTACAGTCTTAAGGCCATAAAGTCTCCAAGGTAACACATCAACAATCAGGTACCTTCACTGGAGGATGGCCAATGGTGTCTGGAAAACCTCTGTTAGCTAGGAAGGCACGTGGCTGGCGTCTGCTCCAAGTTCTGGTTTCAAATGACTTTCTCCCCGGATGTTCCTCTCTAGGCTTCAGCTCCTCAAAAACATCACTCTTAGTTGCTCTTGGGGTGTTTGTCCTCTCTTAACCTCTCTGGAGCAAAAGTTTGCTCTCCAAGGCCGTCTTCAAAGTGTCTCTGTAAGCTGAAACTCCTCTCTTAGTTCTAGTGCATTCTTCAAAGTGTCCCTCTTGGCTGTAGCTCCTCTTCAAAATGTCACTCACAGCTGCACTGAGTTCCTTCTGTCTGTCAGCTCCTTTATATGGCTCTGGTGATTTAATTTAGACCCACCCTGAAAGGGTGGGATAACATCTCCATGGAAATTATCCAATCAGAGTCATCACCCACAGTTGGGTGGGGCACATCTCCATGGAAACATTCAAACAATTACAATCTAACCAGCACTGATACATCTGCCCACACAAGATTACATCAAAGAATATGGCTTTTTCTGGGGGACATAATACATTCAAACCAGCACACTGGGATAAAAATTAAAAGAAAAAACATAGGACCATACAACATAATGAACCCTATTGTAAATGATGGACTGCAGTTAATAGTACAATTATAAAAATGTTCTCGCATGATTTATAACAAATGCACCACACTAAAGCAAGGTGTTAATAATAGGGTGATATATGAGAACTCTGTGTTTTATATATTTTATGCATGATTATTTCTGTAAACCTAATACTTCTCTAACAAAAAAAATTATTAAAAAAAATTCATATCCACCCAGAACCTCAGAATATGACCTTATTTGGAAATAGGGTCTTTGCAGATGAAATTAGTTAAGATGAGGTCCTATTGGATTAGGACGGGACTTGAATCAGTCACTGGTGTCCTTATAAGAAGAGGAGAGGACACACAGAATGGACACACACGGGGAAGAAGCCCACGTGAGGATCAGGAGGCAGTGACAGGAGAGATGCGGCTACAAGCTAAGCGACTCCAAGGATATCTGGGGCCATCCCCGGAAGTAGGAAGAGGCAAGGAAGGATCCTGCCCTGGAGCCTTCAGAGAGCGTGGCTCTATGGACGCCTTGATTTTGGACTTCTAGCCTCCAGAGATTAAATTCCTGCTGTTTTAGGCCATCAAGTTTGTGGTAGTTTGTTACCACAGCCCTAGGAAACTAAAATGAGCTCCATCTTTCATCTCACCACTAAAGAGCAAGTTCTGAGAGCAGATGAGTCCCTGTCATAAGGAAGGCATGGGGTTGCTTTTTCCAGGACAGTTATTTTGGTTTCCTTACTGTATTTTGATTAAGTCATGTAACTTCTGTCCTTCTGAATCTGTAAAATAAGGAGAGAAATGGGAATCACTATTCCATGTGTGTTATTAATGCCCATTAGAGTGACTGAATCTAAGTAGTGTTTGTTCCAACAGTGAATACAGCATTGAATAACTTAGATGTTTTGCATGGCATCACTTATTTTCTGGCTTTTTAGTGTGTTAAAAATTGAGAGGACTTGTAAAAGGTTAGAAAAAAAGAACTTTCCTTCCCCTAATATTTATTAATTGTGGACAAAGACAACTTTGGGTTAAAATTCCAGATCTCCCACTTTCTAGCTATGTGGACCATGGGCAGGTTACTTAGCCACTCTTTGCCTCAGTTTCCCCATCTGTAAAATGGAAACATGAATAGTACTTGTCTCCCAGGGTTGTTAAAGTTGACGTGTGTAAAGTGCTTGGCACATGCTAAGTAGTTGATATAAGTTCGCTACTAAAATATTTTTAAAAACTATCGTTAGTTAGAGCTAAGGCTTTGGCATGAGGTAGACCTCAATTCAAATTTCAGGTTTCCCGTTTACTTAACCTCTCTGTGCCTTAGTTTTCCTCATCGGTAAAATGGGGCTGATAAGCTAAGCGACTCCAAGGATATCTGGGGCCATCCCCGGAAGTAGGAATGCTATAAGGGATGCTATAAGGATTAAATTTAATTTAAATAAAGTGCATGGTACAGAATGAGCACTTTATAAACATTAGTTATTTTACTGTTGTCTGCAAGTTCAAGTACGAGAAATTCCACTACCTGACCAACCCCAAGACCAACTTCTGAAGCTGTCAAAAGATTCCATTTGGGCCCTATAGCCATGAGATCCTTCTCTTTGATACCATCTATTCCCCAGGTGTTCGTCTGTATCATTCTTCTTCCTCTCTCTTGAACAAAACCCATGACAGGCTTAAGAATAAATTTTGGTCCATGAGATACTTCTTTCAAGGGCATTTGCATCTTAAACCTTATCCTTTTGCTGAAACAAGGCTCTGGCCACTCTTCCAGCAATTTCAGGCATCAGCAACTGGGTGGGTATATTTCTCAAGCAGCTGATTTCAGCATTCTTGATATTGTAGAACTTTAGTGGTAGGCCACAGAGAAGGTGGGTTTGAACAGAAAAGTAATTTAAAGTCAGGTATATAAGGCAACATACCAATTAGGAATTGTGTTCAGCTGCTAATAGCAGAGTCCTAACCATAATTAAGGGGTTTATTCTCTCATATATGAAAAGCCTATAGATAAATAATCCAGAGGCAGTATGGTATCTTTCTTATAGTATCAGGGACCCACGCATATTTTCTGCTCTGCCATCCTTGGCATGTAACCTTCATCCTCAGGGTAGCTCCATGGTCCCAATATGACTACTGGAATTCCAGCCATCACATCATCTTTCCAGAAAGAAAGAAGAGAAGGGCAAGGGGCAAAAGGGAGGCCCCACCCTGCTGAGTCAACCTTCCATAAGGAGCTCTCCTGAAAGCACCGCACAATACTTCAACTTATCCCTCCCTAACTGCAAGGGAGGTTAGGAAAAGTAGACTGTTAGCTGAATACAGTGCTACCATGAACAAAATCAGAGTTCTATTACTGATGAAGAAGGTGAGAAAGGAAAATGGGTAGATAATTGGCTGTCTCTACCACAGATATGTTATTTTTTAAACCAGCTACCTGTTTTGTTTTGTTTTTTTTTTAATCTTCATTTTATTGAGATATATTCATATACCACGCAGTCATACAAAACAAATCGTACTTTTGATTGTTCACAGTACCATTACATACTTGTACATTCATCACCCAAATCAATCCCTGACACCTTCATTAGCACACACACAAAAATAACAAGAATAATAATTAGAGTGAAAAAGAGCAATTGAAGTAAAAAAGAACACTGGGTACCTTTGTCTGTTTGTTTCCTTCCCCTATTTTTCTACTCATCCATCCATAAACTAGACAAAGTGGAGTGTGGTCCTTATGGCTTTCCGAATCCCATTGTCACCCCTCATAAGCTACATTTTTATACAACTGTCTTCGAGATTTATGGGTTCTGGGTTGTAGTTTGATAGTTACAGGTATCCACCACCAGCTACCCCAATTCTTTAGAACCTAAAAAGGGTTGTCTAAAGTGTGCGTAAGAGTGCCCACCAGAGTGACCTCTCGGCTCCTTTTGGATTCTCTCTGCCACTGAAGCTTATTTCATTTCCTTTCACATCCCCCTTTTCATCAAGAAAATGTTCTCCGTCCCACGATGCCGGGTCTACATTCCTCCCCGGGAGTCATATTCCACGTTGCCAGGGAGATTCACTCCCCTGGGTGTCTGATCCCACGTAGGGGGGAGGGCAGTGATTTCACCTTTCAAGTTGGCTTAGCTAGAGAGAGAGGGCCACATCTGAGCAACAAAGAGGCATTCGGGAGGAGGCTCTTAGGCACAACCATAGGGAGGCCTAGCCTCTCCTTTGCAGCAACCGTCCTCCCAAGGGTAAAACCTGTGGTAGAGGGCTCAACCCATCAAACCACCAGTCCCCTATGTCTGTGGTCATGTTAGCAACCATCGAGGTGGGGTAGGCAAATACCCCTGCATTCTCCACAGGCTCCTCAAGGGAGCACTACATCTCTTTTTTTTTTCCTTGTTTTTCTTTTCTTTTCTTTTTTTTTTTTTTAACTTTCCCTTCTTTTTTAAATCAACTGTATGAAAAAAAAGTTAAAAAGAAAACAAACATACAATAAAAGAACATTTCAAAGAGACCATACAAGGGAGTAAGAAAAAGACAACTAACCTAAGATAACTGCTTAACTTCCAACATGTTCCTACTTTACCCCAAGAAAGTTACCTAATATAGCAACATTTCTGTGAACTTGCTCCTACTATATCCATCAGAAATTAACAGACCATAGTCATTCCTGGGCATCCCCAGAACGTTAAATAGCTTATCTGTTCTTCTTGGATTATTGTTCCCCCTTCCTTAATTGCTCTCTATTGCTAGTTCCCCTACATTCTACATTATAAACCATTTGTTTTACATTTTTCAAAGTTCACATTAGTGGTAGCATATAATATTTCTCTTTTTGTGCCTGGCTTATTTCGCTCAGCATTATGTCTTCAAGGTTCATCCATGTTGTCATATGTTTCACGAGATCGTTCCTTCTTACTGCCGCGTAGTATTCCATCGTGTGTATATACCACATTTTATTTATCCACTCATCTGTTGAAGGACATTTGGGTTGTTTCCATCTCTTGGCAATTGTGAATAATGCTGCTATGAACATTGGCGTGCAGATATCTGTTCGTGTCACTGCTTTCCGATCTTCCGGGTATATACCGAGAAGTGCAATCGCTGGATCGAATGGTAGCTCTATATCTAGTTTTCTAAGGAACTGCCAGACTGACTTCCAGAGTGGCTGAACCATTATACAGTCCCACCAACAGTGAATAAGAGTTCCAATTCTCCACATCCCCTCCAGCATTTGTAGTTTCCTGTTTGTTTAATGGCAGCCATTCTAATCGGTGTTAGATGGTATCTCATTGTGGTCTTAATTTGCATCTCTCTAATAGCTAGTGAAGCTGAACATTTTTTCATGTGTTTCTTGGCCATTTGTATTTCCTCTTCAGAGAACTGTCTTTTCATATCTTTTGCCCATTTTATAATTGGGCCGACTGTACTTTTGTCATTGAGTTGTAGGATTTCTTTATATATGCAAGATATCAGTCTTTTGTCAGATACATGGTTTCCAAAAATTTTTTCCCATTGAGTTGGCTGCCTCTTTACCTTTTTGAGAAATTCCTTTGAGGTGCAGAAACTTCTAAGCTTGAGGAGTTCCCATTTATCTATTTTCTCTTTTGTTGTTTGTGCTTTGGGTGTAAAGTCTAGGAAGTGGCCGCCTAATACAAGGTCTTGAAGATGTTTTCCTACATTATCTTCTAGGAGTTTTATGGTGCTTTCTTTTATATTGAGATCTTTGGTCCATTTTGAGTTAATTTTTGTGTAGGGGGTGAGGTAGGGGTCCTCTTTCATTCTTTTGGATATGGATATCTAACTCTCCCAGCCCCATTTGTTGAAAAGACCATTATGACTCAGTTCAGTGACTTTGGGGGCCTTATCAAAGATCAGTCGGCCATAGATCTGAGGGTCTATCTCCGAATTCTCAATTTGATTCCATTGATCTATATGTCTATCTTTGTGCCAGTACCATGCTGTTTTGGCAACTGTGGCTTTATAATAAGCTTCAAAGTCAGGGAGTGTAAGTCCTCCCACTTGGTTTTTCTTTTTTAGAGTGTCTTTAGCAATTCGAGGCATCTTCCCTTTCCAAATAAATTTGATAACTAGCTTTTCCAAGTCTGCAAAGTAGGTTGTTGGAATTTTGATTGGGATTGCATTGAATCTGTAGATGAGTTTGGGTAGAATTGACATCTTAATGACATTTAGCCTTCCTATCCATGAACATGGAATATTTTTCCATCTTTTCAGGTCCCCTTCTATTTCTTTTAGTAGAGTTATGTAGTTTTCTTTGTATAGGTCTTTTACATCTTTGGTTAAGTTTATTCCTAGGTACTTGATTTTTTTAGTTGCTATTGAAATGGTATCTTTTTCTTGAGTGTCTCTTCAGTTTGTTCATTTCTAGCATATAGAAACATTACTGACTTATGTGCATTAACCTTGTATCCCGCTACTTTGCTAAATTTGTTTATTAGCTCTAGTAGCTGTATCGTCGATTTCTCAGGGTTTTCTAGATATAAGATCATATCATCTGCAAACAATGACAGTTTTACTTCTTCTTTTCCAATTTGGATGCCTTTTATTTCTTTGTCTTGCCGGATTGCCCTGGCTAGCACTTCCAGCCCAATGTTGAATAACAGTGGTGACAGCGGGCATCCTTGTCTTGTTCCTGATCTTAGAGGGAAGGCTTTCAGTCTCTCACCATTGAGTAATATGCTGGCTGTGGGTTTTTCATATATGCTCTTTATCATGTTGAGGAAGTTTCCTTCAATTCCTACCTTTTGAAGTGTTTTTATCAAAAAGGGATGTTGGATTTTGTCAAATGCTTTTTCAGCATCTATTGAGATGATCAATTGATTTTTCCCTTTTGACTTGTTAATGTGTTGTAATACATTGATTGATTTTCTTATGTTGAACCATCCTTGCATGCCTGGAATAAACCCCACTTGGTCATGGTGTATGATTTTTTTAATGTGTCTTTGGATTCGATTTGCAAGTATTTTGTTGAGGATTTTTGCATCTATATTCATTAGGGAGATTGGCCGGTAGTTTTCCTTTTTTGTAACATCTTTGCCTGGTTTTGGTATTAGATTGATGTTAGCTTCATAAAATGAGTTAGGTAGTGTTCCACTTTCTTCAATGTTTTGAAAGAGTTTGAGTAAGATTGGTGTCAGTTCTTTCTGGAAAGTTTGGTAGAATTCCCCTGTGAAGCCATCTGGCCCTGGGCATTTATTTGTGGGAAGATTTTTGATGACTGATTGGATCTCTTTGCTTGTGATGGGTTGGTTGAGGTCTTCTATTTCTTCTCTGGTCAGTCTAGGTTGTTCATATGTTTCCAGGAAATTGTCCATTTCCTCTACATTATCCAGTTTGTTGCCATACAGTTGTTCATAGTATCCTCTTATAATTTTTTTAATTTCTTCAGGATCTGCAGTTATGTCACCTTTTTCATTCATTATTTTGTTTATATGGGTCTTCTCTCTTTTTGATTTTGTCAGTCTAGCTAGGGGCTTGTCAATCTTGTTGATCTTCTCAAAGAACCAACTTTTGGTGATATTTATGCTCTCTGTTTTTTTGTTCTCTATGTCATTTATTTCTGCTTTAATCCTTGTTATTTCTTTTCTTGTATTTGGTTTAGGATTGGTTTGCTGTTCATTTTCTAGCTTCTTCAGTTGATCCATTAGTTCTTTGATTTTGGCTCTTTCTTCCTTTTTAATATATGCGTTTAGAGCTATAAATTTCCCCCTTAGCACTGCTTTTGCTGCATCCCATAGGTTTTGGTATGTTGTGTTCTCATTTTCATTCGTCTCCATATATTTAGCAATTTCTCTTGCTATTTCTTCTTTAACCCACTGATTGTTTAGGAGTGTGTTGTTTAACCTCCAGGTATTTGTGAATTTTCTAAGTCTCTGATGGTTATTGACTTCTAATTGTATTCCATTGTAGTCAGAGAATGTGCTTTGAATAATTTCAATCTTTTTAAATTTATTGAGGCTTGTTTTATGTCCCAGCATATGATCTATTCTGGAGAAAGTTCCATGAGCACTAGAAAAGTATGTGTATCCTGGTGATTTGGGATGTAATGTCCTGTATATGTCTGTTAAATCTAATTCATTTATGAGATTGTTTAGGTTTTCAATTTCCTTATTGGTCTTCTGTCTGGTTGATCTATCTATAGGAGAGAGTGATGTGTTGAAGTCTCCCACAATTATTGTGGAAACATCAATTGCTTCCTTTAGTTTTGCCAGTGTTTCTCTCATGTATTTTGTGGCACCTTGGTTGGGTGCATAGACATTTATGATTGTTATTTCTTCTTGTTGAATTGCCCCTTTTATTAGTACGTAGTGGCCTTCTTTGTCTCTCAAAACATCCCTGCATTTGAAGTCTATTTTATCTGAGATTAATATTGCTACACCTGCTTTCTTTTGGCTGTAGCTTGCATGAAATATTTTTTCCATCCTTTCACTTTCAGTTTCTTTGTGTCCCTGTGTCTAAGATGAGTCTCTTGTATGCAACATATTGATGGTTCATTTTTTTTGATCCATTCTGCGAATCTATATCTTTTAATTGGGGAGTTTAATCCATTTACATTCAACGTTATAACCGTGAAGGCATTTCTTGAATCAGCCATCTTATCCTTTGGTTTATGTTTGTCATATTTTTCCCCTCTGTCTATTAATATCCTTTATTGTACCCATACCAAATCTCTTTAGTACTGAACCTTTCTCCAAGTCTCTCTGTCCTTTCTTTGTTTCTCTGTCTGTAGGGCTCCCTTGAGTATCTCCAGTAGGGCAGGTCTCTTGTTAGCAAATTCTCTCAGCATTTGTTTGTCTGTGAAAAATTTAAGCTCTCCCTCAAATTTGAAGGAGAGCTTTGCTGGATAAAGTATTCTTGGATGGAAATTTTTCTCACTCAGAATTTTAAATATATCGTGCCACTGCCTTCTTGCCTCCATGGTGGCTGCTGAGTAGTCACTACTTAGTCTTATGCTGTTTCCTTTGTATGTGGTGAATTGCTTTTCTCTTGCTGCTTTCAGAACTTGCTCCTTCTCTTCTGTGTTTGACAGTGTGATCAGTATATGTCTCGGAGTGGGTTTATTTGGATTTATTCTATTTGGAGTTCGCTGAGCATTTATGATTTGTGTATTTATGTTGTTTAGAAGATTTGGGAAGTTTTCCCCAACAATTTCTTTGAATACTCTTCCTAGACCTTTACCCTTTTCTTCCCCTTCTGGGACACCAATGAGTCTTATATTCGGACGTTTCATATTATCTATCATATCCCTGAGGTCCATTTCGATTTTTTCAATTTTTTTCCCCATTCTTTCTTTTATGCTTTCATTTTCCATTCTGTCATCTTCGAGGTCACTGATTCGTTGTTCAACTTCCTCTAGTCTTGTACTATGAGTGTCCAGAATCTTTTTAATTTGGTCAACAGTTTCTTTAATTTCCATAAGATCATCCATTTTTTTATTTAGTCTTGCAATGTCTTCTTTATGCTCTTCTAGGGTCTTCTTGATTTCCTTCATATCCCGTACTATGGTCTCATTGTTCATCTTTAGTTCTTTGAGAAGCTGCTCTAGGTGCTGTGTCTCTTCTGGTATTTTGATTTGGGTGCTTGGGCTTGGGTTATCCATATCGTCTGTTTTTTTCATATGCTTTATAATTTTCTGTTGTTTTTGGCCTCGTGGCATTTGCTGAACTTGATAGGGTTCTTTTAGGATTTGTAGACCAATTGAAGTCCTTATCTCTAATTTATCAGATCTACAGCTTCGTGGAGTACACTTTCTCTAACTAACCAGCAGGTGGCGTCCACGAGCTACCTGTCCTCCACAAGCCAGTTCTCCCCTGCTTAGCCTTTTTGGTGAGTGGGGGAGTGAGTCTTGTGGGGTCCAATTGGTGTACCAAGCTTGCGTGTGTAGTTGGTGTTGCCTGCCCTGTATATGGGGCGTGTTTCTGGGCAGTCAGGGAGGGGGGGTGGCTCTAACAATCAAATCTCCCTGGTGATCCTGGAGTTTTAAAGCTGCTGCAATAGTCTAATCCTTCAGTTCAGTCCTGCCACAGTTTGTCTCTGCCACTGACCCACAAGTCCTTGGTATTGGTGTATGGCTCCTGAGACTTGCGAGTGGGCCCCTCTTCCAGGCCGTGCATCCCGGGTCCTCTGTTGAGGGATGACTGTGCTATGTCACAGGTGAGTGCCGTCCCCCCAGGGCAGTTCTGGGCTGCTGGGCTGTGTAGGGAGGCTCCCAGTCTGCTGAAATGATGGCTGAATGGGGCTTTGTTAATTCACACTGCTCTACCTTCCCAACTCTGGGACAATCAGCTGAAGTTGCAGGGAAGGCTAATGTCCACGCCCAGTTTTGTGGTGTGTGCCTGTTATTTGAAGCACTTCCGTCACACTGGGTTGTCTGGGGCAGTTCTGGGCTATGGGGCTGGCGATGGGCAGGAGTGTTTCCTGTCCACCAGGATGATGGCTGTGAGCGGACACCCCCCTTTTCTTGGGAAGTTGTGGTGTTTAGTGAATTTTCTCAGCCACTGGATTATTGCGTTTTGTCTCAGAGCTCTCCTAGTTCTGCTCTTGACTTGACCTGCCCAAATAGTAAGTCTTTGAAGCTTTCTGTATTGGGCTTCTTAGAGTAGTTGTTTTAGAAAAAGAAAAAAGGATTAAAAAACAAACAAACAAAAAAAAAACGGGCCCTCCTCAGAGATCTAATGGGTTATTGAAATGCTAAGAGACAAAGCAACCAGGGCCATTAAGGAAAGGTCCACAGGGCAGAGAGATCAGCTTTTCTTCGGGATTTGCATATGCGCCTCAGGGCCCTTCCCCTTTCTATGTTCACCAGAACTCCAAAAATCCTCCGCTTTTATTTTGGAGTTTTTCGTGTTGTTTTTTTTCTATGCCTGTCTCCTCTCTGCTGGGCTGGCTGCTCTCAGATTCTCTGGTGTCTGGTCTCAGTCTATCTATGTTTGGAGTTTGGATCAGTAGAATGAGTTTCTGATAAGAGCTGCCACTGCAGTTCTCCTTTCTCCTTCCCGGAGCTGACAGCCCCTCCTCCCCCGGGACTGAGCCTGGCAGGGAGGGGCGCGGGTCCCTTGGCCACAAAAACTTACAGATTTCGCTGATCTCAGCAGTTCCACGTTTTCATGAGTGTTGTATGAAGTATGCCCAAAGTCAGATTGCTCTGTGGTGTCCAGTCCACGCAGTTCCTGGCTTTCTACCTACTTTCCTGGAGGAGTAACTAAAACATACAGCTCACCAGTCTGCCATCTTGCCCCGCCTCGACCTGTTTTGTTTTGTTTCACAGGGCTGAGTATGTGGACATGTGTTAATGCACTTTGCAGAGTTAGAATGTAAACAAAAACTAAGTGTTTTGCCCTCATCTGATTGGTTTTCTTCAGCCAAATCAAGAGTCTGAATTATAGTAGAAGAAAGAAAAATAGAACATTGTCATTTTCTCCTCAAATTCAGGCCCATGTCTTTAACTTCTATCCCCTTCTTAGTAGTTTCACTGCAATTTGGTTTTTAAACTTAACATTTCCCAGAAATTCTCCTATCAAGGTCTCTAGTGACCTTCTCAATTGCTAAGGAATCCATGTCAGTATTTATCTTTCTTGAATACCTTAAAGCTTTTGACACCAGCATCCATTCCCTTGGTCTTAAAATTGTGGACCCCCTGTAGCTCCTTGCTCTCTTTCAACTCTCTCTTCATTGTATCTCCAAGCAGACACTTCTTCCCTTTCTGACTCCAGGGTTCTACCCAAAACTCTTTTCTTCTGTCTTTGACACACTTCTGGAGTGATTCAGTCAATACAATGACTATATAGTTGTGATGCCAAATCTGTATTTCCAGCTCAAACTTTTCTCTTGAGATCCTACATTGTAAAGTCAAAGATTTACTGGGCATCTCCACTTGGAAGACTCACAGATAACTCTAACTGAGCTCATCATCTTTCCTCTTAAATCCATTTCTCCTTCCCCTTCTTCCATTGAGGACACCCTCATCTACTCCAGATACCCAACTGGAAACTTGAAAGTCATCTTTTTTTTCCTTGTCCTTATTCCCCACAACCAATGGATCTCAAAATCCTGCTGGTTCTAATTTCCTTTCTAACTGTTAAATCTGTCCCCTCCTAACCATTTTCCCCATCTATTACCCAGTCTCAGGCTTGCATCATCTCTCTCATAGACTTTGCAATAGCCCCCTCACTGCCTTCGGTATCTTCCATTTCCAATGCATTATTCCCACTACTAATAGAGTTCCCTTGTTCAATGCAAATATTATTTTGTCATTTCTATGACTAAAGCCTTTCTGTGACTCCCAATTAGCCAAAGATGAAGTTCAATTTCAAAGCTTTAGCATGGCACACAGGAATCCTCATGTTAAAATCCCATTTTCTTTGCTTGCCTCACTTCCTAACACTCTCCACTTAAGTCAATGTTTATCAAATGGTTTAATTCACTCCTTAAAAATATGTTTATTGACTACCAACTGTTCTGGGCATGATGGATATAGCAGTGAACAAAACTAAGTCCCTGCCATCACGGAGCTTCTATTCTGGGTGGTGGTGGGTCTTGGAAGGTGAAAAACAATTAAATAATATGTCAGGTAGTGATAAATACCATAAAAAAATAAAGAGAATTGAGAGGTAACTTTTGAACAGAACCTGAAAAAAATGAGAGCGAGCCAATGAAGACATCTCAGGGAACATCATTCTGGGCAGAGGTTGCAGAGATTGCAAAGGCTTTGAGGCAGGAGTATGTTTGGCAAGAGCAAAAAGGAGGCAAGTATGGCTGGGGTAGAGTGAGAAAGGGGAGCTGTCATTGAAGTGGAGGTCAAAGAAGCATAAGGGAGAACGGATCATGTAGGATTTTACAGCCCTAGTAAGGGCTGAATTGCTGAGTGAGATAGGAAGTCATTGGGAGTTTTGAAAAGAAGAGGGACAAGATTTGACTTAATGACTTGAAAAAATTTCTCCAGACTCAGGGTTTGAAATGCACACTGCAGGAGGCAAGGGTGGAAATAGAGATGCCAGCTGGAAGGCTGAGAAATAAACTGGGCGACAGACAGTGACAGCTTGGAGTAGGATGGTTGCAACGAACACGGCAAGAATTGGTTGAATTCTGGATATTAGCTGAAGGTAGAGCTGCCAGGATTTGCTGAGGAATTGGAGGTTGAGTATGAGAGGAGGGGAGGAGTAAGAGATAACTCCCAAATTTGGGTATCAACCGAAAGGAATAATATGTACCATTAAAACCATAATTCTGGAGACTCTGTAGAAATATAGACACATAGTTATGATGATTGTGAAGTGAAAAGAGTAGAATTCAAAACAGTATATTCTTGATGATGACAAGTCTGCAAAATGCAAACAAATTATAATATGCCAAAATGTAAAATATCTATGGAAAAAATGGTACTAAGCCAAAGCAATAATAATTATAGGGTGAGTAAAATTTTTAAAAATTATCAGCCTTAAATCAAAGGGTAACACTGACAAAAGGTTAGCATGCCCTTTTCAGGATTTGGAATATTGTATAACTCAACGAATTAGTTTTTTCAGTTTCAGTGCTTAATAAATGGAATCACAGAATTTGGACATGGTTGGGGCCTTGGAGATCACTTCGAGGATACAACCCTCTCTTCTTACAGGTGACAGAACTGGAGCCCTCAAATGCTAAAGGTGTTCCACAAGGGCGCACAACTAATTAAAAGCAGGCGTCAATGTAAAAGTGCAGACTAAATTCTGATCCACTGTTCCATATAAATCCTTGCACCTAATTTTATGTTCTGCTTTTGAAATTATCCTGGAAATGTGTTTCTCCTAGTTTACAGAAACCCTGTTTCTGGGTGATTTATTCAAAATCACTATACTCAAACATACTTGTTTGCACACAAAGTATAACCTATTTTCAAAGTCGAGAAGATGAGAACTGTCTTTTGCTCTGCAGTGCTGTGCACAGAATGTGTGAATCCTAATATTAGACCTTCAAATGTGGAAATTTGATAAATCCCATATGTACATAACAAATGCTTACTCTACATTTCTTCAGGGTTTCTGATTTATTCAGCAGAGCAAGTTATTAATAACTTTGTAGTGTTGGGAGAGATGGAGTTACGTGTCATAAGAAATTCAAGTCGGAAAGTAAGTCAAGTCAAAAAAAAAAGTGAAAAACCGTACAAAAAACCCCAATAGCTTACATTTATTAGATTCCCATCAAAGTCACACTTCTATTATTAAGGTATTTTGGTAAATGCTATAGAGAAAACCCCCAGTGGGATTGGTTACATATCTTTTAGAGGATTTCAGATACTACAGAGGTGATTCTTGAAGGGAGTGCAGAACCAAATAACACTATGGATTTATGATACTGAGGTAGAACCAGGTGGTAGAAAGAGCTTTGGACTGGAACTCGGCACACCTAAGCTCTAGCCCAAGTTCTACCACTAGTGTCAACTTGGACAGTTTACTCATTCAACCTTGAATCCTTGATGCTGACATTTAGTCTTCCAATATTTATTAAGCAACTTCTATGTCACAGGCTGCAGCAGACACTGCTAGTGGCTAAATGAAATCTATCTCCCTTCCTTCCTTGCTCATAGAACCCTGATTTTATTTAGGGAGGCAATGTGTTCAGTTAAATACTCTCTTTCCGAGCCTCCCTTGCAGCTAGAGGTGGCCATATGACACAACTGTGGCTAAAGAGACAGAAGCAGAAAATTACTGGGGATTTACATGGCAGTCAGAGGTTCCGGAATGCAAAGAAGTCTTGGTTCCTCTCTATGAGATCAAAATCCGTTTCTGTCTATCACCGACAAGTTTTGAATAGAGGAAGGGCATTGCTCAGTCTGTGAGGGAGAAGAGAAAGCTTCATGGAGGAGGTGATGCTTAAATGGGCTCATGAAATATCACTTGCTTTCTGTTTCCTCATTTATAAAACAAGAAGACTGAATGAGACCACTTGAATGAAAAAAACCAGCAATTAAAAAATCCTCCTTATAAATACAGAGGAAATTTAAAACAACAAAAAGCCACATCCTGTAACTTGATTGCTTTGGAATAATAAACAGGGCATTTGGATATGTTTTTATTGGGTGCATATGAGAAATTCAACAACTGCAATGTGACACTACAGCCCAGGGCAAGGAACAAACTTCACTCTAAACCATGGCCCTAAAATATGCAGAAGTTATTTGTATTAATTTGCTTTTGGGCCCATTTATTTTTAATCATTCCTCTTTGGGCAAAACTCAAATTGCAAGGATTCCAATCAATAAAGAGAACTGCTTTCTGATAATAGAGTTTCAAGAGAGTGGAAAGAAGGAAACCTGACCATCTGGGAATAAAGAGGAGGGGGGTGTTAACAACACCGTGGCCAGAGAACGATCGCAAAAGGCAAATGCAACTTGACTCCCTTTTACTGGAGATGAGAACTAATTTTGTCTAAAGCTTTACAGTGAACAAAGTGTTTCTACATCCCTTAATTTATTTGATCCTCACAACAACCCCGAGAGGGAGGCATTATTAATATCCTTGTTTGACAGAGAAGAGAGCTGATGGGATCTGCTTGGAGTCAGGCAGCTTAAGTAAGTGGCTGAACTTGGACTCGAATCCTTCAAATACCGTATTCGTCCTATGATTCCAGAACTGCCTCAAACTGCGATTTGACCAAAAGAAAATAATTTGCATGTCCTTTAACAACAAAAACATCCATGTAAATGTTCCTACACAAGACGGTTAAACAGCAAAATCTTAGTGAGGCAGCTGGTAGACCATTTTCTACCCCAGTCTTTTATTTCAGCTACTATAATTTGAAAGCAAGGGTGGAGAATTTGAAAGTAGGAGTGCAGGAATTAGCCACAGAATGTAGGAGCAAGTCAGGAAGGGCTAGTTGCTATGACGAAGAACCAACAATTCTTAACACAATAAAGATTTATTTCTCACTTTCATATTTGTTGTTGGTCAGAAGGGAATGGCTTTCTTGCAAGGGGTCTGTCCATTTTATGCCACCACTATCATCTTCACACATGCCTGTGGAAAGGGGAGGGAGCATGAGGTCCTGTCAGATATTTAACCACCTTGCTTCAACCGAGACACACATCAGTTTCGCTTCCATCCTTTGGCTGAACTAGTCTTCCAATCCTCCTCCGGAAGAAAGTGGTGCTGGGAAATGTAGTTTCAGTCTGGGCAGCTGCTTCTCAGTACCAAGGCTACAAAATGGAAAGGAAACATGAATCTTTGGTGTTGGCTGTCTCCAATATAGGCCCCCAAATAATTGGGCATGTGATTGTTCTCATCCCACTAAGACCTAGCGAGGTCTACAAAACTTGTTTCATTGTAGCAATACACAACGCAGGAATTTTGTACGAAGAATATTTGCAGAATTGGAGGAGGATGGTACTGTGCATTGCCTCGGATCTAAGCAATAGCTAAGGGAAACAGGAGTAGGGTCTGTGCCCACTTTATGTGGTGGGTTTAGAAACCAAAAATCATTTAAGTAGTGTGCCAGGTATCTTCTGCGGATCTTTCTAGAATGTCTCTCCACGCCTTTCCACTCTGCCCTCTGCCCTCAGGGGCTTCCCTGTTTGGTCTACATTAAAGGATTTCCTTTCCCTCTGGATTCCAGCTGGGTTTAGCCAATGGGAACTCTGTAGGAAATTAGAGGGAGGGAGGAGAGAAGGTCAGGAATTTATGCTCCTGGCTCCCTACCTCCAGGTGGCCTGGGGTTTGCTGTGTCCTTCTGCTGAAGGTGCAGGCTACTTTTCAAGCTCCTGTCTCCTTCCAGGTTCTGGTGACCTTACTCTCCTTGGATACTTTCAGGCCTGGAGGTGGCAACAGCTCTGCTCTTGCTGATTCAGGATTTTGGTACCATCTCTTGTGATTCTCCTAAATCCCACTCTCACTTTGTTCTTAGGCCCTTTATATTTAAATTATCCTAATTTGTCTTTGCCACTTGTTTTCATTTGTTGATTTCGCTTTTTTATCTGTTACTGTGTGTTCAGCCCCAAGCGGCAAGGCTATGCTCTGTGCAAACTAAAAGATTCCCTTTTTATTCTCTTAGCATGTTTCACAAGCATTAGTGATTCAGGGCTCCAGCTCCCTGGACATTATTCTTAGAAGCTTTGCTAGTCCTTGTGCCTTCAGGGTTGATTATGTGACCCTCAGTCTCTCATCCTGTACATGTTCTTTGAAAATTTGAGCTTAGCACCACTCCCCACTCAGTCACGTGCCCCACTTCATTGCTCCCTGAATCTTCTAAAACAGGAAATTGCTAACCAGGCAAGTGAAGGATTCATCAAATGTTTTGCTTTTCGCAGGGCAAGAGTTCTATCAGATAACAAAAAAGCTGACTTAGGAAAAATCCAGTCCAAGAGGTAAAAACTTGTTTTGAGACTGCTACCAGAGGGATCTAGATACACTGGATACCTGATTTCAACTGTTCCTTGTCCAATTCCTATGCTCTCTGGTTATTTTAGAAGTCGGTATTTTATTTATTTTAGTTTTACCCATTTCTGTCGCAGGTCCAAGCTGAGTCATCTCCTTCCCTCAATTCTCTTGACTTTCCTAGGAAGATTTTGTTGGCTTTCTAGTTCCTGCTCCTAGACTACAGTGCTTTGATCGCTCCTATCTTGAGAAGCAACTTTCCTCTAGCCTTAGCTGTTCAGAGCCCACTCTTCCTTTTCATCTTCTTCTTTTTGGTTTTCAGAGAGTCAGTGTAATATAGCGAAAACATTAGGATTCTTAAGTCAGATAAAACTGGGTTCGAGTCCCAGTTCTGCTGCATTCTAGACTGAGGGTGAAGTTACCTTCATTTATAAAATGGAGATGACAAGTTTCCCCGTTTAAAAGACCACTGTCAGGATCAAATGAGGAAATGAATGTACAATGTATGGCTCATAGTGAACACACAATAAACATTGGTCGTTTTTAGTATAACCCACAAAATACCAAATAACAGGGTTCTAGATTCAATCTATTCTTCAAGGCTGGACCTGAGGTCTTTATGTCCCCTCTGGAAGACTCCAGAAGTGTTCTTGTAACTGATGTCCATCAGTTAGTTTTGATTATTGCTCTAAATAGAACAGAGTCACTTAAAATACATCCTACAAAATCAGATTCAACCAACATTTATGGAGTACCTTATATATGCCAGATATTGTACCAGAAAATGCTCATACTTTTTCTACAAAAAAGGTTAATGCCTAACTACAGAATCAGACATAGGTATTGAATAACTTTGTTTTGTATAAAACCATAAACAATCTTCAAGTCTTCCATTCCCTACACTGGTTTGCCTTTCAACTTGTTCTAACCATTTGGCCATAGGATATCTTTCCTGGTAAGATGGCACTTACACAAAAAGCAACCATAATCCCCTAAAACTTAGATGGGAAGAGACCATTTTAAAGTCATCTGTTTTAAATATTCTTTTACTCATCAAAAGACAACATTTACTTTAAATGAATATAGTTTTAAAAGGGTTTTTTATGGTCTTTTCTTTCTTGATTAATTTGTACATTTGTTTAGGTTATATTTACTCTCTAATTCTGTTCCTACAGCTCTTTTCTATCCTCCATGGGGATCTGGCCCAATTTTCTGTTTCTATGTGCACTCTAATTTGCATTTTAGCTCTTTATGCCATGCTTGTCACCTGGTCGATATATCTAGGTTTAGCCAACTTCAATTTTTTTCTTTCCCCTTTTGAAGTTTTCCCATCCTTTCATATATTCCAGGACAATCACCTTTTTTTTCCTCTTGAAATTTCATTTGAGAGTCTGACAATTTTGAGGCTGGAAAGTCTTCTAAAAGTCATCTACCTTGTGTTAGTTATGAATGTCCTTATCTGCAAGTAACAGAATATGCAAATAAAGTGGTTCAAACAATAGGAGTGCACTTTTTTTCATGTAACACGAAGACAGGAAATAGGTTGTTCCAGGGTTGTTTCAGAGGCTCAACAATGTCAGTGAGGACCCTGGCTTCTCCAGTCTTCCAGTGCTGCCATCTTCTGTGTGTTTACCATGTCTGCTCCCAAGGTCCTAGGCCACCTGCAGCCGTTCCAGGTATCACAGCCTCTTATTCCAGCATCCCAAGGAAAAGGAAGTGGGTAGGGCCCAAAGGACCTTCTCCTTGTGTAGCTTTCCTTTTATGAGAGAGGACATTCTGTTTTCAAGAAGCCTTCAGCAGTCCCTCCCTTATATCCTCATTAGCCATAACCTGGTCACAAACCTACTTTAGACTAATCGCTGTTTGTGATGACAAGTCTGAGGAATCATCTTGGCTAGGTGATAGTACCCAGTTGCTTAATCAAACACTAACCTAGGTGTTGCTGTGAAGATGTCTTGTAGATGTGGTTAACAACTACAATTAGTTAACTTTAGGTAAAGGAGAGCACTCTCCCTAATGTCGGTAGGCCTCATCCAATCAGCTGACAGCCTTAAAGCAAAGACTGAGGTTTCCCAGAGATAAGAAATTCTGCCTCAAGTCTGAAGCATAACATCCTGCCCAAGTTTCCAGCCTGTCAGTCTGCCCTACAGATTTTGGGCTTAATACTGCAACATCAACTCCTTCCTGAATTTCCAATCTGCTGGCCTGTCCTACAAATTTGGTCTTTCTAGCCCCCACAATTGCATGAGCTAATTCCTTAAAATAAATCTCTTAGTATGTGTGTCTATATATCTCCTACTGGTTCCGTTTCTCTGGAGTACACTGACTGACATACTGTCAAAAAGAAAAAATTGCCATTGGCTTCCACCAATCATAATTAATCCCCTGGGGCTGAGCACATTGCCACCTACAATCAACTGGGGTCCTGTTAAAGGAAGAGGGTTGAATGGATCATGGGATAGGCACCTGGATAGTGCCCCTCTACTTACCCCCATCACCATTTATAGATAAGGAATCTAAGGGCTCTGCTAAAGGCTACATACCTAGAAAGTGTTAAAATCAAGACTAATGCCCCTGTTCTAGAATTAATTTTTCTGTTCCACGATCTCTAATGTAACCTTTTATCCATAAATGCTCTGGGGAAGAAATGCAAGTTGGTGGGGGACCAACTTTGGGTTCCAGGTCAAGGGGAATTTCTTTTCTTGTTCCCATATCCCAGACTTATAGAGTTATGGACTTGTCATTTCCAAATTTAGGAGGTAAATTCATCCATTCATTACAACTATTTACTACCCTTCTACAATATGTTACAGATATAGTGTTAGGTGCTAGGGATACAATTCATTTAGTTCATTTTCAGAACTGCCTCCTCAAATATGAAGTGTAAATCTAGGAGTAGAACTGTAGGAATCGTTGTAATTGGGGATATGGACAACTTATGTATTTCTCAAAGCCTGTTTTCTTCTTCTCTCCCTAGTGACAGATGAAGACTACATTTCCCGGCTTCCTTTGCAATCAGGTTGAAACTTGTGACTGGGATCTGGCAAACAGGATGCAGGAAGAAGTGTTGTATACCGTCTCCAGGCCTGGCTTAAAACCTTCACACTCTCCATAGAAGCCTCACTGTTAAAGCAGGGCCATCTCTGCTAGTCACTTTGCCTTTAGTTTGAGTAGGCAAACAGTACCACTACCTTTTCTTCTTTAGCTTCATATGGCTTAGAAAATTAAGAGATTTGGGGGTAATCTTGAACTCTCATAGCTTTTTTTGATATTTTAAAAATATTTTATTATGGTAACATATATGTATCAAAAATTTTCCATTTTAACCATTAATGCCATTCAATGGTATTAATTACATTCACCATGTGTGCAAACGGCACTACCATCATTTACCCATTCTTTTCTGTCATCCCAAACAGAAACTTCAAACTCAATAAGCAATAGCTCCTCATTTCCATGCTCCCTAGCCCCTGATAACTTCTAATCTACTTTCTGGCTCTATTAATTTGCCTATTCTAGATAGTTTATATAAGTAGAATAATATATTTGTCTTTTTGTGTCTGGCTTATTTTGCTAAGTATGTATTCAAGTTTCATCCATGTTGTAGCATATATCATCAGCATTGCATCCCTTTTTACAGCTGAATAATATTCCACATTTTGTTTATCCACTCCTCTGTTGATGGCCACTTGGGTTGTTTCTACCTTTTGACTATTGTGAACTATGTTGCTATGAACATTGGTGTCGCAGTTCTTCTCTTTAGTACTTTTGGGTGTATCCTAAGAGTAGAATTGCCAGGCCAAGTGGTTTAACTTTTTGAGGAACTGTCGAATTGTTTTCCACTTTACATTCTCACTGGTAATGTGCAAATGTTTCTACTCCTCTGCATCCTTGTCACCACTTGTTCTTTTCTTTTTAGTAATAGCCATGCTACTGGGTGTGAAATGGTATCTCATTGTGGTTTTGATTTGCATTTCCCTAATGGCTAATGATGTTGAGCAATTTTTCATGAGCTTATTGGTTATTTGTATATCTTCTTTGAAGAGATGTCTATTCAAGTCCTTTGCTATTTTTAAATGGAATTGTGTCTGTTGTCGAGTTGTTCTCATTGCTTTTAGATAAAAAATAAATAATAAATGGCCTCATCTTGTTTTATTTCAGCTTCTTTAAATGAGGAAAGTTTTTTCTTTGAAATAGATTACAAGTTTTCCATCCAGAGGAGAAGGTCTAGAAGTTAGCAGAGGTTCAAGCCCAGTCATAAGTAATAGAGAAGAGGGTAAAGCCTAATATCAGGGTTTGGGCTTAGTTGTTGTTTAATTCCCTTCTAGTCTAGCGATTCTGTGTTCGCAAGCATTCACCCTATGTCTATCTTCTAACAGCAACAACTCAGTGGCTAGAGGAAAGAAAGCAGAAACAAGCAACGAGACAAAACTAAGACTATTTAAGTTCTAAGCTCCTCACCTGTAAAATGGAATTAGTGAACCCAATTTCACTTGGTTGCTGTAAGGATTAAATGAAGTAAGATATAAAGCAATCTCATGATACTGCCTCAAACATACTAAGAGCTTAAAAATAATGTTATTTAAATTATTATGCTGTTGTCATTGAGCGACACCAACATATAGGGGTTAGGAACCTGGACTTCGGAGACCAGACTACCTGTGTTCAAATCTCGCTCAGCCATTTACTAGTCATGCTGCTGCAGATAAATCGCTCAATCCCTTATTGTCTCCATCTGCAAAATGAGGATAGTGCTGCTCTCTACTTTGCAGAGTTGTTGTGAGGACTGAGTCAGCACAGTCAGAGAGCTTAGAAGAGTGCCTGACATAGGAAAGCGCCCTCAAAATGTTAGCTATTCATGTGGTAGTTATACATTTCTTTGGCTTAATTAAATCTATTTCTCAAGTGAGATAGCATGGCACCAAATAGCCATCATAACTTGATGTAGGTCAAGTGGCACTGGCCCTTTTGAGCTCCACATGTTGGAAACTTGGAAAAATCTCTCTCTTGATTTGCTACATGCAGTTTACTATCACCAAGTCTTGTAACTCTCTCTCTAGTAGTGAGTGTAAATAGTAGATCTGTAATCCTGTATTAAAATTCCATGTCATGGGCCTTGGCATTGGTAAGTCTTAAATCTCCCCCAGTGATTCAAATGAGCAGCCACAACTGAGAAACACTGACCCAAAACAAATAAACTCTATTAAAAAGAAAACCCAACAGAAAAATAGGCAAAGAACATGCACGTACACAAAATATACAAAGAAGAAATACAAATGGCTAAAAAATAGGCAAAGAACATGTATGTACACAAAATATACAAAGAAGAAATACAAATGGCTATTAAGCTTGTGGGAAGGCACTGACCTAGTAATAAAAGAAATGGAAATTGAAAGAATAATGAGATATTTTTTAAAATGTCATTAGGTTACTGATTCTATCTCCAAAGATGGAACTTCATCTGAATAGTGACTAGTCTGATATAGGTAGAAAGAAGTAATAAAGAGGTAAGCATCTGCATTATTTTATTAAATGTTACATGATCAATGAGTATGTTTTTTGCTAAAAATTCTATGTCTGCCTTTCCTAATTTTATATACAAATACATAATAAAATGTATATATGTATGTGTATATACATATATAATGTATTAAGTGTTTGGTTATGTGACTATTTCACATATTTCAGTATTCAGAAGTGTTCAATCATTTCTAAAATCTATCTAATACTTATTTGAATAAAGACCACAATCCTGTAAAGGTTGGATAAAATACAAATTGCTACCCTTTGAAAATGTAATGTATTATGAGATGCTTCAAATTTTTACTTCTCTTCACTTCAACTGATGCCATAATTTTTCTGATATGCCATAATTTTTCTGGTTCAGTGTTAGCTATTGGCTGCATACAAAACATCTCAAATACTGGAGATTGAATAATAGCTCTAATCAATATTTCATTAAAAGGCACGAAAACCTTGAAAAGGTAACCAAATTGGTGGTCTAGGTATATGGAAAGATAATCCAATTTTAGGCCATTTATAATGGATTTAGACATAAAGGAAGACAAACTACAATAGCTTTTGATTCTTTTGAAAAGACAATAGAAATCAATTCCATAGGTCTCTGCAGTCTGTTCTAATGACATACAATATCACATGTTTGAGCCAACATGTTATACATTTCATTAAAGGTGTTCTATTTGTGGGGGAGATTAAAACCAGGGACAGAAATAGCAATAGATTGACCCCTTACTCCACCTCCTCAGATTAATAGGAGCCAAGTCCCAAAGGACACAAGGACAACTAAGTTAGCAGAGGGACCCAAAGATGTCAATTCTTTATGAGCCCTCGGTTTAACTCTTATCTACCTAACTCAGGAGGTTGGGAGACTGTTTTGGTTGGCTAAAGCTGATAAAATGCAATATACCAGAAATGGGTTGGCTTTTACAATGGGGATTTATTGGCTTACAAGTTTACAGTTCTGAGGCTGTGAAAAATGTCCAAATCAAGGCATCAACAGGACAATACCTTCTCCCCAAGGACTGGCTACCAGCAATCCTCAGCAACTCTGTCACATGCCAGGCACATGGTAATGTCTGCTGGTCCTTCTCTCCCGAGTTTCATTTCCTTCAGCTTCTGCCCTCAGTGGCTTCCTCTCTCAGTTGCTGTGTGTGTCCTTGTCTCTGGTTCTCTTAGCTTCTCTGGGTGTTTCTGTTTTCTGTGCTCTTTATCTTCTTCTAAAGGACTCCAGTAGGAGGATTAAGACATACTTTGAAAGAGATGGGTCACCTCTCGATTGGAATACCTACTCAAAAGGCCCCACCCACAATAGGTCTACACCTACAGGAATGAATTAAAAGAACACGATCTTTTCTAGGATACGTAACAGCTTCAAAGTACCACAGAGACCAATATTGGTTGTTACAACACAATGAGTTATGTGACTTTAGGAAACCATATAGGATTGTGGCTTTAAAAGCAAACTGGACTTGGGGTTGAGTCCAGGATCCATTATTTCCTGGCTGTTTGGCCTTGGGCTCATGTCTTCTCCTTTGGAGCATCACATTTTCTTCATCTGTAAAACAGAGATGACAATAATAACTGTTTGATATGCATTATCTTCTCTAATCCTAAAACTCTGGGCTATAAATATGAATATTATGCCCATTTTACAGATGCAGGATCTAAGACACAGAGCTGACTGGTGGGTAATGGAGGTGGGACATGATACCAGGACAGTCTGACTGCTGCAAGGCCCCTAGAAGCTTCTTCCGTAAGATGATTCTTTTAGCACTAGATTCTTTTGCTATTTTATTTAACCTTCCATATCTCTTTATGATTGTTTATTCTCACATGTTTGTTTACCTCATCTCTATGAGCCTTTGAAGCTGGACACCAATTCTTCTTCATTTTTGCATCTCCGCCACTAGCACAATGTTTGGCAAGCAATAAGCATTCAGTAAACGTCTGTGGAACTGACCTCTGTTAAAATGTGAACAGTGCTGGGCGGGTGGCAGCCTCAGCCATTTCTGCCCCCTCCCGTTCTTTCTCTCTCTCAACCTCCCTCATGCCTTGTCAATGCCACACTGTTCAAAAATTTTCCAGGACGTGGATTTTTTTTAAAGCTGAAGATTATAAATAACAGTCACAGAAATGGCTCTGCTCTAGGCTATGAAAGGGAGGTTAGAGGGGTAGTGGGTGGGTGGCCCAGTGAGGAGAGGCTCTTATTTATAAGTTAGGTGAACTGGAAAGTCTGTATACACACAGTGTGTACACACAGTCACACATGTATATTTTTTATATACGGAGAGAAAGAGCAGAATCTTCCTTACGTTTCTACTGCTGTAACCACACTATGTTCCAGTTTACTGCAGTGAGTGATTATCCACTCCACAGAAAATTACTATTTTGGGTTTTGCTAAAGGGTGGTTTGTTCTGTACTAGAGAAGTACAAAAAGACTAAATTTCCAAAAGGAGTATTTTTATCTTATAATGGAGCATAAGGGTGTGGAAGAAAGAGAGGGGGCTCCGGGATCAGGACTCCTCTGCTCGGAACAGTCAGATTGGGGCAAGTTGGCTTTCTGAGTTTTAAGAGTCTTTCTTGTGACTACTGCTTGTCTATAAAAGAAATATTTAAGAGGCACCCCTTGCCCTTTGTTATGAATTGAATGGTGTCCCCCCAAAAAGTTATGCTGAAGTGCTAATCCCACCACCTCAGAAAGTGGCCTTATTTGGAAATACGGTCATTATAGACAGAATTAGGCAAATTAAAAGGAGGTCATATCCTTCTAGGGTGAACCCTAAATCGACACGACTGACGTTCTTTTACAAAGGGAGAAATGGACTCAGAAAGACAGGCAGAGGGGAGAAGGCCACAAGACAACTGAGGCAAAGGCTGAAGCCCAAGGAGTGCTGGCAACCCACCCGAAGCCAGGAAGGAGCAAGGAAGGGGTCTTCCCTACAGATTTCGGACCTCTAGCTTCCAGGCAATACATTTCTGTTGTTTGAAGCCACCCACTTTGTGTACTTTGTGATGGCAGTCCTTGGAAACTGAGACGCTCTCCATTTTACGCTGTGTGACCTGACCTGTGGTAGCTCGTGGAAACAGAGTCTGGGCTTTGGAGCCAGAGGGACCCACGTTAAACTTGGCTCTGCCACGTTCGCTGTGACCTCAGACTGGAGACTCAGCCTCTGCAAGTTGCTATGTCCTTCTCTATGAAGTGGGGGTAGTAATTGTCCCAACTTTTAGGTTTGCCGTGAGGATTAATGAAGGGATGCATATATGCACTTAATTCGGTTCTTGACACACAGTACATCATTATCAAAACAATGCCCCAGGCTGTATGGCAGGGAAGAGCTGGGAGCTATAAAGTGGAGGACATAGTCCCTGACCTTGAGTTGATAAGATATATAAAACACTAAAACAAGCAGATGAAAATGCCAATCTGATTTGGGAGCCAAAGCGGGGCACAGATAACAGTGATATTAGGAGTCAGAGGGGTGCAAAAGCCCCATCCACCACTCCGCCCCCCGTGCTGACATGATCACTAGAGGCTCCAAGGAGGGGTGGAAGAGGAGCTGGGCCTTAGTGTTTTCAGGTGGTGGGAAGGAAGATGGTGAGATTTCCAGGCAAGGATGAAATGAGCTGTCAGAGGTCAGTACACAGACAGCTTTGATGGAACTGAGGGTTTTAAATAAAATATAAGTAGGGCAAAGGCCTGTCTCATTTCTTCTCAGGGAGTAGAAATCAATAGTCATTTTTTCCTTTCTACACAAAATTCTAACTCTGAAATTTACTTGGGTGCAGGGCTGCATTGTGCTGGGACTGTGTAGGTGTGGTCTGAGCAGCAAGACGTCTGCACCCTCTGTGGCATGTGTGTGACTTACAAAACCCCCTGCCTGGGCTGGGGGCAGGGGGACAGTGGCTGTGCTCCCAGGGGCACTGCCAGCTGTCCAACTGGGCAGGCCTTCCAGGTACAGAGAGAAGAGCACTGAAAAAGGAGTCTTCCCAGCTATGTCTCCTTTACCAGCTTGCCTTGTTACCCGTGGTTTGAATCTTGTCATTGGTGGTATCCAAGAATCCACATGCCCAGAAGTACTCTGTTGAACAGGACATGAGTCCTTTCACTGAGCCTCGAGGTTTGCCGAGATTCTGTAGCAGGGTGTCTTATGGGTTGAATTGTGTCCCCCAAAAAGAGAAGCTCAAGTCCTAATTCTTGGTCCCATGAATGTCACCTTCTTTGGAAATAGGGTCTTTGAAGATGTGATTAGTCAAGATGAGGCCAAACTGGGTTAGGGTGACTGTAATTCAATGTGACTGGTATCTTCATAAGAAGAGGCAATTTGGACACAGAGACAGACAGACACTCAGGAGAGAATCCCCTGTGATGACAGAAGCAGAGAGTGAAGTGCTGCAGCTGCCAGCCAAACAGTGCCAAGGATTGCAGCAAACACCCAAAGCTGGGAGAGACAGGGAAGGTGCCTCCCTACAGATTTCAGAAGGAGTGTGGCTCTGCTGACACCTTGATTTTGAATTTCTGGCCTCAAGAACAGTGAAACAATCAATTTCTGTTGTTTTAAGCCACCTGTTATGGCAGCTCTAGGAAACCAAGAGAAGGTAAATTATAAAGGGGGTAGGAGAGAAAATAGCTACGTTAGCATCTACTATCCCCCCTCCCACCCCCAGGAATCAGGTCAGCACTGGATTTCTAAAGACTTGCTAGGGGTAACCGTGGGAAGGAAAGAGCTTTTGGGTGGGGTGGGTGGGGGTGCCCAGACTTGGGAGGAAGTTTGAGCATCGTTCAAGACTGGGGAGAAGTGTGGAAATGGGTACCAGAAGCTAAAGGCCTGAAGGTGCCCAGGATGGGGGGTGGCTGCAGGATGCTGCATCAATATGCCATGCAGAGCTTTCCTGGGTGGGGGAGGGGTGTCTCTGATCCCACCTATGGAGCAACAGCCCCGGGATGGATGGTGGAGACCAGTGCTTGGCAGGTGCACCGTGCAGGGGCAGTGAGTGGTAAAGTGGCCCGCCACCACGGAGTGATAAGGTGCCTCCCACCCCAGTTTTTGACATCACTAATTCCAGAATTCTAGAATTACCTAACGGAGAGGGAGACACCCAAATTGCTGAGCTCCCAGAATGTTTCCCACCAGTCAGGAGAAGCCTGGAGAGCTTGGAAGCAGATTGCATTTTATTTGGAGAAATTAAATATTGTGACATAGCTTGCACCCTAGATTTGTGGACTAAATACCTTGGCCACTAAACTTCTGTCTTTGTTAACAGTAATTGGATAAAGGAGTAAATAAGAAGATGAGAGAGCATATTATAAAAGGTCGAAGAAAAATTAGGTGAGGTCCTTTCTCATGTCCCTATCATTTCTCCCTGTAAAAACCCTGACTAACCCATGTAGCTATTTTTTCAAGAAGGCAGCTTTACCCAGTTGCTAACTGTGAACTTATTTAAGAGGAGTTGCTAAGTAGGCCTGTCCCCTGATAGCAGAGACTGCCCAGAACCCAGGCCAGGTGACAAGTTAGCATGGCATTTGTACTTACCATGCCCAGACTTTTCTCTCAAGGTTGGGCATCACACTAAAATTGCAGAATTGAACTGGTAAGCCTCCAAGACTAGTCTGTGACTCTTGAATCCCTCAATCAGATCAAAGATATAAAAAGTGGTCAGAGCATGGAAGAGTGGAATTTGTGGAGCAGGTTCCTTGGAGAGTTACTCACACCAGGATGGAAGGGATGGGGGGGCCCATCTCCTTCACCTTGAGTCTAGTGAAAGGGGCGCTCACAGGAGACCTCTTGGGGAGCTTGCAATTGTGAGACACCATGGACTGAGTCAGCTTTGGGAAAAGTCTTGAGGTCAAAAGAATTGATGTTCTCTCCTTTGTGGTGGAGCTGGGAGATGGCTGCCACATTGGGGTGAGCCTGCACCCCCAGGCTGGGTGACTGACCCCCATGGGCCAGACATGTGCCACATGGAAGAACAGGACTATCTGAGGCTGTCTGGGGGAACCTCCAGTAGGGCTTCCCGGAGGGGCTAAGGGACCCCAACAGGATGAAGGTGGATGTGAGATTCTCGGGTCTGGTCAACGACTCTCTAGAATTGACATGTGTTTCCCTGGGCTTAGGGGACTGCAGGAGAGACAGTCCAGAGGTAGTTCTCTCCTAAGGGCCCATGAGAAATACTACTTAAATATCTGCCAGGTCCAAAGGGCACAGAACCCTATGAGGGAAACTCAAATGAAATTTTCTGCTCTTTCCTCTTCTCCTTTCCATGCTGCTGAGATCAGAAACTGGCTTACAAGTGGGCACAGGGTAAGAACAAAAGCTCAAGGTGGAGATTCAGGAAGAAGCCAGTTATATTTCTCTTGCAAACTTCAGATTTCCAGCCTAAAGCAAACCCAAACTAGGGAGGGAAGAAGATTTAACATTAAGTCTTGAAACTGAGCTTTCTAACTTCTAAACTGGCCTTGTATTTGTGACTTACAATGACAATAGGACATTATCTAAGTATATGCAGAAAAATCAAGGGTCTGCCAGTTTTTCTCCATGAGGACAGGAAGATTATCACCATTGAATCACTTTTTCTTTTTGAAATAGCTCTATTGAGAGAGAATTCACACACCATACTATTAACCTATTTAAAGTGTATTATTCGATGGTTTTTAATATATTCACAGAGTTGTGTAACAAGCACAACAACAAATTTTACATTTTCATCACTTCAGAAAGAAGCCCTGTACCTGTTAGTGGTCAATCCCTGTTTCCCCACAAATTCCCCAGCCCTAGATGACCACTAATCTACTATCTGTCTCTATAGATTTGCCTATTCTGGGCATTTCATATAAATGGATTCATAGAATGTGTGGTTTTTGTGACTGGCTTCTTTCATGTAGCATAATGTTTTCAAGGTTCATCCACATCGTAGCATGTATTTATATGGCCGAAAAATATTCCATTGTGTGGATATGCCACATTTTGTTTATCAGTTGATGGACATATGGGTTGTTTCCACTTTTTAGCTGTTAAGAACAATGCTGCTGTGAACATTTATGAACAAGTTTCGTTTTGTTTTTGTTTTTTCTGTTTCACTGTATTATTGCAGTTTGCTTTTTTTCCCTGCAATTTTATTGAGATATAGTCACATACCATACAATCATCCAAAGTGTACAACAATTGTTCACAGGATCATCATAGCATCCATCACTACATTCAATTTTTGAACATTTTCATTACTCCAAAAAAAATAGAAAAATAAAAGTAAAAAAGAACTCTCATAACAACCCATCTCCCCCTTACCCCCTATTATTCATTTAATTTTGTCCCCATTTTTCTACTTATCTGTCCATACACTGGATAAATGTAGTATGAGCCACAAAGTTTTCTACAATATACGGTCACACTGTATAAGCTATATACTTATACACTCTTCTTCCAGAAACAAGGGTACTGGGTTGTAGTCTGACAGTTCATGAACAAGTTTTTATGTGCATTTATGTTTTTATTTCTCTTGGGTATATATATTTCAGAGTGGAATTGCTGGGTTGTATGGTAACTCTATGTTTAAACTTTTGAGGATCTACCAGATCATTCACGGAATCACTTTTAAAGGGATGGCCAGAGACAAAGATAAAACTGTATTTTGAATATGTTGCAAGTAGTCTTGTTCAACATACTGATTAAAGATGAACTCAGCACCTCCAGCCATCCCCTTTGGCTTGGGAGTTCAGGACCAAAGGACTTTAGCCAGTGGGGGGTGAGGGTGGAGAAAGCAAACAGGAGCTTAACAATAAGGACAGTAATCAAGGATAGAGACACTGGCTGAACCCTTAAGGAGGAGGCAGAATTGGATAAGAAGTGGTTTGGACTCAGAAGTCCATGAGGCAGCCGAGCTCACAGCGCAGGCTGGGAATTCACCCATCTAGCATTCACGTGGTTCCTGTGGGCCAGGCTCTGTTCTAGATTCAAAATATTTAAGTGAGGTTACGATTATACACATGCTGTTTTACCTAATCATCACAAATCTGTGAGGTGGGTATCATTCTCTCATTTTATAAGCGAGAAAATTCAGGTTCAGCCAAGTGGGTTGGCTGAGGTGATACAACCATAAGCGGCGATCTGGGATCAGGAACCTGGTCTGACTGGCTCCAGGGCCAATGTTCTTAACCACTAAACCACTACATGCCTCTCCGTTGGCCTGGACTCCTAGGCTTAATTTGCTGGCTCTTAGAGGACTAGTTTTGCATGCCTCCAAAAAAACCTTCTTTGCAGTAAAGTGTGCTAGTGTGTAGTGTTTGCCAATTTTTGTGGTGTAAATATTTCCACTGTAGCAGATTTCAAGCTACCATCAATTTACCATCAAGCTCTCAAAATTACTGAGTCTTTAGCAATCAGCTCTCATGAGCCGACATTAGCAACCCGGCATATCACTGCTTCTATGCCTTTGAGCTGTACGGCCTCATGGCCTGTGTGTCTCCCTGATCTTCAAGGTCTGACCACCAAAATTCCAGTTAGGGAAACATGCATCCTTTAGTATTTTGGTTAATGGAGGTTTTAACCTGTAATACTAGCTCAACAAGCCTTATAAAAGCTGCTGTTTCATGCTCACAGAAATAGAAGAAAATTAAATTAAAAACATGCTCCAAATTTGTATGCATTTTCCTCTCTTACCTCTAAATAATTGTTAACATACTTCTATGCTTATTTCAGAAATGTCAGTTCTAAGCCAGTGACCATATGATAGAAGATGAAGTTGACAGAAGCCAGATCTTCCTGAACACAGTATTTCTTAAACTGGGATCTGCTGTTCCACCAGAATTTAAAAATATATAATATGTGTTTTCCATGGTAATCTTAAAAAACTTTCTCAGATATGAAGATAAGACAAAACTTCTCGTCATGCATGATGATTTGCAGGTCACAGCTATTAAGCAAAATAAGACATTAGTTTCTCAGGGAGAATGAATTCTTGGGGAGAAGGGAGCAAGAATGTTTTCCTTTAAAATGGGTGTGCACATTACTCGTGAATGAGAAAGCCTGCTCCATCCCTTAGAGTCTGATCACCTTTTTAAAAATCTGCCCTTTCATGTGGCTTTGAGATTTTTTTTTTTTTTCCACATTCATTTCAGCTTCATTTAGCTTCTTTTGTTTTCTGACAAACAGGCAACTGGTGACAACAGCCAGCTCTTGCTCTGCAACAGAATCATGAGATCAGGGTAAATTGGCAATCTCTACTCTTCCAACCAATTTCACGTGGTTCACCAGAGCCGAATGATCTGTGGGAATGGTATTTCCTAGCTGCTAATGACCCACTTCATTATCACGCTGCCCTGAGCTAACATTTTGCCTTTGGCTTATAATGGGAGTCATTAGGTTGTAGAAAATTCCCTCCCTGTCCTGTTTCTAAATTTGATTTCCCGAGAATCAGAGAGAATACAAATTCTCCTGGGCTTTGTGTACAATAAGCAAATGTCTGGACTAAATAAAAACCTTGATCACCTTGGTCCTGCTTGCACGTGGATGGCCGGGGGGAGCACAAGCTCACAAGCTGTAGCTTGCTTGGAGGTTTCCATAGGAAATTAACTAAATAACACGACATTCTTTTCTTCCTCTTCTTTCCACTCTTCACTTCTCCCTATAATGAAACTGCTAAGCTGGGCACTTTAGCTCTCTCATGGGGCAAAAGTGCTTGAAAATTTCATTCTCTTGTGACCTCAGATCAGAAAGAAAAGTTTCTTCCCTCCTTCAAGTGCTTATTCCAAAAAGTGCTTCTCATCAAAGTTATTGCATTTCACTGGAGGCCCAACTTTCTGAAACCAGATGTCCTGAAATGGTAGTTCAAAGACACATCCTCTAAGAAAGGAAAGGTGGCACTTTAAAAAGAAAACCAATCACGCTGCAAGTGGCTCTGATCCTGTATTCAGCAAAATAATTGTGGCACAGTGAAATAGCAGGTTGCTAATGCTTTGAACAGAAAATCATCCAATGAATCAAAATGAGGGTCAAATCTTCCCCAAGTGGTGATTCTCTTGTTTAATGTGTGTGTTCCTTCTTCATAATGAACTCGGTGATGGAAGGTTTAAGTGGAAATGTTCAGCAGCGATTTAAAAATATTGATGGCATGCTCTCTAGGTACAGCGGTTACCATGCACTTTAGGGACACAATTGAATCGACATCAACAAACGACTGGCCTACAGTGCCAGGCTCTGTGACAGGTGATGTGGGGCATTGATAGATGTTCCCAGTCCTCAGATAGCTTGTAATCTGGAGTAGAAGAGAAACAAGTATAGGATAAACAGAAAACAGGCAATTGCCCATTCAACATATTTTTCCTGAACTCCTCCCAGGGACTCCTAAGATGGTTGAGACAGAGTGAAGGAGCCCAGGTGGACTGGTATCTTCCTCAATGAGGGAAAATGCCAGTGTTAACTTTCTTTTCTTCCTTCAACAAATATTTATTGAGCATCTACTGTAGGCCAGCTTGGAGTCTTGGATATAGCATTGAACAAAACAAAGCCCTTACTCTTGGGGAGATTATGTTCTATTGGGAAGACAGAAAATAAACAAATAAAAATTATATAACCTAATTTCAGGTAGTGTTATATACTATGAAGAAAATAAGGCAGGGTTAGTGGGTGGAAAGTTACGAGGGAGCTATTTAGGTTGGAGGCTCAACAAAGGCCTCTCTGGGAAGACCTTTGAGCAGAGACCTGACCCGGGGAGTGGGAGGGCTTGCAAATCTTTTAGAAAGAGGGCCTTGCAAATCAGAAGGCTATGAGGCAAGAAGGAGCTTTGTCCTGAAGAGCAAGGAGGCCACTGTGGCTGGAGCAGAGTGAGCCAGGGAAGAAGGGCATTGGAGAGGTAACCAACGAGGCTACATCGTGGTAAGGATGAAGGGTGATGGGAAGCCGAAGGAGCGTCTTGAGCAGGGGAATGATGGTATCTGACATTTAAGAGACTATCTGGTTGTTATGTGAGGAATAGACTATGTGAGTAGGGGAGATGGGCAAGGGTAGAGGGCAGGAAGAAACCAAGTTAGGAAGTTCAGTGTTTGCCTGCATCAATATAAAGGGGCTCTCAGGAAAGAGATCTGTCAAATTCAAGGTACCAAGGATTATGGAGTATACAAGAGAGGCAGATACTTCCAATGAGATGATGTCTTCACATGGGGTGTAGCATCTTAGCTGAACCATGAGGCTGGAGTTTCAGAGACGGAGATGTGTGGAAAGGGTCTTCGGGTTGAAAGAACAATGTGAACCAAGATCAGAGAGGGAAAAGGACATGGCGTGTTTGGGGAACCAGAGAATGGTTCAGTGTGGCTAGAACACAGAGCAGGTGGAGGGATAGGGGGAGGTAAGTCTATAAAGAGACATTGGGGCTATATCTTATAAGGCTTTGAATACTGTGCTGGTTTGAATGTATTATGTCCCCCAAAATGCCATGTTCTTTGATGCAATCTTGTGGGGGCAGACGTATTAGTGTTGATTAGGTTGGGACCTTTGGATTAGGTTGTTTCCATGGAGATGTGACCCACCCAACTGTAGGTGATAACTCTGATTAGATAATTTCCATGAAGGTGTGGCCCCGCCCATTCAGCGTGGGCCTTGATTAGTTTACTAGGGCACTAGATAAGAGCTCAGACAGAAGGAGTTTGCTGCTGCAGCCAAGAGAGACATTTTGAAGACGGCCATTGAAAACAGACTTTTGCTACTTGAGTTTGTCTCGGAGAAATTAAGAGTACCCCCAGATGGCTAGAGAGAAACATCCTGGGGGAAAGCCATTTTGAAACACAACTTGGGAGCAAAAGAAGAAGATGACAGCCACATGCCTTCTGAGTTAATAGAGGTTTTCCAGATGCCATTGGCCATCCTTCAGTGAAGGTACCCTATTGCTGATGCCTTACCTTGGACATTTTATGGACTTAAGACTGTAACTTTGTAACCAAATAAACCCTCTTTATAAAAGCCAATCCATTTCTGGTGTTTTGCACAATGGCAGCATTAGCAAACCAGAACAAATTTTCTGTGCCAAGAGTTTACATTTTATTCTGTGGGAAATGGGGACCCTCAGATGGTTTTGGAGCAGAGGGATAACATAATCAAGCATGTTTTAGGGGGACCATTTGGCAGCAACGAGTCAGATTTCCTGTAAAGAGGTGATGTTAAAAGCTGGGTACTAGTCAAGAGTTTCTTCACTTAAGGAGAACCCATGCTTAGCCTTGGAAATAGGAAGGCAAAGTTGAACTCTGAGGAAGAAAGGATGATGTTCTGGGTGAGAAGTCAGAGGAGGTGAGGCTGGGTGATATCATGAAGTGAAGCAGGAAAGTCCAACAGGAGAGCAGATACACCAGGAAAGGAGCTGAGCTCTCTTTTGGACATGACAGGTGCAAAGTACCAGCAGGACATGCATGGAGAAGAGTCCAACCAGGGCTGGACCTTGATTTGGATTTAGGGTTCAGGAGAGCACTTATGGCCAGAGGGATGGCTTTGGCCTTGACTTGCAGAGACAGAGCAGATGGAGAGGAGCTTTTACAGAAGCGAGTAGGGGAAGAAGAGAAGGTAGCCATGGGCAAGTCCTTGGGAACTTGTACCTGAGAGGAGGAAATGTAGATCATGAGGGACACCAGGTATAGTCAAACAGCTAAGAGATAAACATAGCAGAGGAAATGTGAGAGAATGGGAGAAATGTTGAAGATGATTTTCTGCTTCCAAAAGTCACCTAAATACTTCTAAATACTTGCATATGTGTGAAGTGACATATGTACATTTTAAAAAATTTGCTTATTTGATTGTTTAATTGTAGGATTGCTTATAATTATAAAAAAATGAAAGCAATTTAAGTGTCTATCCCTAGCAGGCTGGTTAAATAAAATGATGGTACATTCTCAGTGTGGAATATTACACAGCCGTAAAAAGGATGAAGAGGATCTTTATGTATGGATAAGGAATGATCTCTAAGATATACTGTCAATTGAAAAAAGCACAGTTCAGCATAGTGCATCTGTTGTGCTTCCTGTTTGTAAAAAAGTGAGGAAAATAAATGCATATGCATATATAAGCACAAAATAGCTCCGGGAGGCCACCCATGGAACTTCTAACTTTGGATGCTTCTGGGGAAGGAAACTGGGATGCTGAAGGACATACATGGGGAGGGAACATTTCACTGGGATACTTTTGTACTTTTAAAATTTTAAACCACATGCATGTTCCATCTATGTAAAAATTCAAATAAAAAACAGAAAGCATATCATCCTAATATCTAAATTTATTGAATATGCAACATGTGCCAGGCATGATTCTAAGCCGTTTGTAGCATTAATGCATTTAATCCTCACAACTATCATATGCATCAGGTACTACTAATGTCCCTATTTCACAGTGGGGAAACTGAGGCACAGAGCGATTAAATAACTCACATAATCAAGTCCGCGAGCTAGGAAAGGATGGCTCTGGCATTTGACTTGTGCAGTCTGGCTCTGAAGTCTGTGCTCTTACACACTACAAAACTGCAAACGTTTGCCTGACTGTGGACGGCCCCTAACCCAAGGCTGTCTCTCTATTCAAGGAGGTGAAGGGTAAATAGCTGAGGACTCAGACAGGCTCCCTGCAGAATTTGGACTGGAGTATTTCAAGAGGATTGACCAGTCAGTAGTGATAGGGTGACAGGAAAGCAGGGATAGCACGAGAGTGAGCCCAGTCTGGCTGCGACAGACACCCACTTAGAGAAGTGGGTCCCAGAGTGCCTTGATTCCTGTAGCTTCCTGGCTCCAATTTCAGGCACGTGTGTGCTTATAATAACTACCAGTGAATAGCAACCTCCCTGCCTACTCCCTTCTTAAAACACAGCCTGAGTGAGGCTCTGCTCCTTGCAATCAAATAACCTAAAACACAAACAAACCTAAAACTCATCCATCATCTAATCAAGGCAGGGCTTTCTAGGGAGAGTGGGGTGCTCTATTTTTCCTTTTATATTGTCTTATGAAAGCCAAGAAGTTTCTAGAATCAGGATCAATCTCTTTAGGGTCTTTAGATGTAAGTGGCTACATTCCTGTTCAGATAACCCCCTCCTAGATACACAGCCCCTTGTCTGAATGTGCTGCGAGAATTCCTTTAGAACCAGGAGAACACAGTAACCCAGACCAATCCTTTAATCAAAGATTTTCCCAAGTATTAAGAATGGGTTGGATTCAAGTTGATGTTGTATACAGTAAAAAGGAGCAGAGTGCAGGTCCCTAGCAAAGTAGTCACTAAAGTGGGGTGTGTGTAAAAACTAAGATGGCAGCTAGGTGAGACAGGGCAAAAATACACCTCCATGAAAAACACTAGATAAAAACTAGAAAGTGACCCAGAATACCGGTTACAGTGATGCACCAGCTGAATGAGGTCTCCTAGTTCCACAGGGGCCGTATACTTGGTGAAACCAGGAGTCTGCATTCTGAAACGAGTGACTAAGCTGGCTGGAAGACCTGCAGCCGCGCGGCAGTCTGGGAAAGCCAGGGTTTGACATTTGGAGACCGACAGGCTCTTTAAAAAAAAAAAAAAAAAAGGGAAAACCCAGGAGCGGCTGCACCTGCGATAGTGGGAACCACTCAGTAAAACACAGCAAGAGGGGGCTGGGCTGGCCTCTCAGTGTCTGGCCTGGAAGATAGCCCACTGCAGATACCCTTGGGGCTGGGGGAACGGAGGAGAGAGCCAGAAGCAGAAAGAAACCCTGCATTTAGCAGCTGGCTCCCTGGAGGGCTGGATGAACTCCTGCCCGGGGCTGTGCCGACAGCCCAGAGCCCCGCCAGTTGTCCTGGAGCTGGGAAGGAGGAACTGTGTGAGGAGGGAGGTGTAAAGATGCCCCATTTGGCCATCTTTGCGTCAGGCTGAAAGCATCCCCGCACAGCCCGGCAGCCCGGGGCTTCCCTTGAGGGATGGCGTGCACTGGTGACGTAGCATGGCATTCCCTTGGCAGAGGTCCTGGAGGATTGCAACTGGGCCTTGAATCCCCGGGAACCTGGTGGATTTGAATATTAAAACTGTCCTTCCTCCCTGGCCACCCATACACATGTCCCACAGTCAGGGCTCCAGCAACACACCCAAACTGAGTTCTCCAACTGAACCCCACAAGAATCATTTCCCCACACACTGGGGGGACAAGGTGGAGAACTGACTTCAGGGCTATAGGTGACTCACAGATGCCATCTGCTGGGTAGTTAAAGTGTACGCCACCAAACTGTGTTTCTGAAAAATTAGATAGACATTTTTGTTTACAACTTGAAAGAACCCTATCAAGCAAAGCAAATGCCAAGAGGCCAAAAACAACAGAAAATCTTAATGCATATGATAAAACCAGACGATATGGAGAATCCAACTCCAAACACACAAATCAAGTTATCAGAAGAGACAAAGTACCTCTCACAATTAATCAAAGAACTACAATTGAGGAATGAAAACGTGGCAAAGGATTTAAAGGACATCAAGAAGACCATGGCCCAGGATATAAGCGACATCAAGAAGACCCTGAAGAGCATAAAGAAGACATTGCAAGAGTAAATTAAAAAATAGAAGATCTTATGGAAATAAAAGAAACTGTTGGCCAAATTAAAAAGACTCTGGATAATCACAATACAAGACTAGAGGATGCTGAACAACATCTCAGTGTCCTAGAAGTCCACAGAACAGAAAATGAAAGGACAAAAGAAAGAACGGAAAAAAAAAATAAAAAAAATTGAAACAGATCTCAGGGAAACGATAGATAAAATAAAACGTCCAAACTTAAGACTCATTGGTGTCCCAGAAGGGGAAGAGAAGGGTAAAGTCTAGAAAGAGTATTCAAAGAAATTGTTGGGGAAAACTTCCCAAACCTTCTACACAATATAAATACACAAAGCATAAATGCCCAGTGAACACCAAATAGAATAAATCCAAATAAACCCACTCCGAGACATATTCTGATCAGACTCTTAAATACTGAAGAGAAGGAGCAAGTTCTGAAAGCAGCAAGAGAAAAGCAATTCACCACATACAAAGGAAACAACATAAGACTAAGTTGTGACTACTCAGTGGCCACCATGGAGGCGAGAAGGCAGTGGCATGACATATTTAAAATACTGAGAGAGAAAAATTTCCAACCAAGAATACTTTATCCAGCAAAACTCTCCTTCAAATTCGAGGGAGAGCTTAAATTTTTCACAGACAAACAAATCCTGAGAGACTTTGCCAATAAAAGACCTGCCCTACTTCAGATTCTAAAGAGAACCCTACCAACAGAGAAACAGCAGAGAGAAGAAAGAGATATAGAGAAATATGTAGTACCTTACATCCCAAAGCACCAGGACACTCATTTTTCTCCAGCTATTACGGATCTTTCTCCAGAAGGGACCATAGCTGGGACATAAAACAAGCCTCAAGAAATTAAAAAAAAAAAAATTGAATTTACTCAGGGAATGTTCTCCAGCCACAGTGGAATACAAATAGAAGTCAATAATTTTTGAACTGTAACTCCACTATTTACTTCCTACATGATATAAATTATACAAACCCTAGTGACAAATCAGTGGTTTTGAACTCAATGTAAAATATGTAATTTTAGACAACTATATAAAGGTAGGGGAATGGAGGAGTATAGGAACATAGTTTATGTGTCCTATTGAAGTGGAGGTGGTATCAAAGAAAAACAAGATTGATATGGATTTAAGAGGTTAATTTTAACCCCCACAGCAAACACAAAAAAACTATCAGAGAATGTAACCATAGAGATGAATTGTAGAGTTCGGGTTAAGAGAAATGGAGGAAGGGGCAATGGGGAGTTAAGAAATGAGGGTGGAGTTGCTGTTTGAGGTGAAGGGAAATTTCTAGTAATGGATGGTGGGAAAGAGCATTACAACATTCTAAAGGTGATTAATCCCACTAATGGAAGGCTAGGGAGGGGATGGAATGGGAAGATTTATATATATATATGTTCCTACAACCAAAAAAAAAAAAAAAAAAAGACAGTCTAAATAGATGATTGAATGCCAAGGATGAACTTGTATGGAATTAGAGGATAGAGGACAGGTGGCTCAAAGGGACACAGTTGAGACATAAGGTAAAGGAAATATAGAATGTAATCTTTGTATCATTGTTGAACCTGTTGTACTTCTTAGTTGCGCTTAATGGGATTCCATAAAAGAATGTTCTTGTTCATGGGAAGTGTATAAGTGAATTATAGTGTATGTTCAAGGATGTGTGCAGCTAGCTCTCAAATGTTCAGAAGACAGAGCAACAGATGATGGATGATAGATAGGGAGGGAGGGAGGGAAAGAAATAGCAATGTGACAACATGTTAAGGTTGGTGGATTGAGCTATCGGGGGAGTGGGGTCAGGGTATGATGGAATTCTTTGTATGGGGTTAGTATTGTTTTTGCAACTGTTCCTATAACTTTGAATTTATTTCAAAATAAAATTAAAAAAACTCCAGATATTCACAATACAAGACTAGAGGAAGCTGAACAACGTCTCAGTGTCCTAGAAGTCCACAGAACAGAAAATGAAAGAACAAAAGAAAGAATGGAGAGAAAAATCGAAAAAATCAAAATGGATCTCAGGGATACGATAGATAAAATAAAACATCCAAACTTAAGACTCACTGGTGTCCCAGAAGGGGAAGAGAAGGGTAAAGGTCTAGAAAGAGTATTCAAAGAAATTGTTGGGGAAAACTTCCCTAACCTTCTACACAATATAAATACACAAAGCATAAATGTCCAGTGAACTCCAAATAGAATAAATCCAAATAAACCCACTCCGAGACATATTCTGATCAGACTCTCAAATACTGAAGAGAAGGAGCAAGTTCTGAAAGCAGCAAGAGAAAAGCAATTCACCACATACAAAGGAAACAACATAAGACTAAATTGTGACTACTCAGCGGCCACCATGGAGGCAAGAAGGCAGTGGCATGACATATTTAAAATTCTGAGAGAGAAAAATTTCCAACCAAGAATTCTTTATCCAGCAAAACTCTCCTTCAAATTTGACGGAGAGCTTAAATTTTTCACAGACAAACAAATCCTGAGAGACTTTGCCAATAAAAGACCTGCCCTACTTCAGATTCTAAAGGGAGCCCTACCAACACACAGACAAAGAAAGGAGAAAGAGATATAGAGAATTTTAACAGACATATATGGTACCTTACATCCCAAATCACCAGGACACTCATTTTTCTCTAGTGATCACAGATCTTTCTCCAGAAGGGACCATAACCTGGGACATAAAACAAGCCTCAAGAAATTAAAAAAAAAAATTGAATATACTCAAAGTGCATTCTCCAACCACAATGGAATACAAATAGAAGTCAATAATTTTTGAACTGTAACTCCACTATTTACTTCCTACACAATATAAAATACACAGACTCTAATGACAAATCAGTGGTTTGAACTCAACGTAAAATATGCAATTTTAGACAACTATATAAAGGTGGGGGAATGGAGGAGTATAGGAACATAGTTTATGTGTCCTATTGAAATGAAGGTGGTATCAAAGAAAAACAAGATTGTTATGGATTTAAGAGGTTAATTTTAAGCCCTACAGTAAACACAAAGAAATTATCAGAGAATACAACCATAGAGATGAAAAGTAGAGTATGGGTTAAGAGAAATTGGGGAAGGGGCAATGGGGAGTTAAGAAATGAGTGTTGGGTTGCTGTTTGAGGTGAAGGGAAATTTCTAGTAATGGATGGTGGGAAAGAGCATTACAACATTCTAAATGTGATTAATCCCACTAATGGAAAGCTAAGGAGGGAGTGGAATGGGAAGATTTAGGCTGTATATATGTTTCCACAATTGAAAAAAAAAAGACAGTCTAAATAGATGACAATTGAATGCCAAGGATGAGCCTGGATGGGATTGGAGGGTGGAGGACAGGAGGCTCAAAGGGACTCAGTTGAGACATAAGGAAATACAGAATGTAAGCTTTGTATCATTGTTGAATCTCTTGTACTTCTTAGCTGCGCTTAATGGGATTGCATAAAAGAATGTTCTTATTCATGGGAAGTGTATATGTGAATTTTAGTGTTTGTTGAAGAATGTGTGCAGCTAGCTCTCATATGTTCAGAAGACAGAGCAATAGATGATGGATGATAGGGAGGGAGGGAGGGAGGGAAAGAAATAGCGACGTGACAGCATGTTAAAGTTGGTGGATTGGGCTATCAGGGGAGGGGGGTCAGGGTATGATGGAATTCTGTGTGTGGGGTTAGTATTGTTTTTGCAACTGTTCCTATAACTTTGAATTTATTTCAAAATAAAAATAAATAAATAAAGTGGGGTGTGTACAGCCTAGGAGACATGCACCTTGAAAAATCTCATTGGGGGAATGAAAATATTAGAACTTTTATCTCTGAAATGCTAAAGTAAGGGAAGAAAGTATTAGAACTCTTATCTCCTTAAAACACTGAAGTGCAGGAAGAAAATATTAGAGCCACTGTTTATGATTATTAAATCAAAAACAAAGCTCTAATGAACATTTTCAAACAACATAATATATTAATACAGTAGTTTATGTGCATAAGTTATGATAATTAAATATGTATGTATTGGGGTGCATGCTCATTTTTTTCATCTGTGAGTATTCAAATGATATATAATCAAATGTGCTCAATTTTAAGCTCTATGATAAAAGTGACCATTTGTGTTGATGCCCAGGACCCTGTACTGTAATTGGCAATGTAATAGACACTTAGTAAACCGGTTGAATAACATAAAATCAAAATCTTGGAGATAATTTACTTCAGAAATGATCTGCCCTACCAGATGATGTGAAATGTTTGGCCAACACTGGGATCACCCCAATCAACTTGAGCAGGTTAAAGACTCAAGGAAGCAGACTTGGCACATAACATTATCAATAAGAAAGCCAGAATCCAATCGAGCGTATTGTAACCTGATGGAAGAATGTCAATAGGAGAAATATAGTTTGAACTGACTAGAAGAATTCCTACAGTATCTGGAACTGAAGGTTAACAAAACTTGACATTTAGATCAACTAATTCCCTTCCTCTGATTTCCCAATAGACATTCAGATGGTAACTTGGTTTCCATGGGCACTTTTCTATCAAAAATTGTATGCTGGATGCCCGCTTCCCATGGCTGCTCATTGCATACTGCTGTCTGGTTCACAGGTGAAGTTTTATGAATTTTGTTTGTGCTGATCAGACTCCCTCATTCAAGTCTCAGCACACTATCAAAAACCCTGGGCTTGCAAGAACGAGGACAGGGCTGGGGCCACAGGGACCTCACCAAAGCTCTGCCACCCGTCTCCATCTTTCTTCCGTGGCATTAGTTTCTTAGCTCTTTCTTCAACAAATACAATCTGTAAGTGCCTTGTAAACATACTGATGTGGGTTATTACCATTGGCGTCATCCCGATTGCTCCTTTAATTCGTTTCTAAGTGATTTGTCCAAAGTCTTAACCTCTCACTGATCTCAGTGAGTTTCTCAGTCAAATGATGTACTTAGCAAGGCGAGTGCTATTTAAGAACCAGCCTCCTGTTTCCATTCAAGGAGGCACATTCACAGTGGTGATGCTCTGTAGTTTCTTCTTCATTTTCCTTAAAATTCCCCATTTTTATGGCTGCTCTGCAATGAAGCCCCAGGTAGAGAAAAAGATCTCAGGGAAAGAGATTTTGTGTCCCTTCTGTAGGAATGACTGTAGCAGTTTCTTTAATATCCTGAGTGTCCGATAATAGCACAATAGATAAACCATAGAATATACATGCAATGGCTTATTCAGCAGTGAAAATAGATGAATTATATCCACACATTTGATAACCTGTATGAATCTCAGAAATAATTAATTGAGAGGAAAAAAAAATGGTAGGGGAAAAAAAAAAAGAGTGGGTTGAAGGGGAGCTCCTGAAGTCTTTTGAGTATTTCTGCAGGGAAGAAATATCTCATTCTGCTGCCAAATTAATCTTTCCAAAGCCCACCTACTAAACTCAATCCCTTCTGTCCCATTGTTTACCAAATTCAGTGTCAGCTCCTCTTCCTTCCCTTGGGTGGGTCCAGCCTCTTTTTCCGGCCCCCCTTCTCACCACTCCCTCTACTCTCTAGACCCAAACCAAACTGGACCCTCACTGCTTTCTAACCGTGACTCGTGCTTCCCATCTCCCTGCTCCATTGCTGCCCTTCCAATTCCCACCCACTCTTGGAGGGCCGTCTCAAACGCCACCCCTTCCAACAAGGTCTCGTGCCCTCCAGAGTGTGATGCTCTCTCCCCTCCCCTTTGTCCCTCTTTCATTTATGTCTCTCTTTGGCATCTGTGCCAGTTTGGATGTATTATGTCTCCCAAAATGCCATGTTCTTTTGTGCAATCTTACTGGGGCAGACGTGTTAGTGTTGATTAGGTTGGAATCGTTTGAGTGTTTCCATGGAGATGTGATTCAATCAACTGTGGGCAAGACCTTTGAGTGGATAATTTCCATGGAGGTGTTACCCCACCCATTCAGGGTGGGTCTTAATTGAACTACTGGAGTCTTATAAAAGTGTTCGCAGACAGAAGGACTCAGAGCAGCTGAAAGTGACATTTTGGAGAGAAGCCAAGAGAGATATTTTGAAGACGGCCATTGAAAGTAGACTTTTGCTACTCCAGAGTTTGCCTGGGAGAAACTAAGAGAATACCCCCAGATGCCTAGAGAGAAATGTCCTGGGAGAAAGCCATTTGAAATGCAGCCTCAGAGCAAGCAGATGCCAGCCACGTACCTTCAGAGCTAACAGAGATCTTTCTGGATGCCATTGGCCTTCCTTTGGTGAAGGTACCCTACTGTTGATGCCATTGTTTTGACACTCTTATGGCCTTAGGACTATAACTCTGTAATCAAATGAACCCTCTTTGTAAAAGCCAGTCCATTTCTGGTGTTTTGCATAATGGCAGCATTAGCAAACCAGAACAACCTCTGTCATACTTCCTTCATAAAATCGATATTTATATGTTTACAACTGAAATGAAAGGCCCAGCAAGGGCAATCTTTTGCAAGATGTTCTAGGAATTCATCTTGTAACTACCAGAAAGATGGAATCACATGTAGAGTTTCTCTTCCAGGAACAAAATACCTCCCTGGTCTGGAAAGCGAGGCTAATAACGGGGCCTACCTCAAAGGATTATCGTGGAGATCAAATGAGGTGATGTACCAGAAGCAGGTCTCCCAGCACCTGGTGAAGGGTCAAGCCTCCATAAAAGGGAGTTATTGTCACCAGAGGGAAGAGGCCCAGCTCCCGTGCATCCTGGAGGGGAGTTTCCCACAGGAGGGTGGAGCAGGTGACGTAATTGACGGGAAAGGCTGGGAACTGGAAAATACAGCCTCCGTTTAAGATTTAAAAGGAACTGGCCCTACCCTTCTATATTTCCCAGGAGGAGGCAAGTGGTTCCAGTTTGCCTGAATGATTCTGATAAAACCCAACTGGGGCAGCTGGAGCCTGGGTGAGGGGGTGGAGGGTGGGTGGGGGTCTGTGGGGAGGGAAGAGGGCTGAGCAAGGGGCTTAAGCAGCTGAGGACCCGGGGACACTGAGGTCCAGCTTATGTTGTCATAGCTAAGCCAGGCCATAGCGGCAGCACTGTGGGATGAGCCAGTCATTCCTGCCGGGACTTTGACAGGACCTTCCCCTTTTATTTATTTTTTCACTTTATTTCTTCAAATCAACCTATTTATTAAAGTTGAACACACATGCAGAAAAGTGCAAATTTCATGTACAGCCCAATGAATTTTAACAAAGTGAACCCACACAAGATCAAGAAATAGAACTTGACCTTGTGCCCATCATTAATTGCCATCCCTATTCTGAAAAGGAACCACTAGCCTGACTTCTGACAATGTAGATTAGTTTTGCCTATTCTTCATCTAAATAATCATACTATATATCCCCTTTCATGTCTGGCTTCTTTTGCTAAAGTTACTTTCATGAGATCCATTCATTTACTCTGTGTAAGATTGTTTCCTTCCTTTCTCATTGCTGAATAGAATTCTATTATATGGATATATCACAATTTATTCATCTTTCCACTACTGATGGACGTTTGAGTTGTTCCAGGTTATGGGCTCTTACGAACAGTGTTGCTATGAGCATGCTGGGACATATCTTTTGATGCCCATATGCTTGCATTTCTGTTGGGCAATTTCCAAGGAATTAAATTGCCAGGATTTAGGTTGTGTATGTATTTAGTTTTAATAGAAAAGTGGTTGTACCAATTTACACTCCCACAAACACTGTATGGGGATACCAGTTTCTCCATACCAGTTTTTCCACATTTTTGCCAACACTTAGTGTTAAAGCTCTTCTTACTTGTAGCCATTGTACTGCGTGGGTGGTAGAATGACCAGCTTTTAATAGTGTCCCAGTGTGGCAGTAGGAGGCACCGGCAAGAATGAGCCTGAACTATTAGCCCTGTGGTCTCCAAAGTGAGATGTGCTCCCCCAAGGAGAGAAGGACAGAGGGGCGAGGGAAGGACAGAGAACCTCTATTTATATGTATTTTTAATCACTTAAAAATGGCTATATATTTATGTGTTTATAATATAACACAGTATATTAGTACATAATTTAATACATTAATATAAAAGGACACATGTGGTTTACAAAATAAATACATACATATATACACAGGGGAAACAGTCACAAAAATGCTTTACTGATAGGAGCTCATGATCAATAAAGTTTGAAGTTCCCTGCGTTAGAGCCAACTTCTTTCTTTGGAGTTGAAAGTTGCATTGACTCCCTTTTCGGGCTGCCTACCATTCCAGAATTTATTTGTTTGCTTCTTTCAGATAATTCATGTGGAAAAGGGAATCCCAAGAGAGAGCTACTGGGTATTCCTGCTAATGTGGCAGGTGTGTGTTCCAGCTCGTTTTAAAAGAATTTAGAAAAATGAAAGAGATACGGCCATATTTAAACCTCAATGTTCAGGAGCTATTCGTTCTACAATTATATTGTTTTCCTTCTAGTAACCTCTAACGGCAGATGCTGTAGTTTTGTCAATTTTGTGTCTTCTCGATGGGTCTAGCCCCCAAATCCAGCCCTGGGTTCCTCTGTCTGGGTCATGCTTCCTGCTGTCTACACATCTGGCAATGCTCAGGGCGAGCCCAGTCTCCTCCAGGAAGGAACACAGTCAAGACTCTGCTGGTTGAAAATAACAAAACGGCTCATTCCAGCGCAGTGATTCTCACCAAGGTGTGATTTTGGCCCCTGGGAGACATTGGCAATGCCTGGAGACATTTTTAATTATTACCACCAGAGGGTACTACTGGCATCTGGTGGGTAGAAGCTAGAGACCTGCTACCTGCTATGGTGCCAGAGGCAGCCCCCATAACAAAGAATTATCTGGCCCCCCAAAATGTCCATAGTGCCCAGGTTGGGAGATCCTGGTCTAGCATAAGGAGAAGGGGGATTGCTATCAGAAGGCACCAGAACAGGATCTGGAATGCTGAGAACCAAGGAACCTGCTGCCTGCCCGCCCCAGCCTCCACCCTCTCTCTGGAGCCACTTGGTAGCTGGTCTTTGCATCTCTCTGAGCGTGAGCCCCCACCCTCCACCCCGTTTGCAGGCTGGTTGTTTGCTTCTCTAAGCAGCGGCAGCAGCAGATGGACACCCACGTGGCTTCCAAGTTCACACGTCCTTTGCTCAAGTGGTCAGCAGAGACCAACAAGCATCCCTGTACCACAACTCCAAATTCCCAGGAGGGGGACCACAATTCACAGCTGGGGTGCAATGACAAGATCACCATCCCACGTGGTGGCCAGGCTCCCCTCCTGATGACCAGAAGGGGCAAGTATCAGAAAATTGAGGGCCTGGGCTGAACGTAAGTGGTTGCAGAGGCATCATAACACATATCATGCTTCCTGGAAAAATGGTTTGCTATGCTCTTTTGTCTCCTCCACTAGACATGAGACCCTGGGGGCTCATTTCTGTAGCTCCAGAACCAAGCACTGTGCCTGGCACGTGGTGGGTCCTCAACAAAGGCTCCTTGAATGAAGGAGCATTTACTCATCTGCTTCCGTAGATAAATAATAATGAAAGCCCATGAAGAACCTCTCAGTAAATCACTATAAAACATGGTAATTAAAAAAAAATACAAAAAAGCGACTGAGCATTTTGAGGCATATCTCGGAAAGGGTATATTTTCATTGAAAAGGAAAAAAAAAAAAAAAAAAACACAACACCTGAAAGGAGGGAAAAAAAAACAAACAAACCTGAAAGTACCTCATCTAGAAAGTTACTGAGAATGGAAAAATTTCCCTTCCAAGGCAATCACTGTCAGTCATGGGCAGCACAACTACATATGAAAGTCCTGGTGTCAAACCTTACTATGGAAGATGATTTAAGGCTTCGCTTGGCATTTCCACATTCTAAAGCCAGAATTTATTTACATTTAAAAAAAAAAAAAAAAAAAAAGAGCCCAGAGACTGCAGCCTAGGAAAGAGCCGCTGGGTTGGGGCCTCCCACCAACAATTTCCTCAGCTCAGGCTTTTTTTTGTCTAAAACCTGCTCGAGCAAAAGAAAACTCCTATTGTGAGGTCAGAGCAGACTATAGAAGTTAAAAATGAAAACAATACAAAAGCACTTTCTCTGATGGTTCCCCATCCTTTAAAGTATAAGGAATTTTTATTTTTATTATATAGTGGTTTTTGCATTTAAATTTATTTCATTCAACTAGCACAGGAAACTGCACAGAAAATTTAACTCAGTTGCAACTTTATCAGACAACCCCAGAGAGGCCCAAATAGCCAGGAGTGTGTCTCTGAGTTTTTTCTTTCACCTCAACCCCTGACATCATTATTTTTTTCCAGCCCCAAGTTCATACCAGCAACTCGTCACTGCGAAAGGCCTTCTTCCCATGTTTGGAGTCTATTTAAGGGAGATCCATGGGGACATCTCCTACATGGAACTTGAGATGGTGACACCATCTTGTAACATTGTTTTCTTTTCATTGGAAGCCAATGAGGTTTATAGACCATAACTATTGTTCTTATACAAAGTATGCCAAGGTCCCTGTGCCTTACTAAAAGCTGGGCTGCAAACCTGTGGTGACAAGAGAACAAGTGATGTTGGCAGATCTGGTAAAATCCCCTTTGCTTAAACAGAATCCCAAGAACAAAAGGATGGAAGTTCTACAACTACACACAACAATGTGGATGAAAATCACAAACATGGTGCTGAACGAAAGAAAACAAATACAAAGGAGCACACACTGTATGAGTCCATTTGTATGAAGTACAAAAACAGGCAAAACTCTTCTATGGTGTTAGAAGTGAGAATAATGGTCACCCTTGGGGGCAGATAGTGACTGCAAAAAGCATGATGAGGGGTTTCTGTAAGGCTGGGGATGTTCTGTTTCTTGATCTATGTGCTAGTTACACAGTGGTTTAATTTATGAAAATTCATCCAGTTCTTCACTTACGATATGAGCACTTTTCTTCATGTGTGCTATGCCTCAATAGCAGTTTCTCAGAAGTCCCTTTTCTTTAGAATCTGTATTTGCTTATTCTTTTGATTTATGCTTCTCTAAAACATTAGGGAAAAAAGTCAATCAGTGTCTCAAAACAAGGCAAAAGAAAACTAATTGGATGTATCACTATGGGCTTTGATTTCTGCCCTGTATCTGTGACTGCAAAACTATATAATGAGTAAAAGCCACAAGGTATTCAATATTTTGAAATTGAGTTGATATTTTTATTTTTCACAACAGCATCTATATATACCCGAAAAATATTTGGACATAATATCTCAGGCATTATGCATTTGTTTACAGATTATATATGCCCGTCATATGGATTCACAGTCACCTTGGATAATTTCATGGCCTCCTGTAGTCCCAGGTTGGGGATGACTTTTCTAAGCCCCTTCAGGAAATAATGTGTAGTGTTGGGAGCATGGGATTTGGGGGCAGACTGCCTGGGTAGGAATCCTAGACTCTGCCATTTTCTTGGTACATGATACTGGCATGTGCCTCAGTTTCCCCACCTATAAAATGGAGTCATAATAATAGTTATCTAACTCATAGGGGTCCTGTGACTATTTAGATGAGTTAATACATGGGAAACATTTAGAAACTGTAAGTTTCTGGCAAACAGTAATTAGGACAGATTATATGTAAATATTAAATATTATTACTACAATTATTATTGTCAGGGGAGGAGGTCAGGGCAAGATGGCAGAGTGGTGAGGTGTGGGTTTTAGTTACTCCTCCAGGGCAGTAGGTAGAAAGCCAGGAACTACATGGACCGGACACTGCAGAGCAATCTGACTTTGGGCATACTTCATACAACATTCACGAATGTGTGGAACAGCTGAGATCAGTGAAATCTGTAAGTTCTCGCAGCCAGGGGGCCTGCACCCCTCCCTGCCAGGCTCAGTCCCGTGGGAGGAGGGGCCGTCAGTGCTGGGAACCAGGAGGGAGAACTACAGTTGCAGCTCTGATTGAAAACTCAGACTGCTGATCAAAAATTCCAAACATAGATAGACTGAGACCAGACCCCAGAGAATCTGGGAGGAGTCAGCCTGGTGGAGAGGAGATAGGGCTAGCAAAAACAGCAAAAACAAAAAAAAAACAAAAAACACAAAAAAAACAAAAAAAAAAACAACAAAAAACACCCCAAAATAAAAAGAGAGACTTTTTGGAGTTCCAGTGAACATAAAATGGAGAAGAGCAGGGTGCAAACAGAATCAGGCACATATGCAAATCCAGAGGGCAAGGACCCTTGTCTGAAGAGTTGGTTTCTCTGCTTTCTTAATTGTTCCTTAATGGCCCTAAACTCCTTGTCTCTTAGCATTTCAATAGCCCATTAGATCTGCAAGGAGGGCCCTTCTTTTTGTTTTCTTTTTTTAAATTAAAAAAAAAATTTTCTCTTTTTCTCTTTTTCTAAAACAACTACTCTAAGAAGCCCATTACTGAAAGCCTCAAAGACTTGCAATTTGGGCCCGGGCAAGAGCAGAGCTAAGATAGCTCTGAGGGACAAAGTAATAAGTCTAGTGGCTAAGAAAATTCGCTAAACACCATAACTTCCCAAGAAAAGGGGGGTGTCCCCTTATAGCCATCTTCCCAGTGGGCTGGGAACGCTCCTGCCCAGTGCCAGCACCACAGCCCAGAGCTGCCCCAAACAACCCAGTGTGATGGATGTGTTTCCAGCAACATGTGCACATGCCACAATATCCAGTATGGACAATAATAGCCTTTCACACACCCGCAGCTCATTGTCCCGGGGCTGGGAAGGTGAAGCTGTATGAAAAGGGGGAAATTAACAAGCCCCATTCAGACATCCTTTCAGCAGGCTGGGAATGCCCTGACACGGACCTGTGGCCCAGACTTCCCTTGGGGGACAGTGATCACTTGTGATGTAGCACAGTCTTCCCTCAGCAGAGGCCCTAGGAGGGCACAGCTTGGAAGAGGGACCCACTTGCAAGTCCCAGGGACCACATGCCAATATTAAGGACTTGTCAGTGGCAGAGACAAACTGTGGTGAGACTGAACTGAAGGATTAGACTATTACAACAGCTTTAAATCCCCAGGAACACCTGGGAGATTTGAGTATTAAAGCCAACTTCCCTCCCTAAATGCTCAGACACATACCTCATATTCAGGGCAGGCAGCACCAACTACACTTGCAAACTTGGTGCACCATTTGGACCCCCACAAGAATCAGACCCCCTCTTACCACAAAGGCAAAGTTGGGGAGAACTAGCTTGAGGCAAATAGGTGGCTCACAGATGCCACATGCTAGTTAGTTAGAGAAAGTGTACTCCACCAAGCTGTAGATCTGACAAATTAGAGCTAAGTGTTTGAATCAGTCTACATATCCTAGAAGAACCCTATCAAGTTAAGCAAATGCCAAGAGGCCAAAAGCAACAGAAAAACTTAAAGCATATGAAAAAAACAGATGATATGGATAACCCAAACCCAAACACCCAAATCAAAAAAGATCAGAGGAGACACAGTACTTGGAGCAAGTAATCAAAGAACTAAATAAAACAATGAGAGCATGGCACAGGATATAAAGGACATGAAGAAGACCCTAGAGGAGCATAAAGAAGAAATTGCAAGAGTAAATTAAAAAAATAGATGATCTTATGGAAAGAAAAGAAACTGTCGACCAAATGAAAAAGATTCTGGATACTCATAGTACAAGACTAGAGGAAGCTGAACAGTGAATCAGCGACCTCAAGGATGACAGAACGGAAAATGAGAGAACAAAAGAAAGAATGGGGAAAAATTGAAAAAATCAAAATGTACCTCAGGGATATGATAGATAATATAAAACGCCTAAATATAAGACTCATTGGTGTTCCAGAAGGGGAAGAGAAGGGTAAAGGTCTAGGAAGAGTATTCAAAGAAATTGTTGGGGAAAACTTCCCAAACCTTCTAAACAACATAAATACACAAATAATAAATGCCCAGTGAACTCCAAATAGAATAAATCCAAATAAACCCACTCCGAGACATATTCTGATCATGCTGTCAAATACTGATGAGAAGGAGCAAGTTCTGAAAGCAGCAAGAAAAAAGCAATTCACCGCTTACAAAGGAAACAGCATAAGACTAAGTAGTGACTACTCAGCGGCCACCATGGAGGTAAGAAGGCAGTGGCATGACATATTTAAAATTCTGAGAGAGAAAAATTTCCAACCAAGAATTCTTTATCCAGCAAAACTCTCCTTCAAATTTGAGGGAGAGCTTAAATTTTTCACAAACAAACAAATGCTGAGAGAATTTGCTAACAAAAGACCTGCCCTACTTGAGATAATAAAGGGAGCCCTACAGACAGAGAAACAAAGAAAGGCGAGAGAGACATAGAGAAAGGTTCAGTACTAAAGAGATTCAGTATGGGTACATTAAAGGACATTAAGAGAGAGGGGGGAAAAATATATCTGACAAACATAAACAAAAGGATAGGATGGCTGATTCAAGAAATGCCTTCACAGTAATAACATTGATTGTAAGTGGATTAAACTCCCCAATTAAAAGATATAGATTGGCAGAATGGATCAAAAAATATGAACCGTCTATATGCTGCATACCAGAGACTCATCTTAGATACAGGCACACAAAGAAATTGAAAGTGAAAGGATGGAAAAAAATATTTCATGCCAGCTACAGCCAAAAGAAAGCAGGAGTAGCAATTTTAGTCTCAGATAAAATGGACTTTAAATGCAAGGATGTTATGAGAGACAAAGAAGGCCACTACATACTAATAAAAGGGGCAATTCAACAAGAAGAAATAACAATCATAAATGTTTATGCACCCAGTCAAGGAGCCACAAAATACATGAGACAAACACTGGCAAAACTAAAGGAAACAACTGATGTTTCCACAATAATGGTGGGAGATTTCAACACATCACTCTCTCCTATAGATAGATCAACCAGACAGAAGACCAATAAGGAAATTGAAAACCTAAACAATCTGATAAATGAATTGGATTTAACAGACATATATAGAACATTGCATCCCAAATCACCAGGATACACATTCTTCTCTAGTGTTCATGGAACATTCTCCAGAATAGATCGTATGCTGGGACATAAAACAAGCCTCAATAAATTTAAAAAATTGAAATTATTCAAAGCACATTCTCTGACCACAATGGAATGCAATTAGAAGTCAATAACCATCAGAGACTTAGAAAATTCACAAATACCCGGAGGTTAAACAATGCACTCCTAAACAATCAGTTGGTTAAAGAAGAAATAGCAAGAGAAATTGCTAAATATATAGAAATGAATGAAAATGAGAACACAACATATCAAAACCTATGGGATGCAGCAAAAGCAGTACTGAGGGGGAAATTTATAGCACTAAACACAAACATCAAAAAGGAAGAAAGAGCTAAAATCAAAGAACTAATGGAGCACCTGAAGCTAGAAAATGAACAGCAAACCAATCCTAAACCAAGTAGAAGAAAAGAAATAACAGGGATTAAAGCAGAAATAAATGACAGAGAACAACAACAACAACAAAAAATAGAATAAATAACACCAAAAGTTGGTTCTTTGAGATCAACAAGATTGACAAGCCCCTAGCTAGACTGACAAAATCAAAAAGAGAGAGCCATATAAACAAAATAATGGATGAGAAAGGTGATATTACTATGGATCCGGAAGAAATAAAAAAAGTTAAAAGAGGATTCTATGAACAACTGTATGCCAACAAACTGGATAATGTAGAGGAAATGGACAATTTCCTGGAAACATAACAATTATTATTGTCAGGGTCCATGAAGGTGCAGTTGGGTCCAAGGCTGGCAGTTGCCCTGATCCCTGATTGGAGCATGTATTAGGGATACAGATGTTTTTGGGGGGATGTCTTATCATCTGAAGAGCAACGCCTTATCAGATTCTGTTTTCCTGGAACAATGTCCCACTGAGTGGGGCCATGTCCCATGGGCACCATCAGGCAGACTGCCACGTGAGGCCTGCGGACAACAGAGGCTGGGCTGAAACCATGTGTTTCCCAGAGGGGTCCCCAGAGGCTTTCACTGTCTCCCACAAGTCCCCAGAGGGAGGAGGGAGTCAGCCAGGAGGCTCTGGAAGGTCTGCCAATGTCTTCGGGGGATTTCGGTCCAAGCACCACAGAGCAGTGTGTCAGGGTCTTCGGGGTCACAAAGACTTTGGGGGGGGCAGAGCCCCTTTGCCATAAGCAAGCTTCGAGAAGCACCCCCCACACACTGAGGTGTTTTTTTTTTTTAAACCTTATTATCAAGGATAATAAAGACACATATTATCCTCAGTCTGGTCATGTGAGTTGGTCCCAGTACACTGCCCCGCGGGGATCAGTCAGGCTTTCCGGACCCCACATGCCTGCTCCTTCAAGCCAGCTGGGTGAATTGGAGAGGACCCCTGAGCTCAGACTGCCCCTGGGGGCCCCAGTTACATGGGGAGTGGCAGCTATTTACCCGGCTAAACTCTGCTCCGCATGGTGTGCCTCCTGGGACCAACCAGCCAAGAGTGGGGGCCGGCGCTCCTATGAGGGACACCCATGCAACTCAGGACACTCTTCCCATGGCTCTCAAAATGCACAAAGACCATCCATGAGAAGGTCTGTGACCTCTAGAACATCCGTTCATCTTTAACATGTGTTCCTCCAACACAGTAAAATAATGGTAACTGCTTTCAGGGTCTGCTCTTATCAAAACCGGGGTGCCCCCACATTGGAGCCCGAGCTCCCTCTCTCCTGCACTCCTCTCCCCTCCTCCCCTCTCCCCTCACCTCCTTTCCCCACCCTCCTCTGCCTCTTCCTTCCCTTCCCTTCTCCCCCATTCTATGTGGCACCCCACTGACTCCACCTCAGCTATATTCTCTGAGTCTTTTCCTTTCCCTCCCCCTCAAGAAGGATCTGATAAAACTCTTTTCAGTCTCAATGATTGAAAAAGTTGAACTTGTGTCCTTTCCTAGATGTATTTGCCTGTACAAGGAGGTATCAGATGGGATGGGGAATTGCAAGCACTAGATGGGCAAAGGAACTCTTAAATGATTTCGTGGGAAAGTCCTGGCTCCAGAAACAAATATAAATAATAGAAATTTATGTTTATTTTCCATCAGCCTTATTTCCATTTTTTTTGTATAAGGAAAGGATCATATTTATATTTTGAACTAGGTGATTCTGAGCTGGTTACTTAATCTCTCTGTGCCTCCGTTTTCTCATCTGTAAAACAGAGCCCTTCACCACTGGATGATGAGAAGATCAAATGAGTTATTACATGGAAAGCAGAAAGTAGAACATTTCCTGTGGAAAACACTTAATGTTAGTCGTTAAATTTTTTATTCCAGCCTTTACTAACCAAGTGCACTTTGGCACATCATTTGTTCTCTTTGGATCTCAGTCCAAAGAAAGTGGGTGATTGATGCTTTAGGTCTCTTCCAGTTTGACTATGCAGATCTCATGGTTTTATTTTAACAAGGAATCCCTTCAAATACTGGTAAAATTATATCATGGTGATTTTAAAAATTTTCACATAAGGATGGATCTGGCTGGTTAGATATCAATGGTATTTGAATATGGGTCACAAAACCCATACATAACATACACATACTGTATATATAAAACTTTGGAGACTTACTTTGAGCCAGGGGCTGCTCTAAGCCTTTCACATGTCAACTCATGCGATGCTCCCAACAGGCATTACCATATCTCCCCAATTGACGATGAGCAAACGTAGAGGTTAAGTAACTTGCCTAAGGTCATGTAGCTGGTATGTGGTGGTTTGAACTCAGCAGTCTGGTTCCAGAATCCTTTGCTTTTGCCAAAAACTGCCCAGATACCTGTTCTAGTAACTTTACTTAATTCTAATCATCTCGATTTTTCCTTTCGGTCACCTTGCCTCTTCCTAAAAGCCCTTCAGTACTTCCGTTCTCTAAAAGTACAATGTTGGGTTCTGTAACCTTCCTTGTTGAGAGATGTGGTGTGAAGGGGAAAACAATGGTTTCTGGTCATAGCAAAACCCTGAAAATATGTCCTTGAGAAGAAAATTAGGAACTGCTGAATCCATTACACTGGAAGGGATGAAAATTAAATTGTTTCAAAAATGAAAATTATTCCCATAACGTATTTCAGCCAAATAATTAAAATGTACTCATACATTAATTACACTTCAAGAATCTCCTTGCTCTGCTTTGCAGGGCTCTCCCTTTTTCCTGGGGCTAAGTGAGGACAAGCTTTTGAGGTAGCACTGAATTCCCTTTCAAGAAAAGTCTCACAAGGCTGGTTAGGCTAAGATTTCCATCCAAAATAATTGCCCAGCAAAGCAATTAAGTCACCTTCAGAAGTTACTGACTTAGAGCTGACCTTTGTGTGGAAACTGGAGCCACAGTTATTATTACTCGGGTTTGATTTTTTTTAAAGATCAAACTCACCCTCCAGGAAAAAAAAATGAAACCAGCACTTGAAACTTGGAAACACTACCAAGCTAGGTCTCTCTCTTTAGAAATGCTGCAAATGTCTTCACATCATGTTGATCTTACTGTGTCCCACCTTTCAAAACCAAAGCCTGGAAAAATTAATCAAATCCACTTGCTTTGCCCTTGTTTGACTTCCCAGGATAATTGCCTCCACCTTCTGCAATGTGTTTTGAAAGCGTGATCTTTCCCAGGTTGTAAAGCATTAGCTACTGCTAGAAGGAGGTTTAGCAGGGTTTTAAAGGCTTTTAAATCAGAGAAAAATCTCAAAGACCATCCAATCATACTCCTTCCTTAAAGATGAGGAAGCTAAAGCTCAGAGGGGTGAGGGAAGCCACTGAAGGAATTTACACGAGGCTGGACCAACAGGACTCTCCTTGGATCTCTCAGGTAGAACTCATTAAGTCTGTCGGTGATACAAAACAAGGAGGAATGGCCGATACTTTCAGGATTCTGAGAGACAGCTATAGGTTGGGACAGTGGGACCAAACCAACATGATGAAACCCAACCAAGAGTCATAATCAAGCGCTGCTCCTGGCTGCAGAACCAGCACGGCTCTCTAACAACTTGAGGAGGTGGGGCAGGAGAGGAAGTTTGGCTGTCTGCAATGTTGAATGTGCCTGCAGGACAGTGGCCAGTCAGACGCTTAAAAAAACAATTAAATTCTAATAATGGCACAGCCACTTTGCATTAGTTAGTATATGTATAAAGTTTGGAAGGACATACGAAATTGTTTATGGTAGTTATTTTGGGAGAGTGGAACTGGGAGGAATTCAGGGCTATACTATATACATTTTGTATTGTTTGATTTCCTTTTTTACAATGAGAATTCTATTGTTTTTTTTTAATAAGCAAAAAACTTAAAACTTTAAAAAATAGTGGTTGACACAAGCTGAGGTTGTAGGGGAATGTCCAGATCAAGAACAGGAGCTGTGCCATGTGCTAAATTGACATTATGGGATATCCATTGTCTAGCTTTGGGCATCAAAGGGCTATCAATCAGTTACAGTACTGTATTCAGGAAGAGCAAAATCAAGGTGGTGGAAGGAGCTGTGAAGTAGTTCACAAGGGTGGGGACAGATCTTTGAGTGAATTCAGCTAACTTCAAATTTTTGAAAGCTCACCTTGTGAAACACAGTTATCTCCTATGTCATTCCAAAGAATACATGGCAGTCCATTCATTCATTCATGAACTCCATAAGCAAAGTGTATCTTCCTTAGCAAGGCACTTTAGAAAGTATTTCTGCTAGCAGAGAATTAGATTACATGAAGCAGGAATGAGCTGTGTGTTCTTGAATGTACTCAGGGAAAGTTTAATTGACCACTTCTCAAGGATGGACACCTGCATTCTGAAGGAAGATGGACAAGAAAATTTCTGATGATTCTTACCTGTTTCCAGTCATATCATTTTCCTGCTTAAAAAATACTACAAAGGCTCCAAATTACTGACAATGTAAAGGAACATCAAGTTATTTCCTGTGATATTCAAGGTCCTTCAGAATGTTGCTCTGATCGGCCTTTCCCATTTTATGTTCTGTCACCCCCATTAGGCACCCATTCCTGACCTCGCTGGTCCATTTGTCATGTCCCTTCTTGCCTGTCTGCCCTTCCTCTTTGGTCCTATTCTTTCCTAGAATGCCCTTTTGGCTCTTCTCCTCCCAGTGAAATCCAACTCATCTTTCAATTTGAATCAAGTACCATCTTGCTTTTACCCTTTCTCTCTCTCCAGGATTACTCTTCAGGGCTGACATTCACTGGGAGGAATTCACAGGTGTACCAAGGGTTTACAGGTAGGGTATTTAACAGCTTAGTTGATCAGTGGCCACACCATATCAAAGATTAAAGATGTTAAGCTTTGCCCTACTGTCCCTGTAACTCATCTAATATAGTCTTAGGGTTAGATTTCCATGCACTTGTCTCTGCCATTCAACTATAAGCTCCTTGAGGTCAGGATCCCATCCAGTCAAGTGCACATCCCCAGGACTTAGTATCAGGCCCAGCACCCTCATAACCATCTGGAAATTTGAGTTGAATGAATTAATGGACTTTAAATACCTGTGGTTCTAATCCTTACCAGCCAGTTAAATCTTTCTCTACTTCAGCAAGTAGGTATGTCCTCCATGCTTAGAGGCTTTAGATGAAATTGGTATGATATATAAATGCAGCATTTACTACTACTTTAGGTGTCTTTGGGAACATTCTAGTAATATTAATACCTAATTGAGGCAGATAAACTTGGAAAGAAGTAGAGATATCCCTGACCACTATTCTCAGATGGGGGAGTATAGAGTAGTTAGGGCTTAAGAGCCCAGCAGGCCCATGTTAGAATTCTATCCTTGCCCATTGCTAGCCGTGTGATATTGAGTAAGTTATTATCCTTTCTAGACCTCGGTTTCCTAATCTCTAAAAAGGGGCTAAAAATGGCACCCTCCTCATAGGGTTGTTGGAAGGAAGATTTCATAAGGTCCTGCTTACAAAGCACTCAGCCCAATGCCTCAATAAAAGTAGATATTATTATTGCTGTGTGTTCTGAGTATGGCAGCTATAAATCTGACCATGAATCCAATTATGGATTCATTAACAACCAGTACCTGATGTAACTTCTCCTAGTTGCTCACAATAATCATACACACATCCATAGTACCTGGTTTCTAAAAGGCTTTATGAGATGTTGAATACACTCAAATATATATTTCAATGTCTGCAGCATTTGTATTCCAAAAGGAGAACTTTATGCATTTAAATTTGTTAGGTTTATTTAACCTTGCAGTTTTTGCCTTAAATTCAAAAACAAATCACATTGACCAATTTGTATTAAGCCCTTTACATGAGCAGAATGTCTTGGTTTGCACTTACCCAAATCCAAATTAGGGACTAAATCTGAAGAGAGAAAAATCACCTTTTCTAAGAACCAAACTTCACAGGCAGAGAAAGTAGGCCAAGCATCTACAGGACAGGCTGTTGGAAGTGAGCCACCATTTCTTTTAACTTTTGTTGCTTGCTACCAGCACAGAAATAAATCCATTTGTGCCAATACCCATTATTTCTCCACTTCCAAAGAAGGGCAACATTCAAACAATACAGGTGATTCTGGATAGGACCTTATGATGATGATTATTTCTCATGGAAAGCTTAAATTGGTTCTGCCTCTTTCTAGTTTTGTGACTTTGACATACCTCAACTTTCTAAGGCTCAGTTGTTGTTTTCCAAGCTCTAAAATGGGTATAACAATATAAAGTTGCCAGTCCTTTAAAAAGTGGCTCAGGTTTTTTTTCTCATGAATACAACAGGGAAAACAATATCTCAGAGTTTGTTGTGAAGATGAAATGAGGAATCTTTATACATACCCATGTGAATGGATATATATCATTATTTATGTGTATGGACATATACACACTGATATATACTAATATATATTAATTATATATACATATATAGATACATGTACATATATACATGTATGCATATGCCAGTGTGAGTTACACACACACACGCACACATTTATACTCTTACTCTTTGCTGCTCATGGGGTTATTGTAAGGACCAGAGGAATTATGAAGCTTAACATGCATGCTAGCATGTTGTAAACTATAAAATATTTTATAAAACAAGTACAAAGTGCAATTATTAATGAGTATGGCATAATGGAATGGATTTGTATGCAGGAGTTTTCTTGTTGGTTTGAAAAATCAGGAGAACCAGATGGGCAAATTGCTAAACTTTGTTTGCCATACTCATTGATCTGCCATGCCTGCCTCACTGAATTTTCCATTAAATATTCATTTTTAACTGTTTCATAATATGCATATCATAAAAACATTATAAGATGCAAATAAGCAAAGACAAAAAAGAACTAGAAAAATCACTCTTAATCCTATCATCCGGATATAATTTTGGTATCTATCCTTCCAGATTTATTTCTATGCATGAAGCTATCTGTGGGTTTATTTCTTAAATGAGATTGTCCTATACACTGTTGTTTTATAGCCTCGTATTTTTGCTTAACAATATGTCTGGAAAATATTTCATTGTTAATACATATATTTTCATGTATCATTTAAGAGCTGTAAAATAGTTTTCTATAAAGTTACACCACATTTTATTTAACCCTTATCCAGTGTTGAACCATTTAATTTTATTTGATTGTTCACTGTTTATAAATAAGGCTGTGATAAACATCCTCAAAGCTAATATTTTGATCACATCAGTGATTATGGTTGGAGAAATAAATAGAAGTGGAATTACTGATTCGGAAGTACATATCTTCTTAACAGCTTTTTAAAATGCAATTTTATTAAGATATATTCACATCCCATACAATCATCTAGAGTGTACAATCAACCGTTCACAGTATCATCATATAGTTGTACGTTGATCACCACAACCAATCTTTGAACATTTTCATCACTCCAAAAAATAAAAATATAATTAAAAATAAAAGAGAATAACAACACCCAAAACATCCCCAACTCTCCTGGCCCCCCTATTATTCATTTACTTTTTGTCCCCATTTTTCTATTCATCTGACCATACACTCGATAAAGGGAATGTGAGCCACAGGGTTTTCACAACAGCACAGTCATACTGTGTAAGCTATACAGTTATATGATCATCTTCAAGAATCAAGAATACTGGGTTGAAGTTCTTAACAGCTTTTTGAGGTGTAACTTACATATGACAGAATTCACCAAAAGGGTACAAGTCAATGATTTTTAGTAAATGTGTAGTGTTGTGAAACCATCACCACAATTCAGTTTTAGAATATTTTCATCACCCCCCAAAGCTTCCTTTATGTCACTTTGTAGTCAGTCTCCACTTCCACACCTGACTCCAGGCAACTGCCAAACTGCTTTATAGATTTGTTTTTTCTAGAAATTTCATATAAATGAAATCGTACAGTATGTAGTCTTTTGTGTCCGGCTGTTTTCACTTAGTATAATGTTTTAGTAGCTTATATCAGTATTTTGTTCCTTTTTATCACTAAATAGTATTCCATTGTATGGATATACCACACTTTATTTATACATTTAATAGTAATGGACATTTAGGTTTTTTCTATTATTTTTGGCTTTTATAGATAATGCTGCTATAAGCATTCACATGTAAGTGTTAGTATGGATATATGTTTCATTTCTCTTGGGTAAATACCTATGTATTGAGTTTCTGGATTGTATAGTAAGTTTATTTTTAACTTTATAAGAAACCACAAACTATTTCCCAAAGTGGTTATACCATTTTACATTCCCACCAGCAATGTATGAGGGTACCAGTTTCTCAACATCCTTGCTAACACTTGATCTTTGAGATTGTAACCATTCTAGGAGATGTGTAGTGCTATCTCACTCTAGTTTTAATTTGCATTTTCATAATGATTAATGATAGTGAGCATCTTTTTATATGCATCTTAACCATTTATATACCTTCTTTGGTGAGAAATGTCTATTCAAGTTATTTTTCCCATTTTTAAATTGGATTTTTTTTTTAGAGTTCTTCATATATTCTAAATTTCTATATTCTGAATTCAAGTCCTTTATCAGATATGTGATTTTCAAATATTTTCTCAGTCTTTAGTTTATCTTTTCATAGTTCTAGATATCTTGTTTTTTTGATGCTATTGTGAATAGACTTTTCATAACTTCATTTTCAAATTGTTTGTTGCTACTATATAGAAATACAATTGATTTTTGTATATTGACCTTGTTTCCTGCAACGTTGCTAAACTCATATATTAGTTATAGTAAAGTTTTTTCTTTATAGAGTACTTGCGATTTTCTATACATGGGATCATGTTTTTAAAATCTACATATTTTTAGTTATTTTCTTAGTGATTGCCTTAGGGATTATAGTATGTATCTTATTATAATTTACTCAAGATTAATCCTGAATTAATTGGAGTAAGATGTAGCAAATTTGCTCCAATATGGCTCCATTTTATTCACCCTTCTGTGTGCTGACATATATATATATATATATACAAGCCACAGCTTTATAAACATGGTAATACAGAGTTAAAATTATTGCTTTAAACAATCTTATGTCATTTAAAGAAATTAAGAGAAGAGACAAAATATATTTATACAGTCTTTTTTATTGATCTACATATTTACAATTTACCTCTTTCTGTGGATTCAAGTTATCATCTGGTGTAATTTTCTGTCCGCCTGAAGATCTTTCTTTAGTGTTCTCTATAAGGCAGGTCTCCTAGCAACACATTTCCTCAATCTTTGTTTGTCTGTGAATATCTTTACTTTGGCTTCATTTTTAAAGAATCAGCATGCTGGATATGGAATTCTTGTTTGACAGTTATTTTTTCTTTCAGGACTTTGAATATGTCATTCCAGTGCTTTCTCCCCTCAATTATTAGTGATGGGAAGTCAGTCATTAATCCTACTGTTGCTCCTCTGTAGGTGACAAGTCCTTTTACTCTACTGTTTTCAAGATTTTTGCTTTGTCTTTGGCATACTATAGTTTGAGTATGATGTGTACAGATGAGGATCTCTTTGTGTTTATCCAACTTGGGGTTCATTGTGATTCTTGGATCTATAGATTAATGCATGTAGGCGCACAGTCAGCCAAGGATGTGGGGAGAGTTTATCTAGCCTTCTATGTCTCTCTCATTTCCAGGATTCCCCTGTTAAATTTCTGGCTAGTCCCCCATTCTACCATTCATCCCAATCAGGGATGCAACTGCAAACTAGTAGAACCATGGGTTTTACCTGCTTCTTTCCTATCAAGTTTGCTACTTACACTGACAACACTGCTGGGCATGGGTTTTCCTCCGTCCATTCCTAATCAAGTCAGTTCCTTCCAGCAGTGCAACTATTGCTTTTCACAGACTGCCCTCCCACCCCACCAATAGCACTACTGTGCCAGCTGAGTTGGGTAGGAAGATGGGAGTGGCTCCAGACAAAAATGCTATAGACTCCCAATATTCTTACCCAAGGTTCAGCAGTCTTTTATATATAAATGCTTTTCATTTCTTGTTTGTCTTTGGCCAATTTCCAGAGTCTTGAAATGTTTGTTTTTGAACAATTTTGTCCAGTTTCATAATTGTTTTCAGGGGAGAGAATGCGCCAAACTCTTCTCTCCACCCTACCCAGAAGTTCCACCTGTGCATGCATTTTTAACACTTTTCACATGTAGAGCCAAATTTCCCTCCAGAAACATTGCTCCAATTTATGCTTTCTTTAGTAGTGCCAATTTCCCCATAATTTTTCCAGGATTGGACAATAGCATTAAATGAATCTATTCTAATTTATAAGTAAAAATCTTATTACACTGTGGATTTAATTTAAATTTCTTTAATTACTATAACCTCAAGGAGCTTACTTGAGAACAGGATGAGATGATGTTATATGTATAAAAAGCCCCTGGGGAGAACCTAAGATGGTGGCAAGGAGAGACAGGGCAAAAACACATCTCCATGAAAAATACTAGATAAAAACCAGAAAGTGACCCAGAACACCAGTTCCAGCGATGCACCAGCCAAAGTCTGCTAAATCCACAGGAACCATGCATTTGGTGAAACTGGGAGTCTGAATTCTGAAACGAGTGAGTGAGCTGGCTGAAAGTCTGGTGGCCGTGCTGCAGTGTGGAGAAAAGGTGGGTTGGTGTTTGGAGATGGGCTAGTTCTTTAAAAAAAAAAAAACAAAACCCAGGAGTGGCTGTGGATACAATGGGGAGGACCGCACAGTGAAGCATGGCAGGAGTGGGCTGGGCTAATGCCGGTGTCTGGCATGGAGGATAGCCCTTCCTACACCCGCTGCTGACTTTCTCAGGGCCAGGGGAGCAGAGGGGAGTCAAAAGGAGAAAGAAACCGCACCCCTTGCAGCCATCTCCCTGGCAGCCTGGGGACGCCCCCACCCGGGGCCAGACTCACTGCCCAGAGCCGTGCCAAGAAACCTAGTGTGACAGGGAATCTTTCCCACAGCACTGCGCACACACCACAATTTCGGTTGTGGACAGTGGCCTTTAGTACACCCACAGCTAATTGTTCCAGAGCTGGGAAGGCAGAGCTGTGCAAAAAGGGGGAAATTAACACGTCCCATTCAGCCATCTTTACAGCAGTCTGGGAACGCCCCTACATGGCCCGGTGGCCCAGGGTTTCCCTGGTGGGCCAGCACACACTTGTGATGTGGCACAACCTTCCCTCAGCAGAGGTCCTGGAAGAGCACGGCTGAGAAGGGGGACCTGCTCGGAAATCCCAAGGACCCTACGCCAGTGCCGGGGACTTGTGGGTCAGCAGTGGAGACGATCTGTGGGAAGACTGAAATGAAGGCTTAGGCTCTTGCAACAGTCTTAAATCTCCAGGAACACTTGGGAGGTTTGATTATTGAAGCTGCCCTGCCTCCCTAACCACCCAGACACATGCCCCACATTCAGGGCAGACAGCACCAACAACACACCCAAATTTAGTGCACCAATTGAACCCCACAAGAATCAGATCCCCACACACCACAAAGACAAAGTTGGGGAGAACTGACTTGAGGGGAATAGGTGACTCACGGACACCATCTGCTGGTTAGTTAGAGAAAGTGTACACCACCAAGGTGTAGTTCTGTCAAATTAGAGATCAAGTAAAGCAAATGCCAAGAGGCCAAAAACAACAGAAAATCTTAAAGCACGTGATAAAACCAGACGATATGGAGAACCCAAACCCAAACACCCAAATCAAAAGATCAGAAGAGACACAGTACTTGGCGCAATTAATCAAAGAACTGAAGACAGATAATGAGAGCATGGCACAGGATATAAAGGACATAAAGAAGATCCTAGAAGAGCATAAAGAAGAAATTGCAAGAGTAAATAAAAAAATAGAAGATCTTATGGAAATAAAAGAAACTGTTGGCCAAATTAAAAAGACTCTGGATACTCATAATACAAGATTAGTGGAAGTTTAACAATGACTCAGCCTCCTAGAGGACCACAGAATGGAAAATGAAAGAACAAAAGAAAGAATGGGGAAAAAATTGAAAAAATTGAAATGGATCTCAGGGATATGATAGATAAAATAAAACATCCAAATTTAAGACTCATTGGTGTCCCAGAAGGGGAAGAAAAGGGTAAAGGTCTAGAAAGAGTATTCAAAGAAATTGTTGGGGAAAAACTTCCCAAACCCTCTACACAATATAAATACACAAAGCGTAAATGCCCAGTGAACTCCAAATAGAATAAATCCAAATAAACCCACTCCAAGACATATTCTGATCAGACTGTCAAATACTGAAGAGAAGGAGCAAGTTCTGAAAGCAGCAAGAGAAAAGCAATTCATCACATACAAAGGAAACAACATAAGACTAAGTAGTGACTACTCAGCTGCCACCATGGAGATGAGAAGGCAGTGGCATGATATATTTAAAATTCTGAGAGAGAAAAATTTCCAACCAAGAATACTTCATCCAGCAAAACTCTCTTTCAAATTTGAGGAAGAGCTTAAATTTTTCACAGACAAACAAATGCTGAGAGATTTTGCTAATAAAAGACCTGCCCTACTTCAGATACTAAAGGGAGCCCTACCAACAGCGAAACAAAGAAAGGAGAGAGAGAGAGAGAGAATTTTAACAGACATATATAGAACATTACATCCTGGGTCACCAGGACACACATTCTTCTCTAGTGATCACGGATCTTTCTCCAGAATGGACCATATGCTGGGACATAAAACAAGCCTCAATAAACTAAAAAAAAAAAAAAAAAAGAATTTGTTCAAAGCACATTCTCTGCCCACAATGGAATACAAATAGAAGTCAAGAACCTTCAGAGACTTCGAGAATTCACTAACACCTGGAGGGTAAAAATGAGGGGGAGATGAAAACATTCCTGGATGATCAAAAGCTGAGGGACTTCATTATCAGTAGATCAGTCCTATAAGAAATGCTAAAGGGAGTTGAGCAGGCTGAAAGGAAGGGACACTAAACAATTGACTGAAACTACATGAAGAAATAAAGATTTCCAGTAAAGATCACATGGTAAATATAAATACCAATACTACTGTATTTTTGATTTGTAACTCCACTGTTTACTTCTTACAGGATCTAAAATACATGAACTGTAATGATAAATCAGTGGTTTTGGACTCAATGTAAAATATGTAATTTTTGACAAGAACTACATAAAGGTGGGGGAATGATGGAGCATAGGAACGTAGTTTATGTGTCCTATTGAAGTTAAGTTGGTATCAAAGAAAAACAAGATTGTTATAAAGAGGTTAAATTTAAGCCGCACGGTAAACACAAAGAAAGTATCAGAGAATATGACCATAGAGATGAATAGTAGAGTAGGGGTTACGAGAAGTGGGGGAAGGGGCAATGGAGAGTTAAGAAATGAGTGGAGGGGTTCTGTTTGGGGTGAAAGGAAATTTCTAGTAATAGATGGTGGGAAGGTGATACCATTGCAACATTCTATATGTGTTTAATCCCACTAATGGAATGCTAGGGAGGGGGTGGAATGGGAAGATTTAGGCTGTATATATGTTTCCACAATTGAAAAAAAAAAGAAAGACAGTCTAAATAGATGACAATTAAATGCTAAGGATGATCCTGGATGGGATCTGAGGATGGAGGAGAGGAGGCTCAAAGGGACACAAATAGGATATAAGAAAAAAAAAAAGGAAATATAGAATGTAGCTTTGTATTAATGTTGAATTTCTTGAACTTCTTAGCTGTGCTTAATGGGATTGCATAAAAGAATGTTCTTGTTCATGGGAAAGGTATATGTGAATTACATTGTTTGTTCAAAGATGTGTGCAGCTTGCTCTCAGATGTTCAGAAGACAGAGCAAAAGATGATGGATGATAGATATGGAGGGAGGGAGGGAAAGAAAGAAATGGTAGTGTGACAGGATGTTAAGGTTGGTAGATTGGGGTATTGGGGGAGGGGGAATGGGGTATGCTGGAGTTCTGTGTATGGGGTTTGTATTGATTTTGCAACTGTTCCTGTAAGTTTGAATTTATTTCAAAAAAAAAAAAAAAAAGCCCCTGGGTGTAAAAATTTGCTATAGAAATGCAAGGCATGTACCTTAAGCAATGTCTTAAGGTTTAATCACAAACCAAAATATTTGCCACAGTCCTTACTTTCCAGTCACTTAGGATAGACCCAGGAAGACTCTGATTTACATACAGAGAACTCAGGGTTTAATCATAACCACCCATCTTGGGGAATATTAGTGATAATATTCTGCAAGTTTAGAGTAAGTTCTCAGTAAATGCAGGATCTGCAGGATTTGGCAGGAAATCAGGGGGAGGGGAAAAACCATCACTCTACCTGACAGCTCAGAATTTGCAGACCAGTTCTGATATGGATTTAAAATCTGAGAGTGTTAAGACAACAGTTCTATGACAGCATGCTAAGACTTTCCAGGAATGATATTTGAGCTTCACCACTTCCTCTAAAAAGAACCAGGGTATAAGAAGGAAAATCCATTGAAAATCCCACAAAACTCAGGAAATATGGGCATGGATGTGTTTTACTCTTTATAATGTAACACACATTCATTGCAGAAAATTTAGAAAATTCAGATGTGCAAAAAGAACATAACTTCCACTAATAATCTCACCATTCAGAGATAACCACTATTAGAAATTCGTGTATATTTTTCTTAGTTTCATATACGGGAAAGAGAAAGAGAGGAAGAGATATTTTTATACATTATTTTTTTTTTAACTCTGGTGCTTATTTTTAGGCCTTAATGCTACCTCAGTTAGGAGAGGAATCTGCTATTATCTGAGGAGAAGTCAAAATGGTACAACCTGGGCAAAGCCATCAGAATCAGTTTTAAAAAACCATGAATTAAGAAGCTGATAAGGAATCCATCCACAACTAGGTAAAAGGATTTTATACTGTGTGTGCATGAGGGAAGAGGTCTAGAACAAAGAATGGAGACAGTAGGCTAAAATGATACTCTTCAAACTACCTGTGGTGATTGGCTATTTTTAAAATTCCAATTCATCCTGAACTGATGCCTTTGTGAAATACAAAATCGTGCATTTGGATGTCACAGCAATGTAAAATAAGTTGCTCTCAATTTCAGACTGGTAACCAAGAGTTTCTTGGCCAGCACAGGTCTATGGATCCCATTTTGTGTAGGACTGCTCTAAAGTACTTCTTATGGTACAATGACAATTTAGATACCAGTAGGGATAAATGTTTAGTAATTGGTTCTCTGGTGGGAAAAGTCATGATCTGTAGCATTTCCCAGTTTCCGTGGTGTAACTACTCTCACCATGACCAATTTCAAGCTATTAAAGTTAAGTCACAGAATACAGAAGAGATGTGCACATGTCTGCAGCCCACCATTGTATAAAGAAACCTACAAATGGGTCTTCAATTAATAGCAACCATCATAAGAACAAAAATATGATACATAACTTTTAAGCTAACAGAAGAAAATGCAACCCATCCAATGGAAAGCAGGAAAGAAAGATATAAGGAAACACCCTTCCTTTGATTGGAGTGTTTCTCACATCACACAACCTGCCTTCCTAAAATAGAAGCCAGAACTCCTTTTCCCAGCTTCCTCTGCAGTTTAGGTTCATGCACATGGCCTAGGTTCAGTCAATCAGTTAGTCTCTCTCTAGATTTCTATTCAGAAGAGAGCATCACAAGGAAGCTTTGTGTAAATAATGGTGACAAAAGTGTCCAGATCCTAGCAAGTTACGGAGCAGGAGAACTGGCTTTAGTTCCAAGCCTCATCAGTGAGAACTGCAGAGTTTTTGGTGAGTGGTGGCTGCAATGGAGGAGTTCCCAAGGTGTGATTTGGAGACTGACACCCTGTCCCTCCTGGAGAGTCTATGAGGTTCTTTGTAACCTTAATAAATTCCCTTCTCTGCTTAAGTTATCAACTGTAGCTTCTGTAGTTTGCAACCAAGAACAATGACTGATATCTCATTTTAAAATATGTTTATTGAGATAATAATTCATGTATCATACAATTCACCCAATTAAATTGTACAATTCAATGGTTTTTAATATACTCACAGTTATACAACCACCACACATCAATTTTATAACAATTTTATCACCCTCCATAAAAACTCCATATCCATTAGCAGTCACCCCCCATTTTCCACCAAACTCCCCCAAGCCCTAGGCAATCATTATTCTATTCTCTGTCTCTGTAGATTTGCCTATTCTGGATATTTCATATAAACAGAATCATGCCATCTTTTGTGATTGACTTTTTTCACTTAGCATAACGTTTTCAAAGTTCGTCCATGTTGTAACATGTATCAGTACTTTGTTACTTCTTATGACAAAATCACATTCCATTGTATGGATGTACTGCATATTGTTTATCCAATCATCAGCTACTACACATTTGGGTTGCTTCCACTTTTTGACTATTGTGGATAATGTCGCTATGAACATTTGTGTAACATTTTTGTGTGGAGATAGATTTTCAGCTCTCTCGGGTAGATACCTAGGAGTGGAATTTCTGAGCCATATGGTAACTCAATTTTTAACTTTTTGAGGAAGCACTAGACTGTTTTTCAAAGTGACTGCACCATTTTACAGTCTTACCAGAAGGGTTTGAGGGCTCCAACTTCACCATATCCTCACCAGCAGTTATTATCTGTCTTTTTTATTATAACCATCCTAATGGGTGTGATGTGGTTTTACTTTGCATTTCCCCCATGGCTAATGATGCTGAGCATCTTTTCATGTGCTTATTGGCCATATATCTTCTTTGGAGAAATGTCTATTCAGATCTTTTGCCCATTTTTAAATTGGATTATGTCTTTTTATTAAGCCCATTATCAGACATATGAATTGCAAATATTTTCTCTCATTCTGTGGGTTGTCTTTTCACTTTCCTGATGTACACCTCAGTTTTTATTTACAAAATGGTACCAGAGAAGTCTGGAGTATAATTATGGTAGAGTCATAAACAAAGATGGCTTGTGAGCATTTAGAAAATACTAAAAAGAGCATTTGGAACTAATAAAGGTTCACTGAGAATAAGAGCTAACATCATTCCATTTTGCTCCTATACCTTATTTTCCTTCTATAACTTTTTCCCCCTTAAATATTAAAATATTTTCTCCTTTTCCTATAAATACTAGTGTTACTTCCTATAAGGGAGCAGATGTCAACTGTCTATAAGGAAGACTATTCTAACAGTAAAGTTGGAATGAACTATCTTATCAGGTGGTGAGCTTTTAATCACTGCAAATATCAAGATCAAGCAGGTAGTCTGACCATCTTTTAAGGATGTTGTAAAGAAAAATCCAAATTGGATTACATCACTTCTATGATCCTTTTTAGTCAAACATTCTGTCCATCAGTCCATCCATCCATCCATCCATCCATCCATCCATTCATCCATACTATGTTCCAAGAAGAAATCTAAGAATCTTATAGGAGTTCATAAAATACCACAAGAGAACACAAGAAAAAAGAAGTGAGAAAGAGAATAAATAAGCAAAGTACTGGTAGGAAACGAAGTCAATAGTGAGGCAAATACAGTCTATACGTTCTTATCAGTCTGTATGTTGCTAGGTGTAAAGCCTCAAATTTGGCTTCGAGTTCTCCAGCAGTCAAGGCCAAGAGGGAGACCTGATCAGCCACACAACTTAGAGTGCCCATCAAATGCAATTCTTCTTGATTTTAGGACCAGAAAGAAATGTCTCCTGATCCCTCTCCCAAAAAAATCACTTCTTTTTGTTAAGGTGTTACCTTTTTCAGCTCCCCTTTAGGCTTTTAATAACTTTGCTGACTGCCTTCACTCTCTCATTAGGTAAAAAACCTGGGAATCCTGACAGCTCTGAAGCTGAGAACTATTGCCCCACAAAAGAAAATAATAAAAACTTCTCTCCTCCTTGAAGTCCCGGCTCCCAAGTCTTCTGTGAATTGGCTCTGATAATGATGCCTTGTGAATAATAACTACAGCTACCGTTTATAAAGCACTTTACCATCTTGACCTCTAGTCTTCACATTAATTGTGAACAAGTTGTCCTTTTCCTATTTTATAAGATGGGAAACAAGCTCAGGTAAATGATGGGTTCGAGGTCACAGAACTGGTAAGCAACAGAGCCAGTGTTCAAATCCAAGTATGTTGGGCTCCTTTCCCTGTGTTTTTCACTGTAATCCCATTGCCATTCCTAACTTTTTTCCCTGATGAAAGTGTTAATTACTTCCTAACTTCTTACAGCTTTATCTGAAGGCCTTCATTTGGTTAGGCTAAAGGTTAATCTGTTTTAACAGAGAGACCCAAAATGTGGTTGCTTCAACAATGACTATACACTCAACAATGTAAAGTGCAGGTGTGAGCAGTCCAGGTCAATGGGAAGGCTCTGTCACTCACCACATAACTTCCAGGGGTGCCCAGTTGTCATCATTGGTCAGCTGGTGGGAAGTGGGAGAAAGAAAGAGTCAAGGACGAGTGAATTGAAGAAAATAATGAGAAGTTGCACATGTCTTATTTCATTGGCCCGAATGGTGCATTGGTTCACATTCCACAAAGACACATCTAGTGGCAAGAGGCTCTGGGAAATTTTGGCTCTGGCTGGGTGGTCATGTGCCCAGCTAAAAGTTGTTGTGTTTGGATAGGTGGTGTGTGTGTGTGTGTGTGTGTGTGTGTGTGTGTGTGTGTGTGTGTGTGTTTCTAAAGGAAAGAAGGGAAAATGATCTCCAGGGAATGGTTAATAGGCTCTATTGCAGTACCCAGTCCCTCACCCCTTGAACATTCCTATTTCTGATCCAGAGTTTTATCCTGTATCAGGATTCACCCACCAGTGGCCAGACTTCCTTTCTCTTCAATACTGGGCTGAGAAACAGATGTTGCCTCTTGTCCTTTTTTTTTTTTTTTTTTTTTAAATCCAGATAAACTTTAATTTGCACATCATGAAATGCAGCTAAGATATAATTATTTAGTGTCTAAAGATTGAAAGAAAAATCTCTAAATGAGTAAAATGTGGTACATTCATACAAATGGGATATCATTACATCACTTTTAAAGTGATCCTGAGGGTTTTAATTCATTATTGTTTTGGTTTTTAGCAACACTCTAAATGCTCAAGCTGTTAAATAACCAGAATGAGACCTCACAGGATGTAAGAAATGTTACAAATATTAATCCCATGTTTTTTTACCTCTTACATCTTATTATCACTCCTATTCAGTTCTTACCACTCACCTGTTAAACCATAATTAGAAATAAATATTATACTTAATAGTAAAATACATCAAAGGCAGAAAATAATTCCAGTTTTTTCCTTGATGTCCCCCTAATTTTTGTTTTTACATTTTATTTTGAAATAAACTCAAAGTTATAGAAACAGTTGCAAAAACAATATAAACCCCATACACAGAACTCCAGCATTCCCTGACCACCCTGATACCCCGATCCACTAACTTTAACATGTTGTCACACCGCTATTTCTTTCCCTCCCTCCCACCCTCTCTCCCTATCTATCATCCATCATCTATTGCTCTGTCTTCTGAACATATGAGAGCTAGCTGCACCCATCCTGAAACAAACACTATAATTCACGTATACAATTCCCATGAACAAGAACATTCTTTTATGTAATCCCATTAAGTGCAGCTAAGAAGTACAAGAGATTGAACAATGATACAAAGCTTACATTCTATATTTCCTTTTCCTTATGTCTCAACTGTGTCCCTTTGAGCCTCCTGTCCTCCATCCTCAGATCCCATGCAGGGTCATCCTTGGCATTCAATTGTCATCTATTTAGACTGTCTTTTTTTTTTTTATCTCTCAATTGTGGAAACATATATACAGCCTAAATCTTCCCATTCCACCCCCTCCTTAGCATTCCATTAGTGGGATTAATCACATTTAGAATGTTGTAATGCTATCACCTTCCCACCATCCATTACTAGAAATTTCCCTTCACCTCAAACAGCAACCCTACACTCATTTCTTAACTCCCCATTGTCCCTTCCCCCATTTCTCTTAACCCATACTCTACTTTTTATCTCTATGGTCATATTCTCTGATAATTTCTTTGTATTTACTGTGGGGCTTAAAATTAACCTCTTAAATCCATAACAATCTTGTTTTTCTTTAATACCAACTTAATTTCAATAGGACACATAAACTATGTACCTATACTCCTCCATTCCCCCACCTTTATATAGTTCTTGTCAAAAATTATATATTTTACATTGAATTCAAAACCACTGATTTGTCATTAGAGTTTGTGTATTTTATATCCTGTAGGAAGTAAATAGTGGAGTTACAATTCAAAAAGCATTGACTTCTATTTGTATTCCATTGTGGTCAGAGATTTTGCTTTGAATATGTTCAATTGTTTTTTGCTTGTTTGTTTTGTTTTTTAATTTATTGAGGCTTGTTTTATGTCCCAGCATATGGTCCTTTCTGGAGACAGATCCGTGAACACTAGAGAAAAATGAGTGTCCTGGTGATTTGGGATGTAAGGTTCTATACATGTCCATTAAAATTCTCTATATCTCTTTCTCCTTTCTTTGTTTCTCTGTCAGTAGAGCTCTCTTTAGTATCTGAAGTAGGGCAGGTCTTTTATTGGCAAACTCTCTCAGCATTTGTTTGTCTGTGAAAAATTTAAGCTCTCCCTCAATTTTGAAGTAGAATTTTGCTGGATAAAGTATTATTGGTTGGAAATTTTTCTCTCTCAGAGTTTTAAATATGTCATGCCACTGCCTTCTCACCTCCATGGTGGCTGCTGAGTAGTCACAACTTAGTCTTATGATGTTTCTTTTGTATGTGGTGAATTGCTTTTCTCTTGCTGCTTTCAGAACTTGCTCCTTCTCTTCAGTATTTGACAGTCTGATCAGAATATGTCTTGGAGTGTGTTTACTTGGATTTATTCTATTTGGAGTTCGCTGGGATTTATGCTCTGTGTATTTATATTGTGTAGAAGGTTTGGGAAGTTTTCCCCAACAATTTCTTTGAATACTCTTTCTAGACCTTTACCCTTTTCTTCACCTTCTGGGACACCAATGAATCTTAAATTTGGATGTTTTATTTTATCCATCGTATCCCTGAGAACCTTTTCAATTTTTTCATTTTTTTCTCCATTCTTTCTTTTGTTCTTTCATTTTCTGTTCTGTGAACCTCTAGGGCACTGAGACGTTGTTCAGCTTCCTCTAATCTTGTATTATGAGTATCCAGAGTCTTTTTAATTTGGCCAACAGTTTCTTTTATTTCCATAAGATCTTCTATTTTTTTATTTAATCTTGCAATTTCTTCTTTATGCCCTTCTAGGGTCTTCTTTATGTCCCTTTTATCCTGCTCTGTGGTCTTCTTCATGTCTTTTATATCCTGTGCCATGTTTTCATTCCGCGATTGTAATTGTTTGATTAATTGTGCCAAGTACTGTGTCTCTTCTGATATTCTGATTTGGGTGTTTGGGATCAGGTTCTCCATATCATCTGGTTTTATCATATGCATTAAGATTTTCTGTTGTTTTTGGCCTCTTGGCATTTGCTTTGCTTGATAGGGTTCTTTCAAGTTGTGAAAAAAAATACCAATCTAATTTTTCAGAAATACAAGTTGGTGGCATACACTTTCTCCAACTAACCAGCAGATGGCATCTGCAAGTCACATATACCCCTCAAGTCAGTTCTCCCCAACTCTGTCTCTGTGGAGCATGGGGAAATGATTTTTGTGGGGTTCAATTGGTGAAATCAGTTTGGGTTTGTTGTTGGAGTGTACACCCTAAATGTGGGACATGCATCTGGGTGGTTAGGCAGGCAGGGCAGCTTTAATATTCAAACCTCCCAGGTGTTCCTGGAGATTCAAGGCTGTTACAAGAGTCTAAGCCTTCATTTCTGTTTTGCCCCAGATTTTCTTTGTCGTTGACCCACAAACCACCAGCATTGATGTAGCATCCCTGGGTTTTCTGAGCGGGTCTGCCTTCTCAGCTGTGATCTTCCAGGACCTCTGCTGAGGGAAGGCTGTGCTATGTAGCTAGTGCACATTATCCCTCAAGGGAAGCCCTGGGCTGCTGGGCCATGCAGGGGCGGTCTCTGCCTGATGCAAAGATTAGCCTGTAATTCTTGACTGGTGTAAGTTCTGAATGAAAGGCAGGTAGTAGAGCTGGGCCCCACCCCTTTCCTCTTAGAGAAGATAGACACCTTAGGGGGAGGTTATTAGCATTTCAGTGGTCTCTCTCTGACTGTGCCACACCCGTCTGGGTCACAGAACTGGGAACTGAAAATGGCAGAGGGTTTCTCCACTGAGTCAAAAAAGGAACAGAGCTAGTCCGATGTGACCCTCCGGCCCTCCAAGGTCAGTTGTTACCCAAAGCCTCTGTCTACTTGTTGGGGATTTCATACCTCATAGTGAGCAGTTCACACTCGCTAATTAAAACCCCAGTTGGAGCTCAGCTGAGCTATATTCACTTGCTGGGAGAAAGCTTCTCTCTGGCACTATGAGGCTTTGTAGCTCAGGCTGTGGGGGAGGGGTCTCCCAATTCAGATCCGCAGTTCTTACTTACAGATTTTATGCTGTGATCTTGGGCAATCCTCCCAATTCAGGTTAGTGTATGATGAGTAGATGGTCACATTTGTCCCCTGCAGTTATTCCAGATTATTTACTAGTTGTTTCTGGTTTTTTTAAGTTGTTCCAGGGGGACTACTTAGCTTCCACTCCTCTCTATGCTGCCATCTTGGATCCTCTGCCACTTGTCTTTTGCAAGTTCTCTTCCATTTTATTTCTTCCCAATGCTCCCTAAAGAAAAGCCACTGTTTGCATAGAGATTTGGAGCTAGAACACTGGGTATCTTGGTTCCCCCACCACCACATGGATGTAAGGTGCACCTTCTCTCCTAAGCCCCTTCTGTTGCCATTTTCCTGGTGGAGAGCAATGGCAAGAAAATGAACAACACATCTGAAAAAGATCTGGAAGCTCTGAAGAGTCACAAGGAAATTGTTGCAGGTGAAGGGAATAAAAACCCAGACAAATCTTCCTCCCAGAAAAAACACAGCAGTGCTCATCTGAGAACTGGAAGAAGCACTGAGATAACTGCTAGTCGTTCTCAGGCCTCCCTATTAATCATCCTGACACCCTGAAGATGCTCCTCCTAACCAGGCCTATAGCTTTCTCTCTCCCTGCTGTCAATTGACATGGTGTCTTAGTTTGCTAATGCTGCAGAATGCAAAACACCAGAGATGGATAAGCTTTTATAAAACGGGGATTTATTTCGCTACACAGTTACAGTCTTAAGGCCACAAAGCGTCCAAGGCAACACATCAGCAATCGGGTACCCTCACCGGAGGATGGCCAATGGCCTCCGGAAAACCTCTGTCAGCTAGGAAGGCAGCTGGCATCTGCTCCAAAGCTCCGGCCTCAAAACGGCTTTCTCCCAGGACGTTCCTCTCTAGCAAGCTTGCTCCTCTTCAAAACATCACTCCCAGCTGCACTCCCTTTCCTCTTTGAGTCAGCTCATTTATATAGCTCCACCGATCAAGGCCCACCCCGAATGGGTGGGGCCAAGCCTCCATGGGAACATCTCATCAAAATTATTTCCCACAGCTGGGTGGGGCACACTCCAAGCAAATCACCAAAACTTCTGCCCCACACAAGACTATAAAGATAATGGCATTTGGGGGACACAATACACTCAAACTGGCACATTCCACCCCCTGGAACCCAAAATGGCATCATCTTTCCAAATACAAAATACATTCATTTCACAAAAACTTAAATCATTTCAGTAACAAAAGTTAAGTACAAAATCCCATCAAAATCAGTTTAGGCTTGGTCAGTTCTAAGGCATAATTTTCCTTTAGCTGTGGATCTGTGAACCTAGAACAAGTTATGTGCTTCCAATATACAAAGGAGAGACATTCATAGGATAAACATTTCCATTGCCATAAGGAGAAACAGTAAGGAAAACAGGGTTAACAGGAGCAAAACAGTTCCTAAAACCCACAGGACAAAGTCCATTAGATTTCAAAGTCCGAGAGTCATTTACAGAACAATGTTGCATCCTTGGGGCTTGAGAGAGTGGGAGCCTAACCCTTCCCAAGGGCCTTTTCTGCAGCCCGTTCCTCTCCAAACACTTAGGTGAGTGCTCCAACATTTCCACACATTGGGGAGACCACCTTCTCGGCCCCACCCTCCTCAAACATCGGGGCAGCTCCCGGATTCCCTTCCATCTCCGGGTCACACGCTCAACCCCTTCAGAACAGTGTGGTGGCAGCCAGGCTCTCCCCGATTCCCTGGAAATGTGCTCCACCCTCTTTGGGACCTGAGGTGGCAAAACTCTTCCAGAGCATCGAGTAGGAAAGCCCGCCCTCGACCTCCAGGGCAAACTCACCCTTTCCATGCATGTGGGCTGCTCCGCTCTCCCAGCCCTAAACCTCTTGACTCCAGACCTCAACCTCCATGGCTCTGTCTTTGAAGAGATTTTTCCTTTAATTTTTTCCTTGTCTGTCTCCTCCAGTCCAGACCGGCAATGGCTCTGTCTATAAAGATCTCGCAAAAATTCTGTTGGCTTTGCATGAAGCATGCAGGGGTCAAAGCCATCAGACAATAGGAGTTTCCACAAATCCTTTCTGCTTAACTCCTTATCCAATCTTGGCTTGTCCTCAGGTTGGGCTGTAGCTTCTGGGATTCTACCCACTGGAAGCCCGTAATTTTCCAAGCCATCAACTTCTGGTTTCTTTGAACCCAAGAGTTCAGTTCTAAGTTTCTCTCTCTCTGCTCGCATTTTACTATAAGCTGCAAGGAGAAGCCAGGATACGTCCTCCACACGTAGTCTGGAGATCTCCTTAGCTAAGTATTCCAAGTTGTTGCTTCCAGATTCTTCCTTCCATCTGACACCAGGACTCAATTTTGCCAAATTCTCTGCCACTTTAAAACAAGGATCGCCTTTCTTCCAGTTTACAACACATTCATCATTTCTGTTCAAGTCCTCATCAGAAGTATCTTTAGAGTCCATATTTCCACAAACAGTCTCTTTAAAGCAGTTTTGGCCTTTTCTGTCAAGCTCCTCACAACTCTTCCAGAAATTCCCCCTTATCCATTTAAAAAGCCGTTCCAACATGTTTGGTATTTGCAAACTCAGCAGCAAAAGCACCCCACTTCTCTGGTACCAAAATCTGTCTTAGTTTGCTAATGCTGCAGAATGCAAAACACCAGAGATGGATAAGCTTTTATAAAACGGGGATTTATTTCGCTACACAGTTACAGTCTTAAGGCCACAAAGCGTCCAAGGCAACACATCAGCAATCGGGTACCCTCACCGGAGGATGGCCAATGGCCTCCGGAAAACCTCTGTCAGCTAGGAAGGCAGCTGGCATCTGCTCCAAAGCTCCGGCCTCAAAACGGCTTTCTCCCAGGACGTTCCTCTCTAGCAAGCTTGCTCCTCTTCAAAACATCACTCCCAGCTGCACTCCCTTTCCTCTTTGAGTCAGCTCATTTATATAGCTCCACCGATCAAGGCCCACCCCGAATGGGTGGGGCCAAGCCTCCATGGGAACATCTCATCAAAATTATTTCCCACAGCTGGGTGGGGCACACTCCAAGCAAATCACCAAAACTTCTGCCCCACACAAGACTATAAAGATAATGGCATTTGGGGGACACAATACACTCAAACTGGCACACATGGAAAGGGTTACTCAATGCACCAGAAATTCCTGTTTCTATCAGCATTGAGAGGTTACATGATAACATACGCTGCTTTTTCTCCCTTTCTTCCTTCTTTTCTCAGCTCAAATTCAATGCTGTTTGAGGATCTAGAAGAAATCCATGAGCCAAAGGGTCTGAATGGACCAGCCTCTTGCTAGCATTACAATCAGATGGACAGCTGCCAACAGGCCTTTTTCAAAGGCTGCTTTTATTCAGTGAGGAAGAGGGAAAAAGACAAAGTGAGAGGTGCGGAGGACGTAAGTGTGGGTATGATGGATGCCAAGTTATAGGTGTGTGTATGTGTGTGTAGGTGTGTATGAGGGGATGTGGGTGAGTAGGGTGTGGCAGGGGTGTGAGGTGTGGAGGACATGGGTGTGTGTTTTATATGAGGAGGAGAGAGAAGAAACGACTATGAGGATAAAAGAGGAAGAATTCTAGAATGTGTGTTAGCCAAAGTCAGCTTCAGGGGAATGTGAGAGAAGGTGTGAAAATGAGACAGAGATGGAGAATATGTTAGAATGCATGTGAGAGAGGGAGGGAGAGAGAGAGAATATGTACAGGTAAGAGAACCCTGCCTGGGGAGAGGAGTGAGAGAAGAGCAAATACTTGGCTGCCAGTCAATCAGTCAGTCAATCAGTCAGTCAGTCAGTCAGTCAGTCAGTCAGTCTGTCATTCAGTTAGATGTCAGTCAGCCCATCAGTCAGCCTATCAGTCAGTCAGTCTGTCAACCAGTCTTTAATTCAGTTAGTCTGTCAATCAGTCAGTCTGTCAGTCAGTCAGTCAGTCAGTTGGCAGTGTTTGTATCTCCCACAGTGTTGCACGGAGCTGTAGGGGTTTCAGATGTATAGGCGTCTTGGTCCAACTCACAATGCACTTGTCACCAGATAGAGAAACACAGGAGAGAGACCTGAGCACCCCAATACAAGGCCAAAGTGAAAACCTACAACCTCTGGGGGAGAAACCTGACATCTGGGGCCAGGGCGGGGAAGGCAGGTTGGGGGAGAGGAGTGAAGGATGGGAGGATGGTTGGGCAGAGGACTCTAATTTCAAGTTCAACAAGAAGGGATGGATTAAATACATTATATATATATCAGAAATAATGATGTAGACTTACACTGATCGACATGAGGGAGTCACAATTTATTATGAAGTGAAAAAAGCAGGTTGAGAAACAGTACATATACAGCATGATGCAATGAAAAATTATATATTGAGATATATGAGAAATATCTGAAAGGATAGACATAAAATTGTTAACAGTGGTTATTTCTGGATAGAGGATCTTTATTTTCTGATGTGTTCTTGCTTTCATTTTAGATTTTTTTTCCCAATGAGCATGTATTTCTTCTATAATTGGAAAATGAGGAGAGAGACAGAGAGTGTGCGGATGTGAGTGAGATGGGCACAAGGGCATGTTGTCAGTTTGCCTTGGAGGGGGGAAAGGGTCTGCTTGGCGGCCCGGAACTAACTGGTGATGTCCCACCTGACCAGTGGCTGTGTCCCTGAGGCTCCTCACCCACCCCCACCCAGCACCTGGCTTTGGGATGGTCTGGTTGGTCCTTGGGAAGGTGCCGAGTCGGGCACAGCTGGGATGTGCACTTGTCCCCAGGGGGAGGAGCAGGAGGAGGAAGGAGCAGCGGGAGCGTCCAGGCTCCCCCACTCTGGTTCCCAGGCAGCCAGAGATGAGTCGGGCCTCAGCGGGAGCAAGAACGTGCACGTTCTCCTGGTCAGAGGGACTCTGGAGGACGACCGTGTCCTGCCCCACTATTTCACCAAGATTGGAAATTATTGTGGAGAAAAACCTAGGGAGCTGCTTCTTGGCAGGTGATTAATGTAATTTATGGCCCTGATTAATTCTTTTAAAGGAAAAGTTTGGATCAGAGGTTTGCTTGCACTGCTGCGGCCACGTAGTCAGGTCAGGGGTAGCTCAAAAATAGGGCAAACCAGAAGGGCTGGAATAAATGGAGTCCATGATAAGTATCTCTAGGCCTAACACAGGATGCAGAAGGCAGATCACTGGACTTGAACATATTCTTATTTCCCCATAAAGTGAATGTTTATAAACTGAGTAGCAAACAGAAAAAAAATCCTTACTAATTACAACACAATTGTTGACAGCTGCTTCTGGGCACACACGCACTCACACACACACACACACACACACACACACAAAAGAAATGATATAATTTCTCTCTAGAGGAGACGGCTTTAAATGTACAAAAATTCAATTTAATTAGGTGCTATGGGCAAGCAGCCCTCCCCACCGTCTCCCCCCACAAGGAATGGCCAAGAAGGCAACCAGAGAACAGAGAGAACTAAACTCTCTGATAATAACTGAACAGAAAGTCTGGGGCTCAGAGAAGGGACGAGAGTTTGTTTTTTTTTTTTTTTCATTTTATTGAGATATATTCACATACCACGCAGTCATACAAAACAAATTGTACATTCGATTGTTCACAGTACCATTACATAGTTGTACATTCATCACCAAAATCAATCCCCAACACCCTCATTACCACACACACAAAAATAACCAGAATAATAATTAAAGTGAAAAAGAGCAACTAAAGTAAAAAAGAACACTGGGGGCCCTTGTCTGTTTGTTTGTTTCCTTCCCCCACCTTTCCACTCATCCATCCACAAACTGGACAAAGGGGAGTATGATCCCCATGGCCCCCCCAGTCCCACTGTCTCCCCTCATAAGCCACATTTTTATACAATTGTCTTCAAGATTCATGGGTTCTGGGTTGTAGTTTGATAGTTTCAGGTATCCACCACCAGCTACCCCAATTCATTAGAACCTAAAAAGGGTTGTCTATATTGTGCATAAGAGTGCCCACCAGAGTGACCTCTCGGCTCCTTTTGGAATCTCTCTGCCACTGAAGTTTATTTCATTTCCTTTCACATCCCCCTTTTGGTCAAGAAGATGTTCTCCATCCCACGATGCCGGGTCTACATTCCTCCCTGGGAGTCATATTCCACGTTGCCAGGGAGATTCACTCCCCTGGGTGTCTGATCCCACGTAGGGGGGAGGGCAGTGATTTCACCTTTCAAGTTGGCTTAGCCAGAGAGAGAGGGCCACATCTGAGCAACAAAGAGGCATTCGGGAGGAGACTCTTAGGCACAGTTATAGGGAGGCCTAGCCTCTCCTTTGCAGCAACAGTCTTCCCAAGGGCAAATTCCGTGGTAGAGGGGTCAGTCCATCAAACCACCAGTTCCCTATGTCTGTGGTCATGTTAGCAACCATGGAGGTGGGGTAGGCGAATACCCCTGCATTCTCCACAGGCTCCTCAAGGGGGCACTGCATCTTTTTTTTTTCCTTGTTGTTTTTTTTTTTTTTTTAACATTCCCTTCTTTTTTAAATCAACTGTATGAAAAAAAAGTTAAAAAGAAAACAAACATACAATAAAAGAACATTTCAAAGAGACCATAACAAGGGACTAAGAAAAAGACAACTAACCTAAGATAACTGCTTAACTTCCAACATGTTCCTACTTTACCCCAAGAAAGTTACATAATATAGCAACATTTCTGTGAACTTGTTCCTACTATATCCATCAGAAATTAACAGACCATAGTCATTTCTGGGCATCCCCAGAACGTTAAATAGCTTATCTGTTCTTCTTGGATTATTGTTCCCCCTTCCTTAATTGCTCTCTATTGCTAGTTCCCCTACATTCTACATTATAAACCATTCGTTTTACATTTTTCAAAGTTCACATTAGTGGTAGCATATAATATTTCTCTTTTTGTGCCTGGCTTATTTCGCTCAGCATTATGTCTTCAAGGTTCATCCATGTTGTCATATGTTTCACAACATCATTCCTTCTTACTGCCGTGTAGTATTCCATCGTGTGTATATACCACATTTTATTTATCCACTCATCTGTTGAAGGACATTTGGATTGTTTCCATCTCTTGGCAATTGTGAATAACGCTGCTATGAACATTGGCATGCAGATATCTGTTCGTGTCACTGCTTTCCGATCTTCCGGGTATATACCGAGAAGTGCAATCGCTGGATTGAATGGTAACTCTATATCTAGTTTTCTAAGGAACTGCCAGACTGACTTCCAGAGTGGCTGAACCATTATACAGTCCCACCAACAATGAATAAGAGTTCCAATTTCTCCACATCCCCTCCAGCATTTGTAGTTTCCTGTTTGTTTAATGGCAGCCATTCTAATTGGTGTGAGATGGTATCTCATTGTGGTCTTAATTTACATCTCTCTAATAGCTAGTGAAGCTGAACATTTTTTCATGTGTTTCTTGGCCATTTGTATTTCCTCTTCAGAGAACTGTCTTTTCATATCTTTTGCCCATTTTATAATTGGCCTGTCTGTACTATCGTCATTGAGTTGTAGGATTTCTTTATATATGCAAGATATCAGTCTTTTGTCAGATACATGGTTTCCAAAAATTTTTTCCCATTGAGTTGGCTGCCTCTTTACCTTTTTGAGAAATTCCTTTGAGGTGCAGAAACTTCTAAGCTTGAGGAGTTCCCATTTATCTATTTTTTCTTTTGTTGCTTGTGCTTTGGGTGTAAAGTCTAGGAAGTGGCCGCCTAATACAAGGTCTTGAAGAAGTTTTCCTACATTATCTTCTAGGAGTTTTATGGTGCTTTCTTTTATATTGAGATCTTTGGTCCATTTTGAGTTAATTTTTGTGTAGGGGGTGAGGTAGGGGTCCTCTTTCATTCTTTTGGATATGGATATCCAACTCTCCCAGCCCCATTTGTTGAAAAGACCTTTATGACCCAGTTCAGTGACTTTGGGGGCCTTATCAAAGATCAGTCAGCCATAGATCTGGGGGTCTATCTCCGAATTCTCAATTCGATTCCATTGATCTATATGTCTACCTTTGTGCCAGTACCATGCTGTTTTGACAACTGTGGCTTTATAATAAGCTTCACAGTCAGGGAGTGTAAGTCCTCTGTCCTAGTTTGCTAATGCTGAGGAATGCAAAACACCACAGATAGACTGGCTTTTATAAAAAGGGGGTTTATTTGGCTATACAGTTACAGTCTTAAGGCCATAAAGTGTCCAAGGTAACACATCAGTAATCAGGTACCTTCACTGGAGGATGGCAAATGGCGTCCGGGAAACCTCTGTTAGCTGGGAAGGCACGTGGCTGGCGTCTGCTCCAAAGTTCTGGTTTCAAAATGGCTTTCTCCCAGGACATTCCTCTCTAGCAAGCTTGCTCCTCTTCAAAACGTCACTCACAGCTGCACTGAGTTCCATCTCTTTGATTCAGCACGTTTATATTGCTCCACTGATCAAGGCCCACACTGAATGGGTGGGGCCACACCTCCATGGAAATATCCCATCAGTTATCATCTATAGTTGGATGGGACACATCTCCATGCAAACAACCTAATTCAAACATTCCAACTTAATCCCTACTATTCTGTCTGCCCCACAAGATTGCATCAAAGAATATGGCCTTTTCTGGGGGACATAATACATTCAAACCGGCACATTCCACCCCCTGGACCCCAGAAAAACATATTCTTTCCAAGTACAAAATGCATTCATTCCATCACAATATCACAAAAACTTAAATCATTTCAGTAACAAAAGTTAAGTACAAGATCCCATCAAAATCAATTACAGGCATGGTGGGTCCTAAGGCACAGTTCTTTAGCTTTGGATCTGTGGACTTAGAATAAGTTATATGCTTCCAATATACAGAGGAGGGACATTCATAGGATAAACGTTTCCATTGCCATAAGGAGAAATAGTAAGGAAAACAGGGTAAACAGGAGCAAAACAATTCCTAAAACCCGCAGGACAAACTCCATTAGATTTCAAAGTCTGAGAGTCATTAACAGAATAACGTTGCATCCTTGGGGCTTGAGAGAGCGGGAGCCTAACCCTTCCTAAGGGTCTTTTCGGCAGCCCTTTCCTCTCCAAACACTTAGGTGAGTGCTCCAACATATCCACACACTGGGGAGACCACCTTCTCGGCCCCACCCTCCTCAAACCTCGGGGCAGCTCCCAGATTCCCTTCCATCTCCGGGGCACATGCTCAACCCCTTCAGAACAGTGTGGTGGCAGCCAGGCTCTCCCCAATTCCCTGGGAATCTGCTCCACCCTCTTTGGGACCTTGGGTGGCAAAACTCTTCCAAGAGCATCGAGGTGGAATGCCCACCCTCGACCTCCGGGGCAAACTCGCCCTTTCCATGCGTGTGGGCTGCTCCACTCTCCCAGCCCAAGGCCTCTTAACTCCAGACCTCAACCTCCATGGCTCTGTCTTTGAAGAAATTTTTCCTGCAATTTGTTCCTTGTCTGTCTCCTCCAGTCCAGACTGGCAGCGGCTCTGTCTATAAAGTTCTTGCAAAAATTCTGTTGGCTTTGCATGAAGCACACAGGGGTCAAAGCCATCAGACAATAGGAGTTTCCACAAATCCTTTCTGGATAATTCCATCTCCAATCTTGGCTTGTACTGAAATGGCGGCTGGGTTCCATGTTTGGTTACATCCTCACATTGGGCCGTAGCTTCTGGGATTCCACCCCCTGGAAGCTCGTAATTTTCCAAGCCATCAGCTTCTGGTTTCTTTGAACCCAAGAGTTCAGTTCTAAGTTTATCTCTCTCTGCTCGCATTTTACTATAAGCTGCAAGGAGAAGCAGGATACATCCTCCACATGTAGTCTGGAGATCTCCTCAACTAAATATTCCAGGTTGTTGCTTCCAAATTCTTCCTTCCATCTGACACCAGGACTCAATTTTGCCAAATTCTCTGCCACTTTAAAACAAGTATCGCCTTTCTTCCAGTTTGCAACAACACATTCATCATTTCTGCTTAAGTCCTCATCAGAAGTATCTTTAGAGTCCATATTTCCATGAACAGTCTCTTTAAAGCAGTTTTGGCCTTTTCTGTCAAGCTCCTCACAATTCTTCCAGCATATTCCCCTTATCCATTTGAGAAGCCATTCCAACATGTTTGGTATTTGCAAACTCAGCAGCAAAAGCACCCTACTTTCTGGTACCAAAATCTGTTTTAGTTTGCTAATGCTGCGGAATGCAAAACACCAGAGATAGACTGGCTTTTATAAAAAGGGGGTTTATTTGGCTATACAGTTACAGTCTTAAGGCCATAAAGTGTCCAAGGTAACACATCAGTAATCAGGTACCTTCACTGGAGGATGGCAAATGGCGTCCGGGAAACCTCTGTTAGCTGGGAAGGCATGTGGCTGGCGTCTGCTCCAAAGTTCTGGTTTCAAAATGGCTTTCTCCCAGGACATTCCTCTCTAGCAAGCTTGCTCCTCTTCAAAACGTCACTCACAGCTGCACTGAGTTCCATCTCTTTGATTCAGCACGTTTATATTGCTCCACTGATCAAGGCCCACACTGAATGGGTGGGGCCACACCTCCATGGAAATATCCCATCAGTTATCATCTATAGTTGGGTGGGGCGCATCTCCATGCAAACAACCTAATTCAAACGTTCCAACTTAATCCCCACTATTCTGTCTGCCCCACAAGATTGCATCAAAGAATATGGCCTCTTCTGGGGGACATAATACATTCAAACCGGCACATCATCCCACTTGGTTTTTCTTTTTTAGAGTGTCTTTAGCAATTCGAGGCATCTTCCCTTTCCAATTAAATTTGATAACTAGCTTTTACTAGTCTGCAAAGTAGGTTGATGGAATTTTGATTGGGATTGCATTGAATCTGTAGATGAGTTTGGGTAGAATTGACATCTTAATGACATTTAGTCTTCCTATCCATGAACATGGAATATTTTTCCATCTTTTAAGGTCCCCTTCTATTTCTTTTAGTAGAGTTACATAGTTTTCTTTGTATAGGTCTTTTACATCTTTGGTTAAGTTTATTCCTAGGTACTTGATTTTTTTAGTTGCTATTGCAAATGGTATCTTTTTCTTGAGTGTCTCTTCAGTTTGTTCATTTCTAGCATATAGAAACATTACTGACTTATGTGCATTAATCTTGTATCCTGCTGCTTTGCTAAATTTGTTTGCTAGCTCTAGTAGCTGTATCGTCGATTTCTCGGGGTTTTCCAGATATATAAGATCATATCATCTGCAAACAATGACAGTTTTACTTCTTCCTTTCGAATTTGGATGCCTTTTATTTCTTTGTCTTGCTGGATTGCCCTGGCTAGCACTTCTAGCACAATGTTGAATAACAGTGGTGATAGCGGGCATCCTTGTCTTGTTCCTGATCTTAGGGGGAAGGCTTTCAGTCCCTCACCATTGAGTACTATGCTGGTTGTGGGTTTTTCATATATGCTCTTTATCATATTGAGGAAGTTTCCTTCAATTCCTACCTTTTGAAGTGTTTTTATCAAAAACAGATGTTGGATTTTCTCGAATGCTTTTTCAGCATCTATTGAGATGATCCTTTGATTTTTCCCTTTTGATTTGTTAATGTGTTGTAATACATTGATTGATTTTCTTATGTTGAACCATCCTTGCATGCCTGGAAGGAACCCCACTTGGTCATGGTGTATGATTTTTTTAATGTGTCTTTGGATTCGATTTGCAAGTATTTTGTTGAGTACTTTTCCATCTATATTCATTAGGGAGATTGGCTGGTAGTTTTCCTTTTTTGTAGCATGTTTGCCGGTTTTGGTGTTAGATTGATGTTAGCTTCATAAAATGAGTTAGGCAGTGTTCCATTTTCTTCAATGTTTTGAAAGAGTTTAAGTAAGATTGGTGTCAATTCTTTTTGGAAAGTTTGGTAGAATTCCCCATGTGAAGCCATCTGGCCCTGGGCATTTATTTGTGGGAAGCTTTTTGATGACTGATTGGATCTCTTTGATTGTGATTGGTTGGTTGAGGTCTTCTGTTTCTTCTCTGGTCAGTCTAGGTTGTTCATATGTGTCCAGGAAATTGTCCATTTCCTCTACATTATCCAGTTTGTTGCCATACAGTTGTTCATAGTACCCTCTTATAATTTTTTTAATTTCCTTGGGATCTGCAGTAATGTCACCTTTCTCATTCATTATTTTGTTTATATGGGTCTTCTCTCTTTTTGATTTTGTCACTCTAGGTAGGGGCTTATCAATCTTGTTGATCTTCTCAAAGAACCAACTTTTGGTGTTATTTATCCTCTCTATTGTTTTTTTGTTCTCTATGTCATTTATTTCTGCTTTAATCCTTGTTATTTCTTTTCTTCTACTTGGTTTAGGATTGGTTTGCTGTTCATTTTCTAGCTTTTTCAGTTGATCCATTAGTTCTTTGATTTTGGCTCTTTCTTCCTTTTTAATATATGTGTTTAGTGCTATAAATTTCCCTCTCAGTACCAATTTTGCTGCATCCCATAGTTTTTGGTATGTTGTGTTCTCATTTTCATTCATCTCTATATATTTAGCAATTTCTCTTGCTATTTCTTCAACCCACTGATTGTTTAGGAGTGTGTTATTTAACCTCCAGGTATTTGTGAATTTTCTAAGTCTCTGATGGTTATTGACTTCTAATTGTATTCCATTGTGGTCAGAGAATGTGCTTTGTATAATTTCAATCTTTTTAAATTTATTGAGGCTTGTTTTATGTCCCAGCATATGATCTATTCTGGAGAAAGTCCCATGAGCACTAGAGAAATATGTGTATCCTGGTGATTTGGGATGTAATGTCCTGTATATGTCTGTTAAATCCAATTCATTTATCAGATTGTTTAGGTTTTCAATTTCCTTATTGGTCTTCTGTCTGGTTGATCTATCTATAGGAGAGAGTGATGTGTTGAAGTCTCCCACAATTATTGTGGAAACATGAATTGCTTCCTTTAGTTTTGCCAGTGTTTCTCTCATGTATTTTGTGGCACCTTTATTGGGTGCATAAACATTTATGATTGTTATTTCTTCTTGTTGAATTGCCCCTTTTGTTAGTATGTAGTGACCTTCTTTGTCTCTCATAACATCCCTGCATTTAAAGTCTGTTTTATCTGAGATTAATATTGCTACACCTGCTTTCTTTTGGCTGTAGCTTGCATGAAATATTTTTTTCCATCCTTTCACTTTCAATTTCTTTGTGTCCCTGTGTCTAAGATGAGTCTCTTGTATGCAGCATATTGATGGTTCATTTTTTTTATCCATTCTGCAAATCTATACCTTTTAATTGGTGAGTTTAATCCATTTACATTCAATGTTATAACCGTGAAGGCATTTCTTGAATCAGCCATCTTATCCTTTGGTTTATGTTTGTCGTATATATTTTTCCCTCTCTCTATTCATATCCTTTAATGTACCCATACCGAATCTCTTTAGTACTGAACCTTTCTCCATGTCTCTCTCTCCTTTCTTTGTTTCTCCCTCTGTAGGGCTCCCTTTAGTATCTCCAGTAGGGCAGGTCTCTTGTTAGCAAATTCTCTCAGCATTTGTTTGTCTGTGAAAATTTTAAGCTTTCCCTCAAATTTGAAGGAGAGCTTTGCTGGATAAAGTATTCTTGGTTGGAAATTTTTCTCTCTCAGAATTTTAAATATGTCGTGCCACTGCCTTCTCACCTCCATTGTGGCTGCTGAGTAGTCACTACTTAGTCTTATGCTGTTTCCTTTGCATGTGGTGAATTGCTCTCCTCTTGCTGCTTTCAGAACTTGCTCCTTCTCTTCCATATTTGACAGTGTGATCAGAATATGTCTTGGAGTGGGTTTATTTGGATTTATTCTATTTGGAGTTCGCTGGGCATTAATGATTTGTGTATTTATGGTGTTTAGAAGATTTGGGAAGTTTTCCCCAACAATTTCTTTGAATACTCTTCCTAGACCTTTACCCTTTTCTTCTCCTTCTGGAACACCAATGAGTCTTATATTTGAACATTTTATATTATCTATCATATCCCTGAGGTCCATTTCGATTTTTTTGATTTTTTTCCCCATTCTTTCTTTTGTGCTTTCATTTTCCATTCTGTCATCTCCCAGGTCACTGAGTCGTTGTTCAACTTCCTCTAGTCTTGTACTATGAGTATCCAGAATCTTTTTAATTTGGTCAACAGTTTCTTTAATTTCCATAAGATCATCTAGTTTTTTATTTAGTCTTTCAATGTCTTCTTTATGCTCTTCTAGGTTCTTCTTGATGTCCCTTATATCCCGTGCCATGGTCTCATCATTCATCTTTAGTTCTTTAATTAGTTGCTCTAAGTACTGTATTTCTTCTGATCTTTTGATTTGGGTGCTTGGGCTTGGGTTATCCATATCGTCTGGTTTTCTCATGTGCTTTAAAATCTTCTGTTGTTTTTGGCCTCTTGGCATTTGCTTAACTTGGTAGGGTTCTTTTAGGATTTGTAGACCAATTGAAATCCTTATCTCTAATTTATCAGGTCTACAGCTTCGTGGAGTACACTTTCTGTGACTAACCAGCAGGTGGCGTCTGCGAGTCACCTGTTCCCCTCAAGCCAGTTCTCCCCCGCTTTGCCTCTGTGGTGAGTGGGGGAGTAAGTCTTGTGGGGTCCAGTTGGTGTACCAAGCTTCCGTGTGTAGTTGGTGTTGCCCGCCTGGTATAAGGGGCATGTGTCTGGGCGGTCAGGGAGAGGGGCGGCTCTAACTACCAAATGTCCCTGGTGTTCCTGGAGTTTTAAAGCTGCTGCAATAGTCTAATCCTTCAGTTCAGTCCTGCCACAGTTTGTCTCTGCCACTGACCCACAAGTCCTTGGTATTGGCGTGTGGCTCCTGAGACTTGCTAGTGGGTCCCTCTTCCAGGCCATGCACCCCCTGGTCTTCTGTTGAGGGATGACTGTGCTATGTCACAGGTGAGTGCCGTCTCCCCAGGGTGGTTCTGGGCTGCCGGTCTGTGTAGGGAGGCCCCCAGTGTGCTGAACTTATGGCTGAATGGGGCTTGTTAATTCCCACTGCTCCACCTTCCCAAGTCTGGGACAACCAGCTGAGGGTGCAAGGAAGGCTAATGTCCACGCCCCATTTTGTGGTGTATGCATGTTATTGTAAGCACTTCCGTCACACTGGGTTGTCTGGGGCAGCTCTGGGCTATGGGGCCAGTGATGGGCAGGAGTGTTTCCTGTCCACCAGGATGATGGCTGCGAGAGGATGCCCCCCTTTTCTTGGGAAGTTGTGGTGTTTAGTGAATTTTCTCAGCCACTGGATTATTGCCTTTTGTCTCAGAGCTTTCAGTTCTGCTCTTGTCTTGACCTGCCCAAATTGCAAGTCTTTGAGGCTTTCTGTATTGGGCTTCTTAGAGTAATTGTTTACAAAATGAAAAAAAGATTAAAAAAAGAAAAAAACAAAGGGCCTTCCCGGCAGATCTAATGCGTTATTGAAATGCTAAGAGACAAAGCAATTAGGGCTATTAAGGAAAGATCCAGGGGGCAGAGAGATCAGTTTTTCTTCGGGTTTTGCCAATGAGCCTGTGGGCCTGAGCTCTGCCCTTCTCCTTTCTATGTACACCAGAACTCCAAAAAGCATCCGCTTTTATTTTTGAGTTTGTCTTGCTGTTTTTTGCTATGCCTATCTCCTCTCTGCTGGGCTGGCTGCTCTCAGATTCTCTGGTGTCTGGTCTCAGTCTATCTATGGTTGGAGTTTGGATCAGTAGAATGAGTTTCCGATAAGAGCTGCCACTGCAGTTCTCCCTTCTCCTTCCCAGCACTGACGGCCCCTCCTCCCATGAGACTGAGCCTGGCAGGGAGGGGTGTGGGTCCCCTGGCTGCAAAAACTTACAGATTTTGCTGATCTCAGCAGTTCAACGTGTTCATGAGTGTCATATGAAGTATGCCCAAAGTCAGGTTGCTCTGCGGTGTCCAGTCCACGCAGTTCCTGGATTTCTATCTACTTTCCTGGAGGAGTAACTAAAACATACACCTCAACAATCCACCATCTTGCCCCACCTCTCAAGAGTTTTTAAAGTACAAGTGAAATGGTTGTAGAGGTCTAGAGTTTGGAGAAGACCACTGGAAAGGCCCTGGTGTCTGGGGTGGCTTAAGGACTTCTAAAAGAGAGGTTTCTAATCTTCAGTGCTCTTGTTACCAGTTCTGGGGCTCTGTAGTCTCCTCCATTGCCCTATTATAAAGAGCACTGCTTAAGGGAAAGAGTGAAGTTCCTGATTAAAGCACCAGCTGTGCCACTTGAAGTCTCTGTAACTTTGAATATGTCTCTTGACTTCTTGAAGCTTCAGTTCCTGCGCTGGGAAAATGGGAACAATAGTCCTTGTGTGAATTAAATGAGACAAATAGTATAAAGCACTTGATACAGTTCTTGGCTCATAGAAACTGTTTAGTGAGCATCAGGGATGGTAATGATGAAGATGATGACGATGGTGATAATGACAACAACAAAACAGCTGCAACTGTGCTATACTGTATTTCATCTGCTAGTATTTAATAGCAACTGGAAACCCCATAGAAAGGAAGAGCTCGTTGACCACCAGAGGTAGATTAATTAGTGCAGAGGTCCTCAAAGTGTAGTCCCAGGACCAGCAGCATCAGCATAACCTGGGACCTCGTTAGAAATGCAGATTCTCAGGTCCTGCTCTAGACAGAAACTTCAGGTGTGGGCCCAGTAATCTGTATTTTAACAAACCCCCAGATAATTCTGATACACATTTAAATGCCAGAACAATAGAATTAGTGAATGCTGTTTTAGCGTTGTGCAGTAAAGGAGTTAATTTTCCCATACTTGCTCAAATGTGGGTAGTGTACAGTCATTATAATTTCATTGCATATGATTAGAAGCAAATATATGGTGGAGTCAACATTTATACAGGTGCAAAAAGCATAACTAATTTTTGAAAACTTACCTGATTTTGCTCTGGAATTTTCATGCTCCCAGCAAAGTCTCTTTCAGGTAAATTCTTTATCAAACTTCTAAGACTGTGTTTCCTTCTCCGCCCAGTCCCTCCCTAAGATGGCATCTGTGTGCAAGGGGGAGCAGAGCGGCCTCCAGGCAGCAGGGGAGGAGCCTCTGTGGCCATGCTCAGCATCCTCCCCAGCAGGTGCTGCTCCTCCCACCCACGTGGCTCTGCTCTGAGGGCTACTGGGCTCTGGTGTTTTGGTGCCTGGTGCTGGCACCTGCTGCAGGAAGTTGTGGTCCTCATCAGAGCCTCCCCCACTGTGGCCTCCTCATCCCCATCCTGCTGCAACTCCTTGGATCCACATGACTTGGACAGCAGAGAAGAGCCTCAAACCACGGAGAAGGCAAGTGGAGAAAGGCTGTTAATAAGCCAATCACTGTATTTTCTCCACCCCCCCCTCACAACCACCACTTACTCCCCTTCTCCCTCCCTGCATCCCTTCCTTCCTTTTTAAAATTTAATGAAAAGCCAGAAAGAAAGATATCTATCTTGGACATTGAGCTATAATAAAGGCAGGTACCACTCTGGAAGGCCCCAGTTGCTATAATTGCTTAAACATTCAATTCAAGATTCTTTCCAAGAACTCAAGGTCCAGATTATGTGTCAAGACACATCAGGAATTAAATTTCTTTTCACTTTAGATAGAAAAAAAATTAAAGGCTCAGTAAATTTGGGCTTAATATGAAACCTGATCTTTTCTAATGATTGCAGGCCACAGTCCCTCTCTCTTCACTGCCTTCTAGAATATATACTATATTGAGATTTTTCATTTCTTTAGCTCTTCTCATAAGCAATGAAGACTTACTATTTAACTTTTCATTTTCATGTCTTGCTCATAGTGACTGCTTTGTGAGTGTCAGGGATGGTAATGATGAAGATGATGACGATGGTAATAATGACAATAACAAAACAGCTGCATGTTTTGCTATTTAACTTTTCATTTTCTTATGTCTTGCTTCTCCTTTACCTGAGTTGTAAGCCACTCAGGGATGCTGAATAGAATAACCATAGCTGAGCAGTTACCAGGCATCAAGTGTGTCAGGCAGGGTGGACCAGGTTATGCTGCAGTAACAAACAACCTCAGAATCTCAATGGATTAACACAACAACCTCTTCTTTCTGGCTCCCTCCATGTGTCAGCCGGAGTCACCAGGTAGCCGCTTTGGGATCCAGGCTGACAGAGGCGCCATCGCGACCCATCTTCAGTCTCCACAGGAAGTGGCCATTATTTCTGCTCACGTTTCATTGGCCAAAGCAAATCACATGATCACACTGAACTTTAAAGTGGGTGGGAAGGTGCAATCCTATCATGTGTCCTGAAGGAAGAGAGCTGGAATTTACCGGCCAGCACTGTGCTAAGCACTTGCCTCACGATGTAGCTCCATTGGTACAACTACATGACGGAGGAACTGTATTCGTCTCATTTCTTCAACATGGAAAACCAAGGTCACACAATTTGTAAATGGTGGACCAGGAGTTGAACCCAGATCACTTTGATTCCAGTGTCCCTGCTTATAACCATAAGACTCTACTGCTTCTTTAAGAATAGCAAGTTAATTTTTGTTGAGCTCCCTGACTATCAAGGCACAAAATTTGTATTTTCTATGTGTTATCTTGTTCAATCCTCACAAAAGTTTGTGAAGTGGCTTCAACTATTACCCCATGCTGAGGGGAGCCAGGGTTAGAGAAGTTAAGATCTCACAGGGAAATATGACCCTTTTTAAAACTCCAGAGGCTCTTCCCTTAACCTCCAAGTGAATGTCCTTCACACAGGCACCTGAGATGCTTATTCCAATGCAGGTTTTGGGCCCAATCTGACCTACTGAATCAGCTTTCTGGGGTTCTTTTTGTACGCATGGCCCTGTTGCCACTCTCGTTCTTGGTTATCCCTACGCCCCTGGCATAGCATCCAGCTCCTGGTTGTGCTCAGTAAATCAACACCACTTTATAACAAACAACAATACCCCAGCCCACCACCAGACCAAAGGAGATAATTATTACTTTGCCACTTTGCCAATGCTTAAAGAAAATGGTGGAGAAATGACTGCATTTGGCCTGGGTTCCTGGTAAAAAAACTTCCTGCCATCGACATTTTTTGAAGACTTAAGGCAGGAAGGGAGGGGGAATTATTTCTCACTGAAATTAAGTCCACATGTAAATCATAATTACAGAGCCCATTACTGACCTGAGGTGAAATCCAAAGATGTTAAGATTCTCTGAGTGAAGACATTGGGTCCCCTTCCCTCTTCATGCCTCACATGAAGGCAGCGAGATTCTGATGCTCTGAAATCAGAGAGAGAAGGCCCACCATGGACAGTTGCACAAGTTGAGTACTGCGTAATGCTGGCAGTGCCCTTCATATAGATTCTGATGTATGTGCTGTGAGGAAAGGACACAAACATGAGTCAAGGGGCCTGGTTTCTGAGCCAATCTCAGGCCAACACCTTTCTAGCTGTGTGACTTGAGTATATCTCAACTTCTCTTCCTGCAACCCTAAAACGTCCTGCTTTTGTGAGGTGCATTATGCTGGGATTTTTTTATTTAGCAAATACTTCTTATGTGTACCAGGCCTGATTCTAAGTGGTTTAGGTCATCTAAACCTCTAAATCTTATAATAATTTTATGAATTAGGTACTATCATTAGGCCCTTTTTATAAAAGAGGAAACAGAAGCACAGAGAGGTTAAATAATTTGTGCAAGGCCAGCCAGCTTCTAAGGGGTAGAGACAAGATTCAAACTCAGGTGGTCTGGCTCCCAAGCTCAGTTCTTAGCCATTCTATGCTATCAACTCCATTCTATGATACCAGAAGGCAGCAGTTATAAAAGTGGGGCATCTAGAATGAACTGGTCCAATTTAATTTTGGGTTGGCCCAACCACACTCAGTGGTGGCACTCAGCTCTGCAGGTCCTACTTTAAAAAGAGGGTGTAGACAAATTGGAGGTGATTCAGAGTCTAATTAGTGCAGTAAGGGGACTGGAGCCAATCATCAATAATAAATTCACACTTACTAAGTCCCTGACTGTGTGAAATGCTTAGCTTGGATTATTTTATTTAACTCTTTACAATATTCCTATGAAGTAAGTCCAAATACTATTCTCATTTGATAGAGAAAGAGACTGAAGTACAGAGCCAGGATGCAAACCCTGGCAGTGTGAATCCAGTCTGCACTTGAAGCCAGCACATCTCACAAGGGGGAACTTGTTAAAACATAGGTTCTGACTTAGTCGGTCTGGGCTGGACATGAGATTCTGTATTTCTAGCATCTCCAAGGCGATGCTGCTGGCCCAGAATAGAGTAGGGAGGTTTTCTACCGTTCTGCTGACCACTCCCACGGTGAGTGGTGGTGGGAGGAAGCAAGGACATTCAGACTGGAGGCTGCTCAGTGGGATGGAGGGGAAGAATGTCACAGCCATCCTCAAATATTTAAAGGCCCTCCCTGTGGCAAGGCAAATCAGCCTGACTTATAGAGCTCCAAGGGAAGGAAGGTACAGATACATCTCTATTTGAGCCATGACCTTTCCCCCTAGCTCAGACTTCTCTATCTAGCTGTCTTCAGGACCAGCCACTTGGGTATCCCTCAGGCAGCTCAAACACCATGTGTCTGAATGCACCTATGGTCTTTCCCCTTGATTTCCCACATCAGGAACATGGTACCATTCTAGACTGCATGCAGTAACCCCAGTATCCAACCAGTCTTCAAGTCCTGCCTGTTTCACCTCCTATTTCCTTGAAATATCCCCTGTGCCAGTTTGAATGTACTATGTCCCCCAAAATGCCATTACCTTTGATGCAGTCTTGTGTAGACAGACATATTAGTCTTGATTAGATTTTAATTCTTTGAGTGTTTCCATGGAAATGTGACCCATCCAATTGTAGGTGATAACTCTGATTGGATAATTTCCATGGAGGTATGGCTCTGCCCATTCAGCATGGGCCTTGATTAGTTCACTGGAGCCCTGTATAAGCTCAAACAGAAGGAGCGAGGTTGTTACAGCCAAGAGGGACACTTTGAAGAACGCACAGGAGCTGAGAGAGAAGCTGCAGCTTACAGAGACATTTTGGAGACGGCCTTTGAAAGCAGACTTATGCTCCGGAGAAGCTAAGAGAAGACAAATGTCCCAAGAGCAACTGAGAGTGACATTTTTGAGGAACTGCAGCCTAGAGAGGAACGTCCTGGGAGAAAGCCATTTTGAAACCACAACTTGGAGCAGACACTAGCCACGTGCCTTCCCAGCTAACAGAGGTTTTCTGGATGCCATTGGCCATCCTCCAGTGAAGGTACCCAATTGTTGTTGCATTATCTTGGACACTTTATGGCCTTAAGACTGTAACTGTGTAACCACATAATCCCCTTTCATAAATGCCAATCCATTTCTGGTGTTTTGCATCTTGGAAGCATTAGCAAACTAGAACATACCCCCTCTGTTTCTTTGTCTCCACTGTGTTGGTTCAGCCTTTTTGCATTTTTCCTCAAGACCAATATTATAGCTTCCAAGCTGGCCTCATGGCCTCCAATCTGACCTCTCCACACCCTTCTCTACACTGTGGCTTCCAGAGTGATCTTTCCGAGGCTCACATCTCACCACTTATCTCCTTGGCTTAGAACCTGCCCAGGGACAAAACCTGAGCTCCTTAGACCAGCCGAGACCCTCCACAGGAGGCGCCTGTGGACTTCTCTAGCCTCATTTCCTTCCACACCCTGCCCTAAACTTCTATCCTCCACTAACCCAAGTGCTTAGAGTTTTCCTCAGCACCTCGCTGTTTCCTGCCTCCAGGCCTAATCCAGGCCACTCCCAGCCCTGGGAAGACCTTCACCTGCCAACCGGTACTCATCCTTCAAGACTCAACTGAGCATTTCTCCTCCAGGAAGCCCTCAGCCACCCCTTTCCAGGTTCCCAAATACGTCCATTTTAACACCTAACTTGACCATATGATATTCAATATATTAGATCCTAATAGGTAAAGATCATCTGAGAATGTGTCAGCTTCTCTGTCTCGGGAATATATCTGCCAGCTATGTTTTATTCATAGGTGTATCCCTACCATCTTAGGCAAGTACTTGTCAACATGTGGTTGTTTGTGTAAAAGAAATTTGGAGTTATCTTTGACTCCCCTTTCACTTTCACACTTGCATCTAATCAAACACCAAGTTCTATTGGTTCTGCGTTCACAATTGTGTCCAGAATCCCACTGCTTCTTATCCATTTGTTGCCTGGACAACAACAACCTCCCAAGTGGTCTCTCAGCTCCCCTTGCCCCCCAACCCAACTCTGTTCTCACACAGCAGCCAGAGTGATGCTTTGAATGCTTCAATCAGCTCTTACCACTCCTCTGCTCAAAACCTCCCAGTGGCTTCTCATCACACCTTAAATGAAGACATGGCCTACTAGGGATTCCATCATCTGCCTTTCATTTCTTCCCTGATCTCATTTCCCTACCTCTCTCTTCCATGCTCACCACTCTCCAGCCATCCTGCCCTCTGTGCCATTACTCAGATATGCCAAGCAGGTTCCTGCTTTGGGACTTCACTTTTGAGGCCCCTTTGTCTGGAATGTTCATTCTCTAGCTATGCACAAGGCTCCCTCTCTCATTTGTTAGGTCTCTACTCAAAGGTCACCTCCCCGGAATGGCCTTTCCTGACCACCTGTTTTAGTTTCTTTTGCCGTTCAAGCAAATACCATGCAATGGGTTGGCTTAAACAATGGGAATTTACTGGCTCATGGTTTTGAGTCTAGGAAAAGTCCAAATCAAGGCATCAATCAAGTGATGCCTTCTCCTTGAAGACTGTGGTGTTCTGGAGCTGGCTGCCAGGGCCCCTTGATCCTGGGCTCTTCTGTCACTTGGCAATGCACATGGCAGCCTCTCCTGGCCTCACTCTTCTATTCTGGGTTAACTTGACCTTTAGCTTCTTGCTTCCTGTGGCTTTCTCCCTCTCTCTCTCTCTCTCTCTTGCTCTCTCTCTCTCTCTCCCTCTCTCTCAATTTCATTCTATTTATATAGGACTATAGCAATAGGATTAAGACCCATCCTGATTGCTCTGAACCACACCTTAACTGAAGTAACTTCATCATAAGGTCCTACTGACAATGGGTTCACACCCACAGGAATGGATTAGGTTTACAAGAATATGATTTTCTGGGTTACATAGCTTCAAATCACCACACCACCCTTTCTAAAATTGCACCCCTTCACTCTCAATACCCTTATCTTGCTTTATTTTTTTCCTGCTATGTAGTATTCCCTGTCTTGATATTATATGTGTTCTCTTTTAATTTTGTCTGCCTTATTAGAATCTAAGCTCCTTGGGAAGAAGGGCTTTGTCTGTCTTGTTTGCTGCTATATCCCAGGGCCCAGAACAATATCTGGCCCATAGTAGGCACTCTATGGAGACTTCTTGAATATCTCGTGAATAGGACCAGTGAGTGGAGCTCCAGGGAGACACTTAACAGTTCACTATAAGGACAGACTTTCTGTCAGAGGAGCCTGAAGATAGAAAGACCTAGCTCTGAATGTGATAAATCCTCTGTCATAGAGACATTTAATTTAGAAAAAAAAAACTGGACAACTTTCCCATTGGCATGCATACAGGAGATTTAGACCAGCTGGGTGGCTAGAAGAGATGGTTTCTAATATCCAATGGTCAAGGATTCAGCTGTATCTCATTTCACGCACCTGCACACGATCCTCAGGAAACCCTGGTGGAAACCCTTGAGTTTAGCTGAAGGAGACTGGATGTCTAAGATGTCACAGTTAAGCATTTTTTCATCATAAAATCTATTTTTTTAACTTTTTTCTAAGAACTATATGATCATTCAAAAAATTGGAAAGAAGGAAAAGAAAGAAATCATACACATAGAGATCCCACCAGAGCAAATCACTATTTATATTTGGGGGCATATTTTTCCTGTCTTTTTAATGTACTTTTTGCTGATGTTTTATGTATTACAGTTGTATGTTATGCCATTGTATATTGGTTATCCATTGCTGCACACCAAAACTTGGTGCCAAGAGAGATCCAAAATGGCAGATTAGGAGAGAAAGAGGAAAATTCTCCTCCATGGAAAACACTAGAAAAAAGACAGAAAGTGCTCCAGAATACTGGTTCCAGGGTCCCACCAGCTGGGTAAGGACTTATATTTCCATTGTGATTGAGCAATTGGAGAAGCAAAGAGCCTGTGCTCAGAATCATGTAAGTCTTTGTTCCAGAGAGCCCCTGGGAAAACAGGAGCCAGAATCACGCTGTGGTTGGAGGTGGGTCGAAGGGGGACCCACAGAGTGGCCAGGGAGAAAGCAGTGGGAGCTGTGCTCAAGCGTGGTGGGGAGTGCCTTCCACACCCCAGGCACATGCCTCAGTAACTGGTATGGGTGACAGCCCTTTACACCCCACAGCTATAGGCCTCTGAGTCCTGGCTGATTGCAGAAGTGGGTTATTTTCCATACCCCATGCAATCATCTTTGAAACAGGCTGGGAGCCACCCCTTCACAGTGCTGCAGCCCTTACGGGAGCTTGGGATTTGGCTGGCTTGTAACAGTGCAACTCCTCCCCAGAGAAGCCCATGGGGTATGTGGCTGACAGGCAGGGGAGCTGCACAGAAGTGACGGGAGCCCTACACCAAGCCCAGGGACTCGTGAGCCCACAGCAGAGAGGGAATGAGGGTAGTCTGAGCTGAAGGGGAGGACACCTGCTGCAGCCCCAGGGTATCACAGCCACAACCTCAGGAATGGTTGGGTGCTGGGTCTTAAAGCTGTCTTCCCTGCCAAACTGCACTGGGCACAACCCCCAACCACAGGGCTGGTGGTTCTCATTGCACACGGAAAATTGGTGCACCGATTGGACATCCGCATGGTTTGGACCCTCACTTGTTGTGTAAACAATGTTGGGGAGTTCTGTTTTGAGGATAAGAGGTGGCTCTGGAGCACCATCTGTTGGTAGCTCAGAGAAAGTGCACTGAATCAAGCTGTAGCTCTGTCAAATTACAGATAATTGTTTGAATAACTCTGCATACCCTAAAAGAACCCTATCAAGGTAAACAAAAGCCAAGAGGCCAAAATCAACAGAAAACTATAGCGCATATGAAGAAACCAGAAGAGATGGATAACCCAAACACCCAAATTAAAAAATCAGAGGAGATACAGAACTTGGAGAAATTAATCAAACAAGTAATCACAAACACCAATACCATGGCTCAGATAATACAGGGCATCAAGAAAACCCTAGAAGAGCATAAAGAAGAGTTTGCAAGAGTAAATAAAAAAATAGATGGTCTTATGGAAATAAAAGGAACTATTGATCAAATCAAAAAGATTCTTGAGATATACAGTACTAGATTAGAGGAAGCTGAGGAAAGAATAAGCAAACAGGAAGAGTGAAGGTTAGAAAGTGAAAGTACAAAAGAAAGAATGGAGAAAAAAAATGAAAAATTCAAAATGGATCTCAGGGATAGATGGACAACATAAAGTGCACAAATATAAGAATCATTGGTGTTCCAGAAGAGGAAGGGAAGGGTAAAGGACTAGGAAGAATATTCAAAGACATTGTTGGAAAGAACTTCGCAACCCTTCTAAATGACATAAATATGCAAATCAGAGATGCCCAATGAACTCCAAACAGAATAAATACAAGTAAACCCACTCGGAGACATATTCTTATCAGATTGTGAAATGCTGAAGAGAAGGAGCAAGTTCTGAAAGCAGGAAGAGAGAAGCAATTCACCACATACAAGGGAAACAGCATAAGACTAAGTAGTGACTATTCAGCAGCTACCATGGAGGCAAGAAGGCAGTGGTATGACATATTTAAAATTCTGAAAGAGAAAAATTGCCAACCAAGAATTCTTTATCCAGCAAAGCTTTCCTTCAAATTGGAGGGAGAGTTAAAAATCTTCACAGACAAACAAATGCTGAGAGAATTTGCTAATAAGAGGACTGTCCTACAAGAAATACTAAAGGGAGCCCTACCAGCTGAGATGAAAAGAAAGGAGGGAGAGGTATGGAGAAGAGCACAGAACTAAGAGTTTTAGTAAGGATACATTAAAGGAAATAAAGAAAGAGAGGAGAAAATATATCTGACAAATAAAAATCAAAGATATGATGGCAGATTCAAGAATTGCCTTCACAGTAATAACATTGAATGTGAATGGATTAAATTCCCCAATTAAAAGATATAGATTGGCAGAATGGATTAAAAAATATGAATCATCAATACATTGCTGACATGAGACTCATGTTAGACCCAGAGACACAAAGAAATTGAAAGTGAAAGGATGGAAAAAATATTCCATGCAAGCTACAGCCAAAAGAAAGCAGGAATAGCAATATTAATCTCAGATAAAATAGACTTTAAATGTAAGGATATCACTAAGAGACAAAAGAGGACACTATATACTAATAAAAGGGACAAGAAGAAGAAATAACAATCATAAATGTCTATGCACCCAATCAAGGTGCCCCAAAGTACATGAGACAAACATTGGCAAAACTTAAGGAAGAAATAGATGTTTCCACAATAACTGTGGAAGACTTCAATACATCGCTCTCCCCTATAGATAGATCAACCTATCTATAGAAGAATGAGGAAATTGAAAAACTAAACAATGTGATAAATGATTTTGACTTAACAGATATATATAGAGCATTACATCCCAAATCACCAGGATATACATTCTTCTCTAGTGCCCATGGAACTTTCTCAGGTTAGATCATATGCTGGGCCACAAAACAAGCCTCAATAAATTTAAAAAGATGGAAATTATTCAAAGCACATTCTCTGATCACAATGAAATACAACTAGGAGTCAATAACCATCAAAGATTTAGAACATTCACAAATATCTGGAGGTTAAACAACACACTCCTAAACAATCAGTGGGTTAAAGAAGAAATAGCAAGAGAAATTGCTAAATATCTAGAGATGAATGAAAATGAGAGCACAGCATATCAAAACTTATGAGATGCAGTGAAGGTGGTATTAAGGAGGAAATTTATAGCTCTAAATGCATACATTAAAAAGGAAGAAAGAGCTAAAATCAAAGAACTAATGGAACAACTGAAAAAGCTAGAAAATGATCAGCAAACTAATCCTAAACCAAGTAGAAGAAAAGAAATAACAAGGATTAAACAAAAATAAATGACATAGGGAACAAAAAAAAAAAAATAGAGAGAATAAATAAAACCAAAAGTTGGTTCTTTGAGAAGATCAACAAGATTGACAAGCTCTTAGCTAGACTGACAAAATAAAAAAGAAAGAAGATCCAAATAAACAAAATAATAAATGAGAGAGGGGACATTATTGAAGATACTGAAGAAATTTAAAAAATCATAAGAGGATACTATGAACAACTATATGCCAACAAACAAGATAATGTAGAGGAAATGGACAATTTTTTTGAAACACCTGAACAACCTAGACTATCCAGAGAAGAAATAGAAGACCTCAACAAACCAATCACAAGCAAAGAGATCCAATCAGTCATCAAAAACCTTCCCACAAATAAGTGCCCAGGGCCAGATGGCTTCACAGGGGAATTCTACCAAACTTTCCAAAAAGAACTGACACAAATTTTGCTTAAACTCTTTCAAAAAATTGAAGGAAATGGAACACTACCTAACTCATTTTATGAAGCTAACATCACTCTAATACCCAAACCAGATAAAGATGCTTCAAGAAAGGAAAACTACAGGTGAATTTCCCTCATAAATATAGATGCAAAAATTCTCAACAAAATACTTGCAAATCAAATCCAAAGACACATTAAAAAAATCATACATCATGACCAAGTGGGGTTCATTCCAGGCATGCAAGGATGGTTCAACATAAGAAAATCAATCAATGTAATACAACACATTAGCAAATCAAAAGAGAAAAAGCAAATGATCGTCTCAATAGATGCTGAAAAGGCATTCGAAAAAATCCAGCATTCTTTTTTGATAAAAACACTTCAAAAAGTAGGAACTGAAGGAAGCTTCCTCAATATGATAAAAGGCATATATTAAAAGCCCACAGCCAGCATAATACTCAATGGCAAGAGACTGAAAGCCTGCCCTCTAAGATCAGGAATGAGACAAGGCTGTCCGCTGTCACCACTATTATTCAGCATTGTGCTAGAAGTGCTAGCCAAAGCAATCTGACAAAACAAAGAAATAAAAGGCATCCAAATTGGAAAGAAAGAAGTAAAACTGTCATTATTTGCAGACGATAGGATCTTCTATTTGAAAACCCTGAGAAACTGATGACACAGCTACTTGAGCTAATAAACAAATTTAGCAAAGTAGCGGGATACAAAATTAATGCACATAGGTCAATAATGTTCCTATATACAAGAAATGACCTAACTGAAGAGACACTCAAAAAAGGAAAAAGATTCCTTTTCAATAGCAACTAAAAAAATCAAGTACCTAGGAATAAACTTAACCAAGATGTAAAAGACCTATACATAGAAAATTGCATAACTTTACTAAAAGAAAAGAAGCAGACCTCAAAAGATAGAAAAATATTCCATGTTCATGGATAGGAAGGCTAAATGTCACTAAGATGTCAATTCTACCCAAACTCATCTACACATTCAATGCAATTCCAATCAAAATTCCAACAACCTACTTTTCAGATTTGGAAAAGCTAGTTATCAAATTTATTTGGAAGGGAAAGATGCCTCGAATTGCATTAAAAACATTCTAAAAAAGGCAAATGAAGTGGCGGATTACACTTACTGACTTTGAAGCTTACTATAAATTCACAGTAGTCAAAACAGCATGGTAATGGCACAAAGATAGACATATTGATCAATGGAGTTGATTTGAGAATTCAGAAATATACCCCCTGATCTGTGGTCGTCTGATCTGGGACATAACAGTCTCTTCAACAAATGGGGCTGGGAGAACTGAATATCCATATCCAAAAGAATGAAAGAGGACCCCTACCTCACACCCCATACAAAAATTAACTCAAAGTGTATTAAAGACCTCAATATAAGAGACACTACCATAAAACTCCTAGAAGATAATGTAGGGAATCATCAGCTTGTATTAGGAGGTCACTTCTTATTCCTTATACCCAAAGCACAAGCAATGAAAGAAAAAATAGATAAATGGGAACTCCTCAAGCTTAGAAGTTTCTGTACCTCAAAGGAATTTGTCAAAAAAGTGAGGAGGCAGTCAACTGAATGGGAAAAAATATTTGGAAACCACGTACCTGACAAAAGACTGATATCTTGCATATATGAATAAATCCTACAACTCAATGACAGCAGTACAGACAGCCCAATTGTAAAATGGGCAAAAGATATGAAAAGACATTTCACTGAAGAGGAAATACAAATGGCTAAAAAACACATGAAAAAAAATGTTCCTCTTCACTAGCTATTAGGGAGATGCAAATTAAGACCACAATGAGATACCATCTCATACCAATTAGAATGGCTACCATTAAACAAACAGGAAGCTACAAATGCTGGAGAGGATGTGGAGAAATTGGCACTCTTATTCATTGTTGGTGGGACTGTATAATGGTACAGCCACCCTGGAAGACAGTCTGGTGGCTCCTTGGAAAACTAGATAACGAGTTACCCTTCGATCCAGCAATTTCACTTCTCGTTATATACCCAGAAGATCTGAAAGCAGTGACACGAACAGATATCTGCACGCCAATGTTCATAGCAGCATTATTCACAATTGCCAAGAAATGGAAACAATCCAAATGCCCTTCAACAGATGAGTGGATAAACAAAATGTGGTATATACACACAATGGAATACTACACAGCAGTTAGGAAGGAACAAGGCCATGAAACATATGACAACATGGATGAAACTTGAAGACATAATGTTGAGTGAATTAAGCCAGACACTAAAAGAAAGATATTGTATGTTACCATGAATGTGAACTCTGTGAAAAATTAAATATTTTATATTGTAGAATGTAGGGGACATAGAGAGAGACAGCAACTAGTGAAGGAGGAACCATAATCTAATAAGAACAGATAAGCTACTGAGGGTAATCTCAATGTTATGGGAATGGTCAGGAATGATTATGGTTTGCAAACTTTCTTGGGTATCTTAGGATCATGTTGGAAGCAATGTAGTTGTTTTAGGTTATTTGTTTTTTTTTATTCCTTTGTTTTGTCAGGGTTAGTTAATTTTCTTGGGGTATGGTAGGGACATGTTGGAATCAATAAAGTTATTTTTGGTTATTTGTTTTTCTTAATCCTTTGTTTTGTTCTGTTTGAAATTTTTTTAAATTTCTTGATAAGGTAAAAAAAGTCATTGCATTAAAAAAATTAGTTTCAATGCAGTTATTTTAGGTTATTTGGTTTTTCTTATACCTTTGGATATGGTTTATTAATTTTCTTGGGATATGGTAGGAACATGTTGGAAGCAAAGTAGTTAATTTTAGGTATTTGTTTTTCTCAATCCTTTGTTTTGTTTGAAATGTTGTGGGGTTTTTTTTTTGTTTGTTTGTTTGCCTTAATTTTTTGATAAATAAAGTTAAAATAAAACTTGGTGCCTTGAAATGACAATGATCATTTGTGATCTGCAGGTCTGAAATTCAGGAGAGGCTCAGCTGGGAGTTCTGGCTCAGGGTCTTTTAGGTGGGCACAGTCGGTCTGTGGCTGGTGCTGGGTTCCTCTCAAAGCCTTCTTCACTCACAAGTTTGGTGCCAGTGCTTGGAAGACTCAAGTAGCTGGGACTCCCTGGGCATCTTCCTTTAGCTCTTTGTGATCTGGCCCCATGGTCTTACCAGCATGGGCTTCAGGGGCTTGTCTGATAGCTGCATGGTGGCTTGGGATTCCAAAGCTGCTTGTCTCAAGGGAGGGAGAGCCAGGTGGGGGTCTTTTATGAGCTAGCCTTGAAAGTCACACAGCATCACTTCTGCCACTTCTGTCGGTCAAGGCAGTTACTAAGCTCCAATCAAGGTAAGGAGGTCTCTATATATGTGTGTATGTCTGTTTGTGTGTGTGTTTGTATGTATACATATGTGTATATTTATCCATCTTTGGAACATCCAATGCACCTCAAGTTACAATCACATAAAATATTTATCTTCCTTTTTAGAAAAGGCATTATAACATAAGCATTTCTTCAAGTTATAAACTCTTTTAAACGTTTCAATTGCCAAATAGTATTTATGTTTGACCTATTTATTTAAATCACCTTAAATGTATATATTGACTTAAAGAGGGTTGACATTTTTATTTCTGTCCATTTTTATAAATATTTCTGCCTTTTTAGTAACATTTTAACATTTTCTTCAGATAAATTTTACGTACTCCTTGATAATTTTATTCCACAGTTTTTGCTTTGCTGCTCTTTCAAATTTGGTCTTTTTTTTTCTCATTACATCTTCTAACTCGTTTTTTATTTCACGTTTTAGTTTGCAACTTTTGCTTAATGTAACTAACATGACACATACACTTTAAAAATTAACCTCAGGCAACCTAAGTCCTACTTCTGTTCTTACTGTGCTTTTTATTTTCAAAATACAATAATGACCAAGGCTTGTTTTAAAAAAAAAAAATCAGCCACAGAATAACAAAAGAAGCCTCTTTATAATTTCCTAACAGAAATTCTGAGCCTATTTCATTTGTGAGCTTGTAAATTTCAATCACAAACTGGCAGTTTTACCAGGAACTGGCACTTCTGTAACTAACAGATTGCCAAGCCCATGAAAGAACCATGAAAGCCAGTGAGCGTTCATCCTTTCTAGCTGTTTCTGTCTCTTTTTAAAGTTAATCTTTGTATTCAAGTCCTCAGATTTTCAAAAGCTTCTTCATTAGGCAGGTTTTCTTGGGCCTTCTGCTTATGTGCCAGCTTCTTTTCCTGCTCTTGCAGGTTTTCTCTTTCCCTCTTCTTCTCTGTCAGTTGGGCAATGTTTCCCTTGAAGCGCCTCTCTTGAGGTTCTATATTTTGCTGCTGCTCTTTCTGTTTTAGCAGCTCCTTTTCCTTCTCAGCTGCCTCCTCCTTGGCCCACCCTGCTGCTGTGGCCTTCTGTCCATCCGTGAGGGCCTCATCTGACTGTAGGATGGATTCTGTTATTGCCACCTGGAGTACCTCATAGCCCTCAAATCCTTTCCTGGGCACCAGCTTACAGATCTTTCAACCTTTTTCTTTTGCTAAGTAGAGATCGTGCCCTCCAGGAACAGAAAATTCCTCTTGAAATACTTTCCATCAGGGGCTCTGAAAGCTGCTTAATTTCAGCCTGGCAATATTTGACAGAGCCCTCTCCAATCTGCAGCAAGAAATTCTCCTTCTTTCTCTCTATGGTGCCTATGAGCTTCTCCTGGAACTCTTGATTGTCTTACTTGAAGGAGTGCTCTATGAAGACAACAATGGCTTCCCGCTCAGGGCCTGAGTAGATGTGTAGCAATTCCTGGGGCATGTCTGTGGGGAACCCTGCTTGCTGGGCCATCTACCTGCTGCAGTGGTTGGCTGCCTTCTGCATGGCTGCTGAGTTCTCACTTTGGGTGAGTTGTTACCACGTTCTCCAAACAAGTCTCCGCTCCACTGTTGATGGCATCTACTTATGTCTCCACCAGACTTCCCAGCTGGTTCCCAGTGATAATGATCTCTTTGTCAGGGTCTTGGTCTTTGTGTGGATGAAGATATAGCAGGAACTCCTTTTTTGCTCACATCTGGAAATTACAGTTCAGCTGGTTTTCTGACACTTCCTCAATATGAACTAACATCTTTGTCACTTGTGGGCTGGTCAAAGACAAAGCACTTCCATTTTGGAAAGAAAATGCCTGATACACTTCCTAGGCATGCTGGAAATTTGCTTCAAGGCATTCTCCAGGCCCTCATCTTCTGTGATGGGGCAGCTCCAGGACAAAATCCTGTACCATCCATACAAAGTCTGGATAGAAGATAGCCAATTCTGTGGAGTCATCTACTTCATCAGGTCTTAAAGAGGATTTTGTCCTGATTACTTCTGTTGGTTCAGTCTCAAAGTGCAGCTGCTCCAGGGCCTGGTGGTTGATGGGGCTCAGGCTGTCACAGACAAAAGTGATGCTCAGAAGTGTGGCCAGTGCAAAGGTCCATGTGTCATTCTTAGAGCCCACCTTTTGCACCTCTCCCAAGCCCTCAGCATCAGAAGGACCTGGATGTGGTCAGGCTTGGAGGGGTGAGATACACACCACCTCCAGCTGTCCTTGGTTTCAGAACTTATTGTGGACCCCAGATGGAAGCACAGTTTGGGCCCTGCAGACCAGGGGCAGGAGGACAATTTCTCAGCTCACCTCCCCCTGCACTCTCCTGTGTGTTCCCAAATAATAATTTGCTTTAATTAAATTTTACTTGGCCTTGGGGTATCTGTTTGATTTCTAGTGTTTTTCCTATTATACGTAATGGTGCAATGAACATATTTATTAAGTATAAAGCTTCCCCCCTTTATTTAAAGAATATTTGGGGGAAAGAGAACTATGCTATGGAATTACTGGGTTAAACAGGGCATGAACATTTGAAAAAATAAGTTTTTCTCTTCTGAATAGAATAGGAATGTTTTTTTGAAGATTCTTGCTCCATACTGCCAAATTGCTTTCCAAAAGCATTGTACCAATTTACACTCCTGCTACAAGTCATGCAAGTATCTGTTTCATCTAACCTTAGGAATTACCATTAAATATTTGCTAATTTGATAGGCCAAAAGTTATCTTTCTTTGCACTTCTTGAATTACTAGTTAAGAGTGAGTGTTTGCTCTGTTCACCTACAACTTTGAAAAGTTCTTTTAAAAAAACACTTTTTTGTAATTGAAAGCATGAAGCATTCCCAAAAGTAGAGAGAACAGTAGAATAACACCCCCCATGTACTGTCATTCCGCTTCAACAGCTCCCAACACATGGCCAGTCTTGTTTCGTCTCTGACCCACTTACCGCTCTCCTCCATTAGATCATTTTTAAGCAAATCCCAGACATCAGATTTCCCTCATAAATATTTCAGTATTTATCTTAAAAAGATAAGTGTTTTTTTTGAAAATAACCATTAAAACCAATATGACACCTAAAATATTCTTTAATATCAAGTATCAAAATATGCTTTAATATCAAATATCCACCCAATGTTCAAGTTTTCCTGCTGATCTCATAGGATTTGTTTGAAATAGAATCTGAAGACGGTCTACAAATGGCATTTGTCTGATATGTATGTTAAGCCTCTTTTAATCTATAGACTTCTCTTTCTTCTTTTTAGCCCTTGTGGTTTAATTTTTGAAGAAACCAGGTCACTTGTCCTCTAGAATTTCCTGGATCCTGGATCTTGGATCCTGGATTTTGCTGATTTCATCCCTCTGCTGTTATTCAATATCTTCCTCTGTCCCTTGTATTCTGGTAAATTAGTACTTAGATCTAGACAATTGGTCTGATTCAGGTCTGATTTTTGGCAAAAAGTAATTTATACATTGTTCTGGTTTGCTAATGCTGCCAGAATGCAAAATATCAGAAATGGATTGGCTTTTATAAAGGGGGTTCATTTGGTTACAAAGTTATAGTCCTAAGGCCATAAAAGTGTCCAAAGGCATCAATAATAGGGCACCTTCACTGAAGAACACCGATGGCTTCTGGAAAACCTCTGACAGCTGGGAAGGCACATGTCTGGCGTCTGCTCCAGGGTTCTGGTTTCAAATTGGCTTTCTCCCAGGATGTTTCTCACTAGGCATCTGGGGGTGTTCTCTTAGTTTCTTCCAGGCAAACTCTGGACTAGCAAAAGTCTACTTTCAATGGCCGTCTCCAAAATGTCTCTCTTGGCTGCAGCAGTGCTGAGTTCCTTCTGTCTGAGACTTTATAGGGCTCCGGTAAACTAATCAAGACCCACGCTGAATGGGCAGGGCCATACCTCCATGGAATAATCTAATCAAAGATATTACCCACAGTTGGGTGGGGTCACATCTCCATGGAAACAACCTAATCCAAAGATTCCAACCTAATCAACACTAATACATCTGCTCCCACAAGATTGCATCAAAGAACATGGCATTTTGGGGGACATAATACATCCAAACCAGCACATACATGAAGCTGTATATTTCCATTAGGAAGCACATCAGTCAAATTGTCTCTTTGTGATGACTGTGGTTAGCAATGATGATTGCTTAAAACTGTTATCTTCTAGGAACTTTGCAAAATGGTGATTTTAAAAATTTCTTTCATTCCTTTTTTATTATATAGAATAACCATAAAGAGAAACTTCCCCTCATCAACTGTTTGGTTACCCTGAGGTAAGTTTATATAGGAAAGGCAGGGTAAAGGCTTGATATTTCCCCTTTTCTTACCATTTCAGAATGATGAGTTGGTTCCCTAGCATTTGCCAAAAGCCATCATTGAGGCTTTTTTTTTTTCTTAGTGGCATTGTGAACTTATGGATTTTAACGAATTTGTGTGTTTTAATCCATTGGGTTATTATTCTTATTGATGCTTAAATTATTCCATTTTTTACTAACAGGGACCTCTTAAAGTTGACCCCTGAGCCTTTTGACATGGCGTGGTTGTCTTTGATTGATCTCTTGGTTCTGGCATAACAAGGTCTTCCAGACTCATCTATCTGCTTCCTGCTTCAGGCATAGAATCAACCATTTCTCCCAGTAACCCTATTTCTTTTAGTGGGAAATGCCATTTCGAGTCCACAGTTGGGGTACGAGGGATGCTCAGTATTACTGGGTTGGTTATGAAATATTCATATTTTTAAAGATGAAATGCTAAGTTATTGATGGGAGGTAATGGGAATTTATAGTTTCAGTTTGCTAAAGCTTCCGGAATGCAATATACCAGAAATGGATTGGCTTTTACAATGGGGATTAATTAACTTAAGTTCTAAGGCCATGAAAATGTCCCACTTAAGGCATCCACAGGGTGATACCTGGACCCAGAAGACAGGCTGCGGGCATCCAGCGTTCCTCTGTCAGATAGCAAGGCACGTGGCTGGCATCTGCTGGTCCCCTGCTGCCAGGTCTCATTACTTCCAGCTCCTGGTTCCAGTGACCTCCTCTTTGAGCATCTGTGGGTCCTCTCTTAGCTCCTCTGGGGCTTTTCTCCCTTGGCTTCTCTTGGGGCTTTTACTGTAAACTCTCTCCAAACTTCTTTGGGTGTTTCTCTCTGATCTCTCTGGGCTTTTATCCTCAAAAGGACTCCAGTAAAGGATTAAGACCCACCTTAAATTGGGTGGGTCACAGCTCAATTGAAACATCCTAATCAAAATGTCCCACCCACAATAGATCTGCACCCATGGAAAGCACTCAGTACAGCGCCTAGTTTTATAAGGGCCCACTAAATGTTAGTGTTTGCTGATTAACTGCTTGTTTGCTCTTAGATACATCCCTGATCTTTTTTGCTCTGTTCTGTATCTCAGGGAAATGCATTTCTGGGGATCCCTCAACCCAGAATTCCAAGGGAGGTACAGCCATCATAGGCTCTAGGGGAAGATTAGAAGACAGGATTTGTGCAGAGGCCAAAGTATTTCTTTCCTTTTTTTCTGTATCCTGTTGTATCTCCTCCATGGCCCCAGCTCAGACCCCACTATGGTTTCAGCTCTGGCAGGACAGCCTCCTCTGTCCCTCCAGCCTCCAGCTGTTTCTAATTTCTGAGCGGCCTTACGCACATCTGTTGGTTCTTCAGCTCTACTATCTCCTGTATCACCTATTTCCTGCACTAAATTCCTTTTGATTGAAAGACCTTGAGCGGTTCGTGTGCCCTGGCTAGACGAGTTAGCTGCTAATATTAATATTTCATTTAACTCTTACAACTTCTCTATCAGATGGGGGCTATTACTCTCCTCACTTTATAGATGTGAAAACACAGGCATGGGGAGGTTAAGTAACTCATCCCAGGCCACATACTTAGTAAATGGCAGAGCTGGGATATGAATCCAGGTGTACTGCTCTTCCGTCGGATTCCTGATGTACATCACTATTTACCCACTCATTTTATGTTGAGAAGCCTCTTCTAACTCTTTATAGCTAGTTCCTAAGCTGGCTATAAAGGGATGGCTCTTCAATTCCTGGTCCCCATGTAGTTATTTCTCCAGCTTATTTTCTTATGAAGCTACTCTCCTTGGGAACTCATGAATGAATAAAATGTATGTGGTTCACTTCTCCATTGCCCTGTTTTAGTAATTTATTGATAACTTAGAAAGCTTTACTCTCTAATGTACAGTAAGATAGTGGAAAGTTGATTAAGTGCAGGGTTTGTGTTCATGCCTGTAAACACTGAGTATTGACCCCAGGAAGGAAAATAGCTCCACATGATAAGATTGTGTCTCTTGGGTAGCTAGAGTAAACCAACAATGCTTTTTTTTTCTAAAAAGCCATCCATAATAGTTCAAGAAACACTGTCATTATACAAAAGACACTCAAAATTTAGAACAGCTGCCTTTGAGCAGGATGAAAAGTGAGGGAAAACTTTACAAAGTGGAAAATTAACATCGTTCCCCAGAGCCCAGTGTGAGAATTGGAACATCAGATTAATCTCACACACAAAATAAAAAGTATTAAGAATCCCTATTGTCCCAGAAAGACATTAAACATAGGCCTTGATGAAAGATTACTTTGGTTCAGAGAATTGGGGCTGTCTCTTAAAACAGATATCATTGTTATTATGAAGACAATAATTTACCTTTTTAATCACAAATCCACTCTCAGGTTTTCCCAAATAGGCAAGGAGTAAATTTGGCTCAAGCTGATCATTCAGGGCTTTTTGAAAGCTTGGATAACTTTGCTAAGTCTGACTGAGCTGTTATATAACAGGGCTCCCACTTTTGTGCCATGCTGCCTTGTTGGCCTCTAGCCATGAAAATCATCTCTACCCAGTGCCTTGTGTGATTGGACTGAAGATTGGTTACGTTCTCCCGTTCAGTGTTTCTACTGTAAACAATACTGGAATGAGGCTTTTTAATGAGGATTTTTGAGATGGGATCCGGTGTCACTGAACACCAACCAGTGTCTGGAGAAAGATATAGCACCCCCCACATCCTCCACCCCTGCTCTCTGTCCCAGGAAGCAAGCGAATCCTCTTTTTATGGTTTTTCCTGTTTCTCAGTTCAAAGCATCCTCCTTCCACATCCAGGTGGTAAGTTTGGAAAAACCACACAGCAGTTTTAACTCTAGCATTTTATTCCTGACCACTATGCATGAGTGCAAGATGCTGTAGTCAATTGAAATTCATTTTATGCAGACAGCTCACCTCATGAGTCTATGGAATCCTTTTCTGGGGGAATTCCAAGGGACCAAAGCAAAACCAGCTCAAACCCAAGACGAGTCTCATTAAATTCCAAACTCGCCAAACTGGAATCATGAGGCAGGGCTTGGTGTGCAAACCCATACTTGAATGAGGCATCTGAGACATCTCACTGGGTTGACCTTTCAGATTCTCTGCCTCCTTATCAATAATGCAAACAGCAGCCCTCCAGCTTAGGGCAGACACAGAGCAGAAAACAACTAGAGATCAGAATACATCCCTACCATCACCGTTCCAGAGAATAAATTTGGAGGAGGAGGCTAGCATGTGTTCCAGAGAGCAGACTGCAGGCCAGCACCTCCAAGGGCCCAGTGGTTAAAGAGTAGCTAGTGACAAACAAAAAGAAATGATTAGCCTATTTGCACATTTCACAGTGTGACACCATATCAGTTTTAGCAGTAGGCAGAGAACCTTTCCAGCTATGATCCTCAAATTCAGATGAGAAGGGTCTCCAGGCTTCCAGTGCCATTACACCCACGGAGCAGCCTTGATGAGGCAATTGCAAGGACAAGATTTTGCTGCAATGGTCAGGAATAGTTAATAACTATAAATCTTCTCCTTGCAAGAGACTGATGCAGAGTTACCTAGAATCTTCTAGTCCCATTTCCAAACACCCAGGAGATGGAGTCTGATTAACTCAGAATGAATCACATAGTCACACTTGGTCCAGTCAACTTTGATTGGGGTGGCAGAGGCCTTACAGGACAAACATGGCTTTCTGGAGCCCTTTCTTGTGGGTGACGTGGCCGACCGTGGGCCTCAGGGGCTGGGCAAATCCTCCAAATAGTGTGTACTATGATTGTCTTGCAAAGAAAGAAGGTCTGGGTGGTGATTTCTCTTCTTAGAATAGAATGTCATCATTCCTAAACTCCTTTTAAAAATTCTCCGCTTTCTGGTTTAATCATACTTTCAGCGTACAGGCCGTCTACTATTAGATGGATACATTGCTAAGGATCCCAGATCCCAGTTTTTGAATTGTGCAACATGACTGTACCTTTCTAGGTATCCACCACTAGGTTCAATATCAGTTAGATCCACCAATGAATCCACAAACTGTAACATATAGTTACCAAGATATGCCAGACATTTTCAACCTCTTGCCCTTTGTTCTTGCACTCCTCTCAGTCTGGAATAGACATAAATAATCCAGCTATTGAAATCGTATTCTTTATTTGAATTCCTCTCTAAAATCTCTCACGATCCTCCTCCTCCAACCCCATCTTGGTTTAGGGTTGCAGAAATATTGCATAGGACATATTTACATTAAAAATGTATTTGCTGTTTATCTGGAAATCAAATATAACTGATTGTACTGCATTTTTATCTGGTAACCCTACTCCAGTTGGATTTAGGTACATCCTCTTCTGACCCACAAAACTTTGCCTACATTGTTTTTTTTCACATTTAAAAAATTCTGCCATGGATTAGTTGGTTGTTCCTATTCTCTTCTCTCTCATGAAACTGAGAGTTTCTTGAGTGTAGTATTGTTCCTCATTTGTCTTTTTATTACCTGCATCATCTAGGAGAAGATCTTACACACAATACGAATTAATAACTACTTGAGTTAATGAACTAAAAATTTGTTGAACAAAGGCCTTTGGCTACATTCATATGTGAACCAAAGTCCAAACTCTTCTCCTAAGTAATAATAAATCTTTTGTTTGCGCAATTATATGCCAGCCACTCTGCTGTGTTTTATATTCAATAAAAATAACTGAGTCATGCTGCAACCTTAGTTGTAGGTAGTAAAATTCCATTTTATAAATGACCATACCAAGAATCAGAAAGGTTGACAAAATATGCCCAAAGTCCCAAAGCTGGTAATTGACAGAGCCAGGATTGAAACTTCAGGTCTCCCTGTCTCCAAAACCCATAAACTTATCTGCTTTCCCACTAAAGGAGGACTGAATAGGTCTCCTGTATGTTAGTATAATGAGGGGCATTAGGGACAGAGGTTACAGCAGCAGTATCCAGTGCTCAGCCTTGGTGGTGAAAACTGAAGGGGCTGTGCCCAGGGATGGCAGCAGTGGGTGCTATGACAGACTGGATAATTGTCTCCACCCTTCACTCTCTCATAGTAATAGAAACCAAGCCTTTTGCAACATGGCTTGGCAATGCCTTCACTGACTGTAGAAACTACAAAGTCCACATTCCAGACCCAATGACCTTGGGCTTGGCAGTGTGACTTGCTTTGACCCATGAAAAGTAGAGGAAGGTCTGTAGCACAGTTCTAGGCAGTGGCTTTAGGCGAATGTCAAGAGTCCAGCGGCCCTCTTGAGCCCTCACCTTGACCACGAGAAGAGTATGCTCCATGTAGCCATGGCCCTTCCATTGGGTTCTATAATGAAGGCACATGGAATATATCTGAACCTGACCCAGACTCCGGAGTCTAGACTAGCCCAACTAGGCTCAGCTGAGGCCGGTCAAGATTAAACAAATCACAATTGACCTGCAGACCCAGGAGCATAACAGAAAATGTTTGTTGTTGTAAACACTGAGAATGGAGACTCGTTTGTTATGGAGCATTACCGCAGAAGAAACCTGACTGATACAGTATATCTCCTGGCTTGCTTCTGACTAGCAAGTAAGTCCAGAACAGCTGCAGCGATTCTCTACTGCCTGCCACTATTCTGATTACTGGGAGCCTGGGTCATACAGTTATCAAATATTTGACAATCACCCCTAGGTTTGGTTGTTCCTGGCAGTGTGGCCTGTTTCTATAGTCTTTCTGGAGATTCTGTGACCTACCCAACATTCTTGAATAAATTAATTTTCTGTGTAAAAGAAGAATAAGTATATTTCAGTTGTCTGTAACTTAAAACCCTGATTAAAAGAGAGTCAGCAGGGGTGAGATGCAAAGGCCAGGGCCTCAGACAGGGTCTCTCCCCTCCCTCAGTGAAAACAGAATATTTTCAAATTTGCTTAATGAAGGCATTTCAGCATTTTCTATCTTTGGACTTTGGATGAAAATGTAAATAAGCTAGGAACTCTGAGTCTATATCTTACCAACTGGATACAAGAACTTAAGATGGATGAAGCCTCTTGGTGCTGTTGGGGCTGATTTTTTCTTCAGTCTGGTGGAAGGAAAACTTGGCCATGGCCCGAGAGACTTGGGCTCTAATCTCAGTTGTACCTGAAAGCTGTGTGACCTCGGGAGAGTCACTTTACTGGGTCTTATTTTCCTCTAGGCAGAATCCTAAGACACTGACATCTTGTTTCCTTTTATGATGTTGGCCAGGAAGGAAAGAAAGGATGGGAAGATGCTAAGGAGATCCACAAAATCTAAATAAATGCAGAGTGTGTGGCGTGCATCTCTGGTTTCTCTGTAGTGTGTCATTAACTGTGTTCAAATGCTTATATAAGCTGCATGACACTGCGGAAGGAAATGTGAGAAATGTAAGTTGTGCTTTTCTCAGGGCTGTGAGATTTTAGGTTATTTGAGTATTTTTTTGAATGCCCCCAAAATTTCCACATTTTCTCTAATGAGCATGTATTACTTTCACAATGGGAAGACTATTTCTTAAAAGAAAAGAAATGCACTCATGCTACGTAGGTTATTTATTATATGAAATGATTTTGAAAGCCCTTTGGCTCAGGTGGGACCTCTTTTCAAGTAAAAGTAAATAAAAGGAAAGGCAGGGGAAACGGGGAGAGGAAACAAGACATGGTAGGAAGGGGATGCCCCCACTGCACTCAGGGCATGGCAGAGGAAGGCTCCTTCTGAGCCCAGCATCCCATTGTCATGTGACACTTTGATTCATGGAATCAGTCATCACCACATTAAGCTATGCCCAGCAAACGCACAGGCAATCACGGAGAAACCTGACCTCCCATCATGGCCTCATGGGTGAATGTCATTCCTGCCCCATCCTGAGCACCAGGGCAGTAAAGGATCCCATTACACACATACCCCAGGAAATCCTCAGGAAATAATCAGGCGTATGACTCCAGTGAAGAGAGGCCAGACACTCAGCTCCAGGATTTTTGAGATGCCTGCAGCAAATCTCTTCTTTTTCCCACCATAAATGCAATGATTAAGGAGATGAGGGAAACTGAGGCAGTAAGACAAGAGCAGGCACAGAGGTCCCAGTGTTTGGTTAGGCTGTTTGCCTAACGCCATCCTCACTATTTCACCCTAAGGAGACTCTGGTCCTGCCTCTCCCCCCACCCCACCCCCAAATCAGGTACAGTCATGTTCCTTCTCAAGCCTAAATTAGACAGATTCTCCTACCCTTCTTCAGTGCATGTGTCTCAAAAAGTTGCTGGAGCCACATATGGAGCACCCGGCATATCCCATGCACAAGATTATAGTCCAGTGGGGAAGACAAACATGCACACAGGTAGTTTCAATACCGACAGGTAGGCTCTCTAAGAGAGGAGATTTAATAGTGATGGCTGCTGATATTTATTGAGGGTTCAATATGTACCAGGCAGCATGCCGCTTTACTTGGGTTATGTCATTTAAGCCTTGCATCAATTCTATGAGGTAGCAACTGTTATCATCCTGATTTTACAGATGGAAAAACTTCAGCTTGGGGAGTTCAAGTAACTCATCGAGGTCTGAGGTCACCCAGGTGATCAGCAGTCATGTGACTTGAAGCTGTCTGGCTCCAAGTTGACCTGCTTAATGCCTCTGCTGTATAGGACAGAGAGGGGAAACAGAGAAGGGGGAGGCCATTCTGCCTGGGGGAGATCAGAGGAAGCTTCATGGAGGAGGTGACTCCTGAGCTGTATCTTGAAGGATGAGCAGGAGTTTACTTGAGGACAAAGGAGCAGGAAGGGCATTCCAGGTAGGGGAGCAGAAAGTTCTGCAACAAGGGTAGACAAACAGCTTGGCCTCTTCTGGAAATGCCAAAATATTTTGGTACAGCTGAAAGGCAGGGGGCCAGCAGGAGAAGGCTTAGAAGGATGAGGAACCCGTTGAGACCCTTGGCTCAGCCACTTCCGCACCTGGTGGCTTCTCCTCGGAATCAATCACAGACATGTGGAGACGCCAACCTGCAGGGTCTGAGCCAGCAGTGGCCTCCAGGGTCCAGTGTGTCCAGCCCAGCTGGGGCTCCTTTCCAAGGAGCTGAGTTGGGTCTTCTCCAAGATATTCATTGGTGGACCTGTCTGAGTGCCAGATACAGCAGCCAGGTTGGAATGAGAGAGGGAAAAATTCTGGCAAGGAAACACAGCAGAAGTCTTTGATCTGAAATGCATGGCGGTCAAGGCTGCAAGCTTGGCCGACAGAATCTGGGATTTGAAGCCCAGCTCCTTCATTTCCCGAATGCGTGATCTTGACCACACCATTTACTTGCTCTGTCCCTCAGGTGTGTCTTCTGTAAATTTGGGCACAATCATAGGCTTTCTATGAATAGATTATGTTGTCTGGGTGGTAGTTATGGAGGTGAAGAAACGTAGAAGGATTCATGATGTATTTTAAAAGAGAACCAACAGGATTTGCCAATATTGGATCTGAGGGGTGAGAGAAGTCTAGGATGACCCCAATTTTAAATTTTCTGACCACCTAGAAAAATGGAGCTGAATTTATTGGGATGGGGACATCTGGAGGAGGAAAACCCCATTGTTAAGATTTTGGGTGGGTGGGAGAATCGAGTGTTGTTTATTGCTACGTGCTAAATTTTAAATTTGCAAAATCTATTAGACATAGAAGTGGAGATAAACAGTAAAAAAAAAGTTGGATCTATAGGCCTGCAATTCAGAGAAGATTGAGCCAGATTGTTTTATCTCTTCATGCCTCATTTTCTTCATCTGTGTATTGGGATGATAATAATACTTATTTGATATGGCTGCTATGATTGAATGTATAAATATGCATGAAGCACTGAGAACAGTGTCTGATACTTAGAAAGCATTCAGTAAATGTTATTATTATATTATTATCTTATAATGTTATGTTATTATTATTACCACTACTATTGTTTTTATCAATGTTATTAGTCCTAGCTTTGCTGTGGGACCTTGCACAACTAAATCTCTCTGGAATTCCATCTTCTGGTGGCCTCATGGTGTTGTGAAAGCCTTCATGTCAGGGATTCCTGGGTTCAAATCCTGGCTCAGCTACCTACCAGCTGTGTGCCCTTCAGCAAGTGTCTTAACCTCTCTGTGCTTCCATTTCTTCACCAGTAAATTGGGAATAGAAATGTGGACATCACAGGGTTCCTTGGTGGGTTCCACGAGACCACATTTGAGATGCTCCCACATCAGGTCTCCTTTCCTCTGTAAAGTGAGAGATCGGGACTCTTCTTCAGACCCCAGATTCCAGTTCTGTTTCAGGCTCTTCCTCATTCTATAAACTCACCCAACGATCACGTAAAGACTTCAGCAATCGTTGGTCTCCTTCTTAGTTCAAGTCTGAGGCTTTCCCCAGCATGGCCAGCAAGTAGAGTTTGACTCTCCCGTCTGCCACTGCCTTCCTCCGGCTGTATATGCCAGAAATAAGCCCAAACTCCTCTTCTTGATGACTCTTAATCCATTTTTCCCGCTCACCAGTGTTTGGTAGAACACTGGAAGCCAGATGCACAAAAGAGAAACATTACATATTACCTGAAAAGAAAACCCTCACACTGGGAAACCCTATATGGCTAGCTAATAGTATCAGCTACTAAGCACTTTTGAAATATTACTTCATTTGAAATTCACAACCATCCCTCAAGGAAGGTATTCTCTCCATTTTACAGATAGGGAAATCTGAGGCTCAGAGAGGTGAAGCGATTTGCCCGAGGCCACGGAGTAAGTCACAGAGCATGAGTGCAGGGTCTGTACGCCTGCAGTGTCCATCTTGCAAATCAAACTTTCTGTGCTCTGGACAAGATGAGCCCGGGTGAGCCCCAGTCTGCCCCACCTCTGCTGGCCTTAGGGCACGTGATGCCTTTGACGGGGTGAACAGACCACATCCCCCACCACTGGCCGCCATCTTCCGGCCGCCATCTTCCACTGGCTGCTCTTTTTCTGATCCATGTGGCAGGGGCACCTCGGCTCAGCAAGGCTCCAGCTCTGCCTCAGGAAGGTGCTCTCTGCTCGGTCAGTGAAAGTGTGTAATTTCAGGTTTTTTAGTGGCAGGTGACCTTGGGTCATTTACCAGGGATCCACATACTCTTCTCTGTCAAGGTCCAAACAATAAAAATACTTTAGACTTTGCAGGCCACTTGTGGTCTCTGTTGCATTATTCTTTGCTTCTCTCTTTCGTTTAGCAGCCCTTCAAAAATGTTACAATCATTCTTAACTTGCCAGCTGTATAAAAGTTGGCAAGGATTGGATTTGGCCTATGGGCATTAGACTACCCCTGACTTTTAAAAAAGGGGGGAATTTATGGAAGGCTTCAGGATAACTCATCAAATCTAAGGGAAGGCTGAACCCAGACAACCATGTCTTGGAAGGGACAGGAACCCAGATTTCTGGGTAGCTGGAACAAATGAACAGCCCCTTGCAGCAGCACTGGCTTGGGGCCAGCCAAGCAAGTGACTCAGCTCTCTGGGCTTCAGTTTCCCACCTGTGTGTAGACGATAATGGAGCCTATGCCATTAGGGCTGCCATGAGGTTTATGGGGATTAAAACACCAAGAGTGCCTAGAAGAGTGCCTGGCTCATGATTAGCCCACAGGAAATGTTAGGTTGGGTCATTCAGGGCACTGTCTCTGGGATAGATCAACAACCTCCATTTCCCATTTTTGTAACTCTTCTCAAAATACATATTCCCAGAAGAGGCTATGTCTTTTGGCATTATGGGTTTTGTAGGGAGAGAATTTGAAATATATAAGAACTGGTCCTATGTAAGCACAAAAACATCTTAACTGAGGGGATGCTGCCCCCCCCCCAAAAAAAACAAAAATGCCAGGATTAATCCTTTAGCTGCTGAATCCCGAAGGGAGTATTCCAGAAGGAGAGATTAGAGCTGCCTCAGGACACTGGCAATGTACCAACCAGTAGAGAAGTATTTCAAGATTTAGGCATCAGTCATGATCTCGTGTCCATCCTTGGCCAACTTCACTGACAGCCCCACCAAGACTGCACACTGAAGGGGAGAGGTGGTTTCTCAACAGAAAACTGGGGAGCATCTCCCAAAGGAAGAGGGAAAGGCTGCAGAATGGGCAAAGGCCTTGTCCCCTTGATACCCCCTCATGTCGTGGGGGCCAGTAGCTGTTGGGCTTGGGATGTTTACCAAATGGAGATGTGAGGCGGTTCACAGGAGCTAGGGTTGCGACTCGACTGTCTGTCTTAGGTTTTATGTCCTTCCTGGGCCCAAACCACATGTCCACTCCTCTGGCCAAAGGGCAAGAAAGGCAACGTGACTGGTGCCCACTGGCACCACGTGGAATGGGACAGGTACAGTACTCGGTGGAAAGAAGGGTTCTGGGCAGACAGAAGCTGTGCATCTTCATTCTACCCGGGACCCACTTCATTACACCATGGTGTCTCTTTAGCCAAAGGTAAGCAGAGAAAGAGACAACACTTGTTTTTACTTCCACGGCTGGTTCTGAGGTGGTGGTGATGGTGGCAGCTGACAGGAATCTTGGCCATTGAGCCTTTCAGCCAGTTTTATTTGTTTCAGTGCAACTGCTTTTAGGAATCTCTGCTCTCTGGGGGAATAAATGAGTAAGAATTTTTTGTTGTTGCTCCAGTCACAACTCACTGCTACTCCCCACCAAGAAGTGGATTCCGTATCAAGAGCCTGAACCGAACCCATCATTTTCTTGACACATTGGACAATCGAAACTAAATTCAGTCCAGTTTAAAATGTTTGCTCTGAACATCCATTCCAGACTTCCCAGCTGTCCCATCCTGGGCCAGGGACCTAGGAGCTACTGTCCTTCCTTCTTCCTCATACTTGAGCATCGTAGGGTGGGGAGAAAGACATGGGCAGCATCTGGCTCTCCTTCTTTCCCTCTCTTTTCTGGGTTTACCCCTTGCAGGATTGTAAGAAGCAGGGAGAAGAGACGAGACCAGTTATCTGCTGGTGGAGTGTGGGGAGAAGCCCTTGGTCCCCCTAAGTTTTATGTGGAAATTTCTGCATAGATGCTATGTGCACTTTTCCAGGGGCAATATTTAGCCTCGCCCTGGCCCCTGCTGTCCCTGACCCTTCTTACCCCCTGCCAATGACCCTCACCTTGTAGGGCATCCTTTCTCTTGGCATCCTCAGGCAGCCCCATGTCTCCCGCCCCTTCCTCTCACCCCTTGCCATGTCATAGGAAGCCCAGGAATCTCTGATATCCTCTTGGAGACTCTCAGATGGCCATGGAGAATTGCCCCATTTTCTTCCTAGGAACATTATAATGGTGCCATCCAGCAAACCTCCTCACTTCAGATGTCTCCAGGTGAGAAGCCTCTGGGTGCACACAACCCCCAGGCCAGAGCTGCCGCGAGTATACATGGTGCCTGGTGCCAACCATAAATGGTTACCAACTGGGTAGAGAGATTACCAAAAAGTTCCCCTTGCTGCTTGCTCTTCAGCCCTGATTCACCTCCTCATCCAGGCAACCTAATTCATGGGAAAAAATGAAAAATCCTACACTGCAGCCCTCCCACATTCCAGGGACTTATGCCAAGTTCTCCCAAGAATTCCTTCATCTTGATGTCTGCCTGGAGTTTGCCTACAGACTTGCAGTTCCACAAGTGTCCAGAGAGGGAGGCAGTCTTCATTTCTCACAGACACCCCCACTCTGAGTGGTTTTCTTGGAGCTTCACCTCCCCTCAATTTGCTAGGACACCAGTTCTCAAGGTGTGGTTCAGGCACTCCAGGAGTTCTTCAAAACCCTTTTAGGGGATCCACAAGGTCAAAATTATTTTCATAATAAGATATTATTTGCCTTTCTTATTGTGTTGACATTTGCACTAATGGTATACAAATGATGGTAGGTAAAACTGCTAGTGGCACCTTAGCAGGAATTAAAGCAGTGGCAACAAAATGGACTAAAAGTCATTAGATTCTTCACCACCATGACTCGCCAGTAGGAAAAAACTCCAGTTAACACTTAAGAATGTCTTGATGACGCAGTAAAAATTATATTTATTAAATCTCAACCCTAAAGTATACCTCTTAATAGTACTGAAAGAATGACTGACAGAAAAACTTATTTGGCAGCTATTTTCTTTAAAAGATTCAAAGAGAGCCTGTGACTTTAAGGAAAATAAGTTTCGGTAGTTTTTGCCAGTGATAAAATTCAAGGTTTCAAAAGGAAAGTAGAATTTTGCAAAACTTACACCCGAAGTCATGAGCTTGACAGCTCCTCAATAGTTAAAGACTTTTCTGGTGACCCTGGAGGGGTGAAGAAAATGAACACTTTTTTATAATGAAATGTATCAGTTTGTAACATCTGCATAACTCAGAGTAATATTTCCAAATGATTGGACTGATGAATGATATTACAAAAAATGGGTGAAAGATACATTCCAAGGAAAAGATAGACCAATGGATTTTAATGTACCAGAGTACAAAAAAGACCAACCTATATGGTCTCAGACTCCATGTTGCCAAAAGCCTTTAAGAACTTTCCACTTTGGTGTAATAGCAAAGAAGAATATACAAAATTATCTAAAAGGCTATTAAAACAGTCCTCTCTTCCAACTGCATATCTCTGTGGGGACAGATTCTTCGTATTCCTCAATCAAAACAACACAATGCAACAGATTGTATGCAGAAGCAGATATCAGAATCCAGTTGTCTTCTATTATACCAGACATTAAAAAGATTTTTAAAAATGAAAAATGGTATTATTATTCTCATTAATTTTTTTTCATAAAAATGTTATTTATGTTAACATATAATGGGTTTATTGTGTTACTTTAAAATCAATTAATACATATACTTTTTAAATTTTAGTTTTAATTTCTAATGCCATCAATATTCATAGACATTTCCCACATTAAAAAAACAACAACTCTATAGGGCCCTTTAGTTTGCTAGGCTGCTGGAAGCAGATACCATGAAATGGGTTGGCTTAACTATGGGAATTTATTAGCTTATAGTTTTGAGGCTGAGAAAAATGTCCAAATCAAGGCATTATCAAGTGATGCTTTCTTCCTGAGGACTGGCTGCTGGTGATCCTTGACTCCTCTGCTACTTGGCAAGGCACACAGCGGTGTCTGCTTGTCTCTCCCTTCTCTTCTGGGTTTCATTGCTTTCAGCTTCCTGCTTTCTTGGTTCATTCTCCCTCCCTCTCTCTCTCTCGCTCTCCCTCTTTCTCCCCCCACCCTGTGTTCATTATGTTTATAAAGGACTCCACTAAGATCCATCCTGAATGAGGTGGGTCACACCTAAACTGAAATAGCCTCCTCAGAAGGTCCAACTTACAATGGGTCCATACCCACAGGAATATATTAAATTTAAGAACATGTCTTTCTGGGGTACCTACAGCTTCAAAGCACCACAGCCCTCAATAAGTTTTTAGAGTGTATTTATTATTATTATTTTTAGTCCTGAGACTAAAAAATAATTGAAAACTTATATGCTAGGAGATGGGGAAGCACCCCTTCTGTCCACGGTAGAAGAAAATGGCTCTGACCCCAAACAGAGTAGAACTCACTAGGCCTGGCAGTAAATACCCAGGCCTCCCACAACTCCTGTTCAGAAGTTAGGTATCCGGCATTTTCATTCAGTCTTAGTTGTCAATTCCAGGAAGTAGGAATTTTCCCTCTCAATATTCTATTAAATGGCCCTTAATGATTTGACCTTATTTATTTCTGTTTCTTTGTGGGAGAGTATCTATTTCATTATAATGTAGATTCAACCTCATTTAAAAATATCCATTACCATTTTGAGGTGACAATGAAGAGAAGTCAGAAGAAAGGTTGATGTTTGCAAAAGAGCTTGGGCTTTAGGTTTCAGTCCCAGCTTCACATTTACAGTGTGACTCTGGGCAAGTTACTCTACCTTTTAAACTTCATTTTTCATTTGTAAAATGAGGATAAAAGTAGCTGCTTTTCAGGTTACTTAGAGATAATATGTAAATAATCTGAAACATAATAACTAATCAAATGGCTATATTTTTATTATTACTTGTGTAGGGGGATCAGTAGAGAGTTTCTGTTGGAATCCTCCTTGGTAAGTTCTTAGTGGTCTCTTATTTTTGTTTCTCACTGGAAACTCAAGATTTTTCTCTGAATGTCAGGAACAGTAGATCCACTGATAAAGATGCTATTCTACCACCCTCTTCCTCTTCTCTGTTCTGACAAAGTGGAAATGTTTCAACTCTGGTTGGAGGGTCATTTTTCCTGAAGAGACTTTTCTTCTTACCTCCATTTCCTCCCAAGACAAATACCCTGCTTTGGGCTTTTCCAGATTTTTAGGCCTATATGTGGGCCAAAATGGACCAAAAACTCATCACTCAGTGCCATGTTTGGCCAATAGTGGGAAAGAAAAACAGCTGGCTAGATTTTATGAAGTAAGGTTTACTAGATAAAGAGCTATGTGAAGCTTCAGAGATTGTTCCCTTGAGTTTTTGTTTCTTTTAATATAAGGGCTCCAGGAGGGGATTTTTATGGAATGATGTGTGAAAATGATGTGCTTCCTCATGCTACTAAAATGGAAGCCCTGGGTCCCTTTCATAGCTGAGGGAGCCAGATTAATGAGTTGGGGAGATGTGGCTGCTGCCTCCCAGCAGCTGGTTCAATTACCTCTGCTGTTCAAGCTGTGCTTTGGGGCTTGGAACACAAGTCTGGTGGAATTTTAACCTTGGTGGAGGACTTTGTTCCTTCACTGAGGCTGCCTACTTTTAGTTTGAATATACCCCATACTTCTCATAGGTTTACTGGAATCATGGGTGTGAGGGAATTGTCTACTGAATCTCCTTTTAAAACAAGGAAAGCAAATGATATCTTGAGGATGTAAACAAATAAGAATCTTTCAGAAGAAAAATAATATTTATTTTGGGGGAAGGATATTATTGCATTTTATTCTAATTAAGCATTTTGGAGGGTGAGGTGGCTTGTCCAAAGAGTTTGGTCAGAAATCATTTGATTGCAGGTAGCAAAAACCCAATCATATTATCTCAAGTAAAATGTGCATTTAATGTAAAGCAGTAGGTACATATCATGGATCCCAAATGCAAAAAGGGTAACTGAAAAATAGAATGTAGAGGTTTATAGTTGTATGGTTAAGTGTAGGGTTCTGAAGTCAGGTTGCCTGGGGTCAAATTCTGGATCTACCGTTTATAGTGTATGACCTTGGAGAAGTATTTAACTCTCTGTGCACCAGTTCTCTTCTCTATAAAATGAGTAAAGAGTACTTCCCTTCTAGATTTGTTGTGATGTTTAAATGAGTAGATATACATAAGTGTATAGAGCAGTGCTTGGTACACATTAAAAATGTAGTAAATATTATCTATTGAGGGTTTATACAATTGCTAGCTTGTTTCAGATAAACCCTCTCACCAAGGACAATTAGAAAAGTTGGACAAAATATTTAAAAATCAGTTCAGAGGCACTGGAGGGCTACCAAGGCTAATAGGACATAGGAGCCTATGATTTCAGAGAGAAGGTAAACAAAGAGCAGTGAGCCTGACTGCTGATTTTCCCCCAAGATGTTTGTTGATTTCCCCCAAGCGTTACCTAAGATTATGAGAAGCTGAAGAGAAAAGACTGAGAGCAAAAAGCTAAGCATCTCTTATGGCAGTCTTATCTGGCTAAGGGAGACAAAAAAACTGGAGTTTAGTGCCTACAAAGGAGAAGAACCATAGAAAAACACTCTAAGCTTTCAGTAGGCACTCCCAAAGGGCCATTATCCAGAAACATGGATGAACTAAAAATACATCAGCCTTCATAAAGACTAAAGTACAGTTTGGATCTGTTCAGTCACTGATTAAATTAAGGTGAGCCAATCTGCCTTTACCTAGACAGAAGCCAAAGTTAACACCATCCAGCGCTTCATATATAATGTCTGGAATCCACCCAAAATTACCATACACACTTGGAGAAAGACAAACTGTACAGAAACCAATTGGAAAGAAACCTGAGTTAATACATAGAGACCAACAGGAAATACAAGATACTGGAGTTCAAGAAATTAGATGACATAGTGGTAATTTTCATCATAAAATAAGAAACTATTAAAAAGTATCAAATGAAAATTCTAAAACTGAAAAATACAATGATCAAAATAAAAACCTCAAGATATGGAGTTAACAGCAGATTAGAAACTGAGTTGAGAGAGGATTAGTGAACTGAAGACTATGTCAGAAGAAAAGCCCCAGACTGAAGCACAAAGAGATAAAAGAAGGTCAAATTTAGAAAATAACCTAAGAAACATATAGGACATAATGAAAAGGTTGAAAAAATAAGTAATTGGAGTTCCAGAAGAATAAGAGGGATAGAGTTTGGGAGGAAAATGTGTGAAGAGATAAAGGCTGAAAATTTTCCAAAACTGATAGAAGCGTTGCACATAGGCACATCACAGTAAAGCTAGTCAAAATGGAAGATGAACAGATCATCTGAAAAGGAACCAGAGAAAAAAGAGACATTACCTATAACTAAACATCAATAAATAATCTGATAGGTGATTTCTCCACAGGAAACAATGGAAGCTCCACAGGAAGAAGATAATTAAATGATACCTTCGAAGTGCTGAAAATAATAACTGTCACCTAGACTTCTATACCTAGTGATGATGCCCTTTAAAATACAGTTGGAATTAAGGGCTTCACAGACAAAGAAGAAATTAAAGAATTCATCACCAGCAGATCCTCACTAATGAAATACTAAAGGGAGTTCTTCAGACAGAAGGAAATTTAGAACATATGGAAGCATGGAAATAAATGCAGGAAGGAAAGAAGAGCAATGGAAAGTTTAACTAGGTGGGTATACACAAATGAATACCGAACATTTAAGGCAATGATAACAATAATTTCTTGTGTGGTTTAAAATGTTTGTGGAATTAAACTACATGACAACAATAGCACCAAAGGAGGGAAGGTAACAAATGGAGTTAAAGAATTCAAGTTTCTTGAATTATCCAGGAAGAGGTAAATTTATTGATTTATACTTTTTATACTTTTGTAAGTATTTGTGTATGGTTGTCTTCAGGACAATCACTAAAAGAATAGTAAAAATACACTAATGGTTAGTTGGAATAATTAAAATACACAGTTAATCCAAAAAAAAATTTTTAAAGCTAAAAGGAAGACTAGAACAGGTGAAACAAAGGGGACAACAACAAAAAAAAACAGTAGAATAATAAAATTAACTCAAATACATAAGTAATTGAAATGAAATACAAAAAGACTTAGTATTCCAATTAAACACTGAAGATTGTTTTACAATACACACTTTAAACTTCTCACCTTTGGTGCTATTGTTGTCATATAGTTTAATTCTACAAACATTTTAAACCACACAAGACATTTAAGATACAGAGGATCGAAAGTAAAAGAATGAAAGAAAGTCTACCATGTGATGCCAACCAAAAGAAGGCTGATGTAGTTATTTTAATATCAGACAAACTACACTTTAAGTAGAGAAGAATTAGTAGAAATAAAGAAGAACACTTCAAAATGACAAAAAGATCCACAGGAAAATGTAAATATTCTAAGTTTGTATGAACCTATTAACAACACTTCAAAAAAAATGAAGCAATAATGAAAGAACTACAAGGAGAAATAGACAAATCCATAATCATAGCTAGAGAGTTTAGCATACCTTTTTCAGTGACCTTTAGAACAAGCAAACAGAAAGTCAACATTATTATAAAACATAGGCTAGTAGATATATATAGAACACTATACCTAACAATTGCAGAATTCAGACACTTTCCAAGTGCACATAGACATTTACCAAAACGGACCATGTGCTGAGCTTTAAAGCAAATCTCAACAACTTTCAAAAGATTGAAATGAATGTTCTCTAAATATGATGAAATTGAGCTAGAAATAAATAATAAAGGGTAACTAGAATATCTCCAAATGTTTGGAATTAAGAAACACACATGAATCAAAGATAGAAATCCCAACAGAGATCAGAAAATATTTAGAATGGAGTAGTTATGAAAATATGGTATATCAAAAAAATTGTGGACTGTAGTTAAAGCAATACTTAAAGGGAAACATAGAGCCTAAAATGCATATATTAGAAAAGAAGAAAGACTGAAATTCAGTGATCTAAGTATCCATTTTAAGAAGTTAGAAAAATATCCAGCAAGTTAAATCCATAAAGTTAGAAAGAAAGAAGTAAAAAATACAAAAGCAGAAATTAATAAAATTGAAAATAAATGTACAATAGAGAAAATAAACAAAATAAAAAGTTATTTATTTGGAAAGACTCATAAAATCAATAATAACTTGTAAATAAGAAGAAAAAAGACAAATTTTAGGAATAAACAAGAAGATATATTACAGATCTTATGATTATTAGGAACATAATTAGAGGTTGTATGAACAGTAAACAAAAACTGAACGTATTCCCAATTCAAACTTCCCATAGCTGGGTCCAAAAACTGAGCATATGACCACTTCAAGTCTACTTGACATAAAGGGAAGTATAATGAAAGGAAGTTGGAGTGGAAAGAAACAGTGATCTTAACTAATTGAGGTAAATATATCTTTTCAAATTTTAAAAACTATGTGATTACGTGAACACATGGCTAGGAGCTCTCCCAGGACATTAGTGAGGAACCATGGAAGTGAGGAGCCCTGAAGATTAAGCCTCTTTAGCTTCACTATAAATCTGCCTCTGTATTCATGTTAAAGCAAACTAGAGATAGAAGATATATTAGTCAACTATTGCTATGTGACAAACAGCCATAATATCTTAGTGCTATAAAGCAATAAGCACTTATTTCTTGCTGTTACATCTGAAGGTTGGCCAGGGCAGCTGTGCCTTAACTTATGGGTCCATGGATTGGCTGTGGTGTCCCTGCTCCACTTGTCACATTCTGTGGCTCAGGCTACGCAAGGTTTGTTCTTCTCATGGCAACGGCAGGAGTACAGGAGTGCGAGCCCAACTGCACAAGCACATTTCAAGCCTCTGTGTCACATTCACCAATATCCTACTGGTCTAAGCATCTCACATGGCCAAGCTCCCAAGCCCAAGCAAGTCACATGGCCACGTCCAAATTCAAGACAGGGGAAGTACACTGTTCACCACGATGCAACAGCAATGGGGTAGACGTTATAAGTCTACATGGGGACGTGAAGAATTGGGACAAATTACTTGATGTATATGGAAGTTAACATCTTTAAGCTGATAAAGGATATCTACAAAAAATCCTCAGCAAACATCATACTTAATGGTCAATATTGAAAGTTTTCCCCTGAGATCAGGAATGAGACAAGAATGCTCACTTTCTTACTTTCTTTTACAATGTACTAGAGATTCCAGTCAGTGAAGAAGAAGAAGAAAAGAAATCACAGTATAAGAGTTGGAAAGAAATTAAACTGCCATTATTCATAGATGACAATATTGTGAACATAGTAATGCTGCAAGATGCTAAAGATAACCTTCATTAACAAATGAATTTCACAAGGTATGTGGATATATTATATATAAATTATATTTCTATATACTACAAATAATCAATTAGAATCTGAAATTTAAAAAAATTCCATGTACAATGGCACCAAAATATACCAAATACTTTGCCATAAACCAGACGAAAGAAGTATAAGACTTCTATATTGAAAAGTACAAATCATTTTGATAGAAAGTAAAGAATATCCCAATAGAAGGGTAACATTTTCATGAATTGAAAAACTCAGTATTATAAAGATGTCAATTCTCCCAAAATTGATCTATAGGGTCTCTGCTGGTTTGAATTTGACATGTATCCCATAAAAGACTATGTTCTTTTAATCTACTCTTGTGGGTGGCAGACCTATGGTGGGTGGGATCTTTTGATTATGTTGTTTCCATGGAGGTGTGACCCCACCCATTCAAGGTGCGTTTTAATTAGTTTACTGGAGTCCTAAAGAGAGCTCAGGGTGAGAGAGAATGCTCAGAGCTGACACAGACCCTGACTCTTGGAGATGCAGACAGAAAGACGTTTGGAGATTCTAAGCTAAGAGATGCAGCCCAGAGTTGCCCAGGAGCTAAGTGAGAACCCATAGATGCTCAAAGAGAAAGCCACTGGAATCAGCAGCTGAAAACAACACAACCTGGGAGCAAAGGACCAGCAGATAACAGCCACGTGCCTTCCCAGCTGACAGAGGTGTTCTGGACACCATTGGCCTTTCTTCAGTGAAGGTATCCTGTTGTTGATGCCTTAGTTTGGACGCTTCTATGGCCTTAGGACTGTAAATTTGCAACCTAATAAATCCCCATTGAGAAAGCCAATCCATTTCTGGTATATTGCATTTTGGCAGTTTTAGCAAACCAGAACACGGCCCATGCAATCCCAATCAAAATCTCAGAAAGTTTTTCCTAGAATTTGACAAATTCTAAAATTAATGTGGAAATGTAAAGCAATCAGCTTAGCCAAGTGACTCGCACAGCCAAGACAATCTTGAAGATGAACAAAACTGATATCAAAGCTTATTATAAAAGCTCAGTAATTAAAGACACATGGTAGTGGTGTGAGGATAGACAAATGGACTAATGAAAGAGAAAAAAGTGCCCAGAAACAGATCTGCACCTGTGGGTTCACTTGATTTATGATAAAGGTGGCACTACAGAGCAGTGAAGAAAGGAAAGTATTTTCAATGAACAGCACTGTGCCAAGAAATTATACATACAAAAATCTTGACTTTCACCTCACACAAAAATCAATTACAGGTGTATTATAGATCTACATGTAAAAGATAAAACAATAAAGCTTTTAAGAGAAAACATAGGAGAATATCTTCATGACCTTGTGCACTTTATGATCTTCATGGACAATGATTTCTTAAACAGGACACAAAACACTAAACACAAAGGAAAAGATTAATAAAGTGGACTACATTGAAATGAAGGATTTTTATTCATCTAAAGACACCAGTAAGAGAGTGAAATGCAAGCCAAAGAGCAGAAGATACTCATATTAAATATAATCAGTAAAGGCCTTGTATCTGGAATACATATAAAGAACTACCAAAAAAAAAAAAGACAGAACCCAATTTTTTTTTAAATATTATTAACAAAGGAAATGCAAATTAAAACCACAATAAGATATTCCTATACACACACCAGAATGGCTAAAATGAAGGAGACTATATAAGTAGTTGGCAAGAATATGGAGGAACTAAATCTCTCACAAGTTGCTGGTAGAGATTGAAATGGGTACAATCCCTTTAGGAAACCTTTTGGATTATTTAGCAAAGCTGAAAGTATCTATACCTTATGATGTGGCAATTCCAGTCCTAAGAATATATAATTAACATAAATAAATATATGTGAACACCAAAGACATATACAAAGATGGTCATAGCAGCATTATTTTTAGTAGCTCCAAGTTAAAACAATCCAAATATCCGTCAGCAATAGAACGAGTAAATATAAAAGTGGTATATGCGTTTGATGGCAATGAAAATGAATGAGCTAGTTTTATATGCAATAACATGGATGATTGTCATAAATATAATATTGAGGGAAAGAAGCCAGATATAAAATATGAAAGAATATATACAGTATACTTCCATCTACATAAAGTTCAGAAATGGGCAAAATTAAGACAGCATATCGGTTACCTTTGGGAAGGATGAAGCATGTACTTATTAGAAGGGAACGAAAGAGATGCTGGTATGTTCTATGTCTTGATCTAGTTGTCATTACTTGAATGTGCTTGTACTTTGTGACTGTGCACTTTTATGTGTGTGTGTTAATGTCAATAAGAGTGTTATGTATGTTATGCTTCAGTAAGAGTTTTATTTCTCATAGGTAAAGTATTATTATTAATATTATTATTATTATTAGGGACTGGCAAAAGGGAAGCTGTTAGAAACCAGATTAGCTTGGGAGGATTCATATCATGTGTGTATTTCCTTAGACTCTTCCCTACCATTTGTGGGGCTCAGGATAAGAGTATAAATGGAGGTGAAAATAGTATTTATATAAATATTTTAAAATTAGAAATCAGGGCTTACAGACTGTTAAATAAAATATGTTCTATTCTCTACTTTGGCAAGCATGCCTTTATAATGCCTTTGAAGGCCAGGTTTGAATTTAGAATTCTCAGTTGCTACTTAAAGCAGAGCTGTAAAGGACAACCTGGGGAGAAAGGCTCTAGCCCCCAGCCTATGGGTCACCCTTCTTCCTTCCGACCTCTGGCTCTCTGCAAGGGGCCACATGTGGCCCTCCCAGCCTTCCAGGCAAGCTCCTTCCACACCCCAGCAAACAGAGGCCCCAGGAGGTACGTAACCAACAATGTGGTCCATCCGTGGGAGACTACATCAGGGGAAGTAGGCTACACAGGCCCCGGAAACAGACTCTGGGCCATTGGGGCAGGGAATATGGGGTCACAGAAGCTAAGGGCTCCAAGTGGATATGTCCCCTTAGCCTCATGGACCCCCCTCAGGGGTCGTAGACCTGGACGCACTAGAATTCAGGGTCCAGGGTAGGGCCTCTTGCACAGGTTTAAGGGAAGTGCTGCATTTCTTTATAAAGAGCCAACCATATACTTTCGGGACAGATAGAGGGAGAGATACTTAAAAAATAATTTATTGAGGCTAAATTGACCCAACATAAAACTAATCATTCTACAGTGAACGATTCTCTGGCATGTAGTCCATTCACAGTGTTGTACAACCACCACCTCTATCGAGTTCCAAAATATTTCCATCACTCCAAAGTAAAACTCTTTGTGCATTAAGCAGTTTCTCCCCATTTCCCCCTCTCCCCAGCCCCTAGCAACCACCAATCTGTGTTCTTTCTCTACAGATTTATGGGAATTCCTCATAGTGAGCATATGTCCTGTACTAAGGGTGAAATGGGAGACACCAATCCCCCATCAGGATATAAACACCATGAATGTGGGGATTTTGTTTTGCTCACTACTACATTCCCAGGGCTTGGTGTAGTAGGTGTTCAATAAATATTCGACTAATAAGTGAATCTGCTGTTCCCTCAGTTGTTCTCAGATGTTACATGCTTCTCATAGTATGAGCATCTTGCTGATGCTAGTGTTTGAAGATACAATGCATGTGCTTTGAATAACAGTTGAAACGGGAATGAAACCTCGCTGACCCAATGCTCCTGTCTAAGAGATTAAAGAGTTTGGGATTATGGACCTGAAAGTTAGAAAGGACTTCAGTGATCCTTTTGGTCAGGGTCCCAGAGGGTCCGAGCACTCCAGAAACTGAATGCAAATTAATGAGTTTGGACAAATGAGTTCAGTTTTCCGGACTGGTGTCCATAGCATTCATGATCATTTCAAAGGTGTCCATGACTCCCCAGATGTCAACAGCAGAGCTCTCAGTGGAATCTCTCATTTTACAGATGATAGGTCTGATGCACAGAGAGATGAAGTAACTCAAGGTTACTTGGAGCTCAACTTAAATCTACTCTTCCCAAAGCTTCTTCCTACTGCCTCATAGTAGATCCATCTCCTCGGATAGTGTGGGGTAGGGGAATTGTTGAGCTCTCTTTTGCAAGGGTTCTCAAATTTAGCTGCACATTGGAACCACCTGTATTGCTCATGGGTAAGATGATTCTAATGTGCAGCCAGGATTGAGAATCCCTGGTTTAGACGGTTTCATTAAAAGAGGTGTTGTAGGACCATGGATGGGATCTTAGTGCACAAACCCTGCCCCTCATGTCTCCTAGACCTGGAATTGTGACTGCCATGCTCTAGAGTTTATATAATAAGGTAAAAGAGCTAAGTGAAAAACAAAGATCCACTTTATTAATGGATGGGCATTGCCCAATTACCCTACCACCACTCATGCAAATAAGGGTGATTCCCTGGTAATCAGAGCTGGTTCACTGGACTTCAGATGGAAAGCCCAAATAGGACTTCCCTTTCCCCCTAAAAGTATAGAATAGCCCCAGAGCACCCCCTCCTGGCTTACCCACATGAGCACAAATGAAGACACTGGCACAGTGGGAGGGGAGGGGAGGGAAGGTGGCTGGGCCTGCAGAGCCGAGCTGCCTGGTCTCCATCATGTGCATGGTGGAACTTTCCCTGACTTTACCAACTGTACAGAAGACAGCAAGTGGAAGAGAAAGAAGTTTGTCTGGTCATCTCCAAGACCCTCTGTTGGTGGGAAGAAGTCTAGGAGAGACACAGCCCTCTACAGAAGGGGTAAGGTGGTTCTTGACCATGTCAACCTCACCCACCAGTGACATGTGGGCTAATCTATATCTAGGCTCATCAGTTCAGCAATTACTTCCTCCTTAGGTGGCAGATGGGGAAGAAAGGTGGGATTAGAAAGGGGTGGAGAGAGAGTGGCCTGATATTGGAGGGAGAGGAACATCTCACCTCAATGGGAAAGAGACAGTCATAATACAGGGTCATAAGAGTTAAGGTCAAGTTGGCATGGGGCTGTAGAGGAAAGAGCTATCAATGTGGTGTGGAGCAGAGAATTAGTGGTCAAGGATAGCTTTATGGAGGAGGTTACTCTTTAGCTGAATTCTGAAGAATGAATGGAAGTTTTCCAGATGGATAGAGGGAGGTAAATGAATTTTCATGCATTTTATGGCAGAGAGGTTTGCATAATATGACATTTGAGAGGACTGTAAGAGTTGAGTATGACTTGAATATAGATTGCATGGAGAAGGTATATTTATAATAGATTATTAAAACATAAGACTTAGGCATGGTTGAAGACATCATGTTGAGTGAAAGAAGCCAGATACAAAGGGACAAATATTATGTGATCTTACTGATATGAAATAATTAGAGTAGGCAAACTCATAGAATCAAAATCTAGAATATAGGTTACCAGGGGCCAGGGTGGGGTTAACGAATGGGGAGTTAATGCTTAACTTGTACAGAATTTCTATTTGGGTTGATTGTAAAGTTTTGGTAATGGATGATGGTGATGGTAGTACAACATTATGAATGTAATTAACATCACTGAATTATTTATTAGAATATGGTTAAAAGGGAAAATTTTGGGTTGTATATATGTCACTAGAATAAAATTTAAAAAATCATTGGACTGTACAACAACAAAAAAGAATTAGGCATGGAACCACTCAATAAACATTGCTTAGAATGAATGATTTACTTATCAGATGCCCAAATTAAAGAAATTCTTAATTGTCTTGGTTCTTGACTTGGAAAATTTCCATCAGTTTTGACCAACCTCCCTATATTTATTAGAGTTTGCACATTCTTTGAGGACAAAATTGCTTTAAATTTGACTCCATAAGAATCACAAACACAGCATCTGACCTTTCACAAATACTGAATTGGTGTTTTTAAAATAGGTTTTCTAGGCCTGAGCATCTACAAGAGAATCTCAGAATTACTATAGGTTATTAAATTGGCCCATGCGTAACCACAGTGTAATCCTCAGAGTGGAGATGTCTTGTGCAAACTGCTGGGAAAATTTCCAGGATCAGCCGTTGGTTCAGACACTGACAAAGCTCCCTTAGGGAGGTGAGGGGAGTAGTGGACAGTCCCTGGAACTGGACAGGCCTGGGTTTGCATCCCAGCTCAACCACTGACCAGCTGAGTGCCTGGGCAGGTCACGTTGCCTCTCTAAGCCTTGATAGACACATCAATACTGTAGATATAACACCCATCTCATGGAATTGCTGTGAGGATTAAATGAAATGCAGGGTCCTTTTGTGGGGAGAAACTGGGAACAGGAATGTCAGAACCCAAGTACATGCTCCATCTCCCAAGAGATTCAGAATCACTGTCACTCGGTGTCTCCATCTTTCCCGCTGTCCATCTTCTCTCATCTTTGCTGCCTGCAGACTGGTCTCCTCTGCTTTCTTCAACTCTCTTTTGTCTCTCACCATCTCCTCCTTCTCTAGACCTTTCTAGATCCCAGCTTTTCCACCACGAGTCCTCCTGTTCAGTTTTTCTATGCTCAATGCAGTATTTCTGGGAGAACCAGATTGACTGAATTTAAGTCTACAGTCCACCCCTAGTCCAATCATCTGTGACAAGAATGTGGGAAATCCACATGATATAAACAAGGCCATTAGGCCCACCCCTTCAGCTGTGGATGGGGATGGTTCCTAGGACCCATAGGAGGGTAGACATCCCCAGACATAGCATCTATCAGCACCCACACAGAGAAGGGACACAACAAAAATAAGCCTCCATCCCTTTCCCCATTCCTTACTATAGCAGAGCAAGTTTCCATAATGAGACTTGCACAGATTCATGATTATTTGTGGATTTTTACTTTTTCTTGACTTGTATCTCTCATTAAGAATATGCTTCTTCATCCCTCCATCATCCATCCATCAATCATCCATCTGTCCTTTCTGCCTACATATATCCTATTCGCCCTTGCAGACACACTTCCTCCAGGAAATTTTCCCTGATATCTTCGACTCTTCTTTATCTTCCTCATTTCTCACAATTCCTGATAGTCTATAATGCACAATTTAGCATGAGGGACAAAGAGTAGGTGTTTGAGGAACAGAGAAAATTAGAGTTCAATAAACATTTTAGAGCTGGAAGGGGCTTCGGATGTATTCAGTCATATCTCCTTGATTTCAGAAGAACTGAGGTCAAAATAGAGGTAGCACTTTTAGTTGATTGAATATAAAGAATAAAATGAAGGCATACATTTATGTGCCGTAAATAATAAAACATTATTATTATTTATATAACAAGAAGAATTATCTCTGATCATCCTTTGGGAGAGCAGTTGGTAAATCATGATACTGTTGAACTGGAAGGGAACTTGGAAGTGATCTAGACATGCAGTTCAGGTTTAAAGATCAGGAAACTCTCAGAAAAAAGAAAGCGACTTGTCTAAGATCACCAAAATATTTAGTAGCAGAGACCAGGCCCCACATCCTCTTGTGGTCACTCCTGTGATTTCCCCTTGCATCCACTGTCACCAAATCCTTGCCTGGGGCCTTAAGCTTTGGTCCCTGGACCGTGCACCTGGCACCACATAACTGGTGAGCACCAGGGCTCATCCCCCTTCACAGCCTTCGTTCCAAACCACTGTCCTGGCCCATTCCTTGCATGGCACTCCTTTGGGCTCTCTTTCCTCCTGCCTATTTGTTTCTACCTCTGCTTGCATTGTCATTTTTTGACCTGGCCTTGTCCTGTGTACTAAATGCTCAGCCCTGTCTCCTTGGCTATAGCCTTGCTTCTGCTCCAGACCTCAGACTTGGTGAAAACACCCCTCCCAGCACAGCCTGGCCTCAGGACTGGGCATTGCCCACTGATGGCTAATTTTTGCACTGATTTAATGCTCATTTTCTGTGCCCACCTTTGAGAAAGCTTCTCTGCCACTTTTGAGAAAGCTTCTCTGCCAGGCACTGAGAGGCTCAGAGAGGAAGAGCTGTTGGTCCCCACCTCAATTAGCTCACAACATAGTAGTAAGAGCTAGTTTTAAATAATACGTAAATGTGTTCATTTCAGAGTTATGTTCATATGGGAACCTGTCTTAGTTTTCTAGGGCTGCTGTAACAAAGGACCACAAACTGGGTGGCTTAAAACAGCAAAAATTTATTCTCTTATAGTTCTGGAGGCCAAAAGTCCCAAATCAAGGTGTCAGTAGGGCCACGCCCCCGGTGAAGGCTCTAGGAGAGGATCCTTCCTTGCTCTCCCAGCTTCTGGTGGCCCCAGGTCTTTCTTGGCTCTGGCAGCCTCACTCCAATCTCTGCCTGTGTTTGCCTGTGTCTTCACTTGGCTGCCTTCTCCTTGTGTGTCTCCATCTGCAGTGGTGTTTTGTATCTGTGTGTCTTTGTCTCTTCTCTTCTTATAAGAACACCAGTCGCTGGACCTGGGCCCAGCATGACCTTGTCTGAACTTGATTACATCTACAAAGACCCATATCCAAATAAGATCACATTTAGAGATACTGGGGGTTAGGACTGCAACGTATCTTTTGGAGGGACACAATTCAACCCATAACAGAGCCCCAAACTGAGCCCAGAGTGGTGGGAAGGTAAAATCAGGGAGGACTTCCTGGATGAGGTGTTCCCTGAGATGCGGCATTAAGGACAGAAAGGTGGAAAAGTGTTAACCAGGCAAGACCCAGATGGGGCAGTGGGATTGGGGTGAGAGTAAGTGGGCATTGCAGGCAGAAGGAATAACATAAGCGAAAGCACAAAAGCACAAAACAGCAAGGGGTGAGAACGAAATGATGAGCCCCTTGATGTTATTGAGAATAAAGAGAAGAACAGGGACTAGTGTGGGATGAGGTTGGAGAGGTGGGTGGACCAAACCTGGGAGAGGCTTGTCTGCGAGTAAAACAATTCTACTGTTGGGATTTAGGGAGCTAATAAATGACACCCCTGTTCCCTGCCTGAGTTTCTAATTAATTGAGAGAAACCCCAAGGAAGCAGGCAAACGGAGATAAAAATGTCAGCTTTACTATTGATAAAACAATAAGCATGCCTTGGATCTGGCCAAATTGCTTGCTAATACTTCTCAGTATTGAACTTAATTCCCCAAATGCAGGCCTCTCCTGCAGGAACAGATCTCCTTAGAGCTGATGAGAATGCTTCGTGGGCATCTGGTTCCCAGTGGGAAAAGGGGAGCGGGGAGGAGGAGAGGGAGGTATTCACCTCCCAGAGGGCAGAAGTATTACCCCAATGGTGGTCCCTCCACATGGAAACATGAAGCAGGGGGGAAAGGAGTTTGCAACCAACAAGTGTTCACCATTTACTGAGCACCTACTATGTGCAGCCATGCAGAAGACCCTGGTTCCTTAAGCTGAACTGGCCAGTATCAGAATTAGATCAGGAAGATTCTCTAACAAAACGGATAAAAGGACATGGAAACTGCCACCCTTTATACCTAGTGCTTGCTGTTCATGAGAAAAGGGCAAAGGCTTTAACATGAGGAATTTTGAGAAAGTACTGTATGTATCCAGAACTTCTCAGAGTTAGTCTCAAATCTAATACCACCCAGATGCTGTGCTTTCATTAGAAAGACCTCTCTGTGGCTTAAGGTTCATTCTGGTCAAAACAATACGACCATCTGCCCCTCCTCGCTCTAGATGTTACTGAGACAAGAACACAAGCCCAGCCTTGTCGCAGTAGAAGGGCAGGGAACATGCTGTTGCTGAGGGAAGTTTTCTCCGAGGTATAGAGCATTGGCAGGGTGGTGCCATTAAGCAGATGTTGACACTAAGAGACTTTTAAAAGCATCTCTTCTTCCCCTTCCATTTTATAATCTCCTTGAAAATTTTCTTGCCTCCCTTTGTAGAATTCTAGAATGTCAGGATTGGAAGAAATTCTAAAACTCACTGAATCTTGTTCCCCATCAGTGCTTAGGAAGACCGACAGCATCTATTTCCTGCCAAATGGCAATTCAGCCTCTGCTTGCATATGTCACTGACAGGGGCTTTCCTGTCTCCCACAGCACAGGCCAAGCAGAGAAAATGGCTGGTGCAAACTTAGATGGGGCAGGGCTTTCTATGAGATAATGCTCATCCCTTTGTTTCTATTTTCTCTTATGCTGAAAATTCTGCAATTTTATCCTAGCCTGGAACAAATAGAACCCTGATTTACATTTCACATTTTTTATGTACTTTTCATAGGTCTATGACATTTCCGATTCTTATGATTTTTCTTTTTTCTGGGATATGCAGGTATTATTTTGGGATGTTGTGGGAAACATATTCCCTTGCAAATCTCCTGATACCATGTTTATGTGGATGCACACCAGTCAATTTGATCAACTAACTAACTATTCTGACTTTGAGAGAGTTCATCCTGACTTTGAAATTCAGTGCTCTCTTTGTAACTCTCACTCTTGGTCTTTGTGCAGAGTTCCAGACATGGTAGACTGGTCCTGGCATCCTTCTCATCTCCTTGAGCAGATCGCGCTGGTCTGGGATGTTGACATTCATCAGACCCTGAGAAATCCAACACAGGAGTCTCTCTGCTAAGCCCAGCCCTGACTGTCCAGATATAACTCTGTGTCCATCCACATAGAGAGCAGACTAGATATGGACAGTGTCGGCTCTATCCCCAGAGCAGTGCTGCAGCCAGAGTTTTTATGACAAGCGTTAGGAACCTTCCGCAAAAGACAGATGGCAGCCCATTCGTCAACATCCTTTGGGCACAGTCACTAACTCAGTTATTCACCCACCAAATCTTATTATTAGATAGACCAAACATCTCCACCTAACATCTAATACTCAAGGATATTACAAGAGACCCTGACAAACCCAACTTAACTGCTGATATGCCACCAGTATGGTAGACTTGGAGCTGAAGGCCTCAGTCCTATAACTGCAAGGAACTAAATTATGACAACAACCACATGAGCTGGGAAGTGGACCCCAAGCTCCAGGTAAGGATCTTACCCCAGCCAACACCCTGACTTAGCCTGGTAAGATGCTGAGCAGAGGACCCAGCCAAGCCATGGCTACAATCCTGATCCACAGAAACTTTGAGATAATGAATGTGTGTCATGTTAAACTGCTAAACTTGTGGTGATTTTTTTAGGCAGAAATAGAAAATCCATTAAAATTGAAGATTAAAAATATTTTTATGTTAGAAAATTTTTTCTTCTAAAATATTCAGAAGTATCTATTATAATTCAAAGGCAAATACAAATTAATTTTAATGAATATCAGCTATTTAAATCAAAATTATTTAAATGACTGAACTTGCTTTTCAGTGTTTTGAAATTTTAATAAATCTAATTTGTTACAAATTAAGCTCGTTATAATCCCAGTGTTCAATGTCCGTGTAGTTGCCAATGTTAGGAACTGGCATCACACTTCGTGCATTTTATACAAATGTAAGAGTAATATGAATTATTGAACATTATAAAATATCCCTCAGTCTCTATATGCAACTTTTTGCAAGTATCGCTGTCAATCATGAGTATCTCTGGGACTTCAAATTGGAACAGGTAGAGACCCAGAAACTGGACATCTGGGGCTGCCAGGGAGCAAAACTTTATTATGCAAGAATGCATTGCACTCCTGCAACCTGAGAGAAGCATTTGGCCAGTTACTTCCCATGTCTCTGATCTTTCTTAAACATGTCTATCCTTTTTGTCCTTCCCACTCCCCAGGCACTGTCCATCTCTGACATCAGTTGCCACACAACATGCTAACCCTCATGGTATTCGGCCCTAAACATTTTTTATAAGGTGATGTAGAAAAGTATTTACTTGGAACCTGAACTGTGTTGATCATGGATGTTTAGGGCTATAGTTTGTGCTACCTCATCCAGATCTCCAGTGACAGACACAATTGTGTGTTCTTTATAAATTTATTTTTATATCCCCTGTTGCAGTATAGGAGCTCTATTGATGTGATGGTGGCAGAAGGAGGGGAACATTCTACAATCCTAGGATTCAGTCTCAGTCTTTCAGTAAACCTGTGCCCTTGTGACCTCCACAGGTGCTTCTCACCACCCCTGCCCCCACCCCCACCACTGGTAAGACAAGAAGGCTGGAGGGGGTGACAGCGGGGTATGTCCCTTCCCCATGTCAGTTAAACTCTGGTAAAGTAGGTTTTTTTTTTTTTTGAGGGAAATTTTTTGTTAAGGAGAACAGAACATTCTAGACGTGTTTCAAGATGGTTAATTCTCTCCTCCCCTTGCTGGAAGCAAGAGGGGATTTCCCTCCAATTTTCACAGTGAGAATCTGGTGGGGTTCCTGGAGGTAAAGCTCACAAATGCATGCCACCCCACATCTCAAGAACTGGGTTCCCTGGAGTTTTAAACTCTCAAGTTAGTCCACACTGAGCCCCCAGCAATTTGTTAACTACAGTTTAAATTTTCCTACCAATACTGGCTCCAGCAGCAAGCTTCTTCTCCTGAGCTTCTTCTCCAGATGAGCTGAGCCATAGCACTTTTTATCTGCCTCTCTCTCCAGATTTCAGAGCAGCAGCTTGCCCTGTAACCTCAAGTCTCTGACAGATCTAAGAAGAGTTGTTGGTTTCTTTTTTGTTTACTCAGCTTTTTTTTTTTTTCTTGTGATTAGGATGGAAGTGATGACTTTTAGGCTCTTTGCACATTGGAGCAGAAACCAAAGTCTGTAAATTTATTCTTTATGTCTGTGCTATGCAGAGCCCTCCAAGGAGCAGGGCTCAGGGCAGAGGCCACACTGGCCCAGGTCTAATGGACGGACTGCACTGAAGAGCGAAGGCTGCTGTGTAAAGAGGTGACACCGACTAATAAACTTACTGACTGTTCCAGGCTCAGGCCAATGGCCACCTCCTCTGCGAAGCTTGCCCTGACTTGCCTGCACAGGCAGTTAGCTGCCCTTCCCTGCCCTGCGGTCCCGTCATTCCACCAACCTGCTTCTAAAACAGCGTTCACCATTGTCTGAGTTTCTTTGGGCTTTTGTAACAAGGTATCATGAACTGGGTGACTTAAAATAACAGGAATTTATTGTCTCACAGTTCCGGACGCCAGAAGTTCAAAATCTGTAGTTGCTGGCAGGTCATGCTTCCTCGGACGTGTGTAGGGTCCTGGCAGTGGCTTGACAGCCGTCCAGGGCATTGCTCGGCTTGTGGCCTAAGTTACTCTCAGCCTCCATCACATGGCCGTCTTCTCTCTCTGTTTTTGCATCCGAATTTCATCTCCTTATAAGGACACCAGTCATAATGCATTAGGGCCCACCAGAATCTAGGTTGACTTCATCTGAACTAATAACATCTTCAAAGATTCTATTTCCAAATAGGGTCATGGGGGTTAGGACTTGAACATATTTTGGGGGGGGAGGAAGGACAAGTCAATCCATAACAGTCATATTTATAGTGTAATGATTTTTAAAAATCTGTATTCTCCATTAGCCTGAGAGCTGCTCCAGGGCAGTAACTATCTCTTATTATTTCTGTAATCTCACATTGCTTAGCACAATACCTCACAATTTGTTGAATGAATAAACAATTTAATTAATCTTTGTCTGTAAATAAGAGGTTGATAGGGGTAAAAGTGAAGACTTAGGGATTTAGACAGACAAGGCGGCTGAGGGGAAATTAGGGGGTATAGCAAACACTGCTACTTTTCTACCCTATATTTGTTCTGTCTTCCTTACTAAATAACCCTAATTTTCTTCAGGGTGGCAGTATACCCAGGTAAAAATATTCACTTCCCTAGAATTCTAGTAGCTAGATTTGGACCTGGAATGTGTAAGCTTTTACTGGGAAAGTTTTTAGTTTTCTGATATAGGCACTACCTCTCCCTGCTTCCCCCTTCTTCTCCTTGCCTGGAATGTAAATGTGATGGTTAGAAATGTGGCAGCCATCCTGTCACCATGAGGATAAAAGTCATGCATCCATGGATGGCAGAGCAGACAGATAGGAGGATCCAGGGTCCCTGATGCCATTGCTGGGTCCCCACACCAGCCGAGATTGTCTTCCTACACATTTGGTTAAAATAAACCCCTATGTGCTTAAGTCACTGCAGTTTGGGGTTTCTGCTGCTTCAGTTGATTCAAACTAATTGGTGTTGTTAAGGAGGATTTTGAAGCACTGATTGCCCTGCTTTTTGCTTTGCCAAATTTAAATTAATGGCAGACACTGTGCCCAACAACTCCTTCAAAGTATTGGATGGCTAGCTAGATCTAAATTATTTGATTCTTTAAGGGAATTTGATAAATCTAAGAAAAATAAGGATCCAATGAGTCCTAAGAGAGCTGGTGACCTTGGAAAATCCACTTATCCTTCTGTGGTACATGATATATACATTTATAACTATCGTTTTGTGAGCACCTAGAATATTTCAGGTTCAATGCTGAACATGTTAAAATAGGTTATTTAAGTTGCACAACAACCAGATGATGTAGCTATCTTAAACCTCTATGTGAAAATATGAGGAAATTAGGGCTCAGAAAGTTTACGTGCCCCAGTGTCACCGAGAGGTGAAGCCAGGTTAAACTCAGTCTTATGGCTCTGACTCCTAAGCTCCACCCTTAATCACTATTATGCCATTTTGGATGGGTAGGCATTTGATAGATATTTGTTGAATGATCACATGAATAAGTGAATAAAACTATCCCTTTTGCTTTGAATATCTGATAATGCTATAGATAGGGGAGAGGGACTTAATTAATCTGTACTGGTCAGGATTCTTTCCTTGCAAATAACAGAAACCCTCAAAGTAATTAAGGGGGAGAAAACATGGGGTAGATGTACAGGGCATTTTTTTTTAATCGTTAAGAGGGGATGGATGGAACAAGCCTGCAGGACGTCTGCTACAAGGGGTCTTGTGCCATTGTGTCTCAGTCGGCATCCTGTTCTGCTCTCTCTCTTTGTGTGGGCTTTATTCTCCCCCTGGTGGGACAGCCGGCCGCTAGCAGCTCCAGATTCCTCCAAATCTGTGACCAGTGAGCAAGAAGCTGAAGAGGGCTTGGTTCTGCGTAGGTCACCTGCTCATAGTTGAACCAATCATCATGACCGAAAGAAATTTGCCCCTTTGTTGGTCCTTCTTGAGTGAGGTGTCCACAATTCCAGAGACCACAGAATATGGAAGATGACTAGCAACCTTTGCCAAGGAATGCCCCCCCCCAAAAAAAATTATGAAAGGAACAGTTATCAGTTGAAGGAGGGGAGCTGGGGAGACAAAAATGCCCCAGGAGATGTCTGCTACAGAACAAGATCCCTGTCCAGTCTCAAATGTCTAAGTGTCCACCTTTGGGCACCCTTCTGATGTTACAAAGTTCTTTGTCACAAAAGCTGTGGTTCAGAGAGGAGAAAGGTAGTGGGTGGCACATTCCTTGCAGGAGCAGAGGTTGACACAATACATATTGATACAGGCTCAGGGCATATGTGCAAGAGTCCAAAGCTGGGTGGAGAATTCTGAAGAAAGGCACTGGCTGAGTCAGCCTTGACAAAAAGCCCAAGGAAAATGCCAGAAGGGAAGACAGTGAACCTGTTTGGTAAGAAGTGGGGAAGTGACCTTGCTATTATTCATACAGCTCATCAAGTGCCAGTAAATAGTCAGCTCCTGGGCAGGCTGGGAGCAGCAGAGGTGGCCCCTGTATTTGTACCTGTGCAGGTTTTCAAGGTGTGCAAGGCTTACTGCAGCCATGGATCCTTCCTCCCTCTGGGAAGTCATCAAGTCTTTATGAAGCCCCACCCCCCAGCCCCTCCCAAGCAGAAGCCCAAGGAGCTTGAACAAGGCAAGTTCCTCTTTCCAAAGCAAGTCTCATGAGGCAGGATATGTGGTTGAGTTATTCACCACAGGGCCCTTAGCACCTACCGCAGAGCCTGGCACCTGGGATGGGCTCAATAAATATTCAGAGGAACATGATATTACCTGCCCAGAACTGCTCAGAATTGCTGGGCATTTTAATAAATACTGGAAGAAGTGTCGGACACAATCTGAGCCTTCAAAGAGCTCATGGTGCAGCTGAGGCAAGACACACACATTTAAATAATTTATCAAGGTAAGACTTCCTGCTAACATGTTATATTTATCAAACACATTCTTTGTGCAGACACTAGGTAGGTGGTGGAAATGCGACATTGAACAAGACGAGGCCCCCATCCTCAATGGTGAAGGGATAGAGAGAGAGACCAATGAGCAAACCACCACAGTCGAGACAAGTACAGGGGCTAAAGCATAGGAGGGGCAGTTCCACGTTTCAGCTTTACACCCAAATTCACAGGGTCCAGCTCAGGCCCGGGAGTTTGCAAGGACATAAAATAAAGTAGCTGTTTTTAGGGCAGGAGTTGTTAGCTCTGCTGTGCAGATCAGGACACAAAGAATGAGGTCCAGAGCCAACTTAAGAACCTAGTTCCACTCGTGTCTTGCTCTTTCTTTCTACCTGTGAGAAACAAGCACTACACCTAAAAAGGAATAAACACTCACCCAACTGTGGAGAAGAAAAGAATTTATTCACAACCTTGCAAGAACCAGCAGCAACCAAAATGTGGGAGGGTGGCTCTCAGAACACAGCACTATTTATGCCCTAAGCCTAACACACAAGTCCCTCCCCTGTTTCTCCCATTGGCTGGATACTCCAGAGGTTACAGCCTATTTGACAAGCGTAACTAACCAACTCAAATGTGAAACATTCAGCCCTGGCAAAATTGAAACATTGAAACAAGTCTCCTGCTAGAATTTGAAACATTTGAAACAAGTCTCTACCTCTGACTATAACTGTTATGCCCATGTAAGGAACTGACACCACTTCTATGCTTACATGGCCTCTTTTCTTTGTTCTTTAACTGCAGAGCCAGTCTAAGCTAGTTTGGTAACAAGTTGTGAGGCTATGTTAGGAACCTCTACCCCACTCGCCACCCCCCAGTCTCCACCTTGCAAGGATAGTGGGCAGATAAACAGGAGAACTGGCCACCAACTACAGCTTGGCTTCTTAACCCTCTGCCATTCCCCTGAGCTGCTCCCACCCTGTGTGAAAGCTGAACTTAATCTAATTCTCACACACCCAACCAACCGGCGAGGTAACCAGCCAACCTTGGATTCTTGGTGTTGGGAATTGCTCTGGGTCTGGGTCTTTGCTGGATCCATAGACATCTAAATCCAACTTCTCACCCATCACGTAGACACCAACAGACCCTTCCCCCCTGTCCTTCAGCCCTAAAGGGATGCAAATACGAGAGCTGGGAGACCAAGGTCTGAAGACCTAAGATTTATTTTTCTCTTTTTCTTTTAATGACTGCACCTCTTTTGTACTTAAGCACTAATTATAATTAGTCATTTCCTAGAAAGTGTGCAAACATCACAGCACAGCTGGGAGCCTGCATAAATTAAACTTTATTGCTAATTCAACTTCACAATCCAGGATGGTGTGGGTTTTTATAAAAGAGACTGAAAACCTGGGAGCTGGGAGGAGAGGTCCTTAATTTTATTATCGGCGCCTCTCCCTTTGTGCTCTGTGCAGACCTCCGTTTGGACTCACATAAAGTCCCACATGAGAGCACTAATGAATGTTCCCAAAATATTTAAATATTATAACTATGTTAAGCTATGAAAGAGAGCAAGGTTTGCCAATTCCCAGCTATGATTTTTTGGGTTTTAGTAGGTGTGAATAACTGGTCTCTAACTCAGGTATACAGGAAATAGCATTTTCTTTATCTCCTTTAAATCAGCTTAATTATGACACTAGACTCATCCCACTAGGAGGTGGGAAATTTAATCTCAAAACAGTACGGGGCCTCCTTCGTGTGCTGGGGCCTTAATAGGACCTGGGAGGCTTAGTGGCTGGGTTTCCTCCCTGTCCCAGCCAAAGGGACCAGTGAAGTCCAGCAGTCTCTGCTTCTGGGCCATGAACAGTGTGAGGGATTAAACTGTACTCTCCAAAAACACATGCTCAAGTCTTAACCCCTAGTCCTTTGAATGTGATTCTATTTGGATCTTTGAAGATGTTCTTAGCTAAGGAGAAGCCAAACTGGATGAGGACGGGTCTTTACAAGAAGGGAAGAATTGGAAACAGAGAGAGAGAGAGAAGATGGCCATGTGACTAATGGAGGCAGAAACCAAGTTATGCTATAAGCCAAGGAATGTCCTGGAAGGCTGGCAAGCCACTGCCATGATCCTCGGACTTCAGAGGAAGCACGGCCTGGCCGCCATGTTGATTTCGGACCTCTGGCCTCCAGAACCGTGAGAAAATAAATCCTGTTGCTTTACTTTGTCCAGCAGCTCTGGGGAACCGAGACACACACAGGGTCTGGGAATGTTTCCCTGGATGGGCCCAGGGTCTCCCTGCCTCAGGCACAGAGAACAGCCATCCTCTCTGAAGCTCTGAAATCTTCTCAGGATGGGACCATGGGGTGAGGGGTGGGGGGTGGTCTCTGCTGCATGAATAACTCATGTCAACTTTCCCCTTCCTTGTTGGGAGAGTCCTCCTCTCTCCCCTGCCTTTTCTACAGGGAAGACTGGCATTTTCTCTTCACCTGGCTGAGACTTGACCAAAAGATTGAGGGGACCTCTTGACTCTAGGCCTCTTCTGTTCTCCCGCCCTGTAAGCAGTCACCCAAACTGCACCTGACCCCTGCTTAAACTGCAGGGGGGGACAAATTTAGGAAGAGCAAACACAAATTAATCTTTTACTGTATTATCCTGCCACACTAGCTAGTGCTCACCGACCAGGGAATTTTTTTTTCAACCCAGAGAGATTAATTCACTGAATACCCTATGTGTATGTTCAACCCATATATATTTAGCAGCTCTGATGTGCAGTGCTGGGTACTGGAGCTATGGCCACGTGATACATTTTGCATTATTGCTCCCAATCTTTCACCCATCCCTGTATCTGCACCCTATGCTGGGTACCTTTTTAGTTCCTCCTGCTAGAAGCAGAGTATATGTTCCCCACCCCACTAAGATTGGGCTCAGCCATGTGGCTTGCTTCAGCCAGTGGAGTGTAGACAGAAGTGACTGTGAGCCTGTTCCAGGACTAGACCTGCAGAGAGGTCTTGTTTGCTTTCACTGCCTGTTGCGCTTCTGTCATTGCAATGAGGAGAACGTGCTGGCTGGTCCCAAAAGAATGACAAACACCCTCAGCTTGGAGTTAAGTTCAGCTGAGCTCACTTAGATCAGTCAAACCCCAGCTGAATTGTGGATGTATATGTGAGAATAAATATTTGTTTACAACCTACTGAGTTTGGGGGTGGTTTATTATGCAGCATTAGCTGATTGATACAAGTGGGGAACAAGAAAGGCATGATCCCTGCCCCCGTGGAGTTTACAGTCAGGGTGGGGGCAGTGGCAGGCATTAAATCAGTAATTGCATAAGCAAATTTAAAAATTCTAATTGTGATGAGTGTCATAAAGCTGAAGTACAGAGTGCTAGGACAGTGTGGAACTAGGACCTAGCCAAGTTACTTCGAGGAAAAGTAACCCTGGGGTTTCCTATATGTAGTATCTAATTGTACCCTCAAATTCCCTCACGTATTTAACATCATTATATTTTTATGGACAGTGTAAGCCACCTAAACTCAAGAAATTAATCAGCCAAAATATATTACTTGTTACTTTTGTGCACAGGCCTATATGGGGCTCTGAGGGATATAGGAAGTATGAGGTTCAATATGCTTTCAAGCTACTGGAGCAGGGGAGGAGGGGAAAGGAGGAAGCGATATATGAACACATTAAAACAAAGCAACAGTGGAAGTGGAACACAATCGGTCTGAGAGCGCCTCAGGTAGCCCTGGATGAGTGGTTGCGGTCACATCATTTGTGGCCTATCCCTTTCCTTTCCCCCTCCCGGAGGAAAGCAGTGTGTGCCTCTTTAGGGAAGTTCACAGATTTAGGATTGAGAGCCTCTTCAGGCAAAGTGCAACGGGGCTATGCCAATGAAGCATTCTCGGGGTGCCAGTGGTCCTTGGAAGCGGGTAAGGCACATTTGTTCATGCTGGCAGTGTAAGATGGAATGGGAGGCACTAAAATAACCAAGTCAAGCAGTGGGAAGAAGGTGGATGTCAATGCGAGACCTTCCAGGTTTGAGACCCAGGCTGCCACTTAGAGTTATGTGACCTCAGGCAAGTGACAGAACCTCTGTGAGCCTCGGTTTCCTCATCTGGGAAATGGGCATGATCACTGTGGTAGAGGCTGCTAGAGCTCACCAAAATCAAGCTCCTCTCTTTTTCCTGGGTACACAGCCTGACGTTTTTGCAGTTTGGTATGGCTGCATGATTGAGTGTTGGTCAACAGAATGTGAGTGGAAATGATGTAAGCCCCTCTCAGGCGTGGCTGATTAAAAACCTCTTTTATGCAATCCTTGTTCTCTTTCCTCTTCTGCAAACTGAATAGCGAGAACCCTGCGGTCCTAGGAGAAGGTAGAGTCTCAAGGTCAAAAGATCCTGGGTCCCCGAATGACTGCCTGGAGCAGAGCTATCGCTTCCAATCCAAATAACATTGGATTGTGACATGAGCAAGAAATAAACTTTCACTATGCTAAACCACTGGAATTTTGGGGTTGTCTTATGATGGTTGTTAACTTATCCTGATTAATACAATTATCTACTTTGCAGGATTGTTGCAAGGATTCAACAAGCTTGTGAAAAGTACCTAGCTTAAGTGCTCAATACATAGTCACTGTTTCCATAAATATGATTCATAAATCCTACAGAATGGTGTTAAACAGATGAGGTGGGGGTTTGGGGGGTTGTTTCCTAGCTGGCACTCAGATCCTTAAGTCTGGGTCCTGACAGCCACTGAGATCATACAAGATTGAGAGTCTAGGAGACTTTGCCTTGGATTTTTCTGATACCTGTAGAGAGGCCAGTGGATTGTTCAGTGCTAGAGACTGAGAGGGAAAGAGACCAACCTCGGAAATAGATGCAGTCAGAAGAAAGCAATGCAATTGTCTCCAGAATACAGACAAGCAGAAAGTTCCCATTCCTGGAAAGCTCTTCTCCATTTTTCCTGACTATGACTGATGATGGAAATAAGATGATGAGACATAGCAAAGCCACAAAGTGCCTCCTGAATCAATCACGGAACCAGAGTTAAGTACTTTAGAGGATGTTCTAATCTCTGGGAGCCCGTCACCTTTGCTTGGGTATATACAGTAAGACAATTAAACAGGATATAGCATTTTCCAATCCAAAACTTGCAAACTGGTGGCCCAAGTATTAAAAATTGAGTTAGTTACCAACATTTTTAAACTGGAAGATTTCACATATTCAGATTTCTAGCAACTCTTTTAAAAGTCAGATGACCCAGTGTTGTTGAGGTCACATTTCCAAATGGGACAATCAGCTGGCACTGAGTAGCAGCCCCCTTTAGATGTGACTGGCACTCTAACATTGGCCTCAGCACTTAACCAACGCATTTTACCATTTACTCTACTTGCCTGGCCCCTGTAGTTATCTGAGTCTGCAAGCCCTGGGTTAACTAGTGTGATAAACATGCTGCCCACCTAAATCACACCAAGCCTTCAGAGGTAAAATTGTTTTTTTATATGGTAAAATTTATATGGTAAAATTGTTGGTGATTATGACTTATGGCCACCATCTTAATGCCAATGATATCTTGAAATATATTCATTTATTTGTCTAAGAACTGTTCAAGTGGATAGCTGCTATGTGCAATACACTGTGCTAAGTATTGTGGTAATACAAAGATTAATCTAACTCTCAAGAAGCCCTCAGTCCAGTGATGGAGATAAACTATACACAGAAACAATACTAAAAGATAGAAAATTATCATTATCTAGGGAAGAGAAGGAAAAGATTTATTTCTGCTGAAAAGATAAAATAAGGCTTCCGGGAGGAAGAAGCATTTATGCTGGGCTCTGAAGGCTTGGTGTGATTTAGGTGGTAGCAGTTGCCGGGATAGGCTGCCAAGACGAGAGAACAACACGAACTAAGGCACGGAGGCATTAAAGTATTCAGTGTGTACCAAGAATAAGGAATCATTCAGTTTGCTGGGAGCACAAGATTCACGAATGAGAGTGGTGGGAAATAAAAATGAAAAGCTGGATGAGACCAAAGCATGAAGGGCCTTTGACATAATCTATAGCGTTTAAACTGTTTCTCTGGGCCATGGAGAGTCGCTGAGAGATTTTGAACAGGAGAGAGTCAGGCTCAGAGCTGTGATTCAGAGGGAAGAGTCCAGAAACAATGTGGAATATAGATTAGTAAGCAGAGAGACTCAAGATTATTGCAATTAACTAGGTCAAAAGTATTAGGTTTCAAAAGCTAGGTCACAACAGCCAAAACAACAAGGAGAGGAATGAAGTGAGTGGTATTGGGGATGCAAAATATCTGGGATTTTACAAGCAGTTGGTTGCTGGGGATTTAAATGCTTCTGAGAGGTCACGGCATAAGTGAAGCGTTAGGAAAAAGAGTAGCATCAATGGAAGGAGGAAGGGAGCATGGCAGGGCAGAAACAGCCTTTGGAATGGGGGGCTTGTGCCCCTTTATATTCTAAGAAGGTCGAAGTGGAGGAGTAGAGCTTTAAGAGACAAGATAGGGGAATCAATGGGGCATGGCCAAGGAGGAAGCAAGGGATGGGATCAGGGCACAGGAGGGGTTACCCCCAACTACTGCTTGACAAGTGAGAGTGATCCTTATCCCAAATCAGCCACTGTCAGCCTCAGGACCGTGTTTGACAGGTAAGACACTGCGACCATTTAAATCCTCGAACACGGAGCAGCCCTGGACAATGCCTCCTTGTCTGCAGGGATGATCCTGGCCCAGGAAACCACCTCTGGGCCTCGGGCAACACTAGCCCAACTGTTTCATAGCTTCCAGATATCCTTTTCAATCTGTAATATGAAAAGTAGTTTGCTAACTAACCATGGTATGCCCCAGGTAAATGACTGTTGCGCCTCTGGTTCTTTCCCTGCCAGATTCAACTTACTAATCAGAGAGCACTCTCAACATGAGGCTCTAGAGGAGTTCTTTTATCTCTTCCCCCTGCTCTGCTTCTCATAACTGCTTTTCTTTCCTTTTTACTTTTATTCCCTATTCTTCTTACATGAGGATGTTGATGACTATAACTAAAATTTGCAGAGTACTTAACAAGTAGCACATCTGGAATTTGAACCCAAGACCCAAAGACTCTAGAGTTTATGTTAGAAGGAGCTAAATCATCCAAACCTTCCATTTAGACCCTTTGATGTTGAGGTTTCAGGGGTTTAGTCTTATCAATTTGAGTTTGAGGTATGCATGATTTTCAAGCACCACTCCAATGCTGTGTAACGACCAGCACAAAACCTCAGTGACATACAGCAATAGACATTTTTTTTTAGTTTGCAAGTCTGCATGGTTCTGCTATTCTGAGCTGGGCTGGGCTAATCTTGGCTGGCCTCACTCATGTGCCAGATGTCTGTTGTGTTTCTTAGCTAGTTACTCCTTTGATTTGGCTAGGCTCACTCATATGTGTGGGGATGGACTGGCTGTTGGCTGATCTAGGCTGGCCTCAAATGGGATGCCTGGGGCAACCAGCGCTGTTCCATCTATCTTCTTCAGCTAAGCTGGACATGTTTTTATGGTGATGACAGAGCACTAGAAACATGCATGTGCATTTTCAAGTTGCTGCTTGCATCACATTTGCTAACAGTCCCATAGCCAAAGTAAGTCACACATCCAGCCCAGATTCAAGGTGAATCTTTAGTGACAGGAATTGGAAAATCACATGGAAAAGGGCATGGATATAGAGAGGGGTGAAGAATGGGGGCTATTAACACATCAGCTATCATGAGGTGAATGTCCAAACTGAGGCTTTCTCATTTCTGTAGATTTACTACTTTATTAAAATGCATCTAAAAAGCAATGCTTTTCCATTTCAATGGCTTCTCATGGAATTTAGAGTAAAATCCAAGCTCCTTACCATGACTGCAAAGCCCTCCATTAGCTAGCCCCTGGCTTCTTCTCCAAGCTCAACTCCAACCCCTCTTCCCAGCACTCCTGTGCTCCAGCCATACTGTCCTCATTATTCAAACAAGTCAAACATTCCTGTTTCAGGGCTGGGCACATACTGTTTTCTTTACCTGGAAATCTTCCCACTCCTACATCTTGCCACTTCTTTGGCTCCTCCTTCTTGTCTTTTAGAACCCATCTTAAATATCGCCTCCTGAGAGGTGCTTCCTTCACCACCTGAACTGGAGTTTTAGTCTCCATTGCAGTCTAATGTTTGTCCTCCTTAACCCTCATCACCATTTGCAGTCACAGTTTTCCTTTTTTGCCTGTTTTTTTGTCTTCCCCCAGAGAAGCAAGGTCCAGGAGGACGGGAACCTTGTCTCTCCTGCTCACCGTTGTATCTCCATGCCTAGTACAGTGCTTGATACCTAGTGGGTTCTCAGTGCATATTTGACTGAACAAATAAATGAATGAAGGGGTGAAGATCTGGGATAGATGTTTTCTCCTAGATAAACTCTTCAAAATAGAGATCCTGCCCTCCGGACTTGGAATTCAAGGTCCTGCATCTTCAGAGACAACCCCGTGGCTTCAAACAGAATTTCTTGATACTTGGCTTATCAGTGAGAACAGTTTTTCCAGAGCAAAATTACAGAATGCCTTTCTTCTTGCTTGGTGGGGGAAGAGAGGGATGGGAGTAGGGTGGGAACCAGAGCCTTCCCATGAGCGGGTGGGAGAACTACGGAATCTGTGATGGGGAGGAGCACGTGTCCACACTGCCCTAGAGGTGGATTCAGGAGATTTGGGCTCCATCCCTGCTCTGCTGCTGTCCTGCCACGTATCCTTAGGCAAGTCTCTCAAATCTGTGTACCTCAGTTTCCTCATCTATCAAATGGGGATAATAATCCTTAGCTCACAGGATAGATGTGAGGATGAAATGCCACATGGCACAGGTATATCTCTTATCGGGCCAAGTTCAAGGCCAGTTCACTAAATATGGGCTCCCTGCTTTTTCCTCTTTCCCAAATGGGTTCCAACTGTGTCTCTTTCTTTTCCCACCTCGTCTGGAGTGTGCAACACTTGGGGCCTATTCTTAGCAGCATAGGTTTGCCAGAAATTCTCATTTCAGACCAAGAATCTGCATTTACTGCACTGAGTTTAACTTCCTGAGCAAGTGGAGGATGTTGCTCAGCATCACCCCCAAGGCAACAGCTAGACTGAGAAAAGGTGTGAACATTGGCAGACACAGGAAAACAAGGCTTACAAAGGTGTCCAACTCATTGTTCCAAGTTCAACATGCATGTGGGGAAAAGAATTAAATATATTGAGCACCTACAGGGGGTGGGCAGCAATTCTCTGCTAGGCACTTTCACAAACAGTTCCTTAGGGAAGCCTCGCAATAATGCCATTATCATTACCCATTTTACAGGTCAAGAAACAGAGGCTCAAGGAGGTCAGGTGCCTTTGGTTAGTGCTCAACTTTTATACAAATGAGCTCCTGAACGTGCTTATGAGAATTAAATGTTACAAGAGGCAAAGGCAGGGAGGCATCTTCGCAGTTACAAAACCACTATGGAATTCCTATTTCTACATCATCTTCAGTGCTATGGTGCCTATACTTTGCACATGTACTTCCATTTTTCTTTTTCTTCTCAAATGAATATAGGTTGGCCAGCTTATACTGATGTACTCAAATTGATGGTAAAAATTCACTGATATCTGCTCAATGTACCCTCTTTTGTTCTTAATGGTGTTACATTTCTGAAGTCTACATTTCTTAGTATTAATATTAAGGCTATCAATTTTCTACTTTCCACTCATTTTTATAAAGCAATAAGAGCAAAATGAAATAAAATAGCTAACATTCATTAAGCACCTTACTATTTTGTGCAATACCGATAAAAAATGTGCAGTGCATTCCCAATTGCACATGCTGCATTTTCCTGAAAAGAGAGAAATTCTGTTTTGATTAGGCATGGATAAGAACCCAATCCTCCATTTAGAATTTTGCAAGTTTAATGCTTACAGGAATTTTCCACAGACAGGTTTCTGCTTTCCTGTGTTTCAAATCTTGTTTCTAACCTACAACCCCCTTACTTCCAATGCCAGGCAGTGTAGTTTACTTTCTTAGCACCGTGTAATCTCTGGCTATGCACCTTTGGGTTACAATAATGGGTGAGTGGCACAGGGTGCTAGGAGTGTCCCTGGAAGCCACTTTCCTACACGAGGGCGGTGAGCAATAGTCTAACCATAACTGACCATCAACTGCCTAAACACCCTCACTAAACCCAAACTGTTTCCTTAAACTCAAACGCCCCTTCAGCCAGATCCCAAAAGTGCCTATGACCAGTCCAATGTCACCTGACATAAAGGAAAGTAGGAGAGAGGGAAGTGTTGTTAAAATATCTTCCTTTTGCAATTAAAAAATTGTGTATGATCATGCAATTCCATCACTAGATTAAAAGTGCTAGACAGTTATTAGAGGAAACACCTGGGAGAGAAAATGGGGAGGGAGTCAAAAGAGGTTGGGAGAGCCATCAGACAGCAATGCTGGTCTGACCCTGCATGAAGGAGAGAGTGAAGGGAGGAAGGTTAAGTGAAAGCGTCATAGACTGTTGGGCAATTCTAAGGAAAGTTCAGCAAGGCCATCAGGGCATCCTTTAGCCAAGGTCACCCGTCGGAGGAGTCCCACATGTCCCAGAAATAAGCCTGTCTTAGGATCCCTGCTGTGCTCAGCCACTGGCTGGGAACAGCCCATGTGAAACGCCATCTCACTGCCAAAGCTCCCATCAGATAGGGCAGGAGGGGAGCTGAGAAGCACATTCTCATGGCCGCCACACTTAGGGGATGGAGAGCCCCACAATTGGCATTGACCAATAAGGATTCATTCCCTGGGGTAAGGAAGGGCCCAGCCTTCCTGGGGGACTTAGCCTCTTGGAGCAGGGAGAACAAAGGTAGAATTCCTTTAGTAGAAGGAAGGAAGGGATGGCTAATGGGGAAGCAACAGCAAGGTCTGCTAACCTCTCGTCAACCAACCGCTCAACAAAGCTCTTGTTCCAACAGATGTCATTGAGCATGCTCATCTCAGCCAGCCCCGCATCAAACATGGCTGCTCTCTAAAGGCACCCAGCCCTGTCCCGGGGCCAGCAGAACACTTGCAGTCAAAGGGAGGAGAATAGCTACTCCATTTTTACTGTCTGGATCACAGTGTTTGTGATGAATCTGTTCTATCATGAAACCACCAAAACGCCCTGGTCTTAGGTCTTTTTCTCTGCCAATCGCTTGGGCCTGAGGCAGGGCTGATTTTGTTTTTGATTTTCGTGGGGGTGTGAGCCTTGGTGTCCTGGGTCTAGTCTAATTTGGCTAATTGCATGTTGCCTTTTTAAAGTCTTCCCCCACTGTTTCAATTAGATGAAGATTTCTTTGTGTTCTGCTTGGCAAATCAGGAGGCAAAGCACTTGGGTCCTTCTGGTTTGGAGGGGAAGTAGGTAGCATTGATTATGTGTGAGTTCCGGTGGGTTGAATAAATCATTTGAGTAGCATTGTCAGCCTGTTTTTGTGATTTGGAAACCAAGGAAGTATTTTAGGTGGCACAAGCCTGGATTATGGCTGTCGTCTCCTAACTGGTCTCCCTGCTTTCACCCACATCACCCAGCTCTCTGCCCAACACCCAAGATGATCCAGGTAAGATGCAGTTCAGCTCATGTCACTCAAAAATCCTCCACCAGCTTCCCAAAGTGCTCCTGGTCAAAGCCAAGAGCCTTACACTGATCTACGGGGCCCAGCATCAGGGGTCAGCAAACCACGGCCCTTGAGCCAAATCCAGCCCACTTGCTGCTTGCTTTTGAAAATAAAGTTTTGGAGCACAGCTACGGCCACTGGTTTACATGCTGTCGGTGGCTTCTTTCTTGCTACAGCAGCCAAGTTGCGACAGCTGTGATGGAGACCTCGGGGCCTGCAAAGTTTAAGATATTTACTATCTGACCCTTTCCAGAAAAAGTTTGCTGACCACTGCCCTTTATATTCTGGCCTCTCTATCCCCCACTGTCACCTCTCTGCCTCCATCTCCTCCATGCTCCCCCTGGCTCATTTTCCTCCATCCTCACTGCTCTCTGCTCTTCCTCACCCCACACTCTTCCACCTCAGGGCCTTGGCTCCAGCTGGCCCCTCTGCCTGGAATATTTCTCCAGGTACCCTAGGATTTGCTTCCTTACTTCCCTCAAGCCTTGATTCAATACTCACCATCTCACTGAGAACTTATCTGGTCCTCATTGCATGCTTTGTTTTTCTCCCCAGAAAATAAATATCTCTCTATATTAGATATTATCACTATCTGATATAAATAATCTTGTTTATGCTCATCCCCCTGAAAGCGAGGTCCTTGAAAACAGGTATTTTGTCTTTTTGTTCTCTGCTATATCCCCAAAGCCTGGAATAGTGCCTTGTGCAGAGGAGGTGCTCAGTACAGGTATTTGCCAAATGGATGAATAAACATTAAAGGCTTAGAATTTTGCTGCACAACAGAAAACCCAAACAACAGTGGCTTATCTGGGGCAGTGGGGTGACTTTACAATGCTTCTAGAGCCCCTGGCTCCTTCTGACTTTCCTCTCCACCATCTTTGGTAGGTGGCTTTGTTTCCTCCCCGTGGTGTCCTCATGAGCACAGAATGTTTGCTTCACCTCTGGCCTCCCCTTCATGCTCTAGGCTGGTAAAAGAAAGAAGTGGCTGGGAGGAATAGGTACCACCTACATTGGGAATGCCCAGGAACATCCAGCAACCTTCTGTCTGCATCTCCTTGGCCAGAACTGAGTCACCCAGCCCTTATCAGATGCAGGGGAGGCTGGGAGGTGTAGTTTTATAGCCAGGCACATTACGAAGGCTTTAATAGCAAGGAGAAAGGGGAAAAGAATACTACTGGAGAGGTGGCTTGCAACATCTGCCACATCTGGCCTTCGATTACTTTCTCAGCTGCAAGAATGGAGGTAGAACTTGGGGAACTCCCAGGACTTTGGAAAAGGGCAAAGGCACTGGAAGAATTGATGATTGTTCTTTTTTTAACCATAGGGCAGTGGCGTCTCATATTCTCCCCATAATATAGTTGCACAGCTTCCTGAACTTTCCTGGTCATCATGCTTATCAAGAGGTTTCTGTCATACTCACCATTGATTCTCAGCTCCTGTACAGCACATGGTAGGCACTCAGGAATGATTTCCATGAAAATGAGTAAGTGAAGTGAAGTGAATTCTGGGGAGTGTCTACAACCCACACACATAGGTATGTACTTGTGGGATTGAAATGCTTATGTTCCATTTCTTGCATGCCTCCTATATGCCAGTCATATCAGACCTATTTGATTTTGCCAACAACTGTAGCATCCCTATATTGTGGTGAGGATTACAGGTGTCTCCACTTAAGGAATCTGTGCCGGACACATGGTTCATTAGTGATAGAGGCAAGACATAAATACCCCAGGCCAATGGACTCTAATGTGTGTCCCTGATCACCACGATACTCCATTCATTCCTCATCAATTATCAATTTACTTTGCATTGCATGCTGAGCACTGCTTTAGTATCCATATTTCCAGTGCTGAAGAAATATCGCTCAAATCAAGAGGCTTAAATTTTGGCAAGTAAAAGGTAGTACAAAGAAATTAACATGTACATGCTCTCTTTTTCTCTGTGTGTTTTTTTCTGAAAGCTTCTAGGTAAAGAACACACCCTGAACCTTCATTATTACTTGCCTTATTTTAAATTTCTCATGTAGTTTCACTTATGTGCATATTGTTTGCAGAATGAGACTGTAAATTAGTTGAGATCAGGACATGTGTCTTACTCATTATCAAGTCCCATTCTTAAACTTGTCTGAATTGCACCACAGCTAGGACAATAATGAGTCACTGGGCTCAATATAGTCCTGGTGGATGAAACAGAGTTGGTATTAGGTCCAGGGTTTTGGGCTGCAAGCAACAAAAACCTGCCCTGAGTGATTTAAGCCCAAAAGAGATTTATCAGAAGGAGATCATATCACTCACAGAACCAACTTTATAATATAAACAGGAATCAAGAGAAGATAGACCTCAAAAAACACAGCCAAAGCCATGGCTGTTAAGCTGCCACCACTGGTACCACCACTATGGGACACTCAATTTACCATTGCTGGACACTCAAGGCTGATGTGCACTGCTAGATACTATATCAGCTAAGTTATGCCGTAGTAACAAACAGCACCAACATCTCAATGGCTTAAATGACTCAGGGTAATTTCTTACTCACATTATATATCTGTTATGGTTGGTAAGGGGCTGCTCAGCAGAGTTACCTAAGATTCCAGGCCAATGAAGGCTCCATCTCAACTCATGCTTTGGTGATCCCAAGGCTGAAAAAGAGAAGGGCATGAGGCCAATTGCACACCAGCTCCTCGATCTTCTTCGTGGATATCACACGTGCTACTTCCCCTTACATTTCATTGACCAAAGTGAAGCACAATACCATGTCTAATTTCATAAGAAAGGTGGAAGTTCAATTCTACTAAGTGCCCAAAAGGAGAGGTTTAATATTCATGACCAGCCTTGATGGACCTGCACCTCCAAGACAAATTCCACTATGTATGTTTTCTCTCTCACTAGCTCTGCATTTTGTGCCACTCATTTAAAATTCAAAATCCTGGGTGGGAGTATCCCACTGGCCAAAGATAGGCTGTGTCCAGTGCTTCATCAAGAAGGTACAGAAGGGAAGTACACGCTAGGCAGTCAGAAAGCCATAAACATCTGTGACAGAATTCTTTCCTTCTTTTTAGGTTGGAATCTAAATCAATTGATACTGCTGATCAATAAAGTCTGCTTCTATAAAGGTGGATGCATTTTAGACTGGATTCCTCAGATTTGAGCTAAACTCTGAGCTCCTCAAGGGGAAAGTGCCAAGTACGCAACATATTTTTTAAAGAATAAATTAATAAAGAAATTATATCTTATTTATTTTTATGTCCTAGGACTTACCACTAAATACACATTAGTTCAACTGTAGTTTCCTAAGATGTTTTTCTAGATAGAAAGTTGTTACTGGAAAGAAAGACAAAAGTTTGAAGGTAAAGTAAGTGTTTAAATTCATTTTAGCATTTATGGTTAAGCAGCCTCAAAAATGGCCAATGGTCCCCATCTCCTGCTTTTCATGACCTTGTATAATCCCCTCCCTTTGAGCGTGGGCTGGGCTTGCTGACTGACCTCTAATGAATAAGAATAAGGCAGATGTGATAGGTGTCACTTCTGTGATTAGATTACAAAAGACTGTGGCTTCCATCTTGGTGCCTTCTCTCGCTCTCTGGCTCTGCCGGAAGTTGGCGCTCATGTTGTGAGCTGCCCAGATGCCAGGAACTGAGGCTTCCAGCCAACAGCCAGCGAGGTCTTGAGACCTGCCCACTGCCGTGCCTGTGATCTTGAAAGTGGATTCTCCCCACTCAAGCCCTGAGATGACTGCAGTGCAGCTGGCAATTGATTTCAGCTATAAGAAACCCTGAACCAGAGACCCCTTCTGAGCTGTGCCAAGATTCTGACCTGCAGAAATTGTGAAATAATAAACACTTGCTTTTTTAAACCGCTAAGTCTTGGGGTCATTCTTTCCAGAACAATAGATAACTAACACCTTCTTTCATTCATTCAATTAATATCAGATAGGCATTAAGTGAGGCTTTGGGAAACATTAGTGAGCACAATAGACCTGACTTCTGCCCATGTGAAGTTTCAATTAATATAAACATGCTTCCCTACTGCAGGAATAAACAGGGCCCTTAATACAAAAATGTTCATCATAAATCTCCAAGAAGAGGAGAGAGAATTCAGCGAGTCCCAAGCTTTTCAACTTTTTTTTCCTCTGCATTTCATAGGGTTATGTTGTATGGAACATCCTTGGAAAAAATCTCTATTAGTTAAATGAGTAAATGAATTAAAGTTGTGATTTTAAATGCTTAAGCTCCTCTGCAAAAATTTCAGAGTATGCCCCCACTTTGTTCATTATAGGCTTAACAGCTGATATTTGCTTCTACCCCACATGCTCTTTTACTAATTTATTTAGCAAACATGGACTGATAATCTGCTATGTTGCAGCCCCTGCAAGTGCCTGACTGTTACTTCGATGATGGGTCTGCTGTGTTTCTCCTGAAGTATATTTGGAAATTCGCTAATTGTTTCACTTTGTGAGTAATGGTTTCAGCCACAATATTTGGGCAAAGAGCAAGGGAGAGAAAGAATGGAGTTGGCTAATGTTAAAATCAAAGACTTGCTAAAAGCAGTCATCTGTATTGAAGCAAAGCATTGTCCTCAAGGAGAGGCAACATAATCGGTATTGAAATAGTGCCTGAAACACATCACTGGACTGTATTTAAAATGTTTAAAGAAATCTTGGAACAAATAAGGCCCTGAAAGGGTCTTTCAAATAGAAATGAATTCTTGGCATGCTTTCCCGGCAACTACCACCACTGTCCCCACAATAACCTGCTTCAGAGAAATGAGTTGAAGTGGGGCTTTTGTCTTTGTTAATTGTCTACTATGGATCAAGTGTTTCATATGTTGGATCATAAGCATGGGGTGAAAGGAGTACCTCATTGATGAAAAAGATTGAAATGGGAATCTTATTTTGGTTTTGGTGCACGACTCCTTAAAAATTCATATGACATTCCCAGATGCAATGACATAGTAAATGTCCCAGGACCAAACTCTCAGCTCACAATTCCCATTTCTATCTCTGGAAGGCAGATGGGGTCTGGTTTGGAAATAATGTGGTGCTGGTGTTGGCAAAGCTGAGGGGAAGGTGGATTGAAGGTTTAAAAGTAAAATGTGAAGATATTACATATTAAGATAAAATATAGGATGATGTTTATCCTCTTGAGAGTAGAGCAGGCCTTTCTAACTGATCCAACTTAAAGGGAAGTATTGCCAAGCTTAACTATGAGAAAATTAAAATCTTAGGATAGGGTAAAAAAAAAAACCCCATTAAAAAAAAATGTAAAAGACAAATGGCAAACCGTGGAGAATTACCGACAATATATGACAGAAAAAGGGTTAGTATTCTAACTCTATAAGGAATTCTTAAAAGTCCATAAGAAAAGGACTAAGTTTTGGTACTTTAGTACCAAAAAAAGAAAAAGAAAAAAATAAAGAAAAGAGAAGAAAAAAAGAAAAAGAAATGATACAAATAGGGAATTCTCACAAGTAAGAAGATAAAAGACAAATGTGAAAAAAAAAAACCTGCAACTTCAGCAGTGATCAAATAAATATTAACTAAAACAAGTCATTATGTTGAGAGAGAGTGCAATAAAGTAGATAATGTCCAACCTCATTTGCTGCCATCCTGCCCTGGTTACTTGCCCCCACACTGCCTACAAACTAATTATACTACCTGAAATATACTCTATATCTTTACTCATGCTTTTCCCTCTGGAGTGAGTGCACTTACTTTTTGTTTGTCTGTTTGTTTTGCCTGATGTACTCCTACACATCCTTCAAAGCCCAACTACTATGTTACCACTTTGGTAAGAACTACCATACTCCTCGTCACCTGCCTTATAAAACTGGCCCTGGATTCAGGCTTCCTGGATCTGAATATCAACTTACTGCTTCCTAGTTGTACGACCTTGGGCAGGCTGGTGTCCACATCCGTGAAATGAGTGTAAGGGTTAAATGAATCTATATATGTCATACACCTAGAAAAGTGCCTGGCACATTGGGAGTGGTATGTAAAAGTAAGTTATTATTACACAAAAAGATGATCACCATCATTTAAAAAAATGCAATGGCAATTGGTGCCAAAGGAGTGGAGAAACAGGCACTCTTGTACACCATTGGTCAGGTACAAATTGGTATAATCATTTTGGAGGGCAGCTTAGCATCATGGATCAAATTCTTAGAATGCTTCATTGCCTTAGACCAAATTCCATTCGGGAAATTTTCCCAAGGAAATAGGAAGTCAAGTATACTCTTTTCAGAGCTGTGTACAATTATGAAATATTGGAAAGAACTTAACTGGCTCACAATCAGAGATTATTGAGCATCCATTCAGTAGAATTCTATGCAATCATTAAAGATGATGTAAGCAAAACCGCTATGAAAGGCACTGGAATGTGAACTGTTTATTACTGTATTGATGCAATTTCTTGTATGGTGATGGTCTAATGGTTCTTTGTAGGAGAATGTTCTTGTATTTCAGGGATATATGCTGAAGTGTCATGATGTCTGCAACTTACTTTCAAATGGTACAGGAAACAGATTTTGTATAAAGGTATGAGAGAGAAAGGGGCAGGGGGGTGGTGAAGGAGAGAAAGAAAGAGGATGAGTGTTTATTTTATTATCCTATCAGGTTATCAACTTCTCTGTTGGTTTTAAATTTTCAAAACAAAAAGGTAGAAAACAACATAAGAAAATATTTAAGAACAGGAAAAAGCAAGTGAAGAATTTTAATGAAAAAAGGACATTACAAATAGGTATATATAGCCTGATCCCACTTTTTTTTTTGTTGAAAGATTGGGATTAGATAATCCACCTGGTATTTATTGGAGACTTTCCATGCCAGGCCCTGTGCTAAGCACTTACATGCATCACGTAGTAGCTACAACCATACCCCAAAAAAGGAAACACATCTAAAAATCACACAGTCAGCCACTGATACTTAAACATGGGTCTTTATGACTTCATAAGACTACAGAGAAAAGAGCAGAAGGCTGCTGTAGCTGCTGACAGTGATATTGATCACAGCTAATAATGACTGATAAGGGCTGTAATGTTCAATGCTCCAAAGAAGCAGAGCAAAGGGAGGGGCCAGTTTTATAAGGCAGGTGACGAGGAGTATGGTAGTTCTTACCAAAGTGGTAACATAGTAGTTGGGCTTTGAAGGATGTGTAGGAGTACATCAGGCAAAACAAACAGACAAACAAAAAGTAAGTGCACTCACTCCAGAGGGAAAAGCATGAGTAAAGATATAGAGTATATTTCAGGTAGTATAATTAGTTTGTAGGCAGTGTGGGGGCAAGTAACCAGGGCAGGATGGCAGCAAATGAGGTTGGACAAAGACCAGCACTATTACTTTCTGACAAACATGGAAGCTGTTTTAGAAAAATGGCTCTGGCAGCAGAATAGAGCTGAGTCTGGGTAGGGAAAATGAGACTGCGGGTGGGGACACTCTGTGAGGGGCTTTTGGGAACAGTCCAGACAGGAGGTGATGACAGACTGAACCAAGATTAGGACAGCGGGAAAGAAGAGGGGAGAGAATTGAGGCATCTTCCTCTGAAAGTCTGCAGCATTGCTTTGGGACACTTCATAATAGATGCATGTCTTGAATGATCACAAATTACCTAGGCATTTACTATCTTCCCGAACCGGTTATGCACGTGTTTGTACTCATATTCCTACCTGTCCTGTTTCCTCTCTGCTTTGTCTGCTTTGCACTACAGGGAACTACCTTTTCCCAGGCTTCTTACCCTCCAGCTTTATGGTAGGTTTGGCCAACGGGAGGCACCGCCAGAGATGGAGAGCAGGAGGAGGGGGAGAGCCAGGGTTTTTCTGTCTCTCTGTCTGCCTCAGGGTGTGCTGCTGGCAGAGACTGTGTCTCATCCGTGAGTCCAGATCCTCCCAGGCAGCCCCATCCCCCATGGAGCTTGCTCCACTGTGGTTCCAGAACCTGTCACATGGCTCAGCTTCTAGGCTCTGGTAATTCCATCTCCTCCACTCGTCCCTCCAGCCCTGGCATTGGCAGTGGCTTTCTGCTGATGCTAATTCCTGGTTGCCTCCCTGTCCCGTTAGCCCCCAGCTCTCCCATCACCTCTGTAACTTCCTTGTGTTAGATTCCTTTGGAGCCAAACACTGAGAGTGGTTCCTGGTTGGAGTCTGATTGACACACTCTCCACCTAGACCAGAAGCTCCTAATGGACAGAAACTGTCTCTCTCCAGTTTTAGTGTCCCACAAGGAGAGAGAGCACAGTTGCTCAAGAAATATTCCTGGGCCCAGATTCCAATGATTATCCTCCTTTCCTCACTTGTATGGGGTCTGAAAGAACACATGGAGGAAAGGGGAAGGAGTTCTTATTCTTTCTTCCAGGTGCTTTGTTTGGGCTGCTGTGTAGTTTTCATTTAGTCAGTCAGTCAGTCAATCCCTACTAAGTGCTTGTTGCTTTTTTTGGTGCTGGGGGTATGCAGTGACCAAGACAGAAAAAATCCCTTTCCTTCTGGAGCTTACATTTTAGTAGAGGACTTTGGTGTGCTGATAAGCCGTGGAGGAAATGATGCTGGTCCAGTTTTCCCAGAGTTGTTGCCAGTAGTCTCCCCATCAGATAATCTGGCTAGAAGATGGAGACTTGCTAGTGGAAAATAACAACAATAGTATATTTATGGAGGAGATGCTGTGCGAAGACACCCATCCATCCAATTCCCAAGGCATTCTATTGAGTTCCTAGTATATGCACAGTGATGGGATTTACAGCAATAAGCAAGATAAATAGGTCCACATCCTTGTGGATTATATGGTCCAGTTGTGGGGACAGACATCAAGTAATAATATGATAAGTATAAAATGACAATCCGGGACAAATGCTCTGGAGGAGAAGTAAATGCACCATGAGAGCTGACCATAGGGAAATCTGACCTTGTCTAGGCATGTTGGTGATCAGGAAAGGCCTCCCAAGGAAGGCCAGGTGTTGGAGGGTTCTGGAGCAATTTTCATTTGCCATCTCATGGAACCCTCACAACAGAGGGTACAGAGACTCAAGAAGCACTTTCCTTGTCTTCTTACTGCTCTGAGTGCTCTTCACCGTCATCCTCAGATTTTAACAGACCAGATTGCTTGCCGTTAATGAATTTGGAAAGGAGAGCATCTCCTCCAGAGTCTGTCAGTTAAACAAACTGTCTTCCTAGATAATAACACTCATGGGGCAGCCAAAGGCTGCATTTGTAGTAGTCATCGTGATTGTTCACAAACGTTCCAGCTCTTCACCTTCTGGGTATGTGGTACGGTGGTAATTTCCTGTTCCTTTGAGTTAGGTGTTGCCACTGACTGGTTTTAGCCAATGAAATATGAGCAGAAGTGATACATGTGGGTAACTTCCAGTGGAAACTTTAAAAGTCATGATGTAATTCCAGTCTCCTCTTCTCCTTTTCCTGTCGCATCAATCTCAGAAGCATACATTAAATGGAGCTTCCAGCAGCCTGGGTCCCTAAGTGAATACTGTAAGTAGAGTAATCCTACAGACCCACTTGCTCATGTAGCCTGAGCTAAGAATAGCCTTTGCTGTTTTAGGCCACTGAGATTTAGGGATTGTTTGTTATTGAAGCATAATGAGGTGCAGCCTGACTGGTATAGGATCGTTTGTGTACTTTCTCCCTCTGCTTAGTGATGAACAACCAGCAGCTCTCAAACTGACAAGCCAGGCACATTGCATGCATTACCTTAATGAACTCTCCCAACAACCTTTTGAGGTAAGCATTATTTTCCTGGTTTTACAGATGGAAACCAAGACATTTCACACAGAGGAAAGGGTTGGGACTGGGTTTTGAACCCAGGAAAGACAAATTCTAGTGCTCATACTTTTCCCACTCACTACAGTGTTGCCTGGCACCCAGGGAAGATGAAAATTGGGTTATGGTGCTGGTAAAAGGGAGTTAATGTGATTTTTAAAAAAATGTTTTGAACATTTTCATTACTCCAAAAAAAAAAAAAAAGGAATAAGAATAAAAATGCAAGTAAAAAAGAAGAAGCCAAAACATCCCATGCCCCCCATCCCTCCCTATTATTCATTTAATTTTTGTCCCCATTCTTCTACTCATCTGTCCATACACTGGATAAAGGGAGTGTGAGCCACAAGGTTTTCACAATCACACACTGTGTAAGCTACATACTTATACTATCATCTTCAAAAAGCAAGGCTACTGGGTTGCAGTTCAACAGTTTCAGGTATTTCCTTCTAGCTATTCCAATACACTAAAAACTAAAAAGGGATATCTATATAATGCCTACGAGTAATCTCCATAATGACCTCTCAACTCCATTTGAAATTGCTCAGCCAGCCACTAAATCTTTATTTTGTTTCATATCTCTTCCCCTTTTGGTCAAGAAGACTTTCTTAATCCCATGATGCTGGGTCCATGCTTATCCCTAGGAGTCCATGTCCCATGTTGCCAAGGGGATTTACATCCCTGGGAGTCATGTCCCACATAGGGGGAGGACAGTGAGTTTACTTAAAGAGAGAGAGAAGTCACATCTGAGCAACAAAGAGGTTCTCTGGGGGAGACTCTTACTCACAATTATAAGCAGGCTTAGCCTCTCCTTTGCAGTAACAAGCTTCCTAAGGGCAAGCTTCATAATGTGCTTCTGCTTAGATAATGCCATTTACAGTCTTACGTAAAATCCCCGGGCTTTGACAGGAACAGGGTGAGTTGGTTCTGAAGGACCGTGGTTATTCTTGCAGGTCATGATTTTTGGGGGGCATTTCAGGGAGGTAGGGTATGTCAGCCAGCCACAGTTTCCTAATTGCTTTCAGGATTCAGTCCCAACTCCTTAGAATGTCCTCAGGTCCTTTAAGCTGGCCCATGCCTTCAGCCTCAACTCTTATGAATCCCATCTTCCCCCTCTGAGCTCAGCCATGCCAGATTTCTGCCAATTCTTCCAAACAACTGAGTTCTCTTTTGCCCTGGGATCTTTGCACAAGGTTTGGAATATTTTCCCTACTTGACTAATTTCTGCTCATTCTTAATGTCTGAATATCTATGCCACTTTCTCTAAGAAGCCGTCTTCGACTGGCCCTGGTCTGAGTTAGAGGCCCCTCTTTGGGACTCCTACCGTACAATGTCCCCTTTCATAGCCCTGTGGTACTGGTGATGGGAGTGGGCTTTGGAGTTGGAATGTCTGGGTTCAAATTCAGTGACTACAATTTCATAGCTCTTTGACCTTTGATAAATCACTCAACCTCTTTGTACCTCAGTTTTCTAGTCTATAAAGTGAGGATACTGTGGGGTAAGTACATGTAAAGTGCTTAGAACAGTGTCCCTGACGCAAAGCTCTTTCTCTTTAAGTATTAAAGATTATAGTGATTATCATTTTAATGGACAAGTAGGAAATCTATAGGTGGAATCTTGAGGGCAGGCAACCCCCAGGTCTTGTATACCAATTGTGTGACAAATAGCATTTATGTGCATGCGTGCTTTTCTAGGGAAAGAATTGGTAGCTTTACCAGTTTGCCCAAAGATGCATTTCCCTCAAGATATGAAGAATCATTGCAGTGAGGGCCATACTCACTCTGGGGTCTGTTCTGAAAGACCCCTCATGTTAACAGGTGCAACTTCCCTCTTGCCTGAAAAGTCGTCTTTTAGGGTTTTCTTAAACTGTGTAACCTATCCGCGCTGTAAATGATGACACCTTATGTTGACTCTGTGACTCTGCCTTACAGGAGAGATTTCAGAAGATGTGGGCACTTACATCCCTTTCTGATTTGGAGCCTAATGAAATAGGGGTGGACCCATTTATAGTCTCCTGCCTAGTAACGGAGTCCTTCACCCCCAAAGACTCACGATAGCAAAGGGATCATTGCTGAGCTTTGCACACACTGCCTCTGCATTTAGGAAACAGCTGATATTTGCAAGGGGCTTGCTTGGTAAATAGCGCAGTGAAACATACACAATCTGTTCATTCGTGGGTGTAATAGTCACACTTCCCCTTTCCTGAAATGCATTGCGCTTGCAGCTCTTTATCAACGTGCCTTTCGACTAAAGAGCTCAACAAGGGCAGGACCCAGAAGGGAAGGTGAGCCTCATGCCCTGCCCCCACCCCCACCCTGCCATCCCCAAGCAGCACTGCACATGACGGGCAGCGATAAAAGTAGTCAATACTTATTGAGTACTTACAGGGTAGGCAGAAGCCTATTCTAATTTTCTCATTTAAACTTCCAAGCCAGCCCTCTGAGCCATGTAGTATTATAGCCCCCAAGGAAAAATAAACAAACTTGAGGCATGGAGAGGTTAAGGAACTTGCTCAAGGTCATAAAACTAGTAAGTAGTGGAGCCAGGATTCAAACCCAAGTGGCATGGCTGTTCAGCAAATACTTGGGGAGCACTAAGGAAGCCCCCAACATGCATGGGTCCACCTGCAGGAGGCTGATTCATGTTATGGTTGTCAGGTTAGTTGCTACGCTTGCTCTTCAGTTTCTAGAATGCTTAAGGACAAAGTATTATATTTGTATTTTGATTGACAGGCAAGCTTCACAATGATGGGCAGAAAGTAATTTTTTTTTTTGAAAATTGCTTTATGGAGCTGGTAAAAATGATACCTGCTTATTGTAAAAAGTTTAGAAGAGCAATGAAGTATGAAGAAGAAAGTTAAGAATCACTAGGAAAAAAAGAAAGAAAGAAAAAGATAACATCAGGGATAGAACTAAAATGAACAAATTTCCCTTATAAAAATATCAACAAAAAATCCTAGCTATAGCTATGGTTTCCATCCTTTCAGACAAGTTTACATATTTACATACATATTTAGCTCAACATAAAGCATTTTACAGAAATAAGATCATACTATATGTGCTCTTCTGAAACCTATTTTTTTTTTTTTGCAATAATCAAAATTAATTTATTTTTTAAACATAATAAGCAAAAAGAGCAAGTCACAAAAGAACGTAAACACTATGGTCCATTTAGATAAATTCTGAAAGCACCAAAAGTAAACAATTCATTGTTTAGGGATATGCAGATGCTAAAATGAGCAAAAAAAACCATGGAATGATCAATCCCCAAATCATTACCCTGTTTTATTTTGTTTTTGACCCCCCAACAGGGAGGTTGGAGGATGATCACATGGGGGTATAGCATGCTTAAGACATAAGGCATTTGCAAACCATATTTCTTTACTTTGGGTGATGGTTACTTGAATACTATTAATCTTTAACTACACTTATGCATTTATAACTCTGCTGTATGCATAAATATTTACAATTATTAAATAATGAAATCAAAGACAATCCCAGAGTTAGTTCAATCCCTATATTTATCAACTATGTAATCAGACCCTCCTTCTTCACCTGTTTCCATCTTTAAATTTCAGCACTTTTGTTGAAGTTCATTTTTCTAAATGTTTTAGTGAAAAAGAAAAAAAATAAGCAATACAAGTCAAAAGCAGATCTCTTCTGTCCTAGCTAGCAACAGAGAACAGAGGCTCCAGAAGTCCAATTGGGGACCCCCTTGGATGATCACTGCCTGACTTGAGTTGTCTATGCAAGTAAGTATGTCAGGTCAAGTGAAAGTGTGATGGAAACACAGACATTTTAAGAAAACAGGGAATAAGAATGTAGCAGGGCAGAGACTACATTCCTTCTGCAAAGAAACCCACCTTCTCTTTCTCCAAATTGCTGTTTCCCACATCTCTTTCTACTTTCTGAACCTTGGGTTCTTAGCTTGTCAAATGACTGATGTGATGTTTTTTGGCAAGGCAGATGTGAGACATGAATGTGGTTGCCCTGCTTAGAAATTGCCAACTGCTTTCTTCTGTTATGACTCTTGTCTTCTCTCTTTGGGCTGAGTGATGTATGTAACCAACAGACAAAATGGTCTCATTATAGAGTTTTTGAGATTCCTTCCTATGAGCCAAAAACCCAAGTCAACCATTCTCAGTAAATTTTAGAACTACAGGTTAGTTTAAGGACACTCAGATGCAAGTAAACATGTGGAAAAAAGAAACAGGAGAGCCTAGGTTGTGTCTGATGATCTACCATCTCAACGTGGCCTGATAACATGTGATTTTTGATATTGACCTCTTCTTTCTCAATAGACCACAAGCATTCAAAGGGTGGGAAATTCATGCTGTGGGTGGGAAACTCTTCTCTCTTCCCAGTACTCTGAGTAGAAGAGTATTACCCTGGTATTATTTCTCATGTCTTCCTATTCCTGCCTGGTGACAAGGACCTTAGCCACCAGTATGGAGCCCCAGGAAGGAGAAAGGGCTGGGCTGGGCTGTATGACCTGCAACAACTTCCAGAGGCATCACTTGGTGCTGACTGTAGATAGGGGCTGCCACTGTGCCAGCCATAACACCTGTAGCTCCCTGTAAAGCTGGAGATCACAGGGCCCAGGGTGAAGGTGGCCTGGTGCCCCAATTTTGGTGCTGTGGCATGTCAGCTCCTCCCTTCTTGGCCAGTGAAAACTTGACAAATGGGATATGTGCTGAATCACAATGGAGGGAAACATTCTTTACCAGCATCACAACAAGGTTCTGGTCAGCTGAGAAGGAGGTTTGGTCATACAAGCCTTCAGTGGAGGATGGCCAATGGCTTCTGGAAAACCTCTGTTAGCTGGGAAGGCATGTGACTGGCATCTGCTCCAGAGTTCTGGTTTCAAAATGGCTGCAGCTCCTCAAAAATGTCTCTCTTAGTTGCTCTTGGGGCATTTGTCCTCTCTTACCTTCTCCAGAGCAAATGTCTGCTTTCAAAGTCCATCTGCAAAATGTCTCCATAAGCTGCAGCTCCTCTTTCAGTTCCTGTGTGTTCCTCAAAGTGTCCCTCTTGTATGTAGCAAGCTTGCTCCTTCTGTCTGAGCTTATATGGTGCTCTAGTAAACTAATCAAGGTCCCAGGTAAATGGGCAGGGAATCACAGAACTTGGCACAGCTGAGATGTTAGTATTGGGCAAGTCCCCAGGAAGAGAAATTGAGCCCAGACTCAGGTGACCTGCCATGGAGAAATCAAGCTTCATTCCTTCTCTCTTCCTTACCCAGCATCTCCTCCTGGAAGTAAAAGATGACCTGGGGCGGGGTCTCCCGGCCTGGCTACTCCCCGCCGCCATTTCCGCAGCCTAGGGGCCTTTGCCTGCTTCTGTGGAGGTCTAGGCGCCAAGGTGGTGCCACAGGAGGGGTCTTGGGGTGGCAGACGCTACCGTCTGAAACCTATTTTTAAAAATGTCTTCACTCACCAACATGTGGAAATAAAGATCACCAACATTATTCTTAGTGATTGTTTAATATTGCCTTGTAAAGATGTACTATAATTCATTTCATGGGCCTTATTGAAAGACATTCAGGTTGTTTCCCAAAGTCCTATGTTAAAAACAACACTACCAAGAGCATCCTGTATACTTTTGAATAATGCACAGTGATCCCCTCGGGTAAAATCAGTAAGTGTGATTTCTGCAGAGTCATCAGGAATGCCCTTTGACATTTTGATACATATAGCAAACAACTCTACCAAAACCTTGCCCCAGTTTAAATCCCATCAGGATATTCATTCATCAAGACTGAGTTTATAAATCTTTGCTAATCTGATAGAAGAAATCATCCCATTAATTTAATTTTTTTTGTTCATTCTATAATCTGTAATGTTTATCATCTATTTGCATTGCTTAGAGGAAAACATATAAATACATGTACATATGTACACAACTAAACAATTAGTTTTGAAGAATAAAGTTATTTATACACAAGAGGTACATCCTAGCATTACTTATAATAGTGAAAAAATACAAACACCCAAGTGGGGAATGAATATGCTAATTAAGGTATAAACATATAATGGAATATTTCATAGCCACAAAAAAGAATATTTTGTATGAATATTTAATAGCATGGCAAAACCATTATACTATCAGGCTGAAGGAAAAAGGATACAAAATAATTTACAGAACAACCTACTGCGTTAAAATATATATGGAAGAAAAAGGCTGGGGGGGGCGGGAAATAAAAAGACCAGAAGTAAACACAAAATTGGTGTTAACATTGATTATGTCTGTGAAGTTGAATTTTGCATTACTTAAATTTTCTTCATGCTTTTTTGCAGACTCTGAGTTTTTTAATAGCATGGGGCCAATATTTAACCTTTGCTTGATGTGTTTATTATTCTCAGTGCTTGGTATCACTCACCCTCACCTGCTTAACATGATCACTGATCGCTTACTTTGGTGGTTTTTTGTAGTTAGTGCTAAGCGACATGTTCATTGGGACTGGCACTGCATTTGGCACAAGATCCCTGATTGTAAGGTGTGTCCGATCTGGAAGGGGAGTGTGCCAGTTTGGATGTATTATGTCTCCCAAAACACCATGTTCTTTGATGTAATCTTGTGGGGGCAGACGTATTAGTATTGATTAGGTTGGAATCCTTTGATTGTTTCTATGGAGATGTGACTCAATCAGCTGAGTGAAACGTTTGATTGGATTATTTCCATGGGAATATGGAGCCCACCCATTCAGGGTGGGTCTTGATTTAATCACTGGAGTCCTATAAAAGAGCTCACAAGCAGCTGAGAGTGACATTTTGGGCTGCAGCCAAGAGAGACACTTTGAAGAATGCACAGGAGCTGAGAGTGGAGCTGGAACACAACCTGAAATCCGCAGACACCAGCCACGTGCCTTCCCAGCTAACAGAGGTTTTCCAGATTCCATTGGCCTTCCTTCAGTGAAGGTATACTTGTGTTGATGCCTTCATTTGGGCATTTTCATGGCCTTCAGACTATAACTTTGTAACCAAATAAACCCCCTTTATAAAAGCCAATCCATTTCTGGTATTTTGCATAATGGCAGCATTAGCAAAGCAGAACAGGGAGACTGAAGACATTGCACAACACAATATAGCCTAAGAAGAACAAAAAGCTCATGTAGCTGAGATGTGGAAAGCCTTCTAGAAGAGGAGGCATTTGACCTCAGCCTTGCAGGATAAGCAGAACTTTAACGGTAACAGTTTTTTTTTTCTTCTGACTCTGTGTTTACTGCAGAAAAAGGGGAAAATGTAGAGGGTGATGATAACAAACATTTATAGGGTTATTATATGTCAGACACTGTGCTAAGCCCTATATATGGAAAACTCATTTAATCCTTCTGGTGAGCCTCTAAGGCGAGTGGGTGTGATTATTGTGTGCATTTCAAGGGCAAGGAAATAGAGGTTCAAAAAGATTGAATGAATGACCATTGGGCATATGACTAGTAAAGGGCAGAGGCAGAACTGGGACCCAAGTTGGCCTGGTGTCAAAGAAGAAAATGAATCAATGTTAAGCCCTTTCACTTCAGTTTTTTTGTTTTTTTGTTTTTTTGTTTTTTCTCCTAGGCATGAGACTTTTTGCAGGTTAAGCAGCTGCCTGCCCCACCTAAGTGGTCATCATCCAGGCATTATCAGCACTTTGGTGGTAACTGAAGGCATTGGAGGGCAGAGGAAAGCAGGAAAAGCCCTGGAAATGAAACCCAAGGAACAGAGATGGGGATACCCAACCCAGTCTGGGCTCAGTGGAGCAGAGGCAGCACCAGGGAAAACTTCACAGCACTAGTTAACTGTGGAGATGAATCTTGGAAGATGAGAAGGAGTTTGCCAGGTGGAGAAGGGGGGAGATGGGTGTTCGGTGCAGAAGAAACAGCGTCAGCAAAGGCATATAAGAGAAAGGAGACAATATGCTAATTTGGAAAACCAGCAAGTGATTTCAGTATGGTGAGAGCATAAGGCGTGTGCATGTGTGTGTGTGAGTGTGTCTGTGTATGTCTGTGTCTGTGTGAGTTTACCTGTGTAGGTCTGTAGGTATATGTGAGTGTGTGCATCTGTGTATGTATATGCAGGTACCTGTGTGAGGTGTACTGGAGGCTAGGGTGGTGGGAGAAAGGTTGGAGAGTAAGGCATGTACCCTTTAGAAGAGGTTTAGAATATTATAGAAAAAGAGTGTGGGAAAAGAGTGAGGAGATCCTTGAAGACCAGCAAATAGGTATAAACCTTATTTAATGGAAGGTGATGGGGAGTCTGAAGTTTTTTCCAGAGAGGAATGGTAAGATTGGAGCTGGGCTTTAGGAAGATTCTTGGACTGACAGTTTTTGGACTGATTGTCCAGAGAGAAGAGGCAGGAGAGAGGGAGACCAGTTGGTGGAATATTATCATAGTCAAGGTGAGAGGTAATGAGCATGTGTTTTAGGATGGTAGCTACAGGATGATGGTGGATTTGGGACTGACAGATATGGGAAATATTGGACAACCCAGTCCATTATCTGGGAAAGTTCCTTGTTGAACATTTAAACAGACAGTTCAAAAGCATGTGCTTCCTTCACTCACACATCCATTCTCAACAAATATTTACTGAGTGCCTGCTCTGTGCCAGGCTTGTGTTCAGAGAACCCATACACTGTGGAATGGGCCCAGACATCAACAACTGCAGAAGCAGGGGGCCAGTGCTTAGGAGATCCCGGCTAGCTTCCTGTAGGAGGGGACATCTAAGCTGAGAATTCAAGTCAGGCCCAGTCACTGGCTGGTGGGGATCCCCAGGGGAATAAGATGTGGTTTTTACTGCAGTGGGTGGGGCAGCAGGTAAACAAGACAATGCCATTAGGCACAGAAGTGCAGCTAAGGCATACATGTGTGTTGTTATGTCTTTCTTTCCTCAAAAAGGAAAACTCTCCTGGGTGCAAATTTACCCTTATTAAGGTTGAGCTATCTGGAACCGCGGCCCACCAAGACTGGCAAAGTGGGCTATGAGTCCTCCCTCTAGCACATCCCCGAGCCTTTGAAGATGGATACAGACTCCTCCTGGCTTCCGAAAGGCCTAGGAAATGAACGCTGGTGGCAGGTGGCTAATGTCAGAGATTCGTCCTCACAGTAGCTTCTGTGGCCGTGGCTCCTCCACCCACCCGCTCTCTGATTTCCCTACACCCTGGGGCAAACCGGGGCCTAAAGGGGGCTGTATTCATTGGTTTGGGGATCCGAGGTGGGTATTAAAGAAAGAAAAGCGAAAAGCAAAATGCAGGGGCAGAAAGCGAGACTCAGCCAGACACCTGGTGAACCGCTGGGGGGAGTACCTGGGTGGGAGGGGTGTCGCCTGCCTAACCCACCACCCTCGCGTTCCGGTGCCAAAGCCGGGAACTCCAGGGGCAGGAACAACAGCAGGGGGCAGTGTCCGGGTCTCTGCGCTCCTGCGGTTCCCGGTATTCCCAGATCCCTGCTCCCAACTTCCTGCAGCCGCTGTCAAGGCCGGGGGCGTGTGTGAAGGGCGGGGCCACAGGGCGGTGAGGAATTAAAAAAAAAAAAAAAAAAAAAGTCGGAGAGCGAGGTAATTAGCATCCTTTGCTCCTATTGGTTCTCCACCGGCCCTGCTTTGCATACGCCCGCCCCGCTGGCTGCCCAGGCTTTGCGGGGTCTCGGCAGGGTTTGCAGCCTCCGCGGGTGCTGCGCTTCAGTGCGGGGCGGGAGGGCGCCGAGCGAGCCCCGGCCGGGAGTCGGGAGCCAGCTGCCCGCGGACCTGCAGCGGCGGCGGCGGCGTCTGGTGCAGTCTCCGTGCTAAGATCGTTGAGGCCGGCTCCCGGCACCGTCTGCACCCAGCCGGGCCCAGGGAGGAGCGGTTCAGACACTTTTTTATTTTGGAGGAACGGGACGAGTCTCAGCGTGTGCTTCCCACCCGGCCTGGCTCGCTCCTCCGTGCGTTCCCACTCCGGCCGGGGCTCTGGAAGATGACTCCGGAGTCTACCCTGAGTATTCGAGCGGCCGCGGCGGCTCGGGGAGGCAGCCTAAAGTAGTATCACTCGGTATTAGCTGCTGGTGGAAAAGTGAGCTGAGGCGGCGCGGACTCGGCTCTCCTCGCGCCCCTCAGCGCCCGCTGCTCCTCGCCGCTCCCTCCCTTCGGCTCCCCGGCGGCCGCAGCATGAAGTGGCGCAGCGATGGCCAGGAGAGGTAAGAAGCCCGTGGTGCGGACGCTGGAGGATCTGACGCTGGACTCGGGTTATGGTGGTGCGGCGGACTCGGTGCGCTCCTCCAACTTGTCCCTGTGCTGTTCCGACTCGCACCCGGCGTCCCCGTATGGCGGGAGCTGCTGGCCGCCTCTAGCTGACTCCATGCACAGCCGGCACAACAGCTTTGACACCGTCAACACTGCCCTGGTGGAAGACTCCGAGGGGCTGGACTGCGCCGGCCAGCACTGCTCGCGGCTGCTGCCGGACCTCGACGAGGTCCCCTGGACCCTCCAGGAGCTGGAGGCGCTGCTGCTGCGCTCGCGGGAGCCCCGGGCAGGCCCGGTGCTCCCCGGCGGCCTGCCCAAGGACGCGCTGGCCAAGCTGTCGATGCTGGTGAGCCGGGCGCTGGTGCGTATCGCCAAGGAGGCGCAGCGCCTGAGCTTGCGCTTCGCCAAGTGCACCAAGTACGAGATCCAGAGCGCCATGGAGATCGTACTGTCCTGGGGCCTGGCGGCGCACTGCACGGCGGCCGCTTTGGCCGCGCTGTCCCTCTACAACATGAGTAGCGCGGGCGGCGATCGCCTGGGCCGCGGCAAGTCGGCGCGCTGCGGCCTCACCTTCTCGGTGGGCCGCGTGTACCGCTGGATGGTGGACAGCCGCGTGGCGCTGCGCATCCATGAGCACGCCGCTATCTACCTGACGGCCTGCATGGAGAGCCTCTTCCGGGACATCTACGCGCGGGTCGTGTCCTCCGGGCTGCCCCGGAGCTGCAGCGGCCCTGGCCTGGGCCCCGGCTCTGGCCCCGGCTCCGGCCCCGGCTCGGGCTGTGGTGCGGCTCCCGCGGCGGAGAAGGAGCGGGAGGCGCCCGGAGGGGGAGCGGCGAGCGGCGGCGCCTGCAGCGCAGCCAGCAGCGCCAGTGGGGGCAGCAGCTGTTGCGCCCCGCCGGCAGCCGCTGCCGTTGCCGCCACCGCGGCAGCTCCGCCGGCAGCTGCTGCCAACCACCACCATCATCACCACCACACTCTCCACGAGGCTCCCAAGTTCACCGTGGAGACGCTGGAGCACACGGTCAACAACGACTCAGAGATCTGGGGGCTCCTGCAGCCTTACCAACACCTCATCTGCGGAAAGAACGCCAGTGGTAAGTGGCTGCGCGGGCGCCGCCCCCTCCTACCCGACCTGGCCAACTCCGGGCTCAAGTTTGCCTTGCGCCCCCTCTCGCGTGGCTCTGGCTACCCACTGCAGTCTTAAGCTTCTCCGGAGGGCGTTGGGCGGAACCCAACATCTTTTTGGAGCGGGTTTACCATCATCTGCGCTTAGTAGATATTTTCTGCCAAAGCTCTGTTTGTTTTGACCTTGAAGATGCCAAATTCCCGGCCCACGAGTTTGATTTCCTGGGATTCAGGAGAAGGCGCGTTCCTCTCGCCCCTGCCCAGCCTGCGTTCTTTCCCGCGCCCTCGGGGGATACTCTCAGTGTGTCAGGGTGGGAGAAGCCCCGCGGCCGTAAAGGCAGAATGGTCTAGAGCTCGCTCGCCCTAGAGACAGACACAGGGAGGTGTGTGTGGTGATAGGGTGTCGCGGAAAGACTGTTGTCGGTCCCAAGTTTTCCCGGCGGCATGTTTTGAGGGCAAGAGCGCACAGCTGATGGGTGCTGCGCAATGGATAAAGTCCCCAATTCCGATCTCCCAGCTCTGGCCGCTCTCGGTTCCCTCTCGCGGGGATCTGCAGCTGTCACCACTTGGCTGGAGGAGAGCCACTAGGGACCCCGGCAGGATGGGGGTGGAGCCGGAGTTCTGGAGGGGGTTGTCAAGTTAGGGCGTCGTTCTGCAGGTTCTGTCATTCTCTCCCCTCATCCCCTAGTTTTGGAGGCTAGAGCTGGCTGGGTTTGAACCCTGAATTCCGGCAGCGGAGGGGGTGGGGCCGGGGGCGCTTGTTTTTCAGAGCTCACCCTGGCGGTCCTGCCTGTCTGTGAAAGCCCAAGCTAGACACTTCAAAGCTTCAATTTTCCACAGGAAATGGTAGAAGCGTAACTGGAGACTAAAAGCGAAATAAAACTTTGTTGCATATTCGGCGGTTTGGCCGGAGGTTTGCGTGGTTGAAGCTGAAATGCAGTCTTGCTGGGCAGATTTCATTCATGTTGCAGCCTGTTACCCGAGAGAGCTGATGGAGAGATGCAGCGGGCGCGGCCAGGCCTCCGGGGGTGCCAAGCGTGTGCACTTGAGTGTGAGTGTGTGTGAGAGTCTGTGCGCGTCTGTGGGCATCTGTGTGTGTGCGAGTGTGTGCGCGTCTGTACGTGTTTCTATGATTGTGCCTGTGAGTGTACGCAGGAGCGAGCAGCGCGCGCGACTCCATCAACAGCCCCTCTGAAACTGACCCTTCATTTCCCGGTCTCTCTTCACCTGGCTTTGATCATCGGTGGGGGGGGGGGGGGAGCTGGGAGGAAGGAGCAAAGCCTGTATATATTTGGGGGGCGGGGGTTCGGGACTATCGCGTTGATCGAGACCCTTCAGGATCTCTCTGCTGGAGCCCTTCCCCCTCCAAAGGAAGGCCTCGGTCCCCCGCTCTCCCTGCCTGTGAAATCCCGGCTGAGGTGGAAACATCTGGGGAGAAGGCTTTGCCCTTTCCAGAATGGGCAGCCTTCAACTGTAAAACCCGGGAGCTTTAGGCTGGATCGTTCTTTGTTTGGAGCCCTACCCCCACCAAAAAGCGCAGAGGGGCATAATTTTCTTCCCACTGTGTGCTCCCACTGGCCCTGTTCTCTTCCCGCCCCCCCCCCCAACACAGTGGTCCTTAACTCCTTCCCTTTCTCTCCTAACAACTATAGCTCCACTCGCACCCGCTGCAGCTGGAGACTGGAACCCTGTTTCTCCCTTAATGCCTCCTTTGGGAGGAGGGAGCATTACCCTTAGGGACCTTCACTCTGGGAATCTGGCCACCGGGCTCCATCTCTGTCTTTGCCATTCTCTTGAAGTTGTGAATTTGTGCAAGTCGCTTTCCTTCTCTGGACTTCAGTTTCCTCATCTGTAAAATAAGGGGCTGGCTATTTAATACACTTTCCAGGGCCTCTTGCAGCGCTTTGCTAATCGGTTTTACTTTTATGATCCTTAACATCTTTTAAAGACAGCGTTTGTGTTTATCTTTTTTGGAGTAAGTATAATTTAAGGAAGGAGACCACAGAGTTGGTTTTGGGCAGGCTGAGCGAGTGGTGATTGAGTTCGTAGCCATCACAGAGCTTCCAGGGTTCCAGGCCCCTTCAATAGTCTCTTGTCATGAGATTTGCTTAATCTCATTGGGATCTTTTCACCTCTTTTCCCTGGGCTTCTTTAAAATCTCATGTCCTTTATTCAGAAGATATAAAGAATGAGTGATTAATTTCTTGGGTATCCCGAAACGTACATTACATACCAAAACTATTTTTTAAACTACTTTGGAAGGCAATCTTTCTGATCTGTGGGCCTTATTAAGGAGAGCATAGCTTCCACAATCTTTTCTCTTTAACTTAGTTACATGATGTATTCATTCATTTGCGAATTCATTTGTTCAGGAGTATTTTTTGAGTAGTTTCTACTCAAAGTGACTTGATTTTGCTGAATTTGGTTTTCTCATCTGTACAATAAAAGATTACAAAAAAAAAAAAGACATTAAAAAGGAAGAAAAGTCAAACCTACCACATCGGGTGATTAAAAGTGTGTGAAAACGCCAGCCACATAGTAGGCATAACTAACAGCTTCCTTAGAATGGTTTATTCTGACTGGTGATAATAATAATATTTTGGACATTTTGAACAGTCTCTTTCATTTCAGGGATCTCAAATCACTCCATAATTAGTTAGCAAGAACCCCCACTTCTGCCTTCCCTGACTTGATGGGTAGGTGGGTTTTCACCTTTTATTTTTCTGTTGCCCCCTCCATGCTGGTTCTACACTAAATGCTTGCTCAACAGTTTTCCTGTCCTGCAGCTGGTTGTGCTGCTCCACGGTATGGCGTCACTGTGCTGGACAACAATGCCACAGAAGAAACCCACCTTCTTAAGAACAGCAAAAACCATCTCAAGAGCCAGCCACAGCTGTGTCTGTGTTCCCAGCGCACGTTTTTAATTAACTGGCTCGATGTAAATTAAAACTTGGAATTTGGGTCAGTGGAGGGTTATTGAACAAGTTTGCCCGTTCATTGCTGGAGCGTTTGTAAATAGGGTGTTTCCTGAAAAATAAAGTACAAAAAAACAACACAAGAAAACAATGAGGGACCAACCTGGAGGCCTGGATGGCGGGAGTGGGGGTAATGGCCTTTGAATAGGAAGGAGGCCTCTAATTCTCAGTCTCCTATTATTTGTGACCTTGAGCTGTGCACTGAACTCACCTATAAATGGGTCTGATTATCATCTACCGAGAGGTAAATATAGGATAGTAATTGACTCTGGAGTCAGACACACCTGTGAGCCTCAGTTCCCCCATCTATAAAATGAGTACTGTAATGATAATAGCTATGCCTGTATAGTGCTTATTATGTGCCAGGCACTGTTTTAAGAAGTTTGCACTTTATAATAGGAAGAGTTACATTGGCTATTATAAAAGAAAACCCCCAAATCTTAGTAACTTAATCATAAATGACCATTTCTTACTTCCTAGGAAAGTAAGAAGGTAGGGTCGGAGGAGGTGAGAAGGCCATTTAGGAACCAAGATTGATGGAGATTTGGCTATCTTTATCTTCAACATGTAGCTTTCAGGGCCTTCCTTGGCCATTCAGCCAGCCACTATTTAGGGGGAAAAAGAGAGTGTGGAGGAAGGCACCTACATCAGTCACCTGTGCCCATAACTCAGTGGTCAGAACACAATCAGCCGCCTGGCCCCACCTAGATTCAAAGGGAGCTAGAAGGGCTGCCACTTCCTGGCAAGAACTCTATACCGTGGAAGAGGACCCCATTTATTTGGTGGACATTCCCTGTCTCAGCTGTAGTCTGCCCCCTTACCACCAAATATCTGGGTGCATTCTTCTCACACACAAAAGACATTCCCCTTTCCCTGAGGGACAAAACCCAAGTTACATTCAGTCACTGCTTCCGACTTGAAATTCAGGATCCTTGGGTGATGGTGAGCCTTCTCCATCGACTGAGTGTGGATCCCCATGTTCCAGGAATCCATGAACCAAAAGAGACACGTTATTAACTGTTGACCCCATATACAGTATTGGATCAGGGTGGGTTGGACAAGATAATCACAACCAAACTTTCATTTGGAAAAGGTAATAGTGGAAGATATACCCAAGTCACTGGTCCTTAGTAGTTGTGAAGTCTTGCCAAGCAGGCAGTTGTGTGGTTGTGCCCTGGCAGAGGGTGAAGTTCCTTGATTAGGTCCTGATTCTACTCTCTGGGAGGAATTTGCTTGTTCATTGTTCTCCATGTTCCTGGCTCTGCCCTGTAGGAGGATTTTCCTTGTCCATTATTCTTCTCTGCCACACCCGAGTGGGTGTCTGGGAGTGTTTTAGTTTCCTAGCTGCTAAAACAAATGCCATACAATGGGTTGGTTTAACAACAGGAATTTATTGGCTCAGGGTTTTAGAGGCTAGAAGGCTGGCTTCCCACCGGGATCAGTATCTTCTGTCTTGCCGTGAATCTTTGGGGTTCACTGGCTTTCCATCATATGAAAAATGTATATGGCGGCGTCTTCTCCCTTCTCTTCTGGATTCTGTGGACCTTCAGCTTCTGGCTATTCTCTGTGGCTTCTCTCTGTGTCTGACTTTCACTCTGCTTATGAAGGACTCCAGTCGCCGGATTAAAGCCCAGCCTGATTCAGTTGAGCCACACCTTAACTGAAGTAACATTTCTTCAAAATCTAATTTACAACAGGTCCCACCCACAGGACCAGGGGTTGGGACCTGAATATGCCTTTTATGGGGGACATGACTCAATCCCCAACAGGGAGAATGGTGTCCTTCATAACCGGGTTCCTGTTCTTAAACTTTTAGGGGCCCAAGGGTTGTTTCAATGCTGTAACAAAGACTTTTAAAATCGAGGTTTATAGATTTTGACAATACAACTATCCTAACAGTTTAGCAGGATTTTTATCTATGGCTTCTAGTGTGCTAGTAGCCACACCCAAAGGTATTTCCTAGACCTAATTCTCAATCCCAGATTATTTCATTGTGCCCTTACCCCATACCTCTCTTTCTCTCTCAACTAAATGGCAACTTCCCTAAACTTCCCACCTAAGCCATCAGGCTTATTCCCTTAATCTTCTCAGTCTTTTCTCTTATTGTTTGGGGTTTAGAAATAGTTTCTTTTCCACCTATGCATCATTGCTTTCCATTTTCACTTGCAAACTGGCTAATTTGGGCCTAAGCCCATCTCTTCCTCCAATACCTTGCTAAATTCAGCTGGTGGCAATCAGCAAACTTGATTAGGATTCTATTTTCCAACTTCTTTTTCTAGAGCTGGAGACTTAGAAGACATGAGTTCTGCCTTCTAACTTAGCATAGATGCAAGTTTAACCAAACATTTTTACCACTGCATAACATGGGTCTCCAGTTTTTCCAGCCTCTTAATATTTTTATCTATCACCTGACTTCTAAGCCAATGCCGCATAGTTTAAGCATCCCACTTCTGGTACCAATTTCCGTATTAGGGTAATGCTAGCTGTTAAATCAGATAAACCATAAAATCTTAGTAAGTTAATCCGATCAACATTGTTCTCTCATTCATGTAGAATTCAATTGATGTCAGGGGAGGTAGATGTTCTGATTGGGTCATATTTCAACCCAGGCAGTCTGGTTTGGGCTGCTTCATAGAGTTTTGGTGAGGATTAAGATAATATAATGGATGCAAATGCTTTTCCTGGTACCTCATTCGTGGTATGCATTTACTGTCTGTTATTTTCTTATTTTATTTTATTGTTTGTATCATCCTATACTGGAAATGGGATGCTATACAGATTAACAGTGAATAGGTATGATGCTCTCAGGGAAGGGCAAAACGTGAATTCAAAAGAGGGGGTGCTCCAGACAAATGATCTTATCCTTCTGTTTTCTCTCCTCCAACCTCCCCAGCATTTTATCCACAATTGCTGAGCCAGGTGCTGTGCTAAGCCTTTCACAGTGTCTCATTTAATCTTCACACTCTTCTTTTGAAGTGAGCATTTCTTAGCTCTCTTTTACCGAGGGGGAAGCTGAGTTTTCAGAAAGATTCGGCCGCTGGTTCGAGACTGCACAGCTCCTAAAGTGGTGAGGTTGGGATTTGGGCTCCAGATTTTGTGCTCTGAGCTGCAGCAGAAGAGTAGTGAGGATGGTAGGAGGATCCTGAAGGGATACCAGGGCAGCCTGAGGAGGGTGTGGAGGGGAAGCCAGGGCCTGCCTTGGTGATGGTGGTTATGGGTTGATGATCATTCGCATGTGTACTTTGTGGTCTTTGTCTTTTTTTTAGCTCCCACTGACTTTCCCCTCCTTGGCTGCCCTGTGAGTCATTGCCCAGCCTTCCCTCCCAGGGCACAGTGCAGTTTCCTTGGCCAAGGCCCCGAGGCAGGGACTGGCTTTGTAGCCTCCAGGGGGCAGCTCTGTCCACACCCTAACTAGCTGGGTAGGTGAAGTATGGGCCTTCTCCCTAGCAGAGCTGACAGTGGAAAGCTCCTCTCAGCACAGTGGAGAATTTGCTCTGGTTCTACTGAGGTGGAGACTGAGCTGGGGTTTTCTCAGACTCTCGAGTCAGAAGGACCAGAGTTCAAATTCTGGCTCTTCTACTTACAAACCAGTGACCTTGGGTGAGCCTCAGTTTCCTCATCTGTTAAATGAGGAGGATGGTAGTACTCCCTTATAGGGTTGTTGAAAGGATAAAATGTGTTAATTCATCTAAAAGTCCTAAAAGTATCATTGGATACATTATAAGCACTGAATGTCTATTAGCAATTATTATTTATCATTATTGAGTGCTTATAAAATACCACCCTTTGCTTAAAGATGTGCTCCCTGAACCCAACATCATTTACTGAGTGAATGAAAGGCTTTAAATAGTCTACCAATAATCCAGCTTCTGGAGTTTAATCATTTACTAGCTGTGTGATGTTGGGCAAATTACCTGACCTCTGTGTGTTGCAATTTTCCCCTTTGTTAAATGGAAATAATAATAACATCTAATTCATAGGACTCTTGGGAAGTGCCTAATACGTGGAAAGTGCTTAATAAGTGTCAGCCACTGTTGGATTTTATTATATTCATTGTGATTATTTCTATAGGCACACTGATTGCTAGATGCTAAGCAACATGGTCCCTGATCTGTTGGAGCTTGGAGACCTGTCAGGGATTTAGTTTATTCATCCGATTATCATTCAGATATAAATTTGCAACTCTTGACAGTTGCTAAAAGGACATGTGCATGGGGCTGTAAGAGTGTTTACTGAGGCCTTTGATTGGTCGGGAGTAACTGGCGGCTTCACTGAAGAAATGAGGCTTGTGCTGAGCCTGACGCATGGCCAATTTGGTGGAGAAGGTAGGAAGGACACTCCAAGAGCACAAACAGCATGTGCAAGGGGCCTGTGGAAGAAGAGAGATTGGTGAGAATGAGGGGAGTAGGAGAGAGGACTGAGTGGACCCAGGTAGGAGCTGGTATCCACCCCCATCTTACACAAGAGGAGTATGAGGCTCTGAGACATTTAGTAACTTGTCCAAAGTCACTGAGATGGTAAATGGCAGAGTAAGGATTTGAACTCAAGTCTGAGGGGCTTTGATTTCTACCTTCCTCCTACCATGCAATGCTTCATTCCAAGAGAGCCTCTGGATCAACTCTCACATTTTACAGATGGGGAAACTGAGGCCCAAAATGGGACACAGCCTTGCCCAAGGTCACATGGCTGAACTGGAACCAGTATCCCAGGTTTCTGGATTCTTAGCTCATCTCTCGTGCATTGTGATGCATTGTCTTCTCCAAACCAGATCACTCCTGGGAACAGAGTTGGATGAGAGAATGCGTTTCGATGGCAGTTTGGGGATTAATTTATGACCTGGCTGTAACAGCTCTGGTTTTATTATACATCTCACAGTAAAATAAATGCTAATCTGGAAGCACAAGGAGGCCCCCATTAGATTGTTGCTGAGCCAATGAAGGCGGTTACTCTGAAGATCAGGTGTGCTAAACACCGAATCAAATTATCAAATCCCCAGTGCATTAAAATCTGAAAGCAAATCTGAGAAGCAGCACAGAACAGGAGCAAGTGAAACAAAAACATTGCCTGCCTTAGAGGCTGAGGTTGCATGGCTTAACTGGTTTTTTTTTGTTTGTTTGTTTGTTTTTTGGTGGCATGTGTCATTGTTTCTTCCTAATCCCAGCTCACAGTACTACCCAGAGAGTCATGATGCAGAGAGCATGCAAACAAAAATTACGTTTTCTTTCTCTTATGTCTCTGAGAATTTCAAGAATTGGGGAGCAGCCACAGCCTTTCTTTCCCTAATCCCCATTCACTTTTGGGGCCTGACTCATCCTAGTGAGCAAAAACCAGACCCGGTTCTTGCCCTCATGGAGCTTGGATTTAGTTTTTTCACAAGTAATCATATAGATGGAAAACTGTACCCATAACAGTTGCTGCACAGGAGAGGGGCCCCCAGGCCACGTGAGGACAAAGCCTCCTCAGACTGTAGGGTGAGGTCCAGGGTGGTGGGTCAGCCACGGGACCCCAGGCATCTGGGGATGGGGAGTTTCCTTTGTCAGCCTCCCCCACCCTGGACGTGGTGGGGAAGCCCACGGGGTGTGGGGGGGTTGTTCAGGCACTGGTGTGCGAGGAGCTGAGTCTCCTTCCACACTACAGCCCGTGGCACCAAGGCAGGCAGGGAGAGGACAGCGGGGACCGTCCTCTGCACGTCAGCGTCTGTGACTCCTACATCGTTTCTTTCTAGAAGCCTTGCCCCTCTCCCTCCTAGTCCTCCAGCTTCCTTCACTCTGCAGCACTGATTTTGGGGCCAGATGATGAGACTCTTACGTCCTTTATTCAGATCATAGGTGCAGACATGACGTAGGTGAGAGGCTGGAGGCTCTGTCCCAAGGAGCCAGGTGTGGGGGACCAGCAAGGGGGAGGGGCACGGCCTCCCCTCCCCCCCCCACTTCTCCCCACCTGGATCTTCTACTGTTGCTGATTTGGCTACTGTTCCCAGTTTTCTTTTCTCCCAACATGAGCACTGTGGATTAAGGAAACAGACCAAGAGCGGGCTGGCGGTTTCATGGCCTCCCGTAGCCCTGTCATGTGGAACTGTGTGGGGCAGCTGGGAAGAGGGGAGCCTGTGACGGGAGGTGGAAAGCTTCGGCTCAGGCCAGCAGTGGGGTCCCCTGATCTCGCTGAACCTCAGTTCCTTCATACAGGAACCGGAAATGATAATCCCAGCTTCTGATGCCTCACAGAGTTGAGGTGCAAGTGTCCAGTGAGGCAACACTTTGGAAAACTGAAAGGCCCAGCTCTTAGTCATGGCAAATAGCTAAACATTAATTGAGTGTCTACCACAGTCCTGTTTTAAGTAATTGAGAACCTCATCTCAATACATTCTCACCACCATTCTATGAGACAGGTATTATTATCCCTGTTTTACTGGCAGAGGGGGTTCAGACACTGCCTCATGTCCCACACTCTCCACCATGCCCTGAGGAGGGGACACGGGTTGTGAGAGCAATCCCTGAAGGGAGGGATGACAAAGAAGTATTCGCAGAGCACACAGGGTTAGTAACCTCACCCCTGGCAAGAGCAGAGAAGTAAAGCGGCTGGCCCAAGATCGCAAGGATAGTCAGTAACTGAATTGGGGTTTGAACTCAGGCAGTGTTGCCTCAAAGCCTGAGCACACGTAAGGGAGGAGGGAAAAGACAGTGAGTCTCCCTGTGACATGCTGTGACACGTGGAGCAGCCCCACTCCCCCGTTTACCCTTTTGAAGGTGGGCTGCACATCTGCTGCCGAGTTTCCCAGCAGCCTGTGCAACGGCGTGATCATGAGCAGGTACACAGGCCAGCGTGTGATGGAAGAGGGGAATAAATGAGTCGCTGCTTAGGCCTGGAAGAAAATTCTCTGCAGGAGACTACAAGCAGTTATTAAGCTGCACTTAGTGACCTCACATTTCAGTGCATGGTTGTTAAGGGGTGAGTCCTAAAGTACCAAGAAACAAGGAAGAGCACCTCCTTTTGATTTGTGAAGCATCTCTCCCTGCTGCCTTGCCCCGCCCTCATTCCTCATGAAGGACCCGATTGTTTTGATGTGTGTTTAAGCACAAGGTCAGGGGCAGCACCACTGACCTGCTGCCCCGTGTTCTGGAAGTGGGTCTTGGGGTCAGAAACTAGCACTGAAGCTTATGTCTATGTCACATGCTTCTGTAGAGATGATACGAAAAATTTATAAATGTTCTTCTGGGACAAAAATAAGGTGCTTTTGCCCCATATCTGCAAACATAGTCTCCAGCAAGTCCCAGAGGTGAGTTTGGGGAGACAGGAGAGAGTTGAGTGGGGTTTGGAGAGATTGGCACCAGATAAGACAGTGCTTGGTTTAAGGACAGAAGAGGCCACTCTAGGACAAGTCCCTTGGGCAAGTGGCTTAACCTCTCTGGACTTTAGTTTCCTCATCTGAAAAGTGAAGATAGTAGTTATGCCTGTTTTACAGGATTGTTTCAAGACTCAAAGGAATCATTGACATGAAGGTGCTCTGTGAACTGTAAAATCAACATTCATTCATTCATTCAACAAATATTTATTGAGAGACTACTGTGTATCAAGGCATGATTCTAGACACTTAGCATTTATCAGTACATAAACAGACAAGAATCCATGTTTTCATTCTAGTGGGGGGAGACCATAAACAATTACTTATAATATGCAAGTAAGCAGTATAAGATGTTAGAAATTGACACCTGCCATGGAAAAAACAGATCAGAGTAAGGGGATTGGGGAGGGATGGGCATGGTGGGTTGTAATGATGAACAGTGTGGTTTGGATGCCTCACTGAGAAGGTGATGTTGGCACAGAGGGGAGGGCAATGAGGGAATTGGTCATGTTGGTATCTGGGGGAAGAGTGTTCCAGGCAGCAGGAACAGCTAGTGCAAGGGCCCCAAGACAGCCAGAGCAAATAAGCCACTGTAGTGGAGAAAAGTGAGTGAGCAGAGTGGGATGGAGGTAAAAGCAGAGACTCACAGGAACCCTGGGGGAGGAGGTCCTCAGACTGTGGTAAGGGTAGACTTCAGCTTCTATTCCAAGTGAACTGGGAAACCATTGCAGGGTTTTGAGTAAGGATGGGAAGTCTAACTTAGAATTTACAGGGATCACTTTGACAGTGGGTTGAGAATGGACTCCAGGGAGCTATGGTGAGGTCAGGGAGACTGGTGTGGAGTCTCTCACAACAATCCAGGCAGGAAGTGATGGTGGCTTAGACCGGCGTGGTAGCAGCAGAGATGGGGTAAGAAGTGGTGGGATTCTGGCCATAATTAGAAGGCAGAGTCAACAAGATTTCATGGATGCATTGGGTGTGGGGAACTAAAGGAGTCAAGGATGACTCTGGGTTTTTTCGTCTGAACCACTGGAGAGGTGGAGCTGCCATCAACCAAGATGAGGAAGATTGCAGAAAGAGCAGGTTTGGAGATGAGGGACAGATCAGGAGTCCCGTTGGGGACATGCTGAGCTGGAGATGCCTTTTAGACGTGCAGGTGGAGACATCAGCCATGCAGTTGGATAATCAAGGCCGGTTCTCCTGGTACACCTGGTGGAAATTTGGGAGCCAGAAGCATATGGGTGGTATTTAAAGTCATGCGATTGGACAAGGTCACCAGTGGAACGAGGGTAGAGGGAGAAGACGAGAGGTCCAAGGACCAGGCCCTTTCTTGGGTCAGGTGGAAGAGGACGGATAGGTGAAGGGGACTGAGAAGGAGCAGCAGTGAGAAGAAGAGCCAGGAGTGGGGTGCCCTAAGGGTCAACTGAAGAAAGTGCATCTAGGAGGGGACAGTGGCCAATGGTGTCCCATGGCCTAGGAGGCAGTTGCTACTACTTCACCTCCTGAGCTGCAGGCCTTGGAGACTGTTTCAGGCCAGGGAAGAAGCAGCTCCCATGGGAACCACACCGACCTTAATGAACCACAGGGTGTTTGCAATGTTTTTCAAGGGGATGGAGGAAAAGGGGCCTTAGTTTGTCATCTACAAATGGGAGGCATTGGGCCAAATGGGTGGATTTTAATCTGGGCCTTGATGAGTCTTGGGGCTCAGTAGAAGGGCCTAGGGATCTCCTTGGGGTAAGGTTGGGAGGCTTCCCACTCCCACCCTACTCACACATTTTAATAGAGTTGTTCCCCTTTTACCTGTTTTACGTATTGGAATTTTGCATAAGATGTTATTTGAAAAAGGGATGCTAATGTCAGACAAAGTTTGAAAACCAGTGTCCTGGATGATTGGCAAGGTCCTCCCAGCTCTAACTTCCTGGGAGGCTCCGGCCACGCAAGGAGCAGGAATCCTACAGCATGTCTGTGGGGGAGAGTGTACCCACTAATGCTCAGGGAAGAAGCTGCGTGAGGTGGGGTGACAGGGGAGGAGGGGGGCGTCTGTGCTTGGAACCTCGCAGAGCTCCGGGACCAAAAGGGATGGAAGAGAGAAGAAAGGGAAGGAGGGAAACCAATATTGGAAATAAACTGACCTGGAGAATTCAGGGCTCAACAGCCAGACTAAGTCAAATATGACTGTCCTCTCCCTCTCCCCACAATTATTAGCAATTCTGCTGCTTTCCTGATACAATACTCTTTTTGTTTCCCCTTCACTGTTGCATTTCATTGCCCAGGTGGCATTTCTGATACAATGAAGCAGAGGTGGAACTCATCAAAGCTGTCTCTGATCCAAAAATAACCCTGTCCAGCCAGACACTTCCCAATAATCTGTGCCAAATTGCTTGCTTTCGTTTGTCAGAGTCGGCATAGTCAGCTATGGGCCTCAGGTCTGAGATTTGAAACTGGCTTGCCTCTGTACCTAAAGAAATATTTTTTTTCCCCTAAGAAGTTTTGGGGCAAAACCAATTTTGCATAGAGAAACAAGGTCAGTCTTGAATTCCTGCATCCTGATACAGGCAAATGGTGACTTTGGGATGTTATGACTCGTGTTGCGTAAGATATTTACTCACTAAAATGCCCTCAAGAGTCTGAGGTCAGACAGCCTGGGTTCAAATCCCAGCATCATCTCTCAGTTAATAGACTGTATCTATTTGGGCAAGTTCTCTTTCTGACTTTCAGTTTCCTCCCCTCTAGAAGTGCCCACTTCGTAGTGTTTTGGGGGATAAAATGAAATGATATCTATAAGCACTTATTGCCAGACAATGAATGCTTGATTCATATTAGTTATTATTGTTGGGCATGTCGTTCCCAGTCATCTGAAACCTCCATTATAGCACCATGTTATACAGAATTGTTCACTGACTTGTCAATTTTTGCGTGTAAAGATTGTGTCACCAGTACAGGATCCGGCACCTGGTAGGCACATAAACCTGTTTATTTAATGAATGAATGAAGCCACTAGAATATAAACTCCACGTGAGCAGGGTTTTTGTCTCTTTTATTCACTCCTTTAACCCCAACAGGATGGTGCCTGCACAGAGGGGCCACTGACTAAATGTTTGTGGGCTGCTAAATGAGCCAGAAATCCATGAGCTTCCCTAATCGGCAAACCAAGAGCCCGTAGCTAACCACTGGCTAACTGGCTGGGAATCCCCCTCTGCCTTCCCGAATTCTCAGCCCTGAAAATCTCTCCTCTTCAAAGCCTGCTTCTCTTTGAAGAACAGAAGAGAAATGATTGCTCATTATTCCTTTGTACCCACTTTCTGCCTGGGAAACTGCACCTTACTCTAATTCAAAGTCGGAAGCGCTGTCTGCCCAGACCCTTGGATCTTTGAGCAGAAGAAGCCTCCGCAGTTCTAGTGCAGCCCCACTGCCCTCAATGTGGTTGGGCATTGGGCGGGTTTTGCAAGCCCGATCTGGAGAACCCAAGGGGTTAATAGATTTGTGTGGGGTCGCACAGCCACAGGCAAACGGATGAGTATGGCAGGTCATAGAAGGTCCTGATTTTAGAGGTGGGAAGTCCCCACTTCCCAGTTGGGTCTTGACCGCAGCCCCCTGAATTCCCAGGTTGGTGTGGCTCTGTGATGCCATGCTACCCCAGGAGAAAAGTAACAAGGCTTTGTTTTCTTTCTTTAGTTGTGATTAATGGCAGCTCTCATTCACTAAGGTCAGCTGTGTTCCAGACTTGGTGCTGAACACTTTCCCTGTAGTATCTCACTTAATCCCTCCAACAACACAAAAGAAGTCAGTGCTCTTTTATTAGTTCCGCTGCACAGGCGAGGAAGACGACACAGAGAGGCTAAGGGACTGGCGTAGCCCGGGCAGAGGAGCTGGGTTTCCAACCCAATCCTGGCTCATCCCCACCAGGCTCCCCCGTTAACTGTGTTGCCTGCCCGCAGCAAGGGCCCCACATGGCACATTAAAAATTCCTTATGATAACACTAAGACTGTGTCTAGACAGTGCTGAGGCAGCTGGTCAATTCTGTGGAGACACAAAAAATATCAGCCAGTAGGTGAACAATCAATTAATTTAATCAGATCAGCAATGTGGAATTATCATGATAAAGCTACCACTTGTCTCATCTTCTCCTTTTTTTCTGTCGTTTGTTGTCCTGTGTGGTCTGCCTCCATCTCTCCTTCTAGTCCTTCATTCGGGAAATAGTCCAGTGCTCACGAAGTGCCAGACACGGGTCTAATTGGAAAACCACACACCCCTGCCAGTATTAAGTTCTGTTTTGTGATTGGAAAGACCAGAACATCGTGACACATTGATTCAAAAACATCATCTGAGCTGGTTTAACCTAATGTTTTTATCGACTAACTCAGGTCTGCCTCTACCTCCCCCTTCCTAGAGAACACGTTTTCCTGCCAGTTAAGTGGAACTGAGGGAAGGGGCCCTGGAAGTCAGGAGGAGGGAGAGAGGCTGCTTACAATTTATTAAACTTTTCTTACTATCATTTTGAACCCCCAAAGCCCTGTTATTAATTCTTTTCTCAATTATTTCTATTAATATTCATAATAGCCTTATGTAGTAGGGTGCGTAGGTATTAGTCTCCTAATTTTGCAGAAGAAGAAGCTGAGGATGGGAGAGATGAGGTGTCTTGGTCCAAGTCACCAAGTAAGTGGAGGCACTGGGCATCTGGCCTCTGTGTGTGACTCCTAATCCAGTGCTCTTTTTGTGCCCCACCCCCACCCCATGCTACTCTTTTCGATCGTTGGTGCTCAGATGCTTTGGGAACCTGCATTGAACATCCCAAGGCAGGGGAAGAGTACACAGGTCCCCATATGAAGACAAATTGGGGCATGCGTGTTACCCCAGCTTTTAGACTCTCAAACTTTCAGAAATATGGGGCTATTGTGCCCTTCCCCTGCTGCCTCATAAGGCCTGATAGAACTTTAAGTCTGACCCTCAGCCCTACCCTTCCATATGTGGCTGTGGGAAGGGAAGGGGCTCCTCATGGGTCCCCCAGAACATTTTGCTTTGGGCCTCAGATCCTCCTACTTGAAGGCAAGGAAGCTTGTGGAATGTCCACTCAGAAACGAGGGGGAGGACTGAGGAAATAACTTCTGGAGCCAGCTCTCCATTGGCCCAGGGAGAATGGGCTGCCGCCCCAGGCTCTGTGAGCTTTCCCATAACGGGCCTTTCTGGAGGAAGCTGTGGCCCAGCCTGATTAGGCTCTTTTCGAAGGAAAACACAAGTTCAGGACTTCACAAAGCACAGGGTGCCTCAGCTTGGCTGAAAATTCCATTCTGTGCCCACACAGAAAGGGTGCCCTGTGTTGCACCGGGTGCTTGAAAAGATGGGGTGTGCCCGGTGGGAGACATGCTTCAAGACTGGTTTCCATCATTTTGGTTTCACTTGGCCAAAAGTTTCCCATTAAAAGGACAATCACAGCCACAAATCTTTGTGTATTCCGCTCACAGGGTCTCTGTTATGGTTCTTAATCACTCATCATGTTTTACTTAAAGCAAAATGAGTTTTCTATGAAAGGAGAAGTAGGAGGTTATTGATTGTACATCATATATCAAGGAAAGCTTCAGTTTGTTTTCATTTGGGTGAAGTGATGGGGAAATAATTGTTACTGAAGCAGCACCCTGGACACAGGCAGCTGTTGCGTTTGTGCATGTGTGTGTGTGTTTGTGCACCTACATCAGCTCAGCAAAACTGTCAGAACTTGCCATAGCATCTTGCTGAGTTTGGGTCGACTTTGGATAGCCAGGATGTACAGACCCTTGCCTCGTTACCATTTTTACCATGGAGTTACCACCCGACATCACACCCAAACACATCCCCAGTGAATTCTTATATATGGATGTAAATATTTTATGGTGATTTTGCTTTTGAAATTATTTTGTTGTGTGTGTCATACTTATTTTATGGTAGGCTCTGACTTCTCTGCCATCACTGTATAGCGTCTGGAGTTCTTAACAGAATGAGAAGAAACTAATCATACTTTTCTCCCCCCAGACATAATTGTTATGGGATGCTGAATTTAACCACTCATGATGTTGACACCATGTTAGGGGCTTCAGCCATTTAATTATGCAGCTATTAATTTTGGCTTTGCAGTTTTCTTTACATGTTTTGGAACTGATCATTTTCTTTTTAAGGCATCAGATTATTTTTATAAGCCCAAGAATAGCCCACAGGCCCTAGGAATTGAGTTGCCTAGTGGGTAAAATGGTCCTGTGCTTATGATGTAAAGAAATTGAGTTGAGATTGGCCTCCAGAAGTTCACTCTGGGTTTCAGTCCTAGACTGAGGCAACTCGCTAGCACACATACAGACACACTCACACGCATGCAGTGCATTGTTGGGATAATTAGAATCTAGTGCAAAGTTTAAACAACACCAGACAGTGAGCCCCTCTCCTGCCTCTCCCCAATTCTCTCTGCATGGCACCGTGTGTTGTCCATGAGTTTGGATAGGAAGTTTTGTTTTATGGGTGTGTTTGAACTCAAACATCTGGAGACGTGAAACAGAAAGATAGTTGGTGCCTGCAGTGTGGTTCTTTGCTTTAACAGCTCACTGATCTCTTTTCCCAGAGCTACGCTAAGCGTTGGAGCAGCCCTTGGGGCTTGCTCACATGGCCAACCTTCCCATTTTAGAGCAAAGAAAAAATAAGCAACAGGCAGAGAAAAAGTACTCCTGGGAGATTAACCAGAGACCTCCCAGGATGGGGCCCTTTTCTAGCGATGTCATTTCACAATCTGTGTGTTCCTGAGTGTGTTTTTGAAGATTTGCCAAATACTTTTAAAAATCGGGAATCTGGTGAAGAGAAGCAGAAGGGCAGTGCCGAGTGCCCATTCTTGGCCAGGCTGTGTTGGTGGCCTTGAGAGGCTCACACGGGTTACTCAGATAAAGGATGATGCAGAGCACAAGGGAGGTTAGAGACGAGGGGAGGTTAGCAGTGGGCTGTGGGAGGGGCCGGGGCGCAAACTCCAAGCCCTGCAGCAGGTGGCTGGATGCTCTGTGACCACCTGCCCGAGCTCGGTCACCTCCGATAACTGGGTCATGCCCGCTGCAGGTGTGGACCGGGATTGAATAACCGTGTCCTTGTCACTGATGTGTGGTGCAACATCCATTCCCTTTCATGCATAGTTCATGCCTAGTTCCATTTCATAGTTCATTCATAGTTCCCTTCAGCAGGTGCTTATGAAGCATTTCCCATGTGGCAGGTTTTGTACCAGGAGCTGAGGATACAGCAGTGAATGGGAGCATCATTATTCCAACTTTGTAAGGCTGCGCAGGAAATGTAAACATTGACCAAGGAATGATAACCATGGGAGCATAGAATGCTGTGGGCCTCAGTTTCTTTCTTCTGTAAAATGGGAGTGTTGGATTAGTCAGTGGTTTTTAGACTTAGTAGTGAACTCTTTTGTTTGGAACACAGTCTTTGTTGGGAGCCTCAATATATGAAACATGGGAAAGCAGAGTTGTTCTGAGGTTTAGCAGTGGGTGGGAGCCAGAGCCCATCAGCGTCCCCTTTATGTGTGGTACCCTATGCCCTATGGAACCTACTTTGCAAACCACTGGGTGAGATTATCCCTGAGGAGCCTTCTGGAAATCCATGCTACTCCAGAACTCTGTGACTTCCTGGGGTCAGAGGAGGTCTCTTCCATTCCAAGCCACCACAATCCTGTGTCTGGAATCCCAAGCCCTCATTTGGATCAGGGCTATCCTTCTTGGCACTCAGATGTCAGATACACACTCCTTATATTTCTTTGGGGGGTGGGGGGAGTATGAATGCTGACGCTTCCATCCAAGGAGGCTGCCTTAAGGAGTGGAAGGGAAGAGCAGGGGGGATGTGTCTCGGCTTGCTTCGTCCTGCCGGCTGCCCACAGTGGCATTCAGCCGGAGGGGCTGTGATAGTGCTGTCATCCCATCAGCCACACTGGCCAGAGCCATGAGCCTTGCTTCTTCTCCACTCAGAGTCAGCCACGGTCAGCCTCCTTGCTGGAGCCCTGCCTCAGTCTCGCTTTCCACCCCCTCCTCCTCCAAGCCCTTCCCTCCTGACCCCCCAGACCAGCCTGACTCCATTAATTCTCGATTGTCTGCAGGGCCAAGCCCAAGCTCCTCATCTGGCACCCCTGAATCTTGCCAGAATGGAACCACTTCTCCTCCCAGGCAGAGCTCTCACCCTCCCCTGAGTTCAAGCTTCTGCTCAAGTTATTTGCCTAACTGGGATGGCACCTTTCCTCTCTTATAGCTTCACACCTGCAAAGCAAGCCCCACATCCTTCCAAGGGCTGTTCCAGGCCTTCCTTGAAAAGCCATATGGCAGTTGCTTGCTATCCGTTTCACAGCTTGAAAACCTTTTGTCGTGGCTGTGAACCTTTTGTCGTGGCTGTGAACCACCTCCCATCAGACCCTAAGCTCTTTGAGGGCAGAGTCTGGATCTTCCAGTTCTTCTGTGTCCGTTTCCCTGCCCTGCACTCAGTGAAGAAGCCTCTTGGTCAACACTCCCTGAATTAGAGCACAAACACAGGCATTCATTTGAAGTATTCTGATTGCTGAAAGTGGCTGGATGTGAAGGCACCATCCTGAACTAATAAGAACACTTGATTTTAATGCATTGGTTAATCTGATATCAGCTGATCTATGGCTGCTAGTGTCATAAACCAAACTAACTGTGGCTTAAACAAGGTATGGAGACTGGTTTTCTCTCTCATAACAGTCCAAGGTAGGTAGGCAGTTCAAGGCCAAAACAGCAGCTCCACAATATCTTAGGGTCATTTTGTCCTTCTGCCTGGCAGTCCCTTAGCACATGATTTCCTTTTGCCAAGTAGCCTCATGATCCCAACATGGCTGCTACAGCTCCAGTCATCACTTCTGCATTCTGGGCAGGAAGAAGAGTGATGAAGGGTAGGGAAAAGGTTGTCTTCCAGTGAAATCAGCCCCCATTTTGAGGAGCTTCACTGGAAACCCCATCCATTAAACCTTTTTATATCTTTTTGGCCAGCATATAATTACCCTGCTACCCTTATCTCCAAGGAAGGCAGAGAAATTTGTTCTTTATCTGGACACATTGTTCCCACCTCCATAACCCAATCAGAGTTATGTTAGTGAGAAACAGGGCAGAAAGGGATATTGGTTGGATTGCAGTGCCTGTTGTGGATGATTAATGGCATTTATTGTGTTTCTAGCTGAGTGGGTGCTTATCAGATAAGGCAGTGGGTATTTCCAGCCCATGCTTTGCAGTTTTCTGCCAGTGACTCCCAGGACTTAGAGGCTGGATTTCAGCAAGACCTTGTCAACCAACAAGTGGTTCTTGAATGATTCATCCTGAGCCAAAGTCACTGAGCTGCAGTTGGCATCACGGAGGCTGATGTTTGACACCTTCGTCCTGGCACTGAGGAATGACCCTGGTATTCTGGGTCACTTTAAAGATTTGCTAAACAGAGGTGAATTCAGACACCACCTTCTGCATTAAATTCATTGTCTTGAATGCTTGATAATGATCACAACATCTTCCTCCGTGCAATTTGGAGCTATAAAATGATTTAATACTTCCATAGGTTTTAATGTAACAACTTGATTAATAAGCGCAAAATCTGATTTTTTAAGATGCCTGATTTGCTTTTTAAATCATCCTGGTAGATAAGAGGACCCTAAAAGAAATTAGTCTTGGATCAGAAAGCACTCAGCCTCATGACTTTGTGGTCAGACCTTGTTTATTTCCAACAGAAAAGAACCATCTTCCCGTCGTCTCCTTCTTCCTGGCTCATTGGATAAGCCTTCAGCTGGAGACCATCCTTGCTGGTAGTGGGGCTCCTGAGGTTCTCTCTGCCTTGAAGGAGAGTCCCTTTTTACCCACCTCTGTTTTCTGTTTTCATGGCATTTAGTGTTTAGAGATGAGTATGAGGTGTCTTGTTTGTAAATGACACAGGACTGACGGAGGGTTGAAAAGATGGGCAAAATCAAGTGTAATGGAGATCCATTATAATGAAGTAGATATTTTGATGGGCTTGAAAAATGTTTCTCTGAGGCCACTTGTAAAAGCAAGCAGATGCTCCATTCTCTGGCTTTAGAGCTCTCAAGGAAGGTAGCGTTTGATAGGATTTGGAAAGAGAATTCGATCTTAAATTGACTTGACTTGCTCTTGACAAGACTCGATCTTGCCTTAGATAAAAAGGGCTTGATGTCTTTGGATTCTTTCAGTTGCAAGTGACAGGAAATGCAACCCAAATTCACATAAGCATAAAGGGGGTTTAATGGTTTAAATTAATGGAAAGTCCAGGGATGGTTTTGGCTTCAGGGGTTGCTTGATTGAGGACTCAGTGTTCTCAGTCCTGGGCTGCCCTTTTGCATGTTACAACTGCCTTTTCCTCCATGTGGGGTTTACCTTCAGTCCACGTCTTTCTCGGTGCGTGGGGTTTATCTTCAACTCGACTTCTCCTGTGGTAGCCAGAGGGCTGCAGCTACCCCAGCTCTGACTTGCTCATATTCTATCAGGAGGACATCCCTGTAAACATCTTCTGGTACTTGTTGATTCTGATGACACTTTAGGCCCATTTCTGCCCTAGACACTGTGATTGGGGGCTGCCTGTGTTGACCATCTTAGGCCTATGGGACCTACCACTGGGGCTGGGGATGGGGTCAAGAGGTCCCAGAGCCCACTGAGAGAGAATGAGGGGCTGAATCCCCAAAGGGAAATTCAGGGCAAGGAGGAAAGTATGCTGGGGAGACAAAAAAATAATTGCCCACTGCAGTTTGTTATTCTTGGTGGTTGCAATGAGTGGCACCAAGGCCTATGGTTGGAAGTCACAGATGTGCAGGTTTGAGCCCCACTCTGTAAAGATGAGAGGGCATCATCTTGGCATCCTCCTGGGCTTGTGCAGGTAGAAGCTGAACGAGCCTCCCTGGGGAATTCTGTGGAAGGGATTCCAGTCTTGTGGGGTGGGGGGCACATGGAGGATGGCCTCAGTGCCAGTTACCATCCCTTGTCCTCTAGTCCATGCTCTACTCTTTCCCACACCACCCTCTGCTCTAGGTGACTCACCGCAGGTGCTGTCTGCATCGGCCCCTTTCCCTGGCTTCCAGCTGAGTTGGGCCAGTGTGGAGCACTAGCAGGGCACTCAGGGACCCTCCTGAGTGCAGGATCACCTGGGGTCCTTGTTTCTCGCAGGGCAGCCTTGTCTACCCGACTCTGTCCTTCTGGGTTCCAGTAACTGCTCCCTCCCTCTGCTCCCTGGTCCTGAGGGTGCTACCCACTTGGGGTTGCCCTGACACACACCTCTGTAAATAGTCCCTTTGAAAATAAATCCTCCTTGAATTATTCTAATCTGAGTGTGCCACCTCTGTGTGGACCATGGGTGATACAATCTTGAGGGTCCTTTTAATGCTAATATTCTACAAGGCTGTGAACTCAGAAAAGAGAAGGTTGGAGCATCCTCCAAAAGGAGGATAGTCTGGGAGAGCTGGAGACCAGACATTTCCAACATTGAGAAAGTCTGGAGGATGGAATTGTGCTCAAACATGGCAGAGAGGAGGTTTTATGGGGCTGCTGACAAGAAAACCACTCTTTCAGGCTGAAGCTGTTGGTTTGGTGTAGTGTGCTCTGTCCTCCTCAGCGATGTTCACTCATTCATTCATTCAGTCCTGTGGGGTGCTCTTGGCCGAGGAGAGCAGCTGTGGGTGGGGGGTGGTCAGCCTTCACACCTTGAGCTCTGGGGTGATGGCTTCTCAGGGTGAGCAGCCAGCTCTCCAAGGCCACCTTCGCCCCACCTTGCATTGCTGGCACCAGGAGATCTGTTTTCACTTAGGGAGAACCTGGCCTCATTCACAGCATCATTGTTGTTCTTGGGAGCTGGCCCTTTCCCAGGAGAAGGAATGTGGGGCAGTGCATCCAGTGAACAATTTCACTAATAAGGAAGTGTGGCTGGAATTGCAAAGAGGGGGCAATGACTCAGAGGCAGTGCATTGGTGGCTGCTCATCTAATGCATGCATTCGTTCATTCATTCCTGACCCTGCAGATGGAGAGGTAGAGGTTTAAATTCAGCTCTCCCACCTACTAGCTGGGTAACTTCAGCAGGTTATTGAACACTCTGAACCTTTGTCTCTTCATCTATAAAATGAGCATAATAATACTTGCTTTTCAGGGCTGTGAGGATTGAATGAGGAGCAGCCTGGGGATAGGGTTGCCAGATGTAGCAAATAAAAAGACAGAGATACAACAAATAATTTTAAAAATATAAATAAGACTCCAATATTGTATGTTTATCTGAATTTCTCTTTAACCGTGCATCCTTATATTATCTGGCAACCTTACCTGGGGATAAAGATGAATGAGAAAAATACCTGACTTCTGGAGCATGTGAGCACATGCGAGCTGTAGAACAGACATGAGGAACCTAAATGCAGCACAGGGTGATCTGACTCATATCGGGGGGATAGAAAGAAGGACAGACAGAGGGATAGACAGAAGTATAGACAGAGGGATAGACAGTGCTGTGGGAACACAGACAAGCCCCTTCGGGCATTAAGAAAAGAAACCCAGACTCACCCTGCTGATTCTGGAGGTGGGTGGCTTGCGGGACACCCCAGTAGCCGTGGGATTGAGCCATGGGAGCACAAAATGTGAGCCCATTAAGCGAGACAGAGGTTGAAGTTTGCTTTTCCATCAAGTCATCCGGGAAGTTGGACTTTCTTTTCTTGCCACTCAAAGCAAAGGGTGACCTTTGTTAAACAGGAAACAGACAATCCATTACTTCTCCTCATTTTCCATAGGCCATTTAAAAGCACAATGAATCTAATTTAGAGAAAAAAACAGCACACTATTTATTCCCTGACTTTGTGGAATGTGCATTTCTCAGATAAAATGCTAATAATTCCTAATTCCACTTTTCTGGAGGCCTAGAGGTAAAGTTGCCATGGCCCCCCCAGGGAACCAACAGGAGATGTACAACTGGAGTCACTCTGGCTCCAGACTAAAATTTACCCAAAGCGTCTCTTTGGGTAAAGCTGCAAACATCAAAATACTGGGGGCATTTTTTTAAAGGTGACATCTGTCAGGCACATTCTTGTCTTCCCTTGGAAATGAATAGCCCAGTATTGCAAATAATTTAATCAGTGTTACTCAAGGGAGACCCTCTTCTTTTCCAGATGTGGTAGGGAGTATTTTAGGTTGAGGGGGTTGATTTAAAAAGCCTGAATATTATCTTGGAGTCCTCTCAGTTGCTTTCAGCCACCTCTGGAAGCCAAACTCCCTGTGAATTTGGAGTTCTCCACTACACCACAGTGATGGATGGGAAGGAGCCAGTGGTAGACTTGTGCTGATAGAACTGGCCAAGGATGTTGTTTGAATTTAAAGGGGAAAAACTGGGTGTGAAGTAGGGGGGTGCACCATGAGGTTATTCAGTGTTCAATTACAGGATTCACAGCAAATTGTAATTGATCACTGAGTGCTAGGCACTGCGCTAAGTGCTTTTATACAGTATCTCTTTGATTCTCACATGCATTAGGTACCTGAGTTCCCATTTTACAGACCCAAAGTGTTTGAGCCACTTCTATCCAGCTGACAACCAGCCGCATGCCTTCTGGGTCTGTAACCACTGGGTTCTACTGCTTTCTGCCATCAGATTTTCTCCTGAAGGAGTGTTCCCGTTTGCTACAGGTATTTCTGCTTGTGCTGTGCACTGTAGTGGAAAGAGGATTGGACTGGCTTCCTGTGCCTCCTCCCAATAGCCATGTGTGTGTGACCTGATGAAAGCCGTGGGACCTTTCTAAGGAATCAGTCTTCTCCATGGTAAAATAATAGGTCAGGATGAGTTAGTAGGAATGCTTTACTGTCATAAATCCTGTGTGTCTTACCAGTAACAAGACACATTTTGTTTCATGCACTCATTTCTTCATTGACTGATTGATTGATTGATTCATTCATTCATTCAATAAATCACTTCTTTGTGTCAAGTATGTGCCTGGAATACAGCCATGACTAAGCAGATGGTTTCTCCCCTTGCAGACCTTGGAGTCTAGGGGAGAGACAGCCAAATAAACAGGGCATTATGATATGGGGTGAAAATGACTGTTAGAAGGGAGGTGTAGGGCCCCGTAGGGACACCCCATCTAGGACTTGGTGGGGTCAGGCGAGGCCCCGGTGGAGGGAGAGACAGCTGAGTCGAGAGCTGAAGAACGTGTAGAAGTTGGCCTGGCTTGGAGAGAACAGTTTGTGCAAAGGAAGGGAACCTATGGAACATTTGGAGAATTGAGAGCTGTTTTTACTGTCTGGATGGAGGACAGGGTGCATTGGGGAGGGAGTAGTCAGGAGGGGGGAGAGGATGGAGAAATAGACAGGGGCCACTTTGTGCTGGACCTCAGGCCCTCAGGCAGAGTTTCATATTTGTTCTAGGGCAGTGGGCTGTCCCTGAAGGATAGGGCTGCCCCGGGCAGTTACCCGGGTTGTGTCCTGCACAAGAGTTCCAAACTAAGGGGCGCCTCCACTCACCAAGGCATGGGCCCTAGTGCAAGGGTGTATCTGCCTGGAGGAAGGCACCTCTTTCTAACTGTAGCAAGGGAGACTTAAGTACTGGCATTCTGCCTGATGTCAGGAATGTGACATGATCAGATTTATGTTTTATAGCCATTTCTCTGGTTGCACAACTTGTGGTATAAAGGTTGGGGCAGGGGTTAGAAAGTGGAGGAGAGCAGGGATGTAGGCAGAGAAGTGATGGAGTTGGTCTTGGGAGGCAGTGGGGATGGAGAGAAGTAAATGACTCGAGATACGGAGGAGGTCGAGTGGCCTGTATCTCGGATTGTCACTCCCTCCTGTGAGTTGGTGAGGTGAGGAAGCACGTTCAGGAGCAGAAATCCTAAATGGAGGAGGAAAGCAGTGGAGAGAAGTGTTTTGCCCCCAGGCTACTAGAGAGCCAGAGGAGGCGGCTCCCAGCTCTCAGGCTTTTGATTCAACTGCAGGAGACCTTGTGACCTAGTGCTAGTCATGAAGGCCAGGAGTCGGGAGACCCAGGGTCATCCTCATCTCAGGCTGCTGTGCTGAGTTTCTGCATATTTTCCCCACCCTTCTTTCATTAGATCCTAATCCTCAAAACCTTATGGAGTGCCTGCTAAGTGGTCAGCTGTGTGCCCAGCATGGTGGGTGTGCTGGTTTGGATGTATTATGTTCCCCAAAATGCCATTATCTTTGATGTAGTCTTGTGTGGGCAGGAAACGTATTGGTGTTGATTGGGTTGGAGACTTTTGATTGGATGTTTCCGTGGAGATGTGATCACTCGATTGAGGGCGAGATTTTTCACTGGATGATTTCCGTGGAGGTGTGGCCCCACCCATCCAGCATGGGCCTTGATTAGTCTACTAGAGCACTATATAAGCTCAACAGAAGGAGTGAGCTTGCTACAGCCAAGAGGGACACTTTGAAGAATGCACAGGAGCTGAGAGAGGAGCTGCAGTTTACAGAGACATTTTGGAGACGGCCTTTGAAAGCACCTCCAGAGAAGCTAAGAGAGGACAAACGCCCTGAGAGCAATTGAGAGTGACATTGTGGAGAGAAGCTGCAGCCTAGAGAGCAATGTCCTGGGAGAAAGCCATTTTGAAACCAGAACTCTGGAGCAGACTCCAGCCATGTGCCTTCCCAGCTAACAGAGGTTCTCCGGACACCATTGGCCATCCTCCAGTGAAGGTACCCCATTGTTGATGCGTTACCTTGGACACTTTATGGCCTTAAGACTGTAACTGTGTAACCAATAAACCCCCTTTTATAAAAGCCAATCCATTTCTGGTGTTTTGCATCCTGGCAGCATTAGCAAACTAGAGCAGTGGGGGACCCAGGACCCTAAGACACAGTCTTAACCCTGAAGGAAGTCACCAGTGGGGCAGTAATGGGCAGGTGGTTAGCCATAAAAAATGACCTGAGAGGTGCTCAAGGAATGTTCTAGATTGTCAGCTGTGTAAGGAGGCAGAGGATGGTGTGTAATGGCAGAGAATCTGGAATCAGATACGACTGGTTCAGATTCTGACTCTGAAAATGTTTCGTAGCTATGAGCCTCAGTTTCCCCGCCTGTAAAATGGAATGGTAATACTTACAGTTTGCTTTAAGCAGTTAATAATTCAAGATGTATAAAGTGCTTAGCATAATGTTTGCTGGAGGATAACTTTTTTTTAACTTTTTACTTTAAAATAATTTCAAACTTATAGAAAAGTGGTAAAAATAATACAGAAACAATACATAGAACTCCAATGAATTGTACCCCCCACCCAGATACCCATATTTACCAACTATTAGCATTTTGTCACATTTGTTGTGTCATTCTCTCTCTCTCTGTCTCTATTTTCTAAACATCTCCGAATAGGTTATATACATCATGCTCCTCTAACACAACACTCCCATGAAAGTTTCCTGAGAACATGGACATTCACTAATGTAACCACCTTAAGAACAGCTATCAAGTTCAAGAAATTTAACGTTAATATAAAGAACACAGTCCATATTCCAATATTTTCAGTTGTCCCAATAATGCCCTTTTGGGGCTTTACTTTTTTTTTTTAGATCCAGTCCAGGATCATGTATTACATTTAATTATCATTGTCTTTTTACTCTCTCTCTCTTTTTTAAATTGTGGTAATTATGGTAACATACAAACAACATACAATTTCCCATTTCAGCCACTCCCAAATATTCAATTCAGTTGCATTAAGCACATTCACAATGCTCTGCTACCATCACCACCATCCACTACCCAAACTTTTGCCTTCACCCCAAACAGAAACCTACAACCTTTATGCATGAGCTCCCTCCCCTCCCCACCCCTGGGAGCTTGTAATCTATTTTCCGTCTCTGTGAATCTGCATACTCATTATTTCATATAAGTGGAATCATACAAAATCTGCCCTTTTGTGTCTGACTTATTTCACTCATTATGATGTCTTTAAGATTCATCCATGTTGTATCAGAACTTCATTCCTTCTTATGGCTGAATAATATGCCATTGTATGGATAATACCACATTTTATTTGTTCATCTCTTGATGGATTCTTGCTTCCATCTTTTGATTATTGTGAATAATGTTGCTATGAACAACAATGTACAAATATCTGTTTGAGTCCCTGCTTTCAGTTCTGTTGGGTATATACCTAGAAGTGGAATTGCCGAGTTATACGGTGGTTCTATGTTTAACTTTCTGAGGAACTGCCAGACCATTTTTTACAAAAAAAAAAACGTTTTTACACTCCCACCAACAACGTATGAGGTTCCTATTTCTCCATATCTTTGCCAGCACTTATTATTTTCCTTTTTTTGAAAAATTATAGCCATGCTAGTGGGTAAGAAGTGGTTTCTCATTGTTTTTTTTTTCCTTGCAGTTTTATTGAGATATATTTGCATACCATATAATCATTCACAGTGAAGAATCAACTGTTCACAGTATCATCATATAGTTGTGCATTCATCACCACAGTCAATTTTTGAACATTTTCATTACTTCCCCTAAAAATAAATAAAAGTAAGAATAAAAATAAAAGTGAAAAAGAACATCTCGAACAATCCACCCCCTTCCCCCCTACATTCATTTACTTTTTTGCCCTCATTTTTCTTCTCATCTGTCCATACACTGGATAGATGGAATATGAGCCACAGGGTTATCTTATATGGTCATACCATATAAGCTATGTAGCTATACACTCGTCTTCAAGAAACAACACTACTGGGTTGCAGTTCAACAGTCTCAGGTATTTCCTTTTAGCTTTTCTCATACACTAAAAACTAAAAATGGACATCTATATATGCATAAGAATAACCTCCAGAATGATCTCTTGACTCCATTTGAAATCTGTTAGCTCCTGAAACTTTACTTTCATTTCTCTTCCCCCTTTTGGTCAAGAAGGCCTTCTCAATCCCACAATGCCATGCCCAGGCTCATCCCCAGGAGTCACGTCCCATATGGAGGGGAGGGCAGTGAGTACACGTGCCAAGTTGGCTCAGAGAGAGGCCACATCTGAGCAACAAAGGAGATTCTCTAGGGGTGGCTCTTAGGCACAATTAAAAGTAGGCTCAGCCTCTCCTTTGCAGTAACAAGCTTCATAAGGGCAAGCCCCAAAATTGAGGGCTTGGCCTACTAAATTGGTAGTCCCCAATGTTTGTGAGAATATATGGAATTCCCCAAGTGGGTAAATTTAATATTTCCTCATTTCTCCCCATCCCTCAAGGGGACTTTTCAAATACTTTTTTATCCTCTGCCCAAATTACTCTGGATGTTTTGGGGCTTCACACTAACCTGTACAAACAAACCACATCTCACTCCATATTCAAGTTTCCATGTAATTATGGCATGCAAATTAAATTATATAGCATGCTACAGAAAATAAAGATTTTCCACCAAATAAACACACAGAAGTTGAAGTTTTAAAACAGTCAATATCATCCTCTACCCTTTAGTCTGATTTACCTTAGTCCTAACCAAGGCCATTTCATTCATACCTCTAGTTGAAGCCTGATCTCTTTTTTAGCTTCTTTAACATTTGCTGTTTGGGGTTATGCTGACATCCATGGCTATGGAACTCTGATAAAGTTTGAGGACCCCTTGCTGAAGTGAATCAAAGACCACGTCCTATCCCTTTGTCAGAGGCCTTTATATTGGGGGAGAGCTTTCCTGAGCCTCCCTGGGCTGCCAGCGTTGCAGAAAACCTGCCCTGTCCCCTCATGGGTCCTTCTGAGCAGCAGAGCTGGGCTTGCGGACTGTGAGCTGGAGCCCCGATGGCGCACAGCCCACCCGGGGTTACAATGGCTCTGTGTCTTGGCTCGGCTGTGCTGTTCCTGAGGAGAGGCCCCCATGTCTGGGCTGTGGACTGGTGAGGCAGATGGGTCTGGGATGTCCATGGCAGCTGGGGCTTGGGAGCACTGGGCTTCTGCTGACCGGCTGTCTGCCTTCTCCTCAGGGAGCACCGGCAGCACATTGGGCTGATACACAAAGCCATTTCCTTGCTCCGTTATTTGTTTTCATCTTTTCATGACAGGTTTGCACCTTGGGCTTTGAGCCCTGCGCCTTCCAGCCCCAATGCAACAGTTTCCCGACTCTCTAGCAAAATACAGACCCAAGGAGAATATGATATAATGACAATCAAATAATAATGAATTTGCACCTACCAGATACATTACATATCTCAGAACCCACGAGGTAGATCTAATCACTTTATGCAGAAAAAAATTGAGGTCCCAGGGGGTTGACCAACTAACCGATCCAGTTAACACCGCTGGTAAGCAGCGGTGCCAGGATTTGAACCTACTGTCTGTGCTTTCATCTACTACCAGTGAGTCCCAGACTGCAGTCATTTGCATTCTACCTTCATGCATTCCTTCTACCACTTGTACTATTATTTATCTAATATTTTCAATAGAATCAACTTCAAGTTAACATTTTTTTTTTTAATCAGCAAAAACATGTCCTGTGCAAAAACATCTGTAACACAGAGGGTTTGATGGGCTAGTTACATTTTTGGTAATACACATTACAGTAAGTGCATACATCAAAATAAAAATGTTCAGCCATCTGCCACCTAAGACCAGCTCATGTCCACCAGTGCTAGGAGAACCAGAATTGGGGAAGGAAGCAGTGGGGTTTGCTCTGCTGCCCGGTGGGCTCAGGTGCAATTGTCCATAGCAGCCTTCTATTCGCCCACCCCCACCCCCAGCCCCCTTGTAGCACACCAGCCCTCTGGCTCTCAGATAGAAAGGCAGCAAGATTTTAGGGCCCACTGAAGGTTTTATTGTTTGAAAGGAAGTATGTAAGGCTGTAAAATGTAAATTTCTGTCCACATGTTTGCTATTGTTTTGATGAGGGAGATGGTGAAGTTCACCAGACAGAAAAAGCAAACAAAAGGAGGAAATAGAGAAAGCAGATGCTGTGATCTCCAGTGACGTCTCTGGACCAAGGATGCTGGGAACCCGACTCATCCTGTAATGCAGTAATTTGCATATGGTCCATCCTTCCCCCTAGATGGGGAGTTACAGGTAAGCTGTGCCTGTGTTTTATTATCTCAGCATCCTCAGCACCACGGCCTGTAACAGACTCATTTTAGGCTCTTGCTAAGAGATTAAAGAACAAATGAGATTTTGGTGATGAATGCACAACTATGTAATGGTACTGTGAACAATCGAATGCATGATTTGTTTTGTATGACTGCATGGTATGTGAATATATCTCAATAAAATGAATTAAAAAAAACAACAACAAATGACTGAATGAATGGAGTGTTAAAGGGGAAGATGAAGAAAGAGTGTTATTTCCCCCTGCCCATGGAGGGGACTGGAAGGAAGCCTCTTTACCTGACCATTGGTAGACAGGGAGGCTGGCCAGGAGCTGGGGCCGTAGCTCCAGTAGTAAACGAGTGCTTACAAGCCATGGTGGCTGCGTCCACCGTGGAGATGTTGGGAGGCTGACATCCTCCGTGCGAAGCCTCTCCAGCCTTGAGCACTCAAGCTCTTGGTGGTTTGAGGGACCGTGAACCCTGTCATCTCATTAGTCCTTCCAGCCACTTTAATCCCTGAATGTGGAAAAATTATCCTGCTTCTGGTTGTTTCTCTAGCTGAAAGGGTTCCCACCCCGTGTACTCTTGCTGCTTGCCTCTCTCCTCCAGCTCTCATTATAAAGAATCCTCCAGACAAATCCTGCACTATCTCCTCTAGAAGCAAATGCAGCAGCCTCAGCAGCAGTCAATACCACCGAGCCATGCGTAGGACTCGGGTGAGTCAGAAGACGTCAGTTCAGCAATAACTGAACATTTACTGAGGACCTACTACATGCCCAGCACTGTGCTAAGTGCAGTTGGATTGTTTCATTCTTCAGGGTTGGCCCATCTGAGTACATGTGCTGAAGCCAGAACTTGGTTTCTGAGTTTCAGAGGAAAAATTCCACTCAACAAACCTTTGTGGATGGCTGGCCGTATGTCAAGACCTGAACTCAGCCTTGAGAGTACAAAAATCATAAGCTCCTGCAGTCAAGGAGCTACAAGGAGCCTGAGGACTCTTGTCAAATTATAGTGTGGGAAGTTGCCTGGGCATGGAGTGGCGTCATGGAATGTCTCCATACTTGTCCCCTTAGATGGCCAGCACAGTACACTGGCACATTCAACAGGCAAATGTCGTTCGTGAATGCAACTAGCATTTAGGGGTATCTCTTGTGAGAATGGAAATTTTCTGGCTGGATGTGTGAGCCCATCCCACCCACTGTGGATAGCCCGGAGTTGACCTCAGAACCCTTCTCCACCCAGTGCCCCAGGCAATTAGAGCTGGTGTTTGAAGTGAAACATATTTACTGCCCCTGCTCCGTGGTTGGAAAGACACTAGGAGGAAAACGTGTTTCTTTCATGAAATGATGCGCTCAGAGCACTGCATGGCGCCTGCAAGCTGCATTCACGCAGGCTCCCCTGCGCACGGTGTCCGCTGCTCCTACCCCGTGAGGCCCTGTTGGGTTAGGAGACAGAACATGATGTTTCTGGGCTTTTAAAGGCCTTACTTGGAAAAATAACAAAGTTGGCACCACAGGTTTTCCCTACAACTGCTAAAAAAGTAGTACTTGCCTGTGAAATTCCTTCCTTCCTTCCCCCCATTCTTTCCCCTCCCCCTCCCTCTCTCATAAATATCAGATTGCCTACAATATACCAGATGGTATTTTTGGATATGGCAATCAACAAAACACAAGAACCCCTGCCCTCATGGAGCCCACATTCTAGTGGAGGGAGATGGCAAATAATAAAGGCAATAATAAAAATATGTAGTATGTTAGATGGGGGTAAGTACAATGGAGAAAAACAAAGCAGGGAATGGGGATAGTAAATGTTAAGAGATTGTGATTTTAGATAGAGTGGTGGGGAAAGCTTCACTGAGAGAGTGACATTTTAGTAAAGACCTTTAAAGAGGTTGGGGAAAGAGCGCTACGGGGATAACTGGGGAAGGGCGTTCTAGGCAGAGAAGACGGCACGTGCAAAGGCCCTGCAGCAGGCCCATTTCTGGCCTGTTTGAAGACGAGTGAGGAGGCTGGGGTTTGAGTGCAACAGATGAAGTCTGTCCGGTAACTGGAAGACAGACCTTGGGAGGGTTTTGGAGCCCTGAACCAAATAATGGTTCTCAAAGTGTGGTCCCTGACCCACCCCAGAACCACTGAATCAGAAACTCTGGTGGCAGGGTCCGCGATCGGTTTTAACACACCCTCCTGGAGATGCCGGCATCCACTAAACTCTGAGAACCACTGCTACCAACACGCAGGCCCCTTCCGGGTTTCTCTGCAGAGCCTCCTCTCCCTTCTGGTTCTCCCCGGCAGGCTGTGTGCAGCAGCAGGGGCTGGACAAGACGGAAGGCAGTCACTGTTGACATCGTGACCCCAAGAAATGCCGTCATCTTAGTGTCTGGAAGTTGACACACAGACTAATAAAAACCGCCAGACACTGTGCCTGTGCTCAGAGGTCAGACGGCAGCAAGGAACAAAAGGCAGGAGGTGGGGGTGTGTGGGCAGATGCCCGGGAGATGGGATCGTCAACCCGCAGGGTGGAGAGACCCTGAGGACATCTGTCCAGGCCTCTCATTTGTCCGATGAGAAGACCGAGGCTGGGAAAGGGGAGATGACTGCTCATTAGAATGTCCTAGCTAATGAATGATTATCTGAGAATGTATCTAGTTAATAGGGTTGCTGTGGGTCCTCAGGACTTGGAGGCATCTGTCACCTTTTGGACTGGGCCACCAGATTCCAGGCTCCGTGGCACCCAGACATCACCACCACTCTGTATGTGGGGGGAAGGTGGTGATGTCTGGGTGCCACCTGCCTGCACCAGGTGGAGAGGAAGTCTGATGGCAGCGGTATAGTCACTTCCTAAATGAGGTCATATGAAAATAAAAGATTTCAGGGGCCAGGGCACTGCAACCCGCCACTAGGCAGACCTGGGTGTCACTTACGACTTTTTTTCTCCTTGTGGACTTTCTACTGAGTCACTCCGTGTAGCCCATGAGTTACCAAGAAATAGCTATCAGGTATTGTCCCTCTCCTATGTGCTGGGTGCTTTAGAGATGTTATTTCTGATCTTGTAGGTGCTTTTATTTTATTTCCATTTTACTCATAAGGAAGCCAAGGCTCAGAAAGTTCAAGTAACTTGCCCAAGGCTGGGTTTGACCCCATCTCAGTTTGAACAAAAGCTAAGGATTTTTTCATTTTCCTCTGCTGCTTTTTAAATCATCCAGCAGTTGATGGTTTGGGCACTGGTATAGAACTGGGCTTATTGCCAGTTTTGTCTCTGGTTTGTTCTCTACCCCATCCATGCCTTCTCTCCTATATTCTTTCCCTCCCTCCCTCATTCTCTTCCTGCCATCATCCCTTTCTTCCTTCGTTCCTACCTTAAAATTTTATTAGCTTCCCACCATATGCCAGGCTTATGTTGATTTATGAGGATCTAGTGATAAATAAGAGATGGTTCCAGCTCTCAAAGAGCTTCCAGGTTGCTAGAGAGCACAGCCATTGTAGAACTAGAAGGTTGTCACACTGCATGGTTAGTGCTATAATCAGAGCCTGGACAAGTACAGTGGAAATGAAGGTGATGAAAGGCTTTTCAGAAGAGATAATAGCTTGGCTGGGCTTTGCAGGATGAGTAGGAGTCCATCAGAAGGAGATGGCAGGTGGCTGGAGGGGGCTGAGGAGAAGAAACAGTTTATTGTGGGGGTGGTGAGGGTGCTTTGAGGGACCAGGGCAGGGACAATTTGAGGAGTGGAAAATATTTTGCTTGTCTAGAGTCCAGCCAGTGGGGTAAGTGTGAGACTGGAAGATTGTAAAGGCATAGCTGGGGCCAGATCACATAGGCCTCGAACGCCATTCTATGCAGTTGAGACTTGAACCTGTGAGCAGTGAAGTTTCTCAGAGCCACAAGTGCTGATTTCCTGAATGTCATCTTCAGACTGTTCTAAGCTTCTTGCTTTGGTCACCAGCTGTCTTACCCAGCCTGCTCTGACTGTCCCACAAGTGCCCCAGGCTCTGAACCCTGCCCTGACCTCCTTCAGAACAGAGTCAGGACAACCAGGCCCTCAACTGGTAAGTTGACTTTCTGAGCACAGGTGTGTTTACCTGATGGCTCTGTTTCCAAAGTGGGGTGCCAGCAGGAAGCAGACATGGAGCTCTCCAAAGAAGTTCTCTTCATAAGTTCCTGGGCACCGTCTTTTTAAAAATGAAAAGTATCTTCTTTCCTTACATCAGAGAGAAATTGAAGCATTTACATAAACAAGACAAGAAAATTTTTGTATGACCCACCATTCTACCATCTAGAGAGAAACAGTTAACAACTTGGTATATCTCCTTTCCAAATGTTTTTATGCTTTTATGCAGATTTTACATACTGTGCTGTGCTTGCTTTTTTCACTTAGACTATGAACAATTTACATGTCATTACATATTCTTTGACAGCATCTTTTAAAATGGATGCATAATGTTCTGTCTTAGATGGTCAGTTCTCTAATATTGGACATTTAGGGTATTTCCCATTTTCCAGTGCTATAAACAGCGTTGTAGTGAATTACCCTGTAATATAACTTTTCAAATATAATTGATTATATCCTAAGGATAAATTCCTAAATGTGGAATTGCTGGATTAGACCATACGGTTCATAAAATGCTCTCCAGAAAGACTGCAGTGACGATCATTGAGGTTTGAGGCAATCCAATAAATAGCATTGCCTTTCCTTATAGCTCTAAGAAAGCAGATGGAACTCAACATATCGTATTTATTACCAAGAAGGACTAGTTTGGAGAATGTGGCTTAGGTGTGCAGCAGCAGTTGGCTTTCTAATACTGAACTCTGCATTTAATCAGGCTTAAGTACCTACGTGTGAGCCGCGCTGACTTCACCCTGTAAAACTCTGGCGGTGCAGGAGTTTGGCAGAATGTTTGCTTCCACCAGGCTGCTGGCTCCCAAGAAGGATGAGAAGGGCTGAGCTAGGCTTGCCCAGTTCCTCCCCCCAAACTCACTAAACCAGATGAGTCATCTCACCACCTCAAGGAAGGAGTAAATAAGGGGGCAAAGAAAGGCGAGGAGTGTCTTATGTGGCAGGAAACATTCGGAGAGGGGAATAAGTGCTCTTTAAAAATAATCATAAAAATGATAGCTAATTCGTATTGAGCGCTGCTAGCTGTGTTGCATGCCTGTCTCCCCACAGAGAGGTAGATATTCCGGCCATTCCCATCTTGCAGATGAGAAAGCTAAGGCTTATAGAATTAAGTAACCTGTCCCAAGTCACTCGGTTACTATAAGGAGGAACGCAGACACCCTGATTCCAAGACCACACCCTCAATCATTATTAAACTGCCTCCCAGCATGGGCATCACCTGACTTGTGAAAGGTTAACAACCCTTAGCACAGAGGAAGAGCCAGCTACGAGTCAGACCTGCCAGCTTGTCAGTGTCCCCATGTTGAAATGGCATGCCCCTCCCAGCACTGGAGCAGACCCCAGACCAGCCCTGTTCCCGTGAGACATGTTAATTGCCTTTGCAAGGACCACTTAACCAGATGTCCAAAATTATCGTGATCAGCAATTATGGCAGACCACACTCGGCAGAGAGGACTTTGACAAGTGTCCTTGCTTCATTGAGGACTGGGAGAGGCATCCTTGGGTTCACGATGCAAGGCGTCTGATGGTTCCATTTTGACCTAAGGATCTCAGCAGCTCATTAAGGATTTGATTTGATTTAGGGAGAAAACAATGAATCTCTTAGGGAAATATGTATTTTTTAATTAGAAAGAAAACATGTAATTTGGGAGGGGGGTGAGAACACTAATTAGACATTCAATTGCGTCTATTGCCCTTTAGGGTAAGCTCCAAGGAACTGGTTATAGAAAGAGAAACTGAATATTTCTTTTAGTGGTTTTTCATTGTTCCAGGTGATTTCTCAAAGGACAATCACCTCTGTTGTAACCCATTTTCAGTTTAAATTACCTTACAAGCTGAAACTAGGCAGCTTCTAGTTTTTTTTAAAAAAAGCAATTTTTTTTTTGGTAAAAATTGTATTTTGTTATAATCCTCTTATTTCTTAAACATTGGCTAAGATAAACCGAGATATTTGTAGACCTTGATGTTTGATCTGATTGGTAAAAATGTTAGTGAAGAAATACACTGATTAAGAGCATGGATTCTGGAGAAAGACACTTGAAGTTCATAATTTGGCTCTACCCTTTACTAGTGGTGTGATCTTTGGCAAATTACCTAACTAACCTCTCTGTGCTTCAATTTCTTGTCTGCAAAATAGGGATAACAACAGTAGCCCCATCATAGAGTTGTTATGAGGACTCGAGGACAGTTAGTCAGGATAGGCTAGGTTATGCTGCAGTAACAGACAACTCCAAACTCTTACAAGTTTGATGCCACCAAAGTTTATTTCTCACTCATGCAAAGTCCTCTGCACACCTGGAAAACCCCCAGGGAAGTTGCCTTCCATGTGTTGTGTCAGCATTCCAGACTACTTCGATTTTACAGCCCCTCCATATTAATGTACTTTTCCATGCTTACAGGGAATACAGAATATGGAAAATTATGTACTGGTTCTCAAAGTTTTCTATGGGCAGCGACACAAATACTTCTGCTTATGTTTCATTGACCAAGCAACTCCCATGGCCATGCATACATTCAAGGTGGTGGAAAGGGCTCGGAAGCAGAGAGGAACCAGGAATATTGGTGAGCTGCGGTATGTCCACAACCATAGGTAGCATGCTTATTAGAACAGTGCCTGGCACACAGTAAACATGATATAAGTGTAAGCTATCATTACCGAAGGCTGGCAATGCTAAAATATAATTTTTAAAGGCTGACTTCCCTTCCTTTATATATTTGGTCTAAGGCATAACTTCCACACACTAGGAGAGGCCCAAATGGACTGCGTTGGGAAGAAGTGGCTGTTCTGGTTTGCTAAAGCTGCTGTTATGCAAAATACCAGAAATGGATTGGCTTTTATCAGGGATTTATTAGGCTACAAATTTATGGTTCTAAGGTCATAAGTGTCCAAACTAAGGCATCAAAAAGAGGATACCTTCACTGGAGAAAGGCCAATGGCATCTGGAACACCTGTCAGCTGGGAAGGCATGTGGCTGGTGTCTGCTGGTCCTTTGTTCCTGGATTCTGGTTTCAAAATTACTTTCTCCAAAATGTCACTGGGCTCCTGTCTCTCTTAGCTCCTCTCTTTCAGCTCCTGTGCATCCTTGCTTGTTCTCCCAGTGTGTTCCTCTGTAAGCATCTAGGAGTTCTCTCAGCTTCTCCAGGGCAAACTCTGGGCTTCATCTCTTAGCTTAGCATCTCCACATGTCTTTCTATCTGCGTTGCCAAGCACCTGGGTCTGTGTCAGCACCTGGGCTCTCTTAAGTACTCCAGAAAACTAATCAAGACCCACCTTGAATGGGTGGGGTCCACACCTCCACAGAAATAATCTAATCAAAAGATCTCAACCACAGTGGGTAGGTCACATGTCCATGGAAACAACCTAATCAAATGATTCCGTTCATAATGCGTCTGCCCCTTCAAGATTGCATTAAAGACCATAGTCCTTCCTGGGGTAAACAACAGTCTCAAACCTGCACAGTGGTGTTGCTTGTTGTCAAGGTGGTTGCTCCAGTGCTCTGGCACCTAACAGGTGGCACACATTTGGGAGGTAGTACTAGCAGTGTTTGGGAACATGGACTTAGAGTCCAGTGGATGTGAGTTTGAATCCCAGAGCCAACACCTACTGAGCATGTGACCTTGACCAGTTTATTTAACCTTTCTTAGACTCAGTGATTTCACATTAAAATGGCCATAATAATGCCCACATCACAGGGTTGCTGTGGTAATTAACTAAGATAATAAAGTATTTGCAGAACCTGGTATGAGTAAGTATTCATGGATAGCAACTGTTGCTTGTGTGATGATGGTGATGATTAATAAACTTTTCTGAACTCTCAGCTTGCTCATCTGTAAAATGGGAATAATAATACTTACCTTTTAGAGCTTTTATGGGGTCTGTGGAAGATTGGATATGTGGACACTTAATATGTAGAGTAGAATACCAAATAAATATAAATTTTTCCCTTCTCTCCTCCTGCTTCATAATTATGTCAAATTCTGATCATAATCCAGCTGTAGGAGAGAACTTTGGGATGTCTTCTTCAACCTTCCCTGCCCCCCACCCCCCAAATCTGTTGTGAGGATTAAATGAGCTGATGGAAACACCTACCAGTGCCAGCACTTGGTAGCTCCTGGGTTAATGTTGGTTTCTGCTACCATGACCCACTCCTGCCACATCCCCTCCACACTAAATGCGGTTCCCATGATGGGATGGAATTCCAGGCATCAGGGAGCAAGACGTTTCACCACATCGGTGGGTCCTGCTTGGCCCTGCAGAAATCACAATAGACAACTGCCCACCCCACCTGTTGCAACAAATGATGATCCCCAAAGCCAATGGCCCACTGCAAAGTGAAAGGTTAGACCCCTCACACAATGGGGTTGCACTTAGGAACTTGACAGCCACCAAAGGAATGACAGCAGCCAGCAACCACGTCTTACCAGAATTGCCCAGTACTGCAGCAGGTACCCAGCAGAAGTTGATCAAGCCAGAACAGAGATAATACATCATGAGAACACACCACACATCCACAACACTGCTGCCATGGAAGGTTTCTGAGAATAGAGGATGTCTGCTTTGAAGGCTTTCCCCCACTGTGCCAGTTTGAATGTATTATGTCCCCCAAAACGCCTTTATCTTTGATGTAATCTTGTGTGGGCAGATGTGTCAGTGTTGATTAGATTGTAATTCTTTGAGTGTTTCCATGGAGATGTGACCCACCCAACTGGGGGTGATGGCTCTAATTGGATAATTTCCATGGAGGTGTTTCCCCACCCATTCAGGGTGGGTCTGAATTAAATTACTGGAGCACTATATAAGCTCAGACAGAAGGAGCAAGCTTGCCACAGCCAAGGGGGACACTCTGAAGAATTCCCAGGAGCTGAAAGAGGAGCTGCAGATGAGAGACAGTTTGAAGATGGCCGTTGAAATAACACTCTTGCTCTGGAGAAGCTAAGAGAGGACAAACGCACCAAGAGCAACTGAGAGTGACATTTTGAAGAGGAGCTGTGGCCTAGAGAGGAACGTCCTGGGAGAAAGATATTTTGAAACCAGAACTTGGAGCAGATGCCAGCCACATGCCTTCCCAGCTAACAGAGGTTTTCTGGATGCCATTGGCCACCCTCCAGTGAAGGTACCCTTTGTGATGGACATTTTATGGCCTTAAGACTGTAACTTTGTAACCAAATAAACCCCTTTTATAAAAGCCAATCCATTTCTGGTGTCTTGCACTCTGGCAGCATTAGCAAACTAGAACACCCACCCTCCCCAGCCTGTTGGCCCTGCCTTCCTTGGTGCTCGCACTTGAACCCCATGTCAGTATCCATCAGTGGGCCCTGAGAGTAGCACTTGACCTCATTCATCTTGGTACCCCAGGCACCAGCACACAGGCTGTCAGCAGATGATAGTCGAATGAAAAATTAAGGGAGGAAATCAGAGACCCTGAAAACAGGTATTTTCCAGGAAAAAAAAAAAAACTTCTTACATAAGCTCTTTGGATATAATGAGCCTCCTAGGAAAAAAAGAGTGAACATTTTTCTCCTCTTCTAATGTCTTTAAAAACAACAATAACAACAAAGGAAAAGTGGAGTAAAAACAAGGAAAACTGTAACACCGGGAAACAACTCTGCAGGGTACTGTTTGCAGCAGCAGAAAATGTTCTTAGGCTTTTTCCCCCTTAGGCTTAGGGGAAAAAGTGCTCAGTGATGGATTAGTCATGCCTGCCCGGGAGTGGGCCGGGACGCCAGCAGAGGCTGGATAGCTGCTGTCCCTCTTAAATCTTTAACGAGAGACCAAATTAGTGAAAATACAGCTTGAACAGTGAAGTATGGCCCTTTCATCAACATTTAATTGGTATATTTAGCAAATGTGTTTTCCTATTACAGTGAAAATGGGGTAGAATATAGACTTAATTTTATAATCCATATTGAGTACATATTGGTATTCTTTCAGCAGAAAATATATCTTTAATGAGTGAAAAGGAAAGCAACCCCCTGCATCTTGAATTACTGATTATTCTTTGTGGCTACAAAGGAATCTAAAGGCTGTCCAGGAGACAGAGAGGGGGTTTTTTGCTTTTAAGACAAAATCTGCATGGGTCAGTGTCTGAGCAAGGCCTTAGTCTCAGAGGCGAAACATCTGTTTTTCCCTCCCAACTTTTTTCTAATTGAAAATTTTCAAATCTACGGTAAAGTTGAAGGACTAGTACAATGACTGTCTGTATACCCTTCATCTTGATTCACCAATATTAGCATTTTGCCACGTCTTCTCTTTTCTCTCTATACACACACAATCTCTCTCTCTCTCTCTCTCTCTCTCTCTCTCTCTCTCTCTCTCTCTCTCTCTCTCTCTCTCTCTCTCTGTCATGCACATTTCTTATTTGCCAAACATTTTCTAGGTAAGTTTCAGACATCATTACAATGCACCCCTAATCACTTTGGTGGCATCTCCTAAGAACAAGAATATTCTCCTAAGACCATTATCACATGCAATAGATTTAACATTAATACAATAGCATTATACACCTAAGAAAATCAATATTAATTCAAAAACACCATCTACTATTCTGTCCTTTAAAAATTTTTCCCAAATGTCCCAAGAATATCTTTAGTAAGTTTGTTTTTTTGGTCTAGGAACCAATGCTACGTTTGATTGCCGTATCTCTGTAGTCTCTTTTAATCTAAAAACAGCTCCCTTGCCTTTTTATGTTTATCATGACTGACTGTTTTTGAAGAAAAGATGGCTGGTATCTCATAGAATGTTTCATATTCTCGGTTTGTCTGATTGTTTCCTCATGGTTATATTAAAATGAAACATGTTTGGTAAGAATATCCAAAGATGTTTTTTCTTGTACTTTTTACTGCATCGCATCAGAAATACGAAATGTCTGGCTGTCCCACGATTGGGAGTTTGATCCCTTGGTTAAAGGTAGTGACCACGAGATCGAGATCTCAACGTTATGAAGACATATTTTTCCTTTGCAATTATAAAGTAATCTGGGAGTGATGCTTTGAGATCATGTGAATATCCCATTGCCCAACAATCTTACACCCGAAGGATTTTAACATACCTTGATGATGCTTGTCTGAATCAGTGATTATACCAAGGATTGCAAATTGCTTTTCTGGCATTCCAGAAAACCGTGGGCTGGTTACTTATCCTCTTTGAGCTTCATCCTACTTATCTGTATAACAAACATAAGAGAGAGCTGATATGAGGATTAATTTTGATAATGGATATGAAAGCACCTGGCATAAATGGTCAATGTCTGACTGGTGAAAGGAATTACTATTATTTACATTCTAGGGGGTACCTCAACTTAAATGAGTCCATTTGTCTAAGTTGTTTGTTTCTAAAAGAAAATGAATAAATAAGCACATAAGCTGTTCAGCTCAGGTCAGCAAATAGTTATGTGCTCCAACTGTGAGCCTGATATGGTGCTAGGGGTGGAGATAAACTGTTAAATGCCTAAGGGGAAGACAGAGGTGTAAAATACAGATCATTGGAACAAAAATTAATATGTTCACTCATTCATTCATTCACTCATTCTTTTGTTCATTCTGCAAACCTTGGATGAGGTTCTGGAGAACCAAGTTAAGTAATCCCTGGTTCTTGCCCTAAAGAGCTAACAGACTGGTGAAGAGAATTTTATCTTCTCCTTGGGGGTATCCCCTGAATCCAGACTCAAATCCACCTGACTCCCAGCCCATCCATTCCTGTTATCCCAAGAAAAGAAAATGGCAGTGGGGAGCCCCTCTGGGGAGTTGTTCAGACTGAGCCTCACACCGTCCTAGCTGTAGTGTGGCTAGGTAGGGGATTGCCAAGGCAGCCAGCTCGTGAACCTGATGTCCTGGAAACCAGCAGACTCAACTGAGAGCTTCGCATCACTGCAGGGGGGCACAGGCCTGAGGAGGAAATGTGGACTTCCTTACTCAGCCACTGGTTTTCAACTAAGAGTCCTGTGAGGCAGCAAGGTGCATTCCCCACATATGCATCACATTGGAGGGACACAGCTGACCAAAGACATTTGCCTGGAGTTTGCCACAGTCGGGGCAGAACCATCCCTGTTTTCTGGACAGGCAGCTTCTTGCTTTGTACCTTCACAGAAGGCAGCACCTTCCCTCAGACGACAGTGAGGTGGAAGATTGGCAGCAGCTGCTGTAGTTGTCATCTACCCCTTCATACTGAGGACACGTGGTCACCACGGAGGTTGTAAGGTGAAAGCCTATCTGGGATAATTAAAGCTTGGTCAGGAGAAGGAATCTCTGTGCTTGTAGAAGACTGATTGGCGTGAAGGGTTTAGAAGGCTTACTGAAGTCAACAGAGAAAAGTTATTTACATTTTTTCTCCTTTCCTTTTCTCTGAAACAACAGAGGGTTGAGTTGATCATACTTGTAAGTTCATGTAAACTTCATCATCAATGCAAGGCCCTTTTCTTGTTTTAGTTTTTAATTTTTTCCCTCTTCCTCTATAACACCCACTTCCATATGGGTACCATCCAATGTGTTTAAGATACACTCTTGAGTATATGTGTGTCTTTGTAAACATGTAGTGTCACTTAATGTGTGATATTTGTTGATTTATAGAAATGATATTGTGCCAAGGAGCTTGCTCTCTTCTTACCATTTTCACCCATGTTCTCACTATGTTTTAAAGATTTATCTGTGTTGTTGGCAATACATCTAATTTATTTCTTCTAACAGCTACTTCTTTGTATCAGTCAGGGTAGGCCAAGTCATGCTGCAGCAACAAACGAAACCAGAGTCTTAGCAGCTTAAAATAATGGAGGTTTGTTGCTTGGTCATACTACATGTCCATCACGCAGTAGGAGCTTTGCTTTGCCTCTCACTCAGGGCCCTAGGGGCAGGGAGCCTCTACCAGGTGGAATGTCACCGTTCACGATGGCAGGGAGAAGAGAAAGTGGCAAATCACTCACTGGCTGTTAAAGGTTCTGCCTAGAAACTGAAAAACAGCACACGGATCTTTTAAGGCTTCCGTTCAGAGGTGGCCCAAACAAGTTGCATGGCCATTCCCAACTTCGTGGTTTGGGAAACTGCAATCCTACCATGAACATCCAGAAAGAGTAATGCTAGAAATAATTGGGGAGCAGTACTTTTGACTGCCACATAGTAGGAACCCAGCCTATTTTGCATTAATCCATTCTCTTTGGCATGGGCAACTAGTTGTTTCCAATTCCCTAATACCAAAAGCAATGCTGTCACGAGTAGTTGTTTTGGTTTGCTAAAGCTGTCATTATGCAAAATACCAGAAACGGATTGGCTTTTATCAGGGATTTATTAGGGTACAGAATTTACAGTTCTAAGGCCATAAAGGTGTCCAAACTAAGGCATCAATAAGAGGATACCTTCACTGAAGAAAGGCCATTGGGGTCTGAAACACCTCTGTCAGCTGGGAAGGCACATGGCCAGTGTCTACTGATCCTTTATTCCCAGATTCTGGTTTCAAAATGTCTTTCTCCAAAATGTCTCTGGGCTTCTGTCTCTCTTAGCTGCTCTCTCACAGCTCCTGTGCATCCTTGCTTGTTCTCCCAGGTTGTTTCTCTTTAAGCATCTGGGGGTCCTCTCTCAGCTTCTCTGGGCAAGCTCTGGTCTTCATCTCTTAGCTTAGCATCTCCAAATATCTTTCTGTCTGCATCTACAAGCATCTGGGTCTATGTTGGCTCCTGAGCTCTCGTAAGGACTCCAGTAAACTAATCAAGACCCACCTTGAATGGGTGGGACCACACTTCCATGGAAATGATCTAACCAAAAGGTCTCACCCACAGTTGGGTGGGTCACAGCTCCATGGAAAAACCTAATCAAAAGATCTCACCCATAGTAAGTTTGTACCCACCATAGTGGGTCAAAAGAACATAGTCTTTCCTCGGGTACACAACAGTCTCAAACTAGCACAGTAGCCTTTTGCTTGTCTTTTTATATACCTGTGAAAGTTATCTCTCTGGGGTATATACTTAGGAATGGGTTCTTTGGACCACAGGGTTTATATATGCTTAGTTTCAATAATCACTGCCAGATGCACCTCTAGAACTAGTTGCACCAGTCTGTAGGTTCCCATCAACAGGATGTGAGGGTTCCCATTTTCCCATATCCTTGCCAACTTCAGTACTAGTCAACATTCTAATTTTGCTCATCTGTTAAGTGTAATGTGGAATTTCATTGTTGCTTTCATTTTCATTTCTGTCAATAATAGTGAATTTGAGCATTTTTTCATATACTTGCTAACCATTCTGGTTTCTACTTCTGTGAACTGTACATTCATATTCCTGGACCATTTTTCTGTTGCATTTCATCTTTTTCCTGTTGGTTTGTTGGAGTTTTCTTGTGTAGCCAGATGTCAGTCCTTTGTTGAGTTTAGACACAAATATCTTTTTCCACTCCGCTGACTCTCTGTTAACTTTGTCCATAGTGTTTTTGTTGAACAGAAGCCATTGATTTTGATGTAATAAAATCTATAAACTTTTTTGATTTATGACTTTTGCTTTGGGGATCTTATTTAAGCAGCCCTTCTATGCCCTAAGTTCACAAAGATAGTCTCACATTTTCTTCTGTTAGCTTCGAAGTTTGACCTTCCATGGTTAGGTTTTTTAATCCATTTGGAATCTTCCTCTGTATATGATGTAAGGGAGAGATCCAAATTAATTTAATAAGCCAGTTTTCTCAACACTGTTAAACAATCTTTCCTTTCCCCGTTGATATGATGTGCAACTTTTATCATATGTCAAGTTCCTTTTTGTGCAGAGTTTCTGAGCTCTTTTCTTTTTTCTGTCCTGAGCTCTCTGAACCTTACTGTTTATAAAATAAAATTGAACGAGAGCAGAATTTTTATGGTGTGTTCTGAGTAGGGGATGCTGGGAGGTAGATAGACGTAGTGAAAAATGAAGGAAAGCCCTGGGGTTAGATGAAGCTGGGCTCCTTTCGGGCTCTACCACTTACCATCCGTGGTGAATCTGAGCAACTTCTTCATCCCCTCTAAGCCTCCATTTCTGTGAAACAGGGATGACAATTTGTATTTCCTAAGACTGTCATAAGAATTAAATGATATAATATATGTAAATGCATAGTAGTCAATAAATGTTATTTCCTCTTTGATCATCATTGTTAGATAATGACTTTAATGACCCTGTAAGCCAAGCTGAGGTGCCCCAGGCCTCACCGAGCTGTGGGTATAAAAGGGGTACCACTCATCCTCCAAATGCCATTGCTTCTTGCCTCCACCCATTAATCCTTGACTTCCTTTCAGTTGTTTTGGGCATCCCTGGAGGTGCCACATGTGGGCTCTAAAAGCTTCCCCATGGCCTCCCCATCAGGCACCTCTCTTGGGCCTGCTGAGGTCTTCGTGAAGCACCTGCTTCGTCCCCTTCCATAGTCACCTAGTCGGCCCTGCAAGGCGCAGTGACAAGGGCCTGGCACAAGTTCCTTCTTAACTAAGAAGGTGGAATGAATCAGTAGAATACTCCTCTTGCCTGCCCATTTCCGTCCATGGGCTTTAGGAACATGTAGTATTTCTGCTCTGTTCCCGTTCCCCTCTCATCCCTTTTCCCTTGAAAACAGGAAAATGAAAATAAAAATAAAGACAAAGTAAAGCAAAATAAAACCTGTGTCTGGGCTGCAGTTTTGAGGAGAGCACTAAAGGCTTCACCTCTAGGCTCTGGGAAGGGTGGCCTGGTGGGGCTGCTCAGACTCAGCTGCTGGATATAATTTAGTTTAAATGCCATACAAAGGTGGCTCTGTGAAGGTAATTTTTTGGCTGCCTTTCAAAAGGGGATTTTTTTTTATTTTTTATTTTTTTTGACTTTTGTGATTTAAGCTTTTGATCCCTGGTTGCGGCTCTATTCTGTCACGTTCTTTCCCGAGCTCTGGAGGACTGTCAGTCTAGGCAGGAAGACACAGCAGTTCCCTTGCCTCAGCACAGTGGCCCAGAAGGGCCCCCTCCAAATATGGTGGCCCTCAGAGGGTGCTCCCGAGGATGGAACCCACCTGACCACCTCCTCTGACCCTCTCTTCTGGTTATTTATGTTTTAAACCACTGCTGGCACAGCAGATCCAGAACAATCTCTTTTCCCACTGCTTTGTGATATTAATAAAGCAGTTGCATCTCTCTCTGGATCCTGAGACCTGTGCACCACCTTTGGCTCAAGTCCAGCTTGATTAGCAAGCAGGGAGATCATTCTGGAGCTTTGCTGTGTCAGAATGAGTCTAAATCCCATCTCTGGTTTGCTATTGCCATGCCGATCAGGTCCTTCAGCTAGCCCAAAGGACAGTGGACGGGGTCCCAGAGAAAGGAGACTGAGGAAGGGGGTTGCTGAACAGCTGTTATTAAACTAGGCAGTGGCCGAGGGACCTCTCATGCTGTCCATGAGGTCCCAGGAAAGGAAAGATTTGACTGGCAAATCCAGCTCTTGGATGAGGTTTCGCTGTTCTCCTGTCAGCCTCCCCCAAATGGCCTCTTGTGAAGCTCTGGGGACGGGGGAGGCGGGGTGAGGGTGGCTGGGGAGGGGCCCTTGGTCCAGAGGCTCAGAGCTCCGCCCTGCTTTAAAGCCACCTGTCGTTTGATTTTAAGTGGTGACCCCTGGCTGAGTCTTTTATAGTTACTCATTTAGTAGCAGAGAATGCCTTTCTTCTTGTTGTTTCTTTACTCCTGGAATTTAGGTGATAAATATTTATATACACTCAAGATAGGCTATGAAATTGTGTTCCACTTTAATAGTGCAGTATATTTATAATATCTGCATATTAAATATTAAAAGGAAGGCCATAATTCACTCTTAAAGCTACATTTTCACTTCTTTGGTCTCCACACTTTGTATATCTGCCACAAGTCTTGCATTCTTTGTTCATGACAGATGTAAGTAATTGAACACAGCAATTTTTTTTTACTGAGCTCAAATAGGACCTCAGAATCCTTCTCAACACTGTTCTAGGCAGCCACTATTGATCATTCAGAGTTGACACATGAGAGGAAAGCTCTTTGCCATCCTGCCTTATAAGTAGTCATCTATTTTTCTTCATAGTTCTCCATTTATTTCCTTCAATTGGTACCTTTTACCTTATATTATAAATTATTTAAAGATACATGTTAACTTCTATCCCATACGTTGCTTGAGAAGAGAATCGGTGCTTGATTCATCTTTGGATCTTCCCAACTCTACCCTATGGTCATTTTCAGTAACTGTGGGCTCAGTGAATGAATTTGGCTTCTCATTAAGGCCAAGAGGACAGTGCTGGATTGCACACAGGATCAGCTTTAGGTCTTGCAGCTCCCTCCTCAGTAAGACGTATAAATTAAATACTCTCTCTCCCGAAATGAACGAAAGCCAACGGCCAGTTAAAAAATAAAAGCTGACAGCACATCTAAACCCACTTCCTGCCCCAAATCAGAACAAAGTGGGGACAGTTTTTCTAATGTAAATTTGATAATACAGGAAATTCCCTCCTCTGAGCCAAAACACAATTCGACTCGGCGTCTTCCTCAGTAGAGTTCCAGCAAGTATGTGGCCCTGAGTGGTTGGATACAAGGACATGACCCGTGTCCTCAGGGAGTGTACTGTCTATGTGGGACACAAGATGCCCACACAGCTAACCCAGTTGTAATGGTAAGTCTCTCACCTCATCTCCGACCACTCACATCTGTGTTAACTCTGCTGCAGGCACACAGACAGCCTGCCACACCCGAGGATGCCCGTGTGCGCTGCCCAGGGCCTTTGCCTCTTGCTTCAGGCATCCGTGGCTTCACCCCCTCACTTCCTTCCGGTCTCTTCTCAAACGTCCCCTTATGTCACTGATGACCACATCACACTCTTTCCTCCTTTTCCTCCTTTAGTTTTCACCACTGAATACCTACACACTTATTTGTTATTTGTTCATTACTTTTTTCCTGTCCTGGAATGTCAGCTCCATGAGGGCAGGGACATTGTCTGTTTGGTCCACTGATGTATCTGCGATGGCTCCAACAGACCATGTTTTGCGATGGGGCTCTGTCCTGGGCATTGCAGGACGTGGAGCATCATCCCTGGTCTCCATACACTAGATGCCAGCGGCATCTCCCCTAGTTGTAGCAATCAAAAATATCCCCAGATGTGGCTGAATGTCCCCTGGCTAGCAAAATTGCCTCTGATTGAGGACCACTGACCTAGAATGGTATTTAGCATGTAGTAATCACAAATATATGTTGAATATGTTGATAGAATGAATTAACTGTGTTTATGGCACTTCTTCTGTGGGCTAGGCATGATGTAAGGTTTTTTTTTCCATATATATTGTATCTGTGTGCAGATAGAACAGTTCTTACTTTGTGGGTGATTGTGAGGTTCAGAAATAATCCTTAAAACATCTAAAACAGTCCCAGATACATAGTGGATACCTACTAAATGGCCACCATGGTGTTATGCGGAGTCCTTAACCTGATCTCAGTTTGCTTCTAGCCTTATCCCCCCAACACCTCCATCCTCCAAGCCCTCTATCTTCAGATAAGAAAGCTGAGATTGAGAAGGAGAAGGAGAAATTTGCTCAAGATCACGCAGCTAGGAAGTGATGGAGTTGGACCTTGGATCCTGGGTGTTTGAGCTGTATATCCCCGCCATTTCTCTCCCTACAGTCCTTGAGAGCAAGTTGACCTTGTAACTCAGTATCCATCACAGCTCCCAGCCCAGCACCTCACTGTTGCTCAATAAACATTTGTGGAAGAATTGAATGCACAACCCAACAAATAAAAGTCAGACAGGACACACACCAGGGTGGAGTCGAAGCAGAGCTCAGGAAGCACAGAGTGACATTTGCTCTGGTGGAGAGGACTTCCTAGTGGAATTATTAGCTTGTCTCCTGGGCGGTTCTGGGTGAGCCTCAGGGGCCACCTGGGGTCTCCTTGGCAGGAAGGGATGCTTGGCTGCTGGATCACTTTGCTTCATTTTCCATAGTTGGAGGGGGCAGGCAGGGACTGGCAGCAGCTACCCCACCCCCCAGAACTTCTGCTCCATCAGAGCGATGCTTTCTTCTCCACCTCGGTTCCTTTTCCACATCAGAGGCTTTGAGGCCTGCTTCGTCCTCTGCCTTTTCTGCTCCCTACATCTTACAGCCCCTGCCTGGCATCCTGACAGACACGTTCCCTGGCAGGCTGTCTGCTTCAGAACTGCCCTAAATGTCTAACCTATATTTCCTTCCCCTGCTGCTGACACTCGTGAGGCCTTTCCTGGTGGTGGGGATGGTCTCCTCCCCGCCCTGCTCTGTGAGTTCTGAGCCTTGTCCACATCCTCCCTCCCCTCCTTAGCCTCTGCTAAAACAAATACCATTCAGTGGGTTGGTTTAACAGCAGGAATTTATAGCTCCCAGTTGCAGAGGCTAGAAGGCAGGCTCCCTCCTGGGGTTGGTATCTCCTGGCTGGCTGGCAATCTTTGGGGTTTCTTGGCTTTCCGTCACACGGCATTGCTCACAGCACCATCTTCTCCGTTTGCTTCTTGTGAGAAAAGAGCACTATTCCTAAAAAGGAATAAACGCTCACCCGATTGTGGAGAAGAAAAGAAGTTATTCACGGTCTTGCAAGAAGGGGCACCCAACCAAAATGTGGGGGTTGGCGCCCAGAACAATAGATTCAGCAGTATTTATTCCCTAAACCTAACCGCAAATCCCTCCCCTGTTTCTCCATTGGCTGGATACTCCAGAGGTTACATTCTATTCGACAAGCCTAACTAGCCCGTGCAAATTTGAAACATGCAGTCTGCCCAAACTGGAAACATTTGAAATATGTTTCCAGCACAAATTTGCAACATTAGGAACCTTTGGAACAAATGTCCACCCCTGACTATAATGGTTATGCCCAGGCCTGTTTAGAGCCAGTCTGGGCTAGTTTGGTAACAAGTTATGAGGCTATTTTGAGAACCTCTATTCCGAGGCTTCACCCTGCAAGGATAGTAGATTGTGGGCGGATAAGCAGGGGGACTGACTATGGATAGTGGGCGGATAAGCAGGGGGACTGACTGTGGATTAGTTTGTCTTTTTAACCTTCTACCAATTCCTTAACTGCCCCACCCTGCTAGGCGCACCTGTCCTGTGTGAAAGCTAAACTTAACCTCATTCTCACACTTCTGGGTTCTGTTGAGTTCCACCTTCTTGCTTCTCCAGTGGCTTCTCTCTCCATCTGACTTTCACTCTGTTTGTAAAGGACTCCAGTAATGTGGATTAAAGCCCAACCTGATTCAGTCTGGCCACACCTGAATTGAAGTAACATCTTGAAGAGATACAGACCAACACCGAGAATATGTCCAAACTGGGCACACAATTCAATCCACTCCCCACCCCACCCACCCCCCCCTGGCTGGGACCCTCTGTCTCCACATTTAACCCAAGGTTGGGCTTTCAGGTCTTTGCACTTTGGTGGCCCTGGGGGAGGCACGTTTCCGCTGTGCTCTCATTCTTGTTGGCTTTTTCAAAAGGAACTGCCTTCTTCCCGCACACTCACGGCTCCACCCAGCCTGCCGGGACAAGGATTCTCGACTGTTCTGCCTTCACGGGAACTCTTAATATACATGAAGTGAATCACAGGACAGCCTTTGCTTTCTGGGCCCTGGTGGAATATGATGGATTCAATTCAAGCTTACAGTAGCTTCTTTGCTTGTGGGCCCCCCATCTTCTCCTGCTTTTTATGCGAGAACTACCTTGCTAAAACATTTAGAAGCATTGTCTCTCCACAGTGAATTATTTGATCACTCCACACTTTTTTCAGGCATCCAAACTCCACTGAGATTTGTGACTGTTTTCTCTCTTTTTTGAGCTCAGGCCTATCTGGCATCAGAGCCCAACATTTCAATCACTGCCTTGTGTTTTTCTGCTCTTCAAAGGGGAAAAGGAGCCAGTGGCTACCACTGGACTGTCATGGATGCGGAGATATGCTGCCCAGCCCCATCACAAGAAACTGAAGAAAGCTCCCCCCACCCCCCAGCTTTTGGGAGTGCTGCTGACACAGCCCTCAGCTCTCAGCCTCCCCAGGCAGCCTGCAACCAGGCTGGTTAATGCAGGGGTATGAAAATCCCTGCCCCCTGTGCTCCAATTCAGGACACCTCTGAAGAGTCATTCCAGCTTCTGTGAGCCCAGTGGGCTGAGCTGAGGCCTTTGTTGAGTCATCATCACCGGCCCAGTATCTCCCACTGCCCCGTCCTGCTTCTCTCCCTTCCTTTCCAGCTTTCCATCCCAGGAGCACTCCCCAGTACACTTCTGCATGCTAATCTCCATGTCTTCTTCTGCTTCTTGGGGAACCCAACCTGCTTTGCCAATGGACTTCCTGCCTGAGTCCCCATGGAAATGTCCTGGGTCTTGGAGGGGCAGCATGTGGTTGGGGGCTCAGAAATGTTAATTGATAGTCATGACCAGAAGGAGGTGTGAGAATAAGTGCTGTATCTGAAAAGGAATAAATGCTCACCCGACTGTGGAGAAGAAAAGATTTTATTCACGATCTTGCAAGAACGGGCGTGCAACCGAAACATGGTGGTTGGTGCTCCGAACAATCCATACAGCACTATTTATTCCCTGAACCTAACACACAAGTCCCTCCCCTGTTTCTCCATTGGCTGGATACTCCAGAGGTTACAGCCTATTCGACAGGCCTAACTAACCTGTGCAAATTTGAAACATTTGAAACAAGTCTCCGCCCCTGACTATAACTGTTATGTCCATATAAGGCACTGACACCACTCCTGTGCTTACATGGCCTCTTTCTTTTTTCTTTTTTCTTTTTTCTTTTTTTATTAAATTCAGTTTTATTGAAATACATTCACACACCATACAATCATCCATGATATACAATCCAGTGTCCACAGTATGACAACATAGTTATGCGTTCATCACCACAATCTATCTCTGAACATTTTCCTTACATCAGAAAGAACCAGAACAAGAATAAAAATAAAAGTGAAAAAAGAACACCCAAATCATCCCCCCATCCCACCCCATTTGTCCTTTAGTTTTTATCCCCATTCCTCCACTCATCCATACACTAGATAAAGGGGGTGTGATCCACAAGGTCTTCACAATCACACTGTCACCCCTTGTAATCTACATTATTATATAATTGTCTTCAGGAGTCCAGACTGCTGGGTTGGAGTTTGGTAGTTTCAGGTATTTACTTCTAGCTATTCCAATACATTAAAGCCTAAGAGGTGTTATCTATATAGTACATAAGAATGTCCACCAGAGTGACCTCTCGACTCCATTTGGAATCTCTCAGCCACTGAAACTATTTCGTCTCATTTTGCATCCCCCTTTTGGTCAAGAAGATACTCTCAGTCCCACAATGCCGGGTCCACATTCATCCCCGGGAGTCATACTCTGCGTTGCCAGGGAGATTTACACCCCTGGGAGTCGGGTCCCACGTAGGGGGGAGGGCAGCGAGTTCACCTGTCGAGATGGCTCAGTTAGAGAGAGAGAGGGCCACATCTGAGCAACAAAGAGGTACTCAGGGGGAGACTCTTAGGCACCATTACATACAACTTTAGACTCTCCTTTGTGGTAATGAGCCTCATAAGGGCAAGTCCCATGCTTGAGGGCTCAGCACATCAAACCGCCAGTCCCAGTGTTTGTGACAACATCAACACCAGTCCAGGTGAGGATGTCCAACACATCCGCACCTTCCTCCAGATCCTCGGGGCTGGGGAAGGGGAGGCTGTAAATATGTTTTTTATTATCTGCCCAAATTACTCTAGGATGTGTCACTATTTCACTGCAGCCTACACTAACCTACCGTATCTCACTTCCTATTCAAAGTTCCATGCAATTGTGGTGTTTGAACAAATCGACTGTAGAGTTGTACCATTTAGAAAATTTAGACCCTGTACCAAATAGATATCTATTCCCTTGGTCTCCTATGAAAGTTGAAGTTTTAAAACACAATCAGTTTCAACCTTTACCCTTTGGCCTGGCTTGCCCTGGTCTTAACCAGACCTGCTTCATTCATATCGCTAATTGAAGTCTGGGCTCTTTTTCAGCTTTTTTTTTGACAGTGGCTGTATGCACTAATACTGACATTCATATCTGCCGAGCTCTAGCTCTGAGTTTCAGGTGTCTCAGAGATATGCATTGTTCCAGAGACCAATCAGGTAGATGCTAGGGGATCAGCATCTCAAAGTTTAGAGATAGCATGGCCTCTTTCTTTTGTTCTTTAACTTCAGAGCCAGTTTGAGCTAGTTTGGTAACAAGTTACAAGGCTATTTCAGGAGTTTCTACACTTGAGTTTCCATTTCCCGGATTCCATATCACCTTGTATGAAAGCTAAACTTAATTTCATTCTCACACAGGTGACCCTCCTGTGCTGGTTTCTCGCTGTGGTTCTGAGCTGTGAGACTCCACTGGTTGCATGAATAACTCTTTGCTAAGCAGCCCTAAGCCCACATCATGGTCATCTTACGTAAATGCCTGTTGAAGACTGGATGGGGGGAATGAGAAAGGCAGACATGGGATTACCCACAGAGCCCATATAGGCAAGGGGAAGACCTTGTTTTGGGGCAGGCAGTAGGACGTGGCCAAGTGTAATAACTAACTCACATTTCAGTTGTTCAGTATTTAAGTCTGGCTGCTTCCATTACAGTCCTGTCCCAGACTTCTTTTCATTTGCTCCCAGTTTCTAGGACCACAGCCCATCTTATGCACTCAAGAAGTGTAGAAGAAAGATACATGAATCAGCAGGTAGGGAAGTAAAAAGGAACCAAGCAAAGGGAGAAAGGAGGGAATCTTATCTCACTATAGACCTAAGAAGACCCAGCCATGTGTACATTTCTAACCTTGTGCAAAGCTGGTGCCAGGGGCTGGAATATCAGATGATTCAGCCATGGTCCCTGCCCAGAAATTGTCTGTGAGTCAGCCTTGGGCATGTCCCTTAACCATGTTCTTTGGCTTGGCTGTATTCAGATACGGTCTGTTAACTCCTTGCCACTTAAAGACTGGGTTGCTCCCTCCTTAACATCTTACCTGCTCATCGCTTTGCCTCCCTTATTTTACACCTCATTTAGCATCACTGCACCACCAGCATCACCACTGGTTGCTGTAACCTAGTGAATACTCACCATATGCCGGGCCCCTTGCTTAAAGCAGTTTATATACATTGTATTATTTAATCCCTATAACAACTCTGCGAGGTAGGTACTGTTGTTCTTCCCGGATTACAGATGAGGTCCTGCAGCTTTGGGAGGATAAGTCATTTGTCCATGTAATTTCTTCCCCTAGAGAAGCCCACCGTTCCACCTTTTTGACTCCCACCTGGACACTGGACCTCATTCCCCTTGAACTTTCTGGTTCTGCCTCCACACACTGGCCCTCCCTCCCTCTCTTTCTCTTTCATATCCCTGTCCTGACTGTTCGTGGCCAAATCTACCACTGTGCCGGCTCTGTCTGCCTTTGGGAATGAGATGTATCTTTTGCCACTTGTGAAAATGGCCCATGACAGGCCTTTGACTGCATGCCCTGCCCTGCGGACAGGCACAGGCTTTCCCCGGGAGGCTGTAAAATGGGAGCCCCCAGGGTGCTGCCTCCTCAAGATGCAAAAGAATTCCAGCAGTCTGATTGCTGGTTCCAGCAACATGCAGTGTGGGTTGGTGGTTAAGCCCCTGAACTGTCAAAACTGACACCCTGGATTTACCACCCACCGGCTGTGTGCCCCTGGGCAAGTTCCTGAACCTCTCTGAGCCTCCATTCCACCTTCTCTACAATGGGATGATAGTAGTACCCATCGCACAGAGTTGTTAGAGGAGCAGATGACACATCATGTTTAAAGCGCCATTCACCACAGCGGTGCAGCGTAAGGGCTCTGTAAACGGTCATTGTTAGTGTTCTCAGGGTTGGCTTTGCCGGGTGTTATGGGTTGAGTTGCATCCTCCAAAAAGACATGTTCAAGTGCTAACCCCTGGTGCAATGATGTTATTGGAAATAGGGTCTTTGAAGATGTAATTAATTAAAATGAGGCCACACTGGATTAGGGAGGGCCTGAAGTCTTCATGATTGGTGTCCTCATAAGAAGAGGAGAATTGGACACAGACCAGAGAAAGAGGAGAATGCCGTATGAAGATGGAGGCAGAGAACGCCACGGATTGCCGGCAAACCACTGCCAGCAGCCAGGAGAGAGGCAGGGAATGGGTTCTTCCCTACAGACCTCAGAGGAAGCACAGCCCTGGCGATACCTTGATTTCCAACTTCCAGCCTCCAGAACCGTGAGGTGATAATTTGCTGTTATTTTAAGCCACCCAGTTTGTGATAGTTTGTTACAGCAGGGTGAGGAAACTAAGACACCAGGAAATAGCTGGGTGGTCTCAGAGGAGCTATTAATTACAGCTCCCCCCACTCTCCTGTTTCTCTCCATGCCTTCCCCTCTCACTCCTGTTCTTCCTTCCTCAATATTAGTCATCAGCAACAACCAGCAAAGCCTCGTGGCGGGGGAGTGGGAGGTAGAGAGATGGCGAAGACTTGAGTAGTTTACAGAATGTTCCGTGAGAGTGAGGACTAGTGGAATGGCTCTGGGAAGCCCTGACTTGGAGTCTAGGTGCCAGTCCTTCTAGCTGTGTAACTCTGGAACAAGTTAATTTCTCTGAGCCTCAGTTTCCTTAACTGAACAGTGGGCTTGTACTCACATCATCCCTAATACCTCATGGTCTCATGTCCTGCTGCAATCCAGAAGGAAAGCAGAAAAGCAGGCCTGTATTTACCCAACTACCTTACAGCGGAACCAAATTCACAGGCCCTGACAGCCCCGGCCTGTGTGATTCTGAGACTCATTTGTGACCCTTGTAAGATCTGCCATTAATTCCCAGGGTGCAGAGCCACCGGATGGGGTCTCCGTGCCAGCAAGTGTGTTCTGAACTGAATGCTGGTAAACTGACCTGGTATTTATGAATGGGTTTCACTGGCCTGCCTTTTTGCATTTCATCACCAAAGATCATGGAAGATTGGGAGCTCTTATTTCAGAGAATGCTTTATGGTTTTCATTACTCTCCTGAATCTGTGCATAATTTGCAGGGATTAGGGATGGAGTGCCTTTGTTTCTTGGTTTGCATTTTTTTCTTCTGTGTAAACTAGTAAAAATCAATAAAAGGCCAGCAAGTGAAAGCCTTGCCCACATGGGAGCTTGGCTGCATGTTGCATCGTAACTGAGCTGGCTGCCTTCTTGGAAAGCCTTCAGGGAACCATGGTGTGGTTCAGGGTGAGGGAACCTTAACCTGATTTCTGTGCTTGTATAGACTCACTGAATCAATGAGTTGTCAAGGCAGGGGAAGCCCTGGGGGAGGCAGACCAAACCCTGTATTTACAGATGGGGAAACTGAGGCCCAGAACTGGGAAATGACCTGCCTGAGGCTGACTTACCTAGCATTTACTGAGCACCATGCTCTGAGTCATTTGACAAATTATTTTGGGTACCTGCTGTGTGTAATTAGCTAGGATCAGGGAGTGGTCTTGTCTCTCTGTTTGCACTTTTTTCTTTTTAAGACTAATCCGAGCTGACACGGTATTCTCCAAAATTGGGTGCAAGATAATGCACCAGGGGACAGGAAGAAAGTTCTAGAGCATCTTCTCCTATTTATTTTTTTTCATCCTTTTAGTGTTTCCTTATTTTATATATATTTTATAATGAACTATATAATCTAGCAGTACAGCAGGGTTTCAATATAGTCTATAATTAAATACATATTTATATGCTGGGGAAGTGTGCTCAAGAATTATAAGGATGTGTGATTTTAAAAAAATCTAGAGACCCCTGGATTACTGAATGCACAGCCATCCCTGACCACTCTATCTAAAATAGCCCCATCCCATTACTCTTTGCCTCTCTTTTGCGTTTGTCTTCTTTATCCCTGATATCATATTGTCTTTTTGGTTTGTTTATTGAAAGTGAGCCCAGGGTGGTTGGACACTTTGGTTCATCTGCTCTCATCTCCTTAGCACTTAGAAGTGCATGTAGTTGGCATACAATAAATATTTGCTGAAACCAGCGTATGCGTGTGGAGCCACCATGGAGAGGTAAATTCACACACCCACCAGAGTGGGCTACATACAGGGTTAGGGGAAGTGGGGTGCTACGGCGCAGGGGGCCCCTGACCCAGGTCTGAGGGGTCTGGAGAGGCTTCCTAAGGAGGGGCTACTGGAGCTGGATCGTGAAGGACAAGAGAGGAGTTGGTCAAGAAAAAGGAAGAGGGAGGGAGGGATGAGAGCTCCAGGTGGAGGAGAGCAGGGGCAAATGCCAGGAGACAAGAGAGGGCAGGGTCTTCCAGAAGTTTCCTCGGGGTTGGAGCTTGGTATGTACAGCAGGGAATGGTGAGTGATGAGGCTGGAGAGGGGCATGGGTCTGATCACTGAAGGCTTCCTGTGCTGTTATAAGTAGTTGGGGCTGTGTTCACAGGGCAGAGGAGAACCATCCGGAACAGGGGGCGGCATGGAACCTGGTCTTAGCCGGACCTCTGGGTTAGCATCCTGTCTTGGTCTTTACTGGCTGTGTGACTTCAGGCACGTTCCCTAACCTCTCCTGCCTCCACTTCCTCATCTGTGAAATGGGGATGGTAATAGGACCAGTAGGATGAAATGAGTTAATTTTTATAAATCACAGAGACAATTCCTGGTGTGTAGTAAGTGCTCCATGAATGTTGGTTGTTATAATCCCTCCAACAAATATGTATTGAGTGCCCTACTGTTCTCAGGCCTAGGGATACAGTTGTGAACAAAGCAGTCATGAACCACACTGTGTGGAGCCTACATTCCAATTAGGGGAGAATATAATAAATGGATAAGTCAATAAGCGAGAACAAGATTAGCCAGTGTTTTAGTTTGCTAAAGCTGATGAAATGCTATAATACAGAAATGGGTTGGCTTTTACAATGGAGATTTATTAACTTACAAGCTTACAGTTCTGAGGCCGTGAAAATGTCCAACCCAAGGCATCAACAGGTGATGCTTTCTCCTCGGAGACTGGCTCCTGGTGATCCTCAGCTCCTCTGCCACACGGCTGGGCACATGGTGACGTCTGCTGTTCTCTCCCTTCTCTCCCCAGTTTCATTGCTTCCAGCTTCTGGCTGCTTCTCTCTCAGCTTCTCTGGGGCTTTTTTCTGTGTCTTCTCTTTTATTTTCTTATAAAGGACTCCAGTAAGAGGATTAAGACCCACCCTGAATGAGGTGGTCACATCTCAAGTTAAGATCCTACTCACCAAAAGATCCTGCTCACAACGGGTCCACACCCACAGGAATGGATTAGCTGATCTTTTCTGCATATGATCTTTTCTAGGGTACATACAGCTTTAAACTATCACAGCCAGCAAGACCAAGAAGAGTTAGGGTGCATAGGGAGTAGCCAGGGCTCCCTCGGGTGGGACATCCAGGAAGGGCCTCCTGGAGGAGGTGACTCCTCTGAAATGAGCTTGGTATGTTGCAGAGCCCTAAAGAATCAGAGCATTGGGAATGATCTACATGAGAGGAAAGGAGGCTTTTGGAGAGTGTGATGGTTAGGTTCATGTGTCCAACTTGGCCAGGTGATGGCATCCAGTTGTTTGGTCAAGCAAGCACTCACCTGATTGCCACTGTGAGGACATTTTGTAGACCTAAATCATCAGTAAGTTGATCTCATCTATGGCTGATCACATCCACAATCACCTGAAGAGATTGGCTTCAACAGTGAGAGACGTCTTGCCCAGTCACTTGAAGGCTTTAAAGGGAGAAGTGATGATTTTAGCAGTCAGAATAAGGCAGCCAGCTTCTGCTGGAGAATTCATCGAGGACCTTTCCTGGAGTTCCCGGCTTGCAGAAGTCTCCTCTCAGTTCTGTTTCCCTAGAGAACCCTGACTAATGCAGAGAGGCCAGGACCCTGTCCTGTCGGGACTTGTCCATCAGGATCAGGGGCTCAGATGCTAAGGCATTGGAGGGTTTAAGCAGCAGTGTGATGGGATTCGACACCTTTATAAAAAGATCCTTTAAACAAAATGTGATGTAGCCACACAATGGAATATTATTTGGCCTTAAAAAGGAATGAAGTCCTGATACATGTGACAACAAGAGTGAACCTTGAAGACATCATATTGAGTGAAATAAGCCAGACACAAAAGGACAGCTATTATATGATTTCACTTAAATGAAATAACAAGAATATGCAAATTCATAGAGACAGAAAGTAGATTACAGGTTCCCAGGGGCAGGGGGAGGTCGGATGGGAGTTAATGCCTAATGTGTACAGAGTTTCTGTTTGGGGTGATGGAAAAGTTTTGGTAATGGGTGGTGGTGATGGTGGCCCAACATTGTGGATGTAATTAACACCACTGGATGGCAAACTTGAAAGTGATTAAAATGGGAAATTTTATGTTATATATATGTTAACACAATAATAATTACTGCTTCCCGGAGCCATCGCAGGTGGGAGGATCCTTGGGAGGGAGGAAAATGGGGGCTTGCCTGTGTTCCTGCTCGGGTCCCTCCCTGCACCCTCTCGTGACACCCTCGCCCTCCACTGTGGCCCGTAGTCTCATGTTCTCTCCCCCGCCCCATGTCAAGACTGCTCTGAAGCTCATTCAGACTAAGGTGCAAATGTCTGTAATGGCTTCCTTTGTGACTCTTGACTCTTTGCCCTCAAGCAAAGGGTGAAAACATCCAGGAAGTGCGTGCCATATTTGCGGTGTAGACCCACTTCTGGAGTCAGGGCCTTTGGTTTTTCCTGCTCCCCTGCAGGTATGGCTGACTGAGACCTTGTCTGCAGGGAGGTGTCGTCTCCTCTGTGCCCCGGGTTTGGGGAGGCAGCAGGCCACCTTGGGGAGAGCCTGCTTCCACTCCTTGCCCGCTGGGTGACCGTGGTCAAATTCCTTAACGCCTCCAGCTTCTGCTTTCCTTGTCTGTAGAATGAGGATGATGTTAGTACTTTCCTCACAGAGTTATAAGTGAGCTAATATTTATAAAGCACTTGAAACAGGGCCCAGCACATGGTAGGTGGATAGTGTGTTCACCGTTATTATCAGTATTATTTTCCTGCCCACTCAAGGGGAGAGGCGCCTGTTCTCTGCCTACCTTTTAGAGATGGCAGTAGGATTAATGAGGTAATGATTGTCGACTGTTTGGAGCTCTGCAGAACAAAGGCACTGCATAAATACACATGATGATTATTGTCCTCTTTCTGCTTTGCCGGGGCAGACCTATTGTGGTTGGTTGATTTATGGAAATGGCGTGTCCCTAGGTGATCTGAATTAGGGATAAGCACATTTCAGACAGTTCAGATAATAACAATGTCTTCCATCTGCTTTCACTGTGAAAGCTTCCACAGTGCTAGGGAAAGTGGAACAGCAAGAAAGCACCATCCAAGCGTCTCTCCAAGCGTCCAGGTATCCATCCATCCCTGTGTCCTTACACCCAATTAGCATCAGCCCAGTCAGGGCCAAGCCCGTTGGGGACAGACCTTGCACACCTGGAGGAAGACAAGCTTCACATCTTGCAGAAGCAGCAATAGCTGAGAGCTAACACGTTGACTATTTGCCGAGTGCCAGGTCATGTTCTGAAGACTTCATATGTATTAGCATGTAATCCTCAACATGCAGTGGAATATAATCCCATTTTACAAATGAGGAAACAGAAAGGATTTGCTTAGGTTTGTGTAGCCAGGAAGAGTGGAACCAGGATTTGAATTCAGACAGCCTGGCTCCAGAGCCAACAGCATCCTTAACCAGCATGTGAACAAGAAGCCCCCTGTGCTAGTTTGTATATATTATGTCCCACCGAATGCCATTTTCTTTGATGCAGTCTTGTGGGAGCAGATTGATTAATCTTTTTGATTAGGGTGTGGCCTTTCGATTGGATGTTTCCATGGAGATATGACCCACCCAACTGTGGGTGATGACTCTGAATGTTTCCATGGAGATGTGGCCCCACCCCTTCAACATGGGCCTTGATTAGTTCACTGGAGTCTTATAAAGGGGCTCACAAACAGAAGAACTTCTGAGCAGCTGCAGCTAAGAGAGGACTAAACGCCCCAAGAGCAACATTTTGGAGAATGCCATTTTGAAACACCACCTAGGAGCAAGTGGAACACCAGCCACGTGCCTTCTAAGCTGACAGAGGTTTTCCAGACACCATTGGCCATCCTTCAGTGAAGGTACCCGATTGTTGATGCGTTACCTTGGACATTATATGGCCTTCAGACTGTAACTTTGTAACCAAATAAACCCCCTTTATAAAAGCCAATCCATTGCTGGGTGTTTTGCAAAACAGCAGCATTAGCAAAACTGGAACACCCCCCAAGTCACAGCAGGTAGAAAAACAGGTTGATTGAGAGCCAGTGGCACTGGTCCAAAATTAAGATCCTGATTGGGTTTCCTTGGTTTCTAAGTTCCATTTTAGGAGGTGGCTTAGGTTGGGTTCCCTGGAAAAAGAATCTGAGACTCTAAGATTTGCCTGTAGGAGGCTTATTGGGGCCTGTTCCCAGGATTTACACCTTTGTGGGAAGTGGAGATAGAGGGAGAAGGTGAGCTGTGATGCAGATGCATCAGAAGCTTCAGCTGATCCTGTGGGAGCCCTGAAGCAGAAGGTCCCTTCACAACTTTTCCCAGTTCAGGCCAGGGAACTGAGCCTTTGCTCCTCCACACTGACCACTCATTGTATGCAGCTGCCCTGGGAGGCAACCTCTTAGGGCATTTCCTGGGAAGGGACCCAGCAGCTGGGGGAATGCGTACCTGGACCTGATGAGGGGTTTGGGGGGAGCCCCACAGCCCTCCTCCAGAAGGCATTGCCAACTCTGAATGATTTCTTCTTTTATTTGTTTCTGGAATCACTGTGGAACTGGGAGTTTTAACCACAAACCAAGGCGATAGCTTGGACTTTTTTTCTTTATCCCAACACCCAGTCACCACATCATGTAGCTTTCTCCTTCTGCGTATCTCTTGGTTGCCTCCACTTCTCCCCATTCCCATACTAGGGCTTGGTTCAGCACTTTTCCTGGGATTGAATTCAGGCTCTGAGGCTCACTTGCTTGTTGATGGGAATAAGTGCTGCCTCACGGCATTTGCTGGACTTAATGGACAAATGTAAATAAAGCTCCAAGCTCACAGCCTGGTACACTTAGGAGCTCCATGCTAGGTATCTTTTCTTCCTCCCTGGAAGGCAATCATTCATTCATTCTTTTTGTTGTTCACTCTTTCCACAGTTGTTTATTGAACACCTTAGTATTGCCAAGTGCTGGGGATGGATACAGCAGTAAGAAAGCAGACAAGGAAGGGTTTCTGCTTTCTCATGAGGTAGACAGACAGCAGTGATGAGGGCTGTAGATGTTCACATAGCAACTGGAAGCCTCCCAGTGACAATGAGCTGGTGATTTATACATCTTTGCATTCCCTACTTAGAGCGGTGCCTAGTGCAATCTGCACGTAGCAGGTACATGACAAATATTTATTTGAACGTAACTGGATGACAGGCTGGCTTAGCTGTCATCATCAGGGTTGGGAACCTGTTTGCCCTTCCTGCCAGGTGTGGTGAGGGTTCTGCGGAGCCTCTCTAGAGGCGCGGTGCCTGCTGACTCAGCAGTGCCCTGCCAGCAGCGCTGAGATGTTCTTGGAAAACCTCCTGCCTTGGTGCTAGCCGGGGTCCCCCAGAGATGCCGATTGGAGCAGCTCTCCTGGGATGTCAGCTCATGGGGTCTGATGTCTCCAAACATCCTCCCCACTGGCCTCGCCTGGCCCCAACCCAGGTTGAACAATCTTGTAAGAATGTGTGCTTTCTGGAGATGTTGGCACTTCCTGCTCCTCAGTGGCCTGGAAAGCCTTGTGAGAACAGTCCTGCTCTCACTCTCACCACCCCCACCACGTGGCCAGCCCAGTGTGAGCCGGGACCACCGCAGGTCTGGGAAAGGGGCCCCTAGGGGTTTGGAGGGCTCCATGGAGGTTCACAAAACCAGGGTTTAATAAAGAAGTCAAAGTTCTGGCCTTGGTTCTGCTGTGGGAACTTAACAAAGTTCTCTGCATTGTAGTCCTCATCTGTGAATGGGAACGATGTGAATATGGCCACATTATAGGGCTGTTCTCTCTTGCCTCAGGGTACTTGCATAGGCTCTTCCATCTTCTGGAATGCTCTTCCCTGCCCCTTTCCCTTTTACCTAGTGGACTCCATTCCTCCTTCAGATCCCACTCAATCATCACACCTGCTAACCAGTTCAGTTCCCCATTATACACTCTCAGTGAGCTACATACCTGCCCCTTTTCACCACTAAGTTGTAATTCACATTTGTTTGTGGGTTTCTTTGGCCAATGACCATCCTTAGATGCTGCAATGATGGCAGGCCCCTTGCTCTTTTGTCCCTGGCTGTACCCTCAGGGCTAGCACAGTGTTTGGCATATAGTAGATGCTCAGTAAACTTTTGGTTGCTGAGTGACTGTTCAACTGAGATGATGTAGATGAAGACCTTTTATAAATGCAAAGCACTCCACAAGGATGAGATGTGTTATTATCAATCTACTAATAAGCAGTGATCTGGGGAAAGCATCTCAGCATCTGCAGGGATTTGGATGACTTTTCTAGAACCTAAAAGAACATTTGCCTCCCTCTGCTCTGAGCCAGCCTGTGCCTGGTGATTCAACAATAGTTATTGATCACCTCCTTTGCCCTTGATAGAGGCCAGGCCAGGGTGGGGATTCCTGAGCCTCTGGCTGATCAGTCTTGCTCAGCCTCTCCCTGCAGCATCCTTTTAACTGCAGCCACCACACGCAGCTTTCTAATTGTGTGTCATGTCACAATGATATCCTTGGTGTGTCAGCATCCTGGGCCTCATGGGGTGGGGAGCGGGGAAGTCAAAGGAGAATGCAGCATGTGAGTATGTGTGCCAGCGTGCATTTGTGCATGTGAGGGGATGGTGTAGAGGACACTGGCAGCTTCATTCCACACCCACATCCCCGTGACCCGGCTCCTGTGGGTCTCTCCCACCCCTCTTGATATTAGGCGGTCTGTTTATCTGTTTCTCGCTCTGTCCCTAAGTCAGTGAGTATTTTTTGAGCAGCAACTGGGTGCCAGGCCCTGGGCTGGGTGCTGAAGACTCAAGGGTGACAATGCAGACCGGGTCCTGGCCAGTTTGTAGGTGATTACTCAATTGTACTTACGAAGCATCCTCCTGGGGCAAGCCCTGTGCTAGATTAAGTGCACCTACCTCCTCCCGAGCCTTCTGGACCACAGGCCGGGGCCATGACTCTCCCTTGCCCTGCAGCGGCCCACAGCACCTGCAGCTTCCATCTGGGACTTGGGAGCTTTTGATTTATGTTGATTCGTGTCAGTGTAGCAGCCATATAAATTCACATACATTACGAATATTCCATATCGGGCCCTGGGCTAAGTTCCGGGGAGATGGATTTGAATAAGACGCCATTCCTGCCCTTCAGCATCTCACTCAGGAACTTTGGTGTCTTTCTCATGGGCTTGGTCCTTATTCTCACCAAATAGTTTGGGGAAGTTCTCCTACTTTCTCCTCCCTCCTCCTCCTCCCTCCTCCTCTTTCTCCTGCTCTTTCTCCTCCTCCCTCCTCTTCCCTTCCCCTCCATCCTCCTCCTCCCTCCTCCCACCTTCTCTTCCTGCTCTTCCTCCCTTCTCTTCCCTCCTCCTCCCTCCTCCTCTTTCTCCTGCTCTTTCTCCTCCTCCCTCCTCTTCCCTTCCCCTCCATCCTCCTCCTCCCTCCTCCCACCTTCTCTTCCTGCTCTTCCTCCCTTCTCTTCCCTCCTCCTCCCTCCTCCTCTTTCTCCTGCTCTTCCTCCTCCTGCCTCCTCTTCCCTTTCCCCTACAACCTCCTCCTCCCTCCTCCCCCTTCTCCTCCTGCCCTTCCCCTACCCGTCCTCCTCCCACTCTCCTCCTGCTGGAGGCCTGGCCCAGCTGACCTAAGGCTGTGCCAGGGACTGGGTGAGTCTCACCCTGTGTAGCCCTGGAGGGCCTCCTTTGCTGGTTGCTCCTTGTCTCCCGGATTTCCTACCTTCAGGTCTGGGTGCTGCTACCTGTGAGCTGTGTGACAGTAGGCAAGTTACTTAACCTCCCCAAGCTTTGGTTTCTTCGTCTTCCCAGTGGGACTGGTGGGCTGACCTCATGGGCTGGTTGTGAGCGCATAGAGGCTGCCAGTGCTTGAAAGGGGCAGCCATTTCTGCCTTCCTGGGATTCAAGGCAGGGATCCCCATCTTGATTAGCTTCTTTGAACTTCCCAGCTCCTGGAGCCTGTGAGGATTTAGGAGACCCTCCCAGAAGCAGAGCCCCTTGTTGCTGCTTCTTGCAAAGAACCTTCTCCTAACTGGTTCCTGAGGTTCCTACCTGGCCCCTGTGAGGGAGGCATTAGGGAAAGCAGAGGTGCTGCCGTGTGAAATGAAACCCAGACCCCCAGTGTTCTGGTTTGCTAATGCTGTCATTATGCAAAATACCAGAAATGGATTGGCTTTTATAAAGGGGATTTATTTGGTTACAAAGTTACAGTCTTCAGGCCATAAAGTGTCCAAGGTAAGGCATCAACAATAGGGTACCTTCACTGGAGAAAGGCCATTGGAATCTGGAAAACCTCTGTTAGCTGGGAAGGCACATGGCTGGTGTCTGCTTGCTCCCAGGTTGTGTTTCAAAATGGCTTTCTCCAAAATGTTGGCATCAGCTTTCAATGGCCATCTTCAAAATGTTTCTCTAAGCTGCAGCTGCTCTCTGGTCCTTCTGTTTGTGAGCTTTTATAGGGCTCCAGTGAACTAATCAAGACTCAAGCTGAATGGGCAGGGCCACACCACCATGGAAACATTCAATGAGAAGTCACACCCTAACCAAAGGTGTCACTCACAGTTGGGTGGGTCACATCTCCATGGAGACAACCTAATCCCAGTATCCATGAGAACTGGATTGAAAGATCATGGCTTTTTCTTGGGGGACATAATATATCCAAACTGGCACACTTGGCTACCTCCCAGTCTCATCTCTCATAGCTCTGCCTTGATTCGCTTTCCTCTGGCCGCACTGCCTTCTCTGTTTCAGATATGGGCCACGCTGTCTCTCATCACTGATTCCTCGCTCGTCCTGGTCCCTCTGAGAAGGCCCCTCTCACTCTTCTGTCCAGTTCCTGCTCATCAATCAGTGCCAGCCTCACTTTCTCCTAGGGATCATTCTTGATCTTTAGACCCACATTCTTGCTTTTCTCTTCTGTGGGACCCTGTGTTTCCGCCACAGCAATCATCTAAATGTGCGATTGATGTCTCAGTCCTCCACAAGACCATAAGCTCTGTGAAGGAAGGAATCACGTCTATCATTAAACCAGGCCCAGTGTCCAGCCCACAGCAGATGAGTTGAAGTAAAAAGTACAGCTGTGCTAATAGAGAATGCAAGTCCTTTTGTGGTGTTTCCTGTTGAGTTTCTCTGACTTGGGAAAGTTCTGCCTCTATGAATGAGCCCCCATCATGGACCTCATGGTGGACAGACACTAAAAGGCCAGAGGGGGATGATGGAAGGAAAATTGTGTGGCAGTTTGGCGCCGTCAGGGTGCTGCCTCAGAGCAGGGCTGTTCTGGAGGTGACGGGAGGTGGCAGGTGTGCAGGTCGTGCCCTCCTCAGGGCCTCCGTCGGAGCCTCTGTGGTTTGTATGTTGGCGACTCAGAGGAAACGCTTCCTCGAGGGGCCCCAGGTGTGATCATGCAAGGATGGGAGCTCCTGCTCTGAAAAATGCAATCATCGCCTCTCGTCTTAAAAATAAACCTTTTGTGGTTTTCTAACGAGGTCACAGGAAGAACCACTCTGTGCTTTCAAGTGGGAAGGGTGAGCAGGGCAAGGAAGAAACAGTTTTCAGGTCTCGTTTCACATCTTGGGCAGAGGTGCTTTGGGGTGGGGTGGAGGGGGCGCAGGGAGAGCCTGGGAAATGGATAGGCACCCATAGGCACACAAAAGCCTCCCTTCAACTCTTGCGCTGCTGCTGCGACAGGGGCATGAGACAAAGAGCTCTTGCCTCTGCAGCAGCTATCAGTGGCCCTGACCATGGCCCTGTGAAGCCCTCCCCGGAGACGAGGTCATCTAGTCCTCATTGCAGTCCATGCTGCTTTCCAGAAGAATCACCTGTGCATGGTGCCTGGGTCATAGCAGGCGCTCAGTAAATGTCTGCTGAATGAATGATAAAACAACGGCTCAGAGAGGTGAACTCACTTCTTCCAGGTCACACAGCTGTGAAGTACCAGGACCTATCTTCTGACTCTAAAGTCCTGAACTCTTAACCATTGCTTCATCAAGCCCTCTTGTAAAGAATGACCACACTAAGGCTTCTTGAAGCTCAACAAGCGACCCCAGAAACTGGGCTTTCTCCAGCCAAGGTGTATACATCTCACATCATTCCTCCAGTTGTGATTGGAGGTGGCCCTTCTTGGCCCATTTTTCAGAAGGGGAAACTGAGGCTCAGAGAGGATAATTAATTCACCCAAGGTCACAGAATAATAGGTGACAATTCCAGAGTCAAACCAAGAATTATAAATACGCAGGGTTCCCATCAAGAAAGTTCGTGTCCTGTTAGCTGAGTACTTCCTCCTGGCCCCCAAATCCCTTCTGATCCTGGCTGCCCTGGTAAGGCTGTGTACAGCATCACTGCATTAAAACCACTTGAGAACCAAGTGAGGAAACAAACGCAGACATGCTTTTATAAATGGTAAAGTGCCATTCAAAGATGAGCTCTTTTTTTTTTTTTTTTTTTAATAGCCCAGCTGCTAAAAGTATGGACTTTAGAGCCAAATTGCAGAGGTTCACTGTCTGAGCTCTGTTACTAGCTGTGTTACTTAATCTCTTTGTGCCTCAGTTTCTTCATCTGCAAGATATTAATACTCCTTTCCTCATAGGGATGATGTACCATTTAAATAAGTGAATACATATAAAGCATTTAGCACAATGCCTGCTCGGTGAGCACTCAGTAGGTGATGGATGTTAAGTCATCGTCCTCATGATCATCCTCCTCCTCAGCAACATTATTTTATGAAATAGAGGTGGGCCAGTTGCTTTGATCGGGGTTGCCTGGTGACTCCCCTTAGAGTCACCTGTGGCCCCGCTGTCAGCCCCGAGGAGCTCACAGTGCAGAGGACCCGGGCTTTGACCACATCCGTCCTGGCTCTTACCTTTGTGTTTTGTCCCCTCCAGAAAGGGCAGTGGCGGCACCATGCTTGGCAGGCTCTCTGTGGAGCTCTGAGCACTGCTCACCTGCACATCTGGTGGCAGATTTGCAGCCCACCGCCACCCCTGTTGCAGGTGGCATCTGGAAGTGCTCCTGGGGTTCTCACCCGGTGGTTGCTCCAAGCACCCACCTGCATGGCCACTGAGCTTCATACCCTGCCCCACCGCCTTCATGTTTACCTGCTTCTTACACTGGGCTTTTTTGCCTCGGTTTCCTGGTTTGGCGCTTAGGTCTCCTGCTAACACTGTCTAGACGTCTAGGCTAATTGGCTGTGGCCTTGACTGACCCCCCCCCCCCAACCCATACATACACCTCTCTGGGCGTTCTCCTGGGACACTTGCACCTCTAGCCAGTAGCTCCAGATTAGTTTCATTAAGCATGTTCATTGATTGAGTAGCTACTCTCTTCACTGTTTGAGGTTTTTACCATCTGTGCAAACCATGTGGAAGCATTTTCTCAATCGCACCCCCCCACTCCCACCCAGGCGGGTGCTACCACCCACTCAATCAGTCCATGACAGAGTCTGACACACTCCCAGGTGCTATGGGAGATCCCCCCCACCTGCAGCAGGGGCCAGGCCTGGTCATGTCCCTCTGTCCCGGCCCCATCTGTCCCCAGCCACCTCCCGCCCTCCACCATTGCCCCCAGAGTTCCCACTGTTTCCCACGAGGGAGCCAAGGCCTGGAGGAATGGTGTGTGGGACAAAGGGGTAGTGACTGGAGATGCTCAGAGCTCCTGGACAGATGCCCGAGGGGGTGGGACCCAGGGCCTGGGCACTCTGTGTCCGGCCCCCGTGGCCTTGCCCACAGTGGGGAGGGAGCCGTGAAGGTGCAGACCCATTTCCGGTTCATGCCCTCTGACTCCAGCAGGCTGGGAGGTCCTGAGGGTGGGACCCACAGGAAAAGTGGAACGCTGTGCCCAGCCCTTGCATTCCAGACCCTTTTCGAGCCCTCTCCTTTCTCTCTCTGCCTCTTCCCAAAGCCCACTGCAGCTCAGACCTGAGGGGTGCGATTGAGAAAATGCTTGCACATGGTTTGCACAGATGGTAAAAGCCTCCAACAGCTCTCCCACTGGCTGTACCTTGTGTGTGCCCTGAACTCCCCCCACCCTGTATCTATAGAGTTAGGCCCAAGTTCAAGATCTGCTAGCCTTGAAATCTTTGGCAAGTCATTTAACCTTTCCAAACCTGAGTTTTCTCATCTGTACCATGGAGGCACTTCTAGGGATTTCTGAGGACTGACTGAGGAAATGCTTTAAAAAGGTCCATTGGTTCAGCGGCTCCATACATGTACTGGAACCCTGCTGAGCTCTGGATTTGCAAAGGAACAGGCAGATCTGAGCCCCAACCCTAGGGGAGATGGCCCCGAAATAAATAGGGACGTACAGTCTATGAATTTTTTCACAAGATGATTTTAATTTTGTTTGCTTTGGGAGTAATGCTCTTTTCAGTAATTAAAAGTACAGAGAATATAAAAACCACCCACCAGAATGACCAGCAGTTAATAATTTATCATATATACATGATTTTTTCCAAATAAAAGAAGTGACACACTTTAGCTAAAGCTGAAATCCCTTGTCAGCCACCCACCCTGGTTCTTTCTTCATCCCTTAGTGGCAGCCGTTATCTTGAATTTGGGGCACAGTCTTCCCATCTGTCTCTATACTTTCTTCTCTCTGTTTTCATGCACCACATATGCTCTTTTTTGTGTTAAATTTACATCTCTAACATCAGACTGTGTGTGATATTCTGCAGCTCAGTTTTTCCACCCGATGTTGTTTTTCCAGTGTATCCATGTGGAACTTTCAGAGTTCATTCATTCATTTTGATCACTGTGTGCTAGTCTATCGATTCCCAACCTGCGCTCTCAAGGCAGAGTTGCAGGGTCAGGGCTCTTGTGCCTCTCCTCAGGCCCGTGGGAGAGATTCCTAGAGGTAGAATTGCTGAATCATGGGGCCTGCACACGTCCCGCTTGGCTGGCCAGTGCCAACTTGTTTTCCAAAGTGTTGGTTCCGATTTACACTAAGCAACGTATGAGAATCCCTGTTTCTCCACATTCTCACCAATGCTTGGTATTATTAGGCTTCTTAAGTTTTGCCAATTTTGATTGGGTATGGGATGGTCTCTCGTAGGTGTTTTCTTCTGCGTATCTCTGACCATTAGTCAATTGAGCATTTTTTCCATGTTTTCTGGGTATTTGGGTCACTATTCAGTAAAATACTCATTCAAATTGTTTTTCCATTTGTTTTTCTGTTGCGTTGCTTGCCATTTATTGATTATTTTTTGTGGGAGTTCTTGATGTAACTTGGGACTGACTCTTTATCTGTCATGAATGTTGCAAATGCCTCTCTCCCAGTGTATTATTTGTGATTTCGCTGTATTCATTAGACTTTTTGTCATGCCGAAGTTTAGAATTTTGTTATGGTCACATTTATCAGTCTCCTCGTTTATGATTACAATGTTCTTCCCTTGATGTAGACCTAAGGTCACGAAGAAGCTCTCCCGTATTTTCTTCTAATACTTGTTTTGTGTTTCAGTTTTGTGTTTGGTCTTTAATCCATTTGGAACTTATTTTTGTGTGTAGTGTGAGGTAAGGGTCTAGCTTTATTTTCTTCCCCATAAGGAAAGCTGTCTGACCCTACAGCTGGGTTTGAATAGTCCATCTCTTCCACACTGTTTTGTAATGTCTCCTCCTTAGTATGTTCTATACTAAATAGACATATGTGTGTGGACCCTTGTCTAGGCTCTTTGTTTTGTTGCCTTAATTAATAATAAATAATTGCTTAATCATAGTAGCAGCGAAGTGCTTATAAAAGAGAAGCCCAGGATGCTCTGAGAACATTACAGAGGGAGGACTTAGCAGGCCCTTAGCTTTCATTCCTTTGTGCTGCTTTCCTTGTATGAATTACAGACATTTTCATGTCATCACCTGGCCACCTTGAATGCACTGTCTGGCGTAGCATTGGGTTGGGGCTGGGGGTGGATGCTCCCCTGGAGAGGAAAACCTGACTTCTTTAGCAGTGACAGATGCCACACCACTCTGGGTGGCTGTGTGCATGCAAGGCCCAAGTTGGTTTGCTAAAGCCTGCTGTTTATGCATGCCAGTCTTTGCTTACGGTTGTCATTTTTCCAAGCAATTTAACCACGGCCACCAGCCTGTCCCTAAAGAGATTAGATAACACAGATGCCCAATGGCACAATTTGTTTCCCAGAGAAAGATTTAAAGTCTCTGAGCTCTCTGGAAGGACAGCATGGCATGTTCTGAAGTGCAAGAGGAGGCTGGAGGTAAATTCCCGGGATGGGCTTTCCCCAGGCCGGGAGCAGAGCCCATCAGTTGAAAAGCAAGTATGCTGGTTCTCCGGCGGACTCCAGCTGCAGTTCCTGCTGCCACAGCCCATGGGCCAAGGCCTTGCCAGTGCTCTAGGGCATTCGGAGACTTCTCTTCATTCCTGCCCTTCCTCCTTGCATTCCGGGCTCTGCATCAGCACGCAGTTCTCACACTGCTCAGCCCACTTGAAAATCTGGTGCATAAAATGGCAGCTTGGGGCTTACTAAATTTGGGGATGGGAGGGCGAGGGGTCGGATGATGGTTTAAAATTTTAAACAGAGGTTCTAAACTCACACAGTGCAGGACTTACTTGCTGTAACAGGGAGTTCCATGAAGTTGCTTGCAATTTCAGGAGCACAATTTGGCTTATTAGTACTTTCTAAGAATCAGTAAAACTGTGATTAAACGCTCTGGATGCTAGAGACCATAGAGCTGGGGTGGGTCCCACGTGATCCTAGACAAGCTACCCTGGAGTTTCATCTTGCATGGGTGGAAGCTGGGGAGATTAAGTCTAGCATCAATGCATTAAGTGAGTCAAAATTACCCAGAAAAATCCCTTACATTACCATAAAGTGTAATGTATAGACATATGTTCTCCAGATAGGTCCATCACAGCCAGTTTCTCCTCCGTCATTGGCACAGATCGCGTTTCTTTGGTTGAGCGCCAGATGGAGTAGGTTTGTTTAGGGGATGCGCTTAAAAAGTCAGTTATCTTTATTTATTTATTTTTTTCCGTCCGCACCAGTGTCATACCGTATGAGTATATCGTGCTAACACTCATTTAGGTTTGTGGTGCTACTCTGTGGGTTACCTGCCTTAAAACAACCATTTACAAACATGTTCACCTTCAATGCATCACTAATACTTATAATCCCATTAATGAGCCATAGTCACACCTGTCCATTCCCATAGCATGAAGTTCACCCTCATTAGCATATCTGTACATATTAGATTATCATTCCCCCTTCACTAGCTTCTGTCTATCTCTAGATCCCCTATATTCTACCTTTTAAGACATTTATTTCACATTTTTCACAGAGTTCACAGTAGCGGTAATATACAATCTCTCTCCTTTTGTATCTGGTGTATTTCACTCAGCACTCTGTCTTCAAGGTTCATTCAGTTACCTTTAAACAGAAGCACAGCTGGCTGGGAAGGAGGGGCACAGTGGTGCCTGCTGAGCCCCCCAGGAGTGGCCACTTTTCAATAGTATGTAAGTAGCATGGTGACATGACTGTTGACACTCTGATCAAGGACGTCACGAAAGCAGGGTGGAATCATGCTCGAGAAGCTCCCCCAGCAACGGCACCGTACCCCACACCCCAGACGCATGCGCGCTCGTGTTAGAACCCGGCCCCACACTTTCAACACCAGACTCGGACTCAGGGTGGGGAGAGGGGCCCACTCCTGTGCCTGGGGGCCACCGAGAAAGTAGCAGACTCAAGACGCCCTTCTTCCCCACACACCAAGCATGGGCTCCTGGATTGCCAGAGTCGGGGACTCCCCTGCAGAAAAAAAAAGATAACAATCCTAACTATTATTACTTATATTACAGCAGTGAACATGGTGGGTCCAACACCATCCCCAGTGCTTTATATGTGTTAGCTGACTCAGATGTGTCCCACGAGCCCGTGGAAGCACTCATTAAACATACAGGTTGCCAGGCCTCCTGGCAGGGATTTCTGTTTGAATAGATGTGGATCGGGGGCCCCGGAATCTGTGTTTTTTTAACAAGTACCCCAGCTCCCTCTTACTTGTAGGCAGGCTTGGGAAATGCTGAGTCATCATTTCTCTTTGTCTTCATTTTTTGCTTGCTAAGGTGATACGGTGACGTTTGTGTATTTGCACGTGCAAGTCAGCTCCCCTGAACATTAGCTTTCTGATCCCGGGTCTCCTCTTCTCCACAATGGGAATCGCAGTAGCATCTACTTCCCATGGGTCATGAGAATTCCGTGAGATTTAGCCTTCAAAGCTTGGAGCCTGGGACGTTGTACGCGGCTGGCGTCGCTATAGTCACTGGCTATTAGTGTTACTTAGGGAAGCAGGGAGCACCCCAAAGAGACTCACACACCCCTGCACTGCTGCTACCTGAGCGGGGTGGCCTTTACACAGTTTACTGCCGGGATATGCCCAAGCTAATCTCCTTTGGCGGGTTCTTACATGTAGATCTGGTGCCTGGAGGAAAATGGATTGGCACAGAATTGATTACTTCCTGCCTCCTGGAGCAACCCAGTTTCAAAAGACGCTGGCCAAATTAAAATGCATTAACTGAGTTTATCAAGGAGCGACCAGCCATCTGGGAAGGGCCATCCCCTGCCTCCTGCCCGCGTGTGCCAGGCAGACGACCATGCCCACATTCTCACACAGGGCCACGCAGTGCCAAGACTTCGCTGCTGCCCGCATCCCAGCTCCCATGGAAACCTGGGGTTTCGTTCTGATCCTGGAGACAAATGAGGTGGCTGTCTGCACCGGGCTCCCAAATGGGTTCACTTTCATGTTCAGTATTCTCTCCGCTATTACAGAGGCTCAGCTTCACAAAGCAAAAGCAAAAGCAAAAAAAAAAAATAAAAGGCCAAACCAAGAAATAGACCAAGCAAAAAGAAGCCAAGAGGAGGTGATTACATAACACGAGCAGCCAGGCTGTCTGCAAGCCATATGACTTATTTAGCTGTCTGTCTTTTCGGCATGTCAGATTCCATCCTTTCCAGCTGGCTCTCTGCTTCGGTGATTACATTAACACTCAGTAATTATAGGAAATAGACACCTCTTGAGTCGCCAGTATTCCCAAGTGGTGGGATGGGGGCTATTCAATACCAGGACCCCCAATAGTTGGCCCACACCCTGGGGCTGGGCCCTGCCCAAGGTTTCGACAGTCTGTGGCAAGATGAGACAAAAAATAAGGGCAGAGGAGTAGTGAGTTTTCCAAGGAAGCTGAATGTATTCATTTTAAAGGATGGTGGTTGATCTTGCACAGATGTCCTGGTGTTAAAATGTTCTTTGTAAAATCCAAAATGATGGGGATTATAATAACTGGTTGCCTCTGTCGTTTTGACATAACACGAAGTTGACCCCTAATATTGGTCTCCAAACTGGGGACAAATTCCTGATCTAGGAAAGCCTAGAGTCTGCAAAATACTGCTTTATACATAAAGGAATGACATACTCAATAAAATAAAATATAAAGAATAAAATAATCTTTTCTTTTTCAATTCCTCATGCATAACATTTTTAGCCTTGACCACTTCTCTTTACACAACAGCTAACAACTGCTTAGAGATTCCTTGCTCATGCCTCCATCTTCTGCTCTCCCTGACCCCGAACCTCAGAAGCCTCCCTGCCTCTTGGCCCAGTCTTATCTTGAGTCCTAAGCTGATCTCAATGAAGATGGGAGTATAAAAATAATTATAACCTCAGCCACCCTTTGCTGCATCCTTACTAGGTACCCATCACTTGAGGTACTTTATTGATCTCCACAACAACACTGGGAGGTGGGTACTATTATTATTAGCACCATCCCTAATAATAATTTTAGGCTCAGAGAGGTCAGTTCACTTACCCAGAGCCATACAGCTTTGAGTGGCAGAACCAGGAAGTGAACCCAGACAGCTGGAATACCTGCACTAATTATACTGCCTCCCACACGGCAGAGCTTGGCAGGGAAGAAAGGCCAACTGGGATTCATGTCCCTGCTTGACCATCTAATAGGCTGGTTTTTATCCTCTCTGATCCTCTGCTCTATCACCTGAAAAATGGTGCTGAAAATTGGGTGGTGTTGAGGATAAAGTGAGGCAATGAAGGTATCTTCCGGATAGGGTGTCTCCCTCTCCTTGCTCATGGAAATTTATGGTTCAGCCACTCCTGCTGGTCCACAAATGGTTTCCCATGGCCTTTCAGTCCTGTGGCCTGCTCCACCCTCCCCCCATTTTGCACCCCACCCCCAATGTGGCTTTATAAGTCCTGGCCAGCATCCCAAGCTGCCACCCCCAGAATTCTGACTGGTGGAAGATAGTGGGGCCTGCAAACCTCTCCACGCTCAGCCTCCCCACACTAGGCCTTGCAGAGAGAATTTCTAGCTCATGACACCTAGCCCCTTCTACTAACTCCTACCCTTCCCTACCCTTCCTGGATTTGCCTATCTGTGGCTGGCCCAATGGATTGGAAACCTGTGGCGCCAACAATTTCCAGATGGTAACTGTGGCTCTTGAGCCTCTCACACCCCATGCTAGTCTCCCTCCTAAGCTGTGCCACTGGAGGATGGGGATGGTCCCCAGCCATGACCTACCTTCAGCATGATCCTTGCTCCTTCTGCTCCTTCATTTGCTCCATGTTACTGAGAGGGCTCCCATAAGGCCTTGCAGCCAAGCCACGCATTCTGATTTCATGTAAACCTTTTACTGTGGGACCTGTGAGGTCCAAGACGTGGGATTCATATATAAATGAATCCTTTTGACAGATAACACAGCAAGGCCTGGTGAAGTTTGAGAATGTGGCAGACAGCTCATACCAGTGAGTGACAGCGCTGAACCTGCAAAGAGCACTCCCTATTCTCAATATCTCTTGTACCTGGCGTGACACAGGCCAGAACGGAGTGGGTTGTTTATCAGGCTCTATCTATTCCAGGATCCGTAAGGAAGCTATGGGGGATGGGTGGGCACCACTTCCCTCCCAGCTACCCTCTTTGCCTCCGGATGAGCCTTGGTCTTCTCATCCCGCAAGTGCCCTCAAATACCTAATCAGACCTTCTAAGGCTGTAGGGAGACTCGAATGAGGTCATGTCTGCAAAACATTCACCCACATAGACACTTAATAAATGTTATTCCCTTTATCCTTGACAAAATCCTCTGTCAGTATGGCAACATTCTTGTTTAGAAAAATGCAGTCTCTCTGAGGGCACAGACTTGATGGTCAGGGAGCCCTTTGCTCCCTGGGATTCACTTAGCTGGGATTCACAGGGAGCAGCAGGCAGGGAATGCACCTCTGCAAAGGGCTGCAGGATTTACCAGGAACTCTAAGGATGCTGGGGAGAGACCTCTTTCCCGACCTCCATGCCCAAATCAGAAGTAAGTGACACAGTCAAAGGGTACCCAATGAAATGCTTGGAAGGCCTAGGAATTGATGTCGAGAACTGAGTCGATGGCAACCAGATTTTATTCTAATGATCCATGTCCCATCTGCTGGAGAGAACTTGTTTCCACAGTGAATTGTAAAATGTTGAAAGGTTTCCATCTTCTTTTGAGCAGTGGTAGGGGGAAGGGGCCAGTGAAAACAGCAGCTTGGAGAACTGGCCCCGTGAAGAAACAGTCTCTGCTCAAGACTGAAAGTACAGGGGCTCTCCCAGTTACCCGCTCATGAGCCCCTCCTCGTCACTGTACCCCGTCCCTTTAAAATGCATAATCAAGACTGACGTGCTCAGGCAGCATCTCACATAGCACCCCGAAAGATGGAGTATTTTGTGAACGATCTGCTGGATTTGGCTCTCCAGGGACTTCCTATGGCTTCCAGGAATAATGCATACCCAGTTTTTCTACCGGTTTGGGGAGTTCTGATTAATGGCTCTGTGATGCTCATTCGAGACAGGCACTTTTTCACTGCCATGGCAGGCCCTGATGGATGGCACCTCTCTTTCCTGTCTGGGCGGGGCCCAAATCGGGGCTCCCTCCCACCCACTCCAGGCCTTACTCATCACACTTGCTGCTGCTGCTCTGTCGCTGGCTGCGTTTAAAGCATTGTTCCTGCATCTGAGCTCCTGGGGACCTCACAGCCACCCCACAGGGATGGCAACAATTTCCATTTTGCAAATGAGGATAGTGAGGCTCAGTGAGGTTCAGGAATGACCTCCAGGCCTCACGTTGGTGTCAGATCCAGGATGCAAGCCCAGGGTGGTGCAACCATGGCCTCTGCTGTTTTGCTACAATGCTCTGCCTTGGAGAGCAGGGCTTGGGGTACTGTAGACAAGGCACTGGTTTGATTCGCCAGCCCTAGGAGGCACCGCAGTCTGGGCCACGGTATACAGTTGGCCAGGTTGTGCACTGCACAACTCCAGAGGGTACCAGTCACAGTGTGGTCGATGTGAATGGCACCCCCTGGAATTGTGATGTGCACAGGCTGCACAACCAAAATGACAGCTCTGGGAGTCTGTTTTCAGCTGTTTTCTCAGTGGAAGGGCCTTGTCTGCTTTGATTGTGCCTCTCCTCCTGACTCCAAATCTTCAGTGACTACTGCTCCCCTCCCCCCACCCCCCATCTGCAGGTTTAAAGAATAAAGTCTGAGTGCCTTAGCCCACCTTCCAGGCCCTCTTAAGAGTGGTTGTTGAGAGCATGGACTCTGTACTGGGTTGGATGCTGGCTCTGCCACTGTCTATTTATGTGCCCTGGGGCAAGTTCCTTGACCTTTCTGTGCCTCAGTTTTCCCACCTGTAAAATAGGAAAAACTAGCATTGTCTTTCTCCGAGGTTTGGTGTGATGACTACACGAGTTAACCCATTTAAATTGATCGGGACAATCCTGACCCATAGTAAATGCTCCATGAGTGTTGGCTAGTCATGTTTGCTGCCCCTATTATTACTACACAACTTCATCTCCCACCCAATACCCTCCAGCCCAGGTGAATGGCTCACCTCTCCCCACACCTTCCCCCTGCGTTCCATGACTCTGGTCATGTAATTTCCCCACCTCGACTGCCATCCCCCATTCCCCACCTCGACTGCCATCCCCCATTTCCAGATTCTGTCTTGAAGGTCCAGCTCAGGTGCAACCTCTTCCCTGGAGCCTGTTCTGTCTCCTTAGGAGGGAGTGACTCCCCAGCCTGGCTCTGCTGTCTCGCGGCATGCTGCCTGCACGTCTCCATCGTCTCTCATGTCACGGCCCACCCTGGGCCAGGGCCGCCCATGTGACTCTGAGTTGGTTGAGGGCACGACCAGTTAATCTGGCCAGACCTTTTGGTCCCCACAGAGCCTGTGCTTGGGGCTTGGCACGTAGTAGCTCTTCAATAAATGGTGTATTTTTTAGTCAAATGAATAAGTTAATGCCTCCCTCCCCCACCAATGGTAAACTAACAACAGGAACTTTGTGTATGATGGGCACAATTATGTATCTTTTTCTTTATTTAAAAATAGGAACAGCCATTATTTATGTTTAGCCTCCTCTCATTTGTTCTGTTTATTTTTTATTTTTTTTAATGTACAGTTCATGGTTTTCGATGTATTGTGAGGTTGTTACAGTCATCACTTCTTTTTAATTTCATAACATTTTCATCACACCTCAAAAGAAACGTCATACCTATTAGCAGGCACTCCCCATTCTCTGCTCCCCCCAAACCTGGGTAGCCACAAATCTACTTTCTGTCTTGGTGGATTTGCCTATTCTGGGCATTTCGTGTGAGTGGAGTTATTCCCTCTGTGATGTTTCCAGAGCCATCCATGCCGTGGCCCGGATTGGTGCTTCCTTCCTTCCCATGGGCAGAGAAGAGTCCACTGTAGGGAGAGATGCATTTTGTTCATCCATTTAGTGGTTGATGGACTGTGGGTTGTTGCCACATTTTTGCTATTATGGATAATGCTGTTATGAACATTCACATACAGGTTTCTGTGTGTCTTTTTTTCTTTTTTAAAACTGTCCCGGTCATCTCGATGCATTCAGGTGCACAGTGTGCAGGAGTCGGTGCCAAGAGTGGGGAGAAGAATGGAGTTTATGTGTGGCGATGGCCTCCCGTGTGCCCTCAGCCGCCTCCTTGATTCTTCACCAGGCCCTCTGAAACGATCTTCTTCACCTGATTTCACAGATAGGAAGATCGAGTCTCAGAGAGAGCCGGTGACATGCTTAAGGACAAGCAGCTGGAGGGTGGGATTCGAACCCAGGTTTCTCTAATTTCAAAGCCTGGTTCATTCACTCTGCTGTCCAGCTGTGGCCGCTTCTTAGGGAAACATGCTCCTCTCGTCTTCCCGAAGATCTCATGTCTTAACAGCAGGGCCACAGGCACAAACAGCTGTGGGGGTGGAGGGGATACTTTGCCCACCCTTTCTTGTTCCTGTGTCGCCTGGCCAGCCTCCGGGGCCCCTCAGGCCTGGGCCACCTGCAAACCCAACACTGAGGCTGCAGATGCTTTCCTGAGGATTGACGTAGGCAGGAGGACCTGAGTGTCTGTCCCCAGGTGGGGCTGGGTAGGTGATTTAGTTTCCTGAGCTGCTGAAGCAAATACCCTGAAATGGGTCAAATTAAACAATGGGAATTTATTAGCCCATGGTTGGAGGCTGGGTACAAGGTCCAAATCACGGAGTCAGCAAGGCGATGCTTTCTCCCCAAAGACTGTAGTGTTTTGAGGCCGCCATTGGCGATCCTTGGTCCTTGGCTTGTCACAGGGCCAGGCATGTGGTGGCGTCTCCTGGTCTCTCCCTTCCCTTCCAAGGTCCACTGATTTCAGCTTCTGGCTGCTGCCTCCGTGGCTTTCTCTTTCTGTCTGAATTTCATTCCACTTGCAGAGGACTCCAGTAATAGGATTAAGACCCATCCTATTGAGGTGGGCCACACCTTAACTGAAGGAGCCTCATCAAAAGTCCTACTTACAATGGGGTCACACTCACAGGAATGGATTAAGCTTAAGGATATGTTTTTCTGGGGGACAAGCAGCTCCAAACCACCCCAATAGACCAGCCAAGAGCTACGAGCCGTGACTCTGCACCGGCCTCTGCTGGCTGGGAGCTCTGAGCCGAGAGGGCTCGCCGCATTTGGCCTACAATGTGACAGTAAGTTCATTGGAGGTGGAGCTGGCAAAACAGACACCTGCAGAAGTCAGGGACATCCCAGGCCACACAGAGTGATACAGGCAGAGGCCACACAGCAGCCGAACCTCCCACCAGGTGGTGAGGACAGCAGGCCCCTTCTGCAACACTGTAGCCTCCAAACCCAGGCCAAAGCTGAGGGTCACAGCTCCCAAAGGACTCAGCTGAGGTCATGAGGGGAAAGCAATCCACAGCCCCCAGAGACTGGGCCCACAGAGGTGTGTGGGAGACCCTATATTATCCGACTGATGCATGGGGGCTCCATCGAGTGGGGGCTCGGCAGCGGCTCAAAGCCGTCATCATGACGGACATCCCTGTGACCTTACTGCCTAACAGTATCTATGTGAAGTTCTTCCATCTCGTTTATTCCCTAAGAAGAGCCCTGTTGGTATTAATATGAATTTTAATTTACAAATGAAGTTACTCTGGGAATAACTGGCCTAAGGCCACACCTCCAGAAGGGACGATTCTGTGATACAGACCCAGGCTGTGGGGTACCAGACCCCAGCCTGTGCATTGTCACCGCCGACTCCCTCGGCCATCTCGCTCATGGCCCACGTGGCCAGGAGGCTCCCTGGGCCTGGTCCCAGCTCAATGATTAACTTGCTATGTGACCTTGGGCAAATCTCTTCTCCTCTCTGAGCTTTATGATTCTGATCTATAAAGTGAGGGGTTGGCCTGGGTTGATGGTTTTCAGAGTGGTTTGTGGGTTCCAGAGACCACCGGGGTGCGGGATCAGTGGCTAGTTCCTCTAGAGCAGTGCCCTTCTTGTTTGTTCTATTTATCTGGTTTCTGAGTGAGACTTTGAATAAAGACTTCTATTGGTTGTAAATAAACAAATAAGTAAGCATTAAAAAAAAAAAGAACAACTTACACACTAAAGACTAAGGAGCCTCTGGCCTTTGGAGAAGCAGCCCTGATCTCTCCACCAGCACGCCTGGGGAAGGTCAGGCTTGTGCCTGTGGGCTGGGCTGTCCTGTTTTGAGGGGCTGTGGTGGGTTGGGATGGGGGATCCTCAAAGGAGCCAGCCATGAGTGCACTGGGATAAAACAACTCCCCGGGATGGTGGATTCTCCAGAGTGGCTGCAGCAGACAGGACAGTGTTTCCCCAATACCAAGCCATGATTTTTGCTGCATCTATGTGACAAGAGGCAGCATAGCTCGTAGTTGGGAATCCGGCTACCTGGGTCTTCTACTTACTACTGGGGGCGTTGGGCAAGGTGCTCAATCTCTCTGAGCCTCAGTTTCCTTCTCTGTACAGTGGGGATGATAGCACCTATCAATGGGGTGTCCTGATTTAATACATGCAAAGCGCTTGGCCCAGTACCCAGTACGCTGGGCGGTGATTCTTACTTAAACAGGGTGACCATGGCTCTGTTACTTCAGCCTCCACCTCTGTTAAATGAGGATGATGATGACGACAACCCGTTAATGCCATTATAGGGATCAAATAGTAAGTAGTTATTAAATAATGGCTGCTCTTCCTAGTTATTTGTATTTTTTTTAAGTCGGTGCACATTTTCTCCTTTATTTAGCCTCATCCTCCCTTGAAGGTTGCCACCCTCTGGGCAGTGGGGGCGGGCAAGGGGGCAGCACTGGCACGGTTGCTCAGGGTTGGTGAGCCAAGTCACTGCAGGATAGCTGCAGAACGGCAGCCACTTGGAAATCCTCGTGTCTGGGCTCCCACCCTGCCAGCTCATGCTGGGAAGGGAAGCCAGTCCCTGGAAGGGCTGTGCTGTCACAGACACATGGCCTGTCCTGGAGGCCGGCCAAGAAAGCCCTCCCTGCCTGCGGAGGGTGGAATTGGCTCCCCAGGGGTGTCCTCCCCTGCTCTGCCCAGCTGGCTTCTTTTCCTTACATGACATCTCTCCTGCATCTCATTGTCTGCATGTCCCGTGAAAGAGCAACTGAACTCGGAGATTAGAGACCCAGGTGCAGCTCCCTGACTGGCTCCTTGACTTGGGCACCATGCTTCTACTCTCTGCCCTCAGTTTCCCTATCTGTAAATGGGGGCATTGGTCTGGATGACCTTGGAGATTCTATTCTTTCTTCCCCTCTAGTTTGTTTGAGGGTCAGCCTAGGATAGTGGTTAAGGGGAGTGGAGACATACTCGTGGGCTCTAATTCTCATCTCACCGTTTCTTACCTGTGGGACACGTTGCTTCACCTCTCTGGATGTCAGTTTCCTGTCTGTAAAATGGGCTGGGGTGGGGTTATGATGGAAACTCTCTCATAAGGTTGTTGCGAAGCTTATGAGTTCATTCTCTCTGAGTGCTTAGGATGGTGCCTGGTGCTTACGCGTTCCACAAATGGAACTAACTCCATGAATGGGCTGCTCTTCAAGTCTTCTGCCTGAAGAGTTAGCCCCAGCATCCCAGGCCTGGTTGCCGTTGAGTCCAGGAGCCTCGCCAAGCAGGGCCTGCCACGGGCTGGCTCTGTGTTAGGCATCAGGATACCTTACTGAACAAAACAGGCAAAAACCCCTGTCTTTATAAGCTTCCAGTCTAGCGGGAGAAGCAGACACTAAACACATGAAGAAGTAAGACATTAGTATGGAAAAATAAGATAAGAGCTAGAGAGAAAACCAGAGGGTGGGGGGAAGGAGGAGAGTGGTACAGTAGGAGCTGAGCTTGGGAGAGTTTAGACTATAGATAAGCATGTCTTGATCAGAGCGGGTGGGGGAATCAGAAAATTGCCCACCCCTGGGTGGGGTTGGGGTACTGTTTTCAATCGGGTGGCCAGGGCAGACCTCATAGAGATGACCTTTGACCCCGAAGATGTGAGGTTGTTGACCTCTGCAGCTGGTGCTCGTCCTCCCTTGCCACCGTAGACCTGGCTTTAGGGGTTTCAGGGAAGCGAGTGTGGGCAGGTGGAAGTGAGGAGAATGGCAAGGAGAAATGGGAGGCTGCTGACAGCATCTGCTCCCCCCACCCCACCCCACACTTCCCATCACTCAGTCTTGTTGCATCACCTCCTAAATGGCTCTCACAGGGTGTCCTCCCTCCTCCATGGCCACCATACATCTCATCAGGAATCCTGGAGTGGCCTCCTAGCAGCTCTTGCTATCCCAGGGCTCGTGGTCCAGCATCCACCCATCGCACAGCTGCCCACAAGCTTCCCCAGACACAGCTCAAAGCATGTCCACCTCCTCATCATAAAAGCATCCACAGCTTCCTCCCTGGGGGTGGCAGGTAAGGAAGGAGGCGGGTGTCAGAACCATCTGAAGAGCTTTTCAAGTATTGGAGCCTACCAAAGACCTACCTAATCCCTAGGTGTTGCTTTGAAAAACTTGTGGGCAATTTTCTGATTCCCCCATCTGTTCTGATCAAGACGTGCTTATCTATAGTCTAAACTCTCCCAAGCTCAGCTCCTACTGTACCACTCTCCTCCAATTGGGATCTCACCCTGTGTTCCCACTAAACTTGAGCCCTGGGGCCCCACTTCTACCACTCCCTGATGGCTAGACCTTGGGCAAGTCAATTACCCTCTCCATTCCTATTTCTTTGTCTTTGAAACAACATTGCCCACATCCTAGGACTATGGATTAAGGAATTAATACATGTAGAGCATGTGTGACCTTGGACAAGTCACTCTTTGAGCCTTGATTTGCTCATCTGTAAAATGGGCATAAAATACTACCTTTCTCTCAAGGGGTTTGAAGGCATAAATGTGATAATATATGTAAAATGCCTGTCATGGTGTGCTATAGTTTGCTAATGCTGCCGGAATGCAAAACACCAGAAATGGATTGGCTTTTATAAAAGGGGGGTTATTTGGTTACACAGTTACAGTCTTAAGGCCATGAAGTGTCCAAGGTAAAGCATCAACAATCGGGTACCTTCATTGGAGGATGGCCAATGGTGTCTGGAAAACCTCTGTTAGCTGGGAAGTCACGTGGCTGGCGTCTGCTCCAAAGTTCTGTGTTCAAAATGACTTTCTCCCAGGACATTCCTCTTTAGGCTGCAGTTCCTCAAAACTGTCCATCTCAGTTGCTCTTGGGGCATTTGTCCTTTCTTAACTTCTCTGAAGCAAAAGTCTGCTTTTAACAGACGTCTTCACAATGTCTCTCATCTGCAGCTCTTGTGCTTTCTTCGAAGTGTCCGTCTTGGCTGTAGCAAGCTTGCTCCTTCTGTCTGAGCTTATATAGTGCTCCAGTAATTTAATTCACCCTGAATGGGCAGGCCAATACCTCCATGGAAATTATCCAATTAGAGTCATCACCCACAGTTGGGTGGGGCACATCTCCAGGGAAACACTCAAAGAGTTACAATCTAATCAACACTGATACATCTGCCCACACAAGATTATATTAAAGATAATGACGTTTTAGGGGACATAATACATTCAAACTGGCACATGGTGCTTGGAACTTAATGGGTTGCCCATTTTCCTTTCCTGTATTGGTTAATTATTGCTGAGTAACAAATCATCTTGAAACTCAGTGGCTTAAAAACAACTATTACAGTTGCTCACATACCTTTGGGTCAAGTGGTGGCAGCCAAAGTGTTCTAGGCTTGGCTGGGCAGCTGCTTCCTGCTCCACATCTAGCAGGACTTGGTTCCCAGCTGGCATTTGGGCTCAGGTCTGCTCCATGGATGTTCATTTTTGAGATAGCTGCACAGGGGACCCACTGATCATGAGGATGGCAGAGGTGCAAGGGAACGGGGTGACGGACTGTCCTAGTTTGCTATTGCTGCCGAAATGCAAAACACCAGAAATGGACTAGATTTTATAAAGAGAGTTTATATGGTTACACGGTTACAGTCTTAAGGCCATAAGTGTCCAAGACAACACATCAACAATTGGATACCTTTGATGGAGAATGATCAATCACATCTGGAAAACCTTTGTTAGCTTGGAAGGTACTTGGCTGGTGTCTGCTCCAAGTTCTGGTTTTAAAATGGCTTTCTCCCAGGACGTTCCTCTGTAGGCTGCAGCTTCTGTCTGAGCTTCTTATATAGGATTCCAGTGGTTTAATTAAGAGCCACCCTGAATAGGCGGTGTCCATATCTCCATGGAAATTATCTAATCAAACATTTCACTCACAGTTGATTGAGTCACATCTCCATGGAAACATGCAATCAAAGGATTCCTACCTAATCAACATTATACTTCTGCCCCCACATGATTGCATCAAAGAACATGGTATTTTGGGGGACATAATACACCCAAACTGGCACAGGGACCCTCAAGCTGGGACAGATCCTGTCACTTCTATCTCATGCTATTGTAGTCATGTGGTCAAACCCAAAGTCAAGGGGTAGAGAAATAGATTCGGCCCTTTTGGTGGAAGGAACTGCAAAGTCACCAAACTGCAAGGGTGTGAGTAGAGGCAGGAGAGAAGAATCAGGGCCATTGGTGGGATCTCCTGGGCCTCCTGGGGCAGTGACTCGGTGAGGGGCTCCTCTGCCTCTGAAGCACTCACTTGATTGCTGCCTGGGCCCACGTCCCCCAGGGACTTTGTATGGGTTTTTCCTCCCAGGAATGTTGTGCATGGATGGAGGATGGGTGCAAAACCCCGGAATGCCTCCCCCCACAACCGTCTCTGTCAAACTCGTCCTTGCGACAAAATAAATAAAACTGTCAGCAGGAAAAATGAGGGGCAAGCCGACCAAATATGATAGACGGTCTCTTGCCGTGCATTGTATTCTCCACAATGAAACCCCAAGTGAATGCTAAAAACGTGTGCGGCTTTGTGAGGAGACAAGCATGCATGCCCCGTGTGGCCGAGATTTTCTGAGAAAGGTAATTTAACTGCAGTGCACATAAAGGAGAGAAATGCAGAGTGGTAATTTGGAAATTGTACATCAGGTGTTTTTACAAAATATTGCTATTGTTGGTTATTTTCCTTTTATTAAAAACCGGAGCCCTGTGGACAGCTGCTCCATCCTTATCTAGCTCATTCAAGACGAGTGTTGACATTTCTAATTTGCAAATTTAAAGATTGTCAGGAAATGGTTTAAACACTCAGCATGGTTGGGGAGCTTTTTGAGGGTTAGTGACAAGGGCTGGCTCATTTCTGGGAAGACAGTAGGGGGCAGGGGAGGAGAGCTGGGCTGGATTTAGACAGACTTGGGAATGGCTGACATCTACTGAGCACTTGACATCAGACACTACTCCAAGTAGTGAATCATATAATCATATAATATTTGAATCATATAATATTATTATAATAATGGACATTCATACTTTATACATAAATTATGATTTTATCTTACGTTAGACCGTAATTTCCATTTCACAGTTGAGGACAGTGAGGCACTGAAAGGTTTGCTAACTTGCTCGCGGTCACACAGCTCCCAAGGTGCAGAGCTGGCATTGGAGCCCAGTTGCTCTGGCTTCAGAGTCTTGGGGTCACCTCCTCTGCCCCCTGCCTAGGGGAAGAGCGTGAATCTGAGAGTCAGATGGGGTGGGGTTCAAATCCAAGCTCCACCAGCCCCTGTGGCCTCTGTGATTTTTCATTCATTCATTCGTTTCACGAATGTCAGTGGAGGGTCTCCCATGTACCAGGCATCGTGCCGGACGTCGGGCACACGGCCGTGAGCAGTCACATCCCTGCACTCCTGGGTTTGTAGCCCCGCAAAGGTACAGGGCTGGGAGTCCTTCTAGGAGGACCTAGGAAGGATCATCGGGCCCTAAGGACACGTGGTGGTGCTGGGATTCCCAGAAGGTTTCCCCAAGGAAGGAACTTTTGAATGGCTCTTGGATGAAGGAATAAAATCAGCGAGGTTAAAGAAGGGGAGGAGATGGGTTCTAGGCAGAGGAAAGGGTACAAGCCTTGTGCAGTGTGTTTAAGGAGCTGGAAGCAGGCTGTGGGAACAGACTAGCTGGGTGGTAGGGGGAGAGCAACTGGAGAGGGAGAGAAAGCCCCAAGGATTCTGGCTTTTGTCCTGAGAGCAAAGAAAGCCATCAGAAGGCTCCGGAGGGGGAAGAACCACCTGCATTTGCACTTTGCAAAGATCACCATGGCTGTTGTGTGGAGGATCGGTGCCTGAGTGAACAGGTAGCCCAGTTTAGGCTGTTGAACATGAGGGATGAAGGTCTCGACCAGGGACTTGGCAGTGGAGATAGAGAGGAATTGGGTGGATTTTTTTTATTATTATTATGGTAAGACACATAACATTAAAGTTACCATTTTAACCATTTTAAAATATACAATTCAGTGGCATTAATTACATTCACAGTGTTGTGCCACCATCACCACTATCTGGTTCCAGAACTTTTTCATCATCCCAAACGGAAACCCCGTACCCATTAGCTGTCACTTCTCACCCCTTCCTCACCCAGCCCCTGGCAACCACACGTCTGCTTTCTGTCTCTGTAGATTTGCCTATTATGGATATTTCATCTAAATGGAATCACATAATATTTGACTTTTGCTGTCTGGCTTCTGTCACTTAGAGCATAATGTTTTCAAGGTGCATCCATGCTTTAGTGTCATAGCATGGTTCCTTTTTATGACTGAATAATATCCTGTTGTATGGCTTTGCCAATTCTGTTTATCCTTTATCCATTGATGGACATTTGGGCTATTGTGAATGGCGCTGCTATGTTGGGTGGACTTTTTGTTGTGGTGGTGGTTGGACAGATTTAGTAGGTGGGATTTAACAGGATATGGTGAAGGATTTGATGGTTGTGGGTAAAGGAAAGGGAGGGAAGATGTATGAGGGTGACTGGATGCATGGGTGAGGGGAGGTAACCATTTCCTGAAAAGTGGGTAGAGTGGCAGAGAATGGGGTTAGGGAAGACTGTCATGGGTTTCATTTTAGACTAGCTGAATTTAAGACGCTTTTTATAAAAAAAAAAAAAAAAAAAAAAAAAAGATGCCAATCAAACAGATCTGTCAGGCTGGAGATGGATTAAATTACCCAAGAAGAGCCTCTAGAGCTGTCCTATCCAATACAATAGCCACTAGCCACATGTGGCTATTAACATTTAAATTAATTGAAATTAAATAAAATTTAAAATTCTATTCTTTGGCCACAGTAGCCACATTTCACATGCTCAGTCGCCATGTGTGGCTAGTGGCTACCTTATCGGACAACAGAGCTATAGAACATTCCCCTCATCTCCTGAAGTTCCATTGGACAGGGTTCTGTAGTGAAAAGGGAAGGCTAGGGACCAACATTTAATGGCCTGGTAGAAGAGTAGGAGCTGGTAAAGGAAATTGAGAATTTTGGAGAAGAACCATGGACCTCCTTGGGCAAGTCAGTTGGCCTCCAGAACCTTAGTTTCCTCCTCTGTGTAGACATTAATACCATAGGGATACTATGTGGATTAAATGCCACAATATATGTAAGGTGCTTAAGTAGTGTCTGGCAGTCCATAAACATTGCCTAAAAGAATATGAGTTATTCAGTAGGTGCTCAATAAATGTTTGCACCCTGTTCCAGTTGCTAGAGCTTCACTGAAGAACAGCCGATGGCATCCAGAATGCCTCTGTCAGCTGGGAAGGCACATGGCTGGCGTCTGCTGTTCCTTTCCCAAATTGTGTTTCAAATGGCTTTCTCCAAGATGTCTGTGGTCTCTCTTAGCTTCTCTGTCTCTCTCAGCTCCTGTGTATCCTTGCTTCTTTCTCCCAGGGCATTTCTCTCTAAGCATCTGGGAGACCTCTCTTAGCTTCTCTGAGGCAAAATCTGGGCTTCATCTCTTAACTTAGCATCTCCAAATGTCCTTCTGTCTGCATCTCCAAGTGTCTCCAAGCATCAGCGTCTGTGTCGCCTCTTGAGCTCTTTTAAGGACTCCAGTGAACTAATCAAGACCCACTCTGAATGGGTAGGGTCCATACTTTCATGGAAATAATTTAATCAAAGGTCTCTCCCACAGTTTAGGTGAGTCACATCTCTATGTAAACATTCAATCTAAAAGTTCCACCAAACAAGATTGGAGTAAAAGATCTTGGCTCTTCTGGGGTCCGTAATAGTTTCAAACCAGCACTTTTTGTTTCTCTTCTTTCATAGCTCTGCTGCTAGGAAGCTGCAGCACCTTGGTGAGGTTGGTTTCCCCCTCTGGCCCTCAGTTTCCTTCCCTGTAGAAGGACTGGAAGCCATCTGAGGCCACTGCCATCTCTGGTTCTGTGGCTGATCAGCCAAAGGCCCTGTGGAGCTGTAGAAATTTGTGCCAGGTGGCCTCTCCTCTCCACATTCCTTGACCATGCAGGACTGACCACTCATGTCCAGTGGGATGAGTTTTGACTGTGCTGTTGAGTGGAGGGCGTGATTTGTGATCTGCTGAGCTCCATCTAGTCATGCTCAACCTTGCAGTTCTGGGGGCTGAGAGGGAGGCCCATTTTGGCCTGAGACATGGGAGCTGTAGAACAATGACTGGATTTAAGCTGGAGAAGTTTGTTCCTGCTTCAGGGATGCAGCAAATCTTCACTCACCATGAGAGGTGAGCAAACTCAAGTGTCTTTTGGGAATGCTAGGTCTTATTATGTTGATTGACAATGTTTATAGGGTGGCCCTCTGTTACACTATCAACAGCAGACATTGGTTGAGCTCCTGATGGGTACTGGACACTGTGCCAACACTCCATATACAACCCCTCATCTTATTCCTGCAACATCCCATTGTGGGGTGGGTAATGCAGTTCTCCCCATTTTGCAGATGAGGAAGCTGAGGCTTGACAAGTTCAAGTTGCCTGAGCCCAATCCCCTCTTGCCGGGTGCCATTCATCCAAGCAGGGAGCATCACCCCTGCAAGGTTGAAAGAGGCAGTGAGGGGGAACCATTCATGCCTAATGTCTTCCAGATGGCAGTGCCATTCGTGCAACTGCATTAACAGAGGAACACAAAGATTTAGGAGGTGTGTTCCTGGCCTTAGAACTCAGTTTTTTGTTTTGCAAATGAGCAAACTGAGTCACAGGGAGATGAAGCATTGTGCCGGGATGAGTCACTGAATTAAGGAAAACACACCCTTCCTGGATCACCCAAATTTGAAGGCTGATGCCAGCCTAGTGTCCCCTGCCCAATCGGGGTGCTCTTAGGAGCAGCAATGCAGGGTGAGGCAGTGGGAAGGTCAGAGACCCCAGCATTACAGAAGCTTTGAATTGAGGGAACTCATCCTCCATTGCTTGCCCCCCAACCTCCATCCCACCCATTTGGTGCCAGAATTACCTAGGTAGGTAGTACCCAAATTCATAGGATCATCAGAATCTTTGGGGGGACCTGTGAAAACAGCAGATGCAGCATGCCTGGGGTTGCAACTGGGTAGTGGTCCTTGTTTAAAGGCCTTGGCTGATTAAGATGTACGATCAAATTTGGAAACTGCTGCCCTAGAACAACCTTCCCCAGTGTGTGTTCTGTAGAATACCAACTCTGTTCTCTGGGAACATTAATAGCAGTTATGTAAAACAGTCTTCCAGGCAAGCAAGTTTAGGAACTGTTGAGTTGGCTGGATGACTCTCAACGGGGGCTGCACATTGGAATCACCTGGGAAGCTTTGACATTCCTATTGCCCAGGCTGCACTCCTGGGTTTCCCTTTAGGGGCAGGACCCAGACATAGGTAGTTAATAAAGCTCCCCAGGTGATTCTAATGCATTGCCAGGTGGAAAGCCACTAAACAAAGTTAAACTTGCTTCTTTACTGCAGGGCTTCTCAGGGCCTTTAATGTACAGTGTGCAGCATGAATCAACAAAAGGAGAAATAAATATTATTGTCTTAGCCTGGTGATCTGAAGCATACTAGAGAAAAGAAGGCACGGCTGGGAAAGGAATGACATGCTAAATATATAGAGAGAGCATGCATTGGTAAGAAGGAGGTGGGATTGGCAATGTGAAATTTAGAGGTCAGTAGAATTTTTGAACCCAAAAGAGCAATGAATATTTTTTGTTAGATTAATTTGAGTAATGGGGATAATTTTGTTGTTGGTAATAGTTCTAGTACCTTATAATCACACAGCATTTCTATACCCAATAAAAACAGTGTCATTGGCATTATCTTAGTGGGGGCTCAAAACATCCTGTGTGGGTCATAGCAACTGGGAATGTTAATTCCATTCTGCAGGGAGTGATCCCTTTAAAATATTAATCCGCTCGTGTCATTCCCGTTTTAAAACTTTGAAGGCTCGCCATCCCACTTAGAGAAAACCCTGACTCATTCTTACGAAGCCCTGCATCAGTGATGTCTAAACTTTTAAATTATGTACCCCCAGCAAAAAAGATTTCAGTATGCACCACTCTTATATCATATTCACTTAGAAATTAAATACGTATACTACTGGCAATCAGCTAGTAAAATTAATCAAGTTTAATTTCTTTGTTACATTTTTAGATTAAATAGAAACTATAACTGCAAGTTTCTAATATATTTTTCTGTATCTGGTCAATCACTAGGTTTATCCCAGTTTAGAGCCCCCGCAGGATCTGGTCCCTGCCTTTGGGTCCAGCGTCATCTTGGATCATTTGTCCCTCATGCACTTCGCTCCAGCCACTCGGCTTCAAGAGCAGCCCAGCCTTCCGGCCATTGCACTAGCTGTTCCCTCCACTTAGAAAGCTCCTCTTCCTGCTTTTTTGCCTGGCTAGCTTCTTCTCATCACTCAGGGCTTATTTTAAATGTCACCTCCACAGAGAGGCCTTCTATGATCACTCCATCTAAAGCATCCATCAGTCAATCCCTCTGACATCATCCATTTTAATTCTCCAAATAGCATTTATCACCATCTGATGCTTTTCTCATTTGTGTGTTGTCCCCCTCCTCCATCATAGAGGGACAATGCCTGCTGTAGTGTAAGAATTCAGTGACTATTTGTTGGACGAACATACAAGCAGAGACTCAGAGAGGTTAGGATGTTTGTCAAGGCCACACTGTCAGAAAATGATGGAGCTAGGATTTGCACGGCAACCCGTTTGACTCTAAGTTTGAGGTTGCTTGCATCTTGCCAAGTTGACTCTTGGCCTTCAGAAGTCAGCTGAGAGCTGTTTGAGTCCACACTCTGACAATCTGAGTCTGAAATCTGTTATGATGCCAGATGACTATGGAATTGAACGAGAAAAAAAAAATGACTGGCATTTTACGCTCTGTTTCCCCTCCAGCCTGTAATGGGAGGTTGGAAAAATTCTGGAGCCTGAAATAATTCAGGCAGTCCCAGCTGCAAAGTGGAAAATTTTGTGGTCAGGAACCCGTGGTGGGTGCACCCAGCCTGGAGAAGTGCTCTCCCATGTGTCATAATGAAGCCCAGAATTCGAGGAAAGCGCCAGCACAGACACATTGGCGGAGGAAAGAAGAAAGTCCCTCTATTATCCCCCTCCACTTCTGAAGCAGTTCATGGAGAGGTACTGAAAATCTCTTTTCAAGTCGTCCTGCCTTTCCCAAGCATGGATGGAGCGCTCGACAGGAGCTGGACCCTGATTATCTCTATTGGCAAGTTCTGGAAATCCAGCTAGCTGCTCCTCAAATGGACCTTCCTCTGCCCTAAAGATGTCCGCAACCCCCACGTTAGACCTGGGGAAGGAGATGGACAGGAGGAGAGAAGAGGATTGACACCGAGGCCCTGGGTCCTTGTTGAAGCCTCCTGGGTTCATCTGGATGATTCTGCATGTTTAAGAAGCTTACCTCCCTCCCCCAGGTAGCAACTGGGGAGTCAAAGCTTGATTGGTACAGGGTTTCTGTTTGGCGTGATGGCAACATTTTGGTAATCAGTGGTGAGGGTAGTGCCTCATTATGAATGTAATTAGTGTATGAATTACACATTTGAATGTGGTTAAAGGGGAAATTTTAGGTTGTTATTAGAATAAAAATTAACCAAAAAAAAACATAGGACTGTACCACACAAACAGTGAACCCTAATGTAAACTATGGACTGTAGTTAGTAGTATAATTATGATAATATTGTGTTATCAATTGTAACAATTTAGCACGCTAATGCAAAGTGTTAATAATGGGGAAAACTGTGTGTGTGTAGGGGGAATGTAGGGAAACTCTGTATTTTCTGCAAACATATAACTTCTCTAACTATATTGAAATAAAGTACCCCTCCCCTTCCCTGTGTCACCTCATTATTTCCACTCACTTTTGAACTGGCCCAGGCAAGTGCTATCATCTTATTCCTGTTCCCACAGCCTCTTTACACAAGGCCTGTGTCCTCTGCTCTCCTTTCTGTTGAGCCCAGAACCCTAAGGAAGAATGAACGGACAAAATCAAGAGAATCAGATTTGACAGCTGAAGGCAAAGAAATTAGAAACTGATTTTTCCCACCTGGATCTTCCTAATCAAAACACATCCCTGTCCTAAAAAATACCGATGACATTTTGCTATAATAAGGGTTTCTCATTCATTCATTCATTCATTCTTCTATTTGTTCATTCATCCATCCATGCATTTACTCATTCTTGGTTAAAAGCAGAGCCTTTGGAGGTGTCAGACAGGCCCAGCTCCATCCCCCAACAGGCCTGGTGACCTTAGGCAAGTTATTCAACCTCTCTGAGCCTCAGTGCCCTTAACTGTAAAATGGAGATGCCTCTAATATATACCTCTTAGAGGTAAAACACGGAAAGTTTTTCAGTGTCCAGTGTAGCTCATGCTCCGTCAGTGCAGTTATTCTTTCTTACTGAGAGTCCATCATGTGCTAAGACATTGTGCTGGGCTCCCACTGCACCCCCTGACCAGCTGAGTCCCATGCCCCTTCTGATCCAGTCTGCAGAACCTGTGTTTAATTCCCATGGGCACCCAAGGCTGCCCAATTACGTGAGTGCCCAGCTCCTCTGGGAAGCCCAGCTGTCCTGCAGATGTGTGGAATGACCCACAGCTAGACCAGTGGTTGTGGAGTCAGTTCTAGAACATTCCTTAGATCATCTCAAGAACCCCTTTGGGGATTGTCGTTTCCCTTCACTGGCCCCGAGTGCCCTTGCTTGAGTGGATTGTTGGGACAGAGGAAACCAGCTCCTGGTTGTTGGAAGGCACTGCAGCCCCGCGTGCTGTGCCCATCCCACCCACCCACCCCAGCCACTGACACCTTTTCCTTGGTGTTTGAAATTAACAGCTACTCTTCTTATCCACTACACAGTAGGCCGTCCACAGATGACAGGGCTGAGGATGTCCGGAGAGCAGTGGCCTCTTGTAACCTAGGCACTGACAGCTGATGGAGAGCTCGTCCCACCTCTGCAGTCTCCTAATTGAGAGACCTTGGACAAGACTGAGCCTCTCCAAGGCTCGGATATTCACTTAGGTGGATTGATTTAGAGCAGGAGCTTTCCAATTTTTTTTTAAAAAATGTAGCCATGCTTTAAAATCTTTTCCAGAATCTCTTTTTGTGTAACCCAGATGTCCGCCGAGGGTTCCCTGTCCTCAGTGCTATCCTCTGTGATAGGCCAGCAGCTTCCCCATGATGTTTTACAAATGTCCACATTTGCTTCCTCATAATCTCACCTCGTGAGCCTGCATTTGCAAGCATCTCTGTTTTCCACGTTCTGTGGGATTTCTTTGGGTGATGAGGTGCAAATACAGATAGCCAGCTGAGAATGTTTAAAAGGACACAGACCCTGGAGGGGGACAGCGGAGAGGGAGGGAGGGGAGGGGCCCGCTGACCTTACCTGATCCAGGCTTCTGCGTGGGTCCTGGGAGGAGGAGGGAAGAGGCACTTGTGGTTCCCAGTCTCTTGCCTTCATTGTGACCCAGGGGGCAGGGGTTGAGCTTTCCTGTGGATACAGGGGATTGGAAGTTTCAAACTCTGCATCGCAAAAAACAGAAACAGCAAGGGCCATTTGGAGACGCTGAGGGCAGCATCTTATCATCCAAGCCATGTGGAGATACAGACCTTGCCAGTGGGTTATGCAGCACTAAAGGGCAAAGGGTCATTTGGAGAAGCAGCAGCAAGGCCAGTTTGGAGAAGCTAAGGGCGGCTCTTACCATCCAAACTGCATGGAGGTGCAGCCTTGCCAGTTGTACTCAGGAAGGGCTAACGGGGATGGTCGCCCAAAGGAAAACTTAGAGCTAAGCTCAGCAGGATGGTGAGGCACCAAATGTGATTTCTTTTATGCCATTACAACTTCCTACAACATCGGGATGCAGAACTCATCCCTGTTGCTCTCCCACAAGAACTCTACTCATGCGAAGAATTTTTGTGGGCCTTATTGAAGGTGTGACTTGCAACTCAACTGACCCGAGCTGGACTGATACCCTCCAAGTGTCCTCACCTCCAAGAGAACCACTACCTGCCTTCCCTTGCCTCCCACAGACCAGCTCCATCTGTACCACCTCCCCACCTCTGAACCTGGAGCAGGCATGACTAATCCATTGCAGCACTTTTCCCCACAGAGCCTCAGGAGGCCAGCGCCAGTCCTGCAGAGCCAGCAGACTCAACCTCTCTGCCATCCCTCTTGTGGCTAGGAGGATGCCCAGAGAGGTGGGGGTACCTGTTGCAGGGCTGTGGGCTGCACTCAGCAGCCTTTCAGGAGTAGGATTTCTGCTTGATGTGGGCCAGGACCTCCCCTCCACTCCCATTGTGGCCGTTGGGGCTCCTTCTTGTGCTTTTGCTTTTTTCTCATTTTTCCTTCTGACTGTTTTCACCACCATCATCAGAGTTATCTTTCTCCAAAGCAATCTGATCATCCTACTCCCTACTCCCTTCATCTTCCAGGCCTAAAAATCCCCTGGCACTCCAAGTCCTACAGAGCACATTCCTAAGTTTTAGACTCCAGGAACCACCTGGCCCCAGCTACTTTTCAATGTCACGCCCAGCCCATCTCTGCATACACCCTGTGGTTAAGCCCCTGTATTAGTTAGGGTTCTCTAGGGAAACAGAATCAACAAGTGATATCTATAAATGTAAGATTTATAAAAGTGTCTCACACAACTGTGGGGATGCATGAGTCCGAATTCCATAGGGCAGGCAACAGACTGGCAACTCCAATGAAGGTGTCTGATGAAATTCTCAGGCAGCGAACTGGCAACTCCAATGAACTCCTCAGGAAACGCATCGCTGGTCAGCTGAAGAAGAAGTGAAGGTCCTCTATCTGTCTTGCTTAAAAGTCTTCAACTGATTGGATTAAATCCAGCTGATTGCATTCTCTCATTGTGGAAGACATGCCCTTTGTTGATGTAATCAGTCATTGCTGCATCGACTGATGGTTTAATAAAACAGCCTTGGTTTATTAACCAGCCACAAATGTCCTTACAGTAAAAGTTAGGCCAGTGCTTGCTTGACCAGACACCTGGGTACCATCACCTGGCCAAGTTGACACATGAACTTAACCATCACAGCCCCATTCTCTGTTTTCCAAGCAGAGGCCTCTGTGCCTCCACATGTGCTGTTCCTCTTGTCTGGAATACCCTTCCCTGCTGTATCAGTCCCTATTGCTACTGGAACAAATGGTGACATGCTTAGTGGTTGAAAACAACACACGTGTATTATCCTCCAGTCCTGGAGATCAGAAGTTTGAAATGGCTTTCCCTTGGCTAAACTCAAGCTGTTGTTAGGGCTGCATCCTTTCTGGGGGCTTCAGGGGAGAATGTGTTTCTTGCCTTTTCCAGCTTCTAGCAGCCACCTGCCTTCCTCGGACTGTGGCCCCTTCGTCATCTTCAAAGCCAACAAGGGCTGATCCAGTCTTTCTCATACTGCATCACTCCAACCTCTGCTTCCGCTGTCACTTCTCTGTCCCTGACTCCCAATCTCCTGCCACCCCACTCCCTTCTAAGGGCCATTGAGCCCACCTGGATAACTCAGGATCCTCTCCCCAACTTAGGGTGTTAACTTAATCACACCTGCAAAATCCCTTATGTTACAGGAACCCAGGTTGCAGGGCTTGGGGACATCTTCAGGGCGCCATTCTCCTGCCTGCCACACCCACCTTTTTCTGTATGTTGAATTCGCCCTTCAGAGGCAGTTCACGTGCTCCCCTCTGTCTCCAGCATTCCCTGCTTGTCTTGTTTGGAATTGGTGGCATTTGGGGCATCACTGTTAGGCACACACCCAGTGTAGGATGGCCTCTGTATAAGGGTCTTGCTCCCGTGGTGGGATGTGGGACTCTGGGAGGTGCCGACTCCATTGTGTTTGGAACCCAGTGCCTTCCACGGTCAGATATTCGAGGAACTTGCTGCATTTGTCTTTCCTTCAAGGGACATCTCAAGTGCCACCTCCCCACTGTGTGCTTCTCTGCTCCCCTTAACATGAACCCTTGCCCCCTGCTGAACCCCAGCCTAGCATAGAGCAGGGCCCACTAAGTGGATCCTGGGGAGCCGGGGGACCTATTCCAGCCCTAGATCCACGCAGAGCCGCACCTGACCCAGGCGTGAGGGTCTAAAGCGATTCCGTGGAGTCAGAACCACCCTCTGCCCAGCAGAATCCGCCCGGGGCCAGGCCCGAGGGGACCACAACAGCCTGTCTCCCACCCGGCTCACTCCCGGGCATCCGCCCGTGGGACAGAAGTGTGGGTAAGTCTGCTGGCCCCATCTAGGCTCCCCCCCCCCCCGTTTTTCCCAGCAGGGAGTGGTTGGATTTGCATATGGAGGGGCCTACAGGAAGAAAGCCAGGGACCCTCTCCAGGGTGCACCACTTCCCCCAGCCCAGGCTGCTTCCCTGCGCCTCTGTTCTCAGGTAGCAGATGCCTGATAATTTAATGCAGTTAAAATGAGCAGGTCGCTGGAATTTAATTAAAACACAAAACCACTTTGAGAACACTTGCTCTGAGAGAGAAATTGGAGGGCTGAGTGAGCAGGCCGACTGGCCTATACAGCCCCGGGGGGCCCGTTCACAGCAGCGCCTGGGTGAATGGCGCCCCCTGGAGTAGTGCAGAGTGTGGCCTGTGTAGCTGTGTGCAGAGGCCCGTGAGGGAGAGATTTGTTCTGTGACCTTCCTCTCTTGCTTCCCACCGCTACGGGCGCTGGCCTGCTTGGTCTCCATCTAACATCGGTCCTGGCCAGTGGAGTGCTTAGAATAAAATCCACACTCTTTCTCGTGACCTAAGAGACCCTCTGTGGTCTGGCCACGGTCTACCTCTCCAGACCCTTCTAGTACCTTCTAGTACCTTCTGGTTTCTCTAAGACACTGAATTGATTCCTGCTGCAGAGCCATTACATTTTCTGCTTCCTCTGACTGGACATTCTGTCTTCACTGTTCTCTGTCCCACCTAGCCTCGCTCTATCCTGTTACCCTCAGCTACTGAACCCCTCTGGGCCTTGACGTTTCACCCAGAAATAAGGCCCCCACCCCCACAGAGGATGGTTATGGGGACTGAATGACAGAGAGCATGAAATACTTAGAACTAGGCCTAGCGCATAGTAGGTGTTCAAGAAATATTGGTTATTTTATTTATCATCAACCGTGTCTTCAGCTCAGACTGGAGGCTTCAGAGAAAGCTTTTTGGCCAACGTGAAGTCAGAACTGAGTACTAAAGCAGAAACAGGAGTCAGGCGGAGAGTTGGAGGAAAGGAATTCTAGGTAGAGGAAATGGCTCGAGAGGCCGCAGGCAGGGTGGTGTTATCAAAATATAATTTTTGAGGGGTGCCCTGGGGAGACAAGCCTGGAGGAAGACCCTGAAGGCCAAATGGGGAGCTTAGCTTGATGATGGGGAGCCAGGGAAGAGTTTTCAGCCAGAGACTTGTGCTCAGATGTGTTTATTGGAAAGATCACCCTGAGCCATTTTCCCCACATGAGGATCAAGCACAAGGGGATGGTCCCATTATTCCACTGAAGCTGCTCTCACAGGGACCCCAATTTGCAAATCCAGTGGTGGGTTTTCAGGTGATGTCCTTCTTAATCTTCTGGTGGCACTCAATAGTTGACCACACTGTCCATCTTAAGCCCTTCTGCATCCTTGGCTTCCCTGACATGTTACCAGTTCTCCTGGGAGGCAGCTCAGTGGGCTGCAGAGAACCCTGAGTTAAGCCTGCGTTGGAATCGTGGGGCTCCATCACTGTCTTAGTTGAGGGACCTCAGACGAGTTACCTGACCTCTCACCTCCAGAAGTTCCTCTGTACACTGGGGATTAGAAAACCTCCCTGGGGTTTGACTTCCAGAACATAGAGGTTAGCCCTTGCCCGCCTCCATTCTTCTTTCTCTCTCCCTTCCGTTTCTCCCCCTGCACACAAAGGTAGGTTATTTCCAAGGAAGATGCCTGGCTAAATGCCATTCAGAATATTTAAGCCTTGGCTTTCAATTTTTCTTGTCTCTTCTACAAACTTTCTAAGATGCTGTAAAAGAGCAGAGAGATTTCAGAGGCCCTTCTCTAGGGAAAGCTCCATGGAGGGTTATTGTCTGGGGCATACTCTGAGCTTTTTTCCCCCTCTTTCCTTGTGCTGAGTCTATTGAGAAAATTTTGCCTCTGAGAGAAGGTGCAAGAATAGACAAGAAGCATGATCCTACTGAGAGGCTTTTTAATTAGCCTCATCTATGAATTGATTTTCTTTTCCTGTTTAAACTTGACATCTCCATAGTTTTAGAGAAATCTGCCAGTTGTATAAGCAAAGGGTAAAAGAAAAGGAGAAATTTGTTGTCAGTGAGGAGGTGGGAAGGGATTTCCTTTTAAACATCCCAAAGCCTGGGACTTCTCTGCTGGGACATTCTGCAGTGGCGGAGACGGTAAGTACTGACTAGATAACATTCTGGGGCCCAGAGAGTAATCCCTCTCTGCTGGCTTAATGAAGAGAAAGAAAATCAACATAGATTTTCTTAGGATTTAAGGCAAAGAAGAAAAAACTGCAAAGCTCTGCTGCTAAGAGAAAATGTAAAAAGTGGCAAAATTGCTGGGAGAAAAGGAAACCTTAGACTCGCCAGCCTAGCGCTGAAGTCAACCAGGGAGCCCATCTAAGCCGCCTTTTTAAGAGCAGAGCTCCATCATTTCTTCTGTGGAACTCCCGTATATAAAAATAAAGGTTGAGCTGCTCAGTCGAAGTAGGGAGGTAGCCTGAGAGTTCCTTTCTCTCAACTCAGCCTGAAGACGAACCATACTTTGAAAACCAGGGGATCTCATTCAGCCTCTTCCTTTACAAGGCGGATGGGAAACCTGATGGACCAGACTGGACTGATCACCTGGGGTCATTTGTTACCCACTCACCACTTGGGCTCCCAACAAATATTTATGGATCACCTCTGATGTGCCAGACACCTGGGTGGGGCACTGGGCTGCATCAGTTGAACAAGACTAACGAAGTCCCTGTCCTTAGGGAACTTACAGTCCAGTGGGGAAACACAGGCACCATGCAAGTGAGAAAATACATCATGTACGGTCTGGTAGTAGAAAGTGCTATGGAGACAAGCAGAGTAAGGCAAGGGGGAAGGAGTGACAAGAGGGACCACATTTTAGATGGGATGGATATGGAAGGCCTCTGAGGAGGTGAAATTTGAGCAAAGAGAGGGAGCCAGGAGAATATTGGGGGAAGAGGGTTCCAGACAGAGGATGGAGCAGGCATGCAGTTGCTAAGGGGAGAATGTTCGTGACACAAGCAATGACCAGCTAGGAGGCCAGCATGGGCCAAGCCAAGTGAGTGAGGAGGAGAGTGATGGGAGAGGGGTCAAAGAGGAAGCCAAGCCAGATCTGCATGGGCTTGCAGGTCGTGGGAGAGCCTTCGGATCTTTGCCTGTGATAGGAGCCATTGAAGGTTCTCAGCAGAGGAGTGAGGTGGTCTGAGTTAGGGTTTAAAAGGTTCCCCCTGTCTGCCTGCTCAGTGGAGACTAGTCTGTAGAGGGATGAGAAGGGACCAGATGAGAAGTATCGGTGTCTTGGACCTTGATGATGGCCATGGAGGTGATGAGAAGTGGCAAGGTTTGGGATCTATTTTGAAGGCAGATCTAGCAAGATTTGCACATAGATTGAATGGAGGGATAACTTCCTACACCTCCTTTGTGCAGAGCACCGTCCTAGTTTGTATGAGTCAGGACTCTTTTGTTTAAAAGAGCAGAAACCCAAATCAAACTGGCTCCCTTTTCTTAAAGTCCAATGGTGTATGGGCTTTAGGCATTGCTGCCTCCAGGGGTGCAAATGATGTCTTCAAGATTTAGTTATTCCCTCCTTCCTGCCTTGTTCTCACATCTCTTGTGGTGGCCTCCAGCAGCTCCAGGCTTGTGTGAACCTTATGGATCATGATTGCTGTGGGAAAAGGTATTTCTTCCTCAACTGTTTCAACAAACTTGACGATTCACCCACCTTAGCCCACCTATCTAACCCGACCCAATCACTGCATCCAAGGACATAGACTCACTGAGTGGCCAAGCCTTGTCATATGTCCCCTGGAATCAGGGGTGGTGGCAGGAGAGAAGTGTGCCCCCTTCCCCCCTCAAAAAAATGGATGCCGAGTAGGCAAAAATAGCTGATTTATACTCCCCAGAAATAATACATATATTTTTAATAAACAAGAATTCAGCCTTCTCATTTTTCTTGTCAAAAAAAGGGACACAAAAAGTAATTGTAGCTATGAGAACTACAGTGTGCTTGATACCAGTTTTCAAAGTGCTGCCCCACATATTATCCAGCTGCAGAACATGATAGCTCCTTGCCAAGAAAAGAAACTTGAACCTGAAAAGCTGACAGTCACGTGTTGTCTAACCACCTGATGAGCCCAGAGAGAGCAGAAAGAAGTACAGTGTTTCCTTCATTCAGATTGGATCGAGCTATTGTTTGGGGGAAATGGAGAATCATAACAGCAGTGGAGTCACGTGGTGTGTGTGTGTGTGTGTGTGTGTGTCTGTGTGTGTGTGTTGGGGAGGGGGACAGGCAGGAGAGGCACCGACTAATAAAACAATAGGCAAACATTGCAGAGATGTTCAAATTTGGAGCCAGTGGTACATACTGACTCCTGGACACCAGGTTTTCTGTTAAAAAGCGTGGCTGAGTCATATTGAATTATTCAGATGAAAGTCCAGTGACAATCTGATACTTGCTCAAAGCCCATCCCTTGGCAGCCTGGGCTTGTTTGGCCTTGAGAATGCAAACTGGACTCATTTAAAGAAACGTTCTGGGAAGATGCCGCTTTTGCTTCATTAAAATAACAGTTCCTCCATTGCTTCTCTTGCTTTAAATGACACCTGATCGCTTCCTGCCAGGGGTTTGTTTGCCTCTGGGGCTGATTTATTCTTGCCAGTTAAGAAGGTCCCCAAAGCCACAGATTTGCTCATGAAATTGTTACCTTGCACTTTCCTCCCCACCACAGTGCCATAAGCTGGGCCACGTGATGTAGGAGGAATCATCCAATGCCATTACCCTGAGATGCCAGCGCCAACACTTAAGTGGTGTAAAAAATATACACAGTTCAGACTCTGCCACGGAGATGTCTCCCTGGTTACATCATGTGCTGCTGCTTCATCCCTTGGATGCCGAGGTCGAATTCAGGTTTTAATCCAGTACGTCCTTGGGAATTTTAAGTGCTTACTTGGAGGACAGCATCTTCCTCCCTCTTTCTCCAGCCCCACCCCATGGCAGTTGAACATGAAGATGGCAGAATTGCTGCTCTGTGGTACATTCAGGCCCATATCCCTCTTCTAATAGGGGATTTAGAGTTTGGGGAGAGGAGGGAGCTGTAGTGAAAGAATCTAAAAGGCAGGTGGGCTTTATGGAAAGCTCAGAGGCTTGGGAATCAGACAGATGTGACAGCTCTGCCACTTATTAGCTGTGTGGCCTTGGGCAGGTGGCTAAATCCCTCTGAGTCTCCATCTGTAGAATGGGAATTGCATCCATTCCTTAGAGGTGCCTCGACTCATGAAGCTCTTGTCTTCCTCCCTGACCAATGTCCTGGGCCCCAGAACTCTGTACCCCGCCGTAACTGCTGATGGTGGGTTCACCTGCATGGTGGCCCGTGGGCTCCTACAAGTTAACTTACCCAAAGCAGAATTCCTCATCTGCCTTCATTTCCAGCCCTCAAGCCAGCTCTACCCAAGACTCCTCTGAGACCCCTTCATATCTATTACCCTCACACTCAAGGTGGGTGGGTAAGGCCTGCTGGCTCTGCCTGCTTAATACATCTCCAGCCAGCCCCTCCTCTGCATCCCCAACAGCTCCTGCCTTAGATCTGGCCCCATCGCCTCCCAGGTGCCTCCCCGCTTCAGTGCTCCACACTGTATGCAACCAAAATATCTTTTCTAAGGTGTAGGTCTGGTCACATCACACCCTCACTCGCCTGCCAGGGCCCCCATTAATTAGGCACAAAGCTTAGCCAGCTAGGTGATCTGTTTCCAAGCCTCATCTCCTGCTGCTCCTCATCCCCACCATGCTCACCTCCACAAGGCCCCCAGAAGAGGCCCTGCTGTTTCGTGCTTCCACGCCTTTGCCCAATGCCACCTCCTCTACCAGGAACACCTTTCTCCTTTGTCTCCCTACTCACTCCTCAAGATCAGCTCGAGAATCACCTCCTCTATAGAGACTTTCCTGTACTGCCCAGGGTTGAACAGACTGCTTTCCTTGGTGGTCCCGCTCCCTACCATGCCCCGTCCTGGTTTTTATCAAAGCACCCTCAGGACTTCATTGCACTCATTTATGTCCACACCTGTGGCCCCAGCAGCCTGTGAGCTCCTTGAGGACAGGGACCAGTTGTTCTCCGTCCTGTGTCCTCAGCAGCTAGCACTGGGCCAGGCACACAAAAGAGGCTCAGTGAATGTCACTCCTCTCACCCACCTTGTCTTTCCGGGAGGTTATGACATTTCAAGGGCTCATGTTCTGGAGAAGGGAGAAGCCCTCTGCTCAGTGGGTTTGACCATCCATCACAGCCTTACGAGATGCCCGGAGTCCAGCCTTCTGAGGAATTATTCTGTAGCTGCAGAAGGCGTTTGTATTTCCAGCCCGGGCTTCCCGGCCCACCTCCCTCCCACCCCTGGACGGGGCTTCTCAGAGCTCTGGCCTAGTTTCATAAATGCTGGCATCTCCTTTTCGGCTCCTCTCCCAGGTATTTCCTTTTTATTTACTCTTCTCTCCAATGTTGTGCCGTCAGCACTTCACAGCGGTGCCCCATCCCTCTTCTCAGAGCACATTATGATGATTAAGGACAGAATGGGGGCCAGGTAATGACCCGCTGGCCCCATTGTGTCTGGGCAGGCTGAAGGTGAACGATGGGGACAAGGAAGGGGAGGGCCAGCCTCCAAGCCTGCAGTGGTGGCCGCGAGCCTGCTCTGAGTCAGCGAGGAGCCCTGCGGGCAGCCCTCGTGTCCCCCAGGGACACAGCCTGGGAATCCACGCATGGACCGGTTCCAGCTGGAGGCCTGGTCTGCTGTGGTAAGGTCAAGTGCAAGGCTGGGGTGGCAGGCTGCTGCTGGGCTTCCTGCCTTCTCACCCTGACTCCTCTCCTCTGCCTTCTCAGAGTCACTCAGCAATATCCGGCTATTGTTCCCCTGCTGTGGCCACATTAGGTTCTTAGACGTCTGGGCAGGTGTTTTTGTTTCCTGAGCTGCTCAAGCAAATACCATGAAATAGGCTGGGTTAAACGATGGGAATTTATTTGCTTGCAGTTTTTTTTTTTAAACTCACTTTTATTGAGATATAGTCCCATACCATACAATCATCCACGGTGTACAATCAACTGTTCACAGTACCATCATATAATTGTGCATTCATCACCCCAGTCTATTTTTGAACATTTTCTTTATACCAGAAAGAATAAAAATAGGAGTAAAAAAGAAACCCAAATCATCCCCCCCATTCCACCCTATTTTTCATTTAGTTTTTGTCCCCATTTTTCTACTTATCCATCCATACACTGGATAAAGGGAGTGCAGTGCGATCCACAAGGTTTTCACCGTCACACTGTCACCCTTTGTAAGCTACATTGCTATACAATCGTCTTCAAGAGTCAAGGCCACTGGGTTGAAGTTTGATAATTTCAGGTATTTACCTCTAGCTATTCCAACACACTAGAACCTAAAAAGTGTTATCTACATAGTGCATAAGAATGCCCACCAGAGTGACCTCTCAATTCCGTTTGAAATCTCTCAGCCAGTGAAACTTCATTTTGTTTCATTTTGTATCCCTCATTTGGTCAAGAAGATGTTCTCAATCCCACAATTCCAGGTCCAGATTCATCCCCGGGAGTCATATCCCGCATTGCCAGGGAGATTTACACCCCTGGAAGTCAGGTCCCACGTAGCGGGGAGGGCAGTGAGTTCACCTGCCAAGGTGGCTTAGCTAGAGAGAGAGAGGGCCACATCTGTTGTTCACAGTTTTGAGGCTAAAAGAGAGTCCAAATCAAGATGTCATCAAGGCAATGCTTTCTTCTTGAAAACCGTGACATTCTGGAGCTGGCTGCTGGTGAGCCTTGGTCCTTAGCTTATCACGTGGCAAGACACATGGTGGTATATCCTGGTCTCTCCCTTATCTTCCAGGTTCCATTGATGTTTAGCTTCTGGCTGCTTCCTCTGTGGCTTTCTCTCTTTCTGTCTGAATTTCATTCTGCTTATAAAGGACTCCAGCTATAGGATTAAGACCCATCCTGATTGAGGTGGGTCGTGCCTTAACTGAACTAACCTCATCAGAAGGTCCTACTGGGGTACATACAACTCCAAACCATCACAGCGAGGGTGGTTTTATTGATTAGCTCCTTGGCACACCCTGGTCTTGCTGTGAAGAGGAGAGGGAGGGGAGGGCACATTCTTGACCCTGGGGTGGAGGCAGGGGGCTGGAACTCAGATCTCCCTCAGGACCCAGCATCGCCTTCTCCCCCTCTGCCACCATCCACTCATTCACCCCAACCAGAAACCTGGGCCCTCTCTTTGCCTCTCCATTCTCCCTCCTCTCCCACCTCTGCCAAGTCCCGGAGGTTCTGTCCTCTTACTTTTTCTTCACTCCTTCCACCTGCCCCATGCCCACTGCTCCTGCTTCACTCCTAAGTTCCCTGTGATCTGACAGTAGCCTGCTTGCTCTCCAGTGGATGATGTGGGGGAGGGTGCAGTGTTCAACCTACCACAGCCACCTTCCTAAAATACTTGCTGCTCTTCTCTTTTGAAGTCTATACTGGCTCCCAGTTGCTTATGGATGAAAGTCTAATTCTGATACCTAAAGTGGATTGAGTGTTCACCTTGTGCCCGGCACATTCCAATCATGTTAGCATCCTCACGGAGAGTCCGAGTCCTCCAGGACAGCCTTAGCCCTCTGTCCTCCTGCTTCCACGTCATCCTTTCCTGTATCACAGGATCCAGCCATCTCCTCCGCACTGTACAGCCTCCCTCTCTCCAGCCTCCACTCATGCCAGTCCCTCTGTCTGGAATGCTTTCCCCTCTCTTCTCTGCCCTACAAAACCCTACTCCCTCCACTTTGATGCTTGTAGCATTCCATACGTTGTCTGGCACATCACATCGATAGATGCTCCTAGAATGGATGAAGGAAGAAAGAAATGAACAAACAAACAGAATAAGGGAGCCTAGCTTACCTGGTTAAGCCTCCAGAGAGCTCCCAGATTTTGGCCTCATCGATATCCAGGGATCACATTATCCAACATTTCTGCATCCGCTGTGGCAGGTGCTGTCAGTACCTCACCTGTGTCCTCGACCCACTCTGGAAAACACCTGTAGTTTCTATACACCTCCTGCCTCTGCCTGCCGTGGGTGTTCCCTGCCTCCTGGAGCATGCTCGGACTGCACCCTGGAAGCCAGAAGTTTTGGGGTGTTAACATCCCAGATGCACCCCTCCACCAGTGAGGGATGGGGCCCGGTGGATAAACACCTGACACCCTCACTCCTTGGTGGGACCCCCTGAGGTGTGGTCTGTAGGCTCCCGACGGTCCCCAGCAAGACTGAGCCCTGGTTGTCCATAGCCACGACTGTCTTATTAAAGCATCCTTGACTGACTCTCCTCCCCTCCTCTGCCACTCCCCTTTCCTTCATTGCACTCCCCAGGGTGACCTCCCAAATAAATGACTCACACCCAAATCCCCAAGTCAGGGCCTTCTTTTGGGGGAATCCAAACTAAACACCCACACACTGGGAACTGGCAAAATCAGATTAACATAATAACATATGGCATTTATTGAGTGCTCTCAAGGTGCCAGTCTCTGCGATAAGCCACCAACACTAATCGCATCACTGAATCCTCACAGCAGTCCTGTGAGGTGGGACCTGTCACCGTTCCTATTGTACAGATGAGAAAATGTAGCCAAGCGAGGTGATGCGATTTGTTCAAAGCCACATAGCCACCATATTGCTTCTTCAAGGCACCAGTCTAAGCCACTAGGAAGGGAAGTCCAGGGGAAAAGAGGGAGGGGGGGGGGGCGGAAGGACCATTCTTAAAGGAGGACTTATAGCCGGAGACAAGGGTGACGGGGGCAGGAGAACCTTTGTCAGGTTTAAAGGCTGGTGGCACAGATTCACAAAGAGCTTTAGTCTTGCACCCACTCCAGTCTGCCTTCTGAGTTGAGTCAGTCCTGCCCCAGCCTGGGTGGTGCCTCTTGAAGGGGACTGGGATCAACTGCCAAGCTGGCTCTTTGCTGTACCCCTCCCAGGGTGCATACATCCCTCCATTCCCTTTAGTCTCGGAGGCCCAGTTCGGTAGCCCACTGTGTCCCCTTCCTCTGGGCTTGAGATGAGGAACTTCTGCCAACAATCTCGACAACTGGTCAACTACACTTATCAGCCCACAGCAGTTTTTAATTTCTCCCTCCTTGTCTGGTCCACCCTTCCCACTGGGAGGTAGGGAAGTGGAGTGTACAGTGAATCACAGCTGCCTCATCTGCTCACCTGGGCCAAACCCTCTGGGCTGGGCTCTCAGAAGGTCTAATATTTGTCTTCACCTGCCTGGTTTGAATTGCAAGTTCAGCTCCATGAAAACTGCTGGTTTCTTGGAATTCCACTAGCTGCCACTGGGTGAAGGGGGGTTTATGAGAAGTTTGGCTAATGGGTTTAGTTTCCTCCAGGGCTCAGTGTATAAGATAGTCTTTTTATGAATGGATACCTCTAGTTTCACTTTATAGATATACATGGTCCCAGCCTGCTGTAATGCAAAAAAAAGCTGCTAGCCTGGCCGGGGTTGGTGGAAGGCTTTGCCGTATTTGCCATTGGGTTTCCTTTGTAGGAATGACCTGAGATGCAGGCATGCCTTTAAAAAGAATGGCAGACTGTTCTAGAGGTGGATTCTGCAGCCTTGTCTCATAAACATTTTGTAAACTTATTTCTTAAATACACTTTTTGTTTTCTAATCACTTACTAATAAGCACAAAGAATATGTAAAAAACCCACGCATACACACACACCAAGATAACCAATTTTCACATTTGTGTGGATGTCTCTGCAGTATGTTTCCTATGTTTCCTGTGTGTATAGCTACAATTTACAAAATCACGTTGTACTCTGCATACCGTTTGTTCCTTTTTCATTTAGTGGTATATCACAAACTTTTGGGTGGTAACTACTACCTAAAATAGAACTTTTAAATACTATTTCATATTCCATGCATCTCCCAGAGAAATCACAATTTATTCACCCAATCTTCTTTTGTTGGACATTTAGGTTCTTTCGGCTTTTGAACTTTTATAAATGGCGTGATTTTTAACATCTGTGTACATAGCATTTGCCCATGCACCTCAGAATATTTTCTGAAGACAAATTTCTAGATATGCAATTACTGGATTAAAAGGCATGAAAAAGCCTTCTGCTTTTGATATTTGTTGTTTTGCTATTCTAGTTAAATATGCTGTACAATTTATACTTTAATAATCAGTATTTAAGAGTGTGCATTTCCACACATTCTTGGTTTTCTGTGTTGCCAGTAACCATACCTGCATAAAATCATGACTTGGCCACTTCTTTCCAACATTTGCCTGCCTGCCTGCTTTCTTTCCTTCCTTCCTCCCTTCCTTCCTTCCTTCCTTCCTCCCTCCCTTCCTCCCTTCCTCCCTTCCATTCATCCTCTCCTCATTGTATTGACCACAACTTACGGAATAGTGTTAAGCTATAACAGTGATGGGCCGCTCTTTTCTTGTGCCGGATGTGGGAATATCTGCAGTGCTTTCAACACTAGGTAAGATGTTGATTATTAGTTAGACCGTCCCCATAACTTTAAGACAATGTCCTTTGCTTTTAGTTTTTCAAAACTTAAAGCAGATTATGAAATACTCTTGTCATCTGCAGAGATACTCTTTGTTTTTTTTCCTTTGATCAATCAGGGTAATTGAACTATTTTAATTTCCTATTATTGAACCACATTTTATAATTAGAATGAATTCCTTAGTCAAGACTTCCTATTATCATTCTACAAATATCCCACTGTATATAATTTTATGGTTCTACTAACTTCATAAAATTAATGGAGAAGCATCCTGGAGCTCCATTCTCAGTCACAGTCACTATAAACATGTGGAGAAGCAAGTGCTCCTTCTGGGTGTATCTAGTAAATGAATCAGAGACTTTCTGACCTGGATGATCAGAAAGTGACACTTGTCAGACCCAGGTGGTGGGAGCTGTGCTTCATGGTGACAAAATGACTCACTATGACTTACATCCGTGTTGAACATTGACCAGATCGTGGCATAGCACGAAGCAGCCATGCCTTAGTCACCTCTACCTCCCCAGGAGTGCCAGGCACATAGTAGGTGCTTTTAAAAGTCAACTCAAAGAACTGCAAACTGTGACTTTTTTCTTTCTTTCTGGACAACAACTATTTAAGTTCAATCCCTGTGGCCAGACCCAGGCCTGCTCCTGTTACCCACCTCCACCTGTTTCTCCCTCCCTCCCTCCTGAGGCCAGATGCTATTGCAGGTGGAAAGCCCTGGAGGTCAGAGGTCACTCTGAGGCTTGAGGGCAATTGGTAGGGATCAGGAGAGAAGGAAAGAGCCTTTTTCGCGTGTCCAGAGCAGGATAAAGGTGATGGATACAGGTGTATGAGGGAAGAGAAGTAGGTGCTGATTTTCTGTGGGAGAGCCTTTCCTACATTTTAACCTGAGTCACCGTGACAGTGTTGAATCTCTGAGGCAGGCCCCTTGACTCCTGTGGGAGGACGTAGCCTTCCTCCTTTAACCCTAGGAAAGCCCTGGCACTCCGGAAGTCTTTATCAAGGACTTCCTGTGTGTCGGAGGCTGGTTCCTGGGCCTGAAAGCAGCAGGCGTGGGCCTTGTTTCCATCTGCTAAGCGTTTGTGCTAGCCCCAGTGGCGCAGCTTTGTGACGGAGACAGAGGAGATGGGTGGTGGTAAGGGACGGGGAACGGATGAACGATGGAGTTTACTTGACCCAGGCACCAGGCCAGCGAACCACAGTGCAAGGAAGGACTGAAAGGATGGTGTTCCTCTGAGTGTGCCCTGTGGGGTCCCCTGCAGCGGAGCCCCCTGGGGAAGTTGCTAACATGCAGAACATCTCATCAGAATCTCTGAGGAGGGGGCCGGGAAGATGCGTTTCTAACAAGCTCCCCCAGGAGGTTCTGCCGCACTCTTGATTTGAGACCCACGCTCCAGGTGATCCTTCTTAATGAGATGATGTTGTGGAAAGCGTCCTTATGCATAGCCCACTTGTTAACCAGCACACCCAGTCTCCTGCGTCTTCAGCAGAGCAGGGTTAACACGTTCAAGACAAGAAGAGCCGAGGGAGGAGGCAGTGGGGGGTTATCTGAGATGGCGCTAATGGATTTGTCCAAATCATGAAGATGAGTTATAATTGGAGACTGTCATTACCCAAAGAGCTGTTGGGGAAATAGTAGAGCATGACATAGATAGGCTAGCAAGGCCTTGCAGGGCGTGACAGACAAGACGGCCCTGGGAGCAGGTAGAAGAACTGGGGAAGGAAGCAGACAATATCCTCCCACCTCCACCCTCTGGAAGGAAGTCGGAGGTGAGTGCACTGTAGCCTCTCTCGCTGTGTTTTTAGGCTCTCTTCTCTGAATCTCACAGCCTTCAATGGGGCAGGTCCTTGCCGGAGGTTGGGTTCCCCCAGAAGCAGACCCTAAGCAAGGATTTGAGTGTGAGAAATCTATATGGGAGGTGAAGGTCAAGGAGTAGAGAAGTGAATTGAGAAAGAGAAGACAACCAATAAAAGGTACGTTATCAAGTCCACTACCACCGTGGTCCCTGGAGATTGTTCCTGCTGGAAACCAGCATCTCAGTTATCCCACCTGCGGGGGAGGCAGTGGGGTATTTATACTCCAGCTTCCATCAGCCTTTGGTTGAGGGCTGCTCCTGGCTCTTTGCCTTAGGCAAAGAAATGCCAGTGCTGGTGGTCCAGAACCACACCGGTGTGCACCAGAGCGGCGAGGGCAAGCACGTATGGGCAGGACACCCCCAGTGTCTGCCACAGCCCTTTCCCATGTGCCCTTAAGGGAGGACCTTTTGTCTTATTCATCTTAGTTAGTGTCCATAGACCTACCAGGTTCTTAGATGCTCCGTCCACATGGTTAAAGCAAACCCAGGAGTCAGATGCTAACTATGAGTCAATGTCCAAGAACTGTACCTGTGTTAAGAATAAAGGTTGACTATGGAGGAGAAGGTAAATTCTGCTCAGGAAAGGTCAAGTTGGCTAGGAGGTGTCAAGTTGGCTCTTGAGTGTCACCAGCGCCATCCCTAGGCAGCCACCTTGTCCCACGTGCACTCATCAGCCTGGCCCTAATTTTGGAGCACTTTATGCTTAGCTTAAGCTTCTTCTTTGGAACTGTGGACTTCAACAGTGTTGAAACCAACCAACCAACTAAAACCATACTTACCGAACACTGCTTAAAACTATGTGTCTCTGAATTCTCTTCCAGTCGTGTTGCTGCACGCACATCTGCATTTATGACAATATAACTGGTGCACTCTGGTCATCTGGCCCTTGCTGCTTACACTTAACACTGGGCACACATTGCCAGACCCAGACTTTCATCTGCACACTGTGTGATAGGCCCACTGTGCCTTCCCAGGGTTAGGTAAGCAATACACTTGAAGACCCTTTGTAAATAGCACTCTCTTCCCCCCAGTCACTCTCTGGGGCCTCAAGCCTTTTATTTCTCCGATGATACCTAACACATTTTGAAATAATCTTTATTCAGTCATTGACTTGTTTATAATCTGACTGCCTCCGACTGGATTCAAAGCACCGTAAGGAAGAGTGAGTGGCCTTCTCTGTCTTCTTCAGCATCTATGTCTTGCACTCGACACAGTGCCTGGCACACAGCAGGTGCTTGTTCCGAATTAGGTTGATTTTAAATTTGGATCTGGATGGAGGTCAGATATGACACAACAGGAAACCCAGGCCGTAATGCATGAGGAAAAATAGGTTGTAACTCACAGGTCCCAGGAGAGAGAGGTCTGGGAGGGGTTGACAGGAGGTGTGATCAGTCCAGGTGACTCCACCAGCAGGTGGGGGGCACACGTGCGGAGTGAGAGGGACCCGTGGGCTTGTGCCTCTGTTGTGGTCCAGGGCTGGAGGTTAGTAGATTTTCCATGGGAGTCAAGTATTGGTTAGTATGAAGGATATGTGCATGAGAGGTGAAAGGGGCGATGGGGATGGTGAGCTGATCAGTTGGGGCCAGCTGGGGGTTTTGAGTGAGGTGTGGGGGTGCTGTAGATCATGTCTGCAGATGAGGGTTTGGGCTCTGGGGGAGTTGATGCCCCAGGGCTGGAAAGCTGCTCATTAACCAGGTCAGAGGTCAGTGTGGAGGCCAGTGGCTTAACCAAAGTAAGATGGATGCCAAGGCATCACACGAAAATTTTTTGATAGTTATAACCATGTTCAACAAATATTGGTTGAATGAATGAATGAATAAGCGTAAATGTAAAAAGTCATTTATAATTTTTCCTTCATGTTAATATAGCTTGCTTCAGCGGTTCTCCTATGCAGAAGCACTTGGGATGTTTCCAACTTTCTCTTGTTTTAAATAATGCCCTCTGTCCAGGATACTTCATTCCTTTATTATTTCCTCAGGATTCCTGATGTGGAAATAGAATGTTCTGTGCTGAGGGAAGTGTTCTATGTCTGTGCTGTTCAATACAGCTGCCATATGTACACGTGGCTATTGAGTACTTGAAATGTAACTGATGTGACTGAGGGGTTGAACTTTTTATTTTATTTACTTTTATTTAATTTAAATTTAAATAGCCATATAAATTTAAATAGTCTAGTGGTTGCCATTTAGACTGCTGTAATATCCAGTGCAGGTATAGACTGTTGTAAACTCTTTTTCTGTATTTCTAGGGCACCTTCCTCAAAAAATGGAACAGCTAACTTGCTGTGCTACCATTTTCCAGCTTCCTCATTTCCTCACACCTGCCAACATAATTGTTTTTTTTGTTTTTGTTTTTGTTTTTTATTCTCCCCAAGCCAAGATGGGAGAAATGGGGACAGGGGAAAGCTCATTTCTTCATTCTGCTGCCAGATGTGATGTAAGGAGGAGAGAATTCAAAAATTATAGTCAACCCCTGCCCTTGAGCTCAACCATCTTCTTTTTTGAGAGTGATGGGACAGATGCTAACAGAGGCTCTAACCCAATGCCCGTGGGAGTCCTGAGGAGGAGGTGACAAGCTGGGCTTGGGCATCTGAGTGGGGGCTGCAGTTAGCTCTGGGATTGTGTTTTCTACACCATGAAAGTGGTCACAGGGTCCAGACAAGGATTTGGGCATCACTTCTGGGTGAGAAAGGCAGATGGGAGTATGGGCACCATCTTTGGGACTTGTGGGACACTCCTAAGGGTGTGCGGGCTTCCTGAGGATGTGACTGACTCAGAGAATCCAGATGCTTCTCCTGCCTGCTGTACTTTCCAGATCCAATGAGCAGTCAGGGCCTAAAGGAATTTGGTCCCAGTGGACAGAATATCCAGACATTGAGCTGGTTTTTTAAGTCTGCATTTTCTCAATGTGTAGTGGGAAGTCAGCTAGCCCTGCTTATTTAGCATCTAGCCTTGCACCTGGCGCATAATAGGTGCTTTATAAATCTAGAATAAATGGATGGATGATGACGTGTGTGACCTTGTACAGCTCTGGGCCTTTGTGGCGATCTATGGTGTTTGGTACATTCCAGGGTTGTGGTCTATTTTAAGAGTCTAATGAAAGCTGTGGGCACTTTCCTCCACAAAAGTGCTCAAGAATCCAGTCACACAGAAGTTTGCATATGATTTCAAGGCTAGGGAAGCAATCTATGAGCTCCTAGGAGTTCTTAGCTCCTTCTTGAGAAAGCTGGGGCTATAGATGATGCTAAGCTCCCTTGAGGAATGTCGTATGATTATGTGAATGTAGGAGCAGGTCTATCAGTTTCCTATGGCTGCTGTAACAAATGACCACAAGCTGGGTGGCTTGAAACAAGAGAAATTTATTCTCTCGCCATTCTGGAAGCTAGAAGTCTGGAATCAAGGTGTCGGCAGGGCTGTGCTCCCTCTGAAGGCTCCAGGAGAGAATCCATTCTTTGTCTCTTCGAGCCTCTGGTGGCTGCCAGCATTCCTTGGCTTGTGGCCATGTCACTCCAGTCTCTGCCTCCTCCTCTTCTGTCTGTCTCAAATCTTCCACTACCTTTCTCTCATGAGGACACTTGTCCTTGACTTTAGGGCTCACTGGATAATCCAGGATGATGTCCTCTTCTCAAGATCCTTAATTACATCTGCAAAGAACCTTTTTTCCAAATAAGGTCACATTCTCAGGTTCCGAGGATCAGTACATGGCCATATATTTTGGGGAGCCACCAGTTAGCCCACTACTCTAGGTATGGGGGCTTGTTTGCCTTTTCTTACTCCTATCCCAGTCCCACCCCGGAATGGCCTTGACCTTGATCAGAGCTGCTAGGTCAAACAGCAGGGACTGATCTGAATCCTGCCTACTTTCTCTGGCCCCAGCCGATCTCTCCTGGGGACGTTCTGTTGGGGGAACACCACTCAAAGGTGACCCAGAGACCCTGAACTGAGGCTGGCTCAGCTCTTAGATGATCACACCAGGCCCCGAGTCACTGAGGTACCTCCCTGGGTTACACACACGGTGAACACCTTATCTAATCATATTTCCTAGAATTAAGAAGGGGTTTTGAGGGAAGAGGGGGATCTCACAAGCCACTCCTTTTTCATGTGCTTGCGAGAGGACGGTCTGTAAGCTATTCTGCTGAGGATGGCTAGTCATGATGGTGTGCCTTTTACAAAATTGTTCTCCTATCAACCATGCCCAACTTTGCCGTGGAATCATTTAGGTGGGAGTGTGGTGTTTAACTCAAAAGAAGTTGCACATGCATTCAGCAGGAGCCTGCCCTTTGCTTGCTTTCCTTTCTGCTCATTTAGTTTTTTCGAAACTTGCAAGCTGTAGCCTTGAGAGGTATTAGAATATTCTTTATATGCTCATTGCCTTGACCTCAGAAATCTGTGCTTTCTGCAAACACATCTTCCCACAGATAAAAGGCATCAGCCATTGGGAAACTTCTCCCTCTCCTTCTCTTTTAACCAATAAATTTTTATCATTGCCCCTACCTTCCCTTGAGTACTTGAATCCACTCAATGTAGCGCCCACCCCCACAAGTTCTCACCAAAGATGAGACATAAGTACACATTAGTTCCAGACCCTTTTTTTAGTGAATATCAGAAATGAAAAATACATTCTAGCATCAGCAGGCTGCAGCTACTTGTCCCTCCCAGGGTAGCTTTTCCAGGTGAAATAAGTTTGAGTGCAAACTTATCTCAAAATGTCATACTTAAAATCTGTTGAGTTGAAGAAAACATTCCTGCTTATGTCAATATTAGGCAATTAAATTGCAAATGGTAGTGTGTTTTGCAAACATAAGGCATCACTCATTTTATTTTGTAACTATGGTTGTTGACAGCCGTGAAAGTGTGGTGAACATTTGTCTCCTGAAGAACAAATGGTTTGTTTGTTGCTGGAACATAAAGACTGTTACCCAACACACATGAAGTGCTAATAATTGCAAATCTTTAGTGGTGCTGTAATTTGTAGATAACAGCACTTCAAATGTCTGTTTTTTTCTTCTTCCAGGATTTAACCTTAGCCAGACATGCCTGGCTTAATAATAAGGTTGGCTGTCTCGGTTTGACATGAGCTTGGTGTGAACTTTAGCTCTGGGTCTGTTCTGAATGTGTAAGGAAGCACTGAGACCAATTAGTCCCTCATTTGTTGACTTAGACTTCTTGTTCCCAGAGAGGCACTTCCAAGTCAGAAACCTCACAGCTACCTGGCTCTCTGGGGGCTTGGCTGAGATGCCCAGGCTACACCATCCCCTCCGGTGATCCCACCCAGATGCCTGAGAGCCCATCGGTGGGGTGGGGCTCTGATGCCCCATGAGTACCACGTATGGGCCAGGTAGGTGGGGCTGAGACTCCACCCACTGGCCCTGCCTCTCTTCCACTACCCCTTCCTGCCCCTGGACCTTTCCCCACTCCACCCACTATCTCTCCTGCACTAGCCCAGAGGTCCCCTTCTCATCTCTCCGTCCATTCAGGCCTTTGCAGTGCATCCACACTGCTACTGGATGGGGCTCTTATAAACGTCAATTTACTGCCTTACTGCCCTGCTGCTTTACCCATCAGTGGCTTCCCATTGGACATAGAATAAAATCTCAGTACCTTAATGTGACTTAACTGATGGCCTGATATTTAGCTGGTACACATTGATGAGGCTATACCAGCTGTTAGAAGGCTGCTCTAGCTCGTTCCCTGGGACCCCTTTCCTCCCCACCCCCATCCCCTGCTCCTCATGATCCAGCAAGGAAGGGGTAACAGCTGGCACATTTGGGGCCTTGAGGACTGATCCTGCTTTTAGCACTGTGGTTAGCTTATGTGGTGGTCTGGAGCTGTACGTACCCCAGAAAAAAATATTCCTAAATCTAACCCATTCCTGTGGGTGTGAACCCAATGTAAGTAGGACCATTTGATGAGGTTACTTCAGTTAAGATGTGGCCCACCTTAATCAGGATGGGTCCTAATCCTATTACTGGAGTCCTCTTTAAGTGGAATGAAATTCAGACCCAGTGAGAAAGCCACAGAGGAAGCAGCCAGAAACTAAATATCAATAGAACCCAGAAAAGGAGAGACAGGAGACGCCAACACATGCCTTGCTTGAGACACACTAAGGATCAAGGACCACAGCAGCCAGCCCCAGGACTCCAAACTTTGGGAAGAAAGCATCGCCTTGATGATTAGCTTCAAAACCGTGAGCTAATAATTTCCCATTGTTTAACCTAAGCCATTTCATGGTATTTGCTTGAGCAGCCCAGGAAACTTAAACAGCACCCATTCCCTGCTGCGGAGAAGCGGTCAGTATTCTGCCATCACCCAGCTTCTTAGGCTGTGTGTCATCAGGGCCGTCTCACACCTTCTGCCCCTCCACTCAGCCATACGCTGACTTTCTCCTTTCTGTTCCCCAAACACCCCAGGCTTGCTCCTACTTTCCAGGGAACTCAGCAGTGCTCTTCCCAGGGCCTGGAAGGTTCTACTCCTCAAGCCCTTCTCAGCCCCCCTGCCTCGGTTTACCTGTGCCCTCTTCAGGGGGGTCTTCCTTACCAAGCTTCCTGTTAGGGTCCCTCCTTCATTCTCAATCCCAGCACCGTCTTTATTTCATTCACACATGTTAGCCCAACCTTGATTGCTTTATTTCTTCACGTGTGTTTTTATAAACTCTTTGCCATGAGAATGTAACGGTGGAACATTCTGGAACCAGCCTGGAACCGTGTCTGTGATGGTCACCTGTGAGCTCTCCAGCACCAAGAACCTATAAGTATATAAGTATTTCTTGAGTGGAAGAAAGAGAGACAGGGAAAGGAGAGGGACGAGAAAATGAAAGTGAATGTGAGCAGAAGGTGCAAGGCCCCACCAGCAAGACAACATTAAGACAACTGCTGCATTTAGAGAATGTCTACACCACACCAGAGCCCAATCCACGGACCCAACATACGTAATGTCCTTAAAACCATCACAATAACCTTAGCAAGTTTGTATAGTCTTGCTCCCATTTTATAGATGAGGAAAGTGAGGCTCTGAGTTTGGGAAGTGGCTTGTCCTGATCACACGTAGGCAGTTATTGAGGTTGGGGTTCAATCCCAAGTCTGCCCGACGAGCTACAAGGCCTCCGGTGGGAGCCTGCTCCTGAGCTCGGCGCTGGAGGAGCCAGACCCAGCCTGTACTCCTGCAGGGGCTGCAGGCTAGTGCTTCCCAAACTTTAAAGTCCTAAGTATCACCTGGGTTGTTTATCGAATTCTGGATTTTGTGAACCCCAGAGGTTCTTTTTTTTTTTTTTTTTTTTTTTTTTAATCATCATTTTATTGAGATATATTCACATACCACGCAGTCATACAAAACAAATTGTACTTTCGATTGTTTACAGTACCATTACATAGTTGTACATTCATCACCTAAATCAATCCCTGACACCTTCATTAGCACACACACAAAAATAACAAGAATAATAATTAGAGTGAAAAAGAGCAATTGAAGTAAAAAAGAACACTGGGTACCTCTGTCTGTTTGTTTGCTTCCCCTACTTTTCTACACATCCATCCATAAACTAGACAAAGTGGAGTTTGGTCCTTATGGCATTCCCAATCCCACTGTCACCCCTCATAAGCTACATTTTTATACAACTGTCTTCGAGATTCATGGGTTCTGGGTTGTAGTTTAATAGTTTCAGGTATCCACCACCAGCTACCCCAATTCTTTAGAACCTAAAAAGGGTTGTCTAAAGTGTGCGTAAGAGTGCCCACCAGAGTGATCTCTCGGCTCGTTTTGGAATCTCTCTGCCACTGAAGCTTATTTCATTTCCTTTCACATCCCCCTTTTGGTCAAGAAGATGTTCTCCATCCCACGATGCCGGGTCTACATTCCTCCCCGGGAGTCATATTCCACGTTGCCAGGGAGATTCACTTCCCTGGGTGTCTGATCCCACGTAGGGGGGAGGGCAGTGATTTCACCTTTCAAGTTGGCTTAGCCAGAGAGAGAGGGCCACATCTGAGCAACAAAGAGGCATTCAGGAGGAGACTCTTAGGCACAAATACAGGGAGGCCTAGCCTCTCCTTTGCAGCAACCGTCTTCCCAAGGGTAAAACTTATGGTAGAGGGCTCAACCCATCAAACCACCAGTCCCCTATGTCTGTGGTCATGTTAGCAACCATGGAGGTGGGGTAGGCGAATACCCCTGCATTCTCCACAGGCTCCTCAAGGGGGCACTACGTCTTTTTTTTTTTTTTTCCTTGTTTGTCTTTTTTCTTTCTTTTTTTTTTTTTTAACTTTCCCTTCTTTTTTAAAATCAACTGTATGAAAAAAAAAGTTAAAAGAAAACAAACATACAATAAAAGAACATTTCAAAGAGACCATAGCAAGGGAGTAAGAAAAAGACAACTAACCTAAGATAACTGCTTAACTTCCAACATGTTCCTACTTTACCCCAAGAAAGTTACATAATATAGCAACATTTCAGTGAACTTGTTCCTACTACATCCATCAGAAATTAACAGACCATAGTCATTTCTGGGCATCCCCAGAACGTTAAATAGCTTATCTGTTCTTCTTGGATTATTGTTCCCCCTTCCTTAATTGCTCTCTACTGCTAGTTCCCCTACATTCTACATTATAAACCATTTGTTTTACATTTTTCAAAGTTCACATTAGTGGTAGCATATAATATTTCTCTTTTTGTGCCTGGCTTATTTCGCTCAGCATTATGTCTTCAAGGTTCATCCATGTTGTCATATGTTTCACCAGATCGTTCCTTCTTAACTGCCGCGTAGTATTCCATCGTGTGTATATACCACATTTTATTTATCCACTCATCTGTTGAAGGACATTTGGGTTGTTTCCGTCTCTTGGCAATTGTGAATAATGCTGCTATGAACATTGGCGTGCAGATATCTGTTCGTGTCACTGCTTTCCGATCTTCCGGGTATATACCGAGAAGTGCAATCGCTGGATCGAATGGTAGCTCTATATCTAGTTTTCTAAGGAACTGCCAGACTGACTTCCAGAGTGGCTGAACCATTATACAGTCCCACCAACAATGAATAAGAGTTCCAATTTCTCCACATCCCCTCCAGCATTTGTAGTTTCCTGTTTGTTTAATGGCAGTCATTCTAACCGGTGTTAGATGGTATCTCATTGTGGTCTTAATTTGCATCTCTCTAATAGCTAGTGAAGCTGAACATTTTTTCATGTGTTTCTTGGCCATTTGTATTTCCTCTTCAGAGAACTGTCTTTTCATATCTTTTGCCCATTTTATAATTGGGCTGTCTGTACTATTGTCATTGAGTTGTAGGATTTCTTTGTATATGCAAGATATCAGTCTTTTGTCAGATACATGGTTTCCAAAAATTTTTTCCCATTGAGTTGGCCGCCTCTTTACCTTTTTGAGAAATTCCTTTGAGGTGCAGAAACTTCTAAGCTTGAGGAGTTCCCATTTATCTATTTTCTCTTTTGTTGCTTGTGCTTTGGGTGTAAAGTCTAGGAAGTGGCCTCCTAATACAAGGTCTTGAAGATGTTTTCCTACATTATCTTCTAGGAGTTTTATGGTACTTTCTTTTATATTGAGATCTTTGGTCCATTTTGAGTTAATTTTTGTGTAGGGGGTAAGGTAGGGGTCCTCTTTCATTCTTTTGGATATGGATATCCAACTCTCCCAGCCCCATTTGTTGAAAAGACCATTATGGCTCAGTTCGGTGACTTTGGGGGCCTTATCAAAGATCAGTCGGCCATAGATCTGAGGGTCTATCTCTGAATTCTCAATTCGATTCCATTGATCTATATGTCTATCTTTGTGCCAGTACCATGCTGTTTTGGCAACTGTGGCTTTATAATAAGCTTCAAAGTCAGGGAGTGTAAGTCCTCCCACTTCGTTTTTCTTTTTTAGAGTGTCTTTAGCAATTCGAGGCATCTTCCCTTTCCAAATAAATTTGATAACTAGCTTTTCCAAGTCTGCAAAGTAGGTTGTTGGAATTTTGATTGGGATTGCATTGAATCTGTAGATGAGTTTGGGTAGAATTGACATCTTAATGACATTTAGCCTTCCTATCCATGAACATGGAATATTTTTCCATCTTTTAAGGTCCCCTTCTATTTCTTTTAGTAGAGTTATGTAGTTTTCTTTGTATAGGTCTTTTACATCTTTGGTTAAGTTTATTCCTAGGTACTTGATTTTTTTAGTTGCTATTGAAAATGGTATCTTTTTCTTGAGTGTCTCTTCAGTTTGTTCATTTCTAGCATATAGAAACATTACTGACTTATGTGCATTAATCTTGTATCCCGCTACTTTGCTAAATTTGTTTATTAGCTCTAGTAGGTGTATCGTTGATTTCTCAGGGTTTTCTAGATATAAGATCATATCATCTGCAAACAATGACAGTTTTACTTCTTCTTTTCCAATTTGGATGCCTTTTATTTCTTTGTCTTGCCGGATTGCCCTGGCTAGCACTTCCAGCACAATGTTGAATAACAGTGGTGACAGCGGGCATCCTTGTCTTGTTCCTGATCTTAGAGGGAAGGCTTTCAGTCTCTCACCATTGAGTACTATGCTGGCTGTGGGTTTTTCATATATGCTCTTTATCATGTTGAGGAAGTTTCCTTCAATTCCTACCTTTTGAAGTGTTTTTATCAAAAAGGGATGTTGGATTTTGTCAAATGCTTTTTCAGCATCTATGGAGATGATCAATTGATTTTTCCCTTTCGAGTTTTTAATGTGTTGTAATACATGGATTGTTTTTCTTATGTTGAACCATCCTTGCATGCCTGGAATGAACCCCACTTGGTCATGGTGTATGATTTTTTTAATGTGTCTTTGGATTCGATTTGCAAGTATTTTGTTGAGGATTTTTGCATCTATATTCATTAGGGAGATTGGCCGGTAGTTTTCCTTTTTTGTAGCATCTTTGCCTGGTTTTGGTATTAGATTGATGTTAGCTTCATAAAATGAGTTAGGTAGTGTTCCATTTTTTTCAATGTTTTGAAAGAGTTTGAGTAAGATTGGTGTCAGTTCTTTCTGGAAAGTTTGGTAGAATTCCCCTGTGAAGCCATCTGGCCCTGGGCATTTATTTGTGGGAAGATTTTTGATGACTGACTGGATCTCTTTGCTTGTGATGGGTTGGTTGAGGTCTTCTATTTCTTCTCTGGTCAGTCTAGGTTGTTCATATGTTTCCAGGAAATTGTCCATTTCTTCTACATTATCCAGTTTGTTGCCATATAGTTGTTCATAATATCCTCTTATAATTTTTTTAATTTCTTCAGGATCTGCAGTTATGTCACCTTTTTCATTCATTATTTTGTTTATATGGGTCTTCTCTCTTTTTGATTTTGTCAGTCTAGCTAGGGGCTTGTCAATCTTGTTGATCTTCTCAAAGAACCAACTTTTGGTGATATTTATCCTTTCTATTGTTTTTTTGTTCTCTATGTCATTTATTTCTGCTTTAATCCTTGTTATTTCTTTTCTTGTACTTGGTTTAGGATTGGTTTGCTGTTCATTTTCTAGCTTCTTCAGTTGATCCATTAGTTCTTTGATTTTGGCTCTTTCTTCCTTTTTAATATATGCGTTTAGTGCTATAAATTTCCCCCTTAGCACTGCTTTTGCTGCATCCCATAGGTTTTGGTATGTTGTGTTCTCATTTTCATTCGTCTCTATATATTTAGCAATTTCTCTTGCTATTTCTTCTTTAACCCACTGATTGTTTAGGAGTGTGTTGTTTAACCTCCAGGTATTTGTGAATTTTCTAAGTCTCTGATGGTTATTGACTTCTAATTGTATTCCATTGTGGTCAGAGAATGTGCTTTGAATAATTTCAATCTTTTTAAATTTATTGAGGCTTGTTTTATGTCCCAGCATATGATCTATTCTGGAGAAAGTTCCGTGAGCACTAGAAAAGTATGTGTATCCTGGTGATTTGGGATGTAATGTCCTGTAGATGTCTGTTAAATCTAATTCATTTATCAGATTGTTTAGGTTTTCAATTTCCTTATTGGTCTTCTGTCTGGTTGATCTATCTATAGGAGAGAGTGATGTGTTGAAGTCTCCCACAATTATTGTGGAAACATCAATTGCTTCCTTTAGTTTTGCCAATGTTTCTCTCATGTATTTTGTGGCACCTTGATTGGGTGCATAGACATTTACGATTGTTATTTCTTCTTGCTGAATTGCCCCTTTTATTAGTATGTAGTGGCCTTCTTTGTCTCTCAAAACATCCCTGCATTTGAAGTCTATTTTATCTGAGATTAATATTGCTACACCTGCTTTCTTTTGGCTGTAGCTTGCATGAAATATTTTTTTCCATCCTTTCACTTTCAGTTTCTTTGTGTCCCTGTGTCTAAGATGAGTCTCTTGTATGCAACATATTGATGGTTCATTTTTTTTGATCCATTCTGCGAATCTATATCTTTTAATTGGGGAGTTTAATCCATTTACATTCAACGTTAAAACCGTGAAGGCATTTCTTGAATCGGCCATCTTATCCTTTGGATTATGTTTGCCATATTTTTCCCTCTCTCTATTAATATCCTTTATTGTACCCATACCGAATCTCTTTAGTACTGAACCTTTCTCCAAGTCTCTCTGTCCTGTCTTTTTTCTCTGTCTGTAGGGCTCCCTTTAGTATCTCCAGTAGGGCAGGTCTCTTGTTAGCAAATTCTCTCAGCATTTGTTTGTCTGTGAAAAATTTAAGCTCTCCCTCAAATTTGAAGGAGAGCTTTGCTGGATAAAGTATTCTTGGCTGGAAATTCCTCTCACTCAGAATTTTAAATATATCGTGCCACTGCCTTCTCGCCTCCATGGTGGCTGCTGAGTAGTCACTACTTAGTCTTATGCTGTTTCCTTTGTATGTGGTGAATTGCTTTTCTCTTGCTGCTTTCAGAACTTGCTCCTTCTCTTCTATGTTTGACAGTGTGATCAGTATATGTCTCGGAGTGGGTTTATTTGGATTTATTCTATTTGGAGTTCGCTGAGCATTTATGATTTGTGTATTTATGTTGTTTAGAAGATTTGGGAAGTTTTCCCCAACAATTTCTTTGAATACTCTTCCTAGACCTTTACCCTTTTCTTCCCCTTCTGGGACACCAATGAGTCTTATATTCGGACGTTTCATATTATCTATCATATCCCTGAGGTCCATTTCGAGTTTTTCAATTTTTTTCCCCATTCTTTCTTTTATGCTTTCATTTTCCATTCTGTCATCTTCCAGGTCACTGATTCGTTGTTCAACTTCCTCTAGTCTTGTACTATGAGTGTCCAGAATCTTTTTAATTTGGTCAACAGTTTCTTTAATTTCCATAAGATCATCCATTTTTTTATTTAGTCTTGCAATGTCTTCTTTATGCTCTTCTAGGGTCTTCTTGATTTCCTTCATATCCCGTACTATGGTCTCATTGTTCATCGTTAGTTCTTTGAGTAGCTGCTCTAGGTGTGTCTCTTCTGGTCTTTTGATTTGGGTGCTTGGGCTTGGGTTATCCATATCGTCTGGTTTTTTCATATGCTTTATAATTTTCTGTTGTTTTTGGCCTCGTGGCATTTGCTGACCTTGATAGGGTTCTTTTAGGGTTTGTAGACCAGTTGAAGTCCTTATCTCTAATTTATCAGATCTACAGCTTCGTGGAGTACACTTTCTCTAACTAACCAGCAGGTGGCGTCCACGAGCCACCTGTTCTCCACAAGCCAGATCTCCCCTGCTTAGCCTTTTTGGTGAGTGGGGGAGTGAGTCTTGTGGGGCCCAATTGGTGTCCCAAGCTTGCGTGTGTAGTTGGTGTTGCCTGCCCTGTATGTGGGGCGTGTTTCTGGGCAGTCGGGGAGGGGGGGTGGCCCTAACAATCAAATCTCCCTGATGATCCTAGAGTTTTAAAGCTACTGCAATAGTCTAATCCTTCAGTTCAGTCCTGCCACAGTTTGTCTCTGCCACTGACCCACAAGTCTTTGGTATTGGCGTATGGCTCCTGAGACTTGCAAGTGGGCCCCTCTTCCAGGCTGTGCACCCCGGGTCCTCTGTTGAGGGATGACTGTGCTATGTCACAGGTGAGTGCCGTCCCCCCAGGGCAGTTCTGGGCTGCTGGGCTGTGTTGGGAGGCTCCCAGTCTGCTCAAATGATGGCTGAATGGGGCTCTGTTAATTCACACTGCTCCCCCTTCCCAGCTCTGGGACATTCAGCTGAGGTTGCAGGGAAGGCTAATGTCCACGCCCAGTTTTGTGGTGTGTGCCTGTTATTTGAAGCACTTCCGTCACACTGGGTTGTCTGGGGCAGCTCTGGGCTATGGGGCTGGCGATGGGCAGGAGTGTTTCCTGTCCACCAGGATGGTGGCTGTGAGCGGACACCCCCCTTTTCTTGGGAAGTTGTGTTGTTTAGTGAATTTTCTCAGCCACTGGATTATTGCCTTTTGTCTCAGAGCTCTCTTAGTTCTGCTCTTGACTTGACATGCCCAAATTTCAATTCTTTGAAGCTTTCTGTATTGAGCTTCTTAGAGTAATTGTTTAGAAAAAGCAAAAAGGATTTAAAAAAAAAAAAAAAAAAAAAACGGCCCTCCTCAGAGATCTAATGGGTTATTGAAATGCTAATAGACAAAGCAACCAGGGCCATTAAGGAAAGGTGCACAGGGCAGAGAGATCAGCCTTGCTTCGGGATTTGCATATGCGCCTCAAGGCCTGATCTCCGCCCTTCCCCTTTCTGTGTTCACCAGAACTCCAAAAATCCTCTGCTTTTATTTTGGAGTTTTTCGTGTTGTTTTTTTTCTATGCCTGTCTCCTCTCTGCTGGGCTGGCTGCTCTCAGAGTCTCTGGTGTCTGGTCTCAGTCTATCTATGGTTGGAGTTTGAATCAGTAGAATGAGTTTCCGATAAGAGCAGCCACTGCAATTCTCCCTTCTCCTTCCCGGAGCTGACAGCCCCTCCTCCCCCGGGACTGAGCCTGGCAGGGAGGGGCGCGGGTCCCCTGGCCGCAAAAACTTACAGATTTCGCTGATCTCAGCAGTTCCACGTTTTCATGAGTGTTGTATGAAGTATGCCCAAAGACAGATTGCTCTGTGGAGTCCAGTCCACGCAGTTCCTGGCTTTTTACCTACTTTCCTGGAGGAGTAACTAAAACATACAGCTCACCAGTCTGCCATCTTGCCCCGCCTCTCCCCCAGAGGTTCTTATACAGTAGGTCTGGGATGGGGCCATTAAATAAATTTTTTTTTTTTTTTTTTTTTTTTTTTTTTGTCTACACTTGGAGAAACCCTTTTATTGATTTCTTATTGAAGGCAGTGAGGAGACATCTTTGTATTTCCAGGGGCCAGCACAGAGTTCAGAGCTGGTGCCAGTAAACATTAGCTGAATGGATTGGTGAGTGAGAGAATGAATGGATGGAAGTTTTTAATTTGGATTTTTTCTTTTCCAATCAAGCAAGAAGTTTCCAAAGTACATCGGGTCCTGTTAGAATTTAGTAGAGTGTTAGCTCTGATCACTTTACTCTTTTCTGGGCTGTAACCTAATTGGTATCTGAAAAGTAGAAAAGACTATAGATTTGATTTCCTTTTTTGCCCACTGGAAGCCAAACACCTTTTTTTTGTTTAATGTACTGCTAAATGGAGAGGAGTGATTGCGAAGACTTGTTTGATACTATTTGTTTTGCTGAATGTCCTAACATCTGTTGGCTTCTTCTCACCAGGCTCCAAAATTTTAGGAAACGAAGGAGCAAATAAGAAGGCTAGTGGAGTTTTTTTCTTCCACTCATTTTTCCTTTGTTCCTTTGCCTCCCAGCTAATCATGATTCCGGGGTAGGTGACAAGGAACTCATGAAAAGTTTAAAGCATGTAAATTCTGTTAGATAATTGTGCTTCATGGGGGCCCAGGAGTACTCTTAAGAGCACTGAGGGGTGGGGAAATGGCCTGCTGTCACCCCCAAATCCTCCCTCCTCAACTTGATTTGTTCGATTCCCAGGCCAGCTGTATTTCTATTGAAATCCCACAAGGGAACAGATGCCTTTGGTCAGAAGGAGTTTAAGAGAACGAAATGGCAGGGCTTGTTTTCTTAGGTTTCCCAAGAGCAAAGGGGAGCCTTAGAAAGACTCCATGGGAATGAGGACAAGTAGTAGTTTCTCACAGCAGGCAGGGCTGAGGGGCTGGGGGGTCCCCAAACTGCCCATCAGGGAGGAGGGGGCAGGCAGGAAGCTGAGAGCTAGAGGAGTCAACCAGGGAAGTGGGTGGCCTGAAGCACAAGCCACTCACTCATTCACTCATTCCCTCATTCATTCAGCAACTGCTTATTCATCACAGGTTTTGGTCATTGTTGTATCCTTGGTGCTTAGAAAAGGACACAGCAATGAGCAAAACAAATTCCTTGCTCTCATGGAGCTTATATTCTAGTGGGAGAAAAAGAAAATAAATTAATAATTAAAATACACACAATGTCAGATGATGATGATAGTTTCTAAGGAGAAAAAGCAAGGAAGGAGAAGGCATAGAGTTGCTGGGGCAGGGGAGCAGCCGTTTTAAATAGGGCCATCAGGAAAGGTCTCTCTGGGAGGGTCACCTCCGAGCAAAGACTTTGTCGCGGGTTGTGTTCCCCTGAGAGCAGACGCTGAGAGAGCGATGAGCACGGAGGTGGCTTTTTAGGGATCAACACCCAGTGGAAACCTCAGTAATCCTTCAGGGAGTTCTGAGGAATGGACGGCCCTTCAGCGCTGAGGGGAGAGCGCCGGACTTTGTGCCCCTGCGTCCATCATTCGTTGGGTGCGAGCTGCTCTGGGGCACTAGTGCGGCTCTGGGGGACAGGCTCCCTTCAGAGAAGGCTGACAGCTGAGGGTGGTCGGGGACAGCAGCTGGGCAAGTGTGCCTTTTATTTCTGAAGGAGGATTTGGGCTGTGCACGACAGCATCTACCATACGCAGACCTGTTGACGAAGGGGAGGGAGCAAGCAGTGTGGGTTTCTGCAGAAAGAGCATTCCAGGCAGAGAGAACAGCAAAGAAGTCGGCATGGTTGTAGCAGAGTGAGTGGAGAAGGAGAGTAGGAGAAGATGAGGTCAAAGAAGATTTGGGGGCTGGCATGTGCAGAGTCTTGGAGACCCTTGGGAGGCCTTTGGCTTTTCTCTGAGTGCCGTGTTGGAATGGACTGTAGGCTCCTAGCATCTCAAGGGCAGACCCACCTTCATAATCCAAGCCACAGCCTATGGTGGTAGGTCCAAGACGAGGGGGGTGGAGGCCCCAGTGGTGCAGGGAGCACAGCATGAGGAGTCCTGTTGGACCCAAGACAGCTGGACCTGCCTCCTGCCCTTGGAAAGGGCTGACCCTCTGCCTCACTAAGAAAGTTGGAGGTTCAACCACATGCTGAGATGGAATTTAGAACAAAGGCCAAATCCTGAGCCCTCGCCTCATGAGCAGGGTCACCCAGATGGGGAGAGTTGGGATGGGGGGAGCAGGCAGGAACCCAGGGATGAACACACAGCCCCAAGTCCTGGGACCTTAAGGCAGCTTAACCTCCCTCACCCTGGAGTCCTGGCCAGCCAAAGTTGGATTGGCTCAGGAGCCATGGGAGGTGGGATGGAGCCTGCAGGAGCTGGGGGGGCTGGAAGGAGCACCATGTCCAGCAGAGAGTTGCTGGGAGGGCAGAGTTTGGCATTGAGATTGGGGGTGAGGGGGCTGCCAGTCCCCACCTCCACCTACCCATGGTTTCTCTTTTCACTGTCTACAGTGTATCTGAGGTTTTTCACTTATGAACCATCTTTCTGCTTCTAGACCACACACCAGGATATAAGGCAGAATCCATGCTATGCAGAGAAGGGGAAGGAAAAGAAATCCAGTATCTGTTGACCCCTACCCCTTACCCTGGTAGTCAGATACTGGGCTGGACCCATCGAATACCCTGACCCATTTTAACCCAATGACCAGCACCTAACAGTGCTCAACAATCAATTGGTGACTAGCACAGACAAGATCCTGAAAAAGTATTGTTGAATCCGTGAATGCATGAGTGAACAAATGAACAAAACACCTTCTGTTTTGGTTGGCTAAAGCTGATGAAATGCAATATACCAGAAATGGTTGGCTTTTACAATGGGAATTTATTAACCTACAAGCTTACAGTTCCTAGGCTGTGAAAAATGTCCACATTAAGGCATCAGCAGGACGATACCTTTCTCTGAAGACTGGCTACCGGTGAGCTTGGGCTTCTCTGTCACACAGCCAGGCACATGGCGACGTCTGCTGGTCCTTCCATCCCGGGTTTCACTGCTTCCAGTCTCTGTCTTCAGTGGCTTCTACTCAGCTTCTCTGGGTGCTTCTCTTAATTTCATGTCTTAGCTTCTCTGTGGCTTTTATCCTCATAAAGGACTCCAGTAAAGAGAATTAAGACCTTTCTTTCATCTCAACTGAAAGAGCCTAATCAAAAGGTCTCACCCACAATAGGTCTACACCCACAGGAAAGGGTTAAAAGAACATGATCCTTTCTGGGGTACATACAGCCTCCAAACTACCATACCTTCCAAGATAAATAACTATTATTCCCGTTTACAAACGAGAAAACCGAGGTTCAAAGGAAGCCAGTAACTTGCCGTGGAAATCACACTCGTCATTGAGGGATGTGGGGTCCCAATTCCAGGTCTGTCTGTTTGAGATGAAATTAGCAATGTCTTCAAAACTCCTGCTCATGTATTTACTCCAGTTTGTTTGGCAAATTAATGAACACACCGCAAAGATACTCAGCCAACCCTTTTGGGAAAGAAGGGAGGTTTTATCAGTAATGTGGAAATGAAGAGCAGGGGGTTGTTTTGAAGGGGCAGTTTGCGGCTGGGCAAAGCCCCTCATGTTAAAGGACACCGCTATGAGGCCCAGGGGGTCTGGCCAGGAGAGCCCGGCCTTCCCACACTCAGGCTTCCCGGGGAGCTCTCTGGGGTGGGGCTGCAGCCCTGGACACTGACATCACTGACCATTTTGCCTCTGGTCAGCCACACTCTCTCTCCAGCCTAGAACCTCATTTTTCCTAAATTAGCTTCATCGCTACTGGTAATTGCACCACTGAAGATCAGGGCTCCATCCAGATCGTTCTGGCTTTAGTGGATGCCAGCTGACCATCCAAGAGGTATGGGTCTAACCCCAAAAGCTTCGGCTGCCAGTCCACGAGCATTTACTCAGCAAAACTCCTTCCTCAGGCGCTGGGCCAGGCCCTGCAAGGTCAAGGATGTAAATAAGAAGACAGTTTCCTGGTCTCAGCTAACCTACGGTGTATACCAATCCATTAATTCTGTCATTCATCTGGTAAACATTTATTGGGCACTCCCATGTGCCAGGCATGCATGCATCAGGCACTAAGGATATAAGAGGAATAAGGCAAAACTACTGCCCTCAGGAAATGCATCAGTTAGCATTTATTCACTCATTTATTCACTCTTTGTACAGCTTTCAAGCACCTCCTATGTCCAGGCTCAGGACTGTAACATGCAAACGGCATTTACAGGAGAAGGAAAGGTTAGGTCTTCTCAGAGAAGAGATCCCGGCAGGACAGATTGCTTCAGCAAAGGCATGGGAGCCCCCGTGCTAAGGGCTGTGGGGGACACACAGGAAGAACCAGAGCTTCCGGGACATTCTCCTGGGGGAGAAGCGTGTCCAGCTCCAGCGTTCCCATATGGGAGGGGCTGGGGGTTCGTCTAGGTGGAGGGGGGCCCAGAGTACTTGTTCTGGAGCTGTCATGTTGGGTCACAAGCACATTGTCTCTCCGTGCAGGGTGTGCTCCTTTTGGTGGGGGGAGGGTGGTTTGGGGATGGGAGGACAGAACTCGGTTCATACTGGGAGGGGCACATCTTTTGTCAGGCCTTAAACATTCTAGAGGCTGAAAACACCACGTGCCTGTGAGTGTCACTACCCAACACAGTAAGTGTGTATTTGTTGGGAAATCAAACACCTGAAGCTCCAAAGAACTCGGGTTGCTTTCTCGCCTGTGCCCCCCACATGCTGGCAGGAAGGGAAGTCCAAGGTGACTGCAAGAGGTCAGGGCAACTCCTGGGTCCGTCCAGGAGCAGGTTAAGCCCCAGCTCCAGCAGTCTCCGTGTTTGAGCCCAGGATGGCTGTGGATGCCAACAAATCCTTAATCCCACAGAGAAGAGATTGCCTTCTGTCAAAGGGAGAGCCAGTAGACATGGGGTGAAACGATGAGGCTGGACTCAAATTCTGAAGACTCGGCCTGGATCCCGGCTGTCCTGCTGGCAAACTCTGTGGCCCTGGGCAAGTTACATAACCTCTCTGAGTCCTCAATTTACTCTTCTGGAAAATATGGATAATAAATTTAATTCCAAGGGGCTGTTGGAAAGATTCAATGATGTAATGCATTGGAAAGTACCTTACAAATAAGAGCTTTGTAATTTTTCAAAGGGTGGGTTTTTAAAACATTGTACTTTTTTGAAAGGTGGTCAGGATCCCATAGCCCTCTCTGTTTTCCAGAACAGTCTTTTCCAGGGCATTGGGGGTGGAACTGAGCATGTGTTTCCTGGAGTCCATAGGGAAAGAAGAGCAGGTGGAGGGATTAGGTCAGCTTTCTAAACCTTTCCCCCCCTCCCTGAGCCCTGAGCCCTGCCTGGTATTTCATGTCGTTGGTTACCTGAGATTCCAGGTCCCCCTCACCTGCACCCCTAGCCGGAGGTGGGGGTGGGGTGAATGGCTGTGCTCTAGCCTGCACACCTGGATGTTTTGAGCAGCTTTGTCATATTTGAAATTTAAATAGCTGCAGCATTTCCCTGCACTGTATTACCTTTTGCAATTGCCAGGTAGAAAAAGGCTCATGACAGAAGTCACAGTCAATCCATGTAATGGTTTTGTCCCCGTGAATTATGGAGCTGGTGCAGGTCTCCTTGCTGGGAGAGAGGGAGATCAGAGTCTCCAGGAACAGTCACTTCATTAAGGCCTCCTGCAAGCCAAAAGCATGATTTTGAAATTGCTTATAGAGTCCTAGCAAATGAGAAGAACTGTGATTTCTGATCCACCTCCAGGTGTGCCCTGCGGCATTTGCCTGGGTGGGTTCGGGAGCGCCAAGCTCAGTACCATCTCTAGGCAATTCAGGCTCAGGATGTTTTACCCTCCTCCCTTGATAAAAAGCTGCAAGAGCCAAAAACCAGGCTAAGGGCTTTTTCCCTAAATATCTTAGATGAGTTTCAGAGCAACCCTGTGAAAGTAGATTCTGTAATCCCCTATTTAGAGATTAGAATAACGAGTTGCAGGTGGAAGTGGGAATCAGCCTGGCCTGAGTTGGAAATCCTTCTCCCAAACCAGGCTCCATCACTTAAAATAAGCTATGTGACGTGCAAAATACAGAATCTCTCAGCTTCATTTTATTCACCTGAAAAATGGGGTAATTTACATGCATTTGGGGTTGCTGGGTGAGGAGTAACTGAATTAAGGTGTGGTGGGTACCCTTGGGTAGCCACTGTGTGATGTTCGATTTGCCCAAGCCCCACAGTAGGGGTTTGGTGGAGCCCTCGTTTTTTGACCCCTAATTCTATGCTCTGCCCCCAGGGGGCGGCATTCGGGGTCTGCGTTCTAGCTGATGCCTGTCGCTGTAAGTGGCTGCACCTGCAGCCTGGCAAGCAGAAAGAAAGGAAGGCAGTTTCCAAAGACATTTAGTTTAAATGTAAAGCACAACCCTCAACTGAGCTTGAGGCAAGGCCTGAAAAGAGCCCATCAGCTACATCCACCAGGAGCATCCCAGCTGGGCAGAGGCGGTAGTTTTCATGGTGGGTCCTCAGGACCCCACACAGTAGGTGGTTTCTTGGATGGATGGATAGATGGATGGATGGATGGTTGGATGAATGGATAAATGGATGAATGAGTGAGAACTCAAGCAGTATCTGGAAAGCATGCAAGAGGCCATCACTGAACACAGTGCCCAGCACTGAAGACTAAGGGACAGGAAGAAGCTAAGAGGGAGCCCTGTTGGAGCCAGGTGGCCTGGGGTGGTAACCTTTGTGCTGCCACTGCCAGTTATGTGAGCTCAGGTGAAGCAGTGATGTGTCTGGGGCCTTAGGTTTCCCACCTGAAAACTGTGATGGGGTGGGGGTTAGGAAATGGGGAGTTATTGCTTAAAGGGCACAGAGTTTCTGTGTGAGGGGATGCAGAAGTTTTGGAAATAGATATTAGTGATGGTTGCACAACATTGTGAATGTAATTAATGCCACTGAATTGTACACTGAAAAAATGGCTAAAATAGCAAATTCTATGTTACATATATTTTACCACACAAACATGCATACACAAATCATGGCAGTGAGGGGTGCTAGACTACAGAGCTTGTAGCCCAGGACACCAGGCTCCAGGAAACTTGGGCAGGAGCCTAGGGAAGGCCTCTGCAGTTGCTATTTCTCTTCTTACTGTAGAAAATCTGTTTTTCAAGAGCTTAGGCCAGGGCACTCCAATGAAGGAGAACTCCCAAACTCGCAACTGGCTGTGTCAGCATCACATCTCCAGATGATAAGCGGGGCAGGTCACAAATGGACATCCCCAAATGCAGATCTGTAAGGCTGTAGGGGATCCCCCTCAACTTCTTGCTTGACTGCGCACATTCTCCTTCCCGGCCCCAGGAGCCTCTGAGCTTCTGGACGTAGGGACCCTGCCTTCGGCTTCTTTGGAATCTCTCCAGGCGCCTTGTGTTTGGCTGTGGAGCATAATGACGTTGACGTTTGTTTGCTGTCTGCATGCCCTTAGCCTCATCACTTAACATTTCAGGCCTCTGTTTCTGCATCTAAAAATAGGGGTAGTGAGACAGCCACTTCAGAAGGAGGATGTGAGGCTTCCTTGCGAGTGAATTTAACACAGTGCCTGGTACACATATGTGCTTAATAAATATACATATAATTCTCCTGCCCCTAATAGTAAGTTCTTGCTGTCCAAATGATTGATATGTGGATGCTGCAATTCTGGGTCATGAACAGCCCACAGGGGTTGGTAGGAAATGATTTGAGACATTTTTTGGGGAGGTAGAGATTGCTCATCACTTGTCTTTCTTATTTTTACTTTTTTCTTTCTCCCTTTGCTTTTCTACCACTTTCTTCTCCTCCCAGAGTGGATGGATAGTGTAACTCACCCTCTGCATTAAGATATATATAAAATTGTTTTTAAAAGAGCATATGAAATAATTCTGAGGATTCTCAGGTCAAGGAATTTAACATCAGAACTTGTCCCCTTTCAAGGGGCAGCTGGATTCCATATGGCACCCCCATGGCATCCAGCAAATGCTACGTCCAGCACGTTTGGCTTTGACAGGTTTGAAAGAAGTGACTTTAAGAGAGAAAAATACAGCACATGGAGGATGGATTTTCCTACTCTCTCTTGCTCATGACTTAATCTGCAATGAGATCGGTTTGCTTTGAAAGCTCTTCTCGCCCTCTTCCTGGCAAAACGCGAGGTAGAAACCCTATTTCTTTGTCGGCGGGCCGCTGTGACTCCAGAGGTGAGCCTGCGTGGAGAGCGCTGGAGGCAGGGCTGTCTAAGGCGCCCATCACCCTCCTGCTACCTTCCTGCAGTACTGAGCCCTCGGAAGGGTTGTGGGTAATGGATGGAGGTGCTCCCCGGAGTTAATAAATAACCATCTCCGCCTGGCCCCGTCTCATTCATCCTCCGCACAACTGCCAGAACACGCCATCAAAAACAGATCATGTCTCGCTTAAAATTCTTCTAAGGCTTCCACTGCCCTCACAGTAGAGCCGGGGCCCCTGGGCCTGGCTTACGAGGCCTTCGGGACCCCAGCTCTGCCCCAGCCTCATCCCTTGCTGCCCTCCCTGCGCACACCCAGCGCTCGGCCCAGCAGCCTCCACCCACCTGCACTTTCCACCCTCCATGCTTTGCACATCCCCACTGGCGGGGCTGCCTCCTGCCCCCTCCGTTTAACTCCCATTTGTCCTTCAAGACTCAACCATCAACATATTGGAGAATAATAATAATCCAGTGACAGTCGCTAATACGTATTGAGTATGTGCTGCCTGCTGGCTACCGGACTAAGCACTTGATAGGCATTAATTCTTGTGTAATGTTCACAGCCAAAACGGGAGGGAGGAGCCATTATTATTAACCCCCCCTTGAGCTGCTGTTTTGGTAAAGACGTGCCTCTTCTGTGCTCCTGGAGCACCTTGGGTGTCGACTGGGCCGTCATCTTTGGTTCCCTCCTCTGCCTCTTGCACTTGGCTGTGAGATCCTCCCTTCCTCCCCCACACCCCACCCTCCCCTCTTGACTTCCTTCCACAAGCAAATATTGAGCACCATGTGCCAGGCACGTGTTCAGTGCTGGGGATGAAAGAGGGACTCATGACGCGGACAGATGAAACGGTCTCTGTCCTCATGTGGCTTGTGGTTTCCAGAGGTGGGGCGTAGAGGGGAGGTTTTTAAACATTAGGAAAGTACATCAATAAAATAGTTGTAAATTGCGATAATTGGTGGGTAAAAACCAAACAAGATGTAATACAGAATAACGGGGCATGGCTGAGCCTCCTTGAGACAGGGTGGTTGGGGAAAGCCTCTGAGGTTGTGACGTTTCTGGTGAGAACTGAAGGGGGAGGCAGCCAGCTATGGAATCGCAGGGAAAAGTGATCCAAGTTCAGGGAACGGCAAAGACCCTGAGGCGGGAAAGAGCTGGCTGCATTCAGGGATCTGAAAGGAGGCCAGAGGGGCTGGCTGATTCTGAGCAAGGGGGAGCGCAGCAGCAGCTGAGGCTGGGGGGAGCAGAGCCTGCCGCTTGGAGGATTTTATTCTAAAGGCAGCGAAGCCATTAGATGGTTTTAAACAAGGGAGGGATATGATCTTAGTTACCTTTCAATTCTGTTGAGAAGCAGAGAATGAATGCGAGGGATCAGGAATGGATGCAGAAAGACCATTATGGAATGGTCTGGAATCAAGAATGGACTCCTAGGTTTCTGGCTTGAGAGACTGGGGATTGCAGTACCATTTATTGAGTGGGAGAAGTCCAAGGGTGAGGAGAAGGGAACAGATTTAAGGGGGGACATCAAGACTGCAGTTGGGGTATATAAGCTGCTTCATGGTAGAGACCTTGTCTTATTCATTACATATACCCCTCAGCACCAAGCCCTGTGCCTGGCACATAGTAGGTGCTCAGTAAACGCTTGTTGAATGAATAAATACCCAAGTCTCCCTGACCAGTGGAGGATGCAGCTCTGGTCCCTGCTGATGCAGATCTAATCTGGGGACCCTTAAGCTATCCACCCTTGGGTAGTCCCAAAGCAGGATGGTCTGCATAATTCCCAGTGAACATGCTGGGCCCATGTTACAAAATGATTAAGAAATTCAAGAATGTGACAGCAGAGCATTAAGGCAGGTGCCTGGCCTTTCTAAACACAGGGCCCTGTGCAACTGCATAGGTTGCATGCCTATGAAGCTGGCCTTGCCAAAAGTAGGAAGGACAAATGTGGGTTCATCCAGGGTTTCCGAGGTAAAGCCTGGCACAGAACTTTCCTTAGAGGTAGCAGAAGGATTCCAGGTGTTCAGGGAGCCCAGCGGGGCAGGCTGTGTGTAGCCTGTATGTCTTGGGCCTCGATGATGTGTCCTTGCCACGAGCAGTGGTCGTATTGGAGGAGGGAAGGTAGGTTCTCAGGTGGCTGTCTTCCTTCTCCCTGGTCTGCAGGCCCCAGGACTCCCATGCTGGCAGGAGGGGATACATTTTCACTCCTTCCCTTTACTCTCCCTTTTCTTCTAACATTTGTATCTCTGATACCTGTTAAATCAGGTTACTTTGAATTATAATCAATCATAATAACAAATGGTTTCTAACTATTCAGCCCTTGTTATGTGTTGGGCATTGTGCCAAGCACTTCATCTGCACAACAGTATTTAACCTTCACCATAATCCTTGAGGTTAAGTAGCGTTCTCATACCCATTTTACAGAGAAGGAAACTGAGACTTAGCGAGGCCAAGTCATTTGTCCAATGATGCCTAGAGGCAGTTGTGGATGCCAATGCTTAGAGCTGCATCAATGGGAGAAGAATGATAACAAGAGAAAGAACTACTATGGGTTTATAACCTCCTACATGTCATTTAGAAGACACTGGGGTCAGAGAGCTCAAGCAAGTGGCCTGAGGTCACACAGCTGGGAGTTGAGCCCTTGTCTCTCTGATCTCAAAGCTGGGGCATAGAATCACACTGTCAGGTGGTGAATCTGGGCTGCACACTTCTTAACTGTACAGTCTTAGCAAGTTTCCTAACCTCTCTGAAAAATCTTAACTTGTTAGATGGTTGAGGCAACTACATGAACCCTTCTAAAGTACTGAGCTCTGGCACAGAGAAGGTCATTAAGTATTTGTTTCCCTTCCCCATTCCTTCACTGTGAAGGGGTCAGATGCTCAGATACCCTGCTCATTGGAGAATGACAACGGATGGGAAAGAAATACTTTTTTTTTTCTCAGTATCTCAGCATCTCAGAATTTAGAGATAATCATTACAGCTCAGGAATAGATGTGACTGCTGTCTTACAATCTAGGGTCCTTTACCATAAGCCTTCCCCTGATAACCTGTGCTCTAAGAGTCAATTCTCAGAGTTTGCACATTACAGTTAGTCTGTATTAGTGAGGTATTTGTCTTTTCATTTCTGGCTTATTCACTCAAAACGTCCTCAAGATCAATCCACCTAGATGCATGCCTCACAACTTCATTCCTTCTTGCAGCTGCTCAATATTCTATTGTAGTCTACACCACAGTTCAGCATTCTATTCATCAGTCAGTGTACCCTTAGGTCACCTCCACCAATTGCAAATCATGAATACTGTTGCCATAAACACCAGTGTGCAAATGTCCATTCATGTCCCTGCTCTCAGTTCTTTCAAGTATATGCCCTATAATGAGGTTGCAGGATCTTATGGGAACCCCATACTTAGCTTCTTGTGGAACAACCACACTGCTCTCCAAATAGGCCGTGCCATTCTATTCCCCACCAACAATGAATAGGTACATCCCTTGAAAGAAATACTTTTAACATCTGCGTTTATCTCCAAATTCAAGGAGGCATCAGATTCATGGTCCTTACACCTCTGTGCCTTTGTACATGTTGGTCTTTCTGCCTGAAATGCCCTTTCCCCTTCTCAGTCTGGGATCCTACAAGGCCCAGTTGCAATGGGATATCTTCTTGGTGTTGTTTCTGCTACTGGGCAGCCAACCCGTAGAAGTTGCAAGCCATATCTCATTTACCACTTTTTCCTCCATGCCTAACACACTTCTCAGGATGTAATCGGTCCTGTATCAGTTAGGTACTGCTGTGTAACAAACTACCCCAAAACTTATACTCACACTACTGGGAGGCAGCCGGATATTTCTTCTAGTCTTGGCTGGGATCTTCCAAGTATCTTCTGGGTCACCTGTAACTTGTGGAGGCAGCTCTGCTTTCTAGGCTGAGCTCTCTCATGTTTGGGCTCACCTGGCTGTAGGCTGCTCTAGGATGGCCTCAGGTGGGACAACTGGCTCTTCTCCATGTGGTCTCCCATCCTGCAGCAGTCTAGCCTGGGCTTATTCACATGGCCATGCCAGGGACCCAGGAAAGAGAGTAGAACTGCACAAGGTCTCTTGAGGTCTAGGTTCAGAATGGACACACACTCAAGTCCACTGCATCCTTTTGGCCAAATGAAGTCACAAGGTCCAGCTCACAGTCCAGGCGGGAGGGTACTGCCAAAGGGTGTGGAACAGAGGGATGTGAACAACTGGGCCACAATGCACAGTGAAATGCTTACTAAATAAATGAATAAGCATTTACCATGTTCCAGGGGCCGTTCTAAGCCTTTCCTGACTACAAGCCCTGAAATTGTAACTGTTATCCCCATGGTATAGATGATGAAACTGAAGCCCAGAGAGGTTACGTAACTTGCCAAAGATTCCACAGCTAGCAGGTGGTAGAGCCTGGATTTGATCTGTGGCAGTTTTGATCATTCATGTGGTCGCCTAGTAGTCGTACTCTCTTCACAGTCAACGGGCAGCCCTTATCATTGGAATAATGGTTTGACAAGCTTGTTTCTGATAGTGATGGTTGTTTTTAATCTGAGGGTTTGGGTCTTTTGAGATGTGCCACTTAGAGGCTCATTTAAATACAAACTACTTCAAAGGCCATCCCAAATTTAACTGCCTGGCAGCAGAGCCAGCTCGCTGAAAGATAGACTCTGAAATTTTATTAACTGTCGCCATGGCAATTTCAAAGACATTGGTTACACCGAAAGATTGCCTGACACTTCTTATTCATAATGGCGCTGGTGAGTCCCAGGCAGGCTGATCTATGGCTTTTAATCAACTAATGGATGAAGTCTCCAGGTACAGATTCACAGCATTCAATCTTGTTAGAGCAGAAAGGAATCTGTGAGCTCAGAGCTGTCCCAGCTCCCAACCCAGGGACAATCTCCTTCTGGGCAGACAGTGATACTGTGGCCCTCTTCAGTACAATGAAAAGCAGTGTCGTCACCCATGGCCCTGGCTTGGTGGCGCAGCCTGGGCTGCCTGTTGCATGCCATGCCCATTCCCCATTCCGCCAATCTGCACCTTCTGCTCGAGCAAGTAGACAGTGAGAACCAGAGGCTCCAGTGTTCCCACCTTGAGACATTTTTGATTGTCACTACGGGGAGAGGTGGTGCTCCTGGTGTCTAGGGGTTGAGGCCAGGGGTGCTGTAAAACATCCTGCAGTGCTCGGGGCAGCCCCACAATGAAGGATCATCTGGCCCCAAATGTCAGTAGCACTCTGGTTGAGAAATCCTGTTCTAGAGTGAGTGGGAAATGCTGGTAGGAGATGAGGTCATTCCATTCCTTCACTGTTAAGGGATCAGATGCTCAGATACCCTGCTCATTGGAGAATGACAGTAGATGGGAAAGAAATACTTTTTTTTTCCTCAGTATCTCAGCATCTCAGGGCCTCTGGGGCTGTGGCAAGGGCTTACCATTGCTTTCCCGCAGCATAGTAATAATTCTCATTGTCCTTATTAGTAGTGATTTATCAAATTCATGCAGAATTTACCATCTGCCATTGGTGTTTGGAGGACTTGCTCCATATTAACGCATTTAAAACTCACAACAGTCTGGCGGGGTTGACACTGTCCTTTTCACCATTTTAAGGATGAAGGACCTCAGGCACAGAAGTAAAATGACTTTCCCCAGGTCACACATTTTGATGGACGAGGCAGTCCACGCTCCAAAGGGCAAGCTCGTGACTTCCAGGCTCTCCCTGCGTTAGGGTCATCTGTTTAGGTCCCCACCCCTTCCCCAACTGTGGGTCCCTGAATATAGTACCTTTATATCCCCAGCACCCAGCACAGAGTGGCACGTAGTGGGGACTCAGTAATGGTTTATTGGATGTAGGTGGGCACTCAGCTCTTCAATTGGAAATCAAATGCATTCTGAAATACCCCAGTGTCCTGGCCTGGGGGGAACGGGGTGCTGGAGCACAGGCTTCACCTGTAATGCCCCATCCACAGCTGCAAAACAGGGAGGGTGAAACCACGGCCAGGGCCTCTGCCCCAGCGCCAAGCTTACCCCTGGGGGCCCTTGGCTCTCGGACCTCCAGCCTCTGGGCTTGTCCTCCTTGTCTCATGGGTCTGGCTTGTCTCATCCTACATGTGCATAGTTGTGGGCCAAACACCCATGACCCTACTGCCAGAACACACACAATGATACACACACACACACACACACACACACACACACACAGGCCTCTTTTTATGTCTCTCATACTCGGGCAGGAAATAAATCTCTGGCACTCTGAAGTACCTCTCAGGGGTATTCATCATTTATCATTCATTCATTCATTCATTCAGTAATCACTTATCGAAGACCTACTGTGTGTTCAGCATTGTGCTAGAGGTTAAGGATACTGACCAGAGCAAAGGGACCTGTGTGGGGGACACAGAGAGGTAAACAGATGTAATAAGAGGATAGTCTTTATAATTCCAACTGCTGCTCTCAGACGCCTCCAGGGAGGAGGTTGTCTGCTTTGGAGAAAACTCTTGATGAGCCACTGGTAGTAAAAGGTAGAAGCTGAGGCCCAGGGATGACATGGGAGGGTGTCAGGAGGGGCCCAAGCAAAGGACAGAACTGGCAAATTTCCTCATCAGGGAAGAAATAGGAGTTGGTTTTGCGCCTAAGAGGGTGGAGCAGAGGCTACAAGCGGGAAAGGAGGTTAAGGGAAGGTGGGGGGGTGGGCAGTGAGATAGTGCCAGGCTTGGATCACCATGGGGTAGAGGACCAAGAAATTGTCCCATGGGGGGCAACTAAAGGATATTAAAGAACAAGGCACCCCATGTTCATTTTGAGGTGGATTGTGGTCCTACAGTGTAAATGACCCGTCTGCTCCATCCACCCCAACCACAAATGCCTAGCACAGCTAGTCCCTCTCATACATGCTTTGTGGAGTGGATTCTTGGTGGTCATAGGAGGGCATCGGTTTTTCTATCTGGATTGTGGGGCTGAGAAAGAAGAGCCTGAAGGGAGGCTGTAGGGATGCTGAGGGACTTCCACGGGGAGTGGAATTGGGGGTTGGTGCCAGGCTTGTCCAGTTCTCAAAGAGCAGGCAGGGCCCCCTGGGATCTCATTAATGCTCGGTGTTAAGAGTTCCAGGCTGTTTAACAAGGGTACATGCAGCTCTGAGCAGGGCCAAGGAGGATACGGCAATGCATTCTGTGCCAATTGGGATCAGCATGTGTCTTACAGAGAAAGGGGCATTTGAGTGGGTTTTGAAGGATGAATAGGAGTTGGCCAGACTGTGAGGGAAGTTGGACACGTTCAAAGCAGTAGGAACAGTTTGTGAGAGCCAAAGAGGCACTAAAGATTCCGATGTGTTCAGAGAAGTGTATGTTTGGCTCTGAGGGTAGGAGCTGAAATGTGGGGAAAGCAGTAGGTCTGGAAAGTATGCTAGAGCGGAGCCTGCGGGGCTTTGCATCTCTGGGTGTAACTCTTAAGAAGTTCCCACATATGTGTAAGGGGGCCTGCGTAGAGCCTTGGGCGTGCCAGCCCAGTTCCAGAGTCAGTCTGCCTGGGCGTGAAGCCTGGTTCTACCACTTACCAGCTTAACCTCACCATGTTTCATTCTCCTCTCTGCCAAACAGGGCTTCATTTTCATTTTATTATTATCATTATTGATTTTATTTCCAGACATTCCATATACACAAACATACACTCCCCTCTCCCCTTTTCCCCATCCCCTAGTAACCTCTTACCTACTTTCTGTCTCTGTGTATTTGCTATTTCTAGACCTCTCTTATAAATGACATCTTGCAGTGTTTGTCCTTATGTCTTCCTCATTTCACTGAGCACAATGTTTTCAAGTTTCATCCATGTTGCAGCATGCCTCAGAACTTCATGCTTTCTTATGGCTGAATGATATTCCATTATATGTATGTATTGCATTTTGTTTATCCGTTCATTTGTTGATGGGCACTTGGGTTGTTTCCACCTTTCGGCTATTGTGAATAATGCTGCTATAAACATTGGTGTACACGTTTGATACCCTGTTTTCACTTTCTTTGGGTATAGTCCTAGAAGTGAGGTTGCCAGGTCGTATGGTAATTCTGTGTTTAACTTTCTGAGCATTTGCCAAACTGTCTTCCTTAGCAGCTGCACCATTTTCCATTCCTGCAAACAATGCACTAGAATTTCAATTTCTTTCATCCTCTCCAACACTTGTTATTTTCCACTTTTTAAAATAATAGCCATCCTTGTGGGTGTGAAGGTGGTATCTCATTGTGATTTTGATTTTCATTCCCCTAATGGCTGATGATATTGAGAATCTTTTCATATGCTAAATAGTCATTTGTATATCTTCTTTGGAAAAATGTTTATGCAAGTCCTTTACCCATTTTTAAATTGGGTTGTTTGTCTTTTTGTTGTTGGGCTGTGGACATTCTTTTTATACTCTGGATATTAAGTCTTTACCAGATATATAGTTCACAGCTATTTTCTCCCAGCTTTACAACTCCTTTATCTATAATTCTACAATCCAAAAAGCTCTGTGAACCAGAAGTTTTTCATAAGCATGACAAAAATTCATCTGGCACCTAAACCAGAGCCATGAGGCTCTCTTTTGTCTTATTATTCTCAGTGTGATATTATTAAATGTGGCTGCAGAAGAGTTAAGTTGCCTGATTACGGGCACCCTCCCAAATCTTCTACAAGTATTGTATAACCAGTGTATCCACCTGTCTGAAATTCGAAAAATTCTGAACTCTGAAACACAATTGTATGTCTGCCTTGTCTATCTCATAGGGTTGTTGGGGGGTGGTGGTGGATAAAATCCATTTATTTATTGGAAACACTTAGAACAGTGTCAGAAAGCACATAGCAAACCCTCAAAAAGTGGGAGCTGTCCATATTGTTAGTTTAATGAGCTTGCAAACTCTAAAATCCTTTGCTGCAGGGTCTCGACCAGAACTGGCTGTCAGGGTTGGGTGCATTGAACAGCCAGGCAGGGCTGGAAGCCAGCTGTACAGATGGGTGGCCTCAGCTTAGCTGGAGCCAGATGAAAGCAGGCCTTTGTATTTTGTTCTTGCCAAGTGTGCTGTTCCAAAGGACAAGCCGTTGCCCCCACCTCTCTCCAATGCACCCAGTGAGCATCCTATGCCCACAGCAAGCCCAGCCTAGCCTGGCATGTTACAGAACACCCCGCAAGCTCCTGGCAGTCCAGGGCCATCTTGTCACCCTCATGTCCTCAGCACCAGCTGGTGCACGCGATAATTGTTCAATGAATTGAATCCTACCTATTGACTCTTAGCAGAAGCTAGCTTGAGACATGCTTGGAAATGCCCAGATGGTGTGTGGTTCTCCAGCTCCAGGATGCACATGCACGTGCACACAAACATGTCAAGCACCAACCTATATCTTGATCCAGTCAGAGCTCTAGAGAAATCAACATCACACTCATTTTTCTCCTGCTTTTCTCGATCAGAGAAAGGGACTTTAGGAAAGGGACAGAGAGAAAATGTTTGTTTACCTCACACTTTTTCCCTTTCTGGACTTACTTTGCTGCCTGCTGCCCAATTGTAAACAAAGAGCAGAGGGCTCGGCTCGCTTCAGAGGGCTCCAGATGTGGCCACCAACCAAACCTTCCAGATGGGATCTGCTTTTACGGGACCCAAACAGGCTAACCCACCCACCACCCCTCCCCTGCAGGAAGAAGCAAAAAAGGGCACCTTGTCATTACTTTAACTTGAAAGATTCTTGGGCTTTGCTAAAACCTATCCGTGCTTTTCACAACTGGTTGATGCCAAATCCTTCCTTTGCCTTCTGATTTTAGCTTACAAGACTCTGAAGCTCTTACCTGCTAAAGCTGAGGTCAGCTTAGCTAAGCAAAACACACTTCTCAGAAGGCTGGGGAGCTGGTGTTGTATTAATCAAGCTGAAAAGGGAAAATCCAAGGACCTAGCGCTCCCTGGGAGGAATGAAGGTGGAGCTGGAGCCAGTGGCATGGGGTCTTTGTTTTTCTTTCTGTGCTCCTGGCAGGGAAAAGGCACTGCTTCCAACATTGTATCGGGAGAGAGGGAACTGGCCAGACAGTGACCCTGTGTGCATAGAGTTTAAAGAGGCCCCAGGTCTGGCAGGGACCACCAGAGCCATGGGAAGTGGCAGGTGGCCAGGGATGTGAGTAGGAGCAACGTGCTGCTGGGGCTGCAGGCAGGGGAAGGGAGCCTTTGAGGGTGACCTTGGAAACAAACAATGCCTCTTCCAGGATCCAGTGGAGGCAAAGCTGGATGGGAGAGAACCATCTACAAAGATGAGCTGTTTCTGGGCTGCGGCTCTTAAGCCGAGTGGTGTTTTCACAGTCAGTGGAAAGGAAGGAGGCTCTCATTAATTAATACACCAGGTTATTTAAAAAGTATTTATTGAGCACCTACTATATGTCAGGCACTGTTTTAAAAGGCCAAGGTCAGGGGAGGGGGTGGCATATAGAAGCGAACAAGACAGCAAAGGGCCCTGCTTTGTGGAGCTTACATTCTGGTGGGGAAAAAAAGAATATATGAGCCAATAAATACCTAAATATGATAACTTTTAAGGTGCTGATAAGTGCTATGAAAAAAGTAGAGCAAGATTAGAGCAGGATAGAGGGTAGAGAGCAGGGGTGGGGTGACCTTCCTGTTGCACGCTCTGTCTCTAATATTTTATATTGATTGTTTACTCTGCACCGGTTTTCTAGGCTCTTAAACCCGTGTTTTACAACATTCGACTCTCACAGCCGCTCTGTGAGCTGAGTGCCATCTTTCCTGCATCACTCTCGGGGCAGTCGCAGCTTAGAGATGTTAGGAATCCAGCCCAAGATGACACGGCTAAAACGTGGTCGAGCTAAAATGCGGCACAGCAGACAGGGCAGGGCCCTTTCGGGCTCGGTAAATAGTATTTCTTGCCCCACATTTGGAATGAGGGGAGAGAGAGGCCCCAAAGGCAGGTGGGCAGTCAAGAGATGAAATTCTCCTTTATGGCAGGGGAAGTCAGGGGTGAAGGCTGTGGCTTCTGTGTGTGGCTGCAGTCGGCTTCCCAACTCTGGACCCCAGCACTGGACCCCGTTCCTCACCCTGACCCGAGCTGGGCCGGGCCTCCCCGCAGGGCAGATCTGCCCCATAAACCTTGGCATGGAGGGACCCCAGAGGCCGACTGTGTGATTCCTGCAGGCGGCTACTCCCTCCAAAAGAAAAGAAAGGAGGGAGGAAGGGGCTGAGTTGAGCAAATTGGGCTTCTTTGCACCCTCACTCCACTGACTCCCCAAGACGGCGTGGAGTTCAGAAGCAGGCGTGCGGCACCAGGAAAGCCTGGGTTCAAATGCCAGCTCTGACCACGTACAGAACCTTGAGCAAGCTGCTCCCCTTTCCTGGCCTTGATTTGCTCATCCCTGAAATGGAAACAACAATGACAGCACCCGTGGAGTTCTGGGAGGAGTAAGGGGGTGGCAGCTGGCAGCCCCTCAGGACGGTGCCTGGCACACACCGGGGTGCAGAGGGTGAGGCAATAGGCTGGCCTGTTATTCTCGGGCACACCCTCCACTCTGAGGCCCAAAACCACAGAAAGGAGGTTCCCTCACCAGCAAGCAGTACCCACCTCCTTGAGGCAGTTATAAAGATTCAATGATTACGTGAGAATAATGCCTGGCATGCAGGAAGCACTTATTAGATGATACTCGATTGAACCATAAGAAATTGTCACTATTCAACTATTTTTGACCTGCAAAAATGATGGCTTCATATAGTTGAACCTAGTAGTTATCATTTTTCTTTCTTAGCAAGGTACTTATGGTAAGTGCTCAAGAAATGTTTGGTTCCTTCCTCCCAAGGAATCTGGTTGGGATAAGCCAACCTGGGGTCCCAGGGAAAGTGGAGAACCCACCTCCCCATTATGCCCTTGCAGCCCAGTGAACCAGGGGCATCTGATCAGGAGCCTTGGCCCTGAAGCTAAAGGAAGGCCTGGGCTGGCCAAGCCACCCCCTGGTGCCATGGTGCCCAAGCAGCAGATGTAAGAAGTGCAGTCACAGGAACCAGCGTGGACACAGCACTTTGCAGAACTGGATGCTCCCGGCCCAATTAATCACTCGGATCTGAGCAGGCTGCCATCTGTAGGGTCACTCCTGGGCCTCGTCACTTAGCACATCTGCTAATTAAAGGCAAGATTAACAGACCCTGGCCTGGTGGCGTGTCTCCCACTGCCTGGCTCTGGCTGGCCAGGCCTCCACTGGGAGGGGCTGCCCCTGCTATTTGGGATGGTAGCCAGGGACGGGGAAATCCACCCCGAATAGAGACCCAGGGGAGAAAGCCCCGAGCCATCTGGAAAGCTGGGACCAGCCTGCTGCCTCACAGGCCACCTGGGTGAAATGAGATCTTGGTCTAACCTGGGTATTGATTCAACAAAATATGGGCACCATCTTCCCAGCTCTATCCCCAGCACCTTAGCACAGTTGTTGGGAGGGAGGGTCAGAGAGAACAGATGTGAAGGACCCAGCTTGCCAGACCTGAAGGAGGCGTTTAATAAAAGTAAGTTGTTGAAGGCTTGATGCATTGGTTGACCAGCACTATATGTACATAGTGGGTGCATAGTAAATGTTTCCAGAGTAAATTGTAATAGTAGCAAACCCTTACTGATGCCTCCTGTCAGATGTTATTTTAAGCATTTATATATATTAACTCAGTGGAGCCTCACGAGAATCCTGTGAAAGATACTGTTATTACCCCATTTTACAGAAGAAGAAAGTAAGGCACAGAGAAGTTATGTAACTAGCTCAAAGTCACACAGCTAGAAACTGTTAGGAGTAGGAAACAGGTCATGAGATTTGGGAGATCTTCAAGGATTACCTGGGTGAGCCTAATCTTCCAGAAAAGGAATCTGTCCTTCATTTCCCTGAAGTCTTAGGATCAGGGACAGAAGTAGGAGCTCCCCCTGCGGGTCTTGGGGGAAAAGACGGAGAGGAGAGGAAGTAGTTGTAAAAAGAGTGGCTAATAGGTATTGAGCCCTTCCCGTGTACCTAGTTCTGTGCCAGTCCTTTATATTTAATACTTACAGAAGCAATACTTGGAAGTTGGTGCGATTTTTGTCCCCACTGTGGAGATTTTACAAGTGGGACACATTGTGAAATGGCCCTGGAGTCTCTGGGAACGGGGTGTAGCAGCAGCTTCTCCCTCTGCGGCCCCCCAGGTCAGGCTCTAAGATGACTATATTGGGAATCTCTGGATTTCTCTTTCCTGAAAGACCAAGGTGAGCTCTCCATACCTCAGTATCTGTGAAATGGGGGTTCAGATGCTCAGTGGCATAACAACACTTCTCGGTGCTCAGGGTTCCAAAGTGTCGGTTCTCTTGCCCTAAAACTTTCCCGAGGACCACAAGTTGACACCAGACAGTGAGGCTCCCTGACTTTCCTCTTGGACCCAGTTACAGCCCCCTGGGTAAAGGAAGTGGGCATAAATAATCTCCCCACTTTTCACATGCAGCAACTGGGGCTCAGAGGGGTGACTAGAGCCCACTCCTCCCACCCCATTGTAGTTGCTAGAACTTCTCAGTAACTCTTGAACCTAGAGAAAAAAAAATAGTTGGTCATTATCAGGAAGGAGATTGGAGACGAAAGAGGAAACACCGAGGGGCTCCTGAACACGTGTGACAGAGCCCGGAACACAGCATGGCCCTCCCTCCCCATTTGTTCTGCGGCAAAGATGGATCCAGACTGGGGACATTCCAGAGCAAAGCCCTTACAAGATGAAGGGCTCAGAGCAACTGTTGTGTATGTAAACCTTAAAGGCCTCTTAAAGGCGGGTAAAGGCCAAGAGGGGCTATGATGGACACCTCTAAAATGACAAAAGGAAAGGATAGCTTGAGCCAACCCAGGACAAGAGATGCCCAGCCTCGCCAGAAGCCAGGACAACTCAGCCAGCTTTAGGGAGAGGGTTAAACGCACAGACTTGGGAACCAACACCCTGGGTTTGAAACCCTCCCCTGCCTGCCGTTTCTAGCTGTGTGACCTTAGGTTTTATACGTGGCCTCTCTGTTCTTCAGTTTGCATCTATAAAATGGGGCTAGTAAATAGAACCTACCTCACAGGGATGTTATGATGATTAAATGAGATACTACATGGACAGGACTTAGACTAGCATCAGGCACATACGTGGTAAGAGTTGTATGAGCGTTGGCTGTTTTTATTATCCTTACTGCACCCAGTGAGGACACCAGATGTTCAGGTCAACAGATGTTTATTGACCCTATACTTGAGGCCAGACACAGCACTGGTCCCTGTGGTGCAAAGACCAGTGGTCACCACTCTTCCCTGGAGGAGTGCACAGCCTGGCAGGGAGCAGACATCATGACCTATTTGAGCATCAGGGGCCCCTTAAGGCTTAGCTGACTCTGGAGATGTTCATTAGAGATATTAGAGGTAGACAAAGCTATTTGGGAAATGACCTTGGCCTTTTGATAATCCCGGAGCCCCACATTCAGAGACAGCACCCACCGGAAGACAGAGGCCACCCTATTCCAACGCTCCTGCTCTGCAGATAAAGGATGACTCTGAGGGTCCAGGAGGCCCAGGGACTGAGGCGAGGCCACAGCTAAACGAGGACAGAGCCTTGCTATGCGGCAGGTTTTTGGATCCTGTGTACCATTTTTCTCTTTTCGTTTATGAACCATTCTGGGGCGAGATTTTTTTTTTAAATTGAAGTGTAATATACATGCAGAAAGTGCACACATCACAAGTGTACATCTCAGTATATTTTCACCTCCTGAGCACTTCTACAGCCTAGATTAGTTTCACTTGCTTTTGAACTTGTCACCAGTAGGATCATACCATATATACTTGTGTACTCATGTACTCTCGTTCAGTGTTACATTTGTGAAATTCATCCATGTTGTGTATAGGTTGTATTTTACTCCATTGTGTAAAGAAACCACACTTGTATTTATCCATTGTACTGTTGATGGGGATTAGGTGGTTTTCAGATTGGGGCTACCCTGTAAGTTTCCGCCATGAACATTCTAGAACACACCTTGGTGGCTGTCTGTCCACAGTCCTGTTGGGCATATACCTGAGGGTGGGCTGGCTGATTCCTGTGTACTCGACATTCAGCATGCGCTCAAGAGCTGCTGCTTGGCCCACATTTATTGAGCGTGGATTCCGAGCTCAACCCTGGGCAGGTTCCCAGCCTTCCCTGCAGCCGAGAGCTACCTCAGCTCACGATTTCTCTAATGAGCTAGTGACCTCGAGTCAGGCCCTTGGGACTGAGCAGCAAGGAAGATTTATAACAAGATATCAACAGATTTAAGGGAGCTCTGCTCCGAACAGCAGGCCCGTTCCCAATGATTAAAAAGCTGTGGGAAGCAGGGATGCTTGCATGAAGATTAAGAAGTCAGAGCCTGTTCTCTTCTGAAATGGGGAAAACAGGCTGGGACCACGGACCCAAAGCTGGACCAGGGATGTTGGGAAGGGGTGTGGTCAGCCATACAGATGAGGTGAGGCATAGGAGAGAGGTCTGGGAAGGTTAGTGGTGATTCTGCCCTAGTCCCTAGAAAGGCAGGTAAGGAGGGGAAGAGGCAAGCACACATTGAATTGGAATAATATAACAAACCCTTATTATCACATTTTACCAAACTTGAATGCAGTGGTTAGTTCCCAGTCTCCCAGGACAATGGAAACCCCATGTCTGGGCCACCCCATCCCACTATTCATATTCTCCAGGATGGAGGTCAGAGGAGCCATGTTTTTGTGCAGCCCCAGTAGTGATTCTGATGTCCAGCCAGGTCTGGAAACTACTGTTTTAAGGGACCAGTTCCTTTGGCCCACAATGGGCCCATCAAAAGGGATCCAGCAGTCCCAACTCACATTCCCAGCCTTAGCCCACTCCCTGCCTTTCGTCCTGGCTTCCTCAGCTCTCCCAGCATGAATTTTTAACCATGCACCAAAGGCTTAGCTTGACTCAACACAGACCTCCATCTGTCTCAGCTGCCTCAGTCACTGGCTTTCACTTTGGCCTTCTGGTGCCCTACGAGGAATCAAGTCTCCCTGGACCCAAGGTCAGGATGCTGTCTCTGTGCTTATGGGCTCACGATGGAGTCTGACTTGACCTTTCTCAACCTCAGGGTCCTCAGCTCTAGAGTGGAGATAATGGTGCTAGACCTGCAGTTGTACTGATTATCAAACAATAACAATAAGCAGAAGATGCTGAGCTCGGCTCCACTGGCCAGTTGGGTACTCAGAGCAGCCAGGAACAGTTGGAGCTGAAGGGCAAGTGTGAACCGCTTGCATTGCCCAGGACCTGTTGCACCGGCCTCCTGCCCAGTGGCCCTGTCTTATCCCATCTAGTCCTTCTCCACACAGCGACCAGAGGGATTCTTGTAGAACCCAGATCTGACCTGCTCCCTTCCTGGATTACAGCTCTGCAGGAGCAAGGCAACCGAAATGAATCCCCCATCTTCTCCATTGCAGACCCTGTGTTATATATGGGCTTGACGTGGCTTATTTCGTTTCGTTTTCACAGCAAATGAGGCAGCTGGTATGATTGCTATCTTTGTTTAAAAAAAAACAACAACAAGGGAATTGAGGCACAAAGAGGTTAGTCATAGAGCTAGACTTTGCACCCAGGGCTTGTGATACCAAACCCATGCTCATTCCTCTGCATTGGTGTGTTCTCTGGACCTCTGGACTATTCTAGGTACCCCTGGCTACTGTGGGCAAGTTTTTGACAGCAGAACATGCTATGCTATCTGAAGGTTGCAAAAATGCCTCAGGATCAGACATCCTGACCTGGCCATAGAACATCTTTACAACTCCCCCGAATGACTAGAGCCCACTGTGTGGGCTCCTGAGATACTGGCTCTCAGTGACAGGTATTAAAGCAATGGATCCTACTTCTGCAGGATGGGGCAAGATGCAAATGTTCTTCCAGCAGCTGGGGCCCTGGTTTGCTTATTTTGCAGTGTCAAACCCCCACTTCCTTCAGGAGACTGGGGAAAGAGAAAAGCAAAGGAAGGACCACTGACTTTCAGGGAAGGCCAAAGGGCTGGCTGGCTGGCTCCCCATGCTGTCCGGGCTGCTCAGCCCACTCCTCACCCTTCCCTGGGGAGACTTCCTGGGGCACAGCGAGAGGTAAGATGGGAGCTGGGAGCCACCTTCATCTCAAAAGGAAGTAATAACCTTGAATGAACCTTCTTCCTCCCAAGTGGTGTCCATGCTGGGTCTCTACCGCTCCACACCCTCCTTCTCAGTTGTGATCTAGAGACTTCTGCATCCTGAAAAATCACAGAACCTAAAGCTGGGCAACTTGGAAATCATCGCATCCCTTATCTTTGCCTTTAGCTGTCAGGAGACCTGGGATCCCTCCTGGCTTCTCCTTTTTCTGGAGGTGTAACCTGGACATGTCCAACATTGTCCCAGGATCTCAGTAGCGACATCTGCAAAATGAAGATAAGAATGGTTCCTACTTCGTAAGGCTCTTGTAAGAATTAAATAAGATAAACAGTGAAAAGCACTTAACACAGTGCCTGGCTCACAGTAACTGCTCAAAAACAGCAGTTTTTCCAGGGAAAATAGCAACTTCCATCTACTCATTCATTCATACACTCACTTATTCACTCTTTCATTCTGCAGATGTTTGAGCACAAGTCAAATGTCAAGTGTATCCCATAAAATCAATACTGTCACTAAACCTGTGAACCACCTGCCCCTGCCCGAGGGGGAATTAGTTGGGACAGGCAACACAGAGGAGGCAATGCCTGGACTGCATTCTAGAGTCTCCGGAGAAATTAGTAGAATATAGCGAGCTGGGATTGCAGGCAAAAGTACCTTCCTGCCTGATTAGACTGTGAGGTCCTTGAAGGCAAGGAACATGCATGTACAAGTAAATGCACACAGTATGTGTGCATGGATTTGTTTGCTAGCTTGCTCATTTGTGTGTGCATAAACACACATGAATATTCTGTATTCTTTACATCTCTATGTGTTTGTGCCTGATATGATGTTCACGTAGTAGGTGCTCAATAAATATCTGTTGACTTGAACTAAAGAAAAGCAGCTCTATTTTCTAGTTGAGGGTCCAGCTTTTGAGAGAAATCAGCTGTGACCACTGGATGGACAGTGCTCTGTGCTGGCTCATCAGGGACATTTTAATAGATCGGTGACCTGCACCTGAATATGCTGGGCCTTTGGCTTAAAAATTGAGATCCTGATGCTCATGCCATGAGAAATTGCAAAAGGCCACTTCCATCTCTCACTTCTGACAAAAGTAAGGTCTAGGGGGTCTGTGGACTCTTTCCTACTGTTGCCTTTAGCGCATGTCCATGATATAGAGGTCAATGGGTAGGATGGGGATATTGCTGGGAAAATAAGGGAACAAAAAGCTGGCACCCCCTTAAAGCTTGTTAGTGTGAAAATGGCACTGAAAGCTGATTTTTCTTGGGGTGGGAGGGTCGTGTGGATTAGCAGACATGCTGGCACTAAAACTTGCCCCTGCCAGATACATCAGTTGGGATGGGAATATCAGTCTATCAATGTTGATGATCCTTTGGAAAGAAGATGCTAGAAGATTGTCATAAAGGCACCCTTTATATTCATTTTAGTATGTATGCTATAGATATGTCATCCTGGTGTATAGGTAAACCTGAAATTTTTCAAAAATTCAAGCTCAACTGTTATTTTATTTTATTCCAGTTTATTCCATTCTATTCCTTTCCATGTCATGTACCAACAAGTTTCAGAAAGGATTAAAGGTTGCTTATAAGCTTATATAATATATGGCAAGTTAAACTACATGTGAACTGAATGACAAAGATTTAAAAAAAAAAAAAAAAAAAAAGTAAGGACACAAAATGGAGCCAGAAATGAGATGATTTTAAAAATGAATGCTCTACCATCCTATATATATGCAGCAGGTTTTCAAAATTGTGTGCACACTGACGTAGCCCAGTGAACGTGGATGCATCTGGGCTCCAGATGCTTCCTGGCCCTGCAGAGAAGCTATAAGGGATCTCTGAGCTCCCAGAAAGGCGTTATGAAAAGGGAAACCTAGTCATTTTACAGTCCCAGTGGGAATCAAACAAACCTGTTGATCAGGACAAACAAAACTCTGGCTGATACTGAGACCGAGGGGATTTCCTCTGAACGCTTTGTGGAGAGGACCCAGTGTGGTGAGAAACAGCCTCCCTGGACAGTCCTTACAGAATGTGCACATCCCACGGAGTGGTTGTCTCTTGCAGTGACACTTGGCACAGGCCTTCTGCAGAAGCACCAATCACAGGGATATGTTATGAGGTCCAGGTGTCCATCCCTGCCACTTCCACACAGCACCTGGGTTGGTTTAGCAGAAGATTCTTGACCCGGGGCTGAAACTCTATGCAGTTATTTAAAATCCACTTCTAATTATACGTCATATATTTTTTTAAGGAGACATGATCTTGTTGGAGTTTCAAAAGCTTTGACCACTGGGTGGAAGGGGTTGGAATGGGACGGGGACGGGAGGCCATCAAACAAGTCCAGATGACCAGGCGCACGAAGGCTGGAGCCACATGGGTTTGCCAGACTGCTGGGCCTCCTGGGCCTGGTCTGGAGTCCGGCGCACAGTAGATGCTCACGGCAGGCGCTTGTTGAATGAGTGAGCTGGTGTGTAGTTTAACTAAAAGACCAACAAGCAAATGAATAACTGTTAAAGAAATGAATTAATTAATCCAGACCAGTCAAGACACTCACATTGGAAAACTGCTGAACATTTTTGCCTCTTTCACTGTTCAAAGAAATGAATGGGAAGACAGTATCTTAAATTCAGGAAGGATTGGATCTCGGGTAATAGCCTAGTCTCATCCCTCCATTTCTATGTATTAGATAGCTAGTATATTTGGGTTGCATTTCAACTCTTGGAGGGAGTGCCCTGGTCCCATTATTGCCTAGAATCCAAAAGTGTGGATTCCTTGCCTTAGCTTTTACCTTCTCGGCCCCTGATCCCCAAGAATGGCCCTCAGTCCCAACTGCCTTCTAGGTTTGCCTTAATTCACACTAAACCAGGAACACCCTTTGAAGGGCCCAACCTTCCAGAACCTTGCAACCGAACAGGGGAAATAGGATTTGTTGGATATTCTTCCTGAAGCTGTTCTTTCAAACTCTACCCCATACCTGTTTTTCCCGCTTCTCACAAAGGTATTTTTAAATGCTCCAAGAACCAGCAGGTTTTGAACATTGTGCACACACCGACGTGGCCCAGTGAACGTGGGCGCATCTGGGCTCCAGATGCTTCCTGGCCCTGCAGAGAGGTCGTGCAGTCCCAGGTGGTTGCGGTTGCAGCTCAGACTAAACATGTGAGGGTGCAGACAGCCCTGCACAAAGGCGCCTTTCAGATTCTCCTGTGGCCTTTGCCATCTTATCCCGATCTAGGGTGTCCCTTGAAGAGCCATTCAGGGTCTCTGTCCCAAGAGTCACTGCAAACACACCCTGTTAGGAACAAGCATCTTCAGTAGTGTTGAGGGGCTCTGGGGCCAGGTGGCCTGGGATTGAATCCCAGCTCGGACACTTACCAACTGTTTCATCTCAGGTGGGTTATTGACCCTCAAAGTCTCAATATAGGGCTGCTGTGAAAATTACAGCAGCAATGCATGGAAAATGCATGGCACAGTACCTGGCCCATAGCAAGCCTTAAGTAGGTGTTGGCTGTTATCGTTCCTAATTTCCTCCTTCTCTGGAGGCCACTATAGAATTAGAAGTTGGCCCCTGTCCTTTAATTGGTTGATATCATTTTACCTTAGCCCTATGGGATAGTCTGTTCTCCTAATCTCTCCCCAGGGGCTAATAATGATGACAATGGCAATGATCTTACCAAAATTTATCAGACACCTCCTCTGTCCCAGGCACTGGGGTAAGCTCTTGACATATATAGCCTCTATGAGATCCTATAGCTTGGCTCTGTTCCTGACACAGGGTTTAATACATGCAATAATTTTTGGAAGTAGGCACTGTTATTAACTCTATTTTTCAGCTGAGGAGAAGAAGGCTCAGAGGGGAACTGAGAGAATAAGTGGTATTCAGGAACTGGTCCAGGATCATCAAGCTCAGATCCCATGTTCTCACCACTACACAGAGAGAGCTCCTTAGGCAGGAAGCTACTGGCACAGGATACAGGCAGTACGTATGATGCCAAGAGCTAAGGCAGTTGGGATAAGCTATGTCTGCCTCTGGAGGAGGTGGGTTTTGAGCCAAGCCTTTAAAAGGATGGATAGAAATGAGGCTGGGAAAGGTACTCCTGGTAGAGGGATCAGCATGAACGAAGGATCTTATGAAGGTAAAATCCTCAGAGTGTGTTTGAACACAGCACTAGTTAGCTTTAGCGAGAGTAGAAATAGGTGAAAGGTTAAATAAAACAGGACCCTATTGTGGAGGGGCATCAGATGACAGAAAAAAAGACTTTATCTTCTAGGTGATAGGGAGCCATGGAATGCTTTTTTGAGCAGAGGAGAACATGCCTACACTGTGTTCTAGGAAGATTAACCTGGCAGAGGAATGTCAAGTGGAACAAAAGGTGGAGATACTTGACACTAAAGATCATTAGATTTGATGATGTCTGATTTTCCTTGAGGCCCTAAACCAATGGGGTATTCCCTGTTTTACAGAACTGAGGCTCAGTCAGTTCAGATGGTTTGTCCAGAGTCACACAGCCGAAGTAGCAGAGCTCAAACTCTAACCCAGTCTTCTGACTCTAAATTCTGTGCTTTTTCTGCTGCATCAGGCAAAGACATAGCAGAGCCTGACAGAGGGTCTGTAAGAGTTTAAGCCCCATGAACTCTGAAGGTAAGTTAGCAATTGGCTCTAGATGCAGGGAGGGCTTCCTGACACCATAGGCAGAAAGGCATCTGTGTGTGTGCGCACATGTGTTCCCCGCGAGCATCTGCACAGGCTGCATTTGGCAGGGGATATGGTTTACTGCATCAGCTTCTCAGAGGAATGTGACTGCAAAGGCAGTGATAAAGCCCTGTGACAAAACATGGGTCGCATTCAAAGGCGAAGCCCAGAATTTTGCAAGAACAGTGCCTGGAATCCAAAAAGCAAGGGTAAAGAGAAGAAAAGGGAGAGAAAGAGATTGACTGATTGATTGATTGATTGAATTGGGTGGGGAAGGGGAGAGTGAGGGGTAAAATGAATGCTTCAGGCTTACAAACCAAGTTGTCCTCTGGGCAGGGTGATTTCACCCCCCAGGGGACATCTGGCAGTGTCTGTAGTACTGCATCACAGGGGGGTGCAGTTTTACTGGCTTCTAGTGGATAGAGACCAAGGTTGCTGCTAAACATCCTAAAATGCACAGAACAGCCCCCACAATCCGGCCTCAATAGTACTTTAGAGATAATAAGAAGCCTTGTGCAGAGGTTGAGCTGGGGTCCTGCCGAGCTGCCCACTTGCCCAGGTCCCCTGTGCACCAGGTTGCATCTCCCCCTCCTTGACTGGAATTCAGGGTTTGGGTGGATGGTTACGACTCTGCACAGACCCACAGCACAGGTCTAGCTGGGACCTTGGAGGTCATTGGGTCCCTTCATGGTTAAAGAAAAAGGCACTGAAATCCAGAGAGGTTGACTGGCTTGCCGCCCTGTGGCTGCACATTCACGGGGTCTCCTGGCACGGGGAAGAAAATCCTACTCGACTTGGATTAAGCCGAGTGTCTTTGTGCAATAACCAAAACATGCAGCGTTCAGCTTCAGACACCACTGGCACCAGGGACTGAGAGGATGTTTCAGGGCCCTACCTCTGGCCATCCCCTATCTCTGCCCTCCAGTCCCCAGCTCTGATCAGTCCCTTCTGGGAGGCAAGATGATCTCTGGATTCCCAGGCTTCTGTCATCACAGCTTTGAGGAAGGGGGACATGAAGTGCCTCCTTCTTGGTGGTGCCTGAGAGTGCCCCTTGCTGGCTCTGATTTAGGGGCTGTGACCCCGACGCTGGAGGGATGCCATGCTCTGCACATCCAGCCTGGAGGAGGGAGGAGAGTCCACTGTGCCTGTGTAGGGAGCGGCCGAGGGGTGGTCCTCCAGAGGAAAGTTGGGGATGCTGTTACGAAAAGAATGGGGAGTGGATGCTGGGTGGGCAAAATGACACACAGTGGCTGTCACCCCAGGCAAAAGCAGGGACTCACCCCACGGTACCCTGATATCCGGCCTGTGTGTTCAGCTCGCCCACAGCCCTCCCAATGTGGAGCTGCTGCCTCCTGAGACCCCACCCCTGGTTTTAAGGCATTTGCTTGGCCCAGGGGAGTAAGAGGTGGGAGAGCTGGGGGAGAGGGCAGTCCAAGGCTCAGACCTCAGTCCTGGGGCCAGCGTCCCGGGTGGAATCTTATGTCTGACCCAGCTCCTGTTCAAGGCTGGGATTTGGGGCACTGGACTGAAGTCAGGGTGATGGGGTAGGAGCAGGTGTTTTGAATTGGGAATTGATTCAGGGAGACAGAGGGCTAGAAGGGAATGATTTAACAGCCATTTATCACCTCCCTCCCTCCCTTCCTGCCTTCTCAACTTCCTTCCAGTAAACATGAATTGCGGGCTCTAGTCTGCTCCTGATTCCCTTCCCCAGCACTGCCTTATCTCTGCCTTCCCCTTTACCTTCCTTTGCTTTCCACCTTCTCCTCTACTTTCTGTTCTAGGCTAAGGATCAAGGCTGAGGCTACTCTTCTTCTTCTTGACCCCCTTTAGAATGTGCTCAGATGCCTGCTTTAATCCCATTTCATCTGTAGGGAATGCTGGGGAGAGGTGGGCCCCATTGGTGTGGTTTCCTTGCCCTGCTCCTCCCTGTGTCCTGTTGGCTGTCAGACCCTCTGGCGTTGCAGACACTTCTGCCCATTCCCAGGAACTGGCCCGGTGCCCCCAGCCTTTCTCCCTGCCCTCCCCTCCGCTCCCCCAGCAGGCCACGCTCGGACCCTGACTAGTGGCAGAAGGAACTTGGTTGGTTGCTGTGACTCCCACATGCTTGCCCGAAGCCCTTTCCAGATGTAGAGGAAACCATCCAGGTTGTTTACTTTTAATCCATTCCCAACCATGAATATTAGGTGTGCCTCTGCCTCGTAAAGAAATACCTGGAAACCCTTCAGTGGATGTCATGGAGTGTTTGATGTGTGCCAGACTCTGTGCTGGGGAGGTAGATGGAAACACAAGACAGCAGAGAAAAAAATATATATATACATATATATATATATATTCCGGGCTTATGGAACTGACATTTCAGAGGCGAGAGTAGACCGTTAGCATATAATAAGTTGAGTAAGTTGTATGTCAGCTCTGGAAAGAACAGGAGGAAAATAAAGTGGCTTGAGGGACTGGGAGTGCCAGGGGCAGGAGCTGCAATTTTAAACAAGGAGTTCAAAGCCTCTCTGAGAAGTTGACGTTTGCATACACACCTTTGAAGGGGGTGAGGGGGAGAGTCAGGGGGTGCCTGGGGGAGAGGGTTCCAGGCAGAGGGAGGAGGGGTGCAGCAGCCCTGGGGAGGGAGGGAGGTGGGAGACTGGGCCCTGGCCAGGGTGGTTGGCACTGGTAGGGGGGTGGCGGCAGCTGGCAGAGAATGAGTGTGAGAGGTGAACGGGGCCTCGCGGGCACCCCAAGGACTTCGGTTCGTATTCCGAACGGGGTGGGGGCCATTGGAGAGTTCTGAGCAGAGGAATGACCCTACCTGGTTTGTATTTTGAAGGAATCACTCTGGCCGCTGGGTTGAGAATAGACCTGGGGTGAGGGGTGGGGGACACGGGGACCACTCATGAGGCTCTAGTGATAATCCCAGGCAGAGATGAAGGTGGCGGGGCCTGGCGGGAGCAGCGGAGGTGGCGAGAAGTGCTCAGGTTCTGGGCTCATTCTGAAGAAACGGGCAACAGGATGAGCTGGCAGCTGAGAAGTGGGAAGTAAGACAACAATGGAGTCAAAGTTGAGTCCAGGGGTTTGGGCCTGAGCAGCTGAAAAGATGGAGGAGGCTGGAGGAGCAGGTTTGGAGGCATAGATCAGCAGCTCCCTAGATCCCTAGCTGAGCATATGTGGGACATTAATGCCGGAAATGCCCATTGGACATGCGGGTGAAGATGGCACGTGGCCACCCAACGAAATGGGGAAGGCTGCAGGGGGTAGGCTCTGGAGTTCACGAGAAGTTTCACACACGTTCTCTCATTAAATGCACATGAAAACCGCAGGGGGTAGATTGTTTCATACCCCTTTTAGAAATTAAAAAAAAACTGAGGATCCTAGGGGGTAAATAAGTAGCTGAAGGTCACAGAATACATATGTGGCAAGGCAGGACTCAAGCCCCAGCCCCTCTGATTCCATCCCCACTGCCTCCTTCCTCCCCAGCATGCTGCTTCCTCCAGTTTTTCAAGAGATTAAAAAGCTCGTGGGGAAGTGGATCCCAGTGAATTGTCATGTCCTGCCCGGGACATATTTCAAGTTCCTACTGTCAAAATACATGAGCCATGGAGGGCAGAGTCTGGAGTAGGAAAAAAAAACTGGTTGGGGGGAGGGATTATGCAGGTAGGGTAAAGATAACCAATATTCTTGGATTCCCAATAATGGACTTGACATTCTTCCTCTGTATCCAATAATTTTATTACATTCCCTCAATAGCCCATTTTACAGATAAGAAACTGAGGCTCAGGGAAGAACTCCAGATCCCTCAGCTAGTAAATGGCAGAGCTGGGATTTGAACATGGGCTTCCTGATTCCAAAGACCCTGTTCTTTCCACTACACCACACTTGTAAATCCCATCCAGGCTCCATGGGCGACATTTGAAACTTCTGCCAAGGTATGGGGGCAGGGAGCACACGACTGGCCCTGAGGTCAGCAGTGTGATGCTCGGAGCCAACCTTGCCCTGAAGACCAGGCTGGGGCATGAAGGGGGTCTCAGCAGAGACCATTTTCCCAGCATCCTCTTTTCTTAGTGAGGGGGTGGGTAAGGAGGACTGTCTGGAAGAGGTGGCCTTTATCCCAGCAAAGCCATCTCTTCTGTGAGCCTCCACGGCTCCCAGGAATCTGTATCAGGAAAGGAAGATATTCAGGTGTTTCCCCAACATGGGCACAGATGCAAATGTGCTGTCTCCGTCTGTCTCTCTCATACATACACTCACACACACACACACACACACACACACACACACACACCCCAGAGGTGATTATCTGTGCATTAATTTTCCCTCTAGGTGATTTTAAGAATTTTTTAAAATGTTTAAATGTAAATGTTTTTTTAAAATATTCTATTAATCTTGAGGAGCACAGCAAAGCCAAATACTGGAATACATCTGGGTTTGTGTCCCCTTAACCCTCCAATTCATCCCAAGGGCCTGTTTTTTTTTTTGCTTTTTTGTTTTTTCTTATTTTTTTGTTTTTATTAAATTCAGTTTTATTAAAATACATTCACACACCATACAATCATCCATGGTATACAATCCTCTGTCCACAGTACGATAACATAGTTATGCATTCATCACCACAATCTATCTCTGAACACTTTCCTTACATCAGAAAGAACCAGAACAAGAATAAAAAATAAAAGTGAAAAAAGAACACCCAAATCATCCCCCCATGCCACCCCGTTTGTCCTTTAGTTTTTATCCCCATTCCTCCACTCATCCATACACTAGATAAAGGAGGTATGATCCACAAGGTCTTCACAATCACACTGTCACCCCTTCTAATCTACATTATTATATAATTGTCTTCAGGAGTCCAGACTGCTGGGTTGGAGTTTGGTAGTTTCAGGTATTTACTTCTAGCTATTCCAATGCATTAAAGCCTAAGAGGTGTTATCTATATAGTGCATAAGAATGTCCACCAGAGTGACCTCTCGACTCCAGAAATCTCTCAGCCACTGAAACTATTTCGTCTCATTTTGCATCCCCCTTTTGGTCAAGAAGATACTCTCAGTCCCACGATGCCAGGTCCACATTCATCCCCAGGAGTCATACTCTGCGTTGCTAGGGAGATTTACACCCCTGGGAGTCGGGTCCCACATGGGGGGAAGGCAGCAAGTTCACCTGTCGAGATGGCTCAGTTAGAGAGACAGAGGGCCACATCTGAGCAACAAAGAGGTACTCAGGGGGAGACTCTTAGGCACCATTACATACAACTTTAGACTCTCCTTTGTGGTAATGAGCTTCATAAGGGCAAGTCCCATGCTCGAGGGCTCAGCACATCAAACCGCCAGTCCCAATGTTTGTGACGACATCAACACCAGTCCAGGTGAGGATGTCCAACACATCTGCACCTTCCCCCAGATCCTCAGGGCTGGGGAGGGGGAGGCTGTAAATACATTTTTTATTATTTGCTAAGGGCCTGTTTTTGTAAATAAAGTTTTAGTGGAACTTGGCCACAGCCATTTAACAGAGCTGAGTACTTTCCACAGAGATGGCCTGGCTCACAAAGTTGAAAATATTTACCACATGGCCCTGTAACACACACACACACATCAACTCCTATGCATCCTGCAAGGCCCAACTCAAATATTCCCTGTTCCTGAGAGACCTTCCTCAGCTGCCCAAGCCCAAAACCAAGCCAACATCCTCCTTGGGCCCCCAAGGGGCTCTGTGGTAGTGAATAGTAGATGCTGCTCCGACGACCCACGGGCCAGACCCTATTCTAAGCCTGTCCCGTGGACTAGCTAATTTAACCTTCAGGTACCCTGAGAGGTAGGTCCTTTTATTATCACAATTTTACAGCAAGGAAACCAAGGCACAGAGAGGTTAAGCAACTTTCCCATAGTCACACAGCTGATACAAGGCAGCTGGGGTTTGAGCCCAGACAGTTTGACTCTGGAGGCCAGTCCCTTCCCCACTTTGCTGTAGGTGCTGTCACTGCCCCCATTCTACGATGGGAAACAGAGACTCTTCCACAGCACTTCTTCCCCTGGGTTATAATAATGTGCATCCCTGGTGGTCTCTTTCCTGTTTCCTCAAGGGCAGGAATGTGCTTCCACCACCCACATTCCAGTGCCTGGCACAGAGCAGGTGCTCAATGGCTAAAGGTTGAAGTGAGTCCCATTCATCACCATGTCCCTAAACCCAGTGCTGTACCTGCCTCAAAGAAACTGGGCTGAGCAAATGGGGGAAGAAGGAAGGAACTTTTCTGGAAATAGAAAGCTCTCCTTCTTTTGGCTCAGCTGTGCCCTTCCTTCTTACTAACCTTCCAGAGAAGGAGTTTCTTCATCTCCAATCCCTTTCAGCTCGTCCTTTCTACACAGTATTGGCCGCTGAGATGCCAGGCCTCTGCCTTCCAGGCTCCCCTTAGTAAAAGGGCAGCCAAACCTCTGTGTGAGGGTCTGTTTGACTTGGCTGGGAGGGCCAGGCCATTACCTGCCACATTCACCGGGGTTTAATGTTCCTTGGCTGCCTTTTCAAAGGAGTAAGTCAGCATGGATTCTGCCAGCACCAAGAAATACTTCAGCAAATGTGATTTTACCCAGTTGGGGTCAGTCTTTGAGGAAGACATTGACAAAGACCCCATCTACAGTTTTGCAATCACAAAACCACAAAGTGTCATTGCCAGAGAGGCCCTCAAAGAGCATCTGGTCCATTAGAGGGAAAGGATGATGAGAAAAAATATCACCAAATAAAACAGTATCTGATCGTCATTAATTATTTGACTGTCAAAGGAATAACAGACAGCAAGGACTGTGAGTTTTCGGGGGAGAGGGGAGCCTACTGTCAGGTTAGCTGGATCATGCAAAGACTTCATGGAGGAGATAAGATTAAAGTCAGGCTACCTGGGAAAGCAGAAGGTTGAGGGGGCATTCAGAGTGTGGGGAACAGTGTTTACAAGACGCAGAGGTGCGAAGGTGGATGGTGGAAGGTATGGCTCAAGTACAAGGAGCTGGATTCAAGGAAAGAGGTCTAAGCAGGTACAATTGGAAGGTGGGTGGGGGACTCTAGGGGGGATAAAGCGGTCACGAATTTGGGTTTTGAAGTCAGACCTGGTTTCCTTCTCCACCAAGCCCTGTGCTATGTAACCTGAGGCTGGCAACTTAAGTCTCTGGGTACCCTGATTTCTTATCTGTAATGTGGAATAATAGTAATGTCCAGCTCAGAGGAAGGATGTGAGAGCTGATGGAGATAATGCCTGTAAATGGCAGAGCCCAGTGCTTGGCATTTTGTAAGCTATAATTATTAATGTTGTTTTATGATTATTCAGGACATTAAAAGCCAGGCTAAATACTTTGAACTTTTTTTCTGGTCGATACGGGGAGCCATTGAAGATTTCTGAGCAGGAGAGCAAAACTTTGGTTTTCAGAGAGAAATTGAGCAGGATAACGCAGAGGAGAGAGAAACTCAAAGGAGACCCTTGGGGGAAGTAATTAGAACAGTTCATGCAGGAGATGTTAAGGGGCTGAACAAAGAATGAATCTGTAGGAATGGATAAAAATACATGTTATGGTTAAGTTCATGTGTCAATTTGGCTAGGTTATAGCGTCCAGTTGTTTGGTCCAGCAAGCACTGGCCTGATTGTTACCGTGAGGATATTTCATGGATTTAAATCATCAGTCAGTTGGTTCCATCTACGGCTGATTACCTCTACAATCAACAAACAAGATTGCCTTCAGCAGTGAGAGAAGTCTCATCCGATCAGTAGAAAGTCTTAAAGGGAGAACTGATAATTTCAATAGTCAGAAAGAAGAATTTCTATCTCTGTTTCAATCAGCCAGATTCTCCTGGGGAATTTATCGAAATGTTTATCAGAGTTCTCAGCTTGTGGCCTTCCCGATGGAATTCAGGTTTGCCAATCCCTATAGTCACATGAGCCATTCCTATAATAAATCTCATATTATATCTTATATATATGTTTTGCTGGTTGTTTTCCCTGGAGATCCCTGACTAATACAATACATAAAATAACTTATGAAAGAAGAAGCCATATGATTTCATAAATGATTGAAATTTGGGTATAAGAAAGAAAGAAGAATCAAGAAGACTATTGTTTCTAAGAAAATAAAAGACTTGTCAAGCTCTCTTTTCATTAGTTTTATTCACAACATATTATTTGGCTTAAGATTCCACTAGTCCCTAAAAAAAAGAAAAAAAAAAAACAACTTTTTTAATGGTAATACTTAATGCTTTTGAAAGTCTGGTGAAATTAGCCTTTATGTATGCTATTACTTGGGGCGCAACGTTTAGAAAACTAATTTGGTAAAACACATCAACAATCATGTAAGACTTTCGGTTGAGCAAGATGATGGTGTAAGATGCTCCAGGGTTACCGTTCCCCACAGAATCTTAAACAACTAGCAGAAACTGACAGAGCCACCTTCCTCAGAACTCTGGAAAACAGTGAGCAGTTTGCAGTAACTGGGCAAGGGTTGAATCAAGAAACACAGCTTTAAAAATGGTAGGAGAGGCTCCAGGCACCCTAGCTGGCCTCTTTCCCACCCCCTCACCGGCTTGGTGTGGAGCCAGCCTGTGCTCCCACTGTGGGTCCGTGGCCCTGTTCTGGAGGGAGCAGAGTAACCCCTGTGTGCATAATGAGGTGCCTGTATGTCAGTGCCAGTCTATCAGGTGGTGGTTTAAAGACCGAACCAGGAAACTCAACTCTTCACCAGAAAAAGAAGAGCAAACTATACCTAAAGTGAGTTGAAAGAAGGAAATAATAAAAATTAGAGTGCAGAGAAATGAAATAGAGAATAAAAAACGATAGAAAGAATCAATAAAACCCAAGTTAGTTTTCAAAAAGATCAACAAAATTTACAAACTTTTAAGTAGACTGACAAAGAAAAAAAAGAGAGGATGCGAATAACTGCAATCAGAAATGAAAGGGGCTATATTACTAACAACTCCACAAAAATAGAAAGGATTATGTTTCAGTATGCTAAAGCTGCTGGCATGCAATATCCTAGAATTGAATTGGCTTTTACAATGGGGATTTATTAACTTACAATTTACAGTTCTTTGGCCGTGAAAATGTCCAAGTTAAGGCATCAGCAGGTCAATACCTTCTCTGAAGGCAGGCTGCTGGCATCCGGAACACCTCTGTCACGTGGGGAGGCACATGGCCGGCGTCTGCTGGTCCTTCTCTCCTGGGTTTCATTGCCTGCAGCTCTGGCTTCAGTGGCTTCCTCTCTCACCTTCTCTAGTGCTCTTCTCTGTGAGCTTCTCTTAATATCATCTCTCAGCTTCTCTGAGCTCTTTGGGCTTTTCCTGTGTGTCGTTTATCTTCTTATAAAGGACCCCAGTAAGGAGATTAAGAGCCACCTTAAATGGGGTGAGTCACATCTCAATTGAAATAACCTAATCAGAGGGTCCCACCCACAACAGGTCTGCACCCACAGGAATGGATTAAAAGGACATGGCCTTTTCTGGGGACATAACAGCTTCAAACTAACTCAGATTATAAGAGGATACTATGAGTCAGTTGTACCCCAACAACCTGGATGAAATGGACAAATTCCTAAAAACACACAGACTACTTACAACTCAAGAAGACTTAGAAGGTCTCAATAGATGAATAAAAAGTAAAGAGATTGAATCAGTAATCAAAACCCTCCCAAAAAAGAACAGTCCAGGACCAGATGGCTTCATTAGTAAATTCTAAACATTCCAAGAAGAATTAACACCAGAACTGCTCAAACTCTTCCAAAAAATGGAAGAGAAGGGAACACTTCCTAACTCATTCTATGAAGCCAGCATCACCCTAATATCAAAACCAGATAAAGATACCACAAGAAAAGAAAATTAAAGATCAATATCCCTTATTAATGTAGATACAAAAACTCAACAACACATTGAAAGAATCATAAACCGTGATCAGATGAGATTTATCCCACACATGCAAGGGTGGTTCAGTATAAGAAAATCAACTAATGTAGTACACCACAGTAATAGAACAAAGGGAAAAACCCACATGGTCATCTCCACTGACACAGAAAAGGCATTTGACAAAATCCAATACCCTTTCTTGATAAAAACACTTAGAAAATTAGTAATAGAAAAAAACTTTCTCAACGTGATAAAGGGCATATATGAAAATCTCACAGGTAACATCACACTTAATCATGGAAGACTGAACACTTTCTCTTTCAGATCAGGAACAAGACAAGGATGGCCACTGCCACATTCTTATTCAACATTGTATTGGAATTTCTAGCCATAGCAGTTAGACAAGTAAAAGAAATAAAAGGCATCAAACTGGAAAGGAAAAGTAAAATTTTCCCTATTTGCAGATGACATGATCCTTTAAATAGAAATCCTGAAAAATCCACAACAAAGCTAATAAACAAATTCAGCAAAGTGGTGGGGTACAAGATGAATGTGCAAAAATCAGTCATATTTTTGTATACCAGTAATGAACAATCTGAAGAGGAAATCAAGAAAAATTTCCATTTACAATAGCAATGAAAAAAATCAAACATCTAGGAATAAATTTAACCAAGAATGTAAAAGACTTACACATGGAAAACTACAAAACATTGCTAAAATAAATGAAAGAAAACCTAACTAAATAGAAGGACAGTCCATGTTCATGGATTTGAAGACTAATTATTGTTAAGATGTCAGTTCTACCCAGAGCATTTACAGATTCAACACAATCCAAATCAAAATTCCAGCAGCCTTCTTCTCAGAAATGGAAAAGCCAGTCTTCAAATTTATATGGAAGAGTAAAGGGCCCTGAATAGCCAAAACCATCTTGAAAAATAAAAATGAAGTTGGAGGACTCAGGCTTCCTGATTTTAAAACTCATTGCACAGCTACAGTAAAACAGCATGGTACTGGGAAGACAGACGTATAGCCCCATGGAATCAAATTGAGAGTTCAAAAATAAGCTCTCATATCTATGGCCAATTGATTTTTGACAAACGCCAAGTTCATTCAATAGAGTTTTTCAATAAATGGTGCTGGGAAAATTGGATGTCCATGAGAAAAAGAATGGAGATGGACCCCTTCCTCATACCACATAAAAAAATTAACTCAAAATGGATCAAAGACCTAAATATAAGAACCCAAACTATAAAACTCCAAGAGGAAAACATAGGGAAACATCTTTAGGACCTTGTGTTAGGCCGTGGTTTCTTCGACTTTACATCAAAAGCAAGAGCAGCAAAAGAAAAAAAATAGATAAATCAAAATTTAAAACATTTGGGTATCAACAGACTGCATCATGCAAGTAGAAAGACAACCTACAGAATGGGAGAAAATATTTGGAAATCACATATGTAATAAGGTTTTATCCAGAATATATAAAGCAATCCTACAACTCAACAATAAAAAGACAAACATCCCAGCTAAAAAATGGGCAAAAGACTTGAACAGACGTTTCTCAAAACAAGATATACAAACGGCAAAAAAAAACACATCAAAAGATGCTCAACATCATTGTCCATAAAGGGAATGCAAATCAACACCACAGTGAGATACCATTTCATAGCCACTGGAATTTCTACTGTCAAAAAAATGGAAAATAAGTGTTGGAGAGGATGTGCAAAGATAGTAACATTTGTTCATTGTTGGTGGGAATGTAAAATGGTGCAGCCACTGTGAGAAACAGTTTGTTGGTGCCTCAGAAAGTTCAGTATAGAATTACCGTATGACCTCACTTCTAGGTATATACCCAAAGGAACGGAAGGGAAGGACTCAAACAGTTATTTGCAAACCGATGTTCATAGAAGCATTATTCACAATTAACAACAACAGAAAAAATGGAAGCAACCCAAGTGTCTATCAAATGATGAATGGATAAATATAACATGGTATATACATTCAATGGAAAATTATTCAGCCATAAAAAGGAATGAAGTTCTAAAACATGTGTCAACATGGATGAACTTTGAAGACATTATGCTTAGCAAAATAAGCCAGACCCAAAAAGACAAATACTGTATGATCTCACTGATATGAAAATATTAGATTAAGCAAATTCATAGTCATAAACTAGGATAATTCATAGTCAGAAACTAGGATGCAGGTTACCAGAGGCCAGGGTCAAGGTGGAGAATTGGGAGTTAAGGTTTAATTAATCCAGAGTTTCTGTTTGGGTGATGGAAAAGTTTCGGTAATGGATAGTGGTGATAATAAGAAATCGTGCATGTGATTAACACCACTGAATTTGAATGTGGTTGAAATGGGAAATTTTAGGTTGTATATATGTTACTACAATACAGTTTTTTTACAAAAAATCCGTAAGATTGTACAACACAGTGAACACTTTTGTAAACTATGGACTGTGGATAATAGTATAATTGTGATAATATTGTTCCATCAATTGTAACAAGGGTACTACACTAATACAAAATGTTAGTAATAAGAAAAACTGCATATGTGATGAGTGGTGGAAAATATATGGAAATTCTGTATTTTCTGCATGATTTTCTGTAAACCTACAACTTCTCTACTAAAAAAAAAAGTACATAAAAAAGTCATTCTGTTCCTACTCTGATTCAGTGCTTCAACTTCTGAGACTCTGTCCTAGGGAATTTGCAGAATTCACAGAATTCACAGAAGCCATGTGCCTGATGATATCTGTGGTCCATGGTGTTTTGATAATCGCCTAAATTTGGGAGCAACCTGAATGTCCCCAACTAATGGAAGAGCTAAATAAACCATGGCATTTCTACTAGATGAACCTTTAAAAAAATGTTTAACATTGAGGACTGACAGTTTGGTAGGATGAGCTCTGGATCTTGGGGCATGCCATTGTGAAGCTTGTTGCTGCAGGGGAGAGGCTGAGCCTACTTAAAATTGTGCCTAAGAGTCTCCCCCAGAGAACCTCTTTGTTGCTCAGATGTGGCCTCTTTAAGCCCATGCAGCAGGTGAACTCGTTGCCCTCCCCACTGCATGGGACATGATTCCCAGGGTGTAAATCTCCCTGGCAGTGTGGGACATGGCTCCCGAGGATGAGCCTGGACCCAGCATCGTGGGATTGAGAAAATCTTCTTGACCAAAAGAGGGAAGCAAAATGAAACAAAATAAAGTTTCAGTGGCTGAGAGATTTCAAAGGGAGTTGAGAGGTCACTCTGGAGGGCATTCTTACGTGCTATATGGTTGGTTTTTGGTGTCCTGGAGTGGCTGGAGGGTAGTCCCTGGAACTCGACCAGGTGGCCTTGGTTCTTGGGGATGATTGTGTAACTGTGTGGCTTCTGTGGTGTGACTGTGTGATTGTGGGGATCTTGTGGCTCGTATTCCCTTTGTCCAGTGTGTGGGCAGATGGGTGAAAAAGTGGGGACAACAACTAGGCAAACAATGGGGTAGGCTTGGGGGGTGTAGAATGTTTTGGGTGTTCTTTTTTACTGTTACTTTGTTTGGAGTGAGGAAGGTGTTTGGGGTTTGGTTCTGGTGGTGGATGCACGGCTATGTGATGGTACTGTGGATAGCTGATTGTGTACTGTGGATGGCTGTGAGGTATCTGAATGGAATTGTATAAAAAATAAGAGATGTGTTGCAGGGCTGTTTTACATAGGAAGGTACCCAGAGGTATTTAAAATGGAGCGTGACAAAAATTGCATTTATATGCAACAATTAAGGAGTAATAGACCCATTGTGAAAGCAAGATCCATTCATAGGTGGCTTTTTGTCCTTAGACTTTTTTATCGTTTGCTTCTTTGTTTTAATTCATTTTAAAGTGTATAATTCTGTGGTATTTAGTATATTCACAACCAGACTTTAACCTACAGATCGCCTATACCTCATTATAATACTAAAAATCACGCCCATCATCATATTAAGGCCGCCATTTTCTTTCATACATTCTGTGACTAAACATGTAATCAATCTGTGCATGCTCAATAATTAGATCACCTCTGATTACATAATTTGGGGCCAATGTACTCATTATCCTAAAACCTCCCATCTTTTGATGCTTTAAAATTATCAGAATTACTGCAGTTTGGGAGACAAATTTTGGACCGATACACCATCTGTTCTCCTGCTTCCTGCCTAGCAATAAAACTCTCTCTTTGAAACCCCAGTGTCTCAGGAATTGGTCATTTGAGTGCATTGGGCAAAGAAACCACCACCCTGGTCTGGTAACAACCTTTTTTTATCTAGTTCTTTTCATTCAGAATAACATTGCCAAGGTTGTCCATGTTGTAGCAGCTATCAGAACTTCAGTATTTTTTATGGCTGAATGATACTCCATTGTATGGATAGACCACAATTTGTTTCTCCATTCATCAGCTGTTGGGCACTTGGGTGCCTTAATGTATCTATCAACACCTTTGTACATGTCCGTAGACTCGTTAACTAGATCCTGCTCCAGCTGCCCTGGCAGAACTGAGAAATTGGCTCCCCACATTCAAATGCATGTGCAGCTGCTCTTCAGTCCTCCGCCACCTTCCCAGGTTTATTTCCCAGCAGCAGCTGCTAATGGAGACCAAGGCTTTGCAATTTTGTATGTTGCTTCTCCCTAAGGTCAGTCACTGCTCCCGAGAGGGCTTGATTATGGGTAAGTGGTGGGTGGGGACAGCCCCTTCCTGGTTACCAACCTATCATCACTAAGACTGGAAATACATTGTGGAATGGATGGAAGGTATCTTCTGTCCACTTTGATAAGAATATTATTCCTTCTGGACTGGGTGAGTTGGCATGATGGTGACCTACCTCCGGACTTCTTAGGGTGCAGGATCAGAAATGATAGTGCTGGGCAAGAAGGGAGGGTGGATATTCACCAGGAGGAAGCCACCTCCAGGAAGCTCTCTCTAAATCCCTTAGGAATCCAAAAAAATGCCCAAGGGAGTTAATCACAAAATAAGGACAACCCGTCTTGTGCATTTCAATGGATAAAGCACTTTCATTTTCCTTCTCTCTTTACATCCGCCCTGTATGGGATCTGGAGCAGGTGTCATTCGTTCTGTTTCACAGAAGGAAAAACTGAGGCATATTGGGGCAGATGGATTTGCTTCTGGACCTTCAACCAAGGATTAGGGGAGAAAGGATGTTGGCATATATCACACACATGAAGTGTCTCAAAGACGATTTTAAGAGCTTTTAAACATTGCCTCATTTAATTCAGTCTTCAAAGCCCATCTGAGCTATCATTAACCTCCTTTGTGGTAAGAAAACAGAGGCTCAGAGAGGCTGAATCACCAGCCAAGAACACACAGCTTAAGAGAGGCAGAGATGAGATTAGAACTCAGCTGGGTCTGACTCCAAACCCATTCTGGGGCCACATTTTCACGGCAGACATCGTGAACATCATAATAACTGTATTATTATTACTTAGGTGATTCTCTGTCACTGAGGAGTCAGCCTACTTCCCAAATCCAAAGAGACCAGCTCTCCAAGAGTCATTCATTCATTCATCCATCCATCATTCATTCTTGCCGTCATCCAAGCGAATAGCTCTTTAACCGCGTGCCACGACACCTCAGTTGACCTGTCAATGTGAACATAGCCCCACCCCCAGTCTTTGTCCTCTGTTCTCCGGGTCTACTCACAATGTTGATTAGATATGTGTGGTTGTCTTTTTTTTTAATAATTCAATTTTATTGAGATATATTCACATACCATGCAGTCATACAAAGCATACAATCAGTTGTTCACAATACCACCATATAGTTGTGCGTCCATCACCAAAATTAATTTTTGAATATTTTCATTACCATACATAAAAGTTATAAGAATAAAAATTAAAGTGAAAAAGAACAATTAAAGTAAAAAAGAACACTGGGTGCTTTTTTTTTTTTTTTGCCCCCGTTTTTCTATTCATCCATCTATCCACTGGACAAAGGGGAGTGTGGTCCATATGGCTTTCCCAATCACATTGTCACCCCGCATAAGCTACATTGTTATACAATCGTTTTCAAGATTCAAGGGTTCTGGGTTGTAATTTGATAGTTTCAGGTATCTACTGCCAGCTACCCCCATTCATTAGAACCTAAAAATGGTTGTCTATATTGTGCATAAGAGTGCCCACCAGAGTGACCTCTCGGCTCCTTTTGGAATCTCTCAGCCACTGAAGCTTATTTCGTTTCATTTCACATCCCCCTTTTTGTCAAGAAGATGCTCCCCATCTCACGATGCCGGGTCCAGAATCCTCCCTGGGAGTCATAGTCCACGTTGCCAGGGAGATTTACTCCCCTGGGTGTCAGATCCCATGTAGAGGTGAGGGCATTGCTTTCACCTGCGAAGTTGGCTTAGCTAGACAGAGAGGGCCACATCTGAGCAACAAAGAGGCATTCAGGAGGAGATGCTTAGGCACAATTATAAGCAGGCCTAGCCTCTCTTTTGCAGTAACAGCCTTCCCAAGGGCAAGTCCCATGATTAAGGGCTCAGCCCATCAAACCACCAGTCTCCAATGTCTGTGAGCACATCAGCAACCATCGAGGTGGGACAGCCCAACACCCCTGCATTCTCCCCCAGCAATGTTCACTGTGCCGGTTTGAATGTATTGTGTCCCCCAAATGCCATTATCTTTGTGGTCTTGTGGGACAGACGTTTTGGTGTTGGTTGGATTTGCTTGGAGTGTGCCCCACCCAGCTGTGGGAGATGATTCTGATGAGATGTTCCCATGGAGGCATGGCCCCACCCATTCAGGGTGGGCCTTGATCAGTGGAGCTATATAAATGAGCTGACTCAGAGAGAAGGAACTCACTGAGTGCAGCTGGGAGTAATGTTTTGAAGAGGAGCAAGCTTGCTAGAGAGGAACGTCCTGGGAGAAAGCCGTTTTGAGGCCAGAGCTTTGGAGCAGATGCCGGCTGCCTTCCCAGCTAGCAGAGGTTTTCTGGATGCCACTGGCCATCCTCCGGTGAAGGTACCCAATTGCTGAGGTGTTACCTTGGACGTTTTGTGGCCTTAAGACTGTAACTGTGTAGTGAAATAAACCCCCATTTTATGAAAGCCTATCCATCTCTGGTGTTTTGCATTCTGCAGCATTAGCAAACTAAGACATTCACATTAGTGATAACATGTAATATTTCTCTTTTTTTGTGCCTGGCTTATTTCACTCAGCATTATGTGTTCAAGGTTCATCCAAGTTGTCATATGTTTCACGACATCATTCCTTCTTACTGCTGCGTAATATTCCATTGTGTGCATATACCACATTTCATTTATCCACTCATCTGTTGAAGGACATTTGGGTTGTTTCCATCTCTTGACAATTGTGGATATGCTGCTATAAACATTGGCTTACAGATATCTGTTCACGTCACTGTTTCCAAATCTTCCGGGTATATACTGAGAAGTGCAATTGCTGGATCGAAGGGTAACTATATCTAGTTTTCTAAGAAACTGCCAGACTGTCTTCCAGAGTGGCTGAACCATTATACAGTCCATGTGGTTGTCTTTTAAATGCATTCATTCTTTCACTCACCCATTCATTCATTTATTCATTCAGTAAACATCACTCTGGCACTCCCTTTGTTCCTGGCTGTCAGCTAAGAACTGGTCCTAAAAGACTGAATGAACCCCCGTCCTTGCTCTCAGAGAACACGGTCCAGCAGGAGGGCTGCAGGAATGAACGACGATAAACCGGGTTCATCCAATAATGGGGTTCGGTCACGGTACCCCCTGTTGGGAGACAGGGTTTCAGGTATGGGGTTATAGAATGGAGCAACTCCCCTTGGAGAGTTTATTGAATTATGTTTCTAATGCCTGAAGACCTTGAATAAGCAGTTAAATTTTGAGTATGGAAAGAATCCCCTCCCACGTTGCCCCTTTGCTGTTAGGCTCTGTTCTCACCCCCACGTACCGAAACCTCCTAATAATGATGACTTCATGCCCATGCGCTGTTTTCTCATCTGCAAAATGGGGGTGAAGTTGCTTTCCCAGGCCTCGTGCCACCTCCTTCTGCGGGATGTGCTGCTCCTCTCTCCATTTTACTCTCGGGGAATCTGAGAATCCGAAACACTCAGGGGTCTTGCCCAGGGCCCCTTGGGAAGAGCGAAAATGGCAGGATTGCCCTCAGCTCTTCCAGGCTCCAGAGCTCCCCTTTCCCCCGTACCACAGTGCCTCTCTTAACACCGGGGGCACAGATGCCGTTTTCCACAATCCTAGAGTGACTTTGGCCAAGCCCCCACCCTCTCCCATGCCGGGCCCCCGGACTGTCCCCAGCCTGGGTGTCCTCTCCTGGTCCTCTCTCTCAGACACTTCTGCCTCCCCCCAGAATGAGTTACGGGCCTCTGCGGGAGCCTGCCCAGTCCTTCTGGACGAGGCCAAAGCAACGACAGGAAACAGTGCCGCAGTTAAAGCTAACGCATTTTTTTGGACAGCCACAGGGGAAAACCTTGTGCGGCCTTCTCTGCCTATTTATTAGCTTTTTGCCCTTGGGCAGCTGCGCGCCTTCCCAGGAGATAACTCACTCCCCACGGCTGCTGTTTGCAAAGCGAGCTAAGGTAGGGAAGGAACTCTGTACTTGTAAGTGCCACCCAGCATCAGCCTTTAGTGGGTATTGCCGCAGTTAGGATCAAAATGATATTAGACAAACAGGAAGCACATCAACCCCCAAGGCTGGAGAGAGGAGCTAAGCGTCCCCAGGGCCAAGCCACAAGGAGAAGGAGTCTCCCATAATAGAAAATAGAGGAGGAAAAGGCTGAGCTACGGCCCAGAGGTGTCATCTAGGGACTGAAGCAGCCCTCGGGGCCTCCCCACTCAGGGTCCTCTTGGGCAGGAAAGACGAGAGCAGTTTGGCTCCTCCTGCTGTCCTGGGCTGGGGTGGGGGCGAGCAGTTAACTCAGAGGATGGGCTTGGTTTGGGACATGGTGGTGTCCCCTGGAGCGAGGCACCTCTTTGGGGAAAGTTGGGCAGTTACATGAGGGCTGACCCCCTCACAGCATTTTCCTAGCCAAGCAGAGCCTGCATCCAGACTGCTGGAACCTTCTCTTAGCCTCTGGAGAAGGACATTTCTTGAGAACCCATCTGTGTTTGGTACCTTTATAAATTAACCTTGCGAAGGGAGGTGAGAGGTGTTATCATCTGCACCTGACAAATGTAGGAATTGTGGCTCAGAGAGGTTTAGTAGCTTGTTGAAAGCCACACAGCAACTAAGAAAAGAATGTGGGTTTGAGCCCAATTCTGTTCACCTCTAAGCACATGGACAGGGTGGTCTTCCCTTGGGTCCTGGGTCTTGGTTGGAAGCAAAGCAGATGTGAGGCGCACCTTGGGATTCCCAGGTGAGCACTAGGGCTAGGTCTCCGCCCCCTCCCCCCACACACACACACACAATGAGGGACCTGGGACAGAAAAGTCAGGATTGGCCCAGAGCAGATGATCCTGAGCTGGGTCTGCTGGTGCGGGTGTGGGCAGGGCAGGAGCAAGGAGACAGGAACTGACTAGAAATCAGAGGGAGCCCCTCGGCTGACTGGCCAAGGGCCTGGGGTTGTGGGGAGGGCTTCTCCCAGCCAGGCTGAGTGTGGACCGGGGAGCCAAGTGTCCCCAGCTGTAAGACGCTGCCCTCTAGGGGACGGGAGCTGAGCAGGTCATTGGCGCACCCACCGGAGGCCAGAGTAAGCCCCCCCTTTCCACTCTCCTGCCCTATCCTCCTGCGAGCTTTCAAAGCCTGGGCCTCTCCCCACTGCTCTGGAACACCAAATTATTCCCTACCAGCCACCTCCTCCCCCTTGCCACCTCCCTCGGGTTTGAGCAGCTCTCCCAGGCAGTGGCCCCCCCCTTTGCTAGACAGGACCTTTGCCCCGCAGCTCTCCCTCTCTCTCCACTTCCTGGATCCAACACCTTTGGGAGAGCTCGGCTCCTACATGGCCCCAAGGATAGTTCTTAATCAAGGCACGGAAAGATGGCTTCACAGTCCCACTCCCACCCCCGGAGCCTGCAAAACAGGCCTTTTAAGCTCCGTTTCCCACCAAGGGACCCTGGGCAAGCAGGCGAGCTGTCACTAACAGAGACAAGGAAAGGCAGAGAGAGGGAGCAGGCTGGCTGCCGTTTCTGGGGAGCTAGGGGAATGCGGGGGGTGGCCAGAGACCCCCAAGCTGCCTGAGAAGTCCTCTCTCAGGGGTGCTTGCAGACTGAGGCCCAGCCTCACCTCCAACTGTCCTCAGGAACATTACCTCCCCTCTTTCGGTGGCTGGGAAGGGAGAGCAGAAAGGGGTCATGACGTGTTTTGCAGGCAACAGAGCCAAATCGCAGTTTAGGGTAATTATATTTTTGCCTCAGCCATGGCCTCCTGCTGGACCGCTTGGCCAGCATCCAGCCTGTGGGAGAAGTCAGGCCACCCGCACCATGCAGTGATGTCCACACTCTCACACGTTCTGTAGATAGGCCAGACTCGGGGCAGGCAGCAGTGGGACTGGGGACCCAGGCTGACCCCCGTGCCCTGGCGGTCTTGGGCAGGCCAGCCCCTGCCAGCGGGAGGCTGCCCCCTTGAGCTGCTCATGGGCCCTGGCCTGGATGTGACCGAGGCCCAAGGGCCATCTGGCAGCCAGCACTGGCTGCTGTCCTCAGTCCCCACCTGCAAGACCCAGCCAGGACCCCTCAATACCTGTGAGAGGCTCCCTACCATGAGTTTTCCCTGACTCAGGAAGCCCTTCCCATCCTACCTGGTACTGCCTTGTGGGGTACCCATTCCCGACATCCTTTCCTCTCCGGGTGGGTCCTCGCCCACTGTGCCTGACACATTCTTTTGCAAGCATCCAGGTTCTGGGTCCCTGGGTTGCCCAGGTCACTTAACTCCTCCTTGCCTCTGTTTTCTCATCTGTGGAATGGGGATAATGATAGTGGCTACCTCATAGGGTTATTGTGAAGATTAAATGAGATGGGACTTGAAGTAATGAGAATAGCACAGTCAGTGCTAAATAAAAATTAAGGGTGAGGACAGTGATGATGCACAGGAAGAGGTCTCACCCGCCGCAGTGCTGACCGCTGGTTTCCTTCCTCCCTGATACTCTCTTTATTACTGCAGCTGCTACTTTTGCTGGTGATACCACCACCAGGGTCAGCACCACCGTCATGGGGGTATAATGCTTTCAAGCCTTTAAGGTACCCCTCATCCCCACCCCGCATAAACTCCTAGAATGTGAATGTGGTGGAGGCCCTGTGTATCATGGTTTGGTCTCCTGCCCCGTGACCGCCTGCCCCCGCCTGCACCTCCACCTGTTATGCTACCCTCTTCCCCCACTTTCCCCCTCCAGCCCGACCAGCTCCTGCCTCCTTTTTTATTAATGCTCCCCCCACCTCTTTTTTTCTTATTACACATTCCTAAAGACTCAGCTCAAATGTCACCTGTTTCTTGATGTCCTCCTTGGACTTCTCCCTGGGGGACAATGCTGGGGAGAGAGAAGTGCGCAAAATAGGAAATCAAGTTTAATCAGAAGCGGGGACTTGGGCCTCCAGGGTGGCAGCAAAATGGAGACAGCAAAGTCTCCCAGTAAGACCCAGGAGCTGGCCTGGGGGAGAAGCCACATCAGCCCTAAGCAGCCGCATCTGCCTCCCAGTGGCTTCGGTGACCTCTGCTGAGTGCCTGACACTAAGGGGAGACGTGGTTTGTTGACCTTCTGCTGTGATATGTGTCAACTAATGTCATCCTCACAGTGACCCCATGAGGAAGATGCTCGTCTCATCCCCACGTTGCAGGTGAGGACACTGAGCCTAAGGAAGATGAATTTATTTGGTCCGAGTTACGAGATAATAGCACCTGGGTTTAAACCCAGGCAGTCTGGCTCCCGAGTCCATGCCCCTAACCACTGCTCTGCCTCAGTGTACCACAATCATTTGTTTATTTCTCCCTTTCAGTGCACCACCCACCCCCTGCCCCCAGTTGCAAGCTCAAGGATGGCAGGAACCAACTTACCCTCTATTCATTAATTCAGTAATTACTTTGCACCTACCTCCTGAAGGTGTAAAACCTGTGTGTGTCAGGTTCTTAGAACAGTGCCTGGGGCCTGGTGGGTGTTAGCCGTCATCACTGTCACCACCACCACCCCACCGTCATCTTCACCGTCATTATTTATATCGCTTGCACGGTACCTGGCACTAACGGTTCTCTGGTGAGCATTTTGTGGAATGATGGATGGGCTAGCGCTCATATTCACTCTTATTCACTGGGGGGACGGCGTTTCAGTGTCAGACTCCGATTCTTTGAGTCCCCGGGAAGACGTTCGCCACCCACCTCCCTGCCCTGGGACAGAGGACATCCTTCCTCCCTCCAGCTCTCTGACGCCCCCCACTCCTGGGGATGGGCAATTTCCCACCCAGGACAGAGTCTCGCCCTACCCTACAGTGTGAGCCCCTGTCCCTTTCCTCCCTACTGGGGGGGCCTCAATGCTCAGGTGCCTCCCGGGAAACAGAAGGAGGCTCCAAAAGGAGCCGAGAACCGGACGGGGGCCCGGGGGCTGTGAGGAGAGCAACGCGGGCACACGGGGCCACTTCTTCCGTGGGCTGAAAGGAATGAGCGCCAAGCGCATTTCTGAAAATAAAATGCTGGAGACAGTGATCCAGTGATAGAGAAGAACCTGGAAGAGCTGAGGGAGAAAGCCGTGAAAAATGACCTTCTTTGGCCATCGATTTCTGCATTCAATTCCGGAATTTACCCAGAGGAAAAAAGGGAAAGGCTGAGAGATGTGACCTCATTGAAAACAGAACTTAGACTTTAAGGTGACATCAGATGTCTGGGCTTCTAGAAAAAAAAGTGATGTTCATTTCAGAATGATGCCATTGCCAACAAAAAGGAAAAAAGAAAGAATGATGCCATCCAGCACCCAGCAACCTGAGGAGCCTTTTACAGAAGAATTAAATAAGTCCCCATCTAATTTCATTGCTTTTTGTTTCCTGTGGTTGCCATAACAAATTACCACAAAAACTTAGTGGCTTAAAACCACCCAAACTTACTGTCTCCACTTCTGGAGGCCAGAAGTCCAAAGTGGTTCTCATGGGTTAACACCAGGGTGTCTGCAGGGCCGTGTTCCTTTCAGGAAGCTCTAGAAAGGAACCCCTTTTCTTGCCTTTTCCACCTTCTAGAGGCTGCCTGTATCCTTTGGCTAATGGTCCCTTCTTCCATCTTCAAAGCCAGCAATGGCTGGGTGAGCCTTGCTCACATCCCGTCACCCTGACACCTTCTCACATCCACCTCCCTCTTCCACGGTAAAGGACCCTTGCGATCTCACTGGACCCACCAGGATAGTCCAGAACCATCTCCTTCTCTCGAGGTCAGCTGACCAGCAACCTTAATTCCATCTGCAACCCGAGCCCCCTTGCCAGGTAGCACAGCATCTTCACAGGTTATGAGAACTAGGAGGGGCACCTGTGGGGGCATCATCCTGTCCGCTGCACAGGGCTGGGAGCAGGGTACTGTCGTCTGAGCCTTTCAAAACCGGTGATGCATGCCTGGAACTTGAAATGGCATTGCAGTACCTGGAAAGGTGGCTGCACCAGGGTCGTGTGGCCTCAGGAGAGTTACTTAATCTCCCAGGCCTTGGCTTTCTCATCTAAGACCAAGAAGTTAACCATGAGCCCTGAAATGCAGGCTTGTGCCCCACGACCCCGCACCCAGAGTCCCCTGCGTGGCACTTGCCCCTCAGAGGAAGGCGGCACGATTAACTCAGGTAGGAGCTGGAGTTAGTGGTCCCGAAGGCCTTTCCGGCTTTCAAGGCCTGTTATTTTATGACTCACTGGTTCTAAAAAACAGAACACAGAATTTCAGAATGGGTAATCACACCTGTCAAGAAACTTCATGGGCAGAAAGTGAGTCATTTTCCTCTGTAGTGCAATGCTTTGTACTGGAAAGCAGGCACTCAATTATACACACACACGATACACTGGACAGATGGGAACTGTGAACGTGCGTGTGTGTGTGTATAGATCGACAGGACTGTGTGTATGTATGTGTATGTATAAAGAGAGGGACAGAGAGAAAGCATCCATGTAAACTTCAGATGTTAAGAATACTCGTCTCACCTGAGCTTGCCTCCCTGAGCAAAAGATTTCTAAGAACTGGTTCACCCAGGTAGAATAAGGACCATTTATTTGCTAAGGCCCCCGCTGCTGCCATGTCCTGGACTTTCCACTGAGAGTGCCAAGGGTAAAGGGAGAGTCGCTGGTGACCCTCACCTGGGTTTGACATGTGTGTGGCGGGGGGGGGGGACTCCCCGTCACCTCTCAGTTACCTGGATGGCGCGTCCCCAACACCCACCTGCAGGTTGCCTTCACCCACTTTTCACCACATCATCTCGCAGGTGCTTCCAGACCACTAAAAGAATGATTCTTTCAGAGAGGCTCCTTTCCTCTAATTCTTTCCTGGGCTCTTTCTCCATTTTCCGTGACTTGTGATCATTGTTAGCGTAGGGCCAAACTCGGGATATAGAGCTGGTTCGAGTCCCAGCTCCCACATTTTTTAGCTTTGTGACCTTGGGCAAGTCACTAAGAGCTCTGCGTAGGTCACCTCCCTTCTCCAGGAGTTCCCAGAACTCTGCCCTGCTCAGACCACAGGGCTGTATAACCCAGAGGTCCTCCACCCTGCACCTGAGCAGCCACCTTTTCACAAGCACCAGATGTGGCTGGGATGCAGGTAGTCTGCAGACTCTGCTCTGGGAAGCTCCACTCCGACCTGCCCCCTTCCCACCCCTAATGACAGCAGGCACCTCACTGCATTCCCCAGCCCCAGCCCCATTCCCCACACCATGCCACATCATCTGTCTGCCTCTGTAAAAGCCTTTAAATGGCTCCTTATTCATCTTGGAATAAAAGTCAGACTTTTAAAAAATGCTATAAGTGCCTTTCTTGATGTGGCCCTTGCCCTTCTCTCCAGGCAGCACAGATTCTGAAGCCAAACAGGCTAAGTTCCAGTCCAGCTGTGTGACCTTCGTCAAGTAGCCAAACCTCTCTGCGCCTCAGTTCAATCATCTGCAAAATGATCCTAAGACCCACTGCAGGGGGATGTTTTGAGGAATAAAAGAGTTAATACATGTAAAGAGCTTAGAATAGTGCCTGGCTCATAATAAGTGCCATATAAAATCTTAACTATTGTTTTTCATTAATATTGCTTCTTGCCACACTAAATGGATGAAGTAGTTCCGTAGGACATCTTGCTGGGGGAGGAGGAGCAGCTTGCCAAAGGAGGTGGGCTTTTGAGCTGTGCCTTGAAGGACGGTCAGTCACTCCCTGTAGAAACTGAGAGCAGGGCATTCTGGCTGGGAGGACCTGTGTGAGCAGAAGCATGGAAGGCAAAATCATATCAAAGGAAGCGCATACCTGTCAGTTTGGGAATGGTGTGAAATTCAGTTGGACAGCTAGGTTAGGTAAAGTTCAGAGAGGCCCTTAAATGACTGGTTAAGAAGTTTCAGTGTTTTCTCCTGGACAATGGGGAGCCATTGAAGATTCTTGAAGTGGGGGCGGGGAGGGGGGTGGTGTCGGACATAGACTCAAAGCAGTATGGGATGTATAAAATCACAGTGAAATCAGCCATAACAATGTCCAGATGGGTGTCTGTCGGAAATAAAGCGGTACCTGTAAGGGAATAAACGCTCTCTTGGTTCTGGAGGAGAAAAGAATTTATTTACGATCTTGCAAGATGGGGCGTCCAGCCAAAAACGCGGAAGGCTGGCGCGCCAGAGGAAGAGAATGGCGATCTTTAAATCTCCTACTCCTAATTCGCAAGTCCCTCCCCTGTTTCCCCATTGACTGGGTACTACAGAGGTTACAGCCTATCCGAGAACACTAACTAATTCATCTTTTGAGATTTTAATTTGTACAGCCAATCCCAGAGAGCCAACTAGCTCATTATTGAGATTTTGAACTGATTAGCCAATCCCCCCCCAAATTTTTATTTTATTTTTTTTGCTGTGAGTTCCCGCCTCTGATACTACCTCATGTCTCTTTACATCAGGCAGATTCTCTCTTCTCTTTGTCTGGGGCTTGTTTAAACTGGTTTTGCCTCCATTTCCCTTATTCCATGCTGTCTCTATGTGAAAACAAAACTTATTCCTTTCTTACAGTGTCTACACTTAAATACCAGACTCCTGGAATGGACCTTCCGGAAGTGAGGAAATGCCTGGAGCCCTGGAACCACTGGGCTTTTTCCTTTGGTTCTGATGGTCTGTAAAAGTGAACGTGGTCTGCTGGGGCCAGGCATGGTGAGGAGGATGGAGGAGCAGCAACTGCAATGTGTTGTTCAACCCTGAACTTACCTTAGAATCACCTGGAAGAACTTTGAAAAAACCCTAGTGCCTGGACCCCCAGAGATTCTGATTTACTTGGTCTGTGGTGGGTCCTGGATGTCAGAACTTTTTTCAACTCTCCAAGTTTTTCTAATATGCAGCTAGGGTTGGTTAACTCCTGCATTCTCAACAGAGGTGATATTGTACCAAGTGGGTGAAAATTGGTTCTTGGAGCCAAAACCCCTGAGATGTTACAATGGTTTATGGTCCTGCAAAGGGCCACTGCATCTAAACAGATCTAGAGTGTATCTGTGCTATTAAAATTTCATGGGGCAGGGGAGGGGGTGATTAGGGAAAAGAAATGTCCAAATAGGCTTCTTAAGAGAACACAAATGAAAAGAAAAAAAAAGGCGAGAAACACTGAGTTATGTCTGGCTACTCTGAACTTTCCTTAATATAACCCCAGAACAGGTGCTGGGAAGAAGCGTCTCCCAGAGAACCATCTTTATCCAGATGGAAAGCTGGGTTAGTGCTCGACTCCCAGCGAGGGCCGTTGGCTCACTCCTCAGGGACCCGTGACCTTGACGAAAGTGCGGAACCTTTTAACATCAGCAACAGATAAGAATGTAGGGTCCTCCTGTGGTTTATTTTGCTCTGTAATCGACTGCTGAATTAGGTCTAATTGGATTGAAATCTTTTTTAAAGTCAATTTGGTTAATCTTTGTGTTTTCAATGGATGGGGAAAGCCCTATTAGTTATTTATATCAGCTTACATATGCCTGGCTGCAAATGGCAGATTTATGCTTTTATGTGCCATTAACATCGACACCATGTTAACAGCCACAAACATTTAGCCATTTCTCAAAACGTTGGCCTAATCTCCTCTGCCTGTAGACATGCGGGCGCGCGCACACACACACACACACACACACACACACACACACACACACATCCCTGTCAGCCTGTGTGGTCAACCATAGGGTATTTCTACTATTAAACATTCTAATAAGTGGCTAGTTTTCCCACTATATCAGACCAAGTAAGTGATAAGCCTATGGCCACCAGGTTGTTTAATTAAAGATAATCAGCCTTTGAAGATTAGAATACAATTAAATATGCTTAACACTAAAGCTTTATTGAACACGATTTAATCTTTCTTGGGTGATTCAGGATCTTACAGGCCTTGGGGGCCTTTGTTATGAATATCAATGAGCCTCACACTTCTTCTCTGTGGAAGTTCCAATCCGAAGCCCGCCCGGTACATCGGCCTCCAATTGTAGCAGTTACCCTCGCTATTACCTGGAGATGGTTTCCAGACACGCCTGGGAAGAGACAAATCTGTGACTGTTTGCTCTTGGCACACAGTGCTTCTGACAGCTGGTGTGAAATCCCTCCATTTTGCAGCCTTCTTTTATTTCTCTAATGGAGAGACCTCCTCGTGGGGTGAGAATGTGGCGTCAACACTTTTCTTTAATGCTCACTGATCTTTCTTTTCCTCAAGGAGCTCTACCCAGCCCTCATTCATTAATTCCACTTGCGTTTATCAAGCAAGTCTCCGTGAGATGCAGTGGAATTGGAGAGTTGTCAATGAGGAAAGGTACAGCTAAATTCATTTCAGAGCACATAATGTCTATTCCCACCAAGAATCCAGATACTTCTTAAGCCTCCTAGCCTCACCCACTGCCCCTCACTGCCTTTCCTTCCCTTTTATGGTAATCACCACCTTCACCCATTGAACTATATTCAGGTACTTAATGAGTAAATAGTAAAATTAACTTGGGAAATAAACAGCTGGGAAAAAAAGCTATCTTTTAAAAAGAAGTTACGGGAGGGGACTGGCCTTACCTGATTCAAAACATATCATGGGCTGCAGTAAGTAATCAGTGTGGTTCTGACACAGAAAAAGCTAGATCAGTGGAGTAAAATAGGAAATGCTGATGTAAACTCAAATGCATCTGGAAATAAAGTTCATGATAAAGTGGCATTTTAAATCTGTCAGGGAAAAAATGATCGTTCAAAAGAGATTGGAGCAGTTGGTTTGTCGCTTGGGAAAGACAAAAACTGGATCCCAACCTCACTCCAGATAGATCAAAATGTTCACTATTAAAAATGAAACTACAAAATTACAAGGAGAAAATATGGTTAATTTTTTAAAACTCTTAAATAGGGGGAAGGCCTTTCTGAATGTAACCCCAATCTCAGAGCTCATAGAGAGAAACAGTGACACGTTCGCCTCCTTGAAGGGAATCACTTGTACTTGGAAAAAATACTGTAAACACACTCAAAAGGCAGACGACACATTGGGAAAACGTGTGCATAACACATGTCAGGCCAGGGGCTAATTTCCTTAATATAGAAAGAACTTTGACAAGTCAGTGAGAATTGTATATATCAACAGAAAACTGGGCAAAGGATATATAAAAGCAGTTCACACAAAAAGAAAACAGATGCTAGGAACCATGAAGAAAAGGTTTTGCTGATGATTAAATCAAATTGAATTAGATAACACTTTCCAGCGGTCACATTGGTTAGGGTATGGTGTACATACAGACACCTTTCCTCATGGCATTTAACAGTTCAATATTTGTACAATTCGTGTAATCATATGATTGACCTTTGCCTCTCAGCCTGACTTCGGACTCCTTGTGGGTAGGGCTTCTGCCTGGTGTTGCTTGCGTCTTTATCCCCTGTAGAACCTGCACATTGTTTGGACTCAGTGACTATTGATTGAGTGAATAAATTAATAAATGAGAATGGATAGAAAATTCTGGAATCATATACAAGATTTGGTTACATGACCGTGGTTACATCTGGAGAATGGGGCCAGGGGCAAGGAGAGGGAAGGAAGCAACTTTCAGTTTACCATTTTATATCCTTCTTAGTGTTGAAGCTTTGAAAGCAGGCATGCATAACTTTTATGGTAATTAATGTTTTTAGAAGTTATGTACTTTTTTTAAAAAAAAAGAATGTCCAATGTGGGAGAGGGGTGATGAAGAAGTGACCCAAGGAGGCCAACTTTTGACCCACCATGTTATCTCAGCGCGTTGATGGGGAAGCAGAGGGTCAGTCTGGGATGGAAGCAGTCAGGAGAGTGCTGGGGGCGCCAGGGGGGAAGGCTGGGGGTCCGTCCAGGCACCCTGCTCAGCCACGCCCAGAGGGCTGGGGAACTCTAGAGGCTCAGAGGGAGGTGGGGGAGCATCGGGTGGGTGTCAAGAGTCCAGGGAAGCCAGGGACCAAGTTCAAAATGTCTCGGGAGCCAGAAAAGACCCCCAGGCAGCAGTCTGAGTCCAGGAGGTCAGAGAGGCAGAGAATGGCACTGGGTGGCTGCCTTGGTTGGTGTGCCAGTTTGAATGTATTATGTCCCCCAAACACCATTATCTTTGATGTAATCTTGTATGGGCAGTTGTTATCAGGGTTGATCAGATTGTAATTCTTTGAGTGTTTCTTTGGAATGCGCCCCACCCAGCTGTGGGTGATGACTCTGATTGGATAATTTCCATGGAGGTGTTACCCCACCCATCCAGGGTGGTTTTAAGTTGATCAGTGGAGCCATACAAATGAGCTGACATAACAGAAGGAACTCAGTGCAGCTGTGAGTGACGTTTTGCAGAGGAGCAAGCTTGCTAGAGAGGAACATCCCGGGAGAAAGCCATTTTGAAACCAGAACTTTGGAGCAGATGCCAGCCATGTGCCTTCCCAGCTAACAGAGGTTTTCCGGACACCATTGGCCATCCTCCAGTGAAGGTACCCGATTGCTGATGTGTTACCTTGGACACTTTATGGCCTTAAGACTGTAACTGTGTAGCCAAATACACCCCCTTTTCATAAAAGCCAATCCATCTCTGGTGTTTTGCATTCCACAGCAAACTAGAACAGTTGGGGTCTGCAGAAAGCTTGAGCAGAGAGTGCTGTTCTCTGTCTTATGTGGGCATCTTATTCCGGCCATAACACAATCCTGACCCTCGTCAAGGCAAGAATGGGCACCCCAGAATTATCTCGCAGAGGACTCAGCCACCCCACTGCCCACCATGACGTATAAGCCCCTCACAAGGCTCTCAAGCTCCTGCATCAGCCCCCAGGCTGGGCCTCACTGGGACTCCCTTCAGTGCAGCACTTCAGCCATACCCATCTTCTTACAATCCTCGCAATGCACCAGCAGTTTTCTTGCCTCTGTGCCTTGACTATCGCTTCCCCTCTGGTTTGAATGCCTTTCACACATGTGTGCATGCACACACATGCTCACACACACACACACACACACATCTAGTTCACCTGGTGCTCAGCTTTCAAGACAGTATCCTAGGTCAGCTCCTCTGCAAAGCCTTTCCTTACACCACTGCCCAGGTGAAAGAGCCAGTTTCCACCTGTGCCACCAATGTAGCATTACAGACATCAGGGCTTGCCTCATGGCACCCCGATGCTCATGAACTTTTTGGCTGGCAAATGTACCTATCCAACAAGATTGTGAGTTTCCTAAGGGCAGGGCCCCTGTCCTACTTTGCAGCCCAGCCCAGTGCCGGGCACATTATATGGACTAGACTTCCACTGCTCCAGTCCTCCTGGCTTCCTCCAATAAGCCAAGCCCATCCCCACGCAGGACTTCTATCCTTGCTGTTCCCTCTGTCAGCATGCCCTTCTGCACGTTATCTGCCAGGCTTGCTCCCTCGCTTCCTTCAAGTCTTTCTTTTGATGTCCCCTCCTCAGTGTGACTCTACTCCCCCACCCAGCACGCGCCTTCCTCCTTCCCTGCTCTTTCTCCATAGTCTGTCACCCAACAGGTGACCGCCTGCTTATGTACTTGGAACATATATTTGGAATGTATGTACCAAAATAGCAAGGATTTTGAGTGTTTCACTGCTGCGTTGGCAATACCCGGCATGTAGTGGGCACTCGGAAGATATTCCTTGAATGAGAAAGAAACAGTATTTCACCCTCTGTGTCTTCGCCGTCCTACCACAGTTGATTTTCTCGTTATCATCATTTGAGCCGCACTGTCCTCTGGGCACTTCGCACCATATACAATGTCTTTAATGACAGCCTAGCTGCTGCTGTATGCTGGGCTCAAGGTTAACACTCCCTGATCCGGATTTTAATTAGCTCCCCTTGCTCTTGAGCTGACTGCGAGGAAAAGCTGACTACCTCTGGCTCCCGCTGACTCCAGTGGGGAGGGACAGCTTGTGGGGTCATCTCGAACCGCTTACTCCTTGGTGACCCACCACGCCTTGTCCCTGCCTCTCTGGCTCAGCACCTAGCAGGCTTCCTTGTTTCCTTGGGATCACCCTCTCTGGACTGGAAGATTCCTAAGAATAGGGCTCGCAGCTTCTTTGAGTTTCAGGATCTCCAAGGTTGCATCAGCATTGGGCCATGAAAGATGAATGTGAACTTGCTAGGCATCCAGCTCCATGCTGGGCAGCCTGAGTCAAAGAGAAGAGTCCAGAACAGTCAGCCAGGGCCACAGGGGCCTGCTATGGCCTCAGGGACCAGGCTGTTAAAACGGGCTGGCTGCTGGGCATCTGGGTGCCATGAGCCCCAAGAGACCAGATGGCTGGGCAAGGTGGGGTTAGAGGATCCGTGCAAACCCTCCTGGAGAGACAGCTCCAAAGCGGTTGCTCAAACCCTGCAGCAGCTCTGCATCACTTAAATACTGAGGCAGGGACCCTGAGGGAGATGGCCTGGGTCTGCAGCCTGGTCCGGCCAGTTTCTAAGCTGTGTGACTTTGGTCAAGCTACCAGACTTCTGCCTGCCTCAGTTTCCTCAATTGTCAAATAGACCGAACTTTAGTTCCTTTTTCATAGGGTGGTTGTCTTCTTCAGGGATGCAGAAAAAAAGGGTGGGCCAGATTAAGGGAACCCCACCAGGATGGTGAAGCACCCTGGGGTAAGAAGAGCTGAACCCACCCCCATGCGAGGCCTGAGGTCAAGGGGACAAAGCAGTGCCTGAGCTGGGGGGAGAGGGCTGCCCCTCAGCAGCCACGGCCTCTGAAGGAGGAACCAGCCATGCCACCCAAGCCTGGCCGGCAGGGAGCTGGGCATTACATTCTGGATTTCACTCCACCCCGCTCTCCTGGCTCTCTCCAACGTCTTCAAACGCTGTTGAAACTCAACTGGAAGCCAAAGGGGTAGGGAGCTCATTGCATGCTCTGTAGAGAACAATCTCTGGCTACACAGAGAAGGGTGGAGAGTGGGGGGGGGGGTGGACTTGCAGATTGCCCAGCCGTTGTCAGGAGGATTTAATGAGTTAATAAATATGAAGCAGTTAGAATAAGCTCTAGAAATGTTAGCTGTTAGCTTTATTATTATTTATTCCACAAATATTTGTTGAGTGCCCAATATGTGCAAGATGTGGCGCAGAGCTGGGGGTGCAGTGGTGAGGGGGAGATGGAGCCTCTGCCTGCCCTCCCGGGTCTTACAACCTGGCTAGGGAGATGCACACCACACAAATAATTACACGCCTAGTTGTTTAAGTGTAATTGTGCTGAGTGGTAAGAATGGAAAACACAGGGACGTGAGCGCCTCTGTAAATGGGATTCTGGACTAGTTTGGGTAGGAAGGATCCAGGGAAGGTGAGGGAGGGGTGCAAAAGCCAGATCGGGTAAGCTGAGGAGAGAGTGGGAGAGAAGAGATGGAGATGGTGGGTGTTGAACACTCTTTGTAAAATTTTGGCTGGAAAGTGATGGTTCTGTTTTTAAGTTTGCACCTTTTAACCTGATGCCTGAGGTTTTCAGTGGTCACCACCACCCCCTGCCCCTGCCTCCCAATCCAGCTGTACCCACCACCCACCCACCTCCAGCCATCTTGCACCCTCTGCTCCAGTCTCATCCCCCCCACCCCCAGCCCATATGCAAAACACGTGCTCTGGGCCTTTGCTCTTCCTTGGAATTGTAATAATAATATAATTGTAATGATAATAATAACAATAATAGTAATGACTAACATTTATTGAGCTATTTATAGCACCCAAGATTTACATGTATTAGCTCATTTGATCTCCTACAGTCCCATGAAAAATATACGCTGGTGATTCCCATGTTATTCATAAGAAAACTAAGGTACAGAGATGCTAAGTAACATGCTCAAAGTGACAATGCTAGGAAGCAGCAGAGCTATGATTCAAACCTGAGCATTTGGACTCGAGAATCCACACCCCTTCATCTCTGCTCTAAAGCCTCTCCTTCCCCGAGTCAGAGCTCCAGTGCCAAGCTCCTTCGGGAAGTCTCCCGAAGCTCCTAGACCCACTTGGCTTCCCCCACTGTGCTCCACCTCAGGCCCCCATGCCCATCTCTCTCCAGTGTTCCTCTCGTGGTATTTCAGATGGTGGCAGGTCTGTCTCCCAGCCCACCAGGGGCTCTTGAGGGCAGGAACATGTCTGAGGTCTCGGCGGTGCTCAGTGTTTGTGGTTAAATGAATGAGTGATCCACGAGTGACTTCAGGCTGTTTTGATAAGTCAGCACACTTATTCCAAGTTTGTACTTCAGGTTCTGTAATCATGTCCTAGGGCTGCCGTAACAAATTACCACAAACTGGGTGCCTTGAAACCCCGGAAATTCATTCTCTCCAGCTCTGGAAGCTGGAAGTCTAAAGTTAAGGTGTTGGAGGGCTGCACCCATCAGAAGCTCGAGGGGAAGCTCCCTCCTGACCTCGCCCAGCTGCTGGGGGCTCCAGGTGCTCCTTGGCTTGTGGCCACAGCACTCCAGTCTCGGCCTCCGTCTAACTTGGCTTTCTCCTTTATAAAGACATTCATCTAAATCATTGGATTTAGGGCCCATCCTAATCCAGGATGATCTCATCTCGAGGACCTTACCTTAATTACATCTGCAAAGACCCTATTCCAAGAAGAGTCACATTCTGAGGTTCCAAGTGGACTTATCTTTTGGGGGGACCAATGTTCAACCCACTACAGGCTCAAAGTCAGGCATATCCTTGAGCCCATTTCTGAAAATTCTCTGTCTTCATGTTTTCTGCATCTTATTTTTTCAATGGTTTGGCTATAAACTTCTTAACAATTTCTCCCCTTGATTTTTTTTTTAATTCAGTTTTATTGAGATATATTCACATACCCTACAATCATCCACAGGGTAAAATCAACTGTTCCCAGTACCGTCATATAGTTGTGCATTCATCACCACGATCAATTTTTGAACATTTTCCTTATTCCGAAAGATAGAAATAAGAATAAAAGTAAAAAAGAACACCCAAAACATTCTATCCCCACCCCCCTCATCCCACCCTATTTTTCATTTAGTTTTTGTCCCCATTTTTCTACTCATCTGTCCATACACTGGATAAAGGGAGTGTGAGCCACAAGGTTTTCACAATCACATGGTCACACAGTGTAAGCTATATAGTTATACAGTCATCTTCAAGAATCAAGGTTACTGGGTTGCAGTTTGACAGTTTCAGGTATTTCCTTCTAGCTATTCTGATAACTAATAACTAATAAAGAGGATATCTATATAGCACATAAGAATGCCCTCCATAGTGACCTCTCGACTCCATTTGAAATCTCTCAGCCACTAAAACTTTATTTTGTTTCATTTCTCTTTCATCTTTTGGTCAAGAAGATTTTCTCAATCCCATGATGCCAGGTCCAGGCTCATCCCTGGGAGCCATGTTCCATGTTGCCAGGGAGATTTACACCCTTGGGAGTCATGTACCACATAGGGTTTCCCCCCTTGAATTTAATTCATTCTGGGGGAAAATGAACTCAGTCTGGGTTTATCCCAATTGGAGAAGGAGATGTTTCTCACAGACATCATGCCTCGCAGATGAATGGATTTGCCAAGCCAGTCCTGAATTTGTTTCCCTCTAGCAAGTCTTTTAAAATAAAAAGGGCTTTCCAAGCTGGTTGTACAAACTTTTTTTAGAGCAACTGATAATTTCCTATCTTGTTTTTTAAAATAAATTTAACAGTAAAAGAAAGCCTTCTGGCCAGCCTGTCTGTGTTATAAAATTCCTCAATCTTTAGCTTTGAAGAACTTCTCTTGGATTACTAGCAAACATTTATGTGTCAGGTTGTCTGGATATATTATCCCATTTCAGCCTTCCAGCCACGTGAGGAGGTGATAGGATGAAACACCTGACAGCAAGAGAAAGAGGCTCAGAGAAACCAAGTCACACATTCTCTCCACACACCTGGGAGATGGTGTGGTGGGGATCTAAGCCCTTCAGGCCGGGCCAGTGCCTGTTCAAGGGCTGGTTTTCTGCTACACCCAGCTGCTTCCTTCCCACTTATTAGCAGCTGGGACTGCTTCCAGGACCCTCCACTTTCAGTTCTGGTGCTTAACTTAACAGAAGACAAACCCTAGTTTGGCAGGAAGAACTTAGGAAAATTTGTTCTCCTCTTGTGGCCACAGATAGACAAGCCAGGGCTGAAGCTGTGTCAAAGGCACCAAGACTTAAACAGTCACCAGCAGCCGCTCCCTAACACCACGTTACACAGTCACCTCCTGATTCTAGCCTTTCCTCTTGCTACACTATAAACCTGCCCCACAAAAATACAGAGGCAGCTAAACTCCTCTGCCACTGTCTTGGTCCCTGGAAGACCCTTCCCAACTTCTCATCTTGAGCTCTTGTCACTCTTTCATATATTCATCAAATATTTACAGAGTGCCTTTTGTGTGTCAGGCACTGTTCTAGACTTTTAATACTACAGCAGTGAGCAAAGTACATCAAGACTCTGACCTCAGACAGCTCAAGTGCTGGAGAGAGACCATACATAAACAAATGAGTATATTAAATGTCTATCCAGAGTGGTAAATGCTACAAAGAAAAAATAAAATATCCTATTTTTAGGATGCAGGGTGCTATTTTTAGTGGAGTTGTCAGAAGCGTCTCTCTGAGGAGGTGACATTTGAGTGGAGACCTATAGCTGGAGGGTGCAGCATGCATATACCTTAGGGAAGAATGTTCCAGAAAGAGAAAACAGCTTGTGCAAAGGTCCTGAGGTGGAAATGTGCTTGTTTGCCCAAGAAACAGCCAGGAGAGTCATCTCATGATCTTCATCATCCTCCCATCAGCACTGGGTGGAATAGATTCTCCCCCAGTTCAGACCCAGTAGAAGTTGGTCATCAAACAAGTAACCAGAACTGCTAGATTCTACAGTACAACAAAGGGAACATGATAATCATTCTAAGGCAATACGTCAACAGACTGTCAGTTTGATAGACTAGCTGTTAGGATATTTATGCTGCTTCACAAACTACTCCAAATCTCAGTGGCTTAAAACTACAACCACTTATTAATTTCTCACTAGTCTGCAGGTCAGCCAGGTTATTCTTCTTGCTGGACTCATTTATGAGTCTTTGTTCAGTTGCATGTTGGGGAGGCAGCTAAGTTAATTGTAGTTGGGTTCTCTCACATTTTTAGGGGTTGGTTTATTGTCAACTGGTCTGCAGAAAGTGACTGCAGAATGTGCAGAAACTCCAAGAAACAAAAGAATCTGGACTAGCAAGTTATTTCGCTGTTTATGCATAATTTGTTTCATTCCCAAAAGATTTGGGGCAGTGTATGAAAATATGTTCATTACACCAGTGTAAAAGGGAACACGAAAGTGAGGGGGGAGGAAAATAAAGAATGCAGGTCCTTATGTGCAGGTGGGCTGCAAATTTGGTTCTGAGCTTCCTAGTAGCAAATGCAAAGTAGGAAATATACTTAGGTTGTATATCTGTTGACCTGTCTTTTGTCCCTGGGGGGTGCAAATCATGAACGTTTTTCACTAGAAGCTTTGAAGGGTATTTCGGCATTCAGCAAGGTTTGTGTCCTTGCCCATCAGCCCCTGGGTGATAATTTTAGAGAGTACCTCTCACATTATGGCTAGACTGCGAGCTCTATGAGGGCAGGGACCTATGTATCTTGTGCACCACCATGTCCCTCCCTAGCAGTGCCTGATAAAGAGCAGACGGTGAGTAATATGCTAAATGGTTAAGCCCTCTGTAGTCAGAAGAACTGAATGTTCAATTCCCAACTCCATTTTTTAGGATCCGTGTGACCTTAGGCAAGTTATTGAATATCTCCTAGTTTCAGTTGTTTCTCTATCAAATAGAGATAATAGAAAATATTCTATGGTACTTTCTCTGTACCAGATATCGTTCTGACTGTTTTACACCTATCAACTCATTTAATCCTCATACAGCTCTGTGAGGTAGGCACTATTAATATTCCCATTTACAAATGGGGAAACTAAGTCACAGAATGGTTAGGTTCACTTGCCTAAGGCCACACAAATAGTAAGTGATGTGATCAGGATTTAAACCCAGGCCATTTGTACCCAGAGCCTTTGCATTAACTCTTATGTTAGGCTGTCTCCCTAGAAAGTGTTACATTCCCTCTCCTAATGTGTGACTGTGGGGAGTAAAATAAATTTAAATTTAAATTTAAATTTAAATTTAAATATGTGAAGTGCTTGGCACAGTGCCTGGAACATACTTAGTCCTCCTTCTCCGTCATTATCAACACCATCATCGGGGTTTCTGTGGATGAATGCAGATGGCTGTCTTACTTGGTTTTCTCTTTGTGGGTAAATTGCCTCCCTGTGCCCAGAGGAGAGTGACAGGATGCCAGGGCATTACATTTGCAAGGGACCATCCCAGTTTCTGCCCTTCGGAAATATGCCTCTGATCACCCCCATCAGAGACAGATTGCCCAAAGTGGCTGGCCCAGGGTCAAACCCAGAGGGACGTCCTTATAGTTTATGTCCTGAATGACCTAACTAATATATTGTCTGTCTCCAGCCACACGAGATTTTGGAAAGATGATCTCCAAGACTGTTTGAGCCCACACATTAAATAAACAAAATTGCACATTTGTGGGGTTAGGGTATTTATCAGGCACTTACTACAGTCCAGAGCCTTTAAATCTATCTTGTGTAATCACCCCCAATAAACCCATAGCTATTTTAATCCCCTTTGCAGATGTGGAAGCTCACTCAGGATTTGGGAAGTCACTGGTTCAGGATGTACAAAGACCAATGGTAGGACCAGAGATTGACTCTCTGGGTCCTGGTCATCTCCGAGCCACGACCCCATCCCATGGCCAGGCCAGTCCCAAGTTGGAGAGATCATATAGGGATGGTAATGTGGACACTCAAAGGCCTCAGTTCATCCTCTTTTTGAGAATGTGAATGGACTTGCCCCTTAGACCAATGCACAGCCTATCCCCAAAGGAATAGAAATTCGGGGAGACTGTGACCCCCTAAAGCCCATGGTGGATCCTGACACACGGTCACCTGCTTTCCAGGGAAATCATTTCCTTTAGGTCCAGTAAGTTGTCCTAGTTGAACCTCAGTGCCCTCTGTCTTTATGCTTAGGTCTTAATTATCCGACCCTTGGCACAAATAATGGGAATTGAGGAGTAATCCAAAACTCAGGCCTGCGTCTGACACTAACATGATGCTGGGCCCTCCAAATGACCTAGCCGATTTTTGTACAAAACAATAATACCTCAGAGTATGTGCACAGCTCATATAGAGTACTCAAAAAGGGGAAAAAAAAAAAAAAAAAGAACCCTTAGTTTTGCATAATAGATCAATTATAGATTTCCCAAATCTCTGTAGTCTAGCTTTTAAAGCTTCTTTGAGCAATTATATTTCCACATTTAAATTTATTATCCTCTAAAAGGAGGAGGAATAACTCTAAGGGAAATTGTTTATTCTTGTGATAAATCATAAATCATAAATTGTTTATCTTGTGATAAGTCCAAGCTGGATTTGTACACATTAACTCATTTTTATTTCAGTTAATGTATGCTGAGCACCTACTGTTTGCTTAGCCCATGCAAAATACTTTGGTACACATTGTCTCATTTCATGCTCCCCCTTCCAAAACCCTGTGAGGGAGACAAGGCCATTACCATTATCCACATTTCACAAAAGAGGAAACTGAGATTCAGAGAGGCCCAAGGTCAACCACAGATAGAAAGCGGCAGAGCCAGGACTCCAGCTTGGGTTCCAGACTCCAAGTCCCACTTGCTTGTGCCTCAACCACCATGTGACGCAACATTTTAAGTTATGGGTTTGGGTTAAGAATTTACTGCAGACAATACTAATACCAAGAAAAGCAATCCCTTGAAAATGCTTAAGAAACCTTTGTACTATTAATCAGATAACCTCATCCTTCCCATCTAAGGGGAAGGAGCTCAGCTCACAGGTATCCCTTGCTGCAAAGCCCTCCTGACCATCAGCACCTCCTCCCCTCCCCCAAGCAGAGGGCCTCGTTACCCTGCACCTTGGGTCAGTTAGACTGGGACTTGACTACCTGGTACCTTTTGCAGTGGGGTTCTTCAAGGGCAAATAAGTTCCTGGATTAGGGTCAAGGGTATCAGATGAGGGGTTGGCCCAAGGTTCATTGCCATGGCCATGGCTCCTTTACTTGGCCTCTGACTAAATGTCTTGGCAGGTGAGCAAACAGGAAATAGCAAGAGTGACTCGGTGCCTCCTCTGCCTCCTCGCTTGGGGGAACAGGAGGAGGACGAGGCTGTGGAGGGAAACGGGGCCTGCAGGAGGCCAGCCTGGGGTGATGGGCATTTCTGGGAGGGGCTTGTCTTCCCTGAAAGGCTGAGGGCTCCTGAAGCACAGGGACCACCTCTCAGTCATCTCGACACCCAGTGCGGAGCCCAGCCCAGCACCAGGTAGAGCCAGAATAGGGTGACTGTACTGTCTGTCCACTTCATGCCAGCCCGTGTGCCGGCACAGCCAGCAGTGGTTTTCAAAGTGCTCATCACAGCCATTAGCAGGTCATGAAATCATCTTCAGTGCTGTAGCTGGTGTTTTTTATTAATAAAAAGAAGAGAAAAGAAGTGAAAAAAACTGATAATGCGTCACATGTATCAAGGATCAATATTATTTTCCATGAAATTTTTGGTGTGGAAAATATGAAGAGTGTGTGTGTGTGTGTGTGTGTGTGTGTGTGTGTGTGTCCTGGGTCATGATATCAAATGCATGTCTTAACTCTGAGTCATGATCAAAAACCTTTGAAATGCAATGGTTAGAGAACAACGTTAGAAAGAAACCGACTTGACTAGTTTCCTGAATATGGGAACGTTAAAATCTAATGTTCGTTGGTGTTATTCATCCTTGTATTCATTATTCATCCCCAAAACATTTATCATAGTTGGCTTCCTCATTGTGTTGGCCTCCCCTAAGTGTGCAAGGTAAAACATTCAGGAAAAAGTGAGTGGCTCATTGTGGCTGGAGCCACTAATCAGGCAGCAGGAGCCAGCAGAGAATCTAATGTCGCTATGTGACAGAGCCACCCCGCACCTGCTCATCTTCAGAGGAGAAACCTTTGCTTCTTGAGTTTTTGTGGTTTGAGCGGTGTGAGGGGCTGAGTCGAACTACTGACCTTCATATTGTGCCAGCCTCCCTTCACCCTACCAGGTGGTTGAATATAATTCAGCACCCATATATTTGATACTGTTTTCTTATTCTGAAATTATTTTGTCAATGCCACTCTTGTCTCTTCAGTTAGTGAATGAACTGCTTGAATATGTCTTCTGCTTCCTTGGCGTCTCCAAAGTGCCTGGTAGGGTTGGGAACACAATGGGCACTCAATAAGTGCTTCATATTCATTGACATCTGCTCATTCTTCAGGTCCCAGCTTAGACATCACGCCATTCCTAATCTTCTCCTACCCTAGAGCATTTATCATAAGGTTTTGAAACTACGTGTCTCCTTCACTTAGACCATGAACTCAATGAGGACAGGGCTATGTGATTTCTGTTCATCACCTGGTCCTCAGGTTCTACAGCACAAGGCGTGCCTTATTCTTTGTATCCCTAGAATTTCCTCATGGTTGGTGTATCTGTTAGCTGTCCCCATAATAATGCTGAGTAACAACCTCGTTTTCTCAGTGGCATACAGAGTAGACATTTGCTTCTCAGATACCTGAGTCCATTGGGGTGACTCTAAGCTGCAGGTTGGTTCTGGGTCTGCTCTATGTGTCTGTCACTCTCCCAGGACCAGCAGGCTAGCTGGGGCATGTTCTTCTCAAGTCAATGGTGGAGGTATAAGAGAACAAGTTCAACTGCATAAGTGCTTGTCAGGCCTTTGGTTCCTTCGTGTCCATTAACATACCGTTGGCCAAAGCAAGTCAAGTCCAAAGTCAAGGATTAGGGAAATACACTCTTTCTATGGAAGTTGTGTGGTGGCGGAAAGATTGAATATTACTGGGTAATCCACCAAAGTAAGTTCTCCGATTCTTGGTAAATATTTATGGAATGGAAAGGAAGAGAAGAGAATAATTGGATTCCAGGAATTTCCCATGGGTATTCACTGTACAAGTCACAAAAGTCCACGGGGACTCTTTTACCTCCTGGTATATGGCCGTATAGAGAAAGCCAGAAGCCTTGTCTAACAGATAATGTCCCAACCACCTGGAGTTAAATTTGTCAGGCAAGTAAAACAAGCCCTTAGAAGCGATTGCCAGCAGAGACTCTTCCTCCGGGGCGGTTAGGAACCACAGCTTCCCTTGGGAAGGGAAAATGAGGGCAGTGACCACTGGGTTCACAGACATCATCTCAGAGTGGATAGAATCCCTACCAGGCTTCAGGAGAGGATTTTGCTTTGTGTCCTTTGGAAATGTGCGTGAACAGACAAATGCCCAAACATTTGTTAAAATCTGTATGGCAGGACTTTGAGGAGACCTTTAGAAAGAGCTAGAAGGACATCCATTTCCAAAAGGAGCCCAGAAGCGTCTGTTCCCCTGTTGGGCTTTGCAGCACTGGCTCTGGCCCAGTTGGAGGTTGTATGAGGTTTTGTGCCCCTCTCTTGTTTACTCGAAAATGACTCCTTTCATTTTCTCTCTCCCTCTGGACTGCAGGGGTGCTCTGCCTGCCAGACAGCCTGAATCTTCACCGAGATCCGCAGAGGTCAAACAAGCCAGGGGAGCTGCCCATGTTCAGCCAGTCGGAGTTGCGGACCATCGAGCAGTCCTTGCTGGCCACCCGGGTGGGGAGCATCGCAGAGCTGAGTAAGTACAAATGTCCTGCAGCCCTCGCGCCTCATCACGCAGCCTCCCGCTCCCCAGGCAGGCCACAGGGCACAGCGCCTTGTGATCAGCCAGGCGACATCTTTTATTGAGCACCTGCTGTGTGCACCAGGCAGTGCTGATGGTTGTGGGAAAGGCGCAGACTCTTGAGTTGACCGGACCTGGTACATTTCCTGGTTCTCCCACTGACGTAGTCAAGTTTCCAGCCTTTTCTGAATCTCAGTTTCCTTTTCCATAAAATAGAGCAAATAATAGCACCTAACACATAGTGTAGCTGTGGTGATGCAATGAGCTGATGCCCATAAAGGGGTTTCCCACGGCATGTGGCACACAGCAGATGCTCTATAAATGGTGGCTGTCCACTGCTGATTTCCACAGTGGGAAACCTTTCCCCTAGCCACCTGTGTTCCCGGGCAGCTTCAGGTGGCTGCCCATGGATACGGATACAGTTAGTAATGATGGCTATTTTGGAATTTTTTTCTTTTTTTTTTTTTTTTTGTCTTTTAATCTAGAAATTTTAATTTTCCACTAACAGAAATGCGTGCCCTGGATGTAACACTTTGAGCAGACCAGGGTATCTTTCTCAAAACCAAAGAAGCCAACAGTCCTGTGTCACAAGCTTCTCCAGCTTGGGTGAGACCCTGCTTTTGGTCTTGGCCCTTCCCCTGCTGTGAGTGCAGGACATGGCTCAGCAGCTGCGGAGAACCTGGCTGGCAGGCCCACATCACAAAACTTCTCAGGGTCGGCAGTTTACATTCAAGACCCCTAGAAAGAGGAGAGTAGAATTTTTCCAAGACACAAATAACCATATTTTTGGCCCCAAACACCCAGATGAAGCCTGAGATCATGGTGTTTGTTGCCCTGGGCTGGGGCCGGGTTTGTTTCAGGAAAGACGAAGGAAAACTAGTTCACCATCAACAGCAACCACCACGACTGCAACAAAATAAGACAATACCAACCTGCCAAAAAAAAAAAAAAAAAAAAAAGGTAGTTTTTGAGCATCCTAGTGCATTGTTACCATTAGTGCATCGTTACCCGTAGTTGAACAGCAACTACAACACCACCCAGTGGCTTATTTTATTTGAGGTGGAGAATAGGAAGGGAGAATAAGCAGAAAGATTCATAAAATATTCTCAAATGTGTCTTAAAAGTGTAATGTATGGATGGTTAATACCCAGTGATGGCTTTTTTTATGAGGTCCCAGCACTTCACATGTATTATCTGTAATCATTACATACTATTGTCCCCATTTCACAGCATGTGAAATTTAAGACTGAGTTTGGTAAAAATGAATTGCCTAAATCCATCCACCAAGAAGTGGCAGAGCTGGCATTCAAACCCCAACTGCCTGACTCCAAAACCCTGTTTTTTTTTCCCCTCCCACCACAGTGCACAGACTTATTCGGCAAACCAGTACAGGAGGCCCAAGATCTTGGAAACCGAATGGTGCACTTAAAAAATGAGGCACAAGGAATGAGATCTTCTATCTGCAGCCTTACCCTCTCCCCTGAGCTCCAGGCTTGTCATCCAGCAACCTTCTTGGCATCTCCCTTGGAGGTCTAATTGACAGCCCACACCTGACATGCCCAAATCTGAAGCCCGGATCTTCCTTGCCCCTACTGCCATCTGCCCCATTTCCAAAAATGGCAAGTCCGTTCTTCCAGTTGCTCAGGCCAAAATCCTTGCTGGCATTCTCTATCCCTCTCTCAGGAAATATGTTGAATGAATGAGGCAGAAAGATGGAGAGACAGGAGAGTCAGGGTTGGGGTGTCCCAAATTTGGGCAATGATTTGCCATGCTTGCCCACCCCCTAATTCAGGGCTACGCTCTTGAGTCTGGCCAGCCAGGGGAACATAAAACTGTATTTACTTATGATCCAATTGATTGTCAAATGACTCAGCCGTGTAGTAGTTCTAGAAAAATTGAAGCATTGATCTCAGAAATGCTAGATCATGTTGAAGTATGACTTGGTATTGAAATTCCAGCAAGTCCTGAACTAAGAAAGGATTCAGGACCCAGAAAGCAACTTATGCCTCCTCTCAAAGGAATTTCCTGTATACCCAGGATGGGCATCTCTACTTAGTGCATGGCATAGCATCTCTGGGAAGAGAAGCAGTAGCAATTCAAGCCAGAGGAGGTCCCCTTGGACCACTAGAGAGGTACTTCCTGGCATCTAAATCTGGAAATTGCACTTCCAATCTCTTCAAAGCCCTGAAATCAAGAGTTACTTCTAGTCACAGGGTCTTCAGCTACCGGTCTTATAATTGCTCTCAAACTTTTTGGGTGCCACAAACCCTTTTGGCAGTCGGGTAAAGCCGATGGACCCTGTCTCAGAATAATATTTTTAAATGCATAAAATAGAGCACCTAGCATTACAGAGGAAGCCAATTATTAGAATTCAGTTATCAAACTATTTTTTAATCAAAATCTTGGTACAGTAATTATATGCTTTTTAAATGGCACATTATATAACGAGGTTGAGCAGCAGGTCTGATAACACCCATGATTTTGAGGTAGGTATGAGTGTCAGTGATATTTTGAGACATCTGCGACAATTGGAATGGGATAAGAAAATATCTGCATTTTAACAAGCTCCCAGGGGATTCAGATGCAGCGGGTCCAGGCCGCACCCTTGGGGAAACACTCACTCTAAGAAGAAATGCCACATCGCTGGGGACTCGGCTAATTTCCATGGCCTGCCCGTGTCCTCTTGGGACTTAGGATCTTGCTGAAACAGAGTTGGGGCATGTTTGTGTTGGCATAACCTGGGAAGAGCCGACACCAGATGGCCCTCACCCTCTCCCCTAGGGTCTCAAAGGCTTGTCCTGGGAAAACTTAGAGGCCCCTCCCAGCCTCTGGCACCTGGGATAGAGCCCTGCTCAGAGCTGGCACTCCCTTCGAAGAAAGAATTTGCTAAACAAATCCGCACTTGACCCAAGCAGACAGCCTGCAGGAGCTGCTTGCTTGCTGCATAAATTTCTTTTAAGGACAGTTTGCTCTGTAAATTAAATGCTGTCATTGTGGTTGAATGTTGACTTTCGCATATGAATTGTTGGCACACAAATGGGTGTTGCTAATTACCAACGAGTTTTGTACATTCATTAAGTCAGCCTAGTAGAATTTGTGTGGAAGCATTTGATAAGTCACGTCGGAGACTGAAGGTAATAAAATTGCCTTCTCTTCTGATCTGACTGTAATTTAGATGGGCTGGCTCTGTGATCTGAATCAATACACCCTTGCTCTTTCTGGGTACATACAGAAGCTGTTCTTCATATTCATTGGCTCCTCTGCTGGTGTGGAGTCTAGAAACCACTGTTTTTCCAGGGAAGGTGAGATGAAGAGGGTTTGTTCCTTGCCATTCCTGCTTTTCTAGAAAGAGAGAGATGGCTGGTCAGGGTTGAGGACAGCGCCTCTGACAGTGACCAACAACAACGATAGCAGCTCGTGTTTATATGGAATTAGAGAACTGTGCTAAATGTACTATTACCTCCATTTTGTGATATGGGAATAGAGGCAAGAAGAGGTTCAACAACTTGCTCAAGATCAAGCACACCTATGAGTTGACAAGCTGCAATTTGATCTTTTTAAGGCAAATCTTCACACCTAACCGTCAAACTCCCCTCCCTTCTGGGAAGCCCAGCAGATGTTTCCCCTCTACGCCTGCGAGGCCCATTCATAAGTTGGTTAGGTCTGTGTCCTACAACCCTGAGGATGTGTGATTTTTCTGCAGGATGCATCATGGATGCTCTCCTCTATACTACACTGGAGATAGGAAATTTCCCAAAGGTTCCCAAGTAACCCACCAAGTACCTGAGTGGGGAGCCATCCTTGCAGGCTGATATTCTCCCTGTAACCCCTGCCTGTTTCCTCAAGGCATTGAATTAAAATCCAGAACTGCCTTGATCAACCCCATGTCTGGATCACTTATCTTTGTCCAGCTGGGGTAAAAATACATGCACTATTTATAGAGCGCCTACTATGTGCTACATAGTACATTGAAATATTGATAAAAATAAAGTATTTTTATCCCCATTTCACAGATGAGAAAACTGAGACTTAGAAGGATAAATGTCTTGCCCATGGCCACATAGCTAGTAAGTTACAGAGTCATAATTCAAACCCAGTTTTTTTTTTTTTTTCTTTTCCACGCTGTTATGCTGTGTTCAATTCAGCTTTGTCTTCTGAGCACCTAATGCATCCCCCACAGCTCAGGAAATATCTGTTGAATGTCAAATGAATAAATGAATGCCCTGAAGTGAAACAAAAATTGAAGGAAATGCTGTATGTGAGTGGGACCCCTGCTGAAACCCCAGTCAAACATTAAATTTTCTGTTAAACTGAAATTTGAACTCAGGGACCTAGAAATGAACCTATAAATGTTCTAAAATATTTGAATGGGAAGCTAAATCAAGGTACCACATAGGTCCTCTAGTTGACACAGGCTGGTAATTCTTTCGTGCTGAGCACTAGGAAATTCTCAAGTCAAAGTGCTCAAACTTCACGGTTGAATTGGAGTCTGGCTGGGAAGTCCAGGTCTCCTTCCCCATATCAGGGAATCTCCCCCACTGAGGCCTTGGGGAAAGCAAAGGCCCTGGCTTCTCCCATTTTTGGACCAAATCATCTCTGCAGTTGGTCCCGTCCAACTCCATTTTGTGTCTTCTGAGATCTTGTGTTGCCTCTTCCACCTGTCACCCCAACCCTGCCCTCGAGCTCCCAATGAACCCCTTGTCTGACAGTCATTAATTGTGGTGCTTGCTTTTTTGCTTAAAGGAATAAAATGAGGGCTCCATTGTAAAATGCCTCTTCCTGTTGTCATTTCACAATGACCTATGAACTTGTTCCCACTAAATGAGGCAGGCAACGTAAGGCCATTAATTTGCAACTGTACATTAAGGAGGTTATGAGTTGTCTCTTCCTCAACTTCACCAGGAAAAAAAAAACAGTCCTTATGCTTGGACAGCGGAGGTAGTTCTCCCCTGTCTTCCTGCCTCCAATCCCTAAAGTATACCTGTAATGTTTTCCGATGGCTGTTGGTGTTTCTGAAACGCTCCACTCAGCTCTGCCGCAGGGTCTTGGCACTGCTCCTCCTTCTGCCTGGAAAGCTCTTCTGATAGTCACAGGATCCTCCCTCACTTGACTTGGGCCTCTGCTCAAACATCACCGCCTTAGAGAGGTCCTCCTGGGACCCCCACCACTCTCTGTACCCTCTTCCCACCTGAATTTTTCTCCACGGCACTTATTACCACCTGACCTACTATGTACACGTTTCTTTGTTTATTGTCTGTCTCTCCCACCAAGACTATAAATCCATGAGAGCTGGGACTTACTTTTTAAACATTGCTGTATTCCCAATGCCTATGTATGCAGCACACAGTAGGACTCAATAAGTATTTTGTGGCTTGACTGATTGATTAAACACATGATTCCTGCTGAATCCGAGAGTTCAGGCTTCCTTCTGTTTGAATTTGAAGGCGTTGTTCCACCTCTGTTCCTCCATCTCTCCTCCTTGAAAACAAATCTCTCATTACTCTCTACCTAATGTCCTGCATTATACGAGGCCTTTCTTTTGCAAAGAGAAAGGTTTTGGTGAGGCGAGTTAAACAGCAGTTTATGAAGCTGGAGAGAGCCTCAGTTTCCTCATCTGTGCTGTGCGGCTCAGGGCAAGTGGCTCATTCACTTGGATCCCCACTTTTATCATCTGGAAATGAGGGTGATGATACCTCCTGCCCTGGGGTTTGGGGAGATTTTGAGATTGTATCATAGTAATTGGTAGCTGACTGTGGATGAAATGAAGAGAAAGGAAGTGAAGGTGCTATCTCAGCATGGGTTTGGGCAGAAGGAGCCCACCATTGGAATGTATGACACGTTGTCCCATGGTGATGACACAAGGCACAAAGGAGCATGAGTCAGACGGGTAGAGCTGTGATTCCCACAAGGTGACATGGAAGAAGGTTGGAGGTGATGTGCAAAACACTTTCTATTTTTAAGTGCTGTGTATTTACTCTGAGTTTAAGATAAATATTGGTTTTCCATTTGTAGCACCGATATGAAGTTTCCTTTTCAAAGGAATTTATTTGCATGAAAGAATGAGCCAATTTAAAGAAAAATAGTAAGAAAATAAATTGTACCGGTGGCACACAGGTATAAGAGAACTGTGCCAGTTTGAATGTATTGTGTCCCCCAAACGCCATTATCTTTGATGTAGTCTTGTGGGGCAGACGTTTTGGTGCTGATTAGATTTGCTTGGAATGAGCCCCACCCAGCTGTGGGTGATGACTCTGATGAGATATTCCCATGGAGGCATGGCCCCACCCCTTCAGGGTGGGCCTTGATCAGTGGAGCCATATAAATGAGCTGACTCAAAGAGAAGGAACTCAGTGCAGCTGGGAGTGACATTTTGAAGAGCAGCAAGCTTGCTAGAGAGGAACATCCTGGGAGAAAGCCATTTTGAAACCAGAACTTTGGAGCAGACACCAGCCACGTGCCTTCTCAGCTAACAGAGGTTTTCCGGACACCATTGGCCATCCTCCAGTGAGGGTACCTGATTACTGATGTGTTACCTTGGACACTTTATGGCCTTAAGACTATAACTGTGTAGCCAAATAAACCCCTTTTTATAAAAGCCAATCCATCTCTGGTGTTTTGCATTCCGTGGCATTAGCAAACTAGAACAAGAACTCATGAGGATGATTCCCAAATGGCTGACATTTGGGAAACCTGGTTATTAGTGGATTGGCAATTAAGTTCCCAGAACCCAATACCAGCTCCCCAAACTCAGAGAAGCTGATGACAAGTGGATTTGTTGTTTTGGGTTCCTGATGCTAAAAGGGGAAGGCAGAAGGTAGCACATACATAAAGCAGAGTTTAAATTAGAGCTAGAGATAGCAGGAACCCCTGTGCCAATCCTGTCTCCTAGGGCCAGTCCTCCTCAGAGACATCCTTGAGGCCTCAAAGGACTAGGCTGATAATGATGGTGGGTGGTGATGATGCTGATGAGATGATGGTGATGATGATGGGGTGATGATGGCAGTGATGATGGTGATGATAGTGATGTTGATGATAATGGTGGTGATGGTGATGGCAGTGATGATGTTGATGATAATGGTGGTGATGGTGATGGCAGTGATGATGGTGATGATAGTTATGTTGATGATAATGGTGGTGTGGTGATGGCAGTGATGATGGTGATGATAGTGATGTTGATAATGGTGGTGATGGTGATGGCAGTGATGATGGGGTGATGATGCTGATGATGGTGATGGTGATGGTAGTGATGATGGTGATGACACAAAGAAGAATAGAGTTGAATACTTATTAAGCACTTACAATGTGTCAGACCCTGTGCCAACTGCTTTGTGGTTATACACATCACCTCATTTAATACTTTGAGACAGGTACTATTATTAGCCAAATTTTACAGATGGAAAAAGTTTAGGCACTATATATATATGTATTCATAATTCATTGAATCCATTAGGTCATAATCATCCCCATTTCAGAGAGAGTAAATAACACTCAAGTTCACACAGCTAGTTACTAGTAGGTTGAAAGCTCAGACTCAGGCAATATTTGGCTAGAGAGCATTCTTCTAACCACCCTGCTACACTGCCTCTCCAGGAACAAGACAATATATGAGGCATGGTCTCTGTCCTTGAGGCTCAGGGTCTAGTAGGGGTAGCAGATGTGGACAATTAACTGTGAACATGACAAAATTAAACGAGTAACATGTTAGATTCTATTAGCAGGTGTTGGTACACAGGAGAATCAGGGGTTGATTTAAACTGGAGATATCCTGGAGGGCTCCATGGAAAAGGTGGCATTTGAGCACAGCCTTGAAGGTCTTCAGTATGCAGGAAAGAACAGTTCAAGGAGAGAGAGCAGCGTGGGCAAAACCAGGAAACCTGATGGTATAGGTGAACTGAATGATGCCCTGAGGAGATAATCAGCCCAACCAAGGCAGAAGGAACCCACCCACCCATCAAGCTTTCTGGAGCCCTGGACAAGGAAAGAGGTGGTGTAGGGGCCCAAAACCTAGATCCTCCTCTCTTCTCCACTCCCTTTTTATTTTTCTTGTGATTTTTTTAATGGGGACCTTCAAGGGAGATAGATAGACAGAAAGATGAGTGTACTCCAGCCTTAACCTAGATGGAAGAATCAAGAAAGTAAATACCAGCTTGGCACACCTACCTTTCTGATAATACAAGTAGCTCATGCCATAATTCAAAATTCAGAACATGCAAAAGAATTGGGAAGGCTTGTCACCCACAATCCCACTAGGCAGAGAAATGCTTGGCCAACACTTTGGTTTATTTTTTCCGGTATTTACTTAGTGCCTAGTTTTTAATATAATCCTGATCACACTGTGTGCAATTTTGAATTCCACTTTTTTCCCCACTTAACATGGGGATTTTTTTTCACTATATTCCAGCTCTATGTAAACGTTTTTAATGGCTGCATAAGTTCATTATTTTATCATTTAGATGTACCAGAATGTATTTAGACACTCTTGTTGCTGCATATTTGTTTCCTTTTCAAATTTTGGATCCCATAAGTAAGATTTGTGTGAAAATTCTTGTGCTTGTAGATTTTAGTCTAGACTAGACTGATGTGAGTGGCTAGAAGCTTTGTTTATTTCTCCCTCCTAGGGAGTGAGTGAGGTCCCTAAAAGATGAGAAGGTGGAGAGAAAAGGGGAGAAGCAGCTAAGGAGCCAAATGTACCCAAAGGGATACCTGGAGTGAGCAGCTTTGCAGCATGGATTCCCAAAAAAAGTCAAGCCTAACGATGAAGCAACGAATCTGGTGCCCAGGGGCCAGGCCACAGGCAGACTGTCCCTCCACGTCCAGAAGTAGGGAAGGGCAGGCAGGCCACGAGCCTAAGGCCACTGCTTCTTTAGTGCCACAATTGTCCTGGCACTTTCACACTTTGCATTTAACCCTCAAATCACCCGAGAGGTGGGTATTATCCCTCCCGAAGAGGTGAAATGACTTGCCCATGTTTACACAGAGAAGTGGTGAACCTGGGATTTGAACTTTTTCCCTGCTTTCGCCCTAACTTTGAGCAGTGAGTCTCAATATTTTCCATCTGTTGATGCCCTTAGAGGTCTTCCCTGCCCACCAGCCTCAAGAAGATAATTCCTTTCTGTTTTAGTCTCCTAGGGCTGCTACCAGGTACTGCAGGCTGGGTGACTTCAAATGACAGCAATATATTCTCTCAGTTCTGGAGCCAGAAGTCTGAAATCAAGGTGTCAGCAGGGACGTGCTCCCTCTGTAGGCTCCAGGGAGAATCCTTCCTGGCCTCCTCCTGGCTGCTGGTGGTTGCCGACAAGCCCTGGAGTTCCTTGGCTTGTAGCTGCATCACTCCAATCCCTGCCTCCGTCTTCCTGTGCCCCCCTTGCCTCTCTCTGCATCTCTGATGCCATCTCTGCCTCTTATGAGGACACCACTCCCACTGGATGAGGCCCACCCTAATCCAGTCTGACCTCAGCTTAACCTCCTACACCTGCATGGGCACTGTTCCCAAATGAGGTCACGATCACAGGGAGCTCAGCACATCATTTTGACAGACATGTTGCAATCCCCAACACTTGCCCTGATTCTTTCTTTAATTCCTTGGATGTATTTTCTGCTGTGGGAAATGGCGAGAAGAGGGGCAGGCTCTGGGCTAGGCGTGGTAGGGTGCAGAAGGGTGCCATGAAGCAAGCCCCCCACTGCTGACCATTCAGTCCCTGCATCTGCTGCTCAGGTATTGAGTTTAGTGGATTTAATTCTGGTTCAGTTGCTCTGATAAGGCCCTAGACTCAGATGACATGGGGTTTCCTTTGTTCTGACAACTCCTCTCAGCAATAGTGGCCGCATGGAATCTTGTCTCGGGGAGGATTTTCGGGTTGCAGCTACGCTTAGTGTGAAAGGGCTCTGTGATTGAGTGACCATGTCTGCTGTAGACATGGACTACGCCAGACCCTGCCAGGGCCTGGGAGCTGTGTCTCCATCCCACCAGGGGCTGGCAAAGTGTCAGAGATCTTGGATGAGTGTCTCCCAAACTGTGTAACATATTCCACTTTGCATGGGATGCCTCTGAGGGGGACAGGGGCAGTACTAGTTAAATACCATTGCTCCAAGAGTGAGTCTTTTAAATTCTCTTTTAACCCAATTACTTTGAGAAGAAAGACTCCATTTGATGTGAGCCGCTAACGTCTCTCTAACAGTTTTGTTATTTCTAACAAAAGAAAGCAGGGCTGTAATTCAGCTATAAATTAATTACACTGCTTTGTTTTCATCATGTTTACTTTAACAGTGCCTTTTATTTATGGCAGGTGATACTGATTTCCCATTTATGGTAATGGCATAAAGCTTTCTTTTTAGATATACGTATTTAAGTAATACAAAATGAGACCACTTAAAGTAAGAAAGTAATGGTACAGGTGGTACTTGGATACAGCTATACTCGTGAAGGTAGCATCCAAATGACCCAAGTTTGGGAAACACCATCTTAGCCAGAAAAATCAGGGCTTCCAGGCCCAGGCAGCCTTCCCACAGAAAGATCCTCACTATGCAGCCAACTGGGGAGCATGCAGGTTTGGTTTGATCAAGGGGAAGGATGGTTTCCTTTTAAGAAGGCAGGATGCTCCCAGGATGTGTTAGTGCTGAGACAGGTCAGACTGAGCCCCCTGTCCTGGAGGAGTGTGGCTGAGCACAGGAACTCTGGAGCCAGGATGCCTGGGTTCAAATCCTGGCTCCACCACTGATTGCTGTGTGACCTTAGGAAGTCATTTTCCTCATCTGTAATATGAAATTATAGTGGTTCCTACTCCATAGGGCTGTTGTGAGGATTAAATGAATTAAAGTGCTTTGAGCCATGCCTGGCACTATAGTAAGCACCACTTAAGAGTAAATCATTATTAGTAAGACTAACGAGGCAAAGGGCAATGCTAACACAAATCCCTAAGTGCCGTGATAGAGAACGTTCAGGATAATAACAGACACAGGGAAGAGATGGATGTTCCAGGGTAGTTTCCTGGAGGAATTAATATATAAGCAGATCTCTGCAGGATTGGTGGGATTTAACCTGGAGAAGAGGAGAGTGAGAATGTTCTGGATAGAGGGAATAGCATGTGCCACATCTCAGAGGCAAAGGAGAGTATATAGCCCATTCTTGTGACTGCAAGTAAAGCAGTATGGCTGCTGCATAGACCGACAGAAGCAAAGAAGGTGGTAAGCAGGAGCCAGCACAGAGGGTTTGCTGGGCCTTGTTGGAAACACTGGGTTCCGAGAGCAGGAATGAAATATCTTAGCAGCCCACCGCGCTTGAAACAGCGCCCCAAACGTGGGAAGCCCTTGACAGTCACGTGGTCAGTAGACAAATGCCTTCCTCTCTGCTTGACTGTGACCTGGAGGTCCGCAGGACCAGTCCCCTTAAAGGAGGGACTCCAAGGATCAGAAAGTCTGCAGAGATCTTCAGGTACATCCTCTCTGCAAGTGTTGGCTGCCCGGACGATCTGAAATCTTACTTCTGTCCACAGGTGACCTGGTGTCCCGAGCAATGCATCACCTGCAGCCCCTCAACGCCAAGCACCACGGCAACGGCACCCCCCTGCATCACAAGCAGGGGGCGCTCTACTGGGAGCCCGAGGCCCTGTACACCCTTTGCTACTTCATGCACTGCCCGCAAATGGAATGGGAAAACCCCAACGTGGAGCCATCCAAGGTCAACCTCCAGGTGGAAAGGTAAGACTTGCCTCGCCTTGGATGGCGAAAGAGAGGAGCTCCTCTCTGGTCAACACACACCTTGTGGTGGGTAGTACTGCTGGGGCTGGGGAGGTGTGAGAGAGACGGGGTGGCAGGCAGAGGGATGGGTGAGTGGGGATGCAAGGGGTAAGAGCTGCCCAGTTCCGGATGGATGGCTTCCCATGGGAACCTTGTGCCCTGAGGAGCTATATGAGACCCAGGTCCGGTCTTTGACATGGGTTTGCATGGAGCTGGTCCAGTTCAGTCATTTTCCAGAAGGATAAAAATGGTTTCCAGTGGTGGGCAAATCCCAGAGGGGTAAGGTCCCCTGCTGCTCAGGGTGGCTCCCTGTGAAGGCAGCTTTGAGGGATGCCAATTCTTTGGGTGGGAGCTGTCTTCCTCTTCATTTCATCCTTGTTGGGGCTGCCCAGGGGGGTCTGTAAGTACCTGCTCAGCCCGAAGTGAGAGTCTCAGGTGGGCGGGAGATGGGTTGCTCTGGGGGGTGGCAGCATAGCTGTTTCTATGACACAACACCCTCACAGGAAAGGAAGGAAGGAAGGGAGGGAGGGAGAACCTGGGAGAAGACGCTGCTCTCACTTGGCTTCTGCTGCTTTGTCCTCCACTTCTCCAATCTGCAAACCAGAGGCTCCTGAGGTTCCCTAGTATTTGGAAAATCCCAGGATTCTCCAAGGTCAGTTTTGCCCTCTCGGAGGGGCATCCACAGCAACCATCGAGAGAGACCCAGGCTGGCGCCTGCTCTCCCTCCCCTCTTCCTCTGCCAGTGGGTTTGGTGGAGGGTCTCCCTCTACAGTGTCCCACAAATCAGGCCTCTTCCTTGACATGGTCCTTTTCACTCTAAGTACAGGTGTGGTGACGCCTGTTTTTCAAAAAGAGTGGTTGAGAGAGCAGGCTCTGTCATCCAGACTTCCTGGGTTCAAGGTCATGCTCTTCCACTTAAAAGCCAGAGGGTGTTGGGCAAGTGCCTTAACCTCGCCGAGCCTTAGTTTCAGCATCTGTAAAACACTAAGAGTAAATCCTTCCTAGGGCTCTTTGAAGATGAAATGAACTAAACAGTGCCTGGCACTTAGTAAGTGCTCAATAAATGTTAGCTTTTATTATGATGATTGCAGATATTATCTATACATAGCTGAACAAATCCCAATTTGGGCTCAGGACAGCTTTCCTTTTTCTGTTACTTGGTTCCAAATGGTTTTGAAAAGCTCATGGATGCTCTATTTTGCCAGGATGTATTGGGTCTTAACTGGGCTCCCTTACAAAACTGAGACTCTTGGCTTTCAGTTAGGGGAAGAGGGCAGGCCAGACGGAGGATTGTTTTCTGTGTGAGGGTTCATTTTTGTTGCTGTTGGTTTTAGAATCCCAATTCAACATCAGTATTTCAATGCAGTCTGCAGTTAGGATCATCAGGGGATTACTCAGGACTTCCGCCATCCAGGACAAGTCAGTGGGCACCCAGTGTGCATCATTTCATATGTAACCAGGCCCAAAATGGAGAGTTGGCAAAATGCCCATGGTCTCCAGGCGAAAAGTAATCTTTGACACACCAGAACTTTGCTTTCTATGAGTGTGATCCTAAGGGTAGTGAGAATGGAAACCAACAGCCTGAGCCTGTTGGTGAACCTTGAGGCACGCCTGTGGGGTATCTAGCTCTTCAGCATCCCCCACAGGTTACCTCCCCCACCATGTCGTCAACTCCCACCCCGATATGAACCCCCCCACCACTACCACCAGTCAGGTACCATCTCCTCTGAGCTCCAGAACCTTCTCATCCCAGTCAAGCCACTTGACTGGTTTCTACTGTCAAGTGCCACGCTCTCTTCTGATAACACCTTATACTTTTCTGCTCTTACTACCAAGGAATATGTATATTCTTGTGTTCATTTATTGCCTGTAAGCTTCATAAGGGCAGAGAACACAGCTGTTTTTGTTATCACACCACACCCAGTGCCCAGCCCAGTATCTTCAGGATTATGGGAAGTCAAGAAGCATTTGTAGAATGAAAGGATGAATATATCTACTAAACCAACTGCCTATGGAACACTCCCCCCTCTGGAGTTCTCGCAGCCACCTCAAAGCCAAAGCCATCGTCCTCCAGAACGGCACCACCGTTGACCTGGTCACCCCAGTCCAAAACCCGGGACTCCCCACACGCTGCTTCTACCACCCACACTCGCTGGTCAGCAGGACTCACTAGTGCTGCCTTCTTGTCCCGTTGTGTCGATTTGGATATATTGTATCCCCCACAAAAAGCCATGTTCTTTTAAGCAATCTTGTGAGGGAAGATTATTAGTGTGTTGATTAGGGTGGAGACATTTGACTGAATTATTTCCATTCAGGGTGGGTCTTAATTAAATCACTGGAGTCCTATAAGAGAGCTCACAGACAGAAGGAGCTCAGAGCAGCTGAGAGAGACTTTTGGAGAGACGCTTGGGGGCTGATAGAGATGCTCAGAGATGCTTGGAGTTGTGGACAGAAGGATGTTTGGAGATGCTAAGCTAAGAGATGAAGCCCAGAACTTGCCCCTGAGAAGCTAAGAGAGGACCCCCAGATGCTTAGAGAGAAAGCCACTGAAATCAGAAGCTGAAAGCAAAGCAACCTGGGAGCAAAGGACCACGGGACGCCAGCCACGGGGTTCCCTGCTAACAGAGGTTTTCCAGATGCTGTTGGCTGTTCTTAAGTGAAGGTTTCCTCTTGTTGATGCCTTAGTTTGGACATTTTTATGGCCTTAGAACTGTAACTCTATAGCCTAATAAATCCCCTTTTTAAAAAATCCAGTCCATTTCTGCTATTTTGCATAACAGCAGCATTAGCAAACCAGAACACCCTTCCTCTCCAGACCTCTGCCACCGCCATGGTTCAGGACCTTGTACCCTCTTCAGTTATTGCAATTGATTTCTTCTTTTCTTAATGTGTTTTTTTTTTTTCAGATATAAGTCACATAACATAAAATTCACCATTTTGAAGTGTGTAATTCAGTGATTTTTTGTGTATTCACTGTGGTGTACAACCATCACCACTATCTAATTCCAGGACATTTCCATCACCCCTGAAAGAAACCCTTTACCTATTAGCAGTCAGTCCCAATTTCCTCTTCCCCCAGCCCCTGCAACCACTAATCTACCTTCTTCCATCTCTATGGATTTGCCTGTTCTGGACATTTCATATAAGGGGATCACACAGTCTGAGGCTTTTCGTGTCTGGCTTGCAGTGGGTTTCCAAGTGGTCTCCCTGGCTGGGAGCCTCCAACCATCTCCATCATCCTCACAGCCACCAGACGAAGACTTCTAAAATACACCTCTTATCATGTGACACACACCCCTCTCCCGCTCAACACAGTTCCATGCACCCTGTGCCTATAGGATCAAGTCCAAAGTCCTTAACTGGCTTTCAGGGCCATCTGTGATCTGACCCCTGCCAGCCTCTCTGGCCTCATCCCTCACTGGACTCACACACGCTCCATCCAGCCCAAGATGAATTATAAAGGGGCCTGTGTACGCATGCATGAGCGAGGTTCCATGCATGCAGGAGGCTATTTCAAAACTCTGTTTATTCACCCTTCCCCACTGAGTGTCTGGCAGACATCTTAGCTTCCAATACCTGCTTCAAGCCCCCCTACTCCCTAGAAGTCATAGTGCCCTTTCACCCCACAAGTTATTATTGAGCACCTACTATGTGCCAAAAGGTGAACTCAACAATCAAAAATCCCAGTTCTCATGGAGCCCACATTCTAATTCTCATTCCAACAGCATTTGTTGTCCTATTTGTTTTCAAAACTGCCTCCCTCTCCTGATTTTGAGCTCCTTGAGGACACAAGCCTTATCATTTTTGTCTTTATATGCTGTCCCCATTGCAGGATTTGGTGCAGAGTAACTGGGCCAAAATTTGTAAATGAACAAATGAAATGACAGGAGACCCCTCTCACTGCTGAGCTCTTGAGGCCATATCTATTGATAACATCCTGAAATCTTACATGGTGACTCAAGAGAACTTATACAGCAAATTCATTCTTCGACTCCCAAATTGCACTAGTGAAAGGTACCCTAAGTAAAGTCACTGGATAGAAAACCCTGAAGGGGCATCTGGTTCTTTCCATCCCGATCCCAAGCAGAATGGCCCCCTCCAAAGAAAGGGGCAAGAAAAAGGACTGTTTGGCCATAAGCAAGGGAGCAAGGAGAAAAAATATTTTTGACCCTCACAAACAAACACATCCATGCCATGAGTTTGGGGGACAGTCCACCAGAAATTTGCCAGGAAGGAGACATGAACTCCAAGGCATTCATACAGTAGCAGGCTTCGCAGAACTGTTTGGGTCAAGCTACAAGGAATGTTCCATGCTCTGTCTGAATAAGCCTGTCCAAAAAATATAAGAGAGATGAATCATCACTGAATAAGCTATATGGCTAACATTACCTCTGTATCCATTCCCCCTTTCAAAACCATGCAGATAGTCTACATGGGTGAAAAGTAAACTAATAAGCAAATACAAAAAAAGAAAAAAACAGAGCATCTAGCTCAGCTTCCCCACTTTACAGATTGTAATACTGAGGCCAGAGAAGATAACTGACTTACCCAGTGTCACTCAGGTAATTAGTATCTCCAGGATTACCAGAATCCTAACCCTGTTTCATTTTGTATTACTCAGTTTCATCCTGCCTTCTTGAGTCTATTTCAGGATTCAGAGAGTAGTTGGACTGGCTGTAAGTCTAAGGGGACCATCTAAGGATTCCACATTTTCTGGGACAAGGGGCTGTGGAGAGCAGAATAAAGAGAACATGTCCCAGATTCTTGGAACCATTTCTCCCGCTCTCTCCATTCCTCTTTGGTCAAATTTTCAGGAGTCAGCACCAAACACAAAGTGGAACTTTAACATTTTTGGAGTGCTGAGCACTTAGATTCTCAGACAGACCTTTGGATGTGGATCCCAGCTCTGCTTCTTCCTAGCTTCAGAAGACAGAGGGCCTTTAACTGTTTACAGTCACGTGTGAAAACCAGCCCCTCACTGAAACCTCCAAGCAAGAGATTTCCAGTGGCAGTCAGGACTCTAGTTGGGAATCTCTCTCTCTCTTCTTCACGCCCCCTACCCCTACCCCCACCCCCAAATCAAACAACATCTCCTTGATAATTCCCCTCTATTTATTACAGCAAAGTCAGGTAGGGTCACAGTGCTCAGATAGTTTCCCCCTAGACTGTAAGTTCTTCTGGAACAGGGGCTGAATATTATTTGTTTTTGTGTCCATGCCCAGTGGAGAGCCTGGGAAATGTTTGTTGACTGAAATATGGTCAAACCATCTCTTCTCATCAGAGCAGACTTTCTTGGCTGAAGCACTTGGAACTAGGCCTGTGTGCGCCATTTTACTATTTCATGTGGACACAGCTTTAGAGCTGCTGCATTTGTTTTGGATAGTTTTATTTTTCATTGTGGGATTTTTGAAGAAGCTCAGTGCCAGTGTGACATTTCTATAGTCTAAGTTTTTTTCCAGAACTTTGGCTACTATTTCTTGAGCTTCTAAAACCTTTCAGGGATCTCAGGTTTTTTAAATTTAAAACAAGCAAACAAAAAAACCTTGGGTAAATGTTATAATATTTATGACTTGGCAATATTTATTTTCCAAGTAGTTATAAATGTAGGTACCTTAATTTTGGTGATGGTAGGGCCATGTGAGGCTGCTGTTTTTAAATAGAATCATGTGAAGTCTAGGGCAAATATCTACTGGAAATATCAGTGATTCCTAGACATCTTTGGCTATGGATGATTTCAGTAAATTGTTTCCACAAAATGAAGAAATAGTAGGAGAAATAGGATTCTTTTGTTGCCTTGGGTAGCTGGTAATACTTGGAAAGAACAGGAAGGAGCCTCACCCACTAGATAATTGGGTAGTTCCACCCTTCCCCAATATCACTGAAAACAAGTCAGAATTTATATCTAGACAGTGGCAGCACTCACCCCTCTTGCAAGTAGGCTGTACAAACAGATGTGGCAGACTCTTTAACGAGAATCTCAACCGCAAATATGAGTATACAATCAACAACCACCAGTAGTTTGAGAATAACTGATGTTACGAAAGAAAATAGTCTTAACAAATGGAAGAATTTACACTTGAAGAAAAAGAGTTAATAAAGCAAACAGAAAAGAATTTTAGATGTTCATGGCACCCAAACACATCTTCCATGACCCTCACTCCAGCACGTCAGTTCTTAACCTTTTTTTATCTGTGACAGATGTGACATGTAATATTCAAATTTCAACTTGCTTCTGTGGGCATAACCAGGGCTGTGTAAAATTTCCAGCATGCTAGTTATAGCTCTTCCCATACTTTCCCATTAAGGAATGTGAGTGGGTGTATTCTTGATACAAGCAGCACTATCTGTCAGAATGGTTAGTTGCAAAGTTGAGCCTATTCTGACTGATTAAAGCAGAAAGAAACCTCTGGGAGGGCCAGTGTGGGCAGTTAACAAATCCATTCCCCTTCTGCATGAGAGTTTGACCTTAGGTTAATTCTCTAGCTCTGTCTCCCTGGAAACCCAATAAAATTACAGCATCAACTATGTTACTAAGCAACATTACTTATTGTCAAAATGACCCTGGATTGATAAATTATGTCTGGCTTGGTAGCACTATAAATGCTTGATAGAGCCATCAGCTTTGGGCTTCCTTGAATGCATTGATCTTGTACCAGATCACATTCATTCCAGGGGCCTTTGAAGCTATTTCTATAGAGTTGTTACAGGAGATAGTGGGACTTTTAAACCAGGTTAGCTCCCACCACCACCCAAGTGGATCTCATCTCCTTGCATCTGCTTGTTGACTTGGCACAAAAAGATTCCTGGGTGCTACATGGAAGCTGGAAGACTTCTACTGAAAGCAGCACCTGATGCTGCCCTGCTGGTCCAGATGTGGCCTCCAATAGTCCTGTGAGTCTCAATGTTTAGTAGAGCTTAAGAAGATGTCTTGTAGGCATTGAAGCTGGAAAATCAGGAACTAACTTGTACCACAGATCTCTCCAGCAGAGATCTCTTAGCTGGCAGTGCTGGGGACAGACTTTGGACCTCACACCACTGATGCTGGTCATTGGATGCTCCCAGAACGACCTCTGTCACCATTGCCCCTGAAAGCTGAAGTCTCCTCCACCAGCCTAACTGCATGGATTCCATATAGCACCTGTGTCAAACCGCTGGCTTCCAAATCAATGGGGCCAGGGTCACATACCTGCACCCTAGCTGCAAAGGAAGCTGGGCAAGTGATTTTTCGATCTCGTAGAGCCACTGAGTCTTAATATGAGAAGTACTTCAAACGGTAAAGTCATCCATGGTTCTAGGCAGCAAAAAAAATTATTTAACAGATGTCCACTACACTCTTTCAATTTATGCTTCTGTAAAATAACACACAAGTGAGTCATTTGTACAATTGAGTACTTTCGACCATTATTGGCCACACATCTCACAACTGATTGGTCTACACACCACATTTGAGAACTAAAAGACTGCCCCGAAGTAGGGATTCCTTGGGCTAACACCCTTGGAGCTTCAATAACAAGAGAGAGGAGAGAGGAAAAACCACTTCTGGTATCCTAAGTAGGAAATGAGAACGTCTGTTCACCTAGAGAAGGAGTGTTAGTTCCTCATCTTCCCGAGGTCAGTGAACACAGCTGACTCATTTTGCAGTCCCCTAAAATGCCCAGCCCAGTGCTGATGGGACCTTGGGAAACTCACAGTTGGTAAATGGACAGGGACATGCTGTAGTGAGGGGACCACAGATTGAGCCTGGATTCTGCAGGGCTGTATGTGGGTTGTTACGGACTGGCCTGGAGTCCCAACCACCATGCAAATGATGTCTATGAAAAACTGCATTGCCTTAAAAAAAAAAAAAGTGTAAAGACATGATCTGTTTGTAACTGAGCATTGCCTGTCATTTATTTCAACCAGTCAGAGCAAAAACTACTCTTAATTCCATGCAGGTCACAGCCCATTAGTGGGTCACTATTTAAAGGTAGTGCGGGAGTTGGCAAACCACATAGAGCCCACCGGCCATTTGGCCCACTGCCTGTATTTATAAATAAAGTTTTATTTATTGGAACACAGCCATGACCATTCATTTATGTGTTATTTTTGGCTGCTTTTTGCACTAAGATGAAGTTAATTAGTTGTGACAGATACCACATGGCCCACAAAATTGAAACAACTTACTATTTGGCCCTTTAAATAAAAAGTGCTGACCCTTGATGTCATGGATTGTGACCTGCATTTTTTTTAATGAACTAGGAATTTTATAAAACATGTCAGAGTAGTTTACATAAGGTAAGGTAAGTGTGTTCAGAAAACTTCTTTTTTTCAGTTATTTTAACTGGAGTTGATTAACTTGCCCAAGAACACATAGCTAAAGTTAGAAAACTAGTATTTGAACTCTTACGGCAGACTCTGGCCTGTACTCATTTTCACTGGGCTGTTTTGTGGTCCATGAGCTGTGGTTTGGAAAAAAAAAAAAAAAAGATGTCTGAAAGCCTCTCCCCTAATCCTAGAACTATCTCCATAAGGTTTATGAATGTTTACAGGATATAAAGCTAATACATTTATTACCTAAAATGTGGAAAATACAGAAAAACTATTAAGAAGAAACTTTGAATCACCCATAGTCTCCCCCTCCAGAACAAGCATGGTGGATATGTGCAGTATTTGCTTCCAGTCTAAGTTTTCTGTGCATATTTTCTTGCTAAAAAGATACCACATAACGTGCAATTTTGTTGATCCATGTCATTGAATGGCCTTCAAATGCATGATTTTTTAACGGACTGTTCTATTATTGGACATGGACTTTAAAGTCAAGAGAGGTCTTGGAACATGCAGGGTCTACCCACCTCATGTTGAAGATGAAGAAACTGAGGCCTGGGGTGATTAAGGGACTCACCTGGAGCCATGAGCATGTTTGCAGCAGATTTGCAGAACAGCACCTGTGTGCCTTTGCACCTGCCCTGCCCTCTTCCAGGAACACCCTCCTCCCCACCCCCCATCACCTGCCCAATGCGGCCAGTCATCCTTCAAGGTTCATTTTAGACATCACCTCCTTCCGGAAAGCTTCCCTTCCACCTCAGGCTGTGCTAGGCGCCCAGAGCCTAGCTCAATGCACAGCATAGAGTGAGAGCTCAATAAGTGCTGCAGGACCGAGCAGAGCTGGGTCTGAAGCCTGGGTTTTCCTACTCCTTTCACAGGGAGATGGGTTGCCAGTGTCAAGTCAGACAACCTCAGCTCATCAACCTCTGACTCTCTCACCCTCAGTTTCCTCAGCTGTAAAATCAGAGAGAACAATTCCTCCTTCATGGGGCTGTTTCAATAATTGATGAGCTAATTTATATCATTACAAATACAACCACTGACACACAGCAGGGGATCCTAATGGCAGAGATTATTGTTTACTTCCTTAATCCAGATCAACCTATTCGTAGGTATTACAAGAAAGTTTGATTAACAGTTACCATGCAGCAGGCCCTGTTCTAAACATTTTACATGTATTAAGTACTCCGATCCTCAAAATACCTCTTGGGACAGGAGCTGGTCGCACCTATCCCCATTTCACAGATAAGGAAACTGAGACCCAGCGAGGTTAGATAAGTGGCCCAAGTTTGCACACATTTGGGCATCTGTAGTTGTTGAAAATGTCAGCCGAGTGCTGGGTGACAACAGAGACAGAGCTGTAAGCTAAGGGAAAAGAACATCCACCACTGGGGGGAGAAAATGAAGGAACAGACAGAGAGATCTTCTTCAGCAGGGATGTTGGATGCAGCTACAGACGAGGCTGGAAGGAAGGATGGAGACTTGCCCAGGGGCCTGGACTTTGTCTTGTAGGAAGTGAAGAACCAGAAGGGATTCTGGGCAGGGAGGTAAAGGGACCAGAACCCTGTCTAAGTTCTCATAAGCACTCCCTCGACAGGGGTGTAAGGATATTAAAGGAAGATAATGAACATTTGATGAGCACCTACTATGTGCTATGTACCATGCAAGGTGCTTTACATGCAGAGTTTAATTTAATTCTCCCATCAACCTTGTGCAGTAGGGATCATCCTTGTCTGCAGATGAGAAAGTCTCTGGGTGGCTTTGGCCCTGAATTACTACTTAGCAGGAAAATGCTATTTGGAAGCTTTAGTAGCTAATGCTAAGGATTTTCATAGTACATGAATTAGATCTCTGGATATACTTTATTGTGGAGCCAGATTCTCTGGGTTAATTTTCTGGCTCTAACACTCATTAGTTGTGTGACCCTGAGCAAGTTACTTACCTACTCTGAGCCTCAGTGTCCTCATCTGTAAAATGGGTGATAATAATGGAATCTACTTCCGAGGTCTGTTTTGAAGCTATTATTTGTTAATATATTTAAAGAACTTAAAACAAAACCCAGCTTACATTAAGTTCTTTATAGATACCAGCCATGATTATTCTCATTTCTAACTTGGGTGTGTGTTATAGCAGGGCTTCTCAAACTTTCTTGTGCATTTGAATCACCTGGGAATCTTATTAAAATGCAGATTCTGATTCAGGAGGTCTGGGGTGGAGCCTGAGATTCTGCATTTTTATAAGCTCACAGGTCAGGCTGATACTGCTGCTCCATGTGCCATGTTTTCTTAACAACGTTGTATGCTTTTCTGGGTCTTATTTTATTCTCTGACCCACTGCAACACCCATTTTTAAGTTACTTAAGGGCAAAACATAAGGTTTTATAGTGGTTTTTGTCTCCGTGGTAGACCTTAGCATATAGCAGATGTCCAATAATCATTTCCCAGACTTTGGGAGCTGGATTGAGCCTTGCAGGAGCTCTACTCCCCTTACCACATGGGATGATGGATTTCTCTGTAACTTGCTGAACTGAATAGATTTCCAAGGTCAGATACAGCCAGTCGTCAAAGCTTTCTGGCTTTGGAGCAACAGCAGCCAAGAGAAGGCTCTGACATCCAGATATAATAATTGTCTTCAGCCTCACAAGGTGGTGGGCTTCTCTGTCACGGCTCAGGGATGGTGAATTAGCGACAAGCCGTGCAAGGAAAAGTGGAGGCAGGATGACAGGTGTCCTCCCTGGGGAGAGCCATCAGGGCAAATCTTAAGCTTCACCAGCTTCAGGGCTGTTGAACACCTCCAGCCTCTAGGGTTTGTCAAACAGCTTTGACTCAAGTGGCCCAGAAGTTTTTCCACAGCCAAGGAGGAGAGATTGCGCCAACCACAGGTGGCAAGCTTAGGGGCTCAAGGTTAAGAACAGCTTTCTCTCCCGATGTGTGGGTTTCGTATGACCAGATGCATCCTCTGCACTTGGTCCTTTCAATATTTGGTTGTTTTATGAATCCTGCTAAACAGGCTGTCACAACAGTCTGCTCTGATCTGACACCAACTTCTCTTTATTTCATGGGAAAAGGAAAGCAAACCTTACTTTTATCATATGCAGACTAAGGAATTAAAGCTGCACTATCCAGTAGCCACTATCAACCATTAGCCTTGTGTGGCTAGGTAAATTTAAATGAATTAAAATTAAATAAAGGCAAAGCTTCAATTCCTCAGGAACATTTGCCATATTCCAAGCACCCAGTAGCTAATGTAGCTAGTGGTTCCTGTATTGGATAGCACTGATTTAGAACATTTCCATCATTGTAGAAACTTCCTTTGAACAGCACTGAACTAGTAATTCAAAATGTAGATAGCATCCCCCTTCTAGTAAAATAGCCCGTGAGCATCACTACTCCCAAAGCATCGAAGTCAGGAGTGATCACAGAGACCAGTGCCCAGCTCATCTGCTGAAGCATGTTCCATGCCTCCATGTTTTGATCATCTTAGAGCTGAGTTACTTAAAGCACCCATCATTGCCGTCAGAATTTACCAGCTATTCCCTACGAGCCAGCCTCTGTTCTGAGTGTATTCATTCATTGACTCCTCACAACAGTATGGGGAATTCCTCAGCCTCGTCTTTTGCTGTTGCGATCCCCATCTTGCAGAAGAGGAGATGAGACTCAGAGAGGTTGTGTAGCTTGCCCAAACTGCACAACTCATCAGTGGATGTAGCTAGGATACAAAGGCAGAAAGCTTGGGTCTGGAGCTCACTCTGTCAACCACTTGCTGTGCCATGGGGCTGGGGAGGATGGAGGGCAGAAGGGCAGGGACACAGATCACCTGCAAAATCAAAACATCTGAAAATCCATGGCCAGGAACATTGTTTCTTTAATATGCTCTCCCCTCCCTCTTCCTTTTTGCTTCTAGTTTTTCCCCTGGCTTAGCCTTCAACTTTTTATTCAGCTGTGAATTCTTCACTCATTCATTTATTCTTTGAACATGTTATCAAGTGCTTGCTCTAAGCATAATAATAGTAATAGCTGATGTTCACTAAATTTTTATATGTGCCAGGTACCATTCTAAGTTTTTACATGAATTAACCTGTTTATCCCTCATGTTAACTCCATGAGATAGGTCTTATTTTCCGTAGACGGGGAACGAGAAGAGAGAGAGGATTGGGAACTTGGCCAAGGTCACGGGGCTCAGAAATGGCAGAGGGGCGACTCACGCACGCCGGCTCACTCCCTAACCATCACCCTCCCCTGCTGGGCATCAGGCCTTGTGCAGCTAAGGGCCATCCCTGAACCTCACCTGACTCCTGCCCTGTGCAGCCCATTTATCATCAAAGAAAGAAGGAAAGGACCAAGTGTCAGCAGCGGGGCATTGATGGATTGCTTGGGAGAGAATCAGGGAAGACGGTATTTGAGTCAGACAAGATGGATAGATAAGGTTGGGGGTGTGAGTGCTGGAGGCTGCAAAGGCATTCTAGGGGGCAAAGACCCTGAGGTGGGAATGCTCAAGACATACCTGAGGAACCCAGACCCACCGAGTTGGTCCAAAGTAGAGGCTGGGCTGACCTTCGGCAATTTCCAGGGTGTGTGGCAGTTTAACTGGGCATTAAAATGCTGAAATATTTCTCCATGGGTTGTTAAAGAGCTGCCCCTGCCCCTGTACCCCCACCCCTCAATGTCCCCATCCCCCAGCAACTTCAGCGTAGCATGTGGCTCCAGGGTCCCCTGTTGGCCCCGAGGCCACAGGCATTGGATATTAACCAATAGTTAAAAATTTAGACTCTCATCCCTGAGTTGAAAGTGTGTGGGAGATTCATACCAAGACCACAGAGCATGATCTAGCATACCCTCCGTTTCATACCGAGACCACAGAGCATGATCTAGCATACCCTCCGTTTCATACCAGTGCTCTAATCAGCCACCCTGAAGCTGAGTGTTCTGCAACACCTGCCGAGGCCAGCAGTCTGCTTCCAGGAAGCACATCAAACTTCACTCCATCCTGCGCTCACCACTCTTTGTGTCCGTTCAGGAAGTTGTGCTGGTTTGAATGTATTATGTCCCCCAAAACGCCATGTTCTTAAATGCAGTCTTGTGGGGGCAGATGTATTAGTGTTGATTAGGTTGAAATCTTTGGATTAGGTTGTTTGCATGGAGATGTGACCCACCCAGCTGTGAGTGATAACTCTGATTAGATTATGTCCGTGGCGATGTGGCCCCGCCCATTCACCGTGGGTCTTGATTAGTTTACCTGATTCCTCTAAGTGCTCAGACAGAAGGAACTCAGTGCTGCTGCAGTTTAGAGAGACATTTTGAAGACGGCTGTTGAAAGCTGATGCTGGCATTTTGGAAAACACGATTTTGAAATGCAACCTGGGAGCAAGCAGACGCCAGCCATGTGCCTTCTCAGCTAACAGAGGTTTTCCAGATGACATGGCCATCTTCCAGTGAAGGCACCCTATTGTTGGTGCCTTACCTTGGACACTTTATGGCCTTAAGACTGTAACTTTGTAACCAAATAAAACCCTTTTATAAAAGCCAATCCATTTCTGGTATTTTGCATAACAGCAGCATTAACAAACTGGAACAGAAGGCCTCTTCTGCTCTCCACAAAGCCCTCTTTGAAAGTGAGGATCAGTTTGCCCAGATTATACCCCATTTAAACTTCAGGATCATCCTCGAGACACTGTTATGCTGCCAGTTTTACAGATGAGGAGAGTGAGACATAGGGAAGTTCAGGGACCTGCCAGGGCCGCCCAGCTACGTGGTCGGTGGCTGGGTGGGAGGTCAAGCCTGAGGACTGAGATTCTAGAGCTCAGGTCCTCTTGGCCACCTCCCGTGTGACTCCAGTCACTGCTCTGTCATTGTTTGCTTCTGTGTCTGTCTCTGCTGCTATACTTTGAGCTCTTCCCAGGCAGGGACTGGGCTTTGATCATCTTTCATACAGTGACCCTGGCCACCAGCCAGGGCCTGGCACAGAGTGGAGGGAAGATATAAAAGAGCAGACTAGTGCTGACAGCAGGAGGATGGAGCAGGGAGGGGTGTGGAGGGACCCGTTAGAGTCCCAGAGAGAGATGGCAAGCGCATGGCTTGATGGAGAACCATCTTCTGTGTCTCCAGGGAGTGCCATCACCTGCTGGTCTCCTCTCTTTGCCTGGTGGTCCCCAGCAAAGGCTCATTGTCCTACTTGGGTTTTCGGCTCTTTCTCATTTGCAGGTCCTGGGTCTGGGCCCTCGAGCATTGTGCATGAACGTTCTGAACTCTCAGGAAAAGTCCAGGAAAGAAGATGGACATACCTCATTTTATTGCACTTTGCATTATTGCACGTTTTGTATAGATTGAAGTTTTGTGGCATCCCTGCATAGAGCAAGTGTACCGGCACCATTTTTCCAACTGCATGTGCTCACTTTGTGTTTCTGTGTCACATTTTAATTAAGGTATGCACATTGTTTTTTTAGACATAATGCTGTGGCACGCTTAATAGATTATGGTATAGTGTAAACAACTTTTCTATGCACTGGGAAGCCAAAAGATTCATGTGACTTGCTTTATTGTGGTGTACTGGACCTGAACCTGGCAATATCTCTGACGTATGTCTTCATTAGTGAAAATTAGCCCATGCAGATGCCCAGTGCACACTGCAGGCTTGTTCAACACGGCCTGGGCCAGCGGGAGCCCAATGGCCTGGGAATGGAAGGGCCTGTGGAGAGAGAGACTCTGAGCCCTGTCTGCTTTCTAAGCACTCACCCTCTGCAGAATTTCTACTCTTTTTTTATCCTTTCGGAAATAGTGATACTGACAGCTGTCAGCACTTCTCTGGGTTTCAAGTGTTATGGGAAATAGCCCAGGCAGTAAATCTGGTCATTTGCACAGTAGACACAGCATCTGAGTTGATTTTACATTCCTCAAAGTCTGACTTGGCAAGCAAAGCCTATATATATATCTACAGTTTTTCCTAAGTTTTTATTGATTTAATACCACTCTCCCTTCCCCCTTGCCATTTTGCTCTCCTCCTGCACTGCATCTTTTTATAACTGCAATACAAGGTGCTGTGAATTCCAATTTTTATGTTAGGGTTTTTTTTTTTTTTTAATGTAAAAGTAATATGCTTTCATTTTTTTAATTTGGAAAATATAGAAAAATATAAGAAAGAGAATTAAAATTACCTACAGTTCTGCTACCCAATGGTAGTCAGAATTATTGTTTGGCATATTTTCTAGTCTATTTTTTAGTGCAAATAGTGAGGTTTTTTTTTAAAACAGTTCTGTGAATATATAATTGTATATATATTTTAATTTCTCTTAATAGTGTACCAGAAGAATTTTTCCTGGGTACAACTACATAACATTCATAGACATCATTCTTAATGACTGAAAAATATCCCATCTTGTGAATGCACTATAATTTGCCTAATGGTTCCCAGGTTGCGGATCATTTTGGGTTGTGGGCAGTTTGTGAATTGCTGTTGTTTTAAAATTACCCGCAATGGTGGGAATACAACGGCAATGCAGAGGAAATGGGTGTAAAAATAATAATGTGTTTGGAGTAAAGTGACTGAGGAGTTAATTCAGGGGGGGCTCTGCTGGTCTGTGGGAGCAAAAACACTACAGAAGAAAGAGAGCCCTTGGAGACCTTCCTGAGCCCAGGCCCGCTGTTGCCTGTCCCAGGAAGCAAGGCCTGTGGGGAGGCTGGGAGCAATGGTGTCCTGCTGCCCTGCCAGGCATTTCTAGCAACTGAATTATCAAAAGCTTTTGGAGAGGCAACACTTCATGGTTTCCCAGGATCTGTTACATGCAATCTCCTTGTATTCTCACAAGTGGGAAGACCAGCCAGGGTGGCTTTTCACAACTTAAGAAAGTACATCCAGAAAAGGCATGAGATTTGCTCACAGTCATGCAGTGAGCGCCCCTCATTGAAACCAGAGGACTGCTCCAGGAGTCTCTGGAAATCTCTGCTCCCCTGCCTGCATCATTTCTAGAATGGAGAAGCACCTTACGGCACCATCAGAAAGCAAGTTTTGAGCTTGCACCGTGTAAATAGAGTTCATTGCACATACAGTGGGCCCAGTCAATAAATTAAGAAGATTCCACAGTTTTTCATCTGCTTGTTTGGTGGTTGATTTTTCTTGTTCACAATTCCGGGTTTTAATTTTTTGCTCGCTTTTATGTTTTCCTACCTATAAGATGCACTGCCTGTGAAGGCTTCTGTTCTGGTTCGCTAATGCTGCTGTTATGGAAACTACCAGAAGTGGATTGGCTTTTATAAAGGGGGTTTATTTGGTTACAAGTTTACAGTCCTAAGGCCATAAAAGTGTCCAAACTAAGGCCTCAACAAGAAGATACCTTCATTGAAGAATGCCCGTTGGTGTCCAGAACACCACTTGGGAGGCACATGGCTGGCGACTTCTGGTCCTTTGCCCCCGGGTTGCATTTTGAAATGGCCTTCTCCCAAATGTCTCTGGGCTTGTCTTTCTTAGCTTCTTCAGCTACTGTGCATCTAAGAATTGGGGTCCTCACTTAGCTTCTCCGAAGCAAACTCTGGACTATAATTTCCTAACATCTCCAAGCATCTCAAAGCTTCAGCAAGTGTGTCTCCAAAAGTCTCTCTCAGTTGTGCTCTGTGTGAGCTCCCTTTAAAGGACTACAGTAAACTAATCAAGACTTACCCTGAATGGGCGGGATCAAATCTCCATGGAAACATTCAATCAAGAGGTCACACCCTAATCAAAAAGATTAATAACTCTGCCCCCACAAGATTGCATTGAAGAATATGGCTTTTGGGGGGAACATAATATATCCAAACTGGCATAGCTTCCTCGATTCTTTCAAATTGTCACGGGGAATTCGGTCAAGGCTCAGCCAGTCAGGTTCAGGCCTGCCCAGAAATGTAGGCCAAGCCGGTTGGTAAAAGAGGGTGGATAGATTTCCAGGCTTCTGCTCACTCTCATGAGTTCAAACCCAGACCCAAGCTGGAGCAGGCCGTTTTCACAGCCTGTCTTCACGCTGCTCTCCAGTACTTCCTTATGCAGAATCCCATCCATCACAGTCACTCGCCCTGACCCTGCCATAGCAGGGTTGTGGAAAGAACATTTTTATGAATACAAAAGGAAACCAGTAAATGGATAAAGCCAAGGACCAACTTGTTGAAAATACTAACACTGACCTTAGGTTTCCATTGTCTCCAAAAGCCCTACCCAGGAACCTGTTGTCTCTCTTCAAAATCCCATAGCATGTTATCAAAACATCTCACAAGACACTTTTGTGGCATCTGCCTTTCATTGTAATTATCTCCCCTTCTTTCCTTTACAGCTCTTTATTCTCCAGCCAACCAGTCAAAACACAGGATCTGACAAGTATACAAGTGTGATTAAATATAGTCGAACAGATTTTGTGAAATAGGGGCTACCCTCGGAAGTTGGGGATGTGTCTCCATTCTCAGCTCCCTTGCTGGGTTGTACAATAGGTTCCAGGTTTTAAATCCTTGTACCTTCCACAAAACTCAACACAGAACCTTGCTCCAAGGAGAGAGCCAATAAAAGCATGCATTTAAGTGATCCAGCCTGCTCCGTAAATGGCCTTCCCAGTTCACCCATTTATTATCTCTCAGGTTGATCTTTTACCGTGTCTCCATCCACTTATCCCTTCAGTTCACATACATTCCCCCAAATTTACCATGTATTCCTCATCTGATTCGCTCTGCCTGGGTTGTTATTCTGAGCCCCTCTCCCTCCTTCTTTCAGGCTCAGGACCCTGTTTCCCAGCACACCCCACACCCCTCTCCCCAGGTGAATTTGGTGATCCTACTTTGTTCTCCTATAAAAATGTATGCATTCCTTTATCATAACGTTTTCCAGAGGGTGGCATAATAGCTTCCTTTGTTTTGTTTTTTACATTAGACCATGAAGTCATGAGGGCTCGGGACTTTGCAGGATCACCAGTGTACAAGCTGGTACATAGTAGGCACACATGTTTTTCCTTCATCCATTCAACAGGTATATACAGAACATCTACTGTATGACAGTCCAGTACCTGCCCTCATGGAGCTTACATTCTACTGGGGGAGACAGACAAGAAACAAATTCATAAGTAATACAATGTCAGGCACAGATAAGTAGTAAAAAGACAAATAAAACTGGGTACTAGAACCTGGTACAAGTGATGGGAAGTACTGTTTTTTAAACAGGGTTGTCAGGGAAGGTCTGTCTAAGGAGGTAACTGTGCCAGTTTGAATGTATTGTGTCTCCCAAATGCCATTATCTTTGATGCAATCTTGTGTGGGGCAGACGTTTTGGTACTGATTAGATTTGCTTGGAATGTGCCCCACCCAGCTGTGGGTGATGACTCTGATGAGATGCTCCCATGGAGGCATGGCCCCACCCATTCAGGGTGGGCCTTGATCAGTGGAGCCATATAAATGTGCTGACTCAAAGAGACTGAACGGAGTGCAGCTGTGAGTGATGTTATTTGAAGAGGAGCAAGCTTGCTAGAGAGGAATGTCCTGGGAGAAGCCATTTGGAAACCAGAACTTTGGAGCAGACGCCAGCCATGTGCCTTCCCAGCTAACAGAGGTTTTCCGGACACCATTGGCCATCCTCCAGTGAGGGTACCTGATTACTGATGTGTTACCTTGGACACTTTATGGCCTTAAGACTGTAACTGTATAGCCAAATAAACCCCCTTTTTATAAAAGCCAGTCCATCTCTGGTGTTTTGCATTCTGCAGCATTAGCAAACTAGAACATTTGGCTATACAGTTATAGTCTTAAGGCCATAAAGTGTCCAAGGTAACACATCAGTAATCAGGTACCCTCACTGGAGGATGGCCAATGGTGTCCGGAAAACCTCTGTTAGCTGGGAAGGCACATGGCTGGCGTCTGCTCCAAAGTTCTGGTTTCCAAATGGCTTCTCCCAGGACATTCCTCTCTAGCAAGCTTGCTCCTCTTCAAATAACATCACTCACAGCTGCACTCCGTTCAGTCTCTTTGAGTCAGCACATTTATATGGCTCCACTGATCAAGGCCCACCCTGAATGGGTGGGGCCACACCTCTGTGGAAATAGCCCATCAGTTATCATCTACAGTTGGGTGGGGCACATCTCCATTCAAACAACCTAATCCAAACATTCCAACTTAATCCCCACTATTATGTCTGCCCCACAAGATTGCATCAAAGAATATGGCATTTTCTGGGGGACATAATACATTCAAACCAGCACACCAAATAAACCCCCTTTTTTATAAAAGCCAATCCATCTCTGGTGTTTTGCATTCCGCAGCATTAGCAAACTAGAACAGATTTTGGTACCAGAGAAGTGGGGTGCTTTTGCTGCTGAGTCTGCAAATACCAAACATGTTGGAATGGCTTTTCAAATGGATAAGGGGAAGATTCTGGAAGAATTGTGAGGAGCTTGATAGAAAAGGCCAAAACTGCTTTAAAGGGACTGTTTATGGAAATACGGACTCTAAAGATACTTCTGATGAGGACTTGAGCAGAAATGATGAATGTGTTGTTGCAAACTGGAAGAAAGGCGATCCTTGTTTTAAAGTGGCAGAGAATTTGGCAAAATTGAGTCCTGGTGTCAGATGGAAGGAAGAATTTGAAAGCGACAACCTGGAGTACTTAGCTGAGGAGATCTCCAGACTACATGTGGAGGATGTAACCTGGCTTCTCCTTGCAGCTTATAGTAAAATGCGAGTGGAGAGAGATAAACTTAGAACTGAACTCTTGGGTTCTAAGAAACCAGAAGCTGATGGCTTGGAAAATTACGAGCTTCCAGGGGGTGGAATCCCAGAAGCTACAGCCTAACATGAGGATGTTACCAAACATGGAACCCAGCTGCCATTTCAGTACAAGCCAAGATTGGAGATGGAATTATCCAGAAAGGATTTGTGGAAAGTCCTATTATCTGACGGCTTTGACCCTTGTATGCTTCATGCAAAGCCAACAGAATTTTTGCGAGATCTTTACAGACAGAGCCATTGCCAGTCTGGACTGGAGGAGACAGACAAGGAACAAACTGAAGGAAAAATTTCTTCAAAGACAGAGCCATAGAGATTGAGGTCTGGAGTCAAGAGGTCTTCGGCTGGGAGAGTGGAGTGGCCCGCATGCATGGAAAGGGTGAGTTTGCCCTGGAGGTCGAGGGTGGGCCTTCCGCCTCGATGCTCAGGAAATGTCTTGCCACCCCAAGCCCCAAAGAGGGTGGAGCACATTCCCACGGAATTGGGGAGAGCCTGGCTGCCACCACACTGTTCTGAAGGGGTTGAGCCTGTGCCCCGGAGATGGAAGGGAATCCGGGAGCTGCCCCGATGTTTGAGGAGGGTGGGGCCGAGAAGGTGGTCTCCCCAATGTGTGGATATGTTGGAGCACTCACCCAAGTACTTGGAGAGGAAAGGGCTGCTGAAAAGGCCCTTAGGAAGGGTTAGACTCCCGCTCTCTCAAGCCCCAAGGATGCAACCTCATTCTGTAAATGACTCTCAGACTTTGAAATCTGATGGAGTTTGTCCTGAGGGTTTTAGGAACTGTTTTGGTCCTGTTAACCCTGTTTTCCTTATTCTTTCTCCTTATGGCAATGGGAACGTTTATCCTATGAATGTCGCTCCTTTGTATATTGGAAGCATATAACTTGTTCTAAGTCCACAGATCCAAAGCTAAAGGAGAATTATGCCTTAGGACCCACCACGCCTGTAATTGATTTTAATAGGATCTTGTACTTAACTTTTGTTACTGAAATTATTTAAGTTTTTGTGATATTGTGATGGAATGAATGTATTTTGTATTTGGAAAGATAATGTTATTTTGGGGTCCAGGGGGTGAAATGTGCCAGTTTGAATGTATTGTGTCCCCCAAATGCCATTATCTTTGATACAATCTTGTGTGGGGCAGACGTTTTGGTGCTGGTTGGATTTGCTTGGAATGTGCCCCACCCAGCTGTGGGAGATGATTTTGATGAGATGTTCCCATGGAGGCGTGGCCCCGCCCATTCAGGGTGGGCCTTGATCAGTGGAGCCATATAAATGAGCTGACTCAAAGAGAAGGAACTCAGTGCAGCTGTGAGTGATGTTTTGAAGAGGAGCAAGCTTGCTAGAAAGGAATGTCCTGGGAGAAAGCCGTTTTGAAACCAGAACTTCGGAGCAGACACCAGCCACATGCCTTCCCAGCTAACAGAGGTTTTCTGGATGCCATTGGCTATCCTCCAGTGAAGCATTAGCAAACTAGAACAGTAGCATTCCAGTGGGAGTCCTAAAGGAAGTGAGGCAGCAAACCACGTGACTATCTGGGAAAGATAGCACCTGGTGGAGAAAACAGAAAGTGCAAAGGCCCTGGGACAGCAGCATTCTTGGCATGTGCAAGGAACGTCCAGCAAGGAGGCCAGGGAGGCTGGAGCCGAGTGAGTGGGGAGAGTGGTAGAGACAAGGCCAAAGTAGGCACGCCCAGATCCTGCAGGACCTTTTAGGCCATGCCCAGGAGTTTGGTTTCTCTCTTGTATGTAATGAGAAGCTCAGTAAATGTTTTTAGATTGAATTACTTGAGTTGAATTGAATGAACCGAACTTAATTAGGTCTCATCTTGGTATAGAATGGATGTAGTTCGTTGTTATTGTTTTTGTATACAATTTTTGGACCACGCAATGTCCCAAGTGTGTCTTTATTACCTACAAACACAAAAGCTCTACAAACAGTCCCATTTAGCACTTTACAAATCTGCTGGTGTGTGAGTTTTGTCTACTCTGGGACTAACACAGCCTTGCAGATTGTTCTGAAAGCCTTTTTGGCCAGTGACACTTTGCCAGCCGTTCCCACAGGCACCAGTTTCATTGTGGTGGCAGATCTGCTGCAGGGGACATCTGAACTTTTTCAAAAGGAATGCGGTCCTGTTGGCCCATCATCTCTGTTTCATGCCTGACTTTCCCAGGGCCTGAAGTCTCTGAGGGTCACTGGGATTTATTCTGGGCCCTTGGCCAGGGTCCTGAGCCTGACTTTTAAGATAGTTTTAACCCAAGCCTGGTTCTTATTGAAACTTATATGGATTTCCTCCCCTTAATACCCTGAAAACCACATCTAGCTATTTTTATAGTTGCCCTTAGTCTTTATAAACCATTCCAACGAACCGTCTCCAGAGTCAAGTGGGAAACTCTCCAATATTTTAAGCTAGGCAAATTCACAGGATTTGCTTGTGCATTCATTACTTCACTAACATTGTCATTCATTCATTCACTCAATGAATGCTGATTGAGGACCTATGAAGTTCCAGGAACTGTGTGTAGTGCTGGGAATACAGTAGAAAGCAGGAGAAGTCCCCACCCTCATGAAGCTGACAGTCTAGTGGAAGAGAAATAACAAACCAGGAAACTAATATAAAAAATGTAATCTTGAATAGGGACACATGCTACTATGTGCAAGTGTGGGAGACACGAAGATGGATAATTCCCGCCCACTCCCACAGTATGGGCTTGGTGGTGACAAAGACATAAATTATAACTAAATATGATGCAAATGGTATTTCAGAATTACGTCCAAAGTGCTGTGGAGGTCAAGGGGAACAAATGAAGAACTGTCATGGGGGATGTTGATCATTTCCCAGAGTATGTGTCATTGGACCAGTGTCTTGAAAGATACATAAGGCTTTACTGGTTGGAGAAGGTGAAAAGAGGAAATAAAGGCAGGGAGACATGAAGAGTCTCCATCAATGGCTGGCCATTTGGTATGGCTGAAGCCCGTTGGTGCTCAGCAGGGATGGAGTGGGAGCAAGAGAGAATGCAAATGTGGGTTGAGGTCAGTTAACAAAGGGCCAGGCTAAAGAATTCGTACTTTCATCACATGACCAGGTTGTTATGATAGCATGTTCATCCAGGCAACAATGTGAAAGGATTGAAGAAAGAAACTAAAATCAGGAAATTAGGAAAGCGATGCAGTGGTCAGATCTTAAAAAGAGTCTGCACGGAAATGGCCCATCCTTACAGAAGGAAGGAACTCTAAAAGTCGTTTAGACCAGCCATCCATAGGACGTTTGAATCTCCATTCCAACATCCTTCCCAAAGAATTGTCCAACCAAGCCCCTGAGGCTTCCCATCCCAGCTTCAGAGAGCTGAGACACTAAGAAGTCTTACTTACATGGAGTGAGATCTGCTCCCTGAAACTATCACTACAGCTCCTACTTTTGTTGCCTTGGGAGAACCCTTCCAATTCCTAAATCAGATGCAACTTTTCACTGTTTAAAAACAGCTGTGATTTACTGAGTACCTCTGTGTGCCTGCCAAGCCTACAGGGCACCTATTACCCACATTTCCAGATTAGAACCTGAAATTTGATCACTGGCAACACCAGGATTAAAACCCAAAGCCTTCTGGCTCTGGAGTCTGCACTCTTGGAAATAACTATCAATTTAACTTGACATTTATTTAGCACTTACTCCTATGAAAACCCCTGGGCATTATAGAAGAGGAAGGAACCAAAGGTAAGTAAGCATGGCTAATGCATTCCAGGGATCCCCATGTTAGACATTTGGACAATGGAGTCAACACCCAAGCATTGTGATACTGTGTACTTGGCTCTGGCTTGTAGCCTGGCTATGACAGAAGGGGAAAGTGATTTATGTTTGGCCCATTGCATGGGCCTGATTCCTGCTTGTAGGACTGGGGCAAGGCCAATGCAGGAGCCGCCACACTGAGTCCGTGCCTGGAAAAGAAGGTGTGTGTGCTGGGAGAAAGCAGGAAAGGAATGCACCTAGAACAGTGGAGAACATGTGTAATTGGATTTGAGCAAAGTGAAGCTTCGACTTGGACATGTCCCAGTGATGAGCAGAAAGGGAAATAGCAAGACTGAGACCAAGAGGCTGGAGAGCTGGAAACAATGCAAACAGGTGTGAGGACAGCAGGGTCAAGAAGAAAGCTTCAGAACCAAACCTGTGCACCAGGCCTGTATGCAGGAGCTCCCCCTTTAGGCGCCTTGTGGTATTGCTGCAGTGGTGGCTGGAGGACTTGGAGATCAGCAGGATGCTGGCGGGGTGACTAGTTTGTTAGCAGATTTACAGTCCTCATTGTGTTTTCCTTAATCTAATGTTTAAATTGGTAGCAGATTAGACTAGTTGTGTTAGACGCCTGATGTAGATGAAGACGCCTGAATATAAATCATCTACATAACTGCGCTTCCATGCCTATCACCCCATTTATCCTTCTTGCAACTCTGTGAAGAACGGCCAGTGGACGTAATCCTCACTCTTTACGGGAGGGAGGCATCTAAGGGTTACGTGACATCTGCGCCTTGCCCACCCACCTTGCAGCCAGCTTCCCTTCAGAACCAGCTCTAGGACCCCAGCCAAATCCAGACACTCTCACCTCCTTTCTGCCCCACCCCCTCGTCTCAGTTGGGGTGCTGTCCCGGCCAGGCTGGTCCTGGCTCATCCTTTGGTGACATTTGGATTGGTTCTTCCTTGGTTCTGGGCTTCGCGCTCATGCTCTGGTTCTGGTTGGCAGTTACTGTGCGCTCTGGCTCACTCCCTAAGGTGGGCCCCTGAGCTCCACCCCTTCACTTGCTGACTGGAGTGAGGGGCTCCCAGGGCTTCTCCTGGGAGGGGATTGGACGGGTCCTGGTAGATGGGTAGGAGACACACCCAGGCCGCTTTCTACCTCACCAGACAATCAGCCCTGAAAATTTTACACGTATATATGGAGAGAGTCGCCCTAACGTACTGACAGGGATGAGGAGTCCTTTCCTAGATAGCACCAAAGTTCAGCTTAGTAAGTAGTCCTTTTGTTTTCCTTTCATTAAAATAGCAATCTTCCTTCCAAGTTTCTGTCATCCCTCACTCCAAGATTCAATAAAATATAAAATTAGTAACATTTAGTCCGAGAAAAATTGGCACATGTGTTTTCTTCTCACGCATGTGGAGATCCCATAAATCTGCTAAATGGCCAAATGGTTGTTTTGTGCAGGCACCAAAACTGCCTCTTTTCCTTCCCTCATCTCTTCCTTGATTTTTTAAGGCTCCTTAGGGATTTCTCTTTTCTTTCCTCTCTTTCTCCATGTTTTTTTTATATTTTTTTCAAACTAGGGAATTCTATTCCATTTTCATCTTCTGTATTTGCAAAAGAGCACTCTCATTTTACATGGTAATAGTCTCTTTTTTATTCTTATTTATCTCAGTTAGTCTTGGAGTTTTGACTCAGTCTGAGTCAGATGACATTTATCTATTCATCAATTGTAACCAATCTAATTCTGAAAAGGATTTGAGGTGAACTGGCAGTATGAAGTAGCTGGACTAGAACTACGAAACAAGGATTACAATACAAAAGCGTGTTATCACCACTAAGGAAGACCACTGCGCCAGAAGCTCTCTCCTAAGGTTTGTTACTGCAATTGAGCACAAAATTTAGCTCTGAGTTTCCTGGCCACCAAGGCAAAAGAGGAAACATGCTATATAGCTCTCATCATCTAATTTAAACACACACACACACACACACACACACTCCTCACCATAACTCCTCCTCAACAAAACTGTTCACAGACACTTCTTTTCTGATAACAAGTTTAATTTGGGTCTGAGATTCTTAGACCCATCTGGTAATCCAAATCACCTGGGAAGATTTTTTAAAACAATCATAACCAAGTCCAGGAGTGAGTCTAGGGAGATCATTTAAGTGTTCTGGGAGCGGTCAGGGCCTTTCCAAGTCACATGGTCACATTTGTAACAACAGCACTCATTATACAAATGTGTCCCCCCCTCACCCTATGGGAGGAAAAGGAATCATAACTTTTCATATTTGAGGGGATCTTAGAGTTCACGTGGCTCCATCTCCCCACATCACAGATGAGGAATCAAAGCTTCTCAACATTAATGACTCAATCAATGTACACTGGTCTTTGGAGAAGCCATGTAATAATGACTAAGCATATGGACATAGGATGCTAGTGAACTTGGAATCAAACCCCAACTCTGCCCCAATAACTGTGGTGTCTTGGGCAAGTTACCAAATATCACTAAGCCTCAGTGTTCTCATCTGTAAAACAAGAATGATACTACTAATTACCTTGCAAGGTTGTTTTTACAGTTATATTATCTCATGTTTAAGCAAATTGCACGGTGCCTGGAACATTATACATACGCAGAAAATGGTGGGTGCTACCAAATCATGATGATGATGATGCTGAAGAGCAGGATAAAGGAAAAACTAGGGCAGAAACTCAAGTTGCTTCATATCTACTCTGTCCACCACCCTAACCTACCTTCCATTCTGAAATTCTACTGACCCAAAGAACATCCCTTAACACTACCCTATCCACTAACCACAGGCAGCTATTTAAATTTAAATTAATGACAATTAAATAAAATTAAAATTTTGTTCCTCGGTGACACCAGCTGCATTTCAAGTGCTCAGTAGCCACAAGTGGCTACTGGCTGTCGTATTGGGCAGCACAGATAACGGAGCTTTTGCATCCTAACAGAAAGTTCTCTTGCCTTCATGGCTTTTTTTATTCTAACTTCCTTATGTCAGTATTATTGTTACTTCTTTCTTTCTTTCAAAATATTATGCCATTATTTTAAGCTGGAAAAGAAGTTTATCTGGCCTCTTAACTCTACCGGTGAGGATAGCAAGGCCCGGAGGGGTGGCATGTCCCTGTAAGTCACAGGGCTGGTTAGTGCAGAGCTGTGCAGAGCAGACTCCTGACTCAGTGCATGGAGGATTCTGCATCCGCCCAGGAGGCCTGGGAATCAGCTGTCTGGATCCATGGTTTGTTAAGTAGCGAGGGTTCTGATTGACCAGAACTGGAGTGTAATTTTACCATCTTGTCATACAGCCAAATGCAGGGTAATGGGAGGTCAAGGTTTATTACGAGGGAACTAGAATATCATTTTCTCAAAGCCACAGCCCAGTGGCAAGGACATCAAGGACACCAAGCTCTAGACCACACTCAGCCTCTTTATATTCCTTTTGGTTTGGGTTTGTGGAAGAAAGAGATTGTGTTTGGTGTTTTTAAATTAATCTGTTAATTTTAAATTTAAAATTTTTCCTCACAAGACATAACTTTTCAAGGACAAAGGCTCTGAGATATGTTTCTGTCTCCAGGAGCCATCTGTATTGTTATTTTTATTGGTTGGGCTAATTATGATAAGATCAAAGTCGTTGTCAGTAGTTAATTGTCACGAGGTTGGTGGACAAGTTGAACTTTGTATGACATAGTTTCCTCCTTTAAATGAACAAACACAGTTCATTGTAACAGATATTTTAACAAATGTAGTTTCTGAGAATAAATATAAATGGTCTCAAGGTTACAAGTTCAGTCTTTGGAGGATAACTATTAAAACAGACCCCTCGAAATCATAGGAAATCTTTTTGTCCTTCCTTGGTAAATAGACTTAGAAAGAAACTCCATGGTTACAAAATAAAGGATAGAGGCTTAACTTAAATTTTATAGGAACTAATAATAAATGTCAGTGAGCATTAGATTTGGCTATAAAGGAGAGAAAAAACACATAACAAGTGCTTAAACAAGATAGAAGTTCATTTCTCATATAAACAAAGTCTAGAGGTAAGAATCCATGGCAGGAATGGCCATTTGGCCATCATCCAAGATCCAGGTCTTCTGTCTTGATGCTCTACCATTGCCAACATGTGGCTTCCACCTCATGGTCCAATTTGGCTGCTTCAGTGCCAGCCATCATGTCCACATTGTTGCCAGCAGAATGGAGGAAAGCCAGACAAGGCTGGGCCTCCTCCCTTTAAGGACTTCCCTGGCAGTCTTATACGATACTTCTGCTTATACCTCATTGAAAGAACTAGTCTCCTGGCTGCAAGGAAGGCTGAAAAGTGTAGTTTTTTATGCTTGGTGGCATGAACCCAGCTAATGACTGGGGGTTTTATTACTAAGGAAGAAGAGGATAACAGATACAGAGGGACACCCAAGAGTCTCTGCTACTGTATAAAAATATTCTCTGTTAACTTTGTAAATGAAGAGCTATGGCAAAGCCATTGTTTTGCATTCTCAGTGGTATTTTTGTCAATCCTTCCTCAATGTTTTCTTTTGGAAACTTTTCTAAGGATTTTGTGACCTATTTTTTCAGCTACAATTTTAACTGAGAAAGAATTAAAGTACTGGGGGGCTTATATTTTATTTGAGAAATTACCAGGCCCTACATGGTCCCTCCCCTGCATTTCTGTCCAGCATTTTCTAGCTCATCTGCCTCCTTCCCTTGTTCTCTCTCCTCGTCTCAGCTCCCATCACACCAGGCTGAGCCCCTCAAAAGCATCATGCCCCAGCCTGCCTCTGGACCTTTGCACATGATATGGCCTCTGCTAGAAATGATGTCATGCATGGCTAATAACTCCAGTTCTGGGTTAAACTGCTCACATGTGTATCCCAACACTGCTGTGTGCCCTTAGGCAACTTATAGAACCTCTCTGTGCCTCAGTTTCCATATCTATAGAACAAAGATAATAGTCCTTACTTTCATTGTGGCAGATTGAATCATGCCCCCCACAACAGGCATGCTCAGGTCCCAACCTGTGGGTGCAAAGCAATTTGTAAATAGGACCTACAAAGATGTTATTGGTTAAGATGTGCCCAGACTGAATGAGGATGGGCTTAATCCAACAAGACTAATGTCCTTATAAGCAAAGGAAATTGGACATGAAGGAGAAGCCACAGGGAGCAGCCAGAAGCTGGAAGTCAACGGAACCGGGAAGTAAAAGGAGAAGCCACCATGTGTATTGCCATGTGACAGAAAAGCAAGGACCCAGGATTGCTGGCAGCCAGCCCCAGAACGCCGCAGTCTTCGGCGAGAAAACATCCCCTTGCCAATGCCTCAATTTTGGACTCTTAGCCTCAAAACCATAAGCAAATAAATTCCTGTTGTTTGAGCCAACCCACTATATGATCTTTGTTTTAGCAGCTAGGAAACTAAAATAATGGTTCTTGTCATTATCAAATGAGTCCATAAAGAAAATGCCCAGAACCGTATCTAGCATATGATGAGCCCTCAATATTAGCTAACTTTTGAAAACATTCATCCACACAAAAACCTGTATGCAAATGTTTATAGAAACATTACTCGTAATAGCCAAAATGTGGAGACAACCCAAATGTTCATCAGTGGATGAGTGGACAAAGAAAATGTAGTCTATCCATACAATGAAAGATTGTTTGGCCATAAAGAGGAATGAAGCATTGATACATGCTACAATGTGGATGAACTTTGAAAACATTATGCTAAATGAAAGAAACCAGTCACGGAAGACCATATTATATAATTTCATTCATATGAAAGTCCAGAATAGGGAAATCTATAGAGACAGAAAGTAGGTAGAGCAGTGGTTGCCTAGGAATAAGAGAAGATAGCTAAAGGGTATGGGGTTTCTTTTTGAGCTGATGGAAATGTTCTAAAATTGACTGTGGTCAGTTATGGTTGCACGTATTTGTGAATATGCTAAAAACCATTGAATTGTGTACTTTAAATGAGTGAACAATATGATTTGTGAATTCTATCTCAAAGTTGTTTAAAAAAATTGATAGCTAACTTTGTTGAACATTTGCTATATACTTAGGACTTTACAGAGATTCTCTCACTCTTCACAACAATCTGGTAGGGTAGCCTTAGGATTCTCCCTTTTTCACATATGAGGAAACTGAAGCTCGGAGAATTTAGGTAACTTGCCCCAGGTCCCACAGCTAGCCGCTACCAGATTCAGAGGCATGGTGGGTTTCCTTTGTGAAGCCCGTGTGCTGCCTTTTGCAGACTTTTTACAGTAAATCTTTTGGAGGGAGGAACAGGCCCAGAGGAGCCCCAGAATTCCTTTCTCTCTTGGCTGTGCCCAGGCCAGACCCTGCCCCTTTAAGCTTCTAGAGCAACTTCTCCCAGCATGTAAAGCTCTGCAGCTGCTGCCACCTCCTGGATGTTTGTCTTTTGTACCCGAGGCTGCGAGGATGGTCCCGTGACAGCTTTGAGCAGAGCCTGTGGCTTTTGCCCCAGTGGCTCGCCTCCCAGGGCTGTTTATATCCTGGGTCCCCCATCACCCCAGCCCATCAAAGATCAGGTTCTTGCTGCTGAGGCCTCTGCATTCCTCAGCCAGGCCAGGCTGTGGCGGAGCCAGCAGCCTCGAGAAGAGACAGTGAATAAGATGCAGATGTCAGGGAGGCAATGGTTTCTTAAGAGTTTACACCCAAATCACAAGCAATGAAAGGAGAAATAGATAAATGGGACCTCCTCAAAATTAAAGACTTTCTTGCTTCAAAGGACTTTGTCAAGAAAGGAAAAAGGCAACCTACTCAGTGGGAGAAAATATTTGGAAACCCCATATCTGGTTTAATATCCAGAATATTAAGAAATCCAACAGCTCAACAGTAAAAAAAAAAAAAAAAAAAACCTAAGTTAAAAATGGGCAAAAGATTTGAATAGACATTTTTCCAAAGAGGAAATACAAATGGCTAAAAAGCACATGAAAAGATGCTGAACATCACTAGCTATTAGGGAAATGCAAATCAAAACCACGATGAGATACCATTTCAGATCCACTGGAATGGCTATTAAAAAAAACAGAAAAGTACAAGTGTTGGAGAGAATGTGGAGAAATAGGAATCCTTATTCATTGCTGGTGGGAATGTAAAATGGGGCAGCTGCTCTGGAAGACATTCTGTCAGTTCCTCAGGAAGCTAAGTATAGACTCACCATATGAATTGGCAATCCTGCTACTAGATATATACCCAGAAGAACCAAACGCAGGGACTCGAACAGACATTTGCACACTGATGTTCGTGGCAACATTATTCACAATTGCCAAAAGACAGGAGCAACCCAAGTGTCCATCAACCAATGAATGGATAAACAAAATGTGGTGTTCATATATGGTGAAATAGTATTCAGCTGTAAGAAGGAATGAAATCCTGATGCATGTGACAACATGGATAAACCTTGAGGATAGACTCAAACCTTGTTGAGTAAAATAAGCCTGACACAAAAGGACAAATATAGTATGATCTCACTGACATGAACTAAGTATAATAAGCAAACTCATAGAGTCAGAATCTAGAGTATGGTTTATTGGGATAGAAGGAGGTAGAGAAAGGGGAGCTGATGCTTAATTTGTGCAGAATTTCTAATTAGGTTGTTGTAAATGTTTGGAAAGGGACATTGGTGAGAGTAACACATTAGTGTGAGTCTAATTAACAGCACTTAACTGTGTATGTGGATGTGGTTGAAAGGGGAAGTTTTGGGTTATGTATGCTACTAGAAGGAAAGTTAGAAGATAAAACATGGGACTGTATAACACGGTGAACCCTGTTGTGGATGATGGACTGTAGTTAATACTACAAATATAAGAATGTCCTTTCATGAATTATAACAAATGTATGGCACCATTATAAGGTGTTAATAATAGGGTGGTATATGGGGAAAATACACCTAATATAAACTATAGACTATAGTTAACAGTAATATTTTAATATTCTTTCAGCAGTTGTAACAAAGGTACCACAGTAATGCAACATGTTAATAATAGGGGGGTATGTGGGAATGTTGTATTTTTCTACATGACTTTTCTGTAAACCTACAACCTAATTAAAAAAAAAAGGAAAAAAGACAATAATGTATTTTAAAAAACATTATGCTAAGTGGAAGAAACCAGACACAAAGTACTACGTATTTTTATTACATTTATATAAAATGTAAATAGAAATAAATTTATAGAGACAGAATTAAATTAGTTGTTATATAGGGCTGGGGAAAGATAGAGGGATTGAAACGTGACTGCTAAGGGTATGGAGCTTTTCTTTTTGGAATAATGAAAATTTTCTAAAATTGATTGTGGTGATGAAAGCACAACTCTGTGACTATACTGAAAGCCAGTGATTGTACACATTGGGTGGATAGTGTGGTATGTGAATATATCTCAATAACACTGCTTTTTAAAAAAAGATGCAGATGTACTGATAATTGCTAAATTTGGATTTATTATTCTATTCTGTCTGTATTTGTATATGCTTGAAAATTTCTATAATAAAAAATTAAAATAAAGGACAATTAGGTGGGGAAAACCTATTTTGATTTAAAAAAAAAAAAAAAAAAGATGCAGACACCAAGTGTAGTCAGCTGAATAACAGCCCCCAAAGATCTGGGGTCCTAATCCATGGAACGGGTAACATTGCCTTATTAAGGCATAGGTGATTAAGTCAAGGATCTTGACATGGGGAGATGATCTTGGATTAGCCGTTGGGCCTTAAATGCAATCACAGGCATCCTTATAAGAGGGAGGCAGAAAGAGATCTGGCACACACAGAAGAGGAGCTGGTCATGTGGAGATGGAGGCAGAGATTAGAGTGGTGCAGCCACAAGCCAAGGATTGCCAGCAGCCATGGGAAGCTGGAAGAGGCAAGGAAGTATCCACCCCCGGGCCATAGGAGGAAGTTTTTGACTTCTGGTCTTCAGAGCTATGAGAGAATAGGTTTCTACTGCCTTAAGCCACCAGGTTTGTGGTGATTTGTTACAGCAGCCACAGAAAATTAATACACCAAGCAAACAGGCAGGGACCCAGGAATATGCATTTTCACCAGCTCCCCAGGTGATTCTGCGACTCCCCAAAGGTGGAGAACTAGATAGAGTATCTAGACTGGTCCTTCTTGAGGGTATCTGTTCACATTTATCTTTATATTCCCAGTACCAGCACAGTTCCTGGCACATAGTAGTGGCTCAATAAATATTAAGCAATGAAAGAAGTAATATATAGTGTTCAATATGTGCTTTTTGTGGTATTTAACTAACAACCTACTTATATTATGGTTGCTTATGTTTAAGTTTCATCTATCTGACCAGACGGTAAGTCCCCTGCAGGCAAAATAATAATAATAACTCATATTTATTGTGTTTACTATGTGCCAGGCACTGTGCTAAATGATTTGCATATATTAAGTCATTTAATCCTCTCCATAGCAGATTTTACTTGTGAGGAAGCTGAGGCAGAGTGCAAGTCATCCAGGTCACACAGTGACTAAGTGAAGGCTCAGGGAACCCAACCCAGGTTGGCTGAGTCCAAAGCTGTGAGTACTCAATGCATGTTCATTGAATGAATAAAGTAATGGTGATTACTCTTCACTTATTCATTCATTTATTCAGTGAGTATGTACTGGGTGCCTCCCATGTGTCAGGATCTGTGTGTGTGGCTGTGACTGCTCTTTCACTGCCCTGAAGGAACTCACGATGAACAGGCGGATGAGGAAACACCATTACAACGCAATGCAAGAGGGATGCAGGGTGCCGTGGGAACCCAGAGTGGGGCTCCTCACCCAGGTTTGGCAGGGACATTTCCCTGTCAAAGCCTTTTCATGAGGGGGTCGGTGTGGAAGCTTAGGCTGGAAGGGCAAGTCGGAACTAGCCAGGAAGAAAGGATATGGCCAGGGATGGGTGTGTGGGTAGAACGAAGAGCATTTTAGGAGAAGGAATCCCATTTCCAAAGACTGGGAAGCAAAAGATGGGACAGCCCTCTGAAAAGGCAACCTGGCAGTTTGTTAACATTAACTGTCCCCATTGTCACCCATAAGATGCCTCAGACAACGGATGTGTAGACAACAGAGAGGCTGTGAGACTTGTCTAAACATAGAAACCCAGGTGTGGGGATTCAGGCTCCAAGAAAGGGTGAGAGCACTAACTTCTTAGCCACCAGTGATGGCTGAGGCCACAGGAGGACAAAAGAATTTTAAAATGGGATTGCGTGTTCAAGGAACTCCGAACAACTAGAACATAGTGTGCCGTGGGAGTGTTGCGAGATGGATGCAGTATGGCAAATGGACTAGAAAGGTCAAGGCTGGAGTTAGAGGCCGTGGCTGCCACAGTCCCAGTGACCAGTAATGCTGGTGGTGGCGATGGCGGTGACGGTGCTAACAGAAAGGTGACAGATCCACGTCTGACCACCTCAGGCTCCTGCATAAATCTTGAATCTCTCCACTTTTCTGCTCCCATCACCACCACCAGTTTTGCTCACGAGGGCAAAGGCAGCAGCCACCTAACCGGTTGCTCTACTGCCTTCTCCTTCCAATCCAGTCTCCATATTGCGTCACAGATTCAAATGGCAGCAGGCGGCAGATGATGGTGACAGAAAAGGACAATCTGAGGTGGATGCTGGCTTATGCAACTGAGCAGAAGGGGCACTGTTGGCGATTGAATCATGCCCCCCAAGAAGACATGTTGAAGTCCTAACCCCGGTTCTGTGGGTGTGAACTCATCTGTAAATGGAATCTTTGAAGAGCTTATCAAGATGGGGCCAGAGTGAATCAGGATGGGCCTTAACCAATATGACTGAGTCCTTGTAAGCAGAGGAAATTTGGACGCGGGGAGGAAGAGACAGACAGGGAGAGAGAGATGCCATGTGACGGAGGCAGAGGGTGAGTTATGGATTGCCACGAGGCCACCACCAGAACTCTACAGACTTCAGAGAAAGCATGGCCCTTCCAGCTCCTTGATTTTGGACTTCTAGCCCCCAAAACCATGAGATAATTACTTCCTATTGTTTAAGCCACCCAGTCTGGGGTACTTTGTTCCAGCAGCCCTGGCAAACTGAGACAGGTGCCATCCAATGAGATGGGGGACTCGGGAGGAGAGCAGGTCTGGGGGAAAGCTGAGGAATTTGGTTTTGAACATGTTGCCATCAAGGAACCTGTGGGAAAGTCCAGTAGGCAGATGGAGACTCCCAAATCCAGAATTGACTTTGGGAGTCATCAGCAAATATTGCTGAGTGAGCCCATGAGAGGGATGAGATTGATCGGGACGAGTATAAAATGAGAAGATAGTGGGGTCTGAGGCAGAACCCTGTGGACGCCTGATAATTACTGATTTGCCGAACAAGAGTAGCCCAAGGACTCTGGGGAGTAGCGGTGAGGGTAGGAGGAGAACCAGCAGAGGCTGCTGTCATGGAGATGCTGTTAGTTACAAGACCTACTGTAGCAGGTCAGATTCAACTGAAGAAGAAAGAGCTGTTTTTCTGTTGTTAGGCCTAACAATCCAGAGACTGTCAGAGGCAATATGGCAGCTCCATAGTGGCACAGACCTGGATCCCTTCTAAATTGTTGCCCTGCCCTCCCTAGGGAGCCCACTTTCCAGCCAGTGAGAAGACAGAGGGGAAGGGGTGGACTCATCTCTCCTCACTCCCACTCACATCCCACACGGCCAGCACTTGCTCGCCTCGCCACCCCAAGCCACAAGGGGGTTGAGAAAATGAGTCTTTAGCTGGGAGACAGGCAGTATGGACTAGAGACGGTGGCTGGCACCAAAAACATTTCAAGAAGGAACTGTGGGATCCGATAGACAATTTAAATCAAAGAGGGCCTGGATGAACCCACCAGTGGGTTTAGCAATGTGAGTGAAGTTGGTGACCTTGGCAAAGGCCATTTAACTAAAGTGGTGGGGGCAAAAGGCAGATTGTGGTGGGTCAGAATGTGAGGGTGAGGACGTGTCTAAGGCAAGGTAGACAACAGCTCATTCAGCCAGATGGTTGTTAAGGGCATGTGGGGCCAATGGGGGGCTTTTTGGGTTTGCTTGCTTGCTTTTAGGAAGCCCAAGTACATCGGGGCCCTCGTGCTTCCACTCGCATTCTGCCCAAGAACATATCACGTCCAAAAGAGATATAAATCTAACTCCCCCACTTGAAATTAAAATAGGCTTTGGAGAGTATTAATTCAAGTTCTTCCAGAATAAGTCCCTTAAAAAGACATCGGAAGGGCTGGGGGAACTACATCACCCAACACAAAGAAAAACTTACTAAAACTCCTCTTTAGACATTTTTCTTCCCAAATCCTGCTCCCTGTTACCTCGGTTGTTTCCCCCAAACTTCTCAATCCCAATCCCAATCCCCACTTTCCTCATCTCTCACAAAATACCTGCCCTCAACCCTTTCCTTTCATCTCCCACATTTTACCATTTTTCACAGGAGTCTCTTCATGAATTTTTATGGCACAGCCACTAGCTTTTCTCAACTTCTGCTCTTTCCCCGTTGCCCCGCATTGTTCCATCTACAGAAGAAGTGGCTTGAATGCTAGCCCCCGTAAGGAAGGCAAAGGGCTGTGAATTCTTTCACTTGATCATTTTTACTACTGTCCCACTTAATCTGTGAGAATCTGGAATCTGTTGAGTGCTTGAGTCCTGGTGGGAAAGACAGAGAGGAGATGGAGGTTGCAGTTATGGTCTGCAGGGAGATAAGTGATGGAGCTGCATCCCAGGGAAGCAGAAGAGAGAAGGCAGGGTGGAGGAGGACACCTTGTCCAAGACTCCAGGATGGAGGGCTGGAGGGTGGACGACAGCTGGCGGGTGGTGACAAATCCATCTGTAGGCAAAGTGAAGATTGCTGCTGTTATTCTTGAGTCATCTTTGCTCTGCCTGATTCTGTTGGCATCAGAGCACTCTGTTTACAACCCTTCCGCTCTTCAAGTCACCTTCCTTAGAACGCGTGATGAGAAGGCCAGAGGAGGTTCCATTAGCAGAAATCACCTCCTCACCCAATGCCTCTTGACACTTGCCCCCTTTCGGTGAATTTACGTAATTGCCGCATAAATGAGGCTGACTTTCACACTGCAAAGGACCTGGCCTTTCAGCACAAAATGACTTACTTTTCCCTAAAAGCATCAACCCTACCCATGATGCCTTGTTTCACAGTTCCCAGCGGGGGTGTCTGCACACTCATGATGTTGGGAAGTTGTCCTTGGTGTGATTCAGCGCCCCATGCTTCCTTCCTGTCTCAGGTGACTGTGCATGATGGTGGAGGCAGCAGAATCAGTGTAGAAAGAGGAAGCTGCATCCATGCCCAGAATTGAATCCCACTGCAGATGTATTTTTTAAGGGTTTGCATTCCTGGCATGATGCTAGACATGGTCACGAATACATAAACCTGTCCACTGACAAGATGGCTATTTGCTTCAGAATGCATGCCCCAAGACCGAAAGATTCTGTCTCACAGGATTGCTGGAAGGCTAAACTAGAGTATTTCCGAGCTGTCTAGAACTATTAGCTATTGTTGTTTGTCACTTTTTAGCCTCTGAACCCCCTTCCTATGTTTTAGTATTTCCCCATCATGAGTCTTGGTGGGAGGCAGAACTCACATCCCATGATACAAGCTAAAATTGCCAGACACTTGCCTTCCTTCCCAGCCTCCCTTGCAGCTTGGCTGCAGGCTCATGAACTAGGCTCAGCCAATCAGATGCACCAGCCTTGGACTTTAAATCAGGAAGTCTGGGTATAAAGATTTTCCTTCTTTCATTCCATGGCCTCCTGGACCTGTGACCCCACCCCGAAGCTCTCTCATTTCTGGCCCAATTTTCTCCCCCTTACCCACAGCAATGGAATTCACTGGCTTGTGTCATGATGCTACCAAGGGGCTGGTTACACAAAATGTGATCCATAGACATGCAGCCACATCGTCACCTAGTAGCATCTTAGAAATGCAGAATCTCAGGCCCTGGCCCAGAACTACTGAATCAGAATCAGCATTTTGACAAGATCCCTAGGTGATTTTAGGCACATTAATGTTCAAGCAGCACTGAGGGAGAACACAGTCTTGGCTTCTCCCACCCCAGGCCATCTGTAGGAACAACCCTATGGGCAGTCTAACCACTCCTTGCTCAGAAGGGCTGTCACTATAGTAACCAGCTGCCGCCATCTCTTAGCTCTGCCATCTTCCTGGCTCTAGTGCCCACAGATACACAGTGAATATTGTTCTAGAAACCAGCACTGAATACTGTGTACTATCAATTTACCTGCTTTTCCTTCACCCCCTGTGTCTTGGGAATTACAAGCTTCCTAAACCACAGCTGAAAATCTAAATTTCTCTCCAGCCTAAGAAAGACTCAGCGAATAAATACAAAGATGAAAAGTCAGGGCCATGGAATTCATAAAGGGAAGGCTGTAGCAACTGCAGAGGTTAGCACTGATTCAAGAAGAGAAGGCGGGAACATTCCTCTGCATCCATCTCTGCAGCAAGGCCCTTGCCTCCTTCCAGCAGAGGAGAGGTTGAGTGATGCAAAAAGCACTGTTGGTGATGACGATAATAACAGCTTTTTCTGAGCGCTCACTTGATACCAGGCATCAGGCTACATATTTTATCTCATTCAGTCCTTACAATAACCCTCTGTATTCGTTTCTTGTGGCTGCTGTAACAAAATACTGCTAACTTGGAGGCTGAAAACAACACAAATTTTTCTTACAGTTCTGGAGGCCAGAAGTCCGGAATCACTGAGTTAATCACTGTCACTGGGCTAAAGTCAAAATGTCGGCAGGGTTGCTTCCCTCTGGAGGCTCTAGGAGAAAATCCACTCCCATGCCTTTTCTAGCTTCTGGAGGTTGCCTGTATTCCTTGGCTCATGGTGCCTTCCTTGCATCACTCCAACTTCTTGCTTCTGTCATCACATCTCCTCCTTTAACCATCTTGCCTCTCTCTGATAAGATCCCTTGTGATTACATTTAGGGACCATCTGGATAATTCAGGATAATCTCCCCATGTCAAGGTGCTTGACTTAATGACACCTGCAAAAGGTAATATATTCACGGGTTTTGAGGATTAGGACCTAGATATCTTTGAGGGGCCATTATTCGGACCACCATTTTCTCTGTCATAGGTACTTATCCCCGTTTTCCCAATGAGGAAATGGAGACAAAACAATTGAAGTAATTTGCTCCAGGTCACACAGCCTGAAGGTAGAGCTGGACTCCCATTCCTGGTCAGTGTGTCTCCAAAGCCAGTGCTCCTAACCACTGCACTGTGTGGCCTCTGAATGGCTTTGCACTCATCCTCCATTGTCACTAGGTGGAAGGGAATGAGCCCCAAACCATCAGTTCTCTAAAGAATTGGGGCTTCAAATTGAAATGCCTCTGCCACAGACTGAAACCTCAAGGGCAGGATTTCAGGTTGGGAACCCTTTATTCACATTTGCTTCAGAAAGTCAAACCACAGCACTGTCTCTGACCTCAGGAACAAGGGAGTTTAGCTGTCTGAGACACCTTCTAGAACCCCATGGATGCCTTCCCTCCTAGATTTAATGCTTGGTCCACATTCTTTGCCACCATGTTTCCAGCTTCACCTGCAATGACCCTTTCAGTACCCTGGCTTCACAGTTGTATTAGTTTCCTATGGCAGCTCTAACAAATAAAAAACCCACCTTTATTCTCTCACAGTTCTGGAGGCTAGAAGTCCAAAATCAGTTTTACTGGACCAATAGCACGAGGTCATCAGGGCTGGTTTCTGCTGGAGGCTGAGGAGAGAATCCATTTCCTTGCCTTTCCCAGCTTCTAGAGCTGCATTCCTTGGTTCGTGGCCCCTTCCTCTATCTTCAAACCCAGAAGGGCAGTATCTTGCTTCAGGGTCACAATGTCTACTTCTGCATCAAAACTCCCCCCACCTCTCTCTTACAAGGACACTTGTGATTACATGTAGGGCCCACTTGAATAAGCCAGGATAATCTCCCCATCTTAAGATCCTTAACTTAATTCACATCTACAAAGTTTCTTTTGCCATATAAGATCACATTTACAGGTTCTGGGAATTAGTACCCAGATATTTTTGGAGGCCTTTATTTGGCCTACCACAGTGATCTCTCCTCACACATGTCCTGGCCACCCCATCTCCACTCTGCCTCTCCAGATTGCCTGGAGGGCCAAGTAGAAGATGACTCATGTGCAAGTCCTCAGGAATTGTAAAGGTCTTTTCTGCCTCAGGGCCTTTGCATAGCCTGTTTCTGCTGCCTGAAATGTCCATCTCTCTTCACACACATTCACATATTTGACATTTTGTCACCTCCTCAAAGAAGCCTTCCCTTCCTGTTTCTTCTCTATCCCAGAACTCTGTTGCTGATCACAGTTTGTAATTACTTTATTACTCATTTGGTTTGCATGTTTCTTATCTGTCTCTCCTATTACACAATAAGCTCTAGGCCAGCAGAGACCTGGCAAGTCCTGTTCTCCACTGTATCCCCAGCCCCTGGAAGCATATCTGAACGTGTGTGCTCTCTAAGAGATTGTTGGATGAATAACTAAAATAAATAGACAACATTCCAACAGTTAGGCACCCATGGTTGGTTACTGGGTTTTATCCTTCAAGTTGGTGCCTCTGCATATGCCTGGAGCTTGGTATTCCTCCAAACCAACCGCAGCTTCTTTAGGAAAGGACCCTATCTTCCAGTCTCCCCCAGAACTTGGTCCCCACCACCCATTCATGCTCTTCTCCCTATCTTCCCTGCTCCACACACTAGACCCTCCTGAAACCCCCACACAAGTGGCTATTCCAATAGAATCAAAGAATTTTAGAGTTGGGGAAAAACCAGTAGATCAGGGGGTTGGCCAGCTATTGTCCACTATCTGAGTTTGTAAATAAAATTTATCGGAACATGGCCACATTCATTTGTATATATATCATCTGTGCCAACTTTCTCACTGCAATGACAGAGTTGAGGAGTTAACTCAACAGGAACTGTATGGGCCATAAAGCCTAACAGGTTTACTATCTGGCCCTTTACAGAAAATGTTTGCCGACCCCTGAAATAGACTATCTGCTCCAAACCCACCCACTTTACAGACGAAGACACTGAGGGCCAAAATGTTTATGTACCAGAGCCAGAGTCTTGCAGTGATTCATTGGCAAATCCAGGACTGGAATTCAATTGTGCAGAATCCCAAGGCAGGCCTTTTCCGCGTATCATACTGTCCTCTTAGGACCCAACCACTCCCCCAACCAAACTCCCATTTCAGTCCTGGATAATCACCTTCTTCACTAGCCTTCTCTTTACTGTCTTGGAGAAAAGCCCACACCCATTATGTTCTCTATCTCCTATTTGGCTCATGGCCCAACAGCCTTTCCAAGTTGACTTGTTAGCTTCCCTCTGCAAGAAGTCAATCTAAGAAGTTTTCTCTTACCTTCCAGACACTCCAGTCCCACCCCACAAACCTTTACCCTGTTTGAGTTCAACATCTGCCCCCTCTGTTCACCTAAGGCCACCCATCCAGGGGTTATCAAACTGGGGGTGTTCCCAGATTCCCAGGGGAGCTTATTTGGAATGCAGAAGGCCAGGCCCTACTCCAGGCCTGCCGAACATAGAAGTCTGAGGGTGAAATCAGGGCCTTTGCAATTTTAATAATCTCCCCATGTGATTCTGATGTTCAACAAAGTCTAAGAATCACTTCACTAAACCATGAGCTTCTCAAACTTCCTCTAGGTTTTAGTCATCACAAATAGCTTCAGAATACAGTTGGTAACCAATGGAACATCATTCTTAAATATATATGTATATATATAAATAAATATAATAGTTTCCCTCAGCATTCTCCACCCTCTCCTTAACTCAAGGTCCTAGCATTCTTCCCATGTCCAGCTCTTCCAAAGAAATCACAAATAATGCACTTTTACATCCTCTGAGCAGAAAAGATAAGAAGATTTTTTAATGAGTTGTCAGCAAAGAATTCATGAGCTTATAAACTATTGAGGTCAGAGTGAGAAAAAGAAGGCAATGTTGAAAGGAAAGACTAGGTACACAGAAAATTCCAGAAGAGGCTGGAAGCCTGGGGTGCCAGGTTTCTTATCCTGGTCTCGGTCTGTTGTCTTGGTGAAGGTGTTATTTTGAAGGCAGCAGAGCCTTTTTTTGCTCCTCTTCAATATCCACCAGGTGCTGGCTGGGTGCCCTGGGCTTCAGCATCTAACATGAAAGGCAGTAGCCAGAGGGCAGTTCTGTGATGGAGAAGCAGTCCCTCAGGGGCTGGAGGTTATGGGCCCTGCTTTGGAGATACTGAGCAAAGGAAAGGCAGGATGGAGTGCTGCTGCCTCTGAAAAACAACCCAGAGAGGAGTTCTGTGAGCACTTGGGGCTGGTTTCCAACAGTGATGGAGACACAGTGACACAAAAAGAAGCCTGCTCACCTGAGACAGCAGAATTCAATTCAATTTCAAGTCAGTGTGTGTTTATTGAGTGCCTGATTCAGTTTAGGCGATGGAGAGAAGGAGAGAGACAGCCTAAGCAGCCGGCTGATTCAAGCAGAAATTCCCTGGGAGTCTGCCTTACAAGTCCACAGATCCAGAAACTTGGTTTTATCAGTTTCACCCAAAAAAATATCGGCAAATCTCAATCCGTTTCATGAACAAAAATTTATTAAGTGCTTACAGCCTGCTGGCCACTGTTCTGGGGCTGTGGCTAGAGAAGGGGGCTGAGCAATCTCAGGTTCCTGCCCTCGTGGAGCTTGCATTCTATGAGGCATCTGCAGGGCTAGTGGGTAAGGCCAGAGAGTTCTCTGGGATGGGATTCACAATGGAGGGCTCCATGTGGGTGGAGTTACTAGAAGTTATCTAGGGAGAGGTGGGATTTCAACTGTGGTTTGAAGGGTAGGTGGGGTGCAGACTTTTAAAGGGCTGCAGGCCTGGCAACCAGGGGCAGAGAACTGCAGGAGCAGGAGTGAACAGGGCCTGCCATCAAGGGTCCATGATCAGATCAGCGCCACTGGGAAAACAGGCACAAGCGGGGTAACAGGTGCATACTGGGTAACAGATGCATTCTGGGTAACAAGTGCAAGCTGGGTAACAGGTGCATGGTGGGTAACAGGTACAAGCTCGTAACAGGTGCATGCTGGGTAACAGATGCATGCTGGGAAACCAGACAAGAGAATGTCAGTATCACATGGAGTTAAACTACCTGTGCCATCCAGTCAAATAACATAGGTCTGACTCCCAACTCTCTTACTTGCTAACCTTGTGATCTAGGGCATGTTATTAACCTCAGTCAACTTCCATGAGCATAATCAAAACTAGCTCACAGGATGGTCCTAAGCATTTAGCTGAGATCATGAATGGGATTAACTGAGATGAATGTAAAGGCTTACCTACTGATTATTATTAACACTGAATAAATAGGTTTGACTCTAGGAAAACTGGAACCTGCCACCAAAACCTTCCTGGGAAACTCATGATATCTGCACACTGCCAGGAGTATAAACCCATTTATTTACCACCCTGGTCTCACTCCCCCTGGCAGCCAAACTGGACTAAATAGCAGCACCTGGACTAGGGTAAGGCGAGAGAAGGACCTAGAATGCACTTGCACAACCTAGCCTCCTTATTTTTTGCCACCCTAGTTCCAGCCCTGTTGAATGGTAGAAACCTTTTTGATCCACACTGTGTATTTCTCAAAGTATAGCCCTTGTTATACCTAAGTCAGACTCACAGGGGCTGTCTGTTAAAATTATATTCTCTGACCTTAAGCAATCATAATCTCTGGGGATGGGGTCAGAGAATCAGCATTTTAATGCACTCTCCAACTGATTCCAGGCCCTGAATAAGCTCCCCAGACCAGTAGCAGCAGCAACAGCACATGAGAACTCATTAGAAATGCAAATTCTTGGGCCTCTCGCCTGATCTACTGAATTAGAAGTTTGGGGAATGTAGTGCGGCAATCTGTAGTGTAAAAAGCCCTACGAGTGATTACGATGTACGTTCAAATTCACATGGAGAGGTTTTAAAAACCACCAATGGCCAGCCCCACCCCAGACCATTATTCAGCAACGCTAGGTTAGGACGCAGATATGAGTATTTTTTCAAAAACTCCCCCAGTAATCCTAATGTGAGGACAGAGTGTTTATAATCACTGGAAGAGAAAGGAAGATGGCAGAAATGTATTACACTTGTTAAGTTTTAATTCAGTCAGAGGTACTGTCGCAGCTAATTCTTGCCACAAGCTGGATCCCCTCCCTGCCCAGGTGCCTTTAGAGAGGAAACTGAGGCTTCGGGGCGTGGCCAAGATCCCAAGAGCCGGGTTCTGCTGGCTGTTCCTGGCAGGCAGCTGGACTTGGCTCTCCCTGGCAGGCTGGCTGCTGCCTCGGCTCTCTTTATTTATGCCTTGTGCGGGTGCTGACGCCTGTTGGCAGCCTGGTGCTCGGGCACAGCCGAGGCCTGGGAGAGCTGCGGAAGGATGAGAGGGGAGCGGACTGGGGTAGAAAGGGAGAGTTGGAAGACACTTTAGGATTGGGCTCAGAATCCGGGAGCCTCAGATACTAATAGTAAACCAGGCATTTGTTGGGCTAAGCCCCAGACTCTGTGCTTGGGGCTTTGAGTCATCTCCTTTTTGTTCACCTGATCCCAGAGAAGGATCGCAGAATCCTTACATCGGTCCTAGCCTCGCTATCCCCATTTTACAGATGAAGAAACTGAGGCCCAAAGATTCGAAGGAACCCGCCCCGAAGTCACCGGCAGGGTCTGGATGCCTCCAAAGGTTCTCTCGCTATTCCGGAACTCGGAGGCAGGGGCCCCAGGGAAAGAGGAGGGGGCGGCCCGCGACAAGCAGGGGGTGGGGCTGAGCGCGCCGCCCCCGCCGCCCTAACCGCGCGTCCCCGCGTCCCTCTCCCCGCTGCAGGCCCTTCCTCGTGCTGCCGCCGCTGATGGAGTGGATCCGGGTGGCCGTGGCGCACGCCGGCCACCGCCGCAGCTTCTCCATGGACAGCGACGACGTCCGCCAGGCGGCCCGGCTGCTGCTGCCCGGCGTGGACTGCGAGCCGCGCCAGCTCAGGTAGGGGCCGGGCCGGGCTCCCCGGAGGAGGCGGTCTCGCTCGGGCGCCCTCCGCCAGCGGGGACGCGGGCCGGCAGCGGGGTGAGGAGAGGGGAGCCCCCTTGCCCGATCGGACCCTCCCAGCGAGCGTCCGGGTGGTGGGAGGCGCGTCCCGGCATCCACCCCTCCAATCAGAACCCTGGGGGACGGTTTGCGCGGGAGCAAACGCTTCTTTGGCTGTGATTGAGGCTTAAATGGCAGGCGCCGGCTTGACACTGAGCAGGACCTTCTAATTACAGGGATGAGGGAAGGCAGGAGTAGAGCTATTTGAAGAAAGGGTACGATTTTAGATTGCAAGACATCCGTGGGTCTTGTCTCTCTGCCACTCTCAGTTTCTCTCTGGCGTTTCTCCCCCTCGCTCTCTTTCCTCCTCTCTCTCTCCCCAAGAAGTAAAATATGGTCTTCCTGTAGTTTTCTAACAAAGCCTTGCAGAGTAAATTTTCTGGCTGTGTAAGAGTGTGCCTCCGTGTTCTCCCGGGCATGACGATAGAGTGGTCCCCCTCCCTGCGATTCTGTATCCAGGGCCCTCCATCAGGGTGGGAATTACTCATGGACTGCTCAGGGACCCCATGCACGGGGGCTCATATTTATCCAAAGCAAGAGAAATAAAACAACAGATCATGCATTCAGGTGAGTCATAAGCTGGTTCTAAATGCAAAAAGCACACAAGCCCAGTGGTGTGTGTGTGTGTTTTCAGCACTATATTTTGATGCCCTAGCACTGTTTTCCAGGCCCAGGTCAGGCCATGCTTGTCATTTTTAAATCCCCTCTTATCCACCTGATGAGAAACATGCCCTTCCTCAAAATTCGTCCATCCCAACCACGTGGCCACACTGCAGACATCTGTCTGTCCTTCCAGAATCTTTTTGGAGATTTGCAAGGAAATGGGAGGTTTGCTAGCCCAGGGCTGCCCCTCAGCCCCAGAACACAGAGGGAACTGAACACAGTAGTAATTGCTTGCATTTATTGAAAGCTTATAATATGCCGGGCACTGTTGTAAGCACTTTCCACAGATTAATTAACATTTAATATTCCCAAACCCTATGAAGTGGGTACTGTTATGCCCACTTTATAATAAGGAAACTGAGGCACAGAAAGGCTAAGTAGCATGCCTAAGGTAAAGTGGTAGAGCTAGTACATATATGACTCCAAGCAGCCCTGGCCCCTGAGTGTGTAGTCCTAACCACTATACAGTACTGCCCTCAGATTTCTGTCCAGGCTGCTTCTGACTGTGCCACCACACCTTGTCACTTGGAACAACAGCAGGGCTGAGGATGAAGCCAGGGGACAACCCTTTACTGAGCACATCCTATGTGCTGTGTGCCAATTGCAGTAAGAGATCTGCATTCATTACTTGTCTCCTTTAATCCCTGCAGCAACCTTGTATGGTTAGTAGAATCTTCCTATTTTACAGATTAGGAAGCTTATAGGTGTGACTCACACTCCTAAGCCCATCCTCTACCTACCAGACTCTCCTACTTCCTGGTTTTGGGGCATGTGGCGTCTACTCACAGGCTTACTCCCACCACCTCTGCTCGTGGCCCCAGCTCTCACCAGAGCTCGAGCTCTCCTTGCTGCAGCAATCCTGGGGGCTGCTGAGCGGTGGGGACACTACGATGCTTCCTTAATTGTTGCCGATGAAGTATTTCTTGTTCGTCATGCTTTCTGGAGACCCCACAGCCTAAAGGTTAGGAGCCTGAGCTCCAGAGACTCTGTGGTTCAAATCCCACCCCCATGGTTAATTAGCTGTGCAACCTTGGGCAAGATAGTTAACCTCTCTAGATCTTAGTTTCCCTATCTCTGACATTGAGATAATAATAGCAGCCCCTCTTAGAGGTTGGTGTGAACACAAAGCAGGGTCCTGAATATGCAGTACTTAGGCTGCCTGAAAGGAAGCAAGTGGCCGAGAAGTGGTTGTTAGTAGCTAGCATTGCCCCAAGCCTCTACTATGCCAGGAATAATAATGGTGGCTCACCTAGATACTGCTTTATAATTTTAAGGGCTTTTAACTCTTTCTCAGGTGAGCCTCAAAACAAACATGGTCATTACCCAGGATAGAGTGATCCCATTTTACATGAGAGGAAATCAAGGCCCGGTGAGATTAGGTAATGCTCCCAACATCTCACAGATATTAAGTGGCAATCAGGAACCAGATAGCAAACCCAGATACCCACAAATAGAACCACGTGTAATTTTTCGACTCCTTCCTCTCCCCGTAGACCTAGACTGAGCACTCTCGGAGGTGGCTGATAACCCTCTTCTGTATTTCTGTTCCTTATCACACTATCCAATAGTCCAGACATGGATGGAGGGCCATTGTCCATCTCTGTGCCCTTCCTCCAACACGGAGCTTTTACTACATGGTCTAGAGACCAGAGAGGAAACTTAGCATTTCAATTTCAACATCCAGCCAGCTTGAGGCCTCAGCTCTGGTATTTGGGATGTGAGTGGTGATGTCCCATTGAGTCAAAACTCATGCATTTATAACCGCAAACAAAGGAAGTCAGTTCCATGTGCATCTCTAGGCTATCCTTAGTCATTTATCTCTCCATTCTAGGCTCATTTGTCTCCTGGAAGATTAGAAATTTTCCAGATCGATGATCTGTGTGTAAAAAAAAAATCGTACTAACTGATTATTGGAGATAAATTTTCATTAAGGTTGGAAAACATTTTCCAAGAGAAATATGGTATCCCATTAGCTTTTCTAAGTGTAATACTTGCAAGTTCCATGATAAACTAAGTTCAATTACATAAAAAAATGAACCCATCTTTTTAAGAAGGATACCTATTTTTCAGTCCTGTCGACATTAGATACGTACATACATATATGCATGTGTCTTTCCCATCTCGTTTAATGTGACATGAAGCAGGCATTACTGTTGCTATTTTGCAGGTAATAGGCTCAAAGAAATTGTGTTCATTCAGACATCCAAAAATTAGACATTGAGCACTTATCTGCATCTTGTGCTAACAGATGTCATGGCGTTTAGAGCTGTCCCCAATGACTGGTCAAGGCAAACTTTATTATCCCATTTTACAGTAAAGAAGACTGAGGCTCAGTGAGGTTATAGAACTTGTCCAAGGACACAGGGCTTCTGTAAGGCAGAGCAAGTCTAGAATGGAGAACTTGGCAAGTGGAGATAAAAATTCAGTCTCCTTGTCTCTTTGCCTTCCCAGGTATCCATCTTAAAAGTTGCCAGGTGGGCTCCTAGTTCTGGGTAGGTCAGAGCTAAGGCTCCTTTTTCTAAATAAACAGCCCTGGAAAGGTGCAGAGAGTTTGGCGTTCTATCAAATGTAGGAACCTGAGATGTGGGTTTGGAGGCTGGAGTGTCAGTGGCCATTAGCACATATAATTACCTACCAGCTGGCCGTGGTTTCCTGGTGGGAGGCAGCCTGGATGCCAGCCGGGACAGAGGAACCTGAGTCAAGGATTCCCAGATCTGATGCTAGCCCTGCCACTGACTTTCACAGTAACCTTGGTCAAACGCAGCCCGAGGTCTGCTTTTGTCTTTATTCAGCTACAGTAAAGCCTCACCATGGTGATCGGGTTTCTTCAAAAAGGAACGCCATTCACTGCAACTGCAGAAGCTGACAGGGGTGACCCGTTTATTCTTCTTTAATTAAAGTATCAGATTATCTAAACCTGGTGAATTCAACCCCCTCCCCCTTTGTTTTTCTGGTCCTTTGGGTGGTGGTGGCAAGGAGTCGGGGCTGTAGCAGAGAAGGAGGGAACACGTCAGAAATACAAAGAGAGTAAATACTGTTTTGTCCCCATGTTTGCTGAGAGACAGCACTTCTGCCCTGGAGTGAAGGTAAGGAAGGTAGTAAGTGGTTTTCTCAAGGCCTCCCTTAGCTGATAAATGATACCTACCAACAGGACTTGGGGCTTTTGGTTAGAACCATGAGCTTGTTCCAGAAAAACGGTTAATCTTTTTTCAAGTATATCTTAGCATCAAACCAGATTATCAGCTGTCCTAGAATGGAAACGTTCAGGGATGGGAGGGTGCAGAGAGGATTAAAATAATTAAAATATAGGAGACTTGGGTCATTACTATTTTTCCTTCGTTTTCATTATTGAGCACCTACTAAGTGCCAGACCCCACACTAGAGGCGCTCATCTACATCTGCTGCTTTCTAGCAGATGACCTTGGGCAAGTCACTTTGCCCATGTCGCAGGGCCTGGTTCATCCTCTGTAAAAATGGGGATGGCAACTACTTTGGAGGTTGGGTGAACCTCTGTAGGTGGTCAGGTATGAATTTAATAAATTGCACTGTGTTTGATCTGCAGTTTGCAACCCTTCCCACGTCTCCTGGGAGCCCTTTGTGCCTCACAGGTTTTGTTATTTGTCTATTGTGTGCCAAACTGGGTTCCAAGTGAAGACTGTGCTGCAGCACACTTGTCCTTAAATGCCAGTGCCCCGTACGCAGCCTTACAGTGAGAGTTGGAAATTCACATTCCTTTATCAAACACATACAGGGATACTAAGTCAGGCAAGATCCAGCCACCGCCCAGAAAGGCCACACCATGTCGTGGCAGCCAACTCGCACAGGGGGACAGACAACCACATGGCTGGAGCTGGGGGCCCTGGTCCCAAGGGCACCCATGGCCCTTAGAGAAGAGGAGCGTTTGGATAAAGGGAATTCCAGCTCTTGGTGCAGAAGACAAAATGTTCTCTATCAGTTCCTTCTCTCAATCTGCATGGGACTAGGCTTTATGCAGGGCTCAGAGCGGGCTGTCTCCAAAGCAGATGGGGTCCTCATGTCATATATGCTCTTGGAGAGACTCAGAAAATAAACAATAGTGAACAAATGAGCAAGGTGATTCAATAGAGTATGAGTACTATAAAGAAAGTAGAACAGGGTGTTGGGGTAGAGAAATGAGGAAGGAGGGACCAATCGATTGGATGTGCAGAGAGCATCTCAAGACCTTATAAAGGAAGGGGCAGTGACATGCACCTGCTTTTATTAAAGGAGTAGTTGGTGCCTCTGCGAGGGGCTCATGGAGAAAACAGAGTGGGGGTAGGTGGGGACGTGGAGCTACATCCACATCATTTCCCTCTGTGACTGCCACATCCACCCTTGAATTCAGACCTCAGGGCCCCTCATCTTCATCCCCAGAAGGCCACCCTCAGGGGTCGAACACCTGGGTCAGTGTTTGGAAGTTCCCACAGCCTCTCACAGTTGGGACCTGCTGCTCTCCTCTCCCCTTGAGTGTCCTTGTCCTTCCCCAACTCGGGACACATCCTGCAGCTCCCCACGGACTCTCCGGCTGGGCTGGCGTGCAAGTGCAGTGACAGAATGCCAGCCCCTTCTTCACCTCTGGCAGTCACTCAACTCCATGCCAAGGGCCCCACCGTGACCCAATTGGAGCCACTGCCTCCTCCACATGATGTCGTTGCATTAGCAACTCCTGGAAAACAAGGACACTGACTTCTCCCTTTTTTTTTTTTTTTTTTTTTTTTCCCACTATTGTGTCCCAGGAGAGGTGCTTTGGGGCTCAGTCATCCTCCCCTAACAGTGTCAGGGACAGGCCACGGACAGAGCCTGCTCAAGGAGCCGAGCTAGCGTGACAGCTTGGCACTCAGCAGACACATGCAGAGCACCTGCTGCGTGGGTGACCCACCACGTTCTGTGCTGGGGGCAGGGCAGAGGGTCCACAAGTGGTCACAGAAGAATGTGGTGAATGCTTCAACAGAGGTCCGGCAGAGCTAGAAAGGTCTTCCCTGCAGATACCATTGGATCCAGATCCTGAAGAACACACAGAAATGTATCAGATGGGGAAGGTGAAGAGAGGGGGAAGGGGAAAGGGCACTGGAAATAAGTCCACGCAGAGAGAGCCACATATGCAAAGGCCTCGGGGTGGGAACACAAGGAATTCAAGCTGAGAGAGCGGAGGTTTCCACAAACACTGTCCTGAGCACCTGTTGTGGGCCAGGCTCGGTTCCAGGCTTCGGATACAGAGCTGAATTCAGCCCGTGAAAGGCTTTTTGCACCGCACCCAGGAACTCTGACCCCTGCAGGAGGTAGAAGCCATCACGGAATCCTTTTTTTTTTTTTTTTTTTTTAATCAGAAAAATAATTTCCTTTAATCAGAAGACATTTGAATATAAACATTCTTCAAACAAAAAAGAGTATTCTTACAAACTGCTTCTGATTTTTCCTGCTAAAATCATATATATTACCTTTGATTATCTGCAAATGTTTCTTTTACAATAGTTGAAGGATGAGGCTACCTGCTATGATCCAGGCAAAACACAAACCTTGACATCAGATTATTTTCAAATTAATTGAAAGCTCAAAATGCATCACAGATTCTTAAGCAGGGGAACGACAACAGATTAGCATTTTAGAAAGAGAGGCTGAGGAGGGCAGGGTTGGGAGCAGGGGTGGGGGGTCTGGGGTCAGGAAGCTGTGGTGGTAATCCAGACGCCAGGTGGTGACGGCCGAACTGAGGCAGTGGCAGCGAGGATGAAGCGGTGACAGCCGAACTGAGGCAGTGGCAGCGAGGATGAAGCGATGGGGAAGGACTCGAGAGAAACAAGACGACAGAAGCAGCAGGTCTTGGTGATGAATGTGGCGGGTGAGGGAGTCAGAAGTATTTAAAGTGGCCCTGGGGTGTTATCACTGGAAAAAGACCATACAGAGTAATGTGTAAGGTGTCACTTCTTGTGTGAAATATGTACTCATGTATTTGCTGTGCCTGTCCCGGCAGTGGAATTTTGTAGTATGTGCATGTTGTTACCTGTTCTCCCTGCTGCCCCCCAAATTTTTATGTTAAGAGATGACTGAGGTTTCCAGCTTGGGAATGGGTAAGACAAGGGATACTATTAACATACAGGACGAGGACAATGCAGGGGAGGGAAGACTGGGTTCATTTTTTTTCAATGTTGAGTGTGAGATGCCGTCCCAGTTGATTGTCCATCCAAATGGGAGAGTCCTTTTTGAGCTTCCCCATTGGTGCAAGGTTGCCAGGGAATTAAGTCTTCTTGGAGTTCTGGGTTCAAATCCAGACTTGACCACTTACTCTCTGTGTGACCTGAGGCAAGTTACTTCACCTCTCTGGGCCTCGGTTTCTGTGTCTGTAAGATGAGGACAATAATATTCCTACTTGATAAGGTTGTGGGGAGGATTAAATGAAATAATGTATTTAAACCATTCAGCACAATATCTGTATTACAGTAATGATAATAATTTAATGCACATTAAATATTAGCTATTATCCTTATTTCCTCCCCTCCAGACCAAGAATGCCAGTTCCTCCAAGTTACCAAAAATAATAGCCTCAACTTCCTCTGAGACAGGGGAAATAAATACCTCAAAGAGACGTGTAGGATGAAATTGGGGTGTGGTTTGTAGCCCAGGCCAAGGTCTGGCTTGTCTCCAGCTGTCTGCCACTGCAGGTGAGTCAGTCACCCCAGGGTGCAGGGTCATCCGTCCCTGCTGAAACATCCAGAAAGGAAACCAGCCAGGGCCGACTGGCTTGGGAGGCCACAGTCCCCACTCCAGTGACTCCACAGTTTCTCTTCATGACTCTGATTTTATATATTCTCTGAAGTGTGAGATTTTGAAGGCCATCATTGGCTGGCGTCCTGAACCCTGTCCAAAGTGGAAGAGCAGCCATCACCAGCTGCATTTGCAACCGTAGGTGGGAGGAAGAGATGGCAGAAGGGAAGGTGGACGTGTGGAAAGCAAATGTGACTCCTGATTGGCTGAGTCTTATCCCAAGTGGGCAGAGGTTAGGGGAGAGGCTAGCTAAGGAGCATAGAATATTCCGTTTGAAAGGGTCGCAACATGTGCTTTTATCTCACAAAATTGACTTCCTTCTCTCTTTAGGGCTGGAGCAGAAATCAGTTACCTTGATCATGAGAGGCTTAGCACAGAGCCTGGCACATAGTGGGGGCTCAGGCTTAGCACAGAGCCTGGCACATAGTGGGGGCTCAATAAATATTTGTTGAATGAATGGGTAAATGAATGAATGAATGATGAAAAGGGCTAATGTCACTAACTGTGTTGGAGTTGCAGTCAGTGAACAGACTAAGGTGGATACTTGCTTCCTCTGGACTAATTCAAATGTGAAAAGGGTTCATTGTGGAGCCACTGATGGGCGGATGAGAATTCAGATGCAGAACTCAGAAGCGAGGTCTCTGGGAGGACTCCGGCAAACAGGTGGCAATTGAGGTCAAGGATGTGTATGAGATTGCCCAGGGGCAGGGACTGATGGAGGGGAGTCATCCGGGAGATGAAGGAAGAGTGGTCAGAGGACAAAAAAGAGCCCGAAGGAAGTGAGGCAGCAGGCAGCAAGGATGCTCTTTGAGCCAGAGAGGGGTCCCCAGAATCCAGGGTTGCAACACTGTCAGGGAAGAGGCGACTGAAAGGGGGCTGTTGGGTCTGGCACTGAGGAAGTCATCAGTGCCCTTTACAACAGCCGTTTCAACAGCCTGCTGGGAGGAAACCAGATTGCAGGCGGCAGACAGTTTGCCAACACTTGGAATTTGTTCAGAGCTTCCAAAGTGCTCAAAGCAAAACAGAAACACATTTGGTGCTTACATCAACACAGAGAACATGTTAAATGGCGTTGGGGGCTCACTTCCAAACTGGGGCTTTGGATCCAGGCTGGCAGTTTGAGGGTATGTCATTTGCCATATGGGATTTGGCTTTCTGGGGGATTTTTTTTCTTTTTTTTTTTTTTTTTGCCCACTCTTGTATCTGTTAAATTTCTGCCCAAGGCACTTGTTTACTCTTATGCCAGCAAATCTCCCAAACTCTAGTTTATAATGTTAGTTACATGGGAATGTTATCCTATCTTAGCAGTTATTCAGGCAACAAGGACTTAACTACAGTCCCTCAAGCACAAAACCATGAAAAAAAAGTGCTTTGGATAACAAGGAAGGAGCAGATCCCATCCTTCAGGAAGCGTGTAGGCCTCATAACATCCAGTGCCTGTGCCATTTTTCCAGCGTCCTTATCTTTCACCAGATTCTTAAATCACCCTTTAAAAAGGCTAAGAACCACCAGACAGGATGATCCTCAAATCTCTAGCTCTGAAAATTATTTAATTCTGTGGTCAGACGTTAGACGTGCAAATGGTAGTGACCCTTTTATCTGTGGGGAAACTGAGGCATGTGGAGGGTGAAGGAAATGAGGAGCTTCAGTGTACACCCTCTCCTGTATCGCTGCAATGTGACAGAGGGGAAACCCTCAGAGCCTGTGTGAGCCAGACGTGCCGTTCGGCCCTCCCCCAACCATAGGAGGGGGCTTTACTCCCTCTTCACACCTGAGGGAAGCAGGGCTCCCAGAGGTGAGGAAACCTGCCCCTGGTCACACGTAGAACAGGACCCGTCTGGGATTTGAACCAGGTCTGCCTGGTTCAAGCCCATTTTCTTGCTTCTGGAATAGGGAGCTCCAATCAAAGAGTCGAAATTGGAAAATGTGAAAGTAACTTTTGAACCAGGCCCACAGGTTCACCTCAATAGACTCACCTTCCAACCTTAGCTCCTCTTGGGATTGCTGATGCATCTCACCTCTCATTTCAATCTAGCATTGTCAGCATCGTCCAATGCCAAAAAGTCCCTGCAAAGACTTAGCACAGAAATATTCCAACAAATGGCCAATTAATACATGAAAAGTTGCTCGAACTCACTAGTAATGTTGGAAATGCAATTCAAAAACACCCCCAAGTATGCGTTCCATACCCATCAGATTGGCAACAAATTTAAAGTCTGGTAATATCAGATTTGGGCAAAGATGTAGAATGCTAAGAACTCAAACACCACTGGAGGAGACTGTGAATCCTCTTTCAAGTAAACTTGAAAACACAAACCATCCCCTACAGGGTAAATTATTCCCCAGAGAAACTTTCCCATATGGAAATGAGACATGTACAAGGATGTCACTGACTCAGTCTTTGTAGTAGCAAAAAAAATAAATAAAATGAAGGAAATGAGTTAAAAGTCTAGTTACAGGAGAATAGAAAAATAGATGATGGTATGTTTGGTCGATGGAATATTAAGTGGCAAATGAAAATAAATGAACTAGACTTACATGTTACTTACTGCATGGCTAAACCCAAAACGTAATATTGTTCAAAAAAAGCAAGTTAAAGAATTATTTGTGCAGTCTCCTAACATTTATGTAATGTTTTCAAACATGCAAAACCATCTATAAATTATTTAAAAATGCATATAAGTAGTAAAAACACACGAAGGATGCATAGGGATGGTAATGGCAAATTCAGGTAGAAGGTAAGGTCAGAAGGCTGGAAAAGGTTAGTGGGACCAGGAAGGGTCGTCAGGGGCTTTGTAGCTGTAATGCTTTCTTTTTCCAGCTTCTTCAGCTGGGTTGGGAGGTGAGCATACAGGTGGTCATTATGGTACTTTCTATATTTTATGTTTGCCTAAACTAATCCATTAAGGAGAAAAATTATCTACTTAGCCAGTGTTTGCAGCAGCACATTCAAAATTTGGGATATTAGTAAGCATCATAAAAAAGTACTAACTTGTTAAACAAATTTGGGAAACTGGTTTAAATTAAATAGTTTTGCTTTTGTTTTGTTTTTTAAACTTTTTATTTTTAAATACTTCAAACTTCCAGGGCAGTTACAAAAATAATACAAATGCCATACAGAGAACTCTTGAGTATCCTGATGCCCCCAGATCCACAGTTTTGCCACATAAGCTTTATCATTCTTTCTACCCTTCCATCTCTCTGTCTGTCCATCTATCTATCTATACATCTATCTGTCTGTCTATTTATCAATCCGTTTTCTGAACATTTGAGTATAGATTGTATACATCATGTTCCTAGAACACTTAATACTGCCTGTACATTTCCTAAGAACAAGGATATTCACTTACATATCCACCTTAAGTACTGTTATCAAGCTCAAGAAATTTAGCATTGATATAAAGCTTACAGTCTGTTTTCCAATTTTCTCATATATCCCAATGATGTCCTTTTGATCTTTCTCTCCTCCTCTTGTTAATTCCCTTCCAGGGTGATGAATTGGCTTAAACTGTTACTGTCTCTTTAGTTCTTTCTTCTTTTTAATTGTGGGAACATACATGTCAACTTTCTCATCTCAACCAACTCCCAAGCATAACCTTCAGTGGGCCCAACCACATTCACGATGCTGTGGTGTCCTCACCACCTTCCATTACTAAACTTTCCCATCTCCCCAAACAGAAACCCTACACCTATGTTGCATTAACTCTTCACTCCCCCTGCCCCCCCACCCCTGGCAACCTGTATTCAACTTTCTGTCTCTATGAGCTTGCATATTATATTCTCTGATTGTAGTTACCAGGGAGCTTAAATTTAACATCCTAAATCTATAACAATCTCATTTGCTTTGATACCAACATAACTTCAATAGTATACACCAGCTATGTTCCTATACCCTTCTGTACCCCCACCTTTTGGTAATTCTTGTCACAGATTACATGTTTATACATTATGGGTCCCAAACCACTGATATATCATTTCATTTTATGTATTTACCTTTTAGATTTGGTAGGAAGTAAAAAGTAAAGTTACAAACCTAAAATACAAGAATATTGGCATTTATACTCACCCGCATTGTTACCCTCACCAGAGGTCTATATATCATGTGGCTTCTATCGTCTATTGTCCTTTCCTTTCAGCCTGCAGAACTCACTTCAGCATTTCTTGTAGGACTGATCTAATGCTGATGAACTCCCTCAGCTTTTGTTTATCTGAGAATTTATAATCTCTTCCTCATTTTTGAAAGACAGTTTTGCTACATATAAAATTCTTCGTTGGTAGTTTTTTTGCTTTCAGCACTTTGAATATGGCCTCCCACTGTCTTCTGCTTTCATGGTTTCTGATGAGAAATTGGAAGTTAATCTTATTGAGGATTCCTTGTAGGTGACACATTGTTTCTTATATTTTTGAGAATTCTATTTTTGGCGTTTGACAGTCTGATATGATGTGGCATGGGTCTATTTGGGTTTATCCTGGTTAACATTCATTATCACATACACATAACATTGTTGAGCATCTTGGATGTGTATATTCATGTCTTTCATTAAATTTAGAAGTTTTCAGTCATTATTTCTTTGAGTATCCTCTTTGCCCTTTTCTCTCTTCCTTCTCCTTCTGGGACTCCCACAATGCATATATTGGTATGGTTGATGGTGTCCCAGAGGTTCCTCAGGTTCTGTTCACTTTTCTTCATTCTTCCCTCTTCCTGCTCCTCAGATTGGATGATTTCACTTGTCTTACATCCAGGTTCATTGAGTCTTTCTTCTGCCAGCTCCAATCTGCTGTTGAACCCTTCTAGGGAAATTTTAGTTTCTGTTACTGTGGTCATCATCCGCTCTTTTTGGTTCCTGTCCATAATTTTCATGTCTATATTGATATTCTCTTTGTATGCATCTGTTATTTTCCTGATTTCCTTGAGTTCTTTGTCCACGTTTTCTTTAGCTCTTTGAGCATTTTTAGAACCTTTTTTCTTGTCTTTGTCTGTTATGTCCCTGGTCCTCCTCACTGATGGTTTCCTTTTATTTTATTTTATTTTTTGCCTAATAACGTAGATTTTTTATTATTATGAGAGAAGTTGTAGGTTATAGAAAAATCACGCAGAAAATACAGAGTTCCCATATACCACCCTCCCATTATTAACACTTTGCATTAGTGTCATTGATGGTTTTTAATGCTTAAATTTTCTCCTTTGCCTGGGCCATCATTTTCTGTTTCTTTGTATGTTTTGTAATCTTCATTGAAATCTGGACATTTTGATATTTTAATATGTTATCAATGGAATTTAGACTCTGAGGTATCTGTTTCTTAAGCTTGTATCCAGCCTAGTGTTACGACAGAGCTTTCCTTGAATGCCAGGAGCTAACAAAAAAAAAAAAAAAAAAGGAAGGAGGGAAAAAAGAAAACCCCTTTCCCAGTTGTTCCGGTTTGCTAATGCTGCCAGAATGCAAAATACCAGAAATGGATTGACTTTTATAAAGGGGGTTTATTTGGTTACAAAGTTACAGTCTCAAGACCATAAAGTGTTCAGGGTAATGCATCAACAATCGGGTACCTTCACTGGAGAAAGGCCATTGGTGTCCGGAAAACTGCTGTTAGCTCAGAAGGCACGTGGCTGGCATCTGCTTGCTCCCAGGTGGCATTTCAAAATGGCGTTCTCCAAAATGTTGCTCTTGGGGTGTTTTGTCCTCTCTTAGCTGCAGCTGCTCTTCAAAGTGTTACTCTCAGTTCCTCTGAGTCCCTCTGTCTGTGAATTCCGTTATATGACTCCAGTGATCCAATTAACACCAACCCTGAATGGGTGGGATAACACCTCCATGGAAATTATCCAATCAAACGTTTCGCTCACAGTTGATTGAGTCACATCTCCATGGAGACACTCAAAGAACTCCAATCTAATCAACACTAGTACGTCTGCCCCCACAAGATTGCATCAAAGAATATGGCTTTTTCTGGGGGACATAATATATACAAACTGGCACACCAGTCTTTGCAGATTGACCTGTGCGGGTGCTCTCCTTCAGAGCTTATTCATACAACAGGCTCTATGAAAATAACTCGAAGCCAAAGAGTAGGGGCCACCCTGATCCTTTCTGCATGGGTGTCTTTTCCTGCATCATGTCTTGGGTGTGTGCATGTGGTCTGTGCCAGTTTGAATGTATTATGTCTCCCCAAACACCATTATCTTCAATGTAATCTTGTGTGGGCAGACCTATCAGTGTTAAGTAAATTGTAATTCTCTGAGTGTTTCCATGGAGATGTGCCCCACCCAACTGTGAGTGATGATTCTGATTGGATAATTTCCATGGAGGTGTTGGCCCACCCATTCAGGGTGGGTCTGAATTAAATTACTGGAGCACGACATAAGATCAGACAGAAGGAGCAAGCTGCTATAGCCAAAAGGACACTTTGAAGAAAGCACAGGAGCTGCAGATGAGAGACATTTTGAAGACGGCCATTGAAAGTAGACTCTTGCTCTGGAGACGCTAAGAGAGGACAAATACCCCAAGTGCAACTAAGAGTGACATTTTTGAGGAACTGCAGCCTAGAGAGGAACATCCTGGGAGAAAGCAATTTTGAAACCAGAACTTTGGAGCAGACGTCAGTCACGTGCCTTCCCAGCTAACAGAGGTTTTCTGGACGCCATTGGCCATCCTCCAGTGAAGGTACCCGATTGTTGATGTGTTACCTTGGACACTTTATGGCCTTAAGACTCTGAGTAACCAAATAAACCCCCTTTTATAAAAGCCAGTCCATCTCTGGTGTTTTGCATTTCGGCAGCATTAGCAAACTAAAACATGGTCCTAGGAATTCCTCTGTTTACATGGTTACTGTATCCCCTCTTCCTTAGGAAACAGTTTCCTCAGGTCTCTCAGACACTGCGCTATATGTCCTGCCATCAGCCCCTTGCCTCTGACAGCCACTTGACTGCTCTTTCCCAGCATTCTATAGGAGAGCTCCATGAGCTGCCTTCTATACCCAGAGCAAGTTCTGGGACAGTGAGCCCCTCAGGCTACCACCAGACAGATTGGGCCAGACATACCTGCTCCTGGTATGTGCATGAAGGCTCCTCTGCTTCTTCTAAACCAAGACCAGGGATCTTCACTATGAACACGGCTCTGCGCTGAGTTGTTAAGAGGTAGGGAAGGGGCCATCCAGGCCCCCACAAGATCCTACTGCTTTTAAGCAGCTTTTGTCTTGATTCAGCACTCATCCTGTTACTGCAGACCTTTAACTGTTTTCTGTAGCTTTAAGAAAGATGTTTCTACCCATTCTTGCTGATTGTTCAAAGCTTCTGTGGGAGGGATGGAGCCCTGAAGGGTCTTACTCCGCCATCTTGAGCAGAGCTGGGCTCTTGTTTTCTTTTTAATTTCTCAGCATTTTTAACATGCTTATGTTTCTTGTACATCTCAAAGAGGAGGTTATCATATTTAAATCTTTTATCTTAGAGCAAGGGTCAGCAAACTGCAGCTGCCTGCCACCTGTTTGTATAAATAAGATTTTATTGGAACACGGTCACGGCCATTTGGTTATATTGTCTGTGGCTGCCTTCTGCTATGGCAGAGTTGAGTAGTTGCAACAGAGACCATATAGTCTGCAAAGTCTAAGATATTTACTGCCTAGCTATTTACAGAAGAAATTTGCTGACCCCTATCATAGAACATCATATGGGGTTGGTGTTATTGAGAATTCATTTTGGGTTTATAACACTAATACTTTGTCTTGGACTCTAGGAATTAGTTTATTGGTAAACACTGTTAAAGTGAAGATCATCAGTTTTTCTAGAATTCCTTGGTGGGGTGGGGATGAGGGTAGGGGGGTGTTTGTGTGCTTTCCCTTTGAATCTGTAGCACCTAGCACAAAAGTTAGCATATACTTAGCTCTTGCTGTGTGCTTTGTGAGACTGGTTTAAATATAAAGCCATCTGTGGAATGTATTAATTAAGCTATATGTTCATTAGCTGCAGCAGACACACAAAATACTTGTGTGTATTTTGCTTAAAATTCTCCCTTATATAATAGCACAAGTATCCCTGGCCTGTTACAGCAGCCCCATGAGGTCAGGGACCCAGGCTTCTTCCTTCTTGTTGCTCTGCCATTCCTTGAAGGATACTTCCTCTGCATGACCCCACCCACCAGACCTGCATGTAGCAAGAGGGAAAGGGAAAAGGGAAGAGCAGGGAATGTCCCCGAGTTTTTATATATAACTTCTCCTCACTTCCTATTGGCCAGCATGTAGTCATGTGATCATACCTAGCTGCAAAGGAATCTGGGAGATGTAGTCTTTATCTGTAGCCTTTATCCAACAATTCAAGGAGAAAAGGACTCTGGAGGGCAATACCAAAAGGAGGCATTCAGGCTTCCCAAAGTGAGGACTGACTCCTTATCTCTTGGGGTATGCTTAATTTTTGACATTTGAAAAATGAGCCACAGGGTATGAGACCAAAGCAAGAGAACATTATTTTCTATTCAGAATAACATAACAATACTTACAGACGTGAGCCACTAGATTCATTCTCCTGGGTGTTTGCAGCCTTGCTTTTGAGATAAATCTTTTTTCACGTATTTGAACAGATCCAGAATTTCTGCATTTGTGGGAGACAAAGACAGTGGGTTTCACTACTAATTTGGCACTTACTTCTAAGGAGGATATGTGTTCCAGGCCCCTTGGAATTTCTCACAAAGGCAGAACAGAACAGCAGGGAGGAGGATATGGAACCACACTTGAGTTACCTTATCCAAAGCAGGTTTAATGAGCTGGTCCTTTTCTGTACTTTAGTAGCAGCATTAATTTTCTGTACTTTAGTAGCAGCATTAAACAGCATGGTCAGAGTTATGACATTGGCAAGTCTGCTGATCACCTGGGGGAGGAGAAAGAAGGGAAGCCCAGACTTAGGAGCTTCCTTTTAAGCAAGTTACACAGAAAATGGTGTGCTGGTAGATGTCCGTGGAGGATGGCAGGAGCCGTGACTTGTACTGTTTGCCTATTTCCATAGTATAAATACTCCCACCATGGCTTATTTCAAACTACCAATGTGAAGTCACTGAATGCAGAGTAAGGAAGAGATGCCCACGGTTGGCTCTCACAAGTCAGAAGGAGCTGGCTTCAGCACACCACTGGACACAGTAACCTGCATCACTTCTGCTTACCTTTTGCTGGTGAGAACTTAGTCAGGTGGCTGTTCCAGCCCCAACAGAGCCATGTGCCGAGCCAAAACTCAAGTGAAGCCATAGAATTTTTTGTTACTATAAGGACGAAGTAGATCATGGATACTGGGGATGGTTACTGTGCCGGTTTGAATGTATTGTGTCCCCCAAATGCCATTATCTTTGTGATCTTGTGTGGGGCAGACGTTTTGGTGCTGGTTGGATTTGCTTGGAGTGTGCCCCACCCAGCTGTCGGTGATAATTTTGATGAGATGTTCCCATGGAGGCTTGGCCCCACCCATTCGGGGTGGGCCTTGATTGGTGGAGCTATATAAATGAGCTGACTCAAAGAGGAAAGGGAGTACAGCTGGGAGTGATGTTTTGAAGAGGAGCAAGCTTGCTAGAGAGGAATGTCCTGGGAGAAAGCCGTTTTGAGGCCGGAGCTTTGTAGCAGACGCCAGCTGCCTTCCTAGCTAGCAGAGGTTTTCCGGATGCCATTGGCCATCCTCCGGTGAAGGTACCCGATTGTTGAGGTGTTACCTTGGACTTTTTGTGGCCTTAAGACTGTAACTGTGTAGTGAAATAAACCCCCGTTTTATAAAAGCCTATCCATCTCTGGTGTTTTGCATTCTGCAGCATTAGCAAACTAGGACAGTTACCAATCACTGCCGCACACTTCTTTCCCAGGTGAGCCTTTTGGCCACAGTAATCAGTGTTTGCTTGAAAAAGAGCAAAATCAGAAAGACTGAAAGGTCAAGATGGAATATGGCACAAAAGTTATTGCATAGTAAAGAATGCAAAAGGCAGTGAGCACCAGAAAACACATGATAAACTCAGAGAAAGCCCAGGCTTGGGGACACCCGAGAGCTCAAGTAGCCTAGCACCCCCATTCGACAGCTAAGGAAATGAAGGCCATCAGAGGAAATGTGATTTATCCAAGATCACACAGCCAATGGGTGGTACCATCACAACTTAAAACCACATTCAACTGAGTTCTTATCCTCGGCCTGTTCCTGCCCCGCTAGAACTTTCAGAACTGTTCTGTAGGGCCCTTTGGTGTCCCTCTTTCCTGGTGGAGTCTAGACCTGCCCTCAGAATCCATCTCAACACCATTTCCCAGTCAGCCACACCAGTGCATCAGAGGTGAAGCACAAGATGAAACATGTGTGCCCTCTCTGACTTAGCTGGTGTTTCACAGCGAGGTTCTCCAGGGTTCCTGCAGAGGTGGTGGGGATGTTGGCTGCCTGTAATGTTTCTCCTGCGTTTCACATGACTGATATAGGTCATGCAGAAATTCATAATCTATGTCAGCATCACACATCCCACATTCTCTAGGTGCATGTCCATATTCAAATAGCACCCCAGCCTAACAAGAACAGATTCATAGGCACGATCTCACTTAATCCGTGCACAAATCTTAACACTTACGTGCTATTCTCCTATTTTATAGTTGAGGTGGAAGCATAGAGAGAAATGGGGTACCCTGGCCCAAGCAAGGTTGTACAGCAAGGAAGCATGCCATGTCGGCGTGCGCTTCAGCATCAGCACTTCCCTGCTGAGTGCCCGATAAACGAAATCAGCACTATTGTCAACTCAAGGATATTGTAAATCTCTCCATTATGCCCACAGAGAAATATGAAAGGCTGGCGATTTGATCCTTAATTACTATTTTGAGTTAGTGTTGTACTCTTGTTTTTCTCCCCTAGGCACCTTCATTTTCAATTATAACCAAACAGCTTGTTTGACATCCATCTCCATGGCAGCCTCACGAGGGCGGGGCCCACGGCAGACTCATTTGCTGCTGTACCCCAGTACCCAGCCCACTGCCATGGTGCTCCATGAACATGCATGTGTGAATGAATGAATCGTGTCACTTCCTATAGACTCAGCTTCTCCAGGGCAGAAATCCCGTCTTATTGGTCTCTGTCCCCAGTGTGTGGCACACAGGAGATATTCAGGAATGCTGAAGTCTCTGGAATTGGACCCGGACAGAGTGTGGGAACGCACACACAAACACAAGCCTTACCTAAGCCTGGACTTTGGAACAAGACAGGTCTGGGTTGAAAGGGAGGTTCAAGGGGCAGAGTGACTTTGGGGCAAGATACTTAAGCTCTGCAAACCTCTGTTTCCTTGTCTATAAAATGGGGATACTAAAATCTGCCTTTTGGGGTTCCTGGAAGGGTTTAAGTGAGATGTGAGTATAGGTACAAGAGTCAGATGGCCTGGGTTGAATGCCAGCTCCACCCCATATGAGCTAAGTGACCTTTCGGCAATTAGATAACCTCTCTGTGCATCATTTTTTATCTGTAAAAGAAGAATAACAGTACCAAGTTTGTGGGGTTATTTTGAGGACCAGGTAACTATTCTGAGTGAAATGCGTAGCACATGGAAAGTCATCTATTCATGTTAGTTACCATCATCATCATTATTATATTAACTCTACTGTGTTAGGGAAACAGTTTGTAAATGTTTACTATTTCTTGAATTATTGTTGTCATCTTTGCTTTGTTCCAAGACAGCTGACCTAACCGCTGGCCTTAAGGAGCCACCTTGTCAACGGGGTCGTGAGTGCCTAGGGAGCAGGGTGGGGCTGCTTCACTTGTTTTCATTCTCTCGACTGTCAGACCCCTTGGTTGGTGTCTGCAACAGTGAGCCGGAGGCATCTTCCCTGCTAGCAGGGCAAAGCCTGCTTTCCCCTAGCACGGCCCTGCAGCCTGGCCCCTGGCTGCCACCTCCCAGAGACGGGCCTCCCAAGTTGCTCTGTCCCAGGCTGCCAGTCTGGTAGTGAGACCCAAATGAACAAGAGCAGAACCACATGGAAAGGGAGAGGAAAATCTACAGCTGTCATGAGGCCCAGCAAACCAGAGGCCACAGGGAAGGCCGGGCTCAGAGTGGGCTGGACTCCAGAACAGCTGGAAAAGGGCCTTGGAGGGAGTTGGGGGGTGTAATGTGGTTTGAGATTGGGGGGTGGGGTGGGGACTTCCAGATGGTCTGTTTAAATTCCTGGAAAGAGGTGTTCTTATCACAAATAATAGTAATGACTATCCACTCTGTGTTCTGGGCAATTACCATCATCGTATGCAGTGCTGAGTGGTTCAGAAGTATTGTTTCCTTTAATTCTCACCATAGAGACAGGCCACAAGTGCTCTTGTTGTCACTGCTATTTTACAGAAGGGGAAACCGAGGCGTAGGGAGGTTAAGTTACTTGCCCAAGGGCCTGTAGCAAGTAAGAAGCAGAACTGATTCGGAACCTGTTCATAGGCACCAGGCCCCTGCTGCCTCTGTGGAGCACAGGCTTTGGTGTCGGACACTCAGACCTGAGCCTCAGCTTCCTTGCCAGCGAAATGGGAATCATGGACATCATCATCATCACCACCGACTCCGTCAAAGGATGCGAGTGAGGCGAGAGGATCATTGAGGTGGAGGGAAATGCACATTTAGCACAGTGCCTGGCACATAAGAGGCATGCGATAAAGGGTGGCTGTTTTTTCACTGGGGAACGATGAGGAAGGTTATGGTTGGGGGGTGCTATTTGGACCTTTGGGGTACAGATTCGAGTCTCCCCCTGGTGTGAGGGATCCCTTTGGAAGCCAGTGCTTCCAAACCACAGTAGCCAGCCCATCGCTAAGAACTGGGCCATACCATGGGTGGCCCATGGGGACCTGGGTGGGAGCTGGGGACGCGGACCCCCTGCAGGTGTGATAAGGGGAGGCCCAGGCTAGAGAAGAGGCACATGTCCGCAAGCTGGCACTCCATGATGGTGGGAGGCGGGGGTTCCAGCGGGACCTGGCCATGAGGATCTGGGATGGAGGGTGCTCGGAAGCAGAGCCAGGCGCTCCCAGTTAGATAGCCCAGAGCACGCAGGTGCCAAGAGGAGGCGGTGAACAGTGGCACTTCCAAAGTGTTTGCCTCCTGCCAGACTCTCTGCTGAGTGCTTTGACATGTATTATCTCATTTAGTCCTCACGGCAGCCCTCAAAGGTTGGTCTGCTATTAGTGCCATCATCCAGATGGGGAAACTGAGGCTCAGAGAGATGACATGCTCAAAGGCACACAAGTAAGCAGCAGAGCTTGGATTTGAACCCAAGAAGCCTGAACCTGGAGCCAACACCTTAACCATAGGGCTCTGCTGCCCCCCAGTATAGGCAAAGGAACATGGCAGAAAAAACTCATCATCATAGCAGCAGCTGATAATGTTGATTGAGCATTTACTATGGGCCAGGAACTCTTGAAAACACTTTACTTGCTTTAACTTAGTTAATCCTCACAACACCCAAAACCTGTACTTATGAGTGGCAGGATAGCAGAATGGTTAGTGGGACAGACTCTGAAGCCAGACTGCCTGGGCTCAAATGCTGACTCCTACTTTGCTGTGTGACAATGAGCAAGTTAACCAACCTCTCTGTGCCACCACTTTTCTTATCTGTAAAATGGGGTAATAATAATAATGCCTTCCTTGTAGGGTTATTGTGAGAATTAAACAATTTGTTTTTGTAACATAATTTTGTATAAATACTTAAATGCCCGATACGTAGTAAGTGCTGTGCAAGGACTTGTTGGATAAATAAACTGTGTTGTCATGTTGGTGTCCCCATTTTACATATGAGTTAAATGAAACTATAAACAGCCTATTGAGGGTTACTCATTTAGTGAGGGCAGAGCCGAGAGATAAACGTGGGCAGTCTGACCTCTTGAGCCCCACATCTTTAATTAGCAGGCTATCCCAGCTTCCCTCACGGCTGTGTTTGTTTTCCAGAGTTACACTGGACACAGACGCTCAGGGAACCCGGATTGGTCCTAGAGGTCAAGGGAGAAAAGAGGGGCTGGAAGGGCCAGGCCGGGGTAGGCCTGCAGCACCAGAAGAGAATCCACCGTTTCCTGTTTCCTGAAACTGCTTTCCTCACGAGCTGACTCCCATTTCCTCCCTTCCTCAGCCTGTCACCACTTGTGATTCACTTGCAGAACCATGCTGGACAGGGCAGGCTTGCTGGGGCCCAGGGTTTCCCCATTGGGGAAAGGGCTGCCTTACCTGGTCGCTTTGTTAGATATGCTAATTTGAGACTTTCCAAAGCACTCTGACTATAATGTTTAGTCTCTGTGTCCCTCTCTTTGCTTCTTCCAAACATAGAATATTATTTCCAAAGAGTCTGCACCTGGCTTTGCAATGCCGAATAGTGACTGTGATGTGAGAACTGTGTGCCAGGGCCTCTTCTAAGCATGCACGTGGGTTATCATTTAATCCACAATCGAAAGCCTACGAGGAAGGTATTATTATGAAGCTCATCTTACAGATGAGAAAACTGAACAACAAAGAGGATAACTAACTGGCCTGGGATCCCACAGCTGCTAAAAGCTGGGATTAGAACCCAGCTAGTGAGGAGAGTGAGTTCATAATTTCTTGGACATGCTACTGCATCGGTGATCCTTGAACACAGGCTGAGTGAAATAAGTCAGGCACACGAGGACAAATATTATATAATTCCACTTTTACGAAATATCTAGAATAAGCAAATTCATAGAGACAGAAAGTAGATTAGAGGTTACCAGGAACCAGAGGGAGGGGGGATGGGGGTTACCACTGAAAGGGTACAGAGTTTCTGTTTGGGGTCACGGGAAAATCTTGATAATGGATGGTGGTGATGGTAGCACAACATTGGAATGTAATTAATGCCACTGAACTGTACACTTAAAACTGTTAAGATGGGAAATTTTATATTACATAGATGTTACTACAGAAAATTAAAAAAAAATAATAAGTGAATAAAATATGTCCAGAACCTTGTCATTCGGAATACATCAAGAAATCAGCAGAATGCATCAACTTTGCCCTGCAACGCTGCCTACCTCCCAAGGGAGAAGAGGCAACACATTTGCTGTCCTCAGGCCTGCAGACTTCCCAAAAAACCTCTTTCTGAAGTCACATCCTAGATGTGACCAAAGCTATTGAGCCAGTTTCTTGGGGCCCAGGCACCTAAGAAAGCAGAGAAGTTGGCCACCATGGAAGCTGACCTCTTCCCTAAATTGATCAAGATGTTTTTATGGCACCGTTGAAAAGCCACTCGAAGGGAAAACCACAAAGTTGATCGTCTTCTGGTGAGATCGCAGGCAACTGGCTTAATAGATTTGCACCTAAAAATTCAGGCCCTTAGGAGGGCTTATTTGTCCAGGCCTCAGGGGAATGTGTCCATCTCCAGCAGCAGGGATCCTTCGGAGACTTGCCAGAAAGAGTAGATGGAGCTCCAAGCCGTGTATTTACAGGAATGTTCCAAAAAAAGGTTGTTTGCAGAGTTAAATTTTCTAATAAACTGGGCTGAACAGAAAGTCATATTTCCACAGACCTTGATGGAAAATGTTTGCTAGCCAGACTAAGCTGGTAAAATTCAGTAACCAAAACCATTACTTCTTTTGTATAACCAAGGGCTTCTTAATAATCAGACTCTTCTTGGGACCCGTTCTAAAGAATGAATGGTGGTCTTCTATGTCTCACTGGTCAGTTAGCACTTTGTGCATCAGGCATCATTGGGGGTACAACGGAGAACAAGTTAGATGAGGTCCTGTCCCCAGAGACAAATTTCAAAACATTCCGTGGCAAAAACAAGCTTTTAAAAAGGTAAACAGAATAAACAAAATAGTCGCAAACTGCCGAGGATGCTCACAAGGAGATGGATGAACTTGGCCTGAAAATGGAGCAGGTCTAGAACGGAGAGCGCCGTGTCCTCCTTCCGAATGGACTGGTCAGGGAAGACTCTTTGGACCTGATGTTCAAGCTGACTCTTGAGGGTGAGAAGGAGCCGGCCCTGCCCAGAGCCAGGGAACAGGCATTCCAGGGAGAGGGAGCGGCCACCCTCAAGGCAGGAAAGACCTTGGCCCGATGAAGTTGCTGGTGGAGAGTGAAGGAGGAGGGAGAGGGCGGCAGGGCCCGGTGCCAGCAGAGCCCTCCAGATGGGGTGGGGAGCTAAAAAGAAAGGGAGGCACTGAAAGGTTTTAAGCAGAGGCACAGCATGCTCTGGTGTATGTTTTAGGCTCACTCTTACCTCGCCTAAGAATCTACTTGGGCTGAGGAGAAGAGTGAACGCAGGACAACGAGTTAGGAAGCTTCTGCTATAATGCAGGCAAGAGAAGCTGGCTTTGGGACCAGGGGCAGTGGAGGTGGAAAGAAGTGGGTGGATTTGGGCTTTGGGTGGCAAAATCAATAGCTGATGGATTGGCTGGAGACATGAGAGAAGGTTCTGGCTTGAGCTCATGGTTGGCAGTGCAATTCCCAGAGGTGGGATAAGTGCGGGACAAGGCTGGAGATGGGGTTAGACGTGGTCACAAAAGTTCCACTGGGGACATGTTAAATTTGAGGGTCTGAATGACACCCAGGAGATACAGTCCACAGGCAGCTGTACATGTGGGCGTGCCCGCATGAGATGGGGGCACTGAGAGGGGCCAGGCTGGGACAGCAGATCCCCTGGGTTGAACCCCGGCCCGCCACTTGCTAGCTCCGTGACATGGGCAGATTCCCTTCACCTCTGTTCATTGTCTCTGGAGTGGGGCTCCCGAGAGCACCTACCTCGTGGGCATGCCGTGAGGGTTGCTTAGATTCCAATAGTAAGTATTCAATAAACGTTGGCTTCCTGTAACAATTATTACTGTCATCTTAGCGCCAGTAATTTTCTTTTAGTTTCACTTTCTAATTAAAATCAAGGACCTCTGTAGCTGGTAAACCCTTCTCCTGGTGCTCTTGGAATTAGCAGTTTACTAGTCTGTGAGCTCCATGACGACGGGGCCTGTGTCTCCCTCCCTGTGTCACGCTAATGTGATGCCAGCGCACAGTAGGTGCTCAGTTACATTTACCCATCACGTGGAATTTAGCTTGACAGCAGAAAATAAAAATGCTTATTTGAGTGAGAGTTAACCAAGCATTGAGGATATCAGAAGGGACTTCGTCACGGACAGAAAGGAGGAAATTGCAATGAATGTTTCTCAGTGATGGTAACAGTTCACAGCATCTTTGCTCCCAAGAAAGGGCATCTTAGTTTCACAAAGTAACCTCTCCAGGACTGGATAACAGTCTAATAGGACAAAGGTTTCCTTCCAAGGAATCAAATCTGATCCCTCCCATAGATCTGTACCACCCTCCACCCAGCCAAGCTCCAGACTCTTGAGTCTGACACGTGCTGGAAGCCTCTGTAATTTAGCCCAGAACCTTGCCGCCTTCTTCTGACTCACTTCCCTTGGCCTGTTCATTTTCCCTAAAACTTCTTCCTTAACCATTTTTTAGAGGCCACTGGTTCCTTAGAGGAAGCCTGCCACCATACCAAGGGGTCTCACTTGTCTTCCCCTGGAGAAAGATCCAGCCTACAATTTGGAAGGATGTATGGTCTATCCCTATGTTCTTGCTGGGCTTCCAGTAGGTGGCTGTGCCTCCCCCAGATGAAAAACAGGATGCCCAGTTAAATTTGAATTTCAGATAAATAACAAATAACTTTTAGAATAAGTATGTGCAATAAACGAAAAGATTATTTGTTATTTATCTGAAGTCTGTATTAGTCTGGGTGTCCTGTATTTTTATTTGCTATATCTGGCAGCCGTAGCCTTAAGAGACCCGATTAGTCCAAAACCACGTGAGTGGAGCCAAGAAGCCTTGTAGCACAGTGCCATTCTGCGGAAGTCCGTTAATTAGATGCTGATGTCATGGTCCAAAGGAGGCTGGAAGTCCTCCCCATCACTCTGTCTTCCCTGGAGTCTGCCAATGGTGTTGGGATGGCCTTGACTTCCCCACCTGCCATAAAGAGGTCTTAGCCCTGGAGTCCAGTGCCCTGATCAACTGTGGGTCCCTAAATACCTTTCATCATTCCTCCTAGGGCCATCATTCAGTTAGGCCCCTTGGAGACCTGCTGTCTCCAAGGTGTCTGTGCAGACTGCACTGCATCTGTCCTCCCAGCCTCGGGCATGTTTTCCCTGAAGTCGATCTGCACCACATCAGCAACCCCTGGCAGCTGGAAGCAAACTCCTAGTGTCTAGTACGTAGAGACCTTGCATCCCCTTCCTCTAGTTCAACTGTAGGATGGCTGTCAGCCCAAGGCTCCTCTGCCAAGAAGAGATGAATGATATATGAAGAACCCAATGGCAGCCCAAATCCACCCCCATCACAGCCGCTTCCTGAGGCTGTCTTCATGGTCCATCCCTCAGGAGCTCTCCCCCAGACCCCAGCTTCACTGATGCACAAGGGCCTTGTGCCATAAACATTCCAGAGCAATCGCCTCTCTCATTTCCTACAAGGATCAAAAAAGAAGGTGGTGCCCTCACAAACTTAGCTCTTCCTTCTGCCACCAAGTAGGCTAGGTAGAGGCAGGACTGGAACCAGGAACTCTGAGCACCTGGCTCCTTTCTTCAGTAGCCTGACTCCAGCTGACAGGTGCGATTCACCAGCCCCAGGGCAAGGGCCATAACTTGAGAAATGGCTGCCTGCACACCCAGAAGACAGAGCAGCCACGCCCTCTGATCCATTCCAGCACCCACTGCCTTCACTCAGCCCCTTGTCTGTCTACACGCCAGCCAGCAGTGGCTGCTCCTGCCCATTCAGCTGGCTCCTTTAACACCTACGTGTGCCAGGCACTGACACACCTCCTGCCTCAGGGGTTGGCTTCTAGACCCATCCCTCACTCTTTCTCCTAGAGTGATCCTCCAGCCATCTCCCCTGCTTTTGCAAAGCCTTCAGCAGCTTTTTAGATAAACTCTGGGGCCTTAAGGGTAAAGACAAGGGCCCTCTGTTATCCTGCCCCTGCCTACCTGGCCACTCGGAGCTTCTGGCACTTTTTGCTTAGAAGTTAATGCCCCAGAAACTCTAAAACATCCACCATTACTCTCTCATCACCTGCCATTAATCGCTATACTTTTGCTCATACAGTCCCTGCCCAAAGTTCTTCTGTCCTCTCTTCTACTATTTCCTACACCTAATTTAAGACAGAACTCGGGGGTCACTCCTCCAGGAAGCCTTACTGGATTGCCCAGGCTCTGTTTGGTGCCATTCCTTAGACTCCCACCATGGCTTTGTTCAGTAATAATGCATGTCTCTGATGGCACTGCCAGAGTGAATTATAACAACCATTGCCTGCGTCTCCTCCCTGGGGCAGGGACAGGGACATGTTTACCTTTGTGTCTAGAGCACCTCCACAGAGCTTGGTAGAAACAGGTGCTTCATAAAAGCTTGGTGATTTAATAATTAACTGCTTGGTGGATTTATCATGAGACAGAAATAACATCCTTTACAAGTAGACTTTCATCACCTTCTTGAATCTGCTGCTTCTCCCCAGCCCGTGTGTCACCTCTTTCTTGCTGCACCCTGGCTGGTTACAGTTCCTTATTCAGGTTCATATTTCATCCTGCTGATTCTCTAACATTTTTTTTAACACCTCCATGTGCTGCACACTGCCTGGCCCTGACATGCAGACACACACCAGACAAGATCCCTGCCCTTGGAAGTCCCCAGCCTAGAGGGGGAGTCGGATGGGGAAACAGGCAAACTGGAAGTGCTGTGATTGGGGGGCAGGGTAACCCAGCCATCTGTACACAGACGGCCTTGGTTCAAGTCCCAGCTCCACTGCTTGCTGGCTGTGTGGCCTTGGGCAAGTCACTTGTCCGTGTTTCCCCATGGCTAAAAGAGGGGTGATGACAGTACTTCGTCTTGGGGTTGGGTGGGGATTAAATGAATTAATTCACGTAAAGAGTTCAGCAGAGTGCCTAGCACATTGTAAGTATTCCGTAACTGTTAGCCTCTTAGCACAGAACCCCGGGGGAGCACGGAGGAGAGCCAAGACGGATCAGCACAGGTATAAAGGAAAATGCTCAAGAGACAGCAGGAGTCCCACACGCAAGAATTGGAGCCCAGGCAGTTTTCATGAAAAGCAAATGCAAAGTCCTTGGGGGTTCTGAGGGAGCTCCTATGGCCCTGGGGACCGGCCCTGGGGGAAGCCCCGGGCCCGCGTGACCATCTCTCTCCCCCTCAGGGCCGACGACTGCTTCTGCGCCTCTCGGAAGCTGGACGCAGTGGCCATCGAAGCCAAGTTTAAGCAGGACCTGGGCTTCCGGATGCTGAACTGTGGGCGGACGGACCTGGTGAAGCAGGCCGTGTCTCTGCTGGGGCCCGATGGGATCAACACCATGAGCGAACAGGTACGGGGTCTGCGTAGCTTACCTGGCCCCGCCGCCACGAGCACGAGCACGGCTGGGGCAAGCAGCGGGTGGATCGCCCCGCGGCGACTGCCCAGAGGCGCCCCCTGCCGGTGACTCGGGTTTTTATGTTGTTTTTTTTAACGTTTTTAAAATATCTTATAAAAATATCATCATCATCTTTATAGAAATAGCACATGATCATTGCAGCTAAAATGGAAAACAGGAAAAATATGCCTAATCCAGAAAGGAAATCATGCCATACCCAGATAATCATCATTTATATTTAGCTTATGTCCCTCCAGTCCTTTAACTGTGTGGTTAAAATTAGTTCTCTGCCTGTTACTTCATCACAGAACAAGTCCGGGCAGATTTTCACCAAACTTTTAGGGTACATTTAACCTACTCTAAAGCCATCCTGGGGGAGCCTTGGAGGCAACAAGCCCCCAAGTCCCTGAAATAACAGGTATTGTGAGAGGCTCCTGTGTCTGCTAATCTGGAAGAACTCCACGTGGGTGAAGATGTCATGGATAGAGAAAACGAAGAGCAGTTTTAAATGTGAGTCCCAATGGAAAGTCACAAGGGATAGATAGGGCTGCTTCTCTCAGGGACAGTTCATGCAATGAGCCTCAGGAAGGGGATAGCAGGCTTCACTTAGTTAATTATAGCTAATCATTTTCTTGAGCAACTCCAAGGAGACCCAATACACACACACACACACACACACACTCTCATACACATACACCTATATATACACATACATTTACATTATAAAAAAACAAAGCAGAGATCTTACTGCATCTTGCTTTTTGCAACATTTTATATACTTTCCAATATCATTTAAATATTCTCTTTTAAAAAAAACACTTTTCAATAACAACATGAAAGTTATATTATTTATCCAATTAATTGTACTTTGTAGAATATTTATGTTCTTTCTAATTACTTTTATCAATAATGCTGGGCTAAACCTATTTAAATAAGTCTTTGTTCAAATCTATGATTGTTTTTTTTTTTTTTTTTTTTATTTTTTTTTATTTTTTTTTTTGATTTTTTTTTTAATCATCATTTTATTGAGATATATTCACATACCACGCAGTCATACAAAACAAATTGTACTTTCGATTGTTTACAGTACCATTACATAGTTGTACATTCATCACCTAAATCAATCCCTGACACCTTCATTAGCACACACACAAAAATAACAAGAATAATAATTAGAGTGAAAAAGAGCAATTGAAGTAAAAAAGAACACTAGGTACCTTTGTCTGTCTGTTTGCTTCCCCTACTTTTCTACACATCGATCCATAAACTAGACAAAGTGGAGTTTGGTCCTTATGGCATTCCCAATCCCACTGTCACCCCTCATAAGCTACATTTTTATACAACTGTCTTCGAGATTCATGGGTTCTGGGTTGTAGTTTAATAGTTTCAGGTATCCACCACCAGCTACCCCAATTCTTTAGAACCTAAAAAAGGTTGTCTAAAGTGTGCGTAAGAGTGCCCACCAGAGTGATCTCTCGGCTCGTTTTGGAATCTCTCTGCCACTGAAGCTTATTTCATTTCCTTTCACATCCCCCTTTTGGTCAAGAAGATGTTCTCCATCCCACCATGCCAGGTCTAGATTCCTCCCCAGGAGTCATATTCCACGTTGCCAGGGAGATTGAGTCCCCTGGGTGTCAGATCCCACATGGGGGGAGGGCAGTGATTTCACCTGCCAAGTTGGCTTAGCTAGAGAGAGAGGGCCACATCTGAGCAACAAAGAGGCATTCGGGAGGAGGAAATTCTTATAAGTAGAAATAGTGGTTCAAATGCATCAGCCTTTTTTAAGCTTCTGGATGCCAAATGGCTTTCCCAGAAACTTGGTTTCCTTCTATACAACCTCCAAGTATAAATGTTTTTTCTGTTAATCTTCTGCTTATCCCTTGCCTGCCTTTCACAGAGCTTTGTTTTTCTTCTTTACTTATAAGAACTCTTTATATATTAGGCATATAACCCTTTGTTATAATGTGACAGATATTTCTCAATTTATTGCTTACCTTTTCATTTTGTTTATAATGTTTTCAATTTTGTCATCAATGCTATAATGATTTTTCTTTTGTGATTTCTTCCGTTATTCTTATGCCTAGAAACTGATCCAGAGACCATATAGTTATTTCCTACTCATTTTTTATGGTTTTAATTTTGTATTTCTCTCTAATTAAACTAGAAAGTATTTTGGTATATGATGTGAGATAAGGCTGTAACTTGAATGTTTTCCCACATGGCCACCTACATAACATGGTTTATTGAAAAATGTACCCTTTCCTTTTGTTGTTTGCGGTGCTTCGTTTCTAATAAGCAGGAGTTGTGGGCAAATACGATATTCCCAAAAGCCATTCCTTGTTTGCTTGCCTTTTACTTGTAAATGATAATGTCAAACCCGATGTCAATGACGGAGGATTCCCCATGCTCAGAGGCACCCAGTTCCCCTCGACACTGGCCAGGAGCTTATACAGAGCACAGCTGACAGGTAGTAAATCGTGAGAGATAAAATGTCAAGGAAGCAGTGTTTATCAGTTAGACAACGTACAACTAATATTGTAGAATCCGGAAAGTTCCTAAGAGCTGTAAGTTGAAATCAGCCCCTTGTTTTAGCAAACACTGTTAGGGCTTTTGTGCCATAAGACAAACAAATGGAGACCCTGTGACTTAAATAAAGATAAATGCTGAAGTGGCCATTTAAACTCCCTCCTGTCCTCCGTTCTAGTTTTCAAAATGTGGAGGATTGTGGCCTTATAAATGCAAGGCTGCAGGTTTTTGGTTTTTTTTTTATTGCTGGATTTTTAGCATAAACACAGCCTCGTAAACACAAGTAAGATCTTTTGGTTTGTTATCACCGAGTGCAATAGCCATCTTGTAAATGTTCTCCGTTCTCTGGTTTTTAACTCACTGCAGGGCATGACCCCCCTGATGTACGCCTGTGTCCGTGGGGATGAGGCAATGGTTCAGATGTTGCTGGATGCTGGAGCCGACCTGAATGTGGAGGTGAGGGCTGCAGGGCCCCTAGGCCTGACATTGCAAGGGAAGGCGAGCAAGGATCAGGGGAGCCTTTTCTCTGAGGAACCAGGGCTGAGGGAGCTCAGTCCAGCCAGTAGGCCATTCCTCTGCCCTTGGTAGTTGCTGTGTCCCTGGGAGACCAGCTGACAGATTTGGTCCATCCCACGGCCCCCACTCAGCCATGCTCCAAGGAGCTGCCACATGTATGTTTTGTTTGAAGACAACCAACAGAGCTGTACAGAGCACTGGCTTTTCCTGGGCTCAACAATGCAGGAGTTCCTAACTCTTACTGCTGATCCTTTACTTTTGGGATTGGGGCGGAAAGAGCCCTTCTAGCCACCAGTCCTTTCTCTTGCCTAAGAAAAAGCAAAGAAAGCCCTGGCCCACCCATGTCCCCGAGCTGAGGTTTTTTACCTCCCCCAGATCTTCCACCCTTCCTCACCAAACCCTGATCAGCTCACCTTGTTGGCTGAGTTGAGGCCATGGGTCTTGAAGCTGATCTCAGAGCTTCCTTGGAGCAGTGTGGTATAGTGGAAAGCACACACCCACAGTCATTAGAACTTGACAGACTTGGGTTCAAATTCTGAAACCACCATAGTGACTTGCTTTGGAGCATGCACAAATGGCTTCACCTTTCTGAGCCTCAGTGTCCCCATCTACAAAATGGGGGGAATATTCAAACCCATCTCACAGGGTTGTTGGAAGGAATATATACAGAGAGTGCCTGACATATGTCTGGGACTTGGTTCATATTAGCTCCTCCTCCAAAGGCAGGTAATAGATGAAAGCCCACTTTTTGACCACATTCTCTGCTGCCCTGGAGACCCACTGTCCCTGGCTGCCAGATATTGGCTGCCTCGGAGGCTGGGAAGATTGACATCCTGCATTTATAGCTCAGCAACCCTGTGGGAAACCTTTTTAGTTTCCTTGCACTCTTAGAACTTAATGTGATTTTTTCCCTTTTGTAAACAGTGAGTTTTATCTTCATTTGAGGAAAACAGGCAATAGACACAGTTTTGGATCCAGAACCATTTTAGAGTTTGCAAGTTTCAAGTATTTGGGTATTTTTTCCCCATGCTGAACCCCTAGGAGCCACATAGAGCCCCCAAGGGCACCTCAGCTTTGGGTCCTGGTGGTGGGTGGTCTCTGGTCGGGCACTTAGTGAACAGAACTGCTCCGAGTGAAGCTGGCATCGTGCTTATGTGGCCCCAGGCACATTCGGGAGAAAAACCATGTGTGGGCGATAATCCTGCAGGGACCCAGCCTTCAGCTTGCCTGCCTCCTCCCTCTCAACCAAAGACCAATTATCAGATTGCTTGCTTGCGATGTGTCCAGGGAAGGTTTGGGGCCTATTTCCAGTAGCATGAGGGTCCTTGTCATCCAAGAGGCCAACAGAAGGAGGATGGGCAGCGTGGGATGAGCTGTGGCCAGACCCTGAAGTTCCTTCATCAGATGGGTGTTGGTCTTCCCTGGCTCCAAAGCTTAAAGCAGACAGCCACTTGCCTGGGGTTTGCCACTGATGAGATTTCCATTAAAGGTGTGAGATGTAATGGTCGTGGCATCTCACACTGTCTTTCGTCCTTCTTAAGCAGCAGTAGGAGAGAGAGAGACAAGGGGTGTTGGCTCATTGTGGCCACTGTTACAGCTTCTCCAAGGCCCCTTAGCGGTGATCAGACATCATCCTTTCAGATTATGCACGGAGTACATGAAATCACTGGGAACTTTCCACACTGCCCCAGTGGGTAAAATCTCCAAAGCACAGTCTTTGAATGGTCTGCCTGAGATAACTTCACTCTCTGTTCTTATGAACACAAGCAGCACAGACACCCAGTTCTGATGTGAGCCTCCAAAAGGGGAAAATCCCAACCCCACATCGCCAGCGTTTCCCAAGGCACCTTCCAGAATGTCCTTTTATGCCTCTCTAGCCAACATGCCCAGCCACAGATAGGTCAGATATACTAGTATGAGGATTGTGAAGGTCACGTTTTGAAAATAACCTCAATTTGTTTATAGGTTGTCAGTACTCCTCATAAATATCCATCCGTCCACCCCGAGACCCGCCATTGGACGGCTCTGACTTTTGCTGTGTTGCATGGACATATTCCTGTAGTTCAGGTATTAACATATTTCCCTACCCACATCTGACCTTTAATTTTACCTCTTCCATTATGCAAATCTGTACCTCTCCCAGCATGCATATTCCCAAAGAGACTCATATTGGCTAATTGCATTTAAATGTAGCCCATTCATATCATATGAATGAAAATATTTTATGTAATGATCTACATGGCCCAGCTTTAGCCAATCTGAAATCTTTACCTACCCACATGCAGCCTCACACCCCGAGTGGCAAACCTAAGAAGTTCTTCCCAGGTGTCCTGGGGTGGGGCCCGAGCTGTTGTTTTGTGGATTTGTTCATTTTACATGTTGTAACATGAACGTCAGATTTGACCAGTGTCGAGACTTTGTTACCTCCCCTTAGGTTTGACCCCAGCGTTCACTTAGAGTCCAGTGGTTCCCAACCACTGAAAAGAATCATCCGAGTCACCAAGGGAGCATTTCCAAGAGACACTCGCCTGGATCCCACATCTTGAGAATCGGATCCAGGGAGTCTAGAGTAGGTCCTGGGCCTGTGTCTTCTGAAACAGCCTCCCAGGTGTGGTGGGGCATCCTCCATAAGAGGGCCTTTGAGCATATAAAGTGGCTCTTGCACCTTTTCCAGCTGGCGTAGAGGTGGTGTTCAATGAACAGCCATCCAGAATATTCCAGATCTTGAACTTGATCTTCATCCAGTTCATTAGAAAAGAGCATTCAGCATGCAGGTCTTTGACCACAAAGGCCCTACAGTGAGTGCTGAGCTGCAGGGACATCAGGAACTCACCTCCTTTTAAGTAGTTTGAGCTTCTTAGAATTGTGTTGAGCAGGGAATAGGGTTATACGGATATCTCGGCAATGTTGAAATTTCAGAGGAGTTCTGTGTTGTTTCCTGGGTCATGCAAATCCTTAAGACAGAACCAACATAATGATTCAGGAGGTTGAATGTGTGACCGTGTCACACATTGAGCTGGCTTCTGCCTGTAGGACACCATGCCCAGTCCACTCCTAGTAGAGGAAGCTGAGAAAGCAGAGTTTGAGTGGGGACCTGGTAGACACAGATGCCATCCTTAATGCACAGTGGCATCCTGGGCCTTTAATTGGGGAACGGGAGCAGCAGCAGCCGAGCAAAGCCAAACAGACATCAGGTCACCTCCCCACTGCAGGAGTCATGGAATGCCAAGTAGACTGCATGCTCCTGGCTGTGCCCCCCAGTTCCCTGAGCCGGGACCCCTGGGTAGGTAGTAAAGATGGCAGCTGTTTTTCCCATTTCACATCAGCAGTGCTGACGGCACATTCACTGTGAGTGAGAACCAACATAGATGGAATTGCTGCCTTTAAAAGGCCCGGCTGTCTTAGGAAATGCACAGAATGGATTCATCCTGGAAGCTCACTTTGCTGCTTTGGTCTTGGATCTTGGCCAGGAAACAGCATTTGCTAAACTGTCCTTGAGCCCACCCAAGGTGTTCTAGAAGAGATTCTTGTCCTGATTGAGCCAGGGGGTCCCCAAAGTCCTTCAGAACTCTTAAGGTTCTGTGGTCCTAAGAGGTCACTCGAATGCTCTCTGGGGCTTTATTTAACCAAGCCAAGCACTTCAGTGCCAAGGACTTCCAGCTCAGTGCTTCTAGAAACTTTAACATGTGTACAGATCACCTGGGGCTCTTGTTAAAATGCAGACCCTCACTCAATAGGTCTGGGGTAGGGCCTGAGATTCTGCATTTTAACAAGCTCCCAGGTGATGCCAATGCTGTTGTCCTTGGACCACACTTTGAATAGTCTAAGGACCTAGAAGATTCTAGAGGCTCTCAGTTTATCCTCTGATAATTGCCATCCTGCCCTGTGCTCGTGGCCACTGGCTCAGAGGGAGGGATGGGGCATTGGCATTGCCCTCATTTCTGCCAGTGCCAAATAAGCCACCTTCTCTGCTGATACCTCCGCACGGTGCACGTCCGTTAAATGCCTCAGTGGCCATTCTTCCTTCACAGCTCCTGCTGGACGCTGGGGCCAAGGTGGAGGGCTCTGTGGAGCACGGTGAGGAGAACTACTCCGAAACGCCCCTCCAGCTCGCAGCCGCCGTGGGTAAGGTTGCCGATTCTCTGGTCCTTCGTGTGCCCGTGACTATATATATTTCTTTATTGTCTTATAAAACCCCTTCTCTGGGCTTGCAGGAAATTTTGAACTGGTTAGTTTGCTGTTGGAGCGTGGCGCAGATCCCCTGATAGGAACCATGTACAGGAATGGAATTTCTACAACCCCCCAGGGTGATATGAACTCTTTCAGCCAGGCCGCGGCCCATGGACACAGGTAGGCTAGGATGGGCCAGACATGCAAGGTCCCAAGTGGTGCTTGTTAAAAATGCAGATTCCCAGGCCTTCCCCAGACCCACTACATCTCTGGCTGTGGGGCCAAGAGGCAGGGTGAGGGGGTCCAGGCCCAGTCCTAGCCACAGAGGCCTTATGTGCCCTGCCAGCTTCCTGCTAGGAGCTGACTTTGTGCAGTGAATATCCTCTCAGGTAGATTGGCTTTGTTTTGTCCTATACCAACCTGCTTTAACCTCACTAAGCGACCTCAATATTTGCAAGTTTTGGTCAGAGTGCAGCATGTAAGCTGTCATAAAGGGGGAAGAATAAACTTAAAAAACAATAAAACCCCTGGTGTTTGGTTGCTTCCCTTCTAAGTTTCCTTCAAAATTGGCCCTGTCAGATTTTATGGCACGTAAGTCCAAGTAAAGCACATCCACTCTGGAGGGAGTGCAGGCTGGTGCTGACAAGGCCCGAGTTCCAGAGCTTTACCCGTGATATTTGAGGAAACTGCTTAGCTCCGCGCTGCCCTCGAGGAAGGCCAGACCCGCTCCACCATCTCCTTCCGTCTCCAAAACGTAGCACCCATGACTGAGACCTCCAAGACCACCGCCCCAGAGTGGGTCCGTCATCCTCACATCCCGAGTCAGTAGCCCACCACCCCACCCCCAGCCGCCCACTTTCCCACCTCAGTTGAGTGCCATCCCCCAACCCGTCCCTCCCCGGCCAAGCCACTTCCATCTCTGAGTGTCTTCCTCTCTGGGTTTATGATTGACAGGAATGTGTTCCGCAAACTGCTCGCTCAGCCAGAGAAGGAGAAGAGTGATATCCTGTCCCTGGAGGAGATTCTGGCCGAGGGGACTGACCTGGCGGAAACAGCCCCGCCCCCCCTGTGCGCCAGCCGCAACAGCAAGGCCAAGCTGAGGGCCCTGAGGGAGGCCATGTATCACAGTGCTGAGCATGGATACGTGGATGTCACAATTGACATCAGGAGCATAGGTCAGTCTGGGCACCTGCCACCCCCGGCTCTAGGCCATGCACACACACTTGCACATGCACGCATGCACCGTGGGACCTGGGGAGCTTCTTATCCCAGGCTGAGCGGCCCACACTGTCCCCATAGACAGCAGCATCCTGCCAGCCACAAAGCCCCATCCCCACGTCATCTTTCCATGATCCCCAAACTCTGAACCCTGGGTCAGGAGTTCGAATCACCTGGGGAGCTTGTCTGAAATCCAGATTGCCAGGCCCTACACCCAGAGACTCTGCTTTTGAGGGTCTGGATGGATAAAGGCTGGAAATCTTTATATTTAACAATCATCCCAGATGGCTCCCAGTGATTTGGGAGGTGCTGCCTTAGAACTTCCAACTCCTTGAGGTGGCAGCTGCGCAACCGGAAGGATGAGGCCCCTCTTCCTCACTGGGCCTCCTCGCCTGGAGCTTCCGGGGCAAAGCTGCTCCCGGGAAAACTTAGGGGAAGCTGTTCCTTGAGACAGCTAGCCCCCAGGCCATCTCCTCTGTGTCCTGGGAATGAGGCCCACCTTGCCTTCCCCAGTTCGGTGACTCTAGCCCTGGTGTGGGAGCAGCGAGACAGAGCAACAGCCCCCCAAACCCCAGCCACAGAGCAGGGTGTGGCCGCCCGGCCTAGGCAGAGGGACTAAGGAGAGTCCACTGGCTCCGGAAATGGGCCTCTCCCGGGTGGTGGCTGTTTAATATGTAGGGCGTTTGTGCAGTTGCCCTGAGAGCCTATTTTGCATGATTATGAAGCTGGAGACCCTGAATGGTTTACTTGTTATAAACAGTGGCGACATACGTTCTCTCCCTCCCGGGCCTCGTCGTAAGAGGGGAGAAGCAGATTACAGCAATCAGCAGCTGGAGAGGTTTCTATCCAAGAGGGAAGACCTGATGAAGTACTTGCAGATGGAAAGGTTGTTTTGCACAGGGGAGCAGGAGCAAAATTTTTCCTGGTCATCTTATTTAGACATAAATATTCATCCTAGCCCAAGAGATGGGTGGTGAAGTCTGTGACAGGTTTCACCGGCTCTAAACCCTCATTTGGGCCCGACTGAGCCACCGAATCCTGGGCAAGACTCTTCCTCTCCCTGAGCTTCTCTCTCCCCAGAGTATAGAGAAGATGGAGACTAATGAACTCAGAACTCAGAAGGCTGTAATATGCATGACCATGCATAAAATCCCAGTATTCTACACAATGATTATACGTTGGAGAATGCAGCCCCTGATAATATGAACAGCATGCAGAAATGGACACCCATACTTAAGGGAATTGAATTATGACCTTTAATTTCAACTTGTGCAAGTCTGGGGGGAAAAAAAAATCACTGGCTCTATTCATGGAAAACCAGTCCCTTGGTTTCATCATTTGGAAATGTCCTGGAGAAAGGCCAACTTCCAGATAAAAATGTGCCTTCTCCTTGGTTGTTTCTTGCCTTCCCTTCCCCCCCTTTCCATCTTCCCTGGGTCCAAATCCCCGTCCAGGAGTTCCGTGGACGCTGCACACGTGGCTGGAGTCCCTGCGAATTGCCTTCCAGCAGCACCGCAGACCTCTCATCCAGTGCTTGTTAAAGGAGTTTAAGACCATTCAGGAGGAGGAATACACCGAGGAGCTCATTACCCAAGGCCTGCCCCTGATGTTTGAGATCCTGAAAGCGAGCAAGGTACAAGGGGTTTGATGCTTTCACCGATTGTCACAGAACAAGGCTGGAGGTGGACAGACCCAAATGGTCCCTTAGCACGATGCTGCCCTTTGGGTGGGGCCTTGGCAGTCGTAGCTGCTGGGGCAAGTGGACTCCAGCTGGCTGAAGCTACACTGCAGGCATCTGTGGGCAGCTTTTTTGCTGAGCACCTGTTATGTTCTCGGGCACTGCGGCACACGGGACTTTCTAATCCAGCAAAGACCTTGCACATGTGCCCAACGCCATACAAGGTGGTTTCTAAAACAATGTTAAATGGGGTGGTAGGTCTGAGTGGTATGAATTACGAAGGGAGGAAGGGAAGGGCTGCACCTGTCAGGGAAGGTTTCGCCGAGGCTCTGAGACTTAAGCAGGCCTGGATGGACAGATAGGAATCCAACAGGAAGAGGGAAATAGATACAGCACCTGGGATATACAGAATTCAGATCCTTCCAAGGCTTCTGGAGAGCCAGACCCTGGGAGAAGACCTCTCAGGTAGAAGGGACCCGGTGAGCCTAGCTCTGACCCCTTTGAGATTCACCCCTCATTCACAGGCCTCCAGTTCCTGCCGACACCTGCATTCCCAGCCCATGGGGGAATGCTGCAACCCCTTCAAAACGGCACTTCAGCCCCTGGACTATATCAGATGGATTCTTAAAAATCTCTTAGAGGCCTGGCGATAGGACATAGACACTCAAGTCCTCCTGCGGGCCAGGCGGCACTGTCGTGTGTGCTGGTGGAGACCTTAGAGAATGGAGGGCCTGATCATGCCCGTGCCTCAGTGAACCGTCAGGGCAGATGGCCAAGGTCAGCATTGTGGGAGGACAAGCCCGCCCAAGAGGCTCTGCCGAGTTTATACCACCAGCCATCACGGACCCCGAGGGCTTTGCAGACGGGCACAAGGGACAGTGCAGGAGACAGGTGACAGCACAGACTCTGGAGCCCAATGCCAGGGGTTCAGGTTCTGGCTCTGCCACCGACTAGCCTTATGACGTCCCTTGGTCTCAGTTTTCCCACCTGAAAACGGGGACAGTAATTATACTAACCCCTGTGAGTGGTTGCAAGGATCGCGTGAGTTAATACCCTAATGCCTTTGCAGTATCCCTGACACATCTTGGTGCTTTATGAGTGTCTGCGTTGTGAAGATGGCCTCCCCAGGGGACATGGCACCTTCTATATTTCTAAAAGGGTGTTCTGTAAAAAACCTCCCACTCAACAGGGATGACATTCAAAATATTTAACACCCTGGTGCAGCCTGGAATGAACATGCCAAGTGTCAGCTCCTCTGCTCAGGGTGACATTCAGTTACGCTGATTTTTGTACTACAGAGCCTTGGATACCCTAATTCACAAAGGGAATTGAGTATTTCCCAAACTCATTTGGCCTCAGGGCTCTTTTATAATAAATTGTCCCAAGACACAAATGGTTGGGGATTTTTTTGAGCCAAAAATATAAATTTTATATTGTATTACATGCCAAGCACTATTCTAAGCACACTATATAAGCATTAGCTCATTCAGTCCTCACAAACAGCCTTTGCAGTAAGCACTATTCTTATCCCCATCTAACAGATGGGGTAACTGAGGCACAGAGAGGGTGATTAACTTGCTCAGGGTCACACAGTTGGTAAGTGGCAGAGCGGGGATTGCTCCCAGGCAGCCTGGCTCCAGCACTAGCTCTCTTACCCCTTTGCCCTAAATCAGGTTGGTGGAACTCTGAGGCCTTCTAAGACTGGAGCCTGGGAAGTGTCAGGGGAAATTGGTGGCTGACCCAAAAGGGCAAGAGGGAGCTCCCCTGGCAGGCCAAGCCAATGGGCTGCCTCCCGAAAGTGAAGAGGACAGCAAGGAGCTGCCTTCCTGGTCAGCAGGAGGGCCTGACAGTAAGAGGGATGCAGCAACACAGCCGCATCTGCTTTCTGAGCCTCGGAGCACCTGAGCTTTGGTCCAAAGCCAGTCCCACGAGGTGTCCTCATTAGCACCCGTCCTTCGTGAGAGTCTCCGGGCACCCTGTGGGCTGGATTTGTGCTTGGTATCAAGCCCTCCGAGACCCCAAATGGGAGCAGGTGTGGCGGCTCTCAGTAATGAGCCTCAGCTATTCCTCCAAGAGCAAAACCTGCTGGAAGCGTTTCAAAACCAGACCCTCCCCTGGTCCTCACTCCCCCTCCCCCAACTTAAAACAAAACACAGTAACCAAAGGGGATTTCACCCGAAATTACCTATGAAACCTTCTTAATGTAAAGCATTGCTAGCTCTGGTAGTCTGATTGTTTTTGGGTTCTTGTTTTTGTTTTGCTTATTTATTTTTACCTTTCTTCAGTCTATAGTGGGAATTCCATAAATGACTGAGGCACCCCGTGTAATAAGTAAACCTATTCTTTGGATATTTTAAGTGAACTTTATTTTGAGGTTTAATATACATAAAAGTGCCCAGATCATAACTAAAGAGCCTGATGAATTTTCACAAAGTGCACATACCCGTGTAATCAGCACCCAGGTCAAGACAGAGCTCATTCCCAGCACCCCAGAAGCCCCTTATGCCACCCGCAGCCTCTGTCCTGCAGAGGCGGCCACTCTCCTGACTCCTAACACCAAATGCCATTTCCCCTTGCCTCGTGGCTCGTTTCGGCCTCAGGAGTTCGCTAGATAGGAAACCTTTATCAGAACCTGACCCCGTGAGCGTGAGAATCCACAGGCGGGCGCATGCAAGCCACCCTCAACTCATGAGTGGGTGATGTTCCAGACCGATAGTCACTTGTTTGGAAATCAGGATTTTGTCCATACTGAGGTAATTCTGCAGCAGTGCTCAGCTTCCCAGATCAGGCCCTGAACACCGGCTCCACTGCCAGTGTAACCAAAATTATCCTAATGGGAGCCCAAGGCTACCTGAGTCTCTCCCGGTACCCAGAGCCCCAGAGCCCCAAGCCAGCAAGGAGAGAGAAACCCCACAATCAGTTCTCCAGAGGGTCAGACAGCAAGAGAGCAGGGCAGGTCAGTGGCGGGCAGCCCACAGCCGACAGCCGCATCTGAAAAGTGGGAAAGAAGGGAAGGGCCTTGCCAGGGGATGTGGCCTCGAGTCTGCTCCCTGGCAGCAGTGGGATCAGCGAGGGTGGGCAGAAGGAGGATGGGGCTGGGGCTGTTCCTTGTCTGGAGGGGTCAGTCAGGAGTCCAGTTAGCGCTTACAGTGGGGTCTATGGCAGCTCCTACTGGTGAAGTGTGGTATTGCACCTCATGAACCAGCAAACAGGGAAAAGAAAGGTGATAGATTTCTTGCGGCCCGCACAGTGTGAGGTCAAGCATTCCCCAAGCATGAGTGAGATTCCTGTGGCAAAAAAAAAAAAAAAGAAAGAAAGAAAAAGAAAAAAGACTGGAGATAGATGATAGCAGAGAAGTTCAGAGAGTTAAGAAAGTGCTGCAAAACTCTGTCTTCAGTAAGTACCTTGCTGGAGACAGTAGTGGTCATATATCGTCCCAGGACCAGCCTTGTTTCTTCTCTCTCCACCAAAGGATGTCTGCTCAGATCTCATCTGCTGTGCCAGGCGAACACATCCCTGGATGAAAATATAGAATCCCTGTAAATACCGTGACTTTACACTCAACTCACAGAAATACAGCTCCCTGTAGAGTGAAACAGATACCTCCTCCCATCCTCACATGGTGAAATCTGGCTGAGATGTGCTTTTTGCTCCCAGTTCTAAAGTTTAACTTCACAAGGAGTTCAGAACAATATAGTCATTTAATGAAATAAATCTGTTTTAAGAGAGCTCCTGGCCCATTTCCCCCACACATAACTCCTCTGGGCATTTATTCATTTGAGAAATAATCTCGAGTGCTCCCTGCAGTTTGGGTGCCACAGGGGTGATAGGACAGACACATTCTTTATCTTCACGGAGATTGTGTTGTGGGGAGGGAGCAGACAGACAGCGAGCAAGAAAATGTATCAACAAAAGAGAGGCAGAGCATGGTAAAGACTGTGAAAACAAAATGAAATTGAGCAATGACGCATTGACTGGGGTGGGGCAGGCGAGGTCTAAATAGAGAGGACCGTTGGGGAGGCTCCCCTAGCTCCGTGGCACTTGAGCACCCGCCTAAGTGAGCAGAAGCTTCCAGCCACGCAGAGGTCAGAGGTAAAAGCATCCCAAGTGAGGGAACCGCGGTGCAGAGGCTCCTTACGGGAACCGGGGTCAGGGCACAAGGAGGAAGGAACATGTGAGTAAGTGGGCAAGGGAAGAAGTGTAGAAGATGAAGATATATCACATAGGGCCTTTTCTCCACGGCGAAGAGTTTGGAGTTCCTCTGTGTGCAATCAGTGGGATGCCAATGGAGGTTTTAGACAGGAGCTTGAGATAACCTGGTAGAGGTTTTAATGTTTGTGCATTTTCTAATTAAACTTTTTATTTTGAGATCATTGTAGATTCACATGCAATTGTAAGAAATATTACAGAGAGATCCCATGAACCCTTTACCCAGTTTCCCCCAATAGGAGCATCTTGCAAAACTGTAGTACAATTATCACACCAACATATTGACATCGACACAGTCAAGATGCAGATTTCCGTCCACAAAGTGTCCCTCATATTATGCTTTTATGGATACACCCACTTCCCTCTCACTCCCACCCCCTTCATAAGACCTGGCAGCCACTAATCTGTTCTCCATTTCTAACTTTGTCATTTCAAGAATGTTCTCTAAATGGAATCATACAGCATGTAACTTTTTGGGGGTGGCTTTTTTCACTCAGAATTCTCTGAAGATTCATCCAAGTTGCTGTGCGTATCAGTAGTTTGTTCCTTTTTATTGCTGACAGCATTCCATGGTATGGATGTACCGCATTTTGTTTAGCCGTTCACCCACTGAAGGACATCTGAGTTGTTTCCAGTTGAGGGGTTATTGTGAATAAAGCTGCTACAAACATATACACACAGGATTTTGTGGGGATATAAGTCTTCATCCCTTTGGGATAAATTTCCAAGAGTGCAATTGCTGGTTTGTATAATTGTTGCATGCTTAGTTTTATAAGAAACTGCCAAACTGTTTCCCGGAGTGGCTGTACCATTTTACATTCCTACCACTAAAGTATGAATGATCCATTTGCACTTCATCCTCATTGTTTTGTGTTGTTACTATTTCTTATTTTAGCCATACTGATAAGTGTGTAGTAGTATCTCATTGTGGTTTTAATTTGCATTTCCCTAAATGGCTAATGATGTTGAACATCTATTCGTGTGCTTGTGTACCATCTGTATATCCTCTTGGGTGAGATGTCTCTTCATGTCTTTTGGCCATGTTCTGATTGGTTTGTTTGCTTTTTTACTGTTGAGTTTTGAGAATTATGTATTCTAGACACCAGTCCTTGTCAGATATGTGGTTTGCAGTTATTTTCTCCTGCTCTGTAACTTGTCTTTTCATCCTCTTAACAAGGTCTTTCACAGAGCAAAAGCTTTTAATTCTGATGAAGTCTAATTTATCAATGTTTCCTTGTATGGGTCACGTTTTCTGGTGTCAAGTCTAAATTGTGAAGATTTCCTCCTATGTTTGTTTCTAAAAAATTTTATATTCTACATTTTACATTTAAGTCTGTGATTCATTTTTGAGCTAATTTTTATGTAAGGTATGGAACTTAGACTGAGGTTCATTATTTTGTGGATGTCTAGTTACTCCAGCTCAGTTTGTTGAAGAGGCTATCTTTCCTTCATTGAATTACTTTTGCACTTTTGTTAAAAATCAGTTGGGTATATTGTGTGGGTCTGCTTCTGCAATCTCTATTCTGTTCCATTGATCTTTATGTCTGTTCCACTGCCAGTGCCACCCAGTCTTGATTATTGTAGCTGTATAATAAATCTTGAAAATGGATAGACTGATTCCTCCCACTTTATTCTTCATTTTCAAAATTGTTTTAGCTATTCTCGTTTCTTTGCCTTTCCATACAAATTTTACAACAATTTCATCTATATCTACTAGAAAACTTGGATAGGAATTGTGTTAAACCTGTTTGTCAGTTTGGAGAGAATTGACATCTTTATGACATCTTTCAATCCATGAACTTGGTATGTCTCCTCATTTATTTAGATCTTTTATTTCTTTCATCACTGTTGTGAATTTTTCAGCATACAAGTCCTGTACATGTTTTGTTAGAGTTATACTTAAATATGTCTCTCTCTCTTTTTTTGAGCAACCATAAGTGGTATTATATTTTTAATTTCTGTGTCCATGTGTTCACAACTGCTAGTATATAAAAATACAGTTGATTTTTTGTATGTTTTGTATCTTGGGACCTTGCTGAACTCATTCATTCTAGTAATTTTTTGTAGAATCTTTGTGATTTTCTACTTTGACAGTCATCTGAAAGCAAAGATGGCTTTATTTCTTCCTTTCCAATCTGGCACCTTCAATTATTGATTTGAGACTTTTCCTCTTTTCTTGTCTTATTGCACTGGCTACAACTTCTAGCACTATGTTGAATAAGAGTAGTGAGAGCCCATGCTCAAAGCAACATCCTTGCTTTGTTTCCGGTCTTAGGAGGAAAGCATTCAGTCTTTCACCATTAAGTATAAAATAATTTGTAAGCTTTTTGTAAATGTTCCTTATCAAATTGAGGAAGTTCCCTTCTATTCCTACTATTTTTTCTTGGGAAGTTTTAGTGTAAAATTTTGCTACATTATTTTTCTGCATCAGTTAATATGAGCATGGGTTTTTTTCTTTTTAGCCTGTTAATATGGTAGATTAAATTGGTTGATTTTTAAAATATTGAACCAGCTTTGTATCCCTGGAATAAACCTCACTTGGTCATGGTATATATTTCTTTATATATATTGCTGAATTCTGTTTGCTAATATTTTGTTAAGGATTTTGTGTCCATATTCATGAGGAATATTAGTCTGTAGTTCTATTGTACTGTCTTTGCCTAGTTTTGATGTCAGGGTAATAAGTAAATTGGGAAGTGTTCTCTCCAATTCTGTTTTCTGGAAGAGATTTATAGAATTGGTGTTTATTCTTGTTTAAATATTTGGTAGAATTCTCCAGTGAAGCTATCTGTGCCCAGAGATTTCTTTTGAGGGAGTTTTTAGATTATGAATTCTATTTTCTTAATTGTAGGGCTATTCAAATTATCTATTTAATATTGGGTGAGTTGGGATAGTTTGCGTTTTACAAGAATTTATTCATTTCATCTACATTGTCTAATTTGTGTGTGTATAGTTGCTCATAGTATTCCTTATTACCCTTTTGATATCTGCAGAGTCTTTAGTGATATCCCTTGTTTCATTCTTGATATTGGCAGTTTGTGTCTTCTCTCTTTTTTTCTTTGTCAGTCTTGCTAGACTAGGTTTGTCTGTTTCATTGATTTTTTCAAAGAACCAGCTCTCTGTTTCATCGATTTTCTCTATTGTTTTTCTGTTTACAATTTCACTGATGTCTGTACTTGAGTGTTCTCTTCTCTTTGATTTCATTTACTTAGCCCTTTTTCCAGGTTCTTGAGGTGGCACCTTCAATTATTGATTTGAGACTTTTCCTCTTTTCTTATATAAGTAGTTCTTACTATATATTTCCCTCTCAGCTCTGCTTTAGCTGGATCCCATAAATTTTGACATGTTGTATTTTCATTTTCATTCAGTTCATTGTATTTTCTATTTCCATTGAAACTTCCTCTTATGATCCATGGATTATTTGGAAGTGTATTGCTTAGTTTCCAAATGTTTGGAGACTTTCCTCTTGTCTTTTTGTTCTTGATTTCTAGTTCAGTTCCACTGTGGTTGTAGAACACACTCTGTATGATTTCAATCCTTTTAAATTTGGGGAGCTTTGTTTTATGGCCCAGGATATGGTCTATCATGGTATATGTTCCATGAGCACTTGAAAAGAAGGTGTATTTTGCTGTTGTTTGCTGGTTTAGGGAAAAGAGTGGCTGCTCCATCTTCTTGGAAACACAGGTAAAAAGATAAATATTTTTAAAAGATCAGTCTGGGTGCCCTGTGTCATTGCCATCCTCCTAAAACCATCTTGTATCTTAGGCACTCTTGAAGAACTCAACATGTTTTCAAAGCCCCCTGTCAGTTTTACCAAAAGCAAAAATCCCCTTTTAAAGAGGAAAAAAGCAAGCTGGACCCATGAATCCTCTAAGGAAAAGTCCAATCTCTTTGTGCCTCCACCTCTCTGATAATTAGCCATGAACAAAATGTCTACCCCTAAATAAGCATAGGATCAAATCCCAGAACTAGCAAATATCTTGGGAAGTCATCTGAGACAGTTCCAGTTCTGCAAGGGCTGTACTCAAACCATCTGCGAGGAAAATCACAATGCATATTCAAAACCTTCAAAATAAGATTCAGGAAAAACTTACAATTTGCTAAAAATTCTTAATCTGTCGACCTCGGGGAAAATATTGAAAATATTGAAGCAGGACAAGGTTCTGTTTAGCAAATCCCACTCCTTTTTCTTGTGTTCAAGTCAACCCCTCCTCGGCACAGGCAGCCCCCAGCCCTACCTCATCCAGTGGTCCAGAACGAGATGCCCGTGGCTCAGAGAAGGGCAGCGTGTTCCTTAAGGAGAGGGGCCTGTCGTGGGCGTGACTCCCTGCTGGACAAGGATGGAGGCACAGAGCTCACGGTCACTCTCTCCAGAAAGTAACAATAATTCCGCGTGCTCTTGATTCCAAGACACAGCCTTTTTCACATTCTAATGGTTCTCAATTTTAAATGGATCTTAAAATGATGTGTACCTAAGTGAAGTGTGATTTTTTTCCCTCTTCCTAAAATCTTTTATATTTTTATGACATTTTAGAATCTAGAAAAATAGGGATTAGGTTGAACTATGGGAAATTGCTGTCTTTTAGGTTAAAAAACAGCCCATTACCAGCAATTTCCTTTGGTTCAACCTAATAGCATATTTTGATGCATTTTTTTTTTAATCCTCACAGCAATCTTGTAAAGTAGGCATTTTTAACCCACTTTGGAGGAGAAAACCGGGGCCTGCAGAAGCTGAGGAACTTTCCCAAAGTCACAGGCTTCATGAGTGAGGAGCCAGGGCTGGGACCTAGCTCTGTCTGACCCCTTTGCCCACGTTTTTTACCACCCTTTAGACCACCTGGTCAAATCCACCTGTAAAGGACCTTTGGGATCAACCCCAGCTCCCTCTTCAGGAGGAAAGGAAAGTGTCTGAGTAGCTTTTTTAGGATAGGAGTGAAGGGCCCAGGGAGGAGAGGAAAGATGTCAGCCCCCAAGTCCACAGGAGCCCATCTCAAGAAAGCCTCCTGGTAGCCATAGTGTCAAGAACTTCCTTTCATCCCGTTTATTTCTGTGCAGCCACATGGTACCGAATCCCAAAGACGTGCGTTCACCACCTGCACGCCCAGCATTTTCCGTGAACGGCAGGTACCCAATAGCAGGCCGATCACTACCACTAACTGGGTGCTGTGTTCTTGGGACTAGCCAGACCCCTGCCCACCCTACCTCTCCCCCACTGGGCTTGTCCTGGCCTCTCACATCACAGATTGCTTGCAGAGACTGGCTTGAGCTTGGGCCTTGTGGCACCCCTGGCCACACCCCTCCCCCACCCCAGAATAGAGCGAGCTTCAAGTTCAGTTCATTCTGTTCCGTTGTCTCGGGTTTTGTTCCAGAGCTAACCAAACCCATAAGATCACCTAGTTCACTGCCCCAGCCTGACACACTACCACAGCAGTGAGCTGGTGCTAATGAGAGCCACGACCCCCCACTCTCAGAGGAGACCCCCAACCCATCCCTGGGTCCTAGTTCATTTTGGATGCCAGGTAACCAGGGTGAATTACACTGAACATCCTGGAGGAAGAGCACTGGAAAGGACAAAGAGCAGACAACTTGGCAAACACGGGTGAATTCAAGGAAACAGTGGGGAGTTTTCTCTGAGGGCTGTGTTCTCTGAAAGAGCCATGGCCAGAAGCCCTTGGAAAAGGCAGGCTCTTCTTTGGTGCTGCCATTAGGCACCGCTCCATAGTCCTTGCACAATGTCCAGCAATAGCCCAGCACTCAGGGCCTGGCATTGTGCAGTGCTCAGTAAATATATGAAGAATGAATTAATAAATGAATGGATCTATAGCACAGTGCTGGGGAAGTTTACGTTCTCTAAATCTGTGTGGGATGAATGAGTAAATCATAGGGCATTGTTGATGTCCATTTTAATCCTCGAAACCCCGGTGCCACCACCTGTCCTTTTCTCTCCTCAGCTTTTAATTATCATATTTCCTTGTTGGAGAATTTTTTTTCTGTAATAGACTTTATTTTTTAGACTAGTTTTAAATTTTCAGAGAAATTAGAAGATACAGTACTGAGAGTTCCCATATAACCCCTCACCAGCCTTCCCTATTATTAACATCTCACATTAGGATAGTGTATTTGTTACAATTAATGGACCAACTTTGTTACACTATCATTAACTATAGTCCGTACTTTATTCAGACTTCCTTAGTTTTTACTTAATGTCCTTCTGTACCAGGATTCCATCCAGGATGCCACATTATATCAGTCATCGTATCTCCTTAGGCCCCTCTTGGCTGAGACGACTTCTCAGACTCTGGTGGAATTTGTCTGATGTTTTTCTTATGATGAGACTGGGGGGAAAGCCACAGAGGTCAAGTGCCATCCTCATCACATCATATCAAGGGCAAACACTGACAACGCGACGTATCGCTGTTGATGTTGACCTTGACCGCTGAGGTACTTCTCATCAGATTTCTCTACTGCAGCGTTACTCTTCCTTCTCTCTTTCCATATTGTGCTCTTGGAAGGAAGTCACTTGTGCAGCCCACCCTGAAGGAGTAGGGAGTTATGCTCCCCACAGATATTTTATAATATTATCCACCCAGAACAGACATGGCTGACCCTTACGTTTACTTTTGCAGATGACATGATACATATTGAAGTTGTAGAGATGTCAAGCTGTGAGTATCTGGAGAGTGGTGACCTTGCCTTGCCCACCTTCGTTGGCCTAACACAGCTCCTTTCGCAGTGCAGGACGCCTCTCGGAGACTTAAAAAGTACCCGTTGAATTGAATGAAACAACCATTACCAAAAAAAAAAAAAAAAAGCCCCTACAGAAGGGTCTACAGACTGTTCAGTACTCTCTAAAAGGTCGCCAGAGTGGGATGCAAAATGAGACGAAACAGTTTCAGTGGCTGAGAGATTTCAAATGGAGTCGAGAGGTCACTCTGGTGGACATTCTTATGCACTATATAGATAACACCTCTTAGGTTTTAATGTATTGGAATAGCTAGAAGTAAATACCTGAAACTACCAAACTCCAACCTAGTGGTCTGGACTCCTGAAGATGATTATATAATAATGCAGATTACAAGGGGTGACAGTGTAATGGTGAAAAGCTTGTGGATCACACTCCCTTTATCTAGTGTATGGATGGATGAGTAGAAAAATGGGGACAAAAACTAAATGACAAATAGGGTGGGATGGGGGGATGGTTTGGGTGTTCTGTCTTTACTTTTTTTTTTTATTCTTATTCTGATTCTTTCTGATGTAAGGAAAATGTTCAGAAATAGATTGTGGTGATGAATGCATAACTATATGATCGTACTGTGAACAGTTGATTGTATACCATGGATGATTGTATGGTATGTGAATATATTTCAATAAAACTGAATTAAAAAAAAAAAAGGTCACCAGAGTACAGGAGACGGATTTTCATCACAGTGTCACCCCAGAATTGATTAGACAGGGGCTGACTCACCAGCAAAACTCACAAGACTGATGACTGAGACAATGGCATTCCTTATACAATCTGCACAAACCATTGCAGATAACAGGTCTCATCTTTTTATGATCAGTAAGTCCTTACTGAGTGTCCACAATGTGTCTGGCACTCTAGGGTGACAGTGATGATGAAATATGGCCCAGTGGAGGCAATCTCTAGACCAGTTGAATTAGGTCCTGTTGGTGCTGTAACAAAATAATGCACACTTAGAGTCTTAAAAGAACACCAATTTATTATCATGTAGTTTCGTGGGTCAGAGGGCTGGATTCAGTGTGGCTAGGCTGGGTTCTCTGCCTAGGATGTCATAAGGCTGAAACCAAGGTGTCAGCAATTTACGCTCCTTTCTGGAGGCTGTAGGGAGGAATCTGCTTCCTGCCTTATTGAGGGTTTTGCAGAATTCGGTTCCTTACGGTTGTAGGACTGCGGTTCCATTTCCTTGGGGTCACTCTCTGCCCCCAGAGGCTGTCTTCCTTCTTGCTCTTTCCATGTGACCCCTTCCCTCTTCAAGCGGGCAATGGCACATCAAGTCCTTCTCGTGCTTTGATTCTCTCTGACTTCCTCTCCTCCCCCGTCCCTTCTGACTTCCTCTTCTGCCTCTGCTTTTAGGGGCTCATGTGATTACTTTAGGCCTACACGGCTAATCCAGGATAATCTCCCTATTTTGAAGTCAACTAATTAGTCACTTAATTACACCTGCAAAGTCCCTTTTGCCAGGTAAGGTAATACGTTCACAGGTGTATATCTCATCATATTCCCAGTCCCAGGGATTACGACATGGAATCTTCTGGGGGCCATAATTCTGCCTACCACCCAGTGCTTCGCAAGCATGAATGTGCATGGGAATCACCTGCAGAGTGTGTTAAAATGTGGGTTCTGATTCAGTGGGTCTGGGGTGAGAGTCCATTTCTCACACACTCCCAGGCTGCTGCTGGCCTATGGAGCTCATTTTGAATGGCAGGACTTTAGACTTGAGACCAGAGGAAACAAGCTTACAGCCCACAGCCCAGGTCAAGCCCAAGACAGAATTTCAGTACATGAACCCTGTGATTCTCAACCTTTAGAGAAGCATCAGCATCACTGGAAAATGTGTTTAAATTCAGATTCCTGGGCCCCACCCCCAGAGTTTCTGATTCATCAAGTCTAAGGTGGGGCCTGAGAATATGCATTTCTAACAAGCTCCCAGGTGACACAGGTGCCGCTGGTCCAGGGACCACCTTTGAGAATCACTCCATTAAACCAGGAGACAGGTAACCGCTCTGTGTTAAAAGATAATACCCTAAAACCAAAGGATGTACATGCTCCCCACCCTTGACACTCAGAGTCCCTTTTCTTTAGAATAAGATCAAGGGTCCTTGGACACCCCCATGACCCGCTCTGGGGTGACGTTTCCCCCTCTGCTGGTCTCGCTCACTCTTGTCTCGGTGATCCAGCCACTTCAATGGAAGAGGTGGGTTTTCTTTTCATATGCTGGGCCATATCCTGCTCTGGGAGCACAGTTAAGCAGATTCCAGAATAGCGTGAACCACTGGCATCACTAGTGCTCTCAAAACTGTCTTTCAAAATTAAAAATATTTGTTGTATTTATTATAAAAAATTGTTTATTGCAGAAAATATAGATTGAAGGAAAATAGAAAATCATATAATCCCACCCAAAGGTAGCTACTCCATCCTTCCACACCTTTTTCTGTACATATCTGTCAACACAAATTAAATAGACAGATGAGAGAGACTGAGGGAGGGAAGGAGAGAGAGGGAGAGAAGGAGACAGAGAGAGAGAGAGAAAGGGGGGGGGGAAGAGAGAGGATGTTTGTACCCAAAAATGGGACCTGGTACAAACTGTGCTGTAATCTGCTTTTCTTACTTAATACACCATAATTATCTTTCAATCTAACCCTCTTTTATAGCCCCTATTATCTACCTCCTTCACCCAAGCAAAAGCAACAAAATGCTATGATTATTTCTTTTCTCCTGCATAGCTGCGGTTGGTGGGAGATTAATAAACAGAAATGAATCCAAAGGGGGGAAGAGACAAGAACATATGAAGGACAGGGGCAGTGAGAAACAGGCTCCTTCACCCTTGAGCAATCAAGAGGCAGCTGTAGTTTTCAACTGCAAAATTGTTGCTCCCATATTTTTGGAGAAAATGATTCAGCTGAGCACTCCTGGATCCGGAAATGCCTCTGCATCAAAATCAAATTTGTAAGAAACTAGAATCAGGGAGCATTTGTGTCATATTAGTGGAGAGCACAGTCATGAGTCAAAATGGCTTCCTGCTGCTATTATCAGGGCGATTAGCTGTTTCCAGAATTTTGGAGTATTGAAAAAGGTGTGTTGGGGAGGGGGCTTATTTTCCATTCTATGAGCCACAGAAACCTGCTTTCGAGTGGATAGTAAATGATGAGGGCACGAGAGAAGGCTTTCATTACACATTTCTTAAGCTTTCACCAATGAAGCCACTGGAAAGAGACAGTGGGCAATCCGAGCAAGTAAATCAGGCCCTGCTAGAACAAACTGAATGTGTGATACCCAGAGGGGTCTCCTTGGAATCTGTAAGAGCCTCTGTGGGCTCCCCTCATCACCTGGGGGACCGGTTCCCATGGTGACGGCTTTGATGAGGCCGTCCACAGCCCCCGGTATTGTGAGCCACTCTTCTTTTCCACAGAACGAGGTGATCAGCCAGCTGCTGTGTGTCATCTTCACCCACTGCTATGGACCCTACCCCATCCCCAAGCTCACGGAGATCAAGCGGAAGCAGAGCTCGCGCCTGGGTGAGTGCCCCCGCTGGCCCTGCTCGCGCTCCTTGCTTTATGATTTGAGGACAGAGAGGAAGCAGGCACTGCCAAAGAAGGGTGGTGGTTTCTGAGGGCGAACAAGGCGTGGATTCAGAAGTCAGGCAGATGGAGGGCAGAATCTCACCTTTATAACTGGCAAAAACTTTTTGGAGAATGAACCTCAATTAAGCAGACTTTCTCCCCTAGACCAGAATGGGGGGGCAGCCAAGGCCTCCTTGAGCCCTGCACATCCTGCAGGCAGGCAGATTCCCAAAGAGGATGGGGCTGAACCGTGCACGCCAGCCCCTGCCCCTGAACTCACCCCTCCTGTCTGGGGGAATTGGGGGAAGCAGTGGGGGACCAGCAGCACCCCTGTAATGGAAATCCTTCTCAGGGAATTAGGAGGAGAGGGGATCAAGTGTCCCCAACACACACACACTCACCCCAGCTAACACGAGAGCAGCATACCTGAGCTGAGGAGACAGTGCTCTGAAATCCTATGAAAGTAGCGATGATCACGTTTTATTCTTGGAGACTTGCCTTGAGCCGGCCTCCGCCAAGCACTGCCCTTTCTCGAATGACCCTCCCGGCATCCCAGCCCATGAAAGGGAGGCTTTGCGTAACCTGCAGCATCAGTAAGGGTGGAGCTGGAACTTGCACCATAGGCCCAAAGCCACAGTTCATCATTCTGCAGTCCCGGCCTCTGGGATTTTCCGGGTGAAACTTTCCCACCAGGCGCTGATGTCATTCAGGGGTTCCTGGGGTTGCAGGATGCTTGACCCACCTGGAGAAATGGCGGAGAAATGCCCACCTGCCCTGAAGCCCGAAACACAGGCCTTCTCTTGCAGGAGCCTGTCTTCCTGCTGCCTGGGGAGTTAATAAAATATTAAGGATAAATGATCCATTTCCTAAAGAGGTCGGGAACTGTTTGACTTTAGGATTTGAGAGGTGGGGGCATCTGAAAATTCCACCTTTTAGCAAAAGCATGCTAATTTGAAGTTGTTAAGGGATGTGTCAGTCTAAATGAGTGAAAAGGCTGAATTCATGGAAGTGTTCTAAAGTATTTTTGCTCCTGTCAGGGAAAACGTTAATTTAAATGAGACGCAAACTTTTTGCTCAAATGAAACATTTAGCAGCTGAGCCAAAGGTTTGTGTTTTTTTCTTTTTTAACGTCCATGTATGTAGGAAAACACAGACATACCAATGTCACAAGTATTTCTATCTTGTAGAGAACAGGTATCAATTATTAATATTATAAAATTAATAATTTTATATATTATAAAATCATAATTAATAATTTTATATAAATAATTTATAGAAGGTTATCTAATCAATAGATATATAATGTTATGTTTAATAATTCTATTGTTATATTAATATTATTACAAAGGCAGCAAATTTTAAAGACCAATCAAATTAACAGACTTTAGGGATTGAGGGTCACATTCCCAGGGCATAGCAACAACTTTTGAAGTCTTGCCTTACAAGACGCGCTTATTAGAATGAACATTTGCAAGGGTGGTTTCAATGGCAGAGCATAAAATCTGCTTTCCTGTATCCATAGGAGAAAAAGGAACATTTTCTCCTCCTGTACTGGTTGAAATTTCTTTCACCAGCAGTTTAAGAAGGCCTGATTTTCAGGCCAAGCATTAGAATTCCAAGGTTAACATCAAGAGAAAAAAAGACAGACCTGAGAGGCTCAAAACTCACATATGAACGAAAGAAGACAGCAAACAATTATTAATAAATGGAATATGGAGCATGTAGTGTTTTGCATCTTCAATACAGTATATTAAGCCAGGATGACCAAGGGCTGCCAAATGGTGGTCCTTTAGGGACCTGCTTTAAAGGAAAGGCAAGAAGGATCAGCAGCAGGGCTCTCAAACCTGCAGCTCTGTAGGGCCAGGGGGGTCAAGTAAGCGAAAGAGGTTCATTGTAAGAGACAGCAGTGAGTGGTGTGGACTACGGCAAACTGGAAAGGCAGGCCTGGATTTTTATGATACAGGGTTCTCTTGCAGTCCCAGTCTATACTGGGAGAGAGCGGTAAAGAGAGAGATTAGGCCAGTTGTTGAGAAGAGGAGAAATTCCTCCAACCAAGGGTCTTTAACTCAAATGGAGAATGGGTTGTAGTCGATTCTGAAGGTTTCCCTTTAGAGCCCCTCTTCCCTTTATCCAGGTAGCCTTAGAAGTTAGAGACAGTCTCATTTTTTTAATAAAAATTTTAAAGATGGTGGGATTACAAGTAATTTTGACATTTTATGTTTTTTGACATTTTTCAAATAAAAAGTTTTGTGTTTTTTTAAAGGGAAGAGGTGAGTAGGTCCATGCTGACAGGGAAAGACAAATGGAGGCTCACCAGGACAGCCCTCCACGGCAGGACGGGGGCTGGGGAGGCTGATCCACCTTCCAGGGGCGAGCGAAGAGAATCAGCCAGGACGGCAGAGTCTGCGCCTGAGAGTTACAGCAGGGTCTGGGCAAAGTGGGGTCAGGCCAGGGGTCCAGCTTCAGCAACCCTCAACAGATGGAGGGTTGGTGCCACCCAGAATCCAGGGGTCAGTCCCTGTGCTCAGCAGTTTAGGACAATGTCAACTATCCATAGGAAGCAGCTGGGGTTTCATTTTGGCACAACCCTTTAATCCCTGTGGAAGGACCTGTCAGCAACAAGCAGCCCCCCAGGCTAAGAAAGGGCTGATGTCCTGGGCAGGTTCTTAGAACAAGTCTCCAGAGCAAGGACCACGGCATTCTTTCATTCATTCAAAAACCGTTGACTGAGCATCTACTGTAATGCTCATGGGGTGCCATATGTCGGCCTTTTTGCCAAGTGCTTTACATTGATTAATCCAGTTAGTCTTCTATGGTGTAGGTATATCTGGGTATTATTATTCCCATTTTAGAGAAGAGGAAACTAAGGCACAGAAAGGTTAAAAACTTGCCCAATGCCACACAGCCAGTATTAGAGCTGAGATTTCTGGTCTCGGAGCCCACTCTTATCGATGGTATTTGACACATTTGTGTGCTAGACACAGAGGAAAGGGTGTGAAAAGGACAGACAAGATCCCACCCTCTGGGAGCGTGCAGGCTTGAGGGAGAGGCAGACAGAAAAACAGGCAGATGCGGTGCAGAGTGGCAATGCCAGCTCAGGGGCAGTACAGGCACTTGGTCAGTCTGTGGAGGGCAGGGGGTCAGGCAGGGTTACTGATGCAGAGGTGTCTGTTCTGAAGGTGGAGGGTGAACTGGACTTAGAAGGGAAGGGAAAAGTGTTCTAGTAGAAGGAATAGCATGTTCAGAGGCTCAGAGGTGAGAGAACACATAGCACCTGCACAGAACTGAAAGTGGCCACGTATGGCTCAAGCACAGATGCCATTTAACAGGGAGGTGTGACTAGGGAGAGGCCTGAGAGAGCAGCAGGAGCACAAGAGGCTTCGTGAGGAAGTTTGGACTTTGTCCGGGGATCACTAGGGAGCTATTGAGTGACTTATAGCAGAGGAGGGACATGATCAGATCTGGCTTCAGGAAGGGTGAGGCGGACCATTGTGTTCAAGGGCCGAGAGACCAGCTCGAGGCTCCTGCAGTTTGCTGACAAGATGATGTAGCCAAGCTAGGGCAGCGGAAGAGGAGACAGAGGGAAATGGTGAGTTTGAGGAAAGTTTAGGCAGAAGACTGGACAGATGCTTGTCATGGACTGGATATAGATGACCACTGGGAGAGGGCCCCTGGCTTTGGCAACTGGTAGCTGGTGGTGCTCTTTGACAGGGATGAGAAGCAGTAAGTGAGGTGCTATTTGCAGGAAGAAGCCTTTCTATATGAGTTGGGAAATGGAGTGGGTCTCCAGACTCAAGAAGCTGGCTGCAGGCACCCCAGAGAGGGAATCTGCTGTTTAGAGACCCACAAAGGCCAGCCCTGGGACGCTGCAGTTCGAGTCACCTAACAGATTGGGTGACGTCATGTGAATCAGAGCCACCCAAGGCCCTCTTGCCTGGGTAGGGGTGGAGCCTAGTGGGGTTGTGGACAGGCAGGGGGTGTTGGTGGATATTCCCAACAAGCAAGAGTGATGAGCTGAGGTCAGGGCAGCTCCAGGGGCCCTGGGCCTGGGAGAGCATCACTAAAATGACCAGCAAATTGGAGGATCCTAGCAGTTAACAGGGTAAGCCCCCCAAATCACAATGTCCATGTTCAAATCCTGGCTCCTCCACCAGTCACTGTAACTTCTGTATGCCTCAGTTTCCTCACCTGCTCAGTGGGGCTGACATGGTCCCTGTCTCCCAGGATTAAATGAATTTCATATGCAAGTGCCAACTTGTACAGTACCCGGCTCATTGTAAGTGCTCAGTAAATGTTCGTTGTATTTTTGTTAATTTTGGAGATAAGGGCAAGGGACTGGCTCATGTGCCACTGACCCTGGGGGTGAAGGGCTAGATTTCGAATCACCTGGAACCCAGTGGGAAGGGAGCTGCCCTTCTAAGCTGCTTCCATCAGCAGGGCATCGAGCCCCAAGAAGGAGGGGCAGGGGCGGGGGTGGGCGGCATTCTTAGAGACAAGGGAGAGAGATGTTCGCCTTTCATGCCTGAAAGTCATCCGAGCTCCAGACATGGGGGAGTCTTCTGTGAGAAAATACTCCTTTTAATCTCAAATAAACTGTGTATATTTCCTAGGAAAAGCAGAATTGGTACTTGAGTTTCCCTTTGATTCTGTCTGTCTCTTTTTCAGTCACTTTCTCCCTGATGAGTATTTTATCTCCCTGGTTTCTCCGTCAGCTCTCATTTGCACTTGGTAAAAGAGAAATCATAGCTTTGCCCTTCTCTCCACTAAAGCTACCCTTTTCCCCTTTCCTGTTCTAGATCCTCATTTTCTGAACAATAAAGAGATGTCTGATGTTACCTTTCTGGTAGAAGGAAGACCTTTTTATGCACACAAAGTGCTGTTATTTACAGCCTCACCAAGGTATGTATTGTCAATTTTGAAAGCAGCTGAATTACGACTGTGGCTGTTGCGTTACTCTTTTTAAAAATTCAGTTTTGGTGGTGTCTTCACTGGACTGGCAGATTACCTCCTCAAAACCAAGGATCCAAGACCACAAGGCAGCCACTAGCCTGAGCAACTGTGTTTGGGTGGCCTAGAGCAAGACACCCCTTCCTCTGGGTGGAGCGAGCCCTGCACCCGGAGCACAGCTTTGCAAGCAGAGCATGGATTGGATTTCAGCTCCCACAGCCAGGGGTCCTTGTGCAGGGAACCACCTAAAACCCCAAACCTGCAGCCTTGAAAGGCCTGGTCTCCAAACAGACTTCAGCCTAAGTCATCCAAAAATACATGGATCCCAACTGTACTCTTCTCTGACTGGGCTTCACAGACAGCAGTATAACCGTAGCAGTAGGAAGAGGAAATTGTTCACCCTAACCTAGCTTCTGCTACTGCTCTTCCTCCTTTTGGTTTGAGTTGAGATTTGGCTGATAATTAGGAACCCACATTATCCAAGAACCTCAACGGGGATCAGAGAGGCTGAGCAGAGATGAGAACGATGGTGAAATGAGGAGGAAGCAGACGGCTGAGTGGTGAGCAAAGGTGCCTGCTTTGGGTAACGCCACTGGGAACCCAGAAATGGAACCCACTTGCAGGGAGTTGGTTGAGGGCTCGAGTGTGACCAGCATGCCCCGGGTTCCTAAAAGCATCCCAGTGTCGCCAGTGCACCCCAAACAAAATACAAACCCCAAGTGTCTGCTTTCCCACCACAAGAAAAAGACACCATCCCTTGCATGGTTCTCAATTGAGACCATAGAATAATCAGACAGACACTGTGCCAATGCTAATTTCTTAGTTTGGACAAATGAACTTTGGTTTTTAAAGATGTTAGCATTAGGGGAAACTGAGTGAAGGGTAAAGAGGAACTCTCCGTACTATCTTTACAACTCCTTTGAAAATCTAAAATTATTTCAAACTAAAAATGGAATTTAAAAAGGAATGGATAGAGACACATCTTTGCTTATTATTCCTAAATGTACTGAGTACCGTTGTGTTCCCGTAACAAGATCTCTGCCCACAAGGAGCTTATAGTTTACTTAGGGGAAGAAAAGTGCATCTAAGACCCAAGACAGAAGGTTGTCCCTAAGGGAGATGGATCATTAGGTATCAACAAATATTGATTGAAGACCTGCTGTGTGCCGGTCCCAGCCCAGGAGGCCCTGGGGATGCAGCAGAGAAGGAGACCATGGAAGTCCGTGTCCTCGTGGGACAAAGGTTTAGGGGAGGAGGGGAGTTAGAGACACTGTGGGCACGAGGAGGGTGAAGCCATCACCTCTGTGAGAGAGGCAGCCTCCGAGAAGGGCCCAGAACGATGGACAGGGCTTTAAACGGCAATAGCAGTTCTCTTCCAATCACCGTTTGGGGAAATAATTTAACAGTTCATAACAGTGTTTTAAATGTCAAAGTTTTGACTTCAAAATGGATTGGGGTATATTCCAGAAAGGGTTATAAGTAAGAACTCCATGGATATATCATCATTGTATTTCAGAGTTGGGGGACGGGGAACAAGACTATTCAATACCTCTGTCATCAGGAGAGCTGAATTTTTGGCAGGTCGTGTGTGTGTCACGCGTCTTTATCTCCTTTTTTGTGTTTTTGTTCAGGTTCAAAGCGCTCCTCTCCAGCAAGCCAACGAACGACAGCACCTGCATAGAGATCGGTTACGTGAAGTACCCCATCTTCCAGGTGAGCCCTGGTGTGGCTGTAACACCTGGCTGGCGGGTGTGGGGGATGCACGGTCACCCCCGGTGTTCAGCCCGTGGCTCGGCCACTTGCGGACGTCCCTGTAACAGGTGGTCAGCCTCGTCGCCGCCTGGGCTCCCTCCTCACGCCACCCCTTCGGATGCCATGCTGTCAGCGTTAATTGAGCACCTGCTGTGTGCCTCATACTGTGCTGGAGGCTGGGGACACAAGAACCAAGGAGAGCCCTCTCCTGGGGCTCACAGTCTAAAAAGGGCAACTGGGAGTAATTTGCCAATTTTAGTATAACGAAGGGCACACAGTGAGAGAGGGGTAAAGTAGCATGCTATGGCAGCTTAGACCAGGAAAACAGAGGCAGGCCTCCTGGGTGACACTTTATGGGCTGAAATGTGGACAGCTGAGAAGGTAGCCAGCCGAAGGAGGTGTGAGGGCTGAAGAGAGGGGATTTGGACATTCTGGGCAAGAGAACAGTATTACAAAGTCTCAGAACTGAGGACCAGCCCAGTGTGGTCGGGAACCTGTGGACTTTTAGGGACTCCAGAGTCCCTGTAACGTTAACCTGAACCTAACGGAAATAGGAAGGGGAAGCTTCTTCCCCCGAGGCCAGCAGACGATCCCAGATCTCCCTCTGTCTGGGGATGTTGATACCGTTCACAATGGTTTGGGTTTCAGTGGCATTCCTGAAGGGGCACAGCAGCTTTCTCTTCTCTTTCCCTTTTCCCTTTCATCGTGCCTGGTCATAAGTCCTGCCCTGCAAAGACATGCTTTGCAGCTGATAGAAATTCACTGCCGCAGCCAGCTCCGAGCCTCACCTCCACGTGGGGCAGGTCCAAGAGGGAGCTATGGTCCCTCGTGCCTCCACCAGCCAGGGTTGGTAAGATGTACCAGGTGACCTGGGGATGGAGTTTATAAAATCCCTCATGGGACCATGTTTCCTTCCATCCGGTTCAGGGAGGACGGCCCTGGAAAGAGGTGGCATTGATAAGACTCAGGGCCGGCTCTTGGAGACTCGTGTCCTATGGGGCTGATGAGATGGTCCAGAGATAAGCAAGAGCTAGGCTGGTCGTGACCGGGGTCCTGGGAAGGGTCGTGAGCTGGGCTTTGAAGGGCAGAGCTGCATTCCAAGAGCCCCTTGTTCAAAATCATGTGTCCTGTGGGTGATCTTGTACAAATCACCCAACCTTTCTGAGCCTCCGTTTCCTCGTCTGGTGGGTGCAGAACAGCAAAAGTATTGCGGGTGGACAAGCAGCATCAACAAAAGCACGGAACTGGGAAGTCTAGGGATGTGTTCATGAGGATGTGATTATCGGTCCATTTGGCTGGGTCAGAAGGTGTACTAGGGACTACAAAGATACTTTGGGACCACACAGTGGAGGCTTTGAATGCCACAGTGCCAGACACCAGACAGGGAAGGCAAGCCGGATGCTGGCTCCTCCCTCCACCAGTGACCCTGGTCTTCTAGATCCTGCTGTTCAGAGGCTGCCAGGAAGGCACCAGGGCCCTCACATTAGCCCCTACAGCCTATTGAGTTGCCTGAATTTCCACCATTAGAGATACACTTCTTTGGCCATGTTGAATTTTCAAAATAAAGAATGCTTCCTCAATAACTGTGGACAAGACACACTATTTCTCTGAGCCTCAGTTTCCCCGTTTAAGAATAGTAATCACTGTCAGCTCTGTGTTATGGCTTCTGCAGAGATTAGTAAATGAGACAACACGTGAAACACTTAATTTGACATCTGACGTCTCGTGCCAATTCCATACATGGGCTCTTGTTTTCTAAGCCTGCTGGTAAACAAACCACCTCCCCACCAAGCACCAGACCCTGAGGATAGGTTACTTTGGTTAGGAAAAAAAGGAAAGAGGTTTTCAAAAACAAGGCCAGCCTGGGGGAGCCGTCTCCTAAGGTGAGGAAGGGAAGTGGGTATGGGAAGAGAGGAGGCTGGAGCTCCCAAGGTGGGATTCGGGAGTTGGCACACCCCCAGGTGCCTGTTTCATCCTTTTCCCAACTCCTCCCCCCAACCCCTCACCAGCATTTTCTACTGAGAGAGAAGGGGCTACAGTCCCTTCCTACAAGGCAGCAGTTGGGTTTGAAAGTTTACATGAAACTGCTGTTTCGCTTTAAAATCTTCCAAGGGGGAGGAGGAGGAGTGAAGAGACCTTTGTGGCTCTCAACTATATATGAGGCACTCACCTTTGCTTTCATGTGGTTATCAGGATTATTAGGCCCATTTTTACAGATGAAGAAACTGAGGCCCAGAAAACTTAATTGGCATTCCCAAAGTCCTGTCACTCGGTAGTGTCAGAGACAGGAGCCCAGATTTGAGCCAGCTCTGTCTGGGGCCAAAGCCTAGGTTCCTTCTGCTAAAATACCCTTTCTAAAAGGAGCAGTGATAAGGACAACACCCATTTCTTGAGCACTAACTATGAGTAAGGCTCTAAGCCAGGGTTTCTCAACCTTAGCCGCACATGAGAATCACCTGGTAAGTGTTTGAAAATGCCAAAGCCCGGGCAGTTAATCAGACCAATTTGATCAGAGTCTCTAGGGTTAGGGACCGGGCATCAGTAGTTTGAAGTCTCCCCCCTGCTCCTGTTATCTCACCGCACAGCCAGGGAGGACCACCGACACACTAAGTTAAACACTCCACACTGGTGGGTCTCACTCTTTCGCTTTCGCAGGTATCACAGTTCACCTGGAGGGAGTGAGGGGAGGGGTCTTCTTCAAACACAGATTGTTGAGCCCCAGCCCCAGAGTTTCCAAGTCCAGGCATCTGGGATGGGGCCTCAGAATCTGCATTCCAAACTAGACCCCAGGCGATGCTGACCTGCTGGTCTGGGAACCAAAACCCACTGCTCTATTTCATCTCATTTAATCCTTCCAGCTGCCTGGCGGGGTAGGTGTGACCCCACCTTCCAGAGGAGGGCACACTCAGAGAGGTTAAGTAACTGGCCCAAGTTCCCACAGCTCATCACGGTAGAGCCGAGTTTCCAAGCCAGGTCTGGCTGACTCCCGGACCTTTTCGTCTTAACTTCCTCCCAAGTGTAGGGACTTGGGTCTCCTCTCAAAATGATTGCGCTCTGAGGAAGGAATCTTACAGCCCCTTAGGGTTTGGAGCATGAGCTAGATGCTGGAAAATGCACGCCTCCCCAGCTCTCCCAGTGCCTGTGAAAGGTGCACCTACACTGTTAAGCCTGGGACTGACTGGGGAGGTTCGTCTAGTAAGAGACTGGCTCCTAGTAGGCACTCAGGAAATGACTGCCAGGCGGATTCATTGAATGAAGGCCTATATGAGGGAGGACAGCCCCAGAGGAACCCCCAGGCTTGTAATTGCTTGTGACTCGGGAAGGTTTCCTGGACGCATTAGCCTCAGGTTACAGTAATGGGCAGGCAAGATTTAGCAGGGCCCCGGGGGACTTCGCCACGTGCCCGCCCCTTCCCCATAAAAGAAGCAAAGCCTCATTTGTGGCTTGAAGTAGGCCAAGTTGAGCTGAACCCGGCCCAGAAGCAGGCTCCCAGGAGCCTGATCACTTCGCTTCCACGCTGATGGAAGAATTTTAGCCAATGAGATGGTTTGTGTTTCCTCCCCCCAAGACTGTTTAACGTCACAGGCAGCAAGCGCTGGATGCAGCTGAGCCCACACCTGGAAGTGGGGGCCTCCAGGAGGCTGGGGACGCCGTTTGAATCCCTGCTTCATGCTGGTTGGCAGCTGCCAAGAAAAACAACCCCATAAACAGGCCCTTCTGCCTAATAAAAGTTCGTTTCATCCCCTTGCAGAAAAGTCTGCGCTGGCAAAGTCTCAAGGCGGCCTGGGACAGCCCAATTTACATTCCGTTAGCCCCGGGATCTCCATCCACTAAATGGTAGTATTTCAAATCAATGACCCAACCTTGCGTAGATGAGATTCCATGGTTGAGAAAGGAAGAGGCTCCGTGCTTCGTTTTTTTTGTCTCTATTGTTATTATAATTATTATTGGTGTGGCCTATATAAAAGAGGTGTGCTGGGGGAACGAATTGATTGTAATAAGGCCTGTATCCCAACATCCGCTGACTTGGTGTTTTAGCTGCTTATGACCCATCGGGGTGGGAGAGGGGAGTGTAAACAATGCTGTGTTATTGCACGAAGACTCAGCCACCATCGTCAGCGCAGCCTGCTCTCTATAGCGGGCAGGTGGGCACCGAAGCCCAAAGTCAGGGGAAGATGGAGAAGGTGCATGCATGTTTCTCTTTGAAGCATGCACATTGGGCAGTGTGTGCTTGCTGGGTACTGGGCCCTGCTAGGCCCTGGGGGTATGGGGATGGGGGCATGACACAGTCCGTGCTCTCAGACTCCAGCGGGAAATACACTGCGATCGTGGATGATGTGCTGCGGAACATAGGGTGGGGAGTGGCTGGCTGATCTGTGGAGGCTTCACAGAGGAAGTGACCACTGAGCTAGATCCCAGGGAGGGGGCAGAGCTCAGCAAGTGGAGAAGAAGGGAAGGGCATCCAGCTGGAGAACACAACAAGGGCAAAAGCGTGGGGCTGAAAGAGAGGGTGGAAAATTCTGATAAAGGCGAGTGGTTAGGAGTGGTCAGAGCATAAAAGGTAGATATGATCAGGATAAGGAGGGAAGGGCCAAAGGGCAGGAGATGAGGTCTGAGAAAGGTAAGCTGATACACAAATGTTCACAGCAGCATTATCCTTAAGAGCCAAAAATTGGAAACAACCTAAATGTCCAGCAGCTGATGAATGGATAAGCAAAATGTGGTATACCACACAATTGAATATTATTCAGCCATAAAAGGAATAAAGTACTAATATGTGCTACAACATAGAGGGACCGTGAAAACACTGTGCTACATGAAAGAAGCCAGTCACAAATGACCACTTATAGAATGATTCCATTTATACAAAGTGTCCAGAATAGGCAAATCCATAGAGACAGAGGGCAGATTGGGGTTTGCCAGGGCCTGGGGGGAAGGAAGGAATGAGGAGTGATTGCTAATGGGGACAGGATTACTCTTTGGGGTGATGAAAAAGTTTTAAAATTAGATTTTGGCAATAGTTGCACAACTCTGTGAATATACTAAAAAACCCCTGAGTTGCATACTTTAAATGGTTGAATTCTATGATACGTGACATATATCTCAGTAAAGCTATAAAAATATATAAATACTTATATTTATATTATATGTATTTTAAGTTACTACTTTAAACACATGCATGGAAGTAAGTTGAGGCTGACTGTAAAGGATGTTGAATGTCCTGGGTTAATGGGGCAGAAATACTACTGGGAAAAGATTTTCAACCTCAGAGAAAATTAAAGAGTGAACATTTATTGAGTGCTTGCTTTGTGCCAGGGCCCTGCTAGGCCTGTTACACGTGTCAACTAATTTAGTCTTCGTCACAAACCCTTGAGATAGATAATATTATCCCCACTTTATAGATGACACAACTGAGGCTCAGAAAGCCTCACTTAACTTAGGTCACCCATCTAGTAAGCTGCAGAGCCAAAGTAGAAACCGAGACAGCCCAACTTCAGGGCCCTGGCTTTTAACCCCTGCCCTAAGTTAGTCATAGACTCTCAGAGCCTGAAGTGACCGTACAGAACAGCCCACTCCAAGTTCCCTGTTTTACAGGTGCCCAGAGCCAAGATGTAATCAGACCAGATACATATTTTGCCAACATAGCAGCCTTAGAGCCAGCTAGGAAAAGTCAGTGTGTCAAGCAGGCGGGTAGAAGACAATAGGGAGTGGAGGAAACTGGCCAACTGGAGCGTATATGCACCATCTCAAAAATGAGCACTCAGTTTTGTGGGAAGTGATGACATCCAATTCAGATACATCTGTGGCCCTTATTCCATGTACAGGACACCCATTTGCAAAGCTTGGGGACTTTGCACACCATTAGGGCCTAGGAAGTCACATGAACAAAGAACGGTCTGGCTTGAACTGTTTACACCATCAATGAAGCTTTGAAGCCCAGGACTCCTAATGGCTTCATCTTTGATCTTGTCAGACTGTGATTGAGAGTAGGTGTCCCCATGATATCCCAGAGTCACCCTCTGGGACTTAAACAAGAGGCAGCCAGTCTGGCCATGCCCCCGGGGGAATGGGCAGCTTGCACAGGCTCTTTAAGCAGTTCTGAGCAGCCTGATGGGGCGGAACAGGGGGTGGGTAACACGTGGTTCTCATCCATCGATGGGGAAGCCATCAGAATTGCCTAATTTGGCCTAAAGGGTGGACATGGACCCAGCACTACAACCACAGGGAGACAAATTTTAGCATACTATAAAGAAAAGAAAGCTATCCAACTGATTAAACTGTTCAAAATGGAACTCTTCCCCATAAGGTAGTGAGCTCTTGGCCACTTGAGATGGGAGATTATAGAGGGGACTCAAGAACTAGCCTGGCAATCCACTCTTAGGTATATCCCCAAAACGTTTGAAAACAGGGGCTCAAACAGACACTTGTGCACCAGTGTTCACAGCAGAATTATTCACGGCAACCCAAAGGTGGAAACAACCCAGGTGTCCATCAGCAAAGGAATGAATAACAAAACATGGTGCATATGCACCATTGAATATTATTCAGCCATATAAAGGAATGAAGTTCTGATACATCTATAACATGGGTGAACCTTGGAATTACTAGAATGAGTGAAATAAGCCAGACCCAAAAAGACAAAAATTGTATAATAACATTTATGTGAAATATCTAGAAGAAGCAAATTCATAGAGACTGAAAGGTTAGAAGTTACCAGGGGCTGGGAGCAGGGAGAAATGAGGGTTATTGCTTAACGGGTACAGTGTTTCTGTTTGGGGTGTTGAAAAGGTTCTGATGATGATGGTGGTGATGGTTGAACAATATTGTGAATGTGATTAATGCCACTGAATGATACAAATGGAAATGGTTAAAATGGCTAATTTCATGTTATTTCTGTATATTATCACAATTAAAAAAGAAAAAAAAGAACTAGCCCTAGGGTCAGCCTGGAAGACTTCAGGGTGGTGGTGTCTGTGTGAGTTGGACACTGTACTGATCCCAGCGTGTCCTTTCTTGCAGCTGGTCATGCAGTATCTCTACTACGGTGGCCCAGAGTCACTTCTCATTAAAAACAATGAGATAATGGAGGTAAGGAATACGTCACGTCATGGGCCTGTCATCGGCTCCCTTTGGGCGAGTGGCTTCTCTGTAACTTGTTGTCGGCATTCAGCAGCACAGTCTGCAGAGCTCTGGGTTGTGATATCATTTGGATGAAGGCTTGGGGCTCCTGCTCCTGCCTGACTCCAGGGTCCTCCCCTGAGGACTTGGGGTGCTAGTGTGTCAGCCCAATCCCTTTTAGGAGCAGCTGAACAAAGCCCAATTTTAACTGGCTTTTGGGGTAGAGGAGAGAATAAAGGAAATTTCCTTAAGAGCCTGGGGCTCGCCTAGCTCTGGCACAGCTGGGGCTTAAATGTCGTCATCAGGAAATATCCTTGACAAATTTCTTCTCCCTTGTCATTTGGAAGACTATTACAACCTCTAAAAATATTTCTCAACACACAAAGTTGTCTGTTCTTCCAAAACACAGAAGTCAAGAGCAGATTGTAAATCTCTACCCACTTCCCTCAGGTTGACCTTCCCTTGCACACAGAGCACACTCGTCTGCCCACACCTGCCCCCTCGGCCGTCTCCTGTCTTCTCTCTCAGCCAGATGCTGTCCTCACCTCTCACAGTTCAACCTCCTCTGGCCTCCCTTGTCCAGGGGCCTTGTTTCTGCTCCTTCCCAAGCCCGTGATTTCTCCCTGGTCCTTCCTAGAAATGGAACTCTTGCCAGCTTTCTAATCAAAGCTAGGAGCTTTGAACCACAAGCCAAAGCCACTCCTGAGCAAAAGGGCCAAGATCCCGTTCAGCTGTGTGGCATCCAGGGTGCCCAGGTGATTTGCCTCGTGAGAACACCATCCGGTGTTCTAGAGGCCGCCCCACACGGTGGGCAAAACATGGACCCTGGAGCCACACCGTCTGAGGTGGAATCCAGGTTCTGCCACTTGCAAGCTGTGTGACCTTGGACAAGTTATTTAACCCCTCTGAGTCTCAGTTTCCTCCCCTGTAAAATGGAGATAAGAACAGTATCTACCTCAGTGGTGGTTGATGCTGAGAGGATTTTAAAAATTACTCTTTATGAGATGCTTAGAAAATTCCTGGCATGAGGTAAAGGTCCTGGGACTGTGCACTCACTCCATGGCCCATTTCTCCTTCTCTTACTCTCTGAAATCTCCCATGGCTCCTTCCACCATCCCCTGACAGAGTCGCTTCCTCTGTCTATCTGACCCCTTCTCTGACATTTCCCCTCTAGTTCAGGACCAGGTTTCACTAGGAGGATGTGGGTTCTTTTGCAAATATTTTTAAAAATTATTTTGAAATAATACCATGAATGTATGTTTAAATCATTTAAATAATACAGAAGGGCATGTAATAAAAAGCAGCTGCCCCCAGCTCTCTTTAGTCTTTGCCCCAAAGGCGTTCCCTTTTAACTCTGGCTTTGAGCACTTTCTGCCCCTCCCCAAAGCGAAATTACCCCCATTCACTCAGTGCACATCGACGGGCAGCCCCACAGCCCTGCACTGTGCTTGGCACCAGGGATGCAGCACCACCCAAAACAGACAAAGATCCCTGCCCTCCTGCACTCGGGTAAGGGAGGCAGACGGCAGATGGTCGCGTGACGTCATGTCTGGTGTGAGAGGAGAAAGACAGGGTGAGCGGGTCAGATGGTGATGGAGGGGTGGCTCCAGGTGAGTCTGGGAGCCTTCTCGGAGGAGGTGACATTCTGGACAAACAGAAGGAGTGAGCCACATGGATGACTGCTGGACAGTACCATTCTGTCATTCACCCTTACCTCTGGACATAAAATGTCAGGCATTTGGGGTTGACCTCCTGCTACAACAGATGTACATGTGGTTCACTTCCACCCCCATGCCCCTCCTCTCTCAAAGCTTCCCCCACACTGGAGTTCTACCACTGTGTTTTGTTCCCATATTGTTACTGATGCTTTAAAGTAACATGACCTTTATTTCTAGGCCCTTCACTGGGCGACAGGGTCTCTGGAAAGATGAGGATTTCTCTCACCACTGTCCTTCCTTGCAGTTACTCCCTTGCCTTCCACCTCCCAGCCTCTAACAGGCTCTTTTCATGATTTTTTTAGCTTCTGTCTGCCGCTAAGTTTTTCCAGCTGGAGGCCCTGCAGCGACACTGTGAGATTATCTGTGCAAAAAGCATCAATACCGACAACTGTGTGGATATTTACAACCACGCCAAGGTAATCAATCCCATTCTCCTTGTTCCGTGCACACACCAGGCACTGAAGTGGGGGAGGCTCTACCTTTGCAAACACTGAGTCAGGGCAGAGAGTGGATGCCAGGCCTGCTCAATCAGGGGTGAGCCAGCCTGGAATCCTCACTCTTCATCCCTCCCTCCAGAATACAAGGAAAGCGGAGCCCCGGAGTTTCAAAATGCAGAGTCTAACGTGCATCTGAATCACAGTGCAGACTGTTTCAGCAGGTCTGGCACAAGCCCAGGGTTTAGCATTCTGATAAGTTACCAGGCGGTGCCGCTGCTGCTAGTCTAAGCCACACTTTAAGTAGGAAGGTTCTAGAATGGTGCCTCTCAAAGAGTGGTCTCCAGACTAGCAGCATCATCAGCAGTATCAGGACTTGTTGGAAATGTCACTTCTCAGGCTGCACCCCAGACCCACTGAATCAGAAGCCCTCGGGGTGGAGCCCAGCAGTGTGTGGCTTCACGAACCCCCCGGGGGATTCTGAGGCTCACTCAAGTGTTAGAACTTCCATCCTAGAATCGTGGTTCTCAATCTGGCTGCACAGTAGAATTACCTGGGGGACTCACTTAAAATCCTCATGTCTGGAACATACTGCAGACCATTAAATCAACCTCTGGAGGTGGAACCTGGGTGAAGGCATGTTTCCAAACCTTCCCAGATGCGGTCAAGGTTGAGAACAGATAGTTAGACTGGAGGGGGTCCTTGGAGTCCACCTAGTCAGGAAGCTGCAACACCTGGCTTCTAAGGAGAATCACCGTTTTGCCCCAGTCTTTATAACCACAGCAGTATCACCATGGTGGGCCTCAGGAATCTGCATTTAACCAGCTCCCAGGATGATGGCTGTGCCATCAGCCCTAAGGCCAGTCTTCATACTATTTTGGGGAACCACTGATTTCATCCAATTCATTTCACAAGTGGGGACACTGGGATAGAGAACTAAAACAAGCTGTCCAGGTGCCACTTCATTTTGCTCTCATGTGCCGAGGACAGGGGATTAACATTTGATAGGAAGAAACAATGAAACAAGTCAAGGTCAGGACTTAAATCTATAGAGTGCCCACTGATGCTGTGAATAAGGATCTCGTTGCTCATTGTGAAAAATCCAGTTACATTTGAGGTGTTGTTTTCTGTCTTACACCAACGTTCAGTGAGCCCTTTTAAAAGGCAGGTACCTGTGCTAAGAGCCTTGTTGCACTCTCTTTTTTAGTCCTCAGCACAACCCTTTCAGGCAAATGTTATCATCCCGTGTTCTGGATAAAGAAACTGAGACACAGAGAGGCAAAGTAACTTGCTTAAGGTCACACAGCTAGTACCGAGATTTGAGCCCAGGTTTGTCTGACTCCAAAGCACAGATTCTTAACCCTGTTTTAACATCTGGCCTAATAAGTGTTTGAAATATTTTCAAGTAATTCTTGATACAAAGAGTTTCTGATTAGCCTTCAGTAAAGCAAAAAGTACTGCCAGGCTAATTCCTACACATGCACATACACACACACACATGGTGCTAACTAAACAAGGATTTTACCAAAATCTGGTTTCTCAAGTGACACTTTTTTTTAAATTCTAAACTGATTACTTTGTAGAAGAGCGTCCAGAGAAACCCTCTCCACCTATGGAGAGAGCCTGGCTAGCCTTGTGGTCCTCTGCTCTCTCCCTGGACCTCTTCACCCAAATTGCCCCGAGCTCTCCATCCACCAGTGGCTTCACCGTGGCCTATTGCCTCGGCAGCAAGGCCTGTGTTCCACAATCTCATTTTAATCACTTCAGGCTCCTCGGCCTGCAGCTTCCGAACCACATCTTGGTATTTAATAATGCAACCAGTGCAGCGTGAGCCCAGCTGGGAATATGTTTGTGCTACATACGGGCTCCGAATGCCGATGGCAGAGGACCCGTCTCTGTCATTTATGTCACTTTGCAGCCAGGGCCTTGACTTTTACAGACAGCAGCCTCCGCCTCCTCTTCCAGGCCCCATCCTACAGTGTTCCCAACGGCAAACGCCTGCCCTTCGTGATATTTGCATGGCGAGCAGGGCTCTGCCTCTACCCCTCCCCGTTCTAGATGTTGCTTCCCCTGTGCTATCCACACTGCAGCACCCACCAATGATCGCATGCCATGTGGATTCTGTTACTGCTGGCAGATTGTGCTGCAAATTGAGCCTAGTTTAGTAAATGAGGCAAAAGAAAAAAAAAGGAAAGAACGAACTTGCTTTGGAATCCCAGGAAATGCAGACATTCAGATGCAAGCAGCCACTTTCCAGATGTCAACACACACCTGGGCGCCTGTGCTACTATGCTGCTTCCAAGCGTCTGAGACAGCTGTAGGTTTCTACACAGAGGAGAAGCCCATTTCATAGATGTGTGGCTTAGTTGTCTTTTTTTCCTGGCAAAGCTGTCCTGACTATTCAGTCATAAAAAAGACGCCCTGGAGCTTCCTGTGGCCCTTTCAGGGTGTCTCTCAACTGGAGGAAAAAGAACAAGCTGGTTCATGCAACTGAATCTAAGCTGGTGCAGTAAGCTCAGCAGTGCAGCAGGATGGAGAGAAAGCAGGTTTGGAAACTGGAATATTCAGTCACTAGTTTTTCAGGAGCACCCGCTATTGACCAGGTACTGTATTCCTCGGAATACAGTAAGAAATTGGTGAGACACGGTCTCTGCCCTTGAACAAACTACAGTGTAGGACAGGGATCAGGAAACCTGCTCTGTAAAGGGCCAAATCAATATTTTCTCCTTTGCAGGCCATGCAGTGTCTTTTTTACCTGCTCAGCTCTGTCATTGCAGTTGGGTAACAGACAGACGATACACAAACAAATGGGTGTGGCTGCGATCCAATAAAACTTTATTTCCAAAAATGGATGAGGGGCTGGATTTGGCCTGCGAGCAGTAGTTGTGATCTCCGGTTCTGCAGACACAGGTTCTGCTCCCTGTTATGCCAGTAATTAGCTGTGCAAAGTTAGGCACATGGCTGGTGTATAGTCAGCATTCGATAAATATTACCAAATATTACAAATGTCAAGGAAACATTGTGCTTATTATTCTCAGATTATACTAACTCCTCATGAGTGACACACTTTTACAAAGCACATGGCCAGATGGGGTGATGGGGGCTCTCTATGTCCACAGAATCAGAGATGGGCAACTCCGAGCCTCAGTTTCCCCACCTGTACAATGCAGCCTTGAACTCTGTGACTCCAAGAGTGGGGTTCATGTCCCTCTTCCTCACTGCTGTGGCCCCAGAGTCCAGCACCAGGTGGTTTGTTGAAAGAATGAAAGCCCTGCTGCAATCTCTCCCATCTCTGGGATTCTGTGCCCTTACATGAACATAAGCCACCAGGTGATAACAAACCTTTTCACTTGATAGATGTTACTAAGCCTTCTAAGCTTCTCGGAGATCCCAGAGTTCCACTGCAGGTCTATGTCTGAAATGGCACCACAGAGGATAGTATCTCCTAGTCCAACCCCTTCATTTAACAGATGGGGAAACTGAGGCCTAGAAAAGTGATTTGGCTTGCACAAGGTTTCAAATGGTTGCAACACAGATGGTTGGCTCCTTGGCTCAGTGAACCAGTACATGGTGTCAATGAGTTCAAGGTCACGGGCTTAAACCTTCTGTAGGCCAGTTAGCTGAGCTACTTTCTGCAGTGACAGTCATCTTCCCTTATCCCAACCTGGCCATCTGCTTTGTCCATGTGGGTTAGCGGATACATGTGTCAAGAGGAGACTAATCATTATAAATTTTTCATGTATAGTGATAGATAACATTTATTGAGTGCTGACTATAAATTATGTAATGCCCCATGTATTATCTCATTTAATCCTAACAACAGCCTATGAGGTGGATATTATCAATATCCCCATTTTATAGACAGAAAAACTGAGGCACAGAGAGATTAAATAACTTGCCCTACAGCAGATGGCTAGTAAGTGGCAGAGTCTGCAGTAAAAGCCAAGGCAGATTCCAGATCCTTTTCCCTTAACTACTCTTCTAACCTGCATCCCCTAAGTGTATGATAGATTACAAAGTCCTGCTATATATCATATTCCATTAAATCCTCCCAACAACTCTGTGATGCAGGTGTCTTAATTCCAGTTTTGAAAACAAGGCTCCCAAAGCCAGAAGCCAAGTGTCCCAGCCTGGGTCACATAATCAGAATGCGGGTGAGCCCCAACTTGAATCCTCACCTTCCAGCTCACTCTACAACAGGCATTTAGACACAGTCTCGTCACCGTTCCACGTCTAATGACTTAGATTGCATCTCTGATTTAAAGGACTGACCATTAGGGAGTTCAGAAGGATAATTCAGCTCTCAAGGCAGCAGGCCTTCAACTCAAGGAGCATTTACAGCTCCTGAGCATCCAGCTCCTTGCAACACAGAGCATTATGAGCTTTGAAAACCGTAGAAAGGATCTGAAGACAGACAACAAACCTGTATTTCCACATTTTCTTCCACATCCCAAACATAAATCCCTCCACCCCTCATGCTGGTGGGATTCAATACTCTCCTCTGATGGGTGATATCAAATTGGAGGCAGTTCAGCCTAACTGGTTAAGCAAGCAGCCTTAAAGACTTACCAGCATTCAATCCCACCATGTGTGTGTGGATTTTTGTAACTTGTTCTGTGTCTCGGTTTCCTCGTCTGTCAAATGGGCTGGTAATAGTCGCTGCCTCATGAAATGATGAGGATCGAATGAGATGATGCAAGTGAAGCACCCACCTGGTGCCTGGCACATGACAAGCTCTCAGTAAGTGTTCACTATTAGCATCATTATTCTGAGAGCTAACCATTTGCTTATGCATTCAACAAATATATGCTCGGGGCCTCCTACTGCCAAGCCTTCTGCCAGACCACAGGGATGTAATGGTGAACCAGAAGACCAGTCCCTTCACCGCTTGGTTTACTCTAGCTGGGACCTTGTCTCCAAATCAGGGTTTCTCAGCCTCAGCACTATTGACAGTTGGGGCCAGACACGTGTTTGTTGTGGGGGGCTCTCCCGTGCATTGTAGGATGTTTAACATCATCTCTGGCCTCTACCCTCTAGATGCTAGTAGCACACGCTGCCTCCCAATGTGACAACCAAAAATGTCACCAGACATTGCAAAGTGTCCCCTAGGGGACAAAATCACCCCCAGCTGAGAACCACTGTTCAAAATATGAGGTGAAGGTAGACAGCGCCCACTCATATGGTTGTCGTAGGAATTAAATGATTTAATACTAACAAAGAGCTTAGAACTGTGTCTGTCACCTACTAAGCACTCAATTAGTGGGCCAGTTATCTGTTACCACAACAATGCAGTGTAACAAAAACCACAAAACCCAGTGGCTTAAAACTATGACCACTTCTTTAGCCCATGGGTCTGTGGAGGAGCTGGAAGTTTCTTGTCTGGTCTCAGCTCAGCTCACTTCTGAGATCAGCTGGCTGATGACAGAGTCTCATAAGCTTAGAAACCGTTGGCTTTGCTGATCCTGGCTGGGCTCTGTCACTATCCGAGGCCTCAGGTGGAGCAACTGGGCTGACTCCCTCAGTTTCACATGGCATTGCATTCTCCAAGCAGGCTAGTGGGGCATGTTTTCATGGCGGTAGAGGATGTGGGGCCAGAGTTCAGAGAGAGCAAGAGAGAGAGAGCACAGAAGCACACACAGCACCTTGAGGCAAGCTCAGCATGAGCACCCCATCACTTCTGGCACATTCTTTTGATCTAAGCAACAGGGCTAGCCTAGATTCAAGGAGCAGAGAAATGGACTCCAGCCCTTGTTGGAAGGAATTGCAAAGACCCATTGCAAAGAGTTTGGAGATGGTGAGGGGTGGAGAAGCAGGGCCAGTTTTTCATTCACCCTACCACAGTAAATAAATGTTTGCCATCATGATATCTGAAGGCATCAGGTGCATTTCAGAAATGTAACCCTCTCCCGCTTCCCCCCCACTCTCCATAGTTCCTTGGAGTCTCAGAGCTCTCGGCATACTGTGAAGGCTACTTTCTCAAAAACATGATGGTCCTCATCGAAAACGAAGCCTTCAAGCAGCTGCTATACGACAAAAACGGCGAAGGGACGGGCCCGGATGTGCTCCAGGACTTGCAGAGGACGTTGGCGATCAGGATTCAGTCCATCCACTTGTCATCTTCCAAAGGTTCTGTTGTATGAAGCATCCAGGGCAGGGGATGCTTCCCAGGGACTTCCCAGCTCTGCGTTGCAATTGGTGTCACACAAACATGGACATACAAATTCCACCTGGCATCTGTTTTTGGCTGGGCCAAGGAGCTGCCTCTACTGCCTCAGCGCCTCTTGAATAAGCAAGTTCAGCTCCCATGCTTTCCTGTTGAAAAGAGAGGACATTCCACTGGTCTGCAGATCGCAGCTGGATCCAGAGCTTGAAAGTCAACACGTGGCAACCAAGCTAACACCAAGGGAAAGCACCCCTGGGGCCATTGAACACTCCTTGCCGGGGACCACTGTCGAAAGAATGCTTGGAGAACTAAAGGTTGCTTGGGTTCCAGGTTGTCAGTTGGAGGACTTAACTGTACCTGCCCTGAAGAGTCTTGCATTACACGTTAAGGAACTTGATAGCTGTAGTCCAGCAAGGTTCAACCATGGTAGCAAATTGGTGAGACTGTTACCAATTATGAGGAAATAATTTGGCAACTTTTTAGGGGTGGGTACTTTTTAAAATGTTCATAAAAACAAAAACAAAAACAGGGCAGCCTTGTAGTTTAAAATATATTTCTAAAAGCTTAATAGTTCATTTTGAATTGAATCGTGTTTAGGGATCTGTGTTTTGAGGTTATATTTTTCATTTTCTAAAAAAAAAAAACAAGTAAACATGCATCTGACAAGATACTGCTGATATTCTGTACAAGGTGGAATAATTTTGCCTTAGTGATCATGTTACACAAAAGAGGTGCACTGCCAATATTTATCTCTGATTCAGTAGACAAAAACAGCCTGCATGCTAATCGTGGTTTGGGGGTTAGAATAAGACAACCCCACATAACAAAACATGCATTTGCATGGGCCCAACCCTGTGAAATGTTATGTTTGTGCTTCATTTTTGCCAAGATAAAAATGTCCCATCACTTCTTGATAAAATTCCATTTGGTGAAACTAATGCATTCATTTCCTTTCCTGATTAAGAATGATTCTAGGACGCTTTTGCAGAAATGTGTTCATAGATGATGCTGAATAGAGGGGGTGGGGGGGGAAGCACGTCAGAGAATTTACTATTAATCCCAGAGCTTTTTCTGTGTTCTCAGAAGATGTTAATAGTTTGTTACTAGCCAGAGAGTATGACTATGTTAGATTATTTTTGAAAGACTAAACATGTATGATAGGATGGATTCTTTCTGTATTCCAAGAGTGTACAGTATAGGGTTATCTATAATGAAAGTTTATATTGACAGGGTTCCATTTGCTCTGCCATATATTATAAGCAAAAGAGATTGGTGAAGTGCCACAGTATTCCCAATAATTTCTGAGTTCATGCCTTTTCTCTTGTCCTTTAATTTGAAACCTAGATCCATGCAGTAAAACCTAGGAGAATGACTTTTACCCTTTGGGATGACACAGTTTCATTGATAAACCTATTTCCTAGCATGCCTTTGGAAAGTTGTGCCCAGATCCTAGATTCTAGAGGAGCTGCTGTTCATCTGCTGTCCATTGTTCAGAACCAATGTCAAGTCCTGTTCCCTGTGTGTGACCCGTGGAATACCTAAGCCATGTATGTCTACAATACTAGCTCTTCTTTAATGCCGACACCCAAGACCACTCTTCCACTTGGTCATTTCCGAACCTCCCCAGACCCTACAATCAAAAATGAGGAAGAGAAAAAGAGGAGCCAGTGGAAGAGCCCATTCAAGTTAAGAGAAACACAGCACATGTGTCGTCATTGTCCCCTCCCTGTCCTCAGAGATGCTGCGTGGGATGTTTCCGAGACTTGCTTCCCTGTGAATGTCTAATGCTAGTTCAGGGCCTCCAGGCATGGCTTTGTATGGTGGCAGCTCCTGATGGGGCTTCTGTCATAGTTTGATGTGCTTTCTCTGTCATTAAAAGAAATGATTTGGCCAAGCCACGCATCGTTTGTGAGTGAGATCTTTACCCCCTGGTTCTAGCCTGAAAACTTTGATCGGTTGAGAGATTGAAAAAATGTGGCCCTGCAGAAAGAACCAGAGGAAATGGAGGCACTGGCTAGAAGGCAGGTGCTAAGTTGGTCCTGGTGGGCAATGGGTGGAACAAGCTCCAGTTCCCCGAGTCTGCACACACTTCTGGGTGGTGCCCTTGGATTTCCTCCCCATTGGGCAAGGGAATTACAGATGCCACCTCCTGGACTGCTGTCTTCACATCGTATGTGCAATGCAGGTAACTCACCTGCAGAGAGCAGAGTTCTGGCTGTTACTCATGGGCCTTGATGAGCATTTTTGGGATGTTGAGGGTGGAGAAACGCAAGTTATCTCAGCATGGATGGTTGCAGTATTCTGGGATAGGGGTTGGCAATGAAGGAGGAGCCAGCAGCTCTCCTCTTGGGTGTCCAACCAAGTCTCCAGCTGGTCCCCTCTGTCTCCTGACCCAGCCTGGGCTGAACCCAGGTCTGTGTGGAGCCAAATACTCCTGGCTCATCCACAAGGGCCCACAGGAGCCTGAGAGGAGATCCATCCAGCCCCGGGACACCTGAGCCAGGGAGGCCCCAGAAACAGCTGATGTCACAGGGGCCTCCCGACAGTCACTGCTCGCCCCTGCTTAGCAATCACAGTCTGTTTCTTCTTTAAGAAGCAAACAAAGCAGCCAAGGGCCAGGGGCCAGAACTCTGAGTCAGTCCAGGAGAACAACAGGTTGATTTATTTTTTACTGTGCGTCATGCATCATTCCTGTATAGCCTCGGGGTGAGTTAGCCATTTGATTATATTCCTTTTGGAAAGATGAAGAGTGTGCTCCAGTGTTTGCCTTTGACTTGCCTGACAGTTGGCTTTGTCATTCAGGCCTTAGCAAAGCCTGTACAAGGGCCCCTCAGCGCCTTGCCACTTAGCATCTGCCAGCCTGCCTGCCACACAGCTTCCCCTCTCCCCCTGCCACTTGTGGTGGAAACTGGGAGCCACCCAAATAAACACGAGAGCTGCAACTTGGCTTCTGCGGCCCCCATCCCATACATATGGCTATATAATTGGTCTTTTGTATACCATGCCCGAATGCTAGCCCCTCTCTTCAAGAGATGGAGAATCCTCCACCCAAATGCAGATAAGGCCCAGGCAGAAGCTGGAAGAAAGTGCAGTCCCACTTCAGGGCAAGGTTGCATGGAGGGCCTCTAACAGCTTCTCCCTGCTGATTCTGTACTTCCGGATTTTGTTTGGGTAGCTCACATCGTTTGTTTCCTGTAAAGCTCCAGGCAGAAAGTGTTAATCCAACTGGGTATTGTTTTATCCAGTGTTGTCTTATCAAGACTCTTTTATCACATAGCATTTTATTAACCTCTGGCTGTGTGCTCAAGCAGTGTGGATAAAAGGGAAAGGCTCTGAGACAGTTCTTTGAGAAAATCTCCTATCTCACCAGTCCTGGGTTCCCTGCCTCCTTCAAGATTCAGCCAGTGTTCCCCTCTGTCCCCCCTACCCCCACCCCGTCACCTTGCATTTGCCACTTTGAGTCACAGGTGAACAGGTGCAGAGGCCTTCCCTGGCTGGTCCCTACAAACACACCCTCCAAGACCAGCAAGTCAGTTCTGGGTTTCTCTGCTGGAGAGTTCAGTTCAGTAGGACATTTATTGAGCCCCTTCTATGCTGTACTGATTGCTGAGCACCAGACTCCAACACGGTCCTAAAAACATTTGCTTTCCAATCTGATTCAGCCACTAACTAGGGTTTGAAACATTGGACAAGTTACTTACTCTATCTAGTTTTCATTTTCCTCTTTGGAAACATCGGGTTCAAATATAGTTAGCTAGTTGATAGGGTTGTTGGGAGGATTACAGGTGATGTTACGGCCAGGTCCCACCCTGTCAGTAGCTGAGAAAACAAACATCTAACTGCATAGAGGAATGGAATTGCCAATTTACACAAAAAAAGAAAGGTGAATGATGTTACTCTGGTCCCTAGAACTTTCTACTGCAGCGATTCCCAAAGTGGTTCATGATTCTCTTAAGATTTTGCTACTTAGCACAGGGGATGCAAAGAAATTCTCCAAAAACTGAGCTCTTTTGCCATCTTAGTTCCTAGCACAGTACCTCATACAAAGTTGGTGATCAGGAAGTACTTACGTGAAAGGAAGCCAAGTTCAACTGGATTTGCTTTCATAGTAATGCAGTGTGCCATAAGTATTAGAGTTGCAGGCATCAGCTCTTCAAACTCCTCATCTACAGACCTCATGTTCGTGACTCAAAATGCCCCAAAAATAACAGAGCAGGGTCCAGACCCTTGGGAGCCAACTGTCAGTCCAGAGCTCATTCCAATGGGCACTGTGGCTCTTTGGGTGGGGGCAGGGTAGTCATAAACCCCCAAATGAAATGTCAACTCCAGAAAACTCTGGGATCTCTGTCCTCACCAAGTCAGTGGCTAAGTTCATTCTATCCTTTGCTGCCACTTAAGTGTACAGGCACCCATCTGCCACCCCTCCACTGAGAAAAACCCCTGGTAAAACTTCACATCCCCGCCACTCGTCCCAGCTGGGCCAATGCCTGAGTAAAGCTGCACGTGCCTTTGGACAGGGCCATTGCAGAAGCTAATATGATGCCTATTTTTTCACCCTCTTTAAAAATAACCCGGCAGATTTTAAACTTCCTGCTTGGTAGGAAAAAAAATAGAACTCACACTCAGCAGTCATATTGCACTTTAATTCCCTTTCCTGATGAGGCAGTCAGATGAGTGCCCCTTGAAAGGACACATCTCCAAGTTTAGCTCCGAATATGAAAAGACAATCTGTCTGTGTGAATAGGCAATTAAAAGAGATGCCCTGGTGTTGTGGATACATTCTTTGGATGTTGATTTTCAGAGTTAACCTTCCAATGCTTCTGAATTTTAACGGCATCTCAAACCTCTGGGACAAAGAGCTGCAAAGAGAGGAAGCTGGTGGTGTGGTAGAGGATGCTGGGCTGGGAACCAGAAGACCTCATCTCTGGTCTTGTTTCTGCCATCGGCTTTACGGGTGACCTTGGCCAAGTCCCTTCTCCATTCTGAACCTAAGTGAGGGTCCTTCTGAGCTGATGTTCAGTGGGCTTAGACTAGGACATGAAATGTTCCCCTTACTACATTCAGATATTAGAAACTTCTGGTAACACCATCTAGTGTGATAGAACATTCTGGGATGCATCCAGAAGGACCTAGCAAAGGGACCAACATGCTCCCAGCAGAAAACCAAATAAAAGCCTTAGAGTAAGTCTCTGCAGAGATATTTTATTATGAGGACTGTATCTCACATAATCATGGCCACACAACTCTCTCTCTTTCTCCATCTCCATTTTCTTTTTACTTTTTATTTTGAAATAATGAGAGTCACAGGAAGTTGCAAAGACAATACAGAGAGGTTCTTCACCCAGTTTCCGTCAATGGTGACGTCTTACTTAACTGTAAGAGTACCATATAAAAACCAGAAGATTGACATAGCTACAATGTGTGCACATGGCCTTACGCCATTTTATCATCTGTGTAGATCTGTGTAACCATCACCACTGATCACTATTCCATCACCACAAAGATCTCCCTCATGTTACCCCTTTATAGTCTCACCCCCTTCTTCCTCCCCACCATCCTTAAGCCTTGGCAACTACTAATCTGTTTGCCATCTCTGTAGCTTTGTCATTTTGAGAATGTTACCGAAATGGAATCATACAGCAAGTGACATTTTGAGGTTGCCGTTTTTCACTCACCATCAGCCTTTGGGATCCATCCAGGTTGTTGTATGTATCAAAAGTTCGTTCCTTTCTATTGCTGAGTAGTGTTCCATGGTACCCTATCTCACTTCAGACCAAATAAGTGAGCATGTCAGGAAGTAAGGCAGCAAGGCAGCTTGGCTCTGGCAGTGACTCTCAGGTCCTAGCTCCCAGAAAACAATTAGGTCTCCTGAGAGCTGGAGATGACCTCGTTGGCCTGCAGCACTGAGGTAAGACTGCTTGACGTTCATCCAGCAAGTCTGTGTTGACGATGGATCGCTGAGGTCCCTTGCTCCTGCCTGGGTTAAATGATGTGGCCTCTAACTCTGCAATAAGGTTCTTATGACTGATTGACTTTTCCAAGCAACTTGCTGACAGTGTAGAGCAGAACTTCTCAAACTCTGCTGGGTAGAAAAATCACTGGGAATCTTGATAAAATGCAGATTCTGATTCAGTGGGGCTCGGGTGGGGCTTGAGATTCAGCATCTCTAACATGCTTCCAGGCAATGCTGATGCTGCCAGTTCAGGGACCACACACTGAGTAGCAACGGTGTAGAGTATGGAGGTCAGAGATTCAACTCCAAACCCTTCTGCTGCCAGACCAACCTGTGACCTCTGTCCTGTCTCCTGGCCTTTCCGGAATCTCACCTTCATGGGTTACTATGAGCCTTTCTTCCTGACCCAGACCCTGAAGACATCTTAGAAATACATCTAAGAAAATTGTCTGAAATAAATCGTATTTTCCTAAGCAGAGGGTTCAAACAGTCTGAGTTAAGATTAAGGAATCACTCATGCACAACTTCATTCTTGCCTTCACTTTTCCCCAGGTCACCCTTGGTCTCAATTTATCGCACAGGTATTTATTGGTGGCCTAATATGCATAAGGGACCCCCCCCCCCCCGCTATGGCATTGGGCACCCAACCTCTTCCCTTTTATTTGTCCTTTTCCCTTTAGGGTTGGCAGTAGACAAAAAGCAGCTTCTTGTTTGTTTTAAGATTGTTTCATTAGGCTTCTTTCGGCACTCACAGAGGCCCCTGGGGGAGGTGGAGACTCCCAGGAGGATCAAGAAGAGAAGACTCGAAGGCAGCTGTCCCTTCCATGTTCGCTTGAAAACACTTTGATGTTGGGGAGGGAAGAGTAAAATATCTGGTTCACAATGGCTGCCTGGTGACCTTGAGACTTGACAGGTGTGTGCTACGGGGAATGAGGAGACGGGGAAGAAGAACAAATGGCAGGATTCATCCATAATTACCCGTCACTTTTTTTCCTTGTCAAGGAAATGACTATTTTCAGCATTTCAAAGGAATCACTCTCATACATTAAATATTGGGTTTGAGGAGAGTTGGTGTGAAAGCTCAGCTATTGTTTTCTATTGAAAAAATAAGAAGAAAGTACATAAAGTCAGTTTTTCTAGAAATTCCTTGGACTAGGGAGTGAATCCATGCCCCAAAAATGTGAGGGCGTCAGTTGATCAGTGAGTTTAATATGTCAGCTATGTGACGTTGTTGCTTGGTAGAGTTTACTTTGCCATGGACCACGTTCTAGTTTGCTAATGCTGCCGGAATGCAAAACACCAGAGATGGATTGGCTTTTATAAAAGAGGTTTATTTGGTTACACAGTTACAGTCTTAAGGCCATAAATTGTCCAAGGTAACACATCAGCAATCGGGTACCTTCATTGGAGGATGGCCAACGGTGTCCGGAAAGCCTCTGTTAGCTGGGAAGGCACGTGGCTGGCATCTGCTCCAAAGTTCTGGTTTCAAAATGGCTTTCTCCCAGGATGTTCTTCTCTAGGCTGCAGTTCCTCAAAAATGTCACTCTTAGTTGCACTTGGGATATTTGTCCTCTCTCAGCTTCTCCGGAGCAAGAGTCTGCTTTCAAGGGCCGTCTTCAAAATGTCTCTCATCTGCAGCTCGTGTGCTTTCTTCCAAGTGTCCCTCTTGGCTGTAGCAGCTTGCTCCTTCTGTCTGATCTTATATAGTGCTCCAGTAATTTAATTCAAACCCACACTGAATGGGCAGGCCAACACCTCCATGGAAATTATCCAATCAGAGTCATCACCCACAGTTGGGTGGGGCACATCTCCATGGAAACACTCAAAGAATTACAATCTCATTAACACTGATAGGTCTGCCCACACAAGATTACATCAAAGATAATGGCTTTTTCTGGGGGACATAATATATACAAACTGGTACAGACCACATTAATAGAAGCATGACAGCTAGAGTGAGGGAGGTGACGGTTCTCCTTTCTGGCTGCACAAGAGCAAGCCCAGCTGGAGTTCTGCATTCAGTTCAGGGCCTGTTTAAGTCAGGGTTCCTAGCAGCAAACCACTTTGGCTAATTTAAGAAGAAAGGGTAGATTTATTCAAAGATATCAGAGATTAATACAATTTTTAAGAGGGCTTGAGGAACCATTAAACTCAGAGCTTTTAGTAATAACTTACACACCGTCTAAGAGCTGACCTGATGAGGTCATTGCTACCACTGAGGCCACCAAATACTACAGTAGCAGAAATTAATAAATTAATAATAGCATTCTACAGTTACCGGGGACTTGACTTCACTGACAGCTTCTGCCATGGGCATCAGTGCCATTTCTGGGCCAGGAACTCAACCTTTCCCCAAAGCTCCATGCCTCTGCCTTCACTTGCACCAGCAAAATGGAAACTCTCATTCCTCGTGCTGTTCATTTCAGAATCAAAGTCTCATTTGGGTGCATCCAGTTGGCATAACCTAGGTCACATGACTGCATCTTAGCTGCAGGGGAGGCTGGGAACTTCAGATCGTCTCCAGTAGGGAGACCAGACATGTATTTGCAATATCTGAAAATACAGAAAGATGAGGGGTAGCCATGAACCTGACAAGTATCCTCTAGGCTTCATGAAGGGCACAGGGAAACTGCAGCCTCATCAGGAAGTGAAAGAACAGCCAAAGGAACTGGGTGCTTAGCCTGTAGAAGAAAAGACTTGGGTACCCATTATAGTTGTCTTCAAATAGCAGAAGAGCTTTCATAGATAAGAGGAATGAGCCTCATTCTATATGGCCACAGGATTAGAGCTGTGCCAGTGATGGACCCTTCAAGGATTTCATTTTCACCAAAGTATAAATAAGAACTTTTAAAGGTCAGAGTAAAGCCTTCCAAAGATGGGATAAACTGTCTCAGGAGATGGTGAGTTCCCCATCACAAGAAGCGTTCGAGAAAATGTTGGGCAATAAAAGGGGGCAGAATTTAAAGGTCCTTTACAGTACAGGGATTTTGTCACTATTAGTTCTCTCTTTCTGTTATTACCCATCTATTTAGCCTTAGAAAACAGATATCATCCTGATATACCTTATGTAGAATTTGTAATGACCTCCCAGCCTTCATTTTTTGCCACTGCTGCATTTTGTAAAAGCCTGCCACCCTATTTATCCTCATCAAGTTAGTGAGGCAGCAGATCAATTCATTATTCTCACTTAGCTAACACAGAAGGAAGAAAAATGGCCCACAAAACCTCACCAGCTGGGAAGAGAGCGCATAGCTAGGAGCAATTCAATCACTGAAAAATGGGACTTCTTTTTAAAAAGGAAGAAGAAAAAATTATATTTCAGTGAAGTGATCAAGTTAGAAAAGTACAATGAAATCCAGGTATGTGAAATTGTACATACCACCTCATTTGCTATGCATTTTTAAAAGTGGGTTCAGCAGAGGAAAAATCCATGTGTCCTGCGTCAGTTTGGCCACAAACACCTTGTGAATGAGTTCCGCTGTCAGCCTCAGTCTTCCCACCTGCAGAATGGGAACGTCACTGTATTATCTCAACAGGTGAAGGAGAGACTCTCCTTCAGCAATGGTAGAAAGGAGAGCTCTCAAAAGGCAGAAGGCCCTGTTCACCCAGGGCTGTGCAAGCAGGGAGAAGCAAGAGGAAAGCTAGGGTTTGTTAGTGTCCTGCAGCCTCCCACCTCCAATATTATCATTGATTAGTTAAACCCATCTCCCCGGCAGCTTGGGTCCCCAAAGGTGAGTAATGGCTCTGTAACCATCCAGTCTAGGGCAGCCCAGTAACTCCACTCACATGTGAGGAGTCACGCACCAGGTTCCAGTTTGATTCATGACACTCTCTTGACAGCTCCAGTCCTTGGAGCTCCCTGGGGACCCCCTGATTTTGTTCATTTCCTACTCTGAGCAAGCAGGTAGGGAATTTTACTACGTGATTGTCAGCCCATTGTCACATTTCATCCCAGAGGCTTTAGAAACAGTATCTGTGTATTATGCCTCTGTGTGCTTCATCAGAGATGCTGTCAGGGGACTGGAACATAACAGACTATCTTCATTGCTTGGAAGAGTGGGGTGCTTTCCACTCCTTCATAATTTGTGTTCCTCATTTTTTTTTTTCCTTTTTTTACTATTATTGGAAATGTGGATTTACAGAACAATTACATAAAATACAGGATTCCCATATACCACCCCATTATTCACACCTTGCATTGGTGTGGTACATTTGTTATAATTGTTGAAAGCACATTTTTATAATTGTACTTTTGACTATATAGTTCATGGTCAGCTTAGGGTTCACTGTTTGTGTGGTGCAGTTCCATGGATTTATTTTTATTTTTATTGTATTACCATTTATACAACCTAACATCTCCCCTTTTAACCACATTTATATATATATTTCAGTACCATTAATTACATTCACAATGTTGTGCTACCATCACCCCCATCCATTACCGAAACATTTCCATCATTCCAAATAGCAACCCTGTACATTTTAAGCCTTAACTTCCTATTCCCTATCTCCACCCCATCCCCTGGTATCCTATATTCTAGATTCTGACTCTATGAGTTTGCTTATGCTAATTGTTTCAAATTGGTGAGACATACAATAGTTGTTGTTTTGTGTCTGGCTTATTTCACTTAACATGACGTCTTCAAGTTTCATCCACGTCGCATGTATCAGAAGTTCATTCCTTTTTAAGGCTGAATAGTATCCTATTGTATGTTTACATGGAATAATTGTATGTTACTCTTTTATATCTTTGCATACATATATTAGCATGAAAGGACAAGGTCAGTTTCAAGAAATGATTTTCTGTCAGATAAACGACTGCCATCATTCAATCCCATCCAACCATCATGTATTACACCTACCATGGGAAGTCACTCGGCCTGCACATGAATGTGAAAACATCTAAAAGCCAATATTGCTCTGACTTGGACATTATAATGAGATCTAACATTTATTGGGTGTTTATCATGCAGCAGACACTATACTAAGTGCTTTATATGAATTATCTCAATCCTCCCAATAAATCCTACATGGTAAGTACTTTTACTCCCATTTACAGATGGGAAAAGAAGGCATAGACAGCAAGGTGAAAAGTTAGAAAGAGGTGGAGCTATGTCTGTCTGACTTTTACGCCATTCCTCTCCATGCTTCTTTATTTATCATGCCTCTCTTGGGAGAGAATACATCACTTCTGTCCATTGCTTTACAAAAGAAGAGATCATTCTTATACTTATTGGGAGGAGGAAGAAAAAGCCTTACAGGCTAAGGCAAATGTCAATCAAATCAAGTGTGACTGGGATGACCTATTATGACGCAGTCATCTCCCTCTGGGGACAGGTTTTTGTAGGGAATTCTGTCTGGGGAAGACGGTGTGTTGTGTGTTTAACTGGGGGCACAGAGATGAGGAAGACAGAGTCCCTCAATGTGCTCCCTGATACGCAGGCACAGCCTGAGACTGAGCTGCTGCCCGGCCCACACCGGCAGTGAGGTGAGGTGGCGAGACGTGGGCACACAGGCTGCTGAGGACCCCCACCCCGAGGACTTCGGCAGCCCCTTTCGGCAGATGGGCCTTAGTTCCTGGTGGTCAAGGTCAGGCTCGGCAGGGCCATGGGTCCATCAGGAGATCTGATTGGCCCATTTTGCACTTTGATCTGAGCCTTCATCATTCCTGACTGGAATTTTTGGCTTCTATTGAGGTAAGGTCCCACAGTCCTGATTCCGCAGCCTTGTTGGGAAATAGAGAAAGCGTCCGGGGGAAGTTCCGGAAAAGCTGACAACATCCCAAACAGCAATTAGGTAACGAGCATTGCTTACCCAGGACCACACACCTCGGAAGCTTCTCTCTGCCCTGCAGGCCTCGCTCTCCTTCCGCAGGATGGGGTGGGGCAGAGCCTGGTTGTAACACAAAGCTGCCTTTCATTCCTCTTTCCAGACACCAGGAACAATCTGGATTTGGGGGATTGGGCTCTTGCTAGAGATGAGAATGACTTCAAAGATGCAACTGCTTCTTAGACCTTCTGAAACAAGAAAGACCCCACAAAGCCTGCAAACGAAAGCTGCCTTTGTTCCCTTCTAACAAGGAAGGAGCAGGGCAGCCAGGTTCCTGCAGAGCAGAATCCAGACTTATTTTCACTTCCAGACCAAGGGCAAGAGATTCATTTGCTTTCGTTCCTGAGACTGCTACAAAAACAAAATTTGCTTTTATCCACAGCCTTTCAGAAGCTCCCAAAAATAAAATACAAAAAAATCCTCAGGCTTACATAGGCATTGCAGTTTTTTCATGGTTGCAGGTTTTTGTTATCGTTGTTGTTAATGGGCCATTTTGAGCTGCAAAATGTTTTCTCCCATTCCCTGTACCTACAGCATCTTCATCTTCGAGACACTTTTAGTCAGGCCAGCAAGAGCACAAGGGCAGATTGAAAAAGCCCCATTACATGCAGGTTTTGAGCAGCACTAGGAAATAGGTAAATAGCTCTGATGTTGAAGCAGCAGCACATCAGGATGTGGAACAACTTATCTTTGGAGTTGTGGCCTCAGGGTTGAGCAGAGAGAAGGGGCCCTCCAAGTGCTGGCTTTCAGAAATGCCAGCCCTGAGTCAGAAGTTTCTGGTCTTTGTTTCAGCCTTATGGTAAGGGGGTTACTCAGTCAGGTATGAGGCTGTTTTAAGCAGGGTGATGGTTCATTTAGGCAGGATGCATTGTGAACTGAAGGCTTTTGTGATTGGGTAAAATCCTTTCGTTGTCCAGTAGGGACGTTACAGTCCATTGCTGCTCCTTCTGCTTCTTCTACCTGCAGTGAGAGAAATAGTGTAATGTGAACTCAGACACTGATCAGGAATCGGGAGCGCTGGCCCCAGACTTCGCTCAGCCTCGCTGTTGTTCACAAATCCGGCCAGGTCAGGTTCACTCCCCTGTGCTACTGCTCTTTCCCCATCTGTATAAGCAGCTGACACTTTTTCCAAAGTAAGTTCTCTCCTCCTTTGCTTCTTAGAGTGGGGTCCACAGACAATAGCAGTGGCATCATTGGGGGTTTGTTGGAAATGCAAGATCTCAGCCCCCACCCCAGACCTGCTGTGTTGGAATCTGCATTTTAACCAGAGACCCAGGAGGTGACTCCAAAGCACAAGCTCTGTTCTCCAGGCGCCTTTGACTGGGTTAGGTTCTTCCGCCTCACTCTCAAGGATACTTCAGAACCCTCTTGAAAAGGCAACCTATAAACAATCAGAAGGTGGAGAGGAGCTGGCAGGAGAAAGATCTTTAAAATGTTTTCTTTATTCACCTGTAATAAGTCATTTTAAGACCTCCATGTTCTCGGAGACATTTTCTGATAGGCATTTGTGCATCCTTCTGCTACCAGTAATTTTTCCCCTGACTAAAGGTGCAAGATGTTTTTAAAGCTCTGTGAATGTCTGTTAAATTACCTGACCCGCTGGATGGCTTTTTCCCTGCTGCCTCTCATCAGGGGGGCATTATAAACAAAGCTGCAGAACATTCTATATGCAATCACCCTTTCCAGCCACCTGCGTCTGCTGACAGCTTTATGAATTATCTTCTTTACCAAGCATTAGATAAAGGTCATTCAATTCTGGGGAAAGATGACACAGAAAGTTACGGGCTTTTTATAAAACCATATATATATGCATAAGGTTTGACAAAAGTAGCTTGTATCTGCAGTGGGACAGACACGCCACTAAAGAGGAAGGTGAAAAGGAAGAGATTGGAGGGAAGGAAGATTGAAAAGCTTGAAAAGTATACCTAGGGTGGCGGGAAATGAGGGGGAGTCTCAAATAGAAACATCTTCCTTAGAAATGTTCTTTGAGAGTGTAAAAGTAATAACAAAGAACTGTGATTTTAACAAGTGCCCCCAACTCCTTAGATTTCAGCCTCTCGATTATGTCCTGATATCCCTATGAATGAGATGGAACCTTTACAGTGGTACAAAAAAAAATAATCCTTTTCATCCAAAGGAGGCTGCGGCCCTGTCTGCAAGGCAGTATATAGGAGGAGAATTGATCAGTTATCCAGATAATTCAAGATCGACTCCCTCCTTCCTCTCAAACACCAACATACACAAACCATCATCACAGCCTTTTCCAAAAATATCTGACAAGAGGAAACTAACCACACTATTTGAACTTGGTTTAGCAAATTGCTTGCCTTATGACTTCCTCCACTTACTCTATGATGGCCCTTTTCAACTGGGGGCCCCCACGTGACATTTGGCAATGTCTGGAAACATTTTGGTTATCAAAATTGGAGGATGCTACTGGCATCTAATGGGTAGAGGCCAGGGATGCTGCTAAACATCCTACAATGCACAGGACAGCTCCTCACAATGAAGAATTCTCCAGCCCTTTGCTGTGGGATGTCGCCACGGCCAGAAAAGTCAGCCGGCCCCTGTCCATGGTGTCTGAGAAGCTCTCTGTGAAGGGCAGGTGCCATCTCTGTGAGAAAATGCCAGAGACAAATTAACGGTCCCTGAGTAGCAACACATGTTGTGAGCACTTTTAGAATCTGACCTTTAATAGCTGTTGACATAAAAGAGGTTTTTATGAGTTGTCATCAAGTCATTTATGTTTGCTTATGAGCTCCATCCTGTTCTCTGAGAATGAAATAGCCAGAGTTGAGTTTAAGGAGAGCCCAGGTAAGTTACTCAGGGAAGGTAGTTCATAAATTCCCCTGGTGTGTGTGTGTGTGTGTGTGTGTGTGTGTGTGTGTGTTGTGTGTAAACAGTTGCTCCAGATGGCACTTCTTGAAATGCTGGCAGCCAGCCAGACCCCAGAGATGGTCAGAGTCTTGTTTGGGTAAGTCAGTCAGCCTCTCTATGCCTTTGTTTTCTCATCTGAGAGGTGGAGATAAGAGCAACACTTAGCTCCTGGGGAAGTACTAAGAGTTAAATGCAATACAATCTTAGAGCAGTACCTGGCACGTAGCTACTGTTTATCAAACACCAGTTATGTGCCTGGCAACTTGCATTCAATAGCTCCTATAATTCCCACAAAGACTCTATGGGGTAGGTACTGTCATTATCCCCATTCAAAAGCAAGAAAATAGGCTTAGAAAAGGAAAGTAACTTACCCAGGTCACACAGCCAGTGAACAGCAAGGCTGGGATTTCAACCCAGGGCTATGGGGCAGTCAGGTTCAGGCTGTTTCCAAGCTACAGAGCTGGGGTTCTCGGAGAGGGTCCCAGGATGCATTACCATCACTTTGAACAGATATTTGCACACCGATCTTCACAGCAGCACTATTCATAATTGCCAAAAGATGGAAGCAGCCCAAGTGTCCATCAACAGATGAGTGGATAAATAAAATGAGGTATATATATACAATGGAATATTATTCAGCCATGGAATGAAAAGGAATGAAGTTCTGATACATGCAACAACATGGATGAATCTTGATGTCATCACGTTGAGTGAAATAAGCCAGACACAAAAGGACAAATATTTTATGATCTCACTAATATGAAATCATTAGAATAAGCAAATTCATAGAGTCAGACTCTGGAATATAGGTTACCAGGGGCTGGGATAGGATCAGGGAATGGACATTTAATCCTTAATTGGTACAGAGTTTCAATTAAGTTTTGGAAAACTTGGAATAGTTTTGGTAATGGATGGTGGTAATGTTAGCACGACAATGTAATTAACACCACTGAAATATTTATCTGAATGTGGTTAAAAGGGGAAATGCTAGGTTGCATGTATGTTACTAGAATAAAAATTTTAAAAAACATAAAGCAAATTCTCAGACCTATCCTAGACCTACTGGATCAGAAACTCAGTGGGGAGAGGGGAAGAGGGAAGCAATCTGTGTTTTAACAAACCCTCCACATGATTGTGGGGCACACTAAAGTTTAAGAATCACTGCTGTATAGGCACCCACTTAAATTTTGAAGGGGAACAAATTTCTCTGCATCTCAGGATGTGGGTGGGATGTTGAAGCAGAACATCATAAAACCTTCTCTACTTGAAGCCAAATAATGACAGCAATTATCTGGATGTTGGGAAACAAACTTTGGTCTGATTGATTCAGATAGTTTACAAGTATTAATGCAGTTCATCAGCACTAAAATTTCAGATCATACTCTAAGGTTGGGGATGTTCATTCATTCATTCACTCACTCATTCTTTACTTATTCCCTCAATTATTTATTGAAACCTGCCAATCCCTAACATGGGTATGAAGGGGGACACAAAAATGAAAAACAATTAAAAAAAAAAACACCATCCTTGCTTTACACTCCTTATATACACGTAACAATTCTTTTATTGGGCAGTGGTCTCATCTGGGGACAATTTTCCTACCTAGGAGACATTTGGCAATGTCTGAAGACATTTTTGGTTGTCACATCTGGGGAGGGGTTGCTACTGGATTCTAGTGATAGAAATCAGGGATGCTGCTAAATGTCCTACAATGCATAGGACAGCTCCTGCAAGAAAGCATTATCCAGCCCCAAATGTCATAGTGCCAAGGTTGGGAAGCTCTGTTCTAGGGTGATGGGTCCGAGTCTCCATTCGCTGCTCAGCACAACGGCATCAAAGGAATTGGAATTTCAGTCAGCACTTCCTCCCCATGGCTTTCTGGATCTCAGGTTGGAGGGAGAAGAGGGAAAGTCAACACAGTTTCTCACGCTGAGCTCAGGTTGCTCCGCACCCACAGGCAAGCCCGATCCCACTTAGCCGTGTCATCACTGGAGAGCCACTGGGTTCACCACACATAAGAACCCCAGGAGGGTGTGTTCTTTTAAACCTAAAGAAGCTCTGCCAGGGCCTTAGAGGACAGGGCCCTCGTATTCACATTTAGTCCTCCAAAGAGATTTCTGGGGTTTTGCTTCCAAACCCAGTGCCTTGGCATAGACTGAGGATTCTCAAGTGTCAAGAAACCCAGGTCATGTCCATTCAGAAACCCCAGGTATAAAAATGATGAAGAAAGGCCAAAACAGGATTATAAACATGTCCATTTATTTTAAATATTGGTATATAACAAATCAATACTTCTAACGCCCAATAATAGAATGCAATATGCTTGTACCATTTACAATATAATTGCAAGATTTATAAAATTCATATATGAATTCACAGTGCCCCATAAGTAGGGTTGCCCAGTAATGGGACACACCTTAGAGGCACGCAGTGAAAGTTTTCTCTTCTTCTGTCCTGCTGGGGTACCTCTGTAACCATAAATATAATCTGACTGGAAAATAATATAAAAAGTCTACATTTACAGCTCTTTGGGGCTATGTCATCAAGGAGCAGCAAAAGTTCAGAGGCAGAAAATAATAGTAATAGTTAAAATATGTAAATACTATATGCTGGGAAATATAATAAGTGATATATGGGGGGGCTCATTGAAATGTTTTATAGAAATGCTTTATCATTGTCATTCCCATTTTATAGATGGGGCAACTGAAATGGAAAGAAACTAAGTGACTTGCCAAGAGCCACATACCTGATAAGTGGTAGAATCAAGATTCACACTAAAGGAGTTTGGCTCCAGAAGTCACACCCTTAATCATTTTGATATATAGCCTCTAAAAAGGAGAGGGGCAGGTTCAAGATGTGTACATTGAGTGAAATAAGCCCGACACAAAAGGTAAATATTGTTTGGCCTCACTGATAAAAAATAATTAGAATAAGTAAACTCATAGAGTCAAATCTAGAATATTGGTTTTACCAGGGGATGGGGTAGAGGTAGGAAATGGGGAGTTAATGCTTAAATTACACAGAGTTTCTATTTGGGTTGATCATAAAGTTTTGGTGATGGATGGTGGTGATGGTAGCACAACATTGTGACTGTAATTAATGGCATGCTGAATTATACATTTGAATGTGGTTGAAAGGGAAAATTTTAGGTAGCACATATATTACTAAAATAAAATTTTTTAAAAAGCAATAAAATAGGACTGTACAACACCAATAGTAAACCCTATTGCAAACAATGGACTATAGCTAATAGTACAATTATAAAAATGTTCTTTCATGAATTGTAACAAATATACCACACTAGTGTAAGTGTTAATAATAGGTGGTCTACGGAAACTATCTCATGCATGATTTTTCTGTAAACCTACAACTTCTCTAATAAAAAAATTATCAAAAAATTCTTTTTAAATAAAGGATTCATAATTAAAACATTGCGGGGGGGGAGATTTGTGCAATCATAGATTATCAGAAGAGCTGGTGCAATGCAATGCCAAGAGTACAGGTGGTGGAGTCAAACAGATCTGCATTTAAATCCTGGCTCTCACCCATTTTAGCTGTTAGGCCATGGGCTCTGACCCATTTTAGCTGTGTAGCATGGGCATGATGGTGCCACCTCCCCACTGAGGCTGCAATGGGATCTGAGAACTAGCCCCAGACACTCAGTAAGGACTCAATCACCAAGGCCTTTCTGACTCAGCCCTTCCCTCCTCAGATGACAAAACTGAGGCTCAGAGAGAGCAAGCGGGGTGCTCAGAGCCCCGCAGCAAGCTAGGGGCAGCCCTCCTGACTCCTGGCCCGAAGACCTCTGCACACAGCTACTTTCAGCCAGTTCATCCATCTGGGCCCCTCTGTCCACTAACAGCCCCTTTCTCAAATCTCCCATTCCAGGGCCCCAGATAGGCTTCTGCTCACCTGCAGTGCCAAGATGCCCTACTCAGTGGCCTGTGCCAAACTGAGTGAAGTGGGAACCAGCAATTGGAGAAGCCACAAAACAAAACAAATATCTGATAAGAGACAGATATCCTGCATATATAAAGAAATCCGACAATTCAACAACACTAGTACAAACAGCCCAATTATAAAATGGGCAAAAGATATGAAAAGGCATTTTTCCAAATAGGAAATACAAATGGCTACAAAAAAAAAACACATGAAAAATCGTTCGTCTTCATCAGCTATCAGGGAAACGCAAATCAAAACCACAATGAGATACCATCTCACACCAATAATAATTGCTGCCATTAAACAAACAGGAAACAGTAAGTGCTGGAGAGGCTGTGGAGAAATTGGAACTCTTATTCATTGCTGGTGGGAATGTATAATGGCAAAGCCACTGTGGAAGAGAGTTTGGCGGTTTCTCAGAAACCTAGATACTGAATTACCCTACAATCCAGCAATTCCATTTCTCGGTATATACCCAGAAGATTTGAAAGCAGTGACACAAACAGACATTTGTACACCAATGTGCATAGCAGCATTGTTTATAATTGTCAAGAGATGGAAACAATCCAAGTGTCCTTCAACAGACGAGTGGATAAACAAACTGTGGTATATACATACAATGGAATACTATGCAGCAGTAAGAAGCAACAAGGTTCTGAATCATACGGCAACATGGATGAATCTTGAAGATATAATGCTGAGTGAAATAAGTCAGACACAAAAGGAGAGATATCGCATGTTACCACTTCTATGAACTCTCTGAACAATGTAAAATCAATGTCTTGTAATGTAGAATGTCGGCAACCTAGTGATAGACAGAAGCTAGTGAGGGGGAATGATAACATAATGTCTTCAGATATGTTAATGAGGGTGAATTCAAAGGTGTGAGAATGGATAGGGGTGAGGATTGTTTGTTAATGGGATTATAAGTATCACAGCTGTATTAAGGTGAATAGGATTGAAAGGGGTGTTTAAAGGCATGTTTCCCACAGATCAGTACCACAAATATAGACAGGTGCTTGAATGATATAATTCTAAGGTATGACACCAACACAGAGAGTTGGAAACAGAAAGGTATATGGGAAAAATCTACCTATTTCGTACTAGGGACTGTAATTAATAGGAATACCTTACTGGTACCTCACAAATACTAGGGACAAATAATTAAGGGCTGACAAGAGCTAAGAGGTATTTTGGGTCATGAGAATTGTTTAAAGTCAAGATTGATGAGGATTGTACAACTAAGTGATGATAATGTGAACTATGGATGGATTATCCTGGCATAACTTATGCTATGTGAATTTAGGAACCCCCTACTTTAGAAGTCAAGCCCTTGATCTTGAGGCTTGCTTGGGTGAAACTTATAGTTATAAAGGAGAGGCTAAGCCCACCTATAATTATGCCTAGGAATCACCTCCAGAGAACCTCTTTTGTTGCTCAAATGTGGACTTTCTCTCTCTAAGCCTAACTCTGCAAATAAATTCATCACCATCCCCCTGACATGGGACAGGACCCCCCAGACGAGTGAATTGTCCTGGTGATGTGGGACACGGATTCCAGGAATGAGCCTGACCCTGGCATCGAGGGACTGAGAATGCCTTTTTGACCAAAAGGTGGGAGGAAAGCAACAAAAAGGTTTCAGTGGCTAAGAGAATTCAAACAGAGTCAAGAGGCTGTCCTGGAGGTTACTCCTATGCAAGCTTCAGCTAGATATCCCAAATGGCCACAGTATGATAAGCCCAAGTCAACAGTATTCCCGAAAACCTTAAAGAATACTCGGATCCCTATCTGAGTCTCTATAAAAGTTTCACTCACTAAGTTTATTCTTCAGAAACTTAAATCCTCCAGAGAACTCCTATGCCAGCTAAGTCCCAGAATCCAGAGGCAACAGACTCTTCAAGAACATCAACCAGATGTGTCCCCTTTTCCCATAATGTTAACACCCCTTTTCTACATGAAGAAGTTAGGCTGGTCACTGCCTAGACATCCCTGAAGATCAGGAAATTGATTAAATTAGAGGAAGCGGTAGCAACAGACAAGATGGAATTTAACAAAGGATTATGAATACTGAATCTCTATATAATTTTCTTTTTCTCAGTTGCTAGGGTATTAGAATAGCTAGAAGGAAAGAACTGAAATGGTGGAACTGTAACCCACAGCATCCTTTGAAATTTGTTCTATAGCTACGTGTTAAATGGTAATTTGAAAGCTATCACCTTTTTGTATATATGTTATATTTCACAATAAGGAAATAACTGAAAATATGGTACCGTAACTCACAACAACTTTGGAAATTTCCTATATAACTACTTGTTAAATCATACTTTGAAATATATTTTTTGTATATATGTTATATTTTACAATAAGGAAATAACTGAAACTGTGGAACTGTAACCCATAATATTCTTTGAAATTTTCTAACTACTTGTTAAATTGCACTTGGAAAGTTATCACTTCTATGTATATATGTTATAATCTCAATTAAAAACAACAACAACAAATGGGAAAAGACATTCAAGGCCCAGGCATAATCCTGGGGATGTCCACTAGGTGGAGCCATACTTCTGCATTCAGGGGCTCCTCAATTTTTTCCAGGGAAGACCATAAATCGGGTTCATAAGTGAGGGATTGAGAAGGTTCACTCATTTATTCATTCATTCATTCATTCACTTATTCAGTAAATATTTGCTGAGCACCTACCCGTGCTAGGCATGGGTTTGCAACAGTGAACAACACAGGCACTGACACTAATTATAATCTGAAACTGCACTGGTTCCATAATACATCTCATGATCATGAAACAACTACCATGTCCCATTCATCCCATTCTCAGTGAGGGTCCAGAGATGTCATACTTCCATTTTTTTCCTGAAACAATTATTTGGCATGTACTTTCTGCCAAGTCCTGGGAATACTGAGGGGGCTAAAGCCCAGTCCAGTGGAGGAGACAAACATGTGATGAGTGGCCATTCAGTCTGACCTGGGTGATGACAGATGTCTGCCAGAGCCTGGCTGGAAGAGCCCAGAAATCATGTTTCAGGATCTCTGAAATAGATGCCTAAGGTGAATCCTTTCACCTTAGGCATCATGAAGGAAGGGATAAAAAAATTTGCCCTATCCATCCTTCCTCCGATTCTTGTGAACAATTTGGTCCATTTCTCTGTCCTTTATGAAATCTCTGCTGATGCCACCCAGGTGGGTTTGCGAAGGCAGGAATGTGTTTGATTTCATCAGATTTGGGGCTTTGGTAAAAGCCTTCACTTTACTCTGGGCACACGTTTCTGCCTTCCCTTCCAAAACAGGCTGCCTGGGTGTAGAGGGAACTGCAAAGGACTGAAGTGGGAAACCTAAGTTCTGACCCCTATCTTGACACTTATATGATGTGTGGTCTCATATCAGTCACTTCCTTTCCCTGAGCCTCAGTTTTCCCATCTGTGCCAGATTAAATATGGCCACAAATGCTCTACAGATCTTCCCTTCAGGAGAAGATCTTCTCACCACACACACTTCTGGTCCAGGTCAACCATCATTTCTTTCTAGATCCCTGAAATAGCCTCCTAACAGCTCTACCCACCTGCACTCTGACCACCCTGCATGCTTCCTACACACAAGAGTCTCAGTGATCTGATAACACAAGTTGCATCATATCATTCTTCTGTCCCAAGCCCTCCAGTTACATCCCTGCGCCTTCCTCACCACGTCTGACGAGACCCTGCACCATCTGGCTCCCTGTCACCTCCCTGGCCTCTTCTCTGACTACTTTCTTCCTTGTTCACACTGCTTCCACCTCACGTCTGAAATTGTGACTCCTGCGCTAAAGGACTGGTCATTTGGTGGAAGACTGGAGCAGAAAACCCAGGTAGAACCTTAGTCGGAAAGCTTATGGGGTTGAAGTTTCACTTTAAGATGAACACTGAAGTGGTGCCCAGAAGCTAGGGGACACAGAAAACTATTCCTCGGTCCTGGGAAAGGAGTTTTCTAATGGTGGTGATTGTGGTGGCCTCAAGAGGATGGGGGTTGGGGAAATGCATAGTTTCTGTTGGAAGCTAATTGATCAGAAACCTCAGGAGTCACCCAGACATAGGTAGATGAACAGGTGAGTGAGTCACCAATGAGGTTGCCACAACCATGCTTGCTTGTGCATCTTTTTAAATTTTCCCTTGAATAGACACCTCTGGTCCTTTACTAGAGGGGAGGGAAAGACAATCATGTTCATCTTTGTCGCTCCCTGTCTCCCAAACAGTGCTCTACACAAAGATGGTGGAATGTTGGATGAATGTCATCAGCAACGATTGTTCTGGCCAGCCCACTGCTGGTAGCAGCACTTCAGTTTTTCTCTGGAGATCTCTTCCTTCCCCACTCTCCATGCATGTGCTCCACGTAAGAGCTGACTCCCTTGCTGGCTCAGGGCTGGTGGTGTGGCTCAGACTGCCAGTCCAAACATCACCATCTCCTGGCCACAGTAACTGGCTCAGGAATGGGCGAGTGACCATTCCAGAACCAAACAGACAAATGAGACAGAAAGAAGTGAAGATAAAGGCAAGTGCTTTTCTGCTAGGACTGCAAGTAGTAAGGATGTTGTAAGCTTGAAGCGGCTGGAGGCCTGAAATTAAGCTAACCCACTGGAAGGCAGAGATAAAAGATGGGAGAGAGGTCAAATCCAGATGCCATTGCAACATTGTGTAAGCTCCTGGATCCAGCTATGTCGGAAGCCATTTATATCTCTGGATTCTTGAGTCATCAGAGCATATGAATTCCATTTCTTCCCTAAGGCAGTTAGAGTTGGGTTATCGTCACTTGCATCCAAGAGAGCCCTGACAGACCAAGGAAAGAATGAGTCAATCAACAAGCAACCCTAACAGAAAACTTGTATAGCATAGTGGAAGGATCCTGGACTAGGAGTCAGGAGACTACCTGGCCAATTACTAATGATGCAACTCTAGGTAAGTTGCCTAATGTCTCTGGACTTTAATATCAAACTCTGAAATCATTCATTTATTCAACAAATATTTCTTGTGCCTGGCCCTTTGGCAATACTGTGGTAACAAAACTCTTGTGGCTCCTGGCCTCATGAAAACGGAAATTAAGTTCCATTCTAGAAAAATGAAGTTGCATTTCTGTACACCTGATTTTGTCACTGCAAAATCTGTTTGTGGTAAAAGTCCTTAGTGCTTGGTAACTGGTAGCTATTATTATTCCCTCAACTCCTCATCAGCTAATATTGTAGGTTAGTTTGAGGAGAGGAAAGAAATGGAGTCTAGTAAAATGGGGGGAGGAGTGGGTACTACAGACTTCATTTCCTTCCCAGCGCTCAAGGCCAATTAGAAGTAATGTTTATGGGCCTAATTACACATGGTGCTGAGCTGGAGGGTGTAGCAAGAATTTGGCATGGGCCTGGGTCAATCCTCTGGGACCTTTAATTCTAAGAATAGCCAACTTACTACCAAGTCCCACCCCCACCCCCACCCCGCTTTTTTTTTTTTTTGGCGTCTGCCAAAGAGAATTTTCTGAGTTAAATATGCTCATCAGTGTTCCCAAGAATCAGGCTTAGAAATGGCTACTTAAGCTCGATCTCTTTCCATTCTTGTTATAAGGCACTAATAATGCCACCTGCAAGTGGATTTTCACTCTTAAAGGGAATTCACAGCTTGGCTGGAGTGGCAGAATGTCAGAAATAAGTGCAGTAAACGAGTGCAAGTGCAGCAGTCCCGATGTTACAGCTCAAATGTAAGTCCTCGCCCAATGAGCATAAAATCGATCAGTAGACATCAAGATTTTGAGAAGAGTAAAAGTTTATTTAGCAAAGGCTAGTCTTGCAGAGACAGGAGGATAAATGGTTCCTCAGATTATTGGATTAAACAAAGGAAGGTGGGGCTAGGGATGTTAAGGCCATTGGCACATTGGGATTGGCTAGTAAACATTGAAATTAGGATTGCAGGTTGGCTATTATCATTGGCTGGGTCTCCATCTAAATTAGGGATCGCAAGTTGGTTTTTATCATTGGCTGATGGGTTCTGTTAACTTGAGGAGTGAGCTTGTGATGTTGCTGGAATTTGTAAGGTCGGACCTCTTGCTTTCTTTCAGGTCCGGTATTCCTCTTTCCTGTTGTCTCTGCTCATTTTGATTTTGCTCTCAGGTTATTTTATATCCTGGGGTCATTTTAAGTTCAGGGCTCTGTTAAAGCTAATTAAGGCTGGTTTGGCTAGAACTGTCAAAACAAGAACTTATCTATAGGATGTGTAGGTGGGAATTTCAGAGAAAAAAGAAATAGAAACTTTTGCAACCTAGTTATGGAGAAAGCTGCTTTGGCATTATGGGGCAGGAGGTGGGTAATGAAAAATGGGTCAGGATCCACTAAACCAACATAACCAGTGTCCTAGCCTTTCATTCTTTGATTTATTCATTCATTTAACAAATATTTATTAAGGGTTCACTCTACACCGGACCAACATGGGCTGGGTCATCATGGAACAGCAGCTAGCTCCTAAAAGGGCAGCCCCCAGAGGGAACGGGCCCAGATGCAAACACAAGCACGCTCCTATGTACCAGGTGACCACATGTGACTAAGCCCAGCAAAGTGTTAATAAATCAGCCTCTGCCATTAAATTAGTACATGTGCTCTAAGTATAGCACAGGTTCTCACCTGTCCCAGTTACTACTGAGCATAACAAGTGATCCCAAAATTCAGTGGTTTGAAGCAACTGCTTTACTGTGTTCACAGATTCTAGAACACAGATTCAGGAATCTTGGCAGGGCACAGTGGGGGTGGCTCGTCTGTGCTGTATGATGCCTAGACTTCTGCAGGGAAAACGTGAAGGCTTAGAGTGAATCCACGTCTGGGAGCTGCAATCAACTGAAGATTCTTTCGCTCATGTGTCTGGGTCCATTAAAAAACTGGAACTGTCTACTGGAGCACTGCCAAAGAAAAAACTGCACTGGACAACATTAAACAAGTAAGGATGACTTTATTCAGGGGCTGCTATAGCAGCAGATAGAGACTACAACTCAACTCCATCGTAACAAAAGACAGCTAGCTTTTTAAGGGCTGAAGCAGGTTAGTGAAAAGGCATGGGAAGATGATAGGGGTTTGATTGTGTACTGAGGTTGTGATTAGGATGCTTCGGTTCCACTGAGATGGGTGAGGGATTTATGGACATTGTGATTTGAACCACTTGGTTCGGAATGTTTTCCTTTGTGGAAACAATAGGCTACCCAGAGCCTATAAGGACCAGAAGAGAGGAAGAGGGAGATAAAGAACTAAGTAGTTAGGAGCCTCTAAGATACCTGGGTAGCTGGGGTGAGAGGAGATAGGAAGAGGTCAGAGGTGAGATCTGGGATTTAGAATAGTTAATTTCTGAAGTTGTCTTTTTTCCTTTTTTCCCTTTCTTCCCCTGCAGTCCAAGTTGTGTTTCTCTGCAGTCCCATAGCTGCAGGATTAATTTTCCAGTAGTCAGGACAGGGGAGGGAGCAGATAGTGATGCATGAGGAGTAAGGCTGGCAGCTGGGTCAAGAGAAAGAAAAACCTTCTTGGTCTGTACCCACAGATAACTCTCCATTTCTCCATTTTTAGTGTTGCTTCCTCACAGCATAGTGGCTTCAGGGAAGTTGGACTTGTTATTTGATGGCTCAGTGCTCCAAACATGAATGTTTCACAAAAAAAAAAAAAAAGCTTTTTAATGGTGGTGGGGTGGTATATGGGAATCCTGTATTTTATTTTATGCATGATTTGTTCTGTAAACCCACAACTTCTCTAATAAAGAATTTAAAAAAAAAATCTTGTTTTAAAGCAGTAACAATTCAAGGGGAAGGGACTTAGACTCCACTTTGGGTAGCAAGATCACATTGTAGAAAAGCAAACGTGAAAGGACTCTGTGGCCAACTTTGTAAACTATAATCTGCCACACAACCTTTCTTAACAGAAAGCAAGCATGGAAGAATCTGTTTAGAGAAACAGAACACAGGAAGAGGACTTTATGAACACTTAATCAACCCACCCAAAGAAGGAGAGAATTCCGCCTTAGCTAGGTAGAATACCAAAGGCATTCGGCTGAGTGTGGCAAGTTGGTGGCATCTAGTTGCAGCTTAATCAGTTCCTAACCACGTGATCTCAGGGTAGTAAGGAACTTGACCTCTTGACTGTGACTTCCTTCTCCTTAAAATAAAGGCAATTCTTGATCAGGTTGCATCAAAGTGTTATTGTGAGAACTAACTAAAATACTGCATATGAAGAAAAAATTGTTGCAAAAAAAAGTCCATAAATTGATCCCAGAGATGTAAAGCTCACTTCTGACAATGCAACAGGGGAAGGCCTTGTGTTACCGGTTGTCTTCACTTTTCCTCCATAAGAGCCACTCTCCTGTTGTGTGTGTGTGTGTGTGTGTGCGCGCCTGCCTGTCTCAAACGTAGGAGAGGCATATATATCAACAAGGCTTAGAGACGGCAAATGACCTAGACATGGTCACACAGCCAAGAAAGAGATCAAGATCCTAGATCTTTCTGGGCTCCTGGTTTCAGACTATCCCTCCTTATCTACCTCCAGTCACTAACATTTTCTAATATTAGCTGAGAAGTATGACATAATGGTAACAGCAGGGGATCTGGAGTCACACTGCCTGGGTTCAGATTCCAAATATACTACTTACTAGCTGTGTGACCTGGGGAAAGATAACTGTTTTCCCATCTGTAAAATGGAAATAAGACCTCCCACACAGGCTTAAGAGATAAATTACTATCAGGCACTTAAAACAGTGTCTAACACATAACAAGCACTTTGTGTTTGGGCATCTAAGACCGTTTTACACTTAGCATATAATAGGGGCTAAATGCTTGAAGGTGAGAAAGTAAAATCCAAGAACAAAATGAAATGCAATAGCAGAAGAATCTCCTTGAAATGACTGATTCATTTTGAAAAAAGCTTTAAAACAAGAAAACCACAATTACCATTTGTCACCTTGAAGTCTATGGGACTGCGTGTAAAATAGCAATGGTGGAGCCTGGCCTCTGACAAACACCTATAGTTCCAAATATCTTGTTTGCCTCCACGAAGCTCGCAGACTCTATCACGAGCAGAACAAATCGGGAAAGCCAATTCCTCCACTCGACATAACAGAGTCGACGCCACATGGCTGCTTCCCTCACTGCATCCGCTTCCAACCGCTCCCACTTCCAACCCTTTCCGCGCCTTTGAAAGACGTCAGAAGTGGGCGCCGACGCTGCGGAAAGCAGAGTCCGCGCCTGCGCACTGCCCAGGCAGCGGCCGCGTGCGCAGTCTGTGGCGTGCGGGCTGGAGTGCGGCAAGGGTTTTCGTCCCGCTGCGGCCGGCTTTTTCGGCGGAAGTATCCTTGAGCCGAGGACCATGAACCGCAGCCGCCAGGTGACATGCGTGGCCTGGGTCCGCTGCGGCGTGACCAAAGAGACACCAGATAAGGTGAGGCTTGGTCGCTCGGGCATGGGGGGCGCGGCCTCTTTGCGGCCCCCGGGTCAGCCCGGCATGGAGAACTCGGACCCGGCTTACGGGGTTCTTGGCCTGACTGGTGTGGCTCGCCGGTGTGAGGCCAGTTTGGGCCTGTTTCGGCTCCGGTGGTCTGGGTCTCCTGGGCCTGGGGCGTCAGGGGCCGCACTTCTTCACCAGTCCCCTATCCCCAGCCCCACCTCCAGTTCACACACAGGTGGACCTCGCAGCCTGAAAGGAAATCCCCCAAAAGCCTTCTTGACAAGACCACGCTTCTCTACCCTCCACCCAGTGCATTTTCAGGTTCAAGAGGAAGACTTTCCACTTCTCGGTGTGGTCGGTGGAGTAAAGAGGGAGAAAAGCTGTAGCTTAGGAAACCTGGTGTGGAAACTACATGGTGGTGAGGCCGGGAGTTACGTTAGGAATTTCTTGCTTTAATCCAAGTGAGATGTTGCTGGTGGCAGTGAGGATGGGAGGTAAATGTGACACATTATGAAGGAAGAATCTGCAGGAATTGGCGACTGAATCTATAGCGGAGGTGATGATTACTTTAATTATTCATTCACCACATATTTTTTAAAGTGCATTCTCCATGGCAGGTATTTTGTTAAAGGTCCTAGGATACTGCATGAACAAAGCAGAAAAAGTCCCTGCCTTTATGGCACTGACATGTGTGTATATCATTGACTGAGCCAAATGACAGAGGTGAAAGGGAAGGTAACAGGAATGTGAGTGACTTGTACCAAAGGTTAACAGGAGTGAGGGACTAGTTTGGCCCCAACAGATATAAATTCTACTAGGATGAAGATTGTGTCTTATTCATCACTGTTACTCCAGTATTTGGCTCACAGGAGGCACTCAGTGCATGTTTATAGAGACAGAACATTTTCTTATTAAAAGTTGTAGGATATATGGCCTTTAAAATACTTGAAAACAGTGATTCCCAAATGTGTCTGCACATTGGAACCACTTGATAAGCTTCAAAAATTACTGATGCCTATGTCTTACCCCTCAAATGGCATGATTTACTTGGTTTGGGGCTTTTAAAGATCCCCAGGTGATTGTTATTTGCAGCTGAGCTTGAGAACCATTGCTTGAAGAGTTTATATGAGTAAGAGTTTGGACTTTTTCTGTGAGGTTACAGAGAGGAAAATTAGGACTAATAAAAGAAACCAGAAAAATAAGTGCCTTTTAATTAAACTCAAGAAATCAGATTTAATTTCAGGAGCTGTCCAACAATAGAATGTCACCCCTCAAGAGGATTTCCATGTTTACTAGAGGCATTTTAGGAGAAACTGGGTGGTTGGTTGATTCATTTATCACTGTCATTAAGCATCTGCACTGTGGGCCAGGCACTGTACTGTGAGCTCACGCATAAAATGACAAGTCAGTTTCTGTCTTCAAGGAGATTACAGTTTGGTAGCAGTAAGAGTGTTTTAAAGGCACTGATTAGGTGAGGAATTCCAATTTTAAGGTAAAGAAAGTGACTTCAATTTTGAACTCATTAGTATTAGAATGATAAAAGGATGTGCAAGTGGGGAGTCTCACAGGCTGTTGTAAAAATGGGCCGAAGTATAGATAGGACTGGCAGGGAAAAGTTTGTAGTCATCAGTTCAGAGGTGGTTAGTTTTAGCTTCCAGAATGAAGGAGCTTTGCAAGGGAGTGAGTGCCTGATCAGTGAATACTTGACAGTCATAATAGGGAAGAGAACAGAGGACCAAGGCCAGGGAGGCTAGTTTAGAAATGCCCACAGAGGATAGGTAGAATGAGGGTGGAGGGGGGAGTGTTGATTTTTTAACAGTTGCAGGTGGGAAGAAATTTTGATTGTAAATACTCTATTTACTTTAAGTTTAGAGAACCTTAATTGATAATTGATTCTTATGTCCCTTGAAGTTATATTTTACATTTGTTGCAAACTTCTTTTTTAATTCAAAGACTTCTAATGATTACCTTAAATATATTGTAATCATATGAATGTTTGCTCTCTTATAGGTAGAGCTAAGTAAAGAGGAAGTCAAACGTCTCATTGCTGAAGCAAAGGAAAAATTACAGTAAGTTTGGGGATGTTGAAATCTTTGGTATAGTCCAGATCAAAAAATATTTCAAATACTGAGGACAAGGTGGTCTTACTATTGGACATGCCATTTGGGTGATTTATTTTCTTCTTTTTAAAATTCTTACAGAGAAGAAGGTGGCAGTGATGAAGAGGAGACAGGTAATCCTTCAGAAGACGGTATGCAGAGTGCACGTACCCAGGCTCGACCACGGGAGCCCCTGGACGATGGCGACCCTGAGGACGACAGAGTGCTGGACGATGATGAGCTGGCCGAGTATGACTTGGACAAATATGATGAGGATGATGACCCAGGTTAGAATCCGTTCATTTCTGCTGGTTTTTAGTAGTCATGTTTTTGGTACTCAGAAGCTTTATTCTGAGATTTTGTTGTCCATTGCATCAGTCAAATAATCTGGTTCAAGGCTTGAGGCAGAGTGTGTATTTCCTAAACTAGTTTAAAAAATAAACTCTATCCCACAATTTAAGATCTAAGTAAATTGGTGTTGTAATATTTTATTTCATGTAACAGGTATAATAATCTCTAACCTACTTCTGAGTTCTTGTATGCAATTTTGGTGGATTTAGGTTTATTCCTTATTTAACTTTCCTTCCACTGCAATCTTTTTTTTCCCAGAACATGTGCATTTTGAAACATTGCTGTTGGAGATAAGTAGAAAATAAGAGAACTGCATGTGGAAAGAGAAAAGGGTGATAAAGCAGAAGGCAAATTAGGAGTAGATAGATTTGTGCAGGAAACCTCAGTGAGATAAAGTGAACTGAGAAGACATGAATGTAAACAGAACTATAATGCTCTTTGGGGGAAAGGACATAAAAGTATAGGTGAGAAAGGCTGACAGAAGATGGATGAGCTCACTTTGCTGTCTTCTGGTGTGTGCTACCTTGAGTAGAACAAACTCCTAATGTTAGGGTTGGAGAAATAGGCAGTTTTGGCACATTGAGTAGGTTAAATAAAGTTTATTCCAGTTACTTTGCCTCTCTGGGGCCTAGTGGGACTCATAGCTGGAATCAGCAACCCCAAGTTATAAAGTCAGAAAACTGCAAATTTGACAGAAGAAATTAACTCTTAATACATGTTATTTGCGACTAAGCAAAATCACAACCATCTCGTTGATTTTAAGAGAAGATCTTGAAGGATGTCTAGTGATCAAGTGATGGTAAATATAAATAGAACATTCATTATGTAATTTAGAATATATAAAATACCAAAGAAGACCATTTTTATCTAAAGGAGTCTTCTTTGTTTTGATATTCTAGGGCTTTTTAAAACATCCATCCGTTTCCCCATTAGGTTTTCAGTTCCTCTGCTTGAATTCTCCACCAGGTGGTTTTCATTTGGTGAATGGGGAGGAAATACAACAGTGTGCAGAGCTCTATGTTCAGTGATGCTCGAGATATTCAGAGGATACTCTGTTTATTTTATCTCATTAAGAGCTTGGACTTCTGGAAGAAGCACTAATAAATTTAAAAACTACCCATTTTATTAAATATCCCATCTTGTGCTAGATTTTTGTTGGGGAGACAGTGTATTCAAGATAGTACATAAGAAAGTTGTATAGTGATTATAATTATGATGAAACACCAAGAATGTCCTTATCTGTTAGAGGTGTAGGCTGAAGTGTTTATGAGTAAAATATTATGCTATCTAGGATTTGCTTTTAACCCCAAAATGGTAGAGGATGAAGGAGGGTAGAAAAAACAAGATTGAGAAAATGTTAATCGTCAAAGCTAGGTGATAAGTTCATTATACCCTGAATACCTTTGTTGCCTGTTTGGAAATTTCCATTATACAAAGTGTGGGTTTTTTTCAATCATGAACATATGGGTTGGTGGAAAGCACTATGGTGCATCCAGATGAGCAGTTAGTGTTGTTGGAATGTTTGAAGAATAAGTCATAGAGATGTGGCTTGAGATGGCATGGGAAAACCAATATATAATAAATATGTAGGGAGGAAGTAGGTTCTGGGTGGACATGAAATCAATTGGCAAAGATTATCTGGATAAAAATAAAATGATTTTGGCCTGGATGCCTCAAATGGGGCCCATTTCAGCATTGTAGACAATACTGGGGAGGTGGGATTGAGGCAAATAGGAAATTTTAGTGGAATAGGACAGAGCTATAGAAAGCCTTTAGTGTCAAACTGATGTTGAGCTTGACCTAATGTATATCATGGGGAGAAGAAACTGATTTGAGAGCCAAGGTGAGAAAAATGCTCAGCAAGTTGATCTCTGTGAATGAAACACAGGGAAGATGGATGGGGGTGGGTTGCAGAAAAGTATGAATGGACTTGTTGGGGCCCAGTGAGGTTTGACTGTTACACTTAGGAATCTCCGTGTTCTCTGTGCAGGAGAAAATCACTAAAGGTTTTTGAACATGGGACATGTGATGGCTGGCTGTGAGCTTTAGGAAGTTAACACAGGAGCAGAACAGAATGGGTCCTGAGACAGGGTGAACCTCCCCCAGAAGAAGCAGGAGACTTAAAATAAATCAGGGCAGAAGCAATGAGGGCCTGGGTTAGGGTAATGTGAGTGGGGAAGAGGAATCAGAGAAGAGCTCACATGAGAGGTAGCTGGGTATTTTCCATAATCTTCAGAGGTACACTAATCTTTCTTCCAGAATTTATATCTCTGGCATCCCTGTTTTCTTCCAGGCAAGAAGTAATCCTGACTTCTTCATTCCCTCTCTCTCTAACTTGTCATCTATCTATTTTTCCATCTAGATGTTGATTCTTCCTCTCACCCCCTGGCCGTCCTTTCTATGCACTGCTGCCGGCTTCATTTTTCTTTATCTGCAATATTGAGAGGAATTATTACCTCCATTTTACAGCAGAGAAAACTGAGGCTTAAAAAGATGAAATGACTTTGCCTGTGTCACACAGCTGGTGAATGATGGGACTGAGGTTTGAACACTCTCTGGCTCTAAAGTCTTCATTCTTTTCATGTACTTTGCTAGATGCTGTCTAGCAGTGGGTAGACCTTTTGTTTTTTCATTGGCCTCTGTGTTGCAGGTCCTTAACCTTGCTACCCTCCTGCTAGGCTAAGTGCCATGGGAATACAGAGAAAAGAACAGCTAACCTAACCTGGAGAGATGGCATTCAGAAACAGCTGATTATCACCTCTGCCTTTCTCATCCAATAGAAATTCCCTTCTGCTTAGCCTGTCAGATCTTTTGGATCCTCTACTGCCTTAAAGTACCTTTCCCTAACAATTAATCACGCATCTTTTTTCTGAATTTTGTTACTTGGGGTCTCCTGTGTGGTACCTTTGTGTATGTGCAATAAAAGAAAAATTCTGCTTTCAAATAATCTTAGTGAGAAAAGCATTAGCATATCAGCAGTGTTGAGAATCTTGCTTTAAGGACACTTCACTTTGTGAAACCCATCATTTCTCAATGTCATTTGACCAGGCCACCCTTATTCATTCTGTTTTGATTTCTTTGTTTTAGTGTAGGTTTATTTCCAGGTCTTCAAGACCATTTCTCTGTAGCAGTTTCTAATAATGATTGCAAAGAGTAAGCTAGAGAACTGAGTAGAGTTCTAATATTTTCTAAGAAGGGGTTTCATGGTTTGATTTAATATTTCATTGGAAAAGCGATACTCCAAGAATATCAGATATGCATTCCATGTTCAAATGTAAATACCATTTAAATTCCTGTTTATTATTTTCTGCTCTTTCTTTGCCTACCTTTGAATGATCCAGAGTTAGGCATAAAATAGATGGTTGAGTCCAGATCTAAAGATGGGTTGTCTTGGTGGGGGGCGACAGGGGGAGAATGCCTTTTTCTTTTCTTTTTTTTTTTTTCCAAAATGACTGTTTTATTCATTTCCCTTTACAAACATTTATCGTAGATGCTGAGACTCTTGGTGAATCTCTTTTGGGTCTTACAGTCTATGGGAGTAATGATCAAGATCCTTATGTTACTCTCAAAGATACGGTAAATATTGACATGGCTTTTCTGATTATGCTCTTCAGTGTTTGAAAAACCTTACAGGATATTTGCTTCTAGCCAATGACTTTTCTTTTTTTCTCTCCACTTAGGAGCAATATGAACGTGATGATTTTTTGATTAAACCTAGTGACAATCTCATAGTTTGTGGCAGAGCTGAACAGGACCAATGCAATTTGGAGGTGCATGGTAGGTGAAATAAATCCCTTCCTAAAAAGTTCTCTGTTTAAAGTGATATTAAAATAACCATGATAGTTACTATTATGAACTTTTAGGCAGAGATTCTGCTGTATTCCTTCTGAGAGTTGGTTATATGGTTAAATTCTACAGATTTCCTGGTTATTCTGCTTGAACTTGTGCAGTCTGTGTCCTTGACCTTTTTTATAGAAATAGGTCTACTGGAAGGTGCTGATAAGGGTTTTTTAATTAACCATTTTTGCTAGGCTTTTTTTTTTCTTCCTTTTTCCCTACTATGGATAATCTGAAAGTAAAATTATAAACATACAAGGAAACTTTATGACTTTGAGGTAGTAGTAATGTGCCTTCCTGTCTTTTTACTTCCAACCTCTTTTTCTGGCCACTTTTTCTTTATGTGGTTAAGATAATATTATATATATCATAAGGTATACTATACATATACAGTTTTTTTGTCCTGCCTTTTTTTTTTTTTTTAAAGAGTTATTTCAGATATTTTCCCTTACAATCAAAAGCCCTTTGCAAAATACTTATTTTCTTCATAGTAATTCAACATAGAGTACCGCATTTTTCTTTTGGAACTAAAACATTTTGATCACCTTTCCCACTCCAGGGAGTTTTTGAACCAAAGCCAGAGGTGAATGCTTTGCAGTAATCTGAAATAGGCATTGATTTGAATTTTTAAACAGTTATTTTTTAATGTTGATATTTACTAATTTAGCAAATATTAATTGAATGACTTGCCTGGCTTTGGTATGTTTTATGTATTATCATGTAACTTTTATATTTTTTTCATTTTTCTTATTTTTTATGTACTGAAAATAGACTTTCAAGATATCTGGAATACTCTGCCTCCACATTTCCTTTTGTTTCTCTTGCCCCTTCCTCTGTGAAGCTATCCTCAAACAAGTCTATCCTTGCCTAGACACTCTCCCTCAGCAGTCTTCTGTTCATCTGTCTTGAAGCTTTGAAGATTTAAAGAGGTTATTGACCTGATAAGGCCGTTATCATGGGAAGCATAGTTGCATGGTTTGAAAATTAAAACCTTTACTTTCAATGTTTATTGGCATCTTCTAGATTACCATTTCTTAGCTTGGATTTCTGAAGTCTTCAGAATCTTAAGTCTGCCTGTGAGAAGCCTATTGACTAAGAAGATAAAATAAAAACCTCACAGGAATTTTGGTTTCTGTAATGGGTGAACTAGAAAACGGGATCGTTTAGCATATAGATGGAGTAGTCAGGCAGGTGTCAATATTTCTTTCAGTGTTTAGGACCCCTTTGAGGCATACCTGGTGATAGGAAGATAGTAGTCATGCAGAATTTTTGCCTGGCAGTGACTTAATTCGACATCACCTTTTAATGTCATCAAATGAGTCTCACTGAAGCATTATGGCTCTCTGTCAGATTAATAGGGAGAGGGTTCTTTGAGTGAGAAGTGATTTCAAGTCTCTTTTCTTAATCTTTTCAGTTTATAATCAGGAAGAAGACTCTTTTTATGTGCACCACGATATACTTTTGTCTGCGTATCCTCTGAGTGTGGAATGGCTGAATTTTGATCCTAGCCCAGATGATTCTACTGGTAATTGGAGAACTTAAGATTGCTCAGCGGTTCCTAGTCCTGTGTATTTTTCCTAGACACATAAGTTATATATTCTGTATGAATGTTTTCAGAATTGCTGCTGCTGTATTGTTCTTAAAACACAATCACTTAATTGTTTTGGATCTGTATATATCTCCCGGCTTTAGGGTAAGGAGGTAGCTCCTCCTCTATTGACTGAAAGGACCTGAAAACAAGTTGGGCTGCAGAACTGTTAAAGTCTTAACAAAAAAACCCAGTATAAAGTGGCACAATGTGTCTGAAGTTACCAGGTAGAGTTAAGTGGCAAAGCCCTTTTCAGAAAACATTAGGTAAAACCAAAAGGAAGAGGCTTGTCATGTAAAGCGTTAGGGCAAGCCACATAATTGTGTTCTCATGTTAATCCTTTTAGCCTCATCTGTGTGGAATAATCATCCCTGTCGGTACTTCTTAAAGTTAAACACTGATAAATAATAGCAGCTTTCTTCTTGTTTGCAAAGCATGTTCACATTCATTATCTTGTTTGATCTTATCCTCACAACAGCCCCTTGAAAGACGATGGTTGTTTCCTTATTGCCACTATATAACTGAGGACATGGGGCCTAAAGACTAGGCCCTCATTACCTAACTTGTAGTCCAAGAAGCAGCAGCAGGGCATTGACGTCACTTGGGAGCTGGCTAGAAATGCAGAATTGGAACCCCACCCAAGACCTCCTGAAATAGAATCCACATTCTTAACATCTTCAGGTCCTTCGTTAGGCACTGAGAAGTGTTGCTGTAAGCCATTACTCAGTCTGCTCTACAGTGTAGTGGATCCTATTAGAACTTTTTAATGTATTTTATTTTTTGGATCATAAATGCATTGTTTCCTCCTGTAGGAAATTATATTGCAGTAGGAAACATGACCCCTGTTATTGAAGTGTGGGACCTTGATATAGTGGACTCCTTAGAGCCAGTCTTCACACTTGGAAGTAAGTTGTCAAAGAAGAAGAAAAAGAAAGGAAAGAAGGTAATAAATATGGAGATAAGTTTACTAGGGGACAAAAAATAACAGGAATATACTTTTTCCTAATCAGTAGTGGGATAGGACAAGTAGTTATGAAGTTACTCTGATTTCTAGTTTTGACAAGCTTATCCAAGGATAAATCAGTTTCTGATTGCATAAAACATCCATTAGCATGTTGTTATTCCTTACAAAAAACAGGTTGTGATCTTACTGTCTATTTATACTAATACCCTAGTTTTTAACTTTTGTTTCTATTTAGCCTGTAGTATATTGAAGTCTAAATATCTACATATTCATTCTTGTAGTTTTTAAAACTGTTAGACTTGGTGGGAGGGGAGAGAAAAAATTTGATACTTACAGAATTCTAGCATCTTGACTTGGTATTACTGTAGTTTCTCCCCTGAAAAGACTTTATCATAGGTATCTAAAATAACAGGGAGACAAGTTGTTTCTTTAGCATTTCAAGCTAGTTTGCTTAAAATGAAAACGGTGAGCTTAAGATGTAAAAGAACGTTTTAAATTAACATATCAATTTTATGATGGGGGAAACTTGAATCCAAAAAATAATTAAGGACAATCATTGCAGAGTTCCTCAGAAGGGCACACTGATGCTGTTCTTGACCTTTCATGGAATAAGCTAATCAGGTAAAAAGAAAGACATTGGGGGGATTATACAGGAATGTAACTGTTGTGACATGCCTCGTGCCTGCACCTGTGTCTTGCATGGGCATCGCAGTTGTCTTACTTTCCTTTCCTGCCATTTGTGCTGCTTGAGGGCAGGAGCTCTGCTCTCCATTTTGGCATTTCCTGCATGTCATGTTTTCATCCTCCAGTGGAAACTAACAGTGTGTCCTGCAGTGATGGCAGTGTGCTCGTGTTTCTTCACAGGAGATCCATTATGCATCCCGTTTAGTTTTCATAACATCCCATTCACATATTCTTTCCACTTAGCCTTCAGCAACAATTACAAAAAAGACCATTGTCCTATTAGTGTAGATTGATGTGAAGTAGCGGCTGCTAAGGCAAGGAAGGTAAGTGCTAGATCTTTTTAGGGTGGGGAACTAACCGGATTATCCAAGGCACATTTGATTAGCATGTCTATCATGTCAGCCAGTTTAGAATTGTAACATTCTAAGGAGAATTCCAGAGTGCTAGCTCACCAAAGGATATCCTGTCATCTTGTGTGTGTTCGGGCCCCTTAGAGTGACCACCACTTGGGGACGTGGACCTGAGAAAGCCATGTAAGTCAATGCTTCCCAAGCCTAGCCACAAATCAGAATCTTCTGGATAAGCCTTTAAAGTACAAATTTCTGGACTCCAATACTCCCTACCCTCCATACTGATTCATAGGTCTAGAACAGGGCCCTGTTGGGGTTTTTTTAAGCTTCCCCAGGTGAATATGATGCTACCAGTCTACAGGCAGGTGTTTGAGTCTTACTACTTGAGTTTCTCAGCGAGTTGTGTTTATCTAAATTAGGCCTGGCCCTGACTGATGAGCAGATGAATGTTAGATATAATATTGAGTGTCTCATGCTTTTAGGAACCCACTTTTATTTACTAGTCTGAACTGTCAGAATAATTACATCTACTGAATTCTTATATACTGTATGGCAACTGTTACTTGGAGTAACTTCAAGTTAGTTCTTGTGGCACAGCCCTTTCTCAGTATTCCAACTGGTTCTCCTGTTTCTTTCCCTAGCCACAATTCCCTGGTCCCATTTAGGCATTCATCATCACTGTATTCTTGTCCTGCCCCATCTGTACCCACCTGTGCTGGTTTGGATACATTATGTCCCCCAGAAAAGCCATGTTCTTTAATGCAGTCTTGTGGGGCCAGACTTATTAGTCTTAATTAGGGTGTGACCTTTTGATTGAATGTTTCCATGGAGATGTGACCCACTCAACTGTGGGTAAGAACGCTGATTAAATTATTTCCATGGAGGTGTGGCCCCATCCATTCAGGGTGGGTCTTGATTAGTTCACTGGAGTACTTGAAAGAAGCTAAGAGCTGACACAGTCCCTGGCACTTGGAGATGCAGACAGAAGGACGTTTGGAGATGCTAAACTAAGAGATGAATTCCAGAGTTTGCCCCAGTGAAGCTAAGAGAGGACCCCCAGATGCTTAGAGAGAAATGCCCTGGGAGAAAGAAGCAAGGATGCACAGGAGCTGATAGGACTGGCAACATAACCCGGGAGCAAAGGACCACCAGGCACCAGCCACCTGCCTTCCCAGCTGACAGAGGTGTTCCAGATGCCATCAGCCATTCTTCAGTGAAGGCATCCTCTTGTTGATGCCTTAGTTTGGACTCTTTTATGGCCTTAGGACTGTAAATTTGCAACCAAATAAACTCTCTTTATAAAAGCCAGTTCAATTCTGGTATTTTGCATACCAGCAGCATTAGCAGACCGGAATACCACCTCTCTTTGACTTCAGTGCCACACATTTCTTTGTTCCTCAGCCCTTTTCTCCGTCTTATTTTAGGCCTTGGTTCTCCTTTCTCCTCACCTTTCCCCTTTCTTTACTGGAATGGTTTAGAGTACTTCAGAATGCTTCCCAGTTAGGACTCTGCAAATTCTGATACAGAAAGTTTGGGATTTGGGTGAGGAATAATACATTGATACTGTTACTAGTAGGAACCTTGGTTTCTAGTAAAATGCTCCCAGTATTGAGATGCCTCTTTTCTGCTGATTCATACTTGGTCTTGGAGTGTTCTTGGGAATGTAGCATTCAAAAATTTTTCTTATTTGTCATTTATTTCTAAGCTTTGTAGAACTAGAACTTTAGAGCTGGAAGGAAATCTCAGATGCTTTTGGAATGACGAGGGTAAAAATGGACTGTGAAATTTTAAATTTTTTGCTTTTGCTAGGCATTGTGTATAAATTAGTTTATGAGATTTTAACATTTTACCCATGAAGTGCCAAGGACCTAAAATATATGGCTTGTATGTGAGAGTTAATGGTTGAATCTCTGAAATTCATGGAGTAGAGGATGCTGGCATTAGCTGAGTAAACACGATCCTCCTAGGAGTCTGCATGCACCACTGAAACATAAGTTCGAAGACTGAAAGTTGTTTGTATAATAGAAGTGTTCCAGTTTGTTAGTGCTGCCATTATGAAAATATCAGAAATGGATTGGCTTTTATAAAGGGGGTTTATTTGGTTACAAAGTTACAGTGCTAAGGCTATAAAAGTATCCAAATTAAGGCATCAACAAGGGGATACCTTCACTGAAGAAAGGCTGTTGGCATCCAGAAAACCTGTTAGCTGGGAAGGCATGTGGCTGGCGTTTTCTGTTCCGGCGTTTTCTGTTCCTTTCTTCCCAGGTTGCATTTCAAAATGGCTTTCTCCAAAATTCTCTAGGTCACTACTCTTAGGGCATTTTGTCCTCTCTTAACTTCTCCAGAGCAAAGCATATCCAAAGCAGGCAGCTCCCAAGTGTCTGTCCAAAAGTCTCAGCTGCAGCACTGAGCTCCTTCTGTCTGAGTTCTTAATTAAAGACTAACACTGAAGGGGTAGGGCCACACCTCCTTGGAAATAATTCCATCAGAGTTTTATCACCTACAGTTGGGTGGGTCGCATCTCCATGGAAACAACTTAATCCAGAGGTTCCAACCTAATCAAGACTAAATACCTCTGCCCCTACAAGATTGCATTAAAGCACATGGCTTTTCTGGGGGACATAATGTATCCAAACTGGCACAGGAAGTAATTTCCTTCAGGAAATAATATAAAAGGACCCAGCAACATTTTATTTTAACAGTATATTGATTTTCTGAACAAAAACATTACTGTCATTAGCGGCTTGATTCCATATTGAGCTATTTTTAAGCTAGATGCTGAAGATTGACCTCTTAAGTTTCGGAGTCACTTGTGGGTTTAGGAGAAAAGGAAGGCCGCTAACATTCCTCAAGGGCCTACTATGTGCCAGTCAGCCAGCCAGATACTGGCATAACACCCCTTGAAGTTGGTCATATCCTTTTTGGCAGGTAAGGAAATTGAAACACAAAGTGGATGTGTCTCAGCTAATAAGCTGCAAGGTCAAGAATCAGTTTCACGTTTTCTGGACTCTAAAGCCTGTGTTCTGTTGTAGAACCACGTTATCATCTTTTGATCAAGAGATAGGCATATCATTCTTTTTCCTCTTAACATTTGTTTTTCTTTCTAAATAACAGTTCATGGAAATATAACACACATACCATAAAGTTCACCCTTTTAAAGTGTACAATTCATTTGAATCTAAGTATAGTCATAGTTATGCAACCATCATCATCATCTAAAAATCCAGAACACTTTTACCACCCCAAAAAGAAAAGAAATTCCATACCCATAGCAGTCACTCCTCATAACCCATCCACCCAGCCCCTCACATCCACTAATCTGCTTTCTGTTTCTATGAATTTTCCTATTCTGGACATTTCATATGAATGGAATCATACAATATGTGGTCATTTGTGACTGGCTCCTTTCACTTAGCATAATGTTTTCAAAGTTCATTCATGTTGTGTATATTAGTACATTATACCTTTTTATTGCCAAATAATATTCCATTATGTTGATAAGCCACATCTTGTGTATTCTTTCACCATTTGGGACATTGGACTTCTGGGTGGTTTTTACATGTTGGCTATTATGAATAATGCTGCTGGGAACATTCATGTACAAGTTTTTATGTGGATACATCTTTTCATTTCTCTTGGGTATATATATCTAGGGGTGCAATTCCTAGTTCATATGGTAGCAGCTGCAACATTTTACATTGCCACCAACAATGTATGAACATTCCAATTTCTCCACGTTCTTGCCAACTCTTGTTATTGTCTGTCTTCTTCATTATACTCATCCTGGTCAGTGTGCTATACCACTGTGGTTTTGATTTGTATTTCTCTAATGACTAATGACATTGAGCATCTTTTCATATGCTTATTGCCCGTTTGTATACCTTCCTTGGAGAAATATCTTTTCAGATCCTTTGCCCCTTTTTTAACTGGATTATATCTTTTTATTATTGAATTGTAAGCATTCTAAATGCAAGTCCCTTATTGGTTATGTGACTTGCAAATATTTTCTCCCATTCTGTGGGTTGTTGAAATCCAGTTTATCTGTTTTGTTATTTAGTTGCTTGTGTTTTTGTTGCCTTGTTTAGGAAACCAGTTCCTAACCCAAGGTCATAAAGATTAACACCTGTTTTCTTCTAAGAGTTTTATAATTTTAGGTTCTGCATTTAGGTCTATGATCCATTTTCATTTGTTTTTGTGGTGTATGGTGTGAGATGAGATAGGGGTCCAGCTTCATTCTTTTGCATAAGGATATCCAATTATCTCAGCACTATTTGTTGAAAAAACTATTCTTTCCCCAGTGAACATTGAATTGATTTTGTACCTTTGTTGAAAATCAGTTGGCCATAAACATAACAGTTTATTTCTGAACTCAATTCTAGTCCATTGGTCTGTGTGTCTATCCTATACGATACCACACTGTCATGATTACTGTAGCTTTGAGTAAGTTTTGAAATTGGGAGGAATGATTTTTCCAACATTGCTCTTCTATTTCAAAATTAAAGGTCATTTTAGCCATTCTGGTTCTCCTGTGTATTCATATGAATTTTAGGACCAGCCTGTCAATTTCTGTAACAACAACAAAAATCTGGAAGTTTGATAGAATTGATTGATTCTGTAGATGAATTTGTAGATCAGTCTGTAGTTGGCATATTTCTGTCTTAACAATATTAGATCTTCCAATCCCTAAACTTGGGATAGGATGTCTTTCCACTTAGGTCTTTAATTTCTTTCAATATTTTTTTGTAATTTTCAGTTTACAAGTCTTGCACTTCCTTTGTTAAATTTATTCCTAAGTATTTTATTCTTTATGATGCTGTTGTAAATGGAATTAATTTCTTACATTTAACACTCTTGGTTTTTAAAAGATTACCTGATATTTTTTTTCCCTTTCTCAGAAATGTGCTGGCGAGTGCATCAGCTGATAACACTGTAATTCTGTGGGATATGTCTCTGGGAAAACCAGCAGCTAGCCTCGCTGTACATACAGACAAGGTATGGTGATTTACTGAATAGAAAGGAGTTTTCAATATCTGGGACAAATACTGGCTAAAATAATCCCAAACATTCATATATGGCTTTTTGTGGTTTACAGAGTGCTTTTACATGTCTCATTGACCTTCACATGCCTTGTCTGATAGGTGCAATACTCATCTCAGAGATGGATAAATTGTGCTGAAAGATGAAGTGACAAGGAACGTTAGTGCCCTGTAATATGTTTCAGAGGCTCCTGCTAAGAGACGGGGGTGTCTGTCACCAGTTAAGGTTGAGGAGTTCAATGGATTCCATGATCACAGAGTTCCTCAGGAATCTCATGATGATGCACACTGTGGGGCTTCCAAAACATGGAGTTGCCCAGATGTGTTTGACCCTTCCCTGACCTCTGAGCCCCACCATTCCACTTTTTTCCTTCTGGATATCTGTTGACATTTGAGAGACATAATGCTGCCAAAAACAGTTTGGAAAATGTTGTTCTGCTTTTTAAGTGCTTATTTGGGAGTATGGTTTGTCCTTTTGATTATGTAGTATAGTACTTTAAGTACTATATACTTAATTTATATATAAATTAAGTATACTGAATTTTAAAGAGATGGATTTATGGAAATACTGCCAAATTGGTTCCAGCCAAATATTAGGTAATTTTACCAAAATCAAATAGAGAAACATCTGTTTGTTTATGTTTCCTCCCCGTAGGTCCAGACTCTGCAGTTTCATCCATTTGAAGCACAGACTCTTATTTCTGGATCATACGATAAGTAAGAAAGCACTTCAAGAATTATGGCTGCTTTGTTTTTATCCTGTTGAACTAGTTCAAGAGAATGTGGGTCTGACATAATATAAGAACTAGTAGCTACTTTGATTTTTAGAGGATGTATGAGTTAGCTATTGCTGTGAAACAAAGCATCTCTCAACATTCAGTGGCTTAAAACAATAAACATTTATTTATTCTGTGAAATTCAGCTGATCTCAGCTGAATTTGACTGGTGGCTCTGCTTATCTTGGTTTGTCTGGGCTGAGCCGGGAGACCTGGCTCTCCTCCTTGTGTTAGTCCTCCACCTGCTGGGACCAGCAGGTTGGTCCATGTATGTTCCCCTCAGGGCAAGATCAGAGGCAAAAGCAGAGATTCCAAGGCCTCCTGAGGCCTAGACCCACAGCTAGTCCTCTTCCGCCTTATTCTCATGACAAAACAGGTCCATGGAGTAGGGAGATGTTCTCTGCCTCTATGGGAAGGACTCCCAAGTCCCAAGACAGAGGAGCATGGATGTAGGGAGAGGTGAAAAATTGGGGCCACTGCTATAGTCGACCAAAGAAGGGTTGAGAGTCGTGCCTGTGCTCCTTTTTACAGATGTAGTCTGATGGGAGAGATGGCTGGAAGTAGAAACCAACTTGCAGTCTCTATTTTGATTCCCTACCCTTTTTCTTGTTTGTTTTTTGCTTTTTAACTTCAATTTTATTGAGATATATTCACAAACCATACAATCATCCGCAGTGTACAATCGTTTGCAGTAGCATTATATAGTTCTACATTCATCACCATAATAAATTTTTGAACATTTTCATTACCACAAAAAAAAATAAGAATAAAAATTTAAAAAGAACACCCAAAACATCCCATATCCCCCATCCCTCACTATTGTTCATTTATTTTTTGTCCTTATTTTCCTATTCATCTGTCCATACACTGGATAAAGGGAGTGGGAGCCATAAGGTTTTCATAATCACACAATCACACATGTAAGCTATATAGTTAATTCAGTCATCTTCAAGAATCGAGGCTACTAGGTCAGAGTTCAACACTTTCTGCTATTTCCTTCTAGCTATTCCAATACACTAAAAACTAAAAAGGGATGTCTGTATAATGCATAAGAATAACCTCTCAACTCTATTTGAAATCTCTTAGCCACTGAAACTTTGTTTCCTTTCTCTTCCCCCTATGGGTCCAAGAAGGCTTTCTCAATCCCATGAGCTAGGGCCAAGCTCATCCCTGCAAGTCATGTCCCACGTTGCCAGGGAGATTTATACCCCTGGGAGTCATTTCCCACCTAGAGGGGTAGGGAGAGAGTTTACCTGCAGAGTTGGCTTAGACAGAGAGGCCACATCTGAGCAACAAAAGAGATTCTCTGGGGGTGACTCCTTTTGACAACTGATAATATTTACGCTTTTTAGTAGTGATTCATGCAGAATTACATAAGTGTGTCTCTCAGTTCCCCCAATACAATAACCTGCTTATAGAGGGTAAGAGTGGCTAAGAGATCAGTTATCTGGCTCTCAGTACCACTTGGGAAGGGGGACTTAAGAATTGCCTTGGAAATAGAGAACATTTGACCTGCAAAAAGTCAAGGCCACTGTGACATCCAGAGCCACCAGTGCCTTCAGGTCACAAGACCAGAGTCCACCAACTGGTGAGACTCAACTCATTTTTTTCTACTTTATTTTATAACCTTAAGACAGACTTTACTTTTAAATAGTTGAATTTTCACTGTTGTTTTATTTTTTTAGTTTCATTACAAATAAATTTGAAACTTCTAAGAGACTTGGACTCCTAAAACCCTGACTTTGCCTGAATGTGTCTAGGTCGGTGGCCTTGTATGACTGCCGAAGCCCAGATGAAAGCCATCGGATGTGGCGATTCAGTGGGCAGATCGAGAGGGTGACCTGGAATCACTTTTCACCTTGTCATTTTTTGGTAAGAGTTTGCATGTTACTGTTTGGCTTTTCTAGGATACTAACAACTTATTTTCTTTAATTTCTGTTTTGGTGTGCTAAAACTGCCAGAATGCAGTATACTAGAAATGGGTTGGCTTTTAACAATGGGGATTTATTACGTTACAAGTTAAAATTCTATGGCCATGAAAATGTCCAAATTAAGGCATCAAAAAGAGGCTACCTTCTCTAAAGAAAGGCTGCTGGCATCTGGGGTTCCTCTGTCAGATAGCAAGGCCCATGGCCAACATCTGCTGGTCCTTTGCTCCCAGGTTCTGTTGCTTTCAGGTTCTGATTCCAGTGGCTTTCTCTCTGAGCATCTGTGGGTTCTCTCTTAACATCTCCGGACGGTTTCTCTCTCTGCACTCGCCAAATGTCTGCCTTTTATCCACTCATAAAGGACTCCAGTAAAGGATTAAAGCCCACCTTGAATGGGCTGGGTCACATCTCAGTTGAAACAACTCAATCAAAAAGTCCCACCCAGAACCCATGAATCTTGAAGATGATTGTATAAAAATGTAGCTTATGAGGGGTGGCAATGTGATTGGCAAAGCCATATGGACCACACTCCCCTTTGTCCAGTGTATGGATGAATGAGAAGAAAAATAGGGGCAAAAAAAAAAAAAGGCACCCAGTGTTCTTTTTACTTTAATTGTTCTTTTTCACTGTAATTTTTATTATTTTTGTGTGTGTGGTAATGAAAATGTTCAAAAATTAATTTTGGTGATGAACGCACAACTATATAATGGTACTGTGAACAACTGAATGTATGCTTCGTATGACTGCATGGTATGTGACTATATCTCAGTAAAAATGAATTTTTAAAAAAAAAAAAGGTCCCACAATAGGTCTGTACCCACAAGAATGGATTAAAAGAACATGATCTTTTCTGGGGTTCATAACAGCTCCAAACCAGCACAATTCCATTGTAGATTCTTGTGTTCACACTGTCTCCCAAAGAGGAGAAAAGGTCTATAAGGTTTTTCTGTAAATACCCTTAATGTTTGTGGGGTGACAGTTTTCCCTTGTAGCATCCCAAAGATTCCACTGACATTTCAATCCATGGAAAAATAAAATCCCAGCTTTCATCCAATAGAGCTTGGATGAAATTGGAAGAAATTGTGATACATCCATATATTTCCTAATAGTTCTAAAGTGAATGTGTATTGCTTTGAAAGGAGGGAAAGAATTTTTTAAAAACACATTTCATAACATGTGGACAATTTTCATAAGTTTTCTGAAGTAACAATTCTGAGACCATTTCCATCTCAAATATGCATGCCCTTGGTAGAGGTGTGTGCCATCCCCAGCAGAGCCACCATAAACCAGGGAATTTGTATTTGTATTTATATTGTGCTTTGGCTCTCAGCAGAGACACATATTTCCTGAGGTTATTTGCTAATAAGTTGTCAACAGTACTAAAATCACAGATATTTAGGGAAATGGGAGGTGATCACAATCAATCACCTCCTTCCCTCTAGTAACAAAGATTATGACCTCCCTCCTCCTCTGTTTTTGGCCCCATCCCCAGCCTAGCATTTAAGACTGTACTCTATCAGGTGTCCTTTCTCCTGTACTGAGTGTTGCCTTCATTCTGCAAATACACACTCTGTGTCTTAAAAGTGTGACAACCCAATGTAATCTACCTTTCCGTCCTTATCTAATTGAATCTCTACTCTCTATTGACAGGGTTCATCACCCTTTCTTGTGAAGCTCTCTGTTTCTTTGGCTTCCCTGCCATTTTCTTCATTCCCCCTCCCTCTCTTAACTTTTCCTTCTCTGGGCTCTTCCTCAGCCTGTATTTTCAGGAGCTGGACACCCCAAGCCTCTGTCCTCAACCCACTGCTCTTTCAATTCTGCACTCCCAGGGCTCGTCCCCTCTTCCTTCTTGGATATAACTACTACTTCTGTGCTTTTACATCCCAATCCCCTTCCAGATTGCTCTTCACAAGCTTCATGTATGTACCCAACTGCCTAATAGACGTGCGGGCCAAATTCACTCAAATTCAGCATATCCAAAATTAAATTCTTTGTGTCCGTGTTAATTTTTAATGAGCTCTGCAGGTGAGTTGGGATATAGCTGATTTACAGTATGATTTATACTGTTTACCCAATGCTAAATTTCATAGTCATTCAGCATGGTCTTGCCCATCTTCTCTTTCCAGGCCAGTACGGATGACGGATTTGTATATAATTTGGATGCACGTTCAGATAAGCCAGTTTTTACACTTAATGCACACAATGATGAAATCTCTGGTGAGTGAAAATAGTTTTTCTTTCATTTGAATGACCTTATGATGAAATAAATCTGTATTTCAAGGTGAGAGACTGAGAATTAATCATACCTTCCTTATAGGTCTTGATCTAAGCAGTCAAATCAAGGGTTGTCTTGTGACTGCTTCAGCAGACAAATACGTGAAGATCTGGGACATATTAGGAGATAGGCCGAGTCTAGTTCACTCAAGGGACATGAAAATGGTAAGATTTCCCTGTGCCTTTTTATTGTCTGTTTACTCCATTTCTGACCTGTATTATGTTTCTCTGGGAATCATTGCATTAAAGAATCTAAATTTGTTGGAGAAGTTAATTTTGAGCTTAGCCAAATTGTGTGGGAGTTTCTTGTGTTGTTTTATGGCTTAGGACAGGTATGGGGGAAATCAGGAACTCTCTGGTTCCTTTTCCAACTCACATAGCTAGTGGCTGCTTAGTGAGTCCAAGGAAGGAAAAGTTTTTCTACACAAGTGGAGTGGCTGCATTTTTTACCCTAAAATCAGGACCATACCAGGAAATCCTGAACTTTTGGGAATGGTAGCTATTAGGATCAATTTATCTGTGTATCTTTCACCACCTCTGGGCATAACTAGTTCTGACTACATTAAAATTGATTATGCAGTAGGATAAAGTTTGGAAATAACCTGAATTCATTCATTCCGAATATATTTATTGAGCACTTACATACTGTTAGATGCTGTCCTAGGCTGTCTAATACTAAGGCATTAGTTATATAAATTGATTATAGATAAAGTAGAACACTGTGCAGCTGTTAAAGATTATATATATGTCTAGACATGCAGGTTACAAAAGCAATTTTTATATATTTAAATCTACAAGATTATATCCCAAAACATGAGCAGTGGTTATCTTGCTGAGTGATTTTTATATTCTTCCTTATTCATATTTTCTATATTACCTAGTCATAAAAGTAGGGAGATAAAGACCTAAAAACTAAAAATGATTTAATAGTGAGCTCTGGTATCATCATTGTGTAGAAAGGAGAACTAAAGTTTCTAGGAATACGTGGCAGGAATCCTGGTATAATATGAGAATCAGACTTGAGTGGCCATAGAGCCCACAGGTGTCCTCACAGCAGAGCCACCCAAGTCTGTCCTGCTCCGTGCTGTAGTGCTGTCCCTCTGTGGTGAATTAAAAGGGATACTGGGGGGTTCTGTTCACCATTAAAGCTATAGGTCCTTCTTGGCAGGAGATGGGCCTGGACCTTAGGGCTCCCTGGAAAGATCAACGCCACTGACTTGCTGCTCTTTTCTCCCCAGGGAGTTCTCTTCTGTTCTTCATGTTGTCCTGATTTGCCATTCATTTATGCTTTTGGAGGACAGAAAGAGGGGCTTCGGGTCTGGGATATAAGCACAGTCTCTTCAGGTAAAAAAACCTTTAGTTTTCCCACTTTTCTTGAATGAATTTTCTAAGGGCCAACACAAAATGTGTGACTTGAGTACAATAGGCAGATAGCAAAGACAGATCCAGTATCTATCTGCTGCTGTAGTCTGCTTAGGAAATTGAGAGGGTCAAGTATAATTTGGAAGTGTTCATGTTCATAAATAAATTTTGTCTTCACACTTTAAATGTGGATCATTTTTAAAATACCCTATTATCTTTATGACAAAATTTGAATCTTAAAATTGAAAGATAGTGTGGGAAAGCTGGAAGGAAATACAGCCCGGTCTCAAAGAACTGCCCCACCCCCACCCCCTTGAGTTACCAATGCGAATAAATCTCTGCCTTTTCTCAACTATTTTTTGCAAAACCCAGCTTTCAAAAGGGGGCCACCACCCTCCCTTCAGGAGGGTGCTTATTTATTACTGAGGCAGTCTGGTGTGTCCTCCTTTACACATGAAGGATATATGTCCACTCTCTGATTCATGAATTCTCCCATGTAGAAGTGTCCTGTGATTTCTCTCTGGATTATTCTGATTTGTTTACATCTGAAGGGTCCTAAATCTAGAATGTTTTATGCTGGTAATGATGCAGAGAAAAGTGAAAGAAAATAGGAAACAGAAGGAGAGTAAGGGAAGAATGGAGTTACCACTGGTAAAATGGGACATCTACTATCAAGGAGGGTTAGACACATCAAGAACAGGCAAAGGAATTTAAGTACAAAAATAAATTGGACTACTTTAAAATTAAAACTTGATTGACTTTATTCAGAACATTAACTCTGACTTCTGAGTTGGTTCTTTACTTTCCCCTTTATAAAGTGTTATTTAAATATATTTTCATAGACAAAATTTCCACCCCACATTACTCATATCTATATTTTAGTCTTTTTATATGACAGACTTAATTTCCTGATCTGCTAGTTCATTAACTTTTTTCTGTGTTTTAGTAAATGAAGCATTTGGAAGACGAGAGAGACTTGTTCTGGGCAATGCAAGAAATTCATATGTTAGCGGCCCTTTCGGGAGCAGGAGTGCAGACACACCAATGGAGTCTTAACGAAGATCAGATAATTTCCTGTTTTGTTCACTTTAATTGTTTTAAAAGGCCAGCCTGAAAATGTTCCATGTTTGTGCAGTCATGCAGAGGGACTACGAAACAATATCAGTTCCTGTTGCCTGCCACCCTGCAAGTACAGTGGCAGCACAGAGCCGTCTCGGTGCTCACCTTTAGAACTTATGGTGGTATAAGGCTCCTGTTGCATTTGAAATAGATAATAAAAAAGATTTTTTAAAAATAATTCCTTAAATATGCCATCAGTCACAGGTACTGTAGGTTTGCAAAACAGGTAAAAGTTTATAGAACTTTTAAAAGGGAAATATTCTCTAATCTGGAAAGATGAGTAAACCCACGCCTGGAAAGGTTGTGATTTGGCCAAGATTGCACAGTAGGCCTTGAACAGACTCAGGCACCCCAGAAACTGCACCTTCCTACTGACTGTTCTCAAGTTAATGGTCATGATTTAAAAGTGTTTTTACTGCTTAACCTTAGAGTTTGGTGTAATTAAAAGTGGCATGCCTTTTTTTTTTCCTAGCATGGTAGTCTGAGTTATCAAGAAGAGGCAGACTGTTCATCCATTCATTCATTCATGGAACATTGACTGCCTCTTCTGCACCTAGTGCTGTATGAGGCATCGGGAGATTTAGTGTGAACAAGAACAGTCCCAACTCTTAGCCTAATGGGGCAGTCTTAATTGCGATTAAGTAGTCCTTTTAAGCATGAGTTTTAGCATGTGGTGGAAATTAGTTTGATGTATGAAACCCAGTGCTAACTTGATAGAATGTAAGATAAGACCTGTCGGTTCATGAACCATTAACATTTCCTGTGTAATTCATGTAACTTCAATCATTTTAGGGTGAATGCTGTGGAATGTCGTTCCAAGCCAGATGCAGGTGTAAAGCTGCAGCAGCTTGGGTTTACCAAAATCTGTCTTGTCTAGAAAGGACAGTAGACTGAAAGATGGAGTGACTATTTTGTTTGTTTCTTCTGGTTGTTTTGATTTGGCTTTTAATTAGATATGAAAACAAGCCCAAGATCACTAAAAATAGTGACTGCTAGAGGGAGAACTCTGATAGGTATAAATGCAGTAGTTAATTTTCTCTCAGATTTGGTGTTGGTTTCCTCCTGTAAAGATTTGCTGTAAAAAATGCATCTTTCCTGGCTTTCAGCTCAGGGGAAAAGCCTCAGTTATGTATAAAAAGTAAAAAACTTTCACTGTTTTACCATAGATATGAGTCTGCCAAAACATATATGTATAATAAATAAGAATGCATATTGAGTACATGTCAAAAGTTAAAAATAGTAAAATTAGGTGTGACAGTTCTTCTTCTTCCTTGAAAGTACTAGGCCTGATGAATGCTAAGCAGGCAGAGCCAAGATCATGTGTCTCGGAAGCTATTGGTTAGAGTAGATCTGACTCACTAGAACTAGAATAATGCTGGTTTGGGCTTGAAGTTTTTGCTGAAACCCAGCACAGGCAGTGAGTGAGACACCTAAGTAAACAGGCAGCAGGGGTAGTCAAATCCTGGGGGTTGAGTAACAATGAGGATTCAAATCCAAGCCAGGCTTGTGAATAAAAAGGAGGCTCAGTTGTGCCATACTGACTGCAGAAAGTGTTTGCCATCACTTCCTACCATAGATCTGAGCTCAAAGATTTGTGACCCAGAGGGAATGCTCTATCTGACATGGAACATGGGGGAACAAAATGCAACACTATTTCCATCTTTCATAGGTTCGTTGTGATTGGTGTTTCCATTAGGTAGCACGTGGAAAGGCTGTGGTCTTGTCAAAGTGATGTTGCAGCTAATTAAATCCTGTGTTCACATTCCCTGAGACTGGTAGTTTTATAAAGCAAAATGTCAATTTTTAGGGGGGTGGGGAGCATTTTACAGGTATAATCATGTGGCTTCAAATTGTTCCAGGACCCTAGCTACAACGCCAACCATTGAAAGTTGTTTTCAATAAAGACAATGTATTAAATGTATTGGATCCTTTTTTTGGCACGGGGAGGGGGGGGTCTTTTCAAGACAAATTAAAACAAAAAAAAATCAGAGCAAACATTCAGAATTCAGTTTCAATTTCTGACAGATTAGCTTATACTGCTCTCCCACTGAAAACAAGAAAAGCTGAACAAAATCCATCTTACATCCATTTGAAGTCGTTGGAGAGCTTCCAAGGCAGCCAGGCCTTGAGGGGCAAAGACCCTGGTAGTAGAGGAAGGCACAGAGAAGTGTCCTTAGCACTATGCTCATGTCTCTCAAGCATTTGCTGATTCTTAATATGCTAGGTGAGAAACTAAATTTTTTTTTAAAAAAGGTAGCTGAAAAGTATAGCAGAACATTCAGCAGTCTGACAACACTGAGAATACGAAAAAATCAAACATAATCTCAAGGAAGGACGTCTCAAAAAGCACCCCATGGACTTCCAGGAAGACGGTGGAGTGGGTGAGGCAGAGTGGGCTTCTCCTCCGTGAAGGAAACTAGAGAGGGGCCAGAGGGCGCCTGGGACCGCGGTTTTGGGGTATGAGCAGCCATAGAGGGACTTACATAGTATGTGGTGGGGATGTGTATGGAAAGGTGGAGAGACTGCACCTCGAGGGACAGGGTGAGTTTGTTCAGCTGGGACTGCCTCCCAGGGCTGATGATAGTGGCAAGATGGCAGCCGGGCAAGGGTGTGAGCAGTGGCTCTCCACTCAGGTACAACCACCTTAACAATTAACTGGGGAGATAATCCTTCACAGCCACACGGCTGGAAGCTCCCGTGAGAGAACCCAGGAGGCAGCAGATGACTATTGACTGCATTTACTATTCCCCCCACGAAATTCAAGGGGTGCACGGACAAGAAGCAGGGATAGGGGAGGGCACCACACAAAAGTACCAGGAGCCACTCCCATACCCCACAGACCCACAGGGTCATGGCAGGCAGGGAGCGGGCCACATTAGCACTGGAGGATGCCCTAGAGTAGCTTCCTTGCCAAACTGCACAGGGGCCATATCGCACCCCCAGGGCAGGCATTCCCCAGTACACACAGAGAACTGGTGCACTGATTGTATTCTCATTTAGACTCTGCCCAGCGCACAGATGAAGTTGGGGGAAAACTGGCTTGAGAGTAAGAGGTGGCTCAAAAGCACCATCTGCCGGTAAAACAGGAAAAGTGTACTCCAACAAGCTGTAGCTCTGCCAAATTATAAATGCTCAAATAATCCTACATTTCCCCAAATAATCTTAACCAAGATAAGCAAATGCCCTGAAGGCAACAGAAAATCATAAAAGACCTGAAGAAAGAAGATATGGACAAGCCAAACAAAGAAAAAGCTGGAAGAGAGAACAAAGTTTGGAGCAATTAAAAAAGTACAAGATGTCTAAAGACATAAAAGACATCAAGAAGACTCTAGAAGAGCATAAATAAAAATCCAAAAGTAATAGCAGATCTTATGGAAATAAAAGATACTGTTGATCAAGTTCAAAATACATGAAAGACAACAAATTTGAAGAGGCAGAAGAAAGGACAAGGGAACTAGAGGACAGCAAATGAATGCGAACACACAAAGGAACAAATGGTGGAAAAAAAATTTTTTAATGTGAAATGGGTCCCAGGAAAATCATGGATGACATGAAGCACAGAAATAAAATAATCACTGGTATCCAAGAAGGAGACGAGAAGAGTAAAGGGCTAGGAAGAAGATTTCAAGACATAGTTGTGGAAAACTTCCCAACTCTTCTAAACGACATAAATACACAAATCAAAGATGCCCAGCAAACTACAAATAGAATAAATCCAAATAAACCCACTCTGAGACATACACTGATTAGATTGTCAAATGCTGAAGAGAAGGAAGGTTCTGAAAGCAGCGAGAGAGAAGTGATTCGCCACATACAATGAAAACAACATAAGATAAAGTACCAACTACTCGGCGGGCACCACAGAGGTGAGAAGGCAGTGGTATGACATATTTAAGATTCTGAAAGAGAAAAATTGCCAGCCAAGAATTCCTTATCCAGCAAAGCTCTCCTTCAAAATTGAGGAAGAGTTTAAAATTTTGGCAGACAAACAAATGCTGAGAGAATTTGTTACCAAGAGACCTACCCTGCAAGAAGTACTAAAAGGAATTCTACCAGCTGAGATAAAAAGAGAGGTCTGTAGAAGGGCACAAAACTGAAGAGTATTATTAAGGGTAACTTGAAGGAATAAAAAAGAGAGAGGACAAAAATCTGACAATTGAAAAACCAAAGGATAACATAGCTGGTTCAAGAACTCCCTTTACAGTAATAACCTTGAATGGAAACGGATTAAACTCACCAATTAAAAGATACAGACTGGCAGAATGGATTAAAAAGTATGACCCAACCATATGCTGTTTACAAGAGACTCATCTTAGACCCTGTGATACGGAAACAAAGTGAAAGGATGGAAAACAAATATTCTATGCAAGCTACAACCAAAAGAAAGCAGGGGTAGCTATACTAATATCTACAAAATAAACATTAAATGAAAAGATGTCATAAGAGATAAAGGACACTATATATTAATAAAAAAGACAGTTTCACCAAGAAATAATAATAAGTGTTTATGCATCCAATCAGGGAGCTCCAAAGCACATGAGACAAACATTGGCTAAACTGAAGGGAGAAACAGACTAACAGGGAGACTTCAATACACCACTCTCTTCTATAGATAGAACAACTAGACAGGACCAATAAGGAAATTGAAACTAAACAAATACAATAAATGAATTAGACTTAACAGACATACATAGATCATTACATCTCAAAGTACCAGGATATACATTCTTCTCTAGTGCTCATGGAACATTCTTCAGGATAGATCATATGCTGACACAAAACAAGTCTTAATAAATTTTAAAAGATTGAAATTACTCAAAGCACATTCTCTGACCATCATGGAATGCAACTACAAATAAACAATTACCAAATAATCAGAGCTTTCACAAATACATGGAGGTGAAACAGCACACTCCTAAACAACCAGTAGGTCGAAGAAAAAATTGCAAGAGAAATAGGTAAATATGAAAATGAGAACACAATATTAAAACCTATGGGATGCAGCAAAGGCGGTGCTGAGAAGGAAATTTATAGCTCTAAATGCATACATCAAAAAGCAAAAGAGCTAAAACCAAAGACATAACTGAACAACTGATGAAGGCTACAGAATGATCAGTAAACTAATCCTAAACAAAGTAGAAGAAAACAAATAACAAAGATTAAAGCAGAAATAAATGAGCTAGAGAACCAAAACAAACAAACAAAAAACAATAGAACAAATAAAACCAAAAGTTGGTTCTTTGAGAAGATCAAGATTGATTGATCCTTAGCTAGACTGACAAAGTCAAAAAGAGAGAAGACCCAAATAAACAGAATCAGAAATGAGAGCAGGGTAATTACTATGTATCCTGAAGAATTTTTAAAAAATCATATGAGGATACTATGAACAACTGTATGCCAACAAGCTAGAAAATTTAAAGGAAATGGACAATTTCCTGGAAACACATGAACAACCTAGACTGACCCATGAAAAAATAGAAGACCTCAGCATAGCAATCACAAGCAAAGAGAATGAGTCATCAAAAATCTACCTACAAATAAAAACCCAGGGCCAGAAGGCTTCACAGGGGAATTTTACCAAACTTTCCAAAAAGAACCGACACCATTCTTGCTCAAACTCCTTCAAAAAGGAACACTACCTAACTCATTTTATGAAGCTAATATCACTCGAATACCAAAACCAGATAAAGATACTACAAAAAACGAAAACTATAAGCCAAGCTCCCTAATGAATACAGATGCAAAAATTCTCAACAAAATACTTGCAAATCAAATCCAAAGGCACATTAAAAGAATTACACACCACAACCAAGTGGGGTTCATTCCTGGCATGCAACATAAGAAAATCAATGTAATATACAGCACAGTAATAAATTGAAAGGGAAAAATCAAATGATCATCTTGATAGACACTGAAAAAAGCATTTGACAAAATTCAACATCCCTTTTAGGTAAAAGCACTTCAAAAGGTAGGAATTGAAGGAAACTTCCTCAATATGATAAATGGCATATATGAAAATCCCACAGCCAGCATACTACTCATTGTGAGAGACTGAAAGCATTCCCCCTAAGATTGGGAATGAGATATGGATGCCCACTATCACCACTATTAGTCAACATTGTGCTAGAAGTTCTAGCCACAGCAGTTTGCCAAGACAAAGAAATAAAAGGTATCCAAATGGAAAGAAAGAAGTAAAATTGTCATTATTTGCAGGTGTTATGATCTTATATTTAGAAAATTCTGAGAAATCAATGACAAAGCTACTTGAGCTAATAAATTCAGCAGAGTAATGGGATACAAGATTAATGCACATGAGTCAGTAATGTTCCTATACACTACTAACGATCTAACTGAAGTGGCAATCAAAAAAAAAAAAATCCATTCACAGTAATAACTAAAAAGTCAAGTACCTAGGAATAAATTTAACCAAGGATGTAAAAGACCACTACAAGAAAATTATAAATTGTTGCTAAAATAAATCAAAGGGGACCTGAAGAGATGGAAAGATATTCCATGTTCATGGATAGGAAGGCTAAACCTCCTTAAAATGTCAAGTCTACACAAACTGATGTACAGAGTCAATGCAACTCCAATCTAAAATTCCAACAACCTACTTTGCAGATATGGAAAAGCTAGTTATCAAATTTATTTGTAAGGGAAGGGGGCCTTGAATTGCCAAAAACATTCTAAAAAACAAGAACAAAGTGGGAGGACTTACACTTGCAGACTTTGAAGCCTACTATAAAGCCACAGTGGTCAAAACAGCATGGTATTGGCACAAAGATAGACATATTGATCAATGGAATCAAAATGAGAGTTCAGAAATAGACCCTAGATCTATGGTCAACTGATTTTTGATAAGGCCCCCAAACCCACTGTACTGGGACAGAATAGTCTCTTCAACAAATGGAGCTGGGAGAACTGGATATCAATATCCAAAAGAATGAAAGAGGACCCCTATCTCACACCTTATACAAAAATTAACTCAAAGTGGATCAAAGACCTCAATATAAGACAGAGCACAATAAAACTCTTAGAAGATAACATAGGGAAACATCTTCAAGACTTGTAATAGGAGGTAGTGTCTCAGATCTTACACGTAAAGCACAAGCAACAAAAGAAAAAAATAGATAAATGGGGACTCCTCAAAAGCAAAAGTTTCTGCGCCTCAAAAGACTTTGTCAAAAAGGTGAAGAGGCAACTCAATGGGAGAAAATATTTGGAAACTGTATATCTGATAATAGACTGATATCCTGCATTGTGCAGTTTGTATGTATTATGTCCCCCAAAATGCCATGTTCTTTAATGCAGTCTTGTGGGGGCAGACGTATTAGTGTTGATTAGGTTGGAATCCTTGGATTAGGCTGTTTCTATGGAGATGTGACCCACCCAACTGTGGGTAATACCTTTGATTAGATTACTTCCATGGAGAAGTGGCCCCGCTCTTTCAATGCGGGTCTTGATTTAATCACTGGAGTACTTTAAAAGAGCCACACATGGGTGAACTCATTGCCCTCCCCCCTCCATGGGATCTGACACCTAGGGGTGTAAATATCCCTGGCAATGTGGGATATGACTCCCGGGGATGAATCTGGACCTGACCTCTTGGGATTGAGAACATCTTCTTGACCAAAAGGGGGATGCAAAATGAAAGGAAATAAAGTTTCAGTGGCTGAGAAATTCTAAATGGAGCCAGGAGGTCACTCTGGTGGGCATTCTTATGCACTATATAGATAAGACTTTTTAGGTTTTAATGCATTGGAATAGCTAGAAATAAGTACCTGAAACTATCAAACTGCAACCCAGTAGCCCTGACTTGAAGACGACTGTATAGCAATGTAGCTTACAAGGGGTGACAGTGTGATTGTGAAAGCCCTGTTGATCACACCCCCTTTATCCAGTGAATGGATGGATGAGTAGAAAAAATAGGGACAAAAACTAAATGAAAAATAGGGTGGTGGGGGATGATTTGGGTGTTCTTTTTTACTTTCACTTTTTATTCTTTTTTTCACTTTTTCTGGTACAAGGAAAATGTTCAAAAAATAGATTGGGGTGATGAATGCATAACTATATGATGGTCTGTGAAAAACTGATTGCACACTTTGTATGACTGTATTCTATGTGAATATATCTCAATAAAATTGAATTTTAAAAGAGAGAGAGGGAGAGCCACACAGGCCCAGATGCTTGCTGACACTGATGCTTAGACATGCTTGGAGTTGCAGACCTCTGACATTAGCTGAAGCTTAGAGACGTTTTGGAGATGGCCATTGAAAGCAGACTTTTGCTGACACTTGAAGATACTAGCCCAGAATTTACCCCAAGAAGCAAAGCCTACAGACATTTTGGAGAACATCATTTTGAAACACAACCTGGGAGCAAGGAGACACCAGCCACATGCCTTCCAAGCTAACAGAGGTTTTCCGGACACCAATGGCCTTTCTCCAAATACCTTGGTTTGGACACTTTTACAGCTGTAGAACTGTAAATTTGTAACCAAATAAAACCCCTTCATAAAAGCCAATCCATTTCTGGTATTTTGCATAATGGCAGTATTAGCAAACTGGACCATGCATATATAAAGAAATCCTACATCTCAACAACAAAAGTACAAACAGCCCAATTATAAAAGGGACAAAATATATGAAAAGGCATTTTTCCAAAGAGGAAATACAAATTGCTAAAAAACATGTGAAAAAATGTTCATCTTCATTAGCTGTTAGGGAAATGCAAATCAAAACCACAATGAGACATCTCACACCAATAAGAATGGCTGCCATTAAACAAACAGTAAACAACAAACCCTGAAACAGATGTCAAGAAATTGGAACTCTTATTCATTGCTGGTGGGAACGTATAATGGTACAGCCACCGTGGAAGTTTGGTGGTTTCTCAGAAAACTAGATATCAAATTACCCTACAACCAAGCAATTCCACTTTTCAGTATACACCCAGAAGTTCTGAAAGCAGTGACATGAACAGACATCTGTACACCCAGGTTCACAGCAGTATTGCTCACAATTGCCAAGAGATGGAAGCAATCCAAGTGTCCAGATTGAAGGAAGAGAGTGCAGCTGGGAGTGATGTTTTGAAGAGGAGCAAGCTTGCTGGAGAGGAACGTCCTGGGAGAAAGCCGTTTTGAGGCCGGAGCTTTGGAGCAGATGCCAGCTGCCTTCCTAGCTAACAGAGGTTTTCCGGAGGCCATTGGCCATCCTCCGGTGAGGGTACCCGATTGCTGATGTGTTGCCTTGGACGCTTTATGGCCTTAAGACTGTAACTGTGTAGCGAAATAAATCCCCGTTTTATAAAAGCCAATCCATCTCTGGTGTTTTGCATTCTGCAGCATTAGCAAACTAGGACAGATTTTTTTTTTTTTTTTTAATCATCATTTTATTGAGATATATTCACATACCACGCAGTCATACAAAACAAATTGTACTTTCGATTGTTTACAGTACCATTACATAGTTGTACATTCATCACCTAAATCAATCCCTGACACCTTCATTAGCACACACACAAAAATAACAAGAATAATAATTAGAGTGAAAAAGAGCAATTGAAGTAAAAAAGAACACTGGGTACCTTTGTCTGTTTGTTTCCTTCCCCTACTTTTCTACACATCCATCCATAAACTAGACAAAGTGGAGTTTGGTCCTTATGGCATTCCCAATCCCACTGTCACCCCTCATAAGCTACATTTTTATATAACTGTCTTCGAGATTCATGGGTTCTGGGTTGTAGTTTGATAGTTTCAGGTATCCACCACCAGCTACCCCAATTCTTTAGAACCTAAAAAAGGTTGTCTAAAGTGTGCGTAAGAGTGCCCACCAGAGTGATCTCTCGGCTCGTTTTGGAATCTCTCTGCCACTGAAGCTTATTTCATTTCCTTTCACATCCCCCTTTTGGTCAAGAAGATGTTCTCCATCCTACGATGCCGGGTCTGCATTCCTCCCCGGGAGTCATATTCCACGTTGCCAGGGAGATTCACTTCCCTGGGTGTCTGATCCCACGTAGGGGGGAGGGCAGTGATTTCACCTTTCAAGTTGGCTTAGCCAGAGAGAGAGGGCCACATCTGAGCAACAAAGAGGCATTCAGGAGGAGACTCTTAGGCACAAATACAGGGAGGCCTAGCCTCTCCTTTGCAGCAACCGTCTTCCCAAGGGTAAAACTTATGGTAGAGGGCTCAACCCATCAAACCACCAGTCCCCTATGTCTGTGGTCATGTTAGCAACCATGGAGGTGGGGTAGGCGAATACCCCTGCATTCTCCACAGGCTCCTCAAGGGGGCACTACATCTTTTTTTTTCCTTGTTTTTCTTTTTTTTTTTTTTTTAACTTTCCCTTCTTTTTTTTTTTTTTTTTTTAATTCAGTTTTATTGAAATATATTCACAAACCATACAGTCATCCATGGTATACAATCAACTGTTCACAGTATGATCATATAGTTATGCGTTCATCACCACAATCTATTTCTGAACATTTTCCTTACATCAGAAAGAATCAGAATAAGAATAAAAAATAAAAGTGAAAAAAGAATACCCAAACCATCCCCCCATCCCACCCTATTTGTCATTTAGTTTTTACTCCCATTTTTCTACTGATTTTTTTTCAATTTTTTAACAGACAAGTGGATAAACAAAATGTGGTAAATACATACAATGGAATATTACACAGCAGTAAGAAGGAACAAGGTCCTGAAATATATGGCAACATGGATGAACCTTGAAGAGATAATACTGAGTGAAAGAAGTCAAACACAAAAGGAAAAATACTGTATGTTACCATTACTATGAACTCCCTGAACAATGTTAAATCAATATAATGTAAATATAATGTAAAATATTGGGGACTTGGAGATAGACAGGAGCTAGTGAAGGGAGAATGATAACCTAATATGTTCAGATATGTTAATAAGGGTGGATTTGAGTGTATGGGAATGGATAGGGATGATGATTATTTGTTAATGGGATTATAAGTATCAGAGTTGCATAGAAGATGAACAGGATTGAAAGGGGTTGTTTGAAGTCATGTATCTCACAGATAAGCACTACAAATATAGATAGGTGCTTACATGATATATTTCTAAGGTATGATACTAGTACAGAGAATTGACAACAGAGTGGTATATCAGGAAAATCGACCTATTGCATAATAGGGACTATGATTAATAGGAATACCTTACTAGTACCACACAAATACTAAGGACCAATAATTACGTGCTGCTAAGAGCTATGGGGTATTTTGGGTCATCAGAATTGTTTAAAATGGTGAGTGATAAGGATTGTACAAGAAAGTGATGATAATGTGAGATACTGATTGATTATCATGGACAAAACATATGCTGTGAGAATTTAGGGACCCCCTACTTTATAAGTCAAGCCCTCGATCTTGAGGTTTGCCTAGGAGTCACCTCCAGAGAACCTCTTTTGTTGCTCAAATGTGGACTTTCTCTCTCTAAGCCCAACTCTGCAAATAAATTCATCACCCTCCCCCTGACGTGGGACAGGACACACACACACAGACACACACCAAAGTGAGTGAATCTCCCTGGGATAAGGATTCTGGAAAGAAGTCTGACCCTGGCATCGAGGGGTTGAGAATGCCTTTTTGACCAAAGAAGGAAAAGAAAGGCAACAAAACAATGTTTTAGTGGCTAAGAGATTTCAAATAGAGTCGAGAGGCTGTCCTGGAGGTTACTCCTATGCAAGCTTCACCTAGATATCCCAAATGGCCACGTATGATAAGCCCAAGTCAATAGTAGTCCTGAAAACCCTAAAGAATATCCAGGTCCCTGAGACTATAAAAAGTTACACTCACTAAGTTTATTCTTCAGGAACTTAAATCCTCCAGAGAGCTCCTATGCCAGCTAAGTCCCAGAACCCAGAGGCAATAGCCTCTTCAAGAACATCAACCAGTTGCATCCCCTTTTCCCATAATACCAACACCTGTTTTCAGCAGGAACAAGTTGGGGTGGTCACTGCCTAGACATCCCTGAAGATCAGTAACATGATTAAACTAGAGGAAGGGTTAGCAACAGACAAGATAGAATTTAACAAAAGATTATGAATACTGAATCTCTATATAATTTTATTTTCTTAGTTGCTAGGGTATTAAAATAGCTAGAAGGAAATAACTGAAGTGGTGGAACTGTAACCCATCACGTTCTTTGAAGTTTGCTATATAGGTTCTTCTTAAATTGTAAAGTTACCACCTTCTTGTATATATGTTATATTCCACAATAAGGAAATAAGTGAAACTATGGTACTGTATTCCATAACATTCTTGGAAATTTCCTATATAACTCCTTGTTAAATTGTACTATGAAAGTTATCACCTTTTTGCATATATATTTCACAATAAGAAAATAACTGAAACTGGGGAATTGTAACCCATAACATTCTTGGAAATGTGCTCTCTAACTACTTGTTAAATTGCACTTGGAAATTTATCTATGTCTATATGTTATATTCCACAATTTTAAAAAACAAAACAAAAAACACCACCCCAGGCTCTCAGTTATGACCTCTGGAAGACTACAGCATAACTAGAGATAGAGCCAGCTTTATGAAATCCAAAGCCCAGTCTGGAGTAAGCTTAATTCTCGAATGGCTTGAGGTGTCCCTGCTTCAGCTGTCTGCCAGGGAATAGGGTGAATCCTCTGGAAAAGAATAATTTCATCCACAAGTTCTACAATTTTTCATTCACAATGTCCAGGATTCCATTAAAAATTACCAAGCATACTAAGAAATGACCAAGAGATGAACAGACCCACAGGAAATTCACTTATTGGACTTATACTGGACTCGGACATTAAAATAGCTAGGATGAATACAACTGTGGTGGTTTGGAGGTATGTACCCCCAGAAAAACATGTTCTTAAACTTAATCTATTCCTGCGGGTATGAACCCATTGTAAGTAGGACCTTTTGATAAGATTACTTCAGTTAATGTGTGGCCCACCTCAGTCAGAATGGTTCTTAAGCCTATTTCTGGAGTCCTTTATAAGCAGAGTGAAATTCAGATGGAGAAAGCCAGGGAAAGCAAGAACCTGCAGGTCAGTGGAACCCAGAGGAGAAGTGAGAGGCTGGCAGAGGCTGCCATGTGCATTGCCACGTGACAGAAGAGTGCAGGGCCAAGGAGGCCCAGGATGCTAGTCGACGGAAAGAAAGCATTACCATGATGATGACTTGATTTGGGCTTTTCCTAGCCTCAAAACCATGAGCCAATAAATTCCTATCGTTTAAGCCAACTCACTGCACGGTATTTGCTTTAGCTATGAGTAAAACAAGATCTGAGGAAAGAACTGGAATCTATAAAGAATTAAATGGTGATTCTGGAACTGAAAGATTAAATAGCTGAAATTGAGAATTTATTTAAAGTGCTGAAACAAAAAATTGCCAACCAAGAATTTTATATCTAGCAAGACTTTATTTCAAAAATGAAGGAGTCATAATGTCGGCACCCCTTTTCAGCACGAGAACATTGGAATGGGCATTGCCCAAATACCCCTGAAGGTTGAGAGATTGATCAAAGGAAAGGGAGTAGTTGTAACAGAGAAGTTAGGATTTAACAATGATTATCACTAGTGAATCACTGTATAGATATTTCTTTTTAGTTTTTAGTGTATTAGAACTTCCAGAAGAAAATACCTGAACTTGTTGAACTGCAACCCAGAATCCCAGATCTTTGATGATTGTGTAACTATACAGCTTTTATCTTGTGACTGTGTGATTGTAAAAAATGTGACTGATACCCCTTTATCTAGTCAATGTTACATGAGTAATAAAATAGAGACATGCATGGAGAAAAAAAAAAAAGTACCTAGAGATGGAATGCTAGAGAAGGGGGAGCGATTGCCTAATATGTACAGAATTGTTAACTAGGTTGAACTTAAATGTTTGGGAATGGATAGAGGTGATGGTAGCTAGTTCTTGGGATTATAAGAAATAGTAATGTAAGTAAATTTGTTTGAAAGTGGTTGTTTAAAGTCATGTATGTATATTGCATGCATCTTGCATGAACCACTACAAATGTAAAACAAAAAAAGATAGAGGGGTTTATGGGAAAAAACATAGCTTTTGCAAGCTGTGAACTACAGCTAACAGTAATATTTTAATATTCTTTCATCAACAGCAACAAATATACTCCACCAGTACTATGGGTCAACAATGGGGGAATCAAGGGTATTTGGGTTTTATTTTTTTATTCTTGTTTCATTTCTGGTGTAATGAAAATGTTCTAAAATCGATCATGGGGATGCATGCACAGCTATGTGATGGTATAGTGAGTCAGTGATTGTATACTTTGGATGGTTTGTGTATTGTGTGAATATACCTCAATAAAATTGAAAAAAAATATACAGGATTCCCATACACCACCCTACCACAAACACCTTGCATTGGTGTCGACTGTTTGTTACAATTAATGAAATCACATTTTTATAATCATACCGTTAACTATAGTCCATAGTTTAACTTCGGGTTCACTGTTTGTGTAGTGTAGTTCCATGGATTTATTTTTATTCTGTTCCCATATATACAATCTTACATTTCCCCTTTTAATGACATTCAGATATGTATTTCAATGCTGTTGAAACCTTAAGCTTTTAATAAAATAAATGTAATAGAATAAATAAAGAGGAGAGTTAAGACATTCCCAGATAAGCAAAAGCCAAGGCAGTTCATTATCACTAGACCTGCATGACAAAGCAATGCTAAAGGAAGTTCTTCACATTGAAAGGAAAGCACACTAGACAATAGATCAAAGTGGTTTATAAAGAAATTAAGGCCTCTGGTAAAGGTAACCATATGTGTAATTATAAATGCCAGTACTATTGTATTTTTTGGTATGTAACTCCACTTCTTACACATGCTAAAATGCAAATCACAGTCATGATAAATATGGTTTTGGACATAAAAGGTACAAAGATACAATTTGTAACAAGTACAAAAAAAAAGAGGGAGGATCAAGGGGTGGAGGAACAAACAGCATACGTGTGTGCTAAGAATGACTCTCAATCCCTACAACAGAAGTGAGCTTCCAAGATGCCACAGCACCTTTTGTGATTGGGATGCTACCTGCCACATCAGAAAGCCTCCATCTGCATGGCCACCGGGCCCCTGGTAAGATCCACACCTACACGTGGATGCCTCGGGCCCTGCTTCTCTCTCCCACGTAACTCAATTCTGAATCAAAGTCTCACATGAGTACATCTGATTCCTGGAGGAAGCTTTGTTTTAGTTGGAATCTAAGCTCTAAAGGAATCTTGGAAACAGTTTTTAGCTCTCCAGACTGCAGTACAGGAACGAATGATAAAAAGGGATTGTCAATCTATTGTGTTTGCTTTGTACAACTGATGTAGATATGTATAAATCAATATAGATGTCTTGGAGATATTTCTGTTAGTCCACATGGATTTGCCTCATCCTTTTTAATGGCAGTATTGCATTGCATTGCTTGGTATGGATGTACCATAATTTAGTTAACATTTCCTTTCTGGTGGACACAAGGTTTTTCTTCCAGTTTTCACTGTTAAAAATCCTGGTATATTCTTCCATCCTCACTCACCACACACCATGATAAAGGACTGTGATTCTGTACATAACTCTGTATATGTGTGAGTATTTCCATAGCATAAGTAGATTCTAGAAGTGGAATCTCTAGATCAGAGCATATTTTTCTATTTTTTTATATTGCTGAATGGCTTTTACCAATTAGTCCTCTCCACTAAAGAGTATCCTTTCTGCAGCCCTAGGTTAACAATGGCATTATCGGTCTTTTAACTCTTTACCACCTTATGGGAAAAAAATAATAAAACACCAATGTAATTGCACTTTCTTAATAACTGGTGAGGTTGAGCATGTTTTCATGTTTTTTTGTCCATTTGTATTTCTTCCTTTATGGCTTGCCTGTTTATATATCTTGCTTATTGTTTTGTGCTTTTAAAAATTGATTTGTCATCACTTTTATATTCCACATATTAATCATGTTTTCCTCCAGTATGTCAGTTGTCTCTTAATTTTGGCTGAGTTTAGTTTCTCAATTTTCTGTAGTTATATCTGTCCTTCTCTTCCTTATAGCTTTTTAAAACACTTGGTAGATTTTGTATGTATATATTTAGCTCGTTAAATCATCTGGAATTTATTTTTGTATAGTCTGAGGTAAAAGTATAATTTAAGATTTTTTCCAAATGGGTAACTAATTGTCCCAATACCATTTACTTAACAGTTTATTCTTTCCCCACTTATTGAAATGTCAACTTTATAATATACAATTTATCTAAGTCTATACATCTTATTCTGGACTTTCTATTCTGTTCCACTGATATCTGTTTCCTGTGCTAATACTAATTATTTTCATTACTGTAGCCTTAGGGTAAATTTTGGTTTCCAGTAGGACAAGTTCTCCACATAATTCAACTTTTCTAAAAAATTTTGTGGCTATTCTTTTGTGCTTTCTTTTTTCAGATGAACTTGAGCTTATCAAGCACCATAAAAATCCCTTGAGATATTGAATGGCATTTCACTGAATTTACAGTTTTTGAGAAACTTATCCATTGTACACCATTGAGTATTTCCTTTTAGGTTGATTTATTCTGCTGCTATTTTATAATTTTCAATGAGGTTTTATTTTCTTTTTTATAAACTTTGCCAGTTTATATGGCACTAATATGAACAGGACACTTTCTCATTATATTTTGTAATTGGCTATTCCTAACATATAGAATAGCTGTTAACATTTTTATGCTCTCTTTGTACTGCACACATTATTAAACTTTCTCATTAGTTCTTATGGTTTTTCAGTTGATTTTCTTGACAGATAATAATACTGTCTGCAAAAAAAAAGTTTGTTTCTTCCTTTCTAGAATGTCTACCACACACACACACAAACACACACACATACACGTCTCTTTTTTTTTTAATCTTATTTCATTGGGATCTCTAATACAACATGGAACAGGCAGTTGTGAAAGAGGACAACACTGTCAGGACCTTTTATGGGAATATGTCTAATAGTTTACTACTTGGTGTATTATTTGCTTTGTTTCTGATAGAAACAATATTTCTTCAAATGCTTTTCCTTCTATAAGGAACATGTATCTCTTTTTCTTTGGCCAATTTTCATGCATTCTTCAAAGCTCAGCTTAAATATCATGTCCTCTGCTAAACCTCCCCATCCCCAGCCAATTATATTAGATGCTCCAACATAATTTGCATTTAATCTTTATTTTGTAATTGCTTGTTTAATATTCTCCCTCATTAGACTTAGTATGAAGCAGTATGATTCTGCTCTATTTTGTGTTATAAAAATTCAGCTAAATGGGATGCCTTGCCATTTGGTATTTTTTGAATGACTTTTCCCAGCATTCACAGCAAGTTAACCATACATTCATTGTCTCAGGACATTTCTCAAATCTTGATCAATAAAAAGAATTTGATTAGAAAACTACCAAGATGAAAGTTCTGAGTCCCCCAAGTTAAAAGACTTCCATAATCATAGTAATTACCAGTATGTGGAACTAGGAGACCTGTATCCTACAACTTATTAACTGCGTTAACTTAACTAACAACCTAATTTTGTGACTCTCTGTGGCTCCAGTAAAATGAGGATATTAAAATTTATCTTCAACTTACAAAGTTGTTACTGTATAGATAAAATATTTAACACAGTTTGGGGACTTAATACACTTGAGTTCTGGACCCTTCTTTCCAGTGGTAGCTTCTGGGCTTGAAATTGGATTTCCTGGTGACAAGCCATTATTTTTCTTTATATAGGCTTCTTCTCCCCTTTGAGTCTAACATGTTCCTTTCCCAAAGAAGACACAAATATATGCTGAATGAATGAACCATTCTGCTTTTCTCTTGCCATGAGACACACTATTTGCATGTTGGGAATTTCAGATGCAAAAATAACCTGGCTTGCTGTCATTTTGCTATAGCATATCTGGGTCAGGCATCTGGAAAAAGTCCCTAACAGAATATCATGTTATCCCCCCCACTTTTGAATAATTCATTTTCCTTGCTGAGTGCCAGTTGTCTCTAACCAATTAAGAGCAATGGAACACAAAGGTGTTACCTGCTTATGAAAAATGGATTTCACAGCCTCAGTGCAAATATGCAATTACTACTGGTAGCAGCATGATGCACCCTGAAATGAAATGTCATAAACCAACAACAGAAGCAAAATGACTGGAAGAGCCCACTGGAGGAGAAATGTACACATTAAAAAAAAAAAAAAAAAAAAAAAAAAAGCTCCAGGAGGCAGATCACTGAACATGAAATGCAGAAAACCTTAATTTTTCTGAACTTCTTTTTCAACATCTATAAAATGGGAGTAAAACCTACTTTTATAATATAGACTAAACAAATGTTAAATTAAAATATACTGCCACTATCACAGACTACTGCTGTAAGGAAATGTCACAAGTGTCCTAGACCATGCTAGCTAAGAAGAGCTGCAAGTCATGTCTGTTGACCATTCAAGAAATAAGTATCTTTCTCTTTAAGTGATTTCCTCTCCCCGTTCTGGCTACTGGCTGATCTTGGTTTTGACCTCTCCCAAAGTCTCTCTCCAACTTGTGCCTCAGTAACTATATAGCAGCATAAAAAGTTGTGTTGGGATGGGTATGTGGGAGTAGCACACTGAGAAACAGAAAACACAAAGACCAAAGTGTACTTTCCATGTGCTCCCTAATTAATGTATATAAACATTCATTAACTAAATGGGATAGTTTAGATCTTGCATGATTTCTTTTAAAGGCTTTTAGCTTGGATATATTTCACGGTAAGTTTCAATTTTAACCAGGCTTCTAATGAAGAATCAGTAAAGCAGGATGGTTAGTCACGGACTTGTATTTAAATCTTGGCTCTGCCACTTATTAGCCGTGACCTTAACCTCTCTACACCTCCATCTCTTCTTATGTAAAGTAGGGATGACCATAGGTCTACCGTGCAGCAATGTGTTAGTACTTGTAAAGCATTAGAACAATGCCTGCCGGAAGTGCGTGCTTTCATTACATTAAAATTAAAAACAGCTATTTGGTTTTTAAGCTCTTTAGGTAATTCAGCTGCAGGGACTGGTCTTAGCACTGCAAGATTTTGACTATCCAGAGGGCAGGGGTAGAATCTTAAATCATTTTTGTTTCCCTTACAACACCTGAAACTGTGTGGGTACTTAATGGTTTTGGAAAAGGTTTTCCTTGTCTGAGGATGACACAGGCCTAGTGCCTAGTGACCATTCAAGCATGTTTATGCAAAAACCTAAAGAACAAAACAATAGTTGAAGCGCCAGTCCATCCCTTTCAGGAATACAGAAATCTGCCACTGGCGATGTATACCACTACAAATTGTTACTGCCTTTTGTGTTGCTCATGGTAATTTGTAAGAATGAAGTTAAATTATAATCACTATTCTGAAAGCCACTCCTCTTGAAGCAGTCATTATAAAGAGGGTACACCTGGTTGGACAGTAAGCACTTGGGTACATGCAGATATGTCTTTTGGGGATGCCTCTAGGATGCAGTTTGGTGACAGATAACGTAAGGTTACATACTTGAGATGCTGACAGCCTCTGGCATGGTTATTACTTCTCAGGAAACAGGTAGAGTGTTTACTAGGAAGTGTGTATATGTCAGTCTGAAAAGGCTGGAGACTCGTTCCTGTCTCCCCTCCCCTCTGTGGCCGAGGACCCCTGCTGTGCACACATGCAGGGACCATAAACTCACCCTTAAAGATAGGAAACACCAAGAACAAGAACACTGCAAACCAGTTTCCAGACTTGGCCTTGAAAATGGAAATTTCACTTTTACTTGTATTATTAAAATCTGGGGCTTCTTGGATCATCTATAGCCTTTTTTGTAGGATAGAAATCTATGCTGGGCTAATATGAAACTGAATATTAGCTAAAGTTGTTTCCTATGTGTCAAGTACTGTGGTCAAGGCTTCATGTGTTAATATGTAAAAGACATTATGAAATGGGAACTCCTACCATTCCGTATTCACAGATAAGCAAACGGAGGCAGAGAGGCAGAGAACTTGCGTAACTTGGTCAGTCAGAACCATCTCGTGACAAAGTCCAGATTAGAGACCCATCAGCAGGGGTCCAGAGGCCACACTCATATCCTGCCTCTCAGTGGCTGTTTATCCAACAGCAGCTACCTATGAGGCTGCCTGCAACAGGCAGAGAACACAAGGGGTAAAGCCTTGTCAACAGAGCAGTTAATTTACTCATCTTGTGAGAATGACTAAAAATTGTCATTTAAGTCTGAGATAAAAAAAGTGGAAGAGACAACTGTAATGAATAACAGCAGCTGCTTTCTTACTTAAGCTGTTTTCCAGTTTTTCTGTTTTCATCTTTCTTTTTTTTTCTTCTTAACATTACACTTAACTATATCGGGCAGAATTCCAACCAGTGTTAGGAACTGAGAGACTTGAACCTAGCCAGTGCTGCTGAGATAGAGGAGAAAAGCAGCTTGTTGCTCCAGCACGTTTCCTGAGAAGAGAATAGCCTGACACCAGGTTGCATGACCCAGATTCAGGTGTCATCCTGAACCACCCCCTCCATGCTTTACCCCTTCCCCACAACTGCAGACCAGCCATGTTTCCACAGTTCTCCAAGGAAGTGGCAAAGCCACAGCACTATCCAAGGGGAAAAGGGATGGGAGAGCTGGAAACACAGGAAGAATAGCTGGTCTAAGACCTATTAGGTGGAAACATGTTAAGAGTATGATCTCAAAGCTACAACACTTAGGGAGTGCGTCCTCCCTTTCTAACCTTAAGAGAAATTCAAGTTGTACCCGACTTTCTCCTAAGATTCATTCATCTTCCTCCACAAAACAGATTAAAAAGAATCCTGTATTTTAAAAAGTTTTTATTTTAATCCTTCTTAGAGGAATACAGATTTGAATGAAATACATTCATTTCATAAATACATTAGCAGCAAAACCTTCCCACCAGAGTCCTCTCTGCTCCTGCCCAGAGGTTGTGCCTTAGAGCAGGGAGCTGTTCCATCAGCCCTGCCAACTTGAGGATGTGTCTGCTTCTTGCTGAAAGTGGGATATGCACAAGAGACACAACGACCAGGTGGGTGGATGAATTAACTAGAACCCTGAAAAAGGCCCAGGTGGTAACCTATTAAGCCTTAACCTTCTAAATTATTTGGCACCCATCATACTTAATTGGTGAGATCCACCATTGTAGAGACAACCTTGCAACCTTGCAAACCTTGCAAACCTTGCAAATGCACCAATGTGTCCAAAGTCATCTGTTGTCCTAAAAGTGGGCAACATTTTCAATGGTTTTCATAGGTTAAGCCAAAAAAAATATTAGACTGTTCTCTTCCCTTCTATGGCCTGGGGTGCTGCTTTGTCGTGGACTGGCATACACCTGTCTGTTGTTAGGAGATAATCCATTAGGCATTATTTGGGCTCTGTACAGCTAACTCCAGGTCCTTTTTGTCTGAGTGGTTGGGGGTTTTATTGGAGACAAAGACATGTCTAAACCTATAAAATTTTCCAAGTAACAATAAACAAATAACTCACTCGATTCCTTCAAAGCTAGTTTCTTGGGTAGTAGGCCAGGTGTCTCTCCTTTTCTCCTATCACTGCCCGATGCCTGGCTGCTCTTTTTTGATTTGCCTTCTACGTGCCTGCTGGAAATCTGGGAAGCAAGATCTACCCTAAAACCCAGATGAGCTCTGGTGTCGGAATGAACTGTTGTCAAGCTAGGTAGCCATGAGAGGCTGAAACAGGAACTGCTTGTAACTTGTCAGCTGCAGTCAAAGGAAGAAACTTACACTGCTGTGTTCCAATCCATTCTGTCATGAATATGTTACAGTACTCCGCATAAAATAATATTAACACCCCGAGCACAATCAGCAAGTGGGATGGCTGTGAGGCAGGGACCAAGTTACAGCATTAAATCATAAGGCTGAGAGGAGAACAGCGTAATGCAGGAACTCAAAATAAATCTGATTTACTTGTTTTGATAGAAGGCAGCTTTGACTCAGGTATAAATTCATCTCCCAGACTATCATGCAAGTAGGAACAGACCTCAAAAGTTGACACTCTCCTCACCAAACATCACTTAAAACTAGGAAACATGCTCTCTTTCCTCCATTTGTTTAAGTGTTTTCATTAGGATACTTTCTCTATAAGTGCTTTATCCATTCCATTTAGTCTGTTTTGACTACTGGATGGAAGGAAATAAGCAACCATTTTATATAAAAACCATTGTAGTGGATAACCGGTTATACGTGTTTTCTACTTTTGCATTTTCCATCCAAAATAGTTTTTCTCTTCCTCTTATTTATGTGCAGAGAGAGACTCCTCGGCTGAATACACAGCACTGTTAATTCTACAGTCCTCTGTCCCCAGAGAGTCTACTAATTCTTCCTCCTCTGAGTCCTCTTCCTCCTCCTCCTCCTGAGCTGATGAACTGGAGATGGGCCCTTTGCAGGTTTTCAGGTGGCGAGTGAGATGGTACTTGGTTAGATAAGCCTTGGTACATTTTTCACAGACATAATCCCGTTTTCCTTCATGAGAATTGAGATGCTTCTTTAAGTGATTGGTTCTCAAGAACAGCTTATCACACTTGGGACACTTGATCTGACGTTCTCTATGAGGAACACAAGAAAGAACATTTATTTGGGGGTGCAAATAACAACTGAGGCACCTACTTATTCTTCACAACTTCAGGCCTTTGTCAGAGCAGCTCTACCCTTCTAGAATCAGACTTTTTTTCTGTAAGAGAAATATCACATGAAGAGTCATAAAACATATGTATAGTTTAAAGAACTAGAAAGCAAACACTTGTGACAGCACCACCCAGAGTAAGGGAGAGAACATTTCCTGCACCCCACAAATCCCTTCCTTCTCATAAAAAGTATCCATTAACTTGACTTCTGTTGTAACTGTCTTGATTTTCTCTCCTTTTTCCACTCAATGCGATGTTTGTGAGATTCATTCAAGTTGCTATATCAGTAATTTGTTCCCTTTCACTGCTGTATACCATCTAGAAACATACCACATTATCTATGGTATTGGATGTGTCTGTTGCTAATGGACATCTAGATGGTTTCCAGTTTTGAGTGATCACAGGCAAGACTGCTATGACTATTTCTATGTTATCTACTGGTCTACATGTGTACAAGTTTCTCTAGGGCACACACCCCGAAGTGGTACAGTTGGGTCAATGAATATGCACATCTTCAATTTTACCAGAGAATGTCAAACTGTTTTCCAAGTTGATCTGCCAATTGTCACATCCATCAGCAGCCATGTGAGAGTTCCTGCTGCTCCACATTCTCACCAACAACTGAAGGACTCAAATTTGGAAATTTTTGCCAATTGAGCAGTACATAATGGTATCTCACTGTGTTTCTAATTTGTATTTTCCCGATTACTACTTTTATGAAATTGCCATTTCTTTCTCCTAGACCAGTCGTTCTCAACCCAGGGGCGATTTTGCCCCCAGGGAATATTTAGCAATGTCTAGAGGCATTTTTGATTGTCACAGCAGGGGTAGGGTGCTAATGGCATCTAACAGGTAGAAGCCAAAGATTAACCATCCTACAAGGCACAGGGCAGCCCCCACAACAAGGAATTATCAAGCTCAAAATGTTAATAGTGTTCAGGTTTGAGTAACCCTGGCCTAGACATTTTAAGGTACAAAGAACCTCAGAGATCATATGGACCAGATAATTTCAAATTTGCCATTTTGAACAGCTGAACCCTATGTTTCAACACAAACCCAATATATGAAACAGATAAAAAGGAGTTAAAATGCTCAGAGGAGTAGTAGTGAAAGGAGTTCTGAAGCCCGGCTTCCTGAGCATCTCCATCACCCTATATTAGTGGAAGATGGCCCGGATGGATTCTGTGGAGCGCTGGGAGTTCTCTTGAGCAGCTTTAAAACCACCAATCTAATCCAACATTTCATTTTGCAGATCAGAAACTCTTGTGTGCATGAAAATGAAGTAGCCTGCCCAAGGCCACAACAAAGCCCAAATTAGAAGTCTGATCTCAGATTTATCTCTTTGTTCAATGGTTTTTATCCATCCATTCAACACACATTTACTGTGTGCCTAATATCTGATAGGTACTGTTCTAGATGCTAGGGCTACAGGATCTGGATAAACTAAATCCCTGCCTTCATGGAGCTTACCTTCTAGAAGAGAAGTTACACCAAAAAAAAAAAATGAAAGATACAACATGGATGTCAAGTAGTAATAAGCACTATTAAAAAATTACAGTCAGGTAAGAGTAATGAGGTCAAGGAAGGCTATGCTGAAGAGATGACATTTGAACAGAAACCTGAATGAAGTGAAGGAAAAAGACTTGCAGGAATCTTTGCGGGAGGGTGGTGTGGGGGTTTGGGTGGGTGGATTCCTAGGCAGAGGGAGTACAATGCAAAGGCCCTGTGACTGGAGTGTTTAACATGTCTAAGAATTAGCAACGGGAAAGCCAGTGTGGCTAAGGCAGACAAGGTAAGGCTTCTAATCCAACTGTGCAAGAAGCCACTGGAGAATTATGAGTGGAGAAGAGCAAGATCTGACCTGTATTTTAGACAGATCACTCTGGCCTCTATAGACAGGATACAGTGTGTTCCTGTGTGTGCACCAGTTTGTGTATATTTGGCTAAAGGATGGATGAGAAGAAATAAGAGCAAGAGCAGGGAAGCCATCTGGGAGATTATTCAAGGGGTCCATGTAAGAGATGGTAGTGGTTTGGATTAGGTGATTGTGTTAAATGAGTGAAGGAATTAAAGGGTGAGTTAAGGATGACTCCAAGGTGGAGTGAATGGTGGTACCATTTACTGAGTTGGCAAACACTGGGGGAAAGTCAAGTTTGTGGGAATAATATTAACAGCTGAGTTTTGGGCATGTTAGTTTTGAACTCCCCAGTGGACATCCAAAGCATCAGAGATGCTGAGTGAAAGGATGGATATATGGGGCTGGAGATGTAAATCATAACGATGACATCTAAACCATGGGAATGAGGAGACCTAGGGAGTAAGTTCTTTCTCTCAAGTTCCTCTCTCTCAGAGGAAGGGCACAGTCAATTTCTGCCATACCTTACACTCTCGGGGGAACACTGTGGTAGAGAACTCCTGCCTTTGACTTTGGGGCTATGGCTGTTTTCTTTTTAAGCAGACAAAAAGAAAGAATGCCAGTGCTCTCATATCCACTTTGAAATGCCCAAAAGTAAAACTACAAACACCTGAAAATTTTACCAATGATCTCCATATGAAACCTAAAGTCTCATTCAAAAATATTTTGAGTGAAAAGTGTTTATCTGAATTACTTACACCAGCTTTAATTTTTGACAGTCTAAAAACATCTTGCTATCCCGTGGAAGGCTTGGCAAAGAGGCTTATTTTCTTTCCTCATCCTGACAGTCGGTTAGATTTGTTTTAAGAGAACTAAGTTTTCATTGGTCAATACCCGATAAAGCCAATTCTCATCCCAAGTAGAGACAGTTATACAACTAATCTCAAAATAATTTATATCACATTATGTTGTGACATGGCTGTAAAAAGCAATTGCAAATTTAGGCATTGTTTGAAGGAATAAAGAGTCAAGGTTCAGGAAAATAATGACTCCATTTTACTATATACTGAATTGATCGTATCTGGAACAGAGACAGGCAATTAGGAGACAGGAGGAAAAGCTGCAGAAAGTAGGGACATCCGGACTCCTGAAGAGGGTTTGGTGGAACATAATTACATAGCACCCAGGAGACTTTACCATGGCACTAAGGCAGCACACAGATGATGGGCTGCTGGTTCCAAGCCCCGCTGTTGGCAGGTTTGGCTGTATCACACAAAGGCTCACCTGAGAGACATCTAGGCTGCAGGGCAACTTACTGTGTGTGGATGAGCACATGCTGCTTGAGGTCCTGCCTCCGCATAAAAAGCTTGTCACAGAAATCACACTTTAGATTCTTCTCACCCGTGTGGATAACCATGTGGGACTCCAAATGAGCCTTCTGGGTGAAAGACTTGTCACACAAACTGCATCTGTAGTTCTTCTGACCTACACATTAACCCGAATTATCACACTGTGAAGGAATCAACCACTGCATTCTGAAGACTAAAAGGCACAGATATGAGTATGTGGCAGAGGCAAAAATAAAGCAGAACAGACTGGAGCTTCAATTACTAGGGCTGTCTACCCAGAACCACTCAGAGCCACTGAATTTATATTCTGCAATTTATATTCCAGAACTAAAATCTGACCTTCTAGAATTTCTTACCTAAAATATAAATTTTTAATGTTTATAGCTGATACATATATTAATAAAATATAGGGAAAAAAAACTCACAATACCAGCACACTACCTGAGTTATATAATGTGTATATACATTTAAAACAAAAAACACAAAAATTTATCAGTTCTAGTACTTACATGTAAGCAAACATTTTTACATAGTCACAAGCTACATTTTATAGTTTCATTTCTTTCTCTCTATTATATATATGACCTTATGAACCAGGGATGAAATAAAGTCCTTCCAAGAACTCAAAAATAAGATTACTCCAAGTCAGAGGATGACATAGTTTTTCTTAAAGGCTTTGTGGGCATATGATCACTGTTAGGACCTATCACAGCCAAAGATAATAGGTAAACAAGAGGGTGTGTCTGTGTTCCTAAAAAACTTTATTTATAAAAACACAGATGGTAGTTTGTTGATCCCTGAAAGTTTAAGTGAACCTAATAAAGGTCAGCCATTAGTAAAGTGGACCACCTGAACAGATGACAGAGAAAATGTGGGACTATCTAAGTCCAGTCCCCCAGATATTTCTAGGGACAGACTATCGCTTACACATTTTTACATCCCCAGTGCCTAGCATGAAGCCTGGTGCAGAGTATATACTCAATGAGCTGGAACAATTCAAGTGTCTAAGGTTTATGTTTAGGGAGGCACAATGGAAGATCCTTCATCTCTGAGGCATTCATTCATTCGACATATATTTACTGAGGGACTACAACATGAAGCACTCTTCTGGATGCTGCAGGACAGACTGACGAATAAAACTAAGTCCTTACTCTAGATTCTAGTGAAGGGAGATAGACAATAAACATGCAAACAAGTGAGCAAATAGGCTAAGATAGTTTCAGATACTGGTAAGTGTTGTAAATAAGATAAAATAGGGAAATGAAAGAGACAATAATGGGGAGATGCTTTAGAGGTCTCTCTGAGAAGCTACCTGACCTAAGAGCTGAATGATGAAGAGCTCTTCTTTTGAAGATGTGGTGAACAAATGACCCAGCCAAGAAAGCCAAAACTTCGTAGTCTATATTAAAAAATAAGTGCTAAAAGAGAAGGGTGGTATGCATGGTGTTTAAAAAATATAAATTCAAAAAAACAAAATTTTGGCAGCATTAGTGAGCAATGCACAAAGGAGAGAAATTGGCTCTGGTGGTGCCAGGGGGTGAGTGCTACTGGGAGGCTCAGGTGTTTATGTTTATCGTGATTCTACAGACTTCCCTTTGCTTTAATTCCAACCCCACTGGTCAACTTCCTGATAATCTGTATTTTCTCACTCAGCCACCTTCGAACCATGGAGAAGGTATCTGGAAATTAGAGAAACTTTGTAAGTCAAAGGAACCCCTCCGGGGAACCAGTTATCTCACTAATGTTCTACTGCCCAATGAAGTCCTGCTAACAGCCAGCTGGATTCGTCCTCTGACATCATCTCAACTCTACCTGCAATATTAATTATCTCTGCAAAGCCTTTACAAGGCAATTTCTAATCGATGCAAAAATTCCATTTTGATGATCCAATACAACTTACCAGTATGTATCTTGAGGTGAGTCCGCAGGTTGCTGGGGTCACTGAAAGCCTTGCTACAGAAGTCACACTTGTGGGGCTTCATGCCCATGTGACCCATAAAGTGGACATGAAGTTTGGAAGGAGAGATAAAAGCTTGGGGGCACATTGAGCACTTCCACTTCCTTTCTTTGCTGTGGCTTGGCCCATGGCTGCCGCCGTGGCCCTGGCTAGGAAGATGGTTATGGATGTGGCTGGTCAGGTGGGCTTTAAACTCTGTATAGGAACTGCACTCCTTGCCACAGTTACAGAGGTGCACATCTGGGTGTTCAGGAACACCTTAAAAAAAAAGAGATAACTCCATGTCTGAAAATATTTACATTTTAAAAAGTTGCTCTTGATATTAATAATTGCTGCTTGCAGTTCTCTTGCAGTTCTCACTTTTACCAAAATGTCCAGCTTGCCCACCACCTATAACACCGAAATGCTTTGTTCAGTGTTCTATTTCCACCATCCAGGTATACAAGAGTACACAGTAAAGATATTAGATTATAAGGCAGCTTTCCTTAGCAAACAACCTTTACATTTCGAAGCAGATGCAAATCTCAAGCATCACTTCTGATCATGACACAGTAAAAAGAGAAAGCCTATGCAGGTTAAATCAACTTCAAGGGGCTTTTTTATCCCCTATGAACTTGAATCTCAATGGAACCAGCTCAGAAAGTCACCTCGGGAACTTCATATTCTCCAAATCAAAGTCCCATTTCAATACTGCTTGGCCGTTAACATTCAGTTTATGAAGGGCCTCACAGATTTTAACACCTCCAATGTAGTGATAGTATCTTGCTTTTATATATACAAATGAGGTACATGATTTTACTTCAGATGACATGAAAATCACTACCAAAAAATTTATTACTCCCTATGCACTTTTACTATGCTAGATTCATAACAAACAGTTCTCACATTAACTTACCAATCTGCTGAGCATAATCCCGGCTATAATAAAAAAGCAGTTCATTTTCAGGAGGGATATCTTGTGAAGTACAGAAGTAGATTTTCCCATCATGGGGATAAGCCACCAAATTCTGCTCTTCCCGGTTCCTAAGTTGTCACATTTAATAGAAGAAGCCTATTAATTTTGGAACATATACGAAACACATCATAACCCCAAAATGAGCAAAATCCTATGTGAAAACTTAGTTATAACTTTTTTGGGGAGGGCAGGTCATTTCTGCAATTTCCTATCCCACTAGGAGGAACTGATACAGAAAAAATTCTTAGTACATTAGTTGATTAGCCTTATAGGCAGAAACACTGGAGTCTGTTATGGGGAGCAAGAAGACTAAATAAAACAAAGTCTTAAAAAAAAAAAGACTGAAATAGTCACCTATGACAAGGACATAGATGGACATAGATAGCTGAACAGGAATTAGCTCTAACAGCCTCGGGCAGAGACTAATAGCCAGGAAAAAATGAGGGCCCTCTCCTTGCAAATTCAATGATAACTGCATCATTTCTTAATGCACTGGTAAGTTGAATAAATGGTTCATAAAGAAAGGACAGTTTCTTGTGTTTTGATTTATAATAAACATTAGTCGACCCCTACGGGATGAAGACATCCAAACGCCTCAGGCCTTAAATAAATCCAGGTATCAATGTAATCTGGATTATTCTATTATTTTCCCCTACTTCATGCAAAACCTCCTGTTTGAAGTACACCTAACTATTTCCCTCAGACCAAGGTTACTCTTACCTGGCTTTACGCACAAACATCATCCAATTACATTCATTTTCATCAGCTGTAATGATGCAGAACTCTAGGACACCACTGTGGTAAATCTGCCAGTAGAAGACAAACATAAATGTCAAATGAACTGAGAGTAATACAAAGTCCTGCTAAATTTAGACTAGCAGTCAGTTCATTTACTGTGCAGTAGGTACCACCTCTCCTTGTCAGTGTGCAAATAAAAGTTGCCTTTTCCATCTGTTTGCCATTCCACGAGTCCCACCATTTCTAGCAATACAATAGGGACCATCAGAAACCTACAGTTATCGCCCAGAGTATAAGATGACTATGTTCTCAATTTTAACAGTTTGGCTTGACTGGAAAAGACAAAAGACCAGTCTACTTGTCTTTAGCACTTATCACATACTAGGCTAGAAAGACTGAATGAATCTCAAGGGCAGGGAAACATCCCTTCTAGTTATTTTTCTAATTGGACCCAGCATTCTTCTGTGTTCTATGTTGGATACCAAAATTAAAGTCCCAGTGCCAGAGTTACCTTACCTTTCCAAGCCTCACAAGACCCATTTTCCCCTCACTTCAACTTTGCAAGCATCATTCCCAATTCATTGATTGAGATTCTACATCAACACAAGTTAGAGGAATCTGTTCACTTCAAAACCTTGCATCTCTAGCCCCTCCCATTAAAAAGTAAAGATAGAATCTTAGCTTCTAATTCTACAATTGATTCCCAAGCTAAATATTTCAGGAATGTTTTAGATGATTACGAAAGAAGATTCTCATATAAATAAAGTACATGGTCTCAGCTGAAACAAGTAACTACAATGCAGAATCAATGAGTTATCTTATAAAATAGAGACTAAAATAGTTTATGCTAAATATCCAAGAGCTGGTGTTTTACATGTATTACAACTTGGTCACTAAGAATAGAAAAGACATAATATTAAATAAATGACTTGAGGGATGAATGGCACTGTTTGAATCCTGGCTAACTTCACTTTTAACTACTTCATAACAAAAACAGCCAAAAGTCACAGAAAAGTTTCGTAACACTGACCTTCCAGATATGGTTAACTGCCTTGTCTGTCCAATCTGCTACTTCCATGGAGTGACTCTGTTGGCCGATGAGAGGCCCAAAGCAAGTCCGCACAGGAATGGTTTCTCCAGCCCACACACCTATCAGTGGGAGGACACCAACTAAATAATCGGTGGTTTAAACAACTGATGGGATACAGAAAAGAGAGGTGCTTAACCCACGCAAACAATCTTCTTTTTGGTGTACCTAAGAACTACTGAAATTCCAGTGCTCCTGAAGGGCAGCTAAGCTTGTGGCTACTATCCTGTAAATATGTAAAATGTGATGAACAGATAAAATGGGGATCAGAAGAAATGTGAAACAAGCAGCAGTATCAGATATTCCTTCACCAAATTTTACACATAAGAAATCTGACCATGTCCATCAAATATGTTATTTTGGAGTTAATGCATAAAAGAATACAGATTATTCTACTTTAATATATAAATCAAACTTCTAAAATCTTTTGTGCTTAAAACTCTGTTCAGTATTATCTAAGCTGTTTAATGCTTTCAAATGACTCATGCCCAAGCTACAGCTGAAAGAATAAAGAATCTAATTTCATATTTTCAAAGAAATAGCCAGTAAGTCAGAAGGCATGCTGATTTCAAATATGGGTAAGTATACTCTGGCAGTCTACATTCCTTATATTCCTTTTTCTTAAGAAGTGTTAGACAATTTATAAACACTCAATCTCTCGTGATAAAAGATTATCAGTAGTCAATTTTCTATGTTTCTCCAAAAGAATCTAAGTTCAAGGAATGTTTTGTCATGACAATTGTTAGTGATGGTACAGCTAAGAAAAAAAAGTCAAATTTTCAAAGACCCAGGCCACGATTCTCTCCTTTATTCAACTCTGATTCTAAGAAATGGGAGGCTTCCCAATAAAGTTTTCGACTTGATACACTGCTATCACCACCAGACAAGACAAAGGATAACTCTTAAGCCATAAATTGACTGTTGGGTCAACCAAATAATCACTACATTATACAAAACCACTTTTACAACTCCACCCTAAAAAGGAAGAAGAGATTTGGTGGGGTTTTGTGGTTCCAAGGTTCTTACCAAGTTCTGCTCCCACAATGGACTGGCGGAGTACAAGCTGCTTTGGGAGAGAAAGCCTCGCTCTGCTCTCTATTGGAGTGTCAGGAACAAAAGTCACTGGTCCATGATCAGGGCAGTCTGAGGGATAGGCTCGGTCACAGAGGGTACACCCTAAGGATAGGAAAAGTGAGAGACACAAATGGGTTTAGAGCTAGCAGGCTAATCACCACCTGCTTTCTAAAATTTAAATTCTAATTACTAAACTGTAAGTAGTAAGAAACAAGATTCTAGTAGAAATACTCTGATCAGAGATCAACTTCCTACACTAAAATATATACCCACTCATATCTCTCTCTGGACAAGATGAGTATTTTGTTATTTTCATTCAACTGAATGAGTTCCTTATTCAGTGCCTAAAAGACTGATCAAAAAATAACACCACGTTAGCTCAATCAAGTGCATTATTTCTTATATTAAGTAGATAAGGAATATGTTTAGATGTGATACCTTAATATCCAACAGATTCCAATTCTGCTATAAGAGGAACCATAAGAGGAAGCAGAGCCAAAATACAGATGGCATTATAGGACAATGGAGTCAGAGCCAGCTGTACTGTTGTTCTCTTTTGCTTCACTTTATATAAACAAACTGGTGGATCAAGTTTTGATGACAGATTATTAAGACAAAAGAAAATCTGTAACCTGCTCTTTTGGAGAGGTGGAATAATCTTAATGACACTTGCTTAAAACTCTTAATTTCTTACTGCTCACATGGTCTTTATTTTTGCACTGGCAGGGTGCTGCCTTCATATACTGGTCTCTATAGATCATAACTTCACTTTTACAAGGTCACAAGTGTCCTTCTTCCCCAATAATTTGCTCTATTCCTTTACACTTCCCTACTTCCCTTTTAAGGAGTAGTACCCATGATCCTATTAGTGAATGATTGTGTTCTAACTTTCCAAATCCATTCACGAAATAGGTGGAATATGTAAACCTCAGAACCACAACCATCTAAGTGTCTTTTTCTCCTTTAGAAATTTCTACTTAAATGGCATAAAATACCAGTAAGTTGTCATACTTAGGCAAAGCAGTAATAATATATTACTTCTTCAAGTACTACTTGACTAAAAGTTCTTTGAATTATCAGATTAGAGATTCCCTATACTCAATGACAAATGATTCTATAATGCTCCTTAAAAAGAAGGGAATCACCTCTAAACACGAGCTTCAGATTTCACCTGCAAAAGCTTAAAGAAAAGAAAAAAGCTTGGAGATTTTCCCAAAGATATACAAATGGCTAATAAACACATGAAATGATGCTCAGTATCATTAATCATTAGGAAAAGGCAAATCAAAACCATATCAACTAGGATGGTTATAATTAAAAATAAAAAAAAGTGTTGGCAAAGGTGTAGAGAAACTGGAGCCCTCAAGACACTGCTGGTGGGAATGTAAAATGGTGCAGATGCTTTGGAAAACAGCCTGGCAATACTTCAGAAGTTAAACAAAGAACAATTCTAATCCTAGATATATACCCAAGAGAAATGAAAACATATGTTCATACAAAATCTTGCAAACAAATGTTCCCAGCAGCATTATTCATAATAGCCAAAATGTGAAAACAACCCAAATGGCCATCAACTGATAAAACAGATTAAAAAAAAATAAGGCATCTACACAATGGAATATTATTCAACCATAAAAAGAAATGAAGTGCTGATAAATGCTACAACAGGGATGAACCCCCAAAACATTATTCTAAGCCACCAGACACAAAAGGCCACATATGATTTTGCTTATATGAAATATCCAGAATAAGCAAATTCACAGAGGAAAAAAGTATATTAGAGGTTTCCAGAGAATAGGGAATGACTGCTAATGGGTATGGGGTTTCTTTTGAGGGTGATGAAAATGTTTTGCAATTATAGCGGTGATAGTTGCACAACTTTGTGAATATATTAAAAACCACTGAAGTGTACATTTTAAAATATGTATGTGAATTACATCTCATTAAAAAACTTGCTTAGAAGCAAAACGTTCAGCTTGTCTGCTTAAGAGCAGTTGGCTTATTTAGGCCACCTCTTACCTTCTACTAAATCAAGAATGTTCTTATGTTAATTTTATTGCTCGATTAAAATATTTAAAAAATCATAAATTTGAGACATTAGAAGTGGTCGCACCATAGCCTGGCTTCCGCAGTACTGTCCTGGCTTCTTCCTACTTGTCTGACCTTCCTGTTCAGTCTCCTTCATAAGCTCTTCTCCCTCCACTGCTGCATCTCATGGTCCTATTTCTGACCCTCTTCTCATTCCACTCTTCCCAGAAGATTCACCCCACTTCCATCGACACAATTAACATCTAAATGATAATAATCCCTAAATACGTATTTCCAGACAGACAGGTCTCTCTCTGAGCTCCAGATCCAACTTCCCATTAGATATCTCTACCAGCTACCTCACAGACACTGAAATTCGCACATCTACAACTGAACTCATCAGCATCCCTCCAAAAAAATAAAACTCTACTCCAACATTCATTATTCTATCATATGGTACCACTATCTTTCTAGCTCCCAGTGCCAGAAACCAAGATTTTCTCCTTAATCCATCTCTCCTCCACTTCATCCAATCAATAAGCTCTACTGAATTCTAATAAATCTCTCAATTTCATCCACTTCTCCCCATTCTTATTACCTTTACTCTAGGTTGAAAAATGACCACCTTTTAATTAAAATTATTGCATCATCTTCCTAACCTTTCTACTTGCCTCTAAGAAATCTATTTATCCTCAAATGGCAGTAACCGCTCTCCTTCCCCCAACCTTCACTCCTTCAAACTCTTGACTGGTCTTAGAAGACACCTGAGTTCTGGCTCCTACTTCTCTCTCACCACACAACCCCTCTTCTTGTCCCCATTTCATTTCAGCCATTCTGAACCATGCACAATTCTTTTAGTTCTAGGTATTTACAGATGCCAGCTCCTGTCTGAGACACTGTTCTTCCTATTTTCAATACAGCCTACATCTTCTTTGTCCTTCAGGTCTGTTCAAGTACACGTTACCTTTCTCTGTAAGTCTTCCCTGACCCCTCCCACCCCTAGCTGGATGGGCCCCCTCGGGCACTTTTAGCACCCTGCACTTACCCCCATCTTTGCACTAACCATACTGTATTGCCCAACAGACTATACCCTCCTTAAAGGCACGGCTGTCTTTTGTTGAACGATTTATCCCAGCATCCAGCAGAGGCTGGCATATCATAAGTATCCCAACATGTCTTCTACATGAACAGAGCATGCAGTGACACAAACAAAACAACTGTTTTCATTCTGCTTTTCATTGTTGTGGCCCCATGAAAGGAACTTTTATATGCTCAATGATGGGAATGGATTCTGAGGGGGGGAAAAAAAAAAAAGCTGCATTTATATATCTACCTCCATTATTGTAAGGAAATAAAAAAACAAGTGATCTAACAACTTTTTTTGTCTTATTCTGAAAAAGCACAAACCATGCCACACAGAACACCTTACTGAAGTTTACTCCTATAATAAACTCTCTGCTTTTGAAACCTTTGGAAATACCTTAAATATTGTTGGGCTAAGTTATATATACAGAAATGACTAGTTTATGCTTCCTTACTTCAGAGGATGCTATAAGAACCAACAAGATGTCTGCATTATCATTTGGCTTGTTTGAAGTACAGGTACCACATTAAAATAAAGAACAATAAAAAGACAAAAATTCCAACATCTAGGTACTTTTCATACTTCCTTAATCAATATCTGACTTTGTGGCTAAACCTGTTAGGGATGATGGAGTTTACTACCCATGTTTCCAAAAGAAAAAGGCCAAGCACACTCACAAATTGTAAACAAGGTTGCCATATTTTCCTTGTTTGAATTGGAGTCTTCCATTTGCAGTGAAGGTGGTACAAAAGAAAGACTGTCTGAAGACACATCTACATGACCTGTCCCCATAGCAACCTCCTGGGTGATGGAGGAGACAGCTACAGGTTCTAGGCTGAGGCCGACTTCATGGAGAGAAACAGATTCTAGGGAGGCGAGGTTGTGTGAGGTAGAGAGTGCCACGCTTACAGAGTTGGTGCTCATGGCCACAGTGTGGATGGAGTCACTGAGGGCACTATCAGACATCCCGTTGACCCGATTTGCAATGTGGTCTGTCTCCATGACCACAGGGAGCTCCAGGCCATTCCCATGAATGGGTATCACACCACCATGTCCTACAGTGTCTGCTGCAAGGCTGTTGCTCACAGAATCCACAGACAGAGATTCATGACTTCTGGAGCCATTTGGAATTTGGGAATGCTCGCCTGTAACACCATCCATCGCAAGCTCCTCTGCCATCCCATCTGTGGAGATTGGGCTGGTAACCCTAGAAACATTCTCCATAGTGATTGTTGTGTCCAATGTGCCATCACTGGGATGAAGACTTTGGGCACCATGTGTATTCACAGAGCGAGAGTCCATTGAAACAATGCCTGGTTCTAATCCAACATTTCCATTGGACTGATAGGGATCTAGCGCTGAAGGATTATTGGTGATAGGTAACGCTGTATTACCATCAACATTTATAGAGTTGGGGTGGATATACTGTGGAGGTGGTCTGTCAGCTAAATAAGATAAAATACCTGAGAAAAGAAAAAGATGCGTTATCAGGGATTTGAGGGTACACTGGTAAATATAAAGAATGCCAAGGGTTAGGACCCTATTTTCCTTATAAATACTGTAGAATGAAATTAAAATAATCTATTTCTTCAGTTTAAACAATAAACATATACTTTATAAAAATCAATATACATATATGATAATTGAGTTCCAACAGCGAGATTCAGAAATCCCAGAAAATTAACTGTATTCCTTTGAAACCAACTGAAAATTAATAGTTTAATATATACATGGTTATAATTTCTGAGTCCCATGGTGCTAAAATTAGTTCTACTTGAAATAATTGAAAAACAAAATGATTTAAAAGAAAAAGATCTTCCCTTATGAAAAGTTTAAGTATAACTAAGTTTTAAATTATTAAAGTATTATGATACATTAGATTCTATTCAAAACAAGTCACAATTGTACCTGCTTTATCAAAACAGAAAAAAAAATCGTGCTTGTAAGGATGTGGTGAAAGCATATTTGCTGCAATGCCAGTGGGGGTGTAAATTACTAAAACCCCTTTGGAAAGTAATCTGGCAATATACAGTAAGAACATCAAAAAACGTTCATACTGTCTTGCACAGGAGCCCCATTTATGGTAATCTACAAAATACATTTTGTAAATATTGCACACAATGATTGATGTTCATAAAAGTGTTGGTTATAATGCTAATAAACAAAAAAGCAGAAAAACCAAAATGTCCAACAGTAAAGACTAATTTAATAAACCATGGAATATCCATTCATGTAACACATCATTAAAAAGGATAATTATGAAAAGCATTTAACAGGGAAAAATATGTAACAACAGAAAAACATTAAGTGAAAAAAGTGAATAATTACATATTTCTACATAATTATATAGAAAGTTTGGTGTTAATATGAAAAATAAATAAAAGACCTATATTCCAAAAAGACAAGAATGTATCAAAAATATGGCTAGGGGGCTTATAAGAGGCTCCCCTCTCTCCTTACTTGCTAAATTTTCTGAAATGAGAATATATAATACTTTTTTAACAGAGTAAAAGTTCAATAAACTTTATTCTGTAACAATGACATTGCAGCAGGATACGTCGTTGGTAGGAATTATAATTGCAAAATTATAAAAATGGAACCAAGGAGACACTGGAAGAGAAAGGAAAAATAAATCATTTATGTGCCATTAAGAAACTAAGCTTAGCCAAACTCTTATATTAATAACATATTATCCATACATTCTAAGAAGAAAAGTACATAAATATAAACAGAGATTTTTTTTCTGTTAAAGAGTGTTATTCAAGTTTTCAAGAACTTAAAAGTTGGCACTATTCTTTTTTTCTAACATCTAAATAACAGTAATACTGACCAGGTAGAATGGTTCTGAAGTAACTACTCTCCAGGTGAGGGTAAGGTGGTGGAGGTAGGGTATAGTTTCTTTCAGGTAACCCACACATCACCCCTCGATCCCCAATACCCATTGGGAGCATCAGAGACAAAGCAGAAGGCAGAGAGCTTAGGGACGGACCGAGGTTTGGAATTGCCACTGGCAGGCCTATTAAAAAGAAAAGTTAAAAGAAAATAAATACTTTGATACATTCTTTCTATAACCTGGCTAAACGCTTAGAAACGTTTTTTGCATATAGGTAAAAATCTCATCTAGTTCTCTGCATAAAAAAGTAGTCTTTTTCATCCAAAGATAGGTAGTGTTGTAAAGATATCTACAAACAGGACTGAACAAAGTAATCTTAGTCCTAAAGTCAGTTCCCATGTTAGTTTTAAAATGACAAGTTGTTCCTCCATTTACCTGTATTGCCCTTAAGTACCAAAACATTTACTTTATAAATAACCTAAATTAAATAACATTTACAAGAATAAATTATGTAGAGAAAAAAAGAATGGGCAGACATACCAAAATGTTCACAGGAGTGGTCTTTAAGGGATGATACTATGAATTTCTTTTTCTTTTTATTTTAATGCATTTTCCATTTTATATAGTGAAAATACATATAAAAAATTCAGATATGCTTCAACTTGGAAAAATAATGTAATTTAAAATTAGATGTAAAACTGTACATATATACGTTCCTATAGTCTTTTGCACATGTATTTCACAATTTAAAAAAGTTTTAAACCTTAGATTGTATCTACCTCGGATTCTGTCTACATGCAAAGTGATGAACTGGCTCTCACTGTGCCTAAATATCATAATGAATGCTCACCAACTTGGGCAAAGCTGATTTACATATTTTTGCCAGGGACAATACTTTTAATAGGATCTTCCTCCTTAACAAGGGTATCCACTGAAAGGAATGCTCAAGAGACAAAGCAAATGGATTAACAACTAATAATTAAGAAGTTTTCTTTGAGGACACATAAAAGAAACAAAGAGGCCCTACTTTAGATAAATCTTATTTAATAGCTGTATTTTACTAATGAAGCAGATAATTCTCTATGGAAAACTATTTAAACTTATGGATTTCTTTAAAATACTCTTACAAATTAATTTCTACTTTTTGATAAGTCCAACACATTACAATGCCATAGATTCTTAAGAATCAACAGCTTATCAGCATAAGAATCAATAGTTAACCTGTTTCTTTTTCATTTTAAAAGGAAAAGAAAATGAAAATTGGAAGAAGAACCAACTTTAAAAGTACAATAGAGGTGGGGAAGAATGAGCTTTTCCTACGTTATTCTTCTGAGCATTGAGGCCCATGGGGAGTTCCATGAGGGAGCTGCTCCTTCTCTGGCACCTCCTCTTTCCCTAATATAGGCCTGGCACATTTGCAGATGTGCCAACTTAGTTTCAGATCTAGCAGAAAATAAAGCTCAATGCCCCATGCTTTCTGGGAATCATTATTACAGCAACTTTAACTGATTATCTTCCATTAACCTAGGGACAGGGTGCCAAGGCGTGAACCAGCTGAAAGGGTAACCTAAAATAAAATATCAAGGCATTTATACCTCTGGACAAGCCACAGACTAAGAAGACCATCAGAAAAAAACGGCTTCTCCTATTCACTAGAAACTCTAATACTCTACAAAAATGTTTTCTTCCATTATGCTACCACATGTGGAACTGCCATTCTGGCCGCCTTGCCTTTCCCCTCCCACACTTAAAGGGGCTAACACGTTCTGGGCTCTACTTAGAATTTATAGTGCAGTTAATGTAGAAATGCAGTTACTCCCTAGCCACTTACCTGGGGCAGAGATGGCACTGTGAGTGGGTGAGGCAGCCAACCCCAGGTGACTTCCTGAGACTGGCAAGGCATTGCTCACCGAGGATGAAGCCAGTTGCTCCATCCCCACTGGGCTCAGGTTCATTTCATTCATCCTAGAAAGAGCACATACGCAAAAAATTACCTCAGTGCCTCTATTTTAAGATACTGAAGAACCTGAAACAAGAGGGGAAGGGAATAAGGACTTAACCAACATTACTTCATTTTTATATTCACAGCAAATATCTGAGATAGCTATTGTCACATTCTTTCTACTGATAAGGAAACTGAGATTTGGAGACATTAACTCAGTCAAAGTCATACAGATAGTAAAGTGGTAGAACTAGGATTTGAACTTAGGTCTCTCTTGTCCAAACCCTATAAACACTACCTAAATCAAAGTTTATAATCCTAGAGCACACTGACAATGACAGGTGTTTTTTTTTTTAACCCACCAAAGTTTTTTATATCACAATATTCATTCTCCTCAATTGACTTATTCAAACCATAGTTTTATAGGCAATTTTTTTAAACCTACTCAAAGAATTTTTACTAATCCTTTCACCAGGAGTTAAATCAATAATGGATCTGAATCAGATTATCAATTGTGTGAAGAAGCTACATATTTTACCCAGTGATGAACATTTTATTAAAACTGTGTATCAATAGTCTTAATAATATCCTCCATGTACTGAAGTTCATTATGTAAGCTTCACTAGATATATCATAAAAAATTACTTCAAATTCTCAAACCAACTCTTCAAAGTAAGGTTGATGAGGAAACTGAGGCTCAAAGAGGGCAAGCTATTAAGAACAGGAGCACACATTATGCTACAAAATACTGCCAAAAAGTTTTCAAATACACCAAACTTTGTGATCTACAGACCGTTTTTGGCAGAATGAGAATCTGAGAAACATCTTTCCTATTCAATCCAACTCGCCCTTAAAAACCTCACAAGAAAAGTAAGACACAAAAGGACAGATACTGTATGATTTCACTAAAATGAACTAACTAGAATATGTACACTCAGAGTCTTAAAACATAGAACATAAGGTACCTAGAGAAGTGGGAACAGAAGCTAGAGAAGTGGGAATGGTTCTCTCATATGTACAGACTTTTTAACGAGGTTGAACTTAAATGTTTGGGAGTGGATAGAGGTAAGGGTACCTTGTTATTGGGATTATAAGAAATTGTGCTGTACTGCAGGTGAACTTGGTTGAAAAGGGTTGTTTAGTCATGTATGTCACCAGTTAACACTACAAATAAAAGTTCTTACATGAACTACTCCAAATGTACGACACTTGTACAAAGAGTTAATAGAGTGGTATATGGGGAAAAATTACCTATTGTTAGCTACGGACTATAGTTAACAATAATACCTCAATATTCTTTTATCAACAGTAACAGGTGAACCACACCAATACTAAGGGACAATAATGGGGGGAATAAGGGATATCAGGTGTTCTGAGTTTTCTTTTCTTGTGTCTATCTGATACTCTTCTTTTGGGAGCAATGAAAATGGTGTAAAATTGAGCATGATGACAATTGTACAACTATGTGATAACACTGTGAGACACTGTAACCTGTATACTTGGGATGGAATACATATATCTCAATAAAATCTGCAGACTGGGGGAAAAAAAACAAAAAACAAAAAACAAAACCCTTCGTGGGATATGATTCCCAGGAGAGTGAATCTCCCTGGTAACGTGGGACATGACTCCCAGGAATGAGCCTGGCCCTGGCATCAAGGGATTGAAAATGCCTTCTTGACCAAAAGGGGAAAAGAAAGGTAACAAAATAAGGTTACAGTGACTACGAAATTTCATATCGAGTCAAAGGCTATCCTGGAGGTTACTCTATACAAGCTCCAGCTAGATATCCCAAATAGCAAAGTAGTCCCAAAATACATAGGTCTCTATATGAGACTCTATAAAAGTTTCACTCACTAAGTTTATTTTTCAGAAATTTAAATCCTCCAGATAAGTCCCAAAACCCAGAGGTAACAATCTCTTCAAGAACATCAACCAGATGCATCAACCTTCCCCATAATGTCGACATCCCTTTTCAATGTGAACAAATTAGGGTGGTCACTGCATAGACATCCCTGATCGAGAAAGTTATTAAATGAGAGGAAGGGGTAGCAACAAACAAGATAGAATTTAACAAAGGATTAGTAATACTGAATCTTTATATGAAAAATTTTTTAGATACTATGTTATTAGAATAGCTAGAAGGAAATAACTGAAACAGTGGAACTGTAACCCATAAAATTTTCTGAAATTTGCTCTATAGCTACTTGTTAAATTATACTTTGAAAGTTATCACCTTTCTGTGTAAGTTATATTTCACAATAAGGAAATAACAAACTGCAGAACTGTAACCCATAAAATTCTTTGAAATTTACTCTCTAACTATTTGCTAAATCCTACTTTCAAAGTTATCACTGTTCTGTATATTTCACAATTCAAAAAAATAAAAAAATAAAAAAAAAACTCACAAGAATAAGAGGGAAACTGATTTGATCAAGACATTAATGGAGACTGTAATCAGTAAGTACTAGTCACTGCATCAGAAATTTAGAGATTGCCATATTATAAACAAAATAATTTTGAGAGGTTGGCCAACAGGCTATCTAGAGGAGGTCTCTAACAATCCCCAGTTCTTACAATGAACATCACAGTAACGCACATTCTTGGGTATGTATATGTATATGTGTAGGTGACATGTCCGGCTGGATGGGGAGGGGAGAATCACGTGGGTCCACATATTCTACCCTTAACAGTGAAAGCCAATCTAAACAGGTTTTTAGTTCTGAAAAACAAGCTAATACCAGCTATGAATCAACCTGAAAATAGCAAGAAATTGGCATTATTCCCTCACTATGTGCTGTGCACTAAGCTGTGATTTACAAGTAATTAGCTCAGTCCTTATAACTACTGTGAGGTAGGCAGGTAGGTATTATTCTTAGAGATGAGGAAATTGAGACTCAGAAAGGCTAAGAAACTTTTCCAAGACCCCATAACTAGTTAAGTGGCAGAGCTGGGATTTAAATCCAGATCTAATTTTAAAAACCCACGCTACTAACTACAGTAAGAAAAAGACAATAGAAGAACTGTTTTGCCTTTTACACAGTTCCAATAAATTAGGTATATTTATTTATTTATGTTTTATATTGTGGGGTATATTTAAAGTCCCACATAAACTTGTCTCCTACATTACACTGAGCATCTGCAGGCCAGATATCTCATAAAACTATGTTTCTAGACAGTAATAAAGTATATAATGCCTACCTAGCATGGTACCGTGCATAAAGTAGACAACCTGAAAAATCCACTTACTTGATTTGGATGGAACAATGCAAACTCATCATTCTTTCCAGAAAGACAACTGAATGCACATGGCAAATGAGGCCTTATGAAGGAAAGCACACTAATAACAGTATTTTACTGTACTACTAAAGAATGTAAAAAAATAAAAAAATTAAAAAAAATCCTTGTAGCCTAAATAAACCATATCTATCTTAATTTTCAAAGTTTCTGGGTTTGAGTCAGTTCAAAATGGACTTTGCCTGTTAACTTTTTATAGTTATAAATCTAACTAAAACTCTTGTACAGTCGCTGGCTTATAATGAATTATTTACAATGACTTCAAAAAATAATACTAAGTCTATAGCTGCAACCCCTATTTCTGAAAATTCCTGTGAGTATTAATCTGTATGTCTAATCTGGAGGTACAAAATCAACCTGGTGTTTCTAGGTTGACTCCTAGGCCTTCTCAAACCAGTTCAAACCAGAGTTTAATGGGGGAGGCACAGATTTCTGCCTTGCTGTGAGTCACTAAAATGTGCTGGCTTCAGCAGCTATAAAGCAAAGGTAACTAGTATTCCACAGAGAAAGCAGATGAAGGTTTGTGCAGCATGATCTTCTTAAGGTATTTTCATTATAAGAGCAATTCTAGTCTATCTACCTTCTCACATGGGATTTAGGAAGCAGTCTTGGGAGAAAGGCCAGGGATCAAGACACTAGGCTTTCTCTTCCCTATTCATTTGTCATAAAATCATTTCCTCACACTTCTACAGTGTCTGTGTTTCTAACTGACCTATGTATTAACTATTTGCCAGCTGACGATTTCACACCTTTCCCTTAGGATGACATTTAAGAAGCTAAATGAAACACAGCCACTTTGCAAAATGTGGTAACAGATTCAATAATTTCAATGATTTCTTTGTTTTATTTTCCCATTCTAAGCATACAAACTATGAAAGGGCCTTGACAGGATAGCGAAATATAACTCTTTCTTTGACCTGCTTCTGGTGTGGTACTATAGAATACTTTAAACGTTAGCATGAAGCCTGCAGAGTTGGATACTTAACTTCCCACTCTACCATCCAAGGTCTGATATCATAAGACAACCAGCAAAACTCAAGGTGATGCATGGCCATGAGTTGAAAACACACTTCAGAGGCAAGGTAGACATTAAATGCTCAAATAACTCAAAGACAGAGCCAAAAATGGCACGATATTCGCATTTGGAGTAAATTAGGTTAAATGCGAATACATTCAACTCAACGTTTGTTTTTTTGGATTTCTAACCCCATTTGCAAAGAACACCTGTAACCTTCCCAATGGCACCAAAAACAACGGCATCAAGCCTAAACTCTGATTTGCGAGATGTTTTCCAAAGCTGTCGCAGCGCTGAGCCCACCTCCCAACTCACCTGTGATGCATCCGCTTGGGGTCAAGTGGCAGAGAAAAGAATACACCGGCGGCGAGAAACTGGCATCAAGGAACTTGCACCAAGGTCTGCTTTCTAGCGTCACCTGCTCCCGCATCTGGCTTACAACTGCTGTACGAACGCGGCCACACGCCCCCGGGATCTTCCGGGGCCACCCAACGTCCTCCGAGGGCCGGCGGCCACGCACCCGGTTTCGGGGTGGGGCATGCCGGGGGTCACCCGGGGCCCTTCCTCCAGAAGTTTCGGGAGGGGGGCTGCCCAACCTGGGGGAGACGAGAGTGATCACCAAAAATGCAAAGAGGACGCAGTTCCCGTCCCGTAGCCACCGGAGAACACTAGAGCTGCTGCAGACGCCGCCTCCCAGGGCGGCCAAACCCCCCGCCCGCCAGCCGGCGTGGGACCCGTAGGCCGGGCCGCCCTGCCCCGTTCCGGCCGGGCCCGCGCGCAGCCCACCTGGCGGCCGCGCGGGGGGCGCGCGCGCCTGCCCTTCCGCTTTGTTCCTCATCCGGGTAGAGCTCGCCTCGGGGCCCTCCCCGAATGCCCGCCCACCCCCGCGCCCCGTAGGCCGCTCGCCTAACGTTTCCCGCCCGGCTCGGCCCGCCGCCTCTTCAAGGCCGCACCCTCCAGACGCGTTTCCGGCTCCTCAGCCACTCCCGGCGTGGCCGCCCCGCCCCCCGTGCGTGCGCACCCCACTCCCACCGCGGCCCGCCAGCGGCCCGCCAGCGGCCCCCGTGCTCCTGCACCCCTTCCCCCAACCCACCCCCCACTTCTGCGCGTGCGCATCACAGGGACCAGGGGCGGAGGTGGGCGTGTCGCGAGAGGCTCAACCCCGAGCGCGGCGTCTCAATCGGGCCAGATTGAATAGACGCACGAGTCGAGCGCCGAGTGATCGACCCACGGTTGCTAGGCGACGGGGACCGATGTGCTGATGGGGTCAGGGTCTCATGTCCTAATCGCCCCTGCGTTCCTATTCCAACAAAACCCACAGATACAAAATTTCAGTCTTTAAGGCATTCCCCTACTGAGGAATGCGGGTCCACGCAAGCCCAAAAACTTCGAAATAAGAGATTTACTCAGCCCAGAGATGTTGGGGTATTGCCCAGGAGGAATATTTTTCACCTTCTGTTACATCTAAAGATTGCCCAGTTTCCCTGCTTCACATCATAAATAGTGGCATTTGGGATTTTGTACAAATTGTTTTCCCTTTCTTTCTTTGCCCTTTGTTCCTTGCCAAGAACAGTGCTAAGCTAGGATACTGAGATGCCTTTAAAAGAAATTGGGAAAAACCTAAGATGGCGGCTAGGTGAGACAGGGCAAAAAAACACCTCCGTGAAAAATACTAGATAAAAACCAGAAAGTGACCCAGAACGCCACTGCCAGCGATGTACCAGCCAGACAAGGTCTGCTAAATCCACAGGGAACGTGCATTTGGTGAAACCAGGAGCCTGCATTCTGAAACAAGTGAGCGAGTCGGCTGAAAGTCCGGCGGCCGCGCTGCGGTGGGGGGAAACGGTGTGCTGGCATTTGGGGATGGTCTAGTTCTTTAAAAAAAAAGCCCGGGAGCGGCTGCAGATACGACAGGGAGAGCTGCACAGTAAAGCACGCCGGGAGCGGGCTGGGCTAATGCCTCGGTGTCTGGCAGGGAGGATACCCCTTCCCACACCCGCTGCTGATTGTCTCCAGACCAGAGGAGTAGAGGGGAGCCGAAAGGAGAAAACAGCCACATTCCTTGCAGCCATCTCCCCAGCGGACGGGGGACGCTCCTGCCTGGGGCCAGAACCACAGCCCAGAGCCGCGCCAAGAAACCTAGTATGACAGGAAATCTTTCCCGCAGCACTACACACATGCCACAATATCAGCCGTGGACAGTGGCCTTTAATACACCCAAAGCTGATTGTCCCGGAGCTGGGAGGGTGGAGCTGTGCAAAAAGGGGGAAGTTAACGCTTCCCATTCAACCATCTTTGAAGCGGGCTGGGAGTGCCCCTGCACGGCCCAGCGACCCAGGGCTTCCATGGCAGGCCGGCACGCACTAGTGACGTGGCGTGGCCCTCACTCAGCAGAGGTCCTGGAAGAGCACAGCTGGGAAGGGGGAACCACTCGGAAATCCCAGGGAATCTACGCCAATACCAAAGACTTGAGGGTCAGCAGCAGAGAACAGCCTTAAATCTCCAGGAACACCTGAGAGGTTTGATTATTAAAGCTACCTGCCTGCCTAACCACCCAGATACACGCCTCACATTCAGGGGCTCCAGTAACACACCCAAACTTGGTGCACCAATTGGAACCCACAAGAATCGACCTCCACACACCACAAAGACGAAGTGGCGGAGAACTGATTTGAGGGGAATAGGTGACTCACAGACGCCATCTGCTGGTTAGTTAGAGAAAGTGTACGCCACCAAGCTGCAGTTCTGTCAAATTAAAGATCAAGTAAAGCAAATGCCAAGAAGCCAAATGCCAAGAAGCCAAAAACAACAGAAAATCTTAAAGCATATGATAAAACAGGGTGATATGGAGAACCCAAACCCAAACACCCAAATCAAAAGATCAGAAGACACACAGTACTTGGCACAATTAATCAAAGAATTACAGACAGGCAACAAGAGCATGGCTCAGGATATAAAGGACATGAAGAAGAGCATGGCACAGATATAAAAGACATAAAGAAGACCCTAGAAGAGCATAAAGAAGAAATTGCAAGAGTAAATAAAAAAATACAAGATCTTATGGAAATTAAAGAAACTGTAGGGCAAATTAAAAAGACTCTGGATACTCATAATACAAGATTAGAGGACGATGAACAACAACTCAGCCTCCTTGAGGACCACAGAACAGAAAATGAAAGAACAAAAGAAAGAATGGGGAAAAAAATAAAAAAAATAGAAATGGATCTCAGGGATACGATAGATAAAATAAAACGTCCAAATTTAAGACTCAATGGTGTCCCAGAAGGTGAAGAGAAGGGTAAAGGTCTAGAAAGACTATTCAAAGAAACTGTTGGGGAAAAATTCCCAAACCTTCTACACAATATAAATACATAAAGCATAAATGCCCAGCAAACTCCAAATAGAATAAATCCAAATAAACCCACTCCAAGACATATTCTGATCAGACTGTCAAATACTGAAGAGAAGGAGCAAGTTCTGAAAGCAGCAAGAGAAAAGCAATTCACCACATACAAAGGAGACAACATAAGACTACGTAGTGACTACTCAGTGGCCACCATGGAGGCGAGAAGGCAGTGGCATGACATATTTAAAATTCTGAGAGAGAAAAATTTCCAACCAAGAATACTTTATCCAGCAAAACTCTCCTTCAAATTTGAGGGAAAGCTTAAATTTTTCACGGACAAACAAATGCTGAGAGATTTTGCTAATAAAAGACCTGCCCTACTTCAGATACCAAAGGGAGCCCTACCGACAGAGAAACAAAGAAAGGAGAGAGAGGTATAGAAAATTTTAACAGACATATATAGAATATTACATCCCAGGTCACCGGGGCACACATTCTTCTCTAGTGATCACAGATCTTTCTCTAGAATGGACCATATGCTGGGGCATAAAAACAAGCCTCAATAAATTAAAAAAAAAAAAAAATTGTTCAAAGCACATTCTCTGACCACAATGGAATACAAATAGAAGTCAATAACCATCAGAGACTTGGAGAATTCACAAACACCTAGAGGATAAAAATGAGGGGGAGATAAAAACATTCCCGGATAATCAAAAGCTGAGGGACTTCATCACTGGTAAATCAGTCCTATAAGAAATGCTAAAGGGAGTTGAGCAGGCTGAAAGGAAGGGACACTAAACAATTGACTGAAACTATATGAAGAAATAAAGATTTCCAGTAAAGATCACCTGGTAAATATAAATATCAATACTACTGTATTTTTGATTTATAGCTCTGCTATTTACTTCCTACAGGATCTAAAATACATAAACTGTAATGATAAATCAGTGGTTTTGGACTCAATGTAAATATGTAATTTTTTACAAGAACTACGTAAAGGTGCAATAATGGAGTATGGGAACATAGTTAAACTGTCATATTGAAGTTAAGTTGGTATCAAAGAAAAACAAGATTGTTATAGATTTAAGATGTTAAATTTAAGCCCCATGGTAAACACAAAGAAAGTATCAGAGAATATGACCATAGAGATGAAAAGTAGAGTAGGGGTTCTGAGAAGTGGGGTAAGGGGCAATGGGGAGTTAAGAAATGAGTGTAGGGTTTCTGTTTGGGGTGAAGGGAAACTTCTAGAAATGGATGGTGGGAAGGTGATAGCATTGCAACATTCTAAATATGATTAATCCCACTAATGGAATGCTAGGGAGGGGGTGGAATGGGGAGATTTAGGCTATATATATGTTTCCACAATTAAAAAAAAAAGTCTAAATAGATGACAATTAAATGCCAAGGATGATCCTGGATGGGATCTAAGGATGGAGGAGAGGAGGCTCAAAGGGACACAGATGGGTCACACACACACACACACACACACACACACACACACACACACAAAAAAGGAAATATAGAATGTAAGCTTTGTATCAATGTTGAATTTCTTCAACTTCTTAATGTGTTTAATGAGATTGCATAAAAGAATGTTCTTGCCCACGGGAAAGGTATATGTGAATTATATTGTTTGTTCAAAGATATGTGCAGCTTGCTCACATATGCTCAGAGGACAGAGCAATAGATGATGGATGATAGGGAGGGAAAGAAAGAAATGGTGGTGTGACAGGATGTTAAAGGTGGTGGATCGGGGTATCAGGGGAGGGGGGTCAGGGTATGATGGAGTTCTATGTATGCGGTTTGTACTGTTTTTGCAATTCTTCCTGTAAGATTGAATTTATTTCAAAATAAAATTAAAAAAAAAAAGAAATTGGTCCCAAGCTCACGAGAATGGGACATTGAAGCGAGAACACACTGCCTTGTAGCTTCCGTACACCAGCGGAACAGCAGCGACCCAGGAATTCCTCCTTAATTTAGAAACACTTGTAGAATTACATTTCCAACATAGGGATACAGAATAAGACCCAAACCCTGCCTCTGAACAGCTTTTAGTCTAGTGGGAACTGGTGAGTTTTGAAAACTCAATCTAATGTGAAAGGGCAGAAGCATACTCAACATTTTGCCAATTCCCATAACATTTCCCTTCCTTTACTTTTCATAAGGAGAAAGCATTTTCTAGATGAGGGAAATGACCACTGAACATTGGCAGGTTACATTGGTTTTGTCCTCTAATCGACAACAAATAGAAATCTGTATCAGGAGCCACCATTTCACAAGTTAGTGAGAGAAAGTATTCCATGAAATGCCTAGGAAAGATGCTGTGTCTTTTAAAAGGCTGAATGATTTCACTGTTCGGTTTTCAGTGCCTGTCCTTTTAGAACAATTTTATTAATTTCAGAGGGATGCGTAAAATTCAGGTCATATAAGGTAAGGGCTGAAACTATAACATTTATAGAGGAAAAGATGGGAGAAAATATTTGGACCTTGACAGGACACAAAAATCACAAAACACTGAAAAACTGACAAATTGGACTTATCAAAATTAAAAATGTTTTGTTTTCCAAAGACACTGTTGACAAAAAGGCAAGTTACAGGCTAGGAGAAAGTATTTGCAAGACAAATATCTGTTGAAGGACTTGTATCTAGAATATGTAAAGAACTCTTCCCATTCAACAATAAGGAAGAAAACACCCAGTTTTTAAAAAATGGGCAAAATATTTGAACAGAGACTTCACCAGAGAAGATATACAGATGGCAAACAAGCACATGAAAAGATGCATGAAATCATTAGCCATTAGGGAAATGCAAATCAAATACAGTGAGATAGCATTACACATCTACTAGAATGGCTAAAATAAAAAAGACTGACTCTAACAAGTATTGGTGAACATATGGAACCACTGGAACTTTCACACATTGCTGGTGGGAATGCAAAATGCTACAGCCACTTTAGAAAACAATTTGGCAATTTGCTAATCTCATCTGATTCAGCAATCCCATTCCATAGGTATTTACCCAAGAGAAATAAAAACATACAGACATAGACTTGTACATAAACATTCATAGCAGCTTTATTTGCAATAGCCCCAAATAGAAAATAATCCAAATGTCCACCAACTGGTGAATGAACAAATTATGGAATATCTATACAATGGAATACTACTCAACAATATAATGAAACAAACTGTTGAAACGTGGATGAGGGATCTCAAAAACATTATGGTAATTGAAGGAAGCCAGATACAAAAGACTAAATCCTGTTGGAGGCCACCTATATGAAGTTCTATAATAGGTAAACTATAGTGATAAAAATCAGGTAAGTGACTGTTAGGGGCTAGGGATAGTGAGTGATGTTGAGACTGACTCAAAAGAACACAAGAACTTCTTGGGATGATAGAAATCACAATTATGGTGGTGGTCACATGACTATACATTTGTTAAAACTCAACAAACTGTTCAGATAAAATTGATGAGTTTTATTGCATGTAAAAATACCTTTAAAAAGTTGCTTTAAAAAAAAAAAACATGCCAGTGTCACCAAAAATTCAAGTATTCTAACCCCACTTCCAAGAATAGATTAGATCCCCTACATGTTCTCTCATCATATGTATATATTATAATTAATTGTTTAATTTGTTATCTTGCCAAATAGATTTTAAACTTTGGGACCAAGGATCTATCTCATTTAATGCTATTAGACCTAGCACAATTCTGGCACATATTAGGTGCTTAATCAATATTTGATGAAAGGAGTCAAACTGGCACAATTTGAGGCTATGCATATTGACATACATATCTACCTACTTGGAGAAGTTCAGCAAATGAATGACCATAGATTGCTCAAGTTGCTAATTTAGGGTAACTTGACAAGGAGACACCAAGGTGCCATTAAAACAATAAAAGCAATGGGAAAATTATTGAGCTATTATGCACATAGAAATTAAGTGTGGAGAAACACATTTAAAGCATAAATATTAGAAATACTGTGAAACAAAGATGTAGAGTTTCAATCGAGGGTAAACCTTAGAAATAATTGTAACCACTACAAACCAGATGACAACCATTAACATTTTTGTTGGATGCCAAAGACAGATTCAGAGGGCAAGTACCTCTAAACATTACCTTCCAGCACAAAAGACAAGGAGAAAAATATGTAAATTTGAGCCTGGGTTGGGCTGTTCAGGATATCTTTCTCTCAAGTGGCCCTAATTAAGGTTTCAATTCTGCCTTCTGATCTCTCATGTTAATGAGGACATGTTTGCCAGTTTGGATGTATTATGTCCCCCAAAATGCAATGTTCTTTGATGAAATCTTGTAAGGGCAGACTTATTAGTGTTGATTAAGTTGGAACCTTTGGATTAGGTTGTTTCCATGGAGATGTGACCCACCCAACTGTGAGTGACTTCTTTGACTAGGGTGTGACTTCTTGATTGAATGTTTCCATGGAAATGTGGCCCCACCCATTCAGGGTGGGTCTTTGTGCCAGTTTGAATGTATTGTGTCCCCCCAAAAGCCATTATCTTTGATGTAATCTTGTGTGGGAAGACCTATCAGTGTTAATTAGATTGTAATTCTTTGAGTGTTTCCAGGGAGATATGCCCCACCCAACTGTGGGTGAGGACTCTGATTGGATAATTTCCATGGAGGTGTTGGCCTGCCCATTGGGTGGGTCTGCATTAAATTACTGGTGCACTATATAAGATCAGACAGAAGGAGCAAGCTTGCTACAGCCAAGAGGGACACTGAAGAAAGCACAGGAGCTGGAGATGAGAGACAGTTTGAAGATGGCTGTTGAAAGCAGACTCTTTCTCTGGAGAAGCTGAGAGAGGACAAATATCCGAAGTGCAACTAAGAGTGACATTTTTGAGGAACTGTAGCCTAGAGAGGAACGTCCTGGGAGAAAGCCATTTTGAAACCAGAACTTTGGAGCAGATGCCAGCCACATGCCTTCCCAGCTAACAAAGGTTTTCCAGACACCATTGCCATCCTCCAGTGAAGGTACCCAATTGCTGATGTGTTACCTTGGATGCTTTATGGCCTTAAGACTGTAACTGTGTAACCAAATAAACCCCCTTTCATAAAAGCCAAACCATCTCTGGTGTTTTGCATTCTGGCAGCATTAGCAAACTAGAAGAGTCTTGATTAGTTCACTGGAGTCCTATAAAGAGAACTCACTAACAGAGGGACCTCAGAGGAACTGAGAGTGACATTTTGAAGAGGAGCTGCAGCTGAGGGCAACATTTTTGAAGATAGCCACTGAAAGCTGAGATAGACATTTTGGAGAATGCCACTTTAAAATGTAACCTGGGAGAAAGCAGATGCCAGCCACGTGCCTTCCCAGCTAACAGTGGTTTTCCAGATGCCAACAGCCTTTCTCCAGTGAACGTACCCAATTGTTGATGCCTTACCTCAGACACTTTATGACCTTAAGACTGTAACTCTGTAACCAAATAAATCCCCTTTATAAAAGCCAATGCATTTCTGGTGTTTTGCAAAATGGCAGCATTAGCAAACCAGAACAACCTGGAAATAAGATCTTTTGTGTGGGTAAATTTGTTCTTTGACATTGTTCCAGTTTGCTAAAGCTGTTGTTATGCAAAATACCAGAAATGGATTGGCTTTTATAAAGGGGATTTATTAGGTTACAAATTGACAGCTCTAAGGCCATGTAAGTGTCCAAACTAAGGCATCAATAAGTGGATACCTTCACTGAAGAAGGGCAGATAGCATCTGGAACACCTCTGTCAACTGGGAAGGCACATGGCTGGCGTCTGCTTGTCCTTTGCTTCTGGGTCCTGGTTTCAAAATGATTTTTTTCAAAAATGTTTCTGGGCTTCTGTCTCTCTTAGCTTCTCTCTCTCTCATCTCCTGTGCATCCTTGCTTGTTCTCCCAGGGTGTTTCTCTCTAAACATCTGGGGGTCTTCTCTTAGCCTCTCCAGCACAAACTCTGGGCTTCATCTCTTAGTTTAGCATCTCCAAATGTCTTTCTGCCTGCATCTCCAAGCATCTGGGTCTGTGCTGGCCCCTGAGCTCTCTTAAGGATTCCAGCAAGCTAATCAAGACCCACCTTGAATGGGTGGGGTCACACCTCCATGGAAATAACCTAATCAAAAGTTCTCACCTACAGTTGGGTGGGTCATATCTCCATGGAAATAACCTAATCAAAAGATCCCACCCATAATAAGTCTGTACCCACAAGATTGGATTAAAAGAATATGGTTTGAATAGATTCAAACCAGCACAGGTATTCTTGGGATTCTCCCCTATAAGCCCAATAAAATTATAATTTATTGCATCAGATTCAAAATGAACCATTTATTTATTTGATATTTGCAGAAAGACATGGAAAGACTAGAGTTTATTCAACAAATATTTGTTGAGTGCCTACTATGCATTAGTCATTGCTCTAGGCACTAGTGTTACAGCAGTGAACAAAACAGGTAAAAAAAAAAAAACTCTGTCTTTAGCGAGCTTACATTATAGTGGAGGAACACATGATAAAGAAACAAAAAATTAAAATATATACTATTTCAGATAGCAATACATACCATGAAAAAAAGTAAGACAGAGAAGAGGAATAGAAACTGCTCAGATGGGGGCTGCAATTTTCAAGAGTAGACACAGAAGTCATCCTTGAGAAGGTGCCATTTGAACCAAAAGAGGTTAGCGAGTGATCCATGTGGACATCCAAAGGAAAAGTGCTTCAGTCAGAGGAAGGGCAAATGCAAAGGCAGGAGTATTCCTGGCATATTTGAGGAATTGCAAGGAGGTCAGTAAGACCAGACCTGTGCTATCCAATATGACCCAGCCTGCGTCCCACTCTCTCTTCTTCTTTGGGAACCATTCCATCTATTGCACACATCTCTCCTTCTCTCTGCTTCACTCCCCCCCACTACCATGAGCACCCTCCCACCCTCCACCCCAACATACTTTGCCTTCCCCCATCTTGTACAAAGCTTCTTGGGGCAAACTCCTACCCTACAGGGGAAGCCAAGTTAACCAGAGATATCCACAATAGAGTAGTTAGGTCTATTTAATTTAAGAGTATTGTGCTAAGAAGACCACTTGTCTTCAGAGCCAAAGCCACATTATCCAGTTTGTTTTATCAGTAACAAAGCTGACATTTTTAACTCTGTCTGTCTCCTGTGTCGACTTTTTCAGTTGGCTTCAAACTCGGGATGGAAAGACTAGAGCATTATTAATGGTCTTCTAAAATTCTAACAGTAATAATAAAAGAATTGAAAAAGTAACTGAAAATTTATCTCTAAATAAGTTCCATGTGCTTTTTAGACTTGGTTTTACCAAAGTTTTAGACTGGTTCTACCAAACCAAAGAAGGTAATAATTATGGTTTCCAGATCTTAGAAATGGATGGAAAACTGCTCAACTTATTTTTTTTTTCCATTTTTATTGAGATTGTTCAGATACCATACAATTATCCAAAGATCCAAAGTGTACAATCACTTGCCCCTGGGTACCCTCATACAGCTGTGCATCCATCACACTTAATTTTTGTTCAAGTTTTAGAAACTTTTCATTACTCCAGACAAGAAATAAAGTGAAAGATGAAAAAAGAAAAAAAGAAAAGGAAACTCTAAACCTCCCCTATCCCTAACCAACCCCCCGTCAATTGTTGACTCCTAGTATTGATATAGTACGTTTGTTACTGTTTATGAAAAAATGTTGAAATACTACTAACTGTAGTATATAGTTTGTAATAGGTATATAGTTCTTCCCTATATGCCCCTCTATTATTAACTTCTAATTGTATTGTCATACATTTGTTCTGGTTCATGAAGTGATTTCCAGTATTTGTACAGTTGATCATGGACATTGCCCACCATAGGATTCAGTTTTATACATTTCCATCTTTTGACCTCCAACTTTCCTTCTGGTGACATATATGACTCTGAGCTTCCCCTTTCCACCTCATTCACACACCATTCGGCGCTGTTAGTTATTCTCACATCTTGCTACCAACACCCCTGTTCATATCCAAACATTTAAGTTCATCCTAATTGAACATTCTGCTCATACTAAGCAAGAGCATCTACATTTCTTCCACAAGGCAGGAGGGAGAGTCAAAGAAGGTTATATTATTATATAATTCACATACCGTACAATTCCCCCACTTAAAGTGTACCATTCAATGTCTTTTTTTAGTATATTCACAAATCTGTGCAACCACCACAACATTCAACTTTAGAACATTTTCGTTACCTCAAAAAGAAATCCCATGGAGTGGTAGCAAAATGGCAGAGTGAAAAGCTCGAGTTTTGTTCCCTCTCAAGAACATTAAAAAGTCAGCAGAAACTAGCAGAATTAACTTACTCAGAGCTCTGGAAAACAGCTAAAGGGTTGCAGTAACAGGCAACTGTCAAATCTAGAAAAAGACAACTTGAAAATTGTAGGAAAGCATCATGGCACCTTCATTTCCAAACTCTCCCTTGCTCAGTGTGGTGTGCCAGTCAACTATCCCAGTGCGAGTCTCTGGTCCTGGGTTCTGGGGGAAGCACAGTAACCGTTACATGCATGTATGCCTGTACCAATCCATCAGGTGGAAGCCTGAAGGACTAATCCAGGATACTTGTCTCTACCTTGTCTGTCCCAGAACTTTCTCTAGATGTAGAAGTAGCTGGCAGGACTGCTAAGACACCAGAAAAAAACAATCAAGCCACAGCTGTCTAGGAAATGGGATTACCAGTTGAAATATACAATAGTACCCTGGACTTGAAGGAAAGTCTGTGAAATTTCTAGGGGAACCTGGGTACGGAGTATCTGTGTATATGGGGGGAAGTGAGAGAGCCATGTGCACATGTCCAGAACAAGATACATGCTCAGAAAAGAGCCTGAGGGTACACTATGCTTTTGCCTCCAGCGTTTCTTTAAGCTCACTGTAAAGCTAACTAAGCACTGAAAGAGAGTACCAGCAAAGGGCCAATCTTCAGACTGGGAAAGGTAGGGTTTAGTTTTATTGTTGTTTGTTTGTTAGATCCCAGCATTCAAGGAAATCTCTGTCATAACACTAACTGAATATAAGCTTCAGTAACAATACACATCAAGGGATACAGTGCGGCCGCGGTTACTGCTTCTGGGGGGGGGGAGTGGCGGCCGGTAGCTGAGCCCTCAGCTCTCGGGGCTGCTTAAAGGGTACCGGCGGCGGGGGCTCTTTCCCGGAGGCGAGGGCGAGGCGGAGGACTTGGCCAGGTCCTCGGCGGGAGGCGTACAAGGTGTGGAGGGCGGCGATAAGGACAAGACACTCTTCATCCAGTAGGAGTATGCGCCAAAGAGGCTTTATTTAGGGGTGAACTGGGAAGGAGGTGAAGTAGCCTTAAATGGCAATACTGAAGGGAGAGGGGCTAGGATTGGTTCTGAGAGGACGCAGGAGCCGTTGCAGCGGGCGGGAGTTGTTCTGGCCACGGTGCATGCGCGCTGGCGGTGGCAGGAGTTGCCTTGGCACAGGGGAGTGTGCGGGCAAGATAAGGAAGTGGGGAAAGGGAGGTTGGGAGAAAGGCGGTTCCCTCCGGCAAGCCTCCCCTGCCAGTGGCATTTTGGGTGAGGAAAAGGGAGCTGCCTTGACCTCGCTCCCCAGGCTCGGGGGGGCTGCAGAGGGCACTAAACGCCCGTACCCATTACCCTCCCCAGGGGGTGATATCAGGTCCCCTGGCCCAGGCCTGGTAAGCCGAGGTACAAGCTCAGTCACCCGCAATTCCCCTTTCTTTTCTAATTAGAGGAAGAGGCTTTACCGGAGAGGCCCGCTAAGGGTGAGGGAAGGGGGAGGTCAGGGAAGGGAAAAAGGGGTTGACGGTGGCTCAGCGAGGCTGGAGCTCAGTGTTGGTATGGTGCCCGGGCGCTCGACAAGGGCTTCGCTGCAGCGGGCTGGGTGAAGGTGAGGGGTTTAAAGTTCAGGGGTTTAGAGAAGCTGGAACTCGAGGCGAGAGCGATGTTCAGGTGATTGAGAAGGGCTTCGCGGTCGGCGGGTTGACTGGTGGCGTTGAGGTCGCGGAGGGTTGGCTGTCATCTTGGAGTGGGGGGCGTCAGAGGTGGCGAGTCGCTGATACTGAATTTGCACGAACGAGGAAAAAATGGCATCCGTTTGTTTCCTTACAAGCTGGACAATTTTGCAGATGAGGCAGGGTCCTAAGATGAGAGCTAGAATAATTATTAATAGGGGGCCAAGAAAAGGAAGGATGTATGGGAGGATGGGAGTGAAAAAACTGGACCAATAACTGGTGGCTTCACGATCTCTTTTACGCTTTTCCAGTCCCTCTCAGACCTTTTTCAGGCTGTCCTCGACGAGACCTGTGGAATTGGCATATACACAGCACTCTTCTCCTAGGGCGGCGCAGAGGCCTCCTTCTTTGAGGAGGAGAAGGTCAAGACCTCGGCGGTTTTGGAGCACTACCTCAGAGAGGGAATTGACAGAATCTTTTAGATGGTAAATAGCGTTTTGTAAGTGACGAATGTCCTCGTCAACAGCCGCCCTGAGGTGAGTTAGGGCGGAGCCTTGACTGGCTAGTGCAGTGATTCCGGTGCCAGCGCCGGCAAGACCTAGGAGGGAGGCAATTGTGAGGGCGGTGATGGGCTCTCGCTTTTGCAGAAGGGCAGGAACTGCAGTTCTTTCCAGACGGAGGAAGAAGTCTTCTTCGCTGTGGTATAAGACCCTAGGGATAAGGACAATTAGGAGGCAAGTTTCTTTATATTCACTGATGATATTCGTGCTGAGACAGGGGGTAAGTCCCGTAGAGGAGCAGAGCCACTGGGAGGAGTTATGAGGAATGAGAAATTTTGCCGAGCTGCTGGGAGATGAGTAGCTGGCACAGGCAGTGAGGTCGGGAGAGTTACTGGAGCGAGGGCGGACGCACTTTCCTGTATAGGAGACTGAATGAAAGGTTAGGGGGACGGCAGAGGTATTCCAATTGCATTCCAAGGGGCTGTCTTCTGTGCTTTCTGAAAAGGAGAGGTTGGAGGCAACGGGCTCGTACAGTGAGGAAGAGGTGGAGAGGCAGAGCCAGCAGGAGGAGGTAAAATTGGGGTTGGAGGAGTTCACTGAGGTAAAGGCGGCTTGGATGAGGCTGAGGAGGGGAGAGGAATAACGAGAAGGGGGCAGAGGAAGCTGGGGTGGTGGGGTTTGAGATGTAGTTGAGGTGCGTTTAGTTGGAGCTAAGGTGCGGCTGGAGGGCTGTGGGAGAAGAGGGTTAATGACTTTGTTGGGACCAATGTTAAAGGGCCTTTTTATAACAGTATTTTTCTTTGGTTGGCTTATAGCCTTCTTTTTTATGGATATAAGGGTTCCCCGATCGGACCCCGATAGCCAAATTCGGAAGCCCCAAGTTTTACCCAAGAGCCAAGACGTATCGGCAGGGTTTTGTATGGTGAGCATTAGTCTTTTAGGACAAAGGTACCTGTCGAAATAGCGATAGCCTGAATTTTGGCAAGTATACGGGATTACTGCGAGGTTTAGAAATTTGTCAGGGACAGAAGGTTTCCAGCCAGTGGCTAATGTTTCACACCCCCAGTACGGGCAGTAATAGTTCTTTGGGGATTTGCAATATGATTTTCCAGGATTTGAAGATGGACACATATAATAATCTTGAATATTTAGGCTGCCTGGATAACCAGGAGGTTTTGGATTAGGAGGGACAAACAGATCAATGGCATTAAAGACGAAGGAGGGAGATCCTGCTGTGGTGTTGGAAAAAATTATTGTGGAGTCTTTCCAACGCGCAAGGGTCCACTTCCAAGGCTGGTGGGGATCGCCCTGGGTAGAAGAGGCAAGAACTAACATGACCATTAGAAGGGAGGTTATGCTTGGGTGAGGGTTGAGGGGGTGTATGACATTGGTTTTTGCCTGTTTATAGAGGCGTATAATTTCTCTAATTTCTCGCCGCTGCTGCGCTCTGCTCGGACTGGGGTCCAGGCCCAGGTGTACTGTTGTCATCTGGTGCACCAGGCTGCGGAGACGACGGCGTTCCCGTCTCGTTGGACGCGTGGTTGCTGGTGGCGGGCCGGATTGCCCTTCCTGGGATCCATATTGGTTGTGCTGCATCATCTGGGAAAACACAAGCAAACCCGCGCCCCTGGGCGAGAAGTGGGGAGGGACCTTTCCAGGTATTATTCTCCGGGTCCTTCCAGTAAACCATCGGGGCCTGGGTGGGCCTATACGAGGGCCCCCAATGTTTATGTAGGGGCGAAAGCCCTTCCTTATTGAATGTGAGTAGATTAAGGTGAATAAGGGCTGCTATAACAAGGTCCCCTGGAGTTGCCTGGGGGAGCATTGCCCTTTCTTTTTCAATTTGTATTTTTAAGCGGCGATGGACTGCTTCCACAATGGCTTGCCCCTGTGGATTATAGGGGATGCCGAAATGATGGGTGATGTTATATAACTGAAGAAAAGCCGCAAAAGAGGCACTGCGATAGGCAGGCCCATTGTCCGTTTTTAGGTCCCAGGGGACTCCCATGAAGAGAATTCCTTGTCTCAGGGCCTTGATACAGTGTTTGGCCGTTTCCCCGACGAGGGGGACCGCATAACACATAGCTGAAAAGGTGTCAATCATTACATGTACATACTTGAGGCGCCCAAAGGACGGAACATGAGTTACATCCATTTGCCATCTAGAATTTGGTTTTAAGCCTCGTGGGTTGACTCCTTGAGGTTGTAGGGGGCCAAGTGGTGCAAAGGGCGCACAAGTTGTACAATTGCGGACAAGATGTTTACAGGTATCTAAGGGGAGGCGACATAGATGATGTAACGACGTAGCCAAAAAGTGAAACCTGGAATGCAATAACTTGGCCTGGTTAACAGCGTCCCCCGGAGGGGCCGTTGTGTGAGTTAGCATAGCTTGGGTAGTCTGAGCTGAGACCGCTTGGTCTACTATACTGTTGCCATTAGCCAAGGGCCCCGGAAGGCCTGAGTGACTACGAATGTGGCTAACGAACCAAGGATCCTGTCTATGCTCTAAGATGCTTCTGAGGTTAGAAAGTGCTTTATCGATGGCCGAGTTCCCAGGGAAAAAGGTGGAAAATGCAAGGACTCGGCAGACTTGATACGTGTAGAGGCTGTCAGTGAAAATGTTTACTGGGTGGTTGCAGTGGGCGTTTAGTGCGTATGACACTGCCAGAATTTCCCTCACTTGGACCGAATGAAGGTTGACATAACTGAATAGGCGGGGTTCTGGATGGTCCTGCGAATAAGAGAGGAAGGCGAAACGGGTTTTGGAGGCGTCAGTAAAGACGGTAGTGGCACCCGGGATGGGTGCAGAGGAGGGGAAAGGATGGAAGGGGCTGCGGAAGGGAAGCTTGGCGAGTCCTTGTAACAGCCGATGGCTAGGATAGTGGCAGCTGAATTCCCCCTGAAATCCTTCTAAAAGGATTTGCATGTCCGGGTTGTCACGTATAAGCAGGCGGGTTTGGCATGTGTCTAGGGGCCAAACAATTTTTTCTGGCGGCTCTCCGAATACATGAACAGCCAAGGTAACTAGATCTGAAGCTAGGCTGATCCAGAGCCGCACTGCAGGGCAAATCTTCCTAAGTCGACTTTTAGCGGGATGCGCCCAAAGTAGAGGGCCTTCCTGCCACAGGCAGCCCATAGGTGTGCCGGGCGTAGGGAGGATGAGTGCTATAAGATTGCCCTCTTTAGTGCTGAACCTGTTGAGACAGCAGGCAGCGAGTGCCTTGTTAATTGCGGCAATGGCTTCCTTTGCCTCCTGGGTGAGCTTAATGCGCCGGGAGATTGCTAGCGGCGGGGCTTCAGGGACACTCAGCAGCATAAAGAGTGGTTGTAGTTGTGCTGTGGTGATCGGCAACGCAGAGCGGAGCCAATTGATCTGACCGCAGAGCTGTTGAAGCTCAGTGATAGTGACCCGGTCCGGTATGTCCAGCTGGGGAGCGGACGGAGCAATGGTTTTATCAATACTAAACCCTAAGAAGGCTAATGGTGGCACAATTTGAACTTTATCGGGTTGAATCGTAAGGCCGAGGTCAGCTAAATTAGTGGTGAGGTCTTTGAGGATTAGAGGAAGCGTCTCGGCGTCTTCAGAGGCCACTAAGATGTCATCCATGTAATGGATGAGCATGGCCCGCTTTCGCAGGGGGGCCACTGCGTGATCAACATACATCTGGCAGATGGCCGGACTGTTACGCATCCCTTGAGGGAGGACTTTCCATTGGTACCTGCTAGTTGCGCCCGCGTGGTTTGGGACGGGGACTGTAAAGGCAAAGCGCGGGCGATCTCGCTCATGTAGCGGGATGGAAAAGAAACAGTCTTTGATGTCAATAGTGGCTACATGATAGTGAGCCGGGATGGCTACCGGATGGGGAAGGCCAGGCTGCGGGGAACCCATGGGAAGAATATGCTTATTGATTTCCCGCAAATCATTGAGGAGCCTAAATTTCCCTGTGGTTTTTTTATGAATAACAAATACTGGCGAATTATTGGGACTAGTAGAAGGTTCTATGTGGCCAGCATCCAATTGTTCTTGTACAAGGGCTTGGAGTACTACCAATTTATGCGTGGGAAGGGGCCACTGCTCCACCCATATAGGTTTCTCAGTATCCCACTGTAGAGGAACGGGTGCTGGAGGTGTTAAACGAGCAGTGGCGCTCATTATTGGGGGGGCTGCGTGGTAAGCATTGCCCCAGAGGCGGCGAGGATGTCACGGCCCCATAAAATTTGGTCTATGGTGTGCAGAAATAACGGGCGGAAGGTACCTGAGTGGCCTTCTCCATCCTCCCACTTAATGGGTCTTATGGCCTGAAGAGAAGTAGAGGTACCAGTGGCTCCCACTACCGAGGGACCATCAAGAACCATGCACATGGTGGCATACTGAGCGGGCATGCAAGAGACTTCTGCCCCTGAATCGAGCGTGCCTGTGTACCATTGCCCCTCTATTCTTAACTTACGAGTAGGTTTTTCTGGAGTGATGGGGACTGTCCAGAGAAGCGTTTTATTGTCGGAGCATTGATTAGTTTTATTGGAACCGGCCGGCATGCTGCCTCTTAGGGGCGGGGCTGAGGCTTGCCCCGCTTGGAGTTTAAAGCTTGCTCAGTGCTCTGGTGTTGACTACTGCCAGGGCACCAAGGATAGCAGAATTTTTTTAAATCTTTCTCGTTAAGGTCTCTGTGGCTGCTTTTGCAATCGCGCGCCCAGTGATAACCACGTTGGCAGCGCGGGCATGGAGTGGGAGGGGGGCGCCCATTGCGTTGCATGGGAGGCGGGCGTTTGACCTCCGTATTGGGGCATTCCCTGGCAAAATGACCGCTTTGCCCGCATTTAAAGCAGCCGGTGGTGGCGGCTAAGGCGGCAGTGACGGCGCCAGAGACAGCCTGGGCTAGGGACGTGGCAGCTGGATCAAAGGCGCTGCAAGCGAGAACCCAGTCATCTATCCTTTTTTCCCGCAAGGGGAGAATGGCTTGCTTACAGGGGGGGTTAGCCCCTTCTAGAATGAGTTCGCGGGTGAGCGCTAGCTGGGCTTGGGGGTCGGTAACTTTTCTAGCACAGGCCTCTTCAACCCTGGAAACGAAGGTGGCAAAAGGTTCGTTTGGCTCCTGGAGGAGCTTGGTAATTTTGTCAGGTCGACGGGCAGAGCAGTTGGCAAACGCGCGTAAGGCGATGCCTCTGAGGACAGTCCAGAAGGTAGCAGGGACATTAATATAAGCAGACGCACTTAGAAACGCTCCAGTGCCCAAATAGGCTTCGGGGGGATGATAGACTCCAATGGCTGCGTCTTGCTCACTTTGCTTAGCTGCTTCCACCTGGAAGTGAGCACGCCAGTCAACAAACTGACCGGGGTTAAGAATGGAACGGGCAAGCGAAGCCCAGTCTTGGGGGATGCAATAGTCCATGCCGAGATCCTGCAGTATTTGGGAAGCGTATGGGCTACCTAACCCGTCCTCCTTGACGGCCCTGCGAAGCTGCTTGATAGTATCTGAGTCAATGGGATACCAGTCATACGGTTTCTGTGGGGTGGGGGCAAGGTTAAGAGGAAAGCAGCGAAAAGCACGAGAGAAAGGAGGACGCGCTTGCAGAGGGCTTGGCGCGGGAGTGGGGGTAGGGGGAGCGTTGCCCCAAGGGTTGCCTTGAGGTGTAGAAGGCAGCCAGGGGTTGTTAGTCGGCAGGGTGGGAGGAGCGGCGGCAGCTGCCGGTAGCGGCTCCGAGGGGGAGCTCGCCGAAGGGGGAGGCGGGAGTGGGAGGCCCCAAGCGTCGCAAGATGGCGGCGCGGTGGGCGTGGCTAAGACACAAGATGGTGGATCAGCCCCGCCCTGTGAAAGGGCGGGGTTCAAGGCACAAGATGGCGGACTAGCTCCGCCCTGTGGAAGGGCGGGGTAAAGCGTATGCGGTTTCCGGCCCAGCTTAGGGCTGACGTCATCGCCGGAGCACTTCCTCCCCTCGATGGAAGAAGAAGGAGGAAGTTCGCCATCTTGGCGTGGCGCAGTGTTATTTTGCTTTTTGGGAGTCACCTCGAGCGCGTTGTTAATCTGCTCGACTAAGGACTCCGTGTCCGAGTCATGATTTGAATTAGTATCGCTATCTGAATCTGTTGGCTGGGTTGATAGGGCCCCCTTGGATTTAACGGGGCCTCGATCAGGGGGGAGGGAGCCTTGAAGGCAGGAGCGGATGGTTATCAAGGTGGGGAGCAAGCCGGGAGGGAAGCGCTTGCTCTCATGTTCCATGGCGTTGGTGACTCGATCAATAAGACGATCATAAGTAACAGGGTCCCAAAGATGGCAAGTGGTGAGCCATGGGTTAAAGGGCAGCAGGAGGTCCCAGTATACCTGCAGCTGCCGGACAGACACTTTATAGCGATGCGTGTCTAGGAGACCCGCTAGAGCACGAACTTGAGGTGCCTGGCACGTAGATAGACGATTACCCATAGCTGAGGGGGGAGGAGGGGGGGTTGTTTACCGAGCAGAGAGAATGAGATAAACCGTGGCCGCGAGGCCGAAGGAGACGGCGAGAGCGGAAAGCAGTGCCCTTTGGCAACGGGAGCAGTCGGGGGGGGCGGTTGCAAAGAGGCACACGGCGCCAAATGAGGAGACAAAGACACAAAGAACCACGGCAAAGTAATGGAGGGGAAGAGGGAGAGCGTTAGGAGGAACGGGGGTCATAGAAGTGCGCATACAAGAGGACGAAGAGAGCGTGGGGGAAGGGAGGAGCGGCTTCGGAGCGGTGAACCTCACACGGCTCCGGAAGCGGCGAAGGAGAGGCGGCCCTTACCTTGCAGGCGAGGAAACGGGAAGCTGGAGAGGCGTCCGGGCGAGCGGGCGACCTGCCGAACTGTTGTGTGGAGACGTCCCTCACACGGGGCACCAGTTGCGGCCGCGGTTACTGTTTCTGGGGGGGGGGGAGTGGCGGCCGGTAGCTGAGCCCTCAGCTCTCGGGGCTGCTTAAAGGGTACCGGCGGCGGGGGCTCTTTCCCGGAGGCGAGGGCGAGGCGGAGGACTTGGCCAGGTCCTCGGCGGGAGGCGTACAAGGTGTGGAGGGCGGCGATAAGGACAAGACACTCTTCATCCAGTAGGAGTATGCGCCAAAGAGGCTTTATTTAGGGGTGATTACAGGTTATATAGGCTGGTAAGAAGGGCAGGACTGGGAAGGAGGTGAAGTAGCCTTAAATGGCAATACTGAAGGGAGAGGGGCTAGGATTGGTTCTGAGAGGACGCAGGAGCCGTTGCAGCGGGCGGGAGTTGTTCTGGCCACGGTGCATGCGCGCTGGCGGTGGCAGGAGTTGCCTTGGCACAGGGGAGTGTGCGGGCAAGATAAGGAAGTGGGGAAAGGGCGGTTGGGAGAAAGGCGGTTCCCTCCGGCAAGCCTCCCCTGCCAGTGGCATTTTGGGTGAGGAAAAGGGAGCTGCCTTGACCTCGCTCCCCAGGCTCGGGGGGGCTGCAGAGGGCACTAAACGCCCGTACCCACTACCCTCCCCAGGGGGTGATATCAGGTCCCCTGGCCCAGGCCTGGTAAGCCGAGGTACAAGCTCAGTCACCCGCAATACAGTCATAAACAATTTGGAAAAATCGCTAAACAAGTAGACTACTATAGCTTTCAAAAAAGGGAAAAATCCAGCAAATCCTGGGGAAGAGAGACAATCTGATTTCCAGTGCTAACACATTAAAATATTCAAATATTCAGATTTCAGCAAAAGATTAGAAGGCATACAAAGAAACAGGAAAAGATGGCCTATTCAAGATGCAAAATAAAGCAACATAAACGACCAATGAGGAAGAACAGACACTGGACATACCAGACAAAGACTTTTTAAAAAACTGTCTTAAAGAAGTTCAAAGAGCTAAAGGAAAACACAGACAAATAGCTAAAGGAAATAAGGAAAATGATATATGGACAAAATGAGAATTTCAATAAAAAGAAATAGAAATTATAAAAAAGAATCAAACTGAAATGCTGGAGTTGAAATGTACAGTATTGAAATTTATAAAAGACCCCTAGAGGATTTCCATAGCAGATTGGAGCTGGCAGAGGAAAGATTCAGCAAACTTGAAGTCAGGGCAATTGAAATTACACAGTCTGAGGAACAGAAAAGAAAAGAATAAAGAAATGGAATAGAGCCTGAGAGACCTGTGGGACACCACCAAGTATACCAATATATGCATAGGAGTCTGAGAAGGAAAAGAAAGAGTAAAGGGGACAGAAAGAATATTCAAAGAAATAATGGCTGAAAACTTCCCAAATTTAACAAAAGACATGAATATACATCTCAAGAAGCTCAACAAACTCCAAATAGGATAAATTCAAAGAGATCCACACCCAAACACATTATAAACACAAAACAAAGTGAAACTGTTGAATGCTAAGGACAAAGAGAAAATCCTCAAAACAGCAAGAGAGAAGCAACTCATCATGTACAAGGGAGCCTCAATAAGATTTAGTGCCAATTTTTCATCAGAAACCATGGACGCAATAACGCAGAGGGATGATATATTTAAAGTGCTGAAAACAAAAAATTGCCAACCAAGAATTCTATATCCAGCTCGCTTTTATGCACAAGACCACAATGTTCCATGCCACTTGTCATTTGGAGGTGTCAAAGGAGGCTGGCTGAGAAGGAAAATGTTTGTTGGCACAGTCTTGTAGTCATTGCACTTACACGTCCATTGCAAACAGCCTCCACCCCATGGGCAGCTCTGGGAAGGACCTAGACTGGAAAAGGGTACATAAGAAATAACGCTTCATGTTTCCGCAGAACTTGAGTAATTTTTTCCTATGTTACCTAGTTTGAATCCCACAATCATGCAGGAAAGTAACAGAGCTGCATTCACCCTGTGAGTCATCTCTGGATCCGAGACATTGCCTATTGTGTATGAATGATGTTTGTAGGTTTAAAATATCCATTTGCCAAAGACTTACTTCTAGAAGGTGATATGAATGTCTTTTGTAGAAAATTCCAACGTATAGACAAAAAAAAAAAAAAAAAAAAATACATCCCAAAGTGGAACTAATAAGCAATTACATCAAGGCCTTAAGATACAAGGTTGATAACAAAAGTCAATTGTTTTCCTATATATCAACAATGAAACTGGAATTTGAATTTAAAAACAATGCCATTCACAATAGCACTCCTCAAAATGTAATATTTAGGTATAAATCTAAAATAGGTTCAGGATCTATTAGAGAATACTACAAAACTCTGATGGAAGAAATCAAAGAAGATATAAATAAATGGAGATATATTCCAAGTTCATGGATTAGAAGACTCAATATTGTTAAGATGTCAAGTCTTCCCAACTTGAGCTATAGATTTAACCCAATCCCAATGAAAATTCCATAATCTGTTCTGTAGATATTGACAAACTGTTTCTAAACTTTATATGGAAAGGCAAAGGACCCTGAATAGCCAACAATACTAAAGAAAAACAACAAAGCTACAGTAATCAAAACTATAGCGGTGACAGAATAGGCACACAGATCAATGGAACAGAACAGAGAGCCCAGAAATATTGTCAACTGATCTTTGACAAAGGAGCAAAGGCAATTCAATGGAGAAAGGATAATCTTATTAACAAATGGTGCTAGAGCAATTGGACATGTGCGCCAAACAAAAACAAAAACCAAATCTAGACACAGATCTTAAACCTTTCACAAAAATGGACTCAAAATGGATCACAGATAGATCTAGATGTAAAACACAAAATGATAAAACTTCTAGAAGATAATATAAGAGAAAATGTGGGTGACCTTGTGTTTGACAGTGACTTTTTAGATATATACCGAAAGCACGACCCATGAAAGGAAAAACTGATAAGCTTGACCTCATCAAAATTAAAGATTTATGCTGTGCAAAAGACACTGTTAGGAGAATGAAGTGACAAGCACAGATTGGGAAAAATATTCACAAAGCACACCTGATAAAGGACTTGTATCCAAAAAATAAAAAGAACTTTTAAAACTCAACAGTAAGAAAATGGCCCGATTTAAAAATAGGCAAAATATCTGAGCAGATATCTCACCAAAGAAAATACACAGATGGCAAATAAACGTATGAAAAGATACTGAACATCATATGTCATAAGAGTATTCTTGGCACCAGCTTGTAATTGCAAAAGACTGGAAACATGGATTCAAGAATTAAGGGTTGGGTAATTATGGCACATGTATGCAATGAAATACCATTCATCCATTAAAAAGAAGGTGTGGAATGACTACCAAGGTATTAAGTAGGAAGAAAAGCAAGATGCTATTGTTTGGGTAAAAATGAAAAAGGGAACATATGCATACAAATACTTATATTATAGACTATCTTCACAAGAATATACCAAAAAAAAAAAAATCATGTAAAATTGGGTACTTCTGGGAATGGAGACTGGGAGAGATGGGTTTAAATTTGATCTGTTTGCATATCTTTAATGTGCATGTGTTGATTTTTAAAAAATAAACTTAAAATTAAAAAAAGAATTCTATATCCAGCAAAATTGTCCTTTAAAAATGAGCGAGAAGGGAGGTGGCAAGATGGCAGCATAGAGAGGAGTGGAAGTTAGTTAGTCCCCCTGGAACAACTAATAAACAACCAGGAACAACTAGTAAATAATCTGGACTAACTACTGGGGGACAACCATGACTGTCCACACATTGTACAACAACCTGGATTGGGAGTAATGCCTGAGATTGCAGCATAAAATATGTCAGTAAAAGCTGTGGAAATGCAGCAGGAGCTCCCTCCCCCCACAGCAGGCCAAACAGCAAAACCTCGCTGTGGTAGAAAGCAGCACTCTCTGAACAAGTAAATATACCTCAGTCCAGCTCCAACTGGGGTCTTAATTAACAAATGTGGACTGATGAATGCAAGCTGAAAATCCCCAACAAGCACACAGAGGCTTTTAGTGATGAGTGACCTTAAAGAACCAGAAGACTCATCTGACCCAGGAGGGGGAACCCAGAAGACCAGGTGTTACCTCTGGCCAATGAGTGAAACTGGGGGCCTGTGGACTGGCTCTGAAAGGGGGCTTTCTATCCCTTTTCCCCTCTCTCAACCTGAGCAGCTCAGTGGAGAAAACCTCAACCATTTTCACTTCACAGCACTCTGACCCAGACAAGGGTGGAGATAGCAGAATCAGAGCGATAAAGAACCTATTCAGATCCTGATGATCACTTTCTGTACCAGTTTGTATATATTATGTGCCCCAGAAAAAGCCTTATTCTTTGATGGAATCTTGTGGGGAGAGACATATTAGTTTTGATTAAGTTGGAACATTTGTATTAGGTTGTTTCCATAGACATGCACCCCAACCAGCTGTGGGTGATAACTCTGGTTGGATAATTTCCATGGAGGTGTGGCCCTGCCCATTCAGCATGGGCCTTGATTAGTTTACTAGGGCACTATATAAGCTCAGACAGAAGGAGCAAGCTTGCTACAGCCAATAGGGACACTTTGAAGAATCCACAGGAGCTGAGACAGACATTGGCCATTGGAAGCTGATGCAGACATTCTGGAGAATGCCATTTTGGAACGCAATCTAGGAGCAAGCAGACACCAGCCACGTGCCTTCCCAGCTAACAGAAGTTTTCCGGATGCCACTGGCAATCCTCCAGTGAAGGTACCGAATTGTCGATGCATTACCTTGTATACTTTATGGTCTTAAGACTGTAACTGTGTAACAAAATAAAGCCCCTTTTATAAAAGCCAATCCATTTCTGCTGTTTTGCATTCCGGCACTATTAGCAAACTGGAACTCCCTAAGGGGTGTATCTTCCCTAAGAGGAAGGAGGTGGTGCCCAGTTCTACTACTGGCCTTCCACTTAGAACCAGATCCCAGAGCTTGGGGGAAAACAGCTGTTCTAATTTGCTAATGCTACCTGAATGCAAAACACCTGAAATGGATTGGCTTTTACAAAAGGGAGTTTATTTGGTTACACAGTTACAGTCTTAAGTCCATAAAGTGTCCATCAACAAAGGGTACCTTCACTGGAGAAAGGCCATTGGCATCTGGAAAATCTCTATTAGCTGGGAAGGTGCATGGCTGGTGTCTACTTGCTCCTAGGCTGCATTTCAAAATGGCATTCTCCAAAATGTCTGTATCAGCTCCCAATGGCCGTCTTCAAAATGTCTGTCTCAGCTCCAGCTTCCTGTGAGCTCCTTCTGTCTGAGCTTATATAGTACTCCAGTAAACTAAACAAGGCCCACGCTGAATGGGCAGGGCCATGCCTCCATGGAAATTATCCAATCAGAGTTATCACCTACAGTTGGGTGGGTTACATCTCCATGGACACTGAACCAATAGGTTCCAACCCAATCCACACTAATACATATGCCCCCACAAGAATGAATTAAACAATATGGCTTTTTCTGGGGGACATAAATATACAAACTGGCACAACAGCCAAAACAGAAACTAAGGGCGTCACACCTCCTTACACCAGTCAGGAGCGACAAGTTGACAGGCATCATCTGCTGGGCAGGTTAGGAAAAGCACAGTGGCTAGAGGCTTCAAAGGGTGTGTCAATCTTCTAAGACACACCCTCAGGGAAACCTGATACTGAATATTGCCCCCTTCTGAGACCTGAGCCCATTCTGGTCTAGGAAAACCTGACTGGGGTAACCAAGGAAATCAGATGCCTATACAACAGAAAACTACAACCCGCACTAAGAAAAATGAAGATATGGCCCTGTCAAAGGGAAAACTTATATTTCAACTGAGATTCAGGAATTAAAACAACTAATGCTAAATAAATTCAACAAATTTACAGAAGATATGGAAAAAGACATGAAGGGTATAATGAAAACAATGGGCAAACATGAGGTAGAAATCAAAAGTTTGAAAAAACAACTGGCAGAATCTATGGGAATGAAAGACGCAACAGAAGAGATGAAAGACACAATGGAGACATACAACAGCAGATCTCAAGAGGCAGAAGAAGACACTCAGGAACTGGAGAATAAGACACCTGAAAGCCTACACACAAAAGAACAGATAGAGAAAAGAATGGAAAACATGAGCAACGTATGAGGGAACTGAATGACAACATGAAATACATGAATGTACATGTCATTGGTGTCCCCAAAGGCGAATAGAAGGGAAAAGGGGCAGAAGCAATCATAGAGGAAATAATCAATGAAAATTTCCCATCTCTTATGAAAGACATAAAATTACAGATCCAAGAAGCGCAGCGTACCCCAAATAAAATAGATCTGAATAGGCCTACACCAAGACACTTAATAAAATCAGATTATCAAATATCAAAGACAAAGAAAGAATCCTGAAAGCAGCAAGAGAAAAGTGATTCATCACATACAAAGGAAGCTTAATAAGACTATGTGTGGATTTATCAGTAGAAACCATGGAGGCAAGGAGGAAGTGGTGTGATATATTTAAGATACTGAAAGAGAAAAACTGCCAACCAAGAATCCTATATCCGGCAAAACTGTCTATCAAATATGAGGGAGAGTTTAAAATATTCTCTGACAAACAGACAATGACAGAGTTTGTGAACAAGATACCTGCTCTACAGGACATACTAAAGGGAGCACTACAGATGGATAGGAAAAGACAGGAGTAAGAAGTTTGGAACACAATTTTGGATGATGGTAGCATAGCAATGTAAGTACACTGAACAAAGATGACTGTGAGCCTGGTTGAAAGAGGAAGGTTAGGAGCATGTGGGACACCAGAAGGAAAGAGGAAAGATAAAGATTGGGACTGTATAACGCAGTGAAACCTAGAGTGCTCAATAATTGTGATAAAACATACAAATATGTTTTTACATGAGGGAGAACAAATGAATTTCAACCCTGCAAGGTGTTAAAAATAGGGTGGTATTGGGGAAAAATACAATCAATGCAAACTAGAGACTATAGTTAACAGAAACATTGTATTGTGCTTCCTTTAAGGTAACAAAGGCAATATACCAAAGCTAAATGTGTATAAGAGGGGGACATAAGGGAGGGGTATATGACTCTTGGCATTGGTGATGTTGTCTGACTCTTTATTCTGCTTTAGTTTAATGCTGTCTTTCCTATTGTTGCTTCCTAGCTGTCATGTTTTTTTTTGTTTTTTCTCTTTCTCTTTCTTTTTCTTTTGTCTCTCTACCTTCTTTGACTCTTCCTCCTTCTCTGTGGAAGACATGGATATGTCCTTTTATAGATAGCAGTGATGGTGGTGAATACACAAGTACGTGACTATACAGGGAACCATCAATTGTTTACTTAGGATGGAATGTTTATGGTGTGTGAACAAAACTGTTGTAAGAAAAATGAAACAAAACAGGTTGATGAAGAAACCTTGATGGCACTATATTGAGTGAAATAAGCCAGACACATAAAGACAGGGTCTCACTGATATGCACTAATTATAATATGTAAACTTATATACATGAAATATAAGTTACTAGGAGATAGAATGAGGCTAAAGAACGGGGAGCGGTTACTTATTATGGGCAGAATGTTCAACTAGGTTGAAATCAGTGTTTGAAAATTCAGGGGTGATGGTAGCACATTGTGAGAATAACTAACAGTGCTGAATGGTGTGTGAATATGGTGGAAAGGGGAAGCTCAGAGTCACATATGTCACCAGAAGGAAAGCTGGAGGTTAAAAAATGGGAATACATAAAACAGTGAATCTTGTGGTGGGCAATGTCAATGATTAACTGTACAAATATTAGAAATCTGTTTCATGAACTAGAGCAATGTATGACACTATAACCAGGAATCAGTAATAGGGGGGCATATAGGAAAAATACATATACCTATTGCAAACTATATACTACAGTTAGTAGTATTTTAACATTCTTTCATCAACAGTAACAAATGTAATATACCAATACCATGATTCAATATTGGAGCAGGGGTGGTTAGCGGTATGGGAAGATTTGAGTTTCCTTTTTTTGTCTTTCGTTTTTTTTTCTGAAGTAATGAAAATGTTCTAAAAACTGAAAAAAAATTAATTGTGGTGATGGATGCACAGCTGTATGATGGTACCGTGGGCAATTGATTGTACACTTTGGACCTTTGGGTAATTGTATGGTATGTGAACAATCTCAATAAAATTAAATTTTTAAAAAATGAGGGAGAGATTAAAACATTCCCAGATAAACAAAAGCTGAGGGAGTTCATCACCAATAGACCTAGTCTACAAGAAATGTAAAGTTAATTCTTCAGGCTGAAAATGAAAGACACTAAACAGTAACTCAAAACTACAAGAATAAATAAAAGATCTCTTGTAAAGTTATCTATGTATGTAAATATACATGCCAGTATTATTGTTGTATTTTTGGATGATTACTCCACTTTTTACTTCTTACATGATCTAAAATACTAAGGCATAAAAAGAAATTATGAATCTATTGTGTTGGGCACACAATGCATAATGTAATTTGTAATAACAATATAAAGATGGGGGGGCTAGATGGGTATAGGTACATAGTTTGTGTATGCTATTTGAAGTTGATTTGATATTAAATTGACCAATATTGTTGTAGGTTTAGGATGTTAAATTTAAGTTCTATGGTAACCACAAAGAAAACATCTAGAAATAAACACAAAAGGAAATGAGAAGGGATTCTAAATGATTCACTACAAAATACCAACCAAACAGAATGGTAGGCAGTAATGAAAGAAAAGGTATAAGACTCAAAAAAAAAAAACAAATAACAGAATTGCAGAAGAAAGTCCTGTATTACCAGTAATGACTCTAAATGTAAATGGATTGAACTCTCCAATCAAAAGACAGAGATTGGCAGAATAGGTACAAAAGCATGTCCCAAGCATATACTGTTTACAAGAGACTTACCTTAAATTCAAGGACACAAATAGGTTGAAAATGAATGGATAGAAAAAATTCTAAGAACCTTTCTAGTAGAAATGGAAAAGCCAATTATAAAATTTATTTGGAAGGCTAAGGAGCCCTGAACAGCCCACGCCAATCCTGAAAAAGAAGAGCAAGGCTAGAGAACTCATACTTTCTAATCTTACAAAGACACAGTGACCAAAACATTAGACATCCCTGAAGATCGGGAAAGTGATTGAACTAGAGGAAGGGGTAGCAACAGACAAGATGGAATTTAACAAAGGTTTATGAATACTGAATATTTGTATAATATTATTTTTCTAGTTGCTAGGGTATTAGAATAGCTAGAAGGAAAGAATTGAAATGGTGGAACTGTAACCCACAGCATCCTTTGAAATTTGTTCTATAGCTACTTGTTAAATGGTAATTTGAAAGCTGTACCTTTTTGTATGTATGTTGTATTTCACAATAAGGAAATAACCGAAACTATGGTGCTATAACTCATAATAACTTTGGAAATTTCCTACATATCTACTTGTTAAATCATATTCTGAAATATATTACCTTTTTATATATATGCTATATTTCATAATAAGGAAATAACTGAAACTGTGGAATTGTAACCTATAATATTCTTTGAAATTTGCTAACTACTTGTTAAACTGCACTTGGAAAGTTGTCACTTTTATGTATATATGTTATATTCTACAATTAAAAAAAAAAAGTCACAGTGATCAAAACAGCAAGGTAGTGGAGTTCTGGGCCCCAGGCTGCAGGGAGGATGAGGGTGCAGCAGGGTAGACAGGTGCAGGAACCATGTTCCGAGTACAGAAATGAAAGCATCAGTCATGTAATGTGATTATTCAAAATCAATAATCTGGAAGTTCATGTGGATTCCATAAAGTAAAGTGGAGCAAGCTGAAGGGACCCTGGAAAGCAAGAAAAAGCAATCCTGGAGTAACTTGACACATAGTCAAAAGGAAGATCTAAAGCCCCCTTGCCTCAATTTCGGGACAAGTATGAAGGGGCGTCCCAGCTCCAGGGCTCCCTGTGGGAGCCTCTGAGATCTTTGTTGTGACTGCATTGCAGTATTGCAATTTAGCTTCTCCCACTGCCATTCTGCCTTCTGGGATCTGTCATGGATGTTGTTCCCAAGAGCATTCCTTAGTGAACTTCCTATACACACACAAGGAAGATATAAGTGTAATGTGGTAACAAGCATATATAGTCTTAAGGAATCCACTGTAAGTAACGAACTAAATTCTTATCTTTGTGCCTAGAATAGTACTAATTAAGTTAATTCTTGGGAGAATTAAGAAAATAGTCATTTGAAAATAGTCATTCAAATGTTTGGCATTTCCTCAAAATGTTAAGCATAGAGTTATCAAATAACTCAGCAATTCTGCTCATAGGTATATAGCCAAGAGAAATGAAAACATATGCCCACATAAAAATTTGTATATGAATGTTCGTAGTAGCATTATACATAATAACCACAAAATGTAAATAACCCAAATGCGCATCAACTGATGAATGGATAAATAAAATATGTATATCCATGCAATGGATACTATTTGACAATAGGAAGGAAAGAAGTTCTGATACATGCTGCAACATGGATGGACCTTGTAAACATTATGCTAGGTGAAAGAAACTGGCCACAAAGAACCACATATTGTCTGAGTCTATTTACATGAACTGTCCAGAAAAGATAAATCTATAGAGACAGAAAGTATATTAGTGGTTGGCTAGAGGGAGGGGAGGGATGGGGGAAAGGGAGTGACTGCTAAAGGGTTTCCTTTTGTGATGATAAAAATGTTCTAAAATTAGATTGTGGTGATAGTTGCACAACTCTGAATATACTAAAAACTGAATTGTACACTTCAAATGGGTGAATTCTACTGTATGTGAATTATACCTCAATAAAGATTTAAAAAACAAACAAACAAACAGCATGGTACTGGCACAAGGCAGGCCTATAGACCAATGGAACTTAATTAAGAACTCAGAAATCAACCCTCTAATTTATGGATAACTGATTTTTGACAAGGGGCAAAGATCACTCAATTTGGGGAAGAATAGTCTCTTCAGCAAATGGTGCTGGGAAAACTGTATCTCCATTTGCAAAAGAATGAAGGGGGATCCTTACCTCATACCTTATGCAAAAATCAACTCAAAATGGATCAAAGACCTAAATATAGGAGCCAAAACTATTAAACTCCTGGAAGAAAACCTAGGGAAGCATCTTCAGGACCTTTTGTTAGGCGATCTAAGACTTTACACCCAGAGCACAAGCAACAAAAGAAAAATAGATAAATGAAACCTCATCTAAATTAAAAACTTTTGCACCCCAAAGGACTTTATCATTCAAGTGAAATGAAAAACCTACACAATGGGAGAAAATATTTGGAAACTACATATCCAGAATATATAAAGAAAGGTTTAATATCCAGAATATATAAAGAAATCCTTCAACTTAACAATAAAAAAGCAAACTTTAACAACGGGCAAAACACTTAAATAGACATCTCTCCAAAAAAGACACACAAATGGCCAGAAAGCACATACAAAGATGCTCAACATCATTGGCCATCAGGGAAATGCAAATGCAAATCAAAACCACAATGAGATACTGTTCTGGTTTGCTAATACTGCCAGAATGCAAAATACCAGAGATGGACTGGCTTTTATAAAGGGGGTTTATTTGGTTACACAGTTACAGTCTTAAGGCCATAAAGTGTCCATCAACAATGGGTACCTTCACTAGAGGATGGCCAATGGCATCCAGAAAACCTCTGTTAGCAGGGAAGTCACGTGGCTTGTGTCTGCTTGCTCCCAGTTTGCATTTCAAAATGGCATTCTCCAAAATAACTGCATCAGCTTCCAACGGTCATCTTCAAAATGTCTGTCTTAGCTCCAGCTAGCTATGAGCTCCTCCTGTCTGAGCTTATATAGTACTCCAGTAAACTAAACAAGGCCCACGTTGAATGGGCGTGACCACACCTCCATGGAAATTATCCAATCAGAGTTATCACCTACAGTTGGGTGGGTCACATCTCCATGGACACTGAACCAATAGGTTCCAACCCAATCCACACTAATACGTCTCCCCCACAAGAAGGCATTAAAGAATATGGCTTTTTCTGGGGGACATGAATATACAAGCCGGCACATTCCACCCCTTGGGCACCAGAAAAACATATTCTTTCCAAATACAAAATACGTTCATCCCATCACAATATCACAAAAAGTTAAATCACTTCAGTAACAATAGGTTAGTACAAGATCCCATCAAAATTAGTTACAAGCATGATCTCCAAAAGCAAAATTATTCTCTGGCTCTGTACCTATGAAACGTGGAACAAGTTATCTGCTTCCAATATACAAAGGAGGTATAGTCATAGGGTAAACATTCCCATTGCCATAAGGAGAAACTAAAAGGAAAACAGGGTTTAAGAGACCAAAACAATTCCTAAAACCCGCCGGGCAAACTCCATTAGATTTCAAAGTCTGAGAGTCATTTACAGAACTACGTTGCATCCTTGGGGCTTGTGAGAGCTGGAGTCCAATCCTTTCCAAGGGTCCTTGTGGCAGCCCTTTTCTCTCCAAACGCTGGGGTGAGTTCTCCAACATATCCACACATTGGGGAGACCACCTTCTTGGCCCCACCCTCCTCAAACATCAGGGTGCCACCTGGACTCTGCCTTTCCGGGGCAAAGGCTCTACCCTCTCTGAACAGTGGGGTGGCGGCCAGGCTCTCCCCAGTTCCCTGGGAATGTGCTCTACCCTCTTTGGGGCCTGGGGTGGCAAAATTCTTCCTCAACATCAAAGTGGGAGGCCCACCCTCAACCTCTGGGGCAAACTTACCCTTTCCCCGCATGTGGGCCATTCCACTCTCCAAGCCTGAGACCTCGTAACTCCAGACCTCAGCCTCCATGGCTCTGTCTTTGAAGAAATTTTTCCTTCAGTTTGTTCCTTGCCTGTCTTCTCCAGTCCAGACTGGCAGCGGTTCCATCTATAAATATCTCGCAAAAATTCTGTTGGCTTTGCATGAAGCACACAGGGGTCAAAGCCTTCAGACAATAGGCGTTTCCACAAATCCTTTCTGGATAATTCCATCTCCAATCCTGAAATGGCGGCTGCATTCCATGTTTGGTTGAATCCTCATGTTGGGCCCCTGGAAGCCCGGAATTTTCCAAACCATCAGTTTCTGGTTTCTTTGAAGCCAAGAGTTCATTTCTCAGCTTATCTCTGTCCTCTCACATTTTACTATAAGCTGCAAAGAGAAGCCAGGCTATATCACAAAAACAATATCACAAACTATAACTTCTAGTTTTGAAATATCATCAGCCAAGTATCCCAGCTCCTCACCTTCAAATTCTTCCTTCCATCTCACACCAGGACTCAATTTTGCCAAATTCTCTGCCACTTTAAAACAAGGATCACCTTTCTTCCAGTTCACAACAACACATTCAATATTTCTGTTCAAGGCCTCATCATAATTATCTTTAGAGTCCATATTTCTACCAACAGCTTTTTCAAAGCAGTCTAGGCCTTTTCTATCAAGCTCCTCACAATTCTCCCAGAATCTTCCCCTTACCCATTTAAAAAGCTGCTCCAACATGTTTGGTATTTGCAAGCTCAGCAGCACCCCACTTCTCTGGTACCAAAATCTGTTCTAGTTTGCTAATGCTGCCGGAATGCAAAATACCAGAGATGGACTGGCTTTTATAAAGGGGGTTTATTTGGTTACACAGTTACAGTCTTAAGGCCATAAAGTGCCCATCAACAAAGGGTACCTTCACTAGAGGATGGCCAATGGCATCCAGAAAATCTCTGTTAGCTGGGAAGGCACGTGGCTGGCGTCTGCTTGATCCCAGGTTGCATTTCAAAATGGCATTCTCCAAAATATCTGCATCAGCTTCCAATGGTCATCTTCAAAATGTCTGTCTCAGCTCCAGCTAGCTATGAGCTCCTCACGTCTGAGCTTATATAGTGCTCCAGTAAACTAAACAAGGCCCATACTGAATGGGCAGGGCCACGCCTCCATTGAAATTATCCAATCAAAATTATCACCTACAGTTGGGTGGGTCCCATCTCCATGGACACTGAACCAATAGGTTCCAACCCAATCCATACTAATACGTCTGCCCCCACAAGAATGCATTAAAGAATATGGCTTTTTCTGGGGGACATAAATATACAAACTGGCACAGATACTGTTTCACACCCAGTAGAATGCCTACTATTAAGAAACCCAGAAAATTACAAGTTTTGGAAAGGATGTGGAGAAATAAGAACACTAATTCACTGCTGATGGGAATGTAAAATGGTGCAACTGCTGTGGAAGACAGTTGGTGGTTCCTCAGAAAGCTAAGTATAGAATTACCATATGCCTTGGCAATCCGACTTCTAGGTATATAACCAAAAGATTTGAAAGTGAGGACTTGAACACATATTTTTCACTCCAAATACATGCATTATTCACAATTGCCCAAATATGGAAGCAACTTAAGTGTCCATCAACCGATGAATGGATAAACAAAATGTGGTATACACACACAATGGAATATTCTCAGCCCTAAAAAGGAATGAAGTTCTGATACATATGACAACATGGATGACCCTTGAAAACATCATGTTGAGTGAAATAAGCCAGACACAGAAGGACAAATATGGTGTGATCTCACAGACATAAAATAATTAGAACAAGCAAACTCATAGAATCAGAATCTAGAATATAGGTTACCAGGGGATGGGGTGGGGACAGGAAATAGGGAGGTAAGGCTTAGAATGTTCGGTTCCTATTTGGAATGATGAAAATATTTTGGTAATGGGTAGTGATGACAGTAGGACAAAATTATGAACATAATTAACAGCATTGAAATATGTATCTAAATGAGGTTAAAATGGGAAATGTTAGGTTGTATATATGGTAATAGAATAAAAATTAACAAAAAAATTGATGAAACTGCACCACACAAACAGTGAACCCTTAGTTAAACCATGGACTACAGTTAATAATACAATTATTAAAATGTGTTTTAATCTATGGTAACAAATGTACTATAGCAATGCAAGGTGTTAATAATAGGGTGATGTATGGGAATCCTGTATTTTATGCATGATTGTTCTGTAAACCCACAACTTCTCTAATAATAATAGTATAAAAAGTGGTAAGTAGAAAAAAAGGCAAAGTACAGGGAAAAAAATATATTACAACAAAAAGAGTGAATCCTGATGTAAACTATGGACTATAGTTAATAGTATAATTATAATAATATTGTTTCATCAATTGTAACAAAGGTACCACACTAATGGAAAGTGTTAATAATAGGGAAAACTGCATGTGTGGGGGCAGGGGCAGGTAATATACGGGAACTGTAACTTTATGCATGCTTTTCTGTAAACCTACAACTTCTTACATAAAACAAAAAAAAAAAGAAAAGAAAAGAAAAAACAACTATAGAATATCTAGAGTGGGGGGTTGTTTGACAGGTGTACACCTTTATCAAAACTCATTGAATTGTATAATTATCCTTGCATTTAACTGTATACAGATTTTTATTTTATTTCAATTAGAAATGATTAGACCTAATAAAGTTCATTGAAATGACTGGGTTAAAAATTAATATGAAATAAATCAGTAGCTTTGAATAATAGAAAAAAATCCAATTGACAGTAGCATCCTAACCTATAAGACTTCTGAAATAAACTTAATAAAAAACATATGAGTCCTACATGAAGAAATCTGTGCTGCTTTATGAAAGAACAAAAAAGATCTCAATAAATGAGCTTTACTAATGTTCACATATGGAGAAATTAGACATTAAAAAAAAGTCAATTCTGTCCAAATTAATCTGTATAGTCAATGTTAGGCAGTATGCCACACCCCCATCCCCCACCTTAGAAATTCTGCAAGTCCATGATGAGCCACTCCACCCCTGCCCTAAGGAATTCTGCAAGTCTGCCATAACGTTTAAATTTTAAACTTTCCTGTTCCCAAGTTCCTGCTTCCAAGGCAGCCAGTGGAAACCTGCCAGCTATCCCCTGTCCCCAAAGTAGCCACTGAGAAACTGCCAACCTACCCCTGCCAGCTCCCAGTCCCATCCTACATAAGCCTTACCGTTCCTCTCCACCTGGGCTGTCGCCATCTTAGGCTTCAGCCTGCCTGTACACGGCCGTACAATAAAGCTTCTTCGATCGAGTTTTGGTCTCTTATCTTTCCGGTTGAAAAACCTAACAGTCAACACAATCCCAATTAGAATCCTGAGTTTTTGTTTTTTTTTCCCTCATGAATATTGAAAGTGCAAGTTTTGTTTGCTTTGTTTTTCCAAATTTGGGCATATTTGCTCAAGAATTCTCCCAGTTGAATTTTAGAATTAGCTACTCATTCTCCAAGTCATGAGTTTGGTGCCTTTTTCTAATTCACACAAAGATGACATAAAGAGTAGGTGAGGCAAAGGTGGCCTTAAACAAGGGAGAAGAGAAAAGAGCTACAAGGAAAGAGTTGACAAATTTGACTACAACAAAAACAAAAACTTCTATATGACAAAAACTGCACAGACATGGTTAAAATGCAAATAGTGTTTGAGAAGAGCAGAAAACACAGTGATAAATTGTATCTAAATATCTGTGGTTCTTTAAATCTTGCTGTAAATTATATTATCTGTCCAAATAGAATGTAATGGTGTGAGTAAAGGAGTAATGACGTTTTCCTTTTACGCATGAAATTTCACCTTCAGTTAGCTTTCTGGTTATCTGTCCTCTGGAGACCTGATAAAGGTGGAATGTCAATTATGTGGTTAGGCAACCCTGCCTATAATAAATCAATTACCTGGTTGGTAAACTGCACCTGGACTGGGAGAATTATAAATACCTGGTGGAGAAGCACAGCTTTGGGGTGTGTAAGAATTCAGGGAACTCTTATTATTGTACACGACCCTTGCGGAGTCCCTGGCAGCTGTGCCTGTGGAGCTGATACAAGAAATATTGGCTCCTGGAGGGTATGAGATTTCTAAGTCGGGGCAGCTGCCCCATCTGCCTGATGTGAGTCTTGTTTCCTTGCACCTGAGCTGTCACTTGGGGGGTGGGGAGGGGAGTTGCGTGGATCACTGCATAGACAGATTGCTGCAAGGACTCCCCGAGAGGTAGAGCACCCAACTCTGCACTGCTCCAAGCTGTCATTCCTGACCCGGGTCCTTCCAAATGAACCCGATGCCAAATAAGGTCCATAGTAATCTTATGTCTAGTTGTTTAGTTGTACCTAAAAGACCCCCAGTGGATGTTACACATAGTAATACAGATAATTTATACTTGAGCTATACAGAAAAGGACTAACTGAATAGAGTCATGTTAGATAGTTTGAGATTTAGTTAGCTACACCTTTGAGAAATCTTGTTTCTATCTTGAGGTCATAATAGATGTAGGTAGGTAGGTAGGTAGGTAGGCAGATAGATAGATAAATAGATAGATAGATCGATCGATCATTGGAGTTATAATCCCTGCTCCATCTTGTGACAGCTGACCCAAATCGCAGGTATGGGGCCTGGAAAGGTTTGTACACCTCTATGGCTGCGAGCATAGTCTATAATGGGACATTAAATATTTCACACAAAAAGCCAATCTAAGTCTATTTCAAGCAGGTGACAAGGGACTGGCATGAGTCTTAGGGGTGGAAGTTTTCCTCAGCTTTGCAGGTACCTTTAAATCTACTGAGCCTGACCTTATGAATCCCCATTCCCTCTTTCACATGCAGATTTGAACAGTGGGGACACAAGCCCAGTCCCAAGTTACCTTGGGGATTTAGGATAACTGTCACTCGATCTAATCAGCGTTATGTGAGACATACTTAAAGTTGGAGAGAACAGTTTTCTGGGCTACAACTGACTTGAAGATGACTGGGAGTTGGAACAGCCTCTTGATCTCTGATGTGAAAAAGAGATGTTCAGTAATGCGCTCTTACTGAAAAAGTCACTTATGTCCAATACATTTGTACCTTCAGAAAACATTAAGAAAAGCTCTGTCAGCATTCTTTGTGGCCATGCAGTGACATCTTAACATTACTTGAAGCCTATGAAAAGACCTCTATAGGATCTGACCATTTCTTTATTGTTATAGTCACTACAAAAAAATCTATTCTCAGAGATAGATTAAAAATTTATTAGGAGCCACAACACTTGGTCAAGAGCTTCATATTATAATGATAAGTTTGTTGCTTTAGGTTAGATCAGGGAGTCATTTGAGTTTCCTACACATTTTCACTTTATTAGACTAAGAAATACAAAAGTTGCTGATGTTCATAGCAGCATTATTCACAATAAGCAAAAACTGGAAACAATTCAAGTGTCCATCCACAGATGAATGGATAAACAAATGTGGTATATACATAAGGTGGAATATTCTTCAGCCATGAAAAGGAACGAAGTTCTGATACATGTTACGACACGGAAGAACACTGAAGACATCATGCTAAGTGAACTAAGTCAGACACAAAAGGACAAATATTGTATGCTTCACTTGCGTGAAATATCCAGAATAAGCAAATTCATAGAGACAGAAGGTAGAGTAGAAGTTACTGGGGCTGCAGGGAAGGAAGAATGGAGAGTTATTGTTCAATTGGTACAGAGTTTCTGTTTGAGGCGATGAGTGTTTAGGTAAACCATGGTGGTGATGGTAGCCTAATATTATGAATGTACTTAATGCCACTGAATTGTGCACTTAAAATGGTTAAAGTGGCAAAATTTGTGTTATAAATATCTTACAATACATTTTGTAAAAAGGTAAAAAATGCAAAAGCAATGAGTTTTTTGTAATAAGTTAAACAGTAGAGAAAGGAAAAGTAAACAATTCCATACTCCTCCCCATCCCCAATGCCACTCTTTTCAGGCAACCAATGACAAAAATTTGATGCATGTCTTTCCACTTCATTCTCTGTGCACATATAAACATATGAAGACATGCATGTCATGTAGAATTGTTTATTTTATTTTCAGTTCATGCTATATATATTACTCTGCAATTTATTTTGTTTGTTTCACTTAACACATTATGGACATCTCTGCAAATTCTTATATATAGACCTAATTCATTATTTTTAATAATAGCACAATATACTAAAAGTATTAACACTTATTGATGTACATTCAGGCTGTTTTTTTTTTTTTAAATTACTACCAATGATGCTGCAATAAATATTATTGTACGTGTAAATCTATACTACTGCTCTTATCTTTGTAGGCTAGATTTCCCAAAGTGGAATCTCTGGGCCAAAGGGTATGTGATGTGCACTATTACTTTTTATAGTTACTTTCCTAAAAGTTTACAGCAATTTATGCTTCCACTACTTCCTCAAAACCTTGCCTGCTCTGGATGTTAGCAATCTTAAATTTTTGCCAATCTGAGGATGGAAAATGGAATTTCCCAACTGTTCTCTTAGCATTCTCTTGGCTCCCCTCTGATCTATTCTCTACTTTGCAGACAGAATGATCTTTCTGAACCACAAATCTTAATATGCATCACCTTTCTGCTTAAAATACCTCAGTATCTTCTCATCACTATTATAATGAAGACCAAAATCTTTGACATGGCCAAAAAGTACTGCATGATCTAACAGCCCACCTGTCTCTCGATGTGGGATTTCCTCTCAATTGGAGGGGCTTTCTCCTAATTGTTCCCAACTTTACTAAGAAATCAACATGTCATAATAGGAAGTTTGCCAGTGCAAGCCTCAAATAGGGGGCTGCCCCTTTTAACATATGACTAACTTATACCTGAAGGGAATAATTATTTCTATTTTATTTGCCTTGATGTAAGTGTTTTTCCAGTTGCTTCAGGCAGATAATTTAGAGTAAACAGGGAAGTGCAGGACTTGTCAAAAAGCATGTTAGGGCGACACCATGGCCCCCCAGGAATAAGCAGAAGGCTCTTGATGGTAAATGGCGGCAGGTGGGGTGGGATGGGGGTGGGGGTTGCTTCTCGTTTTTAAGTTAGACTTTTAAAGTAGAAGATGCCTTTAATGTGCTGGTTTGCAGAACAGGAAATCTGATTTTCAGTGTGATAACACATTCTTTGACATTAACCAGTATGGGTGGATTTTTAATGACACTTTCATCTTCAAAGCCCTTTACCAACACTGATGGATTAATTATTCGTTTTTGGTTGTGCGAGAAAAAGACAAGTCTTCAAAGCCATCATCATCCTTTCCCCTTGGAATTGAGGCTCTCCACTGTTCAAATGTTTTTCTGCCCCCAAGGGAGAAAAATTTAGCATTGCATTTTTAAGACAAAAGCAATACAATAGAAATATGCTCTTTGCACTATGGAAAGACGATGTTATATCCTGCGTGAGATTAGAAGAGGTGGGGAAGCAGTGCTCAAGCTGTGTTTACAGTAAGCACTGTGAGGAAAAAACTCGGGCTAAAAGTGTTACTGTGAGTCTTTTGATGTGCTCTTAAAAAACACTACACATACAAAGAGCATCTAGGTTAAACACAAATTGGGAATAAGATGAGGACCCTTTTATTGATTGCTGAAGTATATTTCTTCCTGCTCCTTTCAAAAATGACCAACTGAGTTTTTTAAAGATTTGGTTTGGGAAGAGAAAACCTCAAGTCTCTCCGAGGGTCCTTCTTGACTTGACACATCTTATAACCACAAGGGAGCAGTCTCTCCTTTGATGAGTTCTTCCACCTCCCCAGAAATGAAACGGCAAGTGTAAGTTTGCAAACAAGCTAAAAGCTCTTGCCATTAGCTCTGGACGCCCAAAACCACCAAGGCTCCAATCAAGTCTTGATTTTCAAGGAGAAAGCCTCCAGTAAACTTTGGCTCAGCCGCAGGAGATCCTTCCGTTCCTGGGAGGAGCTCTTCTCAAACCTTAAAAATTCCTATGCTCTTTGCAAACGACTCATCCCTTGAAGACCCAGAGCGGTGGATTACAGTAATTGAAAAGCTTCGGTGGTTTTGGAAGATTACCCTGTGTTTGGTGTGCGCTCACATTTCCAGCCTAGGCGAACCGAGCAGAGGAACCCCTTTGTTATCTTTTGAAATAAGATCAGAGGGGAAGACGGGGTTTTAAGTGTGGATTAGGGGGTCCCTAAATCTCTGACTACTACTACCTCGACGGGAATCTTTATAAAAAGATTGAGGCGTGCAATGAACTTCAGGAATCACGCGAAGTTTTTGAACCCTGTCCTGGAACATAGCTTCCGGACCCAGAAACTTCTCCAAAGATAGACCTGCTGTGGCAGGGAGTCTGGATGGACCAGATCTCTGCTTTTAAGATTTGAAATCTCACCTTCTTCTGCTGAGACGTTGATCTCTAGGGTGATTTGTCTGCTTTTCGACGAATGATGGAGACACGTAAACCGGCGGGACTGCTGAGCGCCTGGCCGTACCACCTCCGCAGCGGCGCAGTGGGCACGCCGGGGGTCCTGCCCCGACCTCCTCTGCGTGATGCCTTCAGGGTCTCCTTGCGTCTGGACTCCGCGAGCTGGGACCAGGCACCCGGGGCTTGCCCACGGAGGCGGCTGCACCCGCCCCTGCCGCGGGACGGCGCCTTCGAGTCCCCCTTCCTCCGCCAGCGCAACGAGAGGGAGCGGCAGCGGGTGCGCGGCGTGAACCAGGGGTACGCGCGCCTCCGAGACCACCTGCCCCCGGAGCTGGCGGGTAAGCGCCTCAGCAAAGTAGAGACGCTCCGTGCCGCCATCGGCTACATCAAGCACCTCCAGGAGCTGCTGGAGCGCCACGCCCAGGAGCAGGAGGGCCCCGAGCGCAGGGCCGAATGCAACAGCGACGGCGAGTCCAAGGCCTCCCGGGCGCCTTCGCCCTGCAGCGAGCCCGAGGAGGGCGGCAGCTAGCCAGCGCCCACTGCCTATGCGGGCTGGAGCGAAGTTTCTCTCCGAAGGTGGTGTGCATTTTTAATCGGGTGTCTCCTCCAGGCCTAAGACTGGGGAAAAAGAAATAAGTGATTTGTGCGGAATAAGGGTATTTTCACATTTTAGTTGTTTACCCCTCCTGATTGGTTATATGTACCTTCAACTGAAAGGTGTTTCTTAAGGACACACTCTTCTTCTACTTCTAAAATGCAAACTTTTCTAAATCTAAATTGTTTACTTTAATGTGAAAGTTGGGGTGTGTGGAGGAAGGAAGGAGAAGGCTCAGAATGTTAACAGATTCTGAGACCTTCAAGCTAAAAACGATTGTTCTAAAGACCCACAAGGCAATAGCCACTGGAATTTCCCACAGTCAGTGGTGTGGGTAAATTATATACACGTATATGGAAATAAATCCAACCTTAATCAAAGAAGAAATTACGAAAAAAATGACTGCCCTTAAGATGCGAGGGACATTTTCCTGCATTTCATCTTTTGGGAATTGTATTAGAAATGTAATTAACACGGTGCTTTGGGTGACGGTGACTGTAAGCTGACACTTGAAAATAAATTGGCCAGTGCAAATTGTGCTGCTAGATATGCTGTATGTCTGAGTATGTGAATGGCCATGCTAAAGAAAAGTCATTCTATATTTGAAGTCGACTGTTTTCTAAAAAAGTGAGCTTGGGAACTTTATAGCATTTAGCAGATAATAAAATATTTAGTGTTAATGATTTCTTTGGAAGAGTATGAAACTTATTTTTTTTCCTTCAGTTATTTTTTCCCATTAAAATTTCTTCCTTTTCTTTGCACTCCCCTTTGTGGTTCACATTTCATCCAAATTAAAGTGATTCTGTGACTTAAAAAAAAAATGGAAATACTTAGAAATGCCTTTTGCCAGTTGAACTGGAAGGGGAAGGGATGTGAAGCAAGGGGGAGGAATTCAGGTTAGTTCATTCTCAAACTTTTACTTCACCTGGAGGCTTCTAGGCATACTGAAATTATATAGTGACTTCAGCTGTGTTCCCAATATTTAAAAAATTTAATTCTGATCATTTTTCTCTGAGAAACAGTCATGAATCCAATAGATAAGTCAAATGTTGATACATGAAGATAAATTTCCTCTTGCTAAAATTATTTTCTATTATACTCATTTGCCCTTTCTATTTTCTGTTATACTCAATGGAAGCAGCTTTGATATCCTGGGAAAAAGGAACTGGACAATAAAAGAGAACTAACATTGGAAAACACTTTCCTGGTATTATTTCATTTAATCCCCACTCTGGCATAATGGGGGAGGTTTTATTACCCCATTTTAACAGATATGTCAATTGAGAGAAACTCATATTCAGTGAACATCTTTTTTGAGCCAGGAATTTTATGTGCTTTCTACAATTTTTTTTTATTTAATTCTCATACATCTATGAAGTGGACATTATACATATTTTGTGGTTAAAAATAAAAGAGACTCAGAATGGTTACATACCTTGCCCAGGTTAGTTCTGCTAGGATTAGTTGGGCTGGGGTTCAATATTGAGTTGTCTGACTCCAAAGTTTTCTTTCTTCCTTGCTGTGTCATTTGCTAGCTGGGAAACACGAGCAAACATGACTTAACCTCTCTGCAACTCAGTTTCCTGATCCATACTATTTCACAGAAGCAGTTTAGGTGAAAGAGCATGATAATCTGCAAGGTACTTCCTCAGAGAAATAATAATGATAATAATAATAATAATAATAATAATAATAATAATAATAATTGTGATTATTATTTGGGAAAAGTACTATATCTCGGTTCTGTGGAAGGTAATGCCTGGCTAAGAATGATCTCTAGGTGGTGTTAGTGTGAATTCTTCAGTGTTTCAAACAAGGGACAGAGTAACCACATTCTATTAGGATTTTACCTTCTATGGTAGATTTCTAGGGGACGTGACTTGACCCGTGGAATGCTGAATCCATGTTAAAACATATAATTACTGATCTCTATAATGAATTGTAATGGAATTATATTGTTTCATATGGCACAAATAAATGCCATCTGATGATTCATGATCAAACTTTCCTTTTTCTTAAGAGCAGTGGTCTTTTGGTTTGAATTAGCAAATTACCGGCTATTTTCTCTTACCCATTACTCACACAGTTAAATCCTCACAAACTCCCACAGTATATCAATTTTTTGTCCCTAGGGAGATAGTTATTCCAAATAGAGGTTTTAGTGAAGCAAGTCCAAGTAACGTATATTTACTAATTAGGGAAAAAATGGGGGGTGGGGGGACACCTATGTTACCTTTCTAGCTGTGTTGGAGGAGAGACAATCAACCAAGTCATTGAGAACCTTGAGGGACTTTTAAGTGGTTTTATTTGAAGCTCTATTGAGAATAAGGCAACAGTTTTGTTTTTTTTAAATTCATTTTTATTGAGATATATTCACATACCATGCAGTCATACAAAACAAAGCATACATTCAATTGTTTACAGTACTATTATATAGTTGTGTATTCATCAAAAAAATTAATTTTTGACTTTTTAATTACCACACACACAAAAATAATAAGAATAAAATTTAAAGTGAAAAACAACAAATAAAGAAAAAAAGAACACTGGGTGCCTTTTTTTTTTTTTCCTTCCCCCATTTTTCTACTCATCCATCCATAAACTAGACAAAGGGGAGTGTGGTCCATATGGTTTTCCCAATCATATTGTCACTCCTCATAAGCTACACTTTTATACAATCGTCTTCAAGATTCATGAGTTCTGGGTTGCAGTTTGATAGTTTCAGGTAATTCACTGCTAGCTATTCCAATTCATTAGAACCTAAAAAGGGTTGTCTATATTGTGCGTAAGAGTGCCCACCAGAGTGACCTCTCGGCTCCTTTTGGAATCTCTCTACCACTGAAGCTTATTTCATTTCCTTTCACATCCCCCTTTTGGTCAAGAAGATGTTCTCCATCCCACCATGCCAGGTCTAGATTCCTCCCCAGGAGTCATATTCCACGTTGCCAGGGAGATTGAGTCCCCTGGGTGTCAGATCCCACATGGGGGGAGGGCAGTGATTTCACCTGCCAAGTTGGCTTAGCTAGAGAGAGAGGGCCACATCTGAGCAACAAAGAGGCATTCGGGAGGAGGCTCTTAGGTACAATTATAGGGAGGCCTAGCTTCTCCTTAGGCAACAGTTTTGAGAAATTCTTTTGGAAGAATAAAAACGAAATCTCAATCATATAACTTTTTTAACTTTTAATTTTGAAATACTTTCTAACTTGCAGGACAGATACAAAAATAACACAAACCCCCCACACAGAACTCCAACCTATCCCTACCCTCTCAGTTACCCAGATCCACCAAACATTTTGCTGCATTTGCTGCATCATCATCTATCTATCTATCTATCTATCCATACATCCACATTCTGAACACTTGACAATAGGTTATATACATTATGCTCCTTGAACATTGACTACTGCCATGTAAATTTCCTCAGAACAAGGATATTCACTTATATAACCACCTTAGATATAGTTATCAAGTTCAAGAAATTTACCATTGATATAAAGCTTGCGGTCTATATTCTAGTTTTTGCATATGTCCTTTGTTAGAGCCCATCCAATACCATCTATTGCATTTAAATGCCATTGTCTATTTAGTTGCTCACTCGCCTTCCCTCTTTCCCTCCCTCTCATTCTTTCTTTCTTTCTTTAGTGAGAACATATGCACAACATAAACTTCCCCCTCCCAAGCATACCATCCAATGGAATTAATCACATTCATAATATTCTTGTACCCTTCCTACCTTCCATTACTAAAACTTTCCCATCTCCCCAAACAGAAACCCTATACCCAATATGCATTAACTCCCCATTTCCCCTGCCCCCTTACCTCCCTGCCTTTGACAACCTGTATTCTAATTTCTGGCTCTAGGAGCTTGCATATTCTCCGATATTTTCCTTGTAGTTACCATGGGGTTTAAATCTAACATCTTAAATCTTTAACAGTCTCATTCGCTATGGTACTAACTTAGAGTCAATAGTATACAAAAACTGTGTTCCTATACCTCTCCTATCCTATCCCTCCACCTTTATGTAATTATTGTCACAAATTACATGCTTATACATTATAGGTCCAAAACCACTGATTACCATTACATTTATGCATTTGCCTTTTAGATCTTGTAGGAAGTAAAAAGGAGAGATACATACAAAAAGTATGTTAATACTGGCATTTATATTTACCAGAGATTTTTATTTCTCCATGTAGCTTTGATCTATTGTCTATTACCCTTTCCTTTTAACCTGAACTGTATTTAGCATCTCTTGTAGGGCTGGTCTTGTGGTGACAAAGTTCCTTGGCTTTTGTTTATCTGGGAATTTCTTAATTCCTCCCACATTTTTGAAAGACAGTTTTGCTGGATACAGAAGTCTTGGTAGGCAATGTTTTGCTTTCAGTGCTTTAAACATATCTTCCCACTGCCTTCTGGCCTCCAGGATTTCCAATGAAAATTGGCATTTAATCTTGATAGAGACTCCCTTGTATGTGACATGTTGCTTCTCTCTTACACTTTTCAGAATTCTGTTTTTATCTTTGGCATTCAACAGTTTGATTATAACATGCCATGGTGTGGATATATTTGGGTTTATCATGTTTGGAATTCAGCGAGCATCTTGGACGTGAATATCCATGTCATATGTTACATTTGGGAATTTTTCTGCCATTATTTCTTTAATCTCTCTGCCTCTCTCTATTTCTTCTCCTTCTGTGACATTGTGCATGTTCATATACTTGATGGTGTCCCACAGGTTCCTCAGGCCTTGTTCATTTTTCTTCATTCTTTCTTCTTTCTGCTCTTCAGACTGAATGATTTCAATCTTCTTACCTTCAAAATCTTCAAATTCTCTGATTCTCCAATCTTTTCTTGAAATCCTCTAAGGAATTCTTAATTTTTGCTACTGTGGTGTTTAGCTCTGTTTAGTTACTTTTCATAATTTCACACTGTTGATCCCTCTTTTTGTTCATCTGTTGTTTCCTTGATTTCTTTTAATTCTTTGTCCATGTTTTCCTTTAGCTCTTTGAGCATATTTAGGACCATTTTTAAAAAAGTCTTTGTCTGGTATGTTCCAGGTCTGGTCCTCCTCATTGATGGTTTCTAATGCTTTAATCTTCTCCTTTGCCTGGTTCACCACTTTCTATTTCTTTGTATGTTTTGTAATCTTTTGTTGAAACCTGGATATGCTGATATTTTAATGTGTCATTGCTGTAATTTAGACTCTAAGCTTGTATCCAGCTAGTGATATGATAGGAGTTTTCCTTAAATGCCAGGAGATGCAAAAGAAAGAAAGAAAGAAAGAGGGAAGGGATGGGGGAGAAAGAAAGGAGGGAAAGGGGGAGGGAGGGAAAGAAGGAAGAAGAAGGAAGGAAGAAAAAAGAAAGAGATAGGAAGGAAGGAAGGAAGGAGGGAAGGAAGGAAGAGTCCTTCAGTTTTTTGCTGATTGACATGTGCCAGTGATCTCCTGGGCTTATCCATACAGTGGGTTGTATGAAAATAGATACAGGCCAAAGCATAGGGGCCGCCCTGATCCTTTCTGTGCATGAGTCTTGCTTTAGGCATGCACATTTGGCCATAGGAATTCCACCATTTACATGGATCCAAATGTCCCCTCTTTTAGGAAACAGTTTCCTCACAGTTCTACCTCCAGAAATCCCTTGCCCCAGGCAGCAGTGTTCTCCAGGATAACCCTATGAGCTGCCTTCTACACACAGGGCAAATTCTGGGACAGCAAGTCCCTTAGGCCACCCCCAGACAGATTGGGCCAGACATACATGCTCCCAGAGTGCCCACAAGGGTTCCTCTGTTCTGTCAGGAAGTGGGACCGGGCATCTGCACTGGGAATGCCCACTGGATCCTTGCTGAGCCGGAGAGGTGAGGGGTTGGGGAGGGGTCAGCCAGGGCTTCACAAGATCCTACCTCTTTTAAGTAGCTTTTCTCTTGACTTAGCGCTCACCTGTTACTGCAGTCCTTTAACTGTTTTCTGGAGCTTTGAGCAAGATGTTTCTGCCAGCTCTTGCTGGTTGTTCAAAGCTAATGTGGTGTGGAGGGCGAATGGAGCCCTGAAACTTCTCACTCCATCATCTTGATCAGGCAGCAGCCAAACATATAATTTTTAGAGAAAAACAATCAGGCACTTTTTCTGGAACCTTCCTGATGGCTTACAGGAGAAATGCAAATCCTGGAATGAGACCTTTAAAAATGTTCAATTTTCTCTTTTCTTGTGAGTGAAAACTTAAACCACAGAACAATGTGACTCTCAAAAAGAACAAAATTAACTACCAATTACTTATATGGAAGCAATGGAGTAAGAAGAGTTTTGTAGAAATGAAGTATTCATGAAAGAAGGAAATATTACATGTCCTTCAAGATCTTCCTTGTGTTTTTGGCCATTCAGCCCAGACAAATCCACTGATTATGCCTTACTGCCTTTATAATACTCTCTATGGTACATAAACCTGATTAATTGCCATGACTCCCTAGCCTCACCAGCAGGGTATGTGGCACAGTGTGCCCTAGCCTGGGATTAGCAGATCTAGGGCTTGGTCCAGCTCTGCAACTCACTGACCTGGTGACCCTTGGCAAAGTTCCTAACTACTGTAGTCTCGGCTTCCTATGCTAGGACACATGGACATTGGATTGCATGATCTATTAGGCTCTTCTAGCTCTAAAATCCCATTGAGTGGACATGTGCAAAGTCCTTGGCTGGGGGAAACAAATAAGACATGCCTACTTCCTGTCAAATAGTATAGCAGCTTTCTGTTCCTGTATTCCTTTACTCCCACTCAACCATCCAGTTCTGGGGCTGCAGTTTACTGTTGTTTCAGTCCTAGTTGCTGTCACAATGCTTAATAAAGAAAATGCAAGCTTCATAATTTTTCATTGAAAATAACTTGAATAATCTACAATCTGGTGGGGAAATGGACCCATTTTTACCTCAATATGAGTAAAATACTATATGTGGTATAACTGATGTCCAAAATGAAAAATACTATGAGGGTACAGAGAAAAGGGGATTTGTTCCAGCTTCAAGTGAGAAGAGAACGAAGAGGAAAAGCTCAATAGGGGTACAGCATTTGGTAGGTGAAAAAGGATGAGAATCAGAGGCAGGGGATACAAGAGGAACAAAGACACGAAGAAGGCAGGAACTGTGTTTGGAGATTAGGAGACTAGAAATGATGGCTGGGACAAGATTTTGGAAGGCATTGAAAGCCAAGCTAAAATGTATGAGTGGAGAACTACTGAAAAAAAAAAGTTTTTGTTGTTTGGTGAGAGGGTGAAGTGTTCAACGCTCTGGTTGAGGACCATTCGGGTGAAAGACTGCAGCAGATCAATAGGGTCCTGAATAATCAAGGGAGAGGAAGGGAGAGCCTCGACAAGGCAGTGGCAGTAGGAATGAAAAGAAAAGCATCAATCTGCCAGTGCTGCTTTACCAAGTACCACAGACTAGTCAACTTAAACAACAGAACTTTATTGACTAATGGTTCTGGGGGCTGGACATTCAAAGTCAAGGTATCAGCAGGGCCAACCTTACTCTTAGAGGAGAGAATTTGTTCCCTGACTCTCTGCTGGTGCCTGGTGGATGTCTGGTAATCCTTGGCATTCCTTGGGTCATGGCGGCATAACTCAATCTCTGCCTCTGTCACATGGCTGTCTCTCTCTCTCTCTCTGTCTGTCTGTGTCCATATTTCCTGTCATTGTATGGGTACCAGTCATAGTGGCCAGCCCAATCCAGTCTGGCTTCATCTTAACTAATAATATCTTCAAAGATCCTACTTGCAAATAAGTTCACATTCACAGGATGGGGTGTAAGGACTTGAGTATGTCTTTTGGAGGGACACAGTTCAATCCATAACTGAAGGGATGGACAGAGAGATGATTTACAAGTAGTACTGATAGGTCTTGGCAGCTCAATGAATGGGGATGGAGGATGGGGAAGAGGGAGAAGTTAAGGCAACTACAATATTTTGGGCACTGATGAATTCCTATCAACTGAAACTGGGAACAGAGGTGGAGAAGCAGATTTAAAAGGTGAATGCCTTGTTTTGAAGATGCTGAGTTTACAATGCTTATATACTACTCATGTTTACAAGCAATTGGAAATGCTGACATCAAGGTCAGGAGGGAAGTCAAGGATAGATATATATTTGAAAGTCATACACATAGATAAACTCATACACATACTACCATAAATACAGGTAGTAATGAAAGTAGATGAGGTCTCCAAGGGAAAATATTGATAAGTGTTTTAGTTTGCTAAAGCTGAAAAAATGCAATATACCAGAAATGGACTGGCTTTTAACAATGGGGATTTATTAGCTTACAAATTTACAGTTCCAAGGCTGTGAAAATGTCCAAATTAAGGCATCAACAGGACGATACCTTCTCCCTGAGGACTAGCTACTGGAGATCCTCAGCTCCTCTGTCATGTGGCCAGGAACATGGCGATGTCTGCTGGTCTCTCCCTTCTCTCCCGGATCTTGTTGCTTCTAGCTCCTGGCTTCAGCGGCTTCATTTCTGTTTTCTATGTGTCTTCTCTTTTAGCTTCTGTCTCTCTTAGCTTGTCTGGGGCCTTTTATTCTGTGTCTTCTTGCTGTCATTTATCCTCATATAAAGGACTCCAGTAAGAGGATTAAGACCCACCTTGAATAAGGTGGGTCACATCTCAATTGAAATAACCTAATCAAAAGGTGCCACCTACAACAGGTCTGCACCCACAGGAATGGATTAAAAGAACATGATCTTTTCTGGGGTACCTATAGCTTCAAACCATCGTAATGAGAAAAGTAGGAACCATTTGGAACAGGCCTACATTGAAGGAGTGGCAGAGAAAGAAATGTCTTTGGAGAGGATGGAGAATTTGAAAGGAGAACCGGACTAGCATGAGATCATGACAATTAAATGAGGATATAGTTTTACAAGAAGGAGGGAGTGGTTGACAGCATCATATGAATCAGAGATGTCAGGTAGTTTAAGTGTGAGAGGAAGCCATTGGATTTGGCAATTAAAAGATCACTATAGACCTCTGTAAGAGTTGAAAAGGGGCAGTGAATTGAACAATAAATGGTAGATGAGAAAGTACAGGTAAGATTGAGGACTGCCCTTTCAAGAATTTTCACAGTGAATGGAGAAAGAGAGCTGGGATGATATAATAGGAAAGCCAGGTAGAGGAAAAGATAGCATCTCAAAGATAGTTTTGAGCCTGAGGTCTTAAAGTCAGAACAATTCTAGTCAATTCAGAGGCCCCGCATGTGACAAGGCTTCCAGGAATCTGAAGTGAATCGGAAGTGATGGAATTGAAAAGATTAAAGAACAGGGAAGGCAATGAGTTGGAAGATAAACGAGTTAAGACTCAGATAGGTGCTTAAGTCATTGAAGAAGATACAGAAGGGTTTGCCACTTGCAGATGATGGTGATGAAAATGAGAAGAAATTTTAAAGAAGAGTATGATTGTATGGGTTTAGTATTGTTATTTAGGAACTGACTGGTTTCAGAAGCATAGAGTTAACAGCTTGGTTAAAAAGTTGCACAAGTCTATGCCTCTGTTATGACAAAAACCTTATAAATGATATTCATGTTTATTTCATATTTTATAGTTTCATGATTATAAGTAACTCTGGAAAGTTCTACAGTGCTTATCAAATGAGATAATATATGCAACATAACTTGCCCAAGAGTCTTGCAGCAAATCATAGATGCTCAATAAATTATTAATTTCCTTTTATCTGTGTCTTCAGGGATAAAAAGAAGCCAAACTCTTCTCATGCAGAAAAACTTCAACAAAGCAGTCAGTACAGAGTAAATGCAGTGGATCAGGAGACAGAAGAAAACAGTTCCTTATTTCCTTCCCTTTGTGAATTTTTGGAGACAGGAAAAGAGTAATAAAATAACCTAAGGAAAAAATAACAGAGTTTGGAGGAGTGGAGAGTTGAGATGCCCATCAACCATCTAGATCTGGAGAGATGGGGTCTGCTGCTTCCCCCCAATCAGTTTACAATCCATGGACAACACAACTTCAATCCCCATAACGTCAATTTCTATTCTCCTGACTCCAGGTGCTATTAAGTCTTAAATTAAATGTAAGAGCAAAGATCCCATCAGGCAGGGGGAAGCATTTCATAGGATGAGTTAGTGTTGCCCCAGCTATAACCAACTCAACAAAGGTTTCAGATGGATGGGGCACTTCAAAACTCTAAGCCATTTCGGTCTAGACAAAGCTTTCTTTCAAAGCTCCCAAAATGGATCACTGTTATCTCTAAAAATGGATGACAAACCACTTGTCGTCCTGGGAATGAGACTTGTGATAGAAATATTGACCAGCAGAATCCTCTCTAGAGTGATCACTGAAAAGGGCAGGCTCTACCCTCAGGCAAGCTTTCTTGACCTTTATCAGCCATTGCCAACCCTTGCATCTCCACGTCAAAGGGGCTCCTGAGAGAGGGTAGAGGGCCTGAAGTTGCTTCCTATTTTCTTTATTCACTCATGACACTACAGAACTGTTTCCAGTTCTTTGATTGTTATCACTGAGTGTGTGCGTGTTTTACTGGCAGGCTCTCTGGGTGGTGAGATTGGTTTTTAATCCTTTTGAGGCTGTTTAGTTGCATCCTTTGGTAAAGACCTGTTAGCAACCTTTTCATGTTGGGTTACTCACTGTCATTAACCATGGCCAAAATAAAACCACAGACGCTGAGGAAAAGAGGAGGGTAAAACTCTTCAAACTGGTTTTTGCCTACAGAGCAGGCCTTGAGGGGATGACTCCTGAAGATGTTTCTCATTTTCCTGACAGTGGAAAAATCTCCAAAGAAGAAATCCTGTCTCAGAATTGTAGAACTAGAAAGGGCCTTGGGAAATGAACTGATCTGACCTGGGGGGTTTAGTGAAATGAAGGATTAAACTGTGCAAAGCAGAAGCATATCTGATCTCTGCTAAAAGCACTCTAAAGATAGAGATTGTCCCACCAGCTCACATTCCCTGAGGTCCTACCATGAGCCAGGCTAGCCCTTCTATGTATTATTCTCATCTGATCTTCACAACCCTTTGAGATATGTATTATATATCACCTCCATTTTAAAGATGATGATACTGAGGCTTAAAGAAGTGAAGTAACTTACCATACCGATAGGTGGAAGTAGCATCGGGATACAAACACTGTCTGGTTGCCAACCCTATGCTCTAAGCTACTACTATGTTAATCATTTGGTCTCCATCCCTCCATCCATCCATCCCTCCATCCATCCATCCATCCAACCATCCATCCTTCCATCCATCCATCCAGTCAGCTAGCTAGCAAATATTACTGATTGGCCATATGGAACTTAATCCTAAGTAAGAGGAAGAGAGTCAATAAACAAGTATAAATATGTAATATTTCAGGCAGTGATACAGCCTAAGAAAAAAACAAAGCAAGGATTTTAGTAATCTAATTTACTTACTTTTTTTTCCCTCCCCCTTCTGCCCTCTCCCCAGTCCCTGGCAACCTGTAATAAACCTTCTGTCTCTGTGAATTTGCTTATTCTAGATATTGCATACAAGTGGAATCATACAATGTGTCTGGTTTATTTCACTTACCATAATGTTTTAAAGTTCATCCATGTTGTTGAATGTGTCAGAACATCATTCCTTTTTATGGCTGAATAATATTCCATTGTATGGATATACCATATTTTGTTTGTCCATTTATCTGTTGATGGACACTTGGGTTGTTTCCACCTTTTGGCTATTGTGAATAAAACTGCTATGAACATTGGCATACAAGTATCTGTTAGAGTTACTGGTTTCAATTATTTGGATTCTATAATGTAATAGTCAGGGCTCTTTAGGGAAACAGAACCAACAGGAGTTGCCTGTAAAATGAGATTTTATAAAAGTGTCTGACACAACTGTGAGGATGCATTAATCCAAATTCCATAGGGCAGGATACATGAGTCCAATTCCACAGGGTAGGCAGCGAGATGGCAACTCTAATGAAGGCCTTTGATGAACTCCCCAGGAGAGGCTGGATGGCTGAAGAAGAAATGAAAGTTCTCTCTCTTCTCCCTTAAAAGTCTTCAACTGATTGGATTAAATCCAGCTGATCTAATTCTCTCATTGCATAAGACATGTCATTCATTGATGTGATCAGCCGCAGATGCAATCAATTGATGATTTAATAAAACAGCTGTGACGGTTTGTTTCATGTCCCCCAAAACACCATTATCTTTGATGTAATCTTGTGGGGGCAGATGTATTAGTGTTGATTAGATTGTAATTCTTTGAGTGTTTCCATGGAGATGTGACCCACCCAACTGTGGGTGATGACTCTGATTGGATAATTTCCATGGAGGTGTTGGCCTGCCCATTCAGGGTGGGTCTGAATTAAATTACTGGAGCACTATATAAGATCAGACAGAAGGAGCAAGCTTGCTACAGCCAAGAGGGACACTTTGAAGAATGCACTGGAAGTGAGAGAGGAGCTTCAGCTTACAGAGACATTTTGGAGATGGCCTTTGAAAGTAGACTTTTGCTCCGGAGAAGCTAAGAGAGGACAAACACCTCAAGAGCAACTGAGAGTGACATTTTTGAGGAGCTGAAGCTAGAGAGGAATGTCCTGGGAGAAAGCCATTTTTGAAAGCAGAACTTGGAGCAGACGCCAGCCACGTGCCTTCCCAGCTAACAGAGGTTTTCCAGATGCCATTGGCAATCCTCCAGTGAAGGTACCCGATTGTTGATGACTTACTTTGGGCACTTTATGGCCTTAAGAGTGTAACTGTGTAACCAAATAAACCCCCTTTTATAAAAGCCAATCCATTTCTGGTGTTTTGCATTACAGCACCATTAGCAAACTAGAACACCAGCCTTCTAGTTTATTAACCAGCCACAAATGTCTTTGCAGTAACAGGCCAGTGCTTGCTTAAATAGATTAACTGGGCACCATCACCTGTCCAAGTTAACACATGAACCTAACTAACCATCACAGCCCATCCCTTGCCAACTTGACAGCTGTACACATCACCCTAAACCATACTTAATCTCTAAATAGAACACAATAACAGACATATGCTTCACTTAACAATACTCAGTTGTCCTACATACAACTGGAAGCACACTAAATCTCTCCAAAACAGGGTGCAAATCCTTGGGTAACATTCACTCTTAGACTTGATATCTTATAATGTAAATATATCACAGTCCTTGTTTCTGTAACTGGTCATGTGGTTGTAGTTCATATTTATCACTACCTTCTTCCACTACCCATTCCATGTTCCCTCTACCCTCAGTAAGCACTTCAACTGGCCATGGTTCTTTGCCTGGTGGGGTGACCCAAACTTTCATTCCTGAAGTTTCTGGACCATTGGTATTCCTACCTGGATAGGGTTGTTGCACTTTTCCATTGACTTTAATCACAGGGCATGGTAGTACTAAGAGAGGCCTCAGGGGATCTTCTGTATTCCAGAAAAACTCATCTTTACCTCCATTGTATAATTGCACTCCTATTTCCCCTTGATAGTCAGGATCAGTCACCCCAGCCAGTACAGTAATCTCCTTCCTTGCCTGTTGATTCAGAGACATGAGAAGCACAAAGTGGCCAGGTGGCAGTCTTAACTTCCAGTTCAGTGGAATCATTGTTGTGTCTCCTGGTGTATGCACTCCTCCTTTTGGAACTAAGACCTGTAGACCAGCAAAGCTTAAGTTGCAGGGACAGGAAGCAAAAATTTTTCCAGTGGATCACTAGGGGTGAAGTAAGTGGTGCCACTCCCCTTTCTACCCCTTGATTCCTGGACCCATGAATCCTGGCTGTGGGAGAAACAGCACCATAGAGTGGATGCTGATTCAGAGCATACACAGTCTCCTGGAGAACATTGCCCCAGCCCTGCAAGGTATTGCCACCTAGTTGGCACTGTAATTGAGTCTTCAACAGGCCATTGCACTGTTCTATCACCCCAGGTGCCTCTGGATGATGGGGAACATGGTAAGACCAGAGAATTCCATGAGCATATGCCCATTCCTTCACTTCATTTGCGGTGAAGTGGGTTCCTTGGTCAGAAGCAATGCTGTGTGGAATACCATGATGGTGGATAAGACATTCTGTAAGTCCATGGATGGTAGTTTTGGCAGAAGCATTGCATGTAGGGAAGGCAAACCCATATCCAGAGTATGTGTCTATTGCAGTGAGAACAAATTAGTGCTCAAGTGGTCCAATGTAATCAACCTGTCACCAGGTAGCAGGCTGATCATCTCAGGGAATGTCGCCATATCAGGGACTGTGGGTCTCTGCTGCTGGCAGATTGGACACTCAGCAGTGGCTGTGGCTCAGTCGGCCTTGGTGAGTGGAAGACCATGTTGCTGAGCCCATGCATAACCTCCATCCCTACCACCATGACCACTTTGTTCATGAGCCCATTGGGCAATGACAGGAATGGCTGGGGAAAGAGGCTGATTGATATCCACAGAAACAAGTGGTCAACTTATCCACTTATTATTCAAATCTTCCTCTGCTGAAGACACCCTCTGGCGAGCATTCACATGGGACACAAATATCTTCATGTGTTTTGCCCACTCAGGTCTATCCACATATCTCTTCCCCAGATTTCTTTGACACCAATTTTCCAATAAATCAATTTGTCCAAAGTGATTCAGTCAGAAATAGACAGAACTGGGAAATGAATTATGAATTTTCCTATGATGTGAGCTGCCATGGATTTAACCAGGGTGACTTCACTGAACCCCACACATTTATGCAAGCTTTTGTGTGAATGTGTATTTTTTTCTGGGGAGAGAGTCCAGCTTGGCTTTTATCTTATTCTCAGAGAAGGTCCCTGACCTCAGAAAGCTTAAAAACTACTGGTTAACACCTCAAAGAATTCCTACCCATTCTTTCAGATCTGCCATTGATCAGACTCCTAAATATTGGGTAGCTTGGAGGAGCTTTAGGCCCCTTGCTCTCAGTCACCTCTGACCTAAAACAATCTCTAGCTGGTAGGAAATGCTCAATAAGTATTAGTTATTAATATGATTGGGAAGGATTCTTGTGTTCTGATGCTAGGTCCTTCAGAGTCTGAGTTCTGAATATCCTAGTGGAATTTCCAGTTCAGCTGGCTGTAGAGCTTATTAAAATAAAGATAAGGGGAAAAAAAAAAATAAAGCTGTTTCTTTCTGAACAGAGTGAGGAGGCAGATATTCATTCCTGCCCCGCAGCTGAGAGTTTGTCAACTCTCAAGAATGCAGCACCTTGGCTGCCTGGGGTGGAAAATGTCATCAACAGAATAGTTTTGATGGCCCTGGCTGCTTTAGTCTCCCCCATGGTTGGCAGTGGCTAGTCTCATTCAGGTAAGGTGGGAAACTCTTTGCTGTTCCAGGCCCCTCACACCTGAGGTGATCTTGGAAAAAGTTCTCAACTGACAGTTAGAGCCCGTTCCTCTGGCCCCAGCTCGTCAGCCATTCACTGGATGAGGCTGGACAGGTTGTCTGAGAGCTCAGGGCCCTGTTTCCTCATCTCCCAGGAAGCTGGATGATGGGCTGTCCGGCTTCCCTGCAAGTTCAGCATTACATAACTTAATTTTATCTCCTGTGTTATTGGACTTTTCCTGTTTCCATATATAAATGAAGAGCACCATTTAAATCTGTTTCCTCTGTTAGAGAAGGGACCTGTCTCACTTTGTTCTCTGTTTCATCCCCGGAAGCTCAACCAGGACCCCCCCTTTAACATAGACAGTGAACAAGATGGGCAAGACGCTTCCCTCACAGGTGCATATGTTCTTCTGCAGCAGACAGAACAGAAGCAGAAGAACAGAAAGCTCTCAGATAGTGACAAGTGCCAGGTCAAGAACTCAGTGTGGCTGTTGGGTTCGAGAGTGGCTGGGTGGCTGCGAGAGGGTAGCCAGGGAAGACTTGGCCACATGGAAGCTGAGAGCTGGAACTCTGCATGTCTTGGAGAAGTGTTCCAGACAGAGGGAGTAACACTTGCAAGAGACTGAAATAGGCCCAAAGAGAACACAAAGAAAGCCGGGGTGGCTGCAGTAGGAGCTGAAGGGGGTAGCTTGAGAAATTTAAGTAGACTGTAGTCAGATGGTAAGGAGCTCCAGGACTGTGGGTTTTATTCTGAGTGTACACATACACATGTGTGCATGCAGAGACTGTTGTATGGAGAATGGATAGTGGCAGGGTAGGAAGGGAGACTATTTGAGAGGTGGTAGTAGTGCAGATGCAGAGCAGTGGACAGAGTTGTAATACATTTTGGAGAAAGAGTCAACAGGGCTTGCTGATGGAATGGATGTGGGGTGAGGACATTAAGAGAAAACAGGGGTGGTTCTATCCCTAAGAAGGAAGGGTAGTGTTGCTACCAGGGGACAGCCAGGTGCTTGGCCAGGGTCCCGTGGTCAGTAAACTATGGTCCATCAACCAAGTTCAGCCTGCCACCTGTTTTTGGAAATAAAGTTTTATCCAAACCCAGTCACGCTCATTCCTTTGCATATTGTCTATGGCTACTTTTTCACTACACCAAGCAGAGATCAATATGGCCTGCAAAGCCTAAAATGCTCCCTCTCTGGCAATTTACAGAAAAATTTGCTGACTTCTGCCATAGTCCATCTCCTTGTCCATCTGAATTTCCATGTGCCTGTTCTTCCCAATCATGGAACTTACCCCATCACCAAGGGAAAAAAACACGAAATCTTGTCTGGGCACTGGGTGTGATCAAGGCCCGGGTTCTCTGTAGGATGTGTTGTTTTCTCCATCAGATCCAGTCGCTGCTCCTCATGGTCCAGGAACCTATAAACCAAAAGACAGGTTATCGTCTCCCACAACACACACAGTACATAATGAGGCTGTAGGAACTGAATAGACACACACACCCACCCACACTATCTCTCTCGTTCTCTCTCACACACACACACACACACACCTCCCATCCAGAAGAGGCAGAACTGGAAACCAGAACCATCACTGGTTCATAGCATGTTGGACAGACTTAGCGGAGACCACTGCCCCTTGCAGGCCCCTCCAGCAGCCCTTGGTTTGACTCTCTGGGATGATTTCCCCCCACCCCCGACTTTGTCCTCAGAGACTTTTGTTCTGCCCCCTGGGATTCTTACTCACCTGTTATTCTCCATGGTCACATCTGAAGTGAACTGTGGGGATTGTGCCTTATTGAGGATGGGATGTTGTGCTGGTTTGTATGTATTATGTCCCCCAGAAAAAGCCATATTCTTTAATGCAATCTTGTGGGGGAAGACATATTAGTGTTGATTAGGTTGGAACATATTGATTGAGTCTTTCCATGGAGATGTGACTCAGTCAATTGCAGGCAAGACCTCTGATTGGATAATTTCCATGGAGGTGTTATCCCACCCATTCAGGTGGGTCTGAATTAAATCACTGGAGCCATATAAAGAGTTCACAAACAGAAGGAGCTCAGAGCAACTGAGAGTGACATTTTGAAGAAGAGCTGCAGCTAAGAGAGGACAAAACACCCCAAAAGCAACATTTTGGAGAACACCATTTTGAAACGCAACCCGGGAGCAAGCAGACACCAGCCATGTGCCTTCCCAGCTAACAGAGGTTTTCCCGATGCCAATGGCCTTTCTCCAGTGAAGGTACCCTTTGTTGATGCCTTACCCTGGACACTGTATGGCCTTAAAACTGTAACTTTGTAATCAAATAAACCCCCCTTATAAAAGTCAATCCATTTCTGGTGTTTTGCAAAAGAGCAGCATTAGCAAACCAGAACAGATGGCTTTCATAGCTTTTTCCTGCTGGTGGAGACTTGAGGGTCTTGGGTTGTTTTAGGAGCTCATCAATCTCAGGCTAATGCAAGGTCTCATTGTGGTTTCTTAGCAATACGATTCCTTCAAAAACTCATTAGGTGTTGGTCTGTTTATTTCCAATGAGTTCCATGTACAAATAACCACAGCCAAATGTTTTGTCTAGGCATGGATTATAATTTTTAAGCCTGAAAATTCTGGCCTTTTACTTATTCATCTTTAAGCTATGCCCATCTCCCTACCCTCAAATTAATGGTGGATTCCTTGAGGACATCTGAAACAATGAGCTTGGGTGGGAAGGCATGGCCCTTAGATCAACTCTGCCAGAGGCTCCTGCTTTTGCATGGCATGGTATCAATTTCATCTCCTCCTAAGGCTAACACTTAGAAGCCACCTCTTACTGCTTCAGTTTGGGTCACAGAAACAATGGCTGTTTTTTTCTCTTCCTCTCTATATGTTTTTGCAGATTTTATTGATACATATTCACTTATCGTATATTATATCCAAAGTATACATTCAATATCTCACAGTATCATCACTTAGTTGTGCAATCATCATCACATTCAATTTTAGACCATTTTCATTGCTCCAAAAAAAGAAAACCGAAAACACCCCATATCCCTTATCTCCCCCTATTATTGACTCCTAGTATTGGTGTGGTACACCAGTTACTGTTGATGGAAGAATTTTAAGATATTATTGTTAATCATAGTCCATAGCTTGCAATAGGTATTTTGTCCACACTTACCACTCTATTATTAACTCTTTGTACCAGTGTGGTACATCTGTACTAGTTCATGCAAGAACTTATATAAATCTGTAGTGTTAACTGGTGACATCCATGACTCTAACCAAACCTTTTCAACCAAATTCACCTACAACTCGGCACTATTCCTTATATTCCCAAAAACGAGCTACCCTCAGCCCATATCTATTTCCAAACATTTTAAGTTCAACCCCATTAAACATTCTGAACACATTAGGTTACCAGTCTCCCTTCTTTAGCTTCTGTCTATTTCTAGATATCCTATATTCTACATTTTAAGACTCTGAATTTACATATTCTAGTTAGTTCATCTTAGTAAAATCATACAATATTATTCCTTTTGTGTCTGACTTATTTCACTCAGTCTTTTGTCTTCAAGATTCATCCATGTTGTCACATGCTTCAGGGCCTCATTTCTTCCTACTGCTTCATGGTATTCCATTGTATGTACATGCCATGTTCTGTTTATCCATTCATCTCTTGATGGGCATTTGGATTGTTTCCATCTTTTGGCAACTGTGAACAATGCCACTGGGAACATTAGTTTGCAGATGTCTGTTCGTGTCCCTGCTTTCAGATCTTCTGGGTATATACAGAGTAGCAGGATTGCCGGGTCATAGGGCAACTCAATCTTCAGTTTTCTGAGAAACCGCCAAACTGTCTTCACAGAGGTTCTACTATTATACGTTTCCACCAACAGTAGATAAGTGTTCCTATTTCTCCATGTCCTCTCCAAGACTTGTAGTTTCCTATTTGTTTAATAGCGGCCAACAATGGCTTTTTTTTACTTTAATAATTTTTATTTTGAAATAAATTCAATCTTACAGGAACAGTTGCAAAAACAATACAAACCCCATACACAGAACTCCAGCATTCCCCAACCCCCCTCCCCTGATACCCCGATCCACCACCTTTAACATCCTGTCACACCACTGTTTCTTTCTTTCCCTCCCTCTCTCCCTCCCTCCCTCCCTCCCTATCATCCATCATCTATTGCTCTGTCCTCTGAACATATGAGAGCAAGCTGCACATATCTTTGAACAAACAATATAATTCACATATACCTTTCCCATGGACAAGAACATTCCTTTATGCAATCTCATCAAGCGCACCTAAGAAGTTCAAGAAATGCAATGTTGACACAAAGCCCACATTCCACATTTCCTTTTTTTTCTCCTGTGTCCCATCTGTGTCCCTTTGAGCCTCCTCTCCTCCATCCTCAGATCCCATCCAGGACCATCCTTGGCATTTAACTGTCATCTATTTAGACTGTCATTTTTTTTTTTCTCAATTGTGGAAACATATATACAGCCTAAACCTCCCCATTCCACCCCCTCCCTAGCATTCCATTAGTGGGATTAATCACATTTAGAATGTTGCAATGCTATCAACTTCCCACCATCCATTTCTTGAAGTTTCCCTTCACCCCAAACAGAAACCCTACTCTCATTTATTAACTCCCCATTGCCCCTTCCCCCACTTCTCGTAACCCATTCTCTACTTTTCATCTCTATAGTCATATTCTCTGATACTTTCTTTGTGTTTACCGTGGGGCTCAAATTTAACCTCTTAAATCTATAACAATCTTGTTTTTCTTTGATACCAACTTAACTTCCATATGACACATAAACTATGTTCCTATACTCCATCACTCCCCCACCTTTATGTAGTTCTTGTCGAAAATTACATATTTTACATTGAGTCCAAAACCATTGATTTATCATTACAGTTTATGTATTTTAGATCCTGAAGGAAGTAAATAGTGGAGTTACAAGTCAAAAATACAGTAGTATTGGTATTTATATTTACCATGTGATCTTTAGTGGTACCCTTTATTTCTTCATGTAGTTTCAGTCAATTGTTTAGTGTCCCTTCCTTTCAGCCTGCTCAACTCCCTTTAGAATTTCTTACAGGACTCATCTACCGGTGATGAAGTCCCTCAGCTTTTGATTATCTGTGAATATTTTCATCTCCCCCTCATTTTTACCCTCCAGGTGTTTGTGAATTCTCCAAGTCTCTGAAGGTTATTGACTTCTATTTGTATTCCATTGTGGTCAGAGAATGCGCTTTGAACAAATTCTTTTTTTTTTTTTTAATTTTATTGAGGCTTGTTTTTATGTCCCAGCATATGGTCCATTCTAGAGAAAGATCTGTGATCACTAGAGAAGAATGTGTGCCCCGGTGACCTGGGATGTAATATTCTATATATGTCTGTTAAAATTCTCTATAACTCTCTCTCCTTTCTTTGTTTCTCTGTTGGTAGGGCTCCCTTTGGTATCTGAAGTAGGGCAGGTCTTTTATTAGCAAAATCTCTCAGCATTTGTTTGTCTGTGAAAAATTAAGCTTTCCCTCAAATTTGAAGGAGAGTTTTGCTGGATAAAGTATTCTTGGTTGGAAACTTTTCTCTCTCAGAATTTTAAATATGTCATGCCACTGCCTTCTTGCCTCCATGGTGGCCGCTGAGTAGTCACTACTTAGTCTTACGTTGTTTCCTTTGTATGTGGTGAATTGCTTTTCTCTTGCTGCTTTCAGAACTTACTCCTTCTCTTCAGTATTTGAGAGTGTGATCAGAATATGTCTTGGAGTGGGTTTATTTGGATTTATTCTATTTGGAGTTTGCTGGGCATTTATGCTTTGTGTATTTATATTGTGTAGAAGGTTTGGGAAGTTTTCTCCAACAATTTCTTTGAATACTCTTTCTAGACCTTTACCCTTCTCTTCCCCTTCTGGGACACTAATGAGTCTTAAATTTGGGTGTTTTATTTTATCTATCATATCCCTGAGATCCATTTCTATTTTTTTCAAATTTTTCCCCCATTCTTTCTTTTGTTCTTTCATTTTCTGTTCTGTGGTCCTCGAGGAGGCTGAGTTGCTGTTCAACTTCCTCTAATCTTGTATCATGAGTATCCAGAGTCTTTTTAATTTGGCCTACAGTTTCTTTAATTTCCATAAGATCTTCTATTTTTTAATTTACTCTTTCAATATCTTCTTTATGCTCTTCTAGGGTCTTCTTTAAGTCTTTTATATGCTGTGCCATGCTCTTCTTCATGTCCTTTATATCCTGTGCCATGCTCTCGTTGCCCGTCTGTAGGTCTTTGATTAATTGTGCCAAGTACTGTGTGTCTTCTGATCTTTTGATTTGGGTGTTTGGGTTTGGGTTCTTCATATCGTCTGGTTTTACCATATGCTTTAAGATTTTCTGTTGTTTTTGGCTTCTTGGCATTTGCTTTACTTGATCCCTAATTTGACAGAACTGCAGCTTGGTGGCATACACTTTCTCTAACTAACCAGCAGATGGCGTCCGTGAGTCACCTATTCCCCTCAAGTCAGTTCTCCCCAACTTTGTCTTTGTGGTGTGTGGGGATCTGATTCTTGTGGGGTCCAATTGGTGCACTTAATTTGGGTGTGTTGTCGGTGCTGTCCGCCCTGAATGAGGGGTGTGTGTCTGAGCGGTTAGGGAGGAAGGGCAGCTTTAATAATCAAACCTCCCAGGTGTTCCTGGAGATTTAAGGCTGTTCTCTACCACTGACCCAAAAGTCCTTGGTATTGGTGAAGGTTCCCTGGGATTTCCGAGTGGTTCCCCCTTCCCTGCTGTGCTCTTCCAGGACCTCTGCTGAGGGAGGGCCACGCCACATCACAAGTGTGTGCCAGCCTCCAAGGAAGCCCTGGGACACCAGGCTATGCAGCGGCGTTCCCAGCCTGCTTCAAAGACGGTTGAATGGGATGCATTCACTTCCCCCTTTCCACACAGCTCCGCTCTCCCAGCTCTGGGACAATCAGCCGTGGGTGTATTAAAGGCCACTGTCCATGGCGGATATTGTGGCGTGTGAGCGGTGCTGCAGGAAAGATTCCCTGTCGCACTGGGTTTCTTGGCATGGCTCTGTGCTGTGGGTTTGGCCCTGGGCAGGAGTGCCCCCACCCGCTGGGGAGATGGCTGCAAGTCATGCGTTTTTTTCTCCTTTTGGCTCCCCTTTGCTCCCCTGGGCCCAAGACAATCAGCAGTGGGTGTGGGAAGGGGTATCCTCCATGCCAGACACCGAGGCATTAGCCCAGCCTGCTCCCATCGTATCTGCAGCTTTTTTTTTTTTAAAGAACTAGTCCATCTCCAAACACCAACCCACCATTTCCCCACACCGCAGCGTGGCGGAGGGACTTTCAGCTGACTCACTCATTTCAGAATGCAGATTCCTGGTTTCACCAAACGCAGGTCCCTGTAGATTTAGCAGACCTTGTCTGGCTGGTGCTACTCTGGAAGTGGTGTTCTGAGTCACTTTCTGGTTTTTACCTAGTATTTTTCACAGAGGTGTTTTTTTGCCCTGTCTCACCTAGCCACCATCTTAGGTTCTCCTCCAACAATGGCTTTTTGAATCTGCCAAGCTCCCAGTGACAAGACTGTTGGTTCCTTGAGATTGCAGGCCTCAAGTAGAGCTTGCCTCCTGAGGCAGAGCTGTGTTGCTCCCTTCCATCGCTGCCTGCAGACTCCTTAGCACGGGCCTGGTTCTTGTAGGACTCAAAGGACTTGGCTAAAAGCAGGAAGAAGGACTCAACAGTCATCACCGTTCTTCCCATTTTCCCCTGTTGTTACCCAGGCTTGCTCAGCATGTGGTGGTTAAAAGGCATGGCTGGCTACAATGTTGCCCGATGTTTTGTTCTTGCATAACAGAGCTCACCTGCATGGCTGCCTGAAGCCTGGACAAGTCAATGCTACTCATTTCAGATTCTGCCACAAATTCTGAATCAGTTCGCTTAACAGTGGATGTCTTAGTTCCTTAGGGCTGCCAGATCAAAAATGGCTGCTTTCAAAATAACAAGTGTTGGCGACGATGTGGAGAAATAGGAACACTAGTTCAGTGTTGGTGGGAACGTAAAGCGGTGCAGCCACTGTGGAAAGCAGTTCCCTCAGAAACATCATGCGACCCGGCAACCCCGCTTCTAGTGGCGTTTCCTTGCCTTTCAGCTGCATAGCTCCAGTCTCTACCTCAGTTATCACATCAAAGCCTTAAGAAAACATTATGGGAAAACGGAGGCAAAAGATGTCATGAGAGTTGGGTTTTAGATTTTGCGAGAATGGGGTTTGTTTGGTGCCACCATGCGCGCATACTTAGGTGTTGAAAGGAGGAGCAGGAGGCACTGATGGACAAGGAGGTACCTTCCCATACACCTCTTACGGTGATGCTCATGCCACACTTGTCTTTGGAAGACAGATGGCTGTTGGTAGAGATTCTGAAGAAATGAAAGTAGACAGAGATCCTTTTAGTGCCTTTGGATTCAGCATGAATGGATATCTGAGATACAGGAATTCTGTAGGGCCATCCCGCCTCAAACAACGTCCTCCAGTTATTCATGAACTATGAGTATCACTTGAAGACGTATGTAGTGGTTGTACCGAACAGATGAAGATTTCTTTAAACGATTAAACCCTGATGGAAGGAGTTCTAGATCTGAGGACAAAATTCTCACTACTGAGATTAAAAAAGGGTGGAAAGAAGGCATCCGAATTACTTTTCCAAGGCAAGGAGAGGAAACACCAAATAGTATTCCAGCAGACATTGTTTTTTATCATTAAAGATAAAGATCACCCCAAATTTAAAAGGGATGGATCAAATATAATTTATTCTGCCAAAATTAGTTTCTAGGAGGCCTTATGTGGCTGCTCAATTAATGTGCCGCAAATGGATGGAAGAACCATACCTATATCAACAAATGATATTGTAAAACCTGGAATGAGGAGAATTATTGGATATGGGCTGCCGTTTCCAAAAAATACAGACCAATGTCATGACTATCTAATAGAATTTGAGTTGCCTTTCCCAGATAATATATCCTCATCATCCAAAGGAATACTTAAGAAACATCTTCCTGCCTCATAGAATGAAGAACTCTGTTACCCATATTTTGATAAGGCACTGAAAATATAAAAGGACTGGCAGTTTACTGATGTAGATGTGAATTTTGTGTAAAGACATGTAAATTCTTTTGAGGGCTTATTAAATTGCATGACTAGATAGGCAAAAGGCAAAAGGGATTTTTACAGTTATAAATGAAGAGAAAACCACTCACTGTATTTTATTTCATTTCTCCCAAACAAAAATTTTAGTATTTTGCTTACAGGTAAAAGTTAATTGTTTTTTTTGGAGCCAGAGTATTTATATTTCTAATAAAGTACTAGACTATCCAAGTAATTTATTTCTTCTATCTTTAGATTGTCAGCATGATAGATTCCCATTTGTAATGGAAAGAAGAATTTGTAACTAAACTATACATGTGATATATATTTTAAGAAGAGAATAAAAACCTAAGTCATTTGGAAATGTGGTTAACTAGGTTTAAATCACCTTCTGAATTTCTGCTATAGGGCTGGTACCCAGTAAAAGATTATCTTGATGCATATATTTCACCATTTTTATTTTTAAAGTATGCTATAGCATTTCTTAATAACATAGTTTCAATGGTCTTAAGGGACCTTTTCTTCATAAAAAGGATATTAATGGCAATTTATATCCTGTGGAAATCCCAGTGGCCTGAATTACTATTTTAGAACTAGGCTGTGTTTAAAAACCCATACGTAATTTTATGCAAGTTGACTATATATATATTGGATATATAACTTAATAAATTATAGGCTCATTTTATTGTCTACTAGTTTTAAATAATTTGTTTAGCAATGAATGTGTTTTTAGAAGAAATACTGTAATTTGGAATTAATTTTCCAACTACACAATCTTCTATAATTTATTCATAATATGCTATACATATACCTTATGCAATTTCCCTGAAGGGAATAAACCACTAATGTGGTGTTAAACCAAAACATGGGGAAAATGAATGCTAACTGCTGTGCATGGATAATGTTGCTACTACTTGATATGCATATAAATATTTTACTTTTTCATATGTATAGGTTGCATTTCTTAGGTATTTAATTTTTAAAATTTATTTATGTTTAAAACTTTTTTGGGGGGAGAGAACTTAATTGGGAAAGTCTATTCATTTACTTAATTGCGGGTTCATACTGGGGAAAACCATTCATTTATCTGTTTTAGTGGTAGAACTCCTGGGTCGAGCTTTGGAGCAGTGTCGTTTGATAAGGCTGGTTTGAGAAGTGTTGCTCCAAGTTGCAGCCTCTTGTCTTAGTAACCACACGTACATGCACGTGTCTGATTCTGAAGGGTCTTGAGACCTCTGAAAGTCAAGGATACCTGAGCCAACCCTGTTTCGTTTCCAAAGGGGAACCTTCCACAGGTGTTCCATGGCTGGCACACAGCCCCTCCAAACCCCATCCCTCTCCTGGCAGTGCACTAGGCCAGGGCTTCTCAAGTTTTACAAGGAACCTTGTAGAAATGCAGATCTTGTCTCAGTAGCTCTGGGGTGGTGTCTGAGATTTTTCATTTCTGACAAGCTCGCAGGTGATGCTCATGAAGCTTGGTCACTTTGAGTGGCAGGGACTAGATTACAGGGGTCAACAAACTTTTCCTGTCAAGAGCCAGATAGGAAATATTTTTGGCTTTGAGGGCTACATATGCTGTCTTGTGTATATTTTTCTCCTTTTCGTAAACAACTCTTTAAAAATGTGAAAACCCTTCCTGGCTTAGCTGGCCATATAAAAACAGGCCACAGGCCCAATGTGGCTGTCCATGGTTTGCTGATCCCTGGACTAGAACCTTGGGCCCCAAACCTGGCTGATTAGGGAAACCTCTCAACTTGAGTAATTTTTGAAGTGGGAAACCAAAGCTTTTTTAAACAGCTTTATTGAGGTATAATTTACATACCATAAAATTTACTCATTTTAATTGTACAATCCAGTGACCCTTTGTTAATTTGGAGTTGTCATCACCATCTAGCTTTTTTTTTTTTTCGACTAAGAAAGGCAGTTTTATTGAGATATATTCACATACAATGCAATCCATCCAAAGTGTACAGTCAATGGCTTTTAGTATATTCACAGTTATGCATTCATCATCACAATCAATTTTAGAACATTTTCATTACTCCAAAAAGAAAAACCCCATCCCCCAAAGCAGTCACCTCTCAGTCCCTCTGTCCTTCTCTAGCCCTACATGACCACTAACCTATTTCTGTCTTTATAGATTTATTTATATTTACAGTTTATATAAATATAAATACGTAGTGCTGTATGTCTGGTTTCTTTTGCTTAGCATAATGTTTTTAAAAATAATTATTTGTTTCAATTAGAGAAGTTGTAGGTTTAAAGAAAAGTCATGTAAAAAGTATAGTGTTCCCATGTACCCCCTATTGTTGACACTTGGCATTAGTGTGGTATCTTTGTTACAATTAATAAAAAAGTATTATTAAAATAGTGCTATTAACTATAGTCCATAGTTTACATTAGATGTTTTTGTTTCCCATATACCCCTACTATTAATGTATTGGTGTCATACATTTGTTACAATTCATGAAAGAACATTCTTATACTTTTTAGTAGAACAAGTTAATAGCCCATTGTTCACAACAGGGTTCACTGTGTTATATAGTCCCATGTTTTATCTTCTAACTTTCATTCTAGTAACATACATGACGCAAAACTTTCCCTTTCGAACATTCACATAATTCAGTGCTAATTACACTCACAATAATGTGCAACAATCATCACTATCTATCTCCTAACCTTTACAATTAACCTGAATAGAAATTCTGTACAAATTAAGCATCAGCTCCCCACTCTCTACCCCTAATCTATGTTCTGGAAACCTATATTCTAGATTCTAACTCTACGAGTTTGCTTATTACAAGTAGTTCACATCAGTAACATCATACAATATTTGTCCTTTTGTCTCTGGCTTATTTCACTCAACATAATGTCCTCAAGGTTCATCCATGTTGTCGTGTGCATCAGGACTTCATTGCTTTTTACAACTGAATAATGTACCATAGTGTGTATATACCACATTTTGTTTATTCATTAATTGGTTGATGGACACTTGGGTTGCTTCCATCTTTTGGCAATTGTGAATAACGCCGCTCTGAACATCCGTGTGCAAATGCCTGTTTGCATCTCTGCTTTTAATTCTTCTAGGTATATATATAGTAGCAGATTTTCTGGTCATATAATTCTATATTTAGCTTCCTGAGGAACTGCCAAACTGTCTTCCACAGTGGCTGCACCATTTTACATTCCCACCAGCAATGAATGAATGTTCTGATTTCTCCACATCCTCTCCAACATTTGTAATTTTGTTTTTTTTTTTTTTTTAAATAGTAGCCATTCTAGTGGATGTGAAATGGTACATCGTTGTGTTTTTGATTTGCATTTTCCTGATGGCTAAAGATGTTGAGCATCTTTTCATGTCCTTTCTGGCCATTTGTATATCTTCTTTGGAAAGATGTCTGGTCAAGTCTTTTGCCCATTTTTTAATTGTGCTGTTTGTCTTTTTGTTGTTAAGTTGAAGAATGTCTTTATATATTCAGAATATTAAACCCTTATCAGATATGTGGCTTCCAAATATTTTCCCCAATTGAGTAGGTTGTCTTTTCACTTTTGTGACAATGTCCTTTGATGTAAAAAAGTTTTTAATTTTGAGGAGGTCCCATTTATCTATTTTTTCTTTTGTTCCTTGTGCTTTGGATTTAAAGTCTAAGAAACCATTGCCTGATCCAAGGTTCAGAAGATGCTTCCCATTGTTTTCTTCTAGGAGTTTGGTAGTTCTAGCTCTTATATTAAGGTCTTTGTTTCATTGTGAGGTAATTTTTACATATAATATGACGTAGGTGTCCTCATTTTTCTTTTTTTTTGCAAATGGAGATCCAGTTTCCCCAGCACCATTTGTTGAATAGACTATTCTTTCCCAATTCGCCACCATGCCAAAAATCAGTTAGTCATAATGTGAGGGTTGATTTCTGAATTCTCAATTCTATTCCATTTGTCCATATGTCTGTCCTTGTGCCACTACCGTGCTGTTTTGCTTAGCATAATGTTTTTAAAAACTTATTACTGTGACTTTGTAATAAGTTTTAAGATCGGACATGTGAGTCATCCAACTTCATTCTTCTTTTTTAAGATGGCTTTAGCTATTTGGGGCCCCTACCCTTCCATATAAATTTGATGATTGGCTTTTCCATTTCTGCAAAAAAAAAGGTTGTTGGAATTTTTATTGGGATTGTATTGAATCTATAAATTGCTTTGGGTAGAATTGACATTTTAACAATATTTAGTTTTTCCAATTCTTATAGCAGGGTTTGGTAGTTTTCTGTGTACAAATCTTTTACATCCTTGGTTAGATTTATTCCTAGATATTTTAGTTTTCAGCTGCTGTCATGAAGGGAATTTTTTTCTTGGTTTCTTGTTCTGATTGTTTATTGCTTATATATAGAAACACTACTGATTCTGGGGTGTTGCTCTTGTTCCTTGCCACTTTACTGAATTCATTTATTAGCTCTAGGAGTTTTGTTGTGGATTTTTCAGGATTTTCTGTATATAGGATCATATCTGAAAATAGGGAAAGATTTACTTCTTCCTTTCCCATTTGGATGCCTTTTATTTCTCTTTCTTGACAGTACAATGTTGAATAAGTGGGGACATTGGCTATCCTTGACTTGATCCTGATTTTAGAGGGAAAGTTTTCAGTCTTTCACCATTAAGTAGGAGGCTAGCTGTGGGCTTGTCACACTTGCCCTTTATCTTATTGATGAAATTTCATTCTATTCCCAGTGTTCCAAATGTTTTTATCAAGAAAGGTTGCTATATTTTGTCAAATGCCTTTTCTGCATCAATTGAGATGATCATTTGGGGTTTTTTCCTTTATTCTGTTAACATGGTGTATTAAATTAATGGATTTTCTGATGTTGAAGCAACCTTGCATACCAGGGGTAGATTCCATTTGATTATGGTGTATAATTATTTTAATATGCTGTTGGATTCGATTTGCAAGTATTTTGTTGAGGAATTTTCCACCTATATTCACTAGAGAAATTGGTCTATAATTTTCTTTCCTTGTAGTGTCTTTATCAGGCTTTGGTATGAGGGTGATGTTGGCCTCATGGAAGAAGTCAGGTAGTATCACCTCCTCTTCAATTTTTTAGAAGAGTTTGAGTGGTATTTATATTAATTCTTCTGAAAATGATTAGTAGAATTCATTTGTGAAGCCATCTGGTGATGGGCCTTCTTTGTGGGGAGGTTTTTGATGATCATTTCAGTCTCTTTACTTGTGATTGTTCTGTTAAGGTTTTACATTTCTTTTAGAGTCAATGTAGGTTGTTCATGTGTTTCTAGAAATTTGTCCATTTCATCCAAGTTTTCTAATTTGTTGGCGTATAGTTGTTGATCCTCTTATGATCCTTTTTATTTCTATAAGGTTGGTGGCAATGTCCACCCTCTCATTTCTATTTTATTTGCATCATCTCTGTTTTTCCTTTGTCAGTCTAGCTAATGGTTAGTCAATTTTTTTATCTTCTTAAAGAACCAACTTTTGATTTTGTTAATTCTCTCTATTGTCTTTTCTATTCTCAATTTCATTTATTTCTGTTCTAATTTTTGTTAGTTCTTCCTTCTGCTTGCTTTGGGATTAGTTTGCTGTTCTTTTTCTAGTTCCTCTAGGTATGCAGTTAGGCCTTTGATTTTACCTCTGTCTTCTTTTTTAATATGAACATTTAGGGCTATAAATTTCTCTCACAGCAGTGACTTCACTGCATCCTATATATTTGATACGTTGTGTTCTCGTTTTCATTTGTCTCAAGATATTTACTGTTTTCCCTTGCAATTTCTTCTTTGACCCACTGATTGTTTAAGAGTGTGTTGTTTAACTTCCATATATTTGTGAGTTTTCCAGTTCTCTGCCTAGTACTGATTTCCAGTTTCATTCCTTTATAGTCAGAGAAATTGCTTTGTACAATTTCATTCTTTTTAAACTTATTGAGACTTGTTTTGTGACCCAACATGTGGTCTCTTCTGGAGAATGATCCATGTGCACTTGAAAAGAATGCATTACCTGATGTTTGGGGTGCAATGTTCTGTATGTCTGTGAGGTCTAGTTCTCTGTTTCTTTATGATCCTGTCTAGATGTTTTATCTATTGATGAGAGTGGTGTATTGAAGACTCCTACTGTTAGTGTGGAGAGAGATTTTCTCCCTTCAGTTTTGTCAGTGTTTGCCTCATGAATTTTGGGGCACCAGGTGCTTAAATGTTTATGAGTATTTCTTCTTGGTGGATTGCACCTTTTATTAATATATAGTGTCCTTTGTCTCTTATAAGAGTTTTGCGTTTAAAGTTTATTTTGTCTGATAGTAGTATAGCCACCCCAGCTCTTTTTTGTTTACTATTTGTATGGAATATCTTTTCCCAACCTTTTACTTTCAGCCCATTTATGTCTTTGGGTCTAAGGTGAGTCTCTTATAAGCAGCAGATAGTTGGTTCATGCTTTTTTATCCATTCTTCCAATGAACATTGAATGTTATTACTGTAAAGGCTGTACTTACTTCAGCCATTTTATCATCTAGTTTTTATATGTCATTTTATTTTTATCTCTCCTTTTACCCTATGAGTTGCTCTTACTGATAGTCTTCATTTCTACACTCTACTTCAAGCCTCTCTCTCCTGTTGTTTCCTTTCAGCCTGCAGAGCTCCCTTTAGTATTTCTTGGTGAACTCTCTCAGTTTTTGTTTATCAGTGAATATTTAAAACTCTCCCTCATTTTTGAAGGAAAGTTTTGCCAGATAAAGAATTTTTGGCTGGCAGTTTTTCTCTTTCAGTACCTTAAATATGTCACACCACCGCCTTCTTGCCTTCATGGTTTCTGATGAGAAACCAGCACTTAGTCTTATTGTAGCTCCCTTGTATGTGATTAATTACTTTTCTTCTGCTGCTTTCAGAAGTCTCTCTTTACCTTTGGTATTTGACATTCTGATTAGTATGTGTCTTGGAATAGGTCTATTAGGATTTATTCTGTTTGGAGTATGTTGCTATTTTAGTTTGCTAAAATTCTGAATTGCAATATACCAGAAGTGGGTTGGCTTTTACAATGGGGATCTTTTAGCTTACAAGTTTACAGTTCTGAGGCCATTAAAATGTCCAAATCAAAGCATCATCAAGATGAGAACTTCTTCCTGAAGACAGGCTACAGGCAATCCTCAGTTCCTCTGTCAGATGCCAAGGTACGTGGCGAGTCTGCTGGTCTCTCCCTTCTCTCCTGGGTTTCATTGCTTCCAGTGTCTGGCTTCAGTGGCTTCCTATCTGTTTCTGTGGCTTTTTCTCTGAATTATGTGTGTGTCCTTCTTCTCTCAGCTTCTGACTGATACTATCTGTCTTTCATCCTCTTATAATGGACTCCAGTAAGAGGATTAATACCTACCTGGGGTACACCTCAACCAACATAACCTAATCAAAATATTCTACCCACAATAGGTTTACATCTACAGGAATGGATTAGCTTTAAGCAAATGATCTTTTCCTGGGTCCATTCAGCTTCAAACCATCACATGTTGCACTTCTTGGACATGTATATTCATGTATTTCCTAGGAGTTGGGAAATTTTTGGTCATTGTTTCCTCAAATATTCTTTCTGCTCCTTTTCCCTTCTTTTCTCTTCTGGGACACACATGATGCATACTTTGTGTTGTCATTTAAATCCCTGGGACTCTGCTCATTTTTTTCCATTATTTCCTCTCTCTGTTCTTCTGTCAGTAAGATTTCAATTGTCCTATCTTCTAGTTCACTGATTCTTTCTTCTGCCTATTCATATCTGCTATTGTATGCCCTTAGTATATCCACGGCTGTGCTTTCCAAGCCTGTCCAGCAAATGCAGCCATTCAGCTAACTGTTCCCCATGGTCCTGTGGAATCACTGTGTCTTTAAATCTCTACCACCTCTACTCCTGTCTGAGGCAGGGTTGAAACAATGGTTGCCGCTGCTTTTGTCCAGGTCTGTTTGGAACAGTTAGCTGCAGGCAGGGACCCAGTGATCCAAAATCACTAATCAAAAATCTTGATTAGCAATTGGCCAACCCCTGCTACCAGTGAGCTAGCCAGGGACTGGACCCTGAAGTGCTCTGCTGCAAGAGTGGGGAAGGGATGCTGGCAGCTGTTGTATGGAGAGAGCAACTCAAGGTTTGTTACCATAGTTTATCAGGCCCTTCTTCCCACTCTTCCCTGGACACTGTACAGTATTCTTCTGGCCTCCAGAGTCCTAGGACAGTTGTTTCTGACACTTCCAACCCATTTAATAGCTGTTTTGGTGGGATGACTGAGTCCTGGAGCTCCCTAATCTGCCATCTTCCCTGGAAGTCTCACCAACTAGTTTTAGAATGTGTCCATCACCCCAAAATCAATGTATTTTTATTCCTTGTGCTCCTATGGATCCCTCCCATGAAAGCAATAGCATTCAATTCTTTGTGCAGAGCATATAACCCAGCGGAGAGTGGAGGAGTCATTGCTTGACTTTGAATTTCAAAATAGATTATGTTAAATCCCCAGCAAGACAATAGTCTGAAAGTAGTGAATGATTTTGATTTTTCAGAAACCAATATTTGTTGAGAGATAGAAAGGATTTTCTTGTAATGCTTAATGCTGAGCCTTATATATTAAGAGCCAAGTCTGGAAGACTAGACCCTTCCCAAATACAACCATGGTGATGTTAGTTAAAAGGAAGAGGAGAATAGATATTGAAAAGGAAAAGTAGCCATAGGGCCCCAGTCCCAGAAATTGTATTCTAGCTCAGTAAGTCTGGGATGGGGCCCAGGATTTTTAATTTTGTAAGCTCTCTAGGTGATTCTAATGCTCAGCCAGGTGTGGGAACTACTGGCCTAGAAGTGTATGAGTCATGGGGTGCAGAGAGCAGGAGGGGACCAAGGAGGAGTAGGTAAAAGGAGGGCAGAAATATGATATAGGCCCAAATGCATATATCTTATCCAGAACTCCTATGAGCTGTGGAAATCCCTATGTGTGCCTGGAATAAGGAGGAAGCAAAAGGAAAGGAGAAAAAGAGGAAATGACAGGCAAAGATACTAAGGTTCAAGTTGGAAAAGAAATAAACCTGGCACATAAACTGTATCCAGCAGAGATTGGTTATTGCTGAAAAAGTGAGATGCGATCTTTGGGAACAGTGTATGAGGGAGCTGGACCAGATAAAGTTCCCTTAAAGAAGCCAATCAGGAGCCTTTCCATGGGCATGCCTTCATTCACTCATCTGTCCATTATCCATTCACCCATTCAGCATATACTTAATGAATGCCTACCATGTACCCAATGCTCATCCTTACTGAAGAGATTTGCAACACCGAGACTCATTATTTCTGTTGCATCTGCATTTTAAAAGCAAATCTGGGAGACAGGGTAAGATGGTGGCATAGAGAGGTGTGGAATTTAGTTAGTCCTCTAAAGCAACTAGTAGATAGCCAGGAACAACTAGAAAATAGTTTGGAACAACTGCTGGGGGACAACTCTGACTGCCCGCACATCAAGCACCAGCCTGAAATAGGTGGAATGGCTGAGATCACAGCATAAAATCTGTAAGTAAAAACTGCAGACACATGCCAGGAGCTCCCCCCCATCTCCACCCCCATGGCAGGCTGAGCTGCAAAACCTCGCTGTGGGAGAAAGCAGCAGTTCTTGTTGGGAGCAAGCAAATATAGCTCAACCTAGCTCCAGTGGGGGTTTTAATGAAAAAATGTGGACTGCTACAAACACAGACAAACCCTTAACAAGCAGCAAAGTACTCTGAGGTCACTCCGAGTGGAGAGGAGGTGGGGCGGATGGGAAAAAAAAAAAAAACATACAGCAGCTTTTGGAGATGACTGTGCTTAGAATATTCCAAAAAGTGTGTGCCTCAAGAAAAGGAGGGCAGAAGATAGAGCACTATCTGGCTGACAGGTGAAACTGGGGGGTTGGACACTGACTCTGAAAAGGGGCTTTCTTTCCCCTTTTTTTTTCTTTCAATCTGAGTGGCTCAGAGGAGAAAGCCTCAGGCATTTTCAGTCTCAGCACTTTGACCCAGGCAGATGTGGAGTTAACAGAGTCAGAGAGACAAAGGAATAATTCAAATGCAGAGGATAACTCCCTAGGGTGTGTATCTTCCCTAAGAGGAGGGAGGGGGGCCCAGCTCAAGTGCCCTCCCTTCAGAACTCAGACCCCAGGGCCTGGGGGAAAACAGTCAAAACAGAAACAACCTAAGCTAAAAACTAAAGGGACCACACCTCTTTACACCAGTCAGGAGTGACAGGCTGACAGGCATCACTGCTGGGCAGGTTTAGGAAAAGCACAGTGGCTAGAGGCCTCACAGAGATGTCTGTCAATCTTCGAAGACACATCCTCAGGGAAACCTGATACTGAATATTGTCCCTTTCTGAGACCTGAGCCTGTTCTGGCCTGAAAAAATCTGATTGGGGTAATCAAGGAAACCAGATGCCTAGAGAACAGAAAGCTACAAATCACATTAGGAAAAACAAAGATATGGCCCAATCAAAGGAACACACTTACACTTCAACTGAGATACAGAATTGAAACAACTAATTATTAATCAAACAAATCTCCTAAAACATTCCAAAAATCAAATCAACAAGTTGAGGGAAGCTATGGCAAGAGATGAAAGATACAAAGAGAACACTGGAAGAACTCAAAAGTTTGAAAAAAGCAACTGGCAGAACCTATGGAAATAAAAGGCACAACACAAGCGATGAAAAACACAATGGAGACATAAAACAGCAGATTTCAAGAGACAGAAGAAAACATTCAGGAATTGGAGAATAAGACACCTGAAATCCTACACACAAAAGAACAGATAGGGAAAAGAATGGAAAACTATGAGCAACAGCTCAGGGAATTGAATGATAACATGAAGCACATGAATGTGTGTGTCATGGGTGTCCCAGAAGGAGAAGAGAAGGGAAAAGGGGCAGAAGCAATAATGGAGGAAATAATCAATGAAAATATCCCATCTCTTATGAAAGACATAAAATTACAGATCCAAGAAGCGCAGCATACCCCAAGCAGAATAGATCTGAATAGACCTATTCCAAGACAAGTTAATAATCAGACTATCAAACGTCAAAGACAAAGAGAGAATCCTGAAAGCAGCAAGAGAAAAGTGATCCATCACATACAAGAGAAGCTTGGTAAGACTAAGAACGGATTTCTCAATAGAAACCATGGAGGCAAGAAGGCAGTGGTGTGATATGTTTAAGATACTGAAAGAGAAAAACTGCCAACCAAGAATCTTATATTTGGCAAAACTGTCCTTCAAATATGAGGGAACATATAAAATATTCTCTGACAAACAGACAATGAGAGTGTTTGTGAATGAGATACCAGATCTACAGGAAATACTAAAGAGAGCACTACAGACAGATAGGAATAGACAGGAATGAGAGGTTTGGAACACAATTTTGGGTGATGGTAGCACAACAATGTGGGTACACTGAACAAAGTTGACTTGTGAGTATGGTTGAAAGAGGAAGGTTAGGGGCATGTGGGACACCAGAAGGAAAGAGGGAAGGTGAAGAGTGGGACTATATAGCTTAGTGAAACCTAGAGTGGTCAATGATTATGATAAAATGTACAGATATGTTTCTAGATGAGGGATAACAAATGAATGTCAAACTTGCAAGATGTTAAAAAGGGAGTGGTGTCGGGGAAAAAATACAATTAATGCAAACTAGAGTCTATAGTTAACAGAAACATTGTATTATGCTTCCTTTAATGTAGCAAAGGCAATATACCAAAGCTGAGTGCCTATAAGAGGGGGATATAAGGGAAGGGTATGGGATTCTTGGCATTGGTGATGTTGTCTGACTCTTTTATTGTACTTTATTTTTATCTTTTGTTGCTTTTTAGCTGTAATTTTTTTCTTTCTTTTTATTTTCCTTTTGTCTCTCTACCTTTTTTGACTCTTCCTCTTTCTTTGTGGAAGAAATGGAAATGTCCTCATATATATAATGGTGGTGAATGCGTAATTATGTGATTATACAGGGAACCATCAATTGTTTACTTAGAATGGAAAGTATGGTGTGTGAACAAAACCATCTCAAAAAACGGGTTGATGGATGAACCTTGAGGACATTGTATTGAGTGAAATAAGTCAGACATAAAAGGACAAATATTGTATGATCTCACTGACAGGAACTAACTATAATATGCAAACTCATAGACATGAAATATAGGTTATCAGGATATAAAATTAAACTAAAGAATGGGGAGTGGTTGCTTAATATGACCAGAATGCTTAACTAGGTTGAACTTAAGTGTTTGGAAATGGATAGAGGTGATAGTAGCACATTATTGTGAGAATAACTAACAGTGCTGAATGGTGTGTGAATGTGGAGGAAAGGGGAAGTTTAAAGTCATGTATGTCACCAGAAGAAAAGTTGGAAGTTAAAACATGGGAATGGATAACACAGTGAATCTTGTGGTGGACAATGTCTGTGATTAACTGTACAAATATTAGAAATTTCTTTCATGAACTAGAACAAATGTATGACACTATAACTAGAAGTTAATAACAGAGGGGTATATGGGGAAAGAATATAACTATTGCAGACTATGTACTACAGTTAGTAATATTTTAGCGTTCTTTCATCAACAGTTACAAATGTACTATACCAATACTATGAGTCAATTATGGAGGGGGGTGTTTAGGGGTATGGGATGATTTGAGTTTTCTTTTTTATTTTTATTTTTCTGGAGTAATGAAAATGTTTTAAAATTGAAAAAAAATTAATTGTGATGAATGCACAACTATATAATGGTACAATGAACAACTGATTGTACACTTTGGATGATTGTATGGTATGTGAATAATCTCAATAAAATTGAATTCTTTTTAAAAAAGCAAATCCGATTATGTCTCTCTGCACTTAAAATCCTTTAATGGCTCTGCTCTAGAATAAAAATGAAGATCTTAACCTGGCCTATGAGACCTGTTTTGGCACCTCCTGTTTCTCTGGCTGTGTCCCATTCCCCGTAACCTGAGTTCCACCTCCACTGGCCATCTGTGAGTTTCTCTAATGCTCTGAGCTCTTTCCTGTCTCATGGTCTTTGTATATGCTATTTCCTCTGTCTGGAATTCTTTCCACTCCACTCTGCACCTGGCTAAACTCCTATTCATCTGTCAGGTGTCAGCTTAAATGTACTTCCTAAAGGGGTGCTCCCTCACCCATAGGCCAGGCTAGGTATTCTGCAATTACCCAGGCGTCTCCATCATAGCCCCTAACATGATACAGCCATTTGTGTGGTTATTTGCTTAATCTATGCCTCCTCCAAACAGACGAAAAGTACCATATGTACAGAGGCTTTTTTACTCACCACTGTAACCTCAATGCCTAGCCAGGTGCATCAATGAATGAAAGCCCTTCATAATGTAATCTCATTTTACTTTCACAATGATCGTATAAGTTTGCTGGAGCAGGACGGAGAGCAGGGATTTTCCTTATTGCCTGCAAAAGAAATACATGCATAGAAACCTGAATAAAGTATTGTACTCAGAGTGATGATTGCAACCAGTCATAGTAAACTTTCTCTCTTCTGGGAAGACTCGTCAAAATAGAATAGAGCCCTCCTAAAGCTTCTGCCTGGAAGTGACAAAGGCCACTTCCCCTTACATTTCCTTGGCTAAAGGCAATATAAGGCCATGCTTGAGTACAACAAGATGGGGATAGAGTCTCCTGTAGGGAGAGGAACTGAATATTTGTGAATAATAGAATCTACTAAGTTTGTTGTTTGCATGAAGCAGTGCTCAATCTCAGAGGAGTTTTGGAGTCCATCCTGAGTTATCTGGATCACTCTTACTCAGTCCAAGTGATCAGGATAAGGGCTCAACTTTCTCCTCATAGTTTGCAGAGCTAATCTGAGTATGATATTGGTGCTCCCAAAAGAAAATTACTGTCCCTTGCAGAGAGGGTACAAAAGCAGTACCCATGCTTGGGTGAAGAAAAGGCTTTGAAACATTTTATAACACGTTATAAAGATCAAACTTTCTTTCATTTCCAAAAACTCTGTGGCTAGATTCAAATCACTTTGTGAAAATGACTTAACATTACTGTTTCATTGCATGTTTGTCTCCTTTCTCTCTGTTCATGTGGATACTGCTAAGTAAATGGGACCAAATGGAAAGGGGAAAAACAGAATGAATGTTGAACTTGGGCTTGTGGAGGAAGTAAGATGGCATATAGAATAAAGAGAGCTTTTAAACATTTCTAAATTCAAAACCTGACTCTCTCTTACTTGTGTGACTGAGCATATTACTTAATCTCCCTGACCCAGCTTCCTCTTCTATGGACTATGAACACTATTTACCCCACAGAGTTGCTGTGATGGTTTAATGAGATGTTGTTTGTAATGTGCCTAGTGTGTAGAAGGTGCTCAAGAAGGGTTAGACAGTGGTGTAGCTATTACTACTAATTAGAGGTAATGAAAATGGCAGATTCAGGAATGGTAGACTGATGGGTGGTAACAGCAGTTCAAAATCTGGCAGCTTCCCCAATTGGTAGTTTGCCTTTCATAAGCCTGTTTATCAAACAGGGAGCCATCAGATGAGCCATGAAATGAGCCACCGTCATAAATGCATAAAACCCCCTTGTGACCCTGGTTGCTGGAGGCCTGGGCTCAGTCCAATGGGAAAGTACCAAAGCCTGCTCGTGATGTGTCTACCTAATATGCTGAAGAATTCACAGTGATCCTTTTATGTCTCATGTGGGCCAGGGTCACTGACGCCAGGTGGTGGGTTTGGATGTAAGAGTGGTCCGTCTTACTCAGATTGGATGAGGTGGGCTTAGTGTAGCTGGGAAAAATTCTCTCAGAATGAATACCAGGTGGGTGAGACTGGCAAACCCAAGGTAATTTCTTTCCATGTTTAGACGCTAAATCTAATCATTTAAGGAATTAATAAATACAAATAGTCAAAAAATGTTCTTTAGTTGACCTTGCACTTAGCAAGTTGAGTTTCCTGGGAATTTTTCACTGGGTTATTACTGACATGGAATCTTTGTGAAGGACATAAATCATTTGGGAATCACATGAACATTACTTTGAGGAAATTTTCAACTCATGCAGTCCTAAAACTTTGGTAGGTGAGTGTATTAGTCAGGGTTCTCTAGGAAAACAGAACCAACAGGAGATATCTGTAAATATGAGATTTTATAAATGTATCTCATGCAACTGTGGGGATGCATGAGTCCAAATTCTGTAGGGCAGGATGCACAAGTCCAAATTCCATGGGGCAGGCCCCAAGCTGGCAACTCCAATGAAGGTCCTCAACAAACTCCTCAAGCAGGAGAGGCTGTCTGACTGAAGAAGTGGAAGTTCTCTCTTCTCTCTTAAACATCTTCAACTGATAGGATTAAATTCAACTGAGTGGATTCTTTCATTGCGGAAGACACTTCCTTACTCAATCATAGATGTAATCAACCACAGATACAATCAACTGATGATTTAATGAACCAGCCTACTGGTTTATTAACCAGCCATAAAATGTCCTTGTAGTAATGGTTAGGCCAGTGCTTGCTTGAGCACAGAATTGGCAACATCACTTGGCCAAGTTGACACATACAAACCTAACCATCAAGTCCACTCCTTGTCAACTGGACAGCTATACACAGATTAAGTAATCTCTAAATAGAATCTCTAAATAGAACACAGTAACAGACACATGTTTCACTTAACAATACTCAGCTATCCTGCGTACAACAGGAAATGCACTAAATCTCTCCAGGATGCAAGTCCTTGGGTAACATTCACTTTTTTTTTTTTTTTAACTTCATTTTATTGAGATATATTCACATACCACGCAGTCATACAAAACAAATCGTACATTTGATTGTTCACAGTACCATTACATGGTTGTACATTCATCACCTAAATCAATCCCTGACACCTTCATTAGCACACACACAAAAATAATAAGAATAATAATTAAAGTGAAAAAGAGCAATTGAAGTAAAAAAGAACACTGGGTACCTTTGTATGTTTGTTTGTTTCCTTCCCCTATTTTTCTACTCATCCATCCATAAACTAGACAAAGTGGAGTGTGGTCCTCATGGTTTTCCCAATCCCACTGTCACCCCTCATAAGCTACATTTTTATACAATTGTCTTCGAGATTCGTGGGTTCTGGGTTGTAGTTTGATAGTTTCAGGTATCCACCAGCTACCCCAATTCTTTAGAACCTAAAAAGGGTTGTCTAAATTGTGCGTAAGAGTGCCCACCAGAGTGACCTCTTGACTCCTTTTGGAATCTCTCTGCCACTGAAGCTTATTTCATTTCCTTTCACATCCCCCTTTTGGTCAAGAAGATGTTCTCCGTCCCACGATGCCAGGTCTACATTCCTCCCCGGGAGTCATATTCCACGTTGCCAGGGAGATTCACTCCCCTGGGTGTCTGATCCCACGTAGGGGGGAGGGCAGTGATTTCACCTTTCAAGTTGGCTTAGCTAGAGAGAGAGGGCCACATCTGAGCAACAAAGAACATTCACTCTTAAACTTGATTTCCTATAACTTAAATACTATGAAATGAACAATAAAATTTATGTCATATAAGGAGATAAGATAGAGAAGAAAACAAAGATATTTGCTTTACAGACAAATACAAACATACTCATAACAAAACAAGGAGGAAATATTCATGCCATCACAGTCCTCATTTCTGAACTGGTCATGTGGTCATAGTTCATATATATCACTACTTTCTTCCATGTTCCCTTTACCCTCAGCAAGCACTTCAGCTAGCCATGGTTCTTTGCCTAGTGGGGTGACCCAAACCTTTGTTAGTGAAGTTTCTTGGCCTGGATTGGGTTGTTACATTTTTCCATTGACTTTAATCACAGGGTATGGTAGTACTAAGAGATGCCTTGGGGATCTCCTGTATTCCAGGAAACTCTTCTTTATTTCCATCGTGCAGTTGGAGTGCTATTTCCCCTTGATAGTCAGGATCAATCACCCCAGCCAGTACAGTAATCTCCTTCCTTGCATGTTGATACAGAGGCATGAGAAGCCCAAAGTGCCCAGGTGGCAGTCTCAACTTCCACTTCAGTGGGATCATTGTTGTGTCTCCTGGTGGAAGCACTCCTCCTTTTGGAACTAAGACTTGTAGACCAGCAGAGCTTAAGTTTTCAGGACCAGGAAGCAAAAATTTTTCTAGTGGATCACTAGGAGTGATAGTGTGTGGTGCCACTCCCATTTCCACCCCTAGATTTCTGGACCTGTGAATCCTGGCTATGGGAGAAATGGCACCATAGAGTGGAGACTGATTCAGAGAACTGCCCCAACCCTGCAAGGTATTCCCACCTAGTTGGTGCCATAATTGAGTCTTCAAAAGGCCATTCCACTGTTCTATCACCCAGCTGCCTCTGGATGATAGGGAACATGGTTAGACCAGAGAATGTAGATTACAAAGGGTGAGAGTGTGCCCATTTCCCACACTTCATTGCTGTGAAGTGGGATCCTTGATCGGAAGCAATGCTGTGTGGAATAACATGACGGTGGATAAGGCATTCTGTAAGTCCACAGATGGTAGTTTTGGCAGAAGCATTGCGTGCAGAGAAGGTAAACCCATATCCAGAGTATGTGTCTATTCCAGTTAGAACAAATTGCTGTCCCCTCCATGATGGAAGTGGTCCAATGTAATCAACCTGCCACCAGGTAGCAGGCTGATCACCTCAGGGAATGGCGCCATATCGGGGACTGAGTGTGGATCTCTGCTGCTGACAGATTGGGCACTCAGCAGTGGCTGTGGCCAGGTCAGCCTTGGTGAGTGGAAGTTCATGTTGCTGAGCCCATGCATAACCTCCATCCCTACCACCATGACCACTTTGTTCATGAGCCCATTGGGCAATGATAGGAGTGGCTGGGGAAAGAGGCTCTCTGGTATCCACCAAATGGGTCCTCTTATCCACTTTATTACTCAGAGGAAGCTCTGCTGAAGTCACCCTCTGGTGAGCATTCACATGGGACACAAATATCTTCGTGTGCTTTTGCCCATTCAGAAAGGTCAATCCACATACCTCTTCCCCAGATTTCTTTGTCACAAATTTTCCAATCATGTTGCTTCCAAGTCCCTGACCATGCAGCCAAACCATTAGCAACAGCCCATGAATCAGTATACAAGTGCACCTCTGGCCAGTTCTCCTTTTAAGCAAAATGAACAACCAAGTGCACTGCTCAAAGTTCTGCCCACTGGATGATTTCTCCCCACAATCCTTCAGGGTCATCCCAGAAAGGAACTGTAGTACTACAGCTGTACATTTTCAGGTGGTACCTGCATATCATGCAGAACTATCTGTAAATCAGGCCCAAGTTTTTTTCTTCCTCAGTCAACAGATTGTAAGGAACTCCCCAAGAAGTCATAGCTCTGGGCTGGGAAAGAAAAAGTACATGGCAGGAGTGGGGGCCATGGGCATTTGGGCCACTTCCTCATTTAACTTACTTGTGCCTTCAGGACCTGCTTGAGCACTGTCTCATATATACCATTTCCATTTTATGATGGAGTGCTGCTGTGCACACCTAACTTTGTGCTTGGCAGGTCAGAGAACACTCAGCTCATGATAGGCAACTCAGGTCTTACGGTAACTTGGTGGCTCATGGTTAAGCATTCTGTCTCTACTAAGGCCCAGTAGAAGGCCAAAAGCTGTTTCTCAAAAGGAGATTACCGTCTTCAGAGGATGATAAGGATTTACTCCAAAATCCTAAGGGCCTGCATTGTGATTCTCCTATAGAAGCCTGCCAAAGGTTCCAAACAGCATCTCTATTTGCCACTGACACTTTCAGCACCATTGGGTCAGCTGGATCATATGGTCCAAGTGGCAGAGAAGCTTTCACAGCAGCCTGGACCTGTCGCAGAGCCTCATTCTGTTCCAATGCCCACTCAAAACTAGAAGCTTTTCTGGTAAATGGGCTGGAGTAGCACAACCAAATGAGGAAAATGTTGTCTCCAAAATCCAAAGAGGCCAACTAGGTGTTGTGACTCTTTTATTTTTGTCATAGAAGGGGCCAGATGCAACAGCTTATCCTTCGCCTCAGAGGGGATATTTCAACATGCCCCATACCCCAGACACCTAGAAATTTTACTGAGGTGGAAGTCCCCTGTATTTTGTTGGATTTTTCTCCCATCCTCTGACACACAAGTGCCTTACCAATAAGTCTAGAGTATTTGATACCTCTTGCTCACTAGGTCCAATAAACATATCATCAATACAATGGACCAGTGTGACGTCTTGTGGGAGGGAGAAACGATCAAGTTCCCTGCGCACAAGATTACGACATAGGGCTGGAGAGTTGATATATCCCTAAGGTAGGACAGTGAAGGTATACTGCTGGCCTTGCCAGCTGAAAGCAAATGGTTTTCTTTTATTCAGTTTTATTGAGATATACTCACATACCATACAGTCATCCATGGTGTACAATCAACTGTTCACAGTACCATCATATAGTTGTGCATTCATCACCCCAATCTATTTTTGAACATTTTCCTTTTATCAGAAAGAATCAGAATAAGAATAAAAAATAAAAATAAAAAAAGAACACCCAAATCATCCCCCATCCCCATCCCACCCTATATTTCATTTAGTTTTTGTCCCCATTTATCTATTCATCCATCCATACACTGGATAAAGGGAGTGCGATCCACATGGTTTTCACAATCACACTGTTATCCCTTATAAGCTACATTGTTATACAATCGTCTTCAAGAGTCAAGGCTACTGAGTTGGAGTTTGGTAGTTTCAGGTATTTACTTCTAGCTATTCAAATACATTAAAACCTAAAAAGTGTTATCTATATAGTGCGTAAGAATGTCTACCAGAGTGACCTCTCAACTCCATATGAAATCTCTCAGCCACTGAAGCTTTATTTCATTTCGTTTTGCATCCCCCTTTTGGTCAAGAAGATGTTCTCAATCCCACGATACCAGGTCCAGATTCATCCCTAGGAGTCATATCCTGCATTGCCAGGGAGGTTTACACCGCTGGGAGTCAGGTCCCACGTAGACGGGAGGGCAGTGAGATCACCTGCCAAGGTGGCTTAATTAGAGAGAGAGAGACGGCCACATCTGAGCAACAAAGAAGCACTCGGGGGAGAATCTTAGGCGTAATTATAAGTATGTTTAGCCTCTCCTTAAGCAAACTGTTTTTGATGGTCCTTACTAACAGTTATGAGAAAAAGGGATTTGCCAGATCAATATCTGCATACCAGGCACAAGGGGATGTGTTGATTTGCTCAAGCAATGATACCACATCTGGAACAGCAGTTGAAATTGGAGTCACCACCTGGTTAAGTTTATGATAATCCACTGTCATCTTCCAAGACCTATCTGTTTTCTGCACAGGCCAAATAGGAGTTGAATGGGGATGGGTTGAGAACCACAATCCCAGCATCCTCAAAGTCCTTAAGAGTGGCATTAATCTCTGCAATCCCTTCAGGAATCCAGTATTGCTTCTGGTTTATTATTTTGCTAGGCAGGCACAGTTCTAGTGGCTTACATTTGGCCTTTGTTACCACAAAAGCCCTCACTCCATGAGTCAGGGAATCAACATGGGGATTATGCCAGATGCTGAGTCTGTCTGATTCAATTATGCATTTCAGAACAGGGGAAGTAACCACAGAATGGATCCTGAGACCCACTGTACCCACTGAGAGACAGACCTGAGATAAAATTTCATCGATCACCTGACGTCCACAAGCCCCTACTCTGACTGGTGGACTACAGTGATGTTTTGGGTCTCCTGGAATTAATGTCACTTCTGAACCAGTGTCTAATAATTCCCGAAATACCTGATCATTTCATTTTCTCCAGTGCACCGTTACACTGGTAAAAGGCCATAGGTCTCCCAGAAGGCTGGGAGGAAGATTCACAGCACAAATTTTTGGCAGTAGTAACAGGGTCCTTCCCCAAGGGTACCTGGCATTCCCCTCATTCAATGGGATCTGGGTCTGTAAACTGTCTTAAAGTCTGGGATAAAGGGCCATGACTTAGTTTTTGTTATGCAAGTTAGACATTTGTTCACTTGATCTAGAATTCTGCTTATGCAGATTAAACAGGCATTTAGTAGACTGCCCATCTATTTTACTTCTACATACCATGACCTACTGGCCAACACCATAAATCTCTGCATGTCAGATTATTTTCACTGCTGCTTTGAGTCTGCTGGCTACTATGGTAGCCACACCCACCTTGTCTTTGGTGATTAACTGCTGCCACATGGCTTCTGCTGACTCGGGATCCGATCATTCTCATTGTGTTTAAGGATTCCAGCTCAGTGTTAGCAGTTCCCACAGTAATACCTCACCTACAGAGACGGGTGACTACAGAGCTCTTCAGGGATGACAGAGCTAGTCTCATAAATTTATTCCTCATAGTCCTGGAAAAGGTGCTCTGGACATTCCTGGGGTGTGTGAGCAGATCTTCTATGATAAATCCACTCTAACATTCCAATCTCTCTAAGCCTTTGGATCCTCTTCTCTACATTATACAAACTCACTTCCAGCATTTCAGCCTCAGGTAATGTCAGCCACCTTTTGATCCATGTTTCAGCCAACCACCCAAACAAACTTTTTTTCCAAACAAACTCTTAACTCCCTTTCTAACCCCTCAAGCTACAACACTGAATGCATAATCTTTGCTTATTGGGCCCATATCAATAAATTCAGCCTGATCCAACTTTATATTCTTTCCACCATTATCCCACACCCTTAATATCCACTCCCACACATATTCCCGACTTCTGTCTATACAGATTGGAAAGCTCATGCAGTTCTTTTGGAGTATAGCATAATTCCTCATGGATAACACTTTATACCTCACCTTTCAGGGCCTGTTGGGACAATAGTCTAGTTATAGGCCTGGAAGAGTGGTAGTGGGGGTGGGTCATGAAGAGAATTAAAAGTATCCTCCAAGCCAATTACTTCAGGACATTCCATTGCAGTTTTATCTGGTGAAACAGGGTTAATCTCTCTAGATGGAGGAGTGAGGGCTGTTTCCCCAGGGGAGGTGATTACAGTTTTAGCAGGCACTGAAGAGTTAATCTCTTTAGATGGAGGTTGGATGGCAGGCTCCTCAGGGCAGACTGGAGGTGGGGAAGCTGTTTCCTCAAGGCAGGCTGGAGGTTGGGTAGCTGTCTCCTGAGGGCAGGCAGGAGATTGGGTGGCTCTTTCCTCAGGGCAGACCGCAAGCTGGCCACTCTGATAAAGGTCCTGGATGAACTCCCCAGAAGAGGATGGCTGGCTAAAGAAGAATGAAAGTTCTCTCTTCTCCCTTAAATGTCTTCAACTGATTGGATTAAATCCAACTGATTGGATTCCCTCATTGCAGAAGACACTCCCTTAGTTGACTGTAGATGTAATGAGCCACAGATGCAATCAGCTGACTGGCAATTTAATAAACCAGCTTTGTGGTTTATTAACCAGCCACAAATCTCCTTGTAGTAAGGGTTAGGCCAGTGCTTGCTTGAGCAGACAACTTGGCACCATCACCTGGCCAAGCTGACACATGAACCTAACTATCACAGTGAGTATTTACTCTTAGGCAAGCAGGTATAAAGAAAGAATAATAGTTTGCAAAATGGGAATAATAGTATCTACTTCATAGGAGTGTTCTGAGGATGTATTACCATATATAAAAGCCTTAGGCCAGTGCCTGGTACACAGTGAATGCTAAGGAATATTAGCAGTTGTTGTTATTATTTGTAAAATAGCCACTTGCCCAATTATGCTACTGAAACTTCAACAGTGATTGGACAGTTAATCCAATGGCTCTTTCTTAGTTGTCCTTTTTCTCTGCAGTATTGAAGGATTTTTGGGAAAATTGTTTCCATTCCTATGCCCACATTGTTTTATAATAGTCTATATATCTAGTACCTCTTAGCCTCACCAGACTGAGCTCCTTGAGGGCAGAGGCCACATCACTGGCCCCAGCATTTAGGACAGGGCCTGGCTCTTTGTAGTGCTCAGGAATTGCTGAACAAGTGAATGAGTGAACCACTGGAGCAAAAATGTTTCGGCCTGCCACTGTGTCCTTGTCTTGGCTTCTCTTTCTCTTCTCTCCCCGTAACAGGGCTATACCCTAAGGTTCACGGTCAGCCTTCTGCTCTTCTCTCCTTATACTGGTTCTCTTGCAAATCTCATTCACTCCAAAATGCTCCACTTAGAGCCTCTTTTCTGAAGATGCCATGAATCTTCCATGGTGGCCTGAATGGCTTATAGCACCCTAAATTCAACATGTCTAACTCCAAATTCTCAATCCCTTTAAAATCAGTTTCCCTCAGCACTTCCCTGTTTCTGGGAGGGGAACCATTCTTTCAGGAACCAGGCTCAAAATTGTAGATTCTCTATTGACTCTCTCCTCCCAGACATTCCTCATTTTATCACTGTATCAGCTAAGAATCTTTTGGTTGCAAGGAAACCCAACTCAAACTGGCTTAAGCAGAATTTTTTTCCCCTCACATAACTGGGAAGTCCAAGGGTGTCCTGATATCAAGCACAGATGAGTCCAGGAGCACAAATATGTCGTAAGAGACTCCAGCTTTTTCTTCCCCCCAGCTCTGCTTTCCTTTATGTGGTCTCTAGTCTCAGGCAAGTCTGCCTGCTCAAGTGGTAAAATGGCAGCCAGCAAGTCCAGGCATACACCCGATCCTCTTGGCAACACTATGGAAAAAAGCTTTCCTTGCTTTTGGTTGACATAAGACAACTTCCAGGACTAGCTTTCACTCTACTAGATCATGTGCCAATCTCCCACTCAGTTCCTGGGGGTGGGAACTTGGGGTGGGAGAAGTGACGCTCTGAGTATGTGGGCCTGATTATGGGGGTGGAGTCAGACCACCCAAACCACACAAACTGAGATGGGAGAGGAATGGTTCCCTGAGAAACAGAGGGCTTGGGTTTTCAGAATTGAGAGGATTTATGTCTGGTAAGACAGCAGCAATGAAGACTCCTGTCATGGTCTACATGAGAAATGACAGACAAGGCTCTGAACAGATAAGTGGTGTAGGCACTTAAAATGGAGAGGGGAAAGGTTTTAGACACATTTAGGAGATACAACTGACAAGACCCTGGAGAAGGGCAAGGGAGAGACAGGAATCAAAGATGACACCTTTCTGGTTTAGATAATTGGTGAATGGTTAGTGCCTCCTCTGAGATTGGGAACAGCTTTTAAATGGGGAAAGATGAGTTGATTTTGAGATATTTGAGATTGTTAAGTGGAGAAGTCCAGTGGTTGTGGGCTGGACAGATGAACATTGGGTTATCAGTCAGAGGTGATGGCAGAAGTTATAGGAAGGGGTGAAAACAAACCATGGAGAATGTGCACCATGGGAGGAGAGCCAAGGACGTAGGCCAGAGGAACACGTTTAAGGGAGTCTGCCAAGACAGTGGTTAACAGTATCAAAAAACATGCAAAAGGTAAATACAAACTAAATAGGTCCTTTTAATTTAGCACCTACAAAATAGTACAACTTTAGTGAGTACAGCTTCACTGTAGTATATAGGCACAAGCCAGGATTAAGGAGAAACAAGGGTGGGATGGGAGCTGTGGAAATGCTGAGATCTTAGTGAGGATACCCCTACGAAGCAGCTTGACTGTGGGGGAAGATGAAAGGCCCTACTTCACAGTGGTCTTTTCCTAGAGATTTTATTTCTCATGCCTATTAATAAACACATGAATTGCTTTGAACTGCTTTTGTCTTAATAACATGCACATTCATTCCATATCTCCAATTAGACTATAAGTTCCTGAAGGAAGAGTGTGACTTAATTTTTGTGAAGCCCATAAGGACAGTGCTTTGCCCATGCTAAGAAAAAGTTCTTTGTCAGTTGATAAAACATTGACTTGGAGGCTGAAGGAATGGGTCACAATCTCTTGGTGACTGATGACAGTTTTTCTCCCAGTCTGGGAAAGAAACTTAAAGCAACTGAGGTTAGGCAAGCTCCAGAAGACCTTGTCAAACTGTGTGAAAACTCTTCAAAAGGGGCAAAAGGTTACAGGGGCCTGGCATCCTCCAGTGTTTTCATGGCTATCTGGAATTCATCAAGCAGAATGAAATCTTTTAAGATGCATCAGAGTCTTTAGCGGAGGTCAGGATCTCTGACCTGCCTCAACAAGACCAAGTAACAGGACTTCTCCCATTAAAAAAAAAAATAAAATAAAATAAAAAAGGAAAAGTCTAAGTAAGACACTGCATTATTTAAATGTTTCAGACTTTTTTTTTTTTCCAGTTCTGTATTCAATAGGAAAAACAGCAAAAATGGTTAAATGGGCAGTGTGACATCAGGAAAACAGCACTGAAGTTGGAGTCAAAAGATGAGGCTCTCTGTATACCTTTGCCATTAGTGAGTGTCTTTGGGCAAACTGCTAGACCTTTCTGAGACTGTGTTCTAATGTGCAATGAGGGATAATGCCTACCTTCTCAACCTCATTAAATTCCAGTGAATGCTCACATAATGTCCTGCTCTCCCTACTTCAATTACTAAGGACCAAAAAAAGTGTGCATGTATGTTTGAAAAGCAGCAAGGCACAAATAATGGTAGTTTTTAATGTGTTAAGCACCTATGACGTGTTCAGAACTTTTTTATTTCATTTACTACAAAATTAAAAGGTTCAACTTAAATCATCTTTAACATGCATCCACCCCTTCCCTCCCTCCCACCCCCCTGCCCCAACATCTCCTTAGATCACTGGTATTTCAGACAAAATTGTGGTAGATTTAACTATGTGTGTACCCCCTCCCCCCAAAAAAAGTCATGTTCTTAATCTTAATCCATGTTCCTGTGGGTGTGAGCACATTTGTAAATAGAATCCTTTGAAGATACCTTATTAGTTAGGGTGTGGCCCAAATGAATCAGGATGGGCCTAAATCCATATTATTGGAAGCCGTTATAAGACGACGACATTTGGAGCAGTGAGTCAGAAGAGCCAGAAACTGGAAGTCAGCGGAAACTGGAAGAGCAGACACTAGGAAAGAGAGACCACCATGTGATGGGAGGCAGAGAGATGCAAGCCAAAGAACCCCAAGGATTGTGCAAGTCGGCACCAGAATACTACAGACTTTGAGGAAAAAGCACTGCTTTGCCAACACCTTGATTTTGGACTTCTAGCCTTCCAAATCATGAGCCAATAAATTCCTGTGTATGCAGCCAGGCAAACTGAGACAGCTGTAGAGCAAGAGTTTTAAAGATTAGAATCTATTAAAACAACTTGGCATGCTCCAATAGGCCTCTGATTTTTGACAGCATCTTCATACTCAACTCTGAAGATGGCGTGCTGGTTTGAGACTGTTATAGACCCCAGAAGAGCCATGATCTTTTAACCTACTCTTAGGGTGGAATCTTTTGATTGAGTGTTTCCATGGAGATGTGACTCACCCAACTGTGGGTGATAACTCTAATTGAGTTATCTCCATGGAAGGGTGGACCCAGCCCATTAGGGTGGGTCTTCATCAGTTCACTGGATTACTTAAGAGAGCTCAAGAGCTGACACAGACGCTGACACTTGGAGATGCTTGGAGACGCACAGAAGGACGTTTGGAGATGCTAGGCTAAGAGATGAAGCCCAGGGTTTGCCCCAGAGAAGGTAAAAGAGGACTCCTAGATGCTTACAGAAAAATGCCCTGGGAGAAAGAAGGAAGGATGCACAGGAGCTGAGAGAAAGGAGCAAAGACAGAAGCCCAGAGACATTTTGGAGAAAGCCATTTTGAAACCAGAACCCAGGAGCAAAGGATCAGCAGACACCAGCCATGTGCCTTCTCAGCTGAGAGGAGTTCCAGACCCCATCGGCCTTTCTTCAGTGAAGGTATCCTCTTGTTGATGCCTTAGTATGGGTACTTTTATGGCCTCAGAACTGTAAATTTGTAACTTAATAAATCCCCTTTACAAAACTCTATCTATTTCTGGTATTTTGCTCATCGGCAGCTCTAGCAAATTGGAACAGATTTTGGTACCAAAGAAGTGGAGTGCTGCTGAGTTTGCAAATACCAAACATGTCAGAATGGCATTTTTAAATGGATATGAGGAATATTCTGGAAGAACTGTGAGGAGCTTGATAGTAAAGGCCTAGACTATTGGTAGAAATAAGAACTCTAAAGATACTTCTAATGAGGCCTTAAACAGAAATGATGAATCTATCATTGCCAACTGGAAGAAAGGCAATCCTTGCTTTAAAGTGGCAGAGAATTTGGTAAAACTGAGTCCTGGTGTCAGATGGAAGGCAGAATTTGAAAGTGAAGAGCTCTCCAAACTAAAGGTGGAAAATGCAGCCTGACTTCTCCTTGCAGCTTATCGTAAAATGAGAGAGGAAAGAGATAAGCTGAGAATTGAACTCTTGGGTACAAACAAACCAGAAATTGATGGTCTGGAAAACTCTAGGCTTCCAGAAAGTAAAACCCCAGAGGCTACAGCCCCACGTGAGGATTTAATAAAACCTGGAACTAGCCAGCCATTTCAGTACAAGCCAGGATTGGAGATGGAGTTATCCAGAAAGGATTTGTGGCAAGTCCTATTGTCTGATGGTTTTGACCCCTGTATACTGCAGGCCAAGTCAATAAATTTTTTGTGAAATATGTATAGATGGAACCACTGCCACACTGGACTAAAAGGGACATAAAAGGGACAGATTGAAGGAAAAATTTCTTCAGAGAAAAAAGAATATGGAAGCTAAGGTATGGATCCAAGAAACCTCAGGCCAGGAGAGTGGTGCTACCCGATCATGCCTGTGCAAAGGGTGAGTTTGCCCTGGGGGCAGAGGGAGGGCCTTCCCCCTTGATGCTCAGAAAGAGTGCTGCCACCCCAGGCCCCAGAGAGGGTGGAGAACATTCCCCAGGGATTGGGAGAGCCTAGCCCCCACCCCACTGAAGGGGTTGAGCATGTACCCTGGAGAGGGAAGAGACCGGGTGCCGCCCCCATGTTTGAGGAGGTTGGAACCAAGAATAAGGCGGTCTTCCCAATGTGTGGAGAGAAAAGGGCTGGACTCCTGCTCTCTCAAGCCACAAGGAAAAAACGTCATTCAATAAATGAATCTGACTTTGAAATCTAATGAAGTTTGCCCTGAGAGTTTCAGGAATTGTTTGGTCCTGAGAACCCTGTCTTCCTTTCAATTTCTCCCTATGGCAATAAGAATGTTTATCCTATGACTGTTCCTCCTTTGTATATCAGCAGCAGATAATTTGTTCTAAGTTGCACAACCAGAGGGGAATTTTGTGTTAGGACAGACCACTCTTGTATCATATTTGGTAAGACTTTGTACTTACCTATATTGTGATGGAATGAATGCATTTTTGCATTTGGAAGGAGCATGTCTTTCTGGGGTCCAGGGGGTAGAATGTGCCAGTTTGAAACTGTTACGGACTCCAGAAGAGCCATGATCTTTTAACCCAATCTTAGGGTGGAATCTTTTGTTTCCATGGAGATGTGACTCACCCAAATGTGGGTGATACTCTAATTTAATTATTTCCATGGAGGTGCGGACCCTGCCCATTCAGGGTGGGTCTTCATTAGTTCACTGGATTACTTAAGAGAGCTCAAGAGCTGACACAGACACTGATGCTTGGTGATACTTAAAGAGATGCACAGAAGGACATTTGGAGATGCTAAGCTAAGAGATGAAGCCCAGAGTATGCCCTGGAGAAACTAAGAGAGGACCCCCAGATGCTTACAGAGAAATGCCCTGGGAGAAAGAAGAAAGGAAGGATGCAAAGGAGCTGAGAGACAGGAGTGAAGACAGAAGCCCAGAGACATTTTGGGGAAAGCCATTTTGAAACCAGAACCCAGGAGCAAAGGATGAGCAGACACCAGCTACGTGCCTTCTCAGCTGAGAGGTGTTCCAGACCCCATCAGCCTTTCTTCAGTGAAGGCATCCACTTATTGATGCCTTAGTATGGGCACTTTTATGGCCTCAGAACTATAAATTTGTAACCTAATAAATCCCCTTTATACAAGTCAATCCATTTCTGGTAATGCTTATCAGCAGCTCTAGCAAACTGGAACAGATGGAAACAAATTCTTCATGCTCTCCGGGTAACGTAAAAATCCCATTTAGTCAAGCACTGGGGCCTACATAAAAAGAAGAGGACCTAAGCAATAAGGACGGAATGTGTCATGTGAGTTATATATTGGAATACCAGGCACAAAGAGCTGTCAATGTTTCAGCAAGAGGGGTAATGCTTGCAAGGAATTTTCAAAAACAGAAGAAAAACTTTATAATTAACATGAGGGAAACATGCACTTTTAAGCAGAAAATAGAAAAAGCTGGAAAAATGCTTAGTTATCTCATGCTGCAGTTTTCTAATGGTTACAGTAAGCATACTATGAAAATCGTAAGGTCTGCAAGAGATTTTATTCAATGTTTGAATCTTCATTTCCTTGCTGCTCCAGGAAATATTCACATAAAATTAGAAATCTGTGAGTGTCCATGTGTTTGCCTATGCTCCATGAATTAGTTTTTCCAACTATATGTTGACAACAGAAACGATACAGCCTATTGCAGGGTTAATGTCACTGCCTTTTAAAAATAGTAATTATAAGCCAAGTGACTTTAGAGGCCTTTAAGGGGACCATTATGTTCACAGTAATTAAGACTTAGGCTTCAGGACTGAAAGACTCCGACAATACCCTCTCTAAGGGCTTTCCCAGGTCACGTGTATATGTGCAGGCATGGAGGGATTTCCTTAGAGCAGTAAAACAGCTGGTTACTTCAGGTTCAATTCAGCATTTATTGTCAAGTGGCTTTCACCACCATCCATGGGAAAATAAAATCTTTAAAATAAGGAAAACAACGTTTCTACCTCCCATTTTGAACATGAAATATTAACCACTACTTTCTATGGTCATGAATAGGGCCACGTTCACCAGAGAATGAAAAGTTTATTAAAGCAGAAAACTCCATGACAGAAATGATTCTTCTATTTCTCCTCCTCATCTATTTCCCTTTTGCCCTCCTAAAGAGGAACTTTCAAAGCACTGAATCAAATTCAATTTTACATATTCCAAATGAGCTATGGCATTTCCTGTACCGACATCACATAGCTTTAGGAGCAGACCTTGTTCTGAACTGGCTCTGAGTAACATCATGATGCAAGCCCCAGTTCCATGAGTCTACACAGATACTCTGAACTTGCCTCATCTCCACAGAGCCCAGCACCCTGCTGGAAGCCTGTTTCTCATCTTTAAGTGCCCCTTGCGTTCACTGGTAGATTTGCATACTTCACTATTTCCTAACTCATACATTTTCCTGAGGAAGTCTACTCTTTCCCAGCCTTCCAAGAGCAGCATTTAGAAGGTACTCCAACGGGGGTTTTGGTTATAAGTTGAAAGATAAGTTTTAAGAAAGAATGTTTTTAAGCTGAGCCTCTAAAGGTAACCTGGGGGAAAACAATCAAACAACACCAACACTGCTTGAAGTAAATCAAATACAAATACTATTTTTTTAAGCTATAAAATATTAAGCACAAAATATAAACAGAATATTGTAATTATTAGATTTTTCTATTTTATTGGCTGTTCAGACTCAACTAAGGCTTCAGAAGCCTACAACTATAGTCCTTTAGCAACTTGGAAGTTTCACATCACATAACATGAAATCCTATCAGGTTGCACAGGACTTTCGACCTGCCAACATAGAGCAATTGTTAACATCCAGTGGTGGTCATTTAGTGCTATTACAGCAACTCAATAGTAAAAAGGAAAGATATTCAGTATAACATTAGGGTTCTCTGCTGCTGCTGTGGAAGGCATTATTTAGAAGTTTGCGAGGTCAGGCCTAATTAATGACATGTATCAGCAGATACCATTTGGCAATAAGTAAAAACTCTGCCTTGTATCTAGAATGAGAAAGGTAGCAAATCAATGAAAAACTATTTTCCCCTTTGGGACCCTATTCCTAAACCTCCATACATGCTCCCCTCCCTCAATGCATCCCCAAGTAAGAATGGCTTTTAGGGTTTTGCTCAGTTGGGGGAATGAGTTAGGAGGGTACTGGGCCTGGCTGAATGGACAAAGGGAGGGAAGAAAGGAAACATTCCAAAATTTTCTTATTTAAGAGAATGTTCCTCATGACATCTCTCAGGATGTAAACAGAGCTTGGTGTAAAAAAAAATTAATTCTGGGGATTAAAGACTTGTATGACTGAATAAGGCAGTTTCTTGACCCACTCTCACCCCCTAAAAGATTTTCCTAAAAACCTGTGGGACAACTGAGGAGGAAGCATATTTATCCCTTTCCAAATGGGAGCAACGTGACTCCTCTAGGAAGGTTATTTTAGCCCCCGAAAGCAGCAGCCTCCTGCCAGCCATTCTGAAATGGACAGTTATAGCTGTACACTCTGGAAATTGTCAAGTCTTTTGCATGTGATGTCTGAAGAGTGTGTCAGTCCATTTCCACGTTAGGGCTGGTGAAGGTACCTGGGGTCTGGCAGTCCTGGTCCAGGCCCTACCCTTTGATCACAGCAATCGGTCGCAGTTTGATGGCCTTCTTGCTGATTCCAGCGTCGTGGCAGGTGTTCACCACATCGGTCACATTCTTGTACGATTCAGGAGCCTGCAAGTGGAGGATTAAGCATTTTAAAAGTCCGCTTAAGGAGGCGGGGCAAGATGGCGGACTGGTGAGCTCTATGTTCTAGTTATTCCTCCAGGAAAGTAGGTAGAAAGACAGGAACTGCGTGGACTGGACACCACAGAGCAATCTGACTTTGGGCATACTTCATACAACACTCATGAAAACGTGGAACTGCTGAGATCAGCGAAATCTGTAAGTTTCTGTGGCCAGGGGACCCGCACCCCCCCCCCCCACCAGGCTCAGTCCCATGGGAGGAGGGGCTGTCAGCTCCGGGAAGGAGAAGGGAGAACTGCAGTGGCAGACCTTATCAGAAACTCATTCTACTGATCCAAACTCCAACCATAGATAGACTGAGACCAGACACCAGAAAATCTGAGAGCAGCCAGCCCAGCAGAGAGGAGACAGGCATAGAAAAAAACAGCACGAAAAACTCCAAAATAAAAGCGGAGGATTTTTGGAGTTCTGGTGAACATAGAAAGGGGAAGGGCAGAGCTCACGCCTTGAGGCTCATATGCAAATCCCGAAGAAAAGCTGATCTCTCTGCCCTGTGGACCTTTCCTTAATGGCCCTAATTGCTTTGTCTCTTAGCATTTCAATAACCCATTAGATCTGTGAGGAGGACCCCCCCCTCTTTTTTTTTTAAATCCTTTTTTCTTTTTCTAAAACAATTACTCTAAGAAGCCCAATACAGAAAGCTTTAAAGACTTGCAATTTGGGCAGGTCAAGACAAGAGCAGAACTAAGAGAGCTCTGAGACAAAAGGCAATAATCCAGTGGCTGAGAAAATTCACTAAACACCACAACTTCCCAAGAAAAGGGGGGTGTCCGCTCACAGCCATCATCCTGGTGGACAGGAAACACTCCTGTCCATCACCAGCCCCACAGCCCAGAGCTGCCCCAGACAACCCAGTGTGACGGAAGTGCTTCAAATAACAGGCACACACCACAAAACTGGGCTCGGACATTAGCCTTCCCTGCAACCTCAGCTGATTGTCCCAGAGTTGGGAAGGTGGAGCAGTGTGAATTAACAAAGCCCCATTCAGCCATCATTGCAGCAGACTGGGAGCCTCCCTACACAGCCCAGCAGCCCAGAACCGTCCTGGGGGGACGGCACTCACCTGTGACATAGCACAGTCATCCCTCAACAGAGGACCAGGGGGTGCACGGCCTGGAAGAGAGACCCACTTGCAAGTCTCAGGAGCCATACGCCAATACCAAGGACTTGTGGGTCAGTGGCAGAGACAAACTGTGGCAGGACTGAACTGAAGGATTAGACTATTGCAGCAGCTTTAAAACTCCAGGATCACCAGGGAGATTTGATTGTTAGAGCCACCCCCCCTCCCTGACTGCCCAGAAACACGCCCCATATACAGGGTGGGCAACACCAACTACACACGCAAGCTTGGTACACCAATTGGACCCCACAAGACTCACTCCCCCACTCACCACAAAGGCAAAGCAGGGGAGAACTGGCTTCTGGAGAACAGGTGGCTCGCGGACGCCACCTGCTGGTTAGTTAGAGAAAGCATACTCCACGAAGCTGTAGATCTGATAAATTAGAGATAAGGACTTCAATTGGTCTACAAATCCTAAAAGAACCCTATCAAGTTCAGCAAATGCCAAGAGGCCAAAAACAACAGAAAATTCTAAAGCATATGAAAAAACCAAACGATATGGATAACCCAAGCCCAAGCACCCAAATCAAAAGATCAGAAGAGACACAGCACCTAGAGCAGCTACTCAAAGAACTAAAGATGAACAATGAGACCATAGTACACGATAAAAAGGATATCAAGAAGACCCTAGAAGAGCATAAAGAAGACATTGCAAGACTAAATAAAAAAACGGATGATCTTATGGAAATTAAAGAAACTGTTGACTAAATTAAAAAGATTCTGGACACTCATAGTACAACACTAGAGGAAGCTGAACAACGAATCAGTGACCTGGAAGATGACAGAATGGAAAATGAAAGCATCAAAGAAAGAATGGGGAAGAAAATTGAAAAAAATCGAAACGGACCTCAGGGATATGATAGATAATATAAAACGTCCGAATATAAGACTCATTGGTGTTCCAGAAGGGGAAGAAAAGGATAAAGGTCTAGGAAGAGTATTCAAAGAAATTGTTGGGGAAAACCTCCCAAATCTTCTAAACAACATAAATACACAAATCATAAATGCTCAGCGAACTCCAAATAGAATAAATCCAAATAAACCCACTCCAAGACATATTCTGATCACACTGTCAAACACGGAAGAGAAGGAGCAAGTTCTGAAAGCAGCAAGAGAAAAGCAATTCACCACATACAAAGGAAACAGCATAAGACTAAGTAGTGACTACTCAGCGGCCACCATGGAGGCAAGAAGGCAGTGGCACGATATATTTAAAATTCTGAGTGAGAAAAATTTCCAACCAAGAATACTTTATCCAGCAAAGCTCTCCTTCAAATTTGAGGGAGAGCTTAAATTTTTCACAGCCAAACAAATGCTGAGAGAATTTGCTAACAAGAGACCTGCCCTACTGGAGATACTAAAGGGAGCCCTACAGACAGAGAAACAAAGAAAGGACAAAGAGACTTGGAGAAAGGTTCAGTACTAAAGAGATTCGGTATGGGTACAATAAAGGATATTAATAGAGAGAGGGGAAAAATATATATGACAAACATAAACCAAAGGATAAGATGGCTGATTGAAGAAATGCCTTCACAGTTATAACGTTGAATGTAAATGGATTAAACTCCCAAATTAAAAGATATAGATTCACAGAATGGATCAAAAAAAAATGAACCATCAATATGTTGCATACAAGAGACTCATCTTAGACACAGGGACACAAAGAAATTGAAAGTGAAAGGATGGAAAAAAATATTTCATGCAAGCTACAGACAAAAGAAAGCAGGTGTAACAATATTAATCTCAGATAAAATAGACTTTAAATGCAGGGATGTTTTGAGAGACAAAGAAGGCCACTACATACTAATAAAAGGGCAATTCAACAAGAAGAAATAACAATCATAAATGTCTATGCACCCAATCAAGGTGCCACAAAATACATGAGAGAAACACTGGCAAAACTAAAGGAAGCAATTCATGTTTCCACAATAATTGTGGGAGACTTCAACACATCACTCTCTCCTATATATAGATCAACCAGACAGAAGACCAATAAGGAAATTGAAAACCTAAACAATCTGATAAATGAATTAGATTTAACAGACATATACAGAACATTACATCCCAAATCACCAGGATACACATACTTTTCTAGTGCTCACGGAACTTTCTCCAGAATAGATCATATGCTGGGACATAAAACAAGCCTCAATAAATGTAAAAAGATTGAAATTATTCAAAGCACATTCTCTGACCACAATGGAATACAATTAGAAGTCAATAACCATCGGAGACTTAGAAAACTCACAAATACCTGGAGGTTAAACAACACACTCCTAAACAATCAGTGGGTTAAAGAAGAAATAGCAAGAGAAATTGCTAAATATATAGAGATGAATGAAAATGAGAACACAACATACCAAAACCTCTGGGATGCAGCAAAAGCAGTGCTGAGGAGGAAATTTGTAGCACTAAACACATATATTAAAAAGGAAGAAAGAGCCAAAATCAAAGAACTGATGCATCAACTGAAGAAGCTAGAAAATGAACAGCAAACCAATCCTAAACCAAGTAGAAGAAAAGAAATAACAAGGATTAAAGCAGAAATAAATGACATAGAGAACAAAAAAACAACAGACAGGATAAATATCACCAAAAGTTGGTTCTTTGAGAAGATCAACAAGATTGACAAGCCCCTAGCTAGACTGACAAAATCAAAAAGAGAGAAGACCCATATAAACAAAATAATGAATGAAAAAGGTGACATAACTGCAGATCCTGAAGAAATTAAAAAAATTATAAGACGATACTATGAACAACTGTATGGCAACAAACTGGATAATGTAGAGGAAATGGACAATTTCCTGGAAACATATGAACAACCTAGACTGACCAGAGAAGAAATAGAAGACCTCAATCAACCCATCACAAGCAAAGAGATCCAATCAGTCAACAAAAATCTTCCCACAAATAAATGCCCAGGGCCAGATGGCTTCACAGGGGAATTCTACCAAACTTTCCAGAAAGAACTGACACCAATCTTACTCAAACTCTTTCTAAACATTGAAGAAAATGGAACACTACCTAACTCATTTTATGAAGCTAACATCAATCTAATACCAAAACCAGGCAAAGATGCTACAAAAAAGGATAACTACCGGCCAATCTCCATAATGAATATAGATGCAAAAATCCTCAACAAAATACTTGCAAATCGAATCCAAAGACACATTAAAAAAATCATACACCATGAACAAGTGAGGTTCATTCCAGGCATGCAAGGATGGCTCAACATAAGAAAATCAATCAATGTATTACAACACATTAACAATTCAAAAGGGAAAAATCAAATGATCACCTCAATAGATGCTGAAAAAGCATTTGACAAAATCCAACATCCGTTTTTGATAAAAACACTTCAAAAGGTAGGAATTGAAGGAAACTTCCTCAATATGATAAAGAGCATATATGAAAAACCCACAGCCAGCATAGACTGAAAGCCTTCCCTCTAAGATCCCTCTAAGATCAGGAACAAGACAAAGATGCCCGCTGTCACCACTGTTATTCAACATTGTGCTCGAAGTGCTAGCCAGGGCAATCCGGCAAGACAAAGAAATAAAAAGCATCCAAATTGGAAAAGAAGAAGTAAAACTGTCATTGTTTGCAGATGATATTATCTTATATCTGGAAAACCCTGAGAGATCGACGATACAGCTACTAGAGCTAATAAACAAATTTAGCAAAGTAGCAGGATATAAGATTAATGCACATAAGTCAATAATGTTTCTATATGCTAGAAATGAACAAACTGAAGAGACACTCAAGAAAAAGATACCATTTTCAATAGCAACTAAAAAAATCAAGTACCTAAGAATAAACTTAACCAAAGATGTAAAAGACCTATACAAAGAAAAGTACATAACTCTACTAAAAGAAATAGAAGGGGACCTTAAAAGATGGAAAAATATTCCATGTTCATGAACAGGAAGGCTAAATGTCATTAAGATGTCAATTCTACCCAAACTCATCTACAGATTCAATGCAATCCCAATCAAAATTCCAACAACCTACTTTGCAGACTTGGAAAAGCTAGTTATCAAATTTATTTGGAAAGGGAAGATGCCTCGAATTGCTAAAGACACTCTAAAAAAGAAAAACGAAGTGGGAGGACTTACACTCCCTGACTTTGAAGCTTATTATAAAGCCACAGTTGTCAAAACAGCATGGTACTGGCACAAAGATAGACATATAGATCAATGGAATCGAATTGAGAATTCAGAGATAGACCCTCAGATCTATGGCCGACTGATCTTTGATAAGGCCCCCAAAGTCACTGAACTGAGTCATAATGGTCTTTTCAACAAATGGGGCTGGGAGAGTTGGATATCCATATCCAAAAGAATGAAAGAGGACCCCTACCTCACCCCCTACACAAAAATTAACTCAAAATGGACCAAAGATCTCAATATAAAAGAAAGTACCATAAAACTCCTAGAAGATAATGTAGGAAAATATCTTCAAGACCTTGTATTAGGCGGCCACTTCCTAGACTTTACACCCAAAGCACAAGCAACAAAAGGAAAAATAGATAAATGGGAACTCCTCAAGCTTAGAAGTTTCTGCACCTCAAAGGAATTTCTCAAAAAGGTAAAGAGGCAGCCAACTCAATGGGAAAAAATTTTTGGAAACCATATATCTGACAAAAGACTGATATCTTGCATATATAAAGAAATCCTACAACTCAATGACAATAGAACAGACAGCCCAATTATAAAATGGGCAAAAGATATGAAAAGACAGTTCTCTGAAGAGGAAATACAAATGGCCAAGAAACATATGAAAAAATGTTCAGCTTCACTAGCTATTAGAGAGATGCAAATTAAGACCACAATGAGATACCATCTAACACCGATTAGAGTGGCTACCATTAAACAAACAGGAAACTACAAATGCTGGAGGGGACGTGGAGAAATTGGAACTCTTATTCATTGTTGGTGGGACTGTATAATGGTTCAGCCACTCTGGAAGTCATTCTGGCAGTTCCTTAGAAAACTAGATACAGAGTTACAGTTCGATCCAGCGACTGCACTTCTCGGTATATACCCGGAAGATCGGAAAGCAGTGACACGAACAGATACCTGCACGCCAATGTTCATAGCAGCATTATTCACAATTGCCAAGAGATGGAAACAACCCAAATGTCCTTCAACAGATGAGTGGATAAATAAAATGTGGTATATACACACGATGGAATACTACACGGCAGTAAGAAGGAACAATCTCGTGAAACATATGACAACATGGATGAACCTTGAAGACACAATGCCGAGCGAAATAAGCCAGGCACAAAAAGAGAAATATTATATGCTACCACTAATGTGAACTTTGAAAAATGTAAAACAAATGGTTTATAATGTAGAATGTACGGGAACTAGCAATAGAGAGCAATTAAGGAAGGGGGAACAATAATCCAAGAAGAACAGATAAGCTATTTAACGTTCTGGCGATGCCCAGGAATGACTATGGTCTGTTAATTTCTGATGGATATAGTAGGACCAAGTTCACAGAAATGTTGCTATATTAGGTAACTTTCTTGGGGTAAAGTAGGAACATGTTGGAAGTTAAGCAGTTATCTTAGGTTAGTTGTCTTTTTCTTACTCCCTTGCTATGGTCTCTTTGAAATGTTGTTTTATTGTATGTTTTGTTTTGTTTTGTTTTTTCAATTTTTTTTTTCATACAGGTGATTTAAAAAAGAAAAGAAAGTTAAAAAAAAACAAAAAAGGAAAAAAAATATGTAGTGCCCCCTTGAGGAGCCTGTGGAGAATGCAGGGGTATTGGCCTACCCCACCTCGATGGTTGCTAACATGACCACAGACATAGGGGACTGGTGGTTTGATGGGTTGAGCCCTCTACCATAGGTTTTACCCTTGGGAAGACGGTTGCTGCAAAGGAGAGGCTAGGCCTCCCTAAGGCTGTGCCTAAGAGCCTTCTCCCGAATGCCTCTTTGTTGCTCAGATGTGACCCTCTCTCTCTAGCTAAGCCAACTTGAAAGGTGAAATCACTGCCCTCCCCCCTACATGGGATCAGACACCCAGGGGAGTGAATCTCCCTGGCAACGTGGAATATGACTCCCGGGGAGGAATGTAGACCTGGCATCGTGGGATGGAGAACATCTTCTTGACCAAAAGGGGGATGTGAAAGGAAATGAAATAAGCTTCAGTGGCAGAGAGATTCCAAAAGGAGCCGAGAGGTCACTCTGATGGGCACTCTTATGCACAATTTAGACAACCCTTTTTAGGGTCTAAAGAATTGGGGTAGCTGGTGGTGGATACCTGAAACTATCAAACTACAACCCAGAACCCATGAATCTTGAAGACAATTGTATAAAAATGTAGCTTATGAGGGGTGACAGTGGGATTGGGAAAGCCATAAGGACCACACTCACCTTTGTCTAGTTTATAGATGGATGAGTAGAAAAACAGGGGAAGGAAACAAACAAACAAAGGTACCCAGTGTTCTTTTTACTTCAATTGCTCTTTTTCACTTTAATTACTATTCTTGTTATTTTTGTGTGTGTGCTAATGAAGGTGTCAGGGATTGATTTAGGTGATGAATGTACAACTATGTAATGGTACTGTGAACAATCGAATGTACGATTTGTTTTGCGTGACTGCGTGGTATGTGACTATATCTCAATAAAATGGAGATTAAAAAAAAAAAGTATTTGTAAGGTTCGTGATACTAAGGTTGCCAAGTTGCAATTATATCCCACTTATTTAACTTGTCTTATTATAGAATCACAGTTCCCCTGGTTTGCTGATTTCATAGTAATTCCAATAAAAGAATTAACTATAAAAAAAAAAAGTGTACTTAAAATGCAATCTTGAAAAGCATTATGCTTCATTTGCAATTAAAGGAATGCAAATGCAATTTTTTTTTTGGTCAATAAAATTAGTAAAGATTAAAAAAATGACTCTACTCAATGCTGATAAGAGGTAGTGAGATAGACTCCATCCTATCATTTTCTGTATTTCCCAAATTTTCTTCAGAGAAAATGTTACTGAATAAAACATACACACCAATACCATTAGTGGTAATTATCTCTGGGTGATGGCATTATCGACAATTTTAATTTTTCTTCACCTATTTCTTCAGTTATCAAAATTTCTACACTGAACATGTATTACCTTTATAATAAGGGAAAAGTTATTACATTCAAATATATAACTACATAACTAGAGCTATAAATGTGTATATATTCAGACATATTTATTTATGTGGGTTCCTAGTAAGACCACCACTCCTCCTTCCCACCTGACATTCACTGCTGTCTTAGCACTATTAGAATTAATTTTATCGGACACATCCTTTATGTCAACACAAGCAACTTAGGCCTCCTAGACTCATTTCTCCAGGGACATGTACATACCCTTTTCTTTCCCATTACTTCCAATTTCAGAAACTATTCCACTGTGGCCTTGGGAATTCCTTTCACTGGGTCAAGTACAAAACCCCTTCTCTATGCTCACCCTCATCTCTGAACGTTCTCTTCACCTTCTTGTTTGAACTGAAAGGTCTCTCCTGAGAATATTACTCTCTCCTCCAGGTATCTCAAGTAGCATCCAAACCATCTCTATTTTATTAACGATGAGCTGTCATACCCTTTGACTCAGTTATTCTACCTTTGGAACTTTATTCTAATTATTAAACATTTGGAAAAAAGCTTCATGCTGTGAATATACTCATTAAAGCTTTACTTATAGTAGCAAAATATCGGAAGCTAGTAATTCCGAAAATTGTTGCCCGTGTACTGGCATAAACTATAAATAGTTCTCTGCTAAGTAACATTACCAAAATATTTCTCTTACCTCTTCCATAACCAGTTTGGGTGAGGCAACACGGATCGCAATTCCCATATCTGCCAATTTGTCTAAGACATCCTGGAAATCTAAATTACGTCGAGATTTTGCTCGGGACAATGCACGGCCCTAGAATGAGAAAAGGAATGAACTTCACTTTAAAAATAAAGAGCTAAATTTTATGTTTGACCCCAGGAACTACTGGAGCCCTTAGGATTAATATACATGCCTTTTCCTTGATCTTTTTAAAGTTAAAAAAAAAAGTTCATGGAAAAATCTTCCTTTTCCAGGTTTGTCAACTTTATTATGTGTCTCTTGTCATAAGCCTCAACATATCCTTTGGAAAGTAAACTTCTACCCATACAAAGCATTTTGGATTTCAAGTTTTATCTTTGTGTGTTTCTAGTTATATTGAATTAATTAATTATAATTTTAATATGAACATAATTATAAACAGTATGTCCATCATTACAAAAACTTTGTGCTCTTTGTGGAGTTTAAATCGGTTTTCTCAAACTTGGTACATACCAATGCTCTGAACCAGAAAATTCTTTGTTGTGGGGGCTGTCCTGTGCATTTTAAGACATTTAGCAGCATTCCTGATGCTATACCCACTAGATACTAGTGGCACCCCTCTATTTGCAACAAACTTGTCTAAAGACATTGTCAAACATCCTTAAGTGAGGAGGCCCTAAATCAACCCCAGTTCAGAATCACTGGGACAAAGCTGAGAATTGGGAAGTAGCTGGAAACAAAAAAAGACGAGAAAAAAAGTAGGGTTAGAACGTATTTGTGAGGGTCTGTCCTAGGAGAAGGCTATTACACATAGTTTCTACTTCCCACACCAGAACTAGCTAAGCACTCTGATAGCTTTAGAACAGGGGTTGGCAAACTATAGCTCTGGCCCATTACCTGTTTTTATAAATAGTTTTATTGGAATACAAAACTATTTATTGATGTATTTTGTCTATGGCTGCTTTTGCACTACAATAGCAGAGTTGAGTTGCTGTGACAAAGACTGTATGACTTACAAAGCTTAAAATATTCATTACTTATTCCTGCATAGAAGAAATTTGTCAACCCTTGGCTTTGAAGATGAACGGCAATGTATTGACATGGGCGTGCAGTCCATAGACGGTGGATTCTGGTTTGCAAATATGGCCTATCCCTCTGATTTTGAGTGGACCCAGACAGTAGGAAGGAGCAAATTATGCAAATGACCAGCTCCAGTCAATCACTGAGATGAGCCAAGATGTAAATGTGCACCATTTAGTTACATCAATTATAAACAGTCACAGCAAGCTCAGCGCAGCTAGGGTGGCAATTTTCTTGTCTGAATTTTTCAGACTTGCAAAGAACAGAGACCCTGGCATGACCATGACCCCATTAAGGAAGAGAAACTAGAGAACCTCAGTCATTTCACTAAGTAGTGACCAAATTATGGGGAATAAATTCAGGTAGAACACAAGATAGACCCAAACCTCAACTTTGTTAGGGCTCAGTCAGGTATGCATACTCATGTCAAAATGCAAAACAACTACTAAACTGGAAGAAGCATTTCTAAGTAGGTTTCCATTTTCCTTACCGCTCCATGACAGGTTGTTCCAAAGGTTTCCGTCATTCCCTGTTCAGTGCCCGTAAGAACGTAACTACAGGTTCCCATAGTGCCTCCAATAAGTACTGGTTGTCCTGTGAGCTGATGATGTACACAAACCGAACAGGTCAAAATCTAGTAAAGCATAAGTTTACAATACCTAAGATTTAAATTTTCACCTGCACTGTAGGATTATAAATAAATCTGGGCCTCTTACAACTGTATTAAGAAGCTATTTTGATTCTTTTGACAAATGGGAGGAAAGGAGAGGAGAAGTGACAATGTGAGGATCAGGAAAGATGCAAAAGACACACTGAATGTAAGAGCAAAGTACAATTCAAATGTGTAGGCAACAGTTACAATAAGGACTATCCTGGTCAAAATACCTGCCCTCTTGGGCTTCAGCTTTCTCATCTGTAAACGAGAGAACAGATACCAAAAGGATAAGAGAAATGTGAAATTTCAAGTTTAATCTCATCCTGTCTTTGCAACACTCTAGAATGTCCTCCAATAATCCAATGGTCTTAAAAAGGTAATCTTAATTCATTTTACCGCAGTAAAATACACTTCATACAGCACTTTTTGAAACAGCATATTGCCAAGCAGATGATGGGGAAAGGGTCACTGCTTCAGACAAGAACAGACTCACTGTTCCCAAGGGTGACAGATTGTTTCTTTTCAGTTGCTGCTTTCTTGTTCCAATTCATCCACGTTCAGAGCCATCTAAACCATGCCCCCACCACTTAAAATCACAAATGCAGGTGCTACTTACCTGGTAGTCAACAGCAATGAGGGGGTGGTGGGGAGGGAATGCTCGGGTGGACCCCTTCCTGTGGACTAATAGTGTCCGCTCCTTTCCATCCACCACATGCTGCTCTACTTTGGCAATATTGTGGGAAACATCATAGATCACGTGTAGGTCCAAGTCATCAGGGGTTGTGTTGAAGACTTTGGCAAAAGCCTAAGAGGAAAAAGCTTAAGCTAAAAACAGTCAGAATCAGCTCTTTCAAACTTATTTCAGCTAGCCTGTTCCTGAAAGGAGTAAGGAATTTAAGATTTCCAAAACAGCAGTATTATTAATCTTTACATAAACTGCCTTTTACACCACATAGCAAATTCTTGGCTCCATAAATTCCAACTCTGATTGAAAAGCTGCCTGGCTGCTCCTTCCCCAGCCTTCTACTCTCACTGAATGGCACCTCTATCCACTTCTCCACACGAGGCAAACTCTAAAAAAAATAATTCTTGACTTCTCTTCTTTCCTCATGCCGTAAGCCCAGTATTCTACTGATTTAGTTTAAGACACCAAAAGCTTGGATACTTTTCCAATACTCTGAATATTTGTTATGTAAAATTCCAAAACTAAATCCCACAGACTTTGATTTGATTCTACTATGTTTTAAAGCACTTAACTTCATCTTGACTAAATCAGAACAAATGGGCAAGCTCAAGTGTACCTGACGAGTTAAGAAGGTCATGGACGAGCGGTTGACCCAGGCATAATTTCCAGCCGCTGCCATTCCCTTCAGGTAGTCCTGACCCTCGGCAGAGGCAATTCGAGCACAAGCCAGCTGACGGTCATTGACTATAATTTTGTCTCTCTTCATGGCTTTTTCCATAGCTACCAGTGCATCTGGAACAGGAGAGCAACAAACCCAAATAAGCCACTTTTCCTTTATAATTCAGATTTGCAAAAAGGTAGACTACATTTAAACCTACGAAACAACAAAATCAAGAAAAATACAACGTCCTCTTTGTAGTTCATCTATTTGCTCAGTCAATATATTTGTCACAGAGTACTGTGACACAAGTTGTGTGCGGTACAAAGATAACACTGCTCTCAGGGACTCTGCGGCCTTGTAAAGGGAATGAGATGTGTATATAATTAGCAACAGAATGATCCTAGTTACTACTTTCCCATGTGTGAATGAATGGAAATGCAAGTTGTAAACTACATTTTGTCACCATCATGTTTAAAAGAAAGTAATTTTAGTGCCTTAATATAATTTGGGACCTGGAAACAAACTGCTAAATCTTCTGTGGGAAAATTAAATTCACGACAAAGTGCAACTCAGCAGAATGTACAGATACACTAGTCAATGCTTCACATATTTGCTAGATTAAATATTCTACAGGGCCAGCCTGGCACAAATTATTATATTCTCATAGGGTAAAATACTCACACAAGACTGAACTATAACATGAGATTTAAGTTTATAGTAATTTTCATGTATCTCTATAGCTTTTCATATATTCATAAATCCTTTCATCCCCCTTTTGAGCCATCCACAGTGACCTATTCACTATTTCCCCCTACCTCCTGCTTCTGTTCATGTTTTGTCATTAATGTCCTTTGTATGATTCAAACGGCACATACATGTCAAGCCCAGCTCAAATGTTACATGAAGTCATTCCTGAAATATTTTACCTAAATACATTACATTTATTTGGCCTTTCCTGGTATTTTGTCCATTACCACCATCTATGATTACTTTTTCTTTTTAATGAACATGACTTAGCTCCTTTATAAGACAATATGAGGGCAGAGTCCCTCTCTATTTCATCCTTGAATTCACCATAACACGTAACTCAGTGTCTTGTACAACAGGCATCCAATATATATTTGCTGAATGAAGTAGTAATAACCATAATAGCAACCAGAGCCAACATTTATTGAGTGCTTACCAAGTGTCAGGCACTGACTTTGGTGCTATACATACATTATTTTTTCTCCCACAATACTATATGGAATAATTATTATTCCCATTTTTTTTTCAGATGAGGCAGCTAAGACCCAGTGAAGTAATTTTACTTGTTTTCACACTGTTAGTTCAGAGAACCAGGATACAGACGCAGGCTGTACAGCTGTAGAGGCATCTCTCTTAAACCTCACTCTTGTTCACCATAAAATGCACATTTTAGCACCAAACCAAAAATGGGATTTTTATACCTGTGGCTACTTGGTGGCCTAAGCCTCTGCTGCCACTGTGGATCATCACGCACACCTGCCCCTTATGGTCGATGCCCATTTTCTTAGCAGCATACTCATTGAAAATCTCATCCACAACCTGGATTTCTGCATAGTGGTTGCCTGCTCCCAAGGTCCCCAGCTGCAAATTCAAAAATGCCTGGTAAAAGAGCTTATATACAAATTATGTATTTAAAAAATCCATTTAAAAGTAAATAGGTAAAAACAAACCAACAACAACAATACCCACCACAAATGTTTCCTGTAACAAAAAATTTTCTAAGCCTTAGAAATGCTCCATTCATTTAGAGCAATGTTCTACACAACAAAAATGTGGACCAACTCCACAAGTTAACTGTGATGTCATAATCTACTTGAGGTACACACATACAAAATGCTTCACAAACCAAAAAAACCCAGGTCGTTAAAATAGTACATGAAGAAATTTGGGGATGAACCCTGATGAATGCTGATTCTTAGACAAGGTCCAAGTTTTCAAAAATAGGATTTTTGAAACATCTGTAAGTTCATGACACTAACAGTTATTCATCATTCAGAGAATATATCCTATAATTGAAGCTCACAGATGAGAACCATGGATCAATCATGCTGTTAGATCTGATTATCTAAATTTTCAGTTGAGAAAATTAGGTCAAGAGAGGCAGAGACTTGCCCAAGATCTCAGTGAATTAGTGGCAAAGCCATCACAATTAGCTGTAAATGTCAAACCTCTGGTATATTCTCATCTCATGGAGACCCTAACTGACAAGAGACACCCTAGTACCTCTTTACATCTCAGGTGACAGAAAGCTTCGGGCTGACTAAATATGTTGATTGTCAAACTATATACATAAGTAATTTTGACATATATTGTAAGTCTTATATCCTGTTTCTCTCTCATCCACTTCTAATTCATGATTATCTTGTTTCATGAACATTTATAGCTCCTGATATCTTTTAAGAATAAAAATGAAGCATAAATAAATAAAAATTGACATGCTGCCCCTCTAAAAGGGAGTTACCTGAGGAAGGCCTCTTTTTTTGGCCCTTGCAGAGACCTTATTGGGGTCAGCTTGCAGCATCCTTCCATACTCCTCACAGTGCTCCTTATCTTCAGCCCAGGCATAGCCTTCTCTTAAGGACCAGTCCACACCCATCTCCAAGGCCTCCTCCAGATCTCTAAAGTGAGTTGTAATGAGTTAGTTATTGAACAGAGAAAGAAGATCAAAACCTAAGGATGACCACATCACAAAATGGCAGAGAACACTAAATTTATAATCTCTTATGTATGAGGCACTGTGCTCAAGCTAGATATGGAGTTTAGGCTCTCAGCACCATTAGTTTTTTGAGGGACGCAGTCTCATAAATAACTGCAATATAAAATAGTAAATCCTGTTATCAGAGAGGATTATAATTCTACCTGATATTTAGCCCCTTGTACCTTTCAAAGCATTTTGCATTAGATTTGCTTCTCTGATCCTTAAGTCTGTGAGGTGGTTATTAAGCAAAATCACCCCCAAAAAATTATGAAAAATTAGTCAAATAACAAAGACACCTATATTTCCTCAGGGGACACAGATTAAATTTTTTTTTTTTTAAAGTGGCTATACATTTTAAAAAATGTAATCTTATCGAGATGTATTCACACACCATAGAAACTGTCCAAAGTATACAACTGCTGGCTCACAGTGTCATCACACAGTTTGGCATACAGTCCCATGATCAATTTTAGAACATTTTCATTACTCCAGGAAAAAAAAAAAAAAAAACAAAAAAGAAAACTCAAATCTTCCCATACCCCTTATTCTCCCCTATTACTGACCCACAGTATTGGCATAGTGTATTTGTTATTGCTGATGAAAGAGTTTTAAAATATTACTGTTAACTATAGACCATAGTTTGCAATAGGTACATTTCCCCCCAGGTACCTGTTATTAACTCCTTGTAATAGTGTCATACATCTGCTCTAGTTCAGGAAAGAACTTTTTAATATTTGTACAGTTAATCATGGACGTTGTATACCATAAGATTCACTGTTATACATTCCCATTTTTCACAGGTTAAATTTTAATGTCTCCTTCCACCTTGACAGAAGTCAGTGTGGCTTTATTGCACCTTCATTAAATCCTTACATGGGAAGAACGTCAATCTTCCTCCATCCAAGTTCTAGTCCTATTCCAAAGCACTAAGAGGAAAAATTAAAATTTTCAATGTTCTCTTCCCAGCACCCCAGGTGACAGCTGATTTTAAACATTATCAGGACAAAATTACCTATCTAAACTATCTGTAAAGATGCTTGGAATTTATTTATGTGTTCCATCTATGCTTCTCAAAGTGGGGCTGCAGGTCAGAGATCACACAAACAGAATAGGCATCTTCAAGGAGTGTCAATTTTACTTTAAGTGTATTGGGGGTGGGGAAGAGGTATGTAATATTAAGAGTTAATACTTATAAACATTTTTGTATATATATATATTCATAGATAAATTTGAATACAATGTATAATTCACATGAACTTTAAAGATAATAAAGATGTCAAACTCTTCTGCTATTAAAAGACTGAAAAGTTTAAGGTATACAGTGGTAAAAAGGATTAATTCTACTTTTTACATGTGTTATCAGAATAAAAAAAAATCCCACAGAACTGTACAACAGAGAGTGAACCCTATGGACTATAATTATTATTTCAGCAACTATAAGAAAGGTACCACACTAATGCAAGATGTTAATAATAGGGAAAACTATGTGGGGTGGGGTGGAGGTGGAAGTACAGGGTCATAGGGGAACCCTGTACTTTCTGCATGATTTTTCTGTACCTACAACTGCTCTTAAAAAAAAAAAAAAAAAACACCTTAGTTAATTAAAAGTTGAAGGTGCACTGCTTTATATGTGCTGCCACTGTACAGTCAATTGTCATCTGAAAGGTAGTTGCACTGTAGCCTTCTATTTAAGGCAAAGTCCTGGGTAAATAAGTTGAATGACAAAAGTCAGAGGGATTCAGAAATTCAGAATACAGTTTCTGAAGTCAAAGGATCTTTGATTTATCTTTTGCTTCTCACATGTGGCCTCTCTCGCGCTAAGCCAACACTGCAGGTAAACTCACTGCCCTCCCTACTACGCCGGACGTGAATCCCAGGGGTGTGGCTTTCCCTGGCAACGTGGGACATGACCTGTGGGGATGAGCTTGGCCCTGGCATTGTGTGATTAAGAAAGCCTTGGACCAAAAGGGGGAAGCAAAATGAAATAAAGTTTCAGTCGCTGAGAGATCTCAAATAGAGTAGAGAGGTCATTCTGGAGGTAATTCTTATGCATTATATAGATACCCCTTTTTAGTTTTTAGTGTATTGGAATAGCTAGAAGGAAATACCTGAAACTGCTGAACTGCAACCCAGTAGCCTTGATTCTTGAAGACGACTGTATAACTATATAGCTTACACTGTGTGACTATGTGATTATGAAAACTTTGTGGCTCCTACTCCCTTTATACAGTGTATGGACAGATGAATAGAAAAGTAAACAGAAAAAAAAATAAATGAATAGGGATGGATGGGGGGATGGGATGTTTTGGGTGTTCTTTTTCCACTTTAACTTTTATTCTTATTCTTTTTTGTGTAAGGTAATGAAAATGATCAAAAATTGAATGTGGTGATGAATGCGTAACTGTATGGTGGTGCTGTGAACAACTGATTGTGCACCGGGGATGACTGTATGGTTTGTGAATATATCTCAATAAAATTGAATTTAAAAAAAAATTGAGTTAAAATAAAAAGGATTATTGGTTTAAATCTTGACTTTACTGGCTAGCTTACATACCATTTCAACTCTGAAATAATTTCTTGTCTCTCTAAACCTTTCTTCACTTGTAAATTAGGGTTATTTCCTTGTAAATATTTGGGTTATTGTGTTGATAAAATGACATGATGCACGTACACTATAGCAGAATGCCTTACATATTGGAAGTGCTCAATACCTATCAGCAGCTATTCTTCTATTATAATTTCTACTACTATATGTCAAAAGCCATTATAATGAACATCAGTTGATGAATGTCTCTAATAAATGAGCTAGACCTGATGCTTACATAAACAATTCACTGTTACTTCCTATACAGTGACTGGACAACCCACCGTCTCCCAAGTGCCTCATATTGGAAGTGAATGTGAGGGTCATGAAGTCATGATGTCTCTCAATCCATTTACTGGAAACTTGTGCTCTTACTTGGCATTCATTGGGATGACACCTTTTGATCCTACCCCAACAGGAATGTGGTCAAACATAGCTTGGGCAAGTTGCTCCTTCACAGGCTGGACATCACTTTCATCTAAATTCGTTCTTAGCAAGCGGACACCGCAATTGATGTCAAATCCGACACCACCTACAAAATGTAGAAAAGTTATTTAAATATTAGCAAAACCAAGTGATTGGGCATTGTTACCTGTGGTTTCTCATCATTAATAAAGGGTTAAAAATAGAGTCATTCTATTGAAGTTAACTATGTTTTAAGTGGCCATCAAAGTGGTTCTCTGCTGGATAAAGTCTGATGACACCAAAACACCTAAAAAATATACATACTAAAGATAATATTTGGGCCAGGAAGGCAGTGCCAAACAATGAATAACATCTAAATTAGAGATCTAAATGTGAATTATGTGTTCTTTTTGTTTTAATCCCTCTGGTTAGGGGTTTATGAATTCTATTAGTCTTTTCAAACAACTAACTTCAGGTTATGTGGATACTTTCTATCGTGTATCTTTTCATTTCATGAATTTGGCTGTTATTACTTCCATCTTTCCAATTTCTTTGGGTCTAATTTGTTGTTCTTTTCCTAACTTTTTTTCTTTCCTAATTTGTGCATTTACTGCCATAAATTAGCAATTAGCAGTGCTCATTTGCTGCTAATTGTGGTGTCAGCAGTAACCTACAATTTTTAGATATAAGTATCTTTTATTACAGTTAAAAATACTTTCTAATTTCTACTATAATTTCTTCTTTGACCCACAGGTAACTTAAAAAACACAGGGCTTTTCTAGGCTTTTTTTTTTTTTTTCTTTTTTCCTTTTTGTTTAATGATTTCTAACTTAATTCCACTGTGTTAAGATAATGTTCTCTATGTCAGAGGTTCTTAAAGAGGTCCAGAGACCTCTGGGGGGAGAGTGGGCAGGGGCCATTCAAGTCCACAGGACTAATTTTATAATAATGCTAAGATATTATTTGCCTTTTTTAGCCTCATTCTCTCATGAGGTTACAGTGAAGTTTTCCAAAGGCTATGTGACATATGATGACAGCTTTGCTCTGATAATGAAACATGTACTTGCATATTCCTGTGTTTTAAACATTTCTCAGTTTTGCTTTCTAGTATGGTAAACATTGATAGATACAACTCACATAAACAACAAAGCTATGGAGCGCAATCCTCAATAATTTTTAAGAGCATCAAGGGATTCCTGAGTCCAAAAATTTGAGAATTCCTACTCTGTATGATTTCAGTGATTTGAAATTTGAGGTCTGCTTATGGCTCAGCACATGGGCAATTCTGGTAAATGATCTAGTGCCCTTGAAAACAGTGTGTGATCTGCAATGCTTGGATGCAATGTAAGTGTGTGCACATACAACCACACACATGTCATAGGTCAAGGTGTCAAGTCTGATAACTGTATTGTTTAAATCTTCTATATATTCTTACTGATTGAATTTGTCGTTACGTCAAGAAAAAAACTATGCTAAATGCTGGACTTCTCTCTTCCTCTGGGTCTTGGCCTCAAATTCTCACTGCCTTGGTAGCTTTCCAGTCTTCAAACAGAAGTTTTTATATTTTGCCCAGTCTTTCATTTTTTGAAAGTGAAGATATTACTTCTGGAGTGGAAATGTTTTCAGTGAAGGCATCCCACAGCAGAAAAGATACATACAATTAGAGATGTATAAAAATGATGATGATGAGAGCAAACACTTACTGAGTACATACTGTGTGCCTAGCACTATCCTAAGAATCCTATATGTAGGAGCCCAGTAAATTTTCACTAAATATGTTTTGCTTGATTTTTTAAGTCTCTTAGTGCCCATAAAAGTAAATGAGAAGAAAGGAAATGCTATAACATGTCAAGACTGAGAGATGCACACACAAAAAAGAAGCCGCCCTCTATCTCAGCAAGGTTGTAACTCACAGAGAGAAGCCACACACCTGATGTCAGATGTACACAGTGACTTACCTGGGGATACCACTGCTTCAGAGTCATTCATATCAAAGGCTGCCATATTCCCAATAGCAAACCCATAACCTGAATGTACATCAGGTAGCCCAATAGACCGCTGAAAGAGAAACAGAAAACAAAATACAGCTTTCTCAGTCTGGCACTCTGGTTGCCTGATGGATCTGATAGATTCTCAAATACGCTGCAGGCTATAGCCTTCCCCAAAACAAGATTCTGTTTTCATGAAATCTGCTCTATTGGTGGATATTAGGTGTTAAAACTTCTAATTACAAAGCTAAATATAGAGGAGGAAACCTTTTAATAAGTCTGACCATTAACTAAGGAAACCCCAAACAGAAAAGCCTCAGAATATAAGAGGACCACGTAATAACTTTAAATTAAAATTTAAAGATGATCTTAAGACATTGGCAAATTATGGTCACAGTGGTTTAAGAAGCGAGAAATACCCAATTTATATAGGTTCTTACTGTTTAAGCAATCAGAAAAATGTAATTCACTGGACAGTCTGGATACCATATTCTTTCTATATATCTGGGGCCTGGAAAAGGATTCTGAACAGAAAGAATGCAGTTCAAACATGGTAAAGACAAATGGAGACAACCAGACACTCCCTACTTTCTTAAATGCACAAAGCACGTCTTTTCATTTTTCAAGTGTTCAGTATAGTAACTGTTTGAAGAATTCGAAAAATGTTTGTTGAATGGATTCATTTTCAACATCTACCTCCAATGGCAGAATCTGAATGCTAGATTGTGGTGGTGGTGGTGGGGGGCATTCACACCATCCAGTTTCATCCCTGTGTTATCACCACCACACTCCTTTTCCAATCGTGTCCAGGAGAGCTCTGCTGTCCTCTCTCCCTCTCCTCAATTCTAACACTTAAACTTCTTCCCACTCCTTCTCTAACCTTCCTCTTGAATAGGGCTGTGGAGAAACCTACAATGGTGGGGCACCAATCCAGGAATAATGATGTACTAAAACAAAGAAAGAAGAAAACATAAAAACTACTTCAAAGGCTCTTGAAAGCTTATAGATTCTAGCCAAAGGAAATCAGAAACGGAGCTGTTATCCAGATTAAAGCATTTCTTTAAGTCCCATGGTTATTTCTAGATGCTCAAAGGTCACTATCTAAATGCCAGCACTATCAGTTAGGCATGGCCATTCACCCATTCAACCCACTTTTAGAGTAAGAGGAAATATAAATGATTCGAGCTCTGAACATGACTCACATGGACAATCCCAGGCAGGGCAGCCACGTTGCCAATCTGTTTCATGGCTGGCAGAAAGCCACCAACGCCTGGAGATAAAAATTCAGTATTAGAAAATACAACACATTTACTTTTTAGCAAAAGGTATACTCATATATTTCTAGATTACATTAAGTGAAGAGGGAGTGGTTAGGGCTACCAAAACAATGAAGTCTAAAAGGACATTTGGGATGGAAGTGGAAAGGGAGCTTCTTCAAGGAGGAAGCACATGCCCAGGAAAGGCAGTAAGGCCACCAGACTAATTACAAACATGTCAGTGTTCTGTGCAAACAATGAAGAGATCATTTGCAATGTTATATTGAAAACATAATTATTAAACTTTATGTTGTCAATACATAAAAAATGTATTCTTTCAATAGCTCAAATTATTTTTTAAAAAATTCAGCGCTGGTTTTATTCTAAATGCCAAAGAAAGGCGATGTGGCAGAACAGGGGAAACAATGGATTGAGTGCCAGGGGATGAGGGCTCCAGTCCCAGATCTGTCCCTTGGTAGCTACGTCCTTTTAGGCAAGTCAGCACACCTTTGAGGGGAACAGGGGATTCAGTTTGCTGACCTAAAAAATAAGGTTTAACCTAGATGATTTCTATCCCGCCATTATCATTAGAGCATTGTATTAGAACTTTATTCACTTATCTCTAAACTTTGCTGCAGCTCTGCAAGATAGGTGTAATAAGCCCTATTTACAGATGAGATCACCAAAACTCAGTGACGTTAATATACTGGGCTAAGAACAATGGCTGAATTCTGGCTCTTTCACTAAGAAGTTGCCTGATCTTAGGCAAAAACTACTTAATCTCACTGAGCCTTGACTTTCACACTTGTAAAATGGAAATTATTTTCTGCTTAGAGTTACTCTAAGTATTACATGAGCTAATGTATTTAAAGCTCTTAGTAAGGGCCTGGAACATAGTACATACTCAATAAACTGTACCTGTTATTATTCTCCAAAGTCAGCTGAGATGATTTTACTCAGCTCCAAATCCTTTTCACAAGGCCAAGTGGCTAACTGAATGACTGTAAATATGGAATTTTTTTTATATCATTTCAAGTCTTGATCATGCATTGACAAGATTTTTGAATTACAATTATTTGAGTTATTTCTTCACAGGGAAGACACTGACTGTACCACCATGGGTGAAACTCCAATGTACTTACCACCACCTCGACAGGCATTCCTTAACTCCTCAAACATTAATTTTTCCAGAGCATCATTCACATAGAAAACTCCTTCCACCTGGTACCAAACAAAAAGAAAACCTATGTTTGAGCATATATATATGATATAGAGGCACTGGATATAATACACTGTATGCAATATTTATTTCGCTTTGCTCGTTAGAAAATACTTTTTCATTACCATAAGCAAGCAGAGAACTTACCAAAGACCATCGGATATTTCCATCTTTTAATATGCCTTAAAATTGTATTTCACAAAGTTCACAAATCGTTTTGTGTTTATTCTCCTAACAAAACCACATTTAAGAATTCAACAAACTTTTTTTGTGATAAAGAAGTCTTTCAATTATGCTCTAATAAAGGCCAAAGGTCTCAACACTCTTATGGTTCTAAAACATCAATGGGTTTTAAAAAAACAGAAGAATCATGCAACTCAAATTCTAAACACAAAAATGCAGTCACCTATCTTTAGAGTATTTTTTTTCTGGGTTTAAAGCAACAGAAATTACAATTTATTGTGGCCTGTGCTGATTTACAAATCCATACTTAAATAAGTAAGTAAAAAAGAACTTAACATGGAGCTCTGTGCTCCATTCTACTCCAGTTAAAAGGATAAGGGAACTTGAAATGGAGGCACACAGAAAGAAAAGATGCAATTATCTAACACCAAAGGCCAGAACACTTTTATCAGAGAACAGCCCAGAACTGGAGAGCCAAAGGTTTAACAAGTAAACTTATTTCTCTTAGAGAAAGATCACTTCATTACTTGTATATGAATAAGAATACCAGCTGATGGAAAATGTCTCCAATACAATTTTTTTTAATTCACCAAACATTTACTGAGGAGTTACTATGGGTCTCAGGCATGTATCTGGCACTAAGAGGAGATACAAAGTACGTGACAAGATACTGCTTTTGAGAAACTTCTGGTCTACTAGGCAGCCTAGATAAGAAAACTAAAGTGCAATGAGGCAAGTGCTCTGTTAGAAATACACAGTGCTATGGAATAATGCAATTAGGTAGTGGCTAAGTAGCATAGGTAGTAAGGAAGGCCTCTTAGAGGTCCTGTTTTGTTGTCTCATTTAAGACAAGAGACATTACTAGAACCACTGAACATACAGGAACTGAGCACAAAATTGACATGAAGATTGGAGGGGAATGCTTTTAAGGAACAGGAAGATTTTTAGTGTGGCATGTGGATTTTAAGAGACTGGAGAGTAAGTTAGAAAAACAATTATTAGTGTGGAAATTCACTGTTCTCATGAGGATGGGAACAGAATTCAGGCTTAGCATAGAAACCAGTTTAACTTTTTAAGAGCAGTATGTCAACAGTTCACTCTCTATCCTCAAGGAAATGGTGGTGGTGGTTGGTTTTGCACACATACTTAAAATCAGAACTGCCTAGTAATATGACACTTGCTGCTATATAGAATTCAGTGTGTGCACCCAAAGTTAAGTGAGAATTGCTGCTGGACAATGACAGGATGTTATGATGATAACCTTAAGATGATCATCTCATAGTGTTTCTTATTCTCTACTTCCTTCAGAGACCCAGTTTCCACATATAGAAACTGACCAAATGGAAGACCTAGCAGAAAGGAGTGTTATCACTGCACACTACTTTCTTCTCTCCATGTCTAGCTTAGTACTTTATTCACAGGGGACATTTTGTAAGCTTTGATTTTGAATAAAAGAATGGAGTGGGCTATTAGGAACTTTCATGTTTTTGTTTCTTTTTTAACCAAGACTTGGTATTGCAAATCTTCTGGGCCATGCATGGCACCTTAAATGATTTCAAAGGTCATTCAACAACATATGCACCAAGACCTCACAAATGCTTTAAGAGAATATACTGAACAAAAAGGGCTATGAAACCCAAGTGAAACAGTGAGCGTCGGCTTTCAAACTCTTTGTTCTTGGGTTTCCAAGTCTCCATCTGGGATTTACTGTTGCATCAGGGGAAATATAATTGAACTGGGCAATGAGTCCTGGATAAGCTTCTTACCAGGTGGGTAGTAGAAGGTAAGTCCTGTAAAGTTAATATTTAAAGTAAAAAAGAAAGAAAAAATCATCCCTTGCCTTGTTAATCCTCTGGGCTCTTTCAAGGAACAAAATCCTTTTACTAAAAACCAACACGGAGTACTGAATGCTAAAAACTTGATTCAGCAAGCTCAAGTCTGCAAATGCCATAAAAAAGACCAGCATGACTCAGAGGGCTGAGTTCCTCTGAGTTCCAGTCCCAGCACCTAAAATTCAGGACTGCTTGTGCCACCTCGAAAAAGATCACTGATGTCTCCGAGGTGTAGGAACATAACACATCTCACGATAAGTTTATGGGACTGAACTCATTTGTACTCTGAACACTTTTCAAACGCCAATTTAGTATTTATTTGGATTCCCTAGACACAGTCCACTCGTCCTCGTGCTTTGGAGATGTCTCCTGCAGGAAGAAGAGTGGACTGCCCCGAGGACCGGAAGAGGTTTCCGGAAGGTGGGGGTGGGAGTAGGAAGGTAGAAGCAGGTCTCGGGCGGGATCCGAGGAGCGCTGAGGAGGCCGATCCCGGGCGGGGAGGGAGGCGCCGCGTCCTCCCGAGCTGAGCAGGCCTAGCCGCAGGGTCCCGCTCCCCCGCCTCACCTGCATGTTGGGCACGAAGCCCTTCTTGATCCTCCAGCAGTTTTTGTTGATCTTTTCCAAAAACTGTAGCTCATCATTGTAGTTGCGACTCATGGCGGCGACCACGGCGACAGAAAGTCCTAATGCCGCTTTGAAGAGCAGCTGCCGCGCTGTCCCACGTCCCCCAGCAAGGTTTCTGGAATCCAACGCGCAGGCGTGGTCGGCTCCGCGGGGAGGATGAGCGACGGCAAGCGCAGGGGCTCGAAACGCTTCGCACCAATCGCTTTTCTCTTGTTGAGTTAAACTGCCCTCTAGTGTTTACCTTTTTGAATCTCCGCTAGTTGTTCTAGACCAATGGTAAACTCAATGCAGCTATTTTAGTATTTTCTACTTATTCTTAGTTTTGGAAGTGCTTTTCAGCAGCTCATGAAAACACACTGAATTTGGTTCAGGGCCAACTGCTCTAGTGGATACATCTGCTTGGAATTTACTTCTTAGCAGGCTCTCTCCAATGGGGAGAAGAAAAAGATTTGCTTGCACTGAGAAAGACAAACATGCTTAAATAAATGCCACCACTGAAAAATTGTAGTGTTTCCGAATGAATTTGTATATGTGTATTTAATAAGTTTTGCCAGGAAAACAGGCATCCGAAAGAATGAAACATAATAATTTATCATTTCTTTATTTATTTCTACAAACACTTAGGGGGGCACCTATTACCGCCAGGCCTATGCTACAAAGGCCTGGCCATATAGCAGCCCTTGTGGATCCCAGGACTTCCCAAGTCTAGTTTTCTTTGATGAGTATGTTCTCCATGCTCATCGTTTTATATTCAGTGTCTCTTGTTCATGATCAATAAGAGAGCTTTAACTGATTTCAGTTTCTAGTCCCATCTTACATAAAGAATAGCAGCTTTGGAATCAGAAAGGCTCAGATTCAGCTTCTACCCCTGCCGTTTTATGAGTTTGTATGATTAATCCCTCAGCCTCTGATACCTCATCTATAAATTGGGGTCGTAATTCTTCATCGGGAAGTTGTGAGAATTCAACGAGCTAACTCATGGAGTAATCAGCACAGGGCTGGGCCTACGTAAGCACCCTTGAAACATCTCTCTTCCATTCTCCCACTAGACTGTCAACTCTGCAAAAGCAAAGTTTGTTGTTTCTATTCATTGTTTACATTATCCATACTAGTTCCCTTTCGTCTTTCCCACCTGTTTTACCCCCACTGATAGGTGCTCTAGCAACATAAACATCACCATCAATTATGAATTATCCAGGTTTAGTACTCTGAGCTACCACTTCATTTCATCTGTGGAAGAAAACACTTACAAAATGAAAAAGAACACTCTGGAAGTGACACAACATCCAGAGCTTCCTGTGATTACCCTGTTTCTGTCAGGAAAGATTCAAGAGGCAAGGAATTCCCTTTTTGAACAAGTCTTGAAATCCGTATAACCTCAGTTTTCATCAACATTAAAGACATACTCCTTTTCCCTATACCCTGTCTTGTTTTATTAAAAAAAAAATGGGAGCAGGAAATTTCTCAAGTAAAAAGACAAGGATGACATTGATAGAAAACAATTTTAATTAAATAAAGGAAACAGTTACAGTAAATATAAAACATAAAATTCAATATGAAGGGAGGGGGGAAACCCTAGGGAACTGAAGGAATCTCCACTGATAACAATCGATGTGAACATATACTTTAGAGTTTCTTATCTACCTTATTAGATGTGTACGCCTATCTCTTGGCCCCAGAATCTTATAAACACAGCCACAAACAACATGCATACACACATACTCAAACACATGCCCCCCCCCCCACAAAGGCACACACCCCCCTATTCTGCCCAGTTTGCCTCACTTTAGGTCCCTGAAAGCTCAAGAAAGAAAGCTTTCTGCCTAACCAATTTCACAAAGACTTTCAACTTCCAACGTGCACCATCTTTCCCTTTGGGTTTACTGCAGAATTAAGGAACATTCACTTCCTGTGGTGGAATTGCAAATAGATAATCAGGAAGCTGGATTCCTGCTCCACCATCCTTTTAACAGGTTCAGACCTTCCCAACCATGGAAACTTGGCTGCTGCTTTAAGGATGGTTCATACTTCAGGTCGGTGGAAATCAAAATGAAACCCTGAAAAGGATGCAACAATGAAGATAATGTCAAATTTTGGGCACTTGCAGCCATAGGATGTCTGGGTTTGCCTGAGGGGTGAGAGAGGCAGATGGGTTTTTTACAGGCCCTACTGCCCCATGCCCTATCCTCTACCCCTGTGCCCTATTTTGAGTGTCTCAGACATAGAAATGGGTCATTTGGGATTATTGTCACCTGATCTGACCGAAGCATTAATGGAATCTCATGGGTGTATGTGCACATGTGCATGAAACAGAGAGAGAGAGGGAGAGGAAGAGAGAGCGAGGTGGAGAGGCTGGGGGGGGGGAGCGGGGGGAGGAGGTGGAAAGGTAATAAGAAGGGAGAACAGGGTAGTGTGTGGGATTGGAGAATTCCATCAGAAACTTATTTCTGCCTCCCCCAAACAAAAAAGTGGCAGAAAGGAAGGCGAAAAAAGGTGTCTGAAGTTAGTTAATAATGATAAGCCAGAAAATAGCTCTCAACAGATTCCTGAATCCAGAGTAGGGAGGCTTTGGTTCAGAGGAAAGTTCACTGATTGGGAGATCAGAAGAGCCAGTCTGGTCCCAGCCACACCCTTTTCCAGCTGCAAGAGCCACTTTACCTCTTTGAGTCGTAGTTTCTTCATCTATGAAATAGTTCTAACATGCACAGCCTTATAGGTTGTCTTACAGACTATTTGAAATAAAGCATGCTAAAATGCATCTTCTTGCACTATGGAGTGAATAAATTTTGCTGATAAGTGAAATGGACTTGGTCTGATTTTTAAAACTCAAGTTTAAATGTGCTTCATTTTATTACACATTTTTAATGCTAAATGCCTTGTTTATAAAAGTCCATAGGCTGGGGGAAAACAAAGCAAAACAAAATAAAACAAACAAACAAACAAACAAACAAAAATACACAGCAGGAAGAGACTTTTTCTACTAAGGAAAAAAAATGGGCTAGTGAAGAGGGGCCTAGTATTCTTACCTCAAGAACTTTGATATCTGAATTGACGAATGAGATTTTGTATGGGTTAGGCAGAGGCAATCCTTGCTGCAGTTTTGCTAAAATATAGAACAAAATGTAAAATAATTGTTCATGGGCACAGAAGTTTTGGCAAACTTTTTAGTAAGAGACTATGAAGTATCTTCTAAATCAAATATCTTTCCATTCTCCATGAATGGTATGTCCCAAGCATTTTCCTGGAAGAATTGTTAATTAATCAGTGCTTAATAAAAATGCACTTGCAATTCTGTGCATTTAGATGAAAGAAAAATGCTAGCAACCTGCCCAATTTATGTTTTGAAAATATCATAATTAGCAAGCCCTAATTATATTTTAGGCTCTGATATAAAAAATATTTTCCTGCGCTAAACTCAAGATGCTACAGTTTGTGAATAATTGTGGTGCAGGGATAAGGCCCAGGTCTGTAATTCATTAAAACTGTGTCTATCCAGCTGGTGGCCGTTGCATTAGAACCACAAATATACCACCCAGGGAGAATAATCTCATTACCCACTAACCTGAAGGAGACTCCCTACTACCTAAGGAGAGTGATTTCAATCTCCTTAACTCAACCAGATTTGGCCCTTTCTTCATCTGCAAACAGAGTTGCTAATAGGGTTTGGACCTGGAATAACTAATTTTGCAATACTATCTTTGAAGACACAAACTTCGTAAATTCTGGCTTTGGCCTGGATTCACAATAACATTCTAGAAGTACAAGCTCTGGGGTGGAAAGTCCCTCCAAATCCCCAATGTTTAGCTGATATCAGAGTCATATTGTTTCCTAAAAGCTTACCATTGGCCAGTGGGAGGACCCCAAAGTGAAGAATGGAGGACAGGATATTCTCAAACCTCAAGACCTAAAATGAAAGGGAAATTGAATCAGTTACCCACTCAGGGCTCTTTGAATTACCATGCCTGGTTTTGACATGCAAGAGCCCAGAACTTAGCAGGTTAGAGAGCAATAACTATGACCTCTCCCACAAATATAGTGGAGATAGAGTGGCTTTCCAGACAGCAATAGATATTTTATGGGAAACCATATTACAACATTTCCCAACCATTTTTTCTCCTTAATGCACACTTCTGCAGGGTAGTAGCAAACAGCTTAGATGTCTACCCAATAAGATAATTAAGAAAAGCTAGTAGATTAGTAGTCTTCCCTTTAATTATTGGGAACTCCTGCCACAGGAGTTCCCCTACATTATATTATGCTCTGAAGTTAAGGGCATCACCAAAACACCCAAATTATCTTTAATAAACTGTGGTATAGTTGTATAATCTTAGCAAAGTATTGGTTCCTGGGGAGATTCAGGGATTAAAAATAAATGAACTATGCTGAACACCAATTCATTCAACAAATGCTTTTTTGAGCATCCTGTATGCTAATCCCTGAGAAGAAGCTCTTTGTAGTTTAGCAATGCTGGCTCTAAAGCCAGACTACCTAGGTTTACCTCTTGGTTTTATCATTAGGGACTGTGTGATGGTGGAAAAGTCATTTAAGCTTTCCGTGCCTCAGTTTCCTCAACTGTAAACTGAAGATAATATCTCATAGTGTTGTTGTCAGGATACAACAAGTTAATATTATGTAAAATGCTTGGACTAGTGCCTGGTATATATTATTACTGTTATTTTTTTTTAATAAATGCCATGGTTAGCACACTCTGTGGTCCATCCTAAGCAGTTTTCCTGGAGGTTCCTAGAAGACTTTGACTCATTTTGCCCTTCTCTGGGTTCACAAGATATTATTCATGTGAAAGTCAGCTATGCATTTTCATTGACTATAGTCTGTCATCTACCAAATGGCTAAGCCAGGGGCTTCTAACCAATAGTGCCGGAGACAACCCAGATATTTTAGACCTCAATGTCTGGCATGAAAGATATGACCTATTTCCCACCTCATTGATACTATTGCTACTGGCTTCTAATTTTCCCAATCTGAAAATCAGGATGCTCCCATAAAATTAAAATTCAACAAACACCTTGTTTGGCATCATGGCTAAATTCTCTGACTTCTTGGCTATTTTCCCCAGATCTATTCCCCATCTTGTAGCTTATAGCACTGGCTCTACCTTGTGAGAAATAATTATTATGATAAATATAAAAACAATGACTCTCATTTATTTGCTGCTTCTCATGTAGTACCAGGCAATGTGCTAACTGAATTTCATATGTAATCTCAGATGATGCTCTCAACAACGCTGAGGTTGTAATCTTCCAGCATCATCTACCCCACCACCTATTCTCTTGTCCTGCTTTATTTTTCTTTACAGCATTTTCTAGCACCTACAGTATATATTTTTTTATCGCCTATCACCCTTAACCTGTTCCTCTCTCTCTTACCTCTGTCTGTCTGTCGTACACACACACACACACACACACACACACAGGGTTTCCTGTTTTGGGCTGGTATTTTTTTGTTGTGGGCCCTGACCTGTGCATTGTAGGGGGGTTAGCAGATTCTATGCATAAGATGCCAATAGCACCCCCACCGTACTGACAATCAAAAAGGTCTTCAGACATCACCAAGTGACCCCTGGGGAACAAAATGACCCTAGTTGAGAGCAACTGCTCTAGCATGTAAACGTCACAAGGGTAGGGATGTCATCTTTTGTTAATTATCTAGAACAATTCCTGGCTTATAAGGACTTGTAAAATGAATGAATAATGATAATATTAATAATTAAAATTTGTGTAGGGGTGACCATGAACCAGGTTGTGTTCCTCCCAGGCATTCTGATTCCAAAATCCATGGATGCACTTAATTCAAAGAAGACAGTGCCATCTCTGAATGAATGAAGTAGTCCTGTAGCTGGACCCAAATGCCAATAAGTGACTTGGCTGATCTTCCTGAAGCCCAAGGGAAGGAGGTATCCAAGTTGTGTGTTAGAGGCTCCTTTTCCAATCAGAAATTCGCTAGTCTGACCCCCTACAAAAGGTATCCCCACCACCAGCCTTGTCCCAATTTTAGAAGAAGGGTAGAAAGTCCTTGAAGGGCAAAATTAATCATGGCCTATTAATTTACATATAGGCTCTTCCTTTGGGATTCTGGACCTTAAATTTAACTCTTGGGGCTTGTTTTTTCTAGAAAAATGAAATATCTCTGACAGTTTCTGTTTTCCTGGCATTTCTCAATGTCTTAACCTTTTTTAGAGTTTTGCTTTTTTTTTTTTTAAGTCTTTCTGCATAGATAAAAGTGGGTTAGAGAGTTCCTCTCTTGTTTAATAGTGAATGGGCTAGGTAGAATAGCAGCTACACAAAGAACTTTGAAGTTAAAACCTACACCCATGGAGAAATCAAACACTCAGGGGCATAGAAAACAATCATCCTGCACATAGGAGAATTCTGAGCCTTCTCCCCTATGGGAGCCTGGGAGCTCCGCCTCCTACCTCTCTATTGCTGCGATCAGACTCTGGCAAAGAGAGGCGGAATCTGAAAGGAAACAGGAAATCGTTACAGGAGGGTAGATTTAAAAAAAGAGAACAATGACCTTAGTAAAGAGGGATTTTTTTTTTTTTTTTTAGTTCTATGTCAGTATTAAAAACAGGCACGCAAACAAACTTGCAAGGACATAGTGTTCTATTATATCTTCTACCCTGACATTTTGCTGCTTAAGAAGCAGAGGAAGAAGAGAAGGTTTCCATTTGTAACCAGGATGGGCTCCCCAAGTGCATTTGCTATATGGGACCTACTATTGGCAAATTGGAATGCAGAACAATCTTAAGAAACAGTTTTCAGGTCTTCCTACTCTGAACTCAACTTTATAACTTCCCTGAACCAGGCTGGTCTCTTATTAATAAATATGACGATGATGATGATGATGGTGAAGATGATGATGATGATGATGGTGATAGTGATAATACTAGGTGGCATGCACTATTTTAGGAGTTTTATAAACATTTTGTAATTTAATCTTCACAATAACCCAATGTGAAAGATGTAACTATTATCTCTCCTTCTGCAAATGAGAAAACTGATGTTCAGAGAAGGAAGTAATTTATTCAAGGTCACAGAGTCAGCAAATGAAGGATCCAGGTGACAAATCCCAATTGACTTGACTCTTAGAGTCTATCCTCTGTCTAGGCTGCACTCCTCAGAAGGCCGTATTATCCATACCATGTTTTAGCTGCTCAATCATAACATATAAGGGAAACATTAGCTATGATAGCTATCTGACATGAAAGCAGTACAGTATAATTGTTAAAGAGTAGGGACTCTTGGCAGAATGCCTGAGTCTGCATTCCATTTCTGCTGCCTCTTCTTAACTATATAGATATTCTTAATTTCTCTGGGTCTTAGTTTTTCTCATCTATAAAATATGAGTAAGAATAGTACATTCCTCCTAGGGCTGTAGCAAAGATTAAATGAGATAATGCATGCCAAATGCTTAGAACTGTGCCTGGCATATCTTTAGCATTTTATAAATGTGAGTCATTACCATTATGAAGTAGAAATGCTGACAGCTAGGCCTTTGATATTCTTTGTCAAATACCAGCAAAATGCTTGTTGTAGGTCCAAGAAGCAGGCAGTCCCTCACATGCTTGGTGAGGGTGGGTGACAGTGTGCTCTGATACTTAATATTTTATGGAGAATTCCATGATAGCTAATTCCCAATTTTGCCAAGGGATGGTCCACAGGTAGTCCTCCCAATACACACACCTGATTTTCTGTGCAATAGTAATAGTAACATGAAGCACTAGTAATCAGTGGGGGGCCCCTTTCATTTTATAGCTAGGGAATCTGAGTTCCAAAGAGGGCAAACAATAATAGCAGAGTTGGTACTGGAACTCAGGTCTCTTTATGCCCAGTCCAGAGTATGATCTCACTATAGATCTTGCTTTCTTTTTCTTTTTGTGGCTCTCTTTTGCTCTGGTCTAGAGCCTTACTTCAATATCAACCTTCTAATGGCTCTCCCTATCTCCAGTCTTGACTCCTCCAATCCATCTTCCACACCATTCCCAGAGTGAGCTATATTACAGGAATGTCTGGTGAGATCACTCTCCTGTTCAAAATTCCTTAATGCCTTGTGATAAAGTCCAAGTCACTTACATAGCTTTCTGTACTCTGGCTCCCAGCTACCTTTCCACCCTTATCTCTTCTCATTCTCTACCTTGAATGTTATATGTAGTAACTTTGAACTGTTGAGTGTTGTGCTATTTTATTCATCAGTGTAAACTATACTGGCTTCAAAACACATATCCCCAAATTCTGAGAAATTGAAATTAATAAATGTTTAAATAAACGCTTGCAAAAAGTACCATTATGACACTAGTCTCTGCAATTCAACTCTTGCAGAGTTTTTCATGTTATATTTATTATGGAATGCACTTGAACATATGCATGTGTTTTATGGAGCCTCCAAAAATTAGAGTGGCTAGAGTCATATAGAACATTAAAACAATTGTATTTCCTTGCACGTCATGTTGCTTCTGGTCTCCTTCATTTTGGAGATGCTGTTCCCTTTGTCTGGAACTGCCCTTCCCCTTCTTCTTCAACTGGCTACCTCATCACTTAAGATTCAACTCAAGTGTTGCCTCTTCCAAAATCTTTCTGTTATCACATTTAAAGATCATTTATTTGTACACAAATGTTCATAGCTGCATTATTCACAATAGCCAGAAGGTGGAAGCAACCCAAGTGTCCATCAACAGATGAATGGATAAACAAAATGTGGTATACACATACTATGGAATATTATTCAGTTGTAAAAAGGAATTAAGCTCTGATACATGTTATGACATGGATGAACACTGAAGACATTATGTTGAGTGAAATAAGCCAGACACAAAAGGACAGTTATTGTATGATTTCCTTTGTATAAAATAATTAGAATATGGAAATTCACAGAGGCAGAAAATAGTTTACAAGTTACCAGAGGTTGGGGAGGAGGTAGAGGGAGACTGGGGAGTTATCGGTTACTGGGGACAGAGTTTTTGCTTGGAGTGAGGGAAAAATTTTGGTAATGAATGGCGACAAAGGTAGCACAACATTGGGAATGCAATTAACCCTGTCAAATTTTATACTTGAAAGGGGTTAAAATAAGAAATTTTATGTTGTATATAGGGTACCACAATTTTAAAAACAATGACCAAACTCTCCCTGTCGTGGTTTTGAAAAACACCCACACAAACTCAGCTCAGATCACTAGATGGTGTCTGACTTCAGTTTTTTGACCCTTCATCCTTTACTGGATCCCTGGCCAGTTACTTAAGGCCCTGCTACTAGGAAGTACTTCTTAGCACAGACCATAGTCTGTGGTGAAGAAGGGAGTGGAAATAGTCTTATCTTGCAGGCATATAAATTAGGCCTATTTTTAACATTTTAGAGAAGGTTTACTGCTCTGATTAAAAATCAGGGCTAAAGTACAAAGTCTTAAACATGGCAAAAAGCACACCATGATCTAGGTTAAGATAGCATATGATGTAGGTTAAGACAGAAAATATGACATAATGGAGATTAAGCAGATCAGAGCACAATCATTAACGCAGTCATTGTGCTAACCCTGTGACCATGGCAGACATTGCAAATCAATCCCAGCACTCAACATCATATAATAGTTTTTCATCTCTCTGTTCCCTGGCTGTGAACTCCTTGAGGGCACAGATGCAGTCCTAATGACCTCTGTATTATCAGGACTGAGTAAAGGGTATCAATGCTGGAGAGCCCGGGGAGTTCTTGGAGAAGTTGAGAACTCAACCAGGGGCTGGTGCTGTGAGGGTTCTTAACTCAGTTGCAGGAAAAAATTGAAGGAGTAGTCAGTGTGTACAGCTGAAAAGTTTAATGCGAAGCAAAAGTACACGCTCGAAGGAGGTGAGCACGGGCTTTCTCCAAAGGAGAAGTGCTCTGAGGTTGGGCTTCCTGCATTATAAGGACTTGCAGGGACCCTACCCCTCTGTTTTTGCTAATAAGGGATTGATGATCTGCACTCTTTATTGGTTCTTTTCGGTGCCGACATGAGGGAGGAACTTTCTGTTATGGGTCCTAGGGTCACTTCCGCTCCCTCCTTACCTGTCTAACCTGCTCAGTACAGCACATTCTAGGCACTCAGTGTTTGTTCATTTGTTCATTGATGGATCCAGCAAATATTCAGTGAACACCTCATATGTGTCAGCACTGGGCCAAGTGCTGGAGATACAATTGTGAGCCCAAACCCAGGCACAGTCACTGCTCTCATTAGCTTACAGCCTAGTGGAGAGGCAGACATTAATCAAATAATCCCACTAATGAAGGTTTAATTATAAATGGAGATAAATGTTCTGAATAAAAGAAAAAATGATTGAGGTAAATGACAAAGGAATCTGACCTAACTTGGTGCGTGCAAGAAGGTTTCCCAAGAAATGGATTCTTGAGCTGACATATGATGGATGAATAGGATTAAAAGGGCAAAATGGGGAAGGAATAGGGAAGTGTCCAGGCAGGGGCTGCAAAGTCTATGGGCAGTGTGCTACAGAGAGAGTGCAACAATGTGATGCTGGAGAGGCAGGTGGGGGTTGACCAGGCTACATTAGGATTTTGATCTTTATCCTCAGGGCAAGGAATCTACTGCAGGTTTTTAAGGAGGGAGATGATGTCTATTCTTGTAAAGATGAAACAGATTGAAGACCTGGAGTAGTGTGTGTATGTAGGAGTGTAACTGCCTGTCAATATGAGTTTTTCTCTCACTTCACTCTGCACATGGAAGGTAGGAACCACTTTTCCTCTCTCTACCGTCTGTGTCAAGAACAGGGCATAGCACATAATAGGTGCTCAATAAATTCTCACTGAATGGATGCCTGAATAAATGACTGGATAAAGGAGATGGATCGAGAGTGCTTGTTGGAATTGGGATCATACTGAGCATGACCTCATCTAAAGCAGAATGATCATTTAGGGAGTCGGGGGAGGTAAATCAGGGGAGAAAGGGAGGACCAAGAGTTGAATAGCTTAAAAATCCCACACTGAGGATGAAAGGTTTTGAGGGGAGGAAAATATTGAACAAATTCCAGTACTGAAGAGTCTTCTTTATGAGGCAGCACTCCTCAATGTTTTAACCTCATTGCTTCCTGTGGACTGGAAAGTCCCCTAACAAGTCTAGGAGAAGTATCTAATTGGGATTTCCTCCTCCAGTGGGGTCACCCCAATGGGAACACTCCTCTGCCCTGCCTTCAACAATGGCTTGGAGGAAGAAGGGAGATGGGGCCAGCCCAGGTGCCACCTTGAGCTCTGCCAATCTGTCCAAAGCACGGCTTCAATATAAAATGTGATTCCATTCTGCCTGGACCTGTTTTCTTTCCTGGTTTCTTTCCAGATGGCTCATATTGGGAAATTTTTATCTGCCTAAGCAGTGAGAAGTAGAGCTAGGTAGTGATTTCATCTGCTTGTAGTCAGCTTTATTTGCATCCTCTGACTGTGTTGCTTGAGAGGGGTTGTAGGGCGTGTGTGCCTGTATGGTGTGATGGTAGTGGGGTGGGGTAGAGTTTGGGAGTGCCCAAAGCCTCAGTCATGGCAATGTCAAAAAATGGCCCACATACAGAAAGTCCTGAAAAATTTCAACAAAGCCACTAGAGCTAATAAATTCAGTAAAGTGGCAGGGTATAAGATCAACATGCAAAAATCATATTGTTTCTATACACTAACAATGAACAAGTTGAAGAGGAAATTAAGAAAAAAATTCCATTTACAATAGCAACTAAAAGAACCAAATATCTAGCAATAAGTTTAGCCAAGGATTTAAAGAACTTATACATGGAAAACTACAAAACATTGCTAAAAGAAATCAAAGAAGACCTAAATAAATGGAAGGACAGTCTATCAAAAGCAATTTACAAATTCAATGAAATTCCAGTGGAAGGGCATTCTATCAAAAGCGATTTACAGAGTCAATGAAATTCCAATCAGATTATAATAGCCTTCTTTGCGGAAGTGGAAAAGTCAATGATCAAATGTATAAGGGGTCCTGAATAGACAAAACCATCTTAAAAAAGAACAATGATGGAGGACTCACACTTCCCAGTTTTTAAAACTTATTACAAAGCTACAGTGGTCAAAACAGCATGGTAGTGGCATAAGGACAGACATATAGATCAATGGAACTGAATTGAGGGTTCAGAAATAGAGTCTCACATCTATAACCAACTTGATCTTTGACAAGAGTGCCAAGTCCACTTAATTGTGAATGAAGAGTCTCTCCAACAAATGGTGCTCGGAAAACTGGATATCCATATGTAAAGGATTGAAAGAGGACCACTAGACCAAAATTAACTCAAAATGGATCAAGGACTTACATATAAGAGCCAGGACTATACAACTCCTAGAAGAAAACAGAGAAACATTTTCAGGACCCAAGAAGCAATGGCTTCTTAGACTTTACACGCAAAGAATGAGCAACAAAGAATGTATATCAAAGGACTTCATCTTGAAAGGAAAAAGACAACCTACAGAATGAGAGAAAGTATTTGGAAATTACATATCCAATACGGGTTTAATACCCAGAATATATAAAGAACTTCTACAATTCAACAACAAAAAGACATACAACCCAATTAAAAATGGGCAAAACACTTGAATAGATATTCCTCCAAAGAAGATATGCAAATGGTCAAAAAGCACATGAAAAGATGATCAACATCATTAGCTATTAGTGCAATGTAAATAAAAAACACAATAACCAGAATGGCTACTATTAAAAAAAACGTAAAAATAACAAGGGTTGGAGAGGATGTGGAAAAATGCTGACACTGTTCATTGTTGATGGGAATGTAAAATGGTGCAACTGTTGTGGGAAGCAGTTTGTCAGTTCCTCAGAAAATTAAGTATAGAATTATCATATGACCTGGCAATCCCACTTCTAGGTATATACCCCAAATAATTGAAAGCAGGCACTCAAACAGATATGTGCACACTGATAATCATTGCAGAAGTAATCACAACAGCCAAAAGATGGAAGCAACCCATGTCCACTGAAAGATGAATGAATAAACAAAATGTGTTATATACATATAACAGAATATTATTCAGCCATGAAAAGGAACAAAAAACTGATGCATGCAACAGTACGGATGAACCTTGAAGACATCATGCTGAGTGAAATAATCCAGACACAAAAGGACAGATAATTAGAATGGGCAAATTCAAAGAATCAGAAACTAGAACACAGGTTACCAAGGGCCAAGATGGAGACAGGAGTTGGGGAGTTGATACTTAATTGGTCCAGAGTTTCTATTTGGGGTGATGGAAAAGTTTTGGCAATGGACAGTGGTGATGGTAGCACGACATTGTGAATGTAATTAACAGCACTGAATTATACATTTGAATGTGGTTAAAAGGGGAAATTTTAGGTTGTATATATATTGCTAGAATAAAAATTTAAAAAAACCCATAGGACTGTACAACACAAACTGTGAACCCTAATGTAAATTATGGACTATAGGTTGGTGCGATTATAATATTCTTTTACCAGTTGAAACAAAGGTACCAGCCTAAAGCAAAGTGTTAATAATGGGGGAGATAGGGGGCAAATGGGAAGAACTCTGTATTTTCTACATGATTTTTCTGTAAACTTACAACTTCTCTAATAAATTTTTAAATACCCTAAAGTTTTAACTGGTTCAACAATAATGTACAGTTTATTGCCTTGAGCTTTGCATGTGATTAAAAAGGAGGGTTAGAATTAAGTCATCTGTACCAGAATCAAGGAAGGGAGGGTGTCATTTAACTTGCTCTGCATTAATCTTAAAAATGTTTTTATGTGGGCCAAAAGCATTGAGGGTTGCTTCCAAGTAGAACTGTGTTTGGAAAGAAAAACAATTTTAGATAGGGCAATAAAAATCTAGCTTATGACTTTAAGGATCAAGAACACAGTTTTTACAGACCATTTTGAGACTTGTCACATCTCTTGGGACCAATTTGTCCCTTTTATTTGGTCAAACTTTGATTCTAGGATGGGGAAAGAGAATGAAATATTACCACTAACCATAACACATTTTTCTTGAGCACTGACTAGGTGCTGGACATTGCGTTAAGTGCTTTACATACTTTATTTCATCTACCCATACAACAGCCCTGTGGACGGGCACTCTGGTTTGCTGATGAGTGAACTGATACTCAGGGAGGTTAAGTAACTTGCTCAAGGTTGCACAGCTAGCAAGTGACCAAGGTAAAATTCAAACCCATATGTGCCTTACTCCAGAGCCTGTGCTTATAACTAGATGTGCCTAAAGAGGTCAAGTTGATTATTAGAACTTCCAGCCTTTGCTTTCTTTATCCTTTCCTCCCCTGGATTCCTTGATGCCAATAGAAAAGGACTGTATGCTTTTCCCATTTCAGGATACCCAGGGCCAGTGTCTTCTCTCTCTTCTCTCAAGACCTACTACCATTTATAAAAATGATCTTTCATGAATTATAACAAATACACCACACTAATGCAAGATCTTAATAATGGAGTGGTACACGGGAACTCTGTATATTATGCATGATTTGTCTGTAAACCAACAACTTTTAAAAGAAATTTAAAGAAAAAGACTCAAAGCTGAGAGAGGGCATACTGCTAGTCAGTCTCAATTTAGCATGACTTCATGCTCATTAGTTTTCTCTTCTAGGCAAGGGTACTTCTTTTGGCAGTCTTTGGTCTAAGTCTTATTTTTTAAGCCTTGGCTCTGTACTAGATAAAAGGTAGTGAGTAAACACTCATGCTTTGAAAACAGATTCACCCAGGTCCAAGTTCTGACTCCACCATTCAATAGCTCTGTGACCTTGAGTACATTATTCAATCTCTATAAACCATAAAATTGGGATAGTAATACCTACCTTCAGGATTGCTTGCTCATTCTACAGACATTATTGAGCACTGTGCCAGGTCCTGGAGATAGTGTTGTGAGGTTTAAATGAAATAGTACATGTAAAGTGCTTGGCACAGGACTTCGTAGACAATAAGGCTTGATAAGAGAGGAGTAATAAATCACAGGAGAAAAAGTTATTTCTCTCATAGGTATCACTGTGTGGGAGGCAGGGATGTGACATGTATTATGGAAAGGAAGAATCCTGAAATGGTCTTGTGTAATTGACCACCTCCTTCCCCTGACTGAAGTCAGCCCCAAATTTCACATAATAGTAATACCTAACATTTTTGAGCACTTAACACGCACTATGCCTATATTAACTCATGTATTCCTCAAAACAACCCCCTAAAATAGATCTTAATATATCATCATTTTATAGATGAAGAAAAAGAGGCCCAGAGAAGTTAAGTAACTTGCCTGAGACCCCACAGCTAATAACTGGTGGAGCTGGGGTCTGAACCCTATTAGGTTGACTCTGAAGCTTGTGGGCTCAGAGCGCAGGCGGCGTGAAGCTCGCCACCACTCTCAACCCACCACAGTGGATTTGCCTCTGATTTCTGCATCTCATTTCTACCTAGAGACTCCAGGAAAAGACACATTCAGGCAGGTGTTGGTTAGAAAGGCCGTAATGTTCTGGGGAGCCTATTCTGGTGTCCCCTGGTTCTTCTCAGGGATGTCTCACCGATCCCCACCAACTTTACCCCTTTCCTACTGAGTCTGACATGACCTAAGACCAAACCAGCTCATCCTGAAATGCAGCCATGGTGGAGCCAAGGAGAGGCGGCGTGGGCTGGGTGACCTCCTTGGGAGGGATTTGACTGCTCTTGCTGCTGTTTCAGCACAGCCTCGGCTCCTTCGCAGAGTCACGCTTCGGGGTCTGATGCATGGTCCACTCACTGCCTGAGATTTGCTTTAACATCCCCTGCAGGAGACATGCTCAGACTCGATGCCTATGCGGCCTGTGCAGTCAGACAGGGCCCCATGTTCAGAAGGACCAGGCTTGATTTAACGCTCTGCTGTCGCCATCCTGAAATTCTTAATAATTATGGAACAAGGGGCCCCTCAATTTCATTTTGCAGAGGGCCCTGCAAATTATGTAGCTGGTCCCGCTCAGAATCTACTAAGGTGCCAGGGCACAAGAAGCCTCCCCAGCAGGCAAATCTAAAGGAGACCTCCAGGGAGTGGGTAGGCGGGCCAGAGTTCTAGTTCAGGGTTAGCGTTCATGAAGTTGAAGCATTCTTGTGGGCCATAGGAAGCCAGAGAATGCATTCACACATATCTTTGGATGGTGCGAATTTAGAAGGTTAAAATCAGTGTCTTTAATCGCTTGCATAAATAAGCATGATACCCGATGGAGAAACATTAGAGATGAGGTGCAAGACTCCACTGGAGCAGAGAAGTGAACCTGGTTCTCCTGCTCCTGAAGGTCTTCCCTGCCTGCCTGACCCAAGCCTGGAATCCCATCCTCACAAAATCCTTCCCTTGGATCCTGCCAGTAAACCAGATCCCTGCCCAAATGCAAATATTGCTTTGACCTTCTCTAGGAGCTCACTGCCCTAGTTACTGCCCTATTTATACTCTTCTTTAGTCATTCAAGATTTCCAGCCTCTCCTTTCCAAATGGCCCTTTCCTGTCTGCCTTCAAATAGTCTGTGATCTCACCTGGACTCCTAGTCCTGCTACTCAGGCAGATTGCAACGTTGCATCCAAATTCCCCCTCATCCTCCCGCCCCCCCCGCCCCGTTGCCTAGCTGATGTCACCAGTTCCTCACTTCCGGTCCTTTCATTTTCCATCCTTCTGCTCTCTGGCTTCTATCCTCTCAACTCTATTAGAACTGCCATCCCAAAGGTCACCCATCAGTGGTTCCTAGTTTCATCATCCTTGATCTCCTGGGCCACATTATGACTTTCGTGGACCCAGGGCATTTTAGCCTTTGGGGACCCTTCCTCCATAAAAAAAAAAAAAAAAAATTAGAAGTTACATTTTATCAATGTGTTAATATAAAGAGAAATAGAAGCCAGATGGGATTGCATTCATTTTTTTCTTGTTATTTTAAAAGCTGGGGCAGGATAAAGCTGAGAAATGTCCCCCTTGAAATCTTTTCTCTATGGGTAACCATCTACCTTTTTTTTTTTTTTCTTTTCCTGAGTTTATTCTTTTTATTGGGAAAATACAGTTACTAAGAACATTTTAATGGAAATAAACCACTCCCATAATTCCATATCCTAACACAGCTTTCTTCATTTGTGTAGTGCACTTCCTTGTTGAGATGCAAAGCTGTTTTACACAGCTGACTAATGTCATGCTTATGCAGTTTGTATTATACTTTTTCCATTTAAAGTTATTTTATTGAAAACATTTTCCAAGTAAAAGTCTTCAAAACCATCAAGTTGACTTATGGTGATTGCCTTACTTTCCCCTCTTGTTGGTTTCCCATTCTTTTCTGACTCTACTTTCTTTGTTTTATTGCTTCCTTTTGTTTCTTCCATGGATTTTATCTGGTCCATCTGATCTTTCTCTATATCCTCCCCCCCCAGACAGTCTGATTCATTGCTTCAACTATCAGCTTTACAGTGCTATAGAAAATGGACTTGAAAGATGGTTCTTTCAAATGGCAATTAAAGTTCAATAATCTATGTATCCAACCTGTTCAAGTCCTTTGACACTGCATGGCTTGCATTTGAGAGTCAGCGAGGCTATAGGGCACTATATAGGGCAGGGTCTTGTTAAACTCTATTCTAGTAATAGGATCAGAATGTCAGAGCCTAAAAACGTGACATGAGGATGATCCAGTCCAACTTCATTATTTTACAGAAATGGAAATCAAAGCTCAAAGAGGTTAATAGATTCGATCATGGTTATAGAGCCAATGAGCAGCAATTTGAAGACACTTGGTTCTTTGACCCTAAATTGTGATGCTCAATAGCATGTTCTCTGAATTTGTTGGAGAAGTTTAGCTACATTGCTGTGCCATTAGGATGTGTGTTTATGTTCCAGAATTATACTTAAAATTATTTTGTTCCCCGTGTTATCTCAATAGTACCCTAATGGGAAGAAGAAAGTAAAACCTCACAACACAATTTGAGTTAAGCCCACACTTCGAAAATTATCTAATCCATTGTAGGAGAAGTGATTAAGTGACTCATGTTCTATACTTCATAACTTCACCTGTTCTCTTATGTTCACATTGTCTCCATGGTCTATTGATTCACTTATTTGCAAGGTTTCAATAGTCAGAGTCAATTGCTCTTACCTGTTCAAAGACATGGAGCAGATCAGTCTTTGTCCCAAAATAACCAGACTCACGCTGGTACTAGCAACCTACAGGCAACAAAAGCAGTCATTACCAAGATGATTCAATCTCCCCATTCTGGCCACAACTATTATTTCCTATAATGGAAACATCCTAAGACCCATCCTAAGAAACTATTATTTCCTATAATGGAAACATCCTAAGAAAACATAGTGTTCCCTACAATTTTATGAATTTTGAAATTGTTGCAAATGAGCTTGCAAGTCTTCAGAGTTATTTCAGAAATAACTCTGAAAATGCCATCTTTCAGGTAAAGAAACTAACTATAAAGATTTTTTTGTTTTGGAATCTCTTTAAAACATTTTTTCCTTTCCCCTAACCGCTTCTCTGTGTACTGTGTGTGTGTGTGTGTGTGTGTGTGTGTGTGAGAGAGAGAGAGAGAGAAAGAGAGGCGGGGATTTTGCTCAGGTTCATTGTTCTATCAGATTGCATTTGGCCTTCAATGCACTTGAGTTCTGCCTCGAGTGACTCATTTTGAGAAAAAGAGTAATTCAGCTCTCAGTGTAACTGAGGCAGTGGGAAGGGAGCATAGGAAGGGGAGAAGGATGGGAGAGACATCTTACAATGCATGGGGATATGCGCTCCCCATTCCCCCAGGCTCAACCCTGTCCTCCTCACTCTTCAATGATGTATCACCCCGAACCCTCCAAATGTTTAGAAGCTGCTGCTCAGCGGCCATAGCAGGAATGGGATTGGCACCCAAAGGTGCCCTCCTGGCTCTGTATACTTACAAAGTCCATGGAAACAATGGCTTCAGCAGTTGAGTTCTTGGATTGGGTGAACATCACGATGGAGGCAGGGATGTCCAGGGTGAAGTTATCCTTGAGTAAATTGACCACAGGAGGCTCTGTTGCCATGATCTGTACCATGAAGGGCTTGGACAAGATGTAGATCTCTGCAATCTGCCCACGTCAGGGAAAGAAAATGGAGAGCAGAAGTTGTGAGTTGAGGAGAAGTCACACATTTGGAGTAGGAGGCCTGTGGTGATTAAATCTTACATCATGGAAGATAAGAACTATTATTTTAGAGTTAGAATAGAAAAACTCCCTCTAATATCAATAACAACAATAATACACACAACCCCCCCACCCATAATAACATTGTGGCATTTATTAAACACATACTGTGTGCTGGGCATCGTGCCAGAACTTTATGCACTATCTCCATTTAAACTTCACAAAATTTCTCTGAGAAAAGTTCTAACAGAGTGACCATTTTACAGCCAAAGAAAGTGAGTCTTAGGGAGGTTAAGCCATTTTTTTTTTTTCAAGGTTCCAGGTGACCAAGTTGTAGACCTGGGATTCAAATCCAGGTCTGTCTGACTTGAGAGCCCTGCTCTAAAACCAGGATGCTCTGTGAACATCTTCCTGTCCTCAAAGGCAGAATCTGTGTCTCCTTGGAACATTCTGTTCAATAGTTAGTGTGCTATGAAGGCATAATATTGAGTTGCTTTAATAAAGTCACAGCTGTGGGTACTATTCCTCCATTTCTCCTTTAAGAAGCTTATGGAAGTCCAGACGATTTATTTTGAGAACTTACAACACTTTTACTGGTAACTTGGATGGTTTAGTAAATATTTGTTGATATTTGATTAAAAGAAAAAAAACTGTTAAAAATGTAAAAATGAGCTTGCAAGTCTTCTAGAAGTAACTGTAATGCAACCAAATGCACTCTCAAGGAAGCAAATCCCGAGCACTCACCCGAGAGAGCACACTGCCAACTCCTGGAGAGTTTTGAGCTAAATGACTGGAAAGCTGAAAAACAAAGACCACTAAGTCAGTGTAAGTTTTTTTTTTTTTTAATTGGGTTGTCTTTTTAGGGGAAACATAGTGTTCCTTAAAATTTTATGAATTTTGAAATTGTTGCATCTTAAAATGTTTAGTATTTGAAGGTGACCTACTATAGGAAATCTGAGGCTCAGAGAAGTAAAGTGACTTGCCCAAGGACACACAGGAAGGCATTTACATTCCTTTTGAGTAAGTGCCTTTTGACCTTGGGAACACAGTACAATACTGTATATGAATGACCCATGTGTAAATATTCTACAGTCATTAACAATGATTCTCATATTATTGTACTCATTTTCAGCGATTACTGAGACACGGGATCCTTAAGTAATTTACCTTCAAAGATGCATGGTTTTTAAGTCTGAAGCTAGAGGTATCTAACTCTCAGTGCTGTAAGGTAGCTGGTACTACCACTCTCAGCATTGGGACATAAGATTTATAACTAACAGAACCATAAGGGTTGCTCAATGAATGTTGCTGGTTGACCAGATGGAGAGAGTGTTCTTTACAAAAGGGAGGCACACAGCACAGTAAATCAATGAGTATCTGTATTATCACCAGTCATTGTAGATAAATCAGTTGAAATTGCCAACAGGAGATATCTTTCCATTGTCATAACATGAGGAATAATAATGATGATGATGATAAAGCAGCACTTATATAGTACTTTCTATTTTCCAGGCATTGGTCTGAATACTTTACATCCCCATATCAAATCTATGAGAGTGAAACCATTATTATCTCCATTTTCCAAATGAGGAAACTGTGGCACAGAGAAGTTAAATAAGTTGAAACTGCCCAAGGTCACAGGTATAATAAGTGGTGGAGGAGGTATCTTGCCATTATTTAAGGTCAATCTAGAACAGTAGGTGGACATCATTAAAAAAAACTGAAATGAGCAGAACTAGAAACCTGACAATTCCCCAACTAATAAAAATGTTCACTCTCCAATTCTTTCATTCATTGTCTTACTAGGAGTAGAAGTTGTGACATAAACATCCCATTATGGGATCCTTATGAAACGATGACTTGATGATGACAATCGTCATCTCCCGTTAACTCTACTCACCTCTTTTGTGGAGATAGTGACATTGAAAGCCCCGGCTGTGAAATAAGCAAAGGACGCGGATTTTAAGAAATATTCAGAGATTCCAATGTAGAGCATAGAGTCTGTGTATTCCGGGAGCACGAAAGGGACTGGTGAGAAGGGGGGGTTGGTGAGGTTATCCAGTGGGTAGAGGGTGCCCTGTGGGAAGACAGAGAGAAAGACTAGTCAGGTGAAAGCCTGAATGTGTGTGACTGAAGAAGGTGGACACCCTCTCAAGTCGGAATAAGGAAAACTCTGGAAACTCCGCAGGGATGAAAAAAAACACTACAGGCTTCTGACACCTTGACCAGTAACTATGTTTAAAAGCTCTGATGGCTTCTTGGGCATATTTGGGCCTGTGTGTTCATCCTGGGGTGTAACCGGGTGAAGCTGCTTGCTGGAGGTTTCTCAGAGAAAGGTGCATTTATCTGCAGGGGACCAGTTCTGAACAGCTCTTGAGGTGCTGTGTGGAGAAGTCAAACCCTTGACCTTTAAAGCTGTGACTGCAAAGCACTTTGGAGAATCATAAGATCTAGAAGGACCCAGGGCTCCAAATGGTTGAAAGCATTTCTGTGATGTTCTTAATTAGTGCTGCCCTCATTAGTTAAAAGGTTTACTTGTAAAATGTTGACACGTGTAATGTTTAACAGATTTGAATGACTCCGAATAAGTGAACTATAAGTCAATATGCTTTTTTTAAAAAACAAAACAAAACAAAACAATGACATTAGCCTTGGGAGCAAGACTAAACATAACCATAATTTATCACTTTGCCAGAATTTGCCAACACCATTTTCATGTGCTAATGGCCCTGACAGAGGTCAGCAGCACTCAGTTAAATCAACTAACCTAAGAGTTAATGACAGAAGTATCAACATACTGTGTTAACTTCTAAACAATGCAGGCCACTCTACTTGCTGTCTTCTGGCCTCAAACCTCCTCCCAGAAGCATCATGATACTTCTGAGGAAGGCAGACGTACATTGTGCATTCAGAACAATCATTTACCAATCAAGAGAATATTTAAGAGTCTTTTGAGAGAGCATAAACATGAGGGAATTGCTCGAAAGGAAATTAAATGATTTGAAAAGCATGCATGCATATTTCCTTCTGTACATAATATTTGTTTCCCAAATACTGGATTTTGGTAGTGAGGATGAGGAGTCTGATGACGATAAAGTTACCTTCAAATTCAGGTCAACATAGTCCTCATGAATATCCGGAGAATCAATCAGGGAATAATCCAGCACAGTATAGTTGTCAATCTTGGTTAAAACTAAATAACCAATAGAGAGGAAAGGAAAGCCACGTTCATTAAAAGTGTAATGGAATATGTGAATGTCTATCCAGAACATCTAATTTTGAATTATCTGCATAAAATCTCAATTCTCCTATTTCATAAGTAATAGATTCTCACCTTTGAAAACCCAGGAAAAATAGATAAGGCAAAAAAGGAAAGTAAAAATCTGTCTCAATTACTTTACCCTAGAGAAGCATCATTCAAACTCTTTTAGCAGCACAAACATACTCACACACCCAATACATACATGGTTCTTTTTAAACAAAAATTAACACAAAGAAACGAAAGTCCCTTACCAATATTAAGTGATATATATTGGGTTGGTATAAAGACAGACTTTCGAGTTGTAGGTTATAGATTTGTAGGTAATTAGAGCTTTTCTTAATTTACAATCAATATGTATTATTGTTGCAATTAGAAATAGTTTTTAAAAAGAGATACTGCGTGTATGTGTTTGAGAGAGAGAGAACCACTAAATTGGAGAGGCCAAGGAAGTTCTCATGTGCAGTGATATTAATTCAAGTAATTTCTTGTATTCTCAATTTCAGAGCAAAGCAGATGGCAAGGGGACCAGGAAACAGTGGGTGGAATTCTCTGGAAGCATGGAAGCCTGAATTCAGGGCCTGAGATAGGTTGTTTGTGCAGTGGTGCAGCACTTGGATTTCTGACTTGGCCTGGGAGAGCTGCTTTCCTGATCACAACCATGTTCTTCTGTGAGATGATGACTTCCTCCCTGCTCTAGAGGAAGGTACCAAGTATCACATCTTCTCTTCTTGTATGTCATGTTTGGTTTATTCAATTTGACGGAGATGAGGAGCAAGAAGAGATGAAGTGATTGCCAAGCTAAGGAATATTACCTTTTTTTTTTTTTTAATCTTCATTTTATTGAGATATATTCACATACCACGCAGTCATACAAAACAAATCGTACATTCGATTGTTCACAGTACCATTACATAGTTGTACATTCATCACCTAAATCAATCCCTGACACCTTCATTAGCACACACACAAAAATAACAAGAATAATAATTAGAGTGAAAAAGAGCAATTGAAGTAAAAAAGAACACTGGGTACCTTTGTCTGTTTGTTTCCTTCCCCTATTTTTCTACTCATCCATCCATAAACTAGACAAAGTGGAGTGTGGTCCTTATGGCTTTCCCAATCCCATTGTCACCCCTCATAAGCTACATTTTTATACAACTGTCTTCGAGATTCATGGGTTCTGGATTGTAGTTTGATAGTTTCAGGTATCCACCACCAGCTACCCCAATTCTTTAGAACCCAAAAAGGGTTGTCTAAAGTGTGCGTAAGAGTGCCCACCAGAGTGACCTCTCGGCTCCTTTTGGAATCTCTCTGCCACTGAAGCTTATTTCATTTCCTTTCACATCCCCCTTTTGGTCAAGAAGATGTTCTCCGTCCCACGATGCCGGGTCTACATTCCTCCCTGGGAGTCACAGGGAATATTACCTTTTATTGCCGTAGTTTTAAAAGTGTTTTCAAATTCACAGTCTCAGTGGACCCTCATCACCACTCGGTGAGGGAAGCAAGGCAGTATCCATTTCAGAGACAAGTTAGGACATGGGAATCAAACTCTTGTCCACTTCTTTCCTCACCACATCTTTTTTCTCTTTCCCTTCCTCCCCAATCCATTCATTTGCTTTTGTCCACTGCAGCCATTCATCAATCCATCTGGTCCATCTTTCCGTCCATCCATCAAGCCACTAGTTAGGGAACCTAGTGGGGCTAGTCACTGTTCCTGGTGCTGGGGACACTGAGATGTGTCACACAGAGTTCCTGCCCTCAAGGAACACACAGTGTGGTGGAAGAGACAGACATAAGAACATGAAATTACAGTGCAGCATAGTTTGAGCAGATCTAAAGCTGAGCTCCTGATGGTCCTACTCCTATCCTATTCTTCTTACCATCTTCTCCATCTCTGTAAATGATAATTCCATTCTTCCAATTTTCTTCTTGCTTAGAGTCAAACGACTCCTCAACTCCCTTCACAACCCACCTTCAATCTGTCAGCAAACGCCACTATCTCTATTTTCAGAGTCTATCCAGAATCTGAACATTTCTTGCCATCTTCATCACCCTACCCCAGGCCAGCCCCAATCCTTGCTCATATGGACGACTGCAGTCACACCTTAAGTGGGCTCTCTGAGTCCACTTTTGCTCCCTTCCCTTCCTTTCTTTTATTAACACAGAAGCCAGACTGATCTTGTTAAAATGTAAGTCAGATCACTTAAGGCCTTGTTCAGAACTCCCCAAAGGCTCCCAACTTACTCAGACTAAGCTAGCCTTCGCAATATCCTACAGAGCCCTGAAGATCAGCCCTCTTTCCCATCCCTCTCTGACCTCATCTTCAGCTACTTTCCCCCTTACTCCCTCTGCTCCCACTACGGGCCTCCTCACAGTTCCCCACACACTTGGCAGGCTCTGGCTTCAGGGCCTTTGTGCTGGTGGTTTCCTCCTCCTGGAATGTTCTTCATCTCACTCCCTACTTCCTTTACATTCTTACTCCAAGGTCACCTGCTCGCTGGTGCCTTTCCCTGCCATACTATATAAAATGGAAATTCCTCTCCAGCTCTTTCCTGGCTTTATTTTTCTTCTTAGCATTTATTACTACCACACAGTAGATTTTGCTTACTTACCTTGCTCATTGCCTGTCTCTTCTCACTAGTCCCATGAGGGCAGGGATTTTTGTCTCCTAGGTTTACTGCTGCATCCCCATCACCAAGAACAGTGCCCAACCTGTTACAGATGCTCTGTGCATGAATGGATGGAGTGCAAAGAGAGACATTTGTGCAAAGTAACATGTGAGCATGGATGAGGCATAACGTTGGAGTGTAGGTTGTCAGGTAAGATTTCTTGGAAGATTCTATGCCTGAGCTGAATCTTAAAAGATAAAGAGGAGTGAAAGGGAAAAGGGAAGACTTGAGGGATAGAGAGCAAGGGATTATATCCCACAGGGCTTAGCACAGAGCTGACACAGAAATAGGCATTCAATAAATATCCCTTAAATGAGTAAATGAATGGAGGGGAGACAAAGTTTTTCCAGCCAGAGAGAACAGTGTGACCAAGGGCAATGGGTGTGGGGAAGCAGTAGAGGCAGTTTGATTGCTGGAGCAGAGAAAGGCACAAGATGAAGCAGAGAGAGAGGTAAGCAGAGGCCAGAGTATGGCGAGTCTTGTAGTCCGTGTTCAGGCATTTGGACTTGAACCTGCAGGGCAATGAGGAGCCACTGCAGGGGACAGAGCAGGGGAATAACTCAGTCAGATTGGCTTGAATCATACCAAAGAGGATGAATTTCACATCAGAGCTGAGATGAAAGCCCAGGAAGGTTTTATTCCCCGACCTGCATGTAGTCCCCTGGAGCAATCCCCTCCTGCAGCAGTCAAGTTGGTTAGCAGTCAATGAGAGCATGTCCTATACAGAGGCATGTTCCCCAGACATTTTCCTGCACTCCAATTTGCAGAGGGTAAAGCAGAATGAAGAGGTGGAGCTACACTGCATTGAAAAGAAAACCTGGAGAGCACTGGAGAACCATCCAGTAGGGACAGTTTTAAGACTTACCCTCCAGCATGCTGAGATTGGCATTTAGTGTTCTGACTTCATTCATGATAATGGGACAGAGCTGGCCACAAAAGAAATCAGAAGTTGCAGGTTATTTTATTGAACCCAAAATCCCTATATATGGGCCTAGACCCTGAAAACAACAGTCATCTGGTTAGGAGTCTGCCTTCTTTTGGTCACTAAGAACTTCTCTTAAATTAGTTGACACCTATGGACCTTAAATTACTGATGTATGGGCTGTAGGTCACTGAATGCTGGCTAAACGTCATAGCATCTGGGACCACACCCAGCTAGCCTCATAAAAGAGCGAGCCCTTTGCTTTCTCTCTGTGACATGACAGGACATGTGCCCCAGTCCGTCTACTGCTGCCAGACCTGAGGAACCTGCTACTGGCTGTCCCTTTCCTAACTGCCGGGGATGTTGCCCACCTCTCGGCTCCTCTGCCTGCAGCTCCACACTAGCCTGGAGAATTCAGTTTCTCCTGGTCTAGTTTGAGAGTCCATTAGACAAGAGAAAGAAAGAAAAAAAAAAAGGAACCACTTTGTAGCTTCTCTTTTGAATGTGCAAATAAGTCTTGATCAGACTCCAGCACCCCTTTAGGAAAGGGGCAAGACCATCCACAGGGATGCACCTGCCATGTGCAGGGTGTGGCACCAGGCACTGTGGTGAGCAGGGACTCAGGACCCTGGCTGCCTGGGGTTTACTCCCTTGGCAAGTTATTTGCACTCTCTGTCCTTACTTTCCTCATTTGCAATATGCTTGTTGTGAATAGAAATTGAGGAAATCCATGTAAAAGTGCATAGCAATCATTAGAAAATGTTAGCTATTATTTTAACCTCATTTCATCCTCATTAGAGCCTTGAGAAGTAGATACTACCTTCTCCTATTTTACATATGAGAAAAATGAAGTTTAGAAAAGGTAAGTGAGTTGCCAAGAGTTACACAGCTAAGATTTGAATCTGCTCTAACACAGCCGGACAGCTGTGGTCTGAGCATTCTTTTCTGCTTGCCAGTGGCACAGAGAGAATCCTAGAAGCCAAGCATCTGTTATCTCTAAGTCATGTATAAATTCCAGGTAAACTTAGCTGTTGGTTTCTGCAGCATAATTTATTCTGCATTGGCTTCCTATCAGAGGCCAAAGAGCCACGCCTCCTTTCCAACAAATGACTGTGTTGGCGTCCTTGTTTCCCAGGAAGTCTTTAATATGCACATTTACTAACACTCAGCACCTAACAGGTAAGGATAGAGAATGACCGTGATGCTTTAGAGTACCCTTACTAGCTATGCAAACTCCTTGGACAAGCTGCTTAGTATTTTTGAGTGTTGATTTCTTTGCTGACATTCATTAAACACCTACTGTCTGTCGAGCACTGAGCTGAGCACTAGGGAGATGGACATGGTCAGACACTATCCTTGCCCTTCTTTTCCAGTCCTCCTCATCCTGGTTCTTGTCCCCCCTAAAAAATGGCTAAAGGGTTCAGGGCAGGTATGGCAAGGATCAAAAAGAGGGCATCGAGCCAATTGCATCTTTCTGCTTCCTCAACCACTGACTTCTAGAGTTGGGATATTTACGGCTTTGGAAGGCATCTTATATCGTGTCTATTCGCTGAAATATCCTTCCTTCTTCCCTACTCCAAACCTATCCAAACCCTCTATCTACATATTGAGGCTCAGTTCAAGCCCCAAATCCTCTAAAAAATAGACCAGGATACCTCCGGGTCCTTTTTCTTTAGTTTTTCCATTTCTCTGAACAATCTAATGATCGTGTCAACTTGTACTAATTCAGTTATTGTTTCACAAGCATGACATTATTTTTACTAAATAGATGATAGATTTATTCCTCCTTTATATGCCCAACAGAACTTACCTCCATGCTGGGCACACAGTAGGTACACAAGAAACACATTGTTATTCATTGCTTTCCCACCCTTTAGTGAGCAACTTGAGGGAGGGAAGGTTGTTTCATGTCTGCATCCCCAGCTCCGACCCCCTGTTTGGCACAAAGTGGGCACTTGAGAAACTGATTTAAGTTGCAAAGAATATGTATGCGTGAAAATGCCTAGGATGGTGCCTAGAATGCAGTAGGTACTCAATAAAGGTTCATTGACTAGGAATTGATTAAGATTGGCAGAACTGCTGCCGATGGCATTTTACCGTGGTTGTCTAACCTCTAAAGACTTACCATTTCGTTTAAGTGCTTCAAAATGGGTTTCTCTATGGGCTCAGCAAAGGTGTTATACAGGACACTAGGAGGAAGAGGAAGGAAAAGGAGCTTACTCCAGGACCATCACCTGCTGGTTTTGAGCCTCTGCCTAGCACCTGCCCGAGAATCCAGCCCCAGACTAGCCGTTGCCCACCAGGGTGCTCTCACACACCTGAGTTCTCCAGAAAATGAGACGTGGGCATGGCTCACTTGGGCGTAGCAGTCTTGGAGCTTCAGGGTCGGGTGACCAAAGTCATTTCGGGACAGGATAATGATACCGGTGAAGAAAGCCCCAGAGAGAAACAGATCAGCTCCTCCTGCGTCTTGGCTGTACAGAGGAAAGGTGCGAGGTTAGGTAAGCCTGGGCAGGGAGTGGAGATGAATCTCGTTTCTTCGATTATCCACAGAATCTAAGCTCCCTGATGGCAGGGACTTTGTCATGTTCACCTTTGGGTTCCTGGTACCTACCACGTGGTGTGGCTCTGGGTAGGCAATGAATGGTTACCGAAAAAATGGAGTAAAGAATATGTGAATGATGACAGCTTTAGGGACTCTTGTATCATTATTTCATTTGAGTTTTCTGAGCACCATTCATATACAAGCCTTGTTTGGAGAGACAATATGGGGAGCAAAGTTGGCAGCATCTTATTTGGCAGGGTGGTGGGGTGGTGGTGGTTTGCATAACTCCTAGATGAAGAAAGTGACATTTAGATGACTTCCGTGAACTCTTTAAGGGAATGGATTGTGTGTCATTCATCTCCATGACCCTGGGACTTAGCAAGTGGCCCAACTCAGAATATACCCTCAATAGATGGTTGATAAGTTGGCGAATAGATGAATGGATGAATCAACACATTAATACATGTTTATGGGAGAAAATATCATTTCTCTACTGTATACAAGACTGGAGTTCTTGAGACAGGGATAAATGGTACAGAGTAGGCACTCAATAAATGGTTGTTGGATGACCAAGTGGATGAATGAATGTGTTAATCTGGGGCATGAACCAAGGCAGACATAAACATTTTAGCCAGAATAGTGACTTGCACATAGTAGGTGGTCAGTAAGCACTCCTTGAATTTGACCCCTTTCTTCTATATGAAGGTACAAAAGGTCTTTAGGTAGGGGGGAAATGAAGCTCAAACTGACTGCCATCCTCAACCTCCTTGGGTTGTAGGAAGGCTCTATTTTCCACAAATTGCCCCTATAGATTGGGAAGTATATTGAATGGCTCAAGATGATGCAGTAATTCGTTGCTGGATCTCAAATGTTGAGCACATGTCTGTTCCTTTGACAGTCAGGGACTTCTAGCTCTTAGGGAATTGTAAATGACAATTTGATCCATTGCTTTGCCTTTATGGGAAGGATGTTGTTCACAGCCCCAACCTGCCCACTGCCCCCCACCCCCAGAGCAGAGATATCCTGATTTAAATCTCTCCTGGGGAAAAATGCTCTTGAGAAAGCCTGTTTGTGACTGAAAGGAAGAAGCCCTACATCAGAAACATCGGCACAATTATGTATTTTTCCGCTTTTGCTCCTTTTCCCCTAGAACAGCAGCAGATGTTTCAGTGGACTACTCACAAAAGCAGAGACCTGATTTCCCAGTCCGTGCTGATGTTCGCAGTGCCATGGTTGGTCAGCACTTTGATTCCCACTCCGGGCACAAAGGCTAATGATGTATTTGGAAATGAAAAGGCATTGATTTTTATGCTGTAAAACAAGAAAACAGAGGCATTAGTGCAACTCTTCTAGCACATCTCTAAGTAAAGCAAAACTGGAAATGTGGTCATAGAACCCCCAAGGGGCAACTGTGGATTCCTGCAGGGGAAGGAACCGCATGTGTGCAGTGCTGCCTCTGTGTACTACTTCTAACTCCCCTCCAAATTTCATGTCTATTTGAAGGGGGGACATGAGCAAGCTTAGAAACAAATTCTCAAATAATCAAATAATCCAGTTCTTTAAGACAAAAAGAGGTACACAATATTGTTATCATTATTTTTTCCTTTAGTTGTTCCAGTGTTTCTCACTGGAGGTGACACTGGTATTTTGGATGGGACAACTATTTTTGTAGAGTACGGTCCTACACATGGCCGGACATTTGGCAGATATGCCAACTAAATGCCAGTTATGTCTCTCCTCCACAGTCATTGGAACAACCAAAAATATGCCATACTCCTGTCTCCCACTGCCAGCTAAGTGGACACTATCTTCCCTCGATGAGAAACGTATTTTAAAGAGTTAGCTTCCCCTAGGATTCTCTGGGCTGTCAAACAAGTAACTAGGAGATGAAGGGTTGCATGTAATCCACCTAGATAGATGGCCACGTGCATTATGATCAAGTATTAACACGTGTTGAGTGATTACTATCTACCAAAGTGCTGCTGCAGTAAGCACATCACATCCATTTGCTCATGGTAACCTGTGTAACAACCCTGTGAGTTAGCTTTTGCCAACTCCTATTCAGAGATGAGAAGATAAGAAACTTGACTGAGGTCACACAAAAGTTGTAGAACCGGACCTAGAACCTCCTGTTCCTGTCTGTCTCCAGCCTTGCTCTTAACCTCCAGGCTGTGCCACTTCACGTACTGGACAAAGAGCACTGGGCTTGGAGCCAAGTTTTATACCAGCTGTGCAACCTTGGGCAAAGCACATCACCCCTTTCAGCTAATCACCCAAAAGAAGGATTACTCACGGGTACACCAGGAAGATACAATGAGATCATCTGTGTACAAGTTCTGCACAGGAGAAAGGCATTGTTATGAACTAAGGAAACTTTTAAAACATAAATGTGATAGCTGATAAGAAATGACTGTCTATCATTTCAACTTGCACGCATCCTTTCCTACCTATTCTTTGTCTCATGTCCTGAATCCCACAATAGGAAGAGGATGGCAGAGATTCATTTAATATCTCTTGGGGATATTTTCATTTTGACACCTGTAGATCTAACTCACTCTTTATAACTGCTTCAGAGGATTCCAAGCTGTGGATATGCCATTTTAATAATCATTCTCTTGTTAATGGACATCTGGGTTGTTTCCAGTATTTCTGTACTATAAACAACGGCACAGTGAACATCCTCGTGCACGCTGTTTGTGTGCATGATTTCTCTAAGGAAGAGGCTGAGAAATGAATTCTTGGGTCCAAGAGCATGCATATTTAAAAAAAAGATACTTGTAAATCAGCACTTCTAAAACAGCACTATCCAATAGAAATATGAGAGCCACATATATAATTCAAAATTTTCTAGTAGTTACTTTTAAAAATGGCAAAATTAATTTTATTAATATTCGAATTTAACCCAATATATCCAAAATATTATCATTTCAACATATAATCAATAAAATTATTACTGAGATATTTTATTTTTTCCAAAATAAGTCTTCAAAATTTGATTTGTATTTTACACTCTTGATACAACTCAATTTGGACATTAAGCTTTCATCAGAAAAACTTGATCTATATTTAGATTTTATAAAAATTTGCAGTTGAAAGAAATAAATCCACACTCCCAAATTATTTCAAACATATTTTAAAGGCTTCCAATTACTGAATCGAGTGTCAGTCTCTAAATTAAAATTAATTAAAGTTAAATAAATTAAAAATTCAGTTCTTCCATTGCCCTAGTCACATTTCAAGTGTTAGCCGCATGTGGCTAACGGCTACTGTTGGGAGAGCAAAGGTCTAAAATTATTGTACCGGTTCATCTCTCCCCAGCAGCATGTCAGGAGAGTACCCGTTCCTCCTTCTCTTTACCTGCAGTTAATAATGTACAACTCACCCTGTTTTGTTTTGTTTTTTTCCTGCTGTGGCATTATCATTACTGTAATTAAATATCTGTTTTTATAAATATATATTTAATATCCAGCTCTCCACTGTTCACTAAATGCAAGGGATATGTGTGTATTGTTCACTACAATACCCTCTATGCCTAGAACACAGCCTGGCACAATAGTATGTGATCAGTAAGTACTTGTTGAACATATACTCTTAATACAGGTGAGGGCAGCCTCCAAGGGCTTTCCCTAGATCACCCACCAAAAAAACTCTTGGTTGTACAGAACCTTAACTTGACATCAGGAAAATTATTACTCCAAGTTGGAGTGGCAGGGAATTATCACTGGATTGGTAAAGCGTTGGGGCAAATTGTGAATCATGGTCACAGAATCCTTAAAACAGCTCGACCCTCCCCTAATCTACAAAGTTGTGGTTTGGGAAGAGGACATTCTTTCTCTGCACTGTCTTCGGGGCTCTTGTTGGTAACTAGGACAGAGGCTGCCAGTTGTGGTTTGAACATCCATTTCTCTTTTTCTAAACCACCCATGAATTTCTTGGCAATGACAAAGTTGTCCGGCTGGAAAACTAATTTCCCAGTCTCCCTTGCAAATAAGTGTGGCCCTATGACTAAGTTCTGTCCATTTTTATGTAGGCAGATTATTATGTTGGAGCTTCAGGGAAAAAGAAACTCATTAAAGAGGAGACTGACTCAACTTGTAAGAGCCCCTTTACTCTTGCTTCTTCCTCCTTCCTACTACCTGAAACATGGATTTGCTGTCTGGTGATGGAGTGACCATATTGGACCATGAGGCAACCTTGAGGACAGAAGTCAGCGCTAAGGATGGTTGAACAGAACAAGACAAGGGGGCTGGATTCCGATGAAATTGTGGGGCTTCCATAGGATCCCTGGACTGCTTCCTTTGAACTTCTTATATGTGAGAGAAAACTGAACACTTATTATATCAAAACCACTGTAATTTGTCTTTCCTGTTATATTCAATGGAACTTTATTACTAATTGATATAATATCAAAGCTCTGGGCTACGACGTAAAGCAAGGATCTGACTCCCTGGGGGTAATTCCATTATTCTTGTGATGATGTCCTTATGTTATCACTATGGATATCAACTAACATTTGCACAGCAATTTCGATTTTATAAAGTGTCTTCACATTTGTTAATTCATTTTGTTTTTACTGTATTGCTGTTTACTAATTTTTATATTTGATTTTATTACTCTAACATGGTAGAAAAGATTATAACCATCAGCGGAATTCTTCTTGGGAATAGAACTTTATTGGTTGGGAAATTACCTTGAAAAGCATTTAGGGTAGAAAGGAAGATACTCATGTTGCTCAGGAGTGGGTGGAAAGGCTTTGCATGAGACCAGGGAGAGGGATTTTTGTTGCTCCAGAGAGTGAGAGGGAAAATATGAGAGACAAAAGTGAGGGGAGCCTAGCCAGCAAGAGGGCAGAGCGCCATGCACCCTGTGATCCTATGATCTCTGAAATGTGTACTAATCTTTACTAAAAGTAAGAAAAATTGATGAGAGTAGATCTCTTTTTGAGACTGTGATTGATTCTGAATCTGGGTTTATAGGGGTGGAGGGGAGTGGGCTGGGGATGAAATAAACAAGGATTTCAAGGGGCAGGGTGGCCCCACTGACTTCTGTGTTGAGTTAGAATTCTCATTTTAGAGGTGAGGACATTGAGGCTCAGAACATGTATGCCAGGAGCACGCGGTGAGTGAGTAGAAGATGTGGTTTGATCCAGGTGTCTGGACCCAAATGCCACACTCTTTTTCAACCCCATGGTTGAGGAGCTTGGTTTTTTTTTTTTTTTTTTTTTTTTTTTTTATGTCAGTCAGCTGACAAGTCTCTTACCAAAGGTTAATTGATATCCTACTGGTAGAATGTCGTGCCATATCCATGTCCCTGAGATCTTAAAGATTAATTTTACTGCTAGAAAGGCTCTTCTTTTTTACTTACTTTGAGAAATTGTAGTCCACATAATCAACTTTCAGAAATTTGAGAGACTCAGAACCTTTCAAATCTGGAATGTCCCTTTCCTTTAACATTTGCTCAATTGTCTCCATTCCAGCTTGAACGCCTGCAAAGACAACAAAGATGGAGTCTCTTCATCATAACAAAGACGATAATGGTGTGATATTATTAACCACACAAGTGCAATTTACTGAGTCGGGCATGTTCTTAGATACTTAGAAAACCCCAATCCTGCAAAGTGGGTCTCAGTTGTCCCTGTTTCACAGATGAAAAAACTCCTCCTCAGGGAGGCTAAGTAACTCATCCAAGACCATCATGAGAAGTTTTCATTATGTGGCCAGGGCTAAAGAACTTTATCTAAGAGAATGTGATAAGAAAAGCACAAAATATTCCAAGGATACAATTGTGTTTTCATCATCCACATTTACACACGAGGAAAATGAGCCTCAGAGAGTGTAATTCTTAGCAGACACACAACCAAGAAATGGGATGGCCAATAGTCAAAGCTGGGCAATTTAGCTCCAGAATCTGTGCACTCTGGACACTTCCAGAAAGTTATTCCAATATCTCCTTTCCTTCTGAATTCTTTAAGCTCAGGGATTTCTGGCCTGATGTCCACGGGTGCTAGTGAACTCTTGAGAGCCCTGAAATTCTAAATAAAGACTGTGAGTGGTTGTTTGTGTGGGGTTGAGGGTTGGGGGTGGGGGGTTCTGCATGCATACGGGTCTCATTTTTCATGGAGAGAGGCTCCACATTTTCATTGGATTCTCAAAGAATCCCAGCACTTCACAAAGTTTAAGAACCACTGCTTTTGTTTAATCCTAGGACAGCCCATCAGCTTCTTTATATTGTAGCAACACAGAACACATTTCACTGAAGTCATAGGGGAAAAGAGCCTTCTCCTACATTAAAGAGTTTATTAAGAGTGATTTAGAGCTTGGAAAGAGTAATGAAGGCTGATCTTTTAAGATCAACCTTCTTGAGGAGGAAATATTGCCTTCGACCCCTTGCTTTGCAGCTGAAGCTCATTTCCATTTATTCTATCCTTGCTGGCAATGAAGAATAGCAGATTTTATCCTCTCTAATGCCATGGATAGAGGATAAAGTAGAACCAAGGCACTATCAGATGGTTCAGATTCAAATCTCAGCATTGTCACTTACTAGCCTGTGTGACTCTGCAAGTTATGTAACCTCTGTGTCCCCCATTTCCTTATCTGTAATATGGAGATGGTGATATCTGTGGAGGGGTCTTTTCACACATCTGAAAATAACAGTATTGCTACACCCTAACCTAAGTGCTTTATTTGTGTTCCTTCCTTCATTCCCATGGGTAGGTGCCACCATTACTATCTCCATTTTAATAAATATCTTGCAGGTACTACTGATAATAGCCACATCAAATCTTTTTCTGCTGGGGACATCAATAATTGATGAAATAAAAATAATCACAGCTAATTTGTATTGAGCATCTGTGTGTGCCAGGGCTGTCTACATATGTTCTCTCTTCTGATCCTCACAGCAATTCAATGAAAGAGCTATTATTTTCCCTATTTCACACAGGAGCAGTTGAGTCTCAGAGAGGTTCACCAACTTGCCCAAGAGCCCATAGCTGGTGAACATCTTTATCCAGGGCTTGGAGGGCTGGGGAGCAGGCAGAGCAGAGGGGTTGGGATCAGGCAGAGCAGACCTGCAGTCCTGTCTTGTCTTGGCTCCTTTCTGGTGTGTGACTTGGGAAATTTAGCTCAGCCCCTCCAAGACTCAGATTCCTCCTCTGTAAAATGACAGCACTTTCTGTGTAGTGTTGTTGTTGGAATTAAATCAACATAGGGCCCAGAAAACACATACCATGAGGCCTGGCCATAGTGGATGTTCAAGAAATGGTCCTGACTTCAAAACCTGTCCTCCATCACCCCATGAGATTTTTACACAGATTATCTCATTTGATCCTCACATCAATACTAGACATAGGCTACATTATTATCCTCATTCCCCTTTTCCAGATGAGGAAACTGACCTGCCCAAGGTCTTAAAACTAGAAAAAGGGGCAGAATTGAGATTCCCATCCACGTGTACTGGCTTCAGAACCGTTATTTAAACAGCTCTGCTATAAAGGGTGAAATAAACTGCTTCCTTAATTCTTAATGTTACAAAATATCTATTTCTGATATGTATTTCTTTGCATGTCAATGCAGTAACAAGATACATACACACACACACACATATTCCTGATATAGGTATGGTAAATGTAGAAAAACACTTCATAGGTACATAACAAATGTGCAAAATGGATCAATTTTATATTCCTTGTGCTAGATGAGGAACTGGGGAAAAGAAAAAGAGTTGTCCAAAGACTGAACTAATTAACTTCCTTCCACCCTCTCTTTCTCTATTTCTTTTCTGGTGTAGCAGGAGAAGAATTTCTTGGTCAGACATGCTTAACTATTAATTGGTTAGGCTAGTAGTGCTTGGGTTGATTGTTTTAGTTAAGGAGGGTTGGGAAGGATCTGTCAACCTACATTCAGCAAATCTTAGGAAAAAAAATTGCAGGAGAAAGACAGGCCCAGGTACCTTGATTTTGCAGTTCGTTTTCTCTCCACAAGCCATCCCCCGCCTTCCAACTTAGCACAAGCAAAATCACATTCAAACATTTTTCCATCCCCTGTGTTTATAAATATCCTCTAAAGGAGTGGTTCTTGATATTTTAGTGTCTCAGACTCCTTTGTTCATCTAATAAATGTTATGGAGACTCTCAAGAAAAACGCACAAGCATCATCTACATTAAATTTCAAACACAATTTTAGGGGACTCTAAACCTCTTTCAAAATCATGTCCTTTCTGAAGCTCTAAGGTGTTACTTTTACTCTCAAATCTCTTTTCCTCTATTCTACAAGGCATTGTTTTTTAGAACTCCAAGATGTTCATTGTGTATGTGTGTGGGAAGGAGAGAATCTATAGTCATGTTTGCCTCCCAACAAAGTGACTATTCTGCAGGTGACACTTTCTTCCCGGAAATCTTAGCAATTTCTGCATAAGGGCCTGGATCACCCCACAGTAGGGTGAGATCACTCCACCGTAGAGTGAGATCACCCCACAGTAGAGCGGGATCACCCAAAAATAGAGTGGGATCACCCACAGTAGGGTGAGATCACTCCACAGTAGAGTGAGATCACACCACAGTAGAGCGGGATCACCCCGGGGATCACCCCACAGTAGGGCAGGATCACCCCACAGTAGGGTGGGATCACCTCACAGCAGAGTGAGTTCACCCCCAGTAGGGCAAGATCACTCCATAGTAGACTGAAATCACCCCGCAGTATGGAAGGATCACCTCACTGTAGAATGGGATCACCCCACAGTAGGATGGGATCAACCCCACAGTAGAGCTCTCTTGGTCATGAGACAGCCCATGATGAACTGCTGGGTCATAGACCCCACAAAGGTGAGCTGCAGCCTGGTTTCTGAATGCATTCGACTCACCATAGTCCAGCAGCCTCTGAGTAGCTCTTGCCTTGATTCCAGGGTAAATGGTCTGAGAAGATGAGATGTGGAGACTCCACAGGAAGAAACAGCCCCAGAGCACTTGGACTGTCTTTGTATGCATCTGCAATTAACCAACATTAATGGTTTCTTTATTATTGTTGACTTTATCATTGGTCAGTTCCAGCCAGCATTTCTAGAGTTTCTCATTTTCATTGCTTACTTACAGACCTTCATTCATTCACTCACCCATTTCATTCATTCAGCAATTATCTACTGGACACATTAGAATGTGTTGAGGATAACCCAATACAACAGAATACAATACAATGCAGTAAAAGCAATACAAAAACCTTGCAGCAAACACAATGGCCCGGGAAGGATACTGGGGGGAATTCTTCATTGGTAGTTTGGTAAGGTAGTCTTAGTAGCTCTGCGGTAATCATTCCTCCACTTAGAGACCACTGATGATTCCCCTTTGCCCCCAGGATGGGGGTTATGCTCTTGATGTGACAAACAAGGCCTTTCACATCTGGTTCCAAACCTCTTCCTAGCTCCTGTCCCTCCTCTCGTGTCCAAGTAATAGTGCTCTGGGCTGGCCACAATGAATTATTTACTAATCCTGGAATTCCCAGTTCTCTCAGGCTTGGGGACTTTTTGTTCATGCCTCCCCCTCCCCAACCCTCCAATATAAACACACACACATTCTCTCTCTGTCTTTCTTCTGGATCACATTCCCATATCTATCCAGTGAATGCATCCTTCAGGGCCAGCTCAATGTCTGTCCTCTCTGTGAAATCTTCCCTCACCATTTCATTCTGCATTGGGTTGGGCCGCTCTCCTCTGTGCTTCCACCCCACTTTGTAAAGTGCACGTGCATCCGTCTGAGCATTTGACACCTGACCTTGTCTGCTTGCATGCATGCCCCACGATTTCCACCACACCACCCGGGTCTGAGCCAACATCATCTCTCGTGGATTTTTGCAGCTGCTTCCTTTCTGATCTCCCTGCTTCCACCCTTGCCCCTTCTCTTCTAATCTCCATGCCACCGCCAGAGTAGGCCTTTTAAAACGAAAATCCGATCAGCTCAACTCCTGCTGCAAGTTGTCCAGGGCTCTCCATCTTAGTGTGGAAGCCGGAGCCCTTCCACCAGTGACAAGGCCCTCCCTCTCCCACGCCTCTGCTCCCTTATGGACCTCATTCCTTAGCACACCCCCCCGGCTCATGCAGCCCCTGCCTCAGTGGTTGGCTTGATCTTTCTTGAACACATGCTGCTTGTATCCCAGGGAATTTGCACATGCTCTTCCCTCTGCCTGGGACAATCTTCCTCCAGGTAACCAAACGCCTCGGTCCTTCACCTCCTTCTCTTCTAGTGACAGCTTACTGAAGCCTTTCTGACTACTCTATACAGAACAAACACCGCCCCATGACCCTCCTACTTCCTATGCCTTCCCCTTGCTTTATTTTTCTCTAAAACACTTGTCACCATCCAGCATACTATATAGCTACTTTTAAGAATTGCTTGTCCCCCCACTGGAATCTTCAGTCATTGTGGGGACAGACTTTATCTCTTTAGCAACTGGTACCCCGTAGAACAGCAACCGGCACTCAGTGGGCAATGGGTAAATATTGGCTGAGTGATTGGGTGAGCGAATTAAGGTCTCTCCCGGGAGCCTGTGAAGCGGACCAGGTGTGCCTTCTGGGTTCCCGCAGCACTCCGGGCAGAGCTCTATCTCAGCGCATCACCCTGCGTGGTGGTGGCCTTTTACCTGCCTGTCCCTTTGTCAGAGGAACTGTGCCTGTCACCTATAATGCCAGAGTCTACTTCCATGGCTGGCACACAGGAGACAAAAACTTAATTAAATAAACATAGGGAGGGACCATATCTTATCCACTGTTCGGTTGCAGGGCTTGGCATACAGTAACTGATGAAACGTGTGCTTGTCGAGTTAATGAACTCGATGAATTCATGCAGCTCCGTTTTCTTGATGGACGAAACACAGCTACCACAGCAACAAGGATACGGGGTTTTTTAAAATGACAGCCAAGTGAGCAACACATTCACAGGCCTTGCTTCTAGATTCTGGGAGTTTACCATGTGGCCGAGCTAGCCCTGCGGCATTCACACATGCCAAAGACCCACAGTTGAGAAGCACCCATTGAGCAACCAGCAAACATGAAACAAATCAGGGAAGCATTTGTGGGGGTGGTCAGGGAGGAGGAAGCTGTGGGAGCTGCATGCTCAGATAGAGGGTGGGGTCAGGTCAGGTGGGTCGGGTAAGGATTCGGAGAGGGACTGGGGTTCGAGAGCTGTCTGAATGATGTAAAAGAAGGCACTGTAAGAAGTGGGGGCCAAGTAAGTGAGACCTTGATAAAGGGGGTTGTGTGGGCTTATGGGTGAGGCCAGGGAGGTGCGAATGGGATGACATCGACAAAGGGCTGTTTCAGAGAATTTGCTTGAAACGAATGGAGCAGTCTGCTCAGGGAAGGTATTGCCCAAGCAGGGCTGTTGCTGGGCTTTCCTGGACTTCCATGCAAAATGAAATGGGAAGAGGTGCCCCTCTAGAGAGACCCAATCCTGCCACACAAAGCAGGGCCAGGGGAAAGCACTTTAGGGGAGCCCCACACCAGTGTACCCAGAGTGGTGAGGAGAGCACAGTCTGCCCACTCACTGTGTTGGGCTGGCATTTTGTGTAGTGCACAAACTTGCCACCTTATTCAATGGACTGTGCTCATGCAAGCATTTTATTGAATAGGCTATGAGGTTGAGAATTATATTCTTGACATGTGGTTCCGTGATGCACAAGTCCACCTTCAGGTCTAAGGAGAGGCCAGCTTGGTCAGCTTGTTTGCATCTCGTGCCTGATCTTCCAGGAGACCCCTCTGTGTACTTCCCCACTGAACCCCTGGTCCCTAAACAAATGCCATATTTCCCATCTAATGCCTTTGCTTATTCTGTTCCCTGTCCATCTAGGCCTGCAGAAATCTTGTGCATCCTTAAGGTCCATTTCAGATACTACCTTCTTTCTGAAACTGATCCTGACTTTCCCAAGCAAAGCTAATCTCATTTCCTTTTCTTGTGATGATCAAAATTTATATTTATTCAGGTGCATGTTGATTTTCTTGTTTATTGTCCCTCTCCCCTACCAGAATGTAAGCGTCATGAGGGCAAAGACCTCATCTTGTTTGGAGGCCCTAGAGTCTTGCTCAGTGCCTGGGACACAGAGGATGATTGCTAGGCATTTGAGGAATTAATCAATGAATTACTAAATAAAGGACTGTCCCCTGCCTCCCTCTACATTTTATTATAGTTATTTGCAGAGATTATTAACAAAGTATTTACACATAGTAGAGCACAGGCACCCATTGGAACAGATGTGGGCTGCGGTCCTGGAACAGGGGCTGGGTGCTAGCTGCTGGATCACGGGGAGGATGGGGAAGTCTTGGAAAAGCCTGGGGGTTTGGGCACTGGAGGCTGGAGCAGCGTTACTCAATACAATGCCTGTTTAGCATTAGAAACTGAAGTATTCTGACTCTGTATGTCTTTGAGCATCCAGGCTGATGTACCAGCCCTGTGGAGTCAGTTTGGATGATAAAGGACAATTTATAGAAAGAACTGGGCAGTAGGGCTGCAGACTGAGCAGGAGGCACAGTGCTGGGGACAGGGCTAAGTTGGTGTGACTTGACGATGATCGTGGTGCAGGCAGCACTAAGGGAAGTGCAAAGGAATGAGAGTGAGGGCCCAGGGAAAGGGACCCTGGTGGGAAAGAAGGGGAGGAGGGTCTTGGGACAAGCAATGAGTGATGGGAGGGTTGGAGGAGTCTCCACATCCTGGCAGGCAGGGTGATACTAACAACATTGAATAGTTAGAATGGATGCAGGTTCCTCCTGGAGGAGCAAGGTCCAGTAGGCCCCCTGCTATGCTGGGCCTTCCTGGAGCCCTTTGCTGTCTTGGGCAGTGGTCACAGGATCCTAGAGATGGATGGGACTATGGAATGAGGGAAACTCCCAGCATTTAGGGTAGTGGCTATTTACCAATTGGTATAGAAGTATTTCCATGTTTTAACAAATGGTGAGGCCATACTGATATGTAGTCACACTAATATCACTGTAGGCAAATAATTTTACATGGACGTGTCATGCCAAGGAAGGCATCAAGGGGAATTCTAAAAGGAGGAAAATTTCCATAGCAATGCAAAGCACTGGGAGAGAATATTAGACTAAACAGTCTTCTATCCCATTGGACTGTCTGCAAATTGAAGGCAGAGATTATATCTTTATCTCTGCCTGGCACATAGCAGGACCCCAATAATAAATATTTGTTGACTGACCAGCTGACTGGCTTACAAGATTCTAGTTAACTAAGTAAGGCTTTAGAAAAGTTTGGGGAAAAAAGTGCACTATTGCATATATGGTTTTCCATTTCCCTGGTGAAAAAGCCCAATAAAAAAAACCAGAAAAATTATTCACTAAGTTTTCTTTTTTCTTTTTCTATAGATTGTCCTTTTTTATCCAAACTGACTCCACAGGGCTGAATAAACAACTAAATAAATTTGTGTTGCCTTACCATTTTTAAAAGTCACAACTGTTCTTTGGGACAGGCATTATTGTTATTTTGCTGCCAGTATAGATATGTGGACACTGAGCCTTAGATCACATAGTTAGTCAGGAACCTGGAAAACACATCTGGTTCTTCTGGCTCCTAATTTTAGTGCTTATAAGTTTTTTTTTTTTTCATTTAAAAAAATTGGGAAGCTTTCGATTTTTCATTTTCATCTTAGAATTTCAAATTGGAGTTGCTTGATGCCATCTTCCATGTGGAAAAATTCCTTCAGCATCTGGCAATTTTCAAGTATCATAGTGAAAATCTCTTTGTATTTTCTCTTCCAGCAGGAAAACCAGTTTTTCCTTCTCAATGTAAGGGAGTTTCTGAAGTGGAACCCAAAATTGCAGATAGAAAGAATATTTTTCCTCCCTAAATTTTATGAGTGAATGAAATAACTCAAGTATAAAGGGATGGATTGTACACATCTTTCAGCTGAATTGTTTGGTTAGGATGATAATTTATGGGCAGGGATGGGAAGGAACCTTGTCAGGCAAGATGACTCCTAAAAGGTTAAGTAATTTGGCTGACAAGTAAGGGCAGGGTGAGCAGCATGTTAAAAGAATCCAAAATGATTTAAAAACCCTGCCAGCAAGTTACCTATTTTGTTGCTTCTGAGGAATTGCTTCTTTCTAAGATTCAAGGTCTCAGCAGTCATTATGTTTCCATACCAATAAATAACAGAATAAAGCTAAATTAAACAGTCCTTGCCTAAGCCCTCCCAAGGGCTAGGAATAAGAAAACTGCGGTATGATTTAGAAAATTCCTGAGACTCACAGATGGACCACTATGGCTCATGGAGGAAAGCTTTGACAGACTTTGAAATACTTGATTAAGGGGTGAAGAGTGAAATGTAGCCTTCCAAACAGAAGCACAGTTTAAAAAAATTCAAATTCAATAGGTTTAAGGAAGCCTAGAAACAAAGCATATTCCAACATATCTGTTATGGCAAAATGACTGTATGTAGGAAGTCAAAATCAACAGGTATGGGATATGAGTGACATCAGAAAATATTTCAAGGAATTCAGTCCACACATTTGATTTTATAGCAATATGTCCAATGAAAAGGACCTTACAAATTCACACCAAGTCTTTCTCCCCACACTCCACGCTTAACACCAACAAGTTAAACTTTCCAGGCTAGTGGGAGGGTTAGTTTTACTCTGTAAGGATCTGGGTCACTGTTGTGGTTTAAGACCTGGCCCAAAGCACAAAGATCACAGCAGCTCCTCAAGCCCACCCACACTGACAGAGAGACAGGATAGAATTTTCTGCCACTGGGCTGGTTTCCCCCACTGAAATGTAGGTCAAAGTAAGTACACGCCACCAAGCAACCTTCTTAACATTACTTCAATGATGCAAAACTAAATATGTTGTCCAAATCCATTCTTCTGTCTTTCTTAGGGCAGTTCAAAATCTTCACTAAACTTTTGGCCTAAGAAGCCTCCAGGTGGGCAGGAGTGATAGAAACAGTGAACAAACAAATAAACAAAACACAGAAAAATCTGGGCAGATAATAATTCAAGAGCTGTGATGGCTGACTGTTGAAGGCATCCTACCGTATCAGGGGCGTCCCCAGCGAAAGGAAAATCCCTCTTCAGAGATGGTGTGTTGGCCGAGACCCGAAGTTTGTTCGTGGTTCTTACCTCGAGCAGAGGAAGTGTCCCAAGCTGGTGAATGCCTTCGATTCTCTCTGCCTTTGAAGCCTTCTGTACTCCACCTTGCACCTTGAAATAGCTGCTGCAAAGCCAGGTTAATTAAGTCTGAATCATCTCAGTGGTGGATTTTTTTTAAGCCTCTTTCAAAATGTGATACATAGTTGCTTCACCACAATTACCCAATGGCATGAATGAACACTACAGTCTTTACCTAGATGGGCAGACAAAGCTGCCTATGTAATAATTACCTCCCTGCTACACACACAGACACACACATCACACACTTGTGCAAGTGTTATGGCTACTATATCAAATTGATTTAAATCAAAGCTTCCAGTGTGTTGAAAGAGGTGTTAAATTATATTGAATTGGAAGAGGAAGAATTTTTTTTTCTTGGCGGGGGAGGGGGATGAAGGATGTGTTTATTACCTTTTTTAAGTGCATTTTTAAAATTGTGGACATTAACATATATACATAACAGTGATAACTTTCAAAGTATGATTTAATAAGTAGACAGCAAATTTCAAAGAATGTCATGGGTCACAGTTCCACAACTTCAGCTATTTCCGTTATTGTAAAATATAACTTACATACAGAAAGGTATTGACTTTTGATGTACAGCTCAACTAGAGTTTTATAGATAATTTCAAAAATTTTTATGGGTTACAGTTGCACAGTTTCAGTTCTTTCCTTATTATGAAATATAGGGTATATACAGAAAGGTGAAGACTTTCAAAGCACAATTCAATGAGTAGCTATAGAGCAAATTTCAAAGAATGTTATAGGTTACAGTTCCACCGTGTCATTTATCTCCTTCCAGCTATTCCAACACACCAGCATCTAATATATATATATATATTTAGGTAAAGTTTCAGTATTCATAGACCTTTGTTAAATCTTATCTTGTTTGTTTCTACCCCTTCCTCTCATTTAATCTCTTTCTCCATCTTCAGGGGTGTCTAGGCAGTGAGCACCCTAACTTGTTCATACTGAAAGAGGGTGTTGACAGTATTGGAAGGGGGCCGCATCTGATTGTTGATCTTAAAGAGGCTATTGCCTCTGGGTTTTAGGACTTGTCGGGCATAGGAACCCTCTGGTGGTTTTAAGTTTCTGAGAGATAAAACTTAGTGCATCTGTTATAGAATTTCAGGTAGGGACCTAGGTGTTTGGAGACCACTTTTGGTAAGGGCATGGCATACTGTGGCCATTTGGGATATCTGCCTGGAGCTTGCATAAGAGAAACCTCTATGATAGCCTCTTGACTCCATTTGGGATCTCTCAGGAAGAGGAAGAGTTTTTCTTCCTGGGATAATAAACTGGATTCTTCTAGTCAGAAGGTCTGCAGTGGGTGACTCCATTACTGCCCAGAATATCTTTTGGACTTTTGTTGGATCATCAGATTGTCTGAAAGCATGAGTCCAGTAAGCCAGGCCAACCCAGTTTCCATCTTTGTTTTTAGAGATAGAGCCACAGATGGCATTTCTAAATGTCTGCTCCTTCTCCGAATGGCATGGCTCACTTCCTGTACCAGCATTCCTTTGAAGTAAGTTGGGTGGGTTCAACTCCACTATTATGTAACTCAGTATCTCTGGATTCTAAACCCCATCCCCACCTCCACTCCCTCAGGTTTTAGTCATTGCATTTTAGATGGCCAGGGATCTGATTTCAAGAAGAATCTGATGTCTTATTTACAGTTTCCTGGGTAAGGCAGGGTGACCAACTATCCTGGTTTGCCCAGGACTGGGGATTCTCAGGAGGCAGGATGTTCAGTACAAAAACCAGGACAGACAACCAGGAAGGTTGGTCATCCTAGTAAGGACAACAGGTTCCTTCCTTCACTTGTCATTGTTTGCACTTCTGACAGCTTTTTAGGCTTCTCATCTAGTGTACCTTAAGTTATATTTAGCTATTTAACCTGAGTTTCCATAGGGATCAAGTGGGGATAAAAATAATATCTACCTTTCTAGGTGCTGGTAAATATTGATAATGCATGACAATGTCCCTTTAAAACTGTAAAGGGCTGCGAAATTGTATTCAATACCATGTGGCCATATCAAGTGGCGAGATAAGCCTATATGCACTCTCCTTATAGAATCATTTATTGAGTCAGGTCTCGTGGATTAATCCATTAGTTCAAGGAACAAATACTACTTGAGCATCTGCTATGTGCCAGGTCTTCAGCAAAACAGACAGAGTCCCTGTCCTCATGGAGTGTGTGTTCTAGGGACAGAGAGAGATAACAAACAAACAATGAAATAAGCAAAATGTGTGGATTATGACATGTACTATGAAGGAAGTAAGGGGATATGATTGGTGGGGTGGTCTTGCCATTGGTAGGGTGATGCCTTTGGGGAGAAGTGCTTACTTTGTTAGTACAGTCCAGGAAGGCTCCTCAGAGGAGGTGATGTTTGATTTGAAATCTGATGATTAGAGGCTAGGCAGGCAAAGTAGCTGAAGGGAAACGTGGAGGAAACAGCAAGGGTGGGCCAGTATGTCGGAATGTCCTGAGGGTAGAAATCATGTGTTAGACATCCAGATGGCCATGTCAACCGAGCAGTCGGAATCTGGAGGAGAGGCCAGCTAGAAATGTGGATTTTCAAGTCCTCATCCTAGAGGTGGAATTAAAGCTACAGAAGTGAATGAACTCATCTGAGGTATTGTCCCTTGGTGCATGTGCTACTGGGGGTATGGGAGATAATTTCAGGTGCTACACAGGTAACCATTTAAAATTATATTGTGATTGTTTTTAGTGTATTAAGAAAAAAAAACACACACAGATCCAGATGTGGAAGAAAATGAATGACATCACACACCACATGGAAAAAAAATCATGAAGAACCTTTAAATACTTTCCCTAAAATCTTCCCTAAGTGGCAGCAGCAGTTGCCTCTCTCTCTCTCCCAGAGCAGCTTCTTGGCTCTGGGTCCCCCCCCCCCCCCCCCCCCCCCGCCCCGTTTCCCTATTTTATCTTCACACCCTCCACTCCCCCAATTCTTTTCTCTGACAGAAAGATTTAGATCTTGCTCAGCCTCTAATTTGCATCTCACACCCATCAAACAGATGCTTAGGATCTGCTTGCTTCAGAAAGAAGTCGAATGTGTAAATGAAATAGTATCTTTCCCTGACAGAAATAATTCTATTTTTCCCCCCTTTCACAAAAGGCCTGGAAGTCTAACTCTATCTTGGCTCAAACCTCAGGGTCATTATGTATCCCAGGTCTTTGCCACAGGTCTTGGGGTGAGTTCCTGAGAAGATGAACCAGATGAGGGGTGAAGAGAGAGAATGAGAAACGTGGAGAACTCTGTCCTGCTTTACTCGTGGGCTCGTGCCTCACCAGGACCCGCCCTGCTGCCCTGGCCATGGGAACTTGGGTCATTTACTTCACTCCTCTGGGGCTTGGAGCCATCATCTGTAAAAGTGGGAGACATATTTACTTTGAAGGGACATTAAGAGAATTAAATTTAACGAGGTAGTACATATTAATTCCTTAATAGTGTCAGTAATTAGCTGAATTATTGTATTTTCCCTAGTTTTATTTTATATTGATAATTTAAAAGATACTTTAAACACTTTTTATTTTTAATAAGTATACAGTGTTTCATTTTCATTGTATTTATTTCTTACACTTACCCTCTATTTGGAAAGCAATGAAAGTTTTCCCTTCATATAATTTCCCCTTTTAAACAAATGTATATAAAATTTAAGAAGTGTGTTGATTTATGGGGAAAAAGTAAATAACAGGAGAGCTCATATAGGACACGAAAACTTTTGAAAAGGGGGCTTAGGAGTTCAGGAAACAAAGATCCAAGAAAGATTATAGCTAGATCTTAAAATTTCATTTGGAGGGGGCCTTAGAAATCAGCTAATTAGCCTTCCTTTCTGTTCAAGGAATCATCTTGGGGGCACATTTGCCGAATACATCATCAAAAGAAAACAACAACAAAAACTCTCGGAGCACAGAGGAAGGAGCCCCTAACTCTGCTTGAAGAGGGAAGGAAAGATATTCCAGGAAGAAGGACCAGCATGTCCAAAAGCACAGAGGCATGTAAAACCAATCTGATGCGGGTGGATTGAAGTGGGGAGAAGGAGGGGCGTTTTGGGCATTTTGGAGGAGTGTAGTGCAAGCAGTCTATAGGCATTATTGCGGAGATTGAAAAAATCGGTTTCCAGTTGGATTCTGAGTGTTTTGTTTTTTTCTGTCATACATCAGAAAACTATAGGAAATTTAATGATAAAAAAACCAATAACCAAACTGAAAAATGGGCAGAAGATCTGAATAGTCATGTCACCAAAGAAGATGTTTAGATGGCAAATAAGCATGTAAGAAAATGCTCAACATTATTTGTCATTAGGGGACTGCAAAACTAAACAATGAGATACCACTACATATTTACCAGAATGGCTAAAATCCAAAACACTGACAATACAAACTGCTGGTGTGGATGTGGAGCTACAGAACTCACTCACGGTTGGTGGGAATGCAAAATGGTACAGTCACTTTGGAAGATAGTTTGGCACTTTCTGACAAAACTGAACAGTCTTATCATATGATTTAGCAAGTTTGTCCACCTTTATACAACTTATTCGAAAACTTATGTTCACTTAAAAACCTGCCCTTAAATGTTTATAGTAACTTTATTCGTAATTGGCCAAAACTGGAACCAATCAAGGTGTCCTTTAATAGATGCATAAATTATTTATCTATTGAATAGATAAATAAATAAATTCCATACAGTGTAATGTTTTTTCCATGATTAAAAATGAGCTATCCAGATGTGGCCTCTCTCTCTCTCTAAGCCCACTTGGCAGGTGAACTCACTGCCCTCCCCTCTATGGGACATGACTCCCAGGGGTGTCAAGTCTCCCTGACAATGTGGGACATGATTCCCAGGGATGAGCTTGGTCCATGGGATTGAGAAAATCTTCTTGACCAAAAAGGGGAAGTGAAATGAAACAAAATAAAGTTACAGTGGCTGAGAAATTTCAAATGGAGTCGAGAGATCATTCTGGAGGTTATTCTTATGCATTATGTAAATATCCCTTTTTAGTTTTTATTGTATTGGAATAGCTAGAATGAAGCACCTGAAACTGTAAAACTGCAACCCAGTAACTTGATACTTGAAGACGATTTCATAACTATGTAGCTTACACGGTGTGACTGTGTAATTGTGAAAACCTTGTGGCTCACACTCCCTTTATCCAGTGTATAGACAGATGAGTAGAAAAACGGGGACAAAAACTAAATGAAAAATAGGGTGGGATGGGGAGGGGAATGGACTGTCCTGGGTGTTCTTTTTTACTTTTATTTGTATTCTTATTTTTATTCTTTTTGGAGTAAGGACAATGTTCAAAAATTGTGATGATAAATGCACAACTGTATGATGGTACTGTGAACCTGTGAACAGTTGATTGTACACTATGGATGACTGTATGGCATGTGAATATATCTCAGCAAAACTGAATTAAAAAAAGAAATGAGTTATCAAGCTACAAAATGATATGGATTAATCTTAAAATTTTTTTTATTGTGGTAACATACATGCAACATAAAATTTGTCATTTTAATAATTTTAAAGTGTACAATTCAGTGGCATTAATTACATTCACAATGTATGCTACAATCAACACCATTCATTACCAAAATTTTTCATTACCCAAAGCAGAAACTCTGCACCCATTAAGCAATAGCTCCCCTTTCCTCTCCCACCAACACCCAGCCCCCTGGTAACCTCTAATCTACTTTGTCTCTATGAATTTACTTATTGTAGATATTTCATGTAAATGGAATTGTACAATATTTGTCATTTTTTTGTTTGGCTTAGTTCACTCAGCATAATGTTTTCAAGGCTCATCCATATTGTCCCATGAATCAGGACTTCATATCTTTTTAAGGCTTGAATAATATCCCATTGTATATATATATATATATATACCACATTTTGTTTATCCATTCATCTTTCGATGGACACTTGGGTTGTTTCCACCCTTTGGCTATTGTGAACAGTTGCTATCATGACCATTGATGTACAAGTATCTATTTGAGTCCCTGCTTTCAATTATTTTGGGTATATACCTAGAAGTGGAATTGCCAGGTCAAATGGCAATGCTGTGCTTAACTTTTGGAGGAACTGCCAAACTATTTTCTAAAGCAGCTGTGTCATTTTACATTCCCACCAGCAATGCACAAGACTTCCAATTTTTCCATATTCTTGCCACCTTGTTATTTTCCGTTTTTTTTTCTTTCAAAAATAATCTTAGTGGGTGTGAGGTGGTATCTCATTGTGGTTTTCAGTTACATTTCCCTAATAATAAAGATGCTGAGCATCTTTTCTTGTACTTATTGGCTATTTTTATGTCCTCTTTGGAGAAATGTCTATTCAAGTCCTTGGCCCAATTTTTTTTTTCTTTTCTTTATTTTTATTTTTTATTTTTTTGCATTTTTTTAATTAAATTCAGTTTTATTGAAATACATTCACACACCATACAATCATCCATGATATACAATCCACTGTCCACAGTATGATAACATAGTTATGCGTTCATCACCACAATCTATCTCTCAACATTTTCCTTACATCAGAAAGAACCAGAACAAGAATAAAAAATAAAAGTGAAAAAAGAACACCCAAATCATCCCCCCATCCCACCCCATTTGTCCTTTAGTTTTTATCCCCGTTCCTCCACTCATCCATACACTAGATAAAGGGGGTGTGATCCACAAGGTCTTCACAATCACACTGTCACCCCTTGTAATCTACATTATTATATAATTGTCTTCAGGAGTCCAGACTGCTGGGTTGGAGTTTGGTAGTTTCAGGTATTTACTTCTAGGTATTCCAACACATTAAAGCCTAAGAGGTGTTATCTATATAGTGCATAAGAATGTCCACCATAGTGACCTCTCGATTCCATTTGGAATCTCTCAGCCACTGAAACTATTTTGTCTCATTTTGCATCCCCCTTTTGGTCAAGAAGATACTCTCAGTCCCACGATGCCGGGTCCACATTCATCCCTGGGAGTTATACTCTGCGTTGCTAGGGAGATTTATACCCCTGGGAGATGGGTCCCATGTAGGGGGGAGGGCAGCGAGTTCACCTGTCGAGATGGCTCAGTTAGAGAGAGAGAGGGCCTTGACCCCTTTTTAAAGTGGGTAATTTTGTCTTTTTGTTGTTGGGTTGCAGGAGTTCTTTATATATTTTTGATAATAAATCTTTATCAGATATATAGTTTCCAAATGTTTTCTCCCATTCTGTAAGGCCTTTTCACTTTCTTGATGATGTCCTTTGATGTACAAATGTTTTTTAATTTTGATGAAGGCTAACATCTGTTTTTTCTTTTGTTGTTTGTGCTTTTGGAAATGTCCTTGTCATAGCCAAGAATCTGTTGCCAAATACAAGATCCTTAAAATTTTATCCTGTATTTTATTATAAGAGTCTTATGGTTTTAGCTCTTATATTTAGGTATTTGACCCCTGCTGAGTTATTTTTTGTACATGTGTGAGGTAGGGGTCCAACCTTCTACACATGGAAATCCAATTGTCCCAGCATCATTTGTTGAAAAGACTACTCTTTCTTTCTTTGAATAGACTTGGAAACCTTGTCAAAAATCAATTGGCCATAGATGTGAGGGTTTATCTCTGGATTCTCAATTCTAGTCCATTGGTCTATATGTCTGTCCTTATGCCAGTACCATGCTGTTTTGATTATGGTAGCTTGTAGTAAGTTTCAAAATCAGGAAGTGGGAGTCCTTCAACTTTGTTCTACCTTTTCAAGATTGTTTGGGCTAGTCAGGCTTCTTGCAATTCCATAGAGATCTGAGCATTGGCTCTTCCATTTATGCAAAAAACAAAAAAAATCCATTGTGATAGTGATCAGGATTGCACTGAATCTGTAAATTGCTTTGAGTAGTATTGCCATCTTAAAATATTAAATCTTCCAATTCATGAACATGAATATCTTTCCATTCATTTAGCTTTTTAATTTCCTTCAGCAACATTTTGTCATTTTTGGTGAGCAAGTCTTTCACCTCTTTGGTTAAATTTCCTAACATCTTTTGAACAGCCTTCCAATATTTGGGGAAATTCCAATATTATTAGTCCCACCTCCCCAAAGAAGGAGATAAGACCTCATTCCCAGTATCTTTAGCAGCCAGGACTCAGGCATGGACTGGACTCCCTCAGTCAGATGCACCTGTTTGAGCCTTTGATTAGAAAGTGAGCAACATGAGGAATCAGGCTCTGCTGGAAGTTTGGCACTTTGTTTGTACAGGAGGCTGCAAAGGCACATCACCTTTGACTGTGGTAGCAACAATGTCAGCTGTGACAGTTTCCTCACCAGGAAAGTTCTTCAGTGTGGTTCTACGCTTCATTCTTGGAAGCTTAGCCTGGGGTCACTTCTCCATCCCTCCCTAGGATTCCCTGAGCTATCCAGTATCCTTTTACTCTTTTCTCTGCTTAATGCAACAGAGTCAGCTTCTACTGGTAAAAACTAAGCAAACTAATGGATAAAGACTCCGCTGCTTAATACTCTTCAGTGGCTGAGCATACATTCTGGGATGTGTCCCAAATCTTTTGCATAGCCTAAAGCTCTTCCTTATTTGGGCTGCACCCACTTCTGTCCTTTACTCTGGTCACACAGAGCCACCCTGATCCTGACATGCTTTCTCAACTCCATATTTCTTCCCATAAAAAATCACCTAGAACACTGTCCTTCCATACCCACCTTCTCCATATAGGTAATGCCTACTTAGCCTGATTCACAGAAGAAAGGCCAGATTCATTTGATTCAGTGGCAGCCTCTGAGCAGGACAGGGAAGCACACATGTTCTTGAGATGGCTGCATGTTTCCTGCCTGCCCAAGCCTATTTCTCCAGTCTCCCTTCATGCCTATGAGCTCCTTCACTTCTTTCCAGAGAATTCCCTTTTTCTCACATTAGTCATTTCTACTGCTCACCGCCAAAGAGTCCTACTGGCATGGCTACCTTCTTCTATGTACTCCAATCCTCAGACTGCACTTATCTCTACCATAAACAAAACATTTTTAGGCCCTACTTCAAGAGTTGATTAGCTCCAATGGAAGCTCTGTGAGTGCAGGAACATGTCTGTTTTGTCTTTGAGTCTGCAGCTGTGAAGATATCTGGCACAAAGTAGATAAACAATGCATGTTTAATTTAGTGAGTGAATGGCAAGTTGTGGACAAGTGCTGCCATCTATAGGGAGAAATTTTATTTGACTCTTTTATAACGTTTTGGACAATGGCTATCAAGCAAAGATGAAACGATGATACTCCCTCCCTCATCTAAGTTATCATCATCATTGTTGTCGTCGTCAGATCCTCTGTGGTGGCCGGCCTCCAAGATGGCCCCTGATGACCCCTGTCTACTGGTATTTATGCCTTTGGGTTTTTCCTCCCCTGAAGGGTTGGTTTGTGTGACCAATAGAATGTGGCAGAATGATGGCATGTGACTTCCAAGGGTAGGTCATAAAAGACATTGTGACGTCTGCCTTGGTGTCTCTCTTGGAGCACTATATCTGAAGGAGGCCACCTGCCATATCATGGGATACTCAAACAGCCCTGTGGAGACGTCATGCACTGAGAAACTGAGGCTCCTGTCAAAAGTCATGTGAGTAAGACATCTTGGAAGGGGATCCTCCAGCCTGAATTGATACTTCAGAGGACTGTAGCCCTGGTCTGCATTTTGGCTGCAATCTCATCAGAGACCTTGAGCCAGAACCACCTAGCTAAGCCACCCCTAAATTCCTGATCCATGGAAACTGTGAGATAATGTTTTTTTAAGCTGTTAAGCTTTGGGGTGATTGTTATACAGTAAGAGATTACTAATATACCCTCTAACTTAGATTATGGATTACACACTGTTTTACATTTTGCTGTTATAATCTGTCTTATATAAGTTATTAATTATTTATCACCGACCAAGTTTTCTGTTTTTATTTTTTTGCTTAACAGGAATTTATTGGCTCATGGTTTCACAGCTGTTTGATTAAGTTTGCACAAAGTTTAGGTCTTCTTCCTGAGCTATTTATACATGCTTTCCTTAGCTGAATTTGACTTTCAGGTAAACACCTTAGGTCTGAATCTTCTTCATGCCCCTAATTAGATTTGTACCCTTTTTGTCACTCCTTAGTTCCTCTGAACCCTGGTTTCTTTACATCTGTCAAAATGAAGACAATATATTTTACCTAATTCATAGGAATAGCATGAAGATCAAAAGAGAAATGTATACACATTTTCTTGGAAACTGTAAAAGTGCATATGCAATAGAAGGAGAGAGCTCTAATAATTTATATGACAGCCTTGTCAGGTCTATTTGTGGGGAATTGTTGGTGTATAATAATGCCCCTATGTAGGAGAAGAGTAGCCATTTCCTAAGATATTTCAGGCTCATACTATTACTGCCACCCATTTGCTAATGAACTTTCCAAGAACTTGGAAGGTTGAGTTTCCACTGTGCTGGAAATCAAAGGAACCCCATTGCCAGAAAGTTCAGGTTAAAAAAAAATCCTTCAAGAAATTTTATATGCACACATAAATAAATATGTTTACACCTACCCATAAAAACATGAATGCAATATTATACAATGGTTCTGCAATTTTTTTAGGCTAAGAAAATTGCAGAACCGCTGTATATTGTATCTTACATATCTTATCCAATAGATTATATCAGTACATACTGACCTACTTCATTGTTTTATTAGCTTCTTAGATTTCCATTTTATAGATGTACCATAATTTAACCAATTTCTGTAGATGAATATTTTTTTAATAGAAATAGGCTATACCATTTAATATTTATGGAAGACATTTAGCATAGTGGTTAGAAGTTTCAGTTCTATTTTGAGTCAGATCCTGGCAATACTGCTAGCAGAGTGCCCTTAAGCTGTCCAAGCCTTGATTTCTCCAACTGAAAAACCAAGTCAAAACATCCATCTCCCAGAGTTATGAAGAGTAAATGAAATTGTGTGTGCAATACATCCGACATAGAACTTGGCACACAGGAAGCTTTCAAGAAACCATTTATTAGTGGTTCTTGAAAAACTGCACTTCAGCCTATTAATGCTGCTGTTTTGCTGCTGCTGTTGTTTACTGTAACAACTGAGAACAGGAAGAGATGGTGAATCTATAGACTGAAGAAGACCCCAGATTGAAAACAATTTGAGGGTTTCATCAATTTGTATTATTGCTATTGCTGTTTTCTCCATCACATTGTGAGCCTCTCAAGGTGGGCCCTACATCTGGAATTGATGAAGTCAGATCCCCAGATTTCAAACTGCTGGGGCAGAGTGCTTGGAAAGGAAGGGGGTGTATCTCAGCCCATCATCCCTTACAGAGTTTATATGTTGCTTGTATTGTACTTTCATATAAGCTTTGGTTTAATTAACTTCTAGGCAGAAAGAGTTTGAAAAACCATTCAGTTGGCTTCATTAATTCTTTTCTTCAGTCACCATTCATTTATTGAGCATCTTCCAAGCCCAGATGGTGTGTTAGGACTGAGATTCAAAGCCCCCAACTTCAGATGCCTACAACCTAATGGGGACACAAGTAATCCAACAATTACAATAGTGCCCATCTTATCCCATGAATCTTAAGCTCTGTAACACCGAACTTCTTACAGCTACCCTGAATACGCATGCCCATTTGACCTTTTCCCATCTTTGTATATACTGTTCTTTCTATATATATTGCCTGCCCCTACTTTTGTAATCTTTGAAAATCCCTATTTACACTTTAAAATATAGTTTAAATTCATTTGTTAACCCCTGAAGTTCCAGTTAACCACTCCTGTATCTTGTACATACTTCTGCTATTGCCCTTATCACATGCACCATAACGTTTGTTTTCTATTTGACTGTTACCCAACCTTAGAGGGCAGGGGACCTGCCATGTCGGAGAAGTATTATAAAATAGTGCTAAATTCATACTCTTTGTTTTAAAAATATTTATTTATGGTATAAATATATGCCAGGAGCAGGGCTAGGCGGTGAACAAACCTGGTCCTCGATCTGAAGAACTGCTGTTCTTGTGTGGGAGGCAGACAATACAGAAATTAGCAAATTAAAATAAAATTTCAGATGATAAGTTCTAAGGAAATAAACAGCGCGATATAGCAGCAGTAGCTGGGGACACCAAATACGACAATATTCTGGGCTCTGACATACATTATCCACTTTAATTCTTTAGGAACAATACGCTGCGGACACACAAGTGGAGAAAGCTACCTGGGTTCTCCCTAAGACTTTTCAGCAGGTGCCACTGGAACTGGGCGTGGAAGAACTGACAGCAGTTTGCCACGCAGGAAATGAGGTAAGAACCATGGACACATGGCCTTAAGGAGTGGCGAGTAATACTGTCTACAGCAGCACTTTCAGCGCTAATGTTTTTCCAGGCACTTCTGGAGAGAGTCGAAAAATCCAGGAAGTGAACGAGCCGTGATCCCAGCGCCTCGCCGCAGCCTGGGCACCTGCGCAGTTGGGCTCCTCCAGGGTAGCGCCGTTGAGCGCCGAGTCATCGATCGCAAGTCCGGAAGCCGCCTGCGTCGGCGCAGGCCACCAGCTGCCGGCGCTCGGGATCGACTTCAGGGGGCGCCCGTATGGGAGGGGCGGAGCGTCCACGGTTCAAACTGGTTGGCCGGGTGTACGCCGTGGCGCAGCTTTCTACCCGTTACACTTCGGCACTCTCACAGCTCCGGTAGTTATCGGTCCCGGGCCGCCGCTTGAGGCGGGAGCTTCTCAACCGGCTGACGCCACCGTTGGCGCCTCCGAGTCTAGGCGCTTTGCGGTTCCCGCTGCCGCCATGAAGTTGCGGGTCCGGCTTCAGAAGCGGACCTGGCCGCTGGAGATCCCGGAAGCAGAGCTGACGCTAGGGCAGCTGCGCGCGCACCTGGGCCAGGCCCTGCTGCCCACTTTGGGGTACAGGTAAGCGGGGGCGGGCCGGCGTGGGGGAGGTGGAGGCTCGGCCAAGATGGGGTTCTCGGACCACTTAGGTATTTGCATGGGGGAGCGTATGCGTGCGTCGCGCTGTGCAGCCGTCTGTGCGCCTTGCCGTCGCCGGGCGTCGCCGACGGCTCAGCGCAGGTGCGGGGACGACCCGAACGGTGACCTCGGGACTCGGCTCCGTGGGGGCGTGGCCGTGCCGGGTCGCACCTAGTACTGTGACGCGCTCAGGCCCGGGGCCAGTGCGCCGAGGCCGAGCTCGGAGCGAGGACCGGGGCTTTCGCGCCATGTAGGGAGCGGGACGCTGGGGTTGCTGCTGGCGGGGGTCCCAGCTCCAGGAGCTCATGGCTCAGCCAGCGGGGGACTCGGATCCCCTCCAGGGTAAGAAATGGATTCCGTATTTACAGTAAACGAAGCCGTGGCTAGGATAGAATGCAAAATGTACACGATTTTTACGTTTAAAGATGGAAATTCTGAGCTTATATTTGGGTTAACGTTTCTAGGCTCTAGGGCGTTTAAGTTGACTTTCTTCAGCTGTTGGAGCGTTTCAGTGAAAAAGTTTGGGAAGTACTGGTAGAAGTTAAAAATCTGCCCTCGCTGGTAAGTCGCCGATTACTTGTACTGCCGCTGTAAAGCCGCAATAATTATTTTTAAGAGTAGGTTAAGCATCTGTGTGACCGCTACCTCGGTGAACATTGGCACTTATCCATTGCAGAGTTTTAGAAAAGACACAGCAGGTAGGCTTGTTTCAAATCATTTCATTTTCCTGGGGGAGATGTTGCTTGTTTGCTGAAACGGAGGTAAACTTTGGCCTTAGGATGACCCTGCGGAGCTTTCAGCTTTGGGATCGTGAAGTTGAGATCGCATTTTGTTACTAACTCATGGGGCTGCTGTTTTGTTTTCACAGCGGTATTTAGTTTTTTGGCAACGATCTAGGAGTAGGGGGACAAAGTAAGGGCACTTCTTTTCGAATATTGGGCCAGTGAATTTGAAATTGATGAGTATGCTAAAAATTTTTATGAAAGGATATTACCTGGGTTTTTTTTTTAAGGGATTTTTTTCAAAAGAAAAGAAAACTTTTGTGTTAATTTAATTGAAATTGCTCCTTTCATAAGACTTTTATAAGCTTCTGGTTTATTTTTAGTGAATTCAGTAAAATGAGCCATTTTGTGGACTTCTCACTCTCATTATTTAGGTTAAGGCATTATTAGATTGAATGTAAGTCTGGTTTCCTCCAGATTTAAAAAAATGTCGAGGTATTGTAATAACTTATTTTCAACATCATAGTAAGTGACATGCCTGTTGTTATTTCTTGTATTAAACCTAAGTATTTTGATTACTGCTCTCATTACCCCACCATAAATTTTCACCATGAACTTCTTTTTAAGGCATTTTCATATATGTATGCGTAGATATTTTATTATTATCTTTTAATTAGGTAGGCAGTCTTGAAAGCATGTGAAATTCAGTATGACTCTGCCCAAGAGCCTAAGTTAGTTTCTCTTTCAGGTTTGTTTTCACAGATGAGGCTGGTTGACAGGAAGGACTTTAAGCTGCAGCTTGTCAAAGTAAATTCATTCTTTGGAAAGTATGTTCGTTTTATAATAAATGGGCAGTGTTAAAGCATGTACATATGGCAGTGTTGTTTTTAAAGTGTCTTTACTGAGCAAATAGATCTGGAATTGTTATAAAATATTTTGAAAAAGCCTGGAGTTTCTAGTTTCATTTCTTGATTACCTTATGAAATGTTAAGGTAAAATTATTTTCTCTTCATAATGTCTTTTCACAATTTCAGGAAACAGAACCATGTTTTAACCCTTCTGGAAGACGACATATTTCTTTAGAAATAGCTTTTTCCTTTTTCAAAGGGGGAAGGGAGGGTGGCATTTTTCTTAAGGGACAGTTCTTTCCCTTCTCTATGAATAGATGTTTGAATATGCATTGTACTAGATACTGTTTAAAAACTTTTGCTGTGACACATGATCCATAAGCACATATAGTTCATTTAAGGTGTTTTTCTTTTTTTTCTGCCAAAGTTGGGATGGTGTTTTTCTGGGCAGCTGGAAGATTTTCAACATTTTGTTTATCAAAGCACTTTGAAAACGGTAGCAGAGTCACTTGTTTTCTGAGAAGCAGGAGTAGTTTCTACCAAAACTGCTAGTAATTAATAAGCTTGGTAATGCTAACGTACTAGTAACTAGTAAACTTCTAGTCATTTCTCTACCAAAGACACTTTAATTGATAAGAAAAAATATATTTATGTGTGGAAGAAAAACATAAATGCATTGTTTTGAGCACTTTTGAAAAAAATGCTGCATTGTAAGAAAGAATAAACAATTTTAATCTCTCAAAAAGTTAATGAAAGCAACATTATAAAATATTTCACACTTTTGCTAATTATTTCTCACCACTGTGTGATGAAATGGTTATTCTCACAAGGTCAGATAATCTGTGATGGAGAAGGGATGGGAGTTTATTGCTTTAGCTTTATTCGAGCTCTTAGGTTGTTTAGCAGTGGGTTTTTGGATTTGTACTGTCTGCCATGTAAAAGGCATCATTACTTATCATCCGTAGAAAAGTGAACATCTGCTTGTCATCATCAGTAGGGGAGTGAATTTGTGCTCATTTGTCTACATACATATACCTGTTTTGATTATGAATATTCACTTAGGACCTGGGTCTAGTATTTTGAAACTAGAGCATGCTAATTGTCCTGTAAGGTCTTTGAAAAAGGCAGCCCTGACTTCAGTTTCATCATCATCTTTCCAGTTAACTTATGGTGTTTCCATTTATTCCACAGATACTTAGAGTACCTACCACTTGCCAGGTGCTGGGGATACAGTGTTCAGTTAGACAAGATCCTGATCTTATGGAGCATTTTCTAATGGTGGGGTAGAGAAGAGAAACAGCAAACAAACAAATATGCTTTTGTATAATGGTATTAAAATAAAACTAGAATGTGACAATGGAATAGTGATAGAAGCTGGGTGGGAGGCATCCCTGAAGATGTGACATTTGAATGAGACCTGAATGATGAGGAGCCAGTTTTTGAGGAACAGATAGCAAGCTTATGTGAACATAGAACAATGAGTGAGAGGATAGACAGGTGGTACCAGATGAGGTAGGGGAAGTGGTTAGGAATCAAATCACAGAGGGCTTTGGAGGCCATGATAAGGATTCTATTCCCAGTAAAATTAAAGCATTGGAGCATTTTCAGCAGAGGACCGATGTGATATGCTTTACGTTTTAAAAAGACCATATTTCATTGAATCTGTTGTTAATCATAAGATGCCCATTTGTTTTATCTAATACTAAGAAAAGATGCTGCCAATTAAATTGATATGCCACTGATTTTAAGAAGTGTTCACTTTCAAGGATGTCAGATAGTAAAGTATGCATCTTAGAATCAATGAAAGTATGGATTAATGGTAGAAAATTGTTGTATTCTGTTCCCCAGCCTTGAGTTTCAGTCATAAGAAATCTGTAACCTAGGTATTTGGTGATAACAACAAATAATTGTCTCACAATTTTGGCTTCCCCCTTTTTTGTTTTGTTTTGTTTTTGTTACTTAGTTCTTCTAGTACCTTATATATCATGTACCTTATATGTCTTTAAATGTATTTATTATTGAGGGTAATGGGAATAGGTTGCTCTTACTGTCCTTATTCATCTTTCTTGGCAGTTCTGATACCCGGTTTGCAATTACATTGAACAGCAAGGATGCCCTCACTGGAGATGAAGAGACTTTGGCTTCATATGGGATTGTTTCTGGGGACTTGATAAGTTTGATTCTTGAAGATGCCATTCCAGCACCTAACTTGCCTTCATCCACAGATTCAGAGCATTCCTCACTTCAGAGTAATGACCCGCCTTCTTTGGCTGCCAGCTCCAACCAGTCCAGCACACAAGATGAACAATTGAATGATCCATTCCAAGGACAGGCAGCCCGATCCGATGTCCGGAATGATGATAGTATGGTGGGTATCAAAGACTAAGATACAAAAGGGGGTAGTTGATACATCAGATTGACACTTCAAATGAATTCTGTATCAGGATAAGCATCATCAATAGATTACAGATAATATCTGTATAGAACTTTTTCCCCCCAGCCAAATGCCTGAACCAGTATTGGTTTGCTATTCATGAGTACACAGTTTTTACCCATTTGTTTTATTCTGGCACTCACTCTTTCAGATGAATTATCCCTTGGCTTCTGTTGTTGCCTCTAAGCTCATAATTTCCAGCTTTGCTTCTCTGGTCTGCTCAACTCATTAAGGCATGTACACACACACACACACACACACACACAATATATTGAGACTATTTCCATATGATCACAGGATGTTGCACTGGATTTTTTTTTTAAATTGTACCTCAGGCTCTATTTGCCCAATGTAAGTTTGGAAATTTGTGAACCAATGTTTTCTTCTTTCTAAATAGCTACCTTTTACTTTTAGTGGCACTTCTCTTTTCCTGAGCCTAAAACCTTGGAGTGATTTTTGATTCCTTCCTTATGTCCAACACGTTAAGAAACCCTGTCGACATTTTGTTAGGGCATATCCTTATGCTGCTTTTACCTTGTTACCTCTCTCTCTCCCCAACTCTTTGTGCATATTGTGAACCTTTAACAAATATAAAACGAAGCTCTCAAAGTCACTGCAAAATAATTAACCTCTTGACTTGTTTTTCCCACATAAATGCCAATAATAAATTTTTAGCACTTGTAGAGCATTTTCCGTTTACGAATACTGCTGCAATGGCTCTGCATTTTCAAAAAGCAAATAGACAAGGGAGGTGTCAAGAGGTGACTACATTCTTCACTCACTTCAATTTCTAGCACTAGTTCCTCAACTCCCAGCATCCCACCTCTGGCAGAATCACAAAAAATATAGTTTGGAGGAGGGGGTAGATGACAAGACTGTTAAATCACATTTTACTCCCCAACCTCTGCACTGACAGATCAGGAATGATTCCTCTCAAAAAGAGGCATGGTGGCAGGGGCCCATGGTGGGGATGCTTCTCCCTGGTATGACACTGAACTTTACCTGCTCAGACCCCAAGGGTACAGCAGAGGGACTGGGAACCACTGTGCTCATGGAGTGCTCATTCTCAAAAATTGTAGAAAAAGGATTTAAAAAAAAAAAAAAAGAAACCCTATCAAGTTTTCTTTTCCATCCCAGGCTTCCAGTGTCTATGTTTTCCATTCTACCTTCTGGGTTCAGCTTCCTCCTATATATTTTTAATTATTTTGTTCCCTTGCTCTTTAGTAACAGGTGTATCTTTAGACATACCTGTGCTCATAACTTTTGAACTGAAAAAGACCCAATATCTCTAGTTCAACCCTTTCATTTTACAGAGGAGGAAAATGTTCCTTATCACCTTCTATCTAGTTTTCAAGGCCTCACAAAAATTTGCCCCACCCAACCTCTCCAGGACTTTCTGCTCTTCTTTCCTCTCAACTGTCATCTCCAGTCAGACCAGGGTCCTTATCACTTTCCCTCCACCAGCCACCACATGCACAGGCTCATGTGCACACACACACACAGCCTCGTGGCTGCTCTATGCCCTTGCTTCTGTGTTCACCCAGCCTGGAACTCAGTGCCTTCCCTCCCTCTCCTATCTGAGTTTCTACCCATCTTCCAAGTCTCTTGTCAACTCTAGCCCAGTTATTTTTTTAAATATCTTTAATTTCTTTTATTGATTTTCTTTATTGCTTTGTAAGCACCTTTTTAAGTTCTTGTGTCACAGATTATCACTTTTATTAGTTAATTTTGTGGTATCAATATGTGTATCATCTTGTTAATTTTTTTGTGTGTACACTTTTCACTGCAGCTTAATTTTTTTGTGGGCCTTAAACCTTTGTAAGTATTCATGATGCTTATATGCACATATGGGATGCTAGAGATTCACAGAGGAGGACATCGAGAGCAGAGCTTCTCAAACTTTAATGTGCATATGAATTCCTGGGCCTCTTACTAAGTATAGAAGGTTTTTAAAAACACTTTTTTTTGACAGTTTGGTAAATGGTGAAAATTATCTGTGGCAGATAGATGGATTTTAATTTATTTTTAGTAATAGTATCCAGAGAAATTTAAGCAAGTTAGAAAACTTTTATGAAGCTCAAAATATTTCTGTAATTTCTTTTTTTTTTTTTTTTTTTTTTTTAAGAATTTATTGTGTTTCTGTCACATCAGGATAATCTAGGGAATGAGGAAGAATATTTAGCCATATGTTTAAATTACATTTCTGAATCTGGCTGATTTCCTTTGCTTCTGTGTACTACAAAAATTGTCCAATAGATGGAACTTTTCAGAGTATATATGAATGTTGCTTTACTAGTTTCTTTTTGGAAACTTTTGAGGAATTAACAGTGCCTCAGGTTAGTAATTTCAGTTCTTAAAAGCATGTTTTATATTCTACGACTTGTATAGGGTAGCTGTAAAAGCTTACTGTGGAAACTGAGCTTGGAATCTCATAAATAATGCTGTACACACTTGAAACAGTATGCTCTGTTAATTAAGCATAGAATGGAACATTAGAAAAGGAAAATAGATGGGTAAAACTTGAAACAGGAGGAAAACGTGATTTTTTATAATTAAATGTAAATTAATCTTGTTTCCTTGTATTTGGGAATACATCCAGTACCTGTTGAGTCTTAAATAAGAAACAGGAATAACTTGGTATCAGGTTCTAATATTAGTTCTCAACTGCATTTTAGTCAGTTGTTTCAATCTTTTGCAAATAACAGATGGTGAAATGATCTGTTTAGAAAGATGCTGCTCAACATATTTTTTTCATTCCCACACAGTGTAAGGAATATGATGAATATTCTTATCAGAGGTTGTCAGTGGCTCTCATGGAGTAGGAATGAGGTTTGACAAGCCCATTGGAGTATTCTGACATCTCCCTCCTATGTCATTATCAGTTCAGTTTAATTTTTTTTTGTTTTGTCCACTTATCATCTTTGCCACGCAACTGTAAGTAGTAAATGGCCTAAAGTTAGGCATAATAGGTAAAGAAGTAAGAACCTATATACGTCATAATTTAGCTAGGTTGTAAGTGGTTTTTAATGCAGTGGTTTCTATTTTCTCAAAAAATAGGATGGAAATGGTTTTGTGCCATACCTCCTTTTTAGGTAGTATGTATTGTAACGAGCTTGTAGATTTTAAAAATGAATTTGGATCTTTCCGTAAGCCATCAGAGCTTAGGTCCTCAGGGATTTTGGAAGAACAGCTATCACCTCTGGGTCCTTTCCATTTCTCCAGTCTTTTATTTATACTATGTAATTTTAATTTCCTCTGCCTCATCTTTAATGGAAAATAGGAACTTAAAAAGAAGCCCATGCTTTGCATTAAGAATTGAGCACATGCCTAGGAAACAAACTTTCTGAGCAAAATCAACATAAGTAACAGTCTTATTGAAGCTACATATTGTGTCTAAAAGCCCTGAGCTGCAAATCTGGAGATACGGGTTCGTTTCATATTTTTATTAGCTGATAACTTTGATTTGAGTTATTTAATTTTTCAGAGCCACAGTACATCATCCATAAAAAAGCTACATTATCTGCCTTGCCTATTTCATAGGATTGTTTTAAGGATCAAACAAGAAAACACTTTGAAAAGAAAAACATTATGAAGTTGTAAGATATTACTCGTTGAACAGACGCTTACTGAGTACCCACTGTGTGCCAGGTTCTGTACAGAGGATACGAAAAATGGATGGCATGCAGCCCTAAGTTCTCTGCATTTCTCAGAGTACTTTTTTCAAACGATTATAAGTAATTTATAGAAACTGAGCCTTGAGAAAGGAAAGGAAGGTAGTGTTTCCTGGTTAAGTGTTATGCACACTTTTTTTTTTATCGTTGGACATCTCAGCCTTTTATAATGCTAATAGTTGTCCCGGCCCGCGGGACAATCAACAGAAGCTCCAAGTCCTGCGAGGGAAGAATGGTATGGGACAAGAGACACGAAGAATGACAGCAAGACAGGTTTCTGATCAAGCTGCAAAATTTTATTGAAGAGGCAGGGTATATATGCTCTAAGGTAGAGGGAGTGGCTAGTAAAAACGGGTGGCGGCCTAGGATTGGTGGCTGCAAAGGCGGGTGGCGGTCTAGGATTGGTGATTGCTGTTGCTAGGGCAGGCGGCAGAAGTACGGTTAGAGCTTTTGGTGGAACTACCGTTACTTCCTTAAAGAAGGCTAATTATAGCTTAGGCTGTTCTTGCATCAGCCCTGGCGGCCATGTTGCATGTTACCGGTATCGCTGAAGGTGAATATTATATATGCTACCTTAATTGTCCCCAACAAAGTGATTTTGTGAATATGGAGAATAAGGTTAGGTGGCTATCGTATGTTGCATTTTCTGAACTTACTTGATCATTGACCCCTCTTTTCCTAAGAACATCTAGGGCCTTATTACAAGGCACAATTTAGGGAAATTTTGCAGTCTGCATTGGGGAAGTACTGGTGGGTTTTAAGCTGGAACACAGGACACAATTGGATTCTTGTCAAAAAACTGGCTGCAGTGAGTGGAATTATTGTAAGACAAGAAAGCGGAGGCAGGGATACTTGTAGGTGGGCTGTTGCTGTAAGTCAGGAGATCAGTGAGGAGAGTCTGGAGCAAGGCAGTGCCCGGGGAAAGGAAGGGGCAGATTTTAGAGATATGTTGAAACTTTGAAGACTAATCAGATTGGGGATGGGGTTTAGTAAGGTAAATCATCCCAGTCTAGGATGATTCCCTGGTTTTTGTCAAAATTGGCTAAGTAGAATTAGGAGATAAGGAATTCAGGAAGGAGGAGCAGGTCGCAAGCTCATTTATTTATGAGGGCTCACTTAAAATGTCTTCTGTTGCTGAACCTATGATATTCATTTTGGGATACAAAATATATTATGTAAACATAGAAGTCTACTTAATGAATTCACTGCTTTTTGGATCCTTTTCAGTCAGGGCCTATTCAAGATTTTGAAGCTGAGTCAACTCAAGATGTGGTGGATTTGGAAGAGGGCACAGGTTTCTGTCCCTCGGAACCCATGCTCTGCAGTGAGGCGGTGGAAGGGCAGGTGCCCCATTCGTTAGAGACCCTGTATCATTCAGCTGCCTGTTCTAATGCCAACGATGCCTTGATAGTGCTGGTCCATCTTCTCATGTTGGAGTCAGGCTACATACCTCAGGTAAGTACTCGAGAACAAACGCACATTTTGTTTAGGGTATAAGTCTCTCATTGTGAAAGGGGTTGTATCAATGAATACCATTAGGGTGTTGTGGTGTTCTAGGTTTCTTGATTAAATGGGGTTGGGTATTGAATGTAAAGTGCCCAACACAGTAAAGGGCATTCAGTAGACACACAGTAAATGTTCCTTTCCCTCCTTTCCTTCTTTTTTTTCTCCTTTGTCAGTTTTTAGTTAGTGGGGTAGGGTGATGACAACTATGGTAAGAAAGACAGAAGATTGTGGGTAGATAGTGTGGTTAATGAGTGTGGATTGGGCATGACTAGACAGCTGGCCCCCTAGGATTTTTTTTGCATGTATTAATGCCTCTGTGAAATACTAGTAACATAAAAGATTCAGTTAGGGAGAGGGCCGTTGTTCTTTGCTGTAGTTGGCTTACCTTCAGTCATTCACTCATTCATTTATTCATTCAGTATCCATTTTTAGGTATCTACCAGTATCAGGTTCAGTATTTTGTCCCTGCCCTCAGATTGCTTATAAATTGGGGGGAGGTGAAAGGTAGCTGCTTTCAATTTGATCTTAGTCTGGGGGTGGGAGAAATAGACAGTTATACAGACCATTACTATGTTGTTAAGTTCTGGGACAGATAGATTGTAGTGCCCCACAGAGGAGAACATCTAGAGTAGCGCTTCTGAAACTTTAATGTACATACAAATGCTTGGGGATCTTACTAAAATGCAGATTCTCATTTAGTAAGTCTGGGGTGGAGCCTGAGATTCTACGTACTTCCACAGGATACCCAAGCTTCTGGTCTGTGGGCCATGCTATGAGTGACAGCTAGAGTAATTCATTCAGTGGCCGTCCAACACCTGCAGCATGCCATGCATTGAGCCAGGACTCAGAGGATAGAGACACTAGGGCAGTCCTTGTCCTCAAGTCCTTAGTGGGAGAGAGGGAGAAAGAAAAAGGTTGTAATATATTATGTAACATAATAGAAGGGGGTAACATTAGAAAAAGAACAGAATGTTAGGGGATAAAAAAAGAGGGAATGGCATATTGGAGGTTTTTTTAGAAAAGCCTTCACAAAGGAAGTGATATTTGAGCTGAGGTCTTAATGACTGTGACTTTGCTAGGCAGAGAAGGTAAGTCTTTGAAAAGAGAAATTAATCTCCATTTCTGTGGTGTTCTTTTACCTATTTGGAAAAAATTTTTGATAGAAAAATGTTAGACCATATTGTCTTCTGTTGATAGCAATATTAATGATTTGACACATTTTTAAAAGAGTATTGTATGGAATGCTATTTCTAGATAAGTTAGGGACCTCTTGGCTTTTTAATCTTTTTGAGAATAACACCTTTCTTCATTGTTTGTTTCACTTTCATTTCATTCCCCAGGGGACTGAAGCCAAAGCAGTGTCCATGCCAGAGAAGTGGAAGTGGGGCGGTGTGTATAAGCTGCAGTACTTGCATCCTCTCTGTGACGGTGGCTCTGCTGCTCTCACCTGTGTGCCTTTGGGAACCCTGATGGTCATAAATGGTATTGGAATACAGAGTCGTGGTCCTTAGTTTGGGATACTTAAGTGTTTCTCTCCTAGTGTTTTGTTTGTTTGTTTGTTTGTTTTTTTAAGATAACTGCTTTACTTCCAACCTGTTTCTCCTAGTGTTTTATAGCCATTTCAGTGATTGGCTATCATGACGTAGTTATGGGTCTTTCTCAACTTTATTTATTTAATCTGTAGACCACTGATAACAGTGTCTGAAAGATTATGAAATATGGGGTTGATGTTTGGGCCAGCTGCCTTCACTCTTGGGGCAGTCATACTTTTTGGATATCTTAACCTTGTAATTTTTTTGCCAAAGGGGGAAAGTTGTTTCAGATACAAATCATAGGCAGAAGTTTTCAGTTGGGAATAAAGTTGTGATAATAGGTGGGAGACAAATTGATCACACATGAACTCTTTGAAGAATCCTTGTTCTCTATGCCTGTGGGTGGCTTGTTTTGTTTTGTAAACCTAGATCTTGAGCTGAAAAATGGTGAGATTGAGTTAGCGGTTATTATTTTTTGTTTTAAATTGAGCTGCAGTTCACATGACACAGTTATCTGTTTTAAAGTATACGATTCAGGGACATTTAGAGAATTAACAGTGTTGTGCAACCATCGTCTCTCTCCATTGCCCTTCAAGAGAACACTCCGTACACATAATCATTCCCCACTCCCCCCAGCCCATCACCTGGCAACCTCTAATCTGCTTTCTGTGTTTGGATTTGTGTATTCTGGATATTTCATATGAAAAGAATCATATATATGACCTTTTGTTTCTGGCTTCTTTCACTTAGCATAAAGTTTATGAGATTCATCCAAGTTGTAGCATGTGTGAGGACTTCATTCCTCTTTATGGCTGGATATACATGGGTATACCCAATTCGCTTATCCTTTCATCTCTTGATGGACATTTGGGTTGTTTCTACCTTTCGGTAATGCTGCTATAAACATTCAGTTACAAGTTTTTGTGTGGGCATGTTTTCATTTCTCTTGGGTATGTGTCTAGGCATGGAATTGCTGGGTCATATGGTAATATTGTGTTCAGTTTTTTGAGGAACCTGGAATTCACTTTTTATCCAGTTTGGCATTTCTGTGAACAGAAATGCACGGAAACACACTGCTAAGGGTTGTGAGGCCTTAGTGTGTTTTGTTTCTTTGTCCAAACCCTTGCCCAGAATGAGTTCCTTTTTTTTCCTCTCCAGTTTGCACATTAATAAATTTCAGTGGGAGAGCAGTACATTCCATCTTTGCATTTTGTGTTGGCTCAGATGCTACGCAGGCCCATACCCCCTACCAGTGGTCTATGCAATAGTCTGATGATCACCCATTCTGGATATCCATTTGAGTGTATGAGTGACTAGTGCCTTTCACTTTTGTTTTGTTTGTTTTTTGAGGTTCATCCTTTTAGGCCAGACAGGATAGTGTGGTGAGATTGAAATGACTGCCTTTTTATTTTGCTTTGTTTTCACCTTTTGTATGTAGCAAAGACAGTCTGATGGGCCTTAGGTTAGTGATTTTCAACATGTTCTGCAGCCAGTTAGTTTCTGCTGCGATGAAATCTCTGTTTACTTCTTACACTTTGAGCAGCAATATGTTTTTCTTTTTCATTTTTTGAGGTCCTTTGTAAGATTTTGTTTGAAAAAATGATTTTTTCTGCTAAAATTAATTTTGAAAACTACTGATCTGTCTTGATCTTTGAAATTAAAGATAGTTCTAGGTCTCCTATCATGTAATTTCTGCTATTTCCTTTTTTTTTTTTTTTTTTTTTAATTCAGTTTTATTGAAATATATTCACAAACCATACAGTCATCCATGGTATACAATCAACTGTTCACAGTATGATCATATAGTTATGCGTTCATCACCACAATCTATTTCTGAACATTTTCCTTACATCAGAAAGAATCAGAATAAGAATAAAAAATAAAAGTGAAAAAAGAATACCCAAACCATCCCCCCATCCCACCCTATTTGTCATTTAGTTTTTACTCCCATTTTTCTACTGATTTTTTTCAATTTTTTAACTTTGTTTATCAAAAAATTAAAAACAAACAGGCAAACAACAACCAAAAAAACCCCACAACATTTCAAACAAATCTGCTATTTCCTTTTAATTATCAAATTCTTAGAAATCTTATTTAAAAGTCTGAAAGTTTCAGCTCTAACAGCTTTGGTGGTACTCCACATTTGTCAGGCCGTGACTATCTGATGGCAGTAGGACCTAGCATTGTGTCTCTAACAATTTGTCACAATTAGCAAATGGAGCTTTTAGTTGGATATTGTACACAGAGCATCAATACTTTCTGCTTTCATCTAATCATTCTGCACCATGTCATAACTTGCAAATAGTAAATGTGAGGTATTTTCTGCCTTGATTTCTTATTATAAAAGCACTTTAACAACACTTGTACAATAATCTCTATTTATTAGTTTCAGGATATTTAATATAAAGAGAATAACTGCTAAATGTCTTGATCTCTTAGCTTCTATTTTGTTCCTTTACTATTCTTGGTAAATCAGCTGCTTGCAGACTTGTGTGGCAGACAGCCATTCCAGGCTTGATTCTTTGAAAAGAAGCAGTGTGTTCTTGAATCTTTTTCCTTCACCCAAGGCATTCTGCTCAGTGCACATGTGCACAATCACATCACTGGCTCTTTCATGGAATGAGATGAAGTGCGCCTTTGTATATGATTAAAATTGAACCCTCTGGTGATGTCAGGAATATCAGTCATTTGGGTCTAGGGAGAGATGAGGCTGTGAAAACTAGCAGGATTCTTTTAATGAACAAGGCAAGACTCATTGCCATGGGTTAAATAAAAAAATTAATGGAGTTTTTAGAGACCTTGAGAGAAATAATGATTTTATTGTGTTTAGCTGACTCCTGTTAACCTTGTTGCATGTCTTTCAATTACTAATAAGCTGCTGTTGGTAACACTTAGTGGATTTGATATAAAGATGCTTACTGTAGTTTTGAAAGGAGGTGTTTTAGAGGGATTTTATTTCATGTGATGGCAGGTTTACACTTTTGACCTTGCTGTGAGGGAAGGAAACAGGCATAGAACAGTTTGTTTTGTATAAAGTCTTTTTGGTATATTGGAGGCAAAGAAATGCAAGTCCATGTTAAAAAATGAAAGCAGTTGATGTGACAACATTTTTTCAACTTACTTTTGCTTACTTACAGCTACATTAAAAATCAACAATGAGATCAGAAGTGTAAGAAGATTGCAGCTGCTGCCAGAATCTTTTATTTGCAAAGACGAACCAGGTAATATAACCCATGATTGCTTTCACTCTTGGGTTAAAGCTTAGAGAGCTTCACTTTAAAAAACACTAAAAGATAATGTTCAAAAGACAGAAAATTTCTAAATGAGATTAAAACAAGTTCAAGACTATTGTCTCTTTTTTCTTTAAGAGTGCAAAGGTTTTGATTGTAATTTGGAGATTTTGTTTCTTTTCTGTTTTTCTTTGGGTCTTAGAGTGCTGAGTTATTTTATATTTATACTGCCACTATGAAATGACACTAGTATATAATTCATCACCTTCTGGTTGATGCTACATAGTTTCTGTATTAATCTTTGGAGATCTTTCTAGCATTGAATTTAACCAGTATGGAGAGGTTCAGTGTATTGTGGAAGTAGTGCAATGCAACTTCTTTGGTGAAGATTAATGGAGGAAGAACCGCATTCAGAATGTTTGTTTAGACCATGTAAAGTTGGTTGCTATTTGAAGCAGTTTGGAATTTTACCAGAAGTTTGCATTCTAGGCATGGTTTTGCTTATATTTTATAAAATTATTAATAGATGCAAAGAAGACAAGTTTTCCTCTCTGTTGTTTTTCTGTAAAACCTGAGCTGTGAGAGGAAGGTAGGTGGTCAAAGAAAAAGAGGCAGGTGTAGAGGGGAGTAACATCTTTTAAGTGTCTTATTGTGTGTTGGACATGTGACTTTATGTATGTTATTTCATTTAGTCCTCAGAGTAGACTTACGAGGAGGGTTTTAAAATCCACGTGGGAAGTGATGCAGTACAGTGCGAAGATGGCATTTGCAGCAGTATCTTTTAAGGGAACCCTAGCTAGATCTGGACCTTTCCTTTGAAGGCCCGAGACTTATTTTAGTTCCTAGGGGAGGTTAGGCCCTGAGAGACCTCAATTTATACTAACTACAACTGATAGGAAAAGGAGACATCAGAATACATACCTGTAAGGTTCACTGGTTGGACATAGGAAGTAAAACTTCGGCATTAGCTGAATTGAACATTAATACCAGACTAGACCAATATTCCTCAATCTTTTTTTCATTATCGTCCCCTTGAGAAGGCTTTTTAGACAGTTTTTTCTACTATACTCTCAGCCTGAGCTCTATAGGTTGGACACAGCTCTATCTGTCTGTCTGTCTGTCTGTCTGTCTATTTATTTATTTAATTCATTTTTTAAAATTTTATTTTGAAATAAATTTAAACTTACAGGAACAGTTGCAAAAACAATACAAACCCCATACACAGAACTCCAGCATACCCCGACCCCCCTCCCCTGATACCCCGATCCACCAACTTTAACATCCTGTCACACCAGTTTCTTTCTTTCCCTCCCTATCTATTATCCATCATCTATTGCTCTGTCTTCTGAACATGAGAGCAAGCTGCACACATACTTGAACAAACAATATCATTCACATATACATTTCCCATGAACAAGAACTTTCTTTTATGCAATCACATTAAGCGCAGCTAAGAAGTTCAAGAAATTCAACATTGATACAAAACTTACATCTGTATTTCCTTTTTTTTTTGTTATGTCGCAACTGTGTCTCTTTGAGCCTCCTCTCCTCCATCCTCAGATCCCATCAAGGATCATCCTTGGCATTTAATTGTCATTATCTATTTAGACTATTTTTTTTTCAATCATGAAAACATATATACAGCCTAAATCTTCCCATTCCACCCCCTCCCTAGCATTCCATTAGTGGGATTAATCACATTTAGAATGTTGCAATGCCATCACCTTCCCACCATCTGTTACTAGAAATTTCCCTTCGCCCCAAACAGAAACCCTACACTCATTTCTTAACTCCGCATTGTTCCTTACCCCACTTCGCATAACCCATACTCTACTTTTCATCTGTATTGTCATATTCTCTGATACTTTCTTTGTGTTTACTGTGCGGCTTAAATTTAACCTCTTAAATCTATAACAATCTTGTTTTTCTTTGATACCAACTTAACTTCAATAGGACACATAAACTATGTTTCTATACTCTTCCGTTCCCCCACCTTTATGTAGTTCTTGTCAAAAATTGCGTATTTTACATTGGGTCCAAAACCATTGATTTATCATTACAGTTTATGTATTTTAGATCCTGTAGGAAGTAAATAGTGGAGTTACAAATCAAAAATACAGTAGTATTGGTGTTTATATTTACCATGTGATCTTTACTGGAAATCTTTATTTCTTCATGTGGTTTCAGTCAATTGTTTAGTGTCCCTTCCTTTCAGTCTGCACAATTCCCTTTAGCATTTCTTATAGGACTGATCTACTGGTGATGAAGTCCCTTAGCTTTTGACTATCCAGGAATGTTTTCATCTCCCCCTCATTTTTACCCTCCAGGTATTTGTGAATTCTCCAAGTCTCTGAAGGTTCTTGACTTCTATTTGTATTCCATTGTGGTCAGAGAATGTGCTTTGAACAAATTCTTTTTTTTTTTTTTTTTTTTTTTAGTTTATTGAGGCTTGTTTTATGTCCCAGCATATGGTCCATTCTGGAGAAAGATCCGTGATCACTAGAGAAGAATGTGTGTCCTGGTGACCCAGGATGTAATGTTCTATATATGTCTGTTAAAATTCTCTCTCTCTCTCTCTCTGCTTTCTTTGTTTCTCTGTCGGTAGAGCTCCCTTTCGTATCTGAAGTAGGGCAGGTCTTTTATTAGCAAAATCTCTCAGCATTTGTTTGTCTGTGAAAAATTTAAGCTCTCCCTCAAATTTGAAGGAGAGTTTTGCTGGATAAAGTATTCTTGGTTGGAAATTTTTCTCTCTCAGAATTTTAAATATGTCATGCCATTTCCTTCTCGCTTCCGTGGTGGCCACTGAGTAGTCACTGCTTAGTCTTATGTTGTTTCCTTTGTATGTGGTGAATTGCTTTTCTGTTGCTGCTTTCAGAACGTGCTCCTTCTCTTCAGTATTTGACAGTCTGTTCAGAACATGTCTTGGACTGGGTTTATTTGGATTTATTCTATTTGGAGTTCACTGGGCATTTATGCTTTGTGTATTTATATTGTGTAGAAGGTTTGGGAAATTTTCCCCAACAATTTCTTTGAATACTCTTTCTAGACCTTTACCCTTCTCTTCCTCTTCTGGGACACCAATGAGTCTTAAATTTGGATGTTTTATTTTATCTATCATATCCCTGAGATCCATTTCAATTTTATTTATTTTTTTCCCCATTCTTTCTTTTGTTCCTTTATTTTCCGTTCTGTGGTCCTCAAGGACGCTGAGTCATTGTTCACCTTCCTCTAGGCTTGTACTATGAGTATCCAGAATCTTTGTAATTTGGTAAGCAGTTTCTTTTATTTCTAGAAAGTCATCTATTTTTTTATTTACTCGTGCAATGTCTTCTTTATGCTCTTCTAGGGTCTTCTTGATGTCCTTTATATCCTGTGCCATGCTCTTCTTCATGTCCTTTATATCCTGTGCCATGCTTTTGTTGTTTGTCTTTAGTTCTTTGATTAATTGCTCCAAGGACTGTGTCTCCTCTGATCTTTTGATTTGGGTGTTGGGGTTTGGGTTCTCCATATCGTCTGGTTTTATCATATGCTTTAAAATTTTCTGTTGTTTTTGGCCTCTTGGCATTTGCTTTACTTGATAGGGTTCTTTCAGGATATGAAAAACACCAATCTCTAATTTGTCAGATCTACAGCTTGGTGGTATACACTTTCTCTAACTAACCAGCAGATGGCATCCGCGAGTCACCTGTTCCCCTCTAGTCAGTTCTCCCCAACTTTGTCTTTGTGGTGTGTGGGGGTCTGATTCTTGTGGGGTTCAGTTGGTGCATTAAGTTTGGGTGTGTTGCTGGTGCTGTCCACCCTGAATGTGGGGCGTGTGTCTGAGTGGTTAGGGAGGCAGGGCAGCTTTAATAATCAAACCTCCTAGGTGTTCCCAGAGATTTAAGGCTGTTGCAAGAGTCTAAACCTTCGTTTCAGTCTCACCACAGATTGTCTCTGCCACTGACCCACAAGTCCTTGGTATTGGCATAGGGTCCCTGGGATTTCCAAGCAGGTCCCTCTTCCCAGCCGTGCTCTTCCAGGACGTCTGCTGAGGGAAGGCTGTGCCACGTCACAAGTGTGCGCTGGCCCTCCAGGGATGCCCTGGGCCGCCAGGCTGTGCGGGGATGTTCCCAGCCTGCTGTAAAGATGGCTAAATAGGGCCTGTTAATTTCCCCCTTTTCGCATAGCTCCGCCTTCCCAGCTCCAGGACAATTAGCTGTGGGTGCACTAAAGGCCACTGTCCGTGACCAATATTGTGGCGTGTGCACGGTGTTGTGGGAAACACTTCCCGTCACACTGGGACCCTTGGCATGGCTCTGGGCTGTGGCTCCGGTCCCGGGCAGGAGCGTCCCCAGCCCGCCAGGAAGATGGCTGAAGGGGCGCAGTTTCTTTCCCCTTTTGGCTCCCCTCTGCCCTCCTGGCTCCGAGGCAATTAGCAGCGGGTGCAGGAAGGGCTATCTTCCACTCCAGATATTGAGGCATTCACAAGGCCCGCTCCTGCTGCACTTCACTGTGCAGTTCTTGCCGCTGTATCCACAGCCACTCCTGGGTTTTTGTTTTTTTCTTTAAAAAGAACTAGTCCCTCTCCAAACGCCAACCCACGGTTTCCCCACACTGCAGGACAGCCGCTGGACTTTGAGCTGGCTCACTCACTTGTTTCAGAATGCAGACTCCTGGTTTCACCAAATGCATGGTCCCTGTGCATTTAGCAGACCCTGTCCAGTTGGTGCATCGCTGGAACTGGTGTTCTGGGTCACTTTCTGGTTTTTATCTAGTATTTTTCACGGAGGTGTTTTTTGGCCCTGTCTCACCTAGCCGCCATCTTAGGTTCTTCCTCTCTATTTATTTTACATCATGGGATTTTAACTTTATGTCTAAGATTCCATTTTATGAGTTGTGTACTTTATCTTCCCTTCTACTAGGCACTTTGTTTCATGTTTATATAGAAATTCTTATTTGTGAGTATTGATTTACTAATTTGATTTGATTGACAGAAGTAGAGGATACCATTTCAACTTTTTCCACTTCATTCTGTGTTCTGGTTTTTCATTAAAAAAATATTCTAGTGGAAAATGTAGCCGAGATGTACAAGGATCTTCAGAAGCTCTCCCGCCTCTTCAAAGACCAGCTGGTTTATCCTCTTTTGGCTTTTACCCGACAAGGTGAGATGATAAATTATATCACAGGGTGAATGGCTAGAAGAAATAATGTTTACTCAGTATGCTTGGTGTCTCCATGACATCTGAGCCATCCATTCTCCTACTGAAATTCTGCTCTTTTAAGACTAAGTTTAAATGTTAATTCCTTAAATGCTATTCACTTCCTTTTTTGTATTTCCATAGCTTTTTGTACATACCTTTATTGTAGCCCCTTTTCCAAGATATCGTCGTCGTTCATATGATTTCTTTCTACCTAAGATTGTGAATACCTTGAAAGCAAGGCATGTATCTTATTCACTTTTGTATTCTCGTGTTTTAGCCTATAAAAACTTGAATAATAAATGCATAAATAAATAATGCATGGGCTGTACTTTGGGTCTTCTTTTTTTTCAACCCACATTTGTTGGGGCTGTATGCTAGGCACTTTATTGGAAGTTTCACATGCATCATCATTTAATGCTAATGATTTTGAAGTACGATTTTTTATAATCATAGATGATGAAATGAATTCTGTAGGGTTTATAATTCACTCAAGATCACTATTAGCTCTCTCTAATTTGTGTTGTAGTAAAAATATATTTTTTTTTAATCTTGGTAACTTAAAGAGCAAGCATTCATTTCTTGCTCAGGGGCATGCTGTATGTGGGTTAGCTTTGGCTGAAGGAGTAGCCCCTATCCAGGATGTGCTCCTGTTGGGACACAGTGGGGAGAGAGGGCAGAGGCCCTACCATGTGTTGATTCTTAAAGCTTCTGCTCAGAAATGGTAGCTGTCACTTCTACTTAGGTTTCATTGGACAAAAAAAGTAAAAAATGGCGAAGCCTGGTAGTAATGGGATAAGGATGTAGAATTATAGGGTTGGCAGTGATTAATTATGGATCATAATACAATATATCATAGTCGTTTAGCTAATAACTCATTTCAGACTTATACAAATATACAGATAGATATATGGCTTTATTTGCTATCTGTGCAGAGAAATGAATTATATTTTAGGTCTCAAGTTGCATGGCACTATGGTTATTATTACCATGTGTTTGTTTCTTCCTTAGTTGGGAGAAGGGGAATAATGTGAATTTTAAAACTCTTTGATATGTTTTTGTACGGTTTTGATTATCTTTGCTACTGGAGAATAGTATCACAAATATTCCAAAAGAGCTAATAATCAAAAAAGCATATACGTTTGACTTTTAATACATTTTTTCTTCTTTTCTTTCCCCTTTTTGGCTCTGCTTCTGAGTTAATATACCTCCCTTTTTTTCTAGCCTGCTAGACATCAAATAATAGTAATTGCTAATACTGTCTTCCTTGCTATGCTCCAAATATTGTTAAATGCTTTCTATGTTTTAACACATTTAATTCTCATAACTACTTGGTGACGTAGGTAGTAGTAACCCATTTTGCAGATGAAAAAATTGAGTTAAATTACTTGTGCAAAGTCACACAGCTAATAAATTGCAGAGTTGAGAACCAATCATATAACCCAGCTAAGTATCCGTTCTCTGTTAAGTGACTAGAGAACTTGTATCGCATTAAATAGCGCTTGATGTAAGAGAGGCCATTGGCTAGTGTTTAGAAATTATCATTGTGATTTGTAATGAAGTTTGATTTGTATTAGTATTTGTGTTTGTACAAAATGATGGAGGGGATAAAGGGTTTAGAATTGTGTGAGTGAGTTGGTAGTCATATAGTCAACTGGAGGTTAAAAATTTATAGGTAGTGTACAGTTAGGTAATTGAGACTACCATCTGTCACCTCTTTCAGAAAGGAACAGGTTGGCAATTGTGGTGAAAGATGGATGCCCTTTACTCAGTTATAACTTTTCTTTTTCCTTTTAGCACTGAATCTGCCAGATGTGTTTGGGTTGGTAGTCCTCCCACTGGAGCTGAAACTACGGATCTTTCGGCTTTTGGATATTCGTTCTGTCCTGTCTTTGTCTGCAGTTTGTCGTGACCTCTTGATTGCTTCAAATGACCAACTCCTGTGGAGGTGTTTGTATCTGCGGGATTTTCGAGGTGATTTCCATAATGACACATTAACAAGAAAAGGGCACTTTGTTAGGGAAAGTCTTAATTACTCAGCTTGCCAAAAGTCTTTAGTTTTAGGCTTTTTTTTTTGGAGTTGTAAATGATCGTAACTAATAACCACAGACCAGAGAAGTTCTAAGCTTCATATGCCTTTCCCTGTGTCCTGAAAGATCCCCATTCATCTTTGTGATCTCCACAACCCAAGTGGCACATTACGATAAGTAGATTATTTCAGGGTGGACAAATGGAAGCAAAACAGGTTTATTCTCTCTGTATAGACCATCTTCAGTATCTGGCTTAGAGCTGAGTGGCCATTTGTAATGTGCTTCCCCCTCCCAGCACCACTCACCACCCTTGCCGTAGTGACTGCTGCCTGAGCGCTGCTGCCTGAAGACCTGGAGCTGGCAGAGCCTCTCCAGCTTCAGAAACAGAGGGTGAGCGAGTCCCTGCCTCCAGGGGCAGAGCACTGGGCAGGGCCAGTTCACTGGAATGTTGGCACGGAAAAGTGCATTCCCGCACACTCTCTAAAGTGTCTCCCTTACTTTTTATAAAGCTTGACATGCTCCTAATTCAGTATTCATGTGAATAAACAAGTATCTTTTTTGGGCAGGAATCTTTGGGAAGATTAAAAGTCTGTCATTGGTTCCCATTTTGCTGTGAATTAATCAGATTGCTTTCTTGAGATGAACTGCCCTGAAGGAATGGGAGTTGTGATTGGGAAAGAGAGAAACCACTTTTGGTGGAAAGAACATGGTAAAAATGCCAAAGTAGGGGATTTAGGGCCTCAGTATGGCTACTAAGGGCTGAAGGGAAAAGACGGCAGAGCAGACAGGGAGGCAGGGTATGTCCCAAACGGTTTTCCTCCAGTAAAATACTTTGCCCAAAGCTGATTCTGTAACTAGGATGAATGTCTCCTTTTCGCAGTGATCCTCTGGATCTCTGGGATGCCTGCCTGAGATAGATCTTACTGTGTTCCTCTGGTGCTATACTTAAGTCACATTGTGGGTTAAATATTAATTAAATTTTCATTTCTATTAGAAGATTCATTCAAATCTGGAAATCTAGATTACAGATCATCTTGGAGCCTACCTCTAAAAGTAACTTAGGAACTGATCATAATTAAACTTGGATTTGAATATATAAGTCAAAGGGTATTTATTCTTTTGCTTGAATGTTTATTTCATGTTTTGTTTTTTACATGTGTTAGTCATTTTGTTTTTCTATTATGACAGTAGTCAGGATTTAAAGTCCACTGAGAAAAATGTTCTCTCCACCACAACCTAAAAAAAGACACTTCTTTAGCTCTGATAACTGTGGTTTAGCATTGCTTCTGTAACTCTCTCAGTGTATGACCCCATGTATATCTCCCAGAAAGGACCTGTTGGCAGTTTACATTCTCTCCAGTTGGTCAGGTTGGAAAGTTGATTTCAAAGTTTATAGTAAAAAGAATGATGCCATAGGGGTCTTGTGAGCCGTTGTGGATAGCCGTGTAGCCATCCCTTGTGTGCAGAGGCGCCAAGTGATTGCAGGTGGGTTAAGGGTGACATCATTTATAGTGTACCTCTGTGCACTTATTTTTCATAGAAATTGTCATTTCTTTTAAAAATCCTCTCAGGAAGGTTTCTGAAGAACAAAAGTAGACTAACGATCTGGGAAATTTATGCGGATAATGAAATTTGAGGTATTTGAATTCTGACTGGAATGTGCTGACGATACTCTTTCATTTACCTGCTAAACTAAATATTCTTAGGATGTTAGCATCACGTGCGACTTAGAAATAGACTTGGGTTTGACTTTTCCTACAGGAATTGTTGGAAGTTGTGGAGAAAACAAGAAAGGCAGTATCAACATACTGCTTCCAGTCAGGGACAGTGATATACTGGGGCTAAACTGGTGCCCAAGACCATCAATTGTTCAAGGAGCAGAGAACAGAAATTTTTACTCTTTTTTTTTTTTTTTTTTCCCCCCTCAGTGGAGGAGAAACATTTTTGGAATGAGTTTAATAGGTTATGACCACTAGGCAAGAGATTCTTCACCTGTGGCCTGTCGTTAGGGTAGCTTTATTTCTGTAGGGTCAGGTTCTGGTGACCTGGTGACCACTGCAGCAGACCTGACGATGGGACTTGGGGATGGTTTGACTTTATCCAAAATGTAAAAGATGCTTGCCATGTGCTCCAAGATTTGCAGATACAGGGCTAAAAACTCCACCATGGAACTTCTTTTCTGCCACTGTCATGTTACTGGGTATCAGTGTTTTTCAAATTGGTTGGACCCTGGGGTGGGTTATGAAATCAATTTAATAGGTCATTTTACTAAAAAAAAAAAAAAAAAAAAAAATTAGAAAAATCAGCATGCGTTTTATATAATGGGAACAAACTTCTGTTTTAGTTATATATATATATGGATATATACTGGTTGCAATGTAAAATATTATGGTTCACATCAAAAAAGTTTTATTGATAGTTCTGTATATACATTAATAACACCACCTTAGCAACTGTACAAATCCGATGGGTAGATCCCCTTCCTTTTGCTTTTTAAATTAGAATATCATGTAGAGTAATTTGAATTGTTAAAAAGAATTTTTTTTCCTTTCTTTTAAAACTTCAAAATGTAAGCAGTAAGTGTGACCTGGTTTGTTCCTTTTCTTCCTTCCTGATTCCTAAGGTCCTCATTCCACTTTAACTATGCTCATGAATCTAAAGTTTAAATGTTATTTTGAAAACAAATTCTTATTACAGTCAAAATGAAAAGACAGAGTGACCAACACATATCACAGAACTGGCAGTGAAAAAGCCAGTATCATATAAATACTCATGAAGAGGAATAAATGCCCTTTCACTTGTATATTCATGAAAGTTCAGGTTTAAATTATTCAGTCTCTACCTCTTTTCCAGATTGTGGTCACAAACTGATTTCTGAGTTTGAGTGTTCAGATTTTAAAATGAATTTTCCTATAGACATAATAGTTATGGGGCTAGAGCTTTTAAAAGTCTTATTTTCATGTTATTGTCATGTCATTAGACTTAACAAAGTTGAAGGGTTCCTCTTCCCCCATTTCACATATTTCGAATAAATAAATCTGTTAAAAAACACTTAGTCATGGACATAATTCTGATAGTTGAAACTGTCCAGGCAGGGTTGGGGAAGAACGTAATGTAACTCAAATATGGATGAAAGCCTGAAGTCAGCTATGAATGTGAGGTGTGATACGGATGCCTCAGAAGTTGTCCCCCCATGAGACATGGGGTTAGAAGCAGCTCCCACACCCAGACGAAATCAGGGATGAAGGTGGGGATGGGACTGTTTAGTGCAGGGAGAGAGCAGCCACATATCCTCAGTAGTTCCGGAGTCAGTTGTTGCGTGGGATTACAATGCTGAGCTCCCTTAGCCATAAAGAAAGGGTCTGAATTAGAATCAGAGTACAATGATAAAATGTGTGTTGTACAAGTGACTCATGTTCCTTTTTGTGCTTAATGTGTAAGTTTCAGTTTCCTTAGGAAAAAAGCAAACCTGTTTAATGCTGGATGATGAAGTTTTAAATCCTTATTTTTTGTTTTTCCTTTGTAGACAGTACTGTCAGAGCTCGGGATACAGATTGGAAAGAAGTAGGGTAGTATTTTAATATCAAGGCTAATGTTTATAACTGAAATAGCTAGTGAATTAATAGATTAAGGACATTTCACTTTATTGTGATGTAATGGAATGTTTCATTTAATTTATTGCTAAATTTCATTGAATGAAAATCTTCTCAAATTTTATCTTCGACTTAGTCCATATTTTTCTGTAATTACACAGGAAAAGATCCTAAAACAATGATTGTTTTTCACCTTCACTTGATACAAAACATTCTCACTTATTCTTGTTGTCAGAAAAAGCTTAAGTTCATGCTAAGGTAGTCTTTAGCTGTTCAGCTAGTTAGAATATAGGACATTATGAAAGAAATAAATTATGTTTTGTTTGCAGATAACTACCATAAAGGACATTGATAGGACTGAGGAAAACTCTTTGGAATGAAGGAATAGAGAGAAGAATAAAATTCAACAAAATTATCTAATACTTGCAAAATACACAGTACTATTCTCTAGGAAGATGTCCCATCCTCTATAATACACATCTTGTTTTTTTGTTGTTTTTGTTTAATTGAGATCCATTAGGGACATAATTTAGGTGAAAAAGTGAAATGTAAGTTCTGCTCCCTTCCCCATACCTTAACTGTGTATTTTGTGGCATGACATTTTTACACAAATTCAGATTTCCCATTTTCAAAAAAAGGCTGACTTTAGATGTTTTAGTTTGCGGTCTTGAAGTAATGTCACTCGGTTATCCCTCCTTTGGATTTGTTACTTCATATTAGCACCAGTTATCTCAGTTGCAGTGTAGTTTAAGGAACAGAATTCACCTGGCACTGTGTTATTCGGAGCTGGTATCTTATTCATGCACATGGAAACTGGTAAAAGTTCTCTCCTGTGCACTGCTATTCTTTGTCTGTCTTGCCTTGATAGTATTGTAAAAGTTTAGCTAGATCTGTACAATGAGAGCAAATTGGAATTTTGGGAAAACATCCAAATCACTTACCATATCTTGTTCTTTTTCGTTCTATAGCTGTACAAGAGGAGGCACAAGCAGAGAAAAGATGCTCAGAGAGGGCGGCATGTGATGTTTCTGCCGTCCTTGCCCCACCCCGTTCCATACTATCCCAACCCCTCTTGCCCCAGACCTTTTCCTTCCAGCCCCCTCTACCCTCCAGGAATTATTGGTGGTGAATATGATGTAAGACCAATACTTCCTTATGTTAGGGACCCAATCAGTTCACTCATCCCTGGGCCTGGGGAGACACCCCCCCAGTTCCCTCCACTCAGACCACGTTTTGATCCCATTGGCCCACTTCCGGGACCTAACCCCATCTTGCCAGGGCAAGGTGGCCCCAATGACAGATTTCCCTTCAGACCCAGCAGGGGTCGACCAACGGACAACCAGTTACCATTCGTGTGATTGATTTGTAATCGCACTTCTTGAGCTTGTTTTGTTTTTGTTTTCTAAAACTGCAGCTGTCGTCTTCTTGGGGTGCTGATCCTTAGTGTTATTTTCTGATTGTGATGGTGAGAAATCCACTCACAGAACCTTTCAGTAGATGGATTTAAAGCTCCAAGGATGGTGTCCCCAGGCCCACGGGTTTTTACTGCATGGTGAGCTTGGCCTTGGAAATCGTTGGCTCCTGATTTCCCCTTTGCATCGCCCCCCTCTGAACGAAGGTTGTTTACTAATAATGTTCTGCATCAGATTAAAAAAAAAAAGTAAATAACATGGTAGTCTTGATTTTTTTACGGAAAGATACTTAATAAACAGAACAGTGTCACAGCATGTCTTAGGGCATTTAAAAATTATAAGAGAAACTATTCATGTCATCCAGGTTATTGGTTACTCAGGAGATTTCCCTTTTTTTAAATTTAATTTTATTTAATGGCACCCTTTCTTCAAATGAAATTGTTTGCAGAAGCCTAGTTTATAAAATGAGTAAAAGCAGAGCTAGTTGACTGAACTGGGCCTTGGGGTCAGTGCCCTGGCACCAGCAGTGCAGTCTACCTCCTCTCTCTGCAGCTCTGTCTGAGGGTCCCTAGTAACCCTTCCTGGGCCCAGGAAGCAGCACTGTGTGAAAACCCCAGGGTTAGAGGGACTCTCGTTTCCAGCTCCTTCTTGGTGTGGGGTTGTTTTGAATGATTGCTTTCCCTTGTGTTTTGAACATGTGGTGCCCTCATTGTAATCAAAGTAGATTGACATCCTTTTAACAAGTTTTATGCCTTTGAGTGCTGCTCAGATTCTTCTTCAAAGCTAGCCTCTTATTACTTGAAGAACATTTTGCTTTTAAGACTTGAGATACACAAAATTCAAGGTTTATTTTTCCTACAAGAAAAAGGCCAAACACAAATGATTCATCCCACAAACAACTGTATAGAAACATGCTATAGTGACAGAAATTAAAATCCAAATCGCAACATAGAAATAAAACATCATTAGTACCTAGCAGGAAATATTTAGGTATATTGCCAACGTCTTCCTGCTTTTAAAAAGTCTGTTTTGCATATAAGGAAATGGCTTGGGCTGTTACATGCTGCAAGAATATTTTGAGACCTTATATAGAAGTGAAAAAAATTTTTTTTGCTACACACGGATACGTTTTTTGTTTCATCACAGTGAAGAAAACTCAGTATTACGATTTTCCAGAGGCCCTGTCATTTTAGTAGCTTAATGTATAGGTAAAGGATTGGGGCTGTTGACATTTTTTTCTGTGATGTTTTGTACTATCTGAGCCACAGAACAGCCTTTTTAAAAAACAAGTGTCCACTTAATGCCATATGGCTTTAATTGGGTCTGGGTTTTAAAGGTTCACTCTGAAGATTTGATGGATCCCGGTAACTTCTAGTTCTCCAATACCATTTCTTTGTGGCATTGTAATGTTAGGTTGTACTTTGTACAAGTGCGTATGTGTGTGTGTGCGTGGGATGGGGTGGGAGAACATAGTGATGACCAGAAGCACCAAATACTATAAAACAAGGAGTTTTCCAAATGCAGACATTTTCAGATGTCCTCAAGAGGTCCAGGAATGGTGCTGGTGTCCATTGCATACAGGTGCTACTTTTCCAACCTCATTTCACGCCTACCAGCAGACATCAAAAATCTCTCTTAGTTTAGGATACTGGCTGTATGCCCTAAACCTAAATTTATAGTCCTCTCAAAATAATTTATTATAAATGCATAAAAACACAACTCTCAAAGCCTTTCCTCTTGAATAGCTAACTTTATAGCTAGAAGCTTATAAAATCCTACATTCTTTTCATTAGACTGAGACTGCTGTCCTTTATGTATTGCTGGTGTATAATGAGAAGGAAATCATGATTTGGCAGTAGCCCGTTCTCTGCATGATTTTCTGACATCACCTTGATATACTGTAATGCAAGCAAGATAGTTTAGAGTGCCATGGCAAGCATTTCAGTAAGTTCTACATCATTGGCTTGTAGTGTTAAGGTCTTTCTGTGGCCCCTTATTTATTAATAGGAACTTGCTCTCCATCCCTTCCCTGTTTATAAGTGAAAGTTACTGGTTTGACATGGCTGGTAATCAAATTATGGGTGGTCTCCCTTTCCGAAATAAGGTTTTGTGATTCCCTACGTAAAACCAGTGTCGCTTTCTGTCCTCTCACTCGTGCTTGGCTGTCTCCAAGTCTTAAGACTACTTAACTTAGCTTAATATCTCTGTAATTCTTTCTTACTCTAAAGGAGCTGGATACTCGTTACTCCTCTATACTCAGGACCCAGAGGAGAGTTGGGCAGGTCCAGTTCTCTGCTGAGCCTTAACCATGGTTAGCCTATCTGTTGGATACTTCATGGATTATTGGGAAGTATTTATTAAGTCATGTTCAATAAAGGTTTAAACTTAACTGACAAATTTAACAGATATAAAAGCGTCTATCCTAGGATTCCCCAATAGGTTATAGCTGTTAAGTTTATGCTGTCCCACACCAAAACCGATAAAATATTGAGCAGGCAAGGAAATGTTTACTTGTTTCTGCTCTAGTCCCTGAAAGGGCATAGAGAGCAGACACTTAAAATAGGGTTTTGGAAATAGAAATAAAAAATTGAATCAATCAGTATAAAAATAATGAAAGGTGTTTAGTGATTTTAAAGGATTAAAAAAAAAAAAAAACCCACTCTAGAAGAATGTCTACTTTTAGATTGTTTTCCCCTTAAAGGAACACCTCACTAATTCTAAAAAAACATTTCCCAGCTATTTTCATCCTTTCCCCTCGGTCTGCCAGTGGAGAGAGGTCTGAGTACAAAGTCTTAAGTATCCCCGTCTGCTCAATTTCTGCGTGTTTTGTGCTATGGAAACACAAGGGAGCCTCTGTGCTCTTCATGCATGTGTTTGGTAAGTGAACTGAATTGACTTGTTGCCCAGCCTTCCATTTTGTCTCCAAACCAAATGTGCTGCCATCTATTAGAGTCAACATATTAGACCGAAACCCTTAATTTCACCAGTAACTGCCTAGGGGTCTATGAAAGTCTTTGATATTTGCCAGTATAGATCATGACCAGCCAGCTTGCCCTTTGGGATAAGGAAAAATGTAGGAAATACATGTGAAAGTGTCCTTAGCCAATGAACTATTCCTCCAGTTTACTAAGGTACCACTTGTATCTGCAAGGCTGACTTAAATAGCTTTCACCAATTCTAAATGCATAAACCAAAATGAATCACCAACCTGTTCTATGAAACTGAATAAAACACATGAGGTCAGTCTGTTCTCCAGTACTGAGAGGGGAAGGGTTCTGAAAGGACACCGTGTGTGCTCAAGGCATGGGTCTCGCTGAGGCTCTCCGTTCTCTGGAAAGCTCTGCTGTGTTCTGTTGGGTGGGACAATTAGTGTGTCACGTGAGTTGAATGCTACTTCTTTTCCTTGGTTATGGGCCTTTGCTTTATGAGCTTTAGTATTGTCTTGGGCTGCTCACTGCAACCTTGTCTAACTGATGCTGATGACAATGACAACTCACTCCTGCAGTCATCCTGCCTATAAAGGGCCACCCAGGTGGACCCCAGGGGTGTGCCCACCACAGAGGAGGGCTCGCTCCCCCGATTCTGCTTGCTCCCATTCCTTTGCAGATGCCATTCGTTTTCTGGCTTTTACATTTAAAAAATGCCGTAGGTTTTCTTCAGGTTCTTTTCTAAATTATCTGTCATTTTACTAATCTCCCCATTGATTTAACTCTGTTCCTGGGCAAGTATCTTCCTTATATTGATAATCTTAGAAAAACAGCCCTTTTTCCCAATCTTGTTTCAATACTTTGTTTTCTAAGAGGGCAAAACTCAAACATGCCCAGCAACGTGCTCATGTTTTACTCGCACAGCTCACTCACTTAACTACCTGCAACTTAACTACCTTGCCATCCAAAACCTTGACTTCCTTTCCCAGGAAATTCAGATGGAAACTTCCAGAAGGTAGTTGATGTTCAGCTTCATGGGGTTTGCTGCTGTCTTTACTACCATGTGACTGAAGGCCCATCATTCCTGAAAAGACTTGATTCTGGAAAGAGCTAGGGGCTCTGTCAGCAGGGACAGAAGGTTGAGAGGGGATGTGGCAAGCATGGAGAGAACCTAGAGGACTAATGGAAGGGAAAGGCTCCCTGGAAAGCTAATTTTAATTTAGGGTACAGTAGTATTTTATCATGCTGATGGGAGGATGATTTGGAAGATGATTTCTCTGGCCTGTTGGGGTAGCCGCTGAGGCCCCCTACTTCAGGTTAGCACAGACCATGTAGGCCGTCATCATATTTCACTTTCTCCAAGTCAGCTTGGGGGAAAACGCTAGCCCCTTTTATAGTCAAGTATGTAAAACAAAGCAAAAAATAAACACACCCTTTCAGAATCTATATAAAATGAAGCCTCTCCTCTTGTTTTTACTTTCCTGTTTCAAAATGTCAGTTATTAAAATAAATTTTTGGAGGGATTCTGTGCTAGCCTATGTGTGAGAATAGTCGATTTGGGGATCTGTGGTCTCCACAGAACCACACGTGCACAGACCAAAGGGAAAAACGATTTAAATTTGTTACTTACAAACTAGTGTTACATCATGGATCTGGATATATCTGTGCATGGTTATAAAAATCAGGATGCCTGGTGTGATAAAATGAGTTTGTGCTTCTTTGGGTTGGAATAGCTGGTTTGAATGCTGAGATGTTTCTAGGCACAAGGGACAGAATACTGGAAATTGGGAAAATTTAGGCCACGTGGTCACTGTTTATGGAGCCACTAGTTTTGCTCAGCAAAGAATTGGTCCCTAGCTGTGTTGGTGACTACATAGTATCCACACCAAAACTTTCTATCCTAGCTGCTTTCCCATATAGCTCGCAGCTCAGGGCTGCTGGACCAACTTCCATACTGTTTAAAACATCTGAGATTGACAAAGATGAAGGTTCTGGGCCCTGGGAGCAGAAATTCTGATTCCTTTGATCCAAAATGAGACCTCGCCTGCCTTTGCAACTAGCTCTGCACATGGCCTAGGGCTCATACTTTGAGGAACTTTGTCCAGCCTCACATCACTTATTCTGCGTTTTGTGCTATATTTTACTACTATTTGAGAACCTCGGGGAGAGTGTTTGACTTCTACCGATCTTAGTCTCCAATGTAGAAAGGTGACGATTGCCTCAAGTATTTCTTCTGTCCTTAGTCTACCTAAAACATGTGGGCTTCCTCATGCCACACCAAGCCCTGGATGTTTTCCCTCACCCTTTTATGCAGAATGTCACATGGCATTATTTCCTTGAAAAATCCACCCCTGAGTAGGGTGGGGACGTTTTCCTTTAAGTGGAAGAAACCAGCATCAAATCCTATAAATCTCTGTGCTTGTCTCTTCCAATTGACTCCCAGGGGCAGAGGCCTGAGATCCTACTATGGGGTAATCCCAACTGTCATTGCTACGAGAGAAGGAACAGCCCAGGAGCCAGAACATGTTGAGAGCGATGCCCGCTCAGCAGCAGCCCCATCTGTCTGACCCACCTGGTCAGCTCACCTGCCTCTCAGAAGCATCGCTGGTGGCTCCTGGCCACCCCACTTCTGTCGTATTGCACAGGCCAAGCGAAAAGGAAGGAGAGAGATGACAGGGCAGAGTGAGTTCCAGCCATGCCAGCAGGGACTGTCCTCTAGACACTGAGCTCAACAGAGCATGGAGAGAGAACAGAATGGTGTTATTTTTTGTTGATTGTTTTTGTTTTTTTTTTGTACAGGAGAGAGTACCAAGTCCTCACTGGTCATGCCTCAGCTCACACAATGCCTATTTTATTTGGCTGCTGATCCAGTCAGTGCCAGACAGGCCCAAGCCCACCAACATTCCCAGCTGCCAAATCATAGCTTCCAGAGGTCTATCTGATTTCTTTTTTGCCAGGGCTGCTGCTTATTATGAATCCAAGACCAAGAGAACTTTCTGAACTAGCCTGGTTTTCCTTGCTCTTAATACTACTCTGATCCTGAAGGTGGGAAGAGGGCCAGGAGAAAAGGACAACCCAAAAGGCCAAGGAGAGCTCTGATAGCTGGGTGCAAAGCCAGCAGCTTTGCTACTATGCCAGTCTTCAGACAATAGTCTGTTGGAAAGCCAACTGGAAGGCAGGCTCTGCTGTGGTCAAGCATTATAGGGGTCCCAATGCACCCAGAAGGAGTGGATCTCTGGCCTTGTCCCCACCACCCCAGTCTGGACTTGGAGGACCAAGAAGTTGGTGACTGCTCTTATGCTCCTGGGAATCCGGATAGATCTCAGCTGGCTATTAAACAATCTGCATCTCTTGGGCATGACTAGAATCTGCTCCAGGCCAAGGATACTTCAATTTTCACCTCCTTTCTTCCTCCCCTGCTCTGTCCCTTCTCTGTGAATAGTGAAAGGAAAGCATATCTCAAATCTCAAAGTGGGCTGTAAAGGGCTAACATGGCTATGTTTTAATATTGGGCTCTTTTGGGGACCAGGAAACTGGTTCTGGCACCTGCAGTATTTCCAGCACCAGGTGCTTGGTGATTTGGACATCCCTGAACTCCATCTCTTAGTGGAGGCAGTCCAGTGTAGCAGAAAGAGCACTGGGAAGGGAGTCAAGACTACTATTTCCAGCTGTGCAGTTAACTTGTTTAGTCAAATAAGTTTGGGTTGAACTAGATTAAAGCTGGTTTCTTTACTGCAGGAATTCCAAGAGCCTTTGACAGAGAATGTGTACTATGAATCTCCAAAAGAGAAATGTAAGGTGTTTCCTAAACATATTTGACCATGGAACCCCTTTGTAACAGAGTAACCTACTAATGCTTTGCTGTACACAGTCTGTGAGATGCTGAAGTTGCTATCATTGAACTTTCTGTCCTGTACCATTGATCTAGTGATTCTCTCTGGCTCCTCACACATCCTTGAGGAGGAAACCTTTCTGGTGGGAAGTCGGAGAGACCAGACAGTGGTATAACAGAACGCATGGAGGATCCCTAACCTATCTCCTTCCTTGGGAAGTTCAGGGGCATCTTCCTCCTTTTCTTCCTAAAAGAACCCATGATTGGTTCCAATTCAGGAGAACACTCTGGCCATGAGCTGCATTATAAGGAGTTCCCTTCTGTCTCTGTTGTGTTCTGAAAGGCCCTACTTGTCATCCAGAATCTGGTTTCTTTCACTGGTCCTCAAGGTTCCATGATGGCCAGGTGTGATGGGGTCTTCACCTGCATGGTTTGAGGGAAAATCTCTTGAGGGTGGATGGAACTAGCAAGGGTAGGTGGTAGGTTCCTGGGCTTTTCTCCTTTTGTTTGCAAAACATTGTCAAAAGTTTATTGCCTCATCTATTGCTGAGGTCAGACTACAGTGTCTGCATTTGCTGGAAGTGGGGGAAGACCTAGGAGAAGTCTTCCCCAAAGGCAAGCAAAACACTAACAAGAAATGTGAAAACTAGCCACAAATCAACATTTCACTTAGTACTGGAGGCAGGGAAGCAAGCATCTAGATGGATGGGGATGTGGTGCCTACTTTTAAGCCTCCTTCTGAGGAACATGGAAGCTCTCAAAAGCCCACCACTCAATTGGACGATGTGGGAATGTCATGGGAAAGAAGAATGAGGACACATACATGATCAATTCTCCTATCAAAGGCATTTAGAAAGTATATTCTCAGGCCCTTCATTCTGTTCCCAGCAGGAACCAAGGCTGAGAAGGAAGATGAGGCAGGAGGGCAAGAGTGTAACTGAGCTCTCCCTGCTCCCAGCCTGGCTGGGGTTAGTCAGAGAAGAGGCTGGCGAAGGATTTCCTCAGGTTGCGGATGGTTTCGGCCTTGGCCTCATCTTCACTTGGGGTGCCGCGCTGGGAGGTGTCGGATGTGCTGAGGCTGTTAGTCAGGGACTGGGATTTGCTGAAACAGAAAACAAGGGGGTTGGGGAAGACAAGGCCTAGGCTCCTGAGGAAATGAGTCTTGGAGGCTTGCCGGAGAGCCAGATGGGCGAGCCCACTTAAAGTAACGGTATTGAGACTGGAAACCAGGCATTCAAACACTCACATGATGGTGGGCGTCTTACATACATGATTTAACTATCATGATAACCTTGCTCGTCCCATCTGGATGTGGAGTCTGTTTCCCTATTTCTGGAGTCTGGGGTTGGCCTTTGACTTGCTTTGGCTCAAAGGATGGGATGGAATTACACTGTGTGGCTTCCAAGCTGGGCCTCAAGAGGCCTGGAAGCTTCTACTTTCAACCTTTTGGAATGCCATCTACCAAGGGCCTAGCCTGTTGGAGGATGGGGTGCCACAAGAGAGTGGCCCTCCAGCACCAACAGCCAGATCGCTGAGGGAGGTCCTCTTTGACCATCTTGCCCCAGCTGAGCTGCCAGGTGATGATAGCTATGTGGGTGATCCAGGAGAGTAGGGTTGAAAGATTTAGCAGATAAAAATACAGAACACTCAGTAAATTTGAACGTCAATTAAAAAGCAAACACATTATTAGAATAAATATCTCATGCAATATTTGGGGTGTACTTACACTCAGAGTTATTCACTGTTTACCTGAAATTCAAATTTTACTGGGCTTCTTGTATTTTATCTAGCAATCCTATAGGAGAGAGCAGCAGAAGAATCTTCCAGCTGTGCCAAGCTCAGAACAACTTACTGAACCACAAAACTATGAACAAATAAGATGGTTGCTTTTTTAAGGCATGAAATTTTGGGGTGGTTTGTTATGCAGCGAGAGATGACTGATACGTGTACATATGGAGGATCATGGCGGGGCTAGTCTATACTCTCACCTCACTGTATCCTATAGCCCAAGTTCCATCTTCCAAGCCTTTTTCTCTCTAGTTAAAGTCTGAGTGTGGCCTCACTGTGTCTTCATTTGTTGCTGAGTCCCTGACCACGACTCAGCCTGGCTCTGCCCACGTGCTTCACACTTACCCTTCCCGCTTCCCACAGCACTTACTTGAGGTGGGGTTGGGGCGGTGTTGGCTTCCTGGGCTCCTCACCCTGCTGGGAGGTGCTGCGGCCCTGCACGGGGGGCCGGGGCTGGGAGGCGAGGGTGGCGCCGGGTTTGGAGGCCTGGTTTGGGGAGCTGCCACCGGACGCCCGGGACAGCTGCGGGGAGCCTGGTGACCTCTGCTGCTGGGGGGAGGCAGCCTGGGGGCTCAGGGGCTGCTGGCCCTGTGGGGAAAGCCTCTGTTGGGAGGGGCTTCCGGATCTCGGGGGCTGAGGAGGCTGAGCTTGGCGAGGGCCCCCTGCAGGGAGAAAAATATCGAGTTCAAATTTTTTCTGAGCATCAAGACAGCTGTACACAAATAATGCCGCTTCAAGGATGTTCATTATGGTCTTTTTATAACAGTGCAAAATCGAAAACAATATAAATGCCCAAATCTAGGGGAACTGATTGGGAACATTAAAGCTACCTCCATACAATGGAATAGGCTGCAGCCATCACGTATGCTGTGATAGAATAATATTAAATGACATGGGATATTGTTGACAATCTTGCTAAATTCACACTGCTAAATGAAAAAAGCAGCTTATAAAACAGTATACACGATTTGGTTCCATTTTAGTATGTAGGTATGAAGCTCTGTGAAAAAGAAAGGCTGGAAAGGACATACCCTAAGGCCAGCATGTTCCAGACTTTAACGTGCAATTTTATCAGTCACCAGGGGATCTCGTGAGAATAAAGGGTCTGATTCAGTCGGTCTGGGAGCAGGGTCCGTGGTTCTGCGTTTCGAACAGGATCACAAGAGATGCTGATGAAAACCATACTGAGTAGCAAGGCATTAAACAATGGGCACAAAAGTGATGGGATTGTGAGTGATTTTAATGCCCTTCTTTATGTTCACTGATAGTGACTACAGCGAAGATGCATTAAGTTTGAAACAATGAAAAGAATTCCCCTACTTTGGGGTAGCACTCTTTTCTAAGAAATTTCAAAAATGCATTATTTTATCTAGAGAGGCTGGGAGGGAAGATAGTGTTCCTCCCATCAGAGAGAGGCGGAAGGTGAGCTGTATATAAAGTGTCATAACTGCACGGTCTAGCCTCTGAAAGCAAACAGGATCATTGGCTCATTGGCTTCACACTGTCACTGTGCAGAGCTCACATACTTTCATCCAAGAGCAAAGAGGGGCATGCACATGGGGACTTAGTAGTCACCCAGGTATGGCTTTGAATGGAATTCTAAGGTCCCAAGCAAGCAAAGGTACAGCCTCCTCATCTTCAAATCGTGGTACCAGGTCTGCTGACTGTGAATTGCATTTTGCCAAAGCAGACTGCCTGCCCTCTGGGTTCTCTTCTCTCCAGGATGTGTCTGCTCCTGGGAGAGTGAGGGAGGCACCGTGGCTATCTCGCCACGCTCTTTTGGGAGCTGGTTGCTGGCAGACCCTTCAGACGGGTCAGGAGACCAACAGGTGAAAGGTGCAGGAGCCTAGCTCCATAGCCTTTAACAATGTGGTTTCAGCTCTTTTGAGCGCAAGAAGCCCCTCTTGAGCACTGCCACCTCCCCGCCTTGATCTGGACATCTTCACAACAGCTCTGAGCGTTAGGCATTGTCATCATCCTCAGTTTTACATGGAAAGGAAGTCTTGGATACACTGTGACTTGCTCAAGGTAGCTGTGCCGATTTGCAGCTTTTACAGACCCTGGAAGAGCCATGATCTTTTACTCTGTTCTAGTGGGGAGAGACCTTTTGATTAAATTATTTCCATGGTGGTGTGAAGCTGTCCATTCAGGGTGGGTCTTCATTAGTTTGATGGAGTCCTTTAAGAAAGCTCACGGAGAGGAGGAGCTCAGAGAAGCTGAGAGAGACATTTTGGAGAGAAGCTAAGATATGTAATCCAGAGTTTTCCCCCAGGAGAAGCTAAAAGCCAACACGGACCCAAATGCTTGGAGACACTGGGAAATGCAGACAAAAAGACGTTTGGAGATGCTAAGAGATGAAGCCCAGAATTTGCCCCAGAGAAACTAAGAGAGGACTCCCAGATGCTTAGAGAGAAATGCACCAGGAGAACCAAGCAGAGACCTGAGAGAAGCTAAGAGAGACAGAAGCCCAGAGGCATTTTGGAGAAAACTATTTTGAAATCAGAACCCAAGAGCAAAGGGCTGGCAGATGCCAGTCACCGGTCTTCCCAGCTGACAGACGTGTTCCAGACACTATCAGCCTTTCTTCAGTGAAGGTATCCTCTTATTGATGCCTTAGTTTGGACACTTTTATGGCCTTAGAACTGTAAATTTGTAACCTAATAAATTCCCTTTATAAAAACCAATCCATTTCTGGTATTTTGCATAATGGCAGCTCTAGCAAACCGGAACAGTGGCATTTGTAATACGGGGAAGAGCAAAGATTCAAACCTAGGTCTTTTTGTGTGAGTTAAGAACAGGTGCCCTTCCTCCAGTGAAAGCAGCTCTGAGCCAAGAGCTCAGTTGGGCAAGTGGAGCAAGCATTAGATTTCAGCCCAACCTCCCCATTCTGCTGTCGCCTCCACTGGGCACATTGGTAGAGAGTGAGACCTGCATGCCTGGTGGCCCTGGCTCCACCCTGGCATCAGGAGCCCTAGGTCCTGTCTCAAGCATGCCCATCAACTTGCTGTGTGACCTTGGATTAGTTACTTCTCTCGGGGCTTCCAGGTCCTCATTTGTAAAATAAGGAGGGTTGGACTATACATGAAACATCCCTTGCAAGTTGAACATTATGAGCCTGGGGAGTGCTTTCCAAGTTGGATTAAATTGCAGCACCAATTAGCAACTGACAGCACATGGCTTTGATTCATTCTTTACCTCTTCTGACTGTAGTACCCAGTAGACTGGAGGAACCATTGATCTCAAACTCAAGACATTGTAGGGCCAGACAGGTACATAAATAAAGCAGATGAGTATATGAAAAATCATTTGGCTTTTAAAAGTTTACTCACTTGCATAAAAACATGAGTTCAGAGTACCATTTCTCTAAAGAGGCTTAAGCCTGAAGAAAATGGCAATGGACTCTGGATGGACAATAGGGAGGAGAAGGGCCTGAGGCAATGGGGTGTCCCTGCCTATCCTAGGGGCAGCTGCTTCTGAGCTGCAGGGACAGTTGATGGTAGGAACACAGGCCCATTGTTTCTAGAGCCTCTGCTTTATCAAGAGAAGCAGGGAATCTAGATGTTCATGCAAGAGCTCTTGAGTTTTCAATGTTGCTTTACTTTTTTGTTTTTTGAACCCACTGCAGGTCAAATGAAACATCTGTTTTCTATTTGTACCGTAAGCTTTTCCCTTGCTAACCTAGAGTATCTTGCAAAATTTCCAAACCCATTCATTTATTCATTTAACTATTTTTTGAGTCCCTATTAATCACCTGGGATTCATCAAGAGACACTAGTTATTCCAGCTACTTGGCAAAGCAAACAATTTGGTAATTTTTAGTTGAGCACATAGACAAAAAAAGTTTAACTTACATATAAAAAATATTTGCCTAGGCACAGGATTGGTGCTAAAAAATTGATGAAGTTCATTGAAAGAAAACTTCACTTTTAGTGAGTTGAAAATGAACAGTGAATTCGAAAACCAGTTAATAATGTGATCTTGTTATTTGGGGAAACTCAATGAAAGCATTGTTTTAAAATTAGCCTTGTTATTTTTAATCCAAATGTTAATTCAGCAGGCATTTTCTCTAATTACCTTAATTGGTTTTGAATTGATTGTTTTTCAACTCACTAAAAGTGTGTTTAGCCTCATGTCCCTTAAAATAATATCCCTTTATCAAGCATGTCTCTACTTTGGGCCAAAGAAGGAAATCAGAATACAGTAGATCTCTGTTTTAGAAGAGCCCTGTTCAAATGTGTTTTAAAAAATAAATCCTAGGGCAGAGTGAGAAAGGAGGGGCTAAGCCGGAGCACAGAGACTGGCAAGGACCATGATTAAATATGTTTTGAAAATTCATAGCTATAGAATTATTGCCAGGCTGGAGGGCAGTGGGGCTGCGTGAGTTATAATAATCATTGAGAAAAACACACATAAATGTTCGTTAGCACACAACTCAATAGTGAGTTTTTAATAGTAAGAGCTGACACTTACCTATTAAGTACCACCTCTGACCCAGGCACCTTACTAATTGCTTCATGTGCATTATCTCATGGACATCTCCCAGTGACTAAATGTGGCAACTGCTATTTTCTTTCCTTATCACTGAAGAAACTGAGGCTCAGAGAAACAGTGCAACTTGCTTAAGACTGCAAAGGTAGTGAAACAAAGCACTGGATTCAAATACATGCACGTCTGCCTGATGAAAAGTGATGATCGTTTATCCACAGTTTTATAGTTATGCAATGTTCCTTTTCTTAAATATGTTCTACTTTTCCAGAAAGAGAAGCATGGACAAGAAAGATGGATGGGGCAATTTATCGAAGACCAGTGGAAGAACAGGCCATTAAGTGTCAAGGGCCAGTTTTCCCAAGAGGCAATGAATCCGTTCCTTTAATAAAAGTGATTGGAAATGCCATGACATGAATGTTTTTTGAGGAAGGATTTCAACTGGCAAGGTCATATATAATGTCCCGTTTGTTCTTGCTTGCTTTCTCATTCCAGCTGGTGGGCTCACAAGTCTATAATCAGGCCCCACGAGTGGCTAGGAAACTGAGACACTTTCTAGATGGTCTGCAAGGCCAGACTTGTAAACTTTCTTGTTGTGTCTTCTTGGGCAAACAACTTTTCCAAGCCTCGACTTCCACCTTTGTAAAAAGGAAACGCCGATGTCTTCATTGTAGAGTGGTTGGGGGGATAAAATGAGAAAACTGATGCAGAAGTACCTGGCACCTATTAGGTACTTAAATTTACCTTCTGTCTTCTCTGCCTCCTTTCCTGACTTTAAGGGGACTGGTCCCCTCCTGCACTCGTGGAGTTGGGGCACATAGACTCTGGATAAAGCACTAAGATGGATTTTCCAGAGTGCCTTCAGGAAATCACACATGGATCCCACAGGGCAATTCCATATCCTCACTGAGAGGCATTTAATGCGTTGGTGGTGCGTCATACCTTGTGGGGATGGGCGTGGCTGGGGCTGGCCAAGCTGAGGCCCCAGCTGAGGTTGCCCGGGGGATTTTGCCAACTTAGTCTGTGGAGCCTAGAGCAGGAGAGAAAAGAAATCCATTGGGATCATCACAGCCATTCCCTCTCTGGGGGTAGGGGGGCATTTAAGCTCTTTTGTTTTCTGATTGAGGTAAAACTTACATAAAAAGAGCACAGCTCTTAGGTGTACAGTGTAATGAACTTTTCAACATGCATGTATCTGTGTAACCACCACCCAGATCAAGACAAAGCCCATTTCCAGTGCCCTCAAGGGTCACCGTTATTCTGACCGCTATTATTATAGATTAGCTTTTGTGGGAAAATGAGGAGCAGGTTTTGAGCTTTGCTTTTTCTGAAGGGTGGGGTGGGACTAGCAAATTATTTGGAGAATTATCTGGTAATCCAGACGGTGGAGATTGTGGAGGGGAGGAGATATGCGGGAGCTTTTTGAGCCTAGGGGATGGGGAAATAGTCTATTGACTAGTGCCCTGGGAGCACACAAAGGGTGTGTGTATACACACTCACACACACTCACACTCACACACCTACTCCAGCTCAGGCCCAGGACGGAGGGCACAAAGGGACAACTGACTTCTTATGTTAATAATCTCTGCCCACAGATGCCCAAAGTCCAGTTGAAATGAGATTTTCCTCCCTAGGGTGGTGGAGGCAGAAAAGGCCCCCATAGAGGCTTCCATATTGACCTGCTCCCCCATGCCCAGCCTCGCCCCACACCACGCTCCCATCTCCCCAAGGTGCTTCCTGCCTGGGGGTATCTCCCATGGGCCCAGTGCTCCCCATCCCTAGCAAGCCCAGCATTTTCAGGGCTACAGCATCTTCTTTGCTCCCAAGGACCTTACCCACGGTCTCAGGGGTGAGGGCACTGTGCCCCCTGGCATTAGGAGTTGGCTCATTTTGGAGACCACCAGGTCGGCCATCAGCTGTTTGTCCTCTTCCACGTGCTCTCCGATCAGGGGCATCGAGCTGTCCATCACCTGCGGGGAGAGAGAGGAGGGCTGAAGGACCCCCACGGCAGGGCAGCCTGGCAGCTGCGCCGCGCGCCCCAGGAAGGCAGGCTCGGGGCTCAGCCTGAAGAGGCCACTAGATGGCGATGTCCTCCACGGCAAGCCGCCCAGCCCGGCGCCTCCAGCAGGGCCCGGCCCTGGCAGACACGCAGTTCCCTTCAGTTCAGTCTACATCCGCGCCGGGCGATTAAGTTCCATCGGCTGCATTCGCTGAACCACAGCAGCGCCCCCGACGGGACGGCCGGAGAGCCTCTGCTGGCCTTCTCTGCACTTGCCTTTGGGGAGCCGGTCTCCGCCCCCTCCTTTCCCACCCTGGCCCCCTCTCCCTTGGCCCAAGGTCAGGGCTTTCCACAAAGCCGGAAACGGTGAAGGTGGGGGCTGGATTATGATAAAAAATGACACGGCCTGGAGTTGACCCAGGATTCGGAGAGAAGAGGGAAGAGGGGAGGCCTGTTCTCCGGGGCCCTGGCAGAGCGCACGCCCGGGGCAAAACCCATTCCACAGGGAGCTGTGCTGTTCTCTCAGGAAGCAATTATCTGGGGAGAGGGCCTGGGAGATTGTAGGAGCCGGCCTGTTTTCTGCTCCTGCTCCTGCTCCTGCTCCTCCTCCTCCTCCTCCTCCTCCTTCTTCTTCATAGATGAGGAAACTGAGGCCTGGGGGTTTGGAGGGACTGGCCCAGCGCCACACAGCCCACACATCTGGGGCATTCCCTGGGCATGGGCAGCAATCGGAGGACTAGAAGGGGTCAGGCCTGGCAGACACGTGACATGGCTGGGTGGTCACTCTTGCCTCTCCCTGCTTCTCCCCTGCAGGAACCGCCAGCCTGTGCTCACTCGCCCCAGCCCACCCCCCAGCCTGGGACTCACCAGTCCCTCTCCCATCCAGGCCCTTGAACGTGTCATGCCCTCTGTCCACTCCTGACCGGGCTAACTCCTTCTCGGCCACCAGGGAACACCTGGCGAGCCCCTCCCCTGGAAAGCCCCCTCTGAGCAAGCAGCCTCTCGTCTCTGTTCCGAAGTCCTCACTTTGGGTGTCCCAAGGAAGTGCGTTCCCACAGTGCTCTCACCTCCTCTTTGTTGGTCTCGCCAGACTGTGAACCCTGAGGTCAGGGCCAGGCCCCATGTTCTGCTGAACAGGGCAGCCCTCAATAAATACCTGTGCAATGGAGGAACGGACGGTCCTTGCAGTAAGCCCTGCTCATATGGACGACAGGGAGCTTATGTTCTAAGCATCGGATGTGGATCTCAGCCTCAGAATAGGTCTCTGAGGCAGGCACTATTATCATCACTGTAACGATGAGGAAACTGAAGGTCGAAGAATGGCAAGTTCAAGGATACATTGCTAGCAAGCCCATGGCCTTTCAATTTCATCCAGCTAATTGTCACCAAGAACAAAACAGCTCTGTGGTAAAATCTGGGAACAGGAAACCTGGATTCTCAGCCTAGGTTCTGCTGCAGACTTGCTGTGTGATCTTGGGCATTTTTCCTTTGGGGCCCATTTTTTCCCCATCTCAACTGCAAATCAAGGGGTTTGGGCAACTGCTAAGGTCTTTCCAGCTGGGGCTTGTAGGGGTCTGTGAATCTAAAGCACCCGCTGTGGTTAGGAAGCTGAAAAGCAAACTCAAGGGTGTGAATGCTGATTCTATCAAGATCCTGAAAACTGTCCTCAAATTGAGCACCTTGTGGGCTGGCCCTTTGTGTAGGACATCCTAGGATCTCAGCACCCGGCACAGGGTCTTGGTCAACTTTGGAGAGTTGTAACTGTGGGGTCTTTCCCACAGGTTCTTGAGCTGTCTATATTCCTACTTGCCCTCCCTGCCCCGGCCCTGCCCACCCCCTTCTGTTCTGGTTTCTGTTTCCTACGTTCCCACAGTGGAAAACAGCCACCACGAGGAACCCGAGGTCAGGGAATTTTGGAATCCCTACGGTGGACACCACCAAAGGAAGTGGACACCCTGGTCTCCCCAGGGAAACATTTTTCCAGTGAGCAATGCCATTCCTCTGACAGGTCAGAGGGGACAAGTTCAGGGGTCTTTCCCCTGAGCATTTCACCGTGAGGATCTTCACAAAACGTTTCACACAAATTTTCTGTCCTCACCACAGAGGAGGCTGAGGCAAGCAGTATTTTTGGATTTCCTCTGTTTTTTTTTTTTTCTTCTCAGGGAAAAACACCTTTTATGTTCTTGGTAACAGGCTCCCCATCTCCCCCTGCTCCAACCCAAACCCCAAAGCAGGATAAACAGCCCTATAAGGTTTCTGAAGGGAAAAAAATCTGAAAAGCCAACTTTAAAAAAAGAATTTTTCTTTTTATTTCTAGAACATTTATGAAAAGTTGTTTTCTTGTTTTTCAAATGAAGTCCAAACCCACTAATTTTACTTTTTTTTTTTTTTTTTTAAAATGTGAAAGGCCTTTCATCCCTGACCCTTCAGACATCTACAGGCAGGGAGCCTGAGCCCGTGGCTATGCATTTTTTTCCTCCTACGAGGAAACTGAGAGACACAAGGTTTTTTAATAGGGGGAGCACTGCACAGAGAGTCAGAATGACTAGACATAACTCCCAAAGAGACCCCTGTACCCTCAAATCCAGGGGATTTGGGGTCAGACAGACCTGGATTCAAACCTTAACTTGCATGACTGAACCCAGATGTCACTCCCTGTGTGACCCAGAGAAGTCATTCTACTCTCTGTCGGGGCAAGTGCTTTGCCTGACATGTAGTGAGCACTCACTGAAGAAATGGCAGCTGACGTCTCCGGGTGCTTCCTCTCGGCCAGGCGCTTTGCTGCATGAGCTCCTCTAGCCCTGTGTGTGCTGTGAGCCCTGGTGTAGCACCCTGGGGTCACCCGGAGGCAGTGCTGGGACTCAAGCTCAGCTCTTTCCCGCCCTGCAGGCCGCGCTCTTAAGTCGCTTCTCTACACCCAGTGAAGGCTCTGTTCTCTCCACCCTTGTTGCTGGGGCCGCCCTTTAACCGGCCCACTGGTGCTTCAGGTATAAACTTAAACCAGTTTTCAAAATTAGGTCTTGGAGGCCCTGCCTGACCCCAAAGACCTTCTGGAGCATTCTAGAAGGTAGGCATGATGCCTGATACTGCTTTCCTATATATAAAAAAGGAATAGCTATAGACACACATCATCTAAAGGAACCTACATGGAATGTCCGACACTGCACATGTGGTTCTTCTGTGGACCTCATGGAGCCCTTCTGCTCTCCTTTCTCTTCCCATCCCTCATGGACACTCCCTGAGCACCCGTGTAGCAGCCTACCATGTCCTGGCCTAGGCCTTGGAGACACGGAGGCTTCTAGAACTGCAGGGGAGAGAGAATGCTAATGCAGGGGAGAAGGGCACTCCTAACAGGGGGTGTGGGTGTGTGTGTGGGGGGGGTCCCAGGGGCTCCCCACCTGGATCTGCTGAGTGCTTGCCACCTTTCCAGAATGGAAGTTGCAGGGGGCAGGGTCCTCACCACCCAGCTCGAGGTCTGACACCCAGAGGAGGGGCTCCGTGGTGGATGAATGAAAGAGTGTGTGAGTTCAGAAGTGTGGGGTTCATGTCTGATGGTCTCCTTGAGGAGGTGCAGAGACAGGCGGGCCAGGTGGGCATCTCCGGAGACCTGGGGAGCTCCATCCTGTCTGGAGCTCCCAGGGTCCCTCTCGGGAGGGTGGGGGACAAGCTCCTCTGGGGAGCAGTCTGACTCCGGCTCTGAAGCAAGTGTGAGAGGTTGATCATTCTGCTCCTGGCCCTTCCATGTCTGCCCTGAGTCGGGGCTAATGGGGAATTTCAGATATGGTGGCAGCTAGAGGGAAAGCGATTCCTGGGCTGGAGGGGACAGCTGCATTCCGGAGCAGGGCTGGATCTATAGATACAGCTGCGTCTCATCCTGAGGGAGCTGTGTGATCTTTCTGAGGAGGGTTCGAGACACTCTCCGTCCTGGATTCCCCCCACCCCCTGTTCCTGCTGGGCAGCTCCTCTCCGGGCACGGCCGCCCAGTCACAGGGTCACCAGGTCCCTGGGGAGCGGGGCAGGCATGAGGGCCTGGAGGCCCGGCTGACTTGTGTGGTGTGGTCACCCCAGCCATGTGCTTCCCATCAGCTGCCCACACCCTGGGGAGGGGGCAGCCGCAGGGCTCCCCTCACGTGTCCTGGCCTTGTGTCAGCATCATCCTCGGCTGTGGTTTGAGGCAACAGTCACTGAGGGAGAGCGCTGAAAGCACTGCGAGGTGAGGGCTCTGAGATGTGAGGTTGGGGAGAGAAGGGAGAAGGCTGTCTGAGGCCAGAGGGACATGTTCAGGAGAAAGTAGTGGGAGAGCCCTGAGGTGGGGGGAGGCCGCGAGCCGGGACATGGCTGACCGCTGCTGGAGACCGCAGCTTGGAGCCCCTCCTGCTGGCACGTCGGCCCGGGGGCTGGAGCAGGCTGGCAGGGCCCACTGCCCCTTCCTCACCTCGATGATGTAATCTCGGCCATCCTTGCTGTGGACAGCTTTGACAGCGCAGATGTCCAGGCCACCGAACATTTCCGAGCAGCTGTCTACCCACAACCTGTACCTGTAGGGATGGAAGGACAGACAGTGAGCATGGGGTGGGGGTAGGCAGGGAAGGGGAAGGAGAGGAAGGGAGGCAGAGACAAGGAGAGACACAGAGACACACACAGAGGAAAACAGGCAACGAGAGGGACAGAGAGAGAACCTAATGCACAATCACCCAGACAGAGATGGAGAGACAGTGAGAGATGGTGAGAGACAGAGACGTGGTGAGAGAGAGTCAGAGATAAGAGAGAGACGGAGAGGCAGGGGGAGAGACGGAGAGGCAGGGGGAGAGACAGAGTAAGGCAAAAAGTGAGACAGACAGGAGAGAGAACAAGCAGAGCAACAAGGGAGCTAGGAAGGATGAGGATGGAATGAGAGTTAAGAGATACCTCAGGCACCCCCTTCACTCTCCCCCATCTCCTTTCCACAGGAATGGGGCGCCTGCTCGGCCTCCAACAGGACCCATCCTGGACACCTGGCTGCCCCCGCAGCCTTTTCCCTTGGGAAAGCTCTCGAAAGCCTCCAGAAGGCCCTCCCAGGCCACACTCCCAGCTCCAGGACCCAGGCCAGACAAGAGCCAGCAGGGGACAAAGGGCACTTTCTCGCTCCAGCCCAGAGCAGGGCAGGCCGGGGAGCCTGGCAGGCTGCTCCTCGCTGGCCTGGGGGCCTGGCCCTGCAGACCCCATGGCTTTTGTTCCCTTTCCAGGCACTCGATGGCTGCAAGGCCAGTTTGCTTTGCAGGGGAAGGATCTCAATGCTGGACTTTGACCCTGCAACAAGGGGGTGGTTGTCTCCGGAGAAATCTTCCCGGCTTGCACTTGGCTTCCCTGGCAGGAGCTGGATTTAGGAGTCACAGGGGACTTTGTGTCCATGTTCTTGCTTCTCTCCCCACTCTCCGAGGTCACACGGGGCACGCCTGCTCTGAGATCTATTTGTGTCTCTGAGCTGTAAGGCCTGAAGTGGTCTTATGGCCAATTCTCTCATCTCATCCACCAACGCCCATTTGAGGTCCAGAGAAGGAGAGCGACTTGCCAAGTCACACAGCAAGACAATAATAGAGCCGGGTTTCCCCAGATCCCCTGTCCTGGTACAGGAGCACGTGAGATGATGCACCTGAATGGAGGGATGGAAACTCACGCCCACTGAGCTCCTGCTAGGTGCCAGGCACCCTGCAAAGGATTTTACTCCTCATTTTCTCTAATTCCTGCAACTCTGTCAGGAAGGTTTTAACCCATTTTACCAATGAGGAAACTGAGGCTCAGACAGGTCACTTACTATGACTGTGCCAGCTTCCAAACCCAGATCCTGTCTGATTTCAGAGTCTTGTTCTCAAGGCATCATGGGCCGTTCTTTCTTGGCCCAGGTGACCAGGGAACTGGGTTCTTGCTATACTGACTTCCTGAATAATTCGGGGTGAGCTTCTTGTAGCCTTGGTTTCCTTATTGGTAAAATGGGGAGACCTAGATCTGAATCTGGGTGTGCACCAGAATTATTACCTGGAGAGTTAAATGAACAAACACACAAACAGCCAGCCAGATTTGGAGTCTCACTCTATGTTACAATAACATCAATAATTTTTAAAAGCTTCCCATGTGATTCTGATTTGCAGCCACATTTGGGGATGACCCCGGATCCCTGGAGCTCTAAGGCCCCCCTGGGCTTTTCATTGGCATCAATGGCTGACTTGTGGGGCATCCCAGCTTAGGGACAGCTGTGCCCTGAGACACATTCACAAATTAGGTTTCATTGCAATGAAAAGACAGAAGCCTGGAGCTGGGTCCAGAGGCAGCTGGTTTCCAGGGGTGGTTTTCAAACCACAAACTTCTGTAGCATCAACTGGGTGCACCCCAGTGGAGCACAGGCAGCCCGGGGCCATGGAAGGGACTTAAGGTTGGAGCAGAGTGGGGAGGCTGGAGAACATGGAACTCACTCGCCCTCCAACCAAGCCACATCACTGGTTTTGCCCAGGGGCCAGGCTACCTGGAAAACAGGTGAGCCAAGTAGACGGAGGTGTCAGGCTTAGGACCTGCATACAGACCCCCAGGAACTGCGCCCCTGTGGGGATGGGACTGGGGCATGTGTCCAGGTCCTGGAGTGCTACCCATGACTTTGCTGAAGGAAAAGTGAATTTCAGGCAGGAGCAGCCCCATTTCTATGCCAGGCTCCTGCAGGGATAGCTCACGTGGCTGGGACCAAGCAGGTCTGGGAACAGGGTGCCTGCTAGGGACATCTGTGAGCAGCTCAGGGGGCACTGGGGAAGACTAGGGCTCACATCTGGGGAAAAGCCATGGAGTAAAGACCACTAGTGTCCCCTGAACACCTATTGGGGAAGAGATACAGCTGCTCCAGATCAGATGATTCAGTTGTGCCAGGTAATGAGCAAATCCTCATAAGACCAGTTGACATAGGTGGGTTTCCAGGTTGAAGATTTCTCCTTTCACCTGGGGTTGATGGGAAGGCATTTATGGACCCCTGCAGTGGGCTCAGCACATCCCTTTCTCATTTCAGTCCTTACAATAGCACTCTGACTTGGGTATTATTATCTCCATTTTATAGTTATAGAAGCTCAGAAAGGTTAGTTAACTTACCCAAGGTCACACAGCAAGCAAGTGGCAGAGCCACCAAATTTTGTTCATGCTGCTTCCTCAGCTTAGAGCCCCTCAACTGGAAGTCCCATGAAGGCAGGGGCTATTTCCATTTTGTTTGCCACTCTATCCCCAGGGCCTCCCTCAATACTTGGCTTCCAGTTTGTGCTCCACAAATAATTGACAAAGGAATGAAAGAATGAATGAATGTCAGCATCTCCCCACTCCTGCTCATTCTTTAAGATTTGAATTTGGCAGTGCCTCCTTTAGGAAGCCTTACTTGATTTCACCCCTCCCTAGTCTGCACTGGGTGCTCCTTGTCTGTGTCTAGGGCTCACTTTCATCCTAACATTACCGCATTGCACTCTAATGGACTCTTCATATCTTTTGTTTGTCGATGCCTGGAGTGGACGCCTGTTGTTTTAGTCTGAATAGCATCTATTTTCCCTTCCGCTTAATGCTTTTCCACATTTTTTGCCACTATATGTCACAGTCATTGTTGCTAGAGTGGGGTGGTCCCACTGGGACCTCCAGGGGCAGAGACATGACTTAGCCTATCCAATCACAGTGTGGCATATTTCTGGGCCATAGTGATTGGTTCAGGGATGGACATGTGACCTGAGCCAGGCCAATCAGAGTGAATGAGGTCCGATTCTAGGTTTTGGTTGAAATGATTGGGGAAGAGAAGCTTTCTTTCTGCTGGACTTGATCCTGAGAAGATGTAAACCTGGAGCCACCATGGGCCACTAATATTTGAGAGAGGCTGCCAGAATGAAGTCAACCCAGAAGAAAACTGAACCAAGAGGTGGATAGAGGGTGAGTCCTAAAGCCTTACAGAAGCTGCACCTCTGGAGTTTTCAGTGACATGAGCCAATAAATTCCCCTCTGTGCTCAAATCAATTTCCTTTGTGTTTCTGACACTTGCCACTGATACAGAGTTCTCAGGGGGAAGGATTGGATCTTTTCACCTTGGCCTCTTTGTTGCTCAGCATTTCATGGCATGCAGTAGGTACTCAATAAATGTTTACTGAAAAGAACTTTCTGACCCAAAGCCCATTCTCTTACTACCATCCCATGCTTGCACCAGAGGTCACTGGGCATGCAGGAAAGAATGTGTGTGTTTCTGGTCCTGAGAGCAGGTGACTGGCCTTTTTTCAGGTGATGACACACAGCAGTGTTTAAAGGGAGAAAGCCTGAGAGAGGGAGGCCTTAGTTCCAGGGACTGTCAGCCAGCCACATGCATGGAAAATCAACCTCTCCACATTTATACTGAGGTGAAAGTAAGCCTGAGAGAGGAGAGGGCTCTCCTGTACCTCTGGTGCTCTAATAAGGATGCTTCCGTGAAGCTGTCAGGCTTCCTGCTCCCTCCCGAAAGCAGCTAGGCAGGACTTGAAAGACTCCTGGTCTTGTAGTCAAGACATCAGAGTTTTACTGTCAACTATGTCATTAATCAGCTCTGTGACCCTGGACAAGTTACTTCTCCTCTCTCAACTCTCTTCTTCCACCTGTGCCATGGAGTTATGATAATACTGACCCTGCAACATTGCCATGGTAAGTAAAGGGCATTATGCCTAGGAAAGTGGGCAGTGAGGCCCTGGACAGAGACTGAGGTGGCATTCCTTACAGGGTTCCTTATTTTATCCCTCATCCAGCCTTTCCATGGCTAGAGCATCTCCCCATACCTCCCTTGTCTCTTACCTCTCTGTCATGGCCACCTGCTCTAGCATGGCTGAGCCTGTGTTGGCCTTCCAGTTCCCAGAGATGGAGGTTCTCCTGTATCAAAACAAAGAATACAACCAGGGCATTAGGGATGCCTGTCACTGATCTGCTTTCCTTCTTTGCTTTGGCTGTTAGGAGGCTCAGATTCAAATAGCTGGCCCATATTATTGCATGTTTTCTTAGGTACACACCTGTCCTCAACTTTATTTTCCTGCTTTTACTTCCCTTCATGTGGATACATTTATTTATTCATTTTTATCTTATGTATCTTTTTCTAAGCCACATTGGAAATTTAAAAACCAAACAACAACACAACCTACAACATCAGATGAAATCCCCCAAACTTTGGCTTCCTGTTGTTGAGAAGAATTAGGTCATTGGTGATTCTGGAATTTTTCAAGGGGCCCCCAAAGGTAGGAAAAATGATTCATGGCGAGAAGTAGACTGATTACTTTTCCACAGTGAAGAGCCGAAAGGCCTTCTGGACTCTGCGTGCCCCACTGCCCTTCCCTGGTCCCCTGCCCTTCCTGCTCCAGCTACAACCAACCTCATGCCCACAGCTCTTGTCTATGCTGAGGCCTCCACGTGCATTCTTCTCTTTGCTTGGTACAGCCTTTGTCTCCCTAAGCCCTACTCATCCTTTCGGTTCCATCTAAAGTTTTGCTTCCCTACTACCTTCCTTCCCCAACAACATGAGGTTGCCTACACTGCACCTGACACTAAGGTTTAGCAATGTTCATCTCACTTGTAATGACTGCTTTGTCCAGTCTACCATGATGGGGTGGCAGCCCTGAGGGCAGGGGATGTGTTTGACAAATCCTCCGTACCCCCAGGGCCCAGCACATAGTAAGTGCCCAGTAATCATCTACTGGGTCAGAGCCTGTATATGCTGCATAGAATCTGGACAAACTACGGCCCAGTGGCACAGCTGGACACAGCAAAGCCTGAACGAGTTTAACCAAAGCGGTAGAGGCCGTGCTATTTATTTTATGGCCAAGGGAAGGCACGTGGTTGAGATTAAAGGGTGAACCAGGCTAGAGGAACTGCTACAAAAACCTGTCCTTTGAAAAGAGAAAATACAACGTACCTGAGGAGTGATGCTGAGAATAGATGGCAACCAATAGGAGCCAAGGGGTGGGGTGACATTGATAAACTCTATGTCAACTCATTTTACTTCAGCTCAACTCAGCTCAATTCCCCGGATCCCCTTATGTCTCGGGCACTGGACCAGTCTGAGTGTGCAGAGATGACTCCGTCCTCAGGCTGCTCACTACTCAGAAGGGTGGACGAGCCAAAAACTAGAGTCAGGTCATGGTTGGGTTAGCAATATACATGAGGAGTGAAGAACTCTGGGGAAGCAAAGGAGAAACTGCAGTAAATTAATGGGCTGAGAATGTGGCCACTGAGCTATGCCTTGGAGGAGGGGTAAGATTTGGCATGGTGGGATCTGACGGTGTCAGAGAAGGTAAGAGAGTGAGTTGAGTCAGACAGATGTGAGTTTGAATCTTGGTTCCAGTGTTTGCTAGTTGTAGGACCATGGGCAAGTGTCCTCAGCTCCGAGTATTTCCTCACTGGTGTTATGGGAATAACTATAGTACCCTCCTGTGAGATGTTATGTGAATTAAAGGAAATATTCCCATAAATCTCAGCACAATGGGTGCTACTCTTATTTTTCAGAAAGTGAAGTCAAGAAAAGAAGACAATACAAGGGACAAAATTGGAAGGAATACAAGCCAGACTGCTTTCCTTCCAACAGGATAATGGCAGTGAGACCTGATATTTAGTCAGTGCTCTCTATGCCTGAGACACAAGTATAAGGGCTTTAAAAACATTGACTCCTTTCAGTCTCACAAAACCTAATAAGACGGGCATTATTATTGTTATTGTCTCCACTTGATAGACAAGCAAACCGAGGCCCAGAAAGTGTAAATCGCTTGCTCAAAGCAATAATTAATAAGTGACAGGCAGGACCCAAACCTTATCTGACAAACTCCATGCTCTTACACATGGCAGAGCCCTTTGCAGGTTTGGGGAAATGGGTGGGTCATCTCGAATGTGAAGTAGCTGCCAGAATGCGGGGTGGAATGTAGACTGTGACAAAAGAAACTTCCATATTGCAAGTGGATGACAACTTCATTGAAGGAGGTGGGGGAAAGGGTGCTGACCTTAGTAAGTCTGGAAGTGAGTGGGAATCCTAAGACTAAAGACGAAAGGAACTGTATGTGAGAACAGAACTGTGGTTGGTAAAGTTGTTTCCCAGAGGATTACAGGTTAACCTGCTGTACTTGAAACTGTACTGAAATAGTTTCAGTATACTGGGATGGAACAAATAAGTAAATGGGTGGTGGGTGGTGGGAACCAGGCTTTTCCCTGTTGAATGGGGAGATTACAGATAAGCAAGGGGTGGGGGAGGAGGCTAAAAGGAACCACGTGGTCATGTCATTGGAGACATCAGTATGAACTCCTTTCTAGCTTAAAGTAGATATAGAGGGATGTGTGCAGAAATAATTGTAGATGTGTTGGCACGCATGGGTTAAGCTAAGCACTGTTTGCCAGCTCTTTCTGCTGAGGCCTAGAAATGATGATGCCCCAGTAGCAGCAAGCAGAAAGGCCTGAGTGTAGGGCAGGAAGTGGACCAAAGAGGAGGCCCATGGTTGGGGGTGGGAAGGACATTCTACACCAAGGGCTGACTTGAACGCCACCCTGGGATGTGGGCCAACCCAGGGTCCAGGAAGTGCTGTAACTAATGACGAATTGGAGCTGTCAGGCGGGAGAGGCTGGGCATAAAGAATATGGCAGTGAGGTCATCCTCGTGAAGAGAAACTGGGGCAAGGAGCTGTCAGTGTCAAGTGGAAGCTCTAACAATGAGGAGAGAAGGAAATGACATCGTGACAGACGGTGGGGCCTCGGAAATGCACTGAGTCTGGCATACTTGCCTGTGCCACAGCTTGGGGGTGGGGGTGGGGATGAGGGGGCCAATATGATCACCTCGAGGGCACCAGAGAGCAGTGACAGCTCAGCCCTAGCTTGTTGCAGCAGAGGGTGATTGACAGGACAGGTCAGCAGCATTCCTTCAGCACTGGCTCCATCCCTTCCCTTGCACTATTTCCTTGTAGGCCAGCTGCCTGCATCTCCTCCAGCTGCCCAGGCAATGGCAGAGGTGAGTAGCTGCGATTGAGACTGTGTGGCTCACAAAGCCTAAAATATTTACAATCTGGGCCTTTACAGAATAAATTTGTGACTCCTAGTCTAGGCAGTCCAAATAATGCGAAAGCAGCCATGGGCAATACATAAACGGGCATGGCTGTGTTCAACAAAACTTATCTACAGAAACAGGCAGTAGCTGGATTTGGCCTGTGGGCTGTAGTTTGCCAACCTCTGGCCTAACACCCCAGCTCTACTGCACAGAAGCTCACAGATGGAGAGGGTTTCCCCATGTCCAGAGCCAGCCACTGAAGTCCTCAAATATGGAATCATGTACAGTTGCTGCGCCATAAATGCTTGGGAACTGGGGTCTTATCATTTCATGTGGAACCAACAACCACGTTCCAAGATGAGAGACGAAAGGCCCTAGGGCAGATGGATGTGGCCAAAAAATGAGGCCTCCCACCTATTCAAGATCTCCTTCCCATTCTTAAAACCACGGCTCAAGTGGAAGTCAGCCTTTGCCTGAACTGCTATTCCAACTATCTCCGGGGGTGAATAAGTATTTAGTTTTCTGCGTGGCATCCATTCCTTTTCCTTTAGTCACAGCACTCTGAATTCCACTGGGAGGGAGCCTGCCCCTACCACATGCCACCTAGCGGGACTTTCCGTACAGCATGTGGTGGAAGTTGGAATCATCAGTGCTGTCTCGACAGAATCAGAATTGTGCGCAGAGTGGGTCAAGCACTGAAGATGATTAGGGAAGATTCACTTCCCAATGGTAGAGCTGTGAGGATTGTCTATTTCATTCACCTACCCAGGTTCCTGGGGCGTCCCAAGACCCTAATCTTTCTGACATTGCTAGCTTGGCCCTTCCTTCCTTCCTTCCTTCATTCCTTCCTTCCTTCCTTCCTTCCTTCCTTCCTTCCTTCCTTCCTTCTTTCCTCCCTCCCTCCCTCCCTCCCTTTTCTTTTTTACATTTCTGATCAACCACAGTTTTAATAAATTTCCTTAAAAACAACAAGCAAACAAACAAAGTTTAAATTAGATTGTTTTCTGTTGCTTGTAGCCAGAGAAATCTGATGTAATCTCCAAATGGGCCTTTTTGGTTCTAGGGAAACCCTTTTGCAGCCCATAGCCCCATAGCCATTTTTTTATAAGTACAGGTCAGATCTTGGCACTCAGAACCCCAGAAGAAAATCCAAACTCCTCCACCTGGCATTTGAGGCTCTCTTTGATTTGGCCCCAAATATCTCTGTCAGTCTTGACTCCTACAACACACCCCCCCTATATACTTGCAGTTACCCCAAACATGCTAAGCATCCTTCCTGCTCTGGGAGAGACAGCCCTGGTTTGGGTTGGCAGATGTCTACCCAGGGATAAGCTGTAACAGAACAGTCAGCCGTGCCGATTGGGGAAAAACGCAGCAGAGGAGATGCAGAGGGAGAATAATGATGTGCTCAGAGAGGTCACAGCTCTTGGACGGAGGAGACGAGCCGGCTGGATATGAATCTCTCATCTCCACTCCTCCCACGCCCCCCCTCCACCCTTCCTCCCAGCTCCCACAACCTCCCTCCCAGGCACTCACATGTAAGCCTTGTAGTTGGATCCGATTTTCTGGATGCGGATATCGTACTTGGAGTCAATGAAGGCCTCAGTGGTGGCGTAGGTTTTGGCCATGGCTACCACGCTGGTGATGTCCTGGTAGTCGTGCTGGTTTTCCACTTTGATCTGCATGGCAGAACGAGGGGGGTGAGCACCACCCGGCCATCCTGGACGCCCACCCAACACCAGGACCTAGTGCTCCACAAATAGAGATGACTAGGCATGACCCCTACCTGGAGGAGGTCACCCTTCCAGCAGGTGAGACAGGATCAGGCAACAAATGAGCCCCATACATTGCTGTGCAAGGTACAGAGGAGGAGCTGAGCTATTCCATTTGGGGTAGTCAAGGAACTCTTTATGGAGGAAGTGAGGTCTGAATAGGGCTTGGTGTGTGTGTTTTTCAGAGGGACCAAGGTGGGGGTTGTCCTTTCTGGAGAGCAGCAAGAATGGATGGGGTGCAGGCGTGAGGCAGCTCATGGTGCAGGGGGGAAGGACACGAGATTCACACTGGCTGAGGGGCCGGGAAGGTGGAGGACGGCTGATGTGGTGTCAGCAGGCAGCAGATCATGGAGGGCCTCCAATGCCTTGGTAAGGAGCTGGAATTTTAGTCCGAAGGCTCTGGAAAGCCACGGGGGTGGGGGTGGGGGTGGGAGGGGGAAGAGGAGTTCAAATAAGAAGGTGGCCTGTGTTTTAGAAAAGTCACTCAGGAAGTTGTGCAGAAGATTGAATGCAAGGAGGTGACATGGGAGACAGCTTGACCAGTTAGAAAGGAAGATTTGTGTGTATGTGTGTGTGCATGGTGTGTGCGTGGTGTGCATGTGGAAGGTGTATGTGGGGGATATATGAGAGATGTGCGTGTGTGTCATGTTTGTGGTGTGTTTTTTGTGAGTGCATGTGGTGCCTGTGTTGTGTGATGTATGCATGTGTGTGATGTGTTTGTGGTGTATGTGTGTGGTATGTGCAGTTTGTTATGCATGTGAATATACCGTGTGTAGTGTGGTGTGTATGTGTGTGTGTGTGTGTGTGTGTGTGTGTGAATGCATGTGAGCATGCCCTGGCCAAGGCTAAGCTTTGCTGGAGCAAAGGCCTGTGGGAGAAACTTGCACTGCTTACTGGGTTGAGGCTGGGAACATGGGGCTGTGCCCTGGGGTCAGAGCGAGGTCCCAGGGGAGATTCCCAGGCCAAGGACAGGGGTCCGGGGCCAAAGCTCCATGACAGCAATCTTAAGACATAACAGAGGCTGACTTCAAGCGACGGCAGAAATCAGTCAGGCTGCTCCCTCCTGCTGGCCGTGGGGGCCCTGCTTGTCCAGCAGTGGCTCCCCGTCCCCTATCACGTTCACCCTGAGAGATGGCGGAGTTTTGGTGCTGGGCAGCTGTGGGGGGCACCCTCCAGGCTGAGAAGGGTGGGGTTGGCTCTCACCTCAAGTGTATGTTAAAGGGGCAGTGCTGCTCTGACAACCCCATGGGAAGAAGCCTATGATAACGCCCACCCATTTATACCCACTTCACAGCGTACAAAGCATTTTCACAGCTCCCCAGGGAACCCAAAACAACCTTGAGAGGCAGGCAGGGGCCATTACTATGGCCATTTAACCAAGGCGGAAACTGAGATTTCGTGACTTGTCCGAGGCTACATAGCAGCTAGGCATAGCGCTGGGAATGAAGCCCTGTGGCACATCCTTCACAGTAGATACCAGGGAGGGGAGCCGATGAGACTGGGGTTGGGAAGCTGTTCTCTCTTCTCCATTCTCTGAGCACACCAGCCTCTCTCTTAGTGAAGACTCTGCTTTCCACTTTGCTGAGAAAATAAAGGTGATTGGCCAAGAGTTCCCTATTTTCTATCCTTTTCCAAACTCATCAGCCTTCCCTCTTCTTCCTAGCTGCAGTCCTGCCAAAGGCTAGACCTCCCATTGTTCTAGATCCTCTAAGGCTCTAACTGCTGGCTGTTTCCAGAATCCCATTTTCCCTTCTTCCTTTAAAAATAGAACCCCTAAGTTTTAGCTGGTTGCCTGGTCTCAGCTAAAGATTACTTTGTTCCAGTCTCTCTTTCAGCTAGATATGACCAAGTCTCCCAGTTCTGGCTGACGAAAGTGGGAGTGAACATGATGCAAACAACTTTTGGGTGTTGCCCTTAAGAGGAAAGATTCCTTTCCCTTTCCCTTCTTCTCACTGGCTGGGATGTGGATATGGAGGTGGGAGCCTGAGCAGCCATCTTGGACACAAGGTGGGAGCCGGAGCAGCCATCTTGGACACAAAATGGCAGCCGCATGTGGAAGATGGCTGAGTAATGAGATGAAGGGATGTGGGTCCCCAACATCACGGAGCCTCCTGTCTGCCTTTGACTATATGTGCTCAGATTCTTACATAAGAGACAAACAAATTTTAATCTTGTTGAAACCACTGTTATTTTGGTCTTTGTCACAGCAGCCAAATCATATTTTGGCTTTATGTTTTTAGTCTTTCTCCTCATTGAAGCTTTATCCCCTGGATCCACATGGTCACAATCTACCATTCTCCTCAAACTTCTCCTGCTTTCCAATCTCTAACTTACTCACCACTCTCTCAGTCTCTGCTGGGTGTCTCTACATCCTCATTTCAATTCATTCCTGAACCCACTCTCTCCCAATTTCCTTTCTCACGAGTCCCCTGAAACGGATTTGGCATAGAGCTCTTTTGGTCCTCATTCTACTTTTGCACTCGGTAGCACTGGTCAACTTGTCGAGACTTGGTTTCTACACCACTAATCTCTCTTGGTTCTCTTCCCCACTTTCTGGCAACTTCTCAGTATGTACTGCTTTCGGTGGTCATGGTGTCCTGGAAAGTTTCCTCCTCAGCCAGTATATGGGGTGAGGTAGAAGGAGTTGGAGTCACTGAAATGAAAGCATGGGATTGAGAGCTTGCAGAGACAACTGGTCCAACTCAATTTTTCACTGGGTGGCTCTAGAAAGGCAAAGAACTTCTTCTTCTGTGCCTCGGTTCCAAGCAGGCCACCTCAGAGATCCATTCTCCTCTTCTATTATCATGAAACACCCCAAACTGGGTAGCACATAGCTGCCCAGAAAACACACACTTCCCCTTCTCCCTGGCAGTATGTGTGGCTGTGTGGCCACGTTTCGGCCAATGGGATGTGAGCAGCAGTGGGGTAAGAACTTCCAGGGCCGGCCACTAAAGGGAAAGGGACAGCTTTTCAGTCGTTCCTTTCCTCTTCCTGCTGGCTGGAATGGGGATGTGGCAGTGCACGTGGCTGACGGCAACATCTCAGGGCTGGGAGGAGCCTGGGCCTTGAAACGGGGAGGTCCCCGCAGCCCCAGGCTGGGCTGCTTATGCCCTGATGGTCGTGTGTGCGCACGTGTGCGACAAAGTCCCAGCTTGTTTAAGCATTTTAGCTCCTCATTACAGCAGCCAAACTGTATCCCAACTGTCATACAAGCCCTGACTAAATATTTGTTGAACGTCTCATATGTGCATGCATTCATTCACAGGGGAGACAAAAGAGAGCAAAGAGAGAAAATATACTTTTAGTGGTTTAATTACTTAATTTTCAGTCAGCCCAAACTCCCTTTGTGAACCCTCTTCTCCTACTTGAGTCCAGGTGGTTTTGCATGTGTGTGTGGGCGTGGGGAGGGCACCCACCTGTCCTTTTCAGGTGTGGGCATGTAACTTCTTACACAGGTCCTTCCGAGGTCCCGAGAGGGGCCCTGGCCAAATGTTTCTGGCCATTTTCTATTTTTTCCCTCATAGAGGGCCTCCCACATTATAATGTATAAAGTTCAGACCCCACAAAACCCACACCCGTCCCTGGAGCCACCCATGTCTGTCTCCCCCTCAGACTGTGAGTTTCCTGAGGACAGACAACGTGCCTCATTCACAATCGTCACACCTGTGTCTGGCACGTTGTGGAGGCACAAAGTGTGTTTGTTAGATTGAATTTAAGAAGGCCGGATAAAAGGCCTGCTGGTAACTTGCAAGGGGTGCAGGGAAATGGAAGAAAAAATAAAGGATCTTGGAAAAGGGAGCAGAGAAAGTGTTTCAGGGGTCCTTCTTTTATAAGGTGAATTGTCTTGTAAACATTTGGGCTGTATTCCACACTCTCAGAGGCTAACAGCTCCTATTATGGGCCCTGGAGACCCTGCTAAAGTCAGTGCTGTGGGTGGGTGGGGGGTGCCGGATGCATGCAGGCCAGAAAGGGCAGGAGGGTGAGAGGGCATTGGGGACGGTAAAATGGCTGCTGACTCAGGGAGGGAGTCTTGGCACTCTGCTTTATTTATCGGCTGGAAACCCCTTCGAGGGTTCACAAAAACAGGCTGAAAACAGGAAGCCTAAATGAGCTGTGAGTCAAGATAACTCACAGCTGCCCTGGGGCATTCTGATGCGGCCATGATGGACTCCCTGACCCCACAGGCTCACGCCACAGGCTCTCGCGCCTCTCCTCTCCTCTCTTCTCTTGTCTTCCCTCTCCCTTCTTTTCTTCCGTTCTTTCTCCCACTCTCCTCTGCCTTCCCTCTTATCCTTCTCCCCTCACTTTGAAAGCCATCCCTCTCCCTCTTTTTATCTTTTCTTCATTTTTCCTTTGTGGCTCCATTCTTCTCTTGCCTTTGCTGATCTCTCCCTCTCACCTCCTTTTCTCCTTCAATTTTCCTTGCCCCTTCTCATGTCAACTTTCTCCTTCCTCCTCCTTTCCATGGCCTCCTCATCCCTCCCATTCTGCTCTCCCACCTCCTTCCCCTCACCATATCTCCTTTCAGTTCCCCACAATTCTCTCCCCTCATGATTTTTAAATTGCCTCGCCTCCCGTGTGCGTGTGTGTGTGTGTGTGTGTGTGTGTGTGCGTGCACGTGTGCTCTGTCCTGGATGTGAACAAGCAGGGAGAATGGAGACACAGGAAATAGAGGGGAAGGAGAGGGAGAGAAACTGGAGAGGAGGGTCAGGTTACAATTCAGAATCTTCTGAATGGGATTCACCTCACAGGTCCCCTATTCCCAATCCCAACCAGGGATGAGAAAGTCATCTTCTATGTCCTTGGAAGATTGCCCACCATCTGCTTGAACACCTCCAGAAACGGGGAGCTCGCTATCTGGACAAGGCTGTTCCTTCCTCTTTAGGAAATCTCTAACTTGTTCTACTGTGAATTATGCCAAGAATGGGTGAATAATGAACAAATGGCCCCAATTATTGATCACACATTGTTGAGTCCCAGCCCTCTGCCTTGTATCGGCTCTTCAGTCACTCTGTATGTTAATCCACTCCTGATATGAGCCAGGTCTAGACCCTTGACTACCTTGAAATGCTCTCACTTGGCAACCTCTCTCATAAATTGTGATGCCTAGAATTAAACACCTGCTCCCGATGTGGTTTCACCAGTGGAGATGGGCTGAGACTGGAATGCATATATTCTGGCATGTTCCTGCCCGGGGACTTTGCACTTGCCGTCCCTTGCTTGCCTGGCTAACACCCTCACTTCTCTCAGGTCTCTGCTCCAGCACCCCCTTCAGAGAGCTAACTTCCCTGCCCACCTAATCTGAGGTTGCTCCTCCCACCCCAGCACTCCCCTTCCACCTTATCCTGCTTTATTTTTCTCCATTGCACTGTACCACCCAATATATCATCTATTTGTTTATTGTCTTTCTTTCGTACCACCCAACTGGAATGTAAGCTCCACAAGGGCACTGCTGTATTTCAAGCATATATAACAGCACTTGGGAAGCAATAGGTGCTCAATTAATTTGTTTAATGAATGAATAAATATACATAAGTATTTACAGATAAGTATTAAGTGCCTATTATATCCAGATAATTACTGATAGTTTTTTCCAGACACTGTGCTGGAGACTGAGGATACAAGAGGGAAAAAGAGATTTATGATTCTTAGTCAAATGCAGCTTAGAGCCTATTAATTATCTTGCTTCTGTTAATGTAGCTTAATACAATGTTTCTGTGGTCTATATGGAGCTTGTTATAAGCTAATACCTCCAGGTCTTTTTCAAACACAGGATCCTGCGCTTGGACTTGAGTGGTTGATGTTTTTAAATATCAGAGCAGAACTTTACATTTACTCTTGTTAAAGTTCAGCTGTAGTGTTTTTGTCTACCTTTCCATCTTCCAATATTGGTTCTGCAGTCCAACCCGTTAACCATCCCTCTTAGCTCTATGCCAGTCATGAGATTGGTGTACCCCTCCTGTATCAACTCCAGCTGTTTGATCTTGTTAAGTTACTTAACTTCTCTGAGCCTCAGTTTCCTCTTCTGTTAAATGTGATAACAACTACCTTGCAAGATTAGTATGGTGATTGAACAGAATTATATTGAATGTCAAAGGACCTACCTAGCACCCAGTAGGTGCTCAATAAAAGTTGGTTCCCTTCAGTTGTATAATTATTGACACCCTCTGCTGACATTGAACAATCAATCAACACTTTTTTACACAATTATTTACACAACCACTCATCCATCCATAAATTTACCTCCTGTTTCATCATCAAATTCCACGTCTCTTCTATGGTCTGTAGTGGATCATAAGGCTTATCAAGTTCTTTGCAAAGTTTCAGGGATGTATTAGATTTTCTTTATATATTTATGGACTAAACAAATGACTTGGTCAGATGGCTATTCACTTGATGATCAGATAGTTTCATTCATTCATTCATCTATCCATTCCATAAATAGTGAGCTCCCCTTAGGTGCCAGGGTTGGAGACCTAAGATGAATTATTAAAGTCTTTATATTTTAATGCTGCTTGTTCAAGAAAGAACTTCTGGTAAACTTTAAAGACACATAACATACAATAAGACACTTAAATTAAAAGTTGGGCAACGTCAATTCCACTTTTAGGAATCTTCCTAAAGATGCAATGACAAAATATAAAATGGCATATAGACAAATCTATTCGTGGCACCACTATTTGTAGTATCAGACTTTTCTGTAAATGCTTGGGCTGTAGTCTACACTCTCAGAGGTTTGCAGCCTCCATTAAGGGCCCATGGAAGCCTGATGAAGTCAGGGCCTCGGGGGTGGGGGGCAGGCAGCCTGGAGCTATGCGGGGGTGGGGTGTGGGTGTGGGAGGGGGTATTGGGCTGGTTCTTAGGCCTCAAAGGGCAGGTGACACAGAGGCATTCAGGGCTGGCCCACGTGCCTACCAACAGGGAAGCAGTTGGATAAACAGTGTTACATGCATATAATGGAGCAATTTGCAGCCCTGAAAAGGAGTGAAGAGGACCCCAGTATACTAAGATAGAGTGATGTGCATACTGCTAGGGGTAGAAAAAGAGTGCAGAATAGTGAGCATGACGTGCAATCTTTTATCTAAAAATTTGTGTGTATTGGGGAGGGGAGGCCTACCTATTTGCTTAAAAATAATGTAATGGAAGGCTAAACCAAAGACAAAAACGAACGGTTACCTGGAGAGGGAGAGCAAGAACAGATTGGATAGAAGCTAGATGTCTCTGCATGTAACTTCTAGAATTTTGACTTTGGAACCAAGTAAATGTGGTTCTATAATGGTAGAACAAAGTAAATCAAATAGAAAATAGAAAAATAGAAAACAAAATGAAGCAAATTAACCCAGCAATGTGTCGAGGTGATAGCTGAAACATACAGAGAAGGATTATTTCAATTGACTTTAAAGTATGATAATTCTGACCACTGGTTCTCATCTCCCTGGAAAGCTGAGCAGGTGAACCTCCACACTACTCCAGTTTCTTGGATGAATTTCTACTCTTGCCTCCAGCCCCACTGTATCATAATTTGCTTGCTTGACTGTCTCTCCCACCAGACTTTATCTTCTTAGCAGCCTGATCAATGCTTGGCACATAGTAGGTGATCCATAAATATTTGTCCAACTGGAAAAAAACCAACACAACAATTTAACCATACATCTCTGGTGGAAAATATCTAAAGGGCCTTTACAAATTGCTAAGAAATATAAAACCATATGCAGAAATATTGTTAGCAATAATATTGAGATTGCTATTTAAAAACTATTATAGTATCAATAGTGCTATTGTTGTTAGGAGCCAATATGTTTCAGCCTAAGAGAAAAGAGAGATATTTTTAAAATCAAGGAAATTAAGGGAAAACCCTATAATCTAACGTTTGAATCCAAAATGTCAGTATGAATTTATGATTTATTGTTTCTCTTTCCAATAAAAAACGCAAATTTCCTCCTGTATGCAACAAAAAGTCCTGGAAGCAATGACCAGCAGTATGGCAATAAGCACACCTAACACTCAGATTGTGGTCTCTAAAGACCATTATTTTACTGAAAGGAACCAGAGCTCCTCAGGGGAATGGCTGATTACAGCTTGGGGTAGCAAACCCACTCAATGGACTGAGAACATCTTATGCTAGAAGGAGGGAAGCCACCATGTCAAGAGGGCATATGCATCAACTTGAAAGGGCTCCTACTGGCCAAAGAAGGGATAACTTGAGTATCAGAAAGAATAATGACTGCAAAGGATTAAAGTATATTAAATTGTGAACAATTGATGACAAAACTCATTGGTTACCTTTGAAGATGTCTATGCTACCTCATTATTCTAAAAATGGATAAGTTAAAGGACAGAAATTAAATTTTTATCTCCAGCCTTTCCTGAATGAACTGTATTACAGGGTAATCAAATAGTTGATGAGGAAAAGTTCTTCAGTGTAGATGAACTCCAGATAATAAATGTAGAAGGAATAAGAGAATTAGAATATCATCATTCTGCAACCCCTGATGCAATGATGGCTCTCGGCAAGGATGATCGAGACCACTGGAGAAAGGCTGATGGGGAACTTTTCAATGTGTCGATCAGGCAAACACGTGAATTCATAGATCATCTTAATATCTTGAACAAGACAGTAAGAATGACCTGATCACACCTCCAGAAATGAAGCATGAGAAAAACACACCACCACCTAGGAAGGCTTCTTGCCAAAACCAGAACCTCAATAGGATCAGATCTCTCTATCTAACTACTAGTTTACAGGAAATACACAGGATAGAGGAGCATCACAGAGCTCCAATCAACTAAATTCAGAATGAGGAAAATTCTACAGGAAAAATGACCTGTTTCTTTTCCCAACAAATAAATGGCAAGGAAAAACAAAAAAACAACAGAGGGAGGGGAACTGTTATAGATCAAAACAGACTTGTCATACCAACCAGGTGAAATATGTAGGTCTTGTCTTGTTTGGATACCAATGAGAACAAACTAATTAATAGGGGACCATTGAACACTTTATATATTAGATGATATTAAGAAACTATTGTTAAGTTTTTAGGTGTAATAGTAGTGTTTGGCAGTGTTAAAGAAAGAAAAGAAGGAGCCCTTATGTGTTGAGCATATATCTTGAAATATTTACAGATGAAATTGGGTGATATCTGGGATTTGCTTTAAAATAATCCAGAGTTTCATAGAGATAAAAAGTAGATTGATGATTTCCAGAAGCTGAGGGGAAGGGAGAATGGGGAGTGACAGCTAATGGGTACAGGGTTTCCTTCTGGGGTGATAAAAGTGTTTTGGAATTGTGCAGGGGTGATTGCTGTACAACATTGCAAATGTACTACAAAGCCACTCTATTGCACACTTTAAAAGGGTGAATTTTATAGTATGTGAAACATATCTCAATTTTTAAAAAATGAAAAAGAAATCCAGTGTGTTTGAGGGGAAGTGCAGAGATGTATATAAAACAAAATCGCCAGTAGATAATGTGGTGGTGGGGTGACTTGTCCATGAGGATCCAGTTTACTATTATCTCTTCTTTTGTGTACATTTGAAAATTTCCATAATAAAAGGTGAAAAAAAGTAGGACTAAAGGATAAAGACAAATAAGTGTGATGATATAAAATTGTGCTTAGAAAGAGCTTAAACATGTCTATGATAATGTCTTTCTCACTGGCTGTGGGTCAGACATGTTTTTCAGTGCCTGTTGCAGAAAAGGAAACTTTGGCCAGTAACACAATTCAGTCTCATCAAGAGGAAAAGCAACAAGGTGCCTAGGAGAATTACAACCATTCTTGGAACAAAAATCAGCATGACATTCTCCTGGGCTCTTACTTTAGAGGACACTGTGACATGCAACAAATGTCAGCCTCAATAATGCTCTCTGATGATTGGATGTTTCTTACACTGTCCTTAGTGTAGGGCTCAGGTACTCAAAGTACCTCCTCAAAGCAGGATTCAACAAAACAGTTTGCAGATGGCCAAGAAAGTGCATTAATGCAATCCAATGATCTGTTTGATCTATTCCTTATAATTTTTTTTAAATAATATATATACATGGCCAAAAATGTCAAAGATATAAAAAGTAGTATGGAGGGGAAAGTAAATCTCTTCTCTCAACCCCAAGCCTCCTGATGATAAGATTTCTTTGTACTCTTGCAGATATTGTCTATTAAGGCAATAATTTAAGAGGATATACAATGGGTCTCTTCCTGTCTCAGTTTGAGTAGAGGCAAGAGATAAAGATGCTACCTCCCAAAGTGAGCTGTGGCCGAGGCCACTATGGCTGAGAAACAGAGGACTCACCCAGGTTGATAGAATGGGGTAGGGCTGCTGGCAATTAGAGAAGATTTTGAAGGATGATTTCTTTGGACAAAGATGTACCAGCCTACTCCTTCCTTCCCTCCAGTCTGTAAGAGGTCCTGTGGGACACTCAGCAAGGCTGACGTGTAACGAGCAATGAGGCGGGCACAGTGGACCTGAGTGGACCGCTCCCAGGCCGTCTGCAGATGAGCTTCCCAGGCTTTGGGATTGGCCCACACTTCGAATTTGTCCAGACAAAGAATGCGAGTGCTTCCTGTGTGGGAGACAGGCCCGCCTCCAGCCATTTAAAACCCTGAGCGAAGGGCGCAGAGGCTGAAGGAGGGCCGCTGCCCACCGCTGCTGCCACCACCACGGTCCAAGCCCCCATCATCCTCACTGAATCACTGCGATCCATCTCCTTTTAAATTCCTATTGCCCAACCCCAACCTCAGACAGATTTCATCAGCAACTCTTAGGGGTGGACCCAGGCATCAGCATTTTTTGAAGCTCCCCAGGCAAATACCAGTGTGCAAGTCCAGGTGGAAAACCACTGCCCTGCAAGACTGACTCCTGCTCAGCAACCTCTTGCACTCAGCTCCAGCCTTGCTGACCTTCTTTTTAACATTCTTGAACAAGCCAAACTTGTGCCTTTGCACTTGCTACTCCCTCCGCTTTGAACAATTTCCTGAATATCTTCACATGGCTGGTTTCTTCAGGTCTCAACTCAGATGGCTCCTCACTGCAGGCTTTTCCAACTGCTTTCTGCCTCCTCGGGGAAGTTGCTACTGAGTTGCTCTGGTTTATTTATTTTTCTTCCCATCTTTGACTAAATGAAATTACTAGTCTGTTAATTTGTTTATTGTCCTTCTTCACTAAACTGTAAGCCACATGAGACCAGGGACCTCATAAGCCTTGCTAGGGAGGCAATATAACAGAATGCAAGCTCAAATCTCAGCTCCATCACTTGTTAGCTGTGTGGCCTTGGGCAAGTTACTTAGCCTCCCTGTGCCTCACTTTCCCATCAGCAAAATGTGGATGCCTAGTTGTTGGGTTGTTGCTGAACATTGGATTATTCTTGAGCATTAAATGATTTGCTATGTGTAAATTGCAGAAGAGTGCCTGGTTCATCGCAAACACTCAATAAATATCAACTGTCATTATCATTGTTATTCTCTCTTATACCACTAACAAGGGGCCAGTCGTGGGAACAGCTGGGGGAGGAGAATCTAGGCAGAGAGAAAAGGAGGCACAAGAGCTCTGAGGCCAACATGGCTTGTTGCAAAGAGACTCGTGGGGTTAACAGAAAACTGAGACTTAGCATCCTCTGGAAGCTGAAGTTCTCTTAGGGATTCACTCCTAAAGAGAAGGCAGCCCATCTCCCCTTGAAAGTAAACACAGAGAATGGGGCCAAGATCCTTTTCAGAAAACAGGTTTGACTTCATCCCGATACAGAGACACATGAGCAATTGAAGTTCACTGCCCTCATCCAACAGCCTGGAGAATGTTTAAGGCAAGCGTGACCAGCTGCTCCGCTCGGTCAAACCCCCATCCATCAAGTCTCCATCGGGGGCCCAGCTTGGAGAATGCTCCTTCCTGGCGACATGGCCAAGACCAACTTGTGTTTTCTAAAATGAAGATAACTACATGAGGTAATTTAATGAACCAGGTTATTTACAAATCAGCTAAAAGTTGAGAGAACATCTACCAAGAATAATAACTGTCATTCCTCTGTAGTCTTTCTTTCTGGCAATAAATAGCTGGTAGGGCTGGCTGGATGCTCAGGCCACTCCCAGCTCGAGATAATAAAACCATAACCATGGCATACAAATGGATGCTTGTTTTCTGTTTTTATAACAGGAGGGCATGCATCCGGCTCATTCCACCTTGGGATTGGCTTGTTAAGAAACTAGTTAGATGGGAGTGAAGAGCGACAGGCTAAATCTCTGTTTTACCTCCCAGTAAATTTTTAACCAGTCTTCCAGTTTCTAGACCCTTAAACTTGGATTAAGGACTGGTTCTGTGTGAACGTTTAGTAATGTCGGGCAATTCTCTCAAGAGTTCAGCTCAGAAGCAATTCCTGAGCTCAGCTTCAAAGGCTTAGCCAAGATAAATGGAAGTACTTACGCCCTAACAACTTAGTAACTGTTTGGAAACAAAAATATAGAATTGGGAGAAAAATTAATATTTTGTTTCATTCTTAAGTAACTATAATTACTTACTAATTGGAAGTGGATGCTTGTTGGGCAATGCACAAATTCTAAAACTTCAGAATCTGTTAGGACACCATCACCCTCATTTCCTGTTTCATGATGATTTTCCCGGGAGACTCAGTGTTTGGCACAGACATCATGGAAAACCCAGCTTTGCAAAGATACGGCGTCCTTGAAAGAGACGTTGCGCTGGTTTGAATATGTTATGCACCCCATAAAAAGCCATGTTCTTTAATGCAACCTTGTGGGTGCAGACTTATTATGGGTAGGATCATTTGATCTTGGAGATGTGACCCCACCCGTTCAAGGTGGGCCTTGATTAGTTTACTGGAGTCCTTAAGAGAGCTCAGGAGATGACACAGACATGAGATGCTTGAAGATGCAGATAGAAAGATGTTTGGAGATGCTAAGCTAAGAGGTGAAGCCCAGAGTTTGCCCTGGAGAAGCTAAGAGAGGACCCCCCAGACGCTTAAAGAGAAATGCTCTGGGAGAACAAGCAAGACTGCGCAGGAGCTGAGAGAGAGAAGCTAAGAGAGAAGCCCAGAGACATTTTGGAGAAAGCCATTTTGAAATCAGAACCCGGAAGCAAAGGACCAGCAGACGCTAGCCATGTGCCTTCCCAGCTGACAGAAGTGTTCCAGACACCACTGGCCTTTCTTCAGTGAAGGTATCCTCTTGTTGATACCTTAATTTGGACACTTCATGGCCTTAGAACTATAAATCTGTAACCTAATAAGTCCCCTTATAAAAGCCAATCCATTTCTGGTATTTGCGTAATGGCAGCTTTAGCAAATTGGAACAGAAGTATTGTGATCTAATGTTGAAACTATGAGCTTCTTTGGCTGGTAACCTGTGCGGTGTCTGAGAGATGTTGAGAACTACTGTGTTTCTCTTGGAAATTTAAAATATACTGTGGGGTCCCTATGAATGTACAGTTCCCTGTGGTGCCTTGGGCAGAGTTTGGGGACTGTGGGCCTAATGTTGCAACTTTTGGAATTTTCCTTGGCAAAAAGCCTGCCTATTCCTCATAGAAAACCAAGGCCTGAGAAAGCCATGGTTTCTCATATTCCCCTATTCAATAAATCCATCTATACTTTAAACTAGTGTATGCATAAGGAAAGTTAAAAGGATGTCACATTTTTTAAGACGCATAAACGCTATTCAAGATCGATTCATTGGAACTGTGTTCTTAATGTAAATAAAGGTGGGTGGGTTAGTGAGGGTGAGCTCATTGTTTAGGATAGTACTTGAACATCTCTGAAAATAAAATTTTGGCCAAGTGCTGCATTAAAAAAGAAAACCAAGGCACAGTCCCTGTCACTGAGGAGTTCACAGTCTGTGGTGAGATGGATACATGAATGGACAATTCCAGGAGAACAGGAGGCCATGGGTGAGCTGCTCAGGGACGTGACCCATGCCCGGGTGGAGGGTGGGGCAGCGATGGTTTCCCACATGAGGTGATGGATTCCACCCCAATGGCCTTTGTTATGATTGGGTAGAAGAGGATGAATTTAGATCCAAGCTCCATTTCTCTTTTTAATTGCAAGATAACTATCACAGTGGGTGTTGGGATAGGGCTTTAGTATCTCAATATTTTCAAACCCGTTCTTTCATGAAATTTTAGCTATTTTTTTTTTTATGGAAAAAATATGGGCCTGGAACTGAACTACACACTCTACATATATTATCTCATTTAATCTTCAAATGCTATGGGCTTCTGGCCATGAGGTAGCCAGACAAACCCTGTCTCTGTTAGTGACTATAAAACTGGACAAAATTTATAAGGCGACTATTTTTGGAGAGGGGAAATAGGCAGTGCAGGACAGTGATCCTTGAGAGAAGGGAAAGTCAGGAGGTGAGCCCCCCGTGTGTCTGGCCCCCAACTGTGGGCTAAAAGATCCCCCCCTTTTGCAGCCTAGGCTCATACCACTCTGCCCTCACCCGTGACACTCCAACATACTTGTCTCCTGGCACTTCCTATGCAACCCAAGCCTTTTGTCTGTGTCTTTGCTTTTGCATATGCTGTTCCCTGTGTCTGGAAGTTTCTTCCCTCTCGTCCCCTGTAAGTGTGGCTGATTCTCGGTCTTCATGCCTTTGCTTAAAGTTTTCTCTGATGCCTCCACCATGTTCTTCTCTCTCTTAACAACCTGATCCTCTCCTGCCTGGTACTTAGTTGAGCTTGTAATTATGCATTTATTTGCTCACTAATTCCTTGTGAATTCTAGACCACGAGTTCTATGAGGTAGAGAAAGAGTCTATATATCCAGTGCTTAGCACAGCACTGGGGACATAGCAGGTACTCAGGAAAGAGCTGATGAAGGAAGGAAGGAAGGAATGATGGAAGGAGGGAAAGGAGGAGAAAATCTAGGAAGGAAGGAAGGAGGGAAGGAGGGAAGGAGGGAAGGAAGGAAGGAGGGAAGGGCTCCTTAGATTGGCCCCTCCACTTCCCAGGGAAGGCAGGAGCATGGGGACTTAGGAAGAAAGTCAGAAGAGCCAGAATTCCTCCTCCCCTTCTACAAATGTTCTTGAAGCTTAGAGGTCTTGTCAGGGTAGGTTTGAGAAGGCTCCGTGAAAGATCTGGAGCTTGATGATAACGAACATCAACCTGGTAAATCCCCCCAGGAATCTTGTGTGGGAGACGCTGTCCTCCCCTTTCCCAGATGAGGCTCAGGGAAGTGAAGGACTTGCCTGAGGTCACCCAGCAGGTGCGTGGATGAGGGGATCCACATCCGGGCCTGGCCAGACCAGAACCCCGGGAGCTCACGATGCTGCCCTGGCTTGAAAGCAGAGGATGGAGGCAACTTTTCTCTTCCTGAATGTTTCCTTTTCTCCTTTCTCCTCATCCACTTATCCTGGGCCGGCAAAGTGCAGTGCCCTGTGAGTGCAATGGGGCAGGTGCCCAGTCTCTTCCTGGAAGGACCCAGGGAGGGGAGGCTCTCCTGGCCAAGCTGCACGGCCAAGGTATCCTCCAGTGGGAATTGTGGCCCTGATGATTCAACCCAAGGGCCCCGTGGCCAAGGCAGCCTGTGCCAGGAGACCCCGACCAGGCTGGGACTCAGGGCTGACTCACGGGGAAGGCAGCCTCCACCCGCTCACCCACTCACCCACTCACCCACTCACCCGCTCCACCTCTGGCTGGAGCAGAGAGGCTGGGAGGCTGGGGTGGGGCCCTGGGCTGGGGCCATGTGACTCAGCCTGTTTATAAGTGATGATGATGATTGAGGAGGAGGATTTTAAAAACAAGAACGATGATGACAGCTGCCTTATACTGACTGCTTTTAATGTGCCAGGTGCTATTCTAAGAGCAAAATTAGATGATTCATTTAGTCTTCGCAACAATCCTATGAGGTAATTACTATTACTTCCCCCTTTGTACACATGAAAACACTGCGGCCCAGCAAGGCTGTGCAATTGGCTGCAGGACTCATAGCTAGTATATGGAAGAACTGAGCTTCCTACCCAGATCTATCCAACCCCAAAGCACAGCCTTTCATTTGGCAAATGTTTACGGAGTGCCTGCAACAAGCCAGGCACCAGGGATACAATGAACAGATGGCATTCTAGGAGGGGATGAATGTTATGGGGAAAATAAATCAGGCTAAGAGGAGTAGGGATGACTGGGGTGACGATGGGGGTGTTATGTCCTATAAGGCTTGCTGAGTCCTCCCTAATGAGGTGGCATTGAGCAGAGAGCTGAGGGAAGTGAAGGAGCGAGTCACAGGCCTTTCTGCAAGTGAGCATTCCATGCAGGGAACAGCCAGTGCCAAGAACTGAGGTAGGAGAGTCTTGGTGGACTTGAAGAAGAGCAAAGAGGCCATTGTGGGTGCAGCGGAGTGGATCAAGCCTGGATTGGTGAGATGCAGGTGGGAGACGGGGGCCGGGAAAGCCATAGAGGGTCTCACAGACCTGGTAAGTACTTTGTTTTATAACTTTCAATAACATAGGCAGCCACTGGAGGGTAGTGAGCAGGGGAATGACATGATCTGACTTATGTGTTAAAAGGATCCTTCTAGGCAGTTCTAAGAAGCAGGGAAACCAGTGAGAAGGCTACTTTCATATAGGATATTTTCAAGACAGTGGCTTGAACCAGGGTGGGGGATTCTAGGAATATTTTGAAGGCAGAGCCGAAAGGGTTTGCTGATGGATAGCATGTGGGGTGTGAGAGAAGTGCAGGAATGAGGGTGATTCCAAAGTTTTTGGTCAGAGCAATTGGAAGAATGGACTTGCCCTCCTGCTCCTGTAAGTGAGGAAGGCCACGGGAGGAGCAGGTCTTGGGGGAGAAGCAAATGTTCAAGCATTCCACTATCAGACGTTGTAGTGGACATTTGGCCATAAAAGTCTAGAGTTCAGAAGGGAGGTTTAAATTCAGGAGTCCTCAGTGTATAGAAGATACGGAAAGCAATGGAGCTACTTGTAATCGCTTATGGAGGGTGATGAGGTAGAGAAGGGGTCAGAAGACTGAGCTTGGGGCTCCAGAGTTTAGAGGTTGAGGAGATTAGAGGGAACCAGCAGAGGGGATGGGGAAGGAGCATCCAGGGAGGCAGGAGGACAAGGAGAACCCATACTCTTTCTATGACCATCCTATTTGGAAAGCCAAGTTGGGCTGACTCTCCCCAGAAATGCTGGGAGGAAAAGACCATTGGCTTTTCCTGTCCCGGATAATGATTCTGGGAGCCTTTCAGGGGACACATGAGCTGCTCATCAGGACTCTTCTCACCCCCAAGGTGAGTTCAATTCCTTCCCCACTCCCGACCCATTCTCCTCTCTCTCCTCCCTTCTTTTCTTCTTGCCTGGCTCCACCAAACACAGACTTACATCTTCTCCTATGCTCCACTCCTGCCCCTCTCTGTGCCAGATGCCATTTTAGGCACAGGGGACTCTAGGTGAGGAAACAGGCAGATAATAAACAACTGAAATCAAATTAGTTAGGAATTGTGATAACATTCCATAAGCTTAGAGGCCAGGCCAGAATTTCTTGTGCTTGTGCAGTTGGTGAAGTGCCTTTATGTTCAATTTTTAAATCTGAATGCTAAGGGGGAATTCTGAGCAGGGCATCATGGGAGGGAATTGCTGTGTCATCCTGGGACCCCAGTTTTGTGTTCCCAGCAGATACAGAGGCACTGCGAAGACTGATCCTCTACCATGGTTGTTGGCTTCTGTAGTGGATGCTGTAGGGTGCAGCCCAGACCCCCCACCAGGATGGGGGTGCTCATTCTCCTGGCACCCCTGCTGCCTGGTCCAGTGGCTGCTGAGAGCTTGCAGCTGCGTCCTTCTCCAGGAATCACCCCAGCCAAAGGGAGCTGACTTGCCTGAGTTTATTCCATCTTTCCATGGGAGCTCACATCCAATGACTGATTGATGCAGGTTTCAAAGGCCTTGATTTGGGACAATTCTGAAATGCCATCCCAGCTCTAGAGCACCCTATGGTTTCAACAGAGGCCCCTGTTGCTTCTGCATTGCAGTTCAGCTTCTCCCTCTCCTAATCCTTTTTCTCACTTCCTTAGAGATGGTGTTCCCAACAGCAGACCCCAGGAAACATCCTGCACCAGATCCCCGTCTCAGAGTCTTCCCAACATCCATTCCCCTCTTCCTCCATCATCCTAGAACCCTGGTGTGGCTTAGGTGTCTACTCCCCAAACCTACTCCCAGCCCCCAGCGGTGGATCCTGGTTATTTGAAGCCGATTTGAGCATAGCTTTCCTCTCTTAATAGCCCAGAGATGGGCCCATGAATAAATTAGCCAAATCTGATGGAAAAGAAAGATTTACTCCATGTCTTTTTTGCTCCTGATGGATGTGACAGGGAAGTATGTAGCCCAGAATGCCACTAGCAGCCAGCCTGGGACAGGAAAACTAGCCCCAAAATGAAGCTGACCCTGAGGCCATTGAGCAGACAAGGAAAGAGCCTACGGCCTCGGTGACTTCACTGCTTCATAGTGTTTCAGCTGGTCTGAGGTGGCGTTTTCCATTATTTGCAGCCAAAGTAATCCTAACAGATACAAGGGGTGATTCATTTACTGGCTCTTGGCTGCCCAAACCTGCTTTGTTGCCTTATGGGCTTCTCTGCAGGGAGGCATCTTGCTGGGGCTCTGGTCTGCAGCAGAATTTTTCACTCTGGAGGGACTTGGGGACCTTGAGTTCAACAGAGTCCTTTCCCTCAATAGCAAGGGACCTTTGGGTCGGAGACAAAGATAACAAGGGACAAGTTTTCCAGACCAGGCCCCAGTGTGGGGAGGCCTGTGGTGGCCCAGTGCTGTCTGCATTTGATGACAAGTCTAATTCTGTCTAAGTCTGTCTAATTCTGGGGTTCAGTGCTAAGAACCCATTTGACTACACACCTAAGCCACATTCTTCAGCATCTTCTTTATTTGTACTAAGCTGTCATATTTGAATTTTCAAATTCCTTACTCTTTTGTTTTACTTTATGATAAGTTTAGAACTTGGGTGGAAAAGAGGAGTGTTAATTATTGGTCCCTCTTGAATCCTGAATGGAGGAGAGCAGGGAAGTGGTTCAAATATTCTCCCCTACTTACATGTCCCCAGAGCATCCTAAGTCTACTCCAACTTTGCAGGGATACAGACTTCCTTGTCATCAACACCTTGGGCAGGTACTGGGAAAGGTATCATGGATAAATGGAGAGACTCCAACTCAAACTTTCTCATCTTTTCCCACTTTCTCCCAGATGGACTTTAGGAAACATAAACAAAAGCACATAGACATTACGTATCATGAAATAGCATAATTGTACCAAAATTCTAGGCTGAAAGCAATTGCTTCCATGCAGTTCAAAAGCTATAAAATATGCTTCTGAGCTTCTGACAACAGAGGCAGAACAGGATACCCTGGTAGATGTTAAAGCAAGTCCTGAAAGATTTATCCAAAGCAGGTTGTGATTTCGACCTCTTCTGGCAATTGCTTCACTATCCTCTCTTGCTCGGATTACTGCAAAACCTTGTAACTAGACTCCCAGTTTCCATTTGTGCCTTCTTCTAAACCCATGTGGCAGCCAGAAGATTTTTAAAAACCCGAATTTGATCATAATAACCCTCTGCTTAAAAGTGATTAAGGGCTTCTTCCTAGCACTACACAACTATAAGAAGGGCTGAAATCCTAAACAGACAACACCAAATGCTGACGAGGACATGGAGCAAAAGGAAATCTCATTTGTTGCTGGTGGGAATGCAAAATGGTACAGCCACTTTAGAAAACAGTCTGGCAGTTTCTTACAAAGCTAAACAGGCTTACCTTACCATCCAGCAATCATACTCCTAGGTATTTACCCAAATGAACTGAAAACTTACATCCACCCAAAAACCTGTACAGGTATATCTCAGAAATATTACCGTTTTGGCTCCAGAGCACTGTGATAAAGTGCATATTGCAATAAACTGTCATATTAATTTTTTGGTTTCCCAGTGCATCTAAAAGTTATTTTGTACTAGACTATAGTCTATGAAGTGTGCAGTAGCATTATGTCTATATACCACATTTTATTTATCCACTCATCTGTTGAAGGACATTTGGGTTGTTTCCATCTCTTGGCAATTGTGAATAATGCTGCTATGAACATTGGCGTGCAGATATCTGTTCGTGTCACTGCTTTCCGACCTTCCGGGTATATACCGAGAAGTGCAATCGCTGGATCGAATGGTAGCTCTATATCTAGTTTTCTAAGGAACTGCCAGACTGACTTCCAGAGTGGCTGAACCATTATACAGTCCCACCAACAATGAATAAGTGTTCCAATTTCTCCACATCCCCTCCAGCATTTGTAGTTTCCTGTTTGTTTAATGGCAGCCATTCTAACCGGTGTTAGATGGTATCTCATTGTGGTCTTAATTTGCATCTCTCTAATAGCTAGTGAAGCTGAACATTTTTTCATGTGTTTCTTGGCCATTTGTATTTCCTCTTCAGAGAACTGTCTTTTCATATCTTTTGCCCATTTTATAATTGGGCTGTCTGTACTATTGTCATTGAGTTGTAGGATTTCTTTGTATATGCAAGATATCAGTCTTTTGTCAGATACATGGTTTCCAAAAATTTTTTCCCATTGAGTTGGCTGCCTCTTTACCTTTTTGAGAAATTCCTTTGAGGTGCAGAAACTTCTAAGCTTGAGGAGTTCCCATTTATCTATTTTCTCTTTTGTTGCTTGTGCTTTGGGTGTAAAGTCTAGGAAGTGGCCTCCTAATACAAGGTCTTGAAGATGTTTTCCTACATTATCTTCTAGGAGTTTTATGGTACTTTCTTTTATATTGAGATCTTTGGTCCATTTTGAGTTAATTTTTGTGTAGGGGGTGAGGTGGGGGTCCTCTTTCATTCTTTTGGATATGGATATCCAACTCTCCCAGCCCCATTTGTTGAAAAGACCATTATGGCTCAGTTTGGTGGCTTTGGGGGCCTTATCAAAGATCAGTCGGCCATAGATCTGAGGGTCTATCTCTGAATTCTCAATTCGATTCCATTGATCTATATGTCTATCTTTGTGCCAGTACCATGCTGTTTTGGCAACTGTGGCTTTATAATAAGCTTCAAAGTCAGGGAGTGTAAGTCCTCCCACTTCGTTTTTCTTTTTTAGAGTGTCTTTAGCAATTCGAGGCATCTTCCCTTTCCAAATAAATTTGATAACTAGCTTTTCCAAGTCTGCAAAGTAGGTTGTTGGGATTTTGATTGGGATTGCATTGAATCTGTAGATGAGTTTGGGTAGAATTGACATCTTAATGACATTTAGCCTTCCTATCCATGAACATGGAATATTTTTCCATCTTTTAAGGTCCCCTTCTATTTCTTTTAGTAGAGTTATGTAGTTTTCTTTGTATAGGTCTTTTACATCTTTGGTTAAGTTTATTCCTAGGTACTTGATTTTTTTAGTTGCTATTGAAAATGGTATCTTTTTCTTGAGTGTCACTTCCGTTTGTTCATTTCTAGCATATAGAAACATTACTGACTTATGTGCATTAATCTTGTATCCCGCTACTTTGCTAAATTTGTTTATTAGCTCTAGTAGGTGTATCGTTGATTTCTCAGGGTTTTCTAGATATAAGATCATATCATCTGCAAACAATGACAGTTTTACTTCTTCTTTTCCAATTTGGATGCCTTTTATTTCTTTGTCTTGCCGGATTGCCCTGGCTAGCACTTCCAGCACAATGTTGAATAACAGTGGTGACAGCGGGCATCCTTGTCTTGTTCCTGATCTTAGAGGGAAGGCTTTCAGTCTCTCACCATTGAGTACTATGCTGGCTGTGGGTTTTTCATATATGCTCTTTATCATGTTGAGGAAGTTTCCTTCAATTCCTACCTTTTGAAGTGTTTTTATGAAAAAGGGATGTTGGATTTTGTCAAGTGCTTTTTCAGCATCTATTGCGATGATCAATTGATTTTTCCCTTTTGACTTGTTAATGTGTTGTAATACATTGATTGTTTTTCTTATGTTGAACCATCCTTGCATGCCTGGAATGAACCCCACTTGGTCATGGTGTATGATTTTTTTAATGTGTCTTTGGATTCAAATTGCAAGTATTTTGTTGAGGATTTTTGCATCTATATTCATTAGGGAGATTGGCCAGTAGTTTTCCTTTTTTGTAGCATCTTTGCCTGGTTTTGGTATTAGATTGATGTTAGCTTCATAGAATGAGTTAGGTAGTGTTCCATTTTTTTCAATGTTTTGAAAGAGTTTGAGTAAGATTGGTGTCAGTTCTTTCTGGAAAGTTTGGTAGAATTCCCCTGTGAAGCCATCTGGCCCTGGGCATTTATTTGTGGGAAGATTTTTGATGACTGATTGGATCTCTTTGCTTGTGATGGGTTGGTTGAGGTCTTCTATTTCTTCTCTGGTCAGTCTAGGTTGTTCATATGTTTCCAGGAAATTGTCCATTTCTTCTATGTTATCCAGTTTGTTGCCATACAGTTGTTCATAATATCCTCTTATAATTTTTTTAATTTCTTCAGGATCTGCAGTTATGTCACCTTTTTCATTCATTATTTTGTTTATATGGGTCTTCTATCTTTTTGTTTTTGTCAGTCTAGCTAGGGGCTTGTCAATCTTGTTGATCTTCTCAAAGAACCAACTTTTGGTGATATTTATCCTCTCTATTGTTTTTTTGTTCTCTATGTCATTTATTTCTGCTTTAATCCTTGTTATTTCTTTTCTTCTACTTGGTTTGGGATTAGTTTGCTGTTCATTTTCTAGCTTCTTCAGTTGATCCATTAGTTCTTTGATTTTGGCTCTTTCTTCCTTTTTAATATATGCGTTTAGTGCTATAAATTTCCCCCTTAGCACTGCTTTTGCTGCATCCCATAGGTTTTGGTATGTTGTGTTCTCATTTTCATTCGTCTCTATATATTTAGCAATTTCTCTTGCTATTTCTTCTTTAACCCACTGATTGTTTAGGAGTGTGTTGTTTAACCTCCAGGTATTTGTGAATTTTCTAAGTCTCTGATGGTTATTGACTTCTAATTGTATTCCATTGTGGTCAGAGAATGTGCTTTGAATGATTTCAATCTTTTTAAATTTATTGAGGCTTGTTTTATGTCCCAGCATATGATCTATTCTGGAGAAAGTTCCGTGAGCACTAGAAAAGTATGTGTATCCTGGTGATTTGGGATGTAATGTCCTGTACATGTCTGTTAAATCTAATTCATTTATCAGATTGTTTAGGTTTTCAATTTCCTTATTGGTCTTCTGTCTGGTTGATCTATCTATAGGAGAGAGTGATGTGTTGAAGTCTCCCACAATTATTGTGGAAACATCAATTGCTTCCTTTAGTTTTTCCAGTGTTTCTCTCATGTATTTTGTGGCACCTTGATTGGGTGCATAGACATTTACGATTGTTATTTCTTCTTGCTGAATTGCCCCTTTTATTAGTATGTAGTGGCCTTCTTTGTCTCTCAAAACATCCCTGCATTTAAAGTCTATTTTATCTGAGATTAATATCGCTACACCTGCTTTCTTTTGGCTGTAGCTTGCATGAAATATTTTTTTCCATCCTTTCACTTTCAGTTTCTTTGTGACCCTGTGTCTAAGATGAGTCTCTTGTATGCAACATATTGATGGTTCATTTTTTGATCCATTCTGCGAATCTATATCTTTTAATTGGGGAGTTTAATCCATTTACATTCAACGTTAAAACCGTGAAGGCATTTCTTGAATCGGCCATCTTATCCTTTGGTTTATGTTTGCCATATTTTTCCCTCTCTCTATTAATATCCTTTATTGTACCCATACCGAATCTCTTTAGTACTGAACCTTTCTCCAAGTCTCTCTGTCCTGTCTTTGTTTCTCTGTCTGTAGGGCTCCCTTTAGTATCTCCAGTAGGGCAGGTCTCTTGTTAGCAAATTCTCTCAGCATTTCTTTGTCTGTGAAAAATTTAAGCTCTCCCTCAAATTTGAAGGAGAGCTTTGCTGGATAGAGTATTCTTGGCTGGAAATTCCTCTCACTCAGAATTTTAAATATATCGTGCCACTGCCTTCTCGCCTCCATGGTGGCTGCTGAGTAGTCACTACTTAGTCTTATGCTGTTTCCTTTGTATGTGGTGAATTGCTTTTCTCTTGCTGCTTTCAGAACTTGCTCCTTCTCTTCTATGTTTGACAGTGTGATCAGTATATGTCTCGGAGTGGGTTTTTTTGGATTTATTCTATTTGGAGTTCGCTGAGCATTTATGATTTGTGTATTTATGTTGTTTAGAAGATTTGGGAAGTTTTCCCCAACAATTTCTTTGAATACTCTTCCTAGACCTTTACCCTTTTCTTCCCCTTCTGGGACACCAATGAGTCTTATATTTGGACGTTTCATATTATCTATCATATCCCTGAGGTCCATTTCGATTTTTTCAATTTTTTTCCCCATTCTTTCTTTTATGCTTTCATTTTCCATTCTGTCATCTTCCAGGTCACTGATTCGTTGTTCAACTTCCTCTAGTCTTGTACTATGAGTGTCCAGAATCTTTTTAATTTGGTCAACAGTTTCTTTAATTTCCATAAGATCATCCATTTTTTTATTTAGTCTTGCAATGTCTTCTTTATGCTCTTCTAGGGTCTTCTTGATTTCCTTCATATCCCGTACTATGGTCTCATTGTTCATCTTTAGTTCTTTGAGTAGCTGCTCTAGGTGCTGTGTGTCTTCTGGTCTTTTGATTTGGGTGCTTGGGCTTGGGTTATCCATATCGTCTGGTTTTTTCATATGCTTTATAATTTTCTGTTGTTTTTGGCCTCGTGGCATTTGCTGAACTTGATAGGGTTCTTTTAGGGTTTGTAGACCTACTGAAGTCCTTATCTCTAATTTATCAGATCTACAGCTTCGTGGAGTACACTTTCTGTAACTAACCAGCAGGTGGCGTCCACGAGCCACCTGTTCTCCACAAGCCAGTTCTCCCCTGCTTAGCCTTTTTGGTGAGTGGGGGAGTGAGTCTTGTGGGGCCCAATTGGTGTACCAAGCTTGCGTGTGTAGTTGGTGTTGCCTGCCCTGTATGTGGGGCGTGTTTCTGGGCAGTCGGGGAGGGGGGGTGGCCCTAACAATCAAATCTCCCTGATGATCCTAGAGTTTTAAAGGTGCTGCAATAGTCTAATCCTTCAGTTCAGTCCTGCCACAGTTTGTCTCTGCCACTGACCCACAAGTCTTTGGTATTGGCGTATGGCTCCTGAGACTTGCAAGTGGGCCCCTCTTCCAGGCTGTGCACCCCGGGTCCTCTGTTGAGGGATGACTGTGCTATGTCACAGGTGAGTGCCGTCCCCCCAGGGCAGTTCTGGGCTGCTGGGCTGTGTAGGGAGGCTCCCAGTCTGCTCAAATGATGGCTGAATGGGGCTTTGTTAATTCACACTGCTCCACCTTCCCAGTTCTGGGACATTCAGCTGAGGTTGCAGGGAAGGCTCATGTCCACGCCCAGTTTTGTGGTGTGTGCCTGTTATTTGAAGCACTTCCGTCACACTGGGTTGTCTGGGGCAGCTCTGGGCTATGGGGCTGGCGATGGGCAGGAGTGTTTCCTGTCCACCAGGATGGTGGCTGTGAGCGGACACCCCCCTTTTCTTGGGAAGTTGTGTTGTTTATTGAATTTTCTCAGCCACTGGATTATTGCCTTTTGTCTCAGAGCTCTCTTAGTTCTGCTCTTGACTTGACGTGCCCAACTTGCAATTCTTTGAAGCTTTCTGTATTGGGCTTCTTAGAGTAATTGTTTTAGAAAAAGAAAAAAGGATTTAAAAAAAAAAAAAAAAAAAAAAAAAAAAAAAAAAACGGCCCTCCTCAGAGATCTAATGGGTTATTGAAATGCTAATAGACGAAGCAACCAGGGTCATTAAGGAAAGGTCCACAGGGCAGAGAGATCAGCTTTTCTTCGGGATTTGCATATGCGCCTCAGGGCCTGAGCTCGGGCTTGAGCTCTGCCCTTCCCCCTTCTATGTTCACCAGAACTCCAAAAATCTTCCGCTTTTATTTTGGAGTTTTTCGTGTTGTTTTTTTTCTATGCCTGTCTCCTCTCTGCTGGGCTGGCTGCTCTCAGAGTCTCTGGTGTCTGGTCTCAGTCTATCTATGGTTGGAGTTTGAATCAGTAGAATGAGTTTCCGATAAGAGCAGCCACTGCACTTCTCCCTTCTCCTTCCCGGAGCTGACAGCCCCTCCTCCCACGGGACTGAGGCTGGCAGGGAGGGGCGCGGGTCCCCTGGCCGCAAAAACTTACAGATTTCGCTGATCTCAGCAGTTCCACGTTTTCATGAGTGTTGTATGAAGTATGCCCAAAGTCAGATTGCTCTGTGGTGTCCAGTCCACGCAGTTCCTGGCTTTTTACCTACTTTCCTGGAGGAGTAACTAAAACTTACAGCTCACCAGTCTGCCATCTTGCCCCGCCTCAGCATTATGTCTAAAAGACAATGTATATACCTTAATTAAAATGTAACACAGAGACACGAAGGAAGCACATGCTGATAGACTTGCTCAACACAGGGTTCCCACAGACCTTCAATTTGTAAAAAATGCAGTGTCTGCAGAGCACAATAAAATGAAGGGCAATAAAGTGAAGCACGATAAAACGAGATATGCCTGTACATAAATGCTCATAGCAGCTTTACTCATAATTGCCAAAATTGGAAGCAACCAAGATGTCCTTGAATAGGGGAAATGGATAAACTGTGGTACATCCATACAATGGAGTATTATTCAGTGCTAAAAAGAAATGGGCTGTTGGGTTATGAAATACATGGAAGAGCCTTACTTAAATGCGTGTTGCTAAGTGAAAGAAGCCAGTCTGCAAAGGCTACATACTGTATGAGTCCAACCAAGAGACATTCTGGAAAAGGCAAAACTACAGAGACAGTTAAAAAAGAAAAAAAAAATTGCTAGTGGTTCGAGGAGGCAGGGGAATGAATAGGTGGAGCTCAGGGCATTTTTAGGGCAGTTAAGTACGTGACATTAAGCATTTGTCAAAACCTATAGAACTGTACAGCACTAAGAGCAAATCCTAATGTGAACTATGGATTTTAGTTAATAATAATGTATCAACACTGGTTTATCAATTACAATAAACGTAGCTCGCTAATACAAGACGTTAATAGGAGAAACTGTGGGGGGTGGCTGGCGATAGCGGGTATATGAGAATTCTCTGTATCTTATGCACGTTTTCCCTGTAAACCTAAAATGGCTCTAAAACAAAAAGTCTATTAAAATTTAAAAAATAAAATTAAAACCCCCATGCCTGACCATGGCCTTTGAGGCCCTCTCTGATCCCTTTTCTCACCACCCTCCAGCTGCTTTGGCCTTTGTTCTTTTCTTCCAAGCCAAGGAGCTCTTATCTGCTCTTATAGCTCTGCACTTACCTCTGCCTGGACCGCACAGCCCCAGATCGCCGGTGGCTGATCACCTCTTGTCATCCAAGTCTCAGCTCTAACTCCAGCTCCACGTGGGGCCTGCCCTTCCCACCTGGTCTGACTGTCCCCTCCTCCCTGCCTCTCCATCTCTCTCTCAGCAGCTGGCTCCAGTCTACAATGCTTCTCATGCTCTGAAATGCTATCGCTCACTTACTGACTTATTTACCCTCTCCCCATCTAGAGCGTGAGCTCCACAGTGCACTCGACTCTATGCCCCAACACCTGGGACAGAGCTTGTGATCTGGATGAGTGGTTGAAAAAGCATATTGTAGGAGGGAGGTCAAGCATGAGACGGGTAGATGATCTTTCATGCTTCTTCCAAACTGAGACTCAATGACTATATTATCTGACAAGGGAAGCCCTCCAGTTCTGTGTAGGAGACAATGTTCTTCCCTAACACAATTCTAAAAGACATTTATTTGACGGCTCCTCATAAGAGAACTTGACAATTTATAACAAATAGCATCATTACCAGTGGTTTTAGAAAAGCTGCCAAAGAGTCCCCTGGCCTGACGGGAACCTCTCTCCCCATTTTCCTGCCTTCCTTGCATGACCCCCTGGCTTTGTCTGGCTGAGGAGAGGGCAGCAAAGCTTCTCGCAGAGCTTATTATGTTCTGCTTTTTCCTTGCCGGGAATGATCCTCAGTAAATCTTCCCTCTGGGGTCTGAGAACTCGACCTTCAGGCAAGGAACTATCTCGGTTGGCTTTGAGGGACATTCCTCACCCATGAAATGATTGCCCCCCCCCGAGTGACAGGCTCTGACAGCAAGCTCGTCTTGGCCAGGTCTCTGCCCATCACTCCCTGTCTGTCTCACTTGAGTTGACCGGGCTGCTCCCTGTCCCTGTCAGCACTTCTTGGCTAAGCCACTCCACCCTACTCCTTTTCTGCCCAACAGGAGAATAAAGGAAGCATCAGTGGCTCCCAGGCGGGATTCCAGATTGTAATGAAAACAGACCAAGCCAAGCAAACACAGCAGATGCTCCCTAAGCCTTGCTTATTATTTCATTCGCAGTGTGGACATTTCATTGCCTCGGGCCATGTCTGCAGGAGAGCTTTATCCAGGGCACCGGCCTGGGCTTTTGTGAGGAGGACGTATGACCAAGCCAAACAAGAAAAAGAACAGTTAGAACCAGGAGGCAAGGGCTCCCGAGACAGGTGGGATGATACCTCACCGGGTGACTTTGAGTAAGTTGCCCTCTCTGAACCCTTGGATTAAATAATCAACCGCATGTGATGTCTCCATACAATGGAATAGAATTTGGCTGTGAGAAGGAATGAAGAACTGATACAGGCTACAACATGGATGAACCTTGAAAACATTCTGCTAAATGAAAGAAGCCAGTCACAAAAGATCACATACTAGATGATTCCACTCATATGAAAGTCCAGAATGGGGAAATCTGTTGAGACAGAAAGTAGATTCCTGGTTGCCAGGGGCTGGGGGTGGGGAGGGGGGAGATATGAGGGTGATAGCTAAAGTGAATGGGGTTTCTTCTTGAGGTGACAAAAATGTTCTACAACTGACTATGGCGATGGTTGCACATATTAGTGAATAGACTGAAAACCATTGAATTGTACACTTTAAAGGGTGAATTGTATATGTGAAGCATATCTCAGTAAGCTGTTAAAAACTCTAGATGGGTTATTTTTCTTAAAAAAAAAAAAAAGTCATCCATGCAAGTTTATAAAAGTCATTCGAGGTCAAGAGTGTGGTGTCCTAAGCCAGAGCACCTGGCTTTGAACTCAGGCTCACTGAGCGCCCAGCTGGGTAACGCAACCTCTTTATTCTCCAGCTCTCTCAGCTATAAAATGGACACTGTTGGCACCCAGCAGGCAGGTGCTCTGGGGAAGAAGATTAAGGAAGTTAACCCACTTTAAGTCCTCAGGACAGTGCCTGGCATGTCGCATGCTTTCAATAAATCCGTCATTGTCATTAACCCCGAGGGCTCACCGTCTGCAGGGGAAGTCAGGCATGTCAAATGGAAAGTGAGCGAGCAGGTTAAGAAGGGGTGATGGAGTCTGCACAGGCGCAGTGTGGACCCACAGTGTGCAGGGGAAATGGAGGAGTCACGTCACCTGAGACGGTGGGAGGGGAAGTTAGGGAACTCCTGAGGGTGAGCTGAGGCTGGTGTGGATGAGGCTGACCCGGGTGTAGGACAATCGTGGAAGATAAAACAGGGAGGATGAAAAAAGCAGTGAGGTTTGGAAGAGGCTGGCATGTCTGGGCGTGAGTGGCTCGGTGTGGCCAGAGCCCTGGGTGGCTCACAGTGGTTCTTGCGGGCCACACCCGGAACCTGGGTTTTATCCCATGGGCAGCAAAGGGTTACTGTCAAGTTCGCAGCAGAGGAGTGATGTAACCAGTTCTGGGCGCTGGGACCCTCACTTCAGCCTCCCCAGTGTGTAAAGTGGCCGGGAGGGGCTGATTGCAGCTGTTTAGATAAGAAGTGATTCAGGAGAGGTAACAGTGGGGAGAGAGAGGAGGAAAATGCAGGACATGCTGGAGGTGGAAAAGTCAGGGCTCAGTCACTGGGAGACCAAAGGAGGAGCCAAATCATAGTACTGTGTGCCGAGTGCTCACCAAGGGCCGCCATGGCTGGGAGCCCTTCACATCGGGAGCTCTGCCATGGTACAGATGAGGAAACAGAGGCCCAGTGAGGGTTGGGTCATTTCTTCAAAGTTACAGAGAGAGCCGGGGAGCAGAGGAAAAGGATGCCCTTCCAGCAGGCTGGCTTCAGAGCCGGAGCTGTAACCACTGCACCAGGCTGCCTCTCGGTAATAATGGCTAACCTTTCTCTCAGTAATAACAGCTAACCCTCAGTGAGTACATTCCACAGCCGGGCATTGTTCCAAGTCATTTGCCCAAGGTCACTCAGCTAGCCAGCGCCAGAGCTGTGGTTCAAACCCAGACAGTAGGCTCCCCCTTCCCCCTAAATTGCTTTCCTGAATTGCCCTGGGAGTCGTGGTGACACAGGTGGCTCAGAAACTACCGGACTGGATGGCATTGTCTAAGGCAGTGTAGTCCACTATAACTGGAAGGAGAGCCCATGTATAATTTTAAAGTTTCCAGGAGCCACATTAAAAAAAATAAAAAGAAGCAAGTAGAATTAATTTTATACTATATTTTACTCAACCCAATATATCAGAAATATTATCATTTCAACATGTATTCTCTGTATACATTTTTGAGATATTTTATGTTCTTTTTTTGTACTCTGTGAAATCTGGTGTGTATTTTACACTCACAGCACAACTCAATTTGGTTTAACTACGTGCCAAATCCTCAGTGGCTACACATGCTAGGGGTTAGTGAATTGGTCAGTGCAGGGTTAAGGAATCTAATTATAGCGAGGGCAGAGGGGCAAATTGGAAGCCTAGGGCACACTGATGTTCAGGGAAAGGCTCAAGTGAACCTATAAAGATGACAAAGAAGTCTGGTTAGCCAGAGAGGAGGAAAGCAGGTAAGAGGGGTGTCCCAGAAGGCAAAGGAAGATCTTGTTTCAGGAGACAGGTCAACAGTGACAAATGCCTTAGGAGGGCAAGCAAAAGAAGGGACTGAATACTTTATCACACTGGTCTACCCAGAGGTCATGAAAGATCTCTGCCAGAAAAAGTTTTGGGGAGCTGTGGGAGCTGATTTAGGAAGCTGGAGACTGAGTGGAAGGTGAAGAAGTGGAGCCAGCAACTGTGGGCTCTTCTTTTAGAAAGTCCAGCCTTTGAAAAAGATAAGGTAGTACAGGCACGCAGGCTTGGTGGAGACTTATTTATTCTTTTAAAAATGGGTGAGATTTGAACATGTTGAAGTGTTGAAAAGGTGCTGGTAGAGAAGTAGCACTGAAACCAGGTGTGAGAAGGAAGAAGACACGTAGTGAAGTCTCAGAGGACATGGGTGGAAATGAGAGCCAGAGCTCAGAGGTAAATTAACTCTGAACAGGAGAAGTGACAGACTGAGAGAGGAGAGAAGGAAGTGAGGGTGCACAGAGGTATAGGAAAGTGCATATGTGTGAAGTAGAAGGCGATGAGTTTATGTCTGCCTGCGTCAGTGACCTCTGACAGGGAGCAGGTCCTCTTTTCTGGGGGTTGGGAAGGGTGTGGGGCTTGAGGAGATCAGTGAAGTTCTGGAAACACCACAGTGGGGATGAGAAAGGCAGCTGACAAGGAGGGTGTACAAGCTTTGCTAAGACCCACTGGGGCCCAGCTGAGGGTGGTGACAATGTATCTGTGGTAGCATCAGTTAGTGACGCGGTTTTTCTCTGGGAGTGCTCAGCAGTCTTGGTTCAGGACAGGAGAAAGCGAATGGCTGGGTTGATCCAAAGTCAGGGGTTCTAGAGCAGATGTGACAGAAGGATGAGACAGATCGCTCATTCATTGCATGAACATTTATCAAGTACCCATATGCCAGGTACTTGATAATGGAGGTAGAATGCAGAAGCAAAACAAGACAAGATTCCTGCCTTCTGTGGAGCTCACAGGAACGTTTTCCTCCAAAGTCTCATTTCCGTGTCCATCACTCAATTGATTCTTAACATAGGAAGAAAGAGAGGTGTTACTATGTTGGGCCTCAACACTTTTGAAAAATAAAATAAAATTGGGGCATAATGAAGTTGAGCATTTCATGTGTGGAGCTGGCATGGTGCATACCACCAGGGGAGAAGATGGCTGATCTGGAGAGTGGGCACGGATCTCAAATTCAAGGGGATATTATCCCCATACCACAGATGAGGAAAGAGGCTTGGAGAGGGCATGTGACTAGTCTTGTCACATTTCCAGGTAGTGGAAAGACTGTCTGAGCTCAGAGTCCTACTGCTTCTACTTCATACTCTCAAGCTGATGAGGCCCACGAAAGAGGAGGTTTGTTAAACCCCTAGTGCCCCCTTCCTGTCTTTTTATCATTGCAGACCCTGATTTGGGCCAGAGTGATGGCTATTTTGTCCACACATGGTGTGTGTGTGTGTGTGTGTGTGTGTGTGTCTTTGAGCTTGTGAATGAGGATGGGGATCAGTTCCAGAAGGAGCTGGCATCAGTCCTAGTTCCAGAGGGAGCTCCACCATCGCAGCTACATACAGTCCCCTAGAGGATTAAAGCTCCCCCTGGGAAGGACAAGGCTGGGGTTTCAAGGGCAAAACCACAGTCAGAGCTTTGCTTTGCTACTCTGGGGAAGCTCCTCTGCCTATGGGGTCCTGGGTGACATCACGTTGATCTAGGTTCAAATCCTGGCTTATGCACCAATAACCACTATGACCTGGAGCAAGTTCTTTAAGTCTTTCTCAGACTGAGTTTTCTCATGTGTAAAATGGAGATGATAATATTTATATAACTCAGGATTGGGAGGATTAGAAATTCTCTCTCTCTCTCATCCATTTATCTATCTATCATCTGTCAATCATCTATCTCTATCTTGGTCATCTGTCTATCTTCATCTAGCTATCTAGCATTCATCTGTCTCTCCTAGGTGGTGACTATTATTACACACATAAGAGTTTTAAAAGATACAAAAGCCACACAAATGGAATTGATTGCTTTGACCATGGGTTTGGGTGTCAGGCATCACCATTTTCTAGTGTGTGACTTCGGGAAATTTCTTAACCTCTTTAAAATCTTAATTATGTCATTTTTAAAATGGAATTTATATTAGTACATGCCACATAAAGTTACTGTGAAGATTTAGTGATATAAACCATGTCATATGATTTGAACAGTGCCTGGCACAAGGAAAACACTCCTCAAATGTTAGCTGTTTGTCACTAATCATAAGCACCTTTGTGAATAAGGCTTCTAGAGATTTTGTAAAGTCCAATATACACTAATATCCTAAATTATCCAACACAGAATTCAAGCTACTTTCTTTATTTTTCTGGCACCAGTGGCTTGTATTTTCTGGACTTGGAGTTCTCTCCCCTCAGCTCTCTATAAAGTTTTCAATAAAGGCTATGCCAAGGGTATGTTAAGTTTGGCGTGTGCAGCTTCTGAGGTCGGTTCAATGTGGTCTTTAACCTCTCTCACACTGCCCTTTTAGGGAGGGTCCGAAAACCTGCTGACTTTCCTGGAAGACTTGCGAGGTGTTTGTCTACAGCCAAAAGACAGACAGAGAGGAGGATGCCGAGTGTGGGTGCCGGCAGTGGATGGTTGGACTTCTTTTCTGCCTGTCTGCCTTGTAAAATGGTAGGCTATTAAAAGCCATTTAAAACTTTTTTCAAAAACAATAAAGAGACTTTTTTTTGCTGGGTTGGAATTTGACTCCCTGGCAAACAAAATTCTACTTTAGCAGAAACAACAGGGTACTGCTCATGTCGTCAAAGTTAAAGGTGAGAACATTCCACTGCTTATTTTTTAATTTAAAATTTTAATCTTGGGGTTGGAGTTGTGTTGTCTTCTCTCTCAGGTAGATTTGCCTTACAGTAGGGAAAGGTGGGTAACAGGGTGGTGGGGAGGCTTAGAAGAAGGGGTGAGGGCAGGATGTTGAAAACTCAGTCCTAGCTATGGTATCTTCAACCATGATATATACAGATTGAACAACCCAGAATCTCAGAATGTGAAGACACCCGAGTGGTCATCTGGTCAACCCTCCCATTTTGCCAATGAGGCAACTGACATATAAAGTGGAGGAGGTGACTTGCCCAGGACTACCCATTAGCCAAGGATGGAGATTTGCTCCAAGTCTGTTCAGCACAGGGGTGCTCTCTGTCTATGACCCATGGGGTGGCATGCATGACAGGGGCGGTTTGCAGGATGGTACAAAGGGGGTTCACAAATTAACATTTTTAATGTTAACAGTTAAATATTAATTTCAATGTGTATTAGGAAAAGTTATCTGGCTCATAAATCTTGTATTTATTGTGATGACATAAAGTTCAATTTTTTAATTTAATTAATTAATTAATTAAGTGAGAAAGAATGTGAGTTATTGTAAAAACATTGGATAATTAACAGACAAGATAGAGGGATGTTGCAACTCTCAACTACAGTCCACCCCATTTTTTAAGGCTATAGTACTGCAGGGGGCAGCCTGGAGGGCCTTTAAGTTCTCCTAGAATTTGGTATTTTAAATTTTGAGTAGGAACAAACTTCCCCAGACTATCCCTTTCCCCTTCTCTTTCACCCTGTCTCTATCTACTTTTTCTTTCTCCTCTATTTCTCGCCTCCCTTATATTTATCTACTTTATTCATAATCTCCAATGTCCAGAACAACCAGTGCGAAGATGGGGTGACTGATCATTAAGGGCAGAATCTGCTACTGCACTGTCCATCCTGAGTTGGGATTCATATGGGGCCCTGGCTGCTGGGGAGCACAAACCTTGAGACTTTTGCTTGCCCTTTCTCTATGAAATATCAAATATACCCCATTGATCCTCCTGCCTCTCAGAGCTGCCTAATCTGTGAAACAAATGTGCCTAGGACATTAAAGATTTACTGTGGATAAATCCATACCAGTGGTATCTCCCCACAATGCCTGGTCTATGATTATGGTCCTTAATAGGCTTTCAAATCCCTATCCCAAAGCCATAATTAAAAGATGAAAACAAAAGAGTATGAAAGATGGCCCCATTTATGTGCAGGTTCTATGCTAGGGTTAAAATAAAATAAATGAAATCTTTCCTTCCCCAGCTAAGATCAGTGACCTTGGGGGACTGACTTTGAGACAATAATTTATTGTGTAACTTCTAGAATCATAACCTTCATGAAGGCAGGGACTTTGTTGGGTTCCCCACTGTATTCTCGGTGCCCAGGACATCACCATGAGGGCTCAATATTTGTTGAGTAAGTCAACGAATGTACCAGCTCTTGGCTAGGTACTGGGACTCCAATCATTGCCCTCAAGCTTAGATCACTGACAAGAAAACAAAGAACTGCGGGACAGTAAGATGGTGCAATAAGAGAGGGCTGTGCTAGGTCCAGAGCTGGCTCAAACAAGGGCATAAGTCATTAAGGTTGGGCAAGTCAGTGAAGGCTTTAAAGGGGAGAAGTTTCTTCAGCTGGGTCTGAAAGGATGAATCCCAAGGCGGAGACACCCCAGGGTGAGATCTGAGGTCTGTAGAGTGCAGGTGAATTTGGGAGGACTTAGCATAAGAAGGTGTCACCATCCCAGTCCCTGGGGCCATGCTCCAGCGATTTCTGACAACAAAACAATCTCTGGACTTCAGTGACTCCAGCTCCTTTGCTTCTGCTCCTCTGCTCCCCACTACACTCTACTCACTCCTCCAGCCAAAGGACCCAGGACTTTGTGGTGCCACTGATGGTGACTTGGTGATGGCATTCAAGGGGGCTCTACCCCAAACTACCAACCTGGTATGAGAGCTGGAAGCAGTGGTGTTCTGGAGCTGGCTTATACTGGCTTGTGAGAGTCAACTGATAAATATTTAGGAATTTTGTGAACCAATTGTCCATGGTGGGGGTATTTACACCACAGAAATGGATAAACAGTAAAAACTGGGGATTTCTTTTCCCCCAGAGAGTCAGTTTGCCAGAATACCACCGGCTGGAAGACAGCTTAAGCTGACTGGTTCTCAGTGCATCATGGAGGGACATGAAGTGTTGTGCAAATATCTGATTGCTTTTTTGTTAAAATAAAATTTTTAAAAGCTTGATTTTAAAGAATCCAACAAATATGCTCAAATGTTTGATATACATTAACTTGGGCTGCCTGGGTAATTCTTTTTCACATAGTCCGCAGAGTAAGGCTTCTCTCACCACTTGGTTTATTTGGGATTGCAGAGCAAGCTGGTAAAACACTGGTGATTGTCTCAAGGCCACTGTGTCAGTTTGAATGTATTATGTCCCCCAAATGCCACTATCTTTGATGTAATCTTGTGTGGGCAGACGTTATCAGTTTTGATTAGATTTCTTTGAGTGTTTCTTTGGAGATGTGCCCCACCCAGCTGTGGGTGATGACTCTAACTGGATAATTTCCAAGGAGCATTGGCCCGCCTATTGGGTGGGTCTTGATCATTGGAGCCATATAAATGAGCTGATGGGCAGAGGTAACAGAGTGCAGCTGTGAGTGACGTTTTGAAGAGGAGCTACAGCCAAGAGGGACAGTTTGAAGAAAGCACAGGAGCTGCAGATGAGAGACAGTTTGAAGATGGCCATTGAAAGCAGACTCTAGCTCCAGAGAAGCTTGGAGAGTACAAATATCCCAAGTGCAGCTAAGAGTGACATTTTTGAGGAACTGCAGCCTAGAGAGGAATGTCCTGCGAGGAAGCCATTTTGAAACCAGAACTTTGGAGCAGATGCCAGCCACGTGCCTTCCCAGCTAACAAAGGTTTTCCAGACACCATTAGCCATCCTCCAGTGAAGGTACCCAATTGCTGATGTGTTACCTTGGACACTTTATGGCCTTAAGACTGTAACTGTGTAACCAAATAAACCCCCTTTTATAAAAGCCAATCCTTTTCTGGTGTTTTGCATTCCAGCAGCATTAACAAACTAGAACAGCTGCACTATGCAAGGACACAAAATATGAAGGTTAGTTGGGTGCTGAGGTTGATATAAGACTTAGTTTGTCAAAAGAGCTCCATTGGGGAAGACTTCCAGGGAAGATGGCAAAATAGGGAGCTCCAGAACTCAGTACTTCCACCAAAACAGCTATTAAACAGGCAGGAACTGTCTGAAACAGCTGTTCTGGGGCACTGGAGGTCAGAAGAACTCTGTACAGCATCAAGGGAAGAGCAGGAGAAAAAGGCTGATACACAATGTTAAAGATCTACAAATTGCTCTCTCCATGCAGCAGCTACTGGTGCCCATGCCCCACTCTCATGGCAGGTGCTGGTGAGAGAAAGGGACATAGAAGTCCTCTTCCACAAGAACAGGGGTGGGCACGGCTGATAGCTGATCATGGCTTTTGATTAGTGAATTTGGATCACTGGTCATGGCTTTGAGGGCAGCTGTTGTTTCAACCTGCAGTAACCATTGTTTCAACTCTCCCCAGACAGGGGTGGAAGGAGTGGAGATTTAAAGGTACAGTGCTTCCTCAGGACTGTGGGGACACAGATGAAGTTCTGCATTTGCTGGGCAGGCCAGGAAAGCTCAGCTTTGGGGAGCTGTTGGAGAAACTTTTGGTGCCCTTCCTGATTCCCTCCCCAGGGCACTTAGGAGACAGACTGTGCCCCCTTCTTGGGTCCCTGGCCCTATTTTGGCTGGGAAAGACTGACTTGGGAAAGTCCTCTTTAGGGTAACTCTCCTCTCAGAATTTGCCCTCTTGGCAAAAGCAGCTTGAGACAATGAAAGTTGTGTAAAAAAACTATAGAAGCAGACAGTCTGGAACAAAGGCCTGCTGGCTTCAAACACTGGGAGAAGGAGATCTGTCTTCTGGGAAACAAAAGGGACAACCAAACTCCTGTAAACAGGGAAATTTCAAAACGACTAACAAGCAAGCCCAGGGCAAGACAGAGGCCCTGAAGGGGAAAACCCTGCACACTGCACTCACCTCGGGCAGAACTTCCTGATAGGAGGGCTGAAGCTCAAGAAAATCTGTTTCTTGTCACCAGCTGGTTACAAAACCAAGAAACAGACATCCCAGGGAGTAAATCCCAGAGTGAACATTTAAAAATATTAAAATGTGCGACAAAAGAGTACAAGACAAACAAATAGGAAATGATGGTCCATCCAAAGGAGGGTGATAAAAATACATAAAACACTGTGCCAGTTTAAATGTATTATGTCCTCCAAGATGCCATTGTATTTCATGCAGTCTTGTGTGGGCAGGAAATGTATTGGTGTTGATTGGGTTGGAGACTTTGGAGATGTGATCATTCAACTGTGGGTGAAATCTTTCATTGGATAATTTCCATGGAGATGTGGCCCTGCCCATTCAGCATGGGCCTTGATTAGTTTACTTGAACACTATATAAGCTCAGATAGAAGGAGTGAGCTTGCTACAGCTAAGAGGGACATTTTGAAGAATGAACAGGAGCTGAGAGAGCAGCTGGAGCTGAGACAGACAGTTAGAAGATGGCCATTAGAAGCTGATGCAGACATTTTGGAGAACGCCATTTTGGAATGCAACCTGGGAGCAAGAAGATGCCAGCCACATGCCTTCCCAGCTAACAGAGGTTTTCCAGACACCATTGACCATCCTCCAGTTAAGGTACCTGATTGTTGATGCATTACCTTGGACACTTTATGGCCTTAAGACTGTAACTGTGTAACCAAATAAGCCCCCTTTTATAAAAGCCATTCCATTTCTGGTGTTTTGCATTCTGGCAGCATTAGCAAACAGGAACAAACACCAATGAAGATGGGGAATATGGACATATTGAAGAAAGCTTTTAAAAAACAATCTTAAAAATACTGAAGGAGATGAAGGAAAGTACAGAGAAAGAACTAAAGGATGTCAGGAAAATAATGAATGAACAATACGAGGGTCTAGGTAAAGAGATAGAAAATTTAAAAAGGAACCAAACAGAACTCTTGGAGCTGAAGACCACAATAACTGAAATGAAAAATGTCCAGGGAGGTTTCAAGAGCAGATTGGAGCTGGCAGAAGAAAGAATAAGTGAACTTGAAGATAAGACACTTGAAATAAGTCATGCTGAGGAGCAGGAAGAAAAAGTAATGTTAAAAATGAAAATAGCCTAAGGTTCCTCTGGGACACCATCAAGTAAACTAATGTATGCATTATGAAAGTCCCAGAAGGAGAAGAAAGAGAGAAATAGGCAGAAGGAATAGTCAAAGAAATAATGATAGAGAACTTCCAAAACTTAGCAAAAGACATGAATATAAACATCCAAGAAACTCAGAGAACACCAAACAGGATGAACATGAAGAAAAATACTTCCCATCATATATTGATTACTCTATCAAATGCAAAGGACAAGCAGAGAGTTCTGAAAGCGCTAAGAGAAAAGCAACATGTTACATACAAGGGAGTCCCAATTAAAATGAGTGCTAATTTCTCATCAGAAACCATGGAGGCAAGAAGACAGTGGGTTGAAACGCTTAAAGTGCTGAAGGAAAACAACTGCCAGCCAAGAATTTTATATCCAGCAAGACTCTCTTTCAAAAAATGAGGGAAATATTAAGAGTCTAAGATGAACAAAAGCTGAGGGAGTTCATCGCTGTTAGATTGCCCTACAAGCAAGGAAATGACACTATACAGTGGTTCAAAGTAGCATAAAGAAATAAAGACCTGTGGTAAAGGTAACTATTTGGGTACTTATAAATGCCAGTATTATTTTATTGTATCATTTGGCACGTAACTCCACTTTTTGCTTCATACAGATACTAAAATGCAAATGCATAAAAAGAAATGATAAATCTAGGTTTTTGGACATACAATGTACAAAGATATAAGTGGTAAAAAGTACAAAAAAAAATGGTGGGGAATAGAAGGAAAAGGAAAAGTATATGGGCATGTTGTTGAAGTTAAGCAGGTATCAAACCAAATGTGAATGTTATACATTTAGGATGTTAAATTTTAACCCCATGGTAACCACAAGGAAAACAGATGAAAAATATATCCAGATAGAAATGAGAAGACAGTTAATATGATAGAACACAAAAAAGCAAATCAATATAAAAGTAGGCTGTAACAGAGGGCAAGGGGCAAAGAAAAAGCACAGATTTATGACGTTTATATAGCAGAATGGCAGAAGAAAGTCCTGTATTATCAGCAGTGACTTTAAATGTAAATGGATTAAACTCTCCAGTGAAAAGGCAGAGATTGGCAGAATGGATTAAAAGGCATGACCCAACTATATGCTATCTGCAGGAGACTCACCTTAAAGTCAAAGACACAAGTAGGTTGAGGGTGAAAGGATGGAGAAAAATATGCTATACAAGTAGTAACCAAAAGAGAGCCCAGGTGACTATATCAATATCAGATAAAATAGACTTTAAGTCAAAACAAAACAGTTATGAGGGACAAAGATTGTCACCATATACTGATAAAGGGGATTCAACAAGAAGATGTAACAATTATAAATATATATGCATACAAGAGCAGAGACCCAAAATATATGAAGCAAATACTGACAGATTTGAAGGGAGAGACTGGCAGTTCTACATTAATAGTAGGAGACTTTAACATGCCACTCTCAGTAATGGATAGAACATCTAGTCAGAAGATCAACAAGGAAGTACAGGAACTGAGTGATACACTAGACCAACTAGACCTGACAGACATATATAGAACACTGCACCCAACAAAAACAGAATATACATTCTTCTCGAGTGCACATAGATCATTCTCCAGGATAGCCCATATGTCATGTCACAAAACAAGCCTCAATAAATAAAAAAATATTGAAATCTACAATGTATATTCTCCAACCACAAAGAAATGATGCTAGAAATCAATAACAGAGAGAGAAATGGAAAATTCACAAGTATGTGGAAATTAAACAACATATTCTTAAACAACCAATGGGTTAAAGAGAAAATCAGAAGTGGAATTCGGAAATATCTTGAGGAAAATGAAAATGAAAATACAACATACCAAAACTTATGGGATGCAGTGAAGGAAGTGCTGAGAGGGAAATTTACTCTAAATGCTTACATTAAAAGAGAAGAAAGACTTCAAATCAGAGACGTAACATTAAAACTGGAAGAACTAGGAAAAAAAAGAGCAAACTAAACCCAAAATGAGGAAAAGGATGGAAATAACAAAGATTAGAGTGGAGATAAATGAAATAGAAAACAAAACAAAACAAAAAAGACATAGAGAATCAACAGAACCAAGTTGGTTCTTTGAAAAGATCGATAAAATTGACAAATATTTAGCTAGACTGGCAAAGAGAAGAAGAGAGAGGATACGAATAACAAAAATCAGAAATGAAAAGTGGGCCATTACTACTGACCCTGTTGAAATAAAAAGGACTACAAGAGGATACTATGAATGGCTATATATACCAATAAATTAGATAACCTAGATGAAATGGACACATTCGTAGAAATACACAAACTGCCTACAATAACTCAAGAGGTAATAGAAGATTTCAACAAACCAATTACTAGTAAAGAGATTGAATCAGTAATCGAAAACCTCCAAACAAAGAAAAGCCCAGGACGAGACGGCTTCACAGGGGAATTCTACCAAACGTTCCAAAAAGACAATTCCAATTTTGCTCAAATTCTTCCAAAAAATTGAAGAGGAGGGAACAATCACTAACTCATTCTGTGAGGCCAACATCACTCTCATACCAAGGCTGGATAAAAATATGACAAGAAAAGAAACTACAGACTAATATCTCTGAATGCTGAAGCAAAATCCTCAACAAAATAGTAGCAAACTGAATCCAACAGCATATTAAAAGGATTATACACAATGATCAAGAGGGATTTATCCTTGATATGCAAAGCTGGCTCAACACCAATCAACTGATTAATGTAATACAACACATTGTAATGCACCAAAATTAATGTAATGCACCATATTAACAGAATGAAGGAAACCAACATGCGATCATCTCAATTGATGGAGAAAAGGCATTTGACAAAATACAGTGCCTTTTCTTGATAAAAACACTTAGGACACTAGGAATAGAAGGAAAGATCCTCAACATGATAAAGAGCATATGTAAAAAGCCACAGCTAACATCTTACTTAACAGTGAAAGACAGAAAGCTTTCCTTCTAAGATCAGAACAAGACAAGGATAGCCAGTGTCTCCACTGTTATTTAACAGTGCTGGAAGTTCTTGCCAGAGCAATCAGGCAATAAAAAGAAATAAAAGGCATCCAGATTGGAAAGGAAGAAGTAAACCTTTCACTATTTTCAGGTGATATGACCCTATATAAAGAAAATCCTGAAAAATCCACAGTGAAGCTCCTAGGGTATAGGCTCAATACCCAACACCCATAGTATTTCTATACATGAGCAACGAACAGTCAGGACATAAATCAAGAAAAAAAATCCATTCACAATAGCAACTAAAGAATCAACTATCCAGGAATAAATCTAACCAAGGAGATAAAGGACTTATACACAGAAAACCATAAAACATTACTAAAAGAAATTAAAGAAGACCTAAATAAATATTCTGTGTTAATGGAGTGGAATACTAAATATTGTTATGATGTCAATTATACCCAAAGCAATTTATAGATTCAATGCAATCCCAATCAAAATTCCAACAACTGTTTTTGCAGAGATGGAAAAGCCAATCATCAGATTTATATGGAAGTGTATGGGGCCCCAAATAGCTGAAGCCATATTAAAAAAGAAGAATGAAGTTGGAGGACTCACACTTTCCAATCTTAAAACTCATGACAAAGCCACAGTAACTGAAACGGCCTGGTATTGGCACAAGGACAGACATATAGACCAATGGAATTGAATTAAGAGCTCAGAAATCAACACTCACATTTATGACCAACTGATTTTTGACCACTCAACTGGGAAAGAAGAGTCTCTTGAATAAATGGTGCTGGGTGGGGGAGAGAAGGAGGACCCCTACATCACATCATATACAAAAATCAGCTTACAATAGATCAAGGACCTTAAAATAAGAGCTAGAACTATCAAACTCCTAGAAGAAAATGTAGGGAAGCATCTTCAGGACCTTGTGTCAGGCAATGATTTCTTAGACTTTACACCCAAAGCACAAGCAACAAAAGAAAAAATCAAAATTAAAATCTTTTGTTCTTCAAAGGACTTTATCATGAAAGTAAAATGACAACTTACAGAATGGGAGAAAATACTTGGAAACCACATATCTGATAAAAATTTAATATTCAGAATATATAAGAAAATCCTTCAATTTAACAGCAAAAAGACAAAATGGGCAAAAGACTTGAACAGACATCTCTCCAAAGAAGATATACGAATGGCCAGAAAGTACTTGAAGAAATGCTCAATATCTTTAGCCATCAGGGAAATTCAAATCAAAACCATGAGACACCATTTCACACCCATTAGAATGGCTGCTATTAAAAATAAATGGAAAACAACAAGTATTGGAGAGGATGCAGAGAAAGAGGAACACACATTCCTTGCTGGTGGCAGTGTAAAATGGTGCAGCTGCTGTGGAAGACAGTTTGGCCATTCCTCAGAAAGCTGAGTAGAGAATTACTGTTTGACCCGGCAATCCCACTGCTAGGTATATACCCCAAAGATTTGAAAGCAGGGGCTCGAACAGATATTTGCACACTGATGTTCATAGTGGCATTATTCACAATTGCCAAAACATGTAAGTAATCCAAGTGTCCATCAACAAATGAATGGATAAATAAAATGTGGTATATACATACAATGGAATACTATTCTGCCATAAAATGGAATGAAGTCCTGATACATGTGACAATGTGGATGAACCTGGAAGACATCACGTTGAGTGAAATAAGCCAGACACAAAAGAACAAATATTGTTTGATTTCACTGATTTGAAACAATTAGAATAAGCAAACTCTTAGAGTCAGAATCTAGCATGTATGTTACCAGGGGACAGGGTGGGGATAGGGAACGGAAAGTTAAGGCTTGAAATGTGCAGTGTTCCTATTTGGAATGATGGAAATGTTTTGGTAAAGGAAGAGGGTGATGATAGCACAACATCGTGAACTTAATTAACAGCCTGAATGTATATACCTGGATATGATTAAAAGGGGAATTCCATGTTAGATTGTATATATGGTGACAGAAAATTTTTTTTAAAAAAATCCACAGAACTACACTACACAATGAACTCTAAGTTAAACCATGAACTTTAATTAATAGTACAATTATAAAAATGTGCTATCATCAGTTGTGACAAATGTTCCAGCCAATGTAAGATGTTGGTGGTGGGGTGGTATATGCAAGTCCTGGATTTTATGCATGATTGTTCTGTAAACCCACAACTTTTCCAATAAAGAAAATAAAAAGAGCCTCATGGTTCTCCTGAGGGATTTTATAATAGATGTTATAAATTAAAAGTTATAGAATAAAATTACAACTAATCTAATACTACTTTGATCTCTGATTTTAAGTTCTGAGTAGGCTTTCATTTGAAAGGAGAGTTCTCTCATCGCCTGGGCCAGTCTTTCTGTAAAGGAATCTGAAGCACCTGCGAGGGAGAATATCACTGTGCTCCTCGTAGTGTAGCTGGGAAGGAAAAGCAAGGGAGGGAAACCTGGAAGGGAAGCAAGGGATTTTCTAAGTCAGGACTCCTGACTTCCCATTCAGTGCTATTTCCTTTATGTGGGAGGAATGTGTCCAAATTTCATTATTTCAGCAGGGAACAAAATCACCATTTTTTGGTGGGTGCCAAAAATATCTGAACTAAATCCATGCCCTCTAAAGTGTTGTATAAATGCACATCCACAAGGACCAATGTGCATTGGCTCTGCCTCTCTCTGACCTGATCTCCTACCACCCACTCCCTCTCTCTCTCTTTCTTAGAACATGCCAAGCTCAGTCCTGCCTCAGGGCCTTGGCCCTTGCTACCTCATCTGCCAAGAAAGCTCTTTCTGCAGGTAGTCACAGAGCCAGCTCCTTCTCATTATCTCTGCTCAGCCTGTCCCCTCCTTGGAGAGGCCTCTCCTGATCACCCAATCTAAAGAAAGTCTTTTATACCTGATCATATTCTATTACATTGCACTCTCTCATGGTCTTTCTCACACTTATTACTGTCTGAAATTATCCTGCGGTTGTCTATATCCCCCACAAAAAGATAGGCTCCATGACAGCAGGGATATGTCTTTTAATTTCACGACCATATCCCTGGCTCCTTGTACATAGTAGGTATTTAATAACTGTTTGCTGAATGAATACATGAGTCAACAGATGCTGGCCATGGTACGGCGACACTCTTTTGACCTAAGGGAGTGGCTTTCAAACTGGACCCCACCGAGTCTTGTGGTATCTTGGAGGACCTGTGCAAGGGAGACCAGTTGGCTGGGACTCTACATCTCCTCCCTTTAACCATAGCAGCTCCTCTTTGATCCTTTTTATATATTGTGCATTTGCCTTGTTCATTGGCCAGAGGGCTCAGAGTCCCAAAAGCAAGGCCAGGCCATTGTTGAGGAAGCCTCAGAAGTGTCTTAGGTTCCTAGGGCTGCGCTAATGAGCTGGGTGGCCTAAAATAACAGAAGTGCACTGGCTCACAGCTCTGGAGACGGGGAGCCCCATTCAAGGCTTCTGCAGGGCTGCTTCCCTGGAATCTGTAGCTCCTGGAGGTAGGTTGCCAGCCAGCCATGGTATTCTCTGGCTTGAGGCAGAACTCAATCTCTGCCCCTGCCAAGTGTCTGAATTTCCTCTAAGGACACCAGTCACATCAGATCAGGGCCCACCTAATCCAGTTTGGCCTCATCTTAACTAATCACATCTTCAAAGACCCTATTTCCAGATCAGGTCACATTCACAGGGCTGGGGCTTAGGACTTGAGCATGTCTTTTTCGGGGGACACAATTCAACCCATAAGAGAATGGCAGGTTGGACTCCACACCTTTGGAAGTCTTCTTTAGCCCTGATATTTAGGACTCTGTGAAGGGGACACAGGTAGATTAAATATTTTTTTCTAAAAAATTTTATTGTAGTAATATATATACCACAAGAAATTTCCCATTTTAACCACTATCATGTGTATAAGTCAGTGATCATCACTACATTCACAACATTTTGCTACCAACACCACCATCATTATCAAAATTTTTTCAATACCCCAAACAGAAACTCTGTACCCATTGAGCAATAATGTCTCATTCCCAACCCCCATCCCCACCCCATCCCCACCTCCATCCCCACCCCCCCGTTAGCCTGTAACCCATTCTCTCTCTCTCTCTGTTTGCTTCTTCTAGGTATCTCATATAGGTGAAAGCACACAATATTTGTCCTTTGGTGTCTGGCTTATTTCATTCAACATCAGGCAGGGTAAGTTTTGACATTAAGGGGTGGTAGCTAGAAGAGTGGGTTCAAAGAAGACACAGTCTCCTGGATGGGAGACCCCAGGCACGAGGACAGGGGTCTTCAGGAGGTTCTGAGTCTCCCCAGCAGCTGCCCCAGCTACTTGCTGCGAGTCACATACTCGTGATGGGCTGGCTGGTGCTTTTTGCGGAGGCCACGTTGGAGCAGTCGGCATTTTCCACGACATGAAGCATAACGTTTGTTCCTCCACTTACCAAGAGAGCAACTGCCTGGCTCTCTGTGGCCTCATTAGATGGGATTCTATTTCCACAGCACTCACTTTTAGAATGTTTTTATTTGCTGTTCCAGGCTCTTGGAGAGACAGCCCAGGAGACTCTACTGATAAAATGGCTCTGGGCACAATAGAGATGGGGGAGATTCTGAAATGAATAGCTGCTTTGTTTACTTGGCACTGGATCAGGCGAGAGCAGCTATATTACAAAAATAAATAAAGTTCCTTTTCTCTCCACGAGAAAAAAAAAAAAAAACTACTCGGATTGCACGGCTTACAATTCAGTTTCCCTTATGGAACATAACAAATGCAAGTGAAGTTAACTTTGTGAGAAGAAATTTTTAAAAATGAAATAATTATGGGGTGGGAGTGAGATAGGGCTGGAGAAGGGGGTAAGATCAAGAGATGCCTCATGAGAGAGCCAAATATAAAAAGCAGCAGCAGGCTGGGTATGGGTCTAGCAAGATATGAATTTATGTAAATTACAGCATCTGCGTAAATGAGGGGCTCCTAAATATGACAGAGCCTCCTTCCCTGAAGACTTGGCCCATGTTTCTGTCCCATGATGGGGAGAAGATAATAATGATTAATAATACTGCCTGTTTTTTGAGTACCCACCATGCGCCAAGCTCTGTGCCATGTGGCGTGTGCATAGATTTGTAGGTATCCTCATTTCCCCCATTTACTTCGCTTCTCTAAGCCTCAGTTTTCCCTTCTGTAAAATGGGGATGAGATGACCACCCGCCTCACAGAGCTGCTGTGACAATGACATGAGACAATGAACGTGAAGCTGGGAGAACAGGGCCTGGCACAGAGAAAGAGCCCCACAGTACTTCACACTAGAAAGGTTAAATACTGGACTCATTATCTCCCCCATTCAAGCCAATCCTTCTGCTGGATCTCATATTTCTGGGAATGGAATCAGCATATTCTCAACTTTCTTCTCCTGCCCAGCAGCTTTCCATTCTGCCTCTTCCGTGTCTCTCGATACATGCTTATCTTATCCTCCCTCACTGCCCCGGCCAGCCTGCTTTCAACCCTTATCTTCTCTTCTATGAACTGCCAGTTTCTTCCTAAAGGTCCCTGGCCTCTAATCTCTCCCCCTCCCAGCCCTCACTCCTGTCCTCTGTTCTCCACTCTGCCACCAGAATGCTCTTTCTTTGCATAAACCCAGCCAGAGGATTTCTCTCTTACCTAGAAGATGAAGTCCAAATTCTAGAGTGCAGCATAAATTGCACCTGATGATGTGGCTTTGTCTCCTGCCCCGGGTCACCTGCTGTTCCTGGGTTCACCCCAGCCAGACCTTCGCTATACTGGCTTCACGTCAGCCTCACCTGGAGCTTTGAAAAACACCCGGGCCTGGTTGCTCCTCCAGTCTATCCCGTCTGAGTCTCTGGGGGTTGGCCTGGGCAGGAGTATAATTTAAAAGCTTCCTGGGTGTTTCTAATGAGCTGCCAGGATAGAGAGTCACTGTTCCCAACCCAGCAAACAGCCCGCAAGGCTCTCCTGGCCCTTTCAGCCTTTGCATGTGCAGGGCCCGCTGCCTGGAAAGCCTTTCTCTGCTGTATCCCCAGGGCTCATGTCTCCTTCATCTTTTCAGATGCAGCTGAAGTTTCCTGCTTTATGGGAGTCATCCCTGGCACCCCTCAAAGATGCTCCCACTTCCACTGATATTTCCCTCTATCACGTTTTAATTCTTTACTTACGCGGGTCCTGTTGGGGATTGGGTCATGCACCCCATAGAGGACAGGTTCAAGCCTGAATCCCTGCTCCTGTGGGTGTGAACCCATCTGTAAAGAGGACTTTTGAAGATACTATTATTAGTTAAGGTGTGGCCAAGCTGAGTGAAGGCAGGCCTTAGTCCATGTGGCTGAAGTCCTTGCAAGGAGAGGAAATACAGACAAGACACAGTAGGAGCCAGAAGGGGAAGCCACGTGACAGGGGCACAGGTACAAGCCAAGGCACCCTGGGATTGCGGCAAGCCAGAGCCGGAACGCTACAGACTCTGGGAAAAAGCATGAGTCACTGAGACCTTGATTTTGGACTTCAAGCCTCCAAAACCAAAATAAATCCCTGTTGCTTAAGCCAACCAGCATGAGGTATTTATCACAGCAGCCCTGGCTGACTGAGACAGCTGCTCTTCCTGCTAGAAAGGGGGCTCGTGTTTATTCGTCTTTGGATGTTTGCTGCCTCAGCAAGGTGCTTATGCGACTTACAATATGTACTTCGGGGACAAATGAATAAATCAGCAGAGATCCCCCTCTCTGTCCTAGACCCCCTTCTCAGCACTTGGCTTGCATTTCTATTATAGGATTCATTTCATTCTGCTCTGCGTATAGTAAATTGTCTACATGAGCTCCCTCCCCCACCTCTCCCCAGCCCTCCGTGCCTATTTCCTACCACCTTTTACCTCAATGCCTTGCTCCAGCCCCAATCGCCTGTTCCTTGAACTTGAGTTAGTGAAGGCTCCTGCCTCGGGCCTCTTGCTGCTCATTCCCCTGGGCCATGCTCTTCCTCCATATGCCCACATGGCTCACCCTTTCCCTCCTTCCTTCCCACATCACCTTCCCCTGATCGCATCCCCAATGTGCTCCCGTCCTCTTCTCTTGTTTCCTTATTTCATCACAGATCTATTTCTTCATTCTTTTAGCATCTACTCTCCCCTCCCCACTAGAAGGTAAGCTCCATGAGGGCGGGGACTTTTTTGGGTTCCATTTTGCATCTCCAGTGCCTAGAAGAGTGCATGGCATGTAGAAATCACTGAATAAATATGTCTTGAATAAATGAACAAATGAACGTTTTCTTTCCGGTAAACCAGTATTTTTTAAACTGTGGGTTTGAACTGGGTCATCGGATCAATTTAATGGGTCACAGCCAGCATTTAAAAAAATGAAATGGACTAGAACAAAAAATATCAGAAGTCCTTGCACTTAGTAAGGGTAAATATTCCATGAGACTTAACCCAGTATATATATCATATATATAATCAGGTGACAAGGTAAAATGTATTACCTATTGTTGTTTGCAAGAAAAATTTTTGGAAAAGCAATGCATTAGACCAGGGGTCAGCAAACTTTTCCTGTGAATAGCCAGATGGTAAATACTTTAAGCTTTGCAGGACATACACAACTGTTCAATTCTGATGTTATAGTGTGAAAGAAGGCAGAGATAAAATATTCATGAATGGGCATGATTATGTTACAATAAAACTTAATTTACAAAACCAGGCGACAGGCTGGATTTGGCCCATGGGTAGGAGTTTGCCAATCTCTGCCCTAGACTATGGTCTGGTAAGTGTCTGTGTCTTATGTGTGTAAACTCCTTACACCAGGAACCATGTCTTTTTCACCCCTGGATTTTAACCATGCGTCCTTGATCCCAGGGTTTCACCCATTGCTTGTACATAACAGATGGTCATAAGATCTTTGCCAATATCTTCAATGAACATTTATTGAGTTCCTTACTGAGAACAGTTTGGCTCCAAATCCATTCAATGGTTTGTTGAATGAATACCAGCGCCCTCAGCCCTCCTCCAATCCTGCTGAAGGTCGAAACCTGGATCCCAAAGGATGCCCTTGCCCCAGCTGCCTGGGTCACGTGCTTTCAGGGGCCAGAAGGCGTGGAGGGAAGGTGATGGGAACAGGGAAGGGCTGCAGGATTTGAGGGTTTAATGGACTGTTTAAGGAACTGTCTAATTATCCTTCTTATCAGTCTGCTGGTTCCTTCCCTTTGCTCTTCCCCTTAATAAATCAAACTCCTTCTGTTGTTGTTGAGCTCACGGGTCACTGATTCTTGTGCCTGCATGTTTACAGAGTTACAACATGACCGTGAGATTGAATGGAGGGGAAGGGAGGCACCAGACAAGTGTCAGCCCTGAAGGCAACACCTCAGCTTCCCAGGCTCTTGTTGATTGTGCAGGCGAAGGACGAGGGCTTTCTGCTGACCAGGGCACAGGCCAAGGCTGGGAGGGGAGGTGAAGTCAGTGTGGGGTGGCTTGTGCACTCATCAACGTTACAGGCTGGTAGGGCAGGTGGACCAAGCTGGGAGCTGAAGGTGACCTTGAGTGCCTGTCAGCAAAATACAGCTCGTGGGCCAAATCCAGCCTGTCGCCTGCTTTTGTGTGGCCTGTTGAGTTAAGAATGGTTTCGACATTTTTCGATGGTTGAAAAAAATAATGAAAGAACAATATTTCATGATATGTGAAAAGAATATGAAGTTCGAATTTCAGTGTCTATAAATAAAGTTTTATTGGCACACAGCCACAGTCACCGATTTAGATATTGTCTGTGATTGCTTTTGCACTGCAAGTGCAGTCAGGTAGTTGCGGCCAGAAACCACTGGCTGGCAAACCTTAAACTATTTACCGTCTGGCCCTTTAAAGACAAATTTGGCTCACCCCTAACCTAGATCATGAACTTGAAGCATCTACATCCACTGGGAGGGAGCTTGTTAGAAATGGAGCATCCCAAGTCCCACTCCAGAGCCAGGGAATTGGAATTTGCATTTTAATTGGATCCCCAGGTGATTTGCATGCGCATGGAAGTTTTAGAAGCACTGAGGTGTTAGAGGAAGCAAAACAACATCTTTTAAGAATCTACATATTGATTCTTCAGAGTGCCCCACAGCCATAAGGAGGGCCATTTTACAGATTAAAAAAATAATAATAAAGACTCTAGGTCAAGGGCTTGCCCAAGGTTATATACCTGGAAAGTGCCTGAGTTGAGATTTGAACTTCCTGCCAGTTGCACAGCCAGTGGCTTTAACCTGAAGATGCCCCAAGGTGTTCAGTGGCCAGCAGAGGTTTCAGAAGAATTTTAAATTAGATGCCAATAATATTTGAAAATCAGGAGAGTTTGTACAGGACACCTAGGGAATTGGCAGCTTATAAAAGTGTCAGAAGCTCAGGGCCCCCTGGGTTATATGTTCTCTCTTGGCCTTAACTGGCTGCCCTCCCATGCTGGCCAGGGCCTTTCTGGGTCATCACTCCTCCACTTGGTCATCCCGACAGCTGCCTGCTCCCTGCAGCGTCTGAGTTTGCACTCTCTGGTCAAAACAAATGGGCAAGCCGAACAGCATGCAAATTAGTTAAGATGCAGATTCTGATTCAGTATGTCTGGGACAGGTCTGCATTCTGTATTTTTTTTACGAGGGTCCTGGGTGATGCCCACCACAGATCACACTTCGCGTAGCAGGGCTGTAGGGCAACTCGCCTGTAGACTGCAGGGGTCCCTTGGTTCATCACCCAGAGTATATCCCAATAGATGTCCCTTAGCCCCCAGGGTGGCTGGGGTCCCCCGGGTGCTCTCTTCAGCTGCTAGCAGCCTCCTCTAACTCCTCTGCTGAGTTGTACGAAGACTGCCATTTTCTCCTAATGCCACCATGTGCAAAAGGTTGAGCAGTATTTGCTGTCCCAGCACACTGCCTCCCTCAGATCGTCTAACCTCACCCCTGGCGGATGCTGGTGTCAGTGTGGAGGTGTTTTGAGACTGAAGGCCAGAAATTGAGGTAAGACTACAAGGTCTGCCAACAGGGTCCCATTTGTCTGGAGGCTTAATAGAGGCGGCTGCTAATTGTGTTAAAGATGGCTAAGCACATCCTACTCCCAAGCACACGGACACACAGATGGACACACAAACACACAGATGCACATGCACACAGCGACACACACACTCCAAAAAGTAATAAAGATAACGTTTACATCCTTCATTGGCCTCCCCCCACAAATGACCCTGCCACCTCTCAGCAGATTTGCCAGCTGCCCCCAACTGAAGTTATTTCCAACAGGTCAGAGATGGGGCAGGTCTTACTTCCAGGAAGCTTCCTGGGTGGCTGCCCCGTGCCACTGACCCCACCCGTCTTCTTGCCCATGACAGTAAGAATGGACTGTGTCTGCACAGTTTGACCAAGAAAGTCCTCACTGGGTGCACAGGCTGTATTCCAATTGGCTGGTGGAACTCTCTGCAGGGGTCCCCCCTCTGGCCTTGGCAGCCAGAATCAGTGGAAAGATGTGTGGTGCTTACGGCTACTGATGTGTGACCTTGGGCAAATCATTTAGCCTCCTGATCTCCACTTCTCTCATCTGTAAAATGGGATCAGAATACAACACTTACCTCAAAGAACTTTTGGAAGCTTCCAATGGGATAATAAATGCATATGTACTTTGTAAATTGTATATGACTGTCTAAAGCTGGGGCTTATTATTATTATTATTACTATTATTATATTTTAGAAAGAATAAGGTGCCTAATGAAATCATGGTAAACTAGAAATAATCCCCCTCCCCTCCCCAGATGTTGGGAGCCCCTTCTTTTTTCTCAGGGACTCCTGAGAGGAAAGACGTCTCTGACCTTCATTACACAGAATGCACAGGAAAGCAGAGAAAAAGACAAGGGAAGCTTACTGCTTCTCAGTGTTTGTCAGTTCAAAAATATAACGATAGTCTGTATTTTTCATGGCGGGGTTGTGTGGGTCAGTGGGAGCAGGTAATTTTTGAGTCTGTGGCTGTCCCTTTGTCCCTCTTGACAAATTGGGGCTTGGAGAGGATGGAGGTGCACACTGGCTTTAAAATACCGTGCCACAGCATGGCATTCTTCTTCTGCTTATCATTTTCTTTCAGTGAGTGTTCTCAGTCTTGGCCGCAGGCCTGGCGTGAGATCAGTCAACACCGAAAACAAGAGCGGTTCACATGCAAAAGGTCAGTGGCTCGTCTCAAAGGCACTGACATGTTTCTTGGATGGGGCCCTGTGAAATTCTTTATGAATCAACTCTCCAGTTAAGTTGGCTCCTTGCCTTGTGCTGGGAAGAGACAAGTCCACCAGGGTGTTCCCAAAGATCCTGGGCAGCAGGAAGGAAAGGACTGAAGGGCCAGGACACCTTGGTTCAAATCCTGTTTCCACCAGTAACCTGCTCCCTTGGGGAAGTCAACTAGTGGGACCTCTCTAAACAGGGGTAAGAGATACCTCCCAGGTGCCTCTGAGGATTCCAGAAGATGTTGAAAGCACATATCCGGGCACACAGACCCTCCGAAATTGTTAAGACCCTCTCTGCCTTCCCTTATTCATCCCCATCTAATTTGCTTTGAGTTATTCCAGAGAAGTTAAGAAATTTGCTCAAGATCCCTGTCTTAGTTTCCTAGGACCACATAACAATGTACCACAAATGAGGTGGCTCAAAACAATGTAGATGTATTGTCTCAAGTTCTGGAGTTCTGGAGGCCACAAGTCCAAACTCAGGGTGTCGACAGGCCACGCACCCTCTGAAACCTGTAGGACAGAATCCTCCCTTGCCTCTTCCAGGTTCTGGGGTTTGCGGGCAATCCTTGGCCTTCCTTGGCTTGTGGATGCATCACGCCAGTCTCTGCTCCTCCATCTTCATGTGGCTTTCTCTCCGGAGTCTTTGTCCGTGTCCAAATTTCCTCCTTTTTTAAAGACACCAGCCGTACTGGATTCAGGCCCATCCACCCTGATCCAGTTTGGCCTCATCTTCAAAGACCCTATTTCCAAACAAGACCACATTCACAGGGTGAGGGATTAGGACTTGACTGTGTCTTCTTGGGGGACATGATTCAACCCACTGCAGTCACTGTGCTGGTAAGTGGCAGAGCCAAGGCTAGAACCCAGGTAGATCCAAATCAAAAGCCCATCTCCTTCACTCACCTCCACCTCTCATGTTCACGTGTGTCTTCCTATTTTCAGCACACTCTTACTAGCTCTTCCAAGTGATTGGGTGAGAAAAACCATAAGGGGAAAGTGCGTTTTATGGTTTAACACCTGCCCAGCTGACTGATGGCTTGACATGCTGAGCCCTCTGTCTTGGGGCTGGCCCCTATGAAGCTTGTTGCTGCAAAGACAGGCTAAACCTGATTATAATTGTGCCTAGGAGTCTCCCCCGAGTGCCTCTTTGTTGCTCACATGTGGCCTTCTCTCCCTCTCTAGCTAAGCCATATCGGCGGGTGAACTCACTGCCCTCCCCACTACGTGGGACCTGACTCCCAAGGGTGTAAATCTCCCTGGCAACGCAGGATATGACTCCCAGGGATGACTCTGGACCTGGCATTGTGGGATTGAGAACATCTTCTTGACCAAAAGGGGATGCAAAATGAAATGAAATAAAGCTTCAGTGGCTGAGAGATTTCAAATGTAGTTGAGAGGTCACTCTGGTGGACATTCTTACACACTATATAGATAACACTTTTAGTTTTTAATATATTGGAATAGCTCGAAGTAAATACCTGAAACTACCAAACTCCAACCCAGTAGCCTTGACTCTTGAAGGTGGTTTTATAACAATGTAACTTACAAGGGGTGACAATGTGATTGAAAACCTTGTAGATCGCACTCCCTTTATCCAGTGTGTGGATGGATGAGTAGAAAAATGGGGCAAAAACTAAATGAAAAACAGGGTGGGATGGGGGGAATGATTTCGGTGTTCTTTTTTTATTTTTATTTTTTATTCTTATTCTGATTCTTTCTGGTATAAGGAAAATGTTCAAAAATAGATTGGGGTGATGAGTGCACAACAATAAGATGGTACTGTGAACAGTTGATTGTACACCATGGATGATTGTATGGTATGTGAATATATCTCAATAAAACTGAATTAAAACAAATTAAAAACTAAAAACTAAAAACAAAAAACAAAAAAACCTGCCCAGCTGTGTCTCCTGGCCCCCTGGAGGGGGGTGGCTGGGCAGAACACCCAGGTTTCCTGAATCCAGACCAAGGCTCTTTCCAGTGAACTTGGGAAGGTGCAAGAAGGAGAAGGGAAGTGGTAGAGGAAGTAACAACAGCAGACCTCTTGGCCTTCAGCTGCACATGAAAAAATGAGTCTAAATCCAGATGACTTAGTCTTCAACATGACAAATAGCAGTCTAGACAGACTTATAGAATTACTGTTTCAGTTTGTTTCTGTTTGTGCTTAGAATCATGGCATTTTGGTGTCCAAAGGTAGAAAGAAATCTTTAGGACTCCTTACAGGATATGTGTGTGCATGTGCAAGCATGTGTGTACAACCTATCACCTCTCTCTCACACTCTTATCAATCTATCATCTATCCATCCCTCATCCACCCATCCATCCTCTACCTCTCTCTATCACCCTACTCTCTCTAATCTCTATCTTTCTAGTCTCTATCACCTATCCAAGTGAGTGCTTTCAAAAAAGTTGTTTTTCAGACAAGGGAAAACACAGAGAAGTGAATGAAAGCTGTATTCAACTTAGAAATCAAAACTGTGTAACATAATGCATTTGCAGAGTTCCAATTGATATACCCATCTATCTACTTATCAATCATCTACCATTTTTACGTATTGTAGAGAGGACCCTAAGGTTAGTTGCTCTGAAGGAGAGAACACAGAATCTAAAATCTTCATTAAGGTGTAAAGGACTGATAGATCCCCTCCTAAGGGCCAATTTTGCTTAAGAGAAGCAGAGAATAAATAAGGCCAGTGGCCATCTATAGGGAGTGGTGGGGTAGGGGAGAGGAGGGGACAAACGGAGGGAGATGACTGATGAGAGGGAGGTCAGTGGAGTGAGTGTGGGCTCCCCCCCCACTCTCCTTCACAGTGTAAACGACCAGACCCTTGACCAGTCCTTACACTGAGCACCTTGCAGGTTGGAGCTTGTCCACTGCTCTCTCTTTACTTGGCTCCTGCTGAACATAAAACACAGACAGACTCTCCCCTCTGGCAGTCTCCCAGTTGCAGGGAAACTTTTGGTTTCTTAGCCTTTCCCCTGGGCTCATTCCTCCACTTGCTCATTCTCTAACACCTCCTCTTCACCACCGTGCAATCAGGCCACCTACTCCCACTTAAAAAGCAGATGGTGCTGGGAAAGCCGGTTAAGTGACCCAGCCGAGGAGGAGACATCAGGGTCCAGGTCTCTTGGAGCTGATGACAGCAGCAGACCTGGCCCAGCAGGGGTGTGGGAGATGCCTGGGCTGCTGCAAGCTGCCACCTTGTCCCCCCAGGACAGGGCTGTCTGCAGGGGTGCCTGAACCCTGTCACTCATCACTCCAGGCTCTTATTAAACAGAAGGACAACAGACCCCATGCCCACAGGGGCAAGCATCAAGGTACCTGGGTCTGGACGACTTAACCTGCGGCCATGGCGATGCCCTTCACCCCTCTGAGCTCAGGCGCTAGAGGTAGACTGCTTAGGTCTAACCCAGCTCCACTACTTAAAGCCCTTGCCTCAGTTTCCTCATCTGTAAAGGGGATACCAACTGCACCTTCCTCATAAGGCTGCTGTGAGTATATGTAAAGCTCTTAGTGCCCAGCTCAGAGAAAGCTCTATGGAAGCATTAGGTTTTATTAGTTGTGCTAATAGTAGTAGTTCTGTTCTTATCTCTAAAGTGAGGAGGGGAGTTGGTGCCGAATAAGCTCAAAGGTCTTTCTTCTCTTCCTGTTCTGTTATTCTGTGATGCTCCCTTGCTGTGTGGCCTTGGGCAGAGCCTTCCTCTCTCTGGAGCCTCACGTTCTTATCTTCTAAGTGAGGTGCTAGGACTCGAGCCCTCCCCAGTGCTGACAGTCTGTGAATCTATGAAACAAGGAAAAGGCGGCTCCCAGGGTGGAGTTAACTTGTTATCTTGGCCTCTCCCGGGGATACTGGAAGCCTGTTTTCCTTACTTTAATAATTTACGCAGAATTTCATCCCTGCCCACCTTCCCCCAACTTTTTTGTCCATTATGAGCAACTGCTTATCTCATTTCAGCTGTTAAGTAATCATAAAACAGCTTATATTTTTAGTGGGCTTTTAGAGTTCACATCCATTAGCATTTACCAGGTGCTGTCCTAAGCTGGGTTGATTTATTCTTTCATCACAGCAACCCCAGGAGGGGGATTATTGATGCCTTTTTAAAGATAGGGAAATTGAGGCACAGAGCGACTGTGATGGTTAGGTTCATGTGTCAGCTTGTCCAGGTGATGGTGCCCATGTGTCTGGTCAAGCAAGCACTGGCCTAACTGTTTACTGCTAGGACGTTTGTGGCTGGTTAATAAACCAGAAGGCTGTTTTATTAAATCATCAGTCAATTGGTTGCAACTGTGACTGATTACATCAACAAAGGGAGTGTCTTCCACAATGAGAATTCAATCAGCTGGATTGCATCAAATCAGTCAAAGACTTTTAAGCGAGACAGATAGAGGACCTTCACTTCTTCTTCAGCTAGCCAGCGAAGCATTTCCTGAGTTCATTGGAGTTACCAGTTCACTGCCTGAGGAGTTCATCGAACACCTTCATTGGAGTTGCCAGTTTGCTGCCTGCCCTATAGAATTGGGGCTTGTACATCCCACAGTTGCGTTAGACACTTTTATAAAATCTTTTATTTAGATCTCTCTTGTTGATTCTGTTTCCCTAAAGAACCCTAACTAATAGAGTGACTAAGTCACTTGCCCAAGGCCACACAACTAGTAAATGGCAAATCCAGATTCAAACCAAAAAAATGAGACCCTAGATTCTGTACACTTTACCCCCTCTCCCCCTGACTATACCTGCTCTTGGTCTTGAACTTGACTTTCAATGGACTGCTCCTATTATTGGTTAAAACCACAGAATCTTATCACTGGAAGACAACGTAAGGGTTGTCTCTGGGGTGTCTTAACCTCCGAGAGGGTCAGAGGCCCCTGTGGGAAGCTAAAAGAAGCTACAGACAGCTTTCCCCTCAAAATGCTTATACTACTTCTACACGTAAACATACACACAGATAGGCACTCAGTTTCAGAGAGTGCAAACATCTCAGGCTCAGAACCTGGCACAATGCCTAAATTCTCTTAAAACTCTTTAGTACGAGTTCATCTTTGAGCCAGCTCTCCAGTGATGAGCACTTCTTACCAAACCATTCCATGAATGCCCACCTCTGACTGAATGAAAGATGCTTCTTAAAAAAAAATCAGACATCTATTTCCCCATAACAGTGGTCCAAGATCTGCCCATTAAATGTTACAGAGAATCAGCCCAATTTTATCTTCCCATGACAATCTACCACGTTTCTGAAGATGCTGGCCACACTATCTCTAGCCTTTCCGGGCAAGATGCCCCATCTTCTTTCCTGCTCCATTCATTCTTCTCTGGTCACATTAATTTGTCAGTGCCTCTCTCAAACACCCCTAACTGGTGCATAACTCAGAATGGAACACGATCTGTGGACTGACCAGCACAGCAGGTGCTCACCTTCTTTGTTTTGGATGTCAGATCTCCATTAATATAGCCTAAGAGTGTATCACATTTTAAAAACTTTCTCTTATTTTGAAATACAATGTAGAGAAATACACAAAACAAAAATGACAGCTCAAGGAACTATTACAAAGCAAACACCCACGTATTTGCCACCCAAGATAAGCAATAGAACATTGCCCACACCCAAAAATCCCCATTCCAGCCTCATCTCCATGACCATTCCTTTCTCCTTCCCAAAGGCAACTTCTATTCTGACTTTCATGTTAAGAACTTTCTTGCTTTTCTTAAAAATTTTAATCACCTAAGCATGCATCTCATTAAACATTGGAGTTTGGTTTCCTTGGTTTTGTATTTTATTTAAATGGAATCATGTAATAGGCATTCTTTTGTATCTGAGTCATTTCACTTGATGGTGTGTTTGTGAGATTCATTCACACTGTTGTTTGTAGGTATAATTTATTCATTTTCATTTCTGAAAATATTCTAATTGTATTAATATGCCACAATTTGTCTCTCTGTTCTACTGTTGATGGACACATGGGTTGTTCCTGGGGCTTGGCTATTTCGAACACGGGTCTTGGGGCACACATACATGTACTTAGGTTGAGTATACCTAAAAGAAGAATTTCTGTGTAACTTCAGCTTCGTAGATAACATCAAACAGTATTCCAAAGTGGTTGTATCAGTTTACACTTCCACTAGCTCTGTGTGCTTTCCAATCGTTCTGTATCCTTCTCAACACTTAGTATTATCAATCTTTTAAATTTTTATCCATTCTGGCAGTTACATAGCACCATCTCATTGTGGTTTTCATTTGCCTTTCCTCAATGACTAATTTTCAGCTATTTGTTGGTCATTTATGGCTTAGAGCTTTTGTCAACCCCATTACTCATCTGAGTCAAACAGAACTTGTAGCCAAGTGAATTCAAATCTCCTTGATATTTGATGCTGTTTAGTCACATCTTCCCTACTGACTTCAGTTGAATTTTGGATACCAGAGCAAGTCTGAACATTTCTAACAATGACAATAGCTAATATTTATTGAGGGCCTGTTGTATTCCAGGCACTGTGCTTATATACTTACTTTACATGTATCATGACTCTTAATCCTCATGACAAACTTGTGAGGTTGATACTATTAATATCTTCATTTTACATAAGGATACAAGGCCAGTGAGATTAAGTGATTTACCCAAGGTCTCGCAGCTGAAAAGTGCTATAAACCGGATTTGAATCAACCCCCGTAGCCACTATACTCCACTGCCTCTCAAAGACAGAAACATTTGACTACTTAAAAAAATTTTTTTAATTGTTAAAAATGGAATCACAAAATGGAAAGGTAACTGTCAAATGAAGAAAACAGTTGCAAAGTGACAAAGAATTAATGTTCTTAATGGATGAAGAGTTTTTATAAATTAATAAAAGACAAGCATCTAAACAGAAAATGGTTAAAGATGTCTGAGGGCAAATAAATCTGGGAAATTCTGCATACTCTTTTATGTACTTGTAGCTCCATCCCCAAAGTATATGAGCAAATTCTGCACTAAAATCTTACTTTAATTCAGAGTTTTCCAAACATATTTGACCAAAAAAACCTTTAGCATCCTGAAAATTATAACTCTTTGGAACACACTTTGAAAAATGTGCTCTATTATAACCACTGCTCCCTCCAGTTTCTAGTCTGGAAAAACTTTCAACAAAGGAAATGAGGTTAGTTTAGTCCAGGGTTTTCCAACTTTGACACTATTGACATTTTGGGCTGATTTGTTGTGGGGGTTGCCCTGAGCCTTTTAGGATGTTTAGCAGCATCCTTAGGCTCTACCCTCTAGATGCTAGTAGGACACCCCCTCCCCCAGTTGTGACAACCAAAAATGTCTCCATACATTGCCAAATGCCCTCTGGGGGACAAACTACCCCTAAGTAAGAAGCATTGGTCTAGCCTGATTGACTTCTAAGGAACTCAGGGTGTTTGCCATGATTATATCCTACTCTCTATGTGCTCCCCAAACTGCATAGCACTTTGCTATAGTCTGCTTTCTGTGCCTTGTGACATCCTTTGTTCTTTGTTTTTATACAAAGTTGTCTTGGCCCATCTCTTGTCTTCTAGCCTTTCCTATTAGTTATGAGTCCTTAAGCTTCCAGGCACTCCAGACCAGTTTCCCTGATGTCTAATGTTTCCTCTCATTAATTGCCTTGGGAAGACCATCTACCACTTGTCTTTCCAAACCGAGCCCCAACTCCTCGAAGATGCCTTTCAGTCTCCAGGTGGAATTAAGCCTCTCCTTTGTGCCCCACCCTCTGCACAGCCTTCTATGTGAACCCCAGCCACACATTCTACTAGATCATCTGTGTGAATGTCTCCCCATCTCCTTGAGGGCAGGTACCGAGACCTACTTATCCTCCAGTGCTCAGCATAGAGGAGGCCCCATCAATGTATGCAAAAAAAATGGAGTAAAATCTATTTGAGGATGGGCCAGCAATTTCATCCACGGGGTCCTAGCTGTATTTTGAGCAGTCTAAGCTCATTGACAGCTTCCCACCATTTTCCTCCCAGGAAAGTTCACCCGGCTTGTTTCTAGAGAAGGTAGCAGCACAATGGGAGGTGCCAGCTTTGTTTTCCTCCTTCGCGGTCATGAACATGACATCATCTGTTCAGTCGGCATGTCTGGGCTGTTCCTGCTGGTTTTCTCATTCCAAACATAAGGCAAGAAGACATTTTCCCTTGAACTCAGCATTTTTGCAAGTCTCGGTTTATTCCAGTTTGTGCCATTTTTTTTTTTTTTATCCTGAGGGCTGTGCCCTCCCTTCCACATTTTGGGAGTCCCTGACTTCCTCAGAGCCATGCTCATCCCCTCCCCAAGCATTACATCCACCTCTTTAAGTACTTCCTTCTTTTTATTCCCCATTGGGATTAGTACAAGATTTAGAGACAGAATCTAATTCCTGAGAATGCTCTAGCCTTACCAGAGCTGTGTAAGGTAATGGCAGTGGATGGAGAGAAAGGTTCGAGAAACATTAACAAGGGACAATTGACAAGACTTGCTGACAATTTGGATGTGGAGAAGGGGAGATGACTCTCAGGTTTCTCTTTTGGGAAAACTAACTGGTGGCTCTTGACACAGAGATGAAGGTCACTGAAGGAGGAAGAGAGGAGGCTGTGGCTTGTTGGGGAAGATAGTGGTCGCCATGGTGGACGTTTAGAGTCTGAGGTTCCCATGAGAGCCCGAGGGGGTGACATGGTGGAGGCAGCTGTATATGTGAGCCTGATGCTCTGGACAGCGAATGTGACTTGGGAGACCATTGACATGGGCATGGCACCTGAAGCCCAAGGAGTAGAGGAGAGTTTGTGGAGTGCTCAGATGGTGTTTGCTGATGGAGCAGCCATGGCGAGGGCTGGATGCAGGAAGAAAAGACCCTGAAGGAGACTGGGAAGGGGTGGCCAGAGGGAGGGCGGGAAAGCCGGGAGAGGAGCATGAACCGGAAGCCACTGGAGGAAGAGTGTCAGGACCGAAGGCGTGGCCGGCAGCTCTAAATGATACAGAGGTCAATTCAGATATGGACAGAAAATCACCTGCTGAATTAGAAATGGAGGGATCCTTGGGTACCATGGTGAGGGCCGAATTGGTGGAAATACATAAAGAGACCAAACTGACAAAATCATTTGTGCTCCTGGATGAAGCCCTGCTTGAATCTATCATACGAGCCCAGACTTCCCACTTGGTTGAAACAATGAATCATCTTTCTTTCCCCCTACAGTGATTTGAGTTGGGTTTGTACACTTGCAACTGAAACAGGCTGACCAATATAGTTTGTCAGGGTGTCATTGTGACCATGTAAATTATATTATTTGCTTTGGCAGAAGCAACTGACTCTATGGGCTTCCTCCATGGAGCAATTTGTAGTCACGACCTTCTAGGTGTTAGCCCTGCAGGTGACAAAGACATGAGGAAGACATGAGCTTACAGTGTAGCTGTGGAGAGGGCAGCATCTGCACCTTAGAAAAGCATCACTATCTATAAAATGCTTTGCGTCCATTTCTCTTATACCACAATCATAGGAAACAATTTGCTAACAATTCCAGGCAGGGGTCAGCAAGTACAAAGCAATCTGGAGAGATGTCCTGTGCTGTGGGAGCTGAGTAAGGTGGCTTGAGGAGGGAGGGGGAGGTGCATCGTGGACTCCCAAACACCCTGTTCTGGGTGGCTGGGCTAGGGTGGGTGGCCAAGGGATGGAGGGAGAGGGGAGCAGGCTATGGGGGGAAGCTGTGCGAGTAACCGATGTGCAAACTGTTTCTCCTACCTTCCCCATCCCGGCGTGGGCGTGTCCCAACTTGACCACCACTGGGAATCGTGGGGCTGTGAGCTGAAAGAGACAAGAGGAAATCATGAATTAGCATCTGAGAGCTCTGGGCACTGCCTGTTCTGTAGAAAATTCACTCTTCTTTTATTGCCAGGAATCCCCACAGGAATGCTTTGACAGGTAGACAGTCATCCTGCTGTGGCTGAAACACCCAAATGTCAGAGCTTTCAGCTTCTTCCAAAGGAAGCTCTGAGCTCTTAAAACAGAGTACCACCAATCTGGAGAGACAGTAGAGCTGAGCAAATGGAGTGGTTTCAAATCCTGGCTTTATGACTTGTGCAATTTTGGACAAGCTGCTACATTGATCCATGCCTCGGTTTCCTCATCTGTAAAGCGGGAATGATAATAGTATCCACCCCATAGGGTTGGTGTGAGGACTAAATGAATTATTACACGTGATACATCATTTGCACTCAAGGAATGCCAGCTTCGTTATTCCCCTCCCAGTTCTGCCTTATGCTATTTCCCTCTCCAATCCTTTCACTTTCTGAAAACTCTCTCTACCTCCTCCAAGCCCACTGCAGGCCACCCCATGAGGTTCCTTAGTATTAGTGATTGCACCCACTGGCACATGTATTATTGGCTGCACCTTGTCGGACTGATCTGTATTATCTCCTTTAGAGAGTGATGCAGCTATAAGCCAAGGACGCCAAGGATAACCAGCACCCACCAGAAGCCAGGAGAGAGGTATGGAACATGTTCTACCTCACAGCTTCCAGAAGGAACTGATCCTGTTGACACTTTGATTGTGGACTTCTGGTCACCTGAACTGTGAGGGCATACATTTCTCCTGTTTTAAGCCATGCAGATGGTGGTACTTTCTTATGGTAGTCCTGGGAAACTAATGCAGAGAGTTAAACTTTCTGAGGGCTGTGGCCTTGATTGTTTGGGTCCCTTTTTTTATCCCCAGCTCCTGGAACTGCCTGACCCAGAGAATGTGTTCAATACTCAATCTGTGGTTCGATCAATGCTTTCAGCAAGACCCATGAGTTATGCATTCTTCTCCCTCTGATGCAAATGAAGAAAGCAGAATTGAAAGATTACATGCTGGTCCATGCTCTTGGCCATTTAGCAGAAAATCAGCATTCAAACCTAGATCAGCTACTTCCAAGCCCAAGATCTTTCTGCTATGCTTTACCTCCTTTGTGTTGTTCCTGTGAAGTTTGAAATGTGTTTGCTTGGTTCCTAGAAGTGCATTCTGAGTTGTTTGATGGCAAAGGTTATCCCTTTTATTTTAGTCATAATATCACCCCCTTCCACTTGAGTCACCCCCAGGGAGGGTTAATCAAGTCCCATTTCCATAACCACATGGTTGTCTGTTCTTGCGCCTATCACTCGGTCCTAAAGTGTCTGCCCTCCCATGCTGTGGGCACCCAGAGAGCTGGAGCCGCAGCCCTTCCCCCATGGTGCCTAGCACCTTGCCTGGTGTGTAGTAGCTGCTGTAGGAGTGTCTGCTGTGGATTACAAAGCAATCCTAGGCATCTTATCTCATTTAACCCTCACTATGGCCCATGGAGAAAGCAGGGAAGATATTTTAATAATCATTGTACAGATGAGAAAATTGAGACTCAAGTCAGCTCCCGGTAAGGGCTGGAGCCAGGATTGAACTTGGCTTTGTCAAGCTCCACGTGGCATATTTACTTTAACAGTTTCCTCCAAGTTGTAGTACAAGGGCTGCCTGGGGTGGAAGTTGAATACATTTTCCCCCCTATTTCAGGCTAAATTTATCATTCCCTGGGTCTAGGGTGAGCAAATGTATCTTAAAAAATAAACAATAGTATTTTATGAAAATTTACACTTGATAAATTTTGGAGCTCAAAAGAGTTGTCAGAGATCATTTAAATCTTTAATTTAATAGTAAGGAAAACTGAGTCCCGCCTCAAATTAAGTGGCTTCCACAACACAAAGGTTTATTTCTTAAAAAAAGTTTTTAAGAAATTGTGTCCTAGAATTGTTGACTTTCTCAAATTTAGCCGCTTGCTTTCAATGAAGATACGAGATTTGAATATTTCTGTTTGATTCCATCTTGCTATCATTGCATTTAAATATTTTTTCCTCTCAAGCGAATTAATTAAACCCATAATAATTTTCATATTTCCATGTTCAACTATTCACTTTTTTTAATGATATTTTTTATTGTAGAATATAACATATGTACATAGAAGTGATAACTTTCCAAGTGCAATTTAACAAGTAGTTAGAGAGTAAATTTCAAAGAACATTATGGGATACAGTTCCACAGTTTCAGCTATTTCCTTATTGTGAAATATAATATATACACAAAACAGTCTGATGCAGGGAACCACAGATTTGTAGAAATTCTCAAGATACAGAATATGATATCCTAAACTCTGGCATATTGTGACACAACATGGAGGAACTCACTCTGATGTGGTATAATGCTTGTATGCCTTGTGATATTAAGGCCCTCAACTTGCTGAAATAAATAGTAAACACATTTTTTTTTTCCAAAAAAACCCACAATATTTGGTTTTGATCTCAGAAGCAATAATATATACTCAATATGAAAAGTTTGGAAAATATTATCAAGTGTTAATATTATAAATAAAACAATAAAAATCATCCTCAGACTTATAAAAGTTCTGATGTATTATTTATTTCCTGGTCTTTTAAAATAATTTAATTTATATTTGTTTTTCTTTTGAGTTGTTCTCTTTTTGCAAAACTGGGAGTATAGTGCATATCCAATTTTGCTTCTTGCTCCTTTCTACTAAATGTTATGTGATGAGAATGTTGCCAGTGGTTATTATTTGTTAGTTTAATAATTATCATGAATATTTCACATATGAAAAACAACTTAAAGAGCAATATTGTGGATATCACCTAGATTAAGAAACAAACCACTGCCTGTGGTTGGAGCCCCTGATGTACTTCTCTATTATCACAATCCCTTCTCTCCTGCCTGAAGGTAACCATTATCTGAAATCTGAGTTTATTATTCCCTTGCATTTATCCATAGTTTTACTATTACATATGATGCCCTAAGCAATGCATGATATTACACATTGTTAAACTTTACATAACTGGTATCCCATGCAATCTTTTCCTCTACAATTTTTTTGCACATTATAATCGTGTTTCACTTACATTGATATGTATAGCTCTGGTTCATTTTACTGCTGCATAGTATTCCAGTCTATGAACTGATCACAATTTGTCTATTTCTGCTGCTGAATGTTTAGGTGGTTTCTATTTTTTCCAGTTATGAACAATAATATTGCATTCTTGGACATGACCTCCTATACCCATGTGGCAGAGTCTCTTTAGGGCACGTGGACAGGAGTGGAATTGCTGGGTCTGGGGAATGCTTGTCTTCAGCTTTGCTAGCTGTTGCCAAATTGCTCTCCAAAGTAGTTATACCAACTTATGCTCTCATTGGCAGGGATGAGCTCCCACCACATGGGTGTGAAAGATTTTAAAATTTTATCAATCTGAAGTGGAATCAGTGGGTGCATTTTTACCAAGTGGCTTTTACTCCCTGGCAGAACATCATACCCAGCTATCAGTCACAGACCCAGTTTCCCCAGCAGTCCAAGGACTCCCAATGTCACTACTGGAGTCTCATCTTCACCTCATTTTAAGGTAGGAGCTTGAGGTGAGAGGAAATGGGTGTGCACTCTCCTCCTCTCTACCACCCCTAGCCTGATCATTTCCCCACACAGTGATGGATTCTGGAAAGGGCCCATATGGATGTTGGAGTGTCAGAGACTCTGACACTCCATGTGTAATCTTGTGCTAGATATTCAACCTCAGTGAGGCTCAGTTATCTAATCTGCAATGAGGATGCTAATGCCTAGCTCTCAGGATTGCTGGGAGAAGAACAACTGAAACAAAGAATGAAAACTGCTTAACAGTGGTGGTTCAAAATCCAAAGTGTAAAGTAGAAGTGAGAAGCGGGAGCTAGCTCTGGCTTTCAGGAGACAGACAAAGGAAGGCTGAGTGTTTGAGGAGGGAGGGTGGCTCCAGCTTGGCTGGAATCTGATCATAGGGAGGCAGTGAAATGAAATCCAACAATAGAAAATCAGGAGACTGTACCAGAGTGAGTAATCAGAGGCAATTAAGAAGCTGGCGATTTTCATCTGAAAGAACCTTAGCAATAATCTTGATCCCCATGCTACCCGTGTTGTGGGAGGCGGAATTTCTAGGAATGGCCCCAAAACTGTCCTGTGCTAATCCTCCGGAGCATGTGGATGTGATGGGATATCACTTCCAAGACTGTGTTATGCTATATAGCACAGTTGACCTTAAGATAGGGGGATTATCCGGGTGCATCTAATCAAATCACAGAAGCCCTTTAAAGCAGAGAACATTTTCTGGCTAGTGACAGAAGAGGAAGTCAGAGAGATTCAAAGCGCAGTAAGACTGGACATACCACTGCTACTCCTCCTGAAGATGGAGGATGCCATGTGGGAGGGAATGCAGGCAGCTGCAAGGAGCTGATAGTCAGCAAGGAAATGGAGACCTCAGTCCTACAGCCCCAAAGAAGTGAATTCTTCCCATTACTAGAATGAGCTTGGAAGAGAGCTCCAAGGAGAACAGAGCTGACTGGCACCTTGGTTTCGGCCTGATGAAACCCTGCCTTGCCATCCCAGACTTCTGACCTACAGAACTGTGTGACAGTAGAGGGGTGCTCTTTTAAGCTGCTACGTATGTGCTCATTTGTTAGGGCAGCAATAGAAAATGAATGCACATGTCCTCATAGAAACTGAACCCAAAGAGCAAAGTGATTTTTTTTTTTTCGTGCCGCACAGTAGCAGAACCAGAAGTCAAGCTCATGTGTTTTGACTCTCAATCAAGCACGTGTTCTATCAAGGCACACTTCCCTGGGGGTCATAAACATATGTGGGGTGCAATAAATGTTTTCCCCTAATCATAATGATCAAAAAGTAATACCAAATCAAACCAATTCACTGGGCACTAATTGAAATGGAGTGACAATGATGTGGCTAGCTCTGGTTTTATGCTCTGCAGGCAACATAGAAGATTGAGACAAAATTTCTGCCCTCAGAAGGCTTGTCATCTGTTTGAAAAGATGGGCTGTGCAATGAAAGAGAACTAGGCAACGTGGTGGGCACGTCTGGTGTGGTTGGAGTCATGAGGGAGTAAGTCTCCATAGGAAAGGAAGGCCTGAGAAGGATTCTGAAGGACGAGTAGGGTGTGGGTGGATAGAAGGGAGGCACGGTCCCCCCAAGGCTGCTGAGTACTGTGGGCTTCCCATGGAGGGTGTTTAGATTCCTTATGGACCCCAAAGGCCACAAACCCATAGGAAGGAAAGATTTACTTTTGTTACACTTAATATGATTTATCTGCAATACAGCTGATTTGGAAACCATTTCTCAGTGGATTTATGTATTTGAACTGAATGCCCTTCTCCAGCTTTCTTTAAATGAAATTTGAGGGCTATCTTAAGTATCAGAAATAGTGAGAGGGGAAACTGTCTGGATTTGTGGGTCACAGAAAGGCAATCTAGAAAAATCTTAGAATTATTAAGAAAGACATTTCAAAGAAAATTTGTTGAAATAGTGACTTTTCCTGATACTAAAGGAAAGTTTCCTTTGACATTTTGGCCTTGACTTGTTGAAAACAGTATTCTTTTTTGAACCATGTGTCAGCCAGCAACACCAGCTCTGGGCTGGTACTGGGGAGAAGAAAGAGGCAATTTGGGGCCAGATTATCAGGGACTGTTCAAGTCAAAGGGAGGAGCTTGGGTTGCTCAGATGGGCTGTGGGGAAGTAGGACAGTTCTGGAACAGGACAGTAACCTGTCCTCTGTGGTCAGAAAGAACTGTTACAAAGAGAGACTGAAGGGCTGGAGACCACTTTAGAACTGATTACAACAAACAGGGGCCACTGGTTGCTCTTGGTCTGGAATTGGGATGGCAGAGAAAGTGGGGGCATCTCTGAGAGTTTTTCTTTTCCTTTTTCTTTTCATAAAGTGACAGATAAATGGAATGGTGAACTGTGGTGCATACATGCAATGGAATATTGAGCGGGGGCAAGAAGGAATGAAGTGAGGTATGCAACTAGGTGAATGGACCTTGAGGACAGTATGTCGAGTGCAAGAAGCTAGAATTGAAAAGACAAGCATTATAACACCTCACTAATATAGACTAGCTATGAAGTGCAAACTCTGAGAATTGAATCTGAGAGCATAGGTTATCAGGGGAAGGCTTATTGCAAAGGTTCCTAGTTTGTAAGCTCTTACAGCAGTCACATCTATTTATGAGTTGTAATGGTTATTTCTAAATTCTGAGATGATGAGCTGTTTGTGTATAACCTGGTCAGTCCCTGGAACTTTGGGTTTCTGTGTGACACCTGAGACTAAGAGCCAGAGTCTGGCAGCTATGAATGTCAGCATTACCCCATACAGCAAATGTTAAAGAGTCTGAAAAAGAGATCAGACTTTAATTAGAGATATTAACAAAATGGACTTGGTTGGGACTAAGGTAAACCAGACTAAAGGGAAAAGGATGATGTTGACTGTGTTTTAAAACTTCAGCTTCTGTGTGAGACCAAAGGAAGAGATGTTTATTTGGTGGAGAATCTATATTTTCTGTAGCATGCTATATAATGTTACTTGTATGGTCAATTTACTCAAACACCATTATTATATGGAAACTTGGCTAGGGGTTGAGAACTGATTGGTTTGTACAGGTTAGCATGAAACCCTGATATATCCTAGAGTAATTTGGGCAGAGAATAAAAAGTATTTGCAAAGCCCCCTTGAGGGACTGGGGAAACACTGGAGACATTAAACTTCTCCCCTTGGGGAATTCCTGATATTCTCACAAGCATTGGGGCCTACCTTTGTAGTATGTTAATTCCTCGATATTGGGGCTTGCCGTTATGAACCTTGGTACTGCAAAAGAGAGACTAAGCCTACTTATACCTGTGCCTTAGAGTCACCCCCAGAGAACCTCTTCCATTGCCCACATGTGGACTCTCTCTCTAAGCCAACACTGCAGGTAAACGCACTGCCCTCCCCCCTACGTGGGACATGACTCCCAGGGGTGTAAATCTCCCGGGCAATGTGGGCCATGACCCCCAGGGATGAGCCTTTACCTTGCATCACGGGATTGAGAAAGCCTTCTTAACCAAAAGAGGGGAGAGAAATGAAACAAAATAAAGTTTCAGTGGCTGAGAGATGTCAAATGGAGTTGTGAGGTCATTCTGGAGGTTATTCTTATGCACTATATGGATACCCTTTTTTAGTTTTTAGTGTATTGGGATAGCTAGAAATAAATACCTGAAACTGTTGAACTGCAACCCAGTAGCCTTGATTCTTGAAGACGATCGTGTAACAATATAGCTTCTATGGGATGACTGTGTGATTGTGAAAAATCTTGTGGCCCATACTCCCTTTATCCAGTGTATGGACAGATGAGTATAAAAAAGGGGACAAAAAGTAAATGAATAATGGGGAGGAGGGGAAGGAGTATGAGATGTTGTGGGTGTTCTTTTTCACTTTTATTTTTATTCTTATTTTTATTTCTTAGAGTAATGAAAATTTTCAAAAAATTGATTGTGGTGATGAATGCACAACTACATGATGAAACTGTGAACAACTGATTGTACCCTTTGGATGATTGTAGGTTATGTGAATATATCTCAATAAAATTGCATAAAAACAGCAGCAGCAGCAACAACAACAACAAAGAATAGTATTAAAATAACCATAGAAATTCAAGGTGAGTTTTATTCACAAATCAAATTGGTCCATATTACTTTATGCTTCTCATTTATTTGTCCAAGAGAAAACTCGATATTCTGCAATATTAGAAATAAAATTATTTTAAATTCTCTTCTCACTTAACATTCTATAGTAAGTGTTAGTATTTTGCCACAGATGTCTTTTTCCCCTTCTCCCACTCCTCTTTCCTAGCCCAGAGATAGTGTCACTTGCCTGGTGTGTGTGGTGTGCAGTCTTGCCCATTGCTTGCCATGCTCAATCTTTGCAAACATGTATACACATACATGGTTTAGGTTGATCTTTGTTTTTTCTAAGTGACTCTTTTCACTTAATATTACATCATGCCTCCCCACCACCCCCATCCATGTCAATAGATACAGACCTAACCCAATAATTTTAACAGCTCCTATCATAATATTCCACACCACACACATGCCTCAATTCTCCAGCCATTCTCGTATTAATGGACATTTGTGTTATTCTCTCTCTCTCTCTCTCAACTACAAACAAGACTTTCCAGAACATTTTGTAACATTTCCTTACAAACTCATGTTTTAATTCCCAGAGGCCAGAACAAAAGCTTTTCAAGGGTGGAATCAGCAGAGTTTGGAGAGCATCTGGTAGGTTCCTGGAGTCAATTGTTGGAGCTTGAAAAAAGAAAGTTGGGGACCATGGACTTGCCCCCCTGGGTGAGTCAACCATATTACCTGCCAGGCTAATGACTTTATTTACGGCATGTCTTGGTAGGGCCAGGAATGGCACTAGGCACTTTATATATGTTAGCATTCCAGAAATCAGAGGCAAGTAGTTTGCCCAAGGTCAGACAGTTAGGAAATGGTGGAACTGCTCCACTGCAGCCCATGTCTGCCTTCTCCCCATTATGCTCCTTTCCCTTCCCAGGCTGTTCAAAGTAGATTTCCAAGGCCATTCCCATTTCCACTCGTCTGCAACAAGCCAGCCCCTCCCGGAGCACAGGCAGGTCACGGAGGACAAAAAACATCTTGTCGGCTATTTTCTCTCTTCCCTTCCCAACAATAGCTTTATTTAGTTCCCCTGGGGATGGCTAGGGCTGCACCCGTCTCCCACGGGCGCCCTGTCCCGCTCACATGCCCCGGGTGCTGCAGAGTTCAGCACTGCCCAATGGCGTGCGAGGCCTGACGTCCGGTGACAAGGGGCAAACCAATTTTCAAAGCCAGAGATCCTCACCCTGATAAGGGCCCTATTCAAAACTATCCCAAGAAACCAAAGTAAGTGGGGACAGCCCAGTGCTTATTCTGGGCTGTTCTCTTGGGTGATTTGGAGTCAGAACAGCACAGGCCCTGAACGAAGCCGTACCAACACCATCTTCCATCTTCACGTCGTGGAATTTTGAGAACCAGAGTGTTAGAGTCATCCAATGTAGCTTCCCACTGAAGGAGGTGGTTCTGTCTGCATTCTTGACTCACTGGAGATTTAAATAAGTACAGTGTCTGGTCCCGGCTACATGACGGAGAAAGCAAGGCCTAGAAGAGTGTGCAGGAGGAAGTCAAGGACAGAAGAAGTCTGGGAAGTCTGGGAGCTGGGCCTCCATTCTAGCCTACATTGTCCCACCTGACCGAGCCTCTGCCCACCTCCTCTGTTTCATCCTGTGTTTCTCCCTCCTCCATACTCTGCCCACCAGTTGGGTCCCAGCCCCCTGGCCTTCAGTTCTTTATATGGACTATGCTCCCTCAAGCCACAGGACCTTTGCACATGCTGTTCTCATTCCATGAAGACCCTTCCAACACTCTTTTCTAGACCACTGCCTTCTACTACTGCAGGTTTCAGTTGAAAAGCTCTGTACCCAGAGAGCCCTCCCCTGGTCATCTGGCCTTTATTATTATCTTCACTCTTCATGCCCTGAACTCTCCCTTCATAGCACTAGCCACCATTTGTAGTCATGTATTTATTCCTTTATTGTCCCTCTCCCTGCTCCCCTGTGGGCACTCAAGGGCAGGGCCTTTGCCGGTTTGTTTACTGCCACCCATCACATAATAGACCCTCTGTGTACTGTATATCTGTCAAATGGATGTTAAACAGGTAGGAGATATAGGAGAGAATTTGCAGTATAAGGAGTTGATCATGTTGGTTCAAGTGCATGATTTGTTGCAGAAGCAGTGGGAATTAGGGCAGACAAATGGGGAGTGAGGAGCTCATGGGGGTCCCCAACACCAGCGGTAGGAGTTTGGACTGTTTTCCATGGGCATTGGGCAGCCATCGAGAGTTTGAGGGCAGAGGGGTAAACACATACAGGGCAGGTTTTAGGATGCTTCTCCTAGAGGCTGTGGTTACAAAATCTCCCATTTATTGAGCACTTATGGTGTGCCAGGCATCAGGCAAAACCATCTATTGCCTCACTTAATCCTTTGACTCTTCAAAGAGGTAATGCCTATTTTTATCCACATTTTATACATGAAGAAGTGACAGCAAGGAGAGGTGAAGTTTCCTGCCAAAGATGCCTCAGCTGGAGCGTGGAAGAGTTGGGGTTCATCCAAGATCCACCCCCCCTTGTCACCACACGGTGCTTCCTCAAGAGAATCATGCTAGAGACCAGTTGGGACAAGACCAGCTCTGAAATCACATTGGTGGGAGCAGCATCAGCTTTGGAGCCAGAAGGACTCACTTTCATATCCCAGCCCCGATATTTACAGCTGGGAGCCCTCGGGCAGGTCACTAGACAGTCTGTGCCTCAGCTTCCTCAGCCACAAAACAGGAAGATCACTTGAATTTCACCAGATTGATGGGAGGAATTGAGATTATAGATGTTGTTCCCATAAGTATCCGTCACTAAATGGTCATTGCAAGTGGAGAAAGGGAAATGGAATCAAGGGATCATAGGGCCTGGCACATAGTGGGACATCATTACATATGAGTTCCCATCCCCTTTACATTCATGATCTCCGCAGTGTGGTGACAGGGTGGGGAGACGGATGCCAAGGCTGACTGTCAGGACTCTAGGTGCAGAGAAGAGAGGGGAAAGGGGAAGGAAACATAACACCCAATTTGTGAGCAGGCAGTATGAGGAAGCCTTTGACAGAAATGGGGCAGCCCTGGAATGGGGCTTGTTAGAGGCATTTTACAAAGGTTCATTCGAAATAGAGAATGCAAACATCCCAGAAGCTGCTTAATAAACCTTGGTATGCAGTATCTGATAGGATCACCTTGGAATTTTAAGCACTGCACATAAAGATGCACAAGCCCTTATTTATATTTGGTCCTGTCTGGAGGCAGGAGAAGAGAGAAGATGACCTTTGAAAGTCCTTTCCAGTGTGAACCTACAAAATATCACCTGGACGACTGGAACATGTAAGAACAAAACATATCAAGAGAACATTCCTGCCCATGGCTTGCACGGCTCTGTGCTATCTGGCCCACGTACTACTTCTGATCCCATCTTGACCTCACACCTCCATCTACTTCTCCATCCCAGCCTCATTGATTTTTTCACGATGCTGGTCTTGACCCAGTTCTGTCTGGCCACAGAGCTTTTGCATGTGCAGCTCTCTTTGCCTGGGATGCTCTCCTTTCTCTTCATCTGGTCAACTCCTATCCATGCTTCAGAGTGCAGTTCAAATATCACTTCTCCATGAAGCTGGCCCTGACCTCCCTGCTTAGGTCTCACAGCCGGCCCACCTCTCTCTCTACCTCCTGGCACTTCTGCCATTTTAGATCTGTCTGTAGGACTGTCCGTCTCCCTCACTGGATTGCAAGCTCTGTGAGAAGCTGTGTAGACGTTGGTGTCTTCTGCTGCTCAGCATTGAACCTGGTGGTCTCTCCTGAATTAGAGACCTGCCTCCTGAACCCGATCCCCGGGTGGTCCCACAGGAATCTGCAACCCAACATTTCCAACTACCTCATGACCGTTCCAGGTCTGGTTCCCAGGAGGGACCCGCTGAATGTTTGCAGAGTGAGGTCTGTGGCCTCACTGCCCAGCATACCGCTCTCTGACCTCACAACCCCACCTCTGCACCCTCTTCATCGTTCATCGCCTCCTTCTACTTTTAGTGTGTCTTGGAAAAATACTGGTAGCATATTTAGAAAAATTAAACTAAACCTGCCCTAATGAAAAAAAAAAAGCCCATAACATTCCTTTCTCCTACATTTCCTGTTTCCTTGAGAAACGGAATAGTCAAAAATAAACAGACTGATAGGATGGCAATATTTGTCTACAAATATGCTTTTCGTGTTCTCGCTTGTGTGACTTTGATGGCATGGGAGGGGCTTGGGCTGCTGGCCAGTGTCCCACGGGACGCTCCTGGGTGATGCTCAAAATTCAGACAGCATCCTCAGTGACACTGGGCTTCTGGGAGCATCTGAGTGAACCTAAGTGCCAAGGACCTCTCTGAATCCCATGGATATGTGCAGCCACGGTGGGGCCTCAAATCCCCCAGGTTATCCATCATAATTTCCTTTGCTTGACAGCCTTGTTCCATCTCCATCTCTGGGTGGGGAAAAAAATCCCTTTTGCAAGTCAGATGATCTGGATATGGGAAATTTCTGTTCCTTAGTTAGTTCAGAAAAGAGCTAAACAATAATTGTACTACTTCAGCAACCTCATGTTTTTTTGTTTTGTTTTGTTTTGTTTTTTCTTTATTTTAGAGTCACACATGCAGTGCTTTAAAATGAATGGTAAATGTAAAATTTGTTTAAAAGTATTCTGGTTGGTATTTCATAGAACAAACTGCTTGCTTGGGGCCATAAGCAAAGGGAGATATTGCCTCTGGTTCTCTGGTTCAGGGAGAGTTTATTTGTGAAGTGTTATAGAATAAGGTCACCGAGAGCGCACAGGCTTTGAAGCCAGATGGACCTGTATTTAAATACTTCCTACCAGAGTACCCTTGGGCAAGTTTTTTAGCCCTTTGGGTCTCAGTTACTTTATCTGTAAATGGGAATAAGTATAGCAGCAATTAATGTTACCATGAAGATTTTCATTTGCATATAAAATACATGCCACATAGATCTGGATCCCAGCAGAAATTCTTTGGGGATAATTCAAACTAACATTCACTTAAAATCAATCCAGAGAAAACAAAATTACCACCTGATACAGTTATGGACACTATTTTTTGTTTGTTTGTTTGTTTTTAGGTTTTCCTTTTTCTGTTATTTATTGTAAAAATCTCCCTGAAAATTATTTATGAAATTATCATGAAATTGATGTGATGGATTGATCCCTTACAGCCAAAGTGACTCTGTGTATTTATTTTCCTGTGCAGAAATTTACTCCAAGTCTGATGATCCCAACTTGCCTGGTTTTTATCCTATAAATCTTGCAATATTTATTATTATGTAATACAGTGATACCCGACCTAACCATAGGTGGGGTGTTGGTGCCTGACTTTTTTTAAAAAATAGCTTTATTGAGATATAATTCTTATACTACAAAATTCACCTTTTTAAAGTGTATAAATCAGTGGTTTTTAATATCGTTACAGAGTTGTGAAACCATCACACTGTCTAATTTATCACCCTAAAAAGAAACCCTGTTGCATGAGCTGACATGCATTTATATCATTTGAGCCTCATGATAACCCTTGAGATCTGATAAGGGATGATACACAGAATCACAGAACTGATCAGTGGCAGGGCCAAGATTCCGTCCCAGCCCTGCCTCATCCTAGGGAAGTGAGAACAGTCACCATGTGGAGAGAGCACTATGCGGTGGACATACGCTCTTATAAAATAATAATTACCTTTGCTTTAAAAGGTTGGCCACCAAACAGCTGAAAACCCAGTTAATGTCACCCCACCAAACTAGAGCATTCCGCAAACCTCCTCTCCGTGCATCCAGGAAGGGTGGGGGTTCCTGAGATGTGCGCTCCCCCGTGGGGGAGCACAGGGTAAGAGCTGGAGCCATGGCAGCATTTCAGTGACATGAGACCTCTGCTGCAGGGTCTGCAGCTCAGGACAAGCAAGGAACTCTCCACATCTTTCATGGAGGGTAAACCTGCAAGCACCCCAACAGAGCGAGGGGCTTTGTGCCAAGAAGCTGAGGGGCCCCTTCAAGGGAGGAGTGTTTGCTACCACCTCATGCTAAAGGCCAATGTTAACTGTTTTACTGAGTGTAAACACAAGGCAGATTCTGCCACAGCCGCTGAATAGACACATCTCACTTTATCCTCACGGGAGCCCTGTCCTAGTGCTAGCATTACTCTTAATTCACAAATGAGAAAACTGAGACTGAATTCAATGACTTGCCCAAGGTCACACAGCCCAGGGTGGTCTGAGGCTTTGGGAGACTAGGTCATTGCCCCTCACACCTAATGTAGGGGAGGCCCAGGGACACAGAGGTGATGAAACGAAGACCTAGGCTCTGCCCTCAGGGGCTCCCAGGCTGGCAGGGGCAGCAGCTCCATAAATGAATGATTTCAACACATAGGTGTAAATGTTAAAGAGAACTATGAACAAAATACCAGAGAAGCAAAGAACAGTGGATGGCCATCTGCAGGTAGGGAAGGGGTATGGGTTGGAGGTGTTGTGACCAGGGGACATTTGCATTGGGCTTTGCTGGACAAGCAAGAGTTTGTGAGGCAGAGGAAACAGTGTTCCAGGCAGGAGTATGCATAAGGGAAAAGGCATAAAGGTGGGAATGTCCCTGGAGGACTCAGGAAAGATCAAGACCAACAGTGTGGGTGGAAGGTAGGTAGAGGGTGGTCCTGGGAGGGTGGGGTTGGCCAGGGCTGCACATTCCAGAAAGATCTTAAATGTGGACTTGTAAATACTCCCTCCAAATGAGGGTATACACACAGTCATTGTACTGAGTGTATGTTAGAAACGTTGGTTTGTTAAATGTATGAATTTAACCTGGACCACAAATTTGGTTATCCTGTTTTGGCATTTTTTAAACAAACCTGGAGCCTCAAACAAATAGACTCTGCAATTTTCAGAAATACATACTGAAGTATTTTCGGATGAAACTCTATAATGTCTTGGAGTTGCTTTAAAATAATTCATTGTGGGGTCGGGGTGCAGAGGTCACAAGATTGGGCATGTACTGAAGCTGGGTGTGGCTTCGTCACGCCATTCTCTTTGCTTTTGTGCAGATTTGAACATTTCCGTAATAAAAACATTTTAAGAAGGATGCTCTCTCTGAGTGTTCCTGGGGAGCCTCAGGATGTACATCCTGGGTGGGGGAGGATGAGTGATGGGGAAGGAAAGAACCCGGGGCTGAAGAGTAGACTGGAGCCAAGTTGTAAAAAGCCTCTACACTCTTCTGAGAGGTTTGGACTTAATCCCACACATGATGGGAAGCCCACTAAAGAATTAGCAGGAGAACGACAACCTCAGGTTCTCATTTGGGGAAGAATACTACTGGCTGATGTCTGGAAGATGGAGGGGGAACGTGTATATGCGTGTGTGGGGGGGGGGCTGGGGGTTCAGTTGGGGTCAGCCAGAAATTGATCTGCTTTCTCCCCTGTTCTGTCCCTGAGCTGGGCCTTGAGAGAGGACCCGAGTAAGGCAGTGGCCAAAGGAAGGGAAAGAGGGATCTCTTTGGACCCTGTACCCATAGCATGGCACTCTATTGTGATTACTTATCACAATAAGTAATTATTTATTGTGATAAGTTAATAAAGGTTGATGACTCTCTGTCTTTCTGGAAAACTCTTCACTGCAAGGTGGTATAGATAGAACACACCTATCTCCCTGCTTTATCTCCAGAGTTTGGCATGGTGCCCAGCAGTAAGTGTTGAGTGAATGAATGAAAGTATAGCACCGGGATATCCCTGATCATTAAATCTTGGATGAATGAATGAATAAATCCAACATAGTGCCTGACACAGAGTAGTCCCTCAATCAATGTCTGGGGCTTGAAATGAACTGATGTGAAATTGCAGGACATTGGGGCTCAAGAGGGGTGAGGGGGGTTCAGGTCTCCCCTTAGGGGAAAAGCAATTTCCTCGCTGCACAAGAGCTTCCAAAAAGGCAGTTGTTCGTAAACTGAAAAGGGATGGGAAAAAACAAACCAGGCACAAGGTTTGTCCATTAGTATGTCAGCCCTTGAAATTTGTTTCCATTTCTCCCTTGGCTCCTTGATGAGGGGCTTCCTCCATTTCAGATGGATGGTGGTTTTTCCCCTTCTAAAAAAAAGCTTCTGGATGCTTTTAAATTAGGCAAATGAGCAAGGGCAATGTTCATTTCTCCCCCTTTCATTTTGAAAATGTGTGGTGTGCCAAAAGACCTTTGGACGGAATGTTCAGAGGCTGCATAATAGAACAACGGAGGCTGCCAGCTCTTAAATCACTAACCAGACAGGACAACCACAGCCCCGGGACTTAGAGACCCCTGGGCCAGCACCCATGAGCTGAATCTCCAACAAGTGAAAAGGTGGCTCACAGCCCAAGGTCTCAGCAGAACAGGAAGCCCCAACCTTGAAGAGCTGGAAGTTCAGAGTGGGTCACAGCTCCTTGAGCTCACTTCTCTAAGAGTTGCTTAGTGATGGAAGAAAATTGGGGCACCCTCTGTAAAAGAGTGGACCCAACACCAGTACTTCCTTTCTGGACTTCGTTTACCCATTGGTAAAGTGGGTCTAAGCTGAAGGACTGAAAAAGAATAGAAAGGCTCTCAGGGTAGATGTCTACCTACCATCTCCTGTCTGCGGGTCCCCTCTCTATGGAGTCTGTGAGGTCTAGAGCTTTGATGTTTAAACTGTGTTTCCTGTACCGGCACAATCAGCATCACCTGGGCACTTGTTAGGAAAGTAGAATCTCGGGCCCCGCCTCAGACCTGATCAAACTCCCCACTTTAACAGGATGCCCAGGTGATCTGTGTACATGTTAAAGTTGGAGAAGCAAAAGTTATAGTTTGAGAAGTCTACCTAGCCATGTGATCTTGGCTAAGTCACTTTACTCTGGACTTTATTCATTTATGAAATGAAAGGGATTAATTTAAATGGCTTCTAGATCTGAAGTCCTATAAAGTTCAAGGCCTGCTAATAAATACCAGCTTTTGATCCCACAAAGTAGGTAAGTGTTCCATCCCTGTTCTAAAACAATGAACAAACACATGTTCTTTGGCAGTCACTGGGCTGGGCTCTGTTGGGGTGATGTGGGGGTGTAAGTGTGACCTTGTATCTTGGAGTTTCTAAGAGAGCTCTAATTGAAAATATTGTGGCCCACTATCAGCCCTTAAAGCCCAAATTTTGGTTTGGAAAATACAGTCTCCAGGAGCATTAGATACACTCCCAACCCATGGCAGACTGATTGCATTGATGGCTCCAATTAATGGCTTACCTGTGTCCATGCCCTTTAAAATGTGACTTTGCAGCTCCACCCATCATGAGGCGTTTCCTCATCCCTTGAATCTGGGCTGGCCTTGTGATTTTCTTTGGCCAAGAAAATGCAACAGAAATGATGCAAGAAAATGCAACAGAAATGATATTGTGCCAGTTTTGAGCTCAGGCCTCAAGAGGCCTTGAATGCTCCTGGTCGCTCTTGGAACCCTGCCATGACCACGTGAACGAATCTTGGTTACCCTGCTGGAAGATGAAAGACCATGTGGAGGAGAGCCCAATCCTCCCAGTCCAGGACATCCAGGATGGCCTATTGCCAGCCAAGTCCCCAGCACAGGAGACAACCCAGCCAAGATCAGCAGAGCCACCCACACAACTAGAGTTGATGAAAGACCATGAATGAGTCCAGCTGAGACCAGAAGAACCATTCAGCTGACTCACAGACTTGTGAGCAGCAATACATTCTTTTCATTTTAAACTACTGGGTTTCAGAATGATTTGTTACGCGGCATTAGCTAGCAGTACCAACTGATGTTTAAGACCGTTAAAGGTCTTAAATCTGGTTGGAAACCAATCAAGAACTTCTAAGATTGCCTCCAGTACTACAATTCTATGGTTCTTTAGAAAAAGATAATTGTATTATCCCACGAAAGAGTTCTATTTTAGTCAGGGCGCTAAAATCAAATGCCCATAAGGGATTTTGAGGGAAGAGGGACTAATGCACTGCAAAATCTTTTTTTTTTTTTTCATATGAATCATGTAAGGACTATTTTTAATTACTACAAAGAAGTCTTGTGGTTTCTGTTTGAAGGTCCTCTCAGTTTATCTTTTGTTTCTCCATTTTTTTATAGAGACATAGAAAATAAGGCATTTTCCCCTTTTCTTCTAACGATAAAGTCAACTGAAACACAGTCTCAGTGTGAGGGTACAATAGGGAATGGTGGTGACTGGGGCAAATGAGGAGCTTATGACCCATCTAGGTGGGCTGATTGTTGTCTTAAAAGACTGAGGTCCCAAAGTTGCCAGATCTTACCAGTTTTCAAGAGAATCTGGAAATCTACATTTATTTATATGAACTTACCCAACTTTTGAACTTTGACTCAACTTGTTTTAAAACCCTCCATCCTCCAAACAAAACAATTTTGCCAGCTGAAGTTGGTCAACAGAGATTCTTGGTGTGAACTGCTAATGTTGAAGGATTTGGGAGTTAAGGAAAACACAGCCAAGCAGAGCTTTTACTCCAAATCCACCCATACTCCCTTGGGCGCAGCAGGAGTCAGAGAAGCCTCCTTTTGTTATGCTCCTTATGTTAAGGGGCCTCTGTAAATGATGGGTGCACAGCTGCTCTAGAAAGGTGAGGCTGGACAGAACTGTCCAGAGGGCCAGGTAAGGCTGGGCCCTCGTTACCTTGGTCTCTTTTAGCCTCTTTCTTAGGGCCTCCTTCACCTGGGACTTCAGGATCTCTTTACCCCAGTTATTTCAGGATGGAAGCAGGAACTCATTCACACTAAGCTGAAAATGATTTTCCCCAATTGTAACTCTTGTCAGACATCTTAAAGGGAATCAATTATTTCTCTAAAAGACTTGGAGCTTTAATAGGAAAGTCTCAGCCCATGGGTAGGACACAGTGCATTCAGCGCAGTGCAGGTTTCTCAGCCTGAAGGGAGCGCTGCCTTTTCTAAATTGTCCCCAGGAGGGGGTGGTTGCCTTTTCCTTAATGCACAAAAATTCTCCTTCTGTGCTTATCTCTACTCAGGAGAGGAGGAAAGATTTATGGGGGAGGACAAAAGGGCTGGCAGGATCTACTAGGGGCCAACACTGGGCGAGCCCTGCCAGCAGGACTTTCGTGTTTATTTCCTCATTTATTCCGACTCTGCAAGTTAGGCATTATTGTGGCCATTTTGCAGATGCGGAAACTGAGGCTCGAGGAGTTTAAAAACCCAGCTAAGGCATAACCAAGCAGGTATCCCGACTCAGATCCATGTCACCATCCTGGTGCCCAGGTGAGAGCTGCCAGGTCCAGGCAAGTGGGGCTGGGGGTGGAGACAGGTAGCTGGGAGTCCTGAAGGAAGATTCACCTTCTCCTGCCCGAACTTGGCACCGCATTGCCTTTTGGGTGGTGTAAGCTCTGTAAGTACAGGCTGGAGGCAGACGGAACTGAACCCTTCAAAAAGGGCCTGTTTGCTCGCAGACTGCACAGCTGGGGTGGATTAGTCCAGCTTTGTAAATAGCTTTTGAAAATCATCAGGCTGGAAAGGGGCTATTGGTCCTGGAGAATGCAGCAGGGCCCCACCCACACTCACCAGTGTCCACTGGCCTGTCTCCCCATCCCTGGCCTCTCATTTTCATGGTCCAGCTCCATCTCCTTCTCTGGCCCTGAATCAATAAAATCTCTTTGCAGTGTTCTTCTAGCCTCCATCCCCCCCGCTCTGTGGATTGAATCGTGGACCCCAGTTTGGACATGTTCTTGGTCTTGGTCTGCATTCTGGTGGGTGTGGACCCATTATAAATAGGATCTCTTCAAGATGTTACTTCAGTTAAGGGATGGCCCCCTTGAATCAGGTTGGATTTTAATCTAGATGACTGGAGTCTTTTAGAAGCAGAGTGAAAGTCAGACGGAGAGAGAAGCCACTGGAAAAGCAAGAAGGTGGAAGTCAACAGAAGCAGAAGAGAAAGGAGAAGATGCCACCATGTGCATTGCCATGGGACAGAAAAGCCAAGGAACCCCAAAGATTGCCACCAGCCAGGAGATACCAACCCCAGCAGGAAGCCTGCCTTCCAGCCTCTGAAACCCTGAGCCAATAAATTCCTGCTGTTACGCCAAACCATTGTATGACATTTGTTTTAATAGCTGGGAAAGTAGACCACCACCTCTATCAAACTCGTGCAAACTGGAAGGAGAGGAAGAGAGGGGGAAATTCCAACTGCCTGGATTTCCTTTTGCTTCCTGCCTCATTCTGGGGGTGCCTACCTTTATTAATTTGAGGTCTGAGCTGTGAGGAAGCAGGGGTTGCATTTGGGGCTGATTAGTGAATTCCAGTGCTCCTTCATTCCTGAGGGGCAGCTGAGAGGGGTGCCCAGGGGTGGCCTCAGAGGAGGACAGCTGGATTGTGTTTTCTCACAGCCACAATTTGGTTAACATTCCAGAAAGTCAAAGCTGGGAGGCACTTACAGATCAGCACGTCCGAAAGGCTCTGACCTTGGGCTCTGTCTCTGGGCTGCAGGGGCCTGCGGACCTCCAGAAATTGGATGCAAAATTGTTCCTGTGTATGGGTGAGGAATTGACTTTTTGCAGGGAGAAGCTCTGTGGGCATCTTTTGTTTCTTCAAGGGATAGATACACTCCCCCTAAAAGTTAACAACATTGGCATTTTGTCATTTATCTTGTATTTTTTCATAAGAGGGGCAACTGAGACCCAGAGAGCAGAAGTGATGTGCTCAAAGTCAAGGCCATTGAAATGGTTGAGTCCAGGTTAGAACCCAGCATGAGGGTAGCTTAGGGTTAGAGGTTGCAGAGGTGTGTTCTTCCTGAGCACATTTTTCCCAAGCGTGGTCTTTTCAACAGTGTTTGACACAATAGGTTGACCAGATAGTTGTTAGGAATATGATTAAAGACTTCAGTGGAAGAAGTTCAAAGATAGTGAACAAGGGGGAGAAGGCAAAGGCTGTCAAAGGACAGAGGCTTTTAAATATGTTACAGACATCTGCACCAATAAATGGCAGTCCTCCCACAGCCCCAGTCTGTCTGCCCGGCCCTGCCACCAAGCCCCACTGGTCAACCCAGATGTGCCCCTCTGTGTCCCTCAAATCCAGGCATGGACAGCTCCCAATTCATTTGCTTTCCTCCTTGTCATTCACTCAGCCAATATCACTGATTTCTTAACTCCGTACTGGGGACACAGTGGGGAACAAGGCCCCTGCCTTCATGGGGGTTACTCAAACTGAGAAGACTGGTGACATCTTTATAGTAAGAAGAAGAGGACTCAGATCTGGGGAGGAGTGGCAGAACTCTGTCAGAAAAAGGCCTCTCCTTGAGTTAGGAGGTTGCCACCTATTTCCCCAAGAGAGGGTTCTGTCCGGAAGGGATGACACTAATGCTCCTTTGTTTCTGAGTCGACGTTCTTCATCTCGACAGGGTCCCCGAGGTTTTTGTGACTCCAAGGACACTGCGGCTTCCCAGCTCATAACAAATGATGCATATGAGCATGCCAGCCCTTTCTTTCTATGAGGCAATCCTCGGCGGCCCTTGCCAAGATAAACTGTTTGGCCTTCTGCCTTGCAAGCTGATCCTTGTCTGAGTCCGATTATTGCTTTTCTGAAACACAGGGACAATGACATCACTGCTCTCTCCCTGGTTTGGGGATTTGATGGTCAGCATGAAGTCAGGGTTTGGAAAGGCGCCTGCTCTTTGCCAATGCCCAGGAAGCCTGGGTGGGGGCCCTGGAGGGAAGCAAGCTTGTGGGAGAGGGGTGGGCTCTGTGAGGTCCCCAGAGGCTGGGAGGGGGTTCATTTTCTAATCCGTTGCCCACATCTGGTTCTGCCTTATTGCACACAGGAAGGGCAGCATTCGGACGAGGGCTGAGCTGATATTCAGTGGACAGACACCATCTGGCTATGCCAGTTGTTAAAATATTGGAATACTTGCATTTCCTTCGGCAATCATTTGCTGGGGTGCCTTCCTGTCACCCCAGCTTCCTTGGCCTCTCCCCTGGATCCACTCCCCAGAATTCCTACCACCCAGCACTTCCAGGGTCCTGTCCGACAGCCGTTTGATTGCTGATGCCTGTGCTGGGAAATAGTTTGGCTATTACTCCGGGAGGAGGGGCAGGGCTGGGAGGACTCTGGCTGGCTCTTTGTTGGCAGGGCACCTGTGGGGAGGTACCACCATGTGAGATGGGGCAAAGCCTGCTTCTTAGGCTCCCAGGCCTGCTAGCAAGAATCCCCTCCTGCCACTGTCACCCCATCCTTGCATAATCAGGGGTGAATACTTCCTCCATGCCAGAAGCTGGAAGGCACCTGTTCCGGTTTGCTAATGCTGCCCTTTTGCAAAACACCAGAAATGGATTGGCTTTTATAGAGGGGGTTTATTTGGTTAAACAGTCACAGTCTTAAGGCCATAAAGTGTCCAAGGTAATGCATCAACAATCGGGTACCTTCACTGGAGGATGGCCAATGGCATCCGGAAAACCTCTGTTAGCTGGGAAGGCACGTGGCTAGTGTCTGCTCCAAAGTTCTGGTTTCAAAATGGCTTTCTCCCAGGACGTTCCTCTCTAGACTGCTCCTCTTCAAAATGTCACTCTCAGTTGCTCTTAGGGTGTTTGTTCTCTCCTAGTTTTTCCAGAACAAAAGTCTGCTTTCAATGTCTGTCTTCAAAATGCCTCTGTAAGTTGCAGCTCCTCTCTCAGCTCCTTTGCATTCTTCAAAGTGTCCCTCTTAGCTGTAGCAAGCTTGCTCCTTCTGTCTGAGCTTATATAGTGCTCCAGTAAACTAATCAAGGCCCATGCTTGAATGGGCAGGGACACACTCAGTGGAAATTATCTAATCAGAGTTATCACCTACAGTTGGGTGGGTCGCATCTCCATGGAAACACTCAAAGAATTACAATCTAATCAACACTAAAACATCGCCCATACAAGACTACATCAAAGGTAATGGCGTTTCGGGGACATAATACATTCAAACTAGCACAGCACCTCAGAGAGGTTCTGGTCCAGCCCACTCACTGTACAGAGGAAAACCTGCAGCTTGGAGAGAGGAAGTGACTTGCTCAAGGTCATGTGCAAGCTGATGTCTGAACTGAGCTTTCCGACTTTCCTCTGGGTCATGATACCCAAGGCGAGCAAAGGTCTTGGCTTCAAAGACCATGAAGACATTCCAGACATTCTCCTGCCCCCTCATCGGCTGCCTTTCTGCACCCACAGTCTGTTTGCGGGAATAGCTGACATTTCTCTAGTTTGAGGGGATTTGAGAGTCCATCTCAGCAGGGTGCTATCACAACTGCAGTTTCACGTTACTCAGCAACCTGGCACATACCTAAGCAAAGGTCTCAAACTGGTGACCCAGGGGCCGAACGTGGGGGGCAGACTGATTTCACTGGTTCCCCCAATGTGGCTGAAGATTATTTCTTTTTAACTGCTAGGTTGCCAACCTTTATAAAGTGGGAGATTTCATATGGGGATTTTCTTGAATGATTTTGTTAGATCTGGCTGCCCGAGTGCCCACATTTCTGCAGAGCAAGGCCAGCACCTTTAGATGCAGCATGAACCCCAGTTTGCCACCACCTGCCCCCTTCTTCCTGGCTGGCTTTGCTCATCTGCTGGCCCCTCTAGAAATTCCAGTTTGCCGTCCCTGGTCCGGAGTCTTATTACTACATGACATTGCCTGGCCTTTCATTTCTGGGAAAAGTCATCTTTGTCTTCCTCTCCATTGTCATTCTCTCCAAGTTCAAGTCCTTTAGGGTAAGCTCAGGGCCTGAGGTTTTCTCAGGGTCAGTCGCTGGTTGACTGTTGGCTGTGATTTCTGCGGGTCCTTCCTTCTTCTCTGCCTACCTCCTCCTCAAACCATGCCTTCTCTCCAACCAGGATCCCAACTGCTAACATCCCACGCCACGACCTGCCTCCAGTCCACTGAATTCTACAGACATTTGCTGAACACCTGCGATCGCTACTTGATGGGAATTTGCTCATGAGAGAGACACATTTTCTGATTTTCAGCTTTAAGGACCTCAGTCACTTTGTGGGGAATAGACAAAGACACTGGTGTCTAAAAGTCAAGGTCAAATATGATGTGTCATATGAGGTTTCTAAAAAGACTTTTCAATCTGGAAGAGTTTTGCCATGAATTTAGAGATACCCAGTTCAAACCCCTCATATTACAAGAGAGGAAACTGAGAAGCCCCAAATGGGAAGAGGTGCTCTTAAATCCCAGGGGGCAAAGTGGGTCTCTTTCATCCTTTTATCTTGTTGAACACATGGTAGGTATTTAGTAACTGTGTATTAAAATGATTGAAATGTTGATTCCTGCCTAGAACAGACACGGTGTAATGGGTCAGTTCTGGGACACCTGGCTGGTAGGTAATCATCTCCACGCTAAAGTGTGGAACCACCTCCCCAACTTCTCTTCTCCCCTTCCCCCATGGAGTGCTCCTCTTTGGAGGAAGCCCCCAAATGGTGCTCCTTTGCACTTAAATAGACTCCTGGTCCCCATGCACCGCTCATAGGTGGCTGAGGAGTTGGGGTGCCCATGAGCTGCTTGGCTCCCCCTCTCTGCCCACCCTCCTCCCAGGCTAGTTATGTAAGCGGGCGGTGGCAGTGGGACGGCTGGCGGCTTCCTGCCCAGTGGCAGGGCCGGGCATCCGAGCTGGCACTGTTCACGTTCACCGCTCACCGCAGCATTCTGAGCATTTGGGAACACAGGAAGGGCTGCGTTGTTTAAGCTCCCTTTGTTTTCAAGGAGGGTCTGGAGCCCAGGGGAGGAGAAAAACAAAACCAGGAAAACAGATGACTTGCCTTGCAAAGACAGGGTGTACATTTGCTGCAGCTTCTGTGGGTCCAAATGCACCCCGGCCCCATATACATTTGCACACTTATACACACACACACACACACACACACACACACCCCTTTACTTACGCCGTCCGTTGGCACCCAGAGATACACACACACATTGCCAGACAGACCTCCCAGAAGCTGAGACCTCTTTCTATGCAGTCCCCGCCCAAACTTAACAACAGAAGGAAATCCACACTTGCAGGTGGGGAGATACAAACACACACACACTCAGAAATACGGAGATGCCTGTGCACAGAGATATACTCAGACATCCGGACACACCCCACAGAGCCCTCCAGACATGTAGACACACAGACACACTTGCAATCCCAAAACACCAATTCTCATAGCAAGGTTCACAGATTGAACCCACTCATGCACATGCACACACACATCCCATACACCTGCAGAAACGCAGAGGAATATTTTCTGAGGGGGTCTGGGGGGTAAGCTGGCCCCCCAGGAACCTCTGCATCTTTGAAGGAGACCCTAGCTCTCCTGCCCACGTGGTCCCCGGCCTTCCAGGGAGAGTGGGCAGGGAGATAACATTTCCGAAAGCGCCCAGGAGTGGATGGGGCGGCAAGTCCTTTCTGGGTTTCCTCTTCTCCCTGTGGTGTTTGTGTTTCTAAAAGGTTCCTCTTCGTGTCCTCATTGAATTTACAAGTTTGAATTCTTCTTTCACTAAGTAAACTGATTACGATTAAGGAGCAGTGAGGGGAGAAGGAGGGAGAGTCCCCAGGAGGCAGCAGCTGGGGCTGGTACTAGTCGTCATTTATTTCATCAGCTCTGCCTAGGGGTTTCTGTATATTTCCAAGTCACTGCAGATAAAGAGCAGCCCAAAAGAGGCTGGAGAAAAGAGTTCTGAAGAGAAGACCTTCAGGGCCCTCCACTATTCCTCTGACAACAAAATGAGAAAGGAAGACGGAAAGTCACTGAAATCTTTAGTTAGGAGCTGGGAGGTCCCCAGTTCTCCCCACTATAACTTTTGCTGTTTGCTAGGAGAGCTTCCTCTGGTGTGCTTTCAGTCTCCCTAAGTGAAACGGTCAAGTGGGGGCCTTTTCTCTGGAGGAAGAAACGCCTTCCTCCCTGAGGAGAGGCCCAGATGAGCTGTGAGCTCCTAGGGAGAGAATGAGCAGGACCCCCAAACCTGGGGAGTGCCGAGTTGCTCGGCCTGTTAGAGAAGCTGGAGCTCTCTTCTGAGAGTGATTAAGGAGCCTGGAGCCTGGGAGATAGAAGGCGGAGACCCCAGGAAACAACCCTTTCCACTGAGCTTTCCAAATGTTTGCTGAAAGCCAGTACACTCAGGAACGGCTTAGGGTTTGAGTTATGGCTTTGGGTCTATGACAGCAGAAGAGCTGCACTGGAGGGAAGAGGGAGGCTTCCCGAGCTTCCATGAATTTGCATAAATCTTCAGAGAGTTTGTGAAATGGCTGAAGGTGCAAGAAAATTATATGTAGATTTCAGAGATGGAAGGGGGGAGGCCCAGCTGACATCTGGGTAGCATGTGTACAATCATTTGCAAACTCTAAAGCAATATATAATGCAAAGAATACATTTGCTCTCCCTGTCACAATAGACACAAAACTCATCATCAAAATGCTTGTGTCAAGTTGTCGATAATTATGAGCAAAACTGGGGAAGAGGCTTAAAAGGGCTGCCTCTCGGGGCCACATCCCTGGGACAGGCAGCTCCGGCTTTCTTGGGCAGGGGTGCAATGTGGTGTGGGGGTTGGAGGGCAGGAGTCTGCTTCTTCCTCCAGTACCCACAGCCCCTAATGGCCTGGCCCCAAATACCTCCCAGTGCTTTCACTATCTTTTCTATCATCCCAGGTTTATTTAAACACTTTATAAATATTTTTTCTTTATTGTTTGCTGAAGTCACTCCCTGGGAGCGTCTGTTGCAATATTCCCGCTTGTCCAGCATCCTGGTTCAAAGTATCTTTTTGCATGATCTCCTGCAAAGCTCCCCAAATCATTATGGGGCTGCTGACCGGGAGATGGAGGCCACATCACATCGTGGGGTGCTTAGGGGCACTCGCCTCAGGAACAAATTTTAAGTAACCAAAACTCAGTAACCAAAAAATATTTTAGTGTGCTATTTTAAAAAATAAAAATTCATGCAAATCAATGCATGATGCACAAGATAGCAACATTTTAGATAAGGGCAAGATCCATCCCTGCACTTGCACAATTCTGTGTCACCTGCCTCACCCTTGTCCTTGGCCATGTCTAGATTTGAGTCTCGGCTCTGACTCTCATTAGCTGGGGCACACTTTTTTTTTTAATTAAAAAATTGATGTATAGTTTACATACAGTAAACACATGCATCTAAAGAGTACAACTCAATAAATATTTATATGTGTGTACAGCTGTGCGATCACTACTAACTCAGGATATAGAACATTTCTATTACTCCAGAAAGTTCTCTCTTAGGATATCCTTTCCTGCTTAAAACCCTTCGTCTTAGTTTGCCAGGACTGCTATGACAAATGCCATGCAACAGTTGGCTTAAACAATGGGAATTTATTGTCTAACATTCTGGAGGCTTGAAGTCCAAAGTCAAGGTGTCAGCAGCTCATGCCTTCTTCAACGGCTGTAGCCTTCCGGTGGTGGTTTTGGCAATCCATCTCTGCCTTTGTCACATGGCAGTCTGTCTCCTTCGGTCTCTTCCTGTGCATCTACTTCATGTCCAAATCTGGTCACACTGGGTTAAGGCCCACTGATTCAACCAGCCTTTTCCTCAAAGGATCTTGGCAGTTCTATTTACAAATGAGTTCATAACCACAGGTCTGGGTGTTGGGACTTGAACATGCTTTTAGGGGGATGTGATTCTATCCCTAACACCCTTCAGTGGTTTTTACTGCTGTCAGGATAAAGATCAAACCTCTTTGTCCTGTCCCCCACCACACCGGGGTGAAAAGTGTGTTTCCTACACTTCTACTGGAAGCCGAACGCAAGTGTGTTTGACCTAAACCTTCGGTCTGTCCAGCACACCACACTGCCGAGGCTCCTGAGGCCAGCCCTGGTCCTGAATTTTATGGTAACACTGATTGCAATTAATCCTAAAGCTAACGAAGCCAGAGATACTTTAAAAAGCCTTTACAGGCTGGATGATGTTCAAGGAGCCATTTTCTGCACCTGTTTTGAAATCCTCAGCTCTTTGGGCCCTTAAATCACCTGATAACGAATTATACACAGCTCCACTTTAGGCTGAAGACTGGAGATCCTAAAGTTCCTTCAAGAACAAGGAGAAAAGAATCTAAATTCACCTGGATCCAAAGAACTCACATTTCCTTAGAGCTGGAAGGACCTTTAGAAAACACCAGATGCAACCCTGGGCTGTGTCTTTCCTAAGGTCCCAGCTGTTTTTTTTGAACAGCTACTATGTGCCAGGCATTGAAGTGCTTTACATTCATTATCTCATTTAATCTGCCCACCAACCCCATGAGGTAGGCACTGTGGAGATTTCTGTTTTATAGATGAAAGCATGGAGGCCCAGAGAGGGTAAGTGATTGCCCAAGATCACACAGCTAACAAATAGCAATGACAGTTGAACCTGGGCTAGTCAGACTCCAGTTCCTCCACTCTCAGGCCTGCCTCACCCAAGTGAGTCCCTTTTACGCACCAAAGGCAGGGAATGAATGGTCTATGAAGCAAGGAATTTGCTTTTGGCTCTTAGATTTACTTCCTACAAAAACAAGTAAGATAGTGCAGGGCCAGGCTCTCGTTGCCCCTTCTGTTGGTTCACCAGGCGCCAGAGAGACGCTGCAGGCCGGCAGATATGGGCTGACCCGGACTGATAAAGGTGTTGCGACAACTCTTGGACCAGCGGCTGCGTTGCACAATGCAGGGTGCTGGAGGGCCAGTGTATGGGCACGCTCCCATATCACCCCACCCAGCCCGGAGCCCGGGGTGTTCCAGCCCTGGCTGCCAGGACATGGTGGGAGGAGGGGCTGGTGAATTTCCCCAGCACACTGCAGGCTGCAGCTTGCGGTTAGAGGAAGAGAGAGCATAAACCCCGACACAGGGTTCTGGCCCCACTGGGCGGAGTGCAGTGGTTAGAGCACTTGAACAGCCCTTGGAATCCCAGTTCTGACATTTTCTAGCTATGTGCCTTGGGCAAATTACTTCCTCTTTTAGGGTCTCATTCATCAATAAGACCGTGTTTATGAGTGTGCGGTACTTGGTAACCCCTAAATTAATGGGAAATAACAGTGTGACCTTGGGCGAGACACCTTCCCTTCCAGGGCCTTAACTTTTTCATGTGTGAACGAACCGGAATGGGCCAGACGATGGCCAAAGTTCCTTCCTGCCCTCAGAATTTATTACTGAATCTGTAGCTCTGTGTTCAAGGGTTTGGGGCAGGAAGTTCAGTGCTGGGGCAGACGCCCTCTAGGCATTCAACAGCTGTTTGGCAAATACCCTCCTTAACCTTCCCCTTCCTACTGATTTCTTAGCCTGGCTCAGGGGTTGATTATATTACTGGTAGAGAAATAAACCAAAAAGCCGGGGCATTCGCTGCTGCACTGTTTGCTTAATCTCATTTTCTATTTATGTAATGCACAGCATTAGCAGGACCCCGGGGCTGCCGTGAATGCCTTTGGCACACACACGCTGGGCAGTTATTCATCATAACGTAAAGACTCTTATCTGGCCAGCACTTGACAGTTTATACAGTGGCTGAGAGTTGGCTCTGAAGCCACAATCCTTGGGTTCTAACCCAGCTTGTTCACATGGAGGGCAGGACTTCAGGCAAACTGCCTCTCTACTCTGTCCCTCAGTTTTCCCATCTGTCAAATGGGAGGGATAGCAGTGATTGCCCTACAGGGTTGCCGAGAGGATTAGTTGATTTGATATCATGTAAAGCATGTAGTACCAGACCCATAGCGATAACTTAAAGAAGTGTAAGCTATTATTTCTACCAAGCTCATTCTCATTTCCATACTTGTTTTCTGAGTTGATGCATCCAGTGACTTAATCAGACTGGAGTGGAGCCTGAGCTAAGGAACCTGAGGCTCAGAGGGGCTGGGACATGTCTGCGGCTACAAGGTTAGTAGGTGGTAGAGCCCTGGTTTCTAACCTGGGGTGACTGAAACCACCAGGTCATTTCCCACTACTTCCCAAGGACGCCTTATCCATGGAATAATGAGGTAGTACTGGATGAAGTGTCCCCCGAAGCAATGTTGGGCCTACATGCTTGGGAATTAAGAAAAGAAGGGAAATCAGCCACCTATCTTTGAGCAGAGATAGGCCTTGGGTGTAGTGCTGGAGGGCATGAGGGCAGGACACGCATCATGGAAGGAAAGGGGAGAGGAAAAGGCATCCCAGCAGGGAACTAGCACTGGCAAAGGCTTGGCTTCCAAGAATGGAGGAAATACTTGCTAACATTTACTGAATGCTTACAAGGTACTGTTTTGAGCACTCTGCTATTAACGACTTATTAAATTCTCATAATCACCTTATAAAGTAGGGGCCAATAGTATCCCTGTTTTATGGATTAGAAAACCAAGGCACAGAAAGGTTAAGCAACTCCCATGGTGTCCGGAACCAGAGTAGTAGCAGAGTCTGGATTCAAACCCAGGAAGTTTGGCACTAGGGTCGATGTTCTTAACCACTATGCTATACCGCCCTATGCAGTTAGGAGCATGATTTTCCAAATAAATCCATAATCACAGCACCCCTTGCCACACTTTGTGGCACTGAATAAAAGTATTTATCTCTGTGTTCATGGAGGGGACAAAGACAAGGTGCATATTGGAACAGGGGCTTTCAGGCATCTTTGAAAAGGACTTTCAGCTAAGATCTAAAATGCAAAGCTGCCCACTTCACTCCCCTGCTTAATATCACTAGGCAGCTTCTCATCACCCCCAGCAATGCAAGGATTTGTAGTTCCCTCCCTACACAGATGGGTTTCACAGCTTTCTTATAACCCCCTTTTATTAATAATAATTTTTCACTATTCCCCTTTGGACCTCTTCCTCACTGGACTAACTCCTACTCATCCTTCAGGACTGTGCCCAGGCATCGCCTCCTCCCCAGGAAGCCCTCCTTGCTTCCCCCAGTCTTCCGAGGTCTTCCCTAAGTTCCTGTGGACCCTCTGCTGACCCCTGTCTTACTGCCCTGGGCAACAGTGGCATATATCGGAAGCACTCACGCATTGTTCAACCAAGTGCTCCTTCCTTCCTCCTTCCCTCTCTTACTCCTTCCTTCCTTCCATCCTCCCTCCCTCCCTCCCTCCCTCTCTTCCTTCCTTCCTTCCTCCCTCCCTCCCTCCCTCTCTTCCTTCCTTCCTCCCTCCCTTCCTTCCTTCATTCCTTCCTCTATCCCTCCTTCCTCCCTCCCTCCCTTCCTTCCTTTCCTCTTTTTAGAATCCTGTACTGAATTCATCCTACATTTGGGACTCAGTAGATGCTGGTTGAAATAAATGGTATCAAAATTTGTGGTGACTCTGATAGCAGGAGATACTTATTCATAGCTGCTGCTGGGTCAATCCACTGACTTCCTTTTCTCCATCCAATCAGGACATGTCCACAGACAGTGGGGACACATGTTCAGAACAGGAATGTCCCCAATAAATCAGAACAAATGTGTGACAGGAGATTTGAAGCTCCCTGGTGCAGTCCTGGCTTTCTGTGGCTGGTGAGTTTCCCAGCATCCTGCTCGGTGCCTGCCCCGGGCATGTCTCCACAGGTGCATGCTGGGTGCTGGGTGAGGCAGCAGGTCACCTGCCTAGAAACTCACCTGAGGGCTACCCTCTGTGAGTCTGCTCTCTAAAGCAAATGGAGGCGCTGGATCTTACCATACCCTCCAAATAAGCTGAGCACATTTCCTGATTCCCTCAAATGGAATATTACTTTCGTTTTAATTGAGTTAATGCTTTCTTTAAAAAAAAAAAAATTAAGAATGAGGAAGAAAAAAAAAAAAAAAAAGAAAAAACTTATCAGCCACTTCATTCCTTTGCTTAAAATCATCAGGTGGCTCCCCTCCCCTCCAGTAATTCAAGTGTTTGTGAACTTGAAATTCTACACGCCAATTTCCCCTCTCAAACTATTGGTGCAGAAGAAATCTGGAATTTCTGAGTATCTTTCCAATGGAAATGAACCAATGTTTCATTCCGAGGGAGCCTGCTGAGAACCCTAGAACCCTAGAAACCTGACAAGGTCTATTAGAAAGTCAAAATTATTTTGCTGAACCTGGTATTACCACTTTCCCCAGCCACAGGGAAAAAGTGAGAAGATCCCATTTAAAAGTTGCTGCTCCTGCCCCAAAGGATCATTGCTGAATGGGTCCACCATCTTGGGCTCCCCTTCTCTGCAGTGAGGTTCAGTGACGGTGAGCTTGATCTTGAGGAGGGGTCAAAGCTGAATGTTCAGAGAACTTGGCTTAGGACTACACACTGTTTTCTTTCATCTTTCTTTGCCTTGGATATCTCGAAGTCATAGGAAATGCAACAGACCCAACTCTTTCTTCCAACAGGTGTCAGGAAGTCTGGGCCCCAGGCTCATCCCTGCCACTAATTTGCTGTGTGATCCTGAACTTGTTACTCAACCTTTCTGGGCCTCAGCTCATTTATCTATAAATTGAGATAGGTGGATCAGACAGGCAGATTTCCTTTTATGTTTTTAAGTAACGGATCCTTAAAAAAAATTAAGCAGATAAAAGTGGAACTGCTTCTCACCCCCACTCCCTACCATGAGCCCTGCAGAAGTGAGCTGCATAGTTCGAGAACCACTGAACTACAAACAACAACAATAATAATATTTACTGAGCACTGTTCTATTTTACACTGAAGATTTGGGGGGCGGCAGGGGATGGAGGTAGGGTGGGGGAGTCTCTGCAGTTCTAAATCACAGCAGAGGCAGAATGCTGTGTTGTGGTTAAAAGCACAACCTCTGGAGCCAGACTGCTTAGTTTAATCCTGATGCTCCCACTTGCTGGTTGTGTGACCCTGGCAGGTGTCCAATCTCTCTGTGCCTCAGGTTCCCCATCTGCAAATTGAGGACGAGGATGGGTCCACCTTCACAGGGACGTTGTGAGGATGTAATGAGTTATTAGATATAAAGTGTTTCAAAGTGTGCCGAGTGCATAGTCTGTGCTGTGGACCTGCCAGGTATTATTATTAATTGCCACCTTTTCCCTGGGATTTCTTTTGCTACTTCTACCTTCATGGAGCAGGTTCCTTTCCTTGGATGAGGGCCGTTGTCAGAACCCATGGCTTAGCACCGTGGCTGGGCGCTTCTCTGCGTGGCCCTCGGGTGGTAAAAGTCCAATCTCCTTCCATCCAACCTTGACCTGCCTCTTCTGTCTCCCGTTCTTTCTGCCTCTCTTCTCTATAAACCATGTGCACTCCACAAACACGCACGCTCCCTTGTGCCTCTTTGCCGTTCCACCTGCTGATCCTCTGCCTGAAATGCGCCCCCCAACCCCCGCCCTTTGGTGACGACTGATAAAGTCTCCAAGTCTCAGCTGCACTCTCACCTCCTCTAGGAAACCTTCCCTGGCAGCCTCACGTTACCTGCCCTCTGCGCTCATAGGAACCCAATTATGGGCCTTGGTTACAGCATTTATCGCATGCCTCATTAGCCGCCTCCCAGCCTGGGGATAGGACAGGGCCCTTATATTGTGGCCTAGCATATAGCACAGTACCTGGTGCGAGGCAGCTGTTTAAAATTGTTTCATGAATTAATGAAGCAGTATTAGCTTCATTTAGATTAAAATCTTCTTGATGGATAACTCAGAGCTCCTAGAGCAGTGGTTTTCAATCTGTGTTCCTCGGAGCACTGGGGGGTTCCACCAAGGGGCCCTGGGGAGACCTATGGGGATGGGGCAGAGGTGGGACACCAGTCCTTAGCCTCTTGCCATCTCCATAAATATACCCATACTTGCCAGAGCACATGTATTTATCTTTGATTCAGATAACAGAGTCTCAAAGGGTGGCATGGATGGGCATGGGCTTCAAGTCCAGCTGGGGGCACCTCTCTGTCTCTTTGCAGTAATATGGGGACAAACATATTGACCTCGGGGACTGGTTGCAAGTATTAAATGTGGCTCCATGGCATCATTACATATGAGGAAAGCTTAAATAAATTATACACAAATGTCAAGAATGGTGATTAAATAACAGCTGTCAGGCATGGCTTGCCCCCTTTGTACTCATGATCCTGAGTGATGGAGCTGGTTTGTTTAGAATGAGCACTAGAAAACTTGACCCCAGTGGTACTGAAACTTGAGTGTGCTTCAGAGACCCTGGAGAGTGTGTTAAAGTGTGGATTCTGGGCCTCTTCCCAGAGGGTCTGGAGGTCCAGGAATCTGCATTTTAAACAAGCACCCTTGACCTGGCAATTCCACTCCAGGATATATGCCCAAGAGAAATGAAAACATACGTCTGTAAAAGAACTTGAACATGAAAGTTCATAGAAGCATTATCCATAATAGACAAAAGGCAGACACAACCCAAATGTCCATAGCAAAAGAATTGTTAAACAAAAAGTGGCATATCCATACAAAGGAATATTATTCAGCCATTAAATGGGATAACATACTGATACCTGCTACAATATGGATGGACATTAAAAACATTATGCTGAGGGAAAGAAGTCAGTCACAAATGACCATATGTTTTATGATTCCCTTTATATGAAATGTCCAGAATAGTAAATCCATAGAGGCAGAAAGTAGATTAGTGGTTGCTTAGGGCCAGAGAACAGGGGTGGGTGGGCAGGTGGGGATTAAGGGATGTGGAGGTTATAGCTAACGGGTAAGAGGTTTCTTTTTGAGGTGAGGAAAATGTTCCAACATTGGCTGTGGCAATGGTTGTACATGGTTGTACATATCTGTGAATATGCTTAAAAGCATTGAACTGCACACTTCAAATGTGTGAACTGCCATTATAAAAGGGCAAACAAGTGCCCTCTGAAGGTGTGGGGACCACACTTTGTAAGAAACTCTTCTCTAGTTTGCCAAGTCAAGCAGCACCAGGTTCCCAAGGGGTGCAGGCTGCCCGCCCTGCCCTTCAAAAATGGGAACCCCCATTTCCAGAGCATTTTCTGTGGAAATCCTCACTCTAGGCTCCTTGCTAAAGATTGCCTCCATTTCCCAGATGGGTAATCTGAGGCTGATAGCTGTGAAGACTCTGGAACCCCAGTCAGTGTCCTATCCAATATGCCAGTGGGTGCCCAGTGTTTTTGATCAGGTGTTGCATCAAAAATACTTGAATGTGTACCTCAATATATGACTAATTCCTTGTTTTCTTGTCTATTTAAAAATTATACTTGTATTACTGTGCTGATCCTTTGTGGATGTTACCAAAGATGCACACGATTTATATTTAAAAAGATGAACTTAAAAAAATAAAGGAAGAGGGAAACCTTCTTTGAGGGTTGAGATTTGAGCAGAGATCCAAATGAAGTTTATTTTCACACTAGGGGCTGCCTCCTCTTGCCCCACGGAGGCCTACTTAAGTCCTCTGCTGAGGGCCCAGAGACCCCCACTGAGGTAGGTCTCTAAGAATAATTAGAAGGGGGAATAGACATGCATGTGTGGGTGGGTGGAGCAAGCCCATAGAGGAAGGACAGGGGAGAGAGCTGTACCGTGGAAAAGAAGCAGAGGGGCCATGTTCAAATCCCAGCTCCAGGAGGCTACTAGCTGTGTGCCCTTGACCTCGAGCGCTGTCTTTTTATCTGTAAAATGGGGATAATACTTACCTTATAGGATTGTTCTGAGCCTAAATTGAGAGACTCAAGGAGATAGGACAGGTGATGGGAGGAAAGAAATACTAAAGGAGAGAGAGAGAGTTAGGAGACAGAGTTCAGGTCCACAAACATACATTGAGAACCTATTGTGTGCCAGAAACTACAGCAGGCAGGGGACACGGAGAGGAGTTCGATTGAGTCCCTACCTTTAGGGTGTCCAGGACAAGACGCAGAAGTAGGGAGTCTCAATACAGGGCGGAACAAACAGCCCCAGAAACTGAGAGGGGTGGGAGGAGCGGGGGGTGGGGGTGGAGTAGGAGAAGAGGAGGGAGGTGCTCCCCATCACCGGTCCCAGCAACCCCCACGGAGAAGAAAGACCCTCCCTCGGGGGCCAGGTGGCAGCTGTCAGGTGTGCGCAGCCCCCCGCCCCGGAGTTGCCCTTTCAGCAGGTCGGACTCCCTTTAACTCTCCCAAATGAACCGCTTCCAGCCCAAACAAGCCGGGAGCCAGAAGACAGACAGACACACACACACACAGACACATGCACAGGAAACAGAGCAAACCGCTGGGCAGATTATTTTTCTTTCCCTCTTGCCGCCACCACCGGAGCAATCAATGCATTCCTTTCCCTCCTAAACAAACCCGTTTGTGTATCAGAGCCTGCCAGGAAGTGAAGAACCCCCACCCCCCACCCCCTGGAATAGCACCCGCGGGCTCCCTCCTTCCATTCCCGTGGGGGCTGCACGGGGGCCTCCCGGGTTGAAGCCGGGATGGTTTCTCCTCTTTTCCTGGCTGTTCCGGAAAGTGGTGGGGGTGAAGGAGAAACTTGGCTCAGGCCTCTCTTTGGATCCAGGGAACCTCCTGCACCTGGCTCGCCCCCAGCCCTGGCTCGATCCCGGCATGAAGCAGTTAGAGGGTAGGAGATTGCTGAGAGGTAAAGCTGTGCAGAGGAGAGGAGAGATTTCCAGCTGTGGAAACCTCTCTGGAGGGGGTGGAGCCCGGAGAGGGCTCAGAGGTAAAGACGGGAGTTTTTGACAGTGACATTCTTTCCCTCAGAATATTTTTCTTAGAAAACGAAGAAAGTAAGTACAAGGGATCCCGTGTCCTCCCTAAAGCCGAGGAAGAGTTAAAAGCAAGCGAAAGGCCTAGGAATGGCAGAAAAATAGCTCCTTGGATCTTAAGCTGGGCTGCTTCAGCTATTTGCTCTAAAAGTAACACGTGCTTTCATGTCTGTTTAATGTTTGTGAGGCTGAATGATATTTCTGAATAACTGGTTTATTTTTTTCACCCTGGTTTGTGATTTCTCTCATGAGCCTCCCCCGTCCTCCACCCCACCGTGGGCCTCTAGGCTGCTGTGTGGTCGCTGCCTCAGGGTAAGGATGTGATGAGGTGACAGCCAAAGGCAGAGAGGAAGGAAGCTCTTCCTTGGCTTTTGAGCTTCAAATGCCCAAATCCTTAGGGAAACCAAAGGGACTCTTGGCACAGTAGAACATAAATTTGGGAGAAATAAGGTGAGTGAGAACAAAGCTTCCATCTCAGAGGGAAAAAAAAGAATTTCCCAGTCTGGCGTAAAGGGGAGATGTGGAGGGGAATCTGTCGAAGTAGACTCTTTTGGGTGGGGGTGAAGTGGTGGGGTGGGATGACCAGCTGGCACATGAACCCTGGGGGAGGTGTCAAATCCCAAAGAGGTTTTGAGGATTTTGGGCGTGGAGGGGACCCATGTCCTATTTCTTGGGTAGAACTACATCACTGGGGAGGCAGCAAGCCCTAGAGAAGAAATGGTTACGTGGAGTGTCTGGGTGGATGGAACCCCCAACAGAATTTCCTGTGCCTAAAGTGCTATGAAAATAGCAGAAAGATTCCCATGCATTCAGGAGGGTCACAAAAGTAAGCAGACCTGTGTTCTGAGGACCATAGGATGATAGACACCCCAATGGACACCACTTGGACCAATGGCTTTGACTGTTCCCTCCTGATACCTTGGAATGAACTTAGGCTCCCCCAAACTTAAGCACATCTCTAGGGGAAATGGGAGGGGTAACCACATTGACTGAGCTTCAGCCACACTGAGGCTTGAAATTGAAAATAAATTGAACCCTAGCAAAAACAAATTGCATTTCTTACATCTGAGTCCTCCTGGGATGGTGGACTGTGATTTTTTATTCACGTGTTGCTTAGCGTTGGCAGTTTTAATAAAGATTTGTGTCTGATTTTTAACCGTTTCTTGAGCACCTTTTTGAGCTAGATGTTTTCAGGAAAATAGATGAATAAAGATGGAGTAGGAAAGTATTATAGCAGGTACTCCAAGAGGATTGCAAATACAGTGTTATAGAAGCAAGAAGACCTTGGAGAAGGTTTCTCCAGACCTTGGGAACTATGGATGAGCTTTTGACAGGTTCAAGTGAAGGATTAAGTCACTTCTGATGGGACTGCCTTTGTGAACAGAGACCAAGAAACAGAAGAATGGTGGGAAGAATGGAGAGTTACAGCAGTAATACAGAAGCAGCAAATTACAATGTCCCCTTTTCTTCTGTGGTTCTATTTTGGAGGAGACTTATTAATGGTGGATATTTCAGGACATTCAGGACGGACATTTCAGTGAGAGTGACAGCCTGTTTGGCTTGTGGGAGAGATTTTTTGATAACAGTCTGCACAGATATTAAGATGTCATCAGGTTCACAGACAAGGGCTGATCCCCTTAAGTTTACCTGCCTTGCTTGGCTTCTGGAAACCAAGTGAATGTTGCCTGGACTTGAATCTGCTTGGTTCTGTATATCCCTGTATCTGCCAAAGGCTTGGAGACTGGTCACCGGTTTTGTGTTTCTTGGTTCTGCTTATTCTCTACATCATGAAAAAGCTGGCCTTTGCCCTTGGAAGACACCATCAAGAATGTCCCTCCCTAGTTGCTGTGAAGATCAAACCCAGGGAGTTCAGCAGGTGACAGATTGAAGGACCTCCAAGAAGGTCCATTAGTGCTCCTTTCTTGGAACCTACTGTGGGTTCCTCCTCCGTGGCTATAGGCACGTAAGGCAGGGCTAGAATTCCTGGTGGCCCCTGTGATGATTTTTGGCGACACCTTGGTATAGCATCAAATAGACTGAAGCATGTGGTGAGAAAGTTATTCGCTTCTCAATCACCTTTCTAGCCTTTGGATTCCATCAAGGAGAGTCTCAGTTTGGTACTATTGCATGTCTAATGCCTCCCCAACATTAGCAAGCCTCTACCTCTTGGAGTTTGGAGCTCATAGCAGGCAAGAGTATCCAGCAAGAATTTATTAATTTTGCTTTGTTTCTGAAACCTTTTCATGGGTCCCTTCTTTTGTTTATGTCAAGTGATAATGGTTTTCTATTTATGATGGTCACATAGAGTTTCTGTTAAATTACATTTTGTTAAGTTATAATGGAGCCAATTGAAAGACAGATCAATACTTAATTATATAAATTATAGTATAAATGGTACATAAATGTGGTACAAATTGTAGAGATTTTGATCAATGATTAAAGTTTGGGAAACTTGGACTTAAAGTTTTGGTCCTAGTGAAAACTCTGCCCTCTGAGGTTTAGTGGAAAGACATAGTATTGGTGCAAAATATCTGCATCTGAGACTTGGCTTTATAAAGCCATCTTTGGCATGTAATAGCTATATGACCCTAGGCAGGCTGATTGACCTCTTGAAGCCTTGGCTCCCCTGGTTTTAAAATGAGAATGCACTAGCATCTACTTTATGCAGTTGCTGCAAGGATTAAATGATATGATGCGTGCAAGGTGCAGGCTGAGATCAGAGCTGGGTGCACTATAAATGCTAAGTGTGAGCAATTACGATTTCTGTTGCTGTCTTATTTCCTGGGGCTGCCATAACAAAGTACCACAAACTAGGTGGCTTAAAACAACAGACATTTATTGTCTCTCAATTCTGTGGGCTGGAAGTCCAAACTCTGAGGGGGGTGGGTGGGGCACGGAATCCTTCCTTGCCTTGTCATGGCTTCTGGTGGGTCGCCAGCAATCCTAGGGCTTCAATCTCTGCCTCAGTCAGCACATGGCCTTCTCCCCTCTTTGTCTGTGTCTGTTTATCCCCTTCTAATAAGGACCCCAGTCATATCGGAGTGGGGCCCACCATAATCCACTTTGGCCTCATCTTAATAACATCTTCAAAGACCCTATTTCCAAATAAGGGCACATTCACAGGATGAGGGGGGTGGTTAAGACTTGAACATGTCTTTTTGGGGAACGTGATTCAACCCAAAACAGACATTGTTAGTAAAGCACTCTTTGAACTCTGAGGTGCCATATAACATTCTGTCACTTACACCCAGTGGGAGTTTCACCTTTGTGCTGGTTTGAATGTATTATGTCCCCCCAAACGCCATTGTCTTTGATGTAATCTTGTGTGGGCAGACGTTATCAGTGTTGATTAGATTGTAATTCTTTGAGTGTTTCTTTGGAGATGCACCCCACCCAGCTGTGAGTGATGACTGATTGGATAATTTCCATGGAGGTGTTGCTCCCCCCTTTCGGGGTGGGTCTAAGTTGATCACTGGAGCCATATAAATGAGCTGACATAACAGAAGGAATTCAGAGAAGCTACAGTCAAGGGGGACACTTTGAAGAAAGCACAGAAGCTGCAGATGAGAGCGAGTTTGAAGACGGCCGCTGAAAGCAGACTCTTGCTCTGGAGAAGCTGAGAGAGGACAAATACCCCAAGTGCAACTAAGAGTGACATTTTTGAGGAACTGCAGCCTAGAGAGGAACGTCCTGGGAGAAAGCCATTGTGAAACCAGAACTTTGGAGCAGACGCCAGCCACGTGCCTTCCCAGCTAACAGAGGTTTTCTGGACACCATTGGCCATCCTCCAGTGAAGGTACCCGATTGCTGATGTGTTACCTTGGACACTTTACGGCCTTAAGACTGTAACTGTGTAACCAAATAAACCCCCTTTTATAAAAGCCAATCCATCTCTGGTGTTTTGCATTCTGGCAGCATTAACAAACTAGAACAACCTTCTTTCCTCAGAGTGAGTTTTGATGGGCATGGAGTGGAGCCAAGGGACCCCTGGGTGCTGAGGAGAGTCAGAAATAAGGAAACAAATATTTCCTGACCATTCGTTATGGCAGATTGCATCACTGTTCCTAATTCTTAGTCCTTCTCTATCTGTAGCAGTACCTTTTGCCAGGTGACTTTGTAGAGTCTCCCTCTAGAGGATGGGTGTGCTTCTCCTGTGCCTCGATTTTGGGCTTGGCCATGTAAGTGGCTTTGGCCAATGGGACACTAGCAAATATAATGCAAACAGTGGCTTCAAATGTGTTTGCACGTTTTGGCACTGCCTTCTTGCGATAACCATGCTGAAGGCAGGCCCAGCTGGCTTGCTGGCCTACTTGGACCCAAACCTGGCTAGCCAGGCTTAGATCAGCCATCTCCCATCTGACCCGTGAAAGGAAGAATAATGATTATTTTTAAAGCTACTGAGTTTTGGGGTGGTCTGTTATGCATCATTATTGGTTGTTACTGATGATCAACAATAAATGTTGATGACCCTTCCTCTAAATCAGGAACAGAGACCTTCATAGAGCCTCTTTAATAATTCTCAAAAGTGCCCATTTACTAATGAGGAAACTGAGACTTTCAGACAGCTGACAGGCCCACAGTCATGCAGAAAAGAAATAGCAGAGCTTGGAGGCTATGCTGTGCTGTCTGACTCCGAGAACATGCTCTTTCCAATATATCACGGGTGAAGGAGGTGATGGGAGAGACGCAAGGCAATGTGACTGCTTTCACAGCTCGGCCTAAGGCCAGTCCCATCTATAGTTATCTCTGAGACCACACTGGCCAAGATCATAAATCCAGGATTGTAACATCACAGGATGATTCAGGTGGGAGGGGGCAGGACAGGGAAGCCCTGGTGTGGGCTGGTCACTTGTAAAACCTCAGTGTAAATAAGGACAGGGCAGTAACATTAGTAGACAGGGCTGGGCCACGGAATTGGGCGGTTTGGGTCAAATGATGACTTGGAGTTTATTTTGGAAAATATTTTCCCAAGTGTCTCATTAAGACTTGTGGGAATGAGAAATCGGTGGGGAAAGCCAAGAGGGAAGGCTGACGAAGTTGAGAAGGGGATCAGGATCAGCAGGGCTTGATTTCATAAAATTCAAGGGATCAGATGTTCTTGGGACAAACTCTTACTCATTCTTCAGAACTCTTCCCCACATTTCCCTGCTCTTTTGAGTTGTCGCTATCTTCTCAAAGCAGATTCAATCCCAACCCGTTATTCATTCTTCAATGATTATGATGGCAGTCAACATTTATTGAGCATTTACTAAGTGCCAGGCACTGTTTTAAGGACTTTACACTTTTATTTATCTGCCCAATCTTCCCAACAACTCTAAAATGGAAGCAAATTTTTCCATTTTACAATGCAGGAGAAAATGAAGGCACAGAGAAGTGAAATGAAAAGCCCAAGTCATGCAACTAGTAAGAGTCAGAACTGGGATTCAAATTCTTGCTCTAGGGTGTACACTCTTAATCACTATGCCATGTGCTTATTGCAGAGCATTGCAATGATTTGATTCTGTTATTAAATGAGATAGTGTTCATCAAGCACCTAGCTCATTGCCTAGCATTAGGGAGAGGTCAAAAATATTATTATAATAAGTATTGTTATAATGATATGAATTTTACTTTATCACCTTATGTTTTAGTTTCCTAGTTGCTGAAACAAATGCCATATAATGGGTTGATTTAACAGGAATTTATTGGCTCAGAGTTTCAGAGGTGAGAAGGCTTGCTTCCTTGCCAACGTTGGTATCTTCTGGCTGGCCAGCCAACTTTGGGGTTTTTTGGCTTTTCTGTCACATGGCAATACACATGGCAGTGTCTTCTCCTTTTGCTTCTTATTTCCATCAACTTTTGGCTTCTGGCTGCTCCTTGTGGTTTACTCCTTCTGTGTCCAATTTCCTTTGCTTGTAAGGACTTCAGCCATATTTGAATTGGATTAAGGCCCACCCTCATTCAGTTTGGGCACACCTTAATTAATAACATCTTCAAAGATCCTCTTCAGGGGTTAGAAGTTGAACATGCCTTTTTTGGGGACACGATTCAATCCCCGATACCTTATAACAGTTCGGTTTAGCTTCCTGGGCCGCTCAAGCAAATACCATGAAATGGGTCAGGTTAAACAATGGGAATTTATTAGCTCATGACTTTGAGGCTAAAAGAAAGTCCAAATCAAGTCATCATGAAGGTGATGCTTTCTTTCCAAAGACTGGAGTCCTGGGGCTGACTGCTTGTGGTACTTGGTCTTTAGTTTGTCATGTGGAAAGGCACATGCGGCATCTCCTGGTCTCTCCCTTCTCTTCCAGGTTCCACTGATGATCATTTTCTGGTTGTTCTCCCTGTGGCTTTCTCTCTCTTTGTCTGAATTTCACTCAACTTATAAAGGACTCCAGTAATTGAAGTGACACATCCTGATTGAGGTGGGCCATATCTTAACCGAACTAGCCTCATCAAAAGGTCCTTACAATGGGGTACATACAGCTTTAAACTACCACACAGATGCTTCCAGATTTCTCCTTAGGGAAGGCAGTCTTTGTGGGGAATGAACTTTGGTGAGTGTTTGGGATAGATGGAAGGCAAGTCTCCTGAGGACCTGAGGTCAGCTGGAGCCAAGGCCTCGTGGGTGGCAGGGGCTGTTCTGTAGACAGGGAGAAGAGATTGGTGATCTGGGTGATCTATGAGGGGATGAAGAGGAGAGAAGGGAGAGCAGGAGAAGCCAAAAATGGAGGAAGGCTTGGCATGCCATGGGATGCCTTTCTGGGACCTCACTAAGATGGTCATCGAGTCTACTCAACATGCTGTGTTTGGGGAAAGATTTTTGTTTGCAATGGAAGCAGAAGAAGTGACTGAACTTGATGTTAGGGTTGATGTGTTTTGGCATGATGACCATGGCGGAGACAGTACCCCAAAGTCCATGGGTTCAGAAGAAGACAAGACTGTCAGGGTTTAGCTAAAATCTGTGGGAGAACAAGGAATTTCCCTCAGATCCTGAAGGATCGGGGGGTTTCCCGCTGACATCTGGATTAGGTTGTCAGTATCAACATCACTATTAAAATTCCTGTCTCCCTTCATAGAGCACATGCTCCTGGGGGGCATGACCAGGATGTCTCATCATCTCAGCTTCCCCAAGGCCAGCTCAGTACTAGGAATGCTTCTTGAATGAAGGAATGAGAAAGCTTTGAAGAAGGGATTTCTCATGAGTGCTCAGACTTATGCCAACTCAGCCATTCACAACATCTCACCATGAGAAGGTGCTTCAGACACCTCAGTTCATTAGCATCTGAAGTTGTGGACCTGCTTGCCTTATTCGTCCCCTGCTCCATCCTCCCAAATGCCATCTCCATGCTCATTCCTTGGATTTGAACCAGAATGCAGCATTATATGGGCCTTGTAACTGCCATCTTCTCCTCCTGACCGGGACTGACGTAGAGCAGTGTTTCTCACCTGGAGGTAATTTTGCCCCTCCACAGACATTTGGCAATGTCTGGAGACAGTTTTCCTTGTCACAACTTGGGGGGCTGCTACTGGCATCCAAGGGTAGAGGCCAGGGACATGGCTAAACATCCCACATTGCATTGGACAGTTCTCCATAACAAAGTATTATCCAGCCCCAAACATCAATTGTGCTGAGGTTGAGAAATCTTACAGGAGAATGTATGGGTTAAGAGCAAACTTCCTGGAATTTAAGTATGTTGAGTCCAGACTCTGCCACTTACTTTTAGGCAGAGGCAATAGTTTATCTACCTTTAGGGTCTTTTAGAGGATTAAATTTGGAGTGGATGCTGGTTCTGCCCAACAATCAGCTCCTGCCTTCTCCTGACCCCTCATTCCACCCCAACACACCTCAGTGTAGAGACAAGCTAGAAAGCTAGATTCCTTCAGGGCCCAGGGACGGACTCTGTATGGGATCAGGTACCTTCAGGTCCATGTGTGACTATTTTGAGGCGAAGCCTGGAGGAGCTGGTTCTTTGACCCATGGGTCATGACTTGCTTCAGGCTTCAGTGCACCTGAATCCAAAATATGTTCACCTTTGCTGGAGGGGACTAATTACTTTGCTTTTATAGTTGTCTTCTACTCTGGGCAGTTAGTTTTGGGGCATAATATAATTGTGAATGAAAACCATTATGTTCAACAAGGAAAATGAGATTTATATAAAAATCTGGTTTTACTAAAGGAAACCTTTTTCTGGGGGAGGCAGACAGTTCTAAGAAGCAGAAGCTCAGACTTTCAGAATTTATGCTATAAAAATTTATTCCATGTTGACAGAATGTCGAAGTGGAAAGTCACATCAGAGACCATCTTTTCTAAACCCCTCATTTTAAATTTGAGAAACTGAGGCTCAGAAGGAGGGAGAAACACGATCAGGGTCACACCCTAGTTACTGGCAGGGAGGAAATTAGAACCAAGGCTCCTGACACCTTGTCTAAGTTGATTTCATCCCAACCCCCTGCCACTTGGAAAAGGGAATCCCTATCAGGTTATGTGTCAAGAAAAAGATGATTTCCCCTTAAGTTTTAAGTTCATTCTTCACACAAAACTAGAATTTGATTTTCAGAATCATTGCCTGCAATGGGTCTTTAAGTGTACTTCTTTTTTCTTCTCTCGGCCTGGACAATTTATTGAAACAATTCCCTCTGTGGGTACCTCTCTCTGTACATAAACACATTCTACCATATATGCATGCATACACATTTGTCATTCCTTCCCAGAATGACTTAATGATTTCCATGTAACCAATATGTTGCAGCTGTTTGCTGCTTTCAGGCTGAAGCACTCGGAAAATCACCAGTTATCAAGTTGCCTTCCCACCACTGCCTTTTCCCAGCCCCTGCACACTTTCTCCCCGCTTTCCTTTAAGTAACCAGGGTAAGAAAAAAGTAAGAGAAAAGGTAAGAAGGCAAAGTAATAAAAAAATGTTGAGACCCTACTTTTAACGAAATCCAGAGTCAGCTTCCCTGGGGAAGATTTTTCAGCGATTAGGCTGATAATGGATTTTCAGGGATGAGAATTTGCTGACACATGGCAGCTTCCAGTCGGGACCTGGACGAGACGAAAGTTTGGGGGTCATTTGATGGGAAGCAGGCTTTGGAGAAGCTCAGTGTGGTTGAGTGGACTTGGTCAGAAAAACTTGGGGACATAAAGATTGGGGTTCAAATTCTGACTCTGCCATTTACTAGCTTTGTGAACTTGAAAAAAATTGCTGAACTTCTCTGAGCCTCAATTTTTTTTTTCATCTACAAATAGTGCCTTTGCTCACTGGATTATTGAGGATTAGAATTGATGCTCAATAGAGGTATCGTCTCCCTCCTTGTTTCCTTTTTAACCCCTGGTTTTAATAGCAGCTCCTGGGACCCAGAGCAAGTGCCTGTATTCCCCAGGGGGTCTCCCCCCCCCCAGGTGCCTAAGATACCAAAGACAGGTCACAGCAACTAGCTAAGTCAGCAAGGAGCAGTCTGGTCCCACCAGGTTGCCTAAAGCTCGTATCATCTGTGTCATACACCCACACTCCTCCCTGCTCAACACCATTCTCTTCTCTGCTCATTTTTTTCAGCTCCTCTGCCCTGACTACTTTGTGTTCACAGTGTGAAACTGTCTTAACTCCATCCTCCTCACTCTGCTCCATTCAGTTTCTCAAAGCTTGGCTGTAGCCACATCTGATTGAAGGAAAGTCGGTCAATGGCAACCTCCTCCTAGGACTTCCAAATCCAGTTCCTTGGCTTCCCATTGAAAGCTTCCCATGATCTGGTCCCAGGCGTCCTTTCCAGCCTTATCTCCACTTGGTCCCCTTCATCTTCCCTCTGGTCCATCCGAACGGGACCACTTGTCCCATGCTTTCCCATCTCGGAGTCTTTGTCCCTTCCAGGACATTCTGGGAAGGGCCTCTCTCTAGAGAAATCCTGCTCATCAGTCAATATCTGCTGAAAGCATGCTTCCCCAGGATGCTCTTGCAAGCACTTTCCCACTCATTTAGCAGCCATTTACTGCCCAGCTGCTCTGTGCTGGGCGCAGGGTCTACCCTTGGAACTTCCCAGAACCCGTCCCTTATTCTCTCTTGACGCGTTTGCATGTTGCATTTCTTCCACTGTGTTGTCAGCTCTTCTAAGCCTCATTCATCTTCCTCTAACCTATAGGCCAAGCATAGAATGTGAAAGAAGCTCGGCCTTGGAATCACACGGACCTGTGTTCCAACCCCAGCTCTGCCACCTTGTGGGCTCCCGCTCCTCCACCCCAAAACTCAGTTGTCCACCTCATCTATGAAATGGGGTTACCATAAAACCCACCTACAGGTTGTGTAAAGATGAGAGAACACAGTATCTGGAAGTCCTCACTACATGGTAGGTGTACAAAAGGACTAGTTTACCTTCTTTAATAAATGGTTTGGAGTGGCTCTTACACTGTTGTGTACTGTTTCATGAGTATATCTCATCATCCTGCAAATTTCTTGAGAGCAGTTCTTCCAGCCCCTCTTCACCCCACCCAGCGCACACAGTGCCATCTTGAGTGAGGTACAGGACACAGGGGTTATGAGTTAGAGAGTTCCGTGTCCAATTCTGGCTCCCCCATGTACCAGCTGCTAGACCCTGGGTGAAGTCAGTCTCAGTTTCCTCAGCTGCAAATGGGGAAATCAGAGAAGCCACCTCCAGCATCGGTTTGTCTGGGGAGGAAAAGGACTGTGCTGGTTTGAATCTATAAGTCCCCCACAAAAGCCATGTTATTTAAAGCAATCTTGTGGGGCAGACTTTTAGTCTTTTAGTCTTGATTAGGGTGGACCTTTTTGATTGAGTGTTTCCATGGAGATGTGACTAACCCAACTGTGGGTGAAACCTTTGATTAAATTATTTCCAGGGAGGTGTGGACCGCACCATTCAGGGTGGGTCTTGATTAGTTCACCGGAGTACTTGAGAGAGCTCAAGAGCTGACACAGATGCTGATGCTTGGAGACGCTTGGAGATGCAGGCAGAAGGATGTTTGGAGATGCTAAGCTAAGAGATGAAACCCAGAGTTTGCCCTAGAGAAGCTAAGAGAGGACCCCCCCCAGATGCTTAGAGCGAAATGCTCTGGGAGAAAGAAGCAAGGATGCACAGGAGCTGAGAGAGAGAGGAACAAAGACAGAATACCAGAGGCATTTTGGAGAAAGCCATTTTGAAACAACTCGGGAGCAAAGGACCAGCAGACATTGGCCACCTGCCTTCCCAGTTGACAGAGGTGTTCCAGACACCATCGGCCATTCTTCAGTGACGGTTTCCTCTTGTTGATGCCTTAGTTTGGACACTTTTATGGCCTTAGCACTGTACATTTGTAACCTAATAAATCCCCTTTATAAAAGCCGGGTGTTTTGCATAATGGCAGCTCTATCAAACTGGAACAAGGACTATGACAGTAGCAAAGCAAGGAGGGGTAGGGGCATGATATCCAACTGTTAGCATTCAGAGTAAGACTTTTTTTGAGTCTGTAGCAAGACTATAGTCTTAAGCCAAAACATTTTCTAAATTAATTTTTTTGGTATTGACAGACGGGGAGCCAGGTGCCAAGGACTCCATTTCTTTTACGGGATAGTGTGGGGTGTTCCCTGCTGAGCAGGCTGAATCACGAGGCCGAATGCCCTTGGGAGGAAGACGTGACAGGGGGATTCCGTGCCAGAGAGGATGAAGAATACAGTCGGCCCTCCACCCCAGGGGTTGTGGGAGGAAGAAGGCGGGAGAAAGGAAGAAGCAGTGGGAGCAGCCAGTGAGAGCTGGAGTGCCAACACAGCCTCTGAGCCGAAGGCCCTCCCAGGGGAACGTCGTGGGGTTGAGGGTAAAGCTGGTGACATGGGAAGGGGACTTTTGCCTATTCTCTTTTGGAATTCTTGGAAGAGACCACCTCTACCTCATAGGCTCCCCGCGCCCCCACCCCCCACCCCATGCAGTGTCAGTCTTGGCCTGAGAGTCTGAATGGAAGGGAGCCAGAAGCCCCCCTGAGAGGGACTCAGAGGTTAACCTCGACCCAGGCTGGGGTGCTTGCCAAGGAAGGCTGCTGCCACCAGGGCCTAGTGACCCTTCAGCCAGGGGCCACTCACATTCAGGTTTCCCAGGCTGGAGACCAAATAAGAGCCCAGGCAGACCTCAGGGGCTTGGCAGCACCAGTAAAGGCAAGGTGGGGCTTGACCAGCAAGGGCTCCCCAGGAGCCTCGCCTGTGCCGAGAAGATAGGCCTGGCGTCACTCTCCACGGCACTCACCGGCCAAATGCCTGGGCCAGGCCAGGCCAACTGCTTCTCGGCAGCCAGCCAGACACAGCCAAAGTTCAGACCCATGGCCCCCCAGTGGAGACCGGCGAGGGCACACGATGAGGCAGGAGACCTCCACCCTCCCTCCCCTCGCCACCCTAATGCGCCAAAGTGACAGTAAGACCCTTATATATTCAGACACCATCTCAGGGAGAAAAAGCAGGGAGGGGTGGAAACTGGAAAGACTGAGCATTTACCTCTAAAAAGACCAAGTAGTCCCAAAGAGATAATTTCACCTAGCTCTGCTGGGGAGTTTGACCTCAAATAGCTGGAATCCTTAAGCTGAAAGGAGGCCATTCAACCCAGAAGGGACTGAGATGCCATCAATTGACAAGTCTAAGTTTCTCCACTGTCTGTGGGGTGAGGATGCTTATGAAATTCTGGGAAATAAAGAAACATGTTCTTTGCACAGCTGAGTGCAGGTATAAATCTGACGTCCTGATACACAGTCATTATACTCAGTGCGTAATAAATCCTCACAAATGAATGGATGCAAGCATGAAGTCATGAAAGAATGTAGGATTGGTTGAAAGACTGTTCCTTGGTTCTTGCTAAATATCTGCATTACACTTTCTTCAGGGTCTCAGCAGCAAATAAAGAAACTATATCCAATTAGAATATAAATGATGTTTGTATTAGCCAATATATAATGTTAAACAGTGGATTAACAGTGGTGTTAATTATGGATCAAACTGCATGTACAGTAGTAGATAGGGACACTTTTTGACAATCCCTTCCACATGACATCTGATTTTCAAGTTCATAACTAAATTTCCGTGTCCAATGACAGTCTCTGACCTTCAGCCACACAGCTCAATGGGGAGGTAGAAGATAGGGACCAGATTCTCCTCAGATTCTAGGTTTGTGTCAGGCCACAGGGCAGGTGTTTGGAAAGTAGGGGTTTGTACAAAGATGAGGGTGCAATTACAGTCTCCATGGGAGCTGTGGAAGGCTGCAAAGGGGACACTGAGCTGGACCTTGAAGAATGTCCATCTGATAGAGAAGGTAGGGAAGGGTTTTCCAGGTACAGGGAAAAGTATATGCAAAGGGATGGAAGCATGAGGAAACAGGGTGGGTTTAGTGATAATAATACTTAGTAATATCTGGGGTGACAGACAACCAATAATGGTGGTTATTAGCACTGATAATAATGAAGCACAGATGAGGTGCTTTATGTGAAGTAACTCATTCAATGCTGACAGTGACCTTGTGAGGTAGATACTGTTATCCCCACTGTACAAGTGAGGAAACCGGGGCCCAGAGAAGCTCCAGGTGACACAGCTAGGAAGCGATGGATGCAGGAATCAGGCCTAAGCTGAATGTCTCACTAGGGTAATCATCTTTCCCTAGCATCTCATCTAAACCTTACGATTAGGCTCTGAGGTATAACATAGACACAGAGAGGTTAGTTAACTTGCCCAAGATCACACAGCTGGGAAGTGGAGGAACTGGGGTTCTAACCCAGGGGGAATCCAGAGCACCCCCCCACACACACACTTCCTAACCACTATGCCCCCCAGCTTCCAGGTAACTGACTGTACCATATTGAAATTGCTGGTTTATGTGCAATTTCTCCCTCTAGACTTTGGGCCACTTTAGGGAAGGGACCGTATCCAATGCCACTGCATCCCCAGCATCTAGCACAGTGCCCAGCAAACAATTAATACCCCCACATATTTGCATTTTAAAGCTCTAAGAGGCAGTTCAGTGAAGCCAGCCATGGGGGCTGGAATCCCAGCTCGGCCACTTCTAGCTATGTAATCTCGGGCAAGTTCCTTCACTTCGGTGTGACTCAGTTCTGTTATCACTAAAATGGCGATGATAGTAGTTCCAACTTCGTATACGTGCATATTTTGTAAGATTTGCTAGCACTCTTACGCTCCCACCCAGGTCCCTGGTGTCTGGTTTTGGGGACAGGAGGAAATCATATAACTAAAATGATAGCTGGATCTGAAGTTTACCCCCAGCAAGTTTAGGGTTGGAGAATGCAGGAGAAATTCATAGATCTTGGATATTTGTGATGCCGGCAGATATCTGGGGTCTGGCATGATGTTGCCCTCAGAATGCTTACCAGAGGGTCCCTGGGTCACACATAGCTCTGTATTATACTTCTCTCTCCTGCTGTGCCATCTGCTACGTGAGGGTATGGTTTAGGGAAATGATGTAGGTTTTAAATTGCAGCTCTGACATTTACTAGCGGAATTATTGCAGTAAGTTCCCTAATCTCAGCTTTGTCCTCAGTGAAGTGGGGATTCTATAATAGACCCAAGGGGTGAGAATTCAGGGAAATAATCTAAGTATCAGGCATAGTCCTGGCACAGAGCAGACCCTAGACAAATGTTTGTCTCTCTTCCCTCGAAGCATAGTCTTTGCATCTTATTCATTACGGAATCTTCCACAATGCCTTGCAAAGAGCAAGTGCTTTGCACAGTGCTTGCTGAGTGGATGAAGGAAGGCTCGTCAAAGCGCCTGAGATGGATTCGAGGACATTAAAGCCAGCTGTGGGGGAGGATGGAGGAACAAGGGTGGGTGGGTGCGGTGCGGGAGGGGATCGTTCCAATTTTACTGTAGACACAGTCAAAATGAGGCAGAGGGAGAATAAAGGCAGAGCTGCAGGGAGAGTAGCAGGGGAGTCGGGCGGGGCCCAAGAGCTGAAGAGAAACCAGAGGAGGGAGGTGGGTGAGGAGGGAGTGGGGGCTCCCCGGTGGGCTGCATGGGCAGGCACAGCCTGGGGGGTTTGTTGTTCCCTCTGCAAACAGCCAGTGTGTGACTTCGCTGAACCCAAGGCTGCATGGGAGGCAAGCGTGGGCAGAGTGGGCTTGTGTTTGTGAGAGGGAGGGGCTCGTGGCAGTGGCAGCGAGGGACAGGCTGACCTGCAGGTCAGCAGCCGAGCAGCTGACATCCCTTCCATAAATCACAAAATTATACTTTTCTCATGCTTGTCAAGGGCTTTGTAATTTACAGAGCCACAGGACGACTACAGGGATTGTTCATCTGATCTGTGAGGCATCTCAGGCAGGTAGCATCATCGACAGATGTATTATCCCCATTTGATGGATGAGGTGGCGGTTCAGGGGTGTCAGGGTGACTTACCAATGAAGACACAGCAGGTCTGTGGACTAAGACAAGGTGTAATGAACATCCCCAGCGGCTAAAAAGGGGACATTGAGCTGGACCTTGAAGAATAAGCCATTGTCCATCTGAGGGAGAAGATAGGGACAGGCATTTCAGGTACGGGGAACAGCATGTGCAAAGGGACGGGAGCATGAGGAAGGATAATGTATTTGGCGATATAACAGTAATATGGCTAACATAAAATGAAAGTGTACCTTGTGCCAGGCACTGTTCAGAGAGCTTTACATGCTCAATTGATTTGCACAACAACCCAATCCAGTAGATGCTACAGTGATCCCCATTTTACAGATGAGAAAACAGAGGCATAGAGAGTTCAGTGATCTCCTTAAGGTCACAATGGTAGCAAGTGGTGGAGCTGGGACTTGAAGGCCAACAGTGTGATCTGGGTGGTAAGCGCTAGCCAGGAAGGGATGAGACATCTGGCTTGAGAGGTCGAGGGTGGACAGATGATGAGGAAACTCAAAGGTGTTTGGATTCTGTCCTGAAGGCAATGGAGAGCCACTGATGGTCTAAGCAGGGTGTGACATGCCCAGAGCCCGATGCTAGAAAGGTCAGTGTGGCACAGGCACGGGCTGAATTGGAAAGAATGAGGTCTTTGGGGTGCACTGGGGGATAGCCCGACCCCTTGTTCTTATATGTGGATCAGCTGCTCTTTCCATTTGGATAACCATTGCCCACCCTGGAGCTCAAGTCCACACGCAGTCAGGACATAGGTCAGGCTACTTCATGGACTTTTCCTGGAAGAGAAGAGCCCCTCATGGCCTTGTGACAGGATTGTGACACCTTCTGCATCACATTCTACATGCCCAGTGACTATGTGTTTCAGTTCTTTCTATATTCCTTGGATGGCCAGATTCTCTTTGCCTCTTTATTCAATGTGCTAGCTGGGATTCCTAATTTTTTCTAGGACGGGCCAGTAGTAGAGTCCTTGAAAGGCATTTCAGAAATTCTCAGTGGAAAGATCTTCCAAGTATAACTCTAGACAAATGTCTAGTTCCTCTTTCCTGTGCTGCCTTGCTTTCTTCCTCATGTAAGCATGGGGTGACCCTGGCAGGAGACCACAGTGGCAAGTCAGTAGACACATCTACCAGTGCCAGCTCCTACACTAGCTGTGTGACTTTGGGCAAGTCATTGTATACAGTAATTGAATCCATTTAATATGCATGGATTGAGCACCCATTACATGACTGACCTTCTGGTAAGATATGGTGCTGCTCTAAAGAAGTTTCTATCCAAGTCTACCTCCTTAAGGGGGACTTTCAGCCAGCTGAATGTGGACAGGGGGACTTCTTAAAAAGTGCCCCTTTAACCCTTTACCTATAACTACAATCAGAGCAGTAACTTTGCTAGACTCTGTTTCTTTTGGGCATTGCTTCCAGGCTAACCCATCTGTGTGTGATGGTGCCCCAGGAGCAGTTGAGGTGTGCAATGGAAATGACTCAACGTGCCCACAAGGTGGCGGCATTCCGGCATCTTCCCATCCAGCTGGGGATACTGGGAAACATGGGGTGGGGAGGGGCAAGACTACTTCATTTCTTGCAGGGGCTGAGAGTAGTTCCCATCTTCAGCCTCCAGGCAAGGTACTGATGTTCTGGAAAGTACTGCAGGGAGGTGGGGTGGGGTTGAGGTTGAGGATGGGTGTAGAGGCAGGAGAAAGGAGCTGAGCAAAAGAAAATGGCATCCTGCAGCTAAAATATTGCCTATTCAATCCCATAAATATTTCTGATGGCTTCCCCAAGCTCGTCCTGCTCCCAGGTCTGCACTTGATGATCTTCTCTGGGCCTTCTATCATGACACTTGCCATATTGAATCGGCATCATTGATTTACCCACCTTTCTCTTCCTTACAGCTGGGACCATGCCCATTACCTCTTGGGATCCCTGGTGCCTACACAGAATCTGGCTCCGAGTAAGGATTAAAGCTCTTTGTTGCAAGAAGGAAGTTTATTCTAAGAGGAAACTTAAAATAGACTTATTGGAGTACCATCAACATGGGGAGGGCATCTTGGACCATTAATACCCTTCTCTTCAAAGATGGGAGACTGAGCGATGCCCCCCTAATGCGAGTCGCTGGAGGAAATTACATCGACCTCTGCTCACAGATGTCCACCTTGTCCACATCAGCCAGAGCATCAAGTGGAGAAGATGGAAAATCCAGATTTGCCTGGGTCTGGTGCTTAGTGGAGAAAACTCAAGACTTTCATCTGGGTTTTTACTTCACTTCCAACCCTCACCAGGGAGGGAGGCATGAGTTTTAGTGCTAGAATTAGCATTCACTGGTTGAGACAAACAGGTTCCACCTGCTTCTCAGCCCCCTTCCATTCTGGCCCCTCCGTCCTGCTGCCTGGCACCCCCACCTTCCCCACTGGGGCTCCAGGGAATAGGAAAGCAGGCATTGCCGCTCTGAGGGGCCTGGCCTTCTTGCATGCCAGCCCCGGCCAAAGCTAGCCGGAGAACCAGTGGAGCGCCGCTCCCGGAGGAAGTGATTCAGAAACCGCGATGGGCTGGCGGCTGTCTGTGAGTCACAGCACATCAATAGGAGAATTGTCTTTGGAGGCTGAGAATACCAAACTCTTTTCTTCCCTTTCTTCCTTTTTTTCCCCTCTCTTTCCCTCCCTCTTCTTGGCGGCATTGCGCAACACCAGGGCTGCCCAGCACCATCTGTTTCTCATCATTGGCTCCAATAGCCATCTCGGAGGACTGCGGAGAAAACAACATTGAAGGGGAAAGGGACAGAGGTTATGGCAGCAGCCAAGGGAGGGCCCCTGCTCTTCCGCCACTCCAGAGTCTTATCAACACCAACATCCTCCAAAAGCAAAGGGAATGGTGGAGGATAGAATTTTGGATCCAGGAGAAAACCTTAGGGCATGTCTCTTCCAATACCTTTGCCTACAGGTGAGGAAATTGAGGCCCCAAGAGAGGATGAAAGTGGCTTGTCAAATGTCCCATGGCTAAGTTACATCTTGCATCTTGAGGCCACAACTGCATTTTCCTGGACCCCTAATCAGGAAATGTACTTTGAAAAGGATGATGTTTTTTTCCTGATGTCTTAGTCTGCCAGAGCTGTATAACAACTACCACGGGCTGGTTGGCTTAAACAACAGGAATTTCTTATCTCAGCTTTGGAGGCTAGAAGTCTAACATCAAGGCATTAGTAGGACCATGTTTCCCCTGAGGTCTGTAGGGGTCTGGTGGTGGCTTGTTGGCGTCCATAACTCAATGCCTGCCTCTATCACATGTCAGCTGTCTCCTTCTGTCTTCCTTTCCTTCCTGCTACTGCATCCAAATCTCCTCTGCTTACAGGGACTCCAGTCATGTTGGATTAAGACTGACCCTGATGTAGCTTGGCCTTACCTTAACTAATAACATCTTCAACAATCCCGTTTACAAATGAATTCATATGCACAGGACCAGGGCACATTTGTGAACATTTGTTTGTGGGGGACATCATTCAATCTGTTACTCCTGAGAAGTGAGAGATGAGAAGTCATACCAAGTTCAGTTATAAACCTATCAATTGACCCTTTCTCCTGATCTATCAGTCCAGGGAAACTGGTCTGTACAAGGTCACCTATAACATGGTTTGGAAAATCTAAAGGTCTTTTTGCTATACCCGTCTGATTGGCTGTCTGTGTAGCTTCCAGGCATCATCCCTCTGAGTATCATCCTACCTCTCTAGATTCTCCTCTTTAGTCTCCTTTGCTCTTCTGTTTGTTCTCAAACATTCAAGCTCCATAGGCTCTTCATGGTTTCAGCAAATACTAATTTGCTGATGGCTCCCCAATCTTATCCAGAGCCCATTCATCTTTTCTGAGCTACAGCTGTGTATATAAAGCTGCCTTCTCAGCACCTTCCTTGGATGCCGCAAACTGAACTCGCCATCTTCCTTCCAAAGCCCTTGGATCATTTCAAGTTTATTGCCAAGCCACTATGGGACCAGTGCAATTAGTGTTTAGCAGCACGTGCTTTGGAATCTCATAGACTTGGGCTTGACTCCCAGATATGCCATTTAACAAGCTAGGGGGCCATGGCCAAGTTACTTAACCTTCTAATTTCCCCATCTGTTAAATGGGGTCAATAAAAATACCTACTCCAAAACGTTGTCATTAAGAGGAAATGAGTTAACACAGTAGCATTAGCACAATGCCTGGCACATAGTAAATGCTCAGTAAATGCTTAGCTATTATTTTTATTGTGCCTTTCAGCACCTGCCCCACTTGAGCCACATGGAATTCTCACCATTTCTCAAAGACAACAGGCCCTTTTATGACTCCAGGCCATTCGTTTGGGTTAGGGGTCTCCTTATACCCTTCTCTGAGGCTAACTCCTACTCACCCTTCAGACACAGTCCAACTGTCATCTCCTGTAGAAGATGGAGCTAGCAGCTACTCCTCTGTTCTTGTGGAGCGCTTTGTTCATACCACTGCCATAACTTTTATTACATTGAATCCAAATTACCTACCTCTGCCGTCTCATCTCTCACTGCTTCCCCCTCTCCCTCCCGCACCCTCTGCTCCAACTGCTTACAAGAATGTGAGATAGGCACATTCTTGCATATCTGATGCCTTTTCATATGCTGCTTGTTCCTTCCTTTCTTGCCAGGGAAAATCATCCTCTAAGAAACCTAAGAGAAAAGCTTCTCGGCAGCCTGAGACTGGGTTAGGTGTCCTTTATTTGTGCCTCTATTGTACCTTCTACTACTTTCCATAATGCAACTCACTGTACTCCATTTTGATGCCCAATTACCTGTCTTCTCCATTAGACTTTACTGTGTCTTACCCATAGCAAATAGTCATTGAACCCATGCTCTGTGTCAGGCACCGTGCCTGGTACTTCACTACATGAAGGGATGAATGGGTTTTCTGTTTAAGTGTCTACTCTCCCTCTAGTCTGTGAGGTTCTTAAGGGCACACTGTAGATGAACAATGAATGAATCCCATAAGAGGAGATAAGAACTTTCATGGAAAAGATCCACTAATGGTCATGGGCTAAGCATCAGAGAATGACTTGTTCTTATGGTAATATTCAGTCCACAAACATTTAATGAGCACCTACTGTGGATTGTGAGATGTGCTAGGTACCAGCACTGTAACTGGTCGAGGTCTCTCATGGTCTAAAGGGGTAGACAGATGGAAAGCCAAGCCCTCTGGGACAGGGTGATAAGTGCTTCCTGTGCAGTCACACAGGGCCCCGTGGTCAGGAGGGCCCCATGCTTGGTTTAATGCTCTGTTTTTGCTGCCTTGAAATTTAAATACTTTTACCTTTGAAATTGTGTTTTGTAAGTGATGTGTGATGGGGCAGTGGAGCACGTATGTGAGAGAGGGAATCCATGTAATATGCATGTTCACCATTATTCCTTGCTGCCTGTTATGGACTGAATCATGTACCCAACAAAGGCACGTTGGGCTGAGCGGTCAGAATCTTGGAAGGAACATGATTGCAAAATTGGTGACAAGGAGGCCTGAGGGAGAGTTTGTGGATAGACCTTTCTGAATGAGCAAAAAACATGAAGATCTTTGTGTCCCATGTGAATACTCAGCAGAGGAGGAGTTTGATCATCAAGTGGATACGATGACATGTTCTGGGGATTCCAGTTGGTCTTTTTCTCCAGATACCCCTGCTATTGCCGAATGGGCTCATGAACAAAGTGGTCATGGTGGTAGGGATGGAGGTTATGCATGGGCTCAGCAACATGAACTTCCACTCACCAAGGCTGACCTGGCTTCGGCCACTGCTGAGTGCCCAATCTGGTAGCAGCAGAGACCCGCACTCAGTCCCCAATATGGCACCATTCCCCGAGGTGATCAGCCTTCTACCTGGTGGCAGTTGATTACATTGGACCTCTTCCATCAAGGAAGGGGCAGTATTTTTGTTCTTACTGAAAAAGACACTTATTCTGGGTACGGATATGCCTTTCCTGAACACAATGCTTCTGTCAAAACTACTATCCGTGGACTTACAGCATGCCTCATTTACCATCATAGTATTCCACACAGCATTGCTTCTGATCAAGGACCCCACTTCACAACAAATGAAATGTGGAGATGGGTGCATGCTCATGGACTTCACTGGTCTTACCGTGTTCCCCATCATTCTGAAGGAGCTGGATTGGTAGAATAGTGGAATGGCCTTTTGAAGACTCAATAGCACCCAGTGCCAACTGGGTGACAATACCTTGCAGGGCTGAGGCAATGTTCTTCAGGAAGCTGCAGATGTTCTAAATTGGCATCAAATCTTTGGTACTGTTTCTCCCATAGACAAAATGCATGGGCTCAGGAAACAAGGGGTGGAAATAGAAGTGGCTCCACTCATGATTACCCCTAGTGATCCACTAGAAAATGGTTCCTTCTTGTCCCTGTGACCTTATGCTCTGCTGGTCTAGAGGTCTTAGTTCAAAAGGAGGAGTGCTTCCATTAGGAGACACAGCTGTGCTTCCATTGAACTGGAAGTTAAGACTGTCACCTGGCCACTTGGGCTCTTCATGCCTCTTAATTAGTAGACACTGAAGGGAGTTACTGGCTGGGGTGATTGATCTGAATTATCAAAGGGGAAATAGGACTTCTACTACACACTGGAAGTAAATAAGGGTATGCCTGGAATACGGGAGATCCCTTAAGGGCACCTCTTGATACTTCCATGCCCTGTGCCATTTCGGTGGAAAACGACAACCACCTAATACAGGAATGAGGGTTTGGGTCACCTCACCAGACAAAGAGCCACGACCAGCTGAGGTACTTGCCGAGAGTAAATGGAACATGGAATGAGTAGTGGAAGAAGTTAGTGATAAATACAAGCTATGACCACATAGACAGTTGCAAAAAGGGGGACTGTAATGGTTATAAGTATTTCTTCCTTGTTTTATTATGAATCTGTTTGTATATATACATAAAGCAAATATATTTTTTCTTCCTTCTCTTATCCCTGTATCATATAACATAAGTTGTGTTAACTTTATGTTTTGGTATTTAAATTACAGGATATCAAGGATAAAAGCAAATATCACCCAAGGACCTGCATCCTCTTCTGGGGAAAAGGTTAGTGCATAGGACAGTTGAATTATGTTAAGCCAAAATATAACTACGTTATTGTCTTTCTTTAGAGATTGTTTGGTTTAAGGAGATGTATCCAGTTGACAAAGGGTGGTCTGTGATGGTTAATTTTATGTGTATCAACTTTGCTAGATCAAGGAAGCACTGGCCTGATTGTTACTGAAAAGGTATTTCATAGACGGACTTAAATCATTAGTTGATTGTATCTACAACTGACTGCATCTATGACCAACAAAGGCTATTGCCTTTTAGCAATGAGAGGAATCTCCTCATCCAAGAAGTTGGAGGCTTTAAAGTGAAAACTGAGGATTTCACCAATCAGAAAGAAGAATTTTAATCTCTACTTCAGCCAGCCAGTTTCTCCTGGGGTATTCAAAGTCACCTTAATTGAGCTTCCCCACTTGTGGCCTGCTCTGTCTGTCTAACATCTATCTATCTATCTATCTATCTATCTATCTATCTATCTATCTATCTATCTATCTATCTATTATTGCTATAGCTACTATATCTGTATCTATATCTAGCTATCCTATCGGTTCTGTTTCTATGAAAAATGCTGACCGATACAATGTCCTAATCACAAGACCTGTGAATGTAAACTCACTTGTAAATAGGATCTTTAAAGATCCTATTAGTGAGGGTGAGGCCAAACTAAGTAAGGTTGAGATTTAATCCAATATGACTAGAGTCCTCATAAGCAGAGGAAATTTGTTGGTGGTAGGAAACAGATAGGGAGAAGAGATTGAATTCAGGATTGCCAACTAGGCCCACCAAAATGCAACAGACTTCAGAGAAAACATGGTCCTACTGACACTGTGGTTTTGGACTTCTAGCCTCCAAGAGTATAAGACAATACATTCTTGCTGTTTAAGCCAACCAGCCTGTGGTACTTTGTTACAGTGGCCCCGGAGAACTGAGACACCACCTCATTCATGCACAGCCTTCTCAATGCCCCAGAAGCACAGAATCCCAATGGAACTGTGGTATGTGGGAGTTCAGGGAGACTCAAAGTGAGTGTAAGTTACATGTGTTATAGCTATGACGAAGTAAGCTAGGAACTCTGACAGCTCCTAAAAGCCATGCTTTCTTTTTGAACCAGAACTTGCTTTAAACACAGAGAGAAGGCAGTGGCATTCTAAGAAAAACAAATGACCAAGAAACTCTATCATGTTCTTTCTTATTAGCCAAAAACCTATGCTGAATAATGAAGACACAGAAGGAAAGGGAAAGATACGGCAACCCATAGTGCCTTTTTCTTTCAGTCCTTCTTTGCTCATTAGTAAGCCAAAGGTTGAGAATGTTAGTAGAATGTGTATGTATCCAGAAGTGAAATAAAAACAGTTGAATTAGTTTTGTGCTGTGTTTCCACTGTTGTGGTAAAATAGAAATACATACGCATGTATGAGCTCCAAAGTACAAATTATGCAATTTCAGTGATTCTGCATTCAAGTTAAATGCTCTAATATTTACATTTAAAACTGACATTGCACAAAAGTAAATGGCTAAATTCCTGCTAATAATTTAAAATTATTATTATTTTTTACTTAGGAAGACATTAAATAGCAAATAAAACACCATGACAAGCCGAGACTGTAGAGAAAAGGAAAAACGTTTTATATTTTAGTAATGTTCATGACACTTTTCCCTGCTCTGAGAACAAGGGCAAATTATGTAGCTGGCCCTGACTGCCAGAGACGGAAGTGTCTTTGAACTTTAGACCTGAGTACTAGGTCTGGAAAGTCCTCTCGTCAAGCAGCCCCCAGTCGCTGCCTGCCATATTGCAGGAGAAGCAGCTGGGGCCTGGAGGGGGTCTCAAGCCCACACAAGGGGCACGTGGCTGAGCAGGAATCAGACCAAGGCTTTCTGACCCCATTTCTTCCTCATCCAGCATTCTTCACAGAACGTGCGCTATTCCTTCCGTCAGGAATCCCCCCTTAAGATTTGGAAATAGGATCCTCTTTTGCAACTTAAACCATTCAATCAGTAGGTGGGGGGATGATGTGCAGAGTATTTTAAAGATGTGGAATGGCTTCCATCCCAGCCAGGGATGGAATAAATTATGATCGGGAAATGAAGTAGCCAGTGGTTTAAGTCCTCATCTTTTTCTTTGACTTAGCAGTTGTATTTCATCACTAATCTACCTTCAAGCACTTGTTTTCCTTTGTCTCTGGGATCCTATGTTCCATTTTGCCAGCTGCTCTCCCTTAGTGACCTCTGCAGTTTCCTCCCCACCTTCCTGACTGCGTAACATTGACAGATCCCAGGGTCTGTCCTTGGACCTCTTTCCTTTTTCTGTTCTTATACATTCTTTTAGCGATCTTATCTATGCTAGTGACGCTTCAAACCGTCTCTACACATGCCGATGACTCACCCTTTTATGTTTCTAGCTCCCTGAATTCCTTCTAACACACTCGACATCTCCACTGTGATGTCTACCAGGCAGCACACACTTAACATCCAAGACGGAGCCCTTGACTCCCCCCCAACCTCCAAGCTGCTCCCCACCCCAGTTAAGGGATGTTCAATCCCTCCAGTTGCTCAGGTCTAAACCTCAGCGCTGCCCTGGACCCCACCTTATCTTCCACACCTCACAACCAACTCATCAGCAAATCCTCAATGCTCTGCCTTCAGCATATGTCCAGAATCCGACCATTTCTTGCCATCACACTGCCCTCCCTTGGGCCACGTCACCATCCCCTCACCGGGATTACTGCAGTAGCCTTTCCACTAGACTCCCCACTTTGGCCCCCATCTGTTTTTTAGTTGGATCTCCTTAACCAATATGTCAGCCCATGTCACTCCTCTGTCCAAAACGTCACACTATTTCTCATCTTGCTCTGAATGATGGCCCAAACCTGGCAAAGCTGGCAAGGCCTCACAGCATCGAGCGCCAGGTGGACTCTGGGGCCTCAGCCCCCTCACCCCTCGCTCACCCTGCCCCCACCACGGGTCCTCCTTCTCCAACTCTCGGGGGCTCTCCCACCTCAGGAACTTTGTCCTTGTTGTCCCCTCCTGCTGGAATGCTGTTTCCCCAGAAGTCTGCTTGCTTCTCTCTCTGACCCCCTACAGGTGGTTTCTAAATGTCACCTTCTCAGTGAGGCCTTCGACGACTTCTCCCCCCATGCACACACCGCTATCCCTCTTTCCTGATTTTTATTCCCCATAGCACTTATCACCATAGTATTGTCCCATTGGCTTTATAAAAGAAGGAAGGAGGAAGCAAAGAAGGATGTAAAAAAAGAAAGAAGGGAGGGAGGTAGGGAGGGAGGAATTTCATGTTATCCTGGGATTTGGTTCTAAAGTATGAGAATAAGACAAAAAATACACATGATGGAAATTATCCTTGAAAATCTCTAATATTGCCTATAAAAGACAGTATAAAGCCCCATCATCCCTCGGTGTTTTCTTCAAATATTACAACAGATTTCTATTTTCTCCATTAAGAGCCAAACAAAGTAATTATTAGATTGCATTTTGGTGCCATGTTTTATGAAAAATACCTACTGTGTCTGAAAAGACTAGAATGTTCCTCAGTTAGTATGTGCTCCTGGGGGAACAACAGGTCCAAATCTCCCTTCTTGTGCTTCCTCTTGAGTATCCATGTTTGTTGTGGGGAAAGGAATGCTGTATTTCCTGCACTATTTTAATTGTTCATCTCTGTCTCTCCTCTGAGCATACTGAGTATGTGTTTGATGTGACTTTATGTATCTACTCATCCTTGTATTTCCCACACCATTAGAACATTCCTTATCATTATGCAGGTGTGTATATGATAAGAAGATACCTGTAAGGGCCCACAAGAAGCTGTTGTCAGTGGTTACTTCCAGGACATAGGACAGGTTGGGTGGAGAGGAGATTGTTTATTTTTTAGTTTATACTCCTTTGCAGTGTTTGAGCTTTATACAATGCATATTTCATTCTTTCACAATCATAAAAAGATAAAGTTTGAAAAGCAACCTCATGGGTACTTAAATATAAAGTATATGTCAAGACTCTAGTTTTTTAAAAGTAAATAATTGTTTAGATATGCTAAAAACTATGAATGTTAAATTGTTACTGTCTGTTCAATGAAAATGACAATCAGTTTTATTTTTTGCCCTCCTCTCCCCTCCCCTCCCTCCCTGCCTGCCTTCCTTCCTTCCTTCCTTCCTTCCTTCCTTCCTTCCTTCACTTGGGTTATTGTTGTTGTTGGGTACTTCAAGGAGACAGTAAGTCTCTTGCAGAACTAATGTTAAGGGACTGCCTGAGCATGAAATTAGGACTTTTTATACCTAATGCACGGGGTTAATAAAAATGCTTTAGGTAAATCTATTTGGGAACAAGTTCAGGGAAGAGGGAGGGGAAGAATGGTTTGTAACTTCACACTATCCCTGTGCTCTTCACATGGTCTGCCTCATGAAGAGTCTTAGTGTTCAGATGCTGGTTTTGATTCCATTGGATCCAGTGTGGTCCCAAGCCCATGGTGCCTTATTTCTAGGAATCACATGATTGCATGGACTCATCCTTGTATTTCCCACATCATTAGAACATTCCTGGAGCATAGTAGGTGCTTAATAAAAATAGTTAGCATTTGTTGAGCTCTTATGATTATATGCCTTTCCTGGGTTAACTGATGTAATCTCTTAAAAATTCTTTGAAGCAGATACATTAATCCATATTTTGCAGAGAAGGAAACTGAGTCATAGACAGGCTAATTTCTCTAGACTTGGAGATCTGGGATTTGAAACCAGGTTATTAGACTGTAGAACCAGTCCTTTTAACCATCACCCATTACCACCTCTAAAAGCTATGTGTCAAATGACTAAACTAAGGAAGAATGAATGACTTGCCCTCAGAACAGTTGTGTCTGGAGAGATTTCTCTGATAAAGTGGAGGTGGAAGTAATGGGGGAGGAACTGAATCATTCACACTTTACAGCTTGCCCACCCTTATGAGCTTTCAGGCATTGGGTCTACTGCAGAATTCTCAAACAGATCCAGTTGTCCCCAATCTCCAAGTGGGGCTCATTTTTCTCTCCCCAACTATGCAAACCACTTCATTATCTTGGAACAGTAAACACTGGGTGAGTGCAAAAAAGGCCGGGAGGGGTGGGTGTGCATGGGGTAGAGGAGGGATTGTAAGACCTACCCTTTCAATTTGCCAGAGTGGAGTAACCACCAGAAAGATGGCAGAACTGTTACAAGTTTAGCAATAACGCCCATGGCAGGCACATTACATACTGCAGCAGAGATTGCAAATTGTTCTCCAATATCCATCCTCCCCTCTTCCATGGTTACAGAACTACTAATTTGTAGTTACAACCATGGCTGTCCAGAGTAAAGACTATTTCCCAGCCTCTTTTACCACTGGATGAGGCCATCTGAGCATGTCTGGCAAATGAGATTAAAGTCATATGGCAGTTTCTGGGAAACGTCCTTGAGGGGGAGCTGACACATTCTTTACTTCTTCTTTATCCTTTGCTCCTTCCTGTTGGCTGAAATGCAGATGTGATAGCAGGGACGGAAACAGCCATATTGGGTCATTATGCAGGTATATTAATGTCTACATATCGCAGATAAGAAAAGTGATATTGGGATGGAGGCAACAAGCCGGAAGGAGCTTGAGTTCCTGAGGTCTTCATGAAGCAGAGCCATCATACCAGCCCCGAATTGCCTCCTCTGGACTTCAATGCATAGGGGAATTCAATTTCCACCATATTTAAGACATATTATTTTGGGTTTCTCTTACTTGTACTAACTCGTTTATGTCATTGGGGTTTCATAAGACCTGTTTTATTTCTATTTCTAACTTACTAAATGGTCCTAAGTTTTCTTTGTCCTAACCTAGAAATTGAAACTAGCTATAGCTTGTTAACAAGCATTGATTTTTATAGTAAAATATATTAAAAAAATAAACAGGAGAATAAAGATACAGGAAGTTGATGCCAAAAAAAGTCGAGAGGATGTGGTTATACAGGTGTTCTTTGTCTTTGTGTTACAAAGGGAAGAGATCTCACTTGAATTATCTTAAGCACAAAGGAGGGTATAATAGTTTGCAAAATCCAAGGGAGGGTTAAATATCTAAACTGTAGGAAGTCTGGAGATGAATCTGAGCCTCAGAAAAACTGAAAATAGGGACTCTCTATGTCTCTTAACCCTGCTTCCCTGTGATCAGCTTCAGTTTTTGTTGCTGTATACTGACTGCTTCTGTAAGGCAAGTTTCACATCTTACACCTCCAGCCACTGGGAAGGGTGACACCCTCTCTCCATTCTCATTAATACTTTCAGGGAAGAGCTCTGACTGGCTCTTGGTTCAGCTGCTCTCCCTGAAGACCGATCAGTCGTTGTCAGGAAGCCCACTGTACAGAAGAACCGATCCTGCAGAATGAGGATACTTGGGGTGGGAAATGGGAGTGGGAGACCATGAAGAGGTGGGCACAGTTTCTATAAAGGAGGAGCTGAACAGCACACCCCGTAGCTGACCACTGTGGATGTTCAGAAATGGCGAGAGCAATCATATTGCAATGAAGCAAAGTTTGGTGGGTCAGGTGGAAGTCAGGGGACCTGGTTTCTAGCCTGGTAACACAAAGCTACTTGGCACATCTCTTTCTTAGTGGGCCACAGCATCCATGTTAGTAAAGCAATGAGATTGAATTAGCGTGAATTAACTCAGTGGTATTGGAGGCATTTTTGGCTAAAGAGTTTCTTGGGGGTATGGGTTGAGAGTGCTGGAGATCCTCACTAGATATTCTTCTCATTTTCTGCACACACTCATACACAAACATACATTCTCACATATACTTACACATTCACGCACACTCATGCACACCATTAGTTGCACACACACATTCATTAGCACATTCTCTCCCACACATGTACACACACACTTCTGCTCACACACTCACACTTACAAATGCACACAAACAACTCATGCACATTCAGTCATGCACACTCATAGTTGCACACTCTCACACACACACTCAAACATTCACACTTACACATACATATACACTCACACACCCTCACACACACATGTTTGGTGAACCCTAAGCTACTTTTGTTCTCCAGAGTTTGCCAGATTGGATGACTTCAAATATGCCTTCAAAGCTCTAAATTCTATGGGTCTATATGAAATGGCAACCACCTGGGGGCTTTGAGTCCTAAATTCTAGAGAACAGGAGTAGATACAGAGAAAATTAATAACTGGAAAGTAGTTCAAACAAATGTCTATGACTCTCTACTCTCCCTTGATCTTCCTTTCCCACCTGCCATGGCAGCAACAAGGATGGGTCCTTGCACTAGTGGCAGAAGACAGAGTACAATCTGTAGACTCCTGGGCAGCTGCACTTATGAAAAAGGTTTTTAGAAACCCTATTTATAGACTGAATATATGCATAATATCTTGCCCATCTATGTAGGGACATCCTTTAAATGTATGTGGACTAGGAATAAAATTACAACATCTAATATCCTTTGGTTTATGGCTGTTTTCTCAATTAACAGTTGCTAAAGTAGAGAACTCTGATGTCTGGGGTTGTTGAGAACTTTTGATTGTCTTGGAGATGGCTGGAAATGGCTTTTCTTGGAGTTTGGGTCAGGAGTCTTCTCTCTTAGGGCAGGTGTATCTTTCCAGTTTGTCCTGCTTGGGGCAGGAACAGTCCTGCTATCCTTGGCTGGTCCCTCTGATCCCACCACAAAACACTATTCCCCTCTGCCTGGTGAGAAGACAGATTCTCCTCAACACAAAGCCATGCTGTCTTGAGCTGGCACCTTCCTGCGTGGGAACTCAAAGTGACTCTCAACGGCCCTTTCTTTCTCCTTGCGGCCTGCGAGCCGGGTAGGCGGCCAACTGGGTGGTTCCCACGTTGAGAAGCTGGGTGGGGCTCGGGGAACCCTTTGGCCTTGGTCAAGGAGCCAAACCTAGGTCCCTCCCTTGGAATTCTATATAGTGCTGAAATGGTGAGAGAAAGACAGCTTTGTGGAGAGAGTCCCCTCCCATTGGGCTGGTTGGCTGCTGACATTGATGTAGAGAGAGAAAAGTGTCCAGCTCTGTTTTATCAAGACTTGCACTTGTCTAAGCTGGGTCCCAATTCCCTTTCCAGGGCCTCATATGGTGTGTAAGTGGGAAAAGTGGACCTCCATAGAGTCTGATTGGGTTCCACTAAACATATACATACATCCACTTTTCTCCTCCAAGGAAGTAGAGTAGGATTGGCAAAACAAATGAGGTTCCTGGGATGGGAAGGATGTTCTTTGGCAAAGAGGAGATGCCATACTTTGAAAGGGTTGTGCTCTATGGGGAGCCTCTGGGGGAGATGGTGTATGGGAGGTCTCCACACTTAGGATGTTGTGCTGGAAACAGAGAGGGAGGTCATTCCCCATTGTCCTCTCCTTCAGAGAGGGGCTCAGCAGCAAGTGTCAAGGGCTTCCCACCCTGACATGGCCCAGAAGGACCCTCACTGCTTGGGCCTTGAGGCAAAGCACTGGTTTCTTTGTCACTGCACATGGATGAAGTGACCAAGTCTATCTTCCATGTTGTAGGCACAATTAACAAGAGATTTCCCATGACCTCAAAGAGCTCACCATTTGGTAGGGAAGGCTGATGAGCGAACAGGCAAATACAGTACAGCCTCATGATAGAGGAAGGATGGGGTGCTATGGAAGCTTCCAAAAGGGGAAACTCACCAGGACTTGGGAGTCAAGGACAACTTTCTGGAGGAAGTTATGTTTAAGATAAGAGGTCAAGAATGAGTGGGGATTGCTTAGATAAAGAAGAGATGGGGGAGTGTTCTAGAGAGAAGAAATTTCGCACGCAAAACTTAGGGGTGAGATAAAGATGATGAGTTCCAGGACTTCTATATGGCTGATGTTTTTATCATATGCAATTGAAGAAAGATGAGATGATGCCAGAGAAATGAGCTTGGACCTGGTCAAGCCAGGCAGTGACAAGAGCTTTTGACTTTATCCAGGGGACAAAGGGGAGCTATGGAAAAGTGCTAAGCACAAGGGTGGCATGATCAGATTTGAGCTTCAGAATGCTCACTGTGGCTTTACTATGGAAGCTGGATTTGAAGGGGATAATACTGGAGGCAGGAGGACATTGCTGACATTCAGGAAAGAGAGGGTGAGGACCTGAGCTGGCTGGTGGGAATGAGAGCTACGCAGGAGGTAGAGGCAGGTCCAGGGGCAGGCTGGGTATGGGGACCGAGGGAGAGGGAGAAGGAGGAGTCAAGAGTGATGCCAAGTATATGCCTTAGAAGAGATTCAGATTTTCCAAGCTGTGAATCTTACTCTTTAGCTCTGAGGAAGTCAGTTCTGCAGCTCCTCCTTCCCTGAGGACTGGTTCTGGAGTTGGCATCCAGAGCAGTGGTGGGGCATGTTCCAATAAGTAGTGGTCCTGACAGAAAGACTAGACTATGGCTTGCTTGTTTATCACAAGCAATGTGATAAACACTAGAATGTCTAGGCCATGAGGGTAGGGACTTGGCTTGTGTTTTTCTCTGTTGTGTCCCATAGCTAGAATAATGCCTGGCACAAGTGAGATGTACAATAAATGTTGGTTGAATGCAAAAACGATGGGAAGCAACAGAATCAAGGGATTTGCCATTCCAATTAGTGTGTTGGGTCCTTTTGATATGTCACAGAAATGTCATAAAATAGCTCTGGTTTCATAGTATTTTTTTTTATCAAAGGGTGACTAGGGTAGTGGAAATGAGCAAGATGGAGAGTAGAGACATGATGGTGTATGTGTGCACACAGAAATGCATGAAGTACATACCCTAGGTCATAAATAACTACATGCACACACAATGATAATTTGATAATTGTTTCACTGTCATCATCAGCCTCCTTATCATCACTTGCTTTGAGACCTTAATGCGTACCAGGTACCAAACTCATAGGCTCTTCCTATACATCTTCACATCAATCATCACAGCTCCCTATGGAACAGTCCTATTATGATTATGGTTTGACTCAGCAGAAACTGAGACTCAGAGATAACAAAAGTGAAGTGTCCAGCTCAGATGTGGCTGAACCAGAGATTGAGTCTTTCTGACTCGAAGGCTGCCTTCCCTCTATTCTGAACTTTCATCTCAAGTAAGAAACAAAAATGTGGTGAGACAGAGACTACGGGTAGAAAGAAAACCCTGCAATGTCTCAGGAAGCTTCCAGGTTTGTCAGAGTCCGAACTCTGATCCGGCCCCAGACCTGGCTGGGAAGTCAGCGGTAAGTGCCATTTTGTTGGTTTGCATCCTTATCATCTGCTCGAAGGTCTTGCCATGTTTTCCAGACCTGGCAAAAAAACAAGAATCCTTCCCCAAGCCCAATGCTGTCTCCTAATTAGTCTCTTCCTCAAACCACCAGCAACTCTGAGAGCTCCACTGGGAAGAGCCAGGAGCAAGTGCCTATGATGTTCTCTGCAGGTGTCACCCTTGGATTGTTTGTTGTCCAGCTGGTCTCTGTCACAGTGTTGCCTCAGACTGGGCAACACAGGCTGGTGTGTGGAGAGCTGACATCGGAGATGCGATAAACGGTGTGCTTAGTGCAACAGTGCTGCACCCAGACATTGAATTTTTCCTCTTGTGCCCAAGGGCTTCATCTACAGAGATGAGCCACTGCTTTGGGGAAAGGAGGTCACTATGGAATCCAAAGTCAAAGTCACATTTGTGACTATCAAGCTAAAAGTCTCCTAAATGAAGTGAAGGCTGACAGAGTAACTTGCCTGTTTGTGTTCTTTCTCCTCTCACTGAAGATTTGAAGAAAACCTCCCCAAGCTAGAGGTGACAGAAGGAGGTGAGAGCACATGTACAAGGCCCAAGTCAGATGGCCTGATGCCTCCTCTGCTGTAGGAGAGCCGTCAGCATCCAGAAGCTGAATCAGTATCCAGGGGTCCTGCTTATTGCTGCCCCATGAGAACACTGGTGGACTGTCCGGCAGGAAGAATTATTTGTCTCCAAGACAGTGTTGCGCTCCCATCCAAACTGGCTTTGTATGAAACGCCCCCCTGTCCAGTGGTCCAGGGCACTTATAAGCCACCAGAATAGATTCTAAGGAGGGGGTGGTGGAGGGAAAAATGGAAAGGAAAAAAGAAAGCCCCTTGCAGACTAACCTGAAAGGTATCTCAGATGACACCAGCGCGAGATCTCCCCTGAGGGCCCCTCCTCAGCCCCTGCCCCTGTTGCATCTGTCTCATCAAGACTTCCACCTTCACAGCACAGGGTAGAGAAGTTCGAGAGAAGTTTCTGGCAATGTCCACAATCCTTGCCCATCAAGGTGTGTCACAGGGAATTGAAGCCAGCAGTCTCCCCCAGGGAAGGGCTTGGGTATTTGGAAGGAGCTGGGTAAAGGTAACAGGTCCCAGACAGCTTGGCACCTGCAAGATTTATCTGGGCATTTGTCAGGGAAATGCCAGAATGTTCCAGGGAGTTTCCCTATCTGCAGAAGTCTGGAGGTGAATGGAAAGGGCCCAGTGCCAAACCAAAGTTTCAATCTAGTCTCCTTCAGTCCCACACCTATCATAATAGCTTCCATTTTTGAAAACAGCGCACATGCCAGGCCGTGTGTTAGGAGATTTACATGATCTTATTTTGTCCTTCCAACAACCATATGCAGTTGGGAATTATTCTCTCCCCTCTATACAGATGAGAAAACTAAGCTCAGAAAGTGTAAGCCATAGCTAGTGAATGATGGAACCACGATGATTCAAACTCTGTCAGTCTGGTTTCAAAGCTCTGATTCAAGTCCTTCTTGGCCATGTACCTGGTGGCAAGCACTGTGCTGGACATGGGATTCAGAGATGGATAACACTTTCCCAACCCTCAAGGAGTTTGCTGTCTAATAGATTTTTACCAGAAATTTCAACATGCCCTCCCAATAATGCCATCGCAGAGATGTAAGCACACGGGACTAAGGGCTGTGCGGAGGGGGTGATCAACTCTTTCCGGGTAATCAGGGATGCTTTTTCAGAGGTAGTGATCCTTGAAATGGATTGTGAACAAGGAGTAGGAATGTGCCAGGGGAAGAAGAGCCTTACAAATGCACTAGTGTGTAAAACATGCATACTGGTACTGGAATGTTTACCGCATCATTGTTCCTAGCCAAAGGACAGGGGGTGGGGCATGGGTGCCCATAAATAGGGGAATGGCTGGATAAATTGTGATCTAGTCACACCAAGGGATATTTTGAGATCATTAAAAGGACTGGATTAGAGTCATATTAAAATGACACGGGAAAGGGATTTCCACAAGATTTGTTGAGTGGAAAAAGCAAGAAGCGGAAAATGTTTTTTTTTGTGTGTGTGTGTATGCACACACACATCTCCATATATGCTAAATTTGAAGAATGGGCTTCCCTATGGAAGATACACCATGGTCAAAGCAAGGAGATGTAAACCAATGTCTGGGGAACTACAGAGAACTCAGTTTTGCTGTGTCCTGTGCCAGGGAGAGAGTGGAGGAGATGAGGCCATAGAGGGGGACAAGAGGTCCCCAGGAGTTGAGTGGTTGGAGTGAGGTTTTGATTAGCAATTGGATAGGCATTCAGGCATTGGCCAAGCTGGGGAGACTTGAGGCTGAGTTATAACTGGGATTTGGTGTTAGAATGATCACATTCATAAAGAGGGGGCTCTGAATTGAATTTGGCTCTAGAATGGGATATGAGGGTGGTGACGTAGGAGAAATGTCAGACAGGGGTTTCTTGCAGCCCAGTCCAGTCTAGTGCTAAGTCATCAAGGGCTCTCAGGAGTCACTTCCCCTCTCTGGGCATTTTTAATCTATTCTCAACTCTCTCAAAGGGTCAGTGTCAGATCCCACATGACACCCTAGCCACTGCCAGGCAAGGTCCTTTAACAATTAGCACAAGCAGGACAATCAGCTCTAGTAACATCTGTCACCACTGCACCACTGAAAAGGTTCTCGCGAAGATCATCAGTGTTCTTTTTCTGCTTCTTACTCCTTCCCTCAGAGACTGCCATCTTCATGAAACTTTTCATTCTTGGCTTGTGTGACAGGCAAGACATTCTCTTAGCTTTTCTTCTCCCTGGCTGGTGTCTCTTTGGGATCTTCTTTGCTGGCTCCTCCTTCTTTACCTGAAATCTAAATGCTGGCTGCCCAGGTGTGTTCTCAGCCCATTATACTCTCCTTAGAAGATCCCATCTAGTCTTTGGGGAAGAGGGCTGAAAAATGTTTCTTCTTTATTCCTCTGGTTTTCATGAGGAGGAAATTTTCCAGAATATTCAGAGCCTCTTACCCTACTCCTTCCTACACAGGTAGAGAGTGTTACTTACTTGGTGAGCTTAATCCTCTCTCCCTCTCTCTCTCAAGTCAGCTTGCCTGAAGAGATCAACATGTTCTGGTCCGTGCTCTCCATGCCCTAATGTTATAGGGGTGGGACCCCTTGTGGGGAGGCTTAAAATTACCCCAAGTACCTGTGACTGGGGTGGGGTGGGATGAGTCTACCTAACCCTGAAGTTTAGGGCCAGGAAGGCCATTGCTCTCCCACTCATAAGCCATGTTTTCCAACATCAAATAGAGCTCTAGCTATTTGTTTTAGCTCTCATGTGATTCAAAACTCAGACAGGGAAAAGAGGGTGTCATTTATTGACCCCCCTCATACCCCAATTGAGTCCTATGTGTTGATGATTCCCCAATTTTATCTCCAGGCATACTTCTCTTCTAAGCTCTAGACTTGGAGTCTAATAGGAAATTCAGATATAACATGTAAAAATGGAATTATCAGTTTACTCCAGTCAAACCTGTTTGTCCCCACGTCATTCTTATCCTGGAACATGGCACCATCATGAATCCAGTTATTTATTCCAAAGTCCTTTTTATTTCTTCCCTTTTGGTCACCTCTACATCCTCTGTCATCTGCAAGTACTATCAGTTCTACTTCCAGCATATACCTAGACGTTTCCACACTTCTACACCTCCACTGTCACAACCATGGTGTGAGGCTCCATCACCCCACACCTGAGCTTCTGCCATAGAAGCCAACTGGTCTTCCCACTTCCAGTCGTGATCCAAATCAGATCAGATCATCCCATGCTTAACGTCTTCCAGGACTGTCCATTAAAATCAAGTAACACCCAAGCTCATTACAAGGATCTTCAAAGTCCTGTGCAACATGGTCAAATTCATCTCTCTTTGCTTCGGTCACACCTTCTTTTTTGCTGTTCTAGAACTCCTCAAGGATTTGATCTTCTGCCTAAAATGTTGGCCCCTGGCTCCTTACATGACAGGTCTTTTCTCTTTCTAGAGCTCAAAATCAAAACTTAGAGAGATTTCCAGTCTCTATCCTTTCTAAAATCCCCCTACCCCAAGTTATTCTCTCTCCTAGCACCCTGTTTATTTCCTCCACAGTTTTCTTGGTGCTCTCTGAAATTACCTTGTTTGTTTGTCTACATCTTCCTTTTCCATCTCCCCTACTAGCATATAAGCTCCACGAGGGCAGGGGACTAGTGTGTTTTATTCACCATGACATTCTCAGCAGCTTGAACCCCAGAACACATAATAGGGGTTCTGGAAATAGTGTGTAATTGAATGAATGAACAAATGATCCTTGATCTCTACATCTGAAAGGTTCTTCTTCCCCTGGGAGGATGTTAGGATTAGTAATTTCTAAGCCATAGCTTCCTGTAGTTTCTTGAGTAAGCTCTCATTTTAACCCAATCCTCAGATATTCTGCCTACTTTTCTGTGGCTCCAGTTCAAATGTAACCTCCTCTGTGCAGTCTCCTTTGGTTCTTTAAGGCAGAATTATTCACTTCCTCCTCTGTGCTCCCACAGAACTTTGCTTCTGCCTGAATTCCTACAGTTGTTTTCATTCTACTTGATAGTTCGTTGCTTCTTTGTTTGTCTCCCTGACCTGACCAAAAACATCTTGGGGACAGAGGCCATGCTCTGATTTTCTCTGTATTCTCCCAGCACCTCACGTTACCTAACTCAGTGTGTCTTTCAATATACCTTGCAAAACTGGATGGAATCTGTCTGCTGCACTCTCAAAGCATTGCTTGTACAGACTGTCCAGCTGGTTTACCTGTTTTGCCCAACAAAACCTCCTTAGGTCCAGGTTGACTCCCTGTTCCTGCTCAACTTGCCAGATGGGTTTCATCCTTGATGTTCAGATTCTCTTGTTTGTGCAGAGTTGTAAATTTCAATGGCTGAGCTAGAAATCCAACTTCATTGACTATAGTCTCTTATGTTCATGACATACATTCAAAACCAGCATCAAGAATCAAAAGATTTGCAAACTCACTTTTCTCTCTCTTGATGCTCCTTCCTTATATCTAGGCTATGGCTAATATCAAAGATCCCAGTCCCAGAAAAGAAGGAGAATGACTCTTTCCTTCTCCGGAAGAAAGTTGTGAAGCTCAGCAAAACGGGGTTTTTCTTCTCTTACTCCCCACATCTTAAATTGTTAAATTCTACTCATCCTTCAGGTCTCAGCACAATGTATTCTTTTTTATGAAGTCAGCACTGTTTTAGTAATTACTTTTGTCTTGGTAATCTTAACATTTATTGAATACCCACTAAGTACCTGGACTTGCCCTAGAATGCTTTTACCTATACAATCTCTAATCTTCTTAGCAACCATGGGACACTTCTCTATTACCGTTTCTCCTATTTTTCAAATGAGAAATAAGACTCAGAAAGGCAAAGCTCCTAGACCAAGGTCACCCAGCTTGTACGTGGCTGGACAAGACTGGAACCCAGCTCTGCCCGTCTGGGAAGATTGTTCTATCCCCACCATATTAGGCCATCACAGCTGCTGAATCAATCCACCATTCTCAATGGCATATCACTTTACTCAATGAATATTTATTGGGCATCTCCTACTGCCAAACACTGTTCAGAGCACTCAGGATCCATTAGTGTAGGATGTAGTGAACAGAAGTCCCTGCCCTCATGGAGGTTATGTTCTAGGTGGGGGGTGGGGGAGATACACAAAAATGATGAACAGAATAAACAAGTTATGAAGTACTAGAGGGTAATAAGTGGCATGGAAAAAATAGCACAGTAAGGGGAATAGAGTCCTAAGTGTATGGAGTGTTGGATGCAATTTCAAATTCATTGGTCAGGGAGCCACCTTGAGATGGTGATGCTGAAGCAAAGACTCAAAAGAGGTAAGAGAGTTAGTTGTGTGGGTGTCTGGGAAAGAGTATGCGAGGCAGACAGCCAGTGCAAAGGCTCAGAGGTGGGAGCTTGCCTGGTTGGTATGAGGAATGCCAAGAAGGTTGAGAGACGTGAGGGAGGAGAAGGTATAGGAGACAATGTCACAGAAAATACAGAGCTTACAGATGGTAAAGAGCAGTGGTTCACAACTGGGGTGATTTTGCCCCCAGGGAACATTTGGCAATGCCTGGAGGCAGTTTTTGGTGGTCACAAATGGAGCATAGAAAGCTACAGGCATCCAGTGGGAGAGAGAGGACAGGGATGCTACTAAACATGCTAAAATGCTGTATTAGTTAGGGTTCTCTAAGGAAACAGAATCAACAAGAGATACCTGTAAATATAAGATTTTATAAAAGTGTTTCACCCAACTGTGGGGATGCACAAGTCCAAATTCCACAGGGCAGGCAGCGAACTGGCAACTCCAATGAAGATGTTTGATGAACTCCTCAGGAAGTGCTTCGTTGGCTAGCCAAAGATAAAAGTCTTCAGCTGATTGGATTGAATCCAGTTGACTGAATTCTCTCATTGCGGAAGACACACCTTCGTTGATGTAATCAGTCACAGCTGCAGTCAACTGACTGATGATTTAATAAACCAGCCACAAATGTCCTTGCAGTAATGGTTAGGCCAGTGCTTGCTTGACCAGACACCTGGACACCATTACCTGGCCAAGTTGACATGTGAACCTAACCATCACAAATGCATAGAACAGCTTCCCACCAATAAAGAATTAATTGGCTCCAAATATCAATGATGCTGAGGCTGAGAAACTCTGAGGTAGAACTTCATAGGATTTTGGCTTTTGTTGTAAGATGGGGCATCTTTTGAGGATCTTGAACAGAGAGAGGAGTGACATGATCTTGTTCACATTTTAAAAGGAGTCTTTGGGCTGCTTTGTTGAGAATAAACTGTGAGGAAGAGGCAAGGCAGGAGGCCTTGGGGGTTACTGCAGTAACACAGGTATGAGTGTGGTCTGGGTGTGGGTGTAGCTCATCCCTTTCATAGTGGGGAAGCTTCTAGGAAGGAAAGTAGCATTTACTGAGCATCTAGACGGTGCATGTCAGGGCCTTTCACAAACGGTGCCTCTTTAGAACAAATCTGATTTTTATTAGCCTCAGCAGTTAGCTTGATGTCTAGTGTATTGTAGGTGCTCAGTAAATAGTTGATAAATATATGGAGTGATTGGAATTGTTTAAACAGCTTGACACTCCTGAATGCAGACAAGCTTTGGGTGCAAAGAAGAGATTGTTTTCATTTCAAACCTTCTGACAGTTCGGCGGTTGTTCTGGATGATGCTATTTCCCCACCGTTAGGATAGATGCTTGGGCTGCAGGTAGACTCATGCCCTTCTAGAGGCACACAAAGAAGCTTCTTCAAGATGCCCTGGCGAACTCTTCTGTGGTTTGGTAAACATGCCCTTGGGAGATACCTCAGCGAGTCTTTCTGTTGCATATTCTCTTAAGAATATGTAACACGTGTACCTGATACCTGAAGCCAAGCAACTGCTGCCATTATCCCTGGAAGAGCCAAGCTCTTGAGAATGTCTATATTTGGGTCTTTCCTCCAATCTCAAAGGTCATTGTTTTAGTTTGCTAATGCTGCAGAATGCAAAACACCAGAGATGGATTGGCTTTTATGAAAAGGGGTTTTTTTTTGGCTATACAGTTACAGTCTTAAGGCCATAAAGTGTCCAAGGTAACACATCAGTAATCAGGTACTTTCACCGGAGAATGGCAAATGGCGTCCGGAAAACCTCTGTTAGCTGGGAAGGCTGGCGTCTGCTCCAAAGTTCTGGTTTCAAAATGGCTCTCTCCCAGGACGTTCCTCTCTAGCAAGCTTGCTCCTCTTCGAAACGTCACTCACAGCTGCACTGAGTTCCATCTCTGAGTCAGCACGTTTATATGGCTCCACTGGTCAAGGCCCACCCTCAATGTGTGGGGCCACACCTCCATGGAAATATCCCATCAGTTATCATCCACAGTTGGGTGGGGTGCATCTCCATGCAAACAACCTAATTCAAACGTTCCAACTTAATCCCCACTATTCTGTCTGCCCCACAAGATTTCATCAAAGAATATGGCTTTTTCTGGGGGACATAATACATTCAAACCAGCACAGTCATCCATACAAAAGCTGAAGTAGATGCGAGGGAATTTGTAGGAGAGCAAGAAGCTCAGTCAACAAAACCCCAGAAAGGTGACTCATAGCAAGTGGGGCTGAAAAGTGAGTCTGCCTTGTGCCAGCCAGTAATTCATGGCCATGTCTGCACCTTGGTCCTGTTCTGCCCCTGTCAGGGAGAGGACTAGTGCAGTGTTTTTGCTGATGCCCCTTTTCTACATCTTCATTACCTTCCATATTCCTATGGTGGGTGATCAGGTTGACCAAGTCTCTCCTCCTTGGAACCCTCTTCTCCCATGGCCACACATCCTTGTTCCCCTCCTCCCATTTCTCCAATGATTCTTTCTTTTGGCTCCTCTTCATTCACTCTTCTTCCTGCCAAATGTAGGGGTCCTTTAAGGCTCTGTTCTCAGCCCTTCCCTTGTCTCCCTGCCCTCCATGTATCGCTCTTCCACAGAAACTCACCTGCATCCATAGTTTCAACTCTCTCCTGTATCCAGACCAATTCTAGTTCTCTTATCAGCATTTCTCTCTGCCGGCTCCAATCTCCTATTTTCAATCCCTGGTGATTATGTTCCCCCCTTTGGCCTTCTGGGCTCTTGGATTCCATATATCTAAATTGATCTCATCACCTACTGTGGTAGGTTGAAAAATGGCCTCTCCAAGAGATAGCAACATTCCAATCCCCAGAACATGTGCCTGTTACCTTTTATGGCAAATGGGATTTGCAGGTGATTAAGTTAATGAATGGTGTTGAGAGGGGGAAATTTTTCTGGTTTATCTAGGTGGTCCCTAAATGTAATCGCAAGTGTCCTTATAAGAGGGTGGCAAGAAGGTCGAATGAAGGTAGATGTGAAGATAGATACAAGAGGTTGGAGTGATTCGAGGAAGGGATCATGAATCAAGGAGCACAGGTGGCCACCAGAAGGTGGAAAAGACAAGGAAATGAATTGTCCCCTTGAGCCTCTAGGAGGAATAAACCCTGCTGACACCTTGGCTTTAGCCCAGTGAAACTTGTTTCAGACTTCTGGCCTTCAGAATTTTAAGAGAATAAATTTATATTGTTTTAAGTCATCATATTTGTGATGACTTGTTACAGCAGCAATAAGATACTAATACATCTTCCTTCAAAACCAGCCCCTACTCCTGCTCCTACTTTGATTGATGACACCACTATTTTCCCAGGCAAGTGGCCTGGAACTATGGGATTATCATTGACTCTTTCTTTTCCATGTTCAACATCCCATTAGGCATTAAGTATGTAGAGTCTACCACCTTGTTCACCTCCAACTTATTGTCCCTTTTCCACTCCCACTGCCAACATGACCTCTAGTCCAGGCTCATATAATGCCTGATCTTCCCAATTATAGCATCACACTCCATCTTAAAAATTGCTGCCAGACTGTTCCACTAAAGTACGGCTTCAGTTATGTCACTCCATTGCTGCTCAACAGTCTTCAATGGCTCCCAACTGCCTACTGAATAAGGTGAATCTAGAAAAAAATTTGTCTTTCCAGCCTTATCTTCCATTTATCTTCTACATATCATATATTTCAGTCAAGCTGGACTACTCACCATTTCCTGAATATTTTCATGCTTTCTGTCCCCTCCCTCCCCCAGCCTTTACTTATACCATTTCTTCTGCCAAGAATGCCCTTCTCCACTTTTCCCTCATGGTCTAGAATTACATGAGCAAGGAAGATGTCTTTCCCCAGATTAATCATTTCAGACTTCGGGGGAGTTCTTAGGATTTCTCATTATTGAGGCCCTCATTGAATGACAGATGGATGCAGATGTCTCAAAATCATTGTGTTTCACTATTTTATGGTTTTTTGGGTCTGTTGTTATTCATCCCCCCTTCCCTACTCCATGTGATCTTAATGAAGAACCACGCACCCTGGCCAATCAGTTTTGCATCCCTCTGGGCACAAGGATTGATCCAGTGATGAGTGCATGACCCAAGAAGAGACAGTCAGAGTTCTTCTGTGAAATGTTGAAATGTGGCTGTCAGGAGGGTGGGTCTCACTGTCTTTTGAATCCAATTGGGCCTGGAAGAGATCTTCTTGCCTGCCACATAACATGAGCAGGGACAAGCAAAGCAGAGAGGGGAGAGAGTGACAGAGCCCAGATGACATCATTTTAGACCTCGAAGTCAGCTGTGCCCTAGACCTTGGAGATACAGGAGCCAATGAATTTCCTTTTTCTCTTAACTACTTGGAGTTGGGTTTTCTGTTGTTTTCAGTTGAAAGAGTTTATTAATTCAGCTGCTTCCCACCATCACCACGCTCTTTTCAGAAAGAGTACCCACATCATCATCAAATATCACCATTAAGCCTAACTCCTTGCAGCATATGGCATTTTACAAAATATTTCCTGCATGTTGAGCCACTGAATTATGATTTCGGCCTCTGAATTCTGAATCCTCAAAGAGACCTTACATTTGGTAAAATGCTTTGGGCATTTTTTGCATTTACTGCTATTTATTTAACTCATGTTGTTACATATAAATGAAAAAGGGTAGAGTTCGTTATGCAACAAAGAGAGAGAAAGAGAGCTCTAAGCCAGAAGCCAGAAAATCTGGGTTCAAGTTCCAACTCTTCCAATTACTAGCTGTGTGACCGTGAACAAGTTACCCGATTTCTCTGAGCCTCAGTTTCTCTATCTGTGCAACAGGCACGTGCTCCTTCCTGCCCTACCAACTTCTCAAAATCGTTAGGAGGTAGAAATGAGATTACTTATGTGAAAGTATGTTATAGAAAGCAGGGGTTGGCAAACTATGGCCCATGGAACAAATCTGGTCCCCTGCCTGTTTCTGTAAATATAGTGCAGCTTTGTTGGAACATAGTTATTCCCCTTCATTTATTATTATATTGTCTACAGATGCTTTTGCCCTAAAATGGCAAAGTATAGTAGTTGCAACAGAGCTAATATGGCCTGAGAAGCTGAAAATGTTACTATCTGACCCTGTAGAGAAGTTTGCTAACCCTTGCTCTAAATTGCTCTATGAAAGCAAATCATAGTTGCCATTGACAACAGGGTTTTCTCATGTGCTCCCTGTTCCTCCACCAGGAAAGCTCTTTATGGATGAGGACAAAGTCTTTTACTTTTTGTGTACCCTCCCTTGCTACCCTCTCCTCCCCACCCAGTGCTTAGCACAATACCTTCTAGAACAGTCATTGAGGCCCATCACTGTCCAGGATTTTTCTAAAGTGACAATATCCAAATTGGCAGTGTGTCATGGAAGATAAATGATAAAAATGGGAAAAACCTTCTGGAGGGCACTATGACAACTCTTTTCAAAAACCTTAAAAATGCACCATTCCCCTCTTCCCTATCATCCTATTCCTAAGAAGCTGTCTTAGGAAACAATCAGGTGGAGATGCCTCCATACATTTAAGAACTGATGGTGGAATAATTACATAAATTATGGTAATCCTGAATATTGTACAGTCATTCAAAATCTCTTTTTCAAAGATTCTTTAATAGCATGGGAAAATGTCCCTGAAAAAAGTGTTAGCGAAAAAAGCAGGGTAAAGAAACATTATGTAAATACAATATGACACCAATTTTATAAAACAGAGCCAGCAGGAAACACACTCAAATATAATGGTGCTTTTCTCCGTGTAGTAGAATCACAAGAGGATTTTATATTGTTCATTTCATTTTTCTTTTTTAATCAGAAAAGAAATAATTTGCCAAATAATTGTTTGCTGGATAAGCTTGAGAGATGCTCTGAGTTACCCTGTTATCATAATCTCAAAAAAGGTGCTAAAGTCAGTGGGGGTCAGTTAGAGTGTGTGCACGAGTGGAAGGAGTTGGTGGGCACCAGACGAGATGGAGACCCTGGGCCCTCCAAAGCAGCAGCTGCTACTCAACTCCGGCTGACAGCTGTCATTTGGGGCTCTGACTTAGACCCAGTGTTGCAGATCTGCTTTTTTCATAAAAGGCCATTGTTCTAGTTTGCTAATGCTGTGGAATGCAAAACACCAGAGATGGATTGGCTTTTATAAAAAGGAGGTTTATTTGGCTACACAGTTACAGTCTTAAGGCTATAAAGTGTCCAAGGTAACACATCAGTAATCGGGTTCCTTCACTGGAGGATGGCCAATGGCGTCCGGAAAACCTCTGTTAGCTGGGAAGGCATGTGGCTGGCGTCTGCTCCAAAGTTCTGGTTTCAAAATGGCTTTCTCCCAGGATGTTCCTCTCTAGCAAGCTTGCTCCTCTTCAAAACGTCACTCACAGCTGCACTGAGTTCCTTCTCTTTGAGTGAGCTCATTTATATGGCTCCACTGATCAAGGCCCACCCTGAATGGGTGGGGCCATGCCTCCATGGAAATATCTCATCAGAGTCATCACCCACAGCTGGGTGAGGCACATTCCAAGCAAATCTAATCAGCACCAAAACGTATGCCCCACAAGATTGCATCAAAGATAATGGCATTTGGGGGACACAATACATTCAAACTGGTACAGCCATACATCTAGATTGTGATGGGAATTTACCAATTATTAAACTCTGTGTGGGTCAAATGAGACATACCTGTGGCCTAAATCCAGCCTCCAAGCTACCGATTTGAAACGCCTTCTCTAGACCCGTGCGACGTTAGGGTTAGAAGGACAGTTGAAGAAAAGCTCGTCAAACTGCTCCACTGGAATGGCTTTGAAATGACTTATCCAGGGTCACACAGCTAAATTTCAGCAGAGTCAGGACTAGAGCGTAGTAATTCTGAGTCTCAGACCAGGACTGCTTTTAGCCGTGCCTTTACTGATCTGGCCGTTATCCCCACCACACCTGCTCTCCTCCTGTGTTCCCCTTCTCAGGGAACTGGCACCAGCCTCCTTCCAGATGCCGGGGCCAGAAGTCTGGGGGCTATCCTTGGCACCGATCAAGCACAAAGTCCCATTAAGTCTACCTCTTAGATACATGGCACATCCATCCTGTTTCTTGCCCTTTTTCCTTCTCTCTCACCTGTCCACTGCAGTATCTTCTAACTTCTCTCTAGATCATGCCACTCCTCTGCTTAAAACCTTTCCCTGGCTTCCAGTGCTTACAACAATACCCCGTGTGGGCTGGTCCCCACTTCTCTCTTTGACCTCCTCTTGTGTCTCCTGCCCTCACTCTGGCCTTTCAGCTCCTCTAACCTGCCCCTTTCCTCTCCTCTGCAAGGACTTTGCCCATGCCATCACACCTGTCTGGAATTTTCTTTCCTCATCTCTTCCTATTGTGAATCCCAACCAATCTTCTGGGTCTCAGAATCATGCCTTGCATATCCTAAGTGCAATATTGTTAGCTATTATGATTTTCTCTATGATCACTTCAGCCCAAATGCCACCTTCAGGAAGAATCTTTTTAACTTCTCCTACCCCTCCTTCTGCAGACCAGCTCAGAACTTACCATAGAACTTAGCACAACTGTAATTCAATAATGAACTGTTTTTATTTGTCTATCTGTGGCCTCCATGAGAATTCTGGGCTCCCCCAGGACAAAGACTGTGTTGGTCTTGTTCAATACCTGTGTATCCCAGTGACTGCCAGAGTACCTATTATAGCACTCAATAAATATTTGCCGAGCGATGCTGAGTAAATGCTTCCTGATATTGCTACAGCTGCACATCAACCATGAAGTGCAGGTGAGCCCTCACATCAGTTCCATGTTGACCACTTTACAGATAAGAAAGCTGAGGGTCATTGGGGCCAAATGTGACTCCACAGATCTGTGGCAAATCAGAACGTAAAAGCCCAGTCTCTGAGTCCTTAGTGAGGTACCCTATCGCATGCCCCTGGTGCTGCTGGCTGGGTAGATACTGGACTTCTGCTGTTTCCTGATTCAGGATTGGCACATATATATATATTTTTCAGTGGGAGGAAGTCTTGCCCCAGGGGAATCTTACTTGGTTAGCATCTGGGGAAAGAGAAATATTTTCCCCTCCGTTAGCTGGCTCTGGGCAGCCTAAAAACTCCTGATCTGCACTGTCTGCTGCTAGGGACATAATGACCTGCTTTCAATCCTTTTAAATTATGGGATTTCTGATAGGAATTTGGAAAACAACTCCTAAATCCCAGGGCTTGGGTGTTAGCCTGGGCTTCATTTCCAAGTCTCTGTACCCAGATATTCAGAGAGACATTTTTCTACCTGCCCCTCAGACTGAGCCCAGTTCCCTGTCGCTCCCATTCCTGCCCCCACCTGGGGGCTGTCTAGCCATGCTTGTGTCCTGATTTGCTTGCTGGATAGAAGCATTCCTTTGCCGCCCATGCTGGCCTGGATTTTTCCATCCTGGTGGTTGGCCTGGGGCAGACCTCAGCAGGGAAAATACTTGCACTGATCTTCAGCTCCAGGCAGCTCTAGGCAGTGGCCTGGGAGTGAGCAAAGCCAGGTCTGAATCCTTGTTCCTCCTTGTGTGAGCAATGGGGCTGGGGCAACTGACTTAAGCCCACAAACTTCAATCTCCTTAACTGTAAAATGGGAATAAAACATCTGTCTTTTGGGGTTTGTGGTGGAAACACACAGCAAATAATATGCACTAAAATATACACCCCCCACCCCCTGCCAAAACTAATCCTTTTCTTTCCTTCTCCAGCTTTTGGTGGGCTAAGGGTGGTGTTGGTAGTGGTGGTGGGGTGGATAGAAGATTATATTATACTAATGTGTTAGAGAAGGGACAGCTTCTGCTAAGATTGGGCAGCTGAAAAGTCCATCTAGGAAAGTGGCTAAGGCTGTGTAAGTTCTTGTTGTGTGTTGGTGTAACTACCAGTGAAGGGTGGAAAGCAAATGGCCTCTGGACATTAGAGCCAAACTGCCACCTAATAGCTGGGTGACCATGGGCGGGTCAACTCAACCGTTCTGAGCCTCAGTTTCTGCATCTGTAAATAAGAGCAATGATTCCCATTTCAGGCTTTCATGAGGATTAGAGCTAACAGTAGGAAGCCATTCATTCTGCCCAGTGACGTTTGGTTCTGGGAGCTCCTTCCACCCCTGAAGGACTGGAAGTTTACCCTGGTTCCCGAGTGCTGCTCCAGGGAATCTCATGGCAAGGCACAATTAGGAATTGGAATTCATACCTGCTTTCCTTTGTTTCCTAAATAATAAAAATTATAGCACTTCCCTTTATTGAGTACCAACTCTTCTTAGCCCTTTTTTATGGGTGAGAAAACTGAAGATCAGAGACTGTCACTTGTCCAGGTTATCCAACCAGTCAATTGGACAGCTGGCCTGTCAGGTCCCAAAGCTCCTACTCCTTCCCCCATACCAGCCTGCTTCTCTGACCCCCTTCTCACAGCTCTGGGTTTCCTGGATTCCTGAGGCTCAGAATGGTCCCGAGCTAGCCCTGTCATGATCTTATTTGGATTTGGGCCACTCACATAAGGAATGGCAGTTTCACCCCACTTCCCTGTACTGATGAGCTCCCTCTAGCTCTCAATCCCCTAGGTTCTGTCCCCAGCATATCCAGCAGGAGATCTCATGGGGGAATTCTCCACCAGCCCTGCCTCCCTCTGCCAGATGAGAGTTCTGGAAGGCAGAAGGGGTGGCTCAGGTACTCACAGGAAGGCAGGGAGTGAAGTTAAAAGATGATCATGGAAGGGAATCAGGGAGAGTTCCGATTCTGGGGCAGAGATCACTTTTACCTTCATTTCCTCTACCCCACGTGGGAAGGCTCACGGGTCTAAGAGCCTCCAAAGAGGAAAGAGAGGCCTGCAGGCACAACATTCCAGAAGCAACAGGCTGGACTAGCAGACAGAGGCGGTGGTACTCAATTTGTGCTCCATGGCACAGGAGCACAAATTTGTGCTCAGGCCACAGGGGAAGCTAAAATGGTGATGAAGAGGGAGCTTGGGGTAATGCATTTATGGAAGAAGTCTCTCCTTAAAGCTTGGCTTCTTAGACCTTCGCTGCACCCCTCCCCCAGAGCTTATCTCCCGCTTATTCCCCTCCCACTCCTGCGTCTCACAGAGACTGACAATGGCCTCACTGGGGAATCCAGTCCCCTCACCCACACCAGAGACAGCCTGGAACAGCAACAAATTTGATTCCAAATCAGGAAGAAAACCATTGCTGTCTAGGAGACTCTTACCCATGAAGGTTAGGAAGGCTGAGCTAGAGGCAGCTCTTGAGCCACTGGTTAGCTGTAGGGAAGGGAAAAGACAGAGGAAGGAAGGTAGTTGTGGCAGGAAGGACACTTGGGTTCAGTTGCCCCCACACAGCTCTGAGCCGGGCTTAGGTCTGGGGTGGGAGAGGGAAGGCCAAGTATAAGTGGGGCATGGGCCAGAGGGGGAGGCACAAATAAAGAAGGTGAGTGGCTACCTGTTAAGACACCCACCAATAAAGACTGAGTCTAGAAGTCACCTTTAGGCTGTCTTGTCAGACCTCATCACGTTCTCCAAAAGCTGAGCCTCACCTCTATGTACAGGGTAGGCTCCTGGGGCCATGTTTCAATTCCCTAGACCTGGAACCCTGGCTATAGCCAGTCAGACCAGTAGTGGACCACTGGCTTATGTTGACCATTGAGATTGTCTCTCATGAGAATTTTGAACAAAAATAGGAAAAGTAGTGAGATGATTGGCATCCCTGTAGCAAGGAAGTGATGTTACTCCAAAAGTGGTCAATTTCTGCCATCAGTATAGAGAAGGAAAAAAAGAAAAGGAAATGAAAAAAGCTGGGCTGGAGAGAGAGAGAAAGAGAAGGAGAGAGAGAGAAAGAGAAGGAGAGAGAGAGAGAGAGGAGAGAGAGAGAAGCAGATGTGCAATAGAAAGAATCTTGACAAAACACACAAGCAATTCTAGAGGCATTTAACTTAGAAACTGCTCCTGAGGGAGGTGGGGAAACTGAGCTGGGCGGGAGCAAGATGCTTAACTGGTTCTGAGAATCCACCCCTGCATCTACCTTCCTGCTGGAATTCAGCCAGCCTCTGGCCCTCTACACAGAGACATCCTTTTCTTTCTGATGTCTATGGGCCTTCGGGTTCTTTGCAGAGTTCAGTACGGCTTATCAGTTACCATCCACTCAAGCCCTATAAAAAGCAGACCCAAGCCTTTGGCACACACAACGTGTGCTCCAACTGCCAGGGAATTAGCATCATTTGTGAAAAATATGTGTATTTTATGTCTGTTTCCTCTGCCTTGCCTGCCTGATGTCTACCTCAAAAAAATGGTGATCATTGTTTAAGGCCCAGCTCATGTGTCATCTACTTTCTGAAGTCTTTCCTAACTCCCTCAGGCATTAGTTCCTCCCTTCTCTAACCTCCCAAAGTCTCCCAGTATGGCATTTTTCATACTGTATTACACTTACTTGATATTTAAGTTACATTTTGAAGTATAGACATAATATATGTTTTCTATATAAAATGAAAAAGAAAATCCCTCTCTGCCACCTATCCTTCTAGCACCATTCCCAAAACTAGTCACCAGCAATTTCTTTGGAGGGCCAGAGATTTCTATGTACAAGTAAGCATATATAAGAATGTGTGTAAAATTTATTGTTTTTCAATTTTCATCTTATTTTCATAGAAGAGCAAATTCTGTCCATATTAATGCTCTGTTAGATATGTTTTGTCTTAAATATGTCATCTTATTTTACATTTTTTTTAAATAAAATGTTTACTTTGTTTTCTATTTTTTGCTATATGGTCTGTTTTTTTTTTTTTTTCTTCTTTCTTTAGTTTTGTTTGTGAGACTTCTCCTCCTCCCCCTGTCCTTCTAATGGTTTGGAGGGTTTATGGTCTGTTTTTTAAAGTCCTTGAAGTGGTTACCGTTATAAGTTTAAACAGTACATTTAAACCTCCATTTCTCAATTTATCAATTTTATTCTACACCCATGTTCTCCCCACCAAGAATGATGTAGAAATTTGGGCACATATACTTCTTCCCACATCCCTTCCTCTGCCATTCTTGTTGATTAAACTATTTCTTTTTTACACTGTTGTGGTTTAGAACATTTACATTCTGTTCTGTAACTATATCCCCACAGCTGTTTAGCTTTAGTTTTGAATTTAAATGAATATAATGTTCACTAGGAACTCTTGCATTTCACAGCTTCCCCATTCCTAAATTGAAAATTTTGATATATCTTTGGGGGACTGGATTTCATTCTGAAGTCTTCTTTTCCCCCAGAAGATGAACTTAAAAGTGCCAAATGCTATTTTCTGAGTCTTTGTGTATGTGAATGTCTTCCAGTTACTTTTATACATGAAAGACAACCAGACTGGCTACCACTTATTATCTTCAGAAATTCATACCCATTGCTACTATGTCTTTTGGCATGGAAAGATAAAGAAAAGTCAGAGACCAGCCTAATTTTTCCTTTTGGATGTTTCCTGCTTTTACTGTCTGAGTATTCTCCATAAAAGTTCCATGCTATATTAAGGCCATTTTTTAAATTATTATTATTCTGCAGATTCAGTCATTTCTTTAGTTCAGAAAAGTTTTCTTCTATAATAACTTTGTATATGTGTCTGTCCTATTGCTCCATTCTTTCCTTCAGGAATTCCCAGTGTGTGTGTGTGTGTGTATATATATATATATATTTGAATCTCCTTTGCATTTTGTAAGCATTGCCTTCTCACTATTTTATTTCAGTATCTTTATTATTTTCTCTTTTATTTCATTTTTTATCCCTAACCTATATGTGATGGCTTGGAGGCTTTATAGACTCCAGAAGGTCATATGCTTATGGGCAATTCTTTAATCCTTTATACTTGTAGGTGTAAACCTATTGCAGGTGGGACCTTTTGATTAGGTCATTTCAGCTGAAGCATGCCCTAGGTGGATCTTCATCCTCTTACTGGAGCTCTTTATAAGAGGATGAAATTCAGAGAAAAAAACAGAAAGAAACACACAGAAGATGGAGAGAAAGATACAGAAGCTGAGAGAGAAAGATACGGACAGAGCAGCCAGAAGCTGAAAGCAATGAAGCCTGGAAGAGAAGGGAGAGATCAGCAGATGCCGACATGTGCCTTGCCATCTGACAGAGGAGTCCAGGTATCATTTTGATGATGCCTTGATTGGGACATTTTCATAGCCTTAGAATTGTAAGCTTGTAATTTAATAAATCCCCATTGTTAAAGCTAACCCAGTTCTGGTACATTGTATTTCAGCAGCTTTAGCAAACTAAAACAGATTTTGGCAACAGAAGAGTAGGGTACTGCTATTTGCAAAAACAAAAATGCTGGGGGAGAACCTAAGATGGCAGCTAGGTGAGACAGGGCAAAAAAAGAGCTCCATGAAAAATACTAGGTAAAAGCCAGAAAGTGACCCAGAACACCAGTTCCAGTGATGCACCAGCTGGACAAGGTCTGCTAAATCCACAGGGACCATGCATTTGGTGAAACCAGGAATCTGCATTCTGAAATGAGCTGGGAACACCCCTGCATGGCCCAGTGACCCAGGGCTTCCCTGGAGGGCTGGTGCACACTTGTGACATGGAAGAGCCTTCCCTCAGCAGAGGTCCTGGAAGAGCATAGCTGAGAAGGGGCACCCACTCGGAAATCCCAGGGACCCTACGCCAATACCAAGGACTTGTGGGTCAGTGGCAGAGACGATCTGTGGCAAGACTGAAATGAAGGCTTAGACTCTTGCAACAGCCTTAAATCTCTGGGAACACCTGGGAGGTTTGATTATTAAAGCTGCCCTGCTTCCCTAACCACTTAGACACATGCCCCACATTTAGGGCGGACAGCACCAACAACACACTCAAACTTAGTGCACCAATTAAACTCCACAAGAATCAGATCCCCACACACCACAAAGACAAAGTTGGGGAGAACTGACTTGAGGGGAATAGGTGACTCACAGACGCCATCTGCTGGTTAGAGAAAGTGTACACCACCAAGCTGTAGATCTGACAAATTAGAGATTGGTATTTTTTATCTCCTGAAAGAACCCTATCAAGTAAAGCAAATGCCAAGAGGCCAAAAACAACAGAAAATTTTAAAGCATATGATAAAACCAGATGATATAGAGAACTCAAACCCAAACACCCAAATCAGAAGATCAGAAGAGACACAGTATTTGGCACAATTAATCAAAGAACTAAAGACAAACAATGAGAGCATGGCACAGGATATAAAGGACATCAAGAAGACCCTAGAAGAGCATAAAGAAGAAATTGCAAGAGTAAATAAAAAAATAGATGATCTTGTGGAAATAAAAGAAACTGTTGACCAAATTAAAAAGATTCTGGATACTCATAGTACAAGATTAGAGGAAGTTGAACAACAACTCAACATCCTTGAGGACTACAGAAGGGAAAATGAAAGAACAAAAGAAAGAATGGGGAAAAAATTGAAAAAATCGAAATGGATCTCAGGGATATGATAGATAAAATAAAATATCCAAATTTAAAACTCATTGGTGTCCCAGAAGGGGAAAAGGAGGGTAAAGGTCTAGAAAGAGTATTCAAAGAAATTGTTGGGGAAAACTTCCCCAACCTTCTACACAATATAAATACACAAAGCATAAATGCACAGCGAACTCAAAATAGAATAAATCCAAATAAACCCACTCCAAGGCATATTCTGATCAGACTGTCAAATACTGAGGAGAAGGAGCAAGTTCTGAAAGCAGCAAGAGAAAAGCAATTCATCACATACAAAGGAAACAGCATAAGACTAAGTAGTGACTACTCAGTGGCCACCATGGAGGCGAGAAGGCAGTGGCATGACATATTTAAAATTCTGAGAGAGAAAGATTTCCAACCAAGAATACTTTATCCAGAAAAACTCTCCTTCAAATTTGAGGGAGAGCTTAAATTTTTCACAGACAAACAAATGCTGAGAAATTTTGCCAATAAAAGACCTGCCCTACTTCAGATACTAAGGGGATCCCTACTGACAGAGAAATGAAGAAAAGAGAAAGAGATACAGAGAAATTTAACAGACATATATAGAACATTACCCCCCAAATCACCAGGACATACAGTCTTCTCTAGTGATCATGGATCTTTCTCCAGAATAGACCGTACACTGGGACATAAAACAAACCTCAATAAATTTAAAAAAATAATTGAATTTATTCAAAGTACATTCTCTGACCACAATGGAATACAAATAGAAGTCAATAACCATCAGAGGCTTAGAAAATTCACAAACACCTGTAAGTTAAAAATGAGGAGGAGATGAAACATTCCTAGATAATCAAAAACTGAGGGACTTTATCACCAGTAGATCAGTCCTATAAGAAATGCTAATGGGAATTGTGCAGGATGAAAGGAAGGGACACTAAACAATTGACTGAAACCACATGAAGAAATAAAGATTTCCAGTAAAGATCACATGGTAAATATAAATACCAATACTATTGTATTTTTTATTTGTAACTCCACTATTTGCTTCCTACAGGATCTAAAATACATAAACGGTAATGATAAGTCAGTGGTTTTGGACTCAATGTAAAATATGTAATTTTTGACAAGAACTACATAAAGGTGGGGGAATGGAGGAGTATAGGAACATAATTTATGTGTCCTATTGAAGTTAAGTTGGTATCAAAGAAAAACAAGATTGTTATAGATTTAAGAGGTTAAATTTAAGCCCCACAGCAAACACAAAGAAAGTATCAGAGAATATGACCATAGAGATGAAAAGTAGAGTATGGGTTATGAGAAGTGGGGGAAGGGGGGAGGGGGAGTTAAGAAATGAGTGTAGGGTTTCTGTTTGGAGTGAAGGGAAATTTCTAGTAAAGGAAGGTGGGAAGGTGATGGCATTGCAACATTCTAAATGTGATTAATCCCACTAATGGAATGCTAAGGAGGAGTTGGAATGGGAAGACTTAGGCTGTGTGTATGTTTCCACAATAGAAAAAAAAAAAGTCTAAATAGATAATGACAATTAAATGCCAAGGATGATCCTGGATGGGATCTGAGGATGGAGGAGAGGAGGCTCAAAGGGACACAGTTGGGACATAAGAAAAAAAAAGGAAATATAGAACGTAAGCTTTGTATCAATGTTGAATTTCTTGAACTTCTTAGATGTACTTAATGGGATTGCATAAAAGAATGTTCTTGTTCATGGGAAATGTATATGTGAATTATATTATTTGTTCAAGGATGAGTGCAGCTTGCTCTCATATCTTCAGAAGACAGAGCAATAGATGATGGATGATAGGGAGGGAGGGAGGGAAAGAAAGAAATGATGGTGTGACAGCATGTTAAAGTTGGTGGATTGGGGTATCGGGGGAGGGGGTCAGGGTATGCTGTGTATGGGGTTTGTATTGTTTTTGCAACTGTTCCTGTAAGTTTGCATTTATTTCAAAATAAAATTTAAAAAAATGCTGGGGTGGCTTTATAAATGAGTAAGGGGAAGATTCTGGAAGAACTGTGAGGGGCTTGATAGAAAAGGCCTAGATTGCTTTGAAGAGACTGTTGGTAGGAATATGGAAGCTAAAGCTACTTCCAAGAAGGGCCTAGACAGAAATGATGAATGTGTCATCATAACCGGAAAGAAGGTGATCCTTGTTTAAAGTGGCAAAGAATTTTGCAAAATTGAGTCCTGGTGTTGGATGGAAGGTAGAATTTGAAAGTAGTGAGCTTGGATATTTAGCTGATGAGATTTCCAAACTAAATGTGAAAAATGAAGCTGGCTTCTCTTTGCAGCTTGTAGTAAAATGTGATAGGAAAAGAGATAAACTGAGAACTGAACTCCTGAGCACAAAGAAACAACAGAAACTGATGGTTTGGAAAATTCTGAACTCCCAGAAAGCAAGTCCCCAGAGAATACTGCTCCATGTGGCAGTTCAACTGAACATGGAAACAGCCATTTCTATACAAGTCAGTATTAGGAATGCAGTTATTCAGAAAGGATTTGTGGAAGGCACTACTTTCTGATGGTTTCAACTCCTATGTACTGCATGTGAAACCAAGTTTTTTGTAAGATCTGTATGAAGAGAACCACAGCTAGCCTGGATTAAAAGGGGCAAAAAGGGACAGAATGAAGGAACAATGACTTCCAAGGAAGAACTGTGGAAGCTGAGGTCTGAGCAAAGACATTTTCTTGGGCCAAGAGACAGAGGACCCACCCATGTAGGTGGAAGGGGTGAGTCTGATTTGGAGCTTGCAGAGGGTGGGCTTTCTTCCTCATTGTTAAGAAAGAGAGCTGCCACCCTAGTCTTCAGAGAGAGTAAAGCACATTCCCTGGGGATTGAGGAGAGTCTGGCTACCACCCCACTGTTGTGAGGGGTTGAGCTGTGCCCCAGAGATTGCAGAGTCCAGCCACCACCCTGATGCTTGAGGAGGGTGGGGCCTAGAGCATGGCCATCACCCTAGTGCTCGGAGATGTTGGAGTCTTCACCCCAGTGTTTGGGGAGAGCATGGCTGCTGCTCCATCAGGTCCTGAGGACAAAAAGTCACTTTATAGATGACTCTCAGACCTTGATATCTAATGGAGTATGCCCTACAGGTTTTTTGGAACTGTTTGAGACTCATGACCCCTGTTTTCCTTTAAGTTTCTCCCTATGGCAATAGGAATGTTTACTCTATGACAGTCCCTCCTTTGTATATTGAAAAACATAACTTGTTCTAAGTTTCACAGGTCCACAGCAGGAGGGGAATTGTATCCCAGTACAGATCACAGCTATAACTAATTTTGATGAGACTTTGTACTTAATATTGTTACTGAAATGATTTAAAGCTATTGAAAGATTGTGATGGAATGCATGTGTTTTGCATATAGAAAGCACATGACTTTTTGGGATCCAGAAAGTGGAGTATGATGGTTTGGAGGCATTATGGACCCCAGAAGATCATGTTCTTAAAGCTAATCCATTCCTGTGGGTGTAAACCTATTGTGGGTGGGACCTTTTGATTAGACATACCCTAAGTGGGTCTTAATTATCTGACAGAAGTCCTTTATAAGAGGATGAAATTCAGAGAAAGAAACAGAGAGAAACACATAGAAGACAGAAACAGATGGAGCAGTCAGAAGCCAAAGCAACAAAGCCGGAAGAGAAGGGAGAGACCAACAGATGTGATCACATGCCTTGCCACCTGACAGAGCAGTCCAGGTATCCTCTTGATGATGCTTTGATAGGTACATTTTCATGGCTTCAAAATTGTAAGCTTGTAAGTTAATAAATCCCTATTGTAAAAACCAATCCAGTTCTTGTATATTGCATTTCAGCAGCTTTAGCTCTCAACAGACTCTGCTCTCTACATCTTGCTGATATTAGTTTCTCTTCCTATGATGGTTTTATTATTTCCATTTTTTTTTTTTGGAGATCCCATGTTGGATCTTGTCTGCTTATTTATCATTTTACTTTGGAAATGTTTTACTCTAGTCTATGATTTTCTCATGGATATTATGGGGTGGGAGAGTGAGCTGGGGATGCCAGCAGATTCCCCTTGAGTATGTCATCTCAGAACTTGTTACCTAATATTCTCTCCCCTGGGGGCACATCTCCCTTGGGTTTTCAAACATTCGACTAGGTATGAGGTCAGTGTAGGTCACCAGGAAGGTCCATAGCTCATGAATCTTCTGATTAACCATTTAATGTCATGCATCTCTTCTGATGATTAGCTGCCAAGCTGAATGCTGCTTCCCTCTCTCTTCCATCTCCTCTCCCCTCTACAATATTTAAGAAATGGGAGTCACAGTTGAAGAAATTATATTAGCTGCCTCTTTTATCCTTGTCTGTCTTGCCTTTCTAGATTGTGGAACTGTGTCCTTAAGAGAACCTCACTCTTCCATAGTCCACTCACACTTCTACTCCTTGTCTCTGCAATATATGATGATTTATGGGGCTGTTTAATGATCCTCTTTCTTACTTTCAACGAAATCTGGCAACTTACATGACTCCTCTTCTTGTCCTCGTTTAATGAAGTCCAAGCTTCACTGAAAGTAGCATATATGGGTTGCAACCTCTTTTATTTAGGGTAATCCTAGTTTCTGTAGCAAATGGGCCTTGTCTTCCCCCTCTCCCAATGTCAATGGTTTCACATGATATAAGTTCTTTTCTCACTTGTGTAGGTGACCCACGCAGATGTTCCTGGTTAGCAGACAGCCTGCCACCTGATGACTGAGGAACCTGGGCTCCATCTGTCTTGTGAGGTCTTGGAGTCCCCTGCATCCAGTCAGGGTAAGGGGAAAGAGAAGAGAGGAAGAAGATCTGTCCACCTCTTAACCATCTTGACCCAGAAGTGACACAGAACACTTCTGTTCACATTGCGGCTATGAGAACTGGTGACACGGCTCAACTCCCTGCAAAGAGGAGGCTGCAAACGCAGCCCTTGCCTGGGCAGCTGGTCCACACCCACTATGCTCTATTACGGGAAGACGAGAAAGGAGCATGGTGAATAGTTAATCATCTCAGCTCTATAACCATTTCCTGGTTTTATTTAAGATGGATTTTTTACTATTTTCAATCTTTTTGTTGCTTTCAGTGGTTTTAAAGAAGGGAGCACAGTAAACATTTTTAACTTGTTTATATGTTGGCCTCTCCTACTAATCTGTAATCTTCTCTAAAATGGGGACCATGACTTAACTGTTTTTCAATTTTCCAGCACTCAGTATGGTGGCTGACACAGAGAAGATGCTCAATAACTGTTGGGTGGAGGAAAGAATGAATGAGTTCCCATCCTGAGTGGGTGAAAACTTCTCCTCCTATCTTTCTCATTCTTAATTCTTTGTTACTACCTCCCCTTTCTTCTCTCTTCAGGAGAAAGGTAAGAGGAAGAATTGTCAGGGATTGTCCCTTTGCTTCACTGCCCCTTCCCATTGTGGTTTGGCTCAGGCTTGGGTCTCCTATCTCCCTGAATTGCTTCAATCCTTCCTCTGACTGAGATTTGGTTAGAACCTGGCTCATGGCTCAGCAAGCTTCCTGCTGCCAGAACAACATTTAACAATGCATCTCCTTGCAGCTTGGCTGTAAGATTTGACACTGGGGAGAGAAAATATCTCTCTGTCTGGGGAGACATAACTCACTGGTGAGAATGCCAGGTGCCCAACCACGCCAGCTGGTGTTAAGAGTCATGAGCATTAAGTGGAGCTGGGTGTGGATCAAGCAAGCATGAGGAGCCCAACCAAGGGTAAGACCCTTTTAAATGCCCCTGACCTAAGTGAGGCAATATACTGTATAAAAATCCACATATTGTGGCCAGTTACTTTTCTAAAATGGGCAATCTCCAGCAATAGGCATCAACAGAAAAATAATAGAATAGAGTGGCTAAGAGCATGGTCATTAGAACCCAATGGATCTGTGTTTAAATCCTGCTTTGTCACTTGGTGGTATGACCTTGAACAAATTACTTGAGCAATTTTTGCTTCAGTTTCCTCATATATAAAATTGAGGTAATAACACATATCTTTTTTTTTTATTAAATTCAGTTTTATTGAAATACATTCACACACCATACAATCATCCATGATATACAATCCACTGTCCACAGTATGATAACATAGTTATGCGTTCATCACCACAATCTATCTCTGAACATTTTCCTTACATCAGAAAGAACCAGAACAAGAATAAAAAATAAAAGTGAAAAAAGGACACCCAAATCATCCCCCCATCCCACCCCATTTGTCCTTTAGTTTTTATCCCCGTTCCTCCACTCATCCATACACTAGACAAAGGGGGTGTGATCCACAAGGTCTTCACAATCACACTGTCACCCCTTGTAATCTACATTATTATATAATTGTCTTCAGGAGTCCAGACTGCTGGGTTGGAGTTTGGTAGTTTCAGGTTTTTACTTCTAGCTATTCCAATACATTAAAGCCTAAGAGGTGTTATCTACATAGTGCATAAGAATGTACACCAGAGTGACCTCTCGACTCCATTTGGAATCTCTCAGCCACTGAAACTATTTCGTCTCATTTTGCATCCCCCTTTTGGTCAAGAAGATACTCTCAGTCCCACGATGCCGGGTCCACATTCATCCCCAGGAGTCATACTCTGCGGTGCCAGGGAGATTTACACCCCTGGGAGTCGGGTCCCACGTAGGGGGGAGGGCAGCGAGTTCACCTGTCGAGATGGCTCAGTTAGAGAGAGAGAGGGCCACATCTGAGCAACAAAGAGGTACTCAGGGGAAGACTCTTAGGCACCATTACATACAAGTTTAGACTCTCCTTTGTGGTAATGAGCTTCATAAGGGCAAGTCCCATGCTCGAGGGCTCAGCACATCAAACCACCAGTCCCAATGAATAACACCTATCTTAATTACTGAGTTGTTATGAGGATGAATTGAGTTCAGTGTTAGGTATGTAAGAGAAATTCAATATTTGTTGAAAGAATAAATGCAAAATGTAAATAAAGTTTTTAAAATAGTACCTGACACATTATAAGCATGGAATATAAGATGCTTATATCAGTAATGGATAGCCTAGGTTTGCTCAGTTTACTGCAGTAACAAAATCCCAAAATCTCATGTCTTAAAACAAAAGAGGTTCATTTCCTGCTCATGCAAATGTCCACTGAGGGTCAGCTAGGGGCTCTGCTCCAAGTCATCATCAACTGATAGAGCAGCCACCATCTGGAATGCTGCCAGCTCTCAATGTCCTTTAACAGGCAAAGTCTATTTTTCCACTCCTTGATTCTGAGTTTGGCTATCTGACTTACTCTGGTCAATGGGATGTTAACAGATGTGAAGCAAGCAGAGACTTAAACAAGCACTTGCACATTTCTGCTTGAGCTCTTGTAACTCTGCCATCACCATGAGAACATGCCCCAGCTAGCCTGCTGGAGCAAAAGAGACATGTGGAACAGAGCCAAGATGCCCCATTTGCCCAGTCAAGGCCATCTTAAATCAGCGGACACCTAGCTGAATGCAGACATGTGAGCAAGACCTGTCAAAGTCAGAAGAGCTGACCCCAGATTCATGAGCAGTAAATACTTATCTTTATATATTGAGGTTTGGGGGTTGTCTTCTATATACCATTATTGTGGCAAAAGAAACTAATATACCCTGTCTTGGTCTCAAGCCCCCCAGTGCATAGATTCAGTACCTCTTTACATTCCTCAGAAAAAATCCACAGAATAGATTTTACTGAAGACTTTGAAAAGAAATCTGAAGGGGTTTTAATATTGCATGACTCTCCTCTTAACACAGCTTCCCTGCCTTGTTTCTCTGGCTCAGATGCTAACCAGGACTTTCCCTTCTCTCTTACTCACAGAGCACCCAATCCTGACAGCTAATGTCTTCTTTGTTCCCCATCTGTTCATCCCTCTCCCTAAAATTTCTCATGCTTTCTTTCACAAAAATTCATCCTTGTCCCAGGTATCCAGGCCCAAGTACTCAATAAAGTCTTTTAACTGGTGAGAACTGTCCTCCTTAGAAGGCAATGCTTTATAAATAATAATGATCCTTCTTTGTTTTCTTTATCCTTTGAAAGTGTGTTGAAGGCAAGATGGTGTGTTACTATTTCTGTTATCCTTAGTACCTAGCAAAGCTCCTGGATCATTTCAGGCAGTTATTAAATGAATCTGGAAATAGCCATTGTTATTGGAAGAATTTCAGGACATCCATGCCCTTATGCTCATACTTCAGTGAGTACTGAGAGCTATCTCCAGAGGGTAAATATCATTTATCCTGTCCATACTTGAGGAAGACAGACTTCTGCAAATATTCAGTGACATGAGATGGGGGAAGACAGATAAAGTGTTCCAGGATGGTGAGGTAACGTTGTCTCCATGTTATCCACACACGGTCACAAGGCCCCAGCAGGTCACCCAGGCCCAAGGTCAGAAAGCCAGTATGAAGTTGACTGGGACAAGCATCTAGACCTCCGCCTTTCTCCACTGAACCAGATGTTCAGCCTTGGCGCAAGACTCTCTGAAACTTGGCCTGGCTTCTCCAATGGCTCCACTGTATTTGGCGGGGTGCATGGACAGAGTTGGCCTGGAAGGGCTCCAGGACAACACTGAAACTCAGCAGTGCCTCCGCCACAGAGCACTTGTTTTAGGGGCTTCACCTGAGTGGAGTGGAGCAGTGTGTGTACCAACTCTGGCATGTGGATTGAAGTTGGTTCTGACAACCCAGAGCTCCCCATGGGCTTCTGGCCTCTCCTGAACTAAGGCCTGCTGGGATCAGTTCAGAATAGAAGCTATTGCCAATAAGCAGAGAGATTTAGCATTCTTCCCTTGCTCTTTTAATCCCCTCTGTGCAGGAATGTTCTGCTGTAGAGAGAGCAGAGCTTGCAGAGACAGGAGGCAGTGCCAAAAGAGAGGGAGTGGTGGAGAAATAGCTTTGACGGGATTTAGGGTGGGTTGCTGGGGTGGGGGTGGAGGTTCTAGTTTAGGCTTAACCATAAATTCACCATGTGACTTGGATAAGTCACATCTGCTTTCAGGACCCCTATTTCTTCATCTTTAAAGAATGAGGATATAGTAAAATATTTATGATTCCCTTTGAGATAAAAGTTCTAAGAGTCTAAAACCTGTTTCCATTGTGAAGTCCAAGGCCTCTGCTTGTGCCTTTCCTGGCTTCTTCTGGTCCCTCTGCACATATTTCTATAGAAACACATATGACGGAAACAGGGCGTCTCAGTGGTATACCAGAGCGACTGTCCACCCCTCAATTCAACTAACATTTTAAGTTAGTTGAATTCTATGTCTGGTACCCAGCACATAGAATTCCTCTGAATGTCAGAAATGGGAGGGCACTTCCAGGCCATCTAGTCCAGTGTCCTCAGGTTTATTTGGGGAAACTGGGAACCAAAGAGCTGAAGTGATTGTCTCAACATTGAACAAGAAATCTCTGGTCCAGAACTCAGGTTCTCTGACCCCCAGGACAGCTCCTTCCAGCAATTGAACTTTTCTACCTGAAATTTTACATAAGACCTCAGAATTCCAATGCTTTCAGATCTTTCTGTCTTTTAAGACAGGTTGGGCTGTTCCCTCCTGTGGAAACTTTCAGGGATTTACTCAGGGATTGTTCAAGGAGGCTGTGAGAGTCTTAGACTTCGGAGAAGTCTGTGAAATTCCAAACGCGTAAGAAACTGTTAGTGAACCTGGAGATTTCCTGCAAGCATCTTGTCCCAACTCCAAGACTTGAGTACAGGACTTCTGAGCTGACATGACAAAAGCCCTACTGTGAACAGGGGAGGACCGTGACCCTCTGCTGATGACTAACATGCTAACTTGAAAAGTCTGACTGCAACCAGAGAAAGTAATGAGAACAAGGAAACTTAAGGCAACTTTTTAGATAACCAGGAGGCAATGGAAAGCTCAGGAAACTGAGAGAAGGAATCCCTGACGCCCATTGTCCCTTTCGCAAACGCTAATGTGCCAAGCACTTTGAGGGGTACAAAGGGGAAAACAAAGTCGGCCTTTCAAGACCTCATAATTTAAGGAGATGAGACAAACGTTCACACATCCAGTGCCTTCAGGCAGTACACGAAAAGTGTCTTGTCCATCCCCTGTAGCTTTAAAAACACGTAAGGTTAAGCAGCTCCAGTGCTGAGCTCTCTTTTGAGCTCCAGACCAGAAGACTGCACAGCAGCACTGCTTTAATGTCTCATAGACAACACAATATCTTCAAAAAAGAAGTTACAGTATCTCACTCAAAATTTCCATTGTTCTGTTGTAGTAAACGCTACCACCATTCACCCAGTTGCTTATTCCAGATATGGGAGTCATCCTTGTTAACTACCCTCCTCTCATCAGCCCCTCATGTCTAATCAATCACCAAGTCTATAAATTAAAAATATGTTTTAAATATGCCTCAATTTATCCCATCTTGACCGCTTCCCTGAATGCAAGTCATCATAACCTCTTGTCTCAACGGCGTCAGAATCGGCCTTCTAGAATCCATGATGGCTTCTAATCCATTCTTCACAGAGCAGTAAGATTGATTTTTTCCAAACATACATTTTTTCCTGTTCTGTACCTGCTTAAAAAGTCCCAATGGGGACTTCTGATTCCACCCATGAATGAGGAACTGTTATGGGAATTGCCTTCCAACCATAAACAAAAGGAAAACCAGGCAAAACACATGAAACAAGGGTTTTTAGATAGTTGGCTACCGGCAGCACAGGACCGTGATTTCTGAGAGAAAGGAAACAAACAAGGCGAGTCTGATGATTGCCACAAGCTTCCTGCTTGGAGCTAGTTTCTAGGCCACAGCACAGGGAAAGGAAATAGAAACAGAACCTGGTGGTCCCACTTAGTCAAGGAGATAGAGATTGAAGTTTGGGGAGAACTTGTGGGCAGAACACTGGAAAGGACAGAACTGCAGAGAGACACAGAAGGAAAGACAGAGAGATCCTCACACCCTCAGAGGGTCCTCCTGAGTCTTTGAATGACCACTGGTCTGTATATACATGGGAGGAAACTTCCCGGCACTGGAAAAGAACCACTGGAAAGCAGTAGGCTGATTAATGCCCAGGGCTCATACACTGATAAGAACAGCTTGTGCTCCCAAAACTAGAGTACACGTTCTCCATAATTTAGAGGTATTAGGTAGAGTCCTCAGAAGGGTCACATCTTCATAATAATCCATCCCAGAATAAAGGCTCCCCTGGATATGCCCTAACAAAGCTTAAAAGCAACCAGCTAAGGGCAAGACTGGTCCACAAATTACTTAAAGGAACACCAGAACAAAATCTAACACTTTTGAAATACATACGACAAAAATCCAGTACCTAAAACATAAAATCCACCATGTCCAGCTTCCAATAAAAAATTACGAGGCATGCAAAGAAGCAGAAGAACATGACCCATAGCCAGGGGAAAAGTAAATCAATAGAAACAGACCCATAAACAACAGAGATGATGGACTTAGTAGACAAGGATCTTTAAAAAGAGGGGAGCCCGAGAAGGAATTAGTTGGCAGCAAATACTTTCGTTGAGTTTATTTAGAATCCTTCAGCACTGAGCCTCTCTTTGCTGCTTGCCTCATTGTTCTCATCTGTGCCCCTCCAGTTTTCTTTTGCCCTTCCCCCAGGACAGTCCTGCACCTTTTCACCAGCCTACTCCCTCCTCACCTCTCAACTCCAAAACTGCTCATCCTAACCCTGTTGGCCCTTCACCGTATTCTTTTGCCGGCCCCTGTCATTTCCTGGAGGGCTGGACATGTCTCCTGGCTTTCCTGCTTTGCCTCCCCAAGAGAAAGCCTTGTCCTGACGCCTTCTGTGTCATTCCATCCAGTTTGAATGCTCATTCTCTGTTTTCATTTCCTAGGCTGCTCCAGCAAATTCCATGAAATGGGTTGGGCCTAAACAATGGGAATTTTTTCCTTACAATTTTGAAGGTGGGAAAATGTCTAAATCAAGGCATCATCTAGGTGATGCTTTTTCCCCAAAGATTGGCTCCGATGATCCTGGGCTCCTCTGCCACATGGAAAGCACATGGCCGTGTCTGCTGGTCTCTCCCTTCTCACCCAGGTTTTGTTGATTTCAGCTTCTTGCTTCGTTGGTACTCTTATCCTCTCTCTCTCTCTCTCTCTCTCTCTCCTCTCTCTCTATCTATTTAGATATAGATACAAATATAGATCATCTGTATTCATTCCATTTAAAAAGGACTCCAGTAAAAGGATTAAGATTCATCCTGAATGAGGTGGGTCACACCTTAACTGAAGTAGCCTCATCAAAAGATCCTACTTAGAATGGGTTCACACCCACAGGAATGGATTAAATTTCAAATTTACAAATGTGTTTTTCTGGGGTACGTATAGCTCCAAACTACCACATTCTCCCTTTAAGATGAGTTTTACTTTTTGCTGTCCTTCCTTCAGAATCTTTTGAATTTTTAACATGAGTCTGTATAACTTCTATAATAATAACAATAATAATATTGATAAAAACCCATCATGAGTAACGAATGAATGAATGAAGTTTCCCAGCCCCTCATTATCTCAAATGATGCAAGCTTAGAAAGCCTGTGAGCAGATGTGGACACGTTTCTGAACTCCCACAGCTGATCTGGGACTCACGTTAGCGTAAGGCTGGGAAACCCAGGTCATATGGAGGCAATTTTAGTCGTCTCCTTCCCCCCTAAACCTCAGTGTGGAACCACTAGTGATTCTGAGAAGTGGGGGCCTCAGCCATTCCTTTCCTCAAACACCCCTTGCTCAGAAGCTCAGAATCTTCACCCCTTTCCCATCAAGCAGGCTGTCAAGCCTTCCCTTTGCCAGTGCCACCATGATAACGCAGGATGTATAAGAAAATGGTGTCAGGTTGACCAGGGTTTATGCCTCCAGGCAAGTGACTTTACCTTCCTGAGACCCAGTATCCTCTCCCGTGAACTGGGGATAATAGTATTTGTCTCTCGAGGCTTCTCTGAGGCCCAGGTGAGGTAACAAGTTGGAGTGTCTGGCATGAACTAGGGACACTCCCCTTCGTCCTCAGTCTACCAGTTGGCTCCAAGTGGTAATGGCTTGGTTTGCGCTCTTTCCTGAACATCTCTGGAGAAAATATCCTAACCCTGGGACACTACAGCAACATGGTGGGGAGAGGGTTTGGAGACCCTGTGGCGAGTTTCCATAAATGCACTCTGAGCTGGTCTCTTCACCTGCCTCAGCCTCTCTGGTCTCACCTATAAAATGGGCACAATTGTACCTGCCTCGTGGGGCCAGTGTGAGGAGTAGGAGAGAAAAGGTATGTGAAAACACTTTGTTAAAGGGATGAATCTCCCAAACTTGCTACTGTTCTCCAAAACAGATGAGAAATGAGAGCTTTGAGCAACTGGTTAACCTGCTTGGGATAGCCCCGTCTATATTAGCGCTTAGTATTTACATCTGACAAATGGCTTATCATTATGTATGAATGATAGCCAATTATAAATAATTGCTAATTACATAAAATAATAAAAGAATACTAAAAGGGCAATAGCTCTCAATTATGGAGTGCCCAACATGCACCAGCAATGATGTTCCCTGGTGGTGGGTGGTTGGAGCAGTTGTCACAGACAATGAAGAGTACCCCGATGTTGTTTAGAAGTGTTGGGGTGTGTGTGTGTGTGCATCTGTTTGTGTGTGTGTAACGAAAAGCAGAGAAGCTTTTAGTCACCTTTGTCATTGCTTTAAAATTATCTGCAGACCATGCAGCCCCTTCTTGCCTGCCACTGGGGCCAACCACTGCCACCCCCCTGTCCTCAGTGTTTCATGGTTGGCAGGCACTGTAGAAGGCAGTTTCAGAAAGGTTATTTCATTTAATATTCATGCCAGCCCTGTGAGGGAGGTGTGCTTCTCCTCTCCTTGTTTACAATTAAGGAAACAGACATGCCGGTTAGGACATTTCCTCAGGGTCCCCCACCCAGTGTTTCCAGGTTGGAACACTGCTCTGTCAGCCTCTGAAACCATCCTCTTTCCCAGCGAAGGCTTAGGTGGGCTCCAGGGACACACCAAGGAGCAGGGTCCTGCCAGGACCCTTTGGAGACCCTGTCTGATGGCCTGGAGTGAGAGTGTAGTCCCAGCCATATCCCAGAAGCAACTTGTCCAAGGCAGGAACTCTGGAGTCCCTTCTGACCTTCCTCACACTCACCTCCCTCTCAACCTTCTTACATCTTATTCAGAGAGAAAGTTACCGTGCTCCACGCAGCCTGGGGACAGATGTTAAAAATCTTTTAAACCAGCAGCAAGATGCATGTTTTGTGGGTGAGAAGCTCCCAAGATCCAGGCAGAGGATGGTCCACTCACAGGGTTCTCAACCAAGCCGTTTCCTGGCGTAGACAGCTCTGGCTGAACGATGACTTCATGCCAAAGGAATTTTTTTGCAGCGTGCACAGCCCGAAGGAGCTGCTTTGGTGACCATGCATGGGCCTGGCATGGAAGAGGGACAATGACAGGAAGTGGGACCAGCTCCCGTCTCATGGGAGTAAGCAGAGGTTAACAGCCAAATGAGGTGAGGTCCCAGGACAGTGGGGCTCTGACCACACCATGGTCAGGGCCAACAGGCTTCCTGAGAAATGTCTCAGCTCTGGTTTTGCTCTGTGACTCTTGCTGGTCCTTCCAGACTGAGAGGTGGCATTTTCTGGATAATTCATTCCAAGTCCCTCTCTGCCCTCATTCCAGTTATTCAGGATTATTGTGGAAATTCTAAGGCATGACTTGGATTGCATCAAGCCATGAACCAAGAAAGGAACCAACTGCTCAACTGGTTGAATCCTAAAGCAAAGCCCAATGTTAATTTTCTATAAATGCAATTCAAATGGAATCAATTGTTTCTGTTTTTAAACAAGGCAAAACCCAAGTGGATCAATTGGAACCTGAATCAAACCTCTGTGTGTTCTAAAATTAATGAACCAGAACAACTTTGGAAAATAAAAACATCTTTATTTAAATTAAAAACACTATTCCACTGGGTTTGTTGGATCAGGATTTTTTGATGTGTCTTGAAAAAAACGGGAAAAATTCCAGATATGAAAATAATAATTAGTCATTGCAAAACATTCAGAAAGGCCAAAAGAGTCAAAGATGTAATTGATTATCACCTGCAATCCCACCACTGGAATACTTCTATAGCTTTTTCCAATATTTTCATTTTATATAAACGTAATCACGTAAATGTGCCCTAGTGTTGGTCTCAGTCTAACAAGGACTTCCTATTTCTTCCTGTTGTTTCTCTCCTCTCCCATTCCTGGGCTATTTAATCACCTACTTTTTTGGTTAAGAACCTGTTATAGAAATGCTCCATATCAATAACTCGAAAGCCATGTCATTGTTTTTAATGGTTGCAAAGATTTCCATCCTATATATCCTGGTTTATTTCACTAATTCTCAATTGGTAGTTATTTAGGTTACTTCTGTTATTTTATGTTTACAAATAATGCTTCAAATGAATGGCTTTGCACGTGAATCTTTGCACCCTGACTGTTCATTTATTTTGGATAAATTACTGAAGTATTTCTAAGTGAAAGAATATAGAAATATTTATTTTTCATACATATTTCCAGATTCCACTGCCCCGAAAGGTATAACAATTTTCACTCCCAGAATCAGCAGAAGAAAATATTGATTTCCCCATACCCTAGCCAATACTGACATGTCATAGACGTTTGCCATTCATTCTAGAGCTCCCAAGGGAATAGTCCCACCCACAGTCATGGGGTGACCAGCTGTCCCTGTTTTCCCAGGACTGAGGGGGTTCCTAGGACTTTCAGATTTAAAACCAGGAAAGGCCTGGGCAAACTGGAGTGAGTTGTTCATCCTACGTGAACCTTGAGGGCTGCGTGGCAAGGATTTTTTTCATGAGAGCCCCACATGCTCCAATGCTGAGTTTAGCTACAGTTGATCAGACCAGGAGTGGACATCTGGTCCAAGGATGGCTAATGGTTTGGCACAAAGAGATAATGTGAGCCAATCAGATTTCTTGAGAATTTGATTTGGAAACAAGGAAAGAATCTACTAGTTAGCTGTGGGAAATCAATCTGAAAGTTCATTTGCTAGAGAGTGGCCAAGGTGGTTCAGTTAGCCAAGAACTAAAGTAAGGTGGGAGGAAAAACTGGGAGTAAGCAAGAGGAGCTGGATGTAAAAGGTCTATAGAGTAACTGGGTTGTGTTGATGGAGAAGCAAGATTCTTCAATGTTCCTGCCCTTTCAAGACCTTTCTTTTTCACCTTATCTGGATCCCTGTGCAACTGTCCTCAAAATAATGGCCTATGTCCCTTCCTTCTTGTTCCAGTTTGCTAATGCTGCCATTATGCAAAATACCCGAAAGGGATTGGCTTTTATAAAGGGGATTTATTAAGTTACATGAAAGTATCAAAAACTAAGGCATCAACAGATGATACCTTCACTGAAGAATGGCCGATGGCATCCAGAAAACTTTTGTTAGCTGGGAAGGCACATGGCTGGGGTCTGCTGATCCCAGGTTGTGTTTCAGCTCCTCTCTCAGCTCCTGTGCCTTCTTGGTTCTTTCTGCCAGGTTGTTTCTCTATAAGCACCTGGGAGTCCCTTCTCAGCATATCCCGGGACAAACTCTGGGCTTCATCTCTTAGCTGAACGTCCTTCTGTCTGCATCTCCAAGCATGTCTAAGCGTAAGTGTCTGGGCCTGTGTGGCTCTTTTTAAAGGACTCCAGTAAACTAATCAAGACCTACCCTGAATGGGCTGGGTCAAATCTCCACGGAAACATTCAGTCAAGAGGTCACACCCTAATCAAAAAGATTAATCAATCTTCCCCCACAAGATTGTATTAAAGAATATGGCTTTTTCCGGGGGGACATAATATATACAAACCAGCACACCTCTCATTAACTTGCTATAACCCAGATGATTTTCAGTTTCCTTGCAAGCCAAGAGGTCTATGCTACACTTCTGGGTATTACCCATCCTTTTCACCTTTGCCAAAATGGACTTCTCATCTAATTTTGTTGGAACTTGCCTATCTTGATGTTTGAGCATCATCTTAAAAATGCTTGCTTCCACTAGTAGGCCAGGAGCATGTGAAGAGTGAAATGTGAGCGCAGACTCACTGGATCCTCTGATTGAGTGTCTGCTGTCTGCCCTTCCTGACCTCAGCTCGGAGCCTGCCTCCTTGGGGTTTCAGCTTTAACTCTGGCCTGGACACCCCACTGTCCTTATGTCTGCTCAAGCCCTACTTCCTGCCTTCTGGCTCTATAACCACTGTCTGATCACCTCACCCAGATTAAACTTATCTCTGTAGCTGAGCAGGAAGAGGTTCCCACTCACCTCCCAACCAGGGCTGCCATTGCACTTTTCATCCCTCTGCCAGTAGCATTCTGGCTCCTTTACCCACAGCCAGAGGCTTCTCCTCATTCAGGTGTCAACTCAAATATCCGCTCCTCAGAGAAGCCTACTCTGGCTGTCTCACCTAACGTGGCTTCCTTTTTCCCACCTCCCCAGTGACTTTTCATGACGTTCCACTGTTTTATGCTCTATATAGAATTTATCATAATTTAAAATTATAAGATTAATTTTTATTGTCTGTCTCTTCCCCCTAGATATAATCTCCTTGGGACTTGTCTAGTGTGTTTTGCAGGTAAGTTCCCTAAGTTTACACAGTTGTCTGATTTGGGGTCCTGATGCATTTCCCAGGAAACTTGGTCTGGCTTGTCTGCTTGAAGCCCTCCAAAAGCTTCCCACTGCACGTGGAATAACATCTAGACCTCTTATTTTGGCCACAAAAGGCCTGCAGTGTTGGGCATCTGCTGACCCACCCAACCTCATCTGTTTTGCTTTCCCCTCTCTCTCTCTGCTCCAGTCCTGCTGTGTTCTTTGAGTTCTTTTAATTCCCTGTCTCATCTCCGGGACTTCACATGCACTGTTTCTGTTGCCTGGATGTGCTTCCCCTTGTTCATCCTTTTTATCCGCAGCTCAGAGAAGCTTTCTGTGACCCTCATATCAAAGATATCAAAGTATCCTCCCAGGGGTTGACCTCCATCACTTCTACCTGCTCACTTCCTTCACAGCACGTTCTACTACTTATATTTCCTTATTCACTTGCTCATTGTTTTTACACTGTGTGACTCTCTCCTGTCACCCCCTCCCCAAACATACATATTAAGGTCCATGAATGGAGAGACCATATTTCTTTTTGTCCATCACTGTCTCTCCAAATCTGGAGCAGATGATCGATAAATATTTGTTAAATGGATGAATGAATGAAAAACTACCTAAAATCAAAGCAAAGCATTTCAATAGATTACCTCCAACATTTGTCAAATTAACTCATTCAGTTACCAGATGGTTTCTGCATTCCAATCATCTTCAAGAGTACAGCAGAAAGCTGTATACATACTTCACAGAAAAGGTTGTATGGGTTTTCACCTTCACCTAAATTAAAAATTTTTCCAGGCTCACAGTGCCTCTATGCTCCGTGGGGAGGACTTTCAGGGCCTTGATTTGCTTCTAATCTAAGCCTTCAGTAAGCCCCAGTTTCTTTCTTGAAGACCACCTGAGCTCTGTCTTCAGGTACACTTCGACCTACCTCCTTGCCCAGGTAGAATTAGCCTCCAGTCAGTCTTGATAGGCTGTCCCGCCAAACAGATATTCCAGGAAGCACTCAAAATTGGTATCAATATCAAGGGAAACCATAGTGCAGTAACCTAGTTATTTGAGACTAGGAAGAAGGAGTCCTCCAAGGTGAGCACAGCAAGCATAGAAGGAGTTAATTGGTCTAGTTCTGTAGGCAGCTCAGGATAATGGTCTCTTTGCAAGGAAGTGCGTCTTTTCCTGAATGCCCTTAGCCGATAAGGTTAGCCTTTCCTTGGGGAAAAGTAGCCAACCCTCCATTACCCAAAATGGGTTTGGGTTTCAGCTGCAATCATTGCTGTTTAAGCAGTGAGGTCTGAAAACTCTTCATGCCAAGTGGAATAGGCATCACATAGGAATCTACTAGAGTAGTCTAGCCTACTGTTCTGCAACGACTGCAGAGTGACTCTAGATAAGTCACTTCCTCCCTGTGGGCCTTAGTCTTTCCATCTGTGAAATGGCCCCTGCAATGTTACTTTCATTGGTTCTCGATTCACATTAGAATTGCCTTGGGGAGTGGGTGGAGCTCAGGCACTGGCATTTTTTATAAAGCACCCCAGAGATTCCAAAGTCTGGGAAATTCTGGAGTGTCAACCCATGACAAAGGACAAGTAGGAAGAAGACTGAGGACTGTGGACCAGCTGAGATTTTCAGTAACTTTTCTGTTGTTTTCTAGAAGTGTCCCTGGTAACTGAATGATTGGGTTCTAAGTGTAGCTCACGACCTGTCTACTAATCATTTAAAACTATTTCCTAAATGTTGAAAAAAATATCCCATTGGACATTATAATCTCTGATTGAGATGGCCTTTGTGCTGCCACTTCCTGGATGTGTGAAGGTGGGAAAATTCTTTGAACTTTCATTTCCTCTTTTGTAAAATGTGGGTGATCCATTGTTGCTCTGAGAATTAAATGAGATAATGTACATAAAGCACCAACCTCATGTTTGGCACAGGGTAGATAATTAATGAAAGTTCTTCCCATTAACTGCTTAGTTAAAGCAGTTTTGCATAAGATAACTTTCCCCAAGATCTCTCCTATGGAACACCACTTGCCCCAAGATGCTGTTCACAAGATGATAAAGGAATTTTATGGTCAAATACATCAGGAAAACCTGAAAGCCATAGTCCATTCTTGGGGTATTCAGTAGTGTGCTATAAACCAGCTTGCTGCAAAAACAAAAATAAAACTCCAGATTTGTGGTGTTTGCTGATTTCCATGGTGTAAATACTCCTACCGTGGCTGGTTTCAGGCTACCAGTGTTATATCCATGAACACAGAGTTGCTAAGAAGAGATATGAAGAATCAGTTCTTTTGAGCCAATAAGAAATGACCTCAGCATGCTATTGAAATAATTGTTAGCACGTCATAGTCTCTGATATGTCCTGTGATAAATAAACCTGTTTAGCTCTATTTAGCCCAGTGTTCCCCAAGTGTATAGGACCCCTTTTCTTATAATACATCTTGACATCCTATTGAACTGGTGTTCCCTGGAGAACACTTTGGGTACTGCTGCTGTAAAATATTTTATGTATACTTTGTCCAATAGATCCATGCCATTGTATAAGGAAAGCATGGCTTGCATAATTAGGGGTGTTATGCAAGGAGAAGAGTGCAGAGAACAAAGGCCACCACTCCCACTTTTAAGGAGGAGGCATGACCGATATATGTAAAGGAATTGGTGAATAACATTTGTGCTATAGCTAAGTAAAAAGTTGAGATTTTGACTCTCAGTGCAGAGAATGGGCAGAAAGTAGGCTGGAGAAGCAGAACGAGCTCTCTGCTGGAGGTGGCTGTCAGCGGAGCCTTAGAGCACCAGAGGGAGAGAAAGGCTGCTGCAAATGGGCAGAGCCTGAATAAAGTCCTAGGCATTTTAAGGAACACGTGATTGGTCACTGAACAGAGGACCCCTTCCCCATCCAATTTCCTTCTGGGTTTTACCTCTAATAGGTGCTCCCATCTCCAAAGAGCAAAGCTCTGTACTAGATTTCCTCATCGCTTTGGCTGTCCTTCCTGTCTTCCTCCTTGGGCATGTTTCTGTGCAGGTCCATCTCTGTGAAATGAGACATGTCTCTATGTGTACGTGAGATTCAGAGGGGTCCCCAGGTGTACTGGGGCCAATCTGGGGCTTGAAGAGTGGTGAGGTAAAGTCAACAATTCTTTTGACAAATTCATGGTCACCAACTCTTGACTGGTAGAGATGCCTGGGCAGTTCAAAGAGTAGTAGCAAGTCTTCATGGACCTTGATCTTCTTTAGGGCTGAAAAAGATCCCCAGGGAGCTTGTCTGGGGCCCCTCCACCACTTCTATTCCCCTAGCAGCCCCAAGAGGACTTAACTGGGAGCCAGAGAGAGCTCCTTTCTCTCCCTTATCACTTGCATTTAACCTATCTCCTCATTTCACTCCCTGTACTGGATTGATAGTGTCCTGCCAAAATTCATGTCCACCTAGTACCTGGGAATGTGACCTTATTTGGAAATAGCATCTTTGCAGATGTGATCAAGTTAAGATGAGGTCATACAGGATTAGGGCGTGCCCTAAATCCAATATGATTGGTGTCCTTATAAGAAGGGGGAAATTTAGACACAAAGAGAGAAGAATGCCATGTGAAGATAGAGACAGAGATTGGAATGGTGCTTCTAGAAGCCAAGGAATGCCAAGGATTGTCAGCAACCACAGAAGCTAGGAGAAGCAAGAAGGAATCCTCTCCCGGAGTCTTCAGAGAGAGAGAGCTTGACCCTGCTGACACTTTATTTCGGACTTCCAGCCTCTAGAACTGTGAGAGAACAAATTTCTACTATATGTGGGAATTTGTTATGGTAGTCCTAGGAAACTAATATACCAGGCAACCAAGTTCCTTAATGCAACCCCTTGAGGACTTTAGAGTTTAATTCTCTGCTGTGGGAGAAGTTACTTGAGACCAACTTGGAACCTAAGCTCCACACCAAAGGAGGAGGTGATTCCAGTGTGCAAAGATGCACATTTGCCCTAGAGCCCCATGAAGAGCTGAAGTTGGCACCATCAAGCAATAATAACAGCCATTACTTAGCCCGCCTTAGGATCTAGGCACTAAACCCTGTGAGGTAGCTGTCTCCATTTACACAAGAACAAACTGAAATTAAGCAACTTGTGCAATGCCATAGAGCTGGGATACAGCAGAGCGAGAGTGTGAACCCAGTCAGATCTGAACCCATGATGCTAGATCTGTCTACTTCAGGGCCAAGGCTGAACATACTCTAGACTCAACAAAAGGAAAGGCCCCTTACAAGGCACCCTTGAGGCTCTTGGGTGGATAAGGGCTGGAACCCCTCAGGCCTCTGGGGCCCAGTTTCTGACATCCTCCCTCCTGAATCAGATGAACAGGCCCCAGCAGAGGAGATCTGGGGTAGCCAGATCACCCTGAGCAGTGAGGTCTGTGAATGTGGCTACTAGGGATTCTGTCTGTCTGAGAGTTGTCCGTTAGTCTCACCCAGGAAGGAGTGGGACCAGGCCTGGCAGTCACAGCTTCTGAGGTGGCTCTTTATCCTGGGGGATGAGGAGATAAGGGTGATGTCAGACTTGGGTAAACTGAGGACTCAGACCAGGAGTGACTAGCAAGACAAGCCCTTGGTAAAGGCAGTTCACCCTGCACTTGAGAGCAAGCATCTCTGAGCTGCCTTCAGTGCACAAGAATAGTCAAGTTGAGGAGTGGGGATAGAAGGGGAGGATTCTTGGCTGTGAAGCCAGATTTTGGAAGCTGAGTGAGAAGATCTGTCAAATGCTCTCCACTGGGGAGCTGACTTGGAATTGAAGCCTTGGTCTCAGTTCCTATGTGGAGGCCTGTGTGGCTTTGCCCTTTCAGTGGCCTCATCATGAAACTTCCCATTGATGTATTAATGGGAACAGTGTTTATCTATTTTGTGTGCTCAAAACGTTCAGTCCTGAAGGTCTTTGTAGCTATTTCAGATCCAACCACGTCAAGTCCAGACAGAGATGTGAGGTGACTAGTTTGTGCTGTTTCCTGTCAAATTCCTTGGCCCTCTTGGAATTAGACTCATAAGATTAGTTTACACAGCCAGGATGTATTTCCCAGCTGGAGCAGGGTGGAGTAGAAAGGGATTGGTGCTGCATTGCTCCCAGTCTGGATAGCAGCAATTACTACAGAGTGGGCCTGGGCTGGAGAGTCCACACCCTTGCCCCCACATTCTTTCACATACCCTTTCCTAATGTCTTCTTGCTGCCCTGCCATCTCCACCAAAATCCCTCCCAGATTCTGCCCACCAAATGAGTCAATCAATGTCCCCTATGCCACCACTCCCTTTGAAGGAACACTGCCCTGAGCTCAATGCTCACTGGGAAAAAGTCCTTTGGACCATTCCTTTGAACAAAAGGGGAGTCACTGACTGGACCAGAGGTGGGCACCTGACTCAACGGCAACCAGGCACACTACAGGACAAGACCAAAGGACAGAAAACCAGGAGAAAAAGTAGAAACACATCCATAGGCTATCCATATACTGAAGTTATCCATTGTAAATGTAAATGGAAAAATAACTGTAATTAAGATATTGAGGAAAACAGAAGGAAAGCTGGAAAATTTCCCCAGAGAAGTGAATTTCCCAAAAAATCAACTGGAAACTCTAGAGGAGGAGGGTATCCTTTGTGCTCAGGCACTCTGGGCCACTTAGAATGGGGCACTGGTTGGGCCCAGGATGCAGACAGACACTCAGAGGAGAGGGAAGGAGGCTGCCGAGAGGAGCTTTGAAGAATAGCTTAGTGAATAGCACACTTTCTGGAATCCAACCTCCTCAGTTCAAGTCCTGGTTTTGTCACCTACTAGCTACTTAAGGGAAACAGTAATACCTGCCCCATGTGCTTTTTGTGAGGATAGGATATCCTTAGACAGAGCATGGGACCTTGCAGTCACTCAACTATCCATTATCTTTATGGCATTGTCAGACCATGGGTCAAGTCTGGGTTTGTCTTCTGGTTTGGTCACAGATTGCCCTATTCCTTCCAGAACTTTGAGCAAACCAGGTTCTATTTCTATCTTCAAGCATCTACTAAGTGTTAGTAGTTTGTGTGTGTCTTCTCATTTAAGCCTCACTGCATGTGAATGAGGTTGATGATATAGCTCCTAGTTACAGATGAGGAAACAAAGGCTCAGAGATACCAAGTGACCTGCCCAAGGACTCCTCACAAACAGAAGAAGAACCAGAATTTGAACTTAGGACTTTTGTTATCCAGCCTGCCTTGCCCAAGGTCACATACTGGGTGAGTGGCTGAGCTGAGGCTAGAACCAAAGTCTTCTGGTCCTTGGTCTAGTGTCATTTTCACTGCATAATGGACAGCAATGCTGGGATTCTCACTGATCACCACCAGAGTGCTCACCGGACAGCTGAGAAAACTGAGGCCCAGATTCCACAAATTGGGTCTCATGGCCTCCGAGCTGGTGACCTTCCCACTGTAGCATCCCACAGCTTACAACTGAAGACCCCAGGACTAGGCAGCTATTGTTCTTATTGTCAGGTGTTGCCCAACTTGGCTTCCAGACCTAAAAAGAACTCCCCAAGTGCCCTCGCAACCACGTACTGGGCTGTGCTCTTGCTCCCACCCCCATCTCTCAGCAGCCCCTTTCCTCTGCTGTGGAGGTGACTCTGTGGCCCCAGAGGAGAGGGGTGAGAAGGCCCTCCAGTACAGACATTCGCATCCAGGTTCTTGGGGTCTTTCCTCTGCCTCCTGGGCTCTCAGGGTTGTGGCTGGAGCCAGAGAGTCTGTTTCTCATTAGCTGTACTTCTGCTGTGAAATGAAGTGCTCTTTGAACCTGTGGGAGCAGGAAAGCCATTTACACCCTTGAGAGGACTGGACGCCAGTCTCGCCAGCACATTCCTTTGGATCCTTTTATCCTCTGGGCAGAGCTCTTGGCTCTTGGCTGCTGCTTCCATCTCTGCTAGTGCAGCCATGGGGAAAGGTGGTCTTGGGGTGGGGTGGAAAAGGAGGGAGGGGATCAGGCTCCTCTCGCAATCTGGCAGATTCCTACCCGAGTCACCTGACCCCCTGGTCCTCTTCTTTCTGAGACCTCCTGTGCCCTGGGTGGCTTCAGTAGAACTCCCAGAAGTCATCCATCCACTATCCACCCATCGTGATGGGAACTCGTGAGTCCAGAGATTCAGAAAATGCTAGAACCAGGAGAGTCCTTTGGTACAACCCGTTTCATTCCCTTCATCTTACTAATGGGGAAATGGGAGCTCAGTTTGTGAACTTGCTCCAGGTCACATGGCATGTGGCTCATGTGGTCATTCAACAAATATTTATTGAATACTTTTTTTTATGGATCCCCACTCCCACTGGCAGTACACTGGATACAGTCCAGAGAACATGTACATGACTCACCCTAGTGACATTCTACTGAAGGATTTAAGGTAAACAAATAAATAAACATGGCCATTTCACATGATGATAAATTCTCAAAAGAAGTCAAAAGAGGCGTTGATAGTGGTGACTGGAAAGTAGGGAATGAATTTAGACAAGGTGGTCAGGGAAGGCTCTCTGAGAAGGTAACGTTTAAACTAAAACCTCAGCAAAGGGACATTGGAAGGTAGATTGTTCTAGGCAGAGGGAACCACTGGTGCAAAAGGCCTGGGGTGGGAATGAGCCTGGCATGTTTGAGAATCAGAAAGAAAGCCAGCGCTGCAGGAGCAAAGGAGCAAGCGTACAAGATGAGTCCAGACTGCTAAGTAGATCCTGTATAGCCTAGAAACCATGTAAGGTGATGGGATTTTTTTTAAAAAATTCAGTTTTACTGCTATATATTCACATACCATGCAGTCATATAAAGCATACATTCAATTGTTCACAGTACCAATATATAGTTGTGTGTTCATCACCAAAATTAATTTTTGAACATTTTCATTACCACACACACAAAAATAATAAGAATAAAAATTAAAGTGAAAGAGAACAATTAAAGTAAAAAAGAACACTGGGTGCCTTTATTTATTTATTTTTGCCCCTATTTTTCTACTCATCTATCCATTATCTGGACAAAGGGGAGTGTGGTCCATATGGCTTTCCCAATCACATTGTTACCCTTCATAAGCTACATTTTTATACAATCGTTTTCAAGATTCAAGGGTTCTGGGTTGTAGTTTGATAGTTTCATCTATTTACTGCTAGCTATTCCAATTCATTAGAACTTAAAAAGGGTTGTCTATATTGTGCGTAAGAGTGCCCACCAGAGTGACCTCTCGGCTCCTTTTGGAGTCTCTCTGCCACTGAAGCTTATTTCATTTCATTTCACATCCCCCTTTTGGTCAAGAAGTTATTCTCCATCCCATGATGCTGGGTCTAGATTCCTCCCCAGGAGTCATATTCCACGTTGCCAGGGAGATTCACTCCCCTGGGTGTCTGATCCCATGTAGGGGGGAGGGCAGTGATGTCACCTGCAAGGTTGGCTTAGCTAGAGAGACAGACCACATCTGAGCAACAAAGAGGAGATTGGATTTTAATCTTTGTCCAGTAGGAAACCAGGGAGGGATTTAAGCATGTGACTGATGTGTTTTGTGTTCTTAAAAAGGATCCCTCTGGCTGCATCAATAATAGACTTAAGATGTGTGTGTGTGTGGGGAGGGGTAGATGGGGGTCCAAGGTGCACACAGGGCTTGCTGTAGACCAAGCAAGAGAGATGATGGCGTCTACCACCGTAACTCATCTGGCCCATAATGATAGTAGCAGAGGTAGACAGAAGAGGGCAGGGTCAGGAAGCATTTTGGAGGTGGAGTCAAAGAATCAATATACTTTGCTCATGGATTGCATATGGGCTGAGAAGCAAAAGGAATGATTGAGGATGACTCCCAGAGTTTTTGCCTGAGCAACCTGGGTAGATGATCATACGCTTACTGAGATGGGGAGGAGCAGATTTCAGAGGGGAAATCAAGAGTTATGTTTTCAGCAAATTAACCTGCAGATGCCTCTTAGATACTCAGACGGATGCCAAGAAGGCAGATGGAGAGGAGAGTCTGGAGTTAGTGGCCAAGAAGGGTTTCCCACGGTGTCCCGCCCATAGACAGATGCCGGCATACGCATGCACTCACGGGTGGGAAGAGATGCCCGGCCCTACGAGCTCCATCCACTTGTAAACAGCTGACTCCGGCTGCTGAGAAGGCACGACCTCCCTCCTCCCATCCCCATCCTGGCCAGGAAGGGACTTCAGAACTTTCAGGATTCCCATTGGCCTTCCTTCTGGAGTGCCTCCTTGGTAGAAGCACGTCCAGGGAACCAGGGCTTGAGGGAGGTGGGGATGAAGATAGGGGCGTCTTTGGAAATAATAATAAAAACCTCCCTCAGGACTGAGCTTGTCTTGATCCTGAGCTTCCTCATAGATAATCATCACCTTAGACTCCTGACAGTGCAAGGCCTCATTGGGCCCATTTTATAGGTAGGAAACTGAGGCTCCAAGAAATCCAGTGCCTTTTCCAAGGGTTCTGGACACAAACTTGGACCTGGGAGACCAATTCTGGTGTCCTCTGTTCAATATTAAGCCGTCTGCCACCAGAAAGTTCTCTTATTTTGAGAGTGCCAAAATAAGGGGTGGGCTTTGGAGACAGACTGCCCGGGTTCAAATCCCAGTCTGACCTCTTACAGGTAGTGTGACCGGAGGCAAGTGAGTTATCCTCTACGTGCTTCTGTTTGCCATCCACAAAATGGGGGTGGTAAGAGTGCCCACTTCTCAGGGTTATTACCAGTGCTAAGTGAATCAATATTTGGAAAGTGCTCAGAACAGCCAGGTAAATCCTATACACGTGTCAGCTACTACTGTGATAATTACTTTGACACAAGCTGAACGCTCTAACTCAGGGCCCTGGGAATGCCTAGAACCTAGAGGGGGGATCCAATTCCTCAGGAAACAGATGGGGAGACTGTGGCCCAGAAAGGGGGAGGCCGGCAGCCTCCTAAGCAAGTTGGGTACAAGAATCAAGCTGGTAGAGGATCCCTCGCTACCTTCTGAAGGTCACCCCCAGCCATATGTTTTTTCTCTAGGAGATGGACTTCCAGACTCTATATTCTCTGAATTCATGTGGAATTTCTGCTCTGGGCTTGGTTCCCAGGAGACGCCCCTCCACCCCTTTATGAAAACAGAGTGGAGTCATTCGGCAAAACCTCAATCTAATGCTTTTAAGGAACTGGCAGGTTGAAACAGGAAACTGTTCTAAGTCAAAACCACAGAAACAGCACATGCTTGTGGCCGCCGGCTGCCGTCTGGATCCCTGCCGGAGCCCCCAGGGATGGGTGAGCTGTTGGCGGCGCCACGTGAAGGAGCCTCGGGAACCTGGCTCTGGTGCGGCCAAGCATCCATGGCCATGTGACAGCAAACGCCACGTCTCATGGGCATTTCAAGGTCAAAGCCAGGTGGGGTGGCCATGTAGGTCCCAGCATTGGAGATGCAGAAGGCTAGTGTCAGAGCAAACCTGCTCCTTTATGGGCAAGCTCCTCATGGTGTATCTGTGGAAACTGAGGCCCAGAGAAGAGAAGCGCCTTGCTCAAGTCACCCAGCAAAGAGTAGGGAAGCAGGAAAAGAACCCAATCCAAACCAATCCAAAGCTCGTTCCACAATGCACCCTTGCTTATCTGCCTATTCACCAGCTCACACATCCCGGGATGGTGTAATTGTTCAAGAGCATGAATTTGTGAGCCAGAAGACCTGAGTTCAATCTCGGCTCTGCCTTTTCCTAGCTGGGTGATCTTAGGCAAGTTATTTAACTTCTCTGTGCCTGTGTCTGCTTTTTGATTTTTTCTTTTTTAAATAAAATGGGGGATAATAAAACTACTTACGTAAAAGGATTGCTCAAAGGATTTAATGTGATACTCCATGTGAAGCTCTTACTATAATGCCTGACAAGTAGTAAGAGAGCAATAAAGTTTTTATTTAATGTACTGAACTCCCACTAAGTACCAGCAACTTTGCTCCCAAAGAGCTCATTCAAGTGAGGGAGGAAAAAAAGGAAATTTTGATACACTGCTAGAAATGCTACGATAGAAGGAGGCAAGGGTGCAGTCAGAGCCCCTAACCCAGGTGAAGGGCCCTTCTCCCTGGCAAGGAAGCAGACACTGAATGGAGTGGGACGCCCATATATGCGTCAAAAACCAATTATTTACGTTCCAGAGAGCCAAACTTAGGCCCAGCTGGTTCTTTCCATCACATCAGGTTTTGTGCTGCTTTGGAGCAATGTGCCTTGGTTTCCCCGGTGTGGGTCATGCTGGCACAGAGCCATCCTCGCTCTTTTGCCTGCTCCCCTGGATGGTCTGGCTAGTCCTGGGAATGCCATTGGGGGCCATAAAACAGAATCTATTTCTTAAGAAGCTCAGCACAAAATTTAAGTTCCATTCTTATAGCTACAAACCCAGTTACTTGGGGTGGGAGAATAAATGACCTCCCAACGATGTCCATATCCTAGTTCTCAAAACCTGTAGCATGCCACCTGACATGGCCAAAGGGACTTGGCAGATATGATTAAGTTTCTATCTTGAGACAAGGAGCATATCCTGGATTTTCCCAGTGGGCCCACTGTAATCACAGGGTCCTCATTAAAAGGAGGCAGAGAAAGGAGACTTGATGGCAGGAGCAGAAGCTGGAGGGATGCGAGGAAGGGTCCATGAGTCAAGGTGGCCTCTAGAAGCTGGGAAGGCAAGGAATCGTATACTCAACCAGCACCTTCAGAAGAAACCCGCCCTGCTGACTCATTTTAGACTTCTGACCCCCCAAACCATAAGATAATAAATTTGTGTTAAGTCACTAAGTTTATGGCAATTAGTTACAGTAGGAATAGGAAGCTAATATACTTAGTCAGCAATGAGTCTGCTTTAATTTAACCTTTGCCATCTTGGTCCCACCCTTTGTAATGTGTAGTTTGAGTCTTATTTTTAGCACGATCCCTAAAATATGAAAAAAATCTGCCTGAGCATGATGTAAAAGGCCTTGCTTGAACTGGCCCCTCCCAGCAAACCAGCCTCCTTTTCACCTCTCTTTTGTCCTAAGAGAGTCTTGGGCAAGATGGGACTCTATAAGGTATGCAATGTAAACTCGCTTCTCTATATTTCCTACGAAATATTCAATAAAGTCAGTATGTCTCGTTAATGCTCCTGTGTGGATTCTTTTGGGGGTACTTAGTGGGGCTCCTAACTCTGTATCTATGATGACCTTAAAATGGTGTGTCCATGAGATGTGACATTTGCTGTCACATGGCCACATATGGCCAGCAATTACCACAGACCCACACTGTGCTTGGAAGAGACAGGGCTTGGAGGAGAGGTAGCTGATGTCACGTTACCAGTATAACAAGACATTTTGGTTTGCTCTTGTTGATGCAGCTCCATTTCCTTCCCCACCATATACACCTGTATCAGTTTCCATTTTCAGGTATCATGTTTTGCAAAGTAGCAGGGACTTGTGGGAGGGCGTGGTTAGGAAAACAGAAAACTGAAGGGAATGAAATAGTATCTGGTCTTGTCAGGTCTCTCTGTCTGGATTCCATCCTCCAAGGAGAAAAAGGAATTAGAGGCAAAACCCTATGCAACTATTTAAGGGTGACTGAGACTGGTAACAACCAGAGCTGGCCTCCTAAGAGGTTTCGGCACCCAATCTTGCTATCCCACGACTCTTTCTCAACCAGGCACCCAGAGGTATCTTCTAAAAATGTAAATCAGATCAGGTTCTTCCCCTGTTTAAAACTCTCCAATGCTTCCGTTTATGTTAGAATGAAATCCGAACTCCTTGCCTGTCTATCCAACTTCATCTCCTATCTCTTTCCTCTTTGCTCCCTGTGCTTCAGCCACACCAGTGCTCTCTCTGTTCCTTGAATACACCGACTCCTTCCTGCTTTAGGGCTTCAGTTCCTGCTCCTCTCTTTCCCTGGAAACCTACCCCCATCCAAACTTTGCATCTTGCATACTTCACATAATTTGGGTCTCAGCTCAAACATTAGTTCCTCAGCAAGGCCGTCCTTACCCGTGTATCTCAGTTTGGGTTCCCTCCAAACAGGCACCAAAACAAAGCCTTGGTACAGGTGGCTGCATACAAGATGAACTCATATACATAGTGACTCATATACAAGGTGATCCAAAGAAGCTCAAGCGAGGCAGTCAGGAAAGTAAAACAGGGATGGGCATGTTAACAGAGTGTGTTCATGAGTTGGGTACACTGAAGGCAACCGAGGCTCAGTCATGCTGGGGACTTCTTGAGGTATCATATAGAACATGCCTTGTTAAGTCCCTGTCATGGCCAGAACACACTATTGTGGCACCAAAGAGAGTCCTCGGGCAGAGAAGCAGGGAGAAGCAGGTGCTTGAGGAGAGATGATGTCTGTGTGCTAGGAAACTAACCACTGCAGGTGCGAGTGAACTCGGAGATGGATGGAGATGTGGGGTGGGGCATCAGCAGAGTATATTGTACCATCCTTTCTAGTGTTTCTCCATCCAGGCGCTCTTTTATTTTCTTTATGGTTCTTATCTCTATGTGAGATTTTTCTCATTTATTTAGCTACCTGTTGTTTATTGTCTATTCCCAACACCCCAACTAGAACATCAGCTCAGAGGATAGGGGACTAATCAATCTTTTCATCATTCTGTTCTGAGGTCCTAGAACTGTGCCTGGTACAGAGTAGACCCTCAATATGTATTAGCTGAATGAATAAGTGAGTGAATGAATATGCTACCTCATGGCTTGGGTGCAAATTCATGGCCCCAATTTGGTGGAGAGTCAACTCCAAGCAGCCATGGGGACGATGGGTATGGACAAGTGAGAGAGAAAGATTGTGATTGATGTTTGCACATGATTACAGCTGACATACTATTTTGTGGGCAGATGTGAGGCATGTTTGGGGGGCCCTCCAAAATAATTGGGGTCTACACTGATGGGGACTGAGTGAGATCTTAATACTATGTGTTTGGGAACTTCAAGAGTACTGATGTTTGTGCAAACACTTCTGCTTTTAATAAATTAGATTGGGTTCAAGTTTCCCCATAATGACATCACTCTCACTGACTCACAATGCAATATACTTTCTTGAGTGGGAGAAAAGAGGTTGAATTTACAGCATGCACTTGCTCAGCAGACGTATGAAGCATGATCCATTTTAGCTGTGCTGCAGAAGGTCAGTGTGTTGAATGTAATCCCTTCTCTTCTATTCATTTACTGAGTGACCTGGGACAAGTTACACTACCTCTCTTTAAGCCTCAGTTTCTTCTTTCTTCATCAGCAAAATGAGGGTAAGAATAACTACACCAAAGGGTTATTAATAGTGTGTAGTTAACACAGGCAGGAGTCCATGGATGATGGCTGCTTTCCATGCTATTACTACTAATGATTATGATGTTGGTGATGACGGTAAAGGTTGGGATTCTTGGCTTAGATTACTCATGAGGGCAATGCACCCAGGTTCTAGACAATACCCCTGAATGAGCAAAAATTGCCCTTGGAACCATGGCACACCAGCATTTATAAGAGAACTTAGAAGTCATCTAGATTAACACACTTAGGCAATGATCCTATCTGAGACAAAGAATGATCATCATAATGGTGGCTAGCATTTACTGAATACATACCCTGAATATTTTCCATCACATTACCCAGTCAAACCTGTAGTGAGGTGAATGCATCAGGTTGTTTAGTCTGGTGCCATTAAACATTTGCTTCAACCACTCCCTTCGCTCCAACCCTTCACTTGCTAAACAGCCACCTGAGTACAGCGTGGGTCTGCCCACAGCAAGGGAATGGGCAAGACATGCAAATTCTGGAATTTTCCCATTCATTTCAGCTAATTTTTACATTATCAATTAATAGATTGGCATTCCAATCTTGAATTGATTTCCTACTATCTTGATGGGAGAGGATGAACTTTCTTCTAGAATATTCTGAACCAGGTGTTAACTACAGTTCTCATTCCATTTTTTTTTTTTTTTTACAAGTAATCTGTGAGTTTGGTTAACATGTATCCATCCCTGAATGGTGTATTTGCTTGGGATTTGCTAGAATTTTAAGTCTAGAAGGCTAAAGGCCACATCTTGGATCATGACATAATCATCCAGGCAATGTACTTGGGCCGTAAAACTTCTCTGGAGATGGTCAACTGGCCTTTCCCAATTGCAATAACCTCTTTCCTCTTAACAAGCAACATCTGCTAGCTGCGCATGTGTGCACCAGGGTTTTAAAAAGGTTGAAGTTCTACCTTAGCAACCTTGTGTGATTTCCCAAACTTAAAAGAATCATGCAGTCTTACAACAGGGAGGGAAGTTTCCTTTAACAGATGGGGGACTCGATAGCCAGAGTGGGGACGTGACTATCCAAAGGTCCTCTAGCTAGTTAGTGGCAGAGCTTAGATAAGAATCTAGGTTGCATCACTTCAAATCTAGTACATTTTTTCTATTTCTAGAATTTTTTTCCCCAATCGTATTAGCAGTATTAACACAGGTTCAGGTTCCCTTTTTGGTTTCTAACAGCTTTATCCCATGCAAACTCTATCTCCTACCACTGAGTTCAAGTAGCTATTACTTTGTTAAAACTTCTGCCTCCCCTACCAATAGTCAGCTGCTCCCTTTGTTGAAATAATTCAGCCATTTCCCTTCTCAAAACCCTTTGCAAAATGCACTTGTGGCAGACAGACTTTAAGGGGGTTCCCTTATCCCTGCTTCCTGGTGTTTATGTGTGTGGGGGCCCAGGACTTCAAATTAACAGAAGTTCACTCCCATGATTACATTATGCTATATGGCAAAGGTGGTGGGCTCTCACTCCTGTGATTGTGTTATGTTATGTAAGACTGCATCTTGTAGAAAACTGCCTTTAGAGTCTTTCTCTTGTTACTGGCTTCAGAGAAACAAGCTGCTGTGGGTTCTATAGCTGCAAGGAAGCAAATCCTGGCAACACCTTAAGTGACTGTGAAAACAGACCCTTCCCCAGTTGAGCCTCCAGATAAGAACACAGCTCTGGCCAACACCTTGATTTCAGCCTAGTGAGACCTCGATTCAGAGAACTCAGCTGAAAGGTGCCCAGATCCTGACCCACAGAAATGGTAATACAGTGAGTGAGTGAGGTTTTAAGCTGCAAAATTCGTGGTGGTGTGTTAGGCCACAAAAAACTAATACAGGCCCCGAGGCCCTCCTTGTCTTGCTTCTACCTACCCCACCAGGCACATCTCTTATACTTTCTCTTTCACCATATTTTGGTTTCTTGAATGAGCCTTTCTCTCCGTGTACATGCAATAGCTCTGCCTGGAACATTCCTCTCTCCCCTTTACCTGAAAAACTCTCCCTCATCCATTACGTGCTACCACACACATCACTTTCCAGGATGCCCTTTTCTGACTCCCTGGACAAGGTATGTCTCCTGATACACAGCTCCTGAGGCCCCTGTGCTTTTCTTTTCATAGCTCTCACCACAGTTGTATTTAGTCATTAGCTGCTGTCTTCCCTGTTGGTCTGCAAGCTCCCTCATGACAGGGACCAAGTCTGCTTTGTCCAGCTCCTAGCACATAGTAGGTGATCAATAAATGTCTGTTCAGTGAAGGAATGAATGTGGTGCTGTGCAGCGGAAACAGTTTTGTCAGGGCAACAGGCTTCTTTTCAACCTCTGCCACCCTAAACTGGGGGACTTGAGTTCTCTGGTCATTCATGCTTCAGACAACCTCTTGGGATTGGAATTCAGGAAATCTGGGTGTTGGGGCTGCCTCAGCATCCCACTTGATTGGGCAACCTTGAGAAAGTCACTTCCTCTTTCTGCAGCCTCCATCTCCACCATCTATAAATCTGGGATGAGGTGCCTGGTCACGATTTTTGGGGAAGCTGATAGATGTCAAGTGAGGTAATGCCAAGGAAGTTCTCAGAAAGATACAGCTTCGTAAAAGCCTAGGGACAGGCTTTTAGATTCAGGACACAACCCAGGCCCCTGGCCTGGCCAGCAGTGATGCAAAGGCCAGTGGTGAGGTCATCGTTAAGGCTGGGAGACCTTAAAGCCATGCTGCTCCACACCCCAGCCCTGCAGCTGAAGGGTTTTGCGTCTACAGTAGGTGCAAGACTGGGCTTGACTTGTCTGGATGATGGAAACTTGTGGGCTAAATTACTCATGGGTAATGATAAAAGTCCTTTACAAGATTCCCAGACATTTCTAAATACATTACTGAGATATAAGTAACCAGAGGTACTAAGAGGATGTAGTAGAGAGGCTGTATGATGTGCTAGTTTCGACTGTAGACCCTGAAGGCAGACCACGAGGTTTGTGAACTGGCTCTTCTGCTTAACTGGCTGTCTGAACTTGGGTCAGTTAATTAATCTCTCTGGGTCTCAGTTTTCTCATGCATAAAATGGGGACTAATTATGATGTCTATATATGGTGTTTTCAGGGGATTACTGAGAAAATTCACACAAAGAGCTCAGCATAGTGCCTGGCACAGAGAAAATGCTTAATGTATGCTAGCTGTTAATGTTATTATTATTGTTGTTGTTGTTTTATTATTTTTAAGTCCCTGTAGAGCTGCAAGCACTTCTGCTTGCTTAATATGAATACCAAACCTCTGCTTTGGAAATAATTCCACGTGGGTGAACTTATTCCCTCATTAGACTATCAGGCAGGAACCTGATCCGTGAAGGCAGAGACCTGATCCTGCCTGTTTTAGTTGAGGCTTCATCCCCAGCATCCAGGACAGTGCTCAGCACACAGCAGGCTTTCAACAAACACTTGTTGAACCAATGGACTTAATTCTGGAGGCAGGGGTTATTACTGATGCCATTGGGTATTGAGGAAATTGAGTGACTTGCCCACAGAAGCCAGTTATTGTGAAGTCAGATTCCAACCTGCCTGACTCCAAATTCTATCCTCTTTCCACTGCTTTCTGTTTCTGGGTGAAAATCAGGTTCACCTGGCTCAGCAATACGGTGTAGGCAGCAAAGCGCAGGGGCAAGAGCATGGGCTCTGGAGCCAGGAGGGCAGATTCAAATCTCCACCTCACTGCTTCCCACGTGACCACGGACGAGTTACCCAATCTCTCTGTGCCTCCTTGTCTTATCTTTCCACATAGCCTATGGGGTAGAGTTTACTGTCCCATTTTACAGATGAGGCTGTTTCACACGGGTGAGTCCAGTCACTAAAGATCATACACTTCTTGCAGGTAGGGACCATATCCATGAACTTAACCAAATCTGCTTGGAACCTAGAGATGGGAACCATGTTTATAGAACATCTACCAAGTGCCAGGCCACGTTTCAGGGGTTCTACATGTGCGGTTTCATTTAATCCTGATGACAACTCTATGAAGCTGTTTCCATAAATCTTGCCTTGCCCAGTGGACAAAAACAAAACAAAACAAAAATCTGAGGTTCAGAGAGGTTAGATGAGTTGTCCAAGCCTTCACAGCTGGCAAGTAGTTCAAACTCAGGGTAGCTAAACTTTAGAGGCCATGCTCCTTTCACCACGATGCCTTTCAATAGAGCCTTTCAATAGAATTTGTACCCATAGCATGTGTTGAATTGGTTGATTCCACTACACAGAGGCTGAGAACAAGGGAGTGTGGGTGATGGAAGGAAGTGGCCCCTGGATTTCCAGGTCCTTGGAAGTCATAATCAAAGCCCACTGAAGGAAGCTCCACTGATGGTGGCAGCAGCAGCATCCACAGAACTTTATCTTGCCTGCCCAGGATATGTCAAGGGGTGGGGCGGAAAGAGGGCAGCCATATTATACAATTATGATGACGCACAGACCTTTCTTGGGCCTACAACGCTTCTCAAGTCCCGAGGGGACTAGCATGAATACCTCATTGTACCCATGGAGGAGGAACTAACAAAGACTTCTTATCTTCCAACTTCCTATGCCAGGATCAGAATTATCTCTGACATTCTGGGCCATTGTGAGCTCTCCTTTGGCTCTCTGGGCCCAGAAGAGTGGTTCCTTATAGCTGGCTCTTGGTTGCTACCGAAGGTTTAACATGGGCAGAGCCTGCTGGAGCTCAGCCTTTGCCATATCCGTGGGCTCCTTGAAGGCAACAACCTTATGTTGTACATCCCTGTGTCCTTGCGTCTGGCACAGGGTTCCGTGTACAGCACAGGCTTGCTGAATAAAAGTGCACGAGTTTCAGCTCCAAATGGCCAAAGCCCCTGTGATGCTTTTGAAGCCCCTAATACAGGCATCTCAGATTGGCTCAGCCCTGGTATTGACCAACAAAGGCTGCAGGTTGGGTTTTGAGGCACTGGACAGTGCCCTTCTGAGGCAACTCTGGACAAGGAGAGGCATTATAGGACCATGAGACCAAGCTTAGTCACAGTCTAATTGATTTACACTCTGGAAACTGAGGACTGACGATTAGTCTAAATGGCCAGAAGCAAGGAATGAGTTGAGTATAGGGCCAAGATTTTAGAGAAGATGGGATCTGAGTAAGAAAAGGCCCAGAAATAAACAAAGACTGTCTAGAGCTATATCTGCCATGGTCAATGGATATCGAGAGTGACTGAATCTGCTGTCTTACGGGGCCTGGGGTGGGTGAATAGACGCAATCCCTCATCTTGGCATCAACAGGGATCTTTACACATGGGAAAATCTGAAAACCCCCTGAGCCCTGAATAGGACGGTTAATGGTGTGTTTTGGATATATTTTGGGGAGTGTTTTAAGACTATGGGCTGACAACTCACCTCACCACCATCTTTAAATGCCCACTGCCAACTCCATGGCAGGAGATGGGTGGGGAAAGAGGACAGGTAGCTGCTCCTTTACGCACTGTGTCCCTGACTGTCCCAACCTTCGTGGATGTGACCAAGAGTGGGCACCTGACCAAACCAGCATCACTAAGAATTGCTGGAGGGAAAGAGAAAGGTTGACAGACAGACAGTAGTTATTCAGTGGAACTGACCCTGCAAGGACTAGCCATGCTTCTTGTCATATGAATCTGAGATGCAGAGGAACCCCATCTGCAGGAAAGGTGAAGAAGAAAGTGGATGAACAGAGAAGGGCTGAGGTCAGAGATGCACAGAAACTCCTGATAGTGTTTCCTGACTCCAGGCCTTTCCTGGGCCTCAGATTTAGAGTTGCCCTTGGATTCCATGAGACACTCCCCATATGTCTTGGTCTAACCCCCCTTTAAGTGTGCTTTCATGGGTTTCTGATACCTGTTATCCAAGAGTCACTCCTAATACCTAATGGCCTCTGACTCCCCTACCCCAAAGTTGCCTCTTTAGGTAGACATGGCCTTCAGCACCCATTCCACCCCTTCCAATGTGCATACCTGCTCTGTAAGATTCAGGAAAAGATAAAGCTGCATTCCCCAGACCGCCTTGAAGCTATGGCTTCAGGTGTGATTAAGGTTTCCTGATCAGGTACAAGATTTGGGAGTAAAAGTAAGGAAAAGGCCACACTCCAGCTGCTTCTGCTGCCATCACCGGTCTCTTCTAGGGATGTGTTCATGCAAGTCCACTTCTGGTCACTTGCTTTGTGTGTGTTCAGGGGCAGGACACAGGCATCTGATTTTTGCAGGCTCTGGAGTCTGATGAACTGGGTTCCAGTCTCAGCTCTGCCACTTCTAGCTGTGAGATTTTGGGGAAGTTACTTAACCTCTCTGTGCCCTAATTTCCTAATCAGCAAATAGGGGATAATGATGGTACCCACCAAATAGGGTTGTTATACAGTTAACAGCAGTAATGAGTATCCAGTGCTCAGTGCACAGTACATTCTCAATTAACGATAGCTATTATTGTTATTATTACTATCAGCAATGCAAACTCATAAAGTTGTGGTGGGAAGCAAAAGAATTTGTACAAAATACAGAGCGCAGGCTGTAAAATCATTACTGCCCCCTTTCCAGCTTCCCGTCACACCTAGCTCTGGAATTTGGTGGTTTTGAGAGTTCTGATTATCCTGAAAGGGGCCTGTCTTGTTTTTGACATGCTTGCTAATGGTCAGCAAAAGAAGGCCAGACCCTTAAAGAGTCACCATCAGCTGACTCTCCTACGCTGCCTGGTGAATCACAGTCAGCAGGCCCTGGCAGCCAGGGGGGTCACCAGTTCCACCAGTCCAGCAGGGAAGTGGGGAGGGCTGCTGACATTACCATGCCGCTGTAAGCTAATCTGTGAGACTCCCACCCATGTCTGGGGCCTCGTACCACCCTGGCCTACACCCTTATCTTGGTTTATGTGACAAAGCAGAGCTGGCTGTCCTAAAGGTAGAGAATGGGACCAGGACGTGCACAAGTGGGGCAGAGGCCCAGAGGAAGGGATGGCTGGAGAAAAAGCATTCCCAGCCAGCAAGCCCTATTTGGTGGGTAGAGCAGGGGTCCACACCTCGCAGGATTTCTAGAATCAGTGAGAGCTCATCTAGTCCAACCTTCTCATTTTTGCGTGTTTTTCTTTAATTTTTAAACCTACCTTATTGAAGTCTAAATTACATGCAATAAAAGCATCAATTTTAAGGGTTCAGTTCCATGAGTGTTGGCAAGTGGATACACCCGTGTGATCAGTACCACAATCAACATATAGAACATTTCCATCACTCCCCCACTCCCAAATCCCCAGGTGACCCTTTGCAGTCAGATTTCCTCACCCCATGTCCTGGGCAACACTTATCAACTTTCTGTCATGCCTGTGGTGGTTTGAAGCTGTATATACCCCAGCAAAATATGTTCTTAAATTTAATCCATTCCTGTGGATGTAAACTCATTGCAAGTAGGACCTTTTGATGAGACTTCTTCAGTTAAGGTGTGACCCATCTCATTCAGAATGGGTCTTAAGCCTATTATTGGTGTCCTTTATAAACAGAATTAAGAGAGAGAGAGACAGACAGAGAGAAAGAGAGAGAGCTATAGAAGCAAGAAGCTGAAATTAACAAAACCCAGAAGAGAAGAGAGAGAGACCATCAGATGCCACCATGTGCCTTGCCATGTGGCAGAGGAGCAAAGTATTGCTGGCTGCCGGGCTTTGGGAAGAGAGCATCGCCTTGATGATGCCTTGATTTGGACATTTTCCCAGCCTAAAAATGTAAGCTAATAAATTTCCATTGTTTAAGCCCACTCATTTCATGGTATTTGCTTTAAGCAGCCTAGAAAACTAAAACAATGCCCAACATTGGTAACGCTTTGCACAAATTTTCTCCCTGAGTCCATGCAACGATCTTATGAGGTAGGTACTCTTACTATCCCTTTTAAATGGATGGGAAAACTTAGGCTTAGAGAGAGAATGTAATTGCCCCAAACAATACAATGGGTAAAAGTTAGAACCAATATTTGAACCAAGGAAGTATTATTGCAAAATCTATATCCTTAAGAACCATGCTCTACTACCTGCCCTTTTTACATATGGAGAAACAGAGGCAAGAAGGGAAGCAATTTGACCAATATTAGACTTCAGGTCAGAAGCAAAATATTTTGAGAACCCAAGTTCCCAGATTCCTGTTTATAACGTGGCCTCCTTTGAAGGGGCACAAACACCCCACTGGCTTCTGACCTGAAAAGAATATTCTTTAATGCCAAACTCAAATGCTACCATATTATTTAATCACCAAGAATTTACTGAGTACAAGCTAATTGTCAGTAAGAAAGCAGATACAACTCTCTGAAAATAAATCAAGGGGTCCAAAATTCCAGTTGCAGAAGCACAAAGGAGAGAATTGCAGACAACAGTTCTGGGTTTTGTGGATGCTAAGTTCAATATGTTTAGTGGTGTTATAGATAGCAAGAACCGATTTTCCCTAAAACCCAGATCTGACTAATATTTCATAGAACAATCATAGAAGGTCAGCCCTGTCCTATGAAAAGTCATATTCATCATCCAATCCTCAAAATAACCCCATGAGATAGGTACTCTTATTATCCCCATATTCCCCAAGAGGAAAACAAGGCTTAGAGAGATTAAGCAACATCACAAGTCATTTCTATGACTTTTTCTATTCATGGTCTCATTGTTCCTGAATCCTTTTTGGAATGAGATGAGGAAGCAAATCTATTCATTCACACGTAAATAATTGTGGCAGACTCAGCATAAACCATGAAATATTCCAAGTGCTGCCCTACATTTCCCCTTCTCACTTGAAGTCAGCATGTGCCTTTGTGACTAGTTCTCGTCAAGGAACGAGGTGTCACTTCCAGGTGGAGGCAGTAAAGAACTGATGTACCTCCTTCATCTTTCTCTTCTTTCCTGTTGGTACCTTGGAGGTTATACGTTCGAGACGGCGTAGTTACCAGACAGATGAGGACCGCCTGACCCACATCAGATGTACGTGAGCAAGACATTGACCTTTATTGTGGTAAGACACCGAGGTTTCAAGAGTTTGTCTGTTTTAGCAGCTAAACATTAATTATCCTGACTAATACATAATAATAACCACAACTACTACAGTTTATTTAACGTGTTCTCTGTACCAGGCACTGTGATAGACACTCTACATCTGTCAGCTCCTTAAATGTCAGCAACTTATCTATAAACTTAAGAGTCACACCCCACAAAGTGGCCTCAAATAGATTCTGGATTTGTTAATGACGTATGAGGGAGAAACCTTCCCAAGAGGCAGTATTCTTAGACTTAAGCAACTCCAGTACCAGAGAGAATAAAAATAGAGCCACAAGCCTGAATAACGCCTGTTCCTGAGTGTATATGCTGTCACTAAATAGAACCCATACTCGTTTCATAAAGGAGCAAGAAACACAGGGCTCAAACGGAAGCTAGAAATTGAAAGCATTTTGAATATACTACATGGGAAAGAAAGACAACTCGTAAGTAGAATCTCCCCTCCCCACTCCTGCTTGGTAAATGCAGAGTGCCAATTTGCTGCTCTTGCTGGATGACTCTAAAAATGAAGGCAGTTCTTCCTGATACCTGATTTCCTGTAAAAATGAATATCACCAGTTTCTTCCTGCTGGTTCCAAATCCCCCCAGGATTAAACATAGCATTCAGGGCCCCCAATTAACTGTAAGCTCACAGGTGGGGGTAAGGCTTTCTGGAGGACGTGACATGTGAGCCAAGTTTTAACAAATAGGTAGGAGTTTGTCACCCGGTGAGAGAAAGGAAGAAAGAGCCTTCCAGGAAGAAAGAACAGCAGGCAAAGACTTCAGGTTATCAGGAGGATTGGTGTGTTTGAAATTTGTCTAAAAGCTCGGTGTGGCTGGCACATGAGGTGCATGGCAGATGTAGGGGACTGGAGATCTAGGAGCAGCTGTATCTGGAGGGAGGCTGAGTGGTCTAGCATGGCTCAGAATCTCCCAGGGATGGTGTCTAATCCTGGCTTTAGTCGGGAGACCCTCTCCCCTATGGATATAAGCTACATCCACCCACCTAACCACTGTCAGTCCAAAGGTGATATTTTGGCTCCCATTTGCTCATTTTTTCCCCTTATTTCTTAATTAGTTCTGAATTTTGGCAGGGACGAGGGATGCTACTTATTGCGTCCCTTCAAAGACCCCAGCATTACTTTCAACTCCATTTCACAGATGAGGAAACTGAGGCTCAGAGCACTCACATAACTTGAATCTGGTTAGATACAGGACTGATCTAACCATACAGAGGTATGTTTATACCAGATATTAAAATATTGAGGTATCGCTGTACTGGTTGCTAGTTAGCTGTTGCCCTAGCCTCCTCCCTAACCAGATCCCATGATCCAGCAATTAAAAGGGTAACACCAGGTACAGCAGGGGCTTCTGACTCTGCTCCAAAGCTACAGTTGATTGATCATACCAGTTGTTAAATATTTTGAGTCTTGCCTCTGGTTACATGGCTAATGGATGTCAGAACTAGGGTTTGAACCCATGTTCAGGGGTTCTAATGCCTGTGCTTTCCCCCCTCTATGAGCCCCTTCATGCCCAGAATAAATAGGGAACAGTCCTGCCACCTCCTGCCCACGACAGACTACCATGGGGCTTAGGGTTCAGCTTTGGAAGTCACTTCCTGAGAAGGACACTAAAAATCTGGAATTTGTCCAAAGGAGAGTGAGTGATGGGGCTGGAGGACTTGAAACCATGTCATATAAGGAAAAGATGGAAGGACTGGGATGTTTAACTTGGAGAAGAGAAGATTTCCAAGGAGCATGAGAGCTGTCTTAAATATTTGAAGGGCAGTTGTGGGGAAGAGTGTTAGTCCCAGGGATAGAAGGCTAGAACTTGTGCCAATGGAAGGAATTACCAGCCAATTAATTCCTCATGTGCTCACTGGTCATACTTTCTGGACAGCTGTTCTGTGCCAGTCTAGTTCTGGGGGATATAAAGGTAAATAAGGAGCTGCTATTCCAGTGGGAAGACAAACATAAACAGATGCCTATAGTGCAAAATGAGAGGTGCTGGAGAAGCTTGGAGAATGGAACCCTAAAACCCTTTGGGGAGCTAGTGGAGATCCTGTAGGAGATGGTTTTGATCCGAGTCTTAGAAAAGGTGCAAAAGATTATAATAAGAGATGGGAAGCAAGGGAGAATAGCATTTGCAAAGTAAAATGGTTTGGAACATTAAAAAAATAAGTTAAGACGTGTGGCTGGAATATCAGGTTTCAGGGGCAGAAGTGCAGCTGGGGATGCAGAACAGAGCCAGACTGTGAGGGGTCATAGGAGTTTCGACCTCACCCTAGGGACAATAAGGAAAATGATCTTATTGGACTTACTTTTGTGCCAACTCAGATTTGAACTCAGATCAGCAAGAATGCTCCTCCCAATTAGAGGCACCCAGCAGTAAGGTGGGGTACCCAAGATGGGATGAGCAAACTCATTGGAGGCATTCAAGGACAGATGGGATGGCAGTTTTGAGGGGATGTTAGTGAGCAGATCCCAATAGCCAAAGAGTGATCAGATGAGATGACCTTCATGGTCCATTCCAGCCTTGGGCTACTCTGAGAACAGCAGGTCCTAGGCCTGTGGGGGTAGCAGGCAAAGGGGCTCGGTGGAGATCTGGGGCCCAGAAGGCTGGGAGCTGTAGATAAATGTGCCCATTTGGGCTTTGGTTAGTTGTATTTCCTGGTGGCTGAGAATGAGGGGGGCACACTGGCTTTTTAACTTGGGCATCAGGAATAGGTTCCAAACATCATCCTTCCACCACAAAGCTGGGGAAGGAGAGGAGTGGTGCAGAGGTGACAACTCACTGACACAGGCACTGTTCTCAGCATTTTAAGTAGATTGGCTGCTTCAGTCCTCACCCACCACATGCGGTGATTTATTATTATTTATTATTATGCCGGCACTGATATTCAAACCCAAGCATTCGGACTTGAGTCCAGCCCTTAAGCATTACAGCATATGGGTATGTGCTCTCCCCTCATGGGGCAGGCTGTTATAAGATTAGAAAGAACTCTAAGCATTAATACAAACCTTTATTTGCCAACAGATCAATTAGCTGGAGAAGATGTTCACTTTATGGATGGATTTCGCACAAGATCTCTTTAAGTAACGTCTTCCCAAGGGTCTGTTACTGATCGGATTACAGTAAAGTATCCCAAGTCAAAGGATTCTAAGCCCCTACCAATAATAAGATAAAGTGAATGTGAAATTAGTGTTTTTAACCCAGGTATTTACAATTCTAGTTGAAATTTTGCCATTTTATCAGACAGGAAGTTAAAACAAGAGGCACTCGGCCACACAGCCTGGAATGGCTCCTGGGCCTTGGTTTGGGCTCTTGCGGAAACCTCAGGAGAAGCAGAGGACACAGAACAGAAGATCTGGCTTCCGTACTTGCTAGCTTGGCAGCTGAGGCAGAGGGAGAGCGGTCGGGGAGGGGGGGGGGGACCAGAAATGACATGATAATCCTCACCGTAGATACTTTTTTGAATGCCTACCAGGCACAGGCATGTTCTATGTCACTTTATAGATGAGGAAACAGAGGCTCAGAGGAGAGCAATTCCCCGAGGCCACCCAGCCAGCAGATGGGCTGGGATCTGAGCTTAGCTCTGCCTGACTCCGTGCTCTTTCCATTTTACCAGACTGCCTTCCCATTTCATCTGTAAAATGAGAAGTTTACTTTATTATGAACTCTCCCCACAATGTATATTTTGCTTTAAAATATTTGTTCAAATCATGACATTAACAGCCACACTTAACAATAATAATGGCCAGCAGTGACTGGTTCCCAGGGCTCAGGAAGTATTCTTAGCAGTTTATAAATATCAACTCATTTAATCTTCACAACGGCCTCGAGAAGTGTGATAACCTCCATTTGCAGAATAGGAAGCCACTAAGTAACTTACCCAAAATCACACAGTTAATTGTCTGTGAATTAATAGTGAATAATAATGACTCAATCACTTTGGATTAAGCAAAGACCTTTGCAATTACCAATCAGTTGATCCATACCAGATAACCAGCATTTTATATGCAAGCTATCTCAGCAAGCCCCTTAATGAATGTAAATTTCTGGTTCACATATGGCTTTGGGAAATATTGGAAATTGCTCATGGATTTCTAATGGCTGGTGGGGGGTGAAGTGTGTGGCCTGAGTTGGAAGGCTTAGTGCTTAATATCCCAGCTCTGATGCTGAACTTCCAGTGTCTCACCAGGAAAACAGGTCTTAAGGCACAACCCTTGACTGGCCTTGGAAGGTAACTCCAAGCCATTCTGGTACCCTGAGTGGGCCAGTATCCTGCATTCCCTTCTAACTAGGGGCAGTAGACACAGGGGAAGCGAGAATGGAGATGGCAGAAAGGGAGCATTAGGGGAAGAAAGAGATGGAGGAGAGAGGCTGAAGGATGAGCCAGTTGTTGCTACTGGCTGCTGTCTACCTGCTCCAGGAAGATTTAAGTCTCACCAGCTGGGGTCCCTGAGTTTCATGAAGTGGTTACAGGCCTGAAAATGAAAGTAGCAGTGAAACGCAACTTTCCCACCCCAGGCAGACGGGGTGGGCTGTCTGTACCCCTAGGTCTCAGGGGACAAGAATCCTTAGCTATCCCCCACCGTGGGGTCTGGTTATAACAGATGAGCTCAGAGGTCCATGCTGGGCTGCTGATCTCTTCCACCTACCCTGTCTGTTACCTTGTTTTGGGGGACTGGGCAATGCAAAGCACCACGGGGAGGCAGCACGATGATCTTCCTGGGGTTCAAGTCTCCTCTTCGGGGCCCCCTTTTCTCTTTGTGGCATTTCTTTTCCTCCAGAGGCCACAGGTGTCATGGAAAAAGCCCAACTCTAGAGTCAAATTCTAACTCTGCCGCTTGCTGGGTGACCTTGATCTCCACTTTGTGAGCTAACAGGATATACCTGGCCAGCGTGGGGAAGGGGTTATCAACGAGATGACCCTTCCTGTGCCCTCCCAGGCCACTCCTTGCTCTCACTCCTCTCTCCATTGCAGCTTCTCCATTGCTACTCTCAGGAGGTAAGGACAGATAAAACCCTATCTGCCATCTCCTCTGCATTTTAATTGAGGAAAAACAACTCCATGAATATGTTTTTTAAGAATTTTCAGGAAACCTCTTTCCTCCTTAAGGCCTCATTTCCCTCTTCTAAATGTGGATATGGGTGGCAGATCTAGGCAATTCCAGAAAGCCTTCTGAGTCTGAGAGGCAGGCAGTCCCAGGGGTCTGTGTCTAAGCTCAGCTGTAATAGAAAAGTCACCCCTTAGGGAACAATTGGTCTAATATCTCAGCTATCAACAGCAAGAATGACAATAGCAGTAACAGTGGTGATGGTGATGATGACCCATACAGCAAGGCAGCCTGTAGGGAGGACCCAAAGGGCAATCGAGACCCACAAAGAGCTGTAAAGGGACGGAGAGTGGCCAAACGCTCCATCAGGGTTGGGTTATTGTTCCTATCTGACAGGTGAGGAATGGAGCATCAGGAAAGGAAAGCCAGTGGTCCAAAGGCACACGGCTAACAACGGGGAGGAGCTGGGGTTTGACCAGCAAGTGGTGATGAAAAACATATTGGACTTCTATTCTTCTAAACCCAGAGATCCTAGCACCCAGCTCCCCATCCAAAGCAGATGGAGAGCCTGGACTTTTGCTTTTTATTAAGATTGACTTCTGTTTCCCTGTCCACACCCTCCACTCCCTCTGCTTAACAGGCTGTGAAGTCACTGCCCGTCTTTCCTGCAAGCGGCTCCAGCCTCAGGCCACACATCTGGGAGGGCGGGACTCCACCCTTCCCCAAACCAGATGTTTGGGGGTGGAAGGTCTGGGAGGGATCTGTTGCTGACCAGTGCCTCCTGTTTGTCTGTTCTCTGGAATTCCTTTCTCCTTTCTTGCCAAGGGAATATGCAGCTTTGCGTAGGGGCCTTGACAGATTTCCCCGACGGGTCCCCTCCTCCCACTGCCCCGGAAATGGAGGCTGGGAATCCAGAGGGGCAGCCTTGGGTTAGTCAGAGCAAAGCTATGTGGCACCTCTAAGTACCTGCGAAGTCTGCCTGGGAGGGGAAGGGGCAGAGAGGAGAGAGAGACAGAGACCTACAGAGACAGAGAGACAGAGATGGGGAGATATGGAGAGAGACAGAGACAGAGAAGACAGAGAAGGGACAGGAAAGAGAATAAGGGGAGAGAGACAGACAGAAAGATAGACAAAGGAGAGAGAAGAAAAGGGGCAGAGAAGGGTGGGGGAGGGGTAGAGAAAGGATGGGGATAGGAAGACAGAGAGACAGACATAGAAGGGATGGGGGGAGAGACAGAGAGAGAGAGAGAGAGAGAGAGAGAGAGAGAGGGAGGGAGAGAGAGAGATGAAGAGAGGGTTGAGGAGGAAGGAGGCAGGACCAAAAGTCAGAAAAGATCTAGCCCAGAGACCACACTCCAACAATGTGCCAACCAGTAGTTCGTGCCTCTCAGAAGGCAATTTTATAAAATGATCAGAAAGGAGAAACAAGGAGAGGGCAAGGCAAGAGTTACTCCTGAGTGATAAAATTGACTTTGCTGTTTGAAGTCAAACCCTGATGCTGACTTGGGGCTCCCTGATTTCCGAAATCAATTTCTCAGTTTCATGATAACATCTTAAGGATTTTTGTCCGGGCTCAGTTTCCTTATCTGTAAAGTGGGTTAAACGATTGTTTCTTCCCAGGGTTGTTGTGAGGACTGGGTGGGAGGTGACTGCCCTGTGGAAACTGTAAAGTGCGGTGGATGAGGTTTGCTGTTGCTGCCTGAGGGGCAGAAGAAGGAGGAGCTCTAAGTCTTCCCCTTCAGATTTATTTTTAAGACCCATTGGGGTCCTTTCCCAGGGAATTGGTCTAATTGAAAACAGATGCCCAAGAAGAAACAGACTGATCTTCACATAAAAGTCACCCCATATCTCTAGCAGATCTAGCTGGGTAACCCTGAGAAAGTCATTTCAGTTCTCTGAGCCTCTTCAAAATGACAGCTGGATTAAGTAGTATGACCACAGGGATGAAGAAGCACTAATGGCCTACCCTTGTGGTGAAGCCTTTGATATTTGGACATGATCAGATGAGGGCTGGGCTCCTTGCAGCTATCTCCTCCTCCAGGAAGTCTTCTCAGATTCTCCCAGACCAGGTCCGCTGCTTTCCTCTGGGCTCCCGGCCACGCACTACCTTATCTCACTGCATCCTATTGTCTTTGCTTGTGAGTTGACCATTTCCATCTAGATTGTGGGCTTCTGAAGGCAGAGACTATCTGGTTCATTCCAGATCCTCAGTGCCCAGGGCCTGGCACATAGCAGGCACTCAATGGATGCTGGTGGACTTGAATGGGACTGAACTGCCAGTCTGCATTCTTTCACATGAGGCCAGACGTTTTCAAGGAAGGGTTGGAGCCAGGCTTCGCCGCCAGAGGCTTTGGAAGCAACCTTTGGACGATATGTGCTGTGCTCTGAATCCTTTCTGGGAGCCAACTGAGATTCCAAGGCAGCTGAGAGCCAAAGGGGGTGGGAGGTAGACTCGCTGGCTGGGGAGAGCCTGGGCGGGTTGAGGGACAAGAAAGGGGAATCATCTTAAAACAATAGCTAACATTTCTCCAGCATTTTACAGTTTACGTAATATTTCCACACATATTATTTTGTTTGAGCCTCATGAGAATCCTAGGAGCTAAGTAGGGCAGGTTCAGATATCACCACTTCTTTTGTTTTCTTTTATTGTTGGATGAGTAGAAAGACCGAGAGAGGTGAAGGGACTTGCTGGAGGTCACATAGCCGGACTTGAAGTTGAGTTTTGGACTCCAGGGTCTGTGTTCTTCCTCCAATACCAACAAAAAGGTGAGAGGTGGCAACCCTGAGGTCTGGATTGTTTCCCTGATTCATTGGCTGCTTAATGAATTGTGTGGTCTTTCTTGTTCCGTCTATATTAAAAATTTATTAAAATACAATTTATGGCTGCCATCTATTGAACTCTGATAATGTATATTGTTCCAAGCACTTTATCAGCATGATCTCATTTAGTCTGAGCTATGACTCTGTGAGACAGGTTCTATTATTAACCCCATTTTATAGCAAGGAAAGTGAGGCTCAGAGGGAATGAGAAAGCAACTGAAGGCCATACAGCTGGTGAATGCCTTAGATTTGGACCCACACACTCAGAATCTAGAGTCTGAACTTTGAACCATGTGTCATACTGTGAAGAGTTACTTCTCTGCACCAAAGCAGGAGTCATGTAATGAGCAGCCCCTAGTGTCCAGAGATGAGCCCATGAACCACTGTCAGTGGAGAGGTAGGTTCTTGGCTGTTTCTCCAAAAAGGGAGACTGACCTGTCCTGGGTCTACCCTGTATGCTGGACTCCTGATTCTTCCCTGGGCCTGGCCAGGTTGAGTGTTCAAGAACCATAGTTTGCAGAGCTGGGACAGTTCAAAGCTAATGGGTCCAAGGGAGAAGAAAACCTAAAGGTTCTCTCTCATTAGCTTGTGCCCATCACCAGGAGTCAACCAGCCAGAGACTGCCTTGCACCCTGCCATTGTGGGAGAGTGGAAAGAGCTTGTCTTTGGGGTCAAAACAAAGCTGGGTTCCAACGCAGCTACGGAACTTAGCAGCTCGGTGACCTTGGTCAAGATGAGTAACCTCATTGAACCTTTGTTTCCACATTTGTAAAAAGGAGATAATATGGATCTCATAGTATGGGGATTAAGTAGAACAACACACTTAAGGCATCTAACACAGTGGCTCAATAATTCCTCATTCAAGATGGATGCCCTGGAGAGACTGCATGGGACTTGGGGTTAGACAGATCTGGTTTTAAATGCTGGTTCTGCCAGCCATTAGTTTCATAATGTTGGACAGGCAACCCCCTCTCTGAGCTTCAGTGTTCTCATCAGTGAAACAAGGCCGACAACACCTTATCGGATGGTTTTAAGAACAAGAGCTAATGAGAGTGGAGTCAAAGTTTAATGAAGAGTGTCTCACAACAGTAATAAAGTTGATCCCACTTCTTCTTTTCCTTGTAGTGGAAAATGGGAGTTTCCATTCATTCATTCATTCATTCATTCATTCAACACTTAGGGAAGCTGGGTATACTACAGGTCCTGGGCTTGTTGCTGGGGTCCCAAGATAAGCTCCAAAGTCTCATTTTCTTTGGAGAGGATGCTGGCTGCTGTGTGGATAAATCATAACATAACTTGGAAGGTGCTTTGACCGAGTTGTGTGCAAAGTGCTCTTGCCAAGTGGTTATGAGCCTCACCCTCCTCCAGGTGAAGGCAGCCCCTGGACAGCGTGGAGTTGGCCCAGATGGAGCATCAGCAGCCCCTGGTCTTTGTCCCAGATGTCTCTCCAGGAACATTTGTGGCCCCTGTCCCTCTTGGCCTTCCTGAGCCATCCCCTGGAGCTGTTCAGCTCAGACTCTGTGACCGACCAAAACTTCACTCTGATGATGCTCTTGGGTTTCCTTTCCTGGGTTCCTTGCACTGTGGTTCACTGAAACCTCTGGGTCATCTTCCCTGCCCACCCCACCCCACTCCCTTTCCAAATAGCTGTCCCTCCTCTGCTCCCTCACACTGTGGCACTGTTGGATTTATCCAGAGAGCCCTGCTTTGCAGTACTGTAGGCCTAAGCCCCGACACAGCTACTCTCTGGCAGAAGATAAGCATCATTTTGGCAGGCTTTGAATTGTGGGTAGAGGCAAGAGCTAGGCCTCAATAAAACTCTGGATGCCAAGCACGTCTGGTGGGCAGCTAGTCAGGGCCAAATAGGGGTCTATTTGTATGAGAGCCTGGAGACTTCCTCAAGGGCAGCAAGAATCAACTTCCACAGTAGAGTTCAATCCAGTGGGCCAGGATTAGAGAGGGGTGGGGGTTAATATCCTGAATAGTGTCTTTCACAAATTCATGCTTCGAGCACATACTATGACCAGGACTTCTTCTAGGCGCTGGGGGGTAGAGCAGTGAACAAGGCAGATGAGATGGGAGGCAGACGAAAGACACACAGATAAGTCATTCTATAGTATATTAGAGGGGCCAAGTGCTGTGGAGAAAAATGAAGCAGGAAAGGGGATATAGAATGTCAGGGGTTGGAGGAGTCCAAGTTCAAATAGTGTAACCAGGGAAAGCCTCCATGAGAAAGTGACATTAAGCAAAAAATCTCAACTAAGTGAGGGACAGAACCACATGGATTTGTGGGAGATCATTCCAGGTAGGGAAAGCAAGGGCAATGGCCCCAAGATGAAAGCATGCTTGTTGGGTTCAAGCTATAGCCAGTTCCTGGGCTCCTATTCCTCTGTACCCCTTCAACGTAGTGGGGATGAGGAGAAATAAGAGTGGTGGGGAGGTGTAGATCTTACGGGCCTTCTAGAACCTGGTAAGGACTTTGACTTTGACTGTAGGTAGGATGGGAGCTGCAGAATGGTTTGGAGCAGTGCAATGGCATGGTTTGACTTAGATTTTTCAGTACCATTCTGCTCTGCTGAGAATATAATGAGCATGTGCAGGGGCAGAAGCTGGAAGACCTGTTAGAAGGCTACTGAAATAACACATGGGAGAGACTTCGGATTCTGGATAGATTTTGAATGTCAGGATTGTAGGCTTTGCTGATGGGTTAGATTGGGGAGGTGGATGGTGAGAAAACAAGTAACCAAAGAAGACTCCAATGTTTGGAGTTTAAGATAGAGTTGTCTAAGTTAACTTACATGGGCAAGGCCCAGAGAGGAGCAAATTTAGGGAGAAAGATCCAGAATTCATTCTTGGGCATGTGAACTTGCAATGTCTATTACACATCCAAGAAGAGAGACTTCATGGAAGTATTGGATACATGAGTCCGGAGTTCCAGCTGGAGATAAAAATTTGGCATCATCGGTTTACAGATTGATTTTAAAACCATGGCACTGGATGAGATCAACAAAGGAGGAAAAGTATGGGTGGAGGTGGAGAAAAGAAGAGGACAAAGCACTGAGCCTTACGCAATGTTGGAAGTGCGAAGAGGTGAAGAGATGGCCAGCAATGAGCAGAGGAGACTGGGGAAGGACAGCCAGTGAGGCAAGGAGAAAAGTCGGCAAGTGCAGCGTCCTGGAGCCAGCTGCTGTGGGTGGTTCAAGGAGCAATGGACCAACTGAGTTCTAGGATGAGGCCAATGTGACGTTTAAAAATGGAGGGAACACAATAAGATGTGATTCTCCAATATTTCCCTGGGAATTGGGGAGCCCAGGAGCCAGCAATCATGGGAAAGATGGGGACCGCACTCCCAGGTGAAGACTGCCTCCTTAACTTCACCGTCATTATCAGGAGCCACAAGGGCCTCTGTGGGTGTCCGGCAGAACTGGCCTGTGGGCAGGTCCCAGTGGTGACCTTGACAGGGTGTTGACGGTGATGGGATATGACCACAGTGAGCCAGAGTCGGAGGAGCAGAACAGGAAGACAAATGACACCTGTCTGCCAAGAGGACAGGTTCTGGGAGCCTGAGTGACAGACCCTTCCAGAGCCTTCTGGGAGAGGTGAGCAGGGGCTAGAATGCTCCAACAGTGGAAGCAGAGCCAGGGAAATCTCATTCTGTCAGGGCCATAGTGATCTTTTGCTCCTAGAGTGGTATGGCCTGGGTTAAAATAACAGGAAGCATTTATCTGTGCTTACACTGTGTCAGCCAGGCACTGCCTGAGCACTTTACATATGTTCCATTTTTTTAAAAGCACAAATAAAATCTGTCCCTGAGGTAAAACAAGGCACATTCCACAGTCTCTAGGTTGGTTGTTTATTGTCTGTCTTTCCGCCATTTGATGGCAAGCTCCTAGAGGACGGGATTTGTTCATGGCTTATCCCCACCTTCTAGAACATCCTTGAAATGTAATGGGTTCCAATAAATCCTTGCATTGGACTTCATGAATCCTCACTGTGAATCCCCAGCAGCATCAGCAAGATTTTATTAAGCACCAGCTGTGTGCTAAGTGACAGACCTGCGGTTTTTAAGTACATCTCAGGTCCAGATCCCACAGCCACCCTGGGGCTGCTGTTTCCCAACCACTGACTCAGTTTAGAACACTCCTCTCCCTCCTCCTCACTAAGCAGTTACCTTCCCTGCAGCCACAACCTTGCTAATTTAGGAGCTCACCACCTCCAGGCAGCCATCCCTGATTGAGTTTGCCTGTTTCTGGTTCCAGACTCACTCCAGTCTCCTTGGTGCAAAGGTACAGGTCTGAACTGCCTTGCTGTGCAGTTTCTTGGGTTTCTGTGTATCCCTACATTTTTCTTTCTCTAGTGTCTCTCTCCTTACCTCATTAAATTACAAAAACTACTACCACTACCATCTTCCTTTTTACTGAGCACTTTTTATGTGCCACCCCTCTGCCATTCCCTTCCCCAGCACCATCTCATTTAAGAAGTAGATCCTTGTTGTTCCTATTTGCTGACGAGGAAGCAGCCCATGCTCTTGCCCAATAATTTATCCTCCTTCTGGGTGACCTGATGTCCTTGTTGATCTCCCCTTCTGTGTCCAGAAGAGGCTATGAAACAGACACGGCCATGGGGCAAGGCTGAAGCGCAGGGCGTGGTGAGTGCCAGGTTTGCCCTGGAAAGCTCACTAACCGCTGCTCAGCTTCTCGGGCAGGAGGGGTGTGAGAAGCAGAGAAATGGAGGGAGGGTGAGTGGTGCCTCAGAGCACATCCGGGGGGAAGCCGAGTGCTCTGGGGAAAGCTCTGGCCGACTTGAGAACCAGATCTGCTTAAACCATGAGAAGCATCAGGGTTTGGCCCCTAACGACAGGGACATCCTCCAGCCTGAGAACCGCCTGCTGAGGTCAGCGGGAGCCCTGGGGCCCCGAGAAAGAAACCCTGTGATGGAGGTTGGTCAGAGGCACTGCCCCTCCCCAACTCAGCCTGAGAGCTCCTCTTCTCTCAGCAAATCACAACTAGAGCCTGGCAGGGTCAAGAGGTCAGGGTGCATGAGCGGGTCAAAGGTCATGAGTCCCGAGGGCCTGAGGATGCTGACTGTGTGAGTCCAAGTTCAGAGCAGTACGTGCTTCTTCTCAATGACAGGGGCCAGCCCTGAGGCATCCACGTTTGGTCACTTGTAGGAATTCCCAGTTCCTGACTCAGGCTGTCTCTACAGGGGCTGCAGCTGCTTCTGGAAGAAACTGACCATCCTGTGACTTCTGCAAGTGGACAGCTTCCTGGGGGAAGGGTTGGCTGCCCCACAGGGAGGGCCCCACGCTCAATCAGACTCCCTAAGAGCAGGGGCTTACACCCTGCAGCCACTGGGCTTCCTTCAGAGACCCTCTATGGCTCCCCATTCCACAGGATAGAGCCCAACTTTCTGGCAGCCAAGGCCCTCTCCCACCTCTTTGTTCCTGTCTATAGAATCCTCTATGAATCCCATGCTTCAAACATCTTTTTTCTTGAGCATCTACTTTGTGTCGGCCACTTTGCAAGCACTGTGTCATTCAATCATTCATTCATTCAACAAGCACATGGAGGGCTTCTCCTCTACCAGGCATTGTTCAAGAGAGACAGGGTGTCTGCCCTCATGGAGCTTACATTCTAGTGAGGAATTATTACCCCCGTTTTACAGATGAGGAAACAGGCTTTGAGAGGGAGACGGGCCCTGTGGGGCACAGCGGGATTTGAATGCAGGTTGTCTGACTCCAACACAGTTCTCTATATTCCCTCCACCTCTTGAAGCCCCCAGATGGTGGAGTAGCTTCATCCTCTCAGCTTTGTGCGAGCTGCTCTCTCAGCCTGGAAGGCCTCCTCCCCTCTTTTCCCACTAGCTGATTTCTTTTTTGTTCTTCAAGACTCTTCTCAAGCCTCACCTCCTCTAGGAGGCCTTTCTTGCTCCCTCCTCCTCTCTGGGCTGTGAGAGATCCCTCTGCCCTACCCACCCGTCCCACCCCCCACCCACCACCCCAACTCGCTCAATTTCCCAGACGCCTCATATTCAATCTCCCACATGCACACCTTCCATTGTCAGTCTCCCCTAAAATGTGGGTCCTGCGGGCAGCCCCGGCCCTCTTCAGGTCTGAGCCACTGACGTCCAGCAGGGGTGCTACTCAGGAGGTAAGATTGGGGGCCCAGGGCCTGTCGACATAACTTCCCCCTGGTCCTAAGACACTTCCCCAACTCAGCTGGGCATAGTTGGCAAACCAGTCTCCTGGAAGAAAGTTGTGATTCCTCTGGAGGAGCTGGCCTGAATGGCTTGCTCCTCAGTGGGAACAGGCACCAGGGCTGGTTATGATAAGAAGAGTTTGCACCTTCTCAAAGAGGTCCTGTTTCCAAGCCTGTCCTGCAGGGAGCCCTTGTGAGAGAGGGGCTGTCTGCGGGCCAGGGCCTGTGTTTCCTCCCCTTCCCCATACTTGGACCATCCTCTCAGTCCTGGACTAGAGAACATCCCCAAAGCCCATCTGACCTTCCTTTTCTGCTGCTGCAGAACCTCCTGCCAGGTAAAGATTCCTCCCTCTCGCTTGGCAGGCAGGTTCTCCAGGCCCTGGCCTCACCTTTGCCCTTCTACCTGCTTTCCCTTCCCCTTACTACGACCAACATTAGAAGGATTCCAGCGCGTTCCCAGACGTTCTCTGAGCACACCACACCGTTTTATACCTCGTCGATTTTACACATTTTACCCTTTGAGTCTCCATCTGCCATTGGCCAGAGCCATTAGCCAGAGTCTCCAGGCTGAGAAATCAGCTTTCCTCCATTTTTCCCACTGGGTGGGGCCCTGGGTCAGGGCCAGAGAGGCTTCCAGAAATTCTCCCTATCTTAGTTACCTCCTCCTCATGGGCTGTATAGCAAACCCATTTCAGATGTGACCTCTTTCATGAGTCAGTGCTGACACCAGAAGAGTCAACCATGCTTTCTTGGAGCTACTTTGTGCCCTATTGTTCATTTATTCACTAAATATTTACTGACCATCTACTATATACCAGGACCATTCAAAGGGCTGGAGATAGAGTGGTAACAGACAATAATCACTGCTTGCATTCTGATGGCAATAAATGACAATAAATGGATAAGCACACACCCCACATCTGTTGTGTGGGCACTGATCCGGCCGCTGGGAATGCAGCAGTGAGCCAGCCAGCAGGGTCTGCTGCCTAAGGGGGCTCGTGCAGGCTTCTAGGCCCGAGCAATGGTGATTTGGACTAGAATGTTGGTGGTGGAGTCCAAGAGAGGAGGACAGGATCAGGGCATATTTTGGAGATATAAGGATGTAGTAGGAGTCTAGGAGAGATAATGGGTTATTTAGGCAAATGAAGGCAAGCTAGTTACATCTGAGGGGAGCTGAACTTAGTAACAGGCTATAGAATATCCAGCAACAAACACTCTTGTACTCTGGATTCACTGGTTTAGTGTCTATTTTCATGATTTGGGCATCATAAACTCTTGGAGATGGGGAAATGGGCATGGGTTAGCACACAGAAGATGAAAGGCAGATGTCAAGGTCAAACCTCATCTCCCCATCTAATGCTCAAACACCTGCAATGGCCTTCAAGGCCCTACCTGAGCTGGTTCCCCACCACCTCTCTGACATCATTTCCTATCACTCTCCTCATCCCCAACTTCACTCTGGCCTCCTTGATCTTCCTCATACATCCAAGTGATGTCACTTGCTGCCTCTTCCCCAGAATGCAACCTCTTTAGGAGAGGCTGGGTAACCAACTCTCAGGAACCTCCAGGGGCCCCTGGTTCTTGCTGAGCTCTGGAGTCATTGTACGTGGATTGTATCCATCCCCAGGGAGGGAAAGGGACACCCTGATAAAAGAAACAAAGACAACCTGCCAGGGCTGGAGAATGAAGCTGGGGATGCTGAGTCCAGAAGAGTAGGTTTTACTCTTTGGCTGGTAGGAGGTGCCAGGTCCCAGCCAAACAACCAGAGGCAGCGAATGCAGTGACAGAGCCTGCACAATTGGAACTCGGGGGAATGGGCTGCCCTTGTCCCTGAAAAAGACCTCACTCTACACAGCAGAGACATGACCACGATTGGTGGGTATTTTGCTGTCCTCCCCACTCTGGAGCGCAGCATGGTTGAAGGCTGTGAGTGCTTGCTGCAAGGGAAGGTGAGAGTCTCCATCTGCCATTGGCCAGAGCAATTGTCCAGAATCTCCATGCTGAGAAATCACTTTCTCCTGTTTTTCCTGCTGGGTGGGCCCTTGGGTCAGGAACAGAGAGACTTCCACAAATTCTCCCCATCTTAGTCACTTTTCTCCCCTCGGGCCCCATAGCTGGCCCAGAAATGGAGATGGAAACACCCCACACGGGAAGAGACTTCTAACCTCTGCTCTCTGTGCAAAGGACAAAGTGGAGACTCAGCATGACTCCACTTCCTTCCCTCCCCAGCTCTGCTCTGGGATCAAAGGCAAAAGAGAGCCGGGCAAAGAGGCGTGGGGGCTGCGAATGGTCTGGGGCACTTGGGAGAAGGCAGGAGAGGGTTGGAGGGAGGAAACTAACATTTATCACTTACAAGAACTACTGAGCTCCAGCACCCTGTTGGGAATTTTCACAAACGTCATCTTGTTAAACTTCATAACCTCAGTTAGGCAGAACTATTACAATTCCCATTTTAAAGAGACCAAATGAAGGCTCAGGGAAAGAAAATGACCTGTGTAAGGTGACACATCCGTTTTCACTGCACACCACTGCCTCCAATTCGTTCTACCACCTTCCTCCAGGTCCATTGCTTCCAATGTTCCAGAAGCAGAAGGAATCCTGAGAGCCTTCTGAAGACTGCTGTTAGAACCATGGGACGTTCCACTGCCAGGCTGCCTCGTTCTGGTCCAAAGCTCCTTTTATGATGGAGTAGCAAAAGCCAGGGAAGTTCTGCCTGGTTTCAACATCAGAAGTTGGCAGAAGCAAGATTTAAGCTCAGGTCTTTTGACTCCAACTTCAGTGCTCTTTCCCTCAGTTATCCACTCTAAGGGCCAATAGCTTTCTTGGCTGGGAAACCATGCCCCAGGTCTAGCCTAAATCCTATAACCTAATTTCCGCTTTCCACTCTTCTGTCAGAGGAATGACGAGAAAGAGTTTATCTCCATTCTGCAGCTGGTGATCCTGAACCTCCAGCATGGCCTGCCACCTTCTCACACCCAATGTCCCTTTTCTATAACAAATAGCTTGTTAATGCCCCTTGCACTATGTTGAAATGAAATTCGTAGTTAATATAACTTGCCTATACACACACACTTTTAGGAAAAATTCACAGTTTGCCCTAACTGTAATATAAAGGAGAAATAGAATTGGAAGAATTTATAATAAAACTCAAATAAAATAGCATGTATTTCCATTCATAAATTCTTGCCCAAGATTACATTGAAAATATAATGAAATAGTCTGATGCTTGCAGCTATATATAGAAGCACCATGAAGTTAACAGCTACAAATGTGGATTGATTCAGACATTTCATTAGCAACTCAAACGCCATAAGTGGGGTTGCCATCGGTGACGTGATTTTTTGAAATGATCCACAATTCTCGGAAAAGATCAAAGAAAACAAAGTGCAGTATTTCCTTATGTTACATGGTGGTTGCTTCTTGGAAATCCCCTCTAGCAAATGCTTTGTGTTTGAATTTAGCATGGAGTTAGGTTCTGGGCTCAGATAAATATAAATGGATTTTCACCTACGTGAGTGTCTGGTGGGACGGTCCGTGGTCCTGGGGACACTGACCAGCTCTCGGTTGTGCAGGACTCTCCTGTGCAAATTCTTGACCCCTCCCGCTAGGTGTCCACATTCTGTCGCTTGTTGTGACAACCAAAAGTGTTCCCACACTTTACCAAACTGTACCCCAAGGGATGATACTACCCTGATGGAGAACCACACTGCTCACATTTTTAAGCTTTCCTGTTAAAATTATATTCCAATCTCTTCATATCCTTCTCAGTTATTCAAGCCCTGTGTTTAGTTGTGGAGTCCGGACAGAAGAGGCAGCCAACCAGGGGAGGTGGAAAGAGTTCCAGAATCGGAAAGGAAATCCAGGTTCCTTGCTGACTGTTCTATTTCCAGGCCTGGCTGGCACATAGCAGGTGTTTTAGTTTCCCAGCTGCTAAAACAAATACCATACAATGGGTTGGCTTAAACATGGGAATTTACTGGCTCATGGTTTTGAGGCTAGAGGTTCAAAATTGAGGCATCAGCAACGCAGTGCTTTCTCCATAAAGACTGGCATTCTGGGGCTGGCTGCCGGTGAGCCTCGGTTCTTGGCGTTTCTGTCACATGGCAATGCACGTGGCAGTGTCTTCCAGGTTCCCTTGACTTCCAGCTTCTGGCTGCTCTTGTGGCTTCACTTTCCTGTGTCCAATTTCCTTTGTTGATAAGGACTTCAGCCTCATTGGATTAAGGTCAACCCTCATTCAGTTTGGGTGCACCTTAACTAACAACATCTTCAGAAGTTCTATTTACAAGTGGATTCACGCCCACAGGACCAGGGGTTGGGACTGAACATGCCTTTTGTGGGGGACAAGATTCAATTCCCAACCGCTCGTGTTCAACAAGTATTTGTGGAATTGAATTATTAGCTGTGTGACTTCAGGAAAATTATTTCACCTGCCCGAACCTCTCTTCCCTTGCAGTAAAATGGCAGTCATTCTACCAGGTTCTCGAAAGGATTAAATGAGACCAAATATGGGAAAGCACTGGACATGTGGTATGGGCTCAGCAACTGTTAGTTCATCATCAAAATCACGGCCCCACGATCTGGCTGGGGTGCAATTCTGTATCATGGAAAAATGAATAGAAGAGTGTTTTTACATCCGCTCTGACTAGACTTCCTGACCTTTTTGAAAGGTGGTTCCTCCAACATTGAGATCCAGTAATTCTGAGGCCCTTTGTCTAGACAGAGCTGGCGCTGAGGAGAGATTTTCCCACCTCACGCCTTACTCGCCCACCTCTCAGACGCCCACCGCCAGCCAGCGCCCCAGACATCCCTGAGGCCCTTCTTTCACTAGAGCCTAAATGAATTCCAGGAGAGAGTTCTCACATCATTCTGCCCCTCAGCCTTCCTGTTTCGGTGAAGGAGAAGAGAAGCTAACACTTACTGAACACCTCCTACAAACGGTGCCGGGAACTTTACTTTTCTCTAAGTTCTGTCATCTTCACAGAGATATGTGATAGGGAGCAACATCCCAACATGCGGGGAATGAGCGAGACAGTGAGTCACTTGCCCAGGGTCACGGAATGAGCACGAGACAGAGCCTCTCAGAGCTGGTGTTCCTTCCACCACCACGGAGAAAACTGACAGAAGCCCCTGATGTTTCCCTCAGCATCCCGTGCCCCTGTCCTTTTGCTCCAGGAAGCTCTCCGGTCCAGAGGGTGGCGGTTGCTGCCAGTCTTTGAAGGTTGGAAGGTGGGGAGGTTGGGTTGACGGACTCACCATGCTGGCCAGATGCCGCAGAAGGGCATCAGGTCTTCAGGTCTGGTTTTAAGTCTGCTGCAGAGGTGCCATGTGACACAGGGCAAGTCGCTGCTGCTCTCCTGGCCTCAGTTTCCACATCAGCAAGATGAGGGGATTGGACTAGTCAATTTATTTTTACAAAGAGAAGCCCAGGGAAGAAACAGGACACAAGTAAGAGGCAAAGAGTGTCTGGTGGAAGCTGTTTTCATAGTCACAAGAAGGAGCGGGTGACCTGTGCAAAGGAGGCTGCACAGACCCACAGGATGTCAGGCCCCAGGGGCAGCCCTCTCCTGGTCTCCTCCTACCTGAGTGGACTGCAGCAAGGCTGGCCCACCTAGAGGCCCAAGGACACAGCCTGCTTGCCCTTGAGGGTTGGGAGCCCAGTTTCAAGCACAGAGGGGCTGGATGAGCCCCTTTCTGGTGGGCATGCTTCAGAACCTCTAGGATGAAGTAGAGTCTCTGAAGAGACAAGGTCCTGCAGATTCCTTTGGTGATGACAGATGCTTTGCTTTTTGGGAGGCAACGGAATTCCTTTTTAGTGAGATTTCCTTCCTCCATTTATTTATTTACTTTTTGCTGAGTGATTCAGCAGAACAAACTCAAAACCAGTGTCCAATAGGAGGCAGGAGGAACCAAACCCTCAAACATCCGTGTTTGCCTTGTGGAACTGTCCTTAAAATAGCTGCATCGGGAGATTGTTCAGGTGGGAAAGGAGCAAGAGGGAGACTTGAAAACAGTCCTGTGGGGCTCGTGAAGTACTCAGATAAGTGACATCTTATACCTGAATACCTGAATACCTGTTTTTCACAGTGGGGGCTTGGGTGGGTGTCTTAGCATTGGTTTTCCCCATCTTGGAGATTTCAGGGCTTACTTGTCAGAAGGTGCCATCTTCTTGGAGGAAGGAATGAACCGGTAGTTTGAACTCTACAGAACAAGAGAGGGGACTTGAATACAGGCATCTGGTTGGCAGTGGAATGTGAGTAGGGACCTCCTTGCCCTGTCTCCACATTTTCTTCACCCATGCTGTAATATATCCCAATTCCCAATGCAATGGTTTTGGCTCTTTTAATTCATTAGAAACAACAAACAAAATGTCTTTCTCTTTGCTATAATATATCTGGTTTGGAAACAGGCCAAAAGGTGGAAGGTTGTGGTAGAAAGCTACTGCCAGACCAGGAGTTCAGGAAACCCAGGCTCTATTTCAGCTTTGGTACATTAAGCCACGGAACCTTGAGTAGGTCATTTCCCTAAGAACACTGAGATCTCCAAGGTCGGGAAAAGCAGGTGTCTGTAACAGGAAGTTGTTAGGAACTGAGAACAGAGGAGCTGATGGGCAGAATGAGGTTAGCTGTGGTGGGGTGAGATGCCTCAGCCAAGGACCTCGGGTCGTGTCCTGGTTCTCCCTTTACTGGCTGGATGTTCTTGGGAAAGTTATTCCATCTCTCTGAGCCTCAGCTTCCCCACCTGTTAAGTGGGGAAAATATTACCCGTCTCAGAGACTTGTTGCGATGACTGAAGGTGAGAGGATGTGTGGGAAAGTGCTTACTAAGCTGGAAAGCATGAGTCAAGTATGCAGTATTATTATACTAAACCCTTAGGAATAAGGAGTACATTAGTCTTCAGAGAGACCCAAGTAAAATAGTAGTAGCTACAATAGCAATAACAAATACCGTATATTGAGTACTTGCTATGTATGCCAGACACTGTTTTGAGTGCTTTAAATGTATGAACTCATTTAATTTTGTTTAAGTATAACAGTTATACAGTAAATTTATTAAGTACTCCAATATTTACATTTGACATATAAGTACACACACACAGATATATCATGTGAACTCATTTAATCTTCACAATAGCCCTACACTGTTTATTTCCATTTTACAGATGTGGAAACTGAGGCAGAGCTGGGGGATTCAAATCCAGACCGGCTGTGTGCACACTCTTAGCCACGCGGCATCACCTCAGAGATCCAGCCTATCAAACAAGTGTCTGGAGTCACAATGACTTGGGAGGCTGAGAGTTTACCTAGAAGCCAAGGAAAGGTTCTGACCCGGTAAACCTTTTATATGTACTTCCCCAGGTGAGGAGGTGCAGAGTCCAAAGCTGAGGGCAAGAGAGAGAGAGTGGAGTTGAATAGAAAGAGAAATGAGAAGAGAGAAGGGGGCATGGAAAAACAGATTTACATAGTAGGGGAATAATTTGAGAAAGGGGACAGTCACTGCTGATGGCCAAGGAAAGTTTTTGATGATGGTGGCCTCCAGAATTTGGGGGTGGAAGACCCCGTTCTTAACCCACTTTCCTGATGACCTGGCAGAGAGGAGGACCAAGCACAGAAAGCTGAATGTGTCCAACCCTTTCCCCTTCCCTGTAACTGCTCACTGCTTCCAGCCTGGGGCCAGGGGCCGGTGTCCCACTCATTGTCCCATGCACGTCACTTCCCTCCAGAGTTTTCATTTCACCTTTTGCAAAATCTGGGCTGAGAAAGCAGGTTTGTGTGAGAGGCACACAATGGCCTCACTGCTGTGGGTGACAGCAGAATCGGTGACCTGCTTTTGGGTCACAAGAAACAGGTCAGAATTGCAGTAGAAGGCAACTGAAGGAACTCTGGGCTGGAAGGCAGAAGACCGAGCTTCTAGCCCTGGCTCTGGCTTCATGTAATCTTGCACACAGAGCCCGACCTTAGGGAAGTCCCTCTCATCTCTGGGCCTTGGCTGCCCGGCTGTGGAATTGGAGGCATGAAGTCATGCTGAAACTCGGTGCATTTTGCCCTGTGTTTGGAGAACCCAGTGAGAAGCTGAACCCGGTCACTCCAGCAGGCCCAGGTTTACATGCTGTACAACTCTTGGGGTGGGGGAAGCACAGGAAAGCATCTCTGTACCTGCCCTCATTCTCTTGCCTGCTCATTCACCCTCCCTTTCACCCCTTTCTTTCTTAAAGGCTCTAGGAAGCTTGTGAGCTCATAACTGATGGGATAAACATTGTCTCCTTATTTGGGAGACAGGAGTTCTCCCCACGCCCTACGCCCCCTTCTTTTGTCCTCCCGGGCTTCCCATCCCAAGCCCCCTCCACTCAGTTTCCTGCTTCCTGAGGGTCTTTGAGCTGCTGGGGAGACCTCAGCGTTTGCTGGCTGGGATTACAGTTCCACTTCATTGGTTTGAGAGCGAGAGCTTGTGAGAGCGGGGTCTGTGTGAGAGAGAATCGGAATGAATACAGGGAGGGGAGGGGACGGTGGGGGTGAGGGCACGTTGAACAAGCCAGTTACAAGAATCTAAAATTAGCTCTGGGAATGGGAATGTTGGGGTCTGCAAGGAGCAACAGCTGTGAAAAGAAAGCACAAGACAAGGAAAGAAAATACACCCCACGCCTACCGCAAACCTCTGCTCTCCCACTCCATCTTCCCTAGGTCTCCACAGTTTTCAGCCCACCCCTAGAACAAGTCTGGCCAACTCCTCGGGGCTGGTCAGTGGGAAATTCCCCCTCCGCATGCTGTCATTTTCCTCTCTGTTAACCACAGAACAATGTGGCCTAGGATTCCTGATAGGACAAAGTTTAATTGGAAACAGGAAAGTGGAGGACAAGTTCGGTTCTGGGGTGGTGGCGATAATGAGAAAATGACAGGTCTCTCCAGGCAAGAGGGTGACAGCAGAGGAGGGTCACATGGCCAGGAAGGTGTTCCACGTGCAGGAACCTTCCCCCTGGGAGGGCCGGACATGTGAGGGGGACTTCAGGCCTGGATGGCGAGAGGAAGCAGCTGGGAAAGGGCTTGAGAAAGGGGAGCGGAGGAGGAAGCGCTGGGGGCCATTGTGTCTCTTTGCAAACATACGAAGATTTGGATGTTGAAGGAGTTTGGGAGCTTGTGTTTCCAAGTGACTGGTGTTCACGCCTCAGCTTCCAGCAGTGTGGAAGAATGTCGGAGAGATCCATGCGGAATGGCCTCATACAAGACTGGCTCGAGACTGACTTGAATACCCAGGGCTCCAAGCACTAGACTTTTGCTGAAATATGAGGAAGGTTGCAACTTTGTGTTATAGGGATCATACAGCCCATACCAAACCTGGGGAGGAGGGCTGGGGATGTGTGTGAGGCACAGAGCCTTTGTGAAAGCCACTTGGGGAAGGGAAGGGTGGAAGTGGGTATCTGTTGAGAACCTTTTGTGCTTGTCATGCCCCCAAGCTCTGCACTTTCAGCTTTTCTTGCTTTATCCAGCATGATCACTAGAATAGAAGCTCCAGGAGAGAGAAACAGTGTTTTCTTTGCCAAGGAAGCCCTGGCACTGGGAATACATAGTAGGCCTTCAACAATAGCCTGCTGAATGAATGCAATAGACACCAAAGCTCTGCAAGGCAGGTATTCTCGTCCTCTCTTATAGACGAGGAAGCTGACACTGACCTTGAGACGTGGAATCATTTTCTCAAGGTCCCACAGTGGATAAGTGCCAAGATTTGAACCTCTGTGGTTCTGAAGTCCAGGCTCATTGTATCATGCAGCCAGCCCCATCCTTAAGCAATGCTGTTTCATCAAGTTCCCTGATTTCATCCTGGGTTCCCATCCCTGCCTCCTGGGGGTTTCCCACTTCTGTTATGCTGTGGACAACCAGACGTTTTGAGGCTTTTCCCCTGATGGTCTAGGACACCAGAAAGGCTTTAATTCATCCTTTCTGAAAACTGTTATCAGTCCTTGTTCCTTCCTTCACAGGCCTGCTCTGGTTAGGTGGCAATGGGAAATAACAGACACATCCCAGCTGAATGGTGCGCTGACCGGCTACACTCCCAGGATGCATAATTAAATACACATACACTAAAATACATCTATGTGTGCAATTCTGATACATCATTGGGTATTCATAGTAGACCATTTCTTCATCTTTCCTTCATTCTCTATTTCCATGTCTCTCCTTCCCACCATTCCTGTATCTGTCCTTCCCTTCCAAATACAAGATAGTTCAGGGTTTTGTGCCTTGTGGAGTAGAAGGGATTCTATTCTTAAAACAGATTTCATTTGTATTGACTTCACCCCTACCTGTATCCCAGATCTTCTTCTGAGCCCCAGACCACATATGTGTGTGTGTGTGTGTATATATATATATGTATCAACTACCTCCTGACCACCTAACATGGGTGTCATACAGGCACTTCAAATACATGTTCAAAACTGAACTTGCCCTCTTGCTACAAACTGCATTTTGATTCACCTTATTTTACTCTCAACTGAACCTGGCTAGAAAAATGTGACCATTAACTTCAGTTGGGACCTCAGGGCATCCCTGCCATCCTAAGACATTTCCCTGGTCCATTTTCTCTCCAACTCTTCTAGGCAACTATTTCACATTGTATTCCTTCTTCTCACACTTCTAATATGTCCTCCTTCTCTAGATTCTCAATGATGATGACTTTGCTTCATATTTCATTGAAAATAATAGAAGCAATCAGAAAAACTGTCAAACTCCTATCACCCTTGTGTTCCCATCGTCCAGAATTTGTGTCCATATGCTTTGCCTTCCCTCTTGTTCCTTTGGATAAATTCTGGGCTTCTATCCATGAGAGCCCTTTAATTGTGCTCTAGGTCTTATCTTGTTTTGTCAAGTTTAGGAATTTGCTCCACCAATTTCTCCTCTCTCTTCTGCACCATCTTTTCATTTTCTATTGGATCATTTCCATCATCATTCAGACATGCTATTATAAAATCTCCCTTAAAAATAAAAATCGTTCCTTGATTCTATAGTCTCTTCCAATTACCACCCAATTTTCCATTCGCCTTTATAGCAAGAAGTCTACACTCCTGGACTCTGCTACTTTTTTTCCATTCTCTCTTGAGCCCACTCCCATCAGGTATTTCCCCCCACCCCTCCACTGACACAGCTCTTGTCAAGGTCGCTGATGATTTCCAGGTTATTAAGTTCAATGGCTGGATTTCAGCTCTCAGTTTACCTTACCAAGCACCAGTGTTTTGTCGAGCTGATCACCCCTCCGCCTTGAAATAGCTTCCTCACTTGCTCTTCAGGGACACAACTCTCTCTTGATTCTCACCGACTGCTTGATGCCAGACACTTTTGCTGATTCCTCCTCTTCTTCCTGACCTCCAAACTTTAGAGCACCCCCGGCTCTGCTCTTTTCTACCCACACTCCCTTCCTTGGTGATCACATTCAGTCTCATGACTTACATAACATCTATGTGCTGAGACCCCCAAATTTATATCCCTGCACAATCTTCTCCCTCTACCCCTAGACTCAACTGCCTGCCTATTCAGTATATCCACTTGGATGTCTAATGAGCATTGCTAGTGTAGTATGTCACCAGTAAAACCCTGATTTCCAACCCCTCTGACTGCTCAACCTGCATATTTCCCCATCTCAGTTAATGGCAATTCCTTTCATTATACCAGCCCCAAAGCCTGGCCCCTTGAACTTGTGTACTGCCCAAATGTCACAGTTCTGAAAACTGAGGTCCGATGAGAATAGTTCACATACAAAATAAGTGATGGAGAGGGCATTAGAAGCAGCCTCCTAACTCCCAGGCCAGGCTCCTTGCACTCTAAGTGGGGAATGAGCTACAGGACCAGGTGTGCTGTGTGCTTGCTGTCAGACACTAAGCCAGTTACCTGACCTTTCTGAGCCTCAGCTTCTCTTCTTTACCATGGAAATAATAACATCTGCCTGCCTGCATCACAGGGGAGGCTCCCATGACATACGATGCACAAGCGCTTTGAGCTGCCATATTTAATGTACATGAGCAATCATTTCAAATACCCCACAAAAAGTTTAACAACATCTTTGGTTTGTTTTCCAGCTTGTGGGCTGTATAAAAAGATGTCACATCCCACATGAAGCAGATTGCTCATGAGTTTGTGTGGCATTTGTTCATTCATTCCAACAGCAAATGTTCATTTATTTCCATGCTTATGCTAGAATTTGTCAGCCAAAGAGGTCACCTGGAAATTACTTATATCTCAACATCCATGATCAGAATTGAAAGGCAGGAGAGGACAATTCCTAGCAAGCTGCTGCTCAGAGGCAGGCTTGTGTGAGGCTTGGGGAGCAGAGATGTTCAACTGGGAAAGGATGGTGTTTCCACAAAGCTGGAATCAGATGTCTGGAGAACAGTTTCAGCCTGGAGAGAATGGGGCAAGACTCTCCTAGGACATCTGGAAAAGCCATCAAGCCTGCAAAAGATGGTGAGGAGAGGATCCTACACTGGAAAACAGAACTTCTCAGGCCAAAAAAAACTCTCATTTTTTTATGTCCCTAAGGACCACGCTGGGCCACAGGAGAGATAAAAGCAGGGCTAGTAGGTTGGGAAATGTTGCAGATGTTGGTGTTATTTTATTATTTTCTTTTTTGTAGGAGAATAAGGACATGGATGAAGGGTACAAAGCCAGTCCTAGGAACTGTTTAACAAAATGGAGAACCCTAGTGTGAGCCAGATGTGGGCACAGACTGAGGCCAGAGTCAGAGGGTAGGAGGTGACCAGTCCAAGAGTGGCTTTCCTGTCTTTCTAGAACAGAGGTCAGCAGAATTTTTCTGTAAAGGACCAGATAGTAAATTTTTTAGGCTTTTTGGGCCATATGGTCCCTGTTGCATCAACTCCGTTCTGCTGTTGGAATGTAAAAGCATCTCTAGACAATATGCCAAAAATGGGCGTGGTTGTGTTGCAATAGAACTGAAGAGTGCATGCCCTGCCTAAAGAAGGCAGCTTTTATTCAGCTCCAGCAAATTGTTGCTAGATGGATTAGGGTCCTAGTATGGCCAGACCCTCCAATTTCTCAAGAGAAGCTGGAATTCTAGATTTTTATAAGCAATTTTCTAAATTTAATTCTTGGTAGTTATTTTAAATTCTGGTCAATACTGTGCAGACCAAAGCAAAACACTTCTATTAGGCCACATTCAGCCCATGGGGCACCAATTTGCATGCTGTAGTCTATTGTGCGCTGCACCCTGGGTTGGGCGTGGAGGACCCAGTGCCCGCCTTCTGGGAATTCCTAGTCAATTGACTAGGAACACAAACAACACTGGGTGTTGTAAAGTATTAGGGGCCCACAACTGAATTAGGTAGAGGGTTTAGTGGAGGACAAGCGGTCACTTCCAACAGAAGGGAAAGAGGAAGAAGGGTGATGAAGGGTTGCAGGAAGAACTGATGCCCAAAGTGAATCTTGCAAGATGAGGTGGGGATGCAGAAGTGGACTTGGTGTGAAAAGGAGCCCCTGGCAGAAGAAACAGTAAGAGCCAAGGCAGGGAGACCTCAGGAACAGTGCGAAGTTCCAGACTGCTGATCCCTGAGATGATGCGGTTGATCAAATTATGTACCCAAACACAGGCATGTGCTTCCTCAGGGTCTTAACATGGATTACTAGATGCCCTATAAAGAGAAAGCCACAGAAAGGAGAGGATGTCACCAGGTGAGCTGCAAGCCAAGGAACCTCAAGGATTGCAGGAAGCCAGTGCCAGAACGTACAGATTTTGGGAAGAAAGAATCACCTTGCTGATGCCTTGATTTTGGACTTCCAGCCTCAAAACCCTGAGACAATAAATTCTCCATGTTTAAGCCAACCCATTGTGTGGCAGAGTAGATTCAACTATGTACCCCAGAAAAAAGAAAAACACATTCTTAATCTTAATTCATTCCTGTGGATGTGAACCCATTGTAAATAGAACCTTTTGAGGATGTCATTTTCAGTTAAGGATTGGCCTAACTCAATGAGGTTGAGCCTTTATCCTGATACTGGAGGCTTTAAGAAGAGAAAGCCTTCTGGGAGTAGCAGAAGCTGGAAGTCAATGGAACCCAAAAGAGAACGGAGAGGAAGTTGTCATGTGACAGAAAAACCCAAGGATCGTGGGCAGTCAACTTCAGAACACCGGAATCTTTGGGGTGAAAGCATTGCCTTGCTGATGCCTAGATTTTGTACTTCTCCTAGCCTGAAAACTGTGAGCCAATAAATTCCTGTTTTTTAAGCCAACTAATTGCATGGTATTTGTTTTAGCAGCTGGGAAACTGAGATGTCGTATTTGTGATAGCAGCTCAGGCATATTAAGGCAGATGGAAAAGAAGAGCATTACTGCCAGGTGGGCCTGGAGGGAAGGAAGTGATGGCCAAGAATGGATTTTGTATTTATCCTGAGGACAACAGAAGCCATGAAGGTTTGAAGCTGAGACCTGGTATGATCATATTGGCATTTTCAATGCTTTCTCTGGCTGCGGGTGGAGAGGGGCCTGGAGGGGGTGGTGCAGGAGCAGGGAGGCCAGTGAGGAGGTTATTGTAACAGCACTGAAAAGAGCTTTTGAGGACCTGAACTGAGGGTCTCTCTTCTCTGCTCTAACCTTTGCATTTTTCAACGGGCAGGATTTTTAGAAAGTGGACAAGGGACTGTGTCCAGTCGCTCATTCAACAAATGCTCACTGAGGGCCTCCTTGGAGCCTTAGATGAACAAGACAAGTCCTTGTCCTGAAGAGCTCACCGTCTTCCTCATCTGACTCATCTGAGCCACAGACACCCGTGGGGTGACCAGGGAGTGGTGGCCTGGTCCTCCCCAATCCCATAGCTGAGAAGTGTTGGCAAAGGCACCCTTTCCCCTTCACATAGAGATGGTGAGCCATGAGCCACCTTAGCTTGGGGCATCTTCCAGGCTGTGCAAAAGAGAAGGGTGGCCTCCAGGAACGGGAAATGGGGAGAGAGAGGAGACTATGCAATGTGATTAAATTAAGGAACTTAGGATCTTAAGATGGGAGATCATCTTGGATTTTCCATGTGGGCCTTAAAAATGCAACATGTGTCCTCATACGAGGAAGACAAAGGGTGATTTCACACACACAGGGGAGAAAGTGATGAAAATGCTGGCCTTAAAGATCAGAGTGATGGGGCCAAAAGCCAAGGAGTGCTGGCAGCCATCAGAAGCTGGAAGAGGCGAGGAACAGATTCTCTCCTCGAGCCTCCTGAGGAAATTAATACAGTATTTTATACACATTATCTCCATAAATGCTCAAAATATCCTATGACATAATTCAATATTATCACTTACTCTGTACTGGGCAGTGTTCACCAATATTCACAACAGCCCTATTTGGTAGATACTGTTATTGTCCCATTTAACAGATGAAAAAAATTGCACCCCAGAAAAGTTATGCAGCTTGCCCAAGGTTACACAGCTGGCTTATAACTGAGCTGGGCTTGACTGCAGGGTCTGGTTCCCGCATCCCAGTCCTGGAACCACCTTGACTTGTGCTCTCTCTGCCCCCGAGCTGGGGCCCTTTCATACTGAGCCACAAACGCCTCAAGCATTTGAGTACCACCCTCCCTTTGGGATCTGGGGAGTATCAGATGGGATTGAGGACAGAAAGCATTTGGTAGACTGTAAAGTGCGTGTGGTCCAAGAGGGAGACATAAGAAGTCAAAGTGGAAGCAAACGTGCTTTCCGACTATGGATCTGACAAGGAGTTCCCGACTGTGGATCTGAGGTGGGTGGGTAAGGTGGGCAGAAGCCACAACCACCCCTCCTGCCCCGTCCGCAACTTCTGAGCACACACTGGGAAGTTCCTGAAACATGGAAGTGCTGTGGGTCGACATCTGGTGACCTCAGAGATATCACTGCCCAGGCCACAACACTGACCACACAGCATCATCACAGGGTGCCACGGTGCCGGCTTTTCAAGTCTGAATCTAGCCTTGCAACCAGCTCATCCACACCTCCTCCCATCCCCCCTTCCCTGGAGGTTTCAAAGTAAGACCCAATGCCTCACAGAACCATAACATTTGTTTAGCTGGAATGATGCCTTCATAACACAGAGAAAGAGTCAGGCACAGAGGCATCTAGGGACCTATCCAAGGCCACACAGCTGGTGCATTCTGTCCAAAGTGCCCTGTGCTCCCTAGCTGTGGATTTTGGGGTTCTCAGTTCCCCATTCATCCCAGGCAGCTGGGGATAATCCAAGAAGGGAGGAGCTGGCATTTGGGCATATTAGATTACAGCCCATGGCCTAGAGTCAGTCTGACCCTCCTTTTTCTAATTATCATCATGCAGACACCTATTTAAGAAGAAAAGTCCTCACTTGGTGCAATGTCATCCCCAATGCATCAGGAAGGTGCTAACCTCAGTGGATTCATCAGAGTCCGAGATATCAAGCCTGTTTCACCATTCAGGGATTCCTTCTGTCATTCTTGCATCCATTCACCCCGCATCCATGGAATTTATTGAGCACCCACATGTCAGGTTCTGCGCTAGCTGCTTGGGGTATAAAGAATAAAAGACAGCCTCTATCCTGAAGGAAGTCACAGATAAACGCAAAGAGAGAAGAAAATAAATAATTGCAGCAGCCCTGGGACATTAGCTCTTCACTTTCTTGATTTTTGTCATTTTCTTGTACTAGTTTATTACTCATATTTACTTGGTATTTTCTTTGAATTGAGTCATTTTTTCCTCTTTCTTCTTTGGTTTTATCCTAAGCAATAATATCCATTCATTCATGGGTTTAATTTGCTGGTTATGATTTTTTCTACCAAATATTGTACTTAACTATTAAAAAAAAGGTCACCAGGGATATCACCTAAAACCGTCTCATGTTCCAAGAGAGAAACATGAACCTCCCTGGGGGAGACACTAAATTATTGCAATGGTGGCAGCATGTGCTATAACGGAGGACTGCAGGCTGCTGTGCCAAGAGGAAAATGCTTTTATCCCATCAAGTCCTGGCTGGTCAAGAAACATTAGGGTTAACAGTTTGATAAGCCGCATCTCAAGACAGGAAGTTTTATGGCAGGAAGCAGATAATTCTACGCCTTTCACCCGAGGATCTTAGAGGCATTAACGTCTCAATTTTCACGCCATCTGAGGGAGAGACAAGGCCATTCCCATTTCCAATTTCTAGACCAGAGGTTAAAGGCAAAGGGGATCTGTGATGTCAGACCACGTGTTTCAACCTTCTGTCTCCATCAAGACCCAATGACCATGACATTCCCGTGGGAGACACATTCTCGGAGCCGTATACTGGGTGGAGTGTGTCCCCAGGGCCTGCACTTAACTGTAGCATATCAAAAAAGCAAGCCAAAGAGGATGACATCATTTAAAAGATAACCTTGGACATGCTTTAATTTCTTCTTTTAAAAAGAAAACACAAAACTCCAGGACTTTCATGGTCAATAACAAAAGCTTATTTGCAATACCCCCACTTCCAAAAAAAAAAAAAAAATGAAATACTCCAGTGTGTCAGGGATACTACTTATTTCATTCATTTACTGAGCACCTATTACGTGCCCTGCACTGGGGTTAGAATGATGGTCCAAGATGGACACAGTCCCAGCCTCTGTAAGCAAGCAAGGGAGGCTGACATTAGTCGGATAGTCATCCAGAGAATTGTAAAATGTGAGGAGTACAATGAAGAACTAATGCATGGTACTGGGTTATAACTGTAGATTCTGAGGGAGCACGGAGGTCCGGGAAGGCTGCCCTGAGAGAATGGCAATGGCTGAGAACTGTGGATGTCGAGACATGTAATAACCAGCATGGAACATGACCAGACACTCCTCACTCAAGTCCTTCCACAAGCCGGGCACTGTGCTACATCCTGCATCTACGTTTAATCTTCACCACAGCTCTCTGAAGAAGGCATTATGAGTCCCAGTTCACAGGAGAGGAAACTGGCTCAGAGAAGTTTATTGACTTGCCCATGGGCACACAGCTGGCTAGTGGTGGAGCTGGGAATCAAACCCAGGTCTGAGTGACCCTTGAACCCAAGCTGATCCGCCAAGATGCACTTCCTCCCCATTAATGAGACAAAAATATAGCTACCAGCTGCATCGTGCTTTGCAGGTTGCAACTGTGATGTCATGTATATCGACTACTTTACTCCTCAGAACCACTGATGACGCAGGTGGGGCAGGTGCCCCCCAACCCCATTCTGCAATAGGATAACCAGAGCAGGAAAGCGAAATGGGCAGAGGGAGCTGGACGGAAGAGCTTCTTCTCAGATTTTTGCTCCAGGCGCTGCCAAGTCCAACACAGGAACTCCCCTGCCCTGGCTGAACCCCCGGAGCTGTCTGCCTTAAGTTTTGTTTTTCTTTTGTCTACCTGCTTGGGTACAGATTAGGCAGCTGCCAGCTCACTGATGTGGGACGTGGCACAAGCTGATCTGTGCTGGAATTTCACAGGCTGCAGCTGGCCCCAGGGGGAACCAGAAAGTAAATAAGATGGGTATCTCAGAGTCTGTCCCGGGGAGTAAAATTGCAGATGATTGGACTGCTGCTGCCCAACCGAGCAGCACCCAAGCGGAAGAGAGAGCCATGTTGGTTGTTCCCATTTACAGTTCACAGCTCTGCAGGCCTTGGTATTTTCCCCCTAAGTGTAGCTGAGAAGGGCTGACTTAGGACACCAGAAAGTTCTGTCTCTATCCCCACCCTTGGAAGCCTCACCACAAAGAGCTTCATAGTTCACTAAGCACCCTGCCAATGGGAGGCATTTCACCTTGACCTCAAATATTGACTGTTTTCTTATTGTCTGAGAGCCTGGGAACCACAATTACCCCACCTGGTTGGAATCCAGCTCCTGGACTTAGCAGTCGTGTGACCCTGGGCATGCTACTGAGCTTCCTGTGCCTCAGTTTCTCTATCCTTAGTATGGTAATATATATTAACCATGTCACGGGGTCATTGCTAGGAGGAGTAAATGATATAATAAGTAGATATGTAGCTGTATCTGGCATAATAAGCAGTTGATAAGAGCTAGCTGCTATTATTATTATCGATGTTATTACTTTTATTTTTTCCTCCCTCCATCCCTATACCCCTGCCTCTGCTTCTTATCAAGCTTTTTAAAATTATATGAAGCACTGGAACTACCAACACCTTTAAGGCCCAGTTGCTACCCTGAGGAGTTCATGTTCCAGCAGGGAACTCACTGGCTTGCCCAAGGTCCCCTTGCCAGAAAGCAGAATAGCTGGGAAATCCCAACTTCTAAGGTCTTGCTCTTTCCAGATTCCTCCCTCTTCCTCCTTCTCACCCCCATGCTACCTAGCACGATGCCTTTCACAAGATCACGCCCGATGAATCTTGACTCGGTAGTGGTTAAGGGCACAAATCTTAAAGCAAGACTACTTGGGTTTGAACACTGTGTCTGTCACTTTTGTGCTGTGTTGCCTTAGGCAAATTACCTAACCTTTCTGGGTTTCAGTTTCTCCACCTATAAGATGGCATTGTGTTAAGGTGCTTATCCCATGGGGCTGCGCTGAGGCTTAAAAGAATTAATAATAAAAACCTTTCATCAGTGAAGGGCACATCATAATGGCTACTAAGTGTTAGATATTATTACTATTGTTAATAAACTGAGGAAGAGCATTTTCTCTTCTAACAAAAGGGCTGAGGCCAGCTGTGGTTTGAGGATTTTTCCAGTTTGTTTTCTGATGTGTTTTCCCTTCTCCAGGGCTGCCTTGGAGTTCTCAGGCAAAGAGAATTAGAGTTCTGCATAAACCTGCAGCAGACTGTGCTTCTTTCCCTCCTTTTGCTATTCTCTTGCTTAACAGTTTCCTTTTTCTAAAGACAACCAACAAGCAACCCCAAAGGACTCCCTGCCTCACAATGAAGTTTTCCCTCTGTTGAGTCCTCCCCTTCCTATCTTTTTGAAGGGCTGGGTTTTTCCCCTTCGAAACTATTTCTCAAGGAAAAATTCCATAGCAAGAAGAAAAACAAATGGATTTTCAGGCCTCATGATTTTAACACGAGGAATCTAGCTTCCTTTAGTCTATGGACCTGGTCCCAAAGCATGATCCGGAGTTACTCACCAGGCCTTGAGGACCTCACTGGAAGCACTCAAAGGCAAGGTGGGAGCAGAAACCATCATTAAACCATATACAGGTAAGGTCGCTAAAGACCCAGGAGCTATATATATAGACGGGAACCGTTGTCTCTCAACTCTGGCCCCTCGATGTCTCCCGTCCTATCTTTGCCCGGGGGCTCCTCAGACAGTCACCAAGTCCTCACTTCTGTGTTTCCTCCCTTGACCATAGTTTTAAGTCACCTGGATGCCTGGCCTGGGAGTCAACATGCAGCCCGAGGCTTTGGAACAGACCTGAGACTTCAGTTGGAGACACGGTAGGGAGCAGGGACTGTGAGCTGGAGCTCACTCGTATGGTTCAACCTGGACAGCAGCTCGGCCTCTAATTATTCCCTGGAAGTGTGGGCCCAGAGCTTCTGTTTTTTTGTGAGAAGCTGGAAAGCTGAATTTTTCTGAAAGCTTGTGGCTTTACATTAAAAAACGAAAGAAAGAAAAGAGAAGAAAAATGCTGCATAAGCCAAATAAAAGATATCGGTGGGTCAAATCTGGCCTTGAGTTTACCAGTTTTCATTTTTTGGTAACTCTGATTTAAAGAGAGCTTAATGGATGTCCCACCCACCATTCTTTACCATGCAGGAATCCCCACCACACTGTCTCTGAGAGCCGGTTGGGCAGCTGCCACTCCCCCATGACACGGAGATGGAATTTCATCAGGACTCACAGCTCTACTTGCTCTTCGCCATGCTAAACCCTGAATCTATCACCTTGTTGCTTTTACCCCTTTATCCTTCTGTCTTCTTGGGGAAACCAAGGAAGTTAAACTCATGTTTTCCAACAGACAGTCCTTGCATAATGGCTAGGCCTGAACTCTGGGGACAGGCTCTCTGGGTTCCACTCCCAGCCTTAGTACTCAATAGCTGTGTTGCCTTTGGCATGTTACTTGACCTATCTGTGCCTCATCTGTAAGATGGGGATAATAATAGCACGTATCTTATAGGGTTGTTTATGAGGGCTCAGTGAGCTAATATATGAAAAACCCTTACTTAGGGCAATGTAAGTCTTTGTTATTAGTATTTTCCCCTTTCCCAGATTAAACTTTTCAACTGCTTTCAGCTGTTCCCCATACTCTTTGATTTCTAGGGCTTTCAACATTCTGATCCCTCTGTTTCGGGGGTGAGCCAATGTGGCTCCCGTGTTCCTTGGCTCCTTGTATTCATATGCTTACCCAGTCCTCTCCCCTTGTGTGAGTACAGAGCCTCTGACTTGTTTTTAGCCAGGAGAAGAGAGCAAATGTGACAGAAAAAGCCCGATTATGTACATGTGATCAAGTTACTTGAAACTGTAGTGCTCATCTTCAGAGGAGAAGCTCTCCCCTGCTGGTTTGAAAGAAGCAAGTTACCATACAGTGAGTTGACTTTGGAAAGGGCCACATGGCTGGTGGCCTCCAGCCCCCAGCCAGTGAGAAAGCGAGGGCCTCATTCCACGAGGAACTGAATATTGCCAACAACCATGTGAGCGAGGAGGCAGATCCTTCCCCAGCTGAGTCCTGAGGAGCCTGCAGCCCAGCTGTAGAGGACACAGCTAAGTCGTGCTCAGACTCCCGACCCACAGAAGCCAGGAGATAAGAAGCGCATGTCATTTCCGGCCCCGGGATTGTGGTGATATTTTCACACAGCAAGAGATGAATAATATGGCCAGTGAACTACATTGGTAACTATTCCACCCACCCAACTTTGGAGACTCTCTAATATGCCTAATACACCAAGCAAGAGTCTTGGTGCGGAATGAAATATGAAGCAGGCACTATTTGCACGCTGCAGGATGTGTGGCCATCAATTAAATGTCACTGCTTTCCAACTGGACGTAAGAGGAAAAATGTATTTGTTCATCTAAGAGTTGGGTTTGGGACCCTACTGGACATAAAGTACTGGGCTGGATGTTAAGGGGCAGAGAAGTTGATCTCTCCCCTTCATGCTCCCTTCCAAAGTAGACATTCCCTGGCTCAGGATGTCATCACTTACTGTAGGTGAAATCTGCAGCTCATGCATTTTTCTCCCTAATTTTCTTCCCCCTTTGTGTGACTTTCCTCCATCAAAGAGGAGGCAGGGAAAAAAACAAATGAACAGGTGAACTCATATGGTTGGTTATAGCTGGAGGGGTTGTAAGGGACCATCCAACAGAGCTCTGTGTTAGGGACAACTGTACTGAGAAGCCACAGCTCATAAATAGCAGGGCCAGGATTAGAACTATGCCTTCTGACACTCAGTATAGTGCTCTTTGCTCAAATTAAAACCCACCATTTTATCCTTGCGAGCATGAAGAAGTTATCACTGCAGTTCCAGGAGGAGATTTGGTGCAATGTGCAGTCAGAGGGTCCCTCCTGACTTTCTTTATGTTCTTGGGCAAATGAACTTGCTTCTCTGAACCTCAGTCTCCTCATCTACAAAATGAGGCTGATAATACCTACTTCCCAGGAAGTCTATGAGGCTGATAGGATAATATGTGTAAAGTATGTTGATCTGAGCAGTGGCAGAGAAGTGGTTGCCCACTTGATCATGCTCTTAGGTGAGGATTTACAATTCTCATCATTCCATTATGCACTTCATCATTTGCAGGACATTTATTGAGCAAGTAGGAATTGTCTGAAATGTTCCCCAAAGGCATTTTCATAGATTGAAAGGACCTGGTAGAACTTTTACCAACTCTGAGAAATTTTCTCTGATAGTTCTCCATATGTTCCCCACCACCAGTCACTCTGCTTTATCTTCTTCACTGCTCGTATGGTCCATAAAATGGCTCAATCTATCTGTTTTCATGTCTGTGGCCTTTCTCCACCATGAGAATACAAGCTCTCTGAGGACAGGGACTGCATCTGCCTGGCTCGTTGCTGTATCTCGGTACCTAGAACAGGGTCACGCCTGGCGTAGGTGCTCAATAAATAAGGTAGAATGAATTATGGGACCTATCTTGCTTTTTTCTATGAGATTGGGAAAGAAGAAGAAAGAGGAGGAGAAAATCCAAGGACTTCAAATCACTTTGAGGAAGGGGGAAAAAAATACAGCATTCTAGCAAAACATGTTCCCATTTACTTATTGCTCACTTTCCATGTCCCAAGCACAGTGCCAAGCCCTTTATATGGATTATCACTTAATTCCCATATCAGCTTGGTGAGGTTGGCACTCTTAGTGGTTCCAATTTATAGATGAGGAAGTTGAGGCCCAGGGAAGTGAACTCTTTTGCCTAGGAGCACAGTTAGTAAGACATAGAGCTGGGGTTTGGAACTTAGGTGCATCTGACTTCAGGGTTTATGCCGTTTAACACTGCAAAGTAGACGTGGTCTGGTTTTTAGGAAAAACACATTGAAGTAGTTAGGGGTAAAGGAGCATCAGGTCTGCAGCTTATTCTTAAACGAGTTGAAAGAGAGGAAGAGGGACAGAGAGCGAGAACAGAAGAAGGAGGAGGAGGAGGAGGTAGGGAAGGAAGGAGTGAGGAGATGTAGTAATATGTTAACATTTGAGGAATCTGAGTGAAAGGTATCTGATAATTCTTTGAACTATTCTTGCAACTTTTTTGTACATCGGAATGATGTCAAACAAAAACATTTTTTTAAAAGCTGATGGTAGGAAGAAGATGCAATTTGTTCTGTGGTGAGAAAGGGCATGGCTTCTGCTTGGCTAAAATGAAAAGGGAAGTGGGGTGACACTGGGGGTGACTCTGGGGGCAAGAAGACCAGGCTTCATCAGGGAGGCAGTGCGTGAACACTGATTGGAACAGTGACAACACTCGTCATTTAACTAAGTCTGCCCATCCTTGTGCATCCTGGAGCCTTTTTTTTTTCTTTTTTTAGAAACCAAAGTTTATTTCTATTTAAAAATGCTCAACAGATGTTAAAAAAGGCCCAGTGGCTCAAAGATATTCAGGTTTAATATAAGATAATAGTCAGGTGCTGACTGTTGATGACGCCAATTGATTCTGGGGGATTCTAAGTCATAATTCTCCTAGTCGGATGGTGGAATCGCCTGACGTCTGGTGTTCAAGAGGGACCAATACTCCAACAACGACTAAAAATACAGTGGCAGAAACGATCAATGTCATTCCAAGGGAGAAAGTTGTAGGAGCTGGGTACAAAGCCACCACAATAATTCCAAAAATCAAAATCATTGGTCTGGTAAAGAACCAACAGAAGCGATCACAGCATCTAGGTAAAAACCCTTCTTGCTTTATTCTCTGCAACCTGGTCCTCTGACGAGCCTGGATCATGATGTCTCTTATCTGATACTAAATGCAGCTCTTTCACAAGAGAAACAGCCAGACGTCCCTCACCCCTCCAGGTGAAAATCCCGGAGCCTTTTAAAGTCAACTTTTAAAGCCTTCTAAATCCAGCCTTCTTATTCTGCCCACTGACGGGCACACACATGGTCAGGAGAGCATCTTTCCTCCCACCGCGTGGTTTCTTCTCTGGTGTTCTATGCAACGCGGCCCTCTCTCCACCCCAGGATGGGAAAGAAGGCTCTGGTGTCCTGGGGCTTCACTCACTGTTGGGTAACCGCCCCTGGGGCAGTGGAAGCAAACATTCTCTGCACATTCCAAAAAGCACACAGAGAGGGTAATTAACTTGGGCAAGATCACACAGGTGGCAGAGCTTAGACTAGAATGCCAGTGTCATGGGTTCCCATCAAGTGCTTGCATTTACAGTTCTCTGTACCATGATCATAGACCACTAAAGGGCTCATAGTTAGCCTTAGGTCTTCTTCCTTCCTTCGAAATACAGACACCCTCTTCCCACTGTTCTCCAAAGTAACTGTACCTGGGGGGAGGTTGTGCACACCCAACCCAAAACATGGGCTCTGGCGTCAGACAGACCTAGGTGGCATCACTTCCTATGGTGTGACCTTGGAGAAGTGACATAACCTCCCTGAACTTCAGTTTTCTCATCTGGAAAAATGAGAACAATGATGTCTACTTTGTTGAGTTGTTGTGAAGATTCATCATTTCATAAGATCCTGTCAAGCACTTATGTAGGTGCTGGGGATACACAGTGACGAGACAGATCAGGAGCCTGCCTTTATGGGGCATCCATTCTAGTTGGAAAAGACAATTAATAAACACATAAACAAACAAATAAATATGAGTTTTTTTTCAGATAGTGATAAGTACTGAAAGGAGAGCAAATCTGAAAAATGAGGCAGTGGGAGGCACAAGTGACTGGGGATGGTGGTGGGACTTCAGCGAGGGCAGAGCTCTCTGAGAAGGGGACATCTGAGCTGAAAACCAAATGATGAGAAGGAGCTGGCCACGGCAGGACCCGGGGAAGGCACAGGCAGGAGCGAGGGCAGCCCTGGAGTACGGACTGAGCTTGGCTAGATCAAGGGATGGGAAGGAGGCCAGTGAGACAGGGACTTGGTGAGCTTGGAGAGAGTGGAGGAGATAAGGGGAGTGAAGCAATAGCAGGAGATAAATCAAGCTAGGTCTTGAAAGGTGAGGAGTTTGGAATTTATTCTAAGTGCACTGTGGATCCAACAGAGAGTTTTGAACAGGAAAATGATATGATCTGATTTTTGCTTGAAATCAGATCCTCTATGTACAAAGTGTTTAATACAGGACCTGGCACGTGGGGGATATTTAATAAGAGAGAGCTTTCTTATTGTTTATCATTCCTAGGCATCATCAATAATCAGTACAGACTTTCAGAAGGTGGGTGGCCGAGCATATCTTCATCCTAGAGGCGGCGTGCCTGGATGCACCTGACTAGGGTTGGGGGAGAGGAGTTAGAGCAACTCCTGACTCCTCTGAAATCCTTACTCCTCCCTACCACCCCAAGCCAGCTGCCAGCCACATCTGCCAGGTCAAGGGCAGCTGGGATAAGATCGCCGGGTTCCCCTGTAGCTGGCTCCAACTCCAGGCCTCCAAGACGCCTTCATGCTGCTGTAAAAATGCAAAGCATTCCAGCCATTTTAATTACTGGGCGTTGCATAAGTCAGCAACCAGTTCATACAAAGGAATAACAGAAAAAATGATTTTTCAACATGCCTTCCGCCTCTCCCCTCCTTTCCTCTTGAAACCAGCCTCCAATCATTGGCTCCCCAGGCCTTGGAAAGCACTCCTGGTATGTGAAATCTCCTTTAGAATTTGTTGCTGTGACATCAAGGACGTTTTTCTCTAAATACTTGAGGCAGAAGCAGTTCCAACTACCTTGGAGTGGTTTGGAAAGTTACTGGCCATGTTCCTACTTGACAGCCTAGAAATATCATAGGGGAACCATAGGATATAGACGGAGAACTTTGTTATAAAGAAGTCCTGTGTGCAGTGGGTCTGTTTGGGCACTGAGTCAGGGGCTTTAGTTCCTGAAATTCCAAAATGACTTCACTATAAGGTGAGAAGCCCCAACCCCAATATTCCAGCAATGTTCAGTTGTGGAGAAGAATTGCTAAAATTTGTACTGTGATGAGGGACGCCTTCAAGTTTCCTAACTCTGAACTCTTTCTGAACTGCTGAAATAATCTAACAATTGCTTAGCATTGTGCTAAGTACTGAGAGGAGAAAATTCAATTAGCTTTTGTCAATTAGCTCACTTTCTAAAGAGGGAAAGTGACAATCTCAGTACAGTGTGAAGAATATCAAGTAACAGCTCATTTCTGATAGGAGCACCCAGCTTGGGGCGCAGAGTCGCCTCAGTGGTAATATTGACAGTGGCTGTTCCCTGATGATTCTGTGCCTCGTGTTCTGCCTAAATGCTCTCCATGTGTCATCTCATTTATTCCTCCCAGCTCTATTCGATAGACATCGTTGTCATCCCTAGTTTATGGAAGAGGAAATTGTTAAGTAATTTGTCCAAGATCCCAGTTTTAGAAAACAGCAGTGCTGGAATTGGAACCAAGATGGCATGGCTCACTGGTGTGTTGGTAAACATTTAACAGCTAGCTCTCTAGAAGAAGAAGCCCTGATGTTTAGCATTTGCCAATGCCTGTGGTGTAAACACTCTCACCATGGCTAATTTTAGGCTTCCAATGTGATGTCATTGCCGAATTGGGAAGAATGCACAGGGCACACCATTTTATAGTATTTCCACCACACAGATGCAATAGATATAAATGATTTCAAGGCCATAGATAAGAGCATAATCTGATAAAATAAGAAGTGAAGAGTTTTAAATGTTCATCAGCCTTGTTTTAATATAGTTTATTTGATTGAAAGCTTACATAATTAAAATTTAACAACCAACTCGCACAATTCTGGTAAATTTAACCATCGGCTGTCATGAGCGAGTGTACACATCTGTGAGGGCTCCGGAGCCATGTACTCCAGCTCCACAGACAAGTAAGAGGTGGCATGAAAGAGAGAAAGCACCCAAGCCAAGGGAACAGCATGAACAAGGCCTGAGACATGCATATGAGAGAAAAGAGAAAAACAATAATATTTATTGTTTAGAAAACGTTTTCCACTGATCACCAGAATGCAGAGAGGTAGTGAGGCACACAGGACTGGATGTTGAACTTCAAGTTCTGGCTCCACCACTTACTAGTTGTGTGACCTTGGCCAAGGTACTCCATGCCTCAGCTCCCTGTTCAGTAAAATGGCCTTGATAACAATATCTCCCACGTCACAGTGTGTGAGAATTAAACTAGTAATTTAATGATTAATTATTAATACCCTGCAAAGTACTTAGAACAAGACCTGATGCGTCATTAATGCTCAGCAAATGTTAGTTATTTATTATTTGATCCTTGCCACTAGCTCCGTGATTTAGAAGCTTGTTCTCATTTTATAGAGAATAAATATGAGCTCAGAGAGTAACCTAAGTAGATAGAGGAGATGGGACTTGAATCACGTGTTCTGATTCTAACTTCTATGCTCATCCAAAGAACTGGGAAGCACACTGAGCTGCGTGAGCATCATCCTCCAGGAGGGCCTACTGATGAACTTAATGCCCTACTGAATGTCTCCTCTCATCAGGGCCATATCTCATTCAAGTTATCACACACTCTGATCAGTGGGTCCAAGGCAGTCTGGAAAGGAAGACACAATCTGTGGCAGAAATGGAACATCTACCCCTTGTTGCCCTTACTCTTGTCTTCATGCTCACCTTCTCCATGAAGAAGCAGGTAGCAGAAAGGGGCAGAGCATTGGCTGATACCAATGCTTCAAGTCCTAGGGCTCCAGCATCCTGGCCATGCAACCTGGAACAATATACCTAATCTCTCTGTACCTTAGTTCCCATATCTGGACATGAAGGATGGTTGTAATAATCCCATCTCCTGCACAGCTTTTGCTATGAGGATTATTGGTATGAATTAATGTACGCAAAGGACTTAGAAGAACTCCTGTTGCCGAGGAGGTACTCTACAAGAATTAGCTATTACTATCAAGTTTTCATTTTCTCTTTCTACTCTTTTTCCCCTCCTCTTTCTGGGGTATTACTTACATGACCAAAGGAGTTATGGAAATATGCTCTTCCTTTATAAACACAGATCATTAAGCTAGAGGTTATTTGAGGGCAGGGGCTGGTCTCAAGCACCTTAAACCGTAAGGCCACACCTTGTCACCTGTATGTTTTCAATGAGGATTCACTAATGTGCCAGGCACTGCTCCAAGTGCCTTCCTCATTATACCTTGTTTGATTCTCATGAAAATCCCATGAGGTATGAATTATCTCGTCCATTTACCTCAAGGCATCTGAGAGATTAAAGGAACTTGTTCAAGGTCACAGTGAAAAAGTGTCTGAAGAAGGATTTAAACCCAGGTTTGCTCATTTCACAGGCCTTGGGCCTAACCTCTGTGTCAGTCTAACTTCCAGAATATTCATTTGGGAAGAGTTTTGAGAGATAATTAAATCCAACCTGCTGGTTTTATGTTGGAAGAAAGGAGGGTTCATCGATTTACTCAAGGTTGCACAGCTATAGTGTGCAGCAGAACTGGGACAAACACCTGGTATATTGCCTCAGTCTCAAGCTTGAAATTTCAGGAGGAAATGAAGTCATATTCAGTAGTTGTTGCAAGGTGCTGATCAGTATTCCATCAGCTTGCCTCTGGGTTTTAGGCCCGTTCGTTATAATATAGATGTAATTTTTCTGCGGCATCCATCCAAATTCTGAGGAAGGAAGGGCGCACCCACTTCCCCACCCCCGAAATTGCCCGCCATGTAATTTCTCCTGCCTTCTCTCTGCTGCAAACTAAGTAAAATAGGAGGTGCATCTCCTGTGCCTGCTGATAAAGCTCCCTCCCTAACCCTTGTGTGTGGAGGGAATGGGGAATGGAGAAGGCGGGTGGTTGTACTGTTTCTCTTTGCTTGTTTACATCATACAACCATGAAGAGCTCTGAGAACTCAGTGAGAATCCAAAACACAATGGGGAAAACTAAGACTTCAAGTGGCCTGGTGAACCTATGTAATTACTGTCTTTGCAGGTTGTGGAAAGAGATCTCCTGGTCTGAATCATAGCTCTGCCACCTCCTCACTTGTAGGAACCTGGCCATGCAATTTAACTTCTATGAGCCTCAGTTTTCTTGACAATAAAATGGGCATAAAATATTATCTATTATTTTGGGTTGTGAAGACTAGAGGAAATACTTTACTGTATTGGAAGTACTTTGTACATACTAGATATTCAACTAATGCTAATTCCCTTCTCTTTTTCTTGTTAGAAATCGTTTTCAGCATATCTTTCCAAGGTTGATGAAAGTTACAGGGCAGGGTTATAACTATTTACTGAGTACCTCTCATGGGACCAGTGATGAATTAGAGAAGATGGAAGATGACTGGGCACTAAGATCTGATTCCTTGTCTTGCTTCTGCCAATGATCTCATATAATCACATAAAAGTCCACCTCTCTGGGCATCTTTCTGTGCCTATAAAATGAGGGGCTTGGACTTGGTGACCCATAAGTTCCCTCCTAGTTCTTACTGTCTGTCTTACCATAATATGGATTCCCAAGCACCTCTCCTTTCCCAAATTAGGTGATCCAACTCTGTGATCTCAAGACGTAATTGACCCTCCCAATGTTCTCACCAACAGCTATTGTTCATTATCTCCCTCTCCCACTAGGCTGAGGACTCCTTGTTCAATGTTTTATCCCTAGCACCTAGCATATAGGAGGCACTCAATTGATGTTTGGTGAATATTTAAAAGAAGGAGGAAAGGAAGGTGGGAAACCTATCACTTTCCTCCAAAGATTTGATAATCACACTGTGACAGACAAGCTGAGAGCAAATAGACAATATCAGTGGAACGGTGACAATAAAGGATGAACCCATAACTTGGAAATAAGGCTGTCTGTCTTCTGAGCATGGATGCCATATAATTCACACACTGTGCTTGTGCTGCAGTAGTAAATCAAGACACAGTAAGAGTACAGTTGAAACTCTGAGAATACCAGAACCCAAACTTGTTGACCTGGGGGTAATCATTGGATGGTGACTGCAATCTAAGAAGTAGAAAGCAGTGCAAATGAGATGCACTTTTCCCAATGCAAAAAGTTGGGGGAAAGAGGTGGAGGTGGTGGGGTGACCAGTCTAGAGCTGAGAACTGGGAAGACCAAAGAGCTCAAAGTTAGTGGTGTGTGTTGGACACTGCCCAGCGAGAGGGGGCTCTTGCCAGTGGGTTAGGCATTGTCTTTTCCTTGGCAACACTTTCATTTCAGAACAAAGGAGAATTCCAAAGTATCTCCACTTAAAGTCACTTCTTATGATGCCCTCATACTTCACACCTTTTGGTGAGAAACTGGCTTTGCAGTGAAGCTCCCTGGGTTTATTGGGAGAAAAATATGGTGGATGGGGGGGTCACATTGACATGCATGCTCTAGCTTGCATGACAATTAACTATCTCATGGGAAACAAAGACAATGGGACTGTGTTGGTTTGCTGGTCTCTTATGAATCTGAGACCAATCAACTTGGGGAGCCTAATTTAGTTGATTTTCTGGACCCAAGAAGCTGGACTGCAGAACTTCTGTCATGTGTGGTGAATTTGTGAAGGTGATACTCTGGCCCTCCCTTTTCTTCTGGCATCCGTTGGTTAGACTATTCTTTCAATACTTGGAAAGTACCCATGATGTGCCAGTAGATGCTGTGTTTGGTGTCAGAGAAACTCCAGGATTTTCTTACTGTTTAGAGGAGGGTCAGACATATCAGCCACTAAGGACCACAGAATGTGAGAGGAGCTGGGATGGAGGCCTGGGGGATCAGGTGTGGCCAGGGGGTAGAGAGCATGAGGAAGGAGGGGCATAAGAGGGTGGTGTCACGGCAGATAAAGGGTCAGGAAAACACAAGGTGGTGACTCCAGCTGAATCCTGAGAGATGGACCTGTTTCCGGGCAGATGAGGTGGAGGAAGGTGGGGAATATGTTGGTGGAGGATGGTTTCCATGCAAAGGATAGTAGAGCATGAATAAGGCTCAGGGGCAGGAAACTGATTATAAAGGGTTAGAAAGGGCTAGAAGATGGAAAGAGGGTGGTATTTGGAGAAATAAGCAAGGACAGGGCCTGCTTTTCCTAACTCAGCCACTGTAATCACATTGTATTCTATGTGAATGGTGCCCCCTGGAGTTGTGGACTGTGGGGGTCCTGGGAAGGGCAGATCACACAGGTCTTTGTATCTCTCTCTTTAGCGTTTAAGACTTAATTCAGAAAGCCATGGAGAATGAGTGAATCATTTTAAGCAAGGGAGAGCATGATTTCAGATTTACATTGACCAATTCATGTGAGCTGCAGTGTGTAAGGTAAAATTAATAGAGAAAGATTCTGGACAGGATGACCATATGTGGGACTTTTGCAATTGTCCAGGCAAGAGCCCAGGGGGGCCTGATCCAAGGCAGAGGCGGCAGGGAAAGGGAGAAAGGGATGGTCAGAAGAGATGACATGGAGTGAGGGTCTACAGGACTTCGTGAATGATGGTGCCACTCATGGGGATGGCAAACACTGGAGGGGAAAAGACAATGAGCTTCGGACACTTGGAGTCTGAGGTAGCCATGGGATCTCCAGGAGAAGTTGTCCAGGAGGAAGTTGAGCATAGAGGTCTAGGGCTCAGAGGGAATCGGGTGCTTGCAATGCCCATTCCAGTGCAAATAGCATAGTGGTAGGCATGAAGCCACAAGAGTGGGTGAGATTAGCCAGGGAGAGAGGAGAGGGAAAGGAAGGAAAGGATGCCAAGAACAGAAAATTGGGAAGCACTTAGAGTTCAGTATCAGGAAGAGCTGAAGAGCCTTCCAAGAAGACTGAGAAGGTACAGTTAGAGAGGTAGAAGGGTTTTGAAACTCAGAGAAGGTGGAGTATCAGCAGCCAGAGTTAAAGGAGGTTGTGATCAACAGCGTCGAATGTTCTTTGGATGTTCCCCCACTGCACACGACCAGTCAGTTTCTGTTCCAGCAGGTTCTGCCGAAGAGAGCTAAAATGCCTTGGCAGAAACAAGATCTCCAGCCCATTCTGACAGGAGACCATCCATCCATCCATCTCGTTCCCTCCCAAGACATGAGAGCACCCAGCTCCCTTCCTTTGTCTCCCTCTCTCTCCCTCTCTCTCTCTCACTCTCTCTTTCTGTCTTTCTCTCGTGGGCATCCTCTGAGTGAAGCTGAGCAGCCAACCTTCAAAGAAACCACAAGGAAGCTACTCCTTTTTAAAGAAAAATCATATGAATTCCACAGTCATAAGGAAGACATTAAAAGGGGATTGAGGAGAAGTCCTTCTCCCTCCGCTTCATATTACCCTTCACCGAAATAACTGACTGCCCAAGCATGCAGTCATTAAAGAAAAGAAAGAGCTGGAAGTTTAACTCTGCTTCCCATCTCCCACCACCCCAGAAGGTACAGGGCACAAGACGTCTCTACTGCACACATGTGTTTTCTGGCTCAATATGCCAAGGAGTGGTTCCCTGTGGAAAGAAATACGAACACCCCAGGATTCACGTGAAGGTAGCCAGAGACTCATACTGGGGGATCTTCAATTCCCTGGCAAAGCTGAGGGAGAGAGAGGGCAAGAGACACCCTGCAGTTTTACTGCTGTGAAATTGGCTCCAGATGGAAGCCAGGAAAGGAGGAAAGGTGTTTATTCCCTGCTGGTGCCTGAAGTCCTATCTTCTCAGGTTCATAATTACCTAGCATTGGGCAACATCCGCACTGAGGGTCTGGCTGGGCACATGGTGCTGGGTGGACCAGGGCTGTCTGTTGCTTGGAAAAGGCTATTTTGAATATAATGACTTTCGGATGGACTGTGGGTTTGGGGGAAGGCACTGTGGCTAGGGGCTGGAGGGGAAGGGGGAGAAAAGGGGTGTCTCCTTATGAGGCCACAGAAATGACATGTCAGCGACTTCTCCAGGTTTAATATCCAGAGGCCGCTGGTTCTGCCCTTGAAGTATGGAACTGCGACATCCTCTGTTTTGTGTTCCCAGATTGTCCCTGTGGCCCCCAAACAAATGCTTCACGAGTGTGGAGCTTCCAGAGAGCAACTCCCCTTGGGCGGACATGTGTCCGGCTCAGGGGTAGAGGAGCTCAGCAGCTACGGACCCCGAACAGAATGTGGACTGAGAGCTTTGTGGCCATTGCAGACTGGAGGAATTGACTTCACCACTCAAAGACACCGGAACGCCACTGACTAGTGTGGAATTACGCCTCTCCCACCTTCACAGTGAGACTGGTGGAGACTGCAGGCGGAGAGAATGGGTGTTCCCTGGCTTACAGCGCCCCCTAGCACTGGCCGGCGGGATAGGGCTCGGGGAGCTCCAAGGAGCTCCCACCCGCCTGTAAATACTGGGAAGGGGGTGGTGCAGCTCAACTCAACCCATTCAACCAGGACTTACAGAGCTCTTTGTTATCGACACTCGATCCCCTGTCCTCAAGGAGCTTACAGTCCAAGAAGGGAAGGGGCTCAGTAGACCATCACTTTACAGTCTGCTCAGTGCTGTGAAAGAAGGAAGCTCAGGGTGCTGCAGGAATACACTGGAGGGCACTTAATCCAGACTGAGAGGGAGTCAGGGAAGGCTTCCTGGAGAAGGTGATGTCTCAACTGAGATCCAAAGGAGGTGCAGGAGTTCAATGAATTTCAGAAATATGGTATGGATACAAGAAAGACATGCTTCTTGACCTCATAGTGCTTATAATCCAAGAGGCAAAAAATAAGACAGAAAAAAGTAACTACAAGACTCCACCTCCACCACTCTTCTGCCTCTGCCATCACAAGCTTCTCTGAAATTCTTTGTTTTCAGCCTCCAGTCTTAGAGGAGAGAGCAGAATGGGAAGTCAATAAGCGTCGATTGAGAGATTGATGGATGCTCTTCGGTCGTGAGCACATTCGATTCATCTTAAACCTGTTCAAGTGGCAAGATCCATCTTCCTTCAGTAACACTCTCCTTGTCCTTGAGAATGTCCCATAGAATCTTAGACTTTTTGAGCTGAGAGGGATCTTGGAGACCATTGAGGTATATCTTTCATCTTATAAACATGGAAATTGAGGCCTAAACAAGTGAAGTAGCTTGTCCAAGGCAGACACATGTCAATTCCAAAGAAATGTTTGAAATAGATCTCTTTTTTTTTTTTTTTTCATCCCAGCCTCTTTTGTCTCCTACAAAGAAAGTGTTCATGCATCTCTATGCAGAGATATCTTCAGGATGTTTTCAAAAGGTGTTAGATAATAATTTAAACAGGAAAAAGTAAAAAATAAAAGAGATGAGCCTCTGAAGAGTACAGAACTCTGTTTGTTCTGATGGGTCCAAAGAAAGATTATTATCATAATGGAGAACTATTTAGTCAGTGCAGATGGAGTGTTCCCTGTACTGGGGCACTGTACAAAGCAACTCTGAAATGGACTCTTCTGCAGATCTGGAAATGTCAGATTCCTGGAGGAGTGAGCGGCCAGGGTTTCCATGGTCAGCCAGCATGTTGCAGCTGGGAGGACTGAGGCCCAGGGGCTGGAGGAGGCGGGGAGAGGCCCAGGTAAGGAATCAGATGGCTGCAACATAATCTTGGCTCTGCCACTAGCTGGCCCTGGGGCTCTGGGCAAATTTAAAGCTTATTTGGCCCACCTACAAACGAAGACAGTTGATTTGCTGGAGTCCTTTGTAGTTCTCAGTGTCTATGAGATGACTTCTTACAGTTTCAGCACCCTATAATTTGACACGAAGTGGGCGGACTTGGACTCACCTTTTCAGAAAAGTTTCAGCAAAGGGACTACCAGGTCAGCCTGGTAGAAGTTGAGACTTCTTGAGCTCTTCCTAGGTTTATACATCTATCATTGTTCTCAGCTGTCAAGAGAAAATAGGAGAGCCAGTATCTTCATTTTTACCATTAGCTCCAGGTCCACTACATCTAGCTCATAAAGCGGCCTTAAAAAAGCAATTCTTACATATTATTAGGCCCATGACATCCTGATGGATGGCTTTGAGGTTTGCTTGCCAGAGGGACTGACCCTGGATGGCGGGTTCCCCTCTACAAGGATTCTCGGAGCTCGTTCTTCCTCTTTCGTAGGGTGACAACTCCACTGACCTCAAATACGTGGGGGGGGGGGGGGGGGGGGGCTCAGGTTAGACATCAGGGAAACATCCCAGCTGAGACCCTTGGGGTTCATGAGCTCTTCATGGACCAGCGTAAGATAGAGTGCGAGAGCAAATATACCAAAAGGCAATTTCATTACCTTTCAGCTGGAAAACAATCAGATTACTGTTGTGTCGACATAATTCAAGTAGCTGCAATGATCAGATGCTTCAGATGCTTTCTACTAGGAACCTGCTTGAAGTTTGGCAAAAGTTATTTGCCTGATATTCACATTCTAGACAAGAACTCCCCTTGGAGAAAATATTTGCACTTTGTACAAAACTGTAATGTGAAAAGAAAGCAGAGAAGGGAGGGCCTCTATCACATAAGATTCTTATCCAAAGTGGATTTGGCCTGAAAAAAAATCCTATAAAGCCTTCCACATGACTGGGACTGTGCAGGGATAAGTGAATTTCCCAAATTCCACCTAGTATGCCCTTGTTCAACCTGGATCCACTGAACAGCCTCTGGAGTGCTCATCACTCAGGACTCAAGGGGCTGCTGGCCACACCCACGCCCTACTCTCCTGGGAACCTATTTTTATACTCTGAGGGCATTTAAAAAAAAAAAATGTGTGACCAATTATCCCAGGCCTCAAAGTGATTCTAGTGTGATCGGTAAAATAATATAATCATATTCCATGAAACAATGAGCAAAGCATTAGATTAAATGTTGAGAGAGGGAAAAGAGCTCTGTGGGTTAAACTGTAGTTATAGGTAAGGTGGAGAAGGTCTTAAAAGTTGGAAGGAGGACAAGACAGAAAAATGTGGAAACTGAATTCCCTTCCCTATAGTTAAAATGTTTAAGGGGGGAAACTGAGTTTAAGAATGTTCTTGGAAACACCATCTTGAACCCAATTTTCTACCTCCACCATCCCAATCTCACTTCTTTAGGTGTAAATAGATGAGTTTCTGAGAAGGAGGCTAAACTTGTATTTCTAACCAGTATTCCCAGGCCTTATTGTGTTCCAGAATTTTAGCATTTCTGTAGCCAAAAACATACAAGTCCCTTTCTAAACAGGATGAGGTGGGAGAGACAGAGAGAGAGGTGCAAGGACAGAAAGATAGAAGACCCCAGCTCAAAAGGGCATTTGCACACTGAGATTTAACCACTGCTTTTACAGTCCAGGGGAAGAAATGTCTCTTTTCTAGAGTCGGCAGAAATGAGAGAGTTGGGTTCCTAGCTGGTCACCAAGTTATCCTACCTTTCTGCGCCAGTTTTCTCATCTGGAAAGTGCAAATGACATTTTGTGGTTTTCCTATCTAGAGGAAATATAATGAGATGAGGTATGGAACTCTGCTTTTAAAAATATAAAGCATAATGTAGATGTTACCTAATAATAAGGATAGTAATAGCATTAGTTATTACTAATAATCCATTGTAGCTAGTAGGCTAGGATCCTGCACAGTTCTCTAGGATCTGGGGCTATCCCAGAATTAGATCAGTTCACCCCCAAATTCCTTGCTGAAGAATGGAGACCTGTCTGCCGCGGGTGGGGCTGCCACTTCCTCCTGCTGCTCTTTCTACTTTCTGTTTCCCCAATGGGCTCAGGACCTTTGCACCTGCTGTTCTCCCTGCCTGTTAACCTACACCCCCTCCCCCGTCAGATTGCCACATGACAGATCCTTCTCCTGGTCCCCATCTCAGCTAGGAAGCCACCCCCTCAGAGAGGCCTTCTTTTTCAATCCCACAGGAAGCAGCTTCCTCCCCAGCCATTTGTAGCCCATTCCTCTGGTTTCTTTTTTCCACCATAGAAAATTACCGTATGCATTCACAGATTTACTGATGTACTGCCTGCTGGATCTATGGGAACAAGACTTTTTCTTGCTTACCCCAGTATCCATAACAGTGTTTGTTGAATGAATTCACAACCCTGTTTGTTCCGGGGTAAATACCCATCTATTATGGCCAGCTCCAAAGGGCAGATGGCTTCCCCCTGTCCAGCAAAGTTAGAGAGACGAGATGTCATCTGTCTGGGTCCTTCCTCTCTCTCTCTGCTCGCCCCAGAAAAGGTGGCGGGGTCGCAAGTTCTCCTAGGCTTTCCGCCTGGCGCGAAGTCTCCAGGGCTGGAGCGCTCCTGACCTACCCAGGGAGTTGTGCTGGGGTGGGTGGGTAGTAGCCGCTTCTTGTTCGAGTAAGGGGCGCCCCGGAGGGCGGGGTGGGCGTGGGGCAAGGGTGCAGGAGAGAGGGGGCACAGGAGGCGCGGATCGGGGGCCAGGCGGCGAGCGTGGGTCGGGGCGCGTCCCAGCCCACCCACTCGCGTGCCCACAGCGGAATTATTCCCTGTAAGGATCGGAACGGTCCGGGGCGGCCCCGCCCCGTCGCCCCGCGCCCCCCGGCCCCGCCCCCTTTTCGGAGGGCCGATGAGGTAATGCGGCTCTGCTATTGGTCGGAGGGGGCGGGCCGCGAGCGCCCGGGAGGGGGGTGCCCTGGGGACCCGCGCTATATCACTCGGCAGCGCCGGCAGCGGCGCGGCGCGAGCAGCGGGCAGCGGGCGGTCGCTCGGACGGCCTCTCCTCCTCCTCCTCCTCCTCCTCGTCCTGCTCCAGCTCCTGCTCCAGCTCCCGCTCCTTCGGCCCGAGAGACTTCCCGCGGAGCCGTGCGCCAGCCCCGAGGCTGCCTCGCCGCCCCGCATCGCGTCCCTGCTGGGCACTCGGAGGGCAGCGCGCCGGAGACCGAAGTTGCCCCGCACGGCCCGGCGGGCAGGCTCCGGCTGCAGCGGCCCCGCCGGCGGCGCGCACCGCAACTTTTGAGAAGCGAGCAGCAGCCCCAGCAGCGGCGGCAGCAGCAATGACTCCCTGGCTCGGGCTCGTGGTGCTCCTGGGCAGCTGGAGCCTGGGGGACTGGGGCGCCGAGGCGTGCACATGCTCGCCCAGCCACCCTCAGGACGCCTTCTGCAACTCCGACATCGGTAAGCCCGAGGGCCCCCGCCCGAGCCCCAGAGGTGCCCGCTGGCGCGCTACAGCGCGGGCCGGGGCGCTGCACGGGGTGGCACGGCCGAACCCCGCTGAGAGGGGCAGATGGGCTTGGGGCCGGGTGGCGAGCCTCAGTTTTCCTCGGGTGGGATCCCTGGCATACCGTGCGGGGCGATGCCCCGTAAAGGAAACCCAGAGTGGCTGAGGGGACCCCTTACAGCCTTTGCCCTTCTTTTGGGGCGTGAGGTCCCAATCAGTCCTTGTGACATCTAGAAAATTCCCTCATGCACTATCACGGGAGGAGGAGCTGGGGGAGAGGAGTGGGGAGAGGTTTTCTAAAACTTGGAATGCTAACTAAAGTACTAGGTATTTGGATAATTAAAAAAAAAAAAAGTTGCCAGCCATGTGCACTGAAAGTTGGAAGAGAAACTTGGAGTATTCTCAAGTTTGCATCATCTCCTGCACCCATGAAGTTCAGTCTTTTAACTGAGACCCCACCAGCCTCCTGCTTCTCAGGCAAGTGCTGAGGGATCTTCTCAGACAAGAACCCAGAAGGGCTGGCTGCCAGGTTTGGGTGGATTTAAGGGGAAAAATGAGAAGAAAAGCCTTTGGGTTGACCCTGCCCCTGGAGGAACTGTATTTGAGAGTGTTGAGAGCAAGCTGGAGGGTGTGTGTGTGTGTGTGTGTGTGTGTGTGTGTGTGTGTGTGATCACTTATCACATAGCTGTGAAAATTCACAGGAAGGCTATTTTTTTTTTTCTTTGAATGTGTGTGTGGGGAAGGGGAGAATGAGCAGTGGAAAATAAGATTTGTCACCAAAAGAATGAAAAGGTCAAGGGTCACATCATGGTGACAATTCCAGACTGGACCTGTGTCTTGACTACAGAGACCTGGGTAAGAAGTAGAACCCGTTTTTACCGAGGGCCTTGGGAGTGTCCTGAGAAAGTTGCTTGGGAATGTTTGGGACACTTGTGTTTGGATGTCCAGGGGTGGAGCAGCAGCTGTAAAACCTCTCTCCCCTCCTTTCCAGCTCATAAAGCATGCAGGTCCGGTGTGAATGTGCTGGGGGGTGGGGTGGGACACAGTCTCTTGCCCTCCCTCTGTGTCATTCAGAGGTGAAGAATAGAGCGTGTGTGTTTTAAGTACAGTCATAAAGGGGAAGGAAATTTTCCACTGGGTCCTGGGTGAGGGACACTGCAGGGGTGCAGGCGAGGGGGAGGGAGAAGGCAGGAGCCTGGCAGCCGTTCCAGTGTGGCTGGGGAGGCAGCAGAGCTTGGGAGGGGCGGCTGGTGGTGGTGGTGGGGGAGCAGGCTGAGCCCTGGGGAAGGCAGAGAGGTGACCTTGGTGACCCAAAGTTCAGGCCAGCTGGCAGCCACAAGTGTTGGTGTGACCTGGGGGTCACCCTTATTCAAGGTTTCCTGGGGCCTGCACTGTGCACCCTTCCTTCCCCCTGGGGAACCTGGTCAGCCCCTGGGTTCGTGGATTTCTTGGCAGGACCCCTTTGGGCTGGTGCTCCCCCTTCTCCTCTGACCTCCCTGCCCAAATTCCGCTTGACCTTTCCCTCCTCACCTCGGTTGGTGACATTCCCACCTGATGCGTCTCAGGAGTTGCTGTTGCTGAGTGAGGAGCTCACCAGCCAACAGGTGGAATCAACTCGCAGCCTAAGGATTTTTCTGCCTGAGAAAGGGTTGGGTGTACTCCCTTGGATTTCTGTGGGGGTGGGGTAGAGAGGGGGCCCTCATCCCTCCCCCTTGCCCTTTGCATTTTGGCTTCCACCCTGGAAGTTTACCAGTGAAAAGTAGCAAGAGGAGCAAGTAACTTCTGCTCCCAGTGGGGCACCCCTTGGCTCTGGTCTCTCTCCACTGTGTCTTCTGCTGTGAGTTTGGGCTGATACAGAAAGTTGCTGATAATTTCCATGGACTTATTCAAGAAGCCACTACTTTCCCTCTGTAATAAATGGCCTAGATAGAAAGCTACGCTACCAGAGAGTACCCAATGACCAGAATGTTGCTGTAGCAAAAATAGAAAAGAAACAAAATCTTAGATGCGCTGGCACTGATCCCAAATCACTCTGCCTGGGTTTGGTGCAGTGCACTGTGGCAGGGATGAGATAATGCTTTTAAAAACGGAGGTGTGGGTGAGGGCAGCCAGGCTCCTCGACCTCCCTCCCTTACCCAGCGCCCTGCCAGTGTCCTGTAGGGGGCTCCCAATTTTCCTCTCTTGGAGCCTCTCTGGTTTCCAATCTGGCGTGAAGCTTTGCCCGTTCTCTCCCTGAAGGAAATGTGTCCCCTTGACCCCCACCACCCCACCAATCAACTCCGTAGTCCATTAAAAAATCTTCAAGCCAGCTCGCCAGCTTCCCCTTTCAGGACCCTCCATGACCGGGTGCCATCGTGCCCTGCTCAGCCCTCTCCGTGGGATCCCCCCAAGGCCTGCCCTCCCCGCTCTCCTCATCCACAGGTGTCTCTTTTTTGCCTTTCTTCCCCAGAGCTCTGGGGACTGGCACAACCTTCTGGGTGAGGAGGAGTTAAAAGGTGTTTCTATGGCAACTCCAGCCCTGCACCCCAGCAAAGTGTTTAGGAGAAGAATAAACTACATGCCGGCTTATGAAACACACTGTGGGGGAAAGAAAAGGAGCTGGCAGCCGCCAGGATGTGTGTGGCCCCCTTTCCCACCAGCCGTCTCCCCTGAAACTCCTGATAAAACCTTGACTCTGGAGGAGGAGAGGGACGGGGCTGGGAGAGAAGCAGGCGGCCTTGGGGGGCTGACCCAGCTCAGGAAGGGGTAGGCAGTGCGACAGGCATTCTGAAAATTGGTGTGTTTGTGTGTGAGTGTGTGTGCATGTGTGTGAGTGCACACGTTAGTGTCTGAAAGTGTGCGCGCACTCGTGAGTGAACGTGTGTATGTGTGTGTGTGTGCATACACGTGAGTGTGTGGCTTTTGTGGACGGCAGGCAACAGAGAGAATTTTGCCTCAGAGTGCCAAGCCCTTCCTCCTGGCCCCCTTGCCATGGAGGAATGGGGGCTGTGGGGTGATGGGCCGGCCCCCTGAGTTTGCTGGGAACTCGAGGCAGCCTGGGGCCGGCTGCCAGCCCTGAAGGATGGTTCTGGATATCTCTGAATCGTTTTGATGGGGGCCAGTGCCAGCGGATTCTTTCCATATCAGATGAGGTTGTGGTTTTAGTTAAGGAGCCATTTTCAAAACAGCTGGACTCATTCCCTTTCTTTCTTTCATGTGCGGTTGTGCCCTAGTAGTGGGCTCTGCGACTTAAGGAAAAGAAAAAGGATCAGACTTCAGAGAGGAGCCAGTGACTTGAGGAAGGGACCCAGGCTGTCTCCACCTTGGCAACCACTGGGAGAGGAAAGATGCTCTTATGTAAAGGAGGGCTGGAGGTGGGAAGGATCTCCAGTGGGGGCAAGCCGTTCACTGATGCTGTCCTTCTTACCTCTCGGCAACCTTAAGAGTATTGCCCCATTTTCCAGATGGAAAACACTGAGGCTGGGAGAGGCTGTGCTTGCTTGTGGTCACCCAGCTACGACACGGCAGGGCTAACATTCGATTTTCATTGACTCTTGAGGTCCTAAGGTGGGTGACCCCTCCCGGGACCACGATGGAATGGACGGTTAGCATTTAAAGAGTCTGTACTTCTTGATTTGGGAAATTTTCCTTAGAAATATGAAGAGGGCCAAAATGGCCAGAGGTTGTAATTGTAATTAAATGTCATCTTAAGGGAGGGAGAACTTTTTTTTTTTTTTTAAGGTGTGATAGAGAAAAACAAAGGTAAATTTCTAATGTTTCTTGTCTTTTTTTTTTTTTTTTTGTGATTGATTGGAACTGAAAGACACCCTCAAAACCATCAAGCCAAAGTTGAAAAAAAAAAACAAAAAAAAAAAAACAAAAAAAACAAGGCTCAATGGTCTCACAGAGGCCCAGGGAGAAGTAAAGGTAATAAGGACAGAAAACTTTGGGGTTTCCATACTCTTCCTTTTCTAGGAGGGGGGTCCCCTAGGGAAGTGCCCAGACCAGGAAAATGGTCGGTATGGTGGGAAGAAAGCCAGGGAGGAAGCCAGGAGGCTAGTGCTGGCTGGAGAAGGTACCCTGCTAACACTTTTGCATCCCTTTCACAATCCCTGGATTGATAAGGCTCAAAAAGTGGCCACAGAAGCGGCTGGGATGGGGAGATTTTAGTTTGTTTTGCAGGAACAGCAGGAACCATTCAGCTTTACTGCTGAATGGTACATTCCAGCAGGTTCATTAATTAAAAACAAAAACAAAAACACAATTGTCCATTGCATTTGGCTTTTACCATTCCAGCCAGGATGCACAAGGAGGCTCCTTCTTCTAGCCTTTGTTATGGTCAACTCTTGGGTGGCCTCAAGAGGCAGCGTGGGGTGGTGGAGAGGCTGTGGGGCAGGCCGGACTGGGCTCCAAAGCTCTCCTCTGGGGCTTGCTGGCTGTATGCACTTAGCAAGTTACTGGACTTCTTTAAGCTTTAGTTTTCTCATTTATAAAAGGGGAATAATAATTCGTAGCACCTTGGCCCTTTAATTTTTATCCACATCATAAAAAGTTATCAGTGTTGAATAAATATATTCTTTGTACCTGTGTGTATGTATCTGTGTGTTATCTAGATCTGTTTGTCCTTATGTCTGTCTGTCTCTCTGTCTGTCTATCTATCTTCCATTTATCCATCTGTCCTTGGGATACTTCCAAATGGGAAAAAATTTATAATTTTTATTGCCTTTCTCAGGTTCCTTCCTTCCTTCCTCCCTCCTTCCTTCCTCCCTCCCTTCCTTCCTTCCTTCTCCTTTGTCCCTTTGAAAGGGGGTAGAATTGGGGCCACTTAGACCGAGCTAATGGGAGTATTTAATAGCGAGAGTGGGGTCTAAGTGCTAGGAAGGCTGTGGCTCTTGACTGGTTGCAGGTTATGGAGTAATTCAGTTAAAGATTATGGAGATTTCCTTAATAATAAGTAAATGGATTTCATCAGACTAAGTTGATTGCACTTTGGGGTTTCACATGAACTCAGGTTCAAAGGCACATGTGGCTGTATTTTGAGGACCCACCATGACACGTGTGAGGGTTTCGTTTGCTGACTCAAAGATGTCCCCTGGCCCTGGCCAGGCTCATGATGGCAGCAAGGGGACCCATGTCTTTGTATCTCCAACTCTTTTGTCATTGCATTTGGGTGGTACTTGGATGGGAATGGTGGGATGTCCATGTGGATGGAGACAGACTGCTGAGAGGGAGGCAGGATGGGAGCTAGAAGGGCAGGTTTAAAAGAGAATTTTACCGTCCTGCTTAAAACCCTTTTTGGGTTTTAAAAAGTGGGCTCCCAGGACAAAGTATCAACCACCATTCATTGAGGTGTACTTGCTGGGCCCCAGGCACTGCACCAAATGCCTCACTGTCATATCATCTTAATCAAACCTCAGTGTCACTGTGGGAAGTGGAGATAACCCATCCCCACTGCCTGATGAGCAAGGGGAGGTCCACAGAGGTCAAATCACTTGCACCAAATCACACTGCTATGAAACAGATGAGTTGGAACTCACATCTGCAGAGTTTGTCTCCAAAACCTGTATTTCTAACCGGTCTCTAGTATAGACTAAGAGCTTGGATGCTTGGTCCAACTTGGGAAGATTCTAACCCTTTGCATCTTTCCCACATTGGTCTTTTAATCCCTAACTGCTGGTTTTGATTTTCTTCCTAGTCAGACTCTCCAGTGCCTGCTTCCCTTGCTGCCCCCAATTTTATTACTGAGCCTCAACACCCCATTTTGGATTCCTAATTCAGTGTTCCTTCCACTGTATCACCGGTTCCCAGCCTTTTTACACCAACAAATATTTTAGTTATTTTTCCCCTCAATGGATTACACGTTTGGAAAAATTGTTCAGTAAAACTGAGTGTGTTGAGTGGTAATTATAGTTCCATTAAAAAACAAGTTAAAATATACCTAGAAACTGCAGATCCTAGCAAGTCTTTACTCTGACATAATCAGCTAATACACAGCAGCCCAAAGCAAAAAAAAACTAGGCATTTCTGAGGCCTCGGAAACTTTCTCCTGGGCTTTTGTATGATTGTATTGAATGGTCTTGGTTGACTTTCAGAAATGCTGAAAATAGCTCATGAATCCTTTGGTAAATCACTGTACTTGCCCTCTTGAGAACGGTTCTTTAGTTTCTTGCCATCCATCACCTCTCCTTGTGGGCAGGCCCAACACCTTTACCACCCTTGCCATCTATCTTTGTTACCCACCGTGCTAAGCAAGGGCTTGGCGGAGGTAGCAGATTGTCAGTGTCCTGGTTGAGTTGCGTGCCAGTTCAAAGGAGGTGATACGGGTCCAGATATTTGCTTTCCAGTATTAATCTCTGACAGGCTGGAGCAGACAAGCATTTGTTCTTGCTAAAGGAACTTACTAAATAGCGTTTGACAGGAGGCCATGAGGTGTCTACCCCAGCTGTAGTGGAACTAAGTGGCCTTTTTGCTCAGTTGCTGAAAAATAAATCATGTCTGGAGGGTGAGAGGGACCCTTTCCTGATCCATTTTGAAGCTATCTGGAAAGCTGGGCTGGTTTGGTTGCCATGGAGGGACGGGCCGTGCTGCCCAGCACCCACTTCTGATTTATGTTCACTTAAACCTTATCACCCAGTGGTGGCATTCACGCCTCGGAGACTGGAGACTCTAAGTGTTCACAGGCCTGTGGCCACTTGGCTTTTTGTGGGGGTGGGGAAGGGAAAGGAAGCTGTAAGATTTGGCTTCAGAAAGCCCAAGGTAAAGTTCAGCTGCTGGAAAAACAGAGCCCTCGGATGGCTGGAGATTGAGGAGGGGTAGAGGGTGAACATCGTGAGCAGACCAACCCTCCAAGTGCCATTCCAGAACCAGAGACCTTAAATATCACACGGCAATTATCCCCTCCTCCTCTGCACAACTTTGAACCCTCTTGGAATGAAAGCAGCCCAGCTGCCTGCCGAGAGGGACTCGTTCATTCAGTAAACTAAGGCTCCTGCAATTGCCAGATTAGGGCGTGGGGAAGGCGAGCTTCGAAACCAGAATCTGACTTCATGAAGATGTGGCTTTGTGGCTCAATGGGCCACCGACGTTTGGCTCAAGTGCAGTGATTCATGTGTCAGGAGGGGTTCCTTTTTGACCTAGGCTTTACCCATATCAACAGACTCACAGTGTTTTAGGTTTGGAAAACTAGTAACTATTATGAGCTCTGCTGATCACAAGCTTGAGCAAGTTCTCTGAACTCAGTTTCCTTATCTGTAAAATGGGGGGTGGTGTTTTAATAGTTCATTCCACATTGGGTTGGTATGGGGAATAAATGAAATAGTTCATGCAAAATGTTTAGTACAGAATCTGTCACATGGTAAAAATTCAATATATGTTAGCTTTTTATTAGAAGTATTGGTATACTATATGGCAGAACAGGTAGTATTTTATCTCAGATATGGAAAATGGGGTCCATGGGGTGATGTGACATTTTCCAGGGACACATGTAGAGAGCTGAGCCTCAGAATCTTGATTTTTTTTTGACAGCCAAGTCTAATGCTTTCCCTCTTCCTCACCTTGCCCCCCACAGGACACAGAAACAAACAGTAAAGTTTTCTACTGTGTATTTTCATGACGCTCTACATTTTAGAGTGTTACGACCGCTTGGTCTCATTTGAGGATCACAGCATCCCAATGAGGGATGCAAGACAGCAAGGGGTCATCGTTCCCACTTAGTGGATGTGGATATTGAGAACTAGTGTTCGGGTGCTCCTGTGGTTTGGTGGCTTGGATTTCGTGCTGCCCTTCCCTTCTTTAGACTGCTTCTGCACATTTGGTCTAATAGGCAGAGGTAGAAGACGCTGGGGCAGCTAAAGGGAGGGCTGGGGAAATGGATTGGTGGTGCTGAAATTGGATGTCAAGCCAATGCTCTCTCCTCTCCTGCGGGCCATGGAGAGGAGAGAGCACTGGCCTCCAGCCGGGAGACCTGGGTTCTAGTCCCAAGTTGCTGCTTGACGCTAGAATAACCTTGGTGATGTCACCCTCTCTGGATTTTGGTCTTTTATCTGTGAAATAGCAGGAATGGATATAAAGGATGTGTGTATACTTTATTCACATATATTTATAGTAATCACTATTTTAATGAATGCCTACTATGTGTCAACTATTTCTGGCTTTAGTTCCCTTGGTAGGGACTCTAGTGTAGCTAAATAATTGAGCACCTAAATCCATCAGTGACCTCCTTTAGAAGGTGCTGCCTTAGAAATATGGTCTATTAATAAGGTAAGAGCCAGCATCTCTGTGGTTGTAAAAGCTTTGACTGAACAAAACCTCTAATGAGCCGAGTTACTTTGTCTGATGACATATTTGACCACCAGACTTCCTGTGGGAGCAAAACTGATTTGCCCAACAGATAGAGACCCTGCAGACTTAGTTGATTTCTAGAATTAAGACTCAAGGTCACTTCAGGGTCTGCCATTGATTGCTGCAGATCTTGGCAGAAATTCTTTTGAATCCTATTACCACCACCATAGAAGTTGACAGACAAGAGCATGGGACCGAGACTGAATACTTTGTAAACAAGGCCTGGCTTATCCACGGTCTACCTGAGCAGTGCCATGCTCCAGAAAATTTGGTTAATGGCTCAGCTCAAATATGTTCTGGAGCTGAAAAGACTTCCCTCATTGAAGACCAGCTTAAGACCTTTTGTTAAGGTGAGAGTGTTCTGACGGACCTTTGTATATGTGAATGACGTGTGGGGTTTGGAAGACCCAAACCACGCATGTGCCCTATTGGGCAATTTCAACACATTCCCCTTCCCCAGATATCATGTTGATACATGTGGCCAACAGAAGGACTGAGAGATGGGAGGGCATCCCAAAATCTCAGGTTATCTTGGGTACAATTCTTAGCAGATGGGTACAGTAGGAAAAGCCTACACCTGAGGCTGGCAGGAAGGTGTGGACTCTAGTTTTTTCTTTGATTCTCTTGGCTTGGGTTTCCTCATTTATCATCTCTATTAGGTCACAAACTTAAATATCTACAGGGGCCAGTCAGAAAAGTTGAGTGTTTGATATTAAACATATTGGAATATTACTCACTTCTACTAAAAAAAAAAAGTAGTTCCTCAGTCTCTTGTGTTCCCATTTCGGATGTGGACATGGGTACTAAAAATTATTTCTTTGTTATAAATCAAACAACAAAATAATGGGCAAATGTGATGATAAATGGCAACTCATCTTTGACTTGGGGGAGACAATAGAGAGTGGTGGGGACTGTGGCAAACTGGAGAGTTGGCAAACCAGAGAGTCCATGTCTCTTCTGAATAGGACCCCTTCTGTCCAGCTCCAGTCTATCAGATTGTGGATCCAGTGTGGCCAGATTTCCAGTCTCTTAGGATATGCTAGATATCTAAATTTTTAGTGTGAAATCTGATTTTTAAGTATTGGCACAATTTTTAAAAAGACACATAAAGCACATATACAGGCCAAACAAAAGATGTCTGTGGGCCATATTGAGCCCTGCAGGTCACCAGTTTTGTGACACTGACTTTAAATGATCTCTTGAATTTCCTTCAGGTTCTAGGATCATGGAGTGAAAAAGAACAACAGCTTTTCCAGGGAAAATGATTCCCTGTCCTCTATGTCTCCAGAAAACATCACTCATATGCTTTTTGTTGCACTTGACACTCTTCCTGACGTGGTTAGAGCACAGGTTAGTCTGCCTGGTTCAAACTTTGGCACCATTAATTGCTAGCTTCATGACTGGGCAAGTCAGTCTTTCTCAGCCTCATTTTTCTGATCTGTAAAATGGAGTACACAACATAATTTTCAATCTCATCAAGGTGGAGGAATTCATTCAGACAATGGAATTAAAAGGCTTGGCCCATTGCCTGGCATGTAATAAGGGCTTGATAAATGCCAGCCACTGTATTATTACTACTTGGTTTTATATTATTACCTCCCCCTTAGACGGTGAGTCATCTGGAGTAGAGAGAGCCAAGTCTTACCCAGCACATTGCCTGGCACATAGTGGGCATATGCAATAAGACCATCTCGAATGAATGAGGACATTCGAGAAAGACAGCATTCCTGTCTTCCCTGGCAATGGCAATAGTGTCCTGAGCTGTGTGTGTGTGTGTGTGTGTGTGTGTGTGTGTGTGTGTGAGAGAGAGAGAGAGAGAGAGAGAGGCAAAAAACTATCAGTTTTTGACATGTGGGGCATGGACCAGCTTCAATGAAAAAAAGCTGTTCTAAACTGCTAAGATGCTATATCAAACAATGGTGAATATCTTGGAAAATGAAACGAAAGCCATTGCTCATCCCTTCCTAACAGAGACGACAAGAGTCAGCTTGGAAAACTGGAGTGAAGATTAAGAACCACAGGTGCTGACGAGTGTGTTGACATCACGGGGTGCTTTGGCAGCTTAATGGATTTTATTTATTCAGGGCTCCTTGAAGCCAGAGGAGATTCCTGGAGGCTCCTAAAATTTAACACTCCACCTGAATAGTGAACATCTGTGTTTTATTTTGTTTTAAAAAGTTAACCCCAAATAGTTAGAATTCCTTCTGGTAGCCCTCAGAGAAGAGTTTCTTACCAGGTGACTCAAGCAGGGGAACAGAAAAGGAAAGGCTGGATCATTGCCGTTCATAGAAATAATAACATGGCGAGCCATGAATGTGAGACGCATATGTAATTTTAAATTTCCTAGTAGCCACATTAAAAAGAGGGGGGAAAAAAAACAAATGAAATTAGTTTTAATTATATATTTTACCTAGCCCAATATATCTAAAATGTAATCAGTATAAAAATTATTTGTGAGACCTTACTCTTTTTGTACAAAGTCTTTGAAATCTGGTATGTATTTTACCTATCCGTTTGGACTGGTCACATTTCGAGTACTCAGTAGCGACACAGGGCTAGTGGCTACCACATTGGCTGACAGCCATCTAGCAGCCTGGTTTTAGAGGATGGCTCTAGATCTGATGCCAAATGTGAGGCTCTGAGGGACTAGAATTTGCAAAGTGCTCTAGGGAACACCAGAATCTTGATAAAAGTGCCAAAGGAAGTAATTCCCCTCTTTCTAGCCTGGCAGAAGAGCAAGCAATGAACCCAAAATAGGGGAAAAGCAAACTGAGCATGCATTTGCAAACCCAAGCCATCTTTTTTCCCCTTGTTTTATGAGCTGTGCACAGAGGTGTGGGGAAGCTGGAGGTGCACTGGGACTGATCCAGGCTCCAAGGCCTGCTGACCCAGCTTGGCTGCAAGTGACTCTCAGGACACGTGGGTCCCAGTGTGGGGATCGCCCTGCGCTGTGGCACCGTAGAAGCTGTCAGACCCAGTGTTCTCCCTTGAACAAATGGGGAAACTGAGATCCAGCGAGGCAGAGCAGTTTGGCCTAAGAGACAGAGCCGGAACTGGAATTTAAAAATACTATTTGATAATATCTGATGTTTATTGAATCATTTTTATATGCCAAGAGCTTGGCATGCATTATCTCCTTAAACCCTTATAGCCTTCTATTGGTTAAGTACTCTTATTTCTGTTTTTCCTTCTCATATACCTTCCATCTATTATTCTCAGATGAAAAAACTGAGGCTTAAAGGGGAATTAAATTTTAAAGCAGGTAATGTTTATTGAGAGCTGTTCTAAGAACTTTATACATATGCACACACATGTGTGTGTATGTATATATGTATCTATATACATTTTGTTATTTACTATAAACATACATGTTAGGAATTATCATCATCATTATCCTACTTTACAGATGAGAAACCTGGCTAAGTAACTTGCCTAAGATGCCTAAGACGGAGAGTCAGGATTTGAACCCAGGCCTCTTGAACTCAGAGTCCAAGCTCTAAATCACAAATTACGCCTAAGATCACAGAGCTGTGCAGTGGCAGAGCTGGTATTTGAGCTGGAAGGTCTGCTCCTGGGGTCAGTGTCCATGACTGTCCCATGACTGCCTGGTTCACACTCCTCTTGATTCCTCCCATCCTCTGCCCCACTGTGCTGCTGCTGGTGAGGATCAGAACAGGGAGGCTCTGAGCTCCGGGACTGATCCAAGGGTCCAGGCAAAGCAGCACATGTCCTTGGGCTCGGCTGAGTCCCAGGCTGCCCCAGCCCTTGGAAATGAGGGGTGGCCGTGGCCAAATTCCTGGCCAAGTTAAGCAGAGTGGGAAGAGCACGTGTCCCTTCTGTGCTCCCAGTTGGGCGAGGTCAGTATTCCAAGTTGGAAAGTGGTATGCATCTAATTGTAGGGGGGCAGGCCGAGAGGATTAACACTCTTTAAATAGACATCGGAAAACTAAGAATAGCTGTGCTGCCTGGAAATTGATGGGTTTTCCTGACTACAGGCCATCATACTTAGTAGGTGCTTAATAAATGCGGGTGAAATACGGGAATAAACAACCACTGCAAATGGGTCATTGGGGGAGTGTGTAGCCAGTAAGACTGCATTCTGGATAAAAAGAACTTTAGACTGAGGTTATTTGAGCCTCCCTCAGGCTGGATACCTCTGTTACCTTTACTTGTCTACTTTTGTTGTCTTGAGGCCAACTTTTTTTACTTTTGGCCAGGAGAACAGCAGGTGGTTGGTTGCCAGGGAAAGACATGTTCAGTTTGCTTTTCCCTTACTCTGGGCTTGTTGCTTGCTCTTCTGCCAGTCTAGAAAGATGGGAATTACTTCCTTTCGCCCTTTTATCAAGAACCTGGTGTTCGCTAGAGCATTTGACAAATTCCAGTCCCTCAGAGCCTCACATTTGGCATCAGACCTGGATCCATCCTCTAATACCAAGCTCCTAGTTGGTTGTACAGCCACCCAAACCAGGATCCTTCTCAGATGCCTTTCAGAAGAATGGAGCTTGCCTTATTGTCAGAAACTCCACACCATCCTATCTTGTCAGTCATCAGGTGAGCTGTGACGATGGGGCGGGGAGGATTTTCTTGTATTGTGGAAAGGCCTAAAGTGGTGTTTCCCAAGGGGTGATCCTCCAAAAGCACCAGTCATAAGAAACGTGCTTTCGGCCAACACATTTGGAAAAGCTGTTTATTATTTTTCCCTCTTAGAGATACATTAGCATGGGAAAGGCTCTGAGAAGTTCTGCGAGGAAAACTGTTTAGCTCTGTTTAATCCAGTGTTTCCTAAACAAACCTGGCTAAGGGACTGATCTCTCCCAAGAACCACCTAGAAACCCAGGGGGTGAGACACTGCCCCACTTGTTACAGATTCTGAAAACCACTTGTGCCCATTTGCCTGTCCCGAGATTGCCAAGTAGAGAATGAGAGAGCAAGAACTAGCAATGACATTGCATAGGAAGTTGCTCAGTTGGTGTTATTATATAGAAATGGCTGCATCAGTGTGAAAGGGCCCTTTGTAGGGGCCAGAAGAAAAAGTGTGGAGGGAAGGATGACCTTCAAGGCCAAATATTTGTCAGATTTGACGGTCAGTCCCGTGCTCACGACTGACTTTATATTCTTGCTTGGCTCAGTTCTGGACACATATCAGACTTTTAAATCCTAGTTTCTTGCTCATACTGTCAGGGGCTTGATGGAAGGAAAATGTGGCTGGTGGGGAAGTGAGATATTTATGACTTGAAGGTTCAGATTGAAAGTTAGAGGAGAAAAGGCAATGAGCGGCAGGAGATGGGGAAGGCTGCTGTCAGGAACATACCTGAATGTCCCCACCACTGATGCTTGGTTGTTTTAAGCTGAGCACTCACCTCTCGATCTATACTTCCCTTAGCTCATGCTTCTTAATCATTTCATGGTAAGAAGCCCCTTTGAGAATCTGATTAAAGCTGTACTTATAAAAATGCCAAGGGATTCAGAACTGCTACCCCCTGCTTCCAGAATGCTATCCATAATTAACCCCTCACCCTCCCAATTCAGGACACTTGCCTTAGAGAATCACTGAGTCAGTGGTCATAAGTGTGTTAAACTCAAATACTTTATCAATAACCTCAGTTAATCCAAAATTGTCTGGAAGTTAATGGTGCCGCACATTCATTGGTTGATTGGAATGTTTAGGTGACTGAATTGATTGATGAGTATCTTGCCTCAGCCCACGTAAGACTCGGGGTACTCAGCTGGGGTGCCCCCTCCTTGGACATGCCTCCAGGGAAAGCAAGAGCGGGCACTCCCAGCCTGCGCCGTGCATCACGTGTGCAGACATTTGTACCAGAAGAGTCTTGGCTGGCCAGGGTCCTAGGGGCAGCATGGTGGTGTAGTCAGAGGCCAGTGCCCTAGGGACAGAGCCCCAGGCCTGGTTCTGTCCCCTCTGGCTAGATGATTCGGGGTGAACCACCTCCCCTTTGGGGGCCTCTTGATACAGGTAGTTCATGAGAAGTGCTGACCATTGAGGCTTTCAGGGTATTTAAACAAGAGGGAGAAGGAAAGCCAAGACGACCTCACAGGTGCCTTTTCCAGGCCAGGTGAATTTCTGACTCGCCAACCCATGAGGGGGGTGCTGGTGGAGGTGAAAGGCAGGTTGTCCCCCCATCTCCTGCCTGGCCCCAAGCTCCTGGACCAGGAGCTCCCATCGAAAAAGCAGACTTGCCCGGGAGCCAGAGGAGGAAAAGTCTCAGGAGGAAGGTGCTTGCCCCCGAGCCTGAGAAGTGGCTGTGGCTGCGGAGCGAGCAGCACAGGGCTGCGGGGCCGGGACAAGCCTGGGCTGGGCAAGAATTCCCTGTCACGGGCTCTGGCGCCGCGGGCCGGGCAGGCAGCCGATTCCAAGCCAGCACGGTCACTTCTTGAGCTCCTCCTTGCCACCTCCTTCATAATTTCCTATTTCCTGCCTCCTCCTCCTCTGACACAGCTATAAATAGCCTTCGAGGCTGGCCTCTGGGGGTGATTATAGGTGACCCTGGGGGAGGGGGCGGGGGGCAAAGGTGGGGCTGGATCTTGCCATTTGGCCAGAGGGTCAGCGGGTTTCAGGTTGCTTGGAATTTTATTTTCTTGTTTTTTCCACTGGGGAGTGAGGTAGTGAAAGAGGAAGCACCAGGGACCAAGGCTTGGGGTTTGCAATAAGTTATGGGGTAGAGGATTGTAGAAGCTCACTCCATTTGAAACCTAAGTCTATAGATGTTGATTCTTGGAAGGAGACTTACTGCTTACTTATTGGATCAGAAGAACCATATAAATGATAAAGAGGCTGAGCAGATTTTGCCAGAGGTTGCTAATTAATTATCTCACTGCTCATTTTGTAGATGATAAAAGTTAGGGAGAGACATGTTAATTGACTTCAAGGTCCCTGAGCTAAGCATGACCGATTTGAGAAATCCAGGGGGCTGCACGCTTTTCCAACCCTCAGCCCTGCGCTGGAGAATTTCATATTTCTGAGTGTGAAGACTCTTCCTGATGCAACCTCCAAGATTGGAGAGACGGTGAAGGGCATTAGAAAGAGATGGGGCTTGGAATCAAATGGACTTGGGGTTGAACCCCAGCTCTGCCTTTTACTAATGGGGTAAGCTTGACTAACATGTTGTCATTGCCAATACTGGGTTTTCCCACCTGCAAAATGGGAAGGATCCCATTTATGATGCAGGGCTGATGTGAAGGTGGGTGAGATATGTCGGTAAGCTGGACTCAATAAATGTTGAACTGAAGCTGAATTTGAAAAGTTTGTTCTTTACTTTCCTATGAAGATCCTTTTTCTCCAGCTAGTCATCCAGGTGTCACCAGTGCTACATTAACAGAAACATAAGTCAAAAAAGTTCCTTGTGGCTCTCCATGGAGATAGAATTTATTAAAATGGAACAACGGAGAGACCAAAAAAAGGTGAATGACTTAGTGAATGGAGGGAGGATGAGGATGGGGTAGAGATCTGTCTGCTCTGGCTTTGAGGCTAGTTCTGAGATCATAGAATTAAGAAGTTCTTAACTGAAGGGGCAGGATGTAAAATGGAGGCCCAGAGAGGTGAAGCGCCTTCCCAGGGACACACAGCTAGATGGGGGTGGAGGAGAGCAGGAGCCTCCGGTGTTGGATTCTTGGCCCAGGCATTTATCACTGCCCTGTGGGACACTTGGGAGGGTCACTTCTGGGGAGACAAAGCCTTGCGACAACCCCCACCCCCACCCCCACCAGCACTCTTTACCTTGCTGCCAGCTTCTGATTGTTCTGACTGAAGCTGGGGCCCCTCCAGACCTTTCTCAGACTTCCAGCAACTAGTTCACTGTTTTATTTGCTGATGCCTTTGGGGATTTCCAGGCGATGTCTGTGGGCTTGGCAGAGAGACAGGGAACCCTACCCTGGGGCTTGCATTTCCCACCCTCACGGTCCATCTCTCAACTCCACGGGCTGCTGATAAGAAAAGCAACTGGTGTGGCCCCTCTGGAAGGCAGCGTGGCCCTGTGACTCGAGAGCCTCAAAAATGTGCACAGCCCTTGACCATTGATCTCACTTCTAGAAATTTAGTCCAAAGAAATAATTAGGCCATGGGATCCATTGCTGCAATGTTTATAATTTTTTAAAAAAAGTATGAATGTGTAAATAGGTGCTTGGGGGGAAAGTCTAAATGTCTTGACTCCAAAATATCAGCACCAGTTATCTCTTTGAATGTGGGATATTTGGGAGATTTTAATTTTGACTAGAATATTCTGAAAAATAAAATCCTACAAAGGTGACAGATAGAGGAAAAGTGGTGGAAAAACAAGGACTCAGCTGATGCCGTGGATTTGGGAAGCCAGCAGCAGCCTGCGCCTCCCCCGGGCACTTGCCTTTGGCTTCTTGGGGTTACCTGTGGTTGGTTTCCCGGGCGCCCCTAGTGCTCATTTGTTCTGCTCTTGTAGACTTGGACCTGGGTTTCCTCTATCTCCAAGGTGCACTCGATGAGTGAGAGGCCCCAGATCTGCTGAGACTTGCTGCAGGAGGTGTGGGAACCAGCATTCCTGTTGGAGGCTGTGGGCGGGGTGGGCTTCCTCTGCTGTCTTATAAATAGATAAGTCAGATTTGCACATAGGGGATGGCCAAGGCGTATGACCTCAGAGGGTCCCGTGGACCTTTGGCGTCTCAGCCCAGATGTAGTCAGGGTCCCGTGGATTGGCAATGAGCTGGCAAGCTTGGAGGGGGGTGGTCTGGGATTGGGTCCGCAACCACCAGCCAGCAGCGCATCTGGGGGTGGGGAGAGGGCAGGGAGGCACCAAGAGAAACTTGGGCGCTGGACACACAGCCTGGTGACTGGCCGGGTCAGGAAGAAATTAAGTGGATTCCTGTGGTGCTAATGAGAGGCTGCGCGGGGAGGGGGAGGGAGCTAGGGGCTCCAGTGAGATCTGTGTCGCAGGCTTGGTGGAATCCTCAATTTTCCTTGTTACGTAGGGCAAGTCACTCTTCCTTGGAGTCTCTATTTCCACACCTGCAGACTGGGGTCTCCCTATAGTGCCTGCCACAAGGTGATTGTAGATGAAGGTGTTTTGACACCTATGGATGTAAGATAATGGATTGGCACCTTACGAAGTGAGTACATAGAATGGCAAAAAGTCACATTTAGACATCAGAAAGTCCTTACGTGCAGTGTCATCTCACTAAGTCCATCTGAGCCAGTTTTTCCTTTGGCATTGGGACAGATCACAGTTTCTTTATTGAGCAGCCCCAGATAAATCACCCAGATAAATTGTTTGGGGGGGGGAGTTGTACAATGTAAGAAAATCACATGTTGTATCCTTAAACCCTATACTCATATAAAACTGGCACTACTGGGGCACTAGAGATATTTCATGCCAACCAGAGATAATTGAATTCAGGTTGGTTAGTTGGTTAGAGGCATGCATCAAAGGTATAAATTCCCTGTCCACATGTAAAGGATGTTAATTTTATTCACACAAGAAACATTCTCATCATTTCCTCTGCTCTGGGTGGTGTTCTTTTACTTCAGGACCAGTGTTTGAGGCGAATGAGGAGACGACAGTTTTGCATTCACTGTTCAACCAAAAGGGATGCTTCCTACTTGTGCAGCATACTAAACTGGCCCATGGCAAATGGAAGGCTTTTATAAGTAGAGAGGGGTGCGCAGAAGGCAGAAAGGGGACTTGTTCAGGGAGGTGGCCTCAACTAGTGACTTTATGACATAAATGTTTGGGCTCTTCTCAGACCTGCTTGTCCCAGGATGTTGACTCGGGCCTTGTGACTTGGAAATAACAGGCTGTGTCCAATGAGGCAGAAAAGGGACGAGGTTCAGGCAGATGGGATTTCTTTCAGGCTTTATAACCAGCCTACCTCTGTGGGGGCAGGGGCTGCACCTGGGGGAGTTAGGGGTAAGATTGTGGGAGGTGAGAAATCGAGCCTACTACTTCCTGACTTACGTTCAGTGCCCAATTTAAGGGTCTGGCTTATGGCTTATGATTGGGAAGGATCTGCTGGCTTGGATTCAGCCATTACTAAAATGACAAGTTTCAAAAGAGGAGATAACTTTTAGATCAAGAGGAAATAATCAGGTGAGTGTGTGTAAGATGTGCATATGCAATGCAATATTTTTTAGCCACAAGAGAGAATGAAGTTCTGGGATACGCTGCGACATTATGCTGAATGAACTAAGCAAGGCACATAAGAACAAATACTGTGTGATGTCACTTATATGAGATATCTAGAAAGAGCAAACTCACAGATACAGAAAGTAGATTAGAGGTTCCCACAGGATGGAGGAAGGGGGGAAGAGGAGTTTTTGCTTGATGGGTACAAACTGTTTCTATGTTTGTGTGTGTGTGTATACATATATATGTATATATAAACATTCCTGTGTATATATGTGTATGTATACACACATAAACATGCAGGATGTTTATCACAGAGTTGTTTATAAAAGTGTTGAACAGATGTGCCATATCTGTGCAACTGAAAACAATGTGGCTATTGAAAGGGATGAAGCAGAGCTATATAAACTATTATGTTAGGATTGAAAATGAAAAATCAGATCGCCAACAAGTATGTTCTATATTATTCCATTATGACGGAAAATGTATCCTCAGGTTCGTATTAGCATGAGAAAAAGTCTAGAAGGTAACATATAAATAGGAAGAGTAGTTATAGCTGGGTGGTGGGTTATTTAAAAAAATTATAGTTTTGTGTTTACCTCTTTTTTCAACTTTTGTTCAATGAAGTTGTATTATTTGTGAAAAAAAGAAATCATGCAAGAAAATTAAAAATGTGGAGAGATTCTGGCAACCCTGGAAAACTTGCAGGTAGCATGTATACCAGGAGCTGCAGTCAGATTCCAGCTGCTTGGCCTTAGGAAATTTCAAAATTATCCCCATTTTACAGATGACAGACAATTGAGGTCCTCAGAAGTTAATACATTTTATTTTTTTAAACTGGATATTCCCTACCTGGCATCCTGTTACTTATTCTCTCCTCTGAACTTCCTGGCATTTTAGATAGTACTAAATTTTAGCCTGAATAGGAGTTACTGTATATCTTCATGTTCCACAAGCACTTACTTAGACCTCGTGTGCTCATGATTCAGCTAGAAGAGGTCCATGAGTGGGTACGTGATGGAGGCAGGTGCTGAGCTGGGATTTTCCACTCCTGAGATCCTACTCGATCCCCACAGCAACCCCTAGAGGTTGCCACCACCATCCCTCTCTTTTCCACTGGAGGAATCCTAGAGGCAGAGTCAGGATTGGAATCCAGACCCTGGCCTCCAAGTCGGTGCTCTAAGAAAGTGAGCTGGAGCCCACCATGCCTGAAAGCCCTGCAGCTCCGAGCCCTGGAATGACTTTTCTAGGCAGGTCGGGGTTTTGTGGAGCATTTTCCTCGTGGGGGGCCAATCTGAAATCAAAAATCCCTAAGTGAACCAAACTCCAGCTCTTCTGCCCTCTCCTTCCTAGTCCAGAAAGTGAGGCCAGGGGAGATGACTTGCTTTTGCCAGGAGTTAAGTGAGTGAGTCTGCCTGGAGTGTCAGCTTCTCTGCATTGCCAGGTGTTAGCTTACCCCCGGCCGGCATTAGCAGCAAAACCAGAGCCAGGCGTGGCCTACAGCAAAGCTCTGGGTTAAACATGTGAATTCCTCTGGGCCTGGACAGCTGCACAGCTCAGGCAGGGCACAGTCCTGTTTCCTTGAAATCTATACAGGAGCACCATTCCAAACAGCCTGGTGCCAGGCGCTGCAAGCTCCTACATGTAAAACTGGATTTTAAAACATGCGAGGATACATAGCTCCCCCCTCGCTCTGGGCTTTTCTAGGTGTCAGCATGAATATCATGTGGGCCTTACCATGACCCTGGGAGGTGGGCAGGGAAGAAGTGATTAATTACTATTATTAACTCCCTTGATTTCATGCCAGCACCCTATAATCCATTCTTCAAAAAGCAGCCAGAGCAAACTTTTAAAAATGTCAATCAGAACACAGCAGTGCCCTGCTCAAGGCCCACCAGTGGCTTCCCAACTCGTTAACAAGTTTGTTCTAGAAGGTTCTATGGGATCTGGCTCCCCTTGCCTTGTTTCAGATACAATGGCCTTCTAGCTGTTCCTAGAATGCTCCAAGCATCAGGTGTGCCCCTGTCCCACAGCCTTTGAACTTGTTGTCCCTTCTCCCTGGAAGACCTTGCCCCCAGATTTTCACTGACTCGCTCCTTCTCGTCATGAAGGTCTCAACTCAAATGCCACCTCCCCAGAGAGGCCTTCCCTGCCTACCCTATCTTCAAATACCCTTGCCTCACCTTCCATTCTCCATCCCCTTACCTGTATTTTTCTCCATAGCACTTGACATCACATTGGTATCTATTTGTTCATTCATTTGTCTACCTCCCCAACCAGAATTGAAGCACCAGGAGAGTAGAGAGCTTGTCTGTGTCATTAACAGCCTAAAACATACTTTAATATCTGTCAAATGCATGAAAGATGAGGAAACTGAGGGTCCGGGAGGTGAAGCACCTTGCCCCAGTCACTCAGCTAACTTAGCTCCGAAGGTCCAGCCTGCAAGGGGGCAAAACTCAGGAGGGAGAGTTGTCGCAGAGCCACTCAGGAGCAGACGGCTTCTCCAGGCTGCATTCTTTTATGCTGATGTGAAGCAGCAAATCTCTCAGAGCCACAGGCCTCTGGGAGCATTTGCCACCTGGCAGTGCCTGGGTACCAGCGAGCCTGAGGGCAAGGGCAGCTGTCCAGTCCGGCCACCTGTGGAGTGGTGTGGACCCAGAGACCCGGAGCTCCCACCCCTCTAGACCACAAGCAGGGCCATAGCAAATCACAGACGTCTAAGGGCCTCTGTTCAGGCTCTTCACTCCCCAGTTTGGGAAACAGGCCCAAGGATGGGAGGTGACTTGCCCAATTCTACCCAGTGGGTTAGTGGACCCGCAAGCTAGAACCAAGTTTTCCGGACTTGCAGCGGGAGATTCTTGTCTACCAGCTGCAGACTTGCTGGGCTGGTCTTAAGAAACAGAGCCCATCCTCCTGCATGCATTGCTTCCATGTGTTTGGCTCATCAGCACACTGGATTGAGTTTTTCCAGATTCGACGCCGGGGCCAGCAGAGGGGAGGAGTGTGTCCGAAAAGCTCATTGGCCAAGATGGGGGGAGATGGCCACATAAGGAAATTCAACACTCTTCCTATTTTATTAGGGTCCCCCATGAAGAGGAAGGAGAAGACAAAAACAAGTATATCTCATGGCAAATTCTTCTTTACCTCCCTACTGCCCCAGGGATAGCCTTGGGGGAGGGGAGGAGACCACAAGCTTGCTCCCTATAGTGAACTTGAACTTGGCACAAGGAAGCAGCTGAAACTGGCAGTGATTCCAGCCACCAGAATGTACTGCTCAAGAAGAGGGAGGCAGGGATTAAAAAAAAAAGCAACTGCTAAATTCAGCCAGGAACTTCTGAGCAGGCCCCCCTTCTCCCACCATTGCTAACTTGGGTCCCAAACCAGAGAGGCCTGAGCTGCATTGAGCATTAAACTGATGCCCTCTTTGATCTGAACCCTCCTTTCATGATCACGCCTGGTGGTTCAAAGACTAGCTCCCCCAGCTCACTGTTCCTGTCGGTGTCGAAAGAATGCCCGTAATTGTTACCAAACAGTGGATGGAGCAAAGAAACATGTCCTTTTTGCCCAGCTGGCTCCCAACACGGATGGAGGGGGTGGGAGGGGCTGCACCCTGGCCCTCGAGGCTTTGACATTTCATTAGCACCCACATGTAGGCTCACTTCTTGGTCTGGGAACTGATCCGTGCCAGATGCTCCAGCCAGCTAACGTCCCTACCCTGGCAGGGCTGCCTGCCTCCAGTTGCATGGAAAAAATGGCCCTGGTTTCCATCAGACCCAGATTGGGCTGGGTCTGGCCTTTGCTCTACCACGGCCTCTCCAGAGAATGCCAGCCACTGGCTGTTCTTTCCTCCAGCCGGGACGATGTCAGGGTCTGCCCACTGGCCCCAGCCGGGGCAGGCCTGACAGCTCCATGGCTTCATGGCTCCTCCGTCCTCACTTGGCACATCAGGGCTGGCTTCCCACACCTACTGCTTCTCTATATTGGGCCCATCCAAAGCCCTCCACGCTCGGGTCGGAAGTAACCAAGAGGGGACTCAAGAATTAAAGGATTTGTTAGTGTTTTTGAGCCACTCTTCCTCTCCCCGCCTCTTGTTGGGCCTCTCTGCACTGCTCTGGGGTGTTCATTCCACTTGGACTGATACCAGTTAATGTCCCTAACTTCAACCTGACCTGAAATTGAATGCCCTGAACAAGAAGAGTAAGTGGGGCACCCGCCATTTCGGGAGGGGGAGGGTTGGCGGCTAGGCTGTGAGCCTGTGATGCCCCATATGGGTCCCAGCTAGTACTTTGCATTTTATTTTCTCTCTTCTTGGAACCACTTAGCTCTTTTTCCTAGTGCCCTCTCGCCTCTTCATAGCCATGGGAAAGGGGCCATTCATTAAATAATGATCACCACCACTGTTTGTCGGGCAGTTACTGTGCACCAGGCACTGCGCTAAGTTCCTTACAGGCATGACCTCACCTTATCCCTGAGACAGCCTCGTAGGATAGGTAGGATCATATCTCCATTTTAAGAGTGGTGAAATGATTTGCCCAAGATGCAACCCCAGGTTCTTTGGTGCCCAAGACCTCTTGCGTTCTTAGCCAGAGAAAATGTGACTAGTGCTAAACCCTGGGACTGAGGATCAATCATTGGGAAGCTGCCTTGTCCTTTCTTATTGAGTCCCTTCAGCACAGACCACACACAGGCATTTGGGGACAGATACATGCAGGTGAATGGAATTCCCACTGGAAAACACCAGAGATATCTGCAAGGCCCATAGTTGCTGTGGGTTCGCCGTGCCTTGGGCCTGGAATGCCGCAGCCTTTTCCGGTACCCTGGCCTCTAGGGCCAGTCACACAGCCTGTCTGCGTATCCGCCTCCCACGTCTCAGCGGTCTCTGCTTCTGGTAGATTCTGCAAGGTGTTTCCTGCAGATCCTGCTGACCAGTCTTTGCTGGCACGTAGCAGAACCCGCCCAGAACATCATGATCTGCCGCCCTCAGCTCGGACAAGGTTTTGTTTTCGTTTGGCCTGAGGAAAACAAAAATCCATTTTTCCAACCAAGGGCATGGGAGGAGGAGAGAGATGAAGGTAAAAAATATTGACAGAGTGAAGATTATTGAATATTCCTTCTGGTTTAAAAATAGAAACCGCTGGAGTTGGGATGCAGGTTGGCTGGGTTCGAGTTGGACAGAAGTTGAAGTTGAGATCAAGGGTGGGGGCAACTTAGCCCTTATCCCTCAAATTATGCCCTTTGGAGGGCATGGAGAAGGGCTCCCTCCTGCTTCAACAGCTTTTTCTGAGGAGTCAAGGAGTATTTGAAAAAAGCCCGGGGTGTTCTGCCTGTCCTTAGAGGGCAGGTGGGGACAGATGTGCCCGTCACCATCTGTAGGGGAATTAGATGGCCCCAGAGAAAAGGTAAGCTGCTTAAAGGCACACAGAAAGTTGGAGCAGGTTAGCCTCTGAAGAATCTGCATGTCTTAGATCACTGCCTTAGCTACTTTAAAAAATAAATATATTTATTTTTAATTGTAGTAAAATATACATAACTTAAAAATCATTTTAACCATTTAAAGTGAGCAATTCTCTGACATTAGGTACATTGACAATACTGTGTCACTTTCACTGCATCTGTTTCCAGACTATTGTTATTATCCTAAACCCAAACTCATATTTAGCAATAACTCCCCATTCCCTCCTCCTGCCACCTTTTGTAACCACCATCCTGCTTTCTGTCTCTATGAATTTGTTTATTCTAAGTATTTCATACAAAAGAAATCATACAATATTTGTCCAGACAATCGCAGCAGGGGCAGCTGCCTTGTGTCTTTAGGGATATGGCATAATTCCTGCTTGTTACATGGGGTCCTTTCAGCAAAGTGCCCGTGGAGATGGCATCCTGGCAGTTTCTTTATTACCCGGGATTAGCATATGGGGGAATGTGACGGAAACTCTCATCTTCTCAGCATTCTTTAGAATTCTGCAGATAGAGCTGGGAACTTGCAGAGCAGAAGATGGCGGTGGCTACCAGATCCTACCTTGCCATGACATCCTGTGCTCCCGTGATGTCCTGTAACCATTGCAGTTGTGCCATGTTTGTTTACATTTTTGGAAATGAACTATTTGCTGGATTGTCAGCCTCGAAAATAGGACGTTACTGGCAAAACGCAAAAATACCGTGGCCAGTAAATAAAACAGAGACTGATGAGGGACACTGACATGGAGGAAAGGAGTGGAAGAGTGAGCTTTCTTTTAGCAGCAGGCGCAGCAGCACTGTCAGCGTGATCGTGGATCAGCAGGGGCCACGTGGCTAGTAAATGGGCCCTTGAGGGTTTGAATGGAGCAGGTGGGATGACTTAAGAGCCAAATCTGATGCTTCTGCTTCCAGTTTTGGCAACTGCAAATCATGCAGATAGCATAGGCCAAAACTGAACCTTTAAGACAAGGCCAGAGGAGGCCCCCAAAGCATCTTACTTAAGTTTGACCAACTTCCCAGAAACATGATTCTAGACCCAGCAAACAGGAAGAACATGATGTCCGAGACCACTACTGACAAAGAGAAAGTAGAACCCATGGGAAACACATGAGTTAGAAATGAAAGGGGCTGGTAAAATAACATGAGAAACTTAGGTTGTCAGGGACCCTAGAACATATCCAGTCCAGCTCCTCCATTTTGCAGAATAAAAAGCCGGGGCTCCGAGAAGGAAGAGATTTGGCCAAGTCACAAAGCAAACTAATGGATGAACCAGAAAGATGACCCAGCTCCTGGCCCAGGGCTCTTCCCGTGACTCAATACTTTCTATCTAATAGGACTTACTTTCAAAACAAACAAAAGAACATAATAAAACAAAAAATCTGAACTTCCATACCCAAATGGGTTTTGTTCCTTTAGGGAGAGCCATTTATTAAATTATGTCCAAATTGAGAGACAGAATCTGTTTTGAAAACACCAGGGGTTCTTAATTGACGGTGGTCAGGTCTTAGACTGGGTAATCGGCAGTTAAAGGATCCAGAGTAGAGGAAGTGACACCTCTCTCAACTTTGACCACTGTCCAGCTGCCCCTGGGAAACTGACATTCACCTGTCATCAACGCAATTAGGAGACGTGGAGCCAAATCATAGCTGGGGAATGGCCAATGAAATCTTTGAAAACACTTATCCTGCAGATGATTTAGGGAATTTGACCATGCTCTTCAAATATCTTGTTCTCTGTAAGCCTAAGATGTAAACTAGTTAAGGGAAGGCAACAGGGAGCCAGTACAAAGAAAAATTTTCTTACAGTCAAAAAATGACTCAAGATGGAACAGGCTGACCTGGGTCAGAGATGTTTGCACACTGGTCAGGTTAACTCTAGATGGGACTTCAGAAGGAATTCAAGGGAGGTCACTCTGAGTGACCGTATCAGTCCCGCCAACCTAGAACTGTAGTCTGTGGAATGAGCCTGCCCCACCGCGCTGTAGTTAGACATGTGCTTCTGGAAGGGGGTTACCACCTGGTGGTCAAAAGCAGGGGCCCCTGAGCCAGGCAGCCTGGTCTGGCATCCTGGTTCCACCACTCCCTAGTTAGAGGATCTTGGGAAGTTACTGATTCTGTATAAGCTTCAATTTCTACAAAATGTGCTAATGATAACACTTTCTTCATAGGGTTGTTATGAGGCTCAAATGGGACAATCTATGTGAAAATATGTAGCACTGAGTGTGCATAGTAAATGCTTAATAGCGGATTATAATTAATGACAGTATTTAGTATTACAATACCTATTGTAATTAACGACCGGATTATAATTAGCATTGTAATCTATGAGAGCAGTATTCTTATCATTAGAGAAGGTTGGGAACCAGCCCCCATGACTCTTCTGCTTTTTAGGGCAGGGTTTGGCCAAATGTGTTTATCCTTGATAGTCTCGTTTCCCATTCTCCCCGGAGCACTTGCAGATCACGGGAAGAATCTCCTATTTGCTCTGTTATTCCAGTTGGGAACATCTGTGAGCACTGTGCGAGGGAGGAGTTCTTCAGGGTCCGTCTCAGCCTACCTTTTAGTCTGAGCCTCTTGCAGGCAGGCAGAACAAGCAGCTCTGGGTCCCCTGCGGCCACCCACATGGAGGCCGGCCAGCCTGCAGGTGTGCAGCGGGGAGAGGCTGCTTGTGCCACTGCTGCTCAGGGGCTGCCCCGTGGCATGGGAAGTGGCCTCGGGGTCTGCCTTGTGTCCAGCAGCAGGGCTGTGGCCAAGCACGTGCCCTGTGTTTAGTGCTGGCCTCCTGCAGGGAGTAATTGCACAGGAGCCCTGGGGGGAGCAGTGCAGTCCCTGGTCCAGAAAACCAGAAAACCTGACTCTGGCCTGGGACAGTTGGATAGGATCTGCATGAGATCTGGAAACTGCCTGTGGGTTAATCCGCATTGCTGAGGCTTGGTGGTCCCATTTGGTCCACAGGCAACTGTGCTGGGAGGGAACGAGCCTGCACATTGGGAAGTACCTGGGGGGACTTGGGGTTTATTTTGGAAAACTCATGCCATGTGGATTCCATCTTTACTATGTTCACTCCTTACAAATAGGGCACCCACCTTTTTTCAGAATGAGGAAACTGAGGCTTGAAGAGTTTATGTATCATGCTCTGCTGGAAAGAGTGGGTGGGCTGGGTTCAGAGGTCAGTTCTCTAACTGCCCACTGAGCCTGGGCAGTGTAAGGTTATAGAGGCGGGAACCGGGCAGGGGCTTAGGGGCTGAGGACGCTGGGTATAGAGAAGCAGTCTGTGCAACCGTGCTGAGAAGGACCCCCTTGAAGCTCAGGCCACTCAGGGAGCCTGCCATGAGCTAACAGCCCTCCTCTGCTTCCCTCTGCCAGGCTCTTCATGCTCCCTTAGCCGTGTAACCTCTGACACACCAGCCTCAGGCTGACCTCTGTGCCTTTGCTTATGCTGTTCCCGCTGCCTGGAATGTCTTCCCTCTCGTTTCCCCAATCAAAACCTGACATATTCTTCTTGGTCGGCTCACAGCAGTGGCCTTGGGACGTTGTGGCTGGATATAGTGGGTCACTGCATGGGAGAGTCTTGGGAAGCATTCAAGAAATGCCAAGATGAAACAGACATCTTCTTTGACCCAACTTAATAGAGTACCTACTATGTAGTAGGGCATGCTGTGAGATATTGGGGATACAACTGTGAGTAAAACAAGACATGGTCCCAGCCATAATTTAGTGTGCATATGTGGGGGAAGGGGGCAGGACACATTATTCGAACAAATGCACAGACGTCTACTTGCAAACTGGGGACTTGAGAATCTATGACAGGGGTTCTGTTCCAGTCTGGTGTGGGAGGAGGTGGCTGGAGAAGGCTTCCTTTGAGGAAGTGGCCTTTGAGTTTGAAATGAGAGGGACACGTTAGGAGTTGCTATGTAAAGGGGAGAAGAGGGTCCCATGAAGGGAGAATGGCTTGTGCAAAAGCCCTGGGGCTGAACAGTGGAGCAGATTAGACCCGGGCTGCAGGTTGAGTGTCCAGAAAAGCACACTTGTTTTCCCCTTGCCATTCTAAGGCTTCTGCTCCACCCCCAAGCCTTGGGGCTTCAGCCCCTCATGGGTCTTCCCTGTCCTGCTCTTTACCAGCATGGCAAGGTGCGCTCAGCCTGGCTTTGAGAAACCCTAGGCCATCCAGCTCACAGGGGAGGTTTAAATCAAGAGTTCACCATTGGATGAGATTCTTAGACATTACTAGAGTTTGGGGGAGTTAACCCCTTCCCCTCCAAGTTCTCACTATCCCTGGCTTATATAAGTCCTTCTCTGATACTGCAGTCATGGGGCTTTTCCCTTCCTCTGCATTTCCCACACATTTGACTTGTCTGATTGTTTCAGATTTGTTCAATGTCAAATAGTAGAAAGAGGATGAGCTTTGTTGTCAGGCACATGTGGATTTAAGTCCTAGCGGTGTGGTAAGTTTCTTAACTGTCCCGAGTCTTGTTTTCTATAGCTACCAAATATCCATATTGTTATGCATTTTGCAAATGAGTTTTAAGAATTAAGATATATTATTTTGAAGGCAGGTCTGTCTTGTTCACTGCTGTGTTTCCACCACCTGCCAGGCACGGTCACTGCTGCAGAGTAGGCACTTAGGAAACATTTACTGAGGGAATAAAAGGCTCAGAGAATGTGGATTGCACAGAGTAGAGCTCAAGGTATAGGCGGTCTTTGCCTGCTAAGCCATGGTAGGTTCTTAAAAAACTTACCCGGGCTTGGTTTACAATTCTGCTATTACCCACTTTGACCAAAGAGGGCAGCAGTTAGCACCCTTTCCCTATTTATTGTATTCAAAATGGAGGTTGGCCTCCTTAAGAGGCACTGGGATCCCATCTGTAATCAGCCTTAGCTGTCCCTTGATAGTCTTGGGGACTGGGAATCTGTAGTCGGGCCTGTTGGCCTCATACCTGTTTCCACCTGAGTGCCCTCTAGCCAGGTGCTCTGTCTGTGAGTGGGTGGGAGGTTCAGGAGCACCTGCTTTCAATGTGACCCTCTGAGGTATGTCCACTTGGTGTCCACAGCCTTCCTGGCCTAAGCTCAGGGAAGTTAAAGGGAGAAAAAAAGCCATCACTATTTAAAAAGCCACCCAAAGGGTATGTTATAGACATACTAGGGTCTCCTTGGCCCTCTGTGCTGTCTAAATCCCCAGAGACAGAGCAGACATCGCTGTTTGTTTGAGCCACAACAAAGCCTCTTGCCCACCCGCATGCATTTTGGAAACAGATCCCTGTCTGTGTGCAGAGGCTTGCAACTGCAGGTCTGGCGTGCAAAGGATGGAGGCCTCTTGGCTTGACGGTGATCCCGTTCATAGACTTACCCTGGGGTCCTTCAGCTTTCCTAGCAAACAGAATCCCGGTTAGAAGAAAAAGAAAATACTATAGATGGCTTGTGAGATGTTGCCAGCTCTTTTGGTCTCACAAAATGACCCGACCTGAAAGCCCGGAGTTCTGAGAATCATTTGTCAGCACGGTATTTTTCTGGGCACTGCTTCAAAGGGGCGGTGGTTGAAGACCAGGCTGCTATTCTGGTGGCCACTTGTGTGGGATAAAGTTTCCCATAGGCCCCTGGGGAGGGGCTGGAGCACTGGGGGAGGGGGTGTTCTCGGCCCCCTTCACGAGTGCGCCTGTGCGGCCCTGAGCAAGTCGGCGCCTTGGACCCCTGAGTGGGACTGAGCCTTCAGGAGCTCAGCGAGCACCCTCAGCTCTAGGATGCACCGAGTGTGACACGAATGGACCAGCCAAAGCATCCACCATAAAACCACTTGAACAGGTTAAGGGGGAGACAGGGACCCACTACATCTTAACTCTCGAAGATTATGAACTGGGATGGGACCATTTGTGGGTCTGAGGCAACGGGAATTCAAGGCCTGGACTTGAGGGCTTTGGGGTCCCCCTGCCAGCCAACTGTTCTGGTGCCCATGTGAGCACATGTTGTCCTATGGGCCATGGGCAGGGACAAAGTGACTGCCCTCAAGCAGGAGAAACCCGCCTGAGGAATGACACTGTCCCATGGTGGAGCAAAACTCAACTCAACCTATAGAACTGGGCATCCCTGCCCACCTCCTGGGTTTCACCTTCCCCTGCCCCACACCTCACCTCCCCTCACACTCCGTTTTGGTCACTCGAATGGGCTGGACCCCCTGGCCTCCAGGCCTTTGCTGCTGCCCCTTCCTCCACCGGAGACCCTCTCCCTCCCCGTTCCCCAGGCTGACGCAGTGATTTCTCAGGTCCCAGCTCAGGCAGGACATCTCCGTCTGGCATGAGTCCACAGTGCCCCAGCCTGGCTGGGTGTGTCTGCTGCGTGCTCCCATGGCCCCTGTGCTATACCTGCCTGTCTTCTGTCTCATGAGAGAGTAATAAGCTTCTTGAAGGTAGGAACCTCGCCTGCCTGCTTCTTGCTGAGTCCCCAAGACACAGCACATGTCTGAGGCCCAGAGTCCCTCAGATACTTCTGAATGGATAGCAAATGAGTGAATGAGTTAATTCCAACCACCCATGATTAAAGGAGGAGAGGAGAGGAATAGGAGGAAAAGAAGGAGGGGACAAAAACCAAATCAGACCAACCAACACCAAGCAGAGAGGGTCACAGGATGGAGAGTCGTGGTCAGTCTTGCTTTCCACGTTCCCAGAGGGCTACAGGAAGGGAGGGGGCAGCTGGAGCCAGGGGGATCTGCAGAGAAGTCAGTCATTCGAGCAGGAAGAGCCTCAGGCAGCACTCCCCAAGGCTGACTCTGGAGTCGCCACCGACTTCCTTTAGGTCACTGAGCCTGGGCTTTCTCCTCTGTTGGGGAGTTTGGGGGCTGCCCCTCCACAGGGACATGTCACTAGGACCTCCTCTATCAGGGCCCCATGACTCATCTGTCGTTCAGTATGGGTCTTCAGCGTTTAGGGGTTGGGGACCTTCTCGACCTCTCGTTCACACTTTTACCTGCCTCCCCTTCTTTTTCCTAAGGTGACCCTTAGGAACGCAGATTGAGACCCCCAACTTTATGAGGCTGAACAAGAAACCATCCCTGTATTCCTTTATCTTTATTGCCTCTGATTCCCTCCCACAGCCCATTCATTCATCGGCAAACATTTGGGGGAACCTCTGCCACATTCTAGACTGTGCCAGGCACGGCAGCCCCAAGATGCAGGCCTGCCCAGCAAGTGAGTTAGGGCATCGAGGACCAATCCTTAAGTAGAACAGGCGCCAGGAGGGCAGAGATGCTGAGCGGAAGAAAAGGGGGACGAGCTTGGCCTGGGGAGGCTTCCAGGGGAGGTGGCATTTCCGATGGGCGGGTGTGAAAGGATGACAAACAGGAAGGCAGATGCATCCTCACCGAGGCAAGGGGCACCAAAGGGCAGGTCAGTAAAGAGGGGTGTGGGAGGTCCGGGGGGTGGCAACTTTCTAGTGGCAGGACTTGAGGTGGGGCCCAAGCGCCAGACAGCTGTGCCTACATGGCTGAGCTAAGAATCCTGTAGATGCTAGGGCACCAAGTGGGCCTGGCGGGGAGGTGGCTGGGGGTCATTGATCCCCTTTGTTTCTGGGAACATGAAGGGAGCTTGCTGGAGAAGGATCACCTTTACCACTTTCTGGGCTTTGGAGCTTTGACCTTCCCCACCCAACTGCTCCATGCAGAGTAAAAGTTTCAACAATTCCTCTTTCTGCTTGGTGAACGTTTGGGGACAGTTGTCTTACTGCTCTCTTAGAAACCCAGATCACAGAAACACCATCTTCCTTCTAAGGTGTGTGGTTTTCTCAGCCCAGAAGCAGATGTGCCCTGAGACTTTGCCGGGTCCTGGCCCAGTGTACCCATCTCTTTCCCCTAAATCGGCTGTGGCCACAGGAAGACCTTGAGGATGGCTGCCTTGAAAAACTGTTAGATTAGAAATTAAGTGTACTAATCCAAAGTCTAGGCACATGCCTAGTTGGTGATTCACAATCTTTGTCTTTTAATAGTTTAAAATTGAGGTCATCACTTAAGACATGAAAGCAGGGGGAGGGTGGCATGGAGGTTTTGTTTTGTGTTGCTTTGGGATAATCTCAATGTTCCAGGCAACTTGACCTTCCTGGGCCAGTGTTCCTTTCCTCCCTTCTCTGGCCTCTTTGTTTCATATACAACAGACGTCAGCTGGGGCCCCCGAGTGTTTACTCCAGAAGCAATCCACAGTGCTTACGAGATGAGGGGAGAGGGGAGCTGGCCCTGCCCCTCCGTCCCCTTCCCCGGGAGGCCCGGGACTGGGCAAGCTCAGCAAGGGCATCCCCAAGGCAGCCTGGCCTGGGGGGACCCCAGAAAACAAGGCAGGCACTGAGAAACAGGAGTCTGTGCAGGGAGGTTTTAATATCCTCCTGGATTTAATAGCTTTCCCTGAGATGGAAACTTAGGTTGAAATGATTTGCAGCTCTCCAGATTTTCTGAGTGCATGTGTATTGGGGTTTATTTTTAGCCGCAGGGGTTCATTTCTTGCCAAAAAAACCTGCTTAAATAAAACCAAGATTAATATTTTTACTTAACGGAAAGAGTTAGTCAGGGCAGGCTTTGAACTGGAGCCTCTTTATCTTGATTGGGAGTGCATTTTAACTGTCGGGGCTTGGCTTTGACATCAACAAAAAGGGCCTTTGAAACTGACGGGAGAGGAGGGCTCTCGGGGGAGCCAGGGTAGGATGCGGGGAAGGTGTATTTGTGAAAACTGGTCCTCACAGGGGCTGCCCCGCTCCCACCCTCAGGCTTTCCCCGGACATCAGCCTGGAGAGGCAGGAAGGCGGGATCCCGTCTGGGATCCATACCTGGCTGCTTTCTCGCCCCTTCCCCACCCAGATCTGGTCCAAGCTTCGGCTTCCTCTGGCTTCAGATGTAGCAAAACCAGGTCTCTTCCCCGGGATGAGCACGTAGTGAGGGCCGGAGTCAGTGACCTGCCACCCCTCCCTGAGACGGAGTGCACCCCCTTGGTGCCACATTGGTTCTCTGGGCTTGCTTCTGTTGCTGTGCTTGTCATGTTTAATGTCTTTTACCTGTTTGCTTGCCTGTCTTCTCTTACTTCTGCCCCAGGAGTTCCTAGGAGCCTCGTTTATCTCTGCATCCCTGTGAGTCTAGCACAGTGCTCAGTAAGTGATTGTTGAACTGATGTTTCTCTGACCCGATGAGTGCACAATTGCTGTTATCATCTTTTGATCGAATAAGGCTCAGAAAGCTTCCGTTATTTGTCCGAGTGTACACCAGGGACTTATTTATCAACTTTTTTTTTTTTTTTAAGTACCCTCCACGGGTGTGGCACTTCATGCATGAATCGCATTTAGCATCATGTATTCAGCAAATAGGTATCAGGAGCCTGCTGTGTGTCGGGCACTCTACCGGATGCCCAGGCTACAGCTGTGAAATGACACAAAAACCTGCCCAGGTGAGGCTTACATTCTAGTCGTTAATGAAAAACAAGTGAATACACAACATGTCAGGTGGTTTTGAGTGCTGTGGAGCAGGATAAGGCTGGCTAGGGGCTACAGGGAAAACGGGGTGGGCAGGGGCCAGGGAAGGCCTCCTGCAAGGTGATACTGGAAACAGGTGAAGGAGAGAGCCAGGTGGAAACTGAAGGAGAATGTTCCAGGCAGGGGAACAGCAAGGGCCTTGGGATGGAGGCCATGGGGGTGGGGTGGGGGATGGAGGCCAGGGTGCTAGAGAGGGGTGGGCGAGTTGTCACGGTCTGAGATGGGGAAGGTCAGCTGGGAGGCCCAGGTGTGGGGAAGAGCTGTTATCAGGGGTTCCATATAGGGTGAGCTGGAGTTGAGGTGTCTTCTTAGACTTCCAGGTGCAGATGTGGATTAAGCTCCTGGATATATGAGTTACGGGTCATGGGAGAGTTCTGGATTGCAGACTATAAAATGTGGGCATTGCCATTTGTACAGATGGCATTTAAGGCCATGAGCTGCATGTGAGATGAGAGTGAATTGGATTGAGCATCACGGGGGTCACAGGTGACCTTGACAAGAGCTGTTTCAGTGGAGGGGGGAGATGGCTTAGTCATCCCAAGAACTCTTTGGGGTTGGTAATCTTCACCCACAGTTTGTGCGCTGGGATGGGAAATGACTTGCATCCGAGTCCTCCTTGCTCCCTGCCCATTGTTCATTCCAGTGTGGGTGGCTGCTTCTCCAGGGGTTTTGTTGCTCTGATCCTCCAGCTCCCACATCTTTTTAGAAGGCCTTTGGGGGTTTGATTTTATGGTGACAAACCTGCTGGGAACCAGAGGGATCAACTTAGGGCAAGCGCTTTGGGTCTCTGCCCTTCACCCGTAATTCCTCAAGTTTTTCCTCAAACATGGACATAAGTGTCCCCAAAGAGGCAGCAGATATTTAAGGGACCTTGTAAAGGGTCACTGAGAAGGATGTGAAATACCCTCAGGGGTTGAGGAAACACTGAATCACAAGAACTCTTTTGCCATTTTCCTCTAAGTGCATTTAAGAATCTACAAGTAAACACCATCAGCAATATAACAGTATATTGTCTGTTTAGCTTTGAGGTTATACAGTGCCTTTTTACACACACGTTGTCTCCTTTGATTAATCAGTCTAATTAGCCTCAGACTCACTGGGTTGTGAGAAATCTTAGGATCATCTGGTTCTGTGATGTCTTAAATTCCATGAAAGTCTTACTGGAGAGCTCACTGTGTGAAGCAGATAAATGTGTGTTTGAGTGATTGGAAAGGGTGGCTGGGATGGTGCTTAAGGGGATGTGGGAGGCTTTGGGGACTTATCAGGGTACCTCCTAGGTACCCTCTTCCTCTCTGATCCCCATCAGGGCTGCCTAGCGGTCGGAAGGTGCAGAAGTATGAACTATTTTCCAATCCCGTACAGATCCCATGTAAAGCTTTTTAGGCAGTCTGCTTTCCTGGGGAGCATCCCCCCTCCCACATTTCTTTTAACCAGGGTACAAAACTGCTCTCAGGGGCTCTGATCCTTATTTCCATAGATAACAGAAAGTAATAGAATGAGATTACAGGAACAGCAGTGCTTAGCGCATAATAGGTGTTCAATAAATTATGGCCACTGTCAATCCATGCCAGCTTCCCTGCCCTCTCTTCCTGATTCCCTCGTGTGACGCCATCCACGCAAGCAGCCGATGGTTAATTAGCAGGTGGGCAGCTGGAGCAGCAAGGGGCCTGACCTTCCTTGGACAGCCTAAAGCACAGAATCTCCAAAGTGAACCAGTAAGGGGAGGTGCTTGGTGAGCCGAGCCAGAGGAAGGGGGCCTGCCCTACTGTGTGCTCGCTGTCTTTGCCAGGAGCGCACTGGCCTTGGATAGGACCATTTCTGTGTCATCCTGTGGGGATGATGGCCAGGAAATAAACATCAAGTGAAGATCAGACAAGCTGAATTACAGGGATCCCTCCTTCCTGGTTTCTGGAATGTTTCCATAAGTCAGGCATCATTTTAGCAGTCCCAGGCCTCTCTTGTCCACCAATTCCAGGCTGAAGAAGAAAAGCGAGCCCACCAGCCAGGCTTTTAAGCCTATCTAGAACCTGCCTGCTGCAGTCATTTCAGAAATATAGCCCCTGACCTGGGGCTGACACTCTCAGTGACTTCCCTTTTTGGAGAAATTCAGTCTACCTGCCAGCCACATGTGCCTTAACTGTCCCCCTAAAAACCATACGCTAAGCCAGCAACATCATTTTATGGGGCCATTACTGAGAGCGTTTGAATGTGTGTGGCAGAATCCAGATGGCTGAGTGAACTCCTATACCATGGAGAGGATTTGTACTGCTCTTGATAGGATTCCCGGATGGACAAAATCTAGTTTCCTAAGGTGGTATGCATTAATTTGGGTAATGGATCTCTGATTCCCAAACCAGCCAACTTGGCATGGTTGCTGCTTGGCCTTCCGGTGTGCCGGTAGGAAAGTCCCACATCGGTTCAGGGAAGGGTGGTCTGGATTTGACTGAAGACGGTTGGATGGGGGCTCAAACAGAGAGAGGCAGCGGTCAGCCCAAGGGTTCCCTGTCCCCCTCCGAATATGCTGATAAATAGCAGATGCACAGTTTCTGGAGACGTACGGTTAAGCTGTCCTGCAAACTGAATCCTGTTTGCCACCGGGAATGTTTTTTGTTCACAACTTGTGCTGCTTGTGGACCACATAGCTAGGGATGGGGGAGGGGCAGCGTGGCGTCGTTCTGGAAGGGACGTATGCTTGTCTTGTTTTTGCAAGCTCTTATGGCCCTCCCAAAAAATATTTAAAGGAAGAACAGATAATTCTTTAGAGAAGCACCTTTACACCTGGATCCTCAGGTGTATCATACATTTAAGAGGACTCTGTGTATATTTACAGATCGGTATGCCAATTACACAAGCACACACAGCCCAGTCAGGTTGTTCTTAGCTACTATAGTTAAAATACTGTTTCTTCCTTAATTAATCTCTTTCTTGTTTTATTTTGACCCCCATATCCCCCGGAAGCCCGAGAGAGAGGCTCAAGATGGAGATTCAGGGTGTGCCTCATCCGTCCGTCCTCTGAAGGAGCTTTTGTGCCTTGGAGATTAGCCTTCTAGCCATGAGCTTTGAAACCTTGTCTCCTAGGCTAGACTGCTCTCTGTGAAAGCAGGACATGGGGCTTCTATTTCTTCTTGTCACCTCCCACCGACACACAACCCAGTTTTCCGGATACCATCCCAGTTCACACCCTTGTTGGTTTAGCTGGGCCAGTCTACAGCACGAGGGGAAATAAAGGAAACCTGTGTCTAGCTCAGACCATCTTTAAGCCTGGCTTCTTGCCATCACGCCAAGGTGGAGGGAACAGTTGGACATGCCGCCAGCTCCAAGTTTAGAAACTGTCTTCCCTTGTTGTTGGAGAGTCACGACCCTCCCTCCCCTCCCTTGTCCACACTGGCCCCTGCGCTGGCAGATGCCCTGAGAGAACCCTCGTTTGCCAAACAGAAAAGTACAAAATAGCCCACATTTGAGTTGCAGAGGGGAAACTGAACAAATAAAGAAATATTAATTCAAAAACCAAAGAGACAGATTGGGGGTTGGCTGGCGATTTTGCTTTGGAAGGACTTCGTAAATCTATTTGGGAGAGCAGAATGTTGCACAATTTTTCGTTCAGTTCAGCCCAGTTTTATAAGGAAAATATTGGTATGGCCCCTAGGCTGGGTCAGCTTTCTCAGTCTGGACCGTGACCATGGGATCTTGTTGGAACGGTTCTGGTAGGCCCTTCTTGGGGTACGTGGGGAGTGATAAGATGGGGCAGGTAACTGCGATGGAGTAGCGGCTTCAGGCCTAAAAATACCTGGTATATTTGTTCTGATCCGTTCATTTGTGCTCCCCCCCACCCTGAAAATTTGCAAGGCCAGAATATTTTCGATGAGTTTGCCTTTTTTCTCATCCAGGGGAGAACCTGCCCAGTCATTAGCACTGTTTACAGTGCACATTAGCAGCCTGAAGATGCTCCAGGGCTGAGCCAAATACTAACAGGAGTCCCGGTAGTGGCAGTGAAACTAATAACAGAAACTAATAACACATGGGGCTTAGGATGGGCCAGGCACTGTTCTCAGTGCTTGAACTTAATCCTCATGGGAACATTAAGAAGTATTATTGTCATCATCCCCCCTTTACAGGTCAGGAAGCTACGGCACAGAGAGGTTTAGTAATATCCCCAAGGTTGCACAGTGGCAGAGCTAGATTTGAACCCAAGCAGTCAGGCTCCTGAGCCTGTGCTCTTCAGTGCTATGCCTTGTTGCTGCTCCACTAGTAGTATATACCTCACATATAAGCCATGTGACTGGCGTTGGGCTAAGACACTGGAGAGATTTAAGAGGAAAGAACCCAGGGGAAGCAGGGGTTTGCCTGGGGCTACACAGTAATGGTGGAACTCTAATTTGAAGCTGGTCTTCTGGCTCCAAAAACTTTCTCTCTTTTCATCAAACTATCCTCCCATGAAAATGTTCCAGGCACAGGCCATTTCAGGGTAAGGAAGGAATTGGCTGGCTATGTGTGTACAGAAGCTTCCAGAAGTGCCCCGCTTTGTGGGACAGATCTGTTTATGACATGTTATGTCTAAATCAAGTCAAGCCACTTATGAGCCAGGAAAGTGTAGACATTGCTATTTAAAGGGACCGCTTTTGCCTTTTTCCCCCCTAAGGCAAAGGCTCACTCCCCAGTTTACCTTCGGTGCTAATGAGAAAGAAGATGGATCCAAATGAATTCAGGAAGCGTCACTAGTAAAGTCCTGGCAGATGTACTTTCTGCCCAACAGTTAAGCTGTTACAACCTGCCGGTGGGAGTTAATATAGAGGAAATAGTCCCTGGGGCCTCTGGGAGGATGGCTGGCTGCCTGCCGAGGATACTGTTGCAAGGTTAGACACAGAGGTGGATGCTGAATCTTGAGGGAGCTTGGCCTGAGATCTTGCCAAACTCTCATTTTTACAGCAGACTTGGAAACAGCCACTTGCCTCCTCCCAATTTGAATTGCCTCAGCTAAATTGCTAACTCTGCCAATGGGCTCGATGTTTTGCCATCACTGGCAAGGAAAGTCTGGAGGGGTCGCTGATTCATCTGGGTCCTGACTTTGTGTCTGCCCAAGAGGGTCGGATCCAAGCTCATTTGGGAAGGAACAGGACAGAATCCAGTAGGAGTGGGGAACTGGTTCCTAGAGAGATCACATCAGATCAGATTAGAAGAACTGAGAAACATGTTGTGGGGCATACACAATGGGGAAGGATAATGAAGCTACCAGAATTTCTTAAGAATGGACGGGGGTTGATGATGCAAAGGCGTTCTGTTTAACAAACACTTACTGGGCACCTATTCCTTTTTTGGGTTATGTGCACCTTGAGGTAGGAAAGAATGACAGGATCTTGGAGCTGGAAGAATTCAACTTGCTATTCCATACATGGCTGCCATACATGCAAAATCCATTCCATTCTGGTCAACATCTTAGCAGGAGAGCACCCACCTCCCTTGAGGGAGACAGTAACTGCCCCCATGGCAGCCCCCAGTTTTGGTTGCTAACTCTTGTTACTAGATGACGTTTTCTTTGGTTGAGCCAATCACTGATACCTCTTGGTAATTTCTGAAATCTATTTTCAAGACATTTCCATTTGCTCCTCCATGTGCCTGCTTTACAAATATTTGAAGTCAGCCATTGGATACTTCTGCTTCACATTAAGTAGAAAGAGAGGACACCGCACCTATAATCTAAATGTCAGTCTGTCTCCTCTGAGTTCACACTGCACGTGGTAAAAGTCTCTCTTACAGCCCTCATCATGCTGGCTCTATTTTAGTTTTCACAGTCAACAAATATTTACTGAGCAGCTTACTTTCTGTAAGACATTGTGGTAAGAAATTACACACCATCTTTTGCTTACTCCTCATTCCAAGTCCCTGAGGTATAGTTACACCCTCTTTATAGATGAGAAAATTGCAGCTCCGAAAGAGGAAATGGTTTGCTTTACTTCCCTCAGTTTCCTCATCAACATAATGTGAATGCTCAGGGTGCTCTTAAAAGCTGGCTGTGAGGGGTAAACAAGTGAAACGTCACATAGTAGGAGTGCAGCAAATGGGAGCTGTTTCTCTTGTAACAACCCTTCCACGCTCAGCACGTTCCATTTTTGGTAACAATGATGATGATGACATTAATAGGCTTCATTGAATTTAAACTGTGTCCCAGACACTGTGTCAAGAGTTTCAAGTGTGTTTTCTTACCTAATCCCTTCAATTCAGGAAGTTGGTACCATTTTTATCCCTGTGTTATGGAAGAGGAAATAGAGACCAGAAGCAAAATTACTTGCCTGAAGTCCCACACCCATAAACAGCAGAACAGGGATTCTGTCTCCTGAGCCCTGCTCCCAACCTCTACCTCTTTCTTTACATCCTCATTGAGCAAGACTTGATTGCATCCTGTCCCATCTAAGTGCTGGGCACCGAGGGGCTTGATCACAATGTCGACTGGGGCACTGGGGGGAGCCGGGGCATCACAGCCCTGTGAAGGTGTCAGGGATTTATCTGTGCAAAGGAAGAGCTCCAAATGAGGTGAAGGTTACGAAGGGGTTCTCCCAGAAGGAGAATACACCTGGGAGACCATAGAATTGCCAGGTGGACCATGGAGGGAGGCAAGGAGCTCCAACAGGCAAAGTAGGTTATAGTGAAACCACAAATTTAAGAAGACCCCTAGAGGATGGGTGTAGCCCAAGAATGTCTGGGGTAGGCAACTGTAAACATTTGGGGTGATGAGCTTGAATGGTGGCTGCTTCACCTTTCTCCGTCACTCCCCTCCCCCCTTCCCCCACTGTCTTTCATCAGAATTCTTGCTTTTATAAACACAATCATCTATCCCAGTTGGCTTAAAGGTAAGAAAGGAATTCCAGGCTCCCCCAGGGTTGGCAAAGTCACTCCGAGATGCTGTCCCCATGTGGTTCAGCTCTCCATGACCTCCCTCCTGTCTCTGTCTTGCAGTGATCCGGGCCAAGGTGGTGGGGAAGAAGCTGGTGAAGGAGGGGCCCTTTGGCACGCTGGTCTACACTGTCAAGCAAATGAAGGTGAGTGAAGTCAACCTGGCACCAGGAGGGTTTCTGGGTCCTGGCCAAGGGAGGCCGGCGGGTTGGAACAGGGGTGCCTGTTTGTTCAGTGTCTAAGCCCCAGCCCCAGCCCTTCCATCCTGCTGGAGGGGGAGTTGCTGAGGCAGCAGAAAGGGATGCTCAGGGAGGGGAGGGGATGCTGGCTGCCTCAGCCAGAGACTCTGCAGGTGGAGGTACTTAGAGGCAGTTGTTAAGAGGCTGAGCTCTGGAACCCTCCCCCTGGACCTCGGTCTTCCCATCTGTAAAATCAGGGGGTTGGACTAGCTTTTGATAAGAGCTCTCCCAAGCTCTGCCTTTCTGCGATGCAACAGTGCCTACAGGTCTTGTACGGTTGCCGAGATCACAGTTTAGGCTTGCAGCCCTCAGGTCTTTACACTGAACCTCTGCTGATTATAGGACCCTCCTTCTGAGGTAGGAACTGCAGCCTCTTTCTCTGTTTTTCCAGCTCTGATTGTCTTCCTGCATCCCAGCTAGCAAGGTGTAATAACATTTTCATATTATTAAGCATACTACTGAGCATATTAACCTCATGAAGCATGTTCAGAAGTGTGCCTTAGGAAAGAGAACACCAGATTCAAAGCCTAGAGAATCTGCTTCCTGGTCTCAGCTTGGTTACCTTGGAAAGGTCCTTTTTCCCGGGCCTCAGTTTTGCTAACAGCTACAGTGCGGGGCTGGGTTTTGTACCCCTGAAAGCCCTTCACCTGTGGCATTTCAGGAGTCTAAGTGCCTTGGGGCTGCGGCAGCGTCACTTTTAAGCAGCTGCAGGTGCTGTAGGTGCACCTACTGTTTGCCTCCTGCGAGGATGGGGGTTCCACCTTGGATAACTCAGGCTGCTCAGCCATGGTCCATCAGCCCCCTCTGTGAGCACCTCCCTACAGGCAGAGCTTTGTGCCAGGGGCCATGGAGGCCCCAAGGAAGACACGGTTCCTGCCTTCAGGAACTAGAGTCAGGTCAGGGGAGGAGACCCCTGTGCATGATGAATCAGCAGTTTAAGATGGGGTGTGCACAGGTCCAAGGAAGCTACCAGGCCCTTTCCCCCACTGACTGTGTTTGCATCCCCAGCAAGGAGGGCAGGGCCTGGCATGCAATAGGGACTCGGCGAATGCTTAGCCATCCAAATGGGGGCATGGGGGTGAGAGTCGCTGGCTTCACAGTTCCCCAGAGGAGACAAGCTTTGATACCCAGGTGGAATTGAGCGGGTGGAGTGGCCCAGCCGACTAATAGTACCCCACCACCCCAGAGGCAGACTCTAGGCCTTGTTAGTTCTGCAAGCCGAGGCGCGAGGTTAGAGGGACTAATTTTGTGCAATCTGTTCTTTGGATTCAATTTTGGAAACATCCACAGACTTCTGGTTATGTAATGTCCAGAGTCAGCCCTGGCCAGCTGCCCCGGGCTGCCCCTGCCTGGTCATGAGACCAGCTTATGTCTCTGGACGGCTGTGGGGAGAGAGAGTGGGCGGAGGTGGGGAACCAACAAGACCGACAAACCCAAAAAACCGACTTCACGACCTCTGGCAGCCGGCGAGGGGGTGCCAAAGCAGATCAGACCAAAGAAGAGGTTCCGGAAACACATTCGCCCACCCGTTGTGGAACAATCCACATGGCAAGGCGTTTTGTGGCCGTAAGAGAGCTGTGAGGAAAATAGCTGGGAAGCGGTGGTTCCTCCGCTGGCCTTAGCTTCCCTCCTGCTTTCAGAGCCTGGAGATCAGGGGGACAGAGGCCCTTCCCTGGGGCAGAGTGTCCCATGCCCCTCGCTAGTGTCAGGCCAGCCACCGGGCATTGTTTACAGGCTGAGTAACATTTCCTCACCCAGAAGCTCAGATGGTCTATGCTTTCAGTTCACCAGTCTTCACTTAGATTGATGGAATCAAGGCGGTAGGCATTAGAAGGGATTCTGGTGCCACCAGTTTTGCTTCTAACAGAGGCTCAGAAGCAAATGACTTGCACAAAGTCATGTGTTTAATTAATGGCAGATCTGGTTCCCAAGCTGAGGTGCGGAGATTCCTCCCCAAGCCATGGCTGTTCTTTACCTGACTCCCAAAGTCTCCCTGCCACCTTACTTTGATCATCCAACACTATCTGATGCCTTTTATTAACTGTGGCCCTCCTACCAGTCCAGTATTAGATGGCTCGTAGAAATGGTCAGTGACTCGCTATCTGGAGAGTCCTCTCCATTCTACAGGTCTCCAGAGAGCAGTCTGCAAATCAGAGAAGGTGCAGGCATAGGCATCGGGGAAGTGCATCCATCCATCCATCCATCCATCCATCCATCCATCCACCCATCCACCCATCCCTCCTTACCTCCCCACTCCCTCTCTGAACACCTATTCTGTTTAGCAGTGTGCCCCATATGGTGGATATAAAGAAAATATTTGTTTTTTTCTACCTGTTCTGCTTTCATTTTATTTAATATAATAGTCCATACAAGTAACATGTATTGAGCCTTTGCTATTTGCCAAACATCTGCCAAGCCTCCGCATGGGCCAGGTACCCTATGAAATCGGTACACCGTTATCCTCTATTTTACAGGCAAGGCACCAAGATCATGTAGCTTGAAAGTGGCAAGCTGGAGCAAAACCACACAGTGTTTGTCTACAAGGAGACAACAGGGCAGAGGGGCAGTTGGCTGATTAGTCATTGCCACTCACCTTTGTGTCCCCTCCACCGTTTTTATTTACTTCCTCCTGGGAACAAAAAAGAGCTCAGCCTGGGTTTGTCATCCCTCAGTGTAGCTCTTGACTTGCAACATCCTGCAAAGGGTGTAGCAGAAAACTCTGTGGGCGGGAAGGTGGAGAGGCCAGAGGCCAGCCTGCATGAATTTTGGCACTGGTCCCTGGGCAGCTTTGTTCTGGAGGATTAGGGAGCCTACCCTGAGAATCTGATGGGGTGAGCAGTAGCTCCCTCAGAGCAGGACTAAAGGAACGCTGAGATCTGAGAATTCTGACACCTCCTGTCTGACCTCTCTTGGATACCTCCCCACCCCAAAACTGGTTACCCGGATGAAAGGCAGGCAGCTCCTCTCCTATCTGCTCGCTCTGGAGCCCCAAATCTACCTCTCAGGCACATCATGAGTGTGCAGAGATGTACAGGTGTGTGTGTTTGTGTGTGTGTGTGTGTGTGTGTGTGTGTGTGTGTGTGTATAGGATGCAAGCCGTTGGAATTTTGAGGGAGCTTATTGCAAACCAAAACTTGGAGATTAGCTAGGGCTGGGCTGTAGTGCAAAGGTGATTTCCTGAACTGGCTGCTCTAATCCATGAGGACTTTTTTATCTCCCATCAGGACCATGAGAAAGTGGTCTACTCTGCCAGGAGCTATTGTTTATGCTATGGACACATGCTCTCAGGCTGGCTGTAGGGGACAGCACATGGGAACAGTATGCCCCAGCTGGTCTTGGAATGGCCCTCTGGGGATACCTGCTGGTCACGTACTTTACGTGTCCCAACTGTGGGCAGAACAGATCTTCCAGGTGTTTGGAACACTTGGCTCCTGGGGGTTTCTTTCCATCAGTGGTTTGTCTAATCAAATGAGCAATGAGGGTTTCGCCTTTGGAGCCCCATCTGGAGCCCGGCGTCCTCTAGGAAGCCTCCCTGACCTCCCCAGCCATAGAGAAGCATTGCCTGCCCCCCACCCCCATGACTCTCACTAGGCCCCTGTAGAAACTCAATGTCTTCTCATGTGCTCTGCCTCCCCAGCTAGCCAGCACATTCTGTAAGAGAAAGACCATGCACTTTGTATCTCCATCAAATACCTCATGCCTCCAAGCCTCAATTGCTGTCTGTAAATGAGAAAAATTGCAGGTTTAAATGGGTTCATGATGTAAAGCATCTAGCATCGTGCTACTCTTTCTTAGGCAGGCAAGAAATAATTGACGTCATGGTGATGCTTCCTGCTGTTGATGTAGAGCTGAAACCAGAAATTTTCTAAAAATTATGCAAATGATCCCAGACTCAGAAACTTCTTTCTCACATTATTTATCCCTTCACCTCAAGGGAAGCCAACTTCATGGAACTTTGAAGAAGGGGTCCCAGCTGCAGTAGAGGCTAGCTGGCAAAGAGCAATCTGCTTACATCTGAAGTTCTGAACCAGCTTTAGCTATGCAGGCTAAGAGATGAGGATGGACACTGGAGTACAAGGGGACCAAACCTCTCCCTCCTCTCACTCCGAATTTTAGTATAACTGGGTTTAAGCAAACTTTCACTGTCAGGTGCTATTCTAAGTCATGAAACTCGCAGGAACACCCTGAAATAAGCGCTTTTTCCAATTTTACAAATGAGAAAACCGAGACTGAAGTTGGTTTAGTAACCAGCCAAGTGGCTAGTAAGTAGAAGAGACAAGATTCAAACTCTGGCTGTCTGTCTCTAGAACCTGAGTTTACCACTAACCTTCCATTGCATTGGTTACATCAGATTACCTTTAAGATCCCCTCTAATTTCTGAGATTTTCTGGTTCTCTGGTTTTAGGACATTATAAACCCATTATAAACCTCCTACATTTGTCAAACCAATTCTAGATCTCTATGACTACAGACTTTAGTGATAATTTTAGGATCAATATTTAGGTCAAGATAGGATAATTATAAAGACAGGACGGCAAAATGTATAAAATCTACTCTTACCATATCTTTACCATTTTGTTATTTTCAGAATTGATTCTAAAATGCAGCACTGGGTTTGTTAGACCCAGTCAACTGAAATGTTTTAAAACTTTGGTTCTGTGTGAGAGTGCTCGAAGCAATGTTAAAATAAAGGTTCCTTCAAGCTCACAAGTAGCATTGATGCCTAGTTGATTTCGATGACTCAAGTTCTTAGTGAGCAATTCAAGGCACGCTACTCTAAACAAGGGTGAGATTGTCATCCTTAAGGCAGAAAGGAGATAAAGGGGAAAAACAGACAGAGAATGAGCCAATGTTCCAATAGGATGGGCCCAAAAGATTTAGAGCAAGTATTTAGTTGAAACATTTGCCAAAAATTGAAGGAAAATCTATACCTAAACAAGTAATTGCTCTGCACAGGAGTAAATTTTCTTCGACAGCCATACTTCATGGCATGCACATGGCAGGACTTTTAAACATGGTTCCTGTTAAAGCCGGAGAGGGAACATCAATCACCGTGGAAGTGGGGGGTATGACTCGACACACCCCTGCTCTCCCGCGGCATAATTGAGAGCCTAGTGTAGACAGCACTTCCCACAGGGCTTGTCTGTGTTCCCTTGTTCAGCTGGCAAGTTTTGGGGAAGAAGAGGGGTTAAGAAGGGAGTGCAGGTAAATTAAAACCATGTGCACTTGAGTCAATTAGATCAGCATTCCCCTTAAAAAGGCAAAGGCTCCCATACTTGGTAGATCACCATTTAAAAGAAGATGAGTGAGTACAGAAAAAGAGAGAACTCCATCAGACTGAACGGGAGACCTTTAGATGAGATACCTGGCTTTACACTAATTACCATCAGTAAATTAATAAATGCATGTCAGGGACTAATGGAGAGACCTTGTCCTATTGCAGATCCTTAGGACAAGCCCAGAGGCCACAGTGGTACAGGGTCTTATGTACTTTGAGAACTGGAGGGATGTTGGGATTGGGCGATGCCTCAGTGCCCTGTCCCACCAGCTCACACAGTTAACAAAGTTGTTTTGACAGATCCTTGCTTGTGTAACACTCCTGGACTTGACCTGGAATCACAAAGTTGGCTCAGGCTTCTTGGTGTTCACACTGTGTCTCTGAGCACATGCTGATAAAGGAGGCACAATGGCTGTAAATGGAAATGGCATTTGCCTACATCAGAGGCCCTCGGTGATGAACTTCTGAGGGTCTGCAGTGAGAGAGCATAGGATGATGGTGGACGAGCATGGACTCAGGGGCAAGACCCCCCACTTGGAATCCAGCTTTGCCATGTCCCAGCTGTGTCCTTAACACACTATTTAACCTTCCTGTAAAATGGGGGTGATAGTTCCCACTCTGTAAGCTGCCCTGGGGAGCAGATGGGTTATATTAGAGCAGGGTTTCTCAGCCTCGGCACTGTTGACATTTGGGGGCTTGGATACACTTTGTTGTGGGTGGCTGGGGCTGTCCCGTGCACTGTATGCAGCATCCCCAGCTGCAATTGTGACAACCCAAAGCATCTCCAGATGAAGCCAAATGTCTCCTGGGGCCCAAAGTCACCTCTGGTTGAGGACCACTGTTTAAGATGATGAAATTGCTGACTTCATCAATAAAATGTCCCATATCAGCAATTTCTTATGGTTCAACCTAATAATTATAAAGAATTCAGTTAAAACTATAAATTTTATATGCAGATTTCTGTGCTTTATCTGGAGTAAAGGAATCCGGTACTATCATCAGCTCCTCAGAAGAACAGAAACGTTAAGGGTCCCTGGCCTGAGTGCCCCTTTTGCCAGCCAAACAGAATTTGTCGGTTTCATTGTCTGTAAAATGGGGATATAATTTCTACCTCCCAGAGTTCTGGGGAAGATGTTGGGAGAGGAACACGAGAGAGAAAAAATGTCACATCAGTGTCACGAGAATGCCCTCTGCGAGCACGGTTCGCTAAAGCAGCCACGACCCCTTTCACAGCAGCTCCTTTGAATTTCTGTACGTGTGTTGGGATTTGAGAAATGTGGGGACTTGGAAAAGTGTTGTTGGGGGAGTTGGAACAGGAGTGTGACTGGCTGGATGCAAAGAGTTCTCTGGGAAGGTACTACCCATCATGCACCATGGCTCAGAAGAGGGGAACAGGTGGCCTTGTGTGGGTGGAGGGTGCCTGTGTGGGTAGGTTGGTGATTACGACACAGTGACCTGTGAGGAAATGGATTCCCTTAGACCGACAGCCAGCATTTTTCCCAGGCCCTGGTCCTGCTCTCACGACTTTCCTTCTGCCCACAGATGTACCGAGGCTTCACCAAGATGCCCCACGTGCAGTACATCCACACGGAAGCTTCTGAAAGTCTCTGTGGCCTGAAGCTGGAGGTCAACAAGTACCAGTACCTGCTGACAGGTAACACCAACTCTAGTGTTAGGACAATATCTGGGAAATCCAGAAGGATGGGGAAGGAGTAACTGATCCAGCAGTGTCCTGAATTCCTTAGCCCTGTGTCCAGTAACTTCTGAGGAGCTCCCAGGGCTGAGTCCATCTTGCTTGCCCAGCAGTAAGCTTGAGGCCCTGACACAGGCTGGGCTGTAGTCTCAGCTCCACCACTGACCCTGTGGGGGAAATCTCCTGATTTTGCAGTGTTTCAGCTTTACTATAAATAAAAAGGGATTGTAGATACCCATTCCTCTCCATCTTGTGGTCAAGCTACTACATTTACCCTTTAAAGTTTTCCACCTTTAGGGCAGTTAATTTAGTGATGCAGAAAAGAAGAGGGAAACTCACTGAGGGAAGTAAGCAGGACCCTAGTACCTACTCCAGTACTTAATAGATTTGAGACCTTTTTGACAAATGGCTTGACCTCTCCAAGCTTCATTTTCCTCACCTGGCAAAGGAGAGGGGTACAGTCTGTCTTGAAAGGGTTTTGGGGGAGGGTGAAATAAAATCATGGGGTCTGAAAAGTACCCCGCACAGTACTTAGGCTAACGTGGGTTCTCAAAAGGTGTGAATTCTTTCCCTTCTGGCCAGTCTCTGGGCTAAAGCACTCTCCCCTTGTCCTCTGTCCTCCCCTAGGCCGCGTCTACGATGGTAAGGTGTACACAGGGCTGTGCAACTTCGTGGAGAGATGGGACCAGCTCACCCTCTCCCAGCGTAAGGGGCTGAACTATCGGTATCACCTGGGTTGTAACTGCAAGGTGAGCCCTGGGGAGAGCGTGGGGGGCAGGTGCTGGCTCTCAGCCCCAGAGAGCATCCACTCCTCCGGGTCCTTCTGCTGGGAGGGGCACGTGCTTGTGGGGCCTGGGCAGTGGGGTAGGCTGAGCAAAGAGGGTGAGGAATGCTGTTCCCGGCTGGCCAGTGCAGGAGGAGAGGGAAGAATGCCTTTCTGCTGTTCTCTGCCACCTCTGTGCTGCCCACTTAGAAGCTGCCGGAGCATGAGGGCCCTTCAGCGGCCCTGGCCCTCTTGGCTGTTCAAGGCTGTGGCAGGTACAGGGTCCTTACAGCCGGCAGATCCTCCAAGCAGGCCCTAGAGGGGTCACCTTGGCAGGTGATTCATTGGAGGCCCCTGCACCAGGCGGGCAGGCTGGCACAGAACTACTTATGCTGGGGTTTATAGGAGGTCATTCTTCAAGCAGGCGCATCTCCTTGACCCAAGCACCAGGCCAAGGCACGGCCTCCCTGCTGTGGGATGGAGTTGGCCCATTCTTTCAATTAATCCTTACAGCAACCCTGTGCAGTTTAGTTACTATTATCCCCATTTTTCAGATGAGGAAATGGGGGCTCAGAGAGCTTAAGTAACTTGTCTGAGGTCACACAGCTTGCTGATTGGTTTCCAACTCAAGGCAGTTGGACTCCAAAGCTTATGCTTTAAGCTTTCTATTTCCTCCATTCCCTAGAACAGCTGATACTTCCCATCCTTGCCTGTTGCCATTTGAGAGGCAAAAGCCCTCTCAGATATCTAATTCTATCATTTACAGGCTGTGCAACCCAGACAGAGCTCATTACTTAACCTCTCTGAGCCTCTGTTTCCTCATCTGTAAAAGGGAGCTAGAACTGTTAGGAGAATAAAGGGGAAGAAAGCAGAAGGACTCAGCAAAATGGTACACAGTAAATGCTCAATAAACGTTAGCTATTAGTATTTCTATCATCATCCCTAAGGGACTGATGTGGCTGAGCTCCCCCTGCAGGTACCCCACGTTCCGAATCCAGTTCTGGACAGCTTCATGCCTGGGTCTACCACGGGGAGCTCACCTACCCTTGGCTGTTCTCTAATTGCAGATTAAGTCCTGCTACTACCTGCCTTGCTTCGTGACCTCCAAGAATGAGTGTCTCTGGACCGACATGCTCTCCAACTTCGGCTACCCTGGCTACCAGTCCAAACACTACGCCTGCATCCGGCAGAAAGGCGGCTACTGCAGCTGGTACCGGGGATGGGCGTCCCCGGACAAAAGCCTCATCAATGCCACAGACCCCTGAACGCCAGACCCTGCCCTACCTCACCTCCCTCCCTTCCCGCTGAGCTTCCCTCGGACACTAACTCTTCCCAGATGATGATGACAATGAAATTAGTGCCTGTTTTCTTGCAAATTTAGCACTTCGAACACTTAAAGTCTATGCTTGTCATAGGGAGTTTATTTGGAATCATCCTCCTGGCCCACCCTACCCCTTCTTTTTGGTTTTGACATCACCCATTTCCACCGGGGAGTCTTTGGTGACATGCCAGAAAGAATGAGGAGTGTATACTCCTCTTCTTCATGATAATATAATCTATATTTTTTTAGGAAAACAAAAATCGAAAAACTACCCCATTTGGGCATTGTAATACCTACCCCCTCTTTCTTCTTCACTATCTCCCAGACCCCCCCTCCCTCTACCCTTTATCCTCCACCCCAGTACATAAAGGACGCAGACAAGAAAGTTGCTGAAAGGCCAACTGTTTTCAGAATCAGTTAAGGGCAGTGAGCAGATAGACTCAGGACACATAGATGATTTTAACACCGAGGAGATGCTACTGCATGTCCCAGCCAAACTATGTCTGTGTCTGCAGGTGGGAATGAGGGAGGGAAGGAAGAAACTGCAGGAGAGGGTCTGAGATGATGCAGCACACACAGAATTCCTCCAGCCCCGTGGTGCTCGGGTTGCCCAGACGGTGGGCCCAGGGGTGACATCCTTCAGAGTCTGGGGCAAGCAGCCAGGTCAGACTGTTAGAACTTTCTGAGTTGGTGAAGACTTCAACATCTGCCTGAAGTCAGGAGGCAATTTGCCTGCCTTGTACAAACACTCAGGTGAGAAACTGAGAATGATGTCTTTCCCTGCCTCCCATAAGATCTGCTTCTGGAAAACTCTTTGGTAGATTTGGCAGGGAGCTTGTCCTTATGTAAACTGGAGAAATAAACACACCATACACTATCTGCAGATATAGCCAAGTAGATTTGGATAGAGAATACTATTTCCAGTGGTAGTGTTTAGCTCACCTAGGGGGATGTGTTTGTATACACATTTGCATATACCCACATGGGGACATAAGCTAATTTTTACAGGACCCAGAATTCTGTTCAATGCTGTTAAATATGCCAATAGTTTAATCTCCTATTCTGTCATTGTTGCTTGTTGAAGAAAATCATTACATTCCAAGTTGACATTTATTTTTTTTCCTTTTAATTAAAATTTGATTCTGGACACCCTCAGCATCCCTCTTTTCCCCAAAACTGGGGTCATCTGACCTCTGTCCCTCTCCTTTTCTCCTGCTTCCTGTTTGGGGGCCTTCATTTAACTGCCTAACAGGCTTGGCTCAGATGGGAGATGAGTTAGTGGGGGTCAGGGGCCTGGGCAGAGGAAGGAAAGCTGCAGAGCAGCCCACTCCAGTAGACAGCCACCTCTTCTGGTTTGGGGGGACAGCTCGCTCCCTTGCACCCAGCTTGATGAGTGAAGGCCACTTCCCGAGCTCCTTGCCAGGTAGAATTAAAATTAGTGGTCACTGGGGAAGCCTGACTCTGCAAATCAGCCGCAGGGTCTTGGTTGTGTTTTATGAAATAAAACTATAATATAAACTCTCCTATTAAATAAAATTATTTTAAGTTTTAGTGGTCGAAAGTGAGATGCCAAGAGTAGATGACAAATGTATATTTTACTGGGTTTGGGATAATAGGATGGTGACACTCAAATTGATTGCTCTCTGTCTCTTTTTTTAAGATTATGGGTATTTATCCTCTATTAGTATTTGTATCTTCAGTTCATTCCACTTGAGGAAACAGAGCTGCCAACTGAAACAGGAGAAAAAAGAAGCGAGAACACATTGTGGTGTGCCCCTCCCATGCCCACCCCGCAGGCAATGCCCAGGCACCGGGTTTCCGTGGGATCGAGTTCATTGACTTCTCACCTTGTGGTCATGCCATTTGGTAGAGGGAAGATGGGAGACTTGGCCCTCTCTGTGAGGCAGGGTGAGTGGAGGGAGCTGACAGCAGCAGGTCAATGGTTCTTAGTCTGTGAGCCCCAGATGTGGTGTTTTGAGATTTATTTCAACCTCAGATTCTCACAAGACGGGACCCCTGGCCCAACCCACACAAGTGCCCCTCCCTAAACAGACACCAGTGTCTCCTCTCTAAGGTGTCTGGACCAAGGACGGTCCCTCACACAAGGAGGGACTTGGGGTGAGAACTGAACACGAGTCACCTGAACAGAAGACATGACGGAACCACTGTCCCATCTGTCAGGCCCCGGTGAGGGGAACATCAGGTCCTGGGCAAAGAAGGGTCCTTTGCAAAGTGATGTGGTCAGAGGGCGGTTTTTGAGCTTTCTATAAGCTATAGCTTTGTTTTGTTTATTTCACCTGTTCACTTACTGTATAATTTAAAGTCATTTATGTAGTTGAGACACTTCAGTATTTCAATCATATCATGGATGTTTTATTTTGCTAAATCTTGGGTCATGTGTAGGCTGTAATATGTGTACATTGTGTTTAAGAGAAGAAAAAAAGTTAAATCCACATGCCGCCATTTTCCTGAATCAAATTCTACAGTGGAATGGAGGGTAAAATGCTTCTTTTGTGCAGGCAGCTAGACTGGTAAGTAAGGGGACTGGAAGGGAAGTAGCCCCAAGACTCTTCCAGCCTCCTCCCAATAGGAATTCCTATGGTTTCTGGAATAGGAAGGAGGAGGCCACCAAAAAAAAAAAAAAGAAAGAAACTACATCCATGCTTTTGTCCTGTGTCAACTGGCCCTGGGCAACCTGCTGGTCACTGGCCACTCCCATCCTCCCACCCCCACATTCCTTTGCCTACCCAGTTGGGAAGCCAAGATTTCTCCTAAAACTCCAGGGCCAAGAGAGGGGTGATTCCAAGATCTCTTTGCCTCCTCTGGCCATCTCTTCTGCCTCCCAGTCATGGAAGCCCCACACCAGGTTCTCCCCACTGAGGCCAGAGCTCCCATCTGGTCAGGGAAGGTAACTCCAGGAGATTCCTATCCTTCTCCAATAAGTCTTCCTTCCCCTCATGCAGCCCCAGACCTGCATCATGGTGGTCAGGAGAGAACCCAGGGGCCCCATTTTCCACACCATGGTTCTTGAGCAAGGAAAGAAACATGACTTGTTGGAATGGCTCCATCTAGGAGATACGGTGATGCCTGTGAACAGTCCCCTCTCCTGCCCCAGCCCGTCTTCCCCTTCATCTTGGGCGTGACCGTCACCAGTATGGATTACCCCAAGATGGCACTAGATACTAGGGTTATTTTTATTTGGAGAGAAACACTTAAAAATAATCTGATGGCAAAAGTGAAACAAAATGGGGGGAGTGTGGGGGACATGGGTATCAGCAGCTTCTAAATTGGCTCTTTGAAGGTTAGAGGAGGAGAAGAGCTTAGAACAATCCATTAGGGGCTTCTTAGATTCTCCCATGCCCCACCCCCAACCTTTCCCTTTAGCCAGTCTGCTGTCCTGAAACCCAGAAGTGATGGAGAGAAACCAACCAGAGAAAACCCTGTCTGGAAGGAATGTATTTGTTGCTAAATTTTGTAGCACTGTTTACAGTTTTCCTCCATGTTATTTATGAATTTTATATTCCGTGAATGTATATTGTCTTGTAATGTTGCATAATGTTCACTTTTTATAGTGTGTCCTTTATTCTAAACAGTAAAGTGGTTTTATTTCTATCACACACCTGCCGTCTCTTGCCTCGTTGTGTCCTGACCGCTGTCGACGGTTCTGTAGCCGGCAGAGGCCTTGGAAACCTGTCCTGCCTGCCTGTTTCCGGTCTGAGCATAGCCCCCACCCTGATCCCCTTCCCCCTGCCCTCCATGTCCACCTCCACAGCTAGAGCAAAATTCCCTGGGGTGCACCCTGTTCCAGTCCTTTCCTGAGGCAGGAGATATTTCAGGATTCTCCCCAGTTCTTTGGAATCTGGATCTTTATCTAAACACCTACTGATGGCACAGGTGCCCCCAGATGGGGGCCCTGACTTGGCCTTGCCTGTTTTCTTCTTAGGAATCCCAACCTGGTGGAGGTTGGGAGGGGAAGTCTGCAAACAGCAGTCCTTGATGCCAACTGCCTGCCTGAAATTCCTAGTATGGGTTGGTCTGCTTGGGAATGCCAGGAACTCATCAGAACTCACAGCTGGGCCTGTCACCCTCAACAAGCTGGGTTGGCTGCAAACCCCTTGCCCAGCTTTCACCCCACTCTTGACTATATCTCAGGATGTAGATCTTGTCCCTATTTTAAAGCTGTTGCACTTTGAGCATCTGTAACATGCCAGACACTGTGCTTTATACATATTATAACATTAAGTCTCAACAAATTCCACCTTAACCCATGGTTTTCAGGCTCACAGAGGTTAAGTCATTGTCAAGGGAGACATCTAGGAAGGAGGCAGAACTGGGCTTCAAACCAGGCTGGTTTGATGATAAACCCGGAATCTTGTGCGTTGTCATATCAGGCTGCGTTCTGCACATCCACCTTATCCAAACCAGCACACCCAGGTTCTGTAACTCTCACTGGATCAGACTTAAGGGGAAGATAATCAATGGAAAACCTCCCTACCTGGTCAGACTGGTCCCATGCAGAACCAGCAGTCCTCTCAATCAGTGTCTCCAAACAAGTTTGTCCCACTCAGCGGCCTGAGCCTGGGACTCGACGAACAGCCCACGGTCCCAAACTCCGATCACAGGAGACCCTATTAGCTCTCCTCTTCCCTGAGGCTTACATTTCCCACAAGGGCAGGTGTGGGCCACAGCCCTGCATTACTTTGACCAGCTTAAGACCATCAACCACATGACCAGGCCTGCTACAGGCTTTCTTGCAGCCCAGAACAACTCCATCCCAACTGACTCCGACTCTGGATGGATAACTCTCCATCTCATTCCAAAAGACATTAAGTCTCCCACCCAGGCTTCCTCTGATGGAAGGTGCAACCATATACTCCAAGCAAAGCCCAAACCACCTCCCAGTGACAACCTCGGGTGTATCGGAATGTGAAGAGGACACGCAAGGAAACTGTGCTTTGATGATCAGTGCAAATAAAATATTACTGATTTTATTAAAAATGAAGTTAAAACCAGATCTCAGACAGGACTTGAGTGAAATAACCTCCCACCCTGGGAAGATCTTTTACTTTTATTATTAACCTCTGGCTCCCATATCCAGAGTCTAATCTGCCAGCTCAGGTTGTCCCCTGATTTGCTGAAAATTCCCAAGGCCCCAAGGAACGTTGGCCACCTTTATCACTCGCCCTACTTCCTGGAATTTCACCTGGAGGGGTAACTCTTTCCCTAGAAAAGCAGGCATCCCCACCACACATCGCTGCTCTTCCTTAGATCCCAGGTGGTCCAGGAGCAGTCCTGACCCCACCTCTGTCCCCAGGGACTGAGGACACTGACATCAGCATTCATTTCCTTGACACAAAGATACACAGAGTAAAACAGGGGCACTCACCATTGGCTTATGGTTGGGGAAAAACGTTTGCTCCACAAGCGGGAACTTCTCAGGACCCAGGGAATGGAAGATCTTAATGAGTTGAGAGAACTAGGAGGAAAGAGGACAGAACATAGATCAGACGTTGTTACCCAGGATGGCAAAACCTCCCACCCACCCCCAGGCCTCAGGCATCTGGCTGTTCTGAGCAGAGGTCCGGGGCTGTTGCCTGCCTGCAGGATAAAGGCCAGACTCCTTGGTGGAACATTCAGCCTTCCCACCATCTGGACCAATCAACCCCTTTGCTCCTTCTGGGCCCACTGAGTTCAGCTCAACAGCATTTAGTGAGCATTTACTGTATCCTCAGCATTTAGTAATGGCACAACCCTCCAACGTCCCCATTCCCAAAGAATGGACTTCCATTTCTTTTCCATAGTCCCTACACCACTTGGCATCAATAGGAGCTCACTTTGCCCCTGGTGTTGTGCTTTAATGTTGTGGCAATGAGCTGAATGCAGTGGAAGACAGACCATGGGCAGATGATGGAGACACGCATGCCTTGCTGGAGGAAGCATGGGGGTTATCGGACCAGGAAGAGGGCAATATGGGGGTCAGGAGCAGAGGACAGAAGAGGAGGTGGAAGGGTATTCCAGGCATACAGCGAGATTAGTGTGTGTGGAGATCCTTGGTGGCTGCCATGGCTGTGGCCTTGGGTGCAGGGACAGTGAGAGAACAGGTCAGATGGTGAGCCCACAGACCACCTGGAGCCTTAAAGACTGGACCCAGGAACTTGGATCTCACCCAGAAAGTGAAGGGGGATCACTGGTGGACATAAGCAGGAAAAAGCAAGTTAGCTTCTGATCAGGAAGAGCTGCAATTTGTAGTCTATTGTGGCCAATGGTTAGAATGAGGGCCCAAGTCTTAAGCCAGATTGACTTGGGGGTAACTCAATACTGGAACCCCAGACAGAGAGATCAGGGTAACTCGGACATTTTCCGTTTCAGGCCAGGATGGAACTATAAATTCCTGGAGTTTAAACTTTAGGTGCAGGGAACCATGGATTCTACCTAGGAGAGTTTGGGGGTCCTTGGAAATATAGGAAATGATGGGGTGGTCTTCATTTTACAGATAAGCTGAAGTCCAGAGAGGGAGACTAATTCCATGATTAAGAACATGGGTTTTGAAGAGGCCAGCTCTACCACTTACTACCAGCCACATGAGGCCAGCCTCTGTTTCCTCATCTGCAAAATGGAGATCTTAATAATATCTACTCTTCAGAGTACTTCCTAGGATTAAACAAAATATGCAGGTGAAGAGGTCAACACAGCACACTGTTAGTACTATTAAATTTAGTTGTGATCACCAAGGATGACTATATGGAAAAACAAGATGGTTCGGCTAATACTATCTAGGACCCTTTCCAGATAGTGGCACTTGAATCTCAGATGCCATCGGCCAAAAAGCTTAGGGCAGAATGAGAAGGAGACCAGAGCCCTGGAAAGAGTGGGTAAAAGCTATTCACATCTATTAAATTAATTCCTGTATTCATCCAATAAATGTTCAGGGCCAGTCGTGCATAAGGCTTGCTCCAAGTGCTAGGGACAATAACCATTGTCACCATTTATTGAGAACGTACTTTGTGCCAGGCACCATTCTAAGTACTTTACATATATTAACTTATAATCCCACCAAGTAGGTCCTATTTTTATCATGATTTTACAAATAAGGAAACTAGGATCAGAGTGATTAGGCAAGTTGCTCAAGGCTACCACAGCTTGTAAATGGAGGAGATTGGAAGAGGCAGCCTGGCTCCACAGACCATGGTTTTTACCCTGCCCTAGACCACCAGGTGATCCTGCGGTGAGACCCCAGAACAAGACAGACACGATCTCTATGTGGCTTTGCAGAGCTTATATTTTACCCAATCCCCCTCCCAACCTCTGCATTTCCTATTCCCCATCACTGCTTTATTATTCCCCTGAGAAAAATATGACATATTTATATTATTATTTTATATATTATATAATATCATCATACGACACATCATATATTTGACATATTTCTATAAATGGACTGCATGTGTCCCTGCCCACCAGAATGTAAAATCCATGGGGGCAGGGATTTGGGTCTGTTTTGGTCACTGCTATATAACTATGACCTAGAACAGTGCCTGGCACATAGTAGGTGCACAGTAAATATTTATTGTATGCTTGAATTATTTCTAGTAGGGGAGACAGATAATAAACAAATAAATGTTTAAATAAATAGTTCTAAGTAGAGGTAAGTATTGGGGGAGATTAAGCAGGGTAACGGATTGGAAAGTATTTGGGAAGGATGGAGAGTATTATTTTAGGAAAAAAACCTGTCTTTCAGGTAACACTTAAATGGAGACTCAAATCAAACGAATGAATGAAACCAATGAATAAAAGGAGGAGAACTCAAGTTTTGGGGATTGAACAGAGATTGCCTCACATTCTGGTTTTGTCATTCACTAGCTATGTGACCCTGGGCAAATTCTTTAACCTCTCTGAAGCTGAGCTTCCCAAAATCTGTAAAATAGGATGATGCTGCCCATTTCACAAGGTAGCAACATGGTTGCCTGGTACATAGTAAGTGTTCAATAAATGTGCCCCCATTGACTGGAGTAATAGTGATGGGAAGCTGGTAATAATAGTGCCTATTCTTACTACTACTATTATTACAACATAATTATGTTATTATGCAACATTTGTTAGGAAATGATTACAAGCATCGAATCTGGCAAGGGTAATGAGTCAACATAATTGGAAAGAATAGTCTCTCCAACAAGTGGTGCCGGGAAAACTGGATGTCCATATGCGAAAGAATGAAAGTAGACTCCTACCTCACACCACATACAAAAATCAACTCAAAGCGGATCAAAGACCTAAATATAAGAAACAAAACTATAAAACTCCTAAAAGAAAACATAGCAAAACATCTTCAGGACCTTGTGTTAGGCAGTGGATTCTTAGACTTTACACTTACTAAAGTGTGAGCGGCAAAAGAAAAAATAGATAAACAGAATTTCATCAAAGCTAAAAACTTCTTTGCATCCAAAGATTTTATCAAGGAAGTAAAAAGACAACCTACAGAATTTGAGAAAATATTTGGAAACCACTTATCTGATAAGGGTTTAATATCAAGAATGTATAAAGAAATTCTATAACTCAATAGTAAAAAGACAAACAACCCAATTTAAAAATGGGCAAAAGACTTGAATAGACATTTTTCCAAAGAAGATGCACAAATGGTTAAAAAGCACATGAAAAGATACTCAACATCATTAGCCATTAGGGAAATGCAAATCAAAACCACAATGAGATAGCATTTAACACCCATTAGAATGGCTGCTATTAGGGAAAAAAAAAAGGAAAATAACAAGTGTTAGAGAGGACGTAGAGAAATAGGAACACTGGTTTATTGTTGATGGGAATGTAAAACGGTGCAGCCGCTTTGGAAAATAGTTTGATGGTTCCTCAGAAAGCTAAGTATAGAATTACCATATGACCTGGTAATCCCACTAGGTATGTATCCAGAAAAATTGAAAGCAGGGACTCAAACAAATATTTGCACGCTTATGTTCATAGTGGCATTATTCACAATTGCCCAAGTGTCCATCAACAGATAAATGGATAAGCAAAATATGGTATATATACACACAATGGAATATTATTCAGCCATAAAAAGGAATGACATTCTGATACATGTGACAACATAGATGAACCTTGAAGACAGGTTTTTATGTGAAATCAGCTAGACACAAAAGGGAAAATATTGTATGATCTCATTGATACACAATTATTAGAATAAGCAAATTCATAAAGCCGGAAGTTAGAATGCAGGTTTCTAGGGGCTGGAGTGGGGATTAGGAATGGGGAGTTAATGCTTAATGGTGCAGAATTTCTGTTTGGGGTGATAGAAAAGTTTTGGTGATGGATGGTAATGGTGATGGATGGTAGCAAAACATTGTGAATGTAATTAATAGCACTGAATATATATTTGAGTGTAGTTGAAAGGAAGAATTTTAAGTTGTATATATGTTCCTAGAATAAAAAAAATAAAGGAAAATAAAAAGTATTGCGGAAGTGGAGAAATTGGAATCCTCATGCATTGTTGGTGGGAATGTCAAATGGTGCAGCCACTGTGGAAGATGGTTTGGTTCCTCAAAAAATTAAACAGAATTACCATATGACCCAGCAATTCCACTGCTAGGTATATACCCAAGAGAACTGAAAACATATGTCCACGCAAAAGCTTGTCGACAAAGGTTCATAGAAGCATTATTCATAATAGCCAATAAGTGGAAGGAACCCAAGTGTCTATCAAGAGATGAATGGGACATTCATACGATGGAATATTATTCAGCCATCAAGAAGAATGAAGTGCTGATACTTGCTACAACATGTGGGGACCTCAAAAACATTAGGCTGAGTGAAAAAAGCCAGGCACAAAAAGCCACCTACTGTATGGTTCTATTTATATGAAATGTCCAGCACAGGCTAATCCATAGAGACATGATATAGACTAGTGGTTGCCAGGGGCTATGGGGAGGGAGGAGAGATGCTAATGGGGTACAGGGTTTCCATCTGGGGTGATGAAAAAATGTCCTGGTATTAGATAGAGGTGGTCATTGTACAATATTGCAAACATATTAAAACCACTGAATTACACACTTTGAAATGGTTATAATGGCGAACTTTATGTGAATTTTATTTCAGTAAAATAAATTTTTTAAAAAGAAAAAAACAAAACAAAACAAAGTATAGAGTCTGGGATCTAAGTTGCTTATACAGTTGCTTAACAAGTCTCTTCTGTGCCGGGGAAGGGGCCCGTTTGAGGCCTGGGAGGCCACCCACTGCCTTGCAGGCCCCAACGAGTCAGCCTGGAGCGTCACCTACCACCCAGGGCTTGCTGCAGAAGTTGTAGACGGAGTAGAGGGAGTTGACAGCGGGCAGCCCTCCGTACTGGAGGCCGATGACCAGGCTGCGGTAGTCTTCGCCCAGGGCCATGCTGTGAGCATGCTGGCGCACCAGGATGAAGTCGGGCTTGAAGGATCTGCCAAGAGAGGGGGGACAGCAGTGTTACTCACTGCACCGGCATATGGGGGAGACACGCCACTGGTGCACTGCTGGGACAGCACTGACCCGCCGTGCCCACGGCCTGTGGGCAGCTCTGGGTTCAGCACGGAGAGGGGTGGGAGTTGTGGAGGAGAAGGTCCAGAGGCAAACATACAGCACTCGGTTACAAAGTAAAAGGACTGAAAACACCTTCCAGCTCCCTGTTTGTTTTTTGTGTGCTATTTGCTAAGTCTTCTGCATTGAACGTGAATTTCATTTGCAATACAGAAAATGTTTCAAATAACTCAGAGAATTCACTGAGATCTTCCTAGTTACTGGGCACTACACTGAATGCAGGGTTTATCTGATTTAAATCTCACAACTGCCCTCCAATTTACAAATGAGAGCACTAAGGCTCAGAAAGATTAAGTCACTTGCTCACAGTCATGCTGCAGATAAGTGGCGAGGCCAGGTCTGCGTAACGACACGGTGGGTTCTCCACCGTTGTGCCACCAGGCCTCGCTCCTGAATATTTCCAGTGTGTTCCTTCCCGTTCAAGCAGCAACCTCCAGAAAGCAGGAGTACACTGGGATGGCCAAGAACATGCCAGGATCTTGGCTAAGCCCTTCTGGAGATACGATCCTGAATCATGCTCACAAACAAACCTGGTGAGGTCAGGACTTTCTCCCCATTTCATAGATGGAGACACCTACAGCTCAGAGAAGTTACGAACTTCCCCAAATCACAAAGCTGGAAAGCAGGAAGAGTCACACTGGGACTCAGGTCCTCTGGCTCCAAATCATAGGCTTTATACTCCATCTCACAACTCTAGATGGATTCGCACACTGCAAATCTTTTATCACCATTGCCAGGGCTTAAACTCTTTCTGGATTCCCCAGATGAGAAAACCAGCCTTGTGGCAGACATGAGGTTTTCACCCAAAATTATATGATTGATCCATTGGGCTCTTCCAAAGTCAGAAACTTGGCTTCAAATAAATTATGTCTCTTTAAAATAATTCAAATATATATTAAGATTGCTCTCAAAGGGAAAGGATTTGCTCTCACTGAAGACAGAAGCAAAAACTGTGCTGCAGATGCAGACATTTCCCAAATCACTCTGAGCTTGGGCCTCCTTGTACATGACCCTGCCTAGTGCCATGAGATCAAGGGCGTAATAAATACATGTTGAAGGAAGGAATGATGTGTATGAACATTTGCATCCTCATCCCCAAGGGAAATGGCCATTCTCCCAGGCTAAGTTGCAACCCATCCCAAGGGGGACCACTGGACGGTGACCTTCTCTTTGTGTATGACTGACAGTGTGCTTGTGGAACTGGTCAATCCGTCACACCGTGGTTAGGATTAGGGGTAGAATCTTGGGATTATTAAACCTATGTCCTTGTTGCATTCCTAGAGATGAACCAGCCCAAGCTCAGTGTAGTTTACAGATGGGAAAACCAAGGCCTATAGAAAAGCAGTGGTGTATCCAAGGTCACCCAGAAAAATCATGGCAGAGCTGAAGTTTGCACCCAGGCCTCTCCTCTCTCTTTACTTCCATTGCATTCTGTGCCGCACTTCAACTGCTAGTTCCAGCAACAGATACAGAAGGAAATAAGGTGTGTACTGTCTCTGACAGTAATCTGATGATAAGGGAGCACTAACATAAATATAATCATTTTCTGGTTTCCTCTGATTTAAAAAGTAATACATGTTCATCACGTAAAAAGAAAGCAAATGGAAAGCACAAAGAAGCAAACAAAATTACCCACACTTCTACAACTCAGAGAAAATCCCTATTAGCTTTTCTATGTTTTTCCTTATATGTACATCATGACCCAGTTATCTATTTTTAATGTATATAATGTGTATTCATACTCATAATTGATTTTATATTCTATTACTTATGACTTTTGATGTTTTCCATACAATATTATATTGTGAGCATTTCTTCAATCATTAAAATATCTAAAAAAATATAATTTCTAAATGTCACATAAAAGTCCAGTGAATGGATATACCATAATTAATTCAACCAATCTACTATTGATCGATAGGATATTTCCAATATTTTGCACATATAATTCTTTACTCACAAATCAGTACCTTCATTTTTAACTAATTCCTTAAGATAGATACCAAGAAATTGGTATCTATTGATTACAGGGTCAAGGGCCATGAACTTCGTTTTAAGGGACTCAGCAATCACTGCCAGAAGCTCACGCAGAAAGGCAGTCCTCATTTTCACAGCAGCTTCTGTGTATGAGTGCCCACTGCACTACAGCTTCGCCAGCACTGAGTTTTTAAAAAACGTATTTTTCAATTTGATAAGCAGCCCTCCCATCCCCCAAAAAGGTACCCTGTATCACACTGTTGTTTTAGCATTTCTTAAATGCCAGTGACCTTCCTTGAACACTGTTTATTAACAATTTGCATTTAGTTTTCTGTAGAAGTCTGCTCCCATCTCTTCCTGTTTTTAAAAATGGGGCTGTTTCCTTATTTACGTGAGCTCTGTTTATTAAGGATGCTGTCCTTTTGTCTGTCATATTTGTGGAAATGTTTTTATCAGTTGCTTGCTTGCCTTTGATTTTTATGGTGGTATGTGCTTTAAAAAATCATAAACACATTTTCAATTCACTCATGGACAAATACATGTCTTTCTCCTTTGGTTCCTCTCACTGCCTTGATGCTCAGAGTCCTCTGGGGCTGGGATTCTTAATAACGAAACACCCACTCCTCCTGGCAGTGTGGTTTCAGGCACAGTGAACGGTGGCAGCGCATTTGGGGTCTGGCTAGGGATGACTTCTGCCTGCTCCAGGAGGGGATAACTAAAGGGCTCGTGCTGTCTGGCCTCCTAGTTTTGTGTTGTCTGTGGAGAACGTGTAAGAGGGACACAGGCAGGAAAAAAATAAATCTGTCTAGAAAAAGAGGATGCCCTCCCAAGGCCACCTCCAAGAGATGTATCCCACGGCCTGTCTTGGGAAGCTCCAACTCCAGTCCCAGACATCGTGGTGCTCCCCCTCCAGGGCAAGGAACAGTTCCTCAAAAATTCTTCCTGATGCTTTCACCTCTTCTCTCTGTAAGGATTTGGAAATCTGTAGAGATTCTAAGGATTCTAAGAGGTTCTTAGGAGATTCTAAGATTCTAGATTCTAAGATTCTAAGATTTGTAGGAGATTCTAAGAGATTCGTGGGAGATTCTAAGCTCCTTCCTATGGCTACAAGATCCCACCTGGGGTGGCTGCTGCCTTCCCTCTCTGCCTTCACTTTATACCTTCCTTCTTCTCCCTCACCTCCACTCCAGCCACAATGGCCACCTTCCATTCCTCTAACTCCTCTGCCTGGAGCTGTTCTTCCAAAATGTGCATGTGACTCACTCTCTTTTCTCATTCTTCAGCCCAAAGACACCTTTCCTGCCCCAACCATTGCATTGCCCTGTTTTATTTTCTTCTCAGCTATGGTCACAATTTTATTTCTCCTGTTTATTTGTTCAGTTGCTTATTGTCTGTATCTCCCTTTAAAGATGTCAGCTCAATGAGGACAGGGACCTTCCTGTCTTGGTTAAAATTGTCCTTTGCCTTGTTTTCAAATGAATGAGTTAATGAAGGTATGTATAAGGGAATAAATAAATGAACAAGCATGAATGGAGTGGACACTGGAAAGGGGACGAGACTTCTTACCTTGTGGCTCTAGAGAGGAGAACTAGGACAGATGGCCAAAGTACCAGAAGCTAGTGTTGGTCCCAAGTGACGATGGGATGCCTTGCAAGGTAAAAGGTGTATATTCCTAGAGATATGTTAACATGACCAAGAAGGTTAACCCCAGGGGATTCAAGTTGGACCCATGACCTCTTCAGATTCTCAAGTCACTATGTGATAAATAAACACCTTTCATGTTTAATGTGCCAGGACATACAAGGCACATGTTATAATTTGAAGGCAGAAAGCTGCCATTCACTGCTATACAGAACACACAGGGACCTTCTGGCAGGCTGTGGTATGAGAAATTTGCAAGAGATACAGAAAATTAGTGATTTGGTGTGGTTGTTTGAAACTGTTATATACCCCAGAAAAGGCCATGTTCTTTTAATCATTCCTGTGGGTGCAGATCTGTTGTAGTTGGGACCTTTTGGTTAGTTTATTTCAATTGAGATCCTTTTACTGGAGTCCTTTATGAGAGGGTAAAGGACAGAAAAAGCCCAGGGAACTCAGAGGAGCCCCAGAGATGCTGAGAGACAAGGGCACACCCACAGAAGCTGAGAGAAGAAGCCACTGAAGCCAGAAGCTGAAAGCAACAAAACCCAGGAGAGAGGAACCAGCAGACGCTGGCCATGTGCCTCCCCATGTGACAGAGGTGACCCAGATGCCAGCAGCCTTTCTTCAGAGAAGGTATCGCCTCATTGATTCTTAATTTGGACACTTTCATGGCCTTAGAACTGTAAAATCGTATGCTAATAAATCCCCATTGTAAAAGCTAATCCATTTGTGGTATATTGCATTTCAGCAGCTTTAGCAAATTGAAACATTTGGGCTGGACAACCTGTGGTGTGGAGTTCCCTCCTTCTTACCCAGGACCCCAGGTTCTGTCTCCAGCCAGGAAACCACCAAGTCCTGCATGTAAAACCTTATATCTAGGGATGTGGCCACCAACAGTTATTTGGCCCTGATGGTGGGCCAAACAAGTACCCTGGTTGAGGCTTGAGACCTCAAGAGGATTGAGACATGATTGGTGCTTTCATGAAACTCATTCCCTGAGAGCTGTTGAGTGTAGTTCAGGGCCTAGCACATAGTAGATGTGCACCAAGGATAGGCTAAATGAGCAAATGAAAAAGTGAGTGAATGAAACAATAGAGGCAAGTACAAAGTAGTAAGGTGGACCAAAGAAAAGTGCATTTAAGTATCCCTGGGGGTAGATAGGGGTGAACATGCACCAGGCTTGAGTCTTGAAGAAAAAATAGGAGTTTGTCATCTGGGCAGGGTTTTGAGACATTCCAGGTGGAGGTAACGGCACCTACAAGCAAATGGATGGGCCCTCTTGGCAGGGGTATAATGGGCTATGCTGGGTTCTTTTTTTTTATCTGCTGAGTAGACTCCTTTTTTGGGGGGTGGGGGATGGAAACAGAGCCCATGATAAAAATCCTCTCCAATCAGAGAGCACATTTCCCTGAAGAGTAATTGGTCCAAGGCATGTAAAATGGGCCCATCAGAGTCCTTGGGGATTTGGAATACGAGCACTGGAGAGAGCAGTGGCTAGCTAAGATAAAGCGATAAAAGCGGGGGCTGATGGAGGCCTCTGCCCAGCCACAGGGAGGAAACCTGTCTGCAGTAGAAGCGCCAGTTGCGAATAGAGGATATGAGAGGATAAAGAAGGGCGACAAAAGCCCTGTCAGTATCATTTGGGCCCCTGGATTCTGCAGAGCCTGATATCAGAGCCATCTTAATCTTCTGAAGTAAATCAGCTATTAAGATCTCTTTTTGGTTTAAGCTGGTTTGAATTGGGTCTGTCACTTGCCCACACTATTGCTCTGATGATAAGGGGGAGAGGAGTCAAGTTTACAATTGGTTACACAGCTGGAGTATAAGTTATTATGAAGGGGCAGCAAAAGCTGAGCTTGATAGAGAAAATTCCAACAAGGCCCATGAGCCCCTTCCTGCCTCCCGTCTGTCTCCGCAGTCCCACTGGGCCAAAGCCTCGTGTCTTTCATGCCAGAGCAAGAAGTTCTCCTTTACCCACATACGTCGGTACTTCCTGGTACAGCTGGAGGCTGTGCCTGGGTTTTCTTGTTACTTGGACTTAATGTGAGGTCTATTATTTGGGTTTCTGACCTGGTCTTTCTCAGAAGTGGCTGTCAGTGCTCAAGGAGAAATCAAGAATGACATCTAATTAAATAGTAAAGGTGGGGGATGACTGGATGCTGCAGGCAGCGTCGAGGCAGGGGGCAAAGGCTGAGTGACCATCAGCCATCTGAGAAGGGAAACAGTTCCCTCAAATATTTAGGATAGACCTTGGCTGGGCTTTGCCTGAGACCCATGTTCATGAGGAGAAGTTTCATTATTCTCAGCCTCCTGACAGCTATTTCATAACTGTTCCCCGATTAGGAATTATGGGAGAGCCAAGTTGACAAAGGGTGGCAATCATAGTAGTTTCAGTCATACGCTGACCCACCACATCCAGATCTGATCCCAGCTGTGCCTCGGAAGGTTCCAGACTTCCTGACATCCATGTCTCCCAGCAGAGGGACTGCAGGTTTTCTCTTCACTGTCTCCACCATCTTTTGCCCACTCCCTACCTCACCCCACCCCCGCCCCCAATCTCTGGAAATTCAACCTCAGGCAACAAATCTGGAGGATGGGGAAGGGGACCAAAGGAACTGAGCAAACCAGCCCACATAAAGGTGTCATGAGGAAAAGGGGCAGAGGGATCAAAACATCCAATGGTCTCCACGTTCCTGAAGGCTTATGGTACCACCATCCTGTTTGAGGTGAGAACCAGAGGAAATGCTCGCAGGCTGCAGATGGAGGGGTCTGAACGGGCCACATGGAAGGACTTTGGGAATTAGCGATGCTTCCCGTTGGCCCGAGGACTGCAAGAAATGAGTCCAGGCCAAAGAGAAACTAGGTGGCAGCCAACCAAGAATCTGGCCAAGAGAGGATAACAGGATGCTCCAGCGAGGCTTGAGGGGCCAGCTGCAGGGGCCTGATGACGGTGGGGAGGGGACCCAGCCCTCTGGTGCATCCCAAGGCTCTCTTTGTAAACGATTAGGAGGGTTAATAAAACGCAGATGTGAGTCGCTGGAGGAAGTGGGCTTCCTCATCTCCCGTCTCCTCGTCAGAATCTCAGCCTCTTCATCCTGGTCTCTTCCTTTCACCTCAGAGAAAGAGCCCTCGCGGCTCTGCCCTTGCTCCGTCCTCCTCCCCCGCATCCCGGGGATCCCGTACCACCCACCATGTCCTCTTTCTAGCAGCTTCCAGGTCTTTCCGGCTCCCTTTGTTCTGATCTATAAACACCCACAGCCATACTCTCGACTTCCCCAAACAGTCCCCACAGTAAGAAAACCTTCACTTCAAGGTTGAAAACAAACTGACAGTTAAGTCATGTTCACATTTACATAAAAGAACAAATACATCACAAATCAATAAACGCAGAGAGATGTGTCTGGAAGGGTGTTCACCAAATTGTGAACCTGCTTATCTCTGAAGGGTGGGATGGGAGTTGAGGATTGCTACATTCTTCTTCTTACTGTTTGGTACTATCTTCATTTTAAAACAAAACAAGTCAAAACATGAGCACAGAGTGCTTTTATAATCAGGAAAAAACAAAGGGGTTATTTTCATTTTGGAAAAAAATGATAAATGTAACAATGATGTGACATCATGGAAAATGCTTATAGTACAATTTTTCCTGACACAGACCAATAGAAAAAGCACCTACATTATACTAACACACTGTAAAAATGATGAGTCTAGGGAAGGGAGATGGAAAACAGATAATTTATTAACATGGTGAGGTTGTAGGTGATTTTTTTTCTTTTGAAAATTTCCACTTTGGCTATAATGGGATTTGGCCATTATCAAAAATTTAGCTTCGGGGGGTTGCGGAAAGAGGGGGAAACGAGACCCTTCCATTTGGCCTTGCAGCCATAACTAGCTATTTCCCTACCTCTTTCCACTGCCAGGCCTGTTGGTTAAGATAGTTTATGTCTGCTAGCCCCAACCCCTGCATACCCATCTGCGCAGTCCTCTGCAACTGGCTTCCAGCCACCTTCTCCACCCCAGTGAGGCCATACTGAGGTCACCCTAAATGCAAGACCCCCAGATGAAATGGCCTTTGCTATGTCTTCATTTTCCCAATTTCCAATAATAGCTATTGTATGATGAGGCTCCATTCCAAGCCCTCCACATATCTTCACTCATCTAAGCCTCCCAACAATCCTATGAAGCAGCTATTATCTTCATCTCCATTTTCCAGATAAAGAAACTAAGGCCCAGAGCAGTTAAGGAACTTGCCAACATCACACAGTTGCCGATGGTGGAACCAGGAGTCAAACCCGACAGTCTTTAGAGCAGAGTTTCTCAACCTTGGCTCTACCGACACCTTCGGCCAGAAATTCCTTGTTGTGGGGGGGCTGTCCTGTGCACTGTAGGATGTTAGGAGCATCCCTGGCCTCTACCCACAAGATGCCAGGAGCACCGCCCCCACCTCCAACCCCTGCGGTTGTGACAACCAAAATGTCTTAAAGGCTGCCAAATGTGCCGTGTGTGTGTGTGTGTGTGTGTGTGTGTGTGTGTGTGTGTGTCACCTCTCCGGGGTAGAGAATCCCTGCTCTAGAGCTGCTCTTCTCCCCAGTGGGGGCATCTCTGTAGCATGATCAGCCTCTCCCCTAATCCTTTCCTCCCCTTTCTTGGAGACACCCGCTTCCCTCTTTCCCAACTGCTTCCTGCCGGTCCCTTCACTTCGTCGTCTTCTGTCTTACTGTGGCTCTCATTCAAAGTCCAGAACTTGCTTCTTGGCCCCATGGAATCATCTCTATTTCAGGGGCTCCACCCCACCACTGCCCGCCACCTTGTCCTCACAGGGAAGAATGAAAATGACTGTATACAGAGCACTTCTCTGCACCACATTATTTTTAGGCTTTTAAATATATTATCTTTAATCTTCCCTATGCTGATCTTGTCAGGTACATAACATTAATAGCCTTATTTTTCAAGAAACTGAGGCATGGAAAGGTTAAGTACAGTGAGAACAAGGTGGGTATATTAGTTAGGGTTCTCTAGGGAAACAGAATCAACAAGCGATATCTATAAATATAAGATTTATAAGTGTCTCATGCAACTGTGGGTATGCAAGGGTTCAAATTCCTTAGGGCAGGCAGCAGACTGGCAACTCCGATGAATGTGATCGATGAACTCCTCAGGCAACAAACTGGCAACTTGATGAACTACTTAGGAAACGCTTCACTGGTCAGCTGAAGCAGAAGTGAAGGTCCTCTATCTGTCTTGCTTAAAAGTCTTCAACTGATTGGATTAAATCCAGCTGATCTCATTCTCTCATTGTGGAAGACACGCCCTACGTTGACATAATCAGTCACAGCTACGGCCAATTGACTGATGATTTAATAAACCAGCCTGTTGGTTTATTAACCAGCCACAAATGTCCTCGCAGCAACAGTTAGGCCAGTGCTTGCTTGACCATCACCTGGCCAAGTTGACACATAACCTAACCAACACAGTGGGCTTGAGACTTGAGGTCGGGTCTACTGAGCTTCAAAGAAGATGTGTGCAACTACTGTGCTGTCAGCACCTTCCACCAACCTGAAGTTCTCACAGTCACCTCGAGGTCACCGTGCCTCCCCTAGAATGGATCTCCTGACTTCTGTTCAAGGGACCACCACATTCCCAGGGACTCAGGATCTGTCATTTGTGGCTGGTTAATAAACCAGAAGGCTGGTTTATTAAATCATCAGTCAATTGGCTGCAGCTGTGACTGATGATGCCAATGAAGGGCGTGTCTTCCACAATGAGACCCAGGACCCAGGATCTGTCATCCCCAAATCATCTGCAATTCTTCTCTCTCACCCCAACTATATAGAGAGTCACCAAAGCTGCTGGATCTTCTCTCCAAAAGTTCTGGGATTTGCCCCAATACTTCCTGCTCCGTGAGCTTGCTGTGGTTTTACCTCCCATTGCCTCATGCCTAGGAAACCGTAACAGACTCTTAGCTCTTAACCCCCAGGCCAGAAATTCCTCATCTTATTATGTAACTTTGTACATAATGGGGGAAAATGAAAGAAAGACCAAGGGAACTGAATATTTCCCCAAAACGTCAGAGTCCAGTAGGAATTAAGAATAGTCCTCTGTGTTTAATATGGAAAGAAAGTGAGTCAGGGATGTCCTTGTCCAGCTGCTTGTTCCTACTTGCCTTTCAAGATCATTCGCATTGAAACTGCCCCTATAGAATGGGATGATGATATTCTCTGCTTGGGATGTTTAAAGTTAACTCATATGTACACACACACGCACGTACACACACACACTCTGAAAAAGTAGAGCTGTCTGAGTCACTAGGGTTGGTGCATGCTTTCATGAGTCCTTCCGCAAGGCCCTAGCAGATGTTAAGCACATAGAGGGTGCTCGGGAGAGCGGTACGGAAACGAAACACGCTCAGGCTTCACATCTCAAGGGCCCAGCCCCTCTAAACGCTCAGGCTTTATGACTCAAGGTCCCGGCTCCTCTAAAGTCAACACTTAAACAAATGACAGGAAAAAAGGCCCAGAAGATGCCAAAATAGCACAGAGAGCAGTGGGAAATGCAAGACTTGACTAGTCCCAGCTCTGCCCTTGACTGCTGGAAGTCTGTGACTCACTTCTGCTCTCTGGGCCTCAGTTTCCTCTTTGGTAGAAGGAGAGTTGGGCCTGATGACCTCCCAGGACCCCTCCTGGAACGACTTCCTCCAATTCTGGAACTGTGGGCCATGGCTCTCAACTACCACCTCTCCGCCACATCTGAATGTCCTTATCACATTGTCAAATAATAATTGATAAGAACAAAGATTTCTGACTATTGGATTCTTGCAAGAGCCGGGACCTGTGTAAGGAGCTTCTAAAGCATTATCTTGTGGAATCCTCACACAAAACTCTTGTGAAGCAGGTATGTAGTTAGTCTGGGTGAAGCATGTGACTTATGGAGGGAGTGCTGTCAGGGAATCAGGACAAGGAAGGGGAAGGAGTCAAGTGAGGATGCAGCCCTAAGGGGAGGATGCAGTCTTAAGTACAGTCTAGGCTTAGCCTGATCCACAGGGGGCTGCTGGAGTGTAAAAAGCATCACAGAGTTGTCCCACCTTCAGGAAAGAAAGCTGAGCTTTTGAATCTCCCATATGGGTCAGTTACTGACTCCCCTGATAGAAGGGGGTGTGGGGTGGCAGAGGGAGTTCAGCTTCTCAGCTGTGTCAGGGATGCAGTTACCATCAGCCAGAGGTAAGTCTCTGCATAAGGGCCTCAGGCCTGGCCATTGCCAAGGCTTTCACAGCTGCCAGGGCACGGGTGTACCAGCTGGCAAAGAGAAGCTGCACAGAGAACCAACAGCATCTACACCCCAGCATTAGAAGCCCATTTTGCAGATGAGGAAACTGAGGCCCAGAGTGGATAAGTAGGCTCCCATGGTCACAGACCCTAATACTACCGAGTACAGACACGATGAGGTTTGAGTCACATCTCCCACAAACTGTCCCCATGTCCACAGTGCCCCTGCTGCCTCAGCTCCCAGCACGGGGGCCATGCCTGGTGGGGGGCTGAGATGCGCTGGGACGGCTGTTTGGGAGCTGGCGAGCGGACGGCCTTGGGGTGGCACATCTCTGAGGGGTGGATGGGTTAGCCTTCAACCCACGCGGCTGCCGGGGCGGCCCCACTCCCCAACAGCTGCCTGAGCCTCAAGGGCTGTCAGCGGCCTGCTGGGCCCTGGGCCGGGCCTCCTGCCAGCGGCCACACTCGCTGGGCGGGAACGTTATTCATCAGGGAGATAAGGCAGCTGATGAGCGATGAGCGGTGGGCCTCGGAGCAGCTGCTCCTCGGTGGCGGGAACGGATGCCGGAAGAGAGAGAAGGGGAACAGAGCGGGAGGGAAGCCCATTTTGAGATAAAAAATGATGGTGCTGCAGGGTGGGAGAGACAGGAGAGCACGTTTCAAACCAAGGCCTGGCGTGAGGATATGCTTATGCCCGAGGCCTTCACCAGAAATACAAGTGCCTGAGGAGCCACCCGTGTGCTTCCGTCAGGTGAAGTCAGGGCCTCGCTCATCAGCTCACTCGAAGAGAAACAGCTACCTCAGGTGCGGGGCTGAGTCATGGTTCCCAGAAAGAAGCCCCCAGGCCAGTGCCTCAGTGGGTCCCTGAGATGCTAACTGCTCCTGGACGGGCTGAGGCCCTAAATCCCTCGTTTCCTGCCCCAGGGCCCTCAGGTGGCAGTGATTTCAAGACGGCTAGGCCCCCTTCCTGCAGTTCCTCTCCCTCCAAGCCAGCCCACACAGGATGGAATTTTCCAGGGTGGGGGGGCAAGAGTGGATGAGGTTCCTTTCTTTTTCTCTCTCTTTTTATTTTCTTTTTTCTGAAGGGAGCCGTTAAAAGGGATCCTGAAGGTTCCTGGGAGAGAGAGGAGGCGTGGGTGGGATGGTCTTTGAAGGGAGGTGAGTATGTGGACACACTTCGGCCACCCCTCCAGCCCCCCCCCAGGGCCGCTGACCACCTGCCCTTCTGGTCACCCCAGACGGTTTCCTCAGAAGCCCGGACCCCTGCCCGGTGCCAGCTTTCCCCTGCCTGCAGCAGCCTTTCCCGCTCCGACTGCTCAGTAGGGGGACGAGGATAGAGGGGCCGTTCAGTGTATCTATGACATTATATTTCTTTTTATTAAAAATATCTTTTAAAAGTAGCAAAACGTTACGATTTGACAAGCTGCATCACAAGCCCATGGTTCACAATAGTTCGTGTTCATCGAGCACTTTGCATGTGCTCAGTGCTTTGGGTTTCTTAAGAGCTTTACCTCAGTTGATCCTGACAGGAACCCTTTGAGACAGGTGCTTTGCTTATATTTTTAAAAAATAAAACAAAGGCACAGAGAGATTAAGTAGCCTCTCCAAGGCCACACTGAAGAGCCGGGCTGTCTTGCTTCAGAGCAGGAGCTCTTAACCTGGGAATGAGGGTGTTTCTTACATTATTCTCTATGCTTTTCCTGTGCTTGAAATAGAACAGAATAGTTTTCATTTTTAAAGATCTGAAGTAAACATGGCAAAATGTTAATGTTTGTTAAGTTGCTGTGATCAACTATATATGTTTAAAATTATTTCAAACTTTATATATATATATTCGTATATATATGAATACTTGAAAAGAAAAAGAAAAGAGTCTCAGTGTAGATATCACTTCCTGCAGGAAGCCTTCTCGGGCCCCTCAAGCCCCCTCCTCTAAACTCTCTTCTCCATCACATCCCTTTTACCACTTTTAGCTGCTGACTGCCTTCCAGTTTCCCCCTCTAGGGTGTGAAATCCACCAGGGAAGGGGTGATGTTGGATTCGAATCTGTATTTCCTGGGCCTGGCCTATTGCATGGACTATAGATGCTCAGTAGAATTGTTAAACTGAACAGAGCTACTCACGGGTGAGGACTGGGTAGCTGATGTGAAGAAAGAAAGGCCTGTGAGGGTGGAGGAAGGACATGTGGGCTGGCCCTCCCTGTCCAGAGACATATGGCACTCATTTTTAGAACTATCATCAGAGTTTCCAGCATGAATGCTTCCAGGTGAATCTTGCACTGTGGATGGGAACTTCTTAGGACAGAATCTTGGCTGCTCCCAGCAAAATTCGCCTGCCCATCAAAGAAGAGGGGATGGAGCCGCTTCTGAGGAAGCCAGTTGGGTTTCACCCATTGTGTTTCCCACTAGGACTCTTGGTTGGTTTGGCAGTTGCCAGAACAACTGCCTGCAATTTGGTTTCTTCATTCTAGTTTAGTGACCCTCAACCTTGGCTGCACATTGGAAATAGCTGTGGAGCTCTGAAATACAGTCAAAGTCTCCCCTTTCCCCCAATATTCTGATGTAATTGGCCTGAGGTGGCAACCTGGGCAGGGAGATTTTAAAAATCTCTTCCAATGACGGTAATGTGAGGTCAAGGCTGAGAACTGCTGTTCAATGGTCTTTGCAAAAAAAGACAGCTGCCCGGTGAACTGGGGCAACTTCCTCGTTTGAGACATATTTACTGAGCATCTGTTATGTGAAAGGATTGAGGAACAAAGGAAGGAGTTTGAGATTATGGAGTAGCTAAATTGAGGGAAGGAGTCATGTAGCAGCTGGTCTTGGTGTACACAGATCAAACAGCCAGCCTGGAAATGGTAGATTCTTGGTACTTTTGGAGCACAAGCCAGAGATCATTAATTGAGCGTAAGATAATTTACTGCTGAGTCTATAGTGGTAGAAAGCAAGGAAGTAATGATAAATAAATGCTTAGGGATGTTTCTCCAAGGTTCAGCAGGGTGTGGATTTACTCTTCCCCTGCTGGGTGAGACTTCATATAGTCATGCGAGCCAAGGAGCATGTCAAACATGCAGTGATGATATAAAACCAGATGGCTAAACCTAAGCATTTAAATAGAGAAAATACATGATCTGCTATCTCCTAAGCGTTTACTCTAAACCAGTGTTCCTTAAATTCCAGTGTGCATCAGAATCACCTGGAGGGTTATTTATAGAGAGATAGCTAGGTTCACTCCCAGAGTTTCTGATTCAGCAGGTCTGAGGTGGGGCCCAAGAGTTTGCATTTCTAACAGGTGATGTGGACCACACTTTGAAAACCACTGGTTAAGTCAACCAATGGCTGAGCACGCATGAGCTCATTTAATCCTTGCAATGACCCTATAGTCTGGCAGAACCAGAGGCCGATTAGTGGAGTGGTTAGAGCATGAACTTCAGACAGACTGCACGTGTTGGAACCCTGGTTCTGCAATTTACCAACTGTGTGATCCAAGGAGAGTTAGTTAACTTTCCGGTGCCTCAGTTTACCCATCTGTAAAAAACAGGATGGTAACAATAACACCCAGCTCATAGTGTTGCTACAAGGACTGAATGAATCAATGCAGATAAAGTGTTGAGAGAAGTGCCTGGCACACAGTAAGCCCTTGATCAACTGTTAGCTATTTATCATAAATATTTATGCTGACAGGTAGAGGGCAATTCTGTAGGGCAGGTACCTTAGGATCTCTAGTTTTCAAGGAAGGAAGATGAGGCTTAGAGAGGCTTAGTAACTTGCCTGGAGTCAAGCTAACAGAAGGAAAGGGGTTGAATGAATTATATGGAGTATTTGGTACCTGCTGTCTGACTTAGAGAACAGTAACCTGTATAAGGTATTGCCATCCCTATACTATAATTTGTACAGAAAAGCAAACTGAGGCACAGAGAATCTAAGCAACTTGCTCAAGCAGAAAGAGCTGGTAAGTGCCAGTATATGAACACTGGTTGGATGCCAAACTCCTCTGTTTTTACTATATCATTTGCAAAGAAATCTGAACTCAAAGAATTCTATAAGTTCTATGAGGATGCTGCAGGTGATCCAATGAACACTCTGAGCTGCCTGCAGAGAGTTGGTGGTAATTTGTTACTCAGCATAGACAACTAATACACATGTATCAGCAATTTGTTTCTTTTTATCACTGAAAAGCATTCCACCGTATGAATGTGCCACGGTTTGTTTATCCATTCACCAGGTGATGGACGTTTGGGTTGTTTCCAGTTTGGAAGCAGTAAGCATAAAGTTGCTATGAACATTCTGGTACAAGTCATTTATTGGACATGTTTTCATTTATCTTGGGGAGAATGACTAGTAGGAGAATGGCTGAATCATGTGGTATGTATATATTTAACTTGACAAGAAACTGCCAAGGTGGTTGTATTCCAAGATGGTTGTCTCATTTTACATTCCTGCCAGCGATGGATGACTTACAGCTGCTCCACATCCTTGCCAAAAGTTTGTATTGTCAGTCTTTTTAATTTGAGCCATTTTAGTTGGTGTGTAGTGATATCTCATCATAGTTTCATTTGCATTTTCCTGATGACTAATGATGCTTAGCATCATTTCATGTACTTATTGCCATTTTTTTGTCTTCTTTTTTTAAGCATCTGTTTAAGTCTTAAGACATTCCCATTTTGAGGGGTTGTCTTAGGAAAGCAATGTGTAATGTGACTGGCATTTAGTAGACACTAAATAAAAGAGAGCTACTGTTATTGACATTATGATCTTCAAGATCACTTAGAGGTAAAATTCTATGATTCTATAAAGGACCCATAAAGTATGCTTTTAATAATTTGTCCTATACTCTTGTCCTAAAGAAGGAGAGTAGAAGAGAGAGAGGTGAAGTAAACAGAGAAGAAGGAACGGGAATACAAGAGGTCCTCAGGAATTGATTCTGGGAGATTTAATGGGCAGGAGGTATTGCACAATTTAGGGGACAACAAAGAGTTTTGCCTTAGAGATGCTAAGGTTGAAGGGAAAGCTTGGCATCCAAGCAGCTTCATTGCTGGGCCTCAAATTAGGGTGAGTGCTGAGGGCCCCAGCTCTGCCAGACTTGGCATTCAAAAGGGTACCAAACACCTCTATTAAGAGCAGCAGAGATTTCAAGCATTTTATTGCAGTCCGAAGCCTATTAGTGCCAGGGTCAGCCGAGCAGTCACCAGGGTGAAGGCTGGAGGACAGACCTAAGCATGTGCGAGGGGACATTATATGAATCTTGGAACAACTCTCTATCAGAGATGCTAAAATTAGCACATGGCCCCACTTGCTGCTCCTCTTTCCCCAACTCTAATAATTCACTTTTGCACCAAGCTCCATTCCTCAATTCTAAACACCCTTTTTATGGGGCCTCCAAAGGGTTGTTTTTTCTGAAGCCTCTGGAGGAAGGATAAGGACTATAATGCAGCCAAGAAGTTCACAGAATCCAATTTTCCCCCTAAAGTAAAAAAAAAAAAAAAGTTTTAATATTTTTTCTGTTAGTGAATGTGACGTGCTCACTTAAGGGGAAAAAAAAGAAAAAAAAAAAAAAAACAAACACAGCAAGGTATAAAGAAGACAAAAGATACCAATATTCCTAACATCCAGAAATGATATTTACATTTCAGTGTATTTACTCCCATATTTTCAATATGTAAACATAAATATAAATGCACAAATTCTAAATAAGATGGAAGTATACATATATGCCACTTTGTAATTTTTTCCACTTACTATTTCACAGGGATCTTTCCATGCAAAATATATACACTGTGATATTTTTATCCTCTGCCTAGTATTCTGTGGCTAGTGGCTATTTAGATTTTTTTACTTATTACAGAGTCCTGAGAAGAATTCCCCTATAACTATATCTTTTTGGCATTTCCTGACTTTTTCTTACCAAAGGTCTGTAGTAGGGAACTAATTGGGTCAAAGGAGATGAACACTTAAATGTATACTGTCCTCCAGAAAACTTGTATTAGTTTTAACTTTTATCAATACAATACAGTATTAGAAGGCCATTTTTCCCTACTCTCAGCAACAGTAAGCTAATCTTTTTCATCTTTTTGATTCTGAAAAAAAAGTCTCCTCGTTTCCTTCATTTGTTCTTTGGTAATTATTGAAATTTAGTATCTTTTCACCTATTTGTTTACAGGCCACTTATTTTTGTTGAATTGCCTGCTTATATCTACTGCCCATTTTCATATTGGGATATTCATTTTTATTGATTTATAAGAGCTATTTTAGTCCTTTGCCACAGTTTACAAGTATTTTCTCCAAATTTGTCATTTCTCTAAACAGGTTTTTTTCCTTGCAAGGAGGCTATGGGGTGAGGGTACAGAGAGGTCCATGGTGGGTGGTGGTCAGGAGCATTCTGGCTTTTCTGGCTCCTACTATCTGTTGTGAGTTGGATGGTGTCCTAACCCACAGGACCTCAAAATGTGACCCGATGTGGAAATGGGTCATTGCAGGTGGAATTAGTTAAGAAAAAGGCAAACTGGGGTCAAGTGGGTCATCAATCCAGCATGACTAGTGTCCTTATAAGAAGGAGAGAAGAGACAAAGACACACAAGGGGAGAATGCCATGTGATGATGGAGGCAGAGTCCGAAGTGTTGCAGCTGCAAGCCAAGGAATGCCAAGGACTGCCAGAAAACTACCAGAAGCCAGGAGGAGGCAAGGAAGGATTCTCCCCTGCAAGTTTTAGAGGGTGCATGGCCTCCAGAACTGGGACACATTAAATTTCTGTTGTTGTAAGCCACCAAGTCCGTGGTAATTTGTTTTGGCCACCCTAGGCACCTAATACACTGTCCCACTGGTGTGAGACGCATGCAAGATTTCCTTGTGCCTCCTGGGGTTGATGCTCATTTAACTTCCATTCCACCCTCATCTAGTGTGTCCCCCTGTACTGCAGAGGATGAAATGCTAAAATCTTCATTTCCTGGATTCCTTTGCAGCTAGGATTCTGAATATAAAGCAGATTCTGCCAGTTGGATGCACTTGCTGAAATTTGTAAAGTAGAAATGAGGTGGAGATCATCATCCTGCTTCTTTTGGCTTGCAGACAAGGTTCCTGAGATGGTGTGTCTGGGTGGGAGTGCTCCAGGGCTCTTCTCCAGCTTCTTGGAGGCTGAGACGCAGTTGAGGTGGCAACAGCTTCTGGGTTCTGGCTGTCTGAATCCCACCTATGACAGCGATCTTGAACTCTGAAACCCTGGCCATCTGGTTGGTCAGTTCTGCAGTGTTCCAGGAGCTTTCCTGGAGGCCCAGCCCAGAGCCCACTTCTCCATTCCTCTCAATGACTTTCTAAATACCTAAATCCCTGTTTAAGTGACTTTTTGCTTAAAGTCCGTACAATACTTTCTGTTGCCTGCACTGAACCAGATGGATTTTTCTAGTGCCTCCATGGCTTCTAAATCCTGCCACTCTTTTGACCTTCCCTAGGTCTTCTTACATTCCTTCCCAGTGACAGAGCAAGTCCCTCTTCTCTGCAGGCAGCTCAAATGTTCATTGTGTCATCTTCACCATCCTTAAAGGACTTACAGAATTCTTTGCATTCAGATTTCTTTGCAAACGATATGGCATTCATATACTGGCACTTACCAGCTTTTTATGTTTGAGCAAGTTGCTTAGGCTCTCTGGACCTCAGTTTACTTTTCTGCACAAATTATAATATAGGATGATAATACCTGATACAGGGATACAGGTTACAGTTCTCTAAGGCAGGCCACAGGTGCTCACTACACACCTCCATAAATTAATTAAGCTCCTTTTCTTGTGTTCGTTTGACTCCGGACAAGTTACTAGGGCTTTCTGAGCCTCATCTTCCCTCCTTGCAAATTAGCAATCCTAAAACCTACCTCACAGAATTGCTGTGAAGACCCAAGGAGAAAATACAATATCTGTAAAAGCAAAGTAGAAGTCTCTATAAAAACAAAGAAGCAGTGGTATTATTTGGAGATGCCCCCCATCATACACCCCCCCCCTTTTTTTTTAGCTAGGAACAAAAGAAATGCTATGCATAGTCATTCTTTTATCCAACAAATATTTGCTGTGCACCTACTATGTGTCAGGTACTGTGCTGGGATCTGAAGATGGAGTGGTGAACAGGATGGATGTGACCCCTGCTCTTATATGGTAGTGGGTGGACAGATAAAGTCCAAGTAAACACACAAGATTATAAATTGTGGTGAGTGCTGTGAAGGAAATGAAGACCGGATGCTAGTACAGGGGTGGGAGAGACCCATATAGAGAGGTGATCTAAGAAGGCCTTTCTGAAAAGCTGGCACTGAAGCTGAGATGTCACGGCCACCCAGAGCCCTCACAAGCATCTCCTACCCCATCTACCATCTTCAACCTTCTGATCAGAAAGTTTCAGAAAATGTGGTTCTTCATCGGGAAGATGATAAAGAACTTTTGGTCCCTGGATTATTGGGAAGGCACTGTGAATGCCGGTTTGCTACAGACTGGAGATTATCTGGGAGAAGCTGCCCATTTCTGGGGTGGGGGTGGGGAATGAATGAGTTGCAAGAACTTAGAAGGGTAAGAAAAAGGAAAAAGGAGGAGACACTTAGAGACTATGAGAAACAGGAACTTAGAGAGAAGCTTGGGAGAAGGTATAGCTGTTTAGGATACCGAGAAATAGCCAGGAATTCTGATAATCTGGAAACTACTCATGGGACCTACAAAACCAAAATGATGGGCCCCACTACCAGGCAACATGGTGGAGGAGAAGGACTAAATCGTCAAGAACAAAGATGGTACCTTCTTTATTAAAACATCATCACAGCCCAGTAGGTAACTGTTAGATAGTAGACACTCAATAAGCATTTGTTCAACTGGATGAAATCTTGTACTAGAGTGGGATTCGATCCTGGACCAGTGTTACTGATCTACCTGTGTACAGTTTATCCTCTGAAAGTCTATACTCTGTGATAAATATTTATGTGCCTTCTATACAATAGGCTGAGAGCAAGGGACTGGTGAATCGCTGCTGAAAAATCAAAATGGAAAGAATTGTGAAATGAGGGCTTCAATCCCCAAACTGTAGCCTAGGGAATAAAATGCTATTCTTTTTTACATATTATAGAAAGAGGAAACAGTCCAGGGTCCTAATTCTGACTTTCCTCCTACTGATTGTGTAACCTTTCACAGGCTACTGTGCTGAATGTTATTGGTTGGTTGCCCCATCAACTCAACCTTTGTTTCATTCATTCTTCCTATTGTAGAGGCTGGAAAGGCAGATATTCAATTCTCCCAACTTCCTGCATAGCCCATTGTAGCCCTGCAACCCAATTCTGCCCAAAGAGGCAAAAGCAGAAATCTGCTAGGGGCCTTGGGAAAGTTCCTGCTTTCCTTAAAAGAAAGAGGCAGGATTGGAGAGGAGCTCTCTGGCACCACTCCCTCTTTCTGACCCACAATCATTGACATGATGCCTCCAACTGCAGCAGCCACGTTGCAACTGCAAGGTATCAATATAAGTATGAAAAGCCAATATGCTAAGGATGTCAGGGCAGATAAGAAAAGCCTAGATCATTGATGGCAAATTGTTCCACTGCTTCTGTTCTGGAAACACCTACATCTAGACTCTTGTTAGTGAGAAAAATAATTGTCTTTTTTTTGCTTGTTACTTGCAAATGAAAGCATTCCTGACCCATGCAGTTCTGTCACATCTCTGAGTCTCACTTCCCTAGGTGCAAAATGATGGTAAGGCTAGGGGAAGGGAATAACCTTGAATAAAACCAAGAAGCATTTCCAAGTGCCTCTGAGATGTAGGGTTCTGACACAGGGGCTCAAAGAAAGACAGGCAGTGGAGGTAGTGCCTGACAGTGAGGACTTGGGGGCTAGATTCTGTGGCTTGGAAATCCAATTCCACCACTCACTTGGCCACATTACTTAACCTCTTTGTGCATCAGTTTCCTTGTGTGGAAAATAGAGATCCTATATAAGGTACTTAGAATAGTGCACAGCACACAGAAAATACTTAATAAATACTGATTATAGCTAAGAGTTAGACACAGGTCTAACTCCCTCTAGGGGTCTAGCTTAGAAGTCAAAAAATACACACAAACACTTATGACATTGAAAGTTTAAATATGAACATTTAGGACTATAAAAAGAAGATGTGTTTTATTTTAATTCTTAGTTCATTATCATAAGATAAGAGGCTAAAAACTGCCTTCAAAGAAGATAGAGATAATTCAGTGGCTGATAAAACCTTATAATATGTTATTAAAAGAAACTAGTAATTTTGGAGATGACCTGTGGATTTGGGATTGTGATGGTTAGGTTCATGTGTCAACTTGGCCAGGTGATGGTACCCAGGTGTCTGGTCAAGCAAGCACTGGCCTAATGGTTACTGGAAGGACATTTGTGACTGGTTAATAAGCCAGAAGGCTGATTTATTAAGTCATCAGTCAATTGGCTTCAGCTGTGACTGATTAATCAATGAAGGGCATGTCTTCCACAATGAGAGAATGCAATCAGCTGGATTTAATCCAATCAGTTGAAGACTTTTAAGCGAGAGAGACAGAGGACCTTCACTTCTTCCTCAGCTGACCAGCGAAGTGTTTCCTGAGCAGTTCATTGGAGTTGCCAGTTCGTTGCCTGAGGAGTTCATCGAACACAGTCATTGGAGTTGCCAGTCTGCTGCCTGCCCTAAGGAATTTGGACTCGTGCCTACCCACAGTTGCATGAGACACTTTTATAAATCTTATATTTATAGATATCTCTTGTTGATTCTGTTACTGTAGAGAACCCTAACTAATACAACTTGGTACCAGTTTATAAAAATATAAAAATCAATGCATAATATGTATATAGCATTTTCTAAAAATAGTTTCTAAAGCATTTTCATGAATTTGAGCAACTTTTTGAAGAAAGGACAAAAACCATGTGACATTCTTTCCAAACTTCTCATTTTGAGCCTCACCTCATTTAACAATAAGCGTGATTCCCATTTTACAGATGGGAGACCATGGACTCCTAGTGAGGCCCATAGAGATGGTGCAAGTGAACATACCCTTTAACTTTTCTACAACAGTTAAAAAAATGTGAGAGGTTATTACCACGCAGTGGCTTAGATCTCATATTTTCCAGTGGTGTTCAGCCTCATAGCCTTCCTGGGTCCCTGGTCAATCTGCTTGTCTCTCTGGGATCTTGGACTGTGGGAACCGTGCTCAGAGAATCCTTTGGGTCTCCAAACTCACCGTCCCTGGGGCTGAGCAGGTTGTGAAGGACCTGCCCCTAAGCCCAGCCGGGCAAGCCTCCTGGGATACCTGCCTTTCCACAGAGGGCACTCGAGGCCCTCCAGAACACCAGTGCCTGACCTGGTACCCAGCGAGTATGAGAGAAAAGTGTGCTGGCAGGAGTGTTGCTTTCCTCTCTTCAGAGGTTTTAGACTCCTGAGATCTGAGGCTGGTGCCTTAGGAGCCAAGCTGCTCTGCCAGATGCTGTTTGGGGGCTGTTACTGCCTGGGGACCCAATCCTTGCTTTCCCGAAGCAGAGCTCTCGGTCATGACAATTACACCATTGAACACTGAGCAGGCTGTGGGAAGCCCCGAGGGGCAGGGCCCATGAACTGCTTTCATGTGTAAGCCTCCACGTGCTTCCACTGACTCCTGGAGTCAGCCAAACTGGATTCAAAGGGTTAAGAATGCAGGCAGTGGAGACAGACTGTCAGGTTCAAATCTTGACTCAGCCACTTCCTAGAAATTTTTTCCTAAGCAATTTTGCCTAGTGATTTTAGGCAAGTTACTTTCACACTCTATAACTCAGACTCCTGGAAAATGAAGATAATAATAGTACTTCATAGAGCTGTTAAGAGGGTTTAAATGAATTAATGAAAAACACCCGGCATATAGTTAGCATGCAGAGAATTCTGGCTACTTTTATTATTGTCCTGGGAGCAAAGCTTTAGCCTGCCTGAGCCTCATCTTCCTCATCTATATAATGGGGATAATAAAACACCCCCAGAGTCCACTGTCTTTTCTTCCTTTGGTACCCTTCATCACACTTGTCATTACTCGTGGAATACCTGCCTACTCATCTAAGCTGCACATACCTGGTGGTGTCTCCCCAGGGTCTAGTAGGGTATCTGGCACATAGTAGGTGCTCAGTAAATATTCACTGAATGAAGGAATGATAACCTCATGGTGCTGTTGTGAGGACTGAATGAAACAAAGAGAGAACAGCCCAGTCTGGTAGAAAGAGCACTGAATTTGTTTGGTGTGTATGTGTGTGTGTGTGCATGAGCGTGTGCGCGTGTCTTGGGGAAGGTGGTGTCTTAGACGGCTGTCCTGGCTTGTTCCCTTCTAGCTGTATGGTCACAGGGAAGAGCTGCCCTCTCCGAGTCTCCGTCTATAGACTGAGGCCTGTGGCATAATAAAAATGATCATAACTAACATTTATTGGGCACTTACTGTGTATCAGTAAGAGCTAACAGCTTTACCTATATTATCTACAACACAGTGATTCTGAAATGGGGCGTAGGAGAAGAAATCTTTTTGCGAGCAGGAGTGAGCTTGGGGAACTGAGACAGCGTTCAGACAGCACCTGAATGAGATTGAGAAAAATGTCCACTGTGTCTACCAAAGACACGTGCATGCGTGTGTGTGTGTGTGTTGGGGTGGGGGGGGGGGGAGGGCTGGTCTGTGGGAGATTATATGCCCACCACTGGCCCTCTATGTGACTATCCAGGGCAAACTGGAATTTATCCAAATAAGCTTTTATTTGGAAAAAGGTTCTGCTACTTAAAATGAAATTAAATAAATATATAAAAAGGCTTGGGATCCCCTCATATAATGGAAAGAACATAGGACTGGAGTTGAAAAGTCTGGCTTCCAGTCCTGTCCTGATGCAAACCAGCCAGGAGACTTTGGACAAGTCAATTCTCCTCTTGAGCCTTGGTCCCATTTGGGGAAATGAGGAGATTAGGCAGCACAACCTCTGAGGCCTTTTTCAGCTAAATTATCCTTAGTGGGTGTGGCCTTCTGGTTCTTTCTTCAGCAGAACTTTCCAATCAAAAGCCACAAAGCAGCTCATAAAGATGGACATGAGGAGAGAGAGGGTTGAAATGGAATAGGGCTTAAGTCACCATGCAACCCAGGCCCAGCCTTGCAGATACTTGTTTTGAGCAGATTCTCTTTCACCTTTTGGCCCTGGGGAAACTTATACTCTCTCACTGCCAGGTTTCCTGCCATATCCATGCTCTCTCTTCCAATATCCTGGGTGGCTCAATGGAAAGTGGGATCACCGTGGTGGCTTGCCCTTGAATCTTCATTCAGTTTCATCCTGCCTCCTTCTTCAAGTCCACACGCCAGGCTCTCAGCCATCTCTGAGACCCCAAGCACTGCCCCAACCAGATGGCCTTAAAAAAATTATCTACTAGGAACCTCAAATGCAAAGACCTGTGCTTAGCTTGCCTCATGCCACCTCCTACCCCACCCCCTTCCTGATCCTGTCCTAGAGTGATCTTCCACCATACATTCCCACCAAACCTTCCCCAGCTCGAAGACTCACTACCAGATACAGTCCAGGATCCTCAACATATCATTCAAGGATCTTCATGATCGGGCCCTTAATTAGATCCATGTTCTTATTACTTACTGTCCAGTTCTCCCCTCCCACCCTTCCCCAATTCTTTATAGGCCAACCACAACACGTTCTTTATATTTCCATGGATATGCTAAACTGTTTCACACCTCCATCCTTTTTTATATGCTGCTGTTTCTGCCTTTAAGACCCCATCTTTACACCCTCTCCAAACCTTTGACTTCCTGACAAACTTCTATTCATCCCTCAAAACCCAGTGTAGACGTCATGGTCATTTGTTCACCCAAAAAACATTTACTGAACACATACTAAGTGCCAGGCACTGTTTCAAGGGATATAGCAGTGAACAAAACAAAATCCATGTGCTATAGATTTTAATGGGGACAGCTTTTTCTAAGCAATTCTATTTGCATACGCTTCTATAATTGTGGTATAATATTTTAATTTACAAAACAGCCATGAGACTTTGGACAAGTCAATTCCCCTCTTTAACCTCCCTAATGGACTATAAGCTATGTGAGGGTGAAAGCTATATTCCTCACTTCATCCCTAGTTCTCCAGTGGAGTGCCTGGCAGATAGTGTGTACCCAATATTTATTTTTTCTTAGGGATATAAAGACCTGGGAGTGTACACTACGGTCATTATCAACCCATCCCAGACAATTAACTGACATTTAGTAAATAACTTTTCTGGGCAACATCTGGTGTCTAGTACTTTTCTACTTGGATGCTAATATGCACATTTGATTCCTCGGTTAGTATCTGCCTCTGCCCCATTAGACTATAAGCTGCACGAAGGCAGGGAATATATCTGCCTGATTTACCGATGTAGCAATAGCATCTAACAGAAGTATTCAGCACATAACATTCAAAAACATTAGTTGAATGAGTGGGAGTTATAGGGGTGGAGAATAAAATGGGGGAGACACAAAATGATGTAAATTGCAGCATCTGGCGATAATCTAGTTGGGAACCAGAAGCACAGCAGATGCTCTGTGCTAGGAAGGCCCTTATAAACATGAGTTGGCTTTCTGGTACAATAACAAGTAACTGAACGTAATTGAATAACACAGTGCCACGCATGACCAAGTGCCACATTCCTGGGGCAGATAAGTGTGGGAACATGGGCTCTGGAACCAGCAAGACCTGGGTTCAAACTCGACTCTGCTACTTACTGGCTGGGTCTTTGGGTGATGCTTAGTCCACCTGAATGTCACTTTCCTCATGGGGAATGTATGCATTGAATGAGCAATGCATGTCAAGCACGTGGCATCTGGCTTTTAGGTGATGCTACATAGGTATTAACTGCTGTTACTTCCTGCCACTAAAACAAATCCACTACCTCCTTCCAGATCCACATCAACTTCCTTAGTCTCCGTGAACCCTTCCCTTACCACACAGCCCCCAACCATCCTTCCCTTCTTTTAGCTCCTCTCATAATGATTGGCCATACATCTACTTCACCTATTTAATTTTTAATCTAACAGATGCTATTTTACTTACTCTGTGCCAGACCCCATTCTAAGAGCATTACAGATTTTAATCTCCAAAACAACCTTCCAAAGTCAGTTACCATTATCATTTCCTTTTTACAGTTGAAGAAACCCAGGCCAGGGAGATTTCAGTAACTTGTCCAAGGGTAAGTGGTGCCATTAGGATTTGATCTCAGGCAGCCTAGCTCCAGATGCTGCACTCAGAACCCCGGGGCCATTTTGCCTCTTTGCTTTTCAAGGCCACCAATCATTCCCTCTGAGCTGGGGGCCACTCTGCCCGCTAGAGTTGAAGCCTCTTGAGGTAAGGGAGCCAGATGCCTGCCTCCTAGCATCTGTGTTCTTCTGAGATGAGAAGAGCTGTGTAATAGTGCTTCCCACCTCCAGGAAGGGGCCTGGAGACCTCCGTGAGTTCTGGGAGGCTGTGCGGCTTAGTCGGGAAGGTTGAGGATGGAGCCACAGGTCACCAACTCAGCTCCAAATTCCTCACCAACAGGAAGAGAATTCAGGCACATTCCATGCGACTCCCTGGGTTAGGCAGGCAGCCATTCATCTACCTTTTACATTGCATGAGTATTGTTCTTGGTTCTGCGGATAAATTCCCGAGCAAGACACATGCTGCCAGAGTCCAGTCTGGTGGTGGGAGACAAGCAAGCAAGGATGCAGGCCATTTCAAAACAGTGCGATGAGAACAGTCCGTGCTGGCCCCCAAATCCCAGGCTGAGCTAAACTGGGGGAGAATGCAGTCAGTGAGGGCTTCTGATCGCAAGTGAGCTCTAAGAATGGATTAACAAATGGGTGGGAATTGGCCAAGCCAAGGATATTTTCTGGGGTGAGTTGAGCCAACGGGTATTCCAGGCAAGATTGGCCAACATCTCCAAGGCCTGGAGGTACAGGAAGCAGTTTGACATCCTTTTTCTCATTCAGTCCCCACAACCCTGTGGAAAGCAAACTTTATTTGCCTATTTTTCAGATGAGAAAATTGAGGCTCAGGAAGTAGCTTGCTTAAAGTCACCCTGCTAATGAGTGGCAGAACTGTTCATTCCAAAGCATCCATGCCAGTTTTTAGGAATAGAGGCTTTAACAAAACATGCACATAAAAGGCTCAATTCAAGAATGATGGGGCTAGTGGGCAGAATTATAGGCCTAGGTCTAAACGAAGTCTGATACCACCACTGACCATGAGCAAGTTACTAGAATTTTCTGAGCTAATTTCCACCTTTGCTGCATCTGCTGCAGGGTCATTTTAACTTCTTTTGACAAATACAATGGATTTGAATATGCCTCAAGTCAGAGGCTGCAAAATAGTAGTCGTCATTAAATCCAGTCCTTGGAGTCAAAAAAGAATAGGTGGTTTCAGGCAGGCTCTATAAAGGAGGAAACCAAAGTTTACAGGGTTTAAGTTGTCCTCTTAAAAGAGGCTGAGCTGGGATTTAAACTATGGTGGTCTGGATTCACAAAAGGAGAAAATACAATTGACAGTCTGTGTCTGGGAGACGTTAGGGAGTAGTGGGGACTATGGCAAACTACAGCCGTGATGTAGGGGACACTCCTGCAGTCTTGGATATGGTCAGTGAGTGTGCTTTGCCCCAGTGTTCTCCTCTATAAAATTGGTATAATAATTATACCTGTTCTATAGGATTGTCTTGAAGACTAAATTAATTAATATGTCTGGCACATAGAAAACATTATATAAGTTTAAACTATTACTATCATTACTACTTGAATCATGACTTTGCCTTAAATATTCAAAATGCCCACTTAAAAAAATAGTGCAGCTTGCTGTGCATACCATTAAGGATCAGATTCTGACAGCACTTCTGGGGCCATTTCCTCCTCATTCCGAGTAACACTGGGGCTTGGGGGAGAGCAGGTGGGGAGAAGAACTGAAGGCTCCAGGCAATAAGCCACAAGCTTCATAGATCAGCAGCGGCCTCTGAAGCTAGCTGTTTTTGCCCCTCAGTGAGCTCATGGTTACTATCGGCCTCTAGGCTGAAAAGAATGTGAGGTGCAATGGGCAGCCTTCCAGGGACCCAAGAAAGGAGGCCTCATCCTTTCAGGATGTCTCGGGCTTCAGATAAAACACTTCCTGTGAAACAGCTCATAGCTGGCAGGGGCAATCGTCAATGACAGATTGCAATGGGTGAGTTACTGAAAAGATGTGTGTGTGAACAAAAAGCCAGCTAGCTGAGGCAAAGCATGCATTCAGGAGGATGGTGGGAAGGCCACCAATGGCACAATGGTTTGTTTTGCACCTACTATCCCCTTGACCCTGAGCCAGGCATTTGGGAGTTGGTGCAGATAATAATAGCAGCACTTCACCTGCATTTACAACTTCAGAGCACTGTAACAGACATTCTCTCTCTTGATCTTTGGCACAATCCTGTGAGATAAGCAGGTTGGTTTAAAGAGGGGAAAAAAAGAGACTGTTCAAAGTTACAGAGTGTGGCAGAGTCTAGCTACTTGTTCACCACCAAACTTCTTTCCTTTTTAGCTTGGGCATCCAGCTGAACTACATTTCCCAGCAGTCCTTGTGGCTAGGTATAGTCATGTGACTGAGTTCTGGCCACTGGAACATTGTGAAAATGATGTATGCCTCTGCAAGGCCTGGCACATAAAAAACCTTTCAAGCTGTCCTCTACCCTCTCTTCCTACATCAGCTGACAGATGAAGATAAGCCTGCAGAGGACTCTGGGGTCCTAGGGGTGGTGGGCCACAAGATGGAAGGGCCCTGGCTGGGCCCCTGAGTAGCTAACTCGGTGGAAGGCCATCTGCTGGATGCCACATTCAACTCTTACGTGAGTGAGAAGTAGGAATCTATAGTATTAGACCACCAAGATTTTTTTTCTTTTTTTGAATAGTAGTCTATCCTAATATACACAGTAGAAGCAGAACTTGGTTGTTAGAAGCATTTTGCCTCTGGATCTGGTAGTCTTTCTACCCCACTTGCAGAGAAGTGAACAAAGTCCCGTACATTTGTAGGGTCTTTGGATTTTGCAGAGCACTTGGACTAGTAATGGGACAGTCTCTTCCTTGCACTGCTCTAACCACTGGGCTATTACTGTCACACACCATGGGGTGAGGTGCCTGGATTCTAGCCAAGCCCTGGCACCCATAGGCTTAGCTCTTGTCAGCTAGTTCTGGGAGACAATTAAGCCCCGATGTCCCAAGGCATTCCTTGTATGTAACGAACTGACTTTTCTCCTGTGCATCTATAATGGTACACATCATTGCCATCCTTGGAGAATTGTGAAGACATTCACTCAAATCATGTTCTGTGTTTTGTGGTTGAGATGAGGAAGCCTAATTGCAAGCCACTTCCCCTCTCTCAGCTTCAGTTCTCTCTTCTATAAAACCGCAGGGAGGAATTCAATGAACTGGATGAACTCAGAGTTTCTTGTCAGCTCTCATTTGCTATAATCTCATAAAAGAAAGCAACACTGATATTAATCAATGGGTCATACACTTTTCCACATCATTTCATTTGGTTGCAAAATGAAGAGGGAAGAAAATAAGGTTCCTTAGGAAAAATAAAAGAGTTACTGGAATTCTCCACCTCTAGCTGATTCCCACAAGGCTTGTATTAATACAAACTTTAGGTGAGTGGCAAAGTGATGCAGAATATTATGCTAAATGTGTGACCTCATTAAACCTACAATCTAAAATCAAGAAATACCCTAAAGGATCAGGAATTCTAGATAGTCAAGAAAAATAAGGGCCAGCAGAGGGGACGCCATCTACCTTGTCTCTCCCTGCCCACTCAAACCCCTGATTACAGATACAAGTTTTCTCTGAGCGCCTCTACACACCAGACGCTGGGTGCTGTGCCATCATACAGCATTTAACTTGTCATAGGAGCTCAGCCAGGAGGCCATGATTCTCCCCCTTTTAGAGAAGAGGAATCCAAGAGGCCCATGGGTGTGAGTAACTCATCCAAGTCCCCCAGACAGCTGTAAGTACCAGAGCTGAGGGGATTCAAAGCAGATCTGTCTGGCTGCAGAGCATGTTTTTCTTTCTGCTCCAGCTCTGCAGAGGCCCAGGCTTCCAGCTGCCCTCACTTCCCCAGGTATTGAAGAAGAGATGCTGGCTGTCCCTCTAAGGGTGCCCTGCCCTTGACTGTCAAGAAACACAGAGTTGAATCTAAGGGGGAAAGCTCAGTTAGCTGGGCATGCCCTGGCAAAGAGGCCTTGCCTTCATAGAAGGGCACAGCAGGGTCAGTGTCATCAGCAGAGTCCGTCATACTCAGACCGTGAAGACCCTGAGACACCAGGACCAGAGGTTTGCACAGGTGGAGGCCTCCGGAAAGGCCTGGGAGCAGCTGAAACGAACCGGCCCCATCTGGAAGCAGAGCCTCCTCTGGGGACCTGGAGAGAGGAGGAGACAGGAAGTGGCTGGTCTGGTTATTCTCGGGAAGTCACAAAGCCTGAAAACCAAGGATCTGGGGTTTCTCAAAGTGTGCTCCCAGGACCCCTGCCTCACACTCAGCCGGGTCACAGCCCTAATGAATCCAAATCCCTGGGTGTGGGGAGCAGGAATCTGCATTTTAGACAAACTTGTCAGATAATTCTGATGCTCACCAAGGTTTAAGAATCAAAAACCCCACTTTTCTAAAGCAGTTCTACCTACCAGTTCTTCCACAGATTGCAAAGCTCCCCCCACCCCAACCCCCACTTCTTCCATTCACCCATCAGTCCCCTCGGCTCCAGGGGAAAAATAATAAGGAGGTTAATTCTCACTGAATGCTCTCCTTGTGTCCAGTACTTTCGTAAGCATTTTATATGGATCAAGTCATTTAAAATCCTCAAGGCATCCTCATAACATAAGTACTATTATGAGTCTAATTTTACAGATAAGGAAACTGAGGCACAGAGAGTCTAAGAAACTTGCTAGAAATCACACAGTAAGTGGCTGGGCCAGAATAGGAACTGTGGTGGTCCGAGTCCCGGGCTTCAGTTCTTACCCCTATGGAAACAAACATTGTAGGACGTTCCTCTTATTGAAGACCCACTGTGTACCAGGCCCTGCGCCCAGGCACTTTCATTCATTCAACAAACATTAATTGAATGTCTACAATGTGCCAGGACTGTTCTAAGCTCTGGCAGGGCTGGGACTGGGGTGAGCTGAGTGAAGCGCTCACCTTGGGCACAAAATTTAAGAGGGTTCCAAAAAGCCTAGAAATCAAGATAAATAATCTTTTAATGCAGTGTTTTAAAAAATGAACTTGGCAAACTATGGTCCACAGGCTGGCTACCTGTTTTTGCAAATGAAGTTTCTTTAGAGGGGATAAAGCAAGAACAAAATGGAGCTTACCTAAATCACCCTCTCTAACTCTTGCCATATGTGGTCATTACCATTTCACAGATGCTACCCTCAATATGGGTAGCTGATGACTTTGGAGGGCTGATAACACGCCAGGTATGTTTTTAAGTGCCTAACAAGTATTATTTTGTTCCTCACAACCTCCTCATAAGGAGAGATCATTATTGTCACCATTTTACAAATGGTGAAACTAAAACACAGAGAGTTTTATAATTTGTCCAAGGTCAACACAGCCAGTAAATGTCAGCTAACATCCAGAGGCCACGCCCTTAGCCAGGAATTGGCAAACCACGGCCCATGAACCAAAGCTGGCCCACCACCTATTTTTGTTAATAAAGCTTTATTGGAACCCAGCTATACTCCTTCAGTTATGGATTGTGTGTGGCTGCCTTCAGGCTGCAAGGGCAGAGTTGAGTAGTGGTGACACAGACCGTGTGGCCCACAAAACTGAAAATATTTGCTCTCTGGCCCTTTACAGGCAACATTTACGACCTCTGCCTGAACCCATGCAATTTATCCCATGTTCAACACCGAAGCTGAGAGAGGAGGAAAGGAGCCCAGGTGAGTCTCTAAAGACCATGACTTTCCAACACTGCCTCACTATGTAATTCTGTCTGCACCCCACCCCACCATGGGGTGCCCTTAGTTTCCCAGGGATTAGAGTGTTGCCTTAGTATATCATATTGTGGCAAGGCCAATCAAACCTAGAAAAACAATTAGTGGGGCCCTACCTGGGAATATCCAGCCTTTCTGATGCACCCATTACAAGTCAAGACTCTTGGGATTCCATGCTATGGTAACCTAAACAATTCAGAGGTTTAGAGTTTTTTTAGTGACGGCTTAATTATCGTTGTGTCTAGGGCTATGCTCATTCAAGTTAGAGTCTCCCAGCAGTCTCCATCCAAATCCAGGGCAGCAGGACTTAAAAGAGTGGGGACATAGGAATAGGGAGACCGTCTCACCCATCAGCTGTGTGCCCTTGAGCAAGCCACTTCACTTCTCTGAACTGGTTTCCTAATCTGTGCAATACAAGTTGCCCCACAGTGCTGGGAAGATCCAAGGAGAGGATCTACGCAAAGCTGCCTAGCACACAGTAGGCCTTGGTGGAGGGAAGGGATTATTTAATACGATGATGGAGATGGCGTAGGAGAGCTGTCTGCTGAAGTCCCTAAATCTATTATGCATGTTTTATCTTTGAGCTCCCAGGGTCTTGAATAAACAATGTCTTCGTCCAGTTTTTAAAAGAAACTCTAAAGCCGCCCTAGAATATTCCCCAGCCCCCCACCCCCTCCCGCCCCAGCTGAAGTTTGGCTGGCCCTATGCCTGGCTGCTGGCCTGAATTTCCAAACACTGTTGGTTTAGCATTTCTCAAATGGATCCCATTAACATTATGAATTTGTCAGCCCTTCCCTCTTCTCTGAGCACAGGTCTGACTTGCACGGTGAAGGATCGAGCCAGCAGTGCGTGACCAGCCTCTCGGGACTCGCCTTTGTGCAGCAGGGTGGTGCTGGGTGCAGGGAGGGGGCGTCTCTCTGCCTGGGATTGGGGGCACCTGTCAGCGTTTGCATGAGGGGTGCAATCAGGTCAGATGCAGACACAGGCGGTCTGCTCGGAGACTGGGAGAAAGCACATTGGAATGAGGGGCTCTGAGAGATGTAAGCAAAATACATTCTCTGGGTTGCCACTGAGGGGAAAAAACAAGGCCTTGAACAAGGCCCAGCCAAAAGCTGCTGATTTCGGAGTCAGGAAAGAGCTCAGCCCTGGCACCCTCTCTCAGTAACTTGCTGTGTGTCTTTGAGCAAGCGACTTGCCCTCTCTGCTGTGCATTTAAACATGAATGGGTCAGGCTGGGCCATGGGCTTTTAAACTCTTGCTTGGCAGAAGAACTCTCTTTCAAACAAAATTCTACTTAGAATTTTAATAAATAAACAGATGAAAGTGGAACAGATTCTCCGGTTAAAGGAAGAGGGGAGCTGGTATCCTGCCCATTCAGCCTCCCTCAACCATCCAAAAGACCAGGAGGAAACTCGGTGAAACAGGGATTGAAAACCACACCTGATGGATGATCTTTAGGATCCCTTTCCATTGTGGCAACCTCTGATCCTGCCCCTCAGTAGCCACAGCTGCCATGGCTGATAATAGTAATGACTAGTATTTGTGAAGCCCTTGTTTTTGTGCTCGGGGCTGGACATCATTTCTGTATTTGACTTTGAGAGTTAGTAGAGAGTCCTGGTTCAAATAATGGTTCCACCACTGAGCAGCTGTGTGACCTTGGACAGGTTACTTAACCTCTCTGTGTCTCAGTGTCTTCATCTGGAAAATAGATTGTTTTGAGGATTAAAGGAATGAATCCATATAAAAGTACATAGAACCATTCAGGTACATAGGAAGCAGTCAATGTTAGCTATTTTTATCATGGCTATATAAATTATTGTATCTAATCTTATAATCACTGTTCTTTCACAAATGTGTAGACTGAAGCTTATAGAGGTGAAGTGACTGCCCCTGGGTCACACAGCTAGTAAGTGATGGAGGAAGGGCTTCAATCAAGTTCGGTTCAACTGCATAGTCCGTGATCTTTTCACTCAGCCTAAACTGCTTTGCCTTTGACCCTGGAAGTCAGATTCCTGGTCTTAGCAATTTTCTCAAGGAGCTCCAAGTATAGATGGAAAGTTGGTTAACAATGACTACAGTGATTTCTGCTTCAGAAAGTTCTGGTGTCAGAAGAAGTCTGGTTGTCTTAGTTAATGCAAAGAGGAGGTATTTAATTGTCAGAGTCCAGGGATGTCTGATATATTTTTCTCTCAGCCACATTTTCCAGACTTTTCCTCCTGGCCCATAAGACACCTTTGTGCAAATTAGAAAAAAGACTGAGGCAACCCCGGGCTAGGAAACAGGTGCACAGAGAGCCCTCGAAGGGCGGCACATGTCTTTGAGCAGTGCACGAGCTGCACAACCTTACACAATGACCCGGACTCTTCTGTCTCAGCATTTGGTGGGAAGAAGGGCAGGGAGAAAATAGATTTGGTTGGATGGGAGACAAAGAATGGTCTCAGCCTTGCCCTGTTGCATGTGGGGGTCCCGAGTGAGGGTACAGCTTTGAGGCTGTGCAGTCAGGAAGCTACGTGTGATCGCCCAAAGCAAATGTGAGCCAACAGTCACTTTATCTCTTTGTTTCTTTCTCTCAGCACTGAGGGTGGTAATAAAAAATGGCTGCGCGGCCCTCTCTGGGGAGCTGGATGGGAGCCAAACCACCATGTGGTGAGCAAACGCTGTGATCGCCCAACCTCAGAGCTGCTGCTGCACATTATTAAAATGGCACCAACCTCTCCTCTGACCCCTGACAATTGGAAATGGGCAGCGAGTGGCCCACACACCCAGAAATCCCCAGTGCCCTGCTGCCCAAACACTGGCCTCAAAGAAAAGCAGGTGGTCAGGTGTAGTCTTCAATACTCGGGCTTTAAATCTAGAAGGAGTGGATTCAGATGCCAACTACACCCCTCATGAGCTGTGTGACTCTGGGCAAGACACTGACCCTCTCTGAGCCTCAATTTCTCATCTAGCAAACATAGTTTATGATACTCTCCATGCAAGGAGGATGTAGGAATTGTAAACAATACATGCCAAGTGCCCATCCCAGGATCTGGGACATGAGGAGAGCTGAATCCATGGGTAGCTGTGCATGTAGGTTTCTTCACTTACTCAGTAAAGACCGATTGCAAGCCCCTGAGCACCAGGCATGGTGAATATCGACAGAAGAGACCCTCCGTGGTTGCTCTGAGGGAGTGACATTAGAGGCACCACGTGAAGGATGAGCAGGTGTTCTTTAGGTGAAACAGGGAGGAGAGAACCTTCCAGGCAGAGAAAACTCGTTGTATAAGGACCTGAGATGGGAACGGATAGGTGAGGACAGAGGAATCTGACAGGCTGATGAGGCTGAGGGAGACAGCCAGGAGGAGCCGGCCAGGTGGGCAGGGGCCAGATCTTGCAAGCCATGATAGCTAATTTGGCCTTTGTCCCAAGAGTACCAGGAAAGTATTAAAGGGTTTCCACCAATGGAGTAACAAGGTGGAATTCAAGTTTTTCGACACTCACTGCTTTCTGCTGTGTACAGAATAGATTGGAGGGGACTGGGGGGAATATGAGGACCAGTTACATTTTTCTATGTTTTTTTGTTGGGCTCTTTGGAGCAAGTAAGATAAGCTCTGGGAACTTCCATTTCTTTTCCGTGAAATGGGTCAAGAATAGAGCGACACTGTGTATGAGGAAATGCCCCGCAGAAAGCCTGGCACAAGTCAGGTATTCCATTCTTGCTGGTGAAAGAATGAAAATGGCAATGAGAAGAATCCCAAAAGGTGTCAGGATACAAAAGTGCTTTGTGTGGGGATAACAGATGCCCTGTGGTGCTGTTTTGTAGCAAGTAAAAAGGTCTCAGTGTTTTTTGGAAAAGGCAAAAGGATTTTTCAAATAGCGTGTATGTCCCAGGCATAAAACAGTGCTTCATGCTTTGTGGAAAATAAATGATAGCTAATATTTATTGAGTGCTAACTATATGGCATGACCTGTTGTAAGTGTTTATGTGATTTAACTCATTTCATTCTCCCAACTTCTCCTTGGCTATTATTATTCTCCCCATTTTGTATCTGGGGGAACTGAGGCAGAGAAAGGTTCATTAACTTGTCCAAGTAAATAACGGCTGGTAAGTGACAGGAGAGGATCAACAGATGCAAACCTGACTCAGTGGAGGGAGCACGGTAAGGATGCTTAGAAATGAAATGGCACAAGGCAGATGTTCGTGACCAAGGATGAAATCATATGGGAAGCAGGAGGGTGTAGCTGTGGGGAGCATGGGTTTAGAATATGCCTGCCTGGATTTGAATCTTGGCTCCTTCATTTTCTGCGTGACCTCAGGCAGGTTGTTTAACTCCTGTGTGACTCGGTTTCCCCACCTGTAATATGAGGACAATAATAGGCCATACCTCATTGGAGTTGTTTCGAGGATTAAATAAGAAAATGCATATAATTCAGTAGCTTATCATTTTATATGCTAAAGAGTAAGAGTTCAATATATGTTTCAAAAAGCAAAGGAAGGTAAAGGGAATTTCCAAAGGCTTAAGCTCAAGGCTTCAAACAAGGAGTGGGAATGACTCAACCAACAATTATCCAGGTGCTGGGAGACTACAAAGCTGAAAGTGACATGGCCCCTACCCTTGAGTCTGGTGATGGGGAGGGAGGCTCAAGTGCAGAAAATAATAATAATTACAGTAATTATTATTATTAATCATCATTGTCATCATCAAGAGAAGCTTGGTGGGTCTGGAGACCCTATACTCCCCCTAGTGATGCGGTCACTTGCTCCCTCCCTGGTGCTCTTTCAGTGCAGGGCTTGAATTTCCAGAAGCCAGTTAGGCACTTCACTACCATCAAGATAAACACTACAAAAGGTAAAGAAGGGATATATTCCAGAATGCCAAAAAATAGGCTCAATAGTACAGAAATATGATTTATTAATGAAGTGAATAAATGTTCCAGAAAAAAAAGTTCATCTTAATATGACATCAACATTTATACGCCACTTCATAGTTTATCAAGTAAGCTCATCTCCATTAGCATTTTTTAATTCTAGAAACTGGTCCATGAACTTGGAATTGCGATCCGATTTCAGACAGACAGGAAAACAGGCCCAGAGAGGAGACAATTCCTGGCCTCAAGCCCCACACTCAGCAATGGCAGAGCAAGATACCGAAGCCGGAATGGCGAAGTGACCACCTGGGCAATTTCTCCCACAGTGGACTCTGTAGGGCAGGACACAGGCCCCCGAAGGCCTGCTGGGGAGGGGCCAGTGCTGGAGTCACCCCTGGGAGAGGCTGCGGCACGTGAGAAGGCAGCTCAGAGCCGGCCGGGGCTTGCTGGTGGCCTCACAGGTCTTTCCCATCCCCTATTTCTGTGATTCTGGGAATCAGGAGCTCCACAGTTTCTCTCCGTCGGACACCGCTGCTCTCTCCTAGGGGAGTTGGCAGATCTGCCGGCTGGACTGTTGGCTGCAGATGCATGGGCAGCGGAGCCTGGCATTTCTTTACAGACTCTGAGCTGCTTTCTTCCAGTTCCCACGCCCCACCTCTGCAAGTCCCCAGGGATCCAGCTTTCTCCCACAGCGGCGAGGGCAAAGGCCCTGGGGGGGAGAGATTAGATCCGGGCCTTCCCTTCCAAGGCAGCTTAGGCTGGGCCCTGTGTGGACAAACAGTCCGTAACTCAATCCTCAAGGAAGATACACAGTCCGGTGGGAGACATGGAGAAATAAATAAACATTGCCCTCCTGAATCAGTTACAAAACAAGAGGAGCAAGGAGAGCTAGAACACATGGCCAAGGGTGCAGGGCTGGGTCTTTCTTCATTCAATAAACATATCGAGAACCTGGCATGTGACAGGCATTGTTCCAGGAGCTGGGGATATGTGGGAACAAAATAAATCCCTGTCTACATGCATCTTATGTTCTAGAAAATAATGTGATAATTTACACAACATATTTTTATGTCTATTTTCTATCAATCTTCTATATCTATCAGTCTATATGTGTATGTGTTTACATATGAATGTTTATGTATGCATGCATCTAATTATATCTATCATCCATCTATCCCTCTGTCTCTCTTTCTATCTATCTATCCCATCTTATCTACCTACCTACCTATCTATCATCTATCACTTCAGTGAGATATAAATGTTTGAAGAATAATAATGCATGGTTGGGGATAATGAGTGAGTTGGGATAGGATGGTCTTGTAATGTCTCTTTGAAGAGGTATCATTTGACCAGAAATTTAAAAGGCTATATTGTAATAAGGTAAAATGCAGTCATATTTGCAAAGGGGTTTCAGGAAGGAGTAGCAAGTGCAAAGACTGTGTTCCAAACACTGCTCAAAGTACTTCATGCACATTACACCTAGGAAGTAAGGCCTACTTGTCCCCTCTTTACCGATGGGGACACATAAGGCCCAGAAAGGTACAGTGACTTATCCAAGGCCTCAGAGCTTGCGGAAGGCAGCGGTGGGAATCTGACCTCTGCTCTGCCTCCATAGGTGAGCTGTTGACCATGAAGCCACACCCCCTACCTGAGCAAGCCCTGGATGCTTTGTGCACACAGAGGGGTGTTGAATTCAACTTCAGGGAAGAATGCCAAGGAGGGTCACAGAAGCACAGCCTTAATGATTATGTAGGAATGAGCCAAGCCAAGGAAGGCCTCTGCCTTTTTTCTTTCCCTCTTCTGATCCTAAACCTGCCTCTCACCTGTGTGTGGGTCCATCCAGCATCAAGGAAGACAGAAAGGGGGCAGCTCCTCTCCCCTTATGCGCAGGGCTCACTCTGCTCACTTTATTGTGGTTTCTGCTCAGGTCATCTGCTCAGAGAGGCCTTTTCTGCTCACCTTATCTCAAATACCAGTTGCTCTCTCTCTCTTTTACTTCAACCATTTCTCCCCACCTGCCATTACAACACACATTTGTTGACTGTATTCCTTGTTTTCTGCAACTTGAAAACAGCTCCACAAGGGCTATCATCCATTTTGCTCACTGGTGTAACTTCAGTGCCTGGCATATTTATTGAGTATTTATTGAATGAAAGAAAGGAAAGTAGGAAGATGCTCACTGGGGGTGCCACCATTTAGGAGACAGAAAGAGAACACCTTTCCAAACGGGCACAAGCACCTAACCTTGAGAGCAGAAACGGTGCCCATTGGAGTGTGCCCAGCACATTGAATTTGCTCAAAAAATAGCTGTTGAATGAATGAGTGTCTGGAATTTAAAGTTCGAAGTTCAGGAAGTCCAGATGACTCTGGGTACTGATGTGTGAAGTAAAGAGGAAAGGTTTATTAAAGCTCTTTCATGGGTTGTTTGAAAGTTCCCAGGATGGAGACTAGACAGTGAGGGTGATCCTGGCTCAGGAGTTGATGTGTGGGAGGATTTGGACAAGTCGTCCCCTACCCACTCTGGACCACAGTATGCCCATCTGTAAAATGGAGACACATAGAGAACTTGAAGGGGCCCCCCTAATTCTGTAATACTAAGAGTTTAAATATTGTTTCCCCTGGGACAGGCCCACACATCTCCTTCTGGCTCCAAACATCCTCCCTGGAAACAGTGAGCTTGGGCTGGGTCCTGGGGGAATTTTTAAGAGCCTTTGATGCCTTTACTCAAGGTCTTGTGTTACTTGTGCTTTCTGGCTCCCTTTCTTCAACCCCTTCTCAGGTCTGACCTTCTAATGAGCAGATGCACATTACTGGCCGCTGTGGTTTGAACGGGTGCCTGTAATTTAGAGCTTTGCCTCATGCTGGAAACTGGGAGCAGGGCTTGCATAATTAGGCAAAAGCCTCATTAACATTTGCCTTCTTGGGTGTTTTTCATTCTTGGTTTCTACTGTCCTGTATTTCAAATCCCATCTGCCGTATGAACACTTTTTATTGCTCTGTTGTGAATAGAACTTGAATTTGGGCCCGGAATGGCCATGGTCATCCACAAAGCATGAATTTTAATATGCTCTGGAATGGCCTCTTATCTGCCTTCTAAATTGAATGTATAACTCTACCAAGTACCTGGAAGTCTGGGTTGCAATCAAGTAGTACGAGTTGGCCGGAAGTCTGCCTCTGGCTTGAGGGTCTGATAGAAAAGAGAGTAAGGGGTGCTATCTATTTAATTGCTGCAATTATTCATGATTTAACCAACCTGGATGCAAAGCAATGCTGTTTACAAGGCCCCACCAGACTCTAGCCTCCCTGTGAGCAGGGACTGGGTCTGCTCCATTCACTGATGATTCCCTACAAGAGTTACTCTCCGTGCCCTCCTACCCCCACGCTGTTCTTTCTCTAGTCTTCTCTGCCCTGCTCTGAGCCCAGGGAGGCTGACCCTGCGGGCTCCATCAACCCAGCTCCCCGGCCAACACATCTCTCTCTGCTTTGCTTCAGCAGGAGGCCAGAGGGCTGGAGGAGAGAGGGATCCTGACATTTCTTCCTAGCTCCCATCCATGACTTTGGAGGTAGCAGAGCTCCGAGAACTACAGCGTCTGTTGAGCTGCCTCCTGCCTAATTCTAGATTAAAGCTGTTAGATTAGCCTAGTAATTCTATTTCCTCCCTTTGTCCCTTTACCCCTAGGGACGATAATGGTTTCCCCTTGTTAGATTATGGGTGCCTCATCATCTCAGGCATGTACCTGTAATCCCACACATGCCTCTGTAAGTGGTTTCTACATGAAAGTCTCTTTATTTAAACCATTTTGGGGGCAAATTCTGTTTTCTGCCTAGTTCCTGCCTGATATAATTCCCAATATCTGGAATGATGCCTGGTACAGAGTAAGCTCCCAGTAAATACTTGTTGAATGAATGAATGGACAAATGTTTCATATGTAACAGCTCACTTAATCCTTACGGAAATTATGTAAAATACTACTATCCCCACCCTCCTTTCACAGATAAAGAAACTGAGGCTCAGAGAGGTAGATTCTCAGGTCTGAGCAGTAGATTTCCAGGGACAACACACCCATCCTGTACCCTGGATGATCTTCAGTCATCCGCAGCAGCCTGGAGAAACTTTTGTGTCCTGCTGCCTTCTGTGCAGAGGCTGAGTCCATTCAAGCCAGCCTGGCATGGGCTCAAGAGGAACGAATGCCAGGGAGGGCACAGAGGGAAATGCAAGAAAGAGAATAACAAAATCTCAGGATTTAAAAACACTTTGAAATTCACTTGGCAGAAAATCAGAGACCTGGGTTCAAATCCAAGTGCTGCCACTTTCTACAAGTATGATTTGGGCAGATGATATATTCTTGTGACTCAGTTTCCTCTTCCATAAAATGGGGCTATAATAATAACTACTAGTGCCTATTTAGTGATTACCCTGGTCCAGGTGTTGTTTGAAACACTTCATAAATATTAACTCATTCAATCCTCACCACGTATAAGGATGTGGTATTATTATTATTATTATTGTTATTATTATTATTATACTACTGTTCAAGAGAAGTTGTCGTTCAAGGTCTCCTAGCTGCTCACTGCAGCAGATCTGGGATGCCCAGCTTTGTCACTTCCTGGCTGGGGACCTTGATTCCATTACTCAACCTCTTGGTGTTTCAGTGTCCTTATCTGTAAAATGGAGGTTATAATAGTACATACCTCCTAGGGTTGTTGAAAGGATAAAAGCACATAGGAAAAGCTATACAGCATTTGTTAAATTAATAAAAATTCATGAATTTTATATGTGCAATTCAAGATGGCTTAAATAAGAAGGAAACTTTTTTTGCTCAAGTTTGGGGATGAGTCTGGATCCAGGGCCTTGAATAAGGTCATCAGGGCATTGTCTCTCTCCCTCTCTCGGCTGTATTTTCCTTTGCCTTGACTTCAACCTCAGCAGATCCTCCCTCAAGGAGAAAGAGGGGCCACCAAGAAGCCCCAGGCTCTGTCCTATCGGCTCAGCAACTGTGGCAGAAAACATGTCCCTCTCACCCAAGCGTTCCAGTAAAAGTCTCATGATAGATTCTCATAGGCTGGGCTTGGGTGAAATGGATATTCCACTTGAGCCAGGCTGGTCACATACTATCAACCCTACGCACCACACAGACAGCAATTTGGGAAGGGGTCACCCCCAGTGGAAAATGTAGGTGCTGTTCCCCAAAGCAGAAGGAACGGCTGCTGGGAAAAACAAACAATAGTCTGCTATAGAACCATCCTGGTTGTCTTCCCTGAAGGTCCTCCATGGGAGCCGGACTTCAGAAGATCCAGTCCTCTCTCTTAGTGCACACCTGGAAGTACTTAGGGGCATTTCCAAAGTAACACCTAAGTGTCTTTGAAGGAATGTACTGAAAGTCGAGTGTACTGTTCAATCCCAGTTGGGAAACCACAGCTAGGGCTTGCTAGGGCCTAATATGCCTGGGGAAGATTCTACTGACAGTGCACCTGCAGGACACACTGGGCTGGGCTGAGGCTACCCGGTTTGTGTGCTTTCTCTCACAGGTCCGGCATGCTGTGACCTGTGGCTTGACAAAACAAGCTGCCTGTCTGAAACTGCAGGATGATCCTGGGTCACAGGACAGAATAAATCTCAATAGCCCCACGGACTCCTGAACCCAGGACTTGGCTTTATCTTTACACTCCTGGCTACTCAAAGTGTGGTTTCCTTCTAGCAGCATTAGCAGCATCTGGGAGCTTCTCACCATCCTTCCTGCTCAAGCTGAGGCTGGAAGGACCAGCAGCATCGCCATCATTTGGGAACTCATTAGAAATTCAGAATCTCAGGCCCCACTGGCAGACCTAATGGATGAGAGTCTGCATTTTAACAAGATTCCCAGGAAATCTGTATGCACAATAAAATTTGAGAGGCACTATCTTCAAAGCCTGTCATTCCTAAATGCTGAGACTAGCTGACTAAGAAACATCTGGCACATTTTATAAGTTTATTTTTGTAAACAATCCTGTAAACTCAGGAAGAATATGGCAGGTCTGAAAAAAGACAGGGATGTCTATTTTTCAAAAAGCATCCCAGACGAAACTTGGGTTCAGGCAGCCATAGGATCCTCAGCCTTGAATCTGCTCCAGGACCAGTGCAGGGCCACCATGAGAGTGGAGTGAAGTTCACCGCTCCACCCGCCCACTGGAATCACCTGGGGAACTTTAAAAAATACTGATACCTGGACCCCACCCTCAGAGATTCTAGTGTAACTGGGCTCAGAAATGGCCTGGGCATGCAGATCCTGAAAAGCTTCCAGGTGATTCTAATCTGCAAAGTTGAGAACTAATGAGGTAGGTGGTCTTGTGTCCACAGACTACATATAAAGATCCAGCTCCTTTCCCAAACAGGGAAGTGGGACATAAGCACAAATACTACCAAATGTAAGCATGCACAGATTCCTAAATAATAGATTTTTAGATTTTTTTTTTTACAGTTATTATGTGCAAAGTGGGGTTTCTATGAGAAGTCAATCAATGTCTACATCTAGCACTATCCTCAAAATCTCCCATGACGATGGTGGACTTTATTTTTCTGTATAGTTTTGCCAATTTAGGGGGTATATATTTTGAAGAATTTTTATTTGGTGCTTATAAATTTAAAGTTGTCTTTTCTTGATAAAATTAAGTGACTTTCCCTTTCTCTAGTAATGCTTTTCACCATCAAGTCTATTTTTTTCTGAAGTTAATACGGCTACATCAGTTTTCTTTTGCCTACTAGTTACACAGCATATTTTTTTCCATCCTTTAACTTTCAGACTTTCCATGAGTAACATATAGATGGATTTTTCAAATCTAGACTGACATCTTTGATTTTTAATTACAGCATTTAGTCCACTAACATTTAGAATATATTGGTGTCACTAAAAATAATTAACAACTTACAGGGTACCCTTGGGAGGCTGCAGTTCTGGCCAGTGACCATGAGGGGGTGACTCCAGGGGAAGCACAGGATCTACAACCTTGAGGGGAGAGGTGGGAACCAGGCATTTGCTGCCTGTACGGTTTGGGCATCCTCTGACTAGGGGATGCACAAGGATATAGGTTGGGGCACAGGAGAGTGGTGAACTGGAGGACACATGGGCAGCCCCCTGGGGCGAGTGGCTGAGGGCAAGCAGGGGACTCAGGGCAGTGGCTGTTTACCAACTTGTATGGAAAATTTTCAAAATTTTAACAATCAGTACTGCTGTACATGCAATTCAGAATTACTACCAGCCAAGCTGATATTTATGTGAATTTAAATTGCACCTCTTATTTTGTGCTATTTGTGATACCTTGGTTATGATGCTTTTTCTCTTCTTTCTTGCCTTCTTTTGGATGGATTCAATGTTTTATTATTTTTTGCTCTCCTCAGTAATGCTACATTTCGTTTCTATTTTTAAAGTAATTATTCTAGAAATTACCTCACAAATTCTTAATGCTGGAAAGCCTTTTATTAATCAATACATTTACTTATTTCCCTGACAATACAAGGGTCTCAGAACACCTTAATTCCACTTATCCTGACCCCCTACAAACTTACTATCATGAATTTTAATCTTTCATCATTAAAAAATCCATAAGACATTATTATTGTTGTTTACAGAAAATGTTTATTGATATTTACCACTTTCTTTACTCTTCATGTCTTCTTACAATACTACCTTTTTCTAGGATCAGTTTTGCTTAAAGCACATACTTTAAAATTTCCCTTAGAAAGAGTCTTCTCTTTGTCCATGAATGTTTTTATTTTGCCTTCACTCATGAAAGATGTTTCCCTGAGGATAGGAATCTAGGTTGGCAAATACTGTCTTTCTGCACACTGAAGAGACCATTCCATGGAAGCCAACTGTCAGTCTAACTGTTGCTCCAATAAAAGTAATCTGCCATTTTTCTCTGGCAACTTTTAAGATGTTTTTCTTTGAGTTTCTGCAGGTACACTATTGTGCATTGGTATGGAATTCTTTTTAATCATACTGCATAAGATTTGCTGAGCTTCTGGTTTCAGTGGTTTGGTGTTCATTTGGTGGTTTGGTTCATCACTTTTGAAAGATTCTCAGCCATCGTTTCTTCAAATACTGCCTCGTCTCCATTCTCTCTTCCCTTTCTTTTTGACACTGGTTAACTGAATGTCAGACCTTCTCGTTGGATCTTACCGACTCTTTTTCACTTTCAATCTTTTTCTCTGTGTGCTCCATTTGGTATAATTTCTTCAGTTCTACCTTTCAGTTCATTAGCACGTTTTAGGTTTTGTCTAATAAGCTGTTAAACAAACCATAGCCAATAAGTTTGGTTATTGTAGTTTTCATTTGATTTTTTAAAAAACAAAGCTTTTAAAACTTTGTTTAAAATTAAATTTAAATTTTCTAGGGTAATTTTTTTTAAAAAAGAAAAAGAATGTAATACTTCTAACTACTGTTTAGAAATTCTATTTGCTTTCGGTTATGTATTTTTTAAATTTCCTGTTCTCTGCAGATACCTTCAAACATGATATAGAATAGTTTCTTTTTTTAAGAATCTGCATCTGATAAATCCAATATCTGATGTCTTGGAAGGTCTGTTTTTGTTGTCTGTTATTTCTGTCTCTTCTAATTCATGGTGCATAAGATAACAAGGTATCTGGTTATCTTTGAATATGTGCTAACCATTGTACATAAAACTTATCTGAGGAATTATTTGAAGCCTAGGAATCAAGTGCCTTCCTCTACATAGGATTTGCTTTTGCTTCTGGCAGGTGGCTGGCATTGCTACTGAATTGGGCAAACCAAGTTCAGGGCTTGAGGATTCCTGAAAGACCCAGGTTATTCAAGCTGTAATTCAAGTGGCAGTTACCCACAAGGCCTTGTCCATTTACAATTCACATTTGCGCTGAAGGCATACCTTGGGGTGTCAGCTTATTGAGGCCCCCGCTCTACTGTTATATTCCCCACACTGAGTGGCCCTAGAGTTGACTTCTGTCCTTATTGCTCCTTCTGTGGTGTAAAAACCAGTTTTCAAATTTGCTGGACTTAGCAAATATTGGGGACGAAGGTGGCTTTTGCACTCTTTTTATCTCTCTGATTTTTCATTTTACCATCATTTTCACCCTGGTAATTCTTTAGTCATGTCAGCTCTTTGAAGACTTTTAAATTGTTATTTTTTATAACCAGTTTTTTTTGTTTAAAGTTGTTTTCAGTGGAAGGTTGATCCAAATAATCTAGTGCACCTTTACTGGAAATTGGATGCCACCTAATGCTTCTCTTGACACACAGTAGGCACTCAATACATGATGGCGTTTCAGTTGAATTATCACAATTTCCCAAACACACTCCATATTTTTGCCTGTCTTCATTTGTAGAGGCTGTTTCATCCTCTCAGAAAGCATTCTCACTCCCCATCTTCAGTCTCAGGATGTCCACATTCAACTCTTCAGCCAGCCTCGAATAAATGCTACCTTTTCCTCAAGATTTTCCTGTTGTCTCCACTTTCCCAAATCTGAAGCCTTTCTTTTCCCTGTGTAAACCTGTGTAGCACTGTGCCAGTTTGAATATATTGTGTCCCCCAAATGCCATTATCGTTGATGTAATCTTGTGGGGCAGATGTTTTGGTGCTGATTAGATTTGCATGGAAAGCGCCCCACCCAACTATAGGTGATAACTCTGATGAGATATTCCCTTGGAGGCATGGCCCCACCCAGTCAGGGTGGGCCTTGATCAGTGGAGTCATATAAATGAGCTGATGGGCAGAGGGAACTCAGTGCAGCTGTGAGTGAGTGCAACCAAGAGGGACACTGAAGAAAGCATAGAAGCTGCAGATGAGAGACAGTTTGAAGATGGCCATTGAAAGCAGACTCTTGCTCCGGAGAAGCTGAGAGAGGACAAATATCCCAAGTGCAACTAAGAGTAATATTTTTGAGGAACTGCAGCCTAGAGAGGAACGTCCTGAGAGAAAGCCATTTTGAAACCAGAACTTTGGAGCAGACACCAGCCACGTGCCTTCCCAGCTAACAGAGGTTTTCCGGACACCACTGGCCATCCTCCAGTGAAGGTACCCCATTGCTGATGTGTTACCTTGGACACTATATGGCCTTAAGACTGTAACTGTGTAACCAAATAAACCCCCTTTTATAAAAGCCAATCCATTTCTGGTGTTTTGCATTCCGGCAGCATTAGTTAACTAGAGCAAGCACCTGATCTGTATTGTTCTTCCATCTGGTATGGAAATGGATTTATACACACATTTCTCTCTCCTCTGGATTTATACTCTCTTTGTCATTTCTGGCTTCTGAGGAGTTCCCCTACCTCCCCTCTATTTCACCATACATTATAAACAGATTTTAAAAAACAACATTATATCCAGTGCTTTTAGGTTTGATATACTGGGAGGGATTTCTATGAACATTTACTTTGCCATAGTGTTAGAAAGAGAAGACAGAATTTAGTTCATTCTGGTAAAGTTTTACATTTGTACAGCACTTTAGAGACTAGGGTGTTCCTCATACATAGGTTTACGTGCATTTCCACAGCCTCTGACTTCAGTGTTGTTGAACGGCAAGAGAGACTAACAATATGTCAGAATCGAGCCACAAAGCCAGAAATGGAAACCGAGTCTTTTTTCTCCAAGCCCAGGGCTCACTCAAGGTCACCACAGTTGCGTCCCCATATTATCTGTGCCATTAGTCATCCCTATCATAACAACACCTGGAGCTTTTGGAGAGTAGATATTCTGTATGCGAAAGGATGTGACAGGCACCCTGTGGTGCAGGAGTTGGCTTGCAGGCAGTAGAGAGAGGGATTGGCTCTGCAAGGTAGTCTCTCCATACTTTTCAAATAAAGATATTTCCGTATCTCAGGCCTCCTTACCTCACAACCTTGGTTCCATTTCTCATGACTTGCATGTCCACCATGCAGCCCCCAGTAACATAGGCGGCTAGGTTCAACTCTGAGAATTCAGCCTGAAGGAGAGAGCAAAGCGAAAAAGGATCCATCAGATACTAATGATGATAACTGCCAACTTTTACTGGGTACCTACACATGCCAAATACACATTTAAACCTTATCTCAAACTTAGGAAGTTGGTGATATTATGATCTCCCATTTTGATAAATCAGGCAGCTGAAGTACGGAGAGGTACGGTGTTGTATCCAAGGTTACAGAATTCATAAAAGGTAAAGTTGGGATTGAAACCCATGTGTATCTCTGCCTCAGGGTCTATGCTTTGAACCACTGCTGATTCCTGCCTCCTCAAAGGAGCAAGAAGCAATGCTAGCTCCATGAGTACAAGACATTGAATGACATTCAATATAATATTTTGTCTAGGTTTCTTCAACTTTATGCTATGCAGTGGTATGGCATCACAACTATATGATTAAATATCTCTGGCAATGGACTCCACCTCTACATTCCCTGTTACACAAGGTTACAATAGAAGCACCATGTTCATGCAAAAAAAAAAGAGCGCCGTTAATGAGTCCAGGTTAGTACATGGTGGTAATGATCTAGTTAATTAAGTCTAATGCTTTAAATATCATCCCACCATGTTTAAGATATTTCACAAAGAAGAATTAGGAAGCAAAGTTGTTGCGTGTGTGTGTGTGGAAAAAATAAAAATTAGAAGAAAGTTGCAAAACCAGGATAGCTGGACACCAAATATATGAAGAAAGGGAGTAAATCAGAATCTGGAAGGTGAAAGCTCCAACTCAACAGTGGCCAAGCCCAAGGACTGCCTTGCTGCCCAAATGCAAAGAAAAAGAAATCTAGGTAAAAAAAGACACTCAGACTTGGATATACAAGTCAGAAGTTCATCTTGCTTAGACCTGGGTGTCTAACATTAATTCCCAGTCATGGTTCATGAATAATTACAGGCAGTAAATGCCTGACCCACAGGGTAGCAAGCCTCTGTTGAACCAAGCACGGAGATTGGGGTAGGAAGGAGGGAAGGACACTCTTTTGTATTTAACTTTCTAAAATCTTTAACACAGTGGAAATGAACATAAAGGTATCCAAGCTACTTTTCCTTCCAGATAGCATGATGGCCTTCCTGGTAGAATCTTAAAGAACAGGCATCATTGAAATGCCTCAGAGCTCCCATAGTGACCATGGCAATTTAATGCAATTTCAGTATTGCATGCAAATGCGTCAGAGCTCAAAGAGGGCCAACATGGTTCAAAAGGCTCCACTGTCCACTTCATCCAATACATGCACAGATATATTTACTCTCTTTCTCTCTCCCTCTTTTTCTCTGTCTCTAGCTCTCATAGTGTCTTCATGTAACATACATGCAAACACACAGGGTGATGGTTTGAAGCTGTATGTTCCCCAGAAAAGATCATGTTCTTAAAGTTAATCCATTCCTGTGGGTGTGGACCCACTGTAAAGTAGGATCTTTTGGTGAGTAGGATCTTAACTTGAGATGTGACCCACCTCATTTAGGGTGAGTCTTAATCCTCTTATTGGAGTCCTATACAGGAGCATAAAAGACAGAGAAGCTGAGAGAGAAAAGCCACAGAAGCTCAGAGAGAAAAGCCAGAGAAGGTGAGATAGAACGCACAGAAAACAGAGAGAAACAACCACAGAAAACAGAGAGGAAACCCCTGAAGAAAGAATCCGGAAGCAACGAAACCCGGGAGAGAAGGGAGAGACCAGCAGACGTTGCCATGTGCCTGGCCGTGTGACAGAGGAGCTGAGGATCACAGGCAGCTGACCTTCACAGAGAAGCATCGCCTGCTGATGCCTTGATTTGGACATTTTCACAGTCTCAGAACTGCAAACTTGTAAGTTAATAGTTCCCCATCATAAAAGCCAACCCATTTCTGGTATACTGCATTTCGTCAGCTTTAGCAAACTAAAATACATGCGCACATACACACACAAAGTAACACATCAGCTATTCACCTGTATCACAGAACACCATCATTAGAATCCCTTAGCTTTTCTGCATAAATTAACCTTTTGATCCCCAAAATATTTTGGTCTGAACAGTTTTTGATGTAATGTCTTAAATGCTACACGTTAGGCATTGTGGTATGAATAAAGTGCTCCAAGAAAACACATTCAAATGCAAATTGTCTAACAGACTAGCTGATGAGTTTGGTCAAGTTACTGTCTTGAATCTCAGTTTTGATATCTCTGAAATGGAGATAATAATATCTATCTGTAAAAATTTTTGTGAAGATTTAAGATAATGTATATGGGAAATCTATCAGAGGCTTAGGACATAGAAGGATGTAATTTGTTGCTATTATTACTTTTAAATATTTCACTGTCTTGATAATAGAAAACCAAATGTTTCAAAAATGATGTAACTAGAAAATCAGCAATTCCTTCAAGCATTTAGAACATAGAATTAAAAAGATATTGAATTATAAAATATATAGAATAAAGACTTTGGCTTATAGCTACAGTGAGGTAAAAAGGAACAAATGTATTTATACTCTCATCCTAAACCACTAGAAAATCATACAAAAGACACTGCAGGACTATGATCCCTGCAAAAAAGAAACAAGTGAAATTATCCCTTTGATTATTCTAGTTGACTGTCTGGAGGCAATTTCCAGGCTGCAGAGCTGCAAAGTCCAGTGGTTTCACTTAGTTGGGGAGTCAGAGATCAAAGTTTAGAGAAGCCAAGGTGACTAGAATTTGAAGCACACAGTATCGGAAAAGATGGAGCTGCACCAAAAAATGCCCCTTGGAAGGATCTGCAAATCTTTGGCCGAGTGTTGATCTGTGCATCGAAGAGAGGAAACTACCCAAGGCCAGGAAAGAGCCATCAGAAAACAGTTGGCTGAACAATCCCAAGAACACACACAGGGCCAGGAATGGTTCATGTTCTCACCAACCAACGGGTAAAGTCCTTTTAATACAGGGGGTTACAAATAGGATGCTCAAAATGTAATAGTGAGACTAAATTACCCCTGGACTAAAAATGTACTCTGGATCTAGGGTTGCAAACTTGCACTGGCTTTCTTTGCACTTTCTCAGTTTTAAAATGTAAAGTCTTGTCTCCCCAAAACCCCCTTAACCCTAGTTTTAAGCTACAAGTCCCATGTTCTGGGAACCTCTTTAGTCCTGGGCAAGCTGGGACAACTGATCACTTTATTTATATCTACCCGAAAAGGAAAAAAAAAAAAGACGCTTATAAGCAAGTCTTGAATGGATCAAGCTTATACCAAGTAGCTTAACTGCATGCCAGAATACAGTACAATACAACTGAAAGGAATACAAAAAAATCTGGCACAATGTAAAATATATAGCATGCAAAGAAGTGGGAAAATATGACCCATAATAAAGGGAAACCCAATCAATAGGGCCATATCCAGAAATGAAAGAGACAATGGAAAGAGCATAAATGGAGGTTAGAACAACTATTACAAATATATTTCAAGATTCTGTTTGGGTGGGGCGGTGGGGTGGATATCCGGGTTATAAGTTTGTAGGATATTACCCTGGATACTATCAAGGACAGATATGTTTTTACAACATTGGGCATATAATGGGGTTCTTTATATTTTGCTACTGTTGATAAAACCAGCTGTGGGAGGTTTTAAATGTTGATAGCAATGGCTTCTCCCATGATACATGAAAGTGCTGGACTATTTGAATTTTCCTGATTGTTTATAGCTCTCATCAGACATATACATGGAATAATCAGAGAACAATGGAAAGGGATTGGCCTTGAAGTCTGGGGACCAAAGCTGTAAGCCTTGGGTCTGACATTAACTCAGTGCATTACCTTAGGGAACCCTGCCCCCCATTTCCTCTCCACCTTAGTTTCCTCGTCTTTAAAATTGGAGTTGTAATCAATTGAATTGATTATCTCCCTTTCGTCTTTGTATAGCTGTCTTTCTCAACCAGTGGCCCCCAGCTATCATCAAAGAAGATCTATTATCACAGCTCATCTTATCAGACAGAAATGCCAAAGTGATATTTTTATTAGAAAGCCATTCGCTGTGTTATACTCAACTCCTGGTACATAGTGGGTATTAAAAATACTTTTGAATCAAGTAACTTTTTTTATCTTTTACACTTGGTCTCTGAAACTCTATCCATTGCCAGATGCACTGTACCATAACAGTGAGGAGGGTAGAAGGGGGAAGGCACAATCTAAATTTCTATGCACAAAAACACAGGTGAGGGCCCAGGGCTTTGCGGTCAATGCAATGGTGAGATGTTGCTAGTAGCTGCAGCGTAGAGTACGTGGGGGTACATGATAGAAGTCGGCGGTAGAAAGGTGGGTCAGACACAAGTTCATGAGGGTTTTGAATTCTCGGTGAAGGTACATGAATGTCACTCTTTAGTTATTTAGGCTTCTTCAGCTGCCATAACAAATTACCACAAACTTAGTGGCTTCAAACAATACAAATGTATTTGTATAAATTTGTTCTGTAGGCTACAAGTCCGGGTTGGCAGGGTTGGTTTTTATGCTCCAAGTTTCACAGGCTGAAATCAAGGTGTTGGCCCGCTGGGCTCCCACTGGGAGGCTCTGGGAAGAACACACTTCCAAGTTCATTCACGTTGCTGGCAGAATTCAGTTCTTTGCAGTTGTAGGATGGAAGTCCCTGCTTCCTTGCTGGCGGTCAGCTGGTGGCCTCTCTCGGATCCTTGGGTCACCTGAATTCCTAGTCATGTTGCACCCTCCATGTTCAAACCGACAATGGTACATTGAGAGCTTCTCGGGCTACGACGTCCCCTTCTGCCACATTTCTTCTGCTCCACCTGGAGAAAGTTCTCTGAGTTTAAGGGCTGGTGTGACTAGAAAGGGCTCACCCAGAGAATCTAGGATACCCTCCCCACCTTAAAGTCCGTCACCTTAATTGCATCTGTAATGTCCCTTTTGCCATGTGAAGGTAACTTTCCCAGGTTCCAGGATTAGGGCGTGGCATCTTTGGGCAGCCATTCTGCCTCCCACACATAAGCAACTGGGTAACTCTAAGGGCTGCAGAGGAGGGGAGAGATTAGATATTAAACAACAAATATCTGTAGAGCATTTACTAAGTTCCAGGCTCTGTTACAGGGGACGGAAATGGCTGAAATCATATCCACTAACAAAATCTCTTCTACTGCTCCTAGATCAGAAGGGGATAGAAGCACCTGTTTACAATTAAACTCATGTCCCGTTCCAAGAACACACACACACACACACACACACACACACACACGCGCATGCATGCACGCACAAGGAAATAGAGATGGAATGCATCCAAATTCCTGTAGGGTCACTGGCTGCATGCCCACTGGCACCTGGCAAATATCTGATGCCAAGCAGATACTATTACTGAGAGCATGGGGTATTCATGTTTAGTTAATAAGGACTGCATTTGTGATGATAATGTTGATGATGGAATGGAAAATGGTGATTGCAATCATCGTTAGGATAATAACGTTGAAGGATGCTATTAGGCCAACAGGTCAGTGGGAAAGCAACTGAAATTGGGACTCAGGATTAGATGACTGACTGGAATGTATACAAGAATGCAAGCAAGTGTGGGAATGCGAAGGTACCAGCTATCAGCCTTGACCGTGAAGCCAGACCGAAGATGGATTTCGACTCAAAGAGCTGTTGTACAGAGTTCCTGAGAAAGGCAAGATGCTGGCAGACAGATGGTTCTGGAATCCAAGGGAGGTTGATAAGATACTGGAAATTCCGGTCAGTTATTCAAGACCTATCTGGTACAGACTGTGTCCTTAGAGCCTTAGATTGTTTTCCACGACCTTTCCACGGCCATAGGCACTCAATATATTTTGCAGGAGGAGAGAGAGAGAGAGTGAGAAAAAGAGAGAGAAGGAGACAGACAGACAGACACTGACTGAATTCATAGGAGAAGGTGGGCAACTTCCAGAAACTGTCCTAATGCTAGGACAACTTCTGACCTTCTGCCCTATTTTCTAACCTCCCCTACTACACCTTATAAAGAAAAGTCATTAATCTATTGATCAGGACATTGCGATGCCACATTTTCATAAGTGTGCTTGCTGTAACATGTGACTACTTAGTAAGTGACACCAACAGGTGAGATCTCAGCTCACAGGCAGGTAAGAGTCTGCACTACTTAGGTCTAGAACCTAAACTGGGGGGATTCAACCCAGCGTTAGCAGAGGACTTTGCACTGGGAGATAGTGGGCCGAGGGCAGCTAACACCTAATGGTGCTTTGATTCTTGTGTGCCATTCTTCCTTGGGTTTTCAGCTGACTTAGGAACCAGGAATAGGGGTGATGGTGGTGATTGTCAAGGTAGGATTGAGGTATTCCTGAATCCTCTAGCCAGCTATCACCCAAATTCCAAACAGATTGATATGTTTAGTTGTGGGAATGAAATTGTGTCATTAATAAATTCCTTTAAAAAAAATCAGGATTCTGCATGCGTTGTGAACTTCCTCACATCCTAAGTTCTCACACAGCCAAAGAGACTCATTGAAAGGATCAACAATGATAAATAGTACTAAATATAGAAAATCCAAGCTGTACATAGTTTTTAAGGTCCTACATAATTTAGTCCTGACTACCTCCCTGACGTTGCCTCCCGCTGTCCACCATCCCCCCAGTTCCAGCTCGCTCTGCCAGCACCACACTGCCATCTTTCCCTGGTTCAAACACACTGGGCAAGCTCTGCCCTCCAGCTTCCCAGCCCTCAAAGCACTTGCCTGGGACAGCTATACGGAGACCTCCTCACTCCTCTCACAGCCCTGCTCAATGCTACCCCCAGAGGCCCCTCTGCAAAGCACCTACTGTACTCTACCTGGTTTCCTTGCTTAATTTTCTCCCATAGAGCTTGCCCTGCATTGGACATAAATAGTTATGTCCATCTCAATTAAATACTTAATTTTTCATCTCTCACTAGGACAGAAGCTCTAAGGGTTAGGGATTTTGCCTGTTGCATTCATTGCTCTATCCCAGTACCTAGAATGGTGCCTGGTTCACAGCAGCAGGTGTAAATATCATTGAACGCATGATTGACTGTTTTGCAAACATTCATTTGACTCTTTGTCAAAGAAGAGCCACAAGGAGGCAGAGAGCCTTTGCCCGAAGTTACATGTCAGCTAGGACCCAAACGTAGGCCTGTCTGGATCCCAGGCTGACACGCTCCACACTGCCCCAAGCAGCACTCAGTTACTTGGGGTGACTTTTGTTCAAATGCTCAGAGTTAGGTCCTGTGGCTGGCATCGCGTCTCATCTTCCATGTCTTCTCCATGTCGGTTTGCAACGTCTGTCAGCACACTCCAAGGGCCCCTGCCCCTCACTGGCCACTCTGCCTCTGCTGACTGACCCACTGCTGGCAAATTGTTGGCAGGTGGCCCAAGGCCTGCAGTCAGTGAGAACTGCTTCCTGTTGTTTTCCCCTCTCAGGCCATATTTTTAGCACTGACGGCCCAGTGGGCTTGGTCACTCCCTTGGCTGGCATCTTGGGGCTGAGGTCTTTTCAACCGGTTCAGACTCACCTTGCAGACAAAAGAGGCTTTGAAAGTCTGCAGACTCACTCACTTACTTGGTGCCCCATTCCAGATGCAGAACTCTTGCTCAGGAGCAGTGCCCGGCACCTCAGTGAAGGCCCAGGTCATGGGGTTAGGATGTGCCTCTTGGCAGCACTGTCGGGCAGTCATGCTGAGCCCCCATTTGCTGCGGGAAGATGCAGAGGTACCTCCTGCCCATCAAAAAAAAAAATCTTTTTTTGTGGGTGTGCATGTGAATATTGAGAGAGAGAGAGGGTGTGTGTGTGTATACGTGCAAAAAGCAGGGCAGGAAGAGATAAATACATGAAAACATTTTGAAATAAATATAAAAGCACAGGAAATATAAAATGATGAATCCTACATTCCTGAATGTTCAAGTAATGGAACATCCAAAATCAGGTGGAGCCCACCAGATTGTTAAAAAAGGAAAAAACCAGTAGCGATTTGCATTTTACAAAGTGTTTAGCATAACAGTGATATTTAGAATAAGACCACATGAGTTTGAATCTGAGCTCTCCTCTTACTTGCTAATAAGTAAGTCAGCCTTTTTATGCCTCAGTTCCCCATCTATAAAATGAGGCCAATTACAATACCTTCTTCATTGTGCAGTTGTTTGAGCACTAAATGAATTAATCTATTTAAAAGTCCTTAGCAAGGTGCCTGACTGAAATAATCATGTAATGAATGTTAGCTACTGTGGTTATGTTATCTAATTTGATCACAATAACCTCTTGATACAAGAAGGCAGGTATTAGCATCCTGGTTAGCTGATGAGAAAACTGAGCAGCAGAGACAACAAACAGCTTGGCCAAGATTACAAAGCCAGTGGGCACGAGAGCTAGAACTTGAACTAAGGGCTGTCTGACTCTGCATTCATCCCTTCATTCACTCACAACACAAATTCTTATTGAGCAAGGATAGAGTGGGTGGCACAGCCATGAAAGCTCCTCATTGCTCCTCATGGAGATTATATTTGAGCAGGAGAGACAGACCTTTGACAATAAACGTCAAGAGAACAAAGATAAATCCTGGTCAGGAAACAGAGTGATGGGAGTGAGTGTTATGTCAAGTAAGGAGGTCAGGAAAGGCCTGCTTATGAAGGTGGCACTTGATCAGTGTCATGAAAAAGCAAGGAAGCAAGCCATGCTGCAGTGCAGGGGAATGGCTTTCCAGCCAGAGAGAACAAACAGCAAGCACAAAGGCCTGGGGTTGAGGCACCCTTGCTGAGTTTGAGGAACAGCAGGGAGGCCACTGTGGCTGGAACAGGGTGAGTGGGGGGTGAGCAGGAGGAGGGGAGGTTGGGGAGGGGACTATGGACTGGATCATGGTAAGAATTTGGGATTTTATTCTGCATAAGAGGGTAAGATGTTAGCACCATCCTCATCACCAGCAATATCATCATCACCATCATCAATAAAGATAATAACGTTCATCATCATCATCATCATCATCGTCATCATCATCATCATCATGACATTTGGCAATGTAAGAAGTCAGGGAGTCAAGTTTGAAAAAATCATCGGTAGATGCAGTGTTCTGATTTTTAAGGAATTTATTAATGGCGAAGTTTTGTTTCCCAAAGTCTCAATGTAGGGTTACGGTGGTTCTGGTGGCAATCAGAGGACCCAAGTAAGCTCTAATTCTATTCCAACAGTCACCCCTCCCTGCTAAATGTTCCCAGGAGAGCTGTACCCACAAGAAACAAGAGCCCATGAGAATCAAAGGAAAATATCGGTTGTCCTTTGCTCCACCACAGGGGAAACCGCAAGGGTGATGAGAGCTTTTGGCACCGCCCTGAGGGTAGGAAGGATGGCCATCGAAGGAGAGGAGGCGAGTCTTGGAACACGGAATGGCAGGATAGCCACGGCCTCACCACAGCCTCACCATGGCCCCACCTCTCCCCACCTCTCTCCATCTCCAGAATTACAAGGGTCAGCTGAGAAACCTAGGAAAGCAATTCACTACCTGTAAGGAACCGGACAAATATTCAGGGATTTTTAAGAACACAGCTTAACTACAAAGAAAATAATGCTGGTTAACGTCCCCTCGACATCTACTTCTTCTCTTCATTGCAGAACTGGGTCCACATGTTTAAACATTACTCTGCTGAATGTTCAGAAAAACATGTTTGTAGGATTAAGCAAGCCAGGTGTGAAAAGTCTCTCCATGGCTCTCATGATGGATGGGTTCTGTGTGCTCAGAGATTGGAATGTGGAAGCAAAGTCTCCTGCTGGGCAGTAAAGCTTAATCATATCACAGGTGGTTGAGCAACTCAAAGAAGGAGGTGATTGTGCCTGGAGCACTGAGGGAAGGACCTATATGGGGTGAAACAAGCTAGAAAGGTAGCTGACCTGGACCATCCACAACTCTATGGACTGTGATGGAGGAAGGTATCGAAGGAGTTTAAACAGGACTGACAATTTAATTTCTGTAGGTTATTTTTTTCCTCCCCAAATTGGAAGTTACAATGTGATGACAGGAAAGCTTGAGGAAATTCAAATCCTCTTCTACTTTAATACACTTTTGTTTTTCATTTTAAAGGTCCAAAATATTTTCAGGGTTGCAGGAAGGGAAAATAGCATTCAGCCTTCCTTTTCCATTTTCACCACTACCTGCAGTGTGGATCCTCGCCTTCTCTTTCCGGAACTGCCTCCCAGCCGTCGCCCTGTGTCTCATCTCCCCTCCCTTCCACCCAGTCTGCTACACCTGTAGCTCTACACCCACAGAGGAGCACCTGCCCCTCCCATCCCTGGGACCTCCTAAGACACGGCCAGGTTTGAATCCTAGACATGGAAGCCCCGCTGTTCCCACTGCAGCTTTAGCTTTAGCTCAGCTAGTCTTTGGAGAGGTAAGAATAAAAGTAGTCAGACGAATAAGATGCCTTGGAAGGGCCAGCACATTTCGTACTCAGGGTGCTAAGTGCTGTGAAGAGAAATGAAGCAGGTAAAGTGATGGGGAGTGACTGAGAAGTGTATGCGAGGGGCACCATTTCAAACAGGGGGACCTGGGAAGGCCCTGGTGACATTTGCACCAAGAACATAAATGAGGTAAGGGTGCGAGGCATGTGGACACTTGGGGAAAGAAGGTTCCAGGCAAGAGCGAGTGTGGTGGATTTTGAGGAGCAGCTAGAAGGCTGGTGTGGCTGGATACGAGAGCAAGGAAGGCAGGGCAGGAAGGAGGGCAGAGACGGCCCTTGCTGAAGGGCCCATGGGCCGTGGGAAGGGCTTTAGCTTTTCGATGAGGAGTCTCTGGTGGGATGTGAGCAGGGAGGGTCACGGGCAGATTTACAAAAAGGAAGTAAAACCTAATGCTCCAAGATGACACGATCCTCGCTTCTCCCAAGCTGCCAAAGGGTTAAGTAAATGCAAACACGTGTAAATGCACTGAAAGGAGACATTTCCCCCCTTGGCTGGCACACCTGAGGCAGGAAGCAGACTCGTGCTCCCCAGGAATAAGAGGCCCAGCCAGACTTGTGCTTCCAGAAGAAAATGAACGTGGCCTGGACACAGGGTGGCTTAGCACTTCCCATGTTGGTTTCTGAGAGCTACTGAACAGGCGAAGGCCCCATCTGTTTTCAATCTTGTTAAAAGGGCCTCGTGTGCTGGTGCCTATTTAAAATAAGGCACACATGGTGTTTCTAAAATGAAGAAGGGAAAAAGGCCCATACTTTCCCCGCCGGCCCAGCTGATGTGTTTACTTTGGAGCAGGCTTTGGGAGTTCTGAGACAAGACACAGCTAATTTCCCTTCCCGAGGTTGATTTGCAAGTCCCCGCAGGCTTCTGCTCCAAGCATTTAAGGCAACTTGGTATGAACTGGACTCCTCTTCAGGGTCCGCTGTGAAATCTCTCAAAATTCATGCTGGGCTGGGGAAAGCGAGGGAGCTCAAGGGCCATTTTCCTCCTTGCAAATGGATTGTGTCTCTGATGCCTTTTCCTCAGTAGGGTCTCACATTTCCCCTTCTTCCCTGATGTTCATTTTCTTCATGGCCCCTTCCCAAGGAAACCATAGTAGTTCCAAGATTGCAGTAGTTCCAAGATTCAGCCAGCCTGAAGCTAATTCCAAAATGGGGACTGTTGGGGGCAGTGTCAGGCAAAATGGCCTCCCTGAGGTCAATGCATTCCTGAAGCAAGGAGCAAAAGCAAAAGAGGCTTCTCTGTCCACATTCTGGGGAGCAGGCAGGCCCTTGGGGGCTGCTGAATCAATGACATTCCTGACTCATGAGGCTACTCGCATGGCCTGTGTCCATAACATAGCTGGGATGGGTCATGTCCAACCTTGCAGGCTCAGAGAAGATGCCCCGTAAATGCAGAATCACACCATGACCTCATCATGACCTCATCCACAGCAGCCCTGCACATCTGGGAACTTCATAAATAACTGCCCTTAAACCAAGAGCAAGGAAAGCACAGACAGAACATGGCAGACACCGGATGAGGGAGTCAGTAGTGGCCCGGGAGGGAGGGCTCAGGTCTCTTTCTGCATCTTCGTACCTGCTTTGGCTTTGAGGACCCAGTTTCCGTTGTTTGAACTTGGAGCCTGCGGTGCCCAGCGGCGGCAGTGGTCATGTTAGCCCTGGAGGAGCAATGGCCGTGGAAGCAGCAGCAAAGAAGCAGAAGTAGGAGAAACCGTGGTTGTAATCTTTGGAGAAATGCGAATACAAGTAGTAATACTAGTAAGAGTATGACCAGTGGCAATAGTACTAGAAATGATAGTGGAACAAGTACCATTAGGAGTTCCAGTGGCAATATAATAATTGTATTATATTGTATTTATAATTTAATTGTGTATGTTATATTCATTTTGGGATTAAAATTTACACTGATTTTTCTGAGCATGTACTGTGTGCCAGGCACTGTTGTAAGGGTTGTGCACGCATTAATTCAATGAATCCTATCTGTAACCCTGTAAGGTAGGTCCTATTATTATTATCATGCCCACTTTATAGATGGGGGCACTGAGGCATAGTGAGAGTAAATATATTTCCTAAGGTGTCCCAGCTGGGGGGTGGTAGGCCAAGTAGGCAAACACAAGGGGGTGGAGCTCCAGGGCCCCTGCTCTTAACGACTCCACTAGGATCCCCCAACCAGTGGCTGGGCAGGATGGGAGGTAGTGGTTATGGGACTGGAGAATTAATTCTGAAAAGGCAGTCTAAGAAGGGGCCTCAGGCACTTCCAGTGTTGCAGCTATCATCAGTCTATGCACCAATCAGAGCAGTTCTTGTTAATTTTTTTTAATGTGTTTTAATACCAGATTTTGCAAAAAGTCTTCTGCTTTGAAAGACTGTTAAAAACCATGAAAGTGATGAGGCTTTGGAGTTGGATGGGTTTGTTCCAGCTCCCCCCACACCTCTCAGCTTTGGGACTGGCTCTTGGCCTCTGCTGGCCTACTGGGTACAGAGCCAGGGGACACATATACTGGTGTGGGGTCAGATGCCAAGGGCACTGAGCATGGGGCCAAACAGACCTGGGTTTGAATTCCATTCCAGCCATGGGATCTTGGGGGAAATCATGGAAACAACTCCCTCAGTTTCCTTGCCTGTGAAAATGAGGCAGAAGGCTCCTGCCCTGCCTCTGTCCCATGGCTACTATAATCACTAAAAGAGAGAGTAGATATGAAGGTACTTTGGGGTGGGCTGTGAAGTCCACACCATCATAAACTGGATTATCAGTTGCTGTCTTTAGGGGACCACAAGGCTCCTGCATAAAAGACGTGGTCTCCAAGTTGTTCAATCTAGAACGGGATTTCTCAAGCTTGGCACTACTTGATCTGGATAATTCTTTGTGGTGTGGAGCTGTTCTGTGCATTGAAGGATGTTGAGCATCATCCCTGACCTCTACCCACTAAAGGCCAACAGCATCCTCTAGTTGGGACAACCAAAAATATCTCCCAATATTGCCAAACATCCCCTGGGGGACACAATTGCCTCTGGTTGGGAACCACTGATTAGAAAAAGGGGCTGAGCCTATCGACCACCTCTCAGCATCTCTCTCTCTCTCTCTCACTCTTGCTTCTTCCAAAGATGCTCGATCATTTTCAAACCGAGGCACCTCTGTGGAAAACCAGGGATCTCAGGGGTGCAGTTGGAAAACAGCTGCTTAGTGGACAACTCGAGGTTAGAGATCACCAGAACAGAGGTCAGTGTCATGTGTTGTTGGCTTTTGGTTTCATTTCCATCATATATTTACCAACTGAGCTCATCTGCCCAGGATCCAACCACTTTATGCATAATGTACCATCCTTTTTAGGTAGGCATGTATCAAGCCCACAGAATGTGACAACTGGAAGTTCTTTTGAGGCCATCCGGTAGCTTTCATCTTGTAGCCTAGGAAGTTGTGTATGCCCCGGGTATTTGCCAATTCTTTATTTTACACATGAACCAATTAAGTTCCAGAGTTTCCTCCCATTCAACTAAAGTAGACCAAATTGTTACAATGTGCCAAACATCGTACACTGATGTTACTTTATCCATTTTGTGGATAAAGAAACTGAAGCTCAGAATGTTGAGTCACTTGCCCAGATTCCCATAGAAAGAGGCAGAGCCAGGATTTGATCCCTTGTCCATCTCGTTCCAACACCCAGCCTCTGTCCCCCACACTGTCTCAAAATATGTCCTCTTTCTTCTAAGGTTAAAAAAAAAAAAAAAAAAAAAAGTTTCATACAGTAAGTAAAATACTATGGAGTGAGAATTAGTGAGAATGAGCCTGCCTACTTTCAGACTCTTAATGTAATTTGCCATTAAAAATATGTAAAGTAAGGTTGAAAAGAAACCATAAGCCATACAGTAGAAAGGTGGTGGGGATAGCAAAGGAGTATTGCAGGAACGAGGGATGAGTTAGTGGTGGGCGTTAGGAGGATACGGTGTTTCACTGTGAACGGGATGCTTGGGAGCCAGACTGCCAGGGGTTCAATCCCAGCTCTCCTAATTATAGGGTGCCTTGCTGGACCTCTCTGAACATTGGTTTCCTTCACCTATAATGGCAATAGATGACTCACAAGGTCACTGTAAGGCTGAAATGGGGTATACAATCTTGGCAAAGTGTCTGGCATTTATATACAGCAAGTACTTAATATACGGGAGTCATTATTGTTATAATTATTATTAAATACTAAATTTCATAAAGGTGTTTAGGGGAAAGAAAGCTAGTTTTGAACTTATTGGAGACCACAAAAAAAGGGAATAGGGAGTTAGGTTTTAGAGAGATGAGTGAATGGATAAACAGATAGATGGAAGGAAGGAAGGAAGGAAAGGAATGAAGGAAGAAGGAAGGAAGGAGGGAGGACAGAGGAAGGAAGGAAGGAAGGAGGAAGGAAGAGAGGAAGGATAGATGGATGGATGGACAGACAGATGGATAGATATTCATTACATAGAAATAACAGTTTTGGAAAATGAGATGCAGATCTTGAGAGAAAGCCACCATGAACAAGACACCATCTAAATTAATTACTTGGCTTCTTCGAAGACCCTCCTGGGCACCACTAAGCAGGGAGAGGAAAAGAGAGGTGGTGAGAAAGCTCAGCTGGTGCCAGGTTAGTTAGGGCCCTGGTGCTGCCTAAAGACTTGGCCTTTCTCCCACAGACATCGAGGAGCCTGGACTACGGAGAGCACAGGGAGCCACAGAGAGAGAGAGAAAAGCAGTTGTTCAAGAATAAGCAATTCAGATGAGTAATAAAAATCGGATTCTTTCCAATGAATGCAAAGTTTGGGGTTCCTGGTACTTGGCTGGCCCAGCAAGGGGAAGGTTCAGACCCCTGTGCTCCCCCTTGCTTTTCCCGGCGGCTCTGGAGGGGGTGGCCGGCCCGTCTCCTCCCTGTCTGGACAGGCCCCGAGGTGGAGTGGGTGGGGAGGTCACCTGGTTCAGCTCCATTTTAAACAGGCTGAGAACCCACCCATAAGCTCACAAAGGGAACGTCAGGGATGTTACTTAGAGTGGAAAGGAAGGCTCCAGAAATGGAGCCAAAAAGGAGGTCAGAAAACCCAGGTCTCTGAGAAAAAAAATCAGAAAAATTGCTCTAGGCCGAGAGAAGTACATCTTTTTCTTTTCTCAGGGTTGGTTGCATAACAGGTGAGTGAAGGGGAAAATCACAGGCTTTGGACCCAGTCACACATAGGTTCCAATAAATCACAGACTACATAAATACTGATTTTACCTCCTGAGACTCAGTTTCCTGAGTCTAATAATGAGACTTACACCTCAAGAGTAAATACAGCCATATATGAAAAGTACTGAGAAACACATAACTGACCTTTAATAGTTAGCCACATTTCTCCTTTCCTAACGCAGGCTCAGAACCCCCAAATTGTAATCCTTATTGCCTCATGGTGGGACTCAGTTCCATTTTGTGTCGGGTGCTGCCTTATCATTATCAAGTTCTTCTTCTTGGAACACCCAGAGCCAGACTTGGCAAGGGAGAAGCCAAGGGTGGGTGGGAGGCGGGCTCACTGTAACCAGCCATGTGACCTTGGGCAAGGAACTGAAGACGATGAGCCCCAGTTCCTGAGAAGAGCTAGTTGAGGCAGTGAGATGCAGGGGTCCGTGGTGTGGACTCTAGAGCAGTCTGGGCCCACATCTCAGCTCAGACACCCACCAGCTTTTTGTCTGAACCTCAGCTTCATCGGTTTTTACTTTGTGGGGTTACAGAAAGTATTAGATGACCCAACAGAGGTAAACTGCCTAGATCCTGGCTGGCACATTGTGCTCCCTGAATGTTAATGTCGAGCACTTTATTACCTGTATCGTAACGTATCATTGCTTTACCTGTAGAGTTAATGCCAAGCTACAGCTTTCCCTGTCTCGTTTATGATGCAGTGGAATATTAAGGTGGATCTGTCTATTGGAGAAGTTCTTATAGTAGATCAAAGCCTTTCTCTGTACCTTCTTTCATTTTTCCCTACTTCAGATCAGTTTGACAAATATTTACCGGGTGCAGATAGTGTATCTCAGTTCTTGGAGCACCTGCTATGTACCTGAACAGGTGCCCACTGCCAGTCTCCCACCACGTGCTACCACAACACAGCTTTCTTTCACAGTCCCTGACACTGTGTGAATATGGTGTGTGTGTGTGTGAAAGAGAGGGAGAGAGAGATTTTGTGATTAATATCTATCTGCCCCATTAGAGTTTAAGCTCCATCAAGGTAGTGACCAATCTGGTTTTATTCACTACTTTAGCCCAAACACCTGGCATATAGTATGTGCTCAATAAAGATACTGTTCCTGTTCTCAGTGATCTCAGAGTCTAGAGGGAGTGACAGGTAGGTGAACTCGCAATTTCAAAGTCGTATGATAACTGCAATGGTAGAAATGCATATGAGATGCGGTTAGAGAGAGACAAGAGGCACCTCACCCTGCCTGGAGAGAGAGGACGGTCAGCGCAACCAGCACAGAAATAATGCCTGAGCTAAATCTTCAAGAATTTATGGCAAATCAAGGAAAGGCTGTCTCAGGATCATAGACTTGCCAAGGCGAGGAGGCGTGAATACAAGATGGTATTAGGACTATGCGCAAAGTGGGGGAACCATAGTGGTTTGGTAGGACTGAAGTCTAAGGTGAACTGTGGGAGGTGTTGAGGCTGGAAAGGCAGGCAGGGGCTCACTGGCAGAGGGCCTCAGGTCCAAGCTAACCTGAGCCCCAGAGAGCAAGCCTTATGTACAAGCCAGGCCTTCCTGCATTAGAAGAGAGCCACCGAGTCTTCTCCGGATTTTAACTCCTTCAGGATATACCTCTGCAGGTAAAGCAGCACAAAGGTTAAGAACTATAAACAGTCTCTGGAGTTAGCCTGACTGAATTTCAGGTCTGCTATAGCGTCCTCATTTGGGGAATGGGGGAAATCACAGTGACAAGGAGCAAATAAACTAATCCATATAAAGTGCTTAGAGTGTGCCTGGCACTTGATAAACATGTGATTAGACACTGGTATTATCATTAAGCCCGTCAGAGCACAACTGTTCAGCTGTCACGTACATGATAACACCATCGTGGAAACACTTCCATGTCACCCTTGAGAGAAGGGGTCCAAGGTAGGTCCACTTGAAGTTGAATCCCTCTCTAAAGTAAGCTGTGCCTTAGAAATCTCCCATGCGAGGCTGAAGATGCATGTTGTAGGATGGATAAGCTCATTCTCAGATATGGGCCTGCCCTCTCTTCCTCAGGGACTGCAGCCAGACTGGGTATGCTCCAGAGGAAGCCATTTCAATGCATAAGTCCTGTTGTATTGCCCCACTCTCCTCCTGGGAGACTCTGGTCAGGGTGGGCTGGGAGAGTCCTTAGAAAATCTAATAGATCAGTTTCCAGTTTAGCATAACAGCCAGACAGATTTTTGCGGTGAAGTCATACAATTTAATTAAAAGGTATTTTTCCCTGCTGTGAGTTCAGAAGTCTCTTTGGTTTGTTCCAGCTCTCTGGGATGTTTCATAATAGGTTCCACCCTGGGTTAATTAATAACCCTGGATTCCTGCTGAAATGCAAAGGCTCAAATCCAGTGTGCAAGCACATCCATGCAGGGGCTAGATGTAAACCCAGAGGGAACTCCACTCAACAGGGCCCAGGCCAGACCCCAGACGGTGAAGCCAATGACAGAACTGGCAGAAAACATAAATAGTGGCCAAGAAAAACAGAAAGTCAAAGCTGGAGATGTGTTATAAGGCAAGGTAGAAGAGGGTAAAGGAGGGAGATCATAAGCAGATAAAGGGATCCCAAGTTCCAGAGATCAGGGAGATTGGGGAGCAAGTTGGAATGCGCGGTGTGAAATGGGTCAGGGCAAGCGGCTGGGACTAAGGTGGTGAATAAGATGAAGTTGTGTGTGGCTCGCTTTTATGTGGTGTCAGCTCAAACACATCACGTGGGTCTGGCTCCAATGCTCTCTGGTTTAAGGAAGATAGGCCATCTCTTCTCTTCTATTCTCAAATACAAGTTCTAGGTATAAGAATGAAGCTTAAATAACTAAAGAACAACATTGACAAGGATATTCATGCACTCACTTAGCAGTTATGAAGTTCTGTCTATGTACCTGATACACAAGGATAGTCTATTTCACTGGATCCGGAGCTGAGTTACCTTACCTCCAGTCTCATGCCACAGTTCCTACTTAGTTGACCTTCTAATGTGATTATCAGTGCATTCTAAAATGAATAATCCTACCATTCCACTGTTTAAAAATGTCCATTATGTCCCAGTTGCCTCTAAGACACAAGTTTTTGTTGCCCTCCTTGCCATACAAAGCCCACCCTAAACATACTGTCTCAACCTTCTTTTCCAAATTCATCTCCCACCACCCCTGGTCAAGAACCCCATATTCTGGTCATTTTCCTGCTAGTGACAAGTTGAGATTTAAAACATGCTCTGGTGCTGGAGGCCTGATGCACACATCTCTTCCCTTTTCAGCCTCATGCTCCCTAATTCTCCCCCAAACCTTAGTTGAGCATCAAATTCTCTGTGAAGCCTTTCCCAAGAAGGTCCTAAGGCAAGGCTGGCACTCCTTCTGTGCCCCCATTATGCTTTTGACAGGTGTCTATGACAGCCCTCAACACAGTGGATTAAAGTGACCTCCCTAAATGTCACTCTTCCCACTGGCTGAGGAACACTTCGAGAGTGGGGCTCTGTCGTTAAGGCCAGGCACCGCGCCGTTGCTCAGAAAATGTTTCCTGAATAAAGGAGCAGGTTGTGATAAGTTCTGTTTATTTTTTATTACACATTCCTCAAGAAACTAAAGGGCTTAATGAGTTCTCTTTCAGAACTGCTACTGAATTTCCATTGGAGTCTCATTTATCTATGGTGCTAATGGGGTGGGGACAATATCCATGGAGTGGGGTGGCAGCAAGGAAGGATAAATTACCAAAAATAGCAGGCAATGACTAATAAACTATGACCTGAGCTACCCAGTGCAACAAGATGGACTTGCTTCCATTCCCATCCCTCCTTCTCATTCATTGTGAGGGAAGGTGCTAATGAGTGGCATATTCAAACCAGTCTCCGAGACTCTTCTCTAGTGCAGAAGACGAGGAGGCCCTAAGGATTAGCCAACTGATGAAGTATTCCCTGTTGGGTTTAGAAGTGCTGGGGCTTTATAAACCATGGCCTCAGTATTCTCCCAGCCTCACTGGTTGGAGCTCTCCTTTGGCTTTCAGTTATGGCTTAGCACCCCATCCTAGATTCCTTCCTCCTGACTCTCCAGAAGAAGGCCTCTTGCAGGGAAATGTGGAAAATATTGACTTCATGACTAGAGTATTAGATTAATGTGGTTGCTATGAAAACCATCAGAAGGGATTAATGGCTTCTTAAAAGGAGAAGACAATAGCGGCATCAGCAGGCAGACAAATGTAGTAGGAAAACCAATGGCATGGGATGCAGCAGCCTGGGTTGTCCATACTTGGGACTCCGACAATAATTTGCTGTTTGTGCTTGGTCTAGTCTCTTCTCTCCGATACTCAATTTCCTCAGTTGTTACACAAGAGAGTTGGATTAGATGATCTCTAAGTTCCTTTTCTAGTTCTATCCTTCTAGGATTATGTCACATTATCCATTCACTCACCCATTCACTCAACAAACATTCATCGAATACCTTGATCTGGAGTTGTGCTATCTACTGTCAAGTAAAAGATAAGAAGTTTAAGCCAGGTGCCAATTGATTGTCAATGAGAAATATAATAAAAACACACATATAAACATGAAATTGTTATATTTCTTAGCCCTCTACTACACTGCAGACTTCTTTAGAGCAAGGTTTATATCCTTTCCATTTCTGAATGATTCCAGAGACTGACATCCAGAAGCTACTCAGGCAGTATGTGTTCAATGACATGAAGATGATTACAAAACACTTACTGAGCTAACTAACATTTAGTGAGCACTTTCTAGGGGCCAGGCCCTGTTTTGAGTGCTTCACATATATAACTTATTTCAATCTCACATCAACTTTATGGATACATATTATTACTATTCTCTCCATTTTACAGATGAGGAAACTGAGGCACAAAGATGTTAAATTACTTGTTCAAGGAAGTGGCATTCAAATATTTGGATTCAAACCCAAATGGTTCTGGCTCCAGAGTCTGAGCTGTTATACAGTTTGTTTAGTCTAAAGTCATATAGCTATACTTAAAAGAAAACAGCTAACATTAAATCTTAGGAGGAAACAAAGAACAAACAGAACTCTTAACAAGGAACCATGCAGCAACAAGCCGGAAACATCAAGTCATGAGTAAGAGTCGTCAGGGTCAGCCAGGAAAGGACGAGTCTTTTGCTGGGAAAACATCTCATATGAATTTGTAATTTGTCCAGTAGATCAAAAGAGTAGAGTGAGATGGGAAAAGATGGCGGGACATAGACTGAAGGAACCTGAACTAAGAAGGGAAAGGCAAACAGGCTTTATGAAGACAAATTAAAGATTCAATATAAATTCTGATAGTTTCCCTTTGGTTAAAACTATGACCCTGAAGTCAGCTAAACCTGGCTTGGAATCCCAGCTTCCCCATATTCTTACTAATTGTGTGACCATCCTGGGCAATTTATTTAACTCTCCGAGCTTCAGTTTCCTCAGTAACCTCAGGCATATTGTGTGAATTAAATGAGTTAATGCATGGGAAGCACTTAACCTGGCACCTGGCATACAACAAGTGTTCAATAAAAGTTTGCTACCATCACCATTGTTACTGTTACTCCATTTCTCTATTGTCTTAAGTTGGTGAGCCTAAAGGTAGACCCAGGATGCTGATAAATCCACATTAATCAATGTGTTAAAGAGAGAAACACTTGCTCCTCTTATGAGTTATGTTTCAGCTAATGCACTCTAGTGTCCCACCTGCTTTTTTATTCCCCCAGCTGGTTCTTAGATTTGAAAAGAAAAAGGCCTCCATGGAGACCTGCACGCTTTTAAAAATAATACAAAACAGAATGTCTGAGGTCAGGGTAAGCCAAGCCAAACAAATAAATCTTGCAGGATTGTGTTAACAAAACAAGGCTTAGTGGATCAGAGTGAGTAGAGTTCTGCCGGGCTCAGCCCTGCAGAGAACGCCAAGCTCTGGTGAATTTCAAACACTCCGAGGTCAAATAGGAAGATCAAATTATGGAGCACATCAGAGTTCAGCATCAAGGCTTGGACTGTAACCAGGAGAGCATTCTGTGCAGGACAGACTCCAGAACCCATGGGTCATGTGCAGTCCTAGAAACCCACACCAGAAAAGTCTTTATAGATCATCTGTACAATCTCTTTGGAGGGTACCTGGGCAATATCTATCAAAATTATAAATGTACCCTTGCAAGCTGTGTTCCCTGGGAAGCAGACTCCAAGATGTACATTAGCATGCAGAAGACTCATTAGGGAGTGCTCTTGGAATCACCACCAGAGGAAGGGAAGGGAAAGGAAGGAAGCAGGACTAGGAAGACGGAGAAGTTGGGCTGCACTGCTGTTTCAACAGAGGCCTCCACCAACTGCACAAAGAGCTCTGAAGTGGAATTGGCCTTTCAGAGTTGTTCCAAATTGGACTAAAGGGGCCAGAGCTTACACCCAGTGTTGGCCTATTATTGAATGTAGCTGCCCCTAGGAAAGAGATGTGATCTTGGATGAGGAGCTCTCTTCACCTCCTGAAGTTCTTCCAAAGGAGGACGGACAGCTGAGAGTTGTTTGCTGGAAGCACTTAGAGCAACTGGGAGAAAAGTCTTAGTTCCTCAAGGTGTATTATAGCATTTATTACAGGCCAAGCTTTTTTAACATGTTGTTCTAATTCCAGGAATGAATCCTACAGATATGCTAACAGATGTTTGAAATGACATAGGTTTAGCATTGTTTATACAGTAAAATTATTGAAAATAAATTATAGTATATCCATATGACAGAACCCTGAGCAACTTTAACAGGAATGAGGCAGCACTGCCTGTAAGCTCATGGAGTAAACTCCAAGATATGTTAAGTGAAAAATAAAGGTGCAGAATAGTATGGATAAGTAGAGAGGTATGTGTGGATGTTGAGCAGCGAAAGGGGTGGACTGTACCAGTTATTATCTATTGCCACTCAGCCACACACATACACCTTTCTATATTTCTCCTGCTATACAAACTTAAAATCTAGATTTCCCAGATTCTTTTGCTAACATGGTTGCAGCTAATTTCTACCAAGGGGAGGCATCCATGCAAGCACAGATGTCAGGAAGAAGTTAGCAACTGTTCTGCTTCTGGTGGCAGCTGCAGAAGCTTCACCAACAGCAATTATAGCAAGTTGGTGGCACCAGTGGGACTTCAGGCTAATCTTTCTTTTTCGTTGCTAACGGTCACAGTTGCAATAGCAGCAATGGCAGTCAAAGCAATGACGGTAGGACAATTGTGGCTCTGGGTTCATATATTTCCCCCTTTCAACCGATTTGTAGCCAATCGTCCTTAATAAATCCCCCTCTGTTTGAAATACCTAGAGAATAGTTTATGTTTTCCTATCCAATAACCATCTATAAGAAACAAAGGAAAATATACATATATATCTTTCTGGCAAGTTGCCTAGGAAGCTAGTGATAATGGTTAACTACATGGAATAGAACTAGATTGGTAGGTGCAGAACTGGAGGGAGACTTTTTTCCAATTTTTAACCTTTTGAATGTATTGCCTTTACTGAAAAAGTTAAAGGAAAAACAAGGGTTATCTCCTGTTGGGTATATGAATTTCCTATGAAATATTCCTCAAATTAGCCATCAAGTTTCTGCTGGTGCATCTCCAGCACAGGTGACCCCCTACCCACCAAAGAGGTCCACTCCTCTTTTAGTCGACACGCTGAATAGTTTCTGCTTACACCAAGTTAAAATCCATCTTTGTGTAGGATTTTACCATCAGCCTAAACTCTAACCTCAGTGAAACAATATAGGGTGGTAGATAAACTACACATGCAGATGAAATCTGGGTTCAAATCTCCCCTCTTATCAATCATTTCAAGCTGGTTGTGTAAGCTTTCCCAGCCTCAGTTTCTTCATCTGCCAAACAGGGATAGTCATAATACCCATCTTAAAGGGTCGTTGTGAGGTTGAAATAAAATTGTATATGTTAAGTGCTTTAACCAATACATTTTGGTTATTGTTCTCAGTATTAGCAACACTGGCAGAAACCTGTAGTGGGTAAGAGGAGGGCTCTGAAGTCAGACTGCTTGGGTCTAAAAACAGGCTCCTGCCACTTAAGTTGGATGACCTTGGGCAAGCCACTGAGTCTCCCTGAACTCCAGTTTCTTTAAGATGGCAGTAATAATAGTACTCACCTCTACGCTAAAAAGCAGTTAACTTTATACTGTAAAGACACAACATATATTAGTTATTATTATTATCAACCCCTCATTCCTCTCTTTCTCTGGACTAAACATCTCCGATTCTTTAAACCGATTCTCTTTGCTCACATATTTCCAGTCTCCTCTCACTGCAATCACCAGCTTCAGAAGGCATTCCAGATTGCTACTATCCCTTTACAGGATGAAGCTACAACTGGAGCTTCCAGTAGAATTCAGCCAGCACTGTGTGTGTGTGTGTGTGTGTGTGTACCATCACCTTCCTGGATTCTAGATGCTTGACCTTGATAATGCAGACGGAAAAGGCATCAAGTTTTAGGGGAGTGACAACCACAACCACAATTTATTGAGAACTTACTATGTGCCAGGAACTATGCTAAGCACATTGCTTATATTAACTCATTTAATCCATATATAAGTCTAGGGGGATAGAAATTATTATCCCCATTTTTCAGAGGAGGAAACAGATGCTTAGAGATATTAAACAGAAGGCCAACAAGGCTAAGAAATGGTGCAGCTGAGATCCATCTCCTGTCTAACTTACCCTGGAGCCCACAGTCTGACCCTTCACACCATACTTCTTCCCACAGATATTAAGCTTTGATCAACTCCAATCTTAGGCTGTTTTTTCTCATGTAATTTTAATTAGCTGGATTGCACCAGTCCTGATCCTCTACAACTGAGATTTTGAATAGGACTTTATATTGCATTCCCATTCAATTTGATACAATAAAATTTAATTCAGCATATTCTCTCTCCTGTCCAGCTTGAAGTTATCAGCAAATGCAATTACATAAGTCACTGTTAAAAAGGTGGAGTATAACAAAGCCAAGGGCAGAGACCTGAAGCAAGCCATTATACCCTTTCCTCAGAGTATATTTCTATCAAGTAATCATTTCCTGATGGGGATGATGTTCAACCTGTTATCAATTCACCAAACTGAATTATCACCCGACCTCTGCTTCCCTATCATGTTGAAAATTGTTTCTGAAATATCCCAAGGTCTGTCTGGTCAATATCTATATAGCTAAGGTCCATTCTAAGAAAGGTCATCCTAGAAAGAATTGGGCATTGAAGGCTGCAATGGGTATGAGAAAATATAAATATGGAGTCTTGAGCATATAAAATATTTTAAGGGAAAAAGCTTACCTTTACTTCCAGAAGACATTTGTGTTGAGGAAACAAAAAGGTAGAAGATGGACAGGCCCACAATCAACAGCCTTCCCCAGGACCCACACACGTCTACTTAACCTCATCCCAACTCCAGTATCACACAATGACAGGGACTCCAAGGGAACCACTGGCATTTGTATGTAAGTCTGTGGTTTGTGCAGCTTCCTTCACTGGACTTGGAATTGTTCAAGGGCGGAGTCTATACCTTCTCTTGCCTTTTTCTCCATCTGCTGCAACAATATATTGTTCCTTATTCCTTGGAACCTCCACTAGCATGGAGGAAATGCTGACTGTGGTGATTTCAGTATGCTTTTTATTAGAGAAGAAAGAAGCTCAAGAGTTTATCCTACTAAGTCCTAGCCTGCTATTCTCTCAGAACTGTGAATCTACTTAATATTAATACATTCATCAACCTCGTCACTTAGCACTACAGTGGGGTGACTTGTGCCTGTGGAGAAAAAGACCCTTTCCCTCAAAATAAACAGAGAACTCAACGAGCCAAGCACCCCAGCCAGATCCTCCCAGGTTTACGAGGACATTGCTGTGAGGCTCCCGCAGAGCCAGTATGGCATTCTGGGTAATAGAATGCAAAAATGATGCAACTCTCCACGCTGGCCTCCCCAGGGTTTCTTAATTCCTGGCTCTGGAAGAGCTGAAGCAAGAAGTTTTTGAACTGGGGGGAAGAGGATGGAGAGAAGAGGCGGGGGCTTCCTCTAGGCCAACTACAACCAACTCATTCTCTCCAGCAAAACCCAGACGGTGCAATTATCCAGGTAATTTGGCACTTGGTTGGAGACAGACTCTCAGAATGTGAGCCCAGGTCAGACTAAACAGTGGCCCTCATCCTAAGACTTTTTCCAGGTGCTGGAGGACACATATGAAATTCATGGGGGTCCACTCATAGAACTCACATATTCATCTAGATGGGCAAAGACAAATGATTGTGACTCCATGATCAGTAGGGGGAGGCATGTCTTCCAGGGAAAAATATGCCCAAATTAGACCTGCTAATTGGTCCTCCGACTAATTCGCCTTCCAGCTTCTATGGAAGGGGATGACTGGAAATCAGGATGATTCTAAATCAGCCAACATTCTACAGTGTGTTTGTAGCCCTTAAGACTGTCTGAGTGTCCCCAGAATCCTTGGGGGTTATTCCCAGGGCAATCCCTTTGCTCATAGATTTTGCACCCATAGGTTGGGCCGAGGGCAGCAAAGAGATAAAAGGGGAAAATTAAAGCATCCTCTGGGATTTCCACAATGGGATGATGGGGCTAGCACAGCTGACAACTGAGCATTTATCAGATGGTTTACGTAAAACTTAGATTTTTTGAGGGGAGAGGAAGGAGCAGTGATTTCTCACCTTTGGAAACTGACCTGCAGATTGGAATCTGTGGAATCTATCAGTTATTCATTCCACAAATGTTTGCTTCAGTTCCACTATGTGCCAGGCCCTCTGCTACTTAACAGAGTAAAATCCAACAGCCATGGTCCCTGCCCTCATACAGAGATGATCAAGCAATGCCACCCCTAAACATATGGTAAGGGCTAAGAAGGAAAAGTTGGGATGTTACGATTGGAATAACCAGGTCACCTGATTTATATTGGAATGGGGATGGTCAGAGAATGGATCTTTGAGGAAAGGATTTTAAAGCTTAAGACTTTAAAGAACCCAATTTGGTTTTTAGAAAAATCACTCTGGCTTTAGTATGAAGAATAAATTGGGGATGAGTAAAAAATTGGAATTAGGAGGCTGTGTGTTGGATGAGAGTGGATGGTGATCCAGTAGAAGATGTAGGCAGTGGGAGTGGAGAAAGAGACCTATTAGGGGAGTGTGGAGTCCACAGGATCTGGTAGCTGAGTGGGTATAATGGAAGAGGGAGAGAGAAGCATCCAGGAGACTATACAGGTTTCTGGCTAAGGTGGAAGGTAGATGCTGGTGCTTTTTACTGAGAGATGGAACTCAGGAGTTGGGGTGGGTTGAGGACAGAGGAAGACAATGTGTCTTGTTTTGGCCTCAACCAAAGTGGCCTCCCACCCTTCTGTACCCTGTACTTTCTGGTGTCCTTGCCTTTGCTATGCCACTCCCATCTCACACACTCATCGCACCACCATCCCCACTTATTGAAATCCTGCCCATCCTTTAAGATCTACTTCAAATACCATCCCTTCCTGAAAGCCACTTCTGATTTCCTCAATTGGCTGTGACTTCTGCTGCCCAGAGTGCTAAGTTTGGACCCCTCTTACCTGGACTCAACCTGTGTTGGAGTTCTTCAAAGACTTATCTCACCTCCCTTACTAGACCACAAGCTTTTGGGAACAGTCTCTGCTTCTACATTCTCCTTCCCCACACATTAGCTAACTAGCATAGTAGACACTTGACAAATATTTGTTAAATGAATAAAAATAACCTGCTCTTTGCCATGGAAGGAGAAACAGTAGACGCTGGATTGACTTGAAAGCCACAGGATCAAATTTATATTCAAATCATAGGCATTTTAACACTAAGCCAACTCAAATTGATGTTCGGAAGGCCTTTCTGTTACTGAGCTATGCCAGGTTCAAAGAGTGATAGGAGAAGAGAAGTCACACATACACTCCCTATTTTTTTATAGCACTTCTCTGAATTAATCTTATGGCAGGGACCTTGCCTATTTTATTAACTGTTAGCCTTTGATGATGATGATGATGATGATGATGATGATGATGATGATGATGATGATGATAAATGGGTAACACTCACTAAGGCACTGTTCTAAGCACTCTTCATAGATTCACTCATCTGATACTCACAGAAACCTTATGAAGTTGATGCTAATATAATCCCAACTGTACAGACGAGGAAACGAGCTGCAGAGAGCTTAAGTATTGTTCAATCAAGGGGTGATGTGGGGATCTGGCTCTAGAGCCTATGCTTTGATGGGCTACACTGAGGCCAACCACAATGCTTGGCATAGGGCAGGCCCTCAGCAATGTTCACTGAATGAATAAAAGGAGACCCACATCTGGGTCTAGGAGGCAGGGAGTTCTAGCCACTGACTTGCAATGTAGCTTTGACAAGTCCATGTTCTTTCCCTTCAAAATGAGGGGCCTGGATATGTATATTAGCAGTAATAACAAGAGCTAGCATTTATGATTCTATTTTCTTTCGAGGTTAAAATCCCTTACTCTCAACAACAATGTGAGGAAATTAAAGCACAGAGAGATTAAGTCACCTGCCCAACACCTAACAAATGAGGAAGTCAGGACTCACAGTACACTCCCAAACTATGCCCCTAGTCCCAGTGGTTCCAAGGAGATGCTGTGGGAACCATGGGGCAAGACAAAACAAGGCGTAGTAGACATAATTTCTGTGTCCCATGCCCACTTCCATCACAGCACCTCTACCTATCTCTATTTTGTAAAATGGGTCCTTACTTGAGATTTCTTTTGAATAAATGTTCTGCCACTAAAACAAAAAGTTTGAAAATAATTGGACCAAATACTCCTGGAATTTGATGAGACTCATAGGTATGGGCCCAACGGGGCCCTGGGCTGGAATTTCTATGGTAATCTTAGCTCATTGTGGCCACATAAAATGGGAACTAAGGTTGCCCTTGGAACTGGCCCCGATTGCAGAGGTCAGGGTGACAGCTCCCACCTACCTGTTCCACTCGGATCTCAATGTCTCCATTAACCTTCTTTCCATGGAAGTACTTGGCCCTGTGAAGGAGAGGAAGAAAGGTACAAAGTAAGGATGCAGAATGGTTTACTTGTTTCTCTCTGGTAGCTAAGCCCTAACACCCAGATACATTCTCTGCCTTCCCACTCCCTCCTCCCCACATGGCTGCTGATTTTCTCATTTATAGGCAATATGTGGTAGAGAGAAAAAAGTAAAGGGTGAGACATATGGAGACTCGTGTTCTGGTTCTGCCAAATTGCTTCACCTCTCCATGTCTCTGTTTTATCTTCTGTAAAATTAAGATATTAATACCTGCCCTACATATCTGAACACAACACAATTGAATGGTATAGTGTTATTAACCACTTTAATGAGTTATACCCTATATACTCCAAAGACTTGTTAAATTGATGTACCCATCCACCTATTTCTCTATTTTTTTCATCTGTCAGGCCATTGAGGAATCCATTCACATATCCTTTTGTTTGACTGTCATCCATCCATCCATCCATCCACCCATCCATTTACCCATTCTTAAACCAACATTCCTTTACACCCCCTGCCTCTGTTTCCTCCGTTATCAATAAATGGCACCACCATCTACCCATTGCTCAAGGCAGAAGCCTGGACACCATTCTTGTTACTTCTTTCTCCCTCTCTATTTCTGTTGATTCTACATTCTAATTATTTTTCAAATCCATCCGCTTGTCCATTTTTCTTTATAAGCACCCTAATCCTGGTCTGCTTTGTCTTTCTTCTGATATAAATTCTCTCTTTATATTGTACTTTTGTTTCATAGTATTATTAAAACTGTAATTGGTTACTTGTGTAACTTTAGTAGCTGTCTCCCACTAAACAATAACACAACTCCTTGAGGTCTGGAACAATCTATCTCATTCATCATTCTGTCTCCAACTCCTAGCAGAGTGCTTAGGACACAGTAGGAGCTCAATAAATATTTGTTGAGTGAATAAATGAATGAAGAGATGGATGGAAAAAAACACTTATGGAGTACTTTGTGCCAGAACTATGCTAGAGGCTTTAACATAAACAGCCTTTCTTATTTAATGTTCACACCATCACCATGAGGTAGCCATTATTAACAACTCCATCTTATAGTCAAGGAAACCCAGAGAGACTAAATATTTTGCCTAAGGGACTTAAACCTAGCCCTCTAATTCCAAATCTATGCTTTTGCTCAATCCTGAAAAATAGCAGCTAAATAACCCAGTAGCTCCAACACAAAAGTAACAAAATTTTCCATTTGCTTTTTTTGATTGTTGGTATGATGAAACCAGTATTTCTTAGTCATTTGCTGTATTCTGGGCACTATGTTAGGAATTTCCATTAACCTTCTCTGAGGCAGAGACAGCTCTTTGGTCCTCAATATCCATTCTCCTTTTCTCCCACACTAAGAGAGTTTATAGATAGCAAATAAAAGCCTGTTTCCAACCCTCCCTTGCAGCCAGGTGTGGCCATGGGACCGAGTAATATAAGCACATAGCATTGCATTTGATAGAAACTCCCAGAGCCTTCTTAGTTTCTTCTTCTATTTTTCTCTGTGAAGCATGGATGTTGCCATCTATTTTCCAGCCTTCCGTTTGTGAAAGAAAGAATCCATTCTACAAATTCTCTGACCAACGTGCATTCTGTCTGCTTCCAAACTCTGTCTACACTTGGCCTATGCCAGTGGAGTCCATCTCTCCCCAAGACTGTCCAAATCATTCCCTGATAGCTCCAATATTACTGCCACTTTTTCCTACAAGGCTGACAGGTTTAGATGTTAACCAGGCAGGACTTCAGTGGGACAGGAGCTGTTAGTGTGACTTGAAAGCAAGATTTTTCCCCAGGGAAGCTCTTCTACAGCGTATGTGTGCAATCGGCATCCTACAAAAGGAAACTTTTCATGTGATTGTGAATCTTATCAAGAATCCTTAAAGGAAGTGCTGGCAAACTCCAGACACCAGGACAGGTCTGTCCCTAATGTTTGTAGGATCTGGGGCAAAAATAGAGGGCTGTGTATCATGGGTCTTCATATTTAAAAGTGATAAATAAAGCTAGTGAACATTTAAATAAAATATATCTGTTCTCCTTCCTTGACATATAGAAATTCATAATGATCTGGAAGGCTCAGAATTTCGGTTTCTCCGAATTCCACCCCAAACCATGGTGGCATAGGGATTGCCAGCTCTCAGCAAGTAGATTAGGGCCTGCAGCAGGATCAACTACTGAATGCTTACTCCATACCTACTGTGTGCAAATAAAACATAATCTTACCCTCTGGGGGGTTACAAAACAGAATTACAATTCACCTCACTTTGATTTGTCCCCCAGGAGGTGATGAATGATGATGATGATGATGATGATGATAGGTGACCCTGGCATGGCAGGGCCCGTGAGCCCCTTCACATGCCTCCTTCTGTTTGACCCTCGGTGCAGGGATCCTTCCCCCAAATGTTCCAGGTGGAGAAGTCTCTGTTCAAGGTCATACATCCTCTAAGAGGTAAAGGTGAGTTGGGTCTCCTACTTTAAATTCTTTGGGATTCAATCCAGACCCCCTGGGCCCTTCATGATCAGGAACCTCTGACCTGTGGCCCTATTTCTCCTCCCATTTGCCAACAACCTCATGGACATGCCCATGTCATCCGATTCCCTAACCATGACCTATTCTTATGCCTCTGAGCCTTGCACATGCTGTCATCTCTCCCATGGGTGTCTTCCTGCTCTTCTCTACCTGGCTGCCTCTTTCTTATGTTCCAAGATCCTGGCAGGTGACACCTACTCTGTCAAGTTTTCCTTAACAGCACCCTCCTAAAGAGACTGGGTTAGGTGTCCCTCCTCTGGGCTCCTATAGCACATGGTGCTTACAACTTCCATAACACATATCACACCACACTGTAATTACACATTGCTCGTCTGTCCCCTTCCTCCATACATTTAGTCTGTGAGCTTTTGGAAACCAGAAATTGCATATCAATCCTCACTGAATCTCCAAGGTGCTAGCGCAAATGTTTGTTGACTGGGTAAACGAATGTCTTTCAGGATTTACCCACTTGATATAGCTTCCTTAAGACACTTCACTGCCATCTACCGGTACATGGTTGTAATAAACTTACAGATCTGCACCAACTACCATGCAGGGGCCATTGTACCGGGTTCAATCTGTTCAACTGGCAGCCCTCGATTTGATTATAACCCAGAACCCAGAGCGCTTTGCACTACATAGATACCACCCAGGCAGCTCCAGTCTCGACAAGGAGAACTCCTTGTCTTGCCCATCTCTGGAATGTTGACTGCAGGGCCTGGCAGACGGACTCAGGCTGGAGCTGAGGGTCAGGCGGTCCATCCCCCTGCCTGGCCGAGAGTCAGAAGTCTGTCTCCCGACAGGCCACACAGACTGCGGCCTCCTTGCCGGGGGCTCATTCAGGCTTGAGCTGCCTCTGCACAGTTCTGTCTGGCAGAGGGAAGGGTAGGGATGGTCTGGAATGCCAGATGCCTTGGGACTTGGGGTTGGTGCCCCTGTAATTGATTGGCTGTTTGACCTCAGGCAAAATGGAGGGACCCACTGTGCCCCCAGGCTTTGTCTCCCATTGGGCTGCCTCCTCCCATTGTCTTGATATGCTCTTTCTCATAATGAGCACCTTGAATCCCTCAGCCAATCAATCAAGTCCCTGGCCTAGGGTAGTGGGAGGGGCTCTCCACTCCCTGAAGCTTCTCTCTCTGTGGGTGGTCTCATATTTTACTGCCACATCAGAGGCACCAGGAAGGAGAATTATTATAAAACCAGCATTGCCTGGGGTGGGAAACCCCTGATTCGGAGAGGAGGGATGTGGTGTGTGAGAGAGATTTATGAGGAGCCGAGTTCTTTTGTGGCTGCACCAGGGGCTGAAGGAAGAGGAGAATTAGCACAAACAGGCTCCACCTGAGTCCAAGCAGCACCCTTTGAATGAAGCCATCTGGGATATAGAGTCAACATGGCTAATGCCCTTCCCGGGGAGTAGGGGTCCAGAACGTTCTGTCTCCTGTAGAGCCGTCTTCCCACAGGTTGCCCCTGTCAGGAATGGGGGTTGGGCGGGAATACAGGATCTAAATCCAGAAAGAGATTTTCATGTTTCTGACCCAACATATCAATGACTCACTGTGGCCTGGGAGGAGGATGGACAGACCATGCAGCAGATCCCTGGAGGCAGACACACTCAGGATTTCCCGGTTAGAAACACAAGGAGGGTCGCATGGCAGGTTGGATGGATGGAGGATGCAAGGGCGGGGCTTTGAACCTGAGGGACCTGAGATTCAATTCTAGCTCCTTCATTTACTCCTAAGGATCTCTAACTCCCCTGGCCCTTACCCACTGCCAGACAGAAGGGATCCTGTCTGACGGGGAAGCCTCTGTTTCTCTATGCAATTAGGGTGCTCCGGTTAGTTAGAAGAGCGGGCACCTCCTGAGTGTGACGAGGCTCTTGTGCTAGCACAGGGATCTGGAGAGGTGGGCAGCCAAAACCTGCCAGGGCCCCCAAACCACAAGGTGGAACAAATGCACCCTCACTGGAGTCTGACAGCAACAGTAAAGGAGAATTTTGTGGGTAGGTATGGCCACAATTCCCTTCATTTATTCACTCTCTCATGTAACCACTATTTGTTGCGTCTACTAGGGACTGGGCACTGTACTACACACAAGGGAAAAAGCAGACATGATCCTTGTCTCTGCAGAACATACATGCTCATGGAAGAGGCAGAAAATAACCAGGTTAAAAAAAATGATGAGTATTATGTATAAAATGAATAGACAAAAGTGATAGAGGATTGGAAGGTCTAGGGACCAACCTACTTGTCAGGGAAGGCTTCTTTGAGAAGACACTTAGCAAACATTTACTGATCACCTCCTATATGCCACAGCCTGCAGGCTCTAAGGAAACAAGTATGAAGACAACGTAGCTCTTGGCTTAATACCTAATGGAAGGGAGACACAGAAATGGACAATGACTACACAACACAGGGTATTAAGTACAACGATCCAAGTCAGTCCACAGAAGGGACACCCACCCCAGGGTGAGGGTCAGAGGCTGCTTCTCTGATGAACTGGCCCATTACATCCATCAACGCATCCAGTATTTGGTACCTATTGTTTGCCAGGGCCTAAGGCTACAAAGATGAATGTGACAGAGTCTGGATGTAAGGGTGAAAGACATAAGCAGAGGCAAATGAGTTGGGGGCACTAAGGAGGGTGATGAATTTTCCTGGGGCTTGTCCCCAAATGTGCAGGAAAAATAAGCAATGGGCATGGAGCAGAAGTGGGCTTGCATTGGCAGCCCTGGCACCATCCAGCTGTATGATTTGGGACCAGCCTCTGCTTCCTCATCTGCAGAATGGGGATAAGATCTACCCATTGAGGATTAAATAAGGACACAGATTAAAGCCCTCTGGGACCACCCAAGAGTGCACTGGCAGGTGATGGTGGGTCACTAGGGTGGAATTCTATCTCTCCAGAAACAGAGGTGACCGGGCACCACCAGTGTTAGAGGCAGACCGCCCCAGGTTATGTCCTAGCTTTGCCACCTCAGCAATTGTCAACTCTTCTAAGTACCAGTTTCCTCATCTGTAAAAATAAGGACATTAATGCATCTGCCACAGAAACCCAGTGAATGAAACCCCTGACACATGGCACGTGCTTAATTGGTGTTTGCTTCTTTCTCTCCTGATCTCCAATAGGATGGGTGGAGGGCCAAGGTTGGTTGGTGAATGATGGGTCATTTCCACTCTAAGGAGAGGAAAGTGGCAGCATCTGCCTTGGTCTAAATGGAACTTCTGCTTTAGGCCTAGCATGATGGAAACCTGCCCCATTCACTCCCTGGGAACTTCCCTTCCTCCCCAGGACAGACCTTCGGATAAACAAAGTCACCAGGCGCTCACTAACTGTGACTGCAGAGGGTTGGATAGAATGTCATCTCCCAGCCCTTACCCCTCCCCTCTCCAAAGACACATCTCTGTGTCACCCTCATTCCCATAGATGTCTAGAAATCCACAGCCCTTCATCCCGCAAAGAGGGTTAACCGAATTCCTGCAGCAAACATTTACCGAGTACCTACCTACTAAAGGCCCAGCCCGGGGAAATGCCCATAGGACAGGAAAAACACTGAAAGGTAACTCATACCGAGGCACTTGTGACTAATATCTGGTCATTCCTGAAAGGGGGTTTTGAAGTAAACAACAGGATGAGAGGAAGGGGACCATGAGAATACTGAGTGTTTTATTTAGAAAGGGGTGTGAGGCCTGTCAAGGTGAAAAGTACAGGGCACAGAAGGGGAAGATTGAGAATATTAATTATCCACCCACTACCCACCCACCCATTCATCCACACATCCACCCATCCATCTACCCACCCACCCATCCAACCACCCACTCATCCATCCATCTACCCATTCATGCATCCATCCATCCATCTATCCATCCATCCATCATCCATGCATCCATCCATGCATCCATCTATACATCATCCATGCATCCATTCACACATCCATCCATCCATCCATCCATCCATCCATCCACGCATCCATCCACCCACCCATCCATCCATCCATCCATCCATCCATCCATCCAGAGCCTGCTATGTGCACAGCACTCTAGGCATTAGGAATGGCAGTGAACAAAAGAAACACCCTGCCATCCTGGCGCTTACAGTCTAGCAGGAAAACAGGACAAGAAGAGGAACTAGACTGAGCACATACCCCAATTCCTGCCTTCTTTATCAGAAACTGCCAACTGGTAGACATCATTTGAGGCCACAGGCTTGTTTTGTTGAACTTGGATTGCACACTTTTAATTTTTAAAGGGAAGATATATATTTAAAATTCAGATTTCTGGCTTTACTTGCAGATCAGTAACTGGCAACCCCAGGCCTTCATTCCTGCATGGTAAAACCTGGTGAAGCTGAGTGGGCTCAGCTATTGCCTTCCTAGGGAGCATAAGTTCTCACAGCCACCCTAGTCCCCACTGCTTCCTGTCATTCCTCTGAAACTGAAGCCACGTGACAGACAGCATTTATTATAGAGCATGTGCCGTTGCTTTTCTTATAGCAGAGAAACATTTCTCTGTGTCCATGCCTTTTCCTACCACCTGCCCTTCACTCACTGTCTGACTTATCTCCTGTGAGCAGCTGCACAGGCCGCCTCTGATTTAGTTAAGTCCTTTCTGAAGATGCCTGTTAGCTGAGTACAAATCTTCAGGAAACCCACACTCCTACCCCTTCTGCAACCAAAGAGTGGGAGGTCAGGGAAATGGACATGAAGCACCATTGCCCCACCTGCTATCACAGATGACCTCCCTCCAGATGAGGAAACACATCCCAGGCAGGTTTCCACAAGTCCTGGAGTCTCGTTGGCAGAAGAAGCTCAGAGAAGAGACGTTCTGTAATGAAGCTGGCATTGGCCCACAGACCAGCCTCCCCCAGGGCGAGGCTGTAACTCATGTGGGATGGAGTCTGTAGGCTCCAGCATGGGATTAGCTAGTGCTCAAGAAATCCCATGGCTTCTTGAGGGACTCTTTCCCCCAAGGGACTTCCCTTAAGGGACTCCTTCAAAAGAAGGTCACTTGGAGGTCCTGAGCAAGAAAGCCATGTTTTATAGAATGAGGCAAGACTAAGACGTGAAACAGTTGAACTTCTCTGAGGAAAGCAAGGCAAAGGCATGAAATGTTACTGAGACAAAACGTCAGAGGTAGAAATCAAAGGCTCCAGCTTCAAGAGGCCTTGAAGGATCTGTTGCTGAGCCCCTTTATAGTTGTATCCCCTTCTATGTTATTCCTCCCACAGGGTCAGTCAAGCTGTGCTTGAACACCTGCATGTGACAGGGAGCTCACTCCCTTTCCAGGCAGCCCACTTGATCTTTGGGCTCTGCCAGTTAGACAATGTTTCTGATATTGAGCTGAACCATGTCTCCCTTTTCCCCTGCTGGTCCCAGTTGTACTGAATGGGAGTCACATGAAACAAGTCCTCTAGCTTGGTGGTTTCCAAATTTGGCTCTGCATCATTTTTAAAATACATTTTCCTGAGCTTAACTCTAGATATGTGGATTCAGTAGCTCTAGGGGGTCATCTCAGTTTGGCCTGAGCTCCATCCATTTCACCCTCCGCTGGAAGAGCTCCTCAATTTGCATTTGCCTTGATGGAAGGAAGCCTTTTCCTTTCCTTCAGTCTTGGTGGGACTGTCATACTGGTCCGCTCCCAGGACAAGCAGTGGAACAATAACTCAAGCCAGGCTAATAAAACTCTTCCCTAGGAATGAGATTTTTGCATAGAGGAGCACGAGGATGAAAGGAAATGGGAGCTGATTTATGCAGACAGAGTGTCCCTGTGTTCCTGCCATCTAGATCCCGGGGTCCTGGCCTTTCTGAGAATCAGTTCCTCACATTTTCCTTTGATTCTGTGAGCCTCCCCACGTATATCCAATAAATCTCTATTTTGCCTGAATTTTGGCCAAAGACTATTTGTTTTTTCTCACAAAGAACTCCATGCAGTACAGAAGGCGTAGGGTGGGGCCTGGATATCTGAAAATCATTCTTAAGGGCATAGTTTTTTGATCAGTCATTTGGGGACCATGATTTTAGCCCATTCTCACTGTTTTACATTGGAGGAAACTGAGGCCCAGAGAGGAGAACATCTCCCTCAGAATCCCACAGCATCAGCAGAGTTCTTTAGAAAGAGAGAGAGAAGAGAGAAGGCAGGAAGAAACATCACCCATCAAATTTCTCCCCACACCCCTTGTCACTCAAAGACATTTCCCCCCGATTTTCTAGACCTGGTTTCTGAGGGTGAGGCTCTCCCCAAGACTCCACTGGGGCGGAGGGAACAACCCTTGGCTGTTTTCTCCCTTTCCTCCTCTCTCGTCCAGAGAGCAGGGTCGGAAGCAGCAGAGGCGTCGGGCCTGTGGATTGGATGGCGCGAGGACCTCACGGAGAGGGGTCAGCACTTGAAAAATTCCTCAAGTCGAAGGGCTTGGGGCTTGGGTGCCGCACAAGGCCTCACTGTGTGTCCTCATTGTCTTCCTGATAAAAGGGGCCGGGCCTGGGAAACGGAGCCGGTCTCCAGGCGACTGGGCAGGCTGCTGGGGAATGCCCAGGGCCCCCCCTCCGCCGGGCACCAGGGCCAGGCAAAGCCCAGGGGAGGGGGAGGCGCAGGGGGCAGGGCAGGAGCCAGAGGGAGAGAGAGAGGGGGCCGGAGCCGGGCCAGGTGGTGCTTGAGTGGATGAATGAAGCAAGTGGGAAGGTGACAAAATCCCTATCCCCTCCCACCTCTGACACCCTCAACATGGAAGAGGCAGGGCCTGCCCTTGTTTGAGGAGTCCTAGGGGTACAGGGAGCAGTGGGGGGAGACGTTAGGATTTTGTTCCCCAGAGCCAAGTGTTTTAAACAGAGAGGTGTGTGTCTCCGCTTTAAGCCCCTCAACCAACTCCAGGAGGAAGGGACCGAGTCGGCACCCCCAGCCCTAGTCTGCCAGCATCTCGAGACCCCTCCTCCAGGCCTCTGGAAGGCAGCCCTTGGGACAGTCAGCGGAACTGAGAAGCAGGCCAAGTGCCTTCCTTCCCCTTGGCTCCCAGCAGGATCATATTCAAGAGCAATTAGTAATCGCAATTAACTGTTAATACGTTCCTGCTTCAGTGCCTGTTATCACAGGCTAAGCCTGGTACCAGCCCCACCCACAGGATTACCGCTAATCTTCACAGTAACCCCCCGAAAGGAAGAGCTGCCACTCGCCAGCTTTGTGACTGAGGAATGTGAGGTTCCGAATTTGACTTCCCCAAGGTCAGGTAACTAAGAGGGAGGGCAGGGGACCAGCGGCGGCAGCACCCAGGCCGGCTGGCTTGAGGCTCTGGCCACTCTGCTTTGCTTCCTCCCCTCTGTGAACTAATGGGATTCACCACAGACATGGAAAATTGATCTCTGAGAATGGGGTCAATGGCAGGGGGCCTGGGTTGGCCTCTCACTGGCCTGATGTGAGCAGAACCAGTTGTGGTGAGCCCCCATAGGTAGGGTTGCCAGGGAAAATGCCAGCTAAACTTGAATTTCAGATAAACAATGAATAATTTTATACCATAAGTCTGTTCCAAATGCTGCATGGGACATACTTATACTGAGTTGTTTAACCACCAATGTATTCTTATTTACTAAATCTGGCAATGCGACCTATAAACCACGGTTGGTGATGCTAGCTCTGAGTTTACATCCCTGCAGACGGCCAGTGGGAACCAGCAAGTCTTGGCCCCTGTGGGCCTGTTGTTAGCAGGACGTGCCAAAAGGACCCGGAGTCTTCGTACCTTCAGTCAAAGCAGCCCTGAGCAGTCTGGCTCCTGGGTGGAAGCTGGAAGTTTCAGCCAATCCTGCTGGGGGTTCCAGAATTCCAGGCCTGCGGAGTGTTTTTTGAGAAAGACTCTCCTCCAGGGCATCCTTAATCCTGAACACTCCCTTAATAAATAATGACAGCATTTGGCAAGAGCATCCACTGATTCATTAATTAACTCATTTGTTTATCCTTACCTGACCAGTGCCAGGCACTGTGTTAGGCTCTCTGAGGATGTGGTGGTTAAACAAGGGAGGCATAAGCTCTGCCCTCGTGGAGCTTTTACTCCAGCACAGGACCCAGTCTCAGGTCAAGAAACCATACGTATGCAACTGCACGTTGAGAAATGCCCATGAAGGAAAGGAACGAGGTGCTCTTGCTGGTCAGTGAGGTTAGTGGCATAATGAAGCTGGTGGCATTATGATCCCCACTTTACAGACAAGGAAACTGAGGCTCAGAACGGTGAAGCAGCTTGGCCAAGACCACAGAGCTGAGATGTCAGCCCCATTTCCTCTGCTGCCAGCCCTGAATTTTCTGCATTTTATCTTTGTTCCTATTTTACCTCTCTTGGGAAACATGTCTGACATGTGTTAGGAAATCCTTAATTTCTTAACTATCAAAACAAAGGGGAAAGAACAGGAAGGACTCAGCCTGAGCTCCCTTGGTGCTTGAAAGAGAAGAAAATGTTCTCCAGGCATCCAAGGGCAATTTCCACAAAAGTTCCAATTTCCAAACCTGAGATCACAAGCGTCCGGAGGGCTATGGAGAACCCCCCTCTCCCTGGCACCCTGCAACTCTGGCTGCCCAGAGGCTCGGCCGGGTGGGGCTGCCTGGCTGGAGGGGGGGGTGCTTTCTTCCCGGGGTGAGGTCACCAGGATACTGGGCTTGGCGGCCAAGCTGTAACATTGTAACATGGAGTCCTGCCACCTCACTCCCCCTCACTGCTCTCAGATGCAGGGCGTGTGTGGGTGTGTGTACACATGAGGCTCCAGAGCCCTGATCCAGGGAGACTGTGCATACATACACACACACACACACACACACACACAGCACAGGAAGGGGGCCTGTGGTCAGGAGGGAGGGAGAAGAACAGCAGAGAGAAATAAGGGTACCCAGGCTCATGGTCAGATGCCCGAGCTGGATCCCGGGCACCACAGCCTACTTGTCAGAGTTTGGGCTGAGAGCCTCAGTTTCCCTTATTTATGAAATGAGAATAGCAATAGTGGCTCATACAATTGTTTGGGGGACTAAGTTAGAGAATCTACAAAAGCCATTCAGCACAATGTCCAGTTATGGAAAAGTGCACAAATGTTCATGATGAAGACATGACCCTATCCTCAAAGGGCTCACGGTTGGTTTGTTGGTCCACCCAGTCATGCATTCGACCAATGTTGCCCAGCACTTACCACGCGCCAAGCTTGTAAACCCTTAGCAGTGGAGAGCAGGAGGTGTGGCACCATCAGCAATGCCTTCTAAGAAACTAGCGGGGTCCCAGGGCCAGCCAAGCCACTTTCCTGTTTTGGTTCCTTGAGCAGCCATGTGTCCCCTCCATGCTAATTTCGTAGATTCTCTAACTTAGTCCCCCAAACAATTGTATGAGCCACTATTGCTATTCTCATTTCATAAATAAGGGAAACTGAGGCTCACATCACAGGTCAGCCAGGCAGGAGGCACCAGTGAGCAGTGGTGTGCTGGTAAATGACTAAAAACCAGCTCTCGGGGGGAAATAAACACCCTGATTTATATATAGCGCTCACCAATTTCTATAGTGTAAATGCTCCCACCTTGGCCATCGTAACTTTCTGTTGGATTATGAGGTGAGGGGGAAAAGGAGGATTTTAGAATGTTGCCAAGGCCATTCCTCAGTTTCATTGTCACACCCCAAACTTTGTCATTACCAATAACTCACCAACTCCAAAATCTCTTATTTACAACAAGCATTTCATATGCATCTATTATCTACCAGCCCTATTCCAGGCACCAGGACACAAAAACAGCATCTAAGAATCAATGGGGCATAAGTGGGGACCCGATACAGCATGGTAACTCTCAGTGAATCTGGAAATGAACCAGGTGCTTATTAATGGGTATCATTAGGCATTATTCAGTCAACTGGTGTCGTCTGATATACTCCAGGCTGGACGGATGGTAGCCGAAGGGTGTTTCAAACAAAGGATACTCCTTTCGGCTCCTCCCCAACCATCAGAAGAAGAAAAGAAACCGTAGGGAAGGGTGGGGAATAAAAGGAAAGGTAACAATAGATCATTATTGAAATGGAATAGCAGGCATTCTGTGGAACAAGGCCACGAGGGAGATAAGAGGAGCGGAGAGCCAGGGTTCCAGAGGCTGAGCTGCTTCTGTGTCTGACCCCAGCCTCCCCTGCCAGTCCACTGCTGGCTCCGGAGAACTAGTAGAATTCTTGTAAAGAGCAGGGAGGCACACCTCCTCCCTAACCTGACCACGGACTTTTTTTTTTTTTGTCTTAAATGTTTTGATTTTGCAAATCAGACCTGTTCGACAGGTACCCTCTGTGGGCTTTGGGAAAACATTTTGCCTATTTTTTTCTAAACAATCTCCAACAGTAGCCATACGGTTACATATTGGAAACAAAAAGAGCCAAGATTTTATGCATAAGTGAATAAAAACAGAGACCCCTCAACTGTATGTTCTTCCCTGCTGACCTCTCAGGTACGGTGAGTTTCAGGTACTGCATGCCTATAAAAAGTTATGCTGATGGCACTGAGTATTGGAGGGAACAATGACATGTTAATTGCATGCTTACTGTGTGTTGAGATACAAGTATATAAAGAAGAGAAAGAAGACATAGGCCTTGTTCTTGTGAAAGTAACAGCCACGCAACAGATAATTATAATAGTGTGATATATGCTGAAATATGTTCTCAGTTACACAAGGGAGGTGGCAATTAGTACTCTTGGCAGGGTGGGATGTGTCAGGGAAGCCTTCCCAAAAGAGACAACACCTGAGTAGGTTTTTAAGAAACAACGAGAAAGTGAAGGGTGTTCCAGGGAGCAGGGAACAGAATGTGCTAAGGCAGAAAGGTGTGTTTGAGAAATACAAGTTGTTTGCTATTGTTGCAGAATAAACATAAAAGCAGGAAGTGGGGCTGGAGACCAAACTAGAGGGAGGACAGACGTGCTTACAATTTAGAATTTAATTTGAGGCCCTTGAGGTACCACAAAGTTATAAAAGTGGGTGGGTGGGTGGGTACGGGTGGGAGCGAACTCTGGGAGTAATATGGAGGATGACCAGGTGAGGTCCAGATCAGAAGCCCAAGACCAGTGAAGCTCCTGGAAAATTTTAGGCAAGAGATGAGGGTCTGAACTAGGGGACAGGTACTAGAGTGGAGAAAATGGAGCTAGAAATCCATTTTTAACTCTTTTCCCTTGTTGTTCACAAGATTGGCTCATCTCCCTCCATCCCAGAGGACAGCATCAACTTTAGTTCAGACCTATAAGCTAGGTCTTTCCAGGTGGGCTGGCCAAAGTCACCCCAACACCCAAGCCATAGCCAGATGCACCTCCCTAGTAGGAGGTGGTACCCTAAAATGCTGGGCCATGATTGCTTCTCCCCTCTATTTGTCCTCAGAGATGAAAAGTCTTCCTTCCTAGTGGGTACTGGTCATTATCAGACTGTCTTTTGAAGACTCAGGCTGGTTCAGAGACTCTGCAAGGACGGAAAGAGAGTGGTGTTTCCTGCAACTCTCTGCAAAGAAACCTGATTCTGCAGGAAGGTCCTGGAGCAGGGATGGGAAGGTAGAGAACTGTCTGGGGCTGAGAAGGGTAGAAAAGCAGCATTGCCCCGGGTGGGTTCACTCGAAGTCCAGACAGTGGGTCTGTTCCCCACTTCATTACCATCCCAAAGGGGGAAGAATGGGGCTGTGAGAGCTGGCTTCTCCCTTTCGAGGACTTCTTGCTTCCTTTCCAGAAACAGTTCTCACAAAGGAAGCATGCTGGGGAGAGCGCTGACCCGGAGCAGCCCCGGGCTCTGCCAAAGCCTCCCGGGGACTGTGGGTCTGGTGTGCCACCTGCTGGCTGCTCCTGGTACAGGGACAGGCAGCCTTTGGGAATTGTGCAGGGAACAACTGGGATGCCACGGTGGGCAGTATCAACCTGGAGAAAGCTGGCAATCAGTGTACTAAGATTCAGAGAGGTTAAGAAATTAGCAAAGTATCCAGGATGGAATTCTATATGAGCTGCTGATGTGTCTGTGTGTAGGAAGTCTCTGTCACCAACACTCAAGGAATGCAGAGCCAACACCCAGGTGAGTTAACGAGTCTCCATTTCTCACTTCTCCCTTTCTTTACTGTCCCCCACAAAGACATGTTCAAGTCCTAACCCCAGTCCTGTAGATGTGAGCTCATTTGTAAAGAGGATCTTTGAAGATCCTATTAGTAAAGGTGAGGCCAAAGAGAATCAAGGTGAGCCTTAACCCAGTATGACTGGAGTCTTTATAAGCAGAGAGCAGGAGACAGATGGCCACGGGACAGAGGTAGAGACTGGGCTGTGCTGAAAAGCCACCACCAGAACGCGGCAGGCTTCAGAGAAACCATGATCCTGCTGACAGCTTGAAATTGTGAGAAAATAAGTTACCACTGTTAAAGACAACCAATTTGTGGTCTCCGCCACAGTGAGCATACGAGGCATGACTGAAATACCCTGGGAGAAACTCCGCTGGCCACAAGTGTGCCCCCCACCAGTGCGTACAACTTAAAATTCCTTTGGATTAGAAACATTGAAGATCAAAGTCAAAATTCAAATATAACTTGGCTGAGGCCATTCATTGTATTTCAACTTCATTTTTTTTGGGTCCCTACACTTTTCTATACACCATATAGGAAATGAGGGTAAAAGATTAATAAGACCCAACTAAACCACCTGGAAGCCAGCAAGGGAGAGTGACCCATGGAAAACTCTAGCACAAAGGGGTAAATCCTATTCTAGCTTTCCCAATATTGGGCATGAAGAGATTAAATAAGCATGCCTATGACAGCCTGATGTCAAGAAGATGATTAACATTGCACAAGAAGGGTCATAATAGCCTGTAATTGTAATAGACTCTTAAATAGCACATACTCTACCAGACACATTCTAAGCACCTTACAAATATTAACCCAGATGTTAACCTGAATTACATATATTAATTCTATAATATCATCCCCATATAAATGCAGTAACTTGCACTTAAAAGTCACATAGCTATTACAGTTAGAGAAAGGATTTGAACACAGACAACCTTGCCCCAAAGTTTGCAGTCTTTTAAAATTAATTTTAATTTACAAATACTCTATACTCACCAAGTAAAAACTCTCCCTTCCCCTCTCCCCTCATCTTTTGATAACCTTTAATCTACTTTCTGTCTCTGTGAATTTGCTATTCCTAGATATATCGCTGACACCATACAATATTTGTCCTTATGTGCCTAGCTTACTTCACTGAGCATAACGTTTTCAAGGTTCATCCACATTGCAGCATGTTTAAGAACTTTATTCCTCTTTATGGCCAAATAATATTCCATTGCATGTGTGTACCACATTTCGTTTATCTGTTAATTTGTTGATGGACATTTGGGTTGTTTCCACCTATTGGCTATTGTGCATAATATTGCTATAAACATTGGTGTACCAGTATCTGTTTTGGACTTGCACTTTCTTTGGTTATATACCTAGGAGTGGAATTGCTGGGTCATATGGTAATTCCACATTTAGCTACCGCTTTTGACATTAGCTGTACTATTTTACATTCCCATCAATAAGACACTAGAACTTTGATTTCTCCCCATCCTCTCCAATACTTGTTATCTTCTCCAACATGTTTCTGTTTTTTTCATAACAGCTGTGCTTGTGGGTGTGAAGTGGTATCTCAATGGGGTTTTGATTTGCAGTCCCCTAATGACTAATGATGTAGAGCATATATTCAAACATTCAGATATGACTATTCAAATATTCAAAATACACTTATGTCTAGTTAAATCTTTTGCCAATTTTTAAATTAGGTTGTTTGTCTCTCTTGGTGCATTGTAAAGTTTCTTTATGTATTTTGGATATTGAACCCTTATCAGATATATGGTTTGCAACCATTTTCTCCCATTCTGAAGGTTGTCTTTTCACTTTCTTGATAATATCTTTGAGGCACAAAAGTTTTTAATTTTGATGAAGTCAAATCCATCGATTGTTTCTCTTGTTGTCTGTGCATTTGATGTCACATCTAAGAACTCACTGCAGAATCCCAGGTCATGAAGATTTGCTCTTATGTTATCTTCTAAGAGCTTTATGGTTTAGCTCTTATATTTAGGTCATTGATGCATTTTGAGTTAATTTTTGTATATGATGTGAGGTAGGGATACAACTTCATTCTTTTGCATGTGAATATCTAGTTTTCCCAACACTATTTATTGAAGAAACTATTCTTTCCCCATTGCATGTAGCTGGCACCCTTCTCAAAAATCAAATGACCATAGATACATGGGTCTAGATCTGGACTTTCAATTCTATTCCACTGGTCTATTTGTCTATACTTATGTCAGTAACACACTTCAAAAAAAATTACTGTAGATTTGTAGTTAAGTTTTGAAATTGGGAACTGTGAAACCTTCAGTTTTGTTCTTCTTCAAGATTTTTTAGCTGTTTGGGGTTCCTTCACATTCCATATAAATTTGAGGATTGACTTTTTTATTTCTGCAATAAAGGTAGCTGGAATTTTGATAAGGATTGCTTTAGGTAGTGTTGACATCTTAGCATTATTAAGTCTTTCAATCCATGAACATGGGATGTCTTTCCTTTTATTTAGATATTCTTTAATTTCTTTCAGCAGTTTATTATTTTCAGTGTACAAATCTTGTACATACTTAGTCAAAATTTTTTCTAGATATTTTATTCTTTTACTATTATAAATGAAATTATTTCCTTAATTTCCTCTTTGGATTGTTCATTGCTAATTTATAATTATAATTTATAATACAATTGATTTTTCCTTGTAGAACTTGACCCCCACCACTTTTGAACTCATTTATTAGCTTTAGTAGTTTTCTTGTAGTTCTTTTGGATTTTCCACATATAAGATCATGCCACCTTTAAATAGACACAGTTTTATTTCTTCCTTTCCAATTTGGATACCTTTTATTTCCTTTCCATGCCTAATTGCTCTGGCTAGAACATCTACTATAATATTGAATAGCAGTGGTAAAAATGGGCATTCTTATCTTGTTCTTGATCTTAGGGGGAAAACTCTAAGTTTTTCACCATCAAGTGTGATATTAGCTGTGGGGTTTTCAAATATGTTCTTCATCATGTTGATAAATTTCCATTCTCCTTCTAGTTTTCTGTGTATTTTTATCAAGGAAGGGTACCGGATTTTGTCAAATGTCTTTTCTGCATCTATTGTGATAATTGTGTGCTTTTCCCCTTTGTTCTATTTGTGTAGTTTATTATATTGATTGATATGTAACTTGACTAGCCCTTGCTTTCCTGGGATTAGTCCCACTTGATCATTCTGAATAATTCTTTTAAAGTGCTGTTATATTTGGTTTTTTAGTATTTTGTTAAAGACTTTTGCATCTATATTTATATGGGATATTTGTCTGTAATTTTCTTTTCTTGTGGTGTCTTTATCAGGCTTTAGTATAGGGGTAATGCTGGCCTCAAAGAATGAATTAGGAAGTGTTCCATATACTTGAATTCTTTGAAAGAATTTGAGAAGGATTTGTGTCAATTCTTCTTTAAATGTTTTGTAGAATTCACCAGTGAATCCATCTGGTCCTAGACTTTTCTTTGGTGGAAAGTATTTGATTATTGGTTCAATCTCTATATGTATTATAGTCTTTTGAGGTTCTCTATTTCTTCTTGACTGTGTTTTTCTAAGAAATTTCCATTTCATTTAGATTGTATAATTTGTTGGTGTACAATTGTTCATAGTATTCCCTTATAATCCTTTTTATTTCTGCAAGGGCAGTAGTGATGTCACCATTTTAATTTCTTTTACTTATTTGCATCTTTTCTCTTTTTTTCTTTGTTAGTCTAAGTAAAGGTTTGCCAATTCTATTGATTTTTTCAAGGAAGCAACTTTTAGTTCTCTGGATTCTCTCCATTGTTTTTCTATTCTCTATGTCATTTATCTCTACTCTAATCTTAAGTATTTCCTTCCTTCTGCTAACTTTAGGTTTGCATTGTTCTTTTTCTAGGTCCTCAAGATATAAAGCTAGACTATAAATTTGAGGTCTTTCTTCTTTTTTAATGCACATATTCATAGCTATTCATATGCCTCTGAATACTGCCTTCATGGCATTATATATGTTTTGGTATGCTGTACTTTTTTTTTTCTTCATTCATCTCTAAGTAATTTCTTCTTTAAGCTATTGATTGTTTAAGAGTGTGTTGTTTAATTTTCACATATTTGTAACTTTTCCAGCTTTCCTTTTATTATTGATGTCTAGCTTCATTCCTTTGTGGTCAGAGAAGTTATTTTATATTATTTCAATATTATAAAAGTTATGCTCTAAGGTACAGTCTATTCTGAAGAATGATCCATGTGCACTTGAAAAGAATGTGTATTCTGCTTTTGTTGGGGGAAGTGTTCTATATATGCCTGTTAGATCTTGTTGGTTTATGGTGTTATTCAAGTTCCCTATTTCCTTGTTGATCTTCTGTCTAGATGTTCTTCCCAGTATTGAAAGTGTTGCTTTGAAATCTCCCTACTATTGTATAACTGTCTATTTCTCCCTTCAATTCTGTCAACGTTCACTTCATATATTTTGGGTCCCTCCTTTTAGTTGCATACATATTTTTAATTGTTATAACTTCTTTATGAATTGACCCTTAAATCAATATATAATGTTATTCTTTGTCTCTTGTAACAGTTTTTTATTTAAAGTCTATTTTTTCCTCATAGTATAGTCAGCCCAGCTCTCTTTAGTTTACTATTTTTACATTTTTCCATCTTTTCACTTTCATCCTGTTTGTGTCTTTGGATCTAAGATGAATCTCCTGTAACAGCATATAGTTGGGTCATGCTTCTTTATCTATTATGCTAATATCTGCCTTTTGATTGGAAAGTTTAATCCATTTACATTTAAGATAATTACTGATGAGTTATGACTTACTTCTATCATTTTGCTAATTGTTTTTTCTATGTCTTCTATACCTATTTTGTCCCTCCTTTCCTCCATTAATGCCTTTCTTTTGGTTTAGATTATCTGTTGAAATGAGCTATTTTGAATCACTTCTCATTTACTTTTGGGTAGATTTTTTTAGATATTTTCTTTACCACAGAGATTGCATTTAACATATAAAATCTATTAAAATTTAATTTTATTGATACCAAATTAAATTCATTAGCCTAAACACACTCTACTCTTTTATCCCTTTCTCCTTCCTTTTATATTGGTCTTGTCACAAATTACATCTTTATACATTGTGTTCCCAGTAACAAAGGTTTATGATTGTTTTTGGTGTGTTTGAAATTTGAGCCATATAAGAAGTAAAAGAGAGTGTTACAAATGAAAAATGCAATAATACTGCTATTTGTATTTACCATACAGGTACCTAAGTTGAAGGTCTTTATTTCTTCATACCAGCTTTGAATTATTGTCTAGTTCCTTTTCTTTTCGACATAGAGGACTGCCTTTAGCATTTCTTGTAAGGCAGGTCTACTGGAATGAACTCCTTCAGCTTTTATTTACCTGGAAATGTCTTAATTTATCCATGATTTTTGAAGAACAATTTTGCTGGACATATTATCCTTGGTTGACATTTTTTTTTTCTTTCAGCACTTTAAATATGTCTTCCTACTGCCTTCTTGCCTTCAGAGCTTTTAATAAGAAATTGATGTTAATCTTGTGAAGGATCCCTTGTATGCGACACATCACTTCTCTCTTGCTGTTTTCAAGATTCTCTCTTCGCTTTTAAGTTTTGATAATTTAACTATAATGTGTCTTAGTGTGGCTCTCTTTGAGTTTATACTTCTTGGAGTTCATTCAGATTCTTGTATTTACATATTTGTATCTTTCACCAGATTTGGGAAGTTTTCAGCCATTATTTTTTTCAAAAATTTTTTTCTGCTCCCTTTTCTCTCTCTTCTTCTTTAGGAATTCCTGTGATATGTATCCCCATATGGTGTCCCACAGTTTCCTCAGGCTCTGTTCATTTCTTTTCATTCTTTTTTTCTTTCTGATCCTCAGACTGGATAATATCAATCATCTTATCTTCAAGTTCACTGACCCTTTCCTCTGCTTGTTGCAATTTGCTGTTGAACCCTTCTATTGAATTTTTCATTTCAGTTATTATATTTTCAGCTCCAGAATTTCTATTTAGTTCCTTTATAATTTCTCTCTCATTAATGAAATTCTCATTTTTTTCATATAATGTTTTTTGAATTTCCTTTGCTTCTTTGTCCATGTTTTCCATTAGTTCATTGATCCTTTTTAAGAGAGTTGATCTAAGATCTTTGATTAGTAATTCCAGCAACTGGGCTTCCTCTGGGATAGTTTCTATCAAATTCTTTTTATTCTGTGACAGGGCCATACTTTTTAACTCCTTGTATGTTTTGTAATATTTTGTTGAGAACTGGACATTTGGAGTATTATGTTGCAGTCACTCTGGAAATCTAATTTGCCCACTCCTCAGTCCACCAGGCCGAGGGAAAAAATGAGAAAGAACAAAGAAAAAAAGGAAAGAAAGCAAAAGAGAGAAGTAAAACTACAGAAAAAAACTGATACCAGTGCTCTGCCTCTACAAATCTCTTGGTAAATGCTGGTGGGAAGTCTGACGTTGCTACTTGTCAAAGCTAAAATTGAGGCCAGCATATAAGCTGGTCCCTCAGGGATCTGTCAGGCCAAAAAACACACAAAAAATAGAAAAATACAAAATCATCTATTGGCTCTATATGTACCAATAGTACCCAAACGAGGCCTGAAACCAAGGCTATCATTGGTGGTGGCCCTTCAAGTGTCTGGCAGATCAAGAAACACACCCAAAAAAACAAAAACAGTAAAATATAAAAGAAAGAAAACCAACCATAATGTCCTGATAGATGCTGGTCAGAGACCAGAAACCTTGCTGCTGAGAAGGCCAAAACTGAGGCTAGTTTCAGTGCTGGTCTTCCGCGATCTGCCAGACCAGGAGACACCCACACCCCCAAATCATAAAACCAGTGAAAATAAGGTGCAATAGCTCTTTATGTCCTGGTGGATACTGGTGGGAGGCTGGAAGTCATTGTTTCCCAGAGGGCCAAAACCAAAGCCAAAGTCCATGCTGGTCCCTCAGGGAACCCCTAAATCAACCTTGACCTCCAACCCCCAACTTTTGCCTGCTCAGGCCCCAGATGGCCACTCCTGGAATCCAAGCCACGTTTCTACAGCTGCCACTGTTTTCACACCTGTGGCTGTGGATTGCCTATTTACACTATCTCCAAAAAGGCTGAAATCTCTGGTAATTCTGTGGTTGTTCTAAATGTCCAATGTGATTACAGGGTTACCACCTAGTTAATTTGGTTTCTTTTTCCAGCTTGTTCCAGTTTGCTAATGCTGTCTTTTTGCAAAACACCAGAAATGGATTGGCTTTTATAAAAAGGGGTTTATTTGGTTACACAGTTACAGTCATAAGGCCATAAAGTGTCCATCAACAAAGGGTGCCTTCACTGGAGAAAGGCCACTGGCATCCAGAAAGCTTCTGTTAGCTGGGAAGGCATGTGACTGGCGTTTGCTTGCTCCCAGGTTGTGTTTCAAAATGGAGTTCTCCAAAATATTGCTCTGTAAGCTGTAGCTCCTTTCTCAGCTCCTAAAAAATGTCACTTTTAGTTGCTCTTGGGGTGTTTGTCCTCTCTTAGCTTCTCTGGAGCAAAAGTCTGCTTTCAAAGGCCATCACCAAAATGTCTGTCTCAGCAACAGCTCCTCTCTCAGCTCCTGTGCATTCTTCAAAGTGTCCCTCTTGGCTGTAGCAAGCTTGCCCCTTTTGTCTGAGCTTATGTAGTGCTCTAGAAAACTAATCAAGGCCCATGCTGAATGGGCGGGGTCACACCTCCATGGAAATCATCCAATCAGAGTTATCTACAGTTGGGCGGGTCATATCTCCATGGAAACACTCAAAGAATTACTATCTAATCAACACTAATACATCTGCCCACACAAGATTGCATCAAAGATAATGGCATTTTGGGGGACACAATACATTCAAACTGGCACACAGCTCATTCATTTTTCTGCTGGAGGGAGTGAACTGTAACACCTCCTATTCTAACATTTTGTGTCCCAAGTCTGTAATCTTAACTGTTGCACCACACTGCCATTATTTTTTAGCTCAATCTCCATGCATGAAGTAACTTTGCTGATGAATAGGATTTTAATTACTCCCTCCATCACCGTAACACAGGAAACCCTGACTGAGCTAGGTATAATACAGTCAGCAGAGAACACTCAAAATCCAGGTCGAGTGTTGGGTTAAAGGGAGAGAGAGCACCATAAATGTCATGCAGCCATATTGATTATCAGGTGGAATGGGAAGCGCATTGTAAAAGGGAAGAATTCCTGGAAGCAACACCCCTGCAGAAATCAACCCCTAAACTTAGAACTTTAAGATGGTGCTTTATATAAACAAATAAGCAGAGATAAACAAGACTTCATATTTTCATATTAACAACCTTCAAGCAAGAAGCTGACATCCCCACACCAAAGATGATTCACACTGGATCATAACGGGCAATTCACATGACCACCTTAAAATGAAGTGATTTCTCAGCAGGAAAGTGAAGGCTGACATCTAGACCAGCCGAACAGACTTTAACATGGGCTATATATTGCATATGGAGTATAAACTATACATAGATCCCATTCCATAGTATAGGCTCAAGCATTCCCAACCTGTTATGTGTCATCTTTCTAGAGCCCTGAGTTAATCTCTCAAGGAACAAATGTGAGTGTACACGTGCATGTTAGAATACACAGTCATCTGGCATGCTTACTGAATTGGATGCATTAACTGATTCATTTAACCTAATTTTATTGGGTGCCTATTATGTGGCAGCCTTTGAAGCCACATACCTGCAACCTTGTCCTCCAGCCCCAGTGGCCATCCATGAGCCCACTGTCAGAACTGCTCTGGCTCCCACCCATGCACCACTCTTAACCAGACTGGATTGAGAATATGTCTCCACATGTGGCTTTACTCTCTGGACTTCAAATTCTATGTCTGTATGTCTCCCCTTTCTATCAAAAATTGGTGGTGGACACCTATTCCCCAACTACAGCTCCATGTGAGCAGGGACCTGTTCACTACTTTTCCTGAGCACCTAAGGCTATGCCTTGCTCTGAATGGGTGTTCGTTAATGAACCACTGGACAGATGATAATGACACTGGGAGCTCTCCACGAAGTGGTGCTTTGCTTGGGAAGAGGCTGGAGGGCAATGAACGTAGAGCCACATCCAGGTGAGTTAATGAGTCTCACGTTCTCATTTCTCCCCTCCTTTTGTGACTGAGGGGCCAAAAGGAATCTATAAACCAAAGGCCTTTGTTCTCAAGACCTAATTTAAGTGAGGGTATATGAGGCATTGTTGAAAGGTACTAGAGAAACTCCTCTGGCCAAAATTTCTTCCCACCTTTGGTGTAACGAGGACAGGTTTGGAGCCAGATCAACAACAGGTGGAAGAGCTAGGATGCAAACTCAGGAGCTCTGTTCCGAAGGGTTTTGGATAAGGACTCTGGACGTATAGTGGTTTCTTTTATCCTCAAAACAACTCCATTTTTATAGGGGGTGGAGACTGAGGCTAAGAAATTAAGTAACTTGCCAGATGTATTTTGTATTTAAGAATTTTTCCATTTTTAGAAAGGAAATATGGTGCACACACCATATATTACATACCATATTCGGTGGGGTTTGGGCAGCACCCAATACTCAGATACATTACGATGCTTGCAGCAAATCATATGAATAAGCACACTGAGTAGTATAATTAAGACTCTCATAGCTTCACTTATATTCATATCAGGCTCTGCCACCAAATGGGTTACAAAATATTTTCTAATTTTCAGAGCTTTTTGAATTTCAGAATTGCAGGTGAGGGATCGCGGACACGGAAAACTCCTAGAAGACAGTCTGGCACAAAGTAGTTGCTATGGTGCTTGGCACACAGAAGCTACTCAGTAAACACTGGGTTCCTTCCCTCCAGTTGGGCTCTGATACCACCCAAGCCTCTCACAGCTCTTCCCTTCTATTCACCCCTAAGAGGTGAGACAACCACCATCTCATCTCTTATTCCAGAAGATGGCCAAGCACCTAGATTTCTGCTTACCAGTCTGTGTGAGCATCATCGATCACCAACAGGATCCTGGGCCTTTGAACAACAGGTGTGGAGGGACCCAGAGGCTCCATCAGCCCCGAAGGAGCCTGGGAAGCTGGCTTCATGGCACTGGAGAAGGAGCTAAAAAGGCTGGATCCTGGAGAAGAGAAGGAGGCTGCCAAAGGCTGGGGGTGCCTCCTCTCCATGGCTGGGGAGGCGGGGGAGCTGGTGGAGCTGTCTGGACGCTGTAGGTCCGTCATGTAGCCATTAGGCAGGTTGGCCACGAAGCTGCTGTCGGAGAGGCGCCGCCGGAGGAAATTCATGGCTGTGGTTGGAGATGGCTTGTTCCTTCTCGGACTTGTTTAGGTGAGGCGGGGAACACAGGCTGCCCGGGTACCAGGAGGGATCAGGCAGCTTCAGCTATCTTTCCTTACCTGTTGGAAGCAAGCCAACAAACATATTAGTGGAAATGATCTCCACCCTTCAGGGACAAAGAGATATGGCACTTTCCTGCCCTGCTGCTGGTGACAGTGTAAACCGGGAAATTCTTTTGGAAAGCAGTTTGGCAACATGTATTAAGAGTCTTAAAATATGCAAACCCTTTTAACCTACAATTTATATTTCCTGGAATTCTATCCCAAGAAATAGTCTGAATTAAAGAAAAAGCCTCATACATGAATATTTTTATCACAGCATTATTTACACTACCAAAATTCTGGAAAGTATCTCAACATTCAATCACATGATAACAATAAATAAACCACAGCACAGTCACTCAATGAAACCTTTGGTGGCTATTTAAAAAGGTGCTTAAGAAGAGTTTTTAGGAACAGTAAAAATTTTATTTTATAATGTTTGAGAAAATCATGACCCCAAATTCTATGTACAGAACTACTACAAACATGTAAAAGTTGAAATAACAAAACTTTGGAAGCAATAAGATCAAATTTAACAGTGATTATATTTTGGTAATGCAATTGTATGCCTTTGTTTTTCTTCTTCCTTCCATTTATCTGTATTTCCCAGGTTTTCAGAATACATATTTATTGTTTTTCTGAACAGAAAAAAAAAGTTTAAAAAATAAATTAGACTTTTGAAATGAAAATATCTCACTGAGAAAAAAATGATTACTTAAACCATAGAATTGGGTCCCTCTTCTATATTTTAAGATAAGTTTTTATTTTCATTGAAGTAAAATTTACTAAAAGTGAAACGCACAGATCTTAAGTGTATAATTCTCTGAATTTTAATAAATGTATACACTGTGTAAGATCTATCCTATTTCTATCATCCCTCACAGGTATTTGGTGCTCTTTTCTGGTCAATCCACATCCCTTCACAGGCAAACACTCATCTGATGTCTGTTACCATACATTAATTTTACCTGTTCTTGATCATATAATTTAATCATATAATATGTACCCCTTTGTGAATGGTTTTTTTCCTTCAACAGAATAGTATGAGATTCATCTGTGTTGTATGTTATCAGTAGCCATTCTGTTTTTTAACATGGAGAAACATTCCACTGGGTGAATAAACCACAAATTGTTTTTCCTCTCTCCTGTTGATGGGCATTTGTGATGTTTCTAGTTTAATGTTTAGGTCTATTATCCCTCCAAAGTTGATTTTTGAGTGAGGTGTGAGGTAGAGTATGAGGTTATTTTTCCCCCATTCATTTAGCCATTTTGCCAGCACCATTTATTGCTTTGAATTTCTTTGTTGCCTTGTTGGCACCAATGGCCTATATATGTATATTTCTGACTCTTTATTATGCGCCACTGATCTCCTTTTCTATCCTTATATAAACTTTATTACTGTGACTTTAAAGAAAGTCTTAAAATCAGGTAGTGAATCCTCCACCTCAGATTTTCTTTCTCAAGATTGTTTTGGCTATTCTATGTCCTATTTCCATATACATTTTAGAAACAACTTGTATGAAAAAGTCTGTTGGGATACTGTTTGGAACTGCATAGAAACTATAGTTCAATTTAGGTAGACTGACATCTTAAAAATATTGAGTTTTCCATTTCGTGAACATGGTAGATATCTTCATTCATGAAATCTTCTTTAGTTTCTCTTCGAAATGTTTTTATGATTTTCAGTACACAGGTCTTGAATATATCTTGTTGTATTTATTCCTAACCAATTTCTTTTTTGATGGCATTTTAAATAATACTGTTTTCTAAATTTCAATTTCCAATTATTTACTGCTAGTATAATATATTGACCAATTATCTTGTAATCTGCTAAATTCAATTATTCTTTCTAGTAGTTCTTTATAGATTTCTTTGGATTTTCTATTAAAACAATCATGTCATCTGCAAATAGGGACAGCTTTACTACTTTCTTTCCCCTCTTAATGCTGTTTACTTCTTTTACTTCATTTATTATACTAGCTAGGACTTCCAGTACTGAATAGAAATGATAAAAGCAGACATCTTACCCTGTTCCCAATCTTAGGGGGGAATATTTCACCATTAATGTAATAACCATAGGATTTTTGTAAATGTACTTTATCAGATTAAGAAAGTTCCTTTGTATTCTTGGTTGGCCGAGAGTTTTTATGATGAGTAGATGTTGAAATTGTCAAGTGATCTTCTTAATCTACTGAGAGGATTATATGCCTTTTAAAAATCATTTATTCACTTAATATGCTGAAATGCGTTAACTGATTTTCTAATGTTAAATCAAACTTGCATGCCTTGGATAAACCCTACTCAGTCATAATGAACTATCCCTTTAAAGGCATGTATATATAAATATTACGTATCAAATCTGATAATGTTTTGTTCAGCATTTTTGCATCCATGTTCATGAGGGAATATTGGTTTGCAATGTTCTTTTATGGTAATGTCTTTGGCAGGTTTTGGCATCAGGGCAATGTTGACCTCACAAAATAATGTTGGGAAGTGTTCCCTCCTTTTCTATTTTCTGAAAGAGTTTATGTAATATTGGCAAGAAGATGCCAGTTTCCCCACAGAAAGGGGTGTGGCCTTGGGAAAGGGGGCTTTCTTTGGGTGACAGCAAGTCACACAGAGAGACTTAGCTGATACATGTCAACCTCTAACAATCCTAAAGCCAGGAAAATGCATGTTTCAGTCCTGGAAGGGGGAGATCAGGTGGCACACCACGGCATCTACTAACTCCAGGAAATAATAGTTTCCACTTATTTCACACGATAAGCTTTGGAAGCAGCTCCTCCAGGATTCTGCTGGGACCCTTTTCCAGGAATGGTTATGAGATGAACTCCACTCCTGCATATTTTCTCAAGGCAGTAACTGATACCAATTATCCTCCTTATGCACCACCCATTCTAGAGACACTCACCCTCAGCTAGCAACTCTGCTGTTTTATGCAGCTTAGTGGTAGAGTCACTCAGACCCTTGATCCTAAGGAGTTTGAGTTACCTTGTATTTATTCTCAGGCCATGGCTTCTGCACTTACCTGTTTACCATCAAAATTAGGATAGTACCAAGAAATACCCAACTGTATCACCTGGAAGCACGCATGTTACCTGCCCCCTTGTATAAAACAGCATCCCTATCTCTTCCTGATGTTTAGGCTCAATTATTCCTGCCAAGATGGAAACTCCCATAGTGGCCTGCTAGTCTCTTTACCCTAAGAGTCCACAGTGATGTGGTGTCAACTAACTTAAGGTCCTTTAGGATTCTTGCTGTATCCTCTGGTTGAAGCATTCCTTCTCTTGGAAATAGGACATTTAAACCTGTAGAGCCTAGAGTTGCAGAGATGGGGCACACAAACTCCTCAAGTGTGTCACTGTGGATGACAGTGAGCAAGTCCATTCCTTCAGAGTCAAACTTAATCTGATGGCAGGACAAGGCAGGGATGAGAGGGGTTATGATGAAGAAGTCCATAGGAAAAGAAGAGTAGGAAGACTCTTCGGGCTAGAATCCAGTAGACCAGTTGGTGCATAGCCCTGTACTGGCACACTGCTGGCACTAGAGGGCAGCAGTGACCACACCAGACAAAAACATAACGAAAAGCAAACAAATAAGCACTTTATAAGGCAACTTTGCAAGCTTCTCGGAGGCTGCAGCATAAAGGAAGGCTTCATTGAAAAGGTAAGAAAATAAGAGATTGGAGACTTAGACTTGTTGGTGGAGCCAGAGGTCAGAAGTAAGGTGCAAATCAAAGGGAGACAGTTTTGCATGAAAGCAGGAAGAGCTCTGGAAGAACAAATTGCCCCACAGTGGAATCAGCTACTTTGTGAAAAGATGAGCAGTGGATCGGCTTGGGCAGGAGCCTGGACACCTCTACTCAGGAATTTCACAGACACCCTAGAATCATTTCCTCACTCATCTCCAGATGAGTTTATGCTCCTGGTTTCCTCACTTTCCGGAACAGTACCACTATCCATCCACTTACTTAGGCCCCAAAACGGAGTCTTATACTTTGCACCTCCTTAACTCTCATTGGTTTCAGCCACACAGATCCTGTTGATTCTGTCTCCCCAAACATCTCTAATCATCAGTCTCTCCTTTCCATCTTTTCTACCAAAGTCTTGGTTCAGATGCTGCTAAATATCTCTCCCTGCTCTACTGCAACAGCTTCCTCTCTGGCCTTCTTGCCTCCAGTCTCTCCCATTCAATCCACTCTCCAAAGAGCAGCCAGAATGAATTTTCTAAAATACACTCTGTGCAGATCAAAGCCCCTCATTGGAGTCCAACAACTTTCAAGACAAAAGACACAGTGACATGATGTGGTCGCTGCGGTTCTCTTCAATGCCTTCCTTGCTCCTCTGCAAGGCCATGCAGAATGTCTTGGAGCCCTTTCCACGAGTCATACTATACCATAGCTCCACATTGTTTTCATGCTTTCCTCTCTGCCTGCAACACTCCCCACCCCTTATTCCCTTCCTCTTTCACTGCCTGGCTAATAACTAGGAAGGCAATGGAACTTAGTAACTGACAGTACAGCCTTCAGAAGCAGTTCATATCCTCACTCAGCCACTTACTGGCTTGATAGCTGTGAGACTTGGGGCAGCTTATGCAACCTCCTTGCCTCAGTTTCCTCATCTGTGAAATGGAGATAATTAGTGGCAACTTAACTAAACTGATGTGAGGACTGAATGAGAAGTTAGATGTAATGTACTTAGCCCAATGCCTGGTACAACATGTGCAATACATACTGATTGCTATCAATATGTATTACCACCATTTATTCTTATCTATCTACATTAGGCTATTGGGGAGACCTAATGAAAGAATACATGGAAGTGTTTTTGAAACAGCAAAGGATTATACAAATAGTAGTTTGTTAGTAGTGGTGCCTTTACAACATTACCGGGGTGCCAAATTGGTCATCCTGTTCTCAACCACCACTTAGAGCTATTCATACCCAGAGACTCTGGGGAACTGAGTACCCTCCAGTGCCCTCAGTCAAGGCCCCACAGCGCTTAATCCCATACCGTTCAGATTTAATCCCCTTCTCCAGACCCATAAGGTACCTTGTAATTTTTCAGTTGATCAGTTCACCGTATTAAAATTGAGAAGGTGGTGAGGTTTGTCTCCGGACCCTGTACCTCTTTCCAAATCCATCTTCCTAACTTCTGACCCTTATCCACACCTCACCCCCAAGATAAGATCTCTTATCAGGACCTTGTCTTGGAGGCTCCAACCCACAGAAGCCTAGAATCACAGGAGCTGAGGAATTCAAGCCCAAGAGAGGATGTCTGAAAAGGAAGCCAGGCTGGGAGTCCAGCCGAGGGCACCTACCACCTCAACACAATCACACCTAAGAAACAATTCTGCTGAACTGAATTATACACTGGTAAGTACAATGTATAAGGTCTTAAGTAATCCTCCTACCTGGTCTCCAAGACCCAGGTGCTCCAATGGTGAAATTTGGGGCACCATGATAGGCAAAGGGGGAAACATTTCTTTTTAAGATGTGATCATACAAAAAGCCTTTAATAGCCCTAAATCTGAAAGCTATGGGATTAAGTGCTGTGGGGCCTTAACTGAGGGCGCTGCAAGGTACCCAGTTCCCCAGAGTCTCTGGGTATTAATAGCGCTAAGTGGTGGTTGAGAACAGGATGACCAATTTGGCATCCTAGTAATGTTGTAAAGGCACCACTACTAACAAACTATTATTTGTATAATCCTTTGCTGTTTCAAAAACACTTCTATGTATTCTTCCATTAAATTGTTATCTACTTGGAAGTCAAGTCCTACATAAAAGTGACTCTTCAAGCCCCAGCCCATTCCCAGACCCAAGCCAAAGACAACCACCGCTCAGCACCCCAGTGCTGGACACGGCTAGACAGGGGAGGTGAGCCTCAAGGTTAAGCCCACAGACCCGGGAACCAGCCTGCCTGGGTTCCAACACCAGCACTGCTACTTAAAATCTACGAAGTCTCAGGAAAGTTACTTAATCTCTCAGGTTCCTTGTCCGTAGTAGGGTTTTTGTAAGAATAAAGTGAGTTATTATACATAAAGTATCTAGAACCCTGCCTGGCACATGGCGAGCAATCTGCATTAGCTGTTGTTATTATCCTGATTGCTTTTTAGATAGTGCATGTTTTCCATTGCCGGAAAATATGACAGTGCTGTTAGCTTTAGTTTTGCAGGCAATGTGGCAGGGATTGCAGTATTTAAATGAGATCAGGCTTTGGGATTTATCTGACTTTGAGACCCAGCTCTGCCTCTTACAGTCTAGTAATTTCAGGACCACAGATTCTTCATCTGCAAAGTGGGGATCCTAAGCCCTGTCTTACATACTTCACAGGTCTTTGAGCAGATCAAAATATAATGCACTAAAATTTCTTTTCAAAAATGCTTATTTTAAAAATTAATATACAGTAAAATTGACCTTTTGGGCATACAGTTCTATGAACTTTAATACATTCATGTAACTACCACTACAACCAGAATACAGAACAGCTCCATCGTCCCAACGTGAAATTGCTTTTTAATCTTTAAAGTTCTTTGACCATGTTGAAGGCATAGTGTTTTACAGGCTGAAGCCTGGATCTCGCACAATGATACACTGAAAGCCTGGCACATTTCTTACAAAATACAGGAAGATGGATTCTAACGTTTGAACATCCCAAGCATCAGTTGCCTTTGCACTGGCTGTTCCCTTGCCTGGAACACTCTCTCTACAGATGCCAGCATGGCTCACACTCACCTCCGTCAGGTCTTTGCTCAAATGTCACCTTCTCAGTGACTCTTTTCCTGACCACCCTCTTAAAATGCCACCATCTGGTATTTCATATCCCCTTTATCTTCTCCTACTTATTCTGCCCTAGCACAGGTTGCCTTCTATAAACCATATAATTTAGAATTTTGTTTATTATTGATTCTCAGCTCTATCTGATAGAATGTAAGTTCCCAAGAGCAGGGATAATTGTCTGATTGGTTCGCAGATGTATCCCAAGCACTTAGAACAGTGCCTAGCATACAGTACGGATTCAATAAATGTTCGTTAATAAACTGTTTAAAACAACAGGAATATAGTTAAACTATCCTCACCTTGTGTTTGTGGAAACTAAATATAATTATATAAGAGAAAAGCAGCTATCACAGTCTGACACATAAGCCTAAGTTGAACCAAAATCAGAATAATGGGAAATATCTGATTTTAATTTTTAGTGAACACTTATCCCACGTAATCACGCAGAGAATCATAAATTCTCTCTCCCTCCAACTTCCTCTCAGTGAATGCTGACAGTTTTTTTCCCTACCCAATTAGGACCTGGTGTTTGAGCAATTAGCTACTGAAACCCCCTCTGCACTAGCAGAGAGTTTAAAAATTCATGGAGACGATACTGCCTGGGCTTCATCAATATATTGATGAGCACAGGCAGTACGGGAGTCCAGGGTGGGGCTGAGAACCCACAGGCTGTGTCATTCAAGTTGCAAAAATAAGAGATGCTTAACTTCTTGAAAAAAGATCAAACGCATCTGCAGAGGGAGCACACTCTATTTCCACATCACAGACTGGCTGGCACTGGCCCTCCATCCTCAGAGGTCTCTCCCTGCCAAATCTGCAGAAAAGCTCTCCCTGTCTTTGATGAGTTCAGATCTTGATCTCTTGTAAGTGGCATCATTCTCTTTCCTATGAAGGGTGCCCGTGTGTCCCCAGACGGGGAGGATTGGAGCTTCAGAGCTATGATTTATAGGTGAGTGAGTTTCTGCACCAACAACTCCCTCCCCTTGTTGGAGAACACTCTGGAGTGTCAGGAAATTTTGTTAAGAGAGGATCTCAAAAAAGGTGAGAGTCTTCCATGTATTTGAAACCACCCCCCAATCCCAAATATATTCAAGTAGAGAAATGGCAAAAGAAGGTAACAAAAAAATTTCATGAAAATGAACATTTGCGTATGGAAAATTAAAGTTTTTAACTCCCTAAAATTCCAAGGCAACTATAACTGTCCTAGCCACAAAATAGTTGCAAGATTTATTTTAAAGATAATTTATAGAACGCTACGGGCAGCATGAGTCAGGATTGGGACATAAGCTTTGCATTATCTGACAATCACGCTGGCTTTTTCCTGATTGTATCAAGACTTTCATTTGAAGGTCATGTCAAAAATCCAAATGGAAGCTGTAGTGGTTTGGAGCTGTATGTATCCCAGAAAAAACTTATTCTTAAATTTAGTCCATTCCTGTGGGTGTGAACCTATTGTAAGTAAGACTTTTTGGTAAGGTTACTGCAGTTAAGATGTAGCCCACCTCAATCAGGATGGATCTTAATCCTATTACTGGAATCCTTTATAAGTGGAATGAAGTTCAGACAGATAGAGAGAAAGCCACAGAAACAAGAAGCTGAAATTCAATGGAAACTCGAAGAGAACTGAGAGGCCAGGAGAGGCCACCATGGACCTTGCCATGTGACAGAGGGCCTAGGACCAAGGATCACCAGCAGCCAACCCCAGAATGACATCCGCCTTTGGGAAGAAAGCATTGCCTTGCTGACACCTTGATTTGGACATTTTCCCAGCCTCAAAACCACAAGCTAATAACTTCCCATTGTTTAAGCCAACTCATCGCATGGTATTTGTTTGAGCAGCTAAAGGAAACTAAAACAAAGGCCTTTGAGAACCTGAAGTCTGAAGCTGCAGGGCTGTCTTGGGCCGCTCCGTCCGCTCCGTGGTTGCTCCCCCATGACAGACCCTCAAAATAAATTAAGGTGATTTTTAGCAATGTTAATTTATTGTGAAATACAGCTTATGTTTATTCTTATGTGTCCCACCCTTTCTTGGACTTTTTCATTCCCCATTGGGGCAGAAAGGTGCCCATGCTGGTGATCATCTGAAATGCTGACCTCTCCTGAAGGCCAACTGCTTCACAGCTTCTGTCCCCCCCAAGCCCCTCACTTCCTCCCCAATCACCAGTCTTCACTGGAGTCAGCCTCAGCCTTCCAAATACCATTGCACTGGCAGCTTTCTCTGCTTCCTCTCCAGCGCTCCACAGATTCTGTCTCCTAAATGTTTCTTGAATCCAGTCCCATCTCTCTCCTCCCCTTATTGATCTGGACATGCTAGTCCCCATCATCCTCATCTCTTGCCCATGTAACTGTGACAGCCTGTAGGCCTCTCCTCCTCCAATCCCTTCTCCAGCTGCAGCCAACTGAACTCTCAGGCACTTAGACTAGACATAATCATGTCACTTCCTACAGAAAACTGCTCAGTGGTTGACCATGGCCTCCAAGCTAAGGTCCTTCATGTTCAAGTTTGAAACTACAGACCACTTACCTCTGGCTGGGAACAGGACACTCCTATCCCCATTCCATCCTCATCTCCCTTTTTCTGGCTATATCTTACTGATCTTTTGATGCATCTTCCAGGAAGCCTTCCCTGATGTTCTGCTCCAAATATGCCAAACTTGAAGTTCCCCCAACATGACAGGCCCTCCCTCAGTGACAGCTCTTCATATAAACAGCCTCATCCACCGAGTGCAGCTGTCTTCTCCTTCACGTGGTTGTCTCTCCCTTCCTTTAAAACTTACCTTCTGCAGCATTCGTACTGGATGATCTTCCTGACAACCCCAGTACCCTCCACTAAGAGGCTTAGGGGGCCTCTTAGTGTTCCTACAGCCCTGCCTGGATTTCCGTCTATTGTAGGCCTATTGCTTTGTTGATTTTCTAGTCTCAAACTCTAATATGCACCCATATCATCTGGGAAACTGTCTACCGACACAAATTCCCAAGCTTCACCCCTTAGAGGCTCTGATTCTGTAGGCCTGAAGAAGGGCCCAGAATGTCCATTTTTAACAAGCTCTCCAAATGATCCAAATGATTCTCTGCAGTGGGTCTATACACCACACACTGAGAAGCACTTCTTCAAGACCAGGGTATGCAAAATGGGAAGGTCATCCCTCAGGGGTTTCCAAGACCATATACTGAAGTGCAGGAAGAAAATGTTAGAACTTTATTTCGATTTTTGATCCCACCCCTAAACTTCTCTTTTGTGTATACATTTTATAAGAAACTGCCAGACTATCTTCCAAAGTGGCTATACCGTTTTGCATTCTCACCAGCAATGAATGAGAATTCCTTTTGCTCTACATCCCCGCCAGCATTTGGTGTTGTCAGTGTTCGGGTATTTTAGCCATTCTAACAGGGGCATAGTGGTATCCCATTGTTGTTTTAAATTGCAATTCCCTAATGACACATGATATTGGGCAGGTTTTCATATGCTTATTTGTCATCTGTGTATCTTCTTTGCTGAGGAGTCTATTCAGATCTTTCTAATTGAGAAGTTTGTTTTCTTATTGTTGAGTTTTAAGAGTTCTTTGTATATTTTAGATTCAAGTCCTTTGTCATGTATGTGTTTTGTAAACATTTTTTCCCTGTCCGTGGCTTGTCTTTTCATTCTCCTAATGTGTGCACATTTTATGAACATCATATATCAGTAAAGGAAACATTAGCCCCAGTTCTTCACCACTCGCAGGATCTACACTGTTTGCCAAGAGACTTTGCAGTTTTTCCCACTAGTAGTTGAGTGACTCCATTGCCCACTGACTCTGGGCCCAACCATGTGACTTGTTTTGGCTAAAAGAATGTGAACAGAACTGACAATGCACCAGTTCTGAGTCTCTGGCTAAAGAAACATGTGTTTCTACTTGCCCTCTTGCACCTCTGCCACTTTCACATGCCCTGGCTGGTCAACAGGCCCAAAGAGGACAAAGACATGATGAGAAGACCTGGAGTCAAGGCGACCTTAAGGCCACCCAGATAGGTCAATCCAAGATTAGTGAACTCCCAGCCAATGTGAAGACACACGAGCAAAACAAGTGTTTATCGTTATATATCAATGAGAATTTGTAGTTGTTTGTTGTAGAAGTGGCTCCTAATACAGTGATCAAAAAGTTTGGAGATTATTTGTTTAGATTTTAGGCTCACTAAGGGTAGGATTGATGTTTCAGCTCTGTATCCATAGCACCTTGTAAGCCCTTAGTAAATAACAGAATGAATAAATGGATATATAAAGTGAGGCTTTCTCTAATTCCTGAGAAAATTCTAAGCAACCTTCTCTGAAGCCCTAACTGAAAGGACTGGTGAGTAACTTACTTTTCAAAACCACCACAAGGGCTGGGGCTTCTAGGGCTCCCCAGGTCACCTTTTCTTCCAATCAGATGCAGAGCTTGGTGTCTAAGGTTACCCCAAGCCCTTGTAAATCCTGAGGGCAAAATACTATTCCCTAATATACCTAACATAAAATCTCTGATTGGTCCAAGGGCTACCTTGGCATGGGTTCCTCTCTTTTCCTTGACAATGTGGGCTCTCCAAGACACCAGCCCAAGTAACCCCAAAAGACCCCAGCATCCAGTTCCCAACTTGAATATCAGTCCTCTGACTGGGGTCTGGGGGCCCCTCCTGGAACCTCTGCAGGGGTCCCATTGCATCTGGGAGGATCAACATCTTAACTCCTGGCCAAGCATCTGAGGCCCCTTGAGCTATGGTTGCCAAGTCCTCACTTGGCCAAGCACTGGCCAGTTCCAGAATCAGGGCTGAGATTCCCTGCCAGAGAAAACCCAGAAAGCCTCTGTGCACAGATTTTGTTGGGGAAAATTAGTATATAAGGGAAAAATCTGAGCCTCTGGACATATCAATGTGTGTCTGATTGTGTCCTGCAAATGTCCATGCCCCTGGGGCAGCATCTCTCTGGAGGTCCTCCTGCCCAGACCTCACTCTTCAGCAAAAGACCAGAAAACAGAGCATTCGGATTATCTGAAGGGAGTCAGGAAGTATGAGGTTTGGGTGTGCCATTGGGGTGTAGAGGACAGCTGGCAGCAGGGGAAGGCAATGGTGGGAAACTTGAGGACAGCCACAGTATCTGGTATCTTTCCCTAAGCAGAGTTCCCTGTGCCCTGTTTTGCATGTGGGCCTCTCAGGAAATGCAAGTTGTTCAGCATTGACCCCCATCTTTTTTTTTTTTTTAAATCCCATCTGCAAAGGGCACTTCCAACAAGGCTCCTTCTTGGTAAGAGGACCTGTACTTTCCTTCCTTTCTTCTTCCCTCATCACTTCCTCCCTTCTTCCTCTGTCTTAGTTTGCTGTGGCTGCCCTAACAAAGCACCAAAGGTTAGGTGGCTTAGAACAACAGAAATATATGGTCTCACAGTTCTAGAAACTTCCAGAAGTCTGAATTCTGTAGATGCCACACTTCCTTTCTGCAGAGCCACTTCCTCTAAATCTGTCGGGCTCCCATGGTTGCTTATAAAATAATTCAATCTCGGCTCCATCACATGGCTGTCTTCTCTCTCCTGCCTCTTCTTGACCATGTCCAAACTTCATATCCTTATAAGGACACCACTCCTACTGGATTAGGGCCCACCCTAAGGAAGTTTGGCCTCATCTTGACTAATAACATCTTCAAAGATCCTATTTCCAGACAGGATCACATTCATGGGACAGGGAGTTAGGATTTGAACACATCTTTTGGGGGGGACACAAATCAATCTAGAATATCCTCCTTTTCCTCTTTCTTGATTCTCTATCTTCCACTTCTTCATTAAATCAAAGCTGCTCTTTCAGGGACTAATTTTGAATCTGAAATGGACTTGGGAGTTGATCCTATTTCTTACTCAACATAGGAACCCACTTCCCATCCCATTTCTAACTAATGTAAAATAAATTTCTGTCAATTACTGAGCACCTAGGACATGGAAGTATATCATTTCCTTTAAATAAATAAAAAGAAAGCCTCAAAGCAGTTAATTATTTACCCACAATCGAACAGCAGGTCAGTGGCAGAAGCAGCATTCGTATCTACATATCCCAGTGCCTAAAGTTTTGAAGTAGAATCTTAGGAGAGGATCTAGTTCAACTACCTCATTTTATGAATAAAGAGAAGTGAGTTTTATTTAAGATCAGCTCATTTATCCTCATAACAACTTTTTGAGATATATTTTTAGATGTATGAGATATAGTGTATGAGATAATAAACTATTATTAGCTTCATCTCCATTTTATAGATGTGGAAAATGAAGGAGACAGAGATCACATAACTTGCCCAAGACTGTGTGTCTGGTTAAGGGGTGGAGCTGGGATTCTAGCTCAGGAAGTTTGGGTCTTGGGTCCTGTTTTAATCAGTGCCCTGTGTTGCCTCCCCAAGATGTAGACCAGATCAGAAGCAGGGACAGGAGCATATAGGGAAGGCAGATCCCTGCCGCCCTTTCCTCTCCAGCACTCTGACCCCAGTTTTAGATCAGCGTAGACCACAAGTGGAAATCAAACTCCACGGGGGTGGAGGGAGCAAGTAGCAGAATGGCCGTAGGATTTTCTCATGCTTATCATATCCTTCCTTTTCTTTGCCCCACCAGGGAGTTACCTGTAGAATGCTCATTTGTACCAGCTTTAGAGAGAGTGATGTACTGGACTTCCAGAGGCTTAGGGGAAGGCTGAGAGCACCAATGCCATCATGGCTAGCAAAGCATTTGAATCACTGATGCTCAGCAAAAAAGCATACGGCTTTTTCAGGGCAAACTGTGGTCCAGATTTATAGCATGTAATTTCCAGTCTCCAGGCTGGATGACCCATGATGCTTGCTGGGGGGAGAGACTGAGTGAGCAGGGACTAGAGGCCAGAACAGCCCACTTGGAGGTATAACAACAACCATGATGATGATGATAGTGGTGGTGGTGGTGGTGGTGGTGGTAGTGATGGTAATGATAGTCATGGTGGCAGTGGTAATAGTAGTGGTAGTGGTGGTGATGGTGGTAACCATGGTGGTGATAGTGGTGGTAATGGTAGTCGTGGTGGCAGTGGTAGCAGTAGTAGTGGCACTGGTGGTGGCAGTGGCAGCAGTGGTGGTGGTGCCACCGCGCTCCTAGGATTCAACCCCAGGTCTGTCCAAGACTACGACCTACGGATTGTCCATCAGGCCTTGGTGCCTTGAGCCTCCATAATCCAGGAATCTGACCTCTTGGTGCCTTAAACTTAGCTCACGTTATACTGGGCTACTCAGAGCTCACCAGCCCCCACACAGCTGGCCCACATCCCCGTTCCCTCTACCTGGCACGCACTTGCCTACGCTTTCCTACTTTCTTCAGCTGGTTACTTGTGACTCATCCTCACTCAGGCTTCCCTGACGACTCCTCACCTACCCAGTATGGACAAACACTGTCTTTGTTCCTGGAGTGCCCTGTGCACACCCTGTTGAGTTGGAGACGGCAGCAGGCAGAGCCAGGCCCTGGAGTGAAGGAGAGAAGCGTGCATTGCCAAGAACTGGAAAGAAGACACGGCCATAGCCTTCTGCTAGATAAGAAAACACAGTGAGCCAAACAAAGATCCTCCTTCCTAGAGACAAAGGGGTCCTATTGGAAAGCTCACTCAGGCCTGCAACAGCCCTGAGGAAGCAAAGAAGGGACTGAAAAGAGAGGAAACACAAGCCACCTGAACTGTCGAGAAGGGGAGAGAAGGGGAGAGGGGGAGAAGGACACAGAGAGAGGAATGGAGGGAAGGAGGGGAGAGAGAGGGACGGAGAAAGCAAGAGGGAGGCAGGGAGAGAAGGCGGCGGGAGGGGAGAGAGAGAGACGGAAGGAAGGAGAGGGGAAGGAGGAAGAAAATGAGTAGGGGGAAGGGAGAGAGAGAGAGAGAGAGAGGGAGGGAGAGAAGAGAGAGAGAGGAAGGGAAGGAAAAAAGAGGAGGGAGCCAGGGAGAGAAAAAGGTGGGAGGGAACACACTTCCCTGCTGAAGGCTGTGAATATTGCTGCCTCAATCACAGCCTGCAGTTGCCCGGGGCCCCCTGCCTAAGCTTGGCGGGGGTAGACAGCCAGGCTGGCGCTCTTTCAGGCGGCCAGGTGCTGCCCTAATGAGTAATTTAGCAAGTTCACTCTGACAATCAGAGAAGGCACAGCTAATAGGCATCTTACACTTACCATGTCCAAAATAGAACTGATCTCCTGCCATCTTCCCCAACCCAAACTGCTCTTTTCCCGTCTTCCCCATCACAGTAAATAAACCCACTCAGTTGTTGAAGCTGGAAATGTGGAGATCTTCCATGGTTCCTGCCTTTCTCTCGCCTCCCACAAGTTTCATCTCCTAAAACAGCTTGTGAATCCATCTACTTCTACCGAATTTGACTCCATCTACTTCTTCCAATTCCATGGTAACCACCGTGGTCTGAGCCACCACCATCTCTCACGTGGACAAACACAGAAGCTCCTCTCTGGTCTTGGTGCTTCCCTGGGGATGCTCCAGATTTCACACAGCAGCTGCCCCAGTTCTAACCCTTCAATGGGTTCCCACTGCCCCTTTAAAACAATTCAAAACTCCTTCCATTGCCTGCATTGGGCCCTCTTCTCCCCTCACTCATTTCCTACATCTAAATTGGACTTCCTTTTTCTCAAACAAGCCAACCTCCTTCCTCTAGCAGATACCCCTCTCCTCTGCTTTCCTCGAGCATTCCTGTTTGCTGTCCCCTCTGCCTGAAATGACCTTTTCATGCTCTTCCCAAGCTGTGTCCTTGTCATTCAGGTCCCATCTCCAATGTCACTTCCATTCAGTGTTATCCCACCCCCCCAACTGCAAGCCTCTTTCATGATCCTGAGGCACTTTCTTTAGAGTAGTACTGGCTCTGGAATGGTTTTATTTCCAGCCCCCCGTGAACAGGTGTGCTCTATGATGGCTGAGACCCCACCTGCCTTGCTCGGTCCTCCAGTCCCAGCACCTCACACAGGACCAGCCACAGCAGGACTTGGGGTGCATCTGTTGAATGACTCTGGGGCCCCAGGAGGGCATGGCCCTGCCCCAGCAGAAACACAGCATTCTGGTGGGGATGGATCTGGAAGAGGGGTGCCCCTGGAACAACTCAGACCTGCTCCCCCTGCCCTGTTTGCATGATGAGGGGACTAGGCCCAGACCAGGAAGTGGCTCGTCCAAGGTCACTTGGTGAATTAGCATCAAGGCCAGGGCCAGGGCACAGGTCTCCGGAGCCTTCAGCCAGTGTTTGTAATGCCTCCAAAGTAATCCCAATTATATTACAAGATTCTCAAGATATCAGTTCATACTTGCTAGTCATTCACTTCACCCTCTCCAGACAGGGAGCACTTTTCTCTTAAATAATAAAATAATAATAGCTGCATGTGCTAACTGCTTACTCAGGCACTGAGCTAATTACATGCTGTTCCGGTTTGCTAAGGCTGCCATTATGCAAAATACCAGAACTGGTTTGGCTTTTTATAAAGGGATTTTATTTGGTTACAAGTTTACAGTCCTAAGGCCATAAAAGTGTCCAAACTTAGGCATCAACAAGAGGATACCTTCACTAAACAACCACTGATGGAGTCCAGAAAACCTCTGTTAGCTGGGACGGCACATGGTAGTGTCCACTGATCCTTTGCTCTGGGGTGCTGGTTTCAAAATGGCTTTCTCCAGAATGTCTCTAGGCTAGCATTTCCAAACGTCTCTAAGCATCTCTAAGTGTCAGCTCCCAAGCATCTCTCCAAAAGTCTCTCTGAGTTGCTCTTGGGCCATTTTGTCCTCTCTTAGGTTCTCTGCAGCAAATTCTAGGCTGGCATCTCAAAGTGTCAGCAAGTGTCTCTCCAGAGGCCTCTCTCAGCTGCTCTGTGTGTGAGCTCCCTTTAAAAGACTCCAGTAAACTAATCAAGACCTACCCTTTATGCGCAGGGTCAAATCTTCATGGAAATTCAATCAAGAGGTCACACCCTAATCAGTAAGATTAATAAATCTGTCCCCACAAGATTGCATTAAAGAATATGGCTTTTGGGGGGACATAATTTATCCAAACTGGCACACACGCATTGTTTCATTAACCCTCAAACAACTTTGTGAAGTAGGGACTATTGTTAATCCCATTTTACAGATGAGGAAACTGAGGTTCAGGGGGTTCAGCAACTTGTACATACCTGGTAAGTGGCAAAGCCACCTCTTGCCACCAGTTCAGACTGGTCATCTCCAGATGCAGCCCTTCAACCACTGCGAGAACGTGGGCCCCTGTGCTCAGGAGAGGCCGTGCCTGCTGCCTCAGACTCCTCTACTCCCTCCTGGAACCCAGCATCATGAGGGCACTCCCAGATAACCTGGAGCCTTCCAGGCAGTGTTCCCTGGCAGCCTCTGCTGCCCCTTCACCTTGCAGACTCCGAGTCTGGGCATGGGCTCAGAAAGTTCCGGGAACCACAGGCCATATGCAACCAGGGGATACTTTCCCGGTTTCTAGGCTTGGGAAGCTGGCAGCTTCCCTGCTAAGGCAAAGGAACAGGGTGAGTAAGGCTGGAGTGCAAGCATCTGCTAAAGGAGGCGAGGCACAGCCAACTCTGGCTCGCTGTGTGACCTTACGATGATGATGATGATGATCATGATAAAAGCTAACATTTAGAAAATGCTTCCTATGTGCTTGCAATTGTTTTAAGCCCTGTCAAGGTACTAAATTCTCACAATCATCCCCCCTGTTATTATTCCCACTTTACATGCAGAGGAAACTGAGGAACAGAAAAGTAGAGTAACTTGCCTAGTTACCATTCAGTGGTGGAGTCAGGCTTCAGCCCAGATGGTTTGGCTCCAGAGTCTGAGCTCCTCACCTGCCCCCTGAACTCAACCTCCTCACCTTCACAATCCCCTCACCTCCGCACCATCAGTACCCCTCACCTCCATACTCAGCACCCCCATACCTCCACTCTCAGCACACCTCACCTCCACACCCTCAGAGCCCCTCACCTCCACACTCAGCACCCCTCACCTCCGCAACCTCAGCACCCTCTCATTTCCACACTCTCAGCACCCCTCACCTCCACACCGTGAGCACCCCCTCACCTCCGCACCCTCAGCACCCCTCACCTCCACACTCAGCACCCCTCACCTCCGCAACCTCAGCACCCTCTCATTTCCACACTCTCAGCAACCCTCACCTCCACACCATGAGCACCCCCTCACCTCCGCACCCTCAGCACCCCTCACCTCCACACTGTCTGCACCCCCTCATCTCTACACTGTCAGCTCCCCTCACCTCCACACTCAGCACCGCGTCACCCATACTGTCAGCACCCACTCACCTCCACCCTGCACACCCTCCTCACCTCTATACCATTAGTAGCCCTCTGTGCAATTCATTCAACTTCCCCCAATTCTTCCCTCATAAAATGAGGGGTTCAGACCTGATGAACCCATATATATATCTCTGAGTCTCACTTTTAAGGGCAAAACCAGACTCAAAAAGGTGGTTTATTCCTCTGTTTTCCTTTATTCTGATTTCTAACAATAATTCTCAGACTCTGTTAATAACAAAAGCATTTTTTGCATTCTTGCTACCTGCCAGGCACTGGGCTAAACTCTTTTCCTGCACTATCTCCTGTACTCTTAGCAATCCTGTGACGAAGGTTCTATTATTCTTATTTTAGAGCTGAAGCACTGAAGGCTCAGAGAAGTTAAGTAACTTGCCCAAAGTAACGCAGCAAGGAAGCAGCTGAATCTAACGAGACTGGTCTGACCCCACAATCTGTTTCTCCTTTCCCTCTTCCCACAGCAACTGAGCTCCCAGAGGCAGGCAAGGAGTTGCCTGTGTCACAGTACCCTCAGCCCTAGCAGGGCCTGAGAAAATTCTTGACGGATTGATACTGAATTAGTAAATGATTGAGTGAATAAAAGGAAAGAAGGAAGAAGGGAAGAAAATGAAAGCGGAAAAGAGGGAAAGAAAGAAGAAAATTAGGAAGAAAAGAAGGAAAAGAATGGAGTGAAGGAATAAAATCATTAAATTGAAAAAAGAAAGAAAATAATGAGAATGAAACAATAAAAATGAACAGATTGAAAGAATAGGGAGCCTCCCAGACTCCCCGGCTCCCCCCCCAAAGGCGCTTCCTGAGCTCGGGACAGGGCTGGGCTGTAGTCAAGCAGCAGTGACGTGCCTTCTGGCCAAGCACCATGGGACCTAAAGTTGATGACATGCACAGGGAAGTGCCAGAAGGAAGCTGAGCTTTCACATCCCTGCATCCAGTTTCCCAGAAAAATCCCCAGCTGTGCTGGCTCCTCCCACAGCACTGTCCCATGCAGATGAGAAGGGGATTTCTCACAGCCCAGCTTGGGGTTTCTGCTGCTGCAGCTGCCCCCTCCAGCCCCAGCAGAAAACACCTGTTTCTGCTGCACTCACTGGTCAAACTGCTAAAGAAAAACCGGACTTGTCTTTGAACCTCCCAAGGTTCCCTTTTACCTCCACTTATTATTATTATTATTTTAAATCACAAAAAGCTCTACTCACACCCTTTCCCAAAGGATCCGGACTTGCCAGAATCTGTCTCGGGATACAAGGAAATCAAGCTTTGGGGATTTTTGAGACCTTCTAGGGCCACAGAACATGGCATCTGGCCCCACAAGTCTCCCTGCTGCTCCTCCATTAAGGAGGCTGCCTGATGTGGAGGGAGGAATCCAGTGATCCAGTGATCCAGTGACCCCATGACCTGAGCACAGGCAGACTGCTAGCCTATTATATAGGAAAGTGAAGTTAGGAGTGTAGACTAGGAGACTGGTTAGAACTCAGCTGTTCTCCCCGCCCTGACCTGTGCTAGGATTCGCCGAGGCACCGCCCTATCACCCACTGGAGAAAGGAATCCTGAGCTGCAGGAGGAAGCCCCGAGCTGCCTCCCCACCCAGGCAGGGCCCTGGGACTGTGAGCCCACAGCCACAGAGCGGAGGCCTGGCCAGGAAATCCTGCTTCAAAGCCTGCAGGCTTCGCTTTACAGGGTCCCTTCTCCATAAAGCCTCTGTGGCTGCCCTTCAGGATCGTCATCTTCATTCCTACAGGCCATGAGGGAGCTCTCGCAGTGGCAGGCTCTGGCTAAGCATGAGCCCCTCAGCAATCCTGGGAGAAGAGTGTCTTGTCAACCCCATTTTATGAGTAACGAGAGCTTCATGCTAAGGAGGTGAGATAATGGGTTGAAGGTCGTACAGCCAGTGTGGGGTAAGCCAGGAATCGAATTCAGGCCCACCTAACTCCAAAGCCCATGCTCAAAGATACCAGACCACAAGCCTCCAGGCAGACGTTTTAGCCTTTATAGGTCTATATTTATTATAATATTCCCTCACCTCCTTTAACACCTTATTCAAATGTCACCTTTTGAAAAATTGCAACCCTCTCCCAATACTCCTTCTCCCCTTCCCTGCTTTATTTTTCTCTGAAATACCCATTGCCATCTTACATATTTTCTATTTTACAACTATAACTTATTGTGTTTGTGCCACCCCGCCCCTCATCTCCCAATTTGAATGTGACCCCCATGAGGACAGAGATTTTTATTTTTTTCACTGTCATATTGGCAGCACCGACAGAGCAGGTTGGCTTATGGTAGGCTCTCAAGAAGATGATTGTGAATCACAAAGCTGAGTGACCCCACCTCTTGTGTTGTCAATGTTTCTTAGATGTCCCCAGATTATAACTTCTTGAAGACAGGGATCATATCAAACCCACCTCCACATAGCCCATAGTGGAGAAAAGGCATGCATCATGTCTTGCCTGGACCATGGAAACAGCCTCATTACCAATCTCCCAGCATCCGATTTTTACCCCTTCAAATCCATTTCCATATCATAGACTGTCAGGGACATTTGTTTTAAAAACACAAATCTGACCAAAACACTCCCCTGCTTAAATACCGCAGCTGATCCCGGAAGTTCCAGCTCTTCCTTGCAGCAGTGGAGACCCTTCCAGATCTGCCTTAGCTTCCTCTCTAGCTTCATCTCTCACCGTGGTGTCCTGGCACCAACACTGAGCTACTGACCTCTGTACGGGCCGTTCCTGCAAGGTCATGCTCCTTAATTCTCCTCTAAGCCCTTCCCACCCCATTAGACTCGAAAACTCCATTCATTTTTCAAAACTCAGCTTAGGTATTACCTCGTTCGGGAGGCCTCCCCAGAATGCCCTCCTTCTCTTGGCCAAAGAAAGCTCAGAACTCTCTCCCAGATACTCCTCAGGTACTATCTGGAGGCAAACACAACCATCCAACACAGTTGAGAGCCTGGAAACAAGAAAACATAAAAGGGCCCAGGCCCAAGTTGACAGCACCTCTGTCTGAACCTTATATAAAGGAGAGAAGCCCTTTAGTCAAAGCCTATTGATTCTTCCTCAGGAAACAATACATGTACATTTGATCATTTGCCTTCCCTGTCTTCATCCAAACCGATGTGTCAGAAAGAATTGTGCCGGAGGAAAGTACACCGGCTACTTGAAGCAGTGGAAGGTGGGGGCACGATAGATAGAATCCAGGGCCATTTAGTATAAGGGCAAACAATCTCACATATAAAACAACCCTTAAGGGTGTCATAGTACTATAGTACTTTATGTTGTCCTTGCAAACCTCACAAAAGATATAGTATATTGTTATTAACCAGACAAGGAAGAGTAACAATAGAAAGTTTTAACCCAAAGATTAAAATAAAAAAAGAAAAATCTTTTTAACACAAAACTTTGTTATTAAAATATTCCCTACATGGAATAATGCTAAAAATAACACATAAAGCAGTGACTGGACTGTAGTAACTTTATATGTGTGCTAGCTGCTACTACTGCTATTTCTCCTCCTTCTGGAAGATGCTAGGACATACTCTGCAGAGTTAGTGAGCATGGTGGTTAAAAGTACAGGCTCTGAAGTTAAAATCCCATAGGGTGATATCCCAGCTCTTTTATTCCTAGCTCTGTGACCTTGGGCCGGTCATTATCATCACACTCATCATAAAATAGGAAAGATAATTCCAGTTCATCCATAGGGTTGCTGTGAGAATTTAATGAGCTAATCCACATCAGGAGCTTTGAACTATACTTGGCACAGAGTATAAACTACTTGTTATGTCACAGGAAACTGTGGCTTCAGCATCCTCGGAGAGCAAGCAGATGATGTGGGAGAAGGAGGTGCAGGGTCTGTGAGCTTCAAAACCCAAAGTGGTCCTGGGTGCAGGGCACCCCTCTACAAACATCTGCACATGCCACCCCCACCAGCTCAGCCCACTGTTGGTCCAGTCAGAGGTAAGAAGCTCAGTCCAAATCCTTGGTTTTGAGGTCCAGCCCTAGGTCAAGAGCCAGCCCCACACCCCAAGCCCTGGCTACCCTAGTGCAGAGGCTGCCTCTTCTATTTCGGGAGGTTACCAGCTCCCACCTGACAGCTCGCCCCCTCAATATGTGCAGCAGCAGCTTTCCTCAAAGGTGCTTCATCACAAGAGACTCTGAAAGCATAACAGCAATTCTGTATACCTAGCCCTGGGGCTGCTGGTACCTCTGGCCATGGCCTCATGTAAGTAACAGGAGGAGCTGATAAATTGTTTCAATCACTTTAGATTCATTAAGCACTTAAGACTCATTAAGCACATGGAAGTCACGTAACCCCCACCCCAGAAAACAGACACACACACTTTGGGCAACAATCGTCATCGTCATCCAAAATAAACTTATTTTAGGCGCTAGCCATTCTTTATCATTCCTTCAACTCTTTGCTCCTGCTTTTCTCTCTGCCTGGCAGCCCTTTCCCTAACTTTATCCAAGACAGAATTACTGCTAAACTCTGAAATCCCATCCCAAACATCACCTTTTCTGTGATATCGTCCCAGATTCCCCAAGGGTTTCTCACAATTTGGTCCACCTGCATAGAACAATTTGGGGTGCTTGCTGTGCCGGTTTGAGTGTATTGTGTCCCCCAAATGCCATTATCTTTGTGGTCTTGTGTGGGGCAGAAGTTTTGGTGCTGGTTGGATTTGCTTGGAGTGTGCCCCACCCAGCTGTCGGTGATAATTTTGATAAGATGTTCCCATGGAGGTGTGGCCCCGCCCATTCAGGGTGGGCCTTGATCGGTGGAGCTATATAAATGAGCTGACTCAGAGAGAGGAAACGAGTGCAGCTGGGAGTGATGTTTTGAGGAGGAGCAAGCTTGCTAGAGAGGAACGTCCTGGGAGAAAGCCGTTTTGAGGCCGGAGCTTTGGAGCAGACGCCAGCTGCCTTCCTAACTAGCAGAGGTTTTCCGGACGCCATTGGCCATCCTCCGGTGAAGGTACCCGATTGCTGAGGTGTTACCTTGTACGCTTTGTGGCCTTAAGACTGTAACTGTGTAGTGAAATAAACCCCCGTTTTATAAAAGCCTATCCATCTCCGGTGTTTTGCATTCTCCAGCATTAGCAAACTAGGACACTTGCTAATCACAGACTTCCGACTTTCGGGGTTGGGGTCCAAAAGGTGCATGTTTAACACCCTTCCCAGCTGATTCTAATGCATGCTACAGTTTGAGAGCAGCTATCTAGAGAGCTGTCCTTGCAAATGTTACACTAACTTCTCTTTCACCTGCGCTCCCACAATAGTTAGCCTCTGAGAGCACACACCTGGTCGTAATCCAGGTGAACTGCTCACAGTAAATCTCCCCCCACCAGACTGTGAGCTCACTGAGGACAGAGGCCATGTATTATTATATTTAAATTCTCAGTGCCTCCGGCAGTGTAGCTTTTATACAGTTTCTTAGTTTTGCAGTCATCCTTGACTCTTCTTTTCCTTCACATTCAGCATCTAATCCATCACCAGGTCCAGGTGTCTAACTTCTAAAGAGCTTTTGATTTTGACCACTTCTCACCTCTACATCCCAATAATATTAGTTCATTTCTCCCCATGCACTATTGCAATGGCCTGTCCCTGATCTATCTGCTTCCACCCTTGCCCCATATAGCTTCTTTACCACACAACATTAAGAACTAGTCTTTAAAAACATGTTAAATATTTGCGAATTATATGTTTAACAAAGGACTGGTATTCTGAAGATATAAAAGAACACTCAAAACTCAACAGTAAGAAAAACTAAAACAATTAAAATACATAAAAGACCTGAAGAGACACTTCCCCAAAGGGGATATAAGGATGGCAAATATGCACATCTAAAGATATTCTGTATCATTAGCTATTAGAGAAATTCAAATTAAAACTATAGTGAGAGACCTCTATATCACTAGAATGACTAAAATTAAAAATACTGACAACACCAAGTGCTGACAAGGATGCAGAGCAACTGGAACTCTCATGTATTGCTGGAGGGAATGCAAAATGGTACAGCCACTCCGAAAAATAGCTTGGCTGTTTCTTAGAGTTAAATGTAAACTTATCATATGCAAGTAACCCAACTCCTGGATATTTACACTAGAGAAATGAAAATATGTGTCACACATAACCTGAAGGCAAATGTTTATAGTAGCTCAATTTATAATTGTCAAAAACTGGAAACAACCCACATATCCTTTAAAGGGTGACTTTATAGACAAACTGTGGAATACTAGCCAGCAATAAAAAAGGAATGAACTATTAATGCACACAAAAGCATGGATGGATCTGTTATGCTGAGTGAAAAAAGCCAATCTCAGAAGGTTACATACTGGATGATTCCATTTATATCACCGTCTCAAAAAGACAAAGCTATAAGAATAAAGAATAGATCTGCGGTTGCCAAGTATTAGAGGTGGGCAGGTTGGGACTATAAAGGGATAGCAGGAGGGATATTTTGGGTGATGGAATTGTTCTCTATCCTGATTGTGGTAGTGGTTATGTACATCTAAATGCGTATTGAAAACCATAGAAGGGTACACCAAAACAAAGTCAATTTTACTGTGTGATAATTTAAAAAATGAAATCAATTAAAAGCACAAGTCAAACCATGTAACCTCCTTGCTCGAAACCTCCAACTTAGAATAGAATCCAAACTTCTCCCACAGCCCATAAGGCCCCAGTGGACGTGACCTCAGGTACCTTTCTAGTCTCTTCTCCTCCAGCCCTCCCTTTCCAGGCCTCTCCAGCTACCTTGAGGCTCAGCAGCTCTTCTCTCTGCCCGGAGCTCTTCTCCACTGATATTTGCAAAACACACTCCCAAACTTCATGCACGTCCTCTGCTCAAACATAAGCTCCTCAGAGAGACCTTCTGTAACCAACTTGGCTGTTATGACAACCCTGCCGTGCCTTATTCTGCTTCATTTTTTTATGGCACTACGTCACTGACTAATGTCATGTGGTGTATTTGTTTCCATCTTCCCCACAGGAACATAAGAGCCATGAGGGTAGGTTGTCATACTGTACTGTTCATACTCCATGCCCTATACCTAGATAGATGGCTAGTACAGGACAAGAACTCTGTACATATTTGTTGAATGGATGAATGAATAAAACCAAGAGATGAACAGTCAGTGATGAAACTCCTGAGACTTTGAACTTGGAGCCATACTTTGTTGTAAAGTTTGGGTTTTTTGGGGGTAGCACCCCACAAATCGCATGACCCCATTTAGCCCCAGAGTAAAGCAGACCCAGCTCAAAATACTTTATTCAGCTATAGGTGCTTTAATAAATTAATTAAATTCAATACCCTTCTAAGGGCAGCTGCCTGTTTCTTGATTAAGTAACTGGCACAAGGATGAGTCAGAAGGGGGCAAGACTTCAAGCACAGGGCACTCTTAGAGTAAGGCTGCATGAGGTTTCCTGAGAGTTTGCAGGAAGCTATCCAGAAGTACTATGAATATTAGCAAAGAGTTGTGAGGTGAGGTTGGGAAAAAACAACACCTCTCTGCAACACCTTTTCAGAGACAATGAACAAATTAGCATTCATAGAACACCAACTCTGTATGTTCCAAGCACTCTCTATAGGTTCTCATTTAATCCTCCCGTCCACCTCTCACGGTGGGTTCTACTGGTCTCATTTTCACAAGTAAGAAAACCAAACATAGAGATGTTAAGTAACATGCCCCGTGTCATACAACAGCAGGTAATATCTGATGTTTGGAACTCAGGTCTCTAGAGCTTCCAATGACATTCTTTTTCCATTTTGGATTTGAAAAGCAGGATTCCAGGGTGTAAGTGGGAGCATTATCCAGAGGAGCCAAATGGGAAATGCCAACCCAAACAGAGATGACTAGGTTCTTTCTTCTCTACAACTTTCAAAGACCAGCATGACAAGTCTGCTAAAGTTACCTTCCAGTAACTCACATCTAGAGTACCTCCTCTGTGCCAGTTCCTAGGCTGGGGGTTTCCATATATTATCTCATTTAATTTCATTATCACTAACACATCTGTTAACATGTTTTAAGGTGTCAGGGGCTATATATCCACACCAAATAGCATAAATCCTGAAAGTATGCAAGAACACCTGAGAATTTCTTAACCCCCGTCACTCCCATTCCAGCTAAAAATTTGACAATTAGCTTAAAGACAGAAATGATATGAAGACCCAGACGACTCCATATAGACTTTTCTTTTTGCTACTCCTTTTTAGGCTCACTCAGTGTTTTGTACACAAGATAGCATAGTAATTACTGTTCAGGAATGTATACACAAAAGCAGTGTATAATGCAATTTTTTTGGCAATTAAAATATTGTCAAAGGTAATTTTGACTTTCACTCCATACTATGGCTTTGGAACCTAAAGACTGCATAAGATGCAGCTCTGCTGTCCCTGGGCTTTCTCTCATTTACTCCTTCATACATAATCAGAAACCTTAGATATAGGAGGGAAGTTAGAAGTTACCAAATTCCACTCCCTGCCAGGGTAGAAATCCCTTGAAGGTGCCATGGACTTCAGTGACAGGGGTGTGAAAAGTGGACTCTCCCCCACTGCACAGCCTCCACCCTCAGCACACTCCTCCTCTGTTTATCTGCTATCTGCTCCCCTCAACTTCCACCGGTTGCTGCTTGCTTTGCAATTATAACCCCTCTGTCCTATGATAATTATTGGCTTATTGGAAACTTACTATCAGGATGATACTTTCTTAATGTTACAGTGATCAAGAAAAGAGTCAACATCTAGGATTTTGACACCCCATCCCCATTACGCAGCTCCTCCAAAATTAATTCAGTTGATCATTTGGGAGCTGTGCTCTGGAAATAGGCAGCTTATTTGGGAAGACGCAGACAAAGACCACACATCATGTGGCAAGAATTCTAACAGTGGTATAAATTAGGGGCCAGCCACACCTAGAAGGAAAGGCTCAGGGTCTTAGCCCACCCACTGGGAAAGACAGCGGGTCTGTGAGCTAGACCCTTAATGAAACACAGCTTGCATCCTGAAAGCCCCTCAAGGAAACTGACCAGATCAAATAACTCTGCTTGCTCATAGCCCCTCCATGTCTCTGACACCAGCCACGGTGCCAAGAACATAGTAGGTGTTCAGTGAGCCTTACTCCAATCCTTTGTCACTGCAAAGGGGTCTGGAGGTGATAATAACTAAATTTAAATCATCCCAGAGTTCGTAAATGAAGGCTTTTTCTTATTCTTTTTTTAATTCATTAATAACATTACAACTTCAAAAGCCTAAGACAGGAGTCTTGGACTCCATCTCCTGTCACCTATGGATTAGCTGAGTGACACAGAACAAGACATATCTAACTTCTCTGAACCTCAGTTTTCTCAGCTATAAATTGAGGGGCCTGGACCAAATGACTGTAATGCCCCTTTCAAGCCCAGCATCCTCTTATCTTCTACAGTCTCAGACAACAAACTGGGTAACTAGTCTATCTTAAAATGAGGGGAGTGAATTCTAGGAGAAATAAGAGCATGTGGGGATGCAAGGGACAGACAAGGATCCCACCTCCAGCCCCTCTGTTAACCAGCCACATGCCTTCTCACTGCCCAGGTTTAAGTACCAGCTTCAGCATTTGTTAATGGTATGTTCTGGGGCAAGAAACTCAATCTCCATCAGCCTTGATTTTCACATCTCTGGAGTGGAGTGAATTCTACCCAGTTCCAGGGCTAAATGAGTTAAACACATATAAAGCACCCAGTAAGCAGAGACTGCACACTGCAGGTCCCTTTATTCAAATATTCTTTACCCACGTAATCAACTGACTCAAAGACTCCAAAGATTTGTCATAATCCAAAGCACAGATGGCCAGACCTAGAAGGTCTCTAATATCCAGCTAGCCCAACTCCCTCCTTCCTCTGCGGTTTCCAAGGCTCAGAGAGGCACAGTGACATGCTCAAGGATCCAGACACTCTTCAGTGGCAAAGCCTGGACTAGAATACAGGACTGCGGATGCCAAGGGCCATATGAGACTCAAGGAGGGCCCTTTACAGGTCCACTCTTCCTAGAGAAATTGGGAAACTCCCATTTATAACCAAAGTCTGAAAAATGGAAAGAACAGAACTTTCTATTTTTGTATTATTTTCAGAAGGTTGCAAGGGAGAGAGGTGGCATCATAGGGAGTCTGTGAATTGCAAGATTTTCTTAAATTACTGTTTGGTCAGTTTCTTGCTTGCATCCTTTCCTGCTTAATCTAGTCCTCCCCCACTCGCACTCTTTTCAGTTTGCACCTTGGGACAGATGTGCTTATGTTAAGACCCTCTCTGGACAAGGTGAACGGTTTCAGGCTGGGGCAATACTCCATGCCTGATTAAACACAAACTGTCACAATAGGGCTACCTATAATACAAAAAGAGTTTCCCCTTCTTACCCCACAAGAGCTACAGCCTGGGACAATTAGGAAAGTGCCTAAATTCATTAAGGTAGACTCAAGGACCCAAAAGCTCCCCCAAAATCATTGATCAAACTCCCCCAGACCTTTTAGGAGTCTCTAGAGAAACCTCAGCCCAGAGTCTACCAAGGGCCACTTGGCTGATCTGGGACACTGAAGGAGCCCAGAAAAAATAAAGAGGGGCCTGGGCCTTCGATGGCTTCAGGTGGACAGCACTGACCTGTCCTGCTCCCCTCCTGTCCCAGATTTCCAGAAAAACAGTATTTATCTTCAGGAAGCATTTGGCAGAAATCTATATCAAGAACGGACTTGTTTATAGCTCCCGGTAAGCACACATCCCAGCCAGCAATACCCAGAACCTGGAGGGCCCAATCCAAGCCACACATTGTACGCTTGAGCAAATGAAAACAGAGAGGGAGACCGTCTTGCCTGAGATCACACCGCATGCCAGTGGCAGTGGTGCAGCTGACCTCCATGTGACCCTCACTCTACAGTTATTTCCTCCCACTGCCCCAAGGGCGGTCCCTGCTGGGTCCACCCCTCTTCAGAAACCTTGGGCTCACCTCTTGGTTCTGAGGATTCCACCAGGTTGAATGCTCTCGGAAGCAGGGGGCAGGTTAGCAATCCATCCAGGGGAACCAGAGCAGCTGGGGCTGTAACAGACCCTGGCAACAAGGGGAGACTGCGGCACAGAACTTTGAACAGGCTCTCTCTTCTCTAAAGCATCTTCCTCCTCCTCCACCTCCGTAGTACTACAGAGGACATGTGCTCTGCTTGGGAGGAGGGAAGGAGGAGAGCACGGCTGGAGGAAGGTGCTGCTGTTTATTGGAAGGAAAAGAGCGACAATCTGCTGGGCCCTGCTATACACTCACACCTGGCAGAAGGAAACTGGAAAAAAAAAGCCATGGAAAGCGCTACCTGCTGCCACAGAATTATTAACCCTTGGGCTCCAGCTCTGCTGCTCATACAGCTGAAGGGAGAGAAACAATACACTTAACCAATGGAGTGCCAGGCAAAGGCATTACATCATCGGTTAGCGCCGTCATTGGCTAATAATTCCTAGAAGGCAAAATTCAGCTTCTAGTTGCTTAACCCTTTCATCCTCATCACAGCAAAGGCTCAAGTATTTGGTCTAAGCCACTGGTTCCTGAATCTTGCTTTTATCATAATCATCTGCGGTGCTTTTTAAACAAATAGATTGCTCTGCTCAACATCTCAAACCACCTACATCAGAACCTTCAGAGGAAAGTGTCTCGAGTGTGGGAGGCACCGGTCTACTCAGAAACTCTTCCTCTCCAGGGAAGAAATAAGATAACATTTTTCTTAACATTTACTATGTCCATATCTCGTCACTACATTTATTCCTTACACTGAGCAATGAACGTTATCGGACAATTTCACAGGTATAAAAAATAAGGCTTAAAGCTGGTAAGACTGGTTTTGAAAACCAGCCTATGTCTACTCTACCTACTATCTCTCTGAAGCTCCTACAAGAAATAAGACCAAGCCATCTGGCTACTTACTAACTCCAGGGTTTTAGGAAAAATAGTTGGAAAATGTCAGTAACCCATGAGGAACTGGGAAATAGAGTGGTGAATTCCTGGAGCAGGGTTCATGGATCCCTCCAGAGAACCATTTCTTTCCCAGGCTCATTCTTTCTACTTCTGCTGCCAAGTCTAGGTTTGACTGACAATTCCTTTAGGAAGACTCTCCCAACACCCACACCTAGGCGAGATGCCCTGCTCTGGGCTCCAAAGGTCCCCTGAATCAGTGGGCTGCAGTTGCTTGTCTATGGGTCAACTCCATGAGATTAGAGCCATATCTACATAATGCATCAACATGCACACAGCATTGCATCTGCCACTTGTGAGCACTCATCACAATCCTGGAAGAGAAGCAGGAAGGAAGGGAGGGAGGGAGAGGGGAAGGGTCTTTGATGAAGTTCTAACTGGCATCATGCTGAAGTGAGAGAGGCTAAAGACTTGTCTGGAGATTCTCATTAACAAATTGTCTGACCTTGGGCAAGTGATTTCTTTGGACCTTGGTATCCTCATCTGAAAATGAGGACAGCACCTCTTCATAAGGTTGTTATGAGGCTCAAATTAAAGAATGATCCAGGCTTTGATTTGCTTCTCTATGTTCTCTTTACCTAAATCTCATCCATTTCATTGGCTAAGATCTAAGGGCTGATAGCTCCCATATTTACGTCTCCAGTCCAGGCATCCCCTCTAGACTCCAGATTCATATCCAGTGCCTATTTCCCTGGAGTGTCTTGCAGGCATCTCCAAAGAGAGTATTCAAATTCTAACCCCTAACCACAACCTGCTCCTCATACAGGCATCTCCATCTATGAAGTGGTGCTCCTATCCACTCAATCTTAAGCCATAAACCTGGGGTCATCCTTGACACCTTCCTCCTTTTCCCATGTTCCCCCATCTAATGTATCAACAAGTCCTATCAATCTTGCCTCCCAAATATATCTCAAATTCTACTTTTTTGCCACCTCCATTGCTTTTCTTTACCCCCAAATACCGACATCTCTGTCAGACCACTACACTTAACTCTTGGTATGTTACAAGATTCCATTCTTTCTTCTCTGTAATCTATTTTCACCTGGCAGCTGATGGAGTCCTTTTAAAACAGAAACCAGATCATCCATTCATTTAATCAATATTTATTGAGCTTGGCTTTTAGGAGCTGCATGGAGCTTGCCTTTTAGGGGCAAGACAGACAACCAGCAGAGAAACAAACATAAAATAATATCAGGTCATTCCTTTATTTAAAATCCTTCAATGATTTCTCATTGCACTTTGAATAAAATCCAAGCTCAGCTGGCCTCCAAGGCCCCATCTACTTCGCCAAACTTATCTCAGGCCACTCCCTACAATTTATCCATTATGTTCCAGTCACACTGGGCTTTATGCCTCCACCATAGGGTTCTTGAACAAGCAGTTCCTTCAGCCCAAAACACTGTTACCTCAATCTTGGCATTGCTGGTTCTTTCTCATCTCTTAGGTCTCAATAAATATCACCTCCTCAGAGTGACCTTCCTGCACCCTCCATTCATTTCACTCACTCCAGAAAAGTACCAAACATGTGCGCGGCTCTTGGTATCCAGCAGTGTATGATCCCCTGAAGTGGGGAGACAGGGATCCAAAAACAGGAGAGTAAAAAAGACAAATTAACATGTGCTATGAAGGGAGAATAAAAGAGAGGACCCATTTTACACAAGACGGCCCATGAAGTCCTTCTGGGGAGGTGACGTTGAAACTGAAGGATGAGAAATAGTCAACCAGACAAAGCTCCTGTTATTCTTATCCTGGCTATCCGATGCAACCTTCCAGCCTTCAATGTTTGCTTTTGAAGAATCAAAATATTTAACACCTGTCTCTGTCTCCCCTAACAGACTGTGAAACTGTGCTCCCAGCACCTAGAACAGCACCTACCATCTAGGAGATACTCAACACACACTGGTTGAATTAACAAGTGAATGAATAAATGAGTGACTCAACTTAAATAATCAATTCACCAATGAAAGCACTTTGTAGAGTGTAAGAAATCATATAGTTGTGAGTGAATGTTATTAGTATTACTATTTTATGGCAAAAGGATACCAACTCTGTTGGGTTATGGGAAAGACTGGGTTGACCATAAAGTGAAAATTAGGGTTTTATTGGACAACTAGGAGGGAACTTAGTAGGCACTCAAAATGGGTGGTAGTAGTTGTTGTGACTATTACTATTAAAGGCTATTTCCTCACAAAAGTTGATTTACTCAACTCAGACTCCAAATTCCATTTTCAGAGGTAGTCAAGAGCTTTAAAGTTCACAGTAACACACACTTTTTAAGTGCCTGCTCTGCCCCAGGCACAGCACAAAGCGCTTTCTGTTAGTTATCTCATTTCTTTCCCAAACCCATCGTGTGAGGCCCTGTCATGGGTGCTGTGGGGCACCTCTCAGCCCGTCCCAGACAAGGCACTCATTACCCCACCACTGCTCAACACTCACAGCTCTGCTGAGCCTCTCTACAGGAATTGTCCTGCTGAAGGGAGCTGCCTTGACCAAGGTTACAGAGGCTTCGGGGGGGGGGGGGGGCAACTTGCACCCACTGGGAGGTAACGTGTGGGTCCAAAGGCTTGGCCTCTTTCCCCATGAGACCTATTAAGTCCCCTCTTGCAACTGCATGACAGATTCACTTCTCCCTCCCTCCAATCTTGCTGCACTTCCCAAGAAAACTCTGTGTACAAATCTTCCAGGGAATCTGATCTACAACAGGTAGGTATGTTTATTTACTTTTATGTGAGAAAGGAGGTTCAGAAAGATTGATAATGTCCCCAAAGCCCATAGCTAATGTGACTTTCTGGCCCGACTTCCCAGTAAGCACTTGCTGTCTCTACTACACCACTCTACACACAGCCAGTCTCTAACAGTCTCTAACAGACTAGACTTCTGTGAGGCAAAAAGGGGAGCCCAGGGAGAGGGGTAGGCCATAGAAAGGGCCAGAACATCAGAAACATCAGGCAGAGTCACTCTCACTATCCTCCAGGAGCCATCCCTGATGACAAGATTGAGGTCATAGACTCCAAAAACAATCTGAAAATGACTTGCAGGTTGCAGAAGCAAGCATCACATGGGCAGCCTCCCCCCACACTAATCTATGTCCAGAAGTCAGTGGACAGGGCTCTTGTATAGAAGGGCTGCCTTAAGGAGCCAGAGTATTTGCAGCCAAGTCCCAGATAGTATCTACAACTTTCCAGCTTTCTGATGCTCCAGTCTCCATTCCATTGTCCCGAGCTGCCAGAGTGACCTGACTACTCACTCACTGATTGGAATTCTCCCATGTCTCTCCATCATCAAGGACAAAATTCTAAATATTCTAGGGTTGCATTTTAAGATTCCAGCATCTTCCAGCCCTCTGCCACTTTGACAACTCGTTTCCTATCCACAGCATGCCCCATTTTACTGGATTATCTAATATTCTAGGATTATCTGATGTTCCAGGTCAGGGCACTGCACTTTTTCAGTTCCTTCACCTTCACACATAAAAATCCAGCTGGAATTCCTGCTATCCCATCAACATCCCTACCACCTCCAACACACTGAGCTTTCAGCCTGGCAAATCCTCCTACACCTTCAAGTCCCACTCAAGGCTCACCTCCACACTGAAGCCCTCCTGATTTATTCACGGTTCTCCTCCCTATCTTGTACCCGACCTCCCACCCCAACCCCCTACACTGTAATTGTTCCCCATCCTGCCCTTATCCCTGAGGGCTCCTCCAAGGCCCACATTTTCCCTTCTGCCCCTAGGGTCTGAGCACAGAGCCCGGTAGAAGCTCAGTAAATGCTGAATAAACGCACAAGGCGCTGTATCCAGTGCCCTCCTCTGCTCCTAGCTTGGCCAGGGAACGGCTCTGATTTCCTCCTGCGCCCCAGGATGGCTCGGAATAGGAAATGCCACGACAAATCTGCCCCCTGCCTCCAAGGCCACAGATCAGGAGGGCCGGAAGACCGAAGGCAGGGGCTGGGTGCCGGCGCAGAGCAGAGGTCCCGCCACTGCGGTTCAAGGTTCCCCGCAAGCTCTTCCCGCGGCCCTGGCGCTGGGTGGCGAAAATTTTAAGAGACACGATCCTGCGCCCGGCGGGCAGACTCGCATGACAATCTTGATCTGTCGGTCCTTGGATGGGGTCCCCGAGGCCGAGCAGCAGCAGCCTGGGGAGGAAGCCTGGCCGGGCGGTTGCTCTCCTCCCTCCCGGGCCCCTCCAGGGCACCGATCGATCCTGGGCTCCGCTCGGGAGCTCCCAGGGATGCCGCCAGGCGCGCGGATGCCACCAGCAACCCCATCTGCGGGCGGTGGGGACGCTCTGCTTCCAGAACACCCACAAAGTCTACTTAGCTATGGCGCGCACCTTACCGTGTGACCCTCCAAGGACCCGGCGCCCAGTGGGTGCCTTCTCCCGGGGCGCCCTCCTGTCGATCCGCTCGGCGGCCGCGGAGCGCTGCCTGGGCCTCCCACCCGGCGCCGGCGCCTCCGCCCGCCTGCCGCGCCTCCCCGCCCGGAGGCGGCCCATTGGCTGGGCCGGGAGAGGCAGCGAGGCCCCGCCCCCGGACGGCCAGTCCTGCGCACCCCTCCTACCCGCTCCGGACCACCCCTGCCGCCTCTCACCTCTCCACGCAGGGAAAGGCGCGCCTGGGATCTCTGAGCTCTCGCTGGGCTCAGGCAGCCGACCGAGGTGCTCGTTCTCTGTCTGTCCCAGGAGTGTCTAAGACGCCCCTCGGGGAGTGAGTGCGAAGAGTGCAGTGTCCTTGGAAGCCTGCTCGGAGAAAGTCACCTGACCTCCCTGGACCCCAGGAGGCGCCTCCAGGAAGCCGGGCAAATGTGCCTGGCAACGTGCTAGGTACCAGGGCTAGGATGCAACAGGGAACAAGACAGCTAAAGTCTTGTCACCCTCATGGAGAGTGCATGGGGACGGGGTCAGGTTATATGCAAGTGAACAAACAAATACAGATAATGTCAGATTGGATATAAGTACATACAGATAATGTCAGATTGGTTGTAAGTACTGTAGGGGTAAAGATGATTAAAAGTAAAACTCCTCCTCCAAGTGTCCTGATTGGCCACACCTTAACTATAAATAACATCTTCAAAAGGTCCTATTTGCAATGTGTCCACACCTACAGGAATGGGATTAAGAAAAGAATTTTAATCCTCCAATGGGATAATGGAGCCATTACCAAGATGGGGAGGGAAACCAAGAGCTCCATTTTAGACATCTAAGATGCCTATTAGACCTGCTGGTAGAGACACCAATTACTAATTAAAAGTAACAACTTCTTCTACTACTACAATGCTAGGCTCTGTTTTCTTTTACATATATTAATTCACTTAATCCTCATAATAACCTTATGCTGGAAAAGTACTATTACTAGACCCATACTTTAAATGGGGAAATGAAGGCACTGAAAGATTAAGCAATTTATCCAAGGTAGGTGGCCGGATACACAGGTCTAGAGTGCAGATGAGAGTCTGCGGCTGGAGACACACATTATAAATCTCCTCCCACAGCCCTGGGACTATGAGACCATCTAGAGAGAATGTGTAGTGTGAGTAGAGAGGAGAGCAAAGCCTGAGCCATTGTAAAGCTCTTGTCTTGCATCTTCTATTTACTTACTGCATGACCTAGTGACTTAGGTATCCCCAGCCTCAATAACTAAGAGAGAGTAAGACTAGTTCAAGGTTCACAAACTCTAATACTGATGGAGCCAGGCAGTACTGTAACAAGTGAAGTTATCAGATGTAATAGAACAGAGAGAGGTGGAAGCTGTGGCAAATTAAGGTGTGCACATCTGCCTAAGGGAGCAATCATTACTTAGCTCTAGTTGAGTTTCACCATATAAGAATAAGGACCCTCAGTTGCTAGATGCTCTTATTTTTATTAAAAGGTTAGAATTTCTAGTTGCTATGTTTAATTTCCAATTTTTAAATATTGACAATTAAATTTAAAAAAAGACTCAAAAGACTGCATGGGCAAGACTTGGGCAAAATCAAACCAATGTAAGGGCTAGATTTGCCACTTTGGCTATTTTCCACCTCTGAATTAGACGGTACCTCAGATCCCTTCAAGAATCTTCCCATCTATGTCCAAATCAGAATTATGACAATAGTGGGAAATAAGAAGATCAAGGAAATCTCAACTCAGAAACCAGGCATAATCTCACTGATGGTATGTGGCCAGCCCCTGCCTCTACCCACCTTTCAAGGTCTCGGTTTACCTTCCTCTAAAATAAACAGGTCAGAGAAGAGCTCTTCCAAGACCCCTTCCACCTCTAACCTTTGGAGTTACAGCATAATAATAGCTTAAAAACAGAAACTATATTGGTATTCAAACATGTACAGGAACGTTCCTTGGCAAAGTGGAAGGAGTATTTTTTATGGATCTGTAAATTCAAAAAACTCAATAGTATTAGTTTTAAACACAGAAGAAATGATAAAACAAGGAGTGGGATACAGAATTAGATGAGAAAGCAAATTATAGCTTGCCCAAGTTCATGTAGACAATACATATTTGCAGCGAGAATGCAAACCCAGGTCTGTCTGACAATAACACACAGCTTTTAACCTAGCTTGGGGACATGTAACACAGCTAGTGAGTGAGAGAGCTATAATTAGTCCCAGAACCTGATTCAGGACAGTTTCCACTTCATTCCATTATAGCTTGGCTATACCTGCCACCAAGTGCAGAGTTGGTTCAGTTGTCCATCCATGGTGAGATTTTTAAGGTCATAGGAAAGCTCTTTTAAGATTTTCCCTCTTCCTACCTATCACGATGCCTAAAATTCACATACTTTAAGATGAAATGCTGTGTTTGAAGATTGATCAGCAGTCCAAATGCAAATATGCCTGTGAAGGGTAAAATGCTAAGTGCTGTCAGATGGCGGAGTAAAAGGGTTCTAGATTCTATCCAGAGAAGGTTGATGAAAAAGGTAAAAGTAGTAGAATTTTTCAATTTCACCTGTTTCCTCTTTAGATCAAAGAAGTCTTTTAGGAAAATGGAAGAGGTGGGGAGAAAATTTGGAAATATTAATTTATTCATTAATATTACACAATTTATTTCATTTCTGAACCCTAGGAAGATGAGGGGAGTGTTTAGAATTTCCTAACATCTGTAGATTCTTTCCTAGAATTCCTCTGTAAAGGCTCAGATGTGACATGGCCGGTGTTGAAGCTGAGGAGGATTCTGAGCTGAAGACTTTGAGGGCTTTTGTTTTTGCTTGTTTGTAGCACAGAGTATTTTTGCTGACATTGCAAAGGATTGTCATGGCAACCAGAAAAATAAGTTTACAAGTCCTTGGAGTTCCCCTTAGAGGAAGGCAGATGTCAATGGGAGTTTCTTTGTAATCAAGGGCACTTGAAGGTTTTGGCTGATCAAGTCACTTTCAAGGTAATGTTCTAATACATCTGCCACCAGGACTCACCAGGAAGCAGCTGTGGTGAAGATGAAAGAAGACAAGCTCCAGTGGGATGGGTGACGAAAACATCTAGGCAGTGGTTCTTTCCACTGGCTGCATGTTAGAATCACCTCTGGAGCTCTTAAACTACACTGATGCCTGGGCCTGAGCCCAACCAAAGCAATTGGCAGGGGATGGGCCTGGGTATTGGTATACATTTTGCAAGCTTCCCAGGTGACATTATTGGGCAGCCGAGGTTGAGAACCTCTGAGCTAGAATTTGATCCCCAGGTCCCACAGCTTCCTGTCTGGCTGTGTGGTCTGGGCCAAGTCTCTTCACTTCCCTAAACCTTGGGTTCTCCTGTAAAATGTAAAATGTGCAGGATTGTTGTGAAGCCTAAACATCAAAGTGCCTGGCAGATACCATGTCCTCAGTATTACTTGCATCTGAATTTGAAGCAGTATGGGATTGGGAAATCCAGATATATATTTTAACCCAAAACTTTCTTTTGAATTAAAATCTTTCTTTCTTTCCACTTCCACTTTGAGTTTCCAGAGCCTGTGAGCAACTGGACACAGCACGTATTTTTTCCTTCCATCCTAAACCCCACATACTTATGTCTCTACATAGTTTGATCCCCGTGTAGACTTCTGCTATTGTAATTACAATGAAACTCAATCACGGGAGGAATAACCAGGCAAAACAGAAAATTATTTTTTTTTCCTCATCCACAATGAGTAGCCAAGAGTCTGAAAGCTGGTGTTAGACTGATTTTGAATCTTTGCTCTGCTACTTGCTAGTTGTGTGACTTTGGGCAATCTGTTTGCCTAGGATCTATAAAATGGAGGTTTTTGAATCCCAAGGATTATGCAGCTTAAAATGGATCTACCCTGTGTGTATCCTTATTTCTCTGAACCAATACCTACCTTCTGGGTTATTGTGAGTATGAAGTTGGTTAAAACATACAAAGTTCTTAGAGCAGTGCCTGATACTTAGTAAGTTCTCTTTAAGTATTAACCATTTTACTTGCATCCAAATGATTAATTCCTTGATTCCTCATAAATGAAACAAACAAATCTTACAATTTAAAGCTCAGAAAGAAAGCAGACCTCCTTGATCTCCAGGTAATGAGGGAGTGTGACCAAAAGGTGTTGAACCCAGCAGTAAGCACAGCAGATTTCTACCTTGTTTGTCCCAAACCACAACAGTTTTAATTGGAGTTGGGGGCGTGGCTGTACAGCAGCACTTGCTAAGTCTGGCGTCTGCCTCTGCCCCTACCGCCCCACCCCAATGGCCAGGGCCCCCTATAAAACTAGCAAAATATATTTCCCTTGCTTCTTTCTCTTTCACCTTTGGTCTCTCTCTTCCAACCCCTTGGGGATTTGGGACACTGTACCCAAGCTCATCTTCCCTGGAAGCTCCCCACAATGCAGGGAGGTCTCTTGGAGAATAATAAGGCTCATGCTAGCCGTCATCATCACTACCACTGTCATCATGGCAGCTACCATGGAGGGCTTACCATATGCCAGGCACTGTGCTAGGCATTTTACAGTCATTTGCTCATTGAATTCTCCTGGCAACCCTGAGAGGTAGGTACACACCTTATCCCCATTACACAGATTATGAAAACCCAGGCTAAAGAGATAAGTTGACTTGCTAAGGTCACACAGCTGTTAAATAAAGGATCAGGGATTTGAAGCACATGATTCAATGCCCTTGAGGACCATGCTCTCTGTCCATTGAGTTCTGAGTCATTTCTCTGTGATTACCAAGCCCTTCTCTCCCTTTCTTTATAGCCAAGGGATTCAACCCATGTCCCCTGCCTTACGACACTGCTAGGACCTGCTTCGCTTCCTAGATTCCTTCTCTCCAAGTTATGGCTGGTGGACGGGACTCTGTCTCCCCATCTTCCCTTATCGTATTACTTCTAGAAATAATCTCAACTGTTCCTGTTAGTTTGAAGAGATTTAACTCTAGTTATTCCAAGGTATAAACAATGGGGAGTTAGAAAGCCTTTAGACTCATATTTGATCTGTAGACTAGTATTTTAGTTTCCTTGGTTGCTCAAGTAAATACCATGCAATAGATTTGCTTAAACAATGGAAATTTACTGTTTGAGACTAGGAAAATTCCAAAATTGAGGTGTTTATTCCCAAAACTGGCCTTCTGGGGCTGACTGCAGGTGATACTTGGTCATGGGCTTCTCTGTCTTGTGGCAATTCACACGGCAGCCTCTCCTGGCCTCTCTCTTCTAGTCCAGGGTCCATTGATGTTCAGCTTCTGGCTGCCCCCTCTGTGGCTTTTTCTTTCCCTGTCTGAATTTCATTCTGCTGATAAAGGCCTCCATCCTGATTGAATTGGGTCACACTTTAACTGAAGTCACCTTATGAAAAGGTCCTACTTACAATGGGTTCACATCCACAGGAATGGATTAAGTTTAAGAACATGCTTTTCTGGGGTACATGGCTCCAAGCTACCACACCTAGTAAGGAAAAAGGAGAAGGGGCTCTGAAATCATACAAACTTTGGTTTGAGTTCCAAGTCTGAACTTCCTAGCCCTGAAACCCTCTTTGTGCCTCAGTTTCCTCCTAATAACAGCTGCCTCCTGTGGCTGTTGGGAAGACAGGCCTGGCAGGGCCGAAGGTACCACTAGCTCTAGAATAATGGACATGAACTACCCAAGTACCCTCTGATGTTAGTGGGTTACTATACCGATTTAGGACATTTCCTCACCCAAATTTTCTAACCCTAACCAATTATCCAATTTAAAATGTACATAATCTGTGCCTCTTATTTCTCTGAACAAATACTAAAAATTACATTATATTGAATATTTACTATTTGTCAGGGCTTTTTCAAAGGCATTTTTACATATATTATTTTATTTAGACTTCACAAAACCCTCTGAAGTTAGTAGTATTATTGCTGAGAAAAGTGAACTAGTTTGCTCATTTTTATACTTCTTTGTTGGCTAAACTAATTAAGTAATCCATGGTGAATGACTACTAATGGTGTCTGTCACCCTTCTCAGATAATATAGTTATATTTTTACAAGAGCCTTCTGGAGGTTTTTTCACAAATGAGGACCACTAAAGAGGAAAATCTCAGGCACCAGTACAGGCTGAAAGGGGTTTTTCTTGGGGCTGGAACTCTGAGTGTCTTTCAAGTCCTTCCATTTACCCATAAGCCTGTCCCTTCTGGGCATGCTCTATTTTCCAAACCCATCTTCTCCTGTGCCTGTGGTTTTATTTAATCAAGAAAATATTTTATCTCATTTCCTCTTTGATGTGGAAGGAATTAATTGACAAGGTAACCCACAAGAGAACAATGTATATCTGGAGAAAGGATTTGAGGTCATATCAAAATTTAAAATGCTATATCCCATGATCCAGCAATTTCATCTCTAGGAAACTTCCCTAGAGACAGATTGACTCATGTGCAAAAGGAGACCCGTGTGCGATGCAGTGACATTCATTGAAACAACCTAATTGTTCATTGATAGGGGAATGGCTAATCATACAATGTCATGTCCATATATTCAGAATATTATAAAGTGTTAGAAATATTGAGGTAGATCCATGTGCACTGAGAATTGTCAAAGCATATTGTTGAGTGGATAAAGCTAATTAAAGAAAAAATGTGTACACATACATACATAATGCCTCTGTGTGGGTGTGTGTGTGTGTGTGTGTATACACACACACACACACACACACACACACATTCACATAGAAATTGTTCTCTAAGGGCACAAAATGCTACCAATGGTTGTCTTTAAGGGTAGCAGTGAGGGAAACTTGGTGTGTGTGTGTGTGTGTGTGTGTGTGTTTATGTGTTTTGTCAAAGAGGTCTTCAGCATTATTCATAATCTTTAAAATTTTTGAGATTATATTCATATTATGATTGACATAATTCACAAGTTAATTAAAAACCCAATCCCTTGCATTTTCTTTTTGTAAAAAATTTGAACAATGTAGAAAGATATTTTAAATGGGAAGTTTTACAGTGGAAACTTGAATAAGGTTCTATTTTTAGTGTTATACAAAAGGAGAGCACTAGACTGGGGGTCAGGGTGTGACCGTGGGTGAGCTTCCCCTTTAGTCTCTGTTCCTCCTCTCTAAAATGAGGGTTTGAACCAGGTCAGTGGTTTTCTAACTGTTGTTTCCAGTGCCCTGGTGTTTCCCAGAGGTAGGGGCCATTGCAAAGTATGTTTGTTTATTGGGGGCTGGGCAGTGGTTCAGAAGAGAGAGAGCGAAGGGGAGTTTCTAAGATTCCACTCAGCTCAGGCATTCTAAGCCAAGACAAGTGACAACAAGAGCTGGAAGGCTGTATTGAAATTCTGGTGTGTGTGTAGGGGGGTAGGGGGGAGATGGTGCGGGTAGGGGAGGCAGTGAAGAGGGTGCTTAGCTAAAGTATATCTGATTCGTCATCAGCAAGAACAGGTTCAGCTTAAATTCCAGACATACTGGTTCCTCCATGCTGGGCTCAGAGATGAAGAATGCTGTTTCCAGTCCTTTATGTTGGCCAGGAAAACATAAAAGAGGAGGGTCAGCCAATGAACATTTCTTAAGACTCTGTGCGCCTGGATTCTGAGTTCCATCAGCTCCCACAGTCGCTTTCCCCTTGGGCTGGTTCCTTTGCATTGGAGGATGGGCCCCCCTCTCCTGGCTTTCAAGCCCCTGGGAGAAGAGCAGAGCTTAACTTCCAAAGGCAGATAATTGCTTTCTCCAAACATCTCCATCCAAATATCATAGATGTGGCCATCATATTCAGTGAAAGGATGCAGGTAAAAGTACTACTCGGCCTATAAAATGCTATTAGTGTAATTTTCTTAACCATCACTAAACAGCTCACAAATATTTGCTGAAAGAAGACATTCTTATAGCTTTTTCTTAAAAGTTTGCCTTGGCATTACTGGAGACCCATGTTCAAATCCCAGTTTTACCTCTTGAGAACTTATCAACCACCAGCCTCTGTGCAAAGTACCTAACCTCATTATCATATTTAATTCTTTAAATGGCACTTTGAAATAGGTATTAATATCCCCATTTTACAGATGGTGACACTGAGGCTTAGAGAAACTAAGAAATCTACTCAAATCCATGCATTTATAAATGGCAGAGCCAGGAATTGAACCCAGATCAACTTTATTTCAAAAGAACTGCTCTTAATCGTTCTAAAGAGTTCCCTCTCTGCTGAACTTAGGTTCTGCCCATTTTGCAGGGTGATCATGGAGATCAGTTAGGCCAAATTATACGAATTGTCCTGCGATCCAGAACCTGGGACGTACATTTAGAGGCAGGTGAAACAGGTGTTTGTACATGGAGGAGAGCAGAGGGTGATATTTTATTAGTGATACTAAAACATACACCTGTGCTTGTGGTTTTTTATGACATGGTCACTTCAGTATGGACAGATGGGATCAAGTCCCTCCGCTTCTCCTGAGATTGTGCAGGAGATTTTTTGCCACCTCCCGAATGGGAATCATTCTTCTTTCAGCCAGTATCCCCATTAGGCTGCTCAGTCAGCAGGATTAGAAGAGCACCTTCTGGCTGTGACTGCCGCTCCCAGCATGAAGATCTCTGTTCATTCATTCATTGCTCCTCTGAACTGGCAGGCTCTACCACCTGGTTGCCAGGCAACCAAAACAGCACCTGCATCAGGAGGTGAACAAACCAATCAGGACACTTGGAGGAGGAGTTTTGCCTGGTTGGCCTCCAAGATGGAAAGAAGGCTCTATGGGTAGACTCAGGACTGTGGCTGCTGGAAATCAGCAATAGAGTGGGAGAAAACTTAGGAAATCAGAAACTTTTAAGAGAAGGCCCAGTTGGGTGGGGGTGAAGAGTTGAAGGTCACACAGCATCTTTGAGTCACAGCCAGGAGAAATCAGTCTCCTGATTTCTAGTGTTCCATTATACCTCATTGCCACCATTTCAAAAATCATGCATTAGGTACCCCCTATATCTCAGGATCTCTGGTGGTGGTATGAGAGATACAGAGAGCATTTATACACTGTTCTATATTCAACCATCCAGAAAGTATTTATTAGATCCATAATTTAGAAAATATAGCTTAGTGAGTCAGGGCAGAAGCTCCACAATCAGAAGGTCAGGATACAAATTGCAGCCCAGGCACTTATGGCTTGTGGGGGAATGCAGATTATTAATCTCTCCGTGCTTCAAGTTTTCTCAAATAAAATGATGGTAAAGATGAGAATAAAAGATATAGCTTACTATGTTGTTGTTATGCCCAGCAAAAAGAAGTCTCAATAAATATTGGTCATCCTTGGAGACAGCTGGTTTCCAGAGCTTGGTTCTCTGGAACCTGGCTGTCAGGGTTTAAATCTTGGCTCTGCCTTGCACTGGTTGTGTGATCATTGTCAAGTTACTTAAATTTGCTATGCTTTAGTTCACTCATCTATGAAATGGGGATAATGATAGAACCTCATAGCCTCATTGTGAAGCTAAAATAACTTAAAATATATAAAGTGCTTAGAACTGTTTCTTGCACATAGTAAGTGCTCTATACATTTTAGCTAATATGAATCATCAATACTTATTGAGCCTTCCATATATACCAGGCACTGTCCTAATAGCTGGGGATATAGAAATGAACAAAAATAGGCAAGTCTCTCTGCCTGCATGAAGTTACAACCATTTTTACATTCCTAATAATGTCTGTATAATACGCCTCAATTCCTGCAACTAGATTAACCGTACCTTAAAGGCAAGGGCTTGTGTTTTGCTCACAGTCTTATTACCTGTGTCTGGAAATAATACAATTCAGGAAATATTTGTTTAATGAATGCCAGGCTGCACTAGGTATAGGGCAGTGGTTCTCAATATTTGTCCCCCAAGGAGACATTGGAAAATGCTTTTAGTTATCTTTGGTTCTCTCAACTGGGATATGAGAGTGCTTCTGGCATCTAGTGGGTAGAGGCCAGGGATGCTATGAAAAAAATCCTAAAATACACAGGGCAGTCCGCCGTGACAAAGAATGATCTGGCGCAAAATGTTAATAGTGCCACGGTTGAGAAATCCTGGTGTAGGAGATCAGAGAGCCAAGGGCTTACAAGGACTCCTTCCCTCTAAACCTCACAGTCTAGAGGGACCGTGATGGCATAGCATAATTGAGAACTGTGCAGGAGCGTGGGGAGAGCACTGTGCAAATGGAAAGAATAGGCACCTGAATAGCCCAGGCATCTGGCAGAGGTGACTTCTGAGCTGAATCTTCAAGGATGTGTCTTCCAGGCAAACTCTGTGTGTACTGGGAGAAGTTGTAGGAGTTGAAGGAATGCGAGAGGAGGGAAAACAGCATGAGCAAAGGCTGGAGGGAAGAAACACTTTGGTTTTGTTAAAGTGTAAGGCAGAGAGTAGGGAGCAGGTGCTTGGGAGGAGATCATGGGGGACTGTGTGTGGCATAACACGGAACCTGGCAAAATCCCGTTGGCCAAAATTTCCCTAAGTCTCTTCCTCCACACATCAGCCCTTCAAATTGAGCCAAAAAAATCCACAGTCAAGTAAGAACGAGAAAGTGATGAATAGTATCAGCCCCCTTTTGGAGATTTAAAAAGCATATTGGTTTCATAAAAAGCATATTGATTTCCAACAAATCCTGCACTAAAGAAGCAAAGTTCATTCAGTTTATCCAAGAATCTTCCAAGGTTAATTGACCAAGAAAACTTACTCCACAAACATCTATCTACATGGATTCTAGAGACACCTCTTTGAGAAGAAGTGCACAGGCCGTGAAGAACCATTGAAGGTCTTTGAACAATATTGTAGTTGGATTTGTGTTTTAGGATAGTCTCTCTGTCTCCTGTGTGGAGGATGTATTCAGTAGGTAAGAAGTGTTTATAAATGTTGTTGAAGCATTTGTCATGTTGTTATAATTTATTGACCCTTTGGCTGTCTCCCGCATTAGACTCTCAAGCCCTTAATGTAGGAATCACACTTAATCAGGCACTCACCACATTTTTTTTCAAATGAATGTATGTTGTTTACAGACATTGTGCTACACAGATGCACTCCCTGTCCTCCTGCAGTTAACAGACTAGGAGGCATACATATGATAGGCACTTTATAAGTGTTTATGAACTGAATGAATGACTAGCACTAAATAAGACAGGAAATGGCAAGGATCATAAATGGGGAAAGGGCTGGGAATCTGAAATTCAGACTAACTCTTGTCTACTCCTGATGTCCAGGGTTTGGCATTTGGGAACTACTGTTCTATCAGTCAGAAAGGGTCTTTCTCTGACCAACAATGGAGATCAAGGCCTCAGCCTTTCTACATTGGCTGCTCTTGACTCTTCCCACTTGGGATCTTTTTATCTGTGGATCTACTGTCCCTAAGCCATGGACCTGCCTCTCTACACCCTGCTTCTATCCTCTGAATTGGGCTTGAAGAACTACCAATCCTTTATTTCCTGAACCCTGATGAGAACATCTGTTTACTTTTTACTGAGTGAAATGCTTGCTTCTGGCTCCTGCCTCCCTGCACTCCCCACTCAATACTCATTGCTCCCTTATGATACAACACTGCACCCCTGGATGTGCAAAAGTGTCTATCAAGATCTGCTTGAAGACACCTATGAGGCCAAATACGTTTTATCTTTTAATGTAGGCCATGCACACCTTAAAGCTCTGTTTTGTTTTTGATATGTACATTAAAGAAAAGAAAAACAAGACTGCTTGTTCTTTTAAGAGAGGCTGGGAAAAATTTCTTCATTTTGTCCTGGGGAGAATTTATCATGGAAATGAAAAAGAAAAAGTTCTCTGTTAATGAGTTTGTGGGAAGGGGCATCATGTTCTTAGTTGGTTTGCCAGAGAGAGAACAGTTGTGATTGACTAAGTGGTGGCTGTCAAATTCTGGCTTGTAGATAGACTTTGCCAGAATCATTTGGAAAAAAATAGTGCTGCCTAGGCCCCACCTGAGACTTTCAAACAGGGTAAGGTTCAGAAATGTGTATTGCTAAAAATATTCCCTGGATATTTTGCCATGTATCAAGGATTGGCAGATGCTGGGCTGCTGAATGGTAAATGATCGTCTTTCAGGCAGGCACCCTCCATTTCTCATTAAGCCAGGTCTGTCTCTCTACTTCCCAACTCCAAATCCAAGCCCAGCTTCACCCATGCGAGGCCATAGTTCACAGTACAGAGCCCCACGGTTCTATCTTATCAGTTCTTTGACTCAACTCACACCAGTGAAGGCTCCTCATCAGTCCTGTCAAGCACTCATCAATGAACCCCCCAGGGCTCCCCGCCATTCCATCTCCAACCCCTGTGAGTTCTTAGCACAGTATTTCTGGGCAATGGAGAGAACTTCTTTTTCCTGAAGCTCTCTCAAGGAATGTACATTTCCAATCATTAGAGCTGGTAATCTCCCCGATGATGGGAACAAAATGTCAACTCTCATTCAGTTTAAACATTCATCCATTGACTGGCTTTTTTCCTCCACAGGGGATAAGGGGAGTGGTGGAATGGTCAGGAAAAGACTGAAGGTTTTGTTTCATTCTCAGTAATACACCCAAACTTTACTGATATTTTCTCATTTGCTGCCACCACCAACTCTTTAATAGAAGAATGAGGCTTGCCTTTAATAGGATAGAGGGGCTTGCCATGTTCTTAGTGAGTAGGTCTGATATTCTAAAGGTCATTGTACATATATATAACTCTGATTTAGTGGACCACAGTCTAGTCTCTGAATAAAGTCGTCCCATCTAGCAATCTAAAGTAACTTTAAAGGAATTTTAAACTACCCCTGGCTCTCTTGAAGAATGTTGAAGGGGATCCATTTTAAAACTCAGAATGACTTTCTAAAATCTCCTTTAGTATTCTCCTCTGTTCTCTCTCACTCCATGGGTGCTCTTTATCCCTCCCCTCATGAAAATCCCCCCGATTCTCACTAACATCCAACCCTTGCAGCTTTTATGTTCATTTCCTCTTGTCCTTTCTTTTGGATCTCCAAGCCTACCCCTTCATCATATTCTTCATTTTCTTCTGAATTTGCTTAAAAAATCCTAAGATTGGAATAACAGGCTGAAACCTCACTAAATGTTGAACAAAAAAAAAAAACATTTTTTTTTTCAATTGGGTTGGCAGAAGGCATAATAGGGTCTGGGAACATATACCTGCTAATAAATCTTACCTCCTCCACAGTCCTGCAGACACTGAAATAGTATTCTTAATAACCCTCTTGCAGCAGTGTGAGGGCATCCAAACCTCCTATCTCTCCTAAGCAGAAGCTTCCTCCCTAGGTCTCTCTTCCCTTCTTGTCCTAAGCTTTTCCAGGCCCATTATCTGCTCACTCTGGTGATTCATATTGTGTTTCTAGGCTCTGGACTGTTATCAACAAGAGAACAGAATAAGCCGGGTGAATCAGCTGAGGTCCAGGTTGGCATTTGTAAATGTTAGGAAGACAGCACATGGTTTTATTTCATGCCTCCTTTCTCATTCCTCTTTTCCTCTGTAGCCTGGATCTCCTACTCCTTCCCCTCCAAAGAATCCCACTCCTTCATATACCAGTGTAACACAGAGCAAAATATCTTTGATGTGATTTTTACCCATTTGATCAAGGAATGGTCTTAAGAAAAATAAAAAGATATGAAAATAAAGGGACATAGTTGCACAATAAACAGATCTGCAGAGGAGAAAGAATTCTCTGTCTTTAGTCTTCCACCTGCTGTAAAAATAAAAACACCCTTACTGCAAGGATCTGATCTACCTTAGATCTGGTCCAGTGCTTTCTCAATATAGCTGACATTTATCAGTCCCTTAGTATCTGCTAGATTCTGTTGTAAGTGCTTTATACCTCTGAGCACTTTTAATCATCACAGCTTCCTCCTGAGATGCTTATTGCTATTATATCCATTTTACTGGTGAGGGAATCTGGGCTCAGAGAGTCTAAACAGTTTGCCCAAATTCAATCAGCTAGAGAGTGGTGGAACCAAGATTTAAACCCAGACCAACTCTAGAGCCTGTACTTTTAATCACTATGCAACACTGCCTCTCTGTTTTCTAATCCAAGGAGCTAATTGGATTCCTCACCAAAATACAGTAATAATCATTATTCCAATGAGAGAACTATATTTCTGCATCCTGAAAAAGTAAAGGCTTGGGAGGGAGTGGCGTATGGTAGCTAATACGTGATAGAGAGGAAATTTGATGCCAGACCTTCTACTCCCAAACCCATAGCCTTTTTTTAACAGCTTTTATTGTGAAATATAACATATATACAGAAAAATAATAACTTTCAAAGTACAATTTAAAAAGTAGTTAGCAAATTTCAAAGAATGTTATCCCATAGACTTTTAACATTAAGATAGTTGAATAACTTCGGTGGCAATGACACAGAAAATCCTTGTGTTGTCCTTTAGGGAAATTTCCTTAATTATTTTTCCCCAAAATAATGTTTTTCAGCTCCCTAGGATGAGTCAGTCATCTGTACTCCTTTTCCTCTGCTTTTGCTTCCTTCTACTCCACACCATGTGGTGACAAATTATCTCATACTTCACAATGAACCAGTGAGGAATCATAAATAAAACAGCCCCCTTTATATAGATGAGGTGACTGAGGCTCAGAGAACATTATTAACTTTCCATGATTACATAGTTGGTAGTAGGACCTGAATTAGTGTGGAAAGAACCTTGGAGGAGAAAGATTTATGATGTTCCTTATATACATCAATAGGGACTTCCTTGAAAAGTTTTGCACTGATTTTTACAATAAACATGCCCTTGTATGGTTGACTTTATCATTCTCTAGCTTTTCACAGAATCAAATTCACTCTCTCTCAAAGATGCTTCTCACAGTTGTTTTAATTGAATGGGATTTGAGAAACAGCAAATGGAAAGTTTTCCTTTCATGAGCTCTGGGGACTGTCGCCTAAAATGTGTCTTCCAGACAAGATGATGTCATCCAGATTAGAAATGTCCTCAGAGACTAACATACTGCAAGTGAGTCACCTTCCTTTGGGTTATCAGAATTAGACAGTGTCAAATTTAATAAGCAAAGATAGGCTGGAAAGAATTCTAATATACTCAATGAGGTCAAGGAAATTCAGTGTTTAAGTCAGGGACAGTAGTAACTTGGATCTATTTGTCCTCTAACTAACCTTGAAATTTGTTTTTAATCTGTCCTTTCAAATATAATAGGGAACAGCTCCCTAATGAACCAGAATCAAGGGATTCCTCTGGAGTTTAAACCAGCATACTAGACTTGTTCCTTGATATCTATTTAAGGAGTTACCACAGCACACAAAACCTATGTCATTGAATATACACACAATTCTTCTGCTTGATAGTGATAGTTCACTTGAGGTGGGATGCATTATAAACAGATTAGTTCTAAGAACTTAGTCCTGGGCTTTTAGCTCTCTGGCCTTGTGGATGCAAATTTCCTTCTCTGTTCTAAGGAATTGTGTTCGGTAATTTCTAGGATTCTTTTAAATATCTGTTTGAACACTTTTTTTTTTTTCTTTTCTTTTCTTGGTGGGGCAATCTGTTCTGAAGTACCAGATTTTCATGAATTCTGAAAGGAAAACTTCAGGTATATACCCATTACCAATGGGCTCTGTCTGCTGTCCCTGGTGCTGAATTTCAGAAGCACTTTGAATTGCAAAGGTGGGCCCTTTCCGCTGGAGGGGAAGGTAAAAGAAACAAAACAAAATATTTAGACTTCGTAAGGACTTACAGGCCTGAGAAGTAGTATCTTTCCATAGTTATATGAATAAAATGAACATGGATAAGCTTAAGAGAAATATTCCCTATGTTTATGGAAATTATAATATTTGTGAGGGAGAGACCCTGTGTATCTTTAACATTGTATTTCAAGAGCCTGGAATGGTATTCAGCATAGACTAGATGCTCAATTAATATTTTTGAAAGAATTGTGAATACATTGAATTGTAGTGGTCAAAATGAATGAATATAGATTTAACAGTGAAGGCTCTGGAATCAGGCTGCCAGTCTTCATGTCTTGGTTATTTTACTCACTAGCTGTGTGACTCTGGACAAGTCATTTCATCTGTACGCAGCAGGACTATTTCAAGGAGTTATTGTGAGGATCAAAAGAGCTACTATACAAAAAATGCTTAAGACCTAACCTGCGACATTGACACTGCTAAGTATTATGGTTAATATTATTATTTCTTCTTCCAATTCCTCTGTAGTAAGGAGATTTATGCACAAGGTAGACAATGATTAAAATGTATTGAGTGCTTATTATGTACCAGACATGCTAATTTACTAATTCCTCAAAAAAGCGTCATGATCTAGGTACTATTATTATTTCCATTAAAGTGAGGAACCTCATAGAGAAAGAGGTTTGCCAGTGTTACATCGTTAGGAATTACAGAGCTAATATTTATACCTTGGTGGTTTAGAACTGACATCTGGGCACTTAAACACCACATTTTACTGCTTCTCCATACTTGGATTTACCAATGTTAGTAACATGGGAGCAGGTTGGATATGGAAGGGGCTATTTCTTAGGAAAGAAGGTGATTGTTCAAAGAGTTTGCAGGTTCAAAGAGAGTTTTTATGTGAAAAAATCTTCCCTCTTTACCATAACAACTTCACATAAAAAGGTGAATTTCCAATTTTTTTCTTTTTTCTTGAGTGGGGAGGGAGGAAAGGGGTATTTGTTCATCTGTTTTCCAATTAGCATGTAGATCCTTAACAAATGCTATGTTTATTTCATCTGTTAATATTGATACAGAAATTAGAACATGCTATACTTTGCTGGTTTGAATGTATTATGTCCCCCAAAATGCCATTATCTTTGATGTAATTTTGTGTGGGCAGATGCATCAGTGCTAATTAAATTGTAATTCTTTGAGTATTTCCATGGAGATGCACCCCACCAACTGTGGATGATGACTCTGACTGGATAATTTCCATGGAGGTGTTACCCCACCCATTCAGGGTGGGTCTAAATTAAATCACTGGAGTCATATAAATGAGCTGACAAATAGATGAAACTCAGTGCAGCTGAGAGTGACATTTTGAAGAGGAGCTACAGCCAAGAGTGACACTTTGAAAAATGCATGGAAGCTGAGGGAGGAGCTGCAGATGAGAGACAGTTTGAAGATGGATGTTGAAAGCAGACTCTTGCTCCAGAGAAGCTAAGAGAGAATGCCCCAAGAGCAACAGAGAGTGACATTTTGAAGGGGCGCTGTGGCCTAGAGAGGAACGCCCTGAGGAAAGCTATTTTGAAACCAGAACTCCAGAGCAGATGCCAGCCATGTGCTTTCCCAGCTGACATGGGTTTTCTGGACACCATTGGCCATCCTCCAGTGAAGGTACCCAATTGTTGATGTGTTACCTTGGACACTTTATGGCCTTAAGACTCTAACTGTGTAACCAAATAAACCCCCTTTATGAAAGCCATTCCAGCAGCATTAGCAAACTAGAACATGTACTTTTTGGTTTAATGTCTTTCCTCAAATCTAATTATTAAAATAACCTTGATAATCCATGTTAAGTTCATTAGGTCAATAGTCCAAATTTAAATACTGAGCATTCTTCACTTGGAATTCCTTTTACATACTGAGTATAAAAATATGTAGTTCATGTTCAACAAGAATGGATGTGTTTATCCACCATTGTTTTGTTTCCATTTCTTTCCTTGAGTCCAGAATTTCAGAGATATTTGAACTGCATGTACTTTTGCAATTTGCAGTAGAAGCTGACATAAAAAAGAAATAATGGAAGTTATGTTATTATGGTCCCAGAAAATAACTGGCAGTGGTGTAATCAATCTTCTCAGGATTTTTTCCTTTACCCTATTTTTGACTGCTCTACCTCCATCCATCTGAATGGGGAAAATGCTAAGCACAGTGCTGATTGCTGTAGGGCATGGACTAAATTGCCTAGAATAGAGCAGCTTTACAGATAAATTGGTTTATACCTCTCAGTCTGCCAAGTTGTCATCATTTAGCCATTTTCATATGAGCCCTTTTCTCACTTGTCAGTGATAGACATATCTGTAGTGCATCTTCAGTGAGAAATACACCAGCATGCTCAGGTAGCTAACATTTATTGAGCACCTACTATGTGCCAGGACCCGTGGTAGGTTCTTTGCTGCATCATCTCATTTAATTCTCATAATGGCCCATTGAAGTTTGTGAGGTTTTTGTAAGCATTGTATAAATGAACAATCTGAGTCACAAAAAAATAAATGATCAAATCGATGGCCATGCCTATTAGACATGAGTATTGCTGATAGGGATTTGAAGCCAGCCAGTCTACTCCAGAGCCCATGCTCTCTGCTGCTATATTCTACTTTCTCCCATGTACTCTTGGTTTTCAAATCCTCACAAATCAATTTGGTGACATTGAATTAGCCTTTATTTTGTGTGAGGAGCAGTGCATGACACCAGGGGTGCTAAGATAATTAAGAGGTAGTCACTGCTCCTATGGTTCTCACTATATATGTGGGTGAAGGACACTTAAACAAATAAATGCCTTAATATGCAAATTGTTATAAAGGCAGAGAGGGCCACAGAGAGGAAGTGGCTGCCTCATTGGGGAGGGTAGAGGAGACATCTGGGTAGGCCCCACAGATGAGTGACTGCTGATCAAAGTTTTAAACAGAGGAAACAGATGAGAAAAGACATGGAAGTCTGAAACTGTGTGAAATTGAAACAGGTGATTAGCATTAAGTGATTAGGAACATGGACATGAGCCAGCCTGCTTGGATTTGAATCCTGACACCTCTTAGTGAACTAGGGTAAGTTCTTAGCTTCTTTGTGCCTCAGTTTCTTATTTATTCAATGAGGATGATAATAATAGTACTTCCCTGATAAGGCTGTGTGAGGATTAAATGGGTTAAGGTACATAATGCACTTAGACCAGGGCCTGACATATTAGAAGTGCTCAACAATAGTTGATTACCACTGTCACTACCCTTTTTAATTCTTATTAATTTTTATTCTTACTAATTTCTCATTGTTATATTAGTGATAGCACAAATTAGACTTCTTTCAAGGCTCTATAGCTTTCTAGAGGCATCAGACAACGCAGTTAAAAAAAAACTCCACTTTCCTCACAAAACTGATTGACAGGAAATGGCTTTATCCACCTTTCAGTGGTAAAGAAACTGTGCAACCTTGTGCTATTCCTTCTCTTGAACAAAACCCAGCCAACTTCTGCTGCCTGGAACTTTGCCCTCAAGTTATGATTTTACTCTGGACTCAAGGAAAGAAGAAGGAGAAGAGCAGATGAACAGAGATGCTTTGCTGAGGGAGAAACTCATAAAAATAGATCACTGCCCTTCTTCCCCCAGTGGCATCATTGACCTGGTAGGACACAAGAATCTGTCAGGGTGATTCCACTTCTCATGTGCTCAGCAGCTTGTCTTCCAGAGCAAACATCGCTCCCAGTGCTGGATTTCTTAGTTCCAGAGAGAGTAAGGCTGCAGCAGTTTCTTTCTTCTTCCTCTCAAGTGATCCTTTATAGATTTTGGAATGGTAGCATGCAGTACAAATCACACCATAATAGTAGCCAGGAAATCTGGGTTCCAGTCCTAGCTTTGACATCATTTGGCTAGCAATAATTGCAAATACCTGCAGAGTGCCTATTATGTGCCAGGCACTGATCTAAACATGTTATTCTCATCAAATCATTTAATCCTCACAAGAACTCAGTGAGCAGATTCATGCATTAGTCAGGGTAAGCTGAATTATTCTGTGATAACAAATACACACCAAGTACCAGTGATTTGTTTCTCACTCATGATCTATAGTCATTAGGTCTGTGGGGATTCTGTTCCACTCTGTCATCCCTCCGAGATCCAGGATAATGGAGCACCCTCCATCTGTAATGTTTCAGATTTCATGTCAGGAAAAAGGAAAGAGAAAATTACACAATGGCTCTTAAAAGCTTCTACCTAGAAATGACAGATTCACTTCAGCTCACATGTCATGGACACATAACTTCCAGTGAGCATGGAAGAAATATTATGTACTTGGAAGGAGGAGAAACAAAATTTCAGTGGAAGATATAATGACTATCATAATATACTATTATTATTCACATTTTGCAGATGAGGAAACTGAAGAGCAGAGAGGTTAAGTATCTTCTCCAAGGTTACATAGCTTGTAAGTGGCACAGGTAGGATTTGAACTCAGGTGGTCAGCAACAGAGACTGTTCTTAACCACTGGTGTGTATACTTTTTCGAAGACATTGAACCTGTCCAAGTTTCAGTTTCCTCATCTGTCAAATGGGAAAAAAAACCTTTTTCCCATACCTCACAGGAATGTTCTTAGAAGTTATCTATCCATCCATCCATCCATCCACCCACCCATCCATCCATCCATCCATCCATCCCATTCACCCACTTTTGCAGTAACTGGTACACCTACTGGGTGCCAATTACTATTCTAGTTACTGTAATATAACAGTGAATAAGACGAAGTCCCTGCCCTCATGCAGTGTACATTCAACTGTGGCATTGGTACATAATTGAATAAGTGAATGAATCAATGATAAATGCTCTGAGTTCAATAAAACATAGTGATACGACAGAGAGTCACTGGGGGAGTTTCTTTAGATTGGGAGGTCAGTGAAGGACAATCTCAGAAAGTGACATTTGAACTGAGTTTATCATGTGAAGACCAATGGCAGAGAGAATTATAAGTAAAATTCTCTGAGGAAAGAATAAGCTTGGCATGTTCAAAGAACAGAAAGGTGAGAGTGACTGGAGCACAGTGAATGAGGAGAAAGATGGTAGATGATGCAGATGGAGAGGAGGGCAGGGACCAGATCATAAAAGAAAGATAATATATACCAGTAATTTGTCAACCGTTTGGGGGGTTAAAAATGCTTTTGAGAGTCTGCTGAAAATCATGGTCATGCTCATCAGAAAAGACCACATTCACACAACATTTTGCATATGTTATCAGAAGCCTTGTAGCCCCGACCCTCATGTCCATCCAGATTCCAGGGTGGAAACTGTTAACAAATGCAAAGACATTTTGAGCAGTACATAGGGAAACGGAAGGGAGCATAATTTGTTTATCAGCTTTCTCTGTGCCAGCAAATGCCTGCTATGATAAATTATTTATTTGACATATTCTTCACAATGCCATTTTATAAATGAGAAAACCAAGATTCAGGTTCAGGCTAAATGAGGCTGTGACATACTTAAGGCTAAACAGGTAATAAAGGACAGACCAAGAATTTGAGTCGAGGTCTGCTTCACTCCAGAGATATTATTCTTAGGTGTAGGATCTAGTTTCACCTTGCCAGGAGAATTTTAATTGAGATGAAGGGTCTGTATTTTCAACCAGCTGATGCAGTATCCATTTCCCTTTCACTGGTTCTAGTTGAATAGCAAAGCAGCTCAGATCTAAGTTTCCATTTCTCTACTGCCACACTCGCTATAATGTCAGCCTTTATTTCTCCCAGCAGCCTGGTGAAATATAATCCCTATGCCATTACCAAATAAGGCTGCATCAACTCTATCCAAATGTGCTCCCTCTGCTTGGATGCCAGCAGATCCACTCCAAGACTTTTCCAGTCATTTGCTCAAAGGAGTCGTTTTCTGATCGTCGTCTCCTTTAATTAGAGACCTAATGTATTGCAGCTGATCCTTCGAACAAGAGGAGGATGGAGACCCAGAAAGGATGTGTGACTATCCATTTCAAGATGATCAGCTTTCAAGCTGCTTGACAACTGATATTGATTTCCCAGTGCCTGGAAAATCTTCAGAGAGTGGTTTCTGACCTCAGCAGCCTGAGAAATCTACACATTTATTCACTCTTCATGAGAGGCCAGGAAATGGCCTATAATGCAGTGAAAGAAGAAACTACCTTCTCTGAAAAACCACATGCACGAGAGTGATTGGAAGCCTCCTCCTAGACCAAAACGAAGAACTTGTTGGCAAGAGACAAGTTCACAAATCACTCAGTCTCTATTTTCCTTCTCCTGATAGCTTTATGCAGAAGCTAATACTAAGGATAACTATCCTTTTCAGAGCACACTCTCTCTCTATTTTTCTAATCTCACAACACTGTTGGTTCCACCATCCCCTTTTTATGCATGAAAAATTGAGGCTCAGAGAGGTGAGTTAATTTGTGTAGTGTCACACAGTGTTCGGTTTGCTAATGCTGCCGTTATGCAAAATACCAGCAATGGATTGACTTTTATAAAGGGAGTTTATTAGTTACAAATTAACAGTTCTACAGCCATAAAAGTGTCCAAGTTAAGGCATCAACAAGAAGATACCTTCACTGAAGAACTGTCGATGGTGTCCAGAAAACCTCTGTTAGCTGGGAAGGCACATGGCAGGTGTCTGCTCCGGGGTTCTGGTTTCAAAATAGTTTTCTCCAAAATATGTCTGGACTTATCTCTCTTAGCTTCTCCGGAGCAAACTCTAGGCTGGCATCTTCAAAGTGTCAGCAAGCATCTCTTTTAAAGGACTCCAGTAAACCAATCAAGACCCACCCTGAATGGGCAGGGCCAAATCTCCACGGAAACATTCAATCAAGGGGTTGTGCCCTAATCAAAAAGAATAATAAATCTGCCTTCACAAGATTGCATTAAAGAATATGGCTTTTGGGGGCACATAATATATCCAAACTGGCACACACAGCAAGTAAATGCCCAGGCTGGGAATTAAAACCCATGTTGGTTTTTATTCCCTTTGGTTTTCCACTCCATTAGGTTGCCTCATTTTTCTAGATATGAGTTTGCCTCCCTTGACATTCCACTTGCAGTAATTTTTGAGTCAGTTAGGTTAGCATCATTCAGAGATAATGACTCCCTGCTGGTAGAACGTGGCTTCCTTCTATCCAGGTATCTACAGAATGCAATAGAGCTAGATTGCAATTCCACACATTGCCAGGAGCTGTTACAATCTAATCTAAAGTGCTTTAAAAATATTTACTGAACACCTACTATATGGAAAACTCTATTGTAGATGCTAAGGATACAATCATACAGAAAGATAGGGTTTCTTTTTCATGAAGCTTACATCCCAGTGGGTAAGTCTGAGCCACAGATAACTCTATAATATTATATCAGATACTCTTCAGTGGAATAAACAGATGCTGAGATTCAGGGCTTCAGGCTCTGTAAAATTAATCATTGTATGAGTTTGATTGATCCAACTCCATGATCCAATTGACCTCTCCAGCCTGACTGTGACCACAACCTCCTTAAACTTTACACCCTAATAAACCAGAACTGTTTTTCATTCCCCACATGAGTATGCTATTTTACCCCTCCAGGCCTTTGTTCATAATGACCCTCCATCATAAGCCACTTCAATTTTTTCTTGTTTATTTGATGCCTACTCTTTTGAAACTAAATCCATTTACCACCTTCTCCAGAAAAGCCTTCCTTGTTTTCCCCAAGCTGAGTTAGGTGCTCTCCCTGGTACTTCTTTGACGTATTCTGGTTTCCATCCCTTCATGTCTACATAATTTTACAATGGGGTCTTTCTGTGTTCAGTTTTCTCCTTGAGGGGAGGAACTGGGTCTTATTCATCTCTATGCCCTCATTGCCTAACACAGCTCTGTCTTATAGAAATAATGCAAACCACGTGTAATTTTAAATTCTCTGGTAGCCGCATTAAAAAAATTAAAAGAAACAAATGAAATTAATTTTCATAATATATTATAGTTAACCAATAAATCACAAATATTATCTTTGCAACATATCAATATAGGAAATTGTCAATGAGATATTTTACATAATTTTCATCAAACAAAGCCTTCAAAATCTAGTGGGTATTTTATGCTTATCGCACATCTTGATTTAGAAGCTAAATTTTCATCAGAAATACTTGATTTATAATTAGATTTCACAAAATTTGTCAAAAAAAAATAAAATCAGAGACCCAAAATGTTTCAAACATACTTAAAAGTTTTCTAAAAACAAAATTAAATACCAAAATATCATCTTGCTTTAATATTCATATTCACATTGACAAAAGTCATTCATCATTTTTAGAACAATTTATTTCACTTTTAAGCAAAAGCAAGTCCATTTCAAAGCTATGTCCATACATAGTAATTTCACTAACTCCTGTGTGAACTCTGTATTATTAACATTATGTTCAAAACAATATTGCGAAAATTGAAAAGCAGCTCTAAATTCACCAATACCAATAAATTGTTCTTCAAATTTTCCTTGTGTTTTTTTAGTGAATTTAAATAATGCTGTTGTTTTGGTTTGCTGAAGCTGCTGAAATGCAATATACCAGAAATGGACTGGCTTTTAACAATGGGGATTTATTAACTTACAAGTTACAATTCTAAGGCCATGAAAATATCCAAATTAAGGCATCAACAGGAGGATACCTTCTCTGAAGACAGGCTGCTGGCATCTGGAACACCTCTGTCCCATGGGGAGGCACATGGCTGGCATCTGCTGGTCCTTCTCTCCCGGGTTTCATTGTTTTCAACTTCTGGTCCCAATGGCTTCCCCTCTGAGCTCTCTGTGGGTCTTCTCTTAGCTTCTCTGGGAGGTTTCTTTCTCTAAGCTTTCTTGGCTTTTTCTGTCCTTATCCTATCATAAAGGACTCCAGTAAAAGGATCAAGACCCACCTTGAATGGGCTGGGTCACATCTCAACTGAAATAACCTAACCAAAAGTCCCACCCACAGTAGATCTGCACCCACAGGAATAGATTAAAAGAACATGGCCTTTTCTGGGGACATAACAGGTTCAAACCAGCACAGCTGTCCATTATAACTGCAATCCTCTTCATATTGATTCACATTAAAAATATATATAAAACCATTATTACTGATTTGTATAGTGAAATTTTAAATTTCACCAAATTTTCATACCTGTCTTTCTAGGTAACAAATAAGCATTTCCTTTCCATAGAACTTCAAATTTAGCTCGTACTTAATGGCAAGAAAATGCACATTGCTTTGCCAGTTTTTTTGTCTTTGATTTATTAATTTTGTTTTAAGAAAATGTTGAATTGCAGTTAACAATTCAGGAAATTTTTGTAAAACCATCCCACAAAAGGAACACTGGCAAAGAATACAAGATTAAATTCATTGCCTTCTATTTTGTTCAACAGATCCACAAACTGGCAATGACTCACAATATTTGCATGTATATACTGAAGTCAATTTTAACAACTGTATACATGATGGTTTTATATAATATTCTTCAGAAAACTGAGTACAAATATTTTCAATATATAGCATACAGTGAAATAAGGCAAGAAGGAAAATATCAGCCTCTTGTTTAAAATTCAAATGTGCACATGGAGCACCATCCATCATGATAGAAATTTTTTTTGTCAAAAAGTGCAATTCTTCTTTGACAGATGCAAAAGATTTTAAAATATCTATGCTACAAATTCTATATTTTAGGCCACAGATTGACAACATATTTTTGTAAATTTTGCAAGCTCTTTGAGGCAACATGTACCCAAATTATTAATTAGACAGTGTCTCATAAATTTCTCAACTCATCCAAAGCTAAATAAAAATACTTGCAATTTTTCAAATTTTGAATAAATTGATCTTTGGTATTGTTAGAATGGGCAGTTGCTTGGTGGCTTAATTGAAAGTCTTCCACTTTCTGTCATATATTTTTAGTCTTTCCTTTATTGTTATCTAACAATTTTTCCACAAATGACGTAATTTGTTTTACTATCTCTATCTAAAAATGGCTCTGTGCATATGTGTATGTGTGTGTGCAAGAATCTAAGCTGTTTTATGCCAGCCAATGTTGCAACCTAAGATTCTGTTAACGACCATTTACATTTTTTTGATTGGCATTTAATTCTGAATTCGAGTAACTAATTTCAACTCTTTTTTTGACTGTCAAGAAGGAATTTTTATCAAATTCACTAAGTAGTTGCTGGAAGATGTCTCTTAATATTGGCTCTAATAAATAAAAAAAAACAAAGAGCTTTTTGTTTTGTTATGCTACAATAAATTGCAATTGCTATTCATTGTTAAATTTACAATATACTTTCTTCTAGTCTTTTACTTTCTTCATTCTGATCATAGTATTAGCTCCTGCATATCCACTCAGTTCTGCATCAGCAGCCTGACCTCATTTTAAGTTTAAAAATTCATCCATACTAATTTTTTTACACTAGAAAAATAATTTAGTTGCATTATACTTAAAATAATAGCAAGTATTTCAATTTAATTAGGATTTATATAGTTACCACATAAACAGGTGCTGCCTATGTGTTCTAGTTTGCTAATGCTGCCAGAATGCAAAACACCAGAAATGGATTGGCTTCTATAAAGGGGGTTTATTTGGTTACACGGTTACAGTCTTAAGGCCATAAAGTGTCCAAGGTAACACATCAGCAATCAGGTACCTTCACTGGAGAATGGCCAATGGTGTCCGAAAAACCTCTGTTAGCTGGGAAGGCATGTGGCTGGCATCTGCTCCTAAGTTCTGGTTTCAAAATGGCTTTCTCCCAGGACATTCCTCTCTAGGCTGCAGTTCCTCAAAAATGTCACTCTTAGTTGCTCTTGGGGTATTTGTCCTCTCTTAGCTTCTCCAGAGCAAGAGTCTGCTTTCAACAGCCATCTTCAAAATGTCTCTCATCTGCAGCTCCTGTGCTTTCTTCAAAGTGTCCCTTTTGGCTGTAGCTCCTCTTCAAAATGTCACTCACAGCTGCACTGTGTTCCTTCTGTTTGTCAGCTCAATTATATGGCTCCAGTGATTTAATTTAGACCCACCCTCAATGGGTGGGGTAACACCTCCATGGAAATTATCCAATTAGAGTCATCACCCACAGCTGGGTGGGGCACATCTCCATGGAAACACTCAAAGAATTACAATCTAATCAGCACTCAAATGTCTGCCCCACAAGATTGCGTCAAAGAATATGGCCTTTTCTGGGGAGCATAATACATTCAAACTGGCACACTATGTAAAATAACAAAAGAAACACATTATGATGTTACATTGGTATATAGAAGAAAATCATTCAGATGGAATCAGTCCATCAACCCTGACGTCCTCAGTGATGTGTTTGTGTCATATTGGAAACAGCATGTGTACTGACTCATGCATTACCATGCAACGACCATACCTTTTGCAATGTAGTTTTGCCAAAACACTAAATTTATAATTAATAAAAAATATTTTAACTGAAGTCTTCATTTGTTCTTCACCTGTTTCCATTTGTAAATTTAAATTTAAATTAATAAAAAAATAAATAAAATTAAAAATTCAATTCCTCAGTTTTACTAGTTATATTTTAATTGTTCAATAACCACATGTGGCCAGTGCCTACTGAATCGGACAACTCAGGCCTAACACATTGTAAACAGTTAGCATATGCCTTTTGAATAAATAAACCCAGGTGTATATTCTCCCCAATGTAATATTTGAACCCTGGAAAAAGGAGATTGAAACATGGTTGTATCACACTCAACCACATCCTATTCTGAGATCAAAGTCATGGTGACAATGTATAATTTTTGATACACTAGTGGGGGAATCTAGAGTTTAGGTGGTTTAGACACCTTCTGTAGATGAAGGCGGCATGGTGTGATGGAGAAAAACATTGGATTTGGGGACAAATGACTGGCTTTGGAGTCTTGACTCCATAGCTCATTAGCTGTGTCTTTGATTTTCCCTTTTTAAAAATGACTGCTTAAAATGCTCCACATGTTTGTTGTGAAGATCAAATAAAAATATTTCTATTTGTCAGTTTTAAAACACTGTCCAAATGGTAGTGTTTTTATCTTGTCTGCGCCAGTGGGAAATCTGTCTCAGGCTGAATGCTGCACTATATTCAGAAAGTGTCAGTGTCATAGATGGCGTTGTTATTCAGCCAGGGAAACCTGAGTTACTGGTTCCTCAAAACCAGAGAGGATGTCGTTTTCTTGACCAATCAGCTACACACAGAATTCACTATTTGATTGTTATTGGTTTATTTTTTTCCAGGCAGTATAGCTTAGTAGTTAGGAGTGCAGGCTCAGAAGTCTGCTTTTGAAACACAGTGTTTAGAAGCTGGTGACTTTGGAAACATTGATTAACATGTCATGCCTCATTCTCATCACCTGTTAAATGGGAATATTAATAGTATCTACCTCATAGAGTTGATTCAAGAGTGAGAAAAACCTTGTAAAGTGTTTGAAAGAGTGCCTGGCACATATTAAATTCTCAATAAGTGTCTAGTTGTAGTTATTATCCATGTTGGATCCACTGTGGTTGAGCTTCTAGAATTTCCTTCTTTTTATGATCTCTCTCCATCTACTTAATATTCTCCCTGTCTTCTGGTTCCAATCTGGAAAATTGCAACTCCTTAAGATCCAGTTCATCATTAGAGGAGACAGTAAGTCTCTCATTTTCTTCAGAATTGAATATCTGTTAAACAAATCTTCTTGCTGACTTTGATCATCTCCCACAGCTGAATTTACATGTATTTGCATACTAGGTTGTTTCTGCCTTTTTACTTAGGCTTAGCAAAGCGCCTCCTCCCAAGAAGGGGAATGAGGATGAAAGGAAATCTCATTTATTTATTCACTCAGTCAACAAATAATTATTGAGTACTTACTTTGTGTCAGGTACTGTGTATGCATTTGGGAGTCAACTGTGCACAAAATGGTGAAAAATTCCTGCCCTCATGGAGTTCACGTGTTAGTGGAGGGAGATACGCAATAAATAATAAGCATGCAAAGCAAATTATCCAGTATGTTAGAGAGTTATAAGCACTACGAAAAAAATAAAGCAACCTCAGGGGATTGGAGGTGGAGGGTGTAGGGGTAAGTAACAATTCTAAACAAAATCCTCACAGAGGGGGTTCCAATGAGAATATGGCATTTGGACAACTACCAGAAGGAAGTTGTTCTAATTTGCCAATGCTGCCTGGATGCAAAATTCCAGAAATGGATTGGCTTTTATAAAGGGGATTTATTTAGTTACAAAGTTACAGTCTTAAGGCCATAAAGTGTCCAAGGTAGCACATCAACAATTGGGTAGCTTCACTGGGGTATGGCCAATGGTGTCCAGAAAACCTGTTAGCTGGGAAGGCATGTGGCTGGTGTCTACTCCAAGTTCTGGTTTCAAAATGGCTTTCTCCCAGCATGTTCCTCTCTAGGCCACAGCTCCCCTTCAAAATGTCACTCTCAGTTGCTCTTGGGGCATTTTTCCTCTCTTAGCTTCTCTGAAGCAAGAGTCTGCTTTCAATGGCTGCCTTCAACTGTCTCTCATCTGCAGCTCCTCTCTCAGCTCATGTGCGTTCTTCAAAGTGTCGCTCTTGGCTGTAGCAAGCTTGCTCCTTCTGTCTGAGCTTATATAGTGCTCCAGTAAACTAATCGAGGCACACGCTGAATGGGTGGGGCCACACCTCCATGGAAATCATCCAATCAGAGTTATCACCCACAGTTGGGGGGTTGCATCTCCAGGGAAAGACTCAAAGAATTGCAATCTAATCAACACTAATATGTCTGCCCACACAAGATTATATCAAAGATAATGGTGTTTTGGGGGACATAATACATTCAAACTGGCACAGAAGTTATGGAAATGAATGCAGGGTTATTTGGGTGGAGAGTGGGTCTGGTAGATGGAATAGCCAATGGAAAGCTGCTAAGGTGGCAAAGCACAGTGAGGAGACCAACATGCATGCAGTGATGGGGGTGGGTGGGCATATCAGATAGGTCCTTGTAGGACCTACAGGAACTATGGCTTTTACTCTGAGTAAAGCTATTTGGGGACACAGAAAGTAACAATGTGACTAGAGGTAGAGTCACTAATGGCATAGTTATTCCAAGCCAGAATTCTGTACTGAGAGTAAAAGTAGACCATAAAATAAGATTCTCTGAGCTGTCAGAGGAATTGAGTTCTATTGCCCATCAATTCTTGAATTCCTTCCCCAGATTTCCTACCAAATAGTTGACATGCCTATTCTTGGACAACGTGGTGATGGGAGCTTTCTTCCTCCCAAGGCAGTCCATCTTTCTAGTTCTGCCTGCTGGAAGAGTCTCTCTTGTATTGAGCTGAAATCTGTCTGCTTGTCATTGCCATCCATCACTTTTATTTATACCCCCTGGAGGCCATTCAAAATTACTCTGATCTCTCTTCCCCATGACAGCCCTTCAAATATGAATTTCCCCAGAGCTTTCTCTTCCCAAGCTGATTGACTTCTGTTCCTCCACTCATTGTTCACACAACAAATGTATTCGGCATCCTGCTCTCTCTCCCCTGACCGTGCCCCAGGTCTGTTTATTTGATGCCCAGAAGGGAACCCAGACACGGCCTGGCTGGGGAAGGTCAGGCCAGAGCCATGCCCATCTTTATTCTGGGCAGGTTCCTGGTGGTGGTGTGGTGAAGGGGAAGGACTTTGGAGTCAGATACACATGGATTCAAACCCCAGGTCTGGCCCTTCAGTGTTGTGTGATTCTGGGGAGGTGATTTAGCCTCTCTGAACATTTGTTTCTTTATCTCTGAAATGAAGAAGATAATACCAACCTTGGAGAATTGTTGTGAGGGCTTAGTGGTTTGGTGCATTTACAGTTGCCTGGTACCTAGTAAAGCTCAAAGTTAATTAATTTCTTTATCTCCTCTGCACCTTTGACATTATTTTCCTTCCCACCTCCACTGTAGTGTTTTATTCCCAGAATCAAATCCCACAAGATCCAGCCTCACAAGTCCATAACTGAAATATCCTCTGTGTTCTTCCTCTAATTCTTCAAGAAATATATAGAACTTACAGGGTTTTTTTTTTTTCTCTGTTTTCTTCAACAAATTAATAGAACAAGAAAGGAGTCTCATTTGTTTAAGGTCAGCTCCTTTAGGTCAGTAGTGTTGGTTTTGAAAGTCCCTGAGATGAGATCATGGGCAAAGTAATGGAGTGAAGGGCAGATGGAATGATCTATCAGGGTTCTGGCTGCTCCCACCCCACCTTGTATCAAATAAATTGTGGTTTGTTCTAAATTCAGGAGAGGGGGTTCTTTCTTTGTAACTTAGGGTAAAGATGAACTATAGTTTTTTTTTAACTATCTCAGAGCATCGTGGATATAGTCTTGCAATGAATATGACTTTCACTGCTGGGCTGAAGCTGAGGGATAAGGAAAGACACTGTGCCTGCATGATTTTAGCCATTCCAATGTGTGAGATGGAAAGTTGGGGAATAGGCTACAGTACTTCTGCAGCATTATGATGACAAGCCAGGAGATCCATCTGACTGGTTATTGTACAAATCGAGCCCTCCTCAGCACCCTCTTTGTACAGACATTGCTCATCTCTTGCATGGATTATTGCATAAGCAATCTTCTAACCAGTGCTTTGCCTCCAGTCTCAAATCCAGTCATTTCCTAACTGTGATCTGATTATGACACACTCCTTAATGGCTCCCCTGGCAATCAGAGCCCTACACACTTCATTCTCTAGCCTCAGCTGAACTTGCCAACCTCCCTTTCAGCCCAATCATAGCTACAGTCCTTCAGGATTATTTGCCATTCAAGTACAGGTCTCCAGTCCTTTGCATTTGCTGCCAAATTCATCAGAAATGCCCTTTCCCATTCTTTTATCCTCCTGAATTCTCATCCATTCTTCAAAACCCTACTCAAATATCACCTTATTTATGAGAACTTCCCTGGTTCTTTCAGGAAGAATTTATTATTCTCTCTTCTGCATTCTTACAAGACTTTATACATGCCTCCATTGTATTATAATTGGCATATTGAATTATAATTACCTGTTCATGCATCTGTCTCTTCTACTATGTGAGTGCAAGGACTGTTTTCTATTTTTCTGTCCTTTGTACCATCTGGCATATAAGAGGTGCTTAAAAGTGTTCACTAAATGATGAAGGATTAACTTAAAGAGTGAAGGAAGATGAAGTTATCCCAATACACATACATTCACTGAGTGCCTCCATCTGTGCTAGGTGTTGTGCTGGGAGCTGAGGTTACAGAGAAGATTAAGATGTGGCTTCAACCATCATTTCCTCCCCAAGATGTGCCTGAGCTTTGCAGTTGTGTATCCCGGGCAGTCCTTAGCTCCCCCTGAGTCCTTTAGCTTTAAATAGCTGTACCCGTGTTTCTGATACTGGAGTGCTCATGACTAATTCAGTATCTTCTTGGCAGTGAGTTCAGAAGTGTGGGAGTCCAGCTGGGTCCCCCATTCCCCTAGGAGCACCAGATACTGCTCCCACTCAACAGCTATGGGGATTTTACTCTCTGCATCCTGCACAGAATAAATACATAGGCTCTTTTGGCATAAACCCGTACTTCCACACCCCTTTTATGCTCTGAGCTTTATTTCCCCACTTGTAAAATGGGGATAAGACCCAATTTCTTACAATTGCTGAGAGAGTGAGTGTAGAAGTAATTTATTATCCTACATGTTAGTTATTTCCAATTCAAAATTTGTTTTAACACAAATTCTTCCTATCCCTGTATTTTTGACCCTTTTCAAGATGACTTTGCAACTCCTTCTATCAAAAGATGGAAGTTATTTCTTTATCCCTTGAATATAACCATGGATATGTGGCTTGCATCAATCAATGAGGAAATAGCAAATACGTTGCAAGCACTTGAATATTGGTACTTGCTCTTGTGGCTTTTGATCATTTTTTCTAAATAAATTCTTGGATTTCTTTATAAAGCTGTGCCCCACTATTTTTCTTGACAGTCTCCAGGATTCAGATCTGCCCTTGGAGTCTAGTAATGTCATCAATAGTGCCATAATCACTTATTTATGGTTCTCTTTTATTACTTCATGCATTACTGAGAAAATTACTAAAAATTGTCCATGGCTTCTGGGAACACTCAGTTCTAAGAACACTTTGCATAGAGAGTCTGAGAAAACATCCTGAACCAGTGTTGAATATATACATTAATTACATATATCAAAGTAAGTGCCATGCTTACAAATTGCTCTCAACTTACAAAGAAATTTAAAAATTATTGTTCTACTGACCTTCTCAGCAGTCCTGTGAGGCAGGATAAAGATTCTATCCCCATTTTATTTATAACGAAACTGAGGATTGAAAAGGTTACATGGTTTGCTCAAGGCTGCACAGATATTGTTTCAGTTAGTTTCTGTTTCATAACAACCATCTCAATACTTAGTATTTAAAATAACAGTCATTTACTTGCTCATGTTTCTGCTTGTTGGCAGTTTGAAATGAGATGCCTTGGGCAGTTCATTAAAGTTTTACAATGAGGTTTATGTTATTTGTTTGTTTGTTTATTTATTTATCATTTTCTCACAACAATGCTGAGAGATAAGCTGTGTCAGCTTGGGTCTTTTGGGAAGCAAATACCAAGTTGGAGGTAGGATTTTTTTGGTGGTTACACTTGTGAGTGACAAAGGGGGTAGTGATCAGAAATAAGCAGAGAGCCTGCCACTCCCCATGCAGGCCTGACATTTGTGAAAGAGGAGTGAGGAGGGAGGAGGATTAGGTAGGAAGAAACTTAGACTGGCAATGCAGCTCTGAGAAAGTCTTTGCCAGTCCCATGTGACTCTCCAGGGCAAAGATTGACTGCAGAGGAGTTGGGCAGAAATGGCCAGGCTCTAATACCCACCCTGCTCAGTTACTGGCTGGGAGCTGCCCCCTAGGAGGGGGAGTGGAGGGTGGGGAGAATGGATGGCAGATTCAGTTTACACTATGTTCACCTGAATGACTTGTAAAGATCTCTAGAGAGGTATCCACCTAAGGAGGTAGTTGAATTTATAGAATTGAAGCTCAGAAAAAGAGATGTGGGTTGAAGATGTCAAGTTGGATGTTATCCACATATAGATGGAGAATTTGTTAGAAGGCTTTTGATGGTGTATTACTCATGGTTCTTCAGAGAAATAGAACCTACAGGGTGTGTGTGTGTGTGTGTGTGTGTGTGTGTGTGTATTAAGAGATTTATTATAGGAATTGGCTAAAGCAACCATGGGTATTTGTAAGTCCAAATGCTGTAGGGCAGGCTGCATGTTGGAAACTCAATGATGACGTTGAATTCCCCAGGAGAACCTGGCTGGCTGAAGTAGACACAGAAATTCTTCTTTCTGATTGCTGAAATCCTCAAGTCTCCCTTTAAAGCCTTCAATTGTTTGGATTAGAAGACTCCTCTCATTGTTAAAGGCAATCTTCTTTGTTGATTGCAGGTGTAATCAACCATAGATGCAATCAACTGACTAATAAATTAAATCTATTTGTAGAATGCCCTCACAGTAACAATCAGGCCAGTGCCTACTTGACTGAACAACTGGAGAACATAGCGTAGGCAAGCTGACACATGAAATTAACCATCAGAGATGGTAATTGTTAGAAAGCTCAATTCAAACTAACTTAAAACAAAACAACGAAAATGTGGGGGGTTGAATTTTATTGCCAATATCACTGCAAGTGCTAGAATAATCTTGCTTCAAGCATAGCTGGATCCAGGGTTTCCAATGATGTAAAGTGGGTTTTATCTTGTGCTCCATCACTTTCCCTTCTTCCCTTGTTATATTGACTTTATTCCAGGTGGTGGTATCATGACCTCACTCAATCACTCATTCATGGAATTTTATCAGATAATCCAAAGTCAGAAGACATAATTTCAGGACCTATGCTCGGCAAGCCTAGGACATCTCCAAGCAGCAATCTGGATGCTGCTGTACTCATCTGTTCTGGAGACGTCCAGAAGATCTGGAGGGTTTTGAAAGTATTCTGATCCATTTAATGGGAAGACTGGCCACATTCAAGTTAGACTTTTTCTGGAGCCAGTGAGCTCTAGGTTTACTGTGGGCAAGACTGGGGCACCCCCAAACTGTCTTCTGGTGCTGGGATTACAAGAGTTCCCACAAAAGAGAAGAAAGACAGAGTATGAGTTTTAATACCACCCCGGGTTGTCTTGGGCCCCTTTATGCCCCTCAGCTGGGCACCCTGATCTTGCCTCCTGAAACACTGGGTTGGTGAGATGGTAAAGGGAAAGAGTACAGCATAAGAGGAAGGGAAGGCCAAGCATAACACTCGAGGACACCCACATTTAAGAGGGCAGCAAAGAAAGAAATAACAGCAAAAGTAAATGAGAGAAGACAGCAAGTTTGGAGGAAAACCAGGAGAAAACCACCCCGTTTATTCTTCTTCAACTAAAAGGCCAGCATTATCAGACATTCTCTCTAACTCTTATTTTAATGGTCTTGGTATATAGTGAGTGCTTAATTAAATGGTGGCCATTACTTGATATCTAGATACACAAACTTCTTAGAATGTGTTTTTCTATCCCTATCACTAGCATTTACCTTCATCTTGAAGCTTTGATTGAAGTGAGACCATATAGAAATAAGCAAATAAAATATTTAACATGTCAAATGGGAGCTATAGAGAAAAATAAAGCATGGAATGTGGATAACGAAAATGGAGGACGAAAATTGCAATTTAAAATAAGAAGGGAGGCAAAGCATGTTTTCAGTGCATAGTTTTCCTGGTACTTGCAGGTGAGGGCATCCTGAAGTCTATAGAGGTTGCCTAATAAGGCTTGGTTGTGGTCTTTGGAGAGCTTGCAGTTGATGGGCATATAGTTGGATAACCAGATGACGGTACTAGATACGTGAGCACTACCATAAGAGAATGCATGGGCTGCTAGAGAAGCACAGTGGCATGACAAGCAGGTGGTGAGACTGGCCAGATTCAGGAATGCATTGGGTGCTCTGATTCTTTGCCTCCTTTAATGCTCTGGTTCAAGCCAAGAGGAGACAAAAGATCCTCCCTTATATTTCCATAACACAACTATTCCAAGACTGGACTTTTTAAATAAGATTTTACTTATTAGTTATTGGATCATAGGGAAATGAACACAGGGGACCACTAAGTCTAGGATCTGTCTTGTCCAATATAGTAGCTACTGCTCACACGTAACTATTTAAATTTATTACAATTACATAAAATTAAAAGTTTACTTCCTTAGTCATATTGGCCACATTTCAAGTGCTGGTAGTTACTGTCTTGGACAGTACAGATAGAGAACATTTTCATTCTTGCAGAAAGTTGTATTGGCTATTGCTGATCTGGGTAATATGGCTGAGAGTTGCGCTACTCAAACTTTAATGTGCTTTTGAATCACCTGGGGATCTTGTTAAGAAGCAGATTTTGATTCATTGGGTCTGGAGGTGGTGTCTGAGATTCTGCATCTCTAATAAGCTCCCTGGTGGTATTGACGCTGCTGGTGCACCAACCACATTTTAACAGCAAGGACTTCAATGTTGCAATATGCACTCCAGTGCTTATAGGATTAGAGGGTGCACAGAGAACTTCTATATTAACTCCTTCCTCGTCCACACTTGGTCTTATTTCTCCCATCAAGGTGAGAAAAACTATAGTATATTAACCCCATTGTCTCTTACTAGAGGTTCATAGCTTATGGACAAATGCATGAGCTAAAGAAGCAGAGTGTCTATGCTAAAATTCCTGGTTTTGGACTTTGCTAGCCAGGGGCATGTGAGCAAATCACTTAACTCCTCTGGGGAAAATTCTATCTTAGAAGAATATTGTCTGAAACTCAGTAATTGCTCAACAAATTTTAGCTATTGCATTTATTCATCAAATAGGTTTGTTTGCAAAGCACATTTTCTCATATACCTGCTCTATACTAGGGACTATGGAATGTAGATATGATCGAGATGCAGTTCCTGACCTTGAAGTTCTCCCAGATAAAATTCCAGATGTCTGGCCTTGGCACAGATCTTTGGGAGTGAGCAATTGTATATTTTGTTCAGCAAATTGTAAAAAGTTGTTGTCTCCGTATTAGATGGCACTTTCCTATGCAAATCTATGCTTCCCTGTTAACTTGCTTTTCAGTATTTCTTTTGCCCTACAGATATGCACTGGACCCAGTCTGTGCTCAGTGTCACATTCAAGGAAAGGCAGTTCAGCACCAAAGTTACTAAAAGCAAATTTATGTTTTTACTTTCTTCTCTCAAAGAGCATCACAGAAGATGCAATTTATAACTCAAAGCAGTGCTTCTAAAATCTTTTTTCTCTATTCCTCTCAATTCTCATTCTTATCTTCCTACCAAAACTTACCTGCACTCGAACGCTTGACTCTTTTATCCCTTTTTCTCCCAATATCCCCCTCATAGGGTAGTTCCAAACCTTGCCTCTCTCATCTACACACCCTGTCATGCATAAGCTGTTTCCTATTACTTCCTCTTCCTCTAGTCCTGACATCCACAGTCTCCACTCACTTTCTGAAAGCCTGGGCTCCTGACCCTTTCCATATCTTGCAGCCTCCTAGAAGAGGATATGTGGCTGCAGCTCTCACAGCTTTTGGGTTTCTGTCCATTACCCAAATAACAAAGGTGAGTTCAGAAACTTACCCTGAAAGCAAAACTCCTTCCCCCATGGAAAGTTCCCCACCGTCTGTTGTATATGCCCTACATAATTCCTGGGACTGTGAACATGATGGATTTTACTCCTGTGATTAGATCATGTTATAATGACATTGAATTTAAGAAAGGAAGATCATTCAAGGTGAGCTTGACCTAGTCAGGTGAGCGCTCTTCAAGCAGAGAGTTTTCTCTAGCTGGTCACGGAGGAAGAAGATGGAGAGATGCCTTCCTCCCATCATTAACCATGTTGTGAACTGGCACAGGGCCACATGGTAAGGAAGGTGGGTTCCTGCTAGCAGCTGATAGCAGCCCTTGGCAAGGAAAGGGGAACCTCAGTCCTACAAATGCAAGGAACTGAATTCAGCATATGACTGGAAGAGTTTGGAAGAGGATTCTTTCCCAGGGCATCCAAAAAGTAACACAGCCTGGCTGACATTGTGATTTAAGCAGAGAACCCAGCCATACCATTCTTGGACATCAGACCTATAGAACTGTGAGCAGATAAATGGGTCTGTTTCAAAATGCAAAGTTTGCAGTGATTTGCTACCTAGCACTAGAAAACTAATATAGAGGGAGATTCCGGACAGATAGGATGTGAAAGCTCACACACGAATAATTTTTGTTTCTGTTGTAGATTAAAAACAATACTCCTGGTCACACAAAGCAAATGCTAGGGGCTAAATAGGAGTCACCGATAGTAGGTTCTGATGGAGGCCAATAGAAGAGTCCCTGAGGTCTGGGACAATAAGCAATTCTCCATGGGAGAGATGGAAATAGGTGCTGATGATGGTAGGATCTGGTAGTTGGTGAGAACAGGGGAAGCCTTCAGATAAGGGGGTGATTTAAGCAGAAGTATGTGAGCAAGATGTATTATAGGAAGAGTGAGGAGGCTGCTGTGGACCCAGCCAGTCTTCCCCTTCTGCTTTGCAGCAGCCATGCCAAGGATGTCCTGAACATGCGGTGCTCTTTCACATCTCCAGACATTTGCATGTGCCATGCCTTCTACCTGTAACTCTCTTTCCCCCTTGCCCACTTGTCCTTTAGGATCCAGTCCAGGGCTTACCCCTGCACCACAACCCCCTACTACCCAATCTCTGAAAGGTCAAACCCAAACCAAAGGTTTCATAGCGGGTAAGTGGAAGCTGGAACTATAACCGTTTTGCTTTCTGATATTCCATATTCATTAAAGAAAGGAAAAACACTCTTTACTAGGTCAATAATCAACCTCAAATTCATCCTTTTGCCTAGTTCTCATTAACGAATGGCAGGTTTTCTTAAAGTGGGGAACACCCATAATTTAGCCATACTGGCAGCGCCTGATTCTGTAGGAGCCCTTTGCTGTGGGTTTCTAAAGCAGGCGGGGCTGGGAGACGCTCCCTGGGCCCCTAAGCAGACAGCAGAGTCCCAGGCTCTTCCCACGGGATCCTTGATCTATTCTCATTTCCATCTCTAGAAATGTGGGGCTAAAATAAGCCCAGAGGCTGAGGAAGGGGTGAGTCAGAGCCCTTAGAGCTGAGCAATCACTGCAAGACCGCTCCTTGTAAAACATCTCTGTTGAGCCTGAGTTGTTTATACAAAGAGCTGTAAGTCTGAAAAATGAGCTCACCCAAGACAGGTTGGGAGCAAGCTCCCCTTCCTGGAGATGGGACAATGCTTAACAGCGAACTTTCTGTGTTAACATAAAAGGAGGGGCCAACGTCCTCTGAGCAGGGAAAGCCTGGTGACAAAGGAGGAGGGACTAGAAGCCAGGTGATTTGAGGCTTAGTCCAGGCTTCCCTGATTACCAGCTGTCATATTAGGTAAGACAACCCCTTTGGATCTCCCTTTTTCTAGCTGCACAATGAAAATGTAAGCCAAGATGATTTCCAAGTTTCTCTCTGGACCTGGCATACTTTCAGCTTATCTGATCGATGCCCCAAGTGCCAGGTCTCCAAGTTCACTCTCCCTGGTCTGATGTGGCTTGTAGAAGCCATTGCTCAATTGATACAGGTTCAGTAGGCACTCTCTGATTGGGCTCCTCCTCTGTGTCAGGCAGGGGGGAAACTGCTGGGGATACACAAGTGAAAGAGACAGGGTCCCTTTGGAACTTGCTGCCCAGCAGGATGAATGCATGAATGGGAGGGATGGACAACAAAAAGATGACTGGTCATGCGAGCCCTGAATGAATGGTAAAGGCAAGTAGCTCAGAATGTGGAATAGTCCACAACCACCCAGTAGTCAGGAGGCCACCCAGTGGAAGTGGGCTTCAGCTGGGAATTCAGTTCTGATACTAGATTTTTCCCCCAGTCAACAGTTTTGTAGAGAAAGAGGTCAGTATGAAATGATCAGAGAAATCAGAATCCATTTTCTTCAGATGATCTAGCATTTTAATATCTATGTAGTTTTCCCCAGATAGCAAGAGCAATTCAAGATTGGCAATCATCCCAGAGTCTTCCCACAACTGAGAAAAGATTTATGCACATACAGGCATGGGGTCTACTCAACTGAGCAAACTTCTAAACCAAGAATAAAAGACTGAATAATTCCCCAGAGTTAATTTTATATTCCTATTATGCTTATCATCTCTTAGATTTACTATAATCAACACTGCCAAAATGTCTTCCAATCATTTAAAAATATTCACTTATGATATTTGTGGTTTAAATCACATTTTAAAACAAATATTAATATTTAATTACATATTTAGGATTTTAAAATATCTTGAAGCTTCATTTAATTTTATGATTTTCTCAATCATGAGTTTTTTGCCTTCAATTTTTTGTTTTGAAGTTTTAAAAGTAAAATAAAATTTGAGATAATATTGTACATACAGAAAACTGAATAAAACATACATCTATATATATTTATGTTTATATTATATATGTTTTATATATATACAGTTTGAAGACTAATTATAAAGCCAACACTGTGTAATCAGGTTATATCATCCTATAACTCCCCCTCCCCTTTTCATCTAAGCTTGTCTAAATTGCTTGTTGGTCATTTGTAACCATAGCTGTAATTCAGCACCTGAAGTACCTTGGGTGATACCTAGTACATAGTTGGTGCTCAACAGGTACTCATCCTAATTGTTATCCACTGATTCATTCAACAAACCTCCACTGAGTTTGTATTATGTGCCAGCTCTGAATCAAGCGCTGGAGAAAGAAAGATGATTGGACATGGTGTCCCATTCCTGATGTCCTCTCAAAACCATAAGGGAGCTGGGACTGTAGACAGATGAAACTAAAATCTACTACAGCTGATTCTAAGGGAGAGCATTGCTGAGTGATTCTGGGAAATAGAGGAAGAAGCGATTCATCCTGAAGAAAGAAGAGGAGTTTGCCAGTCAACTGGTGAGAGGAGAGTCAGTTTTCCCACCACAGTGACCAGTGTGAGCTGAGGCAGGGTGGCCTGGGCACCAGGCTGTGCTCCAGTGCACAGTGGGGAGAGGAGGATGAGAAGAGGGAGGGGAGGATTGGACTTTTCCTTAGGGGACAAGGGAACCACCAGAGTCATGCAATTGCATCAGATTTGCCCCAGAAAAAGATTGCTCTCACAGTGTGGTTGAAGTTAGGGTTTATTTAGAAGTATTTTTCATCATCACACATGACAAATAATAATTGTTAATATTTCTAGAGCCTGCTGAGAACACTGTACTATGCTATTTAATCACCATAAAAATCCCCTGAGGTATATGCTGTCATTACTGGGAGGTAGTAGGATTTAATTATTATGAATGCATGCTCTTAAGCTGTACTATTTTTGTTAAAGTCCCAAATCTGTACTTACAAAATATGTGTTCTCAGGAAATTAACCTTTACAAGCCTCACATTTCTTATTTTTCTAATGGGGTAATAAAAGTGCCAGAATAATGGGGTTAGTTGTGTAAGTATTAAAGGAGATTCTACCTGCACAGTGTTTTAGAATAATGCCTGTCCTGACACAGGGAGCTTAATAAGTTTTACCTCATATTGACCCATTTCATTGAGGAGGAAGCTGAGGCTTGGAGAGGGGAGGTCACCTTTCCAAGTTCACACAGCCAGTAAGCTGCAAACTCTGGATTCAAACTCAGGAAGTCTAACACAGAGCCCAAGCTCTTCACCATCGGACCAGCCAAGTATTGGTTGCTCAAGTGTGGGTTTTTCTCTGGTAAAGTTTTGATCAGCTTAACTCTGTTGCAAGGACCTTCTTAAGTCATCTTCCCCAAAAATCCAGGCAGAGGGGGATGAAGGAATGTTAATCTATTTGGTTGTTGCCACCTTCAGGAACCCAAGTAATTAGAGTTCATCAAACATTTATTCATGCATTGAGACCTTACTAAGTGTCAAGCATAGAGCTTTGTCATTTCTCATAATTATTCTCCACATAAAATTTGTCTTACTATTTCCATTCCGTAGGTGGGGAAACGGATGCTGAAGGAGTTGAGTAACTTGCCCAGGAGCACACGATTACTGCTGACTCCTCAACATCCACAGCAGCTGCCTGATTAGCCTGAGACGATCATGGAAATCATACCCCAGTCTCCAGGGGGAGAACTCAGGCCGAAGCCAATCAGTGCAGAGCATTCTCCTGGCCATGAAACCCAATTTGAACCAAAGATGTGCAGGGGGAAATTTGCTGGGACTGCTGCAAAATTTTCCTTCCACTTTAGAGAGAATCTTATCTTCTGACAGTGTGTGTGGATTTGAGGTCTGGTGGTACCTGCGGATGACACTGGTGCAGGGGGAGGGTGTGCCCAGAAAGCATCATGGGAAACACTGGACTAGCCAGGCCTGAAGTTCCACGCTATGTGGGCCAATGGATGTCCTCATTAATGCAACTAGCCTGAGTAGGGATATCTGCACAGCCAGCAAAGAACGCAGCTGGGCTGCCAGTCGAAACCGGGGCAACTCCCCAATCCCTGCTTTCCTACAGTGCCCAGCAGCAGACATGGTTTTTCTACTCAAGCTGTTTACAATCTGGCAGGAAGCTTTTGGCATTCTGCTATAGTGACAGATTTGGTCATCCATCACAATGCCAAAGAGACGGTGGGTTGAGTCATTGTTTATCTGTTCTTCCATAATAAATATGTATGCTTAGATTAAAAAAAAAAAAAAGGCACACAAAGGGGAAAATTCCATGTGAGGCGGAGGTAAACAAAAAGGCTTGGCTAAAAAAGATACTGGGATACATACAGCTTCAAACCACCAGACACACTTAGTGAAACATCTATTGACGGATTTTTTTTTTTTTTTTTTTTTTTTTGCCCTCTTTTCTTATTTTGGAGCCAGTAGTTTTGTGTTTGAGATCCCAAACATTTCCATAGGCCCTGGGAAAGCTTGCAGGCCCCAGATGCTGTTCCCATGGAACCTAATAGATGAAACAGTCCTAGCGGATGAGGACAGTTGCCCTTCTATGGGACTGATAGTTTATCTCGTTTGTCAGCGTTTTGCTCAGTGCATATAGTGAACACACAGTAATTGCATGTGGATTGACACTGCAGCAGTAGGACAGGAGGCTGGAGACAGAGCTAGATTTACCTTTCAATCAGGTAGAGTAGTTTAGTCCAAAAGTTGTGAGCAAAAGGAAGGCCACCCAACACAGGAATCACAGGCTTTTTCTTACTTCTGTTTTTCTAGATACAAGGCAGTTGGCAAAACCAAGACCAAAGCCAAAAGCAAAAAACTTTCTATGTGCGCTAGTCCTTTTTACATATAGAGATCTGAAGGAAATCACAAACAATCGTGTGAGGCAGGTACCGTTTTTATTATATTTTACAGAAGAGGAAACTGAAGGTGAACAGGTGAAAATATATGGGCAAAGGCACATGGCAGAGCAGGAACTCAAAGCATTTCAGTCAGATACCAAAGACCTTCCTGACTTAGAGAGTTCCAGGGGACGGGGTGAGGGCTGAGCACATCAGGGGTGAGGAGAGGTGGCGAGGGCCCTCTGAAGCAGACTTCTGGAACCTTGGCTTCTCAGGACCCCTGCATCCTTGGATTTCCTTTTTGCTCTTCTGCAAATGTTCCTTCTGAGCCTCTGAGCCCCATGGTTGCTAAGAATGGATCACCTGGCTGGGCTTTGCCAAGAACATTAATAAAGCAGCGCCTGTGATTATAGCCACACAGAGATGAGGGAAACACCCTTATTCAGAGGCAGAAACTCACTCTCCAGCTGGAGCCCAACTCCCGACCTTTCTACTCCCAAAGCCATAGACTACTTTCTTATTTTCCCCACTTATAACTTCAGCCTCATAAACAATCCCTCCCTCCCTCCCTCCAACCACATTTACCTGCTGTTGTTTATAGCCTCGAAAAAAGTCATGGCAACAAAGCTCAGAGGAAAGTTCCCAGCATCTGGAATCATGCAGATGTGCTTTTGCTTCCCAGCTCTGCTACTTAATAGAACTCTGTGATTTTGAACCGGTTGATTAAGGTCAACTTTCTCATCTTTAGAGGGTTGGGGATAGATTAAATGACACAACAAAATCCCTACAAATGCATTTAGTCGTATGAGAATGCATGTGCTTTTGGAGGAAGTATGAGGCAGAGAACAAGAGAGATGCTTTTATTTTCTCCTAGGGATGAGAGTAGAAGGTAGAGAAGAGTGTTCCATCCGAGGGAACTGAAAGCGCATGGTCTAGGGACAAGTGGAGTCCAATAGAGCTGGACCATAGACTATAAGGAGGGGGTTTGAGAGGTGAAATCAGGATGTAGAGTTTAGGGTAATTCAGATAACACAAACCCATATAAGGGCTTAGCACACTATATAAGAGAATTGAGGAGCCACTGAAGGGTTTTAAGCAAGAGAATAACATGACTTATTTATGTTTCTAAAACTTCACTTTGGCTATGGTAAAGAACGGATTGCACAGGGTCAAGGCTGGAGACAGGCAACCCAGGTAGGAGGCTGGTGATCTAGTCCAGGTTATGGAGTGGCAGCCTTGAATAGGGTGATGGATGTGGGTGCAGAGAAAAGAAGACTGTGACACTTGCTATTTGTATGACTTTGGGCAAGTTACTTAACCTCTCTAAGCCTCCTTAGTAGCTTTTTTTTCCCCAACTGTTTATGGAGGATGGTAACAGTATGAACATTCTAGAGTTGTTAGTGGACTAGATGAGATCTTGTATGTACAGTATGTAGCATAGCATGTACCAGATAATGAACACTAGCAAGATGACATTGATTGTTATCACCAATAGTAGTGGAAGTGGTCGTACTTAACATATTACAGGATGCACTCAAGGAATGCTGCTTGATTGAATGAAATGAATGGACAGTGACTATAAGAAAAGACAATTATCCAAAATGAAATCCTGGCAAAAGGAACAAATAGTCCTGGTGAGGAAGAAAGTAGAGAGGTGGTAAGGCTTGGTGCCTAAAAAGTCAACATGTCTGTCTGGTGAGTTCTGTGAGTTGGGCACAAAGAGGATGTGTTCAAAGATAGAGAGGTGGGGACCCTTTGGCAGGCTGGACCCCTTTGGGAAAGAGTCAGGAAACAAAAGTGTGCAAGCTGCCCAGATTTGTGGGATGGCTATTTTTAGTTTGGGACAAGAGTCCCTCAGAACAAAAATAACCCTTTACCTGAGTCCTCTACTTCTATCTTCCCTGCCAGGAAAATTAATCATCAAGTCAGGAAAGCAAGCACTAAATTAGTGGAGGAAATCAAAATCTAAGACAGACGTAGAGACAAGACTGTGCCTTGCTCTGTTAGATACATTCAAGTCTCATTGCTCAGACAATTGGCATGTGAGGACTTTTTTCAAAATGGGAATGTTTTTATTGTTTTTTTTTCTGATTTTAAAGGATTGTATGTTCATTGTCAAACTCTCAAACTATAAATAAAGAAGTATTTTGTGGAATAACTATATGTCAGGAATTCAGGATAGACTTTCATATGTATTTATATCATTTAATTGCCACCCAAAGCTATTGTGTAAGTAGTAGTATTATTTCCCTTTTACAATTCCTGGCAAGGCCAGGAGTGACTTGCAAGAATCATACAGCTGGTTCTATGACTTTGGGCAGGTTGTTTAATTTCTCATAGCCTCGGGTTTTTGTGGTTATTTATGGAGGATGATAATCTAGGTGGCCTGGCTGACCTGGGCTTCAAAGCTTGGCTATAGACTCTCAGACATTGGAGCCATATTCTGGTTCAAAACCTGGTTTTACAACTTACTAACTTAAAGTGTTTGGGCAAGTTACATAATCATGTGCCTCAGTTCTTTTGAAAAAATGAGAACATTAATAGTACCTGTGGGTTTTGGTGAGTATTAAATTAGCTAATACATGTCAAGAACCCAGAACAGTGTCTGGTATGTAGTGAATATTAACTGATATTAAAATTATTGGTAGTAGACGTGTTAACTATCTTGTTTCGTTAAAACAATATCACTTATCCTGGCAAGATTCATTTGAGGGAACAGAATGACTTTTCAAAAGCAGACAGATCTAGTCCAAGGATTAAAAGATCTAATACATGTAAAGTACTCATAACAGTGCCTGGAAAATAGTAAGTGCTTATGTCCCAAGTTAGCTATTGTTATCTATAATTCCAGGTCATAGGCTCTTAACTGCTGTTTTCTACCTTTTCACACTACATTATTGTGCCTAAAATGTCATCATCCAGAGTTAGAGAATGTTAATAGTTTTGTTTGTATCCTTCCATACTTTTGAAACAACTACATAAACTTGTTTCTGTGTTATTTTCATTTTTAAATAAGTGTTAAACATAGTGGATGTGAATTCTGACTTTGACACATAGTAGCTGTGTGAATTTAGGAAGGTTAATTAACTTGCCTAACCTCAGTGTCTTTATCTGCAAAATGGGACTAAAAATACCTGTCTCGTAGAGTACTAATGAGGACAAAATTCAATATTCTAAGGCACTCACAACAGAACCTTGAAGTAAGGGATTTAATATAGGGAATTAGATGCTTATAAAACTACAGTAAGGGCCAGAGGAAACAAATAAAAAAAAAAATCATCTAGTTTTCAGTTATCCTGCTAGCTCTCAAGAAATTGGGAAGGCAAAGGGCTTCAGAAAACCATTGGCAATGATTAAGATATCTTCAGTCCCGTGGTGGATGATTCATAGAAAAATGCCTAAAGGCTATTCAAAATCTCACATTTGCTGAAGCCCACATATCTTCTTGCTGTCTCCAAAGGAGTAGTGATTATCTATCAATCATCTAGCTATCTATATGTCTATCTATCTATCTTCATCCATCTATCCATTCGTCCATCTATTGATCCATCTATCTATCTCTGGTCTTCCAAAACTTATGCAAATTCTCACATTGGCAGACTCTAGTAGCCAGAGGCTCTGGGATATGCAGTTCCCACGCACAGCCTTCTGACCTCTATGATAAAGGCAATAACGTAGAAGGGAGGTGTCGGGATTTCCTGGGGCCACTGTAACAAAGTATCAAAATGGGGTGGCTTAACACACAGACATTTATTGTCTCAGTTCTGGAGGCTGGAAGTCCAGACCAAGGTATCAGCAGGGCCAGGCTTCCTCTGAACTCTGTAGGGTTCTGGAGCTACCTGCTGTCAATCCACGGCCTTCTGTGGCATAACACAACTTCTGCCCAGGCCTGGCTATTTTTCTCTCTCTGTCTGTCTCCTACTACTTGTGTCCAGAATTTCCTCTCTTTATAAGGGCACTGGTCATGTTGAATTAGGACCCACCCTAATCTAATTTGACCTCATCTTAACTAATAACATCTTCAAAGATCCTATTGCCAAATAGGGTCATTTTCACAAGACCGAGAGTTAGGACTCAAGCTTATCTTTTGGAGGGTGCAATTCGATTGATACTGGGAGCAATGGCATTGAGTTCCCAATGAGTAACCTGGCACAGGTCCTCAGGATGAAGGGTGTTGGACAGAAAACACATACACTACTTTTGGTCATAGATATTGTAAATATTCCTAGGTTATCCTTTTTTTAACATTTAACAGTGTGAAGAGAGGTTAATTTGCTTGAACAACTTTGAGGATCTTTGAGGTGTTGAGAAAACTGGGGCAGGTTACAGGAAAATATTTCCATTTTCCAATAGAAGAGGAAAACGGAAGTCATCAACTAGAGGCTGGTGACCTAAATGGGAATTCTGGGAGAGTTTCTAGATGAAAATACCAAGAAGAGGTACATGAGGACTTTGGAAATAAATGATTGTTGCAAAGAGGCACCAGAAGTTTACTGAGAACATATCATGACAAACTTACTATTTGTTTGTTTATAAATGGATGACTGAGGGGATTGCTGAAAAAACACGAGACATAGATTTCAGTGTGGCATTGACAAAATCTCATTATGTTTTTTGTGAAAAAACATGACAAAATATTTATGTCATTACTGCTATGATCATTATAACTTCATGTCTGTGTCCTGAGGATGCTGACTAATGAAATGCTGTCAGCCTGGAAAAATGGTCTCTGTTAAGGAGTTCTGGCTTTGGTCTTGTCTGGTTCATATTTTTATTAATGTTTCTTATGAAAGCTTTGATGGCTCTCTAATCAAATCTGAGGATGCACTGAGGCTAATAGGAAGAACAAATTGATTGAATAATAGAATCAGGACTCACAAAACTATCAATAGCCTGGCATGAAGGGCAAAAAGGAAAAGTTGAATTGTTATAGAAATAAATCTAAAACATTGTCTCCAGAGCTCCACACACTCCAGCTAGAGGAAATGGGAGCAATCACTCAATAGCAGACTCTTTAAAAATAAAATAAGGCCTTGCCTTTATGTAAGCAACCTGAGACTGTTGTATCATTTTGAGCTATGAAAATAATGAAATGATACTTTGAGTGTATTTCTAGAAGAGAATGAATGCCAGACATGTAGTATATGCTCGATTAATACAGTTTAAGTGAATGCATGATTTAATGTTTTGCCTGAAACAGTATGTTGAGTTATTCAATCATGCATATATTCAACAAATGTCTCTTGAGAACCAGAGTCAGACTTTGGTTTAGGGGCTGGGCACACATCAGTGAACAAAATCTCCGCCATAGGGAACAGAAATATTTATTGATCATCCAATATGTACCAGGCAGTAGGTAGAGGCTAAAAGAAGAACATAGCTCCTGCCTTTGAATTCTTGTTAAAGAAACAAATATGAATATTTAGTCACCACCCAGAATGTTACATGCCATTATAGCTCTAAGAAAGGGAGTGATTCGGAGAAGGGCGCAATTAACTCATTATGGAGGGGGGTTCTGGGGAAGAGTCTCAGGAGATGGGACATAGGCAATTTTGTTCTGTGATGAGTAGATACTAGGGGTTTGTTCATTCTTGCTCCTAACCTTTAAGAGCATGTCCTGAGTAAGGCAACTAGAATTACGGGTAAACCTAAAACCTCTAACATATAAGGTAATAGCGAAGGAGGTTGGGTTTTTTAAAACATGGAAATAAGAAACCTAGGGGCAGAGCTGGCTTAATAGGTATGAGATATGTGAAGTGCTGTTGTATAAAACAAAGAAGGGTTGAATATAGTGTGTGGCTGCAAATGATGGCTTAGAATATAGTTGGAAGTTTCAGGACAGAAGACTTGGGGCCATAGAAGGCATATCTTTCAGCCAGTCACAGCAGTTCATATCCACAGGAAGGATATATTTGTGAAGTAGGGCTTTACTGTCATTTGAGATATTCAAGCAGCAGCTGTTTCATTTCAACATGTGATGAAGATTCAGCCACTGATTTGTGTTTTGGATTGGATGACCTCTCATGTCACTTTTAGCCATGAACTGTCATATGTTACATCAAAAAAATTTTTAATCACACCTTTCTATTTTATTTTATGTTTGCAAAATATTGCTTACCTAGCTAGATTATGACTTCCCGAGAGTCTGAGAAGAGGGCAGGTGGTATATTGGAAAAATCATGAACTAATCTGTTCCAGTACCAAAAATCCGTGTTCCTTTTAAGCAGGGCAATTCACCTTCTCTGAGACTCAGTTTCCACATCTATAAAATGAGTGTAATCATTCTGTAGGATTGCTCTGAGGATGAGCAATAATGTGTGTGTAAAGCACCTGTAGCAGAGTAACATGGGAAAGCTATGTACATTTTATTAAATAGTAGTTATATGTATTCTATTTTTGAATACTGTTACCACTATTGTCATTGTGGATCAGTTGGCTGATACTTGTTGAAGGGGAAATTCTCATTGAGATACTGCAGCCCAACAAGTCAGAGAATCAATGATAACCGATTCTTCTCTCAAAGAAAGGGGATTTTGCTCTGTATTCTCTCCTTTTGTAACTCCCTCTGCTCCCACTTTGCCTTATTCCTTCCCTGACTCTTCAGTGTCCTTCTCTTTAGATCCTCAATCTGTTTGTGTTTAGATAAATAGATTCTGAGCACCCTCTAGAGACAAAAAAAGAGATTTGTTCTACTTGAAAGAAGATAGCTTTTTCATGTCATGTAGTTGCTGATGCAAATGAAATGTGCCAGGAGCAAGTGAGATGTGGGAGGAGAAAACGAGCAATGGAGGATCCAGCTTTTCTTAGCCCAACCCTCTCTACTACTGCTCCTGTCTGGCTACTTTCTCTTACATATCCAATCTCCAGGTGGACCGGAAGACAATGAGCAGGATTCAGAAAAAGGGTTCCACTCTATTCCTGGGCATAAGAGGCCAGCTGAAAGTGTGTTCCAATGGGAAATAGCTGAATCTCTAGTGAATTCTGAACAGACCAAAGTCTCAGGACTAGGATTAAATTCACTAAATATGGTGCCTGAGCTACTTTGGCAGAACATCCAGAAGATTTCCTGTATAATCATCAAAAAAAGGGAGGAAAGAACTTACCTAAGCCCAGTGAACCATATAAAGCAGTTCAACTATAAAATGTGTCTTCAAATATTTCATCTCTTTCATATTCAACTCATTTAAAGTTCCACATCATTCCTCACCCTAAATAAACTGAAAGAGGAGAAGAGAGTGAGAGGTAAGAGAAGGGACTTGATGGTTAATAACAAAGAGCGTATGGTAGGAGGGGCAAGATGGCGGCATAGAGAGGAGTGGAAGCTAAGTAGTCCCCCTGGAACAACTACAAAAAACAGAAACAACTAGTAAATAATCCAGAATAACTGTGGGGGGACAAACGAGACCATCCACTCATCATACACCAACCTGAATTGGGAGGAATGCCCGAGAAACAGCATAAAATCTGTAAGTAAAACCTGCGGATCCAAGTCGTGAGCCCCCTTCCCCATAGCCCAAGCTGCAAAGCCTCGTGGTGCCAGAGAGAAGCTCTCTCCCAGCAAGCGAATACAGCTGAGCTGAGCTCCAACTGGGGTTTTAAGTAGCGAGTGTGAACTGCTCACTACAGGTACGTATCCCCAAAAAACAGACAGAGGCTTTGGGTGATGACTGACCTGGGAGAGCCGGAGGGTCACCTTGGACTGGGTCTGAAGGGGACTATCTGTTTCTTTTTTGGCTCAGTGGAGAAAGCCCCAGTCATTTTCAGTTTCCAGGGCTGTGAAGCGGAGAAGGATGGAGACAGCACAAGCAGAGAGCGAGACTATTGAAATGCTAATGACCTTCACCTGGGGGGTCTATCTTCTCTAGGAGGAAAGGGGTGGGGCCCTTCCCATTCAGAACCAGACCCCAGAGCCTGGGGGAACACGGCCATACCTCCTCACACCAGTCAAGAATTATAGGCTAACAGGCGTCACCTGCTGGGCAGAAAAGCACAGTAACCCGAGGCATCAAAGGGTGGAGCAATTTTCTAAGACACACCCACAGGGAAACCAGATACTGAATATTTCTTCCCTCTGGGACCTGAGCCTGTTCTGGTCTTGGAAAACCTGATTTGGATAACCAAGGAAACCATGCCTAGACAACAGAAAATTACAACCTACACTAAGAAAAACAAAGTTATGGCCCAGTCAAAGGAACAAACGTACACTTCAACTGAGATACAGGAATTTAAACAACTAATGCTAAATTAATTAAAAAAGTTTAGAGAAGATATTGCAAAAGAGATAGAGGCTGTAAAGGAAGCACTGGACATGTATATGGCAGAAATCAAAAGTTCAAAAAAACAACTAGTAGAATCTATGGAAATGAAAGGCACAACACAAGAGATGAAAAACACAATGGAAACATACAACAGCAGATCTCAAGAGGCAGGAGAAAACACTCAGGACCTGGAGAACAAAATACCTGAAAGCCTACACGCAAAGGAGCAGATGGAGAAAAGAATGAAAAAATATGAGCAACGTCTCCAGAAACTCAAGGATGAAACAAAGTACAATAATGTACGTATCATTGGTGTCCCAGAAGGAGGAGAGAAGGGAAAGGGGGCAGAAGCAATAACAGAGGAAATAATCAATGATAATTTCCCTTCTCTTATGAAAGACATAAAATTACAGATCCAAGAAGCGCAGCATACTCCAAACAGAAGAGATATGAATAGGCCTACACCAAGACACTTAATAATCAGATTATCAAATGTCAAAGACAAAGAGAGAATTCTGAAAGCAGCAAGAGAAAAGCGATCCATTACATACAAAGGAAGCTTAATAAGACTATGTGCGGATCTCTCAGCAGAAACCATGGAGGCAAGAAGGAAGTGGTGTGATATATTTAAGATACTGAAAGAGAAAAACCGCCAACCAAGAATCCTGTATCCAGCAAAGCTGTCCTTCAAATATGAGGGAGAGCTCAAAATATTTTCTGACAAACAGACAATGAGAGACTTTGTGAACAAGACACCTGTCCTACAGGAAATACTAAAGGGAACACTGCAGGGTGATAGAAGACAGGAGTGCGTGGTTTGGAACACAATTTGGGGAGACAATAGCACAACAATGTAAGTACACTGAACAAAGGTAACTATGAATACGGTTGAGAGAGGAAGGTGGGGAGCATGTGAGACACCACAAGAAAGGAGGAAAGATAAAGACTGGGACTGTGTAACTTGGTGAAATCTAGAGTATTCAACAATTGTGATAAAATGTACAAATATGTTCTTTTACGAGGGAGAACAAGCAAATGTCAACCTTGCAAGGTGTTGAAAATGGGGAGGCATTGGGGGAGGGATGCAATCAGCATAAACTAGAGACTGTGACTAATAGAATCATTGTATTATGCTTCCTTTAATGTAACAAAGGTGATATACCAAGGTGAATGCAGATAAGAGGGGGGGATAGGGGAGGCATGTTAGACACTTGACATTGGTGGTATTGTCTGATTCTTTATTCTACTTTGATTTAAGGTTATTTTTCCTTTTGCTGCTTCCTAGCTGTCTTTTTTTTTTCCTCTTTCTTTTGCCTCTCTACCTTCTTTGACTCTCCCTCCTGCCTTGTGGAAGAAATGTAGATGCCCTTATATAGATAGTGGTGAAGGTGGTGAACACATAAATGTATGACCTTGCAGAAAACCATCGATTATTTACTTGGGATGGAATGTATGGTGAGTGAACAAAACCATATTAAAAAAAATGGGTTGATGACAAAACCTTGAGGGCAATATACTGAGTGAAATAAGCCAGACACATTAGGACAATTATTGCAGGGTCTCACTGATAGGAACTAATTATAATATGTAAATTCATAGACATGAAATATAAGGTACCAAGATATAGGATGAGGCTTAAGAATGGGGATTGGTTGCTTAGTATGAGCAGAATGTTCAATTAGGATGAACTTAAATGTTTGGAAATGAACAGGGGTGTTGGTAGCAAGATGTGAGAATAACTAACAGTGCCGAATGGTGTGTGAATGAGGTGGAAAGGGGAAGCTCAGAGTTATATACGTCACCAGAAGGAAAGTTGGAGGTCAAAAGATGGGAATGTATAAAACTGAATCCTATGGTGGACAATGTCCATGATCAACTGTACAAATACTAGAAATCACTTCCATGAACCAGAACAAATGTATGACAATACAATTAGAAGTTAATAATAGAGGGATATATAGGGAAGAACTATATACCTATTACAAACTATATACTACAGTTAGTAGTATTTCAACATTTTTTCATAAACAGTAACAAATGTACTATATCAATACTATGAGTCAACAATTGAGGGGGGTTGGTTAGGGATAGGGGAGGATTAGAGTTTCCTTTTCTTTTCTTTTCTTTTTTTTTTTTTTCATCTTTCACTTTATTTCTTGTCTGGAGTAATGAAAAGTTTCTAAAAATTGAACAAAAATTAAGTGTGACGGATGCACAGCTGTATGAGGGTACCCAGGGGCAAGTGATTGTACACTTTGGATCTTTGGATAATTGCATGGTATCTGAACAATGTCAATAAAAATGAAAAAAAAAAAAAGAGCGTATGGTAAAACCTTCTTCAGGAATGTTACACCTTGGATGATTATCTAACTGACAAAACACAACATTTAAATCCCTTTCTGAAAGAAAATGATGAAATAAATTTCCTACAGTCAGAGTGCGATATTAGGAGATAGAATTAGAACTTCTGACAGGACCATAGTTTTTGCAGTTAGGACCGTTAGCTTTAACTCATATGTGCCTGCAATCCACATTTACTTATTAAGCAATTATAATTTGCTAGGGTCTGTGATGAGTGTGTCTTACATACATTTTCATAAGAGCTGCACACTAGTTTTGAAAAGTGGGTTATATTGTACCCAATTTATTGAAGAGAAAAACCCAGATCTGAAGTTCAACATTGGAAGGAGGCAGAGCTAGGATGTAAACTCATTGACATCACTGCATTTTAATCACTGTGATGCATTGAACATGTTCTGTATTTGGCATGTTAGGTGACTAAAAGAAGTGGATAACTCAATCAATGCTCTCAAAGAGCATATGTTATATTTATAGGACAGGATATAAATAAGTTTTAATAATCTGAGGTGTTTTCTGTAGAGGAAGAACTAATAGAAAGGGCAGGAGAGAATGCTAATGACAACATGAGAGCATGGGAGATGGACTACCTCATTTCATATCAATCCTTCTGCTGAAAATAGCTAGAAAAATCTGGGCAAAATATCAAAAAGTAATTTTTGATGACATCAGAGAGATACCACTGTAGTTGAGGACTCAAGATGTCAAGATCATAGAGAGAAAGAATCCCAAAGAGATGAGTTCAATATTTTGTACAATTTTATCCTTTAATGCACTTGCTGATTTAAATGTAGTGGCTGAAGGGCTGAGGAGATGAACAGATCTTTCCCCAGAATCAGACAGATGAAGAGACAAAAACCAGGATTTGGGGAACACAAAAGTGGGGAGTCCTGTAAACATGTCAGGCTTTTAACTGAGACCTTTAAATGTTTATACCCTAGGAGTAAAAGTGAGCAAGAAAGAAAAAAACCTTCTCAAACACTGAACCAGCTTTGAAAAAGCTCAAGAAATTTATTGGCTAAGTTTTTTTTTTTCTCTACTATAACTTCTTGCCCAAGGAAAATTGGTTCCATTCTGGTGAAGAAGAGGCACTTCCCAAATAATGGGTTCTTTGCTCAGCACGAATAATAGAAGTCACACCGAACCCAGCTGAAGAGGAAAAGATGGTTTATTATGCAGGCAGAAATCAGGGGAAACTTTCCCAAATCTGCCTTCCCCAAGTGTTTCTCCAGTTGGGTTTTATCCCCAGGTTCAGAGACAAAGATAATCATGCAACAAAAGTGATAGACAGAAGGCCCATCCATCTGGGAGATTTCAGCAGTTTCAGTTTCTCAGTGATTCTTTAATTAGCTAAACCCATTAGAGACAAAGGGAGTCAATTTTGTTATTTCCCATTTTCCCATTTTATTCAGAAGCCAGGAGGCAAGGTGCAAAATTTACATTTACATATCATGTAACAGCTTTGGAGAACTTTAGTAATTTGTTATCTCCTGTTTTCCTGTCTTTTTCAGGAGCCTGAAGACTTTACATTTACATATGTTTGCAGAATTTACATTTACAAATTGCTCCATTGTGAGAATAGGAACTTCCATTGTATCCTGTCTCTAGCTTTGAAGGCTACATTTTACAATTTCTTGCTTGCTTATGGTTTAAGATTATAATTTAAAAGTCACTGTTACACTAGAGGGTAAAAAGTTATCTAGAGCAGGATTTTTCAACTTTGGCACTACTGAAATTTTGGACCAGATAATTCTGTTATGTGGGTTATCTTGAACATCACAGGATGTTTAGCAGAATCCCTGGCATCTCCCTCAGTTGTGACAGCCAAACTGTCTCCAGATTTTTCCTGATTTCCCCTGAGGTTGCAAAAGTCACCTGTAGGTGAGATCTAGATTCTTAAATTATTTATAATTTTTTATCTAGATTCTCAAATTATTTATAATTTTATTTACAACATTTGGCATTCAAGTAAAAATAATCATACATCAAAAAGACACACATCAATTTAAAATTGTGAGAAAAAACAAACAATAGAAATACACATACAGGAAATTAAAATAGTGGAGTTAGCAGACATGGATGTCAAATAGTTCTTAATAATATGGCTAAGAAATTAAATGACATGATAGAGAATATCAGTGGAGACCTGAACTCTAATAAGGAAGCTAATGTAAGTTTTAGAATTATAAAGCAATAACTGAAGTTAATAACGCAACAGAAGGGTTTCGTAGCAACTGAAGAGATATCATTGAACCAAAGGATTTAGCACACAAAAAATATAAGGAGTGAAGCACAGAGAGGTAGAAAGAGTGTCGGAAATAAAGTGGCACCTGTAAGGGAATAAACGCTCTCTCGGTTCTGGAGGAGAAAAGAATTTATTTACGATCTTGCAAGATGGGGCGTCCAGCCAAACACGCGGAAGGCTGGCGCACCAGAGGAAGAGAATGGCGATCTTTAAATCTCCTACTCCTAATTCGCAAGTCCCTCCCCTGTTTCCCCATTGACTGGGTACTACAGAGGTTACAGCCTATCCGAGAACACTAACTAATTCATCTTTTGAGATTTTAATTCGTACAGCCAATCCCAGAGAGCCAACTAGCTCATTATTGAGATTTTGAACTGATTAGCCAATCCCCCCCCAAATTTTTATTTTTTTGCTGTGAGTTCCCGCCTCTGATACTACCTCATGTCTCTTTACATCAGGCAGATTCTCTCTTCTCTTTGTCTGGGGCTTGTTTAAACTAGTTTTGCCTCCACTTCCCTTATTCCATGCTGTCTCTATGTGAAAATGAAACTTATTCCTTTCTTACAGATTCCCTCCTCTTTCTTTTTAAACACTTTTAGTTTTCACATTTTAGATTCTCAAATTTGCTAAGGGCTTTTTCACATTCCTCATCATAGGGATCTTTCTTATTTTTGATTCTAGTAGTTTTGATGGGGTTTTGAACTAGCCTTTGAGCACACGGGATTATGTAGCACCCAGCTGTTATAAACATTTTGGCTGGAATGATAAGGAAAATTAAAATAGATGTTGCAATTCCTTTCCATTTCTCGAACCAATTTTCCAACCATTCTATGAGTGGGTTGTTAATGCTAGAATTCTTTTCTAGTTTCTGAAATAAGGCTGTTAAGCCTTGTAGGGCTTTGGTGATAGTTCCATTAGGTGCGGTATTATTGGGGATGAATGTGCGACAATTTCCCCCAACTATAGCACAGACACCTCCTTTTTCAGCTAGCATCATGTCTAGGGCCATTCTGTTTTCCCATGCCATTCAGCTAGTGGCATCTAACTGTTCTGCTATTTCTTTAATGACATTCCTGGTATAGTTGATAAATTTTAGCTGATGATTGACATTTTTATTGATGGTGACCCACCAGAATAAGGACGATTTAAATTCTGCAGCTAATTGATTTTTAGCTTTAAACTCATTAGGAACTTTCTGGGGAACCCCTATACTATCTACAAACATTTTTTTATTGAAGGAACTAGGTACACTTTGTACATTTTTCTTTTCTCCTTTGCCTTGGGTTGGTACCTTTTTATTGCTTTCAAATGCCAGGGTAAATGAGATAGCCAATTGAACCAGAGCACAGGTTCCTCCCCACCTTTCAGGTAGTGTTGGCCAGAGGATGCCCTTCCCACAGTACCACCAGAGGTCTGCTCGGGGTATAGTTAGGCTCGAGAAGTTGCCAGTACTATCCTTGTTCACATTCCACACCTGTGTACACAAAGCCATGGTACCAAGATCCTGGAGCCCTTCTTCCCATCTGGAGAGACAGGCAGAGTGGTTTCCGGGACCAAGGTGAGACGCTGGTATGGCTTTGACACTTCCCTCCTGGACTGGAGGGAAAAGGGAGGACAACGTACTACAACTTTCACCAGGAGTAGCATTTTGAAAGAGGAGTGTTATACATTTAAACTCCCTTTCATGCTTTTTCATCCCCAAGAGGAAGGGCATAATCTGAACAGTGGGTTGTTTGGTTGTACAAGCATAACAGTCACCTCTGTTTAGACTCTGGATGGTATGTTTGCCCCATTCTACCCAGGCATTTGTATTTCCATAACCTGTCTCTATTTCTGTGGTTTGCTTTAAGTCTTTGGCCTTAAGTATTCTAATGACCTTGGGGTCAATTTGAACTGGAGAGTTAAATTCCAGCCAAGTTTCCCTAAATGGTTTTTCCTCCAACCTGGGTAAGACCCATCCCTCATACTGTGTGGTCCACCAAGCAGTGTTCCAAGAATAACAGGGGTTAGGTGTCTCATAAGTTATACTCTCAAATGTTCACCCCCCAACAATCTTGCTTTCTATTTGAACAGTCTGCTTACATAAATGCTTATATTCCTCCCTCAGTTGTTGCTGATGTTTTAGATTTTTACAGCTCATTACTTGATAAACATCAAATTGTACAGTTTGAGACTTTAAGCCTTTGACTACACTTACAACCAGCTTAGCAGAACCTGTTACTCCTTGAATATAGAACATTATGATCAGCATAAGCAATTTCATCATTAAGCTATACACAGATCACAATGCAAACATAGGGTTTAATTCAGCCCTTTCTCCCTTCTAATATGTTCCTTTAACTGTTGCCTATTTAAAGTGATCCTTAGGGGATCTGAGGTAGGAGTCACTTTCCAGGATTCAGGTTGAGTTGCTGGATACTTATCGTCTGGTTCAGGCACCGGTCCCTTCACTCGTGTGTAATGAGTCCAGCCTCTTTCTGCCGTTCGGACTGCCATCTCAGTTGTCAGCAAGACCTGATAGGGTCCTTCCCAGATCGGTTGAAGTTTGGATTCTTTCCACGACCGGATCAGAACCCAGCTGCCAGGCTGATGTCGATGGGCAGCAAATTCAAGAGGCGGGGTCTGAGCCAGCAGTCCGTGGTGCCTGAGAGATGATAAAGTAGAAGACAAGGCCAGTATATAATTCTTAAGAAAAAGATCTTTTGTGTCTGGGGAGGGGAGCTCTCCAGTCCACCTGGGGAAAGGCAAACCAAAAAGCATTTCATAAGGGGAAATTCCCAGTTCTTTTCTAGGGGCAGTCCTGATTCTTAGTAGAGCTATAGGTAAGCACTTGATCCAAGGTAACTTTGTTTCCAAAACTAATTTAGAAAGATGTTTCTTTATGGTTTGATTCATTCTTTCCACTCTCCCAGAGGATGGTGGACGCCAGGGAGTGTGGAAGTCCCAAGTGACACCCAGGCTTCTCATGACATTCTGCAACACATGGGAGGTAAAGTGACTGCCATTATCAGAGTCTATATTTTCCACTAACCCATAACGGGGAATGATTTGTTCAAGGATAACTTTAGAAGTTCCCAATGCTATAGCTGAGGATAGAGGGTAGGCTTCCACCCATCCAGTGAGGTGGTCGACAATTACCAAAATATATTTTAAACGACCGATTGGTGGCATTTCAGTGTAATCAACTTGAATGCTCTGGAATGGTCTCAGGCCCGGCTCTCTTCCCCCTTGCACCTGTTTCCTTAAAACCTTTTTATTAATTTTTTGACAAATTATGCACCGCTCACAGATTTGTTTAGCAACTGTATAAAGGCCTACACATCCAAATTGTCTAAGTACTACATCACACATGGCTTGTACCCCCCAATGACTCCCCTGGTGTAGGACTGCTAATATCTCCCTCATTATTTGTTTATTTAACATTTGTCTGCCATCTGGGAGAAACCATTTCCCCTGATCATTTAAGGTTGCTCCTAACTGTTTCAACTCTTTTACTTCTTTGGCAGAGAATGTAGGGACCCCAAATTCCTTAGGGATAGAGGGTATTAGGACCATTATTTTTAAAGGGGGGTAGAGAGAGGCCTCCTTAGCCTTTTCATCAGCCAACCTATTGCCTTTTGCCTCAAAAGTAGGTCCCTTCTGGTGTCCATTTATATGTACCACTGATATTTCTCTAGGTAAGAGTAGATTGGTTAATACTCGTTTCACCAATTCCCCATTAACCAGTTCTTTTCCTTTGCTATTGATTAATCCCCTTTCTTCCAAGATCTTTCCAAACGTGTGGACTACCCCAAAGGCATACTTAGAGTCAGTGTATATTGTACCATCCTTTCCTTCTAATAATTTGAGGGCTTGATTTAGTGCATACAATTCACAAGTTTGAGCTGACCACTTATTGGGCAATCGGCTAGCTTCTTTTACTTCACAAGTTATCCCATCTACAACTGCATAGCCATTGTGCCTTTCTCCTTCTAGGACTTTGGAGGATCCATCTATGAACAGTCTTTCCCCCGAGTGCAGGGGAAGATCCCTTAGGTCAGGTCGGACTCGAGTTTGGTATTCAATAAGGTCTAAACAGTCATGCTCAGGGGTCTCTACTTGCTCAGGCCCCTTCCAGAGGAAGGAGGCCGGGTTTAGGCTATGATCTGTTGTTAAGACCAAATCATCTTTTTCCATTAGGATTGCTTCATATTTTAAGATTCGAGAATCAGTTAACCATTTCCCTGCCCTTTGAGACAGAATAGTTCTCACTTGATGAGGAGTACTAACTACTAATGCCCCTCCAAAGGTTAATTTCCTGCTTTCTTCTACTAAAAGGGCAGTTGCTGCAATGGCTTGAACACACCCAGGCCACCCCCTAGAGACTGGATCTAAAACCTTCGAAAGGAAAGCCACCGGCTTTCTTTGGCCTCCCCAGATTTGGGTTAGGACCCCCAAAGCTGTTCCCTTATCTACTGTAACAAACAGGTGAAAGGGTTTTTCGAGGGAAGGAAGTGCTAGAACAGGAGCTTGCACCAGTGCCTGCTTGAGTTCATTTAATGCCTTTATTTCCACTTCCTCCCATTCTATCTTGTCAGGCTCTTCCTCTAGTAATTTTTGGTATAGCTCTTTAGTTCAAGATGCAAAAGAATCTATCCACAATCTACAGTACCCTACCAATCCCAGGAATTTTCTTAGCTCTCTTTTTGTTTGAGGAAGAGGCAACTCTACTATGGCCTGGATTCTTTCTGGATGGATTTTTCTTTTTCCTTCACTTATGAGGTGGCCTAGGTACTTAACTTCCCTTGCTACAAATTGCAGTTTAGTTTTAGATACCCTTAATCCTTGTTCCCCTAAAAAGTTCAGTAGATTTTTCGTAGCTTGAGCCACCACTTGCCTTTCTTTACCTGATATTAATAGATCATCTACATATTGCAGAAGGGTGATTTCAGGTGGGACTGGAAATTTTTCCAGTACCCTCTCTAACTCTTGCCCAAAGAGATTGGGGGATTCCATGAAACCCTGAGGTAAGACCGTCCATCTGTATTGCTGCTTTCGCCCATTGAAGGGATCTTCCCACTCAAAGGCAAACAGGTCTCTACTTTCTGGATCAAGGGGACAGGCCCAGAAGGCATCCTTTAAATCTACTACACTAAACCACTTATGATGGAAGGGAATTTTACTCAGGAGAGTGTAAGGATTAGGAACTACAGGGTGTCGAACCTGGACAATTTTATTAATGGCCCTTAGATCCTGCACCATTCTCCAGCTACCATCTGGTTTCTGAATGGGGAGAATGGGAGTATTAAAAGAGGACATACAGGTTTCCAAGAGTCCATCTCGAAGGAGACCCTCAATGATGGGTTGGAGTCCCTGTCTTCCTTTAAGAGGAATAGGATATTGTTTCTGGCACACGACCTCCCCTTCCTTTTTTAACTTGATTTTAATTGGGGGAATTTGCAACCCTCCCCTGTTTCCTTCTTTTACCCATACCTCCTCCTTAATGTCTTTTTCATCTTCTTCAGTGAGCAGGGCCAAAACCTCAATCTGTCCATTCCTTACCTCTAAATCCAGTCCCATAGGTATTATTAGGTCTCTTCCTAATAAATTACTCCCAACTTCTGGGATGTGCAACAAGGGAGCTATGATTTGATTATTTTCCCAACAAATGTTAGTAGGTTCAAGAATGGGAACTTTAAATCCCTCCCCTTTTACCCCTGTGACGGTGAGGGAACTGCCAGAGAGCCTGGCCCCCTTTGGAAGATGATTTACAGAGGAGCAAGCTGCTCCAGTGTCTACCAAGAATGTAATTTCCTCTTGATATGGGCCCACCTTTAAATTTACTAAAGGCTCCCGGTGGGCTTCTGAGATGAGGAGCCTCTGACTCTCCTAGTCTTCAAAATTCATTAGCGGTATAACTCGACCCTCTTTCTGTAAGTCTGGGCACTCCCTTTTGAAATGGCCAGGCTTTTCACAATGATAACACCCTGCAGAGTTCTGCATTTTCCTTGCTCCTTTTTTTAAATCAGCCCAGCCCCCTCCCCTATCTCGCCTCTGTCTGCATCCCCCATTTCCTGTTTCTAATCTTTTCTTGACCAAGTGGTCAACAGTGGCTATCATGACTTTAGCCTGCTGCTTTTGTTTTTCATCCTCCCTTCTTACAAATACTTTCTGTGCTTCCCTTAATAACTCCTCCAATGGCTTATTCATCCATCCATCTATTTTCTGAATCTTTTTCTGAATATCAGGCCAAGATCCCTTCACATAGCTGACCTTTAACATTCCCTGGGCTACAGGGTCTTCAGGATCCATACCTGAATATTTCCTTACTTGTTCTCTCAATCTTTGTAGATAAGCAGAGGGAGACTCATCTTTCTCTTGATTTACCTCAAAGGCCTTATCCAAATTTTGAGATTTGGGTACCGCCAATTTTATTCCCTCTACAATGAGGTCTCTGAGATCCTTCATTTGTGCCCTATCCTCTTTATCATTATTATCCCAATCAGGGTCAGTATTTGGAAATTTTTGCTCTGCTGCCATCACCCCTTGCCCTGGCGGGTGTTGCCTTTCCCATTCTTTCATAGCAGCCCCTCTTATCATTCCTCTCTCCTCTTTTGTAAAGAGGATGTTTAATATGGACATAAGTTCAGACCACGTGTATAGGCTAGAGCCTAGGAACTGATCTATTTGCTCAGCCAGCCCCATTGGGTCCTCTATTAGAGATTTCATCTCCTTCTTAAAATTTCTTACTTCTGCACTCGTTAATGGGGCATTTACATACCCAACTTCCTTTGGCCCCATAGGCACCTCCCTCAAGGGGTAAAGGGATTTAACGGGGTGATGTTCCCTTACTCTCTTTCCTTCAAGAGTTGTTGGAAATGGAAAATTCTGTACATCCTTTTTGCACTGTGTTAATTCTTTCCTCAACCATTGATGGGTCATATCTGGTGGGGCAGTTGGCGCCGATGGGCCTCCTGATTCCCCTGGAACCTGTGCGGACCTTATTAGGTCCTCAGACTCTAACAATCTCTGCCCTGGGGGAGGAGGGGAATAGTAGGGAGGAGGAAGGCTTAATAAGGGGTCCCAGGGTTTAGATTCTACCAACTCATCTTCCAAGTTTGGGTTTTTATCTTTCACAGGGTAAACGGGAGTTTTTTTGTTCTTTAGCCAGCACGTGGCATAATCAGACTCCTCCTTAGAAAAGGGTTTCTTCTCATTAACATAAATTACAAGGTTGGCACAGAGCCAGTCCTCCTCTGTCCCGTATTTTGGCCAGAATACGTCTGGCGGTGAAATGCTTTCTTCAGTCCAAATGTAACAACAATATTTAATCATTTTCTTTTTGTCCTTTCCCTTGGTCCGATCGCTATCGGTCCAATATTTTAACATCCTACCTAGTGGGCTATCTGGAGGGATGTCCCCGAGGGACTCTATAGGTGCCCCCTTTTCTTCTTCCCCGGCCGGCCAACTGCCTCTATTTCCCATCCCGAGTCTTGTCTGGGCTTCTTTCTCTCAGTTCCTTTCGCTTCGTCTGTCTCTGGCCCTTTCCCTCGCGGGAGAAGGGAACCGCAGATTGAGACTCCTCACTCGCTTCGTGCAGTATGTCGCACGTCTCAGTCACACACAAGCAGCTCCAGACTCATCAGGAATTCCCGACCACCAAGGCAATATATTACTTTCCTTACCTTGGTCCGTGCACGGAGTTGCCTGGTCAAACAGAGGCAAGCCCTTTCCCCCTTTTCTCATCCACAACCGGCAGATCCAAGCGTCTGGTCTCGGGCCCTTTAGCTGCCAGAGATGGGCCCCCAATGGCGGAGTCCGAGACCGCTCAATCAGCGGGGCGCGCCTTCCCTTTGTCCACCTCGGGGGTCCCCCTCCGAAGCTTTGGATCCCGGACGAGCCCCCAAGTTGTCGGAAATAAAGTGGTACCTGTAAGGGAATAAACGCTCTCTCAGTTCTGGAGGAGAAAAGAATTTATTTACGATCTTGCAAGATGGGGCGTCCAGCCAAACACGCGGAAGGCTGGCGCGCCAGAGGAAGAGAATGGCGATCTTTAAATCTCCTACTCCTAATTCGCAAGTCCCTCCCCTGTTTCCCCATTGACTGGGTACTACAGAGGTTACAGCCTATCCGAGAACACTAACTAATTCATCTTTTGAGATTTTAATTCGTACAGCCAATCCCAGAGAGCCAACTAGCTCATTATTGAGATTTTGAACTGATTAGCCAATCCCCCCCCAAATTTTTATTTTTTTGCTGTGAGTTCCCGCCTCTGATACTACCTCATGTCTCTTTACATCAGGCAGATTCTCTCTTCTCTTTGTCTGGGGCTTGTTTAAACTGGTTTTGCCTCCATTTCCCTTATTCCATGCTGTCTCTATGTGAAAACGAAACTTATTCCTTTCTTACAAGAGGGACACACAAAAGAACTTAAGACTTATGGAATACAAGATTTAAACATATATGTGTATTAGTCAGTGTGGTGGTTTGAAGCTGTATGCACCCCAGGAAAACATGTTCTTAAAGTCAAGCCACTCCTACAGGTTCTTAAAGCCAATCCACTCCTATGGGGGTAAACCCATTTTAAGTAGGATCTTTTGATGAGGCTACTTCAGTTAAGGTGTGACCCACCTCATTCAGGATGGGACTTAATCCTATTACTGGAGTCCTTTATAAACGGAATGAATACAGAGAGTGGAGAGGGAGTGAGGGAAAGAGACAGAGTCAAGGAAGCAAGAAGCTGAAAGCCACAAAACCCAGAAGAGAAGGGAGAGACCAGGAGATGCCACTATGTGCCTTGCCATGTGGCAGAGAAGTCAAAGTATCACCAGCAGCTGGTCTTCAGGAAGAAGGCGTCACCTTGATGATGCTTGATTTGGACTTTTTCTTGGTTTGAAACTGCAAGCTAATAAATTCCCATTGTTTAAGCCAACCCATTTCATGGTACCTACTCTAAGTAGCCTGGGAAATGAAAACAGTATTTTAAAATCTTTTACATCTGTCAAAGAGGAAATGCACTTAGATGTGACAAAATAAAATTTCTATCATGATGTATAGTGCTCTAGCTATATCAATTTAAAGAATTCGTGTGTATTTGAATTTTAACCAAGAGACTGATATTCTCCTTATTGCTTTATTTCACTGTATGGTGCACATGGAAAATAGTTGTACTCAATTTTCTGAAGCATATTATATAAAAATATCATATATACAGTTGTTAAAATTCCTCAGTATATACATGCAAATATTATGAGTCACTGCCAGTTTATGGGTCTGTTTAATGTGGCTACTAGAAAATATAAAATTATATGTGACTTGCATTATTTCTATAAGACAGTGCTGTGTTAGGCAATGAGGATATAGAGATGAATAAGACCTAGTTCCACTTTATCTTATATAGTCTAGCCACTCCAGCTTTCTTAGGTTAGTGTTTGCATGGCATATCATTTTCATCCATTAGCTCTTAACCTACCTCTATCATTGTATATAGAATATAATGTTATTAATAATTTTAATGCTTGTAGATAGCATATAATTGGGCCATTTTTAAAACCATTCTGCCAATTTGTATTCTAATTGGCAAATTTAGATTATTTACATTAATTGAATTATTGATGTGCTGGGATTTATGTCTTACATTTTATTGTTTGTTTTCTATTTGTTCCCTTTGTTTTTTTGTTCCTCTGTTTCCCCTTTCCTGCCTTCCTGTGGGTGAACTGAACATTTTCTAATATTCCATGTTTCTTGATCTATATTGTTTTTGACTATATATCCTTGTATCATTTTTAGTCACTGCTCTAGAGATTTCAGTGTACATACATAAATTATCACACTCTACTACTATACAATACATTTAACTACTTAAAGTGAAATATAAAAACCTTATCACCATTTAGGTTCCTTTACCCTCCCCACTTTATGATTCAGTTGTCTTCAATATTTCCTTTACATTCATTGAGAACCATATTAGACAATGTTAACTTTTGCTTTCAAACATCTAACATAATTTAAAAACTCAACAGAAGGAAAGTAAGTATATTTACTTACATATTTACCTGTTCTATTGTTCTTTTTACAGTTTTGATGGTCCAAGTCTATTATTATTACTTTTCTGTTTGAAGATCTTTATTCAGCATTTATTTAAAGGTAGGTCTACTAGTTTGCCAGTTTGGATGCATTATGTCCCCCAAAAAGCCATGTTTTTTAAGGCAATCTTGTGGGGGTAGACATATTAGTGTTGGTTAGGTTGGAATCTTTGGATTAGGTTGATTCCATGGAGAAGTGACCCACTCAACTGTGGGTAATACCTTTGCTTAGATTATTTCCATGGAGGTGTAGTCCCACTGATTCAGCATGAGTCTTGATTAGTTTATTGGAGTACTTTAAAAAGAGCCACACAGGCCCAGATGCTTGATGCAGCTTAGAGAGACATTTTGAAGACATCCTTTGAAAGCTGATGCTGACATTTTGGAGGATGCTATATTGAAATGCAACCTGGGAGCAAGCAGATGCCAATCAAGTACCTTCTCAGCTAACAGAGGTTTTCCGGATGCCAATGGCTTTTCTCCAGTGAAGGTACCCTATTGTTGATGTCTTACCTTGGACACTTCATGGCCTTAAGACTATAACTTTGTAACCAAATAAACCCCCTTTATAAAAACCAATCCATTTCTGTTGTTTTGCAAAATGGCAGCATTAGCAAACCAGAACAACCAGTGATAAAGTTTCTTAGTTTTCCTTCTTTCAAGAATGTCTTTGTTTCACTTTGTTCTTGAAGGGATATTTTTGCTGAATGAAGAATTCTATGTTAACAGCTCTTTTCTTTCAGTACTTGAAAAATGTTGTGCCACTTTTATCTGACCTCATGGTTTCTGAAGAGAAATCTTCTCTTAGTCAAATTGATGATCCCTGTTCCTCTGTATCTGTTTTCATTATTCTTCCATGTTCTAAACAAAGTTTTCAGAACTTTGATTATGATATGTCTTGGTATAGATTTCTTTGGGTTTATTCTGTCAGAAATTTACTGAGTTTCTTGAATCTATGGGAAAATTTATCCTTTCCAAATTTGGAAAACCTATCTATTTTACAAATTTGAGAAAATTTCAGCAGTTGCTTTTGAATATTTTTCAGCTTATACTTTCCTTTTCTCTTCTAGAACTCCAATGGGGTGAATGTTAGATCTTTTGTTATTGCCTCATAGGTTCCTGAGACCCTATTTTAAAATTTCCACTCTATTTTCTCTGTTTTGAATAATTTCTATTGATCTATCTTCTAGTTCAGTGATTGTTTCCCCTTCATCTCCATGCTGCTATTGAGCCCTTTCAATTAGTTTCTTATATTAGTTATTTTATTTTTTAGTTCTAAAATTTCCATTTAATTTTACTTATATTTTCTTTCTTCACTTAGATTTGCTATTTTTCATTTGTTTCAAGCAGGTTTATAATTGCTTGTTGAAATATTTCTAATTGCTTTAAAGTCTCTGTCAGATAATACCACTCTCTGTGTCATCTAGGTTTTGGTGGCTATTGATAGTTTTTTCTCATTTGAGTTGAAATTGTCCTGGTTCTTGATATGATGAGTTATTTTTTATTGCATCCTGGACATTTTGGGTACTATATTATGAGATTCTGGTTCTTTTTAAAATCTCATTACTCATTACTGCTGAAATAGGGTAGTAGAGGATCACACTCTGCTATCACACAAAGGCTATACAGCTGTGCACTGGCCAGGAGGTTGAGCTGTCTCCCCACTGCTGTGGCAGGATGATAATCAGGGCTTCATTCTCACAGTTCTGGTGCTGGCTGCTGCATATGGTGGGATGGGAAGGAGAATAGTTTTATCCATGGTCATTGACTGGAGTAGAACTAGTGTGCATATGATAGGCCATTATTTGTTCTTGTGAAACGTCTACCATGTACCAATACATAGCAGTAAGGAATGAAGAACAGACACAGGAATACAGACATGCAGGCTGAATCTTCTCTTGACCTATTGCTGTAGCCAAGAACATAAAAGAGTATTGAACATGGCTGTTACTATGGAGTCTAGACTGAATTAGTGGTGCCATGTTGGTGATGTTATTTAAGAACAAGTAATTCACAGTTTGGAAAATTCAGTGTCATTCTATTTGAAAGTTCTGTTTGGGTCTTGGTATCAGAATATATGCCTTTTGGTAAATTGTGGTGCTTTACTTGATTTGAAGGGATATTCCCACTGCCCATCATCCAATGAAGGGTACTGAGGCAGATTTGGGTTGGGGAAGGGATAAACCTCCTCTTCTCTTTTGGGACAAGGATGAGTTGGACTTGAGCTTCAAAGTAAAGAGATATTGGTGCATTCCTGGTTGTAGTAGAAAGCCGTTCTCTATTGTGAAGGCTGGGAACTCAGCAAACAGCTGGATGAAGAAGGGAGTCCATCAGTCTGGGTTCAGTCAGTAAAACTGAATAGCTAAAATGTTACAAAAATAAAAAGTTTAATATAGGGATTAAGGCTTACATGAATATGGGAGGATTTGCAGAATCAAAGGTCTATAAAGCTGAAGGTGGCAAATCAGAGGAACTATAACTAATAACTTCATTCTAAGCACTGAAGCTGTAGCTCATGGGTAAACCCTACAAGTTGCTACTTCTGATTGCTATAATTACCAAAAGGAGACTGTCCTAGTTTGCTAATGCTGCGGAATGCAAAACACCAGAGATGGACTGGCTTTTATAAAAAGGGTGTTTATTTGGCTATACACTTACAGTCTTAAGGCCATAAAGTGTCTAAGGTAACACATCAGTAATCAGGTACCTTCACTGGAGGATGGCCAATGGCGTCCGGAAAACCTCTGTTAGCTGGGAAGGCACGTGGCTAGTGTCTGCTCCAAAGTTCTGGTTTCAAAATGGCTTTCTACCAGGACGTTCCTCTCTAGCAAGCTTGCTCCTCTTCAAAACGTCACTCACAGCTGCACTCAGTTCCGTCTCTGAGTCAGCATGTTTATATGGCTTCATTGATCAAGGCCCACCCTGAATGGGTGGGGCCACGCCTCCATGGGAGTATCCCACCAGAGTCACCACCCACAGCTGGGTGGGTCACATTCCAAGCAAATCTAATCAGCACCAAAAGTCTGTCCCACAAGACTACATCAAAGATAATGGTGTTTGGGGGACAAAATGCATTCAAACCGGCACAGAGACTGAAGCTTCCAAATCTGGCTGTTATGCCTTTTAAAAATAATAATGGCTTCTGTTTCACTTTCACCATGCAAATCTAAGTTAGTTCCTCTCACTGTCAAACTAATCCAAAACCATACAGGGACAGGATTCTGGGAAATATAGTTTCCAGCTTTAGAAAGGAGTGGTGATGATGTCATGCTTACCACAGATAATCAAATAAAGACCCTTTTTGTTGTTGGTGGTGGTATGGAAATAAATTTTATTTTCAAGCTTCTTTGAGGATATTTACAAAAAAGTGTGATGTAACAAAAAATATAAAAATGTACTGAAAATTGTCATTTTAGACTACTTTGTATATTATCAAATGTTTCTAGCAAACAAATTTTTCTAATACAAATACAATTTGACTTCAAAACAAAAAAAGCTATGCGGTTATACAGTATCTGGAGTAATTGCTCAAATCCAAATTATTTGACAATGACATTACAGGTATTTTTAGAAAATTTCTTAGGGATTCAGCAACAAATAAAAACAAAAAAGAGTGTGATTAAATTCATGGCTTGTGAAGTTTGACTATACAAATATAGCAAACAAACATCATTCCAGTTAATTTTCATCCTATGCAATAAAAGCATAGGAGGAGGGTACCTAATGGCTCAGAATTACTCCATTTTGTGCTGATTGATAATAAAAACAATAACTTAGGAGAAATTTGGGGAAGTCATCCTCTATCACATGGAAAATACATTTCTAAATCATTTTTCAAAGTTCAAATTAATTTATATTATAGTAATTCATATGCTAGCAGCCTTTTAGTGATATGCAAATCTGTTCAGCAATCAACCCTACAACTCTTGTATGATATGGTCAAGCTATATGATACCTGAATTCTAGCTTGCCTTTTTGTTGTTGTGGTTAATAACATAAATACAGAAAAGGGAAGATAAATAAGTGCCCTTGTTGTACAAAAGTGAAGAATTAGGAAAAATACAAATACCAGTTATTTCTTATACTACCAAACATTATGAAAAGTTTCACCTTGATCCCATTATATGCTTTTATTGCTTAGTTTCTCTTCCTGTACCTACTCATTATGAACTGCAGTATTGGTGTCAATGATTCCTTATCATATTTTGTGTCTTTGCATCCTTGCACATGACAACCTACAAAGAATAATAGTTGAACAGCAAAATATCAGTTCATAAAATGAAATCCTTCCTTATTGAAGTTGGCTCATTGATAAAGAAGTTTCTTCCATATCATCTGGATTAGGAGCTGTAATTAAGTGCTTTGGGTATACAAGGTTATGCATGTATGCATATGTTCCGGTTTGCTAATGCTGCCATTCTGCAGAACACCAGAAATGGATTGACTTTTATAAAGGGGGTCTATTTGGTTACACAGTTACAGTCTTAAGGCCCTAAAGTGTCCATCAACAGTAGGGTACCTTCACTGGAGAAAGGCCATTGGCATCTGGAAGACCTCTGTTAGCTGGGAAGGCATGTGGCTGGTGACTGCTTGCTCCAAGGTTGCGTTTCAAAATGGTGTTCTCCAGAATGTCTCTGTGTCAGCTTCTCATGGCAAACTCTGGGCTAGTACCTCCAACACATCAGCAAAACTCTGCTTTCAGTGGCCGTGTTCAAAATGTCTCTGTAAGCTGCAGCTCCTCTCTCAGCTCCTGTGCATACTTCAAAGTGTCCCTCTTGGCTGTAGCAAGCATCTGGGCCTGTGTGGTTCTTCTTAAAGCACCCTGCATGGGCGGGGTAACACCTCCATGGAAATTATCCAATCAAACATTTCACTCACAGTTGATTGAGTAACATCTCCAAGGAAACACTCAAAGGATTCCCATCTAATCAACACTAAATGCATCTGCCCCAAGATTGCATCAAAATTAATGGCATTTTGAGGGACATAATACATTCAAACCAGCACAGCATGTATTTCCCAGTGGGCATCATCACTTTCATGTGTAATGTAATGTTTTCTAATGTGAGTTTTAAATTCTCTAAGATCAAGCCATGTCTGATAGTCCTGTAGCCAGGGATGACTAAGAGATTGGTCAACACTAGAATGTTTTCTCATCTTCACTTAATTAATTGTTAATTAAATCAGTTGCTTCACCAGAGATTTTCCTCCATGGATTTGGTGGGTACATAAGTACAGCATTTTGGATTTGGTCATTTATATCTTCATCTTTGTATTGGTTTGCTAAAGCTGCCGGAATATAATATGCTAGAAATAGGTTGACTGTTAAAATAGGGACTTATTAACTTACAATTTACAGTTGTTAGGCCATAAAAATGTCCAACTCAAGGCATTAACAGGGTGATACCTTGACTCTGAAGACAGGCTGCTGGCATCTGAGACACCCCTGACACATGGGAAGGCACATGGCCGGTGTCTGCTGGTCCTTCACTCCTGGGTTTTGTAGCTTTCAGGTTCTGGTTCCAGCGGCTTCCTCTCTCAGCTTCTGTGGGTCCTCTCTTAGCTTCTCCTGGGCTTACCTCTATGGGCTTCTCTTAATTTCATCTCTTGGCTTTTTCTGTGTGTACTTTATCCACTTACAAAGGACTCCAGTAAGAGGACTAAGACCCACTTTGCAAGGGGTGGGTCATATCTCAGCTGAAATAACTTAATGAAAATATCCCACCTACAACAGGTCTGCACCCACAGGAATGGATTAAAAGAACATGGCCTTTTCTAGGGTACATAACAGCTTCAAACCATCACAATCTTCATTAAAAGAAAACCCGCCACTGAGGCTCACATAGACAATAACTCCTACTGACCACATCCAAAGAATGGTTGTAGCCTTTGCTCCTGAGAACTTCAGATGCTAGGTGTGCTGGAGTTCCTACCCCAGATCTCCTGAATGACTTTTCACCAATGATGCGTGCAAAGCCAGTCACACAACTTCACCTGAGGAAATGGCTCTGCTGATGCGAGTAGCAGCTTTTTTGGTTTTAAATCACAGTGCACACTATTCTTAAAATGTAGATTCTTCAAGCAGCAAGTATCTGTGTGACCGTGAATTTAGTAATTCATTCTGGAAGTCGACATTTCACACTGGATAGAATAATTTCTAACATATCTCCGTGTAGCATTTCCATTACTACAAAGACTCTTTCTGGGATTTTAAACATACATTCCAGGTTTACAATCCCAGGATGGTGTAAATTCTGTAAAACAGTCACTTTGCTCCGGAGTTGACTTTCCTATTTTATGGCAAATCTCATCTTATCAATTACCTTAATAGTGACATCCCTCCAGCTTTTCTGTTTTCCTCCGTAAACAATGTCAAACTGGCCAGAACCAAGCACCTCATCTACAAAGATCTGGTAAATGGTACTGATGTCCACATTCTCCTGGATCTGACAATTAGATACAGAGATTCTGGTATCTGGTAGATGAATCTTTGGGATCTTTCCCTTGCCTCTGAAAAGTGCAAATACTTGCTTGAGGGGTGACTGGCATGAGAATTTGACAAATTGCTTCTTCCCAGCTCTGTGCTATATCACATCCAACTCCAGGGGTAGCAAGAACAGAATTGTGAGAGCTGTTCCCATTGTTCTTGCCAATAAAGTATATCATAGTATCACTGATGATCTCAAAACAGTGTGGGTTGCTTCCTTGGGAAATGTTTGTGAAATCTCATGGTGCAGATATGCAGAGAATTTCTGAGTGGGATTTCCTTATAATACTTTGATGTAGTTTCATTTAGAAACAATGCTAGACATCTACTGTCAAGTGTCCAAAAATGCCTTTTCTCGGGTTATTCCTGCTGGGATAACCATCCATCCATCCATCCTTCCTTCACCATTGTGCTGCTCTTACTCTGTGTGTGCTTAAAGGATTGTATGATCCTCATTAGTGAAATATTATTGCTTGTTGATACATTGATTGTTTTAACAGCTTCTTCATCTCTTTCCACATCAAGATCAGATGGATCCAGGAAGACCGTTTCATCTTTTGGGGGAGATGTCTCTTCTATGTTGTCCAAGCCATGGCTACCATCACTGTTCATGTCACTACTGTCAATGTCCATTGGTATGTCTGTATCTGTCCCTAGACTGGAAGATTCTCCATTGAAAGTAACCTCTACAAGGTAGTCTCTTGGTGCTTTTGATGCACAACATTTATGACAGTTAAATTTGCAGTCTTTACACTGCATTCCCTGGCAAAAGATGCCTTTCAGTAAAAACTTGCAGTACTGACATATTGTGGGGCAGCCATAAGAATGACAGGAAGTGTGTGTGGAACTTGTACTCTGCACATTACTATCTTGGCCCACCACTCCAAGAAGGAATTCTCTTATTGGTTCTTGGTGAGCATGTGACTCTTCATTGGGAGGGGCTACACATTCAGTCTATAGGGGTCTTGGAACTGAGAGGCCTAATCCTGGCATAGATACTCTTGACAGTCATGTTTTTCTTACTCCATTAGTTACATGGAATCTTGAAGGCACATCATTTATGATAATTTAATCCACAACCTTCACAGTTCAGACCCTGTTATACCAATCCCCAATGCATCTCACCACAATAACCACAAAAAGCAGGAGCTTTGTAAGAATGTACATAGAGAGTACACGGATGAATCTGGATGTCTTCTATTGTGACCACAGCTGAAAGAACAACTTCTACTAGGTCTCCTTCATGTATTTCCTCTGCTGAGGTGATCAGCTGCAAAATATTTTCTGAATTCATGTCATGACAAAAGAGAAGAATTTTGTCATACATGCCAAAGAATCCATACTATGGAACCTTCCAATAAATAATGGAGCACACGAGAGCCTTGACAGCAGATAAAGAGAATCCCTGGGCTTCCAGGGCAACATTCTTCCCTGTAAGGCCAATTTGCAGTAGAAATGAAATTGTGTGCTCTGAGCCCCTGGAGTTGGTGAGCCACTGTGCACGGAAACTTCCATTAGACAGAGAGGCCTGTCTTAGGACTTGAACATGGAGAAGGGGTTGGATGCCCAGCAGGAAGAGTTGCAGGTAACACAGACTTTTGGGCTAATGGAGGGGAATTGTTTGCAGACAGCTACCTTTCTTTAATCTTTTAAAATAGTTGTCAGTTCTTTTTTAAATGATTATGAAGAAAAAAAAAGACTGCCCTTTGGGATTTAGTTGAAAGTGCCTTTATTTCCTCTTTTAAGCCACTCAGGCCAATGATTGCAAGTTCTACAACTGTGAGTTGGAGGCATAAAAGGTCCTATTTCCTCATCAGTCCCATCAAAGAGAAGTCTTGTCTTTAGGATCACAACCAGGAATTTGGAAAGGATTTAACATCTCTTGAGCTCTCCTCCTCAGACTAGAGACAGCATTGCTTATTTACTGAGCATATTCATTTTCTTTTCAGTCACTTCTTGTCTCTCCTTTAATTTCAGAAAATGCATATTGAATAAAAGTTATTTTTCTGTCAAGATGAAATCCTCTTGGTCTTGAAAATAATAAATGTTTAGGATTAATCTATTCAATAGTTATCTTTTGGCTAACTGATTTGAATGGATACTTTCTCAAATGCCCACACCTTAAATCACCTTCAGTGTCCTCATTTTCATTTTTTATTCGATTTTATGGAGATATATTCACATACCATACAATCATCCAAAGTGTACAATCAGTTGTTCACAGCACCATTATATAGTTGTGCATTCATCACCACATACAATTTTTGAACATTTTCATTACCATACACAAAAAAGAATAAGAATAAAAGTTTAAGTGCAAAAGAACACCCAAAACATCCCACCCCCTCCATACTTCCCTATTATTCATTTACTTTTTGTCCTCATTTTTCTATTCATCTGTTCATACACCTCACATTTTGAGGGTTATATTTTCCTATAATGAAGTGCAAAGCTTTTAAAAAATAGTACAAATATATTTCATTTGATGGATGGGCCCATCAAGAAAAGCTGATGGCTTTCTGAAATGTCCCCAGAGATGGGCTGGGCCGGTCCCGGGAAACTCCGCGCCACTGGCGCAGGATCCGGGAGGAGGCGCCAGAGAGGCTGCACGCGCTCGCAGGGTGCCGGCAGCCGGAGCCCGCGCCCCTTCCTCTCTCCGAAGCAAAGACTCTTAATGTTACATTTAGGACTATAAATATGAAAAATAGCAACTTCCAATCATACTTTCAAGTTATTGTATTCCCTGAATGTATGTTATTGGCATGGTTTCAGGAAAGTTAAACTAGACGCTATATTTGGATGTCATTTGTGTTATGGGAAATTGAGTGCCCATGCCATTTTTGGAAATAATAATCAAAGGCATACCAGTGTCTCCTTGTTCAAGTAATCCCTGTGTTAAAAAATCTAACTCACCCTAATGCCAGGTCAGCAGGGAGTGTGATTTCACTAAAAGTGAACAGGTGGGTGAAGGGGATAGGGCTGATTCATTCAAAGACAATTTAATGGAAGTCGGTTCAGTGAATGAAATTGCAATGGAACAGTGAATGGAAATGAATTGGCCATTTGGTGAATTGGCTTTCAGAAGGTTGACTCACATCTTGGAAAAACGACAGAAGTTCTTAAAAATGTGAATTGCATGAGCAAATGTTGAACATGAGATGACTTTATACTGTTCATATGCCAAAGCAAGCTTGGGTCATCTCCACCACACTGTGCTACATGTTTCTTCTTGTCTGCCTCCTCTCCACAGACTGAGCTGTTGGAGAAAGGGACCATGTGCTTTGCTTCTGGATCTGCACTTCACAAACTAATTGTGCTGAAGGTCTAGGGTTATTTATGTATTTGTCTATTTCTGATATGTTTTGGATTTATACTCTGTAAAGTGCAAAGTACATGTCATAACAGGGTTGAGTAACTGAGGGCGTAGAACAAAATGAAATGAAGGACAGAGGCATGTGAAAAAAATCTTGGAAAATGGAGCTTACCTGTGATTTCCATCAAACTATTCCTATATATAGTCATTTCCCTTCCCTTTATTTTTTTTTATTAAATTCAGTTTTATTGAAATACCTTTACACACCAATCATCCATGATATACAATCCACTGTCCACAGTATGATAACATAGTTATGCGTTCATCACCACAGTCTATCTCTCAACATTTTCCTTACATCAGAAAGAACCAGAACAAGAATAAAAAATAAAAGTGAAAAAAGAACACCCAAATCATCCCCCCATCCTACCCCATTTGTCCTTTAGTTTTTATCCCCATTCTTCCACTCATCCATACACTAGATAAAGGGGGTGTGATCCACAAGGTCTTCACAATCACACTGTCACCCCTTGTAATCTACATTATTATATAATTGTCTTCAGGAGTCCAGACTGCTGGGTTGGAGTTTGGTACTTTCAGGTATTTACTTCTAGCTATTCCCATACATTAAAGCCTAAGAGGTGTTATCTATATAGTGCATAAGAATGTCCACCGGAGTCCCTTTATTTTTGAACCCCTAAAATACTCACCTTGTATTTTGTTGTTCTTACTGACTCCCAAGGCACCCAGCAATGAGGTCCAGCTACTGAGGAAGAAAGACAGGATCTGCCATATACAGATAGGGCTCATTTGTAAATGGGATATTTAAGTCCTGGCCTGCAGAAGATTGTTTTTCCTTTCTGTTCTTCCTAAAAGTTTACGAACATGAGCTTCGCAGCATCTTCCAGTATTCTATGCTCAGTTACTCCCCTAGTCTAATTTTCTTTTGGAGACTTTTTCCCCTTTTTCATATTATTATTATTAATTAGAGAAATGGTAATTTTAAAGAAAAATCATGCAGAAAATGCAGAGTTCCCTAAACCCCCTTGTAACACACAGATATTCCTATTATTACCACTTAGCATTAGTGTGGTAACTTTATTACAATTGATGAAATAATATTAGTATAGTTATACTAGTAAATATAGTCCAAAGTTATATTAAGGTTCATTGTTTGTGTTGTATAGTTCTATGGTTTTTTAAAATTTTTATTCTGGCAACATATATAGAATCTAAAATTTCTGTGTTTAATCACTTTCAAATATACATTTCGGTGGTGTCAGTTACATTTACAATGTTGTGCTACCATCACCACAATCCATTACCAAAACATTTGCATCTCCTCAAACAGAAACTCTGTACCAAGTAAACATTAATTCCCCATTCCCTACCTCTACCCTGGCCAAAGTAATCTGTAGTCTAGTTTCTGGTTCTATGAATTTGCATATTCTGATTATTTCATATTTAATATAAAATGTATTAAATTTATATTTTATAAATTATGTTTTAATAATTTATATATAATTTATTTAAATTATATAAAGAAATATATAATTTATATAATATATATTTATATAATATTTTATATTATATATATAATAAATAAATTAAATTTATATTTTATATAAAATAAAGAGAATTCTATTTTACGTATATACCAAATTTTCTTTATCTGTTCATCTGTTGATGAGCACTTGGTTTGCTTTTATCTTTCGGCAATTGTGAATAATGCCACCCTATTCACTTTAATTATGTCATCTAGACTCCATGATATCTGATGAGAAATCAGCTGATAATTTTATCGAGGATCACTTGTGTGTGATAAGTTGCTTGTCTCTTGCAGCTTTCAGGATACTTTCTTTGACCTTAGCATTTAACAGTTTGATTATAATGTCTTGAGACATTATATCTATATCCTATTTAAAGGTCTTGGAGCTTCTTGAATGTATATACTTATGTCTTTTGTCCAATTAGGACTTTTTTGGCATTTATTTCTTTAAATATTCTTTCTGCCTCTTTTTCTCTCTCCCCTCGTTCTGGATCTCTTGAAATCCCCAGGTCTCTTTGGCTATGTTTACATTTCTTTATCTTTTTTCTTTCTGCTCTTGGACTGGATGATTTCAGTTGTCCTATCTTCAAGTTTGCTGATCCTTTCTTAGGCCTGCTCAAATCTGCAGTTGACTCTTCCGTTGAATTTTCAATTTCAGTCATTATACTTTTCATTTCCATAATTTCTGTTTGGTACCCTTTTACACTTAAACCTCTTAATTAAAATTCTAATATAGTTTATATATTGTTCTCCTGGTTTCCTTTGTTTCTTTGTCCCTGTTTTGTTTTGGCTAATTGAACATATTTAGAACATTCAAATTAACATCTTTGACTAGTAATTCCGAAGGCTGGGCCTCCAAGGGATTATTCTTGTCACTTTCTTTGTTCCTTTGAATTGACATTCTTTTCCTGTTCCTGGAAATCATGTTCTCCCATTTCCCCAGGGTTTGATGTTTTTTTGTTTTTTTGTTTTTTTTTTTAATTGTTGAAGTAGAAATCTGTGGTAGTCTATTTGTTTAGTGGTTTTTCACAACTATTTAAAGACTGTGTTTTGTTGCTGTGTATGGTCACTGATGTGTCTGTTCCTTCAGCTTGCATTGAGCCAGTGCTCTGATAAATATTTTTGTATGCCAGAAGCTAAAACAAACAAACAAATAATAACTAAAAAGCATACCTCTCCCAGGCTTTGCATTTGGCTTTCTATTAAGGTGCTGTTGTTCAGTCTTAGGCAGCCTTAAACTAAGCCTGGAGATCTTCTTGAGGTGAAAGCTCAGGGTGTTAAGTCTTATCCAAGCATGTGTCGTGACCTGGGCATACACACCTGTCACTAAGTTCCTCCTTATAAATGGGCTCTCAAATGACCCATTTTCCCAAGGAAGCACGTTCCTCTTGACTTCCAGGTGTCAACCATAATATTTTACCACAGGTGGCTGTGGGTTAATCATTCCCTGGCAAAGCTACTTGCAGCCATGTATACTGCTTTTCTTCTCTGAGTGATTTCTGGAATAGGTGAGCTAGAGGTGAGCACCTTGAGTCAGTCTTTCAGGTGGTGATCAGTTGGGTTGGAATAGAAATACATACACTCTATTTGTGATTAAGTTGTGCTCTGCTTATTGTAGAACTAGGAAGCAGAGACCCACAAGGGTTGCATGGAAGGCCATCATGCAGACAGTCATGCCAAGATAGGGAGGGATAGGGAAAAGGCTTGTTTTCAGAATGTTGGATGCTGGGTCTAAATAGTGGGTCTAGATATATATTTTAAAAATAGTCATTGTGAGAGCATCTAGGAAAGAGACCTCTTGCATCAGCAGCCAGGAATGGGAGGGAAAGAGGGTCGCAGATGAATATTTCCTTTCTTGTTAATAATTAATCAGAACATTGAGGAGAGATGGAAACAAATATTTGGAGAAAGTAGAGATTGATTAATGAAACCATCCTGCCTCAAAACTTTGAACATGAACCTTGTGATAGAGACAGAGGACAGCTGAGGAGGTTGATAAATACACAAGCTTCAATTCACATGTCAGGATGACTGGGGAAGGAGGAACTTTCTCCGTGGAAATTGCAGGTAAGGTTCCTCATTAGAGATTATTTACTTTAGAACTCAACTCTTTTCTTACTGTGAATATATCATATGTGTCATCTTATTTTATTTTATAACATTTAAATAAAATTTATGTTAGTACTAAAAGTAGTCACACTGCATTTTATGCTTGGTTATTATGAAGAGAAGATACTAGGCTTGGAAACTTAGCATGAATGGCCAAAGGTATATTAATGTGAGAATATTGACTCTCATGTTACCTCTTTGATAGGGGAACTGAAATTCACTGAGATATAAATATGGAAATATAATAGGAATAACTAACACATATGCAGTAGGCACTGTTCTAAGCATTTTTCATATATTATTTTTCCTAACTCTCCAGAAAGAATCCTATACAGAAGATTACTCAGGAGGTCATAGTAACTTCCTCAGAGTTAGTTAATAGGTGTGTTTGGAGGGACTTGAATTTCAGAATCTGAAGTCTTAAGAGTGGTTAAGAATCTTTATTTATCCGCTGATTGCCACCACTCTGGTCTGAGGAAACCACCTGCTGTTCTGAGCTGTGGATCAAATATTTTGCCCAGGAGGAGAGCTGACCACAGATCAGGGAGCTCCATATCTCTCCCCAAAGAATCTGATTTCTCCTCCAAAATAACGGCGAACAGAAGGCAATTGTATAACATTTTCAAGTGCTCAGAGAAAACAAACAAAAAATCTGTTAACCAAGAATCTTATATCTTGCAAAGCTATCTTTGAAAAGTGAAAGTAAAATAAAAACATTCCTAGATAAACAAAAGTTAACAGAATTTGCCGGTAGCAATCCTGCCTTACAGGAAACACTAAACAAAGTTTTTCAGGCTGAAAGCAAGTGACCTCAGAGAAAAATTCAAATCCACGTGAAGAAACAAAAATCTTCAGTAAAGATAGAAATGTAATTATAAAAGATAATGTAAATGAATATTTCTTCCCCTTTCTTTTCTTAACTGATATAAAAAGCAATTATATAAATCACTGAAACTATAATGTATTTTGGAGCCTATAGCATATAGAAATTTAATATATTTTTAAACAACACCAGAAAGGAAGTGGATGAGAGCAAAGCAGTATTGGACTATGGAAACAACTCTACATGGTAGCTTGAATCCACAGAAACAAGTGAAGACAGGGAGAAATGAGTAAGAAAGGTACTATAACAAAAGCTATAATTATATACTTGTTCTTTCTTTGCTCAGCTGCTATAAAAGACATGAAATTATGCCAAGTAATGATTATAATAATATATTGTTTGGTTTGTAACATTTATAGATGCCATATGTATAACAACATTATCACAAAAGGGGGAATTGAGAATAGAGTTATATAGGACTAAGGCTTCTCTACTTCACTGGAGTTAAGTTAGTATAAATCAGGGGCTGATTCTGATAAGATAAAATGTATATGGTAACCTCTAGAGCAACTACAAAAGAAATAACTAAAAAATATATAGTTATAAAAATCATTAAGAAATCAAATTACTACATTAGAGTTTTTTAAATTCAATTTTATTGAGATATATTCACATACCGTACAATCATCCCTGGTGTACAATCAATTATTCACAGCACCATTATATAGTTGTGCATTCATCACCATATTCAATTTTTGAACATTTTCATTGCAATACACAAAAAAGGTTAAAGTGCAAAAGAACACCCAAAACATCCCACCCCCTCCATCCTTCCCTATTATTCATTTACTTTTTGTCCTCATTTTTCTATTCATCTGTCCAAATGCCGTATAAAGGGAGTGGGAACCACAAAGTTTTCATAATCACAGTCACACAGTGTAAGCTACCTAGTTATACAATTGTCTTCAAGAATCAAAGCTACTGGGTTGCAGTTCAACAGTTTCAGGTATTCCCTTCTAGCTATCCCAATACATTAAAAACTAAAAAGGGATTTCTGTATAAGGCATAAGAATAACCTCCAGAATGACCTCTCAACTTTATTTGAGATGTCTCAGCCACTGAAACTTTATTTTGTTTTGTTTTGCTTCCCCTTTTTGGTCCAAGAAGGTTTTCTCAATCCCACAATGCCAGGGCCAAGCTCATCACCACTAGTCATGTCTCACATTGCCAGGGAATTCCACACCCCTGGGAATCATGTCCCACTTTGGGGGGAAGGCAGTGAGTTTACCTGCAGAGTTGGCTTAGAGAGTGAGGCCACATCTGAGCAACCAAAGAGGTTCTCTGGGGCATGACTCTTAAAATGGAGGACTATTTTAAAGTAGGCTTAGCCTCTCCCTTGTAGTAACAAACTTCAAAAGGGCAAGCCTTGCAGTTGAGGTAGCCCCCAATGCTTGTGAGAATATCATTAATTCCCCAGGTGGGGAAATTTAATATTTCCACATTTTCCCACAGTCCCTCAAGGGAACTTTGCGAATACATCTTCATTCTCTGCCAGAATTATTCTGGGATGTATTGAGGCTTCACACCAACCTGTACAAACCAACCAGAACTCACTCCCCAGTCAAGGCTCCAAACATTATGTCATTTGAATAAACTGACCATACAAGTCAAATTATATAAAGTGTCACAAAAAATATAGATCCTGCACCTAATAAACCTCTCTTCCTTTGGTCCCAAGTGAAAGCTGAAGCTTCAAAAATGCCATCAGTATCATCCTTTACCCAGTTGGATTTACCTTAGTCCTAAACAAGTCCATTTCGTTCATATCTCTAATTGAAGTCTGATCTCTTTTTTCAGACTCTTTAACGTTTGCTGTATGGGGTAATGCTGACATTCATAGCTGCAAGACTCTGGCTCTGAGTCTCAGGTGTCACACAGATACCTGAAGTACCAGGGACTGACCAGGTTATACACAAACAGCTCCACATCTCAGAGTTTAGAAATAACCATTACAGCTCAAGGATAGGTGTAACTGCTGTAAGAACTTACAGTCTAGGAACCTTTACAATAAGCCTTCCCCTGATAATCTGTGCTCTCAGACTCAATTCTCTGAGTTTGCACATTATATTTAGTCCATATTAGTAAGGCATTATAATATTTTTCTTTTCATTTCTGGTTTATTTCACTCAATATACTGTCCTCAATGTCCATTCACCTCACAACTTCACTCCTTCTTGTAGCAGTTCACAGATCACCATTCCATTCATCAGTTGATGTACCCTTAGGTCACCTCCATCCACTGCAAATCATGAATACTGATACCATGCACCTCATTGTGCAAATGTCCCTTCATGTCCCTCTTTTCAATTCTTCCGAGTATATACCTATTAACCAAGTTGCAGGACCATATATATGGCAACCCCATACTTAGCTTTCTAGGGAACCACTACACTGCCCTCCAGATGGGCTGCACCATTCTACTTCCCCACCAATAGTGATTAGGTACATCCCTTTCTCCACGTTTTCTCCATCACTTGTATTCCTCTGTTTTTTAGGTGGTTTTATTCATACAGCATACATTCCATCCTAAGTAAACAATCAATAGTTCCCTGTATAATCACATAGTCATGCATTCACCAACACTATCTATATAAGGACATTTCCATTTCTTCTAAAAAGAAAGAGGAAGAGAAAAAAAAAGTAAAAAGAAAAAAGAAAAATAAAGAAGAACAAGTAACAAAGAAAAAATAAGATTAAAATAAAATACAATAAAAAAAGTGAGACAACACCAACACCAAGAATCCCCATTCCCCTCCCTTATATTCCCCTTATAGATATTTAGCTTTGGTACATTGCTTTTGTTACAATTAGTGGAAGCACATTATTATAATGTTACTGTTAACTATAAATTCCAGTTTGTGCTGATTGTATTTTTTTCTCCAATACTACCCCATTTTTAACACCTTTCAAAGTTGACATTCATTTGTCCTCCCTCATGTAAAAACATAATTGTTCATTTAGTCACAATCATTGACCACTATAGGTTTCAGTAAGTTATACAGTACCAGTCTTCATCTTCTATCCTCCTGCTGTCATCCTACCCACCCCTAAACTTCCTCCCTCAACCTTACTCACAGTTATCTTTGTTCAGTGTACTTACATTATTATATTACCATCATTCAATATTGTGCTCCAAACCTCTCTCTCCTGTCTTTCCCATTTGTCTGTAGTGCTCTCTTCAGTATTTCCTGTAGAATATTTCCTGTATCTTGTTCACAAACTCTCTCAGTGTCTGTCTGTCTGAGAATATTTTAAACTCTCCTTCACTTTTGAAGGACAGCATCACTGGATGTAGAATTCTTGGTTGGTATTTCCTCTCCTTCAGTATCTTAAATATGTCACACCACTGCCTTCTCACCTCCATGGTTTCTACTGAGAAATCTGCATATAGTCTTATCGCACTTCCCTTGTATGTAATGGATATCTTTTCTCTTGCTGCTTTCAGAATTCTCTCCTGGTCTTTGAAATGTGGTAATCTGATTATTAAGTGTCTTGGCATAAATCTATTTGGATCTATTCTATTTGGGACATACTGTGCTTCCTGGATCTGTAATTGTATGTCTTTCATAAGAGATGGGAAATTTCAGTGATTATTTCCTCCATTATTGTTTCCATCCCTTTTTCCTTCTCTTCTCCTTCTGGGACACCTATGACATGTACATTCATGTGCTTCATGTTGTAATTCAGTTCCCTAAGACACTGCTCATATTTTTCCATTCTTTTCCCTATCTGCTCTTTTGTGTGTAGGATTTCAGATATCCTCACCTCCAGCTCATGAATCTTTTCTTCTTCCACTTTAAATCTTTTTTTTTCAACATGACTACCATTTTGCACTTTTATTAATAAGTTGCACTAGTACAACTTTATGTCTTGGTTTGGATAATCATGGAAGATAAAATATCAGTCCCAGTTTCTAATTGTGTCCTGTCCATGCTTTTATTCAGTTATGGTTACACAACATCTGCCAAAAATCAGCTCAACCTTATCATTCTCCTGATTCATTCCCTGCATTTTATTTTTTTAATATTCATTTTATTGAGATATATTCACATACCACGCAGTCATACAAAACAAATCATACATTCAATTGTTCACAGTACCATTACATAGTTGTACATTCATCACCAAAATCAATCCCTGACACCTTCATTACCACACACACAAAAATAACAAGAATAATAATTAAAGTGAAAAAGAGTAATTAAAGTAATAAAGAACATTGGGTGCCTTTGTCTGCTTGTTTGTTTGTTTCCTTCCCCTATTTTTCTACTCATCCATCCATAAACTAGACAAAGGGGAGTGTGGTACTTACGGTTTTCCCAATCCCATTGTCACCCCTCATAAGCTACGTTTTTATACAATTGTCTTCAAGATTCATGGGTTCTGGTTTGTAGTTTGATAGTTTCAGGCATCTACCACCAGCTACCCTAATTCATTAGAACCTAAAAAGGGTTGTCTATATTGTGCGTAAGAGTGCCCAACAGTGTGACCTCTCGGCTCCTTTAGGAATCTCTCTGCCACTGAAGTTTATTTCATTTCCATTCACATCCCCCTTTTGGTCAAGAAGATGTTCTCCATCCCATGATGCCAGATCTACATTCCTCCCCAGGAGTCATATTCCACGTTGCCAGGGAGATTCACTCCCCTGGGTGTCTGATCCCACGTAGCGGGGAGGGCAGTGATTTCACCTGCCAAGTTGGCTTAGCTAGAGAGAGAGGGCCACATCTGAGCAACAAAGAGGCATTCAGGAGGAGGCTCTTAGGCACAATTATAGGGAGGCCTAGCCTCTCTTTAGCAGCAACAGTCTTCCCAAGGGCAAATCCTGTGGTAGAGGTCTCAACCCATCAAACCACCAGTCCCCTATGTCTGTGGGCATGCTAGCAACCATCACAGTGGGACAGGCCAATACCCCTGCATTCTCCACCAGCTCCTTAAGGGGGCTCTGCATATTTTTCCTTGTTTTTGTTTTTTTTAAAACTTTTTTTTAAATCAACTGTATGAAAAAAAGAAAAAAAAATTAAAAAAAAACATACAATAAAAGAACATTTCAAAGACACCATAACAAGGGAGTAAAGAAAAAGACAACTAACCTAAGCTAACTACTCTACTTCCAACATGTTCCTACTCTACTCTGAGAAAGTAACCTAATATAGCAACATTTCTGTGAACTTGTTCCTACTATACCCATCAGAAATTAACAGACCATAGTCATTCCTGGGCACTCCCAGAATGTTAAATTTACCCACGATAGCTTATCTGTTCTTATTGGATTATTGTTCCCCCTTCCGTAATTACTCTCTATCGCTAGTTCCCCTACATTCTACATTATAAACCATTTGTTTTACATTTTTCAAAGTTCACATTAGTGGTAGCATATAATATTTCTCTTTTTGTGCCTGGCTTATTTTGCTCAGCATTATGTCTTCAAGGTCCATTCATGTTGTCATATGTTTCACACCATCGTTCCTTCTTACTGCCATGTAGTATTCCATTGTGTGTAAATACCACATTTTATTTATCCACTCATCTGTTGAAGGACATTTGGGTTGTTTCCATCTCTTGGCAATTGTGAATAATACTGCTATGAACATTGGCGTGCAGATATCTGTTCGTGTCACTGCTTTCTGATCTTCCGGGTATATACCGAGAAGTACAATTGCTGGATCGAACGGTAACTCTATATCTAGTTTTCTAAGGAAATGCCAGACGGACTTCCAGAGTGGCTGAACCATTTTACAGTCCCACCAACAATGAATAAGAGTTCCAATTTCTCCACATCCCCTCCAGCATTTGTAGTTTCCTGTTTGTTTAATGGCAGCCATTCTAATTGGTGTGAGATGGTATCTCATTGTGGTCTTAATTTGCATCTCTCTAATAGCTAGTGAAGCTGAAAATTTTTTCATGTGTTACTTGGCCATTTATATTTCCTCTTCGGAGAACTGTCTTTTCATATCTTTTGCCCATTTTATAATTGGGCTGTCTGAGCTATCATTGAGTTGTAGCATTTCTTTATATATGCAAGATATCAGTCTTTTGTCAGATACATGGTTTCCAAAAATTTTTTCCCATTGAGTTGGCTGCCTCTTTACCTTTTTGAGAAATTCCTTTGAGGTACAGAAACTTCTAAGCTTGAGGAGTTCTCATTTATCTATTTTTTCTTTTGTTGCTTGTGCTTTGGGTGTAAAGTCTAGGAAGTGTCCGCCTAATACAAGGTCTTGAAGATGTTTTTCTACATTATCTTCTAGGAGTTTTATGGTACTTTCTTTTATATTGAGATCTTTGGTCCATTTTGAGTTAATTTTTGTGTAGGGTGTGAGGTAGGAGTCCTCTTTCATTCTTTTGGATATGGATATCCAACTCTCCCAGCCCCATTTGTTGAAAAGACCTTTTTGACTCAGTTCAGTGACTTTGGGGGCCTTATCAAAGATCAGTTGGTCATAGATCTGGGGGTCTATCTCCGAATTCTCAATTTAATTCCATTGATCTATATGTCTATCTTTGTGCCGTTACCATGCTGTTTTGACATCTGTGGCTTTATAATAAGCTTCAAAGTCAGGGAGTGTAACTCCTCCCACTTCGTTTTTCTTTTTTTAGAGTGTCTTTAACAACTCGAGGCATCTTCCCTTTCCAAATAAATTTGATAACTAGCTTTTCCAAGTCTGCAAAGTAGGTTGTTGGAATTTTGATTGGGATTGCATTGAATCTGTAGATGAGTTTGACATCTTAATGACACTTAGCCTTCCTATCCATGAACATGGAATATTTTTCCATCCTTTAAGGTCCCCTTCTATTTCTTTTAGTAGAGTTATGTAGTTTTCTTTGTATAGGTCTTTTACATCTTTAGTTAAGTTTATTCCTAGGTACTTGATTTTTTTAGTTGCTATTGAAAATGGTATCTTTTTCTTGAGTATCTCTTCAGTTTGTTCATTTCTAGCCTATAGAAACATTACTGACCTATATGCATTAATCTTGTATCCCGCTACTTTGCTAAATTTGTTTATTAGCTCTAGTAGCTGTGTTGTCGATTTCTCGGGGTTTTCCAGATATAAGATCATATCATCTGCAAACAATGACAGTTTTACTTCTTCTTTTCCAATTTGGATGCCTTTTATTTCTTTGTCTTGCCGGATTGCCCTGGCTAGCACTTCCAGCACAATGTTGAATAACAGTGGTGACAGCGGGCATCCTTGTCTTGTTCCTGATCTTAGAGGGAAGGCTTTCAGTCTCTCATCATTGAGTACTATGCTGGCTGTGGTTTTTTCATATAAGCTCTTTATCATATTGAGGAAGTTTCCTTCAATTCCTACGTTTTGAAGTGTTTTTATCAAAAAGGGATGTTGGATTTTGTCAAATGCTTTTTCAGCATCTATTGAGATGATCATTTGATTTTTCCCTTTTGATTTGTTAATGTGTTGTAATACATTGATTGATTTTCTTATGTTGAACCATCCTTGCATGCCTGGAATGAACCCCACTTGGTCATGGTGTATGATTTTTTTAATGTGTCTTTGGATTCGATTTGCAAGTATTTTGTTGAGGATTTTTGCATCTATATTCATTAGGGAGATTGGCCGGGAGTTTACCTTTTTTGTGGCTTCTTTCCCTGGTTTTGGTATTACATTGATGTTAGCTTCATAAAATGAGTTAGGTAGTGTTCCATTTTCATCGATGTTTTAAAAGAGTTTAAGTAAGATTGGTGTCAGTTCTTTCTGGAAAGTTAGGTAGAATTCCCCTGTGAAGCCATCTGGCCCTGGGCATTTATTTGTGGGAAACTTTTTGATTACTGATTGGATCTCTTTGCTTGTGATTGGTTGGTTGAGGTCTTCTGTTTCTTCTCTGGTCAGTCTAGATTATTCATATGTTTCCAGGAAATTGTCCATTTCCTCTACATTATCCAGTTTGTTGGCATACAGTTGTTCATAGTATCCTCTTATAATTTTTTAAATTTCTTTGGGATCCGCAGTAATGTCACCTTTCTCATTCATTATTTTGTTTATGTGGGTCTTCTCTCTTTTTGATTTCGTCAGTCTAGCTGGGGCTTGTCAATCTTGTTGATCTTCTCAAAGAACCAACTTTTGGTGTTATTTATCCTCTCTGTTGTTTTTTTGTTCTCTATGTCATTTATTTCTGCTTTAATCCTTGTTATTTCTTTTCTTCTACTTGGTTTAGGATTGGTTTGCTGTTCATTTTCTAGTTTCTTCAGTTCATTAGTTCTTTGATTTTGGCTCTTTCTTCCTTTTTAATATATGCGTTTATTCCTAAAAATGTCCCCCTCAGTACTGCTTTTGCTGCATCCCATAGGTTTTGGTTTGTTGTGTTCTCATTTTCATTCGTCTCTATATATTTAGCAATTTCTCGTGCTATTTCTTCTTTAACCCACTGATTGTTTAGGAGTGTGTTGTTTAACCTCCAGGTATTTGTGAATTTTCTAAGTCTCTGATGGTTATTGACTTCTAATTGTATTCCATTGTGGTCAGAGAATGTGCTTTGAATAATTTCAATCTTTTTAAATTTATTGAGCCTTGTTTTATGTCCCAGCATATGATCTATTCTGGAGGAAGTTCCGTGAGCACTAGAGAAGAATGTGTATCCTGGTGATATGGGATGTAATGTTCTATATATGTCTGTTAAATCCAATTCATTTATCAGATTGTTTAGGTTTACAGTTTCCTTATTGGTCTTCTGTCTGGTTGATCTATCTGTAGGAGAGAGTGATGTGTTGAAGTCTCCCAGAATTATTGTGGAAACATCAATTGCTTCCTTTAGTTTTGCCAGTGTTTCTCTCATGTATTTTGTGGCACCTTGATTGGGTGCATAAGCATTTATGATTGTTATTTCTTCTTGTTGAATTGCCCCTTTTATTAGGATGTAGTGGCCTTCTTTGTCTCTCAAAACATCCCTGCATTTTAAGTCGGTTTTATCTGAGATTAATATTGCTACACCTGCTTTCTTTTGGCTGTAGCTGGCATGAAATATTTTTTTCCATCCTTTCACTTTCAATTTCTTTGTGTCCCTGTGTCTAAGATGAGTCTCTTGTATGCAACATATTGATGGTTCATTTTTTTGATCCATTCTGTGAATCTATATCTTTTAATTTGGGAGTTTAATCCATTTACATTCAACATTATAACTGTGAAGGCATTTCTTGAATCTGCCACCTTATCCTTTGGTTTATGTTTGTCATATATATTTTTCCCCTCTCTCTATTAATATCCTTTAATGTACCCATACCAAATATCTTTAGTACTGAACCTTTCTCCATATCTCTCTGTCCTTTCTTTGTTTCTCTGTCTGAAGGTCTCCCTTTAGTATCTCCAGTGGGGCAGGTCTCTTGTTAGCAAATTCTGTCAGCATTTGTTTGTCTGTGAAAAATTTAAGCTCTCCCTCAAATTTGAATGACAGCTTTGCTGGATAAAGTATTCTTGGTTGGAAACTTTTCTCAGAATTTCAAATATGTCATGCCACTGCCTTCTCGCCTCCATGGTGGCTGCTGAGTAATCACTACTTAGTCTTATGCTGTTTCCTTTGTATGTGGTGAATTGCTTTTCTCTTGCTGCTTTCAGAACTTGCTCCTTCTCTTCCATATTTGACAGTGTGATCAGAATATGTCTCGGAGTGGGTTTATTTGGATTTAGTCTATTTGGAGTTCACTGGGCTTTTACGATTTGTGTATTTATGGTGTTTAGGAGATTTGGGAAGTTTTCCCCCAAAATTTCTTTGAATACTCTTCCTAGACCTTTACCCTTTTCTTCCCCTTCTGAAACACCGATGACTCTTATATTTGGATGTTTTATATCATCTATCATATCCCTGAGGTCCATTTCGATTTTTTTGATTTTTTCCCCATTCTTTCTTTTGTGCTTTCATTTTCCATTCTGTCATCTTCCAGATCACTGATTCATTGTTCAGCTTCCTCTAGTCTTGTACTATGAGTATCCAGAATCTTTTTAGTTTGGTCAACAGTTTCTTTAATTTCCATAAGATCATCTATTTTTTTATTTAGTCTTGCAATGTCTTCTTTATGCTCTTCTAGGGTCTTCTTGATGTACTTTACTTCCCGTGCCATGCTCTTCTTCATGTCCTTTTTATCCCATGCCATGGTCTCTTCATTCATCTTTAGTTCTTTGATTAGTTGCTCTAGGTACTGTGTCTCCTCTGATCTTTTGATTTGGGTGCTTGGGCTTGGGTTATCCATATCATCTGGTTTTTTCATATGCTTTAAAATTTTCTGTTGTTTTTGACCTCTTGGCATTTGCTTAACTTGATAGGGTTCTTTTAGGATTTGTAGACCAATTGAAATCCTTATCTCTAATTTGTCTGATCTATAGCTTCGTGGAGTACACTTTCTCTAACTAACCAGCAGGTGGTGTCCACGAGCCACCTGTTCCCCTCAAGCCAGTTCCCCCCTGCTTTGTCTTTGTGGTGAGTGGAGGAGTTAGTCTTGTGGGGTCCAGTTGGTGTACCAAGCTTGCGTGTGTAGTTGGTTTTGCCTGCCCTGTATGTGGGGCATGTGTCTGGGCGGTCAGGGAGGGGAGCGGTGGCTCTAACAATCAAATCTCCCTGGTGTTCCTGGAGTTTTAAAGCTGCTGCAATAGTCTAATCTTTCAGTTCAGTCCTGCCACAGTTTGTCTCTGCCACTGACCCACAAGTCCTTGGTGTGGCCCCTGAGACTTGCAAGTGGGTCCCTCTTCCAGGCTGTGCACCCCCTGGTCCTCTGTTGAGGGATGACTGTGCTGTGTCACAGGTGAGTGCCGTCCCCCCAGGGTGTTTCTGGGCTGCAAGGCTGTGTAGGGAGGCTCCCAGTCTGCTGAGCAGATGCCCCCCTTTCTTGGGAAGTTGTAGTGTTTAGTGAATTTTCTCAGCCACTGGATTATTGCCTTTTGTCTCAGCTATCGTAGTTCTGCTCTTGTCTTGACCTGCCCAAATTGCAAGTCTTTGAGGTTTTCTGTATTGGGCTTCTTAGGGTAATTGTTTTAGAAAAAGAAAACAAAAAGGGGGCCCTCCTTGCAGATCTAATGGGTTATTGAAATGCTAAGAGACAAAGCAATTAGGTCCATTAAGGAAAAGTCCAGGGGGCAGAGTGATCAGTTTTTCTTTGGGATTTGCATATGTGCCTCAGGGCCTGAGCTCTACCCTTCCCCTTTCTGTGTTCACCAGAACTCCAAAAAGCCTCTGCTTTTCTTTTTGGGCTTTTCTTGCTGTTTCTTGCTATCCCTATCTCCTCTCTGCTGGTCTGGCTGCTCTCAGATTCTCTGGTGTCTGGTCTCAGTCTATCTATGATTGGAGCTTGGATCAGTAGAATGAGTTCCCGATAAGAGCTGCCACTGCAGTTCTCCCTTCTCCTTACCAGTGCTGATGGCCCCTCCTCCCACGGGACTGAGCCTGGCAGGGAGGGGAGCGGGTCCCCTGGCCACAAAAACTTACAGATTTTGCTGATCTCAGCAGTTCAACATGTTCATGAGTGTTGTATGAAGTATGCCAAAAGTCAGATTGCTCTGCAGTGTCCAATCCATGCAGTTCCTGGCTTTCTACCTACTTTCCTGGAGGAGTAACTAAAACATACACCTCACCAATCCGCCATCTTGCCCCACCCCCCTAAATCTGCTTTTGTATGTCTCCATTGTGTTTTTTTTTCTCTCTTATATTGTGCCTTTCATCCCCATAAGTTCTGCCAATTGTTTTTTCACACTTACGATTTCTTCCTTATGTTCTCCCAATGTCTTCTTTATATACTTCATCCTTTTGTCATATCCTCCTTAATTCATTGGTTTGATTTTTGGATTGATTTAGGAGATTTGTTTGATTAATAATTAGTTATTTCCATTCTTGTATCTCAGTTGAGATGCAAGTTTGTTCCTTTGCCTGGGCCATATCTTCACGTTTCCTAAGTTGACTCAAAATCTTTGTTGTCTAGGCATCTGGTTTCCATGATTACCCCAATCAGATTTTCCCAGACCAGATGGGCCCAGGTCTTAGGAGGAAGGTGTAATCAGTATCAAGTTTCCCTGAGCAGCAGGTTGTCAGACTTTCCTGAGAGGCCTCTAGACATGGTGCTTTTCCTATCCTGTCCAGCAGGTGGCACTTGTCAGCCTGAAGCTCCCTACCAGCATAAAGAGGTGCAGTCCCTTTAATTCACAGTGGACCCAGTCCTGGCCAGGAACCAGGGGTGTCAGAAGCCAAGCTTAAGTTGTTTCTGGTTGGTTTGTTTTCCCCCAGGCACTGAGGTCTCAATTCCTTGAGGGCAGGCCATCACTTGAGCTGGGCCCTGTCCCCCTTTTCTCAGGGAAGAGACACCCATTGGAAGTTCTCTTCTACTTCTTTGTCTCTCTGACTCTCTTAACTCCACCCTTGCCAGGGTCAGTGCTGACAATTGATAATGCCTGAGGCTATCTCTAATGAGCTGCTTAGAATGAGAGAAAAAAAAATGGAAAAAAAGCAAAAGCCCCTTTTCAGAGCTAGTCTTCAGCCCCTCAGTTTTGCCCATCGACCAGAATTTGTATCCAGTTCTCTGTGCCCCCTTTTTTGAGACATAGCCATTCTCTAGCACTCTGAGCTCAGCTGTCTCCAAAAGCCTCTGTGTGTGTGTGTGTGTGTGTGTGTATTTTTTTTTCCCTTCAGCCCTGCCTCCTATCTCCCAGGAGGAAAAACAGATTCTTATTTGCTCAGGGCCTATCTGTGCTTGTATGTTGTATTCAATAGTCCAAATTTGTTGAATTAAAACTGCAGTTGGAGTTTGGCTGAGCTACCCCTCCCTGCTCCTGATAGGGACTGCTTCTTTCTCACACCTGCCATGCCAGGGGAAGGGGTGCTGGTTCACAGTTTTTACTAACTTTATGCTATGATCTCAGCTGTGCCATCCATTCCTGACTGGTGCACAATGTGTGAACAGTCATGGATGTCTCCCAACAGTTGTTCCAGACTATTTACTAGTTGTTCCTGGCTATTTACTAGTTACTCTAGAGGACTAACTAAATTCCACACCTCTGTATGCCACCATCTTGCCCCACCCTCCAACATTAGAATTTTTCACTTAATGAAAGAAAGTAATAAAGGAAGTATCACTTGAGCTGGGCCCTGTCCCCCTCTTCTCAGGGAAGAGACACCCCATTGGAAGTTCTCTTCTACTCCTTTGTCTCTCTGACTCTCTTAACTCCACCCTTGCCAGGGTCAGTGCTGACAATTGATAATGCCTGAGGCTTTCTCTAATGAGCTGCTTAGAATGAGAGAAAAAAAATGAAAAAAGAGCAAAAGCCCCTTTTCAGAGCTAGTCTTCAGCCCCTCAGTTTTGCCCATCGACCAGAGTTTGTTTGTTAGGCTGTTATGACAGATACTTCATAATGGATTGAGCTAAACAACAAGAATTTATTGTCCCTTGGTTTTGAAGGCTACAAATCCAAAATCAAAGCATTGCAAGGCCATGCTTCTTCCCCAGAGCCTGTAGCATTCTGGCAGCAAGGGATTGAAAATGCCTACTTGACCAAAAGGGGGAAGAAGAAAGACAACAAGCTGAGGTCACAGTGGCCAAGAGATACCAAATAGAGTTGAGAGGCTATCCTGGGGGTTTCTCTTATGCAAGCTCCAGCTAGACATCCCAAATGGCCACAGAATGCCATGCCCTTACCAAAATTAGCACCAAATACCTAGATTCCTACATGAGATTCTATAAAATATTCACTCACTAAGTTTTATCTTTCAGAAACTTAAATCCACCAGAGTATTCCTATGCCAGACATGTCCTAAAACCTAGAGGCAATAGCCTCTTTAAGAACAAAAATCAGATGCAGCCCCCTTCCCTGTACTGTCAATACCCCCTTTCAATATGAACAAGTTAGGGTGTTCTCTGCCTAGACACCCCTGAAGATGGAGAAAGGGATTAAGTGAGAGAAAGGGGTAGCAACAAACAGGATAAGATTTAACAAAGGTCTCTGAATTCTGAAACTTTTATATATATATATATATATATATATATATATATATATATATATATGCTGGGGTGTTGAAATAGCTGGAAGGAGGTAAATGACATGGTGGAACTGTAACTTATAACATCTGTTCTAGTTTGTTAATGCTGCCAGAATGCAAAACATCAGAAATGGATTGGCTTTTATAAAGGGGGTTTATTTGGCTACACAGTTACAGTCTTAAGGCCATAAAATGTCCAAGGTAGTGTATCAACAATCAAGTACCTTCACTGGAGGATGGCCAATGGTTTCCAGAAAAGCTCTGTTAGCTGGGAAGACATGTGGCTGGTGTCAGCTCCAAGTTATGGTTTCAGAATGACTTTCTCCCAGCACGTTCCTCTCTAGGCTGCAGCTCCTCTTCAAAATGTCACTCTCAGTTGCTCTTGGGACATTTGTCCTCTCTTAGCTTCTCCAAAGCAAGTGTCTGCTTTCAATGGCTGTCTTCAAACTGTCTTTCATCTGCAGTTCCTCTCTCAGCCCCTGGGCATTCTTCAGAGCATCCGTCTTGGCTGTAGCAAGCTTGCTCCTTCTGTTGAGCTTATATGGTGCTCCAGTAATTTAATTCAGACCCACCTTGAATGGGCGGGGCAACACCTCCATGGAAATTAACCAACCAGAGTCATCGCCCACAGTTGGGTGGGGCACATGTCCACGGAAACACTCAAAGAATTACAATCTAATCAACACTGATACGTCCGCCCACACAAGATTACATCAAAGATAATGGCACTTTGAGGGACATAATACATTCAAACTGGCACAACCTCCTTTGAAATTTGCTGTACAGCTACTCATTGAATGTGTTTTGAAAGTCTTCACCTTTCTGTGTATTTATAATATTGTATAATAAGGTAAGAACTGAAACTGTGGAACTGTAACCTGTAACAATTTTTGAAATTGCCTGTATAACTGCTTGTTGAGCTGTGCATCGAAAGTTAACACCTTTCTGTATGCATGTTATATTTTATAATGATGGAAAATAGCTGATGTTGTGGAACTGTGACCCATGACATTCTTTGAAATTTGCTCTCTAACTGCATGTTAAACCATACTTTGAAAGTTATCACTGTTATGTATATATGTTAAAGTTCACAATTTAAAAATGTATTAAAAATAAAAAAATACAAGATCCAAATATATTCCATCTATTCAAAGATACAAATAGGTAAAAGAAAGGATGAAAAATGATATATCATGCAAACAACAACCACAGTAAACCTGGAGTGACTATACAAATGTCAGAGAAAATAGACTTTAAAGCAAGAAAAATGTTACTAGAGAGAAAGAGGGACTTTTTGTAATGATAAAATGGTTGACTGATTAAGAAGATATAACAATTATAAACACATATGCATTTTAAAACACTAAAATACATAAAGCAAAACCTGACAGAAATGAAAGGAAAAATATTCTAGCCAAGAATAGTAGTTGGAGATTTCATACACACTTTCAGTAATGGATAGAACAATTAAAGGGAAGATTAGCAAGGAAAAAGAAGATATTAACAATACTATAACCCAAATATACAAAACAGAACACAAAATTTGTAGAACACTCCAACCAAAAACAGCAGAATAGATTATTCTCAAGTGTACGTGGAACTTTCTCCAGCGTAGACCATACGTTAGTCCGTAAAACAAACCTCACTACATTTAAGAGGATAGAAATCACATAAACAGTGTTCTCTAACCACAGTGTAATGAAATTAGAAATAAGTAACAAAAAGAAATGTGGGAAATCACAATTATGTGGAAATTAAACAACACACTCCTAAATAAACAATGGGACAAGAAATGAAAAGAAATTTAGACTATTCTACCATCCACTTTCAATAATGGATAGAATAATAAAGAGAAGATGAGCAAGGAAATGGAATATTTGTTCAACAGAATAAACCAAACACACCAAACAGACCTGTACAGAACACACCACCCGAAGACAAAAGAAAACATTTATTGAACATTCTCAGTGATAGTCCATTTTAGGCCAGAAAACAAACTTCGATACACTTAAGAGGTATGCACTCTGACCACAATGGAGTGAAATTAGAAATAACAACAACAAAAAAAGAAATTTGGGAAATTCACAATTGTGTGGAAATTAAACAACACACTCTTAAATAAACAATGGGCCAAGATGAAATAAAAGAAAAATTAGAAAATATATGAACATGAATAAAAATGAAGGTACAGCATACCAAAACTTATGGGATATAGCTCAAGCAGTGCTTAAAAGGAAATTCATAGTTATACATGCCTATATTAGTAATATGTAGGAGCGGCCATCTAAATCCTTTTGACAGCGTATAGCTAACTCTTGACATTGAAAGGATAGGTCTTAGGAACGTGTAGACCAAGACATCATGTACTCCTTGATGTGTATGGGATTTTCTTCTGAGAAAGGAGACATCAGCCACTGAACATCTTCAGTCTGGTTTTTGTGAATTTCTACCCTTTGCTCCTGTGCTATAGGTCTCTGGATGCTGGCTGTGTCTCTGTTAATGACAAGGGGAGTTGCTGAATTGTCAACAGATTTTGAGACTTGTGAAAACCAAGGACCTCGAGGACCTCCAGGATCCCCAGGACTCCAAAGACCCCCAGGACTCCCAGGACCCCCAGGACCCCCGGGACCCCCAGGACTCCCAGGACCTGCTGGATTTCCAGGCCTTCCAGGTGCCCCTAGCTGATAATATGAGAAACAAATTCCTTTTTCCCTCTGCTTAATTTACCCCCTTTCTCTTAAGTTGAAAACTTTTAGAGCCATGAAATCTCCCAGGTACCCAGAATGGTCACTTCTCACTAAGAAAATAAATTCTGGGTTATGATGGCCATAGACTTTGTGACTTGCAGATATGTCTAAACCTATTGTTGACTGGTGGTTAACCCAGGATTCTCTTTGACAAACCTCAAAAGCTTTCTTAAAAATACATATCCCTGGGCCACACTCAGACATAATCATATCATCAAGTGCAAGACAGGAATATCTGTATTGTATTAAATATCCCAGATAATTCTGATTTGCAGCCAAATGATAGAACTACTCTTCTAGTACATGTACATATATTGCTAGATTTCCTTTAGTCTCAGAACAAGTTCCCTTTCATAAATAAGGAAACTGGGGCTTACTGAATTTTTGAAAAAGTTTTGTCTACATATACAGATATCTTTTGGCAGAGTTAGATTTCAAATCCACAATTTTGTACTTTATAATGCAATTTTTTTCAAGTGAAATGATTAACAATAAAGACTAATTTAGTACTCCCAGTATGCCAGGGAGGATGCAGGTGAATTTACATGCACTATTTCATGTAATATGTATTTATGCAGTGTTATAGAAAAAAAAGGGAATGTAGCCGTTATGTGTCCATCTTATAAAACTGTGGAAAAATCTGGTGATCCTCTTTGTAAATTGAATTGAACATAACTGGATTTGTTTGCAAAGCATCTGTGTAATACTTCTAGAAATCTTACTTCACCCACTGGAAAATTCCTCAGACCAGAAATTGAGAGACTATGAATTTAGTGTAAAGTCCACAATTTTGTAGCTCCATCTTCTCATTTGTTAAATAGGAGAGATTATTACTTAATATGTATGTTCCAGATTTCCTTTAATGAAACTTTTACATAATATCATGTGGGTCTCAAAATATTTTATTGACTAGAGAACAGAGAATTGATATAGTCCAAGATCATACGATTGGGAGGTTTCAGAGCTGGCACTCAGGGGTAGAAGAAACAAGGAGTCTTCAAAGATATGATAAATGATGAAATATATTATTACTTCATGTCTCAAAAGATTGCTTTTCTGATTGTCTGTATGTACAACTGTATTTACATAAATGTATTTAAGAATAATTTAGAGATTTTAATAGATTACTATGACCTTAAAACTCTATTCTTTAAGAAAGAATCCAGAGGAATACCAGTAATAATATACTTAAAGTGTTCAGAAATAGACCCTCAGATCTATGGCCAATTGATTTTTGACAAGGTGTCAAGTCCACTCATTTGGGGAAGAATAGTCTCTTCAACAAATAGTGCTGGGATATTCACATGCAAATGAATGAAGGTGGGTCCCTACCTCACATTATATACAAACATTAATTCAAAATGGATCAAAAACCTAAATATAAGGACTATAAAACTTCTAGAAGAAAACATAGGGAAGTGTCTTCAGTACTTGTTAGGTAATAGTTTCTCACCCCTTACATGAAAAGCATGAGCAAAAAAGAAAAAAATATGAAAATGAGACTTCATCAAAATTAAAAACTTTTGTGCATCAGACAACTTTGTAAAAAAAGACAACAAACAGAATGGGAGAAATATTTGGAAACCACATATCTGTTAAGTGTTTAATATCCAAAATATGTAAGGAAACCTACAACACAACAACAACAAAAAAGACAAAAACCCAATTTAAAAATTGGGAAAAGACTTGTATGGACATTTCTCCAAAAACCTTACACAAAAGGTCAAAAAGTTTATGAAAGGATGCTCAGCATCATTAGTCATTAGGAAAATGCAAATCCAAACCACGATACGATACCATTTCACACCCACTAGAATGGCTACCATTAAAAAAATGAAAAATAACAATTGTTGGCTATCTGTGGAGAAACAGGAGGACTTGTTCATTGTTGGTGGGAATGTAAAATCGTTTAGCTGCTGGGGAAGACAGTGGTGTTTCTTCAGAAACTTCAGTACTATATGACCTCAAATCCCACTTCTAAGTATATATATCCAAAGGGATTGAAAGCAGGGAGTCAGTCAGAAATTTGCACACCTATGTTCACAGTGGCATTATTCACAATAGCCACAAGTGGTAAGCAAGCCAAGTGTCCATCACCAGGTGAATGGATAACCACGATGTGATATATATCCATACAATGGAATATTATTCAGCTGTGAAATGAATGGCGTTCTAATACATGTGACAACATGTATGAACCTTGAAGACATCATGTTGAGTGAAATAAGCCAGACACAATAGGGCATATATTCTATGATCTCACTGATATGAATTAATTAGAATAGGCAAATTCAAATAGTCAGGAATTAGAACACAGGAGTGTGGGTAGGGAATGGGGAGTAATGTTTATCTGGTACTGAATTTCTGTTTGGGGTTCTGGACAAGTTTTGGTAATATATGGAGGTGATGGTTGTACAACTTTGTGAATGGAATTAACACCACTGAAATATATATTTGAATGTGATTAAAGAGGACATTTAGGTGGTATATATGTTACTAGGGTAAAAATATTTAAAAAAACATACAACTGTATAAAATAAATAGCAAACCCTTAGGTAAACAGTGAACTATAATTAATAGTAAAATTATAATATTCTTTCATCAATTGTAACAAAGTTACCACACTAATGCAAAGTGTTAACAACAAGGAGAAGTATATGGGAAGTCTTTATTTTCACCATGAATTTCTATAAGCATACAACTTCTCTAATAAAAAAAATTTTTTTAATTCTGAATTCCTAACCCTGTCCCCAGATCTGGCCACTGAATATCATTTCATTCCTAATAGTTGTCCTTATACCCTATAATTGTATTATGGAAAAAATATTCATGGATATGGAATGTCTGGAAGAGAAATTGTTTAATTAATTAGTTACTTATTTAATTTCACAAACATGTTTAGAGTACCAACTCTGCCAAAAGGTTACTCTGGATTTGAAATGCTGACAATTTGTTCCTGCCGTTTAGTAGTTCATTGTTAAATACACACACACACACACACACACACACACACATATACATACACACACACACACACACAAGATCTGAAGCATGTTTACGATTCGTTGTGGTAAGAGCTTCAGTAGGAGTAATCACAGATCAGTGTCATTAATAAGACTCATATTAGGGAGAAAAAAATTCCTGGTCAGGAGTATTCAAGGAGGAAGTGATGGTGGGGCAATGCTTAAAGGGTGAGTAGGGTTATCTGAGAGGGTGGCAGTGAGTGTTGAGAAAGAAATCACTAAATGTGAAATGCGTTGAATCAGAAGTATAATAGTACACCCTCTGTTTATTTGGATTTCTCGGAATATCAGGTTTTCCTGGAAGTCCAGGGCCAAGAGGCTTCCCCGGAAACACTGAGGATTGTCCATCTCCACCAACGTCTGCCTTTGCGGTGAAGCTGGATGAACCCCTCCGTGCTCCCTCCCAGCCTATTATCTTCAAGGAAGCTCTGCACAATCATCAGGACCATTTTGACCTGGCCACTGGCGTGTTCACTTGTGCCTTCCCTGGCATCTACCACTTTGGCTTTGATATTGAGCTCTTCCAGAAAGCTGTGAATGTGGGTCTCATGAGGAATGGCATTCAAGTTATCAAGAAGGAAACTGAGGCCAAGGATGGCTATGGTCATATATCAGCAACTGCCATCGTGCAGCTTGAGAAAGGAGACAGGGTCTGGATGGAGTCCAACCTCAGCCAACAAGAACCTGAAAAAGGAATTATTCAAACTCTGTTCTTTGGGTTTTTGGTCTATTAAATGTAATATGTCTGTGGGGCACCAGTTCTCTCCACTTCTTCAATTTGGTCTTTCTTTAAATCAGAATATTCCCCCTCATTAATATCCTTCAGATTAATGCCCTTTAAAGAAGTATAATCCATGTCTTGAAAAAATATCCAGCTTATTAATGTGAATTTAACACTCATCATTGAAGCCAATAAATTCTATCAATTTATTGATCATTCAGTAATATTTATTGACAATATCTAAAATGACTAAACCTTGCTTAAGTTTATATATGCTTTATGTCTACAAGCAAGGTGAGATGGCAGGGGAGTTGCAAGAAGTCATAGCCAGCCTTATGAAAGGTAGGGGAAGATTACTGCCCTTCTAGAATGATATAGAAGGCCTGAAAGGTCCCTACAGTCCTAATTGTTTAACGCTGACATTTCTTCTCCAGGGTATAAAGATTCCTTTTTAAAAAATTTTTGCAAAAAATATTATCTGCCTTATAAACATCTTATTTGAGTTATGTAAGATAGGCCTATAAGACACATAGTATTTCTTGACACATGATAATCACTCATTAAATATTAGATGCTATTAATATTATATGATAATTATCATTGCCATTATGATATCAATACTGTCACCACAATTTCTACCAATCCTTCAGACTCAGCTTTGCCCCTCAAAAATTTTCTGGTTAAACTTGTAGTTTAGTGTTCCTGAGGAATGAATCCCAGAATGATTCTAATTTTTAGGAATTCAGAAGCTGACTCTAGTCCAATATTTTAATTGTCAACACAACAGGAGACTCTCAGAGCAGTAACTGTATTCTGTAGCTTTTAAAATGTGGTTCAAACAGAAACGCAGCACAGGTTCTTTGAACTCACCACTGGAGATTCCAGGTAATTCCCATTCTTCCTGCAGGAGCGAGTTGAAGCAGGGAGTCTGGCAGTACATGATGCAAGTAGTTACTAGTAAATATAAATGCTTTTGCTTTTATACATTAATCTCATTAGTCAACTTAATATACTCTCTTATCATTTCTTATAATTCATCCATAGATTCATTCGAATTTTACACATGATGGTCATATTTCATGCACATAATGGCAGTGTTATGGTTTTCATTTACAATTATTTTCCCTCTAATTTCTTTTTCTTGACTAAATGTTCTACCTCAAATTTCCATAAATTTTGAATAAGATAAGTAATAAGGGGTCAAATGATTTTTGACAAATGTGCCATGGTAATTTAATCAGGCAAGTTTTTTTTTTTTTTTTTTAAAGAAAAGTGCTGGATATCTGTATAGAAATAAAAAAGAATTGTGAGCCTTATCTTATACCATATACAGAAATTACTTAGAGATGGGTGGAAGACCCAAATGGAAAGCCAAAACTATAAAGTTTCTAGAAGAAAACAGGAGACTATTTTGTAATATTGTAATATTTTGTATATTGTAGTCAAATGTTTTTAGTCTGGACGAAAAAAAATTAACCATTCTCATTCTCATGTAAGAATGTTGCTTTCTTTAGATATTTATCACTAATGGTCCTTATCTAGTCTTGTTACTGCCTAAGAGTTTTTTTTCCTTGTTTTTTTTTTAACTTTTTTTTTAAATCAACTCTATGAAAAATAAAAAAATTTTAAAAAAATTAAAAAAAAAAACATACACTAAAACAACATTTCAAAGAGACCATAGCAAGGGAGTAAGAAAAAGACAACTAACCTAAGATAACTACTTTACTTCCAACATGTTCCTACTCTACCCCAAGAAAGTAACCTAATATAGCAACATTTCTGTGAACTTGTTCCTACTATACCCATCAGAAATTAACAGACCATAGTCATTTCTGGGCATTCCCAGAACGTTAAAATTACCCACGACAGCTTATCTGTTCTTCTTGGATTATTGTTCCCCCTTCCTTAATTGCTCTCTATTGCTAGTTCCCCTATATTCTACATTATAAACCATTTGTTTTACATTTTTCAAAGTTCACATTAGTGGTAGCATATAATATTTCTCTTTTTGTGCCTGGCTTATTTCGCTCAGCATTATGTCTTCAAGGTTCATCCATGTTGTCATATGTTTCACAACATCGTTCCTTCTTACTGCCGTGTAGTATTCCATTGTGTGTATATTCCACATTTTATTTATCCACTCATCTGTTGAAGGACATTTGGGTTGTTTCCATCTCTTGGCAATTGTGAATAATGCTGCTATGAACATTGGCGTGCAGATATCTGTTCATGTCACTACTTTCCGATCTTCCGGGTATATACCGAGAACTGCAATCGCTGGATCAAACGGTAACTCTATATCTAGTTTTCTAAGGAACTGCCAGACTGACTTCCAGAGTGGCTGAACCATTATACAGTCCCACCAACAATGAATAAGAGTTCCAATTTCTCCACATCCCCTCCAGCATTTGTAGTTTCCTGTTTGTTTAATGGCAGCCATTCTGATCGGTGTGAGATGGTATCTCATTGTGGTCTTAATTTGCGTCTCTCTAATAGCTAGTGAAGCTGAACATTTTTTCATGTGTTTCTTGGCCATTTGTATTTCCTCTTCAGAGAACTTTTTCATATCTTTTGCCCATTTTATAATTGGGCAGTCCAGACTATCGTCATTGAGTTGTAGGATTTCTTTATATATTCAAGATATCAGTCTTTTGTCAGGTACGTGGTTTCCAAAAATTTTTTCCCATTGAGTTGGCTGCCTCTTTACCTTTTTGAGAAATTCCTTTGAGGTGCAGAAACTTCTAAGCTTGAGGAGTTCCCATTTATCTAGTTTTTTTATTGCTGCCTGTGCTTTGGGTGTAAAGTCCAGGAAGTGGCCACCTAATACAAGGTCTTGAAGATGCTTTCCTACATTATCTTCTAGGAGTTTTACGGTACTTTCTTTTATATTGAGATCTTTGGTCCATTTTGAGTTAATTTTTATGTAGGGTGTGAGGTAGGGGTCCTCTTTCATTCTTTTGGATATGGATATCCAACTCTCCCAGCCCCATTTGTTGAAAAGACCATTATGACCCAGTTCAGTGACTTTGGGGGCCTTATTAAAGTTGGCCATAGATCTGGGGGTCTATCTCCGAATTGTCAATTCGATTCCATTCATCTATATGTCTGTCTTTGTGCCAGTACCATGCTGTTTTGACAACTGTGGCTTTATAATAAGCTTCAAAGTCAGGGAGTGTAAGTCCTCCCACTCCGTTTTTCTTTTTTAGAGTGTCTTTAGCAATTCGAGGCATCTTCCCTTTCCAAATAAATTTGATAACTAGCTTTTCCAAGTCTGCAAAGTAGGTTGTTGGAATTTTGATTGGGATTGCATTGAATCTGTAGATGAGTTTGGGTAGAATTGACATCTTAATGACATTTAGCCTTCCTATCCATGAACATGGAATATTTTTCCATCTCTTAAGGTCCCCTTCTATTTCTTTTAATAGAGTTATGTAGTTTTCTTTGTATAGGTCTTTTACATGTTTGGTTAAATTTATTCCTAGGTACTTGATTTTTTTAGTTGCTATTGAAAATGGTATCTTTTTCTTGAGTGTCTCTTCAGTTTGTTCCTTTCTAGCATATAGAAACATTACTGACTTATGTTCATTAATCTTGTATCCTGCTACTTTGCTAAATTTGTTTATTAGTTCTAGTAGCTGTATCGTCGATTTCTCAGGGTTTTCCAGATATAAGATCACATCATCTGCAAACAATGATAGTTTTACTTCTTCTTTTCCAATTTGGATGCCTTTTATTTCTTGGTCTTGATGGATTGCCCTGGCTAGTACTTCCAGCACAATGTTGAATAACAGTGGTGACAGCGGGCATCCTTGTCTTCTTCCTGATCTTAGAGGGAAGGCTTTCAGTCTCTCACCATTGAGTACTATGTTGGCTGTGTGTTTTTCATATATGCTCTTTATCATATCGAGGAAGTTTCCTTCAATTCGTACGTTTTGAAGTGTTTTTATCAAAAAGGGATGTTGGATTTTGTCAAATGCTTTTTCAGCATCTATTGAGATGATCATTTGATTTTTCCCTTTCGAATTTTTTATGTGTTGTAATACATTGATTGATTTTCTTATGTTGAACCATCCTTGCATGCCTGGAATGAACCCCACTTGTTCATGGTGTATGATTTTTTTAATGTGTCTTTGGATTCGATTTGCAAGTATTTTGTTGAGGATTTTTGTATCTATATTCATTAGGGAGATTTGCCGGTAGTTTTCCTTTTTTGTAGCATCTTTGCCTGGTTTTGGTATTAGATTGATGTTAGCTTCATAAAATGAGTTAGGTAGTGTTCTATTTTCTTCAGTGTTTTGAAAGAGTTTAAGTGAGATTGGTGTCACTTCTTTCTGGAAAGTTTGGTAGAATTCCCCTGTGACGCCATCTGGCCCTGGGTATTTATTTGTGGGAAGCTTTTTGATGACTGATTGGATCTCTTTGCTTGTGATTGGTTGGTTGAGGTCTTCTATTTCTTCTCTGGTCAGTCTAGGTTGTTCATATGTTTACAGGAAATTGTCCATTTCCTCTACATTATGCAGTTTGTTGCCATACAGTTATTCATAGTATCTCTTATAATTTTTTTAATTTCTTCGGGATCTGCAGTTATGTCACCTTTTTCATTCATTATTTTGTTTATATGGGTTTTCTCTCTTTTTGATTTTGTCAGTCTAGCTAGGGGTTGTCAATCTTGTTGATCTTCTCAAAGAACGAACTTTTGGTGTTATTTATCCTCTCTGTTGTTTTTTTGTTCTCTATGTCATTTATTTCTGCTTTAATCCTTGTTATTTCTTTTTTTCTACTTGGTTTAGGATTGGTTTGCTGTTCATTTTCTAGCTTCTTCAGTTGATACATTAGTTCTTTGATTTTGGCTCTTTCTTCCTTTTTGATATATGCATTTAGTGCTATAAATTTCCCCCTCAGTACTGCTTTTGCTGCCTCCCATAGGTTTTGGTATGTTGTGTTCTCATTTTCATTCATCTCTATATATTTAGCAATTTCTCTTGCTATTTCTTCTTTAACCAACTGATTGTTTAGGAGTGTGTTGTTTAACCTCCAGGTATTTGTGAATTTTCTAAGTCTCTGATGGTTATTGACTTCTAATTGTATTCCATTGTGGTCAGAGAATGTGCTTTGAATAATTTCAATCTTTTTAAATTTATTGAGGCTTGTTTTATGTCCCAGCATATGATCTATTCTGGAGAAAGTTCCGTGAGCACTAGAGAAGTATGTGTATCCTGGTGATTTGGGATGTAATGTTCTATATATGTCTGTTAAATCTAATTTGTTTATCAGATTGTTTAGGTTTTCAGTTTCCTTATTGGTCTTCTGTCTGGTTGATCTATCTGTAGGATAGAGTGATGTGTTGAAGTCTCCCAGAGTTATTGTGGAAACATCAATTGCTTCCTTTAGTTTTGCCACTGTTTCTCTCATGTATTTTGTGGCACCTTGATTGGATGCATAAACATTTGTGATTGTTCTTTCTTCTTGTTGAATTGCCCCTTTTATTAGGATGTAGTGGCCTTCTTTGTCTCTCAAAACATCCCTGCATTTAAAGTCTATTTTACCTGAGATTAATATTGCTACACCTGCTTTCTTTTGGCTGTAGCTGGCATGAAATATTTTATTCCATCCTTTCACTTTCAATTTCTTTGTGTCCCTGTGTCTAAGATGAGTCTCTTGTATGCAACATATTGATTGTTCATTTTTTTTTAATCCATTCTGCTAATCTATAACTTTTAATTGGGGAGTTTAATCCATTTACATTCAATGTTATAACCTTGAAGGCATTTCTTGAATCAGCCATCTTATCCTTCAGTTTATGTTTGTCATATATATTTTTCCCTCTCTCTATTAATATCCTTTAATGTACCCATACCGAATCTCTTTAGTACTAAAGCTTTCTCCAAGTCTCTCTGTCCTTTCTTTGTTTCTCTGTCTGTAGGGCTCCCTTTAGTATCTCCAGTAGGGCAGGTCTCTTGTTAGCAAATTCTCTCAGCATTTGTTTATCTGTGAAAAATTTAAGCTCTCCCTCAAATTTGAAGGAGAGCTTTGCTGGATAAAGTATTCTTGGTTGGAAATTTTTCTCACTCAGAATTTTAAATATATCATGCCACTGCCTTCTCACCTCCATGGTGGCTGCTGAGTAGTCACTAGTCTTATGCTGTTTCCTTTGTATGTGGTGAATTGCTTTTCTCTTGCTGCTTTCAGAACTTGCTCCTTCTCTTCCATGTTTGACAGTGTGATCAGAATATGTCTCGGAGTGGGTTTATTTGGATTTATTCTATTTGGAGTTCACTGGCATTTATGATTTGTGTATTTATGATGTTTAGAAGATTTGGGAAGTTTTCCCCAACAATTTCTTTGAATACTCTTCCTAGACCTTTACCCTTTTCTTCCCCTCTGGAACACCTATGAGTCTTATATTCAGACGTTTTATATTATCTGTCATATCCCTGAGGTCCATTTTGATTTTTTCAAATTTTTTCCCCATTCTTTCTTTTGTGCTTTCATTTTCCATTCTTTTATCTTCCAGGTCACTGATTCATTGTTCAACTTCCTCTAGTCTTGTACTATGATTATCCAGAATCTTTTTAATTTGGTCAACAGTTTCTTTAATTTCCATAAGATCGTCTATTTGTTTAATTCAGTCTTGCAATGTCTTCTTTATGCTCTTCTAGGGTCTTCTTGATATCCTTCGTATCCTGTACTATGGTCTCATTGTTCATCTTTGGTTCTTTGATTAATTGCTCTAGGTGCTGTGTCTCTTCTGACCTTTTAATTTGGGTGTTTGGGCTTGGGTTATCCATATCGTCTGGTTTTTTCATATGCTTTATAATTTTCTGTTGTTTCTGGCCTCTTGGCATTTGCTTAACTTGATAGGGTTCTTTTACGATTTGTAGACCAATTGAAGTCCTTATCTCTAATTTATCAGATCTACAGCTTCATGGAGTACACTTTCTCTAACTAACCAGCAGGTGGCATCCACGAGCCACCTGTTCTCCACAAGCCAGTTCTCCCCTGCTTTGCCTTTGTGTTGAGTGGGGGAGTGAGTCTTATGGGGTCCAATTGGTGTACCAAGCTTGTGTGTGTAGTTGGTGTTGCCTGCCCTGTATAAGGGGCTTGTGTCAGGGTGGTCAGGGAGGGGGAGTGGCTCTAACAATCAAATCTCCCTGGTGTTCCTGGAGTTTTAAAGCTGCTGCAATAGTCTAATCCTTCAGTTCAGTCCTGCCACAGTTTGTCTCTGCCACTGACCCACAAGTCCTTGGTATTGGCGTATGTCTCCTGAGACTTGTGAGTGGGTCCCTGTTCCAGGCCATGCACCCCCTGGTCCTCTGTTGACAGATGATTGTGCTATGTCACAGGTGAGTGCCATCCCCCCAGGGCAGTTCTGGGCTGCTGGGCTGTATAGGGAGGCTCCCAGTCTGCTGAAATGATGGCTGAATGGGGCTTTGTTAATTCACACAGTTCCACCTTCCCAACTCTGAGACAACCAGCTGAGGGTGCAGGGAAGGCTAATGTCCATGCCCAGTTTTGTGGTGTGTGCATGTTTGAAGCACTTTTGTCACACTGGGTTGTCTGGGGTAGCTTTGGGCTATAGGGCTGGCGACAGGCAGGAGTGTTTCCTGTCCACCAGGATGATGGCTGTGAGCAGACACCCCCCTTTTCTTGGGAAGTTGTCGTGTTTAGTGAACTTTCTCAGCCACTGAACTATTGCCTTTTGTCTCAGAGCCCTCTTAGTTCTGCTCTTGTCTTGACCTGCCCAAATTGCAAGTCTTTGAGGCTTTCTGTATTGGGCTTCTTAGAGTAATTGTTTTAGAAACAGAAAAAAAAAAAAGCCCTCCTTGCAGATCTAATGGGTTATTGAAATGCTAAGAGACAAAGCAATTAGGGCCATTAAGGAAAGATCCAGGGGACAGAGAGATCAGTTTTTCTTCGGGATTTGCATATGAGCCTCAGGGCCTGAGCTCTGCCCTTCCCCTTTCTATGTTCACTAGAACTCCAAAAATCCTCTGCTTTTATTTAGAAGTTTTTCTTGCTGTTTTTTTGCTATGCCTGTCTCCTCTCTGCTAGGCTGGCTGCTCTCAGATTCTCTGGTGTCTGGTCTCAGTCTACCTATGGTTGGAGTTTGGATCAGAAGAATGAGTTTCCGATAAAAGCTGCCACTGCAGTCCTCCCTTCTCCTTCCCAGTGCTGACAGCCCCTCCTCCCATGGGACTGAGCCTGGCTGGGAGAGGCGCGGGTCCCCTGGCCGCAAAAACTTACAGATTTCGCTGATCTCAGCAGTTCCATGTTTTCATGAGTGTTGTATGAAGTATGCCCAAAGTCAGATTGCTCTGTGGTGTCCAGTCCACACAGTTCCTGGCTTTCTACCTACTTTCCTGGGGGAGTAACTAAAACATACAGCTCACCAATCCCCTAAGAGTTTTTATTATGCATTGGTGTTGAATGACATCAAATACTTTTATATACATTTATTAAATATCTTACATTTTTATTCTTTAACTGGTTAATACGATGAATTACAATTATTGATTTTTCTAAAAATAAAAATTATTTGAATAATCATTGACCATTTTTATACTCTCTTGTATTCAATTTATTAATATCATCTTTAGGCTTTTTGTATTCATGAATGACATGATCTTGTAAATTTCCTTTCTTATAATGTCTTTTTTCTGGTTTGGTTTCAGAGCTATGTTGGCCTTTTAGAAGTAATTTGTATTCACTTACCACAATAAGGTAATTTGATTACTATCTCAGATTTTTGGTTAAAATACTAGAAAGGCCATTCCCTGACAATGGAAGCAAAACGTTAATATGTTAGTATTTACAAAGCCTAAAGCAAACTTATTACAGGAACAAGGTATTCATTGGTATGCTATGTCCTTAATTTAAAAAAATTCCTTCTTATTTGGACTAAAGTAGTATATGCAGAGCCTTTACAATATTGTTTTTAAGCACAATATCTGTAATCCAATATAAAATACTTAAGGCAACAGACAAAAAATAGCTTTATTTGTCTGGGAACCAATAGAGTCAACAACAGAGAGAAAAATACATACAGTTTAGTCACACATTTGAGATAATAAAAACAACTTTAAAATAACTATTAAAAATGTGTTAAAGAAAGTGGAAGGAAAAAACAAAATAGAAGAACATGTGGAGAACATCAGAATTTAATTGAAATCTCCAAAATGCATCAAACATATGTTCTATAAGAGAGAAATTCAATGCCATGTAATAAAAGTAGGCTTATAAATAAATAATAAATAAATAAATAAATAAATAAATAAATAAATAAAAAAAACTGGGCTTAACAGCAGAAAAAATATAGCATAATCTAGGATTAGTGATTAAAAGCACTGACGCCCTGGTAAACCACCTCTCTAAACAATCATAAAGGACCTTATTCATAGCACTTGCAAATCTGTTTTGTAAAAACTCCTAACACAGCTGATTTCAAGTTACCAATATAGCCTCACTCAATGTAAAGTTGAAAAGAGATATAGAAAATCAGCGCTTGCAAGCTAGTATGGCCTGCTCCAGCACAAAACTGACTCAATGACAGATCAATAGAAAATATCCAAAGTGAAACACAGAAAGAACAAGAGGAAAAGGAAGAAAAAATATATCAGAAGAAACATTCAATACAAAAAAGCAAAAATACAAAAGGGACAAATAGAAAATAAATAGCAAAATTATAGATTTAATCCCAATTATATCAGTACTTATATTAAATGTAAAGAACTAAACATTTTAATTAAAAGACATAGTATGAAAGAGTAAAATATGACACTAAGCTATATACCAATATAATAGACATATTTATATATAAGGAACCAGACTGGTTGAAGGATAAAAGCTATAAAAAGATATACCATGCAATGCCAATCACAAAGAAAGCTAGCCTGGATAAATTAATGCGAGGTAAATTAGACTTTAGGGCAAGAAGTTTTGAGCTATTAAGAGTGACCAATTTATACTGATTCAAGGATTAATGAAAGAACAAGGCATAGTAAATCCTGATTATATATGCACTTAATTTAGCTTGAAATTATATAAAGCAGAAATTGATATAAAAAAAGCTTTTAACACATCATTCTCAGTAAATGGTAAACCAAGCATTTAGAAACCCAGTAGGACATTAGAAGAATTGAACAACAGTCTTAGCCAACTTGACCTAACTGACGTTCATAAAACATAACACTCAACAACTTCAGAATAGATAATAGACCATATCTTAGTGTATAAAACATCTTACTCAATTTCAAGTATTGAAATGACAAATAATATATTTTTGTACTAAGTTGCATATCTCCAGACATCAAGAACAAAAAGAGAATTAGAAAATTGTAAAATAATTTTAAAATAATATTTAAAAATTAGGAGGTAGTTTTTCAAAGAAAAATTGTGAGACTATAAAATATCAAACTTTATGAAGGCAGCTAAAATGGCATTTAGAGGAAATTTTAAAACTTCAAATACATGTATTAGAAATTTTAAAAGGTCACAATAAAAAAATCTAGAAAGAGAATACTAAATTCAGGAGGGTAGAAAAAAGGAAATAAAAATAAAAGATCACTGAAATAGAAAACAGACATATGATATATTTATTATGGATAGAGTTGTGTAGAATATGTAATTTTTATAGATTAATAAAATACATGAGTCTAGCAAACTTGATTAAGAAATAGGAGAAAATAGAATAATATTAAGAATGAAAATGAGTCAGGGACAATTCCTAAGACATTTTTTAGTGTATTTTATAATCAACTTTATTCCAGTAAATCTGGTAACTTAAATGACCAAAAATTTCTTGTAAATCAAAACTTACCAAAACTGCATAAGAAGAAATAGAATATCTGAAAAGTTTTTAAACTTTAAGGGATTTGAACTGTAATAAAAATTCTTCCAAACACATGAAACTTCTGGTCCATTGGTGATTTTTTCCAAACATTTATGTAAATAATACCACTCATAAAAATTTTCCCATGAAATATACAAAAGGAGGAACATTTCCCAAAGGATTTTATGAGACCAGTATAATGTTAATATCATTATGGACAAAACCCTCAGAAAAACAAAAATTTTAGACCAATATTCTAAATCAGCATATCTGCAAAATCTCTAACATTAGCACATTGATTTAGGGACATATAAAGAGGATTACATATCATGATTGAGATGGGTTTGTTTGAAGATAACATGTTTGGATTAATTTGTGAAAAACTATTTATTTTATTACATCCACAGAATAAATGGAAAAACAAACAATCATCTCAATGGGTGCGGAAAAGATATTTCATAAAATTCAACATCTATTTATAATACAAAATTTCATCAAACTAGGAATAGAACTGGAACTGTCCCAATCTGATGAGTGTTACTTAAATAATACATTAATCTAATTCCATACTTTATAGCAAAATACTGAGTATCTTTTCTTGAATACCAGGGACAAGATAAGTATGCCCTTTATCACTGATTCTATTTAAAATTATTATAGTTTTTTCAGTAAAGCAAGAAAAATAAATGAAAGACTTGCCTTAATGAATTGAAAGGAGAAATAAAGTTATTTCACTCACATATCACATAGAATGTAAAATAAAATTGTAAGTAATCTCTAGACAAAATATTAGAAACACTATGAAATTTAGCAACGTTATCGGTTACAAGGGTACTATAATAGCAGTTATATTTTATATCCTATCACAAACAACTAGAAATAAAATTAAAAATACTATTTATAATAACATCAAAACTGTCAAATATCTAGGATAAATTAAATGAAAAATATTCTATGGAAATTATGTTGATTTTAATCCTAAATAGAGTGTTATCAATTAAGATGTTCATTGTAATCCCAAAGACAACTATAAAGAAAATAATAACTGAATATAGTAAAAAAAAAAAAAAAAGGACAAGGAAATGAAAATGGCACATTATAAAATATAAATTTAACATGAAAGGAAGCTGTAATGGACTGAGATGGTTAATTTCTTGTGTCAACTTGGCTAGTTTACAGTGGCTAGTTGTTTGGTCAAGCAAGCATTGGCCTCGTTGTTACTGTGAGAGTATTTTGGAGATGGGTTTACATCATTAGTAAGTGGATTACATATACTGGTTGCACCTACGATCAACAAAGATTTCCTTCAGCAGTGAAGGGAACCTCCTCATCCATCAATTGGAGGTCTTAAAGCAAGAAACGAGGATTTCCAAAGTCAGAAAGAAGAATTTCTGCCTCTTCTTCAGCCAGCCAGCTTCTCCTGGGGAATAAAACGTCACCTTATCAGAGTTTCCAGCTTCTGGCCTGCCCTACAGAGTTTGGATATGCCAGTTTTCAGAATCATTTATGAAGTTTTCAGCTTGTCACCTGCCCTATAGAATTTGGACTTGTCAATCTCCTTGTTTGTGTCAGCCAATTCCTATAAAGTGTCATATATATATATATATTTATTTATTTATTTATTTATGAGTGGTATTATTTACATAAATGTTTGGAAAAAATTATGTATTATTTACATAAATGTTTGGAAAAAATGTCATATATATATATAAATTTTTATGAGTGGTATTATTTACATAAATGTTTGGAAAAAATCACCAATGGACCAGAAGTTTCATGTGTTTGGAAGAATTTTTATTACAGTTCAAATCCCTTAAAGTTTAAAAGCTTTTATATGTATATATATATATATATATATATATATATATATATATATATATATCCTATCAGTTCTGTTTCTCTGGGTTATCCTAATACATGAAGTGATTAAGGAACAAAAGATATATACAGAAAAAAATAGTAAATTGGCAGAAGTAAGTTGTTCCATAAAAATAATCACGTTAAATGTAAATGTAATAAAATCTCCAGTTAAATGAAAGATATTTGCAGAATGTATTAATAGAACAAACAAACAAACAAAAAACATGGTCTTACAAAATGCTGTATACAAAGAATCAGTTAGATTCCAAAAAGCAAATGAAAGTGAAAGGATGAAAAAATTGTATTCCACGCAAACAGTAACAAAAGGTTAGCTGGAGTTACTACACTAATATCAGGTAAAATATACTTTAAGAACTTCCAGGGAAGATGGCAGAGTAGGGAGCTCCAGGACTCACTTTTCCTCTAAATCAGCTAGTCAATAGGTAGGAACTGTCTGAAACAACTGTTCTGGGGCTCTGGAGGCTAGGGGAACACTGTATAGCATCCAGGAAAGAGTGGGAGGAAAAGACGAAGAAGGAACTGTGAGTAGATCACTCCATGGTGGCTGCCAGCACCCATCCCCCACTCTTGAGGCAGGCCATCTCAGGGTCTGGTCACTGGCTTGCTGCTGCATATAGATAGGGGCATGGAAGTCCTCTTCCCCATGAATGGGGGGGAGGGGGGAGCTGAGCACTGATCATGGCTTTTGATCAGCAAATTCAGGTCACTGGGTCTTAGCCCTGAGCTGTTGTTTCAGTCTGCCCCAGTCAGGGATGGCCATAAGCATTGTTTCAACACTGCCACAAACAGGAGCAGAGATTGTGAAGGTTTAGAGACACAGTACCTTCTTAGGGCTGCAGGGAACAGTTTGCTGAAGAGTGCCATCTTCTGGGCAGGCCAGAAAAGTACAACTTTAGGGAGTCATTAAAAAGGCTTCTGATGGCTTTCCTGACCCTCTCCCCAGGGTCCTTTTGAGCTGGTCTGCACCCCTTTATGCAGCCCTGACCTGGATTGGGCTGGGAATACTGACTTGGGAAAGTCCTCTTCACAGTGACCCTCCTCCCAGAATTTGCTCTGCAAGCAAAACCAACTAGAGGCAAAACAAAAACAAATGGAATAAATCAAGATTTGCAGAGAACAGAGGAAAGAAAACTTTCTCCTGGGGGTGAAACAATTGCACAAATAGTTCAGCCTTAAAAATTGTACTGGGAGGAGGCAGGGAAAGATGGTGGTGTAGGGAGGTGTGGAATCTAGTTAGTCCTCTAGAGCAGCTAGTAAATAGCCAGGAACAACTAGGAAATAGCCTGGAACAACTGTTTGGGAGATGTCTGTGACTGGATACACATTGTACACAAGTCTGGAATATGTGAAAACTGAGACCACAGCCTAGTACTGTAAGTAAAGCCCCCAAACTTCAGAGGCTGGTGCCCCTCCTTCACTGGCATCGCAGGCTGAGTTGGAACACTTCTTTGTGGGAAAAGGAAGTAGTCTCCACAAGGAGCAAGAGAAGATAGCTCAACCAAGCTCCAAGTGTTGCTTTAATTAACAAATCTGGACTACCAAATGCAAGCTGTGAGCACAGATAAACTCGAAGCAAGCAAGAAAGGAATCCTGAGGTCTCTCTCAGCAGAGGGGAAGAGAGGCTGATGGATAAACAAACAAACAAATAAAAACAGACCTTTGGAGTCGGCCAAAATAAGAATAATGGAAAAGGACTAAGCCTTAAGAAAAGGGGCACATAGAGGCGGGTACCAACTCTGGCATTTAACTGGTGAAGCTTGGGAGCTGGGGACTGGTTGTGAAAGAGGATGGCTTTTTAAAAAATCTTTTAAAAAAACTATTCCAGGTAGCTCATTAGAGATAGCCTCAGGCACATTCAATTGTCAGTGCCGACCTAGGCAAGAATGGAGTTAAGATAGGTCTGAGAGACAAAGCAAGGAGTCAAGTGAAGGAGATAATTCCCTAAAGGGTATATATCTTCCCCAAGAAGAGGGAGGGTTGAGGCCCAGCTCAAGTGGCAGCCCTCCTACAGATAATTCAGACCCCATAGGCTGGGAAAACAAAAAAAGAAACAGCTTAAGCTAGGATTCTACTTTGGCCTCATTCTCAGCCATCCCCCTGGCAGGGGCAGGTTCTGTTGAGAATTAAAGGCACCACACCTCTTTATGCTGGTGGGGAGATGCAGGCTGACAAGTGCCACCTGCTGGACAGGATAGGAAAAGCACAGAGTCTAGAGTACACTGAACAAATCTATGTGAGTAGGATTGGAAGATGAAGGCTAGGGGTATGTATGACACCAGAAGGAAAGAAAGAAGATAAGGACTGGGACTGTATAACTTAGTAAAATCTAGAGTGGCAAATGATATGATTAAATGTACAAATATAACAATGTTTTCACATGAAGGAAAACAAATGAATATCAACATTGCAAAGTGTTAAAATGGGATGGTGTATGGAAAAATACAATCAATGCAAATTAGAGTTTATAGTTAACAGTAACATTGTAATATACTTCCATGAAATGTAACAAAGGCAATATACAAAAGCTAAATATCAATAAAAAGTGGATATAAGGGAGGGATATGGGATTTTTGGTGTTATTGTTTTTCTCCTTTTAATTTTATTTTATTATTTTTTATTTTATTATTTCTTATTCATCATTTTTATTTCCTCTTCATTTTTTTGCAGAATAAGTGGAAATTCTTCATATAGATTGTGGTGGTGAATGCATAACTATGTGATTATACCAGGAACCATTGATTGTTTACTTAGGATGGATTATATGGTGTGTGAATAAAACTGTTTAAAAAATAAACAGAAAGATACAATTCTGGAGAAAATGTGGAGAGAAGGATGTATCTATTCACTTTTGGTAGGGAGTAGAATGGTGCAGCCCATCTGGAAGGCAGAGTGGTGGTTCCCCAGGATGCCAAGTATAAGGTTGCTATATGATCCTGAAACCCCATTATTAGGAATACACTTGGAAGAACTGAAAATAGGGACATGAATGGACATTTGCACTCTGGTATTTATGGTGGCAGTATTCACAATTTGCAATTTATGGAGGTGGCCTAAGATGAATGGAAGGGCGAACTGTGGTGTGTGCATACAATGGAATATTGAGTGACTGCAAGAAGGAATGAAGTTGTGAGGCAAGCAACTAGATGAAAAAACTTTGAGGACAGTATATTGAATGAGAAGACTAATATTATAATGCCTCACTAATATGGACTAACTATAATGTGAAAACTCTGAGAATTGAATTCGAGAGCATATGTTATCAGGGGAAGATTGTAAACTCTTACAGCAGTCACATCAGATATTCCTGAGTTGTTATGGCTATTTCTAAATCCTGATATGCTGTGCTCTTTGTGTATAACCTGGTTGTTCCCTGGAACTTTGGGTATCTGTGTGACACCTGAGACTCAGAGCTAGAGTCATACAGCTATAAAAGTCAGTACAACTGTTAAAAAAAGCTGGAAAAGAGATCAGACTTCAATAAGAGATATGAATGAAGCTCATTTGGTTAGGATTAAGGCAAATCAGACTAAAGGGTAAGGAACAATGTTGACTTCTGTGTGAGACCAAAGGAAAAGATGTTTATTTGGTGCAAAATTTATATTTTCTATAGCACAATATTTAATTTAACTTGTATGGTCAGTTTATTTGAACATCATAATTACATGGAACATTGAATAGGGAGTGAGACCTTCTTGGTTTGCACATGTTAGTGTGATGCCCTGATATATCCCAGCATAATTTGGGCAGAGAATAAAAATGTATTTGCAAAGCCCCCTTGAGGGACTAAGGATAAATGTGGAAATTTATACTTCCCCACCCGGGAAATTCCTGATATTCTCAAAAGCATTGGGTCTACCAATATAATAGGCCAAGTCCTCAATCTTGGGGCTTGCCCTTATGAAACTATTCCTGCAAAGGAGAAGCTAAGCTTACTTACAGTTATTCCTAACAGTCACCCTCAGAGAAACTCTTTTGTTGCTCAGAAGTGGCCTCTCTCTCTAAGCCAACTCTGCAAGTAAACTCACTACTCTCCCCCCATGTGTGACATCATTCCCAGGGGTGTAAATCTCCTTGGAAACATGGGACATGACTCCCAGCTATGAGCCTGGCCCTGGACTTCTGGGATTGAGAAAGCCTTCTTGAACCAAAAAGGGGAAGAGAAATGAAATAAAATAGTTTCACCCAAAGCAGAAGCAATGAAAGAAAAAATAGATAAATGGGAACTCCTCAAACTTAAAACCTTCTGTACCTCAAAGGAATTTGTAAAAAAGGTGAAGAGGCAGCCAATTCAATGGGAAAAATATTTGGAATCCATGTATCTGACGAAAGACTGAATGCTTACACATATAAAGAAATCCTATAACTCAATGACAATAGTACAAACAGTCCAATTATAAAATGGGCAAAAGATATGAAAAGACATTTCTCTGAAGAGGGGAAATGGCTTGAAAACACAAGAAATGATGTTCATCTTCATTAGCTATTAGGGAAATGCAAATTAAGACCACAATGAGATATCATCTCACAACAATTAGAATGGCTGCCATTAAACAATCAGGAAACTACAAACTCTGGAGAGGACATGGAGAAATCGGAACTCTTATTCATTGCTGGTGGGACTGTATAATGGTATAGCCACTCTGGAAGTCAGTCTGGCAGTTCCTTAGAAAACCAGATATCAAGTTATCCTTTGATCCAGCAATTTCACTTCTTGGTATATACCCAGAAGACCTGAAAGCAGTGACATGAACAGATATTGGCACACCAATGTTCAAAGCAGTATTATTCACAATTGCCAAGAAATGGAAACAACTCAAATGTCCTTCAACAGATGAGTGGATAAATAACCCAAATGTCCTTCAATAGGTGAGTGGATGTGGTATGTACACACAATGGAATACTACAGAGCAGTAAGAAGGAACAAGGTCATGTAACATATGACAATATAGATGAAACTTGAAGACATAAAGCTGAGTGAAATAAGCCAGACACAAAAGGAGATTGTATGTTACCACTAATGTGAACTCTGTGAAAAATGTAAAATAAATGTTTTATATTATAGAATGTAGGGGACCTAGAGATAGACAGCAACTAGTGAAAGGGGAATGATAATCTAATAAGAACAAATAAGCTATTGAGGGCAATCTTAATGTTGTGGGAATGCTCAGGAATTATTATGGTTTGTAAATTTTCTTGGGTATGGTAGGAACATGTTGGAAACAATGTAGCTAGCTTAGGTTATTTGTTTTTCTTATTCCTTTGTTTGTTATGGTTTGTTAATTTTCTTGGGGTAGGGTAGGGACATGTTGGAAGCAATGCAGTTATTTTAGTTTATTTGTTTTTCTTATTCCTTTGTTTTGTTTTGTTTGCGTTTTTTAATTTTTTGATAAATAATGTAAAAAAAATAAAGTTTCAGTGGCTGAAAGATTTCAAATAGAGTTGAGAGTTCATTCTGGAGGTTATTCTTATGCACTGTAAAAATATCCCTTTGTAGTTTTTAGTGTATTAGAATAGCTAGAAGGAAATACCTGAAACTGTTGAACTGTAATCCAGTAGTCTTGATTCTTGATGATGACTGCATAACTTTGCAGCTCTTAAGGTGTGACTGTGTAAATGTGAAAACCTTGCAACTGATACTTCCTTTATCCAGTGTATGAACAGATGGGTAAAAAAACAAAGACAAAAAATAAATAAAAGGGGGAAAAGGGGTGTTCTTTCTTATTTTTATTTTTATTCCTTTTTTTTTTTTTTGGAGTAATGAAATGTTCAAAAATTGATTGTGGTGCTGAATGCACAACTATATGATGGTGCTATGAACCATTGATTTTACACTTTGGATGACTATATGGTATGTGAATATATCTCAGTAAAATTGTACTGCATATCCAGGGCGAGAATAAGATGAAGAGCTGAAAATATCTGATTTGACAAACACAGGCTAAAGGTCTACAATACGTTGAACCAAGTGTCAAGAAGAAACTAATAGAAAGCCAATGAAAAATAGAACCCTTATCAAGAGAGAGTAGTTGACCTTAGAGTAAACTCATCAAGATAATCAAATAAATAGATATCAAGTTGAAATAAGTACTGTCTTTTCAGTAATAGCAATGAATATTAATGGACTAAACTGCCCAATCAAAAGACACAGATTGGTGGAATGGATAAAAAAGTATGATCCAACTTTATGCTGTCTCCAAGAGACTCACCTTAAACCCAAAGACACAAGTAGTTTGAAAGAAAAAGATCAGAAAAAGATATTCCATACAGTCACCAAAAAAAGAGCTGGGATAGCTATACTAATATCGGACAAAATAGACTTTAAATGCAAAATTGTTACAAGGGACAAAGAAAGACACTATATAGTAATAAAGGGGTAATCTGCAAGAAGAAATAATAATCATAATTTATGTACCTAATCATTTTGCCCCAAAATACATGAGTTAAACACTGGCGAAACTGAAGCATGAAATAGACATCTTTACAATAATAGTTGGAGATTTCAGTACAACACTGTCATCAACAGATAGAGCATCTAGACAGAGGATCAGTCAGGAAACAGAGAATTTGAATTATATGATAAATGAATTAGACCTAACAGACATATACATAACATTGCACCCCAGAATATCAGGATATATATTCTTCTCAAGTGCTCATGAGTTATTCTCAAGGATAGACCACATGCTGGATCACAAGAAAGTCTCAATAAATTTAAAACTATTGAAATCATACAAACCACTTTCTCTGAGAATAATGGAATGAGCCAGGAAATCAATAATAGGTAGAGAACTTGAAAATTAAAAAAATATATGGAAGATAAAAAACACATTGTTAACAATCAGTGGGTCAAAGAAGAAATTGCAAGGAAAATTGGAAAATAGTTCAAGATGAATGCAAACAAAAACACAAAATGTATGGGATGCAGCAAAGGCAGTGCTGAGAGGGAAATTTATAGCCCTAAATGGTTACATTAAAAAAGAAGAAAGAGCTAAAATCAAAGAACTAACTGCACACCTGGAGGAACTCAAAAAAGAACAGCAATTTAATCCCAATGCAAAAAAGAAATAACAAAGACTAGAGCAAAAATAAATGAAAGTGAGAATAAAAACCAATAGAGAGAAGTAACAAAATCAAAAGTTGGTTCTTTGAGAAGATCAATAACACTGACAAACAGCTAGATTAACAATGGAGAAAAGAGAGAAAGTGCAAATAAATAAAATCAGAAATGAGAAGGGGGACATTACTGCTGACCCCACTGAAATTAAAAGGATCATAAGAGGATACTATACAACACTGTGTGCCAACAAATTAGACAACTTTGATGAAATGGACAAATTACTAGAAATGCACAACCTACACTGACCCTAGAAGAAATAGAAGACCCCAACAGACCAATTACAAGTAAAGAGATTGAATCAGTCATCAAAAATCTTCCAACAACAACAAAAAAGCCCAGGACCAGATGGCCTCACAGGTGAATTCTACCAATTATTCCCAGAAGAATTAAAATCAATCCTGCTCAAACACAAAAAAATAGAAGAGGAAGGAATATCACCCAATGCATTCTATGAAGCATATATCACCCTAATACCAAAGCCAGGTAAAGATACTACAAGAAAAGAAATTTGTGGACCAATTTCTCTAATGAAATGTAGACGCAAAAATCCTCAACAAAATACTTTCAAATCAAATCCAGCAGCACATTAAATGAATTATACACCAAGAACAAATGGGTTTTATCCCAGGTATGCAAGGGTGGTTCAACACAGGAGAATCAACAAATGTAACACACCACACTGACAAATCAAAGGGGAAAAACACATGATTATCTCATAAAACATATGATTATATCATATCACATGATGCAGAACAGATGTCTGACAAAATCTAAACCAAAGCTACTAGATCTAATAAGCAAGTTCAGCAAAGCGATACAAGATCAACAGTCAAAAATCAGTAGTGTTTCTATACTGAAGAGAAAATTTTTTAAAAATCCATTTACTATAGCAACTAAAAGGATCAAATATCTATGAATAAATTTAACCAAGGACATAAAGGACTTGTACACAGGAAACCATATTACATTGCTAAAAGAAATCAAGGAATACTTCAATAAGTGTAAGGTCATTCCTTATTCATGGATCACAAGATTAAATATCATTAAGATGCCAATTCTACTCAAATTGATTTACAGACTCAACACAATCCTGATAAAAAAATCCAAAGCCTACTTTCTTCTGGGTGATGGAAATGTTCTGGAATTCTATGGTAGTGATGATTGCATAACATTCTAAATATACTAAAACTTTTGAATTATACATTTTTAAATTGTTAAAATGGTGACTTTTATGTTATGTGAATTTTATCTCAATTGAAAAAATATTAAACACACACACACACAAATCCTGTATGATCCTAGGAGTAAGGAAGGAAAACAGACCACAGAGGGCATCTAAGGGGTTGGATAGGGCCCTAAGTGGAAAATTAGGGTGTCTGATTTCCATTTATTCCCAAGTCTAATCCTAGCCAATTATGTGAGCCTATGTAAGTGAGATTCTGTTTGCACATCAGTAAAACTGTATGGCGGGACTCCAAGGTCTGGGCACCTTCAGAATTGAGAAAGTTTGGCCTGTTGACTCTAGAATATTAATATAGGGACATGGCTAAAAGAGGGAATGGCATCCTGCAGTACAGTCCACCTACTTTAGCAGGTCAGGTCCTGGTCATCAGATAAGAATTCAGAGTTGGCAGAAGGAAGGAGATTTTCCCTAGCTTGTCAACTGCACTCAATTATTTTCTGGTTAAAAACTGCCTGATGATACTATGAACTATTGATTGTACACTTTGGATGATTATCTGGTATATGAATATATCTCAATAAAATTGCATAAAAATTAATAGGGCCATTGCTTCAGGAAAATTAGGAAACCCAACATTTAGTATCAGATCATCCTACTTCAAACTTTTGAAAATAACACTGATGAAGCAACAGGACAACTGAAGTGATCAGTTTTTGTGCAAACTTCCTTCCACAATTAGTGTGACTAGAGTAGGAAGGAAGTCTTTCTCCAAGGGAATTATAGGTAAAGGACCTCTTTACAGACAGGAAATTCTTATCTTGGAATGCAGTTATCTAAGTTCCAAAGGGATTTCACTCTATTTATGTAATTCGATTCCCATGAGCTGTGAGTCATTGTTTCCATAAAAATAGAGAAAGCAACATATTTTGTTTTTGGCTGGTCATTTCTGGCAGAAGCTTTCAGGCTGTAGAAGGAAATGAATAATAAATATATGTATGCAAAATATTTTTATAAATAACAGTTTGTTTGAAGAATCCCAACGGGCTGAGAAAAAGAGATGGAAAGATTTGATAATAGCTAATCTGTGTTGAATGTTTACTACAAACCAGACATGTCTCATTAGGCTTCTTAAAAATGCAATTTTACTGAAATATATTCACAAACCGTATTATCCAAAGTATATAATCAATGTTTCACAGTATCAATTTTAGAATATTTTCATTAATCCAAAATAAAGAAAAACATAAAAATAAAAAAGAACACCCAAAACATTGCATGCCCCTTATCCACCCATATTATTTATATATTTATTTGTCTTTATTTTTTTACTCATCTGCCCATACACAGGATAAAGGGAGTGTCAGTCACAAGGTTGTTACAATCACATGGTCCCATGATAAAAGCTGAATAGTTATACAATCATCATCAAGAATCAAGTCTACTGGATTTCAGTTCAACAGATTCAGGTATTACCTTCTAGCTATTCTAATACACTATAAAGTAAAAAGGGAATGTCTATATAATGCATAAGTATAACCTCCAGCATGACCTCTTGACTCTATTTGAAATCTCTTAGCCACTGAAATTTTATTTTGTTTCATTTCTTTTCCCCCTTTTGGTCCAAGAAGGCATTCTCAATTCCATGATACCAGGGCCAAGCTAATCCCTGGGAGTCATGTTCCATGTTGCCAGGGAGACTTACACCCCTGGGAGTCCATGTGGGGGGAGGGTAGTGAATTTATTTGCAGAGTTGGCTTAGAGAGGCCACATCTGAGCAACAAAAGAGTTTCTCTGGGGGTGACTCTTAGGCATAATTTTAAGTAGGCTTAGCTTCTCCTTTGCAGGAATAAGTTTCATAAGGGCAAGCCCCAAGATTGAGGGCTCAACTTATTAAATTGGGAGCCCCCAATGCTTGTGAGAATAACAGGAATTCCCCAGGTGGGGAATTTTAATATTTCCTCATTTTCCCAAGTCCTTCAAGTGGGCTTTGCACATATTTTTTTAATTTTCTGTCCCAAATACTCATTAGGCTTTACATGATTGTTTCACTTAATTCTCATTAAAATCCAATGAGGTGGTTACTATTATTTTCCTCATTTTTCTATGAGGCAAAAAGGGATTAAATAACCTATTAGTAAATTGTTAAACTGGTATTTGAACTTTATATTCCATGCTATTAACCCCTAAGCTCTTGTTTTTTTATTTTATTTATCCAGTAGCAATCTGGTGATAATTATATCTGTGTTTCCCAAAATACTGTAGTAAATTTCAGTTATTAAAACTCAATCTTCTCCAGTTCATAAAAATTTCAGTCTCAAATTTGACCCCAAATTCTCCCTGTTCCCCTATGACAGGACAGATTTATGGCCCCAGTGGCTTAGTGTAAGAGGCAGCATGGTCTTTTTTTTTTTTTTTTTTTTTTTTTAACTCCCTTAGTGGTCACTGTGCCACTGATGTGGAGAAAAACCACTTAAATCTGGGTCTAGAGTTCAGAGATGGAGGAAATCAGAGATTTGAAGCAGAGAAGGATTTGCCAGACTGTTGATGGCTTGAAGACAGAGGGCAGCATGTGGGCAAGAAATGTGGTAATAGCTAAGAGCATCCCACAACTGGCAGCCTTCAAGGAGATGGGTTTGTCAGCCTTATAACTAAGAAATTAAAGTTCTCTAAAACAACATAATATTGGAAGCATATTTTTCCCAGAATTTCTAGAGAAGTCAGCCATCCTTGATACCTTGATTTCAGACTTGTGGCACCATAAACAGAAAACCCAGCCATGCAATGCCAGCCTTCTGACCTAAAGAAACTGTGAAATAATAAATTTGTGATGTTTCAAGCTTCTAAGTTTGTCATAATTTGTTAGCCAGCAATTGAAAACTAATACACTCAATACATTTGAAATGTTGAAAAAATTCTGAGTTATGTTCTATGGCCATGGTGGAATTAAACTAGAAGTTAATACTTAAAATATGAAGAGGAACTCTTCAGCTGCCTGGAATTTAAGCAATGTCTTTCTGTGATCAAGGAAGAAATTGCAATAAAAATTAGAAAATGTTTTAAACTGAATGAGAATAAATACACAACATAATAGAATTTACAAAATGCAGCAAAGGAGTGTCTAGAGAAAAATTTAGTCTTAAATCCAAATATTAGAAAAGATGAAATAAAGTTAGGATTAGGGAAACCTACTCTGAGTTTGCGATGCTTGGGTCCAATGACAGTAGTCTATATGGATACAGTAACTTCAAGAATAGCCAGGCAATCTCATTTTGTACCACTGGAATTACCATGCCAATATTCTGAGATCAATAATATCCACAGCCACTATTGCGTAAAAGGTGAGTTCTTCCATAGATGAGTGGCCTATAGAATATTTTAATTCTATAACCATGGCATTGCTTAAATCCATGCTGCTGAAAATGCTGGTCCTCACACTTGGTTGCCATTCTACAAAATGAAGAGAATATACCAGAATGTAAAGGCATGCACTGCCTCCTTCATGGAAAGTCTTAGTTTGGAATAAAAGAACAAACTCAGCGGAACTAAACGGTGTGCTCTACTTGGAACTACTAATTCCTTGTCTCTTACCCTGTGGTAATGAATAGCTCATGGATAGGCAACAGATCTGTGACGCACACTTTGAGCAGCACTAGTACGACACAATGAGTAATTCAGTCAGGGCATGAGGACGAAAGAGCTGGCAGTGATTTTGATGTTTGTCTTTACATTTTTCCCTGCCCCATGAATGATCTCTTCTTACCTCCTTCCCACCCTCCCTTCCTTCTTTCCTTCCTTCCTTGCTTCTTCCTCCTTCCCTCCCTGATTTAGTTTCCTAGCTGCTAAAACAAATACCGTACAATGCATTGGCTTAACAACAGGAATTCATTGGCTCGGGTTTCAGAGGCTAGAGGGCTGGCTTCCTGCCGGGGCCCATATCTTCTCGCCGGCCAGCAATCTTTGGGGTTCCTTGGCTTTTCTGTTACATGGCAATGCACACGGTGGTGTCTTCTCCTTGCTCTTCTGGGGTCTATTGGCTTCCAACTTCTGGCTGTTCCCCTTGGCTTCCTCTTTCATGTCCAATGTCCTTTGCTTATGAGGACTTCGGCCATATGGTATTAAGGCCCACCTTCATTCCATTTGGGGACACTTTCACTACCAATATCTTCGAAGGACCTATTTACAGATGAGTTCACACCCACAAGACCAGGGTTGGGACGTGAACATGCATTTTGTGGGGGACATGATTCAATCCCCACACACCCTCTCTTTATTTCTTTCTCTTTCCTCCCCTCTTGGTTCATATAAGAGCATTATTGAGAGATAATTCATAAACCATACAACTCACCTATGTAAAGTGTACAATTCAATGATTTTTAGTTTTGCAACCAACATCACAATCAATTTTATAACATTTTCATCCACCACAAAATGAAACTCCATATCCATTAGCAGTCGCTCCCCATTTCCACCCAACTCCCTCAGGCCTGGGCAACCACTATCAGCTTTCTATTTCTATAGATTTGTCTATTCTGGACATTTCATATAAATGGATTCATACAATATATAGTCTCTTGTGACTGGCTTCTTTCACTTAGCATTTTATTTTCATGGCTTATCCATCTTGTAGCATTGTATCAGTATTTCATATCTTTTTTATGGAATGTGTCTCAGAGTGGATCTCTTTATGTTTATTTTACTTGGAGTTTATTGGGTTACTTGGAAATGTAGATAATGTTTTCTCAAAAATTGAGTTTTCAGTTATTATTCGAATATTTTTCTCCTTTTCTCCTTCTTTCCTTCTGATATTCCCATTACACGTAGGCTGTTTTGTTTAATGGCATACCACATTTCTCTATGGCTCTGTTCATTACTCTTCATTCATTTTTACTCTCTGTTCTTTGGCATAGTATTTATTCATTTATCTTCAAATTTGCTGATTCTTTTTGCTGTCAGAGTTCAAATCTATTGCTACGTCTCTCTAATAATTTTTTTTTTCATTTTAGTAACTACTTTTCAATTCCATAATTTTCATTTGGTTCTTTTTCTTATAATTTTGATCTCGTTACTGATATGGTATTCTCTGTTCGTTGAGTCGTTGTCATCATGCCTGCCTTTGCTTCTCTAAGTATGTTTTCTTCTAGTTTCTTTTTAGCTCTGGTACATATTTAAGATGGATGTTTTGAAGCGTTTGTCTCCTAAGTTCATCTGGGCCCTCCACAGGCAGTGAGGCCAGCTTTTTTCCTGTGTATGGGTCCCGCTTTCCTGTTTATTTGCCTGGCTTTTAATTTTTAGTTGAAAAGCAGACATTTTAGATTATGTTATCTTAGCCATTCTGGCTACTTATCCCCACTCCCTGAAATTGTTGTTGTTTGCTTCTTTATTTGTTTACTGAGTTGACTGAACTCTTTTGGGGAAAAATATTTCCTTCCTGCAGTGTGAAGCCCCACTATCTACCTCACAAGTTGCAGACTTGGGCATCTGCTCAGTCACCCTGGAATGACAGTGGTTATAGCATGGCTCTCTGAGAATATTTTTCCTCAATCTCTCTGGTAAATTGTCTGCCTCTGTTGGTATCACATCCAACTGTTAGGCGCTACTGATTGACATCTAATTGTCCTTTGTTTTACAACAATGTCCAGGGGAATAAATCCTCCACATTCTGATCCAATTGAATTCAGGTCCTTTTACAGGAGTAGGTTGTGAGGTCAGTATTTGAAGCTTGTTCTGACACCAGGAGGCCTCGTCTTCGTTGTGTCTCTGGTTCTCTGGTATACTGACTGGTTGAGCTTGTGGCTCTCATGTAGCTACCAACCTCCTTTTAATTGCTTACCACAAAATATACATTGCTTTTTTGAGAGCACCCATAGGTTTGAACTTCCCTACAATCTGTTCCAAATTAAGCCAGTCCCTGTGGGGAAAACTTTGAAGCTCTCTGTTCTATGGCCTGTCTCTACACCTGGAAAAATCTCTGAGCCACTGTTCCAGAGCTGGGAAGGGAGGTAGTGGCATTCTTCTCTTGGAGAGACACTCCTGCTCTTTGAGTAGGGTGCTGGGCTGGAGTGGTGGCCTCTGGTCTTCTCAGCTTGACTTTCCCAGCATGGGACTTCTGTCCTATGAGTGCATGAGTAGGGGAATCAGGGCCTCAGTATTCTCACCCTCCTATGTCTGGGGTAGAACCTCCAATCTATAAGTGGGGCTGGATGGAGAAGAGATGCTCCAACCTCTTGGCTGCACTTGCCTGGAATCTATGTTCTGCAGCATGGAGATGGAGAGGGGAGAGGAATGAGAAATTCTGGATGTCTGCCCCTCCTGGGGAGATACCGTAGCCCTTGACTGGTAGCTGGGAGAAAAGAGAGCCCAGTCTTCTTGTCCACACCCACCCAGAGTGGAGTTTCCATCACATTGAGAAAAGGTGGTTGGGGAAGGTGCTGCAGATCATGGCTCAAGTACCATGGTCTATTATTCTTCCCAACAAAATTTAGTCGATTTTCTTGAGTAAATATTTCTTCATTTGCTAAATTCCCACAGGACAATTTCCAGAGACTTTAGTTATTTTAAATAATTTTTACCAATTACAGTTGTTTCACTGGGGAGTGGGTCCTCAGATCTCTTCATGACACCATTCTGGAAATCATCTCTCCCCACAAAGGCTAACAAGCGGTAGAAAATATAGAGAGAATTATTTACACTCTGAAAGGAGTCATGTCGTTCTCAGTACCACATGTCCACATATCCACAAACATACAAACACATACTAGACATTTTGATGTTCATATAGCAATTTTCATCCTAATATAAGAAATAATGGGCCTTCAAAAGCTTGTGCTGAAGATTGCAAAGGGAAAAGTACACTGTGTGTTTTGCAAACTTTAAAGGTCTTTTCAGAAGTTGCATATCACTAACAGAGCTGTTAGTGTTTACAAAAATCTTGAAAATATGAGGACAGAATGTATGATCTCTATTTTACCTGATGTTTTCATTTTTCTCTTTAAATATTCCCTTTATATGTTTTTTGAGTATGATGGTTAGATTTTTTTTAAAAAAATTTCTCATTTTTTTATTGCAATAAAATACACAACATAAAATTTACTGTTTTAATCATTTTTTCAGGTATACAGATCAGTGGTATTAAGCACATTCACAAAGTTGTGTACCTATCACTACTATTTCCAAAACATTTTCATCATCCCAAACAGAAACTCTGCACCCATTAAACAGTAACTCCCCATTCCCCACCCCCGTTTCCTTGGTAAGCACTATTTTACTTTCTGTCTCTATGAATTTGTCTACCTAAATACCTCATATAAGTGGAATCAAACAATATTTCCCCTTTTGTGCCTGACTTATTTCACTTAGCATAATGTTTTCAAGATCGTCCATGTAGTAGCATGTATCAGAATTTCATTCCTTTTCATGACCAAATAATATTTGATTGTATGTATATACCACATTTTGTTTATCCATTTATCTGTTTACAGACATTTGAGTTGTTTCCACTTTTGGCTGTTGGAAATAATGCTGCTATGAACACTATATACAAGTATCTGTTTGAGTCCCTGCTTTCAATTCTTTGGGGTATATACTTAGCAGTGGAATTGCTGGGCCATATGGTACTTCTATCCTTCATTTTCTGAGGGACCACCAAACTATTTTTCTACCGTGTCTGCACCATTTTACATCCCCACAAGCAATGCATGAAGGTTCCAATTCTTCCACATCCTCACCAACGCTTGCCATTTTCCCTTTTGTGATGGCAACCATCCTTGTGGGTATGAAGTGGTTACCTCAATGTGGTTTTTTTTTTTTTTCTTATAGAGGCTTCCAAAGAGGCCTTTATTTATCTAGCTCAAAGTACACACTATCATAATCTTTTTATTCCTTTTACTAAAATAGTTCAAATCAATGTTTTTACCACTCTATCAAAAAGTTTTCTTTTTCTCTCCCCAGATCAAAGTAGTTTAACAGAAGGTAGAAATGGGCACAAGAGTTTAAGGGGCTTCCAGCTTCTACAGAGCCTGGGGTGGGAGAAGGCATTGGCTCCAGTTCTCACCTCAGTCAGTTCTACAGAAAATAGAGTACAGCTGCTAGGGCCCAGGACAGCAGTTGGCCAGGCCAGCCAATTCCCAGAAAAAAGCACAAATATTTTTCCCCATATTAGAAAGATTTACAATTCTTCCGCTTGGCAGTCATGCATTTAATTTGCTTCTTTAAAAAAATCAGTAGTATGTATTCTGTTCCTCTCAAGTTTCAAGAAAAAAAAAATGAAAGGTCTCTTTTTTCTCTTTAAACACTGAGGTATAGCTAAGAAGTTCTGGATAAAAATGTGCCACCCTAAAATATGTGCTCAGCAAATTCCAGTTCCAGGATGGCCACCTGGGGTGGGGCTGGAAGGGTGACGCCCATCACAATGGGAACTGAAGACAAAGGATGACTAGCATTGGGCTTCAGGCTCTAGAACCAGAGGCTTGGAAATGGAAAGGGACCTTTAGGAAAGGACACCAGGTTCAGCAACAACCCCCCACCCATTAGTTTCCAGAGCTGAGGCTCAGAGAACAGAGGGATCACATGACATCATCCTAAATTTGAAAAATAGGAAACCACTTAAAACTTTTAAAACATTTTTAAAACCTCCTCTTACTACCAAGTGGAGAATTCATTGGCAGAAGACCTGGGTATGTGCCGTCCATAAAACAGGAGGCTCTATTAGCAGAAGATGGTATTAGTTGTGAACATGGAAAAATGAAAATTGATTCAGTAGGAACCTTAGAAGGTAAAATTGATAGATTTGGATTAGAAAAGGGAAGTGAGGGCAAAAGAGCCTTTGGCATGTTTGGATGGGGGTCATGGTATTCACTGTAAAATGGAGCAATGGAAAAAGATAAGATGGGAAAGGTGGGGTGATGTGTATTGAGGTCCCACCCACAGAAACTCAGAACACAGAAATTGTTCAAAATTTCTATTCTTGGATAATTATTTTCTTTCAGGCTAGAACTCTCATTAGAGATCAGTAATTATTAACTTATAATTGTGTTTGTCCTTTAATTTAAGTCCTTCAGTGGCAGAAACTGAATTATATCTATTTCTATACATCCAGTGCCAAAAACATTGCTTAGCTCATTGTTAACATCATAGAGAAGCAAAAAGAAAGGAAAGAAGAGGAGGGACAAAAATAATGGCCCAAGTGAAAGCAAACCCACAGTTGGTTAGGATTACATTTTTTTTTAAAAAATTCAGTTTTATTGAGATAAATTCACATATCTCACAATCATCCCTGGTGTACAATCAGTTGCTCACAGCACCATTTTATAGTTGTGCATTTATCACCACATTCAATTTTTGAACATTTTCATTACCATACACAAAAAAAGAATAAGAATAAAAGTTAAAGTGCAAAAGAAAAACACCCCATACCCCTCATCCCTCCCTATTATTCATTTACTTTCTGTCCTCATTTTTCTATTCATCTGTCCATACACTATATAAAAGGAGTGGGAGCCACAAGGTTTTCACAATCACACAGTCACACAGTGTAAGCTATATAGCTATAAAATCATTTTCAAGAATCAACGCTACTGGGTTGCAGTTCAACAGTTTCAGGTATTTCCTTCCAGTTATTCCAATACACTAAAAACTAAAAAGGGATTTCTATATAATGCATAAGAATAACCTCCACAATGACCTCTCGACTCTATTTGAGATCTCTCAGAAACTGAAACTTTATTTTGTTTCATTTTGCTTCCCCCTTTTGGTCTAAGAGGTCTTTCTCAATCCCACAGTGCCAGGGCCAAGCTTACCACCACAAGTCATGTCCCACGTTGCCAGGGTGATTTACACCCCTGGGAGTCATGTCCCATGCAGGGAGGAGGGCGGTGAGTTCATCTGCAGAGTTGGCTTAGAGAGATTGGCCACATCTGAGCAACACAAGAGGTTCTCTGGGGTGACTCTTAGGCTCCATTTTAAGTAGGCTTGGCCTCTCCCTTGTAGTAACAAACTTCATAAGGGCAAGCCTCAAGATGGAGGGCTCAGCCTTCTAATTTAGTAGCCCCCAATGCTTGTGAGAATATCACTAATTCCTCAAGTGGGGAAATTTAATATTTCCACATTTCCCCACAGTCCCTCAAGGGGGCTTTGCAAATACATCTTCCTTTTCTGCCAGAATTGTTCTGGATACATTGAGGCTTCACACCAACCTGCACAAACCAACCAGATCTCACTCTCCAATCAATGCTCCATGTAATTATGTTGTTTGAATGAACTGACCATACAAGTCAAATTATATATTGTGTTACAAAAAATATAGATCTTGCACCTAATAAACATCTCTTCCTTTGGTCCCACACAGAAGCTAAAGCTTCAAAAATGCTGTTAATATCACCCTTTATCCTTCAGTCTGATTTACCTTAGTCCTAACCAAGTCCATTTCACTCATCTAATTGAAGTCTGATCTCTTTTTTCAGACTCTTTAACATTTGCTCTATGGGGTAATGCTGACATTCATAGCTGCCAGACTCTAGCTCTTAGTCTCAGGTGTCACACAGATACCCAAAGCTCCAGGGACCGACCAGGTTATACACAAAGTACTCAGAATCTCAGAGTTTAGAAATAACTATTACAGCTCATGAATAGACGCGACTGCTGTAAGAGCTTACAATCTAGGAACCTTTACAATAAGCCTTCCCCTGATAACCTATGCTCTCAGACTCAATTCTCAGAGTTTGCACATTATAATTAGTCCATGTTAGTAAAGCATTATAATATTTTTCTTTTCATTTCTGGTTTATTTCACTCAACATACTGTCCTTAATGTCCATTCACTTCACAACTTCACTCTTTCTTGTAGCAGTTCAATATTCTATTCACAGATCACCATTCATCAGTTGATGTACCATTAGGTCACCTCCATCCACTGCAAATAGTGCATACTGACACCATAAACCCAACTGTGCAAATGTCCCTTCAGGTCCCTCTTTTCAGTTCTTCCAAGAATATACCCGATAACCAGGTTGCAGGACCATACGGCAACCCCATGCTTAGCTTCCTGTGGAACCACCACCACACTGCCCTCCAGATGGGCTGCACCATTCTACTTTCCCACCAATGGCAATTAGGTATGTCCCTTTCTCCACATTTTCTCCAGCACTTGTATCCCTCTGTTTATTTTTTAGATAATTTTATTCATATACCATACATTCCACCTAAAGTAAGCAACAGAGTTATGCATTCACCAACACTATCTATTTAAGGACATTTCCATTTCTTCCACAAAGAAAGAGGAATAGGTGAAAAAAAGTAAAAAGAAAAGAGTGACAACTAAAAAGCAACAAAAGACAAAATAAAATTAAAATAAAATACAATAAAAAAGTCAGACAACACCACCAACACCAAGAATCCTTAGACCTCTCCCTTATAACCCCCTCTTATAGACATTTACATTTGGTATATTGCCTTTGCTACAATCACTGGAAGCATATTATAATGTTACTGTTAACTATAAACTCTACTTTGCAATGATTGTATTTTTTTCTCCAATACCACCCCATTTTTAACACTTTGCAAAGTTGACATTCATTTATTCTCCCTCTTGTAAAAGCATATTTGTATATTCAATCATAATCACTGATGACTCTAGGTTTCACTAAGTTATACAGTCCCAGTCTTTATCTTCTGTGGTTAGGATTACATTTAACCTCATGTAACAGAAACTTCACCACAATGACTTAATAAAATAGGTATTTATTTTCCAGGGCTGGTTCTGCTGCTTAAGAAAGTAATTAGGGACCCAAATTAGCTTTATATTTGTGCTTCATCTACCAAATAGTTGGAGGACATAAAGTAGTTCTAGTGTATGAAAATTCTACTAATTTCCCCATGTGGTGGATACGTGGATATTAATTTTATTATTATTTATCCTGTACTAACATTTTATGTGCAATTTTTATTTAGGATATGTTTTGCATTTTTAAAAGATAAATGCTTAGCTTTAGGCTTTAGTTCTCATGATGGTTTAAAACATAGTTGCTGCAGCTTCTGCTGTTATATGCATACCAAGGAAGAAAAAGGGGGAGGACAGAAGGGCAATCACCAAGTCAAAGAGCAAATCCAGTTGAATTTCTCCCCATTGGAAGAGACTTCCCAGACTACCCACTTCTTTATCATCGGCCAGGATAGTGCTACGTGACTGCCTCTGGCATTAAGAGAGGTTGGACTCATTGCTATTACAAAGTTGGAATTCTTTTTTTAAAAAAGAAAACAAATTCTTTTTTTAAAAAGTAAGAAAGAAGGGCATAATGGATATTAGATAGATAATTAGTAGGTTTTGAAGATTGTTAAGCTATGGGACACATCCTTCTTTACGATACTTCTAGTCTTCTTCCCATATGCCCATGAAAATACCCTTTTGAGAGGGAATATGGTGGCAGGCCTTCACACTTAGTTTTTAAGGGACTTTTCTATATCTAATGGGAAAATTCATCTCACTAGCCATGTCCTTAGTAAATCTTGGAGAAGAGTTTCATAAATATTGAAAGATTGGATAGGGGCTTGCCTGATGCCCCCAATATCAAATTTTCCAGACTTCATCCCTTCTCTCATTTCCTGACACAATTCCTCCCCACCAAAGTTTGCTAGAGAAGTAGGATTTCATTCATTGAAAATTAGCTTTATTATTTTCATGTTTCTTTGGTAAGTATTAAATTGGCTTTTTGTCAACTGGGGACTCTTAATTATATAGACTTTCCATCTTTCTAAGATGTTGCAGGGAATGTGTGAGAGGGGAAATTCTGCTCATTAACTCAGACTTACACAAGGAATAGTGCTATTAGCCCCAAGCCATCTTACTTTCCACAGACTAAATACCCAAAAAACATAGTCTCAATGGTTCCTTCTTTAGATTCTTCTTCATTCAGCTTGGATTCCAGCCAGACCTTGTCCCCCTTCTCCAGCTGCATAATGACCATCCCTGAAACATGTTTGTAGCTGTCTTTGGCCTGGGCTTGCTTCTCTCTGACCTGGATGCCATTCCTCATAAATGATATCTTCACCGTTTGCTGAAACAGTCCAATATCAAAGCCAAAGCTGTACACACCAGGGTTGGTGCAACTGAACATTCCAGTGGTCAGATTAAAGTGGTTGTGATGGTTGTACAGCGCTTCCTTGAAGGCAATGGGCTGGAAGGGGTTTGGGAGGGGTTCATTCAACCTCACAGCAAAGGCGGATTTTGGTGGGGTCGGGCACGTCACAATAACTCCAGGTACACCTCTTGGCCCCGGGAGTCCTGGCAAACCCATAGTTCCTACATTCCAAGATACACAGACAGAAGAAGGAAATGACTCTGAAACCAAGCATTTTATCATCAGCATATTTCCCTCTTTCCATTTTCCATCTACCCATTTTACTTTCGTTCCATTTTTAAAGTGTTCAACTAGCGGATAGCATTCAAATTATAACTTCTGAATGCATAAGTACATGAATTTTTTTTTCTAATATCTCAGGGGCAGAACCATGTTTTCCTTATTATAAACCTTAAAACTAAGGAACACCTTCTGTAGGAATTGACACAGAAAAGTCCAGAAAAGACCACAGATCAGTGGTTCTGAAACCTATTTATGCATTACAGTCACTGCTAGAGCTCAAAAAGTTACTGATGTCCTGACTATCTTGTTTCTTCTGAATCTGAATCCCTGGAGGTGAAGGCTCAGGAACCTGCATGTTGATAATGTACACAGGTCAATCTGATGGAGATCACAGCCTGAGAAATCAACTTTTTGAGCAGTTTTTAATGGTGCGCAGATGGCAAAGCAGGTGCTTATAGCCTGATTTTGATCTCCTAATTCTCAGCCTCTTGGTGCATTTCCATGCTATTGCCCTGCCCTGATTTTGCAAGAATCACCACTGCTTCCATGTAAAATATGGGCTGTCATAGAAAGCACAGAAATAACAATGCTATTTGTGAGAGTACGTCTATTTAAGTGCTAACCAACTAATTTATCCAGCTTCGTAAACTTAAGCATGTGAGTGCCATCAATGGTCTTCTTTAGAGTATAAATTTAACTTATTCCCCAAAATATATGACAGAACTTAAAATTTAAAGAAGAAAGGGAATACACATGCATGTTTTGCATGGTATAGGCCTGAAATTCGCCAAGTTCAGCCATTCCCTCTAATCTAGCAACATAGATTTTTCATCAAATGTTTTACAAGTAAGTTAATTTTCATGTTGTGCTTGCATGTGTGTGTATGTGTGTTTGAGTATAATTGAATGATCTTTGATACCACAAATGTAAAATTTATCTCAATTTTGAAATTGCTTTGTTTTGCCAATCCTAGATGAGTTAACTAATGGGAAAATACCAGGTCTCTAGCTGAGAGCTGCAGTGCTCTTGTGTCAATTTTCCTTGTTATGCTCCGATCTGAGAATTCCAATTCTCCAGCCAGGAAACACTTCTTCCTACATAGTTGAGTACATGTCAACTGAACCTCTTCAGATTCTCCCATAAATATTTGCAATTGTTGATACCTGACCAATTTTGAGCCACAAAACAGCAATTTCAAATGGTTTAACCTACTATAAACAGAAGTATGGGGGTGGAGTTCCTTTCTTAGAGAACATTCAGGTTGCAAACAACTGCTTCATCCCCAACTTGGCTCTCAGCAGAACGGTAAGAATATGAGGATGAATGAATCCTGCTGACACTTTTGCCTGTAAAAATTCCCCCAATTATTTCTTTATACTGACATGTTTACACTGAATGAAACCAATTCATGTTTTTGTCCTTGCCCCTTGCATCATTTGTGTGGGTAGTAACCAGAATTGTAGTTTTGGGCCCCACTCCAGTGGCACATCAAATATCCTGGAGATCTTTCTAAACATATAGGTTGTTTGGATCTAGATCTATTCTTAAGTTTCTTATTTAATAATTGTAAGAAGAGCTCAACAGTCTGATGCATAATCAGAGTTGAGAAACAGCCTAAAAATCACCGAAAACAAGAAACATCTTCCTTCAGCAAGCTTAATTATCATGGACACTTGGGTCTATGAACATTATAATCAAAGAAAGAAAGGAAAGATCAGTATAAGCAGAAGAAAATTATTTCTTACCTGTTTCACCAGGTTTTCCTCTAGGACCTGGGGGACCTTGGATTCCTTGGGGTCCTGGAGCATTGCAGGGTTCAGGATATCCTTTAATCTTGAAATCAGCCAGGACTGTAATGGACAGGGTCAAAATCCAGAAACCTAAAGTAGTGAAATAATGGAAACTAGAGGGAGTAATGGAAGTGGAGACTGGAAGATGCTCTGCTACTCTTGAAGGATCATGTTTCCAATTTTATCAAATAGACCCAAACTCTCACAATCCCAAAAATATCTGTTAATGCAACCATCCACATCAATCTGTGAATGGGTCAGAGAAGGTTAGGAACGTCCCAGGGCATATCTGAGGTTACGGAACCCTCTTCAGTTGCCCACTAAATAGGGCATAGAAAAAACAAAAAGGACCTACTGATCTTTCCTACTTTCAATGTTGTTTCTTCCAATTCATGCTTCTGATGGTCTAGAAATAGTCTCTAGCATCCATATTTCATTAATTGGTCTTAATTATGATGATTAGGCACCTAGGGTCCATTCACTTAAGCATTAGGATTGATGGGAATATCTCTGAATAGGGGTTTCTGTACATATCCCTATATCTTACCCTCATATCTCCTTTGTAAATTTTTTTATACTTTAAACCTCATTTCAGGTGTCATTCATTTCTTGAAATAATTTGTGCTTACCACTTCTGAATTACCTCTTCATTACTTCTGTTGATGCATTGAAACATTAGAGGGTATATTCATGTATACAGATGTCCTCTTTAGGTCTTGCTGATTGAATTGAATTATGGATCCCAATTGTTTATTCCTCCCTACATTCACAGCCTTGCCATGACTTCACTGTGGGCAGAGTACTTCTCTGTGCCTTAAATGTGGGTTTGGCTATGTGAATTACTTTGGCCAAAATGATGTGACTAGAAGTCGACAGCTTGCAGCCTGAAGTAGAATGGTCCCACACTACCTTCAGATTTGTGAATATAAGTCTTTATGGCTGTATGCAATCAAAAATTTGTTATGCAGAGATGAGTAATTGTTACAAGATTCTTGAGGGCTAACCGAATGTACAGTGCAGGAAACACTTATTAAATTACTACCATATCCATGTATTTCCCCATATTATGTCCTATTACAGTAGCTGTAAGTATTTGGAAAATGGAATGTACTAAATTTACTTCAATTAATGAATTAAACCCTAGGGATTTTCATTTGGATTCACTGGCCTTCGTTTTGTCCTAAAGTACTGAACTACTAAGATAGTAATTGGAAATGAAATGTTTTCCTATCATTGAAAAATCCTATCACACTTTAATTTTAAATGTTGGCTTTTTTCACATATGTTAGGAATATATTCTACCCTCAAATGACAAAATCCTAATAAATCAAATTTAACCCCTGGATAGAACTGGATAGTAGAGGTATGTCTGTAGGTAAATTGCTGGTTTCTTTTCTCTCAGTTTCCTACCTATAAAATGAAAGATAATTACATCTATGTAAGAGAATAATGTAGGGATTAGGGACAATTTAATAAAAACATCAAACATAGTAAAGGCACAAGACTGACTCCCACCATAATGTTGCTCTGACTATTGCTCACCTTGTGAATGTATCTAGATTGTAGGACTTTTCATTGATCAGTGTGCCGGTTTGGATGTATTATGTCCCCAAAACACCATGTTCTTTAATGCAGTCTTGTGGGGGCAGACTTTATCAGTGTTGATTAGGTTGGAATCTATTGATTGATTGTTTCCATGGAGATGTGGCTCAACCAACTGTGGGCAAAACCTTTAATTGGATAATTTCCATGGAGGTGTTACCCCACCCATTCAGGATGGGTCTGAATTAAATCACTGGAGCCATATAAAAAAGCAGCTGAGAGTGACAATTTGGACTGTGGCTTAGAGGGATATTTTGAAGACGGCCACTGAAAGCGTACTTTTGCTGACACTTTGGAGATGACAGTCCAGAGTTTGCTCCAGAGAAACTAAGAGAAGACAAAAGATTCCAAGAGCAATATTTTGAAGAATGCACAGTTGCTGATAGAGTTGCTGGAACACAACTCTGGGTCAATAGGCATCAGCCACATGCCTTCCCAGCTAACAGAGGTTTTCCAGATGCCATTGGCCTTCCTTCAGTAAAGATATACTTGTGTTGATGCCTTAAGATTTGGACATTTTCATGGCCTTCAGACTGTAAATTTGTAACCAAATAAACCCCTTTAAAAAAGCCAACCCATTTCTAGTATTTTGCATAACAGCAGCATTACAAACCGGAACAATCAGTATCCTTTTATTCACATTAATAAAGCAATATGATCCAAGCATGAACATGGATTTAAATCCAACAAAATAGGTTACCAATAAATATGAATTCTAAAGAAAATTCCACCCAAAAACTGAAAGCTATATCTGTCATGATAAATCAACTTTTGTAGCAGACCAGTCCTAAATGTCAGCTTAAGAACTTAATTTCTGTATCAGCTTTTTACTTTCTTGAAAAGACAAGCCACCAATCATATTCTTGGCAACAAAATTGCCCTTAATTTCTAATCCTATTGATGTCTTGCAAAATGATAAAAGGAAGTGAAGAATGGAAATGTAAGAATAATCTGAGAGTTTGATGTCAACACCAGATACACATGGTTTCATACATCTCTTTCACACTTCCCAACTGCAAAAAAGTCGCCTAAACTCTCTCTCAGCCTCAACTGTACAGCAGTGCTAAAAATTCCAAGTTAAATTGTAGAATTGCTTAGAAGTCAAAGACTGTGACATAATAAAAGTGCCTGAGGTGACAATCGTTACATTGCTCTAGACCCCCTTCTCCTACTCCCTACCTCCTAATGAGAACACCAAGCTAATGTGAGCAGGGGGTTCTTTTTGAATAAAAGTTATTGATGACGGTTTCTGCCATGGAAGCCTTGGGACACCTCAAAATAATTTTAATATGGTTATGAGAAAATTCTGCAGTTTCAGGAACTTATATTGCCCATCTCGTTTTTGTAATTTTCTACACCTCTCTGTGTCATTGGGTGGGATTTATTATTACATTCCTCATGGGAAAGAAGGAAAATTTGAGGTCTGGAAAAGGAAAGTAGTTGGACTTCTTTGAGGCTCTTTTAAATGGAACTTGTTCTGAAATATTATTCTCTTTCTTTTTATTAAATTTATCAAAAAATTAAAAAAAAACAGACAATAAAAAAAATTTCAAACAAAACCAAAACAAAGGAATAAGAAAAAACAAATAACCTAAAATAGCTACATTACTTCCAAGACATTCCTACGCTACCCCAAGAAAATATACAGACTATAACCCAGCAAAGGAATAAGAAAAACAGATAACCTAAGATAATTACATTTCTGTGAACTTGTCCCTGCCATACCCACCAGAAATTAACAAACCTTAGTCATTCCTGAGCATTCCCAGAATGTTAAATTTACCCACGAAACCTTATCTTTTCTTATTAGATTATTGTCTCCCTTTCACTATTTGCTGTCTATCGCTAGGTCCCCTACATTCTACATTATAAACCATTTATTTTACATTTTTCAGTGTTCGCATTAGTTCTCTTATTTTTAAATGATTTGTGTGTTCGTTCAATTATGGAGTTGGGCATCTCATATGTTCAGAGTCTAAAGTAGGCCTCACATCTCTGTCCCTAATCAACCACACACCTACACATACACACACAAACACACATGTTCACAGACACAAATCCACTTGCCACCCAAACACAAAGTTCTCACATACAAAATTAACTGAATACAGGTTGCCTACTAACAACAAAGGACAATTCTAATTGATATTTCTTAGATATAATAGCATTGTCTTCAGCATATATTGTGAGGATGCTACAACTGACTAGAAAATGTAACCATTATAGAATTTGTTATAGGAAGTTATTGAAGAATCAATGTCCCTATGTAAAATTCATGGGAATTAGTCCCTTCCTCTCAAATTGAAAGTCCTTCAAGAAAATCTGCTTATATGTTCTCTTTTTAATTCATGTAAGACACCTCAAATATACTGTGGTGTAATATGAGAGGGAAAGAGAAAGGAGGAGAAAGGAGAGAGTGGACAGTAGATAGAAAAATGAAAAATATATATTGAGTTTGGTTTTTAAAATGGATATAATAAATAAAATCAATAATAAATCTTAACATATGATAATCAGTAAGATAGTGAGGTAAGGGAGAGAATGGGTAGGAGATAGTGAGAAAAATGTGTGTGAGAGAGATAGACATAATTACAGGAGAAATACACACACAACAAATCCGGGGGAGGCATAGCAGCATTCAGCTAGGCAGAGATTTAAAATAAGCAGCAGAATAAGAGGCAGATAGAGAGAGTCAAAGATTCTTGGCAGGTATTGATATTATATGCTGGCTTAGGACACTATGGGTATTGGAGTATTAAAGTTGAATACATATTCTAAAGCAACACATGTGGGATGTTTCATCATCTGTCTTCCTGTCACAATTCCTCTGCACTGTTTTGCATAATTGAGAGTTCATTAAATAATGATGACATGATTTGTTGCCCCAATTTGACTCCCATTTCTACCTTCTTTTGCTAGTGGCAAGGCAGAAATGAAATCTGTGCTTTTGACAGTTATGGGGATCTGGTCTCCCAGAGTCGATATTAGGATAAAATTTTTTACATATGAAAGCAAGAGAAAAGGCTGTGGAAAGTAATACCAGAGATTTAATTCATTATTGTCATTAGAAATGAATGCACTTACCAACAATTCTCATGGAGAGAGCTCTTCCTCTTTCCCCATGCATCCTGATATTATGGAAAGAAACGTAACCAAAACTGGTTCCTCAGCTATCTTGTTCTTTGCTCACTGGTTTGATTTTCAAGCTTGAGGCTGGATGATTTGTTGAACTGATTTTTCTAAATATTTAGTCTTCTGGTCTCTTGCCAGGCTGATGTCCCAGTTAGATTTTAACCAGAGAGAGGTTGCAGCATTTGACATTCACACAGAAGTAATATTGTCCACATAGATCTGGCTGAGTTCACTTGGACAAAAGTCAAGGCTGGGATTCTGAACACATGGACTTTGTTATTAATGCTTCCATTATAACCTCACTTTCCCAACCCATCTAGTGGGCCCGGCTCCCAAAACTCCAGTGTCACCAAATTATTAGAGACAGAGGTTCCTCTGACTCTCCAGTTCAAGTCCATAATATCGTGGATAGAGTGAGAAAGCCCGAGAGGGGACATGATATTTCTGGATAAGTCAGTTTAAAAGATAGGAGGTTTCCTGACTGACTGACTCAGCTTGGGAACTTTTCATGTGCCTAACTCCTTTGCTCCAAATAGTCCTTGTTAGCTGGTTGCTTTCCCTGCTAATCTCCTGTAACAAACCAGACTTTCTGTGCTTCTCAAGAAGACTGTAATATTATCTAACAAATTAATTAACTATTTTATCTATCTTCTTTGTACATGAGTTTGTAAAGTGGAGTGGTGCAATATGCCACTGGGATATGTCACTACTGCAATCTTGGGTCTGAAATCAGGGTTTAAATTAGTAGGAACACTTAAATAGTGATTTTCACAAATTTCTGGAGGCTGAGTGAGGCCTAGTGTGAGAAGCTCCTGGGGGCGTCTTAGGGAGGTCTCCACACTTTCATGGGTTTTACCTCCGTGAATCCTAAGTGGTTCTCACCACGAAAAGCCAAAAAAAAAAAAAAAAAAAAAAAAATAACCTCAAATCTCTGTGAGGGAGGAGAAAAGTAACCATTTTGAAATACTGCCAGAGTATTCTCCATAAAAAGGTCCACTCTAGTGAAAAATACTTTCCTAGATCCATGTTTTTAATAGGCAGAAGGGCATTTGCCCAATTCCAGGCCCCTCTAGCCTTCCTATCTCATCTAAGGGAAAAAATAAGTAAGACATACTTGCGAAGGCCACAGCCCAAGCATATGGGCTCAATAAAACACTGAGACTTAATCATAAGATTATAGATTTCTTCTTCTCCTCCACACCTGAACATCACCAACAGAACCCCAATATGATAACAGTGGAAGAAAGCTTTAATTACTGCAAGATGCAGGTTCTATCTGAGGAAGAGTTTTAGGAAAGCCCAAAATCAACAGAGGAGACAAAACAAGGACACTAGAGGCATCTGAAGACTCTGGAACCTACGACCACAGAAAACATTAAACATAATTTAACTCTTAGCAGATTAACAAACAGCCTCACATTAAGGTTTATTTATCTTAGTTCCTATTACCAAATATGTTATGGTTGGCTTTCAACAAAAAATTGCAAAGCATTTAACAGGCAAGGGAAATCAAATCCTGGAGAGACAAAACAAGCATCAGAGGAAGACTCACATACGACACAAATTTTGGAAATATCAGACAGGAAATTTAAAATAACTGATTACTATGTTAAGGACTCTAATATAAAAAGAAGGCAATATGCAAGAATATTAGCAGAAAGATGGACATTTAAAAAAATTAAAATGAAACGTTAGAAAACAAGACACTTAAATAAATGAAGTATGCCTTTGATGGATTCAGCAGTAGACTGGTTATGGCCAAAGAGAGAATCAGTGAGCTTGAGGATACGTCAATAGAAATCTCTCATAGTGAAATATGGAGATGAAAGAGAATTAAAAAACAGAACACAGCATCCAAGACCTGTGGGTCAATTCCAAAAGGTGTAACATATGAATAATTTGAATACTAGAATGGTAAAAAAAGTAGAGGACAGATCAGAAGAAATATTTGAAGCAATAAAGGTTGAGAATTTTCCAAATTAATGACAGAAACTAAACCACACATCCAGGAAGCTCAGAGAACACCAAGCAGAATAAGTTCCAAAAATCCACATCTGTGATCTGTGTATATATCATCCAAACTGCAGAAAATCAAAGAAAAGGAGAAAATCTTGAATGAAAGCAGAAAGAGTGTGGGGAGGGGTGAAAGTGGGGGAAAGGGTATCTCTTACCTATAGAGGAACAAGGATAAGAATTAAAGCAGATTTCTAGAAACCGTGCAAGCAAGAAGAGAGGGTAGTGAAATATTTTAAATGGTGAAAGAAAAGAACCGCAAACATAGAATTCTATAGTCAATAAAATTATCTTACAAAAGTGAAGAACAAATAAAAACTTTATCAAACAAACAAAAACTGAGAGAATTCATCACCAGCACATCTGAATGCAAGTGATGTTAAAATAAGCTCTTCAGGGGGAAGAAAAATTATATATGTTAGAAATTTGGATCTACACAAAGAAAAGAGTATCAGAGAAGAAAAAAAGCAAAGTAATAGACATTTTTCTCCTAATCTTAATTTATCTGAACTCCATATCTGTGATCTGTGTATATAATATTGCCTTAATATACTATAATATAATACATAATATTATAATATTATTACTATAATATTACCATGAACAGTTACCTTATCTAAAAAGTAACTGTTTCAATAACAATGTATTGGGTCTTTAAAGCATATGGACAAATGAAATGAATGGCAATAATGTCATAAAGGGAGAAATTAAGGATTCTCTGTTAAAAAAAGCCTACACTATACATTAGACAGTGTAGTGTAACTAAAGTTGTATTTCAAACTCTAGGGAAACTGGTAATTTTTTAAGAAGGAAAGAAAATGGGATCTCATATAAAACAATAAAACAACAACAACAAAAAGGAGATGGAAATGAAAGAAACAAAGAATAAGTGCAAAGAATAAAAAACAGTTGCAAACATGACAGATATTAATCCAACTACATGAATAATCACTTTAGATGTCTAAATATGCCAATTAAATGCAGAAACTGTTAGAGTGGGATAGAAACACAAGACCCAATTATATGTTGCATACACGAAATCCTCTTTAAAGATAGAGACAAAGATAGATTAAAAATGAAGGTATTGAGAAAGATATACCATGATAACACTAATAAAAACAAAGCTGGAGTAGCTATATCAATTTCACACAAGCAGACTTCAGAACAAAGAAAATTATTAGAGAAATAGAGGGACATTAAATAATGATCAAGAGGTCAATTTTCCAAGAAGGCATAACAATCCTTAAAGGGTGTGCCTAGCAACAAGGCATCAAAATATGTAAGGCAAAAACTGATAGAACTGAATGGAGAAATAGAAAAATCCACTATTATAGTTGGAGACCTCAACACTCACCTGTCCATAATTGACAGATACAATAGGCAGAAAATCAGTAAGGATGTAATTGGACTGAACAGCTTCATCAATCAACTGGATCTAATTGACATTTGTAGTATTTTCAACCCAACAACAGCAAAATACATGTTCTTTCAAGCTCTGTGGAACATTCACCAACACAGACCACATCTTAGAAAAAAACACACCCTAACTAGTTTAAAAGAATAAAAATAATGCAAAGTATATTATCAGACTAAAATATAATTAGACAAGATATAAATAACAGGAAGACAGCTAGAAAATTCTGCAAATATTGGGAGATTAAACAATGCACCTTTAAATAATACATGGGTCAAAGGAGAAGTCTCAAGAGAAATTAAAATATACTCAAACTAAATTAAAATGAAAATACAACTTATCACAATTTGTAAGAAGCAGTGAATGCAGTGCTTAGAGGGAAACTTATAGCATTAAATATATATATTAGGAAAGAAGAAAAACAAGTTTCTAACTAGTCTAAACAAGAAGAAAAGAGAGAAGACACAAATTACCAATATCAGAAATGAGAGATTATCACCACTGATCCCATGGACAATAAAAGGAAATTATAAAACCACTATATACCCACAATTTTGAAAACTTATACAAAATGTACCAGTTTCTTGAAAGACACACTCTAACAAATCTTACACAAGGAGAAATAGATAATCTGAATAGTCCTATATCAATTAACAAAATTGAATCAACAACTAATAATCTTCCAAAGCAGAAAGCAGTCAGACCTAGATGGTTTTACTGGTGAATTTTAATAAATTTAAAGAAGAAATTATACGAATACTCTACAATGTCTTCCAGAAAATAGAAGCAGAAAGAACACTCCTTCACTCATTTTATGAGCCCAAGACCACCCTAAAACCAAAACTAGAGAAAAAATTATAAGAAAGGAACATTACAGAGCAATATCTCTAGTGAATACAATACAAAATCCACAACAAAATATGAGCAAACAGAATCTAACAATGTATAAAAATAATTATATAGCACAAGCAAGTTGGCTTTATTGCAGGTATTCAAGGCTGGCCTAACATTCAAAACTCAATTAATATAATCCATCACATGAACAGGCTAAAGAAGAAAAACTATAGGAAAAGAAAAGAGCTGTTTGATGAAATCTAACACCCATTCATGACAAAAACTCTCATCAAACTAGGAGTAGAAGAGAACTTCCACAATTTGGTAAAGAACACCTACAAATACTACACAGCTAACATACATAATGATGAGAAATTAATGAATTCTCTAATATCAGGAGCAAAATACCACACATATTCAACATAATAATGAAAGTCCTAGGTTTTGCAATCAGCAATGGAAATAAAAGGCATTTAGACTTGGCAGAAAGAAATAAAACTCTGTTCTCAGATGACATGATTGTCTACATCAAAATTCCCAAAGAATTGACAAAAAATGTCCTGGAATCAATATGCAATCATAGCAAGTTCCAGGATACAAGATTCATATACAACAGTCAATTGCTTCCCTCTATACCAGCAATGAACAATTGGAATTTGAAATTTAAAACACCATAGCATTCATACTAGTAAAAAAAAAAGGAAACAGGTGTAAGTCCAACCAAATATGTACAAGATCTCTATGAGGAAACCTACAAAGCTCAGATGAAAGTAACCAAAGAATATCTAAAACATGGAGAGATATTCCATGCTCATGGGTAGGAAGACTCAATATTCCTGCCAAATAAGATGTCTGTTCTTCAAAAATTGATCTATAGATTCAACACACTCCTAAGCAAAATCTCAGCAAGTGAAGAGTGGGACTTCCTGTCAATCAAGATGCTTCAGATTTCTGTAACTCCACAGAAGCTTTGGACAACTAGCAGAACAATCTTCCTCAAAGCTCTGGAAAGTGGTTAAATAGTTGCGGTAACTGGGCAGTGTCAAATCAAGAAAGCACAACTTAAAAATGATAGGAAATGCTCATGGTGCCATTTCTGTTCCTCCCCCCACCCTTCCCCAGAGTAGTGTGGAGCTGGCCTGCACTCCCACTGTGGGTCCCTGACCCTGTCATGGAGGGAGAAGTTTAACCTCTTTGCATATTCTGGGGCACCTGTGTGTTGCTACAAATCTATTGATAGCATTCTAAAAGCCTGAACCAGGACATTTGTCTTTGGCTAACCCTTCAAGAACTTGCCCTATAGGCAGAAGCAGTTTGTGGATAGCTAAAACAGGGTAAGAAACAAGTAAATCAAAGTATCCTGGGGCAAAAGATTATTGGCTTTATGACATACAATAAAGCACAAAGCAGGAGGGAAGCCTACTTTATAAGGCATAGAGAGGGCATTTGGATTCCTATAAACATGGGTATTTCTAAGGCCATGAGCAAATAACCCAGGACAAAGTACAAGATCAGAAAAGTCAGTGTGGACCCCACACTTCACTTTTGACTAAGGATGACCTTTCTTGATAGAAGGTATAAATTCTGAAAAAGAGCTCCAATCAAAACAAAGATAATTTGAAAAGAATGTAAAAGGTGTTTTTTGCATTAGTTTTTTTTTTTTTTGTTTGTTTGTTCCTGGCACTCAGGAAAATCCCAGTCATATCACAAGCTAGATACAAACTTAAGGAACAGACAGCTCAAGGACTAAATCCCAGAGATAACACCTTAAAATATTAAAATATACAGTGTGAAACAAAAGGTTACAAGACAAACAAACAGGAAATGATGGACCATACAAAGGAACAAGTTAAAACTTCAGAATCTATTAACAAAGAATACAAGACTTTGGACATATAAGACAAAGACTTTAAAAAAATGATCTTCAATTTGCTCAAATAGATAGAAGAAAACACAGAAAAGAACAAAGTATGTCAGGAAAATGATGAAATGGATAATATGAGAGAGAAACTGAACTTCAGAGTAAACTTATCAAGATAATCAGATGCCTAGACATCAGCAAAAAATTACAAGCCATACTAAGAAACAGGAAGGTATGGCCCACTCAAAGGAACAAATTAAAATTCAAATGAGACACAGAATATGGAAAAACTAATCAAAGATGTTCAACAAATCTCTTAAATCAATTCAAAGAGATGAAGGAAAATATGGCTAAAGAGAGAAAGGCTATTAAGAAGACACTGTGTGAGCATAAAGAAGAATTTAAAAGCATATAAAGAAACATAACAGAAATTATGGGAATGATGGGCACAACAGAATGGAATAAGAATACACTAGAAGCATACAAAAGCAGATATGAACAGGCAGAAGAAATCAGCAAACTAGAAAACAGGACAATCAAAACCTTACAGATAGAAGAACAGAATAGAGAAAAGAATGGGGAAAACATGAGTAGCGTCTCAGGGAATTGAATTACAGCATAAAGCTCACAAATATGTGTGTCATGGGTGTCCTAGAAGGAGAAGAAAAGGAAAATGGGGCAGAAAGAATATTTGAGGAAACAATGGCTGAAAATTTCCAAAATCTTATGAAAGACATAAATATACATGTCAAGAAGGGCAATGTACTCCAAACAGAATAAATCCTCATATTCATACTCTGAGACACATACTAATCAGAATGTCAAATCCCAAAGATAAAGAGAGAATTACAGAAGCAGGAAGAGAAAAGGAACTCATCACACACAAGGGCTCCACAACAAGACTATGTCCCTATTTCTCACTGGAAAACATGAAGACAAGAAGGTATTGATAGGATAAATTAAAAATGTGATGCATATGTGTGTGTGAATATATATACAAAATGGGATATATAATAGCTGTAAAAAGGAATGAAGTTATAATATACACAACAACATGAATGAACCTTGAAGACATCATGTTGAGTGAAATAAGACAAAGACGAAAGAGCAAATATTGTATAATCTCTCTTATATCAAATAAGTAGTATAAGCAAATTCATAGAGTCTGAAACTAGTAAGTGCCCAGGGGCTGGGGTGGAGAATTGGTAGTTAATATTTAAATTGTATAGTTTCTCTTTGGGTTGATGGAAAAGTTTTGATGATGGATGGTGGTAATAGCACTGAATTATATATTTGAATGTGGTTAAAAGAGGAAATTTTATGTTGCATATATGTTATTAGAATATAAATTAAAAAAACCACAGGATTTTACAACACAGTGATTGAACCTTAATATAATCCACAGACTACAGATAATAGTACAATTGTAAAAATGTCCTTTCATGAATTGTAACAAATGTGCTACATTAATGCAAGGGTGTTATATGGAACTCTGTATTTTGTGAATGATTTTTCCATAAACCTACTTCTCTAGTTAAAAGAAAAAGTGATGGGGAAAATAACAAATAAAAATAATACTGTCAATTTAAACCAAATTATATCAGCAAATGAAATGTAAATTGATTCAACTGTAAGTGATTCAAATAATGATTAAAATAAGATTTGGGGGAAAGAAAAATCAACACTAGGCTGCTTACAGAGATAATCTTTATATACAAAGATATAGACTGATTGAAATTTAGGGATGGAAAAATGTACACAATGTAAAAGTAAGCATAATAATGTTGATGTGTCTATAGTAATATCAGAAAAAAAATTTAAAATAGATGTAAAGTAAAATTTCATATTTCAGGACTCCAGTGTCATATATACCAGGCCTCTCGAAGTGGTCCTACAGTGCAGTGAGGCTCTATTTGTTTTTTCTTTATTCTTATTTTTATCTTTGTTTTAATTTCACCAATCTTTTTTCTGCAATATTTAATCTGCTGTTAATCCCTTACAATGTAGTTTTCACCTCTAGAAGTTAATTTAGGTCTTTTTAAAATGTCTTATATGTCTCTAATTTTTTAAGCATACATAATTCAGTTATATAACTGTTTTAATACCCTTATCTCCTAATTCTATCATTTATGTGTGTTCTGGGTCACTTTTGGTTGGTTGATTTTTCTTCTCATTATATATCCTATTTTCCTGCATCATAATTTTTTGGGTGTTTAACATTTTTGTATTCTTATAAATATTTTTGAGGTTTGTTCTGGGATACAGTCAAATTACTTGGAAACAGTTCAGTCCTTTCAGGTCTTACATTTATGTTTTGTTACCAGTACCAGAGCTAAGTTTACTCTAGGGCTAATTATACCCCCACTCTGGAGGCAAAGCCCTTCTGAACCCTTTAGCTTAAGCCCTTTGAAATATGAAGGTCTTCAGTCTGGCTAGTGGGAACAGGCACCATCCCAGCTTTTTCAAGAACCTGGTACTGATCTGTCTAATCTTTTTGGATGGTTCTTTTGCTGGCCTTGGGGAGTTTCCTCAGATGCAGCATGGATACACACTCCTAAACACTCAAGGTTTACCCTCTGTAAAAGTCTGAAGCTTTCTTTCTGCATCGATCTCCACTCTGATACTGTCCTGCAAACCCTAGTTGCTTTTCCTGTAAACTTTTTGGACTCTCTAGTTGTTGTTCCCAAGCAATTACAATAACTGACCATCTTTATAGATGTTTTGTTTGACATCTAACCTTAGAAATCTCTAGAATATCTAATCCCAAAATATCTTCATGCTTTTACTAGATTGCTTGAAATTAGCTTCCAGTTCTGGTATTTTTTTCAGCACCTCAAAGAAACACAAGCTACACTTGAGAGAAGAAAGCAAACTAAAGTTGTGAGCTTTGATCTCAATATTTTCTCAAAAAATGTATGCAAAAACCATGACTCCTTTAACTCCACTCAGGATATTTATCTTCAGTAATTATATCAATTAAGTCTAGACAGTAATTGTTATATCAGTTACCATAAACACATTTGAATATCATCAATACGTATACCCATGAGACCATACTTTTTGTTTAATCTGACGTTAAGACATGCTCATCCAGCCTATCTGGTTTCAAAATGGCTTTCTCCCAGGACATTCCTCTCTAGGCTTCAGCTTCTCTCCAAAATGTCAATCTCAGTTGTTCTTGGGGTGTATGTCCTCTCTTAGCTTCTCTGGAGCAAAAGTCTGCTTTCAAAGGCCATCTCCAAAATGTCTCTGAAAACTGCAGTTCCTCTCTCAGCACCTGTGCATTCTTCAAATTGTCCCTCTTGGCTGTAGCAAGCTTGCTCCTTCCGTCTGAGTTCACATAGTGCTTTAGTAAACTAATCAAGGCCCATGCTGAATGGGCAGGACCACATCTCCATGGAAATTATCCAATCAGAGTTATCATCTACAGTTGGGTGGGTTGCATCTCCATGGAAACATACAATCAAAAGTCTCCAATCCAGTCAAAACCAGTACATTTCCTGCCCACACAGGACTGCATCAAAGATAATGGCATTTTGGGGGACATAATACATACAAACTGGCACAACAGTCCCAGTCTTTATCTTTCCCCTTTCCTCCTGGTGTCCCACATGCTCCTAACCTTCCTCTTTCAACCTTACTCACAGTCAACTTTGTTCAGTGTACTTACATTGCTGTGCAACTACCTCCCAAAATTGTGTTCCAAACCTCTCACTCCTGTCTTTTTCTATGTGTCTGTAGTGCTCCATTTAGTGTTTCCTGTAGAGCAGGTATCTGGTTCACAAACTCTATCATTGTCTGTTTGTCAGAGAATATTTTAAGCTCTCCCTCAGATTTGAAGGACACTTTTGCCAGAAATAGGATTCTTGGTTGGTGGTTTTTCTCTTTCAGTATCTTAAATGTATCACATCACTTCCTTCTTGCCTCCATGGTTTCTACTGAGAAATCTGCACAGTCTTATCAAGCTTTCTTCATCTGTGATGGACTGCTTTTCTCTTGCTGCTTTCAGGATTCTCTCTTTGTTTTTGATGTTTGATAATCTGAATATTAAGTATCTTGGCATAGGTGTATTTAGATCTATTCTGTTTGGGGTACGCTGCACTTCTTGGATCCGTAATTTTATGTCTTTCATAAGAGATGGGAAATTTTCATTGATTATTTCCTCTATTATTGCTTCTACCCCCTTTCCCTTCTCTTTTCCTTCTGGGACACCCACGACATGTACATTCCTGCATTTGTGTTGTCATTCAATTCCTGGAGATGTTGCCCATATTTTTCCTTTCTTTTTTCTATCTGTTCTTTTGTGTGTAGGCTTTCAGGTGTCTTGCTGTCCAGTTCCTGAGTGTTTTCTACTGCCTCTTGAGATCTGCTGTTGTATGTCTCTAATGTGTCTTTCATCTCTTGTGTTGTGCCTTTCATTTCCAGTTGTTTTTTCAAACTTGCTATTTCTATGTTATATACACCCAGTGTTTTCATTATTTGTTTTATCTATTTGCCATATCTTCCCTAAACTTTTTTTTAAATGGGTATATTTTATTTATCTGTACTTAAAAATTTATAGATCAGCTAAACTACTAAAATATTACTATAATGCAGCAGAAACAAAACACCTATTTACAAAGAGTAAAGTAATTAACAAATTAGAGGTAGCAAACAAAGAAGGGATGGAGGAAATCAATGAAGCAGGGTCATGATAGCTTAACAAGTCAGTGAAGCCTCCCAATGCCTTAAAATGAGTACTCCATCACACATTTTTATACTTTTACTTCCTATTCTTGAGGCTAGATCCTAAAGATATCCAAACTAATTTACATCTACTTCTCTATAGTCACAAACATGTATCTCATCCTGTATGTTGCCCAAAACAGCCAAGGTCATCTGGCCCATTACTACTGAGTTTTTGAAATCTTTGAAATCTCTGATTAGGCTCATAATATACCTATACCCACCCCAATTACCTGATGAAAAACAGGATAAAGTCAGACACACAGCTTTCAAGATAATTCTGCAAGGAAGGAAGTAATGCAGTCTCTGCCCAGATTGAGATTGTAGTATATACCCATCTTCACCCTTATCTTCATACATCTTCAGGCTGGATATTCATGATGTAATTTGGGAATAAATCCATGGTGTGTAGGGTATTAAAATATTTAGCAGTTTGCTCTATTACATTATGGCTTTCCCCAGCACTTCCCAAGGTGGCCTCCAAATCACTGGCAGGAGAATTTTGCTGGAATTGGACTTGGGGCTGCAAAGATTCCTCTCCACTGTTCTGGAACTGATTGTTCAGAAGGCTTGGGTGTACCAGAGCTGGCTGCTCTAAGACTGGCTGCTCCAGGAATGACTGCTCCAAATTGGACTGTTCCAAGTCTGCTTGCTCCACATGGGAAAGTTACCAGAAGTGTTCACCAAGCACCCTTGGGGATAGGAAGAGTAGAGTCCTGGGTATTCTGTAGGTGCTGAGCACTTCTGGATCATACTGTTGCCATTCTTTGACCAGTTGGTGTTTTTCTGCCACTTCTTACATTTCATTCTCTGGTTCTGGAACCAGGTTTTAACCTGTTTGTAGCTGAGGTTCAGAATGTTGGAAAGTTCTTGCATCTGCTGGAGGCTGAGGTATTTCTGTCTTTGAAATCTATCATTGAGTATACACAGCTGGGTCTGAGAGAACATGGTTCTGATCTTCTGTTTCTTGACCTGGCCCTCATCTTCCTTCTTCCCTGTGCTCTTCCCTACAGACATGGGTAGTTTTACTTTGGGACAGGTGGAAGAGTCGGGACTATCCTGAATAAGCAGATCCACGGAGGAAGGAAGGGGAGAGACTGTCTCTGACTGGTGCACCTCAGCAGACGACATTTGCAAGGATGCATAATTTTCTTGAGCCTCATAAATGTCAGGCATTGGTGAAGACTCACTAGAATCCTCTGTTTTGGGGCAAGGCAGGCTTTGGGGAGAAGCTAGATCCATGCTCAAATTGTTGAGCAGAAGGAGGGGGGGAAATCAAAGGCCTAGACCATGCAAATGGCCAAGGTGGGCTTAAAAGACTATTTGAGTGGAAGATCTTAGAGAAATATGAAGATCTATAGATATGAAAGTATTAAAAGGGTGGGATGAAGGGAATCCCCTCCAGTAACAATAGCCAAACAGCCCAATGCAGCATTCCCTAAACTTTTTGAATTGATTTAGCATTAGTTGTTTCAATTCCTGTATCTTAGTTGAAGTGTAAGTTTGTTCCTTTGACTGAGCCATAACTTCATTTTTCTTAGTGTAGGTTGCAGTTTTTTGTTGTCTAAGCATCCAGTTTCCTTGGTTACCCCAATCAAGTTTTCCCAGACCAGAATGGGCTCAGGTTTCAGAAGGAGGCAATAGTATCAGGTCTCCCTGGGTGTGTGTCTTAGGAGATTGATACACCTTTTGAGGTCAAAAGCCACCGTGCTTTTCTGCCCAGCAGGTGGTGCCTGTCAGCCTGTCACTCCAGACTGGTGTTAGGAGGTGTGGCCCATGGTGTTTTTCCCCAAGCTCTGGGGTCTGGTTCTGAATAGAAGGTGGGTAGTAGAGCTTGGCACCACCTCTTTCCTCTTAGGGAAGATACACTCCCTGGGGAGATATCATTTTGCATTTGATTAGTCTCTCTGATTCTGCTATTTCCACCCTTGTCTGGGTCACAGCACTGGGAACTGAAAATGGCTGAGGCTTTCTCCACTGAGCCAAAAAAGGGACAGAAAGTCCCCCTCAGGGCCAGTCTGTGGCCACCCTCAGTTTCACCCATTGGCCAGAGATAGCACCTGGCCCTATGGTTTCCCCCTCCCTCCCAGAGAGGTCCTCTGGCTCTCCAATGTCAGTCATCACCAAAAGCCTCTGTGTGCTTTTTGGGGAGTCATAGCTTGTATTGAGCAGTAACATTTGTTAATTAAAACCTCAGTTGGAGCTGGGCTGAGGTATATTCACTTGTTCAGAGAGTGCTGCTCTCTAGCACAGTGAGGCTTTGCAGTTTGTGCTGTCATGGGGGAGGGGCTCCCAGCTCAGGTCCACAGTTTTTGCTTACAGATTTTATGCTGTGATCTCAGGCATTCCTCCCAAACCAGGTTGGTGTATAATATGTGGACAGTCACGTTTGTCCCCCAGATTATTTACTCCAGATTATTTACTGGTTGTTCCTGGTTGTTTATTAGTAGTTCCAGGGGGCCTAACTAGCTTCTACTCTCTATGCTGCCATCTTCTTTTCTCAATCTTATATTGTTTTTTAATGACTTCCCTCTTTTTTCTTGGTCAGTCTTACTGGAGTTTTGCCAAATTTATTATCTTTTTAAAAAACCATCTTTAAGTTATGTTGTCCACTATGTTGTTTGCTTATAAGTGTATTTTTTTTTAAAATTTTCATAATGTTCTGTTCTCATTGTCATTATTTTCTTCCTTCTATGGTTTTTTGGGGTGATGATGATGATGATGGATAATTTGCTCATTACTTTTGAGTCTTTCTTACTTTCTACTATATTCACTACAGACTATATATATCCATCTAAATATTGCTGTTTCTTCAGAGCACAAAGCTCAGCATGTCATATATTTATTACCTTCACTCCAAACTGTTTTCTATCTTCTATTATGATATCATCATTGACTTAAGGGTAATTCATAATTTTGTCTTAATCTCCAAACATAAGTAAATTTTCTTGGTAAATTTTGTTATTGATTTATAACTTCATTGCACTATGGTGTGAGAAGATATTTTAATCCTTTCTGCAGGAACAAAGTATTAAAACTTCTCACTATGATTATGGATTTATTTATTTATTTTTCCTGTTTGTACTGTCAATTCTATCTCTCTTTATAGATAGATAGATAGATAGATAGATAGACAGATAGACAGATAGTAGCACACATCACATGTTTTGTATTATATTATTAATATTTTCATTGTATAGTTACTTTCATCATTTTAGTTTCAACCTTCCTTTACCTTTACAGTTTAGATGTGTTTTGTGTAAATGGAATTTATTTTATGTTTATAAAATCTTACCTGTAACCTTTGATTTTTGCCTGGATCACTCCATCTATATACATCTAATTACTGACCTATCCTGGTTTCAATCACCATCTAATTGAATGCCTTCTATTTGTCCTGCTTCTTTCATAGTTCTTTTTCTCTCCATTCTTACCTTCATTTAGAATATTTTCTATTAATTATCATCCCATATATTCCATCTCTCTATTTCTCTCTCTATTTCTGTTGTATTCTTTGTTTCTATTTTTCAGTTTACCCTAAAAAGTTAAACGTTTAAACTTTGCATTTAAAAGTCAAAGTTAATATAGTACCTTTAAGCTCTTCCAGTATAATGGAAGTAATACAGAGCATTTTCTCTCTTTTTACTCTTTCCTGACTTTCAAACTGTTGTCATGAATTTTCATTCTATAACCCCATAAGACAGAATTTCCATTCTAAATAGCAAATCCTTGTATAAATTTCCCACCTCTCCCCCACTTTTATGTTCCTCATTCCTTCTTGATCACTAACTCTTCTGACTTGAGTCACTTTCCTTCTGCTTGAAAGGAATAATTTAGTGGGGATCTTATGGTAACAAACTCTCTATGTTGTTTATTTGTTGTACGTTTACTCATTAAGAATTTATTTGCTCACTTACTTGAAAGATATTTCTCATTTAGCTTTTGATATATCATCCAATTCACTCATTCTTTCTTTTCTCTATTCAATTTGCTAAAAACATGTCTGCTGAGTTTTTAATATTGGTTGTTTTATTTTCCATTTCTAAAAATTCTATTTGGATATTTTGCTAATTTTTCATCTCACTTTTTATAATTTCCTATTCTCCATACATATTTTTCAACTTGTCATTCCTGTCTTTAACCATAATTAGCAAATATTTTACATTTTTTCATCTGAAAATTTCAATATCCAAAGTTCATATGGATCTATTTCTGCTATCTTTTGTTCCAGTTGGCTCCAACTCAATGTACAAATTCACTCAGGGATTGGATGAAGGTGACTCCTCCAAAGAGGATTATGTTTTGTTTCAGCCATGTGCTTAGAAGAATTTATAGTTTTTAAATTAATTTCTCAGCTTGAGTTTAATACTTACAGTACAAATTTTAAGTGGGACTGGTTTGTGGCCAAATTGCTCATGGATATTTTTCCCCTTGATTGTTTTGTTTTTAGTTTTACATTTGCTTCAGTCAAAACCAAGGTAATGGGAGGCGGGGCAAGATGGCAGACTGGTGAGCTGTATGTTTTAGTTACTCCTCCAGGAAAGTAGGTAAAAAGCCAGGAACTGCGTGGACTGGACACCACAGAGCAATCTGTCTTTGGGCATACTTCATACAACACTCATGAAAACGTGGAACTGCTGAGATCAGCGAAATCTGTAAGTTTTTGCGGCCAGGGGACCCGCGCCCCTCCCTGCCAGGCTCAGTCCCGGGGGAGGAGGGGCTGTCAGCTCCAGGAAGGAGAAGGGAGAATTGCAGTGGCTGCTCTTACCGGAAACTCATTCTACTGATTCAAACTCCAACCATAGATAGACTGAGGCCAGACACCAGAGACTCTGAGAGCAGCCAGCCCAGCAGAGAGGAGACGGGCATAGAAGGAAAACAACACGAGAAGCTCCAAAGTAAAAGCAGAGGATTTTTGGAGTTCTGGTGAACACAGAAAGGGGAAGGGCGGAGATCAGGCCTTGAGGCGCATATGCAAATCCCGAAGCAAGGCTGATCTCTCTGCCCAGGGCACCTTTCCTTAATGGCCCTGGATGCTTTGTCTATTAGCATTTCAATAACCCATTAGATCTCTGAGGAGGGCCGTTTTTTTTTTTTTTTTAAATCCTTTTTGCTTTTTCTAAAACAATTACTCTAAGAAGCTCAATACAGAAAGCTTCAAAGAATTGAAATTTGGGCACGTCAAGTCAAGAGCAGAACTAAGAGAGCTCTGAGACAAAAGGCAATAATCCAGTGGCTGAGAAAATTCACTAAACAACACAACTTCCCAAGAAAAGGGGGGTGTCCGCTCACAGCCACCATCCTGGTGGACAGGAAACACTCCTGCCCATCGCCAGCCCCATAGCCCAGAGCTGCCCCAGACAACCCAGTGTGACGGAAGTGCTTCAAATAACAGGCACACACCACAAAACTGGGCGTGGACATTAGCCTTCCCTGCAACCTCAGCTGAATGTCCCAGAGCTGGGAAGGGGGGAGCAGTGTGAATTAACAGAGCCCCATTCAGCCATCATTTGAGCAGACTGGGAGCCTCCCAACACAGCCCAGCAGCCCAGAACTGCCCTGGGGGGACGGCACTCACCTGTGACATAGCACAGTCATCCCTCAACAGAGGATCCGGGGTGCACAGCCTGGAAGAGGGGCCCACTTGCAAGTCTCAGGAGCCATACGCCAATACCAAAGACTTGTGGGTCAGTGGCAGAGACAAACTGTGGCAGGACTGAACTGAAGGATTAGACTATTGCAGTAGCTTTAAAACTCTAGGATCATCAGGGAGATTTGATTGTTAGGGCCACCCCCCCTCCCCGACTGCCCAGAAACACGCCCCACATACAGGGCAGGCAACACCAACTACACACGCAAGCTTGGGACACCAATTGGGCCCCACAAGACTCACTCCCCCACTCACCAAAAAGGCTAAGCAGGGGAGATCGGGCTTGTGGAGAACAGGTGGCTCGTGGACGCCACCTGCTGGTTAGTTAGAGAAAGTGTACTCCACGAAGCTGTAGATCTGATAAATTAGAGATAAGGACTTCAACTGGTCTACAAACCCTAAAAGAACCCTATCAAGGTCAGCAAATGCCACGAGGCCAAAAACAACAGAAAATTATAAAGCATATGAAAAAACCAGACGATATGGATAACCCAAGCCCAAGCACCCAAATCAAAAGACCAGAAGAGACACAGCACCTAGAGCAGCTACTCAAAGAACTAAAGATGAACAATGAGACCCTAGTATGGGATATGAAGGAAATCAAGAAGACCCTAGAAGAGCATAAAGAAGACATTGCAAGACTAAATAAAAAAATGGATGATCTTATGGAAATTAAAGAAACTGTTGACCAAATTAAAAAGATTCTGGACACTCATAGTACAAGACTAGAGGAAGTTGAACAACGAATCAGTGACCTGGAAGATGACAGAATGGAAAATGAAAGCATAAAAGAAAGAATGGGGAAAAAAATTGAAAAACTCGAAATGGACCTCAGGGATATGATAGATAATATGAAACGTCCGAATATAAGACTCATTGGTGTCCCAGAAGGGGAAGAAAAGGGTAAAGGTCTAGGAAGAGTATTCAAAGAAATTGTTGGGGAAAACTTCCCAAATCTTCTAAACAACATAAATACACAAATCATAAATGCTCAGCGAACTCCAAATCGAATAAATCCAAAAAAACCCACTCTGAGACATATACTGATCACACTGTCAAACATAGAAGAGAAGGAGCAAGTTCTGAAAGCAGCAAGAGAAAAGCAATTCACCACATACAAAGGAAACAGCATAAGACTAAGTAGTGACTACTCAGCAGCCACCATGGAGGCGAGAAGGCAGTGGCACGATATATTTAAAATTCTGAGAGAGAGGAATTTCCAGCCAAGAATACTTTATCCAGCAAAGCTCTCCTTCAAATTTGAGGGAGAGCTTAAATTTTTCACAGACAAAGAAATGCTGAGAGAATTTGCTAACAAGAGACCTGCCCTACTGGAGATACTAAAGGGAGCCCTACAGACAGAGAAACAAAGACAGGACAGAGAGACTTGGAGAAAGGTTCAGTACTAAAGAGACTCGGTATGGGTACAATAAAGGATATTAATAGAGAGAGGGAAAAATATGGCAAACATAATCCAAAGGATAAGATGGCCGATTCAAGAAATGCCTTCACGGTTTTAACGTTGAATGTAAATGGATTAAACTCCCCAATTAAAAGATATAGATTCGCAGAATGGATCAAAAAAAATGAACCATCAATATGTTGCATACAAGAGACTCATCTTAGACACAGGGACACAAAGAAATTGAAAGTGAAAGGATGGAAAAAAATATTTCATGCAAGCTACAGCCAAAAGAAAGCAGGTGTAGCAATATTAATCTCAGATAAAATAGACTTCAATGCAGGGATGTTTTGAGAGACAAAGAAGGCCACTACATACTAATAAAAGGGGCAATTCAGCAAGAAGAAATAACAATCGTAAATGTCTATGCACCCAATCAAGGTGCCACAAAATACATGAGAGAAACATTGGCAAAACTAAAGGAAGCAATTGATGTTTCCACAATAATTGTGGGAGACTTCAACACATCACTCTCTCCTATAGATAGATCAACCAGACAGAAGACCAATAAGGAAATTGAAAACCTAAACAATCTGATAAATGAATTAGATTTAACAGACATCTACAGGACATTACATCCCAAATCACCAGGATACACATACTTTTCTAGTGCTCACGGAACTTTCTCCAGAATAGATCATATGCTGGGACATAAAACAAGCCTCAATAAATTTAAAAAGATTGAAATTATTCAAAGCACATTCTCTGACCACAATGGAATACAATTAGAAGTCAATAACCATCAGAGACTTAGAAAATTCACAAATACCTGGAGGTTAAACAACACACTCCTAAACAATCAGTGGGTTAAAGAAGAAATAGCAAGAGAAATTGCTAAATATATAGAGACGAATGAAAATGAGAACACAACATACCAAAACCTATGGGATGCAGCAAAAGCAGTGCTAAGGGGGAAATTTATAGCACTAAACGCATATATTAAAAAGGAAGAAAGAGCCAAAATCAAAGAACTAATGGATCAACTGAAGAAGCTAGAAAATGAACAGCAAACCAATCCTAAACCAAGTAGAAGAAAAGAAATAACAAGGATTAAAGCAGAAATAAATGACATAGAGAACAAAAAAACAATAGAAAGGATAAATATCACCAAAAGTTGGTTCTTTGAGAAGATCAACAAGATTGACAAGCCCCTAGCTAGACTGACAAAATCAAAAAGAGAGAAGACCCATATAAACAAAATAATGAATGAAAAAGGTGACATAACTGCAGATCCTGAAGAAATTAAAAAAATTATAAGAGGATATTATGAACAACTGTATGGCAACAAACTGGATAATGTAGAAGAAATGGACAATTTCCTGGAAACATATGAACAACCTAGACTGACCAGAGAAGAAATAGAAGACCTCAACCAACCCATCACAAGCAAAGAGATCCAATCAGTCATCAAAAATCTTCCCACAAATAAATGCCCAGGGCCAGATGGCTTCACAGGGGAATTCTACCAAACTTTCCAGAAAGAACTGACACCAATCTTACTCAAACTCTTTCAAAACATTGAAAAAAATGGAACACTACCTAACTCATTTTATGAAGCTAACATCAATCTAATACCAAAACCAGGCAAAGATGCTACAAAAAAGGAAAACTACCGGCCAATCTCCCTAATGAATATAGATGCAAAAATCCTCAACAAAATACTTGCAAATCGAATCCAAAGACACATTAAAAAAATCATACACCATGACCAAGTGGGGTTCATTCCAGGCATGCAAGGATGGTTCAACATCAGAAAAACAATCAATGTATTACAACACATTAAAAACTCGAAAGGGAAAAATCAATTGATCATCTCAATAGATGCTGAAAAAGCACTTGACAAAATCCAACATCCCTTTTTGATAAGAACACTTCAAAAGGTAGGAATTGAAGGAAACTTCCTCAACATGATAAAGAGCATATATGAAAAACCCACAGCCAGCATAGTACTCAATGGTGAGAGACTGAAAGCCTTCCCTCTAAGATCAGGAACAAGACAAGGATGCCCGCTGTCACCACTGTTATTCAACATTGTGCTGGAAGTGCTAGCCAGGGCAATCCGGCAAGACAAAGAAATAAAAGGCATCCAAATTGGAAAAGAAGAAGTTAAACTGTCATTGTTTGCAGATGATATGATCTTATATCTAGAAAACCCTGAGAAATCAACGATACACCTACTAGAGCTAATAAACAAATTTAGCAAAGTAGCGGGATACAAGATTAATGCACATAAGTCAGTAATGTTTCTATATGCTAGAAATGAACAAACTGAAGAGACACTCAAGAAAAAGATACCATTTTCAATAGCAACTAAAAAAATCAAGTACCTAGGAATCAACTTAACCAAAGATGTAAAAGACCTATACAAAGAAAACTACATAACTCTACTAAAAGAAATAGAAGGGGACCTTAAAAGATGGAAAAATATTCCATGTTCATGGATAGGAAGGCTAAATGTCATTAAGATGTCAATTCTACCCAAACTCATTTACAGATTCAATGCAATCCCAATCAAAATTCCAACAACCTACTTTGCAGACTTGGAAAAGCTAGTTATCAAATTTATTTGGAAAGGGAAGATGCCTCGAATTGCTAAAGACACTCTAAAAAAGAAAAACGAAGTGGGAGGACTTACACTCCCTGACTTTGAAGCTTATTATAAAGCCACAGTTGCCAAAACAGCATGATACTGGCACAAAGATAGACATATAGATCAATGGAATCGAATTGAGAATTCAGAGATAGACCCTCAGATCTATGGCCGACTGATCTTTGATAAGGCCCCCAAAGTCACCGAACTGAGCCATAATGGTCTTTTCAACAAATGGGGCTGGGAGAGTTGGATATCCATATCCAAAAGAATGAAAGAGGACCCCTACCTCACCCCCTACACAAAAATTAACTCAAAATGGACCAAAGATCTCAATATAAAAGAAAGTACCATAAAACTCCTAGAAGATAATGTAGGAAAACATCTTCAAGACCTTGTATTAGGAGGCCACTTCCTAGACTTTACACCCAAAGCACAAGCAACAAAAGAGAAAATAGATAAATGGGAACTCCTCAAGCTTAGAAGTTTCTGCACCTCAAAGGAATTTCTCAAAAAGGTAAAGAGGCAGCCAACTCAATGGGAAAAAATTTTTGGAAACCATGTATCTGACAAAAGACTGATATCTTGCATATACAAAGAAATCCTACAACTCAATGACAATAGTACAGACAGCCCAATTATAAAATGGGCAAAAGATATGAAAAGACAGTTCTCTGAAGAGGAAATACAAATGGCCAAGAAACACATGAAAAAATGTTCAGCTTCACTAGCTATTAGAGAGATGCAAATTAAGACCACAATGAGATACCATCTAACACCGGTTAGAATGGCTGCCATTAAACAAACAGGAAACTACAAATGCTGGAGGGGATGTGGAGAAATTGGAACTCTTATTCATTGTTGGTGGGACTGTATAATGGTTCAGCCACTCTGGAAGTCAGTCTGGCAGTTCCTTAGAAAACTAGATATAGAGCTACCATTCGATCCAGCGATTGCACTTCTCGGTATATACCCGGAAGATCGGAAAGCAGTGACACGAACAGATATCTGCACGCCAATGTTCATAGCAGCATTATTCACAATTGCCAAGAGATGGAAACAACCCAAATGTCCTTCAACAGATGAGTGGATAAATAAAATGTGGTATATACACACGATGGAATACTACGCGGCAGTAAGAAGGAACGATCTGGTGAAACATATGACAACATGGATGAACCTTGAAGACATAATGCTGAGCGAAATAAGCCAGGCACAAAAAGAGAAATATTATATGCTACCACTAATGTGAACTTTGAAAAATGTAAAACAAATGGTTTATAATGTAGAATGTAGGGGAACTAGCAGTAGAGAGCAATTAAGGAAGGGGGAACAATAATCCAAGAAGAACAGATAAGCTATTTAACGTTCTGGGGATGCCCAGAAATGACTATGGTCTGTTAATTTCTGATGGTTGTAGTAGGAACAAGTTCACTGAAATGTTGCTATATTATGTAACTTTCTTGGGGTGGAGTAGGAACATGTTGGAAGTTAAGCAGTTATCTTAGGTTAGTTGTCTTTTTCTTACTCCCTTGCTATGGTCTCTTTGAAATGCTCTTTTATTGTATGTTTGTTTTCTTTTTAACTTTTTTTTTCATACAGGTGATTTGAAAAAAGAAGGGAAAGTTAAAAAAAAAAAAAAAAAAAAAAAAGAAAGAAAAAAGACAAACAAGGGAAAAAAAAAAAAAAAAAAAAGATGTAGTGCCCCCTTGAGGAGCCTGTGGAGAATGCAGGGGTATTCGCCTACCCCACCTCCATGGTTGCTAACATGACCACAGACATAGGGGACTGGTGGTTGGATGGGTTGAGCCCTCTACCATAAGTTTTACCCTTGGGAAGACGGTTGCTGCAAAGGAGAGGCTAGGCCTCCCTGTATTTGTGCCTAAGAGTCTCCTCCTGAATGCCTCTTTGTTGCTCAGATGTGGCCCTCTCTCTCTGGCTAAGCCAACTTGAAAGGTGAAATCACTGCCCTCCCCCCTACGTGGGATCAGACACCCAGGGGAGTGAATCTCCCTGGCAATGTGGAATATGACTCCCAGGGAGGAATGTAGACCTGGCACCGTGGGACGGAGAACATCTTCTTGACCAAAAGGGGGATGTGAAAGGAAATGAAATAAGCTTCAGTGGCAGAGAGATTCCAAAAGGAGCCGAGAGGTCACTCTGGTGGGCACTCTTATGCACACTTTAGACAACCCTTTTTAGGTTCTAAAGAATTGGGGTAGCTGGTGGTGGATACCTGAAACTATCAAACTACAACCCAGAACCCATGAATCTCGAAGACAGTTGTATAAAAATGTAGCTTATGAGGGGTGACAATGGGATTGGGAAAGCCATAAGGACCAAACACCACTTTGTCTAGTTTATGGATGGATGTGTAGAAAAGTAGGGGAAGGAAACAAACAGACAAAGGTACCCAGTGTTCTTTTTTACTTCAATTGCTCTTTTTCACTCTAATTATTATTCTTGTTATTTTTGTGTGTGTGCTAATGAAGGTGTCAGGGATTGATTTAGGTGATGAATGTACAACTATGTAATGGTACTGTAAACAATCGAAAGTACAATTTATTTTGTATGACTGCGTGGTATGTGAATATATCTCAATAAAATGATGATTAAAAAAAAAAAAAAAAACCAAGGTAATGGTCTCTGCACACTTCTGGGGTTGGAAGAAGTTAGATGTTTTATTTCTGGTTCTTCCTTACCATGGTCTAACCATTGTAAGGCTCAGTCCTTGGAGGTTTTTTCATAAGACTCCCATCTGGGTAGGTCCTGGGTCCTGCTTCTGTCCCCATTACCACATAAGCAGCCAAATAGTTACCCAAATGTGAACATATTAGACAATGACCTCTGGGGGTTGGGGAGGAAGCAACTTCTGTGTCTCAATTTCATTTTTGCATCTCTGGGTTCAGGTTTCTCCCTCTAAACTTGGTGTGGTGTTATTCCTACTATATATTATATGCTGTTAGCTTTGAATTGCTATTAATTGCTACAATGTGATAGAGATATATGTCAAAGTCTGGCTAGCTGTTCACCAAAACTAGTTCTTATTCATCTTTATTTCATATGTAAACTCCCTTCATCTTGTGTTTAAGAGGGTCCATTCAGTATAGGCGCTGGTAATGTGAGCTACTTAAATGCTTGTCTGTAGATTTTTCTGATATGTTGCTCTCTATGTCCTTTTCTCTTCTTCCACTCTCCTCTTCTACTTTGAACTTGGTGACCTTGGAAGCAATATTGAATAAGACTTCCATACACGAGAAGGAAGGATCTTGGTTCTTGTTTGGGCCCAGACTGAGCTCATGCAGAGCATGGGCTGTGCTGCTGTGAGACCAAAAAACATGCCAAGCACAGAAGTAGACATAGATTTACTGGGACTTATGAACAGGAGAGGTTTTCTGGTAGTGGCCCATCTGAAGGTTTAGTGCTCTTTGAGGAATAGGAGTGCAGAGGGTAAATATGTGATTTTAGAGCAAAAACATTCCATATAGTATGAGCACACTGAGTCTCTAGTATAATCATTAAAGGGGCCTAAAACCTGATGTTCTACTAAGATTAGTGTTTAAGACTAAGATACAATCACTGCTGTTTTTACATTTGTGATTACATTCTTCCCCCTCCGGAGATTGTTTACTTTCTTGACCTTTGTCCTTGGCTAAAGCAGGTTTGTTACAGGCCTTTTCAGATGGCCCCAGGCTCTGGGCCCCCACAGTTCTCTTACCACTTGGAGAAGATTCACCTTTTAATCAGAAATTCCCACTGTGGGCTTTGTGAGAGCACTGTGGTAAGCCACTGAGATCTGACAGAGCACCCTGAGATCTGATACAGCATCAATTGCTATCTTTTCTAGTAATATTTTAAAATTTTCTCTTGTTTCTAAAAGAAGAATGGCCAAAATCAGCTTGGAAAGAGAAGATTATAGTTTGCACCAACCTCCTTCAGCACTCCAACTAGGCTTGGCAGAGTCTACAGGGTGAATAACAGAAAATCATTTAGATGGAGGAACATGGGGGAATAAGGTCTCCGGGCAATTAAAAAAATCTGGGAAAAAAAAAAAAAAAGATGGGATATGAATAGGCCTGGTGGGTAGAAGGCATTGGGCACATTTCCTTCAGATGGATGGAACAGCTTTGGTAGCAAGTACAGGGTTGTGTAAATAAGTTAATTTCCTGATTCTAGTACCATCTTTCAAGACCCATCTTTAATGAACATAGAGGTCCCTTACTTTATCACATTTATTTTTCTCAGAATGGCAAAAGAAATAAATCCAAGATTTCAGAAACTGGGATCTGTTTATTCTTTTTCAGAATCACATGAGGGTCAAAGTTCCAGGTGAACAGTCAGGAAACCAGTGAAATAGATAATGACTTTTGCTTGCTTCGGTTCCTCAGTTTCTACTTCTGCTTCTAGCCACACCTTCTCCCCCTTTTTCAGCGGCATAAGCACAGCACCGGAAATATTATCATACTCATTTCTGGAGACTTGATGCTTTTCCAAGACTTGTATTTGGTTTCTCATCATTGAAACCTTCACCTTGCAGTGTTGGAGCTCTACATCAAAGTGGAAATGGTAATAGCCAGGCAACCTGCAGGTGAAGATCCCAGTATCCTCCTTTAAGTCCTTCTGGTCATTGTACAGGACATGTGTAAAGATGACAGGCTTGGAAGGTAGAGGAAGTCTTCCACTGAGCTTCGCAGTGAAAGCTGATTTTTCCCTGCAGGGACATTTTGTATCTTCACCTGGTGGTCCTGGGAGCCCTAGTAAACCTATCCTTCCAGGAGGTCCTAAGAGGAACACAGAACAGCCTATGTGAAACTGATGCCTTAGAGAAAGCATGTTTTCTCTCATAACACATTTGTGGTATTGTGATTTCACACACTGAATTTGAGATACCCTGCTCTCCAGTTTGTTCTGTCCCAACCCCAATGTATCAGAGTTCTTATCCCTTTTCCAATTTCCCCTCTGCTGTTAGAGTCAATATAATGTGCCATAGAAGACTAGAGTTGCTCCATTTTTGCTTGGTATTCCTGGGTCCATTTGATTAATCTTCCATGGAGCAGAAGTCCCAAGGAAAGCTATCCTGTACTACTGTATCCAGGACTAGCCACCCCTGGACTGTTTTGGTTTTGTATTTGGGGACCCTCCAGAACTCAGAAGCTCTGGCATGTTACCCACTAGTCACCCCTTTCCTTGCCCACCAGGATTTTCTTTCACTTTCATCCAAACAAGCTTTTCATGATTCAGAATGTCATATTTACTCTTGTCTCCTATGGAATAAAGATACTGCTTTGGTAAAGCATGTGAGATTTGGGCTTATAAAAGGAAATAGATACATGTAATATCTCATCACTTACTAGCAATGTTTACCTAGTTAATTTCCTTAACATTTATATGGGTCTGTTTTCTCATACTCAGCAGCAAAACCATAATAGCACGTTTTCATTAATCTGTTCTCAGGTATGGTTAGCATTAAATGTTATGTTAGCTGTTATGATTATTACTACTGGCCTCTAAGTGTGAGACTATGATTTATGTTCCCTCAAAGTTTTTAGGAAAAATGTAATAATAAAGTCAGAGTGGGAAATCTGAACACCCATCATATTCTTAAACTTTGTGTTTTTTCCTCCTTACTTATGTGAGTCTACAATTTAGTTAATGACACAGGTTTTGAAACCAAGAGCTTGAGTCTCTTATTTTGAGGGTAAGTGAACCACTGGTTCACTAAACCTTAGACCACTTTGTCCTAGAATAAGAATGCATGGATATTCAGTGATGATAATATATGATATTTGATGATAATATAGGAACATTTCCAAAATAAATGAGATTCTCTGAGTGGGTTCTTTTGACTCTGTCTCACTCAGCTGCAAGCAGGAATGCATGAAAACCACCCAGTCTGGCACAATGGGTCTTAAACTTCAGCGTACATCAGAATCATATAAAGAGTTTGTTAAACACAAATTGCTCATCCCCAGAGTTTCTCATAGAGTAGATCTGTAGGGGAAACTGAGGATTTTATTTTCTAATAATATCTCAGGTGATGCCAATGCTGCTTGTCTGGTAACAACACTTGAAGAAACTTTGCTCTAGCTCACCCACTTCTGAGTCTACCTGACAAAGGCAGACATTACACCAGGAACTTTGTATTACCAGTGAGAAGGAGTTAGGATGAATCTGGAGCACAGGCATAACCATGCTTATTAAGCACCAGTTTCCCACAATATCTGAATTTGGTTCAGTCATTATGATCAAATGTACTTGGTTTCACTGGCCCCTTTACCTCCTCTGAACTAACAAGACCATCCTGATCCGTGTCGCATCTCTGCAACCACGCATCTTCTTGGCACCTCCCCTGTCTTGGCTGACTCCTATGGAGAAGTGTTGCCTTAGATAACAATCCAGGGCTGAAACTAGTCCAGATTTCTGGACTGTGATTTGGGCTGGTGAGCCCTCTGCTAAAAGTAGCCTACATGCAGCTCGTATGTTTGCCCAGGTTCTTACCATTCTTACTTGCTACTTATCCCATGAAGATTATTAAGATTCCCACCCATAGGGTAAGGGGGAGGTGAAATTAAGAGATGGAAGAAAGGATTTTCTCACCTTTAGGACCTGGGTATCCAGGAGGACCTGGGGGGCCAGGAGATCCTGGATATCCTTTACATCCTACTTGCTCAATGGCAACATCTGCCATTAGAACAGATATGGCTAATATCCACACACCTTCAAAATAAGAAAACACAGAGGAGTTATTTTCTCATGCAATCTGTGTGGATAGGATTAAATGTTGGTCTGTCCAAAATGCATTGTCTCTGGTATCAGACACCCTTGGGTTGAAATGATGGCAGTTCTGCATATCAGCTAATTAAGCACCTTAACCTCTCTGCACTTAAACTACCTGTTTAAAAATTCCTCTGTCATGAATCTAGCACATTGGAATCATTATTCATTTATGAATTTACCCTGCTTGAGACTGTTAGTCTTTATTTTTATCCATCTCTTTATCAGCTGCACACAATGAGCATTTAATCAATAATACTGAACTATGAAATGAACTATTATTAATAGAGGCTACTAGTTATTGCCTATTATGCACAGAGAACAATATTAGAAACATTATCTCAGCAATTCCCTGCAACAGTTTTGCAAGAGAGAAGTTCTGAGTCCACAGTTATAGATTAGGAAATTGAGATTCAGAACAATAATGACCAACCCAAAACCAAACAGCTAGAAGGAGAAACAGGTAGGATTTGAATGCTTGTCTGAGCCCCCAGATTACTATTTCAATGAGTTAGTAAATGAATGAATGCCTATACATGACTGGTGCTCAGCCTTAGGGATTGTTTTCTAAAACTTTTATTCACAGCTAAGTGACAAGATCAGTTTAAAAGTTAGAGCAAAAGGCCCAGCTGTTGGAGGGTGCCTTTCCTTGCAGAATGGTACTTCTTTCCAAGTATGGCCAAGCTGATCTCTTGATCTCAGCTGTTGTATCACCACAGTTTCCAAACCAGATCAGTGGGTCTCCCCACAGGGTGCTTTGCCTTAGGGGATTTTTAATTTGTTTCTTTGTTTGTTTGTTTGTTTTCCTTTTTTTCTCCCCCCCCCCCCAATAAGCCTTGTATTTAAACAGATAACAAAAATCAGCTTGGGCTATTTGTAATTTAGCCACATTTTTTACTTATTTCTCAGAGCAGGATCTTCTGGATATAATGTGTAGAAAATTCTAGTATCAGGCCCACTGGTTTTTCAGACCACTATTTAGCTGGTTCATCCCAGTCTACCCTCTCCCAAAGCATAAGGCACATTGGACCACACCCTCCCACAGTGAGAGCATCAGGACCCTACCGGTCATTCTCGGATAGGAAGGCTTGGTCCTTCTGGAAGTGACTTCTGCCAGTGTGGCAGATGCCCGTGTTGCCCAGCTCTTGAACCAGAGGTTTGGGTCCCTGTCAGTGCTTTCATGCAGCAAGAACCTCTTAAATGGTTTGAAATCACTTCTCCAATATTCAGATAGTTTCATGTGGGCCAACCTGGGTCTGCAAGATTAATGTTCAACCATGGCAGGATTTGAGGTCACCTATCCTGACTGGCTCTGGATTTTGGACTGGAAAGATCGTAGCACGCTGGTCAGCTCTGGACTTTCCATCAGGATCATCTGTTATGACTGCAGCTGCTGCTACAAGGAACACCAAAGCTCAGGAGTGTGCTTTCCCTTGTTCTCTTGTTACTTTCCAAATACTTATTTGCTGAAGCTAATCTCAGATCAGAAGGTAGTGAAACCGTTTCCATGGATGGGAAATCTGTGTAAATCAAAGAACGTTTATCTGGGGGCTGTGCGATCCTTGTCATTGGGAAAACAAAAACAATAACCATTATTTGAAGTACAATACGTGGTACACATAAATTAGTGTTGTTGATACATGAACATCACATGGAATAAATGCCTGCCTAAGTTAATATGATTACTCATTCAACATCTCTTTAAATCCTCATTACAATACTATGAGGAATATATTACTATGACTATTTTAAACCTGGTTTTAGTTGATTGCATATCATTGTGCAATTCAAAATGTTCCTCTGTTCTCTGTGTATTCTTGGGCAATAGCAGATGAATCCATAAGATTGATCTGACTTAGGTTCAATGCTTTAGACAGGACTATAGATGGTATTACATTTTTTCTACTTGTGAAGCTAGCAGGTGTTACCGCTAGATGCCTATTTCCATTAACTCATTGGAGTTTCAAACTAATGGCATTCTAATTTTACCATTCCTTTTTCATTTATTTGTTGGAATACTTTGATAAAGAGATTCTAACCCTCATCTAGTATTTGATCTCAAAGAAAGACAATTCCTTTATGAAAGGCAGAATAAATGCTGGAGTTTCTTTGATTTACCATTTTCAAGATACTGAATTAGTTTCCTATCATCCTCCCAAAGTGGCAAATTCATACTTTTTAAAAAAAATTTTATATCATTATTAACTGAAGTCCATTTTCTATTCAGATTTCCTGGTTTGTTTGTTTGTTTTTTAAGTCCTTTTTTCATTGCAGGATCCCATTCAATATATCACATTACATATAGTTGTCTGTTTCCCTTGGTTGTGACAGTTCCTCAGACTTTTTGATGATCTTGAGAGTGTTGAGGCACACTGATCAGGTATTTTGAAAAAAAAACTCTCTCAACATAAATTAATTTGATGTTTTCTACACGATTAGACAGGTGCATGAATTTTGGGGGAGGAGGACCACAGAGGTAAAGTACTATTTAAAAGTACTATGAAATGAACTTATATCAAGGGTGCCTGCTTTCAACATGACATCATTTGTAATATAGAGTTTGCTGCATTTTTTGATGTTTGCTGAGAGTTTTTAAGCCTTGCCCATCCATCTTCCCCTTCTGCCCTACATCTGTGCAAGCTTTTAAGAAAGCCAAGGGGCCCCCTTTTTGGCATTGGTGGGAGGTTAGAACCATAGAAGACTCTGCCTAACACAGGAACACTCACCCTGATCCCAACCCCTAATCACAGTAAAAACCCTAAGCCAGTCTCCTTTCCCTGCTTTCTCAAGCCATTTTGAAACTGCTTGGGAGCCACCTTTTTTTTCTCCCCAAGAAAGTCTCATTACGTGAGCAATAAAGCTTTTAATACCCTCTTGCTCTGTGTGTGTGGTGTCATCAGTCTTGGCATCTACACCAAATTTTGCGTGGAGATCCACCCTGATTCTGCAGGATGCCAGCACAGCACTGTTACTGATATTGATCTTGATCACCCATTTGTAAGGCTTCTCCACTGTAATTTTACCCTTTCCATGGTGTACTCTTTGGAAGAAAGTCACTATGTGCAGCCCACTCTTAAGGAGTAGGAAGTTATGCTCCACCTCCTCATGGGGAGAGTATCTACATAAAATATTTGGAATTCTTCTGCACGGAGATTTGTCTCTTTGATCGTTTATTTAATCATTTATTTATTTTATACTTTGGGGTTATAATTCAGTACTACTTTATTTTTTTGCTCAAATTGTTTCATCTTTGGCCCCTGGGAGCTCTATCAGTTGACAAACCCCTATGGATGTTTTCTTTTTTTTAAGTCACCTCCTTATTTTCTGGCTCTTCACCATACTCCAGGCTCATCTTATATATTTTCTGCCCCAGTTCTAGAAATGACCATTACCCCAAATGTCCTGATTCCTTTTATTGGGGAATGATATTATGCTCATTGCTACTGGGGTGCCATTGCTTTTAAGGCTTCTCAGCTGCCAGAGCAAGGAAATATATGCGTGTATACTAATCCGTGTAGATGCACATAACTATAAAACTTTCCATATGTAACCATCTGTGTGTATGTTAGCTAAACAAGAGTTCATATGGATGTTTCCAACTCCAATCTATTACCACTTTGATCATTCTAGCCTCCTCCACTTGCTTTTCTGTAAACTCAGTCTAACAGTGGCTCCCAACATCTGCTAACCATTTACTTAACTGTTCAATTCCAGTATGCATACATAGTAGTTTAAGAATTGTTAAGCTGTACCCTTGCAGGCAACAACTTTATGAACAAGAGAACAGTGTTTATGTACAGGATCTTTTGCCTTTAGTCTTTCAGACCCTGCTATTCCCAAAGTTACTCAGGTCAGCACCTTTCTGTCCCAACCCCTTCAGTGACGTTGTTTCAAACATGTAATTCAATTGAGTCATTTTCTCACATTTGGCGTGACATCTTGACTTCCTAAACGTTTATTTTAAATTTGCAGACATTAAGATCACTCTTCATGCTGTAAAGTTCTACTGGTTTTGACAAAGGCAGAATGAATGTATCTGCTATTACAATATCATACAGAATTTGTTTCACCGCATTAAAAATTCCCAAATTCAACTCTTCAACTCTCGCCTTCTCCTCCCAAACTGCTGGCTATCACTGATATTTTTACCATTGCTATGGTTTTGCCTTTTCCAGATGGTTAAATAATTTAAGATATAATGTGCAACCTTTCAGATTCTTTCACTTAGCAACATACATTTAAGATTCACTCATGTCTTTTTGGGGCTTGGAACACATTTCTTTTTTTATATTGTTATAATTATACTATGAATTATAGTACATAGTTTACATAAGGGTTCACTGTCTGTGCTATACAGTTCTATGGTTTTAAAACATTTTTATTCTGGTAACAAAGAAACAAACTAAAATTTCCCATTTTAACCACTTAAAAATCCACCATCCATCACCAAAACACTTCCGTTGCCCCAAGCAGAAATTCTGTACCAATTAAGCATTAATTACCCATTCCCCACCCCTGCCCTAACCTCTGGTAATCTGGACTCTAGCTTCTGACTCTATGAATTTCCATATTCTAATTATTCCATATAAGTGAGATCTTTTTGTGCCTGGCTTATTTCACGCAACATGATGTCTTCAAGATTCATCCATGTTGTTGCATGTATCAGGACTTCATTCCTTTCTACAGCCAAATAATATTCCATTGTATGTATATACTACATTTTATTTACCCATTCCTCTGTTGATGGACATTTGGATTGCTTCTGTCTTTTAGCAATCATGAATAATGCCACAATTGAACATCAGTGTGTAAATATCTTTTCAAATACCTTCTTTCAATTCTTTTGGATATATACTGTGGGTTAAGCTCATGTGTCAACTTGGCTAGGTGATAGTGTCCAGTTGTTTGGCTAAGAAAGCACTGGCCTGATGGTTACTGTGAGGATATTTCATGGACTTAAATCATCAGTTAGTTGATTGCATCTGTGGCTGATCACATCTACAATCAACAGAGGAGATTGCCTTCTACTTTGAGAGACATTTCATCCACTCAGTTGAAGGCTTTAAAAGGAGAAGTGATGATTTCAACAGTCAGAAGAGAGAATTTCCCTCCCTACTTCAGCTAGCCAGTTTCTCCTGGAGAATTCATCAAGGACCTTCACCAGAGTTGCCAACTTATAGCCTGCCCTACAGAATCTGGACTTGTGCATCCCCAAAATTGCTTGAGATAATTTTTATAAAAATCTAATAATATTTACAGATACCTTCTGTCAATTCTGTTTCCCTAGAGAACCCTGATTAATACATGTCCCTAGAAGTGAGATTGCTAGATCATATAGCAATTATATTTTTAACTTTCTAAGGAACCACTTTCTGTTTTCCAAAGAGAAGGCACCAGTTCACATTCCCATCAACAATGAAGGAGTGTTCTTATTTCTCCTTAACCTTCCCAACATTAGTTATTTTCCATTTTTTAAAATAGTAACCATTCTAGTGGGAGTGAAATAGTATCTCATTGTGGTTTCCACTGGATTCTCCTAATGGCTAATGACATAGATCATCTTTTCATGTGTTTATTGGCAATTTGTATATCTTCTTTGGAGAAGTGTATACTCAAATCTTTTGCCTATTTTTAAATGGACTTGTTTATATTTTTGTGATTGCACTGTAGGGTTTCTTTATAAATGCTGGATATTATACACTTATCATATCTGTAGTCTCTAAATATTTTCTCCATTCTGTAGGTTGTCTTTTTTACTTTCATGATAAAGTCCTTTGATGCACAGGCAGCTTTTATTTTATTTATCTATTTTTTTCTTATGTTGCTTGTGCTTTTGATGTAAAGTCTAAAAATCCGTTGCCTAAGAGAGGGTCCTGAAGATGTTTCCCTATTTTTTTCTTCTAGGAGTCTTATAATTTTGGTTCTTATATTTAGGTCTATGATCCATTTTTATTTCATTTTAGTATATGGTATGGGTGAGGGGTCCTCATTCATTCTTCACATGTGAATATCCATTTTCCATGTATCATTTTTTGAGGCAACTTCTTTCCCCATTGAGTGGACTTGGAACCCTTGTAAAAAGTGAATTTGTCTTAGATGTGAAGGTTTATTTCTGAACTAATTCTATTCCATTGATCAATATGTCTCTCCTTGTGCTAGTACCATTTTAGTTTGATTGCCATAACTTTGTAATAAGTTTTAAAATTAGAAAGTGTGAGTCCCCAAAGTTTGTTCTTTTTCAAGATGGTTTTGGCTATATGTAGCTCTTACCCTTCCATATAAATTAGATGATTGGCTTTAGCTATTCTGGGCCCCTTACACTTCCATATAAATTTGATGATTGGCTTTTCCATTTCTGCAAAGGAGGCTTTTAGAATTTCGATTGGCATTCCATTGAATCTTTAAATTGTTTTGGGTGGAATTGACATAATAACAATATTTAGTCTTCCAATTCATGAACATGGAATCCCCTTCCATTTATTTAGGTCTTCTTTGTTTTCTCTTAGCAATGTTTTAATAGATTTCTGAACACCAGTCCATTACATTCTTGGTTTGATGTATTCCTAAATATTTGATTCCTTTAGATGCTATTGTAAATTTTTTCTTTATTTCTTCTTCAGATTTTTCTTTACTAATATATAGAAACTCTACTGATTGTTTCATGCTGATCTTGTCCCCACCCCCCCCCCACACACACACACACACTTTGCTGAATTCATGTATTAGTTTCAATGGATTTGTTGACAGTTTTTCAGGGTTTTCTGTATACAGGATCATGTCATCTTCAAATAGGAAAAGTTTTACTTCTTCCTTTCCAGTTTGGTTGCCTTTTATTTCTTTATCTTGCTTAATTGCTCTGACTAGAACTTCCAGTGCAACATTGAATAACAGACAATGTTTCCTTGTCTTATTCCTGATCTTGGAAGGAAAGCTTTCAGTCTTTCACCAATGTTAATGGTAGATTTTGCATATATGCCTTTTATCATGTTGAGGAAGATTCCTTCTATTCCTAGTTTTCTAAGTGTTTTTAAGAAGAGTACTGGATTTTGTCAAGTGCCTCTTCTGCATCAATTGAGATGACCATGTGGTTATTTTTCTTCATTCTGTTGAGGTGGTGTATTATATTAATTGATTTTCTTATGTTGAATTACCTGTGCATATTTGGGATAAATCCCATTTGATCACAGTGTAGAATTCTTTTGATATGCTGTTGGATTCAATGTGTTAGTATTTTCATTCACCTCAAGATATTTCCTAATTTCCCATGTGATTTCTTCTTTGACCCATTGGTTGTTTAAGAGCACATTGTTTAATTTCCACATATTTGTGAATTTTCCATTTCTCCCTTTGTTATCAAGTTCTGGATTTAGCCCATTGTGGTTAGAGAAAATACATTGTGTGATGCCAATATTTTTTAACTTATTGAGACTTGTTTTGTGACCTAACATATGGTCTATCACGGGAGAATGTTCCATGTGCACTAGAGAAGGATGTTCATTCTGTTGCTATTGGATGGAATGTTCTATATATATCTGTTAGGTCTAGCTGGTTTAGAGCATCATTCAGGTCTTCTATTTCTTTATTGATCTTCTGTCTAGATATTCTATCCATTATTGAAAGTGGTATATTGAAATCTCCTACTATTAATATAGAACCATCTAATTCTCCCTTCAAATCTGTAAATATTTGCTTCATTATGTGGAGGCTTTGCTGTTAGATGCATATATATTTATAATTGTTTTGTATTCTTGTTGAATTTACCCCTCTATCAGTATATAATGACTTTCTTTGTCCCTTGTAAAGTTTTTGACTTAAAGTCTGTTTTATCTGATATTAGTATAGCTACTCCAGCTCTCTCTTGGTTACTACTTGCATAGTATATTTTTCCATCTTTTCAATTTCAACCTACTTATGTCTTTGAATTTAAGGTGAGTCTCATAAATAGCATGTAGTTAGATCATATTTTTTTTTCATTCTTCCAATCTCTGCCTTTTGACTAGAGAGTTTCAAGGAATTCAGAGCCTTATCACAAACACACTAGACATCCACCAACCCTTTATTGATAGCTCCTAAATTGGAGGAATGTGTTGGGAATGGCTTCGAGGCATAGGGGGAAATCTCAAGAAAGCAGAGATGGAGAGAGGGCCAATGAAAAGGAGAGTCCTGAGTGTGTTTCTCTGAGATGAATGAACTTCACTTCAGTCCTGAAAAAAGCTACTCTTCTTTGAAGAAAGAATGGTCTTGGTTTCTGTGAGGAGAGTGCTGTTCACAGATGTCAATTTCCTGATATCTGATACAGTTTTCTAAGGCCCAGTTTCAGCATAACCAGAAATACCTGTATAAATATACTTTACAGAGGAGTTTTCCACTCAAAAGAATCAAGATCAGTCCACCAAGAAATGTAATATGTCTTTATTCCCTTCTAGGCTGCCCAACCACATGTGGCTGATCCCTATTCTGCAAAGGCTCAGAATTTCAGAGATTCTGTCAAAAAAACCCAAGAAATAGATGGTAATTTCTGCTTGGTTTGGCTCCTCAGTTTCAACTTCTGCTTCTAGACATAACTTCTCCCCAATGCTCAGCAGCAGGATATGGGCAGAGAAGATAGACTTAGGCTCCTTTTGGGATACTTGATGCTTCTCTGAGACTTCAGTTTGGTTTTTTATTAGCCAAACTTTCACCTTGCAGTGATGAAGCTCAACATCAAAGTTGAAATAGTAATTTCCAGACACTTTGCAGGTGAAGACCCCCATGGCTTCCTTTAAGCCCCTTTGGGCATTGTAGAGAACCTCTGTGAAGACAATGGGCGTGAACGTTGGAGGAAGCCTACCACTGAACTTCATAGTGAAGGCTGACCTTTCTCTTTGGGGACAGGGGCATTGCATTGGGCTGCCTGGCAGTCCTACACATCCTTGTGCAACCTCTGGCCCCAGCTGGCCCTAGAAAGAATGGAAAACAACCCATGAGAAGCTGGCATCTCAGTGAGTCCATTTAGCCACCCAGAACTCATTTGATTACAGGGATTTGAAACTACAAGATAGCTTTGAGACATACTGTATCCCATTTTGTTCATTCTGGACCCTAATATCTGGTGTTATAATATCGGCTTCAATTTCCTCCTCTCCTAACAGAGACCTTAGAACAGCATTGCTTGGAAGATAATAGCTGCTCCAATTTTTACTACTACACCTTGGCCTATACACTCACCTTTCCACTGATCACATATTCCAAGCATCATTATGCTTGGCTTGAACCATGACCATTTCTGTACCTACATGGTCATGAATTATTGGCTCCTTCTCTGATCCCTGAGACTTTGCAAAGTTTCCCCACGTTCCTCTGATTTCCCACTAAACCCCCTACTCCTGACCAGCAGTTCTTTTATGTTTGCCCAAGAAATATAACAAGCAGTGATCAGGGTGTCAATTCAACACTATCTCCCTGTTGTAAATTAATTGTAATAAAATATTGCTTTGTTGATATTGCATCATTTTTTAAAACATGAGTTTTTGGCTTATAAAGTGGGTATAAGTCCCATGTCATCACATTCTAGCTGTGTGACCTGATCCAGTTACTTAAACTTTATAAGTCTCTGTTTCACAGAGACTTCAAAAGGGAGAAAGTAGTATCTTCTCATAGGATTATTATGAGACTTCAATGAGATAGTAAGGAGATAATCCAGGAAATGTATTTGCCACAGTGTCTGAAAAACATCAACCCTAAATGAATATAAACTATTATTTTATTTCTATTGGCTTCTAACTTTGAGATTAGGCTCTGTGCTCCCTGTGAAAATTTAGAAAGATGTAACAGCAAAGGCATAGAAGTTTGTTCCTTGTCCCCTGACTTGGACGAATGGACTAGCTGATATTGGACTTTCTAAAGATTTTTTAATGCAATTTTATTGAGATATAGTCACATAATATACAATCATCCAAAGTGTACAATCAATTGTTCACAGTATCATCATATAGTTGTGCATTCATCACCACAATCAATCTTTGAACATTTTCATTACTCCAAAAAATAAAATAAAAATAAAAATAAAAAGAATATCCAAAACATCCCCTTCCCCTCCTCTCCCCATTGTTCACTTAATTTTTTAAATATAATTTTATTGGGATATATTCACATACCCTATAGTCATCCACAGTGTAAAATCGATTATTCACAGCACCATCATACATTTGTGCATTCATCACCAGAATCAATTTTTGAAACTTTTCCTTACTCCAAAATAAAAATAAAAGCAAAAAAGAACACCTAGATCTTTCCATCCCCTCCATCCCACACTATTCTTCTTCTAATTTTTGTCCCCATTTTCCCACTCATCTGTCCATACCCTGGATAAAGGGAGTGTGAGCCACAGGTTTTCACAATCACACAGTCACACTGTGTAAGTTACAAAGTTATATAATCATCTTCAAGAATCAAGGTCACTGGGTTGCAGTTTGACAACTTTAGGTATTTCCCTCTAGACATTCAAACACATTAAAAACTAAATGGTGATATCTATATAGTGCATAAGAATGCCCTCCAGAGTGACCTCTCGACTCCATTTGAAATCTCTCAGCCACTGGAACCTCATTTTGTTTCATCTCTTTTCCCCATTTTGGTCAAGAAGATCCTCTCAATCCCACAGTGCTGGGTCCAGGCTCATCTCCAGGAGTCATTTCCCACTTTACCAGAGGGGTTTATACCCCTGGGTGTCATGTCCCAAGTAGTGGGGGTAGGGCAGTGAGTTCACCTGCTGAGTGGGCTTAGAGAGAGAGGAGGCCACATCTGAGCAACAGAGGCTCTCTGCGAGGGGGTGGGGGTGGGGTGTGGGGGTGTCTCCTAGGCACAATTATAAGTAGGCTTAGCCTCTCCCTTGCAGCAATTAGCCTCACAAAGGAGAGGGCTTGGCCCACTAAACTGGCAGTCTTCAATGTTTGTGGTAAAATCAGCAATAACCCAGGCAGGGAAATCCAACATTTCTGCATTTCTCCCGAGTTCCTCAGGGGGCCCCACAAACACATCTTTACCCTCTGCCCATATCACTCTGGGATGTATTGGGATTTCACTCCAGCTTGTACAAACCCATCAAGTTCCACTTCCCTTTCACAGCTCCATGCACCTATGGTGTTCAAACAAACTGATCATACAGGTTAAATTATCTAGTGTGCTACAGAAAATATAAATCCTGCACCAAAGAAACATCTCATCCCTTGGTCTCACACAAACATAGTTTTAAAACCCAGTCAGTGTCATCCTTTACCCTTGGGCCTGATTTACCTTAGTCCTAACCATATCCGCTTTGTTCATATCTTTAATTGAAGTCTGAACTGTTTTTCAGTTCTTTCAACAGTTGCTGTATGGGGTAATATTGACATTCATAGCTGCCAAGCTCTAGCTCCAAGTCTTGGATGTCACACAGATACCCAACATTCCAGAGATTGACCAGGTTATACACAAGGAGCTCAGCATCTCAGGAATAGATGTGACTGTTGCAAGAGCTTACAATCTAGAAACCATTACAATAAGCATTCCCCTGGTAAGCTGTGCTCTAAGATTCAGTTCTCAGAGTTTACATATTTTCATTAGTCCATATTAATGAGGCATTATAATGTTTGTCCTCTTGTTTCTGGCATGTTTCACTCAAAATGCTGTACTCAAGATCCATTTACCTAATTGCGTGTCTCACAGCTTCATTCCTTCTCAATATTCTGTTGTATGCATGCACCACAGTTCACCATTCTGTTCATCAGTCAGTGTATCCTTAGACAACCTCCGTCCATTGCAAATCGTGAATACTGCTGCCATACACACCAGTGTGCAAATGTCCATTCATGTCCCTGCTCTCAGATCCTCCAAGTATATACCCCATAGTGAGGTTGCAGGACCTTGTGACACCCACATACCTAGCTTCTTGTGGAGCCATCACACTGTCCTCCAGATAGGCTACACCATTCTACTTCCCCACCAGCAGTGAATACATACATTTTCCAAAGAATATGAATCCATTGGTTTCCAGTCTTTTATCTGGTAATAAGTGAGAATACAGTTTGCCAAACATTTAACCTCTTGAACCAAAGGCAGGACATCACTTTGATATCCAGTAACTATAATATTAGAACCAAGAAAGCCCTCACAAACATATAAGCTTCTGTGAGAAGCCGTCTGGCCCAGCCTCACAAAATGCAGGAAGATACATCAAGCCCCATTCACTTCTGAGTCAACCTTAAAGGGGGAGTAGAACACCTCTAGGTCTTCACCACCAGTGGAAGGGGGTCTAGGATGAATTTTGTTGCTATACCCACATGCTCACTGAGAGTCAGCCCACGGATGATCTGGTATTGGCCAATTTATGTGGTAAATTCTATTCCTCTGTTAGAGCTCTCTGCCCTGCAAGTTATTTATGTTGTTCATTCCTTGCTATAAACCAGTTAGATAACCCAGACCCAGAATTCCGCCATTCCAAGTATTAACTCTGATTCAGAGCCCTTCCTAACATCACTTCTGCCTATAAACCAGACTTCTCATATATAAAATCGTGAGCCAAGAAAGAGATTAACTTTTATTTTCTCCACTGCATTTATGGTTTAGGCATGCTTTTTGGATGACCATTCTCTACAGACACTGAACCCGTGATGATGGTGGTAAGCCCAATCAAAGAAAAAAAGAAGAGGAACAATTCACGGCAGAAGAAATTGATTTACCTGTCTACCAGAAGGTCCGATCTCTCCTGGGGGCCCTGGAGGTCCTGGAGGTCCAACACATTCTACTTGCTCAATGACCACAGTTGTTAATACAGATGTGACCAAAATCCAGACAATGAGAACATGAAAATAAAGGGGAGTTGTTTGAGGGTAGAGACTGTGCTGTCAGTAGAATTGTAGCCTGTGCTGGAAAAAGATCATTCATTGACTTTAAAAATAATTACATAAAATTTCAAACGACAGATTGCTGGTTTATGCAGCAAGTTAATTTTTTTGAACTTCTGTACTTCCTTTGGTTCCTTTGTCATACCACTCATCATAGTGCAGCATAGACTTTCTCAAAGGAGCTTCTCCATTCTGTATGGTGAATACCTGTATTTATTTATCTTACCACACATGGTTAATTAATACATGTTTATTAAATGAATAAAATATTTATAATTATAGGAAAAATAATATATTGAAGGCCTAAAGTAAATTTGGTGCTATAATAAACATATTGGTTCATGGAATAATCATAGTCATACAAGAGAGAGGGTCTTAGCAACATTTTACAGATGAGAAATTTCATATGCAGAAGGGTGATCTGACTTACTCAAAGCCAGATTTCTTGTAAGAGGCAGAGTTATGATTTGAATACATTTTGTCTGAGCCAAGAGCTAGGAAAATCTGGAACTAATTGATACAGATAAGAAAAGGGAACAATGGGATAGAAAGCACAACTTTCTTTAATTGACTGGGCAATCAAGGGCAAAGGATCAAGACCTGGACGTTTGAGTGTAACAAGGCAGAAAGAAGCTTTCCTAGAATAGCTTTAATGAAGTGCTGTGATATTGTACTATTCTTGAATGAATGACTAGATATCCTGTGTCCCTGCCTTCTCACTTCCTCAAACTCTCCTACTTGGCTTTTCCTTTTTCTTCTTTAACCAAACAGTAGTATAGGAGCTCACAGCAAGGAAGGGGCCTCAGCTATGTCCCATTCACTCTGGTCTTTCTCCTTTCCCACTGGAGCATAAATCCCCAGGGATGAAAGCTCTATAGTCTCCCATCCTTTATTAGGGACTCTCCACTTGTTCTACCTGTTTGCAAGTCTTTGGATCAAGAGACTACGCCTTCTCACACCCTATTAGGCAGCCACCTGGGCTTTCTTATGCAAAGCATTTTTTTTTTCTTTTGGGAGTGTGCTGATCTTGATTGACCAGTGCCTGTACAATCCAGAAATGAAACTTGGGGACCCTACATAATTTCCCCCTAGGGAGGATTTTATTAAAGCCTATGAAATCATCCCTTAAAATATTATATTTCTAGTCCAAACTGGGTACCCAGTAGAATTAAAATTTAAAATTTAGCCACAAGGTAGATTAAAGGCATCCATCCTTCCATCTCTCTCTCTCTTTCCCTCTCTCTCTCTCTACCCCCCTCTATTTCTCTCTCTCTCTCTCCTCCCCCCCTTTACTCCACCCCTCTTTATCTCCATACAGCTTTTCTACATGGTAAGCTTGGGCTTCCTCACAACAGAGTGATCTCAAGGTAGTGGTATTATTTTGCAGCTCTGAGTTGCAAAAGCATGTGTCCCAAGAGACAAGAAGCAGGAAATAGAACTAGTGTCTCTGGAAGTCAGAGGAGCCAAGAAACTGGTACAGCATCACCTCTGCTGTATTCTATTGGACAAAGCAGTCATAGAGCCTGCTCAGATTCAAGAGTAAGGGAGATAGACCCAAGTTTTCTATGGGAGGTGTGTCAGCCGTCTTTAAACCAATGCACATTCCCTACACATTCTCTTAGCAAGTGCCCATTCAGGTGATTGTTCATTCTCCTTGCAAGACCCAAGAATTTCTCTCTTCACACTCTGTTGATATCTTCCTGTTTGTCCACTGTGCTGGTTTGAATGTATTATGTTCCCCAGAAAAAGCCATATTCTTCGATGCAATCTTGTGGGGCAGACATTTTAGTGGGGATTAAGTTGGAATGTTTGGATTGGGTTGTTTGCATGGTGGTGTGCCCCACCCAACTGTGGGTGATGACTCAGTTGGATAATTTCCATGGAGGTGTTGCCCCAGCCATTCAGGGTGGGTCTAAATTAAATCACTGGAGCCATATAAATGAGCTGACAAACAGAAGGAACTCAGGGCAGCTGAGAGTGACATTTTGAAGAGGAGCTATGGCCAAGAGGGACACTTTGAAGAAAGCAAAGGAGCTGCAGATGAGAGACAGGTTGAAGACGGCTGTTGAAAGCAGACTCTTGCTCTGGAGAAGCTGAGAGAGGACAAATACCCCAAGTGCAACTATGAGTGACATTTTTAAGGAACTGCAGCCTAGAGAGGAATGTCCTGGGAGAAAGCCATTTTGAAACCAGAACTTTGGAGCAGACGCCAGCCACGTGCCTTCCCAGCTAACAGTTTTTCTGGTCACTATTGGCCATTCTCCAGTGAAGGTACCCAATTGCTGATGTGTTACCTTGGACACTTTATGGCCTTAAGACTGTAACTGTGTAACCAAATAAACCCCCTTGTATAGAAGCCAATCCATCTCTGGTGTTTTGCATTCCAGCAGCATTAGCAAACTAGAACATCCACATTTTCCTCAGAGTAAGAACATTTTCCTCTCTCTTTCCAGGAAAAAAAAAATTATAAAATTTTTTCAATAGCCTTTGTCTTTTGTAAATAAAAGCCAGTGGGGGAAGTATCTTGGCAGCAGCTTCTGCTTTCTGCCTTGCCCTTAAACACCCTAAAACACAAAAGCCAGAACATGGGAGAGATATTATAAAAGGGAAAACAAATTATTGCCTTAAAAGTGTATCCTGATACATACATAATAGAGGGTGAAGAATTTGGCTTTTCCAAGGCAATCTGGACATGACGTGATGAGGATCAGAGGAGGGATAAAAGGAGGAAAGAATACGCTGCTTCAGGAGACTTGGGCACATCATGGAAGGACCAGAAGAACCTATAGAAAGGATCTGAGAACTAGACCCTTCGGAATGAATTTTAATTTCAGTGCTGTGTGTTATACCATATGAGACTGACGTTATCAAACTCGAACTTCCAAATGAAATGAGAATAATTACAGAAAATTAAATAATTGAGGAGGTTTGGGAGAAACTTGGCAAGAGACAATGAGAGTGAATGAGGGGATAAGGATAAAGGAAGACAGAAAAAGTGCATTTAAAGGAAAAATAGTCAAATAAAGGGAAAGTCACAGTGGCACATACTGGGAAAGACATGAGCAGAGTCAGACAGAGAAGGGTATAGACAAAAGCAAAGAGACTTGATAGGTTTTACACTGCTGCTTTATTTGGGCTATAATAGCAGGTGAAAAGATGGAATGCAAGTCTTCTCATATAAAAGTGTATTAATTACTTCTAGTCATTAAACAGCATACTTACTTGCAAATTCTGTAATGAGAACTCTTTTATGTTCCCGAAGTATCGTGACTGATGTATGACAAGTTTTCTATGACTGCCTCCTTACTTGTCCTGTTCCTGTCTTATTTGGTGATTTCAAAGATGTTGAGGAAATGGTTTGATATTTCACTGAATATTAACTTTTTTGGTTTCTCTGAACCTAGGGCTAGTGGCCTAGTCAGTATTTAATCAGAAGACAAATTGTGCCAGTTTACACTGAATATGAAACCCTTTAATCTATTTACTCTGATGACCATGACTTTTTCTCTTAGCAAATGGACTTTGGAATTTTTTTAACTTTTAATTTTTAAATTTTAGAATAACATCAAAGTTGTAAAAATACTATAGAGTCTTCATGGACCTTTATTCAACTTCTGACAATGATGACATCTTAATTTACCATAGTGCAATTATCAAAACCAGGAAATTGACATCGGCACAATCTACAGAACTTAATCAGATTTCATCTGCTTTTATATGTACTTATAATTTTATTTTTGTTTGTGTTTTGGCTTAGAGTTCTATGAAAATGCCTCACAAGTATAGATGAATGTAATCACATCCACAGTTAAGATGAAGAACTATTTCAGCCTCCCAAAGAAACTCCCTTATGCTATCCCTCTCAGCTCACACCTTCCCCATCTCTAATTCCTGGCAACCATTGATCTGCTCTCTATCACTACAATTTTATGATTTACATAAAGAATGATATATAAATGGAACCACACAGTATGTAACCATTTGAGGTTGGCTTGTCTTCTCCAAGCATAATGCTTTGAGGTCCTCCCAAGCTGATACATGTACCAGTAGCTGATTACCGTTGACTGCTGAGTAATACTCCCTTGTATAAATGTTCCACAGTCTGTTTATACACTCACCAGTTGCCATGTACAGGTTTTTGTGAACATAAGCATGTTCTAAGAAACTGCCAAACTGTTTTCCAGAGTGAGTGTACCATTCCACATTCCCACCAGCAATATTTGGGAAATCCAGTTGTTTCACATCCTCACCTGTGCTTCATGTTGTCAGTGTGTTTTATTTTAGCAATTTTAATAAAGCCTCATTGTGGCTTTAATTGCATCCCCCAAATGTCTAATGATGTTGAAATTTTTTGAAGTACTTATTTACCATCCATATATCCTCTTTAGTGTAGTGTCTGTTCAAGTCTTTTGTCCATTTTCTAATTGGATTGTTGGACTTCTTACTGTTGAGTTTTGAGAGCTCTTTCCATATTCTTGACAAAGGTCCTTTGCTGAATATGAAATTTAAAAATATTTTCTCACAATCTGTGGTTTCTTTTTTCACTCTCTTAAAAATGTCTTATACAGAGCAAAAGTTTTAAATTTTAATGAAGTCCAGTTTATCAATGTTTTCATTTATGGGTCATGCTTTATGGTGAGTGTGTCTAAGAACACTTTGTTTACCTCTAGTTCATGAATGTTTTCTCTAATTTTTTTTTTTCTAAAATACCTTTTTGTTTTATGTTTTTCCTGTGTCAGACTTAGAATCACCCATTTCTTCAAGGAGTACTGGTCCCTTTAACTGGGGATTGGTTTCTAGAAACCAAAATCTGAACACTGGGTGTGCTAGGAGCTACTGGAGTGCCATTACTTTAGGACCCCTAAGTGAACAGACCTAGAAAATATATGCTTGCATACTAATCAGTGTATACCCACATGTCTATAAATATTCCTGAATCTATCAATCATTCTCTTTATATTAAAATAAACATGAATTCATACTGATGTCTTCAACTTACTCCAGCATCACAGGGTTCATCACCTACCAACCCATAAGAAAAGTGAGTTTCATTTTCATTCATCTCAAGATATTTCCTAATTTTGCCTCTGATTTCTCTTTAACCCACTGATTGTTGACGAGTATGTTGTTTAATTTCCAGATATTTGTGAATTTTCCATTCCACCCTTGTATTAGTTAGGGTTCTCTAGGGAAACAGGATCAATGAGAGGTGTCTCTGACTATCGAATTGTAAAAGTGACTCATGCAACTGTGGGTATGCACGAGTCCAAATTCTGTAAAGCAGTCAGCAAACTGTCAACTCCAGGGAAGATGTCCATTGAACTCCTCAGGAAATGAACCAGCAACTTCAACGAACTCCTCAAGAAATGAACTGGGATCTTCGACGAACGTGTTCGATGAACTCCTCAGGAAACCAACCGGCAACTTCGACGAACTCTTCAGGAAATGCTTCACTGGGCAGCCGAAGAAATGAAGGTCCTCTATCTGTCTTACTTATAAGTCTTCAACTGATTAATTGGATTAAATCCAGCCAATTGCATTCTCTCATTGTGGAAGGCACGCCCTTTGGTGAGTCATCAGTCACAGCTGCAGTCAGTTGACTGATGATTTAATAAACCAGCCTCAAACATCCTCACAGCAATTGTTAGGCCAGTGTTTGCTTGACCAGACAGCTGGGTACCATCACCTGGCCAAGTTGACACATGAACCTAACCATCACAGCCCTCTTTATTGATTTCTAGTTTCATTTTGTTGTGGTCAGAGAAGATACAATGTATGATTTCAATGTTTTTGAAAAATTGAGACTTGTTTTGTGACCCCAACATGTGGTCTATCTTGGAAAATGATCTATGTGCACTCAAGAAGAATGTTTATTCTGTTTTCATTGGATGTGGTGTTCATTGGGTGTGGTTTGTTAGGTCTAGTTGGTTTAGTGTATCACCCAAGTCCTGTATTTCCTTATTGATCTTCCGACTACAAGTTCTACCCATTATTGAGACTGGTGTGTTAAAGTCCCCTACTATTAATGTAGAAAGGTCAATTTCTCCCTTCAAAGTTGTCAGAATTTACTTCATATATTTTGGGTCTGAGCTGTTAGATGCAAATATGTTTATACTGTTACATCTTCCTGTTGAATTGTGCCCTTTATCAGTACATAATGATCGTCTTTGTTCCTCATAACTGTTTTTTTTTTTTTTAAGTATCTTTTATCCAATATTAGTATAGCCACCTGAGCTCACTTTTGGTTATGACTTACATGGTATATGTTTTTCCCATCCTTTCACTGTCAACCTACTTGTGTATTTGACTTTAACACGAGTCCCTTGTGGACAGCATATAGTTGGGTCCTGCTTTTTTATCCGTTCTGCCAATCTGCCTTTTGACTAGAGAGGTTATTCCTTTTACATTTAAAATCATTATTGATAATATGGGAATTTATTCTGCATTTTGCTATTTAGCCTTTGTAAATCTTAAAACCTTTTTGTCCCTCACTTCCATTACAGCCAACTTTTATATTTATTTTCTTTTTTGTGTTGTACCATATTAAGTGTCTTCAAATTTCTATCTGGATGTATTTTTCATCTATTTTCCTTGTGATTACCATGGGGTTAAAATTTAACATCATAAATACATAACAATCATATTTGGTTTGGTAACAATTTAGTTTCAATAGCATGCACATATACTTTTCTCTGTCCCCCACCATTCTTGCACTTGTTACCACTTACATCTTTGTACACTGTATGTCCAAAAACACAGATTTATCATTACTTTTTATGCATTTGAATTTTACCACCTGTAGGAAATAAGAAGTGGAGTTACATACCAAGAAATGCATTACAATAATACTGGAATTTACGATTACCCAAATGTTTACCTACTCTGCAGGTCTCCTTTCTTTCTGCTTCTTTGAATCTAGTGTTCTTTTTTTTTTGGTCTGAAGAACTCCCTTTAGCCTTGCCTGTACAGCAAATCTAGTGATGATGAACTTCCTTGGTTTTGGTTTATCTAAGAATGTCTTCATTTCTCTCTCATTTTTGAAAGAGAATCTAGCCAGATATAAAATTCTTGGCTCACAGTTTTTTTCTTCAGCACTTTGAGTATTTCACCCACTGCCTTCTTGCCGCCATGGTTTTTGATGAGAAATCAGCACTCAATCTAATTGGGACTACCTTATACACAACACATTGCTTTTCTCATGCAGATTTCAGAACTCTTTCCTGTCCTTTGCAGTTAATATAGTGCAGTCAATATATGATGCAGTGTATTTTTTTCTTCATGTTTATCCTGCTTGGTATTAACTTCTTGGGTGTGCAAATTCATGTATTTTGCTAACTTTGGGAAGTTCTTAGTCATTTCTTTGACTATTCCTTCTGCCCCTTTCTCTCTTTCTTCTCTTTCTGGAACTCCCATAATATTTATATTGGCAGGCTTGATGGTGTCCCATAGCTCTCTAAGGATATTTTCACTTTTGACTCATTTCAAGTGTCTTGCCTTCAAGTTCACTGATTATGTCTTCTGCCGACTCCAAACTGCTCTCAAAACCCTCCTGGGCATATTTCATTTCAGTTATTATGGTCTTCAACTCCAGTAGTTCTATTTGGTTCCTTTTTAAAATTTCCATCTCTTTACTCAGACTCTCATATTATTCATTCATTGTTTTCCTGATATCCCTTAGTATTTTCTCTGTACTTTCCTTCATCTCCTTGAGTTTTTTTTAAATTATTTTTTAAGACTTAGTTCAGTATGTCCACATTCTCATTTTCTTCATTGGTGTTTTCTGTATTTTTGCTCTCTTCCTTTAGATGGGCCATCATTTCCTGTTTCTTTGTTTGTCTTGTACTCTTTTGTTACACAGCATTCATTTTAATGTTTTTAAATGTTAAGTCTGGGACTCACTCCCTGGAATGCCTGTTTTTTGGTTTTGTAACCAGCTGGTGATAAGACAGAGATTTTCTTGAGAGTCAGTCCTCCTGTCAGGAAGGTCTTCCCAAGGCAAATGCACTGTGCAATTTTCCTTGTCTTTCTGGGCCTCTATCTTGTCCTGGGTTTTTGCTTGTTAGTTGTTTTGGAGTTCCCTGTTTACAGGATTTTGGTTGTTCTCTCTGTTTCCCAGGAGACAGACCTCACTCTCCCATGTACTTGAAGCCAGCAGGCCTTTGTCCCATACTGTAAAACTCCTTTCATTGCTCTAGCTGCTTTTGCCTGGAGGGCAAATTCTGGGAGGAGGGTCACCCCAAGAGGGCTTTCCCATGTCAGTCTTTCCCAGCCAAAGAGGGCCAAGAAGGGGGTGCATACTGGCTCAAAATGCCCTGGGAAGGGAGGGGATCAGGAAGGGTCCAAAAGCTTTTCTGACAGCTCCTCAAAACTGAGCTTTCCTGGCCTGTCCAGCATATGTAGCCCTTCAGCTAGCATCCCCTGCAACCCTGAGGCAGTGATGCATCTTTAAATATCCACCCTTTGAATGTCCAGCGCCTGTCCAGAGTGGGGTTGAAACAATGGCTGTCTGCTGCCTTTTTCCAGAGCAGGTTGAAGCAATAACTGCCCTCAGAGCTGGGACCCAGCAATCTGAATTCGCAATCAAAATCTGTGGCCAGTGATGAGCAGTGCCCACTCCTGTTCTTGGGAAAGAGGATTTTATGTCTCTTTCTGTCACCAGCACCTGCCGCAAGAGTGGGGGGGGGGGCTCCAGTAGCTGCTGCCTGGAGAGAGCAATTTATGGTTCTTTACCACATTTGATCAGCCTCTTCCTCCTGCTCTTTCCTGGGTGCTGTACGGTATTCTTCTGGCCTCTGGAGCTTCAAAATAGTTGTTTCAGACAATTACTGCCTGTTTAATAGTTGTTTTGGTGGGAGGACTGAGTCTGAGCTCATGACTCTGCCAACTTCCCTGGAAGTTCCCTGGTTAATGTTTAAAATATATTTATCATACAGTAAAACTTATTATTTGTGGTATACCATTCTATGGTTTTTGACATTCATATTTCAACCACCACTAATCAACGTGCAAGTAATAATTCTAGTTCATTTTTAGCTTTTTCATGTGCTCATCTAATTTTTTCCAACACAATTTGTTTAAAAGTCTGCCCTTTCTCCATTGAATTGCCTTTGCAACTTTGCAAAAAGAAATTGTTGATTATGTTTCTGTGGGTCTATATCTATGTTTTCTTTTCTTTCCCTTTAATCATGTTTTTCTCTCCTTTAAACACTACCTTTCTTACTCTAGCTTAAGAATAAGTCCTGAAATCCAGTATTTTGAATCCTTATCTTTGCTCCTTCCCTAAATTATTTTGGCTATTCTAGCTCCTTTGCTTTTCCTTGTAAATTTTAGAAGCAGCTTGTGAATATCCACATACAAATCTACTGGACTTTTTTTTTTTCTTTTTTTAATTAAATTCAGTTTTATTGAAATACATTCACACACCATACAATCATCCATGATATACAATCCACTGTCCACAGTATGATAACATAGTTATGCGTTCATCACCACAATCTATCTCTGAACATTTTCCTTACATCAGAAAGAACCAGAACGAGAATATAAAATGAAAGTTAAAGAAGAACACCCAAATCATCCCCCATCCCACCCCATTTGTCCTTTAGTTTTTATCCCCATTCCTCCACTCATCCATACACTAGATAAAGGGGGTGTGATCCACAAGGTCTTCACAATCACACTGTCACCCCTTGTAATCTACATTATTATATAATTGTCTTCAGGAGTCCAGACTGCTGTGTTGGAGTTTGGTAGTTTCAGGTATTTACTTCTAAAATCTGCTGGACTTTTGATTGGGATCACACTGAATCCATGGAACAATTGGTGGAAATTTATATTGTAACAAAATGGTATCTACCAATCTATGAACATAGTGTATCTCTTCATTTATTTAGATCTTTTTTATTTCTTTCATCAAAGTTTTGAAGTTACCAGCATATCGATTCTGCAAATATTTTGTTAGAATTATTCTTAGATATGACCTTTCATTTGGTTCTATTTTAATTGGTTTTGTTGTTAAATTTCAAATTCCAGTTGTTCGTTACTGGTATATAGGAATACAATTGGCTTTTGTATATTGACCTTGACTTTATGCATTCTGAAATGATGCTAAACTCACATCCTTGTCTTGTTCTTGGTCTTAGGGAGAAAGCATTCACTCTTTTATTTTTTAAATTAAATTAATTTTTATTGAAATATATTCATATACCATACAATCATCCATGGATTCACTCTTTTATTAAGTATGATTTTAGCTGTAGGTTTCTCATAAATACCCTCTATCATGCTATGGAAGTTCCCTTCTATTTCATCTTCTCACTAAGGAGTCCATTCAACCACATCTGGATTTCTTCTGCCTGTGCCACAGACTGGAACCTCTCTCTAAGCAATACACTAGGGCAATCCTAGGGCTTGTCCCTTATTCCCATCTCTCAGGGATCATTGTCCTTCACTGTGTGATGTAAATGTTTGCTACTCTTTCTTTTTTTTTTTTTTTTAATTCAGTTTTATTGAAATACATTCACACACCATACAATCATCCATGGTATACAATCCACTGTCCACAGTATGATAACATAGTTATGCGTTCATCACCACAATCTATCTCTGAACATTTTCCTTACATCAGAAAGAACCAGAACAAGAATAAAAAATAAAAGTGAAAAAAGAACGCCTAAATCATCCCCCCATCCCACCCCATTTATCCTTTAGTTTTTATCCCCATTTGTCTACTCATCCATACACTAGATAAATGGGGTGTGATCCACTGCTACTCTTTCATATGTTCCCCCTCCTTTTAAACTTTTTATTGTAGTAACATATATATAACTCAAAATTTCTCATTTTAACCACTTTCAAGCACACAGTTCAGTGGTATTAATTACATTCATGACATTGTGCTACCAACACCAAAATCCATCACCCAAATTTCGGTCACTCAAACAGAAACTGTGCACTCATTAGGCAATGACTCACAATTCCTCTCACATCCTTGTTCCTGGAAACCTGTGATCTACTTTCTGTCTCTATGAATTTGCTTATGCTAGGTATTTCATAAGTGAGATCATAAAATATTTGTTGTTTTGTCTGACTTATTTCACTCAACATGATATCTTCAAAGTTTATCCATATTGTAGCATGTTTGATAATTTCATTCCATTTTATGGCTGAATAATATCCCATTGTGTGACTATACCACATTTTGTTTATCTGTTCATATATTGATAGGCACTTGGTTTGCTTCCCCCTTTTGGGTATTCTGAAATAATCAGCTAAGAGCATTGATGCACAAATATCTGTTCAAGTCCTTGCTTTCAATTCTTTTAGGCATATGCCAAGAAGTGGGATTGCTAGGTCATACGGTAATTTTATTTTCAACTTTCTGAGGAACCACCAAACTGATTTCCACAGCAGTTGTGCCATTTTACAATCTTACCAACAATGTATAAACATTCTAATTTCTCCTTACCAAAACTTATTTTCTGCTTTTTAAATAATAGTTATCCGAGTAGGTGTGTGTGCTGGTTTGAATGTATTATGTCCCCTAAAACGCCTTTATCTTTGATGTAATCTTGTGTGGGCAGATGTATCAGTGTTAATTAGGTTATAATTCTTTGAGTGTTTCCATGGAGATGTGACCCACCCAACTGTGGGTGATGACTCTGATTGCATAGTTTCCATGGAGGTGTGGCCCCACCCATTCAGCATGGGCCTTGATTAGTTTACTAGAGCACTATACAAGCTCAGACAGAAGGAGCAAGCTTGCTACAGTCAAGAGGGACACTCTGAAGAATGCCCAGAAGCTGAGAGAGAAGCTGCAGATGAGAGACAGTTCAGAGTTGGCTGTTGAAAGCAGACTCTTGCCCCAGAGAAGCTAAGAGAGGATAAACGCCCCAAGAGCAACTGAGAGTGACATTTTTGAGCTGCTGTGGCCTAGAGAGGAACATCCAGGAAGAAAGCCATTTTGAAACCAGAACTTGGGACAGACGCCAGCCACATGCCTTCCCAGCTAACAGAGGTTTTCCGGATGCCATTGGCCATCCTCCAGTGAAGGTACCCAATTGTTGATGTGTTACCTTGGACACTTTATGGCCTTAAGACTGTAACTGTGTAACCAAATAAATCCCATTTATAAAAGCCAATCCATTTCTGGTGTTTTGCATTCTGGCAGCATTAGCAAACTAGAAGAGTGTGAAGTAGTATCTTATTGTGGTTTTGATTTGCATTTCCCTGATGACCAATGATGTTAAGCATCTTTTTACGTACTTATTAGGCATTTGCATATCTTATTTGGAGAAATGTCTTTTCAAGTCCTTTGCCCATATTTTTTTTCCTTCACAATTAACTCATTTATTTATTTATTTATTTATTTTTAAATTCAATTTTATTGAAATATATTCACATACCATACAATCACCCATGGTATACAGTCAACTGTTCACAGTATGATCATATAGTTATGTGTTGATCACCACAATCTATTTCTGAACATTTTCCTTACATCAGAAAGAATCAGAATAAGAATAAAAAATGAAAGTGAAAAAACAACACCCAAACCATCCCCCCATCCCACTCTATTTGTCATTTAGTTTTTATCCCCATTTTTCTACTCATCCATCCATACACTAGATAAAAGGGTGTGATCCACAAGGTTTTCACAATCACACTGTCACCCCTTGTAATCTACATTATTATGTAATCATCTTCAGGAGTCCAGACTGCTGGGTTGGAGTTTGGTAGTTTCAGGTATTTACTTCTAGCTATTCCAATACATTAAAACCTAAGAGGTGTTATCTATATAGTGCATAAGAATGTCCACCAGAGTGACCTCCCGACTCCATTTGAAATCTCTCAGCCACTGAAACTATTTCGTCTCATTTTGCATCCCCCTTTTGGTCAAGAAGATACTCTCAGTCCCACGATGCCGGGTCCACATTAATCCCCAGGAGTCATATCCTGCATTGCCAGGCAGATTTACACACCTGGGAGTCAGGTCACATGTAGAGGGGAGGGCAGTGAGTTCACCTGTCGAGGTGGCTCAGTTAGAGAGAGAGAGGGCCACATCTGACCAACAAAGAGGTACTCAGGGGGAGACTCTTAGGCACGATTATATGCAAGTTTAGCCTCTCTTTTGCAGTAATGAGCTTCATAAGGGCAAGTCCCATGATCAAGGGCTCAGCATATCAAACCGCCAGTCCCAATGTTTGTGACAACATCAACACCAGTCCAGGTGAGGAAGTCCAACACTTCTGCACCTTCCCCCAGCAACTTGGGGCTGGGGGGGGAGAGGCTGTAAATATATTTTCTATTATCTCCTTTGCCCATATTTTAATTGAGTTGTTTGTTTTTTTGTTGTTGAGTTGTAGGATTTCATTATATATCCTGGATATTACAACCTTATCAGATATATGAATACCAAATATTTTCTTCCTTTTGGTAGGTTGTCTTTTTTTTTTTTTTTTAATCTTCATTTTATTGAGATATATTCACATACCACGCAGTCATACAAAACAAATCGTACTACTCGATTGTTTACAGTACCATTACATAGTGGTACATTCATCACCCAAATCAATCCCTGACACCTTCATTAGCACACACACAAAAATAACAAGAATAATAATTAGAGTGAACAAGAGCAATTGAAGTAAAAAAGAACACTGGGTACCTTTGTCTGTTTGTTTCCTTCCCCTATTTTTCTACTCATCCATCCATAAACTAGACAAAGTGGAGTGTGGTCCTTATGGCTTTCCCAATCCCATTGTCACCCCTCATAAGCTACATTTTTATACAACTGTCTTCGAGATTCATGGGTTCTGGGTTGTAGTTTGATAGTTTCAGGTATCCACCACCAGCTACCCCAATTCTTTAGAACCTAAAAAGGGTTGTCTAAAGTGTGCATAAGAATGCCCACCAGAGTGACCTCTTGGCTCCTTTTGGAATCTCTCTGCCACTGAAGCTTATTTCATTTCCTTTCACATCCCCCTTTTGGTCAAGAAGATGTTCTCCGTCCCACGATGCCAGGTCTACATCCTTCCCTGGGAGTCGTATTCCACGTTGCCAGGGAGATTCACTCCCCTGGGTGTCTGATCCCATGTAGGGGGGAGGGCAGTGATTTCACTTTTCAAGTTGGCTTAAGTAGAGAGACAGGGCCACATCTGAGCAACAAAGAGGCATTCGGGAGGAGGCTCTTAGGCACAACCATAGGGAGGGCTAGCCTCTCCTTTGCAGCAACCGTCTTCCCAAGGGTAAAACCTGTGGTAGAGGGCTCAACCCATCGAACCACCAGTCCCCTATGTCTGTGGTCATGTTAGCAACCATGGAGGTGGGGTAGGCGAATACCCCTGCATTCTCCACAGGCTCCTCAAGGGGGCACTACATCTTTTTTTTTCCCTTGTTTTTCTTTTTTTTTTTTTTTAACTTTCCCTTCTTTTTTAAATCAACTGTATGAAAAAAAAAGTTAAAAAGAAAACAAACATACAATAAAAGAACATTTCAAAGAGACCATAACAAGGGAGTAAGAAAAAGACAACTAACCTAAGATAACTGCTTAACTTCCAACATGTTCCTACTTTACCCCAAGAAAGTTACCTAATATAGCAACATTTCTGTGAACTTGCTCCTACTATATCCATCAGAAATTAACAGACCATAGTCATTCCTGGGCATCCCCAGAACGTTAAATAGCTTATCTGTTCTTCTTGGATTATTGTTCCCCCTTCCTTAATTGCTCTCTATTGCTAGTTCCCCTACATTCTACATTATAAACCATTTGTTTTACATTTTTCAAAGTTCACATTAGTGGTAGCATATAATATTTCTCTTTTTGTGCCTGGCTTATTTCGCTCAGCATTATGTCTTCAATGTTCATCCATGTTGTCATATGTTTCACGAGATCGTTCCTTCTTACTGCCACGTAGTATTCCATCGTGTGTATATACCACATTTTATTTATCCACTCATCTGTTGAAGGACATTTGGGTTGTTTCCATCTCTTGGCAATTGTGAATAATGCTGCTATGAACATTGGCGTGCAGATATCTGTTCGTGTCGCTGCTTTCCGATCTTCCGGGTATATACCGAGAAGTGCAATCGCTGGATCGAATGGTAACTCTATATCTAGTTTTCTAAGGAACTGCCAGACTGACTTCCAGAGTGGCTGAACCATTATACAGTCCCACCAACAATGAATAAGAGTTCCAATTTCTCCACATCCCCTCCAGCATTTGTAGTTTCCTGTTTGTTTAATGGCAGCCATTCTAACCGGTGTTAGATGGTATCTCATTGTGGTCTTAATTTGCATCTCTCTAATAGCTAGTGAAGTTGAACATTTTTTCATGTGTTTCTTGGCCATTTGTATTTCCTCTTCAGAGAACTGTCTTTTCATATCTTTTGCCCATTTTATAATTGGGCCGAAGGTACTATTGTCATTGAGTTGTAGGATTTCTTTATATATGCAAGATATCAGTCTTTTGTCAGATACATGGTTTCCAAAAATTTTTTCCCATTGAGTTGGCTGCCTCTTTACCTTTTTGAGAAATTCCTTTGAGGTGCAGAAACTTCTAAGCTTGAGGAGTTCCCATTTATCTATTTTCTCTTTTGTTGCTTGTGCTTTGGGTGTAAAGTCTAGAAGTGGCCGCCTAATACAAGGTCTTGAAGATGTTTTCCTACATTATCTTCTAGGAGTTTTATGGTACTTTCTTTTATATTGAGATCTTTGGTCCATTTTGAGTTAATTTTTGTGTAGGGTGTGAGGTAGGGGTCCTCTTTCATTCTTTTGGATATGGATATCCAACTCTCCCAGCCCCATTTGTTGAAAAGACCATTATGACTCAGTTCAGTGACTTTGGGGGCCTTATCAAAGATCAGTCGGCCATAGATCTGAGGGTCTATCTCCGAATTCTCAATTCGATTCCATTGATCTATATGTCTATCTTTGTGCCAGTACCATGCTGTTTTGGCAACTGTGGCTTTATAATAAGCTTCAAAGTCAGGGAGTGTAAGTCCTCCCACTTCGTTTTTCTTTTTTTAGAGTGTCTTTAGCAATTCGAGGCATCTTCCCTTTCCAAATAAATTTGATAACTAGCTTTTCCAAGTCTGCAAAGTAGGTTGTTGGAATTTTGATTGGGATTGCATTGAATCTGTAGATGAGTTTGGGTAGAATTGACATCTTAATGACATTTAGCCTTCCTATCCATGAACATGGAATATTTTTCCATCTTTTAAGGTCCCCTTCTATTTCTTTTAGTAGAGTTATGTAGTTTTCTTTGTATAGGTCTTTGACATCTTTGGTTAAGTTTATTCCTAGGTACTTGATTTTTTTAGTTGCTATTGAAAATGGTATCTTTTTCTTGAGTGTCTCTTCAGTTTGTTCATTTCTAGCATATAGAAACATTACTGACTTATGTGCATTAACCTTGTATCCCGCTACTTTGCTAAATTTGTTTATTAGGTCTAGGAGCTGTATCGTCGATTTCTCAGGGTTTTCTAGATACAAGATCATATCATCTGCAAACAATGACAGTTTTACTTCTTCTTTTCCAATTTGGATGCCTTTTATTTCTTTGTCTTGCTGGATTGCCCTGGCTAGCACTTCCAGCACAATGTTGAATAACAGTGGTGACAGCGGGCATCCTTGTCTTGTTCCTGATCTTAGAGGGAAGGCTTTCAGTCTCTCACCATTGAGTACTATGCTGGCTGTGGGTTTTTCATATATGCTCTTTATCCAGGAAAACTCTTTACCTCCATTGTGCAGTTGCAGTTCTATTTCCCCTTGATAGTCAGAATCAATCAACCCAGCCAGTACAGTAATCCCCTTCCTTGCCTGTTGATTCAGAGGCATAAGAAGCCCAAAGTGGCCACGTGGCAGTCTTAACTTCCAGTTCAATGGAATTATTGTTGTGTTTCCTGGTAGAAGCACTCCTCCTTTGGAACTGACTTGTAGATCAGCAGAGCTTAAGCTTGCAGGGACAGGGAGCAAAAATTTACCTAGTGGGTCACTAGGAGTGACAGTGAGTGGTGCCACTCCTATTTCTACTCCTTGATTCCTGGACTTGTGAATCCTGGCTATGGAAGAAACAGCTGCTTAGAGTGGATGCTGATTCAGAGCATACACAGCCTCCTGGAGAACACTGCTTCAGCCCTTCAAGGTATTACCACGTAGTTGGTGCCATAATTGAGTCTTCAAAAGGCCATTCCACCATTCTATCATCCCAGCTGCATCTGGATGATGGGGAACATTGTAAGACCAGAGAATTCCATGATCATGTACCCATTCCCTCATTTCATTTGCTGTACAGTGGGTTCCTTGTTCAGAAGCAATGCTGTGTGGAATGCCACGATGATGGATAAGGCATTCTGTAAGTCCATGGATGATTGGTTTGGCAGAAGCATTGCATGCAGGGAAGGCAAACCCATATCCAGAGTATGTTTCTATTCCAGTGGAACAAATCACTGCCCCTCCCATGATGGAAGTGGTCCAATGTAATCAACCTGCCAACAGATAGAAGGTTGATCACCTCAGAGAATGGTGCCATATCAGGGATTGAGTGTGGGTCTCTGCTGTTGGCAGATTGGGCATTTACTAGCGGATGTGGTCAGGGTGCCAATTGGTGAGTGGAAGTCCATGTTGCTGAGCCCATGTATAACCTCCATCTCTACCATCATGACTGCTTTGTTCATGAGCTCATTGGGCAATGACAGGAGTGGCTACGGAAAGAGGCTGACTGGCATTCACAGAACAGGTCATTATATCCACTTGATTATTAAAATCTTCCTCTGCTAAAGTCATCCTCTGGTGAGCATTCACATGGGACACAAATATCTTCATGTTTTTTGCCCACTCAGAAAGGTCTAGCCACATACCTCTTCCCCAGACTTCTTTGTCACCAAATTTCCAATCATGTTCCTTCCAAGTCCCTGACCATCCAGGCAAACCATTAGCAACAGCTCATGAATCAGTATACAGATGCACCTCTGGTCAGTTTTCCTTCCAAGCAAAATGAACAGCAAGGTGCACTGCTCGAAGTTCCACCCACTGGGAGGATTCCCCCTCACCACTGTTCTTCAGGGACAACCGAGAAAGGCTACAGTGCTGCAGCTGTCCACTTTTGGGTGATGCCTGCATATTGTGCAGAACCATCTGTAAACCAGGCTCAAGTTTTCTCTTTCTCAGTCAATTGATTGTAAGAAACTCCCCAAGATGCCATAGCTGTGGGCTGGGAAAGAGAAGGTAAGGTGGAAGGAGTGGGGGCCATGGGCATTTGGGCCACTTCCTTATGTGACTTACTAGTGTCTTCAGGACCTGCTTGAGCACTGTCTCATATATACCATTTCCATTTTATAATGGATGCTGCTGTGCATGCCCAACTTTATGGCATGGCAGGTTGGATAACACCTAGCTCATGATAGGTAACTCAGGTCTCATGGTAAATTGGAGGCCCATGGTTAAGCGTTCTGTCTCTACTAAGGCCCAATAGCAGGCCAAAAGCTGTTTCTCAAATGGAGAGTAGTTATCTGCAGAGGATGCTAAGGCTTTACTCCAGAATCCTAAGGGCCTGCATTGTGATTCTCCTATAGGAGCCTGCCAAAGGCTCCCAAAGAGCAACTCTGTTGCTACTGACCCTTCCAGAACCATTGGATCAGCTGGATCATACGGTTTAAGTGGCAGAGCAGCTTGCACAGCAGCCTGGACCTGTCACATAGCCTCATCCTGTTCTGGTCCCAATTCAAAACTAGAAACTATTCTGGTCACTTGGTAAATGGGCTGGAGTAGCACACCCAAATGAGGAATATGTTGTCTCCAAACTCCAAAGAGGCCAACTAGGCATTGTGTCTCATTTTTGGTCATCGGAGGGGCCAGATGCAACAGTTTATCCTTCACCTTAGAAGGGATATCTCAACAGGCCCCACACCACTGGACACCTAGAAATTTTTCTGAGGTGGAAGGCCTTGTATTTTTGTTGGATTTATCTCCCATCTTCTGACACATAAATACCTTACCAACAAATCTAGAGTCATTGCTACTTCTTGCTTACTAGGTCCAATCAACATGCTATCATCAATATAATGGACCAGTATGACATCTTGTAGGAGGGAGAAATGATCAAGAGCCCTGTGGACAATATTATGACATATGGCTGGAGAGTTGATATACCCCTGAGGTAGCACAGTAAAGGTAAACTGCTGGCCTTGCCAGCTGAATGCAAACTATTTCTTGTGGTCCTTGCTAACAGCTATTGAGAAAAAAACATTTGCTAGATCAGTTGCTGCATACCAGCTACCAGAGGATGTGTTGATTTGCTCAAGCAATGGTACCACATCTGGAACTGCAGCTGCAATTGGAGTCCCCACATGGTTAAGCTTATGACAATCCACTAGCATCCTCTAAGACCCATCTGTTTTCTGCACAGGCCAAATAGGAGAGTTGAATGGGGATGTGGTGGGAACCAATACCCCTGCATCCTGAAAGTCCTTAAGAGTGGCATTAATCTCTGAAATCACTCCTGGAATCCAGCATAGCTTCTGGTTTACTATTTTGCTAGGCAGGGGCAGCTCTAGTGGCTCCCACTTGGCCTTTACTACCATAATGGCCTTCATTCCATGAGTCAGGGAACCAATGTGAGGATTCTGCCAGTTGCCAAGTATGTGTATTCCAATTATGCTTTCCAGAACTGAGGAAATAACCACAGAATGGGTCCAGAGACCCACTGGAATCACTGTGAGATGAACTTGAGCTAAAACTCCATCTATCGCCTGACCTCCATTTGCCCCAACTCTGACTGGTGGACCAGAGTGACATCTTTTGTCTCCTTGAATTATTGTCACTTCTGAATCAGTGTGTAATAATCCCCCAAATATCTGATCATTTCCTTTTCCCCAGTACACAGTTACTCTGGTAAAAGGCCATAGGTTCCCTGGGGAAGACTGGGAAGAAGATTAATAGTATACATTTTTGGCAGTGTAACAGAGTCCTTTCCCAAGAGTACCTGGCCTTCCCGTCATTCAAGGGGTTCTGGCCATTGAAAGCAATTTTTGTGATGTTTTGGAGACACTAACCCAGAGTTTGCCCCAAGGAGCTAATCTTAGGGACATTTTGGAGAATGCCGTTTTGAAACACAACCTGGGAGAAAGCAGATGCCAGCCATGTGCCTTCCCAGCTAACAGAGGTTTTCTGGACTCCATCAGTGTTCATCAGTGAAGGTACCCTACTGTTGATGCCTTTATTTGGACATTTGCATGGCCATAAGACTGTAAATTTGTAAGCAAATTAACCTCCTTTAATGAAAAAAAAGGGGGGGCCTCTGGGTCTGTAAACTGTCTCAAGACTGGAAATTGATTAAGGGGCCATGACTCTCTGTTTTTATAATTCAAGACAGCCTTTTGTTCACTTGACCTAGAAGTATTCTGCTTATACAGATCAAGCAAAAATTTAGTATACTGCTCATCTATTTTGCTTCTAGATACTCTATGATTTACTAGCCAATGCCATAAATCTCTGTGAGTCAGATTATTTTGACTGCTGCTTTGAGCCTGTTTTCCATTATGGTAGCCACACCCACCTTGTCTTTGGTAATTAATTGCTGCCACATGGCTTCTGCTGATTCAAGAGCTGATTATCCCCATTGTGTTGAAGGATTCCAGCTCAGTGACAGCAGTTCCTACAGTAATATCTGACCTACAGAGAAGTGTGACTACAGAATTCTTCAGGGATGATGGAGCTAGTCTCACAAATTTATTCCTCACGGTCCTGGTAAAAAGTGTCTCCTCTGGATATTCCAGGGGAGTGTGAGCAGGTTTTCCATGAGTAATCCACTCTTACATTCCAATCTCTCTAAGCCTTTAAATCCCCTCCTCTACATTATACCAGGGAAGTTCTGGCATTTCAACCTCCAGTAAGCCAGCCACCTTTTGATCCATGTTTCAGCCAACCACCCAAACAGTTAACGCCCTTTCTAATCCCTTGAGCTACAACATTGAATGCAGAATCTCTGCTTACTGGGCCCATATGAATACATTCAGCCTGATCCAACTTTATATTCCTTCCACCATTATCCCATCCCCTTAATATCCATTCCCACACATATTCCCCTGATTTCTGCCTATATAAATTGGAAAGCTCATACAGTTCTTTTGGAGTATAGTGTATTTCCTCATGGGTCATACTTTGTACCTTACCCTTAGGGGCCTGTTGGGATTTTAGTCTACTTATAGGTCTTAAAGCAAAGACTGGTGGTGGAGGTGGGTCATGAAAAGAATTAGAAGAAGTATCCCTCAAGCCATTTACCTCAGGATATTCCATTGGAATTTCATCTCATAAAACAGGATTAATCTCTCCAGACAGAGGAGTGAGGGCTGCTTCCTCAGGGGAGGTGATTACAGGTTTAGCAGGCACTGAAGGGTTAATCTCTTTAGGTGGAGGTTGGATGGCATGCTCCTCAGGGCAGACTGGAGGTGGGGGGGGGGGCTGTTTCCTCAGGACAGCCCACTACAGGTATATATAACAAAGACTCAGCAGAATCCAGGGTTCCAATGTCCTCACTGCCATTATTATCAATCCATATGTCCCCATCCCAAGTGTCAGGATCCCATTCTTTTCCAATCAATGCCTTTACTTTAGCAGCAGACAACCTGTGAGGTTGAAACTTTAGTTTATGTTGTAAATCTGCTACTCGCACAATGAGACTCTGGATCTGGTTTTCTGAAATCTCAAGTCTGTGGCCACAGGAAATAAGATTTTCTTTCACAGAACACATAGAAACCTTTATTTTCATCATACTGTGCTTAAGTTTCAAATTTCAAGCCTTTAGCTCATCCCTTTCTCTTATATCTTGATGTAGTGTATCTAAGAGCAACCTGTCAACATCATTATACCTCTTAACTACACAAAACTCTGTTAAGGTGTCAAAAAACACTGCCACTCAGAAGTGTGTGGCAAGACAAGAGTATGATTAGGAGAATCAAATGGTGATATTTTGTGTATCTCCATTGCCAACTCACACCATGGACTGTCAGTGCCATCTTGATTATTGGAAATGGAGTCATTAGTGCCTTTGAATCTAATCAAAGTAGAAAACCAATTGTAAGAGCCCATTTTAAGAATCTGTTTCTCAAGAACCACTCCCAGTACCAACCTATATTATTAAGGGTTCTCTAGGGAAACAGAACCAACAAGAGATATCTGTAAATATAAGATTTTATAAAAGTGTTGTACACAACTGTAGGGATGCACAAGTCCAAATTCCATAGGGCAGAATGCATGAGTCCAAATTCCATAGGGCAGGCAGTGAACTGGCCACTCCGATGAAGGTGCTTAATGAACTCCTCAGGAAATGCTTTTCTGGCTAGCCAAAAAAGAATGAAGGTCCTCTCTCTTTCTGCCTTAAAAGTCTTCAACTGATTGGATTAAATCCAGCTGGTTGAATTCTTTCATTGTGGAAGACATGCCCTTTGTTGATGTAATCAGTCACAGGTGCAGTCAATTGATGATTTAATAAACCAGCTGTTCTAGTTTGCTAATGCTGCCAGAATGCAAAACACCAGATATGGATTGGCTTTTATAAAAGGCGGTTTATTTCATTACACAGTAACAGTCTTAAGGCCATAAAGTGTCCAAGGTAACACATCAGCAATCAGTTACTTCACTGGAGGATGGCCAATGGTGTCTGGAAAACCTCTGTTAGCTGCAAAGGCACGTGGTTGGCATCTGCTCCAAAGTTCTGGTTTCAAAATGGCTTTCTCTCATGATGTTCCTCTCTAGGCTGCAGTTCCTCAAAAATGTTACTCTTAGTTACACTTGGGGATTTGTCCTCTCTTAGCTTCTCCGGAGCAAGAGTCTGCTTCCAATGGCCATCTTCAAAGTGTCTCTCATCTGCAGCTCCTGTGCTTTCTTCAAAGTGTCCTTCTTGGCTGTAGCTCCTTTTCAAAAGTTCACTCTCAACTGCATTGAGCTCCCCCTGTCCGTCAGCTCATTTATATGGCTCCAGTGACTCAACTTAGACCCACCCCAAATGGGCGGAGCAACACCTCTATGGACATTATCCAGAGTCATCACCCACAGCTGGGTGGGGCACATCTGCACAGAAACACTCAAAGAATTACAATCTAATCAACACTGATAACGTCTGCGCACACAAGATTACATCAAAGATAATGGTGTTTGGGGGACACAATATATTCAAACCGGCACACCAGCCTTCTGGTTTCTTAACCAGCTACAAATGTCCTTGCAGTAATGGTTAGGCCAGTGCTTGCTTGACCAGATACCTGGACATCATCACCTTGCCAAATTGACACATGAACCTAACCATCACAGCCACCAAATTTCCAATTGTGTTCCAAGTCCCTGAACATCTAGCCAAACCATCAGCCATAGCCCATGAATTAGTATACAAGCACACATCCAGCCATTTTTCCTTCCAAGCAAAGTGAACAACCAGGTACACTGCTTTAAGTTCCACCCAATGAGAGGATTTCCCCTCACCACTGTCCTTCAGGGATGTCACAGAAAGGGGCTGTAGTGCTGCAGCTGTCCATTTTAGAATGGTGCCTGCATGTTATATAAACCAGGCCCAAGTTTTCTCTTTCTCAGTCATCTGATTGAAGGGAACTCCCCAAGAGGCCATTGTTGTGGGATGGAAAATAGAAGGTAATGTGGCAGAAGTGCAAGCCATTCGCATTTGGACCACTTCTTTTTATAACTTTCTTGTGCATTCAGGGCCTGCTAGAGCCCAATATCATATATACCACTTCCACTTGAAGGTGGAGTGCTCCTGTGAAAACCCAACTTTATGGCTTAGTGGATCAGATAACACCCAGTTCATGAATGGCATGAATGGCAACTCGGGTCTCATGGTAACTTCATGGCCCACGATTAAGTGTTTGGTCTCTACCAAGTCACAGTAACAGGCTAAATGATGTTTCTCAACAGGAAAATAGTTATCTACTGAGGATGGCAGGCTTTGCTACAAAATCCTAAGGGTTTGTCCTGTGATTCTCCTGTAGAACCCTGCGAAGGCTCCAGGGAGCATCTCTATTTGCCACTGACATTTTACACCATTGGATCTGCTGAATCATATGGCACAAGTGGCAGAGCAGCTTGTGCATCAGCCTAGACCTATTGCAGACTTTCTTCTTGTTCCAGTCCCCATTCAAAACAAGCAGATTTTCAGGTCAGTTGGTAAATGGGCTAGTTTATAGCACATCCAAATGAGGAATATATTGGCTCCAAAATCCTAGGAGATGAACTATACATTGGGCCTATTTTGATCAAAGGAGGGGCCATATGCAACAGCTTATTCTTCACCTTAGAAGGGGTATCTCAACATGCCCCATACCACTGGACACCTAGAAATTTCACTAAGTCCTTGATGGTGGCACTAAACTCTGCCATCCCTCTGCTTTTGATGTACCATTTTGCTAAGTAGGGGCAGTTCTAGTGGCTTCCACTTGACCTTTCCTACCACAATACACAAGCAGGATAATATGTAATACTCCACAAGTCATGGATCCACTGTGGAGAATCTGCCAGTTGCTGAGTACGTCTCTTCCAATTATGCATTCTGGCACTGGAGAAATAGTTACAGAATTGATCCAGGGACCCACTGGGCCCACTATGAGACAGACCTGAGCTAAAACCCCATTGATCACCTAACCTGTATAAGTCTCTACTGTGACTGGTGGACCACAGTGATATTTTGGATCTCCTGGAATTAATGTCACTTCTGAGCCAATGATTAATAATCCCTAAAATATCTCATCATTTTCTTTCCTAAGGCACAGTTGCTCAGTAAAAGGCCATAGTCCCCTCTGGGAAACACTGAGAGGAAGATTAACAGTATAAAATTTTGTTGGTCTAGCAGAGTCCTTTCCCAAGTGGACCCAGTTTTCCCTTCATTCAAGAGATCCTGGATATGTAAACTGTGTCAAGTGATTGAGGGGCTGTAACATTCTGTTTCTGTGATTCAGGTTATACTTTTTAATCCATTTGACCTAGAACTCATCTGCTTATAAGGATCAAGTAAGAATTTAATAGACTGCTCATCTATTTTTCTTCTAAGTACCCCATGATCTACTAGTCAAAGCCATAGGTCTCTGCAAGACAGAACATTTTGGTTACTGCTTTGAGTCTACTGTACATTATCATAGCCATGCCCACCTTGTCTTTGGTGACTAACTGCTGCAACTTGGCTTCTGACAATCTGGGATCTAATCATCCTTATTGCGATTAGTGGCAGCAGTTCCCACAGCAATGTCTGACCTACAGAGAACAGCAACCACAGAGATATTCAGAGATGATGGAGTTAGTCTCATAAATATATTCCTCACAGTCTTGGTGAAAAGTGTTTCTTCTGAACCCTCCTGGGTGGGGGGAGTATGAATAGATCTTATATGATAAATCCACTCTAATATTCCAAACTCTCTAAGACTTTGGATCTCCTTATTAGGTCAGTGTGCTGGTTTGAATGTATTATGTCCCCCAGAAAAAGCCATATTCTTTGATGCAATCTTGTGGGGCAGACATATTAGTGGGGATTAAGTTGGAACATTTGGATTAGGTTGTTTGCATGGAAATGTGCTCCACCCAACTGTAGGTGATAACTCTGATGAGATGTTCCCATGGAGGCATGGCCCCACCCATTCAGGGTGGGCCTTGATCAGTGGAGCCATATAAATGAGCTGGCAAACAGAAGGAACTCAGTGCAGGTGAGAGTGACATTTTGAAGAGGAGCTACAGCCAAGAGGGACGCTTAGAAAGCACAGGAGCTGTGGATGAGAGACAGTCTGAAGATGGCTGTTGAAAGCAGACTCTTGCTCTGGAGAAGCTGAGAGGAGACAAATATCCCAAGTGCAACTAAGAATGACATTTTTGAGGAACTGCAGCCTAGAGTGGAACATCCTGGGAGAAAGCCATTTTGAAACCAAAACTTTGGCGCAGACACCAGCCATGTGCCTTCCCAGCTAACAGTTTTTTTGGACACCATTGGCCATCCTTCAGTGAAGGTACCCAATTGCTAATTTGTTACCTTGGGTACTTTATGGCCTTAAACCGTAACTGTGTTACCAAATAAACCCCATTTTATAAAAGCCAATCCATCTCTGGTGTTTTGCATTCTAGCAGCATTAGCAAACTAGAACAGTCAGAGTTATTCAAAAATCCACACAATGCAGCAAGTCAAAGTTTAAGTATAAAGTTTAAGATTTATTAGAAGAAGAAAGCAGGTGGCAGCCAGCAAAAAGAAAGAAAATGGCTTCAGCTCTTTCTGAGAAAGGCATTTTCTAAAGAAAAAAAGCACGTGTGGAGGGAAGGGTGTCTTGTGCTTTGAGTGAGTGAGGGCTTATCGACTTCTGAGCTGATTGGTTGCTAAGGTTCTAACACACTACTCTTCATTGATGTGCAGCTGTATTATCTATGTGGAGGAAGCAGGCCTTTTGGCTTGCTTGTGGTTATTCCTCTTATGGACATATCTGATCTTGCCTTATCTGCCTTTTGGGGTCGAGGCACCACTATGACTGGGATTTCTAAAACAGCTTTCAACCCTTAGTTTATGGTGCACCTGGTTTCTGTGAGATAAGCTGTGGGGCCCCTGGATCAGACATTCCTTCTATATGTTAGACTCTTTTTTCTGGGATCTGACACTCCTCTTCTATATTATACCAGGGTAATCTGGCATATAGGTCCATGTTTCAGCCAACCACCCAAACTGTTAGAGCAGTTTCTAACCCCTCAATCTAAAAATTTAATACTGAATCTCTGCTTAGTGGACCCATATCAATCAATTCAGTCTGATCCAACTTTATGTTCCTTTCACCATTATCCCACATCCTTAATATCCATTCCCACACATATATCCCTGATTTATGTCTATATAAATTGGAAAACTCATGCAGTTCTTTTGGAGTATAATGCACCGCCTCATGGATCACTCTTTATACTGCACCTTTGGGGCCAGTTGGGACTTCAGTCTAGTTATAGGTCTAGAAAAAAAAAAGGGTGGTGAGAGTGGGTCATGAGGGGAATTAACAGTGTCTTGCAAGCCTACTTCCTCAAGGCATTCCATTGTATTTTCATCAGTTGAGACAGAATTAATCTCTTCAGACAGATGTAGGAGGGCTGTTTCTTCAGAGGAGGCAGTTACAGCTTTCTCAGGCACCGTAATGTTAATCTCTTCAGGTGGAGGCTGGATGCCTGATTCCTCAGTGCTAAGAGGAAGCCAGATGGCTGATTCCTCAGGGCAAAGTGGGGTGGGGTGGCTGATTACTCAGGGCAGATAATTATGATTTTATCTTGCAAAGAAGACTGAGTAGAATCTAGTGATTCAATGTCCTCCCATTATCATTATAGCCTATATGTCCCCATTGCAATTTTCAGGATCCCATTCTTTTCCAATCAATGCCCTCACTTTGTCAGCAGCCCCCCTGCAAGGCTGGGAACCCTATTCTTATCGTCATTCAGCCACTTGAACAATGAGATTCCTGGTTTGTTTTTCAGAAATCCCAAATGTGCAGCAACAAGAGACAAGCATCTCTTTCAGGGCACACATAGAAACTTTCATAGCCTTCATGTGGTGCTTAAGCTGGGAATTTGAAGCCTTGAGCTCATCCCTTTCTTTAACAACTGTATTCAGTTCATGTCATGTACTATCAGTGCCATCTTGATAATTGAAAATAAAATTATTAGTATCTTTTTTAAAAAATTCAATTTTATTGAGATTTATTCACAAACTGTACAATCATCCACAGTGTAGAATCAGTTGTTCACAGGACCATTATACAGTTGTGCATTCATCACAATCAACTTTTGAACATTTTGAATACCACACTAAAAAAGAAAAATAAAAATTAAAGCAAAAAAAAACACCCAAAACATCTCATACCCCCATCCCTCCCTATTATTCATTTACTTCTTGTCCTCATTTTTCTACTCATCTGTACATACACTGGATGAAGGGAGTAGAAATCACAAGGTTTTCACAATCACATGGTCAAACAGTGTAAGCTATATAGTTACACAATCATCTACAAGAACCAAGGCTACTGGGTTGCAGTTCAATAGTTTCAGGTATTTCCTTCTAGCTATTCCAATACACTAAAAACTAAAAAGGGATATCTATATAATGTGTAAGTATAACCTCCAGAATGACCTCAGACTATTTGAAATCTCTTAGCCACTGATACTTTATTTTGTTTTCATTTCTCTTCCCCCTTTTGGTTTAGGAAGCCTTTTTCAATTCCATGATGCCAAGGCCAAGTTCATCCCCACAAGTCGTGTCCCACATTGCCAGGGAGAGTTACACCCCTGGGAGTCATGTCTCATGTAGATGGGAGGGCAGTGAGTTTACCTGCAGAGTTGGCTTAGAGAGGCCACGTCTGAGCAACAAAAGAAGTTCTGTGGGAGTGACTCAGTCACAATTTTAAGTAGGCATAGCCTCTCCTTTGCAGTTACAAACTTCATAAGGGTGATCCCCAAGATCGAGGGCTTGGACTTCTCGATTGGTAGTCCCCAATGCTTGTGAAAATATCATTAACTCCCCAGGTGGGGAAATTCAATATTTCCACATTTTCCCCCAGTCTCCCAAGGGGGCTTTGCAAATACATTCTTATTCTCTGTCCAAATTACTCTGGTATGTATAAGGGCTTCACACTAACCTGTACAAACTAACCAGATTTCACTCCCTATTCAAAGTTCCATGTAATTATGGTGTTTGGATAAACTGACCATTCAAGTTAGATTATATAATGTGTTACAAAAAAATATAGAGTTTGCACCTAATAAACATCTCTTCCTTTGGTCTCATATAGAAGTTGAAGTTTTAAAACACTGTCATTATTGTCCTTTACCCTTTAGTCTGATTTACCTTAGTCCTAACCCAGTCAATTTCATTCATATTTCTAATTGAAGTATGAACTGTTTTTTCAGACTCTTAAAATTTGCTGTATAGGGTAATGCTGTCATTCATAGCTGCCAGACTCTGGCTTTGAGTCTCAGGTGTCACACAGATACCTAGATTTCCAGGGACCACCTAGGTTATATACAAAGAGTTCAGCATCTCAGAATTTAGAAGTAGCCATTACAACTCAAGAATATATGTAACTGCTGTAAGAGCTTACAATCCAGGAAACTTTACAATAAGCCTTCCCTTGATAACCTGTGCTATGAGATTCAATTCTCAGGGTTTTCACGTTATAGTTAGTCCATGTTACTGAGGCATTATAATGTTTGTATTTTCATTTCTGGTTTATTTTACTCAACATACTGTCCTCAAGGTCCACTCACCTCACAACTTCATTGCATCTTGTAGCAGCTCAATATTCCGTTGTAGGTATACACCATGGATCGTCATTCCATTCATTTGTCGATATACCCTTAGGCCACCCCCATCCACTGTGAGTCATGAATACTGCCACCATAAATGCCACTGTGCAAATGTCCATTTGTGTCCCTCATTTCAGTTCTTCCAAGTATATACCCAATAACAGGGTATATACTTGGACTCCCATAACTGAGGTGATGGGCAAGTCCAAATTCTGTAGGGCAGGCTGTAACTGGAAACTCTGAAGGTTTTTGATTAATTCTCCAGGAGAAACTGGCTGGCTGAAGTAAAGATGGAAGTTCCTCCGTCTGACTGCTGGAAACTTCAGTTCTCCCTTTAAGTTCTACAACTGATTGGATGAGATATCGCTTATGGCTGAAGGCAGTCTCCTTAATTAATTAAAGATGTAATCAGCCATAGATGTAATCAACTTACTGAGATTTGAACCCATGAAATATCCTCACAGTAATAATCAGACCAGTACTTCCTTGACCAAACAACTGGACACCATAACCTAGCCAAGTTGACACATGAACTTAACCATCATACAACCCAAATGTCCATCAGCAGATGAATGGATAACAAAATGTGGTATATACATACAATAGACTATTAGCCTTAAAAGTAATGATGTCCTGATACTTGCCACTGCATGGATGAAACTTGAAAGCATCATGTTAAATGAAACAAGTCAGACATAAAGGGACCAAGATTGTGTGATTCGTTTACATGAGAGCAAGAATATGCAAATACATAGAGACAGAAAGTAGAGTACAGGTTACCAGGGGTGGTGATGGGGACATGGAGAGTTTATGCATAATGATGTAGATTTCTGTTTGTTAGCTGGGAAAATCCTGTTAATGGATGGTAGTGGGAGTAACACAACACTGTGAATGTGATTAATCCCACTGTATAGCATACTTAGGAGTTGTTGAGATGGGAATGTTTATGTTGTATATTTGTTTCTAATTTTTTACAAAGAAGCAACTAAAAGGACAATGACAATTAAATGCAGTACATGATCCTGGACTGGGTTTAGTAATGGAGGAGAAAATGCTCAAAAGGACATTATTTGGACATATGAAAAAAATTGTAACATAGACTGAAAGCTTTATATCAACATCAAATAGACTGATGGATGGATGGATTGATGTATGGATACAGAAGTAGAATGATATAATAACTGTGGCAAAATTTAAAAATTGGTGGATCTGGGGGGATATGTTGATGTTCTCTGAATGGGTTTTGTATTATTACTTTTGCAACTATCAGGTAACCTTGAAATTATTTCAAAATAAAAAGTCTGAGAAGTAAAAGCTCTCTTTGGCTTTCCTGTTCCCCCAGTCTCCCTGCTAAATTTCTGATTGGGTTGCTGGTTCATTTCATGCCCCATTTAGTTTCAAGATCTCAGACTACCTGTGATTTTGTCCTTCCCTTATCATTTGCCACTTAGTATTCTATTGTTTTTCATGGTGCCCTGGGGCATGGACTTTTGCATGTAATATTAAAAATGATGTCAGTCACCTCTGCTACTAGTCCTTCCAGATGTCCCCACCTTCATAGAACTTCTGCATCACAGAGTTTGGTGAGTAGATGGAGCAGCCCCAGATGATGGAGTTAGTCTCATAAACTTATTCTTCCCTGGATAAAAGTAACACAGATACCCACTGTTCTTACCGAGATTCAGTAAAATTTCTTGAATAAATATTCAGTTTATCATATTTTGGCCATTTTCCAAAGTCTTTATATGTTTACTTTTGGCTATGTTGTCTAGTTTTATTATTGGTTTTTGATGAGCAGATTTGCCAAGTTGTTCAGTCATTTCCAAAGTCTTGCCCTCAGTTAATTGGATTTTGATTAATTTATGTTCACCCTGTAAGCACAGAGTATATGACTGACACTTATCAGGATGTCCATAGAGGAATTGTTATAGCAAAGCAAGAGCTATTCAGAAAATATTAATAGTAAGGGAGAGAAGCAGAAGGAAAATTTCCTGGGCTCTGAATTAGGAGAAAAATCTTTATTGCCCTGTATTTAACACTGACTTTATAAATTGGTCCTCAATTTTCCAATACATAAAATTATGGATTTAGGCTAGAGAAACAAGGTCTTTCATTTTTCAGTTTTCTTGGAATAGTCAGAGATGGTCATAGTGTGATGATGAGATGACCAGGAGAGGGAAAACAACCAAAACAAAATTCACCAGCTGAAGAGGCTCAGGCTTGTCCATCATCAGAAGAGGGGGCTGCCAGAGGTGAGTGGGAAAAGTGTCTCGGCTGGGATATGAACTTCCTTGAACTTATTTGAAGTTTAACTGTTCTGGTTAAAAACTAATCCTGACTTCAGCTTCAGGAGACCAGAAAATCAAATATTGAAAGAAATCAATTCAAACATCCTCTGCAAAGTTTCAAACATTAAGCAGATAAGCCAGGATTAGGACAGGTAAGGAGACGGTCATTGAAAAAGCTTCAGTGCTTGGGGAAAGTAGAAAGGCTCTCTCCATGGGCATGCAGGTAAGTGTTTATTAATGTCTGTCATAATGAAATAGACCCATTATATTTGTATAGAGTACTTTTCAAAACACTTTCTTCTGTCAGCATGTGATTTCTATTTTTTTTTTTATTAGAACAATCCTGGAAGTGAATTCCCAGAATTCTGGACAAAAAGAAGGACATCTTTTCTTACATGCCAATTGGATATTTCAAATAGAAGGAAATACTAAGAGTAGAAGTCAACTGGGACCAAGACCTGTTCCCTGTATTTGGAATTAATTATAAACCATTCAAATTGAACCAGAGTCATTATGACATAAATAAACAAAAGAATGGATAACAAAACTCATTGGGTTTGGTTTTTATCTTATTAAATGTTAAACTATGATGATCATGAGCATCTAAGTGAATCAGCAACAAATACATTGTTCTCCCTGTTAATATTTTCTTAGCTTCTTTCCCTTTCTTGCTGTCCCTGCTTCTTACTTTCTGTGTATTTATTTCATCCCCAGATGTGTTTCACTGTGACTGTTATAGTCAGTTTATTGCCCTTAAAATGTATTTTGAGAATAAAGCTGTTATTAGTTTAGCAAAACCTATTAAATAGTTTCCCTGTGGTTACTGAGGAGCCCATATGAATTAAGTTCTGTATGTGGCTTTTGAATGTGTTTGTGTGTATGTGTGTGTGATATGTGTGTGTACATATGTTGGGAGCAGCTGAAATGGAATGGAAGACTCTGACTGTGAACAAGAATTTGTTGCCCACTTATCTCCTTTGAGACACACACAACACAGCCCCATATTTGCATGAAAGGACAAATCATCTGAGATTTTAGAGGTGTGGATTTCAGCCCTGGTTCTACCCTCAAAAACTTAAACTCTGGAGGAAGTTCAACCAATTCCTTTTAAGCCTCAGTTCCCCCTTCTCTACAATGTTGAATGTTATATGAAGCACCTCACTGTTTCAAAAAGGAGTTTGGGAAATATGAAGCAATGCAACAAGCCAAAACGTAAAATGTTCAAGATATTCTCACAATTATTTTTAAATTATTTTGAGATATGTACTTGGGTTTTAGGTGATAGATTGTCAAAACTGTTGGAAATAATGTTTCCTCAGTTTTAAAATCAGGATACCCCATTCCTTGAAAGGTAGCAAAAGAATAAATGTGAAAAGAAATAGCTTTTAAGAAATACAAAATATCTTCAGGTAATTTACTATACATCACTTTCTTTAAACCTTAAAACAACTAAACAAGGTAGAAAGGTACTCACAGAACCATTCTACAACCGAAGCTAGAAGAAGAGTTAGGTGACTTGTTCAAGGTCAATCAGCTTTGAGATAGCAAAGCTAGGATTTGAATTGATATTCTTTGACTTTAAAAAAACATGTTCATAAGTCAGCGTGTTGTTTCTTTTCATGACCTCTCTTCATCTTTGGAAGAGGATCACTTGAATCAGAAATTAGGGCCAGCTGTCATGCCAAATATGTAATTGATGGTTTGTTTGAAATCAAAGGCATATTCTAAATGGTATGGTTACTGACTGATAGTTAACATTTAGAAGCACTCTACTTTTAAGAGTGTGTTAAGCATATTAAAGTTATATTGTGTTTCCCGGGTCAAATTTCTATAGTTGTTGCATATATTTGCAATCCATAAAGGTAAATTCTTGAGGACAGATAGATGATTAAGTACAGCCCCCTGGGATATAATAGTCCCTCAATGGGAACATTATAATAGGTACATTAATAGAAACAAGTACAATGCAAATATAATTGTCTTACAAGCTTGATACTTCAGAATGAAATGAAGGCCACTGCACTAAATAAAAATCTCTAGTGTAGCAGAAAAGAGTAGCAGGCTAATTCAGTGTTTGGTATTTATTAATTCACTCACCATCAAATAACCATTCATCATATATCTTCTATGTTCCAGGCCCAAAGAAATAGAGATACAGAAATAAGACTTAAAATAGACAAGAGCAAAGCAGGTGCTTAATCTCATAGGAACAAGGCTACTCAAACCATGTGTTCTGGTTTGCTAATGCTAGCCAGAATGCAAAATACCAGAAATGGATTGGCTTTTATAAAGGGGGTTTATTTGGTTACAAAGTTACAGTCTTAAGGCCATAAAAGTGTCTAAGCTAAGGCGTCAACCGTAGGGTACCTTCACAGAAGAACGGCCAATGGCATCTGGAAAACCTCTGTTAGCTCAGAAGGCACGTGGCTGGCATCTGCTTGTTCCCAAGTTGTGTTTCAAAATGGCATTCTCCAAAATGTTGCTCTTGGGGTGTTTTGCCCTCTCTTAGGTGCAGCAACTCTTCAAAATGTCACTCTCGTTGCTCTCCAAAATTTCACTCGCAGCTGCTCTGAGTTTCTTCTGTTTGTCAGCTTTTTATTTGACTCCAGTAATTAAATTAAGTCCCACCCTGAATGGGTGGGGTAACACCTCCATGGAAATTATCCAATCAGAGTTCTTGCCCACAGTTGATTGAGTCACATCTCCATGGAAACACTCAATCAATAGGTTCCAATCTAATCAACACTAATACATCTCCCCCCACAAGATTGCATCAAAGATAATGGTGTTTGGGGGGACATAATACATCCAAACCAGCACACCATGCATTTAAAGATAGCTACTAAGCAGATGGCAAAAGGCCCTGAGTCCACAAGAGGCAACCTCAAGAGTTGGCATGAGTTTGTGAAAGCAGCAGCCTGTTTTCAAAAAGGATGGATTCACCAAATTCCTTGGATTTTTCTTGTGCCCATTATGAAGGTATATTAGCTCAAAGTTCCTCCTAACCTTCTCTGGATGAGTCACAGCATTAATACACGTGGCATTTGATGAAAGCCCAAAATTACATTGATTTCTTGAGATTGTGAAAATGTGTTCCACTTCATAAGCTTGGTAGTACAATCCTTTCAAGAGCTGCCGATCCATCTCCCAAACCATTTGAAACTTCATCCATTTGTCTTTCATTTTAGGTTTCTGGATTTTGTCTCTATGTATCCCAGTACTTGTGACTGATTTAACTTCTTCAGAAAATCCTCAACTGTGTGACGCTCAAGGACCCCCAGGACTTCCAGGGATCCCAGGTCTACAAGGGCCACCCAGAAAAAAAGGTGAAAAGAATTTTTTTTTGCTCTAGTAGCCTTTCATCCTTTCTCTTTCACTGAAATGTTCATAGACTCATTGAAATCATCTAAGTGATCTCATAGGAATATTGATCATGGAGTTTAGTAAATCGTTTCTTGGTAATACTGGCCATGGGTTCTTTTGCTCAACGTTGAATAGTCACAGGATTCTTCAGCTGAGACAATTCCATCTTGAAAGAAATATGCGTATTAGAAACAGCTAGTTAGGCACATTTCATGTGTAGTCCAAATTGAGACTTATAAATACAGCTATGATTGCTTTCCATGCGTGCAGTATAATGTACTCCAATTGCTATCATACAGTGTAGGTGTGCATGGAGGTTTACCTTGTAATGAATCAGGTGCATGGGTCAGCAGATACATTAGATTTCTGCTCTCTTGTCATCCTTCTGAGAGGTATGCTGAGCTAAGCTCAATGGAGATAACAACAACTCTGAACACCTGTACTGAACCTCTAAGGCAATGGTTTCAAAACACGGCTGAGTAACAGAATCACTGATCGACTTGATAAATGTGCATTTTCCTAGTTGCCACCCAGAGATTCTGATTCTCAAGAGCAGAGAAGTTCCTGCTGAAAATTCCCATTAAGTACCAGCATAATTTGACCCCTGGATTTGTCTGAATAACTCCCTCCTAATAGTGATCCTTAATTCGTAGCCTCATTGTGAATAAAAGATGTGGTTATACGTGTTTGAAGAGCAATTTATATATTTATTCATTCAATTATACATTCACCAAATATACACTGAGTGCTAATTTTATACCTGACACAGAGGTTGACATTTAGAAACAGAGTTGAGTAAGATTTTGACTCCCAATTTACACAAGGAAACAGTCACTTAAGGGAGGAATTACAACAGTTCTTTGTGACTATGGTAACTATAAATATCAGTGTGGTATTCCATGGCAAAGAGACAGAAATTCCCAAGTCTGGAGTAGACAAGAAAGGCTTCTCAGAGCAGTGACACTTAAGGTGGGCCATGGAGGGTAAGGAGAAAGGAGTCATAGGGGCAGAATGGTAAAAAGTAGGGAGAAGTCCATGCAACATCATAGGAAAAACCTTAATAATATGTCACTCTTCTTTCTGTTTTTTTTTTTCTTTTAATCTAGGACCCCAAAGTGTGCGAGGACCAATGGGTTTCCCAGGGTTACCTGGACTAATTAAGATGTGCCCACCCCCACCACAATCTACCTTTTGCGTAAAGTCTAGGGGGCCTTTCCCAGGGCCGTCCCAGCCAATTGCTTTCCAGGAAGCTCTGTACAATCATCAGGGCCACTTTGACCTGGCTACTGGAGTGTTTACCTGCAGTGTGCCTGGTTTGTACCACTTTGGCTTTGACATTGCACTGTTTCAGAATGCTGTAAAGGTGGGGCTTGTGAGGAATGGTATCCAGATCAGGAACAAACAAGGAAAGGCCAATGACAGCCATGAGCAAGTTTCAGGAAGTTCCATCATGCAGCTGGAGAAAGGGGACAGGGTCTGGCTGGAGTTCAAGTTGCACAAAGCAGAATCTGAAAAAGGAACGACTCACATTATATTCTATGGGGTTTTGCTTGATGGAAATTAAGAAGACTGGGAGTAACTGCATGCTTCTCTTCTTCAAATAGCTCTGAATTTAAGAAAAAGAGTCTTTTTAATCCTCTATTCACAAATATTTCTTCTAGTACCACTGAATGATGAACAGTTCAGTAAGTAGAGAATGGCGTGTTGGAGCAAAATGAATATAATACTGATTACTAAAATTAATAAAGCCTAAGGATTCATCAATTTGTTAAAAATTTTGTAATCCACTAAATTGAAGTATCATTTTCAAGCCCTGCATGGCAAAAGTGTGTGGGAAAAATCAGAGTAATAGGAAGATGCACAGTCAGTTTGCTGTTGAGTTCACCAGGAAAAACCCATTCCGTTCCTTTATTAAACCTGAGTTATTTCTCAGGGTACAAAAACCTTGCTCAAGCTCCCAGCCCATTTAGAGAATTAAGGATATAAATATAGAAATCAATATCTCTAAGAGAGAAAGTCAAACCAAATGGGAATGCTTCCCATCACGTGGTTTCCCCAAAGCATAATTGGATGGGTTGTGGTACAGGGGGGCAGAGAGGCAGAGAGCCGGGTGAGGGAATTTCTGTAGCTTAGTAGTTTCCAGACTATTAAATAACTTGAGACTGCTAATTTCTTACCCAATATCCATTCTCCCCTTCTAAGTAATTTTCAAACTATTTCCATTCTAGTTAATTTATTTGGGTTGGTGTAATGAGCTCAATTAAAATACATAACTTAGCCACTCTCTATTACGTTCAGGGTGGCCAAAAAGCACCTTCGGGGGGAAAGGCTCAACTGACTTGGGTCTCTGGCCTTTGGCCTCTGCCCTTTGCCCTCTCTATTTCTTCCTTTGACAGATGCAGATACAGTTCTTGCAGCTGTAACAACCAGGCACTAAAACAAAAGTCACCTGTCCCATGGTGGAGCAGGGGGATAGAAGCAGTCAGTGTCATTGTACACTGCGGTGAGCATCTAAGCCAACCTTGTCTCTTACAACTAGACCCCTTTGTTTGCTGGTTTGTTTGTTTTAAATCTTGGTGGGTTTTTAAAATTGTGACTGAAATATAACTGTAATGCAGTAAAATATAAACATCTGAACTGCACAGCTTGATACATGCGTACAGGCACGGATCCACCTCCCACATCAATATGGAGAACATTTCTATCATCCCAGAAGTTTCCCTTGTGCCCTTTCCAGTCCATACCCACCCATGCAGAGGTAACTATTTTCCTGATATTCAAAATCGGCAGTTATTTTTTTGCCTGTTCTGGAACTTTACATGAATGATGCCATGCAATATGAAATCTTTTGCGTCTAGTTTCTTTCTTTCTCATAATGTCTGTGAAATTCACCCTCACTGTTGTGTGTGTCAGTGGTGTAACATTTCATTGGATGGAAATGTGTAGTATTCCATTGTGTGAATACACCACCATTCATTCATTATTTATCTTCTGTTGATGAATATTTGAGTGGCGTGGGCTATTATGAACAAAGCTTCTACATATTTTATTACATATATATTTTTGTAAACATAAGTTCTCATTTCTCTCAGGTATATACCTATGAGTGAAATTTAAGGGTTGTTGAATAGATACATGTTCAACATTAGTACAACTGACACAGAGTTTTAAAAAGTAGTTGACCAATTTATATCATCCCCGAAATATATGTGATCTAGTTGCACCACATCTTCACCAAAACTTGGTATTGTCAGGTTTTAAATTTTAGCCATTTGTTGTGTCAGCAGTATACTTTGATTTTAATTTGTTTTTCCCAGATGAGTAATTATGTTAACATTTTATTTGAAATAATTTTATTTGAAATAATTTCAGACACATAAAAGTAATAAAATAATAATTCCTCACATACCCTTGACTGAGGGTCCCCCCGTAATAAATAGCATCTTACATAAACATGATACAATTATCAAAACCAGAAAATTGACAGCAGCTGAACACTATTAACTCAACTGCAGATCTTGTGTGTGTTTGAAATTGTGTGTGTGTGTGTGTGTGTGTGTGTGTAGTTTCATGTTATTTTATCATATATATAATTTCATGTAACTGTCATCAAAATCAGGATACAGAACTGTTCCATTACTCCAAAGAAACTCCCTCATCTTATTCTACATAGTCACACCCCAATTTTGACAACTACTAATCTGTTACCCTCCACTATAATTTTGCCATTTTGAAAATGTCATATAAATGGAATCATTTAATATGAAACCTCTTGTGACTGACTTTTCTGTTCAACATAATGAATATAAGATCCAGCCAAGCTGTTGTGTTTATCAATAATATTTTTTTTGATGCACAGCAGTACTCCATTAAATAGTTCTGACCATTTGTTTGTTTGTTTGTTTACACATTCACTCACTGAAGGCCATTTGAGGTGTTTCAAGTTTGTGGCTAAAACAAATACAACTGCTATAAACATTTGTGCCCAGGTTTTTAAATGAACATAAATTTTCACTTCTCTAGGATAAATACCCAGGAGTGGGATTTCTGAGTCTATGTTAAATATGTTTCGCTTTATAGAATTTGCCAAACTGTTTCCCAAATTAGCTGTACCATTTACCTTCTCATCAGCAGTATTTGAGAGTTCCAGTTATTCTGCATCCTTGCCACCATTTGGGATTGTCAGTGACATCATTTTAGCTATTCTAGTAGCTGTGTAGTGATATCATATGGTGGCTTAAATTGCATTTCCCTATAGGCTAATGATGTTGAATATCTTTTCAAGTATTTACTTACCATCTGTATATCCTCCTTGATGAAATATCTGTTCAGATCTTTTTCCAATTTTCCAATGGGATTGTATTTTTCCTTACTGTTCATTATAGAGAGTATAGGTAAAGACCTCTGTTATATATGTCATAATATGTGATTTGCAAATATTTTCTCCAAGAATGTGGCTTTACTTTTCATCTCTTAATAGTGTCTTTCACAGAGCAAGTATTTAATTTTGGTAAAGCCTGATATATTGATTTCTTTTAAGAATTGTGTTTTTGGTGTCATGTTTAAGAAATCTTGCTTAGCTGTAGATCACAAATATTTTCTCCTAAAATTTGTTCTAGAAGTTTTATTGTTTTATATTTTACATTTAGATCTGTATTAGTTTTCTATTGCTGTCTTAAGAAGTTACCACAAACTTTTCACAAAGCTGAAATCACGGTGTCAGCTGCCTGGGATCTTACCAGGAGGCCCCAGGAAGGATCCACTTCTAAGGTCATTCAGGTTTTTGGTTATATTAGGGTTTGTTCAGTTTTTTTGAAGCTGCAGGTTTCTGTCTTTCACCAAACGTGGGCAGTTTGGGGCAATTATTTCTTCTAATAATTTGCTGGGTGTAGGTAAAACTCCCAGCTGTGCCCTGCTGACATCTGCAGGGGTGAGGGCTGTGAAAAGAGGTGCCAACTAGCACCACCTTGCACCCCCTCATTTGTGCCAGGTAGGGGTAGAAGTTTAGCTCCCTCCTGTGTCTCACTGCAAAAGCATAGTTCTGCCTTGCACCACTTTACAGCACCTTGCTGCCTTTGTGAGGGTGGAAGTTCAGTTCCCCTGTTGACACCAGGGGTGGAGGCAGCCAAGTGCCAACTAACACTGCTTTGTGCCACCTCCTTCCACCCATTGCAGCTGAGGGTGGAAGCCCACTTACCCCATAGACACCAGGGTTGGCAGAAAGCCGAGTGCCGATGAGCCCTGCTGCACATTGCCTCATTCCCCTCAATTGCTGCTGGCTGGGGGGGCGGGGAGAGCTCATCTCCCCACTGGATCCCTCTAACACCTGGGGGCTGGTGGGAAAGGGGAATCGTGTGCTCCCTAGCACCACCTCACACCTCCTCATTTAGCTTGTTGTTGGCAGTGAAGGTGGAAGTACAGATCCTACTTGGTTCCACAATGGCCTGGAAGAGGGATAGTTTTTCCATTGGTGTTTTGCTGGCATTAAGGTGAGTATTGTCAAGAAGGTTTTCTGTTGTACCAGGCTCCCTTTTTCATAGTCCTTTAACTGGATGGAGCAGACTTTCTGTGGGACTTTTTGTCAGCTACTATTGGAAATTCCTGGTTGCGGGATTCTCCAGTGCCCATTCAGGGTATATAGCAGGAAAGAACAAAACCCAGGGAACTTTCTGTGGGGTCTTTCCTCAGTCCTGAGGCTCCTAGATTGTCTGCCTTCTTCTTCTCCTTTTCAGAGTCTTCTTATATGTATTGTCTTTCGTCCAAGGTTTTTAGTTTTAATGGAGAGGACTAATGAGGAATGGGGCTACTGCTTCTTGGCCAGAAATGAAACACCCACAATACATACTTTTTTAACTTACCACAGTCTACCTTCAAATATTATTACATCACTTCATATATAACACAAGATTCTTACTCGAGTAAATGTAAATTTTTCTTACCAATTCTATTGATTTTGGCTTCTGCAATGTCTAATCTGTGTTTCCTCAACCTAACCATTCTGCAATGCTCTGATCGTGAGTGCCCTTTCTGCACCATTTTCTGGAAAGTTCCCTGAATAGAAAGCTGGTGGGTGTGTATTGTTTCTCTTCTTTAAGGAATCACAGTCCTGCATTTCCTATTGTAAAATGGCTTAAAAATGATTTCATGTATTTTCCTCAGTGATCTAGTTGTTTTTGGAAGGAGGATAAATTCATTACTAGTCATGCTATTGTGGCCAGAAACAGAAATCCATGATGTAAACATTTCCACTTGAATAAGATGACATCTATGGGGTTTCCTCATTAAGTCAATTAACAGATACTTGTACTTAGTAATTAATTAGTAAATAATGAGCATTTTGTGATGACATACAATGAAACAGCATAAAATATTTTGTTTTTTTAATAAAACCTTTACCAACCAGTTTTAGCATTGATGATTTTCAGCCAAATCAATTATTACTATACTAGTGGCTAAACTGATGCCCTCCTTCTTTCTACACTCATTAATTGGCATTATACTGAAAAGTAGAGGTTTCCAATTTCTCCTGTTTGTTTGTTTGTTTACATTATTTAGAACTTACAAATTAGTCTTAAGCTATAATCCATTATTCTTGTTATTTATTTGATAATGAATTTTTAAAATATTTAGCCAATTTGTCCCTTTCAAACCAATCTCTGTGTATATTGATTTAACCCTCTCATTTTCTAAAATCTTTCTTACATTCTACTACAATATTCTCCAGATTTGTTTTGTCCTTTCCTTGCCCCATGTGGAACTGGCCACTTCTCTAGAAACCCCTGTTTCTTTAGTAAGTAACTGAATTTAGAAGTCAGGATCTGTATGTTTGGTGTACTCATTGCTTCCAGGATATCACTGCTTCTTCAACCTTTCAGTTGACAGAATTTTAATCCAACATTACTGGGTATACAAGTATAGGTTATCAGCCCTGTTTTTATTTCAGTAATTTAAATTTGTCATTTCACTGTTGCTTAGCTTTCATATTGTCTGCTGAGATTTCAGCTGTCATTCTTATTGTTCTTACCCTGAATGTAATCTGTCTTTACTTTTCTGAACAGTTTTAAGATTCTTACTTAGGTGTAATGTACTTTGCTTTAATCCTCATCCAAATTCATTGAGCTTCTTGAATCTGTAGGCTTATATATTTAATCAAATTTGAGACTTTCTGGCTGTCATCACTTCAAACAGTGTTACTCCCAGTCTCTCCTTTAACTCTGGCACTCCAATTATACATATGTTAATATGTTGGACCAGGTCTCCCATATGGTTTATGCTCTGTATTGTTTTGTTTTTCTCTATGCCTCAGTTTGGATATTTTCCATTGACCTGACCTCAAGCCTATTAGGCCCATTTTCTGCTATATTTATTTTGCTGAATCCCAAGAGTCTAATATCTAAATGTTATAGATTATCAATTTCATTTTCAATTTGAGTATAATTATCTGTTCAAATACTTGCTTTTTCATCTCTATCCATCTCTTTCTCTATTTTCTTTTCCATATTAATCCTATTTAATTGCAATTCCCTGTCTGCTACTTTCAATTTCTGGATCATCTCTTGGCCTACTTTCATTGAGTGTTTGCTTCTTAATTATTGATAACTTTCCTTGCTTCTTCAGAAGCCTGTCAATTTTTTACTATAGGCGTAACATCATTGATAGTATGTTGTGGGAGATGTAGATTATATTCTCTTCTTCTAAAGAGTGTTTATATTTGTTCAGGCCATCATTAAGTTACCAGTGGATCATATTCACCATTTTAAGGCTTGAGTTGAATTAATTTTCCCTTACTTCACAGATTATCTCATATTTATAGCATGGTAATTACTCCTAGGGAGTGGTCTTTTCTGGCCTAAATTAAAGTTGTCTCATTTTCTCAGATATTGCTAGGATATTGCCTCAGCACTCTGTGACCCCTGAAATTTGTCCTTACTTCTCATTCTCCTAGTAGCATCTCTTTTAGGCTTCCACATTCTTGAGCTGTGCTTTCATATCTTATAAGTGAATCAAGAATTTGCAGTGAATATGTGTAGATATATGGGGCCTTCTCTGTGACTTCCTATTCTTTGATACCTGGTCCATAACTCATTCTATGAGATCAGAATCACTCTAATACAAAAGCCAGAAAAAGATACAGGAAAACAAATTTACAGATCAATATCCCTTATGAATGCAGATGTAATAATCCTCAAAAAATACTAGCAAACCAAATCCAACAACACATTAAAAGAATTATACACCATGATCAAGTGGGATTTATTTCAGGTATCCAAGGGTGATTCCAACATCAGAAAATCAATTAACATAATACACCACATTAAAAGAATGATGGGAAAAAACACTTTGTCTCAATTGATGCAGAAAAGGCTTTTAGCAATATCCAGCACCCTTTCTTGATAAAAACGCTTAGAAAACAAGGAATAGAAGGAAACCTCCTCAACATGATACAGGGCACATATAAAAAACCCACTGTTAACATCATATTCAATTGTGAATGACTGAAGGCTTCCCCTCTAAGTTTGGGAACAAGACAAGAATGCCACTGTTACACTGTTATTCAACATTGTATTGGCAGTTCTGGCCATAGCAACTAGGTAAGAAACAGAAACAAAGGCATCCAAACTGGAAAGGAAGAAGTAAAATTTTTCCTATTTGCAGATGACATGATCCTATATAACAAAAGTCCTGAGAAATCCACAAAAAAAGGTACTAGAGGTAATAAATTATTTCAGCAAGTGGTAGGATACAAGATCAGCATACAAAACTCGGTAGTGTTTCTATACAATTTGAAGAGAAAATCAAGGGAAAAAAATCCGTTTACAATAGCAAGTAAAATAATCAAATATTTAGGAATAAATATAACTAAAGATTTGAAGAAATTGTACTCAGAAAACTACAAAACATTACTAAAAGAAATCAAAGAAGCCCTAATATAAATGGAAGGACATTCCATGTTCATGGATTGGAAGACTAAACAGTAAGTATTTCTCTCTCCCTTCCTACTTTGTCCTTTCAATTCAGGCTCAACTTAGGCATCAACTCTCCCAGGAAGTCTTCTTGCTTCTTCCATATTTGGTAAAGCTCTCTTCTTGTGCCCCAGTAACAGCAGCACAATGCTTATAGTTTACCACAACTACTGCCCAGTGAATTGTAATTCAAAATAAAATGCCTATTTCCTTGATTGGGCCATGAGCCAGTGTCTGACTCAGTTTTGTTTCTCAAGCACCCACAGTTTGTGGCATACTATTGGCAGTCGGTATTTGTTTGCTAAATAAAGTATTGAATAAATTCATGAATTGCTCTTTCAAACATATTTCACATACATGCCCATAAGATTCTCTCACTGAAAACATAGTGTGCCAGTTTGAATGTATTATGTCCCCCAAAACTCCATTATCTTTGATGTACTCTTGTGTGGGCAGATGTACCAGTGTTGATTAGATTGTAATTCTTCGAGTGTTTCCATGGACATGCACCCCACCCAACTGTGGGTGATGACTCTGATTGGATAATTTCCATGGAGGTGTTACCCCACCCATTCAGGGTGGGTCTAAATTAAATCATTGGGGTCATATAAATGAGCTGACAAACAGAAGGAACTCAGTGAAGCTGAGAGTGACATTTTGAAGAGGAGCAGTCTAGAGAGAAACGTCCTGGGAGAAAGCCATTTTGAAACCAGAACTTCGGAGCAGACACCAGCCACGTGCCTTCCCAACTAACAGAGGTTTTCCGGACACCATCGGCCATCCTCCAGTGAAGGTACCCGATTGCTGATGTGTTACCTTGGACACTTTATGGCCTTAAGAGTGTAACTGTGTAACCAAATAAACCTCCTTTTATAAAAGCCAATCCGTCTCTGGTGTTTTGTGTTTCAGTAGCATTAGCAAACTAGAACACATAGATTTAAAGATGAATATTACGATATGATGATGGAGAAAAATATAGTAATATGAGAAGTATATTCTGTCAGAACTAAAGGATATCTTAAACAGCAATTCCTACAGTTGATTGTTTTATATATATATATATATATATATATATATATCCTGACTATTCCCTTGATTTTCTGAATTAGAATCTCTGAGTGATGCCCAGGGACCTACATGTTTAAAGAGATCCATGTTTGGCAAGGTCCATGGGTGAGTCTGCAGGTCCTAGTTAAGGAATCTCTTGCCTTTGGGTTCACACTGTTTGGTTTTCAAAGTGATTCAGTAGTAGGTAGCTCAGATTTTCAGATCTGAAGGGAGGCCTTCAGATTCCTGGTCAAAAGTTCACTCATAATAGCTCTGTGCCCCTGGAGTAGCAGGTGCTTTTCAAAGGTTGGTAGATGGTGCTGGCAAGATGAGCACAGACATAGCCATGTCATTCACCAAGATGTACCTCTGTGAGTGCTGTTTAAGGCTAATCTGCAGAGCTTGTAGAATGCCCATGTGGCATCAGTGGGTGGCCCCTTTAGGATCCATGTTTCTTTGCCCAAAATACATAACAGAAACCAACATATTTAAAATCTTAAATATTAAAAATTAAACAAAGGGAATCATGCAAACATACATCTTACAATGTGCTCTTTAAATTCCCTCTTCTAGATTTCCCTTCTAACATATCAACATAGATTCTGTTTTTAAATATTTTGGAAATAAGTTTTTGTTTTACCTCAAGCATAATCAACAATATTTTTCTGAGGATTTTATATAAAAAGAGTATATTAAATGTACCAAATTATACTGCTCATTTTCCTAATCCTGGATTGAGTCAAAACAAACATCATTTAGTTTTCCCCCTTCATTTGAAGAAAACTACTTCTAAAACTAATTTTAGTTTCTTTTGTCTATAAAAGATAAATATGGGGGTAGCATGAAATGATGTAAAGAGTTGAATATACCATTAAGGGCAATATAAGTAAAGGGTATTATTACATGCCATAGTAGAAGTGAAGGGACCAAGACATGAGAAAGGTAGGTATTTCTACCAATCTCTCGTTTAGGTAGTAAATGTGTTCTCTTAACTCACTGTCAGGACCACTTCCCCTAAAGAGACCTTTCTTCATGTAGGCTATTCCTGTTGGAATCAGTTAGCTGTTTGCACACAGGGGGACCAGCTTGTCTCCCATGTTTCTAAATGGTGGACAGAGGAAAATCAGTTCTGCCTCTCTGCAACACTGCAGTGTGGCCTTCAGAATCCAAACCAAGTAGCTTTTTTTCTGACTTTGCCATTAAGTAATGTCACCATGGGCACGTTAGCACATCCTTAAACCATGTGAAGTAAAGATGGTTTAAAGGAGCAGAGAATATCTAGGTGACACATTTATAAAAAACCTTTCAATCTCTTAGATTACCTAGTGGGCGGTCCTGGAGGTTCTTCCCCTTTTCATTTCTTGGTGACTTGTCAAGGAACTGGCTCAGCAGAACTGAGTTTACTCGTTGGATAAACACAGGTTCTCTAACAGCTGCAGCATTGGAATGGGTATTCTGCTAGCTAAGTTTCAGTCTAATAAAGTTATTTCCCCAGCCAGAAAGCCTTCTTTGTTAGGTTACTGAATGTTGCTTCTCTTTTTCAAAATTGCCTGCAATTTTGTAGAAAGCTATGGAAGTGAGGTCCCTCCACTGGAACACTTTCCTTGGTGCTTCCAGGGTAGCCAAAACTGACACATTTCTCAACAGGATGCCAAGAAGATAAGGGAAACAATACACCCTGTTGATGCAGCTGTCTGATGTATTCTCCCAATAAATCTTCCTTTATGTTTATACTGTATGATATGTGTGTGTGTCCATGTGTGTCTGTGTCCCTGACTCTTGCAAAACATGTTAATAAAGCAGAGTTGGTGTTGGGTCTCAATTCTGGTTGTATTGCAAAATTACCTGGTGAGCTATTTCAGTTATGATTCAGTAAGTGTTGGGTGAGTTTTGGGCAGCTGATTTAAAGTCTTTCAGCTGATTCAAGCACCATCACGATTGAGAATGGAATCTGTAGCCATTATCCCCATGAAGTAGCTTGCACCATGATCATTGGCCATGGGGGGCACCTGAGATATTTCACTGGTTCTATGAACATTTCAATCAAAGAGAAACAAGAAAGGGTAAATAAAGATGAAAATAACTTCTTAGCCATTCTGCTAGTTGGAACTTTAGGTCCTGGGGACCCTGAAGATCCCGGGGGACCTCACAGAATTTAGGACTTCCAGGAGAGCCACTATCAGCCAAGGCTGCTAGCAGAAACAGGGTCCAAATCCAGCAACCTAGAGCAAAAAGTGGATTCACAGTGACTGGGTGTTAATACCACAAACATGAAAAGAGCAAGTTTCTTTCCCTATCAAAGGATAGCAAATGCTAAGAACCTTAAGAAATAAAAATTTGTTGGTCTTTAGATCCATGAAATACTTCAAGTATCAGAGCTATAGCCTGGCCATAGAAGATTAGCAAAGAGAAAAAATGTATCCAAGTTAGTGAACCCTCCTCCCCAGGTGTTCGCTAGAGGGGCACAACATCTAGAACCAAGGAGCCACTAATCCATAATGCTTCTCTCTGGCAGACTCAGAGATTCTTGTCGCTGCTCAACTTCCATATTGAATAGTTTTCCCAAGTTGTGTACTTTTGATGATAAGGCACCTGGAGTCCACACACTAAAGCATTAGAAAGATGGATGGAAACTAATATTTTGTTCCAGTAATTCTCCATATATGTCTTCCTTAAATTTTACAACTCTGTAAATTATACATATAATTACCAATACTTTATGGATAAAAGTAGGTGAATTACGCAAGCTTGGAAGTGGTCAAAATAGGATTTTAATTCAGTTTTTGTTTATTTAAGAACATGAAAATATGATTTTGATGCTTGTCTTCATGATGTTATGTATTATCAGAAGTCAGAAATTAGGGCCAGTTTTGCTGGCAATAATATAATTGATACCTCCTTTGAGGTAAGAATTGAAACTATGTTGTTACTGAGTGATAATTTAACATTTACACACTATTTTTATAAAAGTTGATTCATCAGTGTTAGCAATGCATTGGAGCACTCTCATGAAATTTCCTGTAGGATGGGAAAATATTTTTAACCCATATATGGAGAGTCCTAATTTCTATTCAGACATTAATAGCACTGCCTTTGATGGGGGATAATGGGGATAATGGAATGTCATTGCATACACTTACACTATGGACCAGCAATTCCACTCCTACCTAGGTGATTACTGAAGAGAAATGAAAACATGTGTACGCACAGACACAACACCCATAGCAACTTTATTAATGATAGCCAAAAACTCTTTAAAAAATCCAAATGTCCACCAAGAGAGTAAACTGTTATATTCATACAATGGAAGATTATTCAGCAACACAAGAAACAAAGTACTGATGAACCGCAAAATCATTATGCTGAATGAAAGAAGCCAAACATATAAGAGTACATACTATTCTTTTTCAATTTTTAGTATATTGGAATAGCTAGAAATAAAAACCTGAAACTGTTGAACTGCAACCCAGTAGCCTTGATTCTTGAAGACAATCGCAGAAATACATAGCTTACATGGTGTGACCATGTGATTGTGAAAACCTTGTGGCTCACACTTCCTTTATCCAGTGTATGGACAGATGAGTAGAAAAACAGAGACAAAAATTAAATGAGTAATAGGAGGTGTTGGGGGTGGGATGCTTTGGGTGTCCTTTTTTACCTTTATTTTTATCCTTATTTCTATTTTTTTGGAGTAATGAAAATGTTCAAAAATTGTGGTGATGAATGCACAACTATATGATGGTACTGTGAACAATTGTACACTTTGGATGATTGTATGGTATATGTATACATCTCCATAAAATTGAATAATTGCAAAAAGAGTACATACTATGTGGTTCCATTTATATGTAGGACTGAAATATATAACAATGGTTCAAGAAATGAGAAGGAGCAAATGAAAGCACACTGCTGTAAGGTTCTTAAATAATACATGAAGTAGTATAATTATGTTAAGGTAAATTGTGACAAGTAAAGATACATTTTATAAAACCTAGAGCAACTGCTAAAACACAATCAAACAAAAAGGTGTAATTAATAAGATAATAATGGCAACAAAATTGAATTTTTAAAATAATTAATCCAAAAGAATCTTGAAAAGAGCAACAAAGGAAAAAGATCAGACAGAACAAATAGCAAATAAATGGCAAGGTGGTCGATTTAAACCCTAACATGCTGATAGTTAAATTAAATATAAATAGTGTAATACACCAATCAAAAAACAGAGATGTTCATACTGAATAAATAGCAAGACCAAAATATATTAGGTCTACAAGAACTACTTTAAATATAAATATATAGATTCATATATTTAAATATAAAATATAAATATCAGAATATATACATATATATACATATATATATATATATATATATACACACACACACCATGCAAACAATATTCATAAAAAAGCTGGACTGGTTTTATTACTATCAGAAAAACTAGAATTCAAAACAAGGATTATTACCATGAACAAATAAGAACATTTCATAAGGATAAAAGGGTCACGTCTTCATCAGGAAGACATAGCAATCTTGCAGATATATGTCCCCAATAAGAGATCTTGAAACTGCTTGTTGTATACCTGACAGAACTGAACTACAAATAGATAAATCCACAAGTTTTGTTAGAGATTTCCAAATTTCTCTCAGTAATTGATAGATCAATTGTACAGAAAATCTGAAAGTATATAGAAGACTTGGAAAAAGCTGTCAATCAGCCAGTCCTAAACATTTACAAAACATTCCAAGAACAGAATAAACATTCTTTTCAAGTGAACACTTAACATTTGCTAAGATAATCCATATGTTGGTCCATGAAAAAAGTAAGAACAAATTTAAAAGGATTGAAATCATACAGAGTACAATTAAACATGCAAACGAAACTAATTTAATCAGAAAATGTTAAGTCCAAGAAGGTGACTTCTTTGTATTCTGAAGTTCTCACTGCCATATGGCCACATGACTGGACAAAGTGTTGGCATCTTATAGAATTGCTTTTGCTTGTTTGTGCTCTGATTAGGCTATTTATCTGGGTAAGAAACATGGTCAAAAACAACCCGGAGAAACCTACCTCTGTGGCTAAGTAAAGGATATTGCACAGGATGTTATTCTATTGTACCACGGGGAATAATTCTATTTCTCCTTAGCAACTAACTTGCTGTTATTTTATTAACACTCATTTGAAATAATTTTCAAGTAATTAAACCTACCAGGTATCCATTTTCACAATGACGAAAAACACTCAGATTCCACCTTAGGGCTCATCTTTGATAAAAGGTATGAAGACCTTCAGGGTGTACATTTGTATAGTAGCCTCTGGCTCCACTTTATGACTGGCCCTCTTTTTGTTTTTTCCTTGATTTTTAGCATGTTGTTTTACTATATTTCATGTATCATAGTAAGGTTTAATTCATTTTCTGAAATTAGACAGGCATAAATAATTTCTATTTTGTTGAGCAACATTCTAGGCCAGCAATATATGGAGCACTTTGCATCCAATATCATATTTGACCCTTGCTTACCTGCTGGTGAGTGAGACGGCTGAGATGGGAGGACATAATGGCCACGAAGCATTCAGCAGTGCTTAACCCTGTGGGCTCTCACTGAAGGGCAGTTTGGAAATATCTTCATAGTTGTCCTGCCTACTTCACTGAGCTGTTTAAATGCAACAATTAGATACTATTTGCAAAAGCACTAAGTAAATTATAGAATGCTTTGCCTATGAACCATTTCATTGTTTTCATCTCAAGACTATAGGTATGCAAAACTTAAATCTTAAGTCTTAGCTCTACCACAGTGATATCTGGAGCAATTTCTCTCACTTCTCTGAATTAATTTGTTTTACCTCTCCGAACTTAAATTCTCATTGATTAAAATAAAAGTCACAAGTGTTAAGAAAGTTCAAAAATAATTATCATTATTGTCACAACTGACAAAACATACCATTCAGTAATCGGGTATTATTTTAAACTTTCAAAATATATACAAAGTATTATCATTTCAACATATAATCAATATAAAAATTATTAATGAGATATTTTACATTTGTGTGTGTGTGTGTGTGTGTGTAGGTGGGTGGGTGGGTGTGTGTCAAGTCTTAGAAATCTGGTGTGATTTTTATCCTGAGGATAAAATTTCAGTTGCTTGACAGCCATATGTGGCCAGTGGCTATTCTATTAGACAGGGCCACTTTAGACAATTTTTTTTCTGGCCCTCTCTTCCTCTTCCAAGGTGTCAGATTCATGTAGGAGAGACTTCCCTCATTGAATTCTCATGGCCTTCTAGGTACCAATCTATCTCAATATATATATATAATCTAGCTCTTAGATATAAATCATCTGTTCAATCTACAATAATCAATCTCTGATCCCCCAAATGTCCATTGTCTTCTTAAAAAGGAGCTGCAGGCCATTTTACTTATAATAGTGAGTTACTTTAGTATGCAATACTAATATGTACTAAGCACACAATAAATGGCAACTATTTTCTTATGGTTTATTTCTATTTATTCAATTAATTACTGTGTGCCTGCTATGTGCTGGGACTGTTCTAGTTACTAGGAAAACATCAGTAAACAAAACAGGTAACTATTTACAGCAGCATTATTTGCCATAGCCAAAAAGTACAAAAAACCCAAATGTCCATTAACTGATGAATGGATACAAAATCTGGTATATCCATACCATGGAACATTATTAGCTATAACAAGCAATGAAGTACTAATATGCACTACAACATGGATGAATCTTGAAAACATTTTGTTAAGTAAAAGAAGCCAGACAAAGGAGAGGCTAAGCCAGAATTATGCCTAATAGTCACCTCCAGTGAATCTCTTTTGTTGCTCAGATGTGGCCTTTCTGTCTGTAAGCTCAACTTGGAAAATAAATTCATAACCCTCCCCCCAGTGTGGGCCATGACTCCCAGGGGAGTGAGTCTCCCTGGTGACATGGGACATGATTCTCAGAAATGAACATCAAGGGATTGAGAATGCCTTCCTGACCAAAAGGGGGAAAAGAAAGGTAACAAAATAGATCTCAGGGTCTAAGAGATTTTAAAACTAGTTAAGAAGCTATCTTAGAGGTTAGACTTATGCATGCCCCATCTGTATATTCCAAATGGCCACAGTAAGCAAAGCTCTAATCAACAGTAGTCCTGACACTACTAGAGAACTTAGGTATGTATCTGAGACTCTATAAAAAGTTTCACTCACTTAATTTATTTTTCAGAAACTTAAAACCTCCAGAGTGTTCCTATGCCATATAAGTCCCCAAACTCAGAGGCAACAGCCACTTTAAGAACATCAACCAGGAACAGCCCCCTTCTCCATAATGTCAACACCCCTTTTCAATATGAACAAGTTATGGTGGTCACGCCCAGATATCCCTGAAGACTGAGAAAGTGATTAAATGAGAGGGAGGGGTAGCAACAGAGAAGATAGGATTTAACAAAGGATTACAGACACTGAATCTTTACATAATTTTTTTCCTTTAGTTTCTAGTGTATTAGAATAGCTAGAAGGAAATAACTGACATGGTAGAACTGTAACCATAATATTCTTCAAAATTTGCTCTATAGCTACTTGCTAAATTGTATTTTGAAAGTTATCACTTTTCTGTATATATGTTATATTCCACAATAAAAAAGAAGTCAGATATAAAGTCTACATATTGTATGATTCCATTTACAAGAAGGTCCAGAACGGGTCAATCCATAGAGAAATAAAGTAGATTTGTCCAGAATAGGTAAATCCTTAGAGACAGAAAGTAGATGACTGGTTTCTAGGGGCTGAGGGAAGAGGGGAAAGAAAAGTCACTGCTAGTGGTTACAGGATTTCTTTGTGAGGTGATGAAAGTGTTCTGGAATTAGATAATGGCGATAGTTGTACGATTTTGTTGATACACTAAAAACCACTGAATTGTACAAGCCAGTGTTTTCTTAATTGAAGACAATCTTCTTAAGTGTCTTCTTAATATCCTTTCTCTCTTTAGTCATATTTTCTTTCACCTCCTTGATTTGATTTAGGAGGGTTATTTGAACATCTTTGATTAGTTGTTTCAAATTCTGTGTCTCCTCAAGTTTTAATTTGTTCCTCTGGCTGAGCCATATCTTCCCATTTCTTAATATAGCTTGTAATTTTTGCTGATTTCTACTCATCTGATTATCATGATGCATTTACTCTGAACGTCAGTGTACCTCTCTTGCCTAGGGTTTTATTGTTGATTGCCTTTGTGTTAAGGCTCTTCTTTGACACTTGGTTCAACTTTTCTAGACACTTAGAATACCCCATGTTTGACTGATCAGATTTTTTTCAGCTCTTCTTCGTCTGATTCTTGCCCGGGATATGTTGCTCAATTTTTAAGATTGCAATATTTGTGCAATTGTTTCACCCCCAGGAGAAAGTTTCTTTTCCTCTGTTCCTTATTTAGGAATCTTGATTAGTTCTGTTTGTTTTGCTTTTGTTGCTATAGTTTATTTTTTACTCTCCTTTCATTGTATGTAGCTGCTTTTGCCTGGATGGTAAATTCTGGGAGGAAACTCACCTCAGAGAGGACTTTCCCAACTCAGTATTTCCCAGCTAAAATAGGACCAGGGACCCACAAAGCAGTTGCAGGCTTTCTCCAAATTTTACAGGGGAGGGGCTCAGGAAGGATGCCAAAATCTTTGAGAACTCCCTGTATCTGCGCTTTCCTGGCCTGGCCAGCAAATTCAGACCTTCAGCTAACTGTTCCTCATAGCCCTGAGGGGAGCACTGCATCTACCTCCACCCCGCTCTGGGGTGGGGCTGAGGCAATGGCTGCCACCACATTGGAAACAGTAGCTCTGAGTGGGGACCCAGCATCTGAACTTGCTAATCAAAAGCCATGATCAGTGCTTGGCCATGCTTCCCCACCCCACCCTCCATTCTTAGGGAAGAGGCTTTTTATGTCCCTTTCTGACAGCAGCAGCCAGCCAGGGACTGGATCCTGAGGCAGCCACCCCATGGAGAAAGCTACTCACAGTTCTTTACTGCAGTTTGTCAGCCTCTTCCTTCCTCTCTTCCCTGGATGCTGTACAGTGTTCATTGGGCCTCTGGAGGTCCAGAACAGTTGTTTCAGACAGTTCCTACCTGTTTAATAGCTGCTTTGGAGGAAGGAGTGAGTCCTGGAGATTCCTATTCTGACATCTTCCCCAGAAGTCAGAAACCAGTTAAAATTTTGCATGATAGCAATATAATATGGCTTACAAAAATAAAGAAAATAAACAAATTGGCATTTAAGAGGATCTCTGAAGAATCCACAATGCAAAATAGGAACCAGAAATAGACTCTAAACTTCAGGTGATTTGAGATCCCAAATCAAAAGACAGTTTCCCTCTTTCTCCTTCCCAAACAAAGAAACACTTTAAATTTTCCCCAATTCAAGCCCATTTCCTTTCCCAGCCTCTCACTCAAAATTCAGAATGGTCTACAGAACTGTCTTAGATGTTCCTCAGGTAGGATAGAGTCAGATCTCCAAGGAGAATGATTTCTGCCTTTGAAACTAGTATTTCCCCTTGGTGGGTGGACAGTGCCATAGAGCGTTCAGACAAGAGAATTGCTGAGAAATGATCTATTTCTCTGGCACCTCATCTTCCTAATGCTCAGTCTATCCACAGGTGTGCCAGCAGTATCTGTATCTACAGGGATAGCTGTGAAGTCTTACACAGGAATCAACGCCTTTAGCTGAGGGATGGAGAGGCTGTTCATAGTGAGGGGAGAGTGTCATGAGACGAAGCTGGAAAGGCAGGCAGAGGTGATGAGATACATGCTAAGGTGAGACCCATACAGAACTGCTTGTTTTTTCCCCAGTGTCTAAAGCAATTTGGGTTTCTGTGCCTTTGTTCATGCTGCTAGCTCTTCCCAGAATGTTTTCCCACTCACTCTGTCTTGTGAATGCCGAGGTCTCTTGTGAGATTAAGCTGAAGCCTCACAATCTCTATGAAACCCTGCATAGTCACCATTTCACTGCCCTTCCCTGGAAGAACCAACTATACTTTCTTCCCCATCATCCTCCTTCCCTACATTACGTAGTTTGTGTATCAATGTCTATAACATGTAGACTGTAGGCCTTGGAGTGCAATGAAAAATGTCCCCCAAGATTAGCAGAGAATCTCACAATTAATATTATTAGTTGCATCAATGAATGAAAAAAGAAATGAACAAATGGGAAAGTTTGCACATATCATTTGGAAGAATCAAATTAAAAGCCATAAGAGCAGAAAAATCAATGTCATTAGGAGAGAGGGAAGAAATAACAGAACTGGGAGGTTGGAAGGAGCAGAGTTGTAGGAAACAGATTCATTTCACTGCCAGAGAAAGAGCTATTTGTGTAATACTAAAATGAATATAATAATGATCATTATCCTCATTATTTCAGAAGCACAAGAGAGCCACAGAATGGCTTATGATGGGATGAAAGGGCTGCAATTTACAGGATCAATAAAACCATTAGAGAGGATTCTAACTCTGCATTTCACTAACATGTAAGATTTCTTGCTTGAAAATTTCTCAATTAATGGACTCGTCAGGCGCCCAAGCAGTCGGCCAGCTGTTGTGGCATGTGGTATAGCTACCTACGGCAGACTGTCTTGAGAAAGACAGAAACAGGCAGGTCAAAAAAAAAAAAAAAAAAAAAAAAATCCTGTGGGCAGCAATCTTCAAAGCCTTAATTTTTTAATTACTATAAGCAAACCTGGACATTAAAAAGAAATCACCCCTGGAATTTCCCTAAGGCTGCCAGAGGGCTGCCTCTGGAAAAGGCGAGACTTTTCCCAATTGTCTGGGTCACAGAAATTATTAAATAATTGGCAATAATTAAAATAATTAAATTGGCAATAATAATTGGCAATAATTAAAAGAAGGGTATAGAAGCTCCCTAAATCCCACTGCCCTGATTTAAAACTTTTAAATGCAAGTTCAGCAAGCTGAGCCTCTTTCTTTCTGCCTCACCTATCCCTACCCTCAAAGCCAAAGCACCTAAGGCAGCTCTGGGGGAAGGGCTTGGTGCAGAAGGGTGGAAGAGGTGTAGTTTAAAATTCTTTTTTTTTTTTTTTTTACTGAGCCTGGAGATTAAAACATAGGGAAAAAATTTCAAACCACTATAGGGGAATGCCACCTCTGGTATAAAGTGATTGGATCTTGCTAATGATTTCTTTAGTATCTCCCCAGGAAAATCAAGCCTGCCTGCACTTGCCTTCTCTCGTGGAGGCCAACAATGGACTTGCACTGTGCTTCCCCAAGGCGGTGTGCATAGCCCGACCATCTGCCTTGGTCTAATGGGAAAAGATTTGGCTAAGTGAAAATGTCCCACAAGTGTAACTCTATTTCACTACATTGATAATGTCATGCTAACCAGTAACTCTTTCAGACTTAGATGTTATATGATTGGGTAAAACAAAACTATGCCTTCTGCTGTAGTTGAAAAGGTGCAATGCTTCCTCACGCCACAATGGCTTTCTTGGGGTTGTTGGAGTATTAGAGACCTTTTGTTCCTCAGGTAGCCCAAATGTTAAAACTTCTGTATGTCTTGATTAGGAAAGGCTATCCCTTGGAATGGGACAGCTCCCGATAGGCTGCATTTAAAAAGGTAAAAAGGGCAAAGCACAAGCACAAGCACTGGGGGGCAGAGGTCCAGCCCTTCCCTGTGGTTTGGATGCAGCCAGCACTAATTTTGGCTTTGGGTGGGGTCTGTGGCACAGGCAACATTCTAAACAAATGCCCCTTGGCTTTTGGTTACAATTATGGGAAGGTGCAGAGCTGAGAAACAGCTCCCTAAAAAAGTAATTGTGTGCTGTTTCCCAGTGGGAAAGCTAACAGAAGTCCTGTGGCTGTGTCCGTGGCAGTAGATACCTCCAGAGAGGAAGTGGATTGATGTCCATGTGTCCCATCTGGTGTGGTAGCCCAGGTGGTCAATGCAGGGAGCATGAAGGGCACTCTGTAATGATGTCCACTAGCTGCTGGCAACAGTTACCTTTCGTTGTTGGCAGGCATCCCAGATGTCTTTCCACAATTCTTAACCCCAGAGGCAATGACCTATGATTGTCCATTTTTCTTGCTTCCAGGTTGCCATCCAGGTCGTAAGGCCTTTGTTAACAGCCCAGCTGTTGGTACAGATGATTAGCATGTCCGTGGTTCATGCACTATTACCAGTCACACTGCTCTTACTCAGCCTATTGACTGCTGTGCATAGCACCAGTCTCCACCATACAGGGTAGTACTGGGCTGCACTGCCACAGCTGTCCACGCGGAAGGCTGCCCGCTAGCAGACCCAACAGCTACCTCTGGTGCAGCAACTTTAGCTGTTGAATCCTCTATATAGGACTCTGGTTTTCAATTTTTCCATTGTTTAGAAAGAGTGTATGCTCTGTTTGGTAAACCTACACAAATAGTGAGCGGGGAACCCCTTTCACTGGACAAATGACCAAAGCATGGGATGTGTGTTATGACATCTCTCCAACAACCGACTAAAAAGGTCTGTAGGTCTCAACTCTCTCATACACAACGCCATGGTCTGCTGCACCTGCCCCTGTTGAAATGCTAGTGGAGGAACCAATGCAAGCCCAAAGGGGGAATGATAATAACTTGTTGTTGCCTGTGCCTCAGACCATACAAAACCGGGGAAAATGAGGTCCTCTGGCCTTGGTGCTGGCCTATGCAACTGTGTTGTTTAGGAATCCTAAGTCCCTGGGAAATAGCACTTAACCAAAATATTGTAATAAGGCCCAAGTGCCTGTTAAAATCTTTATCACCGATCTGGGGCCTCCTATTCCCATGGGAACTTTATGCATGACCACATGCACCCTTCTAATGCCCAGATTAACAATCGATGCAATGGTAGAAAACTTTCAAAATTTACAAGGGGAGAATATCTGGTATTTAACACCTCCCCATAATGTTCCTCTGTCTGGTACCTTGTACGGATCTCTAACATGTAATTACCCCCTATTGTTCCCCATAAATATCTTTCTTTTTGCCCATGGTGCCCTAGCAAATGCCTTTCTACGGTGGGCTTCAATGATAACTCATGCCCACAGTTGAACCCAATGTTGGGTTTGCCATCTTCAGACACTATCAGCCTTCCCTGGGCTGTGACCCCTGCAAATTGGACTGCATGGAGCACCTTGCTGGCCTGGCAGAATTTAGTGCATCTGTGTGAAGGACTTCTAATGTTCTGTCATCTCTTATCCTGCCATGTCTGTCCTATGGTCAGCAAGTCTGCTGCGTGGGGGTGGATTGTGAGGAACCGGGCCCGGGGCCTCCTCCATTATGAGATACATGCAGCTGTCTACCTGAGCAGGCAACAGGCCCCTCCCTCCCCAGGGGGAAGCGTTAAAACTTCCCTCCCCTAATCACTGTTAGCAACCAAATCTTGTGAGATCTTGGTATAGCCAAATCTCCAGAGAAACTCCATTGCCACAAACCTTTATAAGCCTCCACCCTTGGCACTCCTCCCTCTTTTTCATGTGATTCAACCTCCATGGCTGATGTAACTGTGAGACCAGCATCTCTAGTCAGTCAGTCCCGATAAATCCCATGTCCATTTCCATGCCAGGTGTGCTCTTCAAGTCTCAGGGCTAAGCTGGGTTGGAACACTTCCCCTTTCCACTTTCTACGTAGCGTTCCCTTCTGCATTCTAAACGGAACGCTGCCTGGTTCATGAATTGCTCAATAAAGCTGTGAGATCCTAAAAAAAAAAAAAAAAAAAAAAAAAAGCCCTTGCCATACCCCTGACAAATTAACACAAAAGATCTTGAGGGTGGGCCCCCCAGGAATCAGTTTTCAAAACTTTCCAGATGTTTCCATTATGCAGCCAATAATTAATTGGTTAGTAATCTCATTACTTTATATTACGTCTGAAGTAATCCAGAGCAGTATGCTCTAAATCCAGGAGTCTGTTGCTTTCATTTTAACTCCTTCTCAATCTCGGTTCTTGATGCAGGAGCCCTTGGCAATTTTCCTTCCCAAGGGTCTTTGGGGAGTGGGTCCAGATTCTCTTTCCTGTACAGTACACAGCCTCAGGAAAGTGGAAGACCGCGTGGCACAATGGTGACATCTAGTGGTAAGAAAATTAATTATTTCTCAATTTTTCATTTCCTGAAAAATTACACTCCAAAGTCCCCAGTCTACGCAAGTCCTTGGATTTGCTCAGCGTGATTTTCTGTCTGACATTGTCTATGCCAGGAAGATCAACTGGCCGGACTGCACTGTGGGAGGCCTCAGAGGACAAGTTTCCATATTTGCAGAACTCTGTCTCCTCCATCGTGGTGTTTTGTCTACCTTGCCAATTGACCCGCTGTGGGGGCTGTTCCCAGCCCCTCATATCACTCCCTTACATGAACCAATAGCACCTTGCCTCGTGTGGCACCCCGCACCACGCATGCCTCACCCCCTGTACACTGCTCGAAATGCTAAGTGCTGGCTCTCACCCTGACTCACCTGGCCAAGTCCTTGGGGCTGTGTGCCGCAGGCAAACAGGTGAGGCTTCTCTGATTCCTACATGCTCACTAACTCTCCCCATGCTCCATGCCTCTAGCCAGATAGCTCTGTTAATCCACACCCCCTCCCTAATATGGGGGAGTTGATGTCCATCGGGAATGTTTGGCTAACATGAAATGGGGTTCAGCAGATAAATTCTTCTCCCTTTTCCCTTTCATGAGCTGTTTGGAGATGCCATTTTAGGCATTCTCTGAGGATGACCTCAGACCAAGTAATCTGGCTTGTTGCACAGCCGTGGCCAGCTTGGTAATTCACCTTTTAATCTACTCTTCCTCCATCCTTGCCTCATTCCCCCTTCTACCTCACTCCTACTTCCCTGAGGTAGCACTCCCAAGTGAAGAGTTTGCACGTAAGATTATCTTTCAGGCTCTATTTTCTAGTGAACCCAGTACTTCATATGAAATTCTCTGGTTTCACCAAGTGTAGGTACAATCAGAAGTTTCTGGGGCATTGACATTGCAATTTGGCTCCATTCCATTGTGTTAAATCAATTCTGTGCAGCCAATATTAAGTACCTAGTATATATAAGACAACATAAAAATATAGAAATAATGAGGCATGTTCCTTGTCATAGATAATGCATAGGTAAAAACCTGATCTCAACACAATGTGAAATTATTTTTATATTCTTATAAATATATCTTTAAAATCCGGAATGGGTGCAGTGTTCCTGAGGCTTCATGCTGCTTTCTGCTGAGCCTTGGCCCCGGTCCCAACCTCCCCGCCCCATAGGTTGTTCTCTGAGTGGATTTAAACAGTCAATTTAAATCAAGCTGAGTAATCACGCAGAAGGTGGATTCGATATCTGTGAATGTGTTTGCGCTCATGAGCATGAGGTGAGAAGGCTGGTCAATCTGTTGAGGCAGCCCCAGTCCTACTGCACAGATGCAGAACGTCTTCAGGAGTTAGCAGGACCTTCTGGTGATACTGCCATCAGTATTACTATGAGCTTGATGGCCTGGAGAGTCATTGCAGTGATCTTGTTCTTACTGAGACCTCCTATTCTAAGAGGATCCAACCTACCTGGGAAGCTGAGTTATAATGGAGAAGATCCACCAACCCCTCCTGTGGACTAATTTTGTGACACGGGAAATGAAAATAGTTCAACACCTTGCAGGACCAAATGAATGAAGGTGACCAGAGGACTCTCAACCCCATTATAACTGTTTTGTCTTTTGCATCTGCAGGAGGGGATGGTATTGTTTTCATGAGCTTCTAGAAATTTCACTTGCAAGCTTATTTTTGCTTCCTGCGTTTCACCATTCCTACTTACGGTATATTTGAGTCAATGATATTAAAAAAAGTTACTTGGGACCTTTTTTGGTTGCCTTAGATGTAAACATTCCATCCATTCTATTTGTAACTGTGATTACAATTTTTGGGATGATTTCTGGCCTGATTGAAGGAAATTTGAGATCTCTGAATTTAAATATTTTAAATAGTTTTGATAGGTTTAAAAATTACTTTTTTGCATAAGGTATTTATAAAGTTATTTGGGCTTATCTGATACTGATGAATAATTAGAACCACAGTATAATTACATTTACCTTGATGGTTTATTTGTGGGTGCAACTTTTCTCTTGCTCTTGGGACTGTGGCAGGCCTTGAATTTTTATAAATTACAGCTGAAATCTGTATCATATTATAACTGGCTTATGTGACTAGGTTAGAAGAAGAAATGACATGGTTGTTTACTAAGTTTTTTACACCCACTAAAAAGTGTCTAATGTTAAAAAAGCTTTAAAGAAACATGATTGATCAGTATGTGAATGTTTACCAGTTCATTACATGACATTTATAAGCCACTGTACTTCAGCCTTACAAGGGTTCACGAAAGGAAGAAAAAAATTAACTCTACCTTTACCAAGTGTAATTGATACAATAATGATTTAACCTATAATTTATTGCTAAAATGAATGCCTCTCAGGAAGCTTCTTTTCTATTCTAACGCTTCTCTGTCAAAATGAAATTACCTTAAAGCTGTATTGGGGGCCTGTTTGATTATTGACATCTGAATACCCATTTACTTTTTTTTTTAAATCATATTTTTTATTGTAGAATATAAAATATATACATAGAAGTGATAACTTCCCAAGTGTAATTTAACAAGCAGTTAGAGAGCAAATTTCAAATAATGTTGTGGGTTACAGTTCTACAGTTTCACTTATTTCCTTATTGTCAAATATAATATATATACAAAAAGATAATATCTTTCAAAGTATGTTTTAACAAGTACTTATATGCAGGAAATATATACTTATTTACCTTTTTATTTTGAAGAAAAGTTTTTGAGTCTCTTGTTATTTGTGCCAGTTTGAATGTATTGTGTCCCCCAAATGCCATTATCTTTGATGTAATCTTGTGTGGGCAGACATTATCAGTTTTGATTAGATTTCCTTGAGTGTTTCTTTGGAGATGCGCCCCACCTGGCTGTGGGTGATGACTCTGATTGGATATTTCCATGGAGGCATAGCCCCACCCATTTAGGGTGGGCCTTGATCAGTGGAACTATATAAATGAGCTGACAGGCAGAGGGAACTCAGTGCAGCTGAGAGTGAACTTTTGAAGAGGAGCTACAGCCAAGAGGGACACTTTGGAGAAAGCAAAGGAGCTGCAGATGAGAGACAGTTTGAAGACAGCCTTTGAAAGAAGACTCTTGCTTCAGAGAAGCTGAGAGAGGACAAACATCCCAAGTGCAACTGAGAGTGACATTTTTGAGGAACTGCAGCCTAGAGAAGAACGTCCTGGGAGAAAGCCATTTTGAAACCAAAACTTTGGAGCAGACACCAGCCACGTGCCTTCCCAGCTAACAGAGGTTTTCCAGACACCATTGGCCATCCTCCAGTGAAGGTACTTGATTGTTGATGACTTACCTTGGACACTTTATGGCCTGAAGACTGTAACTTTGTAACCAAATAAACCCCATTTATAAAAGCCAATCCATTTCTGGTGTTTTGCATTCCAGCAGCATTAGCAAACTAGAACAATTTTTAAAATGAATTCTTAGTTTACTCCAAGGGAAAAGGAGGAAAATGAGAAACAGCAAAGGATCTTTTTCTTACCCCTTACCTCATTCCTGTCTTGGTAATGGGATGGATTGGGATGGGGAGGAGAATTAATATGAGTAGTTTTGAAATATAAGAAAAAGTACAAGTTGCGTTGTTTTTCTCAGTTTGAAAAAAAATTAATACAATTACCATAAAAAATGCCTGTGTGACCTGTGTGGCTATGAAAGTTTTTCCTAGCAAGTGATTGCAGGTTGTTTATGGGGGCCAGAGATATTTTGTTGTCAATGTAAGGATATTTTTCCCCTAGATCAGCCTAGCTTTTCATTGTTTGGATCTGAAAAATTACTTGTATGAATTGAATAAATTTCTCTATATCATTGTACTGTTTAATAGAGTCTCTGATGCAGTTATATGATACTTATGGAGGTTTTTTCCCTTCACTATGATTACATTCTAGGCCACAAACATTAAGTGTCATTTCAGTACATAATCCAATATTAACTGCTTGCATTGTTCCTTGTGCATCTTGGCTTTGTGCTCAACTTCTTGAAAGAATATCACCAACTCTTAATTGTGCTAATAGAAGGGTAATAGGTAAGTCAGTGTTCTGGTTTGCTAAAGCTGCCATTATGCAAAATACCAGAAATGGATTGGCTTTTATAAAGGGGACTTATTAAGTTACACATTTATAATAATGGGGACTTATTAAGTTACATATTTATACTTCTAAGGCCATAAAAGTGTCCAAACTAAGGCATCAACAAGAGGAAACCTTCACTGAAGAATGGCCCATGGCATCCAGAAAGACTCTGTCAGCTGGGAAGGCATGTGGCTGGTGTCTGCTGGTCCCAGGTTGTGTTTCAGCTCCTCTCTCAGCTCCTGTGTTTCCTTAGTTTAGCATCTCTGAACGTCCTTCTGTCCACAACTCCAAGCATCTCTAAGCATCTCTGTCATCTCCCAAGCTTCTCTCCAAAAGTCTCTCTCAGCTGCTCTGAGCTCCTTCTGTCTGTGAGCTCTCTTATAGAACTCCAGTGATTTAATTAAAACCTACCCCGAATGGGTGGGGTCCATATCTCCATGGAAATAATTTAATCAAAGATCTAGCCCACAGTTGATTGAGTCACATTTCCATGGAAACACTCAATCAAAAGATTAATGTCTACCCTCACAAGATTGCATTAAAGAACATGGCTTTTGGGGAACATAATATATCCAAACCAGCACATTCCACCCCCTAGACCCCAAAAAGACATGTTCTTTCCATGCAAAATACATTCATCTCATCACAATATCAAAAAAACTTAAATCATTTCAGTAACAATAGGTCAGTACAGGATCTTATCAAAATCAGTTACCAGCATGGTCTCTCCCAGGGCAAAATTCCCCTCTGGCTGTGGACCTGTGAAACTTAGAACAAGTTATCTGCTTCCAATATACAAAGGAGGGACAGTCATAGGGAGGGCATGCCTTCCATAATGAGAGAATTCAATCAGCTGGACTTAATCCAATCAGATGAAGACTTTTAAGGGAGAAGAGAGAGAACTTTCACTTCTTCATCCAGCCAGCCTCACCTGGGGAGTTCATCGAAGAGCTTCATTGGAGTTGCCAGCTCGCTGCCTATGCTATGAAATTTGGACTTGTGCATCCTGCCCTATGGAATTTGGACTCATGCATCCCCACAGTTGTGTGAGACACTTTCATAAAATCTCATATTTACAGATAGCTCCTGTAGGTTCTGTTTCCCTAGAGAACCCTAACCAATACAGTCAGATCCTGGATAAATGAACAGAACACCACAGATGAAAGGTTTTTTCTCTTGCTGTGAACTTTTGGAAGCCTTCCCAGCTCCATACTGGTAAAGTGTGTAAGGCAGAAAGGGCAGGAACTACTTAAGATGGAGAAAAATCCAATAGCATTCCCTTTTTCTGCCCTTGACCCCTGATCTTTGAAGGCTTGCCCTTATGACCTAACAGTCTCTTCTCTAAGCTGACAGAGAGCCAATCCCTGGCAGAGATACTGATGTATACACTGGCTTTATGGCTCACAGCTAATAGAGAATTTGTTTTGGTTTAAGAAATAATAGCTGTAACCTGGAAACAGAATGTCGAGGGTTAGCTAGATACCTGGAAATCTGGATTCTTATTTCTAGTCCTTCATTTCTGTCACATACATTTAATTGATATTACTTCTAGGATTTTAGCCTTTTCTTATATGGACCATCTACTTAATTAGCAATAAAAGTTCTTATCATAGTTAAGTCTTATTTTTTTGCTTGTAAAATTTCTCTGCTTTCCTGAAAAGATAGTGTGCTGCACATAAAGTATTCTTGTTAGCATAACTAGTACTTTATATTATTCTATTTAATTCTTAAAAGTTACTACATGTGACTTTTTTATTGAGAACACTATTAAATCATTACTTGGCTCTGTAAGCATTCAGCTCAACTGTGGCTAAAATCCTTTAAAAATAACCTGGAAAAAGAAATATAAATCTCCACATGTTAAAATCACTTTTGGCTCTTAAACATTCCACAAAATCCATGAAGAGTTTAGTTTGCTTTTGAGTCATTCAATGTTCTTTTATGCAAAGTAATCTTTTTTCTTTCTCTTTCCATATAGAAAAAGTTAACATTGGAAATGTTTATAGTAAAAGGCTTTATCATGTATCTCTCCATCCACTATCCCATGGTCACTATGTCATATTTTTGAGTACAGCTATTTCATGTTACTTTTCGTGTCTTTGTAGAAAGTGGTGTGATAGCATTTATGGAATTATAGATATCTTATATTTTCAAAGGAACTGTGGAAGTCTATCACTCTAAATGAAAGTCTGTCACTCTAAATGAATATGGTGCTAAAATTTGAGTAGCTCAGCTTAAGACATCACACAGCAACTTGAAGAAGGAAAATTGAAGTTTACAGTTAATGGATTAAATTTTTTGTTGCAATAGTAGGCTTAGTCTTAACATTTTAATATTTCTAAATGAAAAATCATAAAGTATTTGTTACCATGTCTGATGATTACTTTGTTAAAGCAAAAGTGGTCATTTGATGTACCAAATATTAATTGCTGTTTTTAAATGTTTAATCATGCCAAACAAATAATGTCTGTGTCATCCAGGGTTTATTGTTAATCTTTTACTAAGTATTTGGATTGGGATAAAGAGCTTGTACTATTCATTTTTTATTAATGAAATAAATAGAAATTATTAGTAAAAAAAAATTGGAGTAGTAAGAATTTGTAAAAGGGATAAACTAGGAATGCTGTGTCAGCAATTCCACACCCCAGATTTGGATGAAGTTCATGAACTCAAGGGGCACTTTCTGGAAGTGATGTCTGGAGAATAAACAGGGTGAAACAAGTGAAGAGGTGGAAGGAGAGCAAGAAAGTTCCAGGCAGAAGGGACACTAGGAGCAAAGGCGTCAGAGTCTGATAAACCTTGGATTATGGGAGGGAACTATAATCAGTTTTGTGGTGCTAGAGGGTAATGTACAAAACAGTTAGTGGCAGGGGATTGAGCTAGAAAGGAAGGCAGAGGCTAGACTATGAAGGCTTAGTGTGCCCAGATATAAGCTTGGATTTATCCTAAGGAAAGGGAATGGGGAGACCATGGAGAGTTCTGACCAAGAGAGGGGCAGCAGCGGATTTGTTCTTTAGATAAATCACTAGCCATAGGTAGAAGTTGGATTGGAATGAGACAAGTCTAGAGACAGGAAAAACATTAAAAATATATAATAATTAGGACAATGTGTATTATCAGTGCCAGAATAGGCAAACAGCACAATGATATAGAACACAGAGACTAGAATTAGATGCATGCACATATGGAAACTTAGCATCTGACAGAGAGAGTACTGGAAAACAATGGTCAGTAAAAGGCATTGACACAACTGATGATAATCCTTATGGAAAAAAAATAAACTTGGATCCTTTCCTCCCACCAAATAATATCAAATCTGATTGCATTAAATGTCTAAATTTTAGAAACAAATATAGGAGAATATTTTATAATGACTTTCGTTATGGAAAGATTTCTTAAACAAGACAAAACACACACATGCAAACATAAAGGAAATGATTGGCAATTTCTCTTACAGTACATTTGAAATTTCTGCTCATCAAAGATGCCATTAAACAAGTGGAAGGAGAAATCACAAACGTGGATAAAATATGTGCTACATATGTAAATAATAAAGATTAATTATATACATTTGTATATACATTATATACATATACATAAATATATACATCAATAGACATAAGAACTGCTACAAATTAAAAAGAAAAGACAAAATTCAATAGAATAAAGAGCATTATTCAAGAAAAAATAAATGGCTAAAGCATGAAATGATGCTATCTTGGTATGGGTTCCCCCCAAAGCAGACTGTGAAACAAGAAATTTGGCATAAGTAGTTTATTTGGAAGGTTTGACGGCTAATTTCATGTGTCAACTTAGCTAGATTATGGTGTCCAGTTGTTTGGTCAAGCATGTCCTGGCCTGATTGTTACTGGAGGGGTATTTCATAGATGGATTAGCATTTCTAGCTCAGTAAATTGTATCTCTGGCTGATTGCATCTATAATCAACAAAGAAGACTGCCCTCAGCAGTGAGGGGATGTCCTTACCAATCAGTTGCAGATCTTAAAGCAGAACTGAGGATTTCAGAAATCAGAAAGAGGAATTTCTGCCTCTTATTTAAGAATATGACTTCACTTTCACTGGAGTTTTCAGCTTGTGGCCTGCCCTACAAAGTTTGGACTTGTGAGATTTCAGAATCACCTTTTTCAAAGATGCCCCACTGAATTCATACTTGCCAAGTCCTATGGTTGCATAAGCCAATTAGTATTTTATATTTATATATATCTATCTCCTGTCATTTTGTTTCTCTGGAGAACACTAACACTAGAAGGTCATCCCAAGTGTTCTGGTTTGCTAATGCTGCCATTTTGCAAAACACCAGAAATGGATTGGCTTTTATAAAGGGGTTTTATTTGGTTACAATGTTACACTCTTAAGGCCATAAAGTGTCCAAGATAAGGTGTCAACAATCAGGTACCTTCACTGGAAGATGGCCAATGGTGTCTGGAAAACCTCTGTTAGCTGGGAAGGCATGTGGCTGGCATCTGCTTGCTTCCAGGTTGTGTCAAAATGGGTTCTCCAAATTATCTGCATCAGTTTCCAACAGCTGTCTTCAAAATGTTTCTCAGCTGCAGCTAGCAGTGAGCTCCTTCTGTCCCAACTGTATGGTGGGTCACATCTCCATGGAAACACTCAATCAAAGAATTACAATCTGATCAACACTAATACGTCTGCCCACACAAGATTGCATCAAAGATAATGGCATTGTCGGTGACATAATACTGGCACACCAAGAATCACAAGAAAGTAGGGATAATGATACAGGGAATGTAGAAAAGTTAAAAAATTTTTTTTTAAAAAAAGAAGAAGAAGCAAGCATTAAGAATATCAGGCTGCTATGGTGGGCAACAGGGATGTATCTCCACCGAAACTCTCTGAGATACCACATGAGACATACCTCCGAATTGTCACAACAAAGAATAGACCCCATGTGCCAGATAAAGCCTTCAGACAAAGAATAAGAGCGATTGTGGTGGAAAGCCATCAGAGTTCTGGGGAACATAGGACAGCTACAGGCAAACACAAGATGAGGCAAGGAGATATGGGGCATTTGCTACAGATGCTCAATCTGTCCAATATTCAGGGGAGTGCATATTAAAACAATAATGAGTATCCCACCCTTATGAAACTGGCAAAAATTAAAATGCCTGACAATACCAAGTGTTGACAAGGATGTGGAACAATGGAAACTCTTTAACAAATATTGGAGAGTAAATAGGTATAACACGTTGGAGACTGACAAGGCCGTTTAAAGGTAAACAAGGACTCTCCTACATATACACAATGTTCATGGCATCATATAAAAGCAAGAATTTGGAAACAACCTAAATATCCACCAATAGCATAATGAATAAATAAATTGGGATAGAGTCCTATAACAGAATTTAGCATATCAACAGGAAAAATAAATGAATTAGACCAGTGGTTCTCCAGAACCAGCAGCATCGGCATCATCCGGAAACTTGTCAGAAATGCAAAGTTTGAGGTCCTCTCCTGGCTCTACCGAATCAGGAACTCTGGGAATCAGGATCAGTAGCCTGTGTTTTAACAAGCCCTCCTCCAAGTCACTCTAGTACGTACTAAAGTTTGAGAACCACTGAACTAGAGCTACATCAACACAGATTAATCTCACACACATAATGTGGAGCAAAAAAGCAAGTTGCACAATAATAATTTCAATATGATATCTGCAATAAGCTTTTAAAATGTGCAATATATTATTATCTTGCTCAGAGATACATATGTTTGAAGTAGTGAAAGTAAAAAGATATGCCTGGGAATGATCAATGCCAAACTTAGGATAGTGGCTGCCTCTGTGAAGAACCGGGGAGGCTACAACATACAGAGATATACCAAGGACTTCAACTCTGAGGTAAGGTTTATTGGTTTTTCTTTAATCCTCTTTATATGTTTTAATGATCTCATAATTAAATAATTGTAAGTGCATTTATATTTCATTTGTTCCTCAGAGCACCTCAAATGAGATAAGAAGGATGACAACACAAGGAGTACACATGAGAAAAATGGAGCTCAAAATGCTCATATGCATTTCCAAAGACCACACATCTTTAAAGTGGTAAATCAGGATTCAAACCAAAGGATCCCAACTTCAAATTCAGTGCTCTTTTCAACAACAGCTTTGCCACCTCCATATGCCCAGCCTCAAGAACACTCCAAGTATTCCAAAACACTTAAATGATACGACATTCCTGAGAGCTAATATAAATCCACAAATAGCATTCTGAGACTTCATCCCCTCTTGCCAGGGCAATTGCAGGAGCTTCCCAACAGTCCCCCAACTGGTGGCTCCTCTCTTTCCAGTTCATCTCATGCACCAGAGCCAGGTTAATATTTCTGAACCAAAGCATTCATAACAGTCTCCTTAACTCAAAATTTTTTGATCAACTTCTGGAAAATGCCTTCATTTATCTGACGTTCAAGGTACCATCCCTCACTCACCTACGTTACAACCACGTTCAATGTCCATGGCACATTCCTGGAACTTTCTCTCTGCCATGCTTCCATGCATGCCACTCGGCCTGGAACACCCTTCACTCGCACCTCCACACGCATGAATCCTATCCGTCTTCAAGAAGAGTTCACAGGACAATTGTTTGAAGTCTTCCCAAATTCCAACACTTGCAAGTGTTCTCTCTCCTCCAAATACCCATAACACTTTAGCTTCTCCTCTCTCAGGGCCCTTATATCTCACTCCCTTGTCTGTACAATGCTGTGAGCCCCTTGGCAGCAGGATCCATAATAAATAATAGGTATAATTTCTTGGATACTTACTGTGTGCCTGGCACTGTACACATAGTATTATATCACTTTGCTCATATAATCCTTTCTCCAACCCAATAAGTTAGGCACTGCACTATTGGCTCTATTTTATAGGTGAAGACATTGATATTCAGAAACGTTATGAGACTCACCCACAGTTGCACAATGTGGAGAGATGGTGTCCTAGTTTGCTAATGCTGCAGAATGCAAAACACCAGAGATGGATAGGCTTTTATAAAACGGGGGTTTATTTCACTACACAATTACAGTCTTAAGGCCACAAAGCATCCAAGGTAACACATCAGCAATCGGGTACCCTCACCGGAGGATGGCCAATGGCCTCCGGAAAACCTCTGTTAGCTAGGAAGGCAGCTGGCATCTGCTCCAAAGCTCCAGCCTCAAAACGGCTTTCTCCCAGGACGTTCCTCTCTAGCAAGCTTGCTCCTCTTCAAAACATCACTCCCAGCTGCACTCTCTTTCCTCTTTGAGTCAGCTCATTTATATAGCTCCACCGATCAAGGCCCACCCCGAATGGGTGAGGCCACGCCTCCATGGGAACATCCCATCAAAATTATCACCGACAGCTGGGTGGGGCACACTCCAAGCAAATCTAACCAACACCAAAACTTCTGCCCCACACAAGACTACAAAGATAATGGCATTTGGGGGACACAATACATTCAAATTGGCACAGATGGCAACTACCTGTCAACTTTCATGCTTCCATTGCTGTAATATAGAGTGGTTGTTTGGAAGCAGGTGCCCTGCCCATGACTATATCCCAGCACCCCCACCCCACCCCTTGCATCCAGATAAGAATGTGTGTCTAGCTATTGCAGATAGAATCCAAGTAGAAGTGATGGGTTTCACTTCCAGGCAAAGGATTTTAAGAAGCAGCTGTGCCTTCTCCATCCCCTCTACCTTTATCTGCTGGTTGTATGTAAAGGATTCTAAGGAGGACTTGGAAAATGAAAGGCTCCTGGGTCTCTCTCTCTTACTACTCACACCAACCAGGATTGTCCACATTGAACCACTGCATGAGAAAGAAACAAACTTCTGTTTCATTAAGCCACTGAAATTTTGGGATTCATACAGCAGCTGACACTAGCTTAACTAATTCAAACAGCTAATAAGTAGAACTCAGATTCAAACCCAGGAAAGCTGATTTGATAGGCTCTGATTTGGTTAATGTAGATAATGTGGAAATATGAATCTGTAGCTATAAGATCTGAAGCCTGCAATTTTAATCACTAAGCCAGTGTCTCTCACAATGCCAGCAAAGGGTCACCTTTGCAAGAATGACCTGAGGTGCCTGTAAAAATGTAGACATAGGTCTCTGAATTAAAGTCCCTAGTGTTTGTGACAAAGAGCCTACATTGTTAGTCTCCCCAGGAGAACCTGATGTGTGCTAAATGTCCGGGAAGCTCTTTTCTAAATTATGCTGCCTCTTTCCTAATATTAGCATAGTGCTTTGTACAGAATAGGGCATCAAAGAGCATTGCATATGTTAATGATCAAATGTATGAGACAATAGGGCGATTATTTGGAAAGGGGTCCCAGACCTTCCATATCTCTGGATTCCAAATCCATTGTTTCCCTAAACCCCACTGAACAGCACCGCTTAGAATTCATTGTTAAAGGGAGAAAGGAATTCAACCATTGTCAGAAATGCCCCTGTGCTGTGCTTGATTCCAGAAGCTCTCTTTCAAGCTGCCAGAACCCAGACCCCATGCCTGGTAGACTTATTGCCCGGCCTGCCCGCGGAGCAGGTAATTAGTCTGAAGCTTAGAGCAGCAGTTCAGGTCAAACACCCCCACCGACAGGAGGGACAGCTGTTGTCAGCAATATCTTTTATAAAAGAGCTGGAATCTACACCTCAAATAGCCTTAGTCCTGAAAAAAGAAAAAACTTTGAATTTACTTTCTAATAAAAGTCCACCATAACCTTGATTTTTTGTTACAGCATTCCACACGAGCTGATAACTGCTAGGATCATACAACTGATGGTGAATTTGATTCAATCCTGAATTCCACTGCAGTGGGCTCTGGGGAGAACTGCTAACCCATCTTAATGGAAAGGAACAAAGAAAGGCTATCTTTGGATTTGTGAGGTCACGTACATCGCATGCAGCATGGGATTCACTGAGTGCACTGCCAGCTCAAGCCATTTTCTCAAAATGCCCATCTTCTTCCAGGGAGAGATATTATGCTAATACTGTTAGAAGCTCAGAGGTTAGATTATAAAACAATATTCGGCTGCTGTTTTGTCAACTTTGTTTTGTTCTCTTTTAACAGTTATTTAAAATATGGAAAAATCAAGGAAGAAAAAACAAACAAAACGAGGTAGAACTCAGATTCAAACCCAGACAAGCTGATTTTATAGGCTCTGATGTTGATAATTCTGATAATGCAAAGATATGACTCCGTCGTTATAAGATCCAAAGCCTGCAATTTTAATCATTAAACCAAACAAAAGGGAGAGAGGTGGGGAGTCAGCATAGGAAAAGATAGCAGAATAAATACAGAGATGGCTAAAAGCACTGGGTAGCGTGGAAGGGAAGGAAATTTTAGGTTCTGCCTCCTTCCTTCCTTTCTCATTTGAACAGAGCACGGGTATAACTTTTTCACTTTCCTGACCCATAAAAATTGTCATTGACCCTGTTTCTGCTTTCCTCTGGGCCTGAAATGGGTATTGAGGGATAATCTTAGAAAGTTTTAAATTGCCTGAGCACACACCGAGGCTATCCATAGACAACTGTGAGTTTGGTGTGTTCAGCATCCTCTTTTTCCTCTGGATCTTGTACCATTTCATGGTCCGTGCTGGTTGCCCTCCCCTGTCTAACATTCTCGACTGGAAATGCTTTCAGCTGAGTCCTTCTTGCTCACTGTCTTGGAAATACAGCTGCATGCAACTCCTGGCTAGTCAGAGGACAGAGATTTAGCCTTGCATGGTTAGAGCAAGGATTCTGGGCTCTGGTCTCCCCATTCTTCTCTCTTGTACCCTCAAAGGACAGGAGCCCTGAAAAACTGGAAGGTCAGGGAGCACATCCTGTGGGAACCCTGGTTCCCCTCTTCCCCACACCTTCCCTTACACAGGCACATCTGGGAGCAGAAGTACAAGGCACCCTCCTAGCATCAAGAAACTTATTCAAGTTATTAGGTACTGGTCTGTACATCCTGATCAATACCTTGCTTTTGTTTAAAAAAAAAAGAGGAGAAAGTGCAAAAAAGGCTATTTCCACGTAACAATTCTGGTTACAAATATTGTTTTGGGTACACCTCTAGCATGGTCAATCATAAACATCCAGAGGAAATGGATGATCCATCTCTTCCTGTGTTTTCATTCTCTCTCCCCCACCAGTCTTGATCTTGTTCTGCAAGGCGTCACCTGTAGAGCAAAGGTCAAGACCCAGTTTTGAAATCAAAACTGTGCTTCTTCTTATATTACAAAATGCTAATTATAAAAATGGGTGTATGTCTTCAATGCCACTATTCTAGAATAAAAATATTGAGTGATTTTGATTCATCAAAGGAAGTTTGCATTTACTTCAATAATCAAGGGGAAAAATAGAAAAAAACGTAACCTCAGATATTAGATGGGGTCTCCTTATCCCTGAAATATTGAGGTATAATTGGCTCATACTCCTCTCTGAGTAATGGTCTATTTAAGTCCTTAACCCTTTTCCTATATTTCTGCAAATTCCTGGAAGCTTCCTTCCTCTACCTCATACTGATTCACTGCGTGCTGTCTCTTTCCTGGATGCTTACCCAGATATGACCCAGAAATGGGACACTTCCTAAAGTCATGCCCCAAATAGAAGCTGCCCCATTAAGCATTTGTGAACAGTGCAGACTTCACTAAAGATTTCAAAAGGGAAGAGGAGGTTCACATTATAGCAATAAAATACCATAGCACTCACCTTTCTTAAAATATCAAAAGATCTCCCAACCACCCAAAATTCTCAACGATCTCTCAACTTTTTCCACTCTCTCTGCTGCTGGCTTCTTGCTCCTCTTCCTGTTCTCTTCTCTTTCCCACACCACTGTGTTCCTGGAACATTAAAATTCAATTCCTCTCCATTTCCTAAAGACTTGTCTCCAGCCAGCACAGGGGATGTGTCGCAAGGGAGGGATGCATCAAGGCATTGTTTCAAACAGTGCTTAAAATGCATTTTTAAAAAATGATGGAGTGGTTGGTGCTCTTTACTGATTCAGCAGGGCAGACTCCTGGGAACTTCCTGGGACCCCAGAGGGTGCTGTGTCTGAGTGTGCCAACAGCTGGGGTGAGCATCGAAGGGAGGAGGGTACCAGTGTGAGCCTGGGGTCTGCATATGCAATGATGCTCATCTGAGTAACATTCCTGGCCTGTTCCCTGCAAGAGGAAACATGACTTATATGATTAGGATTTTCAGACCCTCGCTATCTCCTCTATATGGGATCTGCCCGCTGATGTTTTCTGACCTGCTCTCTGCCACATAGTAAATAGGACCTGCCCCAATCAGGGGAGGCCTGTGAGTTTGAAGAATTGTGTCAGTGTCTGGATGAAGGAGCACGTGTCATTCAGGGCTAATCAGCATGACCACTTTACAACGGGCCTGATCCTCTTTACTCCAATTTCACCAGTAATTAAGATGATATTTGGATCTCTCTCTGTCTGACTCTTTTGCCCATCTCTCAAGTGAGGAACTTGGCTGTTATTTATTCACCCCCTAAAACCCTGATATAATCAATGCCAAAGGGTCAAGGCAGAGCCAAGAGGAGAAAGTGGGCAGAGAAGCAGCTGGTAGGCAAAACCTTGATAAAAAGGGACAAGATGCTCAGCGTGGCCCTGCTTGGGCATCTCAGGAATTGGTCTGTGCATTTGTCAAAGGTGCCCCTTCCCTGGGATTCTTTACTTCCATCCAATGGAAAATGGTTATACTATGCTGATTTGGATAGAATAAGACATCTGCCGGGAAATTGGCATAACTAAGGTGCAAATCCACAATGCCTAAGATGAGAATAGCCTCTAGGTTGTGCGGTACCCAATCTGTCCTGCAGTCAGTGAAAGCTAGTTTCCTACCACATATTAGGGGAAAGGAGGACACCCGTCCACCAAGTTCTTTTTCCCCTCGTTCAAAAGGCTCAGCCCTCATGTATATGTAAATAAGCCCCCCAAAGGCTACCCACTGGATTGGCCCTGCAGTTTGTTATTGCTAAATGCCAGTCACCCAATCCCAAATGACTGATGCCCATGAGGCTCAGTCATTGGCCAATATTCTTAGATACTCCCCATTCCAGTAGCATATCCCCACCTCTGCTACAGCACATAGAAAGTGCTAAAAAAAATTGTTAAATGAATGAACAGATACTCCAAATATGTGGGCAATATAGCTTTCTTCCCTGAGTCAGAGGTGCCTAAAATTTATTCATTCACATATTACCTTTGTGAATTTTTCATACCCAGGTATACAGTACTATTATGTTCTTGGTGTTCTTTACATTGATTCACTTTTTTCCTTAAAGGTTTTGAGTAAAAACCCTATTTTAAAAGGAAGCTTTATGTTCCAAATGAAAACCAACATCCTTCTAGTACAGTGAAATGTCCGATCCCTGCACCCCTGAAAACCACATCATGTCTTACCTCTCATGCACATATCACACTTTGGGAAACATTGTCCACCACGAGGTCCACCAAGACCTGATCTGAGATCCAGCAGGTTCCCTGGTGCCAGCTGAATAATGTATCTGAGCCCAACCTGCAGGCATTGTCAAAGGCTACACAGAATGTGACCCTGGTTAGCAACAGGGTGGGGGGAGCTGGGGTCTGGAAGAAACAGGGGAGCTAGCCCCCAGGCTCACAGGCTGTCAGTCCCTGTCAAAAGGAGAGAGATCCAGGTCTGCCAGCCAGAGAAAATGAATCAGAACGATTACTCAGAGTCATCTGTCTGGAGGGGGAGGAGATTTTCTCCTACTTTTGCAGGAAATGCTTAGGTGAGCGTGGACCCTGCTGGGCAGGCAAGCGCCTGCCAGGTCACTGGCTGGAGACCTCGGTAATTCCATACTTCCCATTTCCCAAGGAAAGTCCCTCCAGCATGGGCTGTCGGGGCTGTCAAATGGCTCATGGAGAAAGCTTCTGCTCAGCATCTCAACAGAAGACCCTGCTTTCACATGGCCATGGGTGGGGCTGCCCTGGGCATGATCGAGTCCAGCCAGGAGAGGCAGAGAAGATGGCTTGCTTAGCAGAGGCATCAGGGCCGCTCTGGGACCTGGAGCACAGCTGGAGGAAGCCACCGCCCTCTTGGTCCTAATTCTGGGGTACCTCAGTGGTATCTTAGTTCACAAAGGATCAAAAAATAGTGGGGAGAAAATGACCAATTATTGAGCCTCAGAAATGTGCCAGGCATCATGCTAGCTGCTTCAAGGATAAAAACCGTATGCCCATATTTTATAAAATTTCAGAGTAAGCCTTTATTTTTAAACAACCAAATAACATAAGTGCTCATCCCAAGCATTTCTGAGAATTACCAAAGAGGGCTTTATGTTCCAAAAATCCATTTGCTACTTGTCACCAATCCCTTTGGGCTGCTTCTCTGGGGCTTAAGTGCATTCACATCAGCTGCCTTGAAATCATGTCTCCATGGTGCCACCGGCCTCCCAGGGCCACTTTGCACATTGCCACACACAGCTCTCCACCAGAGTGGGCACAGGCCTCTCCTTTCAGTCCCAAAGCATGGCTAACACAAGGTCACCATGTTGAAAGCATTTTACCAAACCTTAAGAATAAAATGAGGACATTACGCTGCTCCTGGATGTCACTTATCACAGCTTCTGAGACACATCAGACTGCTTTCCAGGAAGCCCCTCTGGCCACCTCCCCTCAAAGCCCTAGACCTAAGACCAAATGTGGGAGCTCATTCATCTGCACACATAAGAATTCTATTTTAAAAGTCCTATCATTACAATTCCAGTCCCTTCCATTCTCTTTCTCTGGGCCTCACAAGAAGAAGGAAAAAACATCAAACAAATAACTCACTGGAGGTGCATCTACTCATAATGAACACAGTGGAGATGCATCTACTCATAATGAACACAGCCTTTTACAATATTAAACAGGCTTGACCATTTGGGTAAAGCACATGCATTTGGAACTCGCTGTTCATTTTTACCTCTGATTGTCTAAATTTCTTTAACAAACCCTTATATAACATGTACTAAGTGCCAAGTACTGTTCTGTCCAAATATTAGCTCATTTAACCCTTATAACAACCTTATGAGGTAGCATCTCCTTGTATCTCCATTTGACAGATGAGGAAAGCACAGAGAGCCTGAGTGACTTGCCCAAAGTCACACAGCTGGCGGGTGGCAAAGCAGGATTTGACCTGGGTCATCTGGTCCTGTAGTCAGATCTCTGAACTCCTAGACCACGCTGCCCTGCAGTGGTCCCTTCAGCATAGGGGGAGAGGTGGTCCCAAAGACAAGCCCATGCTTACACCCTTAGAAAAGAGATGCTATCAGTTCAGCGCTGCCAGATGTGTCCCCCTTCCATCATCATGTATTCAGAAATATTGTGGTCCAGATGTGGAGCCTCCTCCCTCAATTGCATTATTTAAATTAGTCTTCACAACAACCCTGCTAGTTACATGTTCTCTCCATTTAAAAATGAAGAAACTGAGGCACAGTAAGCAGTGGGGCTTGGATTTGACCCCAAACCTGTCTCACTTTAAATATGCTCTTTTCTACTATACACAGCACTGCATCTACATGGTGCTACCAATGATAATTCTTCAACTTGCTTCTTTTTTAAACCTTTCATCTGCAGTTCAGCTTCTTGCTCCCATGACTTTTTCTCTCACTGTCTGGATTTCATTTTCTTCTAAAGGACTCTAGCAAGAGGATTAAGACCCACCCTGGGCCACACCTTTACTGAAGTAGCCTCGTCAAAAGGTCCTACTTAAAACAGATTCACGCCCACAGGAATGGGTCAGCTTTAAAAACATGCTCTTCTGGACTACATACAGTTCCAAACCACCACAGGGGGTTTAGGTGCAAACTTTGGAGCCAGGTTTCCTGAGTTCTAATTCTGATCCTATCACAAGCTCTGTGATCTGGGGCAAGGTATTTAACTTCTCTGTGCCTCAGCATCTAACTATAGGAATAAAATTAAGGCATAATTCATAGGGTACGTAAGAATTTAATGAAGCATTATATTAAAATTCTTGAAATGTGCCTGATACACAGCACACAGTCATAAAGCATAATGTCATAAAGCAATGGAATCACACAGCACATGGAGGAAACATCTGCTACTCAGCTTATTGGTTATTACAGATAAGACTAAGTCATCTAAAGGAATATTTGGACAGGATCTTAAAATCTTCCAATTTTCTATAATTCTACACTGGCTCATCACATGTAGACCGGACTCCAGGTCTCTTGATTCCCAACATACCACTCATTCTATTAACAAGATCACTTGTACAATCCAAGGCTCCTGGCTCCCAGGCAAGCCCTTTCATCACTTTACTAATTACTATTACAACTACTATTACTATTACTTCTTACACTGCAACTATTATTATTACTGCTGCTACTGCTATCTGACAACCAGAAACCATTTATGATACAACAACCCTGTGTCAGACACTAAAAAGTGTTGTCTCTAGTCATTACAATGACCCTGCAAGAACTGTATTTTTGTCCCCATTTTATAGATGAGAAAAATGAAACTCAGCCTGGTTAAATAAATTGCTCACTGCTCACAGTTGGCAAGCAGAAGGGTTAGATCAAACCAGATCCATCTGTCTCCCAAAACCATGTCTTTTCCATGTCACCAATCTGCTTCTCCATCTAAAACTTATTTGAACACAACAGAACAGATTTTTACCAGAGTTTTACAGCTGTTTCTCTCAGCCTGCAAAACATATTGCTCCCTGTTGCTGAGACTGAAGATCAGTGCCAATTTGTCAAAATGCCAGTGACGTTTTAACGATTTAAAGAAAAAACATAGGCTGACGGCTTTTTCTTCACCCAGCCTCTGTTCCAAGAACTGTAACGGCATCAAAGTGGAGTGCACCCAGTGACTTGCAATGTTTCCCACAAATGACAAGTTGGTGGACGTCATCTGGGGACCTGGGGCAAGGATGAGTTCTGGCATGCTTATCTGCCAGGAGAAAAGGAGCAGAAATACCAAGATAAAACCACCATGGGGTCTTGAATCTAGCAGCAGATGGACTGAAGATTAGCTTAAACCAAGTCTCATTTTCCTTTGGAAAGCCCTCAGATTCTCCAGCTTTCTCACCTTGGTTCCTCCATTCCAGCTCTTTGCGTGATTGCTTTGATGAAGTGCATCCCTAATTGATGGCCTCACCGGAGTCTAGTTGACAAAAACACAAACCAGTAAAGGAAAGAAGACTGCATGGAAGGGAAGCCGCAGATAAACGGGGCCACTACTTGCAAGGCAGGGTGAAAAACAGAAGAGTAATAGCAGCCATTTTGCAAGGTGCTTAACTTATGGACTCATAAGTCTTCTAGAACCTGGCAAACATGCTTCAAAATGATGGTGAAAAATGAGAAAGCGACTGCAAAACAAATATGACCCACCTTTCTGAGAACAGGGAGCAGGGCGTCTGTGCTCCTGTCTCAGGTGGTAATTCTGGGCACCACTCATCATCCAGGCTGGGAGAGTCACAGGCCTCTGAAACCTCTGCAGAGTTTCAAATGTAGAATATGCTTTGGATTCTGAGTTATTACAGCTCATTCAAATTCTCATTTTTCCAAGGGCTGTTAAACATTACTGGGAGCTTGTTTACAAAGGCAGACCCAAACATCTGAGCACACAAGGGAGCAAGGAGAAATTCTAAGTAGGTTCTCAGAAGAGAGAGAAAGGAATGAGAGCAGAGGATGGGGTGAACTCCCAGGTATGGGAAATCGTCTAAGTCAGCTCATTAACAGCCCATGTGGTGATGTTGATGATAATCCAATGATGTTGAGGAGAAGGAGGAGGAAGAGGAGGAGGAGGAGGAGGAGGAGGAGATGATAAAATAATTGCAGCTACCACTTACAGAGCATTTGCTCTCTGCCACACCTATGCTAAGGAGCTCTATGTGTGACAGCTGTCATATTTCTACTGGTACCATATGTTTTCTCCTACTTCCTGTCTTCCCTCTGCCCCCATCCCACATCCTTTTTATTCAGTCTATTTCTTAGCCCTCAGGATTGAATAGTCTAAGTTATGGGGGGGGCCTCAGACTATGGAGAATGCACAATCAGCTTTCCTAAGATAGAGGTAAGGATGGGCAGATGAGAAAAGTATTACCAGTCTCGGATGAGAGGAGACCATCAGAGGGGACACAAAGATTTGAAGTTGGTGAGGGTCCCTAATCAAAGGGCCTCATAATTTGACATCCTGAGAGATGGTCTAAGGGACAAGAAGTGCAACAGAAACCACAAACAGGTTTGGGGAACTGAAGGTAAAGCAGAGGGGAATTGCTGGATTCCTTCTTCCCAAATAGCATATATAGCAAAGCAACCAGACCCCCAACAGAAATAGCTGTGGGTTATGTCCATGCAGTTAAGCATGAACACACCTTGCAAAGTCTGTCGAATCCAGAATGACCAAGTCTTTTGTACCCAAGAATAAGTCAGACATAGCACAGAGAGGCAGAGGACCTAAAGAAGCATTGTATTCAGGAATAAGGGAAAATTAAACAATGACACATTCCTAAAATCAGACAGAAGTAAGGATGTCCTAGGGATAGTAGAACGTTCAGATATTGACAACCAATACTACCAACATTTATGTAGCATTTTCTGAATTCCAGGTACTAAGTTCTACATTCAAATTAAATCATTTAATTCTATCATTAACCTATAAAGCAACTATTATTTTACCGATGAGAAAACTGCGTCATAGAGAGAACTTGTCCAAGGTTATGGACTAGTAAACGGCAGAACTAGGAGTCAAACCATAGGCCAAGCTCTTAACTGGATCTTATATTCAATCTCTACCCAACAATATGTTCATGCTGTTTATAAAAATATCAAAACACTTCTATAACTGTTGGCATATAACTGCTGTTCCAAGAATCAGGAATGCCCTACTGTTACCTTGTCCACCAAAGACCTTCCCTGGGAAGCCCCAAACCAAATCCAGATTCTAAAGAGTTAACTCCTAGGTCCTCCGGGCCCCTGTTCCAGCTCTACAAATCCCACCATTCAGATTGGGAGTGCTGTGCCACTACTGGGAATTAAATATTTTGACCATTTTTTTTCCATTCTGAATCCCTGTATTATATGGTCCCCCATGAATGTCCCCATAGATGCCTTGGCACTAGAAAGCAGCATCATTCAGGACAGGCCATGGTAACAACTTCCATATCCAGTGGTTTAACTTACAGAAGTCCTGCTCATGCTACATGTCCAACATGGGTGAGTAGGAGTCTGCTCATCATTGTCACCCAGGGACCCGGCTCAGCTGATGAAGCCTCCATCCTAACGGGCACTTGCACACTTACCAAGAGAGAAAGAGATGGACGCCTTGCAAATACTGATTCTTAATGCTTCTACCAAGAAGTGACACACATCACTTCCACTTACATTTCATTGGCCAATGTGATCCTGTGGTCATGCATATATTCAAAGGGTGCATTTCTACCCTTTATCTGGAAGAAGGAAAGATGAAATATTTGGTGAAGAATGCTAATGACTACCACTCATGCCTACCACTTACAGACAACACAAAGGACGCTGGGAACCCCAAATGTTCTGAGTTTATGTTTCTGACACAGGGAACTCATAATGATAGCTAATTTCCTATAAAATTAAGTTAGCAGTATTCATGAAAACACCTGTTTCAACTGAAATTTGTAAATGCTAAACATAAATTATCTTATCACATAATTGCAAAAACACCTCCACATGAGTACTTCAATCCCCATTTACAGAGAAGTTAAGTAACTTGCTTGAGGACACATCTAATAAATGGTAAACCCAAGATTTGAACCATTATCTGCTTTATTCCAAAACCCCTCTAACTTCAAAACACATGTTCTTGTTCATTCATTCAAAAGTTATTTATCGAGAGGCAACTATGCACTAGGCGCTATTAGGGAGTTGGAAGTAGAGAGGTTAACAAGACAGAAAAAGTCCCTTTTGCATGGAGCTTAAATTTTAGGGGAGGAAGACGAGAAAAAGTAAACAAATATATAAACAAGAAAATATTAGATAAAAAGTAACACATTAAAAAGAAAATGGGGTTAGATGATAGAGTGGCTACATCAAGGAGGTGGATTTGAGCTGTCACTTGAATGACAAGAAATAGTCACCCATGTGAAAGTTTGAGGTAAGCACCTTTTGGACAACAGGAACAGTTGGTTCCAAGGCTCCAAGGTTGGGATCAGCTTGGTGCAGTTAAGAAATAAAAGGAGGCTAAGGTGGCTGGAGTGAGGAACATAAGAAGGTTACAAGATGAAACAAGAAAAGGGGGAATGTCTGAATGATGTAAGGTCTTATAAGCAAGGGTAAAGAGTTTAGATTTTATTTTAGGTGTGCTAAATAAAACATTGGAAATTTAAGAAAGAGAGGAATACATTCATGACCAATCTCATTGCTATGTGAAAAACGGGTTTTAGGTGGTAGAAGTCAAAGCAGGACCAGTTAGGAGGCTATTACCCATACATGAGTGATGGTGGCCTAGAGTAGGGAGAGAACAGTGGGGTGGTAACACTGGAAAGAGGGAGAGGTAGAGGAATTTGGGATAAGTCTTGAGCATATGATCAGTAGACTTGTTGACAGAATGAATGGGGGTCAAAGGAAAGAGGAATCAATGCTATTGGGATTCTGTTTGAGCAACTGGGTATATCATGGTAACAATATCTGGGATAGGGGAGACTGGGGACAAGCAGATACAGAAAGCAGAGGGTTAATGATAAAGAGCCTATTTTGGACATGCTAAGTTTCAGACGTCCACTGACATCCACAGAGAGACATCAAATACATGGTTATAGTGTCTAGAGTTTGAGAAATTGACCAAAACTAAGGACAAAAATTTTGGACATAAATTGAATTTAAAGCTTTGGCACGAAGATGAGTAAGGGAGAACATAAACATGAACAGAAGGAAGTCGGAGAACTCACGCTGAGAAGGAGCAGCCAGTGAGGTAGGAGGGAAACCAGGAGATAGTGATGTCTAGGAAGCCAGGGGGAAAGAGGAGAACATGCCCAATTGTGTTGAATGCTACTAGAGTCAGGGTGAGTGGTAGTTAGTAGGGATAAGACAGTAAAGTGACCTAACGGAGCAAAGAAGACCAAATGCAGTGCGCTGCTAAGAATAAAGGATTCTCACAAATAGAGAGAGGACCACAGACAACTGTTGCAAGTTTTATTGAAAAGGGAAGCCCAGAAATGAGACAATAACTGGAGAGAGAGGGTATATGGAATCATGGAGGGTTCTTTAGTTTCTTTTGTTGGTTTTGTTTTGTTTTGCTTTCGTGTGAGATTAATTGAGAGCATGTCTCTGAGTTTATTGGAATGCTTATCATTGTTGATTGTTATAGAAAGTACTAAAAAGGGAGAGACATGGAGGGTGATTTTTAAGATACTCTATCCTAGGCTGCAAATTTCTAAAAAGAATTACACTTCTTAGATCAGGAAGGTTGAGTCTAAGTACATCAGCTCCAGCTGACAAAACAGCCAAGGGCCACACTACCCTACCCAACTGGCAACCCCTCAATAAGTTCTCCTCCCATCCTGGGAAGTCCATATTCCAAGACTCCATTCCTGGCCATTTCCTCTTTGAAGCTTTCGCTTTCGTGACCCTCCCCCAGAATATTCCTCAATTAGAATTACCACTTCATCATTTGAGCCAGTCCTGCAAAGACTTATAAAGTCTTCAGCTGTTAAGTACCCTGAAGTCAGGAAACTTTAAATTTTTGTTCCCAGCAAAATGCCAGGCATTTAATAGTTACCTAAAAAATGTTTGCTGAATGAATGAGCAAATGAATAAATTACTCCACCAGAGAAAATGGATCATATTTGCCTAGTCCCTCACAGAATTTTACCTGAATATCAAATTTCCAATATTATGCCTTGGCCTTGCATGTGGGTTGATATAAGCATAACCACTGGAACAAATGTAACTCTTTGGTTATAATTATAACATGATTTTATTTTTATCTCCTCCTTTCCCTTTAAACATATTCGGTGAGCCAGTTCTTCCCCTATCCCTGGAGGAAAACTCAGGCAGGAGCCATCAGTTCCCTGGTTTTGCTTAGTTAATAAAAAGTCCAAGTCACTTTGAGTGACAAAATATAGTCTCAATCCAGAAATTAGAATGCCCAGCCTCATGTAATATCAAGATTCTGAACTTTGTTCATGTGAACTTCTGCTTCCTCACTTTACTGCCCTGCCAACGCCATGAAAACCTGCTGGAGCTAGCCTGCTGGAGGATGTGAGAGAGAAATGGAGAGCTGCATGGACCCAGCTGAGACTACTCCAGACCAGCTAGCTTCCAGCCAACCTGCCAGATGGCCACAGATATGTGATTAAACCAGCCAAGATCAGCTGAGCCCAGCCTGGATCAGAAGGGCCACTCAGCAAACCCGCAGATTCTTGAAAAATAATAAAGTGCTATTGTTTTAAGCCACCACATTTTGGAATGCATAGTTATGCAGCATTATCCTGGTAACAGATAACAGATACAAAGTCCAAACCAGTATTACTTACGGAATTACCATGACTGAATTTGACAGTTATATGAGTATAATTTATTCTAAAACCATCCTAAATATTTCTACCTGATTTCCATGTCTACAGGAGGCATGATTTGAATTACTGTCCTTCTAGTGGCAGCTTGCCCACGTTTCAGGCATTGTACTCACCCTCTGAAGATCTAATTTTGCAAGCCCAAATCCATAACAGGTGGAAAGTAGTTGGTTCTCTTGAGGAACTGAAATATTTTATTCTATCAGTTAACGAGAATAATATAACAAAGTGTGTTCACCCAGATGCCTTGAGCACTGGTTCCATTATCTAATCACAATGACACCAAAACAATTGACCTATAACAATAATTTATTATTATCTCTCAATGTTCTAACAGCTGAATGGGCTCAGTTGAACATTTCACTTAGGGGGTCCCATGTCCCATGTTGTACACAGATGTTGGCTGAGGCTAGGCATATGAAGTCTCCACAGGATGCGTGGTGCAACGTAGTTCACTCATATGGCAGGCAGTTGATGCTGGTTGTCATCTAGAAGCTCAACTGGGACCCACCAGAGCACCTACATGTGGTCTTTCCACATGGCCTGGGTTTCTCACTGCATGATGGTGGGGCTCCAAGAGGAAGTGTCAAAGGACTAAAAATTCCAAGAAAGCAGAAACTAGTCTGAGTATAAGAACAAGCTTGGGCTAATGCACAGATAGAGAAATACAGTACCAAAGAGAATATATATTTGTTTTCCAGATCATGTGGAAACATAACAAAAATTGACCACATACTAGCCCTTAAACAAAATGTTAGCAAGTAAAAAAGAATAAATATCTTGCAGTTTCACACAATTAAACATCAATACAAAAATACAACTCACTACAGCCACACTTGCTTGATAAATTTTAGACACTAATCTTATGTCAGTTAAATGCATAGCAAATTTCTCCTGACATGAGCTTGATTTTTAGTTTGTTTTTTTTTGGTTTGTTTGTTTTTGTGTGTGTGTTTTTTTTTGTTATTACATAGGAGATTTTATATTAAAGTCAAATTTATCATTTTGGTATGGATTATGCTGTCTGGGTCTGAGTAACAATTTTTTCCCTAACTATCCTTCTTAATGGTATTCTAATTTTTTTCCAAAATTTATAGACTAACTTGAGAATTGACATCTTTCTGATCTTGTGCCTTTCTAATGACAAACATTATGTGTTTCTCCATTTTTACAGTTTTTTCTGTGCATTGGTATTTTCAAATTTTATATGTACAGGTCTTATACTAGGAGGTTTTATTGATTTCTAATTAAAATTTTAATAAGATTAGTTTACATAAAATATAATTCACAAATCTTAAGTGCTCAGATTGATGAGTTTTGAAAATTACATATACCCGTGTAACCTCTACCCAAAACAAGATGCAGAACTTTTCTATCACTCCAGGAAGTTCCCTCGTGCTCCTTTTCACTCACCCAGCCCCCAAAGCAACTGCTTTCTTATTTTTCTCTATATAGATTAAAAGTTTTGCCTATTCTTAGACTTCATATAAATGAAGTCATCATTAGTATGTATTCTTTTGTGTCTGGCTCCCTTCACTCAACACAGTATCTTTGAGAACCATGCATGTTTGATGTGTTTCAGTATTTTCAGTATTTTTGCCCCTTTTAATATCTGGGTAGTGTTCAATTGTAGGAATATACGAGGATTTGTTAATCTACATTCCTGCTGATGGATTGTTTACAGTTTGGAGCCATTACAAATAAGACTGCTGTGCACTTCTTGTTCATACCTTTCGGTAAACATATGTTTTAATTTCTAGTAAGTAAATGCCTAGGAGTGGAAAGCCTGGGTCATAGTGTGGAAACGTACTCAACTTTTTAGAAATCACCAAACCGTTCTCCAAAATGGTTGTATTATTTTACACTTCCACTGGCAATGTATCAGCATTCCAGTTGCTTCACATGCTTGGAGGCATTTGGGATTTTTAAATTTCTTTTTTGTTTTGTTTTTAATCAATAGACTTTTAATTTTTATAGCAGTTTTAGGTTTACAGAAAAATTGAACTACAAGTTCAAAGGGCTGCCATAGACCCCCTCTTCTCCCACCCGGTTTCCCCTACTATTAATATCTTGCATTAGTGTGGTACATTTGTTATAACTGACAAGCCAATATTGCTACATTATTATAACTAAAATACATATATTACATTAGGATTCATTCACTCTTCATGCTATGGGTTTAAACAAATGCATAATGTTGTATATCTACGGGTTTTGACGAGATATAATAATATCATGTATCCATTGTTGAAGTATCATACATAAAATTGCCCTATGCTCCACCTAATCATCCCTCCCACCCTCTGCCTGGACCTCTGGCAACCACTGATCTTTACACTTTTTTGCCTTTTCCAGAATGTCATATAGTTGGAATCATACATTATGCAGTTTTTCCAAAATGACTGCTTTCACTTAGTAACATGCATTTAAGGGTCTTGCATGTTGTTTTGTGTCTTGATAGCTCATTTATTTTTATCACTGAAATGATATTCCATTGTATGGATATACCAATTTGTATATCCATTCACCTATTGAAGAACATTTTGGTTGCTTCCAATTGGGGCAATTATGAATAAAGCTTCTAGAAATGTTTGTGTGCAGGTTTTTGTGTGGACGTAAGTTTTTAACTCACTTTGGTAAATACTTAGGAGTGCAATTACTGAATTGTAAGGTAAGCCTATGTTTTAGCTTTGTGAGAAACTGCCAGACTCTCTTCCAAGTGGCTGTACCATTTTGCAGTCCCACCAGCAATGAATGAGAGTTCCTATTGCTTCACATCCTTATCAGCATTTGGTATTGTTAGTGTTTTGGATTTTAGCCATTTTAATAGATATATAAAAGTATCTCATTATTGTTTTAATTTGCAATCCCTAATGACACGTGCTGTTGAACATCTTTTCATATGCTTATTTGCCATCTGTATATCTTCTTTGGTAAGGTATCTGTTCAGATCTTTTGTCCCCTTTTTAATTGGGTTATTTGTTTTCTTATTGTTGAGTTTTAAATGTTCTTTGCATATTTTGGATGTGAGTCCTTTATCAGATATGTGTTTTTCAAATATTTTCTCCTAATCTGTGGCCTGTCTTTTCATTCTCTAACCAGTGTCTTTTGCAAAGCAGTTTTTGATTTTAATAAAGTCCAACTTATCAATATATTCTTTCATGAATCATACTTTTGATGTTGTGTCTAAACAGTCATCATCAAACCCAAGGTCACATAGATTTTCTCTTATGTAATCTTCTAGAAGTTTTGTAGCTTTGCATTTTACAATTTGATCTATGATATATTTTGTATTAATTTTTTTGAAACATATAAAGTCAGTGTCTAGATTCATTTTTGTTTTTTGCATATGGCTATCCAGTTGTCCCAGCACCATTTGTTAAAAAGACTATCCTTTCTCCATTGAATTGCCTTGATATATATATCAAGGATCACTTTATTCTATATATATATATATACTCATATATATATGAGTATGGTCGTAGGCTCTCTATTCTGTTGCATTAACCTATTTGTCTATTCTTTTCCAATATCACACCATCTTGATTACTGTAGCTTTAGAGTAAGTCTTGAAGTTGAGTAGTGCCAGTCCTCCAACTCTGTTCATCTTATGCAATAGCATGTTGGCTCTTCTGGGTCTTTTGCTTTTCCACATAAATTTTAGAATCAGTTTGTCAATTTCTACAAAATAACTTGCTGGAATTTTTACTGAAATTATGTTGAATCTGTAGATTAAGTAGGGAAGAATTAACATCTTAATAAAATTGAGTCTTCTTATTCATGAACATTAAATATGTCTCCATTTATTTATATCTTCTTTGATTTCTTGATCAGAATTTTGTAATTCTACTCATATAGATTTTGTACATTTTTGTTAAATTTATACCTGCTTCTTGTTTGGTGCTAATGTAAATGGGGTTTTGTTTTTAATTTAAAATTACAAGTGGTTAATGCTGGTATATAGGAAAGTAATTGACTTTTGTATCTTAACCTTATATCCTGCAACCTTGCTACAATTACTTGCTAGTTCCTGCAACCTTGCTATAGTTACTTGTTAGCTCCAGGTAGTTTTTTTTTTGTTGATTCTATGGGATTTTCTACATAGGCCAGCATGCCATCTGTGAAACAAAGGCAGTTTTATTTCTTCCTTCCCAATCTGTATTCCCTTGTATTTCCTTTTCTTTTCTTATTGCATTAGCTAGTACTTCCATTACAATGTTGAATAGGAGTGGTGAAAGGGGACGTACTTGTGTTGTTCTCAAAGGAAAAACATCTAGTTTCTCAACAGTAAGTACGATGCTAGCTGTCAGTTTATTATAGATCTTTATCAAGTCGAGAAAGTTCCTCTCTATTCTTAGTTTGCTGAGAGTTTTTACCATGAATGATGTTGGGTTTTGTCAAATGCATATTCTTCATCTACTAGTATGTTCACATGTGTTTTCTTCCTTTAGTCTGTAGATTGGATAGATTAAACTAATTCATTTCCAAATGCTGAATGTTTCACAGCTGGAATAAATTCCACTTGGCCATGGTGTATGATTCTTTTTATATATTGTTGGATTGGATTTGCTAATATTTTATTAAGGATTTTTGCATCTATATTCATGAGAGATATAGATCTGTAGTTTTCTTTTCCTGTAATATCTTTTTCTTGTTGTGGTATTAGCATAGAATGAGTTAGAAAGCATCCCCGCTGCTTCTATTTTCTGGACAAATTGTAGAGAATTGGTATCATTTCTTCCTGAAATATTTGGTAGAATTCACAAGTGAAACCATCTGGTCCTTGTACTTTCTGTTTTGGAAGCTTATTAATTATTGTTTCAATTTCTTCAGTAGATAAACACCTAGTCATATTATCTATTTCTTCTTCGGTGGGTTTTGGTAAATTGTGTCTGTCAAGGAATTGGTCCCTTTCATTTAAGATATCAAATTTGTGGGCATTGCCGTTGCTCATAATATTCCATTATTATCCTTTTTATGTCCATGAGATCAGTAATGATGGCCCCTCTTTCTTATCTGATATTAGCACTTTGTGTCTTCTCTCTCTTTTCTTTGTTCACCTGTCCAAAGGTTTATCAATTTTATTGATATTTTCAAAGAACCAGCTTTTGCTGCATTTGGCTTTGTCTGTCATTTTTACTTTAGTCACCCTAGTGAGTTCTAAATTTCCATGAAGATAGCAATATTGCACATCTTTTCATTTTCATATTGCCCATTTTTATGTCTTTTTGAAGTGTCCAAGTTTTTGAGCATTTTTATTGGATGTTTGCTTTTTTATTATTGATTTGAAGTATTTCCTCATAATCTTACAGTCTGGTATGAGTGATTTCCTAAATATGTATATTGCAAATATGTTTTCCCAGTCAATAGCCTGACTGTTCATTTTCTTAATAATACCTTTTGATGAGCAGAATTTTTAAAATTTTGAAGTAAGTTTGATCTATTTTTGTTTCATGGTTATGCTTTCTGTGTCTTTTCTAATAAATCTTTACCTTACCCAAGGTCATAGAGATATTCTATGTCTTTCTAGAATTTTGTGGTTCTTGGTTTTATATTTAGGTCTATGATCCATCTCAAATTAGTTTCTTTGATTGGCTTAAGGTAAGGATAAAAGTTCATTTTTTCCAAACTAATATTCAGTTGGTCCTGCACCATTTCTTAAAAATACTTTCGTTGACCCTTTGGATTTACTTGGTACCTTTACCAAAAATTAACCAACCGTATGTATGTGGCCATGTCTCTGGACTCTTACATTCCATAAATTTATTGGTCTTTCCTTAAGTCAGTGACACTCTGCCTTGATTAATGTAGATTTATAGACAGTCTTGAAATTACATTGTGTAAGTCCTCCAGATCTTTCCTTGGTTTTCAATATTGTTCAGCTCTTCAAGAGTCCTCGCATTACCATATAAATTTTAGAATAAGCTTGACAATTGGATTTTAATTGGTATTGAATTGAATTTATACATCAATTTGGAGATAATGGACATTCTTATACATTGATCATATATCCATCAACTTTGATGAACTCTTTCTCAACCATTAATAACCCATTCTAGGTCCAGGCACTTCTTATTTTTCTGTTCATTTTCTGTCTGAACCCTTATATTCTCCACTCCATTGTCCAATTAACCTCAGGCTTGCTACAGTATTATTTCTTGCTGTGATGCCTTTTACCACTCCTCTAATTACCTATCTGTAACTTGCCACCAAGTTCATGACTTGGCTCCTTCTTCCTGGGTGAGTGCTGTTCAGACTATCTACTCGGTTTTATGACCTCTCTGGCTTGGCATTAAGGCACTCTCTCATTTCCTGCTTCTATGGGATGCCTACAAGGGCATGGACTGGCATTCCTGGGAACTGCTACCTTGCCAAATCCTCAAAAAGTTTAATGTGGTACATAGGTCCCTACATGATCAGGCTCAGGCATACCTCTCTAGCCTCATCCTTAACCTCTCTACTTTGCACTCATGCTGCACTCATAATGAGCTACTCTTAGTTTCTTGAACACCTGCTTTCTCACAGCTGGACCTCTGCACATCCTATTACTGCTATGTGAAATAATACTTCTCCCAGAAACTCACAATCCCCACCCCTTTAGCTTAGAAACTTTCCCTGATTATTCAAAGCCATTTGAAATGTCCCTTCCCTGTACTCTCATAACAACAGCTTGCAATTCCTCATTACAACACTTATCAAACTATGCCCCATGACAACAGGGACTAGGTTTTCACTGTTGAATGTCCAGAATTTAGCACAATGCCTGGCACATACAAAACTCTCCATCAATATTTATTAAGGGAATAAATGATAGAATGAATACATGAAAGAATGAACAATAAGTGGACCCCATCAACATATCCTAGTACATTCCTTGGAGATAGAAACCCTAACTCACCAAAAACGTGTCAGATATGGGCCTGTGGTGGACACAGGTGATTCATTCTGCTCCCAGCAATTGTTAAAAATATCCTTTATCCAAATTCAATTTATATGTACCCATAAATCTTCTAATATTAATGCATTTCCCCAAGCAGATTTCTTAAACTGGGACAGAAATATATTGACTGGCTGATGCATTCTTTGTCCATTGGTAGATAGATTGTATACTGTAAATGGATATTTTGGCTCTCTATTTTTTGAAGCAATCTTATATAATTTTGGTTGACATAGATGCAATCTCAGAACTCCTCTTGGGAACTGAAAGAGCTAAGTTCTTTTTTTTTTTCAGGTATATGTTCTGTAAGGAGGGCAGTTCTTATTTCTTATGTAGATCTGTAGTGATTAGTAGCTATGTACCCCAGAAAAACATGTTCTTAAAACTGAGGGTGTGAACTCATTGTAAGTTGGACCCTTTGATGAAGTTACTTCAATTAAGGTGTGGCTCAACTCAATCAGGATGGCTCTTACTCCTATTACTCAAATCCTTTATAAGCTGAATGAAATTCAGACAGATACAGAGAAAGCCACAGAGGGAGCAACCAAAAACTGAAATCAACAGAACCCAGAAGAGAAGGGAGAGGCCAGAAGAGGCTCCCATGTGCGTGGCCATGTGACAGAGGCACCTGGGACCAAGGCTTACTGGCAGCCAGCTCCTGAATGCCAGTCTCCAGGAAGAAAGCATAGCTTTGATGGTGCCTTGATTTGGACTTCTCCCAGCCTCAAAACTGTGAGCCAATAACTTCCCATTGTTTAAGCCAACCCACTGCATGGTATTTGCTTAAACAGCTAAAAGAACTAAAATAGGGTCTAAAATAGTATAGATGACCTTGATGGTGCTCAATAAGCATAGGTTAAACTTAATGAGGCTAAGAACTAAACCCTCGAGACAGAATTAACACTAACCATTGAAGACATTAAAAGAAACTTTATAAAAAAATACAACTTTTTAATGAACTTTATTTAGGTGTAATTTACATACATTTTAAATATACAGATCTATGAGTTTTGAAAAATATATACCTCTATGTAACTACCACACATACTAATATATACTGTGGAGAGCCGTCTCCCGGGACGGGCATAGCGCATGCGCTGTAAACCTGCTCCAAAGTCCCCCCGCCCATCGAATGAGCCAAGATGGCGCCCATATCCTGCTTCCGCTTATGACGTGCACACTCACTATTCCTATCTGCCAATTGAGTGCATATGCGCGGCGCTAGATCATTGGTTATGAGTAGAGTACTTAAGAGTTTGCCCAAGCGAACCTCGGGGAGACAGCCCACTAGGAGCCGTACCTGACGGCCACATCGAGGCTGCTCTCCCGCGAGGCACTCTGCCCCGCGTGGAAACCTGTAACAGAGAATGCTTATCTAGCTTCAGTAAAAGACTTGCTCTCGCAACCGCCGTGTGGCTCGAGTCGTGACTTCCAGCCAGGTCAGTTTGCGTGGTCTGCATCTCTCTCTCTCTCTCATCCCTTGTTTCTCCCCTCGCCGGCCGGGGAACAGGGGTCGAGCGGGGCGGCGCCGGACAAGTGGTGGCCCGTACGGGGAACGCTCCTCCTCCTGCCTCGCTCTCGACGGTCCCTCTGTGAGGAGAGCAGCGCTGCGCATCGAGCTTACGGCGGACTTCCCGCGCCTGATCAACGCGAGAAGGTGAGTGCGTCTTATTACATGATAGTTAGGGCCCGTGGGTTTTCAGGTGACCCCGGGGGACTCGGAAGAGCTCTCCGAGTGACTGAAGTATAGTGCCGACTGCAATCATGGGGCAGTCCGGAAGTTCACCTCTCTTAGCTCCCTTAAAGAACCTTTTGAAACAACGGGGTATCTCGGTCAGGAAAAGCTCCCTTCAGCGTTTTCTTGATGATGTTGATACTTTTGCCCCTTGGTTTGCCTGCACCGGCAGCCTTAGCCTACCCTCTTGGATGAAGCTCGGTCGCGACATAGACCGAGCGCGCCAGACGGGCGTGTGTATGGACCCGATTCTAGTACCCATATGGGAGACCGTCCGTGCGGTCCTTGAACTAGAATCGGCTGCCGGCCTAAGCCCGTCCTCTGCCTTGCAAGAAGCACGGTGCGCGCTCCAAGAAACCCAGTCAGTTTCGTCAGCGGACGGCTCCTATAAGGGCAAACCGCCGGAGTCCAGTGACTCTGACTCAGAGTCAGATAGCGATACTGGCGAGGAGGCGGAAGCATCCCCGCTACTTGAGTGGGAGGAGCCTCCCGCCACACCCGTGCGGCCTTCCGCCCCGCCAATGTCTACCGCTGCACCCCCAGGGACACCCCAGCTCCCAACTGACGCCTTGGGCGGTCCCACCAAAGGACCTCGCCGAGAGCTCCCTCTAGTGGCCATGCCCAGTAAATGTAATTATCCTTTGCTGCCAGACCCGGAAACCCCGATGGGCCGGTCAGGGGAGGGGCAACCTTTGCCGTACCCCCCGCCCGAGTACACAGGCCCTCAGGACCCTTTGCCATTAGGTAGTGGTGGGAGACATTTCTGGAGATGGAACCCTTTCACAACATTTAGACCTTTGGCATGCTGGGTGGCTACCAGCCACTTGAGCCGCAGCCAGTCTCAGAAATGTACCCGGTTATTATCAATCCCCAAGGTGGCAATCAGCACGAATCATATGATTACAAACTATTGAGGGAATTGAGGCAGGCCGTCCATCAGTATGGCCCCAATGCCCCTTATACCTTGAACATGATCGAGAACCTCTCTGCTCTAAATCATACACCCGCAGATATTTTTCAGCTAGCCCGTGCTTGCTTGCCGTCAGGCCGATTCATAGATTGGAAAGCATGGTTTGAGGAGTTAGCTGAAGAGCAGGCCGCAAGGAATGCGGCAGGGAGACGTGGCGGGTGGAATGCTGACATGCTGTTGGGGAGAGGCGCCCATGCCCAGAACCAAACGGGTTTCCCACAAGAGGTCTACGCCCAGATCTTCCGCTGTTTTGTGGGTGCCTGGAAAAAGCTAACAGGTAAGGGAGAGGCTCAGGCCTCACTCAGCAATATACACCAAGGCCCCACAGAACCATTTGCAGATTTTGTAGCCAGGATGCAAACCGCAGCTGAGAGAATCTTCTCAGATCCAGGAGTAGCAGAGACTGTGGTTAAGCAAATGATTTTTGAGCAGTGCAACAAGGAGTGCAAAGTTATCCTGGCACAAAACAGAGCAAAAAATTTGACAGAGTGGGTCAGGCTCTGTAGAGATACTGGCAGCCCTTTAACTAATGCAGGTCTAGCTGCCATGCTAGCTAGCTCCCTACAGGTGGCTACAAAAGGCCCGAGAACCTTAGGGGCAAAGTCTAACGGGTGCTATGGCTGTGGCCAATCAGGGCACTTTAAGAGAGATTGTCCCAATAGACGTCAGCCCCCTGCCACTCAACGGTTTGGCGAACCAGGTGCAGTAACCAGGCCGTGTGGCCGTTGCCACAAAGGCCCCCACCGCGCAGAAGATTGTAAATCGGTTTTCAATGCGCAGGGTAGACGCCTCTCTGGCCGCCCCGAGCAGATTCCAAAAAACGGGAAGAGGGGGTCCGCCCTTTCGACGGACCCCCTTGCATGCCATTCGACAACACAGGATCCGATCAAATTCGTGCGTCCCCCGGCTCAGCAGGACTGGACCTCTGTGCCACCTCCAGACTCGTACTAACCCCCTCCATGGGTGTCCAGTTAGTAGGGACCTCCTTCAAGGGGCCCTTACCGGCTGGTACTGTAGGGCTCATATTGGGGAGAGCATCCACGGCCCTGAGAGGATTAACAGTTATACCAGGACTTGTAGATTCAGATTTCACAGGCCGTGCCCAAGTTATGGTTCAATCTCAGCGGGGCACCTTAGTCATTGCAGAAGGTGATAAGCTGGCGCAGCTCCTGCTCTTACCCAGCTTACATGCAGTCTTTCCAAGCAGAATCAGACAGAGAGGGGAAAAAGGGTTCGGATCCAGTGGAGCGATTTTTGAGGGACTCCATATGTCCCTGGAGTCTCGACCTATGCTAACCATTAAGGTGCAAGGCAGATCTTTCTTGGGCCTGCTCGATACAGGGGCCGATCGGTCTATCATAAGACAACAAGAATGGCCCCCCACCTGGCCAACGAGCAGGGCGGAAGAGCCCATTAGAGGAATAGGCCAAATTTCAGCGCCCATGCTCAGTGCAGCTGCCCTTCATTGGGCCGATGAAGAAGGACACCAAGGCAGTTTCCAGCCTTATGTATTAGCCCTGCCTGTGTCTTTGTGGGGAAGAGACATTCTGACCCAAATGGACGTTACTTTAATTAGCGGCTACTCCCCAACCTCTAAGCGACTGCTAAAAGAAATGGGGTATACCCCCGGCAAGGGTTTAGGAGCTTCACTGCACGGACGTGCGGAGCCTATACAAACTGCCCCCAAGTCTGACAGACGAGGCTTGGGTTTTTCATAGGGGCCACTGAGGAGAGATTCCCACCCACACCTATAAAACTAAAATGGAAAACCGAGGCTCCGGTGTGGGTGCCTCAGTGGCCCTTGCCACAGGAAAAACTTGCAGCGTTGCACGCCCTAGTATCAGAACAACTAGAAAAGGGCCATATCACTCCCTCCACGTCACAGTGGAACACCCCCATATTCGTAATAAAAAAGAAATCTGGAAAATGGAGACTGCTGCATGATTTAAGGGCTATCAATGATTGCCTGGAGCCTTTGGGACCCGTTCAGATGGGACTGCCCCTCCTCTCGGCGTTGCCAGGGCACTGGTCGGTTGTCATCTTAGATCTTAGGGATTGCTTCTTTTCTATTCCACTCCACCCCGAAGACACCCCTAAGTTTGCCTTCACTGTGCCCTCTCGTAACCAAGAGGAGCCCTGTCAACGCTTTGAATGGACGGTCCTGCCCCAGGGTATGGCTAATAGTCCTACCATGTGTCAGCTGTATGTTGCTACAAAGCTAGTTGGCGCCCGGCAACAATTCCCTCACGTAAAAATCATTCACTATATGGATGACATTCTGTTAGCCCATAAGGATGCTGTAATCCTTGAAACTGTGTTGTCACACTTGGTCTGTGACCTTAGAAAAGCTAACCTGGAAGTAGCCCCTGAGAAAATCCAAATGACTGACATTACCACTTTCCTGGGAGCGAAACTCACGCCTACTCATGTCTCCCCCCAGAAGGTATCTCTCAGATTAGACAATATACGTACTCTGAATGATCTGCAAAGGCTCTTGGGAGATATCAATTGGATCCGCCCGTATTTGAAATTACCCAACGCTGAGTTGGTGCCCCTATTTGACTTGTTGAGAGGAGATTCAAACATAACTTCGCCCCGGCACCTTACTCCCGAGGCGAGGCAAGCACTGTACCGGGTAGAGCAAGCGCTCAGTTGCGCCACTCTGAAAAGAATAAACCCCAATGAGCCTTTTGAGGCCTGCGTGCTGCCAACAGAATTACAGCCCACTGCAGTGCTGTGGCAGCAAGGACCGCTGCTCTGGATCCACCCTGGGGTTTCCCCCCGGAAGGTTCTAGAGCATTATCCTACAGCGGTTGCAGAGTTAGCCCTGGAGTGTATTAAAAGAGCGGTACAGCATTTCGGCCAGCAACCCAGAAATCTCCGAGTGCCTTATTCTTCCCAACAGCTTGAGATACTCACTGGATGTATCGATCAATGGGCCGTCCTCCGGTGTACATTTCTCGGAAGCATTAACAATCAATTCCCTAAAGCTCCCCTCTTGCAGTTTGTCGCTCGGCACCCAGTGATTTTTCCTAAGGTGACCTCGCCTAAGCCGCTAGCGGATGCCCCCACTGTGTACACAGACGGCTCCAGCTCCGGCACAGGGGCGTATTGTGTCGAGGGGGACACTCCCAAAACAGTACTCTTCCATCCACAAAGGCCTCAATGGGTAGAGCTACAGGTTATCATCACTGTTCTGAAAAGCCTCTCTGAACCCTTGAATGTTGTCTCGGACTCTGCTTATGTTGTAAACTCTGTACAGATACTAGAGACAGTGGGCACTATTAGGTATTCATCTACAGTAAGAACATTCTTTATCAAATTACAGGAAGTTATATGGGCCAGGCGACACCCTTTCTACATAACTCATATCAGAGCCCACACGGGCTTGCCTGGCCCCATGGCCCAGGGAAACCACATCGTAGATGTGGCCACTCGACAGCTACACATCTTTCCCACACTGGTGCCATATCAACAGGCCCGAGAGTTCCACGCCAAGTTTCACATCAATGCAGGCACCCTAGCTAAGCGGTTCAGCATACCACGTGCAGCTGCTCGAGATATTGTCCGAGCCTGCAGCAATTGTGCGGAGCAGAGAGCAGTCTCCTCGGTTGGGGTCAACCCTAGGGGTCTCACCCCAGGGGATACTTGGCAGATGGATGTCACTCATCATTCAGAGTATGGTAAGGTCAAGTACTTACACGTGTCGATAGACACATATTCCCAAGTTTTGTTTGCCTCTGCTGAACCAGGAGAAAGAGTCTCCCACGTCGTTGCACACTGCTTGGCTGCATGGGCGGCTTGGGGTAAGCCAAAAACGTTAAAGACAGACAACGGACCAGCCTACACTAGTAAATCCTTCCAAAAATTTTGTGACAACATGGGTGTCCAATTGAAACATGGCATCCCCTATAACCCTCAAGGGCAAGGAATCATCGAGAGAGCGCACAGGTCGCTCAAAGACCTGCTTAGGAAACAGAAAGGGGGGATAGGTCACGGCTTGTCCCCAAAGGCTCAATTGTCTATAGCCTTATTTACATACAATTTTTTAAATGAAAATTCACAGGGAGTGACACCTGCCCTGCAACACACCACCCCGAGTCCTCAGCATAGAGGTCTAGTCCGTTGGAAGGATGTCCTGTCGGGGCAGTGGAAAGGCCCTGACCCGGTGCTCAGCTGGGCCAGAGGCTCTGTTTGTGTTTTTCCCCAGGAACCAGGACGTCAACCAGTGTGGGTTCCGGAAAGACTGGTGAGAACCGTGACATCACCTGAAGAAGCCAAGGAACAGCTGTCAGAAACGCCAACGAATATACAACCTGAACCATTAGACCAAGCCTCCGACCCTGCTGATGATGGCGACGACCGACAAGACGATAATAGTAGGACTGACCACCCCGCGGTTGCCCAAAAAGAGGATCGGTAACTCTGTTCTTTGCTCTCCTATAGCAATCCTTCTAATCTGCCTTTTTCTTTTTTTAGTGGAACTGTGGTAGCGCAGGAGAGTGGTCTTTGGGGCCTGTGGCATCATCCCCCGACCCTGGCCCCATTCTCTGCTGGGTCTCCCGCCTCTCCTGTGTTTTTCACTCGTACCCTGTCTCTAGGTCTCCACCACCTGCCTTCTGACAGAAATATTTCCTCCACAAGCTTCAACGAGTCCTTCCCCCTCACCAATGACACACTGATCCTCTCTTTTGCTAACCTCTCTGTCAAGGTTGTCAACACCACAGTTGCGGCGAATGCTACTTGTGAAACTGGTAATGGCGAGTTAAGTAAGGGAGTCTTGCTTGAATTTCTTAACGTTACAGGGAAGAGCCGCCAGTCTTGTGAAGGGATCTTGAGTAAAAATGAGACTCAAAGGTGCCTTTTCCTTCCGGGGTTTGCTCCTACAGTCTGCAACCGTTCCAAAGACCCGGATGCCTCGCCGCCCCGCTATCCTAGTGTATCGCCCAAGTTATGTCTGGCTCCCCGTCAAGGCAACCGACTGGGTTGGCCCTGTTTCTCAAGTTGTTTCACTTAACAATATCCCCTTCTCTAAGTCTAGGCGTCCAAGAGGCATACCTTACCCGAGACGTGCTACGCCGCCACAATCAGATGCTGAACTTAAATTTCCAGGCCATTCAGAAACTCCTAGCGGAGATAGATGAACTTGGACTAGAAATAGATGGACTCTGGAGAGTTCTCCAGCAGACGTGTGATACCCGATGGTTATTCGGGAGGCTTTGTGTCACCCCGGTTAGGGTGAACTTGACAGAGGAGCAGCAAGATGTCGCCGAGTGGCTCAAGGACACTTATCTCCCCAACTTCACCAATCTCTCCGACCAAGTGAAATCCGACCTTCAGGGACTTGAGAACATTAGGAAATTGAAGCCTGTTAGTTTCGACCTTTCCACACTGGGCGAGACTGTAAAAAATCTGTGGGACCAAGTCACCTCTTGGTTCTCTTGGCCCAATTTGACTAATTGGATTCTCTTGATGGTGGGACCATTGGTGGGATTAGTCATTGTTAAATCTTTGCTAGAACGCCTGTTTCAAGCGCGGCAGTACCGTGTTACCACTATGATGGCTATGTCCTCCACCTTTGATACCCCCAACAGCGACCATTCTGATGGCCATACCCCATCCTGGCCGCCTCGGGCGGGGCACTCGGGAGCGAGGTTTGTAGCTAAGCGCGCAGCTGTGTCCCGGATATAATATATAACTCCAGCAGTCTTAATTTTTGTCTCAGGCGAGTCTCTTAGGCAGAGTCATAGTTGTGGCCAGACTTGACTCTAGCCAATGCATAGGGACGCCTAGTGACGCCTCCGACTCTGGTTAATGCTATCCCTGCCCCCGCCTTTGTCCCCCAGTTGCAAGGCAAAGCACTGCAGGGAGAGTCATGTTGTTTCCAGCTCACGGACTCTCCTGTCTCCATATGAGGTGAGCATTCTGGTCAGTGCTAGAGGCTCCGCCGCTAAATGGCTGAGACCTAGTCCAGACTCCCCAAAGCACCGGAACAAATTGTGAGCCATCTGGGTTCACGGGAGCACACTCATCACTGGGGACACTGGGTCGATATAAATAATAAAGGGGGAGATGTGGAGAGCCGTCTCCCGGGACGGGCATAGCGCATGCGCTGTAAACCTGCTCCAAAGTCCCCCCGCCCATCGAATGAGCCAAGATGGCGCCCATATCCTGCTTCCGCTTATGACGTGCACACTCACTATTCCTATCTGCCAATTGAGTGCATATGCGCGGCGCTAGATCATTGGTTATGAGTAGAGTACTTAAGAGTTTGCCCAAGCGAACCTCGGGGAGACAGCCCACTAGGAGCCGTACCTGACGGCCACATCGAGGCTGCTCTCCCGCGAGGCACTCTGCCCCGCGTGGAAACCTGTAACAGAGAATGCTTATCTAGCTTCAGTAAAAGACTTGCTCTCGCAACCGCCGTGTGGCTCGAGTCGTGACTTCCAGCCAGGTCAGTTTGCGTGGTCTGCATCTCTCTCTCTCTCTCATCCCTTGTTTCTCCCCTCGCCGGCCGGGGAACAGGGGTCGAGCGGGGCGGCGCCGGACAATATACGTCATTTCTATCAGCCCAGACAGTTCCCTTGTTCCTCTTTTAAGTCAACATCTTCCACCCCCACCCCTGCTCTGGCAGCCACTGATCTGATTTCTGCCTTCAGTGATTAATCTTGCCTGTTTGAGAACTTCATATAAATAGGATCATATAGTACGCAGTCTTTATTTTGGGCATTTTTCTCTTAACATAATGTCTATGAGTTTCATCTATGTTGCCTGTTTCAGTAATTTCTTCCTTTCATTGCTGAGTAGTAGTTCATGAATTTACCACAATTCCTTTTTCCACTCATTTGCTGATAGCCAATTGGGTTGTATCCAGTTTGGGGCTTTCCTGATTAAAACTTCTATAAGCATTCATGTGCTAGTTGTTTTTTGTGGACCTATGTTTTCATTTATCTTGGGTAGACACTTAGGAATGGAAATATTGGGTCATCCAAAATCTGTTTTGAGGTCACCTTTCTTGATTCTCTAAATAGCAAAATCAGCCAAGCACTTCATTGGAGTTAGAAAATACCCCTGGAGTGCCTTGTACCTACTCTAGGTAAGAGTCATGAAACCTGCTCCTGGAGTAAGTGTAGGTAACATCATTCTGATAGTAAATAAAGATGGCAGTTTGAATTTACATGTGGTTTATCATTTTCAAAGTACTTCTATATTCATAATCTAATTCAATCCATGTCACAAATTCTAGGAAGAAGCAAGGATGACCATTTCTATTTTATAGATGAGAAACAAGGCTCAAAGAAGCTAAATTACTAGCCAGAAGAGAGCTACAACTTGAACCCAAGTCTTCTGACTCATCAACCTATGCTCCCTCAACTCCACCTCATAACCCCATTTTATCCAAAATGCAACCTTGGGTGGATTGAATGCAAGGGAATTAATGTGAGAGGCACTTTCCAGGACAACCTAAGTCCCTCAGTACATGAGGACCACATCTGTTTTAGGGATCTCAAAGGAAAAATATACTTAGACTCTCTAAGCAGTTAGGAAATCAGATAAGCAAACTGTCTTCTCTTTGATCTGCCATATTTGAGAATCTTTCACCGACGGCCTAAATCACCATTAGTTAAATAGTTAAAGAAAGGGCTTGAAAGTGATGGAGCTGTTAGTTATCACCTGAATGCTTTCAATCATGAGATGGAGGGGATGGATAACAAATACCACAACAACTTCGGGTGGAAAAAACAACCCTCCCCTTTAAGTAAAACCCCACCAAATCCTTGTATTTCCTATTTTGTAGGTCTATGACATCATAATTTAGTTATCTTGGGAGTCTCCATTTGCCAAGCAGAAGTCAAGTTCTCCCCAAGCAGCTGATCATAATTTGGGAGGGAATAGAGCAGATAAGCTTTGAAACTGGATGGATCATGAGCTGTGTGATCTTGGTGAAGTTCCTTAACCTCCCAAAGCTTTAGTTTACTTGTATCCAAAACAGGATAACAATACCGCATTAGTTTACTGTTTTCTATTGGTTTAAGACAACATAAACCATTATCTTATCATTCTGAGGTCAGAAGTCCAAAATAGGTCTCTGTTGTGAATTAGTTAAGATGGATTTTAAATTAGGGTCTGAGTGGAGGTCCAGTGTGACACTTTGGGAGTGGAGGGTGCAGACACGGTTTTGGGGGTCTAGGGGAGTTTATGCCCTAGAGCTGGAGAGCTGCTTACTAACCAGGCCAAATGTCAGTGTTGAGGCCTAACCAAAGTAGGATAAATGCCAAGGCAACACACAAAAATTGTGATAATTATAACAGCCTCACTGAGCTAAAATCAAGCTATCAGCAGGCTGCATTCTATTCTGTAAGTTGTAGGAGAGAGTCCATTGTCTTGAATTTTCCAGCTTCAAGAGTCTACCCACATTCCTTGGCTTGTGGCCCCTTTTCATTGTCAAAGCCAGCAATGGTCATTTGACTCTTTCTCACATCACATCTCTCTGACACACTCTCTTCTGCCTCCCTCTTCTACTTATATGGACCCTTGTGGTTACATTGGGCCCATCTACATAATCCAGGATAATCTCCTCATTTCAAAGTCTGGTAGTTAGCAACCTGAATTCCATTTGCACCTTAATTCTCGTTGACATGTAATGTAACACTTACAGGTTTCAGAGACTAGAGAGAAGATATCTTTGTGAAGACCATTTTTCTGCCTGCCACAAATACTTGGCCTCTCAACCAGGTTCTGAGTTTTAAATGAGCTAACCTAGTTGGGTACAGTAAAGTCTGTGACTTCACGGTTCATCTCAAGGAAATTATTGATTGACATGGCCTTTCAGGAGCTGTATCTTACTCACCTTTATTCTCTCAGGGCTTAGCAGCTGTCAAGCACACAGTAGAGTCAATACATTTTTGGTGAGTAAGTGCACAAATGAATAAATTCGTAATTGAATGCTCCTCATTCTTGTCAGTGACTTAGAATTTCAACACTCATTTCCCATTATATTAATGTACATGAACCTAATAAAAAAAAAAAAAAAAACTTGAGTGGTCCTGACATAATATGTGGCTATCGAAGAATCTATTATCATAGACTCAGAATTGAAAAAGACAATTAGAGTAATTGGATCCCTACTCCCACCACCTTCAAGAATCCTTTCTTCTAACATCTTTGACAGGTAGTTATCGTCTTATGCTTTAAAATGTACCAGTAACAAGAAACTCCACAAATAGTAAATGCTTTTATTGGACAATTCTATTTGATTTTTTAAAAAGGTAAAATCTCCTGCCTGTAGGTGATCAGACATGGATTTGTTCACTGAAGTAACAGAATAAGTTTACTGCTGTTGAATTACAGACTTTCAAGGATTTGAAGAAATCTAGGTCATTTCTTTCCTAAACTAAATACACAGGAAATGGTTTCAAAACCTTTTGGAGAAAGATAATTTGGTTGTTGCCTAGGCATCTACCACATGCAGACGATGAGATTTTTAACATCTCGAATATTCTGAACCTCAATTTTATTCATTCATTCATTCAGCATATCTGGATTAAGCCCTATTGTTTTAACCATGCACTATCCAAGGTACTAGGAAATATAACCTTGGATAAGACAGACATGGTTGCTACCGCCAAAAAACATGCAATCCAATGGAGAGTGACTATTACAAGTGTTGGCAAGGATGCAGAGAGATAGGAATCCTTCTACACTGTTGCTGGGAATGTAAAATGGTGCAGCCATTGTGGAAAACAGTTTGGCAGTTCCTCAGAAAGTTATAGAATTACCAAATTACCTGGCAATTCCACCTCTAAGTGTATTCCTAAAAGAAATGAAAGCAGAGACTCAAACAGATATTTGTACACCAATATTCAAAGCAGTGTTATTCTCAATAACCAAAATGTGAAAGCAACCCAAGTGTCCATCGACAGATGAATAGAGAAACAAATTCTGGTATATACATCCAGTGGAGTATTATTCAGCCATAAAAAAGAATGAAGTTCTGACACCTGCTACAACATGGATGAACCTTGAAGACATCATTTTGAGTGAAATAAGTCAGATGGAAAAAAGAAAAATATTTTATGATCTTGTTTACGTGAAATACCTAGAGCAAGAGGATTCGTAGACAGTAAATTACATATGATCAGGAGTTGGGGGTGAGGTGGCATGGGGAGTTAGTGCATAAAGGGTGTAGGATTTCTGTTTGGGATACTGAAAACTTTTTTGTAATGGACACTGGTGATGGTAACACAACACTGAATATAATTAATACCACTGAAATGCATACTCAAAAGTGGTTAAAGTGGGAAATTTTATGTTGCTTATGTTACAATTAAAAAAAGGAACTGAGCCTTGTTTGTTCTGACATTTTTAGTAAATGCTACTAGACTGATGGTAAGACTAAACCTTATATATTGTTATAACTCCTGTGCCTGGTATGTATTGCATACTCAATAAATGTTTTGATGGATGAATAAATTAATGAAATAAACTTTCACTGTCCCCTCATAATTATCTTTTAAAGTTATAAGTGGTCATGAATCATCTATTTAATGATAATTCCTTCAATTTGTTTCTTGTTCTAATTCCAAACTCATTAATACTGTATATATTTCTAGAAACCCACATTTTTACCCTTTTGGTAAGACAGATCAACATTTACCTTCTCTCAGTCTTCCAGCTTAACTCTCCTCCATCACTTTTTAAAGAGTAGTGACGTCTCTATCAACACAGACTCTCTCTCCCAGCAATATGGAGCTGAGACTGAATTGGAACTAAGTCTGGGTTAGTCACTGGCATGGAGATATTATGAACTCAGAAGTTGTGAACCAGGTCAAAATTTTATTAATACTTCCTGTGCCCTGAAATGTAATTCTTCTGGTCATGGGAATTTGAATTCACTTACAACATATTTAAAACTGTCTTATTACTATCTCTTATATTTGTGGAAACATTCTCTTAAAGATAGTTTTTCTACCTTTTATAGTTAGGAATTATTCCCCTTGGCAGCAAAGCTAAGTGGAAATTAAGTCATGTATTCTTCTCTCTTTTGTGTTAACATTTCACTATCTGCCCAAAGAAGCAATTCTATACCTTTATTTCTTTGTGGAATAATTTACAGCTTTGCCAGCCTCTGCTCTTCTGCACAACATTCTTTGGGGTGCATATATTTTTTGTTAGTTTTTAGTTTTATTTCCCATCTTAAGTATTTTTCACATTTGCTTATGTTTTAAAAAACAGAGCAGAGGAGACACTTTTTGGGGTCACTCTCTTTCTCTGGAAGCCCACCTCCAGATCTTGGGATTTGGCAGTCATGTTTGGGCTACATCATGCTCCTTGGCCAGTCGATTGGACAAGGACAGGGACACCTGTGAAATCAGACTCTCTCTTCCAGCACTATGGAGCTGAGACTGAATTGGAACTAAGTCTGGGTTAGTTGCTGGCATGGAGGTATTATGAACTCAGAAGTTGTGAACCAGGTCAAACTTGGACTGCACACAATGAATTGGTGAGAGAGAAAGACTGGGCAGATGAGTAAGAGGGAAGCTGAGCCAATGAACCAAGGAGATGACTACTGTTGGCTTTCCAGGTCCTAGCAAGTCATGGCAGGATAATTTTTGGGAATTTTAATTTGTATTCTGTGCCCGTCCCTGCTCTCATTCTGAGGTGGTAGTTAAAACCTTGGCAATCCCTTGATTCTGGATTTTTCAGGGTAGAAAGCAGAAGCTGCCTGAAGACAGGCGGAGAAGCACTGTAGGGCATGGTCAAGAGCAAGGGTTCTGGAGTCAGGTCATCTGATTGAGAAGAATCCCCACTGTGTCACCTCCTGGCTGTGAGACCCTGGTCAAGTTATTTAATCGCCCTGTTTTCTCATCTGTACGATAAGGATACTGGTATCAACCTTGGAAGGTTGTGACAATTAAATTAATTAAAAATGTGTACTCCTTAAAACACTCACTGTCATATTATAAAAGAACAAATATGAGCAAGTTGTTTTTATTATCCTTGTTTTTCCCAAAACCCTAAACCAGTTGAAGAGTTTAGGGTTGCTGCAAGAAGCACAGTAATGTTACACTCAGAGGGTGAAAGGAGAGAGGGGAGCACTTCTGGGGACATGGGGTGTGTTGGGAGGAAACAGACCAGGTAAAGAACAGAGGTTAGAATGGCCTGGAAGAGCAGCAATTCAAGCAACACTCTAAAGTGGTGTCCGAGGAAGGGGCTGAGCTGGCAGGAGAGGGCTGCCTCGTGAGTTTGAGAAAGCAGGATCCTGCTCCCAAGCTTCACCAGAGATCCTCATGCCCAATTTGTACTTTCCATTCTCCATTCTTTTCTTCTCCTTTACTAAAAGAATGCCAATTTTTAGCTTCCTTTTAGTGAGATTAGGTCATGTGACTATGTTCTAGCCAATGAGATGTGAGGAAATAAATGAAGCCCACCCAAATGGGAACAAACAGGAACTATGTATTCAGGGCTTGCAATAGCAAGGGAGTTGGCCACCATCATTTTCACTGGGTAGAGACTCAATGGTAGGCAGGGAGTCGGGAAAATTTTGTAATTAAAAAAATAGGCAGGGCTTCTAGTGCTGTGATTAGAGGTGGTTGGCATGAGGATGCTGAGGTGGTCCAACTAGAAGTGGAGCATCTTATATGTTTAGCTTGAAAAGCATATTTCGCTTTCTCTGATTGGTCTTGAGTTGGAAGTTCTATTGTCATATATGGTCTGACCATTACCCGTTTGTATATTCAGTCTCTCAGATGGAAGCAAACATGCTATGTGTCACTTTCAGGAAGTATCCTTTAAAATGAGGGATAGTTAAGGCTATTAACCCCGGGGCCAGAATGCCTAGGTTTAAATCCCCCTCTGCCCCGTACAAGCCCTGTGAGTTCAAGCAAGTTGTCTAAACGGTGGATGGTTCGGTTTCCTCTCAGATAGGATGATAATAGCACCTGCTTCACAAGGTTGTTAGAACTAATAATGAGGTGATATGTAAAGCACTTAGGACAGTCTCTTGTCCCTAGTAATTGCTAGCTTTATTGACACTACTCTTTCCTTTTATTACCTGAGTCTGTGTTCCAAGCAGACATCTTAAAGCTCAAGGCAGCAGTCTGAGGGCTGGTGGGTGGGGGGCAACAACATAAAAGGAGTTCGTGTTGTTAATGACCTTATAGCCACTGTCCCAGTCCTGCAATATCTACCCTGGATTTTTATTTTCTTTTGCCAAAGTACTTTTTAAAATTGGGGTAAGATATTTATATCATAAAACATGACATTTTAACCATTTTTCAGTGTACAATTCGGTGGCATTAATTACATTCACGATATTGTGCAGCCATCACCGCTATCTTATTTCTGAAATTTTTCATCACTCTGGATTTCTTTTATAGGAGAGATAGACTTCTTTCTCAGTGAGCCATTGCTATGTCATTTTAAATTTTTGTTTGCAGCCAAGTTGATAGAGCAGGAAAGCAGCAGAGCCTCCAGACCTGAAAAGTAAACCGGGGCAATGGAAAAAGTAGTCAATAGGTAGAACACTGTGCGGTGTCCTGACGGGAGACCTGAGAGTCCTCTTCTATTTTCTCAGGGCCTTGTATGAATTCTGCCACCTGGGATGAAGGTGGGAGAGGATGTTCCCAACATGCTCGAGATTTTTTTTTCTACAACGTGGTAAAATTGTGGGATCAAAACCAGATATAAGTTGATTTAAAGAAAACAAATGTGTTATTTCTTACATATCTCTCTGGCTAGAGATTTACAACCACTGTAAAAGTTTAGCTGACCTGGGGTTTAGTGATTTTTCCCCAGAATCCTTTTAGTATGTTCCTTTTCATTTGAGTTTTTTTAAAAGTTAATTCAAAGTGAATTTGTTACTTGCAACTCAAAGGAACCTACCTAGGAGACAAACCCTACTGAGCAGCCACATTAATTTCTTAAAATGCCTCTTTCATCTCTGGCTAGGAATATTTTAAATTATATTGTCAGATTTCATTTTTAGGGTCCTTCACTGCCACTTGAAGTGTTTTCTGTTTTGAAGAGTCAGTTCCTGGGATCATGTCTACTATTCGCCTCGCATTTGATGTCTGCAATTAGACAGTTTAGAGCCCTCGCCAGCTGAGCTGGGGCTTTCTCCATTGCCCCCTGCTGATTCCAGGCTGACCCGTTTCTTTCTCCAGCGATTCCAGTCATTTCCACTCAACCAGTCGGTTGTTCCTTATTGATCTTATGAAGTCAAGAGTGGCAGATCTTGCTGCTTCCTCTTACTTCTGAGCAGGGAACTTTCAGTAAGGCAAGTCAAGAAGTTAGCAACTACAATTCTTCCAGCAGAATTAGGCTACTTAAAAGTCTGTAGCTTCTTGAATCTTTCAAATATGGTTTTTACACATCTGGAGCACCATAGGAGGGATTCGTAGGCATTGTGTGGATAACATCTACAGAGATTGTTATTTAAACCATTCACAGATCCTGAGTTTCTTTGAAAATGTTTGACAGTTAAAAGAAATTGAAGCCAAACTCTGGAAGGAAGTAGCTGGAAAGAACAAAGAGAGAAATCAGCACCATGAATGCAGAAACTCAAGGCCCTGGTTTGCCATTAACTCACTCTGCTATCCTGTGCAAGCCACAGTAACTTGCTGGGCTTTACCTCTCCTATAAAATGGGGTAATCATCTCTGGATAGCTCACAAAATTATCCGGCAAAGTGCTTTGAAAAATAATTACATCACAAACAATAGTAAGGTATGGTATCATCCTAATGTGCCAAAAATCGCAGTCTTCTTTCCACTTTTAATAATTATCCCAGCCATGCAAAAGAAAGGAGACGAAAGGAAACCAGTATCTGCTGATTGCCAAAAATGTACCAGACACTATGCTAAGTATGTTACGTGTGCATTTAACCTTCACATTAGCCCCATGCTGTATTTATTAATTCGCATGTTTCTGTGTTCATTTTGCAGAAGAGGCTCAGAGAATTTAGCTGATTACTTGCCCAAAGACTCACAGCTGGTGAGTGTCAGAGGCAAAATTCCAATCCTGGGTTTACTCCGAAGCTGATGCATGTGTGTATATACCACACAAACAGAAGCCATTGGAAAGGGAGGTGAGGCGGTGAGTAGTAATTCCAAGGTGATCTTAAAGCAACCTTTGCTCTTTGCTATGAGGAGGAAATAGACCTCTCCAAAAGAAAACACCCCTCCCCACAGGACACAGAAATCCTTTAAACAGCCCTTAACAGCATAGAAGCAGGAAAGGCTTTAGAAATCATCTCAACCAGCTCTCCCACTTTACAGATGAGGAAATGAAGGCTCAGAGAGGGGGAAATGGCTTGCTCAAGAATGAGCAACTCTGTAGAGACAGATTCACAAAGAGATTCCGAGTTCATTCATTTCTTCTTCTTTTCAGGGTTTCCCACAAGTTAGAATCTTTAGCTATTCTGGTGAATAAAAATAGCCTCAGTCCGTAGCCACCTCTAGAATGTAGTCTTATTAGAGAGGTAGTCACTGAGCAAATTATCACACAAACAAATGTGAAATTCAACAGTGCCAGGCTTTATGAAGGAGAGGTACTTGATGCTGTGAGAGCCTGGATCGAAGGCTTTGACCTGGAAAGGGAGGTCAGTGAAAGCTTTCGTGAGGGATAGATGCTGAGCTGAGACCTGAGAATGACTGGGAAGCAGCTGGGTGAAGGAGTGAAGGGTGTTTTAGGGAGCTGGGATAGAGTACGGTGCCAGATGAGGTTAGAAATGGAGGGAGAAGCCAGAGTCTGCTGTGCCCTATAAACCACAATAAAAAAATTTTTTTATCCTAAGAAATGCTGAAAGGTTTATCTCCTTCCTATTCCTGTACCTCACCTTTAACCACACTGACAAATAACATAAAGGACAAGTGCGAGAGGAGGCAGATTCAATTTCTCTATCTATGAAATATTCACAGGGCAAAAATACCCTTTAGGAAAAAATTTCCTTCAGTCCCTTGCCACATCATACTTTTCCAGCCACCTGGGCAGGCTAATGCCTTCTGTTTCCTTGACATTCCTGATACAGCACTAATAAAGCTTACTGTGATTAATCCCGTATCATTTCAATTAGTTTATCCACTTGGGTCATTTGATCGGCAATTATTTTCAATGGGCTGCTGAGAATAATGCCCACTCTGACTTCTCCAAATGCTGATAATTCAATTGAGATGTCTCTCCTGGTGTGGTAGTTTGGAGCTGTTTTGTACCCCAGAAAATGTTCTTTTAATCCATTGTGCATAGGACCTTTTGATTAGGTTGTTTCAATTGAGATGTGACTCAGCCCATTCAAGGTGGGTCTCAATCTTTTACTGGAGTGCTTTATGGAAGGCTAAAAGGCAGAGACATTGGAGAGAGCTTAGAGAGAGAAACACCCTGGTGATGCTAAGAGAGAACCCACAGACACTCAGGGAGAACACCACTGGAATTGGAAGCTGAAAGTGTCAAAACCCGGGAGGGAAGGACCAGCAGACACTGGCCGTGTGACTTTCTATTTGACAGAGGAACCCTGGATGCCAGCAGCCTTTTGTCAGAGAAGGTATCTTCCTTCTGATGCCTTAATTTGGGCATTTTCCTGGACTTAGAACTGTAAAATTGTAACTTACTAAATCCTTATTGTAAAAGCCAACCCATTTCTGGTATATTGCATTCCGGCAGCTTTAGCGAACTAAAACACCTGGCGTTAGGAAGTTCTACTCTCTGGTTGCAGAACATAGAGAAGACCCAGAAGTCACATTATTAGCCACTTTAGAAGTTTCATGATGCAACCCGTTTGCCTGGTGGGATGGAGCTCTTCCTTAGGCTTTCTTTTATTCCCTTCTGGGAAACCCTATTGAAAATCCCTCTGTCTCCCTTGGACAGGAGCTAGAAGAAAGTGCAGAACTTTGGAGCCTGGCTGACCTGAGTTAACAGCCCTGCTTGAGTCCTTACCAGCCCTGAGACCATGGACCTTTAGTTTAGACTCCCTCACCCTCACGCCCCTAGCTGTAGAAATGAGGATCACAGCCTCTATCTCACAGCACTGGCTGAGGATTAAATGAGATAATGCAGGTCACACATCCAGCACAAGACGTTACACAGGGGCTGCTTAACACTTGATATTTCCCTCCTCCCTCCAGTACCCTGGGAGCCTCCTCTCCTGTCTGCTTTCAACGTGCCAGTTTTATTGTTCAGTCATCCAGGAATCTTGAAGAAAATCCGTTGGTGATTTATTGTAAGCTTTTCAACCTTTGCTTCCTTTATTTGTTAACCTCCAGCCAACCATAGCCTTTTATTTTCCCCTTCATAAGCCCCTTGCAGACTCTGACAGCTTCTGAGCACGTGCATTTGATGAAGTGCCTGGGCGCGACACTCACGCAAGCTGCCCTCTCCTGCCAATGGCTCTTCACATCCAATGAGCGCAGAACTTGGAGTCAGGCCTGAGTTTGAGCCCTGACTTGGCTTCTTACACGTGACCCGATGCACATGGGTTAACCACTCCAGGCTTCATCTTCCTCATTTGTAATACCCGGATAAAAATGTACACATACCTACATCATAGGACTGTTTAGTGAAGCAGACGGGTTGATGTATATGAAGAGTGGCAAGTTTGAAGGGATGTCATGCTAGGTGGGAATGTAATTAGAAGTAGAAGAGGCCATGGGAGTGGGGCCATCTGTCTTTCCACATGGGCAGATATTGTGCTTTCTTCTCTGCTTCCTGGTCTCCTTATACTCTCTCTTCCGCCTGCCCCCCACCATCTGGGCTTTTCACTGCCCTCCCCCAACCCCAAGAAATTGCCCTGCTAGTGGCTCTCCGAGTCCAGCCTTAAAGAATGTCTTTTCTTCCTTCTCTTAAAGAGCCATAGAGAAAAGACTGTTGAAGGGACAGAGAAAACCACAGGAAAGAGAAAAGGGAAAGAAAGAATCAGTTTTTTTTTTTTGAGCATGTAATATGTTTCAGGCATTATCTCACGTAAGCCTCATAACAAGCCTGCAAAGTAGGAATTACCGTGGCCGCTTTATAGGTGAGGAAACAGAGCAACTAAGCAGTGGCTGTCTGGATGAGGTCTATCCTCTCCAAGCCTGGGCTCTTAACTGCTGTGATGTCTTGCTCCCCAGGCAATAGTATTCATGCAACACCTGCCATGTGCTGGGCATGGTGCCAGGTGCTGGGAATATTGTTTCCTTCTAAAGGAAACAACTTCCAAAAATTGCCCTCCGATCACATTATAAAAATTATCCCACCCAGAGCTGATGCTTAATTTGTGCAGAATTTTTAATTATGCTGAGTGTAAATGTTTGGAGATGGATAGAGGTGATGGGAGCACATTATTGGGAGTGTAATTAACACCGCTGAATTATGTGTGTGATTGGGGATGAAAATTTAGAGTACTTAACGTCACTGCAAGGGAAGCGAGAGGATAAGACATGGGACTGTATGACACGTTGAACCTTGTTGTGGACAATGACTGGGATTAATAGTACAAATACCAGAATATTCTTTCATGAACTAGAACAAATATACATCACTATTACAAGGTGTTAACAAAAGGGTGGTATTTGGGAAAATACACCTAAGGCAAACTACGGACTATAGTTAACAGTAATATTTTAATATTCTTTCATCAGTTGTAATAGAGGTACCCCACCAATGCTAAGTGTCAATAATAAGGGGGTATAGGGGTAGGAGATTTTCTTTTTGGAGTAATGAAAATGTTCTAAAATTGATTGTGGTGAAAAATAACCCAACTCTGTGATTACACTGTGAGCCATGGATTGAACACTTTGGATGGATTGTGTGGTATGTGAGTTTCTCTCAATAAAACTGTTTTTTTTTTTTTTAAATGACCCCATCCAGCCAATATCAGGAAGGTGAACCCCTCCCTAGGGACCAGTGCTGTTCCCGGGGCTGGCGGCCTGTGGTTTTTCTGTGTTCCTCTTTTGCACTAAGCAGCGAGCTTCCCAGAGTCCTCTTTCCTTTTTTTTTTTTTTTCACTGTAACAAATTTTTTTAATATGGTAACATATATACAACCTAAAATTTCTTCTTTTAACCATATTCAAATATACAACTCAGTGGTGCTAATTACATTCACAATGTTGTGCTACTATCACCATCATCCAAAACTTTTCCATCACCCCAAACAGAAACTCTGTACCATTTAAGCATTAATTGCCCATTCTCTACCCCCACCCCCTCCCCTGCTAACTTATATTCTAGTTTCTGACTTAACGAATTTGCATATTGTAATTATATCATATAAGTGAGATCGTACAATATTTGTCCTTTTGTTTCTGGCTTATTTCACTCAACATGATGTCTTCAAGGTTCACCTATGTTGTGACATGTATCAGAACTTCATTCCTTTTTATGGCTGAATGATATTCCATTATATGTATATTCCACATTTTGTTTATCCATTCATGTGTTAATGGATACCTGGGTTGTTTCCACATTTTGGCAATTTTGAATAATGCCACTATGAACATTGGTGTGCAAATATCTGCTCAAGCCCCTGCTTTTAATTCTTTTGGATATATACCTAGAGGTTGAACTGTCAGGTCATATGGTAATTCTATACTTAGCTTTCTGATAATCTGCTAAACTGTGTCCCACAGCAGCTGTACCATTTTATATTCCCATGAACAATGAATGAATGAATGCTCTTATTCATCCTCTCCTGTTGGAGAGCATCCTCTCCAACACTAGTTATTTTCCATTTTTTAAATAGTAGCCATTCTAGTGGGTGTGACATGGTATCTCATAGTAGTTTTGATTTTCATTTCCTTAATGGCTAATGATATTGAGCATCTTTTCATGTACTTGTTGGCCATTTGTATTTCTTCTTTAGAGAGATATCTTTTAAAGTCTTCTGCTCATTTTTAAATTGGGTTGTCTTTCTTTTTGTTGTTGGGTTGTAGGCTTTCTTTATATACTCTGAATATTAAACCCTTATTGGATATGTGGTTTCCAAATATTTTCTCCCATTGTCTTTTTTTTTTTTTTTTTTTTTTAATCATCATTTTATTGAGATATATTCACATACCACGCAGTCATACAAAACAAATTGTACTTTCGATTGTTTACAGTACCATTACATAGTTGTACATTCATCACCTAAATCAATCCTGACACCTTCATTAGCACACACACAAAAATAACAAGAATAATAATTAGAGTGAAAAAGAACAATTGAAGTAAAAAAGAACACTGGGTACCTTTGTCTGTTTGTTTGCTTCCCCTACTTTTCTACACATCCATCCATAAACTAGACAAAGTGGAGTTTGGTCCTTATGGCATTCCCAATCCCACTGTCACCCCTCATAAGCTACATTTTTATACAACTGTCTTCGAGATTCATGGGTTCTGGGTTGTAGTTTAATAGTTTCAGGTATCCACCACCAGCTACCCCAATTCTTTAGAACCTAAAAAAGGTTGTCTAAAGTGTGCGTAAGAGTGCCCACCAGAGTGATCTCTCGGCTCGTTTTGGAATCTCTCTGCCACTGAAGCTTATTTCATTTCCTTTCACATCCCCCTTTTGGTCAAGAAGATGTTCTCCATCCCACGATGCCGGGTCTACATTCCTCCCCGGGAGTCATATTCCACGTTGCCAGGGAGATTCACTTCCCTGGGTGTCTGATCCCACGTAGAGGGGAGGGCAGTGATTTCACCTTTCAAGTTGGCTTAGCCAGAGAGAGAGGGCCACATCTGAGCAACAAAGAGGCATTCAGGAGGAGACTCTTAGGCACAAATACAGGGAGGCCTAGCCTCTCCTTTGCAGCAGCCGTCTTCCCAAGGGTAAAACTTATGGTAGAGGGCTCAACCCATCAAACCACCAGTCCCCTATGTCTGTGGTAATGTTAGCAACCATGGAGGTGGGGTAGGCAAATACCCCTGCATTCTCCACAGGCTCCTCAAGGGGGCATACATCTTTTTTTTTTTTTTTCCTTGTTTGTCTTTTTTCTTTTTTTTTTTTTTTTAACTTTCCCTTCTTTTTTAAATCAACTGTATGAAAAAAAAAGTTAAAAAGAAAACAAACATACAATAAAAGAACATTTCAAAGAGACCATAACAAGGGAGTAAGAAAAAGACAACTAACCTAAGATAACTGCTTAACTTCCAACATGTTCCTACTTTACCCCAAGAAAGTTACATAATATAGCAACATTTCAGTGAACTTGTTCCTACTACATCCATCAGAAATTAACAGACCATAGTCATTTCTGGGCATCCCCAGAACGTTAAATAGCTTATCTGTTCTTCTTGGATTATTGTTCCCCCTTCCTTAATTGCTCTCTACTGCTAGTTCCCCTACATTCTACATTATAAACCATTTGTTTTACATTTTTCAAAGTTCACATTAGTGGTAGCATATAATATTTCTCTTTTTGTGCCTGGCTTATTTCGCTCAGCATTATGTCTTCAAGGTTCATCCATGTTGTCATATGTTTCACCAGATCGTTCCTTCTTACTGCCGCGTAGTATTCCATCGTGTGTATATACCACATTTTATTTATCCACTCATCTGTTGAAGGACATTTGGGTTGTTTCCATCTCTTGGCAATTGTGAATAATGCTGCTATGAACATTGGTGTGCAGATATCTGTTCGTGTCACTGCTTTCCGATCTTCCGGGTATATACCGAGAAGTGCAATCGCTGGATCGAATGGTAGCTCTATATCTAGTTTTCTAAGGAACTGCCAGACTGACTTCCAGAGTGGCTGAACCATTATACAGTCCCACCAACAATGAATAAGAGTTCCAATTTCTCCACATCCCCTCCAGCATTTGTAGTTTCCTGTTTGTTTAATGGCAGCCATTCTAACCGGTGTTAGATGGTATCTCATTGTGGTCTTAATTTGCATCTCTCTAATAGCTAGTGAAGCTGAACATTTTTTCATGTGTTTCTTGGCCATTTGTATTTCCTCTTCAGAGAACTGTCTTTTCATATCTTTTGCCCATTTTATAATTGGGCTGTCTGTACTATTGTCATTGAGTTGTAGGATTTCTTTGTATATGCAAGATATCAGTCTTTTGTCAGATACATGGTTTCCAAAAATTTTTTCCCATTGAGTTGGCTGCCTCTTTACCTTTTTGAGAAATTCCTTTGAGGTGCAGAAACTTCTAAGCTTGAGGAGTTCCCATTTATCTATTTTCTCTTTTGTTGCTTGTGCTTTGGGTGTAAAGTCTAGGAAGTGGCCGCCTAATACAAGGTCTTGAAGATGTTTTCCTACATTATCTTCTAGGAGTTTTATGGTACTTTCTTTTATATTGAGATCTTTGGTCCATTTTGAGTTAATTTTTGTGTAGGGGGTGAGGTAGGGGTCCTCTTTCATTCTTTTGGATATGGATATCCAACTCTCCCAGCCCCATTTGTTGAAAAGACCATTATGGCTCAGTTCGGTGACTTTGGGGGCCTTATCAAAGATCAGTCGGCCATAGATCTGAGGGTCTATCTCTGAATTCTCAATTCGATTCCATTGATCTATATGTCTATCTTTGTGCCAGTACCATGCTGTTTTGGCAACTGTGGCTTTATAATAAGCTTCAAAGTCAGGGAGTGTAAGTCCTCCCACTTCGTTTTTCTTTTTTAGAGTGTCTTTAGCAATTCGAGGCATCTTCCCTTTCCAAATAAATTTGATAACTAGCTTTTCCAAGTCTGCAAAGTAGGTTGTTGGAATTTTGATTGGGATTGCATTGAATCTGTAGATGAGTTTGGGTAGAATTGACATCTTAATGACATTTAGCCTTCCTATCCATGAACATGGAATATTTTTCCATCTTTTAAGGTCCCCTTCTATTTCTTTTAGTAGAGTTATGTAGTTTTCTTTGTATAGGTCTTTTACATCTTTGGTTAAGTTTATTCCTAGGTACTTGATTTTTTTAGTTGCTATTGAAAATGGTATCTTTTTCTTGAGTGTCTCTTCAGTTTGTTCATTTCTAGCATATAGAAACATTACTGACTTATGTGCATTAATCTTGTATCCCGCTACTTTGCTAAATTTGTTTATTAGCTCTAGTAGGTGTATCGTTGATTTCTCAGGGTTTTCTAGATATAAGATCATATCATCTGCAAACAATGACAGTTTTACTTCTTCTTTTCCACTTTGGATGCCTTTTATTTCTTTGTCTTGCCGGATTGCCCTGGCTAGCACTTCCAGCACAATGTTGAATAACAGTGGTGACAGCGGGCATCCTTGTCTTGTTCCTGATCTTAGAGGGAAGGCTTTCAGTCTCTCACCATTGAGTAATATGCTGGCTGTGGGTTTTTCATATATGCTCTTTATCATGTTGAGGAAGTTTCCTTCAATTCCTACCTTTTGAAGTGTTTTTATCAAAAAGGAATGTTGGATTTTGTCAAATGCTTTTTCAGCATCTATTGAGATGATCAATTGATTTTTCCCTTTTGAGTTTTTAATGTGTTGTAATACATTGATTGTTTTTCTTATGTTGAACCATCCTTGCATGCCTGGAATGAACCCCACTTGGTCATGGTGTATGATTTTTTTAATGTGTCTTTGGATTCGATTTGCAAGTATTTTGTTGAGGATTTTTGCATCTATATTCATTAGGGAGATTGGCCGGTAGTTTTCCTTTTTTGTAGCATCTTTGCCTGGTTTTGGTATTAGATTGATGTTAGCTTCATAAAATGAGTTAGGTAGTGTTCCATTTTTTTCAATGTTTTGAAAGAGTTTGAGTAAGATTGGTGTCAGTTCTTTCTGGAAAGTTTGGTAGAATTCCCCTGTAAAGCCATCTGGCCCTGGGCATTTATTTGTGGGAAGATTTTTGATGACTGATTGGATCTCTTTGCTTGTGATGGGTTGGTTGAGGTCTTCTATTTCTTCTCTGGTCAGTCTAGGTTGTTCATATGTTTCCAGGAAATTGTCCATTTCTTCTACATTATCCAGTTTGTTGCCATACAGTTGTTCATAATATCCTCTTATAATTTTTTTAATTTCTTCAGGATCTGCAGTTATGTCACCTTTTTCATTCATTATTTTGTTTATATGGGTCTTCTCTCTTTTTGATTTTGTCAGTCTAGCTAGGGGCTTGTCAATCTTGTTGATCTTCTCAAAGAACCAACTTTTGGTGATATTTATCCTTTCTATTGTTTTTTTGTTCTCTATGTCATTTATTTCTGCTTTAATCCTTGTTATTTCTTTTCTTGTACTTGGTTTAGGATTGGTTTGCTGTTCATTTTCTAGCTTCTTCAGTTGATCCATTAGTTCTTTGATTTTGGCTCTTTCTTCCTTTTTAATATATGTGTTTAGTGCTATAAATTTCCCCCTTAGCACTGCTTTTGCTGCATCCCATAGGTTTTGGTATGTTGTGTTCTCATTTTCATTCGTCTCTATATATTTAGCAATTTCTCTTGCTATTTCTTCTTTAACCCACTGATTGTTTAGGAGTGTGTTGTTTAACCTCCAGGTATTTGTGAATTTCCTAAGTCTCTGATGGTTATTGACTTCTAATTGTATTCCATTGTGGTCAGAGAATGTGCTTTGAATAATTTCAATCTTTTTAAATTTATTGAGGCTTGTTTTATGTCCCAGCATATGATCTATTCTGGAGAAAGTTCCGTGAGCACTAGAAAAGTATGTGTATCCTGGTGATTTGGGATGTAATGTCCTGTAGATGTCTGTAAAATCTAATTCATTTATCAGATTGTTTAGGTTTTCAATTTCCTTATTGGTCTTCTGTCTGGTTGATCTATCTATAGGAGAGAGTGATGTGTTGAAGTCTCCCACAATTATTGTGGAAACATCAATTGCTTCCTTTAGTTTTGCCAATGTTTCTCTCATGTATTTTGTGGCACCTTGATTGGGTGCATAGACATTTACGATTGTTATTTCTTCTTGCTGAATTGCCCCTTTTATTAGTATGTAGTGGCCTTCTTTGTCTCTCAAAACATCCCTGCATTTGAAGTCTATTTTATCTGAGATTAATATTGCTACACCTGCTTTCTTTTGGCTGTAGCTTGCATGAAATATTTTTTTTTCCATCCTTTCACTTTCAGTTTCTTTGTGTCCCTGTGTCTAAGATGAGTCTCTTGTATGCAACATATTGATGGTTCATTTTTTTTGATCCATTCTGCGAATCTATATCTTTTAATTGGGGAGTTTAATCCATTTACATTCAACGTTAAAACCGTGAAGGCATTTCTTGAATCGGCCATCTTATCCTTTGGATTATGTTTGCCATATTTTTCCCTCTCTCTATTAATATCCTTTATTGTACCCATACCAAATCTCTTTAGTACTGAACCTTTCTCCAAGTCTCTCTGTCCTGTCTTTGTTTCTCTGTCTGTAGGGCTCCCTTTAGTATCTCCAGTAGGGCAGGTCTCTTGTTAGCAAATTCTCTCAGCATTTCTTTGTCTGTGAAAAATTTAAGCTCTCCCTCAAATTTGAAGGAGAGCTTTGCTGGATATAGTATTCTTGGCTGGAAATTCCTCTCACTCAGAATTTTAAATATATCGTGCCACTGCCTTCTTGCCTCCATGGTGGCTGCTGAGTAGTCACTACTTAGTCTTATGCTGTTTCCTTTGTATGTGGTGAATTGCTTTTCTCTTGCTGCTTTCAGAACTTGCTCCTTCTCTTCTATGTTTGACAGTGTGATCAGTATATGTCTCGGAGTGGGTTTTTTTGGATTTATTCTATTTGGAGTTCGCTGAGCATTTATGGTTTGTGTATTTATGTTGTTTAGAAGATTTGGGAAGTTTTCCCCAACAATTTCCTTGAATACTCTTCCTAGACCTTTACCCTTTTCTTCCCCTTCTGGGACACCAATGAGTCTTATATTCGGACGTTTCATATTATCTATCATATCCCTGAGGTCCATTTCGAGTTTTTTCAATTTTTTTCCCCATTCTTTCTTTTATGCTTTCATTTTCCATTCTGTCATCTTCCAGGTCACTGATTCGTTGTTCAGCTTCCTCTAGTCTTGTACTATGAGTGTCCAGAATCTTTTTAATTTGGTCAACAGTTTCTTTAATTTCCATAAGATCATCCATTTTTTTATTTAGTCTTGCAATGTCTTCTTTATGCTCTTCTCGGGTCTTCTTGATTTCCTTCATATCCCGTACTATAGTCTCATTGTTCATCTTTAGTTCTTTGAGTAGCTGCTCTAGGTGCTGTGTCTCTTCTGATCTTTTGATTTGGGTGCTTGGGCTTGGGTTATCCATATCGTCTGGTTTTTTCATATGCTTTATAATTTTCTGTTGTTTTTGGACTCGTGGCATTTGCTGAACTTGATAGGGTTCTTTTAGGGTTTGTAGACCAGTTGAAGTCCTTATCTCTAATTTATCAGATCTACAGCTTCGTGGAGTACACTTTCTCTAACTAACCAGCAGGTGGCGTCCACGAGCCACCTGTTCTCCACAAGCCAGATCTCCCCTGCTTAGCCTTTTTGGTGAGTGGGGGAGTGAGTCTTGTGGGGCCCAATTGGTGTACCAAGCTTGCGTGTGTAGTTGGTGTTGCCTGCCCTGTATGTGGGGCGTGTTTCTGGGCAGTCGGGGAGGGGGGGTGGCCCTAACAATCAAATCTCCCTGATGATCCTAGAGTTTTAAAGCTGCTGCAATAGTCTAATCCTTCAGTTCAGTCCTGCCACAGTTTGTCTCTGCCACTGACCCACAAGTCTTTGGTATTGGCGTATGGCTCCTGAGACTTGCAAGTGGGCCCCTCTTCCAGGCTGTGCACCCCGGGTCCTCTGTTGAGGGATGACTGTGCTATGTCACAGGTGAGTGCCGTCCCCCCAGGGCAGTTCTGGGCTGCTGGGCTGTGTTGGGAGGCTCCCAGTCTGCTCAAATGATGGCTGAATGGGGCTCTGTTAATTCACACTGCTCCCCCTTCCCAGCTCTGGGACATTCAGCTGAGGTTGCAGGGAAGGCTAATGTCCACGCCCAGTTTTGTGGTGTGTGCCTGTTATTTGAAGCACTTCCGTCACACTCGGTTGTCTGGGGCAGCTCTGGGCTATGGGGCTGGCAATGGGCAGGAGTGTTTCCTGTCCACCAGGATGGTGGCTGTGAGCGGACACCCCCCTTTTCTTGGGAAGTTGTGTTGTTTAGTGAATTTTCTCAGCCACTGGATTATTGCCTTTTGTCTCAGAGCTCTCTTAGTTCTGCTCTTGACTTGACGTGCCCAAATTTCAATTCTTTGTAGCTTTCTGTATTGAGCTTCTTAGAGTAATTGTTTTAGAAAAAGCAAAAAGGATTTAAAAAAAAAAAAAAAAAACAAAAAAAAAAAACGGCCCTCCTCAGAGATCTAATGGGTTATTGAAATGCTAATAGACAAAGCAACCAGGGCCATTAAGGAAAGGTGCACAGGGCAGAGAGATCAGCTTTGCTTCGGGATTTGCATATGCGCCTCAAGGCCTGATCTCCGCCCTTCCCCTTTCTGTGTTCACCAGAACTCCAAAAATCCTCTGCTTTTATTTTGGAGTTTTTCGTGTTGTTTTTTTTTCTATGCCTGTCTCCTCTCTGCTGGGCTGGCTGCTCTCGGAGTCTCTGGTGTCTGGTCTCAGTCTATCTATGGTTGGAGTTTGAATCAGTAGAATGAGTTTCTGATAAGAGCAGCCACTGCAATTCTCCCTTCTCCTTCCCGGAGCTGACAGCCCCTCCTCCCCCGGGACTGAGCCTGGCAGGGAGGGGCGCGGGTCCCCTGGCCGCAAAAACTTACAGATTTCGCTGATCTCAGCAGTTCCACGTTTTCATGAGTTTTGTATGAAGTATGCCCAAAGACAGATTGCTCTGTGGTGTCCAGTCCACGCAGTTCCTGGCTTTTTACCTACTTTCCTGGAGGAGTAACTAAAACATACAGCTCACCAGTCTGCCATCTTGCCCCGCCCTCCCTCTTTCCTTCTTCATGCGGCTGTGGCCAGTGCACACAGAAGGTTCTCACTGACTGTTTGTTGCATTTAACTAAAGAAAATGAAGCATTCCTGCCCCACCTCATGAGGGAAGGAGAGAAAAGAAGGTGAGGGATAGCTGGGGAGTGCAGATGTCTGGAGTGGAGAGATTCTTCCTTTGGAAATGTCAGTGTTTCCAAAACATAGCATAGCATGTTGGCGTCACACCTGGCATTGCCCAAAGAGCGGTAGAGTGTCTCTAACTTCTTGTTATTTAAAGCCTAGACTCGTTCCTGGAGCATTTACGACACCCTTTGTGCCAGACAGTGTGCCATTGATGGGTATAAGGCAGTGAACAAGACATGGTCCTTTGTCTTACACAGCCTAGAGATGGAATTAACACAAAGGAAATGTGACTAAAACTTTGGAAAGAGGAGGGTGATGGCGATTACTTGGTTGTGGCAATTAGAGGTTTTTCCACACGATGCTGTAATCCATATTCTCATGGTTTTTCTTTGTTTTATTATTTTCTATCTTGATGCAAATTTTTTCAATGTTTAAACTTCCAGAGAACAAGGAGAACCGGGATTTGGGGGTGTGACTTGGGATTCTGTCTGAGCTCTCTTCTGTAGCTACATTCATTGCTTAAATGCCACTTTTAACCAAAGGCATTTGGGCCACTTCTGTGTGTCCCAGATTCAAATCATAATTCAAAAGTGGGCCTTGGTTCCAAGAAGGGTGTAAGAAAAGTTTTTTTGTGTTTTTTTTTTTGAAATAAAAACCATGCAAAAGAAAAAAATGTGGTGGATTGAATCATGTCCCACACAAAGACATGTTTAAGTCTTATCCCCCAGTCCTGTGAGGGTGACTGCATTTGTAAATGGGATCTTCAAAGACTCAAATAAGATGAGCCCAAACTATATCACAGGACTGTTTTGTGAAGTAGACTAGAATGATGTGTGTGAAAAGTGTGACGTATAAAAGGATGTAAGGCTAAGTGGGAATATAATTTAAAATAGAGAGGGCCTTTATCCCATATGAAGGGAGTCTTTATAAGCAAAGGAAATTTGGATAGGGAAGTAGAATCCACAGGAAGAGACAGAAAAGGACAGAGTGCCCAGTGACAGAGGCAGAGGTTGAGTTACGGAGCCAGTAAGCCACCACTAGAATGCTACAGATTTCAGAGAAAGCATGAGGCTGCCAGCTCCTCAATTTTGAACTTATAGCCTCCGAAATTGTGAGACAATGAAGCCCTGTTGATTAGGCCAACTAGACTGTGGTATTTGTCATAGCAGCCCTGGCAAACTAAGACAACCAAGATATAAAACAAAACAAAACCTGAAAAGGAAAAAGCCAACCAAAACCCTAAACAGATACTGAACCTGGTAGATGATTCTCAAATACACATTTGACTTCTTGTCAGTGTGTTGAGTCTCAGAGTCAGACAGACCCAAGTATAACTCCTTCACTTATGAGCTTGGGAACTAACCCTATTTTATCCTCAGTTTCCTCATCTCTAAAATGATTTATTCCCTAACCATCATAGAGAAACAAACTGTGTAGCAACCAGCTGCAATATTGGCTGTGGAATTTGCCCCCAGCTCCTTAGACATATGCCCCAGAAGAATCTCTGTTTTAGGGATGTTCATAATAACTAAACTCTCTGCTCCTTTTCCCTACTCAGTGAAGCACTAACTCCAAACAAGAAACAAAAATGTATGAAGAGTTCTCTAGCAAACAATGCTTTGTATTGATGGAGTGTATTAAGTTCACAAAGTACTGTATATCCACTCATGTTAACTCCTTTAATCTTCACAAAAACCTTATAAGACAGTCTGGATTTATCCTTTATTACTGTCAGGCAAACCGAGGGTAGAGATGCTAACTGTCTTCTCCATCACGCAGCTGTTGAGTGGCCTGCTGGAGATGGGAGCTCAAGTGTTATCTGGCCCCAAGGACGGAGCTCTTATCACCAGGCCATACTGCTTCCTGTCCAGGAATTCTAAAAGAACTGGAAATTCTTCCTCCTTTGATTGCAGTCCATCCCTTCCTGGGGGACTAGGGAATGCCCAGGAGAGTCACATTCTTTTTCTGTTTAAACCCCATAATGAACCATTGCTGTGGCTGCTGGAGTCTCTGCTGATTCTTCTGCAGCCAGGGATGCAGGTTGGAGGAGGCACCAGCAGCCCCCAGAGGTTCCAAACCATTTGCTCTTCTTGAGCACACCCAACACCCATACCAGCTTGCCTGCCCATGGTCTGTTCCTCTGCTGGAAGGCCTTGGTCCAACCCACCTCTCAATTTTAAACTCAAGCATTACCTCTTTAGGGGGCCTTAACAGACACCCAGCCAGGGTTAGGCAGCCCCCAGCCTGCTCCCCTTAGCTTTATGCCTATCTCCCAGTATAATTAATTACAATTTCCTTCTCTCTTGGGAGCAGTGAATGAAGAAATCTTTTCTTGGAACACAAATTCATAAAGGAATTCCCCCCAGGGCAGGCAGAATTCCAAGATGGCCCCCGAGATCCCTGCCCCTGGTGCACATGGAATGAGTAATCCCCTCCCTTGAGCAGCTCGGCGACTCTGCTGGGATATGTTCCTGTGATTACCTGTTATATTACGTAAGGCTCCACTTTAGCAGGGTGGAGGGAGCGTCTCCTTCTGGCCTTGAGGAAACCAGCTGACATATTGTGGACAGGGCAACATGGCAGGGAAAGGCAGATGTCCTTTAGAAGCCAAGAACGGTCCTCCACCAGCAAGATCGGGGGGGCTCTCAGTCCTACGGAAGCAAGGGACTCTGCCCACAAACACGTGAGCTTGGAAGAGGACCCCGAGTCTCACACGAGACTGTAGACACCAGCTTGATGGCAACCTTGTGAGGCCCTGTTCACAGCCCTTCTGGGCTCCTGACCCATGGAAACCGTAAGTAATAAATGTGTGTTGTTTTAAGTCACCAAGTTTGTTGTAATTTGTTATACAGCAATAAGAAAACTAATTATTACCCACAAAGAGAGTGAATGCACAATGAGGAATCTGTAATAATTGCCAGCCACTTCATCTCTTATTAGAGCAGCTGTAGAACATAGTGGATTAGAATGTGGACTCTGGAGCCAATCTGCCTGGGCTCAACTTAGCTCTGCTACATACTGTGTAACTTTGGGCAACACAACTTCCCGATGGCTCAGTTTTCCCCTCTGTAAAATGGGTGTAGCAACAGTACCAGCCTTAGGTACTATGAACAAAATGGTCATTACATGGAAGACACCTAGAACTGTGGCCAAAGCATACATAGCAAGCACTACCCAACTGCTTTCTTTTTTTTTTTTTTCCTTTTTTTTTAATCTTCATTTTATTGAGATATATTCACATACCACGCAGTCATACAAAACAAATTGTGCATTTGATTGTTCACAGTACCATTACATAGTTGTACATTCATCACCTAAACCAATCCCTGACACCTTCATTAGCGCACACACAAAAATAACAAGAATAATAATTAAAATGAAAACAATTAAAGTAAAAAAGAACACTGGGTACCTTTGTCTGTTTGTTTGTTTCCTTCCCCTATTTTTCTACTCATCCATCCATAAACTAGACAAAGTGGAGTGTGGTCCTTATGGCTCTCCCAATCCCATTGTCACCCCTCATAAGCTACATTTTTATACAATTGTCTTCAAGATTCATGGGTTCTGGGTTGTAGTTTGATAGTTTCAGGTATCCACCGTCAGCTACCCCAATTCATTAGAACCTAAAAAGGGTTGTCTAAAGTGTGCATAAGAGTGCCCACCAGAGTGACCTCTCGGCTCCTTTTGGAATCTCTCTGCCACTCAAGCTTATTTCATTTCCTTTCACATCCCCCTTTTGGTCAAGAAGATGTTCTCCATCCCACGATGCCAGGTCTACATTCCTACCCGGGAGTCATATTCCACGTTGCCAGGGAGATTCACTACCCTGGGTGTCTGATTCCACGTAGGGGGGAGGGCAGTGATTTCACCTTTCAAGTTGGCTTAGCCAGAGAGAGGGGGCCACATCTGAGCAACAAAGAGGCATTCGGGAGGAGGCTCTTAGGCACAAATATAGGAAGGCCTAACCTCTCCTTTACAGCAACCATCTTCCCAAGGGTAAAACCTATGGTAGAGGGCTCAACCCATCAAACCACCAGTCCCCTATGTCTGTGGTCATGTTAGCAACCATCGAGGTGGGGTAGGCGAATACCCCTGCATTCTCCACAGGCTCCTCAAGGGGGCACTACATATTTTTCAGCCCCCTTTTTTTTTTCTTTTTTAAATCAACTGTATGAAAAAAAAATAATACAATAAAAGAACATTTCAAAGAGACCATAACAAGGGAGCAAGAAAAAGACAACCAACCTAAGATAACTACTTTACTTCCAACCTGTTCCTACTTTACCCCAAGAAAGTTACCTAATATAACAATATTTCTGTGAACTTGTTCCTACTATATCCATCAGAAATTAACAGACCATAGTCATTCCTGGGTACCCCCAGAACGTTAAATAGCTTATCTGTTCTTCTTGGATTATTGTTCCCCCTTCCTTAATTGCTCTCTACTGCTAGTTCCCCTACATTCTACATTATAAACCATTTGTTTTACATTTTTCAAAGTTCACATTAGTGGTAGCATATGATATTTCTCTTTTAGTGCCTGGCTTATTTCGCTCAGCATTATGTCTTCAAGGTTCATCCATGTTGTCATATGTTTCACGAGGTCGTTCCTTCTTACTGCCGTGTAGTATTCCATCGTGTGTATATACCACATTTTATTTATCCACTCATCTGTTGAAGGACATTTGGGTTGTTTCCATCTCTTGGCAATTGTGAATAATGCTGCTATGAACATTGGCGTGCAGATATCTGTTTGTGTCACTGCCTTCCGATCTTCCGGGTATATACCGAGAAGTGCAATCGCTGGATCGAATGGTAACTCTATTTCTAGTTTTCTAAGGAACTGCCAGACTGACTTCCAGAGTGGCTGAACCATTATACAGTCCCAGCAACAATGAATAAGAGTTCCAATTTCTCCACATCCTCTCCAGCATTTGTAGTTTCCTGTTTGTTTAATGGCAGCCACTCTAATCGGTGTTAGATGGTATCTCATTGTGGTCTTAATTTGCATCTGTCTAATAGCTAGTGAAGCTGAACATTTTTTCATGTGTTTCTTGGCCATTTGTATTTCCTCTTCAGAGAACTGTCTTTTCATATCTTTTGCCCATTTTATAATTGGGCTGTCTGTACTGTTGTCATTGAGTTGTAGGATTTCTTTATATATGCAAGATATCAGTCTTTTGTCAGATACATGGTTTCCAAAAATTTTTTCCCATTGAGTTGGCTGCCTCTTTACCTTTTTGAGAAATTCCTTTGAGGTGCAGAAACTTCTAAGCTTGAGGAGTTCCCATTTATCTATTTTTTCTTTTGTTGCTTGTGCTTTGGGTGTAAAGCCTAGGAAGTGTCCGCCTAATACAAGGTCTTGAAGACGTTTTCCTACATTATCTTCTAGGAGTTTTATGGTACTTTCTTTTATATTGAGATCTTTGGTCCATTTTGAGTTAATTTTTGTGTAGGGGGTGAGGTAGGGGTCCTCTTTCATTCTTTTGGATATGGATATCCAACTCTCCCAGCCCCATTTGTTGAAAAGACCATTATGACTCAGTTCAGTGACTTTGGGGGCCTTATCAAAGATCAGTCGGCCATAGATCTGAGGGTCTATCTCTGAATTCTCAATTCGATTCCATTGATCTATATGTCTATCTTTGTGCCAGTACCATGCTGTTTTGACAACTGTGGCTTTATAATAAGCTTCAAAGTCAGGGAGTGTAAGTCCTCCCACTTCGTTTTTCTTTTTTAGAGTGTCTTTAGCAATTCGAGGCATCTTCCCTTTCCAAATAAATTTGATAACTAGCTTTTCCAAGTCTGCAAAGTAGGTTGTTGGAATTTTGATTGGGATTGCATTGAATCTGTAGATGAGTTTGGGTAGAATTGACATCTTAATGACATTTAGCCTTCCCATCCATGAACATGGAATATTTTTCCATCTTTTAAGGTCCCCTTCTATTTCTTTTAGTAGAGTTATGTAGTTTTCATTGTATAGGTCTTTTGCATCTTTGGTTAAGTTTATTCCTAGGTACTTGATTTTTTTAGTTGCTATAGAAAATGGTATCTTTTTCTTGAATGTCTCTTCAGTTCATTCATTTCTAGCATATAGAAACATTACTGACTTTTGTGCATTAATCTTGTATCCCGCTACTTTGCTAAATTTGTTTATTAGCTCTAGTAGCTGTATCGTTGATTTCTCAGGGTTTTCCAGATATAAGATCATATTGTGGCCCTCTCTCTCTGGCTAAGCCAACTTGAAAGGTGAAATCACTGCCCTCCCCCCTACGTGGGATCAGACACCCAGGGGAGTGAATCTCCCTGGCAACGTGGAATATGACTCCCGGGGAGGAATGTAGACCTGGCATCATGGGACGGAGAACATCTTCTTGACCAAAAGGGGGATGTGAAAGGAATTGAAATAAGCTTGAGTGGCAGAGAGATTCCAAAAGGAGCCAAGAGGTCACTCTGGTGGGCACTCTTACGCACACTTTAGACAACCCTTTTTAGGTTCTAAAGAATTGGGGTAGCTGGTGGTGGATACCTGAAACTATCAAACTACAACCCAGAACCCATGAATCTCGAAGACAGTTGTATAAAAATGTAGCTTATGAGGGGTGACAATGGGATTGGGAAAGCCATAAGGACCACACTCCACTTTGTCTAGTTTATGGATGGATGAGTAGAAAAATAGGGGAAGGAAACAAACAGACAAAGGTACCCATTGTTCTTTTTTACTTCAATTGCTCTTTTTCACTCTAATTATTATTCTTGTTATTTTTGTGTGTGTGCTAATGAAGGTGTCAGGGATTGATTTAGGTGATGAAGGTAAACTATGTAATGGTACTGTGAACAATCGAAAGTACGATTTGTTTTGTATGACTGCGTGGTATGTGAATATATCTCAATAAAATGAAGATTTAAAAAAAAAAAAAGATCATATCATCTGCAAACAATGACAGTTTTACTTCTTCTTTTCCAATTTGGATGCCTTTTATTTCTTTGTCTTGCCGGATTGCCCTGGCTAGCACTTCCAGCACAATGTTGAATAACAGTGGTGACAGCGGGCATCCTTGTCTTGTTCCTGATCTTAGAGGGAAGGCTTTCAGTCTCTCACCATTGAGTACTATGCTGGCTGTGGGTTTTTCATATATGCTCTTTATCATATTGAGGAAGTTTCCTTCAATTCCTACCTTTTGAAGTGTTTTTATCAAAAAGGGATGTTGGATTTTGTCAAATGCTTTTTCAGCATCTATTGAGATGATCATTTGATTTTTCCCTTTCGAGTTTTTAATGTGTTGTAATACATTGATTGATTTTCTTATGTTGAACCATCCTTGCATGCCTGGAATGAACCCCACTTGGTCATGGTGTATGATTTTTTTAATGTGTCTTTGGATTCGATTTGCAAGTATTTTGTTGAGGATTTTTGCATCTATATTCATTAGGGAGATTGGCCAGTAGTTTTCCTTTTTTGTAGCGTCTTTGCCTGGTTTTGGTATTAGATTGATGTTAGCTTCATAAAATGAGTTAGGTAGTGTTCCATTTTCTTCCATGTTTTGAAAGAGTTTGAGTAAGATTGGTGTCAGTTCTTTCTGGAAAGTTTGGTAGAATTCCCCTGTGAAGCCATCTGGCCCTGGGCATTTATTTGTGGGAAGATTTTTGATGACTGATTGGATCTCTTTGCTTGTGATGGGTTGGTTGAGGTCTTCTGTTTCTTCTCTGGTCAGTCTAGGTTGTTCATATGTTTCCAGGAAATGTCCATTTCCTCTACATTATCCAGTTTGTTGCCATACAGTTGTTCATAGTATCCTCTTATAATTTTTTTAATTTCTTCAGGATCTGCAGTTATGTCAACTTTTTCATTCATTATTTTGTTTATATGGGTCTTCTCTCGTTTTGATTTTGTCAGTCTAGCTAGGGGCTTGTCAATCTTGTTGATCTTCTCAAAGAACCAACTTTTGGTGATATTCATCCTCTCTATTGTTTTTTTTGTTCTCTATGTCATTTATTTCTGCTTTAATCCTTGTTATTTCTTTTCTTCTACTTGGTTTAGGATTGGTTTGCTGTTCATTTTCTAGCTTCTTCAGTTGATCCATTAGTTCTTTGATTTCGGCTCTTTCTTCCTTTTTAATATATGCATTTAATGCTATAAATTTCCCCCTGAGCACTGCTTTTGCTGCATCCCATAGGTTTTGGTATGTTGTGTTCTCATTTTCATTCGTGTCTATATATTTAGTAATTTTTCTTGCTATTTCTTCTTTAACCCACTGATTGTTTAGGAGTGTGTTGTTTAACCTCCAGGTATTTGTGAATTTTCTAAGTCTCTGATGGTTATTGACTTCTAATTGTATTCCATTGTTGTCAGAGAATGTGCTTTGAATAATTTCAATCTTTTTAAATTTATTGGGGCTTGTTTTATGTCCCAACATATGATCTATTCTGGAGAAAGTTCCGTGAGCACTAGAGAAGTATGTGTATCCTGGTGATTTGGGATGTAATGTCCTGTATATGTCTGTTAAATCTAATTCATTTATCAGATTGTTTAGGTTTTCAGTTTCCTTATTGGTCTTCTGTCTGGTTGATCTATCTATTGGAGAGAGTGATGTGTTGAAGTCTCCCACAAGTATTGTGGAAACATCAATTGCTTCCTTTAGTTTTGCCAGTATTTCTCTCATGTATTTTGTGGCACCTTGATTGGGTGCATAGACATTTATGATTGTTATTTCTTCTTGTTGAATTGCCCCTTTTATTAGTATGTAGTGGCCTTCTTTGTCTCTCAAAACATCCCTGCATTTGAAGTCTATTTTATCTGAGATTAATATTGCTACATCTGCTTTCTTTTGGCTGTCGCTTGCATGAAATATTTTTTTCCATCCTTTCACTTTCAGTTTCTTTGTGTCCCTGTGTCTAAGATGAGTCTCTTGTATGCAACATATTGATGTTTCATTTTTTTTGATCCATTCTGCGAATCTATATCTTTTAATTGGGGAGTTTAATCCATTTACATTCAACGTTATAACCGTGAAGCCATTTCTTTAATCAGCCATCTTATCCTTTGGTTTATGTTTGTCATATATATTTTTCCCCTCTCTCTATTAATATCCTTTATTGTACCCATACCGAATCTCTTTAGTACTGAACCTTTCTCCAAGTCTCTCTGTCCTTTCTTTGTTTCTCTGTCTGTAGGGCTCCCTTCAGTATCTCCAGTAGGGCAGGTCTCTTGTTAGAAAATTCTCTCAGCATTTGTTTGTCTGTGAAAAATTTAAGCTCTCCCTCAAATTTGAAGGAGAGCTTTGCTGGATAAAGAATTCTTGGTTGGAAATTTTTCTCACTCAGAATTTTAAATATATCATGCCACTGCCTTCTCGCCTCCATGGTGGCTGCTGAGTAGTCACTACTTAGTCTTATGCTGTTTCCTTTGTATGTGGTGAATTGCTTTTCTCTTGCTGCTTTCAGAACTTGCTCCTTCTCTTCCGTGTGTGATCAGAATATGTCTCGGGGTGGGTTTATTTGGATTTATTCTATTTGGAGTTCACTGAGCATTTATGATTTGTGTATTTATGTTGTTTAGAAGATTTGGGAAGTTTTCCCCAACAATTTCTTTGAATACTCTTCCTAGACCTTTACCCTTTTCTTCCCCTTCTCAAACACCAATGAGTCTTATATTCGGACGTTTCATATTATCTATCATATTCCTGAGGTCCGTTTCGATTTTTTCAATTTTTTTCCCCATTCTTTCTTTTATGCTTTCATTTTCCATTCTGTCATCTTCCAGGTCACTGATTCGTTGTTCAACTTCCTCTAGTCTTGTACTATGAGTGTCCAGAATCTTTTTAATTTGGTCAACAGTTTCTTTAATTTCCATAAGATCATCCATTTTTTTTATTTAGTCTTGCAATGTCTTCTTTATGCTCTTCTAGGGTCTTCTTGATATCCTTTGTATCCCGTACTATGGTCTCATTGTTCATCTTTAGTTCTTTGAGTAGCTTCTCTAGGTGCTGTGTCTCTTCTGGTCTTTTGATTTGGGTGCTTGGGCTTGGGTTATCCATATCATCTGGTTTTTTCATATGCTTTAGAATTTTCTGTTGTTTTTGGCCTCGTGGCATTTGCTGAACTTGATAGGGTTCTTTTAGGATTTGCAGGCCAATTGAAGTCCTTATCTCTAATTTATCAGATCTGCAGCTTTGTGGAATACACTTTCTCTAACTAACCAGCAGGTGGCGTCCACGAGCCACCTGTTCTCCACAAGCCAGTTCTCCCCTGCTTTGACTTTGTGGTGAGTGGGGCAGTGAGTCTTGTGGGGTCCAATTGCTGTACCAAGCTTGCGTGTGTAGTTGGTGTTGCCCGCCCTGTATATGGGGCGTGTTTCTGGGCAGTCAGGGATGGGGGGGTGGCTCTAACAATCAAATCTCCCTGGTGATCCTGGAGTTTTAAAGCTGCTGCAATAGTCTAATCCTTCAGTTCAGTCCTGCCACAGTTTGTCTCTGCCACTGACCCACAAGTCCTTGGTATTGGAGTATGGCTCCTGAGACTTGCAAGTGGGTCCCTCTTCCAGGCTGTGCACCCCCTGGTCCTCTGTTGAGGGATGACTGTGCTATGTCACAGGTGAGTGCCGTCCCCCTAGGGCAGTTCTGGGCTGCTGGGCTGTGTAGGGAGGCTCCCAGTCTGCTGAACTGATGGCTGAATGGGGCTTTGTTAATTCACACTGCTCCACCTTCCCAACTCTGGGACAATCAGCTGAGGTTGCAGGGAAGGCTAATGTCCACGCCCAGTTTTGTGGTGTGTGCCTGTTATTTGAAGCACTTGCATCACACTGGGTTGTCTGGGGCAGCTCTGGGCTATGGGGCTGGCGATGGGCAGGAGTGTTTCCTGTCCACCAGGATGATGGCTGTGAGTGGACACCCCTCTTTTCTTGGGAAGTTGTGGTGTCCAGTGAATTTTCTCAGCCACTGGATTATTGCCTTTTGTCTCAGAGCTCTCTTAGTTCTGCTCTTGTCTTGACCTGCCCAAATTGCAAGTCTTTGAAGCTTTCTGTATTGGGCTTCTTAGAGTAATTGTTTTAGAAAAAGAAAAAAAGGATTAAAAAAAAAGAAAAAGGGGGCCCTCCTCACAGATCTAATGGGTTATTGAAATGCTAAGAGACAAAGGGACTAGGGCCATTAAGGAAACGTCCACAGGGCAGAGAGATCAGCTTTTCTTCAGGATTTGCATATGAGCCTCAGGGCCTGAGCTCTGCCCTTCCCCTTTCTATGTTCACCAGAACTCCAAAAATCCTCCGCTTTTATTTTGGAGTTTTTCTTGCTGTTTTTTTCTATGTCTGTCTCCTCTCTGCTGGGCTGGCTGCTCTCAGATTCTCTGGTGTCTGGTCTCAGTCTATCTATGGTTGGAGTTTGGATCAGTAGAATGAGTTTCCGATAAGAGCTGCCACTGCAGTTCTCCCTTCTCCTTCCCAGAGCTGACAGCCCCTCCTCCCACGGGACTGAGCCTGGCAGGGAGGGGTGCAGGTCCCCTGGCCACAAAAACTTACAGATTTTGCTGATCTCAGCAGTTCCACATTTTCATGAGTGTTGTATGAAGTATGCCCAAAGTCAGATTGCTCTGTGGTGTCCAGTCCATGCAGTTCCTGGCTTTCTACCTACTTTCCTGGAGGAGTAACTAAAACATACAGCTCACCAGTCTGCCATCTTGCCTCGCCTCCCTCAAGTGCTTTCTAACATCATTATCAAGTAAAAAACTAAACTGAATTTGTGAATTTGTGGATCAACCGCCTCATATTACAGACATGGAAATTGAGCTCCAGGGAGATGACAGGTCTTGCTAAGGCCATATGGCTAGTTCTAAATTCATAGACTAAATTTAATCCTGAATATAAAGGCACTTGGAGTTCACAGGGTAACTCATACTCTAACGCGTTCTTGGGGAAATCAGGCCTAAATCGGGGTCAAGAAAAATGAGGCCACCTCAGGCCTCCCCGAGTCTGCACGTTCTTCAGGCCGACCATCTCCTCCAGCGTCATCTGACTTAGACACCTTCCCCGATGCCCAGCCTGAGTGAGCACCTTCTGCCAAGCTCCATCCCATGTATTTATTTTCCTTATTGTTTCTATTTATATATGTATCTGTCTCCTCCGCTACACTGGAGTTCCATGAGGGCAAGGATTAAAAAACATGAACAAATCAATTACTTAAATGGAGTTTTTCTGCAGTTTCTTGTGATGACTCCTAGACATGCTGTCAAGGCTCCCTAAATATTTGGAAACCAGCCAATCCTAAAAGGTACAAGGAGACTGTACAATGTGTGGTCTGTGTACCAGCAGCCTCAGAACCACATGGGGGTTTGTTAGAAATGCAGATTTTCAGCTTGCACCCCAGACCTATTGAATTTGACTTTCATGAGATCTTCCCAAGAGATTCATATGCATTTAAAATTTGAGAAACAACGGTGCAGGCCAAAGAAAAGACAAATTCTGCAATGACTACTATTATTCTTAGGTTCCTTTCAAAAGCAAATGGTCTACATCTTCTTGACCAAAAGGGAGATGTGAAAGGAAATGAAATAAGCTTCAGTGGCAGAGAGATTCCAAAAGGAGCCGAGAGGTCACTCTGGTGGGCACTCTTACGCACAACTTAGACAACCCTTTTTAGGTTCTAAAGAATTGGAGTAGCTAGCAGTAAATACCTGAACTGTCAAACTGCAACCCGGAACCCATGAATCTTGAAGACGATTGTATGAAAACGTAGCTCATGGGGGGTGACAATGTGATTGGTAAAGCCATATGGACCACACTCCCCTTTGTCTAGTTTATGGATGGATGAGTAGAAAAATGGGGGAAGGAAAACAAACAAATAAACAAAGGCACCCAGTGTTCTTTTTTACCTTAATTGCTCTTTTTCACTTTAATTGTTATTCTTGTTATTTTTGTGTGTGTGGTAATGAAGGTGTTGGGGATTGATTTTGGTGATGAATGCACAGCTATATAATGGTACTGTGAACAATTGAATGTACACTTTGTTTTGTATGCCTGCAAGGTGTATGAATATATCTCAATAAAATGAATTTAAAAAAAAAAAAAAGCAAATGCTCTAGAATCTTGTGTTTATTTAAATCCCTGTGAAATAGTTCAGACAATTGAAAACATGGACTTTGGTGCCTTATAGACCTGGTTTCAATTTTCAGGGCTCTTATTTAACCTGCTTCTGTATCTTTGAAATGGGGTTAATAGTTACACCATATGTTCTATTGCTGATTAAATAAGATAGTGTATTTATGTATCACTCAACAAATGCCTGTTCCCTTCCCCTCCTTTCCAGTCCTGGTCTTATCTTTGGCTTGGATTATACAAAATGGTTTGTGATTACCCAGCAGCAGTGTGAAAGAATGTAGACTCTAAGAGCCTAGCCCATGCAGTCCACCCTAGACTGCAATGGGCTTGGGAACCTGACATGAGACCAGCAGACAGGTTCTTCTAGCCCAGAGTTCTCTGTGTCCCACCCATGCTCAGGATCCCCATACTGCATCTCATCTTGCTTCCATCCACCAAAGCTGTAGAGACCCTTGAAGCTTTGCTCCTCTACTGATGTTTCCATCACTGAGATGTCATGTAATGGAAAGAACAGTTTTTTGGAGTCAGAAAAATAATTGATTTTTGGCTCCATCAATTTATTGCTCTCCCTGAACCTCAGTTTCCTCATCTATTGAAACAATAATCCCTCCTCTCATGACATTCCTGTAGATGACAAATTTAGCATACCTGACACATAATCAGTGCTCCAGAAATGGTAGTTGTGATGGGTTTCAGGTAGCTCTGCTGGAATGTTCCAGCAGATTGGTTGTCAAAGAACGGGATTAAATGAAATAGGGTGTCTCCCAACAGTTTTTTTCTGCTGGATTAGACATGGGTTCAGAGTTAATGAAATGGCCAAGCTCAGAATGGCCCCTTGTTTAGTAATACATACAAGACACACTAGACTTCATAGCACATCACTTATGTAGGTTTTCCTGGTATTTTCAAATCTGAGAGCGACTAGCCTGATGTGTTGCAGCAGCCATGGACCACCAGTAAAACAGGCATTTCTGAAAGACTTCTGAGTGGAGTTTTATGTTTTGAAGTCCGACTGCTAAGCCAGTGTATAAAGAGGTCTTTTTACCCTTCCATTTGATGACTGTTGGTATTGGTAGGGTCAGTTTTCTCTTATGTAGGTAGACTTTTCTTTTCTTCTAAAGGTTTGAATATTATATCTTGATTTTAATATTCATGGGAAGAGGAAGCAAGTTTCTCAGTTTTACCTTAAGTATTAAATAATTTGGGGCATGGGGAGATTCAAGGCTGAAATATTAATGGACTAGCTAACGCAGACCCATAAATAATGAAGTCGGGAGAAGGTAAAAGAATTCCTGCATTGCTGTTTTGATTTATCTTTTTCTTTCTAGACTTGAGAAACTGAAAAAATAAATAAATAAAAAGGCCCACATTTATATCCACATGTAATATTCATCCACCCTAATACACATATTACATAATAAAAATAAAGCATTTCAATAAGTTAGTATTTCTTAAAAGTTGCTACAACCGTTTAAGCAGGTAGAAAATGGTCATGTTCGTTTTCTCTTGATAAGGCAAGTAAGTGGGATTGGTGGTGAGTCACATGATAGCATGCATTGCCTTAGGGTTTAAAAACGCCCACTGATTGGACCATCTCAGTAATGCATGCACATTGATGATGTAGATTCGGAATCCCAGCTTTTTTAACACCTTCTGCCGTACTTTGTCACACAATATGCTATATAATATCAATGAACTAAAAAAGTCATATAAGCATATGCATCCATTTTAGGAATTGCCCTGTATACATATATCTACTCCTTATTCAAAACTAAACGGACAAAACAACAGGTCTGCATTCTGGAAAAATATCATTACCATGAAACACAAAGAAGGGGCCAAGGAGCTCTTCCAGATTACAGACTAGAGACAAGTAAATGCAAAATGCAATCTGGATTGTGTCCTGGCATCAGTGTGGGGTTACTGCTATGATGTTATTGGGACAATTGGCAAAAATTTGAATGTAGACTGGTAACATTATAACATTGTTAAATTTCCTAAATTTGATCATTGTCCTTATTCTTAGGAAACACAGGCTAAAATATTCAGGTTTAAAGGAGCACAGAATCTACAATTCACTCTCAAATGCTTCTGAAGAAAAATATTAGAGAGATGAAGCATATGTGGCAAAATGTCAATACTTGGTGAATCTGGACAAAAGGTGCACATTTTTGTATTCCTCTTGCAACTCTTAAGTTAAAAAACTTCTGTGTTTTAAAATTAAGTTAAAACTAAAATTGTTTACATCAAAGTAAAAAGGAAAAACCAGTTTTGCATTGTCTGTGTACATTTTTGCTCTAGTTAACTGTAAATTATATGAAAGTAGAGTATGCTTGGTTCACTATCACATTCAGGGTCTTTCACAAAGTAGATGCTCAGTAAATATTTGTGTAATGTAAAAGGAACGATAAACTAGGGAATGAAATGATTCCAATGCCTCTGCAGTCCTTATTTTCTTGCTTCGGAGCCACTGCAGCACAACTTACCTAGGAATCTTCTGAAGAGTTTTGTTCCAATTTATCCTTATCAATCATTTCCTGACATCGTCCTGACCTCATTTATCAGATCATCTTGGTACCACACCTTGGGAAATGCTTTCCCAGAAGTGACTGACATTGTTTTGTTCCAGGAGATACTGCCTCTCAAGATTCTCTGACTGTGTTGGAACACCCAATGACCCAAGCCATTAAATACTCAAAATCATAAACCCTACATTCTTGTGGTGTTCCCTATCACCTGCTTTCAGATACCACTGATCATCTCTTGAAATTAAAGACACTAAGAACATTTTTGTCAAATGAGTGAAAACAATGACCATGTTAGCCCTAATGTTAAGTTCTATGGGTCTGAAACCTCTTAGAATGAATATATCAGATAATTGGCATTTCTTAAACTGGACACTAAACACTTAATATTAAAAAAGCAAGAAAAAAATAGCATACCACTGTGAACTACATGAAGACATAAAAGTTTAAGCCGAGTTTAAGCCTCCTTCATGTGGGGAAGCAGCAGCATATAGTGGGAAGACATGGGTGTTTGGAGTCAGCTAGGTTTTAATTCAAATCCAGGCACCTCTTTTAATAACTTATGTGATCCTGGGGAAGTCACATAATTTCTCTGCAGGCTGGTTCCATTAGCTAATAAGAGGGATAATAATACCTTCTTTATATTATAATATTGCTGTGAGGCTCCATCAGTGCCAACTACCATAGAAGTCTTGGCTCAATATATGGTAGCTCTTACTATCTTTACCAAAAGTGTGCAGAAGCTGTGTCAGAGAGGGGATTTTAATTACATTTCTTCCACTAACACAGAGCTCCCTAAAGGCCTGGTGGACCACAAATGAAGTCTTAACTCAAAGACAGTAGAGTCTTTTAAAGGAACAGAATTAAAGTAGAGTCTGTCCTTTCATTATGGGGCACAAAGAAGCTGTTTGTCAACTCACTAAATATGTGCTCTGTAAATCAATTCAATACATTTGGAGAGAAAACTTTCAGGCAGCATGCTGAGTCAGGTCCAAGGAGCTTAAAACTTGGAGATTTTACTTGTGCCACGTAATCCAGGAAATGATTCAGGAAAAACATTCAGGAATCAATAACTACCCCCCTCCCCAAGTTAGACTCAGATGTCTGAATATGATTATAAATTACCTAGGTCTACTTAGAATCAATTTTCAGAAAGTCCATGGGCATGACAAGATTTGGAGCATCCAGGAGAGGGTGTTGTCTAGACTGTGTGTGTTATCGGATGGATGTTAAAGGAAAGGCTAGAAATACAATAATCTTCCGAGATAGGTTCAAATTCTCGTTTGTTTCTTATTGGGGATGGGGGTTAGAATCGCAGGTTGGATGGTTTTGGGTTCAAATAAGTAGACTTGGGTTTCACTTCTGGCTCTACCATATATCAGTCATGGGAACTTGGGAAAGTTACATAATTTCACTGATTTACTCAGCTCCCCCATCTATAAACAGTAATACACATTTTGCAGTTTTGATGCAAGGATTCAATTAATTAATGCCTGCAAAGGGATCTTTTACATAACAGTTTTTAAATAAATGTTAGTTCCCCATGACACTGAATGCTATGGGGACTAAGTGAGAGAACCCTGTCCTTCTTCCCAATTGAAAGCCAAGATGGTGTTGGCTTTTTTAAGCTGATGCTTTTATGCTTATAGAAGTGTGGCCCATTTATAAGCTTACTTTACCCTAAGGAATGGATACAAAGCAATGAACATCCTTAACAATTGGGTCTTCCCAATTGGCTACTGCTTCATGAGCTGGGGCTGGCAATAAGCTGTTGCTCCCCAGTGTGAGTTCTGGAAATCGATGCTGTTGTCTCTGCAGGCCTCCACCTCGAATGGGCTCTGTGCTGAACTTGGGCATTAGCTAACGTCTGAACTCCAGACTTAAGTGAGATTGGCTTCAGAGTGTCAGCCACCTGTCCTTGGGAAAATGTCATTTTCTCCTACTGGCTTGGAGTGTCAGTCTCTGGCTTTAATAAAGTCAGTGGACATGGAACTACATACCTCCTCCAATTTATATCCATGGTCTCAAAGTAACTAGTACCTTCCTTTAATTCTCAGAAATGACCAAGTTTGGGTGTTAAATTGTAAACTGTATGGCCAACTAGCTATCCCCAGAAAAATGCAAATGAAAGCAAGGTGGTGGGCATGAGTCTGATGTCAAAAAATATCAGAAAAATAAAGGGTTTCAGGGAATTAAAAATTGATTCTCCACTTAGAGGAATGGATGCCACCAACAGATTTTGACTTGGCTCAAGTAGCTGGTAAAAATGAATTAAAAATTTGTTTCAACACATCTATTAACAATGACAGTCTGTAGGGAAGGGAAATTTGTGTGTCCATGTGTGTGTGTGCGTGCACATGTGTGTGTGTGTACACGTGCGAGAAGAAGGCAGTGGTATGCTAGTAAATGTTAATAACTGGCTCTCTGGAGTCAACAATGCTTTAATTTGTGGTATTTGCCTATTTCCATGGTGTAAATACTCCCACCTTGGCCAGTTTCAAGCCACATGAGTTATCTCTGTACATGGAGCTGGGAAGAGATGCACACAATAACTTCTTGTGAGCTGGGAGAAGCTGGCTTCAACATACCACCAGAGCAGGGGGACTTCCCTATGTACTCTGTATACTTTTGCAATGTTTTAACTTTTACAGTATTCATATATTATATATTATGTTTGTAATAACAAATACTATACATATGCTATATCAACTTATATATATCTGTATGAGGATGAGTCCTTACTGTCACTTTTCTAATTGTGTAAAAATATGAAAATTCCACTTGAGCACATAATACATTGAGGGGTTTCATGAATCAGATTGTCACAGGGTTCCACTTGTCCACTGGCCAAAGGGACGGGGCTTTCCTATTCATACCCATGATTTACCTTGCTTGCCCTCATCTGGTACATAAAACACCTGGCTTCAGTGTTGAGACGGAAACTATCTGGAAAATTTGGAAACACTATGAGGGAAAGAGGTTCAAGTGTGATCTAATCTTGGGCAAGGACAAAAACAAGCTGAAATTCAAATGATGAGTAAAATAAAACAGGAGAACAGGAAGTGTGAAGTTGCTATTTATCGATTTTGCTCTCTATACTGAAGTGTGTCTCAGCAGCTTCCTACAAGAGTGGGAGGGGAATGGGGAAGAAACAGTCTGTACTTTCATTTATTGAATTCAACTTTCGCTGGTCACATTGCAACTCAATACAAACAGCCCAGCAGAGGGTAGGGTATTAACTCTTGTTCTCATCAATGTAAACACAACATTAACACCGAAGATTAAAGAAAATGGGTAAAAAGTCCAGTGTCTCTTCAATCTGTGTATCAATGAAGGTGCTTGCCTCCCCTTGGACAGGTCCCAAAGGGAGATTGAGGTGGTGGCCCCTTCCCATCCCACAGTGAAGCAGGAATGAACACAGAGAAACCCAAACAGTTCTCCCCCTACGTCTCCAAAGGGCCATGTGAATCTTCAGCATCAGGCTCACATGAATTATTAAAGTTCTTCTGAAGGCCTGAGAGGTTCGTACCGTTCCGCTGCACTGAAATAGTTCCTTCAACCTCATTAACCAGTTGTTGCTAACAGGAAATGTGACCAGGGTAAAGCAGCCAGCCCTAATATTTCCGTAGGCCCCACTGGAGCCCCTGGATTCTGGAGAGTAGGGAATTCAAAGTCACGGGAGTCTTGGGGATAATCCTGACGGAAGCTGCCCGTGTTTAAACATTGGCCGAAGACTCTTGCCCCCTTGCTGGGCGACTGCTGATAGAGGGACGGTGAAGCAGCCAACTTTCCTTCAGAGCCTTCAACGATCAGCTTTTCTATTTTGGATTTCCAGGCTGAAAACAAACAAATAAACAAAATTCCCCAAACAAAACAAATCAGAACAAGAGTGACCTTGTGGATAAAGGACCAACAAACACTGCCTCCAGGTCCCTCGAGGTATGATGTCCCCAAATAGTTGATTTGGGTCATTGGTTTGACACCCCCTTGGGTACCCACCTAGATTGCAGGGCAAAGAAAGCTGCTTCTTCGTTGTTTGTTTTTTTGCTTTTATTTCCTGGGATGGTTAACGCCCAGCACCCTGGCTTCCCTTTCTCCCCGGCTATGATGGGAAGCAGAATTATTAAAAAGCAACAAGAATATCCTAAAGACCTGCCTTGGTTTTGTGGCTTTTACCCTCTCTCCCCTTGCTGGGTCCATTATAGAAGAGCCTGTATAGGTGGGCTGTGTTTCTACATTCTGGAAATGCTGGGTCCTGGGGCAGAGAGGGGCTGGCTGGAATCTTGTCCCAGATCTCTGAGGTGGGGGCAGTTCTTTTGGGCCAAAGAGACAAATAAAAACAAACGAAAAACGCATTGCTCAGTGCTGAGTTTGAAGGCTGGGCCCCCATCAGCGAGTGGCTCTTCCCCTGCTGTAAGTCTTTCTCTGGGTGTGGGCTTCTTGGTGCTAGCTGTTGTTTTCAGCCGTGAGATATTTCAGGGCAGCGAAGCCATAGCGGCGAGACATGTCCTGCTGGAACTCTTCCTTCAGGGTTTTGAGACAGATACGGTATTGCTTGTTGGAACGGAACTTAGTGATGTCGAAGCTGGGGGCGTGAGGCATGTGGATCATGTAGGCATTGGGCAGCACGATGAATTCGTACTCCTGGAAGAAGACAAGAGCAGTGTGAGCATTTTCAAGAGCCCTCATTGCTGTATGGTGAATGCCAAATGAATGAGCAAGTGACTAAGTGAATGGACGCACTGGTGAATGCCACTAAGAAGCAGGCAGCACCATGGAATAAGCCATCTTTGGAATGATACGGTGCAGAGCTGTTGCGGTGTGACCTTGGACAAATTACTTAGCTTCTCTGAGCCTTTGTTTTCTCATCTTTAAAGTTAAAATAACAATATCAACCTTGATGGAAGACTGTAAGGATGAAACCAATAATGTATGACGAGTGTTGAGCAGAGCTCATTGCCTGTAAAAGGCTCTTGCTAAATGTAAGCCCATGCCCACATGGTCATGCTGGGATGATGCAAGCCTGGAAGAGTCTCTTGCTCAATTAACTGACGTCTGTTTATGTGACTTCTCATAGGACTTGATGAGATGCGACAGCCTTAACAGATGAGTACAAAAAAGGTGACAAAAAAAGAATGAAGAAAATAAAAACATGTTCCACTGCACTGAAGCTCATCAAGAACAAAACACTCCCTTAACATTTTATTATAAGTCACATCATCATTTGGTACTCTAAACTTAGCAGAATATAGCTAAAACTGAGATAAAAATAAAGAGCCTCTGAAGAGCCAAAATAGGTGACCCAAATTTAGGAGGTGTAACTCAAAGAAGAACCCTGCACACCTTCACTCAGAACTATCCACTCTGATTTGTGACATAATATCTAGCTTCCCAGCCCAGAGGAAATCAGAAGAAAATGAGAAAGGGAAAATCAGGAAGGAGAATGGTAGCTTTAGGTAAAAGAATACTGAGAGTAGCAAGAAATGACAGTTGATGGTGAGGAATGAATGAGAAAAATCATGAAAAGAAAACACGAGAACTCACAGAACTTAGCTGTCTGGGGACATTTCATATAGGGACAAAATGCCCTACAAAACCCACTAGCCCCTACAGGTGTGGCATCTAGGTGCATGTTCACTGTTTCCTTAAATCACCAGAAAGGGTAAAATCATGTTTGGCATTTCCTATTGGCAAAGAAAGGAAAATATGCAACAAATTCTCAAGAGTTCTGTCAAATTGTCTAAAACAAACAAAGCCCAGGTTTCAGGGCTGGAAAAATTAATTTTATTTGAACCAGTTCACCTCATGACACTGCTAGATATGTGAATACCATGACATTTCTTTTCTTTCAAGCAGAAGCTAAGGCAGATGAAACATTTCTGCCTGAGAGTAGCATGAAATACCCAGGTGTTAGTAAAAATGTGGATATGAGAGGGCATGCTTTCTGTTGTTAAATATGGACATTATTTTACAACCTCCTCTCTACATCGGTGGTTCTCAGATCAACCCTAAGAACTCATTACAACTGCTTGGGATTGCTCTTAAAATTACTGATGCCCAGTCCACCCCCCTTCCCTATACCAAATGAATCAAAATCTGGAATTCTGCAGAAGTTCTCCAGGGGGATCTCATGGGCAGCCTGCACTGAGCACCCCATCTTAGCTTTTCCCAAATGTGGGTGCTCTTGTTGCGAAATATTTACAGTTTGTTCCCTGAGGAGGTGCCTTGGATATTAACATACAAAGAGATGAGGGTGGGATTGTGAACACAGGCAGCCTTCTCTGAACTTAACCAGAGTAGCTTTGCTTTTGCTTGTTTAACCACAGTGCATCCAGCCTGCCACCTGCTTTCATTAATAAAGTTTTATTGGAAACAGCCATGTCCATTTGTTTATGTATTGTCCATGGCTAATTTCACACCACAACGGTAGAGTTGAGCGGTTGTGACAGAGACCTTTAGGACCACAAAGCCTTAAATATTTATTATTTGGACCTTTACAGAAAAAGTTTGCCAACCCCTGGTTTAATCCATTAGAATTCTGCATAAGATTCTTTTGAAGAAGGTTCTCATTAAATATTAATTGAATGGATGAAAGAGTTTTATGACTAAATACAGCCTGAAATCATTCTTTCAGCTATAGAGTGGAATGATAGTTGGGTCTTGGCTGCATGCTTTGTGTCATCTAAATGGAACTTGTCACTTGTATGACTTCAAGGCCAAATGATGGGTGGTGGTCGTTTGCTTGTCTTCACCACTGGGCTCGTTGGGAATGAGGAATGAGAGAGTGAAATGGTTTGTCACAGGACATTCACTCTTGGCTGTGTCCTGGCCGGGAACCCAACTCTCACCCAGGGATAGAGGAGCGAGCAATGGTGTGGGAATCAATAGCCCGAGGATTAGCACTGCCACGTTCTCGTTCTAGGTCACTGGCACGTCTTGTCCTCTTAGGGCTCTGCTTTTTGGTCTCCCTAAGCTCTGGGCTCCCCTCCCTCCCTCAGCACCCAGAGGACATTCCATTCTTCTCACCTGTGCATCCAGTTCCATGATATGAGCCACCTTGTTCCAGCCAAAGCCCACAAACCTCCGGTCGTACTCGGGGCAGTCCCGTCTCACGACAACATAGGGCTCGAAATCGGCCTCCCACTCCACCCGGTAAGGCGTGGTGGCTGTCCGCCACTTGGCGAAATTTGTGGGTGCGTGCCCTTTCGTCCAGACGTGGTACCTAGAATATACGGAGAAGTGCCAATGGGTGGGGGAAGGAAGCAAGTCTGCCAAACGCTGCTGACTGGAGGAAGAACCAGTACTTTATTTACATCCTTCACCAACGAGGAGGCCTTCATTATGAAAGGGTAAGGGAATTCCTGAGATGCTTTGTCATTTATTTGGAACTAAATGCATTTTGACCTGTATTATAGTTATTCCTACCAGAGCTGATTGTGGTAGGCAGAATTCTAAGATGACCCCCAATGACTCTTGCCCTTGTATAACTTCCCCCTGAGGGAAGGCAGAACCTGAATGATGAGATACTGCTCTTGAGATTAAGTTATATTAAATGGCAACAGAGATTTCTGTAGATATAATTAAGGTTACTAATCAGTTGACTTTGGATTAATTAAAAGAGATTTTATCTGGGTAGGCCTGATCTAATAAAATAATATAAGCCCTATAAATCTGTTTCTGGAAGAAGGCAAATAGCCATATTGTGAGCTGCCTATGGGGGCCAAGTGGCAAAAAACCGTGTGGCCTCTAGGAGCTGAGAGTGGTGCTGGCCAACTGGCAATAGGAAAACAGGGAGCACAGTCCCACATCCACAAAGAAAGGAATTCTGATACACCAGTGGGCCCGGGAGAGGTCCGTGAGCTCCAGATGGGAATGGCAGCCCACCTCTCAGCCTGATGAGACCCTGAGCAGAGAATCCAGCCATGTCCTGCCTGAACCTCTGATCCACAGAAACAGAGAGAGAATAAATTCGTATTATTTTAAGCTGCTAAATTTGTGGTAATCTGTTATACAGTCATAGGAAACGAATACAACCATCTAACAACAATGATACTAAGCTAATCTTAAGCACTTACTATACCGGGCACTGTTTTAAATGCTATAGATAGTGCTTTCAATTCTTATACCTCACCCAACATCAAGTTATAAGGAGTAAGTGGTGGAGCTGGGATGCAAACCCAGGCAGTGTGGCTCAAGGGCCAGGACCCTCAACCACTATGCTAGGCTACCTCTCTCCTATGTCTCTGACCCCACACTCTCTGGTCTACAGAACAAGTACTCAATAGTGATACACTAAAGTGTATGACAGAATGAATGAGTACTCTAATGTCCTTAGAGTTGCCCGAGACAGAGGCCAGTGAGGGGGTAGGAACATCCTTCTGGAAGCTACCATGAGATAGCGGGGAGCTGGGAGTCTAGTGAAGCAGTGGACAGCGCCCAGGAGAAAGGGGCCAGGAGAAAAGAATACCTAGTACTAGAAAGAAAAGTTGATTAAACGAAAGCAAGACAGGAAGGATGCGAACCCAACAGCTCAACTGTAGGGAGAAAGGAACTCCTAGTCCTGATTTCTCTCTATCTCAGAGAAGGTTCTTGATAGCAAGTGAGGGGGGTCAAGTATCTAGTGAAGCTCTTCTGGTAGGGAAGTGGCTGCTTCCTTTTTTTGCTCTTTTACCACTGAGGCAGGACTTCCCCACCCTCAGGGAACCTTTCTGTGGTTGAATGGGCACTGCAATAGGTGGACTTTCATCAGGTTGTGTTTGTTGGATAAGATGTCCAGGCTGGGTGAAGGCAGGGACTTGAACCTCCAGCTCCATCAATGCAGCAACTTCCACCAAAACCAAGGTCACATAAATGAAAGAAAAATGGAAGGTTGAAAAAGTAAATGCTGCTTTAATGCAGTGTGAAAAGGAGGGACGGTGTGAGGATGTCAATCTTGGGCCTAATCCAAAAATTAGAACAGGAAGGAGGTGATTTTCCGTTTTTTAACTTGCTGAACAGGCAGTCTTGACATGTGAAGCCTCTGAAAGAACTGGCACAGCACAGCTGTGAATGAGTGTTAGGTTAAAGTGGAACCATCAGAACAGGGTTCAAGGCCTACCTCTATCACTAATGAGCTGTGAGACCTTGAACAACAAAGCACATAAACTAACTTTTAGTTTCCTCTTGTGTAAACAGGGGAAACAGGAACTATTGTGTTGTATTGCTGAGGAGTGGAAATGAGAAAGTATTTGTAAAGGCACAATGCTGGCATACAGGAGGCATTCAAGAAATGCCTTAACAGACAGCTTTACAGTAGATTAAAAAAACAATGGTTCTGGGCTTCCAATCGACCAAGATGGCAGTGTAAGATGCTCCAGGGTTCCATGCTCCCAGAGCATCTTTGAACTACTATCAGATACTGGAAGAACCATCTTCCTCAAAACTCTGGAAAACAATTAGGGACTACAGAAACTAAGACAGTGCTGAAACAAGAAAAAGCAGCTTTAAAACCAGTAGAAGAAGCTCATGGTGCCCTAGCTAGCTCCTTCCCCACCCTCCCCAGCACAATGGGGGAGTTGGTCTGTGTACCCATTATGTGTCCTTGGACTTATGGTATACGAGCAGAGTAACCTCTACATGCATACTGGGGTGCCTGTATGTCAGTGCCAATCTATGGGGTAGCAGCCTGAAAGACTGAACCAGGACACTCAACTCTGCCTCATCCTCCCAAAACTTGCCCTGCAGGCAGAAACAGATTGTAGACAGCTAAAGCAGTGAAAGAAACCATTAAGTCAAAGCAGCCTGGGACAAAGAATTACCTGCTTTAAGACCTATGAAAGAGCACCTCGGAGAAGGGACATTTGGATTCCTATAGAGGGGGGATTTTCTAGGGCCATGAGTGAACACATACCCAGGACAAGATGCAGGCTCAGAAAAGACAGAGAGGAACCTGTACTTCAGTTTTACCTCAGGCTGATCTTCTTGATAGAAGGGCTAAACTTGGAAGGAGAGCACCAGCCAATATGGAACCAATTTGCAAAGACTCAGAAAGATGTTTTTTTGTGTTGGTTTGTTTTAGCTCCTGGCACTCAAGGAAATTTGTCATATCACTAGCTGGATACAAGTTTAAGGAATAGAAAGCTCAGGGACTAAATCCCAGTGTTAACACTTTAGAATATTGAAATTTACAGTGTGAAACAACAAAAATGCAAGACAAAGAACCAGGAAATGACAGCCCATCCAAGAGAATAAGATAAAAATTCAGCCACCATCAATGAAGAAGATCAAATTCTGGACATACTGGACAAAGACTTTTAAAAAAAATGATCCTCAATATGTTCAAGGAGATAAAAGGAAACCACAGAGAAGGATATCAGGAAGGCAATGCATAAACAATATGAGAATCTCAATAAAGAGATAGAAATTTTTAAGAAGGAATGAAACAGAAATACTGGAGTTGAAGACCACATTAATGAATGAAAAATTCCCAAGAAAGTTTGTATGGCAGACTGGAGCAACAGAAAGAAAAAAGAATGAAAAAAGTGAAAAGAGCCTAAGAAACTGTGGGACACCATCAAGCATACCAATATACGCATTATGGAAGTCCCAGAAAGAGAAGAAAAAGAAAAAGGGACAGAATGAATATTCAAAGAAATAAAGGCAGAAAACTTCCAAAATTTAATGAAAGGCATGGGTATTAATTCAAGGATCTCAAAGAACATGAAACAGGATCAACTTGAGAACCATGCCTGGAGACACAGCAAACTGTCAAATGCCAAGGAGGAAGACAGAGTTCTGAAAGTTGCAAGAGAAAATCAATGTGTTGTGTATACAAGGGAGCTCTAATAAGATTAAGTGCCACTTTCTCATCAGAAACCATGGTGGCAAGAAGGCAATATTTAAAGTTCTCAAAGAAAACAACTGCTAACCAAGAATTTTATATCTGTGAGATTGCCTTTCAAAAATGAGGGAGAGATTAAGACATCTCCCGGTAAACAAAACTGAAGGAGTTTATCACCACTAGAACTGCCCTACAAGTAAGGCTAAAGGGAGCTGCTCTGACTGCAAGGAAAGGACACTGGCCAGTGGATCAAAGCAGCGTAAAGAAATAAAGATTTCCAGTAAAGGTAACCCATACGGGTAATTATAAATGCCAGTACTAATATATTTTTTTGGTACATAACTCTAGTTTTTCCTTCTCTCAGGTTCTAAAAATGCGAATGTATTAAAAATAATGACAAATCTATGGTTTTGGATATACAATGTATAAAGATAAAATCTGTAACAAGTACAACAAAAAGGTGGGGTATGGTGGGGTTTAGGAACAGTGTCCATACATGCGATTGAAGTTAAATTGATACCAAATCAAATGGGATTGTTATAGATTTAGGATTTTAAATTTAAGCCCCATGTTATCCAGAAAGAAAATATCTGAAAAATATATACGGAAGAAAATGAGAAGGACTCAAAATCGTATACTACAACAAATCAAATCATACGAAAGTAGGAATTAATGGAAGAATTGAGGGACAAAATAGGCATAAGACTTGCAAAGATCAAATAGCAAAATGGCAGAAGAAAGTTCTGGATTATCAGTAGTTACTTTAAATGCAAATGGATTAAACTCTCCAATCAAAGGCAGAAATTAGCAGAATGGATAAAAAAAGCATGACCTAACTATATGCTGTTTAAAAGTGACTCACCTTAAATTCAAAGACACAAGCAGGCTGAAAGAGAAAGGATGTAAAAAGTATATACCATACAAATAGTAAATGGCAGAGAGCCAGGGTAACTATATTATTATCAGATAAAATAGACTTTAAGTCAAAAACTACTATGAGGGAAAAAGAAGGACACTATATACTGATAAAGGGGTCAATTCAACAAGAAGACATAACAAAAATATATATGCACCTGTGGCAGAGCCCCAAAATATATGAAACAAATATTACATATTTGAAGGGAGAAATGGATGGTTCTATTTAGTAGTAGGAGACTTCAATCCACCACTTTCAATAATGGATAGAACATCTAGACAGATAAATAAGGAAAGAGAAGATTTGAATGGTACTATAAACCATTAGACTTAACAGACCTGTAGAACACTACAACTAAAAGCAAAGGAATATACATTCTTCTCTAGCGTACATGGGTCATTCTCTGGGATAGACCATCTGTTAGGTTCCAAAACAAGTATCAATAAATTTAAAAATATTTCAATCATATAATGTATCTTATCTGAACACAATGGAATGAAATTAGAAACTGAGGGAGAACTGGAAAATTCACAAATATGTAGAAATTATCTTGAGATGAATGAAAACAAAAACATAACATAAAAATACTAATGGGATGTCATAAAGGCTGTGGTGAGAGGAAAATTTATAGCTCTAAATGCTAACATGAAAAAAGAAGAAAGATTTCAAACCAGAGACCTAACTTCACAACTGGAGGATCTAGAAAAAGAAGAGCAAACTAAATCCAAATTAAGCAGAAGGAAGGGATTAACAAAGATCAGAGGGAGATAAATGAAATAGAGAATAAAAAAAGAATAGAATCAATGAAACCAGAAGTGGGGTCTTTGAAAAGACCAATAAAATTGACAAACCTTTAGCTACTGTGACCAAAAAAAAAAAAAGGGATGCAAATAACTAAAATCACAAATGAAAGGGGGGTGGGCATTACTATGACCCCAGAGAAATAAGGATTTTAATAGGTACTATGAACAATTGTTCACCATTAGAAAAACTAGATGAAATGGACCAATTCCTAGAAACACACAAACTACCTTTAGTGACTCAAGAAACAGAAGATCTCAACAGACCAATAACTTGTAAAGAGATTGAAACAGTAATCTACAACCTCCCAACAAAGAAAAGTCCAGAACTGGATGACTTCATGGGAATTTTGCCAAAAATTCCAAGTAGAATTAACACCAATCCAGTTCAAATTCTTCCAGAGGCGAACACTCCCTAACTCATTCTATGAGACCAGCATCACCTTAATACCAAAACCGGACAAATATATAACAGAAAAAGAAAATTGCAGACAATATCCCTCATGAATACAGATGCAAAAATCCTCAACAAACTACTAGCAAATAAAATCCAACAGCACATTAAAATATGTATACACCATGATAAAGTGGGATTTATCGTATGTATGCAAGGGTGGTTCAACATCAGAAAACCAATTAATGTAATACACCCCCCATTAACAAAAAAAAAAAAAAAAAAAAAAAAAGAAAAAAAAACCACTTGATCATCTCAATCGATGCAGAAACAGCATTTGGCAATCTCCAGTACTCTTTTTTTGATAAAAACATTAAGAAAACTAGGAATAGAAGGAAACTTCCTTAACATAATATAGAGTATATATGAAAAACCCACAATTAACATCAGACTCAATGGTGAAAGGCTGAAAGCTTTCCCTCTAAGATCAGGACAATGATGCCCACTGTCAACACTGTTATTTAGCAATGTATTGAAAGTTCTAGCCAGAGCAATTAGGCAAGGAAAAGAAATAAAAGGTATCTAATTTGGAAAGAAGGAAACTTTCCCTATTTGCAGAAGAAAAAATAGATAAAATGGACTGTCAAAATTAAAAAAAACTTTTGTGCCTCAAAGGACTTCATCACGAGGTTAAAAGACAACCTACAGAATGTGAGGAAATATTTGGAAACTACATATCCAAGGATACTATAATATCCAGAATGTATAAAGAAATCCTATAACCCAACAACAAAACACAAATAAGCAAATTAAAAAACACCAAGAGACTTGAAATGACATTTCTTCAAAGAAGACAAATGGCCAATGAGTACATGAAAATGTGCTTGATATCATTAGCCACTAGGGACATGCAAGACAGAACCACAATGAGATGCCATTTCACAACCACTAAAATGGCTGCTATCAAAAAATGGAAAAAAACAAGTTTTGGAGAAGAGGTGGAGAAACAGGGACACTGGTTCATTGGTTGTGGTAATATAAAATGGTGCAGCTGCTATGGAAAATAGTTTGGTGGTTCCTCAGAAAGTTAAATACAGAATTACCATATGACCCAGCAATCCTACTTCTAGGTACTACCCCAAAGAATTTAAAGTAGGGGCTTCAACATACATTTGAACTCTGATTTTCTTAGAGGCATTATTCACTAAAACCAAAAGATGGAAGCAACCCAAGTGTCCATCAACAGATGAATGAATTAACAAAATGTGGTATATACATACAACGGAATACTATTCAGCTGTAAAGAGGAACAAAGTTCTGATACACGCGACAGCATGAATGAACCTGGAAGACATCATGTTGAGTGAAATAAAAGCCAGATCTAAAAGGACAAATATTATATATCTCACTAATACAAAATAATTAAAATGAGCAAACTCATTGAGTCAGAAACTAGAATACAGTTTACCAGGGGCTGGGGTAGGGCATGAGGAGTTAATGCTTAATTGGTCCAGAGTTTTTATTTGGAAAAGTTTTGTAATCGATGCTAGTGATGGTAGCACAACATTGTAAACGTAATTAACATCACTGAATTATATATTTGAATATGGTTAAAAGGGGAAATCTTAGATTTTATATGTATTACTAGAATAAAAGTTTTTAAAAAACCCATACAAACTGAATGCTAATGTAAACTATGAACTATAGTTATAAGTATAATGATAATAATATTGTTTCTTCAATTGTAAAATGGTATCACACTAAAGCAAAGTGTCAATAGGGAAAGATTTGTGTGAGAGGGGAGTGTACGGGAACTCTGTACTTTCCGTATGGTTTTTCTGTAAACCTGCAACTTCTCTGATTAAACAAACAAACAAATAACAATGGTTCTGGAGCCAGCCTGTCTGGGTTTAAATTCTGTCACTTTACAGGTAAGGATAAGTTATTTAACCACTCTGTACCTTTGTTTCCTCCGCTTGGTAAAATGGAGATAACAAAACCAACTTCATAGAGTCACAACAATTAAGTAAATTAACTCACATGAAGTTCTCAGAGCCTGATACATAATATTTCTTCAATAAATGAGGATATTTTCATTATTTACCTTGTTTGCTTCATAGATATGGTGCCAATTCATGATGGCACCTCTCTCATTGGTCAGTGATAGACTATCTATGGATAGCCAACTTACTTAACCTCTAAGTTTACAATTTCTATTCTTGGTCAATTATAATGTGAAAAGGGAGGAAAAAGAGAGGGGAAGGGTGGAGAGAGCTGGGTCAGTTTTGTGATAGCTGGACCAGTTCTGTTCCTTTGGGTGGGGGGTGGGGGGCGAGTAGGGGGGAGGGGGAGAGCAGCTCCCATCAGCTCATCCCCAAACAGTAATAACAGGCTGATTGTAACATGGTGAAGACACAATTGACCTACTATTAAAACAAGTCACAGCATGGGAATGACTAGAGGAAATTACTGTCAGTTCAGTCCAGTAGATACTGGACTCCAGGGCTTGTTCTCTGTGACCACCAACACCAGGTAGCCTCCCGGGTATACCTCACAGGAGAAGAGATCTGGGGTACTTTGCTTGAGCAGTGGTTCTCAAACCTGAATGTGTATTGGACTTGTCTGGAAGACTTTAAAATTCAGACTGCTGGGTTCTACCCCCAAAATTTCTTATTCAGAAGATCTGGGATGTGGCCAGAGACTGTAGTTCAAACAATTTCCCAGGTGACACAGATGCTACACTCTTGAGAACCACTGCTCATAGGACTTGTAGAAATATGGATGCTTTCTCACCCCAGCTGTGGTGGGGAGTAGGTTTCAGCTGCTCGGAGGCCTAAGAGTTCATCATTTGGAGAGAAAGCGACAAAAGCAATTTCTTGAAGGGAAGAACTATAATTTAGCACTTGGCACAGTGGCTTGCAAGCTGTCAGCTGGGGCAGCAATCACGACCAAAGCCCAGCTCTCATGCCCATTGATGTGGACTCGAAATGAGTTCTCAAATCACCTGGGGATGGAGATGGGAGGAAGGACTCCTTGGAAATGTGCTAGTTGTTTAGCTGTCAGGCCATGGAGTCTATGTTGGAGACTCAGACTAAAGTTTGGTCTCAAAGCTTCAATTTTCAGGAGCATGTCTTCACACTGTCTGAAAACTCTGACTGATAAGGGAATTCAGGACGTGACCAGTAGCTCGATGTCATTTTGGGTATGGGCACAGGCCCTGCAGTTCCACAGACCTGGGCTGAATCCAGGCTCTGCCACTCCCTGGCTGTGTGTGCTTGGGCAAGTTATTCAACCTCTCAGAGCCTGTTTCTTTATCTGTAGAGTGGGGATGACACTATCTGTCTTACAGATTTGTTGTGAGGATTAAAGGAGCTGACTGCAGTGCCTGCCACATGTTAAGAGCTCAATATATGGTGGTAGTTATTATTTCTTTCTGAAAAGTAAGAAGGCATTGTTTATGGGATTACTGACTCTTTTGGGAATCCTGGATAGAGGAAGAAGGTCGAAATTTGAGTCCTTGCTCAACCAATACCCCTCCGATCCTCAGTTTCTTCATCTGTATAAAAAGTGAAAAATAGCCTCTGGATTGTTGAATGAATAACTGACTTTATAGGGTTATTTTAACAACAACATAAAGTTTGAGAAAACATTCTAGAAACTTCATAGTGGTATGAAAATCTAAGTTGTCATTATTATAATCTCAATAAACTTCAGGTTGTTTATGCTTTTCAGCTTAAAGGAAGAGCGAGCCATTCTTACATGGTTAGAAATGGAGGCCTCTTTTTAAAGGGGTGGTAGGCATACTGTTCTGTTATGAGACCCAGTGGGACGCCTCCTTCCCCCAGGTGCATTACCCTGAGTGCCACGTCCTGCCTCAGGAGAAGGAACCCACCCACACCTGGGCAGCCTGTGGACTCTCAGGATACTCGGGACAGGCGGTAGCGCAGCTCCCCTGCAGTGTTCGTGCAGGACTCACTGGGAAGTCAGGAAAATGATTTATTTATTTATTTATTTTGCAACTGCCACTCAGGCAATAGGCGAGCAGGCTGCCCCATCTGCTGTGTGCAGCTTCAGGGTCGCCTGGATAACTTCCGCCATTGAAGATACTTCTGTTCATCCCAGCCCTGAGGACCTCAGAGAACAGACCATTCACACCCCAAAGCAAAGGGAAACAATACCCCACGAACCCAACTTAATGAACCAATGAATGAACAAGCAAATAAAAGAGAGGATTCAGAACCAGGAGTTAACAGCAAGAACCTAAACTGAAGTGCAAAAAGACAAACTGAACCTTGCTACTCAACATACCTAACCTTCTATCTATTGCCCACACACAAAATAAGTCCATGGCATTTGGGGAAGAAAGAGAATACGCCAAGGACATTGTCTGGGGCCAGCAGTGCTTTCTTTGGCCTTGGATGGTCTAATACGGGCAACAAACACCTTTTCTGGGCCATCGGCTCTGGCTTCTTGGTTGCCCAGGAGAGAACAGGTGTTCAGGCAGCCCCAGGGGACAGCAGTGCAGGCCACTTACCTGAATGTGAAGAGCGTTCCCATGTCCAGCATCGACAGCAACTCCGCTTTCGACTTGGGGAAAGACAGCCGGTAGCGCAGCGTCTCAAACGCAGGGACGATCATGGCCTTCTTGGTGTTGGCGAGGTCGAGCTGGATGACAGACTTCCTGGAAAGAGACGGCAGGCAGAGGACAGGTCCTGGTGACGCCAGGAAAAGGCTTTCCCACGTGAGGGCAGGGAGGTAGCTGGCACGGTGAGGTTAAGGAGAGAACACCCCTGTCAGCCTCCCAGTATAAAGACAGGGAAACTGAGGCCCAGGGAGGTAAAGTCGTTTGCCAAATACCACTCAGGAAGCTGAGAAGAGACTTGAGATCTGCTGTCTCTGATTCAGAAAACTGAGTCTTCCTAGAGAGTGAAGGGGCAGGACAGGCAGAGGGGCTGGAGAACCCTGAAAACTGTGTGCCTCTGTCAGAGCCAAGCACAGAAGGAAGCTTTCTAAGGACTCACTGAGGTTGGGGCCCAGCCCGCTGGTTCATGGAGCTCTGCAACCACTCCTACTCACTGCTTGCCACAGAGAGGCAGAGCAATGGCCCTAAAGCTGATGAGAGAATCACCAACATGGGCATTTCCAGGGGCTACCTCTGTCTCCCTAACCCCCTGAATCCTCTGAACCTGAGTCTTTAAATTAGCTGGACCCACCCATGCAGCTAGAACCCAATAAGACAGAGCTCTGGGGTCTCTCTCACACCTACTGGTGGACAGTTCTCCATCATCTCACTCATTCTTGCTTTTGCACTTGGCCTTGTCTCTGCTCCGAGACCCAGTTCCTGCCTGTCTGGGCTTGTCTACCAATCGCATTGCTGGAAAAAGTAAACAGGCTCAAGGAGAGCCATATAGCAAGAAGCTATTAATGAACACAGACTGGATTTGAATCCTGGCTCTGTTGCTTTATGAGTCTTGCCATCCTGAGCAGGAAACATAGCTTCTTGCCATTGCAGGCTCCTCCTCCGTAACGGGGGTAATTAGATCTATGTTCTGGCATTGTGAACACTGAACAAGGTAATGTAAGCATTGCTTAGCACGTGGCACATTTGCAACAAATGGTATTCTTATTCTGCAGGGCTATGAGTGTTCCCCGGCTTGATCTTCCATGATCTCTTTTGGCTGTGACTTTAGTATTCGCTTCTGGCTTCCTGCTCAGACTGTGATTCTTGGGCCTCAGTGCCAGTAAGGGCTGTCTGCTTGTCATCTCCGAAATTGAGGAAGCAGTCCCCTCTTGGTAATGGTATCTAGTGGAAGGCATTGTGAAAATTATTGGAAGAAGTGGTCTTCCTTAGCAACCTAACTGTTTATTGTTGTATTATTACAGACACTTCAGTCAAAACTTTGAGTCTGTGTTGAAGCAGGGTCTGGGGCTGGTCTGCAGAGAGTAGTCATGCTACAAGGAAATGACTGTGGTAGCCCCGGCCAGTGTGGAACAAGGACCAAGCGGGAGTCTAAGAAGGACACTGGCAGGGTTTGGTATCAATGAATGATGAGAAGGAATCTGAACCAGGCCAGAATAAGGACAATTCTCTTAGCCACCCTTGGTTAAGGGATCTCACTGAGTTACAGCAGAGAGGGAGAGGATGGTAGGGAGATGGACTGGAATCCCCTATCATTTGCAGTTTGCTTAAGTTAACTACATGTCAAATGATATGCAGCCCTCAGGCTGATGATTCCGGGGACGTTCATAAAGGAGAACACCAGGATGGAATTTGGGGGAGCTATTCTTAGCCAAGCTGGGGACCAGAGGTTCGAGTCAGTCTGTCCTGGCCTGGATTTCTCTCCTACTTTGTTTCCCAGAATAATGACTTCACAGTTTTCAAACACTCACGATTCCCTCATCCGTGGTCAGGCATCCCGTGTCAGCCAGCATGCCCTTTCCATCAATCCTACACTAGCCATTGGCAGAGACAAGGCTCCTCATCTTTCCCCCAGAAAGGCAAGCACTTTATCAATTGATTCTGGGTGTTGGGATGAGACATACAGGTCTACAGAATACCTTGGACCCAGAGAGCAAAACACCTGGATCCACTGAGCTGGGGGTCCCTGGCACTGGTGGGTGTTGCTACTCATGCATTCAACCACAACTGATCACTGGGTGCCAGGCACTGGGAGATGCAGGGTGGACAGGACAGCCAGTGTCTGCCTGCATGGTCTTACGTTCCTTCCGTGCATGTCTGAGGATGCTGAAAGCCCAAGGACAAGTATCACTAAATTGGGGCCCAAGGCTGCAGCTAATTATTTTAAGAAATGAATGTTATGGAGGTTGAGTGGGAGTCTGGGAGGGCTAAACTATGAAAGAAATGGGCAAAATGTACACATAGTCATCCATACACAATAGAGAGCCCTATAAGCGTGGATGTCTTTATCTATATATATCTCAAATTACTATGACAGTCACAGTTACTATAGTAGCCACTTCTTGGAGCATCTGACTCAAAAATAATTTCCCTCTTATGTACCTAGACAGAGGTGTGGCTCCCCAGAGCTATGCCTGCCTTATGTGAACCCCTGGCCAAGGCAGAATATTCAGGAGTAGACACTTGACCTAAGCTAAGCCAATCAGTTTCTGACACTTAGAAAATGTGAAATTTGAACAGAAATGCAGAGACTGGGAAACCACAGAGCTGACTTGCGTTAATGTCAGGCAGCATTCGAGAGGCCTCTGAACTGCTATGCAAGGACCTGGATCACTGCTCAAGGATTGGTTTTCCAAATCTTACTTTGATTCCATAAGATATACCCCCAAGTTTATTTGGTTTTCTCTGTTTTCTTTTCTTTTTTTTAAAAATCTTAATTAAGCTCTCTAATTTTGGTTTCTGTTGCTTGCAACCAAAGCAACCCTAACCAGTATATTGCAAGGCCCACAGTAAGGAGACCCCATGAGCAGCATACTTTACAAAATGGGCTCCTAGCAAGCCTAATTTCCCTTCGAATAGAGAGCATCAGATCCTGAATTGCTTCAGGCAAATTCCCTTTAATCTTACGGAAACACAAACTGTCCGAAGATGGACTTGACATCAGATTGTGCCATTTCAGACTCAGTTCAGGGAGATTGCTGGATTGATGTGCTGAAAGGGTCTCATTATGAAGTTGTTTCAGCAATGAAGTAGTTTGAGGGTACAGACTCTGAGCACAACTGTTGCTTATTGAGCTGGTTACGCCAGCTTGGGCCCTTCCACACTGTATTCTGTTAGTCCATCCTACCCTGGTTGGGGCTAGATTGAACAATTTGCTGCCACCATTTATTGGGATGGTGAGTCCTGAAGGGGATGGGGTGGGGGGGAGGTTTCAGGTGCAGAATCTTCAGGGTGTAGCTGGCAAGAAGGTGAGGTGAGAAGGCTAGGCTGGGAGCCGAGAGACTCGTGTTCTAGGGCCAGCCCTGTCCAACTGAGTGACTGGGTCACCGCAACAATCTCTGTGAAATTACTAAAATGGATTACTAAAATTGAAGATTTCCGAAGGCAGCTTTGGTGTCTCCTATCCTCTTGGGCAAGTCACTTTAACCTGAATCGAGAGTTTCTGTGTCTATAAAACATTTTGATGAGGAAAAGCTGAAGTGCACATCCAAGTGTTTGGCGTGATGACTGGGAATAATTACCAAGCACTGAATATATACAGTTGCCCCTGCTTCATGTCCAAAACCCCTGCAGAAACATGCACAAACCTGCTACAGTTTTGGACTGAGAATTTCTTAAAAGAAGCTGCATGTATCCACCTAAGCACCTCAGGACACTGCCAGTGTCATGGAGAGCACAGCAAAAACAAGTGCTTAGCAGCCAGGCAGACCTGGGTTCAAATCCTGCCTGCCAGTTTCTCTTAGCAACTTGGACACAGGGCTCAGTGTCTCTGAGACGGTTTCCCACCTGCAAAATAGAGACAATAAAGCTTATCTTTCAGGGATGCTGTGAGGATTAAATGTAATAATCATCCTAGAGCCTAACACAGTGCCTGACTTAGAATTAAGGATGATCAGCCCCCTCCCCCTTTTGCAGCTCAGCTGACTGGCGGGCCCATTTTAAGAGAATGGGTGAGTGCAGGGGAGGATTCAGAACTAGCAAATGCTTAAAACAAAGACAGAGGTTTGCCTTGCTAGCCAGACTGTCTATTGAATAAGGAAACAGACCTTATTCAATCTCAGTCGTCAGCCTGCCCTTGGAGCCCGTCTTCATGTCAAGAAAAACTCAGGTGTGCTTGACTGAATAAATCCACCTCTTCGATCTGGTGGAGTTGACCAGGGGGGAGTCTGTGAGCCGGGCAGAGTTTATCTTCAGAGTCCCCAGCCCCTCCTGTCAACTCACTCAGGGATGCAAGTACTTCCATATACCTTTTTGCTCCCACCTGATGAACCTAGTGAGCGGGGGTGGGGGTGGGGGTGGGGGTGTGGAGTCTGACTGATTAGCAAAGTTTCATACACAACCCAAGGGGGTGGCAGTGGCTCTCACAGACTCAGCATTAAGTCAAAGATGAACAGCACAGAAAGGTAGGCTGTCGGAGGGGCTTCCCTAGTGTTTACAAGGACCAAACCTATGCTGGTGCCTGTTATCAAATCCCAGGACTGATCTTCAGGAAGTGAAGTTGAGTTACTACTCAGCATTGCTGTTGAAGATTCCATAAGTCAATATACGTGAAGCACTTAGAATAGCTCCTGGTATGTAATAAGCACTCAGTAAGTGAGGGCCATTCTTATTCCATCTTCCCATCCCATCTTGTGTCTACTTGACCAGGGTTACAAAGGCAGCAAGCAAGCCTAGATCGCTCACATTGTCCAAAGTCTGATCACAAGCTAAGTCATTTTGTTCTTTCATGTGCTCCTTTTTTAATTTATTCCACAATGTGCCAGGCACTGTTTAAGCACCTGGGGTACAACAGTAAATAGAACAGGCAAAAACTCCTGCCCTCATGAAGCGCACAATTCAGCGGACATTGGTGGGTGGGTGGGGACAGACAACAAGCATAATAAATAAATTTTATAGTACGTTAGTGCAAATTGCTATGGGGAGGAAAAAAGAGCTGCGAAATGAGGGTTAGAAAAGCCAGGGGTGGGGGGTTGGCCTGCAATTTTAAGCAGAATGGTGAAGGTAGGCCTCATGGGGAAAGAGACATTGGAGCCAATACTTGGGAGATGTGAGGGAGCATGTCGGGTGGTTATCTGAGGAAAGAGCTTTTGAGGCTAAGGAAACAGCCAGTGCAAAGGCCCTGATGCCTGGAGTGGGCTCGAGGACCAGCAAGGAGGCCAGTGTGACCAGAGCAGAATGAGGAAGGGGGGCAGTTCCAGGAGGCGACCAGCAGAGAGGCCATAGGCCTGGAGATACTGAAGCTCAGAGAGGATCGCAGGGGTTGTCGGAGGCTGTGGGAGGCAGAATAAGGCCTTCTCAAAGATGTCCACAGCCTAGTCCTAGAAACCTGGCAAGATGTTACCTTACGGGGCTTTGCAGATGTGATTTAGTTAAGGATGTTGATTATTCAGGTGGGCCCAATGTAATCACAAGGGTCTTTAAGAGAGAGAGAGGCAGGAGAGTCAGAGTCAGGTTCAGAGGAGGAGACAGGATGCCAAAAGCAGAGGTGAGAGTGATGCGGCCACAAGCTGAAGAATGCAGGTGGCCTCAAGGCAAGGAAAGGGGGTCTGTCCCAGAACCTCCAGAAGAAATGCTGCCCTGCCAACACCTGGGTTCTAGCCCTGTAAGACCCATTTCAGACTCCTAAGCTCCAGAACTGTACGATAATAAATTTGTGTTGTTTAAAGCTACTAAATCTGTGGTCATTTGCTACTGCAGCAATAGGAAATTAATACAGAGGTCTTGAGATTTTACTTAGTGAGATGTAGAGCCAGTGGGAAACCTTGAGCTAAGGACTGACATGATCTGATTTCTGTATCAAAAGAATCACTGGCTGCTGTGTTGACAATAAACTTTAGTGGTGCAAAGGGAGAAGTGGGAAGACCAAATAGGGGGCCCTAGAGGTAATACAGGATGATGTCTTGGACAAGGATAGTTACAAAGAAGGTGACACGAACTGGTCTGATTCTAGAGCCAACAGGATTCCTTTGTATACTAGATGCAGGGTATGAAAGAGAGGAGTAATGGATGAGTCAAAGATTTGGCTTTGAGAATGATGGACTTTTCATCAACTGAATTGATGAAGCAGGTTTTCTGGGGAAGATCAGGACTCCGATTTTGAACAGTTCAACTGAGATGTCATGAGAGAACCAAGTGGAGATGTTGGACAAATGAGTTTTGAGGTCGAGAAGACAAGGCTGGAGATATTTTGGGGTTCAGTGTCACATAGTGGTATTTAAAGCCATGAGCCCCAAAGAGATCACCAAGGGAGTGAGGGTGGATCAAGAGGAGATGGAACCAGCAAAGGAGGGATCGATGAGGTTGAAGAAAAACCAGGACACTCTTTGTTCTGGAAGTCAGAGATAAATATGAGTATCAAGGAGTCATCAGCAGTCAAACACTGCTGAGAAGTCAGGACAGACAAGAACCGAGGGCTGACCACTGGACTTGGCAAACTGGAGGTCACTGGAGGCTTCTTCCTTGATTGTTGGTAACTGGCATAGGGCCTGAAGCAATGTGTGTACGTGTGTGATGACGATGGTCATTTAGAGGGGCATCCCCCTTGCTCTGCAGAAACAAATTGAGGCAACACAGGCAGGATTGAATCACTCGTCAGGAACAGGGTCTATGTCACTACTCTGAACTCTCATTCTCCTTCCTGAATGTGCTTTGGTGGTCAAATGTGGGGCTGGGTAGAGTGAAAGAAACTAATTGTTTGGAGAGGCCAGGACAACTGAACAAGAAGCAAGGACTTTACATACTGCAAGAACATACAGCATTGTTTTAACAGGTAAAAAACACTTAATTTCATCTTAAGTGACTAGAGATTGGGAAAAATTGACCCACATGGGCCAGTGGGGGAGCAAATAAGTAAAGGCCCATGACTAATACTTAACCCCTTTACAGTGAGCTAGGAGGCAGGAGGGGAGGCCCAGGCTTTCCAGTTAGACCCTTCCAGGGGGTCCCACAAATGGTCACAACCTGCTTGAAAATGGCAGTGGGTTACTTGCCAGCTCCCACCAAAAGTTAAACTATCTAATGCCTGCCTTTCAACTCTATGCATTCGACGCTACTCAGCATTTCCTAAAACAAACCCTTCCTTTCTCATTGCTGTGGGCTTAGGCACTGCAAACCCCACTTGATGTCATCTTCAGGAAAAAAAAAATTAGAAAAAATAATCTACTTTGGATATAAAGAAAAATGAGGAAGCACAGTGGAGTTTAAACAGGAACAAATGATTCTGGAATTATCTCTATTTGGGTTGGTCCACATCAGGGGGAGCCAATGCAAACACCTGCAGGGTCAGGGCAGTGATGGGGATGAGTGCCGTGGGCTGGTGAGGACAATGCAAGCAGGAGGATCGATGGCAGTGGACACGAGGCTTTGGTGTTGGGAGGACACATACAGGAGGAGGGCAAGGGCTGAACTGGGGAGCCCACGCCCAGAGGAAAGGGCAGCTGCCCCTCATTCCCAGCTACATGGGACTGCAGTATTGACATGGCCACATAGTCTGATGTTTCAAGAGGAGCCAACTGAATTTATTTAACGCAGTTGATGGCTGGATATCTCCCAGGGGTTGCCAAATTGACAAGAGGCTAAACTGTGAGAAAAAATGCTCTTTTAAATCAGAAGATGTAGATTCTATCTTAACTCAACTTCATTAATTGTAAAGTCATGAACAATTTTCTTAACTCTCTGGGCTTTTGTACTTTATCTTCAAAATAAAAAATATACTTCATAGAGTTGGTTATTAAGAGAATTAAGTAACAGAATATATTAATTAGTTAATGAATATTCATGAAGCCAGACACATAGATACTGGGTGTAGAGCTGAATGAACATATATAATCTCTGTCCTTACAGAGCTTAAAACAGAGAGAGGGAGGAGGGCAGAAGCACAGGGTTCTGAGTGCATAGTCAGGGAGAGTTTCCCAGTTGAGATTATCACTGAGCTGTGTTCTGAGCAAGAAGCAGGAGTTCAGCTAGTCAGGGAAGGGTGTTGTAGGTATTTGCAAAGCTCTGGAAACAAAGCATCTGGGATTTGGAGAAACTGAATTTCCTAGAGCATGCCTGGGACATTGTAGGTGGTCAATAACCGGTAATAATAAAAGTGCTTACACGTATTCAGTATCAAACACTGTGCTAAGTACTTTACATGCATTACTTCTTTATCACTGTAATCTTTGACATAGGTACTATTATTCTGTTTACTGAAAACGACATTGAAGATTAAGTGATTTACTTTATTATAACACAGTTAGTAATCACCATCACCATCATCATCATCATCATCATCATCAAGATGACAGCTGTCTTCATTAAGGCTGCATCAGTTTAGGATTAACTGGGAAAGGTCAATAATCACAGGATTTATTTTGGCCATGTCTGTTAATGTGGTGACTGTGCCTACCTCCCTGATCTTGCCGCTGAAGCAATGTCCTTCTCGGAGTCCATGGAGCAAGGTAGGTGGGGGAGTGGTTAGGAAAGGAGTAGAGGGAGATGGCAGGAGGCTAAGGCTGTGTGCTTATGCTCCTTCATCAGCAATCTCCTCCACGTGGCAGATCCCACCTCGTAGGAGCTACCTGGGGCAGAGGCCCCCCAAAAAAGTGTTCTGAGATTTAGGGACATGTGCACTGACCCATTAGCGTACTGAGTCCTCCACATGGTTGACTTTTCTTCCTTATTACCCATTAGCTTCTCAAATTACCACAATCCGCCTTTGACTCCGTGGCTGTGGCCAAGGTCGGCAAAGTCCCCCTTCAGTGTCAAATCCAACAGACTCTTCTCCATTCTCACCTTTCTTGACTTCTCTCTGCATTTGGCTCTAAAGACCACTCATTTTTTTTTTTTTTTCGTTTTGAAAAAAATCATTTTTGGATGGAAGCAATCACATTTTATTATGGTGTGGCAGAAGCATCATGCAACAAGTCCGGATAAGAATCTGACTTAAGAATTTTAATTCTATTTTAGTTATCTATCTCATAACAGTTGCCATGTTAACCATTTCTAAGTGTAAAATTCAGTGGCATTAAGTACTTTTGCAATGTTGTGCTCTCATCACTACCTTCTATTAAAGACCACTCTGTCTTTTGCAAAACCCTCTGACCTCAGCTTGAGAACATCAACCCAGAATTCTGAAGGGCAACTTTTCACTCTGTCTGGCCTTCCTCGGGATAACTGCTCTGTGCACCAGCCCTCCTGATGCTGGTCACCATTCTGGCGCCTCTTGTGCCTCCTTCTTGAGCAGCCTCCTTCTTGAGCAGGGATGGGCGATGCACCATGTCTGACTGCGTAGGCCCCCCTCCCTTAACGGAACTGGCCGTGCTGATTTCTCTGTGGCAGGGCAACAAATGGCTGAGACTGATGCTGACAGGTGACTCATCACTTATTGGAAACTATTGGGAACCAGGGGCTGAAGGCTCTGGGGCTGCTGTCAGCATGCCAGGAGAGAACAAGACTTATCAGCTCTCAGAGCCTTCAACTGCCATGGCCTGATTCCACAGCATCAAATGTCAGAGAGCTCGCTGTTCAATCAAAACTGAGTTTTAAGGAATCCAAGCAGTTTTTGTACAAGTTCCCAGGGACTTATAGGAAAGTTATATTAAAAAGGGGTGGGAGGAGAAAAGAAACTGATGCTGGACTGCGCATCTGTTTCAAAATCACCCCAATGGCATCTTCCTTCCTCTCAAGGCTTGGGGGTCAGCCAATTGGAGGAGCCTGTCTCCCCCAGCACCTCCCTCCCCATCTTTGCTGACAGACTCACTGGACTGACCGACGGTGTCTCCCTCAACGACAGGCCAGTATCTTCTTTTAGTCTGGCTTATCCTGGACAGTTTGCTCACCGATGATGGTGGTGGTGGTAATAAAAACACGCAGATTGCCTACTTACAGGCCTATCAGCCTAGCTAGGCTTGAGGGCAAGGGTGAGCTATGGTCAATGGTTGTATCCCTAGTCCTGGCACAGTGCCAAGCACACAGTATGCACTCAATAAATGTAGAGGGAACAAAGGAATCAATCTGTAGTTGCCACAAATAGAAGAAAGGACGGTAAGGTGAAGAAGGCCTTTGGGAAATGAGAAAGACCTGGGTTGAAACTGTAATTCTGCCACTTAAACACATGTGACCTCTGGGCAAATCCATCTCTGGGTTTTAACATTCTCAGTTGTACAAATCAGAATAAAACCACTTATCTTTGAATGTGTTGTCATAGAAACTTAGCATTTGCCAAGCACCTAGCACAGTGCCTGGTACATGGAGAGGTGGGGGCTTGCAAACATTGTTTTTTTCCTTCCTTCATCCTTCCCAGACTATTTGTATTCTCATGTGATGCCCAAACAGATCCCAAGGGGTTGATGGGCATGGGTGGTGTCATCCCTGCTGGAAAAGAAAGCCGAGGCCAGAGTCTGAGATTCAACCATGATTTTTGGAAGGAATGAGAGTGTAATACAGGTGGAACCAGTGAGTGAGCTGACACAGGGTTGAGGAGAAGGTGGACTGATGAGATCACAGCATAATCAACCAGAGCAAGGAAAGGAAGGACAAATGTGGTGTGTGTGTGTGTGTGTCTTAGGGAATGAGACTATGAGAGGCTCCTTTCTCTCCAGCTGTCCCCATACCTCTTTAAATTGCCTAGCTTTAAAATACTTTGGCTTTCAACTAGAGAGATGGGAAATAATGTGAATGATGGCTCTGAGGGTTCAGTAACCTCCCTCAGGGTGAGACTCTGTGGGCAGAGAGGAAGGAACCAGCAGAGTTAAGCTGCACTTGTTATCTGTGCAGATAACTCTGGAGCTCAGACCTCAGCATGGCCCCACCCTCACTCCTGGTCCTGTCTTTCCTTCATACCCTTAAACTTGGAGGCTAGATAATAAGGTTGGCTCAGAGTCTATCACTGCAGCCTAGGAAATGAGTTGCTGGTAGACAGGCTTCTAGGAGGCGTGCAAGGGCACCAGAAAGGATTTGCAAATGAGGAATATGAGGATGCCCACAGAGAGTGGGGCTGTAAAATACACACATACTGGATGAGGTCAGAGAAGGGCAGAGTCACCTGAGAGCAGCAAGGGCTCCCAGTTTCCCTGCAAAATCTGGTGGCTCCCTAACTGACATTAACACATCCAATGGGCGAATGTGCCAGAGAGAGGTACGTAAGAAACAGAAGCCAAGAATGAGCTCTTGGAGGTAATAATACTAATAAAAACAACAGCAGCAGCTAGAGCTCATTGAGCACTTAACCATGTGCCAGGCTCTGTGCTCCTCATCACATACAACTGGCAACATCTCTATTTAATTGCCTCATTGTCTTGAGGTTTACTGTTGGTAAAATGGTAAAACATCTCTGAACTTTCAGGATGTGTTGGTGCTGTGTTCAGTGCTACATCTCTGTGTCACAGTTTTCTTCTCTGTGAGTTGTGGGACAGTATTAGTACCTGTGCCATGGATTTTTTTGGGTAAGATTACAAGGATTAACTCATGTAAAAGTCGACGGTGCAAAGAATGCACTTAATCAATGCAAGCTGTCATGATGATCATAGCCATAGTGATGAGGGTGGACATGGACCCAACAGGAAATTGGAACCAACAGTCTAGGAAAAGAACTTCTAGGTGAGCGATCAGCCCCGGGTAAACCACTTGGCCACTTACTGATACTGCGACCTTGGGCAGCTGCCTTAGCTTAAACATCCTTACCTGTAAAATGAATTGTGGTGAGGTTAAATGATAAAATATATGTGAAAGAGTAGACAACAGTGCTTGGTACATAGTAAGTGCTCAATAAACATTAAATGTTGTAGCTGTAGTGGAATTAAAATAAATTAACCCAAGGAATTGCCACCTGGTAACATCTCTTGGCAGGCACCCAGCCAGTGTCTCTTGGTACCACCTCAACCTGGCTTTATCCAAATTTCTGCACTCATTGAACAAGTATTTACAGAGCAGCCATTATGTGCCAAGGAAAATGTGATGGGGGAGGGTGGTTAGACGTCACCCTGGAGAGCAGAAGAAAACAAATTTGTAATTGCTGTATGCTGCCAGAATACAGTCCCTGCCCCTGGTGGCTACCTCTGTCCCCTTGAAAGCAAAGGTGACAAAGGCAGCAGAGATGTTTTAAGCCTCAGGCATTGAACAAGGATGAGGATTCTGCAGCGCTAGTGAAAGAGGAAAGTAACCTGCCCTGTTCTTGCTCATGCAGAAAGTCCCAGCTTGGTGAAGCTGTGTGGGCACCCCACCTCAGACCCCTCTGCCATTCTGGAACTTCAGCCACACCAAACTATTTCTCAGTTCCTCCAACATGCCATGATATTTCATGCCTTCATATCTATTGGTCCTTCAAGCCTAAGCTCAACTACCACTTCTTCTAGAAGCTTTTCAGGTCTACCCACCTTGAGTGGTCAGCTTGTTAGTCTAACTAAGCACCTGTCTTTCATCTGTGTCTCAACATGTCATTAGCAATCATCGGCATTAATAACCAGTGGAAGCAGAAGCAATAGCGTCTACAGTTTGTGCAATAGCGTCTACAGTTTGCACACTCACTAGAGTGCAAGCCCCACAAGAGAAGTGACCTTCCTAGTCTGTTCTGTTCTAACCCCAGTGCCAGGGTAGACACTCAGTGTGTATTTGTGGAATGAAGAATGTTCCAGGCATTGTGCTAGGTGCTTTCCAAATACTACCACATTTAATCTTCTTGGGACCTTATAAGGGGGAAGGGAGGATGGTATGATCCCCAGCTCAGAGAATAAGAAAGGAAGAGAGGTGAAGTCCACTCCCCAGGGTCAAATAAAAGATGGGGAAGGAGTGGTTAGCATTTGAAAGCAGGTCTGACTGACCCGGGGACAGCACTGTCACCGACAACACAGCATGCCACCTGGCACACAGTAGATGCTCACTAGATATTTTCTTGAATGAATATGTAGTATCTCTATTTCCATCAGAAAAAAAGAATTGAGATGGTTACATGGAGTTACTTGGTGTGTACTGAAGGCGGCAGAGTGTGGGAATGGCAGTGGCAGGGGTTTGGGGCTGCCAAAAAAACCCAACACTGAATGTTGTGAAGAGGCCAAAGGACTCTGCTGAGCTCCTACTATGACCCTGCAAGGAAGAAGCTGTTATTAGGCCCTTTATTAAATGAAGAAATGGAGGATTGGTGAGACTAAGGGAGCTTCCCAGAGCCACATATGTGATAAGCATGGCAGAGCCTGGATTTGAATGCAGGTCTGTGTGGCGTCTCACACGCCCCACTGCATTTCACTTGACATTTCTGAAATCAAGATTGAAAGCTGCACAGCTACAAGCTCAATCTTTAGAAGAAATAGGTGAAGGGGTGGAAGAGATAGTTTAGTGAAGCTCTGCAGCTATGTCTGTGCATATAACTGATTTCATTATTTTCCAACTGATCTGTTTGTTTTTGCCATAATATTAGCTGGTTGCTAAGCAACTGCTCAGAGAACTATGAAGCTGAACTTTTTTTGGTAACCAAGGAGGCCCCCTAAAAAGGGTGATATGAGTAAGTGCTTGGGGATCCAAGCGGAAAGCTGCCAATCAGCCCCCTCCCGCTTCAACCCTGCCTGTTGGGCCTTGAGTCACGGGTTTCTGTAGAAACGAGGCTTCCTCAGATCTTGCTGCCATCCAAATATATCAGTGTCAGGGGCAGAGGGAGGCCTTCTCTCCACCACAGCCTGCTCATTCTATGGGAGGGGCCAGACCCTCTCGAAACCCCAGGACACGAGGCAGCATGATAGGAACATTCACAATGATAATCATCGTAACAGCAGCTCCTCTGTGTTGAGTGCTTACTGAGTACCAGGCCCTCCGCTACGAACTTTCCCTGCACCATCTCATTTGGTCTCTGTGACTTCCCCAAAGCTGGGCATTATCACTAAGAATTCATGCTGAGGCCTAGAAAAACTATGTTAACTCTTTGCCTCTGAACAGAAAGGTTGAGGCACCTGCCATAAAGAAACACACACACACACCCTCGTGTGGTCAGTGAGAGGAAGGTCAGAGAAGTATGACATCACTGGGAATCCAGGTGACATTTCAACCTGGGTGCAGGACTGGCACCTGCCCCTCAGTGCTGTGGGCCCACCTTAATGTGCGTGTCTGAGGAACCTCAGCTCCCCGCTTTCCAGAAGCAAGGGCCTTGGACTTGCTGTTGCCTCTGCCTGGACCTGTCTTCAGCCACTTCTTCACAAGTCAGGTCCTCCTTTCCATTGGGCTCAGCTCAGCTGTCACCTTCTCAGAGAGGCCCTCCCTGGCCACCCTATCAAGCTAAGGTCACTCTTTAATCCCACTGGTCTATCTTATTATCTCCATAGCTCTCGATCATTATGTGAAATGAAATTGGTTATTTATTTGTAAGCCCTATGAGTGCAGAAACTTTTGTCTGGACTGTTTACTGCTGGGTTCCCCGAAGTTAGGTTCTCGATAAATATTCACCAAATGGACAGATGGTGGCTGCTGGATGGTGCCATCGGAGCAAGGAGGGCCCTGCCCGAGGCCTGCGGCCCCTCATCCCGCAAGCTACCAAGGTTTCCGAGGCTACAGGAATCAGGGGCCAAAAGCCCCGTCTGGCCACACGGGGGCACCGTGCCTCCAGACAACGGGATTCCAAGACCCCAGCTGGAGCTGGAGCGGGAGCCGGAGGGAAGCTCCCTTTCTGGAGGCCTCGGGCGTTGGAGCAGGGGTTTCCGTGCTCTCTACCACAGCCCGGCGCTCACTGCTCACCACTCACTGGGCTGACTTCTCCCAGCCTCCACGAGCCAGGGTTATGCCGCCCAGGATTTGCTCACCTGCTGCCTGGTAGAGGCTCCCCCCTTCTCACCGGGGAGAGCTTAATGCTATGAACCCCTAAGATGTCCCTAGAAGGAAACATGAGTCAGGAGTGGGACAGACAGGCTGCATTCCCCAGAGACCGGGAGAAACGGGCAGGTGGAGTACAAAAGGTTCAAAGGCTCTTCTGGATGCTCTTTTAAGAAAGAGACAGACAGACAGACACATGCAGGGAGGGCAAGAGAACAAGAGCAAGAAATTAGATCCTGCCCTTTCTGGGACAGTGAGAGAGAGCAGAACAGCCAGACAACTGTAGAAGGGTGGCCTGCTGGCATGGAGTCTGACAGAGAAGTTCAAGTTCAAGACCAAGTGAAAGTCATGTGGCCTCAGGCAGGATACTCTGCTTCTCTGAGCCTCACTGTTCTCCACTGTACAGTGGGGATAACCATGCCTGCTTTTTGTGCTTGATGTGTGGATCAAATGGGACACCATGTGCAAAACCACCTCCCCTGGTACCTGGATCCAGGTCGGCCCACAATCAGTACTGGAGATAATTCAGGCTGACAAGTGACAGTGGATAATGGACCTTAAAAAAATGTTGTGTGTACACTGAACTTCTTGTGACTTTAGTTTTCTTGTGTGTAAAATGGGGACCTTTGGGCTTCATGAATTCTACAGGTCCTTCCAGTTCAGAGCATCACTCTGTAATAAATGCCACTCACCACACAGTCATTAAAAAATTTCAAGAGCTGAGTACTTTCTTCAGCAGTTGGAGGCTGCCCTCTAAGTGGGGAGAGGGCGAAAGGGTCCTCAGAGATTTATAGGGCCTGCTGCTATGGTGATTAAGGCCCTGGCTCCACCCTTCACTTGCTTAAGGTCTCCTTCCTGCAGTTTCCATTTGTAAATATAACAGTACCTGTGGCAGGGCCTGCAGTGGGGAGCAAAAGAATTCCTATTTGTCAAGCACTCAGAACAGTGCTTGGCACACAGGAAGCACCTTGGTAAATGTTAACCATAATTATCATTTAGATTTGTTTTAAAGAATAGACAGTGATCTTTGCAGAATGGTAAATGAAGGCTGTCTGATCCAAAATTGGAAGAAGGATGATACATTTGCACAAGAGCTGCAGAAAGAACACTACATTGTAAGACGAGAGAGATGTTACCTAGCCTAAGCTCTACCACTAATATTTCATAATTCAAACCTGGGTTGTATCAGGAAAATGAAGGCATCGGATGGCCCAATGCCCCTTCCAAATCTGGCCGTCAGAACTTCACCTCCGGGTGGACCTGGCAAATCCTTTCACCTCTCTGGGCCTCAGGTGCCCCATCTGTAAAAGGCAAGTGTTGGACCAGGCAATGGTCTGGAGGTGCATTCCAGGTCGGGAACTCCCTGAGCGTCCTTACCTGAGGTACTCATAGAGCCCGTACATGGGCAGGAAGTCGATGTCAGACAGAAACATGTAGGGGGTGCTGATGTGTTTCATGGCCACGTTGCGCAGCAGGTTCACGGGGTAGAACTGGCCCTCCTTGTACACGATGTGGTAGCCCACGTTGTGGCGGCTCATGAGCACCTCGGAGCCCTGGGCGTAGCGGAGGAACTGCTGGGCCTCGGCGTCGGACAGGTAGAGGGCCAGGCTGATGGGCCCCTCCCAGTGCTTGCAGATGGCCTCCAGCATCTGGAGCCTGGAAGAGACAGGGGCAGGTGAGCCATGGGCACCAGGACCCAGCACGCATCACTCCCGGCCTCTGGATGCAGGGATGCTGGTCCACCAGCTTTCAATCCAAATCCCTGCTTGGAACACGACTCACTCTGTGGCTGGGGCAAATCATTAGACCTCAGTTCCTTTACCTATGAAAAGGGCATGAAAACACTTCCTTGGCTTCCCACTGAATCAGTGATATCCAATGAGTTTTGTCCCAGTTTAAGCCCAATGGGGAGGGGGAATTATATTAAATGCTCTAGAGCCCCTTCCAGCTCAAAGTTTCTATGCATCTCCTTCTCACTCAGTTAGAATAGCACCACTGATCTCCTAAAGCAGTGACCAGCCACAGAGCATTTAGACAAACTGAGGCCAACAAATTACAAGGAGCATCAAAACCAGCGGTAGTAACTACAATTACTGACTCATTACCATGCGCCAGGCACTTTCCAGAATTCTCACAACCACCCTGTGAGTTAAGCTGCTGTTATGCCCATTTTACAGATGAATGCACTGAGATTCTAGATGTTTGGTCAGCTTTTATCCTTTGACTTAGATCTGACGTGTAGGCAGGTACCCTGATGGGGCCTTGGGAACTGCAAGAAGAAAATCATACGGAACGTTTGGCAGAGGAAATGGAAAAATATGTGAAAGGTGGGGACCAAAGGGTACCTGGGGTGATGATGTCTTCATTTTTCAGAACCTATATTGTCCCAGGGCCCCTGCCAATTATGCAAAGCTACCTCGGAGGCACTGAGCCAAGGACAGTGGGAGAGGAACAGAGCCCAGTGAAAAATAAAAGGTGCTTCAAACAGAGGGGTTTCTGCAAAAATGTTTGAAGAGAATTCTATAAAGACTTTTTTCTTTTTCCTAAAGGCATTAGAAGTGCCTGGTACATAAAATCTATGGCTAAGAAACAGCAAAAGCCTATTTCAATTTTTTTTCCTACCCAGCAAGTGGTACATAATCAGCAGTCTCCTGGTCAGAATGCTCACTTTATTCAGACAATTACTAGGTAATAGATTCCATGCATTTCCCTGCTTCTAAACAAAAGAAAATGAGCACACCTATCTTGCTTCAGTGGCATTCACCACGACTCTCAGGAGTTTCTTCTCAGTAATCCTGGGAATTGGTACTGCCTGGATTTGTTGTCATTTAGTATGGAGGATTAAGATATTCACCAGGATAAAATGCCCTCCATTTTCCATCCTTTAAAATGGTTGCTCATCAAGTTGACCAGAACCACTTTTTAAAAAGGCACAACTGTTCTCTGTGACACCTAATCTCACTGAACTTTGTGTTTGGCCTCCCTTGTAGAACCCTGATCTCTCCTGGGCTCTGACAATCTGTGAGTTTTCTTTTTCCCTAAAGGCACTAGAATGGGGGAAACTCTGCATTTGAAGGGACAGTGGCTGTACAGATACCTTGAGATTTGCATACTGAAGGCAAGAATAATTTCTAATGCGGAAATAAGAGCTGCTAGAGGGAGTGGGATACAGGCAGGAATATTTGGGCATGAAAGGGTGCCATCATCTTCTGCAATGGATCCTCCCACTGACTTGGTTATTGACTAGTTTTCCTAGCAGGGAGCAAGCCCCCCGGCCCCAGCCCTTCTTCTAAGCTCTGCTAAGGGCTTAAGGTGGGAACAGAGACAAAATAATTAAGGGCTTTGTGATGGACTTTATAGGAAATGGGACCACATGTTATGCACAGAACCTCAGAAAGAGGCAACTAATGATTACCCAACCCACTTCTGCTTCAATGTCATCCAACTCCAATCTCTCCATCCTTTTCTCTCTTAGAATCAAGCTCTATGCCAGGACCTGGTCAACAAGTGACAAGCAAGTTTATAATAATGGTTATAGTATATAAAAGAGAATGATAGAATAAACCTCTGCCATTTCTCTGCTGTTTACAATGTGCCAGTCATATCTTGGCTACTATCACATTTATCTTGGGAGTCATCATAGTAACTCCATAAAGCTGAGATTTTCATCACTGTTTTACAGTGAGGTGAGGTGACTTCCTTCAGATCACACAGCTACTACATGTTGGAGCTGGATTCACCCCCAGGTCTGGTAGTTAGGCTGAGAAAAAGAACCCAAAATATCTTCCTATTATTGCTTTTTTTCCCCAAACAAGAATGAGTCCTTTCCTTGGGGTGAATTTCTCTCTTTTCCTTCCTCCTCCCCAAACCCGCCTGGGGTCTCCCTTAAGATCTATGGTTCTCTTAACCCTTCTCAGGGTTGCTCCCCCCCATACCAATTCCCTAGGGTTTGCCCCTATGCAGCTCTTGTTGACGCAAGAAAGATGTGCCAAATCATTTTTAGTCTTAGATAGGAAGATAGAGTACCTGGCACAGCAAGGGCTGGGGTCAATGGAGAGTGTTTCAAGAGATTAAATTTAATTCTAAAATCACCCAATTGTTTAGACTGATTACACCATTTGTACAATCAAAGAACTCAGCCTCTGAGATGGGCATGCATTACTCAAGAGCACATGAGTTGTCAGTGGAAGAGCTAAGACTAGAACACAGAACTCCTGACTCTGCCCCATGTTTTCCTCCACTTCCCCTGTGCAGCCCACCATTGCTTCATACTGGAAGTGGAGGGCAAAGGTTCAGAAATGGCAGGTCTAGAAATAGGCAGGGAGTCTCACTGTGTTCGTTTCCTGTTGCTGCTATAACAAATGACCACAAACTTAGATGCTTAAAACAACACAGAACTTCAAACTTAGACTCACTGGGCCAATGTCAAGGTATAGGAAGAGGGCCAGTGGGCCTGAACCTCTTCCCAAAGCAGAAATCCCCTTATTGGCAGTCCAGAAAGGTGGCCGCTGAGCCTCTGCTTGGAGGGGGATCTCATTCCCTAGGAGGTGGCCCATTCCAGTCTGGTACACCATAGAGAGGCAGGCTGTGTGGCAGAGTGGTGCCACTCTGGGCTGGGTTTGAACACTGAGCTATGCCAGCATCCTTGGGCAAACGATGACAGATCTTTGAGCTTCAGTTTCCACTTTGGTACATAACAGAAATGTCTACAAATTTTTCCTTTCCCTCTATCCGCTCCCTTTGGTAACAGTCTCCCACATATCCTGGGCCACCCAATTACCTGCTTTGGATGATGGGATATTAGCAAACATGATATAAGAGTTGTAAAAAGTGCTTGTGCAGTGGGGCTTGATGCTTTGCTGGTCTTGGAAACTTGTGATTGCCATCAGGTGAACACTTGCTGAATGAAGAGACGAATGCCCCAGGGGTCTCCCTTGCCCCAGCCAAGAGCCAGACCACCTACAGAAGAGCTGCCGAGCTGACTGCAGACACATGGAAGAGCCCAGCCACGGCCAGCAGAACTGCCCAGCTGAGCCCAGACCAAGCTGCCAACCCACAGAATCACGAGCTAAGTATCATTCAGCTACTAAGTTTTGGGATCGTTTGTTAAGCAGCAATAGATAACTGATACAATATTTAACTGAATTTGAGTATTCCATGAGATAAATTACATAGAGCTAGATATGGAACAGGGATCCAGTGTATGATAACTGTAATTTCCTTCTTTGGTTCTATTTCTGTCTTTCAAACATGCATTCATTCAACAAATATTTATTGTCTACAATGTGCCAGGTACTGTGCTAGGCCCAGAGTAAAGAAGAAAGACACGTTTCCTGCACACCTGGAGTCTGCATTCTAGCTGGGGAGACAAGACGACAAACAAACAAAACTAAGACAAATTCAGATGGTGCTAAGGGTTTAAAGAGGCAACAGAACAGAGTAGTAGGATAAAGAGTAACTGTGAGGGTTGGTGAGGGAAGGCCATTCTGAGGAGGTGAAATTTGAGATCTGGATAAGAAGGCAGTGGTCTTGTGAAAATCGGGGGTGGGTGGTAGGTGGGAGAGCTTTCCAGGAAGAGGGAACAGCCCTTGGGGTAGAAATGAGCATGGCACGTTCAAGGAGCAGAAAGAAGACCAGAGTGGATGGAGCCTGGGCAAGTGAGGGGCAGAACAAGGGAGGATGAGGTTGGGGAGGTGGGCAGGTGCCTGGACATATGGGGCCTTGAAGACCATGGGAGGAGGACGGATGCTGCCCTAAATGCAATGAGGAGCTGCAGAGGGTTTTAATGAGTGACCCCGGTGGTTATTTTTAAAAGATCACTCCGGATGTTACATGGAGAAAGAGTTCCCTCTGCACTCTCTAGAATACTGTGTTACTATCTTAAGCATACTTAAAATCACTTGGAAGGTTTATTAAAACACAAGATTCCTAGTCCCCAACTAGAAATTTTGATTCAGGAGGTATGGGTGGGACCTGAGAATCTGTATTTCAGCAAGCTCCCAGGTGACACTGCTGCATTCTGTGGAGCACACTTTGAGGAGCACTGCTCGAGAGATGACCCTGTTAGCTCATCCCATTTGTCTTCTTTCCTCCACTCCCAGAAAACAAAGAGAAGACCCAGGATTCCCTGATTCAGCCACACGATTCTCTGGAATCTGTCAAACGAAAACGAAAGCACAAGCCTCTCCCTGACCAGAGGTCAGCAGGCTCTGTGCCCTCCCTCCTGATCAGCTCCCTCTTTCCTTTCAACCACTCTGCTAGGATGAGGGCGAAATATCTTGAGCAGCTAGCTGGGGGAGAACCAGGCCTGCCAGCTCCTCAGCTGTGCCAGGCAGCGTTCACTCTTTCTGAATGGAATTCTAGAGGGAGAACGGCACGGAAACCCACAGGCCAGTTCCCCTAATTCGTTGTGGCATTCACGTAGGGCCGGCTTTTGACTCAAAGGTTTACAAACACACCCAAAATGTTCCTTAAATTAAAAATCAATCCAACAGGCACCAGTCAGCGTGTTGCATCATAATTGGATGTGTGGGACGGAGTGGAAGTGGGTGGGGGAATTTCCACCGCCTTCATCAGCTTGTGTTACCACTTTATAATTTCTGACTACGTCCCGCTGAGCGTCTGTTGCTATGACTTGGAATTCCTTGGGCTCCCTGAGGTACTGTCTGATGGCAATACTTGTCACGATGCATTAGGGGGTGTCCCATGTCTGTCACATTCAGGGATGTGTGTCCTTTGAAGGGGAGGGCTCTGTGGCCTGTTTTCTGCAGATGTCAGTGGAGCGGGACTTTCAGAGTCATGAGCAACCCAGGCCAGGAGGATGCCACCTGCTGACAAAGGAAGGAGGGGCTGTTCGGCCTGTGTTCTTCCGTCTACAAGAAGTGTGTAGAGAAGGAGGAGTTTGGGTTATTTTAAGTTTAAAAAAACCAATTTTTTTTTTGAATTCAAAATTCCAGAGAGCAAACTCTATACCCTACATTATGCTACGGGATCATTAAGAGAAGGGAAACTTTTGTCGCATGGCTACTAATTACTGGGTACTCTGCATCCTCCTTTCTTATATAACCCAGATAACAATCTGTGAACTTGACTGCATTACTGCCACTTCACGGATAAGTAAAGTGAGGTTCAGAGAGGCTCAGTAACTGGTCCAAAATTCACACAGCTAGTAAGTGGTACGACTGGAATTTGAACCCAAGTGGTGTTTTTTTTTTTCTGACATCACTTTACCTCTCCTAAATACCGATCATGTGCAGGCTCCGCAGTCAGGGTGCCCACATCTAGCAAATATCCCCTGAATACCAAATATGTGCCAAGGGCTTTCACAGAATCTCACATTTAATCCTATGAGGCATAGTACCCTAGCAGGTAAGTATTTTCAGCCCTTTTCTTTTTTCTTTTTTTTAAATAATTCAATTTTATTGAGCTACATTCACATACCATGCAGTCATACAAGGCGTACAATCAATTGTTCACAGAACCACCATATAGTTGTGTGTCCATCACCAAAATTAATTTTTGAACATTTTCATTACCACACACACAAAAGTAATAAGAATAAAAATTAAAGTGAAAAAGAACACTGGGTGCTTCCCCCCACCCCCACCCCCATTTTTCTACTCGTCCATCCATACACTGGACAAAAGGGAGTCTGATCCACATGGCTTTCCCAATCACTACAATCGTCTTCAAGATTCAAGGGCTCTGGGTTGTAGTTTGATAGTTTCAGGTATTTACTGCAAGCTATTACAATTCATTAGACCCTAAAAAGGGTTATCTATATTGTGCGTAAGAGTGCCCACCAGAGTGACCTCTCGGCTCCTTTTGGAATCTCTCAGCCACTGAATCTTATTTCATTTCATTTCACATCCCCCTTTTGGTCAAGAAGATGTTCTCCATCCCATGATGCTGGGTCCAGATCCCACCCTGGAAGTCATATTCCATGCTGCCAGGGGTATTTACACCCCTGGGTGTCAGATCCCACATAGCGGGGAGAGCAGTGATTTCATTTGCCAAAGTGGCTTAGCTAGAGAGAGAATAGCCCTTTTTTATAGAAAGAGAAAACAGATACCCAAAGATGTTAAGTGACCTGCCCAAGATCACAGCTGAGGAGTGAGGGGCTGTTGGGATTTGAACCCAAAGCTCCTTGTGATTAAGCTAGTGTTTTTTTTTTTTTTTAAATTAAATTCAGTTTCATTGAGATATATTCACATATCATACAATCATCCATGGTGCACAATCAACTGTTCACAGTATCATCATATAGTTGTGCATTCATCACCTCAATCTATTTTTGAACATTTTCCTTACACCAGAAAGAATCAGAATAAGAATAAAAAATAAAAGTAAAAAAGAACATCAAAGTCACCACCCCATCCCACCCTATTTTTCATTTAGGTTTTGTCCCCATTTTTCTACTCATCATCCATATACTGGATAAAGGGAGTGCAAGGTTTTCACAATCACACTGTCACCCCTTGTAAGCTACACTGTTATACAATTGTCTTCAAGAGTCCAGACTACTGGGTTGGAGTTTGATAGTTTCAGGTATTTACTTCTTTAAGCTAGTGTTTTTTAAATCCAGATCAACAAATATTGAGATTTTGGTCAGTAGTAACAGTATTCACCAAGGGAATCTTTGAATAAATGCCATGGCTAAGTACTGACATGTATTATTGTCTCATTTAATCTTTACAACAGCCTTGGGGGGTAGCTACTATAATTATCACCCCAGATTACAGAAGAGGAAGCTGAGGCTTAGAAAAGTTGACTTGCCTAAGAACCAAACTCAAGATGTGTGGCACAAAAGAACCTCGATTGTCTGACTCACTCCGGAGACTAGTTTTATTAACATGTTAAGGCATATTTTATTCTGAATATAAATTATGTCACTTTTCTTTGTCTCTTTTCTCTATTCCTGTCTTTCTTTTTCTCCTGTGTTTGGAGATGGCCACTGGCTACTAATCCTGAGTGAGAGTGTAGTTCCCTGGTAAACTAAATCCATTATAGGAGGCCTGCATGTGATAGAGAAGAACCAGTGATGTTTTGAGAAATGGAAACCTGGGTTTATTTTGAACTCATTCTACTCACCACCTGTGCAGAGTACACTACCTGAGCTTCAGGTGCCTCACCTGAGGGACATGAGGTGAAATTCTGCTGCCTGGAGAAGAGAAGACCGATCTAGACCATCACTCAGAATTAATGTCAAGGATTAGATTTAATTTTCACTTTTTAAAAGCCATGGAAGAGAGGGAGAAACAAACGTGCAGTGACTTACTGACGGGGCTGCATGGTGGGAGAGAGCTTGGGCATTCAAACCAGAAGCTGGGTGAGAAGCCAGGGGACACAGGAAGGCAGAGGTGACTTTGGGACACTGGTCAGGTGCCTTATGGAGCCCCATCGGGAGACTGACAGGTTTGAGCTGGAAGGGCTGGCTACTTGTCCTGGTTCCCCAGAGGTCCTTGCAACCCAGCCCCTGCCTACTCGGCCAAGCTCATCTGCTCTTCTCTCTCTCACTCCTGCACCCAACTCTGCTTGTTTCCATGGGCCTGGTGCCCTCTTGTCCCGTGAACATGTTGCACACTCTACCTTGAAGAACCTTCCTTCTTTCTCCAGGTGCCTCCCACTCTCAGTCTACTCAACCTCCAACTCAACACAGCTGTCACTTCCCCAGGACACCATCCCTGCCTCTTCTCTGTCTCTCCCTGGTAGGGGTGGGAACTCCTCCTCTGGCCTCCCACCGCAGGGGAGCCTCTCTTGCTGGGCTCTCATCATGCTTGATAGTAAGAACCTGTTTGCCTGCCTGTGGCAAGCAGGATTCTAAGGTTCCTGCCCATGGTGTACCCACCCTGTGTAATCAATTCCCTCCCCGAGTGTGGGCAGGACCTGGGACTATGGCAGGATATTATTTCTGTGATTACATTACGCTACATTAGACTGCCGTAGCTCACTGGAGAGATTCTTCCTCTGGCTTTGATGATATAAGCTGCTGGGATGGGAGAAGGACACGTGGCTGGGACCCAGGAGCTGAGAAAGATCCCAGCCAATGGCCAGCACGGAAACGGGGACCTCATCCCTAGAAGTGAATTCTACCCGCAACCTAAATGAGCTTAGGAGTGGACCCTGAATCTCAGCCTGGAGACCCTGAGCAGAAGGCACCTCCGCTAACATGTATCTGGACTCTTGATCCACAGAAATTATAAGATAATAAATGTGTATTCTTTAAGGCTGTTAAATTTGTGATAATTTTTTATACAGTGACTAAAAAAAAAAACAAAAAAACAAAAAACTTAATAGATACCTGAGCCCTGACTAGATTACATATTCTTTGAAAGTGGGAATAGGTCTTTATATAAATAATCCCAGTCCTACAAGAGCCTGATACACAATACTAATAGATGCTTAAAGAAGTATGTTGACTGATGATATGAATTTTTGAAATTAGAAAACTGAAGGTACGAGCAGGTGCTAGAATCTATGTTTTCCCTTCCATTTTTGTCTTCACCTTTTAGCTCTTCTGGTCACAGAAGCTTCAAAGGCCTGTCTGGTAGAGCCTGTAAATCTCCAAGAGCTCACTAGCCAGGGAACCCACTGTACAGTGAGTACAATCATTTGCTTACACGCGGGGCACCCATGGAGCAAGGGATCTGCTCCTGTAAGCCACACTCAATAAGCAGTTGGTTTCTGGATGCAAGGTTCTACTCCTTCCTTGGAACTCCCAGCTACTTGAGGTGAATCTTTCATGTTCGAGGGCTTGTTCTTTCATTTGTTTGCTCATTCTTCAATCATTTATGACTAAAAATAACTGACATTTATTGAGCACTTATTACTTGCCACGTACTGTTCTTAGAACTTTATAGGCATGAACTCATTTAATCCTTAGAACAATCCCACTGAACCCCATCTGTAGGATGACAGGCATCTCTGAGGTGGCTCAAAAGACGCAATGAGCCAATCAAACTTCCTTCCTAACTGTGGGAGTTGAGGGGACTGACATAAAGGAAATGCACTCGGGCAGCCCCTGTGGGTCGTGTACAAACTGACGAGGAAGCTGGTCAGCAGAAGTAGGTGTGGGGTCATAGAACAGGCAGGTGTAGGAAAGCTGCCTCGCCCTGAGTGAGAGACCTTGGGGCTTCCAATTCTTTCGCCTCCTGGCAGCCAGAGAGAGGTTTTTTATACATGTTTATGAATTAGATCATATAACTTTTTGTAAATGTCTTCAATAACTTCTCATCCTGCTTAAATAAAACCCAAGTATCTTACGAGCTTCTAATATTCTATATAATATTATCTCATGCCACTTTCCTCCTGACCCTGTTGCAATGCTTCAGCCATATTGGTCTATATCAGGCTTCTGAATATGCAAGTCCTGCTCACCCCAGGGCCTTTGCACTTGTTATTTCATCTGTCTGGAAAACTCCTCTCTCAGCAACTTGCATGTCTGATTCCTCATCTCATCCTCCAGGTCTATGCAGAAATGTCCACTCCTCCAAGAGCTTCCCCTGACCACACAACACCATCTCAGGAAGGTCCCCCACTTTACATTGTTATTATCTATCTCAGTTCCTCCAAAGCACTGCCACCATTGTAATCATTTTATTTAACTGTTTATTGTCATTTATGCCACTAGTGCTATATTCCCAAACCTGGCCATTCACTGGAAACTTAAAACAATGCCAGTGCCTCCTCCCGAATGCCTCTTTGTTGCTCAGATGTGGCCCTCTCTCTCTAGCTATGCCAACTTGGCAGGTGAAATCACTGCCCTCCCCACTACGTGGGATCTGACACCCAGGGGAGTGAATCCCCCTGGCAATGTGGAATATGACTCCCGGGGAGGTATCTAGACCCAGCATTGTGGGATGGAGAACATCTTCTTGACCAAAAGGGGGATGTGAAAGGAAATGAAATGGGCTTCAGTGGCACAGAGATTCCACAAGGAGCTGAGAGGTCACTCTGGTGGGCACTTGTGTGCACAATATAGATAACCCATTTTAGGTTCTAATTAATTGGAATAGCTAGCAGTAAATACCTGAAACTATCAACCTACAACCCAGAACCCATGAATGTTGAAGACAATTGTATAAAAATGTAGCTTATCAGGGGTGACAATGTGATTGGGAAAGCCATAAGGACCTCTACTCCCCTTTGTCTCATTTATGGATGGATGAGTAGAAAAATGGGGGAAGGAAAAAAAAAAAGGGCACCCAGTGTTCTTTTTTACTTTAATTGTTCTTTTCACTTTAATTTTTATTCTTATTGTTTTTGTGTGTGTGGTAATGAGAATGTCAAAAATTAATTTTGGTGATGAATGCACTACTATATAACGGTATGGAAAACAATTGAATGTATGCTTTGTTTTGTATGACTGCATTGTATGTGAATATATCTCAATAAATATGAATAATTAAGGAAAAAAAAGACCTTATGAATGGCCAAAAAAAAAAAAAAAAAAAAAACAATGCCAGGGGCTCCACCTCACAAAGATTCTTTCTTAACTGGTCTGGGATGGAGTCTGGAAACAAATTTGTTTTATAGACTTCCCAGGTGACTGAATGTGCAGCCAAGGTTAAGAACTACTGAATTAGATTGTGAGGTACCTAAGGGTGGGGATCACATTGCTTGGTAAATGCTTGATACATGTATAAAGAAAAGAAAGAAGAGCTGCTTTCCAGTGTCAGCTGTGGTTTCAGTCTATGTGTCTCCCTACAGTGTAACCCCTTTTCCCTAAGCTAATTGGAATAGGGCTCTCTCTCAGATGCAGTCCATCCCCCAGCTCGTGGGGATGGGGCAGTGGTGTGGTGGTGGTGAGGCCAGAACTCTTGGTTTTCATTGTTGGGGAGAGCACAAGATATGGCCCTACCTTATCAGGTTTCAATATTCTAAGTCTGTGAACCAATTCTTCCTTCTCCATTCAACCTGGCAAAGAGCAGCAGTGGAGTGGACTGTATGGGGGGGGTGGGGCCATTGGCCATACCTGTCCATGGAGAGCTGAGCGACCAGCGTGACGTCTGTGTTGTCTGCAGCAGGCTCATACTCATAGTGCAAGAAGTAGAGATGGGTACGATGGACGGTGAAACGTTCTCGCCGGAACTCATAACACAGGTCATCCTCATCCAGCTCCGAGAGCTGCTTCTGGAGCTGAAAGGTAGGGAAGATGGCTTGAGAACACGAGGAAAATCCGGAGGGGGCCCAGGAGCCTGCCTGCTTTGCTGCATCCTCCCTGAAGTTTATTACCAACTGGGTCAAAGGAGAGGATCACCGTTTTTATTCTACCCTGCAATTTATTCTAAGTTCAAAAAGGGGATGATGAAAGTTAAAGTGCATTAGTATCGGAGAAATGAGCCTCCTCGTAGCTGAGAATGATGGTGGTGATCACAGCGTAAGTGACCACAAACTCCATAAAAGCAAACCAAAGGTGTTTTCCTAGACACTGAGCACAATTTCAAAAAAGACTTTCAAAGATGAGCATAACCAAACTGAATGAAACACTACCTGTGTGTGACTTGATGCTTTTCTCTCCCTAGAGTTACACATTTCAATTTTCATACCAGGTTTTGGAAGGAAAAACAGAATGAACACATAAATAAAAACAAACAAAAATAACACCATCAACAGATAGGGTAAACAAAACATGGTATATACATACAATGGAATATTATTTGGCCATAAAAAGGAGTGAGGTTTTGATGCATGCTATTACACAGATGAACCCTGAAAACAAGTGAAATAAGCCAGGCGCAAAAGGGCAAATATTCTATGAAATAACCAGAATAGGCAAATTCATAGGGACAGAGAGTAGATTAGAGGTTGCTGAGGGCTGGTCAGGGTTGGGGAGAATGGTGACTCATTGCTTAATGAGTGCAGAGTTTCTGTTTGGGATGATGAAAAAGTTTTAGAAATAGATATTGGTGATGGTAGCACAACACTGAATGTAATTAATACCACTGAATTGTATATTTAAAAATGATGAAAACAGCAAATTTTATGTTGAATATATTTTACAATTAAAAAAAAAAGTTTTTCTTTTTATTTCATCTGTTTAATGTCTTGGCATCCTACTTTTTTCTCTTATTTCTTTTTCTCCCCTTAACTCTCTGAAAGTCTTATTGCATTAATCTGCTTGCAGAAGTCCTTTTTAACCAGCTCTACTCCTCTCCTTCCCACCCCAACCAGTAACAGGATCAGGCTAATCTGCTAACAGGGAACTAGGGGCTTAGGATTTGAGAGCTGGGCCCTAAGCAGATATGCAATATACATGTCTCATGCAAACCCCATGGTTACCTGATCAGGTGGGTATGATTATCCTGTTTTATAGATGGAGACACTGAGATCCAAAAATGAAAAGCTGTCAGAAAACTAACCTAAAATTACAGAAATTAGATCAGTGGATGTCGGGTAAGGAGTGAATGGATTGAGAAGAGGCCCGAGAGAAGATTTTGGGGTTGTTCTAGTTTGCTAATGCTGCCGGAATGCTAAACACCAGAAATGGATCAGCTTTTATAAAGGGGGTTTATTTGGTTACACAGTTACAGTCTTAAGGCCATAAAGTGTCCAAGGTAACGCATCAACAATTGGGTACCTTCACTGGAGGATGGTCAATGGCATCCGGAAAACCTCTGTTATCTGGGAAGGCACGTGGCCGGCGTCTCCTCCAAGTTCTGGTTTCAAAATGGCTTTCTCCCAGGATGTTTCTCTCTAGGCTTCAGCTCCTCAAAAATGTCACTCTTAGTTGCTCTTGGGGCATTTGTCCTCTCTTAGCTTCTCTGGAGCAAGAGTCTGCTTTCAACGGCCATCTTCAAACTGTCTCTCATCAGCAGCTACTCTCTCAGCTTCTGTGCATTCTTCAAAGTGTCCTTCTTGGCTGTGGCTCCTCTTCACAATGTCTCCCACAGCTGCACTGAGTTCCTTCTGTTTGCCAGCTCATTTATATGGCTCCAGTGATTTAATTTAGACCCACCCTGAATAGGTGGGGTAACACCTCCATGGAAACTATCCAATCAGAGACATCACCCACAGTTGGGTGGGGCACATCTCCATGGAAACACTCAAAGAATTACAATCTAATTAACACTGATAGGTCTGCCCAGACAAGATTACATCAAAGATAATGGCATTTGGGGGGACTTAATACATTCAAACTGGCACAGGGGTGTTGGAAATGTTCTATACCACGACTGGGAAGCGGTTCCACAAGGGTGCATACCGTTGTGAAGATTCAACAACCTGTACTCCTAGAATGGGTGGACTAATTGTATGGAAATTACATTTCAATAAAATTGATTTTTTTTAAAATGATAACTTGGCTAGTAACAGGCTAGAGTCACAAACTATTCAGAATATAAGAGCACATTTAAAAATATATGAACTTGCTTCTGTATAGCCTTGTATCTTAAAAAAAAAATAAATCAGACAAGGACCATTGCTTTGATAGATTAAGCTACATCATTTTTTCTCAAGACGTGTGCTTTGGTAAATGACTGCATCAGTTGCTCCAACTCTTCACTCGTCCTGGTACCCTTACCTTTGTCACGTGACTTTGCAGGTCCACTTACCAAAGAGATGGAGTCTCTTTCCCCAGCCCTCGGACCTGGGCTGGATTGTGACTTGCACAGCTAACAGAATGCAGGGAAGCAACACCGTCCCAATCCTGGGGCTGGCCTCAAGAAGAAGTGTGTGTTTCTGGCACTCCTACCACTGTCATGAGAGAATGACAGGGCTAGCCTGCTGGGGGATGAGAGACACTCCGGTTGCCCCAGCCGACAGCCAGATGACCCCTGGTGGCATGAGTGAGCCCAGACCAGATCAGTAGAGCTGCCTCAACAAACACTGCCACTGAGGTTTTATTTGAGCAACAGATAACTGGGTAGAAGCATCAATGGCATTTTATGTGGACACTTTTTCATTAAGGGACCCACATATTGCAGGACAGTTAGCCTTCTGGGCCCTTGCCCACTAAATGCCAGTGGTGTTCTCCAGTTTTTGTGTTGACCCTGTACACCCACACATTTCTAAATGCCCCTTGGGGCATCAGTGGAGATCCAGTGTGCTATGAGACATTCTGTCTTTAACATTTTTAACTGTTGGAAAGGATGCAATCGGGGATATTCTTTAGGTTTTTCAAATCAAATTTGATATCCTTGCTTCTTTGAAAATACCCACTTTGTCAATAGTTTCAAGAGTAGAAGACCAGTAAAAATAACTGGAATTTTCATTCCATCTCACATCCTATGAGCCAAAGGACCCCTCTGACCTGCTGCCAATCTTGTGGGGATTGGAACTATGTACCCCAGAAAAACATGTTCTTAAACTTAATCCATTCCTGTGGCTGTGAACTCTTGCAAATAGGACCTTTTGATGAGGTTACTTCAGTTAAGGTATGGCCCTGCTGAATCAATATGGGTCTTAATCCTATTACTGAAGGCTTTAGAGGGAAGGTCACAGAGAGAAAGCCAGAGGAAGTTGCCAGAAGCTCAAAGTCAACAGAACCAGGAAGAGAAAAGAGAAGTCAGAAGCTGCCATGTGCATTTCCATGTGACTGAAAAGCCAAGGACCAAGGATCACCAACAGTTAGCCCCAGAATGCCAGTCTTCTAGAAGAAAGCATCGCCTTGATGACATCTTGATTTTGGACTTCTCCTAGCCTCAAAACTATGAGCCAATAAATTCCCATTGTTGAAGCCAACCCATTGCATGGTAGTTGTTTTGCCAGCCAGGAAACTAAAGCAGTCCTGGACCTGCTTTCTCTGACCCATCACTCCTACATACTCTGTACTCTCACAATGATCTGTCTGTTACCCAAGCCTACCTCTCCCCCCATACCTCTGTGACTCTTACCATGTTCTTCCCTCTCTGCAATGCCCTTCCTCACCTCACCCCACTCTTCTCCACCTGGAGACCTTCCATTCACCTTTCAAGATTCAGCTTAGATGGTGCCTCATCTGTGAGAGCTTGGCTAACCCTGCCAGGCAGAACCAGTCCATTTCTTCTCTGTGCTCCAGTTGCATTCCATTTGTAACTCTATTAAACACTTGCCAAAATGAACTGAAATTATTTAAGGGCAACTTTCCTGGTGAGCCTGTGACACTTTACCAGTGCCCCTAGTTTAATGCCTAGTGCCCCAAAGCTGCTCAATTTTCATATGTCACATGCATGAAAAGTATTTGTGGCACATGAGAAGACTGTGATCATTATGAAGTTAAGGCCCATCCTTCCAATTTTTCCTTTGTATCCTTTATTTACATGCACAGAGGTGATCAATAAACGTTTCTGAAGCCTGTTATTTGTTCTAATGTTTGCATTTCAAGGATCTGTGACTACTGCAAAGGTTTTGGAGAGCAAAGATGCACAAGCCAGCTCTGTGCAAGCTGCGTGGTTCCCTAGCCTTCCCAGGGACACTCTGGACACAGGGGAGCAGAGGGCTCCTGAGAAGCGAGTCACAGAACAAAAGATGGATTTCTCCTGAGATAAAATGCATTTGCTAAATTGCTTCTCTGGGCAGCCAGCTGAGGCACTAGGAGATCTGAGCTAGGGAAAATGGCCCTTAAAGAGGTTTGCATTTATTTCGTGGCATCCTTCAGGACAGTGGCCTAGAATGACCTTTGAGCTGGTCGTGCCTGAGGATTCGGAGGGGTTGGAAGTGTGCCCCCGTGCTCTGGCCTGAGGGATTTCTGTTCACAGTTGGGCAAAACCACAGAGTGAGAATTATGGGGACAACTGGATACCGAGACCTGATCTCTGTGACACTAATTTTCTGTGTGACTTTGGGCAAGTCATTTCTCTCAATTGTCAGACAAGGAATTTGGCCTTCACAAAGCAGTTCTCAAGAGTCTATCCCTCACTGGATCGCTTTCCCATTTAGGACTCACAACAATTCCATGAGAAGGAACCGGTTCCAGTCCTGCTTTATAGGTGAAGGCGTTCATCACCTGAAAGGTTAAGCCACTTGTTCCAAGTCCCCACAATTAGTGAACAGAGCAGCTGAGATTCAAGCCCAGGTGTATTTCCTCCAAGATCTTGCGCATGACCAGGTCACTATAACAACCTGTTAATCAATCTTTGGGGTTCTTTCTAGCTCCAATGATAGATGATTCTGTGAGGGTATAGGACTGAGCGCACGTGTTCCCCACTGTGGCAGAGACCTCCTGTGCTCACTGATGTTCATCTTTCCCTCTCCTCCTGGGCTCACAGCTGTCAGGTTGTGTTTCCAACCTCCTCCCAGGTAAGGACATCTGGTCTGTGGAACTGCAGCAGGCTCTGGCTGGGGCCACTTTCAAGCAGGCCCACACACAGTCCTCGCTCTCTTGTCCTGGCTGATGACAGAGTAAGAGAATCCAATAGAGGAGCCCAGGGCTGCATGAAAGGCAGAGACACAGGGTGGAAGGGGTCTGGGTCCCTGACCTGGAGAACAGCTTCCTGCCAATCAGGAACATCGGTTTGGACTTGACTGCATGAGTAATAAACTTCCAGCATGTTGGGCCGTTTTACAGCTGCTAGTGTTACCTTAACTTACTCATCCACTTCCGCTTTTTTAGCCAGTAAGTGATGAGGACCTACTACAATGGGCCAAATGGGGATCTCTGAGGTCTTTTTGTGACACCCCTCCTTCTGGTGCCTTGGCACAATGGGGGATACATCTGCCGGATAAAATAACACTGAAGAATAGTACTTTTTGATTTCAACCTTCAATTTTTAGCGGCCTCCATATCCATTATTTCATTTATTCCTCCCAACATCTGTATGCTCTTACTACCTTCAGATGACAGGTGAGGAAACAAGGGCACCAGGGATTTGTTCAGAGAAACTGGGACTCTAACCTCCATATCCAGAAACCCAATCCAGTGCTCTTCTCTGGGGTTTCCATGAAGCAGTAACATTTTTATTAAAACAGCAGATTATTATTAAACCAGGCAGACAGGTTAGGAAAGATGACTAGCTCGCTGGTTGCCTGCTGCGTGTATTAATCAACAAAGTCCCTGGAATCCAAAGTACTTTTTATTAAGGAAACCAAACCATGGGCCACTTTTATTCTTTAGTGGGAGGGGTAGAGGCAGGGGTTCAGGTCAGTTGAGCGAAGATTCAGAGAGGGTCTGGTCTGATCTAGGCTCTGAGGACAGGGAAGAAAAAGGCTTGGGCTCCTGCCAGCCCAGGTTATCAGTATCAATTAATATATACCACACAATTAATAGACCCTTACTTTACACCCTGTGCTAGGAATAGGGAATGAGCCCTAGTTCCTATATTTAAAGAGTTCATATAGTCGGGGGAGAGGGGAGAGTAGGGAGGGGGACAAAGGCAAATCAGCAATTACAACACAGTGTAATCATAATACAACAAAACTTAATGTGGGGAGTGGTAGTGTATGTGTCAACTTGGCTAGGCTTTAGTACCCAGTTATTCAATCAAACAGTAATCTAGGCATTGCTGTGAAGATATTTTGTAGATGTGGTTAACATCTACAGTCAGTTGACTTTAAGTAGAATTTCCTTGATAATGTGGGTGGGCCCCATACAAATAACTTGAGAAAGGCCTTAAGAGCAAAACTGAAGTTTCCCTGAGGAAAAAAGAAGAGATTCTGCCTCAAGACGGAGAGTTCTGGCCTTGGAACTGCTGACTGACCCTCCTGAATTTGGGCTTGCCAACTCCCAGAATTGCATGAGAAAATTCCTTGAATAAATCTCTTTACATATATTCTACTGGTTCTGTTTCTCTGGAGAACCATGGGGGCATGTGCCACACAGCATTCCAAGCTCCTGACCTGTCTCACCTTAGTCCTTGTACATCTATCAGGTGGGAATAATTATCTCTATTTTATGGATGAGAAAACTGAGGGGCAGGGAGTTAAAGAAAGTTGCCTGCAACTCCACAGCTAGTGCTTCTAGGATTTTACGAGGCGATTTTGCTCCAGAGCTGCCTCCTTATGTTCTCTGCTGCACAAGGAAAGGGGATTCCTTAGCAAGGAAGAATTGGCCCACAGGGGAGAGGGGAGGGAGCTGTGGCAAAGGCACAGGAGAGTAGAGGGCTTGGTAAATTTGGGTCGAATATGATGGGAGTCTAGGAGTAAAAGAGGGATGCATATTAGCTAAGGCTGGGTGAGCAGAAAGGCTCCAGCCCACAGGGGAACGCCTGTGCCCAGCCTTTTGTCCACTGAGTATCTTGATCCCTGGGTTTACAGTAGCGACTTACTTTTAACTCTTCCTGCCATTAACTCCCCTGGCCTCCCAGGCAAACGCTGTGATCCCTGAGGCTTCCAGAAGGAAGGTCACTGGAGGCTGGCCCTGGAGAGCCTGTCTTAGGGCCCTGGGCCCTGTCCCTGCTGGGCTCTGCCGCCTGCCAGGCAGCTAAAGAGGTGGTGACATGCGGCCCGCACGTGTGAGCATTAATGAATTCTGGTTTTCCTCTGGGATTCTCTGGGATACAGCTGTTTCCACAGAGCCATCTGCTCCTTGGCACTGCCTAGCAGAGTGGCACCATGATGTGCTTGTAGAATCTGTATATACGTGTCTGATTTTTAACTTCTAATTGAGCCATGGTGATGCTGTTGTCTTTTCCTCTTAGTGGGCAGTCCACTGTCCTCGTAGCAGAGGGACTTGAACTTGAGAGTCCTCTTCATTTCAGAAGCTGGTCCAGGATGAGCTTCTGGCCAGGACTTGTAACAATAACTTCCTATGAGTAGAGCACAGAACACTTCTCACACCTTAACGGCTCCCATCCTCCCAACAGCCTGGGATGGGTTTACTTATGGACTATTTCATAGGTGAGAAAACAGAAGCCTATAGAAGGGAAGAGTTATGCCCATTCCCGGGCCCAGTTTTCTGATTCCAAGTATGGAATCAGAGTATGGAATCTCAGAATCAAGTATAGAATCTTTCTGGCACACTCCAAATACTTTAAGGAAAGGACTTGTTATAGTTCTTTCATTCAGTGAAATTCATCGAGCAAGCACTAGGTGCCAAGCAGTCGTCTAGGTACGAGGATATACTGATGAATCAAACAGACAAAAATCTCTTCAGTCACAGAGTTTACATTCTAGTGGGAGGAGACACAACAACAAATAAGTCAAGTATATAGGATATAGGATATCAGTTGGTGCAAGTGTTATGAAGAAAAATGAAGGAATCCTGAAGACAGGGAGTGCTGGGGTAGGGGGTAGGTGTTGCAGTGTTAGGAAGAGGAGTGTTGTAAATGTTTGGAGAAAGGTCAACTGGGCCTGAGGGACCCCATACCAGCTCCAGCTGGGCCATCGACCTGCCCTAAGACTTCAGTTCTTAGAGCCTCCACTTCTTCCCCTATAAAGTGTAGATAAATAACTACTTTGTGGTTTAAGTGAAAAAGTAAGAAAGATTATACCACTGAAACAACTAGAAGAATCGCTGAATGACTTATAGTAGGTATTACACTAATTCTAACTGTGTAGCTACATCCACTTGGGAAGCATGGCCCCGGTGACGTCGCTCTAGAGTAAGTTGGACCTGGTTTCAAATCTGGGCTTTGTCATTTAAGGAGTTGTGTCGCTTTAAGCAAATAACTCATCTCTTTGGAGCTTTGGTTTCCTTGTTTGTGAGCTGTGACACATCATGCTCACCTCTCACAATTGTGAATTTTAAAGTTGTGTTTCCCTTTCTCTTTTTTTTGCAGGAAATCTCCAATTCTCACAAACTGGAAGAAAGCAGGGAGAGGCCTTGGAACAGCACAAAGAGCTGTCCTAGTACAGGAGAGACCAGAGTGTCTACCACCCATCCCAGGGATGCTACCAGGGTTCAGCTCCTATGGCACTGCCCAGCCATGCGGGCTGCCTGGAGGGCTGCCTTGAAGGAATCTGGGGCTGGGGCTGAGGCTGGGCCCAGGTGGAGAATGTGGTCCTCAATTAGTGATGTCCACTGTGGGTATGGGGTAAGGACGTTGTAAATCTGCAGACACTGGCTGTTGACTTAGAATTCCATATACATGTTAAAAACCCATTGTTATCCAGCCATTTGTGTGTGTGTGTGTGTGTGTGTGTATGTGTGTGTGTGCCCGCGCACATTTTTTGGATGTTTGCAGTGTTTCCTAACTTAACTCCTAACATGATAATGGATAACTCTTTTGCCATTGGTCATTTTGACTTAAAATACCACTGGTCTTCCATTTTTTTGGCTGCCAGGGGAAGGACGAACTGGGAGGTAAGTCCAGAAGGGGTTGTTCTGAAGCTGATGAACTGAAACTGACAGCTGCCAGGAGGGAAACTGCAGAATAAGCAGTGCATAGTCTGAGACCCTGTCCTGCCAGGATAAACACAGCACCTTCCGCCCTCTGGCCAATGCCCGCCCCCTCAATGCAAACTTAGTCATCAAAAATTGTAAAGTGAGTTTAATATATTCTGGTTACTAAAGGAAGGGCATGTACTTTAGCACAATTCACATCCAAATTGGCTAAAACATATATATTTTAATATCCATTAAAGGTTCTGCCTTTAAAAAAATGAGCTTCTCTTATTTTGAAAGTTCCCTTCAGGTGGAACAAAGCAGTCTTGATAACAAAAGCATCACTCCACAATACAATGACTAGGCAAGGGTTGCAAGTTTCTGAACAGCACAATGTATGGGAATATTCTATACTACTGGACAGGTTTGTCAAGTACAAGAGGGGCTGTCCTTATTTCTCTTTGCTCCAGAGGACAGGACTCAGATTAATGGGTTCCTTATGAAGGGAAGATTTCATCTCAACAGGAGAATGGTGTAGAATCTGGAGCTTTCCAGCAGTAGAGTCATGGGGTTGTGAGCTCCCTTTCTTTGGGAGGATTCTACCAGATGTGAGCCTGTGAGGGACGCCGCAGGAGGATTTTGGCAAGGATAAGGGGGTGGAAAAATTCAATGATTATCCAACTGTGTTCTGTAGAGTCCCAAGGTTTCTTGGATATGCCTGAGGGGCTGGGTTGCTGAAGAAAGGGAAAGACAAGCTAATATTTAGAATTCTGGCCTCTATCCCTGCTTCGATCTAATTATATTAACTAATGCCTATGCAACTTATTATGCATTACATAAATTAACTTACTGGTTCCAGGAAGAAATGCTCAGACAAGCTATACAACAGGACATCTCCAAGGAAAAGACAGTGGGCCATGTCCCATCAGCTACTGTCATTCTATATTACTGTTCTGAGCCCATTCCCTTCCAAACCAAATTGTCTTCTCACAGAGCAAGCATCCGGAGGCTCTGAAATGCAGGCCTGTTCCTCACATCTCAGCTCCTCACTAAAAAGTTGAATTCCCTGACCTTTTCTTCTTTAATGGCAGAAAGGCCAACCCAATGGCCTCGCCTTAACACCCTGAGTATCCTAATTGGTGGGAAATCTACCTGGGATGGTTTAATCCAGAGCAAATGTGCCAGCTTCTCACATGCTTTACAGAGAGATTTCTAAGTGACTCTGCAGGTTCCTTTCTCTGCCTGGCCTTCTTAGCAAAATTGTTAATAAAACCTGAAACCCATTCTTGGAAGGAGGAATTATTATTAGATGGGTCAGGCATAATGCAAGAATTAATTTGTGCAGCCCTTTACAGTTCTCACATTGCCTTCATTTGAATGTGCACGCCTAGCCCTGAATGAGCCATGCTCGTGTTCACCTTTGGCCTTCTTTGCTCCTTCTGCTCCCTCCTCAGGAATGCTCAGTTCACCTGCCATACCTTCATGCTCCTACTTAGTCACTGTTACAGTTTGCTAATGCTGCTGTTTTGCAAAATACCAGAAATGGACTGGCTTTTATAAAGGGGACTTATTTGGTTACAAAGCTACAGTCTAAAGGCCATGAAAATGTTCAAATTAAGGCATCAACACAAGTTTACTTTCACCAAAGGAAGGCCCATGGCGTCAGGAAAATGCCTGTTAGCTGGGAAGGTATGTGACTGGCGTTTGCTGATCCCAGGTTATGTTCCAGCTCCTCTCTCAGTTCCTGCGCATTCTTCAAAATGTTGCTCTTGGTCCATTTTGTCCTCTTTAAGCTTCTCCGGAGCAAACTCTGGGCTAGCGTAAGTCTGCTTTCAATGGCCGTCTTCAAAATGTCTCTCTCAGTTGCTATCCAAAATGTCACTCACAGCTGCTCTGAGTTCCTTCTTGTCTGTCAGCTCCTTTATATGGCTCATAGTAATTTAATCCACACCCACCCAACACCTCCATGGAAATTATTCAATCAAAAGTTTTGACCAGTTGATTGAGTCACATCTCCATGGAAGCAATCAATAGGCTCCAACCTCATCAATAGTAATATGTCTGCCCCCACAAGATTGCATCAAAGAATATGGCATTTTGGGGGACATAAGACATCCAAACCGGCATAGTCTCCCTTCCAATATCACCTCCTTCGGGAAGTCTTTCATGATGCACCTTTTCTCCCCGAGTCTGAGTGAAATGCCCTTCTTTGTGTGCACTCAAAGCACCACTGCAGTCCCAGCACTGATCACACTGGATAGCAACCACCTGCTCATCTGCATCCCCCCCAGTAGCCAAGCATTGGGAGACCCGGGTTCAGATCTTCAGAACTCCCTGCTAATCACTAGCCCTGTGGCTGGCAATTGCTTGAATAAATATTTGCTGAGTGAATGAATAAATCTTGGGAGTTAGTGCCACTGGAGCCTGCTCCCACCTGGGATCTTCAGTCCAACGAAGAGGTTCCTGACCTTCTTCCTTTCAGACTCACCACCATCTGTGCACTTGTCACAGCTCTAATGACCATTTCCTAAGAATGGGAGCATCTGGCCTTGGGCTGGATTCAAGACATTAGCTTTTCCCTCTGGTTATGTTTGCAGATAATACTTGACACGCTGCGGAGGACCAGGTGGTGGAACTCCCTACAGAGACGCGGTTCCAGAAGTGCAGTGTTTACAGACTCGCCTTGCTCCAGCCCCTGCCACTCCTGGCTGACTTTGACAGAGCACCTGGCTGGAGCAGGGTAAGGGACCTGCTGTCTTGATTTATGTGTCCTAGTTGCACCTGCTCCCTGGTCTTAGTGACCACAGAACAATCCATTCTTTTCTCTCCATCCCCACTGCTGCTGCCCTCTGTTAGGATGTGGCAATAGCTTCCCAAAGGGTACCTCTGCCTCCAGTCTTGTCCCTCTCATTCTATTCTCAATAGTGGGTGACTTTTTCCCCTAGATGTAAATCTGACAGCTGCCAGGATAAAGGCCAAACACCTAAGTTAGCCAAGGCCCTTCGAGGTCTGCCTTCCTCATCAGTGTCATCCCTTGTCTCTCTCCCTGTATCCTCGATGCTCTAGTGTACCATATATATTACATATTTATAATATATATATTTAATATATATATAATTCCTTACTTCTTCATCAGCTGCTCCCTTTAGGTGGTATTTCATTCTTTCGTATTTGTGCAAACCATTCATTCATCCAATAGTAAGCATTCAAGAGTGCTTACTATGTGCTTGGTTTCATTTGAATGGGGACCTAGAGGTGAATAACATAGCCATTATCTCTAATCTAATGGTCTTAGATTCTGGTCAGAGGGAGACGGAGGAAAAACTAGGAAGCAAATACATGAATCAAATAATTGCAGATAGTGGTATATGCTGTGATAAAAATAAAACAGGGCACATCACAGAGAGTGACTTGCAGGGTTACTTTAGGAGGAGGGTTGGCAAAGCCTCCACGGCGAAGACAGCTCTGAGACCTTTAGCCACCCAGGGGCGGCGTCTTCCAGACAGCGGGAACAGCAAGCACAAAGGCCCTGGGTGGGACTTAGCTTGGAGACTGGCCAGTGTGGCTCACGTGCAGTGTTTAAGGGGCAGAGTGGTTGGGGTGGCTGCTGTGGGGTGTGCTAGAGAAGGCCATGCTCTCATTTACAGCCCTCCCTGCACCTGGCCAGACTTTGCTCCTGGCGTTGCTAACAGTTATGTGGTAAGCAACTCACATGCAGGACTGGGTCAGTCCCTGATTTCAGCCTCAGAACCCCACACGGTGCCTGGCAGAAGTTGGCATTCACGCATGCTTACTGCACAAATAAAAGTAGTCACAGATTCTGAGAAAGGCCATCAATGACTTCTTTACCTGCCAGGGGGTGGGGGTGGGGTGGGGGAGAATAGTAGGAAAAGCTGGTGAGTCATTTACAAACGGAGTCCCACTTTGTATGAACTCGGCACACCATGGGAATTCATCGATACGGATGATTAACTGACGGCTTCATCCTGCAATGCTTTCTATTTGAGTTTCTTCCACAGAGGGGAGAAAAAAAATAAAAAGAGGCAAAAGAGCAGTTTTGATTTAGCTTTTGGAAAAAGTACCGAATGGGGACTCAAATATTGATGATGACAAATACTGATTTGAGCCCAGAAAACTGAAGGAAAAATAAAAAAAAAGAACACAGTGTTGTTGAAACCTCTAAGTGCTTCTCAGAATCTGAAAGATTTCAAGTGCCTAATGGTTTTCTCGCCTCTTTCTCCAGTTGTAAAGAAGGGCAGACACTGAGAAAAGTATCTAGGGTGACATGGAGAAGGGCAGAGCTAGCGGCAGCTCAACTGTGACTTGAGGGCCAAATAATAAGAGTAGGGATGGTATTTTGACCAGAGAGTCGTCCTGATAAAGGGACAGGTGAGTGCATGCCTCCGAGCTTCCCACAGAGGCTCTCTCTTGACATCTGGAGCCTAATGGAATTCTCATGATAATAAATATAACAGCAATAAGAGCAATAAAACAAAATTCTAACACTTTAACCTGGCTGACAACTGCCCTCCCGATCTGGCCCCTCCCGACCTGCTGTAGCCCCCAGGCACACTGGCCATCCTTCTTTCCTTCATAATGAAGCCTGTCCTGCCTCAGGGCCTTTGCACCAGCTACTTCCTCTACCCAGAGCGCACCTGCTCTTCTACGTCTGACTCTTTCTTGTCATTCATATATCAGCTTAAACATCACCTCCCAGAAGCCCCCAACCAATGAAGCTGCCCAGCTGTTCGCTAATACATCACTATGCAGTGCTTGCCACTGCTGATAATTTTTCCTAATAGTTTATTTAGGTATTAACTGTGTCTCCCCTACTAGAATATAAGCCCCATGACAGCTTATATCTAAGCCCTGTGTACCTTTTTAATCTATAAATACCCAGCGCGGAGTAAGTAGAAGGCCCTTAGTAAATGTCTGTTGAATGAACGAATGAGTGAACCAATTACTTCTGTGTCTAATACTAACAGTCAAGGAAAGGATGGGGAACAAATATTTATTGAACATCTAGCATACAGCAGATGCTGAGCTTTGGTGCCTTAGATGTAATTTCTTGCGATCTCAAAACATCCCTGTAATATAACTGTTTTAATTCCCATTTGACAGTTGAGGAAACAGAAGCACAGAGAGGTCACATAGGTAGAAAAGCCAAACTCAGCTTTGTCTGACTCCACATGCCTTTTAACACCACAATGTGCAGTTTCCCCACATCCTGTTCCTCGGAACCCGAAACCAGGGCTCAGATTCAAGTTAACTCTGTCTCTTGCTTGCTGTGTGCGGGCAACCTGCTTAACCTCTCTGTTTAAACTTTAAACATTAATTGGGGGAAACAAAAGGTTTCTAAGAGCATTAAAGAAGATACAACATATGAAAAAATGATAAACATAACGAATCAGGAAAATGATGTTAGCTATGCCTGTGACCTACTCATCTAACACTTTCTTCAACCACGTTAACCCCTGAAGGAGCTAGTTACGTGTGAAAATCTCCTTCTGCACCACCCCATGCACTGACTGAATTGTGGGTGTCCCATGTGGGTGCCAGGTTTCAGAAAGACCATAGACTCAGAGAGACACATTATCTGTTGTTTTACTAGTGTTTTTGCTCATTCTGTTTCCTCTACTTGGAAACTGACAGTGTAAGACTCACTTCTGACCTCACAACAGCCTGGGCGAAATGTACCTCCTCTGGGGGGCTTCCCCGACCCCCTCTCCATCCATAGCTATTAGCACTGAAGTGATGTTTGGATGTGCTGTCGCCCCAATCACACAGGGAACTCCCAGGGCAGGCTCGTCTCGGTCACGCCCTGAGCCTGGCACACTGGAAGAAGTCAATGGATGGCAAAGAAGCCCACTCCCTCCCTGTCGACTCACTCACATTTTCACTGTTGACATCAGCTTCGCTGGGGCAGCCGAACAGTTCCCGCCTCAGGAGGTTCCCGTCGTACTCCAGGAAGGTCAGGTAGAGATTGCGGAAGAACTCTACGTGCTTGTTCTTCACCCGAAGCTTCTTGGGGGAGTTCCAGTGAATGACCTGGCAGGGCGATAAGGAGGCAGTCAGGCGGTGGGGAGGGCTTGCACACAGGCCATGGGTGTGGCACTGGGCTAAGCACTGTTTGTGACTTTGCTCATTCATTCATTCATTCATTCACCCATTGGGTCAGTATTTATGTTTCAGTGGTTGTGAGCATTGGCCCGAGGCCACATTGCCTGGATTCAAACTCCATTCTGTTTTAGATAGTTGTTTAACCTTGAGCAAGTTACTCAATCTCTCTGTGCCTCAGTTTCCTCATCTATCAAATGAAAATAGTAACAGTTCCTGCCTGTGCCAGTTTTTAAGCTCTCATCTCAGCTCCAAACCTGGTCTGAGATGCTAAGATTGGGACTCTGCAATCCCCATTTTTGCTTTGCTGGCTGCTTACCATTAGGGCATGAGAGAGAGACTATGAAGCTGAACTTGCTCCTTCTGTCTGCTTCCTCTGCACATCACCCAGCCTTGCTACTTCACCAGGGCAGCGGCACTTCCTTTCTTAAGCAGCAATTAAATTCGGTTTGCAGTTTTTCTACCAGTCACAGAATAAGCTTTATCATCCTTCCCCAATCCCCCTTCGCCAGCTGCTAGTGCCTCTGGAGTTTACTAGTAACCCCACCCCACCCTAGCTGCCAGGTCCCAATCCCAAGTTTTAATGATTCCCACATCTTCCTTTTTCCTTCCAGCTCTAGCAGGGGAATTGCCACTTCCTCCAATGTTATTTGTGCCTTTTCAATTACCAAAATTAACATTTTATGCTTAGTTAGCCTTTTTTTAATATTGAATTCTCTGTTCAAATAACTGGTATGGTTTCTGTCTACTGATACACTGTCTCATCGAGCTGTTGTGCTAACACAAGTAATGCATGTAAACAGTGCCTGGCATAACAGTGTAAGTGCTCAGTAATACTGGCTCTCACTCTATATTTAGTGCCTGTGGTGTACTGTGCTGGGAGATGGCCAGAGGCATGTGACACTGGGCTTGCCCTTGGCGCCCTCGTGGTCTGCTGGGGGGCGTGTACACAAACAGGTAATCAGACTAACAACAGGGGGAAGATCAAGAAGAAATGATAGTCTAGGATGCTCAGAGAAGCTTCACAGAACAAGATGCCTATGGCAGTGTTTCCTGGAGCAACGGGGCCAGAGCGGGGTGAATGGTGGGGGCACAATTCAGGCAGAGGGAAGAGGCTGGGCCAGTGTGGTCATCTGGCAAATGAGAAGCTGTGCAAAGTCACTGTGGCACAGTGTGAATGGGTGGGATTGGTGGGAGATGTGGCTGGAGGGATGAGCTGGGGTGAGATCCTGGACCTGGAGGACCATGTTCTCAACTCGGATATGCTCCTAAGGCCAGTGCAGTCACCAGAGATTTTTAAGGAAGGAGGAAATGATCAATACTATGTTTCAGAGAGACTTTTCTGAGGGTAACAGAGAAGAGAGTGGGTGAAATAGGTAAAATGGGAGCCAGGACACCCTGCTGTAATTTCTAGCTGAGAAATGAGGTCCTGGGGACAAAGTTCCTGATCTGGACAGAAAGACAAGATATGCTCATCAAAAACCATCTGGGAAAAGCAAGTAATCTTCATAAAGTCCTTAATACATGCTAAGATCTGTTCTCAATGCTATTATTTATTAACATTACTTAATAGTATCCATTATCAGTATTATTATCACTACATAATAACTATTAGTAATAGGTGATTAGTATTTATTTAATACTCACAACAAGCCTATAGAGGTAGCACTATTATCAACTCCAGTTTACAGTTGGGAAGTGGTGGCACTAAGGGACTATGTGACTTCCCTGAGGTCACATATCTAGTAAGTTGAAGAATTAGGCCTGGAGCTCTGGCAGCCTGGCAGAGCCTGCCTGCTTGACCCACTACACCGCATGGACTCTGAGATCAGCTGTGCCATGGCCCTGTGCAGACGGGACCTACCAGAGATGTCCACTAAGGACACAGATGACACACCTGGGCCAGTCAGATGAGCTTCCTGTAGCACTGGGACACCGAATGATGTTGTGAATGCAGATGGTCTAAGAGGGCCCAGGGGGGGAAATCATAGTCTCAAGAGCCAGGGAAGGATCTCAAGAGATGCTGCCAGATAACAGAAGCCCTGCTCATCAACGGTCAAATTCTCAGTGCTCCATATGGCAGGCACTCAGGTGGGCTAGAGGAGGTGCAAACTCGAGCCAGGCCCTGGGGAGAGAGGCTGGAAGGGGGACCTGTGTTGGCTGTGCTTGCAGGGCCGAGGGTACTGAGGCCCATCTGGGCTGACTCGGGTACTGCTCAGCCTCCCAGTCACCTGGGGGGGGGGCAGTGCTCTCCTGGAGGGCTCCCCATGTCACCAGCTGGTTTACATTCACTGCCTTCTTCGAATCCTCAAGATGACTCTAACAAGGTATGTGGTTTTAAAGATGAAGAAATTGTGGAGAAGGAACTTGCCCAAGGCCAGGCAGCTGGTACATGTTGGAGCTGGGATTCAAACTAAGTTTGCATGATTCCAAAGCCCACATTCTTTCTGCTATGCTGTGGAGGACAGAAGAAGCCAGGTTTTAAACCAATTTCTTTTTCATTCTTTATTGTGTCAGATTATAAAGAAAACAAAATAGCTCTTGCTCTTCTCCTTGTTGCCCTCACAGCTTATCTGACTGTTGAGACTGAGGAAAGAAGAGTGGCACCCAGTGCTCAATCACTCGCTGGCTCCCTACTTCCACCGTGTTCTGCCAGCGAGAGCTTGCAGCAGGGCCCAGGGCCTGCCACCTAGAGAAGGGGCTGGAAGCACCACCTCCCTCTGCCCTGTCTCTCACGCCCCAAGAACGTGCGGCAGCAATTCCCCTTGCAGCTGGCTAGGTAAATACTACTCCTCAAGATTCGTTCTCTCTTTCCTAGTTGGGACGAATAATAGGAAACCTACTGGATCCTAACCATTTTCTCCTGTCCTCCCATAACTAGGAATGGCAGAGTAGCCAGAGCAAGCACTGTGGAAGCTAGCCCAGTCTTGGTGCAAATCCCAGCTACACTGCTTACCAGCTGTGTGTCCTTAGGGACAACTCATTTCACTTTATCGAGTCTCAACTTCCTTATGTGTAAGGTGGAGGGGGTCAGTAACCCAGACTGCACAAAGTGGTTGAGAGGGTTAAATAAATGCCTAGCACAGTGCCTACATGCCAGGCTTGCTCTATAAATGCGGGTTCTCTTCCCCCCTCAAAGATGGGGCAATCAGACTGCACAACTCTGTCCTCCTTTCTCCGTCCTGCCAGCAAGAGGTCCACCGCGGCAGTGAGTAAGGAAGTAGGCACTTAGCATTCAGGAGGGTGCAGAGAGGGTCTGCAGAACCTACTTGGAATAAGAATACTTGACGGAGCTGACATTTCAGGTAAGGATGAGTGGGCAACAACATGCAGTTTTATTCCTGTACTCTTGAAGGGTGGGAGTTGGAAGACTCTCCCCTGACAATATATCCACCGCAGGTGTGGAAAAGGTCCCAGGCCAGTCATTAAAATAATTGCCCGTGGGCTGGTGTCACTCACATTCAGTGGGGATCACAGCTTTGCTGCAAAAGATTCTGGCACTTGGCAAGTGCTGAGCCAGCAGGAAGGCTGATGGATGTGCATCTGACTCAGAGAACACAGGCTTCTCCAACTTGGAGAAACTTAACGCTAAGTGAAAATAAGGGTGGCCTATGGTTCCCCAGACAAATGAATCTTAATTTATTGTTCACAAATCTGCCAGGCACTTTGGAGACACTGTTTCATTAAATTCTCCAAATAAGCTCATTTGAATTCTGTTGTCCATGTTACGAAGATGGTACATGACTTGCCCGTATCTTACAGCTGGTGTGTCACACAGTTGAGACTTGAAGCCAGCTGTAAACCCCAAACCCCAGGTTCTTAATTACTTTCATGTATGGCCTCAGACCTCAGTGGGCTAAGCATTTTACAGATAAGGAGAGTGACATTTAGAGAGACCATTGGCGATATCCAAGATCACATGGTGAGTTCATGACAGCACAGGGCTAGGCCTAGAACCCAGGTCTCCTGGTCCCCCCACCCATCCAAAACTGTCTGTCATCCCAAAATGTCTCATTCTCTACTGGGTCTGTGTATTGACTACAGGTAAAGGCTGGTTTCATATAAACAGTAGCAAGGGTTAAAGGAAGGTAAGGAGACAATGGTGGAGTTGCTGGCCGGGAAAGGGAGTTCTAGAAAACTCTTTGTAATTCAGTTGTCTTCTGATAGGTAAGAGAGGACTCAAAGTCTACTGATATATATTCAAATTTATCTTTTTTGCCTTAGTTCTCCATTATCTCCTGCTAGGCTCTATAGAAATATATAACAGCTACCATTTATTTAATATCCACTATATACTAAACACCAGGTTAGGGTTTATATATATGCATACAGACACACATTATCTTATTTGATACTCAAAATAATCTGGTAATGTTATTTCTATTATGTATTGTCCAGAGTGGCTTAGCTAGCAAGTGGTCAAACACAATACAAAATTAAGTCTATCTTGCTCTAAAATCCTTTTCTTTTTATGGCATCATTTATTCATTCAACAAATATTAAAATTGAGCACTTACTATGTGCCAGGCACTGATCTAGGGTTGAATACAGAGATGAAGATGAGAGAGGATCACTGCCTTTGTGAACTTACAACTCAGCGGGAGAAGCCGACATTAAATAACCATGCACTTTTAAACTACAAGTACGACACATGCTTTAGAGAGAGGTACAGAAAGCTATGACAGCACACACCCAGAGGACCTGACCTAATCTGGGGGTCAAGGAGGTGACATTTGTGTCGGGTTCTGAGAGATGCAGATGAGCTAACAAGGGAGGCCAGACTGGTGAAAGAAATTTTTTTAGGTCCCAGCATGTGCAAAGACCGCGAGGCAAGAAGAAACAAGAGGCTTGGAGACACTGAGAGAAGGCTGGCAAAACATTGGTGATCCAAAATTGAAGGAGAGGGGCAAGGAATCAGCCTGGTGGGAGAGGTGGGGGCTGACCAGATGGGGCCGCAGCAAAGCAGAAGCAGGGCAAGGCCGCTCTGCATTTTCAGTCTTGGTGTGGGGAATGCTGGCTGGGCCAGAAGGGAGGCAGGGAGGCTGAACAGGCAGCCCGGGGGCGGAGGGGAGGATGATGCTGGCTGGGATTAGGATGGTGGGAGGATAGAGAGCAAGAAGTACACGAATTTTAGAGGAACCTTGGGTAAAACGGACTCTGTATTGGGAGGAGGAGGATTCAGATGGCTTCCAAGCTCCCTTCAGGCCCTGATATTCTAGAATATTTTGGGGGAGCAGGGGAAGAATTGATGGATATGGAATTCGAGCCACAGTAAATGTGAATAGGATTTAGAGGGCCCCTGAGAGCTTGGCAGAGTGGGATACTCTGCTAAGAGGGTTCATTTGTAATTTAGATCAGAAAGCATCCCTTAACTCTCAGGACAGGTAAACAAGAAGGAAGAAGACACGTGACCTCATTTCTCTGTGTTCTCTTCTCTCCTACCCAGTCCTTTCTATCTCCATGAATGCTGGAAACTCCTCAGTTACCTACAGTAAATAAATGATTGTCATCTGGGCTGGAATCTTCTGATCGGGCCTCCAGATCCATTCTCCACCGTTCTCCCACTCTGCTCCGTGCTCCCAGTGCTGACCCCTATGGACGGCATCCGCAGACTTCCCTGGCCTTCGTCTTCTGAATGAGTTCAGCCAATGGGAGGCAACGGCAGGAGATGAGTGGGCAGGAGAGTGAGGTGGGGCTGACAGTACTGCTGCCCCCTGACACCTAGTGGTCATGGCTGGTTGTTCCTACCCGAAGCCATGGATCTCACCTGGTGGGGCCTCCTCCCCGGCGCTACCCTCCCTGGGTTAGGGCACCTGCCCCCTACCTCGCTCCTTCAGGCCTAAAAGTGGGAATAGCTGCTGGCCCCAGGGACTTGGAATAGCCTTTTTCTACAAACTCTGCCCACAGCTTTATAAAGTCTTTTAACTAAATTCCCCCCAAATCGCCCAGTTTGAGACATGTTTCCCATAGGGACTCTGACTGATACCCCACCCAAGAAAAATCTTTACCAACATTTTCAAAAACTCCTGGTCTTCAGCTAACGCCCCTCCTTCCATGCATTCATTTCCTTCCCTCTCATTTCCTAGTGGAGTCAGTACCGGCTCCACCTTCAAGCCACACTGGCTCTGAACTGGTATTTACTAAAACCACATAAGCATGATTTCCGGGAGCCATGGGAGGGAATCTGAAGGCTCCTTTGTGGGTGAGCAGGAGAACCCTACCCGCCAAGAACTCGTGTGTGGGGAAGAGTCTGAAGGAACCAGTCTTTAGCTTTCATCTGAAGACCAGGAACTTGTGAAGATGCTGTTAGTGATTTTTCCTGGGCAGGGCCACTTTCAAGTGTGAAGGAACCAAGGCCCAGAGGAGGGAAGTGACTTGCCCAGGGTCACACAGCAGAGGTTGAAGTAGAGTCTAGCATCTGTCTCCTGGGCCACAGTACCTTCCAGTAAACCACATTCCTGACTCTGAAAATCTGACTCAGGATTTGAGTTGCTGATATTTTTGATCAGCACTTGTCTGACTACTGAGACATGTTATTTCCTGATTCCTTGAGGGACAGAATCACCTGTCACTGCTGGCTTCAGGACAGCAAGCTGGTAGTGTATATGACATTTACTGACAAGCTTCCACACTTATGAAATCATGAGTGACTCTGGGGAATGAGCTGAAAATAGATTTTTGCAAAACGCTGTTAAATGCATATGGGTCTACAAGGCTTGTGGTAAATACCTATCACAACTCATTCCATTTTTGGAGGCACATTAAAATGGTAATAATAATAACTACAATTGCAGCTAATATATATTGGATGCTTACTTTGTGTCTAGCACCGCTTTTCATACTTTGCTCTCCATTTAATCTTCCCACAACTCTATAAGTGCCATTATCATCATCCTATCTTATAGATGAGGACAGTTTAGCAAATTGCTCAAAGTTACACATCTAGAAAGTAGGAGAGCCAGGGTTTGAACCCAAGCAGATAGACGTTAGGAATCTCTCTCCCTATTTCTCCCTTTTCTGAAGTGAACATGAGATTTACAGATTACAGGATCAGAAATGAAACCTACTTTCCCCTCCCAAATACAGGCCATCCCCCACCCATCCACCCATCCTGGATACTAAGGCTGCAGGGTGATTTTGGACTTCCTGGATACACAGGCTAAGGCTCCATCTCAGCAGAAACCAGAGAAGGAGGCATAGAGATGCATGCCAGGTGGGCTGCAGAGGCTGCCAAGCATGAAAGGCCCCATGGGTGTGATCGGATTGGGTCTGAAATGCCTATCGGAAGTTGAGTACTTGGAGTCAGCCTGCAGTGAGCCAGAGAAAACTGACAGAAACTGATTACTGTCCAGGAAACTTGAACATCATCTGGGAGGACACCAGAAGTCAATGTGATTAAAGGAGAAACAAGAAACTATAACCCCTCAGGGACACAAGAAAAGCATTTCAAAGGCAGAAATAAGAACTTGGCACAAACACAAAACTATGGAAAGGGTTCAGCCTAAATTTCAGTTTCTGAAGTCTTTAGATCCTAGAGAATTCATAAAAATAATTCCTGGTTGCAAATGTGCTAAGAAATCAGTGTCTGTGTAAATACCAGGTAAATGAGATTTGGAAAATAGCCCCCCACCTCAAGACCTTCATTGACTTTCTATGACTCAGAGAACAACATCTATATTCCTTAGCTTGGCATTTAAGTTTGTTGCAAACTGACCTGACTTACAATTCCAGCCCTATATCCAAGCGAAAAGAAGCTCCCAGAATTTCCTGAACACGGCTTTTGTTAACTCTGTGCCTTTGCACATGCTGTTCTCCCTCCCTAGAGTATCCTTTACCTCTTCTCTACTTGTCAAATGTCTACTTGACCTTCAGGGCCAAGCCCAAACACATCTTGTCCCGGGCCACTTTGGGCACAAGGGTATTCTCCCTCCCCACCCTATTCTTCCTTCCTAACAGAGCACTAATTTTGCTTGGAGTTGAGTGTTCTAATCCCCTTTAAATGGGTCATGATCCATTTAGGATCTAAGCTAAAACTGACGATCTTATTATTCTCTAATTTCTCAGACTCTCTTGCAGCTAGGGATGGCCATAGGACTCAGGTTTGCCCCAAAAGATACATGGGGAGGCTGATGATTTGCTTTAGAAAATGTTCACATATGGCTGGCGCCATCTTCTTCCCACCCCACCCATCCACCCACTTTTATGTCTTGAGTAGAAATGTGATGACTGGAATCATGACAGCCATCCTGTGACCATGAGGGAGAGGTCAGACATTGCTGATCTATGAACCAATGCCCATAGCTGCCTGCTCCAGAGTCCCGTTGGGTGAAATCCAAACCCCCTATTTTAGTTTAAGTCACTGCAAGTTGGGCTTTCTGATTCTTATAGTTGTTGTTAAGCATTCCCAATATAACAACCCAGGTAATTGCTGGCTCCTTCCTCAATGCACTATAGAAGCTTACACTTTATTTTATAACTCATCACAGGCTCTTGTAATTATTTATTTACATGTCTGCATCTGGCATTAGAATGTGAATATCTGGGCTGGCTGGGAGCATGCTTCATTATTCTCCATGTGTGCCAGAATGCCTGGCAGGTAGTTAGTATTCAATAACTGCCCTTTGGTTCAAGAATGGAAATCATGATGATGGCATTCTCAATAATCCTCACATTCTATCTGTCTGCAGCCAATCAGTTATAAAAGCCCTATGAATACGGGTTTTAAGATGGAGGCACATATCCCCCTTTTCTTTGTCCAAAGGGCAAACAGCTTGTCATTTTCTCTTGAAGGAGTTTAAGCTCCCTGTCATCCCTTTGTTCGGTATTTCAAGAGAGAAGAACAAAGTCTCATGAGCCCCTTTCCCTGCTATCATTAGGATTATGATGTATGGTGGAGCAGGATCAGCAGACAGACCTACGTGCCAGTCAGAGCTGCACGGCTTATCAGTGGTGTGGTGTGAACTGCAACAGGTTGCCTCGTATTCTGAGGGCAGTCCCTCATCTGTAACAGGGGCACGACGACAACCACCTTGTAGGGCTGTGGTCAACATCAGGGCTAACGAACTGATGAACATGAAAGCATAGCAATATCTGTTAAATCACAAAAGAAAACTGGTTTTATATTTCACAAAACAGTCACCTTAACAACTAGGAAGACTGGATGAAGACAGTCTCTGGGGGAGAGGGAATAAAAAATGTGTTTTTCAGTAAGGGACTGCGGAGTGCCTCATAGCCTGGGGGAGAAGGGTAGGGAGATGGCACGGTCCAGAGACCCGAAGACAGTCACTTTGAGTTGGCTTTTCACGATGGGCAGAGATCGGAGAGTGCTAGTAGGCAGGGAGCAAGGCCTGTATCAGGTAAGACTTGGGTTCAAATTTCACAGGTCCCTTCTCAGCTTTGTCACTCAAACAACTTAATGTACTTAGGCCTACATTTTCCAGTCTGTTAAAAGGAAAGAATAATACTTACTGCAGCAGATTAATTGAGGCAAAAGATGTCACGGTGCCCACATGGAGCCCGGAGCAGACTGGTGATCAGCGCATGTGAGTGAGTCTCTGGGAATGCACACACTCACTTCCCATTTGATGTTCTTGACGAAGAAGACTCAGTGCAGCTAAAGTGAAACTGTTTCTCCATCTCTCTTTAAAAACTGCGCTGTTGGCTCCTGAATGCAAGACCTGTGCTTTCGCCCACTGTCTGTACACTGACAGGTGCATTTACAGGTGCTTGGTAAATGTTTGTTGGAATCTACTCCAGTTTCCCTCCCACTCCCATCTACTGATGATGCGCCTATTCTATCCCCCTTCCCTTTTCCTTTCGCATTCCTTCCAATTCCCAGGTAGCTGCTATCTAACAGAAACAGTGTCCTTGATACACAGACTTGACTTCCATCCACAGAGATTTGGCCACGGCACAGCTCAGTATCCTGGCCTCCTTTGATACAGGTTCCTGTTGTCTCTTGATTTTTACAAATGACAAGAGAAAAAAATAAAATTTATTTCCAGACAAAAATATAATCATGACCCAGGTTTTGGGGTGGAGGGTAGGATAGTGAAGCTATTCTATGTGATGCAGTTATGATGGGATACATGACATTTGTCAAAACCCACAGACCTGTACAACACAGACTGAACTCGAAGGTAAGAATTCTCAATGGAAATTCTGCTCAGCCAGGAAGTGGAGAAGGGATGCACGCAGAGCAATAATCCTCAGTGACTGTTGCCTTTATATAAGACCAGCCCTATAGTCTTACTCTCTCTAGGAATGAATCACTGAGACTTTATTCACAGCTCACAGAACCTCTAGCTTGTCCTCCTGGGGAGTGCCCATGTTTATCTGGGGAACTGAGGATACAGGGAAGCAGAGTCCTCTTCTAAGGATAGGCATGGGATCTTGAGCTGAGGAATTCTACCATGGCTGGGTGAAGACAAGCTGGGTTTGGGGCCTGGTGTGATTTTGCGAATTTGGCTGGTATGTCCTTGGGCGCGGGCTGAGAAGGCACCATGGGATTCACCGCTTGGAAACTCCGGGAAGAGCAGCTGTGCTTCCCTGGTTCTCAGCTGGTACCTTCTGTAGTGGCCTACGGTGGCTTTCGGTCTGCTCTGTATTGCTTCCTTTGCAGAACTGGACCTTGTCCAAAGGATCTTTCCACCTTCTTATGATTTTACTGGGGCTACCAACTGGTCATGCCCCACTTTCCAGAAGCAAGCGAATCAGCTGAGCACTCAGAGTATCCCATTCCTTTCACAGAGTCACTGAGTAAAACAGCGTCTTCTGCAACCTGGGATCATGAGTGCTAGTTACTCTTACATTACGCTGCTTTGACTTCTTCATAGCACATTTTACTGTCTGAAATACCAATTTGATCATTTGTCTTCGTATTTGGTATTTGTATGCTGCAACAGAATGTAAGCTCCGTGACACTAGTGCCCTGCCCTGTCTCATTCATTGTCATACAACTGGAGCTCAGCACAGGGCCTTGGCTGATTGCATGGACACAATAATTATCTGTCCAATGACTAAGGTCTACCTACTGGCCAGGAGCCAGCAGAAACCGGAGGCCACCTTGCCAAACTGAGAGAAGCAGATGCAGAGAGAGATAAGCTGTCATCTGAGCAGTCATGTCTAACTGTGTCAATGCAGAGGGCAGGACAGGGGTGTTCTCAATAACAGGTACTGGATTTAAATACAACTGGAAAAGTATTTTATCAATCATGCTATTATTATTTTTAGTGTGTTTAATAATATTACTTATTAATAATAATATTTAACCAAAATAAACCTCGCAAAATGAACAGATTAAGAAGAGCCCGGGACGATAATCCAAAGTCTAAAATAAATATACACGAGTCCATACTGATATAATTAAATGATTAAATAAATACATGAGGTAGAAGACACCAGTCTTCCTTAGAGAAGAATCCCATATAATATATGCATGTTCTCTACCCTCTAGGCTTAATCTCCCCACTCCCAGGGTGTGCTGAATTTAGTGATTCACTTCCAAATAAAGTATGAATGGGGCAAATAGCACTTTTCCTGTGGAAAACCTGACAGACACTGCCTTAACCAAATGAGGATGGTTAACACCATCAGCCTAATCAGGAGAAAATATATTGGACAAAACAGATCTAAAGAACATTTTATAAAACACCTGACCAGTACTCCTGAAAAATATCAGGATCATAAAAAACAAGGAGAGACTGGGAACTGTCACAGAACAGGGGAGAGTAAGGACACAGGACATTAAGGGGAAAAGTGGCAAAATGCAAACAAAGTCTGGAGTTTAGTTTCTGTTATCGTACTATTGTTCTATCAATTTTGGTAAATGTACCATTGTTATATAAGATGCTAACACTAGGGGAAAACTGAAAACTGCATGAAGGGTGTATGGGGACTCTCTGTACTATCTCTGCAAGTTTTCTGGAAGTCCAAAATTCTTCCAAATAAAAGTTTATATTAAAAAAAAGTGTTGCAAAGGATGATGGGTTGAGAATACCAATAAGACAAGCTCATGTGAACAGCAAAAAAAGAGCTGAGCTGACACTTTTACTCCCAATATGAGCTCTTCCTTAAGCTACAGTGTAAAATACAGAAATGACTACTAATTAAATCTGACAAGAAACTGGAAAAAAAAATTAAATTCTCCAGACTACGTGAAATATGGATTTATAACCACCATTGTTAAGGAGGAACTTCACCCAAGTGTGTATTGTGCCTTGAGATATTACTTAATGTTACTGCAAAGATGCCTGATTAGCAAGACATTTAAAAACAAAGCACCCAGAGTGTGAAGACAAACCTCCATAATTTTCTGATGTTGATTAAAGCCTTGTGATAGTCTAGAACTTTCCAACATTTCACTAAACTGCATAAGAAAAATTTAGACATTTCTTTGGAGATTTCTTACATAAAAACTAAAGATAAAATCTAGTAAGAGAAACACTTGTTTTTCCTGCCTTGTCAAAAATGGCTAAAAAACCCACAATTATAGTAATGAAATGAATTAAATTCCTTTGTCAGCAAATATCGTGAGAAGAGTCATAGAAAACACTGCTGAAGACCTGAAGAAACCAGTTATTAGAACAAATTACATGGGAAATTTGCTATCAAGTTCAATCAAAGTATAGAGGATTTTGACATTTATTGCCTTGTGCTATTTGCTAGATTCTGTTTTGATGATGAAATACACAAAGAACAACTTTCTGTGAGGACTGAAGAAAAGATACCCTAGAGAAGTTATATTTTGAACAGTAAATTCTTACTTTAAAGATAATAATGTTTTATGAGACGAACATATGGTAAGAGCATATGCAACTGATGCTGTGCTAACTGTAACAACAAAAAGGATTTCAAGGAGAAGGTTACAGAGAGAGCACCCTATATAGAATTACTTTCTGCATCACTGACAGACAAGTTTGTAGTAATACACTTGAAGCCAGAGGACACAAAGGCTACTGGATATATCATTGATTTGGTTAATTATAGAAAGACAAGATTATGAAAATATACAATTTTTACAATACTTTCCAATGACATGGGGAATGCCAATGCAAACTTTCTGTACAACACCAAGTTTTGCTGGTTAACTCATGGCAAAGGACTTCTGAGACGGCTTTTATAAAGATGATACACACCTATCTGTTTTTATGGAAAGATGGCTGTTGGCAGTATGCTCTGTCACACTTTAAAAACACATACACACTCTTAATCTGACCCTTCAATGTAAAGGTGATGAAAGAAAGAAATCCATGATATAGGTAGAGCTTTTAGAAAATAAATGTTTGATTGTTACTATTAGGTGCTGACACTAGAGCCAAAAATGATGTCATCTATCAAATCCTTATTTCTACATACTTAGAAAACTTCAAAGTAGAATTTAACCTTCAAAATTAATTACCAAGTAAAGAATTACAGTGAGTTTTGAATATGTTAAAAAGAAACCAGATATTCATGAGCCAGGATATTTGACACGTGTTTGAGAGCCTCTATATATGTTAAAAATACCAAAATATTTTAAAAATTAGCAAGAAAAAATGGTTATCATTAGGAAAGATTTAAACATAATTGCCAAATGCCACTAAAATGCTTGTATGATTTTTAATTATTTCAACTGAGAAATAATGAGTATAAAATTTAATAAGCACAGACAACAAAGAATTTTTTTCCCCATTTGGATCTACGTACTTTAGGGAGGTATTTTTTTTTGAAGAAGAAGAAGTTGAAGGTTTATAGAAAAATCATGCAGAAAACAGTTACCATTTAAGTTACCACATATAAGACAGGGATTTTTTTTTTTTTTTGCCATTAAAGCCAAGTACTGTGTACCATGCCTTTCAAAGTAGCCCTATGAATCACTGTGTCATAAAGTATGAAACCAATTTCAAAAATATTGAAGTATATTCAATAATGTTAATATATTATATTACATATAATATATGTAATGTTTCTTACATTTATAATTATATTACATATAATATATGTAATGTATCTTACAGTGGACAGTGGGCTCCTAAGACATCTGTACCACAAGGTATTCCACAATCAAAGGGTCTGTTTTGTGTAAGTAGGGGGAATGCTGGGGATCAGTAAAAGGCCTCATTATTACTAATTTCACTTAAAATTACTTAAACATCAAATAAAATAAGATTTTTCTTTTTTTATGTTTTATAATTGTATACAGATAATTGTATAACAACTAAAAATATATATATTGAAATAGGTCAGCTCAGAAATATTTTACTGCTGTGATACAGAGGTTAAAAAACAAGCTGCTTAGCAAAGCACAAAAGGCCTCCCACAACCCAAACCGTGCCCATCTGTGCATCTGTGCATCCCACATTTCATACTCACTTACTTGCTATTTCTGGGACACCATGATCTTTTAGCCTCTGTGCTCATTCACGCAGTTCTTTTTTTCTACAACCCCCATTTCTTTGCCTCACCACCTCTAAACATCCTCTAGTTTACAGATTTCTGCATAGTATTATCCATATTATAGGGAAATTATCTGTTCACACTTCTGTGTCCCTTGCCTGATTAACCCTCTTTATATCCTCAAATACTTGCATTTAGTGTGCACTCAGTACTGGGGAGCCTGTTGGACCGAACTTTGCCTTGCATCTCTTTCCTCTAGAGTGGTTTGGATCTTCAAAAGCTTACCTGGATATGCCTGCCCATTTTATGACAACTGGAAAATTAAAGCAGGGTCGTCTCCTTGCTTCAGTCGCTCTTCTCTGCTCACTGCCTGGCTATGGACCCATAAGCCACTAGATTTATGCTCACTTCCAGAATGTAGAAGACTAGATCTTCTAACTCTTCCGAGACCAGCCTTTGTCTGCCCAGTCTGCTGCAGTTTGGAGGCCCAGTGCTAATACCATGTATCTGAATCTTCCATATGGGAGGCCCTTGGTCTGTGGCTCAATATCCACAGATTTATGAGACCCTCTCTCAAAATCCTTTTCTTCTTAATAAAGCCTGGATATATCCAGGGAAATGTTTCTTACAGTGGACAGTGGGCTCCTAAGACATCTGTACCACAAGGTATTCCACAATCAAAGGGTCTGTTTTGTGTAAGTATGGGAAATGCTGGGGATCAATAACATCAATCAGGTTTCCTTACTATGGGACTTCATAACATGGTATTTGGTATACAGAACATAGAAACCCCTCCCTGCTCTTCTCTGTTTCAAAGAAGTCCCATGAACAGCTCTTAGAACTATTTGGATATATACTCTCGAAAATGCTACTGTAGGTTAATTTTTTAGAGGCACCATTTTGCTTATAGGAATCTTGCTGTTTCTAGGAATAACTGCACCTGAATTCATCAGCTTTGTGTAACAAAGCCAATGATGAATAACACAAATCAATAAAACCCAAAGGAGATAAGTTCTGAAAATTAGCAATGAGCAAAGAGTGGACGAACATTGAGAGAAAACAAAAGACTAAAGCTTAAAACATCCAAGGTCTCTCCCAGTCGGCACAACCTTCTCTGACATGGTTCTTCTAGGACACACGATATCAAGTCCAGATTTGTCCCAGCTGTGCCACCAACTAGTGCTTTAACCTTGGGGAAGCCATTTTACCTCTTGAGGGCTCTATTTCCCCATCTGTGAAAAGAGAACATTGGAAATGAAGAGTGAGAACACTGTTTCCAAGATTCTGCTCATCAGCAGACTGGAGGAAAACACTTAAGAAGAGAACAGGAGCTATCCTAACTTGTTCTTTTTAAATAAGAAAAGAACAGGCTTACCATATCTCTCACAGCACTGTGCTAACTGCTTTACAAATCATCTCTTTTAATATTGACGACTCCTCTGGAAGGTCAAGATGCCTCCCTCCCTTTCTCAGATGAGGAAACTTGGCTAAAACAGGTTAAAGAATGCGGTGATGGTCCCATGGCCTGGGCCAGGGGCTCTGCAGTGTTTGCTGGGTGATGAGTGATTCTAAGGCATACACCACATGCAACTGTGCTGGAAGACATGCTGCGTGAGTAGGGACCAGCTGCCTCATATTTAACTGTGGGGACCCCTTAATCGCACCAGTTGCAGCAGCGTGCACAGAGATGATAGAACGCTTAGAGCCTTTGGACTTAGATCATGAAATGAAATTAAACAGGCATTGGCCTGAAGTAGAGCAGTCTGGCTGAGGCGCAGTAATTCTAGATTTTAGATTTTCTCCAAAGAAACTGTTTTTCTCTTCCTCCATCCATCCTAATCCTCCAAAATCAACCTCACCATTCATCATTCTTATTACCCTCTCTCTGATTTCCACTGCCTCATTTTTCACTGTCCTCTTCTCCGCTATGGCATGTTCAATATGCTAATGCATGGTGGCCCCTCATCTTCCTCAAAAGATGTGGAAACTGACACATCTCTAAGTATTATAAAATGTTTTAAAACTTGAATTATGTGCTACTCCTTTTATGAAACTGCTACAAATTGCTTCTAGGAAAATATATCATTTTCCCATATGGATGGGATGTTTTTCTTGATTTTTATCTTCTGCTTTAGAATTTTTCTTTTTTTAGTTTAGTCACTTCCCAATTTACAAGTACAGAGAGGTCTAAAATTCAGCCTCTGAATCTGCTGCTCAAAATTCAAATGTTCTTTCTAGGAGACAATGTTATATTAAGGGTCTTTGTTCTGGGGTTGGCCCTCAAAAGCCCACTTAATCCAAAGAAGGCTCACAGAATAATCCTATACCATGTATAATGTATTCTGGGAAAATATATTCAGGTAGGAACTCAGCCTAGTATCATTGGAAAAAGCTCTAGACTTAGAGTCAGAGAGATGTGAGTTTGAATCTCAGCTCTGTCATATTTAGCTGTGTGACTCCGGGCAAGTAAGTGACTTAATTTGTACCGTTCTCAGTTTTCTGAATTATAAACTGGACCAAATAATATTCATATTATAAGATGTTTGTAAAGATTAAATGAGGCCATGCTTGGAATGCCATTGCTACCTCATCTACCTGGAAAACTCCTTTTCATCGTTTGAGGTCCAGATCACAGCTCACTTCCTCTGTGACATATTTCCTACCTATCCCAGAAAGAAGTCAGTGCCTTCCAGGCAAACCTCTTCTGAAGCAATGGTGTGGTCCTGCTGCTTGCCTACCCAGCATCCATTTCACTATTTCCGACTTGCTTTTGGGTATCCATGCCCCTTGTAGTCCTTGAACTCACTCCCACCTACAGAAGTGCAAGCATGGGGAGAAACAGTGGTTTAAGTAGGACTGGGGAGAGGGGGCAGCAAGGATATTTGGGGTAGGGAAGGAGAGGTATGAGGGCAAAGAGGAAGAAGGAGTAGAGTTCATGTGTTTGGAGTTTGAATATCTGCCAAGATTCAGCTCAGACTTCCTTTGGAAAGTCCTCCAAGATACAGACTCTGAATCACACTCCTGGCTGTAGAGGTGATCCTCCTCTTGCACTCTTAGCCCCTTCACTTCCTTACATGGCAGCACTTGGCAGGCTGTACTGGAATTTCCCATACACTCACTGGTTACTCTTTACTAGTTCATGAGCTTGGGGCAGAAACCCTGGCTTACTTAGCTCTGGGCTCTAGTATATGCCGAAAGACTGGACCCTCTGTTAACATTACCCTTTGTTTCTGGCCAGGACTTCCTTTCTAGAGGTCCACTGAAGACTCAGGACTAGAACAAAGTTTCATAGAATCTCTCTTCTCTAAACCAGCACACAGCCCTTTTGTGTGTTACCGGTGAAGGGATAAAAAGAAGCTCTTTTGAGTCCCTCCCTTTTCTCTTTTTATCTTAGACTCAGCCAGGGAAGGCTGAGTCATCAAGCTTTAGTATTAAAGAGATAAAAATGGAAGGTCTTTGAAACACCAAAGAGGGAAGTAAAAGTCAAGTGTATTTCTGTAGAGCACTCAAGAGGCCGGCTGAGAGTGGGGGCCAAGAATAATGGCCTCCATTTTATGGAGAATGTAAGTGAGTCTGGGAGAAGTTAAGTGATTTACTCAAGTCCCTCAGCTGGTAAGAGGTAGAGCTGTCATTAGAATTTACAGGATTGCTTGGCTCCCAAAGCCTATACACTTCTGCCTCCTCAATGAAACTATGTCTCCCCTGAAAAGTTTTTAACCAACCTCTACTTTGCAAAGAGTTCTTCACTAACACCCAGAGCAAGGTGGATGTCCAAGGTTAGTAAGCTAAGCTACTCTTTACTGGGTGCATGAGAGTTTCTGATCCTACCAATTGAGCTCCATACTTACCAAGGGTGAGCTGTGTTTGTTACCAAAGGTGTTTGTGTGCCACTTGTATTTCTAATGTAATTAGAATTCTAATTAAATGTTATTTGAATTAATGATATATGAGTGCAAAAAGAGATTTGCTGTTTCCATGAAAGGCAAGCTAAACACTTTGGAACAACTCAATAAAGACAAGTCTCTACGAAAAAAATTTGCAATCAAATTAGGTGTGGGTAAAACAACTATAAGGGAGTGTCGTAAAACTGCAAAAATTCAGAACGATTATCCTCTCATTGCTTTGTAAGAGTCTTTAAATTCTTGTTCCACTTTAAAGCAAAGGACTCTGACCATCATAGAAAATGCATTATGAGAATGCTTTAGGTAAGACAACACTGCACTCAATGAGCAGGCAAAAAGACCTGGTCCCTAGAAGAAAACACTAACATATCAAATTTAAATATTTTTATGATTCTTGCTTTCCCTGACATTTTCAATCAGCGGACACAGTGCTGCTTCCAGTATGTCCCACAGGAGGGCATCTCAGGTTGTAGTAACAGAGCGTGAGCTGATACAGAGCAGGGAGCATGGAGTACATCGTTATACTCCCCAGGTAGGAGCATAATGATCAGCAAACAGGTCCTTCATACATATTGAGAGTGATGGATGAAACAAAAAGATGGAAAGAAGAAAAGAACGAACGAGAAAACAAAAGAAAATGACAAGGACACACCTTTACTTGGAACCTATGGTACAGGCTATCTAGTGGGACAAACAGACAAACTGTTCTGTGGAGCAGTCTTTAGGGCTCCCCAGCAATGCCCCAGGGATTGATATGACCCAGAGGGTGGGGCTCCAGCCTGCCAAACTCCCTCCCTCGTCCCTCAACTCCTATCCCACTTCCAGGGCAGCTCCTCTTTTATATATTGGCTATATTTTAGGGTTCTGTGTTAAGATTTTGTTTTTTGTTAGACAAGATGTTAATGGATAAAATGACTTCAGGATTCTCCATTTTTAGGTTTGTCTAAAAAGATATGAGTTATCCTCGGTTTGGTTCTATCTTCATGGTTTGCTAGTTAAACACAGAATAGTCTTCCAAAGACAGTTCACAAGTTATTTTGTTTGTTAGATTCAAAGCGACAGTAACTAAGCAACCACTACTTCCATCTGCTACACCAAAATGCAGGGTCTATGTGAGCAGTAGTTTGGTCTGTTTGATTTCCCACAGCATCACGATGGTCTATCATAATGTCTGGTATACAGTACACACTCAGTAAATACCGTGGCGTGAATCCATGGGTATGTTTGTGGTGGGCAGATCACTTTTACTTGGAGACTAGCTTTCCTGGCATTTAAAAATGCATAAGTTGCAAGTACAGAAATAGAGATTCCTCTAATTTATAAAGCTTTTTCCTTTACTTTCCATGTTTGCCAAATGAGAGGCTCTCAAACATGTGTCAAATATCCTGGCTCATGAATATCTGGTTTCTTTAATGAAACCCACACTAATCCTTCTGAGAACAATCAATTTCAAAGGATACCTGCCAAGGTTTTTACTTGTACTGATTTTTGTGCAAGTTTTCTGTTTTTATTTTTGACATGAACATAAGACCTGAGAGTTTAGAAGTCTCCTGTATCCCTGCCTGATCAAGATATATCACTTTTTATGAGGAAACAGGCTTTCTAACAGAGGTTCAATCTGCTGTCATTTGCTGAACCGGGAATGCTTTTCCCCTTAGGGTCTGAACTTACCCCTTTGGAGGAGAAGTGGAAGTACTGTTGGTGCTGAACAGGGGATTAACCAAATCCAGAGTTTACCTGATCATTTCATCAGCTAGGATGTACTCAACTAGACTGAAAAGGCATACACACTCTTGTTTGGCTCTTCCTGTGGGGTGGCAGAAGTGCATAAATCCGAAGGCTGTGTGTTCTTTTTTTTAAAATTCAGTTTTATTGAAATATATTCACATACCATACAATCATCCATAGTATACAATCAACTTTCACAGTACGATCGAATAAAAAATAGAAGTAAAAAAAGAACACCCAAATCATCCCCCCCATCCCACCCTATTTGTTATTTAGTTTTTGTCCCCATTTTTCTACTCATCCATCCATACACTAGATAAAGGGAGCGTGATCCACCAGGTTTTCAAAATCACACTGTCACCCCTTGTAATCTACGTTATTACACAATCATCTTCAGGAATCCAGACTACTGGGTTGGAGTTTGGTAGCTTCAGGTATTTACTTCTAGCTATTCCAATACATTAAAACCTAAGAGGTGTTATCTATATAGTGCATAAGAATGTCCACCAGATTGACCTCTAGACTCCATTTGAAATCTCTCAGCCACTGCAACTATTAGTCTCATTTTGCATCCCCCTTTTGGTCAAGAAGATATTCCCAATCTCACGATGTCGGGAGGCTGTGTGTTCTTGGTTTGCCACTAGAGGTCTTGAAGGCTCAATTTCTTCATTGGTAAAAAGGCCAATTCAACTTGATTAAAAAAGAAAAGAGCCTTGTAGAATAGGGAAGAACTATCTAACAAGACTCCAAAAGCATAATCATAAATGAAAGGATTGGTAAATTCATCCACATTGAAATTAAGAACTCTCTCAAAGGGGAGTAAAAAAAGAAGAAAAAGCTATTTTCAACATAAATAATTTACAAAGGACTAGCAAACAAAACGTATATAGAACTCTTACTAATTAATAAGAAAAATGTGCAAGAGATATAAACAATCATTTCAGAGATCTGTAAAGAAAATGACCACTAAACACTTGAAAAGATGTACAGCCTAACTGTTAACCAGGAAAGTAAAAATTAAGACCACAATGAGATACCACTTCACACCACCAGAATGGAAGCCTGATACCAACAAGCCTCACTTGATCAGCAGGAACCCTACTACACTGCTGATGGAAGTGTAAAAAGATACAACCAAACTGGAAAAACAATTGAAGTGTGCTGTAAAATTGAAGTTATGCATATCTTACAATACAAGGTTTTGGATGTAACTGGTCATAAGTTGAGAAGTAGATAACTTCATCTATATAATAGTTTGTAGTTTACTAGACACCTTCATATGTAATCTCCTTCTAGGAACCCTGGGGATTAAGTAGAGTAAGGACATTTGCTGTAGGTTTTCAAAGATATCACTGGAGTTGTGTTCTTTGTTCTTTGTTTTTTTTGTCATGAATGGGTGTTTATCAGGTAAGTTTTCTGCATCTAACTAGAAGATAACATGGTAATTCTCTTTTAATCTATTAAGATGCCATATGACACTTGTGGATTTTTCAATGTTATATCACCCTTGCCTTTTCTGGAATAAACCCAACTTGACCACGATGTATTATCATCCATGTTATACATGGCTGGATTTCGTTTGCTAATATCTTGTTTAATTTTTGCAACTACATTCACAAGTGAGACTGGCCTGCAACTTTCCTTTCTTATACTCACCATGTCTGATTCTGCAATCAAGGATAGCCTGGTCCTATTCTCTGGAAAACTTTATTTAAAACTGGAAATATCCTTTGATAAAAAATTTGGTAGAACTTATCTTTGCTCACCATTTGGGTGTGGTATTTTCTTTCTTTGAAGGTTTAACTATTGATTCAATTTCTTTAATGATTAGAAGACAATACAGACCTACTATTTTTTTTCTTAAGTCAGTTTTGGTAAATTATACACTCCTAGGAATTTGTCCATTTCACATAAACTTTCAAGTTCATTGACATAGTTATTCATAATATTCTCTCATTACCTTTTACAATTCTACTGTGCCTACTAGATTAAAAGCTCTGTGAGGCAAAGGAGAGTCTAAAGTTGTATGTAATGGTGCCTAAGAGTCTCCCCCTGAGTACCTCTTTGTTGCTCAGATGTGGCCCTCTCTCTCTCTAACTGAGCCATCTCGACAGGTGAACTCGTTGCCCTCCCCACTATGTGGGACCCGACTCCCAGGGGTGTAAATCTCCCTGGCAACGCAGAGTATGACTCCCGGGGATGAATGTGGACCCGGCATCGTGGGACTGAGAGTATCTTCTTGACCAAAAGGGGGATGCAAAATGAGACGAAATAGTTTCAGTGGCTGAGAGATTCCAAATGGAGTCGAGAGGTCACTCTGGTGGACATTCTTATGCACTATATAGATAACACCTCTTAGGCTTTAATGTATTGGAATAGCTAGAAGTAAATACCTGAAACTACCAAACTCCAACCCAGCAGTCTGGACTCCTGAAGACAATTACATAATAATGTAGATTACAAGGGGTGACAGTGTGATTGTGAAGACCTTGTGGATCACACCCCCTTTATCTAGTGTATGGATGAGTGGAGGAATGGGGATAAAAACTAAAGGACAAATGGGGTGGGATGGGGGGATGATTTGGGTGTTCTTTTTTCACTTTTATTTTTTATTCTTGTTCTGGTTCTTTCTGATGTAAGGAAAATGTTCAGAGATAGACTGTGGTGATGAATGCATAACTATGTTATCATACTGTGGACAGTGGATTGTATATCATGGATGATTGTATGGTGTGTGAATTTATTTAAAAAAAACTTAACTTAATTAAAAAAAAAAAAAAAAAAAAAAAAAAAAAAAAAGCTCTGTGAGGGGAGAGTTTTTATTTGCTTTAATCTTGGCTATATACCCAGAAACCATTCCTGGTATTTAGCAGGAACTCAAAACTGTTTAGAGAATGAATAAATGACTTTGCAGCTATGTCTCCCTATTTATTTATTGGTGACATCTCTCCTTCTTTCTCAATGAGTCCTGCCATACATTTACCTATTTTATTGGTTCCTTTCAAAGAATCAACTTTTGGCTTTGCTGATCAATACATTGACTATTTCTGGTATTATCTTTTTAATTCCTTCATTCTGTTTTCTTTGAATTTATCCTATGTATTTATTATCTTAAGTTGTAAACTTAGCTTATTAATTTTCTGCCTTTCTTCTTTTTAATATAAACATTTAAGGTTATCTCAGTGGGATGTTTGCTTCATCCCACTAATTTTGACACATATTATTTTAATTTCATTCAGTTCTAAGTAGTTTTTTTAATTTCAAATATGACTATTGTTATATTTGTGTGTTATTAATTTTATTCAAATATTTTTTTAAACATCATTGTTACTGCCTTCTAATTTACTCTGTACTGTGTTCAGAGAACAATGGTGTAATATTCTTTGAAATGTACTGAGATTTGTTTTACGGTATAGTACATAAGTTACTTTTTTGTAAATGTTCCATGTAAGCTTGAGAAGGATGTATATTCTGTAATGTTATGTACAAGTTCTTATTTGCCTAATAAATCAAATTTGTTAATTGTGCAGTTCAAACTTCTATATTTTTATAACTTTTTTTCTGTTTGATCTTTCGGTATTTGTAAAGAGCATGTTAAAATAGTCCACTATGATAGTAGGCTTATCAATTTCTCTCTGGAGTTTTAATGAGCTTTGTTTATATATTTTGAAGCTACCATATGAAATGTATGCAAATTTAGAATCATATCTTCTTGGGGAATTGACTTTTTAAGTTGTGATCATCTCTATTTCTATTAATGCTTTGTCTGATATCAATACAGCTACCCCAGCTTTCTTTTGGATAATATTTGCCTGATAATCATTTTCCATTAATTTACCATCAACTTCTTCAGGATGCTATGTGTTAGATACATCTCTTGTAAAACAGTGTACAGTTGGATATAGTTTTCTCTTCAATCTGACAATCTCTGTTTCTTCAGTGCTAAAATTGGTTTAATTTATTATTTGATTACTGATATATTTGGACTTATTTCTACTTTCTTGTTTTCTATTTTTTTCTCACTTTCTCCATGTTTTTTTTTCCCCCTTCTCTTTGCTTGCTTCCTTTTCTTTTTTTTTAAACGATGGAGCTATTTTGGTTAATTGGTGTTAGTTGTTCTTATTCCATTCACCACTTACCTGTCACTGATTTGAAAGTCAAATACCCTTTTTCAATTATTTTAGAGGTTAACCTTGAAATGTTACCATGCAGATATAGCTTAGCATCTGTCTTAGTTTGCTAGAGCTGCTATGAAAAATACCACATAATTGGTTGGCGTAAACAATGGGAATTTTTTTTGGCTTATGGTTTGGTAGGCCAAAAGTCCAAAATAAAGGCATTGACGAGGCCATGCTTTCTCCCGGAGTTGGTAGCATTTGGTAACGGCAGTTTTTCGTCATATGGCAATCTCTCTTGTGTCTGCTCTTCTCATTTCTACTGACTTAGGATTTCTGGCTTTTTCCTGTGGCTTTCTCTAACTGACAGTATTCACATTTATTCTCTTTATATGGCCTCCAATCATATGGCTGAAGACCCACCCTGACTCAGTTTGGCTGTACCTTAACTGATAATAGCATCTGCAAAAGGTTCTATTTACAAATGGGTTCACACTCACATGAATGTGGATTATGATTCAATCATCATCTTCTGTAGGGGACATGATTCAATACCCAACAGCATCTAAAGTTAGTATCTTGTCCCTGACCACAAAAAAAATAAATCAAAGAATACTTTATAACTAATCGCGTCTCTCCTGACTTACATGTTCTCACTGTCTGTTATTTTTTGTATAATCTTTTTAAATCCACAAATTTTTCTTCATCACTGCTACTACAACTTAGAAATTGTTGTTTGGGGTTCCTATTTCTAATTTGTTCAATGTTCCTTCTTGAAATTGGGATCACATCCCTTATTTCTAAAGTAGATTCTCCAGAGGTTTCTTTTGTACAAGTACACTAGTGGTAAATTCTTCTCATTTTTGCTTTTCTGAATATTCCTCTCTCATTCTTAAAAGATGGTTTTGCCAAGGACAGAATTTTTTTTTATTGACTCTCAGCACATTGCAGATATTATTCCACTCTTTTCTGGCTTCCATTGTTGCTGACGAGAACTCTGCTCTCATGCAATTTCTTCATAGAGAACATCTCTTTTTCTGTGGCTATTTTAAAACTCTCTTTTCTTTATGGTGCTGCAATTTTACTACAGTAAGAAAGAAAGTATGGCTTTCTTTTACTTAACATGCTTAGTAATAAACACTGCTTCTGGTATCTATGGAGACTTTTTCTTTTAACAGTTCTGAAAAATTCCTATTCACTATCTCATCCAATGTTGCCTCATTTTAAATTCTCTCTTTTATCTTTTTCTGATAGTCTAATTAGAGATATCCACATTTCTTAACTTCTCTCTCAGATTTCCCGTCTTTCTTTCTGTACTGTGTTTTGGGTAATTTCTTCAGCTGGGTTGAATCTATTGCTTAACACATCCATTCAACTTCTAATTTCAATCATTGCATTTTTCACTTCTAGTGCTTTAGGGGAATTGTCTTTGACAATATTTTGTTCCTCCATCTTACTTTTAATATTCTCTTTTGCTTCTTAAGCATAATAAAAATACTTATTTTATATCTTACGAGTCCAAAACATGCAGTATTTGAGATTTTATTCTACAGTCTAGACTATCTCCCCCTTATCGTGGTACCTTATTCCCTGGTGTATTTACTGATTCCTGATCACTCATGTTCCTTGAAATGCAACCTAAAGAATTCTAAAGTCTGGGTTTATGACTTTTCTCCAGATCAGATCTGTGTTCGTTTCTGTCAGGTGCCTTGAAAATTTTCATTTTTTCCCCTAATTTTCACCCATGATGTATAATTTTAGCCCAAAATAATATGAGCACAGGGTTGAAATTACAAATTCTCAGGGAAAACATTTCCTCTTCATTTCACCTAAAGCCAAAGAGGAAGACAAGATACCCTGCTGTTCCCTTTACACTATATGTTTTTTAACTGTTACCCACTGAGGATATCACTCTTCATGGATCCTGACTTTATGTCAGCGTCTTCTAATTGACTTTCACCCTGCTTGGGCACAAGGTTCCACGCATAGCCTTGTGATAGAATGATTATACATACAGTTTGCCTGAGACAGAGTTTTGTTTAGGTAATTTACCCCAGTGTAACTAATGACAGCATTCTCTGGTTTGAACACTAAATCATAAAATCACCCCCGTAGGATGAATCTGGACCCAGCATTGTGGGATTGAGAACATCTTCTTGACCAAAAGGGGGAAGAAAATGGAACAAAATAAAGTTTCAGTGGCTGAGAGATTCCAAATGGAGTCAAGAGGTCACTCTGGTGGACATTCTTAAGCACTATATAGATAACCCTTTTTAGGTTTAATGCATTGGAGTAGCTAGAAGTAAATACCTGAAACTATCAAACTGCAACTCAGTAGCCTTGATTCTTGAAGATGATTGTATAACAACGTAGCTTACAAGGGGTGACAGTATGATTTTAACAGGCTTGTGGATCACATTCCCTTTATTCAGTGTATGGATGGATGAGTAGAAAAGGGGGACAAAAATCTAAATGAAAAATAAGGTGTGTGTGTGGGGGGGTGATTTGGGTGTTCTTTTTTACTTTTATTTTTTATTCTTATTTTCACTTTTTCTGGTACAAGGAAAATGTTCAAAAATTAGACTGGGGTGATGAATGCATAACTATATGATTGTAAACTTCGGATGATTGTATGGTATGTGAATATATCTCAATAAAATTGAATTAAAAAAAAAAATCACCCCTTTAAACCAGGCTCCAGGCCACAGGGATCAGCAAATGCCCTTAAGGCCAAATGCCAGATCCAGATGCTGCTTGCTTATCCTTATAGATTCACACTTTATCGTTGTTTCTGGTCTCTCCTTTCTCTCTTACTTTATGGACTGATCAACTATGCATTTAAAACATTAAATACGTTAAAAACAACTTTATTCAGCATTTTTAGGTGTTCTTTACCAAGTTGGTTTTATTTTCCTCCCTTTGAACTTCTAGCTCACCATATTTCTCTAAATATTTCTGTTCATTTCCTCTATTTTCCTTATGTTTAACAAGTACTTGACACATAAAAAAAACTCCACAAATATTGACTGAAAAAGTGAACTATGCAAAATACTTGTTTTTTAAACAGTTTCTAGTATTTTGCAATCAACTTCAAGGGTAAGTGAAAAAAAATGTTGCTTTTCTTTTTGACACTGTGATTTCACTCCTGAAAGGGTAACCCACAAAAATATTTTGGAAGAAGCAAAGGGCTTCAAGGATAAGGCATTTCTTTATCACAGAATTAATATTTGTGAAAAATTGGAAACAACTGAAGTTGAGGGAATGGCTCAGCAATGTGTGTTACAACCTTTCAATGGAATAGTATGTAACTCTTGGATACGATGCTTATAAATACCATGGGCGGCCTCAGAAGATGCTTATAACACAAATAAAAGGCAGAAAACAAATTCCATGTGCATTATGATTATAAATGACATAACATACACATGTGGAAACAGACCAGAAGCCATTTAGAAAGGACTGATTAATTAGGAAAGCGAGATTTAGGTTCCTTTTAAAAACCTCCCATTATTATTATTATTACATTGTTACTTGGACAATGGATGCATGCATCTATTTCCTCTTTCATATAGAGATATGTGCACTTAGGGTCAGACAGACCTGTGTTCAAATCTTTGTTCTGTCATTTAATAGCTGTGCTCAATTCTTCACTCCTCCCACTATAGGTAGGGCATTCTGATGCACCTCTTATCTCTGGGCTCCCCTGTGCATTTACGTCGGCTGATGAGATATTAACAACAATTCAAGCTTTCCTCCTGTACACTAGAGTCTTCTCTTGTATCTGTGTCTTGCCATGAAAACATGCCAGACTGGCCTGCTTAAGAACATGGGAAACACTGGAGGAGAACCAAGTTGACCTGGATGACGGCCATCCAACCTGAAGCTGACCACAGGCACAGGGCAAGCCAGTGAAGATCAGTGAACCACCCAGCCAACCTGTAGGCTCATCAGCTAAATAGATGGTGGTTGACTTAAGCCGCTATTTGAGAAGTTTGTTACACAGCATGATTTAAGGCAGTAAGTAACCAGTACGACCTGTCTTCTTCATCTGCCAGGACCCAGCATTGGGTCTGGTTTCCAGAGACCAATGATGAAGTCTTTCTGTCATTGTCCCTTCTCTCTGGGACAGAATGAGACATTTGTGCTCCTCTCCCTTACCCACATCAATCACAGCACCTGTCACAACCTTTTACACTTAATTCCTTACTTGTTTCTTTACTCCTCTAAGCCACGAATAACTTGAAATTAAGAATGAAGTTTTTCATCCCTCTATCTACAGCACCTGGCACAGAGTAGGCCTTCAGTAAATGTTTTTGTCTGAATTAAATGAATGGATGTTAGGAGCCGATATGAACCAAAACAGCCGGCAGCAGGTGGCAAGAATAACACACGAGCCAGCTACCCTGCATCTGGTTCTTATGTCAGGAGGCCTCACGCTTTCCAGAAAGCCCAAACAAGAAAGAAAAACAAAGAAGAAAAGCACATTGTTTGCTGCTTGCCTGCACTCTTATCTCTCTCACCACACTGCATACCAAGCTCAGGGCTATTCGTGAAGGATCCTGAGTTAGCTTCCTTCTGCCACCGCAGGGCACCTCATTCTCCCTCCAGGGATGAGCCTGGCATCCCCCTGCTGCCTGTCTTTACCTTCAGATCAGACACGTCTCTGTAGCACTGCTCAGAGCGGGTGTGGTCCGACAGCTGCACGTTCCAGAAGCATGGGAGCTGATACACAAGGAAGGGGTTTTGTTTGATGACAGCATTGAATATATCCTGGAGGATAAAAGCCAAAGACATAGTCAAATCAGTCAGGTGGGTTCAGCTTATGATTGTGGTTCTCAAAACACTGCATCTCCTCTGAAAGGGCTTCCCTTGAGCCTTCTGCTCTGAACTTTCTTGCACCATGGGGTATCCCCTTTCCTTTTATTTCTAGGAAGCAAGAACTAGGCAGAGACTAAGGCTGACTTGGAGCTCTGAGTCCTGCTGGGCTCATAAAGCACCATCCAGCGAGCTTCCATGGGCACACAAGGAGTGTCCCTGCTACTTCAGCCAGCATATAATAAATGAAGTATTTTTTCCTTCCTTCTTCCCACCTCACTGAGGAGCCCTGGGTTATCCATCTTGAGCCTCCTGGAGAAGAAACAGCATGACAAGCGGCTCTACTCACTCAGGGGGTGGGGACAGATTGCAGGTCCTCAGTTTTAGCAGCTCTTCCTGGAGCTTTCTGTGGACTTGGTGATTGGGTGCTCTTTGGATTCCTGCAGGCCATGGTGCCCAGAGGAAGCTCTTGGTTTCCAAATCCAACTCTGACTTGTCTCTGGAGGCTTTACTTCTTTTGGGCTCTTCTCAAAGCTCTAGCACCAGGCCATACTGATTAGCTGCTGACAAGTGCAGCCAGGAGGTGAGTTATGGGCCTTCCTGAGATGGCTGAATAAACTAACCTCATTGGATGTGGACATACAATTGCTAGCTTTTGGGAACACACTCAAATCATTGTGACCTGATTTAAAATATGACGATGGTGGATGATTTTCCCCTCAGGTTTAAAACAGCTACCTGGGTAATTTTTTTAAAACTCATTTAGCATATCATAGCTCACGTTTGAAAAATAAAATTAGTTTCTGTCTGCTTGGGAAATCCTGAATAATAATTATAAATAAAAAAATTAAAAACAGTAAAGTAACCCTACAGAGTTTTTTGGTTTCTCTATATTGGCAACAAAGACAACTTTGCAGGAATTTGACAAATCAGGCAATTAAGCACTGAGCAAAAAATACATGGAGACTGAGCTTGCTCTTTGGATGTGTAGGAAAGGATAAAATGCAGAGAAATCACTTTGCATTTCAAGATAGCCTCCTACGCCACAGAAAATTCAAAATCTAAATGAGTCATCCTGGTAGATTCAAGACCCTTGGGGCCTTGGGGCCCTACATTTTCTGGTCAAAATGGGAAATGGTTTGTTTTTTTTTTTTTTTTAAATTAATTTTTGTTAATATATTTGTGGAGTTTAAGGACTTTTTCAGATTGCCTGGACTAAACAGGTAGTTTCTTAAACAGGTAGTTTGTTCTTCTATTTAAATGCATGTTCCCTCGAGTATAGATTTAAGACTCTGTTTGCCAGAGAAGCAAATTAAATCGTGTCAGGGAAACATGTTGTGGTCTTCCAGGACTTCAGTGGGCAGCACTGGTGCATTCCACACTGCCAATGAAATGACGGCCTCCAAATGACGGCCTCCACTTAACACATCAAATTATCATCTACTTATGATTCTGTTTCAATAAACTATGCTTTCTCTGAGGCAAAGGACCATGTCCTTTATTTATCTACATAATCCTATTTCTGCATATAGTCCCTGGTATACGCAAAGGTCCAGGCAAAGTTTTCTGAATGAACAAAAGAGTGAACAAAGGGAATGAACTAAAGAGTTAAACCATTGTTTTAGACTAGCAAGTATCAGGCAGATCTACCCAAGTGTAGAGAGTCACATAACAGGTGGAAAATAATTCAGACCCATCTGTTTTTACTTCTCCTGGAGAAACAGCACCAGGGCACTCAGGAATAACCTTGTCTTCTCACCTGGCCACTCACCTGGTCAGCTAAGGATGTTGAAAGCATGCCCATCAGCTCCCTCTCTGCAGTCAGCCTCCACATCTGCTCCCATTTCATCTTCCGCAGCTTATCCAGAAGCAGCAGGATCACCCCTGGGCAACAGCATTAGATAGGGGAGTAAAAACAACAATAAGACAGGGTGCCAAGCACACCTGGGTACAACATAGCCACAGCCTTTCAGGGACCATTTCTGCACAGAGAAGAAGCTCCAGCACCACTGCACAGAAGTTTTCTCTCTAAAAGTTCGGGGCGCAAACTTTGGAGATGAATACACCTGGGTTCAACTGCAGGCTCTGGCAATTACTTGGTATGAAACTTAAAAACTCTCTGTCTGAAACATCTTCCTTATATGGAGAACACTAACACAGACCTCACAGGGCTGTAGTGAGGATCGAATGAGGGGGCAACAGAGCCTAGCACTGCACCTGAGACATGGTATGTTCCTTATCGGCATTAAGTTGGTTCCTTCCTATATCCCCCCCAGAGATAATGACAACCTATGTAGGTTTCAACTGACAGGCAGAAATAGTACAACATACATCACTTATTTTCACAGGCAGAAAGCAACTCCTATGTGACTTTATTTTGCATAAGTCTGCCAATTTTCTTTACAATTACTGACAAGCCCCAGGGGCTCCTTTCCAAGCTCCTGATTCTAGGTAGGGCCTTCTGTGGCCTTCCCAAATCAACATACTTGAAACCTATGGTGAAGGAAGTGATAATTTTGCGTCTTTAAGATGAACTCCAGAAGCCTCTGGGTTTACAAGAAACTAATCATAGTAATCTTCCTCCTCCTCCACCTTCTTTTTTTGTTAGTTTTTGTGGGGAGGCACCTGGGTGAATGAATGAGAGGTGGTGGAGGGAAGGAAATATCCACGAACACCCAGTTGTATTTTTTGAAAATGTTAAAACAACCAAATGCATTATCCAGGTAAAAGATAAATTAATTAAAATGTAAAAAGCAAAGTACATTCTTTGCTTAGCTGAAGCAGCCATCTGTACCTTCAGGCCAGAATGAGCAGGGAAAGCATAAAATAGAGAACACAAAGAGCCGAGAGGACGTCCATGCAGGCCACTGCAGTTCATTTGGTGGCTGGAATTGTAGCACCCACGGACCCCCAAATCAATCCTCCTCAGGATGTTTAGCTCAGCAGAATGACCAGTGGAGGAAATTCCAGGCAGTTGATAAATGATCCTAGTTGATACCTAGTGCATGCATTTCTAAGATAGCAGCAAAGAAAATGATCCTCCCAATTCACAAATAAATGTCAACTCCAAGATTTTATACTTATCCCAGTGGCACAGATTTGAATATAATAAGGGAGTTTGGGCAGGTAGAGTTAAAATTTTATAATATGGTTATGGGAAGGATGATGTAATACAAAGAGATCTGAACTTGTAAGTCAGGACAAATTACGACATCTGTTGTGTACCTCCTTTGTTCTTCTAGTTTTTTTTTTTTTTTTCCTGGTACATATTTCACTTACTGCTCACAATATCTGTTTAAGATAGATATTGTCATCCTGATTTTATAGGTGGAAAAACAGCCCCAGAAATGCTAAGGCAGACAACACTGGACCAATTCATAGCTCACAAGTACCTACACCAGGATTCAAACTTAGATCTGCGTGACTCCGAAGCCCTTGCTTCTTCTACCACTCCAAACACACCTGAGCCCCAGGAATGTCACTGTGGAGTCCTGTAATTCAGGCCATGGCCCTTTCCTTTTTTACGTTTCAGTTTCTACTTGTGTAAAATGAGGAAATGCTACTTGTCCTGCATAACCCAGGAAACTGTAAAGTCCCTAGGGGTAAGGCTGGTAAATGCTTAAAAACTAGCTCTCCTGGAGAGAAATAAAAACAAAAACAGCCTGATGTGTAGTATTTGCCCTTTTTCTTGTAAGTACCACCACCATGGCTGATTTCAAGCTAAGGATGTGAAGTCACTGAACACTGAGTGGGGAAAGGATGCAAACCATTGGCCCTCCTGGCAAGCTAGCACAGCACACCACTGAAACTGTTTCCCAAATACGGAAACATTTCTAGAAAGACTAAAATTCTCCACAAACTGATAAAAATTTACAAAGTTACAAACCAAGAGAATACAGCGATGGAATCAAGAAAGTAGATTCCAGTCAAACATGTGAAAGAGAATTTCTTTAAATCTTACTGCAGAAACAAATTCAAATTAGGTTGGATAGATGCTCCAATATGTAGAAAAAATGGGGACTGGTGGAAGTTATAAACAATGATGAAAGATATTAATGTACATTTTGAAGACTGTAGAGAGGTCAGTATAAGATCTATGAGTCTCCGGAGACTGAGCTGAGAATGATGCACTTAAATGGTGTTAAAACTCGGTGAGTCCTAAGCGGCAGATGTGGTTCGGCACAGTTTGCCAATCTGGTTGAAAAGGGGGGTGGGGTGTGGTGGTGGTTCTAGAACGGAGGACTAAATGCAGAAATGCAGGACCATTCTCCAAGTTACCCAGCCTTTTCTTTCCTGTGATTTTAATTTAATTTTAAAAATTATAACCTATTTCAAGCCACTAGAGAAGCGCAAACACCCACCACCCAGATTTAATAAATGGTAATATATTACCATGTTTGATGTAAAAATAAAATAAAATGTTACCACAAAGTCTACGGTTCCCTCATTCAACCCCTCCCTTTCACAGAGGTCATCTCTATCCTGTTGTGATTGTGTTTCATTTCCAAGCAGGTTTTTATCTTTTTATTTCCAGTGCATATGTTACTAAACAATTTACAGGATTTTTAGTTTCTTTTATATTGCGCATTTCCTACTGTAACTTGCCTTTTCACCCAATGTTATGTTTTACAGATTTACCCATATTAATATTGCTGTATCTAGTTGGTTCATTGTGATCACTTTACTTACTGTATAAATATGCCACACTTTATTTATCCGTTCCCTGACTGAAGGACATTTGGGTTGTTTCCAAGGATTTTGCTATTAGTAACAATGCTGCATTAAGTATCCTAATCCCAATTTGTGTCTCATTGGGAACATGTGTGAGAGCTTCCCCAGGGCAGGCTCAGCAGTTGTACAGGGATTGCTGTGTGCACAAGTGCTACCTGTCTCGAAGCATCCTGAACTACTCCGTTTTCCTTGTCTTTTAGGTTCAGGCCATCACTGAGACTCACAGTGTGCTGGTTTGTATAATAATATGTGCCCCAGAAAAAGCCATATTCTTTAATGCAATCTTGTAGGGACAGAACTATTAGTGTTGAATAGGTTTGAAGCTTCTGATTGTTTCCATGGAGAAGTGACCCACCCAACTGTGAGTGGCAACTTTGATTAGGGTATAACCTCTTGATTGAATGTTTCCACGGAAATGTGGCCCTGCCCATTCAGGGTGGGTCTTGATTAGTTCACTGGAGTCCTATAAAAAGAGCTCACAAACAGAGGGAACTCAGAGCAACTGAGAGTGACATTTTGAAGAGGAGCTGCAGCTCAGAGAGGACAAAACGCCCCAAGAGCAACATTTTGGAGACTACTGTTTTGAAATGAAACCTGGGAACAAAAGGATGCCAGCCACATACCTTCCGAGCGAACAGAGGTTTTTCCAGATGCCAATGGCCATCCTTCAGTGAAGGTGCCCTGTTGTTGATGCCTTACCTCGGAGACTTTATGGCCTTAAGACTGTAACTTGGAAACCAAATAAACCCCCTTTATAAATGCAATCCATTTCTGGTGTTTTGCATAAAGGCAGCATTAGCAAATCAGAACACACAGATTCTACTTTTATAATGATTTTATAACTATTCTTTCATTCAATCATTCAACAGCTATTTGCTGAGCACTTACTATGTGTTTCTTCCCTACTTTCCCCAATCCCATGGGTTTTATTTAAAAAAAAAATTCAGCCTATATTTATTGGATGGATATAACAGTCACTCTTTGGCCCTTTTGTGGAGACACAAAGATGAGTAAATCTGTAAGACAGGCAGACCATTAAGATTCCGTGTGATAACTGCAGACACTGAGATGTATGCTGCTTATGAAGGGACCACAGGGGAGAAGGCTCTAGGTTGGCCTGGCCTAGGATTTGGTCAGCTAGACACGGTGGGGTGTCTGAGGAAACTGCATGGACAAAGGCATGCAGGTAGGAGACAGGATGGCAAGACTGGCCTGGCAAGAACTAGAGTGTGGGACAGCTGGTCAGCTGAACAGAATCCTTTGGGGTGAATGCTAGGATGTAAGACTGAACAGGGGAACAGGGACTGGATCAGAAAGGACCTTGAGTAGATACAAAAGAGGTGCTTTTCAACCATTTTCAGGTAATTTCCTACATAGAAAAAAATATTCTTCTAACTCACCAGGGGATACAAAGGAGTGACTGATCAAGGGGGTCTGGTAGCCCAGGCTTCGTTCAGGTGCCCCCACAGTGGAGGGAATCACCATTTTGGCACATCTGGCTCCCCTGTGTGGCACACTGGGTAGTCCTGCCGAGGACAAATGGGAGTTGGCAAAGGATTTTGAGCAAGGAGTGCCCATGACTGAATCTGTTTCAGAAAAGCCGAGTGAAAATGCTGCTTTATCACATTACTTCACAGGGTGGTCTAAAGAACATGTCCCAATTCCTTAGGCCAGGTCCATCTGAATATGATCACAACACTCCCAGCAAAACTGGCACAGTGGTACTATGCCACTCAACCACCTCACCCTCTCCCTTTGCAAACTTGATGAGCTGATACTCAACTTGATTTCCTCTTTGGAATCCCAGAATGTTTACCAAATATACCACTCTCTGATCCCCAATTCAACCAAGAATGAGAATTCAAAACAAACAAAATCATGAGCAAACATGTCACAGTATTTATGAACTTCACTCTTCCATATTTAGGAGCTTCTGCATTCATTGTCTCCTCTGATTGCACAACGTCTTTGGAAAGAAGGCAGGGCAGTTGCTATTACCCCCATTGGGCAGATGTGGAAACTGAGGCACTGAGAAGTAGGGTGACTTTCCAAGGTCACAGAGCTGACAAGTGCTTCCTACTGCCCTGTCTGGAAAAGTTTCTTTATCTTTGAATTCATGAAGACTGTGTACTTCCTGTATTAGCAGGGACTATGGAATGGATTTCCTTCCCATTTGGACATGTTGCAAGACTGTGCTGCACGTGAACACCCATCATGGACTTGCCCAACATGGACTGCCACGAGCTCATAGGAATCAGGGCTCCCTGGCCCTATAGCCTGGCCATAAGTGAACGGCCCTCAACCTGCCAAGCAGACCACTGGGGACTCTGCTTGGCCTTTGATCATGGGTCTTGCTTCCAGGAATCTTTTTTTTCTATAACTCATTTTATGGATATTTTTTGAGCATCTCCTGTGGTCCCATTCAGTGGGTTAACTGACGACTTGGCATTTGCAAAACACAGTCCTTGTCTTCCAAGGTGTATTAGGGAAGGAAGAGAGGTAAGCAAGAAAACACAGAGCACTGTGATAAATGAGGGATGTGGGAAGAACTATGGGGGCTGGGGCACAGGGAAACCTATTGTGGTCTGATATGGGGGAAACATTAGAGAAAAGCTTCCAGAAATAAACGATGTCTAAATTGAAACCTAAAAGATGAAGATTACTGAGCTGAAGGACAGAAAGGGGGAAGGTCAGGCGAGGCACACTTCTCCCTTCAGGGCAGAGGTTTCCACCAAATGGGCTGCTGTGAGTTTCTATCGGGAGGAAAATATTTTCCACCACACTTGAACTGCAGACCTTAAAAGGGAATGACCCATTTCCCCCTTTTCTCCCAAAAAGAAAATTAAAAAAGAGTCTGTATAAAGCTGTTGCTATAGCAGGGGTGAAACATTTGTCTTTGCTCATAAATCTATAACTTCTGGTTATTTATACAAAATATATCCTTGTGTCCTCATCCCGACAGAGCAGTATGAATGACAGGTATTTCTGTAGCTACCACAAAAGGGAAGGCTGGATGTAAAGTACAAACTGCAGTGAATGAAAATCACTGGACTTCTGAACCTCAGTTCTTTATTTGTAACATGGAGACATTTACACTTAATTCAAAGATGATTACGAGGACTAAAAATTGAACTATCTGGTACAGTGTGACCAGTACTCAAGATTGCTGGATTGAGAAATATTTCTAGAATTTATAAATACTTCTATTTCTTAAAAATCCCCTTGGGAGTATGGAATACACTGGGTACCTGAAATATTTCCTTCCCAGTCTTCTGTCAATAGTCAGGTGATGAGATCACCAACCAACATGATTATGAGGTGTTTTGGGGTTACTGCAACTGGCAGTTAAAAGATACAAGACAGGAAGAAAAAAAATAGAAAAGGAAAGAAAATCTACCACAGGGAAAATTATGTACATAAATTATGTTCTTAAGCAGCTAAGGAGTCTTTTTAGACTGTTAAATATAACAAGCTTATAAGAGAATCTGCCTGTTCCTTCAAAGGTTAGGCATTTGCACCCAGGTTGTACTGAAAATAGCTGAAAAACAACATTTGCAAGCAAAACAGAACTCTCTTTATTGACCTTACTCTTATGGTGCTGGGGTGATATCCTAATTAATGATTGTAAAGGGCTTTGAAAATATGAAGTGGTATATAAAAGCTTAATAAATAACAGTTACAGAAACTATACATTTCCTCATTAAGGTGCCTAATTATCACTCACTGAACTTGCATAATTCCCATTAGAATTAAGATGAATTATGTGCATGCATGCAAAGTGGGAACAAGCTTTTTTAAGTGAACACTGGTTAAAATAACAAAAATGGCTTCATCTGAAATTGGACCCTTTCAAGCTGAAACAACACAGATTTGACTTTGGAATGTATGCCTCAAGTCAGATTTTGACACTGTTTTCCTGCTGTCAGGGGAAAGGTGGTGCCAAAAAGCTTGACTTTGGCCTTTGCCTGGCATTTGCTGCTACGTGATCTGCCCACTTCCAAACTTGTAGCTGGCATCTGAGAGCACGGAGGGAGGAGCCCTTTGCCCAGGAGGCCAGTGCTCTGGAGAAAGGGGCACTGAGCAGTCAATTTGACAGGGACTCTCAGTGGAGACTGCTGCAATGCATGAGGCTGGCTGTGCTTTACCTTCAGCTGTTGTGCTGGGAGCACAAGAGAACAACACTAAATAAATAAATGAATAAATTAATTAAAACTCAAAGGCTTCTCTTGTGAACATCTGGTCCAGTGGTAGGAGTTTCATCTATGGATCAGAGGCTAGTGTTTCTTTTCCCCCAGACGGACTATGTAGGAATAGTTTAGTAGCCAAAATGGCAGGGAAAGAAAGGGGAATGTCTATGTAGAGAAGAGAGAGAAAATAATGTGTTTTTCTTTTTATGAGCCAGATATTGATCTTTGCTGATGCAACTGCAAAATGGAGAAAAAATGAAAAATGTTGTGGTTGATGATGCTATCTACCATTTATCAAGCAACTGCTGTATATTAGAGACAAAGTCCGTCCTCAGATGACCCAAAATTCTGATGACAAAATCGCAAGGTAGAGAAAATCATCTCCATTTTATAGATTAAGAAACCAAGGCTCTTACAGGACTAGTGAGTGGCAAAATTAGTCTTCCTTTTTGACCTGTGTTCTCTGAGCCATGCCACGTTACATTCATGCACCTGTGTATGTGAGCGTGTGCATGCATGCAGGTATACCTCTGCCTGCGGGTGTGTGTCCATGTACATGCCCGTAACTATATGTGGCTAGACCTAGTTGTATCAATGGCTAGAAGCCAAAACACATCAGGTAGCTCCTAGAGGAACAGCAAGTAATTGTTTGAAGAACTTTGCAAAAAACATGGCCATAATCAGATTGCCAGTGTAAAAACCTTATATACGTTCAGTCTTCCTTACATAAGGTCAGGAAAGGCAGGCAGAGAACAAAGCTACACATATTCAGACAGGGCCAGGCCCAGTCTAAGTGAGCATGGATAGCTGATGAAGCCAAGAAAAATTTAAACCAGAACACTGTTTCAGAGCTAATTTATGCCCACTTTCCCTTTTGAAAGTCAGGGAAATCCTCTTTCTGCGTTTGAGCCCACTCACCTAAGTTCTCAGAATGTGCAGTTCCACCTCCTGCAGGCAAAGAGCACCCCTTAAAACTTTTGGGAATGCCTCCACCTGCATTCTGAAAACCATCTATTTCAGAGGAGGTTTTACCGCTATTTTTTTTCTTTCTTTCCAGGCATCCTGCTTTCATTCTTTAGTCAAGCTAAAGAATATGGCTAGAATTGGTTTGGTCAATTCAGACCTTAGTATTTCCTTAATTCAGGAGGAGAAATGAATTCCAAGGTGACTAAGTGAGTCCTTCAGACCTGGATCAGAGCAGGTTACAGATTAAACCTTTTATTCCAGAACTCAATGTTCCCCACAGTGTGTTACATGGCATTCTGCAGGATGCTAATCGCTGTTGAGAGCAGAGATAAGTTTGGGAGGCAGTAGGGTAAGGTTAAACAGTGTCTGATGTATAAATGTGCACAGTGAATCTCAAAGGGGATTATCACATCCAGCAGTTTCCAAACTTATTTGCCAGGAGTCCCTCCTCTCTCCCTCCTAGGAATCTGGTGATATATGGTTTCTCCCTTCACTCTGAGTCCTCACCAGCTTGTTTCTGCATTTCTCCAACTCTCCACCTGCACCACAAGAGCCAGTACATGAAAATGAAGATTTGTCCCTTAGTACGTCAGTGGTTTCTGCTGCTTTGCTGGTTTGAATCAGAGAAACCTGAAGTGGGCACTGAGCAGGTTGTTAAGGCAGGAAACTCTGGAGAGCATATGGGCTCTCATCCCTGAAATATTTATGAAAATGACCCTCACAATCATGATTTTCCTTTTTTCTTCTTTGAAGCACTACAGTTCTCTTCTCATGCATGACCCAAGAGAAGGTGAGTTTATTAAAAACCACTTAATTTAAAATCCCCTGCTGATTTTACTTGGGACTCACTTTTGATCACATAAATTAAAAGGTTCTGTAGTCTCCTTTTTGTTTTTATTAATTTTTCCTTCCTGAAAGCTCTTTACCAGAGAGAGAAAAAAAAATGGAAATCCTTCCGCCTGAAGCATTCCCTGACTTTGCTGAGTGTTTTGAAATAATGCATAGCATACAGAAGGCTGCTCGGACCTTTGGAAAGGCTGGTGGTCATTCATTAACTCATTCATTCATTCATTCACTCATTCATTCATTCATTCAACAAATAGTTATCGAGCAACTTCCATGGTCCACGAACTAGATATATAGAGATGAAGATGACACTGTGGATCCTTCTCTCAGGAGTTAGGAGGTGCTTTGGGCCCTTCTCTCAAACTGGGCAGTATGTTCTGGGCAGACTGGATGGGTTGAAGGGTGCAGCCCAATTTAATGTGGTGGTGGGGTGGTTAAAAAAGGTTTCAGAACCCTTTGAGAGAACAACACTTCACCATTCTTCTCCCCCTCACTGGACAGAATTCATTTGGCCATGACCAATGGGACTAAGGACGTGAAGGGTTTGGTGGGACCTAAACACTTTTTTAACCAAAACCTGCAGAGTCCCTTCATTGTTGTTTTTCTTTTACAAGTAAAATTTTCATTGAAGTATAATACACATTCAGGAAAGTATGAGAATCTGAAGCATATAGCTTGATGAATTTTCACAAAGTGAACTCACTCTTGTAACCAGAACACAGACTAAGAAACAGACTAGGTATCACCAACACTCAGAAATTCCTTCTTGCCCCATTACCATCAAACATACCCCCCAGGGTAAACATTATCCCTACTTCTTATGCCATAGTTTAACTTAGTTTCTAAACTTTATATAAATTGAATCACAGAGTATATATACTTTTTCTGACTGGTTTCTTTGGTTCAATACCATGTTTGTGAAATCCATCTGTATGATTGCATGTGGTTGTAGTTTGTCTATTCTGAATGCTGTATAATAGTCTATTATATGAATATAGCTTATGTGATTTATCCATTATGGTGGATATTTTGGTTGTTTCTAGTTTTGAAAGCAATTATAAGCATTTTGAATATGTCTTTGGGTGTCATATGTAAGCATTTATGTTGGGTACATGCCTCACAGTGAAATTTATGGGTCACAGGGTATGCATATGTTCAGCTTTATGGCCAACAGTTGGTTCTTCCTATATACACTCCCACTAGGAGCTCATGAGAACTCCAATTGCTCCATATTCCCACCACTAACTGGCATTGCCTGCCTTTTTCATTTCAGACATTCTCGTAGATGTGTAGTGGTATCACATTACGGATTTTAATTTGCATTTTTATAAGTAATGAAGCTCAGCACCCTTTCACACGTTAACTGCGCATTTGGGTTTCCTCTTTGGAGAAGTGCCTGTTCAAGGCTTTCGCTCATTTTTCTATTGGATTTTCTGCCTTTTCTTACTGATTTGTTCAAGTTCTTTATATATTTCTCTGTCCACCTTTTGTATCCCCACTGCAATGGCAGGGACCCATTTCTCAAATCTGGCTGGACTCTTCCCGGGTGGGAGGTGCTCACTGCCCATGTCCCTCGTCTTTCTTCGAGTCAAACAATATTAAGCAGAAAAAAACCTTAGCAAGCTATCAAATCCAAGCCCCCTGCATCCCCACCTCAGTGAGAAAACTGAGGTCCAGAAAGGCTAAATGACTGACTGATACTAAAAGAGCCAATAAGTAGTGAAAAAAGGTCAAGGATCTAAGTCCCCGAGACCCCACCCCTTTCCTTCTGTGCCTTATTTCTCTTTTTCCAACACTCCACTGTTTAAACTTACCTCAGTTCCTCTTTGTCTTTTAGGCTGATTTGAAAAGAATACTTCCTGATCAACCTCACAGACCCCAGGAAATTCTACAAATAGTTCCTCTTACCAGAGAGTGCTTTGCAATTAAGTTGAGGAAAAGAGCCAAGACACAAAAATCTTGCCTCAAAGCAACTCTTAAGAGTAACTTAATTCCTACATGCCATAGGCTGTTGTTTTGGACCAAATTTATCATTACTATTTTCCAGATTGGAGGGATTTCCAGAGAGTTATGAAATTGTAGAAGTTATTTAGTCCACTTCAGACAACAAGTGATAAGAGAATCCTCATGCAGAAACCATGCTCAGGGCTCCTGGTTTGTCTCTCTTCCCACCTAGAAAACTCACCTGGAGATTGAGATTCTGCAGGAACTGCTCTGAGATGAGATCACCTTTCACAGCCATCCATCAGAAAGGTAATAAAGATTGAATTAAGAAATCCTGGCTGCTATAGTTAAGATAGTTATTAAACATTCTCCATTTATCTCTTTCAGGAAGAAGGAAGAATTTTCTGGAGATGTATAGGGGGAACAATGAAAAGAGGACCAAGATTTTGGTCTTAAGCTTACTGCTGAACAAAATGGAGCATATTATAATGCTTATAAAAGCTGGGGTACATGCAACAGCCCAGAAACGCATAGCAGAGCCTGTCCTGGGGTCTGAAGCCCATGGGCTTTATACCAGGTACAAAATGACTACAACTCCCTGACTAAAAGTCAGATCTGCTGACCAGCTTGCAGAATTGGAGATTTTAACTTTTCACAAATAATGAGCCTGCCTCTCTCTCCCAGTCTGGCTAGATGCCTCTCTGCACAAGATGTTGTCTCATTTGCCTACCAAGAAGGGTTAGCTGGTTCAGATGGCTGAGCAATTCTGGAGGAGATGAACATGCACTAGTGCTCTGACGGAACACTGAGCTAATGGACTGTGCAAAGGGCAAGAAAGCTTCCTGCAATTTCAAACTTAAACAAAGCAAGCCCACAGGGAGGACCATAGCATGCATTCTTTCATTATTCACTCATTCGCAGGCTCAAAAGAAAAAGCACACACTGAAAAATATACAGTGAGGTATGTAGAGCTCATTGTCTTCTTTACTTACTTCTCATTCCCCAATTATGGGAAGAAAAGAACTAACACTTCTTGAGTGCCACCATGTGCCAAGCACCCAAGGACTGTGCTGCGGATTCTCGGTTTGCTCACTCCCAGCTCCACCCTCTGCCCTTCTCTATCCTGGTCTGTGCCCTGGGAGACTAATCTCTGGGATGCCTGGTGATTCCTGGTTAGAAGCACTGGTGACAGAATGGAGGGCAGGAGCAAAGAGAGGCAGGGCATTCCTTCCTTGCATCCACTCTATTGTGGGTGGTGTTCTGCCAGAGGCCGGGCCCTCTTCCACTTCAGCTTCTTTTAGGCAGTCATCCTCCATTGCTCTAGTTCCTACTGGTTTCTGGCAGCATTATCTCTTCTCTTTGCATCTTTTCGCCCAGGGGTAGCTCTCAGCTTCTGCTAGTCTCTGGGTGCCTCTGCATCCCTTGCTGACAGCCTCAATCCTGTCCATTCACCCCTGAAAGCCAACTTTAGACAACATCCACTTCTTTTGTGGAAGTATTTTGAGCCATTCAGAAGGATCTGTTTCTTGCTAGAATGCTGATGGTTATAAGTACGTTATTTATTCTCCCCAACAGCCCCATGAAACTGTAATAATTATTCTTATTTAACAAATAAGGAAAGTGAGGCTCAGAGAGGTTAAGTAATGTGCTCAAGGTTCCTACACCAGTAAGTGGCAGAGCTGGGATCTACCTGATTCCAAAAACATATTGTGCTAATGATACTGGATGATCTGTAGCACGCTGAATGAAAGAGGCATGTCAGAATCAGAAGCCCATGCAGACGGAAGGACCCTTGCACATAATGCAGGGCAGTCTCTTTATTTTATCAGGAGAAAACCATGACTCAGAGAAGTGATGTGAATGGGTAAGGTCTGGAAATGGACACAGTGGCAGAGTTCGGACTGAAATACAAGTCTCTTGATTCCAGCTTTGGTACTTTTTGTACAACCTCTGGTTGCCTCCCTGACTGGCTTGTGAATGATGCCGAGAATACAGTCACCTCCCAAGGGCCCACACTTGGATTACCTAGGGCAGCAAAGCATCAAGATTTAGGGGAAAGATTCTAGCATCAATTCATATGTCAGCTCCACACTTACTAGCTGCCTGACCTTGGGCAAGTCACTTAATAACTGCTCTGTGCTTCAGTGTACTCTTCTGTAAAATGGATGGTAATAATAACCGTAGGGCTATTCTGAGGGTTGAAAAAGAGAGTAAAATACTCAGCACAGTGACTAGCACCTAATTTTGTTTTAATTAAATACAGACTGTCATTATTTAGGATAGATTATTAAACCCAAACTGGGTTCTTCTTACTGACCCGTAGGCCCTGAACTCACCACTCACTGCCACTCAGAAGCTGAACAATAAAATTAAGTGATAACAGCAGCAACAATGGCAGCAACTCACTATGAGGCACCTACCGGGCCGCAGACACTGTGCTAGGCATGTCCCTTCTAACATCCAGAAAGGGTGATTAGGTAACTGTTAGTAAGAGCCCAGATTCAAACCCAGTTTCATCTGGTTCCAAAGCCCATGCATTTTCCAATACCATTGTTAATGAGATGCAATACAACAAACTAGTACAAGAAATTGGCTGCAGAAGCACTACACAATCCTATCTATAGTCAAACACCTGACACTTTCAGATTTACAAAGACTGCAGATCCTTCATGCCACCAAACTGTGAACTCTTGGAGAGCAGCTATGTGTGTCATTGACTCTCTATACCCAGCTGTAGTATGTGGCACATGGAGTTCTGCTCAATGTAAGTATAATGACCTGAGACGCCGTTGAACTGGAGTGAACTGGAGCACTGACCATGCCTTATGTCTTTTGGGATCTCAGCGAGCAGCACCCAGAGCAGAGTGGATATTCTGCTGGAGTGAATCCCTGTTATACTGAAGTACCAAAGAGCTGACTTCAAGGGAACATCTTAATGGCATGGGAAGGCAATTCTGTGTCCTAATTCTCTAGCACAACCACAGTTTTAGAGAAGGCTCTGTGTTTTGGTCAAGTGCTGGCACTGTAGTGTTGTAAAGACTTGGAGGCTAGATACCTGGGCTAATTCGACCCTGCTGCTTGTTTTCTGTATAACCTGATGCAAGTAACCTAATCTTTGTAAACTTCTCTCTCCTAATCCCTAAAATGGTTAGGATACTATTACATTCATTTTTTTTCCTCCATTCAACCAGTGTCTGCTGAGAGTCTTCTATGTACCAGAACCCATTCTGAAAACAGACAACTTGTCCTCAAGGAGCCGACATACTCCAGGAAAGACAAACAAAATAAGTTAAGTACAACACACAGGGTTCTATCCAGTAAACAATAAAACAGGGAGGGAGACAGGGAGTGCCCAGATGGAGGACAGGTGAGATTTTAAATAGGGTTGTTGGCGATGGCCTCTCTAGGAAGGTGATAGCTGAGTAAAGACCAGCGGGAGGTGAGGGAGGAGGCCATGCAGATATGGGGGATGAACGGCTCACGTGGAAGCACCCAAAAGTGAAAGGCCCTGAGCAAGCTTATCTGCTGAGGGACACCCAGGAGAGCTGCACTGTGGGCTGCTAGGAAAGTTAAACAAGACAATAATCCATTAGAAATTCACATTCAGAACATGTACTCAAAAAACGTTAGCCAGGACTATTATCACTATTCCCGTAACACAGAGAGACTCCTCTCTACTGCAGAGTGAATCCAGCAGGCATAAGGCCATGATAACCCTTTGGGGTCTGAACCTGCACTAATGAAGGAGACTATCTGCTCTCTGGCAGCCTTGTTTGGGCAAAGCCACAGGCTGTCCTGATCATGGGAGAGGCTTTCCTATAAATTGGATTAGCAGGGAGTGCATTTAGTGCTGGAGAAAAAGAAGGGGAAACTAAATCCAGCTTTGTTGTGGTGTCAATCATTTAAAAAGGCTGGGTAAAATTACCCTGATTCAAGCTTTCAGGCGAGAGTGGTAAATGTCCTTTCCTTGATAACTTTTCCAGCACTCAGTAACACAGAAATAAGGGCAGAGGTGGAGCCAAATTGCATTATCCTTTTAAGAGTACATTTAATGCAGGGTGAAATTTCTCCCCAGAAACTAATTTCTGCTTCTGTTAAGTGGGAGGAGGGAAGTGTGGTAAAAGCTGTACATGTGAGCAATTATCCACGGTGATTCTTAGGAAAAATGTTAGCCAAAGAAGCTCAGAGCTGGATGGACTGTGTTGGCTGGGTGAGAAGAAGAAAACAGAAGGTTTGTCATCTTCCTCGTGTTAGCATTTAAGAGCACATGGTCTTCCTAAGCTAGGCTCCCTTTATATTTTTCTCTTCCTATGACTGGAAACCTTCAACCCCAAATCACTGAATTCTAAGCTCTATAGTTAACTATAATTTTTCCACTTTTCCAGCCTTTGTGTCTGCTCTTTTGCCCTCATCCCCTCATTTACCCTCTCCTCTACTCCTCATTCTCCTTCCTGCCTTCTCCTCTGTGAAGACTTCCTGGACCCCGCCATCAGAGGGAGCTGCCAACCTTCACCTCTTCACCCCTTCACCCCATTCACACACGCGTCTCTCCCTAGACGCTGAGTTCTCCAGCATAGGGACGGTCCCATCTCTGTGCACCAGGGCTCATCACAGGCGGAACAGACAAATTCAGGGAAAGTTTATGAATCAGTGGATGAAGAAATGAATGAGTTCAGAAATAAGACAGAGGGTCTGCCCAGCGGTATTTAACAGAGGCTCAATTAACATTTGCTGAATGACTAACTGTAAAAAGTGCAGTGATCCACACAGATCAACTGGCTATAAACACAGATTCTGGGGACTCTTGAGAAGGCAGTTAATGTGTCCTGGAGGAGTGGGGGGTGAGGGTTTCTATCTATTTTCTGTCTTCAGCCAGACCAAACTAGTCCATGCAGTCAAAAACAGATCTTTTGTTAAATATCTGACTATCCATTTCCCAACCATGGCAAGAGATTTTTGAAATTTTGCTATCAGGAAGTTTTCTGTGGCCTGAATTCATTTGCTGCCTCTGGGCCCAAAGCAGAGAGTGTTGGAAAGACGAGGGCTTGGAGTCAGAAGGACCCGAGTCTGAATGCAGCCTCTATTCTTCCTGGCTGGGTGGGACGGGCAGCCATCTAACTGCCCTGCATGGAGGGTCTCAGAGCAATGGGGCAACAACACAGCCCGCTCTCCCCAGAGGCAAGTTTGTCTCAGAGAGTCTTCCACCCTGGGCAGAATTATTTCTGTGGCTCTTTCTGTGGTGCTGGGGCAGTCAATTTTCCATGCTCCACACTTTGGAGTCATCTGGACCATCTCATCCTAAGTGTTAGGAGAGGCCCTGAGGAGCGAGGATGAGGGGTAGCAAGATTAGCCCAATTACTACTCTGAGAAATACTGGACAGTAAATAATGGCCACGGAGAGTCCCTTTCATCCCAATCATCTAAGTCACAGTTGGAATGCACTATTAGGAAGGCATAACTTGGAATCCTACAATCATATGAACTTTTAGACGGAGAAGCAGACACAGTAGGGTGGGGAGAGGGGCTCTTAGTCTGCCTATCAAGCAAGGCAAAGCGCAATGATAAATAGCTTATTGAAATGTAAGGGAGCAATCTGTAAAGTTACTATTGAATAAGAGATGATAAATAAATAGAATTAATTGTATAATCTTCAGTATTACTAATTTAGGATGTGCAAAATATCCTTAGCATTCTCTTTATGTTAGGTGCTATCTTTACCACCATGTTACAGAACAAAATCCAAATTCTGTATCATGGCCCACAAGCTCTTCCTTAGTGCCTCGGTCTTATCTCAGGCTCTTCCTCTGTCAGTTCCAGAACAGGCCACGCTGGTGTCCACATCAGGGCTATTGTGTTATTTTCCTGGCTAGGTGCCTGGCTGGCTCCACTTCACCTTTGTGGTCTCAGCCTAAATGTCACCCTCTCAGAGAGTTCTTTCCTGTTATCATCAAACACAGAATTCTGCTTAATTACTTTAGGGAGTAGTTCCCTCCTTCTTTCCTTCCTTCCCTCCCTCCCTCCTTCATCGGTGGGAGTGAAGATTTCAACCAATCATGTACACGAAGCACTATAGGAATAGCAGCCTTTTGTTTTCAACATAGAAAGCTGTGTGTTGCAATCCTGGCTTTGCTACTAACAGTGAGAAAGAATAAATTGAGTAACACTCTTTACAAAGGATATAGCAAGAATTAAATGAGATGCAGCATGAAAAGCACTTAGCATAGTGCTTGGAACAGAGTAAATGCTCCATGAATGTCAACTGCTGATATTAACACAATTCCAGACCCTCAATCCATGTGAATTCCTTCCCTTGCCCTCTGGGAATGGATGGTTCCATTTAACCTATCTATGGTTATGTAAACCCATCAGATTAAATAAAGATTATGGATACTCACAGTGTTAGGGATCTTTGGAAAGATTAACCCTTGCAACAGGAATGCACTGCCATTACCCTAACACACATATTTCTTCTGCCTTATTATCCGGACACTATAAAATGAATCCAAACAACTCTGAAACCAGGCTGCTGAAATATGTGTCTGGTATAAACAGGTATGGACTTCATTACTGGGGAGTAAGATGACACCTTCTCATTTGGTCTCCACACTTTAAAACAAATGAGAGTGGTTCCTAGTTGTCTCTCAGGCCAAAATGGAAGGCCAGTCTCAAGACCATGTCGCTTCTCCAACTGCACATCCCAGACTCCCCCATCACACCAGCTTCCAACTGCACTCTCCAGGCCATTGCTGGCTTGTCTCCCCTCCACCTGCAGAAAGGCCTCCCAAATACTTTTTAAAAGCCCATAAGTCCACTTCTTAAAGATCCATGAAGCTGCCACTCAAATTTTGACTCCTGCTACTATGCCACATATTCATTTAGGAATTTTCTGCTTACCACTATGCCAAAATGGCAAGATCTCAGAGAAGCCTGTGCTTCAGAACATCAGTGTTCTGATTTGGAAAGCACACACTCTTTTGCCATTCCCTCCTCTGTGCCACTGAGGTGTCTGGCACACCTTATATCTCATCAATCTTCACAACAATCCCATGAGAAATGTTCTCTCATTATCTGCTGAGTACACAGGCACAGAGAAATGGGCATGCCCAAGATTATGCAATAGTGCATGGAGAAGAAGACTTTGGGACCTAAGTTTGTTTGATCCATGGGCTAAATGCTTGAGAACTCTACTAATTATTGGGAGAAATGAATGTGAAAACTCATTCTTCCAACAAATATTTATTGAACCCCTCACATACACCAGGGTCTACTCTAAGTGCTGGGAAGGGTTGAACAACAGTGAGAAGACCCAGCTCGTATATACATAAAGCACCTAGTATGGGGTGCCTAGAACGTGAAAAATGCCCAGTAAATATACAACTTCCATTTCCCTTTCCCTTTCCTGTTTCATGCACATCTCCAGTTTGAGAGCAGAATTGGGTTTCATGCAATTTTGTTCTTTCAGCTCCTATATAGGAATTATATTTGCATGTAATTAAGGCAGGTTGAAAGGAACATCTCTATTAGTTCACAATCATTGGGATATATGTTACAGTTACAACAGCTTAGTTAATCCTCACAATAGCCTGTTAAGGTTGTTTTATTATTCCTATTTACCAGATGTGGAAAGCTAAGTGGCATAGGCAAGATCCTAATCCAAATCTGCTAGACTCCCCAAACCATGCCCCCTTCTGCTATGCTGTAGTGGGGATCACAAACTTTTGCTTAAAGGTCCAGGCAGTAAACATTTGTGACTTCTGAGCCAAACAATCTCTATTGGAACTACTCTACTTCTGCCATTAGAGCCCAGAGGCAGCCATAGACAAAAACGAACGATGTGTCTGTGTGCCAATCAACCCTTATTAACAGACCTTGAAATCTGAATTTCATATAATTTTCCCATACCACAAAATAGAATCGTATTTCGATTTTTTCTCACCCATTTAAAAACATTAAAAAAAAAATTCTTTGCTTGGGTCACATGAAAATGGACAGTAGTCAGATTTGGCATGTACTGACTCCTGCTGTAAACAGTAACATTCATTAGGAAGACACTAGATACATTTTAAACAATAAGAAGAAATAAAATAAATGCTTCCTCAGTATATTTTGCCTGGCCCCTCCAACTGAACCACTGAGCCAGACTAAAGGTGAGCCTATTTGTGCTGAGCTGGGCATGCAGTCTATATTTAACAGATGTGGGCCCAATAAGCAAATCTTGCCTTGGAAGAAGAGGGATGCAGGCTGAGATGGGCTATGTCTCTTGGATAATTGTCTGAGCTGAGATTCCCTTCCTTGTAGCAGTCCCACTGGGCTCTGCTAACCAATTCAGGATCCCGTGTGCCATTCTGATTCAAATACATCTGACCTGCCAGTGGTGAATGTCAAATATGCTTCTAAAGGAGATAAGGCAATTGAGTTCTCAAGGGGAGAAAGGGGGATTGTTTAAACATAATGGTAGATGACAGGGAACAGCGCACAAGTTGATGGAAAGAGTAGGAGGCTGATTTCTCTTTGTGATGTCGCTGGCAATTTATGCTGGGTTATGTCAGCCACTGGGAAAGTATAGGATAAAGCGTCAGAATCCAAGTAACAACAGGGATGCAAACAAACCAGAGGAGAGACATCCTTGGACATCCTCTATTCCCTGTAGACAAAGGGCTTTTATTTTTTTCTTTTTTTTAATCAGGGCACTTATGCAGTACAAAGGCAAGTAAATTAACTATCTGTAGGTCTTTCCTGACAGTCAGCAATCCGAGGCCAGGGTTCTTGCATCACTCAGCCATCCCCAGAGCCTGACTATTATGCACAGCTAATACTCAAAAAAGAAAATCTGTGCCAAATGTACACAAATTCAAATAGCTATGGAGTCCTAGAGTTTGAAGATGGTTAGGAAAATAGGATACATGGGATGAAGAAGAGGGAAAGAAGGTAAAGAGGAACTAAAGTATACATGGGTGTCTTTACAATGCAGCTTTTGGAAAGGGAAGGACGCATTCCTATTCAGTAGATAGGATTCATCTGCTTGGTTTTAGACAATACTGAGAGCAGGGTCCCACTCCAGAGGTTTTGATTTATTGGTCTGATGGAAGTCCTGGACATGAGGAATTTTTATATCTTCCCAGGTGATTCTAATATGCAGCCATGATAATGAACTACTATTCTAAATTTAGTGGACTTGCATGATGTTAAGGTGGTGCATGACTTTTTAGCTCTGTGTATCAGGGAAAGGACTAGAAAAATCCCCATGGGTAGAGCTAAGTAACTGTTCTACCAATCTCAAGCACTGAAGGCCCAAGAAGAGAGTGGAGGGGAGGCTTAAGCACTGGGCTCTGCCATTTACTGACTCTGCTAACTACTGAAATCAATTAAAGTCTATGAGCCTCCACAGACTCCTCTGTACAATGGGGATAAAATATGAGCTAATGCAAATGAAGGCACAAACCAAAGCTAAGAGTTCAGTACTGTGAACTTGAGCAGAAATGAGATGCTTCTTCCCAACATAAATATGTCAGGGAAACCACGCATTGAATGAATGCCAAATTATTTTCTTAATGGCAGGAAGACTTAGGATCATATTCTTCCTTTTTTTCCTTTCACTTTGAACTGTAAAACACAAGTGTGTGGTTAGCTGGGTCTTAGCTCCTGTTTGTTCTTGCTATGTTAAAGGAACTGAGTTAGTGACATAGAAACTGTTGACCTTGCCTGGGCCAACAGAGTGGGGGCAGACACATTTTAAGGGAATGGCCTTCCCATGTGTCCACTAATAGGTCAGGTCATTCACGTGGTCCCAGTGCTGAAATGCCAAAGCAAGACAGGGTTACCCGCAGCAAGGAAATGTTCTGCTTCACCTGGCCACTGGGCCAAGATTCACGGCTTCAAAGGCAGGGACCTTTTAGTCAGGGACCATGGGTCTAAACTGAAAAAGCTGAAGCTGGAGTCCTTTTAAATAGCTACTCTGCAGAACACTGATTCTTCTGCAATATCCAGATTGCAAGCCCGGCACAGAAATACACACATACACACACACACACACACACTCCTGTTTAATCTTAAAATTGTTTACTTTTAAAAATTATCCCTAATTACTCTTAACTGTCTGGCCACTGATGTATCTGGCACTTTCTAATCTATCAAAATTTAAATATCCATGTTTGATACAGCAGTACTACTTCTTAGAACTCATTGTGCCTAAATACTTGCATAAGCAAACAAACATGAATATGCAAGGATATTTATGCTCTGGTATTTTTTATAACTGGGGGTAGGGGAGATAAGCGACAACCAAAATGCCTATAAACAGGAAAAAAGATAAACGAATTATGGTACATCCATTAAATGGAAAAAATATGCGGTTCTTAAGAAGAAAATATACCTTTATGTACACAAAGGTAGAAAGATATCCAACATTTTATTTTCAGGTAACAATTTAACACTAAGATGATTAGGAAGTAATGAGCTTTCAATATTTATTAACTTTTGTTGTAAAAACAATTTATTTAATTGTAAGTTTATATAATTTGATTTTTAGTGGTGGCTCTGTTTAATAACTGGATCCAATATTACCTGAAAATTTAACAATTGGCTCTCACTAGCTGGTGCAAGCCAGCTCCAGCACACCACTACATTCCTATGCTATTTGTCCTTTACTACAAATGTGAATATGATTGTTGTTATAATTTAAAAAAAATACTCAAATTTAAAGATACATCCTGTTTTTTCGGCAGTGATCTAGCCCTTGTGATACCTAGCAAAGTCTACTACGGAATTTTAAATTCACTATCTGAAGGGCTTATTATGTGCCAGGTGCTGTAAATGCCTTCTATGTGCCAGAATATGAACCTTTTCATGTTTATACTTTATACATATACTTTACAATATCTCTGACTGTCCCCTGCAACACTCTGCGGTAGGTATCATGACTTGGGGGTGTCTGAAGCTGACATCAGGCCTAGAGAGGCCCTGTTGATGAAGGGTGTATGAAGGGGAGAAAAGGTTGGGGGCTTCTGGGCCAACACATTTAGGAATGGCCAAAGATGAATTGAAAATGCAGGGAGAGAGCAGACTGGGAAGAGCAGGTGGATGGCACACAGCTAACAAGGGGGTTGACTAGGATTGGCAACTCCTGTGTTCAGATGCTAAGAAAAGGCTGCTGCTGCTAACATCTCACAGCCCTAGTATCTTTGCTCTTCTGTCTTCTTACCAACAGCTTGGCATTTCAGGGAAGGCACTGTTATGCTCAATTGACAGGTAAGGACCCCAAGGCCTGGAGAGGATGCGTGACTACCCCAAGTTCAGGTCGCACAAGCAGGAAGTGACAAAGTTAGGAGGAGAATCCAAGGCTCCTGCATTCCAGTTTGGCAGCGTGTGACCCTTCTAGATTATCTGACAACTGCAGGCGAGGCCCAGCTCAGTGGCTGGGTTCTGTTCCGGTTTGATTTTCCTTCTATTCAGCATGCAGGAGTTCCGTGATTTACTTAGCAAAGAGATGAAAACCATGAGACTGTTACCAGAGCTAACCAGGAAACAGAAAAAATCACTTATGAGGAAAATAGGCCAGGAGAAAAGGTCTCTTAAAGTGACAGGAGAAGTTGGGAGGCAGTCTTCTTCCACTTAAGGTCAGATTCTAGAAGCCTTAAGTTAAATACACATTCTCTTCCTTGAGACTAGTGCCCAGGGAGGGCAGAAGTCATGGTAGAATAACTCTTCTAGACCACTGGCTTTTGCTCACTATGGGTAATCCTGCCATCTTTTCAGGATGCAGCTGGGAAAACTCTTTAGCAGCTCAGTTTAGAGGCCCCTGTCAGGTCTGATAAGAGAGGGGGAGGTGGTGGTTCTTGCTTGGCTGCCTTGTGAGGGTACTTCAGAGACCCCAGTGCCACTGAAGGAAAATGTGGAAAGTTAAGAGCCGTGGGCCTGCTGATGGGTGCTTCCTCATAGCATTCGAACAAGGACACGGCATAAGTGGAGGCAATGAAAAGGGAAGAGGATGTTGGGTGAGGTGGTCTCTCCCTGGGGCCAGGAGAGAAACTATATTGTTATAAAACCTCGTAGCTGAACTGTCGTTTTAGCCTTCAGATTTAGACCAGTTCCCAGCTTCACTCCTGTATTAGTTAGAGTTCTCTAGGGAAATAGAACCAACAAGAGATATCTATAAAGGTAAGATTTTATAAAAGTGTCTCACACAACTGTGGGGATGCACAAGTCCAAATTCTGTAGGGCAGTATGCAAGAGTCCAAATTCTGCAGGGCTGGTAGCAAACTGGCAACTCTGATTTCCTCAGGAGACAATGGCTAGCCAAAAAGAAGAAGTGAAGGTCCTCTTTCTTCCTTCCTTAAAAGTATTCATCTGATTGGATTAAATCCAGCTGATTGAATTCTCTCATTGCAGAAGACACACTCTTTGTTGATGTAATCAATCATAGGTGCAGCCAATTGACTGATGATTTAATAAACCAGCCTTCTGGTTTATTAACCAGCCACAAATGTCCTTGCAGTAACGGTTAGGCCAGTGCTTGCTTGACCAGACACCTGGACACTAACACCTGGCCAAGATGACACATGAAACCTAACCATCACAGTTCCCTGCCCTGCATGTATCTCCAATATATGCATGCCTCCGCTCCCACTCTCTATGGCTGTACAGGAGAGTTAGCTACCATTTATTAAGTGTTCATTATTTGCCAGGCATCTTCCATTCACTTAGTCCTCACAGCCATCCTGAGTCTGTACTGACACTCCCATTTTAGAAGTGAGGAAAGTCGGGCAAAGAAAGAAGGATTTTATCCAGGGCCATAAAGCTAGTAAGCAAAGGAGTCAGAGCTTGTACTCATAACTGCTCCCCATATGCTAAGCATATATTCTCCAAGCAAAACTGTTTTCCTGTCCCCTGACCATGCCACATCTTTTCACAGCTCCCAGTCTAGGCCTGTGGGCTTGCTGCTCCACTGGCCTGGAATATCCACCCTTTGCTCCCCACCTCCAGTCCTCCTTGCTCTGAAGCTTTTCTCAATCCATCCAAGCAGGCCTCCACCTTAACACTTGGTACAGTGTACAAACCCCTCCATCATGGAACCAACCACACTACTTGGAATTGTCTTTAACCTACTTATCTTCATCTTATTTTAAATTTCTAGTCTTAGTAGAAAACACAATGCCAGGCACCCAATACCTGTGGCCTCCATGCCTACTGAACGGACACAGTGAAAGGGCTGGGAATATATGGAAGGTTTCCCATCAGCAGCTTTTCAAGTCCTCATCCTATTCCCCATCACCAGTGCATCCTTTCACATCTGGAGAAAAAGGCAGGAGTGAGGGAAGCAGGAATGAGAGAAGTAAGCAGGGAAGAGAGTTTTCCAGGTTCCAGATGCCATTCTGGGGATGGGGACACAGGGATAAACCAAACAAGGTCCTTGCCCTCCCAGAGTTTACATTCCAATGGAAAAGACAGGTATACTCGTTTTCTATTGCTGCTATAACCTAGTTCCATCAACTCTGCAGCTTAGACCATGCACATTTACTATTTCGCTGTTCTGTAGGTCAGAAGCCCAGCTTGGCTGGGACTCTGCTTAGGGTTTCACAAGGCTGAGATCAAGATGTCAGCCAGCTGTGCTCTCATTGGGAGGCTACAGTTAAGTGATGCATGGGAATTACTGGGGGAACTAGTGGTGATAAGACCACAGAGGAGAGGACTAGGATATCATGTCCACTTTCCTTCGCTTAGATATCTATGGGGTCTATCAGGTGGGAGAGGGAGCAGATTCCCTCTGTGTGAATCCAAAAGGCAGAAGTAGGGGCAAAGACAATTCTGGTCCAGTATGTGAAGTGGACAAGCTCTAGGTAACATCACTGAACTGGAGAAAAAGTTAAATGGAGAGAAGTGGCTGGAAGGCAGTATTGATAAATAGATGTCCAGCTGGCTGAATAGTCCCTTTAAGCAGAGGATGTTATCTTATCCACTGATGCCAACCTTGAGGGAGATCTTGGACACATCAGGACTTTCATTTGAATCAACCAGCTCAACATCTGTGATGCCTTGGACTTGTAGCTCTTGAAGAGGGCAGTATTGCTTCCCGAGCAAAATGAAGAATGTTCCCACATCCCAAATGGGTCCAATGTATACGGCTGCTATAACTACCTGAGCCTAAAACTAACATGTTACTTACAGAAAAACACAAAGCATTTTCTTTTTGGCATGGTTTTCATACATGCTGAACTTGGAGTAAAAATCAAGGGAAGATGGTACTTTTTGTTGCTTGATACTTTACCAGGAATCATTCAATACTTTGGGAAAATGCACCATAGATGGCAAACACCACTTGCGGAACGTGAACTGCCAGTACCACATCGGTACATTCTGCATTGGCAGCTGTCAAACTGAATACAGTTCTATTCTGAATACAGGAGTAAATGCATCTGATTACTTCATTAGGTCTTCTATTTTAGCCAAGCCTGATCGATGACATGTTGAAGAAAACATTATTTTATAATTACCTTTTATTTCTTCTTTATATTACAGCCAGGGTACAATATTGATTTTTTTTTTCTTGAAATTATGTTTGTAGGCAGTATAATGTAGGTAATCCTTGAATTTTACTCCAGGATGGTAAAAGAGGCATTAAAAAAATTTGTTACAAAAATGGGGCAAGGCCACTGCCTGAATGAACAGAAAATATTCTCATAATTTTTGTGGATGACCCAAAGTTGAGAACTAAAATGAAGTCTAATAAAATGACTCAAAGTTTGTCCAAATCAGAAAAAACTCACCAGAAATAAATATAAAATCCATGCTTTCAGTTCAATAAATCTATTACAGAAGTGCAGAATGGGGAACCTTTGGCTGAACAGTCATGGTCACGGAGCTTTTCAGCTGAATTCAAGTTCAATTTGAGCTTGCTGTGCAGCATGGCAATAAACGTATAACTGGAGGCCTGGATAGTGGTTCTCAAACTTCAGTAAACAACAGAATCATGTATAGAGCTTATTTAAAGTAACAATTTCTTGGTCTCAACTCTAGATATTCAGATTCAAGGTCTCTGGGGTAGAGCCTGAGAAGTAACATTTTTAACAGACACTCTAAATGCTTCAGAACCAGTGAGCTGAAGTGCCCAGGTGGAGGGAAAAAAAAATAACTCTGTGAACCTCTGTTGGGTAGACCATGTCCAGAGCATATCATCGAGGTATGGTATCACCCCCAAGAAAAGAAACTGGGGCTGTCTGGAGACAGTCAACCAATCAGGACAGTGAAGAGCCTGTAGACACCACCTCATGTAGAATTCTACATATGGAGAGAAGGCTTTGGAGGGGAGTGGGCTGGAGACTGGCTTCAGACATGCAATGACACAGGATGTTGAATAAGAAAGTACAACGATATGTGTAGATGTCTTTACAGGAGAAAGGTGAATGAGAACCTTCAGGGCAAAGGGAGTAGACGTTTCTACTGAGTGTGGTGTCAGATGAAACCTTCCTAGAATGGCCAGCATGTTCAAGGGGATTACTCTGCAAACTCCAGTCAAACAACTCTGTGCTAAGAGATTAGAATACAGAGCTAAAAGGGAGAGGGAGAGGGAGCGGGAGAGGGAGAGAGAGATAATCCAGGGGCAGAGTTAGTCTAGGGGCAGTTTTTTTTTTTCCAAAGTTGCTTCCATACAACAAATAAAAGTAGGAAATGTGGCTGGGTTTAATAGCTTTCTTTACTTTCAGACCTTTTAGAATCTCTAATATGCCAACATGCAATTTGAATATCCAGAGGAGGTAGACAGTATACAGATTTCTTAACTCTATTCGCATACAGTTTCTAAACCCATATTACTATTTCCTGCAATGTCTCCTGGAATTCTACCATCTAGAACCTGCTGGCCCAGGGTTCCTGAGGACAGAAGTTCGACTCGATCTCAATCACGCTGGAGGCTCAAGTCCTACTAAATTTATTTGCGGATGTGCAAACTTGCCTCTGCTAGATTATAATTCTCTTAAGAAGGTGCTTGGTTATCACTCATTTTTAAAAATCTTTTTCTGCCATCCCAGTGCTGCTAGAATAAAAGGCATTCAGGAGCATGTGCTGAATGAATGAGCAAGTTAACTACATTAAATCTACTTTCTCTGCATGCAATTATTACAGAACAATACCATCCGATCACAATATTCTTTCACAGCATGAAGAGATCTTAGATCTTGACAGGAGAGAAAACACAGGCTCAGCGACATGAGGGACTTGCCTAGGGTTGTGGAGGGATGGACACCCGAGGCAGAGCTCATCAGCTCACCTCCCACATTTTCACTTCTTGCACCACAGCTATGTGTTAAATAGTTCTTTAGCAAACTGTCAAACGTTTTCTCCTTTTGAATCCCTGCCATGGAATTCACTGTGGTGCCCAACTTTCCCACCCCCCATCACCTTCCACTTCTTTACAGTCCAGAGTTTACTCCAACTCAGAGGAGAGTCAGTCCTTGAATGTCCCAGTTTTGATGTTCACCAGGAAAGGATTCCTAGAGAAATTCTTTCTCCTTCCCCGGAGAGCCAAGTCTCCATCTGCCTGTATCTGGCCTAATTTGGGGACTGCAAGGAACAGAATACATTTTATTTTTTACATGTTTTTTTAAAGAGCATCATCCAGTTAATATTATACCCTTCATCTCTGGGAGGACATGCCTTCTCCTTGAGACACCTTTGGGTTCCTACTCAAAGAACCCACTGTGTAAACATGACACCTTCTTCCCACTGGCCTTCCTTGCCTTGCCTTACTGTCCAACCACCTGCTACTTTAAGCTCTCCTTCCTCTTCTTTGCTGGGAGTTTTTAAGATACTTACCCATAAGCATATGAACTAAAGTGGGTTGACTCTTAATGAGCCTATCAAAACCCTGTTTTTTATTTTTCTAAAAGCCCTGCTGACAGGAGTGCTGAATGACAGTGCTTCCTATAGCCAGTAGATGATGAATAGACACGGCATGGTTGGGAATTAACCCCTCTCTGTGTGAGGATATGGTGGTTCCACCTGAACAGTTATGGGCATGAGGTCTGTGCTAGAATCTGCCCGGTCATCTGCAGCTGCAGTGGCTCAGTAGCTCCTTAAGATGGAATTAAGCTGTAAATGGCTTGAGAGAGAAGGGAAGGGGGAAGAATGGGAGACAGCGGGCAGATCTCATCTAATCTTTTGGGGCCCTCCTGGGCATTCTGAAAGCAGACCGGAAAAGAAAATTAAAAAGAGGAGGGGGGACCTGGCTGGCTCTTTTAAGGGCAATTGTCTACCTTACAAGATAATTCTAGGAATTAACAAAGATAATGCATGCCTGGTGCACAGCAGATGCTTCATGATCACAGCTGAATCTAAATTTCTTGTAAACAGTTACTCAACTGGGCTGTTGTACGAAAGGGAAATAAAAAACTACCACCAACTTCCTAAAGGACTTTGGTTTACCAGGCACATGAAGATTCCCCATCACGAGGGAACCTCACAGAGGGCTCTGAGGCAAGATTTATCATTTTTGGTTTACAGATGGGAACCCAAGGCTCAGGGAGATTGCATGGCTGTCAAAAGGTATGAAGTTTTAAAGCAACAAAGTCAGGTCCTGAAGGCAGATCTCCCAACTCAAACATCTCATGCTTTTTCTGGGGATTTTCAAAGTAAAGAAGAGTGAGGAACTGGTATAGGAACTAAAATAGTCATTTTTTTCTGCAATAAAATGAAAGAGTAATCTTTTCCAGATAGTAGAGAGATATGAGAAAAACTGCTGGGTGCCTGGATTACATTTGGGAAAAAGCAAAAAACATATTGGGCCTTTCTGGTCCGAGGGCTTGGGAGACCTTAGTAAACTCTGCTCAATCACATAACCACCATTTGTAAAGTAGGCGGATCTTATTCCCTGACAGAACAAGAGACAGAAAAAGGAAAGAGAACAAACCCTAAGATTCACTTGTTTTGTGTATCTGGTTTGTGCCTACAGTGCAGCCACCTCTGGCTGCTCAGGGTATTGACCCTTGTCCTCCTCCAGTTCTGATCTCACCCTGACCCCATCCCTAAACACTCACCTCCAGAAGCTTGACTCTAATCCTTTTTTCTCTGGCCTCTGGGGCCCACTGCTTACACTTGACCTTTCTGGCTTCTGACCCTCAGCTCTCAGACTCAACACACTGGTGCTTCCCATTACAGAATGGACACCTCCTTCCCTGCCCTGCAGAGCCGGCTTCAGCCTCCAGGACCTTCAGGTGGTACCATCCCCAGACACCTGCGCCAACCTCGCATGGCTGGTTCCAATGCTGGGTCCCAGCCCTTCTTACTCCTACCCATCCTCCCATCCTACTGCTCCAAGTTCTTGAGCTGACACAGGTCAGGATTCTGCATTCTTTGAGAACAAGGTACCAAGGCAGTGCAATGAAGATGGAGCAGGCATCAACAGAGAGATCCAGAGGGGATTTCAAAGATAGAAATTGTGAGGAACTGAGCCTAAGGAGAGGGAGGCTTGCTCTAGTTTCATTTCTTGTACACTCCATGAGGGCAGGGACAGTGTCAGGGGCTAGTACACAGTAAGGCCTCAATAAACAGTTGCTGCAAAAAAAAAGGCTGAATGACTGAATGAATGATTCTGTTAACAGAGATAAAAACAAAGGAGGAGAAGCAAGTTTGGGGATAGGGACAAGGCAGAATAATGGATTTCATTTTAGACACATCATGTTTGAAGGCTGCAGCTATTCTAAAGAACTGATCACCAAATACTTCTGCCTTGTCTCTTTCTTGGTACATGGTAAGAATGCACATGCCCACACACCTTGGAGGTAGGTATGACCGTAAGACTTGCTTTAGCCAATGAAATATGAGCAGAACTTAAGTGTGTCACTTCTAAATGGAAACTTTTGCCTGTAGCTGCTGCACTAGGAAAGAACTGGAAGCTCAACTCCCTGTGCACTGCCCAACACCAAATTCAGGCAACCAGGGGGTCTGCTTCAGGCTTTGGCTGCCTCCTCTCCCTGGAGAGGGGGCAATGAGTCCTCACATCACCCTTTGTAACCGCTCCTCCAGCACCCCCATGATTTACCTGTGTTATAGCCCCTTCCAAGGGCAGGCCACGGGCGGTGATTCTTCCACAGGTTTCCAAGGTACCAGTCACTCTGGTTCTCTACCAAGCCCAGGACCTGCTGACCTGTAAAGTACAGAGAATGTAAATATCTCAAAAGGAGAAGACCCATTGATCAGCAGGTGTTGAACAGAGGGTATAATAATGGCAAATAAATCATAATAATAGTCTACAATTATTGAGAGTTTTAAAGTGCCAGGCCCTGACTTAAGTGCTTAATGTGTACTAACATATTTATTCTCACAATTATGCAGCCATTTTTATTAACCCCATTTTATAGAGAAGAAATGGAGGATCAGAGCAGTTAGTTAACTTGCCTAAGGCCACACAGTTAATCCATGATAAAGCCAGAACCCAAACACCTTCTTCCATCCATTCATTTATTCGTTCATTCACTAACACACACAACACCTATTGACTGACATGCTACTCTTGAAGTATTCCTGTTCTAATATTATTTTCCCATCCTATATTTGTTTACTGCCTCTCTGGACAGGACCTGTGATAATTCTCTCACATCAGAGAGGAAGAAGTGACTCTTGTTTGAGGAGAGGAGAGTGTGTAGAAAAGAGCCACCCTTTGATCCCCTTCTCAGAGTGTTTTTGCTCACAAACACTTCTTCCTCTAAAATATATTTATCATGTATCAACAAGCATCATGCTAACATATTAACTTAAAAAAAAAAGTATCGAAAGGGATCCTTTCTGGAGAACTGCCATCTAGAGCACAATTGTGTCTCTGACTCCAGAGCTCAGCTTCTGCTTTGGTGTTGGCCTCAGTCTCTTATGCACCTGCATGTCTTTAGCTGAACTTGTCTCCTGGGGTTTTGATGACTCTGGGACGTGGGCAGGGCTGAGTCTCTGGGCCTTCCAAGTAGGGCAAGAGCTCCAACTGGCCACCCCTGGACAACATCACCATGCCCCTTGTTTAAGGCATTCTCTGGGAATTATTTATCATCAGCACCATTTCACAGACTAGGAGACTGAGGCTGGCCCAGGATCAGGGATGTGCATAGCTAGGGATGAAGCCATGGTCTGAATCTCCATTTGTCTGACACCAGATTCTTTCCACAGTTTCAGGACATCACTGCTCACAGTGTGCTTCATCTCCACAACACATTTGCGGCAGTAATTACGAGTCTACATTTCAAAGAAAAGGCATCTGAGGCAGAGAGAGTTCAGGTGACTTGCTGAAGGTCACACAACTAAGAATCACTGTCTTCCACAACTAACTGATGCCTCCTGGAACTAAAATCCTTATATTGTTGGCTAATCTGAGAAATAAAGACCTTTCTGACCAAATGAAAGCCCAGCAGCACGTTAGGAATACACAGTGGTTCTCCCGGAACATGCTGGGTGATATAGAACCTCCTTGGCGTGATGACAGTTCCCTGAAATGATGCTGTGTGGGTATGGTGTAATTTATTTGATCAATTTATCGAGCTCCTATCTAAATCATCATACAGCACAAAAACATAAATTAGAGGCATGGGAAAAATACTACCACCCACTTTGTCATTGTATATGATTGCATCCAAAACTTGTAGAATCCCTCAGAAAAATATATCACCAATTCAGGGAATGCAAGAGCCAATTAATTCCACAGGCAACAAGCTTGGCTTGGGATGTTTGTGCAAAACATTTAGATCTGAAAGGCATGGTGCCCTTAACTTAGAATGCTACGTGCCTCGTCCTGATGTTACGACCCCTGCAAGAGAGCTCATTTAATAACCTCACACCACTGGATGGAAAGGGGAAGTGCGGTCCTCAGAGGAGCTGGTTCATAATTACTAATGACCCCAGGCTGGTTCCCCAATGTGTTCTGGTATGAGGAAGGGTGTCACATACTCAGAACTGACAACAGGGGAATGACATTTCACTAAATTTAGCATGGTCATCTGAATTATAGGTAAAGTAATCTGCAGATTATCTGAAAGTCTAAATTCTGTATTCTGGCATTCTGTGCACTTTATTTTGCCTCAATCTACGTCAGGCTAATCCTCTATTAGATACCCTTTATTCCTGCCAAACAGAAGTGCATATTTTTTTAACGTTTGCATTCTCACTCCTGAGTCTTACTTACATAGACTTCCCCTGGAGGGAATTGCCCTGGCACCCTGTCAACGCTGCCCATAATCCTTTCAGGCCAACCTCAACCATAAAGCCTTCCCGTCTGTCTGTATTTTCACTTTATCTTCCTCCCACATCAGGTAGAAGACAAGACCTCTCTCGCACTTTCTACTAGTATTTTTGCCATCAACTAACTTACATCACAAAGTGGGTGATATTCAGGCATACCCACAGCCCTCTTTTGTAAATATTCACCTCCTACATTAGTCTAAGGTCAAGGACTATGTAGTTTCTGACATACCATAGGTGTTCTGTAAATGTCTGCTAAATGCATGACATCTGGTGGGAAAACCTCTTCTGACTGGTTCACCCAATAATGTTAGTGTATTAATGTCCCCACAGATTTGAAGCTTCAAAACATTTTCCACCCTCCCCATCCACCAGCATTTAATGTGTTCTTCCAACTCGGCTCTGGGAACTCAGGCATGTGCTTCAACTGCATGGGAATCTGCACAGCTGGGGGGGCAGCACCTAAGAGCATCTTTCATATCGGGTGCTCTTCTGAAGGCTTGAACTCAAGTCTTGATTTCCAAGAAGGAATACTTTGATGGTTAATCTCTAGTCATGGTAACCCAAAGAATAACGTCCAAATCCCCCTACTCTCAATGTGCATCTGGACACATATTTTCTTTTGATAGTACACAACCCTTTCATGCACACTAATCCTCTTTGAGGTTAAAAAAAAGATTCTCAATTAGCAGCACAATAGTTGTTTTATTTTTAATGCAATTTTATTGAGATATATTCACATACCATACAATCAATCTGAAGTATACCCATCAATGGCTCCCAGTATCATCACATAGTTGTGCAATCATCACCACAATCAATTTTAGAACATTTTCATTACTCCAATAAGATAAAATAAAAATATAAAAGAAAACCCAAAATATCCCATACCCATTATCCCCCCCTATTGTTGACCCTAGTATTGATGTGGTACATTTGTTACTGTTGATGAGAAAATATTAAGGTATTATTGTTAATGATAGTCCATAGTTCGCAACAGGTATATTTTTTCCCAAATACCCCTCTATTATTAACTCTTTGTAATTGTGCCATACCTCTGTTCCAGTTCATACAAGGACGTTTTCATATGTGTACTGTTAATCACAGTCATTGTGCACCAGCACCCGGGGGACAGGAAACCATGTGGAGCAGTACGCAGGTTCAGAGAGCAGACTCCGGAGCCAGACTGCTTGGTCCCAATTCCTGGATCTGTCCCTCTCTAGCTATGTAGCCTTGAGAAAGTTACTTAACCTCTCTCTGCCTCAATATCTAACTGTTATGGTTGAGGCGTACATGCTTCAAACGAGTAGCATTCTTGGAATAGGGGCTGGGACATGTCAAGCACGATGTAAGTGGTAGTTTTTATTATCATCGTCCAACCTGAATCGTAAGCTTCTGAAAGGGAGCAAGTCCATCCACATGGTTTTCCTGGAGGTCATCTAGCACAACAGGAGGTCACTCTGGAACTTTGCTTTTCAAAATATGGCCGAATATCATCTGCTTTAAAAACTCTTGAGGTTCTTATTAAAAGGATGGATTCCGGGGCCTCAACCTAGCAGTTACCTGTGGATCTGGGACTACTCTCCCTGACTTCTTTGGTTTCTAGAAGAAGGGATTTCCTGGCTTCTTTCCCTGACCCCTTCTCCTCCTCATTGAAGTGGGTGTTACCTGACTGATGAGTGTGAGGAACCGAGTGGACACTGCTCAGCCCTGTCCCCACACCTCCTCCTGGGAGTCGGCATGACAGGGAGCGCACATTCAGTCTGTCCTTCCGAGCCGTAGCTTTTACAGGGCAGCCCCCTCCTCAGGGGCCACAGTCGCCTGGCACCTCCTGTGACAGGGTGGACAATTCCAACTCTGGGATCTGGTATTGGGAACATCCACTTAGACGCCATATGTCAGGTCTTCCGATTCCACCTTTCTCAGTGAAGTGAGGTGATACGTAGCTCTTACACTTTTATCTCAAATTGGTTCAGAATCGGGGGGGGGTAATATCATATATTAGTTCCCTCATATCTCAACACTTCTGAATAGGAATTTTGGCCTTGGGGATCTACAAATGTGTGTGCGTGTGTGTGTTTAAGCAGACTTCCCAAGTAAATTCAGACATACATTAAAATTTGAGATCTATCGATGTCTAAAAGTTCTTTCCCTACTTCATTCAGGGGCAAAGCTCACCTGCAAGTGCACTGGGATAAAATAAAACTAGACGGTATCTAAATCCAGCTCACAAACCAACAGAGTTCAGCAGTGGTTGCCAGTGCTATGCTTCTTGAGTACAAAGTTAAGGTGATGAGAAGAGAACGAATGTCAGAGCCAGACTGCTGTGGTTCAAATCCTGGCTCCTCCACTTCCTAGCTCTGTGACTTTGGGCAAGTTACTTAACTTCTCTGTGCCGGCTTCCTCATTTGCAAAATAGAGTTAAAAAAAAAATAGTACGTACCTCTGAATTAAACACTTTTCTCCCTCCTTGAAGCACAAGTTAATCTGTGAAAATGAAGCTGTGTTCTCTGCTTATTCAAACATAACCACTAACAATGCCTAGAATATAGTTAATGTGCTCAGTAGGTATTTGCAATTATCGTTACACGCAGGAGTCCCTGGCCCTTCCTTCTGGCCCACATGCCTGGACCTCCAGTCTCAGCTGTCCCTGCTTTTCCTTAGCTGATATGACCCTTAGCCTGCCTAGACTTTGGTTCCATTTAATTTCTACTGAGGGTTTGCTTTGTATTAGACCCATACAATATACTAATGGATCAAAGACCAGTAAAACATAGTTCTCACCCTAGAGGCAGCTGGAAGAGGAAACAGATAATTATTCAGCAGCGTGACAGAAACACGGATAACTCAGAGGAATGGAGAGCAGAGAATGACTGACTCTGTGGGAAAAAGTGGGGGATGTCTGCTTGGCATCTTCTCTAGTCATCCGTCAGGTCCCTTCCTGTCCCTTCCCGGGCAGCCCCTACTCCTTCCAAACATACTTCCAAACTTCCAAGTAGCGTGCTGCCTCCCCAGAGCTTTTCTGATGAGGGAGCTGCCCTGTGACACCCTTCTGGGCAGAGAGGTGCCCTCTGCCCCCTAGTGAGAGCACACGAAACAAGACATCTTTCGCAGCTCTACCCACCCAGCTCATCAGCCAGGTGGCATCTAAATCCTGGTCCTGGTGGTCAAGTCTAAAGCCTTAACCTCAACTGTGCAAACACATCCTAAACCTGCTATCCCATTAAGAGGTAAAATCTGAAGGGAATCCTCTTGGGGAGATGACATGGGTTGCCACAATGTGCTGCCTTGCTCAGCATTCTGCACCACCTGCCTTGCCTTTTTAGGAGTTATTACAATGAAATGCTGTGACTAAAGGAAAAGGCTTTGTCATTGTTTTCCGAGCTGGCCCTGTGGCTGTGATTAAGTATGCTGTTCTCCTTCTTCCTTACTCCAGGCACAAGTTAACTTATGAAAATGAAGCTGTCTTCTTTGCTTATTCATACATCACCACTAACAGCCAGACAAGAGCGAACAAGCTTGCTATTCTGCTGGGGCCCTGGTGTCAGTGTCACCAGCCAGCAGACAGATGGCTGCAGGCTGGGAACTCCCCTCCCTCTCTCCTTCCTCCAGCTTTTGGCTCAGGGCAGGGCTCCTGTTATTCCGGAGGTGAGGGAGAAGGAGCAGGGAATGATCTCGTGGCCATGTGGCATGCTTGCAGTGGAAATGTCGTGCTGGGCATTCGTCCACTAGGTATGAGGAAGGTAGTATGATAAGTTAGAAGAAAGACATACAGTTTTAAAACTAGGCAGAAGAGGGATCTAGCCCGTTTTGCCACTTTCAATATGGCTTGGCCAAATTGTAACTTCTCTGAGCCTCAGCTTCCTTACCGCAAAAACATAAGAACAATGAGCAGATGAAATAAGATAATATATGTAAAGTACCTTGCTCATAGTAGATGCTCAATTAAAGGCATTGCTCTTCCTCCCTTTCGTGATGGTTGTTGCTCATAATGTCTAAGTTTTCATTCTCAAGGGCTGACACTAGCTATATGGACCAAAGTCTGCAAAACATGTGGCCCTGCCGCTCCCCAGCACCCCACCATTTGGAAGCCACTAGCTTCTGTAACATTGTTCTCTTGGCTGTTTTCCTCCCTCTGAACATTTCTTTCTCTGCCTCCTTCATGGAGCTCTGTTCTCCATGTCTCAATTTAAATGTGAGTACTCCCAGACTCCTGTCCTTGGTTCTCCTCTCTATTCTTGTGCAACATTTTGTATCTGGATGATGGGATCTACTTCAATGGCTTCAAATACTGTCAAGAGGAAGACAGTCATCAATCTACACCCCCAATTCAGACTTTTTTCCAGAGCCTCTGGCTCTTAAATCCAACTCTCTGCTCACCATCCTCATTTACCTGTTCCACAGTGACCTTCAACTCAACATGGCTAAAGCCGAATTCATAATCTTCTCTAAAATAATGGATTGACCCCTGAGTTTCCTGTCAGCTGACAGTATCAATATTTAAATTGTGGCTGAAAATAGAAGCCTTTGAATCAGCCTTGGCACCTCCTTCTTGCTATTTCCTCACTGCTAACCAAAGCCTGCAGATATTACCTCCCAAGTGTTTTTCAAATTCTTCCCTTGCTAGACCTCACCATGTCTCTCTCCCCGGTTACCCTAGCAGCTTGCTACCTGACCAACTCTCCCCCCAGGTTAGCCCCCTCCATTCCATTCTGGGTACCCAGCTATAGAAATATTTCAAAAGTGCAAATCCGATGACTTTGCTTCCTTGATTAAAAGGCTACTGGGGTCCAGCATAGAGTTTATGGATGAGTGAATGAATGAACGAAAAATAAATCTTAACAATCCATCACCTTAAACCTTCTGGAAATGGTGATCTCTATCTGCAGGTGGGGATTGAGTGGGACCTAGTTAACACTTTGAGGTAAACACCAGGAACATGTGGCTTTAGTGCTGGTCTGCATTATTCTTCCACTGCTCTCTCTTTTCTCCCACCTCCAGGAAAGCTCCTGGGTGCACAGAGGGAGCCTGCCAATCACGGCTGCATATCAAACCAGCTGTGCTTATTCCAGCAGGTGACTATTAAAATGTTAGAACCAGAGGCTGTCCTGAGCATCAGCAGAGAAAGCAACAATGCCCTCCCAGTCTCATAGTTATTCTAATAAGCTATTTTAAAATAGAAAAGCCTTTAATAATACCATTCAACTTATGTCTGAGCGCAGGATCGCTACAATAAGGAGAACAGGGAAACCTACGGTATCACATTACCGTTTACTAAACATCCTGAAAGAACTGTGACAAGACTCTAGGTGCCCCTGGCTAGTGTGTATAGAATAATAAAATATCTCCTGAGAAGATGAAACAGAAAAGGGTATTCAAACAACCCAAAATAGGTTGAAAAGGACTGTTTGCTTACTTGCAGGTTTCATAGCTCCCACAGCTGCAGTTCAGCTCTAGCTTAATGCACCCTGGGATCACAGCAGTTCACAAAAGCTGAAGATCTTAGCAACTGCTTTGGAACCACCGACTTTTACAGATGAAGCCCAGAGAAAGGGGAGAGGGAAATGTTTACGATCAAACAGTCAATGATTAACCTGCAACACCGACTCTAGGTTAACGGTGTTCTATGCATGCACTTCTCAAACTTGGTCTCCTTTCTTTGAACTTTAATATAATTCTCATGTGATTCAAATTCTTGCTCTTTTATACTTGATAGGTCACCTTGAGTAAACTGTTAGTCTCCTCATCTGTAAAAAGTACCTACTCCATGGAGCTGAGGTGAGGATTAAATGAGATAATGCATGCACAGTGCTGAACAGAGGGCTTGGCACACAGGAGGCACTAGCTAAGTTACCATTAAAACGCTGACTGTTATACCATATGATATGGGACAGTGGGATGTTTGCCAGCATGTATCGATTGGGCTTGGTGGAGCTTATCCCGCAGAAAATGTTATTTTCCTCTAAGTAGCTGAGCTGCTATTTAAGGCAGATGGAGAATGAAGCCTTGGTCATGGTGGTTTGATCCAAACATCTCATTCCTCATGGGTGGGGTTAACTAAGCCCTAAGATTTAGAATATCATTCATCAATTAATCCGTTGTATTTTTAAAGCAAAAAAATCCACTGGCCATCAAAGAACATCCTCTACATTGCTTAGTCTAACCCTGCTTCTGTTCTCATGGTGAGAGGTTTTTTTTTTAAGACAGTTTTGTTCACCCATCATACTTTCCATCCTAAGTAAACAACTGATAGTTTCCTGTATAATCACATGTTTAGGTATTCACCACCATCCCCACTATCTACAAGGACATCTCCAATTCTTCCACAACGAAGGGGGAAGGGTCAAAGAAGGTAGAGAGATAAAAGAAAAAGAAAAAGAAAGAAAAAGGTGACAGCTAAAAAGCAACAAAAGGAAAGATGGAACCAAACTATTAAACTAAGGTAGAATAAAAGAGTCAGACAACATCACCAATGCCAAGAGTCCCATACCCCTCACTTATGTCCCCCTCTTATAGGCATTTAGCTTTGGTATATTGCCTTTGTTGCATTAAAGGAAGCATAATACAGTGTTTCTGTTAACTATAGTCTCTAGTTTGCATTGATTGTATTTTTTCCCCCAATACCATTCTATTTTTAACACCTTACAAGGCTGACATTCATTTGTTCTCCCTCATGTAAAAACATATTCGTAGATTTTATCACAATTGTTGGGCACTCTGGGTTTCACTGAGTAGTTATACAGTCCCAGCCTTTATCTTTCCTATTTCCTCTGGTGTCCCACATGCTCCTAACCTTCTTCTTTCAACCATTCTCAGTCATCTTTGTTCAGTGTACTTACATTTGCTGTTACCATCACCCAAAATTGTGTTCTAAACCTCTCACTCCTGTCTTTTCCTAACTGTCTGTAGTGCTCCCTTTAGTATTTCCTGTAGAGTAGGTATCTTGTTCATAAACTCTGTCATTGTCTGTTTGTCAGAGAATATTTTAAGCTCTTCTCCATAATCTGATTACTAAGTGTCTTGGCATAGGTCTATTCAGATCTATTCTGTTTGGGGTAAGCTGTGCTTCTTGGATCTGTAATTTTATGTCTTTCATAAGAGATGGGGAATTTTCATTATTTCTTCTATTATTGCTTCTGCCCCTTTCCCCTTCTCTTCTCCTTCTGGACACCCATGACACGTACATTCATGTGCTTCATGTTGTCATTCAATTCCCTGAGATGCTGCTCATATTTTTCCATTCTTTTCCCTATCTGTTCTTTTGTGTGTAGGATTTCAGGTGTCTTGTTCTCCAGTTCCTGAGTGTTTTCTTCTGCCTCTTGAGATCTGCTGTTGTATGTCTCCATTGTGTTTTTCTTCTCTTGTGTTGTGCTTTTCATTTCCATAGATTCTGCCAGTTGTTTTTTCAAACTTTCAATTTCTACCTTATGTTCGCCCAGTGTTTTCTTTATAACCTTCATCTCTTTTGCCATATCTTCCCTGAACTTGTTGATTTGGTTTTTTTATTTGACTTAGTGTATTTCTTTGAAAATCATTAATAGATTGTTTCATTAAAGTGAAACAATATCTCAACTGTATCTTGATTGAAGTTTAAGTTTGTTCCTTTGACAGGGCCATATCTTCATTTTTCCTAGTGTACATTGTAGTTTTCTGTTATTTAGGCATCCAGTTTCCTTGGTTACCCCAATCAGATTTTCCCAGACAAGAACAGGTTCAGATCTCAGAATGGGGTTATATTCAGTTTCAAGTCTCCCTGCTGGTGTGTCTTAGAGATTGACAGACTTTCCTGTGAGGTCCCTAGCTGCTGTGCTTTTCCTAACCTGCCCAGCAGGTGGTGCCTGTGAGCCGGTAGCTCCTGACTGGTGTAAGGAGGTGTGGCCCCTTTAGTTTCTGTTTTGGCTGTTTTCCCCCAGGCTCTGGGGTCTGGTTCTGAAGGAAAGACCAGTAGTAGAGCTGGGCCCTACCTCCTTCCTCTTAGGGAAGATCCTACACTAAATAAACATCTCTTCCCTTGGTCTCATATGAAAGTTGAAGTTTTAACACACAGTCAGTTTCAACCTTTACCCTCTGGCCCTATCTGCCCTAATCTTAACCAGATCTGCTTCATTCATATCTCTAACTTTAGTCTGGTCTCTTTTTCAGCTTTCTTTTTTTTCTTTTTTAAACAGTTGCTGTACGTGTTAATACTGACATTGATATCTGCCGTGCTCTTGCTCTGAGTTTCAGGTGTCACACAGATACCCAATGTTCCAGAGACCAATCAGGTTATACACAAAGGGATCAGCATCTCAGAGTTTGGAGATAGCCATTACAATTCAGGAACAGATTTGACTGGTGTCCATACACTGGAAAAAGGGAGTGTGAGCCACAAGGGTTTCACAATCACAAACCCACACCACATAAGCTACATAGTTACGGAATCATCTTCAAGAATCAAGGCTACTGGGTTGCAGTTTGATAGTTTCAGGTATTGCCTTCTAGCTATTCCAATACACTAAAAGCTAAAAAGGGATATCTATATACTACATAAGAATGCCCTCCAAAGTGACTTCTCAACTCCATTTGAAATTTCCCAGCCACTGAAACTTTTTTTTGTTTCATTTCTCTTCCTCCTTTTGGTCAAGACGACTTTCTCAATCCCATGAGGCTGGGTCCACGCTCATCCCCGGGAGTGATATTCCGCGTTGCCAGAGAGATTTACACCCCTGGGAGTCATGTCCCAGGTAAGGGGGTGGGCAGTGATTCCACCTGCTGAATGGGCTTAGAGAGAGAGAAGCCACATCTAAGCAACAAAGAGGTTCTCTGGGGCTGACTCTTCGGCACATTTATAAGTAGGCTTAACCTCTCCTTTGCGCTAACAAGTTTTATAAGGGCAAGCACCAAGATTGAGGGCTCATCCTACTAAACTGATAGTCCTCAATGTTTGTTAGAGTAAACCCAGGTGGGGAAGTCCAACATTTCTGCATTTTCCCCCGGTTCTCCAGGGCAGTCCTGCAAATATATTTTTATTCTCTGCCCAAATTACTTTGGGATGTATTGGGATTTCACACTAACCTGTACAAACCCTCCAGATCCCACTTCCTCGTCAAAGTTCCACGTAATTATGGAGAACAATCGGACTCTTAACCAGGCTTATATCACATTTCCTTGAGAAGGGAGCCATATACTCTAATTAAAAAGGCAGTTTTGTCAATCACTGCATTTCCTTTGGTTTTGGTATTTGATGAGGCACTCCCTCCCACACACACACAGGTTCATCATTTAGTCCTGGTTTTGCAGGGAGGAAAACACTCCATCCTTACTGACCTTTGCAGCTGAGGGATGACCATAATCTACGTGGAATCCTTGCTAAGAGGAATTGGAATCTGTGTCACTCTAAAGGTAGAGTTAGGGTTAATGAGTGAACATGAAAGGAACACAGATTTTGCTTATTATAAGCATGACCATTTGAGTCCACCAAAATGGAAGTGAGCTGCCTTTCTGGGGAGATGCTTCTGAGGGTTGGAATGGTGCAGAAAGAGGCTGCACGATGCAGCCTTCACCACAGGCATTTACCAAGTCCCTACTGTGCACCAGGCTCTGTGCTGACTGGTGGAGACAGCAGTGAAGAAACCAGGCACAGTCCTGCCCTTCTGCAGTTTATGATCTCTACAAAGAGCTTCTCAAATGTCTTGGCTGCAGTTCACCAGGCCCCACCCCAAAGCTCACTGAATTGGATTCTCCTGGGGTGAGTCCTGGGAATTCCTTTTTAAACCAAGGTCCCGTTAATTGATGTACTGCAGGTCTGGGGACCTTTGGGAATGGGTGGATGGTCACCATGAGGATGAGGTAGGGAAGGGAAAGCACTGAGAAGACTGGATTTGATGACCTCAAAGTGCCCTTCCAACCTAAGATTGTGAGATGTCTTTATTCTAAGCCAATGAGGCGTTTTCTCAACATGTGCTTCCCACTGGACATCTCCCATACATCTTTTCCTTCCACTTGTGCTGTATGTGCGTGAGGACAGTGCCCACTGAGGGGAGCCTGTTTTGCTCTGGGCAGCCACTGCTTTGTGAGTTCTCTACTCAGTCCCTGGGATGGGGGCTTTTCATGCATCATCTCAGATACTTTATAACAACCCATGAGGTGGGCACCATGATTATCTCTTCTTCTGTGTGGAGACTGAGGGGCAGAGAGGCAAAGCCACTTGCCCAAGGTCACTCTGCTAGGAACCACAGAGCTGGAGCATGCATTCAGGTCTTGATGTTGCAAAAGCTGTGTTTTACCACCTCCACCCACTGTTAGGTACACAAGAATGGGACAATCTGGAAAGCATCTCTCTCCCTGGGGCAAGGGATGTGGCTGGCCTCATTGTAGGCAAGGGTCCAGAGGAAGAAGAAAGGATGGATGGAGCTGAAAGGCTGGCAAAGGCATATTTGACCAGCCCACTGGTCTCTGTTCCCCCTCCACCTGGGGCTGCAGGCAGGAGTCACAGACCAGGGGGTGCTCTGAGTTTAATTTCCTTCAGCATTAATCCCAGGGCGCTGAGCTGAGAGCACAGCCTACTCAAGGGCACATAGGGGGAGCAGAAAAGGAAGGCCTGAGACTCAGAAAAGAATCTGCAATCCAATAAAGGTCCCAATAATGATTCCATTTGCCAAGATCCAAGAACAAGTTTCCACCCCCCCACCTCAACCCCCAAGTCAGCCCCGAGTGGGCCCACATTAACTTAGTTTATGGTTTAAAAATGCCTGCTCAATCTCAAATAATGATTTCTCTCTTTCTCCTTCCGTGATCTTTGGTCTCTGGAAATAGGAAAAACTAAAAAGGAACGCAAAGCTGCCGGGCTCTCTTCCAAAGCTGCTTTTATCGCACCGACTCCCAGGAAGCAAGGCTGCTGTCACCGCCCAAACGGGGGCTCTATCAGGAAGATCTGGCCTGGGTCCAGCTACGACTTCTATCCGTGGACTTCTTGGATTTGTCTCTTTTTAAACAACACAATTTGCTGGCATCCTTCCGACATTTCACTCATGGACACTCCTTTGACTCACTATTATAAGTGCCCAGGAACTGCTGTCTGCTTTTCCTACTGGGGTTGCAGAAAAAGAACTTGTTTGTAGGATTGTAAGGCCAACTTATTAACTGGGCAACATGGACCAAACCACTTGATCCTTTGAGCCTTACTTTTTGCTTCTTTAAAATGGATATTAATAAAGTTCACTCTATTTCCATCATAAGGTGACTATAGGAGTGAAATGAAATGTTGTAAATTGTAAAATACTTCTCAACTTTGATTAACTTTTACCAAATATTTGAGTCTTACATACCTATTACTTAATTTTTTTCCCTATAGCATTTCTGTGATTACAACATTATTATTCATTGATAGTCTACTTATCCAGAGGCCAGATAATGTGCAAATTTTTTTCTCTGAAACACAGCCTGGAATGTAGAAGTTATAAGCAAAAGTCCCATGTGTGGCTGAAAAGCGGTCAGGAAGCTTAAGCCCAAAATCTCTTTATATTCTTAAGGCTGATCCCTGGGCAGATTATAGAGATTTGGTAATGCTCGTTGAATAAGGAAGGATGCTGGGTAATTTGAAAACAGAGATACTAAAAGAATAAAGGTACATTGACATACTCAGTATAGGATTAATGAAACTTTCTATTTCAAAGATTGTGGTGACACAAGTCATTCATCTAATCAACAAATATTTATGGGATATATATCTGTGCCATTCACCATGCTGGGCTGTGGGAATGCAGCAATAAGGGAACGCTACCCTCAGAGGGCCTTACAGCCTAGCAGGGAGAAGTCACAAAACAAATTACACACAAAGTGTGGAACCATGACTGTGCAAGGGCTGTGAGTGCCATACGGGTCCTTAAGGGGGAAGTCAGCCAAGAGGAGTGTCTGAGGAAATAAAGGATAAATCGGGATCTGAAGTAAGGTGGGCTGCGGGACACTGATTACGTGCTTCAACTTGGCGGGCCTGGGCTGGGGGACCTGATCAGCCCCTGGGGAGGGTGGTGGGCACGGGCGACAGCGCCCTCCGCAGCCCCCCGGGCCTGGGAAAGTGAGGCCGGAGGCAGGCCCCATTTCCTCACCCAAAATAACACTGTTAGGGGAGGCTTGCCGGAGGGAACCGCCTTTTCCCCACCCCCTTATCTTGCCCGGACACTCCCCGTTGCCAGTGCAACTCCCATTACCACCAGTGCGCATACATTGTTGCCAGACACCGTTACCGGAGCAACTCTCGCCCCTTTTCAATCAACCTCCGCGCCCTCTCAGAACCAATCCAAGCCTTTAACCTCTACAGCTACCCCGCCCTCTAAACGCCCGATATAAGCTTGTACTCTCCCCTAATAAACTCTCTTGGCTTCTTCACCCTAAAAGAACCGTGTCCCGCTTGTTCCTTTCTCGCCGCCCTCCATACTTTGCACGCCACCCCGCCGGGGACCTGGCCAAGTCCCCCGCCTCGCCCTCGCCTCCGGGAAAGAGCCCCCGCCGCCAGTACCCTCCAAGCAATCCTGAGAGCCTAGGATTTAGCAACCGGCCGCCACCCCCCCCCCCCCCGACGAATCAACTGCGACCGCAACTGGCGCCCAACGTGGGGCCCCTGGAATTAAAAGTCCTCTCCACGCAGCGGTCCAGTAAAACCACCCGCTCGCCCGGACGCCTCTCCAGCTCCCCTTCTCCTCGCCTGCAAAGTAAGGGCCGCCTCTCCCTCGCCGCCCCGCGGAGCCGCCTCTCCCTCGCCGCTCCACGTCCGGAGCCGCCTCTCCCACGCCGCTCCGCGCCCGGGCCACTCTTCCTTTCCCGCGTTAACCTAACTCTTACCCCCGACTACCTTTCGTCTTCTCTTCCTATGTCCCCCCATTCCTCCTAACACTCTTCCTCCAGTAGCTTTCCCTCTTCCCCTCCATTACTTTGCTGTGGTCCTTTGTGTCTTTGTTTCTTTGTTTCGCGCGGTGTGCCTCTTTGCGACCGCCCCCCGCAAACTGCTCTCGCTACTAGAGGCTCCTGCCTTCTATTCTCGCCGTCTCCTTCGGCCTCGCGACCACGGTTTACCTCACTTTCTTTACTCAATAATCAACCCCCCTTTTTCTTTTCTCACTCCGCTATGGGTAATCGTCTATCTGCACGCCAAGCACCCCAAGTTCGTGCTCTGGCTGGTCTCCTAGACACACATTGCTGTAAGGTGTCTGTCCGGCAGCTGCAAGTATACTGGGACCTCCTGCTGCCCTTTAACCCATGGCTCACCACTTGCCATCTTTGGGACCCTGTTACTTATGATCGCCTTATTGATCGGGTCACCAACGCCATGGAACATGAGAGCAAGCGCTTCCCTCCCGGCTTGCTCCCCACCTTAATAACCGTCCGCTCCTGCCTTCAAGGCTCCCTCCCCCCTGATCGAGGCCTCATTAAATCCAAGGAGGCCCTATCAACCCAGTCAACAGATTCAGACAGCGATACTAATGTAGACCACGATTCGGACACAGAGTCCTTAGTCGAGCAGATTAACAACGCGCTCGAAGTGACTCCCAAAAAACAAAATAACACTGAGCCTCGCCAAGATGGCGAACTTCCTCCTCCTCCTTCTTCTTCCATCGAGGGGAGGAAGTGCTCCGGCGATGACGTCAGCCCTAAGCTGGGCCGGAAACCGCAAGCGCTTTACCCCGCCCTTTCACAGGGCGGAGCTAGTCCACCATCTTATGCCTTAGCCACTCCCACCGCGCCGCCGTCTTGCGACGCTTGGGGCCTCCCACTTCCACCTCCCCCTCCGGCGAGCTCCCCCTCGGAGCCGCTACCGGCAGCTGCCGCCGCTCCTCCCACCCTGCCGACTAACAACCCCTGGCTGCCTTCTACACCTCAAGGCAACCCTTGGGGCAACGCTCCCCCTACCCCCACTCCCGCGCCAAGCCCTCTGCAGGCGCGTCCTCCTTTCTCTCGTGCTTTTCGCTGCTTTCCTCTTAACCTTACCCCCACACCACAGAAACCGTATGACTGGTATCCCATTGACTCTGATACTATCAAGCAGCTTCGCAGGGCCGTCAAGGAGGACGGGTTAGGTAGCCCATACGCTTCCCAAATACTGCAGGATCTCGGCATGGACTTTTGCATCCCCCAAGACTGGGCCTCGCTTGCCCGTACCATCCTTAACCCCGGCCAGTTTGTTGATTGGCGTGCTCACTTCCAGGCGGAAGCAGCTAAGCAAAGTGAGCAAGACGCAGCCACTGGAGTCTATCATCACCCCGAAGCCTATCTAGGCACGGGAGCGTTTATAAATGCATCTGCTTATATTAATGTACCTGCCACCTTTTGGCCTATCCTTTGGGGAATCGCCTTGCGAGCGTTTGCCAACTGCTCTGCCTGTCGGCCTAATAAATTCACCAAGCTCTTCCAGGAGCCGAGTGAGCCTTTCGCCACCTTTGTCTCCAGAGTCGAAGAAACCTGCGCTCGAAAGCCCTCCAGCCGCACTTCAAGTACAAGCAGCGCATCCGGAAACCGCACCTCAGCTACAAACAGCGCATCGCCAACCCCACCACCCCAACCTTTTCTACCCCCCTCTCATTACTCCTCTCCCCTCTTCAGCCTTATCCAAGCAACCTTCACCTCACTAAATGTCTCCTATCCCAATCTTACCTCCTCTTGTTGGCTTTGCCTCTCCACTTCCTCCCCCCTGTATGAGCCAGTAGCCTCCAACCTCTCCTTTTCAGAAAACACAGAGGACAGCCCCTTGGAATGCAATTGGAATACCTCTGCCGTACCCCTAACCTTTCATTCAGTCTCCTTTACAGGAAAGTGCATCCGCCCTCGCTCAAGTAACTCTCCCAACCTCACAGCTTGCGCCGACTACTCATCTCCCAGCAGCTCTGCAAAATTTCTCATTCCTCATAACTCCTCCCAATGGCTCTGCTCCTCTACAGGGCTTACCCCCTGCCTTAACGTGCAAACCCTCAATACAACTAATGAAACTTGCCTCCTAATTGTCCTCATCCCTAGGGTCCTATACCACAGCGAGGAAGACTTCTTCCTCCGCCTGGAAACAACTGCAGCTTCTGCCCCACTGCAAAAGCGAGAGCCCATCACCGTCCTCACGATTGCCTCCCTCCTAGGTCTTGCAGGCGCTGGCACCGGAATCGCTGCATTAGCCAGTCAAGGCTCCGCCCTAACTCACCTCCGGGCGGCTGTTAACGAGGACATTCGTCACCTACAAGACGCTATTTCCCATCTTAAAAATTCTGTCAATTCCCTCTCTGAGGTAGTGCTCCAAAACCGCCGAGGTCTCGACCTTCTCCTCCTCAAAGAAGGAGGCCTTTGCGCCGCCCTAGGAGAAGAGTGCTGTGTATATGCCAATTCCACAGGTCTCGCCGAGGACAGCCTAAAGAAGGTCCGAGAGGGACTGGAACAACGCAAAAGAGACCGTGAAGCCACCAGCTATTGGTCCCACATCTTTACCCCCCTCCTCCCTTACCTCCTCCCTCTCCTCGGCCCCCTACTAATGATTATTCTAGCTCTCACCTTAGGACCCTGCATTATCCGCAGAATGGTCCAGCTTGTAAGGAAACAAACGGATGCTATTTTCTCCTCGTTCGTGCAAGTCCAGTACCAGCGACTCGCCACCTCTGACGCTCCCTACTCCGAGATGACAACCAACCCTCCGCGACCTCACCGCCACCGGTCAACCCGCCGACCGCGAGGCCCTTCTCGATCGCCTGAACATCGCACCAACCTCGAGCTCCAGCTTCTCTGAACTTCCAACTTTAAACCCCCCACCCTCGTCCATCCCGCAAGCAGCAAGGCCCCTGTCGAGCGCCCGGGCGCCACACCAACGCCGAGCTCCAGCCTCGCTGAGCCACCGTCAACCCCTTTTCCCCTCCCCGGCCTCCCCCTTCCCTCATCCCTTAGCGGGCCTCTCCGGTAAGCTTCTTCCTTTAATTAGAAAAGAAGGGGGAAATGCAGGACACTGATTACGTGCTTCAACTTGGCGGGCCTGGGCTGGGGGACCTGATCAGCCCCTGGGGAGGGTGGTGGGCACGGGCGACAGCGCCCTCCGCAGCCCCCCGGGCCTGGGAAAGTGAGGCCGGAGGCAGGCCCCATTTCCTCACCCAAAATAACACTGTTAGGGGAGGCTTGCCGGAGGGAACCACCTTTTCCCCACCCCCTTATCTTGCCCGGACACTCCCCGTTGCCAGTGCAACTCCCATTACCACCAGTGCGCATACATTGTTGCCAGACACCGTTACCGGAGCAACTCTCGCCCCTTTTCAATCAACCTCCGCGCCCTCTCAGAACCAATCCAAGCCTTTAACCTCTACAGCTACCCCGCCCTCTAAACGCCCGATATAAGCTTGTACTCTCCCCTAATAAACTCTCTTGGCTTCTTCACCCTAAAAGAACCGTGTCCCGCTTGTTCCTTTCTCGCCGCCCTCCATACTTTGCACGCCACCCCGCCGGGGACCTGGCCAAGTCCCCCGCCTCGCCCTCGCCTCCGGGAAAGAGCCCCCGCCGCCGGTACCCTCCAAGCAATCCTGAGAGCCTAGGATTTAGCAACCGGCCGCCACCCCCCCCCCCGACGAATCAACTGCGACCGCAGTGGGCAGTGCCAAGGCAGAGGGGGTTGTGTGTGTTAAGGCCTCGCAGTGGGGGGGTTGACAAGCACGAGGGATGAAATGGCACCAAGCTGAGACATGGAGAACAAGCCAAGGCTGGCAGTGGAAATGACACTGGAGCTGGCAAGGCCCTGGTAAGTGGGGCCACTGGCCAAGGGCCAGAGTAGGGGGTCTCCACATAGACAAGTAGGGCTGCTGCTAGAGGGTTTTAAAGAGGCAATACCATCCTGCCGCACAATACCAGGGGCCCCACTCACAAAGAAGGTGCTGTGAATGGTGCCCCCTGGAACTGTGTAACTTGGCAGAGGTATGAGTAGGGGGCCGATGGGATCAGTCTTCTGTTTTGAGAAGAACATTCTGGCTGCTGTGCGGAGAATGGATCCATGGATGACCTGAGGGGGTGGAAATCAAGGGTTTTCTTTTTCTGTCTTTGTTTTGGAGATATCGCATTAGAAACGTCTGTTAGATGTTCATGAGAGGTACATCAACTTGGAGATGAGGGGACAGGCGAGGGCTAAAGATGTACATCAGGGTCCACAGACGTTTCCTGAGGGTTTCCTGAGCTTGGCAGAGGGCCTTCCCAGGAGGCAGAAGAGCCCTCACCTCCCTTACAGTGTATGTGAGGCGATCGGCCGTGTGGGAAAAGGGTGTAGACGGTGTCACTCTTCTAAGCGCTGCATCTCCCAGGGCTCTGCACAGGGCAGAGAGCAGCTACCTGCTCACTTACTGAACGTTACTGTTGAAATGCCAACAATTTAGCCTGTGTTGGGAGCCAATCAGGCTCCAGGCAAAAGGCGGTAAACGCAACTTCAAGAAATTATGACGGTGTGTGTCTGAGGGGTTGTAGAAGAGGTGCTGCTGGGGTGACAGAGTAAGTGACTATGGCTAAAGCAAAGGGCAGGGACAGCTCAAATCAGCAACGCAAGGTAAGGGCAGGCAAAGTAGAGAGGATGCAGGAGGAATGTTCTCAGGTAGGAATACATATGCATGCTCTGGGATAGCTATGGGGGAAGGCAGGAAAAATGCAAAATACGAATGATGATATAGCTCACATGGAAACGGTACTTGTGTATGCCAATACAGCTTTAACACAGTTTACCCCATTTAACCTTCACCCCAGGCCTCAATCCCCTGAGCGCTCTTGCTTTCTGTCAACCCGTGTGTGCCCTTGGTGATCTTCAGGCCATTGCTTTAAGTTAACACCTCCATGCTGACAGCCCCAAATGTGTATCTCCAAAGTGGCCTCGAGGCAGAATTCCAAAATCATAAATCCAACTGACCACTGGGCACCTCTACTTTGGACATCTGACAGGCATCCAAAACTTAACATCTCCCAAACCAAACTCTTGAGTTGTCCCCTCTATATCTGCTCTCCCTCCAGGGATCCTGTGGCAGTAAGTTACAACTCCTTTCCATCTTCCCAGTCACTCGGACCAAAAACTGTGGCGTCATTGTTTTTTTATCCCCAACTTTATTGAAGTACCATAAAATCTAATAAATTTACCTATTTTAAGTGTACTCTGACAAATTATGGTAATTGTATGTAATCACCATCACAATCAAGATATAGAGGAACTGGGTCCCAACCCCCTAGAAGTTTTTGGGGTTTTTTTTTTTTTTTTCTTTTTTTCTTTTTTTTGACACTTTTGCAGTCAATCCCTTTCCTGGAAACAGTCGATTTTCCTTCTGTCACTGTAGATAGGCTTTTCTATAATTGCACATAAATGGAATCATCATCATATAGCATGTAGTTTTTTTGTGTTTGACTTCTTGTACTTAGCATGTTTTTGAAATTTATCCAAAGTACTATCTGTATTAATATTTCATGTCTTTTTATTGCTGAGTAGTCTTCCAAAGTATGGGCACACCATCATTTGTTTATGCATTCACCAGTTGAATGACACTCGGGTTGATTTCAGCTTTTGGCTATTATGAGTAACGTTATTACGAACATTCGTGTGTTAGTCTTTGAGTGGACATTTATTTTCAATTATCTTGGATAATACCTAGATGAGGAATTGGTGAGTTGTACAGTAAATATACACCTCATTTTATGAGATATGATATATTTTCCAAGTTGGCTGTATCAGTTTGTAAGAGAGTTCCAGTTACTCCACATTCTAACCATCTCTTGGCACTCAACTTTTTAATTTTAGGAACTCTGGTAGGTGGTTAGTGATATCTCATTTGGTTTTAATTTGCATTTCCCTGGTGACTTACTAGAAATGTCAAGCATCTTTTTATATGCTTATTGGTTATCCACATGCATTTTTTGCTCAAGTGTCTGTTCAAATCTTTTGGCTAATTTTGGTTAATTGGTTACTTATTATTGAGCTGCAAGTTCTTTATAAATTCTGGTTACAAGCTATTTGTCAGATATTTATTTTGCAAATATCTCTTCCAGTCTTTGGCTTGCCTTTTGTTTTTGAAGAGAAAGGCTTTTAGTTTTTATTTAGTCCATTTTATCAATTCTTCCTTTTATAAATCGTGTTTTTTTTCTGTTCTAGGAAATCTTTCCTTTCCGTGTCAAAAGTTTTTTCTCCTACTTTTTCTTCTAGAAATTTTATAGCATTGGCTCTTACTCTCCTTTGAGTTAATTTCTGTGTATGTGAAGTGAAGTTTGAGATTCCTTTTTTTCCTACAGGTATTGGGTGTTCTAACACTGTTAGTTCTAGTTTCTTTTCCCCATTACATTGCACTGCCCCCTTTGTTGAAAAACAGTTATAAATGTGGATTGGTTTCTGGCCTTCTTATTCTGTTCTATTGATAAATATGCCCACCTTTATGCCAATACCACAATATCTTAGTTACTATGACTTCATGATAAGTCTTGAAATTGGATTGTTTAAGTCCTTCAACTGTTTTCCTTTCTCAAAATTGTTTTGGCTATTCTAGGTCCCTTACATTTTCATACAAATTTTAGGATATGCTTGTGAATTTCTTCAAAAAAGACTGTTGGGATTTTGATTGAGATTACAATGACTGTCTATATAAATGTGGAGAGAATTGCCTTATAAACAGCATTGTGTGTTCCAATCCATGAATGTATTTCTCTGCATGCATTTGTCTTATTTAATTTCCCTTTGTAATGTTTTGTAGTTTTCAGTACACAGCTCTGGCATATCCTTCCTTAAATTTATTTCTAAGTATTTTATTTATATGCTGCTTTTATAAATGCAATTTTTTTTGTTGTTGTTGAATTGCTTAAAGAGTTTGTCATAGAAATTCAAGAAACTTTATTGCAAAATATTCACAAGGCTAAATAACTCTTTATTTTTATTTTTGAAGTTTTTTTAAAACGTGTATAAAATAATGCCCTGAAAGAATAACGGTATATATACCTATCTATTCTTAAAATTTTCACGGTTGGCTCAGCAGAACAATCCTCTATTTGACTCCTTTAGTTCCTCATGCAGCAGAAGAAAGACAAAGACAGAAATTGATTATTTTTATGATACTGGCATTTAATATCTCATCTCCTTTGCCTATTTTTTAGACTTTGCCATGGTAAATCTTGGTCTTTGGAAATATGAGTAGGTCCCTTTGTTGCTGTTATTTACACTTTAATAGTGTTGATGTAATAAGTGCAGTTGCCTTTTCTTCAGTAGAAATGTTTAAAAAAAATTTCATTAGAATTCCAGTTTGGGGTTTTAAGATTAATGGGAATATCTGTAACTCAGTTTTTTTTTTTTTTTTTGTCCCTTCCCCTCCCCCGATAATGTTAGGTTAATCCCCCTGAATGGTAAATCTTCAGTGACAAACTTTTAATTAGAAATGTAGCTCTAGGCATTAGTCTCAGTTTAAGATGCTGGTGTTCAAAGACTGTAAATGCATGTTTACAAAGGTATCTGCTAGGGCCTTGTAGGAGAAGGTCCAATGTAAAAAACTCACAGTTTGTGTTTAGTAACTGAATAAAGTATGAGAGGAAGTAGCTGGCTGAAGAAAAGGTAACTGAGTGAAAAACTTCAAAACCCAGGTCATAGGTATTCTGTTTGGATATAATGTAGTCTTGGGTCTAGTGTCCACAAAGAATTTTTCAAATGATATTTCGAAGAGCTATAATTATTAAAATGGATTGAGTCCCCTAGATATTTTGGTAGTAAAATTAATAACCATTAAGTCTTAGACTTTGTTCTTAATCAAAAAGTTGAGTCTATAAGCTTTTAAGCTGGCTAAATTAAGCAGTATACAACTCCAAAAACAAAAAATGGCAAAAGTGATGCAAGTTGCATTATAACCTTGCTTTATACCTCTCACTTTGATTTAATTTATGGTATAAAGTTCAGGCATTTGTGGGGTGAAAAGAATTTGGTTTTCTCCCCCTTCTGAGGTGGTGCGAGGAGTTTTCTGTTATGCCAAGATCTAAGAGTCCTCAGATAGCTGTATACTAAAAGTTACATTAGTACTTATAGTATACTATAAGTTACATTAGTACTTACAGTATACTAAACGTTACATTAGTACTTACAGTATACTGTAAGTTACATTGTGGTATAATGCCAAAATGCAGCAAAATATTCCAGCTATAACTTACAATTTTGTTCATTATGAAGCTTGACCTTTTGGTTTTCTATAACATTAAAATCTTTAAATAGGTGTTATTTTCTCTAGAGTATAATATTAGTGTTTACTTTTCCTATTAAAAAAATTACTTTATCACTCTTGCCTGTCTTGCATTATATACTAGATTTCATTGTCACTCATGCCCCTTGGGTTTCTTCTTGGTTTATTCAGAAGTCATGGAAAGCTGTCAGTAAGTTTCATGCTTATACCAAAGAATTAAATCTGATCTAATTATCTGGTATTTTGCAAATACTTCTGAGAAGGGATTATTTGGAAGTCAGTCACAGAATTTGAAAATAAACTCTAGTCTCTACTTAGCTATTAACGTTTTTTGTAGAGGCCAAGGTACCATTGCAAAACATTTTTGCAAGTATGAATGCTTGTATTTGGTCCAAGAACAAAACATTTTAGACTGGTTAGAATTACTGGTAGCTTATTTTAAGCAAAGGAAAAAACTGAACATGAGTTTGCTGTCTTTAGAACAATTTGTGAAAATATGATGTGAAGGTAGTTTCCATTGTCCTGTTGAGTTATGTTAAACATTATTGTACAGAGCTATTACTAATGCCTTTTTTTTCCTTTTTAATTTTTATTGGGATTGTTCAGATACCATACAATTATCCAAAGATCCAAAGTGTACAACCACTTGCCCCTGGGTACCCTCATACAGCTGTGCATCCATCACCACACTTAATTTTTGTTCAATTTTTAGAAACTTTTCATTACTCCAGACAAGAAATAAAGTGAAAGATGAAAAAAGAAAAAAAGAAAAGAAAACTCGAATCCTCCCCATCCCTAACCAACCCCCCCCAATTGTTGACTCGTAGTGTTGGTATAGTACATTTGTTACTGTTTATGAAAAAATGTTGAAATACTACTAACTGTAGTATATAGTCTGCAATAGGTATACATTTCTTCCCTATATGCTCCTCTATTATTAACTTCTAATTGTATTGTCATACACTTGTTCTGGTTCATGGAAGCGATTTCTAGTATTTGTACAGTTGATCATGGACATTGCCCACCACAGGATTCAGTTTTCTACATTCCCCTCTTTTGACCTCCAACTTTCCTTCTGGTGACATGTATGACTTTGAGCTTCCCCTTTCCACCTAATTCACACACCATTCGGCACTGTTAGTTATTCTCACATTTTGCTACAGACATGTCTATTCATTTCCAAACATTTAAGTTCATCCTAGTTGAACATTCTGCTCATACTAAGCAACCGCTCCCCATTCTTAAGCCTTGTCCTATATCTTGGTACCTTATATTTCATGTCTATGAGTTTACATATTATAATGAGTTCATATCAGTGAGACCCTGCAATAATTGTCCTTATGTGTGTGGCTTATTTCACTCAGTATATTGCCCTCAAGGTTTTGTCATCAACCCATTTTTTTTTTACATGGTTTTGTTCACTCACCATACATTCCATCCTAAGTAAATAATCGATGGTTCTCTGTATAGTCATATATTTATGTGTTCACCACCTTCACCACTATCTATATAAGGGCATCTACATTTCCTCCACAAGGCAGGAGGGGGAGTTAAAGAAGGCAGAGAGGCAAAAGAAAGAGGAAAAAAAATGACAGCTAGGAAGCAGCAAAAGGAAAAATAACCTTAAATCAAAGTAGAGTAAAGAATCAGACAATACCACCAATGTCAAGTGTCTAACATGCCTTCCCTATCCCCCTCTCTTATCTGCATTTACCTTGGTATAGCACACCTTTGTTACATTAAAGGAAGCATAATACAATGATTCTATTAGTTACAGTCTCTAGTTTATGTTGATTGCATCCCTCCCCCAATGCCTCCCCATTTTTAACACCTTGCAAGGTTGACATTTGCTTGTTCTCCCTCGTAAAAGAACATATTTGTACATTTTATCACAATTGTTGAACACTCTAGATTTCACCAAGTTACACAGCCCCAGTCTTTCTTTCCTCCTTTCTTCTGGTGTCTCACATGCTCCCCACCTTCCTCTCTCAACCGTATTCATAGTTATCTTTGTTCAGTGTACTTACATTGTTGTGCTACCATCTCCCAAAATTGTGTTCCAAACCACACACTCCTGTCTTCTATCACTCTGTAGTGCTCCCTTTAGTATTTCCTGTAGGGCGGGTGTCTTGTTCACAAAGTCTCTCATTGTCTGTCAGAAAATATTTTGAGCTCCCCCTCATATTTGAAGGACAGCTTTGTTGGATATAGGATCCTTGGTTGGCGGTTTTTCTCTTTCAGTACCTTAAATACACCACACCACTTCCTTCTTGCCTCCATGGTTTCTGCTGAGAGATCCGCACATAGTCTTACTAAGCTTCCTTTGTATGTAATGGATCGCTTTTCTATTGCTGCTTTCAGGATTCTCTCTTTGTCTTTGACATTTGATAATCTGATTATTAAGTGTCTTGGAATAGGCCTATTCAGATCTCTTCTGTTTGGAGTACGCTGCGCTTCTTGGATCTGTAATTTTATGTCTTTCATAAGAGATGGGAAATTTTCATTAATTATTTCCTCTATTATTGCTTCTGCCCCTTTTCCCTTCTCTTCTCCTTCTGGGACACCAACGATACGTACATTATTGTACTTTGTTTCATCCTTAAGTTCCCGGAGACGTTGCTCATATTTTTTCATTCTTTTCTCCATCTGCTCCTTTGCGTGCGTGTAGGCTTTCAGGTGTTTTGTTCTCCAGTTCCTGAGTGGTTTCTTCTGCCTCTTGAGATCTGCTGTTGTATGTTTCCATTGTGTCTTTCATCTCTTGTGTTGTGCCTTTCATTTCCATAGATTCTACTAATTGTTTTTTTGAACTTTCGATTTCCGCCTTATGTATGCCCAGTGTTTTCTTTACAGCCTCTATCTCTTTTGCAATATCTTCTGTAAACTTTTTGAATTGATTTAACATTAGTTGTTTAAATTCCTGTATCTCAGTTGAAGTGTATGTTTGTTGCTTTGACTGGGCCATAACTTTGCTTTTCTTAGTGTAGGTTGTAATTTTCTGTTGTCTAGGCATGGTTTCCTTTGGTTATCCAAATCAGGTTTTCCCAGATCAGAACAGGCTCAGGTCAGATTTTATGCTGTGATCTTGTGCATTCCTCCCAATTCAGGTTGGTGTATGATGAGTGGACGGTCTTGTTTGTTCCCCCTCAGTTATTCTGGATTATTTACTGGTTGTTTCTGGTTTTTTTTAGTTGTTCCAGGGGGACTACTTAGCTTCCATTCCTCTCTATGCCACCATCTTGCCCAAGCTTCTAATGCCTTTTTTTAACCTTAAAAATTGCCCAAAATATTGACTCTAAACTGCATCAAACAACAAAATTTCGTACATTAAACTTTTGTTCTTTGTGTATCTGGAATGCTCTCCTCAGGGGGACAGGCGCCCTCTCCTCTCTTAGGTCGCGAGTCAAACGTCACCTCCTCTGAGAGGCCTTCCCTGATCTCCTCATCTAAAGGGCCTCACTCACTCCATTACTCTGGCCCACAATCGCCTGAACCCAAGTAAAAGGGAGCTTTTCAGTGTTCAGAAATGATCGTGTTTGCTCATATTCTGTGTTTGCCTCCTAGAACGTAAGCTGCATGGAGGCAGAGGGGCCTAGTGGGCTGTGTTCACTCACAGTACCCAGCACAGGGCCTGGCACACGCGCAGACCCACATCTCAGACGAGACCCCGAGCGCCGAGGAAGCGGTGCAGGTCTGAGAGCTGCAGTCCAGAACGAGCAGCCAGCGCTGGGGTGCCTGCCCGGGCCGGGAGGGAGGGGATGCCCACACCTGCGGAGGTGAAGCGGCCACACACGGCCCAGCCGGGCGGCGCCTACCGCAGCCCCCGGCACGGCCCAGGGACCGCCCGAGGTCACGGCTGCCCGGAGGCCAAGCCCCGGCCCCAGCCCCCCGGTGTCCGCCTCCACGCCCTCCGCCCGGGGCCTGAGCTTTCCTGCCGCGTCGCCTGCGACCTCCCTACCCCAAGCCGCAGAGCGGTCGCCTTCTGTCCAGTATGAACTTCCCCCCGCTTTCGCCGATTCCCAACTCTAAATGCAATGTTTTTAACATTTCATTTTTGAAATATTCATTGCTGGTATATAGAAATACAATTGATTTCTGTATATTGAACTTGTATCTTGTGACCTGCTAAATTAGTCGTAGTAGCTTTTTGTAGCACCTCAAGATTTTCTTACTTATATGGTCATGTACTTTGCAAATAAAGACAGTTGTATTTCTTCTACTGGAGTAATTTCAAGTCCTTTCTTTCATTTTCTACATCCAGTTTCTATAGAAATTGTAATGACTTTACCTTCAAAATATATCCCAAGTCCAACTGTTTTCCCTACCTCTATTATTTTGCCCAAATTTAAGCCACAATTGTTTCTTCATTGGGATGACCCTATTGCTCTCTAACGGGTTTCCGGCTTCAGCTCTTTCTTTCCTGAAGTCTATTTTCCACAAAGAAACCAGAGGATCCTTTACAGGTAAATCTAAGCATGTTATCCCTCTACTCAAAAGCCTTCCAAGGGCTTCTCATTTCTCTTACAATAAAATCTAAAGACTTTACCCCAGGCTGCATCACCCTGCAGCATGTCACCTCCACCTACCTCTCTGACTCTACCTTCTCTCTCTCTCCTCCTTACAACTCATTCTAGTTCTGCCACACCAGACTTACCTCCTTGCCATTCCTCAAACTCAGTAAGTGGGCTCCTGCCTCTAAACCTGCATGCTCACTCCTCCCTTTGCTTGGAATCGTCTTCCCCTGGATACTGCAGAGCTTGTTACCTCCTATTATTTGGATAATGGAACTGTCATCTTCTTGGAGAGTCCTTCCTTGAACCCCACACCAACTTCTAATGTAGCATCCATTCCCTTTGTACTCCTTTATCTTCCCTTCCTCACGTCACTTTTCTTATATCGTTTTGTTTATTGTTTGTTTCTTATCCCTGTCTGTCTCTCATCATTAGAAAGTAAGATCCCTGAGGACAGAGACTTTGTCTTTTAGTCACTGCAATGCCCACAATGTCTGGCAGATTTTCAGGGACATGATTGTTAATCATGTTTATTAGACATGATTGTCTAATAAAATTAGTTGAATAAGTGATTGAATGAATGCACAAACAACCCTGTGAAGTATGTACTGCAATTAGTCTCAGTTTTCAAATAAAGAAGGAAGGCTGAAAAAATACAATCATAAAAAGTGGCAAGGGTAATAGAAACTTAACTTTATATACCGTGTACCAGGTACTATTCAAGAGGTTTACATATATTTATACATTTCAACCTCACAACAATCTTGTGGGTAGGTATTATCATCACTATATTATACAGATGAGGAAATGGAGGCAACAAATAGGATAAATAATTTTCGCTAGCAAGAGAAAGAGCCAGGATTTGTACGAAGCAGCATGGCTCTAGAGACCATGTTACTAACTGTTATGCTGTATTGGATGGTGCTTGACCTAGGGCAGTCTAACTCCACACTCTCTACGTTTACCCACTGATGTAAGGGGTTCTGGACTGCCTCTGTATTAGATCTTTCTGGATCTAAATTTTACAATCAGGCAGCCTGACTCCAAAGCCTGTATTTACTGCTGCATCATTACAGATGCCACCACTTTTCCTTCATAAGATGCTCTATCTATGGTGAGAGTCATAATCAGCTTCCTTCATTAGCACCCTTGATTAAAAAAAAAAAACAGGTTTCCATATTACTCTCACCCACTTTGGGTGGAAATGCCTGGAATACATGTGCTTCATGCATGCCCTTTAGGGAGAGAGATCAATCGCCAGAGTTTTCCCTGAAACGATTTGCTGAACAAGTCAGCCCCACTTCGGAAGGAAAGCTGAGCCCCAAGCCACATTCTTTCACCTGCACCTGATGGCAACTGCTCAAGCACCAGATCTGTCTCTCCTACTTTTAGACTGGGCTACTAGGACACAAGCCCTTCTGAGCCCTACGAAAACTTCTGCACAGAGAATGAGGCTTTGTACACAAGGACAACATCCCAGCACAGGATATCAAACATGCAACGGCTTGAGTATACTTTGGATCACCAGACTTCTCACTTGAATGATAAAATGGAAGCAGGGAAAGGATTTGTGACTTTGCACAGGCCATGGACTGCAGATGCTCTTTTTCTTCATAACATCCTCTTCCTCATCAAATAACAGGAACTGGGAACCTGTTATTTGTAGGACATTATGGTAAGAAAGGAGGAGACACTTTAGTAGGCCCCATGATGCTGCCTGACTTTTAGCATTTTATGGTCTATTTCACCAAAGTGAGTACAGACCTTCTGAGATAATGAATAACAAGTATCATATGTATAGATGCAAAAGAGCAATCACCAATTGGCTGGGAAAGATCTGAGGCAAAGGCGGTCTCTTGAACTGAGCCCTGGAGAGAACAACCAGCATTTGTTTATTCCCTGTTTGGAACAGTGCTAGAAGCTTCATATTCTTTATTATTATTATTATTATTATTTTATTAGAGAAGTTGTAGGTTTACAGAAAAGTTATACACAAAATACACAGTTTTTTTTTTTTAATTCAGTTTTATTGAAATATATTCACATACCATACACTCATCCATGGTATAAAATCAACTGTTCACAGTACGATCATTTAGTTACACATTCATCACCACAATCTATTTCTGAACATTTTCCTTACATCAGAAAGAATCAGAGTAAGAATAAAAAATAAAAGTAAAAAAAGAACACCCAAACCATCCCCCCCATCCCACCCTATTTGTCATTTAGTTTTTGTCCCCACTTTTCTACCCATCCATCCACACACTAGAGAAAGGGAGTGTGAGCCACAAGGTCTTCACAATCACACTGTCACCCCTTGTAATCTACATTATTATACAATCGTCTTCAGGAGTCCGGACTACTGGGTTGGAGTTTGGTAGTTTCAGGTATTTACTTCGAGCTATTCCAACACATTAAAACCTAAGAGGTGTTATCTACATGGTGCTTAAGAATGTCCACCAGAGTGACCTCTCGACTCCATTTGGAATCTCTCAGCCACTGAAACTATTTCGTCTCATTTTGCATCCCCCTTTTGGTCAAGAAGATACTCTCAGTCCCACGATGCCGGGTCCACATTCATCCCCGGGAGTCATACTCTGCGGTGCCAGGGAGATTTACACCCCTGGGAGTCGGGTCCCACGTAGTGGGGAGGGCAACGAGTTCACCTGTCGAGATGGCTCAGTTAGAGAGAGAGAGGGCCACATCTGAGCAACAAAGAGGTACTCAGGGGGAGACTCTTAGGCATAATTATATGCAAGTTTATCCTCTCCTTTGAAGTAAAGAGCCCCACAAGGGCAAGTCCCACGATAGAGGGCTTGGCACATCAAACCGCCAGTCCCAATGTCTGTGACATCACACAGTTTTTATTTACCACCCTATTACGAAAATCTTGCTTTAGTATGATATATTTGTTACAATTTATGAAAGATCATTTTTATAATTCTACTATTAACTATAGTCCATCATTTACAATAGGGTTCACTGTGTCGTACAGTCTTATGTTGTTGTTTTGCACAATTTTTATTCTAGTAACATATATGCAACATAAAATTACCCATTAACCATATTCACATATATAATTCAGCGCTGTTAAGTACGTGCATGCTATTGTGCTACCATCACCACCACCCGACACCAAAACTGTACAATCAACCCAGATAGGAACTCTGTACAACTCAAGTGACTTTGTTGTAAAATTTTCAGGACTTTCTCTAAATAGGATCATGTTGTCTGCAAATAGTGAAAGTTTTACTTCTTCCTTCTCAATTGTGATGCCTTTTATTTCCTTTTCTTGCCTAATTTCTCTGGCTAGAAATTTCAGTACAATGGTGAATAACGGTGGTGGCAGTGGGCATCTTTGTCTTGTTCTGGATCTTAAAGGGGAAGCTTTCAGTCTTTCACCAGTGAGTTTTTTCACATTTGCCCTTTATCATGTTGAGGAAGTTTGCTTCTACTTCTTATTTTTCTAAGTGTTTTTATCAAGAAAGAATGCTGGATTTAGTGAAATGCCTTTTCTGCATCAATTGAGATCATGTGTTTTACTCCTTCGTTCTGTTAATGTGGCATACTACATTAATTGATTTTCTTAGGTTGAACCATTCTCACATACCCAGGATCAATCCCACTTGGTCATGGTATATACTTCTTTAATGTGCTGTTGAATTTGACTTGCCCATATTTTGTTGAAGATTTTTGCATTTGTGTTCATAAGATAAATTGGTCTGTAATTTTCTTTTCTTGTAGTATCATTATCTGGCTTTGGTGTTAGTGCTGACCTCATAGGTTGAGTTAGGTAGTGTTCCCTCCTCTTCAGTTTTTTGGAAGAGTCTGAGCAGGATTGGTGATAATTTTTCTAGGAATGTTTGGTAGAATTCACCTGTGGAGTCACCTGGTCCTGGACATTCGTTTGTTGGGAGGTTTATGATGATGACTGATTCAAACTCTTTCCCCGTAATTCGTTTGTTGAGATCTATTTCTTCTAGAGTCAGTTTAGATTATTTGTGTGTTTCTAGGAATTTCATACAGGTTGTCTAATTTGCTGGCATACAGTTGTTCATAGTATCTTCTTATGATCCTTTTTATTTCTGTGGAGTCATCAGTAATGCTCTGACTTCTCATTTCTGATATTATTTATTTGCATCTTCCCTCTTTTTTTATCAGTCTACCTAAAGGTTTCATGAGTTTACTGATATCATCAAAGAACCAACTTTGGGTTTTTGTTAATGTCCTCTATTTTTTTTATTCTCTATTTCATTTATTTCTGCTCCAATTTTTGTTATTTTTTCCCTCCTGCTTGCTTTGGGATTAGTTTGCTGTTGTTTTTCTAGTTTCTCCAGGTATGCAGTTAGGTCTTTGATTTTAGCTCTTTCTTCTTTTTTAATGTAGACATTTAGGGCTATAAATTTACCTCCTAGCACTGAGTTCACTGCATCCCATGAGTTTTGATATGTTGGGTTCTCATTTTTATTCTCTCAAGATATTTACCGATTTCCCTTGTGATTTCTTTTTGACCCATCCATTGTTTAAGAGTATACTAATTTCCATATATTTTTGGGTTTTTCAGTTCTTTGCTGGTTACTGATTTCCAGCTTCATTCCAATGTAGTCAGAAAAGATACTTTGTATAATTTCAATCTTTTAAACTTTACTGACGCTTGTTCTTTGACCCAACATGTGGTCTGTCTGGGAGAAGAGTCCATGTGCACTTGAGAAGAATGTGCATGCTGCTGTTTTGGGGTGCAATGTCCTGTTGGATCTGGTTCATTTATCATTATTAAAGTTCTCTGTTTCCTTATTGATCTTCTGTCTAGATGTTCTATCTATTAATGACAATGTACTGAAATCTCCAACTATTATTTTAGAAAGGTCTATTTCTCCCTTCAGTTTTGCCAGTGTTTGCCTCATGGATTTTGGAGCACGGTAGTTAGGTAGATAAATATTTATCATTGTTATTTCTCCTTGGTGGATTGACCATTTTTCTCAATTATATAGTGTCCTTCTTTGTCTCCTGAAACAGCCTTGGACCTAAAGTCAATTTTGTCCAATATTTTTACAGATATCCCCACTCTCTTTTGGTTATTATTCGGATTATCTTTTTCCATCCTTTCACTTTCAACCTATTTGTGTCTTTGCATCTAAGGTTAGTCTCCTGTAAACAACATATAGTTGGATTACGCTTTTTTTTAAAATCCATTCTGCCAATCTGTATCTTTTCATTGGGGAGTTTATCTGTTAACATTCAGTGTTATTATGTAAAGGCAGTACTTATTTCATTTATTTTGTCCTTTGGTTTTTATATGTCATATCTTTTTTTTGTCCCTTTTCTCCTTTATTGCAACCTCCTTTTCTATATAGTTGATCTTTTGTGATGTATCGGAGTAATCCCTTTCTTACTTCCATTTCTCTATGTTTTTAAAATACTTTCTATGTGGTTACCCTCGGGTTTGTACTACACAACCCATGTATATAACCTACTAATTTGAAAAGACACCAACTTAACTTCAATAGTATACACGTTCTCTGTTGCCGTATGCCTCTGTTTCCCTTCTTTATGTTTTTATCCCACATTACTTCTTTATATTTTGTGTGTCTTTTACATTATTTCCTGTTCAATTGTATTCTCTCATAGGAATTAAACAGCAGAGCTGCATATTGAGAACACAGTACTATTGGGTTTTGCATTTACGCACTTAGTTAACTTTACTGAATATCTTCACTTCTTCACATTGCTCCAAGCCACTCTTCTCCTGTCTTCTCCTTTCATCCTGACAGAATCCCTTTAGCAATTCTTGCAGGGCAGTTCTTTTGTTTAAGAATTCTCTCAGTTTCTATTTATCTATAAATGTTTTAATCTCTTTCTCATTTTTGAAGGATGGTTTTGCCAGATAAAGAATTTGTGGCTGACAGTTTTTCTCTTTCACTACCTTGATTATATCATACCACTGCTTTTCTGCCTCCATGGTTTCTGATGACAAATCAGCACTTAATCTTATTGAAGATAACTGGTATGTGATAAATTGCTTTTCTTTTTCTGTTTTCAGAATGCCCTCTTTGTCTGTGGCATTTGATCATCTGATTATTATGTGTCTTGGAGTAGGTCCAGTAGAGTTTATACTGTTTGTAGTATGCTGTGCTTCTTGGGCATGTATATTTTTATATCTTTTGTAAGAGCTGGAAAATTTTCAGCTATAATTTCCTCAAATATTCTTTCTGTCCCTTTTCCCTTTTCTTCTCCTTTGGTGATTCCTATGATAAGCATGTTGGTATGCTTCATGCTGTCACTCAAGTCCCTCAGAAACTGCTCTACTTTTTTCTATTCTTTTCTCTATCTATTCTTCTGAATGTATGATTTCAATTGTTCTATCTTCTAGTTCACTGATTCTTTCTTCTGTCTGTTCAAATCTGCTAGTGTATGCCTCTAGTGTATTTTTAACCTCCATCATTATGCTTTTCTTCTCCATAATTTCTGTTGTTTCTTTTAAAACTTTCTAACTCTTCTCCATGGTCACATATTGTCTTCTTAATATCCTTTAGCTCTATATCCACCATTATTTTATTTTACCCATATTTTCCTTCATCTCTTTGAATTGATTTAGAATGTTTGTTTGAACTTCTTGGATTAGTTGTTCCAAAGTCTGTGTCTTCTCAGAACTTTTAATTTGTTCCCAGGACTGAGCAATATCTTCCTGTTTCATAGTATGGCTTGTAATTTTTGCTGATGTCCGGGCATCTGAGTATTTTGATGTGCTAACTCTGAAGGTCAGTTTCTCCCTCTTGCCTAGGGTTTTATTGTTGCTTGGCTTTATGTTAAAGCTCTTCTTTGGTGCTTTCTCCAACTTCTCCTGGATCTTTAGATGAGCCTGTGCTTAACTGTTCATATGTTCTTAAATCTTCTGCATCTGACTCTTACCCTGGATGTGTGGTACAACTTTTAAGATTGCCCATTTATGTGCAAATGCTTCACCTCCAGGAGAAAGCTTCCTTTCCTCTGGTCCTTCTCTGAGAATTCTGATCTGTTCTGATTTTGTCTGGAATTTTCCCCCAGATCCTATGATTTATTTAACTTCTCTCCCTCACTAAGCACCCCCTTTTTATTACACGTCACAGTTCTGGGAGCCATCCTAACTTACAGCAGTTCATTTTCCCACTTTTGTTTCCTTTGAGGCTTTTGTGCCTCTGGTTACTACCCCATTGGGGTAGCCTGCCCCTGGGAGCCAGATTGTGTCAATCCACAAAGGTCTGTTTTTCATTTAGGTGCTCCAGCAATCAGAGACTGGGCTGAGTGTGTGCACCTCTTGCCAACAGTTCTGCTGTGGTCTCTTTTATTTCCTGGGGGTCTTTTAGTATTGTTTGCACGAGTCAGGCACTTAGGTTCAGTCCTGCATCTCTTCAGACTTGGGTCCCTGTGCCTGGATATGTGTGGAGTTCTAACTCGCTGCTGTGAGTGGCTCTATGACCTGCATCTGTGGCAGGAGGGACCTGGTCTGTGCTGTTTCTTTGTGATTCTTAAGCTGTGCAGGACCAAGTAAGGGGTAGGGGTCCAGAATGGTGGACCAGCGTCATGGATCTCCTACCTTTTTTGGTGTTTTTTTTTCTTTTATTTTGATTCAGCATTTGTGGAGGCCTTCTCCAGTCTTTATCGTCCTCCAGAGTTCCAAGTTATTGGGATTTCTCCTTTTATTAGCTGTTTCTGTATAGCTGTTTCTGAGGGGAGACTTGTCCAAGGGCTGTCTTATATCACCAAGTTGATGATGTCACAGAAAGATAAGTTTCTTAAAAGTTGCTAGAAACAAGATGCCTTGAAAAGAAGGTGATTCAAGGTATTTTTTCTTGGTAAACTGGCTGACGATTTTGTCTTCATTTTCTTATTTAATTCTTTCGCCAACCCTCAAAGATTAAGATGATTATTCTCATTGATGAGGGAGTAACACAAGGCTTAGACATGGAATGTAACTAGCCCAGCTTCACACAGCTAGAGTAGTAAATGATGGGCTGGGATCCCAGTGTGAACTAAAGCCTAGGTGCTGTTTTTCTGGAATAAAGACAAAAGGACAAGGAGAAGAGAAGGGATTAAAAGAAGTTTTGTATATCTAAAAGGTGTTAGAGATGGCATGCCAACAGTCATCTGTTGCTGAGAACTTATGTGTGGATGACTTATGAATTCTGTATAAGTTACTGTCTTTTGGAGCATTCTGCTATACAGGTATTAACTTAATCAACAGGTAGGAAAGTGCATGTGAAAGTACTGATCATCGGATATCTGAGTACTGGACACTGTGCTGGGCTCTGGGAGATAAACCCAAGAATAAGACAGGATCCTCTCCATCATGAGGGCTGCAGTTTCATCAGGGAGACAGAAAGCACATGACCAAACAGGTAAATTGAAACGTGCTACAATAAAGGTGTGCTAACAAACTACAGTCATAAAAAGGACATTGGAGCACCATATAAATAGACCATCTTAATATGGCTAAAAATAGCCTGGGAAAAAGCCTTGTTAATCACCAGTCCAATATTTTTATCACATAATGATGAAACTGAGTTGCAGTGAAGGGAAGCAATATTCTCACAATCACCCAGCTGAGTAGAGGCCAGAATCCTTGTTTCTTTAAAAAAAATGTACTCCTTAGCGACTCAATATCAACTTGGGAATGAAGGCTGCTGAAGTTAATAGCAAGAATGGAGTGTATGGAGGGACACTTGCTTTCCTTCATTCCCTAACACAAGACTTTCCTTACCCAATACCTCCAAATGCTGGACAGTAAACACAGAACAAATGCCACTGGGGTAAAGGGAGGGAGGTTCTGTTAGCAAAGACAGCTTCGATGAGCCCACTGAACTCACTGTACTGCCTTCCTCCTTGCAGGAGGGTCCTCCCTTGGTGGGCCAAGGACAATACACCTGGAAGAGCCAGCTAACGGTCTTCTCCTGGCATGGTATCAAATCGCCAACAGTTAACAATTATAAGACCTTGTCTTTTAATCATTTTGATATCCTTTCTGATGGAGACTAAATGGAGGCTTCCAAGTTCAGGGTAAAAAGCAAGACTGGCAAAGTCACGGAGGTGGGGCTGGACAGGGTTGGCAGAAAGCAAGAGATGAATGCATGCACATGTGTTATAGATGACCATTAAGCAAAGCATGCTTGACTACAGAAGAATTCTTAACCAGGAGCTAGAGACTGCATGGCAGTCTAAATCTGGCTCACTCATTCCCTTTTTCACGCATTCCTTCATCCAACAGTTATTTACTGATTGACAATTATGTGGCAGTCACTGTTCTGGGCTCTAAGTTGCAAACAAACAAAAGTCCCTCATTTGTTTGCACTTTAATTCAAGTGGAGGAGAGTTAGATCATGAATAGATACAGATAAAATGCCAAGTGGTGATAAGAGATTCCAAGAAAAGTCAAACAGATGAAAGTATAGGCAATGAAGGGCAGGCTTAGGAGGCCTTCCATACAAGATGCAGTGGTTGGGAAGGAACAACTGAGGTGACATTTGAGGAGAAAGGAAATGTTCTTGGCTCAGAAGAATGTCAGTGAAAGAAGAAAGAATGACTGATGAATGGAAAGGACATGCTACCACGGCCTCTAGGCAAGGGGCCGGTGGCAGCCACAGAGCGCCTGTCCTAGGTGAGCTGGCTGCATGAAAAAGCTGTTGTCACAGGCTGGATCTGGAAAAGGTCACCAGTTTAGTAGCGAGTGGTAGGTGGATGTCGCCTGGGATGACATTTAGGACTCAACACCACTTAAGACTGAATAGGTCAGGAAGGCATCTGGACACACAGCAGATATGTCGGAGTAATGTTTCAGAGCCATCAAAGGAGATTCCCCTCTTGGTAGAGAATGTGATCTGCATAAAAATGACACATTCTCTCAGTCTAGGAGAATTTTAAGTGGAACCCTTGAGGATGGTTGTGGTCTTCTCTCTTCTCAGTCAAAATTATTCTTTTAATTAATTTGTATTATAGATCTTACAAAATGCAAATCTGTTTTGCTACAAGAAATTAAACCTGACCAGTGTACTAGTTACTTTGTACCAAAGTGCCAGCAGAGGAGTCATACTGATGGAGGACTGCGTGAAGGACAGTGGGGGAATCATGGACTGCTGTGTGCATGAGCCATACTGCCTGGGCCTGTGGACAAGACCTGTAACTGGCCTTCAGCTTTCCCCAAAAAACAAGGAATAGAAGAGCTTTATAAAACTCTTTTGCAGGGATGTTGCTACAGTATCAGGTCAATGTCTTCATAGGAAGTCAAAGTGAGTAATTCTTTTCAAAACTGAACAATAGGATTAACTCAATTCCACTGAAGAAATGACACATTTTCTTTTGGAGCAAGAATCCTCTAATTGACCAGGTAACTTTTTACTCTGGCTACCAGGAAGCTCAAAGCTTACCTTTAAAACAGCGTAGGACACAAGGATTCTTGTACATAAATTATCATATCTTTTCTCACAAGTTGCCCGAAAGCCTTTGTAAGATAAAGTAGGCTGTGAGAAAAAATAAAATAAAGTGTTTGTACAAACACAGGGCCTGTTTTGTTTAAACTTCTTGCATGGTGTGGGGACCCAGGGCCTGGGCTCTCCCTCCCTAATGGGGAATGAGGCCCCACAGCACGTGGCTGCCTGCGTGACTGGGACAGAAGTTGAAGATCACCAGACCTCATCAGGGAAGAAAGTATGTACAGATGGTTTCATAAACAAAACTTTAAAACCCCCCTCTCCTGATCACATACATACTGATATTGGTAACATACCTCCAGACCCCTGTGCCATGAAATTCTGTGGAAACTGTTCTCATACCCTATGGAATCTCTTTGTCCCAAACCCTTATAAACTGCCCTTTGCAATCCCCACCCTTGTGGAGTGCTGATTTCCATTTCCAGCCTAAAGAATATTCTCCTGGTGGTAAGTCCTAATAAACCCATGTATGACTCCCTGCCTGGCATGTTCTTTGGTCTTAGGGCTGTGTAAACCCAAGCCCTTAGAGAGCTGTGTTGGAACACATAGTCTCTGACACATGGTTTTATTTTCCAGGTCTCTAGCAGAGGACCAAGGACAAGCCGGCATCATTGCCACCATATAAAGATTTGGAACTCTTACTTATAGCTAAAATCTTGAGATGTTGTCCTTTGCCTACACCCTGAGACAGCTAGTCACGTCCCCCAGAGAGCAACCAAAATTATCCCACCATGAGTGCTGAGAGTGTATAAAGTTATAACTGATGTACAGAAAGTCAGTTACGACTGGGCAGAGTAAATGGCTCAAGCTTCACACTAGGGAGCCAGGTCCTAAACATTAACCTGGACCAGGGACACCTTGCCACTGCTCACTGTGTCTGTCTCTCTCTTCTGGCTCCTGGATTTTTCACTTGGTTCCACCTATATTCACAGGGGAGTGGCTTTGGCTCTGAACAACAGTTGGTATTAGTATTTCACTTTTTGCAGTGTCCACTAGAGGCTTGGGTTATCTCACTGAAAGTTCTCTCGGAAACTAGAACCATTAGGAATCCCTTCTGAGAAATGAAAAACAAAACAAAACAAAAACAAACAAACAACAAAAAAACACACATTTATTTTACCCTTTCTCCCATTGCACTTTAAACATATAGCAGAAGCTCTCTTAATTGAACTCTGCGTATTTAATCAATGCACTGGATCAAGCAACTGACATAACACAAAGAATCAGACTGTCAAGTCAGACTCTAAAAGATCGGAGATCATACCCAGTGTTAAGCTCTAATTGTAGAATTTCAAGGATACAAGTAATCATGAGGTGCAGGAGATGCAGAGAGGATCCTGGGACCATCAATCCCAATTCCAACCTACGTATGATGTCTTTGCTTACACTAAAGGGAGCTGTGTCAGTCACGAAACATCTCCATGTTATGCTCTGACATTTACATGGTTTACAAGCCATTTTCCAGGGATCCATGTGCCATAAATCATTTGATTCCATAGCAATCCTAGACAGACCAGGAACCTTCTGCAAAAAGCAATCCACAAATAAGGACTCTGTCCTAGTAAACACTCTTCAGTGCATTTGATAGAAGGACTGCTATTAGAAGGTTTATAACATTTTTGACCAGATCACCTTTCTTTCCACACTCTGTAAAGAGAGGAAATGGATTGCAATGAATTGCAGGCCTGCAGCTAATCCTTCCTTTCATTCCCAGGCATGTTTTAATATTGACTGATGCACAGGGCATGCAAAAAAGCTTACTAGGAGCAGGCTGTTCTCTGGTATGTCTACGTATTTCTGTTCCCACCAACTGGGCTGTGTACTTACCAAGAATGATTTGTGGGTGTTAACAAAACTGTTTATGCCAGGTCTCGTTGTTCCAATTAAGTACGCTAAGTAAATACTAAATTGATTTATTATGAGTGCGAAAAGGGTTGTTTCCCTGGAAACTAATCTGAGTTCTTTAGGAAAATCTGACAGTGGTGAGCTAAAAAATTGCTACTGGAGTACACAATTGGGAAAGATAGTAAAAACCTACACATGGAGTCTGCATTCCTGTGTAAGAAAAATGTCCTTAAATACTAACTGTCCTTAAATAACTGAAGTTGGAAACTGCAATATGGGTGTAAACAACACACAAAAGATGACACATAATTCAGTGGACTCTAACTCAAGGAAAAGACTGTGGTTCTTAAGCACCTCCATTTACAGCAATTCTCCAATCACATCGTAGTGGTTCGTTTGCCCATTTTGACCCTGTACTGTGGCCACCAGCTTCCTGACAGTCTGAGCAATTACTAAAGACAGCATTAGGAACAAGCAAAGAGACTTAAGTTCTTGGCTAGACTCAAATGTTTTGAGATGTGGATCTCCACTTTTGTGAAATAACTCCAGAGGCCCCTTTGAGTTCTGACAGTCTAGGAGCCTATGACTGTCAACTATGTCTTAGTTGTTGAAGACCTAGACACAATCACCAATCCATCTACACCAAAAACTTCCTATATAAACTAAAGATGCTGACCTATTTATTTGCTAAATCAGTATTCCTCACTTTTGGTGTTCTTAACCTTTCTTAGAGACAGGGAGATTTTGAACATATCACCATCTTAAATAGTTCTGAAACATAAAGTTTTTGGTTTGCTTGGGACCTCTAAATCTATGCCTGATCAAAGTGTGGAATAATACTAAACATCTTATTAAGTCTTTTTTGCTTTGGGAGTGCCTTTGTGCTTGATCTTTTCCATTTCAATTAACTTTCTACTGAAGTGTCATTGAATGAAAGACATCACAGAAATGGCAGAACCTGTTATAAACGCAACCTTTCAGACCTTGAGAGATTCTAATTCCATTCCACTTATGCAATAGTTGACTGATGGTGACCCAATAACTTAGGTGTAATGCTCCTCATGAAGAATCATTTTAAAGAGCTTGTTCTTGGGGGCAACTGTGGTTCTGAGCTAATAGAACTCAACATGCTGCCCAAGTCACCTTCTGCACATTTGGAATAATATGCCAGATGTAGATGAATAAACTGAAATTGAAAGGGGCCACAGAGGAAGACCTGGACTGGGATCAAAAGATTTGATCAAGTCAAATTAATTTCCTCAACTTATAAAACAAGGAAAGCTCCTTTATTGGCACACTTACAATCTGGAAACTTTCATAGCTACCAACAAAGCTTGGCACTAGGGCTAGCTTTGTCCTCCGTTAAACGGCTGTTACTTATATAGCATAATCACAGATTTAAGGATAGACATATCTAAGAATGCACCTAATAACAACTTTCTGAGCACAATTTTTATTCTTTAATTCGACAAATGTTTAATGGGCGTCTATTAAGAGTAACAGATGGTTCTTGTTAAACAAAAAATGAAATTAAGATATAATTGCCCACCCCAAATACATCACATATAAATACAAGGGGCATTTATATGCATGAGACATGAGACAGCATCAAATGAAACAATGCCAAAAATGAAGCATAAATAGGTGCCAGAGGAATGATAAAGGAAAGTGATCGCTGGCAACTAGGAGAGGCAGAGGAATGTCTCACAGGGCAGGTGGAATTTGTGTTGGGCCTTGAAGGGTGAGTAAGATTTTAACTGGCAAAGTAGGAGGTGAAAGGCCATTTTAGGCTGAAGAAAGACCTTGAGCAAAGCAATCATTGTAGAAAAGTACATGATGAAGATGAAGCTGTTGCATACTGAAATCAGCACAGTCCTGGTTTCAAGTCCCAGTTTAGCCACTAGCCAGCTGAGTGACCTTGGAGAGTCCCTTACTCTCTGAGCTATAGTTTGTTCTTTATCGAATGGTGCTAATAAAATCCACCTTGAAGGTTGTTGTGAGGACTTGAGATAATATACATGAAATACCTATTTAGTGGCTAGCATTTAAGAGTTGCTCAATAAATGAACTATGTTTTTTACTGTTACTAGGACTAAAACACAAAGGTATACTGGGGTCAGCCTATGGATACAGGAGTCTGGTTTTGAATGTGGTAATGAGTGGGCATCAAACTGCTAAACAGAGAAGAACATGCACATACATAATCCTTGCCCATTTATCTCTTAGGATTTTAAGAACAACAACAGCATCAACGAAATAACTATGATAAGACCTACCACATACTAGGTACTGTACAGTGCATTTTAAATACACTACTTCTTTTAATTCTTCCAATAGCCTTTGAAAATAGGTCTGATTACCTTTCCTTTAGCAGTAAAGGAAACCAAGACTCAGAAAAATCGAAGTCCCTTGTCTGTGGTATTGCTATTAAGTTGCAGAGATGGGATTCAAACGTAAGTCTTCCTGACTCCAAAAATGCATGCCACTTGCATTGTTGCATTGTTTAGGGTGTCTTTTTTTTTTTTATTTTAAATCTTCATTTTATTGAGATATATTCACATACCACGCAGTCATATAAAACAAATTGTACATTCGATTGTTCACAGTACCATTACATAGTTGTACATTCATCACCTAAACCAATCCCTGACACCTTCATAGTGTGTCTTTTTAATGCAGGTATCTAGGCATGGGGTCCACTCGGAAAATCTTTTCAGGCTAGTGAAGTCAAACAAAGCTCCTCCAATGTCTCAGGGTTTGGTGCAACTCATGGTCATGCAAGAAATGGGATCCAACCTTCTGGGAGTTGTCTGTGGTCCGGAATCCCCCCTGCCCACCTAATACAAACAGACTTCTCAGATTTTTACACTGTATCTGACAGCTAAGACAGCCCACTTCATACCCTCAGTAGCACAAGAGGGCAATGCAGATAAGTTTCTATTCTTTAAGGTGGCCCAAGGTGGCTCAGAGCCCCTGTGATGGATAGACATGTGAATGGGCACTAGATGGACAACCTTATATTATGAGTCAGGTTGACTGTGCTACACACACAGAGAGAAGATGGCTGCCCCTGGATATTCCACAGGGGCCTTTAAATATATGGGGCAATGCTGAGGTAGGGGTGTCACAAAGCTGACTGCAGCAGGCAGAAGATGAGAGGGAGTGTTTAAAAAGGGTAAAAACAATTCCTCCTCTATAAAGTCTTTCCCAACTTCATGGGCCAAATTTAGCTCTCCTGCCGAGCTTCCATGGCTTCTGGACCATATCTTGATTATAACAATTATCTCCTAGTTGCGACGGGCATCAGGATCCTCAGGAGAGATTTTTTTTAAATACATGTGCCTGGTCCCCCACCTCAGGAGATTCTAATTTGCATTTGCTAAGTCTGGGCTGTGCCAGAGAATTTGTATTTATAAAGAGCTCCCGAGGTACTTCTGTATCTGACACCATGGAAAATAATAAATCCTGAAAAACAAAACAAAACCCTGGTACAAAACACCTAAAACTAAAGGATTAAAAAATATGTATGTGTGTGTGTGTGCGTACAAGACACAGATGCACAGGCAAGAACATAAGACAAATCCTAAAAGCCAATAAAGAAAATAGGGAAGAAAGAAGAAATCCTCCAGAAATGCAAGTAAGCTGAAAGCAATACCTGCACTGGGGCACTGCCTGTCACCACTGGCCTTGAGCCTTGGTTTTAATGGGCCAAACACAGGAAAAGAAGACAAAGACTAGAGCCACTCAATACCAAACTGGAGAATGAAGCATAAAGCCAGGATGCCCTAGAGTCATGCCCTTGATGGGCAAAGCAGAAAAAAGCCAATCCTGTGGAAGAAGACAATAAGGACACCAGTCGCCTTGGCCTTGGTTCTGGATGAAAGATAGTGGTAAAGAGGTCTCCACTGAAAATGAATTACAGGCCCTTCTTAATGTAGTTTGGCAACCAGAAAATAAGTGGTAGTTTAAAAATATGTCCCAAGTTTTTCAATCTCTTCTCTTCAAAAGGTAGAGTCTAATTCTCCTCCTGTTAAATGACTCATTTGAGTGGCTCCTTTCTAATGAACAGAATGTGACAGAAGTGATGCTATGTGATTTCAGAAGATAGGTGGTAAAAAGGCAACAGCTTCTGCCTGGCATGCTCTCTCCCTCTTCTCTCTCTTCGTTTGCTCATGTTGGGAGAAGCCAGTCTCCATGTTGTAAGGACACTCAAGATGCACTGTGGAGAAGCCCATATGAAGGGGGAATGAAATACCTAGCCTACAGAGAGCACCAACTTGCCAGCTATGTGAGCAAGCTGCCTTAAAAGTCAAATACCCAGCACATGCTGTCAAGATTGCAATTGTACAAGAGAAATCAAATGAGAATTGTCTTCTGAGTCCTTCCCAAGTTTCTGTCTTAATAGAAACCATGAAACATAATAAATCACTTGTCTTTAAGACCCTAAGTTTTATTGGAATTTGTTATGTTTTGTGGTGGTTTTGAGCTAGGTACCCCAGAAAAAACATGTTTTTAAACTTAATCCATTTCTGTGGGTGTAAACCCATTGTAAGTGAGACCTCTGGATGAGGTTACTTCAGTTAAGGTATGAACCAACTCTATCAGGAGTTACCACAGTCCTTTATAAGCAGAATAAAATTCAGGGAGAGAGGAGAGGGGAGGGGCGAGAGGGGAAAGGGGAGAGAGAAACGAACCACAGGAAGCAAGAAACAAAAAGTCAACGGCACCCAGAGACAGGGAGAGGCCAGGAGAAGCCGCCGTGTGCCCTGCCATGTGTCGGGGGGCTCAGGACCATGAATCACCGGCCACCAGCCAAAGAAACCATCGTCTTGATGAGGCCTGGATTAGGACTTGATTTGGATTTCTTCTGTACTCAAAACTGGGAGCCAAAAAATTCCTACTGTTTAAGCCAACCCATTACATGGTATTTGCTTGAGCAGCTAAGGAAACTGAAACATGTATGAATAGATAATAATACAGAATATAAAAAGAATGACAAAATAACAAGAAAGCTATCAAAAATGACAGGCATATTTAAAAAGGAACCAAGAAAGTTGCAGAAATGACAAATGACTGACAGCTGACTTACCAACAGAAACAATGTAAGCCTTAAGAGAGTGGAATAATAGCCTCAATGTGGTGAGAGAAAGTGTTAAGCTAGAACTGTATATTTGGTAAAAATATCCTTCAGGACAGCAAAATAAAGACATTTTTCAGAGAATCGAAAACATTAAATAAGTAGAAGGAAATTTTAAAAGATGTACTTCAGGAAGAAGGAAAATGATACCAGAAGGAGTGTCTGAGATGTGGGAATAAATAGTGAGAAAAGAAAATAAATGTATAGATGATATTTTTAAGTAGTACTAACTGAAAATCAACAATACTGTCTAATCAGTGGGGTTAGAACAAAACCAAAATAGAACCAACATACATTAAATAACAAGAACACAACTTAGGAGGAGGTGATTATAACTTTCATTAGAGGGGAAAACTAGAATGAATAATAGAACCTATAATTAATCCAAAGAAGAAAGGAGAAGGGAAGAAACCTAAAAGTGTGGCAAACAGGAAGCACAAAATCAAAATCAAATATCAACCATACTGTTAACAGTAATCAAGGTACATACGCTATACTTTCCGAGTTAAAGACAAAGATTATTGCATGGAAATTTTAAAAAATTCAGCTATGTTCCTTAAAAGAAAAAAAAATTCAAAATAACAAGATGGGAAAGATATAATAGCAAATATAAACCATAAAAAGCTGTTGTATTTATATTAATAATACATGAAAGAGACTTTAAGGTAAAATGCTTTATAAAAGGGAGTCTACATTTTAAGAAACTCAAGTCAGTCTACCACTAAATTACTATAATTAATAGGAGAGTAGTAGGCTTCTGGCTCTTATATCAAAATACAAAGTTAACTGCCTTTTTATTCACCAGCAACAGATAAAAAATACAATGAAATACCATTTGAAATGACAACAAAACATATCAGGTACCCAGGAATAGCTCTAACAAAAGATGTGTGCAAGATTTTTATGGATAACATTGTAAAATATTATTGGAAGATATTAAAGAAGAACATAATAAATAGAAGGACAAACCATATTGTGGCAGTTACATACCCCAACAATGACATGTTCTTAATCTCAATCTGCATTCTTGTGGTTGTGAATATATGTAACTAGGGACCCTTTGATGATGTGATATTAGGTAAAGTGTATACTCATTTGCAAATTGGATCTTCTAAGATCCTTTTCTAAGATCCTTTTCAGGTGTGGCCAAACTGAATGAGGATGGGCCTTAATCCTTGTGACTGGAGGCATTATTAAGAGAGAAAATTTGGATACAGCCAGAGGAGCTAGAAGCTGGAAGTCAGTGGAAACCAGAAAAGAAGACAAGGTGAAAGAGACTGCTATGTGACAGGAGGCAGAGATGCAACCCAAGGATTGTTGCAAACCAGCAACAAGTGCTAGAGAATAGCCAAGTTTGTGATCATTCACTGAGATGTATACTTACATGCACTGTGTAAGTTAGGGGACTAACACTACTAGCTGTCAACACTAATTATGAAGTATAATAATAGAAAGATAATGTGGTATAACAGATACACAAAGTCAAATGGAGGATATTAATACATATATAGGAACTTGATATATGACAGATAAATGCGAAAGGAAATTTGATAAATTTTCGTAGGACAAATAGTTGCCATACATATACTCATACTCATAGATAAATCAATCCCATATGAATGAAGGGTTCAGTGTGAAAGGCATTTATGCCCCCAAGTTACGGGCTATTTTCTTAAACAAAATACAAAAACAAAGCAAACCATAAAGGAAAAGATGGAAACATAGACCCACATTACAATTAAGAACTTGAGTATATCAAAAGACACATAAAAAACTGGAAAGGCAAAATAAACTGACAGCATATTTGCAGCATATATATTTGGCAAAGGCTTAGTATATAGAACATATGAAGAGTGGCTACAAACTAATAAGAATAAGATGAGCAACTCAACAGAAAAGTGGGCAAAAGACATGAACAAATATTTCCAGAAAAGAGAATTCAGCTAGCCAAAAAAGCACATTAAAAATGTGCAAACTCAAAAAAAGTACAACCTCATTAGTAATAAGAAATTCAAATTAATATTCCAATGAAATTTCATACTTTGCTCACTAGATTAGCAAAGATTGTAAAAAGTCAGATAATAATGGAGAACTGGTGAAGATGGGGAGAAATGGGAACTCTTAATCACTAAGGGTGGGAGTGTAAATTGGAGCTACCACTGTAGGAAGCCACTGGCAATCACTATTAAAGTTGGACATATACACTCTATAACCTACCCCCCTTGTGTAACCCTTCAGGAAACTCCAGGGAGGTAGGTATGCTAGGAGATACAGAAATAATATTCCATAGAAGCTTTGCTGGTAATAGTATAAAACGGCAAACACCTACATGTCCTGCGACAAAACCAAGGATAATTAAGTTACAGTTATTCATATATAGCAGTGAAATTAAACAAACTTGATTTGCATACTGCGACACTGATGCATCTCACCAATATGATTTAAGCAAAACAAGCAGTTTACAGAAATATATACATAGAACAATTCCATTTATATAAAATTAAAAAGAGAAAAAAAACAAGATTAGGAAACACGGGTGTTAAACTATAAAGAATGGCATAGATGTCATAAATTCAAAATCCAGTATAACCATTATGTCTGGGGCAAAAGGCACAAGAGGTTTCAAAGGTTTTAGTGAAGGTGCATTTTTTAAGCTGGATGAGGGACATATAGATGTTCTCTTTAAAGACTTACCACTCTTTAAAAAGAATGTGCATATCACATATATTCTTTCCCTGTACAATATATGTCATATTCTAAATAAACAAAACCAAAATTAACAAAAATTACAAGAAACCAAACAAACAGACAAAATGAAGCAGTGGGGAGTGGATAGGGTCGCTGGGGGATTTGGATGAACACCGGTTGCATACCAGTACCTTGGGGCTTCTATAATTGTTTATTTACTAGCTTGTCTTTCTGCTTCAACTATGAGCTCAGTGAGGACAAGGATGCAATCTATCTGTGCCCACTTCTCCAGCACCTGGCACGGTGCAAAGCACACTGCTGATGTGCCACGAACATCTGTTGAACGGGTGAATAATGGTGACCCATCCTCCTAGTTGTTGCTGAGCCAGCCACATCCTGGTGACACTGACTACAAAAGCAATCTCAGATCTAACCACCATCTCTGCAAGTGCTGCTTATGCTCACTGGCCCTAAATGGCCCTAACTGACCCTAATGGGTCATCCTACTTCCATGCTGGTCTCCTCCAATCCATCTTCCACATAACAAACAAGTTATCTTCTATAAACAGAAATCAGAGCTCACCATTCTCCTCTTTTAAAATTATTTATTTAAAAATAAAAAGGGAACTCACTATCATGGCCTACAGGTCCTTATATTGACCACCCTGCCTCATCTCCTCCCTCTCCTTCCTCACCTCCTACTCAACACTCTCTGTCACTCACTCCACTCCAGCCACACCTGGTCTTTCTCTGGCACCAAGGCCACTAGCTTTTTCTCACCTCAGGTCCTACACACAGGCTTGAATGCTCTTCCCCAACCCCTCTTACACTCTTCTCAGACTCACCTCCTTTTTACTCTAGCTTAAATTTCTCCTCCTCAGAGAAGCCTTACTTCATGTCCCTCTCTCCAGTTCTCTTATTCTCCCCGTATCTTTTCTTTCAGAGTACCCATTATGTTCATATTTTTTTCTCACTTGTTCTCTTGCCTCTTCTCCATATTTGAACATAAGTTCATTAGGAAAGGTTATGACATTGATTATTGTATTTCTACAGTCCAGCAGTGCCTGGGATAAAGTGACAGCTCAATAAATCCTGGTTGAAGGAATTTAAAAAAAAAAGGAAGGTTGGATTAAGAATGAAATTACTCCCAGATGAGCTGTGAGCCTTAACTGTGATCACAGACATTTGTCTTTTCCTGATCCTCTCACTTAAATCAAGTGTCCACTTGTCCAGGGAAAGAAGACTTTCTTGTAGCAAAGGGTAGCTGGATAACCAGGTCTTGGCTTGTTCTCTTCTCATTTTTCAGTTCTCCCCACTCAGCACACCCAACTTGAGAATTAGTTCTCTCATATTGATCTTATTTTCCCATTGTTTCTAAAGGAATGCCATTATTGTTGCAACAATCTCTTACATTCTCCAAGAGACAGGTGTCAACTCCGAGGAAAAAACTGAGGACACCCTCACTTCATCAGCTACTCTTCTTTGCTCACCCATCCCTAGGCTGTCTCGGAATCTGTACAAATTGGGACACTTGGCTTGGTGTGCTCAATGTTGATATATTCCTCAAAAAGAAATAACTTGAAGAAATGGTGTTGGCTGGATAGAGGACCCAAAGATTATTAGCTAAAGTCTTCCACTCTCCTGAGCCATTTTCCTAGTTAACTTCTCTTTTACCTTTAACCAATGCATATTTCATTTTTTATTATAGTCCATTCATAAAGAGATGGAATCAAAAGAGAAGGCCTTCTGAGTTTTGTTCAAAGAATACAGATGTTAAAGCAAATAGGTGAAGGATTAACAGAAGGGTCAAGTTTCATTAAGTAGATGTGTTGATGTTCCTGGAAAGTACAGAGGGGACGAGCCTTTCCAATCTTTGGAACACAGCATCACCCATAATGAATTCTGTACAGCATTGCTTTCAACCCTGTGATATTTCATTCATTGATTTTATTGTCAAATGAAAAGGCACTGGTTCCAAGTGGCATTTAGTGAAGAGAGACGGGGAGTGACCCAGACTTCATTACTTGGCGTTTGCTCGCTGGGTAATTTTAATGTTACATGGACAGAAAGCAAGAGAGAAAGAAGATATTCAGATTCCAACATGTAGAATCTCTTTGGTTGAGTTCCAAGCCACCAAAGGCCTCATTTTTCAATCCTGTCTATGGAAAATGTCTTATCTCAGCCTAGCCCAGAGACCAACAAAGTGCCCGGTTCCAGCTGCTCTCCTATGATTATGAGGCTTTGAGGGGTGATCCACATATGCAGACAATCCTGCTAGCTAGAGTGGCAAAAGAAGAGGAAGCTGAAAGGGGTTCAGACCTTGAAGGTAACATCCAGAAGTGCCCCCACCGAATGGAATTCATTTAGAAAAGTCTGTTTCCTAAAATGTGGCAATCCCAATGAGTATACCAAGCACGCAGAGCCTGGGCTCCATTTTGATCCTGTCACTCTTTCATCAGAAAGTTCATTCCTTGGCTGAGGACTCTCCAAATCAATGTCTCCAGTGCACCTGCTCCTATCAAACATCCTCTGAGTTTCAGTCCCATAGCTCCAATTCTCTCCCAGACATTTCCACTAGGCTGTCACTCAAATTCAACATGTCAAAAACCCAAACTCCTAATTTTTCTATTACTGTCACCATTTTTAGGCAACACATCCTGGACCCTTGTGCTCAATTAGCCATCAAATTTTGATCAATAATTCCTTTGGAAAAAGAAAAAAAAGGAGGGGCAAAAAGCTGTGACATTTATCTAACATCTCGGGGAACAGGTGTTCCGCATATATTATCTATTTTTTCCCCCAGTAGCTCCCTGAGATGCATATCTTAACCACCATTTTTACATATGAGGAATCTGAAGTTGGGAGCTGAAGCTAGTTGTCCAATGGCACAGAGCTAGGAAGCAGCAGATTCAAACCCAGGTTCGTCTGACTCCAAGGCCTGAGTCTTTCCACTACCTCAAGCTGCCTCGTGAAAAGCCGCAAGGAACCTCATCCTTGGCCCGCTTCTCCAGCTGACCCCATCTATGTGCTCAGATTTCCATCAGTTCGTGCCTCCTAAGAAATCCCTCTCCATTTCTCTGACTTATACCATCTCCAGGTTGTGTACACTAATGGGCTCAAAGAAATCACAGTATTATTAACGAGCTCAAAAGGATACAGTGTCTCTCTTGCTGATGGCTTCAAGCCTAAACTCCTTGGTTTGGCTTCAACTTGTTCATGCAAATTCAAGTGGAAATTTTCTAAGGAGCTACTCTGTTGCAGGTAACTATCTTACAGGTACTGGGAATATAGTCAGGCATAAGCCAGCCTTTGCCTTTACAGGCCTTAGACTCTGGTCCTTTTGTTCTAAGTTCCTTTCTCTGTCCCAAAAGATGTACAAGTGCCTGTTGGCCCAACAAGCCTGGTCTCATTATTGAAGCCTCCCAGCTCCCAGGGTGGTTATGCAATTTCCTTCACCTCCCATGAGGGGCCTCTCATTCCTCCCTATATAAATCCTCCCTACCTTTCTATGTCCATGTTGAGCTTCATTTCTTCCATAAAGACTTGGGAGTGTCCACATGGCTCCCCAGTGAGCACTCCCTTCTCTGACCACCACCCACTATTCCGTTCTAGCCCGTGCAACTTAATGCTTAATATTCAGTTCCACAAACATTCTCTGAGTAGAAGGCAGTATAGTGTCAAGGAACCATTGCCAGTGGATCCTAGTCAATTATTTTCTGGTCATGGGACTTTGGCCAAATCACCTATTCTCACTGAACCTCAGGTTACATCTTTGTACAGTACAGATACTCAGAGGGCCGTTGTGAGGACTGCATATGACCATGCTTGTAGAAGGGACTTACAAATGTGGCGGGACTCAATGACATTCAGGACTTGTAGCCTCCAAAACCATGAGACAATAGATTCCTATTGTTAAGTACGCCCATTCTGCGGGTTCCAGCAAATCAGATATTGATTTTGGAAAGCCCAGAAATGACCCCATAAAGTATAAAAACAATAAATGTTATTATTATTATAACTGTTGCTTTAATATACACAGGATATGCTTAAGTTCTCAAATGTGTTTTTTAAATACTTTCTTATAGGTTTCTCCTCTTTCCAATCACTAGTTTCCCTTGTTTTACTTATCTCATTTCCCACCACTGTGTCTCACCCAAAAGAATGCCAATGTTAACCATGAATAACTGGCTGAAACCACAAACACAAAGGTGCCCAAAAAACTCTTCCACTTAGAGAGGTGTGGGCCTTTGCTCTTTCCTCTATCCCAATGCCAGCCCAGAGGGAGTAAAGAGGTCAAAAGCACTAGGCTGATTTTATGACCAATAAAACGTAAGAAACAGAGCCTCAGTAGAGAGCCAGGGGAAGTGATGGAAAGACTACGCAATCAATCCAGTTATCACTGGAGCTAAGAAGAAAATCCTGATTTAGTGCCATGGGTCACCCTAGAGCTGACCCCTTTGGCTGTTTTTATATTTCCAAGCATAGCAAACTCTTTGGAGACAAAGATGGTATTTATCGGCCAACTTTCCTAAGCACTTGGTAGGATGATGTATACAGAGAAAATCCAACAGCTGTAACTGATGAAGGAGAGGAAAAAAAGAGAGAAGAAGAAGAAGAAAAAAGGACAAAAATAAGGATTTAGTTGTACCTTATATTTTCTCCAATATTTATTTCTTCTTAAATATCAGTGCATTGGTTTCCAGTGATGGCAGAACTGCCTCCTGGCAGGGGTGGGGTGAGGAATGGGATGTTAGAAATCTGTGCAGGTCGTTTTTGTTATTGCTATGACTGGAGAATGCTATTAGCATTTAGAAGGTGGGGTCCAGAGAGGATGACTACTCTGCAACGTACAGGGCAATTCCATATCACAAAAAATTGCCCCTCATCTCTCCTGATTCAAATTTCTCACCAATTATTAATTTAAGTGAAAAATATATTGCTGGAGATTGACTGAAGTCCCCCACAAAAGACATGTTCAAGTCTTAATCTGCAATTCTGCACTGTGAACCATTTGTAAATAGGACCTTTGAAGATGTCATTATTAGTTAATCTGTGAACTCATTTGTGAATAGGAACTTCAAAGATCCTATTTAGATGAGGCCAAATTGAATCAGGGTGGGCCTTCACCCAAATCACTGGAGCCCTGATAAGCAAAAGACATGCAGATGCAGTGAATCAGTAGAAGCAAGAAGCCCGAAGTTAGCATAAAGCAGAAGAGCAGACACAAGGAGAGAGAGCTCGCCATGTGACGGAGGACTGCTGGTATACTACAGACACCAGGAGAGAGTACTCTGCCACTACCTTAATGTTGGGCCTCTAGTCTCCAAAACCACGAGACAATAGATTCCTATTGTTAAGACAGTCCCTTCTGCAGTGTGTGTCATGGCAGCCCTGGCAAACTAACACAGATGTTAATAATTTTCTGAGTATAAAATCTAAAGCCTATTGTACAATTAAACTTCAAGTATTTCTGCACATTTTAATAGATGCTGAATTTTCTAGTAATGCAAATATCATATAAATCAAGGGAGGACTGTATGTACTATTTCGTTTGGGATTTTACCAAGAGTTGTTTACCATTTTGTAAAATAGGCTACCAACGTCAGATCTGCTTGGAGTATCTGAGTCACCAATACCATATACTTGTATCCACCTGCCTTTGTAGCTCTAACAGTCAGGAATTTTACCTATTGATGCCAGCACATGATACTTCATGTCTTCTGAAGTGGTCATGCCTGAGCACTGGGGTGACCAGTTGACCTGGTTTGCCTGGGACAGGGAGTTTCCTGGACATGGGAATTTTTTTTTTATTTTTTACTTTTTTTAATTTTAAATTCAGTTTTTACTGAAATACATTCACACATCATACACTCATCCATGATATACAATTAACTGTCCACAGTATGATAACATAGTTATGTGTTCATCACCACAATCTATCTCTGAACATTTTCCTTACATCAGAAAGAACCAGAACAAGAATAAAAAATAAAAGTGAAAAAAGAACACCCAAATCATCCCCCCATCCTACCCCATTTGTCCTTCAGTTTTTATCCCCATTCTTCTACTCATCCATACACTAGATAAAGGGGGTGTGATCCACAAGGTCTTCACAATCACACTGTCACCCTTTGTAATCTACATTATTATATAATTGTCTTCAGGAGTCCAGACTACTGGGTTGGAGTTTGGTAGTTTCAGGTATTTACTTCTAGTTATCTGGACATGGGAATTTTAATGCTAAAATCAGTAAAGTTCCAGGCAAACTTGGATGAATTTGTCACCCTACTGAGCATTAACATACTGAAATACATTGTACTTTCGAAATTATACTACCTGTTCTTTTTCAAACACCCAATTTTAACATGGTGCCTGGCAAATGGAAAGTGGTCAAAAATATTTACTGAATGGAGGAGAAAGACATAAAAATAGAGGTCATTTTTTAAGAGTTACAAAAATTAATTCCATCCATATTCATGTTCCTTTCTAGAAAATTGTGGTTGATATCAAGGCACACCTTCCTGCCACCCTTCTGTTTGAAGATATCTCATATTCTTATAATTTTCTGCAAAGTAGTTCCTCAGTACATCTTTGGAGGCAAAAGTAGGCTGGCTTGGCTTCTACAAAGGAATCACAAACTTTCAAGGGAACGTCAAGGTCATTAAATCTGAATAATCTCTTGCTCAAAGAATCTCAGACAAGGTGTTGGCCACTGTATTGAATCTGTCTTTTAAAAGGCAATAATATAACTCATGCTTGGTTACCATCCAAGATGCTTAGTACCTACTGCCTTACAGTTGGAAGGCTTTGCATATTGATGCTACCTGCCTCCACCTACACACACATGTAAGTTTGAGACCTTGCTCAACCAGGACACAAATCCCCTTGTGGTGGTTTGAAGCTGTATGTACCCCAGAAAGACATGTACTTAAATTTACTCCATTCCTGTGGATGTGGACCCATTGTAAGTAGGACCTTTTGACAAGGCTCCTTCAGTTAAGGTGTAACCAACTTCATTCAGGATTGGTCTTAATCCTCTTACTGAAGTCCTTTATAAATGGAATGAATACACAGAGAAAGAAAACCATGGAAGCAAGAAGCTGAAAGCAATGAAACCCTGAAGAGAAGAGAGAAATCAACAGACACCACCACGTCCCTTGCCATGTGGCAAAGGAGCCATGTCTTTGGGAAGACAACATCACCTTTACTTGGACATTTTCACAGCCTCAAAATAGTCATCCAATAAATTCCCATTGCCTAAGCCAAACCATTTCATGGCATTGCTTTAAGCAGCCTAGGAAACTAAAACAGATTTTGGTGCCATGAGAGTGGGGTGCTGCTATGGCAAATGCCAAAAAGGTGGAAATGGCTTTGGAATTGGGTAATGGATAGATGCTGGAAGAACTATGAGCTGTTTGATGGAAAAGGACAGGCTGAGAACTGAACTTCTGGGCACAAAGAAACCAGAAACTGATGGTTTGGAAAATTCTGATCTTCTGGAAAGTGAGTCCCCAGAGAATAGTGTTCTATGCGAAGGCTTAACTGAAAATGGACCCAGTCAGTTCTTTCAGGGCAAGTCAGGATTAGAAATGCAGTTATCCAGGAAGGATCTGTGGGAAGTCCTATTGTCTGATGGTTTGTATACCACATGCAAAACTGACAAGTTTTTTGCAAGTCTGTATGAATGGAACCACTACCAGCCTGGACTAAAAGGGACAGAAAAGAGACAGACTGAAGGAAAAATCACTTTAAGGGCAGATCAGTGGAAGCTGAGGTCTGAACTGAAGACCTCTTCTTGGGCCAAGAGAGTGAACCCACCCATGTGTGGGGGAAGGGGGAGTCTGCTCCGGCACTTGGAGCGGGTGGGCCTTTCGATCTGTTTTTCAGGATGAGTGCTACCACCTTAATTTTCTCAGATGCCCCGGGGATTGCAGAGAGTCTGGCTGCCACCTGTTTTCTCAAGAGGGTAAAGTCTGTGGCCCAGAGACTGTGGAGAGTCTGGCTACCACCCCAATGTTTGAGGGGGTTGATCTTATGCCCTGGGCATTGTGGAGAGTCTGGGTGTCACCTCGATGCTTGAAGATGGTGGAGCCTTCACCTCAATTTTGGGGAGAGCATGGCTGTGGGGCAGGCACTTGGAAAGAGTGAGGCTGTTGCTCCATCAGCCCTGAGGACAAAACATCTTTCCACAGATGACTCTCAGAACTTGCAATCTAATGGAGGATGTCCTGCAGGGCTTCAGAATTGTTTGGGACCTGTGATCCCTGTTTTCCTTCCAATTTCTCCCTATTGGAATGGGAATGTTTATCTATGCCTGTCCCTCCTTTGTATATTGCAAGCAGATAACTTGTTCTTCATATTTCACAGGTCTATAGCAGGAGGGAAATTGTGCCCCAGGACAGACCACACTTACAACCAATTTTGATGAGACTCTGTACTTGGTATTGTTACTGGAATGATTTAAGGCTTTTGGGATATTGTGATGGAATGAATTCATTTGCATATGGAAAGAACATGTCTTTTGGGGGTCCAGAGGGTGGAGTGCAGTGGTTTGAAGCTGTATATACCCCAGAAAGACATGTTCTTAAATTTAATGCATTCCTCTGAGAAGCCATAGTAAGTAAGACCTTTTGATGAGGCTACTTCAGTTAAGGTGTGACCCACCTCATTCAAGATGGGTCTTAATCCTCTTACTGGAGTCCTTTATAAATGGAATGAATACAGAGAGAGAGAAAGCCACAGAAGTAAGAAGCCGAAAGCAAACAAAACCTGGAAGAGAAGAGAGAGACACTGCCATGTGCCTGGCCATGTGACAGAGAAGTCCAGAATCACTGGCAGCCAGACTTCAGGAAGAAACCATCACCTTGAAGATGTCTTGATTTGGACATTTTCCTGGCCTCAAAATTGTCAGTTAATAAATCCTCATTGCTTAAGCCAAACCATTTCATGGTATTGCTTCAAGCAGCCTAGGAAACTAAAACAACCCTTTCTATATATGATAAGTAATCCTGAGTCTCACCTGGATGTTCTCACGTAGAACATCTGCTTTGAGATAATAAGGATGAACTGTAAAACAGTTCTCTGATTAAGTTGTGGTCACAAGAGGAAACCAACTACAGCCTACAGGAACATAAGGAGTGCAGAAATACAGCAAACACTATGGGTTAGTTGATGTCCTTAGAGAAAATTCAGTTGTCAGCAAAATGCTAAAGCTTCTGTACCCAAAACACAGCTGCTCATCTGCAATCTTGAAGCAATTTTGTTCAAGGGAGAACTGGCTGAAAGAGAAGGTTGAATGGAACTAAGAAACTAGGACTATCTGTTTCTGAAAGTAACAACAGGACTTATCGAGATCAAATGTCTTATGCATATCAAACTGCACCCCTCACTACCCCCCATCGTTGGGACCCACAATGGGTGCAACCAGTTGGGGACAGAAGAACTGAATCTGGGGATTGGGAACAGTAGCATCTACTCACCGGATCAGGTTTAATACAGAGAATTTAGGAGAAGTTTTTCTGAAACCTTGCCTAATCCAGTAAGAAAGTGGGTTCTTACTGGACGATTGGGGTTCAAATCCCTATTTCATCACTTCCAACTTGCATGACCTTATCAGTCAAGACAAAGTTGCATAAGACCCCTGATTCTTCCTCCTTATTTGTTAGGTAAGGATGTTAAGAATAGTGTTTACATTATAGGGACTGTTATGAAAACAAATTAAGGGAGATAATGTAGAGAAAATATTTGGTTCAGTTCCTGGCACATGTTGAACCCTATTTTTATAACAGCTTTACTGAAATTCAATTAACATACCATAGTTATCCTATTTTTAACCACATTTTTGCTGCCCATATAGTATCCAGGGGCCACAATTTGTGTAGATGTGATTAGAGTATGTTGTCATTTTAGAAAGGTAACATTTCATTTCTATTCGGTTCCCTACCCACCATTTCAGGTAATAATTGGTCTACTGAGCATTATCAGAAGGTGTCGACAGGATTTTCTTCATCAACAATAACACTAGGCTTTAGAGACATTACCTGGAAATGTATTAAGATGTGCTATTCTGCCCATCTCCTAAGACACCGCAGCGGTTCCTCAGCCCAACAATAATATTGGCTTGAAAGCAAGGGCAGAGGGGAAACCTGGGGCTTCTCAGAACACAAAGAAACAATTTCTTGTAAGAGGTGCTTTATGAGCCTACTACAATTTTTCTTTCCTTGGGACATGTGGAAATAACCTTCCTGGAAAAGGTTTTCAAAGAGATGAAAAAGAAGAGCTAATATCTGGGCTGTGACTGACAGTTTTCAAAGTGCCAATGGTGGCAAGGGAACTCTGCAAATATTCTCAGGAAAAGCCCCCCCTTGGGTGTGAGACACCCTGACGCTTGCCTGTATAGTTTCTTCCTTCTTACAGGAATCAGGAGAGTGCTAGACTGTAGTTAATATACTTAAGCAAAAGTAAGGTAAGGCCAATGGGTCCTTTCCAAGAAAGAGCTTACTTGTGAGTTGTATGGAAAGGGGAATTTTGCACTGTTTAAAGAGCTTTTTTTTTGTTTTTGGAAGTTTCTATTTGATAATTATATTGTCTAAAGATTCTTTGTCAAAAGTCTCTCTTTGTTTTAGAAATCATACATTTTTGTTCTTTTGGGCTCACAAAGGTTTAGGGAAAATTTTCTCTATTGGTATGCCTAATAAGATAAAAGAAAGCTGCCAGTCCTCCTGGAACACTGTCCTCATTGTCCAAGAAAAATAATAAAAGGGTTCAGTATACCCACTTCCCACAGAAGCTTGACTATGGTTACATGCAACAACCCCTAGCTATAAGCACAGACCAACACCCCAAAAGCTCAGTGAGCTCCTCCGGTCCTAGGGCACAACTGAATAATTTCACCTTCAAGCAATGGGCTAGAAATAGTATGGCTATGACCTAGTTAATACTAACATTGCAATTAACAGGAAATAAATGGAGAATTAAGGCCTCTGACCTCTAGTCATCTTTTGATGTCCTGCAAAGTCCCTTCCATTGCAACAAAAATGTCCAAATGATCAGCAAAAGGATCACTAATAGTGGTAGATTCTACGACACTCACCTTCTGCCTCAACCAAACCTCTTTCTGAATTCCTCAAATATGTATCGTCTCCCAGGTCAGAGACCTATGTATTCTTTCTTTACCCTGTATGTACTCCTCTAACTTCATGGCTGTTTTAGTTTTCCTCGGCTGCTTAAGCAAATACCATGAAATGGGCTGGCTTAAACAATAGGAACTTAATGACACATGGTTGGTTTTGAGGTTAGGAAAAAGTCCAACTCAAGGCACCATCAGGGCGATGCTTTCTCCCTGAAGACTGGGGCATTCTGGGGCTGGCTGCTGGCAATCCTTGGTCCTGGGCTCTTCTGTCACATGGCAAGGCACATGGCGGCCTCTACTGGCCTCTCTGTTTTGGGATCCATTGATGTTTAGATTCTGGCTGCTCCCTCTGTGACTTTCTGTCAGAATTTCATTCTCTTATAAAGGTCTCCAGTAATAGGATTAAGACCCATCCTGACTGAGGTGGGCCACAACTTAACTGAAGTAACCTCATCAATAAGTTCTACTTAAAATGGATTCACACCCACAGGAATGGATTACATTTAGGAACATGTTTTCCTGGGTTACTAATAGATCCAAACCACCACAATGGTTATCTCCCCTACCTTCTTCAGGGTCAAGGCCAAGGCTCATTTTCTTGCCCACCCACACACTGATTAAGCTCTATGTATAAGTTCTGTGGGCACCAAGGAGAGAGAGAATAAGACACCATCTCTGCCTTGAGGTGCTCACATTCCAGTGGGAGGCAAGAACATGGACCACAGGTGCTATTTGCCAAGCAGAGGTTCATTAAATGCATGTGGAATGAACACTACTGCCCTCGTTGGCTTCCACGGGACACTAGCACTCTGCGGCATTGTATGTTCTTTCATGCCTGCTGTGTTTTCTTCTTTGGACTTCACAATCCATGGGAGAATAGGGATGGCACACTTAATTCAGCATTTCCCTAGTGTACTTTATGACGGAGCCCTTTTTGGCCAGCACACCTATTAACATCTTGTATCCTACAAAATAGTTTGGGAAACAGTGCTGCATTACAAAACAAGGTATAATAATTACCATGAGAGAGCTTCAAATAAAGTGCCAAAGGATAAACCCTCCTCCATGCTGCTTTCCTAATTGGAGAATGAGGAAGAGGTCAAACAATTCTATTTGGGAACTTGGCTTTGCAGTTTGCTACCAGTGACCTTGACCAAGCCAATTAACCTTTCTCGGTGCCACAATTTCTCATCTGTGAAAACATAATGAACTGTTTGGTTCAGGATTTCTGTGTAAATTAAATGAGATATCACATGTAAGCATCTGCCACAATGCCTGGAAGGAATCTAATAGGTGCTCAGAAGAACTAATTTCTCCCCCAACTTATTTCTCTGAATTCCTGTAGCAGGGATGTTCCAAATAACTGAGTTGGCACTTAAAGGTATTAAGAGTCTTGCTAGTTGTCTTTTCCTTGGGACATACTGCTCCTTAGAATCTAGACGCTGAATGTTGTGGGACTTAAATCTACCATTTAATCCCCAGAAGAGAGGAGATGGCTCCATATTTGGCTGAAGTCAATGATTTTCCAGTACAGCAACCATTTCCTCAGGGAACGTTACCGTTTGCCTGTGTGTTCCTGGTAGCAAGGTGACATCTTTTTTACTTTCTTTATGCCTGATTTCTGGAGCCAATTCACCTCCCAGCGAGCAGGTGAGCTGCAGAAGCAGAAACTAGATAATGGCAGGAACCCTGTCACCTGGAAATGGGTGATCAGCAGCAGAGGGGAGCCCCTCCTATGTGCCCCCTTGAGCCCTGGACTATGCCCCAAACAGCAGTTACTAGACATTTCTCCACTACACCCTTTCAGAACAGGAACAGGGTCTTGTTTACTGGTATCATTCAATGTCTAGCATAGTCTGGCAACTGATGAGCACTCAATAAATGGATGGAAGGAAAGATGGAGGGATGGATGAAGGAAGGAAGGAAGAAGAGAGGCAGGAGAGGAGGGTGCAGGGAAGAAGAGAAAGGACTGATCTCATTCCCACTGGAGTGTAAACTCCATAAAAACTGTACCTTTGTCCATGCCAGTTACTGCTGTATCCAATAGGACTATACAGTAGAACTATTTACTGAATGAACAAACAAATGATTGAATAAACTAAGCCAAACTGCCATTTGGAAAATTAGCTGTAACCAATCACTACTCACTGACAAATCAAATTACTCAGATTATATCCTGGTCTGTTTGTTCACCAAAAATACTAGGACCTTTTAATATTCATGCAAATCAAAATGAATGTGGGGGGTGGGAGGGGATACTAACAAAAATGAATGCCTCTTATGGGCCAAGCAATGTATAAAGTTCAGAGAATATAACAAGACACTAACCTTGCCCTCCAGGTGCTACAGGGACCTAGAAGGCTGCCCACGCTGAACTAAGTGGGGTGAAAGCAAAAAATGGGAGAAGAATTCATGCTCAGGACTTGACAGACTGTGGAGCAGGGCTGGGCTCCCCGGCCTAGCAAGCTCTGCTAGACAGGCAGCGAGCAGCAGTATCAATTAATCCCTTCACGATTCTAACATCAGAAATGTAAGCCTTTTATGATGCAGTAAAACAATTTTTATGGGTTTTTCCATCCGTCTCATGTCTTGATGTATTTTTTAATCAAAAAGGATAAGAACAAGATGTCAAGTGGGTATAAATCTTCTGCTCATTTCTCTGGTTCTCTGCCCAGGGAGGAGAGCAGGCCTGCTGGGGGTTCTGCGGGGACTCTGTGGTGGATCCTGTCTTCCCAGGGAGTATCTTCCAGAAAGCAGTCTTCTTCCAGCTGTGGGCAGCTGGGCCTTGCTTTAAGCAACACACAAGTTCTCCAAAGACCGTATGTAATTGGAATTTCAGTAAATCAAATCTAATGTTTCCAGTAAGCTTGGATCTATTTTATCTTTATTTCTGATGAGAAAACAAAAAAAAAGCATTCTTTGCATGAAATTTGCAGAACACACAAAAAAGAAAAAGAAAAATTACTTGTCATCTTATCACCTAGAGGTAATTTTAGAATATAATCTTAAGACTTTTATTCCTTGTTTAGATATATGGAAACACATTTTGACATAAATAGGATAATGCCAGTGTTATTATATAATCTTTTTGAGCTTATCTATGAATGAGGAGTCAACATTTTGTCATGTCAAGGTCTCCATTTTATTTACTAGCTCCATATTATTCTACTGTTTGGATGTAACAAATTGAAACAAGTCTTGTTGGCAATTGGGTTTGTTTTCAAAATTTTCTTATTATAAAACATGATAATACCTCCTTGTTCTCATCTCTTATAATTTCCTGAAATGAAACTGATATGTCCAAAATATGCATATTCTTCAACTTCAGATACATTTTGTCAAACTGTCCTGCAAAAAGATTTTTGTGATTTACACTCACTCCAGCAAGGACAAGTGTGTACATTTTCCTCATCTTTACTAGGATTGGTACAATGCTTTTTTAAAAAAGCACTATTGGTGTTTAATTCCTGTTTTAATTTTCATTTTTTGATTACTTGTGATGTAGAATTTCCTTCAGGTGTTAATTGGACCTATTTTTGTTTCTTCTTCACTGAAGACCTGTACATCCATGCCCCTTGACCACTCTACTCTTTATTTTTTTCTTATTGATTTGTAGGAACATTTTACATCTTGAAATATTGATCCATATTTTTTCATCTATGAGGTACATTTTTCCATAGAGAAGTTTATTCCAAGATTTTTTCAACGGTGTTTGTTTCCCTTCCTCCCCTCCATCCCAAATTTTCATTTGCAGTTTCTCTTGTCTCCTTATTTGTCAAAGAGTAACTAGAAAAGCAATAGTTAGGTAAAATACGGCAAACAAGTCATTCATTCCAGGGATATCACTAATTTATCTACTGGGTGATCAGAGGAAATTTTCTTCAATGGAGCTACTCCCTGGACAAACATTGCCCCTTAGAGCAACTCAGGCAGAAGCTGGCAGTGGCAACCTCATTTAGTACAATAAAATTTTGAGTGACATGGGGGTCACAGATAGAGTGAAGTATATTGAGTCAAGAAACCTAACATTTAAGTTTCTCCACTGCTACCTACTAGCCAACTAGGTCAACTTCTTTGATTCTCACTTTTCTCAGCTATCAAACATTAATAATAATAAGATTAATACCCTACTCTACCAACTAGCTCTTAAATTCAACTGAAAGCACTTCTCAAACTGTTAAATGTTATAAGAATGTGTGCCAGTTTGAATGTATTATGTCCCCCAAATGCCATTATCTTTGATGTAATCTTGTGTGGGCAGACCTATCAGTGTTAACTAGATTCTAATTCTTTGAGTGTTTCCATGGAGATGTGCCCCACCCAACTGTGGGTGATGACTCTGATTGGATAATTTCCAAGGAGCTGTTGGCCCGCCCATTGGGTGAGTCTGAATTAAATTACTGGAGCACTTCATAAGATCAGACAGAAGGGGCAAGCTTGCTATAGCCAAGAGGGACACTTTGAAGAAAGCACAGGAGCTGCAGATGAGAGACAGTTTGAAGATGGCCATTGAGAGCAGACTCTTGCTCCGGAGAAGCTAAGAGAGGACAAATATCCCAAGTGCAATTAAGAGTGACATTTTTGAGGAACTGCAGCCTAGAGAGGAATGTCCTGGGAGAAAGCCATTTAGAAACCAGAACTTTGGAGCAGACGCCAGCCATGTGCCTTCTCAGCTAACAGAGGTTTTCCGGACACCACTGGCCATCCTCCAGTGAAGGTACCCGATTGCTGATGTGTTACCTTGGACACTTTATGGCCTTAAGACAGTAACTGTGTAACCAAATAAACCCCCTTTTACAAAAGCCAATCCATTCCTGGTATTTTGTGCTCCAGCAGCATTAGCAAACTAGAACAGAGTGACTGTTAAATTTTACTAATTTGTATCAACAATTAGGTGGAATTATTTGGCCTGAGGTCAAGGGTGATGGAAAGGTGATGACCTTGAATGAAGCTTTAGTGATTCCATAACTCTTGCAATGGGTCAGTGAAGGCTGGGATGTTGACTGATACAAGGTGGTATCATTGTTGCCTTTCTCCTCATCTTTCCTTCTTCCCTCCTTTTATTTGTCTATTTCTCACATATTCATTGAGCATCCGCCACGTGCTGGGCCCTATGCCACGTGCTGGGGTTCAGGGGTGAGCAGAATACAGCACTGATCCTCAAGTGACTCACAGCTTCTGGATCTGTAAGGCCACATCCTGTATGTTAAAAAGACGGCCTCACCTGTAGGGAGATGTCATTTAATGGGTCAGTCTGCTGGAGAATTGCTGTTCGTTTAGTAAAGAAACCGGAGCTAAAAGCAGAGCTTATAAGTAAGATTGGAAAGGAGCTATAAGGCCGTGGAGTAAACCAACCACTGTAGCACCAGAAACCTCCACCATTTCTCTTCTTCAGGTTGTTGTTATGCTTCTTGTATCCTATTTATTAATATCTTTATAACCCTCCTTTCTAATGTAAAATTTCAATCTTTTTGAAAGTCTTGGCTGGTCTGCATTACCTTTGGTTCATGTTTGGGCAAGAACATTATGGGTTAAGTGGTATCTGTCTTGGGGCCAGCAAGAGGGCTGCAGTGAGAAGGAAGAGAAAGGTCAAGTTCAGAGGACCCAAGTTGTGGTCCTTGTTCCAGCTCCTCCTTCTTAGAAAAGAAGGAAGTTTTACATGCAGAGCTCACCCTGGAAATCAAGGTTTTATTTTATTAATGGAAATGCTTTCCCTCACAGCCAGGCATCCAGCAAGCTAGGGGATATATCAATATTGCCGAGAGCATGCAAGACTGACCCCTGGGTTCCCAGGTACAGAGGAGAGAACTGTGGTGAACTATGTGGGAGGGAAGGATGAGAGGTCAGAGAACAGGAGAAGAGGCAAGATGCAAATCAAGAGACAGAAACTGTAGGCAGTTAAAGAAAGGAGAGAGGTGGGAGTGGGGACCGAGAAGTAGCCAAGGGGAATTAAAGAGGAGGGGACTGTGCCAAGAAAAAGGATGCTTATAATGATTGCTGATGTTCTTAATTACAACCACAAGGCACTGAAGATCCTGCCTCATTAAAGGACGATTAAATTATCTCCACCTTGTTAAACTGATGGAGGCAGGACAGTGGGCCACTGGCTTCTAGAATCCTCTTCAGCAACAGGGACTGATACATTAAAGGGCTGAGGATCTTGAAGGCTCACATACAAGGAGGGAAAATCTTATTACCCAGTGGATCCCATTCCCTGTGCATTTCAGTCTGCTACAGGGCACAGCTGGGCATTATCCATGATGGTTCAGCAAGGAGAAACCCATGACCAAGACGGCTGGAAGTTTGTTCCTAATTCTCTTTCTGATTTGAGTGAATATTAAGATATGCTGGTAATTCTTGACACTGTTCAAGGAGACAGTGGGATGTAAACAGTGAGAAGAAGTGAACCGTGTCATTCCTACAAATACATTTATCTACCTGGGCTGTAAATATGACATGTTTCAATGCCTCTAACCAAATCCACAAAGAAATTGGGATAATGGATAACTGGGGTTTAAAAAGCTAGTTATCTACTACACTTCTAATGTTCTTTTCACTTTATCAAATGATACTTTCTAATAAAATCAATAAATAATTATGGGGCTAGGTGCTAGGGTGATACAGGAAAAATGAACCATGGTCCCTAACCTTGAGATGTTTCAACTTAACAGTTATACAAGAATCTTTCTCTTTAAACCAATGTCATCATGATTTAAATGCAGGAACAGGACTTAATAAATCTTATTGTGAATCATACTCAGAAAGAGAATAATATTTCTGGAAAACAAATGTTAAAGGATGATAAATTCCTCTTTTCCTATCTTCTCAGTTTCTGCATTTTAAAGGCTAAGAACAATGTTAAAGGGACCGAGGACCCTCACATCCTAATGACAGGAAGTGGCAAGGGCATGCAGGAAGGTTTTGGGGTGCTGTGAACCCTGCTTGAGATCAGAGCTTTGGATTGGAGAACACAAATGTAGTTTCCTCCTCCATGAGGGAGGGGTGTCCAAAACAGGGGGTCAGCCTTAGTCTCTTGCTGACTTTAAATTAGAGCCAGCCAGAACATGGTTACTTTTACTTTGCTTCCTCCAAATTCCTTCAGTTTCTGTAACTATGTGCAGTGTTGGCACTAAAAGTCCCCCCTTCCCCCACCTCACATCTGGTTATTGTAGTTCAAGCTCTCTCTTCCCCTACATATCTTCACCTCTCACTTACACGTAAACCCCTTCTATTTGGTTTGTGGTCACTTCATTACACTAAAAAGACCTCACTCAAAGTAATCAATGTCTTCTTTGTTGTTTTTCTCCCCACTATAAAAGTAATAATTTTAATCTTTTTTTTTTTTCTGGTTACAAAGTAATATATGTTCCTTGTAGGAAATTCAGAAAAAGCAAATATGCAAAATAGAAATAATTGCAATCCCATTAACTAGAGATTAGCACTGTTAACACTTTAGTGACTAGTCCATGACTTTGTCAGTTAAATGTTCTTTTTTTTAAAAATCTTGTCCTGATTTCCACTGGTGTATTACTTTCAGTTTGTGTTTTAAGTGAGACCATCAGCTCAAATGCCACATTATCAGTGATGCCTGCCTGACCCGAGACCACTAACCCATTTAATACACTAACTCCTCCTTCCTGTCCCCACCTCCCACCCCCTCAATGCCTCTTACTCGGCTTTATTTTCCTCTAAGGCATGTGTCATCCTCTAATACCCATACATTTACTTGTTTATGTATTCCTATATAGCTCCCCCAAGGAGCATATAAGCTCCATGCCTACAGGGATTTTGTCTGCTTTGTTTGCTGCTATATCCCTACTGCCCAAGGCTAAGGAATGCTGAAGGAGCAAGTCCTAATTATCTCAAGAAGAGTAAAGGCTTCTCTTTTCCAACAGTAAAGGACTGTCAGAAGCAAGAACTAGCCCTCCAAACAATGACTTTCACAGATTTGCTCCTTGGCACTTCTACCCCAGAGGGAAAGAAGAGGGGAAGTAGAGGAAAGAGATCATGACTCTTGGCCACCAGTGCTGCAGATTTTCTGGTTGATAACTGTGCAAGTGGCTTGTCCATCTGAGCCTGAGTTTCTCATTTATATAAATGAAAGGGCTGGATATATATGATACCCAAGGGCTCTTTCATCTCTTTGTTTCACATTATGAGGACAACATGGAGAAAATAACTAAGTTCCTGGGGCTTTACAAAGACAAAGAAAAAAGGGTATACGACTAACTACTGTTAACACTGGTCCTCATCCAATCTACCTCCTTCAAATGGCACATCATTTAGATTATGTCATTAATTTTAGCTATTGGCCAATCAACCTGCGAATCTCAAATAGCATCAAAATCAAGCATGGAGTGCACCCAAGATAGCATGACAAAATCAGCAGGACTAATAAACAAAATGGATAGCGGGAGACAGAGAAGGACTGAGAAAATCCATCAATGAGATTAAATGCAGCTTCAGGGAGACAGAAAAAGCTCCACAATAGAGGAAAGTTAATTTTCACGCAATTCACCCACATCTTATTTAAATACTCCTTAAGCAACTGTTCAACTCCTCCAATCCAATGGAGATTATGCAAGCTGGTGCCAATGTAGCTTAGTTATTTACTCTTAGCATTTCCTCCTCCATCCTTCCGATGACAAAAGTGAAACTAAGATGGGTTTCTCCAGCTCCCACTCCCCAAACTTGCTCGAGGACTGAGGATTCTTCAGAAAGCTGCTGCTGAAACTTCTGCAACCTATTAAGGAGAGTATATCCAGATTCCCATCGTATCTGTTTACTGGGTTATATAACTGCTCTTATTGTAATTATGTGACTTTTATCAAAAAGCTAAATCTGAAATATTCCTTTTTACATTGCTCCGGGTGAGCAGCTGCAGCCTGAGTTTCTTCTCTAGTCCTTCAGTCTGCTGTAAATTTGCAGGAGCAAACACCTTTTCTGGGGGGTGGGAGGGTACTTTAGAGCAACGGTAAATTTATGCTAAAAATTATTCATTCATGCACCTGCTCATCCGTCTGACAGATAATTATTAAGTGTCTACTATCAACAAGACATTGATCCAGGCAATGGAGGCAAAGAATTTTTGAATAGGCAGGAGTCTCTGTCTTCAAGGGAACCTCAATCAAACTGGGGAGGAAAGAGGCAACTCACTACAATACAGAGAAATGAGGACCAGGGCTAAAGCAAGTATAAAGTGAATAGGGGAAGCTCAAAGAATAAGAGATTAGTTCATTCAGGGTAGGGGAAGAACAGAAACTGGGGGAGGTTTCACAGAGGTGTGACATTTGAGTTGAGCTTTGAATAGTGAACAGGATTTTCTTAAGCAGAGAAGGGGAAAGAGACTGAAGAGGCTTTATGAAACTTGAAAGGCTAACATTGCTGTTCTAAAATATGTCAACCCAAAGTAAAATGCATATAGCCTCCCAGTTTCTCTTCTTCCCCAGGTGAAAACCATAATAAATGGACTTAGATAACATAGACTCCGAGACTCACTTGTTCTTTCCCAGTGGCCTTGTTTTAGGACTGAGGGCCCATATTTTTCTCCCCCTGTCATAGGCCAGGTGTGCTGAGGATGTCACTTGTCAGGGACAGGGTGGAAGAGTTGGCAAGCAACTCCCCACATGAACAGCTCTCAGAAAACCACACTCTGCGAGAGACTGAGGCTCAGTTTGACTCTGAACTTGAAAACTGCTTTGGAGAGGGAAACCAAAATGAAGAAGGGGAGAAAGACAGGAAGAGAAAGAGGAAGGGAGGAGGGCAGTTGACAAAGGTAAATTACAGAGCTTAGAGACTCGGGTCTATAAGTACAATGTGATATAATGAGTTACATCCCAAAGGTAACTCTTTCTATGGACTTGCAACTCAGGAGTAAGAAGATTTATCGTCTGCATTTCCTGATTGTCTATGCGAACTGCAGTGCAAGGACAATATCAACATTGTCAACATTATTATTAATAATAATTATTAACAAAACTGATTATTAACAAAAACTACTTACAAATGGGATCATAATAGGTCTGTTGCTTGGATGGGTAACCACTCAATACAACAACGAGCCACACTGTGAAGACTTTGAATCGGGAGTTACAAATCTGCATTTGTTCCTCGTCACTAGCCTGCTGGATTCTCTGGTTCGCACTCCATGTTGGGGAAGGAGATCATCAGTTCCTTGTGTTCTGTTTACATTGGTCTGATGAGTTTTTCTGCAGCAGCCTCAAGTCCTTTTCTCTACCATGTTCTCTCCCGTCCCCTCCCCAATACGCACCCCTCTCTCTGGCTGATTTTCTGGCTTGTGAGTTACTCAAGTCAGGACCTTTGGAGAATGCCTTGGTTTGAAAGGTCTTTGCTTCCACCTCTGCCAAGCTGGGTAATCAGAGAAAGAGCCTATCCACCTCGCAGGGTCAGAATACATATCAAATAAGGGAATTTTAAGAACAGACTGCAAAGGATGCAGTGTTTGTGCTGATGATGTTAAGAGATGACTTCATTTAGGGGAATAAAACACACTGAAATCTAGAAAGTAAGTTTGCTTCTTGGCCCAAGGTTCCAGAAAGCACAGACTGACTTGGCTAAGGTGGGTAAGGAATATCTGTTTGCTACTCAATGGCTGCAAAACCACCTCAGGCACTTGATTTAAGACTTTCAGTTTTCATATCTGCCAAATGGAGATAAATCATGTCTCTCCCCTTAGGGAGAGGATTAAATAAATGCTACCATTATTGAGCATTTACTACGAGCCACGCAGTGTGTGAAGCCTTTTTACAAAGAGAATCTTATTTCATCTAGTCATGCTCATGTTAGTCTCAGAGCAAGGATTTTGCCATTTCTCCTTCCTAGGACAAGGATTTTCTGAGAGCACTGGGATAGGCCTGGCTTCAAACACCTCATAGAGGTACATAAAGGACTTGGTAACATATCAGACAGACATGACCCATGTTTAAGTTTGCTAAAGCTGCCAAAATGCAATATACCAGAAATGTATTGGTTTTTACAATGGGGGTTTATTAGCTCACAAATTTACAGTTGTAAGGTTATGAAAATGTCCCAATTAAGGCATCAATCGGACGATACCTTTTCTGAAGAAAGGCCGATGGCATCTGGGGTTCCTCTGTCACATGGGAAGGTACATGGCCAGAGTCTGCTGGTCCCTTCCCAGGTTTAGCTTCTGGTTTCCATGGCTCTCTCCAAAATGTCTCTGGGCTTCTGTCTTAGCTTCTCTTGTGGGTTCTTCCTGCTTCTCCAGAGGCAAACTCTAGATTTCTTTTCTTAGATTCTCAGGGCACTCTCTGCCTTTTATCTTCTCATACAGGACTCCAGCAAGGGAATTAAGACTCACCTGAATGGGCGGGGTCACATCTCCATGGAAACAACCTAATCAAAAGGTCCCACCCACAACAAGTATGCCCCCACAAGATTGGATTAAAAGAACATAGTCTTTTCTGGGTTACATAACAGATCCAAACCAGCACAACCCAAATGTCTCAAACTGCTCTGTCCAATAAAGCAGCCCACTAGCAGCATGTGGCTATTTAAATTTAAATTAATAAAAATTAAGTTAATTTGAAAATTCTGTCCCTCAGTTTCACTAGCCACATTTCAAGTGCTCGATGGCCACATGTGGCTAGTGGGTAGCATATCCAACATTGGATATATACAATATTCCCAGTAGTGCAGAAAGTTCTACTGGACAGAGCTGGGGGATGGAAAAATAAGGTCAGGGAGAACTAAGAGGAACAGTCAACATGAGGGCATGAGGGCCAATTCTACGGAGGCTCCTGAACTCTGACATGCTTTCAATAACTTTTCAGGACCAATAGGATGAGGTTGCTCTCATTCTTGGGCTGTCCTGACAAAGTGCTTTTGGGGGAATTTGGACAGTTTTATAGGGTAGCTCTAGTAGCTATGGTTCAGCACTACACAAAGGTAATAAATTTTCAAATCTTTTACTAATTAGTAAAGATAAAATAAGAAACCTAAAGAAGTCATACAGAATCCACTTCTAGGAGCCAAATGGCTCCCTTACCATTTGTCCTGACAATGTTAATTCTGATAACCCAGTGCTTAAGGAGCAATTTCCCTCCAGTAAATCATGCACTAATCATCATGACCTTGGGAGATGCTCTGTGATATTCTGGGATGCAAGGAGTCATCAGTCTAGGTATAACCTGCCTGCCTACTCCTGCTTTCACCAGCTGCCAACCTCCCCTCAGCACACCAAGTGCTCCTTTTGAGATACTAATGTGATCACATCACATCACAGAACTTCAAAAACCTCACAAGGCACTACATTCCCTAGAGTCCCTCTCAAAAGTTGTCGCCACACGCAGCTTACGCCGTAGTAGGAGGAGACAGATAACAAATAAGTATATAAGACATATGGGATACCAAATGGTGATAAGTGCTACAGAGACCAAAAACAGGGTGGGTGGGGGGTTTCCTTATATTTAGATACATATAGTAATTATTTTCTTAAATTCTTAAAAATATTGTTTCCTCATTCACTCACTGATTCAATAATTTTTGTATTGAATACTTACCATCTGTCCCACGGGCACTGTTTTAGGAACTGGAAATAGAGCAATTAACAAAAGAGACAAAAGCCCGGTCTTCATGGAGCTTACATTTTAACGGCAGAGAGGGACAATGAAGAAACAAGAAACTCTAGTAACTAGGATGAAGCAAGTGCTAAGGATGGGGCAGGGGTGGGTGGCCTTCCTGCTTCATGCTGAAGGTTACTGCCCCTGGACATGCTGCAACATCACATGAGTATCTTATTCTTTGCTGGAAAAGACATTCCCTGCCATGTACACGTGGCAACCTCCTTGTTTTCCTTCCAGATCTGATTGCAGTGGTACTTTCTTTCTGGAGCTCTGGCTGACCTCCCCAAGTGTAATTACTTGCTCCCGCGCTGGGTCCTCCCCATACATGGTAAAAACCTTGATTTACCTAGTAATTCTGTGATGTTATATTTATGTATTTAGGTATCTGTTATTCCTAGTAGGTCCAGATTCTTCAAGGATGGGGATTGTGTCTTATTCCTCTTCAGTTATTCATTTGACAAACTTTCATGGACTAGCAACTACATACCAGGTATATAAAGAAACTTGCCCAACATAAAAGAGGAACCCCTACCATTTTGTCCATATTTGAAAAAGATAATCTGTTTTTATTTCTATATCACATCTTCATGCTCCTCACTCATCTACAACAAAGGACTGATGTGCCATTTAAATGAAATAAAACATGGAAAGCGTTTAGTGCCAAGAACATGAAAACTACTCAGTAAACATTAGTTGCTATAATTATTATTACTAGTCTCAATCAATTCTTGTATGTCTACTATATTACATCCCTCATTATGCAGTGCATTATTTTAATGCTTTTGATTTTAGTCTCAATCAATTCTTGTATGTCTACTATATTACATCCCTCATTATGCAGTGCATCATTTTAATGCTTTTGATTTTAGTCTCTGACTAGAATAAGACGGAACCTGAGCATGACATCTCTAGGAAACCCGACAGTAGACGCTCTGGTACCTGGGGCTTGGGGATGGCGTATCTGCTCATTAAAACGAGGGCTGGGATTTGAAGGCATTGTGCTGAGTTAGAGGTGGTTACTGACCCTCTACGTCAACTCCAACACTCTTGATACTCCAGTGTGGTGGAGATGCTCTTTGTCTTTGAAGCCTGCAGCACTGACACTTCAGTGGCTCTTTGTCTCTGACCCTGAGAAGCAAAGCTCTACCTAGTGAGTCTCCCCTGCTCTCTCTTTTCCACCAGAAGAATATGCTGCTCACCTCTCCATACCACTGATGCCAATTCCCTGGGAACTCTTCCCATATTTCTCTTTTCATGTCTTTTATGTTGCCTATAGAATCTATAGATTCTGAGAAAGTGGGAAGAACCTCAGCCTCTCAGCCAGGCAAAAGTGGGCCTGAAATCCAAGCGACCATTTACATGGCTCTGAGATCATCTTGGAGAGATAAATTTCCGGACCCCAGCATCTTTTCTTGTAAAACACATACAACAAATCCATCCATCTGTCCGTCCATCCATCTGTCCGTCCGTCCATCCATCCATCCATCCTCATTATTTGTGGAGTCTATACTTGTGAATTCACCTACTCTCTAGAATTTATTTGTAACCCCATATCAATCCTCATGCCATGTTCTCAGTCATTTGTGGACATGCACAGAACAGCAAAAAAACTGAGCCCGTTGACATGCACATTCCCAGCTGAGAACAAAAAGGTGACGCTCTGCCGGCTGTTTCAGCTCTCATACTGCAAACAAGTATGATTTTCAGAGTATATTTAGAGTCATACTTTTCAAATATTTGTGCTTTTTGTGGGTGATTTTGCTGTTTAAAATGGCCCCCAAATGGAGTACTGCAGTGCTGTCCAGTGTCCTAGGTAGAAGGTGGCTGTGATGTGCCTTATGGAAAAAATGTGTGTTAGATAAATGTCATTTAAGGCATGAGTTATAGCACTGCTGCTCCTGAGTTCAATGTCAATGAATTAACATTCTATATTAAATAAGGTGTCTTTAAACAGAAACACACGTGATAGAAGGTCATGTATTGATCAAATGACAAAAATGTTGTGACCAGAGGCCCACATGAACCTGACCCTGCATTTCCTTTAGGAGTTAAGGTTTAGTATTTGCTAATTCAGTGTTTGGGGTGACTTGAAAGAATATAACTACTATGCATAAAGAGAATATACTATACATAACACACACACATATATCTTAAAATGCATATCCTAGTACACATCTTAATACAATAGTTCTGGCACACAGCACAAGAAATTGTGGTGTTGTTGTTCTTTGCCTACTTGCAGGTTTAGTAATATTCCAGAAGCTTGAGGGTACTAGAATGCTGTTATCTGAATAGCTGGCAGTCTAGTATGTGTAAAATGCAGCTCAAGAGTTATTAATTAGGAATGGGCAGGAAGCTATGTTTTTATATATAGCTATAGGCAGACAGGAAGAGGCTGAGGTCATTACACCTGCATCCATGGAAGACCAGACAGAACCTCTGATAAAGGTAGTTAAGAAGATTAATGCATATTCTTAACTGAGCTATCCCAGGCAGCCAGGACTCAATAATTTAAAAGACAATGCTGAACGCTCACTTCAAGGTGAGAGAAAATTCTGAAGATGAAAGAATCTTCTCAAAACTTCCTTTTAATTAAAGTGTTCATTGGCTGCTTTTTCCCTGACTCCTAGTTCTTTGCTATGAAAGGAAAATCACAAGGGATTTTGCTTAGACAGTAAGCCACTTAATCTGAACTTGGAACTCAGTCATGAGTTTTATAGCCCCGTTTGTGTTCAGCACTGGGTAGGTGTACAAAAAGCTTCTGAATATTATAAATTCATCAGTCTTGTTGGCTAGTGCTGCATTGCTGAAAGAAACAAAACTCTGAAGCAGAAAAGAAGATGAATTCAAGAGGTGGCTGAATTACTAGGAAATGCAGACAAGGTCAGGGGCAAAAGAAAACCACTCCTGAGCTGGTGGTTTTGTACAATTTCTAAGTAGGTTGGCCCCTGATGGGGGCTGTATGGCTCAATACATGATAAAGGAGTTTCAAAGAATATTTGAAAACTAGAAAGATGCAAAAGTGTCACTGGCAGGGCTCTGCAGAGTGGGTGCCAGGAAAATGCTGAGTTACTAAATGGTTCACGACAGAAAAGTCAAGAAGCAGGTGGATGAATGGGTAGCAGCAAGACTGATGGGGACTGGGTGGCCACTGGTAGGTGACAGATGAGCTAATGCATCACTAAGGGAGAGGCGTGACAAAGGTGTGGAATTACTCCAAGATACAAGATGAAGCCTCTTTAGCCGCGAGGCACAGAGTCAGGAGCTGGTGCTGCAGATTCCAAGGCACAGGAAACAGGGCAGGCCCACTTTAATTCCCTATTGCTAAATGAAGCTGGGAAGGTGGGAAATAATGTTGGGTATAAATCACCTGCAAGACAATGTGATCTTTACATTTGTAATCTCTTTTGATTCTTCCCCAAACCCCTGTAAAATGGAAATTGATAACTGTTTTATAGCAGAGGACACTGACCCTTGAGGTAGTGTACTCTGGGGTTACATAGCAGGCTGGAAGCAGAGCGGGGACTTATTCCTGGTTTGTCTGAAGGCACAGGTCGTGAGCAACCAGAGCTCCTCAGGTTCTTTCACTAACAAAATTCCTAAGAGCCTCCGACAATGAATATATAGCTCAAATCAGCCTGCCAGTAGCAAGTGATTTCTTTGAAGTCTCAATTTTTATTTTAATCATTTGTGCATGTTTCATATTTAGCCCATAATAACTTCTTTTTATTTTTAACCCTAAATGTGTTCTAAGTTACTCATTACATGGAAAGATGTGCCATCCTTGTCTTGGGGGTTTTGAGCAGTCCCTGACATACTGACGTGCATCCTGGCATGGGGGGGGGGGATGGGAGAAATGGGGGTTCTACACCATATCTTTAAAAGCAGTGTATATCAGCATTCTGCCTCCTGTCTTACATACCACTTTCACGGCAAAATAAGCAATATCAGAGTACTCCATTGTGCTAAATGTGTTAAAATTGTGTTAAATGGGTGGATAAGTGAGGAGAATATTATTGCAATGGCAAATAACTTGGTCTATTCTCTCAAACTGAAAAACAACCTACCTATGCTACCTTCCCACTAAAAAATCTCCAAGACCAAATGGAGATTCCCATGGGCATGGAGCTTTGTTTACACGTCCACAGCTGTCTGTGTCATCTTGGAAGGACACATGCTTGATCTAATGGTGACTGCAGATAATTCTGAGTGCTGACCCAGTACCGGCCAATATGCTTCACGTGGACTGCCCCAACTAATCCCTCTCAATAACAGGGCAGAAATACCACCCCCATTTTGCAGATGAGGAAACTGAGGATGGAGAGGTTAAGTGTTGCCCAAAGTGACCCAGATAGGATGTTTTGGGGTTGGGATTCATGTCCATCTATTGGACTCCAGCACCCTCACTTTCAACAATAACCCCTGGCAGTCTAGCTCCTTGACCCACATAGTGCAAAGCTAATTAATATCAGTGTGCCCACTGTCCTGTCTTAAGAAGTTCTCCGAACCCATTTGCTTCTGATTCAGTAGCAGTCATGAGGCACTTTCTATATGCAATGTGCTCGGTGATCATTCAATTCCTGCAAAAAGGTTCTCATCCAAAAGATGCTACACTGAGCAGGGCAATGGTGACTTAGTTTAACACAAGGATGACTGCCCAATTGAGGTTTGCTTTTTAAATTCTTCAAGTTTGATCAATAGTCAATTAATAGACACTGGCAATGCTTACTTACAGCTGTAACGAGCTCTATGAAGAGAACGCAGTGTGCATCATGGTCAGATGATGAGCTCTGAAGCCAGATGGAGAGTTTTCCCCTTACAGATGGTAGACCCTGCGTGCTGAATCTAACTGCCATGTCTCAGTTCCCCCACCTATAACATGGGATGAGAACATCTGCATCTAGGTGCAGTTGTAAAGATTAACTGAGCTAAGCTCCCCTAGGTAACGCTATTTGATGGTTTGAGTGAATTAGTCAAGTAACTGAGCTGCTACTAAAATACACTACAGATTAATGTATGTAAAAGTGCTCAGCACATACCTAGCTCATAGTTAGTGCTCAGTGGATAGCAGATAAGGATGGTGATGATAATTGTATTAAAATGACATACTGTGCTGCCATATTTTTAATAGGTGAGATAGAACATCACTACCGTATACATTTTTATCTTTTAAATGGTTTCAAACTGCTTTCCCATCAATTATGCCAACTGATAGTCACAACTCCCCTAGTGGATAGGTAGCCCAATTAATAATATACCAATCTGCAGATGAGGAATGTGAAGTTTGAAGAGATTAAAGGACCCCCTTAAGAGCTGCTGGGTTACTTGGTATCACTGTCGCAGCCAAGATCAGAAATCTGCTTCTCCTATCCCTCTGCCACTGCTGCTTCCACGCGCCTGCAGGCTTTGCAAAACCACAGTGAAGAAAGAGAGTAGTTTTCCCCAGGATCACTCAGCAAACCCATAAGAGGGCAGGAACCTATCCTCAAGTCTCTCTGCTCTCACCCACTGTCTCTACGGAGATGGATGCTCATTAGGGTTGAGCGAGAGAGCCAAACTCCACCCAGGAACGCTATCCAAGCCCAAAATTTAGGAACTGTTCCTGATCTCCTCCCTCCACCCCATCTCTGCTGCCCGTTCATGAGAAAGTCCTATGTGGACTAGCCTCTGATCCCATCCCCTAACGCCTCACCTCTTCCCACTTGCCAGCTTCAGGGACACTGGCGTTCTTCCTCTTCAAACATCACAAATTCACCCCTGCCTTTGCCTTTGCTGTGCCCTCCACTTAGACTGTCTTCCTTGGCCTCTTCTCTTGGCTGAATCTTCTCCTCTGCATGACTTTCTACAGTAGCCTCCTGCACCAACCTCTACTGGTCCCTATTTTGTTGCCCTCCTTCTTATATCCTTCATGGCCCTTATCACTATTTGAATTATCCTGCTATTTATGGTCTGTCTCCTGAACTAGAAACTGAAGTACCCTGAGGGCAAGTCCCTTGGGATATCTTGTTCACCACTGTGCATCATTCTCATACTAGGTGGCATATGGTGCAAAAAGAAAAATTTCTATTCCCAGAGCATCTCCCTAGGAGAGATCAAACCTGAAGTTTGTGCTTCATACCACTGGTTTTAAACACTGGAAGCTCTGACTGTTCCTAAAGCAACACTCTTTCCTCTTTCCTAATCAATGAACTATGCAACTTGTTTTCAACAACTTGGTACAAACCTATAAACTCATTCTGTTCTATGCAGAATACAGTTTTCAAACCCTATTTCCTACCCACCTCACCCTTCCACACTTAAAAACTACTTTTTTCTCTGCGATTTACTTGGAAAATTTTTTCATTGGTCATGTTCCCTTGCCCAGCAAGGAAATAAGAAACAGTGACTTCAACTTTTTTTTTTTTTTTGCTTTTGTTTATGTTTTGGTTTTGCATGTACATGAGTGTATGTATTTATTTAGCTTTGTTTTCTTTTCTGCTCTTGTCAATGAAACAGGGCTCCTTCTGGAAGTATTTGGAGATGATTAGAGTATATGTAGTGACCCAAATCCCAGACTCAGGAGCAGGATTGCTAAATTCAGATCCTAGTTCTGCTATTTTTTTAGGCAAATTAAGTAACCAATCTACGTCTTGGTTTCCTCACTATAAAATAACGACAATAATAACAACGCGTGTTGCATGGTGACTGGCCTAGCGTAAGAGCTGTATAAGTGTCAACTATCATCGTTACTCTGCACCCTGTCTGAAAAAGAGCCTTGTATTCAACAGTCAGATGATTCATATAGAAACATAGACAGAAGCCTAGGGGTGTATTCTCTCAATTTTTCAATGTGAGAGAGCATACAAAGCATCCAGTTCCTGTTCAATAACGGAGAGTAGCTCTTCTTCTAGAGCAAGGTGTGACTATCAATGCAATATATTATTAACCTCTTCAATCTATTTACTAATGCTTTGCAAAAAAACTCAAGTCAATATAAATATTAGTATCTTAGTATCTTAGAAGCACTTTCATATACTTGATCTCAGTTATTGCACACTGTCCAAAGCAAGGCTTATGGGGTGATCATTTTTTAGATAGGAAAACCTGGGGTCAGAAGTGTAATTGCAGCTTGCCCGTGGCCCAAGAAGCGAGGGGTCAAATTTAACTTGTTTTCTGATTGTATTTCCTTAAACTCCAATAAGGATAACAGTCTTCCAAGTAGATTGTTCTCTTAAGATGTCGCTAGAATGCCTTGGAATGATTTGGTAGGCAGAAGCAAGCTGTGATTAGGACTATTCTCTCCTTCAGTCACTCAGGAGGCTGGATATGTGTATCAGTGATACCACCATTGCCAACATTACTGTTGCAGCAAGTGTCTCGGAACTGCTCTCAGATCCTAAAACATATTCTTCTGAATAACTAAGGGTTGGCTTATCTTTATCTTTGATTTAATTTTCAGAAAAAGCAAGAATCCTATACATCTCAATTCTTGTGCTTAAGATGGATGCACCAGTAGGGTGACAGGATTTGTTTTTTCTGAACAGTCAAACCAAGTATAAGCAGAGCTTTGTATGTCTTTAACAGCAGCTCTGCTCATGCCTTTGGGGTGATGAACACCTAGAGTAGCTGCACTGATATGGCAATTTGCCTGCTGTCTTCTCCGGATTGGGCTGGTGGTCCCAGCAGAGTAGTGGTGGCCTCCTCCTAGATCCTTTTCTCTACTTCTGTTCTGTGGCAGCCACGAGGTTTAGGTGGGATTGCCTTACTCCCCTCCTCCATCTGGTTTACGGCAATCAGCATGATCCACCTCCTTGGCCATAATGGTTTGTTCTGGGGTGGCCATGTGACTGAAGACAGGGCAATGAGGATAAATCTCTGGAATCCCCCTCCTCTCTATTAGGTGAATGAGGCAGCAGGCAGACCCAGGTATGCACGGAAGGCACCTGCTACCAAAAGGGGGGTCAGCCTGGGGACAGAGACGACAGAGTCCTGGAGAAATGAGCCACAGCCTGCCTGACATGCACGCTACCTCTGCCTTCTTGGTTACATAAAGCAATCCATTCCTTTGTTACTTAAAGTAGTTTGGAATGGATTTTCTCTATTTACAGCATGAGGAATTCTAAACTACCCTCTCGGTTCCCACAGCACCTGACATATGTTATGACAGATAATAGACATGCAATCATACAATACATCATTTTATATATAATAAATATTATATACTGGTATATACACTAAAGAATATATAATGCATCTATGTAAAATAATGTCTGCTTATTTGTTTCTCTCACTTCTAGACATAAGCTTCTCCAAGTAGAAAGTGGGCCTAATTCACCTTTGAATCCCTGGTGCTTAGCACGTGGCCTCGCCAACAGTCAGGTGCTGAGTGGGAGACGCTTCTCTCAAAAGACAATTAAATTTAAGCTTTGGAACATCTTTAGGCAGCAAATAGTTTCAACCTTCTGAAACCACTAACCCTACCTGTCCACTCAGAGGCACAAACACCCTTTGAGGACCACGAGGTTAACAATTAAAGCAAGGGAAAAACTTTATGAGAGTGTGAAATAGGAGACAATTTGGATATAAAAATTCTAGTGTGTAAAGAAAAACAGATGTCATAACTTCCTGACACACCAGGTGGTTAAGTGCATGGGCCTGTCACTCTGCCCACTGGGTAACTCTGGGCAAGCTACTTCACCTCTGTAAGTTGTCCTCATCTATAAAACGGGACAATAAAAGGACTCTTCTCACATGATTGTTGGGAGGTGCTATGGGTTGAACTGCATTTCCCAAAAAGACATATTCAAGTCCTAACCCTGCTCCCATGTATGTGGCCTTATTTAGAAATAGGGTAGTTTAGATGGAATCAGTTAAGATGTGATCATACTGGAGTAGGGTGAGCCCTTAATGCAATATGACTGTTGTCCTTATAGGAAGAGACAGACAGAGAGATGATGGCCACATGAGGATGGGGGCAGATACTGAAGTGCTGCAGTTGCAAGCTGAGGCACTCCAAGGATTCCTGGAAAACCACTGGCAGCTGGGAGGACATAAGGAAGGATTCTCTCCTACGGGTTTCAGAGGGAGCATGGCACTGCCGACACCTTGGCAGCAAACTTCTAGCCTTGAGCACTGTGTTTTAAGCCACTCAGGTTATGGTACTTTCTGGCGGCAGTCCTAGGAAACCAGGACAGGAGGATGACGTAAGGCAATACACATGAAGATGTTAGTCTAATGACGGGCATTATCAATAAATGGTATGCAGTATTACTATGTTGTTACTACCACTATTACTTTAGCACTTGCTAACAAAGAGTCGATCAAAGCAAATGGCCTAATGGGAATTCACAGCTAAACTAAAGGAAGAAGTTGCCGTCCCTAGAAGGAATGGAAGAGGAACGTCTGCTCTCAGCAAAGGCATGAGCCCAGTGGAGGGGAGTAAACCACCATTACTGGACCAGTGAAAAGATAAGAGGCTTCTGGGGGAGCCTAGTCCAGGACCCTCCACTGGGAGACCAGGACTGCAAAGAGGAATCCAGAGAGTGGGGAGGAGGCAGGGGTGCTGTGACACTTCAAAAAAGCTCCAGGGCTGTATCTGAGAGGCACAGGACTGAAAACGATAAAGAGCCGGACTCGGAAGGCAAATGGATTAGAGCTGCTCTCCAAATCAGGGACTGAGCTAATGAGGCTTCTCTTGTCACCATCTGTAAAAGTTTATTACTTCTACTTCAAAAGCAGAGAGCAGCAGAGAGGTAGAGGAGAGGTGCTGCCCCTCACAGAAAAAGGAGAAGGAAACTGAAGATGCGGACCTGGGGAGAGCATGGGGGGTGGGGGTGGGGGTGGCCCCTGTGTCTTTGCTGGAAAAAGAGCCAAACCACAGGGGGCATTAATCTGGATGCATGCACCTGTGATCAGTAGCTGCTAGTGGGCGCAGGGAGGGAGGAGGACGGATAAAAGGGAGGATTAATTAACTTTATTATAGAGTAGGAGGTGGGCTGGCTTCCCTGAAATTGCCTGCTGGCAGCCCTCAATTCTGATCTCACCCGCTCTGGGTTTCTTTCCTGGAATTGGTAGCAAGGGCTCCAAGTCTTTCTCAGTCTCAACCTGCTGAACATCCACTGTGCTGGTGGTAGCGACTGGGAGCAGGGGGTCCCGACTGGGGGCAGGTGGCTTCTAAGATGGCTCTTCCTCACCTGGGCCTGATGTGATCGATATGCTCCTCCAGCTCAGAGCAAGTGACTTTCAATAGTTTGTCTGTAATATTAGGAAACACATCTGACTGATATTTACTGAACTTATACCACTGTGCACCAGGCACTGGGAATACAGTGGAGAACAGCAGCCCAGGCTCTGCCCTCCTGGAGCTGACAGTCCAGTGGAGGAGATGGATGTTAATCAGAGAATCATACAAATAAATGTAAAATTAGAGATGCACTAAGTGCTATGAAGGGAGCACATGGGATACTCGTGGAGGAACAAATCAGCAGGAACCGATCTGGACAGGTGGGGCTTTTCTGAGAAGTGATGATTGAGATGAGATTGGAAGAACTGTACCAAAATAAACCAAACAACGGTGGGGACGTAGGGACACAGACAGGAAAGTCCCAGGATGAGGCAAGGGCATGTGTAAGACCCTGAGAGGGAGTTAGGAGGATCCACTCCAGAAACACAAGGACACCAGTGTTCGTAGAGTGTCTCAGAGAGGGAGTGTGTAGAGAGGAGCTGAAGAGTTAAGGAGATATGTGGAACTTCTTTCTCAGTCCCCTAGATTGTAAGCTTTGTGCAGGGATGGGCATTTGTCTGATTTGTTCATTGCTTACCTCTGAGACTCCCACCATGTGCTGTTATAATGCATAGTAGGAGTTCAAGTACAAGTGCTGAGTGAATGAGAGTACCAATATGTTTTAGGTGCTGTGCCAGGCTTTTACACACAGTATCTCATCCACTCACTTTGCTGATGGAGAAGGAATAGGCTGACAAGTCCAAAGCTAAAAAGGTGGTGAGTTCCAGAGGTGAGAGCCCAATCAGGTATGCTTTTGAAACTTGAAAGCCAAACTACTTTGTACAGTGGAGTCAGAAGTCACCAGATGAGTTGTACTAGAATAACGAGGGTGGGGAGGGTATCCCCAGAAGTCCCAAGATGTGATTCCTGCACTCAAAGCACAATCCAGATTAGTGATGTCAAAATGGTACAGCCACTTTGGAGAACAGTTTGGCAGTTCCTCCAAATGCTGAACATACAGTCACATGTGGCCCAGGAATTCCACTCCTAGGTATATACACAAGAGAAATGAAAACAAATAGTCACGCAAAAACTTGTACATGAATGTGCATAGCAGCATCATTCATAATAGCCAGAAGGAGGGAACAAATTAAAGGCCCATCAACCGATGAAGGGAAAAACAAAATGTAGCCATACAATGGAATATTATTCAGCCATAAAGAGGAATGAGGTACTGACTGTTACATACTCCAAGGATGAACCTTGAAAGCATTATGCTATGTGAAATGAGCCAGTCACAAAAGGCCACATATTGTACGATTCCATTTATATGAAATGTTCAGAATAGATAAATCTATAGAGACAGAAAGTAGATTAGCAGTTGCCTAGGGCTGGGAAGGGGGAGAGGAGAATGGGGATTGAGTGCTAATGAGTGTGAGGTTTCTTTCTGGAGTGTTGAAAAAGCTCTAAAATTAGATTGTGGTGATGGTCACGCAACTTTGTGAATATTAAAGATCACTGTTACGGTTTGCTAATGCTGCCAGAATGCGAAATACCAGAAACAGATTAGCTTTTATAAAAGGGGGTTTATTTGGTTACACAGTTACAGTCTTAAGGTCATAAAGTGTCCAAGATAAGGCATCAACAATTGGGTACCTTCACTGAAGGATGGCCGATGGCATCCGGAAAACCTCTGTTAGCTGGGAAGTCACGTGGCTGGTGTCTGTTTGCTCCCAGGTTGCGTTTCAAAATGGCATTCTCTAAAATGTTGCTCTTGGGGCATTTTGTCCCCTCTTAGCTGCAGCTGCTCTGTTATATGGCTCCAGTGATTTAATTACGATCCACCCTGAGTAGGTAGGGTAACACCTCCATGGAAACTATCCAAAGGTCCTGCCGACAGTTGATTGCGTCATATCTCTATGGAAACACTCAACAGGTTCCAACCTAATCAACACTAATACGTCTGTTCCCACAAAACTGCATCAAAGATAATGGTGTTTTAGGGACATAATACACCCAAACTAGCACAATCACTGAACTCTACACTGTAAATGGGTAAATTTTATGGTATGTGAAATATATCTCAACAACAACAAAAAAATCCTGATTATGAGTTCAGAATTAGAGTTCCACAGACTGGGCATGGAATCCTGGCTCTTCTAATTGCTAAGCTATATGAAACAAGGCAGGGGGAAACTCTCTAAGCTTTAATTACCTCATCTGTGCAAGAGGTATAACTCCAACTCATGGGGTTGCTGTGACTACGAGATGAAAGATTTCACATGAACGTCAGCATCACATTTGCCACAGGATACCCACATTTAAGAAATAGAACAGTTAAAACATAACACCTTAAGCAGTTATTTTATTTTATTTTTAAACCAAGAGGAAACCATCTTGCAACCCATTTGATAGAAGATTAGTATCTGTAATCTATGAAAAATTTTAAAATAATATGGAAAATATAAAGTTTAATTGAAAAATGGGCAGTAGACATGAAATAGCAAGTCACAGAAGATAAAATGCAAATAAATGGTCAATAAACATATAACAGTGTGCGGTCGCAGTTGAATTGTCTGGGGGGGGGGCGGCTGGTTGCTGAACCCTCGGCTCTCGGCGTTGCTCGGAGGGTACCGGCGGCGGGGGCTCTTTCCCGGAGGCGAGGGCGAGGCGGGGGACTGGGCCCGGTCCCCGGTGGAGGCGTGCAAGGTGTGGAGGGCGGCGAGAAGGAGCAGGCGGGACACGGTTCTTTGAGGGATGATGAAACCAAGAGAGCTTTATTAGGGGAGAACACCAGCTTATATTGGGCGCTTAGGGGGCGGGGTAGCTGTAGAGGTCAAAGGCTTGGATTGGTTCAGAGAGGGCGCGGAGGTTGATAGACAAGGGGCGGGAGTAGTTCCGGTGACTGTGCATGTGCACTGGCGGTGGGGGAGTTGCTCTGGCAACGGGGAGTGTCCAGGCGAGATAAGGGGGTGGGGAAAAGGCGGTTCCCTCCGGCAAGCCTCTCCCAACAGTAGTATTTTGAATGAGGAAATAAAGCCTGCCTCCGGCCTCACTTTCCCAGGCCCGGGGGGCTGTAGAAAGCGCTGTCGCCCGTGCCCACCACCCTCCCCAGGGGCTAATCAGGTCCCCCAGCCCAAGCCCGCCAAGTCAAAGCACGTAATCAGTGTCCCACAACAGTGGGAATGTGTATGATGCTAACGGGCTTTTAGAGAAAATCCCAATTTTTCTATTTAGTTTCACTTTGGTCAGGGGACTAATGTTTCCCTCTAAGTCCTATGTCCCACCCCCACCTTTCTGACAGCACAGCACCTACCTTCCCTGTGTGTTCTTTATATCTCCCAAAAAGCCATATTCTTTAATGCCATCTTGTGGGAGCAGACTGATTAATCTGTTGATTAGGGTAGACACGTTTGATTAAATTATTTCCATGGAGATGCAGACCCTGCCCATTCAGGGTAGGTCTTAATTAAATCATTGGAGTCCTATATGAGAGCTCACAGACAGAAGGAACAGAGAGCAGCTGAGAGAGACTTTTTGGAGAGATGCTTATTGAAACTTGGAGATGCAGACAGGAGGACATTTGGAGATGCTAAGCTAAGAGATGAAGCCCAGAGTTTGCCCCGGAGAATCTAAGAGAAGATGCTCAGATGATTAGAGAGAAACACCCTGGGAGAAAGAACCAGGGACACACAGGAGCTGTGAGAGAGGAGCTAAGAGAGACCCATAGACTTTATGGAGAAAGCCATTTGAAACACAACTTGGGAGCAAAGGACCAGCAGATGCCAGCCACATGCCTTCCCAGCTGACAAAGGTGTTCCAGATGCCATCGGCCGTCCTTCAGTGAAGACATCCTCCTGTTGATGCCTTAGTTTGGACACTTTTATGGCCTTTCTTAGAACTCTAAATTTGTAAACTAATGAATTTCCTTTATAAAAGCCAATCCATTTCTGGTATGTTGCATAATGGCAGCATTAGCAAACCGGAACAACCCCCATCACCTTTCAAGAGACATTGTTATTTCTGAAACAACAAATGACATTTAAAAACACAATCACATTTATAGGCAAGTACATTACTCAAGTGTTTACTATCTATCCTACTTTGGATGCCAAAACAGAGCAAATGAGGATAATACAGGTGAGAGAGACGGTAACAGTGGTCAAAGGTGTCAGGTGCGAGAATGCAATGAATGACTACGTGCCAGAACCAATCAGAGCAACTCCATTACTAATGCCTCAATATTAAAAGTTAAAAAATGCTCAATGCACAGAATATTCCTAAAGAGCTTGTATCCGTCAGTCTTTCCAGGACTGAACAGACCTGGTCATCTCCTCTCATGCCCTCTCAATGCTTCCTGCAGTGCACAGAGGAGCCCTGGGCCTGGAGCAAGGACTACTGTTGATGCAATAGGGCAGACTGCCGGGGAGGCTTCTCCCTTCTGCCCATTCGGATGTTGTGCTTGGCTGAAGGCTTTGGACTGTCAGGTTTTCAGCAGCATTCTGGCTTCTATCTGAAGCTGCTTCTAACACAATTACCGTGGTTGAGATGAGAGCATCCAAATGGGCTTTACTAAGCCTCTGCCCAGCTCACGTCACCTCCACTCCAAGAAAAGCTGCAAGGACTAGAAGGAGAAAAGGCTCACAAGGTCCATGATAGATATTCCATAGACATCCCAGACATCTGGAGGGTCTTGCTAGTGAGGGCTGAAACCTGAAAAAAGCGGATACTTACAGGAGATTTGGGCTGAATATGAAGAACTTCCAAAGGCCAGAGCTCTTGGAGGCACAACCAGCTGTCTTGAGAGGTAGGGAATTCCCTGTCCTAGGGAGTGGGTGGGGGGACACCAGCTGACTGATGACTTGGGTAAGGTAAGCAGGCCTCCCAGGCCTTCAGGATGCCTTGTCATGTTGAGATTGTATCATTTGAGGCATCATCCCTTGGTCCTGTCATTTGGAATCAATTCCCCTTCTCTTCTCTTGCTAGCCAATGCTTAATAAATGACAGATGTGACAACTTTACCCCCAGAGCCCCCTGTGCACCGCTCTGACAAAACCCTGGATAGTCGATATTGAATATAATTACTATGCCATCTTCCTCACCAGGGCTTGCTTCAGTCATTTCAGAAACCCCAGAGCCCTGCTGGATGCCTGAAGCATAGTAGTGCTCAGTATGGGAACCAGCAGCAGCATTCCCTTATGGCTTTAAAATTATGGACCATTCTCACTCAATTACGGACTCATTGCAATGTATTATTGTTGGCACTTGCCTGCATCTCCAACGAGATTGTATCTTTCCTAATAGGGAGGGATGGGGGTCTCAACTCAAACCTTTTTGCCTCACAGGATGCCTTAAGCATAGTATGTGTTGAATAAAATATTTCTTGGACTCAAAGAAAGGTGCATTCTTGCAGAGGGCTGGTGAAGCAGCTGCTGCTTCTGGAACAATTTTCCATTTAAACCCAGCAACAAACAAAAACTCTAGACGAGGCACAGAAACCACATGTCACCTGGGGCAGAGACTGTGCTCCCCAAAGCTGAGCTCTGGTATTGGGGACTGAAAACTACTGATGTGTCCTGACAGGCACCTTCCTTTTGCCCGGGCTGAACCCAACTTGCAGAATTCCACTGGGGGAGGAGCTGAGAAAGCGACCCAAGAGCTAGATGAAGAATCTATGTAGTCCCAATGTGCCTCCTCTTCAGTAAAAACTCTCATAGAATTCTGGGTTTTCTGGCCTCCAATTAGCAAGCTGCCCAGCTCTTCTTAAAACCTAAGAGAATTATCTGTCTGAGCCCTAAACATTACTGAGCATAAAACATGCAACAAGGATTCATCCCACATAATATTCGGGGGATATAAGAGAGAGGCAAAGTCTCTGCTGTCAAGGCACTCACAGCTGAAAAGGCTGAAGGTACGGGGAGCAGGAGGTCAGGAGGAGATAAGGGAATCAACAATTATGAGAGTCTCCACCCAAGATACAAATACTCAGGGGTGTTCTGAGCACCCAGCCCGCAGGGGTACTGCCCTGAAGCTTTAAGGAGGAGTAGAAATTTCGCAGGTGGTGAGAAGGGCTTCCAGGCAAAGGGATCAGCTTTTGCATGTAAGAGCTGGTAAACTGTTTCAATTAATTGCAAATAGTTCAGTGTGGCTGAAGCAAAGGTGCAGGTGCCTGGTGTTGGGAGTTAATGCTTGAGAAAGGCCTCAAGCTCATGGTTAGGGATCTTAATTGCCCTGCAGAATATGCCCAGGAGAGAAGCTATTCTGTAGATACATGTATAGTGGTACTGTGAACAACTGAATGTACGTTTTGTATGACTGCTTGGTATGTGAATATATCTCAATAAAATTGAATTAAAAAAAAAAAAAAGGGAATCCCAATACCTGACTGTGTGCACTCACCTCCAAGCAGACTTTCTGCCAGTAAGGGCCACCCTGAGGCTTGTCTTCAATAAAACTTTTTATTGCCTGCACAAAAAAAAAAAAAAAAATCTCCCTTCTGTAATCTACAGAATTCTAGGAATTGCAGCTTGTTCTGCAAGGATGTGATACTGAAATTGTCACAGACTCACTCTTCATGGATAATCTAGCTGTTTCAAATAGCTGTCACCTCCCGAAAAAGCTGAACCTTAAAATTACACGTCACCCCCTCTTTCCCACGTTTTTGTCAAACTTCCCTAATTTTATACCTTTGGGGTGAGGGAAGAAAGGAGATGGAGCTGAAACAGCCAGGCTTCTCTTTGATAACCTGCTCCGTCTCCTAATTAACCAGACTCCACACAAGTAAACATCTGCCAGCTTCAAAAACTTTCACAGCTACCAGCTTTGATCATGGTGGCTGCCGCACATAGTATCTGCACCGAACAAGAGAATTCTGCACAGCCAGAATCAGAATCTGTTCACTCCAACTCCACTCCATTCAATTCAACAACCTGAAGACTGTTTGTCCTGGGCAAGCCCTTTCGGGGGTGGCAGGTGATTGGTAATGAGGATGATACACAATATCCACCAACTTGCAGGAGCAGCATGTGCTCCAAAGTGGGACTTCCCCCTCTTCCAACATGCACTATATTCAAGGGCAACCAGATGCGAGGAACATGCTAACCCTGTCCTTAGAAAGCTCTAAGAAGAATTTTCCAAAACCTATGTTTGGTAACAACACACAAGTTTACATATTTGACTTTCTAGCTCAAAATTCTCTCTCTTTTTTTGGTCTCTCCTCTTTCTCTTTAGTTCTATTCTCACAAAATGCAGAGAGACTTGTCATTTGGTGATCCTTTCAACAATTTCTGTCATGTCTATAAACCACTTAAAGCTTCCTGGAGAAAGTTCACAATGCACAGCCTGACATCGCCATAGGAATTGTGCAGATGCCTCCAAAAGGTTGATTCACAACTTGCACGACTGACCTAGCTCATCCTGGCAAGCATTAAAAACACCACTGCATATTATTACTCCATGTAATTTTGTCTCAAGAGGAACATCCATCCAACTGCGGTGGTGTTTGCCTGTAAAAGAAAAATATGGCAAGAAAATGTTGAAAGAACCCAGAGTGAATTCAAATGGTGGGGATGTCTTTGAACCAGAACTGTTTTCCTCTCTAGAGTCATTAGTGCTAATTACTAACAACTACCCTGGTGACAAGTGCTGGCGATTACTTAGCTGCTAATTGGCTTCAATTTACCGCTCTGATTGTGTGGTCACAGGTATATATTTGCTTGGGGAGTAAGGAAAAGGAGCAGGTACATCACGCCTTAGTCTGTTCTTACAAAATACATGACCTGCCTGAAATGCTCAGCCTAACACAGGAGGTTTCTGCCGTTCCCCTGCACCTTAATCACCGGGAGGGCTTGCTGCAACAGAAAATGCTGGGCCCTAGCCCGAGTTTCCAACTAGGTAGGCCTGGGGTGGGTCCAAAGAATTTGAATACCTAACATGTTCCCAAGTGATGCTGATGCTGGTCTCAGAACATGTTCAGAACCACTGGCCTCACCTGTCCTCTCCTTACCTCATCCAAGGCAGGTTCTGCCTCTTCCCACCTCAGCGGTCTCATCTGCAACATAGAGGCAGTGCAAAGAGCGAGCGCTTGGTAGGTCTCAGTGCACATCTTGTTGCACATTTGAATGGTGCCATGGTCAACATCTACTGAAGAAATGCGATACAGAGATAAATTCTCCCTGCCCCCAACCTAATAGGGCATTTTACAATTTCTCTATTATGCTTTTCATTTGGATAGAATGAATCACAGAGTAAACAAAAAGTGAGCCAGTGACAATGGGATTGGGAAAGCCATAAGGACCACACTCCCCTTCGTCTAGTTTATGGATGGATGAGTAGAAAAATGGGGGAAACAAACAAACGAACAAACAGACAAAGGCACCCAGTGTTCCTTTTTACTTTAATTGCTCTTTTTCAGTTTAATTACTATTCTTGTTATTTTTGTGTGTGTGGTAATGAAGGTGTCAGGGATTGATTTTGGTGATGAATGCACAACTATGTAATGATACTGTGAACAATCGAATGTACGATTTGTTTTGGATGACTGCGTGGTATGTGAATATACCTCAATAAAATGAATATTAAAAAAAAAAAAAAAAAGTGAGCCAAGCATATTTTTCTTGGCTTTACCTAGCTATGTCAACATGGCAATTAGGGAAAAACAGACCTATGCTTCACTGTAGGACACATCTCCAACCTTGTTTTTTATCTACATTTTAGCCCTAAAGACTTAGAATATGTGGGAATACAATAATAAAATAAAATAAATATTCCAGTCGCTGCCTGCGGGGACTGAGCTTGTGCCTCGGCTTGCCAGGCCTGGGCCAGGGGACCTGATCACCCCCTGGGGAGGGTAGTAGGTACGGGCGTGAGTGCCCTCTGCAGCCCCCCCGAGCCTGAGGAGCGAGGTCAAGGCAGCTCCCTTTTCCTCACCCAAAATGCCACTGGCAGGGGAGGCTTGCCGGAGGAAACCGCCTTTCTCCCAACTGCCCTTTCCCCACTACCTTATCTTACCCACTCACTCCCTGGTGCCAAGGCCACTTCTGCCACCGCCAGTGCGCATGCACCGTGCCCCAAACAACCCCCGCCCGCTGCAACGGCTCCTGCGTCCTCTCAGAACCAATCCTAGCCCCTCTCCCTTCATTATTGCCATTTAAGGCTACTTCACCTCCTTTCCAGCCCTGCCCTTCTTACCAACCTATATAACCTGTAATCACCCCTGAATAAATCTCTTTGGCGCATACTCCTACTGGATGAAGAGTGTTTTTTGTCCTTATCGCCGCCCTCCACACCTTGCACGCCTCTCGCCGAGGACCTTGGCCACGTCCTCCGCCTCGCCCTCGCCTCCGGGAAAGAGCCCCCGCCGCCGGTACCCTTTAAGCAGCCCCGAGAGCTGAGGGCTCGGCTACCGGCCGCCACTCCCCCTAGAAGCAGTAACCCCGACCGCAACTGGTGCCCCGTGTGAGGGACGTCTCCACACGACAGTTTGGCAGGTCACCCGCTCGCCCGGACGCCTCTCCAGCTTCCCATTTCCTCGCCTGCAAGGTAAGGGCCGCCTCTCCCTCGCCGCTTCCGGAGCCGTGTGAGGTTCCTTGCTCCGAAGCCGCTCCTCCCTTCCCCCACGCTCTCTTCATCCAGTAGGAACTCCTCCCTTCCCCCACGCTCTCTTCGTCCTCTTGTATGCGCACTTCTATGACCCCCGTTCCTCCTAACACTCTCCCTCTTCCCCTCCATTACTTTGCTGTAGTTCTTTGTATCTTTGTTTCCTCATTTGGCACCGTGTGCCTCTTTGCAACCGCCCCCCCTGACTGCTCTCGTTGCCAAAGGGCACTGCTTTCCGCTCTCGCCGTCTCCTTCGGCCTTGCTGCCACAGTTTATCTCATTCTCTCTGCTCGGTAAACAACTCCTCCTCCTCCTCCCCGCCAGCCGGCCGGCCTGGCTCGGGAACAACTCCCCCTCCTCTCCCCTCAGCTATGGGTAATCGTATATCTACATGTCAGGCACCTCAAGTTCGTGCTCTAGCGGGTCTCCTAGACACGCATCGCTGTAAAGTGTCTGTCCGGCAGCTGCAGATATACTGGGATCTCCTACTGCCCTTTAACCCATGGCTCACCACTTGCCATCTTTGGGACCCTGTTACTTATGATCGTCTTATTGATCGAGTCACTAACGCCATGGAACATGAGAGCAAGCGTTTCCCTCCCGGCTTGCTCCCCACCTTAATAACCATCCGCTCCTGCCTTCAAGGCTCCCTCCCCCCTGATAGAGGCCCCGTTAAATCCAAAGAGGCCCTATCAACCCAGCCAACAGACTCAGATAGCAATGCTAATTCAAATCATGACTCGGACACGGAGTCCTTAGTCGAGCAGATTAACAACGCGCTCGAGGTGACTCCCAAAAAGCAAAATAACACTGCGCCACGCCAAGATGGCGAACTTCCTCCTTCTTCTTCCATCGAGGGGAGGAAATGCTCTGGCGATGACATCAGCCCTAAGTTGGGCCGGAAACCGCATATGCTTTACCCCGCCCTTCCACAGGGCGGAGCTAGTCCGCCATCTTATGCCTTGAACCCCACCCTTTCACAGGGCGGGGCTGATCCACCATCTTGTGTCTTAGCCACGCCTACCGCGCCGCCATCTTGCGACGCTTGGGGCCTCCCACTCCCGCCTCTCCCTCCGGCGAGCTCCCCCTCGGAGCCGCTACCGGCAGCTGCCGCCGTTCCTCCCACCCTGCCAACTAACAACCCCTGGCTGCCTTCTGCACCTCAAGGCAATCCTTGGGGCAACGCTCCCCCTACCCCCACTCCCGCGCCAAGTCCTCTGCAAGCGTGTCCTCCTTTCTCTCGTGCTTTTCGCTGCTTTCCTCTTAACCTTGCCCCCACACCACAGAGGCCGCATGACTGGTATCCCATTGACTTAGATACTATCAAGCAGCTTCGCAAGGCCGTCAAGGAGGACGGGTTAGGTAGCCCATATGCTTCCCAAATACTGCAGGATCTTGCCATGAACTATTGCCTCCCCCAAGACTGGGCCTCGCTTGCCCGTTCAATTTTTAACCCCGGTCAGTTTGTTGACTGGCGTGCTCACTTCCAGGCAGAAGCAGCTAAGCAAAGTGAGCAAGATGCAGCCATTGGAGTCTATCATCCCCCTGAAGCCTATTTGGGCACTGGAGCGTTTCTAAGTGCGTCTGCTTATATTAATGCACCTGCCACCTTTTGGCCTATTCTTTGGGGAATCGCCTTACGAGCATTTGCCAACTGCTCTGCCTGTCGGCCTAATAAATTCACCAAGCTCTTCCAGGAGCCGAGTAAACCTTTCGCCACCTTTGTCTCCAGAGTCGAAGAAACCTGCGCCAGGAAGGTAAGTGATCCCCAAGCCCAATATTACATGTGCCCATCCTCAAATCCTGGAAAATCGTACTGTAATTCCCCCAACGAGTACTACTGTGCATACTGGGGGTGTGAAACACTAACCACTAATTAGAAGCCTCCTGTTCCTAATCATTACCTTACCCTAAAGTGGGCCCCTACAGGGTGCAAACTCCCTACTGTTAACTGGCTCGGCCAAGAAAGTAAGGAATCCTGCACACATCTTAATCTTACAGTGCAGCTCCCCACTGATCCCTCCTGGTTACTCGGTCAAACTTGGGGCTTCAGAATCTATGAAAAAGGAACCAACCGAGAATCACTTATTCTTATAAAAAAGGAGGCTGTAAACCAACCAGACCAAAATACTGCATTAAAAACACCCTCTGGCATAGGTCCCAATAAAGTCATTAACCCCCTTTTTCCACAGCTCTCCAGCCGCACCTTAGTTCCAACTAAACGCACTTCAACTACATCTCAAACCCCACCACCCCAGCTTCCTCTGCCCCCTTCTCGTTATTCCTCTCCCCTCCTCAGCCTCATCCAAGCCGCCTTTGCCTCAGTGAACTCCTCCAACCCCAATTTTACCTCCTCCTGCTGGCTCTGCCTCTCCACCTCTTCCTCACTGTACGAGCCCGTTGCCTCCAACCTCTCCTTTTCAGAAAGCACAGAAGACAGCCCCTCGGAATGCAGTTGGAATACCTCTGCCGTCCCCCTGACCTTTCATTCAGTCTCCTATACAGGAAAGTGCGTCCGCCCTCGCTCCAGTAACTCTCCCGACCTCACTGCCTGTGCCAGCTACTCATCTCCCAGTAGCTCGGCAAAATTTCTCATTCCTCATAACTCCTCCCAATGGCTCTGCTCCTCTACAGGACTTACCCCCTGTCTCAGCACGAATATCATCAGCGAATATAAAGAAACTTGCCTCCTAATTGTCCTTATCCCTAGGGTCTTATATCATAGCGAAGAAGACTTCTTCCTCCGTCTGGAAAGAACTGCAGCTCCTGCCCTTCTGCAAAAGCGAGAGCCCATCACCGTCCTTACAATTGCCTCCCTCCTAGGTCTTGCCGGCACTGGCACCGAAATCGCTGCACTAGCCAGTCAAGGCTCCGCCCTAACTCACCTCAGGGCGGCTGTTGACGAGGACATTCGTCACTTACAAAACGCTATTTACCATCTAAAAAATTCTGTCAATTCCCTCTCTGAGGTCGTGCTCCAAAACCGCCGAGGTCTTGACCTTCTCCTCCTCAAAGAAGGAGGCCTCTGCGCCGCCCTAGGAGAAGAGTGCTATGTTTATACCAATTCCACAGGTCTCGTCGAGGACAGTCTGAAAAGGGTCCGAGAGGGACTGGAAAAGCGTAAAAGAGATCGTGAAGCCACCAGTTATTGGTCCAGTTTTTTCACTCCCATCCTCCCATACATCCTTCCTTTTCTTGGCCCCCTATTAATAATTATTCTAGCTCTCATCTTAGGACCCTGCATCATACGCAAAATTGTCCAGCTTGTAAGAAAACAAACAGATGCCATTTTTTCCTCGTTCGTGCAAATCCAGTATCAGCGACTCGCCACCTCTGACGCCCCCCACTCCAAGATGACAGCCAACCCTCCGCGACCTCAACGCCACCAGTCAACCCGCCGACCGCGAGGCCCTTCTCAATCACCTGAACACCGCTCTCACCTCGAGTTCCAGCTTCTCTAAACCCCTGAACTTTAAACCCCTGAACTTTAAACCCCTCACCTTCGCCCAGCCTGCTGCAGCGAAGCCATTGTCAAGCGCCCGGGCACCACACCAACGCTGAGCTCCAGCCTCGCTGAGCCACCGTCAACCCCTTTTTCCCTTCCCTTACCTCCCCCTTCCCTCACCCTTAGCGGCCTCTCCGGTAAAGCCTCTTCCTCTAATTAGAAAAGAAAGGGGAATTGCGGGGACTGAGCTTGTGCCTCGGCTTGCCAGGCCTGGGCCAGGGGACCTGATCACCCCCTGGGGAGGGTAGTAGGTACGGGCGTGAGTGCCCTCTGCAGCCCCCCCGAGCCTGAGGAGCGAGGTCAAGGCAGCTCCCTTTTCCTCACCCAAAATGCCACTGGCAGGGGAGGCTTGCCGGAGGAAACCGCCTTTCTCCCAACTGCCCTTTCCCCACTACCTTATCTTACCCACTCACTCCCTGGTGCCAAGGCCACTTCTGCCACCGCCAGTGCGCATGCACCGTGCCCCAAACAACCCCCGCCCGCTGCAACGGCTCCTGCGTCCTCTCAGAACCAATCCTAGCCCCTCTCCCTTCATTATTGCCATTTAAGGCTACTTCACCTCCTTTCCAGCCCTGCCCTTCTTACCAACCTATATAACCTGTAATCACCCCTGAATAAATCTCTTTGGCGCATACTCCTACTGGATGAAGAGTGTTTTTTGTCCTTATCGCCGCCCTCCACACCTTGCACGCCTCTCGCCGAGGACCTTGGCCACGTCCTCCGCCTCGCCCTCGCCTCCGGGAAAGAGCCCCCGCCGCCGGTACCCTTTAAGCAGCCCCGAGAGCTGAGGGCTCGGCTACCGGCCGCCACTCCCCCTAGAAGCAGTAACCCCGACCGCAGCTGCCAAAGAGATTAGAGAATAAACTTGAGAAATGAGCTCATTATTCTACTCAACAAACTACCATCACCAGGCAATGTGCTAGGAATTAAGGTTATAAACATAATAATAATAATAACAACCATTTATGAAGACCCAACCATGTAAGCAGTATAAAAACATTAGTCCTAATCCTTGAAGCTACCTTGTAAGGTGGTGATGATGATGGTGACAGTGAATGCTTGTACACAGCCTACAGAGGTCTGAGTCTGTGCTAAGCACTTTATATATATTGATTTATTAAATCCAACAACCATCCTATGCATTAGGAACCTTAGAGATGAAAGAATAAGGCACAGAGAGCTTAAAAAACTTGACCAGTGTCACTCTGCTAATGATGGAGGTAAAATTTGAACCCAGGCAACTTGGTTCCAGCTGTGCTAATGACTAGGCTATATTCTACTGCTTCTACTGGTGAATGACATCGCTCATGTTACACAGATAAGAAAACCAAAGCCCACAGAGGTTAGAAACTGACATAGCCTTTGATTCTGAAGCCTTGATACATCACCCCGGGCTCTCTGAGGATTGGCACACATTCTCTGTTCTGGCGAGGTGAAAAGACATATAAACAAATGAATATAGTTCAAAGTGGTGGGTGTCATGAGATTGTTATGATGTTAAGCAATCTATCATAGACAAAACTGACTTCTTTCATGTTCTACTGATAGGCTATTAAATGACTAATGAGGCCAATCTGGGGCAACCAGATTTTGCTCCCATTTGGACAGATGTTTCCACATGTGGCAGCTGTACTTGGGTATCATCAAATGCAGCTTTTATTGCTACTTCTTGTTTGTGTTGCTAATGCTGCACATGCAGAGTTGTACCTATGTATGTACTCCCTTATGCCTTTATGTGCAGTGATCTGCAAGCTTAATAGCCACTGTGGTCCTATTTGTTGCATATTTTTTAAACAGTTAAGGAGATTTGAAAACTCTGACACAGACAACACAGGTGGTACTTCCCTGGCATTTCCCTGGTTTTGACATGTTATCCCTGTCACTACTGCTGAGAACAAGACAGGAAGTGGCTTTGCATCCTAAACCACAGAGCACTTTGGGCTCTGTTATCATATTTCTCAAATGTTCTAAGGTTTTAAATGACCTACATAGTACCACTACTGGGATGGACCCCATAAAGAAAGGATGGCTCCAGTCTAGAGAATGGATTGCCAGAAAGCTGTGAAGTTTGGGGGCCCTGTGGCCATGATGGAAAAAGCCTTGGTAGAAATAAGCATTTACAAGAAGCAAAGTTGCTCCAGCTGCTGGCAAGGCCCGAGGCTGTCTTCTCACCTGTAAGTGTCTCAACTGCATTCTGCATCTTGAGAGGCAGCTTCTGCTCACTCTGCCTTCCTAAGACAAGGCTGAGGGTTGCCTTTATCCCATGAAATGGAGTATCGTTTTTCTACTTAGTGGTCAGCCTTTCCTCCTTCAGTTCCACCAAAACACATGGCTTACATCAAACTGTCCAACTGAAGCAGCCACCCCCACACCTGGATGAGACCAAAGTGAATCATCTCATCTGATCTCTTTATTTCACAGATAGGAAAGGTGGGGCCCAGCAATGAAAACAGTTTGCTTGTGAGTTGGGGGACAGGTCATGCAATTAAATAATAACAATAAACCACTCATTTTCCTTCTTATCAAAAAAGTCTTGTAAAAGAAAAATGAAAGTCATGGGCAAAACTTCATTTTGAGTTGAAACATTAAATTTACCTTTGCCAGGGCTCTCTTTGGCATCACCAGTTGAAGTTTAAAGTGGCACATGGCTTTTAGGAACATAAGTAACAAAGGGATTAAGACCCTTAAGGACCTTTGATGCGGAAATCACACACTGCTTATTTAGACTAAAAAATTAACCTGAAATAGAAGAATGCTGCATGCCAAAGATACTCAGCAAGGTCCTGATTAAAGTTTCAAAAAATGACATGCATCCTAATCGTCCAACAATAGGAAAATGCTTTAAAAAGTAATAATATATCATTTGCTAAAATTTTACCCAGTTAGAGAAAGGAATAGTTATGAAGAATAATAATTTTAAGTGAAAATAAAAAGCAGGTATCAGAATTGCATATAGAGTAAAGACAACTGTCTTTAAAAATGTATGGAAAAATAGACTGGAAATAACTAAACTGAATAGTGGTGATCACTAAGGTAATTGGAGGATGTGTGATTTCTGCCTCCTCCTCATTAATTTTCTCTAGTCTCCAACATATTCTGTGATCACATGCTTTACAATACAATGAGGAAACAAATTCACTGTTATGTTTTTACATTACTTTTTTTAATGCCTGAGCCGGACGTGTTACATCACCATGACCAAAGATTCTGAAAAAATGGTGCCCAATATCCAAGGATCCCAGAAGATGCAAACACTGCATCCAGATGGCTTTGCTGGTGGAACACAGGGAGAAGTACTGCTGCCAGGGTGTGCTCTGGTGTGACCATTATTAATCAAATGCTCAAATTAAAGTAAGGGATACAAAAGAAAGGCACTGTAGGAGAAGAGCCTTTTTTTGCAGAGAAGCAATTGCGTGCTGGCTAGGAAAAAAGATTTGTAACAAATGCAGCCGGTTAGTAAGATTAATGAAAAGAGAAACCACTTTGCATGGCGGTCAATCTTCAATAATTTAAGGGTAATCGAGACTAATTTCAAGGTAATAGGAAAAACCACCCATGTCTAAATTTTGACCAAGATTCCTTTGTGTTTTAAATGGGCTAAACTTTGTAAAATCAGAGTATTATTAAGCACAGAGTAATTCAGGCACTTTCTGCTTCCTACTCACTGGCCAGGGTCCCATGTCCTACAAATGGCATCCAGAAAGGTGGCAACCAGCAGCAAGAAAACACCTTCTGCCTGAGGGGAGCAGCTATAAGCAGGTGGATAAGCAGATTCTGGAGGGAGGGAGATGCAACTCTCTCAAATAAAGAGAAACAAAACCAAAATCCAAAATGAACAAATAAACACACACAAAAGAGGAAATTAAACAAAATTGCCCTGGATTGCAACAGGATTGATAGAAGCCTAGATCTGGAAGGGACACAAATTCATTTCTCTGATCCTAGAACACTCCTACATATTTGAAAAGGCAGCACGTCTCAGGAGCTAGAACACTGGCTGAGGGATTATAGTGACAGATGCAGAAAGCTCCAGAGACTTAAAAGCTAACATCCTTATTTCAATTTTTAAATATATATATAAATAAAATAAATAAATATGATGCATAGGCATATACATGCATGTGTGTATATAGATTTATGCACACATATATGAGGTATATACAGTTTATAGCCATATTTCAGTCAGCTAGTCCACAGTGGAGGAGAAGAAATTACCCAATTTTCAATACTATTTAAATTAAGTCAGGAACGCAGACCTATATAGGGCCGAAATAAGCACTTTATTTTACATAAGGGGAAAGCCAAGGCCCAAAGGAAGGGGCTTGCCCAGAGTCACAGAGTGAGTTAGCAATTGGAAGTTACCACTGTATGAGTCACATGAGCCAGACACCAGGCTGAGTGCTTTATGGGCAGTTATCTCCTCTGAAGCACATGGTGTTCCTACCCCTATTCTACAGATCAAAACAAAAATAAAAACAAATTGATATTGAGAAGGTATTTGCTCAAGGTCTCAGCAAAGAATAGAGCCAAGACTGGACCCCATGTGGTGTGACTTGCGGCACAAGCTCTTGACCCTGCAAGCTCTTGACCTTTGTTGGCTGGGAAGCCTGGATCTTACTTCAGGTCTCCAGACTTCCGGCGTGAACACTCATTATTATACATTATTACAGTTAGCTTTCCCATGCTGATCAATGCATAGAGACCTAGACAGACAGCAAATTCATCCACGCCAAGCTGCTCTTCCTAGACATCTATGAAAACGTAAGCTCCAGGAGGGCAAGGATTTTTGCTTCTTTTCACCGCTGTATCCCAAGAGCTTAGAAGAGTACCTGGCACAAGGCGGGCAGTCAATACCTATTTGTTGAATTAAAGGTTCCTGTGGCCTAATAAGTTTGCTAAACTCAATGCATATTAGCATATGAAGGGCTCTGTAAAGTGCTGAAGTCAAGAAATGGATTTAACTTCATTTAACCCAGACTTGCTCCAGCGTATTTGACCTCAGAACCTTACTACACAACAGCTGTTCTCACACTTCGGAAAACAGTGTGTTTTACTACACTAACTCTCTAAAATCAGTGATGAATTCAGTCTCTTTCAAACCAAGACCCTTTTCTCTTGTAAGGCAAAGAGTCAAGAGCAAACCATCATCCTTCCTTTGGTCTCTCACCCTTTGGCTTGCCTTCCCAGTTGGCAAAAAACAATTCCACTTCCTCTCCTTCACTAACTGTGCACACAGCATTGTCCCAGCCATAGAAAATAACAACAGTGAGCAAAACCCACCAAGTGCCATCCCTGGAAGACCTGACATTTCACGAGGGTGAGAACAACAATAAATAGATATGCAAATACACATATAGTGAATGTCAAGTCTTTGGTTTAATGCTTTTCAAATAATTTTCTAACAGGGACCTCATATTTAAATTAGCACTGGGTCCTGCAAATGATGTACCCAGTCCTAGTCTTTGCTATAATATTCTTGAAGATTACTTTCAAGAACAAGGCCTGTATAATCAGGAGGAACCCCCTCTCCCCTCACAATTCCCTCCTATTTAAGCACTTCTGTCCCATTTACTAGACAGTGATAACAAGAATCCCAAAGAAGAACCCACAGGGACGCCATTATTTTCTTTCTAAATGCTTATGGGATCCTTAAAAAGAAAACAAACACTCTCGTGTTGGGGTCTGGGCTTCCAAATGCTGCCAACACTTTATTATCTACATTAATAAAGGGAACTGGGATTGTGAATAATTCAGAAGAGCTGATGAAAATCTCCAGTTCTAGGAAGCAGCAAGTGGCTTTTTTCCTCTAGATTTCTCTTAATTGTGAACAAGTATTAACTCATATTCCTGAGGGCATCCAACACGAGCCACAGGAAAGCTAACTCTGTATTACTTTAAAATCAACTATAGGATGAAAGGTTTTGAAGTGACTACAGACTTATATCCCTTACCTCCAACTAACTCCTTTTCCCCATCATTACCTATCAAGTATTAGAGACACTCTAACCTCTAGGTCAATTCCTTCTAAGAAACAGAAGCACTCTGTAGACTAATTTTTGCAATTAACAAAACAAAAACAAAAACAAAAGAAAACAAAAGCACTTATCTTACACACAACCAATTTTGTATATAACTTTTGGGGTCTGAGAACCCTGGAATCTATCAATGGACCCCAGGTTAAGAAACCCCAACTAAGAATGTGGATGCACAGCAAAGAACTGGTCAAGCCCCTGCACTACATCACACAGTGCACCCTTAGGAAGAAAAGTTAGATTTGGATCAATAATAGTGGCTTCTTCCAGGAAAATCAGGCTACAAAGTTGGACCCCAGCGAGCAGGGCCAAGAAAATATAAATGGGACTGAATGAGGTCAAATGTGCACTTTCTCTGCTGTCTTTACATCACCCCACCCCCTACAAACTTCTGGGATCTAGGGTTCCATCTTCCCAAGGCAACTGGAACCAGGATGGGGCTTGGAGAAATAGGGCCTGATAACTTGGCCTTAAGCTAAGGAACTGGAATAATGGCCAACACTTATTGAATACTTTACGCTAAACACATAACCTATGTTGACTCATTTAATTCTCACACTAACCCTTGACTTCGGTACCATCTTCATCATCTCCATTTTACCTATGAGGAAACCAGAGCACATAAAGTTCAATCACCTGCCCAAGGCCTCATGTGGCAAACTCAGGCCTGAAATTCGAGCAGACTGGCTCTGGAGTCCATGTCCTTCTGCACTACTGATGGTTATTACAATACCCTTTCTACTGTTTACCCAAAGGGGCCCTCCCAGGTTACCAGGCCAAGGATGGCTCACAGGACAGGAGTCGACCACAGTCCATAGTAAAGAGAGGCTGGTACATCCCAAGGGACCTGGGGATGGGGGACCAGTGCAGAGGAAGGTGTGGTCATGAGCACTGGTCAAGATTTAGATTCTGATCACATTTTGATACATGTGGCAAGAAATATACACATGGTTACACAAACAGAATATTCATTTATTCAGCTTGTGAGAAATTTCTTTAGGAAAAGGAAAATAAAACATTTCACTAGCTGCAGCCTGATACCACGTCTATAGGGTACTCTGGCTTTCTGCAGGAAAAAAAAATCTGAAATCTGATCAAGATGATGAATGGAAATCCAAGTCCAGTCTGAAGGGCTCCTGCCGCAGAACACTGCCTCCGGAGCTGCTTCCCACGTGGGGAGGATACAGACGCCCCAGAAAGGGGCTCCCCTCAAAGGAGACCCGGGACCGCTTCAGAGAAACAGGGAAGGCACGGTCTCTACCCCAGTGATGAGGAAAAAGTTCCAGTCAGCTCAGGATGGGCAAGTCACACTTACAAGCGTCAACTCTTGATTTGCGTGCACCAGAAGGGGGCACCGTTAGCTCTAAAACTCCCCTTAGGCCAGAGATCCCGAGGCTCTTCCCCGGGCTGATAAAAAAGTGCAGACCTGCTCTGGCAGGCTGGGACCTCGTCTCCCACCCCTGAGGATTTTACCTCCTAAATTAAAAAAAAGTTGATGATTCCTCCCAAGTTCTTTTCTACATCATTGCTATTTTGACATCCTCTACTTGGAATTTTAAAAGTCAAAAATAATGGGGGGAAAAATCACCCTTGGAAAACAATTTATTCTTTTAAAGGCCTGATTTGTACGGCTATTATCACCAGTCACATTCTGTTTTTAAGGTAAGGCATAAAAAAGAACACATCTAACTTGTGTTCTTTAGGAAAAGGGGGAATTCACTTCCTCTTGATACTCAGTTTAAATCATATTTTCTTTTCCTTAGTGTTAGAAACATTGCTTTTAGCTGGTTTTACCTTATAGAGAGGCTAAGAGACCATGTGTCCATCTATACCAGTGGTACCAGTTGTTCTTAAATTCTAGTGTGCCCAGGGGCTTGTTAAAAACTCTTGACTACAGTTCTGTAAACCCACAACTTCTCTAATACACACACACACACACACATGCAGTACCCTGGATCCCACAATTGCTGACAATAGATTCATCTGAGGTGATACTGCCTTCTCTCTGCCAAATTGTGACACTCTCACTTGTCCCCCAACCCCCAAACACATGCCCCAAACTACCAACCTGGACATTTATCTGAACCACTGTCATTTCCCTGACTGCTTCCTGAGTCTACATCTGAATTCTAAGCCTAGTCTTGCTCTGTTGACTCCCCTGAGTTTCCTATATCTTTCTGTCTTGGTTTCAGTAATGCTCTCTGAAACAGTCTGACAGAAATTCATGGGACTACTGCACAAAACATGAGCTATCTTTTGTGTCTTGTTCTCTCTGGGCCTCTCTTTCCTCATTTGTAGGAGGAGGGGTTTGAGTTGGCTAAATAAGTGCCCTATTTCCCTCTAGTGCTTCCTTGCCAACTTAGGTGAAGCAAAGGAACCTTCCCACTTAATTCTCATCACTGTACTTATCAGTGCCCACCCCAAATACATTCATTTATCTTCTGTTTCATTTACATGTGTCTCCCTACACTGAAGTAAGGCAGTGCATCTGACTTTCAGTCCCCAGCTCCTGGAGGACGGATACAGGGTTCTTAGAAGCCTTGTCCCAGAAGGAGCACACTATCAGCATTTGCTGTGTAACAACCCCAGGACTTAGTGTCTGAAAAGAACAGGTGGATAATTTGGCCTGGCCCAGGTGAGCTGCCATTCTGGTTTGAGCCCGACGTAGCCCTTTTCTTAGCTGGCCTTGCTCATGCATCTGCTGGGTCAAGGGGGCTGGCTACTTTCTGATGACATCAATAGCCAGGTAAGGGCGGCCTCTCCACATGGTCTCCTGTCTCCCAGCAGGCTGGTCCAGGCTCGCTCACGTTGTAGCAGATGGGTTCCAAAAGCAGCAAGACCGCAAGCCCCAAAGCTCAAGCACTTCTGAAGTCTTTGCTTGTGTCATGTTTGCTACAGTGCCATGGTCAAAGCAAGCTGCAAGGCCATCCCAGATTTAAGAAGAGGAAAAAGACTCCTCTTCTTGAAGGTAGGAACTGCAAGTCACCTTGCAGGAAATGGATACAAACAGGTACAGAATTTGGCCATTTTTGCAAACACACACACACACACATGCACGTGCGCATTTTTCTACTCACATTCTACTGAAGTATACTAGCAAGACATCCATGAGGGGACTGGGAAATGTAGCCCTTGGCTGCTTAGCCACTTTCCAGCTACAAGTTTACTACTGTGGAAGGGCAAAATAAATTTTGGTGAAGGACTGGCCATCTTTGTTTCAGGAATTTTGTCAGATACTACATCACAGTAGCCCATGAAAGCTCCCACTAGCCATGCGGGAGAAGGCCTGTTTACCCCAGAATCAGAAACAAAATGAATGTGTTACCAAACTTACAGGTTTTCACAAATCTGAGATCAAAAATGCTACCTCAAGACAGTTTTTATTTGCATTACTCTTGCTCTTCTTTTTTTCAGAGAGACGCTCTTTTTTAATGCCTGCGACCCATCTATATTTCTTACTATGGGAACTATCCGTTTATATGCTTTGCCCATGGTTATTAGTCTTTTTAATATTAACTTCTAGGAGTTCTTTTTATGAAATTTTAAGATTAGTCCTTTGTCAGAGACACAAGTTACAATAATTTCCTCTTGGGAAATCTTCATGAAGGCTAGCGCACCAGATACAGAAAACCAGGTTGCCCTGCCGATTTAAACGCAACCATTTGTCAGAAGCCCAGTAGAGGGTACACCTACTTAGATGCTATGCCAATGTTTCCATGACTATTTCCTTGTGTTTTAGGTTTATAGAAAACTTTTGTTTGGAAATAATTACTGTTTCACAGGAATCTATACTGTTTGCCAATAGTAATGTCAATGTTTGCATTACTATGTCCTTGTATTTAAGGTTCTTATTAGAAACTTTTTATTTTGAAATAATAGATTCACAGAAAATTCCAAAAATAGTACAGAGGCCCCATGTACCCTTCCCTCAAGTATATATACACTACAGTACAATATCAAACCAGGAAATTGATATTGGTACCTCATGCATATCGTACTGTGCCATTTTATCATATATGTAGATTCATGCAGCCCCCACCACAATCAAAATAGATCTCCCTAGTGCTACCCCATATCACACCCCATACACACCACCCCTAACTCCTGGCAACAACTAATACTATTTCCTTTTAAATCGACTCATTTTTTCTTCACCCTCTTTTCATCGTATGAAATCAATTCTAATGCCCCAAGTATAGTGGATCAGGTGCCACATCTACTTTCTTGAGCAGGGAAAAACTCTCGAGTCAGTCCTGGAGCTACATAGGCCTCTCCCATCATCACTTTGCTGTGGTTCCTCAACCTGCCTCCTTCTCAAAGTCTATCTACTCAATTTATCTCAATTTATTTCTGCCACAGAGAACAGAGGGCCCCTTGACCTTCTGGCAGTAATATGCTCAGCTCAGTCCTCAAGATCGAGGTGCAGAGAAAACATGTCTTCCATAAGACTGTTTCCCACGCAAATTCCACTGCCATCCAGGGCCACTGTATCAGCAACGCCTGCAGCATAAAAGGTGTGGCCTCCAATATGAGATTGGAGGTACTAGGAATCTGGATTGTGACTGTTGTGCAACGTAGAAAAAGAGTGAAGCAAGCTAAAATCTGCAGGAAATACTCATATAAATTTGCTGCATGTCACTGAAAATTAAGAAACAAAAATGCATGTGATATATGATTGGGATATAGGTCCCAGATATGGATATAAATATCATGAAATATCATCCTGCCTTTAGTTCAGGGTTAAACAACTTCATCTGCTGCCAGGTGACCCCTAAGTCCTGGGTTTTCTGTGTTTTTTCCCAGCATACTAGAACCATTCAGTATTTCTGAATTGATGTTCAGAGTGGCTGCACGTGATGGGAAGATTTTGCATTTCTTTCCTCCACATTCATCACCTGTCCGATTAGCTGGCTTTCAATAGAGATAGAGGGTATTGGCATTCTTAGCACATGAATGGCTAAATCTAAGATAGAGGTTTGCAAATAGTGAAGTTCCTATGGAAAACAGTTTGGCATTCCTCAAAATGTTAAGCATGGAGTTACTATATGACCCAGCAATTCCACTGCTAGGTATATACAGAAGAGAAGTGAAAATATATATCCGCACAAAAATTATGTACACGAATTTTCTTTGCAGTGTTATTCTTAATAACCCAAAGTGGAAATGACCCAAATGTCCATCAGCTCATGGATAAACAAAATGTATTATATCTGTATAATGGAATATTTGGTCATATAAAGGAATGAAGTAAAGATACATGCTACAACACAGCCTTGAAAACAGTATGTTAAGTGAAAGAAGTCAATCACAAAAGACCATATATTATGATTCCAAATATATGAAATGCTCAGAACAGGCAAATCCTAGAGACAGACAGTAGATTAGTGGTTGCTAAGGGCTGGGTGAGAGATGGGAGTGACGGTCAATGGATAACAGGTATCTATTTTTGGAGTAATGAAGATGTTCTAAAATTAGGGAGAAGGTTGCACAATTGTTGGACTATTTGAATATACTAAAAACCACTGAATTGTATATTTTAAAAGGGTGCATTTTATGATGTGTGAATTATACCTACATAAAGCTACTATAAAAATAAATAAATAAATAAAATACAGGCTTGCCCAGTGAAATACTTTAAGGAAAATCCAATAAATGAGTAACTGCTTAAGGAAAACAAAACAAAACTAGTACTAGGTTAAAAAAAATAGTAAAGCAAATTTAATTTATACCTTTAACACTTTGAAGGTTGGTATGAAATAACTGCATATATGCTATATATTATAAATAATAAGGACCCTTCCCCTTACCTTTTAGCATCTTTTTAATTCACCGCATGATTTACTGCTTAATCATTCATTTTCTGATATTCAACAAAATCAGATGCAGGGAGATTAAGTCACATAGTTCCTAAATAGCAGAGCTGGCAGCAGAATCTAGTCACTCCATTAATAATTTATTACAGAAAGACTTAGTGTACAAGATCCACAAAGCCCAGTCCCAGCGTATTTCATGCGACTGAGGAGAGAGCCTGCACTGGGCAGGTACCCTGGGAAAAGCCCAGAGGGAGAATGCCCAACACAAATCCTCAAGCTGCAAAGGCAATTTTGATCTTTCAGGGCAATGCTGATTTATTGTTTTTCTTTACTCTTAGTACAACAGAACGTCCTCTTTCCGTTTCCTGGACTTCTTTCTGTTCTCTGTGCATACTAATTAATCAAATACTCAACTAATTCACCAACCAATTAAAAAAATAAAATCACAGGCTAGGTGCAGGGAATACAAAAATACTGTCACAGACTTGCTTCCATGCAGCTCAGTTGAGTGCAGCTTCTCTTGAAGCATGGTCCAAGGGCAGCAATCACATCAACAAGGGAGTTGCCTAAAAATATGGATTCCAAAGCCGAACTTTAGTAGGTCAGGGAAACAACCTGGGGATCTGCATTTCCAAGGGTGCCCCAGATGATTCAGACAAGGTGGGCCTCAGAACACACTCTGAGAAACACCAGCTTCATGGGGGAGACAGACATGTATAAAGATAACAGTATCATGTGGTAAGGATTATAAAGGGCCAGTTAGGAGATGCAGTGTCAGCTTAGAGCAAGGTACACTGCCTTCAGAAGGGAGACAGCTCGTAGGGGAGATAAATTCTGAGATGACTCTTTCTCAGGTGGGTAGTGCTGGGATGGGGATTAGTTGAGAGACTCCCTCAGGGCTGCATGAAACTTTAAACACTGTTGTCATCTTTCTCCAGCAAATCACTTGGCCTGTTCCCTCTCTCAGGGGTGACACTAACTGAACCCTGGGGTGCCACACAGTATGGGGTTCCCAGGTTCCTCTGTGCCTTCCCTTTAGGTAAGATAAAATCATCAGCCTGGGGGCTGACCTTTAACTTTAAAGGAAGGTGACAACACAAAGAGAAAGTGGCTGTCTAGCCACCTAGTCACAACAGACTTTAGTTACAAAAGGAAAGAACAAAAAAGAGGATGAGGGCCTAGAAAGAGAGGAGGAGGAAGAGGGAACTGAAGTTCACAAACCACAAATCCTATTCTCTCCTAGAACAGGACTTAGCCAGTTGTAGGTAGAGGTGGATTTCTCATATGGAAGAAGCAGAATAAACATCAGTTTTGGTGTCCATGTATTTCCGGGTTTAAATAAATAGCGTCATCTCTCTGGGCTCCACAAATTTCCTGCTCCATAAAACCAGAATAGTAATGTTGATCACACAGGCTGCTGGAAGGATTAAAAATAAGATAAAAATAAGGAAAATGTTCTATCAACAGGCCTTGCACAAAGTAAATGTAACTACGTTCTTCTGTTTCAAAATACGGGTTCTAGAGGGCCAAATCTTGCAATACTTCTAATATTAATAATAGTAGTTAACAAGAATTGAATATCTACTATGTGCCAGACATTGTTCTAAGCACTTTGCATGTATCAACTACTCATTTAATCTTTAGAATAATCAATTATGACACACTCACTGCAGACAACTTGCAACGTTCCACTTTCCTTACCCCACTTCCTATGCAGGGATAATGTTTTGCTTGTGTTATTCTCTCTTTCCTTTTCTTCCTTAGTTTCTGTCTTACTAGCCCACGCCTTCCCAAAAAGGACTGCACCAAAGAGTTGGAAGGGACTTCAAAGGTTTTCTGATGTTCCATACCATTGCTTTTTAAGAAAGGAAATGGCCATCTGTGATTCCTGATCTCAAAAAGGTAGGCCTCTCCCTAGCTCCAGGAGATGACTCACCATCTGTGTAAAGCAGTCATGGTAATCCCCTTCCCTACTGCCAGTGACAGGATCCAGGGTTCAGTTTGTGACTCATTTCTAAATCATGAGATATAAAGGGAAGTCTGCTGTGGATGTTCTTATCCTGAATGAAAAAGCAGGGCCTCCTGAGGAGAAGGAATTTTGGCTCTGCATCTTCCTTCCTGCTTGAGAACTCTGAGAGAAGGCATGATGTCTGGGACTATGGCAGCCATCTTGCAACCAAGAGAAGAGAAGCATGAAGACAAAAAGCCGAAGTGCTAAGAATGGAGCACGGATGGAAAGAGTGTGGGTTCCTGATGACATTGTTCCACTGCTGCCCTGGTATGAGACTCTCTACCTTCTTGTGGCTTAAAGCACTGTTATTTGCACCCAAAAGCTGTCACAACTGAAATAACATAAACAATATCTGTCACGGAACTTGGAAAACTGAAGATGCTCATTAAATGGTAGCAAATACCATTGCCTGTTGGGAAAGACTTACTGCTGAGGCATTGTTTAAGCTATTGGATAAGTTTTCTAATGATACTGTTTTTATTTTTTTATTCTAAATTTAAAAAGAAAACAAGACAATGAGGCAGGAAGTATCCTTCTCTTCTTCTCTGCCCTTACCAGATTCAGCTCACTCAGGCATTTTAAAAGTGAGACATATTTGCTCTCTCATGTTCCCCGAAATCATGTTGTCTGAAGACCAAATGCACCAGTTTCAGACGAGTACAGGTCCAACCCCATTACAATTACATGCAAAGTCTGAATCTCCAGGGATGGCGGCACAGTATCTGAAAGTTCTGTAGGGGATGCACTTTGATGCACATTCAAATTTAGAAAATACCAGCCCATGTGATGGGCTCTAGCTTCTAATGCAATTATTTGGTTGTCTGGTGATTTTCTCTGCCACATAAAGGACAATATCTTACTGAATGGTCATTACGTTCTATAGTGCATACAGCTGGAGCTCAGGCACTGCAGAGATTGATCCTTTACCTAGTCATTCAATGGTGACAGGATACTAATACCTGGCTTCACTCCTGATCCTCTCACTAACACATGAGCCACTCTGGGTTACTCAGGTGGTCTGACTGTACTTCAGCTTCCTCATCTGTGAACTGAGACCTGATAATGCCAAACCAGTTACATCACATTCAGAGGCAACTAGGATGGCCCACCCCAAGTAGAGCACTCTTACATAAAATTACATTTGTTAACACTTCAAGTACCTGAAGGGAGACCCCAATGTGACCTCCATATCCTTTCGAGGAGCCTAATGAAGATTAGTTTGTTGGCTCAAGGACCAAAGCCATGGAATGCTGGTTTCATGATTCTGTGCTATGTCCCTCAGTCAGGGATCCTGAAGAGCTTGGAATCTTTTTCTTTGAGAAATGTGGACTGTTTGGCCAGGAGGGAGAAGCCTCCCAGGCAGCTGTAATAGTCATCTTGAATTAGCTGAAGTATGTACCGTAAGGGACTCAATCAGCTTCAGGGTGCAGGGTCCCAAGGACAGAACTCCAAACAGGGAGAGGAAGTTACCAAGACACTGGTTTAGGCATATACAGGGTTCACTCAAGCTCAAGATGCCCAGAACTAGAGAAGCCTGTCTAGCCTGGTGAACTTCCTTCCTGCGGATGCATGCAACAGAGGCTGAATACACACAAGGTAAGTACCTTATGTCAGACTTGAAGCTTTAGGGACACCACAATTTTTAAGCTAGATGTGGCAGTGGTGCACAAATCTGATAGGCTTGGCACATGTTAAGAACTTAATTAATATTGGCTAAATGAATAAATGACACTGATAGGAGTGAAGAGGGCCATCTTTTGCTTTATCTCATCACTTGCTAACTTCTTTAAGTTTCTGTTTCCCTGTAAAATGAGATCCCTGGCCTTGTTAATCATTCAATGTCCCACCTTTTTTTTCTATCTATAGCTGTTTTACCTACTTCTGAGAAATTTTAGGAGGTCAAACTGTACTAAACTGCAAGCTTCATTAGGGAAAAGATCCTGTTTTATCCTTGTTTGTATTAATGCAACCTTAAGAGTGGGTCAGTGCATGCAAGGGATGCATAAACATGCAAGTTCTGAAAAGGGGGGAGGTAGGGAATGCCATTTCCTGACCCTCTACTCTGTGCCAGGTGCCAAACTGTGTATTTTACATAGATTATCTCAAATAATCCAGAAACCAACTATCTGAGGTGGAAGGATTTTCATTTCTGATTGACAGATATGAAAACTGAGATTTAGAGAGGCTGAATGTCACTGGATTGGGGTTGGACAGCTAGGAAGTGGCACAGCTGTTGTGTGCAAATTATCATCATCACCATCCACTTAAGATCTTGGCTTCTGGCTTCTTGGGTCCTCCTGATTTTTCTAAGAGATAACCTTCAGACTGTGCTGACTTAGAATGAAAGAAACAATTCAGATCCTGTGATCTTTTCCCCTTATACACACAACAAGTATGTATTCATTCCTGTGTGAATGCCAAGAACAGTGGTAGGTACAGCTGGCTTTGAAATTGCTACTAGGTAATTTCCAGTTACTAATTCACTCAAAAGGCCTGCCAAGCACACTAACTAGTGTAACAGAGATGTAATACAGAGCAAGGCAGCGCCAGGTTAGGGCTCTGGAGATGCCTAAGCACTTTCAGTGGAGGAAATTAAAAAAAGTAAAACTACTTAGAAAAAAGAAAGTATCAAGCAGATGCACAGACTAGAGGGACCTTTATAGAAAGCTGGGTAAAAGCCTGACTATACTGCTGGGCATCCCAGGAAAAGACAGGAATGTGCTGAGGTCCAGCCATTAAGCATGGGTATCAGTCTTTCAGGAGCTAACAGACGTTCTTTTTATAAGCAAAGACAACAGTTGTTCTGCCTTTTTAGCACCCCTCGCCATGCTTCTAAATTCTAATAATCCTAGCTGCTTCTCTGTGCCAGTTTGGATATATCATGTCACCCCAAAAGCCATATTCTATAATGCAGTCTTGTGGGGACAGATGCATTAGTGTTGATTAGATTGGAATCTTCTGATTGAGTGTTTCCATGAGATGTGACTCACTCAACTGTGGGAGAAATGTTTGATTACATTATTTCCATGCAGATATGGAACCTGCCCATTCAGGGTGGGGCTTAATCACTGGAGTCCTATAAAAGAGCTCACAAACAGAAGGAACACAGAGCAGCTGAGAGGGACATTCTGGAGCGAAGCTAAGACCTCACACTGATGCTGACACTTGGAGATGACTGAAGATGTTTAAAGATGCTAGCTCAGAGTTTGCTCCAGAGAACCTAAGAGACAACCCTGACGCCTAGATGACCAGGAGCTGAAGAAGCTAAGAGACCCAGAGACATTTTGGAGAAAGCCGTTTTGAAACTCAACCTGGGAGCGAAGGACCAGCAGACGCCAGCCACGTGCCATCCCAGCCGACAGAGGTGTTCCAGACACCATTAGCCTTTTTTCAGTGAAGGTATCATCTTGTTGATGCCTTAGTTTGGACACTTTTATGGCCTCAGAACTGTAAATCTGTAACTTAATAAATCCCCTTTATAAAAAGCCAATCCATTTCTGGTATTTTGTATAATCGCAACATTAGCAAACCAGAACATTCCCTTTGTTTCCTTATCCCTAGAAATGGCAACAGATACTTGCAATCACCATTCCTGTGATATTTCAGTCTGTTTTTGCTTTTGTAATCTCTGCATACCTGGGTAATAATTCTTCACAGATCCAGTGAAAGGCCACGTCTTGCTCCATCACCTTAGAGTGAAGGCCAACAGTCAAAAAGCCCTTCCCCCCAGACTCAAACCTTCCAAGACATTTTTAGTACCTCAACCATTAATATTGTCGGGAATCAGCAGACATTTAAGGAAAAACTCCAATATAATAGACAGAGGTCAATTTGAAAAAAATTGAGTAAAGGAATAGGTAAGAAGCAGAGATAAAGCAGAGAGGAGCAGAAAATTTCAAAAAAGCTGTAATTACTGTCCTCGAAGAGATAAAAAAACTATCACAGACATAAAACATGAACGGGTGCTACATTAAAAAAGGAGCATTCCAAAAAACCAGGAAGAGCTTTAGAAAATTAAAGATATGAGGGCTGAAATTAAAAAAAAAAAAATTGGTTCAAAGTTAGAAGACAAGGTTGAGCAGTTCTCTGTAAAGTAATGCAAAAAGACAAAGATCTAGAAAATAGAGAGAAAAGATAAGAAAATTAGAGGATCAATTAGGGGTACCAACATCTGATTAACAGGCGATGAGAGAATCATAGTAAAAACCCATTTTCCTATAAATTAAAACTTAGAACAATTTCCAGATTGAAACTGTTCTGAGCTTAAATCATATAACGTACATATTTAGCATAGTTCTTGATACAGTATTTCATAAATGCTTTTATAATAATAAGAAATCTTATTATTATTCAGAAGGTTCTTTAGCTTCTTATCATTGTCTATCAGGGACTCCAATCACCTAGGTTCTTTCAAATGACTTTAGGTTCATGAGAAATAAACAGAAATGACACTGATTGAACATTAATTGCCAGGCTAACGTTTCTCCACTTTACATTATCCCATTGTTGCTGGCAAAAATTCACAAGACCTGAGCATTCTACATCTTTTGCATTAAGAAACTGAGGTTCAGAGTGGGCTGTTTGATTCCAAAGCTCCCGTGAGAGGCCTGCTGCAAAGTTTCTCAGGGGCCATATGGGAAGACTAGACTCTTCATTGTGTAGCTAATTGAAAAAAGGAAGGTGTTCTGAATAGAACCCAGCTGCTATGAACAGTCCCAAGTGGGGACTCGTTCTTTCAGGCATGGACAGGGCCACCTGGCAGTTGATAATGTTAATAAAATTATCAGGCAGCTATTAGAATAGCTTAAAATTATCTAAATTTTTATAGGTGCCTAGAAAGGCTGAACAGCTCCTGTCTCTGCTCATAAAAAGAACATCTGTTAGCTCCTAAAAGAATGGTACCTGTGCTTAATTGCTGAACCTCAGCACATACCTCACCCTGGGATGCTCAATAGTGTAGTCGGGTTTTTACCCCCTTCTCTGAAAAGGTCCCTACAGTCCATGCATCTGCCTGATATTTCCTTTGGCTAAATATTTTCACCTTTTTTAAAAATTTCTCCCACTAAAAGAGTTAAGTAGACAAGGAGCTGAGAGGCCTCTCTTTCAGAATGAAGAAACATTTTTTTTTAAATTCAGTTTTATTGAGATATATTCACACACACCATACAATCATCCACGGTGCACAATCAGCTGTTCACAGTATGATCATATAGTTGTGCATGCATCACCCTAATCAATTTTTGAACATTTTCCTTCCTCCAAAAAGAATGAAAATAAGAATAAAAATAAAAGTAAAAAAGAACACCCAAGGCATTCCCCCCCATCCCACTCCATTTTTCATTTAGTTTTTGTCCCCATTTTTCTGCTCATCTGTGCAGTATGCAGACTTTCAGGCAGTCTCCCTATTTTCACTCCAGCGCTTCACCCTGTCCCCATCTGTGTGCAGCGTACCTGTGTTCAGACCCATGCTAAGTCGGTATCTGCCAAGAGAGAACCTGCAATATGAGGTGGGAGTTGAGGAGGAACATCTACCTGGCTGCATGGGCGAAAGGGAGGGTTCAGCGCTTCTAAGAGTTTCTCATACAGGGTTACAAGGGACTCTCTTACATTCAGACCCATTCCACACTGTCTTGGGGGATACCTGGAGCATCTCCTACCCAAGCCTGGCATGAGGTCAGCAGTCAAGCAGCCCATTGGCTGTCCTGTTGCCCAGCAGACCTGATGCTCCGTTCATGACCCTTGTCTGCTGTACTCTGCTCTCCCATTACCTTTGTCCTTGTGAACTTGTCTTTTCAAAAATTCTTTCCTTCTATTTTAGTGGACTTTGGGAGTGCGTGGAGATAAGCTCATTTGTTCAAACTTCCATGTTTTATAATTCACATTTTAAAAAAAGTTTGCCTGGGTCACTTAAAACATGCCTGCAAGCCATATTTGTCTTCTGGGCCATCCGCTTACAACACCTACAATGTATTACAATACTGCACTCTGAACAAGGGAAAGCCAAAATAATTTGGATCATTTTTGCTTGGAAAGAGAAGACTGAAAAACACATTAATGGTAGGGAAGAGAGTATTTGAGGACAGTTTGCAGGTTCTCTTCCTTGGAGAACAGAACTAAAGGGCATGAGCATAAAATGCAACATGAGGGATTTTACCTAGACATGAAAAATCACCTGGATTACTGTGGTGTTCCCCCTTGGTAGCTTTCCCCTACCTGTCAGCTTCCCCTCTACAGACAGCCTTCTGTATTCTTCACACTTCCTGCACATCCCCCTCAATTTACAACCCCTAAATATAACAGAGCACTCATGCAATCACTCATCAATTTATTCTAGGACGCTTGTCATGCCATGCCTCTGCAACCCCAGGGGAGACGGTGAGAAACCGACATGGATATGGTCCCTACCACGCAGAGCTTTCAGTTTAGCCAGAAATAAAGACAAGTAAAAAGCACTTACAATAAAACGTGATAAAACCCCATTCCCAACTGCCAGGATCTCGTGTCACATCTTTATCTATTTCCATAAATGAATTTGGCCTTGTTAAGTGCCAGGTATGTGGCTAAGCCACATGTTTAAACGTACGTGCATAATCCTCACTGTAACTCGATGAGGTTATCTTTCAGGTATGATTACCCCCATTTTTACAAATGAGGCAACTGAGACTTAAAAGAGGAGGGCCTTGGATTCAGATCTGAGTCTTGTGTCCTGAGGCTGACTGCTTAACCAACCCACACCCCAGCTTCCCCATGTGAATTGTAGCCACATGCACAGGTCACTGTGCACCAAGTATACTCTGCATGGTCAGCCCTCTGCATCTTTGCTGAGTTTCTTTTGCTTGGAATTCCTTCATTCTCTTGGCTCCTCACAAACTCCTACTTAACCTCCAAAGCCTGGTTCAAGTGCTTGCCCCTTGTAGACTCTCCCTGATGCCCCTGAACAGAACAAGTTCTCCCTCTTTTGGGTCCCTGCAGCACTTTAGCAAACTCCTCACTATCAATGGCCACATTACTTTGCAGTTGTCTCTGCCTCCTCCTTCCCTTCTCCATTTATAGGGGGGGCAGTTCTTAAGAGCAGGAATCCTTTCTCTTGCTTGTGCATTATCTAGTGTCTTCTCCACCTAACATTACCTGGCACATAGTAGGCATTCAACGCATTCCTGAATTGAAATGGAGCTAGTTAAAAAAAAAAAAACTGCATTATAAAAGCAGATTGAGCAATCTTCTCTGAAGGTTAACAAAAGAAGAGAACTGAGCCACATTTTTTCATTTTGTTCCCATCAATTTACTGAGCCCAGTGCCATGCATTACACTAGCTGCTAGGAATATGGAGATAAATAAGGCACAGTACCTGCCTGAGAAGAAAGGAAAAAAGCAGGACATGTGGAGCCCCCTACTATGTGCCAGCTACTGGGCTTGATGCTTGCATACATTCTGTCTCACTTAAGCGGAAATCTGCCAGGCGAGAAGGAAAGAGCCTAAATGAGCTCACCATGGGCCCTTCTAGTGCATAGAAGCTAGAAAATGAGCTTATGCACTCCTCCCTGATTACCGACAGCTTGCTGAATTTCAGAATGCTTAATACTGAGTTAAAAGGTATTTTAAGAGATCTTCCAGTTGTGTTTTTGAAACGAGGCTTTACAACACATTAGGGGGCGGCGAAAAATGATTTAGTAGGTTCTGACAAGCATTTTAAAGACAAAAAACATCAAGTAGATTAGAAGAGAAATATGAAAATTCAATGAACACTGTAAGGTTAAGTATTGCTTTGTGAAAACAGTATTTTAGTTGTGCATCTGTGTTTGTATATATATACATATGTGTACATAAATACACATGTATAAGTGTGTGTTTTTAAAAACATGCACATACATACATGTATGTTTTTTGGGTGGTGACATAAAATGCATTTATTACTGTAGGATACAGACAAAAAAAAGTTTGAAAAATACTAATGGTTCTTCATCTTCACTTTACAGATAAAAAGAACAGTGCCTGGTAAAAGAATCCTGCCAGCTTTTTTAATAAAAGGGCTGGGAGTAAACATAGAAAACTCCTCCTGTTGATGGACGTCTGGACTTCACCTTTACTCCATCAGTTGCCCCGAGGACTGGGGCGTTCTTTCATCAAAAGTGCCTATGGGTTCCATTGTGGACCCAATGAGAGAAGGGTCTCATTCCAGTATATCTTGTTCTATTACCTAGGCTGACCTGACAAGCTTATCTGAAAAAATTGCTTTAAATAGCCTACCATGGGATATCCTTCTGATTATCACAATCAACATCAGATCATCCAGAAATGGTGTAATTAAATCTAATGAATCTCTAAAATGTGTAGTATTTAGCAAAAACGCAGGCTTTGAAGTTCTGCTGACCTGGGATAAAATCCTGACTCTGCCACTTGCTGGCCATTTGACCTCAGACGCACTTGGGCTCAGCCACATCAATCCTACAAAGGCCTGCACAAAACAGGAGCTCAGTAAACATTAACACCTCCTGCCTTCCACAACTCTTCTCTTTCTATGAATGTCTGCAGAGAAGTTAAAAAAACAACCACATGCCAACTACACTAATGAGTCAGGGAGAAAGACTGCTGAGAAAATGGCATTTCTCTTCTTTCAGCAAAAGCCACAGAGCCACGTGAACCTCCATTCTGTGACTGGGGCGCAGCGTGGCTGGGCCCTGCCAAGTCCCCCCTGCGCTGTTTGCCAGCTAAAAGTTTGGAGTTGAGCAACTGCCAACACTGCCCCGGCTGTGTGTGCTCGATCCCACAAGCAGCCCGGCCCTGACCTTTTCTGGTATTTATGATGTTGGATTGGATTTTGATCACTGTTTGCGCTCTTGACACAAAATAAACAGGCTGGCACTTCTCCCAAGGAGGTACAAGTGCCAGGATTTTAATCTGGTCTCCAAATACTTCTCCCAAATACTAGCCTGCCCCACTACCGCACTAACAAAAGAACAAAGGCACAACTCTGTTTTATTATAGTGATTAGAAAAATCTCAGGTCAGTAACTTCAGGGCAGTGAGTCAAGCCTGGCTGTACTTAATTTAGGATTATGTAGGGATGTTATGGGTTGAATTATGTTCCCCAAAAAAGATATGTTGCAGTCCTAATCCCTGGTACCTGTGGATGTGATCTTATTTGGAAACAGGGTTGTTGCAAATGGAATCAGTCAAGTTAAAATGAGGTCATACTTGATGGAGTAGAGTGGGCCCTTAATCCAATATGAATGGTATCCTTGCAAAAAGGGGAGAGCTGTACACAAACAAATGGAGGGGAGAACACCATGTGATGATGGAGTCAGAGACTGAAGTCCAAGGATTGCTGGGAACCCACCAGGAGCTAGGAAGAGGCAGGGAAGGATTCCCCCCATAAATTTCAGACTTCCAGCCTCCAGAACTGCAAGCCAATAAATGTCTATTGTTGTAGGCCATCCGGTTCATGGCACTTTGTTGTGGCTACCCTAAGAAATGCAGACATGGGAGGCTTTTATATATATGGGTGCCCAGTCCCCGCACCGGGGCTTGATTTGATTGGGATGGGGTAGGTGGGGGCGTCGTTATTTTTAAAAGGTCCCCAGATGATTCTAACATGCAACCAGTGTTGAGGACAATTGCATTTGCGGGAAAGGAAGGGAATGGTTCAATCTTTCAACTAGGCCCTACAAATTGGCAGAAAAGGTGCCCAGGTTTCATATGGCAGCGAGAGGTTAACTGGCGCATCCAGGATCACACAGCGACAGCTGGGATTTGAAGCCAAGACCACCTCCCTCCTCCTGTAGCCACACCAATGCACTGCTGAGCTCAGAGCTTCTACAGATGTGTGCAAATGTGCCGTCTTAGGGCCACGGCCTTACAACGGTCAAAAGAGAGGGTTAGCATTTTGGTGTCCTAGAGAATACCAAAAACAGTTGGAATCCAAATCAGAAGGCCTGGACAGACAAAAAATAGCACAGCCATACTAGGGAATGCCAGGAAGCATAAAAAGTGACATTGTACATAACATGGAAGAATGATTGTAGTCTATAATAAGGAAGAAAAAAATCAGCATACATAACAGTACTATAGTATGATCCTAATTTTATTATAAAAACAATTTTATATGCACAGAACGTATGAAAGGAAACACTAAAACGTTAACAATAGTCAACTCTGGGTAGCAGGAATGCAGACGAGTTCTCTTTCTCTCTTTGTGCTGATATGGACACATACTGTTTTATGCATGACACACATATACAGTGGATCAGTCTGATGAACCTTAACGATACCCACAGCAAAGTACTGTAGTCTATTCTTGAAAGGGTCTAGCAAATTCTTTTTTTTTTCTCTAGAGATGAAGTTCTTTCATTATTACAATAATGCCCAAAGGGCATCTTTATGTTGACTGCACCTTACCCAGTCTGGAGTTATTCTGACTGTTCTAGGAAGAACATATTTTTCTCCCCACCAAACAAACAAACAACAACAACAATAAAAAAATGTGAAGCCGATGTCATGAGGTATTAGGATCTCTCTGAAAATCTTTCTGGTCAAGCACATGCTATGTGCTGTATGAAAAGCATCAAGGGTTATTCAAATGCCCACCTCCTGTTGTAACTGGTTCTAAGCCCACTCCTGAGATACTCATATTTGGATATGGAAGCCAATGTTACGTTTCAAGATTCTTGTTGGGTTGGGCCAGAGGGAGAGATCAGCCAGCCATCATTTCCCTTAAGAGATCTGAATTCTCATAGGTGTCCTCTTTGGGGGCAGGATAAATTCTCCTCTACTCTGTCACCATTCCTGCCTGCATTTCATGCCTTGATACAACTCAGTGGCCCCAGTCCCTGTGATAATTCCAGGATGCCCATGATTTGCTACATTAGAAGCAGAAGGAGAAAAAAAATAGTGTTATAGAATCCAAAGAGTCATGGAGACTGAAGACCTAATTTTATTTACTCAACAAATAATTTTTTAGCATCTACTGGGCTTGGATTGTGAAACAGTTTGAAGACAGAGCCAACCAGATTCACTGTAGATGAATGTAGAATGCGAGGGCAAGAGATATATCCAAAATAATCCTAGTTTATATGGTGCAGGCTCTGCCTCTGACTGTGAATTTGTATAAGATTCATAGAACTGAAAGGGTCATTTGAGATCACCTAGTTAAACTCATTTATTTTACAGATTCATTCATTCCTTCAACAGTTATTGAATAAATACTTATGGAACAGATATTAGCCCTTTGGATCAGAAAGGCACAGTGCTTCCTAAGGCTAGAAATGATGAAACAAAAACCTGAATTCAAGTTAAGTCTTCCTGAAAGTAATTCACATAAGTCAGAGACCTTTTTGGACCTTTCTTCACATTTGCAACACAAAAGCATTGACCTAGATCATGATCTCTAAGATTCCTTCCGGATCTTATTTTTTACACGTGTTTGTCAGTGAAGCCACTACAAAACTTCCTTTGTTGTCTACTGCATTCCTACAGGTCTGGAAAGAAAATTTATCATTCAACATGTCCCTTTCCACTCTGACAAACACTGATCTACTTTTTAATTGATCTCCCAGTAAGGCACATACCTAATTTGTTTGAATGATGACACAGTTAATTAGACCAAACAAAGAAGAAAGCCCAGGACAGAGGGTGCAAGTAGGAGGCACTGCTCACCAAGAACAGTGGCCAATTTCTCAGCAAAGATTAATTTGTGAAAAGGAAGATCAAGGAGATATGCAGCTAGGTCAAAATTTTAATTTAGGTCACATTTGGGGATGAATAGGCTCCAAAATCTACGTTCTCCACCTAAGAAGAATAATCCAAAATGCTAAACAAAATGTGTTCATGCATCAAAAATTTACTAATGTCTATTATAGGCCTGGCGCTATGCTAGGCATTGAGGATAAAGTCCTTGCTGCTGAGGACGACAGTCTGAGAAGAGAAATGGTAATGGGGATGAGTGGGAAAGAAGTTAAAAGAGAACATTTTGTTTATTTAGAACTGGTGCTATTAGCCACTGTACTTCTTAAGGTTGCAAGTGGCAGAAAGATAATCTGACTTAAGAAGAAAAAAGTTATGCTTCAGGCATGGCTGGAACTAGGAGCTACAACACAATATAATCTAGAATCTGTCTTTCTTGTCAGCCTCTCAGGTCTGCTTTCAACTCTCAGACAAAGTGGCTGTGAAGAAAAGAGTTAACAATGCTGGCCCAAGACTATTATCCTCAGAAATGCCCGCTTGCAAGACTGGCATCTGGGAAGGTGGATTTCAGGAGGGCTCTCACCAGCACTAATAGGAATGGCTCACTATGCCTAAAATGGATGTGCAAACAATATGGTTTATGCTGAACACCTGCTTTCCTTCTGGGAGTCTGGACTTTTGGTACGTGGCAGGCAGAGGGTGCCTACATAACCAGCCTCTAATAAAAACCTGGGCACTGAGTATGTAATGAGCATCACTGGCAGACAACATTCCATACTCACTGTCACAACTCCTTGCTGGAGGAGACTCTGAAATTTGTGCCTGGTTTCCCCCGGACTTCACACATGGTGGACTTCACTTTTCACTCTGCTGATTTTGCTTTATATCCTTCCGCTATTATAAATTATGGCTATGAATATGACTAAACCACTAAGCCCTGTAAGTCCTCTGAACAAACCATCGAACCAGAGGGTGGTCTTGGGGGCCTCTGACACAGTGGGAAAGTAAGTGATGGTGGTCCCAGCCTCATTTCCTCATAGCTTTAACAACTGCAGTGCAAAGAGAATCTCTTTCTCAGTAGCTCCAGCAAAAATCCTTGACTAGGTTCCTCAAGAAGTTAAATATAGAATTACCATATTGCCCAGAAATTCCACTCCTAAGAATATACACCAAAGATTTTAAAGCAGGGACTTACGTACCAGAAAACAGATACTTTTACACCAATGTTCATAGCATCGCTATCCTCAATAACCAAAAGATGAACAACCTAAGTGTCCACTGACAGATGAATGGATGAACAAAACATAGTACACACATACCATGGAGTATTACTCAGGCATAACAAGGAATGAAGTTCTGATATATGGTACAACACGGATGAGCCCTGAAATAAGCCAGACACAAAAGGACAATTATTGTGTGATTCTACTTATGTGAGATATCTAGAATACTCAAATTCATAATGAGAGAAAGTAGAACAGTGGTTACCAAAGTAGGGCTGGGGGAGGGGGGATGATGAAAATGTTCTGGAAATAGTGGTGAAAGTTACACAACATTGTCAATATACTTAATGTCACTGAATCACATACTTAAAAATGGCTAAAACGGTTTCCTGTTATGTATATCTTACCACATACACACAAAAAAATCCTTGGTCTAATCCTCATTCATTGTGACTGGCTCAGATGGGGCCACATATGCCCCTGAACCTGTCACTGTGGCCAGGGGGTTGTCTGCCGTCCTACTGCTGGCCAGCCTGGGGCACGTCCTGATTCCTGCAGCCTGAGATGGGATCAACACTTGCCTCCCTCTCCCCAACATGTACACACGGATACAGGTGAGGCATGGTTTGTAAAAGGAAGAGACATTCTGCTGATTTTAGTGGAAAGGGGGAAACTGAGGTTGAGCAGGAGAAACAGCACGACTGCCACAGGGGAGTACAATTGTGTCCTGTGAGGGAGCATCTGCTACAGCTAAACATCCACCACCACCATCACCACAAAATCAGAGACAGAAGATCTGAACTCATATTCTTACCCTAAATCTGTGCTTCTGCTTGTATTCCTAACCTAATCTTCCAAACTGGGAAATTAAAATCATCAATAAATCATTCAATATTGCACTACGTCTCATGTGGATAGCCATTTCTAATCTGTAAATAACCCTCAATTCTGTTGCTGCACCCAGCCTTCACCTTAGTTCAGGCAATGGGCACCTCTTACCAGGATTACTGACATAGCCTCTTATTGGACTCTGTTACTTGTTTGCTGCCTCCAATCCATTCCCCAGCTGTGGCACAATCATCTTCACAGAGTTATGACTGGTCTGGCTAGGTCTTTTCTCCTTAGAGACCATCAGTGTATTCTCATTGTTTTCTAGAAAAACCCGAACTCCTTGGCATGATATGGCATGCCAAATCCTCCATGATCTAGAACCTGACTACTTCTCTCTCTCTTCCCACATTCAATTATTTGCAGTAAATATTCTGGTCATAGGGAACTACCTGAGGTTCAGGGAATGTGCTATGCTGTTCCATGTCTTCATGCCTTTGCCCAGTCTGTGCTCCCTGCCTGCAATGACCTGTTCCCCTTCCTGATCTGGAAACCTCTGGCCAATGCACAAAGACCAATTTATCTTATGTGTGGGTGATGTCTTTCCTTCTCAATAGGAAGAATTAATCACTTTCTCCATGGTGACCTCACTGTGCTTGGTACATGCCTCCCTACCTCTCACCACAGTACTTTATTATTATTTTTCATTACCCACTGTTATTGAATTCTAAATGGAATGTGAGTTCCCTGAAGGCAGGTGTACTATCTTACTCTACCTTATAAACTCAGTATTGAATTAGAGACTGACAAGGAGCAGTGCTTAAAAACCTGTGGAATAAATGAACAAAAGGAAAAGAAAGGCTGTAACCTTGGGCTCTGTCATGTATGCGTTAGATGATTAGGGGTATGTTATTTAACCTTTTGAAGCCTTGGTTTCCTCCCTTGCAAATGGGGATGGGAGGATGCATCTGTTGGGACTGCTGTGGGGATGACAGGAGCTGATGTCTACACAGAGCCCCAAGCAGGAGGCATGGACCTGGACCAGACCTGGCATCGTGTAAAAGTCAACAGTGTAAAAAATGTACCATGCTAGGGTAAGAGGTTAGTAATTTGGGAAACTGGGTGAAGAATATATGGGAACTCTCTCTCATCTTCGCAACTTCTCTGTCAATCTTAAACTGTCCCGAAATAAAAAGTGGTTTTGTTTTGTTTTGTTTTGTTTTTTTTAAAGAAAGAAAAAAGTATGTTCCTTCTCTGCCAATCTCCTTTACCAGCACCCAACATAAGACATGCCCTTAGAGGTCTGTCTGCTTAGCTCTTTTTTTATATTCTAGTATTACATTGTCTCAAGAATAAAGTTTAAAGAGAGGATTACTGGCTGGATTTGGGGAATCTTTTTTATCTTATAGGAAGTTTTGCTATGATGGGATATGACTGAGGTCTCTTTTGGCATCTAAACAGCAAAGAAAAGAAGCCCCAAATTGCCTTAAGACCCATCAAAGGCAAAAGAGAAAACTGAAACCAGAGATCTCTTTTCTGACGAAGATGGTTGTTAATGAAAATAAAATGCCACTTTGCTTCCGGGGAAGCTGGTGATTTTACCCAGTCCTATGCTGGTTGACGTCCTCCTTTAAAACATCCCTCGATCCATCTCAATAAGAACTCTGCATACACAGCTCGGCCCACTGACTCAGCCAGATGGGCGAGCCCAGTGCACGGTGCAGAGAGGAGACCAGCGTATTTGTCTTCCTTGACAGGCACGTCCGTCCTTGTCACATATTAGATGCCACTAATAATCTAAGCATTCAGGAGGAAAATACATCTGTGTCCTTGTGATAGACACAGAATGACACGCACCAACTTACTGTCTCAACGAATCTACAATTGCTATGTTCACAATCAAAATCTCCTTAACTCAAGGTAGCTGGTATCTGCTAGATGTTAGAAAAGCAATCCAGCTGAATAATTCACACCAATGGTACGAAACCCTAAAATGTTCCCAGAAGTATATGATTTTTTTTTTTTTAAGGACAAGTCACATGAATTTCTAATGGGATGAGCTTCCGAGAGTATAACTTGTACATCTGGACATCTAGTACCAAGTAGGTCTTCAATAAATATTTATTGAGCGTCTAAATAGACTTTTGGGAAAACAGCTTCTTGGAGTTTTGGATTTAATGCTGTGGAGCTTTTCCATATTTCTTCCTGAAATTGTCAAAGAAATCCAAAATGTTTCTGCTCCATGACTTAATGTCCCTCGACCTTTCCATCTCTCCATGCCCTCAAACCTGTGAAGACTTGCTTCCAAGAAACAGCAATTATTGTCAACAATGGGAGGGCAGTAGAGGAGATGGTAGCTATCCCAATGTGTGAGATGTCAACGAGATGTTTACCAAAAATAGCAATGGCACAGACATCCCAGAACCCTCTGTTCACACAATAAAAGGTAATCAAGGGGTGGCCTGCTAACATCCTCCAATTTTACTGATTATAATCAGCCCTCAATTCAGCCTTTCTCTACTCTAGCGCCCTACCCACTCTCCATCCTGGCTCTACCACTCAAAGAGAAGAGAAATAGCTAGAAAAATGATACTAAAAAAATAGTAAGACCATATTTTCTGGATTCGAAGAGGCCACCAATTGTAGGATATAGCAAAACATTTTCCAGGAGAAAAAGTTTTTTGTAAGTCACATCTCAACTTCAGAAACTGTAAAATGTGAAAAACCCTGCAGCTCGTAACTGAGATAATATAACAAATACCTGCAAAGTGCTAGGTGAATTACCCATTTCGCTTCTGAGACATTATTCCCATTGAGACTGAGACACTGAAGTGTAAATGGCTTCTAACCCAGGTCTTGTCTCACTCCAACAGCCTGTGCTCTTCCCACTTGGCCACCCTGCCTGCTCTTTCCTGTTCGGACAGACTGCCTGGCTCCTATTCTTCCATGAACCTCCTCCCAGGCACCAATCCCCCATCCTGACTGAGGTTATTTTGGAACTTTCCCGATTCACGGAGGACTCATATCAAGAAGCTCACATCCTGACTCGTTCAGGTGCGTAGACAGCTGCCTTTATTTTGATGATAAAATTAGTCTGTTAATAACAGCTTCAGCTCACATTTAAGTGCTTACTTTACTATCGGAGACTGTGCTAAACCTTCATATGGATCACCTCATGTTACCCTCTGAACAATACTCTGTGAGTATCATTACCCTCCAGTTATGGATAGGCTGTTAAGGTTCAGAGATCTGATCTGAGTAACTATCCTAAGGCTATAAAGATGATAAGAGGATGCTAAGCAACCCAAACGAAAATCTGGACTTCTCCTCACCACCACCCAGGCGGTGGACATTTGAATGGGGTAAGGGAGAGGTGTAAGAAAATGGAGACAGAAATACCAGAAGTTGGTCTTCTCTCCCCATTATTATGAGCATCAAAGTATCCTCCAGCTCACTTTCCAGACAGCTTGGCTCCCCGTGTATTTAAGAAATCGGCACAAGTCCCATATGTCCAGTCAGGGGGAGATATTCAAGGTGGCTGCCTGCCCCACCCAGTGGCCAGTACAGATCCAGTACCAGGACATGGCTGACTTCCTGATGCAGTAAAGGCAGGTGTCAGAGGCAGGAGTCCAAACTAGTCCCTAGGCATGGGCTGTACAAGCAGGAGCTCATGACACAATTAGGGCAAGTTCAGTGATCTTTCCTCAGATGAAGTCTGCTCAGCATTCATTTTGTTCCTTGCTAATCACAGCTTGCCAGTTGCACCTTGCCTAGCCTTTGTACCTGCTGATTACCTTCTGCCACCACCCAATTAGCCCTGTATTAGACACATCAGATGCAGCCACTCTCCTTCAGGACCAGGAGCTACAGCCAATAGCACCCCTGGAATCTACCCTGGGGCACACCTGAAATCCAGAAAAGGGTACCGTAATAATCCTGTAAGAACATCTATTTCAATATTACAAAGCTCTATTTTAGTGCCAAAAGGAAACATGTGAACCCACCTCTGGCCCAGATCTTTCTTGTAAGATCCAGACTCATTCATCCCATCTCGTCTTTTCAAGGGCTGCTGTACCTCACCATATCCAAAACTGAACACATTAGCTCCTCTCGTCTGAGGTTTATCCATTCTACTTTTCCAGGTCATCTCCAGTCCAGGTCCCTTGCTGTCCCCAAGGCCAATATCTTGCTATAGGTCACTGTCATATCTTGCTTGGACTAGATCAGTAGCCTCCTATGTGCTGCTAAAACTCTCTCTCAAGGTACTGGTTTTCTGCTTTACCATTCAGACCATCTCCACGTTGCAGCCAAAGGGATCTCTGAAATCTGAAAATCGGAGCACACGATTCCCTACTTGAACTTCTGAACCATCTTTCAATTACCTTTGATAAAACTCAGTGCCATAAATTATAAGATCCTTCATACTTCTCTTGCTTTATTTCCCACCACTCACTACACCGAAGTGATCAAATGCTTCATTTGTTCATTTAACCAACAAATAATTACTGGGCACCTACTGTGTGCCAGGCACTCTTCTAGGTGCTGGGGATACATCAATGAATAAAATAAACCAAGATGCCGGCCCGTGTGGTACTTATACACTATCTGGAAAGACCCACAATAAATATAATACACAACTAAACTACATTATTAGATTAGAGAGTAATACATGCTATGAAAAAAAATGAAAAGACGAGCAGAGTGATAGGGATGGGAGGGCGATACCGGTTCAGGATTAGATGGAATGGTCAGTCAGGGAAGGCTGAGATGTGAGCCCAGACTTGCAGGGAGGTTGGGCAGCAAGACAAGCAGAGATCTGGGAGAAGAGTGTTCCAGGCAGAGGGAACATTGGCACAAAGAACCAAAGGCAGGAGCTGGCCTGGCCTGTCTGAGGAACAGATTTGAGGCCTCCTGCAGTTTTTGTCTGTACCGTTCTTTCTGACGACAGGCCCCGAATACACCTGTCCCTCTAAGAGGCAATTAGACTCACACTTCCAGGTCCCACACCCCAAAGTGGGACTGCCCTCCCATAAATGGGATTCTACCCACCCTGAATTTTTCCCTTTCAAGGTACTTTCCACACATGAATGTAACTGTGTGTTCAGTTCAATCTGGAATCTAGTGGTTCAGGCTGCAGGCTCTGAGGTCAGCCCGGGGTCCGTCCAGGTTCCATCCAGACTCTGCCACCAGTCTGCCGTTGGCCCTGGGTAAAGTATGTCATGGAGGGGCTTTTATGAGGACTGAGTGAGATGGCCCAGTGCCTGGCACAGAGAAGGCACTTATCAGGTATTGGCAACCTGACTGCAGGGCTGGCTCTGTCTTATTTACTATTCTATCCCCAATCCCAAGGGCAGTGCAGAGGCTCATAGGATGATGAATTGATGAAAGAATGAAGGACTGAATGAATGGTGTTGGAAGGAAGGAAGGCAAGGAGGGAGGGAGGGAGGAAGGAAACAGGCAGGCTTCTATTACACTAATGATCAGAAATGTCAAGCTGAAGAACAAGAAGAAAACAAAGATATAGAAGAAAAGGAAGGGAATTATCATTTATTAAGTACTATGCAAGGCAGACAGAGCCATTATCTGAAATAAACACCAAAATAAAGCCTTTGGTTATTAAGGCATCCATTCCTCCATTTTACAGAAGCAAATACCAACGAAAAAGAAGCTCAGAGAAGTTGTGGTTTTTCTAAGTTACACAGTAAGAGAAGGCAGACTTGCTCCAAAGTTGATCTGAAAATAATTAAAACTCTTCACCAACTTTACCAGAAATAAAATCCTTGAGGTTCTCCCAATGGTGCATACCTCAGCTGGTCAAATGGAAGATCCATGAACATCTAACAAGAAAATGAAAGTGCTGGTTTCTGGATTCTGAACAGAACGTGGGATGGATAACAGATGCGAAGAAAGCAGGAGGGTTCAAGGACAACGGAGGAGGAAGTAACATAAGAGGCCATCGACATTTTTCAAGTGGAAAATCAATTAGGTGTCAGAAGAGGTTAAAACACAAAACAAAACAAAATGAAAATTGGTGGTGAGGAAGAACCCTATCCACCTATTAATACCAAAAGTGTACGAGAATTTATAAAAATATGGTAAAATATGGACTGAAGAGAAATGCCTGGCTTGTTGGTGAAATCTTAGGATTGATGACAAAGAAAGAGCACAGGCCCAATCCCACTCTTTTCCCAGCACAATCCCAGGGCCTGCTGTACCGACAGTGCATCACCTGTACACACCCCAGCTGCTGGAGTCATTTGAAAGCACTTCATTTGAGAACTGATATTATTTAAAATACTGTTTTTCTTCTCAGAGGCAGAACCGTCCCTTGGGTTTAGGGCCCGCCAGAAAGGGATGTGAGGTGCGTGGACTCCTGTCTGCACTGGGCCCTGGGAGAGGTGGGGACCAGGCCAGCCCAGCCCAGAGTGGGGGCTTTAATCCAGGAAGCTGGACCAGCGTGTGGCTGTGCAGTCCTTTGGGAAGGCGTACTTGGATTTCCTTCATACCAGCTAAAACGAGGAAGCTGGTGGGAGGGAAGGAGGATTTTAAGTGAACAGCAAAGAGACAAACGGGATAAGAATGAATTTAGATGCAGGAGATATGAGGCGGGAACACAGGCAGGAACTTACATGGTCGAGGGCTGAGTGGCGTGGGGCTCAGTGAGCTGCCTCTCTAAGCCTCAGGCCACACTGAAGGAGAAGTCAGTGTTTCCTCTCTACAGGAGACAAGGAGACGTCCTTTAAGAAGGTGAGGCCTTTTAAACACATTCTGTGAAGTCTTTCTCGTCTTTACCTCGCCCCTGCCTTAGCAGCCCCATTCTCGGCGTTCTCTCTCCCTCTGGAAAGGGAATTGGTAGAGAAGAAAGAGCTTTGCAAATGAAGAGACCAGGTTTCGAATCCTGGCCTATGCCCTTATCACCTGGGTGATCTGGGGATGGGGGTCATTCAGCTCCTCTGAACCTCAGCTCACTTTGTGGGGGTGCTGTGAGATTTTAATGAGTTTACTCATAAAGTGTTTAACAGAGTGAGTGGCACAGAGTAAAAGCTTAAAAATGTTAGTTAGCTTTGATTGGTCTACAGTGAGTTTATTTTTCTTAAAATCTTCATTGGCATGACATACCTGCTGCAGTGGGCGCTCTTGTCGGTGAGGCCCATGGGTGCTTGACCACACCTGTCTCAGGGCTGAACTTTACACCATGGAGGCGCTTTCCTTAACTGGGAAACATTTGTTGTTATGAATACAAATAAATCTTGAATTCAGCATGACTTACAAAAGCTTCAAGTTATGGGTGTGCATTTACTATTTACACTTTCCTAACAGCCTCCCCAAATCACTAAGATCAGATACTTCCAATTTTTTGCAGTCAAAACCAAGGCATTTGGGAGTCACGGGTGCACCCACGGGATTAGCAGTCAAAGATGCAGACCCTACCTCCAAGTGGGCAACTGTTCCTCTCCTCCACTTTCCCCCACTGCCACAGTGGAGAGAGCACAGAATCTAAAGCCAAATGGTTCTGAGTTCAGCTCTGCTGTGCGATAACCCTTTGAGCATGAAAAGTTCTCCAGTCTCTCTCAGACCCAGTTTATTTAGCTATTCAAAAGTGCAAAGCCTCTAGCTCAGTGTCTGGAAGAGAAAAAGTACTTAAGAAAAAGTAGTTCTTTTGTTTTACAAATACTTAATATCTGTCTGTCTCTTCAATATCTCCATGTTGATATCTGATGAGGCACCTCAGACCCCAAACTCCTGACTGTCCCCCAAATCTATTCTTCTTGCAGTCTTCTCCATCTCAACCCATCCAGTAACCTTGGGTTTGTCTTTGACTCCTCTCAATCTTCCCATCCAATGAGCAGAAAATCCTGATGACTTGAGCTTCAAAACACATCCCAAAGATGACTCAGCACCATCTTTACTGCTTCTGCTGGGTCCAACCCAGCATCATGTCTCCTCTGGATTATTGCAATCATCTCCAAAATGGTTTCCCTACTTTCCTCCTATTCTCAAAAGCACAGCCAGAATGATCAGTTAAAACCTAACTCAGATCAAGCCACTCCTGCTCAAAGTCTGCCATATCATTGAAAGGAAAGGAAAGTCCCTACCATTGTCCTACAAACAAGGCCTCTGTGATCCAACCCCTTCAGCCCCCCTCCTCTCCTGTGCTCACTCTGCTCTGTTCCGACTTGTGTCCTATTCCTCAAACACGCCAGGACACATGGGCTTCAAAAACTTTACACTTGCCTGAAACACTATTCCCCTAGATGTCTGCAGCCTTCTTCTCTCAACTTCTTCAGGTCTTTGCTTAAACGTCACCTTTTTGTAAGACCTTTAATTACCACTCTATCTGAATATTAAAACAACAACAACAACAACATACACATACAGAGAGGCATTCCTTATCTCTTTCATCTTCTCCAGAGTACTAATTACAGTGCAGTATACAAAACATTTTAGTTATGTATCCATTTATTGTCTTTCTGTACCAACTCAGATAAGTTTCACAGGGGTAGGGAATGGTTTTGATTTATTCTTGCAGCATTCCCTACATTCAGAAGATGGGTAACTGGTAGGAGGACAGTAAATATGACTGAATGGGTGACTCCTGATTCTAGCTATTGACAGTATGACTGATTCTTTCTGCTAAGAATTGGTGGCTCTGGCCATGGAAAACAGTTTGGCAGTTCTTCAAAAAGTTAAACAGAATTACCATATGACCCATCAATTCCATTCCTAGGTATATACCCCAAAGAAATGAAAGAAGGGACTCAAACAGATACTTGTGCACCAGTGTTCACAGCAGCATTATTCACTATAGCCCAAAGGTAGAAACAACCCAAATGTCCATCAACAGGTAAATGGATAAACAAAATGTGGTCAATTCAACAACATTATTATTCAGTCATAAAAAGGAATGAAGTTCTAATGCATAGGACAACATGGATGAACTCGGAAAACATTATATTAAGTCAAATAAGCCAGACACAAAGGGGCAATTATTATATGTTTCCAATTATATGAAATATCTAGAATAAGCAATGTGTAAAGAGGTTATTAGGGACTGGGGGAGGGAGAGTGGGGAGTTACTGCTTAATGGGGAGAGAGTTTTTCTTTGGGGTGACGAAAAAATTTTGCTAATGGATGGTGGTGATGGTAGCACAACCCTGTAAATGTAATTAATGTCACTGAATTGTATACTTAAAAATAGTTAAAATGACAAATTTTATGGAATATATATGTAACCACACCCAAAAGAATTAAGTAACATAAAAATAAAATCTCTTCATGATCCTTAATAAAATACACCAGATTTTAATAACATAATGATAATTTTGTTTTCATCTTTATTATGCCAGATTCTGTATATATTAAAGTTACGTTTAAAATTTTACTGTATTTTTAATAAAACAGAAAATTCTGAGGGAAAAGAAAAAAAAGAATTAGTGACTCTGAAAATCCTCCAGGGGCTGGAGCAGGCCCGGTAAGGGTGCAGACTGCAGCCGTGGGAAGGGAGGTGTTTGCCACTTAAGTAAAGCCGTGGCTTGGGAAGCATGTGAGTATCGCTAAGAGGGTCTTTTAGAAAAGTTCATGCAACAGTTCCTAACACAGAGGCTGACGATCTGGCTGAAGTCCTTAACGAAAGGCTTCGTAATAGACTCTCCACATAATGAATTCAGGTGCAGGGGGATTTCCCTGCCCCATCAAGGAAAGAAGCATATATGGGAGTTGAACACAAGAACAGCTGCAGCCCAGACCACTAGCTGTTTTAAAACAGAAAAGTTAAAAAGGCCAAATTACATCAATGTCACTCAAAATGCTGATGGTGAACGAAGTCTCCCTTTAAGAGAAGGGGAACTCTCCCTCTTGGATCAGGACATTTTTCACCCATGGGTCTGCCCTAAGGCAATTTCTTCCTATCTGGTAACCTGACTTCTAATAGTTCCAGTTTAGAACAAAAAAAAAAATCACCAAAAACTACACGAGTTGCATATGGAGGAGAGAAGAGCGTGCTTTTTTTTTTTTTTCCACCTTTGCATTTCCCAGAAAAATTAGGGTGGTTGTGGGAAAACGTCATGTTTTCATACTCCTTTGCTGAGGATAGGTAAGTTTAATTCTGTCTTGTGTGCTCCTTGAAGGCATGTGCCAGGTTCAACAATTTTAGGTAACAGTGGCATCTAATATTCCTCCACAATGGGGGCTTAAAAAATGCTAAAAATAAACTAATAAAAGAATGAGCAACTGAAAAGCAGCCCATTAACTGAGCTCCTGGTATTTAAATGTCCTGTCCTGACCTTGGCCATATACTCTGCTCAGCCCCAAGAACCACCTTGAATCTCAGAGCACTCCAAGTACAAATCCCTGGGGCAGCTCTGGGAGCAGCAAGAGCCTCAGGGAGCTTGTCTTTCATTGATGATATGGGGGGTATTTAAAACCATGATTATTTGTGTTGTTTTGTTAGTTTCAGAACCCCAGTAACACCATCCCAGTCCTAGCCAGGATGGAATAAATGTGATTTCCTGGCTACATCTCAACAATTTTCTACCACCTGTTCCCAGTGGTTTTGCTAAGTTTCACTTACTCAAGGGAGACCTATAGTGCTAAATCTATGTTGCAGGTTGGGTTTCTTGGGAAGCAGGTGCTACTGAGATGGAAGTTAGCATGCAAGAGGTTTATTAGGGAGTGCTCTGGGATCAATATGTACGGAAGGGAAGGGAAGAAAGCAGAATGGGGCAGAGAGAAAAAATGAGCTGCGATACAATATCCAGGGAGTGTCCAGCTGATCCTGCAGGATCCCATGTCCACCAGTCATACAATGATGTGCAGCATCCAAGGAAGTTGCATGACTTGGAGCAAGGTGAGGCCATCCCCAAAGGGGGCTGGTCCGAGGGCCTTCTGCAGGCAGCACTCCCAGGAGCTGGAGTATTAAGCCCTCTATTCCCAAAGGGCAATCTGAGTGTACACCACGCACGTCCCACAACTCTTACCTGACAAAATGAAGAACTGTCACCTCCTCCATGATGCCCTCCCAGCTGCCTTCCTTGACCTCTTCCAGAGGTCACTGTCCCTGTATTACTCATCTCTTTATTTCCAGAGACCAGTGCACTGCCTGACACACAGTGGGAATGCAACCAATAGCTCTTGAATAAGTCAAGGAATACTGATCATCAGCATAGAAATATGAAGGAAATGCCATGTAATTACAGAGAAACTGCCCCCAGTGAGTTCAATGTGATCAGCAGAAATGAAGGGGGAACTTGGAATGAGCAGAAGGCCAGAGCCAAGTCACATGTGTTCTGATCTCAACTCCAAGCACAATCCTGCATCTCTCTGAGCATCAGTTTCTTTATTCATAAAATAGAAAGACAAATCCAAGCATTCTATGAAGAAGAGATTGGAAAGCTAAGACACACACAGTTCCAGCAGCTTTGCTAAATGATGTCTGTGTTACTGTCATCAGTAACACAAAAGTGAATTTTGATCCTACTAAGGGAAAGATCCCAGGGATCACAGTGCCACCCCCATCATTTGCTTCATTCACCCTCAGGTGAGAGGCCCAAAGAACGAAGCAGGCAGAGACCAGAATGCGCAAGGATTCCCTTCTGTCCATGAATGGGAACAGAAACCTATTGGAAAATCTGTGATTTAAGAAAATGCTATGATTTAAAATCACATGGTGTTTTATCTTCGTAAGATAAGGAGATACAGAGAAGAGGCAAAAAGGACTTTTAAACACAGAAGCCAGACTACAATTTTAAAAACAATAATTAAAAATAAATAAAAAAAAAAAATCTCACTGCCAAATTTCTCTCATTGTGCTTGTTCAATATAGAGAAGAATTGTAAAGTAATGCAATTTTAAGGAAGACATTTGGGAGAACAGTAATAACATAATAGCCTGAGATTTGTGCTAGCCTGCCACTTCTCTTATGTATTCATGAGAGTTAAATTCACCTACTGGTTTGTAATATCCCAAGATACTCTCATACACCCTGAGGCAGCAACAAGAGCTACAATTAGAGCCAAGGAGAAACCAACCAGACTAGAAGGAATGTCTTACAAGGCCCAACTTATATACCTTCTTAAAATGACAAATCATAACATTAATGAAAGCAAAAAATCTAAGAACATTTTCAAAGACTCCATGATCAATATCCATATCTCTACTTTTTCACAGGCTTCTAGGCAATCAAGTTATCAGTGGATAAAAAGAGAAAATCAACAAATGCACATCTCTATATAAGTATGTCAACTATCAATTACCTGAATACAAAATACAGTTTTAATATTTATCTGTTACAAAAGCATCCTTAATTGGTTCCTTCCCATGAACATAGATCTTACCTCTCCTGAGATCACGGTTTACTAAAAGAAATGTGAACCAATCCCAGCTTTTCCCTAACATGTTTCAAATCAAAGGAAAGTTGATACTCAATATATTCGTAATTCCTTATCCATTTCATTAGCATGGCCTCGTTAGAAATGACCTCACTCATCTTAAAAAAAAAGTCAATCACTATTCTTGGCACGCCAAACACCTACAAATACATCGGGATAAATGGCCCCATTACCTCTGAACTTGTGAAACACAGCCCACAGCTCTGCGATGTCAGTAGCAAAGGTGATGTCGGTGTCGAGGACAATGACCCGCTCCAGATTGGCAGGAAGAGTCTTGGTCAGGACGAGCTTCATCAGACCATAAATCCCAGAGTAATGTTTGTTGGGGATCCAGGAAACCTCAGACTAGACAGGCCGGGCAGAGAGTGAGCAGGAGAAAGAAAATAGGAAAAAATCACTATATTAATCCTTTGTTCAAAAATTATAAACTGCACAGAACATAACAAGTGTCCAATAAAAATTTGTTTGAAAAAATCAATAGACATTTTTAAAAGATTTGTTCATGAACTTTACATTCTGGCACATGGAAGTTTCTTGAAGAAAATGTATCTGAATCAAGGGAGAGGAAAAGTAATAGTTATGACATAACGTATATGCCAGCACTATGCTCAGGCTTTTTAAACTAAATTTTTTGTTACTACAAAAATTATATAGGTTTATTGGAGAAAATAAGGATATGTACAAAGAAGGAATAAAAGTACAGAAATTGAATCGTATTATATATAGTTTTTGCAAGCAATGCCTAATTGTTCTTCAGGAGGTATATTCCTTTAAATCACATTCCATTTCTGTGCCATTAACGATTACTCCTTAATGGTGTTGTTAAAGCTTATGTTTATCTAATTTTTAAAGCTATAATTAAATAAATTAGTATTGCTGCCTTTTCTTTGTTTTCAGATAAACACACAAGGAAGACCTGGTCATAATCTATTCAACACTCTACACCAGATAGCAAGAGGACACACGACACGGGAGGATAGAAATGAACAAGCCATGGAGCTGACACTGATCTTCACAAAGGAGGATGAAGTCAGCAGCAAGGCACACACCCAGGTGACATCTGGTAGCTAAAGGAAAGGCTAAAAACGACACACAACACTATCATAATGAAAGCTGTCAGATGCACAGAATCATCTATAAAGTTCACTGCAGGCAGGAGCCCATCCTAGATGCCATGGGAGGTTTCCCTGAGGGCTGAAATACTTACTTTCCAGAAGTTACCACTTATAGGAGAACTCGTTAAAAGGAAATGGAGTTCCTTACCAAGAGTCCAAAAAAATATTCATCTTCTTTGCCCCTATAATTTCATTTTGAGGACTTTGTCTTAAAAAAATAGTCAAATTGAAGTATGGGAACCCAACTTTTTTTTTCCCCCAAAAAAATATTCACTACCATGTTATGAAACTAAAAAACAGCAATTCAAATGCTCCAAAATTGAACTATTAAAAGAAGTGATTTTTAAAATTTGTTAGTGTACCTTGCAAAGGCTAAAAACAATGCAGATGAAGTTGTAACTAAAAGAAAATTGCATATGTTTAAAAAGAAAGATCAAATTTCAAAATTGCTTTTGTTTAATCAACCACTATGAGTAATCAAACAATCTGAACATGTATCTAAGTAAATTTATGCAGAGAAAGGAAAAAACATGGAAGGCAATACAATACTTTATTAATAGTGATCATTTTGGGATGATGACTAGTTAAACTGATGTGCACTTTCCAACTTTTTAGAACGAGCAATTACTACTGTTGGAAAGAAAACTAAATGCTATACTCTTTTTAAACATGTCCATATCTGACGCTGATGGGAATACAGGGATACGGGAAGCTGGCTTAGGAAAGCTCCAAGAAAGAACTCCCCATGGTAACTCAAATGACCCACTCCGTGTGATGCTTTAAACTTAGCAGCTATTTGAAAAACTTTGTTTAGCTTCCACTTTTTTTCATTTCTGCAACGACCCTTGGCAGAAATTAGTACAATTCTGGCCAGAAAAAAAAAAAACAAAAAAGCAAACCGATGTATTGAAGTCTTCATCTTGTGTCAGTCTCCAAAAAAAAAAAAAAGAATTTTGGGAAACAAAATCATTAACTGAATGACTACAGTTCCTGTCCCCAGGCAGCATGGAGAAGGGAAGAGAGACAGGGGTTCAAATCTGGGCTCCAGCCTGCACAAGATGTTCAATCTTTCTAAGCATCAATTTCTTTACCTGTGAAGTGGAGATGTCACCTACCTCACATGGCTGATGTAAAAATTCAAAAGGTTTAAAGGGCTCTGGTGCCTGGCACACAAAAGACACTCAGCAAATGCAAGCTCCCGTCTTCTGCTCCTTTCTGCTCCTCCCTGAGTATTTAGATGACCATGACTACTGAAGGGGAGGGACCCTGGGATGTCGTACAGCATAAACCCTTGGGTTTTGGAGCCAGACATTTGGATTCAGATGCTGGTGCTGCCACCTGATTGCTACGTCACCTTGGACAAGGTGCTCAGTTTTTCTTAGCTTCAGTTTTCCTCATTTAAAAAAGGCAGGGATTTTAGTGCTTACTTCATTGTATTAGTCAGGGTATGGGAGGAAACAGATGGCATGCTCAAACGGGGTAATCTGAGGAAAATTTAATAATAAAAGGACTATTTACCAAAGTGTAGCAGAGTGTAGGGAGAGGAGCAGGAGCTGTGCAGTACTCTGGGGAGGGCAGGAGTGGGGAGCTATGACCACCTCAAAGCCAGTTGCTGGAATCCAGAGGGGGTGGCCATATGAGTAAGGTTAGATGGCAGGAGCAGTGACCTTCAGTAGAGGGACACAGCCTACTTGTGGCAATCCCACTAGATGGGAAAAGGGAAAAATATCTCAATCTCACTCTCCAATTCCCACTGATCTCCTGCTGGTGCCACCCTCTGGCCAAACCCAAACGGAAGCCAGAGGACAGGTGAACTCAGGGACACAGTCCTTATGGGGCAGCTTCCTGGGGCCCAAAGTAGAGTGGAGAAGGGTGTGAGATAATCTGGAGGGACAAAGGTAACATAGCTGTCCTAGTTAGACAAGTAACACGAAGAGAGAAATTAAACGAATGCTTGCAAGATCAAAGCCCAGGGCCTTATACGTAATAAACAGAAAGTAAGTATCTGTGGAACGGATGGATGGATTGGTGGATGGTGTTGGGCACTGGATCATGTCCCCGACAAGAGGCATGCGCAGGTCCCAACCCCTGGTCCTGTGGAGCGAGCCCATTTGTAAATAGGACCTCTGAAGATGTTATCAGTTAAGGTATGCCCAAACACGGAATGAAGGTGGGCCTTAAGGTAATATGACTGAAGTCCTTATAAGCAAAGGAAATTGGACACAGAAAGAGAAGCCACGGAGAACAACCAAAACCTGGAAGAGAGAAGAAAACACCACCATGTGCATTGCTATATGAAGGAAGCCAAAGAACCCCAAAGATTGTTGGCCAGACAGAAGATACCAATTCCAGGAGGAAGCAGGCCTTCTAGTCTCTGAAACTGTGAGCCAATAAATTCCTGTTGTTAGGCCAACCCATTGTGTGGTATTTGTTTTTACAGCCATGAAACTAAAACAGATGGACAGAGGGCATAGGGAGGGTTGGTGATGTGTCCAAGATCCCACAGCAAGCAAGTTGCAAAGCTATAATTAGAATTTGCCGTAAGGAGTTTGCATCCTTTCCCGGAACCACAGTATGCTTGCTTTGGGAGGCAGCTTCCTTGGTAACCAGCACCTTAAGATCTGAGGCCTGAGGAATACATGAGCAACCACTCCCCTACCCTGCCCCCCAGTGTGCTTTATGAAGCTCTTCCTCATGAAAGCTCTGGCCTTTGGAAATCAGCTCCGTTTCTTCTCTCCCCTGAGAACTTGCCTGAACTGAAGCTTGGCAATCACAGGTCCATGCTGCGGAGCTGTGCTATTTAATCAGACCTTTGATTAACTTATTCATCTATTTTGGTTACCATCAAAGCAGGAGAGCTTGGTGAGGATCGAACACCAGAGTGTTGGGTTCAGTCGTCTAATTAGATTGTTCCAAAGCTCAGCTTTATTTTTAACACACATGTGAGGCACTCGGATGCACTGCAGAACAGTAGGACTACATGAATAAATTAATCTCAACATGAGCCCAGGCCAGAATGTGGCCCCAAGTCCCCAACTTAATACATAAACAATTAAGGCAGAGTGTTCAATTAGAGGTACAGGAGGCAGTCAAACGAGTTTGTATTCGGAAAGACAACCCCATGGCAGAAAAAGAAGGAATCTTTGGGGGAAAGAACATGTGGTAAGAAGATAAATTTACTATAAGTGTCTCATCATCTTGGAGTACTGTGGCATACAACATCCTAGCCCCCGCCCACTTTGTCCTCCTTCAAGTCTCTAATTAGAAGTCACCACCTTTCCCTCTGCCCCAGGATCGGTTAGGGTTCAGAAGCAAGCTGTTCTCCCTCCTCTACCATAGCACTTATCACGCTGTGTTTAATTTTCCATGCGTCTCTCTCCTCCATTTGGCTGGAGCTCCTTGAGGCAGGGACAATGTCTTTTTTTACTGTGGTATCTTCACAGTAATTGCTCAAAAAATGTCTGATGAATGAATGAATGAGCATGACCATGGAGTCAACCAGGCCCAGGTTCAAATCCTACCTTTGACATTTTCTTCAACTATAAGCAGAAGCATCTAGAATCACTGAAGTCAAAGGTCAGTAGGGTGCATGGCTGTTTGAGCCCCAAAGCCTAGATTTTAGTACCAGCTACACTTCTAATAAGCTGTGTCACCTCAGGCAAGTCACTTAACCTCTATGAGCTTTAATTTTTTTCATCCACAAAATGCGTGTGTCACAATATTGCTGGGAGTGTTGTAAAACATCTGGCCCAGTGCTGGGCACTTCGTGGTCCTTTGCAAAACCCACTTCTCTCCCAGTGAGTGTCTGTCAGCACTACAGAAGCTTAGATGATTCAGGTGTCTGAGCTGGATAAGCAAGGAATTGTGGTACCTTTGTCAGTAAAGGGGAAGTCATAGGAAACAAGTAACTCATCACCTTTTTCTATGTCCCTATATAACAAATGAACAAAATCACAAAATCTACTGGGAATCTCAAAGCCTCCAAGACTCCTCTGGTGGATCTCTAAATCAGACATGACATTTTTTGGTTCTAGGAGGAAGAAAAGTGGGCACCCGTGGTCACCCGTGCAACCATTTTGGGCAGTCTCTTCATGCAATTCCCAGTGATGCTTCTCTTGGCCCCGTTCCCAGATCCAACTTCAATCCAACCAGAAACATTAAGCCATGGGGTCAAATGCTCAGAGGAAGGTTGAGGGAAATAGGAGAAAATCATGCAGATGATCCTTGAGTGTCCCAAAGAGACGGTTAACTCCTGGCAGAGCAATATCCTAGCATTCTCCTCATCATTATAAACACGCCGAAGGGTTCATGTAATTAAAATGATAATTAAAAATGAAAGTTAGGCTTATTTTAATGGACAGACTATTATCCTTGCTATGGCTATTAATAATTATAAGCAGCAGGTTCTAAGCTTTAATTAGCAGAAATGCAATTGTGCTCTGGAATCTCATGCAATGCACAAACAATACCAGGTTTTAAGGGTTTCCATGTAAAGTAGGGCGTGGGGAATGCTCTCAAGGGGAAAATCACCTTCTCAAAGCAGCCAGAGTCACTTGTTGGACTCTCAAGAGTTAGGTCAAGCGACTTGAGGGTAATTCTGGGGTTCATTTCATGCCGGGTGATCCACAGGAAAGTTACTCAGAAGGTCTGACCAGGTGGTGCCACGAGCATGGAGGGAAACGGCTGGATGAAAGACACATTTCCAAAGGTAACTGATTAAAACAAAAGTCATGCAGAGAAGCCATGTCTCAGTGGTGATGGCCAAGTTTCTGACCTTTGACAGACAGGGGAAAGTAAGAAGATGCTGGTTTTTGTCATAAAACAATGCCCAACTCGTTTTGAAGATGTTGATTTCCAGGAGGCACTGGGATGCCCCAGGAATGATAACAACAGAAAATAACCTATTATTATTTATTAAGGCTTACTGCACACAAGACATTGTGGTGAATGCTTGAAATGTGCTGTTTTATTTAAACCATCCCGACAAGACTGAAGGGTGGGCATTATCTCCAAAATGTGGAAGATGAGGACTGACTCCTCTCCTTCACCCCTCTTTGAGTCAGCAGCTCTGAATATTTTACTCTGAAGTGGTCTGAGCATTCTCCCTTCTCCCCTCTCATTGTCCCTCACTTACTCAGATGTTCTCTTTGCCCTCTGAGTCACTACAGAGACATAACCAAGCCCCTGCCTCCATCTAGTCAAACCCTTATTCACCAAGAAGCAGTTTTTCAAGGCAATTAGGTATAAAAAAAAAAACCCTGAAGTTGGGCATTCCTGGCTGCTAAACCTCTCTGGGCCTTAATTTTTTCATCTGTAAAATAGGGACAACAGTAGCACATTCTGCTCCCTTCCTAGACATCTTCTATATGTGCAGTTTTATAAGCCTTCCTTCACCATAATGGAGATACTTATTGCTGAAAATAGACTTCTTATGAATGTGAACGTTTGTCTGAGGATGACAAATCACCTTGACACACTTTAAAAAATTAAAACAGAAGACATCCTAGTTGCAGAATATTTGGAAAGTCATTTGTCTTTCATGTTGCTTCCGAGTGGTCATCTTGAGAACCAGCCTGTGTGCTCAGAATGTACCAGGTAAGAAAAGGAGAGTGAGGAGCTGGGTGGGGTAGGGACTCTGTATGCTGCTTTGAGCACACGAAATAAGCACAAGCTCTGGTGTCTGACTGGCCAGATTCTACATCCTGACCCCATTCCTGCTGGGCTGCCAAGTTACCGCAGCTCTCTCCATTCTCTTACCCGTAAGAAAGAGAAAATAAAATAATACACATTGCTTAAGCTTTGGGTATGGGTTAAATGAGATTAGAGAACTAAGGCACCTGGCATAGTGCTTGTCCCATAGTGAAAAGCTCAATATGGAAATACAGTTTCATTTTTTAAACAGCTTTATTGAGATATAATTCACATACCATAAATTTGCCCATTTAAAGTGCACAATTCAATGGTTTTTAGTATATTCATGGTATGAACTGGTCTGTAATAAATTTCAAGTACCAGTGGTGTATCAGCAACCTAGCAGTAGGACAATTAAAGAGGAATGGTAGGAAGTGAGGAGAGTAATCAGATAGCGCAGTTTGGAAGAGATGAGCCTTACATTTGGTCTTGAAAGATGAAATGGAAGGAAACAATCCAATGCTGGGAGAAAGGCATCAAAGAAGAAGTACTAGCATGAGTGAAGGCCCAGAGGTATAAATAAAAAACCACATGTGTGTGCATGTAAAATAACTACAGTTATTTCTCAAGGGTTGCAGTTAGAAGTGATAGAGAAGGATATGAAAAGGCAGGAAAGTACCCCGATGTTGGAAGATTCTTTTGGCCACAATGAAGAGCAGTAGACGATATTCTAAAGAGCGTGGATAGACAAAAAAAGGGGTTTTCTTAGCAGAGACATGATGTGATTTGCATTTCTGGATTATCCTACAGCAATCTGTGGAGGAAAGATTAATAGAAGGTAGCTGAGAGGCATCAAACTTTGCAGGATGACTATTAAATATGCAGATTCATTAGGTCTGGGGTAGGGCCCACAAATGTGTATTTTTTAATCAGTACTCAGGTGCTTATAAAGCAGTTGGTCCTCAGATTACACTCCAAAGAAAAGCCAAGTTAGGACATACAGTATTTCTCGAAGACCTCTTGACTCACCCATTCACACTGGATTATTTACAGGTTTACTGTTTAGAAGCAAGACATAAGATGGCACTGAACTTCAGTGTGCCACCTGAAATCAAAACTCCTTTGGATATATAAGGAGAGAAGACCTTTTTCAAAGATTAAAAAAGAAAGTGTTGCTGGAAGATCAGGAGGTCTTTAGGTATCTCTATACCTCATGGGCAGCTTATGACAATGAAACTGAGATTTTTTGGCTGTCCCTCTTTTTAAACTTAGAAATCCTATTTCAATAAAAGCAGCTCTAGGTCAGCTACAGTGAAATTCTAAGTAACCCGTATCAACAAGAAAGCTGAGCTACACATTTCATGTCTTCCTACATTAGCAACTTGGAAGGAACTTTATAAGACCCTCAAAGTTGATCTTCCACAAAGCATCAACAAACATTTATTCAGAACATACAATCCTAGCCTACAGTAAGATGAGCTGGCTTCCACCAGAAATCTACTAAGAAACCATCTTCCACAAACATAAGTAATTTCAGAATGGTGACAAAGATATGGTAAATCAAGGGGAATGTGATCATGGATTTAAAAACACATTCCTCCTCATATCAGTGGCAAAAAAAAAAGCCCCTTCCTCTCTCACTACCCGACAGGAAACACTCCCTGCTCAGCTTTGTGCAGCTTGGGGGAATAGATCACTGAAGCGTTTACGGACTGCCTGAGCATCCCTTGGTACTTTATGTGCTGAAATGGAGCATTTCAAGGCACTGGGAGTTCTGATTTGTGAACTGGGCTGTTACAGTGCTTTAATTTCCTGAAATATAGTCCCCTGCTTAACTAATAGATTTTTCGATGCACTGAGGAGAAAATTGCATTAGCTTCTGCATAGCCTGGACTTAATATTTTTAGAAGCTGCAATTCCTCTTATTACAGGGCACAGTATGTATCTATGTATGTATACTTAGCAGTGTCTGACACATAGGAGGCACTCAGTGAATAGTTTTGAAAAAATAAAACACATTCACAAAAACAATGCTTATTAAGAACCATTCCTCATCACGGGGGATATCCTGGCAAACATGCGTCATTCATTCAACATTCATTTATTTGTTCAGCACTCCCAAGGCTTCTAAGTTTGAGGCTCTGTGCCAGATGACTGCTTTGAGGGAATTAGAGTGCAATTTTGGGAGATACAAAAAAATAAGGTCAGAAAGCATCATCATGGCATGTCAGGATAGTAGTGTTTCATGATGAGGGGTGGGGAGGCAGGGTCATAGGATGGGGAATACATCTAGATGGCTTTGGTGACACTGTTCTAGTTCTAAGTTCGTACAGTGTTTCATCAATGAATGTCATAACCTACTGACTTAGAGTCTTCATAAGTGAGTACAGAAAGACATCATGGGTGACCTAGGGCAAGAGTGTAAACTAGAAAGAACAGAGAACTTGGGATTCGATGAACCCAGTTTAATAAGCTTAAAGTAGCTAAGCCTTTACTTTCCCATCTCTAAAAGGGAATAATTAGAGCTTTGAGAATTGTTTCTGAGCATCAAATAAGATAGCAAATACAATATAGGATTCCCTATTAGATCCTGTGCTGTCTTAGTAACACATAGTAGGATATACATATACACACAGGTACATACATATACACATACACACATAATGTATTATAGAATGTATATTAACATATACATTAAATAATATCCTATCTCAAAATGCTAAGAATGGAGATTAATCATTTTGCTATGAAGTGCAAAGGGGAAAAAACACCTCTATGTGTTCTTCTGAGCCTATAAATTAACTCTATAAAATGCTTTCTTAACGGGGGTGAATATTGGTTCTGTGGGGCAAAAAAGTCTTAGCTATTTACAATGGTTTGTAGCCCTCCAAAGGGTAACAGTATACAAAAAGATATACCATATACTGTGGTATTAAAATAACCTGGGAAGAGAGGGGCAATGAGGGAAAAAAAGGAAAAAGGGATTTTTGGGAAAACCCTCTAAAAGGCTCCTTGGGTGGCTGATAATGAAAAAAGGGTTGAGAAACACTGCTCTACTAGATCATATGACACCAAACTAGCCACAAACCGAGAAGTGTGCAAAACACACACACATACAAAACCAAAACCTGAATCCTGTCGAGTCTTGCTGTTTTCCCTGCCTTCCTGAATTTAAACAGAGGACATTCCAGTTGTTTTCTGAAACTCATCTGGAGACTCATCCATTCTCTCACTCTCAACCCTTTCATTCTTTTCTACTCTAACCACCTCCTTCACAGGGAACCATCTAAAGGGCAGTAACATAGGTTGCAATTAAGAAAGCACCATGCTGCTCTGCATTAATGAGGCACTTTTCATTTTCAGAGAGCTTTGTAATACTTGGGAGGTGAAGCCCTTGCCTGGGACACTCTCTGTTCCCAGCTTCAGAGATCTTTCCTGCAGGTCAATTTAACTCTAAATGCTTGGGAGGGCAACCCCAAGGCAGGTAAAGGTTTAAGGAGGATGAACCAGAGGTTCCACTTAATTAATTTCTGGCTGGTTTAAAGCTTTCCTTTCATAAAACACGGACGCAAAACTCTTCTGGTGTAGCAATAAGATTCAAAGGAAAACCTTGGCAATGACAGTCAGAATTTCTCTGGCTAAAAACCAAAATGACCCTCTTTATCGGTCACCCCTAAAAAGATGATGCCTTTACTCAGCTCTTGTAATATATCTAATAAACATTAGCCAAAGGTCTTATTCTAATTTCAAATATTCTAACCTTGACCTTGAATCTTGTTTCAGATGACATGGATTGTGGTTATAATGATACTCACTCCCCATAACAGGCCCTTACTATTTATGTGAATGGTTGTCATAGAAACCAGGTGTTGAGGAGAGCTGCCCAAGTTGTTGAGAATTAGAATTTATCATACATGAGAATGCATTAGGGAAAAAAGAATGTCACCCTTAGAAAGCATTATAGAAAATGGTGCATGGTACAAGATTAATTCCATTATGCTTATACTTCCACTTGAGGATCTGGCTACTGGTCAAAGGATTTTTTAATATACCTAATTCCAAAAGTGACTCTTCTAGAAACATTCATTGGGTGTGCCATACTAGATGCCAAGGAAATATGGCTATATATGAAATGTTCCTAATTCTCAGGAGATCAGATAAAAGAGAGAGAAATAATACTGTATTTATGCTACAACAATATCACATCAGCTGAATGCTTATTATGTAACAGGCACTGCACTAAGCAATTAACAAATATCTTTTAATTCACACAATATTCCTATGAAGTAAATAGCAAGGAAATCACACAGTTCTAAATATTAAAGGAGCCGAAATTGAAAATCAGATCTGCCTCACTGCAAAAATCTTAATCATTTTGGAAACTGACTCAAATAATGTATTCAAGTGAGATCTATATATGAAGTCTCCTAGAATCCTTGGGATGGAGTAACTAACTGTGCTTGGTGATAGGAAGAAAAACTAAAAAAGGCAAAGGCGATTACTACATCAAGCTGATACTCTGAGCACAAGTGAACACTCCAACACAGTTATATTCAATACAACTGCAGAAGAATCAAACGCCTTGTTGGCACAAATGTTTCTCTGTTCTCTACAGTACTGCAAGTGGCCGGTAACATTCTATTAGGAAATGTTTAACAACAAAATAAAAAGGAGGAAGGAGCTTGAAAAACGAAATCTGTATTCTAAAAGTTTATTACAATGGATTTCTTAATTTCTATTGCTTACCAACCAAAGAGTGTCCCAGGGCAAATCTCATCCTCTGATGCTCGGCCTTTTAAAGTCAACTGTTATCCCTTGAAGAAAGCTATTGAGGGCCTAGAGCAGAAGCCAACTGCAGTCTGGGTGCTCCAGAAGCAATGATGAAAACCAGCCGGAACCAGGGTCCAATTCTGGATGCACATAGAATCACCTGGTCTCACTACTGGGTCCACCACAGAAAAATTAAACTGGATTATCTACTGGCAGACTGGCAGTGTTATTTGTTTTGTTTTAATAAAGGCCACAAGTGATTCTAACATGCAATCAAGGGTGGGCTCTGGGATTTTTTTTTTTTTTTGGAACGTGTTGTTTTGTTTTATTAAAGATTACCAAGTGATTCTTAAGTGCAATCAAGCCTGAGAGCCACAGCAGTTACGGAAATCAACCAAACGATCCAACTGAGAAAATCAAGACCCAAACGAATGGCATCACTCTGTAACTTTAGTTCTTTTTTGTTGTTTGTATAGACATGGCTGAGGTCCTATTTATATATATTTTTAAGAAATTCTCTACGGTGAGACTATTTCAGCATCCTTGGTCCAGAAGCAACAAGAACTAATGACATGAGCATTATACTCAGAGTTTAGAACACATGAGTTGGAATCTGGTCAATTCCCTTCTCTGAATCTCAGGTATGCATCTGTAAAATAGAGACAAAGGTACCTACTTATTTTGTGAGACTGAAAATGAGATGATATATATGGAAGCACCTAGCAGAGTGCCTGTCAGAATCGACACTCACAAGCTGCTATTTAATTCTGAATCTAGAAGTAAGGAATATTTCATTAAGTGACAAGTAGAATAAAAGTCAGATCACAGTGAGCAAGCGTGAAATACTAGTGCCTAATGCATCTGTCACTACTTGTGATTGCCTCTTGCTTCTTTTTCATGGCTGGTTTTGGAAGGTAGGGCTTATGTAATACACACACACACACACACACATATATAATGTAAAGGCAGAAAGCACACTCTGGGACACAATGTATGCTAAGTAATAGCACCATATTAATAATAACAGGGGAAGAGAAAGCGGAGTTTCAGCAGTATTATTATGCCTATGAGTAAGATGTTGATCATTGCTTGCTATTTTCTCTTCAAATATATTATTTAGCCAGTAGTGAGCAGATTTAAAATCCACTGGGGGTCTTGAATTCAGCCTTGCTGAGTGGTTAAATCCAATGAAAATATCCTAGTTAGATGAGTTTTTAGCCAAGGGAGTTGAGTATATTAAAGGATATTTAACAGGTCAGTTTGTGAAGGTGTCAGTCTTTCAAAAATGATAATAGGGATGATGATGATAATAATAGTAATAATGTATGTGCAACATTTGATAGTTTAAAATATAGTTTCACATATATTATTTCAGTCGATTCTTGAAATAGTGTCTGTGAATTAAGCAAGTAAGACATTCTTATGTCCATCTTACATGTAGAAAACTAAGGCTTTTTAAAAACATCATTGTCCAAAGTTGCCCAGTTAGCAAAAAGGTAGGTTAAAACTCACCTATTCTGACCTCAGAATAATCACTTTTATGAGGCCTGGAATCTTCTGACACCACCATGTAATGCTTTGACTTTATCAAGGGAAGCAGATGGAATGAACTGATTAAAGGACTGTCTATTGTTCTTCAGCAAGAAAACTCAAGTTTTAGAACGTAGATCTATATGCCCCTTTCCCCCAAATCAAGCTGATCATATGGTGCAATGAGAGGAAAATGTGAAATATTTTCAAGTTTCCTGTTCAAAGTTAATCTTTGTTTAGAAATGATGCAGGCTTGCTTTCCTAGCTTCAATTAGAGAACAAAGAGAACCTGGCCCCTCAGTGTCCCAAATGAGGTAAGGAAACTGTGAATGGACATTACCATGGGCTCCATAGGCAATGTGCCCAGTGCAGGTAACATCTGGCTATAGCCTACATTTCGAGGGGTTGGGAATAAAAAGACATAAATCCATTTGGCTCATCTCTGATTTTAGTGGCCTAAATTTTCCATCCCATCAACACCAAGAGAATCAGACAGGACCTGTCCCAACAGTAAATTCACCTCTAATTTTGTCAGATGCTAACACAGTGGTCCTCAATGGGGGGGGGGGGTGATCTGGACTCTCAGGGGACATTTGGTAACTCCTGGAGACATCTTTGGCTTTTACAATTGGATAGGGGTGTTGATACTGGCACTGAGTGAGTGGAGCCCAGGGACTCTGCTAAACATCCCACACTGAATAGGACAGCCTGCCACACACACACACACACACACACAAAATAAATTAAAAATAATAAAAAATGTGGCCCAAAATGTCAGTAGGGCAGAGGTTGAGAAACCCTGTTCTAAAGCACTAGTGAAAACCCTATGTGAATAAACAGGCAGAATCTGGATTCGATCCTGGCATGAGTACACGCTTCCACACTGTCTCAGTTTTGACCTAAAAGAAAACACTGCCTTACCCAAAGGTAAGGTATTACTTCAGGGGAGGAATAAGGCAAGGGTTTGAAGTCTTCAGCATCTGTGCCAGTTTGAGTGTATTATGTCCCCCAAATGCCATTATCTTTGTAGTCTTGTGTGGGGCAGAAGTTTTGGTGTTGGTTAGATTTGCTTGGAGTGTGCCCCACCCAGCTGTGGGAGATAATTTTGATGAGATGTTCCCATGGAGGTGTGGCCCCACCCATTCGGGGTGGGCCTCGATCGGTGGAGCTATATAAATGAGCTGACTCAAAGAGAGAAAACTGAGTGCAGCTGGGAGTGATGTTCTGAAGAGAAGCAAGCTTGCTAGAAAGGAACGTCCTGGGAGAAAGCTGTTTTGAGGCCGGAGCTTTGGAGCAGATGCCAGCTGCCTTCCAAGCTAGCAGAGGTTTTCCGGATGCCATTGGCCATCCTCCGGTGAAGGTACCCGATTGCTGAGGTGTTACCTTGGACACTTTGTGGCCTTAAGACTGTAACTGTGTAGTGAAATAAACCCCCGTTTTATAAAAGCCTATCCATCTCTGGTGTTTTGCATTCTCCAGCATTAGCAAACTAGAACAGCATCCTTACCTAAAGGAAAAAAAAAGTGACAACTCCTTAACCCTCACAAAGAAGAAAGAATGAAATGAGATGTATAAATGAAAGAATTTAAAGTTTGTCCAGTGACTGATTTCAGGAAGGAGACTGGAGGCAATGAGCCAGCTGGGCCCAAGGCTGTCCCTTTCCCAGCAGGAAGAAGTGCAACTTTCCACTAGCCCCTCCTCCACCCAGCAAGTAGGGCTCATCCTAAACTCAAATTTGTACCGGACAAGAGTCCCCAAGCTCCAGAAGCTGAAGAGCTGGCATTCTTTGGCATTGTCCCAAGCTCAGACTCCTGGCATCAGAGCTCAAAATGTTAACTTCCTGTGGTCAAGAGTACTCTCATGCTTGCCCAGTAGGAAAAGAAAGTGAGGGTATGTTCTTTGTCCTGGGGCACAACCCCAAGGTGTATCTAGCTGTGCTTTGGCCAAGCACGCCTCTTCGCAAGATGCTGAGAGAATGGGGCATGCGTGCACCTGCTGATCTTTCTACACTATGTAATTACTTAGGGGAAAAAAAAAATCACAGGACGTCTGAGCACTTCTCCATTTTCATCAGTCCCAGCAGCATCTATTATGCTACTTACTTACCATCTCTAAGAGAGATCTCAAAGACAAACAGAACCCTAGTTCTTCCTGCTGAAGCCTCCTTCTTCCTCAATTCCCCCATCCTATGTGGTGCTACTCACCCAGAAGCTGTTCCAGAATCCTAGGAGGCAGGCTAGATTCCTCTCTCGCTCTCTATTGCCACATCCAACACGTGAAACTCTATCAAGCCAGCTGTTAAAATCAATCTGCCTTTCAATATGGTCCCCTGGAGAGAATAAATGCACTACAGAGATAGCTTTTGACCAACAATTCAGCACCTTCTCGATGGGTCCTGTCATGCTGTAACATGATAAAACTGGAGGAGATAAACCAATTCTATCCTTTCTTGCTATTCTACTCATCTATCAAGACATCCTGCTTGCAGGACCCGTCTTGTCACCAGGTCACTGGACCTGAGATTCTTAAGGTCAGGGTGTTGGATTTATTTGCTCACCTTAGCAGCACCCTGCATGGCATATGGTTGGCATCCTCTTACAGCTTCTTCAATATATAAGAGAATTCAAGAAGGAATTTAGCTGGACCTACCCCAACCCATTCTGTCCTCAAGCCTATTGAATAGGTCAGGGATGTTGACTTTATAATAGATTCTCTACACTGTAAAATGAAAGTTTGTTTTGCCAAATATAAGGCCAGTTAGGGCCACACTCATCTGTTACTAACCATGCTTCTCTCCCCCTTCTTGTCTCAGGGGTCTCTCTTGGTTATATATACATCTCCCCTGCATGAGTATCTGTTCTAGTAAAACTCAACATTTTTTACCTCAGAAACTCCCTTAGTGCTTCGCATGACATTTTGCATATAGCAGGCATTCAATCTGAGTTTGTTCGTTTTTAATTAAAATGTGTACATCCTGACTATATGGCACTGTGGCCTAAAAGATAAAAATAATCCAATATTTTACCCTATGGGCATCCTGAGCAGTCCTGGGCAATAGTTTGAGTTCATTTCTTTCCTCTACTATCAAAAGGTGTGGCTTCTTCATAGGTGAAAAACAGAAGGAATTCCTAGGCAGATAAAATAAATTTCTTTCTTTTCTGGCAGAAAACCTACAACAATAAGGGTATTAACTTTTCTAGCTAAACTCAGCAGATAACAAGCAGGCAAAGGAGTTTTGCTTGGAGAAAGATATTCTCTTCTTTAGGCAATAGAAGTCTGTCATTAATTTGCATAGGGCCACTTAAAATGCTCTTTTGCTCTTTCTCCACTCTCCTCTTCTGGGATCTTGATAATGACGGACTCAGCACTGGAAAGCCCCCCCTTTTCCCCCTTCATTTCTGGAAATCACACTAGCCCCCAAGGCCCAGCTCAAAGCCCCATGTCTTCTGGGAAGCCATACCTGACTATTCCAGCTGATAACTAATTGGTATTGTGCTGTTCCCTATTTCATTAGTTTTCTACTCTAAATTCTGGGAGAAGACATTAGCTTTTCTATCTCTGAAAATTCTCTTGGAGTAGTGTACATTCACCAAATACTTATCTACTGAGTGATCTGAACCAAGGTACAGAACTGAGTTGCTTTTCCCTATTCAGATGAAAATTCTATGAATTTAATTAATTGGAATTAGCATTGGGTTTGCCAAGTCAGCTGATTTCTCTACGCTACTCAGAAAATGGAAACTTAGTCCATCCACTTTGATCCCAAGAGGCTGGGACTTTCCCATGTACGTATTAAGTGCTTTGGAAAATCTCAATGTTATCCAACTCAAACCTCAAACTACCTAACCCAGAATTCACAGGAGAAAGTGAGAGGACAGCAAATTTTACAGATACGGATTATCTGTGGTTCTCAGACATGCATTTTCACCTCACAACAAATCTACGAATGAAAGGTGGGAGACTCTATTGATTACCTACCCAAAGCCATTCTTTCAGTTCCCAACAACAAAGGAAAACACCTCATTTTCCCAGTCTCCCCAGGAGACGGAATATGGGTAAGTGACCCAATTCTGGCCAAAGGACTGAGGAGACATCTGCTGAGTGTTTTTGGAGAAAAGTTTCCCTCTCTAATAAAGCAGAGTGAGAGGGGAAAAGAGGGGAATGCATTAAACTCTCTTTCTTCCTTGCCATTGTCCTGTGATGAGCTGACTGCAGGATTTGCTGCAACCACCTGTGAACACGAGGGGCCCAAGAGACTCCCCTAGAGAAACTCCAAGAGGATCACCAACAACCTCAGAACTGACAATCTCTGGCTTCTTGTTATGTGAGACAAACCAATAGATTAAGTCATCTTTTCAAGGATGCTTTTCCTTTTCCTTGTAACCAAAAACTAATTGATATTAGACTACCTTGTATGATGTCAGAAAACTGATCACACAGATAATGCAGAGAGGAGTCACTCGTGGCTGCACAAAACGGTGGCTGACGTGTGTCCTGAGTGACCTGTCTCCATCGTGCTCCATTACCTGTCCTACAAAGACAACATAAAATAATCCAAGGGAAAAGGGTAGGTCCGCTAATGCACAAGAAGTGCCAAAATATCCCCCAGGTGCTTTTCCAACCAGATTCTCACACACAAATACCTCTTGAAGAAACGCCAGCCATCCCTGAGAGCCACAATTCTACACAGGTGGGCCTACCCCGCGTTCTGCAGGTGCTTTGACACCTGTGGACATGCCATGCAGGCCCCCACACATGGTTATCTATTTGGTCTAAGTCATTATTTTCTCCTCTCCATTCCTTCTTTCAGTGTGAAGGAAAAAATATTTTAAAAAACTGTGCTCACTGCAGAACTTTGGTAAAATGCAATTAAAAAAAAAAAAAAAGAAAGAAAGAAACCCATCAGAATCTCTATACCAAGAGGTAACCAATTAAATTTTGCCATATTTTCTTCCAGTCTTTTAAAAATAATTATATAAATAACAGGATACCTTTAAAAATCAGGATATAACTTTATCTTTCTTTAAAATTAATATTACATCACCCATATTTTCTCTTTTTATTCAAGTAACATTCATCTCCACTATTAAATAAAAAATTTTATTTAATAAAGTGATTTTGAAAAGTTTCAAATACTGTTGTGAGGGTTTACCATAATGTACTTAACCTCTCACCACTGTCAGGATTTGGGATTTGGGTTATGTCTAACTTTTGCTATTGAAAACAAATGCCATGATTAATTCCTTTGACTCTGTCTTCGATTATTTCTTCAGGGTAGAAAATTTCTGGATCACACAGCTTGTACATTTTTTTACAACTATTGATGAAAACTGCCAAATGATTTTTTAAAAAGGCTATTTTGATATTCATTTACAACAGATACTTTCATGAGAGTTGATCCCAGGGGATACTTGCCAATACTGGGTAATAAAATTTTTAAAACCTCTGCAATTTAGATAAAACATCTTATTTTTCTTGTATCTTTGAATACTTGATGATGTTATCATACCACTACACATATCTTCTTTACCATTTGCATTTCTTCTTTTTCAGATTCCCTCATTCTTATCTTTTGCCCATTTTCCTGATTTGTAAGCGCTCTTTATATGTTATATGCCATAACTTTCACATACGGTTCTCCCAATTTACCACTTGACATTTAATTTTGTTTCAGTTGCTTATTGACATTAAAATCCCCCCCCCCTTTTTTCTCCATTTCAATTAATCAAATCTACCTACCTCATCCTTAGGTAAGATAAATATTCATATTTTTCTTCTAATTTTAATGTTTCTGTTTTTAAACTTAAGCTTAAAATTATTTAATCCAAAGTTTATATTTTATACGTGGTGATGTTTTTATGTGCACTTTTCCCAAATGCTTAATCCTCACAATAATACCTTTTGTTGTATAATCCATTCTTTTTATCCAGGACTGAAATTTTTCCATGAGCAAGGGCTGATAAACACCCAGAACATAAGATATTACTCTTCTCTTTTCATGTTCACAGCAGATAAAAATAACTGCTCCCTGGACTCTTTCCGCTGAGAAAGGAAAGGCTCAGAGTCCTTATCAGGACTTCCTCATTCAAACATTTACTTAGAGTCAATTATGTGCAAGCATTGTGCTAACAGTAGAGATGGGATAGTAAGATCAGACAGAGGCTCTATCCTTGTGGATTTCATATTTTTGTGGGTGAGCTGGACATACAATGAATACTTACACACTGAAGTTACGTTACAACATAACAGGACTCCAAGTACTGTACTCCTCAGCATAAAGGTGAGCTAAAAATAAACCCACAGCACAGAAGGAAGAGCGAGGAAACAGCACGGGCCTTGACCTTGTGGGTGGGGGTGATCTCCCCTGAGCATTAACTACTACCTTCAAGCTGTACCACACAGTGGTTTGTAGTTTGAGCTCATGCTGTTTGGTTAGCCCTGATGACCCTCAAATAGAAAATTTAATTGAAAGTGATCAGGGCTGATGGTGCCTCCAGCAACAGGCAGCAGCAAATGCAAATGTTCTTTCAGGCAAACATAACTGTACCCCACAATTCTTTCATAAATCAGCATGGAATGTTATATTGTGTTACGTTGAAGGAAAGGGCAAAAGCCCATGCTCCAGGGCTGAAGGGCTCAGATTCTGTTTCTACCACTTTCTAGCTGTACCTACTGCCCAATGTCTTCAATCTCAGGTTCCTCATCTGCAAAATGGGGTCATAATAGCACAAATCTCAAATGGTTATTGTGAGAATTAAATAATACACATTAAGTGCTTAGTACTGTATCTGATACATAAGTCCAAATTAATGTTAGGTGTTAATACTATTGTATTACCATTTTTTCCCTATGTATGTTGTTGTATACCTTCTTATTCATTATTTTCCTTATTAGAATTTTCTCCATTTTTCATTATTAAATTTGCTGGAGGTTTGCACTAAGTGAAATGAAGTTTTAAAAATGCATTTTATTTAACCCAGTATATCAAAAATATAATCATTTCAACATGTAATCCGTATTTTAAAATTTATCAATGATGCTTCACATGCTTTTTTTTCAATACTAAATCTTTGAACTCTGGCACATTTTACACTTACAACCCATTTCACTTTTGACTAGTTGCACTCCAAATGCTCAGTAGCCACATGTAGTTGGTGGCTCCGAACCAGGTATAAAGTACAACTTCTTTTTTCTTTTTTAAGAGAAATTGTAAGTTTACAGAAAAATCATGCATCAAATACAGAGTTCCCATATACCACCTGTGCTAGTTTGAAGCTGTTATGGACCCCAGAAGAGCCATTATCTTTTAATCCAATCTTGTGGGGTGGGACTTTTTGATTGGATGTTTCCATGGAAATGTGGCCCACCCAAATGTGGGTGAAACCTTCTGATTAAATTACTTCCATGGAGATATGAACCTGCCCATTCAGGGTGGGTCTTGATAACTTTACTGGAGTCCTTTAAGAGAGGTCACGGAGAGAAGGAGCTCAGAGAAGCTGAGAGAGACATTTTGGAGAGAAGCTAAGATGTGTAACCCACAATTTGTCCCCAGGAGAAGCTAAGAGCTGACGCTTGGAAACACTTGGAGATGCAGACAGAAAGATATTTGGAGATGCTAAGCTAAGAGATGAAGCCCAGAGTTTGCCATGGAGAGGCTAAATGAGGACCCCCAGACGATTAGACAGAAATGCCCTGGGAAAACAAGCAAGGATGGATAGAAGCTGAGAGAGAGAAGCTAAGGGAGACAGAAGCTCAGAGACATTTTGGAGAAAGCCATTTTGAAATCAACCAGGAAGCAAAGGACCAGCAGACACCAGCCACGTGTCTTCCCAGCTGACAGAGGTGTTCCAGATGCCATAAGTCATTCTTCAGTGAAGGTATCCTCTTGTTGATGCCTTAATTTGGACACTTTTATGGCCTTAGAACTGTAAATATGTAACCTAATAGATCCCCTTTATAAAAGCCAATCCATTTCTGGTATTTTGCATAATGGCAGCTTTAGCAAACCGAACATCACCATATTATTAACACCTTGCGTTAGTGTGATATACTTCCAGCACTTCATGAAAGAACATTTTTTAAACTGTACTATTAACTAAAGTGGGATTCACTATTTGTGTTGTACAATCCTATGTAATTAAAAAAAAATTTATTCTAGTAACATATATACAACCTAAAATTTCTCCTTTTAACCATACTCGAATATATAATTCAGTGCTACCAATTATGTTCACAATATTGTGCTACCATCATCACTATCCATTACTAAAACTTTTCCATAAACCGAACAAAAACTATACAATTTACACATTAACTCCACATTCACCACCTCTACCCCAGACCTGGGGTAGAGTTTCTGACTCTATAAATTTGCTTATTATAATTATTTCATATCAGTGAGATCATACGATATTTATTCTTTTACATTTGGTTTATTTCACTTAACATGATGTCTTCAAGGTTCATCCATGCTGTCAAATGTATCAGAACTTAATTTCTTTTAACAGCTAAATAATATTCAATTGTATACACACCATATTTTATTTCCCCATTCTTCAGTTGATGGACACTTGGGTTGCTTCCATCTTTTGGCAATTGTGAATAATGCTGCTATGAAAAAATACAACTTTTAACATTGCTGTGTAATGCAAGGGCAAGAGTCGGAGAGAAAATTGTTATCTTCAAGAAGAAAAATCTTCCGATGGCCTTTCGCTATAATAATAAATGTTCAAATAAACATAGGACCAGCTTTTCAAAATTTAATATTTAGTTTTCTTTTTTTGGTACTATTGTTTTTCTTCATGGATTTCTGTTAACTTTAATTGCTTTTGCTTTCCTTAGGTCCATGCTGCTGTGCTTAAGATACTAAATGAAATGTATATTCACTTATTATCATCCTGTTTTTTAATAATGGAAGCACTGAAAAATATTACAATGCCTCCAGGGCCACCTATGGACACATTCCATAAACTTTAGTATGAAATGTTTCCATTTTGCTGTTTTCAAAATGGGCTGTAATTTCACTTTTTATTTTCTTTTGGATTAAATAAGCATTTAGAGAAAGTCTTCACCTTCCCCTATTTTCCAAGTATATTGAAACTCCCATTTAAATGTTTGATTCTGATATGTAGTTTTATGTAGCACTGTGGTCAAAGGTGAGACCTATCTAATTTTTATGGAGTACTTATTTAGGTTTTCTGTGCCCTATTATTTCAACAATTTATGTAATTACTTCATAAACACTTAAAAATCTTTTTTCCTGTTTAAAAAATATTAAGCTTGATATCTGTTGGTACTGATCATATTTTAAAAATTTATCTTTGTCATTAACAATATGATTTGCCTTTTCAAGGGCTGAAACTCTTCCATAATGCCCTGTGATTTCCATCAATCTTTGCTTTTTACATTTGGAAGAATAATATCCTCTTATGGATGTTACATTTGTCAATTTAAAATTATAATTTCATCTAATTAAATATATTTTAATATATTTGAGTTAGTCTGAAATTAACATACCCATACTTTATTTGTCTCCATATGCCTGAGACATTCTAAAACAAATTGTATTTTTAAACTTATAGTTTTATTTTTGGTATGCTTCTTGAAATAGTATGCAGTTAAGATAACACTGTTTAATAAAACAGAGTTTTTGCATGGTAATAAGGGAATCTAGTCCATTTAGGTCTAGGATTCATTTCAGCTTAATTTTTGTATATGGGATAAAGTGAGGGTCAAGGTTAATTTTTTTCTCACATGGATATCTGCTGTTCCAGAATCATTTTTTTTTCTTTCCCATTTTCTTTGCTTCCAACCTGTTTTATACGGACATTGTTTCTTTTCCAATAATAATCCCCAATAACTTATAAACTTAGAAGTTACAATTCCATTTATAATTTTACCAAAGGTAATATTTAAGCTTTGAAAAATCCTATCTTTTTTTACCCTTGAAGATCAAAGAGTTAAAAAATATCTCTCAAGTTAACACAAGAAAGTTAACTTTTAACCCAACTCACACATCCCAGGCTGTTTTTAAATGACTGTTATCAGGAGGTCATTTGTATATATTTTCAAAAACAACTTTTGTAATTTTCATTCAGCTTTGTAACCAACTTAAAAAAATTATTTACAGTTCATTCTACATGTAACTTCCCTTTAGTATGAGATTTTTCCATTCCTGAATATTCATTTTCATTACCCTTTTTGATTACCCTTTTTGTTTAAAAGATATTAAGCTTGATATCTGTTGGTACTGATTATATTTTAAAAATTTATCTTTGTCATTAACAATATGATTTGCCTTTTCAAGGGCTGAAACTCTTCCAAAATGCCCTGTGATTTCCATCAATGTTTGCTTTTTATGTTTGGAAGAATACTATCCTCTTATGGATATTACATTTGTCAATTTAAAATGATGTAGAGTAGTTTCTTAAAGAAATGTGCACTGATGTATAATTTCTGAGTTCTTACATAGCATATAATTTCTTTTTGGTGCCTTTTTACATGAGAGAACTTGGTTGATATTCTTGGGTATCTACCATTTTTTTCCTCAAAATTCCGTAGACATGTTATTTGAACCTTTATCATTATAGTGAAATAAAATAGATTTTTGTACTTCAAAGACAATACAGTTCTCTCTACCCCTTGCCCTTGCATTATAGAGCAGTATTAAAAGTCACGCTTTAGACCTGGTTCAGAGCTACCAACTACAAATGGCTACTGAGCATTTGAAATGCAGCTAGACCAAAGTGAAATGGGCTGTAAGTGAAAACCACACCAGAATTCAAAGATTTAGTATGGAAAAAAGAATGTAAATATCACTGATAAGTTTTAAAATATGGATTACATGTTGAAATGATTATATTTTGGATGTAGTGGACTAAATAAAATGCATTATTAAAATTCATTTCACTTGTTTCTTTTCACTTTTTAAAACGTGGCTACTAGAAAATTTAAAATTACACATGTAGCTCATATTATACTTGTGTGCCGGTTTGAATGTATTGCGTCCCCCAAATGCCATTATCTTTGTGGTCTTGTGTGGGGCAGAGGTTTTGGTGTTGGTTGGATTTGCTTGGAGTGTGCCCCACCCAGCTGTGGGAGATAATTTTGCCATGGAGGCGTGGCCCCACCTATTCGGGGTGGGCCTTGGTTGGTGGAGCTATATAAATGAGCTGACTCAAAGAGGAAAGAGAGTGCAGCTGGGAGTGATGTTTTGAAGAGAAGCAAGCTTGCTAGAAAGGAACGTCCTGGGAGAAAGCCATTTTGAGGCCGGAGCTTTGGAGCAGATGCCAGCTGCCTTCCTAGCTAACAGAGGTTTTCTGGAGGCCACTGGCCATCCTCCGGTGAAGGTACCCGATTGCTGATGTGTTACTGGACGTTTTGTGGCCTTAAGACTGTGACTGTGTAGCTAAATAAACCACCATTTTATAAAAGCCTATCCATCTCTGGTGTTTTGCATTCTGCAGCATTAGCAAACTAGGACAGATTTTGGTACCAGAGAAGTGGGGTGCTTTTGCTGCTGAGTTTGCAAATACCAAACATGTTGGAACGGCTTTTTAAATGGATAAGGGGAAGATTCTGGAAGAATTGGGATGAGCTTGATAGAAAAGGCCAAAACTGCTTTAAAGAGACTGTTTGTGGAAATATGGACTCTAAAGATACTTCTGACGAGGCCTTGAACAGAGATGATGAATGTGTTGTTGCAAACTGGAAGAAAGGCGATCCTTGTTTTAAAGTGGCACAGAATTTGGCAAAATTGAGTCCTGGTGTCAGATGGAAGGAAGAATTTAAAAGTGACAACCTGGAATACTTAGCTGAGGAGATCTCCAGACTACCTGTGGAGGAGATACCCTGGCTTCTCCTTGTAGCTTATAGTAAAATGCGAGCAGAGAGAGATAAACTTAGAACTGAACTCTTGGGTTCAAAGAAACCAGAAGCTGATGGCTTGGAAAATTATGAGCTTCCAGTGGGTAGAATCCCAGAAGCTACAGCCCAACCTGAGGACAAGCCAAGATTGGATAAGGAGTTAAGCAGAAAGGATTTGTGGAAACTCCTATTGTCTGATGGCTTTGACCCCTGCATGCTTCATGCAAAGCCAACAGAATTTTTGCGAGATCTTTATAGACGGAGCCATTGCCGGTCTGGACTGGAGGAGACAGACAAGGAAAAAATTAAAGGAAAAATCTCTTCAAAGACAGAGCCATGGAGGTTGAGGTCTGGAGTCAAGAGGTTTAGGGCTGGGAGAGCAGAGCAGCCCACATGCATGGAAAGGGTGAGTTTGCCCTGGAGGTCGAGGGCGGGCTTTCCGCCTCGATGCTCTGGAAGAGTTTTGCCACCTCAGGTCCCAAAGAGGGTGGAGCACATTTCCAGGGAATTGGGGAGAGCCTGGCTGCCACCACACTGTTCTGAAGGGGTTGAGCGTGTGACCCGGAGATGGAAGGGAATCCGGGAGCTGCCCCGATGTTTGAGGAGGGTGGGGCCGAGAAGGTGGTCTCCCCAATGTGTGGAAATGTTGGAGCACTCACCTAAGTGTTTGGAGAGGAACGGGCTGCCGAAAAGGCCCTTGGGAAGGGTTAGGCTCCCACTCTCTCAAGCCCCAAGGAAATGACTCTCGGACTTTGAAATCTAATGGACTTTGTCCTGTGGGTTTTAGGAACTGTTTTGCTCCTGTTAACCCTGTTTTCCTTACTGTTTCTCCTTATGGCAATGGAAATGTTCATCCTATGAATGTCTCTCCTTTGTGTATTGGAAGCACATAACTTGTTCTAGGTTCACAGATCCACAGCTAGAGGGGAATTATGCCTTAGAACTGACCAAGCCTAAATTGATTTTGATGGGATTTTGTACTTAACTTTTGTTACTGAAATGATTTAAGTTTTTGTGATACTGTGATGAAATGAATGTATTTTGTGTATTTGGAAAGATAATGTCATTTTGGGTGCCAGGGGGTGGAATGTGCCGGTTTGAATGTATTGTGTCCCCCAAATGCCATTATCTTTGTGGTCTTGTGTGGGGCAGAGGTTTTGGTGTTGGTTGGATTTGCTTGGAGTGTGCCCCACCCAGCTGTGGGAGATAATTTTGCCATGGAGGCGTGGCCCCACCTATTCGGGGTGGGCCTTGGTTGGTGGAGCTATATAAATGAGCTGACTCAAAGAGGAAAGAGAGTGCAGCTGGGAGTGATGTTTTGAAGAGAAGCAAGCTTGCTAGAAAGGAAAGTCCTGGGAGAAAGCCATTTTGAGGCCGGAGCTTTGGAGCAGATGCCAGCTGCCTTCCTAGCTAACAGAGGTTTTCTGGAGGCCACTGGCCATCCTCCGGTGAAGGTACCCGATTGCTGATGTGTTACTGGACGTTTTGTGGCCTTAAGACTGTGACTGTGTAGCTAAATAAACCACCATTTTATAAAAGCCTATCCATCTCTGGTGTTTTGCATTCTGCAGCATTAGCAAACTAGGACAACTTGTATGGAGAGCACTGCTCAAGAGTCATACTATTTGGATTCATATTTTGGTTCTACAATGCATTTACTGACTCATGACTTGAGGAAGTTTCTTTTATAAGCTTCAATATTCTCACCTGGAAATAAGTGAAAATAATTATAGTCACCTCAAGGCTTATTGTAGGAACAAAATAAGATTATGCATATAAAGCACTTAGCACACTGTGGGCACATAATCAATTCTTATTAATGAGAGCTACTACTATTCTTAAAGGGAGGATTTTTTTTTTTTTTAAATCCTTGTAATGCAAACATTTTTCTAGGATATACCCAGGTATGAGCAACTTATAACTGATTTTACCTGGATTGTAGGGGCCCCTTCTGATACGCATGGATAGAACTCTTTTCAGCTCCTAATATTTTTTCTTAGATTTCACCATCCTAAGGATGAACCATCCAACACCCCAGCCTTGAAAAGCATAGAGCCCCTAATTTTCATTAACTTTTCACCACACCACTGCATCTATTCCATCCCAGAGTCACATGCCAAAAAAGGAAAAAGGAAAAGAAAAAAATATATATACCTCATTAAATACTGAACTCTATCACATTTCATTCTCCAAATCCAGTCTTTCATCCTTTAAAATATTTGGGCATAGACTCGCATTCCCACTGCAAAAATATCTTAATCTCTTCATAATTTCCAGTTCACTAAGCCCTTCACTTTTTCACTATCCATCAGACACCTCCGGACCTTTTCCCTCCCTCCCCCCTCCCTCTCTGCCTTCCTTTTTCTATCCAGCTTAGATGCCAAAGCCCATCATTGTAACTACGCTCTTGAATCTCTGAAGCAGTTCTTAGACCCAAGTTTTTGGTAATAAGATTTTTGGTAAAAGAGAAAAGCACTGCATTGAAGGGCAGTATCAGTTCCACCCTTGATTAAGAGAATGACTTCTGGAACATTCTTTATTAAGAAAATGAAGAAAACATGTGCCCTTCCTATAGTATGGAGTTACTGAGAGTACATAATGAAGTAAAGTACATAGATGTGCTTCCTTTGTTATCAAGGAGAATGAACTACAAACAGGAAGACCACAGCAAATAAGGCTGAGAAGGAATTAAAGCTGAAGAAGGGTAAAAAGTTAGTTGGGGGACACTTCCTTGCTTTAAATGAGTTTAAGTCTCTGAGCTCAGGTGGGACATGGTATATACGTGGACTTGGAACAATAGTTGTACTTTGAAGAACCAAAGAGGACGGTAGAGATGTAGGACAGACACAAAACGGAGCACATTCAAGGGAAGTGACAATGATAGAGCCATGAACCTGGAAACTATTTATTACACCAACATGTCAGAAGACATATTTAAGTGTCAACTGGACTCCAGGCACTGCTGTTTGACATATGAGCAAAGAATGGCCCGATGACTGGTAAGAAGAGAGGACTCAGTAGGTTTGCCAGGTCTTGCAACAGCTAGGCAACTGACTGCCCAGCTCCCAAAGGCAGAACCCCTGCATCTGTGGGGGTCCACTACTGGTCAAGTTTTGTTGTAAGAGCTGGGAAGAGAGATGAAAGTTTTAGACCCTGCCCTCTAGTTTCTCACCATCAAGTGGAGAAGGCAGATGAGTTAATGGACAATAATATATATGCCTGCATTTGGTTGTTGTTAATGCTCAGGGCCAATGAGGGGAATCAAAAAAGATGGAGATTTCAGTAGAGCATAAGGCAAACATTTCTAATAGAGTTGCTAAATACGGAATGAGGTCCTTTGGGAAGTAATGATCTCCTACTTCTGGAAGTATTCAAAAGCAGATTAATGACCATTTCTAACGAATACTTTTATAGAAGAAAATGGAAGGTTATGTCATATGACTGCCAAATTCCTTCCTAATTGGGATTCTATGATTCTCAAAAGGGGATGGACCCATTCTTTAGGACACTGTTATCTAAAGGAACATTTGCCTGACTGTAAAGTAAATTACACAACTTATACGGAAAGATTCTTTTCCAATGCAGATTAGGATTTCTGTTGGCTATCTACAATTGTCCCTTACCAGTATCTAGAAGCCAAAGACCAGGTTTTTGAAAACAGAAAGGTATGTTTTCAAATGTATTACATTTATCCATGTTTCTTCCATGATCTTGCCCTCATCATGTGAGAGAGAAAAGCTCTCTCTGGAGGTAAAGCTGGAGAACAAAGGCTGGAGGGGCACTGCTGACCTTACAGAACCAGCCCTCACATTCAGAAAACACATGGATAATCCAGGAATGAATAAGGCAATAAGGAAAAGGGTAAATGGCAACTTCTCCAGAACTGGAAATAATATTTAACCTCAACCAACCTTCCTGCAAAGAGTCACACCAAAAAGGATAGAAAGAACGAGAGCATAAACCCATCAACTATTCTAGAAAAACAAACCAGAATGTATACTCTGTGATAACAAATCAACAGTTACGTGTTCCTTTGTTTTAGGGAATGAGAAGGGGTTGACACGGCGGATTTGAAAAAGAGAAGATTTAAGAGATTCATTATATTCATGTTCACATACATGAAAGGTTCCCATGTTAGGGGGACATAAAGGAATAGAATTTATTGAGTGCCTACCATGTGCCAAGTACCGTGCTTTAGATTACAAGACCTCGTTTAACTGCATTTAATATTCACCAATGAGGGGAGCTAGAGCTACCAATTTTGACAGTACTATTAAACTCTATGTGTTGCTCTGCGAATTACCGTATTATTAGTGAAACCGAACAAGGCCATTCAGAAGGCCACACACACCTCATTTAACGTCTCATTCCTTTCCAGGGTGTCTGAGAGCAGACTGTGCCTGCCACAAGACAAGCCCAGGTCTTCCGTCTTTCCCGTGCAGGCCAAACCAAACAGGAACTGCTTCAGCCCTAGAGGGGTATTTGGTCATAGCACTTGAAGCGCAACCATTGCCAAGTGTGATCTCTTGGACCATATCGCAGGCCTGGCAATCAGAAAACCTAGACTCAATTTGGGGAAGAAGAATATGAACATGTTGGAGTGAAGAACTCTGAGGTCCAGACTCTGTCAAAAATTGCATGTGACATCTTGAGCAATTTACGTGACCTCACTTGGGGGTGGGGGAGGAGATGAGCATTAGGCTTCCTTCCAGCCTTGAGACTGTATCTTTCATATTTTTACCTTACCTAGCTGAAAACGTCTATCATTCAGGAAGCCTGTCTTCCTAGGAAACAGACAGGGTAGGCAGTAGTTTATCCACCTTCCTGGTGAGAGGAACATCCACCTTCCTGGTGAGAGGAACAATAGAAGTTTGCCTCCCAAAGGACTGCAGGGTGCTAAAAGATTGCGGTTACCTAAAGAGAGCCTCAGTGGTACTCCACAGAGACCAGCACAAAGGCGATTAAGGATGAGTAGGAAGCCAATTTTTAGAGTCAACCATCAATATTTTCTGTAACCAGAGGCCAGAATTCCACTTCAAGATCTTTCTGATGTTGGTAATGAGCATGCATCAGAGCCAGAAGAAAAGGAGATAAATTAGGGCCCCCCACTAGACAGGTGAATCATGAAACAGTCACTGCCTCAGCCACTTTCCTCCACAAGCTCAGAATCATTCTCACCCCAGTGGTGGCATGGGGGTGAGTTTCTGGGCAAACTGGGGCAAGATCAAAGGCTGGCAGGCATTTAGGGCTTTGTCTGAAACCTGGCAAGAATGTTTTGCTGATATAAAGCACACTATCCAGAGCGGAGACTGTTTAGTTCGGAACATGAGCCGTGGATGTGAATGATACAGCTACCCCAAACCTCAGCAGCATCCTTAGGTGGGTACGCTTTGATTTCCTGTAGGAAGCTCTGTTCCCAGCAGGCCTCAGAAGGGAGAGTTCAGGCTTAACCCATTTGTTCTTCAGGCAAGGAAAGGAACATCACCAAGAGTGTACAGGGCCCTTGTCTAGACACAATTACAGCATCAGCTTAAAATAAGGCCATAAAGATAAATTACAACATAGGAGGAAAAGCACAGACTGTGGAGTCGGACAGTGCTAGGTTTTAATCCAGGCTCTGCTACTTCCAAGCCATGTGACTGGGGGTTAGTGATTTAACTTCCCTAAACCTCAGTTTCCTTATCTGTATAATGGGAATAACAATCAGATCTACTTCATAGGGGTGCTGTAAGGGTTCCACAAGAGAACCATGTAAAACATTAAAAATAAAGTCAGTATTCCATGAATAACATTTTAGATTGTAGTATACAGGGTCCAAACTCAGAGAAAAGAGGAATTCTGAGTTCAACTATAATTCCTCAGTGGTGACTTCATTCTCCCATGGCTGCAGCCATGTCTCCCTCATACCACATCTGTGTACACTAATTTATACAATCTTGTACCTTCCATCATTTCATTTGGAAAGGGAGGAGTCAAATATGAGCCCTGGCATTTATTAGCTGTCTGATTTGAGGCAAAATCTCTTCCACTCTGTGCATCAATTTATGTATTATCTATGAAATGGAGGTTAAGAAAACCTCTTTCTACCCCACGGAGTTGTTGTGAGAAGCAAATGACAGCGGGTTGCCATCTACAAAGCTCTACACAAAAATGAGTTCTCTTCTGTTGACAGGCGCTGCATGTCTGGAGAGGAGTTCAGAGTACAAAGACATGCTCAGGCCTGGTAGCCTGTTGATGTTGGGACTCGGAGGCCGGAAATGAACGGGCCCAGGTAAATACGGGAAAACCAATGAGCATTGCACAGGGCACAGAGATCAGCAGGCTGAGTGATCACCATTTGCAAATCCACACTAATTGCTCATTATGGAGAGAAATGGACCAGTCCATCGTGAATTTCCCACGGTTTGTTTTTAATCATACAGCAATCCCTCAAAAATTTCCTTCTCCCTAATCCTCCATTCTCCAGCACTAACATATAATAAGGAACCCATAGGAACATTTCCAAGAAACTCCATTTCCAACAGCTGCACAAAGTGATTTCTCAGAGCCGTTATCGGGGGAGGCCATCATGCGGGCATGGTCTGACATGCTTCCTGAACACAACTGCAGAACACAGCATGATTCCATTCCTCTCGTCTTCCTCCTTCTCTAATGTCATCTAATGTTTAAAGTGTTCCCTTCCTCATGTACTTGTCACGGAACGCTACCTACTCACCTGCCCCAGGGCTGCTCCTGGGACTTTATGTGGGCTGGTGCAGATAGAGCAACCTTATTTATGTCACTGCAGGGTCACTTGCAAATAAATACCTGGTTGCCCACTCACATCCTAAGGCACAGCTGGCTTCAGGAATGTGGTGACCCTCAACGATGATAAACAAACCCTTTTCCTTCTGGCTTTATTACTCTTAGGGACCCAGAGCTAAATTTATCACGTGTCATTCACCAGCAAACATGTTTCTAGGCCAGGTGTTAGGGATACAAAGGTAATAAAAAACAAACATGACCCCTATTCTTCCGGAGCTTATAGTCTAGGGGACCGTTAGAGATTCATTACTCATCACACAAAGGAATGAGCAATTACAGTATATGATGATTGTAATGAAGAAAGATACGTAATCCCTTGAGAACATGTAACAGAGGAACCCATGTGAGATGATGAAGGCAGAGAATGTGTCCCTGAATGTCGTCTTAAGCAGAAGAACCCAGAAGAACCCGGAAATAATTAGCAAGGGAAAGGAAAGAAACTGTAGAATGGGTTTAACAGATAAAAGAAATAACCTGTGTAAAGACATCCTGATGAGAGGAAAGGAGCAGAGCAAGTGTGAACTGGTGGGTGAGCAAAGGGCAGAGTGATGCAAGATGAAGCTGCAAAAGGCAGGTTCCAACTGTGTCTGGAAGTGCAACTCATCAAGGATTTTGGTCTCTATCTTAACAGTAATGGGAAAGAATCAAAGGTTTTTATGCCAAGGAAACGAGGTGACATGATTAGGCATGCTTTTTGGAAAGCTGACTGTAGTGGGTTGAATCATGGCACCCAAAAGATAGCTAAGTCCTAATACCCTGTACCTGAATATGACCTTGTTTGGAAAAGGGGACTTTGCAGATGTAACAAAGTGAGATCATCCTGGATTAACCAGGTAGGTCCTAAATCTCGTAAGAGGAGAAGACACAGACACACAGGGGGAAAGGCTGTGTGAAGACAAGAGGCAGGGAATGGAGTTCTGCAGCCCCAAGCCAAGGAACTCCTGGAGCTGCAAGAAGCTGGAAGTGGCAAGGAAGGAGTCCATCTCCCCAGAGCCTTCCAAGGGAACGCAGCCTGATGACACCTTGGTGTCAGATGAATGGCCTCCACAATTGTGACGGAATACATTTCTGCTCTTTTCAGCCACCAAGTTTGCAGTAATTTGTTACAGCAGCTCTAGGAAACTAATACATTGACTCTTGCTAAAACAAAGATCAGATCGGGGAGTGCAGGGGTGAGAAAAGCAGAAAGGAGGAGAATAGTCTGGAAAAAATTACCACTGTGTTGGGGAAAGATCACAGAAGTTTGGACTAGGGCGATGGTGGGGAGATGGAGACAAGTGAGGACGTGGTATGGCTAGATTCAAACACGAACTCTCGGGTTCTGGATAAGCAAATAAGCAGAGGGTCATGCTATAAGCCAGGAGAGGGCTGGATTTGGGGAGTGGGATGGATCCTGCTTTGGGTTTCTTAAGAATTGGATTATGTATAACTTAGTGCTTCTGTTATCATTATTATTAATATTAAGAATTGGATTATGTATAACTTAGTGCTTCTGTTATCATTATTATTAATATTGCAATCATTCTTTTATAGTTATAGAAAACTTGTGTTTTGCAAAATGAGTTCATAGTCATTGTCCTTACTGGATTCTGACAACAACCTCATGGAATACAGGACTATGAGAGGCAGGTGTTTAATAGGCAGGCAACTGAATTGCAGGTGTTAGGGACCTTGTACAAGGGTGGGCAGTGATAGAGAGATAGGGATGCACAACAGGACTCTGGAGACAAGATTGCTTCCAGCACATTAGAGAGTATATTTTTTTAATTAGTATTATTTTTAAAGACATGATGCCCTCCGTTCATATGGTCAAAAATCCAGCATGCAAAACAATGAATGACAGGCCAGCATGGATTAAAATCAGCATGGTGGGGTGGTGGTCAGAGCCCTGGTGTCTTCTCTGTGTGGAAGTGCTGGGGCTCAGGAGCATCTGCAGCCCATGGCCTCTCACTCATCAACCTCCCAGCTACCAACGGGTTTCAGAACAGGCCATACATCAAGAGCATTTTAAATGCCCTGTTGCCTTGGCTGGAAAGGGGAATGGAGCATTTCCAAGAACATGCTACATTTCAGACACTGCAACACCTTCACATGCTCTATCTTAGTCCATTCTCTTCCTAGAGCTCAGACACCGTCCTAACCCATTTGACAGCCGAGAGACCTAAGGCTCATAAATCAAGTCAGACAGTTCTTCAGTGGCAACCAGGATCTGAACTTGGGAGTTTTTCAACCACTTTGTGTTTTCTGTGTTTCGTTTTTACTAAAAACTAGAGAGTGTCGATTTGAAGGGGACTTGGCACAGGACAGTCAAAAGCAAGGAGAACAATTAAGGAGGAGGGAGAAGCGTCCTGCCACGCCCAAGGCGGCTGCTCCTCTCCCGCTGTGTGTCCCCAGAGAGTTGGCGCGGAGACCCTGGGAGACAGAGTGGTTTGCCTTCACCTTAATTAGCGCAGCAATTTGCTAAATTTTGTTTTTCCCTTTTTAAGAGTGTTAATCAATTTTAGCTCAGACTAGATTGGAATGGCAGGCAAATTACCTCGAAAATCCCAAATGCTCAATTCTGAACATCTGATCAACCTTGGAACCTGAAATATGTGAAAATCAAAAACTCCGACCAGCAACTCTGTGATCTGTTTAAAATGTTATGGCTCTGAAATGAAAAGATAATGGCTTTATGAGGTTTGGAACAAGCAATTCGCCAGAAGCAGCCTAATGCCTAGGTGTTCAGTCCTTCCCAAGGTGACTAGAGACAGACCATCCAAATATTTCAGAAAGTTACATGCCCCATGAGTATTTGTTAAACCCATAAGCATTCCAGAGTACCTACCATGCACCAGAAAAACAGAACAAAATAGGACATGGCCCCTCACCCACTCTTAAGAAGGTTCTAAACTAGAGCAGAAGACAGGTAAGTGAATAGAAAATTTCTTCCTGTCTGGAGAAGACATGGAAGATTCCAAAAGGAAGTGGCAATTCAAATGAGACATGAAGCATAAGTAGGAGTTGGACAAGATAGATGGGAGGGCATGTCAGATAGAAGCAACAACATAAGCAAAGGCTCAGACGTAGCAGAGAAGGCAGAGAATTGCAGTCAGTTTCTTAGAGCTAAGTTAGAAGGGTAAATGTGCAGGAACGACACGAGATGAGATGGGGCAGAATCAAGGTCCAGACTCCTTAAGTCAGCTGCGAAATCTTACCCTTGAGGAAAGCAAAATGGTACTACTGCAAGATATTATGCAAGGGAATGACATGACCAAATGGGTCTCATTTGGATGGGACCCTCCCACCCAACATAATCTTAATATTTATTCAGCACAGCCTTATTAAATACATTTGCATGTATTTTCTCATTTGAGCCTCTTAATAACCCTGAGGTTGACATTATCATCACTTTTGTAGATTAGAAAACTGAGGCCAGAGGTGGTAGGTGATTTGCTTTGTGTCTCGTGACCAGTAAATGACAATACACAAACTCACACCCAGGTCCATCGGACTCTGGGTAACAGAATTTTCTGTTCCAGGTATGTACCAGGCCAAAGGCTTCTAACCGCTACAGAAGACCTTGATGGCCAGAAATGCCCAGACAAAAGCGACTCTGTGTTAATTAAGGGGACACTTCAATGCTTTCGGTAATCAGATCAGATCCAGAGCAAACAAATTCATTGATACCAGCTTATCTTCACTTTCATTATGTCTACAGCTTTTATTCATTCAACCTCAGTCCACCAGCCCTTACTGGGACAGCCACCAAAAAATGAAACAGAATTACACAGTGTTGAAGGGCAAAGCGTCTGGAGCCAAATTGAAACAGTTGGGTTCAAATCCCAGTTTGGCCATCACTGGACATTTCTAGCAGAGCTGAGATTTCTGCCACTGCTGTGGTCCACTAAACCTCAAGCAAGAAAAGCTTCCAGGTTGAGCACACCAGGGAGGCACCTCTCCACCTGCCTGTACCTTGAGCTCGTCCGCATTGTAGAAGTCCACGCGCACGGCAGGCACCATCCAGGTCTGGAAGAGCGTGGCCAGGATCTGCTCGGCGATGGTGTCAGCGATGAGGTGGAAGTGAAGGGGGTTCCGCCTGTGGGAATCAAGAGGAAGAGTTGGATGGGAGGGTTAAGGTTTTTGAGATCTGGAGTCAAAAGCATGAGAGATTCTTACCAATTCATAATGTGTGGACAGGCTCTAATGGCAATTATGAAAGTAAATCAGGCACTTTTCCAAACCAGTGTTTACTAAATAGAATGTCAGGACTGAAAAGGAGAGAAAGCATCTCACCCAACCTTAGCATTTCAGAGGTGACAACCTAGGACCAGATGCCTGTGATACCCAACCCACGTCAACCATCATCCCTGTGATCAGGACATTTGCATTTCCAAAATATGTAAAATAGAGCACACTCTAACAATTTGACTAACCCTTTACATCTATCGATCACCTGGGCATACTGGCATTATTTCAGAATGGTATCAACTGAGGGCAAAGACTTCAGACTGGCTGTATGCAACTGAGGGCAAAGACTTCAGACTGGCTGTATGCAACTGGAAAGAAGCAACTCATACAGCACAGTGCGAAGTTCCATTTTCTGACTGTGCTTCTCCAAAAGAACACCAAGCAGTAAAAATGGAGTCATCCCTCACAAAATATCAGGTTATCCACACTTTTAATATGTCTACAGCTTTTATTTATTCAACCTCAGTCAACCAGCCAATTCTGGGCAACACCCAAAATACAAAACAGAATTACACAGTATTAAAGAGCAAAGTGCCTGGAGTCAAATTGAAATGGGCTCAAATCCCAGTTCTGACATTTCTTCATGCAGACTTTGAGCATGTCACTTACACCCTTTGCATTGTTAATTCTGTAAAGTAGTGATAAAAACTACCTTATAGGGCTACTATGTGGATTAAATGAGATAATAAGTGCCATGTATAATGATAACATCAACAATAAACACAGATAGGATAATAAAAGCTGTTGTGCCTTATTGAGGGGCTCCCAGGCCCAAAGCAGTATTTTGGTCAAGAAGAACTACTATCATAAATACTATTAGGCTATTAAAAATAACAATATAAATTGCAGCACCATGAATGAGCACCTATTAGAAATAGGGCACTGTGGGAAACCCAAAGACAAGAATGACCTGATTTCTGACTTCAAGAAGCTTATATTACTCAGAGAGACAGATGATTCACAATTAAATACATTTCACAATTTAATCTGCAATTAAATATAATAATGACTATAAAAGAACACAAAGTTCAATGGGAGTAACGAAAAACAAGAGTTTAAGTCTGATTAGGTCAGAGTGTAAGGAGAGGAGGAATCAGTGCTCTACATGATAAATATACTTTTCGCAGGAGTCAAAGGGAGACAGGACACAATCTAAGGAGAGCAACAGCACACCAGGGATGGAGCCCTGAAGACACTGAGGTGGAGGACAGAAAGGAGATGGGCAGTGGGGACTCTAGGGTGGGAGCAGAGAAGGAGGGAGATGAGATAACAGAGAAGGCAACGTGGCCAACGGTCTGGACTCTGCTTGCTACAGGCCTGAGGGAGCAACACGACCTGCCTCTTAGTTCTCAGCCTCCTGTGCAAGTGCCCCACCTCTGTTCCATGTTCCATACATGCAGACCATCTTTCAGTTTCTCATGCACCTGATACTCTCTCTCCCCAGAGGCCCATGCATATTCGTTTTGCTTCACAGAAAACCCTCTCATTTACTCATTCAATAAATACTTACGGAGCACATACTATTGCCAGGTGATGGGCTGGATGCTGGGTCACAGTAGTAAAACACACAACATACCTGCTCTCATGAAGTGCACATGTAGCTTGCTGCTCTCCCCTCCATCACGCTTCACCTTACCTGTTCAGCATCTGGCTATCTCTTATCAAGCCTTCAATTCTTAGGTCTCATATCATTTGTTCCTGGAATTCTTCCCTGACTACCCATGCCTAGGCTATCTCAGCACCATGTACTCAACATACTACCTACTTCTTACATGGTAATTGACTGTTTACTTGTCCGCATTCTCACTGGACTGTGTGATCAGCAAGGTCAAAGAGGATCATGTCAGCTGTATTCAAATGGATAGTCCCAGGACATAGCTCAGTGCCTGGAAAGTAGTAATAGTTTAATAAGTAAACTGAACATATGAATGGGCAGTGGAGAGTAGACAGATAAGGAAAATAGAAGTGGTCCTAACAGTAGGTTCATGTGAAATGAGGATATGATTAGACAATGTCTGAAGAAGAGCAACAAGGGGGCTGAATGCAGTGAGATTTCAGGAGACTAGATCTTAGATATAGGATTGAAGAAAAGGGAGAAGCAGAAGGATATACTCAGGTTCCTGAGTTGGTGGTTTCTTCAGGACAGGGGATATGGCAAGAAAGGCACATTGAATGAAGACGACGAGTTAGGGATTGGGTGCACCAAGTTTAAGGTGAGGTGGCGAAGACAGGTGGAGCTGGGTGGGTGAGTCTAGACCTAAAGAAAATTACTATCCAAGGCCAAACTGCCAAACATATAATAGGTGCTCACAGTTGATAAACTGAATAAATTAACAAATTCCGCACTGCAGAATTTCTCCATGGGACCCAGTGCCTGGACACTGCAAATTCTCCCATGAATCACCAATACCCAGTGGAAGGTGGCATGACTGCCTTATCGTCAATCTGCTTCCCAGAAGAAGGTGTCAGCAGAACGGTTAGTAGGTCTTAGTGATGAATGATAGCATGAGGGGATGAAGGTGTGTTTACCCATTGGTCAGTGACTTACCTGAATGCCAAGACAGAGGTAACTAGGTAGATAATCATCAAGAAGAGAGATGGTCCATTTAGCCTTCAGCAATGGTGCAACTCTCCCCGAATCCCACAGGATCCACTCATGGAGTATGGATAAAGGTAAGCTTATATAATTGTCAATTTGCCTTTTCATCCACAATGGAAGAAAGGCTTAATTTTAGCCACGAGCGTCTATCCAAACAAACCAAACAACCTATATTTGGTCCAACACATCATGCTTTCCACACATCTCTGTTGTGGCCTGTGCTGTTCCCTCTCCAAAAATACCCTCCCACTACGTGGAGGCCCAGTGAATTCCTGCTAATCCTTCAAAATTCTCTTTGTAAGTCATCTTCTCCTCCTGGAAGCCTTCTTTGAGCCCCTTCTTGTCCCCTTCTTCTACCAACTCTGCACCTTGTGTGAAAGACTAATCTATCATTCACAACAAGCCATTGTGAATGCATAGTCAAACATCTGCCTCCTTGTTTCTACTGGAAGGCCTCTGAGGACAGGATCCATCTTTTCATCCCTAACCCCAGGGCCTAGCAGAGAGCCTGGCACATAACAGGTGTTCACTGAACATTTGTGCAACAAGAAAAGCCAATCTCCTCCTTCTATGTTACTGTAAACACTACCAGAAGAAGGTAAACATTGTTGGTGGCACACTCTATAACAATGGGTCAGAGCTTGTGCTCTACTCAAGAGTACCTGGGTTGGAACCCCAGATGCATTAATTACTAGCTAAGTCACCTTAAGGGAGTAACTTCATCTCTCTAGGCTCATTCTCCTCATCTTAAAAACAGAAGTAATAATGATACATACTATATTGGGTAATTTTGAAGTTTAAGTGAGGTAAGATAGATAATGTGCCTGGAACATGGTAAGAGTTCAATACATACTATTATCAATATTAACTTAAGATACTGCTATTTTCTCTACCACTTTTACATCACCTTCCAAATCTAGTATTTTCAGTTACCTCCTCCATCCATGGAAAACAAAGAAAGAAAGAGAGACAGAGAAAGGAAAGAAAGGAAAGAAAGGAAGGAAGGAAGGAAGAAAGAAGGAGAAGAATGGTTGAACGATAAAGATCCAACTAAGAGCTATTAAGCCACAAGTACACATAAGGCAGGATAGGGAATGCAAGTTGCTATGAGTCTTCTCTGCTGAAGAGAAAGAGAGCGTACAAATAATTACATAACAGTTACAAGCATAGGACTGTATAGGCTGTGAATGATGCAACTCCCAGGGAACTGGGAGCTGCGAGAGTTGGGTGGTTCACAGCTTGCACACAACCATGCATGATGGCTCTCCAAAGAGGAGCCCAACAGCTACAGCCAGGCAAAGGCAAAAAAGACCACTTGCCGTTTGTGGAGAATCCATGACAACCGAACTGGACCTCTGGATGCATGAAGATGGAGGGTTGAGGAAGGCATTCAGCAGGATGATGTACTACATTAAGCAATGGGTCAGAGGTGGGAAAGTGCAGGACACGGCTATGAAAGAATGAGAGTCTTAATTGGGTGGATCATACAGAAACAACATTTACTAGACACCTACTGTATGCCAGGAATGAGAATGGGAGACAAACAGAAAATAATGTCAGAGGACACGACTTTAACAGCAGGCTGGGCTAAGAACTGCAGATTTTATTGCCTAAGAGAAAGAGCCTGATGAGTTTACAAGTTCGGCAGGGACCAGATCAAAGTTGTAATTTCAGGAGGTTAATCTTGTTTCAGAGCAGAAGATGGACAGGTGTGACATAAGGCAGGATGATGCTGCATGCCTTCCTGTAAGGCTTTCCCCTCCCATGTCCTTCTTCCTCTGATGTATTTTCAAGTATTTTTCTGGAAGGGACAGTGAATCAGGAAAGAAACTTATCTCATTGTTAGAACAATATTTGGTGTTTGCATTGTCAAAGGGGTTAGTTTGACTCATTGCCTCCCCTCATTAGAAGAATTAAGTGTCCATTTGAAAATGCATAATTGAGGACCCACTAGGGGTCCCAGCCCAGGTGACCACTGGGGCCCTGGTAGTTTGCTAATACTGTGTCAGCCATCAGCTACAGGCTTACCAGCAAGTGTAATGCTTGGGAGAGGCCCCACTGAAGTCCCACCTTTGAAACCATCATGAGAATTGGGTATCATCTCAAGGATGCTGTTCTTACAAAGTATACCTCTCAGTGTCTTCATCTCTAAGGTCCACCACGCCACGATAAAAGCACAGGGAACACTACCCAGACCACTGTCCTTGGAACCTCAGTATAAGCCAGAATCAAGCTTTATACTTGTAAATCCAACACTGATTCAGATAGCTCTACCTTAATATCCCACAGGTGCCTCAAAATCAAGAAGGCCCCAAAAACTGCTCTCCTAACACCAACAAGTTGCTCATTATTTATGGAGTATTTGTTTAGTATCTCTCCTGGAGAATGCAAGCTCCACTGGGACAGAGACTTTGTCATTCACTGCTGTATCCCAAGCACTCTGTGATATGCTAGAACAATGCCTGGCATATGAAGTAGGTCACGTTTGTTCTGAATGACAATACTAATGAATAACTAAACCAGTTTTCAAAACAGAAATAATTTTGCCATCTTCTGGCTCCTTACATACTCTTGCATTTCCTGCATGGGCTAAAGATACACCACTCAGTGCTAGAGGTGCTATAAACATGAGCATCGCCTGGGTCCCTACCCCTTCCAAACCCCCCACTCCCAATCAACTGCCAAATCCTGAGAGGCAGATTAGCCTAAGGGCTAGGAACTGGGACTCTGGAGCTGAATTACCAACTTTCTTATCCAGGTTCTGTCATGAACTAATGACGTGAACTTGGGCAAGTTCCTTAATCTCTGGGTCTCAATTTCTGGATCTGCAAAATGGGGATGTTAATAATAGTTCCTACCCCCTAGTTATTGTCAGAATGACTGAGTTAAAACCTGTGACACAGACACTAGCAGGGAATATACTAAAGGGTCACTTCCTCAGAGAGCTCTCCCTGCCCCTGGACCTGCTCCCTCCAAAGTATCTTCCATCTTGAAACAGCAGCATGCTCTTCTCCCCCTTCCCCCTTTCTTACTGATAGGAATGCAGATGTAATGTGATGGCTGTAGCCCCTGCAGCTTTCCTGAAGCATGAGAAGAGCACCCCAGAGGAGCAGTAGACAAATGGACTGCAGTCCCAGCCCTGGCACATCCCTGGACTTCTTGAACATGAGAGAGAAATAAATGTCTGTCATTTATCACAGCCAAAACTAATCCGATTTAATACAGTCACCCACAATTCTGACAGGGGTTAGCAATTATCCTTCCACAGGCACTAATGGGCCATACCCCAATGGGTATTCCTAAGGCAAGAGACCTCTCAGAGCTTCAATGTCAGTTCCCCCCTTTCCTTTCTCTCAAGAGAACGTATGGAGAAACGAGAAAGTGGCAGTAACATCATTGAAGAAGAAAGCATTCTAATTTTTAAAGTAAATCACCAGAAAACTTCATTTCTCTATTAGTAACAATGCTTGGTGACACCCTCTCATTTCCCAAGACGGCTGCACCACAGGATGAATCTACACCCACAATCAGCATAGGCCACTCCCAACCTCGCTGGGCACCGTCTTCCTTTCCCACTTTCTCTCCTGCACCACTGCATGAACACCAAAGATAGTTGCACATGTCAGTGCCCCTTCTCCTAGTCCCCTTGGACTGTAATGCCCTTCTCTATCTTCTCAGCAGGCCAACTCCTCCTCGCTCTATCTGGCATCCAAGGCAAAAGGCAGATGACCCCTCCTCTTAAGCCTTCCCTGACTTTGTAGAGTTTCCCATCTTTCACAAGGTACTTGGTATTATCAGAGGCCTTATCACGTGCCATTGTGGTTGTCAGCTTCCGAATTAGCCCATCCAAACGTCTCTTACAGAGTCTCTTACAAAATCATATCCAGTACCGACCAAAGTGCCAGGATTTTATAGACAATTCATGTTTGCTACATACCTTGATAAACATTCAATCTTAATTCTTATATATGGGAGAAACAACTTTAGGAGGTAACCATGCTTATTTCTATTGCACTGATGAGAAACTGAAATTCGTGGAGCTTTAGCAACTTATGCAAGTTCAGAGAGCTAGTAGGTTCAGGACCAGAATTTGAACCTATGCCTGAGGTCATTCATAGGCCCACTGTTTTCCCAAACCCAGTCACGTGCCCCTCTCTTTGAGACTCTTGCCAAATTCATCAACCTGCACTCTCATTGACTTAATAATCTTCTTTAAAGTCAGCTCATTATTTTCATAAATTCAAAAAAGGTACTTAATAAAAAATTTTATAGCACTGTCATGGTAAATTAGTTTTTAGATACAGCCCCAAAAGCACTATCCATGAAAGGAAACATTTGCGAAACATACATCTGATAAAGGACTTGTACACAAAATATTAAAAGAACTCTTAAAATTCAATAAGAAAACAAATCATCCAATTAAAAAATGGGCAACAGATCTGAACAGACACTTCACCAAAGCAGACAGACAGCTGGTTAATAAGCATATGAAAAGATGCTCAGCATTGTTTCTCCTTAGGTAATTGCAGACCAGAGCCACAATGAGGTACCACTAGACAACTATTACCAGGGTTAAAAGAAAAAGAAAAAGAGAAAGAAAAAAAAATGAAAATACCAAATGCTGTTGAGGATTTGGAGCAACAGGAACTCTAAGTCATTGCTGGTGGGAATGCAAACGGTACAGCCACTGTGGAAAACACTTTGGCAGTTTGTTACAAAACTAAACTAGCTTATCAGACAATCTAGCATTCACATTCCTAGGTATATATCCAACTGATTTGAAAACTTATGTCCATACAAAAACCTGCACCCAAATATTTATAGCAGCAATTTTATTCTTAATTGCCAAAGTGAAGTAACCAAGAAGTCCTTCAATAAGTGAATGGATAAAGCAAAATGCAGTACATCCACAAAATGGAGCACTATTCAGCAATAAAAAGCAATGAGCTATCAAGCTGTGAAAAGACATGGACAAATTTTAAATGCATACTGCTATATGAAAGAAGCCAATATGAAAATGCTACATACTATATGATTGCAATTATATGACAGTTTGAAAAAGGCAAAACTATAGACCCAGTAAAAAGATTAGTGGTTGCTAGAGGTTTGGGTTCAGCCTGAGTGGTGACATGCAGGGGATTTTTAAGGGTGGTGAAACTATTTTGCGTGATACAATAATGATGGATACATGACATTATGCATTTGTCAAAACCCATAAGACTTGACAGCACAAAAGAGTGAACCTTAACATATATAAATAAAAAATAACTTAAGATATGGCAGGGCTGTGGAGCAGGGTGGGGTGGGTAGGATCCCAGGGTGAATGCAGAATAAGACAAAAGAATCTATTGAAAATGTAAAAAACAAGCTCACAGAAGGAGTAAAACAGAGCTGACCCTAGTAATTTTGGAAATGAGTGCAGTCATTTGTAAGACTAAAGGCAAAAGAAAATATATATAGCATCCTACTCTACTCGATAAAGCTGCATCCCCCAAAGGTATGGGTTAACAACTCTGATACACATATACATATTGGGTGTGGTGGTTTGAAGTGGTATGTACCCTAGAAAAACATGTTCTTAAACTTAATCTGTTCCTTTGGGTGTGGGTCCATTGCTAGTAGGAACTTTTGATGAGGTTACTTTAGTTAAGGTGTGCTCCAGCCCAATCAGGATGAGTCTTAATCCTATTACTGGAGTCCTTGATAAATGGAATGAAATTCAGACAGAGAGAAAGAGAAAGCCACGGAAACAAGAAGCTGAAATTCAACAGAACCCAGAAAAGAACAGAGAGGCCAGAAGCGGCCAGGAGAGGCCACAATACACACTGCCACCAGGTGACGGAGGAGCCCAGGACCCAGGATCGCCCACAGCTGGCCCCAGAAAACCACATTTCAGGAAAAAAGCATCACCTTGATGACTTGATTTGAACTTTTTCCCAGACTCAAACCACGAGCTAATAAATTCCCATTGTTTAGCCTGACCCATTTCATGGTATTTGATTGAGCAGCCTAGGACACCAAAACATACATGTACACTTGAACAATTAAATAAATGTATAGAGGATGCTAAGAGCCAGGTATCTCGCTATAGGAGCTTACAGATAAATGAGAGTAGGAGGTGAGAATAATCCATGTGGCAATACAGTAGAGATGGAAACATCAGTATGAACTCATGTTTAGCTAAACATAGATACAGCTGGTTCATATAGAAATGTTTATGGATAAGTGTATATATTCAGGTTAATACACACATACACACACACACATATATATTTCCTGTCTGTCAGCTGAGAGAGCCTAGAAGCAGCCACAGTAGAGTAGCAATGAGCACACCTAGTTCCCAGACCTTGGTCTTGAACACTACTCTCCAAGAAAAGAAAACAAGGCTCTTAGAGAAATAGTTGACTTTAGGGCTGAGGGAAGAAATATACAAGATGAGCCTCGAGTAGCTTATAGTGCCAGAAAGTAAGGAAGTGCTCAAAAAACCAAAAACCAAAAATCACAAACAAAAAATTAAAATGATGGCATGACAGAGGGCATAGCTGTTAATTGAAAGAGTTCCCCATGACTACATACCAGAACAATTTGAGCAACAAAATAAAGTAGTTTGGATTATAAATCAAAGTATCAAATAAATACACATGAATGCATCCTCATATACAGCAAATATTGGATAAATAAATACATGGGTGAGAAAAGGGAAATCTTCCATGCAGAAGCACTGCAAATAATTTATGTAGATACTATGCTTTCAAGGAGCTGGAGCACAACTCCCCACTCCATTAAGTGTGGACTGTGAAAAGTGACTTCCTTCTAAAGAATCAAGCATGGGAAGGGGAGAAACCTACAAACACCTCCTCAGTCAGGTGATGAAGATCAGCCTCAACAGTGATAACTCATGTTGATAGCATAAAGCCTTGATATAAGGTGATGAGGATGCCACTTTGTCTTCCTCCCTGAAACCTATAACTCCACTCTAATCATGAGAAAAACATCTGACAAATGCCATAGAAGGACATTCTATAATATACCTTGACCAGAACTTCCCAAACTGTCAGGGTCATGGAAAACAAAGTAAGTCTGAGAAACTGTCACAGCCAAGAGGCGCCTAAGGAATCAGGATGACTATGTAATCATATCTCCTAGATGGGATCCTAGAACAGAAAAGGGGCATTAGGTAAAAACAGTAAATCTGAACAAAATATTGATGTTCCTTAATAATAATGTGCCAAGATTGGTTCATTAGTTGCGATAACTGTACCATATTAATGTAAGATGTTAACAAAAAAGGAAATTGGGTGTGGGGTATACGGGAACTCTCTGCATTATCTTCTCAATTTTTCTAAAAATTTTAAACTGTTCTAAAACAAATTTTGTTTTCTTTTTAATGTGAAAGAAAATATGAAAACAATATCTTACTAAACAGAGAATATAAATAAAGGCATAGAAATCATAGCAAAGATCCAAAAAGAAATTCTGGAGTTGAAAAGTTAAAATAACTAAACTGAAAAATTCACTACAGGGATTCCAAAGCAGATGAGCTGGCAGAAGAAGGAATCAGCAAACTTGAAAGTGGGCCAATTGAGATTATCCAGACTGAGGAACAAAAAGAAAAAGGAATGAAGACAAAGGAACAGAGCCACAGACACCTATGGGATCACATCAAGCACAACATACTCGTAACGGTAGAGAAGACAACAGAAAGGGGTAGAAAGAATATCTGAAAAATAATGGCCAAGCACTTCCCAAAATTTAATGAAAAACATTAATCTACAGATTCAAAAAGCTCAAGGAACCCCATGTAGGAAAAAATCAAAGAGATGCACACCTAGTTTTCATGAAACCATCCAAAGACAAGACAAAGAGAGAATCCTGAAAGCAACCAAGAGGAAACAACTCACTACCTATCGGGAATCCTAAATAAGATTAATAGCTGATCTCACTAAAGATGACCTAAATAAATAGAAACCATTCATTAATTTTGAGATGGTAATACTTCCCAAAATGATCAATGCAAGCCCTAACAAAAGTCCCAGCTGGCTTTCTCACAGAAAATGAAAAGCTGATCCTAATACTCATGTGCAAATGCAAGGCACCCAAGATAGCAAAACAATCATGAACAACTCAATGGTAAATAGACAAATAACCCAAATAAAAGATGGACAAATTACTTGAACAGACATTTCTCCAAAGAAGATATGCAAATGGACAATCAGTACATGAAAAGTGTTCATCATTAGATGTCAGGTAAATGAAAACCAAAATCACAATATACCACTTTATACATACTACGATGTCAATAATCAAAATAATAGACAATAACAAGTGCTGGTGAAGATGTGAAGAAATTGGAACACTTTCATTGCTGTGGGATTGTAAAATGCTGCAGCCACTTTGGAAAAGAGTCTGGAAGTTCCTCAAAAGGTTAACATATAGATTTACTATATGATCCAGCAACTCCACTTCTAGATTTATACCCAGGAAAAATGAAACATGTTCATAGAAAAACTTGCACAGGAAGGCTTATAACAGCATTAATAGAGTAGCCCCAAAGTGGAAACAATCCAAATGTCCATCAAGTGTTAAAAGGAGAAACAAAATGTGGTGTACACATACAATGGACTATTATTCAGCCATAAAAAGAAATGAAGTGCTGATACATGCTACAACACAGATGAATCATTAAAACATTAGGCTAAGTGAAGGAAGCCGGTCACAAAACACCACATATTGTATGATTCCATTTCTATGAAATGTCCAGAAAAGGCAAATCTACAGAGACAGAAAGCAGATGAGTGGCTGCCTGGGGGTTACGGTTAGGGGGGAGTAGGGAGTGTCTGTTAATGGAATAGGGTTATTTCCTGGGGTGATGAAAATATTATGGAATTAGTTAAGTGTGATGCACAACAACTCTGAAAATACTTAAAACCACTGAATTGCATACTTTCAAAGAGTGAACTTTTTGGTATATAAAATAAATCTCAATAAAGCCATCATTTAAAAGAAAAAATAAAGGAGCACATGTAAGTTTTTGCATCTCCCTTACTCATTTGGCTAAGATGGGGAGTGAAGATCTGACATGCAAGTTTGGAAGCGGAAATTAGGCCTATTCTGCGCAGTTGTCTGTGGGCTTCTATCCTCAGAGAGCTGTGCCTTGCAATAAATGTCTATCCCATGTGGAGAAGTCCTTCAATTGCCCAGGTCTGCCTCTGCCTGGGGTAAGAGAAGGTCCGACTGTGGCCTTAGTGGAAAGAACATTTTACAATCAGAAGAAATAGCAAAAAGGTGATACTTCATTCTCCATATGTGTGACTTCTGAGTCTTATTTCTCATTCGGTTCATAACTCAGGAGGGTAAGAAATAGTTTTAATGAAAGGGCTGTGCAAATTCCAATATCAGCCAAAGGATATGAGCCTCTGTTCCATTCTCTCTTTGTTCAAAGGGAGAACAACAAAAGTTACACAGATGTTAAGAATATATTTATGCCAAAGTGCATGTATCGGCTGAAGACAGTAAGTTAATCAGAAGAACCACAAAGGAGTAATTTTTTCAATGTACAATTCAAAGTTATTTAATTGTAAATCTGTATAACATCTAAAACAGTCTTTTATACCAGCTCCCAGTAATATATGTTATTTGGGGAGCACTGCTTTAGACCCATGAGAAGAGGCTTCTGCTTGGACAGGCTAGCTTGCGTCTTAATTTAGAGGGGCTCCCACATAGCTTGTCTGGGTTAACAGCAACACAGATATGGCTGCAGACATCAAGTCTAGACAGAACAGACTGCACTTTTACACCAAAGAAGGCAGTGAGTGTGTGCTTCATCTTCAGGAGCGCTTGCAGGCTTTACTCTTAACGAGCAATGCTCCTGCTGCCTATGGTTTCCTTAACTGCTCCCGTGTTCCAGGTTGGGATGCAATAAATATGGTAATACAAAGAGGCAGAGAAGATTAAACCACTGCTTTCTTCCTTGTTTTCCTTTCTTATATGCCACAGACCCTACAAGGCAGTCCGGGGTCTCTGTTTTTATTAAAGTATATGGTGACATGTGAGCTGAAATAATTTAATTATTAAATTTTACAGTGGAACAGCAGTTTTAGGAAAAGAGTCTGTGGCATCAATATGAATGCTCAGTGAATGTGTTATACTTAGCAATTAAAACGCTCTCATTTCAGAAAAATACAACAGATGGAATGAGGGTTTTTCAGTGTGAGTGTTTGGTTTGTGAGAGGCCAAGGAGCTTTGGTAGACATAGGGACAAGAAAAGCCCTCCACGGGAGAACAGAGCCATTTTCTAGAAAATCAAAAGGCCTCATGGACTGCAGTGTTAGCAAAGATAAGACGGAATCCCAGCACCAACACTTATTCACCTTTGACCATGAACAAGCTGTTTAACCTCTCAGAGCCTTAGGATCCTCACGCATTTCAGGGGCTAACGCCATGGAACGCACCAGGCTGGGATGAAGGTCAAATGTGAGGAGGCTGAGCATCTGAGCCACAGCAACTAGGACTCTTAGGGCTTACATTTATGTGCATGGCCACAGAGCACAAATCTCTTACCTATTCAAAGGTATCACCTGTTCATGCTATCTTCTCAAGTCCTGCTAGAACACTGATGTCCAGATCTTTCAAATTTTTTTCTTCTTACACCACACTTCTACGCTATACTCAGCACCTCAAAAATACATAAGTAGGGGGATGATGATGATGATGGAGATCACAGTAATGATAACAGTGTCTGTGTTGTCACTCAATGATGATTAAAAACGATACTAGAAATGATGACTTTCTACTGCTTTATAGTCGTTAAGGACTCAGACTCTGAAGCCAGGTTAATTGGGTTCAAACCCAGCTCTGTCCATCCTCTCTGTGTGACTTTAGGCCCTGTCTTACTCTCTTACTCCTTGTGCTGGTTTGAATGTATTATGTCCCCCAGAAAAAGCCATATTCTTTAATGCAATCTTGTGGGGCAGACATATTAGTGGGAATCAAGTTGGAACATTTAGATTAGGTTGTTTGCATGGAAATATGCCCCGCCCAACTGCAGGTGATAACTCTGATGAGATATTTCCGTGGAGGCATGGCCCCACCCATTCAGGGTGGGTCTTGATCAGTGGAGCCACATAAATGAGCTGAGGGGCAGAGGGAACTCAGTGCAGCTGTGAGTGGCATTTTGAAGAGGAGCTACAGCCAAGAGGGACATTTTGAAGAAAGCACAGGAGCTGCAGATGAGAGACAGTTTGAAGACGGCCATTGAAGGCAGACTCTTGGCTCTGGAGAAGCTGAGAGAGGACAAATACCCCAAGTGCAACTAAGAGTGACGTTTTTGAGGAACTGCAGACTAGAGAGGAACATCCTGGGAGAAAGCCATTTTGAAACCAGAACTTTGGAGCAGACACCAGCCATGTGTCTTCCCAGCTAACAGAGGTTTTCCAGACACCATTGGCCACCCTCCAGCGTAGGTATCCGATTGCTGATGTGTTACCTTGGACACTTTATGGCCTTAAGACTGTAACTGTGTAACCAAATAAAACCCCTTTTATAAAAGCCAATCCATCTCTGGTGTTTTGCATTCTGGCAGCATTAGTTAACTAGAACACTCCTTAACCTCTTCCTCCTCAGTTTCATCATCTGTAAAATGGGGACAACAGCACTTACCTCATGGAGGTGTTACAGTGAATAAATGAATTAAACATCCGAAAAGCACTTAGAACAGAGCCTGGCACAGAATGAGAGCTATATTCATGTTTGTTAAGTAAATAAAACAAAGAAATGTTTTACATAGAGTATCTCTTTGGATGCTCAAAACTGTTCTATGGCTGGTTGGGAAACAAGCCAAAGCCCCAAGCAGCATAGTGACCTGCCTGGGGTCACCCAGCTCACACACGGCAAGAACTGGAACAGTTCTGCTTGTTTTATCCAAATCCTATGTTCCTGCCCTCACCATCTAGAAGCTTCTTCTATAATAAGTATAAGCCTGAATAAGCAATAAGGCAATAACATGTAGCTACTGGTCACACATATGCTGTTTTATCCTTCATGTTCTTTAGCAACACAAGTAAAATTAAAAAAAAAAGAAGAAGAAGAAAAGAAAAATGAAAAGGAAAAACCACTTGAAATGTAAAGTAAAGCAAACAACCCAGCTCTTTCCTGCAAACAGGCTATAGAGTGTGAGAGTCATTCAGTAGATCATCCTAGCAAACAAATATTAAATTTCTACAAGCTGGTCGACTTCCTGGCCAAGAGGTAGACACTCAGTTATTAAATAAATATATTTTTCTCTGCTCAAGAGCACTGTTTTTTTTGTTTGTTTGTTTGTTTTGAAGAGCAGCTGCAGTTCTCAGTTTATCTGCAATTGGGATCAGCGGTCAAGGCATTCTCCCATTTTTCTTTGAACAGCCTTCCGTATGGGTGACAGGGACAGCTACTGTGCTATTTCCTACTAGGTAAACCTTTTCTACTATGTAAATATAGACTCAGAATGCAATTTTTTCTAAATAAATCATTACTTTTTTCTTCTTTATAGGGGCTGCAAAATGAGATGAACAAAAATATATGTAACAGAGAAAACACAAACAAGATCAACCTTACTTCTATCAGTCTTTCACCATCCTGTGTTTTAACCATGTATGTATCTGTACGCGTGGGCGTCACACAGGCTCATGTCTTTCTAGTGGAATCTATACTAGACACATGACTTTTCAATATATTGTCACTTATTTTATATCATAAGCAGTGGTCCGTATTATAGCATACTTTTAAAAACCGAGTATAGGATTTTCTATAAAAGGATGTTCCACTATTTATTCCTACTGTTTTTAAGCATCATCCAAATTTTTCTGACTATAAACAATATTTCTTTCATGAAAGCTTTTTCTTAGCTAGGACTATCTTTTTAGACAGAGTTCCTAATCATCATTTAGGGACAAGGTCTTTGCATATTATGGAAATTCTTTACAAAAGGCTACAGCAATTTTCAGTGCTGGCATTGGTCGATAAGAGCACCCACGTTGCTCTTTTACTAATTTTTTAAAACTATAGTGTGCCCACACTCACTAGGCATGCTGAATTAAAATTGATTTGATATAACAAAGCAAGCCTTAAAACGAAAATCTGCCGAAAATCTTGTCTAGAAAATAAATCTAATTACTGTAATTAGCAGTGAAAACCAAAAGAAGCATCCTGCACCATTATGATTATATTATTATTTAACATCAGGAAGGTACTTCATTTGTCAAAGTATTTTATAATCATGTACCAGTTAATTCCCATAACCGCTTGGGAGGCAGTGAAGCTATTTATAGCTGGACTTGCTGAGTAAAAAGTCTTTCAAAAGTCCTTTTGTCTTGATATCTTAATTCATTATAAACCAGCATATCAGTTCACAGAATCACCCTCATTTGGAGAAGTTCAGGAAAGTACAGTGGTCATCTGGTCCAAGAAGATCAAGGTAACCATTGATATGCCGTACAGAATTTTCATAAAACATACCAAGAATTTGCTTGCTTACATTCCTGTTCCTCCATGGAAGTATGGTTTGCCATCAGAAGACATTAATAAAACTGCTGTTTTTAAATGTATCATCTTTCTGCTGCACAGTTACTGTAGGAGTAAAGTTTATATTCAATAGGCTTCTTACAGTTTCAACAACTATTGAATTATTTGATTTGCAGCTTAAGCAACAATAATAATATTTACACCTGCCATCAACACCAAAAGCTTTTATGACCTTAAAATTTGCCATGATTGAGAAATAAACTAATTGAATATCTGTAATCACACAAATTGCATTTCTACATGCTGGGCTTTTTGTTTTTATTAGGGAGGGATCCAAGTTCTTTAATGGAGACAAGGAGTAGACACATAAAATGCTGAGAGCCACTCATCGACTCCAATGCTCAGCCTGAGAAATATCTGGTGTCTTCAATATTGTCATAAAGCACCAGATAAAGATGGCAGAATCACAAAGAGTGTCAAAAATTGTGCAGCAGCAATGGGAGTGTAAAAAGGGTGTCTAACTCCTGTCAGAAGACATAGGGCCAAGCCCCACTCAGCCCCTCCGCTGTGTAACCAAAATCACAACTGGACAGAGCTCTCACGCGGCACTGACAGCCCCTACCACAACCTGATATTCTTATCTATTTATTTGTTTCTCCCTTCTCCCACTCCCTGCTTTTCCCTAAGAGGGCAGTGAGTCTGATGTACTGCCAACCCTCAAGTGAACTGCAGTCATGTAACAGAGCCCAGCAAAAGAATCACCCAGATGAATTCAGTCAAAATAAATAAATGTTGTTTCTGGACCAAATAAGCTTTGGAGTAAAATGATTCACAGCAAAACTAACTAATATAGAAATTAAAGTCTAAACAGTGAAAAAGATCTGCTGAAAATTTATCAGCTATATAGCGGCACGGATGTGAAAATGAACTATGTCTGAGCTGGATATATTAGTTAAGTGATTGAATAAAGACATCATTAGGTTATCTATGAATGGAGTTCTCCAGATTTTAAACAAACAAACATATACTGAGCACATAATACATGTCAAGTTCTTTGCAAAGATACTGGGGATGCAGAAAAATAAAACATGGTCTCTGTGCCCAGCAAATCCAAATTCTACCAGAGTAGACTCATCGTGAGTAGATAAATAAAACATAACATAATAAATATAATGATAGAAAGATGCACAGGGTATGAGAGGAGTTCCAACCCAGACTAAGGGCTACAGTGGGCTTCTTGTTAGAAATGATGCCTATATAAAGTCTAAAAGGATAAAAGGGAGATTGCCAGATTGGGGGTGGGGAGAGCGGGAGAGAGGATGGGCAGATAGAGCAGTATGATGAAAAACAGCCAGGTAGGATACACTGTGGAGAGGGTGGGGAGCCACAAGCAGTTCAGTGTTGCTGGAACATGAAGCTCACAGCAAGGCGAGGAGAGAGAAAACACCATGGAGAGGCAGAACAGAATCTGGATGGCCTGTACCATAGTAAAGAGGTTCAATTCCCTAGCCTTGACAAGGCAAAGCCACTGAAAGGTTTAAAGAAATCACATGTGCCTCTTTGTTGTATCATTCTAGCATTAGAGAGGGTGGACATGAAGAGGGGAAAATGAGAAAGATAGGAAGGACAAGTGCAGGTGAGAAAATGTAAACCTGAACCATGACAGCTGCAGTGGGGACAGAGAGGAAAGGATGGGATCGAAAAATATTTAGGAGGCATTGGTAATAGATGGGCTGGGAGGGGGCTGAGAGAGCAGGCAGAACCAAAGATGAACCCCAGTTTCTTGCAGGGTTGGCAGGACAGAGGTCTCGGATATTGTGCTCTTTCTCCCATCTTTGTGTAAGCTACTGATGATTCGGATTATGCACAGGACTCTACACTGGACTCTGCTGGGTTGAATTCAGAGAGCTTTTCCTGACTGCTCCTACTGAGAACCTTCTGGATCTTGACTCAGTCATACAATATATTTCAGTACCATTGGCCACAGCTGTGAATAAACTTCATCCCAACTCTCAGTAAGAATGTTAGACACAGCCAAAGGCATGGGCTGGAACCGTGGACTCAATCCTGGATATTATTCTGAGGATGCCTATATAACAACCAAAATACTGAGGAGACAGAAGAAACATCCCATGAAAGTAGGAGCAAATGGCAGGAATTCAACTTGGAGAGGAGAAGACTCAAGACAGTCATGATCCCTTCAGGTGGAAGAGGAATTGATCCTTTGTACATTCCATGGGGGTTCCACCAGTGCCTGTAGATATCATCTATGTTTGGAAAATTTCAGTTTAAAATAAGGCAGGACTTTCTAATGATCTGAAACACCCAGAGCTGGGATAAGCCACTCTGGAGTGGGGGAAGCAACCCATCGACAGGGATGTGCAAAAGTGAGGTTGGCGGACTGCCAGACAGGAAACACGGATTAAGGAAGGTGAGCATCAAATTGATGGTGTCCTGGAAGGTCCCTTTACATCTGAGAGCTACAATTCTAAATGCTGCAAGGCAATTACAAAGTTAAACACTGTTAACACAATAATCTCCCCCAGGCTTTCACACAAAAATTATATTTTCATGGCAGCTTGAATGATTGATGAGAAATTTTGCTCTTATTTAACCCTTCCCAAGGAAACATGCAGGCAGTCGGTCCCATGTGTCAGCCTGCAGAACACAAAAGAGGCTCTTACCTATGAAACAAGACAGACTTGACCAAGGTGACAACATCCCGGCTGGCGTTGTATCCAGCGCAGACGATAGCAACGTGGATTGTCTGAGAAGAAGAGAACAGAGGGAGCAGTTAGGCAGAAAGAAGAAGGCCTTCCTGCTATTGCGTACCACACAAAAAAGAAAAATCACCCTTATTTCTTGTTGGGATCATTTTTAAAAAAAAGGACACGGTCCACAGCTGTGGAAAATAACTCAAGACTATTTTATTAAGGTCTTTTTAATTGGTTTATGGCACCATCATCATTTGGAAACCATTAAGGCTTTTCTCAATTACATTTTTGGGAAGAGAGAAATGGTGATTGGCTGAAATAGGCCAAGTATGAGTCCTCTGCCTCCACGCTGGGAGACAGTGACAACTGGTAATAAGAGGGAAGAAAGAAACATTCCTGAAAAGGGCTGTCGGACGCAGAGTTATGGTTCAGGGAATTTGTGAAATGTTCTAAGATGTTTTAGATTAGGACAACTTGATTGCAGGGCCCAAGGGACCTATGGGTCCCATCTGTGATATTGTTCAAAGAATCACAGACTGTCCACATTGAAGGAAACCTCAGAGCCCATGTAATCTAAGTGGTCAAGAGCATGGGCTCCAGACATGAACCCTGGCTCTGTCCTTTAACCCATGTGACCCTGGGGAAATTACGTTGTCAACTCACTCTGAAACAGGGCAATGACACATGCTTCACATGACTTGCATGATGGTTGTTTGTAGTAAGTAAACTTATGACTCCCCAAAGTAGAGTACAATGCTTGACACACTACATCCCAACCGCGGCAAAAATGTAGTCTAGAGAAGAGCTTCCCAAATGGAGTGCCTTGGTGCCTTGGTAAGTGGGAATGATTACAGGTGACAAAGACACTCATCTCCTCAAACCTCATGGCTACCCAGGCAGGGCAAGGGCAGCTGGAACCCACAGGCTGGGCTACACTCTACTGCCAGCAGCCATTTCTATTTACCTCCTTGTGCCAAACAAGTAACATTCTCATGGGTGCTATGACTTGACAAAAATTGTAAAGTATTGCTCTAGGGCATCCCACACTGGACGCCATCCAGCCTCTCTTAAGGTAGCTTGAAGACGTGTGAGTTCAAGCCTCACCATTGTGTGCCTTCTACTGAAGGACAGCCTTCCCCGAATCGAAATCCACCACCTCCTAGCTCCCACTCCAGCCTTGTTCCATCCTGGGAGTATTGCAGAACAAGTATATTGCTGCTTGTACTCAAATAAAGGGAGGGGGCTTCAGAGAAGCCTCTTCTTCAGAAATGCTCCCAGCCACTCCTCCCATGGCAAGGCTTCTGGACTCCCTGCTGTCTTGACAAGCCACCTCAAAATGCATTTGATATCCTGGTCACTTTCCTACAGGCTCCCATGACAGAGACCTCAAACAGCCCTGTTTACACTCCAGTATCTCTTTAATTACCCTTCACTCCCACTCTATCTTAGCAACCCAGTGCTAGTGCCAGAAGCTAGGTCTCAGCTTCATCCACAACCTCAATCTCTCAGAAATTCTGAAATCAGACTCTGAACATTCTCAGAGTCTTGCACCTGTTCTTCAGGATACCTCTAGGTATCGTCAGGTATACCTCTAGGATACCTGTTCTCTAGGATACCTCTAGGATACCTGCTCTTCATCCTCCAGGCAGAGTGCCATTTGACCTCATCTAGCAGGTCCTACCTTGATGGTCCACCATGTCTGGACTCCATAGCTGCTCACCTGAACCAACAAACCACTACATCTCAGCTTCCTTATACATCCTGCCCTCCCAGACTTGATAGGCAAATGCCAACTCTCCATGCTATCTACTGTCTCTGCTCTTGTACCTGGGGGTCAAGAAGGAAGATGAGAGTAGATGAAAGACACGAATAACACCACAATAATAGTTAATATTTTATTGAGCAAATACCATATCCCAGGCACTATGCTTAATACTTTACACAGATCATGAGATTGATGCCTCACAGTTCTATGAGACAGGCACAGTACTATCAGTTCAGTATTATAGGTTAAGAAACTGAAGCTTAGAGAGATGGGACTCAGACTCTGGAATGGAGACTCTTAAGCCTGGCTGTACATCAGAAACACCCAAGAGATTTGTAAAATATACCTCTGCCCCAGCCCAACCCCAGTCCAATTAACTCACAATCTCTAAGACCCAGGCTCTTAATAATATGCTGCAAGGCAGTGGTTCCCAACAGGGAGTAATTTTGCCTTCCAGCGTTACATTTGGCAATGTCTGGTGACAATTTTCATTTTCTTGTGTGGGGGGTGGCTGCTGCAGGCATCAATGGGTAGAGATAAGGAATATAGCTAAACATCCTACAATGCACAAGACAGCCCCCCACAACAAGGAATTATCCTGCCCAAAATATCAAGAGTGCAGCTGTTGAGAAACCCTGTGGTTAGGAAGAAGAAAATGTAGGGAAAGGAGAAGGGGGTATGTGTGTGGGGACAGGCTCAGTGTCCCTGTCTCCTGGGCTCTAATACTATCTTTTCTCAGTCTAATGTATGCATATCTTTATTTCCCCACCTGTAAAATAAAGACAACATCGTTTATCTTTGGATAATATACCCAAAAGACTCGGGATGAAAGATGGTAATGTGGATGCAACTGTCACATTTACATCATGAAGGAAATGAAAAGGAAAATGCCTGCAAATGGAAGACATAACCAGGAATGGGATGAGGATGGGTGAAAACACGCTGAATCAGGCTCTTCAGAATCACAAATGTTTAAACATGCAGCCTCAGAGATATCAAACTTTGTCTTGGCTTCAGGGTTCAGGGACTTTTTCAAATGGGCCCATTAAATGTAAGCACAAGCACATACATTCTCAAACATTTTACATAATTTTCCAATCTCTTTAGTTTCATCCAATACACCTGCCACCATGAATAAAGGCATCATTTGGAGCCATGTCGGCAAGGCCCTACTACCCCAGGAAAGCAGACAGTGTAGTGAATACATTCCTGGATGGTCTGAAATTTTGTGGGTACAGAAGAGAACTATGAGAGTGGGACAGGAATGAGGGAGGAAAGGATAGAGTGGGGAAAAGGGATGAATGTTCCTTAAAAGTGCAGGGTGAAAAAACATTCTTTATCACAGTAACATTAGGTGTGGAGACTATGAAGACAGCTTTTCATGTTTCTCAATGAGGCTGATTAAAGAAAGCTGCAAACACTTGGGACACTCCTCCATCCAAAGGTAGAGTATGAATATCAGAGTCTGTGACAATGTCCCTCTGACTCAATGCTTCCTCCTTACACTTTCCTATTATAGATACAATACTCTTTGGGTGACAATGCCTGGATGCACAGCTGGATGCCCTTCCAGGTTCATTCTCTACCCTTCTTCTACTTAAATGGTGCCCCAATGGCTGACTTTTATAGACTGAATTAACTGGGGTTCCTTTTCCCTTGAGTTTCTGGTTGAATTTGGTTAACAGGAGGCACCAGCAGGAGACAGGAGGGCAAGAGGAAAAAGAGGCCAGGTTCCCCCACTCTATCAGGGCCTCCTCCTAGAGTTCCTTCCTGCTAGATTCCATAACCCCTCCTGCCTGCCACTCCTTCAGGCCCAAGGGCTGTGCTGACACCTTCCGGGACGCACTGCCATCCCCAGTTGGTTTCCCCAGCCTTGCCCATGCCTTTGACCCTCCATTAAGTCCTTTTCTCCCCTTTTGAGAGTGCAATCTGTTTTCCACCAGGACCCTGGCCAAAACCAGTGACCCTTTCTCAGCAGCCCATTTGCCCTTGTGGCTAGAAGGAAAGCACAGAAGACTTTTAGGCATTCAGAGTGATAATGCTAATCCCTATAGGGAAACATGGCGGGCAGGGACCAATGTCGCAAATTGGGAACTTATACAATTACTTTATAAATTTTAAGGAGCTTTATATAGTTCTTATAGTCATGGTCCACAGAGCTCTTTCTAAGGGGACTAGGAAGTGCTTTTGGCTTTCTGTTCATTTCCTTTATTGCTGAATATGGTGCTCAGCACACTTTAATTCTCTGCAAACTGCACCTGAAGATATAGGTAAACATGGTAGCTCAGAGCTATGTACCCCAGAAAAACATGTTCTTAAACTCAATACATTTCTGTAGGTGTGAATCTATTGTAAATAGAACCTACTGATGAATTTACTTCAGTTAGGGCATGGCCAAACTGACTTAGAATGGGTCTTTAACTTTTTACTGATGGCGTTATAGGGAAGGCCACAGTGAGAAAGCAGAGAGAGCAGCCAGAAGGGGAGAGTCAATGGAATCTGCAAGAGAAAGGAAAAGCCAGGAAAGGACACCATGTGCACTGCCATGTGACAGAAAAGCCAAGGACAAAGCATCGCCTTGATGACACCTTAATTTTGGACTTCTCCTAGCCTCAAAACCAGGAACCAATAAATTCCCATTGTTTAAGCCAACCCATTGCATGCTATTTGACTTGGCATCTAGGAAATGAAAACTGTAAGAATGAACATGAAGCTCTGAACAAGGATCATTCTTATAGCCACTGGGGTCAAGTGGTTGACTTTTATTTTTAGGATCTGCAGAAAGATTCATGACATGAAAGTTTTGGAGTCTGCACTATGCCAGGTGCTGGGCCAGGCTGGGAGGTTATAAAGGTAAATTGAGAATCCTGTCCCATCGGAGAGTGAGAAAGGAGGCTACAGAGGCACGCTCAGTGTCCCTGTGTCCTATAGCACCACCATCACCCAGGAGGAGATACAGTAGGGGCTTCCAAGAGGAGAACACATTTCATTGAGTAGACGAGGGCAACCCATGACCTGTGACATTCAGGGCCAGCTGGGATTTGTAACTCTGAACTTGCCAGCATCCATGAGGACCTGAAAAATAACCTTCTCTGTCCTCTGCCTCCTAAAGGAAAAATTCCCATAGGGTATTTTCTGATAGGTGGATGCTGGGAAAAAATAAGCCTTGTCCCCAAGGAAATTCAGATTCAAACTTCAGAGATGACAGGCAAGCTGTGGCCTGGACAGACTAACTTACACTTCACCCAGCCCTCTTCTCCCAGCAACACCAATAGCTGGGACACCGAAGGCCTAGTGCTCCCTTCAGGACATTCTGCTTGGGGCACAATTCAGTTACACATCTTACATCAGGGAGGATGTCACAGTGAGAAGGGAAAACTGATTTATGCAACAGCAATTGACTTGCTATGAAAAGACAGGTTCAGCCAAGATTCTGGACTGCAGCTGCAAACTAATGGCTTCTCCTCTCCAAGAGAGGGCCCCCATGTGTCCCAGAGCACGGATGCTGCCAAGGCAGCTGGGGAACAGGACGCAGCTGGGACAGCCAAGGTAGGAGTGAGGGTCAGGGGCAGTACTGCGTTAGTGGGAAAAGCTTTAGACAAGAGTGAAGCAATACCACTTCACATCCCCTAGGAAGGCTATCAAAAAAATCGGAAAATAACAAGTGTTGGCAAGGATAGAAAAACAGGAACCCTTGTGCATTGCTGGTGGGAATGTAAAATGGGGGGTAGTCACTGCAGAAAACAGTTTGGCAGTTTCTCAGGAAGTCAGAAATAGAATTACCATATGACCCAGAAAGCTCCATTTCTGGGTATATACCCAAAATAATTATAAACAGGGACTCAAACAGATATCTGCACACTGATGTCCATAGCACCATTATTCTCAATAGCAAAAAAAGTGAAGCAACCCAAGAGTCCATCAACAAACGAATGGATAAACAATATGAGGTACATATGTACAATGGAATGGCCATCAAAAGGAATGAAGTTCTGATACATGCTACTACATGGATGAACCCAGAAGACATCATGATGAGTGAAACAAGCCAGACACAAGAGGACAAATACCTTATGATCTCACCTGTATGAAATACCTAGAATAAGTAAATCTACAGAGACAGAAAGTGGTTTACAGGTTACCAGGGGCTGCGGGAGGAAAAGGAAATTAATGCTTAATGAATACAGAGTTTCTGTTTTGAGTGATAAAAAAAGTTGTGGTAAATGATGGTGGTGATGGTGGCAAAATGTTGTGAATGTAATTAGTATCACTGAACTGTACACACAAATGTGGTTAAAATGGGAAATTTTGTGTTGTATATATTTTATCACAATAATTTTTTGTTTTAAAGGATGAGAGGGGAGTTTGAGTCCCAGCTTCAAAGCTAACTAGCTACGTGAACTTGGAACGATCACTTACATCCCCGAGCCCCACTGGCCTCATGTAAAACGGAGATAAAAATAGTCACCCCATTGAGTCAATGTCAAGATTAAACAAGTGCAAGAACGTGTATTTAATAAGTCAGTACTTATTAAGGTTTATTGAAACAATAACCAGCACAAGGGAGTGGCTTAATATCTTCCTGCTTTAACTTCCTCAATTGCCAAATGGGGGACACGATACTTCCTGCTTTAAGTTCCTCAACTGCCAAATGGGGGTCCTCAAATGGTTGAGGACACTGAATAAGAGGTCCTCAAACTCTAATGTGCATTAGAATCACATTAGCTTCTCATTCAGGAAGTCCGGGTTTGGGACCTCAGAATTACCTGTGTCCAAGTGATGCTGATGCTGCCGGTCCAGGGTCCTTACTTTGAGAACCACTGCTCTAGATAAACATGTAGCAGAGCGTCTACAGTAAAAACTCAACATATGTAAGCTGGGATTACTTTGAGAGAGCATGAGGGGTTTTCTAGAGATTCAAAGAATGTATCTCCAATACCTCTCACATGGAGAGCACCACTTCCCTCCACTTGTATAAAACAAGCAAAGTGCAGCATTCACCTTTCCAGCTACCATTATACCTCCTGAGACAGTGGAATTTACAACTCCTCCAAGGTGCAGAAAACGGCAAGAGGAGAGAACAGGCTGAGACTGCTACTGTGCAAACAGCGAACGAACCAGGAATCAGGACAGCTGGTTACGGTTCCAGGTCTGCTTCTGGTAGTCTGAGTGACCTTGAGCAAGTCACTAATCTCTCTGATCCTCGGTGACAAGCTTCTACAAAATGAAGGATTTAGAATTCCTATACCCACAGTTCTCTTAACATCTAGGGTTTTCCAACATTCAGGGTGAAGAAACTGAGAAGTAACTTGTCCAAGGTCACACAGCTGAACAAGTCAGTGGTGAAGCGTTGGGTTGAATTCAGAGTCCTGCTGTTAACCCGCAGTGCCCTGCCTCAATAAAACATATATGCAACTATTTATTAAAAAAATCTGTTGTAATGTACCATCAAAAATCACCTTACAAACCTTCAGGATTACCTCTACTCTTGGGGAAAAAAACTGATGTAATTCTGTCTACTTGCTCTATATACTGAACCACTGACCCAAAAGGCCAAATTATTTCAAAACTGTAGACAACAGCAGTAGCTGCCTACTGACTATAATGAAAGTCAAGTCTTCAGGGACTCAGCAAGTTGTGGGTGGACACCTGGGGGTTACAGAGACTGGCTGGGGACAGGAAGGGCCAAACCTCCAAGGAGTGACTCTGAGTGCCTCCTCCTTAGTCAGGGCCCAATAAACGCATGATGAATGAACGAGCCATGCAGCACACTCTATCCTGCATATTCCTGGCCTGCATTTGGAATCAATTTTCTTGTGTTGTAAGGAACACAGCAACCTGAGGAATCAGAAATGAAAACATATTAAGGGGCAAGAATGATTTTGGGGTGGGTCAATGGAAGGAGTTTAATTGGTAAAGGCAGATCTTGGGGCAGGTGGGTTGTCTAACATCAGCCTTTCTAAAGACTGACACCGATCCATCGAGGTTGCCATGGCCTCCAGTGCTACACTCCAATCTATGGGGTCTCTGGATGACCGGCCTGCCCCAGATATCCACACATTAACCAGACATTCAGTCATGTGAGAAGTATTGACTGAACACCTACTACAGGCCAAGCTCAGCTGTAGGTACTGGGAATACAGCAGTGAGCAAAAGAGACCAAATTCTTTCCTCTGTGGAGCTGACATTCTAGTTGGGGAACAGAGAAAATAAACAAGCAAAACTATAAGGCAGTAAAATGGATAGAATATTGGATCTTGATAAGTATTGGGAAAAAAATTAAGAGAAAAAGAAGACAGAAAAGAGGAATGAGTGAGGTTAAGATTTTTAAACAGGGTAGTTCAGGAAGCTGTTGCTGAGAACCTGACACGGAAGCAAAAAATCGGAAGGAGGTGAGGAAGTGAGCTTGCAGGTACCCGGGGAAGAGAGTCCAGGCAGAGGAAAAGAACCTGGAGGTGCAAGGGGGCCGGCACGTTCAAGGAACAGTGAGGAGGCTGCAAAAGGGGAAGCCAGAGGGGCTACACAAAGGCAGACCCCATAATGTTCAAAGACATTTATAAGGACTTGGCTTTTCAGAGCTGAGAAGTGATGTGATTAGATTTATACTTTAAAAGGAATCACTCAGGCTGCTGGTTGAGAATATCCATGTGAAAAGCATACAATCCATAGAGTCTAAAGTTCAACATTCTGAGAATACGGCCAGGAAACAGAATAAAGAAACATCAGGTAATATCCACCTCTAAGTAAAAATAATAGTAATTGCCCAAAAGTGAAATAATTACCCATAAGGGAAACACTATTCTTGGCTTTATATGACCATCCGATTTGATGCTCACAAATACCCCATGACGTAGGGACTGTTTCCTGAAGCTCATTAACGAGACACCTGAAGTTCAGAGATGTTAGGTCACTTGCTCAAGTGTTCACAGCAGCAACCACCAGAGCTGGGATATGAACCTGGGTTACGTGTGTCTCAAAAGACATTGCTCTCCACAGAAACTGGAAGAAGCAGGGAATGAGGACATGTGTGTGAATGAGGATTCAGTGTACACGTTAGTTAGTACATGTGGGGAGGAAGAGGGTAGGTGAGGCAGTCAAATTTCCAAAGACTCACTAAGAAAGAAAGTGTACTCTAAAAGGGGGGAAATGATAGTGTGCTGGTATGAATCTGTTATGGACCCCAGAAAAGACCATGTCTTTTTAATCCATTCTTGTGGAAGCAGACCTATTGTGGGTGGGACGTTTTGTTAGGCTATTTCAATTGAGATGTGACCCAGTCCATTACAGGTGGGTCTTAATACTTTATCGGAGTCCTTTGTGAAGAGGATAAAAGACAGTAAAAGCCCAGAGAGAAATAAGCAAGGACCCACAGGAGCTGAGAGAGAAAGCCACTGAAACCAGAACCCAGGAGAGAAGGACAAGCAGACGTCGCCATGTGCCTCCCCACATGACAGAACCCTGGATGCCAGCAGCCTTTCCTCAGAGAAGGTATCTTCTGCTTGAGGCCTTAATTTGGACATTCTCATGGCTTACAACTGTAAAATTGTAACTTAGCAAATCCCCATTGTGAAAGCCAATCCATTTCTGGCAGCTTTAGCAAACGGAAACAGATAGTAAATTACAAAAATTCAAATTACTGCTTTAGAGGAACACCAGCGCTCTGGTTCCAGAATTCCAGAGGATCTTCACAAAGTGAAGTGAGAATGAGGCCGGAGGAAACCGCCCAACAGGACCACATCTCCAGGGTACAGCCTTCAGTAGTCTTTGGAACAGGTGCCCCCCGCTGAAAACTGGGCAAAGAAACCCTGAGCATGTCAAAACGAACCACAAAGAAGCAACAGATGTGTTCCGTCAGTTAACTCCCGTTGACACCTCTGTGTGAGAGGCCTAATTACCCCCAGTTTCCATTTGGAAAACTGAGGCTCAGAGAGGCTAAATCACTTGCCAGACCAGACAGCAAGGTTACTGACTGAGGCAGATTCACACTCAGGCCCGACCCAAGAGTCCCAGCTCTCTGCAGACCCCTGGAGGTGCTTCCAGAAGGACTCTGCATGGGGCGGGGCGATGAGCCCTGGAATAAATAGGCTGCCTCTCGGGGCTCCCAGGTGCGCTTTACCTCACACTTCTCCACGACCGGCTGCTGCCCGCACTCAGAGCTGTTGCCCGCCACGATGCCGGCCCGAAGGTTCTCGCTGTCCCCCGTACCCTCCTCCATGGAGTAGGTCTTGGAGTGGTTGCCGCGGCGGTGCGCTGGGGCCCGGCCCTGCGCCAGGCTGAGCTGCCGCCGGAGGGCGCGGTTCTCCTCCTCCACCTCGCGCATGCGCACCTCCAGGCTCTCCCGCTCCCTCTGGCTGGAGGCCGTGTACCTGGGACTGTGCGGCTGGGACTCGAGCGGAGACAGGGACACTGGCTTCCCATCTGGAAGTGCAGAAAGACCAGGAAAGAGTTAATCTAGACTGCAACACCCCAAGCCCCTCCGCGTACCCCTGACATTCATCGCTACACAGTGGAGATGCCTTCACAGTCTCATTTTTAAGGGAAAGCAGATGGAAAATGAGTTACAAATAAATGCATCCAGATTGAACTGGGAACAAAGTTAAGAACAGAACAACTTACTATGGTGATAAATATTAATATGCTATTTAAAGAAGACAATCATAGTATAATTTCTTCCTAATTAAATGCACTGTCTTCTTATCCTTATTTAGCATGTTTCTTAGTGGATATTCTGACCAATAAAACATTGCAAATATGAAGGAGGAGGAGGGGGGAAAGGAAGACAATGAGGAGAAGGAGAAAGAAAGGGAGAGAGAGAGAAAAGGGAAGGAGATAAAAAGAGGAAGAGGAGGAGGAAAAAGAGGAAGAAAAAGAAATAATGACAAAGTTGGTTGAGCTCTTTCTATGCAAACTCCTATTCATCTTTCAAAACCCTGTTTCACCATCATCATCATCTCCCAGATGAAGCCTTCCTCAATCCCCAGGCAAAATATGCCTCAGCATATTCCAACAGTATTTTGCACATAGTGTTATATGTATCTGTCATACTGTATTTGGTAAATTGTTTTACCATCTGTTTCCTATGAAGATTATGGGTTCAGTGAGGGCAAAGGTTGGGTCTTACTTGTCTTTGTGATAATATATAATAATATCTGATAAAATGCGGGAGGGGTGCATACAAGAAAGAAAAAAGTGGGAGTGTGAACAATCGCAAGGTATTCCTAGGAAAAAATCAGCTACCATTACACTGAGTGCCAGCAATTCTCCAATTAACAATCACACAGAAAGAATAAGGAGGGTTCTCAGAATTGCAGGACCAGAATGTGGATGTGTCAGCATTTGCACCCAAGTCTCTCTTAGGTCTGAGCCTGTGTATGCTCTGCTGCACTTTCTTAAAATTCTGTCTCTCCCAAGGATGCTTTGCATACAGCTCTGTATAGCAAGTGCTCAAAGCATGCTTACTTCTGAGAAGCCTCATCTTTCATTTTTCTGTTCCCATTCTGCTGAAATCCCAGGATTCGGCTGTACTTGCTGCTGCCTCAGAGGCTACCAAACAAAAATCAAATTAACCCTCTCTCAGCCTGCTGTCAAAAAAAAAACAATCCTCTTTCTTCCTACTCGCACTTTTTCTCCATCCTGCTCAGACCCCACCGAGCTTCCAAACCGTCCCAGAGTGTCTGTGACTCACAAAACTTCAGGATCAAAGACTGTGATGAATCACACTCTGGAGGTTTCACCTGGTGCTGTCTGTGCTGAGCCAGTCTCTGCACCAGGCTGGGTGATGTATCTCCGGAGCTTAACAAATAGGACTCACCCCCTCCCTAACCCCCTTATTAATCACCCCAGGGTTAAAAACCTCAGCTCCTGGTCCTCTCCGATCAATGATCAATGCAGTGACTATGACTCACTAAGCTTCACTGCCCGGGACCAACAATCAAAGACAGAGGCAGAGGCTGGGGGAACCATGAAATCAACTGATTGAGGTTGCATTGTCACTGAGCTGGCAAATTATAAGCTTCGACCCAGGCTTTTGACACCTGTCTCCTTGTATGGTAAATCCAAATTAGTTCCCCTGAGACTGGAAAAGAACAGGCAGCTAAAGGCAACTGTGTTTTCTCAACCAACATTGACCCTTTGAGCAGGGGTGGAAAAATGGGCATACAGCTTCCATCACAGAGTTAAAGGGTTACAATTTATGTAGCACCTACTATGAATCTGCTCGTGCTGGGTAGTTTATGATGATAATACTTAAATGATCACAACACAAGGAGATGGCAGGAAGTATTCCCATTGTGGACAAGGAAATGAGACTCTAAAAGCTTAAATGGCCTTCTGATCATGGTGGGGGCGACTGCAAACACGGCCTAAGGGACTTTGCACTTGGCCGTGCTCCTGCATCTATGCGCTGAGTTGGAGGTGCAGATGCTCTGGGGCCCGAGAGGTCTTCTCTCTTATGAAAGAATTCTGGACTATTTTCATTAGGAACCCAGGAAGCTTGGTGGAAACTTTCTCTCTGGAAAAAGTAACAAGCAAGTTTTTTGGAAGGGTTACTCTAACTCTCCAAACCTCAGTTTTCTCTTCTGTGAAACATTAACCTTGCAAGGGTGATGGGAGATTAAGACAGACACTGATATACAAAAAGCCAAGCACTCAGTATAAATTAGCTCCTTCCCGGTGGGGTTGGTGATACGTGGCTAAGATAAATTGACAATATAATTTTAGGTACTGAAGTCTCTACATTTTCTTAGGGCTGTCCTCTAAATGGTCTGTGGGAGCAAGAGGCCAACAAAGCTTGGCTTACTTTGCTATGTGGCAGCTCTGAACTTTTTTGCTTTGCATCCTCTAGGCCTCTCTCCCAAACCCACCATTTTACTTGTTGATGAGACATAAATTATAATTCCCTGATCTTGTGCTTATAAATAAAACAATGATTACATACTCCTTAAGCACTTGCAACTCCAGGATTACTGAGAGGAAATGCTATCAACATTGTGTCTCTTTCTACCATGCTTTGGACCCCAAACGGTTTTATCCAGACTTGCAGGTGTTGTCTCCTCTTGAAACCTCTACAGATTTGTCACCAATAAAACACCCACAAAATAATAAATGTCAGGCCTCAATGAAGAGAGAAATCAATGTTGAAAAAGGCAACACATTCAATGCCCAGTGCCTGGCACGTAAGAAGTACTCAGTAAATGGCCAAATTATAATTTCTGGTTGGTTGTTTTTAAAAGTGCATTATCTTGAGTAAGCTCCTTCCTCTTTTCGGTCACAGTTTCCTTCTTGAAAGGGAGGCTCCGGGAGACGTGCTCAGAGGCTCCTCTAAGCTTTCATGTTCTGTGTCCAGATGGACCCCGTGTCTCTAACTCATGTGAATGATCCCAAAGCCACATGGCCAGAAGCTAATACAAGTGGTTCCTGCCACCCTAACATGTTCATCACTCTAGTTTTATTTCATCCTGGCTCTCATGCTAGTACCTGAATTTTTTCTCATCTCCTTGGCTCTGTTCAGGCTTCTCTGGGCCCTGTGTGGGAAACCCCGGTCCCTTTAGGTATGATCTGCATTCCTTTCTTAAGTCTTATGGGCTTCTGGTCACTCCAGGAACATGTCCTTGGCTGTGTGTACAAGTCACCATTTTAATGCTCACTATGTTGGACTTTATGGCCCCTGTAAACAGTGGTATTTCTCAAACTATCAGTAGTGAAAGACTAGGGCTTTCCCCAGTCCATCCTGGACATGACCTTACACAGCCTGCTCCACAAGTCACGGAGTACGACAAACTGGTCTCTATCCTGTTCATCAAGACAAGCCTACTGATCCCACGCTTGATGCCGCCACAAAGTCCAATTGCTCCAGAAGTTTCTAAACATCCACTCTGGATTTCCGTACCTTATCTTACTGCAGACCAATATCATTTTGGTGACCAACACTGGTCGGCAGACCACACTTTGGGTAGCCTGGCATGCTTCCTGCACTTAAAAAGCAATTGATGAAAAAAATAATAACTCTAGCAAATACTAAACTAGAGTTATTTAAAAAGGTACCTCATTATAGGCTTAAATGCTGGTAGAAGTAAATCAAGTAGAGTAAAGAAGTAAAAGCATGGGATTCAGGGTAAGATAGACCTGGGTTTGGATTATGGTACTAACACTTACTAAGAAATAACCACAGGCAAAGTACTCAACTACTCTATGACTCAGTATCTCTCTATGAATAATGAGGGGTATTGGTGTACACACACCCATGCACATACATATGAACACATACACATATTATCTACAATCAGGCTAAGCAGAGTAAATACTCTCTCCCCAGCTTGACCCACTAAACCTGGAGGCAAGTCATGTAAAGGCATCCATGTATAGGTCCCCATGTCTAACCTTCTTTACCTTTGCTTCTTTATTACCTTTCCTTCCAAGTTTCCATTTCTCAGATGTGCACAGTCTATTTATATACATGGTGCCACTTTCTGCCACATAATGTCTTTACGCGTTGATGAGTGGTTCAGCCCACCTGAAGTTTAAAATGTCAAACAAGGCATTATTCAAAACCTTAGGTGACAACATCTTCCTCCTTCCTCCAAAACATCTCAACAAACATGAATTTATCATAGGATTTGACTCTGAATCCACTCAAGATGAATGTTCTGAACTAAAAATCAAAACATTTTAGGATTCAGAACAAAAACGGTAAATTGAATATCAACTTCAGTGCAGTGCAGTGACAGTGATTGGGGACTTGCAATCCAAAATGTCCTAAATGATGATCTGAATCAATGTGTGTACATTTGAATATCCCTAGATCTCTCCAGAGGGTTGGCTGTTCAGCAATATGTGTGGTACCCACCACTTGCAAATGGATAAAACTGTGGGGCTCATGAAAGGAGGCCGAGGTCAGGACTCTGATGGGCCTGCCAGCCCCCAGACCTCCCAGGCAGGGGGCTCACTGCCAGGACCTTCCTGTGGTGACAAGCCCAGTTCACTCTGGTCTACAAAACCAAAATCCCACACCCATGCTCAGATTTCAAGAAAGCTTGCTCCTGCCTGATTCCAACCAGGATAAAGACACTGCATCCCTAACCTTTATATGGAAAATCTACCCATGTACAATCTGTCACTGAGGCTGCCAATTCCTCCTTCCTGATGTTTGAAGCACTTGTTCTTCTCATTCTGTTTCAAACATTCCATCCCAAGCCAAATCTTTTCAACTTATCCTGAAACACAGGTCATCAAACATTTTTTTTTTTTTTATAAATGCCCAAATAGCAAACATTTTCAACTTGACGGACCTCATGGTCCTTGTTGCAATTACTCAACTCGGCCCTTGTAGCACAAAAGCAGACACAGAAGATTTGTTGAATAAATGGGTGTAGCCATGTTCCATTAAAACTTTATTTACAAAAACAGGCAGTGGGCCTGATTTGGTTCTCAGGTCATAGTTTGTGGACCCATGTCCAAGAACATTAAGTTGGTCTCCTTGGCTAGTCCTTCCTGCCTCCAATCTCTCCCTGCTCCTGCCTGCCTCACTCACAGGTAACAGGGATAATTAATGTTCTTCAGTCCTATTCCCTCCACATTTTGCAGTTTGGGAATGTACAGAAGCAACTCCAGCTACTTCAAGGTCATCTATTAAATTCAACAAACATTATTCAGCTCCTATTGAGTGCGTGTCCAGAGCAGAATGCTGTAAGTGCCATCTCATTTTAATTTACACAACACTGTAACAAAGTGGGCGTTCTCTCTATTCCTATTTGACTAATGAAGAAACCGAGAAATAAAAACATGATTTAACTTGTTCAATACCATCCCAGCTGCAAGTGGTGGAGCAGAACCTTGAACTCAGGCTCATGGGCTGAATATCAATTGCTCTTTTCGCACCAAACCAGAATGCCTCCTGTTAACCTCCTTCCTCTTAGAACAAAGCCAACTTTTTTTTTTTCTGTTTTTTTTTTTGTTTGTTTGTTTGTTTGCTTCATTCCCTGGTCCCTTAGGGGGGTAGTTCTCAATCCTGGCTACCAAGACAATCATTTGGGAAATTTTTAAAAAGCATCAACATGCACTGGTCCCATCCCAGATAAATTAACTCAGAATCCCTAGAGGTAAGGGGGTCCAATTATTAACACTTTGGGAAGTAGCCACCTCCATGGGATTCTCATGTGCACCCAAGGTTGAGAACCGCTGGCTTAGGTATTTTTCCTCATCCAGTGGCTGGGACAACACAAACACCATTTCTAAGCACACCTGTTGGCTCCCTATGGAAAATTTAACTTACTGGCTTAGACCCAAGGGAGGTCTTGGCATTGCCACCCTTAATAATTCCAGTGCTGCTCTGATCCCAGGCCCCAGTTCCCTTCTCCAAGCCTCTACCTCATTCTCAGAGCAGCTCCCAATGTGAAACCCAGGGCACCAGAAACCCAGGGCACCTTCTTGATTTCTGATACCCGAGGCTGCCCAGTATTCTAGCTCTTCCAAGCTCAGGCCTTCTTTGCTCCTTTATGTCCCTTTATATCTCCAGGAATGAGAACCTCTTTCAAAAGGAAGGCACTGGGGGTGACGTCATCAACATGGCTATGAAACCAGCTACTGAAAATTTCTCTCCAGAGATGCAATGAAAAAAAGGACAATTCTGAATTGTTTGAAGCTCTGGAAGAGGATATAGACCGGAGAAGGACCCTGCAGATGCCAAATTGAAGAAAGAGAAGAAATCTTCTGTCCTACACCAGCAGGTCCTCTCTCCTCCCCCTCACTCAGTCTCATGTGGGAAAGGCACAGAATCAGCATACAGGACCCCTCCCACCATGGGCACAGTATAAAATCTCTCACAGCAGTGATTCATACCCCCACCATTTAAAGACCCAGGGGACAGGGTCTTCAAGGCCCAGGTCAGTGAGGGACAAAGAGACTGAGAAAATGTGGACAGAGACTGTGTTTCCAGCCCTGGGTCTGAAAGCCCTTCCCCCACACTCAAGGGAAGCAGCAGCAGGAGGCCATTTCCTTGCCTTAGGGACAGATGAAGTACTGGATCAGCTGAGGGAGTAGTTTGCTACAGGTGGAGCCCCACATTGTGCCGATTTTGGCTGGCAAAGTGAGGGCATAGGAATCCCACAGTATCAGCTCCCCTGTGTAGACACAGCCTGCACTTGAAGGCAAAGCAGCCTCTCAGGACAATTAAGTTACTGAATACCACCATCTGCTGGACTGTCCAGAAAATGCAAGGGAATAGAAGTCCTTTAAAAAAGATGCTTCAGAGCCTTCAATAGGACCACAGCAGCTGGTCTACACATCCTGCACAGAAACCCAACATGGCTTTGGCTGAGAAATACGGACAACCCAACTGTCACAAAGCAGGGCTCTAAAATAAACCCAGGTCTTCCTGACAGGCAGAAAACAGAGCACCACCGGAAGCCAACAGATCTATATTACCACACACAGTGAACAGTGCCCACTTCCCATCCCTGTTGGCAGGCCACTGTGGGTACCTGATTGGGGTGGGGGGGAAGACTGGTGGGCAGAGGCAATCAGACAACTGGCCAGGGAGAGAAACAAAGTAACACAGAGATCAAAGAAAACCCAAGGCAAAAGAGAAAAAACAACTTCCAGAATAAACTAATCAAGAAAATCAGATGCCTAGACAGCTAAAAATCACGAGCCACACCAGGACACACGAACATATGACCCAGTCAAAGGGACAAGCTCACAACTCAACTGAGATTCAGGCACTGAAACAACTAATTAAAGATGTTCAAAAAAATCTTCTAAATCAAATCTATGAGTTGAAAGAAAATGTGCCAAAAGAGACGAAGAATATAAAGAAGACACTGGGTGACCATAAGGAAGAATATTAAACTTGAAAAAACAAATGGCAGAACTTATAGGAATGAAAGGCACAACAGAAGAGATGAAAAACACAATGGAGACATACAACAGCAAGACTTGGAAAGGCAGAAGAAAGGATCAGTGAACTAGACGACAGGATATCTGAAATTCTACGCACAAAAGAACAGATAGGGAAAAGAATGGAAAACTATGAGCAGAGTCTCAGGGAATTAAATGACAACATGAAATGCACAAATATATGTGTTATAAGTGTCCCAGAAGGAGAAGAGAAAAGAGGCAGAAAGAATAATAGAGGAAATAATCAATGAAAATTTCCCAACTCTTATGAAAACCATAAAATTACAAGTCCAAGAAGCTCAGTGTACCCCAAATAGAATTGATCCAAATAGACCTATTCCAAGACACTTACTAATCAGATTTTCAAATGTCAAAGACAAAGAGAGAATTCTGAAAGCAACAAGAGAAAAGCAATCCATCATATAACAAGGGAAGATCAAAAAGACTAACCATGGATCTCTTGGCAGAAACCATGGAGATGAGAAGGCATATTCAAGATACTGAAAGAGAAAAACTGCCAGCCAAGAATCCTATATCTGGCAAAACTGTCCTTCAAAAATGAGGGAGAGTTTAGACTATTTACAGATATACAGACACTGAGAGAGTTCGTGAAAAGGAGACCTCCTCTACCAGAAATACTAAAGAGAGTGCTACAAACAGATAGGAAAAGAGACAGGAGAGAGAGGTTTGGAGAAGAGTGTAAAAATGAAGATATGAGGAGTTAAAAAGAGGGTAGAGATTAGGCATTTGATGCTGAAGGAGTACAGAATGTTCAAGAAATGGATAGCACAATACTGTGTGATGGTACAACAATTTTGCAAGTACATCGAACAAAGAAGACTGACAGTAAGGTTGAAAGAGGAAGGTTAGGGGTAGGTATGACACCAGAAGGAAAAATAGAAGATAAAGACTGGAACTGTATAACTTAGTGAAACCTAGAGTGGTCAATGATTGTGAATAAATGTACAAATATAAGAATGTTTTTATATGAGGGAGAACAAATGAATGTCAACTTTGCAAGGTGTTGAAAATGGGATGGTATTGTGGAAAAAAAAAATCAAAGCACACCAGAGTCTATAGTTAAGAGTAACTTGTCATATGCTTCCATTAATTTGTAACAAGGGCAGCGCACCAAAGCTACATGTCTATAAGAAGGGGATATAAGGGAGGGTTTGAGACTCTTGGCATTTATGTTGCTGTCTGAACTTTTTATTGTATTTTACTTTATGTTTCTTTTCTTTTTTTTTTTTTTTTTTCCAGTCTTCACTTTTTTTTTCTCTTTTCTCCTCTTCCTCCTTCTTTGCAGAAGAAACAGAAATGTCCTCATATAGATTGTGGTGGTGAATGCATAACTGATTACACCGGGAACAGTGATTTAAAACTTCAACTTCTGTGTGAGGCCAAAAGAAGAGATGTTTATTTGGTGCAAAGTCTATTTTCTGGAGCACACTATATAAATGAACTTTTATGGTCAGTTTATTCAAACACCCTAATTGCATGGAGCTTTGAATAGGGAGTGAGATCTGATTGTCTTGTACAGGTTAATGTGAAGCCCCAATACATCCCAGAGTGATTTGGTCAGAGAAAAAGAATGTACTTGCAAAGCCTCCTTGAGGGACTGGGGAATAATGTGGAAATATTAAACTTCCCCATCTGGGGAATTACCGATATTCTCACAAGCATTGGGGACTACCAATTTAGAAGGCCGAGCCCTCAATCTTAGGGCTTCCCCTTATGAAGCTTGTTACTGCAAAGGAGAGGCTAAGCCTACTTATAATTGTGCCTAAGAGTCACCCACAGAGAACCTCTTTAGTTGCTTAGATGTGGCCTCTTTCTCTAAGCCAACTCTGCAGGGAAACGCACTGCCCTCCCCCCTACAAGGGATATGACTCCCAGGAGTGTAAATCTTCCTTTCAGTGTGGGACATGACTCCCGGGGATAAACCTGGACCCAGCACTGAGGGATGGAGAAAGCCTTCTTGATCAAAAGGGGGAAGAGAAATGAAACAAAATAAAGTTTGAGTAGCTAAGAGATTTCAAATGGAATCAAGAGGAGGTTTTTCTTATGCATTATGTAGATATCACTTTTTAGTTTTTAGTGTGTTAGAATAGATAGAAGGAAATACCTGAAACTGTTGAAATGCAACGCAGTAGCCTTGAGTCTTGAAGATGACTGTATAGCTATGTAGCTTACACTGTGTGACCATGTGATTGTGAAAACCTTGTGGCTCATAGTTCCTTTATCCAGTGTATGAACAGATGAGTAGAAAAATGGGGACAATAAGTAAATGAATAATAAACAAAGATGGGGGACGGGATGTTTTGGTTCTTTTTTAATTAATTAATTTTTTGAGGTAATGAAAATGTTCAAAAATTAATTGTGGTGATGAATGCACAACTATATAATGGTACTGTGAACAACTGATTGTACACTTTGGATGACCGTGTGGTATGTGAATATATTTCAATAAAATTGAATTTCTAAAAATCAACGGGGGAAGGCGGGGCAAGATGGCGGACTGGTGAGCTGTATGTTTTAGTTACTCCTCCAGGAAAGTAGGTAGAAAGCCAGGAACTGCGTGGACTGGACACCACAGAGCAATCTGACTTTGGGCATACTTCATACAACACTCATGAAAATGTCAAACTGCTGAGATCAGCGAAATCTGTAAGTTTTTGCGGCCAGGGGACCCGCGCCCCTCCCTGCCAGGCTCAGTCCCGTGGGAGGAGGGGCTGTCAGCTCCGGGAAGGAGAAGGGAGAACTGCAGTGGCAGCCCTTATCGGAAACTCATTCTGCTGATCCAAACTCCAACCATAGATAGACTGAGACCAGACACCAGAGAATCTGAGAGCAGCCAGCCCAGCAGAGAGGAGACAGGCATAGAAAAAAAACAACACGAAAAACTCCAAAATAAAAGCGGAGGATTTTTGGAGTTCTGGTGAACATAGAAAGGGGAAGGGCAGAGCTCAGGCCCTGAGGCGCATATGCAAATCCCGAAGAAAAGATGATCTCTCTGCCCTGTGTACCTCTCCTTAATGGCCCTGGTTGCTTTGTCTCTTAGCATTTCAATAACCCATTAGATCTCTGAGGAGGGCCCTTTTTTTTTTAATCCTTTTTTCTTTTTCTAAAACAATTACTCTAAGAAGCCCAATACAAAAAGCTTCAAAGACTTGCAATTTGGGCAGGTCAAGACAACAGCAGAACTAAGAGAGCTCTGAGACAAAAGGCAATAATCCAGTGGCTGAGAAAATTCACTAAACACCACAACTTCCCAAGAAAAGGGGGGTGTCCGCTCACAGCCATCATCCTGGTGGTCAGGAAACACTCCTGCCCATCGCCAGCCCCATAGCCCAGAGCTGTCCCAGACAACCCAGTGTGATGGAAGTGCTTCAAATAACAGGCACACACCACAAAACTGGGCGTGGACATTAGCCTTCCCTGCAACCTCAGCTGATTGTCCCAGAGTTGGGAAGGTGGAGGAGTGTGAATTAACAAAGCCCCATTCAGCCATCATTTCAGCAGAATGGGAACCTCACTACACAGCCCAGCAGCCCAGAACTGCCCTGGGGGACGGCACTCACCTGTGACATAGCACAGTCATCCCTCAACAGAGGACCCGGGGTGCACACCCTGGAAGAGGGGCCCACTTGCAAGTCTCAGGAGCCATACGCCAATACCAAGGACTTGTGGTCAGTGGCAGAGACAAACTGTGGCAGGACTGAACTGAAGGATTAGACTATTGCAGCAGCTTTAAAACTCTAGGATCACCAGGGAGATTTGATTGTTAGGGCCACCCCCCCTCCCTGACTGCCCAGAAACACGCCCCATATACAGGGCAGGCAACACCAACTACACACACAAGCTTGGTACACCAATTGCACCCCACAAGACTCACTCCCCCACTCACCAAAAAGGCTAAGCAGGGGAGAACTGGCTTGTGGAGAACAGGTGGCTCGTGCACGCCACCTGCTGGTTAGTTAGAGAAAGTGTACTCCACGAAGCTGTAGATCTGATAAATTAGAGATAAGGACTTCAATTGGTCCACAAATCCTAAAAGAACCCTATCAAGTTCAGCAAATGCCACGAGGCCAAAAACAACAGAAAATTATAAAGCATATGAAAAAACCAGACGATATGGATAACCCAAGCCCAAGCACCCAAATCAAAAGATCACAAGAGACACAGCACCTAGAGCAGCTACTCAAAGAACTAAAGATGAACAATGAGACTATAGTACGGGAGACAAAGGAAATCAAGAAGACCCTAGAAGAGCATAAAGAAGACATTGCAAGACTAAATAAAAAAATGGATGATCTTATGGAAATTAAAGAAACTGTTGACCAAATTAAAAAGATTCTGGACACTCATAGTACAAGACTAGAGGAAGTTGAACAACGAATCAGTGACCTGGAAGATGACAGAATGGAAAATGAAAGCATAAAAGAAAGAATGGGGAAAAAAATTGAAAAAATCGAAATGGACCTCAGGGATATGATAGATAATATAAAACGTCCGAATACAAGACTCATTGGTGTCCCAGAAGGGGAAGAAAAGGGTAAAGGTCTAGGAAGAGTATTCAAAGAAATTGTTGGGGAAAACTTCCCAAATCTTCTAAACAACATAAATACACAAATCATAAATGCTCAGCGAACTCCAAATAGAATAAATCCAAATAAACCCACTCCGAGACATATACTGATCACACTATCAAACACAGAAGAGAAGGAGCAAGTTCTGAAAGCAGCAAGAGAAAAGCAATTCACCACATTCAAAGGAAACAGCATAAGACTAAGTAGCGACTACTCAGCAGCCACCATGGAGGCGAAAAGGCAGTGGCACAACATATTTAAAATTCTGAGTGAGAAAAATTTCCAGCCAAGAATACTTTATCCAGCAAAGCTCTCCTTCAAATTTGAGGGAGAGCTTAAATTTTTCACAGACAAATGCTGAGAGAATTTGCTAACAAGAGACCTGCCCTACTGGAGATACTAAAGGGAGCCCTACAGACAGAGAAACAAAGACAGGACAGAGAGACTTGGAGAAAGGTTCAGTACTAAAGAGATTCGGTATGGGTACAATAAAGGATATTAATAGAGAGAGGGAAAAATATGGCAAACATAAACCAAAGGATAAGATGGCCGATTCAAGAAATGCCTTCACGGTTATAACGTTGAATGTAAATGGATTAAACTCCCCAATTAAAAGATATAGATTTGCAGAACGGATCAAAAAAAATGAACCATCAATATGTTGCATACAAGAGACTCATCTTAGACGCAGGGACACAAAGAAACTGAAGGTGAAAGGATGGAAAAAAATATTTCATGCAAGCTACAGCCAAAAGAAAGCAGGTGTAGCAATATTAATCTCAGATAAAATAGACTTCAAATGCAAGGATGTTTTGAGAGACAAAGAAGGCCACTACATACTAATAAAAGGGGCAATTCAGCAAGAAGAAATAACAATCGTAAATGTCTATGCACCCAATCAAGGTGCCACAAAATACATGAGAGAAACATTGGCAAAACTAAAGGAAGCAATTGATGTTTCCACAATAATTGTGGGAGACTTCAACACATCACTCTCTCCTATAGATAGATCAACCAGACAGAGGATCAATAAGGAAATTTAAAACCTAAACAATCTGATAAATGAATTAGATTTAACAGACATATACAGGACATTACATCCCAAGTCACCAAGATACACATACTTTTCTAGTGCTCATGGAACTTTCTCCAGAATAGATCATATGCTGGGACATAAAACAAGCCTCAATAAATTTAAAAAGATTGAAATTATTCAAAGCACATTCTCTGACCACAATGGAATACAATTAGAAGTCAATAACCATCAGAGACTTAGAAAATTCACAAATACCTGGAGGTTAAACAACACACTCCTAAACAATCAGTGGGTTAAAGAAAAATAGCAAGAGAAATTGCTAAATATATAGAGACGAATGAAAATGAGAACACAACATACCAAAACCTATGGGATGCAGCAAAAGCAGTGCTAAGGGGGAAATTTATAGCACTAAACGCATATATTAAAAAGGAAGAAAGAGCCAAAATCAAAGAACTAATGGATCAACTGAAGAAGCTAGAAAATGAACCGCAAACCAATCCTAAACCAAGTAGAAGAAAAGAAATAACAAGGATTAAAGCAGAAATAAATGACACAGAGAACAAAAAAACAATAGAGAGGATAAATATCACCAAAAGTTGGTTCTTTGAGAAGATCAACAAGATTGACAAGCCCCTAGCTAGACTGACAAAATCAAAAAGAGAGAAGACCCATATAAACAAAATAATGAATGAAAAAGGTGACATAACTGCAGATCCTGAAGAAATTAAAAAAATTATAAGAGGATATTATGAACAACTATATGGCAACAAACTGGATAATGTAGAAGAAATGGACAATTTCCTGGAAACATATGAACAACCTAGACTGACCAGAGAAGAAATAGAAGACCTCAACCAACCCATCACAAGCAAAGAGATCCAATCAGTCATCAAAAATCTTCCCACAAATAAATGCCCAGGGCCAGATGGCTTCACAGGGGAATTCTACCAAACTTTCCAGAAAGAACTGACACCAATCTTACTCAAACTCTTTCAAAACATTGAAGAAAATGGAACACTACCTAACTCATTTTATGAAGCTAACATCAATCTAATACCAAAACCAGGCAAAGATGCTACAAAAAAGGAAAACTACCGGCCAATCTCCCTAATGAATATAGATGCAAAAATCCTCAACAAAATACTTGCAAATCGAATCCAAAGACACATTAAAAAAATCATACACCATGACCAAGTGGGGTTCATTCCAGGCATGCAAGGATGGTTCAACATAAGAAAATCAATCAATGTATTACAACACATTAACAAGTCAAAAGGGAAAAATCAATTGATCATCTCAATAGATGCTGAAAAAGCATTTGACAAAATCCAACATCTGTTTTTGATAAAAACACTTCAAAAGGTAGGAATTGAAGGAAACTTCCTCAACATGATAAAGAGCATATATGAAAAACCCACAGCCAGCATAGTACTCAATGGTGAGAGACTGAAAGCCTTCCCTCTAAGATCAGGAACAAGACAAGGATGCCCGCTGTCACCACTGTTATGCAACATTGTGCTGGAAGTGCTAGCCAGGGCAATCCGGCAAGACAAAGAAATAAAAGGCATCCAAATTGGAAAAGAAGAAGTAAAACTGTCATTGTTTGCAGATGATATGATCTTATATCTAGAAAACCCTGAGAAATCGACGATACAGCTACTAGAGCTAATAAACAAATTTAGCAAAGTAGCGGGATACAAGGTTAATGCACATAAGTCAGTAATGTTTCTATATGCTAGAAATGAACAAACTGAAGAGACACTCAAGAAAAAGATACCATTTTCAATAGCAGCTAAAAAAATCAAGTACCTAGGAATAAACTTAACCAAAGATGTAAAAGACCTATACAAAGAAAACTACATAACTCTACTAAAAGAAATAGAAGGGGACCTTAAAAGATGGAAAAATATTCCATGTTCATGGATGGGAAGGCTAAATGTCATTAAGATGTCAATTCTACCCAAACTCATCTACAGATTCAATGCAATCCCAATCAAAATTCCAACAACCTACTTTGCAGACTTGGAAAAGCTAGTTATCAAATTTATTTGGAAAGGGAAGATGCCTCGAATTGCTAAAGACACTCTAAAAAAGAAAAACGAAGTGGGAGGACTTACACTCCCTGACTTTGAAGCTTATTATAAAGCCACAGTTGCCAAAACAGCATGGTACTGGCACAAAGATAGACATATAGATCAATGGAATCGAATTGAGAATTTGGAGATAGACCCTCAGATCTATGGCAGACTGATCTTTGATAAGGCCCCCAAAGTCACTGAACTGAGTCATAATGGTCTTTTCAACAAATGGGGCTTGGAGAGTTGGATATCCATATCCAAAAGAATGAAAGAGGACCCCTACCTCACCCCCTACACAAAAATTAACTCAAAATGGACCAAAGATCTCAATATAAAAGAAAGTACCATAAAACTCCTAGAAGATAATGTAGGAAAACATCTTCAAGACCTTGTATTAGGCGGCCACTTCCTAGACTTTACACCCAAAGCACAAGCAACAAAAGAGAAAATAGATAAATGGGAACTCCTCAAGCTTAGAAGTTTCTGCACCTCAAAGGAATTTCTCAAAAAGGTAAAGAGGCAGCCAACTCAATGGGAAAAAAATTTTGGAAACCATGTATCTGACAAAAGACTGATATCTTGCATATATAAAGAAATCCTACAACTCAATGACAATAGTACAGACAGCCCAATTATAAAATGGGCAAAAGATATGAAAAGACAGTTCTCTGAAGAGGAAATACAAATGGCCAAGAAACACATGAAAAAATGTTCAGCTTCACTAGCTATTAGAGAGATGCAAATTAAGACCACAATGAGATACCATCTAACACCGGTTAGAATGGCTGCCATTAAACAAACAGGAAACTACAAATGCTGGAGGGGATGTGGAGAAATTGGAACTCTTATTCATTGTTGGTGGGACTGTATAATGGTTCAGCCACTCTGGAAGTCAGTCTGGCAGTTCCTTAGAAAACTAGATATAGAGTTACCATTCGATCCAGTGATTGCACTTCTCGGTATATACCCGGAAGATCGGAAAGCAGTGACACGAACAAATATCTGCACACCAATGTTCATAGCAGCATTATTCACAATTGCCAAGAGATGGAAACAACCCAAATGTCCTTCAACAGATGAGTGGATAAATAAAATGTGGTATATACACACGATGGAATACTACGCGGCAGTAAGAAGGAACGATCTCGTGAAACATATGACAACATGGATGAACCTTGCAGACATAATGCTGAGTGAAATAAGCCAGGCACAAAAAGAGAAATATTATATGCTACCACTAATGTCAACTTTGAAAAATGTAAAACAAATGGTTTATAATGTAGAATGTAGGGGAACTAGCAATAGAGAGCAATTAAGGAAGGGGGAACAATAATCCAAGAAGAACAGATAAGCTATTTAACGTTCTGGGGATGCCCAGGAATGACTATGGTCTGTCAATTTCTGATGGCTATAGTAGGAACAAGTTCACAGAAATGTTGCTATATTATGTAACTTTCTTGGGGTAAAGTAGGAACATGTTGGAAGTTAAGCAGTTATCTTAGGTTAGTTGTCTTTTTCTTACTCCCTTGTTATGGTCTCTTTGAAATGTTCTTTTATTGTATGTTTGTTTTCTTTTTAACTTTTTTTTCATACAGTTGATTTAAAAAAGAAGGGAAAGTTAAAAAAAAAAAAAAAAAGAAAAACAAGGGAAAAAAAAAGATGTAGTGCCCTCTTGAGGAGCCTGTGGAGAATGCAGGGGTATTGGCCTACCCCACCTCGATGGTTGCTAACATGACCACAGACATAGGGGACTGGTGGTTTGATGGGTTGAGCCCCCTACCATAGGTTTTACCCTTGGGAAGACGGTTCCTGCAAAGGAGAGGCTAGGCCTCCCTATGGTTGTGCCTAAGAGCCTCCTCCCGAATGCCTCTTTGTTGCTTAGATGTGGCCCTCTCTCTCTGGCTAAGCCAACTTGAAAGGTGAAATCACTGCCCTCCCCCCTACATGGGATCAGACACCCAGGGGAGTGAATCTCCCTGGCAACGTGGAATATGACTCCCGGGGAGGAATGTAGACCTGGCATCGTGGGACGGAGAACATCTTCTTGACCAAAAGGGGGATGTGAAAGGAAATGAAATAAGCTTCAGTGGCAGAGAGATTCCAAAACGAGCCGAGAGATCACTCTGGTGGGCACTCTTATGCACACTTTAGACAACCTTTTTTAGGTTCTAAAGAATTGGGGTAGCTGGTGGTGGATACCTGAAACTATTAAACTACAACCCAGAACCCATGAATCTCGAAGACAGTTGTATAAAAATGTAGCTTATGAGGGGTGACAATGGGATTGGGAAAGCCATAAGGACCACACTCCACTTTGTGTAGTTTATGGATGGACGAGTAGAAAAATAGGGGAAGGAAACAAACAGACAAAGGTACCCAGTGTTCTTTTTTACTTCAATTGCTCTTTTTCACTCTAATTATTATTCTTGTTATTTTTGTGTGTGCTAATGAAGGTGTCAGGGATTGATTTAGGTGATGAATGTACAACTATGTAATGGTACTGTAAACAATCGAAAGTACGATTTGTTTTGTATGACTGCGTGGTATGTGAATATATCTCAATAAAATGAAGATAAAAAAAAAAAGGCCACCAAGTGTTCTTTTTTACTTTAATTGTTCTTTTTCACTTTAATCTTTATTCTTATTATTTTTGTGCATGTGGTAATGAAAATGTTCAAAAATTAATTTTGGTGATGAACGCACAACTATATAATGGTACTGTGAACAACTGAATGTATGCTTTGTATGACTGCATGGTATGTGAATATATCTCAATAAAATGAATATTTAAAAAAAATAAAAATAAAATAGAAAAATAAAAATAGCCCAAACAGAAGTGTTAGTGCACCTGCCTTGACACATTTTCGACTGAAATTATTGCAGCCATGATATACAGAGAACTTAGGGTCCTTAGTCACCATTTGCCTTTGTGTAAGAGTGAATTACCCCACCTGGGGAATTCCTGATATTCTTGCAAGCATTGAGGACTCCCAGTTTAGTAGGCTGAGCCCTCTATCTTGGGGCTTGCCCTTATGCAGCTTGTTACTGCAAAGGAGATGCTAAGCCTACTAACAGCTGTGCCTGAGAGTCATCCCATGAGAACCTCTTTTGTTGCTCAGACGTGGCCTCTCTAAGCCCACTTGGCAGGTGATCTCACTGCCCTCCCCCCTATGTGGGACATGACTCCCAGGGGTGTAGGTCTCCTTGGCAATGTGGGACATGACTCCCAGGGATGAGTCTGGACCTGGCATTATAGGATCGAGAAAGCTTTCTGACCAAAAGAGGAAGAGAAATTAAACAAAATAAACTCCCGTTGGCTGAAAGATTTCAAATAGAGTCAAGAGATGGTTCTGGAGGTTGCTCTTATGCATTATACAGATATCCATTTTTAGTTTTTAGTTTATTGGAGTAGCTAGAAGGAAATATCTGAAACTGGTGAGCTGCAACCCAGTAGCCTTGATTCTTGAAGACGATTATATAACTCTATAGCTTACATGGTGTGACTGTGTGATTGTGAAAACCTTGTGGCTCACACTCCCTTTATCCAGTGTATGGACAGATGAGTAGAAAAATGGGGGGAAAAAGTAAATGAATAATAGTGGTGGAGGAGGGGTATGGGATGTTTTGGGTGTTGTGTTTTACTTTTATTTTTATTCTTATTTTTACCTTCATTTTTTGGAGTGATGAAAATGTTCAAAAATTGTGGTGATGAATGGACAACTATATGATGATACTGTGAACAATTTTACACTTTGGATGATGGTATGGTATGTGAATATATCTCAATAAAATTGCATAAAAAAGAAAAAAAAAATCAACGGGGGAAAAAAAAAGGAAGGCATTGCTGTCAGCTCACCAACCTTCCAACTTTTCTGGTTTTGACATCCCCCTCTCCTGACCATGAGGTCAGATCATCCCAATAAAATCTCCAATTTCTCATCATGCATATAAAATTGTGTCCAATAAGTAAGCTTTTTATAATTTTTTAACACAAATGCCCACCTTTTAATTAACATAAAAATCTCACTCTCCCCTTCAATGCCATTTAAAATTTCAAAATAAAAATTGTAGGCAAAGTCATTTCAGAAAAAATTAGAAAACTCAATATGATCTTTAAAATCTCACCTTTTTTTTTCTTTTACTTTGATTGCTCTGTGTCAAACAAGAGTGAAAGCTGAGACAACTGACTTGTCACAAACTATGCCATTCTAGGCAGTACATAAGTCAGAGCCAGTTGCAGATATGGGCTGAACCATTTTCCTACCCAGAAGAGTGGAACAAGCAAATGTGCTGTGTGGCTGTGATAATATGAAACAGCCACTCACTTGTTATGAGGTAAACGGGGAATGTTTTATCCAAAAATTCCCCAAAGTGATTTTCTGGAAGTTATTGTTGGCAACCAAAGCAAACTTGAGTTCCAGCAAACACCTTGGAGATCTTCTGGCAGAGACAGAACAACAATAGTTCCTCACAAGCTTTTAAAAGGAATTTGCAAGCACAATGCCAGGGAAAGAAGCTTGGATTCATTTCACCTTAATAGGCTAAATAAGATTTTATCTTCTTCCCCCATGAAATTAGTTTCAAGAACCTTGTCTTAAAGAGCTTCATTAAGTCAAGAAAATGAAGACATTTTTAGCACCAATTTGCTGAAGCCATAGCTGGATTTTGGCTATAAATGCTTGAATTATATCATAATGAGCAATGATGTTGGTGTTCTGCCCCCTGAAACTTCATGTGCAATGATTTCAAAGCTACAAATATTTCTGCCAAATATCCTAAGCTCTGAAGGTTTGAGGTCATTGGTCTTTGAACTACTGTTCTCATAACAAGGCAACTGAGTCTTTCTGATTCTAAATCTGGACAATCATATTTCCTATTAATATCCAAGGAATCTAAGAGCAGAACAGAAGGACTTTGCTAGTAACATTCAAACTGCCACCAAACAAGGCCAGGAATAATATATTTGATGCACTGTTTTTCATATAATTGAACAACGTTTTTAGTGGGATTGAGGTCTTCTTTTAGATTGCTGGGGGGTTTGGAAAACAACTATTAGAGGGTAATAATCCAGTGCACCTGGAATATGTGAGTAACAATTCATCCCAAATGCTGAGAATAAACCTGCACATTAAAGCACAATAAATTCCTATTTTGATCATCTTTGATCATCCTCTGCTTCAACTTAGCTCATTAACTTCAATTACCTTTTACACAGCCTCAAAGACACCATCAGCTTTAATGATGGTATCTTACGATTGAGTTTGAGAAAGCAGTCTTTCTCTTTCCAGAATATCTAGACCCATATTTCCCACATACGCAATATTTGTACATAATTTCCTTCAATGGTAGATTCATCAAAACTAAAAGCAAAACATACATGATGCGGTTATCCTTTGCAAAATGAGAACTGGGCATCCTGATGTAAGTTACCAACATGGCTCTTGACTGCAGAACCATAGCCAGAAATATTCCAGGATTTCTTCATAATTTTCTCTTTGATAACACTCAAGATGAAAGATTTCGTAAGTGTTTTTCCACTTATCTAATTTTTTATATCTTCGTAATAAGTGTGTTAACTTATATGAAATAGTCATAGCCCTTATAAAACCCTAATATGTTCCAAGAGTGGCAAATCCTATGTATTGAGGAGAGTCATATCTTACAGTAAAAAAATTTTTATTAAATTTGATTTTTTTAAAATAAAATCTTGTTCAAATCAAGAGAGCCACATGAGATCATTCTTTAGCAATGTGATTACATTTTATTTTACACTCCTCACACTAAGAAAGTTGAAAACTATCCTTTTCTAAATATGTACATCCATACTTGGCATAAACCTCAAATTGTCATTCTTGGTGGCCATATTCATTCACCAAAAAGGATATAAATTTTTTTTTTAAATAAGGAATACTGACAATAATGTCTGGTTTGGATTATAGATGAAAGACTTCTATGGCAGCCAGTGGCTGTTTCAGGACTCCAGACCAATCAGCAACCTGTGCCCCATCCATTCCTGCTCCCTTATTCTCTGCAGTGCTTCCACCATTGTAATCGTCTTATTTCAGGAGTGGAATATCAGAGTGACACTCAGATCTATGGAAAAGAGTTAAGGTTCCTTATAAAAAGGAACAATTTCCTCATATCATCAGTGTGTGTTTAATTGGATTGCACCAGAATTGAACCGTGGTCCTTTGCTCTCTGGTGGGGTAGAGATGGGGAGGGGCAGAGGGACTACCAAATAACATACATGATTTTGATATTTTCTGGGTTCTGAAGACCGTACTCTCACAAATACATAAGAGGAAAAGAGAATGTGAAACGTGATGGAAGGTCTAGCAAGCATTCTTCATGCTCTATGCCAGTGATGATGGTCAGTTTGCCCATCTGACCACTGCAACTGAAATTACTCCAATGCCAAATCTGGGCAAAAGTTCTCTTCCCCTCTTCTGCCTGTTAAGTGAAGATTAACACGGGGGGGGGGGGGGGGTAAAAAAAACCATGTCCTCTCTCTGGTCCATTCAGGCTTCTAGTGAGGATGTCCTTTGATTTGTACCAAATTCTGAGCCCTTGGATGCACCTCATCTCCACACCATGAAGTAACTCAGAAACAAAGCCACTGACCTTCACCCAAAGCTCCCATTCCTCGCCTGACCTACTACAGATATCACGAAGGCCACATTTCACCAGAGCAACTGAGTCCAGGAGGACCCGACTCTAGCTTGTAGTGTTCACTGTATAATTGGACCAGATGAGATATTGAAAGGATTGAAAGGGAGATCAGTAGAAAGAGCTAGTTATTAAAGACAAGTAAGGCACTTTATTTGTATTTGTTAAAGTTAGCAATGGCTACAGAGCCAACCAATAGCATGAGTGGCTGCCATAAAGAATGTTCTAACACATTTCCAAAATGAAAGGAAGTATTTTTGTGAATGTAGTTGATTTCTTCAATAACACCCCTTTCCTGTAAAACTGTCATGTCACCCAAATCGATGTTAGTATTCTCAGTTCAATTGTAAATTAAAAACAAGAGAAAACAAGCAGAAGCCTGCCTAAACATCCCTCTGCCTGCAAATGACTGCCCTCCTTTTTACTGTCTTCTTTTCCCTTCTTCAACCCCCCTTTATCAATTTGACTTAAGTTACATTCCAATTCTCATAAGTACCTACAATGAAACAAAGAAAAAAAGAAAGAAAAAGCCTCTTTTTCACTCTATTCTACCAAATCCAAGCCATCCCTTGGGAGGAAATCAGACATGAAGAATGAGGTTTTATCAGGATAAATTGGGGGTGAGGGGATAGAAGATTTTATCAGCAGCTCAGCTTGAAGGAAATAACACTTTATCAGGACAGGCACTTGGCAAAGATAACACATTACCAAGAGAAAGATAGATGTTTGGGTAAAATATTGTGCTAATACCTATTAAGCTCAAAACCTGCCATCTCTGTTTTTGACAGACTGTTATTTTCCTACAAATCCCACTGCTGGGATGATCATGCTTTTCTATAAGGTGCTTCCAACTTTATCGTAAAACAAGAAGAATAAAACAAAGGATGCTCGACTCAACTCCATTTGAGTTGAGATAAAACTAGGCTTTTCCTCTCCAAGTTGAGAAAAAGAATGAACCTGGGTGTAGCAGGCACCAACAGACATGGTGACCAAAGAAACGCATTAGATGGTGGGGCCTCCAGTACAAGATCCCAGTTCCTGACCCCAAAGCAAAGAGCCCCATGCAGGACAGAGGCTGAATGAGGCTGAATTAATGGGACTAACCTCTGACAGGGCTCAACTTTACCTAAGCCCTGTGATTCCAGAAAAGAGCGAAATTAAAGAACTACTCATCCTGGTGTATTTTGGAAGATGATTACAAGAAAGAATCACCCTGCCCCATAGGCTTTAGATAAGACTCACATATGCTCCCCCCTCCCCAACACCCCATTTTATTTATGACAAGGCTGGACAAAGACCCTCCACATTCCCATTCTTTGCCTCAAAAATGATGAGCCAAACTGCATGTCTCCAGTGACCACTCAGAACAAAATGTTCGATAACCAAACTTGGGTTAAGCTTCTCTCCTTCCTCTAGACCCCTGAATTTTAAGGGCACCTCCCAGAAAACAGGCTGCCTCAGCATAAGATATTCTCTGATTACTAGCTGATCATGCCAACCTTTCATCCCATCTCCCTACATCCAGTTCTTTCCTCTCTATAAAACAAAAACCCTTTTTGCCTAATTCTCAAGATGCTTGTGGACCTTAGGGTCGCAGCATTCTCCCTGTTGCAATAGACCCCTCCCTTGATTGCAATAGCCTTTTTCCCCCTTTGCAATAATCCTTTCAAATAAAGGCTCTCCTTACCAAGCCCGATATGTTTTTTATTTGACACCTCAGAGACATCGTCAGGATGGTGATGATAAGGTAGATCTGTGAAGAAGAAAACCCACTTCCAGACTTTCTGGTACTGCTGCTGAAATCCTCTGTACATATTCTGGCCCTGAAGGGTACCTCAGAGAACCGGTGACCCCAGTGACCCTCAAACCAATGAGGATTTCCTGAGCCCCTTCCTATATAAGTTCTATGCTAAATCCCTGGGGGGCAGAGAGATTGCAAGGGCTGGCAAATGAAATAAGCAACAAGTCTCTGTGCTATTTCCTTTGAAGGCCTTGTCACCTCTTGAGTGAGCACTCTCTCTCCAACACCTGGCTCAATAATCATTTCTGGGAGCCTTCTCCAATCCGCCCAGAGTGAGCTGGCCACACTACTCCTCTGCATTGTCCCTGGATTTCCTACCACCCTCCACATTATGGATCTAGGGAAGTGCATCTGTAATAGCCATTTATGCAACTTGCTGCATTCTCTCACTCTCCATCGTCAACACACATTTGCTGAACAGCTGTTTGGATGGACTCTGTGCCCCTTGCAGGCAGGAACCAGGTTTAATCAATTTGTTTCCCAAGTGCCTTGACAGTGTCTGCAATGCAGGAGGCATCTCAGGTATCTACTGCACTGTGGGTTTAGGAGTCACTCTGTGGCCCCACACCCAAACGAGGGCCATGAATTCCACCTCCAAAACCTTTTGTCCCTTTTCAGCAAATGGCACCACCACTGCAGCCATTGCACAGGCCAGAAACGTAGGGCTCATTCTTGAATCTTTTCCCCTCATTTCCCACATTTACTGCAGTCACAATATATCTGAATGCTGGCTCCACTTTCTAAGTACATCCTGAAAACCAATTCTTTTCACCACCTGCACTACTCCCCGGTCCAGGCCCCCACTACCTCTTGCCTGGACTCACGTAACAATCATCTAAGTGGTCACTCTGTTTCAAACTACTTGTCATCCAGCAGCCAGATGACACTGAAAAATGGGTATGGGTGCCATCACTAACCTGCTCAAATCATCCCTCCAGTGGCTTCCCATGAAGCTTAAACCTACAGTGGCTTACAAAGCCCCACATAACCTAGACCACCATTATCTTTCTGACTTCCAGACGACATGGAAAATCCTTCATTCCCTTTGTGTCCACCACGCTGGCCTTCCAGAGGCTCCTCGGATATACCAAGCGCTCTCCCAACTCGGTGCGTCTTCACTCACTGTTGGCACTCACTCCCTTAATTCAGAAATCTCACACCCTCTCCTCAGAGTCCTCCCTAAAACAGCCACTAAAACTGCATGCCTGCCACACTTCAACGCCAGCGGTTCTCTCACTCTTTACCCTGGTTTATTCTTCTCCATTGCATACATCCTAGCACTTTCTGCAAGAATGACCTTCTTTGTTTTCTCATTATCTGCTTGTCTCCACTTCTAGGTATAAATTCAGTGGTAGCAGAGCCTTTTGTGAATCTGTCTCATCCACCACTATGTCGACAGGGGCCAGAACTGAGTACATAGTAGGTACTCAATAAATAAGTCTTGAATGACTAAATCAATGAATACAAGCAATGAATGGAAAGTCCAATGACAGGAATTGGGTTTCAAATGGGGATCGTAACTCTAAGCCTCCTTACTGACCACCCACTTGGGCTGAATTAGTCATACACAGTATATCATTTAATCGTCCCAATTCTCTGAGATAGGTTTTACTGTTCTCATTTTAAAGAGACAGAAACAGAGGTTCACTGAGCTTATACAGCTTGCCAATCTTATTGCAAAAAAAGTACAAACTCTAGGTTGAACTAAGGTCTAAATGACTCTCAAAAGTCTCTGGGTTCATTGTACTTCCTGCCTCTAAATGGCTTATTCCACAAAATAATGCTTGCATTCCCAAGTAACAAGTCCAGAGGCATCTTGTGTCCTTTTAAAAGGACCTTGTCAGTTGCCCAAACAGGAGAGGTACTGCAGGGAGTGCATGAGGCTATTATTTCTAGAGCTGTAAGCAATCCAACTGCTGCAGCAAATAGAGAGCGATCTATTCTGCCTTCTGTAGCCTATAAAACAGAAAACAGGTGGGGGCAGGGGAAAGATGCAGGCATGATAGTAAAAGGGGTCAGAAGACCCAGCTGCTAGGCTCTGGCCAGTCACAGGAAGTGAAGCACGGAGGGAATCAGAAACCTTTGTCTGCAATCACCAGCCTATTCAGAGAGGCTAGTCTGCAGCAGCAGGATCTCTGGGGCCTGGAAATGGTTAACTCACCCAGTTTCTCTCCTGATGAGTAGCTTCAGCTGCTCATCAATAGACTCTCCAGATGATAATTATTAAGTGAAACGTGGGGCTTTGCATTTGCATATGTAAAGCACACTTCTCAGAAGCCACAATGGGAGGGAGAATGCACTTCCTGATTGTACAGCACAGGGGAGGTTTGGGTGGGGTGGGGTGGGGTGGGGCCCCAGCTTGCTTTGCATGTACTCCTCCACACTAATCAAGCCAGATATTCAGCAGAAATAAACCCCACACCCCCAAATACGCCATTTGTGAAAATCCAGAGCTCAAAGAAAAGACCACTCTCTCCAGAATGGAGATGGATGTTTCCTACCCCCAAAAAGTATCTACAAGGATTGCCACAACCCAGTCCAGCACACCTGTGGGCACAACCTGGGTTGTGTCCCCAATGGAGAGAAGGGTTCATATGTTCTCCAGGAAGAAGGCTGCTCTCCTCCTCATACATTCCTGACACTATTCAATCTCTGCACCTGCCACCAAAGAAGCCTCAGCCCCAAAGATCAAGGGAGAAAGAAATGCAAACAGCATCAAATTCCAAGAAGCTGATGTCTTAACTCTGTTATGACATTGATTTTGGCTTGCAAGGAGGGAAGAAGTAACCGAGAGGCAAATCAGCACTCCAGAAGGGTAGGCAGGACACTGTCCTTAGCATGATGAGCAAAACATCATTTATATGCACATTTATATGCACTACAACCTAGTTGTAATAAGGAAGCTGCCAGGGCCAAGAAAAGGTGTGTAAAAGGTGTGTAAAATTACACCCAGGATATGCTGAAGACTGAAGCAGCTGATGGGATAAAAAATAATATAAATTATCAAGTCTGGGACTTGTGGACCTTGGTTGAGTCTGTGATCCTCTTGGTGCCTCATGCCCTCTTCTGTAAAATGGGGGCAAAAGGCCAATAGGAGCCCACTTATATGGCACTATAAAGGCGTGCACGTACTCTCAGCATTGTAATGTATGCCATATAATCACGCATTTGATAATCTTTTGCTATGGGCTAAAGCCTTTTCAGTAGGAATGTGCCCACTGTCTGAAATCCTACATTGCCTTTCTTCCTCAATCTACAAAAAATTGCCAGAAGTTTTCAACTCAGTTTCTTTAAAGTGTAGGAAAAATTTAAAAGCCATTTGTGAAGTAATCAAAATACAGAATTCCTTTCTGTATTTTTATCTTTTCCCCATGCAGAATTCCTTTGGTATTTTTATCTCTCCCCCATTTTTAGGTTTCTTGCTGACATTTCATTTTAAAGCAATGTGCTTTTATGCAGTTGTTCTAAAATAAGTTGTTATACAGAAACTTTGTTATTACAGAAACACTTTCTTCCTGCTCTCACATTCTACTGCTTTATGTAATAATTGATAAACAAATGCTACAATAGGCTTGAGAATATATTAAAATGACTTCTGCTAAGTGCAAATTCAACTGGTGTGATCAAAAATGCCAGATGGCCCTACAAAGGCAGTGAACAGCTGAGATACCCTGCCTGGGGTGGGCCCTGAGCAGGACATTGGGCAGAGGGAATAGAAGAATCCCTGGCTATTGGATGTGTCTTTAACTGGAGTTTCAGACAAGAATCTTCCATTGAGCACTTACCTATGGTATTATTCGGAAGAATAAATGCAAAAATGCACAGGAAGCATTCTGCTCCCAGGCTGCATATGAGATAAGGACTCAGGAAATGTTCTCATTTTTTATCTTATTACATTGGTCAGGTCACTCTTTCTGTAAACCATGGCAGCTGGCTCTGAAATAATCTCCCCATACGCTTTTGATAAAAATAGCAGTCATTTAAATTGTTAGTGTACTATTATACCAATTTCAGAGCATTGGTAGATGTGCTCATCCACTGCTCTCTCACAGGAATTGATGCAGGTAGAGTGGGGACCCTGCAGAGTCACACAAGGCAGGTGAGACCCAAAGACCCAAAGACACTTGCCCAAGGTCTCAGGGAACGCTGGGAGCATGTCATGGTGTCAAATCAAATTCCCCAGCACTCTCTCACATTCCCTGAAATTGCTTTTAGTATATATTTTTGCTGCTTCTTAATGCTTCATAACTTTGAAAGTAGCATAAGTATTTAAAAGCATGAAAAGGTGCATAGAAACAGATCTTTCCCTGCAATTAGGAAAGGTCACTAGGGTAGATGTGAAGCATCTGCAGAGATCCCTCAGCAGCCTCCGTCCTTCCACATGAAACTTTCAGCAGACCTTGAGTCTCAAGGTTCAGCCTGTGTTACTGATGCCTTCAAGACCAACACTGTTGCTGCAGAGGCAAGAAAAGCCTCCCGTTGTAGTAAATGGGCCATTACCAAGGAGGATAGAGAAGGGTTCCCAGCAGTGTGACCTTGGGCAAGTCATTTAACACCTTGGATCGTCAATTACCTGTAAAAAGAACTTTTCTGTATACCTTACAGGGCTATTTTGGAAATGCATAGGGAAAAGCCTATGGGAAAGGCCTAAGTCAGACAGGAAATCTTATGGAGATGGGAGGTGAGGTTATTCATAAGGAAGATACACAGGACCTCCTTGCTATTACTGTTACTGTTATATTACCCAATATTCATGGTCCATGCTATTTAATTTAGCAAGAAAAACAACCATCTGTGGTAGATAATAGCATTGTCATCTTGATATTATGAGGATAAGGTATAACTAAAGCAAACAATATCCATGGAGCTCTGAAAAGCCACGAGTTATTTTAGCTTAGTGGAGAAAATGGTCACCCCTCTTCCTTGACATTCATTACATCAGAAGGCTCCTGATGTTTTATTAGCTCTAGGAACAGACATTAGAAATATACAGGACTAGTGTGCAGGCACCTGGGCAACCACTTTCTGTCAGCTGAGGCCTAGAGAGACCTTTCCCACCCACTCTGAATAGAACCCAGGTTCTGTTCCTCTGACAAGAGCTGTCCCAGAGTCCCCAAGCCTCTATCACCTCCAGATTAAATTACTGCAGCATAACAGTATTTTCTATTATGCTACAATATACTGGGAGTCGGAGCCATCAGGCAACTTAATGCATTTCCCTCTAAAGGAAAGAACAAACACATTTGTAGCAAGTTATATCTAAAATTTCTGAACCAAAGAGAAGTGTATATGGGTCAGTGCCTCATAACATGAATAAATGCAAAAGGACCAAAATGACCTCCACTGTTACTTGTACTGTAATTCAGGAGGCCTCGTGCTTGTAACCAGGGAGGTCAGTGGTTTGCAGCCAAGGAGCACAGGAGGCCACGGGAGGAGGCATCACTTCGTGTCACCAAGGCCAGGCTTTTACAAAAGACAGTCTCATGCAAATGAGGAGTGTCCTGCACGCGCCAGCCTGTCTGTCTGGTCCCGCTATTTTCCCTAGTCTACAAGCTCATTTTGAACAAGAGCCATTAAGTTCATTCAGTCACTCACTCACTCATTCATTAAATTCATGTGCTTAAGGAGCACCTGCAATATGACAGTCATGCTACAGTCCACAGCCCAGCGGAGGAAAAGATAAGATAAAATTAAAGTGCAAAGGCATAAAACAGATGAACTAAAAACAAGGTGCTATGGCAGCACACAGAAGAACCTTCTAGCTTGGTCTTAAAAGTTCAGGGAAAACTCCTAGGAGTCATGTTTAGGCTGAGATCTGAAGGATGGGCAGCAAGAAGCTGGCTTGAGAGGAGAAGCATTCAAGCAGAGGGAACAGAATATGCAAAGGCTTAGAACCATGGTTCCGGTTCCCAAACAATGGGCCAAGATGCCTAAGGGAACCAGAGTGAACCCACAGTGTCACCACAGGATATTTTAAAATTTCCAGAGAAATATAGTGATACTCAGTGTCTGCCAGATGCTATGTGAGCTACTAGTTCAAGGTGGTTCACAGTTTCAGCAGTATATTGCATTACATTCTTTTTGATGATGTCATCTCTTTGCAAAGCTGGGTTTTCAGGAGTTGCTATCAAAAAATGTAAGAACTGAATGAAAATCAGTGTGCCACAGGTGTCCAATCTGATGCCAAGGCTGGAGAAGTTGTGTGATGCCCAACAGGCACACATATTACATAAGTAAATAACTGCGATTATTTAAGAGTGAAATAAAAAAATATTTTTCCCATCAATTTATGTGTATTATTTTTTTCAAGTACCTACTAAGTTGTTAGGACATAATCCCTTATAAATGGAAACATTAGGTATTTCATTTGGCCTGGGGGGCTCATGAAAACCTTACTGAAACACTAAGGGCCTCATTAAATGAGAAAATGTGGGAAACTCTGGTTGGAGACAAGAAGTAGTAAAGCATCCAGGGAACATAAAATACTTTCATATGACTAAGGCACTGATAGTAAGGTGGGGGCAGGTGAAAGAAGATGCTGGAAAAACAAGCGGCACAGATCATGAAGGGTCTGGAAAACATGTTAAAGACACAAATTCCAACCTAAAGCCAATGGGAATCAGAAAGGAATTTTAAAATGCAACACGACCTGAGTTTTACTGATCTTCCCCTAGTCCTCCAAATGGCTGTGTTTCATAACCTACTATGTGGATACCAAACAGTCAGGTCCCTACTGAGGAGTGAGGACCACAGACAGCCCAGTTCTGGTAAAAGCCATTCTGAGGTCACTACAGATGGTTTTGCAAATTCACCCAATCTGATGAGCCTAAGCAAAAGCTCTGTGTAAAATGTGAAATGTTTTCAAAACAAAGTTATCTCTAGCATTCACATATATGCATTTAATATTCCAAAATGAGTTCTACTTGGACCCCTTCATTCTATATTTTTTGCTAAGCTTAGGCTTGGCATATCTGGAACCATCACTTTTCTAACCCCTAAAACAATTTTCAGATACCAAGAGAGTTATATGGTGAAGTCTGAACTGCTTAACTTCATGAAGTGTTTGAGAAGTTCAGCAAGTTAAAACAAAGCATGTGCCAATTCTCTGAAGTATTGTTTAAGATTTTAAGGATGCTTGACTAGTCTCGTCTGCATGCGTGAAATATTTTGCAATAAAGCACAGAATATTAAAAACCTATCTTCTAAAACATTTTACATCAAAGTCTTTTTCTTCTTTAAAATGTTATGTTTAAGAGCAATATCTTTCCAGGCCTAGGGGTGCTTTTCTCAATCAAAAGCTAAACTATCACTCATTCATCTGGCTATTCCAAAAGTTTGAAAATATAATAAATAATACTATTTTAAAAAAATTGTTGTGTTCACCCTGAGACTTTGAGAGAGGAAGAACAAAGGAGAGATGTTACAAAGTTGTCCTAGAATAAGCACACAGCAGAGGAGAGAGGTACCCCCACGTTCAGCTCACGCTCAGTCTCCTTTACATAGGACAGAAAATCATCAGGGGATCAAGGACTTGGGGCAGTCCCAAGATCTCCCCCAGAAGAACCTACACACTCTGAAAATTATAGCAAGAAAAGCTACCCATGTATTAGGAGAAACCTTCTGCCCCATTCTTCAGGTCTCTATGCACAGGGGGCTCTACCAGAGCAACACCAGGCCTCTCACCCCACTCCCCACTCGCTCCTTCCTAGGGAAGAGGATGGTTTATTCGATTGGCAAGTCAGTTCCAGGGACCTGAGAGTGCTCAGCCTTGCCCGGCTTCCTGATCTGTCAGGTAGAGCATGCAAAAGTAAAAAGGTCTCTAAATTCCTAGGGAGAGGGCCTGACATGAGTCGCTATGCCACTATGTCAGTCGAATCTGGGGTGAGGAAATAAGTCTACCTGGTTGATACATATTCTCCAAATGGTTTTAACACGAAATGATATTTGGATCTCCTTCTGCCTGGTCCTGTGTCTATATCTCTTATTGTGCTCCCATCTCAAACATGGAAGAAAGTGGTATTTATTGATCCCAAAATGTCAAAACTAGAAATAAGCTTAAGAACCCAATCAGTCAGTGGTAAAATGGATTTGATAAGCTGCAAATTATGTGCATTTTACAAATATCTGTGGAGCACCTCTTATGTGAAAGATATTGAGCTAGGTGAGGACCTTGGTGAAGAAGGCAGATATGGTCCCTGCTTGTGTGCTGTTTATGGCTCATCAAGAAGACAACTGATGGCCCAATTAATTATTTAGTTATAAATGTGGTTAAGTACAGAGTGCTGGGAGAGAATATATCAAGATTCTTTCCCCTAGTAAATGGTCCCAGCAGTTGGGCAGGCCTGAAATCCAGGAACCACCACTGACCCTGCATTCTCCCTCGCTCCTTAACTGTCCCATAGCTAATCCACCCTCAAGTCCTAGCTATTTTGCCTCCCATATTATCTCTCAGATCCATCGTTCTCTCCATCCCTCCCAGCACCTCCATACTCCAAGCAACCAGCTAGTTTCTTCTCTTCCCTGATTACTGCAAAAACCTTCCCACTGATGGACTTGCATCTGTTCTTGCCCCCCAATCCATTTTTCACACTACGGACTCTTTTCAAAATACTAACCTGACCAAGTTGCCCCTTTACCAGAAACTTTGCAGTGGCTTTAAATGCTGGGAGAACAAAGAGAGAACTCATTCACCTGGCCCAGGACACAGCACTTTCCCCCTCACACCCCAACTCCAGCTGGTCATTCTGACCATCGCTCCCACTGCCACGACTTGGCCCATGCAGGGCCCTCTGCCCGGATCACTCTTACAGGTGATCTTGGATTCATTCCAATTCATCCTTCTGATCTGAACCCAAGGACCTCATCTCCAGGAAGATTCCCTGATGTCCGGACAACAGCCAGTTCTTTGATTACACACTGACTCTGGGGGCACCGTGGGCATCTGCTCTGTGGAACTCCAACATAACGCAATTCACTTCTATTTGCATAAGTGCAACATCTCTCTTGTGGCCTTCAAGTTCCAAGAGAGGAGAGGCCATATACATTTTTGTTTTCCATTGGGTATGCAGCAGAATACTGCCTAGCATGTAGTAGGAAGAGAAAGAATTTTTGTTTGTTTTTGTTTAATGAATGAACAAAAGAGTAAAATCTGATCTACACAGACACCCAGGGGAGTGAATCTCCCTGGCAACGTGGAATATGACTCCAGGGGAGGAATGTTGACCTGGCATCGTGGGATGGAGAACATCTTCTTGACTAAAAGGAGGATGTGAAAGGAAATGAAATAAGCTTCAGTGGCAGAGAGATTCCAAAAGGAGCCGAGAGGTCACTCTGGTGGGCACTCTTACGCACAATTTAGACAACCTTTTTTAGGTTCTAAAGAATTGGGGTAGCTGGTGGTGGATACCTGAAACTATCAAACTACAACCCAGAACCCATGAATCTCGAAGACAATTGTATAAAAATGTAGCTTATGAGGGGTGACAATGGGATTGGGAAAGCCATAACGACCACACACCACTTTGTCTAGTTTATGGATGGATGAGTAGAAAAATAGGGGAAGGAAACAAACAGACAAAGGTACCCAGTGTTCTTTTTTACTTCAATTGCTCTTTTTCACTCTAATTATTATTCTTGTTATTTTTGTGTGTGTGCTAATGAAGGTGTCAGGGATTGATTTAGGTGATGAATGTACAACTATGTAATGGTACTGTGAACAATCGAATGTACAATTTGTTTTGTATGACTGCGTGGTATGTGAATATATCTCAATAAAATGAAGATTTAAAAAAAAAATCTGATCTATACTAATTCAGGTACGGCACTGCTGAGAAAGTGAGGTTTGATCAAGAACTGAAGAAGGACAAGGAATTAACTAGGCAAATATGGTAGAGGGTAGAATATCCCAAACAGAAGGACAGGATGTAAAAGCCCTAAGGTAAGAAAGAGCTTAGGAGATTTGGGAAACTGGAGCAACAGGAACAAAAAGCCAGTGTGGGTGGAGCAGAGTAAACAGGGAGGGGGTTCAGGAGGGGCTGCCTGATTGGGCAGGACCTAAAGGCCTTCCCCAAATGCTCTCTGAAGACTTTGGATCCAAGGAAGTCCTAGCATAAATGTTATCACACTTTTGAGGGGAATAGTTTCAAATTAACTCTAAAAGAGCCCCCTCAATGATAACCTGTAGGACAATAACCTTTATTGCTTTATATGTATTATCACAATTAAGTCTGCCAGAGCTCTATGAAGTAGTGATTCTAATTTAAAGAACAGTAAATTGAAGAAACTAAGACAAGTTAATGGGCCCAATGTCATTCAGCTGGTTAAGTGAAAGGACCTGAGGTTTGAACAAAGATCTGTCTCCAAAATCCATGATATTTTCACCAAACCAAGGCTATTTTATAAGCCTGGAGGGTTTTTTTTTTTTCTTTACTGCTTATTTAAATTCTTGTTCCAAAAGAAATGTCTATGTTTTTATACATTACAGACTCTAGCAGTGCAAGTTGTAGGGTGATATTTTGGTAACAAAGAATATTTTTTGCACAAAACATCAAAAAGTTGCTTATGTAGACACTGCTCACTACAATTACTGCAGAGTTTTGGGTCATAGCTCTGACATTCCTAAAAAGAGGCCAAATTCTGGCGATGAAACCAGGAGAGCAAGACCCAATCACCCAGAGGTGGGAGAATTCCACCCCCCAAAAGAGATGTCACTGATCACAGCAAAATCTTTTTGTATGAGGAAGTATGTTCAGCAGGTTAAACCTACATGTCATACATTACAAATTCAAAGGAAAGAAGGAAGAAGGAAGAAGTTGGCCAGCTAAAAACATTTTATAAAGGCAGCTGAGAGAACTGAGAGTATCTTGAAATGTACCAACTAGTCGTCACTGAAAAGTTAAAATATAGTATCAAATAAAACCAATAGGGCAATACAAGGAAATTAAAAAGCTTAAGTCTACAATAATACACAACATGTTTGTTAGAAGGACATTTTCTTAACTCCCAGCAAGACTGTAAGATCCTTGAACAGGGATAAGCAAAACTTTTTCTATAAAGGTCCAGACAGTAAATGTTTTAGGTTTCGTGGGCCACATGGCATGGTCTCTTACAACAACTCAACTTTGCCATTGTACTCAAAGCAGCCACAGGAGATGCGTAAGAAAAGGAGGGAGTGGTGGTATTGCAATAAACCTTTAAACATTTCATGGGCCAGATTAGATCTGCACACTGTAATTTCCCAACACCAATCCCTGAAGGTCAAAGAACAGCTGTTCTCACTTCCTTTAAAGCAATAACATAGAGCTTGACTATCACACAAGAAGAGATATTAAATTAAAATGTTTCCTAAAGTTTTGTTTTGTTTTTTGTATTTTATTTTTTCATAAAAACCTACACTATGAGACAAATATTTATCCCCGTTTGACAGAAGAAGAAACTGAGGCTTAGAGACCTTAAGCAATTTGTACTGGGCCACCCAGGGCTAGGATAAGAATCCAGATGTGTTTGTTCACATTCAAATGCTTTCATCATGCCACGTGGCTAACTGGTTAAGGACGGAGGGACGATCATTTGTGAGCAAGACAGGGCAAGATAATGTCATGATCTTCAAGAGGTAACAGTTCTGAATGTGATTCAGCCTGCAGTCTTTCAGGAACAAGTGACAGAAACTCACTCAAACCAGCCCAAGAAAAAAGGAGTTTATCATAAACACATGGGAATTATGAAGGAACAAAGCACCCTGATCCTGGAGGAACAGGAAACCCATCAGAAATCAAGGCAGTCCTCTCTCCACTCTCCATCTCTTTCTTTCTCAGTCAGAAGCCGGAGGGTGTCCCACCCGTGCTTTCCCGGCAGTGCCTGCAGCCTTCTCCCTGCTCAGTTACCAGCTGGCTGCTGGGGCTCCCTCACAGGCGCCCCCCTGCTCACATGTGAGTCAGCTCACCTGCAGCAGTGGTAACACTGCCCGATGCCACCGTCTCCTTCAGCTTATGCTCTCCATCACTTTGTCCAAATTCTTGAGATGGAAAATTCAATTAGTCACAAGCAAGCAAAGGGACCAACCAGTCTCTGGTCACAAGTGCATTCTTGGTCCAATCAGTTGTGGCCACCACGGATGGAAGGGCCACGTGCTAGCAAACACATTTAGGAAGGCAGGAGCTATGGGCCAAAGCCAATTTTGTGAGAAGAGGGCACGCACCCCAACATGTCTACTATCAGGAAAAGGATGACAGAGATCTAAAATCTAAGAGAAACAGCAAAGCAGGCTGGCGGAGCACCAACCCAACCTGGAATCGAAAAAGAATTTGCAAAAAAATCACTTAAAAGGAGTGGGATGTGTTTACACAATTCAGGATGAATCCGGAGGACTTGGAGAGAGACAAAATGGCAGTGATAAAAATAATCATAGAGATGACAAATCCAGTATGTAAAAGTAAAAAAGCACAACGGTGGGAAGGGCTGCTCTTATTTTACATAAAGGAACATTATTCAGACAGTGGTGGAAAGCTGCTTTTTGCCCCATAAATAGTGGCGTGAAAGGGAACAGAAACTGAAGCAGGAGCCTCCGGTTTGATTTTTAAAAGCTGATGATAAATTCTAATAGTGGTTGCTAATGGGTGCAATAAAATATCTGAATCAACTATAGATTACCCAGTATATGTAATCACCCAAACACGTACTTGGGATATTTGGAGGAGGAGGGATCACTGACCTTGCAAACATTTCTTCACTTTGTATATAAATTTTACCACGGAGATGCTGGAATAGGGAACCTCAGATTTTCTTTAATTTCTCTGTCCAATGATCCCTAAGAGATGAGAAAGTAAATTTCTGCTCAAGTTCTGCTTGTAGCACAAGCACCAGAACCAGCGAATTCTCTCTTTTCTGCTTCTCCAAACTGACCTGGATCTCTGGGCACCTCTTAACGGCCTGCTGAGATCTGAAGGGGAGCCTGGCTATCACTACACATCCTCCACAAATCTGAGCACAGCACACCATGGAGCAAAGAAGCTGTTCCTGATTACTATGAGGAAGAGGCACATCTGAGACAGTTCTGGTGAGAACAGAAGTGACATCCCCCATCCAGTCACTTTTCTTGATTGTCTTCTAAGCAAAGAGTTGACCCCTGGGAAAAAAATAGTGCCAACACATAAGGCAGGGATTCTTAACCCTGAAGACACAGCAGAATGATTTTTAGAGCTGTGTAAAAGATATATATTTGCCAGCCCCCCACTCCCCAAACCCCAATTCAGCAGATCTGAGTTGGGACCCCAGAATAGGATTCTCCAGATGGTTCTACCTTATAGTCATCATTGAGATCCACTGGTTTAGAGCATGGAACACCTAAACAAGGATACACAGGCACCTCAGGAGAGGTGGAAAAGCTGAAAGGTGAAGAATCTCCAGGAGCCAATGAGCTGGATTTGGAGCTGTCTGTCTAGTGTTGAGTGGGCTTTCCTAAGGAGGAGCAACTGAGTCAGTTACACATCCTCAGAGATGCTCAAGAGGATGCCGAATGCAGAGCCCCGATGGGGATGTTGGAAGAGGAGGTTCATTTCTGCCTTAGGCAGAGGAAAGTTTGAATGGACTCAGAGGCTCTTTGAAATCTTAAGAACCTAAGATTCAAATGCCCACAGGCTCTGAATAGTGGACTTTTCCAAACCCCCTTTTTTTTGAAATGGACTTCCAAGCCAATTTTCAGAGCAAATGTGACAGAAGATTCTGTGAGAGTTCTGCTATGCATTTAAACTAAAAGACTTTTCCCTAATGAGCTCTCCCATGTCTTATTCATCAGAATTCACAACCAAATGCTGCTGGAGTGTTTTGAAAATAAACTTTTCCAAAACACCTTTTTGAACTGAATCCAATACTGAGCATCAATCGATATTATTTCAGCAGCCTTAAACTAAGCACCCATCTCTGTCTAGAACATTCTTGTTCCAGATTTCTCCGTGGTTGGCTTACTGCCTTACTTCAAAAGTCTTTGCCCAAAGGTCCCTGCTCTGAAAGACAATCCCTGAACACTCTCATCTCACACGGCCTCCCACACATCATTTGTTACCTTCCTTCTCAGCCATAATTTTCTCCATAGCACTTGACAATATATTTTTGTTTAACATTTATCTCCCCCATTAAAATATAAGCTTCCCGAGATCAAGGACTCTGTCTGTTCTGTTCACTATTTATCTGCAGTGTCTAGATCAGTGCCTGACACAAATTAAGTACTCAGATGTTCACTGAATAAACAAACAAATGTGTGAATCAATCTTCTATGTGCCAGCCACTTTGCTAGCTGCAGGGACGTCCAACTGAGGAAGTTACATTCCAGCCCAAGGAGGCTTATGGTCCCCATGTGGGCCACCCAAAAGAATGTACTGCAGGCCACAAATGCAGTTTCCAGAAACGGAGTTCCCTGGGAGTGTCTCAACGCTGATACAGGGCAGAAAGTACTGGGAGTACGTGGACAGTTCCATGAGATGACCACTTGGGGGAAACTACACTTAACAAACGCAGGGGTGTAAGTGTCCCCAACAAAACCAGTCAGTGGCGCCCTGCCCGGATCTTCCCACCTCCGGAATAGAGGAGGAAACCAGAAGAGATTGCTGATAAACAAACCTGTATTGCTCGGGCTTTACAGCAACTAACGGCTGGAAGTAGTTCCCACTCCGTCCACACCAAGCCTTTGGAGGGGTGTGCAACAATCTGAACGGTTGTGCTGTCATCGCATCTCCCAATGAACAGGCTTTTGGAAAGGGTGAAACACACCCGTGAGTGTGAAAGACACAGATTCTTCTGGCATCTAGCAAAGAGAATCCCGACTTTCAGATGTCTCCTTGAGACATTACCCAGCAAACAAGTCATTATTTCAACTCAGATGTCTTCTCAGAATACCCGCTTGTCATCTGCTTTCAAAAAAATCTGAAAAGATGATGTTGTTGGAAATGTCATTTGCCTGTTCTACAGCACTGAAGTCAAAGTGCTCTTTGTGTTAAATGTGACTATCATCACACTCGAAATCCAGAATATAAATGTCACCGTACCCTCTGCAATCACCCACCCAGTTATCAGCTGGAGGAGGCTGCAAAGACAGATTTGGGTTTCTTAATTTTGCCACTTATTTTTTTCTTGTTAATTTAAAAATATCACAGTGTTTTAACTGCGATGAATTTAATGTACTATACCTGTCAGTTCTAACACACTTCATTATTTATATTGCTGGAAAAGCATTTAAAAATAAAATTGCATAATTTGTACTTGTGCATCTTTAAGGTAGATTTATATCTGAAACTGTCAAATAGCTGTAGCAGCATTGCTCTGAATATTAAATTTTCGCAAGTTGTCACCCCCACTTTGCAGAGAATGATATGAATGGATCATTAATTATTTGTGTAGGTGGTTATTAAAACAAGAATTGAAATGTCAGTTCACACTCTTAGGTCCAGGGCCCATCCACCTGGCTGCAAACCCCAGGTCTGCAGTTTATTAGCCTTGTTTCCATAGGCCCATGACTTAAACTTTCCAAGCCTCATCTTCCTCTTCTGCTAAATGGGAAAATAATGTTATCTATCACATAGGGGTGTGGGAAGATTAAATCTGATTATATATATACATACATATACATATATATAAACATATATATATATAAACATATGTAAGATGCTCTCAGATCAGTGCCTGGCACACAGTAAGTACAATTTCAGCCCTTGCTATAATAATTTTTTCTTTTAAAATTAATCATTATAATTTGCATAACAATAACCAAAATAATAACTATTCTTCATTCTCGATCAGTGTGATTTTGTCAACTAGATTTCCACAAAATGTTCTTCAGTGGTCCCTATTCCTCTGTGGCTTTGTTATTTCTCAAATTAATGCATGCTGGGGTCCCCTGGTGTTCTGGTTTGCTAGAGCTGCCATTATACAAAATACCAGAAATGGATTGGCTTTTATAAAGGGGATTTACTAAGTTATAGATATACAGTCCTAAAGCCATAAAAGTGTCCAAACTAAGGCATCAACAAGAGGATACCTTCACTGAAGCACAGCCGATTATGTCCAGAACACCTCTGACAGTTGGGAAGGCACATGGCTGTTCCTTTGCTCCCAGGTTGTGTTTAAAACAGCTTTCTCCAAAATGTCTCTTTCAGCTGCACTTGGGGCATTTTGTCCTCTCTTAGCTCCTCTGGAGCAAACTCTGGGCCAGCATCTCAAAGCATCTCCAAGCATCTCCAAGTGTCAGCAAGCGTCTGGGCCTGTCTGGCTCTTTTTTAAGGACTCCAGTAAACAAATCAAGACCCACCCTGAATGGGCAGGGTCAAATCTTCATGGCCAATCAAGAGGTCACACCCTAATCAAGAGGGTACACCCTACTCAAGAAGATTAATAAATCTGCCCCCATAAGATTGCATTAAAGAATATGGCTTTTTCTGGGGGACATAATATATCTAACCAGCATACCTTGGTTCCCTAAAAGTATTTGTTAGTTTAGAATTCTGACTTTGATAACACTCTTTTAAAAACTTACAGGAATATATTTGGGATCATCAGGGCAGCCATCTTAGAGCAGAGCCCAATGTCACCATCACTTGTGCTCCGGGGTTTATGGTAATGCCAGCACCAGGTTGTACTCACCACCTTAAACATCCTGGACGAAGGAGAAGAGAACAGAGAAATACTAGCTATCTAAGTGATTCAGCCATACCACTGAAAGGCCAGGGATCTGGTACAAAATGGTTTGGTGCTCTCACGATAGATAGGGGAAAGTGAAAGAAAAGCCAAGCCATTCCAAAGTCTACACCATAGTGCTCCATCCCACATTCACACTGGGAGTGTAACCCAGCATCACCCAACGCAACACATTAAAATAAGGGTGATAATTTGAATTTTGCTAGTTGTGCAGCTTTGTTAGAATTTATTACATACATCTGTTGCACTTTTATAATTTATTCAAACTCCTCCAGACAGAGGTTGTACCAAGTCGTACATTTAAGTAATATTATATTAAACTGATTTATGTCAACACAGGGGTCTGTGTAAATTGTATTCCTCAGGATAGGGATTGCAAGATATTAAAGTTGAAGAGATTCAGCCCCAAGAGATACCTATGAAGCAAAGGATCTGTGGCCTGCCCTGGCCGCTCATCCCTTCTCTCACTCTTCCCACCTTTTACCAGTCACCAGATCACCCCATGCTCCTCCCTGTCACCCAGGACTCTCCTGGGGCCCCCACAGGGAGATTCTCGTTCATCTCTCAGCTCTCTCTCCAAGCCCATCCACGGAAGCCTTCCTGACGCCCCCAGGCAGAAATGAGCTCTTCTTCACTGGCCCCGCTGCTCTCGGTACAGTCTTCCATTTCAGCAACTACCTCTTTGTTGAAATCTTCTCTCATCACATCTGTGTTTTCAGGATACAGCAGGCTCCTGGCCGTCAGGGACCATGTCTTTAAATCACTGGACCTCCAGCACTTACGCACTGTCTGGCACACAGCAGAAATTTGGTGAAAATAACACTAGTGAGTGGATCACCCTGTATCATCTACTGTGGGCCACACACTCTGCTAGGTGCTTGCTACTCTGTAATTGGAACCCAAAGGGACCCCAGAAATGTACAATTTTATTTTATGGACACTCAGAAGAACAATCACTTGCCCATTCACACCAAGGGCAGGAAAGAGAGCCAGCAGTTCAGTTCCAGGTTTGCAACACACTACACAATAACAATGACGATGATGATGACGATGATGATAATAGAAATAATAATAATAGATAACTTAAACTGAGGGCCTCCTATATGCCAAGCATTGTCCTTGGCACTTCAGATTTTTAATTAATTTTATCCTTATAACACCGTAAGACACATGCTGCTGTTATCACCATTTTAAAGATGAGGAAATTGAGACACAGAAAACTTAGGCAACATATCCGAAGTCACAAAGCCACGAACTGGTGGCAGTGGTATTTGTACCTGTCAGTGTGGGTCTGCTGCCTGCCCCCAGGAGCATGACTGTCACCACCAGGGAAGACGGGACGCTCTCTGGAGCCCTTACTGGGAAGCCCCAAGCAAGGGTTCAAAAGTTCTGGAATGGAACTGGGGATTGATGATGGGGAAAGCACCAGCAGAGTCTATCACAGGTCGTGGTGGTATCACTACCAGCAGGGGCAGAAACAGGAATAGCAGCACGAATGCTCTGGCATGTAGGCTGCCCTTTGGCCACTGAGCGGGTGGGGTGAGGAGGTGCTGACAGCAAAGCATTCAGAGATACTAACCTGACAGTTTTACAGTTAGAAGCTCTTGAATAAGAAGCAAGGCAAGAGTTAGTGCCAAGCACGCTTGCCCTTAAGTCAGCAGCACAAGAAATCATCGCCGAGTGTACACCTGGCGAACGTGGAATGCGTTCCGGGACGGAGAGTACTGTACTCCAAACTTCCTTCTCGCTGGCATCTGCTTCCTTCTCTGCCCGAGATTCCCACCACGTACACCTTGACAACAAATTTACATGGACCATAAGGGCACCGAAATACAATCATGGAGGCCAATGAGAGTGCAAGGACCTAAAATCAGGCCCCTGGATGTCCATTTGTTTTGTTCCTTCACATTCCTGGCACCCAGAGGGCACAGCCTGCTCTTGAGAGACAAGACTGATCCAGAAGAAAAACCCAGAGAGGACCCCTCGAGATGGACACAATTAGTGTTCCATTTGGCTTCCTGAGCAGCACTGCCTATTAGCAAGGGGGTGGCCCACTTAGGGACAGTTTAATGGCTGGCCATACCCCATGAGGAACTGAGGAACTTCCGGACCAGCTGATTAGGTCAGCTATGGAATAATGGTTAGCTCCTCTTTAGTACATCCAAGGATGAAGAAAATGCTGCAGACAAGCCAGCAAAAGAGTAGCTAAGAAGCGGAGAGCTCATTAGCGCTGCCCCCCTCCTCCCTGCAATGCCCGTCACACACCCAAGGTGCCACCCAACCCCGTTTGCTCTCCCCCAGCAACGTCCTTCCCCCCTTTCCTCCCACTTTCTCAGCCTGGGCCCTAACACTTTTTACTTCACATCTTCAAGCTGCTGGATGATGTCTGCTGAGCCTCCATGTCACCTGCACTTCGAGGTCTGTCCACTGCCCCCTTCATGTGTCTCAAGTGGAACCACTAAGCAGAGACAAATCATACTACCCCATGACCCCAACCCCAGAGATTTCCCTTGGGACAGACAGGCCTGAAACCAAAACACACCCAATCAGAACCCTTCCTTAAAATGTACACAGAAGACTCAACTCTCAGGCAAGGGAGCCCAGAGAATCTGTTCTGACACTGGGATGTGTGTCCAGCAGTGGGGAGGGAAAGGATCTCTATTCCTCAAAGGCCTTCTCTTCCACAAGGGTTCTAATTCCCATTCTGCCACAAATTCATTTTATGTTCTTAAGGAAGTCACTTTATATCTTTGGACCTTAATTTCCATATATGGAAAAAGAAGGAGAAAGGAAAATTTGGAAAAGATCCCTTTAGCTCTATAATTCTGGAAATCCATCAATCTTCTTTCTAATGGGTAGCTACCTAGATTTTGGTTTGAGCATCAGGCTGAAAGTTGCACACTCTGTTTTCCAGTCCTGATCTCTCACTAACCGGCTGGATGACCGGGGACAAGCCATCAAATCTCTCCTGGCCGCAGACACCCCCTGCCTATGACGTGGTTGCACTGGCCAAACTCCCTTTCAACTTTCAGAAACAGGGTCATCTTGGAAGGCCCAGGACAACAACAACAGAAGAACTAAGTGAGAAACAGTGCCAAAAAGTAGGGCCTTCAAGACCCCACTCCATGAACTAGAAAGAACAGTAAGAAGCCCCGACTTTGTCAAACGTCTTGACCACTAGAGTCATCCCTGCTGGTTGCTGTCACCAAGGAAGAACATACTTAGGGTAAAAGGAACTGGCTAAGATACAGCATTTTCATATTGTCCATGTCTCTGTGTACCACCCTATGGTAGACTGAATTACATATCCCAACAAATGACCTATTCTTAATCTTAATTCATGTTCCTATGGGCATGAGCCCATTTATAAACAGGACCTTTTGAAGATGTTATTATTAAATAAGTGTGGCCAAATGGAAACAGGGTGGGTCTTAAGGTGCAAGACTGGAGGCCTTGTAATGAGAGGAAGTTTGAATGCAATCAGTGAAAACCAGAAACTGGAAGAAGCCAGCAGACCGAAGAAGCCACGGGAGGAGATCGTGTGACGGAGGCAGCGCTGCAAGCCAAGGAACCCCAAGGACTGCAGCAAGCCAGCCCCAGAAAGGCACAGACTTTGGGGAAAGAGCACGGCCTGCTGAGTCCTTGATGTTGGCAGCCATCTAAACTGGACTTCTAGCCTTCAAAACTGTGGACCAAAAAATGCTTGCCGCTCATGCCAATCCAATCCACTGTGTGGTATTTGTCATAGCAGCGGGACAAACTAAGATACACCCGCCATCAACATAACAGATATCTTCAGTGTTCATACGAGCAGAGAAGTAGAGGCTTCTGCCTTCTCTGTACTGCTTCAAGGTAAGGAAGAACTTCACACTTACTACAGCTGCCTGAAACCAAAATGCTGCCGTGAGCACTGGTGGATTTGTCATCACCGTTGGGGCTAAAGCACAGCTAGGAAATCAGTGTAGATGCTGCTGAAGGGAGTTCCCACGATGAGTGCATGTTGCAGAGGTGGTGATGGCAGGAAAGGCTCAATTATGTTGACCTCATAGACATCCAGAATAATGACTGAAAGTAATCACTGAATGTGTATTATGTGACAAGCACTGTCAGAAAACTACATATTCAGCTTAAAGTCACCTTAGGAAGAGGGAACTATTATTATCCTCATTTTATGTATGGGGAAACAGAAACACAGAGAAGTTGAATGAGTTGCACAGATAGCAGGGTTGTTGAGTACAGAACTGGAATTTTAAATTGGGACCATTCTGGGGTCTAACCCCTCAACACTAGGCTGAACTGCAGGCTAAACAGGGTTCCTCTCCCAGACTCTGCCACCTTGAGCTGTGTGACTCTGGGGTTGGTGCTACTGGTTTCTCATCTGTAAAATGATGGTGAAGCCGGTTCCTACTTCACAGCGTTCTCGTGAGACTTAAATGAGGTAGCACACGTAAAGACGTGCCCGCTCTCAGTCAATGCTGGCTGGTGTCCCTTTACAACTTCTACTCTGGGACACAGTTATGGCACGTTAGTGACATTTCTCAGATCAGGGTGGGAGGTGGGTATCAGTGTCCTAAGGCTGCTGAAACATACAGCCACACACTTGGCAGCTGAAAACAACAGAACCATATTCTCTGACAGTTCAAGGGGCCAGAACTCTGAAATCAAGGTGTCAGCAGGGCCCCACTCTCTCTGAAGGCTGTGGGAGAGAATCCTTCCTTGCCTCTTCCTAGTTGCTGGCAGTTACCAGCAATTGCCGGTGTTTTGTGGCTTATAGCAACATGGTCATGTTTTCCCAGGGTGTCTCCATCCTCACAGGGCTTTCCCCTCTCTGTCTCTTCTCCTCTTCTTACAAGGACACCTGTTACTGATTAGGACCACCCTAATCCAATGTGACTACATCTGAAAACACTCGGTTTCCAAATAAAGTCACATTCACAGGTAGGGGGGTTAGGACTTAAACATACCTATCAACCCACAACAGAAGGCATTTCTTAACCCTTTATTTCTTTAAGCATAACCCTCACAAGGTGACAGATAGGAAAGCAAACTGATTTCTTGCCCTCTATATTGAAGGCATTGCACATGACTTATTAATTGTAGTAACACACTTCTCTTTTTATCATTTGTTGTCACAACAATCTCCAATGATTTCCAACAGATGTATGATTCAAACGTGGTCATGACCTCACGGGTCTCCAACCTCACCAGGACCCAAGGGCAGCAGTGCAGGACGACAGCTCCGGGAGAGACCGAGGGAGAGGAGGGAGAGAGCAACTGGCTCAGGACTGCGTCTGGAGGCCACCGGCTCGGGGCCTGGAAATGAGAAGGCGGGTGGGGGAAAGGAGGGGGGAGAGGCAACATGGTGGGCACACAGAAAGCCCTGGCACGAGGTGAGGTGCTCAGCGAATGTGAGGGGTGTTTAATATACAAAAGAAACCCAAAGTGACCCTGCCTGACATGCTGAAAGCAGATTCTCCTACAGGCAACTATGAAAGCATGTGGAAATTCCTGAAACTATGACTATGAGCAACACAAGCTAGCAAACCGAATCCAAAATTGCAACCCTGATACCCAAATCATGGAATCCAGGAATGCTCCACTGGAGCAGTTGGGGGATAGGCCTTTCTGTGTTTGGTATAATTGAGGCAAAGTCACAAAGCTTTTCTTAGATACAAGTAATAATGACTTCAGAATCAAATGTGGTATTTGTTAAAATTCAGATTCCCGGGCCACACACCAGGTCTGACTGAACCACAGTTCCAGGCCTGAGCCTCAGGAGTGCACATTTTTTAACAAACTCTCTAAGTGATTTTTATTCCCACTGAAGTCTGAGAAATGCTGCTGCATAAAGTTCTGGATCAGACAGAAATGGGTTCTAATTCTGGCACTAAGAATTAGGACAGCTTTAGAAGACACCCCCATAAATAATGTCCTGTGAAGGGTTGAATGTGGGCCTGGTAGGCTTTTGTGTCCCCCCAAAATTTAGGGGACAGAGAAACAACCTTGGCATCATGAAGCCAATAGCACACAAGTCCCAATCTCACTGGCCCTGAATTTCTCAGCTGCAAAATGTGGAAGATCACAGCACTCACCCCATCAGTTGTGTGAGGATCAAACAGGACGAGACAGACATGGAGAGCAATTGGCAGAACTGGTCCAGGGTAGGTGCTCAGAGGATGATGTGCTCATCTGTGATGTATTTATTGACCGATCTAACGCAACACAGTGCATATAAATTTACAGAATGTAAAAAGAAATGTAGCAAAACATGGCAATTAAGTCAGCCTGCCTCCTTTCTTGTGGGCACCAGAATACTTAACTCATCAAGAACCATATGGGCTGGGCTAGGGCAACAGTTGGCAACTTGGTCTTAAGGTTGGGAGTCAAACACCATCGGTGCCCAGCTGGCCAGCCCTGAGTCTCTCCAAGTCCCCTCCTAACGAACTAGAGCTCCATCAGCCCTGTCCAACCCCCTCTTTGCCTTGCATATCCAATCCACTGGCAAGTTCCAAAGGCACCGCGATAGATCCCAAATCCAAACACTGCTCAGTGTCTTGGGTTGAACCACCGTGGCCCAGTCCAGCACCGCCTCCGAGTTGGTGACCACAGCAACCTCATGCCGGGTGCCTATGACCACACTCTTCCTCCCGAACAACGTTCTCTCCACATGTCAGGCCCCTCATCTCAGCCCATCAATGCAGGGTTGCCAGGTTGAGCAAATAAAATCCTAGGATGCCCAGTTATGTACAAACTAAACAATTATTTGTGGTTTATCTGAAACTCAAATTTAACTGGCCATCCTTATGTTTTATCTGGCAACCATCTATCAGTGGCTTCCTATTGTGCTTGGAACAAAACTCAAGCTCCTCACTAGAGTTAGCGAGCCCCCCCCGCCCCGATTTCGCATCTGCCTGACTCTCTGTTCTCTTGGCTTCCTTCTGGCAGGGTCTCTGCATTTGCTGTTCCCTCCACCTGCCCTCAGCTCTTTGCTTGGAGCCTCCCCTCACTTGATTCAGATCTCTGCTCCAAAATCACCTCTTCACAGGATCCTCCCTGGTAGGCTGAACTCACACCCTCCACCCAAGCCCTTTAACTTATTCATATTAATTCATGTCTTACCCAGTTCCCTTATCAGCGAGTAAGTTCCATGAGGGCAGGAAATGGGTCTCTCATTCATGTATCACCAGTGCTGAGAATACACCAGGTACAAAGTAAATGTTTGTGGAATAAATGGATGAATGTTCAGGGAGGCAGCACAAGGAGGCAACCCTCTTGGCTCCAGAGAGCTGCACCAGAAGCCGTGCCAAGCAGACGCAGCCCAGCAGGCACTGTTGAACATCTCAGGAACAAAGTGTGCTGGGGGGAGCCAGGCGAGAGGAGAAGAGCGTGAGGGGCTGAGCCTCCCTCTCACCCAGAGGCTGGGGGAGGTAGGAAAGCAATCTGTCATTTGTCCGCTAGGCCCGATGCCAAGAGGAGGGCTGCCCACTTAAAAAACAAAAAACTCCAAAACTGTTTTTCATCCCGTCCTTCTTCCGACAGGGGCCCTCACTCTCTCAGTGGCCAACAGTCATAATAAGACGTCACACCTGTGGAGAGCTCCATGTGCTTGTGCTCTCTGGAAACTCATCACAGCACCAGGAGAGGATCTCAGTGCCCTCCTTTTACTGGGAAGGAATTGTGTTCATTTTTATTTTAAGCTCAGATTTTCAAAGTCCCTTGCACGTTGCATTGTTTTGAACCCAGACCTCTGGCTCCAAAAGTTGTGCTTTTCCTGCCTCCTGAACCCCCACCCCCCACCTGGCTAGGCCTCCCTTCCTCTCTGGACTGTGGTCTCCTCACCCACAAGGGGAGGGAACTGGCTTCCCATCCCGACCCCGTGGGCTCTCTGCTCACGATCTGTCTGCTTCCTCCATGTCTGATTGTTAGAGAATCGAACTGACCCCATTCTACCTCCCTCATTTTTCAACCACCCCTGAACCTCCTTTGGTGACATCCCCAACTTTGGCCCTAGCTTTGCACGGTTTTATGCCTTTCCTGAGCACATATCCAAATGTAAAAACACAGAATTAAGCACCAAGTCCTGGTTTAGAGTTCCAAGCCAGTAAATAAAAAATTATAGTTCCCACAGTAACCATCTCTCTTCCTACCATGCCCAGACAGAACTGTGTGTTACTGTAGCAGCTGACAAATTTACTGCCTTCCTGTGTGTGTGCCTGTGTGTGTGTGCAGCTCAGCCTGGCTACGTTAGGAGGAGTGCAAAAATTCCATCACAGAACTGTCAGACTTCGGGGAGGTTAAATTTCCAGCATGTGAACTGCACTGATGAGTCCTCCCCAGGGGCACTTAAGGAGCATACCTGGAGAGGTGCTCAAGGACCAGCACTCCATCCTCTGGCCCCCGTGTCCCCCAAAACAGGGAGACCCCAGGCTAACAAGGTGCCTTGTGCTCAAGCCCTACCGTGTCAGGGGGCTGACTTCAACCCCTGCTGGAGATTTGGGATTTGGTTTGCCACCTGTCAAGGTAGATAAAAAGAGAGAGAGATGAGAGGGAGAGAGGGAAGGGGGGAAAAAAAACAACCCAGCATGGAGCAGAGTTGGGGGAGGAGAGATTTGAGAAGACCAGAGAGAAAAGACAAAGGAAAATAGACACAGAGAAGAGGGAATATACTAGGGAGACAAAAAGGCAGTAAAGACAAAAAGAAAGAGGAAGGAGGCTGGCTGATGAGAAAAGGGGAGGAAGTAGAAGAGTAAAGAGAAGGAAAAGGGAAAAAGAAGTAAAATGGAGAGAAATGAGTAAATAATCTTTTAAACACTTACAGTGAGAGTCATTTACGATGTACGTTACAGAACTTTCACTCACAGATGTTGAACACATGCTAGTCTTCTGCCCCCTTGTGTGCTAGACACCTCCGTGGGCCATATCAGCATGCGTGAAGGGGAAGCGCATGTGCTCTGGGGTCAGTGGACTGGGTTCAAGCACTGGCTCTACCACTTACGGGCTATGAGAGCCTCTGCCTCGGTTCCCTCATCTGTAAGTGGAGGGTAACAGCCCTCACCTCGCGCGTGTCCTGAGGATGAACTAAGGGTATGCATGTGGAAGCAGTAACCACTCTACAAGTGCAAGGGCTGTCAGTGTGTTAGTGATCCCCATTCTCAGTCAGTCCTCTCAACCACCCCAGCAGTGGGCATCCTCATGCCAGTTAACCTGTGAGGCTGGTACCCAGCTCACTCAGCCAGTAATCAACAGGGGGCAGAATTCAGACACACTCCATGCCCCTTCCTAGAAACCCTTGGGGAGAGAATGGAGGGAGGGGAAGCATGGAAGCCGTGGAGGAACCCCCCCACCCCACTCCGACTTAGGTGAGAAGACAGGTAGTGAGAAGGTAAAGAGACTGAGGAGGAGAGAGAGAAGAGAAAAAAGAAAAGGGGAAGAGGGATCCTGAGGCCTTCTTGAGGAAAGCAGCCACATTGGAGGGCTGCATTCTGACCACTTCCATCCGTCATAGGGAGCTCCTCCAGCCAGGAGCCCTGCCCTCCCATCTCCCTGCCCTCCAGTCCATTCCAAGCTTTTCCTCCCACGAGCATCCATCCACCACTCCCTCCCCCTGGAGCCAGCACTGCAGGGCCACTGCAGCTGCACAGAGCAAGAGTGCAACACGTCTCTGCCTTGGAAGCTCATCAGCAGGCGAGCTGGGTCCTTCCTAATGAGGAAGGCTTCACGCGAGCCAGCGAGGTGGCAGGCCCAACAGCCTTTGCTTGGGGAGGGTCCCAGAGTGAGTGTGCAGCCCTGGCGGTGGCACTAATCACCCTCTGGCTTGAGAGCAGAGCAAATTTGCTATGGACATCACCAAAAGAAATTAAATACAGAAAGCCACAAAGGCTCCATGCAATTGTTTTCCCCCAGTCCAACACCACGCTCTGTAAGCAGATGTGGTGGCAGCCACAACTGCAAAATTTAAATCCAACTGACATTTGGAGGGAGAGTGGGGGAGAAGATGAGGCTTATTGGTCAGAATGAGTGGTTTCACCCTTTTCTAAGAGATGGGAGGAAGGAGAGAATTAAAAATAGATTTGTTGTCGTCCTAACACTACAAGTCACGCGCATGGCATTGATCACAGAGAGAACAAGCGTGGCTGAGAACTGGACGTGGCGGGACCAACGCGCTCATTGCTCGGCAGAAGTACTGACAGCACAGTTAGAAACCTCGAGAGCCGCGACTGGGACACAGCACTCCACAGGGCGGGAGGAGGCAAGCAAGCAAGAAGGCAAAATACGTGTCTCTCTGCTCACAACCATAGTCTCTCTACAGAATTAGACATAAAAACTTGCTAAGCCCCATTAATGTCTCGTAAGTTTCCCAGCACGTCCTGCTCCATCACGGCTGATTTCTAACAAGCATCTGCAAAGGTCACAACTCCTCTCAACAATTAGCTTCCTCCCCCTCTGTGAGCCAGTCCCTTCAACGGTTCTGACGGGAGAAGACGGGGGACACCTAAGGAAGCAGGAGGAGCCACAGCATGGTCGGAGGGGGTGCTAATCCTTTCCCAGCAGCTCTGTGGACTTGGGGAGCTGGTCCCTTCCTCCCTCCACACCCCCATTTCTTCTCTTCAGGATGATGTTCACTACAGTGCCTGTAACTTACCTTAAAATACAAGCATCGCCTTTATTATTTCAATAATTCGTTCCTGAAAATAAAATGTTTTACGCCTAAAAGCTAACAGGGAACCCATCTCCCATTTTTTTTTTTAAAGTGGGACAAATGATAAGCACCATATGTTAAGCCAATGCCCCCTTCCTGATCGATTTCCTAAAAGGAAACTAAGACATCTGTCTTAGTTTGCTAATGCTGCAGAATGCAAAACACCAGAGATGGATTGGTTTTTATAAAACGGGGATTTACTTCGCTACACAGTTACAGTCTTAAGGCCACAAAGCATCCAAGGCAACAACACATCAGCAACCGGGCACCTTCACCGGAGGATGGCCAATGGCGTCCGGAAAACCTCTGCTAGCTGGGAAGGCAGCCGGCGTCTGCTCCAAAGCTCCGGCCTCAAAACGGCTTTCTCCCAGGACGTTCCTTTCTAGCAAGCTTGCTTCTCTTCAAAACATCACTCCCAGCTGCACTCTCTTTCTCTCTTTGAGTCAGCTCATTTATATAGCTCCACCAATCAAGGCCCACACCGAATGGGTGGGGCCACACCTCCATGGGAACATCTCATCAAAATTATCCCCCACAGCTGGGTGGGGCATACTCCAAGCAAATCTAACCAACACCAAAACTTCTGCCCCACACAAGACCACAAAGATAATGGCATTTGGGGGACACAATACACTCAAACTGGCACAACATCATAAAACACCCTTATATAAACAACAAATTCTCTTATTAGGATGTGAAATGCTTAAACACTGTTTCCTGATTACAAAACTATTGTGCAGCCGGTGGCAAACAGTTGCTGTGCACGCAGAAATACGGCTTTTCTCAGTACCAGCAACATCTTAGACTCGCTCACCCTTCCAATGATGCTCGAAGGCTTTCTGAAATATCTATACCTGATTCCGATGTTTTACCAGTTGTATCTGTCCAGTAACTCGATATTTTTACAACACATCATTTCGTTAAAAACACTGTATTGATTTTTTGCAAGGCAAATATAAATTTTCCCTATATAAACATCACCCCTGAAACATGGTACTGGTACTGAGATATGTATACTCTGTGAAGTTTGGGTATTAAATGAACAATGGGCTTCTACTAGCAGAACCTCAACCTAAGGGAAGGGCTGTGGGGTGTGGCCTCGTTCCATGGTGCATGCTGTGGTTTAAGGAGTGTCTTGAGTTGTGCTACAACCTGGGAGTGGACCGCTACCATTTTCATTAGGTACCCACCCCAGGGGTAGAGGGGGTATCTGCTAACATTATTTCAGACATGTGACACTGCAGAAGTGGCTCTTCCTGTTCCCGATATCTTGATCTAGTGGATTTTGGAAATTAGCAGTTTATTAAATGGTGCATTGACGGTTAGAAAAGAGCTCACTTGGTGAGACTGGGTGGTCAAGAAACGTGGACTGGCTAAAACAGTTGAGAGCCTCCCCACCTTTTCAAGAATGCAGAATGAGAATCCAGGGAGGTTGGGATCTACCCTTAGGGATGGCATCCCAGGGGCAATCCCTAGGAAGTCCGGTTTCCAGCCGCTGCTTGAGAGGAATTCCATTTGCCCGATGCCAGCGGTTAGGACAACAGCTACAGCCTCTGTGATAGCATCATACCTGCCTCTAGTAAAACCCTTCATACAAGACGGTGGTCGGGGCATCCAAAAGGACAGGGGACAGGGGCACGTCATTCGTATTTTTAAGGTTAATGAATGTTTGTTTAATAAATGTCTCTCACCCAAATCCACCTAGGTAAATTCACAAAAAAGGAGGGTTCAGTAGTCTCCAGGTCTCTTCCAGCTATAAAAATTTACATTTAACAGTATCTAAGAAATGGCTACTTGTAGTCTTTGCATGGCAGACACTAACTTTTGGACAAGAGGGTAGGAAAAGGGAGGGTGATCAGAGAATTTGGGCCTACCTTTACAAAGTCAGAGAAATAGACTAATGAATGATTTATTGGGCATCTTCTGTGCCTGGGTACTATACCCAGAGCACAGTCCCAGAATACTATTTCCAGCTATTTGGTCACCAAAGTTGTAAATTCTTTGTACTCTCTCTACAGCAAAAATCAACTTGTACTATAATGTTGTGACCAAACAGCTGGCTGATATTCCTAATAACCAATCATTACCTGATGCAGAAGAGGAAGACAGTACACATCTAATGGTGACTTTTTAAAACCTTCCCCTAACACTTTATTAGGAAAATTTTCAAACACAGAAACGTTGAAAGAATCTTACAGTGAACATGTATATGCCCCCACTTCGATCCCACCATTAACATTTTACCATCCTTCGCCATCACGGAGCTGCACAGCTATATGTCTTCCTATCCATTCATCAATCCATCTGTTGTGGGTTGAACCATGTACCCTAAAAACATATACTGATGTCCTAACTCTCAATACCTGCCAATGTGACCTCATTTGGGAATAGGCTGTTTGCAGAAGTTAAAATGAGGTCATCCAGATGAGGGTGAGGAGGACACACGGACACACAGACACACAGATGGCCAGGTGAAGATGCAGGTAGATATTGAAGTGCTGCCAAGGAACACCTGGGGCGTCCAGAAGATGGAAGAGGCAAAGAAGGATTCTCCCTTATAGCCTTCTTGGGGAGCATGGCCCCATCAACACCTTGATTTCTGGACTTTCAGACTCCAGAATGTGAGAGAATCAACCTCTGTTGTTTTAAGCCACCCAGTTATGGTACTTTGTGATGCAAGCTCTAGTAGACCAACACATCATCTTACATTTTTATTATGGGCTTTAAAATAGTAACTTATAGTCATCAGCACATTATTCCCTGGGTACTTCAGTGTGAATATTAACCAGTGTTCAATAATGATAACAGATTTTTTTTTCTTTTGAGGTAATGTAAATACAATGAAATGCACAGACCACTGGATGAGTTCTGAGAAATGCACACATACGTGTAACCCAAATCCCTTCCATGACATGCAATATTCTGGGGTGATGGTGACATTCCATCAGGTCCCTTCTCAGTCATCCCCCATCCTCACCCCTCATAGCAATCACTATTTTGACTTATTTCCATTAGTTCTTCCTGTTCCAGGACTTCATCTATTAGGAATCATAGAGTAAATACTCCTCTGGGTAAGGTTTCTTTCACAGCACAATGTTTTTGCAATTCATCCTTGATGTTGCATGCATCAGTTGTCTGTTTCTTTTTATTGCTCAGAGATATACCATTGTATTAAGGTACCACAATTTATTTATCCATTCTCTTTACCAATGAACTCCTGACTATTTCCAGTTTTTGGCAATACCTACAATTGGAATTGAAGGATCAGAGGGCAGGTGTCTGTTTAGTTTTATAAGAAAGTGCCAGGCCTATTTTCCAAGTTGTTGAACCATTTTATACACCCACTAACAATGTATGAGAGCTGTAATTGCATTGCATCCTTGTCGACCTTTGTTTTTTTTTTTTTTTAATTTTAGCCTTCCTGGTGGGTTTGTAGTAACATTTCATTGGGGAATACTCTGCTTCCCTGTGGAATATCTGAATGAGAATTCCATTCTGATTTATCTATGGTGGTTTTGAATATATCTCTTTATATAGCTTTTTATATTATGCTCCACAAGTTATCAAAGTCTCCAGGTGCCCACATTTTACGATTCAAGTGAAGTCAAGAAACCTTCCTTCTGTGCCCCTTTACCCTTCCCCATTCACAATATGATCACTTTATTTCTTCTGCATACACTGAGAGTCACATTAGATATTTTCCAAGTGCCTTTACATTATGGACTCCTACTGTGAAACATAGTTCCCACCAAGCAGACACACCTGCCTGAGATGAGAAGGGCAAAAACGAACACCAGGAGGCACAGAACTCACGGCTGCTGCTTCTGTTGTTTTCTGGCAAGCATGAGCGAGGAACTGTTTGTTTCATTATGAGGCAGCTGTGTTGAGATCCCTGAATCTGATCCCTACCTTCAAGAGGATCAAGAAATTGGGCACCTGCCCTGCCTTTGCAGATCGCAGCAAATGGGCATGTCCTCAGAGGATGCTGTCACAATGGCTCTTCCCTCCCCCTTCCTACTTTATTGTGGCAAAATATATATAATAAAAAATTAGCTACTTTAATCATTTTTAAATATACAAATTCAGTGGCATTAATTACATTCACACTATTATTTAACCACCATCACTATCTATTTCCAAAATTTTTTCATCACCCTAAACAGAAATATGCCCATTAAGCTGTCATACCATATTCCCCCTTTCCCCGACCCTTGGTAACCTCTTATCTACTTTCTGTCTCTATGAATTTCCCTATTCTAGATAATTCATTTAAGTAAAATCATACGATATTCATCCTTTTGTGGCTGGCTTCTTTCACTTAGCATATGTCTTCAAGGTTCATCCATGCTTGTAGCAAGCATCGGAACTTCATTCCTTTTTACAGCTGAATAATATCCCATTGTATGCATATACCACATTTTGTTTATCCATTCATCCACTGGTGGACATTTTGGTAGTTTCCACCTTGTGGCGATCGTGAATAAAATCAGAAGCCTCCTGACAATGGGAAAGTTAGCAGTTCCCTGGGTGGTCTGGTTCCGGGTGGTTCTGAGAAGGCTCAGCTGAGAGCTTGTGCCTCTAGCCTCAACCAGAATTCAGCAAGGAACCTAATGATGCAATAAATCTTTTTTCGTATAAGCGTATGCATTCTCTTGTCTGTAACTGCGCTCTAATGGATACCGCTAATTACTGGCAGAGCTGGGACCACCCCAGTTCTCTGTTCTTTCTTCTGCAGGGTGCTGCTGGAGTCTCTCAAAAATGCTCTTCAAAGAGGAGTGAGCTGAAAGTCCCAAGTTCTGTTCTGAGACCATGCACTGGGAATGAAATGCTTGCACTCCTTTGTCGTCTTCTTTTCACACTTCCCCACATGTGAGATCATCTTTACCCGGACTGGTTAACCGTCGGTCATGAAGCAAACCTGTGGGCACCTCCTAGGCAGTGCAATGGTGACAGCAATGAGCATGTTTTCCTGCTGCACCTTGCCACTGGAGCTGAATTAATAAAAATGTTTGGTTCTTGAAAGATCAAACTCGCTCCAGTAAACAGAGAAGGGTGAAATCTGCAGCAGCTTCTCATACTTTCCTATGTGTACACAAATCCTGGACTTAGAATCCAAAGATCTGGATATTTCATATAAGTGGCATCATACAGCTACATCCCAGCTTGGGCCGTTTATTGGCCCTTTTGTGAGCTTCCACAGTTCCCACCCAACTGCCTTTCTCGCTGTTCCTGAAACAAACCAAGCACATTCCCGCCACAAGACTTTTGCACTTGCAATTTCCTTAGGTTGGAATCTTCATTCCTTTCATATCTGCATGCTCTCTGCCCTGACTTCATTCTGGCCTCTGCTCTAAAAAGGCTTCTCTAACACCCTGTACACCTAATTTATTTTTTTCCAATAGCACTTAGACATGACTCAATTTTATATACCTATTTCTTCATTGACTATCCCTCCACCAGAATTTAAGCTCCTTGAGGGCAGGGAATTCTCTGCCCACTCCATTATTCCCAGTGCTTAGAATGGTGACCAGCACCTAGCAGGAGCTCTAGACACATCTGAGGAATGAATGAATGAATAGCGAATAAATGCCTGCATGTCTGACAGGGTCTCGGGGTCTCATCTATAAAATCAAATGCACAATACCTACTTTGGACAAATGCTGTAAATATTAACGGAGACCCGTTCTGTGAAAACACATGACAGTGAACCTAGTACATGGTAGGCATTCAAAAAGGTTCATCAGTTCTAAGACAAATCACTTTTCACATTCTAAAATCTCTGAACCCAAGAAGTAGGGAAGTAGTCATCATATTCACCAAACTGCAGAACGCATGTCAGTGGCTTTGAAGATCCTGGGGACAAGGAAGGAGGGACCCTTTTAAAATGTCACTTAACCAGATGGTTGTGGGAAGGGGCAGAGCGTGCTGGAGACTCACACAGGTTAGCCACAGAGCTGAGGATGAAAGAGGAGCTGGGAACAGGCTAGCTCCACAGAGCTGCAAAACAGGTGAAGGAGCCTTCTTTCTGGGATTCTTATAGGAAATGCTGCAGGCCCGGGATGGCACCAGAGATGACAAAAAGTAGAAAAACAGACGTGGATGACACTGAGTCCACAAGTGATCCAAAAGAACAAGAATCAGTGTGAAGAGCTTTAGGAATGCCTGAACCAACGTATTTGGCTATAGTTCCCTTTATATGTAGGTACAATAGTAAAATAAGATAAAATGTGTCTACATCTAAAAGGGGTCTTTCAATGAGTATAAAAGAAAGACTCAAAGAGATAAGTAAGCATCATGCCATGGATTAATTAAAAGTCTTTTTAAATTTCTTAGCTTTACATAAAATAATGGTGCATCTCTCAGTCAGCAGCATCAAAGATTAGGCAAAACAGGGAATTTGAAGAAAAAATGGAAACTAGATTCCCAAACACCTCTGACCCCAAATATTTCTCTATTGGTTCATCCATCGGCTTAATTTTCCCATATTTATTAATTCCTGTGTCTATTTTCCAACCTGACTTACAATGAATTTTTCCTAGAGGGAAAGCAGCAAACGTATGTGCTTCTCTAGGAATGTGATTCTCAAACGCATGCAGCATCAGCCCCACCTGGGAACTTGTTAGAAGTGCACATTCTCAGAAATTGGAGCAGGGTGGGTGATTCTCATGCACACTAGAATTTGACGACCACTGCTCTAGGAAAAACACCTAGCACCAGATGCCATCAGCTTGATCTGTCCAACTCACTGAAGTTTAACGAAAATGTCCTGGGAAAAAATCATGCCCTGTGCTAGAGACCAACTACTGCTTCTCAATTTAAAGAACATGATACAAGCAAATGACTAAATAAAACACAAAACAGAATGAGATGAGGGCTGACCTAAGTGCCAATATCATGCTCCATTCAGGGGATGGAAGACTGATTCTGATTGAAGTCCCAGTGGGCTTCCTGGAGGACGTGGCAGTGGAGCTAGACATTGTCGGACGACAAGGATTTAGGCAGTTGCTCTAAGACAGAGAAGAGAGACACTTGGCACTGAGGACCAAGGTGTGAAGCTTGGAAAAGGCACAAGTGGTCTCAGAGCCCCTTGACTACAAGGAGCAGTCTCCCAGGTATCCCTAAAGACCTGATTAATACAACAGGCCTCCTCGTTTTATGTTCTCATAGGTTCCACTTGTGGCACGGACTGCCAGTTACCACCCGACACCTATCTTGTACACAGGAGCGGAACCCCGAGTACACTGAGGGCAGCAATGCACACAGACAAATGACCACATCTCCTGGCCTCTTCGCCAGTTAGGTGTGGCTATGTGGGACTTCAGGAAGACCATTTAAAGGCAGTGTGCCTACCTGGCATGTCTGTCCTTTTTGGCCTTCTGTCCTGATTCTTCTTGGCCAATGGCCTACAACAGTGCCCTAGTGGCCACACTGGACCTTGCAGTGCCTCAGCCTAGAGCTGAGGGTAGCGGAGAAGAAAGAAAAGGACCCTGGGGTCCTAATGACACCCTTAAACCACCATACCACCCTACACCGCCAACCTCATACTTCTTGTGGGTGAGAGAGAAATAAACTTCTCTCCTACTTAGCCGCTGTTATTGGAGGCTCTTTATTGTACGTCATTGAACATGTTACTAATATACCACCCTATCTCCAACAGCCACCTTTCAATCTGCAGAACTCCAGTTTTCTCCTCCACTTTGCTGAACATGTTTGCCCCCAATTCCCAATCTTCCTCTCCATCTACTGCCATTCTTCTTGATGACACTGTCATGGACCCTCGCATCCGTTTAGCTTGGCAGCAATCGAAGGGCATCATGTCCAAGGATCTCCACCGTCACTCCCCTTGGAATATTCCTCTCTCCACCCCCACTGCACAAAGCCTGATCCAGGGACCAGCGACAGCAGCATCACGTGGAGTCTGTCAGGAAAGGAGATTCTTTGCCCTCCCCCACACCCAACCCAGAACTAATTAATCCAAATCTCTGGTTTTAACAAGTCCCCAAGGAATTTGTATGTCCATTAATGTTTGAGAAACACTGCTGTAGATATCATCCTCCTCACCTACAACAGCTCCCCTCCAGATCATGGATTTGGAAATCCATTCTCTGGCTCTTCCCTGCCCTCTCCCCATCCTCATCCTTCCAAGTCTCTCCTTGTCAACCTTTCCTATGGCCTTAAAAGCAACCTAGACCACCCTGAATTGCACCCAACCTTCTCTGAACAAAAAGCTACTTTCATACTTCCCTGCTTTGGTTCTTACTATTCCTCTGCCTGAATGCCCTTCAAAACCTCTGATGACCCATGGCTCTCCTACTCACCCATCATGCACAGGCAGTTCAGACGCAACCTCCAGACCACGGGTTTCGGGGGAGTGGGACCACGCCTTCTACGTCAGCAAGGCAGGACAGCAGTGGGCCCCGGAGCCCCACGCCACTTATGAGAGTGACCTGGAACAAGTTATATAACCTCTCTCTGTGTTTCTTCATCTGTGAACCAGAGACAATAATGGTGCCAACATTTCATAGGGTTGCCGTAAAAAAGTCAAGGTGATGATAAAAGTAAAGTGATAACTGCTTAACAAATGCTAGCTATCAGCTCTCTGCACCATGGCCTAGCACGGTGGCACTCAATCCACGTGTACTGGACCCAATTGCACTTTCCAGGTTGATTTCTCTGTGCCTTTATTTTCCATGGGCTCATGAGTCCACCACACCCATTCTCCACAGCCCAGAAATAAAGCCTAAATCCAGCCCCAACAGGGACGTTATTTAGATGAAAGGATATTTTCCAAAGCCATCCCAGCCATCAGAGCCTTGAAGAAACAGAAAAGAAATGCAATATAAATGTTAATAGAAAATTGTTTATTCGCTTTGACTTAGGCTAATCTACTGCAGTCCAACAAAGAGGGAATCAGACAGCAGAAGGGAGAGAAAAATATGGGATCTTGGCAAGCTGAAGCCCAAAGGACTTCAGTTCCCATAAGGAAATGAAATTCCTGGTCAACAACAGCAACAGGTAGGTGAGGGCAAAGGGCTTATCCTTGGGATGTCTGCATGGTGGGAGATTTGTTTCTTACCCTGGTCCCTGTTGTCCTAGGCATCCATGGGTCTTAATGGCAGGGATAAGGCGATTAAAAGGTGGGTCCTGTCCCCAAGGACTACTGGGACAGGAAGACAAATAAACCTACAATCACAATATGGTGTGAGACAGATGCTACTCTATAGGTATAGGCACAAAGTGTAACGTAAGCAGGAAAGAGAGCACATTATTAGATCAAGGGGGCAGGAGAGAGCGGAAGTTCAAGGAAGTCTGCTTATAAAGGAAAAGACACTGAGGTTAGGTTCTGAAGGGTGAATAGGAGTTTGCCTGGCAAAGAAGGCATAAAAGGTGCCCCAGGCAGAGAAAACAGCAGGTACAAACGCTGGGGAACTACACATGGCTGGCTTAATAATCGCCCTCCAAATAAATCCAAGTGCTAATCCCTGGGCCCTGGGAATGTCACCTTATATGACGAAAGGGTCATTGCAGATGTGAAAAGGATCTTGAAAGGGGGAGATAACCTCGATTATCCAGATGGACCCAATGTAATCATAATGGTTCGTACAAGAGGGACAAAGCAGGAGTCAATCAGAGGAAAACAATGTGATGATGGAAGCAAAGAGCAGAGTGATGTGCTCTGAATACAGAGGAAGGAGCCACCAGCCAAGTAATGCAGGCACCTGCTAGAAGTGGAAAATGACAAAGAAACAAATTTTCCCTTTAGATCATACAGAAGAAACTGGTGTTGCCAACACCCTGACATTAACCCAGTTGTGCCGGTTTGGATATATTATGTCCCCCAAAATGCCATGTTCTTTGATGCAACCTTGTGGGGTCAGGCGTATTAGTGTCGATTAGGTTGGAACCTATTGGTTCAGTGTTTCCATGGAGATGTGACTCAATCAACTGTGGGCAAGAACTTTAATTGGATTATTTCAATGGAGGTGCTGCCCTACCTATTCAGGGTGGGTCTTAATTGGATTGCTGGAGTACTATAAAAAGAGCCACACAGGCCCAGACACAGAGCAGCTGCAGCTAAGAGAGGACAAAATGCCCCAAGAGCAACACTTTGGAGAACACCATTTTGAAACGCAACCTGGGAGCAAGCAGATGCCAGCCATGTGCCTTCCCAGCTAACAGAGGTTTTCTGGAGGCCAACAGCCTTTCTCCAGTGAAGGTACCTATTGCTGATGCATTACCTTGGACACTTCATGGCCTTAAGACTGTAACTTTGTAACCAAATAAACCCCCTTTATAAAAGTCAACCCATTTCTGATATTTTGCATTCCGGCAGCATTAGAAAACCAGAACACCAGTGAAAATGATTTTAGACTTCCGACACCCAGAATGGTAAGAGAATAAATCTGTGTTGTTCTAAGCCTTTAAATTTGTGGTAATTTGTTGTAGCAGCAAAAGAAAACTAATACCTTCCCGTTGTTCAAGGTACATCTTCTGGAAGGTTAAAGAAAAACCTCAGAAAGATGAAACTAACATATTAGGGAGTCAGGCACAGGGCAAACCATGAGAGGATTTGTACACCAGGCCAAGTTTCTGTTTTCATGAAGTCAACGAGGAGCCGCTGCTGAAGGACATTAAGCAGACGGATGATAAAAACACTGAATTGCCAGGTTTCTAAATCTTAAGCCTTAGGAAAGATCATATGTCCAATTCTCTCTTTTATTGATTCACATTTCTTTTTCCCTGGACTATAATGACTTTATGAAAAGAAGGAATAACTTACGGGAAGATGTAACTCTATTTCCATCCCTCCAAATTCCATTCTAACATTTTCAAAGATGCATGCCCACATTCATAGAGCTGTAATGGGGTATGACTACGAGCAGGCAGATGGCAGGACTGTCCTGGGGTCTCCCCCAAATATGACCAGACGATTGCCATATGCCTGAAAAGGCCATGTTCACACATGCCCCTGCAAGCAGGAGAAGGCAGCCAATGCTTATCGAGTGCGCGTTCAGGGCCGGGAGTCTGAGCATTCCCTCACTGGGACCCCGGATGAAGACTCTCCCAGGAAGCATGGTGGGTATCCCTCTGGGCAGCCGTCTCCACTGCCAGGAGGCCCAAGGCCCCTGCGACTGAGCCTGGTTCCCCTCTCACTGCGGCCACAGGGCACCGTGCTCCTCGGCACAGCCAAGGCAGCAAGACAATCCATTTGCTCCTGTTCCCTGCAACTTCTGCTTGGTCTCTGTCTACACACAGAAATGCCTTTAACTGTAAAACCTCAGCCAGCCTCCAGGCTCCTTCCACTTCCTTTTCACTATCTGCATCACACACAAAACCCTTCTCGGACCCCACCACTTCAGGGCCTTTGCTGGCTCACCCTGTCTGCAGAATGTCGCTTGCTGCTGAAGGATGCGCTTAGGTGCCATCTAAGCAGCCCCGGATTTAAACAAGCTGGGCCTGCTCTGGCACTGCCACTGGCCCCTCAGGCCATGGTCCAGGCACCGCAGAGCTTCAAAGGCAGTGCCTCAGCTGAGGAGGGAGCTGAGGAACTGACTTCAAGTCCTCACTTTGAAAATTCACTGCTGTGAAACCTTAGTCAAGGCATTCACCCTCTCTGGGCCTTGTCAAAGCAGTGGGCTGTTGCACTCATAATTGCTCAACCCCCCTCCCCCACCAAATCAAACAATCCACAAACCAAAAGTCCTGTACACCTTTCCACACACCTGCCGTACCCACAGCTACCGAGGGCTCCGTGGTGTCAAAATACCAAAACGCCCTGGGTGTGTAAGGAAATTTTCAATTCCAAGCTATTTTAAACAATGCTGCCACTTTTACAGGGTCTACCCTATACTGTTCCACCTTTTCTTTGGGGTTGCATATTTGGAGAAAACACATTCCTAAAATATAATCACTGACTTTAAAGGGCACACACGATTTATAGTGCTCGTGACCACCTGGCAGCTTACTCTCCATAAGAGCGATTTGGGCGCCACCCGGGATTCCGATCCAACACGCAACTGAGACTGCATTCCAGCACTGAGCCGGGAGCTGTCCTCCATTTTTCACTTTTCAATATCACAACAACTTTCAGCCCCATTTGATGGATGGGGAATGTGAAGTCACATACAATAAAGCAACTTGCCCAAGGCAGTACATTTCTTTTGAAGCAGGTCTGGAAGAAGACACTAAGTCCCCAAGTCTTCCAGTTCTGTTTTATCTGCTGAGTTATTCAGATCTTTGAGTCTTTCTGCATTGGCACAACAGCTTTCATTTATTAGATAGCCATGGTTTAAATTCTAGGCTGAGTACATGATTAGACACATTATCACCATCCAAGTCATTGAGGCAATAATATGTTGAGGACAACAGCATCCACCTACCATTGAGTGCTTAGTATGTGCGAGGCATTCGTATGTTTTACAAACTCTAAAAATCCATAGGCATCATTATGTCTAGTTTATAGATGAAAGCACTGAAGCTCAGGACAGCAACATGCCCGAGTTACACATATTATAAACGGAAAATTGATCCATCAATAAATGGATTTGAAAACAGGGCCATCCCTGAAACCTAAGCACTTAACCCCAATGTCAGAGTGTCCCTAATAGTTAACACCATGAAGTGGGTGGCAAGAAAGGAGGTTTCGAAAGATGGTGAGAAAAATCAGCATTCCATTTCAGTTTGTCTTCCCTGTGATGTGCTGGCTGTGTCGTTTGATTAGGGCTGCGTTCATTTCAGCCCCATCAGACTGGCTGCATACAAATGCACATCTTTCTCATCGGCAGGCTGCTTCCCAGTATAGCAAGCGTGGGTCACAGGATCAGCCCACATCCCAGCACAGGCTCCCAGCACAACACCTCCCATAGCGAAAAGGGGCCCACTCGCCACAGCCCAGGAGAGAAGGGAACTCGCTCTTAGGGGCACTATCTGCAGCGCAGAGGCACGAGCAGAACCGTGAAAGCTCCTAGAAAGCAGCAGAAGTAGCCTGGTAGACGAGAGAGAGCACTAAGCTGGAAAAGGAAGTCATGGGTTCAACTCCCAGCTCTGTCAGTAACTCAATGTGTGACATGTGGCAAGTCAGTCTTGGCCTCATTAAGATTAATAAAATGATTAAACAAGTAACTTGATGCAATTTCGGATTCTCACGGGGGATAGGGTGAGGTGAGAGTCTAGTAAAGACTGACTGAATAGCTTTAAAGAAAGGAAATGATTCAGCAAAACAGAACGGACCCAGGCCCCAGATCATCCCAGACCATCTGCCCAATCCTACCATCCTTGAAGTCCTGTTCCTTAAGATGCAGGCAAACATCCCGTGGACTGGATTCTCCCTGCCCTGACGCAGCAACCATCAGAAATTCTTCCGAATGCCATACCAGCTCATGTTCTAGAACTGCTGCAGAATGAAAGCAGCCTTAAAGAGAAATCATTACCCCCATTGTCAGTAAGAGTGCACCAGCTCCCGCGGATCCACAATTAGCACACGAGACCAATTCCAGCTGAATAACTTATGACTAACAAAGAACTGAGAGGAGAGAGGGAAAAAGAGCCATTCCGGCTTCCCCTCCCCACTGCCCTGACACTAGCTGGATCCACCCTACTCCTGGGCATCCTTTTGCCAATTTTTAAAGGAAGGCCATCCGGGGACCACACCTGTCCTCTGGCACAAGAAGCCTGATCATTTTACTCTCTGTCCATCGGATAAATACAGGGAATGCCCTGGTGGGTAGGAAAGCATTCACACTGCAGATGACAAAATTCATAATATCAAGTTTGGCTTGCCAGGGATGCTTTTTCTGTTACAACTTAGGAAGTCTCCAAGTGTTAACAGCTGGAGATGCTTATAGGGTTCCTCTTGCTGGGGTTTATGGCTACATTTGCAGAGTAACAACCAAGATTTTCCAACCACACAGGACTCCAGGCATATATGCATCATGCCTCCTTTTTTCTCCAACAGCTCTGGTTTTCCAGCCAACCTTCCTCCCTGCTCCCAGGTCTCTGGAATCAAAGGAACTTTTTTAAAATCAAGCTGCTTTGGGAGAAAAAGAAATACCAATTTGTAAACTCCCCACTTGGCCCTGTCTACCTGTAAAGATACAGAAAAATCAGAGGGAAGTAAAAGAAGAGGATTTTGTTTCTCTTTTTAGTTTACAGATGGAGCTGCCTCCTACTTGCCACCCATACCCAGAGGCTCATGATGTCACTACTGTGATTTCTGGAGTACTGTGGGAAACCTGAGGGCCAACACCCCATAAAAACCAACCACAGTGAACACCTCGGAGAAAGACAGAAAGAAAGAAGCCAAAGTGTACTTAGCACCAGAAATGCCCACAGAATCACTGAGACCAATTAAATGGGCATTTGTATACACACACACCAGCTGGACTGAGCCAGGGTTCTAGAAGAGAAGGGAAACTTGACCAACCTGGTAAGGTCCAAGGTGCTGAGAAGGATGCAGACCCAAACACCAAGGAGCAGGACCCTTAGGAAAAAATCCTTTGGCCATTTCATAGGCTGAAGAACTCAGGACTAATCAAGCATGTGTACTGAAGGAGAAAAAAAGAGCTCTGAACCAAGGCTGGTGTCATCAGTGACCGGACTCTGTAGATTAAATAGAGGCTACTGATGAACAGCTGAGCAGCCGTTTTAAAAAACAACAACAAGCTCCAGCTGGATATCCCAGATGACCACAGGATGCCATGCCACAACCAACAGTACTCCCAGAACACCTAGGCCGCTGTGCTGGTTTGTATGTCTTATGTCCCCCAGAAAAAGCCATATTCTTTGATGCAATCTTGTGGAAGCAGACATATTAGTGTTGATTAGATTGGAATCCTTTGATTCAGTGTTTCCATGGAGATGTGACTCAATCAACTGTGAGTGAAACTTCTGATTGGATATTTCCCATGGAGGTGTTGCCCCACACATTCAGGGCAGGCCTGAATTAAATCACTGGAGCCATATAAATGAGCTGACAAACAGAAGGAGCTCAGAGCAGCTAAGAGTGACATTTTGAAGAGCAACTGAGAGTGACATTTTGAAGAGGAGCTGCAGTTGAAAGAGGACAAAATGCCCCAACAGCAACATTTTGGAGAACGCCATTTTGAAACGCAAGCTGGGAGCAACAGGATGCCAGCCACGTGCCTTCAGAGCTAACAGAGATTTTCCAATTGCCATTGGCCATTCTTCTGTGAAGGGTACCCCATGGTTGATGCCTTAGCTTGTACACTTTTATGGCCTTAAGACTGTAACCAAATAAACCCCCTTTATAAAAGCCAATCCACTTCTGGTATTTTGCATTCTGGCAGCATTAGCAAACCAGAATAGTCCCTATCTGAGACTCTGCAAAAGTTTACTCACTATGTTTGCCTCTCAGAACCTTAAATTCACCAGAGTGTTTCCATGCCAGACAAGTCCTAAAACCCAGCCTCTTTAAGAACAATCAGGTGCCGCCCCTTTCCCCACAATGTAGACACCACCTTTCAATATGAACAAGTTAGGGTGGTCACTGCCTAGACAGCCCTGAAGATCAGGAAAGTGATTAAACAAGAGGAAGGGGTAGCAAAAGACAAGACAGGACTTAAGAAATGATTACAAATACTGACTCTTTATATAAATATATATTTTTTAGATGCTAGGGTATTAGAATAGCTAGAAGGAAATAACTGAAATGGTGGAACTGTAACCCATAACATTCTTTGAAATTAGCTCTGTAGTTACTTGTTAAATTGTACTTTGAAAGTTATCATCTCTCTGTATATATCTTATATTTCATAATAAGGAAAGAACTCAAACTGTGGAACTGTAATCCATAACATTCTTTGAAATTTGCTCTATAGCTACTTGTTAAATTGTACGGTGAAAGTTATCACTTTTCTGTACATTATATTTTATAATAAGGAAATAACTGAAATTATGGAACTGTAACCCATAATATTCTTAGAAATTTGCTCTTTACTTGTTAAATTATACTTTGAAAGTTACCACTGTTATGGATATATGTCAGATTTCTCAATAAAAACAAAACAAAACAACAATAACTAATGTACATGACTGTGCGCCAGGCACTGGATCTGTCTCCAGGGTAAAAGCCTCAAGGGAGGTGGTGATTCAGGTGTGTGAAAGCGTCTAGAGACCCTGCTGGAGAGCCCTGTCCCTGGTCCTGGTTTACCTGGACCAACCAATATTCACGCACCTCCTGTGTGCCAGGGATTATAGCATAGATATTACATGCGTCCGTGTGTCCTTTCATCTCTTCAGGTGACCATCATCACCAGCTTTATACCACCGAGGAAAATAGGACACAGAGAAAGTAAATGACTTCTCAAGTCATACCCCTAGTATGCAGCAGAACCAGGATTCTAACCTGTGCCGGTTTGGATATATTATGCCCCCCACAAAAAGCCATGTTCTTTTAATCCAGTCTTGGGGCAGATTTATTAATATTTTTGATTAGAGTGTGACCTCTTGACTGAATGTTTCCATGGAGATTTGACCCAGCCCATTCAGGGTAGGTCTTGATTAGCTTACTAGAGTATTTAAGAGAGAAGCTAAGTGTTGACACAAACCCAGATACTTGCTGATGCTTAGAGAGGCTTGGAGATGTGGACAGAAGGACATTTGGAGATGCTAAGCTAAGAGACGAAGCCCAGAGTTTGCCCCAGAGAAGCTGAAAGAGGACTCCCAGACACTTGGAGAGAAAGCCACTGGAATCAGAAGCTGAAAGTAACGCAACCCGAGAGCAAAGGATCAGCAGATGCCAGCCACGTGCCTTCCCGGCTGACAGAGGTGTTCCAGACACCACTGGCCATTCTTCAGTGAAGGTATCTTCTTGTTGATGCCTTAATTTGAACACTTTTATGGCCTTCAGACTATAAATCTGTAACCAAATAAACCCCCTTTATAAAAGCCAATCCATTTCTGGTATTTGCATAATAGCAGCATTAGCAAACTGAGCATAACCCAAACCTGAAGACACAATCCCACTACTCCATGAAGCTGCTCAGTCCTGTGCAGGAGCTACTGTTAGGACCTGTTGAACAGAGAAAGGAGTCAGGGCTCAGGAAGGTCAAATAATTTGACCTAAAAAGAGTGACACTGGAACTCGTACCCAGAGTCTATCAAACTTAACCCAACCAACGATCTGCAAGGAGCACATGAAACTGATGTTGCATCAGAACTGCTTTGTGTTGAAATGGTAACTGCCTACAATCTTAAATCACTCTCCTTTCTCCAGAGTTGTCCAGACACCTGGTTGTGCACAGCTACCTATTCTCTTTCACAGTTCACCAATTTTAGGAGGTGGTCAGGTATTCAGTATCTTCATTAAAGGGATCAGCCACCATATTAACATGCCTGCTCTCCAAATCAAACTTCATGCTTCCAAGGACATTTGGTATGGCATGAAGTAGGTTCCTTGCAAATGTGTGCTGAGTGTATGAATGAATGAACAAATGGATGGACAGATGAATGGATACATGGAGGGAGTAGTCAAGGCAACCGCAATTGGCCCTTCCCAGTTTTAAGTTCCGTGATTCTGCTCTGGGGGTGATGAGTGGGATGCTGTTAATGGTCAAGGACTGCATCGGACCTGAACTGGTACCTTTTTTCTCTACAGTAGACCTGCCTCCTCCCCATCCAGCATGTGAGAGCAGCACCGCCAACTGACACAATGTGGTGATCAGAGGTCAGCTTTAAGATGGACGGGCTCTGCCCAGGTGAAAAATGACAAACAGCCCCTACAAACCATTAAACTTTTCCCCTTATAATTAATCCAAGCACTACTCTGATGGACTTTCCTTTCTCACCAGGCACTTGTTAGGTTGGAAAAAAGGAGAAAAACTTCACCATTGGTATCTAACTCCACTGCCTCCATTGTCTGTGTTTTTCCTACTTGGAAAATGCCACTGCTAGTCATTCAACAAATGTCTGTTTGAGAAGCTATACAAGCAAAGAACTACCTGGGCAGTTTCCAGGGAAACAGAGGACAATAAATAGCTCATGATAGTAAGGAGTTTACAAAATTTAAGGAGACACAAAATATTCAAGAATGCAGAATGATGTTATGTAAGTTTTGTTTTAATAAGTGTTAAGCCTTTGAGGAATACCTATGCAATAGTCTAGGGCTGGAGTTTTAAAGAAGAAAAGGTTCTTAGAAAAGAATGTTCCTGAGCAGTGGATTAATGATGCAAATGGTTCTAGAAGAATGATATTCCAACCATACTTCTCTGCTCGGAGCAGAATAAATAGAGGAAGGATCACTTGAAGGCAACCCTAAGGATCCAAGTGTGGTGAAGAAGTCCTATATACTAGAGAAGAAGGCTGCAAAGTTCTGTGCTAAAACCCAGAACACGTTTCAACCAGAGATCATTATACTGTGGCATTAAAGTGAAAGATAAATGTTCTATGATGTTTTTCTCAAAAGACCAATTGAACTTTTTAGAAATTTCCAAAGCAACAAATCAGAGGTGGAAAAGACCTTGAAGAGCAGACGACTCAAAACTCTCTTATTCTAGAAACCATCCACTCATCAGAGCCCCTACTGCCTTCCAGGTAACGTAAGAGAGGGAAAGACATCAGGGTAGTGGGGCAGGAAACACCTGGCTGCAGCGTAATCCCTGAGGCAGAGCAATTTCACCAGGTGAACAGGGCAAACAAGGCATTTCAGGGGGAGGGAAGAGACTGTGCTAAGGCAGGTGTTGTGCAGCAGCAGGGGGTGGCCATGGGATTCCCAAATTTTTTAACCCACTGGAGCCAAGGTTCAAGTGGGACTGCAGCAGGAGAGAAGATAGGGCAGAACTTGAAACTCTGAGAGCAGATCAAATTTTACCTTCTATGATAAAATACTTTACTCCACCCTGCCTCCATCTGAAATTCCTCATACTTTGGTTTAAATGTATTCTATGATATCGAATGGGATAAAGGTACAAGGAATGCGCTGGACACCAGGAGCGGATCACCTTACTGTAAAGAAATGACACAACATGCCTGCAATCAATTAATTCAAATGATGCTGTTTAGAAAAATATGTGCTGCCTACGGCCAAGCAATATGAACAGCAACACCCCTGAGACCAGACAGAAAGAAAAGAGCACAGAACTGGAGAAAGATACCATAAATGGGGGGTGGGAGTGGGTGGGTGGTGTAAATAGAAGCTGCTTCCAACAGATTTCAGAAAATAAAGGTAGGAACTAACAAAACTTGCTGCATACTTAGTGGCATGCCGTTAGCGAGATGAAGAAATCGAGGTCCAAGTAGGAGAAGTAACTTCTCCCAAATCAACCAACCAGTAGAAGCCAATGTTGAGATTCAATCCCGGCAGCTGGACTCCAGAGGCCTTCAGCCACTACCACCACCTGGTGGGAGGACAAACAAGACAGTGAATGCTTCCTTGATAGGGAAGTGGAAAAACCTAACACTTGGACCAGTAAGGAGGTCGGTCCCAGCTGGGGAAGTGGTCCTTCCCTGAGCATTCAAGCAGTCTTCAGGCAGGTAGGACCAGAGAGATCACAGAGCCAGAGGCCCTCAGGAAAGGAAGAGTATAAGTGACAATCCTCGCAGAGGGCTGGAGCCAGATGCCGGTGAGATACACAGGGTGGCAGTCTGGCCACTGGGCAACTATGTGAGCCACATACTGAATGCCAACATCAACAGAAAATCATCAGGAAACCCCAAATCGATCCAAGAATGGTCAAGAGGCAGAAAGAGACAGGTGGCAAACTGGAGGAAACCAAGAGTGGTTAGAATCACAGCAACGAGAGACAAAGACTTGTGTGTGTGTGTGTGTGTGTGTGTACGTACAAACATGTAGGTGTCATGCAACTCACTAAGGCCAGCAAGAAAAACTAACACACAGTCTCTAAAAAAAGGGAAGGAAAGGCAACCAAGGGGAGACGAGCCGGTAACCTCGGCCCTCGGCATCCCTCAACAGCCCCAACTGACAAAGCTTAAACTATGTTCCTATGACGCAGACCCCACCGCCTTCAGGAATCTGCTTTTTGTTGTAGTTACACTTGCAGAAGATGGATCACAAATATTTGCCGACAGTAACAGTGACAGCTACTCATTTAAACGAACCTAAATTGCCTATCTCCCTGGCTAATTTGTTTTGGGTTTGTCCTCAAAATCTCCCCTTTATAGAACCTTTCCATCTTGAGAGCAAAATTGTATTACTTGAGGGCTGAGATTTGCTAAGAAGCTGTGAGCTTCATTTCATATCTATCTTCTTATAATTAATCAGTTTTATTTAAAAAGGAGGAGGGGGATAGATAGATCTTCAGACCAGGGAAAATGGATAAAGCTTAGAGGACAATTATACATAGTAATCCCAGAAGGTATCAGCTGTTCAGATGATCATTAAAGAAATGGATGGCGTTGGTTTTAAAAAAGTTCCAGCTCACCCTGTCCCCCCTCTCTGAATCTGATAAAGAAAAATGAAAGGGCTGTTCATGCCCTTCTGAAACCACATTAAAATGTATCCCCAAACAGCCACTTGCTAAGAATCTCCCCACCCCTGCCATATTTCCAGTAAACATGCAGGGCACTATGTCCCACTGCTGGGAAGCACATCAATTACAGTGTGGGTTTCACTCATTAAAAACTAAAAACACACAAACCAGCATACACAGCTGGACACAACAAACCAGGATGACATTCTGCTTAATCTGACAGTTCCTTAATCTGACAGTTCCTTAATTACCTAGTTGGTGGTTATGTTTTAGGTTTTTCTTATTTTGGATTTAAGCTTCTTAACCCATAAATGGTCAATCCATATATTTGTTAACTCTTTCGCCTTGATATTGAGCATTTAAAAATGAATCCCATTGTGTCGGTTTGAATGTATTGTGTCCCCCAAAACGCCATTATCTTTGATGTAATCTTGTGTGGGCAGACTTATCAGTGTTTATTTGATTGTAATTCTTTGAGTGTTTCCATGGAGATGTACCCCACCCAACTGTGGGTGATGACTCTGATTGGATAATTTCCATGGAGGTGTTACCCCACCCATTCAGGGTGGATCTAAATTAAATCACTGGAGCCATATAAATGAGCTGACAAACAGAGTGACATTTTAAAGAGGAGCTACAGCCAAAGGGGACACTTTGAAGAATGCACTGCAACTGAGAGAGGAGCTTCAGCTTACAGAAACATTTTGGAGATGGCCTTTGAAAGCAGACTTTTGCTCCAGAGAAGCTAAGAGAGGACAAATGCCCCAAAAGCAACTAAGTAACATTTTTGAGGAGCTGAAGCCTAGAGTGGAACATCCTGGGAGAAAGCCATTTTGAAACCAGAACTTGGAGCAGACACTGGCCACATGCCTTCCCAGCTAACAGAGGTTTTCTGGACACCATTGGCCATCCTCCAGTGAAGGTACCCGATTACTGATGTGTTACCTTGGACACTTTATGGCCTTAAGACTGTAACTGTGTAACCAAATAAACCCTTTTTTATAGAAGCAATCCATTTCTGGTGTTTTGCATTCCAGGAGCATTAGCAAACTAGAACACCCAATCCATTTCTGGTGTTTTGCATTCCAGCAGCATTAGCAAACTAGAAAACTAGAACTAGAATAATGAGGGGTCAGCCAGTCTCTAATTCTCATCCAGACAACTGGGGTTGGCTCTGGCTCCTACCTTGCTACAAAGTTGGCTACTACAGCTGGAAGCCCTCACCATCTGCCACCTCCATCCCAGGATCACATGACTGAGGAAATGAAAAAGATGGTCTTTGCCAAAAAAAATAGGATCTCTTTGTTCAGAGAACAAATTTGCACCTCGAGAGCATTGAGATTAAAAGTGCCACCTCTGGGGTCAGACAAAGCTGATTCAAACCTTGGCTTGCTCTGGTTGTACACCATTCGGCATGTCACTTACCATCACCAAGTCGGTGGCCTCATCTGCAAACTGGGGGAAATAATTATACCTACTTCCTAGGATTCAATGAGCAAAGTCAAAATTGAGGTGAAACACACCCCATGACATTCTGAGGATGATGACAAGTAATAAGTGAGTTACTCATATAACCACTACATTAAGAACTATAGCATAAATTTACCTTAGCAACAAAACAAGTCAAAAAGGGAAAACAAAAGAAATAAATTAAAAATTTGCAATGTTCAGATATAATCATGTGTGACATTGTTATCCAACTTGCTCTCACACAGGCCTGCCTCACCTGGTGGCCTAACTGGCCGCAGGTTCTTCTTTTTACTTCTTTTTATTTTTAATTTTTTACATTTTTTTAAATAAAAAAAAATATCTATTGGAGAAGTTATAAGTTTAGAGAAAAATCATGGAGAGAGTACAGACTTCTCATATAACCACCCTCACACACATTTTCTCCTATTAATAACATTTTGCATTAATGTGATACCTTTCCTACAATTGATGAACCATTATTATTATAGTTATATTATTAACTATAGTCCATAGTTTACTTTGGGGCTCACTCTTTGTGTTGTACAGTTCCATGTTTTGTTTTATTTTTTCTGGTAACATACATACATTGTAAAATTCCCCGTTTTAACAACACTTGGAAGGACACAATTCAGTGATGTTAATTACATGCATAATGTTGTGCTACCATCACCACCATCCATTACCCCAGGGACTTTTTAAAGAACAATCACACACAGAATGCTGACCTATCTCAAACTTCACTCTGGCCTCCACTGCACCCTGAATTCCAACCTAAGAATTCTTTCCAGAATTTAGAGAGATGACAGGTAGCTACCTCACCTGTACTGAACACAGAAGTGGCACAATTTCACCACCAAGAGTGTCTTTTTCTTCTAAGGACACTGAGCCATCCACTGCTCCTTGGAGTACAGCAGACCCTGCCATCATGGTTCTCTGAGTTAATGTTCGGAAGGGATAGGGTGCTGAATCAGATACTGGGGTAACGCCTGGAGGATTAGCCAGTATCCAAAACCGGCTTCTCAGGCTGGCTGTGCTCTCGTCTTCCACACTGCAGACACAGCCATCCTTCTGACCTGCAAAGGAAACATTCTTCCAAAGCTCCCCAGCTCTCTACAGCAGTGGCTCACAAACTGTAGTAAGCATTAGTGTTGCCTGGAGGGCTGGATAAAACTTAAGCTCACTGGACCCCAACACCAGAGTGTCTGCTTTAGGAAGTCTGGGAGGAGCCCCAGAATTTATACTTCCAACAAGTTCCCAGGTCAGAAATTCTCCTTCCCAAATCCCCAATCCAGCAACATGCGGCAAGGACCAGTGGCACCTGACAGGCCAGGCTAAACTGGCGACTCCTTTGGACTGGCTCAAGTTCCTCATGTGATCACAGACAGATGCCACCAAGCAAAGGTCCCTGGCTGACATGCTGTAGATTCTGATAACGGGCTTTCCTTTCATTGTTCTGAAACCAACAGGAGGAACTCTCTCTAAGGACTTATAAATCATTTGCAGGTTGATTTAATTTTGAGCTAATTCCCCATTACTAGCTACTAATTACAATGTCATGTTTACCTCTAGATAAACTGTTGCAACTCTTTGCACAATCTACACTCAAATTTCCTCCTCTACCCATTTGATCAAAACAGGCAGTCCTCACTCCTACATTAATACATCTATTACATTTATATTAGGAGATTTCAATACACCACTTTCGATAATGGATAGAATATCTAACCAGAAAATCAGTAAGCAAATAAAAAACTAGAATGAAGCTCTACACTAACTAGACTTAATAAATATACATTAGCTACTTCACCCAACAGCAATAGAATACACATTCTTCTCCAGTGCACTTGGACCATTCTCTAAGACAGACAATATCTTGGGCATAAAACAAGTAACAGTAAATTCAAAAATACTGAAATTATACAATGTATGTTCTCTAACCATGTGGAATGAAGCTAGAAATCAGTAACAGGGAAAAATGGAAGATGCACAAGTAAGTGGAAATTAAACAATGTACTCTTTAAGCAATTAGGGAAAGTAGGAAGTATCTTAAGATGAATGAAAATAAAAATCACAACATACCAAAACTTATGGGATGCAGCAAACATAGCACTTAGAGGAAAATTTATGGTTTTAAATGCTTACATTAAACGAAAAAGGAAGATTCCAAATCAAAAACCAAACTTCAAAATTGGAAATAGAAAAAGAGCAAACCAAACCAAAGTAAGTAGAACAAAGGAAATAACAAAGATCAAACAAAGATAAATGAAATAGAGAAGAAACAATAGAGAATCAATAAAACCAAAAGTTGGTTCTTTGAAAAGATCAATAAAATTGACAAATCTTTAGCTAAACTGACATAGAAAAAAAGAGAAGACACAAATCATGAAAACCAGAAAAGAAAAGAAAAGGGAGATATTACTACTGACCCCACAGAAATAAAAAGGATAGTAAAGGGATATTAAAAACAACTATACACCAACAAATTAAATAACTGGGATGAGATGGACAAATTCCTAGAAATGCCAAACTACCAACACTGATTAAAGAAGAAATAAAAAATTTCAAAAAACCAATTATTAGTGAAGAGATTGCGTCAGTCATCAAAAACCTCCCAACAAAGAAAAGCCCAGGACCAGATAGCAGCACAGGGGAACTTTACAAAGATTCCAACAAGAATTTACATCAATCCTGCTCAAACACTTTCAAAAAAGTGAAGAGGAACTAACACTCCCTAATTCCTTCCATGGGGCCAACTTCACCCTCATACCAAAGCTATATAAATAAAATTACAGACCAATATCCCTTATGCATATAGATGCTAAAATCTTCAACAAAATACTAGCAAACCAAATCCAACAGCACCTTAAAGAAATATACAACATGATCAGGTGGGATTTATCCTAGATGTGCATGGGTGGTTCAATATAAGAAAATCAGTTAAAGCAGTATACCACCATTAACAGAATGAAGGGAAAAAAAACACATGATTATCTCAATTGAGGCAGCAAAGGCATTGGACAAAATCCTGCACCCCTTCTTAACACTAGGAAAAGAGGGAAACTTCTTCAACATGATAAAGGGCATCTATGAAAAACCCACAGTTAACATCATACTTAATGGTGAAAGACTGAAAACTTTCCCTCTGAGACCAAGAACAAGACAAGGAGGTCCACAGTCACCACCGTTTTCCAACATGTACTGAAAGTTCTACCAGAGCAATCAGGAAAGAACAAGAAATAAAAGGCATCCAAATTGGAAAGGAAGACATAAAAATTTCCCTATTTGTAGATCACATGATCCCATATGCAGAAAATCCTGAAAAATCCACAACAAAGCTTCTAGACCTAAAAATTGAATGCAGCAAAGTGGTGGAAACAAGTTCAAAACCCCCAAGTCATTAGTGTTTCTATACACTACTAATCAACAATCAGAATAAGAACTCTAAATAAATTTGAAAAAATCCATTTACAATAACAGCTGAAAGAATCAAATATCTAGGAATAAAACTAACCAACGATGTAAAGGACTTGTACACAGAAAACTACAAAACACTGCTAAAAGAAATCAAAGAAGATCTAAACAAATGGAAGGACATGCCATGTTCATGGAAGGGAAGACAAAATATTAAGATGTCAATTCTACCCAAAGCAATTTACAGACTCAATGTAATTCCAATCAAAATTCCAACAGCTTTCTTTGCAGAAATGGAAAAGCCAACTATCAAATTTATTTGGAAGGGTAAGGGGCCCTGAATAGCCGAAGCCATCTTGGAAAAGAAGAATAAAGTTGGAGGACTCACACTTCCCTATCTTAAAACTTACTACAAAGCCACAGGAATCAAAACAGCATGGTAAGGACACAAAAACAGATGCACAATCAACATAAGAAAAATAGATAAATGGAACTTCATCAAAATTAAAAACTTCTGTGCATCAAAGGACTTTATCATGAAAGTAAAATGACAATCTACATAATGGGAAAAAACATTTGGAAGCCACATATCCAACAAGGGTTTAAATATTCAGAATATATAAAGAAACCCTACAACTCAATGACAAAAAGACAAACAACCCAATTAAGAAATGGTCAAAAGTCTTAAATAGATAATTCTTCAAAGATTTTTAAATGGCCAAAAAGAACATGGAAAAATGCCCAATATTACTAGCTTTCCTCAGGATGTTAAGTATAGAATTACCATATGACCTGGCAATCTCACTTGTAGGTATATACTCAAAGAAATAAAAGCAGCGATTTGAACTGATACTTGCACACTGATGTTTATAGCAGCATTACTCACAACTGCCAATAGATGGAAGCAACACAGGAGTTCATCAACTGATGAAAGGATAAACAAAATGTGGTAAATACATACAATGGAATACTATTCAGCCATAAAAGGAATGAAGTTCTGATACATGCAAAAACATGGATGAACCTTGAAGACATCAGGCTGAATGAAATAACCAGACATACAAGGGCAAACATTCTATGATCTCACTGATGTGAAATAATTAGAATAAGCAAACTCACAGAGTCAGAATCTAGAATATAGGTTACCAGGAGGTGGGATAAGGGTAGGGAATAGGAAGTTAAGGCTTAAAATGTACAGAGTTCCTATTTGGAATGATGGAAATATTTTGGGTAATGGTTGGTGGTAATGATAGCACAAGAAGGTGAACGTAGTTAGCAGCATTGAATTACATATTTGAATGTGGTTAAAAGGAGAAATTTTAGGTTGTGTATATGTTGCTATAACAAAAATTTTTTAAAAACCAAATCCGTGGGATGGTACAACACAAACAGTGAACCCTAAAGTAAATCATGGACTACCACAATAGTTACAATAGTATAATAGTTAGTTAATAGCGCAGTTATAAAATAGAACAATTACAGTACAATAATACAATAGTACAATTATACAAATATGCTATCATCAATTGTAACAAACGTACACACTAATACAAGATGTTAATAATAGGGTTGTATATGGGAATCCTGTATTTTACAAACAATTTTTCTATAAACCCATAACTTCTCTAACTAAAACAAACAGGTAGCCTTCGCTTTATGAAATAGAGGCAAACCTTCAGATCCATTTCCATTAAGTGACTCCTATATTCCAGGGTTGCCAGATTTAAGAAATAAAAATACAAGATGCCCAGTTGGATTTGAATTTCAGATAAACAACAAATTATTTTTAGTAAAGTATGTTCTGCGCAACAGTTGGGATATATTTATACTAAAAATTGCTACTTATTTATCTGACATTCAAATTGAACAAGGAGTTCTATATTTTATCTGGCAACCCTTCTATGTCTGAGCACTTATTCAATAAATACTTATTGAGCCTCTTCTAGTGTTACTTGCTGGAAATACAAGACTTACAGGCAGTACATGTTAACCAGCTCTTGGGAAATGGATAAATTGTAGGGTTTGCTGATGCTTAGAGTTCCTTTGGCTATCTTGAAAATATGAAGGGAAACCCAAAAGACCTGCAGAGATGGACAACCAGAGGACCAACACTGCTGAGCCACAGAATCAATGGCAATAACCACCTGCCTCCAAGTTCTTTTAGCAAAACAAATAAACTCTTATTTGTTTAAGTGACTGTGAGTCCTGAGTCTTCTGTTATTAGTACCCAAATGATTTCTAATTGATACTTAAAGGTACTCTTCTTAGCTGTGTACATTATATTCTGACACTCTAAGTGGACCAAAAGTTGTTCCTGTTTGGGGGTTATGTTGGCAAGTCTCACAGTGCACAATTTGTTTACTCAGTTGTAACATCCAATGGCACAGTGTTCTAGGGCTACTGAGAGACACCCCCTTACAAGTGTATTTTACTAGCTTTCTGAGAGTCAATCACCAATATTTTCCAACAAGAGCCTCTTTAGGAGGAATATTTTGCAAATTGGCTCTCAGCTGCTACCAGAGAGTAAGGGCTTTTTAACTCCCCATGTTGATAGGTCCCCAGACTCTCCTGACTCAATTCTCCTCACCTACTAAGAGCTTCCTTGGGGTCATATTACAACCCTGCAGAAATCCACAGAAGCCACCATAGGGCCTCTGAGGACTAATAAATCCACTCCAGGACACTCAAGGGCCCACAGTGGGACAAGAATGCTCTGAGTCACAGGTTATCTGAGAAAGCTTCTGACCCAGTAGATGCTTCTTTGGTGAACAATCCCAAGCAAAAATAAATGATGTTAAGAAATCAGCTGGCACCTATTTCTCTTACGCAACAAATGGAAAAAGAACATTAATGCATGAAGAATGAAGACTATCAAAACCTTACACAGAACCACTTAACTGACAATGTCCTGAAACTTCATATCAAACCCTAAAATCACTCTGTCATTTTGTCCCAAAGAGCCAGGCCTCCTCTATTCAACCATTAATTTCAACCCCTCAAAGATCCTCTTATTTGTCATCACTCTGTTCTCATTCCTTCCATCCCAGCCCTAAAGTTATTTTGGGTTTTTTTTTTCCCCTCGTCTATTCTCTAGCCTGCAACACTTTGGGGGATAAAGCATTTGAAAAGAGGCTCAATCACAAAACTACAGTGTAGACAAATTCTCCCTCTAGACACCATCTATACTTCTCCTTCAATCACAACAATTGTGCTATTTATCATCAGCTCTAGCTTCCTTATTAGCGCAACTGACTGTGTCTGGAGAATGAATTTCCAAGTAGGTCGCTGACAATAGGCAAAACAAAGCAGAGACTCATCCTCCTGCACCAAAAACTACTGGGCAAAGTGTGATCTGTCAAAACCACAGCTGGCTCACCTGAAGACAGCACTGCACAGAGCCAAACCAGACCCAGGGAAAAATCTAAGACAATGACCAATTTATGAGGGGATCTAGGTCAGACAAATAAGAAAGCACAGAATAAGGCTAAGAAAATAAATGGAGAGCAGGCTTCTTAGAAGAATCTGTTCATACTAAAGATAATTAATGTGTTGGCTGGACTCTCCGAGGCAGTTTCAGAAGCTGAAGCCATGATTATTTTTAATAGATTCAGGCTCTTTTGGGGTGGAAACGACATGAGCCAAAGGGCTGACTGGTTTGAGCTCTTTCCATCCTGATCCATAATCATTTTACTGAGAGTGAGGGGGCTCTCCCACCCCATCCCAATTCACTGTCATTTTTGGTTCAATTCAGCCTGTGACTGCACCATTTAGAGAGAACCACCTTATTTCTAAGTTTCTAGATATGCCCACCATTGTCTATATGTCTCATCCTGACTCTCCCCTCCCCTGCAATGATTACCCCAGATATAGTTTCCTGACCCTGGGTGCCTAAGCAGTGCTAAGCCAGTCATATTCCTTCTCTTGGAAATTCTAACTGAGGGACACAGAAATAGGTCTAATTGGAATTGGAGGTAGGTGCTTGACCTGACAACTCATGCAGAGTTGGGGCTGGGAGAACCACATGGGTTGTGCAGAAGATGAAAAAGCAGAGGAAGCAGGACAGAACAACATCACTGAGGAAGGAAGAGGGGCAGAGAAGGAGAATGTGTGGGATAGGGAAGCAGAATAGAAAGAGAGAAAGACAGCAAGCAAGTCAGAGGAAAAAATGGGAAAGACAGAGATGAGGAGAGAGAAAACTGGACAGACCCTATGGTCGCCTAAATCCTAAAAGAAATGGCCTCAGTTTGACCTGAATTTTCAGGTCAAAATTAGGCCATATTTCCTGTTCCTCAGTTTTCTGGCATGTACCTGCAACTCAAATATAATACCAGCCCCATCCATTTCAAACTTGAGGCGATTGGGATGTCTTACAATGAATATATGCAGGATTAGAAGTTGCATCAACATCAAATACTCTTCTTGAGCTACTGTTGGTTTGAAGTAAAAAAAATGCCTTCACCCAACCAACATTTGCTGAGTATCAACTATGTCTTTGACCATGTTCTTGGTGGTGTGTTAGAGCAATGAACCAAGATCCAGCCCCTAACCATCCACAGACAGCAGAACAGAGATTGGAGATGTCAAGCACTCACAATCACAATACCATCGGATTCCTGGTGTCTGTGACCAAGGTCAACGGGGGGAGGGAGGGGGACACGCAGAGCACAGAGTGATGCACTTCTGCCAGCCAGGGGAGGGGTGGGTGCTGTTTGAAAAAGTCATCCTTGAAGAAACAACATCAGAATCAAGTCCTCAAAACAATCAGGAATCAATTTGGTGAAGAGAGAGGAGAGAGGCCCACAAGCAGCCTGGGTTGGTGGTGTGCTGCAACTGGTGCCAACTGTTGGGAGAATTTACACCACAGAAATAGGCAAATCAGGGCCTTTTAATTTTTTTTCTTTCTTGAGAGCCAGCTTACCAGCACATACTCAAAAGCCCAGAGGCTAGAGAACATAGTTCGTGGTTACATAAGGCTGGAATTTGGAATGTCAGAGAAAGTGGCCCTAAGATAAGGATGTAAGGTGGACAGGAGCCTTATGGGCCATGAAAAATTCAAACTGTCCTAAGCCACTGGAGGGTTTTGGGAAAGGGAGTGAAATGATCAGTATGAATCATCTAGCAGCAAAGCAGAGGATGGCTACTAGAAGAGCGGGGGCAACGGCAGCCAGAGAATTGCTGGAAGGAGAACAGCCCAGTCCCTGCAACCCCAGGACACTAAAGGCCCATCCTAGGAGGGCAATTCCCCTGAGTCCTGAGTTCCTGTGGGATTCCTGGGTGAGTGAGAGGAAACGAGAAACTCAGCATTAAGCAAATCAAAGAAACAGAGGCCGAAGGCAGAAGAAGTCAGCAGTGTGGGCTCAATTACACAGCACAACTGGTTTTATAATTTACAGCCACTCCTATGATTAAATGAGATTAGCAATGTAAAAGTGACTTCTCCAGTGTTGCATAGTGGAAGGAAAACTGGACTTGGACTAGCTCAATCAAGATCAAAGCCTGGGCTTGGACAAGTCACTTAACCATGGCAACACATTTACTCCTTCTCAGCTATCTCATTTGTAGAATGTGGAGGGAAAAAAAAAAAAAAGCAAACAAACAAAAAAAACTATTTTCACAGGTTTACTGTGAGGAATGCAAGAGAACCTGAAAGTCAAGTCGTTTATAAGGACCATGCTTGACCAACACGGGGACAGTTATGAATTCAAATAACCTGGAAGTTATTTGAAAGTCCTCATCTAATTTAAACGTCTTGACAAAATGAAGCAAAAGCAAAGAATAAGAAAGTACCCAAACCCTTGAGCAAAAAGATAAGATGAAGTCATGAAGATTCTCAGGAAGGGTCCTGAAGGGGCACTTTCTAAGTCAAATCTAGGCACTCAACTGAAGGGCAGCAAACAAATGTGACCAGAGCAGACACACCTACATGCATGTAATGCTTGTTTTATGCTTAGTGGTCCGTGCAGATGAAAGGGTAACAGAAAAACAGTAAGGGTTGTATAACAAAGACAAATGAATTTCTCTTCTCACAACTCCAGACTTCACATCACCTGAGCACAGGAAACTGTCTCTCCTGGTCCACAGCAGTGCCATTCTCCCTGGTGCTAAACTTGACCATGAAAGCCTTCTATGCAACCCTGATGCAGTTTTATTGCTTCATCTTTATTTTTTGGTATTCTGTTTTATGGACTGCAGTCAGAACCACAACTGACTGCCAATGCTAGGCCACGCTGAAGAACAGCAACAACAGAAGTGGTGATGATGACCACAGCAAAAGTTCTTCAATTGAATGAAAACATGGTGAGCACCCATGATGCGCATGGGTCCAGGTAAGACGTTATGGGAAATACATGGTTCCTGCCCTTGCAATCGAATGGGACAGACAAAACATGCCCCTCAAAAAACAAAGTAGAAGGCGCACATTAGTAAGTCCCACAATGGAAGGAGGAATAATGGCAACACTGAGAAGGAAAAAATAATAATTCTAACAAGACAGATGAGGGAACATGTATTGGTAGTGGCAACAGTTAAGATAACCCCTACTAAAAAGATGAGGTTGACCTAGAAGGAAGGAGGTAGGCATTGCATGAGTAACAGCATGGAAAAAAGAAGAGTGACACATGCATTTGGGAAACCAACTCTTACAGATGAAGCTTGGGAGTGTCAACAGACGGACTCGTGAGTTGAAGTTGAGGTTGGGGGCAAGCTGTTGTGATACAGTTGGAAAGGAACATTAGTACAAGATCATGGAAGGCAGTAAATGTGACGCTAACAATGTTTGGTCTTAGGCTTTTATTCTCCTAGGCAATAAGGAGCCACAGAAAGCTTTGGAGCAGGGAGCGGTGCAGCCTCTGATAAGGACTCCTTTGGAATCCTCAGGAAGAGAGTGAGAGAATAACAGGAAACAGAAGGTGAGATACAGGCTTCAGATAAGAGCTTAAAAAGGCCAATTTAAACACAACAGCAGTTGGGGCGGGATTAGTTTCGTAGGGCTGCCTTAACAAATTATCACAAACTGGGTAAAAACAACAGAAATGTATTCTCTATTAGTCCAGGAAGTCAGAAGTCCAAAATCAAGGTGTGAGCAGAGTGGGCTCCTTCTGGGGGCTCTGAGGGAGAATCTGCTCCTTCCCTCTCTCCTGGCTTCTGCTGGTTGCTGCAATCCATGATATTCGATTGTGGCAGATAAATACTCCAATACCCACCTCCACCGCCACATGGCCTTCTTTCCTGTGCATTTGTCTGTGTCCAGATGGCTCTCTTTTTATTTAAGGACACCAGTCATTACATTTAGGGCTGACTCTAATCCAGGATGACTTTATCTTTCATCTTAATCACATCTGCGAAGACCCTGTTTCCAAATCAAGTCACATTCTGCAGTTCTGGGTGGAAATGATTGGGGAGGTGGGGTTTACATTATTCAACCCAGTTCAGGAGCAATTATAAGAAAGAAAAGTTTCAAGTTGCAAAGCACCTTATGATCCTCTTGTAAAAAGGGAAATGCATCAATTCATTTTAAGGTTGGCGGCAAAGCAAACCCAGAGTTAGTTTCATGAAGAAAACTAAACACAACCTCCAGGTCCAGGGAGAAAGAGGCAAGCCATCACTGGATCTCTTAAGAAACAAGTTCAGGACATGAGGACCTGGGAAAGACACAAAGAAATGCTCCCTAGATTGCCAGCCCCATTCTGCCTTTCTTCTACCAGTTAGTTCATGTATGCAGACACTTTTGAAAGACCTACTATGTGCCATGTCCTGTAAGGTGCTGAGGTGGAAACAAGAATTAAAAAGACATTGTTCTTGGTTCCAAGGGTCTTGGAATATATTTTAAACATAGATAGAAATAGTTTTGGTATCAGGAAAATTTGGGTAAGGGGCGTAAGAGAGATTTAATCAAGGATTCATGGTCAAAGGGGAAAGAGCAGGCAATGCTGGAAAAGAACATATGAGTTGGACTTTAAAGAAAAATTCCATCTTCCAAGACCTCAGCTGGCCCTCCCATCAACAGAGCTATTCTGAGCCCCCTCTTTTCTCCCACCACCCATGCATGTGGTCTCCTTGGGGTCCTCATTCACGCCCGCAGCCCGACACCACCTTTCACCTGAGCAGGGCCTAACCCTAATCCAGCTGGGCTTTATCACCAAGGCCAGCCTGGGGTTGCAGCCAGGACAGCGAAAGGGATCAGGGAGTCTGGAAATACCCTAAGGACAAACCTGGGGCTACTACAGACCAACCCAGTCCTCTGCTTCAAAAATGATCTATTCTAGCCTTTCTGGAGGACAGTGGGGTGATTCCACAGAAAGCTAAGTATGTGGGTGTCATAAGGTCCTGCAACCTCATTAAGGGGCATTTACTTAGAGGATCTGAGAGCAGGAACATGAATGGACATTTGCACACCAGTGTTTATGGAGAGAGTATGAATGATTTGCAATGGGTGGAGGTGGCCTAAGAGTACACAACTGAGGAACAGAATGGTGAACTGTTCTGTGCGCAAAGAATGGAATATTGAGCAACTGCAAGAAGGAGTGAAGCTGTGAGACCCACAGCGAGGTGAATGGATCCTGTAGACAGCATTTTGAGTGAACTACGCCAGAAACAAAGGCAAACACTATAATGCCTCACCAATAAGGACTAACTACAATGTGTAAACTCAGAATTGAACCTTAGAGCACAGCTTAACAGGGGAAGAGTTATTTTAACAGGCCCTAGATTGTAAGCTCTTACAGTAGTCACATCTATTCCTGAATTGTAATGGCTATCTCCAGATTCCGAGATGCTGATCCCTTTGTGTATAACCTGATCAATCCTGGAACTTTGGGTACCTGTGTGACACCTGAAACTCAGAGCTAGAGCTCGGCAAATCTGAATGTCAGTATTAGCACATATAGCAACTGTTAAAAAAGCTGAAAAAGAATCCAGACTTCACCTAGAGATATGAATGAAGCAGATGTAGTTAGGACTAAGGAAAATCGGCCAAAGGGTAAAGAACAATACTTACTGTGTTTTAAAACTTCAAATTCCATGTGAGACCAAGGGAAGAGTTTTTTACTTGGTGCAAGATCTATATTTCCTAAACAATTTAACTCATATACTTTGTTCAAATACCATAATTGCATGGAACTTTTAATAGGAAGTGAGACCTGGTAGGTTTGCAAAGGTTAGTGTGAAACAGCGACACATCCCAAAGTAATTTGGGCAGAGAATAAAAATACATATGCAGGGCCCCCCTGAGGAGCTGGGGAAAAATGCAGAGGTGTTGGGCTTCCTCACCTGGATTGTTGCTGATGTTCTCACAAACGTTGAGAACTGATGGTTTGATGTGCCGAGCCCTCTATCACGGGACTTACCCTTATGAGGCTCGTTACTGCAAAGGAGAAGCTAAACCTGCTTATAACTGTGCCTAAGTGTCTCCCCTTGAGTACCTCTTTGTTGCTCAGATGTGGCCCTCTCTCTCTAGCTAAGCCAACTCGGTGGGTGAATTCACTGCCCACCCCCACCCCCCACATGGGATCTGACTCCCAGGGCTGTAAATCTCCCTGGCAATGAGGGATATGACTCCTGGGGATGAATCTGGACCCAACATCATGGGACTGAGAACATCTTCTTGACCAAAAGGGGGATGTGAAATGAAACAAAATGAAGTTTCAGTGGCTGAGAGATTTCAAATGGAGCCGAGGGGTCACTCTGGTGGACATTCTTATGCACTATATACATAACCCTTTTTAGGTTTTAATGCATTGGAATAGCTAGAAGTAAATACCTGAAACTATCAAACTCCAACCCAGTAGCCTTGACTCTTGAAGACAACTGTAGAGCAATGCAGCTTACAAGGAGTGACAGTGTGATTGTGAAATCCTTGTGGATCACAGTAGAAAAATAGGGCGGGGGGGGGTGATTTGGGTGTTCTTCTTTACTTTTATTTTTATTCTTATTTTCATTTTTTTTGGTACAAGGAAAATGTTCAAAAATAGATTGGGGTGATGAATGCACAACTATATGACGGTACTGTGAACTAACGATTGTACACTTTGGATGACTGTATGGTATGTGAATATATCTCAATAAAAGTGAATAAAAAATGATCTATGCTGAAATGTCAGCTGAAGAAGGCACAATTTCAAAGAGAAAATATAATAGGAAGCTGAATGGAGAGCAGAGTACAAACCAGGGGAAGTGCCAACAGGGATAAGGTGGTTTGCAGGGCGATTTGTGGATGGTGGGAGGTGGTTTGTGGAAGGAACAGGAAGCTGAGGGCAGGTGGGATGCCCAACAGGAGGGAGAGAGGGCAGCAGAGTGGAAGCGTGCAAGAAAACACAGGCTGGGGCAGGAGCCTGCATGGGTGGCGAAGCATGCTGTTGTGACACAGGGACGTGGCAGAGGATGCAGAGCAAAAGACAACCAGTTAGAGGAGCGTCAATGATGAAATGCATTGTTTTCTTTCCTCCAAAAACTTCAGCATGCATTAGAAGAGGGTTAAAAGACAGACCGTGAGAGGTGAGCAACGGCGAGGTGGCTCAAAGAATCTCAGTACAAAGAGCCAAGAACACAAAGACGACAGGTCTTGTGACTAGGCTGAAGGTGTTACAGGATCAGAGCTACAAGGGTGAATCGCAGGCTCTCAGCCATGGTGTCCTACAAGGGTCCTCCTTCATGGTCTCTCCTATATGCCCAATAACCTGGAGAGAATTATCTCAAGGTAGGGGAGGGAAGCATAGACATATGATACTATTCCTTCCTTCTGAACATCTGCTGGTATCCACCCTGTGCCAAGCGCGGTGCTAGCGCTGGGATTATCCTAATACAAGATGCACAAGGTTCCTCTTAACCTGCTCTATTTTTGAAGCATTAATTACCTGCCCAGGCCCAAGGTGGACAGTTCCCCCACTGTGACAGACGGGGGGGGGGCCCAGCTGGGGCTCTACCCAACTGTCTACGCAGCAAGCAGGCTGTGGGGCGAGAACTCCCTCCCCACTTGGATCACACCCCCTGCCTCTGTCAATATTTACTTCTTTGCTCAATAAATCCTGATAGTCATCTTAACAGAAATCAATACCTATTTAATGGCAGAGGAACAAGAAATTAAGGCAATGTGGGAGAGGGAAAGAGAGGTTTTGAGATGAGATTTGAGTGGATCTTGGGAAGCAACGTGGGGTGAATCAGTTTCTCATGGCAAGCATGAGCAACCAAACTCTAGCAGCAGAAACAAGGATACCTGAAGGTCACGGGTGATCAAGGGCAGCCACAGGATTCTGGAAGATGGTTAGAATGGAAAGGAAGAGGGCTTCACAGCCAAGAATAACCCTGAAATGGCTCTGAGAGAGAAAGATGTCTTCTACATCTTATGACAATATTGTTACAAAATCATCAAGAATCAAGAAAAGTCAAACTGTTTTAAGGGATTGTATCAAATAACCCAGCTTGGGTTGGTTTGATGAAGCCGTTTAATTAGCACCTACTCTGGGCTGGACACTGAAGTAGGGGTGTTCCATTCACCGTCTGATTCAATCCTCACATTAAAGAAGGTAGCAGATAGCATTGCTGCTGTTTTGTAATTAGGAAACTGAGGCCCATAAAGCAGTTAAGCATTTTGCTAAACCAAGGAAAGCGAGAGAGCGAGCCAGCATTCACATTTGAGTGTTCCGTGCTGTGTTTTTCCCACCACGCTGTGGTAACATAAATGGAGCTGGACAATACAGCAGGAAGAGAATGCAATTTGCTAGCCCCCTGTAGCTTCCCCCACCATGAATGCCATTTAATGGGAAAGAGATCAAGTCCAAATTCACGTTTGCTTGAGGAAAAAAACAAAATATGTATCTGTTTATCTCCTTTGCCTGATATATTAGAAGTCCAAGGTTACGTCTAAGATCACAAAGCCACTGGATAATAAATAAGGTCGGGACTTCAAACCAAGTCCATTCTCCAAATGAATGATACAGAAAACAAAGGCAAAGAAGCTCAAGGAAGGAGAGAAAAAGGAGGAATCCCTGCGGCTTGGAAAGACCAGGGAACGCTTCCTCTGGGTGGTAGGATTTGAGCTGAGCTTGGAGGATGATTTGGAGCAGGTCCAGCATAAAAAGGGAGAGAAACATCAGCAGGTGCTGAAGGGCAGGGAACAGGTGAGGAGCCGAAGTGCCTGGCTAGAGACCGGCTGCCGTCTGTAAGCATTAACAGCAAACAGCAGGCTTCCAAAAAAAGTGAATTAAAATGTGAGTCTGATCTGGACACGTCCAGATGGCTCTTCAGTCTCACCTTTGCCTACCTTAATAGTCTTGACTCCATGTTCAGTTTCCTGAATTCGTGATCTACTCATCTACACATATGTAGACTGTTCTTCCTATAAATGAAAACATTTCCAGGGGATTCATTCCAGGAACACTGTCTGTAGGAAGCTGTCCCCAACCCCAGTACAGACCAGGGCTTCCTCTGCTCCCAGGAAGCCATACAATGCACCTTCACTCAGCATCATCCCGTGGCACAGAGGATACTATACCTGCCCTGCCTGGCTTCCCCACTAGCTACTCAAGAAAAGGACCCATCGCTCTATTCAAATGGGTCCTCACGTGTGGCAGACACTCAATAAATAAGAAGTCTGCAAAAAAGAAAATAAAGATAATGAAGGGAGCAATAAAATCTTCATGTATGTAAATCTCTGGCCTGAAATTGGCCATAGTTTTCTCATCTCTGCAAAGGGATAATACTACTTGGCTTTCTTTGCTTGTTTGGCAATGTTTACAAAAGGTCCAGAAGCTTAGGGGTATTGATTACTATAGGAAAAAGTAGTTTTTGGAATGTGCCTTTATTTCAGCATATTACTTCTCGAGGGCTACCGTAAAAGGATGATGACAAATTCAGTGGTTTAAACAAACAAAAATTTATTCCCTACAATTCTGGAGGCCCCCTGAAATCAAGGTGTCGGCAGGGCTGCTCCTTCTCCAGATGCTCTAGGGGAAGATCCTGCCTTGCCTCTTGCAGCTTCTGCTGGCTTCAGGTGTTTCTTAGCTTGTGGCTGCTTAACTCCAATCTCTGCCTCCAGCGTCTCCTGGCTTTCTTCTCTGGATGTCTCAAACCTTCCTCTGCCTTTGGTCATATAAGGGCACTTATCACTGGATTCAGGACCCACCCAGATAATCCAGAATGATCTCATCTCAACAATCTCATCTCTGCAAAGACCCTTTTTCCAAATAAGGCCACAATCACAGGTTCCACAGGGATTAGGACGTGAATGGATCCTTTTGGCGGCCACCATTCAAAACCCACTACATTGAGAAGAGGCAGCAACTTGATGCACTATCATCAGTAAACAAAATGTATTCATGATAAATTGATCACAGCATAGTGGTAAGAATTCTTATCTCACTTATAATTTATAACTGGCACCTTACTTCCTACCCCTCCCCACCACAAAATGAGTTGGCTTACAATTAAATTATATATACATGGAACACAAAGTGTGGACTGAGCAAGAAGAAATCTATAATGCGGTAAGGAGTTGGAAGGTAAGTAATTCATGAAGTTCCAGCAAAAGACAGTGACTGCAATCAACCATCAAATTTAAAGGCAGCCACATCAGGAAAGGAAAGTTAAACAAGGTCTCTCTCATAGGACAGGAAGGAAAAATATAGCTAAAAGCTCACAAGGGACCCAAAAAAAGGGACACTGAACAACGTCATGGAAACTGCATTAAGCACCAATTTTTCAGGGGATATAAACCATCACCAATGTGCTATAAAATATGAAGAAGTGAATATTATTTTCTATTCTCAATACCATGAGAGAGAAATATGCCAATAATAGGATGAATGAGACTATAACCCAACAGACCTTGCTCTAATGACTTCTGTCTCCTTCAAAGCAGAGGCTACTCATTCACGTCAACTAAAAATGCCACCATTGCCCCAAGGAGCTGGGCTGTCACTGTTTAAATTTGCCATCAGACTCATTCCCAAGCGACCGTTGATGTTGAGGACAACAATGAAGATCAACAGCAAGAACACAGGACAGGCATGGCCCCTGCTCCTGTCCTAAGCCGTGGTTCCTACATCTGCAAATACTTTCCCAACTTTCTGAAGAGGGTTCTTAAAAGAAATAAATGAGTTAATATTCATGAAGTCCTATGCAAATGTAGGATCTGATGCCTACCCCTCTCATTCAAAAGCATTTATGGAAGACCTGCTATGTGCTAGGCACGGTTTAAGATGTTGGGGTACAGCAATGACAAAGCCACAAAAATCCCTGTCCTCATGAAGCTTAAGTTCTAGTGTGTGTGTGTGTGGGTGTGTGTGTTGGGGGGAGAGATGGACCAAAATAAAACAATTATCTGCATCATTCAGTATACAATGCAATGTATGAAAAAGTGGCAAGTACTAAGGTGAAAAGTAAGGTAGGGATGAGAGAGAAGTGGAGAAGGGTGCATTTTTAAACAAAGCAGGCAGAAGGAGCTTACTGGGAAGGAGGTGTTTGAGCACAACTCAGATACTGAAAATCACTTCAGGAAAGGACAAAATTAGTTGTATTCCTCAGAGTCCTGGCAGTAAAAATATGGCACACTCCAAATGGGGGATCTATGGAAGGTGGAATATAAGAGCAGCGTTTAGGGGAATGACAAGCACGTTGGTAGCCAGAGACCACCAACACCACTAGGCCTGTAAAGGCCCCAGATGGAGGGGATCAGGAATGGCAAAGAAGAACTGTACAGGAAAGGGCCATCTGCGCAGCCTTCATTCCTTCCTCCACAGGGAGGAAACCTGGAGAAGAAACAACCTGGCCTCACTCTCTTCCCTCCCAATGATCTCCTGCCAGCCTTCTCCTAGCTGGAAGCCGGTGGATGCTCTCTATACAGATCAGGCTGAGGAGCCCAGAGCAGGATGGGGAAGGGTGAAGAATGGATTTGGAAGGGTAAGAGAAGGCATTCAGTATCCAGTGCAAAGGCCCTGAGGCAGGTGCACACCCATGGAGCAGCCAGGAGGAAGCAGCTACAGTTCCTGGAGCAGAGTGAACAAGGGGGAGGCATAGCATACAAAACCTCCACTCCAGACAGAAACCCCAAAAGGGTTGTTCAATTCACTGCTGGGTGTCCAATACTTAGCATAGGGCCTGATCCCAAGTGTGTGTACAAGCATATATATTCCAGAAATGGACGAACAGGTGAGTGGGCAGCTGAGTAATGAAGGAATAAGAAAGTAAATCTTTTGCAAATGGGAAATGTTAATGTATGTGACTGAATTCTCGAGCAGCCTAGAACCTCTGTATCTAACAGATTGCAAAGTCCTCAGCAGCAGAGTCCACTCACTTATTCTCATGCAGCTCAGCCCTCTTCCCCCAGGATCTGCCTGTGGGGCCTTACACAGGCCCCAGTGCCTTTGCATCAGCTTTTCTCTGTGCCTGGAACATCATCACCCCCTTGCTCGTGGCCAGGCGAAGCTCTATATGCCATATGGTATCAGCTCTAATGTCACCTCCTGTGTCGAGCCTTTTCTGACCACCAATTTGGGGACCTGGGAACCAATTTCCTCTGCCCCACAGCACCCTGTGCTAACTTCTATCACATCACTCATAATTCCACACCTGAACCTATTTCACTGACCTCTCTTACCTATTAGATTACAAGCCTTTTAAGGGCAGGAGTTGATTGTTCTTATCTCTTCACCCCTGATACTTAGCAGAGTTCCTGGCACAAGGTTGACACTCACATTTTACTTGGATGACTAAATGGATGAATAAATAAATGTCGCCTAGCATTAAGTGCAGAGTTGAGTCATTTAATTCCAGGTCCAGGGCTCTTTGACCTAAGATAACTCTTCTATTTTTAATACACCCCACATTCCTGAAAATGACATTACTGTAGAATTACAGAAATGTGATGAACAGCCTACAACCTGCAACACGCTCAGCAGCTCAAAATGACAACATTAATTAATGAACTTAAACACTGGTGCACTTTTTTAACACATCCAAAGTTATTTACACTGGGAAATGCCTAAAGATTGCTTGCCAAAGAGAGACTCAAATAAAGATGACATATATATTTTTCAAATGCTAATTTGCATTTTAAACTTTGAGCTTTGATTCAAAGGACTTAGCTTTTCTCTTTTGGAATCAGATAATCATGAGAGACTGGTGACTTCCTCCCTCCCTCCCTTCTGTCCTCCCTTCCTTCCACTCTCCCCACCTCCGTCCCTTCCTATATAATAAGCACATCACTAGGCCTTAGGAATGCAGAGATAAGTGCTGTCATCACAGCCTACTTAGGGAGATGGACAAACAGAAGTAAATACAATGTAACGTGCTAAGTATGATAATCCAATGACCAAGTGCTAGAAAACAAGAAGTGAATGGTTTAGTGGAGAGAGGTAGAAAGGGCACGGTTATTTATGCAGACACTGCAAAGCTGGATCTTGAATGCAGACTATGAGCTCACCAAGAGGATGGGAGAAAAGGGCACTGCCACGGACAAAGGAATGGACGAGGGAAGTCCATGCAACAGGCAAACGGCTGCTGAAGCAGGAGCCCAGGCCGTGGACATCGGCACCAGAAAAGGGGACTTGATGCTGCATTTTATCTTATCGATGATGAGAAACCACTCAACATTGCTTGTGTAATCACTGCAGACTTGTAATTCAGAAACTAACGCAACAGAATTTGTGATTTGCAAGACTCTTTTGGTCATCCATGAGATGCATTTTTATTTGTTCCTAGAAATGGCATGGAAACCCATTCCACCTTTACATTTCAATGAAGGTGAATGGAGAGGAATTTGGGGTCCATGGTTCCCTTTCCTGATAACTGTCGCTTCAACTCTGGCACAGGACTGGTCCATAAATTAAGTGGGAGGCTGGGCGCTGATGCCTCTACAAGGAATCAAGGACACACGCAAAAGGAAACATCTTCCATGCCTCCTCTTGCTGCCAGGTGATCCCCCACATCAGCTTCTAGCTTCTCAGAAACATAATATTGAAGCTAGAAGGTCCCCAAACAGTGTGCCCTGGAGCTACCAAGGTACTTTGGGGCAGGGGGAGAGGGGTCAGGAGCAAGACAGAGCAGAATGGGGGGGGGGGGGGTCCAGGCCTCCTGGAAATGCTTCACTTGAGCAGCTTAGTTTTATCCTTATTTTTTAATACAACAGTTTAATGGAGATATAATTTGCATATCATAAAACTGAATCTCTTTAAGTGGGTGTACAACTCATTGGTTTTTAGTACATTCATGGAGTTGTGCCACCGTCACTGTGTAATTCCAGAACATTTTCATCACCCCAAAAGAAACCCCGTACCCATTAAGCTGTTGCTCCCCACTCCTCTATCTCCCAAACTTTGGAAACTACTAATCTACTATCTGTATTTATGGATTTGCCTATTCTGGACATTTTATATAAATGGAATCATTCATTATGTGGCCTTTTGTGGTGCTTGCCTTCTTTTACTTGGCATGACGTTTTCAAGGTTAATCCATGCTACAGCATATATCAATACTTCATTCCTTTTTATATCTGAATATTCTATTGTACAGATATACCACAATGCATTTGGCAACTAATCAGCTGATGGGCATTTAGGAATACTGCTGCAATGAACATTTGTGTGCACATTTATTTTCAAGGTATATATATACCTACGAGCAGAATTGCTGGGTCATGTGTTAACTGCATGTTGAAACCTGAGAAACTACCAAACTGGTTTTCCAAAGTGGCTATGCCACTTTACATTCCCACCAGCAATGTATAGAGGATCAAATTTCTTTACATTCTTTTTATTCCCCCTCTCCTTTTTTTCCCTTTCTCCACATTGTTGCCCACACTTATTAAATTTTCTTTTTGATTCTAGCCATTCTAGTTGGTGTGAAGCAGTATCCCATTATGGTTTTGGTTTGCATTTCCCTAATGACTAATGATGGTGAGCACTTTTTCATCTGCTTTTGGCCATTTGTATACCTTCTGTGAGAAATATCTATTCAAATCCTTGCCCATTACTTAATTGTCTTTTCATTCCTATGTTATAGGAGTTCCTTATAAATGCTAAATACAAATCCCGTATCAGATCTATGATCTGCAAATATTTTCTCCCATTTTGTGAGTTTTCTTTTCACTTTCTTAATGGTGTTTTTTGAAGCACAAAAGTTTTTAATTTTTATGAAGTCCAATTTTATCTATTTTCTTCTTTAGTTGTTTGTGCTTTTGGTGTCATATCTAAGAAACCATTGCCTGATCTAAAGTCACGAATATTTACTCCTATCCTTCCTTCAGAATCTTATGGTTTTAGCTCTTACATTTAAGTTTGTGATCCATTTTGAGTTAATTATCATTTTTAATCTGTTTAGATGATAGTAATCCATGTAAACTTTGTTTAACACCCTCAGCCCTAAACTACCTCCACAGATTCCTGAAAGGAGAAATGACTTGTCCATGGCTGCCCGATGGGTTCTGAGGACGGACGGACGAAGACCCAGGTTCTCCAGCTCAACATCCACGGGTGACTCTGGCTCCCCGTGGACCCTGGACAGACCAAATCCTACCTGCACTGTACAATTCAGGTGCACTCCTGCTACCGTGGAGGTCAGAAGGAATCCTCCCCTCTCCACAGGAGGCTCCGGTCTCCCCATGCAGACACCCAGATTTGGATCTGCAGAAGCCTGAAGTGACCCTGGGTATTTTGAGCAACCTTGCCCTAACAGTCTCTTTTTACAGGAACCATGTGCCATCTGCTTCTTATACTCCCCAGAACCTTTTCCAATTAATCTCAGGCCCTGAACCCCACTGCCCACCCAGGCCCCCAGTATCCAGGGGGAGTAAAGCATCCTCCTCAAAACCCCATTCCCAATCTGGCTTTTTTTTTTTTTTTTTTTAATTTCCCCTCATTCACTCAATGGAACTTCACTGAACATATACCAGGTATCCTGTATTTGGCCCTGGGTACACAAAATTGAATATGGGGTGTGGCTTTGCCCTCGAGGAGCTGTCTGTTCAGCAGGGGAGGCACACACCTAAGAAACAGCATTTCATCATCTTCCCAATGTTCAACAATAACAAACATTGCTAATATTAATTACTATGTGCCTGGCAACGTTCTTTGTGCTTTAAATCTATTATTTAACCCCCATAACAGCTTTATGAGGTAACAACTATTATGGTCCCATTTTACACTAGAAGAAACAGGTGCCCAAGAAGTGGAATAATCTGCTCACAGTTACCCAGCCAGCCAGTGGCAGAGCTGCTGTGTTCACCTACAAGTATCCCAGGCTGCAGAGCTCTGAGCACTTTCCACCACCACAGGGACTCAGCACTTCAGAGTGTGGCATTCAGACCTCTTCAATACCTGCTTCCAAACGACCCCTCTGGCCTCAACTCTGGCACCCCATCTACCTTACTGCATTCCGTGCACCCACTATTATATCACCCTCTGGGGCCTTTACTCATGCTGGTGTGGCCTGCAGTGGGCTCCCTTTCTTTCTCACCTGGTAAACTCCTGCTCACCCTTCAAAACCCCACTCAAACATACCTCTCATGCTTCCAAGCAAGAACCAGATCTGCTTCACCTCTAAGCCCAGGACTGGCCATTTTTGTGGCAGGTTTTATTCTTTCTGCTTTAGCAAGGGGCACCTTGCTAGGTGGGGTTTTCAGGACTAAGGAGCACTAGCTCCCAAGCATCACACCTGTACTCTCTAATAAGGTGGTGTGAAATAAAATAAAATTGCCACCACACTGAGCACTGCTGGGAGCCACCCCTTTCTGGGAAAAGTTTTTCCAGAAGGCAAAAACAATTGACCTGCAGGGGCTTTCCAAGAAAATGGAACAATGGAACACACTATAGAATTGCAGACAAGCAACACCTGGTGATGAACCAGTTTTGGTCCAGTAGAGATAGCTCACGAGAATGGACAAGCATACCACACCAATAAATGCATACCTGCTCTCCACTATGTAAGACCCCCTATGTAAAATGGAAACTTAGCATCAGTGAATCAGAACATGTCTTCAGTTGCTTCAGCATTTGCCCTAGATGAGCTTCCCCTTTCTACTCCCTCGGTGGAGCTCCTTTCCATGTGCAAGGTTTAGATGCTGCAGATTCGTGAATCATAAGCTGCTCAAATAGACTCTCATAAATGATATCTTGTCTAATATTTTATTTTAACAGTGGCTGTAGGAGAGCGTGATTTCTCTGCTTATAGAAATTTTGGCTGTGTACCTAAATACACATGTGTTGAGGTTGAAGCCAAAGGAGTGGCTAGTCTGCCCTTACAGAAAAGACAACATGCATGGAAAAAAGAGTTCTCCAAACTTACAAGCGGACTCAGAGTTAGACCCTAGGATCGGTGACCTTGGGCAAATAATACTAACTTCTCTGACTTGGATTCTTTATTTGACGAACGGAAATAATCATAATACATCTACCTCGAGAAGGTGTCAAGAGGATTCAATGAGTCAACACAGCTAACGGTATTAGACCTGTGTCTGGCACACAATACGTGCTCAATAAAGATTACTCCTCATTATCGTTTGTACACTTCTGCTCTCTGTAAGGCACTCTGCCTGAGAAGAAGACCACAGATGATCAGAAACAGAGAACTGGCTCTCAAGGTGAGGCAGGATGGAATAGTGCATCAAGGCTGTGGTCCCTGATTTTTTATTCCCTGATCTTCTATTAACGCAAACCTGCAAAGCTTCAACTGCAGACTTCATGGAGCCAAAATTTCCCCAAAACAAGTCACCCAAAACAATAAACACTTTTAAAATCATGGGCCCACCCCTGAAGAGCTGGGGTAGGATGCAGTGGTGTTGGACTTCCTCATCTGGATTGTTGCTGATGTTCTCACAAACATTGGGGACTGACGGCTTGATGTGCTAAGCCCTCTGTCCTGGGGCTGGCCCCTGTGAAGCTTGTTGCTGCAAGGAGAGGCCAAACTTGCTCATAATTGTGCCTAAGAGTCTCCCCAAGTGCCTCTTTGTTGCTCAGATGTGGCTCTCTCTCTCTAACTAAGCCACCTTGGCGGGTAACCTTGCTGCCCTCCCCTCTATGTGGGACCTGACTCCCAGAGGTGTAAATCTTCCTGGCGACAAGGGACATGACTCCTGGGGATGAATCTGGACCTGGCATCGTGGGATTGAGAACATTTTCTTGACCAAAAGGGGGATGCAAAATGAAATGAAATAAAGCTTCAGCTGCTGAGAGATTTCAAATGGAGTCAAGAGGTCACTCTGGTAGACTTTCTTATGCACTATATTGATAACACATTTTTAGGTTTTAATATATTGGAATAGCTAGAAGTAAATACCTGAGACTACCAAACTCCAACCCAGTAGCCTTGACTCTTGAAGACGATTGTATAACAATGCAGCTTACAAGGGGTGACAGTGTGATTGTGAAAACCCTGTGGATCACACTCCCTTTATCCAGTGTATGGATGGATGAGTAGAAAAATGGGGACGAAACATAAATAAAAAATAGGGTGGGATGGGATGGGGGTGGGGTCTTTTTTTTTTAATTTTAATTTTTATTCTGATTCTTTCTGACGTAAGGAAAATGTTCAAAAATAGATTGCAGTGATGAATACACAACTATAAGATGGTACTGTGAACAGGTGATTGCACACCATGGATGATTATATGGTATGTGAATACTTCTCAATAAAACTGAATTTAAAAAAAAAAAAAATCACGGGCCCAAAGCAAATTCTCAGTTAATGACAAAAAACGTGGGGTCATAAAGGTTATTAAACATCTACTCAAAGATAAATTTTAGATATTCAACAGCAGAAACAATTTCTGATCACTGTGATAACTGTCTCCTCCTAGAACAAAGAAGACAGCAGGTGTTCAAAGGTCAAAATAAAAAGATCACAGTAAACTTTCCTATATAACAAGTCAGCCCACTCCCACCCAGTGCATGCTTCTCCCTGGAACATGCCAGTGTTATCTCTTCACCGTGTCTTCTTTCTCTTTTTCTTTAATAAACTTTACTTATTTCTACTGGCCCCTCTCGTCTCTGAATTCTTTCCAAGGTGAGAGTCCCGAAGTTCTGCCTGGCACTGTTGCCAGCAAGGTGCTGATTACAAAGGGACTTACAATCTGGCTACAGAAATAGGAATGCATACAATCAACTGAAGTGCAAGGAGTCTGCTCAACTGACCAACATGGATATTTCCAGCACCAATTTTGTGCACAGCACTCCCCCCTACCAGAGGAACAGAGAGAGAAAAGCTGGAGCCAAAAGTGATGAGTTAATGAAGGCTTCAAGCACATGGGAAACTTGGGTTGAGTGTCAACAGTGTAATCTTTTCCTAGGGAAAAAAAGCAGAGAGTGGGGCAAAAATAAAAGTAGCAAAATATCTGTGAAGTTAAGAGAAAAAGTGAGCAGAGTGATATGGCTTGATTCCAGGGAGATGAGAACATGTAAATGGAGAGAGTACAGGCCTTGGCCAGAATTCACTTTCAGGGACTACAGCCTGAAGAGCAAGGAAGTGACATGTGCAAAAACCACATATAAACTTGTCCTGCATTGTGTGATATTATTACATACTCTGAATTTGAGACAATTGGAAAAAAAATTGCTGCCAATTAAAAGGAAACTGGCATTACTATAATTCCAGTTGAAGGTATGATCTGGGGATGGGGAGGTAGGCATGAGGTTGTTTTACTCTTTATAATACCTACTCGTATTTCAGGTAATCGAGTTTGGTTCTTAGTGCTAATGTCATTTTCTGCTAATTTAATGTCTTGGGAATTCCTGAGAGCAGACTGCTGGCAGGATGCAAATAGGGCCCATTCTAGGGAAAATAACCATTTCCTCAACCCAGGTGTGCTCAAGGGCTGAAAAGGGCCAATCATACAGAGCAGAGAGAGTTAAGTAGGTCCTCTGGGGTGGCCCAGGCATGGAGGCTGCTTGCTGAGCAGCAGAGGCAGTGGTTATTTCAGAGTCTTCATTTTGAATGCAAATTAATCAGGCCTCCTGCACCAGGTGTTCTGGAGGTCAGCAGAGCTCTCCCTGGCTGCAGATAACTCCCTGGGAGAGGAGAGGGGCTGTGGGAAGGGACACGAGGGAAGAGACCATGCTTCTGTTACCTTGAACCACTCCCAGTTGATGCCTGCTGATCCAGCATTACTATTTACAGCATCCCCATTCATTCTTAAAAGTGTTCCAGCTTGGACAATAAATTATAAGGTCATCCTATGCACAGCGGACAGAATACTACAGGAGTCAAGAAACCTAGAAAGAGCACTGGGTTCCCTCCCTGATAGCCGTGCAATCTTGGCAAAGGTACTCAACCTCTCCGGTCTCAGCTTCCTCATCAGCAAAATGGAATAAAATACCTATCTGCCAAATTTATATGTGAGGAGTAAATGAGACAAGGTGTGAAACTGATGATGCCAGACAGCAACTGGCCCATAACGGAAACTCAGTGGATGACAAGCTACTACTGGCAGTTGATTCACTCTTGTGGTACCAGCCTGTAAGGACAAGGCTTTAGGAAATCTCTCCATTTCATCTGAATTCTCTGACTAATCATCAAGGCCTCCCTGCCTCCTGCCCCTGCCCCTGCCCCTGGGCATCCACCAACCTCAGCTCACAGCTTATCACGGAAACACAGCATGAAAAAGGCACCCGGGTCCTGGAGTACTCCTCCAAGGCCTGAATCAGATTTCATAAACCAAAAAGCCCACAGTTCCAGCTGCGGTCCTGCCCTGGTCTACTTTACCCAGCAGCAACGGAGGGCAGTGAAGCTGGGAGTTTCTATTTGAGGGGCCAGTTTTCCCCTTCCCTCAGCCTCCTGACAGTAGTCTTCAATTACAGCGTTCAGACACAGGAAGACGAAGGGAGGGAGTCAGAGGAGCGAACACACTGAATTGCATCTGCAGAAGCAGATTACCAAGCATCCCACAGACACTGGTGCAACTGAGAGCCCTGAGCTCAAAGTGGGTGAGCAATGGGGAGGGGAAGAAGAGCACACAAAAAAAGAATTAAGCTCCTCCCTGGGCTGCTAAAGATTAATATCTTCTTTCTGATGAGCTGAGATGACTTAATCTCTGCTGTTAATACGAAATCACTGAGATCCAAAGATAGAGCATGGAGGAGGATGGGAGGTGGGGATCAGAGTGCCTTGCAGCTGGGGAGGCAAGAAGGGATACCTCAAATTATACAGATACAGTTTATTTCTGCCGTTGCCCTGCTGAAGTCAAAGTTAATACAAAGACCTGCTAGCTGAGACACTGCATGATATCTCATTGTGCTTTAGACTTATTTTGCTGCTTGTCCTACCAAGACCATTTGACCGATTTGGTTAAACATGATGATCACTAAAACCACATCTGGTGTCTTTCCATGATCAGCAAATAGGCTCACATTTGTCGCCTCCCAATTCGGAGATCCCAGCCAACAATAGATGTCAGGAGCAGCCTTCCGATTTCTCTCTCCTAGACATATTTCAAGACCCAGCCCAAGAAGCACGTTCTTTGTGAAGCTTCCTTTGCCCTTCCCAGAAACTTATGAGCCCCTCCTTCTGGATTTCCAAAGACCAGGCTACATGCCTCCATTACAGCAAGTAGTTTGGATGCCAAGTGTGAGTTCATGGGCCCTCCCCTTAAAAAGAGATTGAGGCTCTTAGACTTAAACTCTTGCTACTTACCACCCTGTAACCTCCCTTACCCATAATACAGTGTTCTCATCACCTTATCTCCTGGTTGCTCTCCAAGGACCTATTATCCTGAGGGAAGGGCCACTTGGAGACAGGTCATCATGATCTAAGACCATGAAGAAAACAAGTGCCTTCAGGGTGAAACCATGTCTTCACCTTATCTGTGTCCTTCTCAGACTCTAGCCCAGTACAAACATATACTGGGTGCTCAATAAATATTTGCTGAATGAGCCAACATAAAGGGGGGTGGATGGGGTAGGGAATGAATGGAGGTCCTGAAAATCAGCTGGCTGCTCAGAAGAAACGACCACATCCAAGCAGAAATGTACAGACACATCTGAAGGTGATCATTGAGCGAGAACAGGTTTCACTTGCTGAAAAGTATCAGGATCTTTCTCAGAGACATATGGTTAAAGAAAAGCCTACTGATCATCACTCACTCAAGCTCTGTCTGAATTATCATTTCAGATAAGCTCAGATTTCCTGACTCCCCAAATCCCACACCACTTGGATTTGAGAGTTTGGAAAATGTGAAACAGAAATGGGAGAAACCCGGAAGGGCCAGCCTTGTACAGTACATTTACCCCCATATTTCACAGAAAGAACTGGAACTATTTCATTAAGAAGCTGATATATTTCAAACATGAGAGGCCTAGTTTGGAATTCATACAAGAGAAAACATCATCAAATTTATCTGATGGCATGTTTGATGTATGCTGGGTGGATATGGAGTGTTCGTAAATAAAATTAATAAAAAACAACTTATCTGATGAACATGTATCTGCTGTGTGTATAATAGACAGCACATTAGAATTCAAAGTACAGAGGTATGGAATACATGCTACAGTATTAAAAGAACTGAGGCCTCTTTCTCCCTGCTTGTAATTAGATTAAAGTCCTGACCACAGCTCATCTATACTAAAAGTAATCTGTTGACATCCCATGCACATAACAGCCCCTTAGACAGGATGAAAAATAGAAATGTAAAAAGTAGCTGAAATAGCAATACCCCCTCAACTACTGAATTTGTACCTACTATGTATTCAACACTGTGGGGATTTCAAGTCCAGAAGCTTGGTTGAACCTTCAAGGTGCTTACAATCTGACAGGAATGTAAATATTACAGAAAAAACAAAGACGGAAAACTCAAATATTGGTCCCCTGGGGTTATCTGCAAACACCTTTAGTGGCCGTGAGACTTTTCCTAAATGCACAAGTGTACTTGAGCCAAGTGCAGAAATGCTAAACCAGCAATTGCTTCCACCCTCCCCTGTGCACCCATGACCATAATTTTTCATTAAGCCACAGGCAGGGGCAGGGGGAGGCCCTGGAAGAGGACAGCCACACCACGGCAGCATAACCGAAGGCGTGGATCTGCGGCTGCAGCGGGCAAGGAGTGGTGGGGGAGTAAAGGAAGAGGAGCTGAGCCTGGCTCCATGCCACCTTCCAGAAGGGGCCTCAGGGTGGAGGATGAGGAACTCTCTAAGGCTAACAGCAGCAGCTTCCCTCCTCAGAGACCCCACTTTTAACAATCTACAAATGAGAAATGTGCCAGGGTCGCCGGCCTGCTGTGCTTTGGTAGATAGTTAACCCCCGGATGCCTCAGTTTCCTCATCTGTAAGCTGGGGGTTACAATTGGTCCGGTCTACATGTTGATGAAAGGCATGGGCTCCGGGGCCAGACACAGGCTCCCGAGTCCCTCCTCCCCTACTTCCTAGCTCAGTGACCTCAGCCAAACTCTGTACCTCAGTTTTCTTCACCTGTAAGTGGGGATAGTATACGAATCAACTTCAGAGGATGATTGGGAGGATTAAATGAGTTAATATGGGTAAATCACAAAGAACAGTGCCTAACATATTAGTAAGCGCTCAATAAATAGTTATTGTTGCAGATGATGTTGTTGTCACTTCCCATCCCTTTTCCCTTAAAGGAGGCTACACTAAAAGAGCAACTCCTGTGCATCTAGCATGCATGCAAGGCCCCTGCCTATCACGTTTGTGGCTCATTTAATTTTCTCAACTACCACCTAAAGGAAGGGTTATGAGCCCATTTAGACTGATAAGGAGATAAGGTTCAGAAAAAATCAAAGAAGCCTCTCCAAGGCCATGCAGCTGGTGGTGGAATTACCCAGAACATGGGTCTTCTGTTCCAAGAAGTCAGTGAAAGAACCATCTCAAAAAGCCACCTCTGATATTTCAGCTTTATTTCAACATGCTTTTCTTATAAAAAATATAGTACAGCATCTACTTCACACTGGAAATGAAAAAAAAGGCATCCCAATATTTCTTTCCATATAACTTTTTTTTTCCTCACAAAATTTCTTGACACTGGCTTCCTAGCTTGCCTTACTATTGGGTGTCACTGGTCAAGGGTCCCAACACCCAGTGTGAACAGGCTGGGGTGCTCACAGTCATACTTTTTCCGCTCTGAATATGGAATATGCCAGACAACAATCTCCCTGTCCCTCGCCCGGCTGTTTCCCTGGGCCGCTGCACCAGGTGCCCATTCACTTAGGCTGAAACCTAGAAGTCATCATTGACTCCTCTCTTTTCTCACCTTCACCATCAAATGTCACTAAGAAGTGGAGGCTCTACCTGCAGATAGCTACTTCTCCCTCTTCTCCACTGCCACCCTCCAAGTGCAGGTCACCATCACCACTCACGTAGATACCACATTAGTCAACTAGCTGCCTGACCTAAACTCTTGCTCCCCCTTAGAACAATCCCTACACAGAAGCCATGTAAGCTCAGTCTCCAATTACCAGCCTCGCAAAGATGTCCACATCCTAATTCCCAAAATTAAGCGTCTATGTTGCCTCATATGGCAAAGAGGACTTTACAGGAAATATTAAGTTTAAGGGTCTTGAAATGGGGGAGATTATCCTGGATTGTACAGATGGGCCCAATGTAATCACAAGGGTCTTTATAAGAGGGAGGCAGTAGAGTTAGTCAGAAAAGAGACATGAGGGTGGAAGCAGAGGTTGCAGTAATATCCTCTGAAGACAGGAGAGAGGCATGAGTCAAGGAAAGTGGTGGCCTCTAGAAGATGAAAAGGAAAGGAAATGGATTCTCCTCTGGAGACTCCAGAAGGAACGAGTCCTGTTGCCAGCTAGATTTTAGGACTTCTGACTCCAGAACTGTAAGAACAAATGTGTGCTGTTTTAAGCAACTAAGTCTGTAGTAATTTGTAACAGCAGCAGCAGGAAACCAATACATCTGGCCAGGCCATTACCCTAGCCCCAAGCTTTCAATCATTCACCATACTTTTCCAAAATAATCCAAACTTCTTCCATAAGCCTTCCACATGGTGTCTGCCTAAATCCGCAACTTCATCTCACACCACTCATCCTCTTGCACATTCCATCTCGGACACACTGCCTCCTTTAGCTTTTCCCATAGTTAAAAATCCCTCTTCAGCCTCTGGGTCTTTCTCCTGTTCTCTTTGCCTGGGGGGGAGTTTTCTCCCCAGCTGGCTCCTAATTATGCTTCAGGTCTCAGCTTAAATGGCATTTCCCCGAAGACCTTCCTTGACCACCCTATCCAAAATGGTGCCCCCTCATTGCTCTAGCACAGTGTCATTATCTTATTTATTTATAGACACTCTCTAATTCTAATTCCCCTGGATTGTAAATTCCACAAGGACAAGAGTGTTTCCACAAAACCTGAAAGTGTGCCTGGGACATAGTAGGTCCACAATTAATTTTTCCAGAATGAATGATAAATAACAAAACAAGACTGCAGACCCTGTTTCTAAGTGCCTGGCCCAGGCAGGTGGGCTACAGGATTGCTCAGGAAGGAGTGAGCAGCGAGGGGGCCGGGACAGAGAAGGCTCTGGGGAAGGATACAGGGAGTGTGCTGGGGCTTTCAGCTGGGCCTTGTAGGGAGGGGAGGAGTTGGGAGAGGGAAAGCGTGAGCTCAGGCTTAGAAGCTGCTCTCTGAATGATGTGATGGCAGCAAGCAGTGAATCCAGAAATTCCCTTACGAGACCGAATGCCTGCACCTTCTATCACGCAGACCTCAGCTACAAGCAGGAGGAAGCATTTCATCGTTCTGACTTCTAGCCCAGATCACAGCAGGGACCAAAAACAGATTCTCGTTCCCAAACATTTTCCACTTTTCCAGAAAATGGGACTGGCCTCAATAGGGGAACCCTGGAAAATGACAAGTTGGTAAAGAAATTCAACCTGTTCTTGGTCAGGCCAGCTAACCTTTAAATACTTTATAGTTCCCTTCTTTATGGACTCCTCCATCTGCCCTTTGCAACAACTCTTTAAGGTGCTCAGAGCAGATATCATTATCTCCATTATACAGATTAAGAAACAGTCCTTGACTTGCCATATGGCTATTTGATGATGGAATCCATTCTAGAACCCAATGACTTGAATTGACAAGATGTTTAACCTCCCTGGGTTTTAATCTTCTCCGCCTAAGAGAAAAATAATGCCAGGCCCAGCCTGACTCACTGGGCTGCCAGGGAGACCCAACGAGAAAATAAGCTCTACCAGTTACTAGCCGAGCAACCCCGAGCAATCCACCCAACACACTCTGTTCTCATTTTGTGCTTTTGTGATACACCCTGCTGGCAATGAGTCCAGTCTAACTGCACACAAATTGGACCTTTGCTTTATATTTTATCGAGCAACAACTATGTGCCAAAACAGATTTTTAGCATATAATCTATTTGCAATTACAGAACTGAAGTTCATCAATAAATGACCTCATCAAAAATAATAGTAACAAAACAAGTAGCTGTAATTTACTGAGAGCCTAATATGTGTCAGTTGCCTGAATTATTCAGAGATGTGCTGATGTTCACACAGCTGATGAAGGGCACAGACAGGGTTCAAACTCAGAGCTTTTGTATTTACAGTTCCTTTCCCTCTGCCCAGCTGTCCTCACTCCCGGAAGGCAGACTCTCTGCTCTGACAAGCAATGAAGATGCTTAGTACGCATGTGACATCTTCCGATTTCCTCATCCTGGGCTATTTGGCTCCTTTGGGTCTTTCCAAATGATGAAATGACCCTCATGCATCACCAGAAGACCGCAGTAGCCTTTCAAGACACAGCTCAAGGACTGTCTTCCGATGAAGCCCTCTTCTGACCTCTGCCCCACCCAGATCCCCACTGGGCTGGGTATTAAGTGATCACACAGCACCAGTGGCAACTTTTTTACTTCTCTGTTTCGATGCCATCCCCACTCTCAGGAAAATACCGTATTCATCTCCGGTTCCTAATGACTGGCACAGTGCTTAGCACAGAGTAGGAACTATACACATGCTGTTGATTAAAATCAAAAGGAAGGAGAAAAGGAGAGAGAGAGGGAATCAAGAGGCAGCATGTATCATGGCTAAGAATGTGGGCTCTGAGCCAGAGAAGCCGGATCTGCCTCTGACTGGCTGCGTGGTCTAGGGAAGTTTCTGCACATCCTGACCTTAAATGGGGGATAAGGATAGTATCTACCTAAGAGACGTTGTGAAGAGTAAATGGGTGGAATGTCAAATGGTGCAGCTGCTGCAATACCACTCTCAGGTGTGTGTGTGTGTGTGTGTGTGTGTGTGTGTGTGTGTGTGTGTACCCAAGAGAAATCAAAACAAATGTCCACACAGAGACCTGTACACAAATGCTTATAGCAGCATTATTCACAATAGCTAAAAGGTGGAAACAACCCAAATGTAAACCAGTGGATGGATGAATGGGTAGAGAAAATGTGGTATTTACACGTAATGGAATATAATTCAGTCATGAAGGGTAATGAAGTTCTGACACATGCTACAACATGGATGAACCTTGAAAACATTATGCTAAGTAAAAGAAGCCAAATACAAAAGGTCACATATTATATGATTCCTTTTATATGAAATACCTAGAATTGGCAAATCCATAGAGACAGAAAGCAGATGAGTGGTTGGCAGGGGTTGGGAGGGGAGAGAAAAAAGGGAAGTGTTCATTTAATAGGAGCAGGTGTTCTTCCATGGTGATGAAAAAGTTTGAAACCAGAAAAAGCTGGTGGCTGCACAACCTTTGCAATGCATTAAATGCCAGTGAATTATTCACTTTAAAATGGGTAACTGCATCTCATGTGAATTTCACCTCAATTTAAGGAAAAAAAAAGTAATTGCAGGTGCTTAGAACAGTGCACACAGAAAACGGTGGATAAATGTTAACTTTTATTATCCGAAAAAGGAACTGCTTGAAAGCCTGAAGGATCCCAGCAGATTTCACCCTGGAACAGAGTAAGTTAAGAGGCAAAGACAGAGGTGGGGCAAGATGGCGGACTGGTGAGCTGTATGTTTTAGTTACTCCTCCAGGAAAGTAGGTAGAAAGCCAGGAACTGCGTGGACTGGACACCACAGAGCAATCTGACTTTGGGCATACTTCCTACAACACTCATGAAAACGTGGAACTGCTGAGATCAGCGAAATCTGTAAGTTTTCGCGGCCAGGGGACCCGCGCCCCTCCCTGCCAGGCTCAGTCCCGTGGGAGGAGGGGCTGTCAGCTCCGGGAAGGAGAAGGGAGAACTGCAGTGGCAGCCCTTATCAGAAACTCATTCTACTGATCCAAACTCCAACCACAGATAGACTGAGACCAGACACCAGAGAATCTGAGAGCAGCCAGCCCAGCAGAGAGGAGACAGACATAGAAAAAAACAGCACAAAAAACTCCAAAATAAAAGCGGAGGATTTTTGGAGTTCTGGTGAACATAGAAAGGGGAAGGGCAGAGCTCAGGCTCTGAAGCGCATATGCAAATCCCGAAGAAAAGCTGATCTCTCTGCCCTGTGGACCTTCCCTTAATGGCCCTAATTGCTTTCTCTCTTAGCATTTCAATAACCCATTAGATCTGTGAGGAGGGCCTTTTTTTTTTTTTTTTTTTTTTTTTAAATCCTATTTCCTTTTTCTAAAACAATTACTCTAAGAAGCCCAATACAGAAACTTTCAAAGACTTGCAATTTGGGCAGGTCAAGACAAGAGCAGAACTAAGAGAGCTCTGAGACAAAAGGCACTAATCCAGTGGCTGAGAAATTTCACTAAACACCACAACTTCCCAAGAAAAGGGGGGTGTCCGCTCACAGCCATCATTCTGGTGGACAGGAAACACTCCTGCCCATCGCCAGCCCCATAGCCCAGAGCTGCCCCAGACAACCCAGTGTGACGGAAGAGCTTCAAATAACAGGCACACACCACAAAACTAGGCGTGGACATTAGCCTTCCCTGCAACCTCAGCTGATTGTCCCAGAGTTGGGAAGGTGGAACAGTGTGAATTAACAAAGCCCCATTCAGCCATCATTTCAGCAGACTGGGAGCCTCCCTACACAGCCCAGCAGCCCAGAACCGCCCTGGGGGGACGGCACTCACCTGTGACACAGCACAGTCATCCCTCAACAGAGGACCAGGGGGTGCACGGCCTGGAACAGGGACCCACTTGCAAGTCTCAGGAGCCATACGCCAATACCAAGGACTTGTGGGTCAGTGGCAGAGACAAACTGTGGCAGGACTGAACTGAAGGATTAGACTATTGCAGCAGCTTTAAAACTCCAGGATCACCAGGGAGATTTGATTGTTAGAGCCATCCCCTGTCCCTGACTGCCCAGAAACACGCCCCATATACAGGGCGGGCAACACCAAGTACACACGCAAGCTTGGTACAGCAATTGGACCCCACAAGACTCACTCCCCCACTCACCACAAAGGCAAAGCAGGGGAGAACTGGCCTGTGGAGAACAGGTGGCTCGTGGACGCCACCTGCTGGTTAGTTAGAGAAAGTGTACTCCACGAAGCTGTAGATCTGATAAATCAGAGATAAGGACTTCAGTTGGTCTACACATCCTAAAAGAACCCTATCAAGTTCAGCAAATGCCACGAGGCCAAAAACAACAGAAAATTATAAAGCATATGAAAAAACCAGACGATATGGATAACCCAAGCCCAAGCACCCAAATCAAAAGATCAGAAGAGACACAGCACCTAGAGCAGCTACTCAAAGAACTAAAGATGAACAATGAGACTATAGTACGGGAGACAAAGGATATCAAGAAGACCCTAGAAGAGCATAAAGAAGACATTGCAAGACTAAATAAAAAAATAGATGATCTTATGGAAATTAAAGAAACTATTAACCAAATTAAAAAGACTCTGGACACTCATAGTACAAGACTAGACGAATTTGAACAACGAATCAGTGACCTGGAAGATGACAGAATGGAAAATGAAAGCATAAAAGAAAGAATGGGGAAAAAAATTGAAAAACTCGAAATGGACCTCAGGGATATGATAGATGATATAAAACGTCCTAATATAAGACTCATTGGTGTTCCAGAAGGGGAAGAAAATGATAAAGGTCTAGGAAGAGTATTCAAAGAAATTGTTGGGGAAAACTTCCCAAATCTTCTAAACACCATAAATACACAAATCATAAATGCTCAGCGAACTCCAAATAGAATAAATCCAAATAAACCCACGCCGAGATATATTCTGATCACACTGTCAAACACGGAAAAGAAGGAGCAAGTTCTGAAAGCAGCAAGAGAAAAGCAATTCACCACATACAAATGAAACAGCATAAGACTAAGTAGTGACTACTCAGCAGCCACCATGGAGGTGAGAAGGCAGTGGCATGATATATTTAAAATTCTGAGTGAGAAAAATTTCCAACCAAGAATACTTTATCCAGCAAAGCTCTCCTTCAAATTTGAGGGAGAGCTTAAATTTTTCACAGACAAACAAATGCTGAGAGAATTTGCTAACAAGAGACCTGCCCTACTGGAGATACTAAAGGGAGCCCTACAGACAGAGAAACAAAGAAAGGACAGAGAGACTTGGAGAAAGGATCAGTACTAAAGAGATTCGGTATGGGTACAATAAAGGATATTAATAGAGAGAGGGGAAAAATATATATGACAAACATAAACCAAAGGATAAGATGGCTGATTCAAGAAATGCCTTCACGGTTATAAAGTTGAATGTAAATGGATTAAACTCCCCAATAAAAAGATATAGATTCGCAGAATGGATCAAAAAAAATGAACCATCAATATGTTGCATACAAGAGACTCATCTTAGACACAGGGACACAAAGAAATTGAAAGTGAAAGGATGGAAAAAAATATTTCATGCAAGCTACAGCCAAAAGAAAGCAGGTGTAGCAATATTAATCTCAGATAAAATAGACTTTAAATGCAGGGATGTTTTGAGAGACAAAGAAGGCCACTACATACTAATAAAAGGGGCAATTCAACAAGAAGAAATAACAATCATAAATGTCTATGCACCCAATCAAGGTGCCACAAAGTACATGAGAGAAACACTGGCAAAACTAAAGGAAGCAATTGATGTTTCCACAATAATTGTGGGAGACTTCAACACATCACTCTCTCCTATAGATAGATCAACCAGACAGAGGACCAGTAACGAAATTGAAAACCTAAACAATCTGATAAATGAATGAGATTTAACAAACATATACAGAACATTACATCCCAAATCACCAGGATACACATACTTTTCTAGTGCGCACGGAACTTTCTCCAGAATAGATCATATGCTGGGACATAAAACAAGCCTCAGTAAATTTAAAAAGATTGAAATTATTCAAAGCACATTCTCTGACCACAATGGAATACAATTAGAAGTCAATAACCATCAGAGACTTAGAAAATTCACAAATACCTGCCTGGAGGTTAAACAACACACTCCTAAACAATCAGTGGGTTAAAGAAGAAATAGCAAGAGAAATTGCTAAATATATAGAGACGAATGAAAATGAGAACACAAGATACCAAAACCTATGGGATGCAGCAAAAGCAGTGCTGAGGGGGAAATTTATAGCACTAAACGCATATAATAAAAAGGAAGAAAGAGCCAAAATCAAAGAACTAATGGATCAACTGAAGAAGCTAGAAACTGAACAGCAAACCAATCCTAAACCAAGTAGAAGAAAAGAAATAACAAGGATTAAAGCAGAAATAAATGACATAGAGAACAAAAAAACAATAGACAGGATAAGTATCACCAAAAGTTGGTTCTTTGAGAAGATCAACAAGATTGACAAGCCCCTAGCTAGACTGACAAAATCAAAATGAGAGAAGACCCATATAAACAAAATAATGAATAAAAAGGTGACATAACTGCAGATCCTGAAGAAATTAAAAAAATTATAAGAGGATACTATGAACAGTTTGTATGGCAACAAACTGGATAATGCAGAGGAAATGGACAATTTCCTGGAAACATATGAACAACCTAGACTGACCAGAGAAGAAACAGAAGACCTCAATCAACCCATCACAAGCAAAGAGATCCAATCAGTCATCAAAAATCTTCCCACAAATAAATGCCCAGGGCCACATGGCTTCACAGGGGAATTCTACCAAACTTTCCAGAAAGAACTGACACCAATCTTACTCAAACTCTTTCAAAACATTGAAGAACATGGAATACTACCTAACTCATTTTATGAAGCTAACATCAATCTAATACCAAAACCAGGCAAAGATGCTACAAAAAAGGAAAACTACCGGCCAATCTCCCTAATGAATATAGATGCAAAAATCCTCAACAAAATACTTGCAAATCGAATCCAAAGACATTAAAAAAATCATACACCATGACCAAGTGGGGTTCATTCCAGGCATGCAAGGATGGTTCAACATAAGAAAATCAATCAATGTATTACAACACATTAAAAATTCAAAAGGGTAAAATCAAATGATCTCAATAGATGCTGAAAAAGCATTTGACAAAATCCAGCATCCCTTTTTGATAAAAAAACACTTCAAAAGGTAGGAATTGAAGGAAACTTCCTCAACATGATAAAGAGCATATATGAAAAACCCACAGCCAGCATAGTACTCAATGGTGAGAGACTGAAAGCCTTCCCTCTAAGATCAGGAACAAGACAAGGATGCCCGCTGTCACCACTGTTATTCAACATTGTGCTGGAAGTGCTAGCCAGGGCAATCCGGCAAGACAAAGAAATAAAAGGCATCCAAATTGGAAAAGAAGAAGTAAAACTGTCATTGTTTGCAGATGATATGATCTTATATCTGGAAAACCCTGAGAAATCGACGATACAGCTACTACAGCTAATAACAAATTTAGCAAAGTAGCGGGATACAAGATTAATGCGCATAAGTCAGTAATGTTTCTATATGCTAGAAATGAACAAACTGAAGAGACACTCAAGAAAAAGATACCAGTTTTCAATAGCAACTAAAAAAATCAAGTACATAGGAATAAACTTAACCAAAGATGTAAAAGACCTATACAAAGAAAACTACATAACTCTACTAAAAGAAATAGAAGGGGACCTGAGAGATGGAAAAATATTCCATGTTCATGGATAGGAAGGCTAAATGTCATTAAGATGTCAATTCTACCCAAACTCATCTACAGATTCAATGCAATCCCAATCAAAATTCCAACAACCTACTTTGCAGACTTGGAAAAGCTAGTTATCAAATTTATTTGGAAAGGGAAGATGCCTCGAATTGCTAAAGACACTCTAAAAAAGAAAAAACAAAGTGGGAGGACTTATACTCCCTGACTTTGAAGCTTATTATAAAGCCACAGTGGTCAAAACAGCATGGTACTGGCACAAAGATAGACATATAGATCAATGGAATCGAATTGAGAATTCAGAGATAGACCCTCAGATCTATGGCCGACTGATCTTTGATAAGGCCCCCAAAGTCACTGAACTGTGTCATAATGGTCTATTCAACAAATGGGGCTCGGAGAGTTGGATATCCATATCCAAAAGAATGAAAGAGGACCCCTACCTCACACCCTACACAAAAATTAACTCAAAATGGACCACAGATCTCAATATAAAAGAAAGTACCATAAAACTCCTAGAAGATAATGTAGGAAAACATGTTCAAGACCTTGAATTAGGCGGCCACTTCCTAGACTTTACACCCAAAGCACAAGCAACAAAAGAAAAGATAGATAAATGGGAACTCCTCAAGCTTAGAAGTTTCTGCACCTCAAAGGAATTTCTCAAAAAGGTAAAGAGGCAGCCAACTCAATGGGAAAAAATTTTTGGAAACCATGTATCTGACAAAAGACTGATATCTTGCATATATAAAGAAATCCTACAACTCAATGACAATAGTACAGACAGCCCAATTATAAAATGGGCAAAAGATATGAAAAGACAGTTCTCTGAAGAGGAAATACAAATGGCCAAGAAACACATGAAAAAATGTTCAGCTTCACTAGCTATTAGAGAGATGCAAATTAAGACCACAATGAGATACCATCCATCCTATTAGAGTGGCTGCCACTAAACCAACAGGAAACTACAAATGCTGGAGGGGATGTGGAGAAATTGGAACTCTTATTCATTGTTGGTGGGACTGTATAATGGTTCAGCCACTCTGGAAGTCAGTCTGGCAGTTCCTTAGTAAAATACGTAATAGAGTTACCATTCGATCCAGCGATTGCACTTCTCGGTATATACCCGGAAGATCGGAAAGCAGTGACACGAACAGATATCTGCACGCCAATGTTCATAGCAGCATTATTCACAATTGCCAAGAGATGGAAACAAACCAAATGTCCTTCAACAGATGAGTGGATAAATAAAATGTGGTATATACACACGATGGAATGCTACGCGGCAGTAAGAAGGAACGATCTCGTGAAACATATGACAACATGGATGAACCTTGAAGACATAATGCTGAGCAAAATAAGCCAGGCACAAAAAGAGAAATATTATATGCTACCACTAATGTGAACTTTGAAAAATGTAAAACAAATGGTTTATAATGTAGAATGTAGGGGAACTAGCAATAGAGAGCAATTAAGGAAGGGGGAACAGTAATCCAAGAAGGACAGATATGCTATTTAACGTTCTGGGGATGCCCAGGAATGACTATGGTCTGTTAATTTCTGATGGATATAGTAGGAGCAAGTTCACAGAAATGTTGCTATATTATGTAACTTTCTTGGGGTAAAGTAGGAACAGATTGGAAGTAAAGCAGTTATCTTAGGTTAGTTGTCTTTTTCTTACTTCCTTGTTATGGTCTCTTTGAAATGTTCTTTTATTGTATGTTTTTTTTTTTTAATTTTTTTTTTCATACAGTTGATTTAAAAAAAGAGAGAAAGTTAAAAAAGAAAAAAAAAACAAGGAAAAAAATATGTAGAGCCCCCTTGAGGAGCCTGTGGAGAATGCAGGGGTATTGGCCTACCCCACCTCGATGGTTGCTAACATGACCACAGACATTGGGGACTGGTGGTTTGATGGGCTGGGCCCCCTACCATAGGTTTTACCCTTGGGAAGACAGTTGCTGCAAAGGAGAGGCTAGGCCTCCCTATAATTGTGCCTAAGAGCCTCCTCCTGAGTGCCTCTTTGTTGCTCGGATGTGGCCCTCTCTCTCTAGCTAAGCCAACTTGAAAGGTGAAATCACTGCCCTCCCCCCTACGTGGGATCAGACACCCAGGGGAGTGAATCTCCCTGGCAACGTGGAATATGACTCCCGGGGACGAATGTAGACCCGGCATCGTGGGACGGAGAACATCTTCTTGACCAAAAGGGGGATGTGAAAGAAATGAAATAAGCTTCAGTGGCAGAGAGATTCCAAAAGGAGCCGAGAGGTCACTCTGGTGGGCACTCTTACGCACAATTTAGACAACCCTTTTTAGGTTCTAAAGAATTGGGGTAGCTGGTGGTGGATACCTGAAACTAACAAACTACAACCCAGAACCCATGAATCTCGAAGACAGTTGTATAAAAATGTAGCTTATGAGGGGTGACAATGGGATTGGGAAAGCCATAAGGACCACACTCCACTTTGTCCAGTTTATGGATGGATGAGTAGAAATAGGGGAAGGAAACAAACAGACAAAGGTACCCAGTGTTCTTTTTTACTTCAATTGCTCTTTTTCACTCTAATTATTATTCTTGTTATTTTTGTGTGTGTGCTAATGAAGGTGTCAGGGATTGATTTAGGTGATGAATGTAGAACTATGTAATGGTACTGTGAACAATCGGAAGTACGATTTGTTTTGTATGACTGCGTGGTATGTGAATATATCTCAATAAAATGAAGATTAAAAAAAAAAAAGAGGCAAAGACAATATGCAATAAACAGTTCTCTTTCTGATTAGTATCTGCCACTGAAGGGGAAAGTGACGTAGATAATTGTCTCGGGCAGAGGAGGGGACCAAAAGGAAAAACAGATTCATTCTATTCAGAGAGCCATGTGAGCAGGTATATCTATTAAGAGACCAACTGTGGGAGTGAAATACAAAAATTCCATAAGGATCTCACTCTCTGACATCCTTACTTATCTGCCCTTTAATGCCACTCACCTCTGAGTGTTTACCTGAAACATGAAATTAAGCCCCGGGTGAGATCCTTGCCTCTCTCCAGAGGAGTCTCATTCCCTGCCGCCTTGGAATGGGTTCACGTGCGTGAGCTGCCTGTCTGAGTCCTGAGAAGCGCCTGGGTTCATTTCTGGACTGGTGACTTGAAGAACTCAAGAATTCAAAGTGTCCCTAATCACCCTGCATGAGCCAAGCACAGCATCCGGGAAGCATAAATCACAGGGACGGCTCTTGGAAAGGGAAGGTGAGGGCCCAGCCTCCGGCTCAGAATGGGCTGTCCCTGACGGGTCCTGGTCAGTGGATCCAACGGCCAACAGGGGAAGGCAACTGGCAGATAATCCGAAGAGGCAGGCAAGGAAAACAGACAGTCTAGAAAATAACAAAGGTTAACAGAACTGAGCCCACTTAGCCTGGAGAAGAAGTTTTGATCCAGTACATCTTCCAAGTATATATGAAGAGTCTGCCATACACCTGGAGATGACCAACTTTTCCCAAACCCTATGGAGAACTAAGCAGCAGGCAGTGACCTTACACAGAAATAGGAAAGAGACTGGGGATCAGGTCAGCTTCAGAGGCAAAAGGAACCTTAGTTCTACCACTTGCTAGCCGTGGAAACTTCAGCAAATTATTGAACTTCTCTGTGCCTCAGTTTCCTCATCTGCAAAATGGGAATAATATTAGTACCTACCTTGTAAGGCAAGCTCTGAGGAATAAATGAGTTAATAAAAGTAAAGGGCTTAGTGCTGGGTGCATAAAAAATGCTCAATAAGTGGCAGCTAATATTTTTCTTATTTTTCACACTTCAACACTAAATGAGCATCTACTGTTTTCCAGATATTGTACCAGAGACTCTTAAAAAATTCAGGACGACTAAGATAAGGTAAGACCTCACCATCCGAAGGTGAAGAAATCATAGAATAAATAATAGTGGCAACAACAGCTTATTCAGCACTCAGTACTTGCCAGGCACTTTCCTAAACAATTTACAACCATTATGATATTCAGTCTACAGAACAACCCTGTAAAGGAGGTAGATTCATGTCAATGACATGCAATTCAGTACAATAAGTGATCAATGGAACAATAAACAATATATTGCAGGGGCTAATATCTCCCTCAGGAACTTGATTTGAGGACTAAGAGTCAAATGTCAAAGAAGATACAGTCTAGAGAGAGGCTGCCCTGCAAGATAAATAGTAGATGCTCACTCAGGGCTGTCATCACCAAGCTGATTATTAAATCCAAGTTCCTGGGTCCAGCACGGAGGAGTCGCCCAGGCCAGTGCATCCTAGCCTGCCGGAAGATAAGGAGCACCTGAGGCACTTGTTAAATGGCCTCCTGGGCCATCACCCCACAGACTCGGATTTAGCAGGTCTGAGGCAGGGCCCTGGAACCTGTATTTTTCCCAAGTGCCCCATTTTTTTTAACAAATGCCCCAGGTGATTCATACCACATACCAAACTCTGGAACCAGAGATCTAGATTCCTCCTTATCAGCAGGAGGAAGAATTAACTCTGCTCAAGTTCCTCTTAACCCTCCAATAAGCAGATAAAGCCAAGTTCAGAATAAGCTTCCCAAGGAGGCAGGGAGGGAGGTAAAGGAGCAGTCAGAGCACAGGGTTCCAGTCCCATTCACCAAGGCCTGGAGGCTGGGCCCCACCTTCCCTTCCTGACCTCCTCCACCACTCTCTCCTTCTTTACTCTCCATCCACACCGATTTCTCCTTGCTGTTCTACAAAGACACCCAGCACTCTCTACTTCAGCTTCTTACATTCCCTGTTCCCTTTGAAATGTTTTTCCTCCTGATCCACCAGTCTCTCCTTAAATGTCACCCCATCAGAGAGGCGTGTCCAGACTGCCCTATGTCAAACAGCACTTCCCCTCCCCCATTCCTCCCCAAGCCTCCTCCCTGACACCTGCTCTTTCTATCCTCTCACTCTGATTTTTTTTTTGTAGTATTTAACACCACTTAACACTATGAACTTGTACGTTAATCAACTTTCTCCCTCCACTAGAAAGCAAGTTTCAGAAGAGGGAACATGTTGTTTGCAGCTTTATCCCCAGGGCCCTAGAATAGGGCCTGCCTGTGTTTGCTGAATGAATGAACAACCCTGAGTGATGCAACTAATTGCTCTGAAGCTTAGTTATCTCATCTCTGAAATGGGGAACCCACCTCTCTCCCTAATGGGGTTGTGGGGGTGCTTGTTGAAATGAACATGAGAAAGCTCATGTTTAATACTGCAGTGCTACCTTCTCAAATCTGCTACTAGCAGGTGCACTGGGGAGGATTCCTGCCTGGAACATCACTGCAAGCTTCAATACCCAACGCTGGCCTTGCTCCATCAAGGGAATTCATTGATTGGTATGAAATGGGGCATGGAGTGCCCTCTGCTGGAATAAGAGTGCCAACTATCCATTACATAAAGTTCCCACCCTAGAAAGGGAAGGAACTTCATCAGCATCGGGGTTCTTCAGAACGTACACGCTAAAACATTCAACTCTGTTGACTCCTTGAGTATGCTTTTCCTCCAAAAAGCATGGTCAGCCATGTACACAAAATGACTTTGTAAACCTACTCCGTGCTAGGCAGAGTGGGCTTCTGTTAATCCTCACCAAAAAACCCTGTCAAAAAGGTAACAGCATCCCTGATTTTGGAGAAGGCAAATTGGGACAAGAGAGGTTAAGTGACTCTGCAGGAACACACAGATTTTAAGGAAATTTGGGAATCAGAACTGGCCCAGCTACAGCCCCATAAGATGTCTTCTCTTATGGAAGTGACTGTACTTGTTATCAGAGGATGGCCCTTTTCTTTTCACTGCTCCTTAAAATTCTCACACAACAAGTGATTTATATGAAATAATTTAGTTTTCTCCAAAAACAGCCACTGCATCCACAATTAACTGCAGGCACAATTATGACCATGGCTAGAGTGTGTCTGGAAATCTTCCTCCCTGTTGCTTTCTGACTCCTGAAAGGAATGCTGCAAATGGCTGGGAATTTAAGTGGATAGAAATGAACAAATTTGACACTTGTCCTTTGTTTTGCCTTTTCTATTACTGAATGACAACAAAGAGGTCGCCAGCAAGCAGTGAATAAAGGGGTGACAGACTTCTAGGTGGTGGTTCCAAGTGACGCCACTGGCTGAACCAGTGGGCTCGGTTACATCACACTTACTGAAGTCTCAGTTTCCTCAGCTATAAAAGAGGGTTTTTTTTAATTTGGGCTAGGTGATTGCTTGCATCTCTCCCAGGATGTTATTCCAGGATTTGATGACAATACTAGAAGGATAAGAAAACTAATGTTTAAGGAACAACTGCCTTTCTACAACAGGCACTTTATTTCATCTTCATAACAACTGCATGAGTTAGGTATCATGCACCCCATTTCATGGAGAAGAAACTGACCTACAGGGAAGTTAAATAACTTTTCTATTGTCCCTCCATAATTTAAATGGTGTATGTGCCGGTTTGAATGTATTGTGTCCCCCAAATGCCATTATCTTTGTAGTCTTGTGGGGCAGAAGTTTTGTGCTGGTTAGATTTGCTTGGAATGTGCCCACCCAGCTGTGGGTGATGATTTTGATGAGATGTTCCCATGGAGGCGTGGCCCCGCCCATTCAGGGTGGGCCTTGATCAGTGGAGCCATATAAATGAGCTGACTGAAAGAGAGGGAACTGAGTGCAGCTGGGAGTGATGTTTTGAGGAGGAGCAAGCTTGCTGGAGAGGAACATCCTGGGAGAAAGCCATTTTGAAACCAGAACTTTGGAGCAGATGCCAGCCACATGCCTTCCCAGCTAACAGAGGTTTCCGGGACACCATCTGCCATCCTCCAGTGAAGGTACCTGATTACTGATGTGTTACCTTGGACACTTTATGGCCTTAAGACTGTAACTGTATAGCCAAATAAACCCCCATTTTATAAAAGCCTATCCATCTCTGGTGTTTTGAATTCTGCAGCATTAGCAAACTAGAACAGTGTAGCTAAAATTCAAGCTCAGGACTATGTGTCCCTTGGGGACATGTTCTACCCACCATCAACCCAGCCCTATTTAAAATCCTTGTGTAGTTTTCAAAGGTTTTACCTGCTTTGGTTGTAAGCCTGCCTAAGTGTTTCTGCTTTTAGGGAAGAAATAAAATGCAAATTGCATTAATGAATGAATCAAATTGTCTGCTTATATTGGTTACTGATAATCTTGCTAGCCAGGAAATTGGTTTGCCTTCTTGTCCAAGACAGCACCTTTTCACTTTTGTTTCAGAATTTGTGTTGTCCTGGAATTTGAGCATACTGGCTTTGAAATGCCAAAACTGGTTGTATCTATATCTGCAAGTTGTTAGGAAACAGTGTTGTGCAGGGGCCTCCATAGACAAGGGCTGCATTTGAGTGCCAGCTCCCTTACTCACTAGCTGGGTGAACTGTTACAGTTTTGATCTTTACATACCCCCAAAAATCATTTTCTTAAAGCTAACCCATTCCTATGGGTGTAAATCTACTGGAAATAAGACCTCTTGATGAGGTTACTTCAGTTAAGGCGTGGCCCAAAGTGGATCTTACTGGAGTCCTTTATAAACAGAAAGAATAGAGAGAGACAGACAGAGAGACAGACAGAGAGAGAAAGCCATGGAAGCAAGAAGCTGAAAGAAGCAAAACCTAGAAGAGAAGGGAGAGACCAGCAGATGCCACCATGTGCCCTGCCAGTGGCAGAGGGGCCAAGGATCACCAGCAACCTGTCTTCGGGAAGAAAGCATCACCTTGATGATGCCTTGATTTGGACATTTTTCTCAACTCAAAACTGTAAGCTTGTAAGCTAACATTGTTAGATGCAACGTATTTCATGGTATCTGCTTTCAGCAGCCTTGCAAACTAAAACAGTGACCTTGGTCAATCAATTCAACATCCTAAGCCTGTCTTCTCATTTGTAAACTGGGACAAGTGTGAAATTATTTGGAGGAATAAAGATAATATTTATCAAATCTCTAGCCCAGCACCTTGCAAGAAGAAACTAGAAGGTCCAAACTCAGTCTACCTGGGCCAGGAAGGCAAGGTCAACAAGCAACATAAACAGATACAGAAAGCATGTCACTTCCTTCTCGGTTCTGCTCTGTGTGAAACAACAGTGTGGGGGATGACACGAGCACTGTCCAAGGGGCCAGCCGCTACACAGCTCCAGCCAATGGCTGTTCTGAAAGAATGAGGGTCTGTTTTGCCAGATCTTTCCATTTCTTTCAAGGAAAGCCAGAAATCAGGATTTTTTAAATGGGCAATCTCCCAATTTTTAACTGTTAACAACTAATTCAAAAACAGTGAAAGCACAGTGCAAGCCAAAACCCAACACAACTACAGACCAAATGGACCCAACATCTTTTAAACAAGTGATAAATGGAAGCTATCCCTATCGTTTCTATTAAGGGTATACTTTAACTACAACTTAGTCCTTTCTGTGTTTCTGTATCTTCTACAGTACAATAAAAGTTTTCTTTCTTTTCCAGTCATGAGGATTTTATGAAGATGCATGTTTGTCTCGCCTAATGCAGATGGGAATATTATCCAATGTGGCTTGGTATCACTTTCAGGAAATAATATTGTTTCAATATCAACTGAAGTTATGTCATCAATTGAGTTCCAGTAGGAATACTGGTCTTCTTTCAAACTGATGAAAACACTCCTTCCGAATTAGGGTTTTATGAGCAAATTTCAGATCTTGGAGTTAGTGGTAGGTTAATACTTGCACACAGGGAATATCCGTCCAAAAGGTAAGTTATATCAGGAAGAAAAAAGGAAACATGATTAAACAGAAGTGTTAAACATGTATCCCAAATGCAAAGTTTCATGCTTAAAAAGCATTTGAATTTCAAAGTTAAACAGTATCATAGGTTTGTAAATTCCAAAGGACAATTCCTCTTGTCCAAAAAAGATACAAAACCTGCAAAATCTCTTCAAATTTGGGTGCTTATATAAGGAGCCTGATTTTCAGAAAAAAAAGCTTTTAATAATATAACACAGAAAAGTGAACAAATCATAAACAAAATTGATGAACTGTCACAAAGTGAACAGAGCTGTATAATCATCAAATGGGTCAAAAATAAATTATCAGCACCCCAAAACCTTCCTTGTGTCCTGCCCCAGTCTCTACTCACCCCAGTTCCCAACCACCTTCCCAAAGTTAAGCACTATCTGGATTCTTACTAGCCTAGATTAATTTTTGCCCATTTTTAAATTTCATATCATTAGAATAATATAGTATGCATTCTTTTGTGTCTGCCTTATTTTACTCAACACGGTCTATGAATATATTCATTTTCACTACCATATAGTACACCACCATATGAATATTCCACAATTTATTTCTTTATTTTACTGCTGATGGACATTTCATTTGTTTCCTGTTTGGCACTGTTACAAATAATACAGATGTGAACATTCTAGTACATGTGCACAAGTACATAGATTTCTCTCTGGTACATGATTAGAGGTAGAAATGGTAGGTCATGGGGTATGTTCAGCTGTAGTTAGTAACACCAAACAGTTTTCCGAAGTAATTATACAAACGTAAAAGATATATATCTATCATTTACTTAAAATTAGTAGATTTACTCAACCATCAACAGGTCTCTCTAAATGAAACCTACCCACTTAACTATATTTTTTTATTTTGGTAACATACATACAACACAAAATTTCCCATTTTAACCACTTGCTAGTATATAATTTGATGTTGTAATTACATTTACCATGCTGTGCTACCATCACTATCATCCTCTACCAACATTTTTCCATCACCCCAAATAGAAACTCTACCCATTAAGCAATACCTCCCATTTCCCCACCCTCTGGCTCCTGGTAACTGTAACCTATTTTCTGTCTCCATTAATTTGTAAATTCTAGGTGTATCATATAAGTGGAATCATATAATACTTGTCCTTTTAAGTCTGGCTTATTTCATTCAATACATGGTGTAGCATGTATCAGAACTTCATTTCTTTTTACAGCTGAGTAATATTCCATTGTGTGTGTGTGTGTGTGTGTGTGTGTGTGTGTGTGTATCTGTGTTTACCATATGTTGTTTACCCATTCATCTGTTGGACATGTGTGTTGTTTCCACCTTTTGACTATTGTGAATAATGCTGCTGTGAACATCAGTGTACAAACATCTGTGCAACGTTATGTTTTCAGTTTTGGGTATATACTTAGAAGTGGAATTAGTAGATACTTAGAAGTATATACAGGTTCATATGATAACAATATATTTAAATTTTTGAGGTACTGCCAAACTGTTTTCCACAGTGGCTGCACCATTTTCATATTTTCATCAATAATGTACAAGAGTTTCATTTTTTTTTCACATCCTCACCAACACTTACTATTTTCTGTTTTTTTTTTTTTTTTGAAATAAGAACCATCCTATTGTGTATGGGTTGGTATATCTCATTGTGGTTTTGATTTGCATTTCTTTATTGGCTAGTGATGTTGAGCACATTTTCATATACTTTTTAGGCATTTGTGTATCTTCTTTGGAGAAATATCTATTCAAGTTCTTGGCCCATTTTTCAATTCAATTGTCTTTTTGTTGTTGAGTTTTAGGAATTCTTTATATTTTCTGGATCTTACATCCTTATGAGATACATGGTTTCCAGATATTTTCTCCCATTCCATAGGTTGTCTTTTTTTATTATTATTTAAAATTACTTTATCAATTAAAAAAAAAACAAAAACTTCCAAACAAAGCAAAGCAAAGCAATGGGAAAAACAAATATCCTTAAATAACTTTATTCCTTCCAATATACTCCTACCATACCAAAAGAAAATCAACGAAACCATAGTCACACCTGAGCATTCCCAGGCTGTCTTGAAGACATGAGGCAGAAACTGTCCTGCATGTTTTATAAACAGGTGGCATTTTTCAACCAAGCACATGCCATTCAGTTTTCTGTTGATTACACCACTGTATAAAACAGCAACACTGGTGGTGGTGGTGGGGGGGGGGGGGCACGCAAATGATTGTTGTACAATCTGTTATACTTTGATGGTCTTATTTGAGATAATTGGTGTAAGAATCTTGACTTTTTTTAACATTTGGAAACATTGAATAAAAATGAAAATTACAAAAAGAAAAAAAGAGGTTGTCTTTTTACTTTCTTGGTAAAATCCACTGATGCACATTTTTTTATATATATATACTCCAATTTACCTATTTTTTCTTTTGTTGTTCATGCTTTTGGTACAAAAATCTAAGAATCTATTGCCTAATACAAAGTCCTGAAGATACTCCCCTATGTTTTCTATGAAGGGTTTTATAGTTTTAGCTCTTATATTTAGGTCGTGCTGAGTTAATTTTTGTATACAGTGTGAGCTAGAGGTCTACTTTCATTCTTTCTCAAGTGGATATCCAGTTTTCCCAGAACCATTTGTAGGATCACCTGCTTTACTTTTGTTAAATCAGTATCTGGCATCAAAAATAAATGGAATCTCTTTAAGACCAGGACCCACAGCAATCCTGGGCTTTTCTTTTCAGAAAACCTTAACCTATCATTGGTTACTTATTAAACATCTATTAATACACACAGTATCATGGTCTCAAATTGTTCCAATGAATCCATCTGAGTATAATGCCTCCTTCATGAGCTCTAAGCCCTGCTGAATATTTACATATCATATTAAAATTATAGAACCCAAACGCCTAAAGCAGGGTAAGATGCCCCTATAAGAAAGTGAATGATACAACATCCGTTTGCTTTTTCTCTAAAGGACCAGAAAGGGATGGAGGGCATGTGGGAAAATGGAGCTGGGCTGGGGTAAGATAGGCCAAATAATGGCCCCCAAGGATGTCTACATCCTGGTCCCCAGAACCTATAACTATGTTACCTTACTATGGTAAATGGGATTTTGCAGATGATAAAGTTAAAGATCTCGAGATGATTATCCTGGATTATTGGGATGAGCCTGACGTAATCATGGGGGTCCTTGTAAGAGGGAGGCAGGAGGGTCAGAGTTGGGGAAGGAGATGTGAGGATGGAAGCACAGGTCGGAGTTAGTGCTGGAGTTAGAGTTGGAGAGTGAGGTGCAGATGCTCTGCTCCTGGCTTTGAAGATAGACGAAGGGGCCGTAAGGCAAGAAATGCAGGTGGTAGCTTCCAGAAGCTGAAAAGGGCAAGGAAATAAGACTCTCCCCTGGAACCTCTAGAAGGAAAGCAGCCCTGCCAATACCTGGATTTGGGGACTTCTAGCCCCAGAATTATGAGATAATAAATTTGTGTTTTTAAAGCCACTAAATTTGTGTTGGTTTGTAAGAGCAGCAATAGAAAACCAGTACAAGTGGGTAAGGGATTCCTGGTCCACAACTGTTTCCATGAGCTCTTTCAGGAGATGCAGCTGCGTGGTACATCAGGCTCATTTACTCAGCCCCAACTACATGGCCGTTATTATTTTAAGATTGAAGGCTGGGTGTAAGAAAAATAGAAGTCACCTTAGCAACCATCTCATGGCCAAATAAAATTGTGATAGACTCCAACTGAGCTCTTAGATTCCAAGATCTTTAGGAAGCTCTTTTTTTTTTTTTTTTTTTTGGCCCAAAGGTAAGAACCACAGACACATGCAACCCCACTGTGTTCTGAGGCTTGAGCGCCACTGGAAGCTCTTATTCTTTATAGGTTCTGCTCCCGTTCAGCACTAATAGCCATTAGGCGCTGGCGAAGAAAGCTCCTCATTTTTGATTCATTTAAAAAAAGAAAAAAAAGCAATAGAACTTTTACATTGCACTCTTCATTTCATTTTGCATTCAGCATCCTGTGTTCTTATAATCCATAATATCCTTATTAAGTGATACATTTGGACCATTGGCAGGAAGGCAAAATGGGTTTTGCTGCCATCAAAGCTGCCACACAGCCTAGCCTCAGGGGACACTGATACCCTCAGCAAATTACTCACTAGCACCTTGCACAGTCTGAGCTCACAAACCTCCCAGCACATTCTCTGGAATGGTGGATGGGAGGAGCAGGGACAAGTCTGGGGAATTAATCAGTTTTGGACAAGATCTACTTGGATAAATCCCACCCCGCCACACACACACATTTCCCCTATTTCACTGCACATATGCCCCATAATTCCCATAATGGTAAAGCAAATTAAAAGCTTTAAACCTGTAATACCATCATTCTCACTGCAACTCTGCAAACTGGTCAAATGTCAGAACCCCATTTCTTTCTGTTGAGACTTCCTGTGATGACTTCCAAGCACATTCATTTTGGGAGTTTGCGTTGATAAGAATGGAACCAACAATGAACCAAGGCTTCAGGAATGACAAGACATGGTTGCAAACTGAAATTGTTTCAGAAATTAATATCCTGTGCCTGTTTATGGCACTGGTTTTAAATGTTCAGGACTCTGCATCCTCTGAAAACATTTGCTTTTAAATAACACCCACGCCCCTCACTGCCCCTGCCATGACAATGGGAAGCTTTGGCACCGAGTCTATTTTGAAGTACCAGAAGGGAGCATGGGAGAACAATTTTTCTGAATGGCTGAAAAGAACACTTACCCACATGCTGATAACTCAATAACAGCTGAACACAGTTTGGTGGGCTTGAAGGTGAAGAATCACACCTCACAATAAAACTCACCTGCCCATGAGGAATGGTGATTGAGAGAAAATAATAGGCATGATACAAATTCAACCAGTACTACAGCTTAGCATGTTACTCAAGTCCCAAAAGTTAAGATCATGACCACAAGGAAGGAGGGACTCCAGGAGCCTGCCATCTTCAGGTTTCAAAACCACAGGTGCCCAGAGCCTTTACCCACCAGCTGACCCACCTACCTCAAAATCCAGGAGCCTTTCCAGTAAACATTTACTAAAGAACCATTAAGAGTGGAGTGCTCCATTAGGCACTGGGAATGTAAAAATGAATAAATCAGCCCTTTCCTTGCCTCAAGAAATGCACAGGCCAGTGGTTAGAAAGACACCAAACAACTAAAACATCACTTGAGTGCTGTCACAGACGTTTCCAATTGGGATCAGACATTATAGGAAAATGCCTTCTCCTGGGAAGATGACATGACATTGAATATGGCATTGAGAGCGTTGGCTGGCAGGAAGGGCTAACAAAAGGAGAACTGTATACTGGGCAGAAGGAATAAAAGAGCAAAAATTCAGAAGCAGAAAAGTAGAGTTTTTCTCAGGTAGCTCAATGACGAACTATCCTGAGGGAAGACAGAAATTTTAAGCTGGGAAAGGGCTATGAAAGATTTCAAAGCCAGACTAAGGAGGATGGAATTAATCCAGGAGGCAATGTGAGAGCTGTCAGTACACAAATTGGCCTGAGATGGACACACTTATTCCCTCATACATTCATTCAACAAACATCTGAGGACCAACTCTTTCTGGCACTATAGAAGATGCTAGAAAGAGAGACAAACATAATAGAACCGGTCCTTTCTCTCTTGAAGTCTGTAAATCAGTAGTGAAGACAGATGATTATAAAACCAAGAAAAACAGTCATGACTATTGGGAAGGGAGAAGTACAAGGAGTAGGGGAGCCTGTAGCCGAAGAAACCAACAGAAGGGCCAGGGGCAATAGTGTCTTAAGCTGAGCCCAGAGGATTTAAGTTCTTCAGGCCAAGAAGGGGAAGGGAGCTGGAGAATGAGCCATGAGTGTCCTGGGGAAAGGACACAGCATGTGAGAAGATCAGAGGCCAGAGAGGATCAAGCACACAAGTATCTGGAAGAAGTCCAGTAGGGCAGGCAGAGGATGCACGGGAAACAATAAGCAATGGAGCCAAAGAGGCAGACGTGATTTAGTACAGCTCTGGTTCCTCTCTGGAGGACGGAGCAGATGTGTGAGTGACCAGTTTCCAGGCTGTTTTTGATCCTGATCAAAAAGGATGAATGGCTGAGTCAGGACAATAGCAGTGAAGGAAAGGAAATAAAGATACAGATGCAAGAGGCCAAGATCAGATTTCAAGAGGGTGTAAAGGTCAAGTGATGCAGGGAATGAAGGAGAAGGAAGAGAACAGCTACACCAAGGTTTAGAGTTTGGAGAACAAGTAGCTGGGAATGATGTCACCTGGGATGGTAAAAGAAGAAAGAGACTTGGGAAGAAATCAAGCAATGAGCTGTTTTTAGGTGCTTGAGAGTTAAAGTAACAACAGAAAACATCCAGAGTAGCATCCTCGACCAATGGTCATTTGGCCTTTGACCCAACAGCTCCCGGCATGGGGATCTCAGGCACTCCAATGCCTGACAAATTTAATATAAGAAGTCAGCGTGCTTTCTTAGACTGAGTCAACACCTGCTTCCCCATAACTTTTATGCATTGTTCTGGGTTCCACACTTGGAAGCAAATCAAAATTAAACCTACTCCCTCTTCCTGTAATACGTCCCCTCGGACTTCCTTTCTTCATAATTTGCTGGATTCTGGTCATTTCCAAATCACATCCAGATGCTTAGAATCATAAACTTGGAGAAGTTCAGTGTGCCAATAGATGGGCTTCATTTTATAACTCCTTTATTTCCCAAAGGTGGAGATATGGCCTGGAAAGAGCCGTGCCCACACTCCCAGCACCTCTGGCTGAGCTGGCTTTAGAGCCTGGTCAGTGCTCTCTCAAAATCCCACACTGCCACATGCACCCTCACTCCAAAGCCGTATGCCGGGAGCAGCCGCATCTCAGAGGGAGCTCTTGGCTCTGCTCTCGGGAGAACCACTGAAATTAAAAAGCATTGAAAAATAAATAAACCCACATAAAGTATGAATAGCATTTCTAGGAATGCAGACAGCAACTCTGCCCCTTATTTATAGCTTCATCTGCCTTGAAACAGAAAACTCGAGTGTGTCAATAAATGGATTGTAAAGTTGTTATGTTTAACTACAGAGAGGGAATGTCTCCACAGGCCTTTTCGGAACAGCACTGAAGTCTGTGGCAGCTGGCGGGGAGCCCCATGGAGGTAGCCTTTGGCTCCTGATACATACTCAGCCTTTTCTAGAGCCTCAGGATCTCGGGGTCAGCAGGGATCAAGGAGGTTGTCTTGTCCAATTGCCCCTGATGCTCAACTTCCTCCCACAGTGCTGGCCTGCTGTTTGCACATCTCTCGTGCAGGGTACTTCACTCTCTCCCTGGGCAGCTCATTCCAGCACTGGACAGAATGAGCCTCATCATAATGAGCTTGACATCTGGTTTCCTGCCACATCCCTCCATAGATTCAGGAGCCATCAGAGCAATCTTGATCGCTCTTTCGGGTGACAGCTCTTTGAGTGTTTGTTGAAGCTGTTCATGTACACCTTGAGCCTCTGCTTCTCCAAGGTAAACACGCCCAATTCTTTCCACTATTTCCAATGTAACAAGGTTTGAACTGGCCCTGTCATTCACCTAGTTTTCTCCTAAGCATGCTGAATTGCGTAAATTGTTCTTAAAGTACAGAGTCCAGAAATGAATGCAGTGGCCCAGCTGCAGACTAGCTGTAAAAGAAATCTGTCATCTTTGTCCTTCTAGCTGGAATATCTCTGAAAATGTGCTCACATCACAGCTTTTCAGTCAAGACTCCTCCAATGTTGTGATATGGCCCCAAGGGGAGGATTAATTCTTATCTATCATGTTGATAGATATAGAACCTACAATCAGTCTGTGCACGCTGCCCAGAAGTATTTTCTTGATTTTATTAGTGTCCCTATGCTGGTTTGTATATATTATGTCCCCCAGAAAAAGCCATGTGTTTGATGCAATCTTGTGGGAGCAGATGTATTAGTGTTGATCAGGTTGGAACCTTTTGATTGCTTCCATGGAGATGTGACTAGTAACACCTTTGATTAGGGTGCAACCTGTTGATGAGATTGTTTTCATGGAGGTGTAGCCTCACCCATTCAGCTTGGGTCTTGAGTTAATTACTGGAGCCCAATAAAAGCTCAGAAACAGAAGGACTACAGAGCTGGGGCTGAGGCAGACATTTTGAAGATGGCTGTTGGAAGCTGACGCTGACATTTTGGAGAACGCCATTTTGAAACGTAACCTGGGAGTAAGCAGACGCCAGCCACGTGCCTTCCCAGCTAACAGAGGTTTTCCAGACGCCACTGGCCATCGTCCAGTGAAGGTACCCTATTGTTGATGCCTTACCTTGTACAGTTTATGGCCTTAAGACCGTAACTTTGTAACCAAATAAACCCCCTTTATAAAAGCCAATCCATTTCTGGTGTTTTGCAAAATGGCAGCATTAGCAAACCAAAACAGTCCCATAGTCTCTCTGCCAGTTAAAATCACTGAGCATATAGTTACTCCATTAGCCAGGGCTGGGCAAGGTAGTATGATGTTGGAAAGCACCCTGCAAATTCACATTAACCATTACTAAGCATAGCCAGTTGCAAAATTTTCATAATCCACATCAACTTCTAGCCTCTCTTCTTTGGGAAATGTCACCATTTGCCTTCAGGGGCCACCCCTCCCCGAATCTCAGTCACGGGTTCCAGGGAGGGTTAGCACTCTGGCAATCCACCCCTATCCCATAACCACTAACAGGCGCATAGCTGGGGGCTGGCTAAAATGTACCAGCTTCTCTCAGCAGTCTCCCCCAACCACAGCGAATGGTTTCAGAGCACAGTCAGTAGCAATGCTGGGGAATTAAAGGGATCAAGTCTTCTTTCTACTGCGACTCTTGAGGATAGAACAGATGCCTACAAAGGGGCAGCTTGAAGCGTCTGTTCTATCCTCAACAGTTCCAGAAAGAAAACAAGAGCAAAGAGAAGGAGGAAGATTGGGCTACAAAAACATCATTGGAGCTCCTGGATTCCACCCTACCTGAAGCCTGCTCTACCTTTGAACTTACTACTTATATTAGCCCCCAATTTCCTTTTAGCCAAAATCAGTGTGAGTTTGGTTTCTGTTAGTGAACACAAATCAAAATTCTACCACTCACACAAGACCCCTGCACAAAAAATGCCTCGGGATATTTTGTCAATCCCCGTGCTAAAGTCTATTACCTCATCAAAGCCCCAGTCTACAGAATAGTATAATAGTTAAAAGCTTGAGCTCTAGAGTACAATTCAGGCTCTATCTTGGCTGGTTTTGGAGCCTTGGAAGATCACTCAAGTTAACCTATCTCGCCTACAGATCTGTAAAATGGCTATAATATTTGTACCTATTACACAGAATTACTATGAAGAAAGTGAAAACATGTCAAGTCCCTCTAACAAGGCCTACCACACAGAGATGCTGAAAATACCAGCGGTTTATATGGTTGTCATCATCACCATCCCTGCTGGTGTTAGTCCACCTCCATGGAAGAAAGCCTCCTTCTCTCTCTCCTAGGATCCACATCAGCTCACCTTCCTCCCTCTGACCCCTTGGACAAAAACTGACCATTCACTGCCAAGGTGTAATTCACCCTATCTCAATGCTTCGGTGGAAGCTGTGGCTTCTCTGGGGGCGCTGCTGCGGGACGGTGACAGGCTGCTGCCCAGGCCTCCGCGCTGGGCCGAGAATCACGAGCTCGTCACGGTCTGCCTGGCACACAGTTCCACCTTGTTTATACTCAGTCTAGCGAACTCGGGGCAAATCTCAAAAAGTGAAGTGGAACTCCTAATTAAAAGGTAGCCTTGAGCTGGCAATAAAATTATGCATAAAGGAAATGTTTAAAAACACAGTAGTGACTTCCTCAGAGTCAAATTTACATTTGAAATCTTTTTTTTTTAAAGAAAGTTTGCTTTTCAACACTTCCATTTCTTCCCTCCCTGAAGCTTAGGAAACCATCTTTGATCCGCAAACACATTGTAGTACATTTGAAATTGGAGGCTGGAAAAATGGCAAGTCTTATCTTTTCCACTTATTTCAGGAGGGTGGTAGGAATTATTATACGTTTTTATTTGTTTGAGGAGGGTAACTCCTCTGTTGTGTTCCCGCACTTGACCTGTCAGTAACACTGGTCATCTGTCACTCCCAGCCCAGGCCTGACAGCTCCAACAAACCCCTCCCACAGCACCCAGGCTTGCCTCTATCACAACATGCTGTGCAAGGTGCAGCAATCACCTGTTAACCCCCTCCTCTAGTGCAGGCATCTCTATAGTTTCAGTTCCTGGTTTAGCTTAGATGTTAAACATCACATCACCAACAAAATGTTGCATGTGTGAATAAATGAATGCATAGACAGAAGAATGAATGAAACATCTGGCTGTATGAATAGCTAAGTAATTCCTCCAGGACCCAACTTTTTCCCCATGATGGTCAGAGAAATCAACTTGGCAAAACCTATATCTGATATCTGTAAAACCACCACCCAACCACTGAATCAGGGTGCACCTTATGTTGCATTTGTTTTGATCTTTTTCTTTTTCTCTCCTGGCATTACTGCCTGCCTTCAGCCACCTGTGTAGCTGCAGGCAGGTCACTTGCTGTGACTTGGCATCAATTCTCTATTGTTTTACAAAATGGAAAGCAGGAATTAGACAGTTTTGCAATTCTTTCCCTCCTTTCTTTTCACTCTAGCTTCAGTTCTTACCTTCGAAGCTCCCAGCAAACAAGTAAATCCAGGTGATGGCTGGGATGCAGAGAAGAGTCAGAGAGGCAGCCAGGAATTTCCGTCTCCCTCTGCAGATTCCCAGCATCCTCCCAGAAGTGGCAATCCCTAATCCCAGCGCCGTTTCTCTATCCAGAGCATGAAGTCCTCAGTCTCCCTCATAGTACTTCCTGAAAGCAAGAGCAAAGAGGAAAGATTGAGTTCTTAGCACTATAAATGAATGCAAATTGTGCAAGAGGAATATCTCATAGGTCCTGGAAGTATTCAACTCATCTGCCATTTCCTGCTAGGCTTGTATCCCAAGGGATGACACTGCAGTCTTGCAGTCTATCAAAATATGACAGTTCTTTAAAAAAGAACTATATAAATATATATAGAGAGAGAGAGACAGAGAGAGAGAGAGAGGCTCTTTCTTTCTCATACGTGTCTTTTACAGTATAGGTTAGTTCTGAGGCCTGACCTAAACCAGTTATTAAAGGAGCATTTAGTTAGCATCTTTTACGTACCAAGCACTAACCAGGTGCTATGTTTCCAAAGAATCTGAGAACAAGTGTTGGAGACAAAGAACTCAGTCTAGTGAGAGAGACCAACACAAAACATCCATAGGATCCCCATGATAAGTGACAATTGAGATTTGCACAAACAGTTGTGGAAGTGCAGACGAAGGAGCCGACTGATCCGTGTACCCTCAAGAAGGCCTCGCAGAACAGATCCTGTGTTCCAGTGTTCCAGGCAGAGAGAAATGCAGGAGGCCGCAGGGCAGACTCAACAAGCACAGGCAAAGCAAAGGAGATAGGAAAGCTTGCGACATCCAACTGCCGGAGGCCAGTCACCGCTGAAAACCTACAAACACTCACGGGGGGCTGCTTACATAGCTTCCAACCTTCAATATGGACGGCATCCAGAAAAGCATGGGAACAATTAAAATGTGCAGAAAATGGAAAGGAGCAAACAAATATTTTATAAACAGCCTGCACAGGAAATGTCATTAGACCACAACAGAAGCCAGGCCATGGCATGTTAAAAGAAGAGTGAGAAAGTCAATAGGGATGGAGTAGAAGGTCCAAAATCTTTCACCTGAGTATTTGACTAGGAAATTGTGGAAGTTATTAACAAGTTAAAAAACCAAAAGACTGTGTGACCTCATCTCCACCCACTGCCCGACAGAGATGTCAAGTGGGCTCTATATAAGTGAAGAAGGAAGTCCAAGCAGCACCTTCCACTGACTCAAGCAGCTATAAAAGTCTTCAGAATCCTAAAGAATGGAAGACCATAAAATCACTGGTATGGGTGTTCTCTTCTATCTTCCCCCTGTTGAACTCTTATGCCCCATTTGACGATGGCCTGCTTTCCCAATGGGTCATGGCTTTGCCAGAAGACAGCCACCCCCTCGATTCATCTTGCCTTCCCCAAGACCTGGTGCCTGTCACCTGCTGGTACCTAATAACTGTCTATTAAATGAATAAATGGAATCAGAGTCTAACCAAAAGTAACCAACCCTCTTAAGCTTCAGGAGTTGTTGTTTCGCAAGTTGCTGGCAATCAACACCTACTGGAGCCGATCTCAACTGTCAAGGCTGGTTTTTCGCCCCCAGTCACTCCAACAGGATTTTCTAAATGGTCCTTTTTTGAAACAGATGAAAGACCACAGGCCTTGAGGGCCTAGACTTGAAAGTAAAACCAAAAGAGCAAACTTTCCTTAAACAAAGGATGTTGACTTGAGAAAAGTCACCCACTAGGGAAATTTTCCCTTCTAATGAAATAGAAACAAACCCTACACATAAACTGCCAGTCACAGAGAATGAGAATCACAAAAACACGTGGAGTCTCCCAGGAGAAGGGAGAGTAGGGCAAGAGGGCTGCAATGGTAAACAGATCTGGATTCAAAGCCAGGTGTCACCCTCGATTAGCTGTAACCTTGGGCAAGTCCTCTGTCTCTGGGTAAGCTTCATTTTGTTCATTTATAAAATGGGATGATGCCCTCTTGGCAGGTTGTTACCTGAGCTCAAAGAGAAAGCCTTTGAATAAGTGACCAACAAAGACTCATCAAGCACGTGGCAGGGGTGAGCCCCCCATTCCTGAGGGCAGAGGAGCAACCCCACTCCTGTCCTCATCTCGTCCCTCCTCCCCATGTCCCTCCCTCCATAGTGTCTGGGGGAAAACAGATCCCAACAGTAGGTACTGACTGACGGATGCACAGCTGACTGCAATCTGAAGGACCCCACTATTCAATTCTCCCTCAGGAGGAACCACCACCTGAAAATTACAAATTGTTTTGTTTTGTTTTATTTACAGTTCACTATAATAACAATAGTAAAGACAACTAGTAGTGAGTAGTGCTTATTATGTATCAGGCACTTGTCTAGCTTTTTACATATAATTGCTTGTTTAATTACCAAAATAACCTATGAGGTAGGTACTATTTTTAATCACCATTTTACAGACGAGAAAACTAAGGCCGACAGATGTTACTTAACTGGCCAAAGGTTACAGAGCTAGTGAGGGGCACATGTCCGTCAGGCTCTCCCTTAGTAACTGGTACTACGAACTCTTGCCAGGGGCATTTTTTCCTTCTGGGCTAACCTAAATACTTCATACTGAACCTGAAGATTATTTCCTTCGCAAGGTCGAATATATCATAACTGTTTACTCCCATTCCAAAGATAGTAGGTAGACAGAAATATAATTGGAAAACTATAGATGAATTTAGACTTTAGGGGAAAGTAGGAAGATGAGAGATGAACTCAGCTGGTATTAGTACCTAAATAACATTTTTTAAAAATCTTCAAAATACATATTTTCCTCCTTTCCTACCTCCACCTGCAAAAGTTAATTTCAGCTTGCACAATTTGTAAACAGTTTTAAAACAGTCTAGGGTGGTTTGCCTTTTATGATAACATTGGCATCTGAAATTTGAAATTAAACCCAGCAGGTAAAAATATTCCCTCCTGGATTTGACTTTTAAATGACATCTCTGTGCACTAAATACACATTTTAAAGAAAAAAAAATTCTCAATTTATATCAGAAGTTACTACAGGAAGTCAATACAGGAATCAACACATGAAGAAAAAAAGCAGCAAGGAACAGCAAGTGAGCTGGAAATTACATCCCAAACATGTGCAAATGTTGATGCAAAACCTGGCCTTCCTCCATGCTGATTCTTGAAAAGAACTCCCCACCTGCTAACCCAGGGGTCTAAGGTCATCCCTAAAGCCCCCTCTCAATGCAAACACCCAATACATTGGCCACTCCTGTCAATTGCTTCACAAACATCTCCTCCATCTGTCTCCTCCGTCATGTAACCAATAAAATCCACATATATGAGGAACATTGTATGACCCATAAAAATTATCACGATATGTTAAGCTACAAAACTAGAATCTAAAGCTGAATGTATAATGTAATCATGAGTATCTTTCAATCCTATGTAATAAATTGTATATACCTCTATAAATACCCACATATTACATAAGTATATCTAAAAAGGCATAAATGTTGAAAGTTATTTCAATATATATGAATATGAATTTCTCCCAAATTTCCTACAAGGAGCTTTTATAATTTAAAAATTATTCAAAAGCTTAAATTATTCTTCTTCTTACCATAGTGCTTGCAATTCAACATTCCTTGGCAGAGATATATGGTATACAATGAGTTAGCTTTAATTTACACACTAGGTGCACTTAGTTAACATCTGTGATATCCTAATTGGGAATACACCCTCCGGGATGGCTGGTTACCACTTGAAAGACTCCAGTCAGAAACGCACAGTGCAACTGCTATGCTCCAAGCTATCTCTCGCCAACATCAGAGGTTCTGTTTTAATTAGCATCATAGATGTCAGAAATGGATTTTCATTGGTGTTCAAGATGTGTGGATTGTCTACAAACATTGTACAGGTGCTTACATGAAAAGAGAAAAAGAATCTAGGGGACCCAAGGGCCCAAACCCTTCAGAATCTAATTGATCCCAAAGTGATCCTAAATGTACATGACAAATAGAGTACTGGGTTCTAAAAAGATTGGCTGGATCCTGCCACTCACATATAGACATCCCTGTCTGGAGTGAAGCTTTCTTGCAAGATGCTATCTGTTTCAGTTTGCTAATGCTGCCATTAAGCAAAATACCAGAAACAGGTTGGATTTTATAAAAGGGGTTTATTTAGTTACAAAGTTACAGTCTTAAGGCCATAAAGTATCCATGGTAATGCATCAACAATCCGGTGCCTTCACTGTAGGATGGCCAATGGTGTCCGGAAAACCTCTGTTAGCTGGGAAGGCATGTGGCTGGCATCTGCTCCAAGTTCTGGTTTCAAAATGGCTTTCTCCCAGGATGTTCCTCTCTAGGCCACAGCTCTTCTTCAAAACGTCACCCTCAGTTGCTCTTGGAGCATTTGTCCTCTCTTAGCTTCTCTGGAGCAAGAGTCTTCTTTCAATGGCCATCTTCAAACTGTCTCTCATCTCTGGCTCCTCTCTCAGCTCCTGTGCATTCTTCAAAGTGTCCCTCTTGGCTGTAGAAAGCTCGCTCCTTCTGTCTGAGCTTATATAGTGCTCTAGAAAACTAATCAAAGCCCATGCTGAATGGACAGGGCCACACCTCCATGAAAATTATCCAATCAGAGTTATCACCTACAGTTGGGCGGGGTGCATCTCCATGGAAACAACCTAATCCAAACATTCCAACTTAATCAACACTAATGTCTGCCCCCACAAGATTGCATCAGAGAACATGGCTTTTTCTGGGGGACATAATATATACAAACCAGTACACTATCCAAGTACCCAAGAGGACAGAGAGCTGGGACCTCACTGAACTTATAAAACAGGTCCCACCTGCTAACAAACACGTGATAATGTGGCAGCCCTGCTTCCAAGGCTGGGCTTTCACTGAAACGTTCTGCCTGGAAGCAAAGGTGTAGAGAGGTGGCTTAAAGCCCTTGCCTACCTCTAATTGTTGGAGGAAGCCAACATTCACTACAAATAGTATAAGGATTATAGCTTCTCTCCATCCCAACTTCTCTTCCCCACATCAGAGTGCACGTCCCTCATCTGGAGGGGATTCCACAGCTTTCTCCTGACTGCCCTCCCTGCCTTTGGTCTCACCTCCTCCTGTGAAATTTCTCTGTTGGGGCAATGAAGGATATTGTGACTCATCGTTGAATTGTTCTCTTTTTATATTAATCCACACCTCTGTGTGCACATGCTAGTGAATTCAAGCAAGTGCACACCTAGTCCTATCTACAGGATTCAGCTACATAAATGGCAGCAAAGCTCAGGCACATCTACTCTAGGTAGAGTCTTGTCAACATGAACACCTGAAGTGTTATACTGTGAGAGTACTGTGCTATAGGTGCCTCTTGTTCTCATGGTAAACTTAGGCTCATTCTTGATCATCTCTTGATAAACTCAACTTGGCAAGGGGAGGATCTCAAATTTACCATGAATAACTGCAGATAGTGACAGCAATGAATCAAACTGAAAACAAATAAACGTTACTCTTTTGAAACTTTACATAAATCTCTGACAGTGAAGGCTGTGATACATGAATTTCTTAAAATAACATTTTGATCATCTCATACAACCAAATGAAAGAATTGAAAAAGCATCTCCCCAAGCAGTGAAGAGTTCTTTCATTCATGCATTCAGCACATCCTTTTCAACTGTATTCTAGGGCACTGAGAACAGAGCAGTGAAATGAGACAAGAGGTCCACTCCCATGGAACTTTCAGGCTAGTTACTCAAGAACTCGGTCCATCTACATTCTCCACAATGAACACCTAACAATGAAGAGACTGGAGCAGTTATTCAGTATTTTTGGTGATTCAATTTTTAAATACAAGTTCCTACCATTTTTCTTTCACACATCTGGATCTTGCCAAGATTGCAAGGGAAGAAGTTAAACTATTACCTGTCTCATGACTTATCTCTGCTCCTGAAAGAAGATACAGAAACAAGATGCAGAGCTGGCAATGGTTTACACCAAACAACCTTGTGGTTCTCTTTGCTTTACTTTATGATGATGTTATAAATTTGAACATAAACTAATGAAATAGCATTGAGCTCTTTAGCAAACTGGGACTGTCAGTAAGATTTAGCTTTGTCAGAAAAGTTTTTTTCTTTTAAAGTTTGAAAAATACTCACAGCCTATAGAGTTCAGTCCAAACTCGGTGATGCCCAATTGTACGTGCAACATCTTACTTCTTTTTGTAGCCTACTTGAGCTCTGGAGTCAGACAAGGTGGACAGAGACACCTGTCTTCATACCAACTAGCAGTGACCTTGGGCAAGTCACCAAGTTCCATAAGCCTTGGGCAAGTCACCAAGTTCCTCATTTGGAATGGATCAAGCACAGTGCTTGGAGCACAGGGGCCAGCCCACAAATGACAGTCTCCACTCCCATATGACAGATACATTCAGAGGCTGATTAAACACAAGTCATGCACCTAGAAGGGCGCCTTTTTCAGATGGACATGCAACAGATATTAGCTTTTTATTCTCATTATTTTTATTATTGCTATTATATTTCCACCTCATACCTTTGCCCAAGCCATCCTTTCACACACCACCACCTGAGCCTCTCTGGAATGTCTTTCGTACTCTCCTGGACCTCTGCAGGACTTTCAAGTCCTTATTGCTTCTTTGGAACCTCTGGAATGCTCACTTCTGTAGGCTCTGCTTCCTTTTTGTTTCTAAACTCCAGTAGGAGCCAGTAGCACACTCCTTATCACTTAATTGTCTTCTGATCATTTCATGCACATTGGCTAATCTTTCTCCTATAGACTAAAACCTCCTAAAGGCAAAGGGATCCAGGTTTTCTAGTGTTATTTTTAAGCTTCTCCCTGGGACCAGCATCAATGATACAGGAAGGTTTATTCTACATCTCTATCCAAAGTGTGGTCCCTGGACATAACTATCAGCTGGGATTTTACTAGAAATGCAGAATCTCAGGCCTTGTGCCCAGACCTCCTGAATCAGAATCTTAATTTCAATGAGATCCTGAATGATTCATATGCATAGTAAAGTCTGAGAAGCTGGTACTGAAGCCTGAGTACAAAAACTGGTTAATAAACAAAGCCTCCCCTACCTGCCAGGGCTAGGAATTGGCCAGTGCACCAGGGCGTGCCATGCACATCCTAGACCTCATAAGTGGCACATGATGACAGTTTTCTGACAAATGAAGGCAGAGTTTCCAGAGGGAAATGTATCTTTTTCTAATTCCACAAAATCACCTTATTGACTAGAGGGGGCCCTGATGGCCTACCTCCGCCTCACCCCGTCAAAAACACTTCTCCCACATTTGAACAGTCATTGAATAGCACCAACATTGAGACACCACTACACCCATCTTACTCAAGGGAAAAATGAAGCCAAGAAAGTCACTGCTTTAGCTGGTGGACCTGTTGGACCTCAAGAGTTCTTTCCTCTAAAACCAGAAGATCAGTTCTTTGCTACAGAACACAGAGATGAGTTGATGGCCAATCTCTTTTGTTGTCTATCAACCCATCATAGCATAAATGCCACGGGAGGCAGACACCTTGACTATTTTGTCCACTGCTATTTTTTTTCACTACCAACCCAGTATCTGGCATAGAGGAGGTGATCAGTAAATATTTACTGAATAGCTCAGTCACAGACCATAGCCTCCCTGGATATTCATTATCATAAAAGCTACTCCTCTCACACAAACTCAAGCCACCTGTTCCTCCCAAGTCCAGCCATGGAGCCCTGTAGAGCTTCCACCAAATGATCATCAAACTCCTCTTTATCCTCAATTGCCTCTCACTTCACTCTATCTCCTGCACTTAGGTGAAGGTATAGTTGTCTCCTAAGATCACTGCTTCACCCACAGGAAAGGTCTCCCCCTTTCACAAAGCCATGTACCAAAGGGCTAGGAAACAGAGCTCTGTCTTCTCAGTTGTCTCTACCGGATCTTACTTACCACCCCTCCCGCTTTTCCTTCCCCTGTCTCTTTGTGGCTCACCAGCCCTCTCCCTGTCCTTGTCACTGTTCTTTGGTGACTCCGAGTCACTCCTGTCATTCTTTGAAGGCTTTAGTTCCAACCTCATATTCCTCCTACTCTCCATCCCAATCCCTAGAAAAAAGAGGACCCATTCAAAATATTTTCCACTTCACGTGGATCAAGTTCACGTTTTAGAACTTATTATCAGCAAAAGCAGCACAACCTCCAAAATCTCAAATGTCAACATCCACTTCTCCACTCACTCTCTTAGCCCTCCATGGTCTCCATTATACAAATTCTTCACTGTCATCATGACTCCCAATTCATTGGCCTTCTTTACCTCCATCTATCTAGGTCGAGATTTTCTTTATATTCTCTCTTGTTCAGCTTAGAGTCCATACTTCATTATTATAATCCCCCTTTGCAAATACCCACCTCCTTTGGCCCTTCTCCTTGCCAATTGTACTGTCTTGAAAAAGTCCAATACTTGAGATGAACACAACCATTCTCCCTTCTCTCTACTTGTGAAGTTAAAAAAAAAAAAAAAAAAAAAAAAAAAAAAAATTGGGCAGGTAGATTTGTCTTCTTTAATAACTTCTAATTTCAAATGGACTGTCAACTGCTCGGAAAGTCTGCTACTTTTCTGTGGTAAACTCCTCTCCCACCCTTAGAGATATTTATTTCAGACCTTCCTTTTCTTCTGAAACCTCTTTCCTAAAAGATAAAGTGCTCCAGGGTTCAGTATGGGACCCACACTTCTTTTTTCCTTTCCCAAGGTGAGGTTCACCATTCCAGTGACTTGAAGAACAATCTCCAGGCTGATGACTCCCACATTTATATCTCTAGCTCTGGCCTCTCCTCTGAGCATCAGATCCATATATACAATGGTCTTCTTCTTAGACCCACTGGTTCATTCCACATGCAGCTCAGACCTCAACTCCCAATTTCTCCTTGCAAACCTTTTCCTCTCTGCATCTTTCCCATCTCCACTATGGGCAATATCAACTACTCCATTGCTCAAATGAGATTCTTGAAAACCATTCTTCATTCCTTACTCATCCCTCTCATCCTGTTAAATCCATGCATCCTCAAATCCTCTCATTTTAAACCTCTTAAACGACTGTCCAATATATACACTTCTCTTCATTTCTACTGCCACTATATGACTCCAAGTCACCATCATCTCATGACTGAGGCTACTGCAAAAATCTCCTAACTCAAACCCTGCTAAATATCATTTATTCTCTTCCCTCAGCTCTGAAATAAATTCCAAACTCTCTTTCATACCTATAAGAAGCTACAAGACTTGGTCTCTAACTATCTCCTGGTACTCACTCATCTCACACCACTTTGCCTTTAGTTCAGTAATACTCCAGTCATACTGGCCCTTTCACTTCTAGGAATACGCCTCAGGGACTTTGCAAGTGCCTTCCCTCTGCCTGAAATGCTTACAGTCCCATGATTTTGCTATGGGTCTAGATCTTGAATCCCATCAATTCAGAGAGGTCTTGTCAGATAGCTCTCTGCCTAAGTAACTTCCCCCTCTCCTGCCCATTTGTCTATCACCATGTTCTAGTTTATTTCTCCATAGCGTTCAGCAAAATTTGAAATTGTACAATTATTTGACTGTTTATTTCTTTAATGGCAGCTATGCCCACTAGATTTTAATCTCCATTTGGGCAAAAACCATGACTACTTTATATTCAATGTATACCAAGGCACACAGGAAGCATTCAATGAGTAGGTGTTGAATGAATGAATGAATGAATGAGTTGTGTACACCAGGAGCGCCTCAGCCATCAGGTGCCTTGTAGTCATTCCAGTGTTGCTTCAAAAAGGACTTTTTACACAAAAGCCTGCCAACTAGCTGGCTGTGCATATCTGTAATATGAGACATAAAACCTGCACGGTGCTTCCAGTAGGTCCCCAAGGCAATGGTGCACTACCAAAGTCCATTTTGGTAGCCCTCTCTCCTCTCCCTGCTCCAGGAACACACAGGAGAAGACTCTGGCCCCTCCCTCTGGCTCTGGAGAGCCTGTCTGAGCTCCTGTCCCACCCTGCAGTGGCTCCTCTTTCCCACACGCCTCTGCACATTAGGATCCAAAGCCTCTCCTCCGATAGCTGACCCTGTGGCCCAACAAACTGGCAATCCCGACTTCTTACTTCATTTTGGAGAATGGCACTTGGCCTCAGCGGCACTGTTTAAAAATTGATCATGTGAGCCAGAAAAGTAAAAGCCACATGCAATATGATTTGGAACAAGCACTGAAGACTTAAGGATTCACTGCATTGTGAGGACACTAAGGTCCTTTCCTGCCAACCTAGTTCGACGTGTTCCCACTGAGAAGTCAAATTCTCTTGCTGCAGGGAAACACAACCTTTTTGACCCCCCAAAACACTGTGATGTACCAGATCAAGGGCAGTGGCTACAACCACCCGCTTTCATACAACTCTGCAGTTAGGATACGTTACTTGTATACTGAGAATCTTGCCAGTCTTGATTCTCTGTTATATTAAAAGCAAACTCCAAGGCATGGTCTACATTTCACATGGACCTCACGGCGTTTAAAAAAGACCAGGAATCAGGAGACCCGGGCTCAAATCCCAACTCTGCACACACTGGCTGTGGGGTCTAGGCAAGTCATCCAATATTTGGGCCACCCATCTTCCTTCCATGAAAGCCTAATAACAGTATCAACCAGTAAGGGTTGTTGCAAGGATCAGGGGAGACAAACGTAAATCCAAAATACAATGACGCAAGAGGCATGTGAGACGACATAGCAGTATTAATAACCTTAAGATGAAGTGATGGACATTTCGCTACTTGACAGGATTCTAAGGACAGTGTGGACCCACAGCCTCCTTGCTGTGACCTCTACCATGGGGAGGAAGGAGGAGAGGGAATTAACAAATATGGGCATGTCCTGGTCCTGGCTCAAGGCAGTGTACACTGGTAAAAGGTCTACTAAAAAGAAAAGAACATTCTTCCATTTACCAGGGAAAAAAATCTCCATGGAATACATTATTCAATATGTTACTATAAGTTACAAAGGGACTGTCCCATGAAACAAATTATATCTCAAAATTTGGTACCAAGAAATAATTTGCTCATGATTTGCCAATGATTCCTTTGATAAGACAACAACACTCATCTTACAACACTCATCTTGTTTTCCATGAGTGCTTTGGTATTAGGATCTCAGATCACTTGGAAATAATGAAATATCAGGAATATTTATTCACACTACAGGTCTGGCAAAACTTAGTTTTATATCAGTACTGTCCAGGAGACATACAATGTGAGCCGCAGAGTCTTAAGTTTTCCAGTTAGCCACATAAAAAAGGTAAGAAGAAATAGGAGAAATCAATTTTCATAAAATATTGTATTCAACCTTATGTGTCCAAAATATCATTTTAACATATAACAAATATAAAACATTAACAATGAGACATTTTGTATTCTTTTCTCATGCTAAGCCTTCAAAATCCAGGGTATATCATACATTTATGGCACATCTCAGTTCAAACTAGCCCCATTTCAATGCTCACTAGCCACACGAGTTTAGCAGCCACCGTAGTAGACAACAGGCTTAAATGGTTTTTAAGTGTTCACATCATACAGTTGAGGGAAGTAAGTTTGGCTTCAGGCTTGAGAATGCAGTTGAGGCAGATAGCTCAGGAGGCTTTGCAGTCATACAAGCTGGATAAATAGCAGCCTAAGTTAGCAGCAAGAACTACAGGGAACTATATTTAACTGGATGCGAGACTGCTGAGGAAAGAAGAAACCATTTACTGGACACTGATGATACTCAGGTACCATACTGACACTCTCACATGGTGAAAGTGTCTTTACAAGTGCCCTATGAGACTCCACTTTACAGATAAGGACCCCAAGGGGGCTCAAAACGGTCAAGGGACTCCAGCCACAAAGTTGGCAGGAGGGAGCACTGGGATTAGCCCTAAGACTTCTGATTTCAAATCCAATGGGCTTTCCTCAGCCTGGCCTTAAAGACCTCCCCAATCTGACCCCGACCTCCCTCACTTTCCAGCCTCAGGTCCTAGCACCCACACCCAATCCAGGAGCACCAGCAATCTGACCCCGACCTCCCTCACTTTCCAGCCTCAGGTCCTAGCACCCACACCCAATCCAGGAGCACCAGCTGAATGCAGGACGCCAAGTTGCTTCACACTCCCCTGCCTTCTTCCCGTCTGCCCCTCCTCCATCTGCTGGGCTCTCTCCGTACTAACTCTGAATTATCCACAAGGTGAGTCTCTAAGACAGAGGTTCTCAACAGGGGGCGATTTTGCCCCCAGAGGGCATGTGGCAATGTCTGAACACTTTTTGATGGTCACAACTGGGAGGGGTAAGGGTGATAACGCTTCTTGCATCTAGTGGATAGAGGTCAGGGGTGCTGATAAACATCCGATAAGGCACAGGACAGTTTCCCCAACAAAGAATGATCTGGCTTCAAACAACAGTGCTGAGGTGGAGAAACCCTACTCTAAGGCATCACTTCTGCAGGAGACCCTCATCTAATTAAAGGGCTCAGAGCATGTTTCAACTGGGCATATGCCCAGAAAGAATTGCAAATTCACTGTGGTCACCTTTTTCTCCAAAATCACCTTCCTTGGCTTGAGGCAGGACTGTGTGCACTGATCTCATATCCCAGCTAGTTTTCTTAATTTCCACCTTTTGTATTACACCATACAACCTGGGTTCTGACAACTTTAACAAAGCTGTCAACAGGTGGTGGTGAATAGTACTTCTAGCACAGAGCTCTCTCTGGGGTGACACAGGTGGAGGAGCAAAAAGGGGGAAAAACTGAGAAGCAATCAAAAATTTCCACTTACAATATTAACCTTTTTCAACAATGCCTTGCCAAACAGATCTCTAACGCAAATTGATCTTTCCCGAAGATAAACACTTTTCCTGGGGTCAGACTACTGCTCCAAGGAGGCTGATTTTTATGTTTCTCTCCTGAATGTTTAAGCAGCCCCTAATCATATCCAGGAGGCTACCTGGGAAGCCAACCACTAGAGTGATTTGGTCTTCATTCTTTGATTTTCATTTTGGAAAGGGACAATTTAAGCAGGCATGCCTCATATTTTCATTCCGCTTAAGCAAACACTCACAAGCATTTAACAAGGACCAATACTACAACTCGCACTTCAGTATTCCCAAGCCTTGAAAGATTACGTTTCTAACTTGCCAAGTCTATTTTTCCCTGGTGTTCTAAGGCTTATGGAGATTGTATGTAAATAGCTCCTGTAGCAAATGATGACAAGGCAGCAGGAATCTCTTTACTTTTTCTCTACCTCTTGTCATTCATCCCATTCCATGGAGCAACTGTTTACTGGACACTGTTCTAGACTGGGGCTTGGTGCAAGGATAGAGAGACAGATGTGGCAGGGTCCCTGTCTTAACAGTCCTTAAGAGAGCCTAGGGGACAGACAGACAGAAACACTATGAACATGAATTCAAGTCAAGATCAGGGAGATATAGCTCTCAGGAGAAGATATCTGAGCTGAGCCAAAGAAGGTGGCCTGATTTCAAAGGACTGAGGAGTTTAAAAAAAAAAAAAAGTCAACCTTGGCAGAGGAAACCATGAGGAAAGGAATGTCTGGGGACCAGGGGATGGCAAGACAACCACTTCTTCCAGAAAGGGTACAGAGAACAGTCAGACAATGAGGCTGATAGGTGGAGGGGAATGGGATTGTGACAAGCCTTGAATGTTAAGTGAAAGAGCACTTGAACTTTGTTCTACAGCCTCTCAGAAGCTACTGAAAATTCATGAGTAGGAATTATGGCATCTTTGTTTAAGAAAATAAATGAGCATGACAGCAGCATGAGAAAGGATAACATGGAAAAGAAAGTGCTAGACCAGTGTTCTTGATGGCAGACCCTCCCGGGGCCAACCCAATAGCCAGACCCTTCTTTCTTATAAATGCCATGCTGGTTCAGTCCATACATGGGGCAGCACTGTGTCCAGGGATGAGGCCTCTAACTGCAGGGGCTAAATCGTGACAGCTCCCCATGTGTTACAGCAATACCATTCTCCTTTGCCAAGGATTCGGATGGCCTGTGACCCGGTTCTGGTCACAAGCTACAGTGTAAGGAGAAGTCGTCATAATGTCACCAAGGCCACAGCAGATGGTATCCGAAGGAAATGGAAATTCCCCTTTAAGACAAACAGAAAAATTATTTGCCTTAGATCACACAGAAAGTCACTCCAAGGGTAAAGCATATGTGCTACAGGGCCACCTGATTTCAAGAAAGTTGAAACGTATTGTAAGGTGGCTCCTAACAGTTGCATCCTTTAACTTGTTTCAATCTTCCACTAATTTGGGCCTCATCTGTATCCTTGAAATTGAATAATAATGGTTTTTCTTAAGAGCACCTAAATCCCTTTGCTCTGTGCACACAAGGATTTATCATCATTATTATTCACGATTTTAAATTCGTAAGAACTGGCACATGGTAAGCTCAAGCAATAGTAGCTATTCAGCAGCTACTAGGTACGGGGCTCACATTGAGCATTTGAAAACATCTGCATCTCATTTAATCCTCCCAAGACCCCTATTATTTGTGTATTATTAATATACTGTACAGATGAGAAAGCCATGCACAAAGCAGGTTTAAAGTGCCACACACTATGCAGACAGCATAGGGTAGAAACAACATGGTGGGGATGTGCCTGGCGTGGCATCAGCACAGAAAAGCTACACGATAAATACTAATTAATTAATCAAGTACTTAATGCAGACAATTAAAAAAAAACCCAAGAATTTGGGAGGGGGTAGGTAAACCAGCCTACTCTTTACCTTTTCCTCACTCATAATTGATTGTACTTCATTGCTTAGTGGATAACCTAAGTCAAAGTCAAAAAAGAAAATCACCCATAGCAGAAAGGTAGGAAGGGGCACTTTGAGTTCCATGGGGTTCTCGTTGTACTGCCCAGTCCTCAGAGACAACCTTCTCCATTAGCCGGGCAGGTAAAGAGCAGCAGGACTGACTCAAGGCAGCTGGAGGATGCAAAGGATGGCATAAGGCCACCACCAGTCTCATCCTTCTAAGTGGTGTGAAATAAAGAGCACGGACCCAGGCTTCAGGAACCCTGCAGGTGGGGGTCCTGCTTGGCCAAGTACTTACTCTGTGACCTGGGCTACACACTCACCCTCTCTGGGCCTCAGTGTCCAAAATTTTTAAATAAGGGTGGGCTTGATCACTGGTCTCTAACATCCTTTCCATCTCTGAAACACAGTAGCTCCAGGTAAGAACTTTCAGCTAATATTTCTACCACCTTCAAGGTTATAGATTAAGTCTCAGGCATCTGGACTTCTGAAAGAAATCAAATTGTTCAAATAAATCTCACTCACACAACACATTAGACAGATGCAGCACATAAAGCAAATGGTCTAGTTAATAAGTGCTAGTTCATTAGTTGTGGGGCTGTCAGGAGCACCCAATAACTGTGATAACACACTAAGCTGTCCCCATGCTTTCCATTTCTATCACCCATTTCATAAGCTTGCTGCCTGGCTTTAAGAAGCAATAGCCTGGTGGCTTTGGTATCCAATAAACTTGTCTTCGTGTGGATGTTTTTCATTTCCCATGCCACTTGAGGAGAGCAGGAGAAGGCAAATTGCTCCTCTCACAGCATCTGTTTTGCCAAATTTATAATTTCATACTGCCATGTTCCAGGAACTTGTGCAAGGCAAGGAGGGAAAGACTGCAGATCAGAGGCCCCACCCCAAGATCAAGGAAGCTTCCAGCTGGGATCATTTGGGACAACTAATTTAACAGATTTCATTTGTGCAAACGTCAACGGATCTACCCAAGGTGACCTATCGTTCACCTAGCAAAGAATATGTACCTAGCAATTACAATGTGCCAAACCCTGTGCTAACTAATTTACATAATTTATCAGTTATCTCACTAGTCCCCATAGGATAGCTGCCCCAAAATGTAATTAACTGAAAAAACCCACTCTTTCATATACACACACATTTATTTATAAATATTTATTTATAATTATACTTATATTTATTTATAAATATTTTTATATTTATATAGAACACTGAAACTAAAAAAAAAATCAAAACAAAACAAAAACTAATGTTGGCTTTGCTGATAAGAGAAAGCAGCAAGAGACTCAAAGAACAAGCACGTTTAAAGCAAATCAACACGTATATGCACCAACTGAAGATCAGTTGGGTTTTGCCTAAAAGAGTGCTTGGGGAGAGGGCAGTTCAGTAACCTAACACAAATTTTCCACATGGGGAAACTGAGGCTCAAACAAGAGAGTGACATGTCCACAGTTATCCAGGGCATGAAGAACAGAATTAAGTCTAGAATCTGATTTCTCGTCTTCTTGTTCTACTGCTTCTGTTTTCTCTCCATTCCTCCTTCTCTTCCTCTTCTTCCTCCTCCTCCTCCTTCTTCCTTTTCAACATTATCATCACCAAATCAACTTACATTAAAAAAAATGACTAAAGATCTAAATATGGAAAGATTCATGCTTTGGAAGCATTTAAGATGGGAGGGAGAGATCTTTCAAGAATCTGTCAGTCCAAATCCATAGAGGCTGAAAGTAGATAAGCTGTTAGGAGGGGATGGATGGAGTGGAGAATGGAGAGTGACTGCTAATGAATATCAGGCTTCTTTTGGGGGTAACAAAAATGTTCTGGAATAAGTGGTGATGATCACACAACCTTGTGAATATACTAAAGACTACTGAATGTTACAGTGAAATTCATGGTATGTGAGTTATATCTCAAACAAAAGTATAACTGGTTACATAAGAAGAACAAAGGGTCTGGGCTTAATAACACAGAGTAGCTCCTAACGAAATAAAGAATCAAGTTTAAAAAAAAAAAAATGGCAGTGGGTGGGAGGATCTGCTAGTCATCTTTATTTATCCTGAGCAATTTCCGGACATAAACTAGTAACACAACATACAACTCTCAGGGATAGAGTGCTGTAGTTTGTAGAGTGTTTTGCCTGGTTTAATCTGCACAGTAATCCTGTACCATAAATGCTTTTATCCCCAATTTACAGATGAAAAAACAAAGTCTCCTAAAAGGAAGAGGTCCCCTTAATATCATATAAGGCATCAAAAGCATATGTTTTGGGTCACCTGTTAAAGCACGTAGCAAAATATATTTCAGTTAGTTGGGTCTCGACTTCTTTCATCAGAGAATAAGTCCCTTTAGGTCAAGAACCACGTTTTTTTTTAAGGAAATGAACAATGTTGGAAGAGCTTTTTGAGATTTCCTAGAAGGCAGACTGGAGCTAGGAGGTGGGGAAATGGAAAAAAGGCTTAGATACGAAAAACTGCATGGCTGGTTTCCTTGAAAGGAAGAAATAGTCTCTACTAGAGGTACTCCAGGCAGAAGGTTTATTTGTTTCTTAGTTTAATCCAACAAATATCTACCACAGCCTACTGTGTATCAGAAACCATGCTTACAACCTACTATGGATTTAGATCTGGTTGCAGAACAAGACAACAGCCCAGTGAGTGCCCCTGTGTGATTCTGACAACCTGTGCTGGAGAAGAGGCCCTAAATCCCCTGGAGTTATTGATCACCAGGCTCTGCTGGAAGTAGTGGGCAAGAAGGGGGTGGCGACTATTGGTCTCCCTTCACCAACAGATGATAAAGAGGACCTGTGGAGTCAAGAAGAACTCAGAAGCCGGTAACAATCAATGTGGAATCACTAAGACAACCACTCGCTTCCTTTTTGATCCTTTTCTGCACGATGGATTCATGACAGTCTCCAATCCATCCTTCAGGTACCACATCTTTGGTGAGGCTGTCCCCGACTCCTATGAACCCCCACAATACTCTTACGTAATAGAACACTTTTTCTGTTTTAACAATTACAACTGTTTTATTATTTGATGAATAAAATAGTAATAATAGTAGTAATAGTATTTTCTACAATAGACTGTGTAGTAGCTTGGTGCTAAATCATCTATTTCAAATGCTTTACATACATTGTCATAGTGCTTAGGACTATCCCATTTTATAGGTGAGGAAGCTAAGCAATTTGTTCAAAGTCACAGAGCCAGTTAAGTGATGGCGCAAGACTGTAAACCCAGCCACTTGATTCCAGAATGTCTTTTTTTCCACCACATCACCTACTGATAGAGCAAGAATTCCTAGCAGTTGAGTAAAGAATTGTAAATTCTCATCTAAATTTGAGGCAGCAGAAACTGAAGGTAAAGAATTCCAATGCTCTAATTTGCTTTTTAAATGACTTCAAGGTTTAGTTTAAATACTCCAATGATAGATTAAATAATATGCTGAAAAGTTACAATGTAAGTGACATTCTACACTCAAAGCAACCTGTCCTGCTTTCAAGAGATAGTTCCATGGTGCTAACAAGCACAAAAGGAAATTTTATTTTATATTTATACATATATACACACATATATCTTAAATATAATATAAACAATACACATATACATCATTTTACTTAAGTATATACCTTTTTATGGATTAGAAAATGAGGTGCAAAGATGTTGAGCAGCTCTGTAAAGTCACTCAAACCTAATTTCCAGCACAGGTCTGCCTGGTTCTGGTTGAGTTCTCTTTCTAATGTCTTGAGTCAGTTAACAATTCTAGAGAGGCCACTGTGAACCAGGTACACAAGGCTGACAACTTATACAATGGAAGTGACAGAGCCAGGAAGAAACCAATTGTCTTATTTCCACAAACCTCTAAGAAGTTTAGAAGAAAAAGGTTAACAACTCTAAAACCCATGCAGACTGATCACAGCCCCAGCTGGGGGAGAAAAAACACACAGATCCCAATTGGTTCTTATTTACAAGTACTTTTAAGCTGTTTGTCAAATAAAACGAGTTTGTTTGCCAGATAAGATCCCAATTTTCTATGTTCACTAACGGCTGATGAACAGAAAGGGTCAGCTGGTGATTTAATAATTTGGCCTCGATTCTTGTTAAAGCCGCTTGAATTTTTTTTTTAAATCCAGGCTGTCAGGGGAGAAAGGAAATACCATTTGATCCAATCGGTGCACCACTTCCATGCAAACAGGGAGGAGATATTTACAGACACTGTATTAAGTCACCACAACCAGGTGATAAAAGAAAGAAAAGAAAGAGATGGTAGGCAAGATTTAAACTGTTCTGTATTGGAAGCCTTGCCTGGAGGCCAAGTGTGATGGCTTTTTTTTTTTTTTTTAATTCTGTAAGCATCAAAAATATGCTTTTAAATTATAAAAATCAGGATTGTTAAGAAATGAGGAATTCCTCAAGAAGCCCATCATCTTTGGCGGCCTCCTGTCCTATCTGGGCGTAAGCTGGGCACCGATCTAGTTGCCGGGGAAGATGGGGAAGGCGGCTTTCCAAGTCCTAACAAGGCCTTGCTTGGAAGGGAAACTCTCTACTTTTTTACCATTGCATTCATTTTATAATGTAAAGGAACATCAAAGTTCTTATTCAAGTGTGTTAGATGGACTAAATAAGGCAACCCCAATAGAGTTCTCTCCAAATTGTCCCACTGGCAGTTATCATAAGATCCAATACTACTGCTCCAGAGCCAAAGGTATTTCTGTTTTACGGAATGAGTCCCATTTACTCATAGCCATAGTCCTTGGAATTCCAATTCAGGCTCTCCAGAGCTGCAAGAAGTTACCCAGAAAGGTGTGTGTTCTTTCCCAGAGACATGAAATCGTATAAAATATTCTGACCTTATAAAAGAGGCACCACGGGGGAAAGGTTGGGGGCTGAACTCTCCCCACTCCCTCTGGAGGGTCCCTAAGGATCCTTCTCCTTCCACATTCTCCCCTCCTTTATGCCCCAGCATTCCCCTCAGGTCTTAGCTCAATTCTCCTGTCCTCAGGACAATCCCTCTTAGCACCACATGCCTCGCCTTCCCAGCACTCACCTCTTCAACTTACACTGATTTGTGTGGTTATGTTACTAGTAACTTTTTTCCCCTCTAGAGTGTAAGCTCCGTGAGGGCAGGGGCTTCTTTCTCGCTCTTGAAGTAACGTGAATGATATACTTTCCTTTCAACTAATGGCTGATAGTATCTTCCACCCAAAGACAGGAACTAGAGAAAATCTTGGAAATCCCTAATTTAAGCCAAACCCTCTGGGAAAGTGCTAGATGGGCAAGCTTCAGGGAATCAGTCTGCTTAGACTGCTGACATTAATACAAGACACCGTTCATCAGAGAAGAAATGAGGGCAGGTGGAGACGAATCAGCACATTTTTCCTCTGACCTTCCTGAACACAAGTCTTCACGGGGAAGCCCAGCTACTTTTGAAACAGCTTCTAATTTCTAGAATTTCAGACTTCTACATTTGACACTAAATATAAAAATAACAAACATCTCCAAGTCAAATTAAAGCAATTTTATTACTGGCCTTTTGCAACACCTTTCCTGAAAGTTATCTTCCATGTCAACTCCTAATTGTCCTTCCAGACCCCACTCGACTCTCACCTCCTGTGTGAAGCCTTCCCCATCACACAGTGCTCAGCACTGTCAGGCTGAGAAAACCAGGTCTTTAGCTTAGTTTTAAAATATTTTCATATCTCCATTCAGAAGGACATGGTGAGAAAGTTACTTCCTCCTTTTCAGTCCTCTTCCAGTTCTTCTAACAGCATCAAGGCGAGTCTCGGTGTGGTCCTAGTGTGTCCCTAACAGCCCGTGAACACTTGACAAAGGGAACTGAGAACTCCCATTCAGAGAGCTTCCGGAGGCAGCAGCATCTACGCAGACTTTTACACGGTTTTGTTCCTCTGAGGACCTGCTACTTACAGAGAGCGACATACAGCTCTTATTACCATAACTGTACTTCAGCAAAGAATGAGGACATGAGAAGATGCGATCAAACACTCAAAGAGAACATGAGACCACCAGAGTTGCACCCCCCGGCGCCACTGTCAGCTCCACAGGGACACGGGCCGAGGTCCAGCTGGCTCACACCTGTGTCCACCACACCTCGCACCTAGCATGCAGCAGCCACCCAGGAACTACTTGTGGAGGGAAACTGAGTCATGGGAACATAAACGGAATCATCCAAGGGCACAGCAGGCATTTAAACCAAGCCCCCTTACCCCAAGTCCAGAACATTTTCAACTACTGAACTCAATGCCAAGCTGCTTCAAAGCCAATAAATATTTGCTAAGTGAATAAAAAGAAAACTGAGATGGTTTTTTTCTTGTGAGTATTTATAACTTAACAGAAATACTTCTAATCCATATTATCCCGAGATCCCCATCTATCTTTCTGCCTTCAAAAATATGATGAGAGACCAAGCCACGACTCTCTGGAAGTTGACCAAAGTTTATCCTCCAGTCATAGTGATTGAAGGACAAACTTCAAATCTAGAGCATCTATTAATCTGATGTCCCAACTTCCTAAGTTCAGCAAACCATAAGATATAATTGACAGGAATTTCTAAATGTTGCTTTCATGGCAATGCATACCCGGAATACTTATTTAGATTGCTTTAGACGTTTCAGTCCCCAAGATTTGCTTGAAAATGCCCACAGGCACACGTACTTCCAAGGTGAACACCAGGAAATCCTCCCAAAAACAACTGCAGTAACTCTTCGACTTATATGCCACAAACTAAATTTCCTTAAAAGAACAAAAAGGATATAGCTTGGTTTTATAACTTGTGCTGGCTGTAAAGACAAGAACCCACTTTTCCAGAAGTCAATGAAAAAAGCTTGTGAGTGATGAGTGAGTTAAAATTTAAACGTCTATTTACTATATACCAAAAAGGCTGCAGCCACCTTCAAACCTTCACCAAGCAATTTAGGTGCAGTGAGGACAGCCTGACAGCACCTTGATAGCTGACAACAGAACTAAAGAAAGAAGAACAATAAAAAGCAGCCAGAGAACTACAAAAGCATGGCAGTTTAGAGCCATTTACTAGAGGGGCAAACTGTTCCTCCCAGACAGGAGGCCTCCAAGAATTACAGGATGGCACAAAGGTGCACTGATTCACATTATGAAAAGTTTAAATAATAGTCTTTTCTGTTTGAGAAAGGATAAAAATATACTTTAGATAAATTCCCACAAAACCACTGTAAACTTTTGGTTTTATTTTGTTTTTGGAAATCTTGCTGCTTACAGGAAAAAGTACCCTTTAATTTGCAAACTCACCTTTGTGGAACATTTTATTCCTAATGATGACCTAGGATTAGGTTATTGGGTATTTTCTGGATAAACTTCTGAAAGAATAATGCTGCTATGTAGCACATAATAGTACTATACGGAAATCACCATGGACTTCCATATGGAAGTTAAACCAAGGGCTTATTACTCTTATTGCCAGTACTACAGTACTTTACCACCACTACTACTACTACTAGCACCACAACTATCATTACTACTACCACGACCACCACCACCACTATCACTTTCACTACTACTACTAGTAGTAGTACAACACCATTACTATACCACTACCATTACCACTACCATTACTACTACTACCACAATCACTACTGCTACTACTACCAGCACAACTACCATTACTACTACCACTACCACCACTATCACTACTACTACCATCAATACTACAAACAGAGAGAAAAGAAAAAAAAGAAAGAGAGGGAGAGAAGGAGAAAGGGAGAGAGGGAGGAAAGGAGGGCAGGGAGGGAGGGAGGGAAAAAGAAAGGGATGGGGTGGGTGGTGGTGGAGGAGACTAACATTAAGCATCTCCTCTGTGCCAAGTACTATCTTATTTAATACCCATGAGCAGCTTTTCACAGAAAGAACAAAAGACCCCTGACGGCATCTGGAGGAAGGTACCCCGGCTGCAGCAATCTCCGTGGCTGGCTGTGCTATCACAAGCAGTGCCATGAAGATTTATGAGATGTTTGCCATGCTCATAACGCATCACAGAGATAGCTGTTCAATACGGCATTATTATTCACATTAGCGCTCTAAAGAAGAGTGGGAAAACATGTTCTGAAAGTTTAAAATGTCAGTCTCCGATTCACTACCCTGGATCACTGCAGGGCTGTCAATTTTAAAAATATCATGGCTGGGGGAGAAAAGGAAACAGCCAGCCAAGCCACATCTGATAAAGGATACTAGACTTTTCCGAGCTCAAATGAAGAAGGGAAAAATAAATCCCAGCTCCTGCCTGGCATATGTAATGCCCACCATGACCAGGTAGGAGAAAATCTCCAAAACAGGGAGCTGCAGATCCCAATAGCCACCCCAGATGTATTTAAATTAGGAATTAAATTTAGTTTTCTTTATTACAGTTCCACTGTAGGAAAGAACAGTCTCAACTGCCCATTTCCAGCACCAAAACCTGGAACCTAGCACAGGCTCCTGAAAAGCAAGGACGCCACTTCCCTCAGGGGAAGAGCTGTCACTTCCAGAGTCCCTCCTGCTCCTCCAAGAACACCGGAAAATCCCTGCTCCCTAAACAGAAACTTTCCAGCTCATCTCCTAATCTATGTGGCATGTTTGCATGATTTCCTCATCACCGCAGATCTATGCTTACTTGAATAAAGCAACTCCCCTTTTTTCTTAAAACTCTATCCTCCTAGCACCTCTGTCATAATCATAAAAGAAGGGGGTGGTGTGCAGCTCTCCTGCTTTCATGCAATTGGATCTAAAAATAAAGAAAGACTAATAAAGACAAAATTGATAGAGGCAGCTTTTGTGGCTGTTTTGCAAAAGAATATATTTTGGTTTCCAAGTTTTCTGCAGGAGCTTCTCCCTCATAAAACTGCAGGGAAAATAAAGAAGTTTATTAACGCTGAGGGAAAAACAGGGCCTGAATGTTGTAAGGCTGAAAGTGTGAAGACAATAAATTTAGGATTGGTGTGATGCCAGCTCCCTAAAGTCACATCCCCAGCAACTTCCCAGGACCCATGTCCAGGTCCCCAAAATATGTGGTGGGGCCCGATATGTCCGTGCATATAATTTGTGGATAATTTGAAAATGCTGATGGAGACCCTGCAGCTGTCTCTTCCCAGAGAATTTCTACCCCAAGAATCAGAGGACCACCAGGGATGGCATCTCAGTTTGATTCTTCTCTGTTCTCTCTCAGCACCACTGGCACCAGATCCAAAACCAAAGGACAGAGGGAAAGGAGAGGGACTCTCGAGGAGGGAGGAAGGGAGAAGCCAAAGGCTCCGGCCCAGTGGAGTCTCCAGCAACTCCAGCTGGCCTGAGGGCTTGGGTGCTGGGGAAGCACCTCTGCCCACAGCCCTGGTTTCTTCATAAGGAGCTGCTCTCAGGGGGAGCAAGGGGGCAGCTAATCTCAGAGGAGCCAGGTGGGTTTTACAATTGAGAGCCCAGGCTCTTGGGGCAGACAGATCAGGGGTTCAAACCCCAGCTCCCCGCTCTGACAGCTGGGGTGGCCTTGGGCAAGTCGCACAAATTCCCTGGGGCTGTCTTCTCAACTGTCCACGACCACAGCCTCGATTGTCCAAAGAGGGACCCTCTTGAGAGTGAAAGGAGGCACTCTTCCTGTAAAATCAGGCCAAATTACCTCAGAACCTGGCTGTGAGAATGAAATAAGACAATGTAAGTAGGTTAAAATTAAATGAATCACTTGTTGCTGATCCTACTTTAAAAGAATCGGCTTTTTTAAGAGGTTTGAATTCAGTCTCTAACTTTGTATACTGTGTAATCTCGTAAAATTATTTCACCCTTGAGCCTCGAATTTCTTCATCTATAAATTGAGATGACAATAGTAGCGAGTTGTAGGGTTGCTGAAAAGTTAGCATGAAATAATTTAAGTAAAGCACTTAGTATAATGCCTGGCAAAGAACACTCGATTAAATCTTGGCTATAATTATCACTTCTATTTACTTATATTTATGTTTGCATATATGTAGCCAATTTGATCCTAGCAGCAACCATGACTACAGATACATTAATAGATACACATACTTGGAGTTTTGTAAATATGTGTATGTATGTGCATTGGTGTGTGCGTGTGTGTGTGTCATCATGGCAGACAGAGCAGTTAAGAGTGTAAACTCAGGAGCGAAACTACCTGGATTCAAATCCTGTCTCTACCAACTAAAGGGTTTGTGACTTTTTGCAAGTCAATCGACCACTCTGGACCTCAGGCTCTTCTATGAAATGTGATAGTAACTCTACATACCTTATAGGGTTTCTGTGAGTTTTAATTAAGTTAATACATATTTAATGCTGGAACCATTAAGTGCTCAAATATTACACAGGTATACATACCAACACATAAATACCCGCATTATCTAATTTAATTTAATAGTCTATTACAATCTTTTCTGTAAGTCAGTTTCTATGAGCACTGGTGAGCAGAGGGCAGGCAGACAGAACTCAGAGGGAAGCCAGGACTGTTGACAAGTTGCAACCCGTTCTTACTGGGAGGACATAAGGCAAAGAAGTTAAAAAGACCATCATCTTTGGAGCCACCTGCAGACTCAATCTCTAGGAAAAAAAAAAAAAAACTGAAGAAAAAGATCCAAAATAACCCAGAACTCTAATAAGAAAAGCAAAATAAACTTTAAAATAATAAATCAAAGCAGGAGAGGTGTCAGAACATTATTTTCCTTATAAAATCATCATATCTGAAAAGGACACAACAAAAGAAACCGAAAGGAAATAGCAAAATCTCTCTTGTGGAAGAGGATGGGAGAAGTCAAAGAAACAGAGACAGGTGGGAGAGGGGGAGAAATGTCTACTGAAAGGTGATGTGGTAAGACTTGGACTCTCTCAAAAGGTGATAAAGACAGTGGGGAACTGCAGAGCATTAAAAACACTGTGGGGTAGGGGGTATGCAGCGGGGAGTGGACCAGTGGTTGGATGGGGTAAAAGTGAAAGAAGAAGTAGGCAGATGAAAAAGAGAGGGAAAAGGGACCCCTCTTTCCAGCCAGGTCATTCCACCTTTCACTGTTGGGACCTTCCCTCTCACCTCCTGCCTGCTCACTGCCCTTTCTCACCTCTTCCTGACCTAGACCCTAGAGTCCCACCTGTGCCTGGCTGTGGGGACATGTGGTCTTTGTTCCCCCTCCTCTCTCTAAACGAGTGCCCACAGCAGACATCACTGCCCATTTACCCCATGGGCATTTTCCCCTCTTTCCTCATCCCCAAAGGACCTGATTACCCAGCTGTTTGGATTTGGGGAGGGCTCCCACCACCTCAAGCTGTATGGGTGGTTCCAATTAACCTACACCAATCAGCATAATCAAAGCCCCCTTGCTGCAGTGATTGGTTCTGCAACATACCTCGGCCAATCTCGACCCAGTGTTCTGCCTGGCACGATGCCTCCTTGAGGGTGGGCGTGTGCCTGAGTTGACCCAATTACAGTAGAGTCGATGCTGGTTCAGGAAAAGAGAAGCACAAGGAGAAGAGAGAGTTTACAAAACTGCAGGAAACATGTCCCTGGTCAATCTCACCTGAAGTCTGCCTGGCCCTGAGTTTTCAATTAAGGGGAAACTTGCGTATACTCCTAAACTGCTTAAGCACTTTGCAGTGGCCGCTCCTTGAAACCAGACAACCAAACTTATACAGTAGCTTTGAGTTCTAGAATCCTCATTTATTTTTAAATGGTGTTAACACCAGTTCTGAAGATAACTGGATTTGAGTCTTACCCTAGTTTTGCTACTTCAAAACTGACCATCCCTTCCCATCCCATTTCATTTTGCCCATCTCTAAAATGGAGTTCCACAATCCTAATTTTCAGAGTACTGCATGAATTATAAAAGGTAAAAAAATGTAAAGTATCTAGCAATGTCTGAAATAGTGTGGCTGTTGCTGTTTACACACACACACACACACATTTATCTTTAAAAATGAACAAAGGAGAGGGGGCAAGATGGCAGAGTGGTGAGGTCTATGTTGTAGTTACTCCTCTGGGGCAGCTGGTAGAAAGCCAGGAACTGCATGGACCGTACACCACACAGGAATTTGAGATTGGACAAACTTCATACAACACTCACGAACGTGTGGAACAGCTGAGATCAGTGAAATCTGTAAGTTCTCACAGCCAGGGGGCCCGTGCCCCTCCCTGCCAGGCTCAGTCCCATGAGAGAGGGGCCGTCTGTGCTGGAAACCAGGAAGGAGAACGAAAGCTGCAACCACAGATAAATTGAGGGCAGACACCGGAAAATCTCGGAGCAGTCAGCCCAGCAGAGACGAGATACAGGTAGCAAAACAGCAAAAAAATAGGAAACAAAATTAAAACAGAGACTTTTTGGGAGTCAGGTGGGCATAATATGGAGAAAGGCAGGGTTCAAACAGAACCAGACACACATGCAAATCCAGGGAGGCAGAGCCCTTGTCTGAAAAGCCAGCTTCTCTGCTTTCTTGATTGCTCCTTAATCGCCCTCAACTCCTGGTCTTTTAGCATTTCAATAGCCCATTAGATCTACAAAGACTGTAAACAGTCCACACTGGGCCCTTCCTCCCCACCCCCCCTCTTTTTCTAAAACAATTACTCTAAGAAGCCCACTACAGAAAGCCTCAAAGACTTGCAATTTGGGCCCAGACAAGAACAGAGCTAAGATAGCTCTGAGAGACAAAGCAATAAGTCTAGTGGCAGAGAAAATTTGCTAAACACCATAACTTTCCAGCCCTTTTGGAAACTCAGATCCCAGGGTTTGGAATTCATTAACTAGCTTCAGTCAGCCACATCCCGGACTGGATTAGGGTCACCTGGAGAACTAAAGGCTCCACACCTCCTTACAGTGGTGGGGGAACTGCGAGCTGGCAAGTGCCACCTGCTGGACATCATAGGAGAAGCACAGAGTCTAAAGGCCTCACAGGAGGGTCTCATTTTCAAGGAAACTCCATACCCTCCTCCCAAGACCTGGGCCTCTCTGAACTAGGCAAATCTGACTGGGGATGACAATATCTGAGGAGATCACCACACAAAAAAGGCTACAGAGGCAAGGCAAGAAACAGAAAAACAAGAGATGAAAAACTCTGATTAAATAAACAGAATCTAAGTTAAAGGTCTAGAATAAGCTGAACTAAACACCAAAAGTTAGAGAACAAAGCCAACCAACAAGAAAATCCTAGGTAAAAGAGTGAAAACAAGCTCCAGAATAAACTAATCAAGAAGATCAGATGCCTAGACTGCTTAAGGTAACGAGCCATACTAGGAAACACGAAAATATGGATCAGCCAAAGGAACAAACTAATAGCTCAAATGAGATACAGGAGTTGAAGCAATTATTGCTAAACCAATTCAATGAGCTGAAGGAAGAACTAACTGGACATGTTCAAACAAAGCAAAATCAACTCAAAAATCAAGTCAATGAACTGAGGGAAGATATAGCAAAAGAGATGAAGGATATAAGAAGGACACTGGAGGACCATAAGGAAGAATTCATAAACTTTAAAAAACAAATGACAGAACTTATGGGAATGAAGGGCATATTGGAGGATGTGCCGGTTTGAGTGTATTGTGTCCCCCAAATGCCATTATCTTTGTGGTCTTGTGTGGGGCAGGCATTTTGGTGATGGTTGGATTTGCTTGGAATGTGCCCCACCCAGCTGTCGGTGATAATTTTGATGAGATGTTCCCATGGAGGCTTGGCCCCACCCATTCGGGGTGGGCCTTGATCGGTGGAGCTATATAAATGAGCTGACTCAAAGAGGAAAGAGAGTGCAGCTGGGAGTAATGTTTTGAAGAGAAGCAAGCTTGCTAGAAAGGAACGTCCTGGGAGAAAGCCGTTTTGAGGCCGGAGCTTTGGAGCAGATGCCAGCTGCCTTCCTAGCTAACAGAGGTTTTCTGGACACCACTGGCCGTCCTCCGGTGAAGGTACCCGATTGCTGAGGTGTTACCTTGGATGCTTTGTGGCTTTAAGACTGTAATTATTTAGTGAAATAAACCCCCGTTTTATAAAAGCCTATCCATCTCTGGTGTTTTGCATTCTCCAGCATTAGCAAACTAGGACAGATTTTGGTACCAGGAGTGGGGTGCTTTTGCTGCTGAGTTTGCAGATACCAAACATGTTGGAACGGCTTTTTAAATGGATAAGGGGGAATTTCTGGAAGAGTTGTGAGGAGCTTGATAGAAAAGGCCAAAACTGCTTTAAAGAGACTGTTTGTGGAAATATGGACTCAAAAGATACTTCTGATGAGGACTTGAACAGAAATGATGAATGTGTTGTAAACTGGAAGAAAGGTGATCCTTGTTTTAAAGTGGCAGAGAATTTGGCAAAATTGAGTCCTGGTGTCAGATGGAAGGAAGAATCTGGAAGCAACAACTTGGAATACTTAGCTGAGGAGATCTCCAGACTACGTGTGGAGGACGTATCCTGGCTTCTCCTTGCAGCTTATAGTAAAATGCGAGCAGAGAGAGATAAACTTAGAACTGAACTCTTGGGTTCAAAGAAACCAGAAGTTGATGGCTTGGAAAATTACGGGCTTCCAGTGGGTAGAATCCCAGAAGCTACAGCCCAACCTGAGGACAAGCCAAGATTGGATAAGGAGTTAAGCAGAAAGGATTTGTGGAAACTCCTATTGTCTGATGGCTTTGACCCCTGCATGCTTCATGCAAAGCCAACAGAATTTTTGCAAGATCTTTATAGACAGAGCCATTGCCGGTCTGGACTGGAGGAGACAGACAAGGAAAAAATTAAAGGAAAAATCTCTTCAAAGACAGAGCCATGGAGGTTGAGGTCTGGAGTCAAGAGGTTTAGGGCTGGGAGAGCAGAGCAGCCCACACGCATGGAAAGGGTGAGTTTGCCCTGGAGGTCGAGGGCGGGCTTTCCACCTCGATGCTCTGGAAGAGTTTTGCCACCTCAGGTCCCAAAGAGGGTGGAGCACATTTCCAGGGAATTGGGGAGAGCCTGGCTGCCACCACACTGTTCTGAAGGGGTTGAGCATGTGACCCGGAGATGGAAGGGAATCCGGGAGCTGCCCCGATGTTTGAGGAGGGTGGGGCCGAGAAGGTGGTCTCCCCAATGTGTGGAAATGTTGGAGCACTCACCTAAGCGTTTGGAGAGGAAAAGGCTGCCGAAAAGGCCCTTGGGAAGGGTTAGGCTCCAGCTCTCTCAAGCCCCAAGGATGCAACGTTGTTTTGTAAATGACTCTCGGACTTTGAAATCTAATGGACTTTGTCCTGTGGGTTTTAGGAACTGTTTTGCTCCTGTTAACCCTGTTTTCCTTACTGTTTCTCCTTATGGCAATGGAAATGTTCATCCTATGAATGTCTCTCCTTTGTATATTGGAAGCACATAACTTGTTCTAGGTTCACAGATCCACAGCTAGAGGGGAATTATGCCTTAGGACTAACCAAGCCTAAATTGATTTTGATGGGATTTTGTACTTAACTTTTGTTACTGAAATGATTTAAGTTTTTGTGATATTGTGATGAAATGAATGTATTTTGTATTTGGAAAGATAATGTCATTTTGGGTTCTAGGGGGTGGAATGTGCCGGTTTGAGTGTATTGTGTCCCCCAAATGCCATTATCTTTGTGGTCTTGTGTGGGGCAGGCATTTTGGTGATGGTTGGATTTGCTTGGAATGTGCCCCACCCAGCTGTCGGTGATAATTTTGATGAGATGTTCCCATGGAGGCTTGGCCCCACCCATTCGGGGTGGGCCTTGATCGGTGGAGCTATATAAATGAGCTGACTCAAAGAGGAAAGAGAGTGCAGCTGGGAGTAATGTTTTGAAGAGAAGCAAGCTTGCTAGAAAGGAACGTCCTGGGAGAAAGCCGTTTTGAGGCCGGAGCTTTGGAGCAGATGCCAGCTGCCTTCCTAGCTAACAGAGGTTTTCTGGACACCACTGGCCGTCCTCCGGTGAAGGTACCCGATTGCTGAGGTGTTACCTTGGATGCTTTGTGGCCTTAAGACTGTAATTATTTAGTGAAATAAACCCCCGTTTTATAAAAGCCTATCCATCTCTGGTGTTTTGCATTCTCCAGCATTAGCAAACTAGGACAGAGGAGATGAAAAAGACAATGGAGGGATACAACAGTAGATTTGAACAGACAGAAGAAAGGATCAGTGAATTGGAAGACCAGACATATGAATTCACACACATTTAAGAACAGATGGTGAAAAGAAAGGAAAAACATGAGCAGGGTGTTAGGGAGCTGCATGAAAACACGAAATGCACAAACATACATGTTGTGGGTATCCCAGAGGGAGAAGAGCGGAGGAAAGGTGCAGAAAGAATAATAGAAGAAATAATCACTGAAAATTACCCAACTCTTAATAAAGACATAAAATTAGAGATTCAAGAAGTGTAGCGCACCCTAAACAGAATAGACCCCAATAGACGTATTCCAAGACACTTACTGATCAGATTGTCCAATGTCAAAGACACAGAGAGAATTCTGAAAGCAGCAAGAGAAAAGCAATCTGTCACATACCAGGGAAGCTCGATAAGGCTCTGCACAGATTTCTCCACAGAAACCATGGAAGAGAGAAGAAAGTGGTGTGATATATTTAAGATACTGAAAGAGAAGAACTGCCAACCAAGAATTCTATATCCAGCAAAACTGTCCTTCAAAAATGAGGGAGAGGTCTCTCTACCCTAGAGCAGCTGGCAATTACCCAAGAACTATATGAAACAGTGTTTTTGGGGTCTCCTATAACCAGACACACACGGACGCAAGTTTGGAATTGGAGGAAAAGCTGAGATCGCAGCGAACATTGTTAAGTCCCTCTGAAAAGGGGTCTGGCGCCCCTCCCCACCCAGACCTCACAGACTGTCTTGCTGCCAGCTCCCTGAAAGGGGGGGGGGGGGACCCAAAAAACAGCAATCTGCTGAGGGTAAGAAGAGGGGCTCAACCCAGCATCAACTGCAGAATTAATTAACAAATTCATTAACTAATTTTGGGAGCTGGGGTGCTAAAGAAGGGCTGGGCTCCAAGAAGTGGGGGCACGTAAAAGTGGGCGCCCATTCCAGACTCCAAAAAAGCCATTTTTTTTTTTCCCTACATTTTGTCCCTTCTGGCTTCTCACTGATTCCTTATCTTTTTGCATTTCAATAGCCCCCATCATGGGTGGAACTGAAGCTGTTGGAGAGTAATTATCAGACAATAGCCCAAAGCATATCTTTAAATCCTCTATTCTAACACTGACAAAACTTCCAGGCTGGGGAAAGACTTTTAAAAGAGGCTTTTTTTTCTTTTTTCTTTTTCTTGTTTTTCTTTTCTATTTTTTTTTTTAATCTAAAAGTAATATATGTCATTATTTTCTATCAGAAAGCCCAGGTTGAGGGACTAGGCTGGGCTTGGGGGGAGACAGAGTACCCACAGTGTCTTTGAGTTCCGTATTCACTACTGAAGGTCTCCACCCCCGTCTTTAATTGGCAATTCAGGCTGACCAAGGAATCTACCTGGAGAGGCCCCAAAGAGGAGACGGGAGAAGGGAATAGTGCACCTGAGAGATAACTGGAGTTCTGAGGATTGGGAGACTGGAGGGAGGTCCGGCTCAACTGGCAGTCCTCCTTTTGGGAACTCAGACCCCAGGGGCTGGAATTCAGATTCCAGCTTCAGTCAGCCACGCCCCCGACAGGATCAGAGTTGCCAGGAGAACTAAAGTATACATACCTCCTTACACTGGTGGGGGACCTGTGGGCTGGCAAGAACCACCTGCTGGACAGGAGAAGAAAAGCACCAATTCTAAAGGCCTCATAGGAGGGTCTCATTCTCAGGAAAACTCCATACCCTCCCAATGACATCTGGGCCTCACTAAACTGGGAAAATCTGACTAGGGTCGACCATATCTGAGGAGACCCACTCACAAAAAGGTTACATAGAGGCAGAGCAAGAAACAGAAAAAACAAGAAGGGAAAAATTCTGATCAACTAAATAGAACCTAAGTTAGAGGTCTAGAATAAGTTGAACTGAATAACAGAGGCCAGAGAACAAAGTCAACCAACAAGAAAACCACTAAGTAAATGATAGAAAACAAGCTCCAAAATAAACTAATCAAGAAAATCACATGCCTAGAAAACTTAAGATAACAAGCCATACCAGGAAACACAAAAACATGGACCAGCCAAAGGAACAAACTAATAGCTCAGCTGAGACACAGGAGTGGAGGCAACTAATGCTAAATAAATTCGATGAAATGAAGGAAGATATAGCAAAAGAGCTGAAGGGATATAAAGAAGACACTGGATGACCACAAAGAAGAATTCATAAACTTAAAAAAACAAATGGCAGAACTCATGGGAATGAAGGCCAAAATGGAGGAGATGAAAAACACAATGGAGGGACACAACAGTAGATTTGAACAGGCAGAAGAAAGGATAAGTGAACTGGAAGACAGGTCATTCGAATTCATAAACAAAAGAACAGATGGTGAAAAAAATGTAAAAATATGAGAAGGGTCATAGGGAGCTGAGTGACAACATGAAACGCACAAATATACATGTTATGGGCATCCCAGAAGGAGAAGAGAGGGGAAAAGGGGCAGAAAGAGTAATAGAAGACATACTCACTGAAAATTTCCCAACTCTTATAAACGACAGAAAATTAGATATTCAAGAAGTACAACGTATCCCAAATAGAATAGATCCCAACAGACGTACTCCAAGACACTTACTGGTCAGATTGTTGAATGTCAAAGACAAAGAGAGGATTCTGAAAGCAGCAAGGGAAAAGCGATCCATCACATACAAGGGAAGGTCAATGAGACTATGAACAGATTTCTCTGCAGAAACCATGGAGGCAAGAAGACAGTGGCATGATATATTTAAGATACTGAAAGAGAAAAACTGCCAACCAAGAATTCTATATCCAGCAAAACTTTCCTTCAAAAATGAGAGATTAAAACATCTTCAGACAAACAGACACTGAGAGAGTTTGTGAATAAGAGACCGGCACTACAAGAAATACTAAAGGGAGTGCTACAGGCTGATAGGAAAAGACAGGAGAGAGAGTTGGAGAAGAGTGCAGAAATGAAGATTATCAGGAAAGGTAAAAGGAGAGGAAAAAATAAGATATGACATATAAATTCCAAAAAACAAAATGGTAGTAGAAAGTACTGCCCTTACAGTAATAACACTAAATGTAAATGGTTTAAACTCCCCAATAAAAAGACACAGACTGGCAGAATGGATTAAAAAACAGGACCCATCTATATGCTGTCTACAAGAAACTCACTTTAGATACAAAGACAAAAATAGACTGAAAGTGAAAGGTTGGAAAAAGATATTTCATGCAAACAACAACCAGAAAAAAGCGAGAGTGGCTATATTAATATCAGACAAGTTAGACTTCAAAAGCGAAACAATTAAAAGAAACAAAGAAGGACACTATATACTAAAAAAAGGGTCAATTCATCAAGAAAACATAACAATCATAAATATTTATGCACCAAGCCAGAATGCCCCAAAATTCATGAGGCGAACACTGCGATCAATGAAAGGAGAAATAGATACCTCAACAATAATAGCTGGAGACTTCAATACACCACTCTCATCAATGGATACAACATCTAGACAGAGGATCACTAAAGAAACAGAGATGTTGAATTGTATGATACATGAACTAGACTTGACAGACATTTATAGAACACTACATCCAACAACAGCAGGATACACTTTTTTCTCAAGTGCTCATGGAACATTCTCTAGGATAGACCACATGTTGGGTCACAAAGCAAGTCTCAACAAATTTAAAAATACTGATATTATACAAAACACTTTCTCAGACCACAATGGAATGAAGTTGGAAATAAATAAAACGCAGAAGGTCATAAAATTAACAAACATATGGAGGCTAAAACACCCTCTTAGAAAACCAGTGGGTAAAGGAAGAAATTACAAGAGCAATCAGTAAATAGCTCGAGGCAAATCACAATGAAAACACAACTTATCAAAACTTATGGGATGCAGCAAAGGCGGTGCTGAGAGGGAAATTTATTGCCCTAAACGCCTATATTAAAAGAGAAGACAGAGCAAAAATTGAAGAGTTAACTGCTCACCTGGAGGAATTAGAAAAAGAACAGTAAACTAACCCCAAAGCAAGCAGAAGGGAAGAAATTAGAAAGATTAGAGCAGAAATAAATGCAATTGAGAACAGGAAAACAATAGAGAGAATCAACAAAACCAGAAGTTGGTTCTTTGAGAAAATCAATAAAATCAATGGACCACTGGCTAGGCTAACAAAAAAAAAAGCAGATGCAAACAAATGCAATCAGAAATGGGAAAGGAAATATAACTACCGACCCTGCAGAAATTAAGGAGATAATCAGAACATACTATGAGCAACTATATGCTAATAAACTAGACAACTCAGATGAAATGGACAACTTCCTAGAAAAGCATAAACAACCAACACTGACTCAAGAAGAAATAGATGACCTCAACAAACCAATCACAAGTAAAGAGATTGAGTCAGTCATCAAAAAGCTCCCAAAAAGGAAAAGCCCAGGACCAGATGGTTTCACATGTGAATTCTACCAAGCATTCAAGAACGAATTAGTACCAATCCTGCTCAAACTCTTCAAAAAAACTGAAGAACAGGAAAGCTACCTAACTCTTTCTATGAAGCCAGCATCACCCAAAAACCAAAACCAGACAAAGATACTACAAAAAAAAAAAAAGAGAATTATAGACCTATTTCTTTAATGAATATAGACGCAAAAATCCTCAACAAAATACTCGCAAATCGAATCCAGCAGCACATTAAAAGAATTATACACCACAACCAGGTGGGATTTATTCCAGGTATGCAAGGCTGGTTCAACACAAGAAAATCAATTAATGGAATACACTACATCAAGAAATCAAAGCAGAAGAACCACATAATCATCTCGATTGATGCAGAAAAGGCATTTGACAAAATTCAACATCCTTTCCTGATGAAAACACTTCGAAGGATACGAATAGAAGGAACCTTTTTGAATATGATAAAGGCAATATATGAAAAACCCACAGCTAACATCACACTCAATGGGGAGAGACTGAAAGCTTTTCCTCTAAGATCAGGAACAAGACAGGGATGCCCACTATCACCATTGTGATTTAACATTGTGCTGGAAGTTCTAGCTAGGGCAATTAGGCAAGAAAAAGAAATAAAAGGCATCCAAATTGGAGAGGAAGAAGTAAAACTTCCACTATTTGCAGATGACATGATTCTATATGCAGGAAATCCAGAAAAATCTACAGCAAAGCTACTAGAACTAGTCAATGAATACAGCAAAGTAGCAGGCTACAAGAACATGCAAAAATCTGTAGTGTTCCTATACACAAGTAATGTGCAACAAGAGGAGGAAATCAAGAAAAAAATCCCATTTACAATAGCAACCAAAAGAATCAAGTATTTAGGAATAAACTTAACCAAGGACACAAAAGACCTTTACATAGAAAACTATAAGAAACTGCTAAAAGAAATTGAACAAGACCTAAAAAAAAAAATGGAAGAACATACCATGTTCATGGATTCGAAGACTAAATATTGTTAAAATGGCAATTTTACCTAAACTGATTTACAGATTCAATGCAATACCAATTCAAATCCCAACAACTTACTTTACAAAAATAGAAAAACCAATAACTAAATTTATTTGGAAGGGTAAGGTGCCCTGAATAGCCAAAAATATCTTGAGAAAGAGGAATGAAGTGGGAGGTCTCACACTACCTGACTTTGAAGCATATTACAAAGCTACAGTGCTCAAAACAGCATGGTACTGGCATAAGGACCGATATACTCATCAATGGAATCGAATTGAGTGTTCAGAAGCAGACCCTTGCATCTACAGACAACTGATCTTTGATAAGGCAGTGAAGCCGAAGCAACTGGGAAAGAGCAGCCTGTTCAATAAATGGTGTTTGGAGAACTGGATATCCATTTCCAAAAGAATGAAAGAGGATGTCCATCTCACACCTTATACCAAAATTAATTCAAAGTGGATCAAAGACCTAAACATTAGCACCAAGACCATAAAACTCTTAGAAGAAACTGTAGGGCAATATCTTAAAGATCTTGTGATAGGAGGTGGTTTCTTACACCTCACACCCAAGGCGCGAGCAACCAAAGAACAAATAGACAAATGGGATCTCCTCAAAATTAAACACTTTTGTACATCAAAGGACTTTGTCAGGAAAGTAAAAAGGCAACCTACACAATGGGAGATGATATTTGGAAACCACATATCAGATAACGGTTTAATATCCCGAATATATAAAGGAATCCTGCATCTCAATAACAGAAAGACAAACAATCCAATTAAAAAATGGGCAAAAGACATGAACAGACATTTTTCTGAAGAGGAAATACAAATGGCTCAAAAACATATGAAAAAATGCTCAACTTCACTGGCTATTAAGGAAATGCAAATCAAAACCACAATGAGGTATCATCTCACACCTACCAGAATGGCCATTATCCAAAAAAACAGAAAATGACAAGTGCTGGAGAGGATGTGGAGAAAGAAGCACACTTATTCATTGTTGGTGGGAATGTAGAATGTGGTGCAACCAGTCTGGAAGACAGTGTAGAGTTTCCTCAGGAAGCTAAATATAGATTTGCCATATGACCCAGCTATTCCATTGCTAGGTATATACTCAGAGGAACTGAGACTTAAGACACAAACAGACATTTGTAAACCGATGTTTATTGCAGTATTATTCACAATTGCCAAGAGATGGAAACAGCCTAAATGTCCATCAAAGGACGAGTGGATAAACAAACTGTGGTATATACACATGATGGAATATTATGCAGCTGTAAGACAGAACAAAGACATGGATCATGTGATAATGTGGATGAACCTTGAGGACATTATGTTGAGTGAAGTTAGCCAGAACAAAAGGACAGATTCTGTATGGTCTCACTAATATGAACAGACATTAATGAACAAACTTTGCAAGTTAAAAGCTGACAACACAGGCGACCAGGAGATAGAAAGAGGGCAGAGACCAGCCATTTGATGCTGAAGGACTACCGAATGTTTAGGATTGATTGCATAGAAACAGAAATAGATAGCATAATACTGTATGATGGTAGCACAGTATTGTAAGTACACTGAACAAAGATGTCTGTGAGTAAAGCTGAAAGAGGTGGGATAGGAGAATGTATGACACCAGAGGTAAAAATAGATGATAAAGACTGGGACTGTATAACGTGGCAAAAACTGGAGTGGCCAACGACTGTTACTAAATATACAAATATAAAAATGTTTTTGCATGTGGGAAAGCAAATGAATGTCAACCATGTAGAGAGTTGAAAAGGGGATGGTATTCAGGAAAAAATATAATCAAAGCAAACTGGAGTCTATGGTCAACAGTAACACTGTAATATACCTCCATTAAATGTAATAAACGCAATATGCCAATGCTAAATGTATATGAGAGGGGGATATAGGGGAGGAATATGGGATTCTTGGTAGTGGTGTTATTTGCTGTCCTTACTAGTATATTGTATTGTATGACATGTTATTTTTCTTTTTATCATTTTTTTCTTATTGCTATAAAAAAAATTTTTTCTTGTAGTAATCAATATGTTCAAGTGCTGATTGTGGTGATAAATGTACAACTTTATGATGATACCATGAACAACTGATTGTACACTGTGGATAAATGTATGGTATGTGAATATAAATCTATAAAATTGTAGGAAAATATATATATAGGAGTAAAAGTGTTGGAGAAAACATGGTGAAAGGGATGATGCCTCACCAATATGGACTAACTATAATGTGTAAACTCAGAATTGAATCTTAGAACATAGCCTAACGTGAACATAATAATTGTAATAGTCCCTAGATTGTAAGCTCTTACAGCAGTTAACTCTATCCCTGAATTGTAATCCCTATCTCTAAACTTTGAGATGCTGATCCCCTAGTGTATAACCTGATTGGTCTCTGGAACAATGCATATTTCTGAGACACCTGAAACTCAGAGCTAGAGCTCGGCAGATGTGAATGTCAGTACCAGTGCATACAGCCACTGTTAAAAAAAAAAAAAAAAAAAAAAGCTGAAAAAGAGCCCAGACTTCAATTAGTGATATGAATGAAGCAGGTCTGGTTAAGACCAGGGCAAGCCAGGCCAAAGGGTAAAGGTTGAAACTGACTGTGTTTTAAAACTTCAACTTCCATATGAGACCAAGGGAAGAGATACCTATTTGGTACAGGATCTAAATTTTCTAAACGGTACAACTCTACAGTCGATTTGTTCAAACACCACAATTGCATGGAACTTTGAATAGGAAGTGAGATATGGTAGGTTAGTATAGGCTGGAATGAAATAGTGACACATCCCAGAGTAATTTGGGCAGATAATAAAAAATATATTTACAGCCTCCCCCTCCCCAGCCCCGAGGATCTGGGGGAAGGTGCGGATGTGTTGGGCATCCTCACATGGACTGGTGTTGATGTTGTCACAAACATTGGGACTGTCGGTTTGATGTGCTGAGCCCTCGATCATGGGACATGCCCTTATGAAGCTTGTTACTGCAAAGGAGAGTCTAAACTTGCATGTATTTGTGCCTAAGAGTCTCTCCCTGAGTACCTCTTTGTTGCTCAGATGTGGCCCTCTCTCTCTCTCTAACTGAGCCATCTCGACAGGTGAACTCGCTGCCCTCCCCTCTACGTGGGACCCAACTCCCAGGGGTGTCAATCTCCCTGGCAATGCAGAATATGACTCCCAGGGATGAATGTGGACCCGGCATCTTGGGACTGAGAGTATCTTCTTGACCAAAAGGGGGATGCAAAATGAGACGAAATAGTTTCAGTGGCTGAGAGATTTCAAACGGAGTCGAGAGGTCACTCTGGTGGACATTCTTATGCACTATATAGACAATACCTCTTAGGTTTTAATGTATTGGAATAGCTAGAAGTAAATACCTGAAACTACCAAACTCCAACCCAGCAGTCTGGACTCCTGAAGACAATTATATAATAATGTAGATTACAAGGGGTGACACTGTGATTGTGAAGACCTTGTGGATCACACCCCCTTTATCTAGTGTATGGATGAGTAGAAAAATGGGGATAAAAACTAAAGGACAAATGGGGTGGGATGGGGGGATGATTTGGGTGTTCTTTTTTCACTTTTATTTTTTATTCTTGTTCTGGTTCTTTCTGATGTAAGGAAAATGTTCAGAGATAGATTGTGGTGATGAACGCATAACTATGTTATCATATGTGGACAGTGGATTGTATACCATGGATGACTGTATGGTGTGTGAATGTATTTCAATAAAACTGAATTTAATAAAAAAAAAATGAGGGAGAGATTAAAATATTTTCAGACAAACAGACACTGAGAGAGTTCGTGAATATGAGACTGGCACTACAGGAAATACTAAAGGGAGTGCTACCGGCTGATAGGAAAAAACAGGAGAAAGAGGTTTGGAGAAGGGTGTAGAAATGAAGATTATGAGGAAGGGTAAAAAGAGAGAGAGATAAAAATAAGACCTGACATATAAAATCCAAAAGACAAAATGATAGAAGAAAGCACTGCCCTTAGAGTAATAACACTATATGTTAATGGATTAAACTCCCCAATAAAAAGACACAGACTGGCAGGATGGATTAATAAACAGGACCCATCTATATACTGTCTACAAGAAACTCACCTTAGACACAAGGACAAAAATAGGCTGAAAGTGAAAGGTTGGAAAAAGATATTTCATGCAAACAGTAACCAGAAAAAAGCAGGAGCAGTTGTATTAACATCAGACAAAGTAGACTTCAAAAGTAAAACAATTCAAAGAGACAAATAAGGACACTATATATTATAAAAGTGTCAATTCATCAAGAAAACACAACAATCATAAACATTTATGCACCAAGCCAGAGTGCCCCAAAATTCATGAGGCAGACACTGAGAACACTGAAAGGAGAAGTAGATAACTCCACAATAATAGTTGGAGACTTCAATAGACCGCTATCAGCAACGGACAGAACATCTAGACAGAGGATCAACAAGGAAACAGAGATGTTGAATTACATGATAAATGAACTAGACTTGACAGACATTTATAGAACACTACACCCTACAACAACAGGATACACATTCTTCTCGAGTGCTCGCAGAACATTTTCTGGGATAGACCACATGGTGGGTCACAAAGCAAACCTCAACAAATTTAAAAATACTGATATTATAAAAAACACTATTTCAGATCATAACAGAATGAAGTTGGAAATAAATAACAGGCAGAAGACTGAAAAATTCACAAATATATGGAGACTAAACACACTCTTAGAAAACCAGTGGGTAAAGGAAGAAATTACAAGAGAAATTAGTAAATACCTCAAGGCAAATGAAAATGAAAACACAACACATCAAAACTTATGGGATGCAGCAAAGGTGGTGCTGAGAGGGAAATTTATGGCCTTAAATGCCTATATTAAAAGAGAAGAGAGAGCAAAAATTGAGGAATTAACTGTCCACCTGGAACTAGAGAAAGAACATCAAATAAACCCCAAAGCAAACAGAAGGAAAGAAATAACAAAGATCAGAGCAGAAATAAATGAAACTGAAAACAGGAAAATAATATAATCAACAAAACCAGAAGGTGGTTCTTCGAGAAAATCAACAAAATTGATGGGCCCCTAGCTAGGCTAACAAAAAAAGAGAGAGAGCAGATGCAAATAAATGCAATCAGAAACAGGAAAGGAAACAGAACTACTGACCCTGCAGAAATAAAGGAGATAATGAGAAGATACTATGAGCAATTAAACACGAAAAACTGGACAACTTACATGAAATGGACAACTTCCTAGAAAAGTATAAACAACCAACACTGATTTGAGAAGAAACAGGACCTCAACAAATCAATCACAAGCAAAGAGATTGAGTCAGTCATCAAAAAGCTTCCAAAAAAGAAAAGCCCAGGACCAGACGGCTTCACATGTGAATTCTACCAGGCATTCAAGAAAGAATTAATACCAATCCTGCTCAAACTCTTCAAAAAAATTGGAGAAGGGAAAACTACCCAACTCATTCTATGAAGCCAACATCACTCTAATACCAAAATCAGACAAAGATACTACAAAAAAAGAAAATCACAGACCAATCTCTTTAATGAATATAGATGCAAAAATCCCCAAAAAAATACTCGCAAATAGAATCCAGCAGCACATTAAAAGAATTATAAACCACAACCAAGTGGGGTTTATTCCAGCTATGAAAGACTGGTTCAACATAAGAAAATCAATTACTGTAATACACCACATCAATAACCAAAGCAAAAGAAACACATGACCATCTCAATCGATGCAGTAAAGGCATTTGACAAAATTCAACATACTTTCTTGATGAAAACACTTCAAAGGATAGGAATAGAGGGGAATTTTGTCAATATGATAAAGGCAATATATGAAAAACCCACAGCTAACATCGTACTCAATGGGGAGAGACTGAAAGCTTTCCCTCTAAGATCTGGAACAAGAGAGGGATGCCCACTGTCACCATTGTTATTCAACGTTGCTCTGGAAGTTCTAGCTAGAGCAATCAGGCAAGAAAAAAAAATAAAAGGCATCCAAACTGGAGAGGAAGAAGTAAAACTTTCACTGTTTGAGGATGACATGATTCTATACGTGGGAAATCCAGAAAAATCTACAACAAAGCTATCAGAGCTAATCAATGAATACAGCAAAGTGGCAGGCTACAAGAGCACCATGTCAAAATCTGTAGTGTTCTTATACACATGTAATATGCAACAAGAGGAAGAAATAAAAAAAAAAAAAATCCACTTGCAATAGCAACCAAAAGAATCAAGGATTTAGGAATAAACTTAACCAAGGACACAAAAAACCTATACAAAGAAAATGCCAAGAAACTGCTAAAAGAAATCGAACAGGACCTAAAAAAATGGAAGAACATACCGCGCTCATGGATTGGAACACTAAATGTAAATAAGACGTCAACTCTACCTAAACTGATTTATAGATTCAGTGCAATACCAAGCAAAATCCCAACAACTTACTTTGCAGAAACAGAAAAACCAATAACCAAATTTATTTGGAAGGGCAAGGTGCTCCAAATACCCAAAAATATCTTGAGAAAGAGGAACGAAGTGGGAGGTCTCACGCTACCTGACTCTGAAACCTATTACAAAGCTACAGAGCTCAAAACAGCATGGTACTGGCATAAGGACAGAGATACCGACCAATGGAATCAAATTCAGTGTTCAGAAATAGAATCTCGCATCTACAGACAATTGACCTTTGATAAGGCAGTCAAGCCAAATCAACTGGGACAGAGCAGCCTCTTCAATAAATGGTGTTTGGAGAACTGGATATCCATTTCCAAAATAATGAAAGAGGACTCCTTTCTCACACCTTATACAAAAATTAACTCTAATTGGATCAAAGACCTAAACATAAGTGCTAAGACCATAAGTCTCTTAAAAGAAAACATAGGGCACTATCTTAAAGATCTTGTGATAGGAGGTGGTTTCCTAGACCTTACACCCAAAGCACAAGCAACCGAAGAACAAATAGATCTCCCCAAAATCAAACACTTTTGTACATCAAAGGACTTTGTTAGAAAAGTAAAAAGGCAGCCTACACAATGGGAGACAATATTTGGAAACCACATATCAGATAAGGGTTTAATATCCCAAACATATAAAGCAATCCTACAACTCAACAACAGAAAGACAAACAACCCAATTAAAAAATGGGCAAAAGACACGGATGGATACTTTTTCCAAAGAGGAAATACAAATGGCTCAAAAACATATGAAAAAATGCTCAACTCCACTGGCTATTAGGGAAATGCAAATCAAAATCACAATGAGATACCATCTCACATCTACCAGGATAGTCATTATCCAAAAAAAAACAGAAAATTACAAGTGCTGGAGAGGATGTTGGGAAAGAGGGACACTTATTCATTGCTGATGGGAATGCAGAATTGTGCAACCACTCTGGAAGACAGTGTGGAGGTTCCTCAGGAAGCTAAATATAGATTTGCCGTATGACCCAGCTATTCCATTGCTAGGTATATACTCAAAGGAACTGAAAGTTAAGACACAAACAGATATTTGTAAACCGATGTTTACTGCAGCATTATTCATGATTGCCAAGAGATGGAAACAGTCCAAATGTCCATCAATGGATGACGGGATAAACAAACTGTTGTATACATACATGATGGAATATTATGCAGCTGTAAGACAAAACAAAGACATGGAACATATAAAAACATGGATGAACCTTGACAATATTTTGAGTGAAATTAGCCAGAAGCAAAAGGACAAATACTGTATGACCTCACTAATATGAAATAATACTAATGAGCAAACTTTGAGAGTTAAAAGCTGAAAACACAGACTACAAGGAGATAGAAAGAGGGTAGAGATCTGGCATTTGATGCTGAAGGACTACAGAAATGTTCAGAGTGACTGAGTGTATAGATCCAGAAATAGACAGCATAATACTGGGTAATGGTAGCACCATATTGTAAGTACATGGAACAAAGATGTTTGTGAGTAAAGCTGAAATATCGAGATAGGATAGGGGAATGTATGACACCAGAGGTAAAGATAGATGATAAAGACTGAGACTGTATAACTTGGCAAAAACTGGAGTGGCCACTGACTGTTACTAAATGTACAAATATAAAAATGTTCTCACATGTGGAAGAACAAATGAATGTCAACCATGCAGAGTGTTGAAAAAGGGATGATACTTGGGAAAAAAACAAAATCAAAGCAAACTGGAGTCTATGGTCAACAGTAACATTCCAATATGCTTCCATTAAATGTAACAAAGTCAATATACCAAAGTGAAATGTGTTTGTAAGGGAGGGATATGGGATTCTTGGTATTGGTATTGTTTTTTGTCCTTACTATTATATTGTATTGTATGACATTTTTATTTTTCTTTTTATTATCTTTTTTATTATTCACCAAAAAAAAAACTTTTCCATAATAATAAGTTCAAGTGCTGACTATGGTAATAAATGTACAACTATGTGATGATGCCGTGAACAACTGATTGTACACTGAGGATGGTTGTATGTTATATGAATATATCTCTATAAGATTGTAGGAAAAAATACAAATAGAGGTAAAAGTGCTGGAGAAAACATGGAGAGAGCGATGTACCTATTTACTGTTGATGAGGAGGCAGAATGGCGTAGCCTTTCTGGAGGTCACTCTGGTGGCTCCACAAGAAGCTAAGCATGTGGGTCCATAAGGCCCTACAACTTCATTATGGGGTATGTATTTGGAAGATCCAAGAGCAGAGACATGAATGGACATTTGCACACTGGTGTTTATGGAGGCAGTATCCATGATTTGCAATGGGTAGGGGTGGCCTAAGGGTACACTGACTGAGGAATGGAATGGTGAACTATGGTGTATGCATACAATGGAATACTGAGCAACTATGAGAAGGAGTGAAGCTTTGAGACACACAACAAGGTGAATGGATCCTGTAGACAGCATGTTGAGTGAAGTATGTCAGAAACCAAGGCAAACACTATAATGCCTCACCAATATGGACTAACTACAATGTGTAAACTCAGAATTAAATCTTAGAGCACAGCCTAACAGGGAAATGATTATTGTAATTGTCCCTAGATTGTAAGCTCTTATAGCAGTCAAATCTATTCCTGAATTCTAATGGCTTTCTCCAAACTCTGAGATGTTGATCCCTTAATTTATAACCTGATTGGTCTCGGGAACGTTGGGTATCTGTGTTACACCTGAAACTCAGAGCTAGAGCTTGGCAGATATGAATATCAGTATTAACCCATACAGCAACTGTAAAAAAAAAAAAAAAGCTGAAACAAGCCCAGATGTCAATTAGAGATATGAATAAAGCAGATCCGGTTAAGACTAGAGCAAATCAGGCCAAAGGGTAATAGTTGAAACTGATTGTGTTCAAACTTCAACTTCCATGTGAGACCAAGGGAAGAGATATTTATTTGGTGTAGGATCTATGTTTTCTAAACAATATAACTTCTACAGTCAATTTGTTCAAACACTACAATTACATGGAACTTTGACTAGGAAGTGAGCTATGGTAGGTCTGTACAGATTAGAACAAAATAGCAACACATCCTAAGGTAATTTGGGTGGAAAATAAAAATATTTATTTGGGGCCCCCCTGAAGAGCTGGGGGAGAATGCAGAGGTTCTGGACTTCCTCACCTGGATTGTAGCTGATGTTCTCACAAACATTGGGGACTGATGGCTTGACGTGCTGAGCCCTCTGTCTTGGGGCTGGCCCCATGAAGCCTGTTGCTGCAAGGAAAAGCTAAACCTGCTAATAATCGTGCCTAAGCATCTCCCCCGAGTGCCTCTTTGTTGCTCAGATGTGGATAGGAAGATGGGTAGGTGGATGGACAGACCAACAAAAACTAAAAGAAGAATAAGGAATACCAGGGAAGAACAAAGTATTCTCTCTCCATACCACCAAAGTCTACCAATGACTTAAAGTCACCTCTATGACTCCCCCAAGACAGCCGTCCTAACCCTGCCTTTAATATAGCCACTGCTACATAGTCAAGTTGGCACAGCACATCAGTTCCTCCAAAGTTCTAGGGCCCCTGCTCTTACAGAACTTAACATTTTCTCTCCGAAATTGAGATTTTCATTTGTCTATGTCTCAGTCATCTCTGTAACTCCCACAATGCCCTGTACATGGAAATGTCTTGGGAACAAGTTATTAACAGAAGTATCCCATGGTGTGACTCGGTCTCTAAAGGCCTGGAGATCTGGACTTTTACATATGTGCTATGTACATAGTTGGCATTCAGCAAATGCAAATGGAATTTAATGGTCTGTAAGGTGACATGACTGACTGTTTAACAAGGTGAAGAACCAAAAAAGTGGGGTGTCGGAGGTCCCCCAGACCATTCCCTGGTTCAACAGTTCACTAGGAGGTCTCAGCATATAGTCGTGTATGTGGCTATGACTTATGACCACAAAAAGATACAAAGCAAAATCAGCAAAGAAAAAAGGTACAAGAGGCAAAGCCCCAAGGAAACCAGGCACAAGTTTCCAAGTGGAGTCACACAGGAGGAGCTTAATTCTCCCATCAACAAGTTGTGACAACACATGTGAAATGCTGTCTACTAGGGAAGTGCATTAAAGACTTAGTGCCCAGGGTTTTTTATTAGGGTCTGGTCATGTAGGTATCCTCTGCCTGGATACCAGACTCCCAGAAGGCAAGAAGGTATCCAGGATAAACTATATATTTTGTATACACAGAACAGACCCAGACAGAGGGGCTCCCTAACCATTCTAGGAATGGTGGGAACCTCCAGAATTCCGAATTCCCTGACACCCAGCTATGGCCTTATAAGCAGGCCTTCCAGAGGGAGCAGTCAGGGCTGCTATGTTGACTCTTCCGCACATGGGATACATCCAAAGAATTCTGACCTGACCAGTCTTCTTGGGAGTCATTCACTGATTCCAATAATGCCGCCTTTGGTGACAGCAGCTTTGGATTTCTCTTTGGGAACTATCTTCAGAGCCCTCAATATATACAAAATTTGGTAAATCTTCAACCCTAGAAGGTGAACTCTGTCTCCGATAACCAAGGTATAGACAAACCACGGATTAACAATAAAACGATGAACCTGGATCTTTCTGTCTTGGTCTTCAGGAGACAGGGCAAGGATCATTCATCCATTCATCCCAGAAACATGTATTTGGCATCTTCTGAATACCAGGTAACTTGCTGGTCATTAGGGACATACGTATTAAAAAAGGGGGAGCTGCAAGAGACCCAGAGTCCAGTTCACAGCTCTTCAGAACAATAAACATTTACCGTGCACACACCCAGGTACCACTTCCCACAGAACACTTGGCAGAGGGCCAACTGCTTATTGTGTGTTTTTGATACCTTGGGCAACCTACTTGTATTTTCTCACAGGAGTAAAACTGCAACTTTTTTATTAAAAAAAAAAAAGCTGTTATCAAAAATTCTACTCAACTAGCCCCCAATATTCCCAGCACAAGACAGATATTATTTTCTCAGAGATTAAGAAGTACAGCCAAGTTCAGTCCTCAATACTTGCTTCTTCTCTACCTGCACTCATTTCCTAGGTGATCTCATCCAGGCTCATGGCCTTAAATACCATCTATATGCTGGACACTCCCACTGCTTCTTCCACCCCAACCTTGCTCCAGAAGTAGACTCATATCCAATTACCCAGCCCAATGTATCCACTTGGAGGTCTGAAACACATCACTCATTTGATAGGACTAAAACCAAACTCCTAATTTTCTCTCCCAAACTGGTCACTCTTGCAAACTTCCCCATTAGACTGAATGGAAACTTCCTTCTAGCTGCTCAAATAAAGAAGTTTGGCTTCATCCTTGATATTTCTCTTCTACTAGTCCCCATGTCCAACGTGTCCAAAAATCCTGTTGAATTTACCTTAAAAACATTCAGATTCTGGTTATTTCTCACCACTTTTACCAATACCACTCTGGTCTAAGCCACCAGCATCCCAACTGTGAGATACGGTCACGGTTTCCTAAGGGGCCTCTCTGTTGCTACCCTTATCCCCAGTCTCTCCTAAATGCAGTAAACAGAGGGTTTCTTTGGAAAAACAAGTCAGGTCATCTCTCTCCTCTGGGGGTTCCCCATTTCATTTAGAGTAAACGACACTGTGAGGTCTCCAGACCTAGGCCCAGTTTCTCCTCTCTGACCTCAGCCCTCACCAGGCCCCCATCAGACGGAGGGATGCACACTGTGCCCCGAACAAGGCGGCAGAAATCCAGTTCCCACTCCTTGTGAAGCCCTGCACCTGCCAGCAGGCACCTTTTCCTAACTCACTTAAAGGCACCTCGTGGTGGCAGCAGCAACGTCTGTCACCCAGGACATCGGTCCTCACTTGCCTGGCCCCAGTCAATGCTGTTCCTAGAACCCAGCAGGACACACTGTCACCTCAGCCTTTCTTAACCCTGCTGCGCCCTCTGCCTGGGACACTCCTGTCCTTGCTTCCTCTGGTGCCTTTCAAATGTTTCCTTACCAGAAAGGCCCTCCCTGTAGAAAATTACAACCTGTCTCTCCCACCTGGCATGCCCTGTTTCTTTGCCCTTTCTTTTCTTAACCAATCAGTCACGTCACCTTATAGACCACTGAATTTTCACTCTATGAATTCTTTTGTTAATTTAATGTCTCTCTCACTAGAATCTCAGCTCACTTACTCTTAAGGTAAGAGTCTTTTGTTTCATACGTCACTTTATTCCCTGCGCCTAGACAAGGAAGTGGGCAAAAATAAGTCTTTGTTGAATGAGTGAGTGGACGGTGGTAAATGAATGAATGAATGAGTAAATGGGCCACAGCATGCAGAAGGGGAAGGAAAGAGAAGCCAAAGGGGACTCACACAAGGTTCCCTCGAGGTGGGGGGAGGATCAGATGTGGCACTGAAACCAAAACCCTGAGTGGGGTCAGCAAACTTACCTAGAGACACGCACTAGAACGATGCGGGGTCCGAGAGTCTGGCCTCCAGGACAGTCTACAGCCAAATAAAGCTGGCACATTTTCAAAACGCAGGGCTTACAGGACCTCTGGCAAAAACACCTCGTCACATAATCACTTACTGGAAGAGGACAAATAGCTTCCTGAACACTTTCCAGGAACACAGCTATATCATTATATTGAAATTATGTGTAAGGTGGCATGTCTCCAACTAAAAACGCCTTGAAAATGGGACAACAGCTTATTCATCTTTGAATCCCAACACCCAGAGTAGTGCCCAGGCCTTAGAAGGTTCTCAGTGAATGCCAACCACACCACACACAGGAGACAATGTGACATGGTAGAAAAGCCATAGTTACAGAAAACTGACTTCAAATTGTCTTCCTTGCACCCTCAAACCTTGTGACTTTCAGAAACATAGCCTGATGGCATTTTGGTACAGCAGGAAAGAGAGCACAGCCAAGTCGTGAAAAGCAAAGCCTTGGAGTAGGATTGTGTGGATCCGAATTCCAGGCTCTGCCATTTTCTAGCTTTGTGACCCTGGACAAATGTCTTAAGTTCTCTGTGCTTGGTTTTATCCTCTACAAATCAGGATGACAGCCATGGTATCTGCCTCTTAGGACTGTTGGGGCTTAAATGAGTTAGTCCACATGAAGTGCTAAAATAGGGACAAGCACTTAGTACTCAATAAGCATTAGCTTTGATCATCAGGTCTTTTTTTTAAATTCCTAAGTCTCCTAATCTGGAAAAAAAAAAAAAAAAAGAATGAACCTTTGCAGGAATGCTGGGAAGAATTAATAAGGGAACATATGCAAACCACCCCCTTCCAAAGGTGCCAGCAGACACAAATGAGTGAAGTATTATCACACTTCAGTAATATACAGAATCAACTAATATTTATTACATGTTTACAATCTACCATGCACTTTGCAGGACTCTGTGATGCAAACATGAATAAGATCCAGTACATCCCCATCTTCAGGACAATTAAAATCCGATGTGGGAGATGGATCAATTCCACAGATCAAAGCATGCACTGGAGTTATACTCCTTTGAGGACATAACCAAAGGACTCAGTATTTTCTACACATTTTTCAGGAGACCGTGCTCTTTGTATTTTCCCATGCAAATAGACTATTTGTGAAATTGCAAAAGGACGGCCTGGAGAGAGGTTCAGTGGTGACTGTAGGGCTGTTTCCCCCTCAGCCACAGGACCTGTGCATGGGCTCTGCTCTCTACCTAGTTCTAGGACACTCCTCTCCAAACTCCAACTCCAGACCATCTCCATCCAGTCTTCTCCTCCTTACTCTGCATCTCAGCAGACCCTTCCCCAGCCCCACCCACCAACCCAAAATGTCAAAAGATCACATCCCATGTGATGTGCTTTCCTAGCCTCCCTTATTTTTCTACACAGCATTCAACAGTTTTTACTTATATATATATATGATTAACGCTCATCCATGCCCCCCCCCAACTAAACCGTGATCTCTGCCTGATCAGATAACATTCCTGTTTTGATCAGCACTGGTTCCCAACTGCTTAGCACAGAATGCAGCATATAGGAGGCTGCCAATAAATATATACCTATTGGATGGATGGATGGATGGATGGATGGATGGATGGATGGATACATAGATGGATGACCAGTCTGGTCTTTATTCTCTGTATCTCTACACCAGCACTGCCCAACAGAAATCTGGTTCAAGCTACATATGTAATTTAAAACTTTCTAGTAGCCACACTGAAAAAAGGAAAAACAAACAGGAGAAATTAAAGAAATTAATTATAATGCTATGTTTTATTTAACCCAATATATAGAAAATACTTGTTAAGGTAAATCAGTAAAGGTTTCCATTTTTTAATTTAAATTAATTAGGATGAAATAAAATTTCAAGTTCAGTTCCTCTGTCATACTAGCCACATTTCAAGGGCTCAACAGCCACACGTGTGTGGCTACCACGTCAGAGAGCACAGACATCAACCACAGCCACCTGCATTCAACAGACACAAGACCCTTCCCTCTGAATGAGGGCCAGTGTAGGCGGGACCCTAATGGACCAAATGATAGACACTTTCAGATCCACTACCTCATTTAATCCTTAATAACAAACTTTGTTATTGCCATTTTCATGTTACCAATGAAGAAACTGGGGTTGAGAGGTTAAGTAAGTTGGCCAAAGTCACAAAGCTAGTGATTGGTGGTCAGGATTGGAACCACAAACTGGCTGAACCCAAAGCCTGCGTTCTTAACCACGATCTCTCCCAGTCTCCAATGAGAGCAAAACAACCTCCCTTTTTTGTTGACGCCATCAGACAAATTATGTAAGGCGTGTGACTGTGGAATGCTGGTCCCAGACTGTTCACAACATCAATTCTTGAGCTCTGAGCACATCAAGACACAAGCTCTCTGCCCTGGATGGCCGTGTGACTAACTCTGGCCAGTGAAACAGGAGCACAAGTGAAAGGTCTCACAGCAGGGAGGAAGCTTTAAGAACCCACCTGTGCGTCCTCATGGGCCCTTTCCTCCCTGCCATGACAATGGGCTATATCCCTCATCACCATCCTGCATCCCAGAGTGAATACAGCATGGCAGAGCCACAGGTGACCTGTGATGGATATGCAGTATGGGGAGAAAAACCTCTTTTATTCTTGTTAAGTCACTGAGGTATGTAAATGCAGCGTAAAAACCAGCCTCCTGGGTTAATTTGTGAATAAGAGATGGGTACACTTGGTGTTCAAGGAAAGTGGGTAACTCTGAGCTCTTCCCTATTTGGACTGCCAAGAATCCTGCAGACTGCTGTTCCCTGAAGTCAGGTGAAGGGCTATTACACCACCAGCTGTGGTGGGGTCTGGTTTCATTCCTCTTGGTATCACTGTATTTCTTACAAATAGCTCATTAAGGCAATTATCAGTCATTAGCACAGTAGCCTGAGCATCAGTAAAATCACACACATTAATAAAACACAATTTAGCAGAGTGAGTAAAGACATGAACAATCCAGGCTCCCTTGTGAGGTCCTCGCGGCTTGAGCTGGAGAGAATTTCCACTAAACGAAAGCAACGCTCTCCCAAGAAGTTTGCCAGTCTCAGCATCTCCTCAGTGATGGTTTGCGTGCAGTTCAATTCAACCAACACCAACTGAGTCTTGAAGGGTAAACAGAAGCTTAACAGGTAGAAAAAGTTAACAGATGTTCTAAGGAGCCAAAGAATTCCCACATCTTGGGAACATGAAAGAATATGCTGGATTTAGAGAGCAGTAAAACTGCAATTTGGTATGGAGAGGTAGGGCCCAAGGCCAGGAAGGAAGGCTGGAGCCAGGTTGAGAAAATCACATTGAGCTGCTCAGACTTTTTCTAGAGGCAATGAGGAGCAATTGAAGAGGTTTAAGCAGGGACTGCCAGGAGCTACTCTGAACTTTAGAGAAACTACTCTAGCAGCCTGAGAATGATGGATTAGGAGATATGGGAGGCAGGAGACCAGGCCAGCAGTTGGAGCAATAGTCCAGGCTGGGTATGATGGGACCTGACTCAGGACTGTGATGGATGGAGAAGAAAACAGCAGCAGGAGTCTTCAGGAGGAAACGGATTCATTGGGGCTTAGCACTCAACTGGATTAGGCGAGGAAGGGAGGGACAAGGAGAGGGGAAGTCAGATGGGCAGTTTCTTAAGATGACTCTGAGATTCTGACCTCTAGTTTAAGGCCATTAAAAGAGACTTCCAAAACTATTTTGACAGGTTTAGCCAAATCTGGGTAGGCAGGTGCAAAAAGGCATTAAAATATGTAAATACAGATATTAAAACCTCATTTCCTTTCTGACTCAAGGGTACTTGATATCTGAAGTTCCAGGAGCATGTACATCCCAGAGTGCTAGACCATGAGGTCAAGGCTATGCCAGGCTCCAGCCTGCTCTGAAACTTACTGAGAATTGTGCCTAGCCCACTCTGCCTGTTTATGGAGCTGACACTGCTCCACACCTGCCCATAATTCGTGACAATCATTTAGTTTCATTTTGGACAAGGCTCTTTGGGGCATGTAATGTCTTCTCCCATTCATTATTTCCCCCAGACATGTACACAAATGACACCCTCCCTCCTTTCATACCACAAGTCTCCAAGGAAAATGGAGATTCAAACCAAGCCTCCCAGTGTGCCCTTTCCAGGCCCGCTGTGCTGTCATTGACAAGACCTCTTCAATCACATGTTCTTCTTTGATCTGCTGGGTTGGGAGCACAGATGGTACAGACATGGCTGGGCCACACATTCCATCTATCACAGCCTCCAAGATAGGCCCCTTGGGGTTCTGGTCCATTACTGAGTGTCCCTTTGTTTGGAGCACTTCATTCCAAAAGCACAGTCATGCCTCAACAGCTGTCCGGGCCAACAGCACAATACGATTCAAGAAGTCTCTCTGCAGTTCATTTGCTCATCCAGCAAACATGTACAGTGTTCTGACAACATGCCAGGCCCTATGCTAGATGATGCAAGACAGAGATGAAAAGAAAACCATCTGTCCTTCAAGAAGGTCACAGCCTCATCATGAACACAGAGAAAAAGACAAATACAATACAGATAAATTTAATGTGACAGATTCTGCTTGCTTTCTAGTTTTCTCCCATTAGGAGGAACCATATTGGTATGTAAATGCAACTTAATGTTTGAGCTTTGGTTTAAGTCCATGTACTGCATTAAGAAGAAGCAAGCTTACCCAGCTAAGGCCCTCAAGTCCCAGCCTTGAGTGGCTTGTGGAAATACTACAGGATGGCATAGATTCTTTTGTTCATCTTCTGATGGTCAGGTATCCCAGGACTACACCAGAAACACATAACAGGGGTACAGACGCTGTCCCACTCAAGTAACTTGATGGGATGGGTACGTCTGCGTTTGGGATCCCCTCTGCCCAACAGACCATGATATACATGAAAAGGTAGTGAGAATAATGGCCGCTCATCTTCCAAAGATGGTGATGTGTTGCCCTTCTCACTTGGACATGACCATTAGGAAATAACACTTGGCTTCTGTCCTTCCAAAGTTCTGACAATGCAGCACTACCGCAGGAACGGGAAGTTCCATCTCATCTGCTCATTCACGATCTCCTGATAAAATGCATTTTCAGCATGAACACAGGAGGCCCGGACACCCTAGAACACCACAATTTCCCCATCTTGACTGGTATTTCCAGCTTTGCCTAACTCTCTTGCATTCTGCAACGCTCCCAACCTCCATCTCCAACACCTTATGTGAAAATCTTTAGATTAAAACAGATCAGTGAACACTGACCAAACACATAAGGAGGGAAACAATTATTTACTGAGTGTTTAAACAATACCATATATACTCTACATCCTTACAACGAGCATAAAAGAGAAGTATTATTTTTCTCACCTTAGGAAAAAATAAATAAAAAAAGAGCGTCACTGAGATTAAGTTACTTGCCTTGGTGGGGACTGGGGAGGAAGATATGTTAAAGCCAAGATACTAAATAGGTCTGTCTGACCTCCAAAATTAAGATCCTTTTACATCATAGTATTCACTCCCATTTGACGATCTTAAATTCCAGAAGGCTCTCCAGAAAACACTAGTGTGACAGTCTATTAACCCCCTCTAAGTGCATCTACATTCAAGTCCTTCTCCTCCACTTGACCTCACCCATCACAATCTGTCCCAAGAACTAAGACACAGGTACTTGCCAAGCCAGCCAACGAGGCTTTTCTAATAGTGCCTGTACCAGTTTGTATATATTATGCCCCCCAAGAAAAAGCCATGTTCTTTGATGCAATCATGTGGGGGCAGACATATTAGTGTGGATTAAGTTGGAACATTTGGATTAGGTTGTTTCCATGGAAATGCGCCCCACCCAACTGTGAGTGATAACTCTGATTGGATAGTTCCCATGGAGGTGTGGCCCTGCCCATTCGGCATGGGCCCTGATTAGTTTATTGCAGCACTATATAAGCTCAGACAGAAGGAGCAGTCTTGCTACAGCCAAGAGGGACACTTGAAGAATACACAGAAGCTGAGAGAGTAGCTGCAGATGAGAGACAGTTTGAAGATGGCTGTTGAAAGCAGACTCTTGCTCCGGAGAAGCTAAGAGAGGACAAACACCCCAAGAGCAACTGAGAGTGACATTTTTGAGGAACTGCAGCCTAGAGAGGAACGTCCTGGGAGAAAGCCATTTTGAAACCAGAACTCTGGAGCAGACACCAGCCATGTGCCTTCCCAGCTAACAGAGGTTTTCCAGACTCCACTGGCCATCCTCCAGTGTAGGTACCTGATTGCTGATGTGTTACCTTGGATACTTCATGGCCTTAAGACTGTAACTGTGTAATCAAATAAACTCCCTTGTATAAAAGCCAATCCATCTCTGGTGTTTTGCATTCTGGCAGCATTAGCAAACTAGAACAGTGCCCAACAGGGCAAATATGTCATTTGGTTCTTGACAAATCAGTAACACTGATAACAACTAACATATGCATAAAATAATTTTATGTAGATTATCTCATTTGATTCTGACAACAGTTCACTGACATAAGCACAACTGCCCTTTGTACAGATAAGGAAACTGCATGAGCTGCTTGCATCTAAATAATGAGCCCAAGGAACACAGACATCAAATGACAGGGCCATAATTTAGACTCAGATCTTCAGACTGAAAATCTCATACTACCTTTCCCCAACCCATACAGCTCTCCCCTCCCCAAAATCACCACAATCTCTAATGAGAATATCTGAGGAAAGGAGAGTCAATAATGTGCCACTGGCTGAATTTTGAGGTACAGCCTGAAGAAGCTGCAAGCCCCCTCCCCTGCCCCACCCCCAATCTAGCCAATATGCTTCCTCCACACTTTCTGTGAAAGCCTCGGTCTCGCAGCCCCAAGTCTAACATGCTCAGTTTCTCTAAGGGAGGACAATAAGGAAGGCAGCAGAGAAGAGAAGATGGGGAGAGCAAAGGCTAGAATTTTCCAGGTTCTCATCACCTCCTCTAAGCCCAAGCCCTCAGAGGTGGCACCTTATCAAGCCGTCCAGCTGTTCACCATGAATGCCAAAATCACCGTTCTCCATTAATTCACTGGAGGCCTTCATGTAAACCTCATTAACCAGCACAGTAATTGCTCTGTGAATACTGCCCAGTTTTCAATTATGTTCCTTTCCTCATGTCAGGAGAATCTGCCATCAGAGAAAAAGCCCTGCATTTATCACAAGGGGGGCAATGACTGGCTTTTAACAGTGGCTTCCATAACCAAAAAGGACTCCATTCTGGGAAAATTAACAGAGTACAAAGTCCAGGCAACTGTCTGTCAACCCAGCCCTAGGACCCCCTTTACCTCCCCACCCACTTGGGTCTGCAACCTTAGGGCTGAGGCTGGCTTGCAAAGGAAAATGAAGTTTCAAAACAGTTCTAGCCAGGCTCTGGATTCTTTCTCTGCCTTTCTCTTAAACCACATGGGCAGCAAAGGAAGATGCATGTGTGTTCACATCCACACAGATGCCTGAGCAGAGTCCTGGGAGTGTTCAGTGCACGGAGAAAACCACAGGGAGTGGAGTGTTGGAAGTAAGGAATTCAGCGGCAGAACCATTTGTAGATCAACATAAGTGCTTTTTATGAGACTATCAACTGCTCATCACCTCCAAAAAACAGTCAACCCTCCTGAGTCCAATTAGCACCAAACTTTCTTTCTGCATTTCATTTTCTCATTAAATGAGCACACAAAAATACGGTCTGACGGTTCAGACATTTCCAGAGTTTTCCTAAATAAAGGGCTTAAGGGATAAGAAAATGAAGTCTGAGTCAGCAAGAGCCCCCTGTGGCCAGAGGGGGAAAGAAATGGCAAGTAAAGAATCACCCTGAATGGGGCAGAGCAGCATCTGGATTTTCATGCCCAGTTTAATCTTCAGTAGGTTGTTTGGCTGCTTCTCTCTCTCTCTCTCTCAATCTCTCTCTCTCCAAACACACACACAGACACACACACACAGAGACACACACACACACAGACATACACACAAACACACACACCCGAGGCTCAGAAGCTTCCTTGTGGTTTCTCCTTTGCCAAGCACAGAGTCTTCATACCTGGTGCCTGTCCACAGCCTTGTCCCCCACCTCAGCCCCTCTGAAAGTGCACTCTCTCACCTACTGGCTTTGCAGGTGCTGATGCCTGTTTAGGATACATGCATGTGCATCCACACACACACTCACATTTAAAGTACTTATCATATATAAAACACAGTTCTCAGCAGTCTGCATATATTGATTCATTTAAGGCTCAAAACAGTCCTCTGAGGTAGGTGGCATGGCCATCCTCATTCTATAGCCTCAGAGATATTAAATAATTTGCTCAAGGTCCAGGAGCCAGAAAGGGGCATGTTGGCTTTGGAGTTCAAGCTCTCAACCCCTGCACTGTAGCATTTCTCAAATTCACCCTGGCATCACTCCTTACAGAAGGCCCTCAACCTGCCTCCCTCCCTCCTTCAGCCTGAGTTAAGGGGACCCAACAGCCCTCTGTGTTTGGACGTACATCTCAGCTCATTCCACTCCTCGCTGCACTTGTGACTTTCTCTCCCAAGCTAGACCTACGGCTTTTGTTGCTGGGTCTCCCAGCAAGTACCTCCACGCATACCACATGACAGCCACTTTCCTTGTGACTGTTGAGTCCATTTCCCAGCACAAAAGAGTTTTCATGTTGTCACAGGGACAACAAATCCACACCAGGAGAGACCACAAGAGGCAACAGACTGGAGGTGTAAGGCATGGAGCTGCTGGAGCCAGACTCAGCTTCACAGTCCAGTTGGGGCAGGATGAGCTAGACTGGCTCAAGAGCTGCCTAATAAATTGACTCTCTCGTCACAGACAGGCTCTTGTCCATCTTGGCATTCAGTGGCACACCTTCCACTGGCAAAAAGCTTCACTGTCATTTTGATTGGTTATGCCTTACAACTTCCTTGCTAGGTCAGTATTATGGAGGGGGTCAGCGGTAAGGTAGGACAAATTCATCATCCACATTTGCCAGGTGGGGAAACTGAAGGAAGGAGGGAAGGAGGAGAGGGGGAGGTAGAAGAAGGCAGCTTGGTAGGGAGGGCAGCCAGGTAGAGTGAAGGAAGGACCTGTGCAAGCATTAGGCTCCACAACTAATTTGACCTTGTACAAGTTCTGGGCCTTACTTTCCTCACCTATCAACATGGGGATAATATGACTGCACTTGCCTCACAATACGATGATTAAGCTCTGCCTAATGGTCTTATGAACAGAGTGGCCAGTTCATAGGAAGAGCTCAACAGTGACATTTCTTTCCTACTCAAGGTGGAACACAAGGGGGTAAGTAGACCAGGATTCCAACTTGGGGACCTCAGGGCTCAAACAACTGTAGATGCAGAACCAAGGGATTGTTAAGATTTTTAAAATAAGATTTCAGATAGGATTTTGTAAGATTTTATTTATAACATTTGTCCGTGTACATGCACTAAAAGCCCTTCCATAACCAGGGTATTCTAATGCTAAAATGTGACAGCAGGTCTTCTTAGAAAAGTTTTGCCTTTGAAGAACCCAGAGAAAAGGGCTGAAGGAGTCCTTTGGGAAGGGGTGGAGAGGTTCAAACAGATGGTGTACTTAGGCAAGGTTCACTCACTCATCCATAAACATCTACTGAGCAACTATTATGTCCTAGGTACTAGTACGAGGAAAGGGTCCAACATTTCTTAAATGCCTCTTGCTTTGCCAAGCACTCCACCTACCTCATCTTACTGAGTTTGAGACATTCACCCACCCTGGTCTCCTTTCAGTTCCCAGCTCTCCACAGGCTGGTTCAAGCCCCCGCCTGTGCATTAAACACCCTCCCCTAGAAGAGGGGGAGGCTCCTTCTTACTCTCCAAGACTCGGCTCACCTCCATCTCCTTGGAGAGACTGGAAGGGCACGGCCCTTCCCAACCAAGGTGCCTTGGTCAAGTCACTCTCTCCACTCTACTGCCTTTATTTTATACATAGCATTTATTACTCTCGGAAATTATCTTATTTACTTACTCGTCTATAGTCTGTAACTCCAGAGACAATGAACCCTCCGTGGGACAGGGACCCTGTCAACTCATTCATGGTTATCTCTCCAGAGCCCAATAAACTGTAGGTGTTCAATAAATATCAGCTGAATGAAGATGGGGGGGGGTGTTAGTTCGGTGTAGCTGAACTCCATTGTGACTGATTGCCAGTCAGCTGCCAATCTCCATGGCCCTGAGAAAAGTGCCTTGTACCAACGAGGTTCTCAATAAATATTTAATAGCCTGCAAAGGTCTGCCCTTTTTTTCCCTGCATATAGTAACCTTGTTCCTTCCACTTCTTGCAAGAAGCAGCTCTGCATCCTCCCTTTGTGTGTCCTGTGACCCAAACACATGATATCCAGAAAATACTTACTGAATGATGGGGAACAAAAGCCTTGCCCGTGCTTTTGTGTTTATTTGTAAACAGATGAGACACCCAAGGACCAACAAGCCCAGCATCTTGCAAAAAAGCTCACAGAACACAGTGGGATGAGAATCCAGGGCTTCCCCACTCCCCAGGGCTTGTGCACTGCGATCTCCCTGGGGTGGGCTACATTTTACTGGTCCCTCCACCCTTCCCCACGAGCGTATCATCCCTGCAACTAGATCCTGGCTAAGGCTGGCAAGTATACTCCACTCCCGTTTCCCATTCCTGCCTAAGGACCAGGTGCTGTAAATACTTAGGCACATGGTATGTGCTCAAAAAATACTCACCGATCAACTGATTTATTGCTGTGCTCAAAAACAACTTCAAAGACCAGCAATATGAAGAGAACTGGACTGATCAATTTCACCAGCAGCCCAATACCAGATGTCAAACAACTACTTCAGAGTTCACAGGGGCTCCTGTGGCCTTTGTAATTCAAAGGTAATGACTGAGAGAGCCAATTCCTGTTGGTCCCAGCATCACATCTCAGAGCTATGTGCGCTCAATGCTCTCATTGGTGTACATCATTGTGGCAGCCCAGGGGTGCCATCCATCCCTCCCTTAGGGAAAAGGGGGAGCCCTGAGCACGCAGTGCCCATGTGACCAAAGCACAGACACTGAAGGTCACTGAACCCAATCACTGTTGGTGATCAACTTTCAGGAGACTCAGCTGAGGCTTGTTTGTAACCAAATCTAGTGAGGCTCTGCTGAGCTATATTAAGATACTTCTCTGCCTCTTGTTTGTGCAGATCATTGACTTCCATTTCCCAATCAGCCACCATTGGGAAAAATCCTCCTTTAAGTCTGTCTCTAATTAAAATGCATAGGTAACTTTTTGCCTGGTGTGTTCTTTGGTCTTGGGGTTGAGTTGAGCTGCAGCAAACAGGCACGACAGCTAATAAACAAGCTATAAACGAATGTTCTGGATGAGTTTTTTGAAGTTCAGACCTTCTGGCCACAAACTCTTCATCCCTTTGCTGCCTTCTAATAAATCTCAGGTTTTCTTCTTCTTTCCAATTATAAAACCCTCCTGGGCAACTCGAGCAGCCCCACGGACAGTCATCTACACCTCCGGGTTTTTTGGGTTTTTTTTTTTTAACATTATTTATCAAACTATTTATCAAAGATTAAAAAGAAAATTTGCAGATAAAGTAAAAGGAACAGGAAAAACAAATATCCCGAAATAACTTCATTGCTTCCAATATGTTCCTACCATACAACAAAAAAATTAATAATCCATTGTCTGATTTGCTGAAGAGGAGAAAATTCTGAAAGCAGCAAGAGAGAAGCAATTTACCACATCCAAGGGAAACAATATAAGATTGAGGACTGACTATTCAGCAGACACCATGGAGGCAAGAAGACAGTGGTATGATATATTTAAAATTCTGAAAGAGAAAAATTGACAGCCAAGAATTCTTTACCCAGCAAAGTTCTCCTTCAAAAATTGAAGGAAAGCTTAAAATTTTCACAGATAAACAAATGCTGAGAGAATTTGTTAACAAGAGACCTGCTCTATAAGAATTACTAAGGGGAGCTCTACCAACTGAGGAAAAAAAAAAAAAAAATAGGAAGGAGAGAGAGGTCTGGAGAAGGGTACAGAACTGAAGAATCTTAGTACGGGCACCTTAAAGGAAATAAAGAGAGAGAGAGTAAAAATACACCTCTGGTTTTGCAAGTCCTTGGGAGTCCTGAAGCCAACCACCTTCACACCACCTTCCTGCCCTTCACATCATCTCATAGTTGAAGTCAACTATCTTGACTTCAAATATCCCTCCTTGTACTTTATTAATTTTATCATTCTAAATCCACTTCATGACCTCATTATGAGACGAATAATACTTTAACACAATTTCCACCCCACCACCCCCACAACCACCCTTCCACTTTCCCCAGAGAGGAAAAGACCGACCTGCGTGTGAATCTGGACGTTCCCACATATTATCCATATACTTGAGGAAGTGTATTAGTTTCTCATAAACTCGGCTTCTTCATCTATAACTCTGGGCCAGGTGTGGAGACCGACTAGCTCTTCACCCCTGGGCACATGTGAGACAGCCTTTCTCAGTCTCCTTGCAGTAAGGTGTGACCACATGACGTCCCTAACCAGTGAGCGGCAGTGATGGAGGTCCCACACTCCAGGCTCATGTTCTTACTCCTGCTGGCTGGACGTCAGTGTCCAGAGCTTAGAAACCACAGGTGGACAGGAACAGATCTCCATCAGCCTGGGTCACTGTGTGGAGCAGAGCCGACCCATCGCCCCCTTTAGTCTCCCCAACATACTCACTTGTGATATGAGTGAGCGATAAACATCTTCTTGAATGATTATACATTCTTGGGTCTATTCAGTCTGTTTTAACTAATGCACTATTCTTCCTGCCTAATGGGACGGTTATGATGACTCATAATAAAATTTTGCAAGACACCTAGTGTAGGTCCTTGCACAGGGCCTGGCAATATGATAGGTATTTAATTAATTTTTTCTTCCTCCCTTTATTTTCTCCTATAGTACTTTGCCCTCACTCTTTAAAATGTGGATAAAGTTTATCAAGTATTAACTTCCCCATCATAGTTAGATTTTATCCATATTCAGCATTAGTTATTAACAACTATAAGTGGTCAGCATTCGTGTGTCAAACTTTAAGTGCTTTATGTGCATGATCTCATTTAATCGTTACATAATTCTTTGAGGTAGGTATACTGGTATTCTCGTATATAGGGATCTAAGTCTCACAGGGCTTAAAATTTCTGCCCAAGGTCAAAAAACTAGTAAGTGGTACAATCAGGACTTGAACTCAAAGCTGATGTTCTGACTCAGAATTGTGTTTTCTCCCAGATCTGGGCCTCCTCCTGGTCCACCTCCACCCACCTAGCTGCCCGAGCCAGGAACATCCAGGTCCTCTCGGACTCCTCCCTCTGCTCAATTCTCCATCCTTAACACCCAGCACCCCTAATGCCAAGAGTTTCCTCTCCAATCCACTGCTGTGTCTCGAGTCAGTCCCTTCTCATTCATTGTGGTGCCCTGACCAGGCTTGCTACCCTGCTCCTCGCCCCTTCAATCCTTCTCCATGCTGCTTCTAAAACCCAGTCTCAACAGTCACATCCCTGTTGAAAACCCAGCATGAACCACAGCATGGTGCCCCATGGCCCTCCCCATCCTGCCCTGACCCGACACATTTACTTGTGAATTTCACCACTCAAGACCGTGAGCTCCTGAGTGTTAGGCAAAACTCCCCACTCCCAACACATACACAACACACCCTTAGAAGCTCTCCCACAACAGACAAGACTGTTAATATAAAACTCACTCTTAGCTAAATAGCAGTCTGAGCAAGAACATAAACAATTTTCCATAACGTAATAACCTCCCTGACGTCAACCCCGGTCAACTCCCTATGACTTCAACTACTTATCTTACCCTGAGCAAACCAATCCCCGACGTCAACTCCTTATTTCTCTGTCTTACCCACCAACAATTATTCCCACAACCTCCCTCCCAAAAAGCTATAAAACTGTACTCCCACCTTTGTTTGAGGCTGTTGCCACAGTTAGGCCTCAGCCCGCCTGGGCATGGCTACAATAAAACTTTCTCCAATTGAGCTTTGATCTCTTCTCTTCCTGGTCAAAAAACCTAACCCTGAGGGTGGGAGAATTTCTTAATCTTTGCTGTATCTATGCCAGGCTCTTACATGATCACAGGGGATAACAGACAAGAATCTCTGTCCTGCAGAGGCTCAGCTCTGGTTCAAGGAGCTCTCCTGGCTTCATGGTGGCTGACAGGGCTGACAGAGTGTAGATTTGGAGTTAGGAACATCTTGGCTTCACGCACACATGCTGCCACTTACTACATGAACATGAAGAAACTTGTCTCAGTTTCTTCATCTGCAAAATAGAAAACAACAGCACGTACCTCATCCTCATAGAGCTATTGTAAGGGTAAACAAGATGACGCACCCATAAAAAGTTTCGAACAGTGACTGGTACCTAGTAGGCCCTCAACAAATGCTGCTTTACCCCCCCATCTTGAGATTGTAAACTCCTAGAGAGTGAGGACCGTGCCTTACCCTTTCTTTCCCCACCACACCTTGGGGATATAAACTATGTCTGACAAATGTGTCTGACTGATTGAGGTAATGAAGATCTCCAGGAACATGAGCCAAAGATATTTAAGATGCTTTCTTTCCAGCCAGCTTTATAAAGGGTGACAAACAGCATGCTGAGAAGGAGAACCGAGCACAGATCATAGGCAGGACTATCCAAAATGATGCTGAGTACCCTCCCAGGCCCCCAGCACAACTTTCTTCTGCTCATTGAAGCCCACACTTCTCCCAGTAGAAAGCTGTGTGTGCGTGCACATATATGCTGATATCAGTCAATTTTCAGTACATTACTGGAAATTCTCAATAATTCAGAATAATTAAGAATAACTATTCTCAGACATAAAAATTCATAAACAAGAAGGGGGGGGATAGGGGAGCTAGATTGAAAAGTCTGCGCAAATGACCAAGCACTTAAAATCTGTACATGAAGGAAATGGAAAACTATAAACAGCAAGCCCCAATTACACAGGCTCCATTAGGTGACTTTTTTTTTTTTTAGGTAACAGGTTCACTGTTATTGCTAAAATGTTTAGTTTTAAGTAAATGAAAAGGCACTTGGCTGATCTTGCTATCGATATAATAAATATACTCGAAATTTTCCTTAATGGTCCTGGTTAATCATATACCCTAACCCTGGCACAGTGCCTGTTACAGGCACCGAGTGGCACCAAATTTTAGTAAACTGTAATGGCATTATGGGTGCCTAAAGGTGCCCATGCAATCTGCCCCACACCAGTGGCTCCACTCTCATCACAGCTTGGCTCTCACAGTTGCAGACGTGGCTTTCCTGTATTTCTACTGAGATCAAATTGTCAGGTCTTGTCCATGTTTCTTGCCAGCCTCTCAAGCTCGCCTTTCAAATGTACTGTTTTGTTGACCTCCCGTAGCTCTGGAGTGATGAAGAAGTCGTTAAGGTGCTCATGAATCCATTGGTTCCTCTCCTTCTAGGCACGTGTAGGACTGACCTCTCCTGGGCCCTGGAAGTTAACAGCGGCCATGCTACCTGCTTTGGCCAATGAAATGTGAGCAAAAGCCTTTAAGAGCCAGAACCTGACTTCCTCATGTCACTGTGACCAGACACTCCAGACAGCGGGGGCTCTGCCCGTGCCCTACCCCACCCCCATCACACACTCCATGACCTGAGATGAATGTATTACACGAGCAAGAAATAAAACTTTGTTATTTAAATCAAGTATCTGGGAGGGGTTCATAACACTATAACCTAATTTATCCTAACGAATATAAATGGTGAATTTAAAAAGAATAAAAAGATCATGAGTCACCATTCAAGAAACTTTCCAATGAGAAAAATCCATGAGCTTATACTTAAACTATGACACGTACTTTGGCTGCCCAAAGGCTGTGTGTGTGTGTGTGTGTGTGTGTGTGTGTGTGTGTGTGTAAATGCTTCCACGGCACCATGGGTCACCTGTTATTGTCAGTTTCCTTGCCTGTGTCTACTAGGAGACTGGAAGAACAGCGACCATGCCTTCTCTGACTCTCTTCCCAGAACCTAGTACAGTGCCTGGTAGAGTAGAGGTCAATCAATACTCATCTAAGTTGACCATCTTGCTATATATATCAAAAAGGGAAAAATAATAGCTTGTCCAAGGTTTCATGGAATGTGTACCTGAAAAAAGAACTGAGGTCCAGCCATCCTTCCAGAACAGTGCCCCACCCACCCCACCAGAGAGGGCTTATGTCATCATGCTGGGTTCTCTGTTGTTGCCCTCCACTTCTGAGGACAGAGCCAATGACTCATCCCCACATTCAGTGTGACTGAACAGATGTATCTGCACCCAGCCAACAGCTCCTTCTACCCACTCACTGTGCCTTCCCCTTAAACAGCGTGGAATTTTCCAGCCAGGTCCATTTGTGGATGGGGCTCTTTCTGCTACCCTGTGGGATCAAGACATCCTTGTTAAAACTGAGTCATCTGCTCTTCACACTACTGTGCTGTCCTGATTATAGGGCAGTTCTCTGTACAGGGCTTTAAGGTTATCCCAGAGCACGCCACCCACCCAGTGACAGAGCATTCCTCATTTGCCCTGTTAAGGACAGAACAGCTAACAATAACTGCTGCCACTGATAGAGTGTTCACTGAGTTCATGGAATTACATTAGTCTCTGCTGCCTAAGTGCTTTGCTTATAATATTATCCTTAGAACAATCCTACAAGATAAGACATCATTATCCTCATTTTACAGATGAAAAAAATGCCCCCAAGTCAAACACAGAGGGCCATGGATTTTCCCAACATTTTATTGGCTAAAGTTCCTTAATTACATATATTTCTCTTGGTGCCCAACTTATCTGTTCATATACTTATTCCTTTTTCTCCCAAAAGCATTTAATGAGGACCTTGCGAGGGCACGAGTATCCCTACTTTACACAGAAGATTAAATTTAACTAGCAAATGATGATCCCAGAATTTAAAGGTCTGACCAATTATAAAGTCTAAATAGGGTCTGCTGATAATAGCACCTATCTCACACAGCTGTAACGAGAACTAAATGAGTTAATATAAAATAAAAGTGCTAATAAGTTTATATGATACAGTATAGGCTCAATCAATGTTAATTTTCCATAAAATTAAATACCATAAAAGTAATTGTCCATCAACGCATTTTAGAAGGCCATCAACGTCTTGATTCCTCTTGGATTGTCCTCCAAACAGATTACAATCTCTCAGGGTTGTGGGAGGGAAGGACAACAAGGACCAGGTCTAATGTTATATTCTATCACAGCTCATCCAGAGAAAACACTCTGGGCCTTCATTTTCTTACAGGCAAGATGAAGAAAACAGATTAGGTCATCTCCAGGAATCAGACTTAATATGCCATAGCTTTATGATTAGTTAATCAATAAATGAGCTATTTTATGATGAAGCATCCCAGAAAACTGTCCAAGTCTATTCTGTGAAGAACACTGGTTTTTACCACAGAAAACTACAGAGGGCACGCGACATGACTCCCAGGGGAATGAATCTCCCTGGAGACATGGGACACGACTCCCAGGAATGATCCTGGCCTACTCGACTAAAAGGGAGAAGAGAAAGGTAACAAAATAAGGTTACCATGGCTAAGAGATTTCAAATAGAGTCAAGAAGCTGTCCTGGAGTTTCTCTTATGCAAGCTCCAACCAGACATCCCAAATGGCCACAGTGTGCCATGCCCTTACCAACAGTACTTCCAAAATACCTAGGTTCCTATCTGAGATTCTATAAAAGATTCACTCACTAAGTTTTATTTCACAGAAACTTAAATCCACCAGAGTGTTCCTATGCCAGACAGGTCCTAAAACCCAGAGGCAACAGCGTCTTTAAGATCAACAATCAGATGCAGCCCCTTTCCCCATAGTGCTGACACCCCCTTTCAAATGAACAAGTTAGGGTGGTGTCTGCCTTGACACCCCTGAAGACTGAGAAAGTGACTAAACGAAAGGAAGCGGTAGCAACAGACAAGACAGGATTTAATAAAGGATTAAGAATACTGAAACTTTATATATAAACATACATATATAATGCTAGGGTATTAGAATAGCTAGAAGGAAATAACTGAAATGGTGGAACAATAACCTATAACATTCTTTGAAATTTGCTCTACAGCTGTTCATTGAATTGTGCTTTGAGAGTTAGCACCTTTCTGTATCTATCCTGTATTTCACAATAAGGAAAGAACTGAAACTGTGGAACTGTAACCCATAACATTTTTGGAAATTACCTATGTAACTGCTTGTTGAGCTGTATTTTGAAAGTTAACACATTTCTGTATATATGTTATATTTTACAATAAGGGAAATAACTAAAATTATGGAACTGTAACCCGTAACATGCTTTGAAATTTGTCTCCTAACTACTTGTTAAATGGTACTTTGAAAGTTATCACTGTTATGTATATATGTTAAAGTTCACAATAAAAAAAAATGCATTAAGAAAAATAAAAAAGAAAAGAAAAAGAAAACTATGGAGGGGTCCCAAATGACTATGCCACCTTGAAGGAAAAATTCCTTAAAGGAACATTCCAGATGTCAGTTTGTTCATGTCAGAATAGGGACATTGTTCAAATCACTGAATATGGGATGATGACAGAGAAAGGGGAACAAAGCCCACCAGGGTTTTTCCTCCCCCTCCATCAATCCCTACTCCGATGGAGACTGGAAGCTGCGGCACTCCCCAGCTGCAATCAGCAAGAACAAAACAGCAGGTGTGGACGTGGGAGAGCATCATGCAGGCACTGGGGATGATGGGGAGGAAATGGCTGGGAATGCGAAACAGAAACCGTCACTCCTCAGTAAGGCAGCAGGGCTGGGGAGGTTTAGGAAATGATCAGCACAGAGCTGGGGAGGGACAGCGCTGAGGAAATAAACCCCAGCTGTCCAGTCCCACCCCATGGACCTTGCTGCCAAGAGCAGTGGACCTGCCCATCCTAGGAAAGGAGCATTTCAAACACAGAAGCATCTCCATCTCTTCTTCCTCTATAGCAAACCTCCCCCCGTGCCCCCCGCCCCATGAAAGGAGCATTTCAAACACAGAAGCATCTCCATCTCTTCTTCCTCTATAGCAAACCTCTCCCCGTGCCCCCCGCCCCAAAAGTCATTTACACTTACTGGTCTCATTTCTCTCCTCATTCTCTCTCTGGAAGAAACTCCACTGGAACCTCCAGGTTGCCAAGCCCACTGGTAAATTCTTGACCCTCCATCAGCATGACATGCACCACTGGACACACAGATCACTTCCTACTTAGACATTTTTGTTTTTTTATTTTTCTGCCATAATATCATTTTTATTTGGTTCTCTTCCTATCTCATTTTATGAAAATCAAGAAATATTTAAACTTTCAAAGCAGTGGAAAGAGACACAGACTGAGACTATCCAAGCTGGTAGGAATCCTAGAAATCAGCTAATTCCAGCCTCCTCCAACTGAAAAGATTAGGCCAGGGCAAAAGTAATTTGCCCAGAATTACCCAGGAGACCCAACCTAGCAAACAAAAGCTACTTTAATTTATGGCTTCTCCCAAAACATTTAAAAGAGTTCATTGAAAAGAATATTCTATTACCCTCCCCATCATCCCCTGAAAAAATCCACCATGTATATACTTTTGTCATACCTACTGCAGAAAATGAATCCCATCTCTGCAAAAGAATGTAATTTACAAAACAAGCAGTTTCTGAGATGGCCCAGCAGACCAGACATGAAAAGTTCAGGAGCTCTGGCCTGGCTGCTGGACGATGAGAACTCAGACCTGTCTCATGGGAGTTGTGTGATGACAGGAGGGGGCAGATCGGGGCTGTTCCTTGGAACGATGCATCTGACATCATGGGCACACAGGTGACAGGAGCACAGAGAAATGAGCCCTGAAGACTGGGAAGGACACTCCTTCAACTGTAACTGTCCACCTCAGGGTTCTCAAACCTCAGGGAGCATCAAAATCAACTAGAGGTATTTTCATTTTGTAATGCCACTTTTTACTCCCTACAGGATCTAAAAGACAAATGCATAAAATGCAATGATAAGTCAGTGGTTTGGGACTCAAAATGTGTAAACACATCATTTGTGACAAGAACTACACAAAGTGGAGGGACACGGGGTTAAAGGAACATAATAGGTATATACAATTGAAGTTAAATTGGTATCAAAGCAAAAAAGATTGTTATACATTAAGGATGTTAAATTTAAGCCTCATGGTAACTACAAAGAAAATATTGGAAAATATGCAAGTTCATGGAAACAGAAATTAGAATACAGGTTGCCAGGCATGGGGGACAAGGAGAATGGGAAGTTAATGCAAAATGAGTGTAGGGTTTCTATTTGGGGAGATGGGAAAGTTTTAGCAATGGAAAGTGGTGAGGATAGCACAATATAGTGAATGTGATTAATCCCACTGAAAGGTATGCTTGGGGTTGCTTTAAATGGGAAAGTTTATGTTGTATATATGCTCCCACGATTTAAAAAAAAAAAAAACTAAAAAGTCAATGATAATTAAATGCAATATATCAACAAGGGAAAAGGCTTAAAAGGACATTATTGGGACATGAAAAAATAGGAATACAGAATGTAAATTTTACATCAATGTTAAATTTCTTCAACTTGTTAAGTGCACTCACTGTTGCTACATAAGTGAATATCCCTGTTCTTAGGAAATGAACAAGGCAGTATTAAGTGCTCAAGGAGCATGAGTATGCAAACTACACGAGTGTTCAGAAAATGGATAGAGACAAACAGATACATAGATGGATTGGCAGAACGATAAGGCAAATGTGGCAAAATGTTAAAACTGGTGGTTTTGGGTATCTGGGTATCTGGGGCTATAAGAGTATGATGGAGTTCTCTCTATGGGATCTGTATTACGTTTGTAAATGTCCTTTATGTTTGAAAGTATTTCAAAATAAAAGGATTTAAAAAAATCATCTAGAGGGCTTATTAAACTACAGACTGCAGGGCCCTATCCCCCAAGGTTCCAGATTCAGTAGGCCTGGGACAGGGTTTAAGAATTTATGTTTCTCACAAGTTCGGAGGTATAGATGAAGCTGCTTGTCTGGGGACAAAACTTTTGAAAACAACTGTCCCCTGGAGGACCTAGCCAAGGCGGGTAAAAAGGACCAGAAATGGAACGAACAGGATGGATATCAGAGATAGCACGGGAAGAATTCCTAAGATTTGACAGATGGGGAGAAATGAGGCAATGGAAGGGGGCAAAGGTGTCAATCACGGAAACAGAGAGTGGAAAGGGGGCCTCGTTATCAGGAGGAAGCTGCAGGAGTTCTGTATCTGACACCTTAAGTCTGAGGCTGCCAGCAGGACAGGTGGGAAAAGTCACACGAAGGGAGCAAGTGCATCAGTGAGAAGCCGCAGGACCCGAGGTTTCCTGCCTCTGAAGGGCGGGAGGACAGGTGTCGGCGCAGGTGACTGGGTGGGAGTGCCCGAAGGGCCGGCAGATCCCCACCGACTCCGCTTCACACGGCACAGAGAGGGGCTTCTGAAGGACATGGTCGGTGGGAAGAAATGCTGCCGCAGAGTTCCAGAAGGACGAAGACTGAACAAAGGTGTGCAGATGGGACACGCAGGTCACCGACCGCACCAATGGCAACGTGTGGGATGGAAGCCTGATTCCCACGGCCAAGCTAAGAAGTATAAGCCCTGGCCACAGACTCTTGTTTGGAGGCTGATAGTGATGGAGGAAGGAGGAGGAAACAGGGAAGAGAAAGAAAGGGTTTTATATTTTGAGGATGAGACCACCCTCTACAGAGTTAAAAGGGCCTTCTAGAGAGATGGAAGAGATAAGCAAGACCATGAGGTTGGCAGGCCTGAGCTCCTATGTGTCAGTAAAAACAAATTACTGACAACACTGGGGGTGCTTCAATGCCAGAAGCCAACATTCAGGGGTTTCCCAAAAGGAGCTCTGGACCAAACGGTGTGCCTCTCCTTTCAGATCCCTGGAACGTCTGCCACCGCCTCTCCTCCAAGTTCCCAGGGCAGGGAGAGTGGCAATACAAGGCCAACATCCCCTTCCTTACCTTGATCTAAAGCACCAAGAAAATATAAAGCAGCTGCTCCTTTCAAAAAAGTGAGAGAGCCCTTGAAAAATAAATTTAAAATTCTTATCTCCCAAGATACAAGACTGTATTGCAATAACTTGTTTGCAAGTCTGTCTACACCATGGGCTTGTGATTCCCCCAGGGCACAGGCTATGTTCTATTTACTTCTAAATCCCAAGTCTCTAACTGGTATTGTCTGATAGCAATATCATCTTTAGTAAAGCACTGTTGAATGAAGTAAGGAAGGAAAAAAAGAAAAATGTAATAAATACTGAGAATGAGAGAAGAAAAAAGATTCTTTGCACATAAAATTGGTATGTAACCCTCCCCAACCATACCCAGCCACTGCAGCCTCTGCACGTGCTCATCACACTCCTGGATCGGGGCCTCTGCACGTTCTGTTCCCTCTCTCTGGGATGCTCTTCCTTGCTTATCTAGGTAGTTTGCTTCTTACTTCTTTTAGCTCTAGGATCAAATGCTACTTTCTCAGAGAGGTTTTCAGTCATCTCTTTCCGCAAAACAGAACATCCCTTGCTTCAGGCATGGTCCACTCACCCTCTGCCCCCTCGTGCTGTTAACACACTTTATTTCCTGTTCCCAGCACTTCCTGCCACATGACATAGTCCAACCTTATCTGTTGACTAGAATATTAGATCCACTGGAGCACAGGCTTGGCTTTGACCATTCCTGTATCTCCAGGGCTTGGTGTAGTGCCTAGCACATAGTAGGTGCTCAGTAAATAACTGTTAAATGACTGGATCCACTGCTTTATCTCTCTGGGATTCTCCCAGCCTTGGGTCCCTTTAAAGGGGTGGCTAATAAGGGTCCCTGAAGGAGTCTACTTGAACAGTGGAAGTTATGGGGAGTGCTGAGACACTTCTCTTCTCTGCACCTGTGCTGCAATCAGAATAAAACTGATGACTGGCAGAAAACTCCAGCCACCATCTGGCTGCTCAAGGACCCCTCCAGGGTGCTGACAGCATTGTCATTCAAGATAATGAAGATGAAAACCAGCAGTGATCCAGAGGGACAGGTTCCCAGGAAGCAGCCTGGCTGGGCTTAACTCCTTCTGAGCCAAGCACCTTCCAGACTTACTGAGAAAACCCCACCCTTCCCTAAGACAGCGAAGGCAGGAGGTGGGTAAGGTCCCAGCTTGAGGGATTAGATAACTTGCCCCAGGAAGATGCGTTAGAGAAACAAGTGCTCTTTTGGCAGAATAGTGGCCAAGGAGAGGTGAGGAATGCTAAAGAAATGACAGTTGTAACATACCATTTGCCCATCAGTCAACAAGGTCCTTGGGGCTGAGAGCCAACTCTGCTTTCAGCTCATCTATTGAAGAAATAGGTGTGTGCTCCCACCCTGATGCTCAAGGCCTGGGGCCCACAGCCACCCAGTCTTTAAGGGACAGTCCATCTCCTAAGCCTAAAGAAAGAGGTTGCCCAGCTTCATCAATTTCCATGAGCAAGCGCTGACCACACTGGTTTACAACATAAAACTTACGGGAGCTCCAGGGAGAAGAGGAAATCAATGTCAAGCAGTTGCTGAGGCAATGGGAGGTGGCAGCTGCAAAAATCTCCCTTCTTTCCAGATCACAGGAAAGTGCAATGGTTCAAAGCAGACTCTAGTGCCAGAAGGCCTGGTTTTGAATTCTAGATCATCAGCTGTGTGATCTGGGAAACTCACCTAACCTCTCCATGCCTCATGTAAAATAAGAACAGCAACAGTAACTAACTCAGAGGATTGTTGTGAGAATTAAATGAGTTCACATATATGTAAAGCATAAAGAATCTGCATCATACAGAGACAGGAGATGCTCAGGTGGTGGCCAAGAGTCTGAGGGTACACAGAGCAAAGGAGAGACAAGTCCATTAAGAGAACAGTTCTGTAAAATCACAGTATTTGATCTTGCATTTGGGTCTGTGTGTACCCTTCCTCTGTGTCTCCTTCCCTCTTCCTCCAGCAATGTATTTGAAGACAGGGAGACAGGTGTGGAGAGCCAAGAAGATGCTGGGCAAGAGTGGGAGAGGGCTGCAGAGGGGTAGGGCAGGAAGCAGACCAGTAGCTGACCCTTTTTCCTTGCCACACCAGGTGCCTAATGCCCACCTCCCCAGGTCCTTAGGTGGCCCCCAAGGTCTACAGGTACACTCTCAGAGCTCCCTGGAACCAGGAGTTGGAAAAGTCTTTTAAATTTTGGAGAAAGATCACTGAACAAGAACTTGCACCGTGCATCCATCTCTCTCCTCCATGGCGTCACACCTAGGATCCTCGGCCTTCATAGTCACGTCTGCAGCACCTGCCACAAGACCCCTGTCACTCTCAGTCACAGGAAAAAGTGGAAGCTGCAGGGTGGAGTCCTAGCAAAACACACACAGACACACATGCGCACACTGAGGTAACGTCCAAGCTGCTTGGCTTGCACACAAAGGCCCTCCTTACGGGGCCCAGGCATAATCCCCAGGAGGCTTCACCTTTCCCACCCCAGCCTTCCAGGTGCTCATTGTGGCGTGTTTAGAATAGTGGCCCCTTCACACACCTCTGGTTTCTCCCCTTTCTGTTCCTGTAGTCCCCACTGTCTGGAAGGTCCTCCCTCCTTTCGTACACCTGGCTAACTCCACTCAGCTTTCAGCATTCTGGAAACAAACCCCTCCCTGGAAGACTCCAGCCAGTCGCCGCTTTTCTGAGCTCCCAGGGCAGGTCCCTGTGCCTACCAGAATGACAGACTCCCGAGACACCAGAGCTCACAGCACTCGGGCTCAAGCACCTTCAGGAGCCACCCAGCCATCTTCTACCACCATGCATGGAGTCGGATGTAAAATCCCAGATGGCAAGACCCAAGACCCATGCACACTGGGAGCTTCCACCCAAGGAACAGGACAAAGCTGAGCTGAAACCAGAAAGGACGGGGTCCAGAGGCCAGAAACACAATCAGATGGACCGCGACCAACTCAAGCCTTATAACGAAACTGAGTTCAGTGACCGAGAGAGCCGGGTCCTAGAGCCAGAGCCTCTAAGCTTCCTGGGAGCTGTGGTGTGGACCCTCAGTGGTAGAAATGAGTAGAAGTCGGGAAGGGGCATTCAAGATGACGCAACCCCAAAGGGCCAGGAATCAGCTGGCTCCACTCAGCGGGGGAAGAGCTGCAACCCCAGATTTGCTACAGGATAGGGTTTCTAGCTGCCACCAGGCCCAGCGCCCACTACCCCTGGCCTGGGCCAGCAAGGCTTAGCACCCAGGACACCCTCACTGCATAGCTCAGCAGGGAAGAGTACAGAGCTGGAGCGACCCCTGGGTTCAAATCCAGACTTCGGAACGTGCTGCGTGGTCCGGGGGAGTTTACCAAAACCTTAGACTGTGCCCCATGTGGAACTGTGCCCAAAAGACAGTGGGTGCTCATTAAGTGTTAGAGTTTATCTCACAACTGTTGTTGGACGGGGCCAGGCAGGGTCTGGAAGACACCAGCGTGTGGAGGTGTGGTCCTCTGTCCTCACGCAGGTACACAAAGGCCAAGATGATACAATAAGCTCCAGAGCACACGTGTACCTTCAAACAGAAAATACATTCCAGAGAACTCCTCCATGAGCATTGCAAAGTGTCCAGTCGCCCCACTGTCAACTCCAGAACCCTGAAAGTACCATGTCCACTGCGAAGCTAAGAGTATATATTCTTGTACAGCTAGTTGACCTCTACATTAACTATCTTTTAATTATATTATCCTAAGGAGATTTTAAAGTTCAAGGGGGCACCTAAACATCTGAACTGCACTTTACCAATTACAAAGTATAATCAAATTTGTAACCCCGTGAGGTCAGACATGATTATTGTTATAATTTACCATGAAAATAGTGGCATTCCAAGAAGCTAAATAACTTTGCCGGAGCCACTGGGATTCGAGGGAATGAAGCCCATGCTCCTTCCATCACTTCCTAAGGATCTGACACTCAACAAACATTTCCTGAGCCATCTACTATGTGCTAAGATCTTTTTAAGATGCTAAGAATATTGCAATGATCAAAAGGGGAGTTCCTTCCCTCATGGAGCTTACAAACAAATGGAGGACATAAATGATAACTGTAAACAAATAAATATAAAATACTGACCCTTAGAAATAACTGGAGAGTGACAGGAATATGAGCAATTTACTTTTTTTTTCCTTATTCTATTCTGTAGTTTTTATAGCAAATGTTCAGGCCCCACAATTAAATTTTCTTTTAAAAAAGCCAAACCTAAAAGCAAACATTCAACAGAGAAGTGCTGAAGAAAAAAAGAGCACTGCTCATTGGCTTCACCCTTCTTTAAGTAAATAAAAATATCAGGCAATGGCAAGTTGTAAGCCTCAAATAAGTTTCTGCCGTGTTAGTGTATTTAGGCAGCAAAAACCCACGACTTTAGAAATGATGTAGCTAGCATATCCTATACAGGATAATTTTTTCTTCTGAAGTTGGAGGCCAAAGCTATTTCAAAGAATAACCATGCTCACAGAAATGGATTTTGTTTTTCTTCACCCAGATGAGAATTCACACAATGGCTAGCCCTCTTTGCCAGGGGAAATTCTTGCAAAACTGGATCAAGCTGAATTTCACTTTATAGCTAGCTGGTGCTTATGTGTAAATTATTATTACCTGTTTATAAGGGTTTTATGTTGGTATAATATTTTACTGCTAGAGAAGCATTCACACAATATGTGGCATGTTTAAGTGTCTTTTCATTTACAACTCCGCACTCTGGGGTCTACAATGGCAAGCAAGTCCGTGCAAAGCTCTGATGATTTTCCACCTCCTGGATGACTTGGTGGTGTCTCAGAGGGGATTAACTGCAACACTGCCCGCAATGGAGGCTGCAAGGACTTCGCATTTCTATAACCACCCCCAAAAAATGTGATGTGCTTTTATAGTCACATTAATTAATGCATCGGTGGCATTCAGTACAGAACCAGAAATTCAGCAGCATTCCCCAGGCTCACAGATCTGAGCTGCCCGACAGAGGCAGATGAGAAATGACATTTGAGGGCCTGACAAACCCTACAGCACTCATTTACCCATGCTAGAAACATGCTGGCACTAGCTGCAGCCTGACTACTTTGACAGTCAGTAACCTGAGAGACAAGTTAGGTTCTGCAGGTTCTGCAACTCTAGGTTCTGCAGTTACCTGGCTTGGACAAATCCCTCCAACATTAAGCCTCATTCTATAGGGAAAATGGCATAGGGTTATGGGGATGTTGAAATGAAATCAAGCATGTACGCTTTTAGCCTGACACATAAGGTGCTCAAGTCATACTAACTATTGGATGAGTGAAATCATTCCTTGTTGGCAAGAAAGATATGGATGAGGCCAGCAATTAGGAATCACTCCCTTCCTCTTCCTCCTGTCTTAACCCGGATCCAACGTGTCTCTGCAAAGTCAGGAACAGGACTTGGAGATCAACGATAGGCTTTAATAAAGCCACATTTCAATAGCCTCTCGAAAAGATTCACGACCAGGAAAGGTTGGCAATGACGACTATGGAGTGCAGCTCACTTCTTAGTTCAACCTGCTTCCTGCAGCCAGACAGAGGTGGTAGGATGGAGTGAAAAGACAATGGAGTCCGATGGTTCAAAACTTCAAATCAGACTTGCCAGGTGACACCGGGCAGAGCTCTCTTCCTCTCTGAGCTTGGTGCCTCCTCTGTAAAACGAGGGCAAAGCCATTCCTTGCAGTACTGCAGGGAGGATTAAATGCACTAATGAATGCCTGGCACACAGTGAGTGCCGACTAAGTGTTAGTCTCCCCATTCACACAGTCTCTCCTGGGCAAACAGAAGCTCCCCTTGGCCAACAGAGCCAAGGCTCCATCCACTTGCTTCTTCCTGTACACCATGAACCTTCACGATGTCCACGGCAGCCCAAGCCCAACCTCACTTCGGCTTTTCTCACCCATCTACAATTCAGGGCCCGCTCTACTCCCACCAATCTCCACCCCATGTCTAATTCCATTGCGAAGAATCTAGCTGCACTCTCTGGTTTCAACAAGCAGCCCAGGGTAGTGACGAATACAGGCTTCAGAGCCAAGCTCCCTGGGTTCCAACCTCAGACCACCCATATCCTAGTTGGTGACAGAGACCAGTGACATTATCTACCTTTAGTCACACAGTCTTTGTTGCAACGAACTACTCAACTCTGCCAATGTAGCATAAAAGCAGCCACAGACAACAGTAGATGAATGGGCATGGCTGTCTTCCAAGAAAACTTGGACAATGAAATTTGAATTTCATATAATTCTCAAACTTCACAAAATTTTCTTCTTGTTTTGACTTTTTTTTAACCATTTAAAAATGTAAAAGCCATCCTTAGCCCACAAGCTATAGGAAAACAGGCAATGGAACACAGTTTGGCAACCCCTGTTCTAGACAATTTCCCCCAGCCATTGCTGTCTCTTGCCACATGGTCTCAACTTCAAACTTCTCCTGACATTCTACGTTGGGACTATGGCTTTTGGAATAGCCTGTACTCAATCCTCCATGAGTCATCAAACCACTAGGATCTCAAAAAATGTTTTTTGTTTTTTTTTTAAATTGTCCTTTGGCCTCTGATGAAACATCTTTAGTAGTAGCACTAAGCTACATTCTGGAACAGCCCATCCCACTGGTGGACAACTCAAGGTGTGAAGTTCTTCCTAAGGTCCCTGTTATTCCCTCCCAGAGCTCCTGGGTCTCCTTGATGGTCTGCATAATTAATCCAGCTCATCTTCCCCATGACAGCTTAGCTCACTTTTCTTTGCATGGTTGGTGGGGGAAGGGGAGGGATGAAAGGAATGCACTACTCCCACAGTAGAAGAATCTATTCCAAGAAAGGGAATCAAACTTGGAGTCTGACAGAAAATGTTTAATCTACACAGCAGCTTTAGAAATAGCCCACTCCATAGAACTACCACAAAGTTAAGAAATGACTTAGGAGAAGGAAAACAATGTTTCCTCAAGCTGGCAGAAAATGTCCCCATTATAAATTTGTTGAACGAATGAATAAATGAAAGAATGACAAACATTTTAGCTTGCATAAACAGAGCACATTCTCATCATTCTACCCAAACTTGTCCAGATTACAAAAACAGAACATCTGATGATTTAAAGAATTCAAGTATGAGAGCTATAGGGACCAGTTTATTCTTTAATTAAGTTCTTAATTTCCCAAGAGCCAGCCTGACTGCCTTAGAGCCACTCATTTACATGAATAAAAAAATAAGAAAAGTGCTTTCTGACGACCTACTAGGTATGAGGCACTTTCAATGCACCAACTCATTTAATGCTCACGACACACCCGCTCTCTAGAGCCATGATCCCCATTATTCCAGATGAGGCCACCGAAACCCAGGAGTGTGGGGCTACAAAATTCAAACCCAGATCAGCCCAACTTTAAAGCCCATGCACTTTCTGCTGCCCAAGAAGTCATAAAACTCTGCTCACTACATTCACTTATTGAGAACTGTGAAATGGTCTACGGGCCAATTCATTAGAGAAAATGCTTCCAAAACGTCTCTGCGTGGTAGAACATAAGGAATGATGCAAACAAAAGGGTGTAAATGTGGGAAACATACATCCATATTGACTAGATTCAGGATTCTATCCTACTTCATACTTAAATATTAAGTCATTTGATTTCATAACAGCAGATAAAAAAAATAGCACAGCACCAAATGGCCCTCTCCCAAATGGAAGTCCCCACCTAAGAAAACCAACAGGGCCGCCAGGAGGGGTAGGAGTGGCCATCTAGCTATCTAGCTCAGGAAATCAAAAATGGCCCCAAAAATAAGTAAGGAATCTTTGGCAGTTTTACTCCACACCCTGATACATATACTTATTTTTAATTATTTTTGGAGACCAAACCTTTCTGGCAAAACACCAAGAGTGATACAATATAGTCTAATATCGTCTCTTAGTTTTGACCTGTAAAACTAAGTTGTTGCTCCATGTCAAAATTTGGTCTGCGCAATTCTAGCATCTTTTCCCTTGCAAATATCTTATATCTGAACACGGCTTTACCATTTCTTTTAAATGCTCTGGGATACATTATCTCCCTTCATCCTTACAACAACCCTGGGTAATGGCCAAGCATTATTACTCCCATTATTTTTTCCTTTTATAAATGTTCGAAAATCTCTCACATGGAGCTTTTCCCCCTTCTACTACTTGAGACAGAAAAACTATCTCAAACAAGTCTAAGCAAAACAGAGTGTTCCAGTGGCTTACAATCTGAAATGTCCAAGAATAGATCTACCCTCAGGCAAAGTTTGATCCAGTTCTAGGGGCTGAATTATTCTCGCTCCACCTCCCAGTTCTGCTCCTGCCTATACTCATTTTCAGGGGCCAAGCAGTGGTGAGACACCTGCTAGCTGGGATGTAAGTGGGCCAGTGGAATACAGCACACTTACCTCACTCAACCGTCCTTAAAGAAGCTTCATCCCACCCTCCTCGGTCTGACTAGGTCATCACTCATCTCAAAGCCAATAGCTGCAGCCACGGATCATTTGAGTCACACGGGCCACCCAGAAGGCAGGCACGATATCATCTCACCAAAATCCATGAGGAGTGGCTGCGAGCATGGGTCACCCAGAGGAAAATTAAGCAGGGAAAACAAATGTTAAATGGCAAAACCCAATACAGAGGCTAGGTGACTTGCCCAAGGTCAACAGAATCAAAAGGACAAAAATCAGGATTCAAGTATAAATACTCTGAAACCAAGTTCTCCGAAAATAGTGATAAATTGTTTTAAAACACACGGAGTAAATCACAAAATGTCCTCCAAACTGAACCTTTTGGTCACAAATAACAGTCTAAAATGTTTATTGACTGCCAACTGAGCTTTCAAAGAAAGCCAAGTTCTATTATAAAAAAGCCAATTTCCTTTTACAAAATATAAATTTTGTAAAATTAAACAAAGTTACCACTATCTAAATCAAAATCCCTTTATGGTTCTAAATGGTTCCTTACCACCTGGAAAGTCAGAACATTGTACTCAAAAGGAAAAAGGAAAGCTTTTTGACCTATTTTTGTCCCTACACTAATATAAAGCATCGAATCCTATTTATTAAGTATCCTCAATGCATGCTACTGTGCTGGCTATTTGCAACTTTACAATGACACCTATTATTCAGTTAGAGATTAGAATCTCAAGCAGTAGGATGTTTTTTAATAAAAAATAAAATTAAAAATAGATTTGCCATCGCCATTTTAATGAAAGTAGTGGCTACGCTGGCTTAGGGAGGGGAAATGACGTATTTCTTGGGATTTTATATATTGATCTTAGCAGTGCAAAAAAAAAGAAATTAAAAAAGTAAGAAGAAGAAGAAAGAAAAAGATGTTACCACTATTCACATCTTGAGAAACTGTACCTCTCTCCCTCCTACTTCTCCACTACATGCTTAAGCTGCCAACACCTGCTCTTTCCACCAAAACAAAACAAAGCAATCCCAATATCCAATACACACATGACACAGAACACCAGGAGTGGCCAGAAAGATGTGTAAAAAATAAGAAAAGAATTTAGCCCAGTACTGTCCAACAGAACTTTCTGTGACGAAGTAAATATTCTCCACCTCTGCTGTCCAATCTGGCTACTAGCCACGTGTGACTACCGAGAACTTGAAACATGGCCAGTGAGACAAAGGAACTGATTTTTTTTTTATTTAATTTTCATTAATTTAAAGGAGCCACATGAGGCTGGTGGCTACCTTACTGGAGTTCAGCTTGAAAATTTCTCCAGCATGCTCATCTGCTCACTGGGATAAGATGTTCCCTATCCCAGCAGGAACAAACTGCCTTGAGTTCTCCCATAGACCTTCTGTTTTGTGCCTCTGTGTACATGCTGCTACTTTGGCCCAGAATTTCCACACTCCTAGCCTGCCTGGCAGACTCCTTTCATCCTCAAAACCCAGCACAGGCTTCCCCTCTGTTGTGAAACCTTCCCTGATTTCCCCTTCTAGCCTCTCCACTCTTTTTCTCCACTGTCTCTGTGCTTATGAATATTTCTGTAGCAGTAATCCGCATAGTGCAATGGGTTATGAGCTTTTCTCTTACACAGTGGTAGGGGGCAGAGCATGGTGGTAAAAGTGAACATTCTAGAAACAGGCTGCCTAGCTCCAAATCCAGGCTCTAGCACTTTCTACTAGCTCTATGATCTAGGGCAAGTTACATGCCTCATCAAGCTAACACGGTGCCCCATCTGTAACTCTCTGTTTCAGCTTTTTTTTTTTTTTGGCTGCTTAGGCAGATAACCACACAAAGGGTTGGCTTATACAAGAGAAACTTATTAGCTCATGGTTTTGAGACTAGGAAAAAGTCCAAATCAAGGTGATTTGGTGATGCTTTCTTACCAAAGGCTAGTGTTCTGGACTGGCTGCTAGAGATCCTTGGTTTGGGTTCCTCTTTCATATAGCAAAGAACATGGCAGCCTCTCTTGGCCTCTCTCTTCTCTGCTGGGTTCTGCTGATCTTCAGCTTCTTGCTTCCCATGGCTTTCTCTCTCTCTGTGTCTAAATTTCATTCTGCTTATAAAGGACTCTAGTAACAGGATTAAAACCCAACCTGACTGGGTCCATGAGCCACTGAGTCTCTCAGAGAATAAAGATCATTTCGTTCAATCAATAACAAAGAGGAGGAAAGAAGCCCATTATAACCTACCCCCATACCAGGAGCCCACCCCAGCCTTAGCCACATAGGGGGCTATTTCTGAAGCCCTATATGGTGAGTCAAAGATGCCCAACACTCTGGCCCAATGCCAGACACTGGGCCCTGAAATCATAATAGTTTTATCAAAGGTATGCCTACTCCCAACTAAAGACCCTGAATAAACTGGTATTCACGTAATTACTCAAGACGTGTTCCTTCAATCCATCCCAGAGGTACCTCAATCCAGAGGTCTCTGAGTTCAGGTCCTTGATCCCTCCCTAACTAGGAGAGGTCAAATCACTTCTCTGAGGAACCTTTTCTGGTCTCAAAATGGGAAGATCATATTCACTACCACATAGGGTTTCTGAGTAGGAGGAGGGTAGGTAGGTGGTTTCAAGGCAGGCAACTGTAGCCTGCACCCTGGACCCCTCACCTGCTGGGGGGTGGAGGGGACTTAATGGCTTCCCTCCTTATTGTAAGTCTGCAGCACCTGCAGTATGGCCCCCACCCCACTCCTGCTCCTACGACTCCACATGTAATCTCAAGGGTCTTTTGAAAACACCACGTGAACAGGTCTATATCTGCTGAATGATAATGAGGAGGTTTCCACGGCAACCGTCATTTCTAAAGTTTGGGTAGGACAAGACAGAGGGATCACTTAGCACCTGGCTTATGGGTGAAATGCCTTGAAACCCTTGATCTTCTCCACAATTAGAGCAAAGCCTTACACTTTTATAACACAGGCCGTTTATAAAATGCTTTCACACTTGTTACCAACTGTGTGAGAGAAGGAGGAGAGATTACTGCTCCTATTTTTTTTAAATTAAAAATTAAACTTAAAAGTTGTTAAGAGCTCCTATGTAGTAAAACCAGGATAAGATCCAGGGTCTCTTGACTCCTAAACCAGTGCTCTTCACAAGACCTCCACTGTCTCTCAGACTTGCACCTCCTCCAAGAAGCCATTGCTATCATCCCAGTCCACACAGGGTTCCCCGTTCTTTCAATTTCCGTATCTTATGGAAGGGCCCCCCTCTTTATTTCTGCCTTCTATCGCATGCTGATTTGTTTTAACAACCATCTAGTGCATACATGACTTAGGTCTCCAATTTAACTTGCACTGTTTAAAGGAGGGTCTGTACTAAACACTTTAAGGTAGTTGTTGAACATCTCTCCAACTGCAGTTACCTGAGTTCATTAAAGTGTTGTGATTAAGTTTGGGCTTGGAAGTCATGAAAACCTAGCTTTCAATCCCAGCTCTACCATGTTTTAGCTCTGTGATCTTGGGAAAGTCAATCTCTCTCTGACTTCATTTCCTCATTAATTTAATGGACTAAAAGCACTTACCTCATAGGGTTATTATTGGAATTAACTGATCCTTACACAGAGTAAGTTTTTGGAAATTTTATGTCATTATCATCATTAATATCACTAATCTTATTAGTCATCATCATCATCACAATTTAATAGCTAATGAAACTGAAGCTCAGGGGTCAATATTTTGCAAGTAAGTGCTACAGTTCAGGAGGGAATTACAAGACACACCTCCTATTTCTACTTCTATTTTAGCCCCTACCCAGTAGGTGCTGAATAATGCTCAAGAATTACAGAATGGAGAATCTAAGATGGCGGCTTAGGAGAGACACGGCAAAAAAACACCTCCGTGAAAAATACCAGATACAGGCCAGAAAGTGACCCAGAACACCAGTTTCAGTGATGCACCAGCTGGACAAGGTCTGTTAAATCCACAGGGACCATGCACTTGGTGAAACCGGGAGTCTGCATTCTGAAAAGAGTGAGTGAACCTGCTGAATGTCCAGCAGCCATGCTATGGTGTGGAGAAACCATGGGTTGCCATTTGGAGGTGGACTAGTTCTTTTTTAAAAAAACCCAAAAGCGGCTGCAGATATGGCAGCGAGAACCACACAGTGAAGCACAGCAGGAAAGGGCTGTGCAAACGCTTCAATATCTGGCGTGGAAGACAGCCTTTCACACACCCACTGCTAGTTGTCTTGGAGCGAGGAGGGCAGAGGTTAGCCAAAAGGGGGAAAAAATACATAAATACGTGACTATACGGGGAACCAACGATTGTCTACTTAGGACAGAAGAAATGGGTTGATGAAGAAAACTTGAGGGCACTTTACTGAGTGAAATAAGACAGACACATAAAGGCAAATATTGCAGGGTCTCACTGATATGAACTAATTATAATATGTAAACTCATAGACATGAAATATAAGTTACCAGGATATAGAATGAGGCTAAAGAATGGGGAGTGGTTGCTTATTATGAGCAGAATGTTCAACTAGGGTGAACTTAAATATTTAGAAATGGACAGGGGTGATGGTACCATGTAATGAGAACAACTAACAGTGCTAAAAGGTGTGTGAATGTGGTGGAAAGGGTAAGCTCAGAGTCATGCATGTCACCAGAAGGAAAGTTGGAGGTTAAAAGATGGAAATGTATAAAACAATGAATCCTGGATAATCAGATTCTGAGGGACTTCATCACCAGTAGATCAGTCCTATAAGAAACGCTAAAGGAAACTGTGCAGGCTGAAAGGAAGGGACACTGAACAACTGACTGAAACCACATGAAGAAATAAAGATTTCCAGTAAAGAGCACATGGTATACAGACAAACAAATGCTTTGAGATTTTGCTAATAAAAGACCTGCCCTACTTCAGATACTAAAGGAAGACCTACTCACAGAGAAACAAAGAAAGGAGAGAGAGAGAGAGAGAAATTTAACAGACATATATAGAACTTTACATCCCAGGTCACCAGGACACACATTCTTCTCTAGTGATCACGGATCTTTCTCCAGAATGGACCATATGCTGGGACATAAAACAAGCCTCAATAAATTAAAAAAAAAAAAATTGAATTTGTACAAAGCACATTCTCTGATCACAATGGAATACAAATAGAAGTCAATAACCATCAGAGACTTGGAGAATTCACAAACACCTGGAGGGTAAAAATGAGGGGGAGATGAAAACATTCCCAGATAATCAAAAGCTGAGGGACTTCATCACCAGTGGATCAGTCCTATGAGAAATGCTAAAGGGAGCTGAGCAGGCTGAAAGGAAGGGACACTGAACAATTGACTGTAACTATATGAAGAAATAAAGATTTCCAGTAAAGTTCACATGGTATATATAAATACCAATACTACTGTATTTTTGATTTGCAATTCCACTATTTACTTCCTACAGAATCTAAAATACATAAACTGTAATGATAAATCAGTGGTTTTGGACTCAATGCAAAATATGTAATTTTTGACAAGAACTACATAAAGGTGGGGGAATGGAGGAGTATAGGAACATAGTTTATGTGTCCTATTGAAGTTAAGTTGGTATCAAAGAAAAACAGGATTGTTATAGATTTAAGAGGTTAAATTTAAGCCCCACAGTAAACACAAAGTATCAGAGAATACGACCATAAAGATGAGAAGTAGAGTATGGGTTACGAGAAGTGGGGGAAGGGGCAATGGGGAGTTAAGAAATGAGTGTAGGGTTGCTGTTTGGCGTAAAGGGAAATCTCTAGTAATGGATGGTGGGAAGGTGATGGCATTGCAACATTGTGAATGTGATTAATCCCACTAAATACAATGCTTGGGAGGGGTTGGATGGGAAGATTTATGCTGTATATATGTTTCCACAATTGAAAAAAAAAGACAGTCTAAATAGATAATGACAATTAAATCCCATAGATGATCCTGGATGAGATCTTAGAGAGGAGAAAAGGCTCAAAAGGACACAATTGGGACATAAGAAAAAAATGAAATATAGAATATAAGCTTTATATCAATGTTAAATTTCTTGAACTTTTTAACTACACTTAACGTGATAACATAAATGAAGATTCTTGTTCATAGGAAATGTATATGTAAATTATATTATTTGTTCAAGGATGTGTGCAACTTGCTCTCATATGTTCAGAAGACAGAGCAATAGATGATGGATGATAGAGAGGGAGGGAGGGAGAGAGGGAAAGAAAGAAATAGTAAAGTGACAAAATATTAAAGTTCGTAGATCAGGGTATCTGTGAAGGGGGTTAAGGTATGCTGGAGTTCTGTGTATGGGGTTTGTATTATTTTTGCAACTGTTACTGTAAGTTTGAATTTATTTCAAAATAAAAATTTAAAAAAAAAATTACAGAATATGAAAACTATGAGGAAACTTAGTGAATCATTTGGTTAACTCCCTCTTTTTTTTTGCATATTAGAAAGTCCAGGCAAAGATGACATGTTTTGCTTAATATCACTCAGGTAGTAATAATAACCTGCACATTCGTATGATGGGGTCTAATTACAAAATCTTATTCACCTTGAAACATAATGCTGAAGCCGTCGGTCAAAGACCACCAGGAACTCACCTGTAGTTAAATGAGGTTGGGTTTACTGGCCCAGTGCAATAAGGGAGACACTAAACCAGGGAGAAAGGGGGGTTCTCTCGATAAGAGGGTGATAGGAGGAGCCCATAATAGGATAGGCTTGTGTTCAGTTAACTGGGGAAGAGTTCAAGGAAGAAGTTTTGCTCTGGATTGGGTGCTGTCACCAAGTAGGAATTCCATGTTACATATCTTTTTATCCAGGAAGCAAGAGGAAGAAAGGAGAGCTAAACCTGAAATTGAGAAAGAAGCAGCATTCATGTGAGCTGAAAAGGGGAGAGGATTTGGTCATTTTTTAATTTTGCACAATGTTCTTGCTTTTAGTCTATGTTCAGTCTTGCTTACAGAGTGGTCTTGTTTTTGTCTCATTCCATCACCATCTTAGAGTGACCTTGTTGCACATCAGCATTGCGTGAAACTGTTCCTATCCAACAGGACCACACCGGGGCCTACCTGTTAGAGCCAGGCCAGCTCCAAGCTGACAGCAGTCAGGAGATGCTTGTTTTATTCTTTTCTCTATAACTTACTCAACAATTCCCAATACCTATTTGTGTCAACAATTTCAAGGAGGTCTAGGTGCAAAATAGATGAAGTTCCTATCCTTTAAATGAGATTATGTTTCAATGGGAGAAAGAGATCATTAAAAACAAATATCATAAAAAAAGAAATAAGTCAAGACAAAATGTTAGAAAGTGATGGGTACTATGAAAAAAAAAAAATAGGCAGCAGGGAATTGGGAATGCTGGATGAGGATTTCACTGTGAAACAGGGTGGCCAAGGGTGGCCCCTCCTTATGTAGTTTAAACAGAGACTTGGGGGAAGTGAGGGAAATGACCATAACAGAGCAGTCCAAAGAGATATTAGCATCACTGTCCCATTTCATCAGTGAGAAAACGGAGAATTAGGTCAAGGAACTTGTCTGAGACAGCCCAACAATTAAATGGTAGAACCAGGTAGACCCAGATCTCTGGATCCCCTGCCACAAGCTGCCTCTCCTATAATGAACCAGATATAAGGTCATCCTTAGATGAGCGTAAATCCAGGAATAACTCCAGATGTAGGGGAGGAAGTGTGAGCTCTAGAACTAGAAACAGCCTCTGCTTTCTTACCCACCCACAAGTTTTCAATATGTTTGCACATCTATACCAACCTACCTGGTGCTGACCACGTGCAGCCAGGTAGCCTGCTTGGCACTTAGCAGTGACCCCAAGACATACGTTCAACCACTAAACTCATTCGACAAAGAAGTCAGGATGCTTTGAACGTTTAAGTCCTTTGTTCAACATCACATAGATGGTAAGAAGCAGAATTTATTTTCAAACCCAGGCTGCATAATTACAGAGTTACAATCGCTATGCAGAACACCATACATCATCAGTATAATGTTCACAGATATATGTATGTGTACATAACCACTAATACCTACCTCACAGAGAGTTATACTGTACTTTAAAAAGTACACTAAGTCTGCCTAAGATAGGAAAAAAAAAAAAAATACCAACTCTCTTCCCACAGATTCTGAGTTGGCAAGAACATGATGCCACAGGAAGTCCATAAGGACAGGGACTTCGTCTGATTTGCTGTCTGCTGTATCCCCAGAACTTGCCTTGGAGCAGGCACTAATTATTCACTGAATGAATGGATAGATGGATGGAAGCAAGCTCCCCCTGCTGCTCTTTGCTCTCAATAATCCAGGGATCCCCAAGAACACCTCTCAGTTCAGCTGTGGACCAGAGGCAGTGAGTGTGAAAGCGAAACTGCTGCAGCGTGACCCCAACTGAGTCCCACCCAGGCGGGCAGCCGGTCACATGCCCAGACAGGCCCCACCAGACACTCCCTTTAGATGCTGAACAGAAAGATTAAATTCCCTTGGGGGATTAAGTCTACCAAGACACTCCAGAATTGATCCTGAAGTCCATTTGTATCTAAAAAGATAAAAGGGGCATTACAGCCAAGTAGCTAATACTGTTAAGTCAGAGCAGATAATGCAATAGTTCACATGCCTTTTAAAAAAAAAAAAAGACCCTGTCCTGGGTACAGAAGAGAAGCCACGAAGGATTGGTCAGGAAGCTGTGTTAAAATAAATAAATAAATAAAAAATCTAAATGTGACTATTAATTACTTTAGCAGTTGCCTGCAAAAACAAAAACCAAAACCAAAAACCAAACAAACACTTTTCCTTTGAGCATACAGTTTCCAGCTTCTCCGTGAGGAGGACCCTTTTTACAGAGCTCAAGGGCTGACGTTTCAACCGTCTGCTCACATCACCCCTCGCCCTCATGTTCCTATTAAGAAAAAAGAAAAAAAAAAAAAAAAAAAAATACAAAGTAAATCCCCCAGTGCTCCAATCAAGCTACCTTATCACTTCAAGGGTAACCTTCACAGAAAAGAGGCCACTTGATAAATTCCAGGAAAGTAAAAATAAAACATAATTGAAAAGATGGTCTAATCACCAAGGCTAATTACAAAGGAAGAGTAAATCACTTTTTTCTCCCCAAGTAGCTCTGATTTAAAAAAAAAAAAAAAAAAAAAAGACCACTCCACAAAGGTATCCTGGGTTACTGGTCTGAATAATAACAGAAGGAATCACAGAGAGATGGCTGTTATTCATACGCGTAAAAGCGAAGAGGCTAGCTTTGGATAGCCATGCATATATTTACTGGTGACATATTAATATAAATGAAGTGCCAACTAGACACAAGAGCCTGGGGAAGGTGCTGTGGGTGCACTGTGTTGAATCAGGCGAACTTCTGCCCTCCACAAGCTCTCAGCCTGATCAAGGAAACCTGAGCTACCTGGTCCCAGCTGATCAAGGTGTTACAGAAGCAGAGCAGCAGGACTAGGGGACATTCAGCAGACAGAGGGGTGCTCTGCAGCTGCGGAGGGTTAGGGAGTCTCTCTGGAGAAGGTGGCATTTACAATGGGCCCTGAAGGCCGGGAGGTGTGTGGAGGGGTGGAATGAACATTCAGGGGCCCTGAAGATTTAAATGCCACTCCATCTGCCCCTACCTGTACAACACAGCATCAGGCAAGAGACCCCAGCCAGAGCAGAGAACTCTGACATTCTTACCTAGGGCTGTACAAGAATCACCTGGAACCCTTGTCTTTGGCATACACATGAAGCCAAGACGTGAAAAGTCAAAATTTCAGAGGAGGGACCTGGTCATGTTTTTTGGAAAGGTCCCCAAAGGATTTCCGATGTGCAATGCCCTTTAAGACTCATCATTCAATTCCATTTTCTCATTTTTCAGAGGGACAGTGATGTTTAGACAAGGGATTTCTTATTCAGTCATTCAACAGATATTTACTGGGGGTATAATAGTGAATGAAACAGACAAAAATATCAGTCTTCATTACATATTTTAGCTCCCTGTATCCTTGCAATAAGACCATGGGATATGACTCTCATCTCCTTTTTGCAGATGAGAAAATGGATGATACATGATAGAGTCAGGCTGCAGAGTGCAGCATTCTGAGCTGCACACCTCACCTCCACGCTGCTTACCGAGGGCCACCCAGTCCCATACTAGCAACTGGGTGATGCAAACGCAGGAGGAATGGCTCTGCCCTTAGACAGGGCAGGGGTCAGCAATGGTGTGCGGTGTGGAAAGCCTGGATTGATGCTCAACGCACAGGAGGGACCACGGGGAACAGAGCGCCAGGCCAGGCTTCCCCTGGAAATAACCCAGAATGGATGGTCACTGTGGCCCAGAAAGAAGTTAAAGGGATGATTCTAACCATGTGCAGAGTGCACCCAAGCGCTGAATCGTGGCTATAATGGCAACAGCTCCTGTGGCATGCGCCTCTGCACTGCTCTCCATCCAGACCCACACATCCCACCATGGGAGGGGCAAGAGCCATTCCTCACAGAACGAGCTGTGGGGCCGGGTCTAAGCAGTCACTCCTCTCTCTGGTCCTTGGTGGAGACCAAATTAAGAGGCTGGAACAGAGCCCCAAAGATAACTCCAGTTCATATGAGGGATAAATAGAGAGATCAACCAACATCAGCAAAGAGAACAAGATGGAAAAATTCCACTGGATTGGAAAACTGGCGACTATCCCAGCATACCTGTGAGCAAGCCAGGGTATCTTCTTTCGTGGGAGAACCAGAACAGAGGCCTGAACTTAGAGGAGGAGAGCGCTGAGCCCAATGCCTGGCTCTTCCCCTCTTTACTTTTGTGATATTAGGCTAGTGACATAAGTACAGTTCATCCAGCTGAAAAATGGTGATTTGCAAAGGTTTCTGTAAGGATTTAATAATACAACATTGAAAATGCATCACATCTTTTCTGGGCACACAACAGGGGCTTTACAAATGGCTGATGAATCTAGATTTGTTTCTAAAGGTAGGTTCTGGAAAATACACAAGGCCCCTTTAAGGTTACTTGCCTGAACACCCCATCTATCATTTTATTTTTCAATTTTGGCTTCACCAAGAGCAAGCAGGAAAGGCTAAAATAGCGTCTTAAAGGCAAGGATCATGGATGAGAGAGAGCATACAGCTTCTGGGAGCTACCCTCAGTGCACAGAGACCGCCTTGATTATAATCGGGAAGTCAAAGTAACAGATGCTCCTCAAGGGCAGGAGAAAATCTATTCTGAGCTTTTGATACCAAAACAAGGAGGCCCCAAAATGTCAGAATTCAAGAGATGTGAGTAATAAATATCCCCAGTGGACAAGCAACTTTAAGAAATGATGCAGTCAGAGAAAGGTGAAGCTAAATTAAGCAAACAACTGCAGTTAATTTCCTGGAGATGGTATGAAGGAAGCACTTATTTAAATCCTTCTTATAGCTGTTTATATGTAGATGTTAGTAATTAGTAATTAATTTTCTCCTATTTAAACAAAGCATATTTTAAATAGAAAAGGATGATCAATTGGACCGGACATAACCTCTTTGGCTGAACTGATACCAGGAGACTCTGGAATATTACACAGGAGATCCTGCCTGTGCCACCACAAACCAGCTCCACTGGGCACCGTGGCAGCTCGACACGTGCCAGGCCTGGGCTTAAGAAAAACCGAGTAGCCTCAAGGGAGCTAACCTTGCAAACTCAAACTTCAGAATCACATCTCAAGACAGATATTTTTAAAATACAGGAACAACAGCAAGGGCTTTACATGAACCTAACAAACTAGGGGTAGAGTTAGTGGATAAAGAAAGTACACTCTGCAAAAATACTGGCAGGCTAGAAACAAAAGGCCTTCTTCACCTCACGTTGTGGCCTCTAGTGATATAAACTGGCCCCCACAAGGCTTCCTGAAAGCAGTGCTGTCTGATTGAAAACTCAGAAAAAGGCAACTGGCTGGATGGGCACAGGGCCCTGCAGGCTTTTTTTTAAAGCACTTTTATTCACACACCACACAATCCATCCAATGTGTACAATCAACAGCTCGAGTATAATCATAAAGTTATGTTTTCATCAACAGAATTTTAGAACATGTTCATTGCTCCAAAAAAGAAAAACCCATACCCTTTATACCCTCTATTATTGACATGTAGCTTTGGTGTGGTATCTTTGTTACAACTGATGGAAGTATTATAATATTACAGCTAACTACAGTTCAAAGTTTGCATTAGGTATATTTAACCCCTACATCATCCTATTATTAACATCTTATAATAGGGACATACATTTCTTCTAGTTCATGAAAGAACATTCTTATATTCTACTATTAACCACCTTCACTCCACAACAGGGTTCACTATGTTATACAGTCCCATGTTTCATCCTCCAGCTTATCTTCTAGTGACATACACGACCCTAAACTTCTCCTTTCAACCACAACACGATTCAGCACTCTTAAATACACTCACAATAATGTGCTACCATCACTGCTATCCATTTTCAAACATTTGCAATCAACTTTATTTAAAATTATGCCTAAAATAAGCATCAGTTCCCCATTTGCTACACTCATTCTATTTTCTGGTAACCTCTATTACAGGTATTAATTCCATGAGTTTGCTCATTATATTAGTTCATATTAGTGACATCATACAATATTTGCCCTTTTGTGTCAGGCTTACTATACTCAATATAATGTCCTCAAGATTCATCCATGTTGTCGCATGCATCAGGACATTTCTTCTTACAACTGAAAAATATTCAAGCATATGTTTATACCACATTTTGTTTATCCTTCCATCAATTGATGGACACTTGGGTTGTTTCCATCTTTAAGCAATTGTGAATAATGCCACTATGAACATCAGTGTACAAACGTCTGTTCACATCCCTGCTTTCAGTTCTTCTCGGTATATACTGGTAGGATTGCGGGATCATATGTAAGTTCTATACTTAACTTCCTGAGGAACCATCAAACTTCCACAGCAGCTGTACCATTTTACGTTCCCATCGGCAGTGAATAAGTGTTCCCATTACTCCACATCCTCTCCAACACTTGTAGTTTTCTGTTTGTTTAATAGTGGCAATTCTAGTAGGTGTGAACTAGTATCTAATTGTGGGTTTGATTTCTATTTCCCTAATAGACAGTGATGTTGAGCATCTTTTCATGTGCTATATAACCATTTGTATTTCCTCTTTGGAAAAATGTCTATTCAAGTCTTTTGCCCATTTTTGAATTGAGTTGTTTATATATTCTTTATGTATATAAATATGGATTTCTTTATATATTCTGGATATTAAACCGTTACTGGATATGTGGTTTCCAAATATTTTCTCCCATTGAGTAGGCTGCCTTTTCAACTTTTTGACAAAGTCCTTTGAAGTAGAAAACTCTTCAAATTTTAGGAGGTCCCATTTATCTATTTTTTCTTTCATTGCTTGTGCTATGGGTGTAACAACTAAGAAACCACTATCTACCACAAGATCTTGAAGATGCTTCCCTACATTTTCTTCGAAGAGTTTTATGGCTCTGGCTCTTTTAGTTATGTCTTTGATCCATTTAGAGTCAATTTTTGTATAAGGTGTTAGATAGGGGTTCTATTTCATTCTTTTATATATGTATATCCAGTTCTCCCAGCACCATTTGTTAAAGAGACTGCCTGTCCCAGTTGAATGAACATGGCATCCTTGTCAAAAATGAATTGATAGTTACTCCTGCAGGAAAGTAGGTAGAAAACCAGGAACTGCGTGGACTAGACACCACAGAGCAATCTGACTTTGCTCATACTTCATACAACACTCATGAAAACATGGAACTGCTGAGATCAGCGAAATCTGTAAGTTTTTGTGGCCAGGGGACCCGCACCCCTCCCTGCCAGGCTCAGTCCCATGGGAGGAGGAGCTGTCAGCTCCAGGAAGAAGGGAGAACTGCAGTGGCAGCCCTTATCGGAAACTCATTCTACTGATCCAAACTCCAACCATAGATAGACTGAGACCAGACACCAGAGAATCTGAGAGCAGCCAGCCCAGCAGAGAGGAGACAGGCATAGAAAAAAACAGCACGAAAAACTCCAAAATAAAAGCGGAGGATTTTTGGAGTTCTGGTGAACATAGAAAGGGGAAGGGCAGAGCTCAGGCCCTGAGGCTAATACGCAAATCCCGAAGAAAAGCTGATCTCTCTGCCCTGTGGACCTTTCCTTAATGGCCCTAATTGCTTTGTTTCTTAGTATTTCAATAACCCATTAGATCTGTGAGGAGGGCCCTTTCTTTTTTTTTTAATCCTTTTTTCTTTTTCTAAAACAATTACTCTAAGAAGCCCAATACAGAAAGCTTCAAAGACTTGCAATTTGGGCAGGTCAAGACAAGAGCAGAACTAAGAGAGCTCTGAGACAAAAGGCAATAATCCAGTGGCTGGAAAAATTCACTAAACACCACAACTTCCCAAGAAAAGGAGGGTGTCCGCTCACAGCCATCATTCTGGTGGACAGGAAACACTCCTGCCCATTGCCAGACCCATAGCCCAGAGCTGCCCCAGACAACCCAGTGTGACAGAAGTGCTTCAAATAACAGGCACACACCACAAAACTGGGCATGGACATTAGCCTTCCCTGCAACCTCAGTTGATTGTCCCAGGGTTGGGAAGCTGGAGCAGTGAGAATTAACCAAGCCCCATTCAGCCATCATTTCAGCAGACTGGGAGCCTCCCTACACAGCCCAGCAGCCCAGAACTGCCCTGGGGGGACGGCACTCACCTGTGACATAGCACAGTCATCCCTCAACAGAGGACCAGGGGGTACACGGCCTGGAAGAGGGACCCACTAGCAAGTCTCAGGAGCCATACGCCAATACCAAGGACTTGTGGGTCAGTGGCAGAGACAAACTGTGGCAGGACTGAACTGAAGGATTAGACTATTGCAGCAGCTTTAAAACTCCAGGATCACCAGGGAGATTTGATTGTTAGAGCCACCCCTCCTCCCTGACTGCCCAGAAACACGCCCCATATACAGGGCAGGCAACACCAACTACACACGCAAGCTTGGTACACCAATTGGACCCCACAAGACTCACTCCCCCACTCACCACAAAGGCAAAGCAGGGGAGAACTGGCCTGTGGAGAACAGGTGGCTCGTGGACACCACCTGCTGGTTAGTTATAGAAAGTGTACTCCACGAAGCTGTAGATCTGATAAATCAAAGATAAGGACTTCAATTAGTCTACAAATCCTAAAAGAAACCTATGAAGTTAAGCAAATGCCAAGAGGCCAAAAACAACAGAAAATTATAAACCATAAGAAAAAAACCAGACGATATGGATAACCCAAGCCCAAGCACTCAAATCAAAAGATCACAAGAGACACAGCACCTAGAGCAGCTACTCAAAGACCTAAAGATGAACAATGAGACCATAGTACGGGATACAAAGGATATCAAGAAGACCCTAGAAGAGCATAAAGAAGACACTGCAAAACTCAATAAAAAAACAGATGATCTTATGGAAATTAAAGAAACCGTTGACCAAATTAAAAAGATTCTGGACACTCATAGTACAACACTAGACGAATTTGAACAACGAATCAGTGACCTGGAAGATGGCAGAATGGAAAATGAAAGCATAAAAGAAAGAATGGGGAAAAAAATTGAAAAAATCGAAACAGTCCTCAGGGATATGATAGATAATATAAAGTGTCCGAATATAAAACTCATTGGTGTTCCAGAAGGGGAAGAAAAGGGTAAAGATCTAGGAAGAGTATTCAAAGAAATTGTTGGGGAAAACTTCCCAAATCTTCTAAACATAAATACACAAATCATAAATGCTCAGCGAACTCCAAATAGAATAAATCCAAATAAACCCACTCTGAGACATATTCTCATCACACTGTCAAACACGGAAGAGAAGGGGAAAGTTCTGAAAGCAGCAAGAGAAAAGCAATTCACCACATACAAAAGAAAACAGCATAAGACTAAGTAGTGACTACTCAGCAGCCACCATGGAGGTGAGAAGGCAGTGGCATGATATATTTAAAATTCTGAGTGAGAAAAATTTCTAACCAAGAATACTTTATCCAGCAAAGCTCTCCTTCAAATTTGAGGGAGAGCTTAAATTTTTCACAGACAAACAAATGCTGAGAGAATTTCCTAAGAAGAGACCTGCCCTACTGGAGTTAGTAAAGGGAGCCCTACAGACAGAGAAACAAAGAAAGGACAGAGAGACTTGGAGAAAGGTTCAGTACTAAAGAGATTTGGTATGGGTACAATAAAGGATATTAATAGAGAGAGGGGAAAAATATGACAAACATAAACCAAAGGATAAGATGCCTGATTCACGAAATGCCTTCACGGTTATAACGTTGAATGTAAATGGATTAAACTCCCCAATTAAAAGATATAGATTCGCAGAATGGATCAAAAAAAATGAACCATCAATATGTTGCATACAAGAGACTCATCTTAGACACAGGGACACAAAGAAATTGAAAGTGAAAGGATGGAAAAAAATATTTCATGCAAGCTACAGCCAAAAGAAAGCAGGTGTAGCAATATTAATCTCAGATAAAATAGACTTCAAATGCAGGGATGTTTTGAGAGACAAAGAAGGCCACTACATACTAATAAAAGGGGCAATTCAGCAAGAAGAAATAACAATCGTAAATGTCTATGCACCCAATCAAGGTGCCACAAAATACATGAGAGAAACACTGGCAAAACTAAAGGAAGCAATTGATGTTTCCACAATAATTGTGGGAGACTTCAACACATCACTCTCTCCTATAGATAGATCAACCAGACAGAAGACCAATAAGGAAATTGAAAACCTAAACAATCTGATAAATGAATTAGATTTAACAGACATATACAGGACATTACATCCCAAATCACCAGGATACACATACTTTTCTAGTGCTCACAGAACTTTCTCCAGAATAGGTCATATGCTGGGACATAAAACAAGCCTCAATAAATTTAAAAAGATTGAATTTATTCAAAGCACATTCTCTGACCACAATGGAATACAATTAGAAGTCAATAAACATCAGAGACTTAGAAATTTCACAAATACCTGGAGGTTAAACAACACACTCCTAAACAATCAGTGGGTTAAAGAAGAAATAGCAAGAGAAATTGCTAAATATATATAGACGAATGAAAATGAGAACACAACATACCAAAACCTATGGGATGCAGCAAAAGCAGTGCTAAGGGGGAAATTTATAGCACTAAACGCATATATTAAAAAGGAAAAAAGAGCCAAAATCAAAGAACTAATGGATCAACTGCAGAAGCTAGAAAATGAACAGCAAACCAATCTTAACCAAGTACAAGAAAAGAAATAACAAGGATTAAAGCAGAAATAAATGACATAGAGAACAAAAAAACAATAGAGAGGACAAATATCACCAAAAGTTGGTTCTTTGAGAAGATCAACAAGATTGACAAGCCTCTAGCTAGATTGACAAAATCAAAAAGAGAGAAGACCCATATAAACAAAATAATGAATGAAAAAGGTGACATAACTGCAGATCCTGAAGAAATTAAAAAAATTATAAGAGGATACTATGAACAACTGTATGGCAACAAACTGCATAATGTAGAGGAAATGGACAATTTCCTAGAAACATATGAACAACCTAGACTGACCAGAGAAGAAACAGAAGACCTCAACCAACCCATCACAAGCAAAGAGATCCAATCAGTCATCAAAAATCTTCCCACAAATAAATGCCCAGGGCCAGATGGCTTCACAGGGGAATTCTACCAAACTTTCCAGAAAGAACTGACACCAATCTTACTCAAACTCTTTCAAAACATTGAAGAAAATGGAACACTACCTAACTCATTTTATGAAGCTAACATCAATCTAATACCGAAACCAGGCAAAGATGCTACAAAAAAGGAAAACTACCCGCCAATCTCCCTAATGAATATAGATGCAAAAATCCTCAACAAAATACTTGCAAATCGAATCCAAAGACACATTAAAAAAATCATACACCATGACCAAGTGGGGTTCATTCCAGGCATGCAAGGATGGTTCAACATAAGAAAATCAATCAATGTATTACAACACATTAGCAAGTCAAAAGGGAAAAATCAATTGATCATCTCAATAGATGCTGAAAAAGCATCTGACAAAATTCAACATCCGTTTTTGATAAAAACACTTCAAAAGGTAGGAATTGAAGGAAACTTCCTCAACATGATAAAGAGCATATATGAAAAACCCACAGCCAGCATAGTACTCAATGGTGAGAGACTGAAAGCCTTCCCTCTAAGATCAGGAATAAGACAAGGATGCCCACTGTCACCACTGTTATTCAACATTGTACTGGAAGTGCTAGCCAGGGCAATCCGGCAAGACAAAGAAATAAAAGGCATCCAAATTGGAAAAGAAGAAGTAAAAGTGTCATTGTTTGCAGATGATATGATCTTATATCTGGAAAACCCTGAGAAATCGACGATACAGCTACGGAGCTAATAAACAAATTTAGCAAAGTAGCGGGATACAAGATTAAGGCACATAAGTCAGTAATGTTTCTATACGCTAGAAATGAACAAACTGAAGAGACACTCAAGAAAAAGATACCATTTTCAATAGCAACTAAAAAAATCAAGTACCTAGGAATAAACTTAACCAAACATGTAAAAGACCTATACAAAGAAAACTACATAACTCTACTAAAAGAAATAGAAGGGGACCTTAAAAGATGGAAAAATATTTCATGTTCATGGGTAGGAAGGATAAATGTCATTAAGATGTCAATTCTACCCAAACTCATCTACAGATTCAATGCAATCCCAATCAAAATTCCAACAACCTACTTTGCAGACTTGGAAAAGCTAGTTATCAAATTTATTTGGAAAGGGAAGATGCCTCCAATTGCTAAAGACACTCTAAAAAAAGAAAAACGAAGTGGCAGGACTTACACTCCCTGACTTTGAAGCTTATTATAAAGCCACAGTTGTCAAAACAGCATGGTACGGGCACAAAGATAGACATATAGATCAATGGAATCGAATTGAGAATTCGGAGATAGACCCTCAGATCTATGGCCGACTGATCTTTGATAAGGCCCCCAAAGTCACTGAACTGAGTCATAATGGTCTTTTCAACAAATGGGGCTGGGAGAGTTGGATACCCATATCCAAAAGAATGAAAGAGGACCCCTACCTCACCCCCTACACAAAAATTAACTCAAAATGGACCAAAGATCTCAATATAAAAGAAAGTACCATAAAACTCCTAGAAGATAATGTAGGAAAACATCTTCAAGACCTTGTATTAGGCGGCCACTTCCTAGACTTTACACCGAAAGCACAAGCAACAAAAGAAAAAATAGATAAATGGGAACTCCTCAAGCTTAGAAGTTTCTGCACCTCAAAGGAATTTCTCAAAAAGGTAAAGAGGCAGCCAACTCAATGGGAAAAAATTTTTGGAAACCATGTATCTGACAAAAGACTGATATCTTGCATATATAAAGAAATCCTACAACTCAATGACAATAGTACAGTCGGCCCAATTATAAAATGGGCAAAAGATATGAAAAGACAGTTCTCTGAAGAAGAAATACAAATGGCCAAGAAACACATGAAAAAATGTTCAGGTTCACTAGCTATTAGAGAGATGCAAATTAAGACCACAATGAGATACCATCTAACACCGATTAGAATGGCTGCCATTAAACAAACAGGAAACTACAAATGCTGGAGGGGATGTGGAGAAATTGGAACTCTTATTCATTGTTGGTGGGACTGTGTAATGGTTCAGCCACTCTGGAAGTCAGTCTGGCAGTTCCTTAGAAAACCAGATACAGACTTACCATTCGATCCAGCGATTGCACTTCTCAGTAGATACCCGGAAGATTGGAAAGCAGTGACACGAACAGATATCTGCACGCCAATGTTCATAGCAGCATTATGCACAATTGCCAAGAGATGGAAACAACCCAAATGTCCTTCAACAGATGAGTGGATAAATAAAATGTGGTATATACACACGATGGAATACTACATGGCAATAAGAAGGAACGATCTCATGAAACATATGACAACATGGATCAACCTTGAAGACATAATGCTGAGCGAAATAAGCCAGGCACAAAAAGAGAAATATTATATGCTACCACTAACGTGAACTTTGAAAAATGTAAAACAAATGGTTTATAATGTAGAATGTAGGGGAACTAGCGATAGAGAGCAATTAAGGAAGGGGGAACAATAATCCAAGAAGAACAGATAAGCTATTTAACGTTCTGGGGATGCCCAGGAATGACTATGGTCTGTTAATTTCTGATGGATATAGTAGGAACAAGTTCACAGAAATGTTGCTATATTAGATAAATTTCTTGGGGTAAAGTAGGAACATGTTGGAAGTAAAGCAGTTATCTTAGGTTAGTTGTCTTTTTCTTACTTCCTTGTTATGGTCTCTTTGAAATGTTCTTTTATTGTATGTTTTTTTTTTTTTTTAATTTTTTTTTTCATACAGTTGATTTAAAAAAAGAGAAAAAGTTAAAAAAGAAAAAAAAAACAAGGAAAAAAATATGCAGAGCCCCCTTGAGGAGCCTGTGGAGAATGCAGGGGTATTGGCCTACCCCACCTCGATGGTTGCTAACATGACCACAGACATTGGGGACTGGTGGTTTGATGGGCTGGGCCCCCTACCATAGGTTTTACCCTTGGGAAGACAGTTGCTGCAAAGGAGAGGCTAGGCCTCCCTATAATTGTGCCTAAGAGCCTCCTCCTGAGTGCCTCTTTGTTGCTCGGATGTGGCCCTCTCTCTCTAGCTAAGCCAACTTGAAAGGTGAAATCACTGCCCTCCCCCCTATGTGGGATCAGACACCTAGGGGAGTGAATCTCCCTGGCACAGTGGAATATGACTCCAGGGGAGGAATGTTGACCTGGCATCATGGGAGGAGAACGTCTTCTTGACCAAAAGGGGGATGTGAAAGGAAATGAAATGGGCTTCAGTGGCAGAGAGATTCCAAAAGGAGCCGAGGAGTCTGGTGGGCACTCTTACGCACAATTTAGACAACCCTTTTTAGGTTCTGAAGAGCTGGGGTAGCTGGTGGTGGATACCTGAAACTATCAAACTACAACCCAGAACCCATGAATCTCAAAGACAATTGTATAAAAATGTAGCTTATGAGGGGTGACAATGGGATTGGGAAAGCCATAAGGACCACAATCCACTTTGTCTAGTTTATGTATGGATGAGTAGAAAAATAGGGGAAGGAAACAAACAAACAGACAGACAAAGGTAACCAGTGTTCTTTTTTACTTCAATTGCTCTTTTTCACTTTAATTATTATTCTTGTTATTTTTGTGTGTGTGCTAATGAAGGTGTCAGGGATTGATTTAGGTGATGAATGTACAACCATGTAATGGTACTGTGAACAACTGAATGTACGATTTGTTTTGTATGACTGTGTGGTATGTGAATATATCTCAATAAAATGTACATTAAAAAAAAGTAAAAGCAAGGTAAAAAAAATATTCATAGCAGCATTATTTATAATAGCCCCAAAATATTAAAAAAAAAAAAAAAAATCAATTGACCATAAATGTGCAGGTCTACTTCCGAACTCTCAACTTCTTTCCATAGGTCAATAAATCTATCTTTATGCCAGTACCATGCTGTTTTGACCACTGTAGCTTTGTAATATGCATTATAGTAAGGAAGTGTGAGTCCTCCAACTTCGTTCTTCTTTTTTAAGATGTTTCTGGCTATTCAGGGCCCCTTATCCTTTCAAATAAATTTGATAATTAGATTTTTCATTTCCTCAATTGGCCATTAGAATTTTGACCAAGATCGTGTTGATTATATAAATTGCTCTGGGTAGAACTGATATCTTACCGATATTTAGTCTTTGATTCCATGAACATGGAATGTCCCTCCATTTATTTAGATTTTGATTCTTTTAGCAATATTTTAAAGATTTCTGAATTCAAGTCCTTATATCCTTGGTTAAGTTTGTTTCTAGATAGATTATTACTTTAGTTAATATTATAAACATAATTTTTTTCTTAATATCCTCCTCAAATTGCTCATTACTAGTGTATAGAATCACTACTGATTTTTGCATGTTTATCTTGTATCCCACTACTTTGCTGAACTCATTTATTAGCTCTAGTACCTTTGTTGTAGAGTTTTCGGGACGTTCTAAATACAAGATGATGTCATCTGCAAATACAGAAAGTTTTACTTCTTCCTTTCCAGTTTGGATGCCTGTTATTTCTTCTTGTTGTCTAATTGCTCTAGCTAGAACTTCTAGCGCAATGTTGAATAACAGTGCTGATAGAGAGCACTTTATCTTATTCCCTATCTTCAAGGGAAAGCTTTCAGTCTTTCACCACTGAGTACAAGGTTAACTGTGTGTTTTCCATATATGCCCTTTATCGTGTTGAGGAAATTTCTTTCTATTGCTATCTTTTGAAGCGTTTTTATTGAGAAAGGATGTTGGATTTTGTCAAATGCATTTTCTGTGCCAATCAAGATGATTACATGTTTTTTTCCCCTTTGATTCGTTAATGTAATGTATTACATTAACTGATTTTATGTTGAACCCCCTTGCATACAAGAAACAAAATTTGATCACAGTGTATGATTCTGCTAATGTGCTGTTGATTTCAATTTGTAAGTATTTTATTAAGGATTTTCACATTTATATTCATTAGAGAGACTGGTCTGTAATTTTCTCTCCTTGTAGTATCTTTATCTGGCTTTGGTACTAGGGTAATGTTGGTCTCATAGAATGAGTTACATAGTGTTCCCTCTTAAATTTTTTGAAAGAGTTTGAGCAGTATTAATTCTTCTTGGAATTATTGGAAGAATTTATCTGTGAAGCTATCTGGTCCTGGATTTTCCTTTATTAGGAGGTTTTTGATGACTGATTGAATTTCTTTACTTGTGATTGCTCTGTTGAGCTTTTCTATTTTTTCTAGAGTCAATGCAGTCATTCAAGTGTTTCTAGGAAACTGTCCATTTCATAAAGTTGTCTAACTTGTTGGCATACATACAGTAGTTCATAGTATCCTCTTATGATCCTTTCTATTTCTATGGGGTCAGTAGTAATGTTCCCACTCTGATTTCTGATTTTATTAATTTGCATCTTCTCTTTTTTCCTTTGTCAGTCTAGCTAGGGTTTTGTCAATTTTACTGATCTAAAAGAACCAACTTGTTTTGTTGTTGATTCTCACTTTTTGTTGCTGTTCTCAATTCCATTTATTTCTGCTCTACTCTTTGTCATTTCTTTCCTTCCACTTGCTTTGGGGTTACTTTGCTGTTCTTTTTTTAGCTCTTTCTTTCTTTTAATGTAGGCATTTAGGGCTATAAATTTCCCTCTTACCACTGCCTTCCCTACATCCTATAGGTTTGATTATGTTGTGTTCTTGTTTTCATTCATCTCAAGATATTTACTGATTTCTCTTGCAATTTCTTCTTTGATCCACTGATTGTTCAAGAATGTGTTGTTTAACCTCCACATATTTGTGACTCTCCACTTCTCCCTGTTATTGATTTCCAGCTTCATTCCTTTATGATCAGAGAAAATGGTTTGTATAATTTCAATATTTTAAAATCTGAGACCTGTTTTGTGACCCAACATGTGGTCTATCCTTGAAAATGATCCAAGAGGACTTGAGAACGATGTATATCCTACTCTCTTGGGGTGTAATGTGTATGTCTGTTGGGTCTAGTATATTTATCATCTCCAAGTTCTCAGTTTCCTTACTGATCCTCTGTTTAGATGTTCTATATACTCATGAGAGTGGTGTATTGAAGTCTCCAACTATTCTTGTAAAAATGTCTATTACTTCCTTCAGTTTTGCCAGTTTTTGCCTCATGTTTTTTGGGACACCCAGTTTAGGTGCATAAATATTTATGATTGTTATTTCTTTTTGGTGGATTGTCCCTTTTATAAATATATAATGTCCTTCTTTGTCTGGTGTAATATTCATGCATTTAAATTCTACTTTGTCTGAAATTAGTATAGCTAACCCAGCTCTTTTTTGGTTACAGTTTGTACAGAATGTTTTTCCAGTCATTCACTTTCACCCTTTTTGTATCCTTGGATCTAGAAGAGTCTCTTGTAGACAACATATAAATGGATCATATTTTTTTTAACCATTCTGACAATCTGTGTCTAGTGACTGGGGAATTTAACCCATTAACATTCAATGTTATTACCGTAAAGGCAGTATGTACTTCAACCATTTTATCCTTTGGCTTTTATATGTCTTGTTTTTGCCTCTCTTTTTATCCTTCTGGTTACCCTTACTGATAATCTTCATTTCTACACTCTCCTCCAAGCCTCTCTCTCCTGTCTTTTCTTTGCTGCCAAAGAATGCCCTTTAGTATTTCTTGTAGGGCAGGTCTTTTGTTAACGAACTCTCTCGGTTTCTGTTTATCTGTGATTATTTTAAACTCTAAGTTTTGAAGGACAGTCTTACCAGATAAAGAATTCTTAGCTGGCAGTTTTTCTCTTTCAGTATCTTAAATATATCATACCACTGCCTTCTCACCTCCGTGGTTTCTGATGAAAAATTGGAACTTATAATCTTATTAAGCATCCCTTGAATGTAATGGATCGCTTTTCTCTTGCTGCTTTCAGAATTCTTTCCTTATCTTTGACATTGGACTGTCTGATCAGTATATGTCTTGGAGTAGGTCTATTCAGATTTGTTCTGTTTGGAATAACTTGTGCTTCTTGGATATGTATATTTACGTTTTTTCATAAGAGTTGGGAAGTTTTCAGCCCTCATTTCCTCAAATGTTCTTTCTTCCACTTTTCCCTTCTCTTCTCCTTCTGGGTCACTCCTGACATGTATGTTTGAATGCTTCTAACTGTCGTTTAATTCCAAGACCCTGCTAACTTTTTCCATTTTTTTCTCTATCTGTTCTTTCATCTGTTTAATTTCAGATGTCTTGTCTTCTGGGTCAATGATTCTTTCTTTTGCCTGTTCAAATCTGCTGTTGTATGCCTCCAGTGTATTTTAAATTTCATCTATTTTGCCTTTCATTCCCATAAGTTCTGTTATTTTTCTTTGTATGCTTTCAAATTCTTCTTTATGCTCACCCAATGTCTTTCTAATATCCTTTATCTCTTTATCCATATTTTTCTTCATCTCCTTGAACTGATTTAGGAGACTTCTTTGAACATCTTTGATTAGTTGTTCCAAATTCTGTATCTCCTCTGACTTTTTAATTTGTTCCTTTGACTGGGCCATATCTTCCTGTTTTTCAGTAGTTTGTAATTTTTTGCTGATGTCCAGGTATATGATTATCTTGATGAGATTATTTTGAAGGGCAGTTGCTCTCTCTTATCTAGGATTTTATTGCTGATTGGGTTTGTGTTAAGGCTATTCTGTGACACTTGGTTCATCAGTATTTCCCAGCCAAAACAAGGCCAGGGCCCCAAGGTGGGGATGCTGACCAGTTCAAACAGTCCTGGGGAGAGGATCAGGAAAGATGTCAAAAAGCCTTTTCTACAGCTCCCCAAGACTGCATTTTCCTGGCCTGCCCAACAGATGGCACTCTCCAGCAAACTATATCCTACAGCCCTAAGAAAGCAAGTTACTTTTAGCTCTCTGGCAGCTCCAGCTCTGACATGGATTGAAACTATGGCACGGTGGTGCCTGTCCATAACAGGCTAAAACTGTGGGACAAGCATTCTAAATTCACTGGCCAATAACTGGATCCATACTGGGCCATGTCCCCCTCTGTTCTTGGGGAGGAGGAGTTCTGTGGCCCTCCCAGCCTGCAGCAGCCCACCAAGCAGGGACTGGGCCTCCCCAAGTTGCTTGCCTCAAGGGTGAGGGAGGGACACCAGGAACTGCAGCCAAGCAAGTTACTCACAGTTCTTCACCACAGTCTCTCAGTCTCTTTGTCCCACTCTTCCCTGGATGCAGCACTGTACTACCCTGGTCTCTGGAGCCCCAGAACAGCTACTGCAGACAGTTTCTGCCTGTCCACTCGCTGTTCTCTGAAAAGAAGTAAGCCCTGCAACTCCCTATTCTGCCATCTTCCCAGATGTCTTCTCGTAAAGTAGGTTTTATATTCAATCATTTTCCAGGAACTGGATCATGATGTTGGTGGGGAGGGTGAGAAGGGTGCGAAGGGTGGCTGCAGCTCCAGGCTGACCCGAGCCTGCCTCCCCCAGTGGAAGGGGCAGAACCTACCGGTGGCTTCCACCCCTCCATCCCTGGACTTCATAAGGGCCCGTTAAGGTTCTCCAGCAGCAGCGCGGACAGGGCCAGAGTTCTCAGGCATCCAAAACCTCCAGGTCCTGGTGATCTGGGGTCATCCAGTCCTTCACTTTGCAGATGACAAACTGAACACAGGGCAGTGGAGGGACGGTCCCAGGCACATCCCTGATACAGGCCAGGGCCAGAACCCAGGGTCTTTCAGCAGCAGCCTCTGCTCTTTCTACTTCAGGCACCCCCACTGCCCTCTCAAAGACAGCTCAGAACCACCGGCCAAGCCACTGCTGAAGCTGAGGCAGAAAAGCAGAATCACCTTGGTCACTTGAAAATCCTCAACTTTTCCTATTGGCCCCTCTACCAAAAGCGTTTCTCCCTCACATGTCAAAATCTTTCTGAACTCCCAGCTGGAGGAAACTTAGGAGTAAAAAGAAGTCAGAAATCCAGTTTAATTCCAGCTGTGATCTTTGTCTCCAATGATTAATAAAATCAACAAAATGATGCCTAACCCGAGACTTGAAATAAGACTTAGATGAGATAATGTACACAATCTAAACAGAGGACCTGGCACATAACAGGTGTTCAAATAAAGTTTGTTTCTTTCACTATCTTCATTTTCAATAAATCTGTGGCCCAAAGAAGTCAGATGTCTGGAGGAAGCAATTTCAGCAGTTAAGAACCCTGGAGTCAGACCTCCTGGTTCAAAACTGGTTTCTCTGGGGGAGGTCACCCGGCCTCTCTGGAACTCCGTGTCCTCAGCTGCGAGTGGGGCAGCAGAATGACCTGGAGCCCAGAGGACACTGTTAAAGAGGATTAATGCTTGTCAAGTGCTTTGAGAAATATCTGGCACATGCACAGTAAGTGGTCATAAACATGAGCTTCACTGGATCACCAGGGCAAAGCAGGGACAAAGCCAACATGTTCGGATTACCAGTCCAGTACCCTGACCTGCCTGGGCCATCTGGCCCCTACAACTGCCTGAGAGCAGGAGCCTGCAGCCCCAGGCCTCTCTGTGGGCCTGCACACTGCCGCCGTGCACAGGACCCATGCCTGCACAGCCACATACCTTCGGGAAGGTCCATCAAGTGGGAAGCCTTCGTTTCCAGATGCTCTGCCCTGAGCAGGAAATGCTTCATCCCAGAGTCCTGGGGGTGGGCAAGGCTCGAAAGCCCCTTAGCCTCAGTGTGTATCGCCCAGGCAGCCTCTACCTCAGATACCATCCCTGCCTCCTCTTTTCCTTCCCACCCGTCTTTTATTCCCATCTGTGCAGAGAGGAAAAGGTTGATAAGCACAGCATCATCTTGACTTTCTCACCAAAGTTCTAGGGAAAACTGACATCTGCAAAGAGATAAGAGGTAACTTGCATTCCCCTCAGTTAACTCCGTGGCAGAGTGCAGCCACCAGCTGGGTTAAAGGATACCAACCATCACGATCACCCACTCTGCAAAAGGAGCCAAGTCCTGCAGTTTGCCAAGTATTCCCTTAAGCCCCCCTACATGCATGCATGCACGCACACACACACACACACACACACCATTAATCTGCAATTAACAACCCAAGAAATCAAGAGCAGCTAATGGCAGCATATTGCCACAGAACAAGTCAGACCTGGATTTGCATCTCAGCCAGTGGAGCTTGGACAGGTGATTAACCTCAGTGAGCCTCAGACACTTCATCTGCAGAGTGGACACACTGACGCGCCTAAGCCTCTCAGCCTCACTGTGAAGACTAGAGACTTTAAGGTCCCGAGACCTCTCCCACCTCACGTTTGGTACCACTCCCCCCTCCTGCCCCCACTACTGTGCTCCAGCCCACTGGCTCTTGAACCAGCAAATGAACACTAGAGTAACTCAAATCACTCCACTCACCTGCTTCAGCCAGAATTAGCCATGTGACCCTGTAACTGAAAGGGGGGCAGGTAGGGTAACATACCCACATCCCCGAAAGAGGGAAAAGCTACACAGGAAAGGTGCAGTGGCCTTGGAGTGTAGAGCATCCAAGCCTTCCTCTGCCTATTTCAGAAACTCACGCCCATGTGCATGCCTCCAGGCAAGATTGCACTCCTTTAGAGAGGGGATGGGGCCTTGTTCTCCACACTAACCCCAGTGCCTGGCACAGAGAAGAGACTCCAACGCTGGTGGAAAGACGGATGGATGGATGGACGGATGGATGGACAGATGGAAGGACTGAAGGATGGATGGAGAGATGGCAGTGGTTTTGGAATCCATGTGGCTGCCTTGTGGCAGCAGCAAGAAAATCATGGATTTAACTGGTCAATGAAAGCCCTTAGAACAAGGCTTTCCCCAGAGGCCTGTGCGCACGCTGCCTCCACTTCTATTCTCAGAGCCCAAAACACTCCTGGCTTGCGGTCCAAGTTTCACCATCACTGCCTGTACCTGGACTGTGTTCTGATGTGGGCTCATCCTTCATGCCTCTCTCCCTCTGCCCCCAGGTGCCTGCCTATCACTTATAACCCAGTTCTGCTCCCAGCCTGAACACCTGGCCCAGCGCCCAGGTTCACAGTTTCTGAACTAGCCACAGGCAGGGAACCACAGCCCCATTCCACGCAGCGTGCAGAACACAACAGGATGAATTGTTAGCACAACGTACTACCGACGTCTACTGCAGAACAAAATCTAGTGCCTCTATGTTTGTTTCTGTGCTAGATAACTGTCCCTCTGCTCCCTCTTCTGTAACCCCAAACCTGGCCCAGAACCCACGATCCCTTACCCCCTTTCTCAAGAAGGGGAGGAACAACAGGGAGCAGTATAATCTACAGACAGCCTAAAAAGTCTCCGTGCCCACAGGCTGCGACCACTTGTTCCATCTAACAAGGCTGCAGATCATTTCAGCTTGACTTTCTCTCCTTCGCAGCCCAACCTCAAAATTTTAGCACCATTACACTCTGAAGGAGGCTTGGTTTGGTTTGGTTTTGTGACAGAACATCCTGATAAAGAATGTTGGCATCTCTTTTTTTTTTTTTGTTAGTAACATTGACACAACTCCAAGTAACTAAAGGTTTTCAACCAAAATGAAACATTTGGTGAGAACAGTGAGTTCACAGCCTGCATAGAATTGACCCCTAACCAAGAAGCGCAGTGGGTAGCACTGCGTCTGGAGCTAAGAAACATTAGAACAAGAGATCTTGTTTTTCATGGAGAATCCTTTGCTGTATACATGGAAAATAGGGAGAAAAACAAGGGGTGAGTTTAAAATTCAGAGGTCAGGCAGAGCTCTACCTGGGGAGAAACCAACTACATGACTTTCTTGCTATAAAACTGAGGGAGTGGGAGGAGGTATTTAACCTTTGGCCCGTTAATTCCTCTGTGGTGGTGGGGATTAATTTCAATCAATTACTACATGTAAAACATGTGAAAAAATGCTCAACATATAGTAACCACTCAATGTTAGCTGTTAATATTATTTAAAAATAGCATGGAATGGAGCTGTGCTGTCCAGTATGGTTGTGACTGGCCACATGTGGCTATTTAAATTTCAGTTAATTAAAAATAAATAAAATTTAAAATTCAGTTCCTCCACTGCATTAGCCACATTTCAAGTAGTTAATAACCACATGTGGCTACCATATTGAACAGTGGAGATACAGAGAGTTCTATCACTCAGAAAGTTATATTGGACAGTGCTGGTAATAGAGAGAAAGAAATGTCTTGGACCTGGAGTGACTGTGTGACCTTGGGCAAATTACTTAACCTCTCTGTGCCTTACTTCCTCATCTGTAAAAAGGAGATAATAGCAACTACATTATTCAGTCATTTTGAAGATCATATGTTATGCAAGGGCTTATAATGATGCTTAGGGTAATGGGAAACAACCATCACCTGGTTCCCTAAAATGGGGCACTTACACACTACGGGGCAGGATTTTTTAAGAAAAGATAGGACTAGAAAGGTTTTATGTAAAGCACCTCCCATGGGACCAAATACATAATATTCAGGTCATTCACTCTTTTATTTTTTCCCAACAAATGTTCATAGAGCACTTACTATGTGGCAGGCATTCTTCTAAACACTAGAGACACAGAAATGGACCTTATAGTCTCAGTAAACAGAGATTATTATTGTTAATGCAAATATGAACACCAACATTTCCACTTTTACTACACATTAAGTACCCCCGGCAATGAAAAGGGAATGCCGAATATGAAGTTACCTACAGGCACTGCCTAATAAAAAAGTGCTCTTATGAATGAATGGATGAATGAATGCATGAGGCAGGGGTGGAGGAGGAAGGCTCAAAAATGCACAAGTAGTGAACTTGATCCAGAGTAAATTACCCCATGGTGGAGGTGGCTAACTCATGGAGCTATTGTCAGGGGACACTAATAAATGATCGTAAAGGGGTCAGCAAACACAGTGTTATGCATAAAAGCTTAATCATCTTTACAGGAATCTTAAGACCCAAATGACTGTGATAGAGAGGGCCTTTGTACACATGCCCTCTGGCTTCTATTCTGAGCTTGGCTCTGACTCACCCTGTCAGCTGGGGCTGCTCACGCCTCTCTGCAGTACTGAGTGGGGAGTGGGCATCCGTATCAGGTGTGGGGCAGCTGAGGAACCAAACTGCTCTTTGCTGGTCCTGGACAAACAGAGTCACCCAAGAGCATGGCATCCCACTGCCCAGAAAACTCCCACCCAGCTCTCAGACTCACCTCCTGGCCTTAGCAACATGTGTTCTAGTGCCAGTTCTATTCCTCACTGGGCCGGGCTGTCCCAGGAGGCAATGGACCCCATGCCTCTGTGTATGCAAAATCTAGAAGCTCATTTTGGTTGGCTTGCAGCTCCCAGACGCAGCTAAACAAATGTGGGGTGGGGCTTTGGTGAATCACTGGATCTGGTTCTGACCAGAAGGGTAGACCTCAGCAAGTTAGTTCATCTCCCTCAGAATCAGTATCCCGTTTGGTTTAGAGGGGAAAATGACATGTTTCACACATGGTCAGTGGGATTAAATGCAGTAACTTGAATAAAGACTAAGGCATTCAGTAGAGTCTAGGTAACATTCTAGTATGGCAGGATGGACAGTCAAGAGGACGCTATGACTCAACTCCCAGGGGCCATCAGTATCCGTCAGGGCCATCTGGTCTACCTGTGCCACCTCCACCTCATTCATGCAAGGGGGCGAAACCCGGTCAGTGCTGCCCACCCTTCAACCTCTTGCACACCACCTTCCCATTTTACCTCAGCCATGTTGCTTTTCAAAATCTTACTGAGAAGAATGTGGCAAAGCATATGGAAATTCAGCCCAAGAATTCATACTAGCCATGTCTTCCATCTGCATCATAAACCCTACTTCCAAATGGTTACAGCAGGACGCTCACTTATTAAAAGTCTTCAATGTCCCTGGGTGTTCATGAACGCCACCCTGTAATCCATGGCTTCTGCAAAAGCTAGTTACTATCACCTGCCTTGCCCTAAGCAAGAAAGAATCCAGTAGTAATGTAAAAATGTTTGTCTTGAATATCACACTTCCAAACACACAGGACTGAATGATGCCTAAAGTTCTTCCTGTGTTTAATAGTCTACAATCATTCTTGCTAGGAGGTGACCTGGCTGGAAGGACAGAGCAGAAATGGGGTGACTACACTCCCTACATCATTTCTCCCCTTGCGCAATCGCTCTCAACATCCACCACATCAAGGCCTCTTGCTGCCCACAGACCTCTCCAGCTTGTCCTTAAAGGAACTCTCTTCGGAGGCAAATTCCTTCCCACAACCAAGGAGATTCTCCCCCTCAAAAGTGCTTCTGTACACTTCATTAAACTCATTCCTTTACTGGACCTTTCAAGTGGTGGCCCAGCCCCTGGTTTGATCCATCAGAAATCACCAGTCATGTCAGATTCCACTCATGACACATTCTCAGCGTGCCTACCCCATGGCAGGCTCAGCATACAAATGTGATGATGAATACGGCTGGCCTCGAGGACTCAAACATAAATGGAGCAACCACAAGGTACATGGGTTAACCTCAAAACAAAGCAGGTTGCAATAAGTGTATCAACAGAATTAGAAAAGATGATGGAAATTCAGGACAGAAATGGCTAATTCCAAAGGTGGGAACATGGAAGAAAGGTCTTGAACCGGGCTCTGAAGATGAGCAGGACTTTGACAGGAAGACTAGGACAAGGGAGGGAGGGGAGAAATATTCCTCAGTTCAAAATACTGCTTTTGGTTAAATGCTCATCTCTTCAGACCCACCTTCTCATAGCGAGCACATCTGTATCTCCTTCAATGTCTGCAACATCCTCCCATTCGTTTACCTGTTTGTAGGTACTTGTTCTGACACTTGCAGGCCTGCTCCCCTTCTCCACTGCCTGGGCCCTGACCCAATGCTGCACCCTCTGGGTTGACATTAATTGTGACAAGGCTAAAATTAGGACTGTTTCCATAGATATCTAGACTTCTCTGTAGCAAATCTGTTCAGCTCCCAAGTCAAATACATTTGTCTGTTCTATAACTGCAAGGCAACCAGGGCTCTGAAAAACCCAAGCCTGCTCATGTTTGGACGTGCCTCTGACACAGCCTTCCTGGCCCTGTGGGAAGGGAAAGAGGAAACCCCTCCTCTGGGCAGGATGGCACGGGCAGGGGACTACGAAAGCCATTTGTCCTCTCTGAGACATAAAGCACCAGGAGAAAAAGGAGGTTAGACAAAGACGGGAAGCTCCCCCATGTGTCTGGGCCACCGCACACCCTTGCCCTCCCTTTACCAAGGGAATGGGGTCCTTTCTGAGAGGTGGTTCTACATCCTCCCTATTTCACAGACAAGGAAAGGCAGATCAGGAGGGATACGTAACTCACCTGCCCTTTAGGACAGATCATAATATTCACAGTTAACAAATGGAAGACAGATTCAAAGATATCAGAGAACCACCCAAGGTCACCCTTCCCACCATGATGATAGGGATGGCAAAAACACCAAGCGCAGCTTACGTTTACCGGGCACTGTTGGCGCTGCACTCAACATTTCCCATGGATTTTCTTATTTCATCCTCACCGCAATTCTATGATGACTCAGGTATGTGCGCTCGGGTTTTACACCAGGGCACTGAAGCTTCGTTAACAGCAGATAATACCAAGAGCAAACACGAACACACCTGGTACACCTGGTACTGAGTGCTTTACATATATTAACTCACTGAATATGCACAATCACCCCAGGAGGTTATCTTCATTTTAAAGAACAGGAAACTGAGGCAGAGAGTGCTACCAAGCATCTATGCTCTTATCCATGATAACCACCAAAAGGTAGAAGAGAGTATCTGCCCTGAACTGGAATCAGGTAGTAGACTGCCTGATTTCAAAGCCTATATTCTTGGCCTCTTTTTCAACTTTGTTTTCCTCCTGCCAAATAAAATGCTCCGCATTTAGCAAGCACTTTAAAATGTTTATTTGATGACACAACAAATTAAGTTTTTGTTCCATATATTCCATTAGCTCAAATTAAAGTATATTTATGTTTGTTTCAGCAGTGAAGAGCAACCCAGACCCATAAGGGCAAGAGAAATCAGAAAAAGAGTAACTGAGGTATCTAGAAGTACTAAGCAGGCAGAGTGAAATAAAGCTCACTTACAAAGCTTTTACGCACTAGTTGGATAACAGAGAGGTACTAACTCTGCCCAGGTAAACAGCAGGCAGCTTCTCAAGTGACATCTGAACGGCATCTTCAATTCCAAGCTTCTTATTTTAAGGATAATCCAACCGCTGTACTCGCTCTCCCTCCCTCTCTCTCTCTCTCACACACACATACACACACCTCCCTCCCTCCCTCCTACTTTCCTTTCTTTCTGCAACTTTGCCCTGAATTACTAGAATTTTTCAGTGCACGAACCACACTGGTGACCTAAAGAACATCCAGCAATATTCAATTTTCACAATTACTAATCCATAATGAAGGAAATTGAGTTAATTGGTCACCTTCAGAGAAAGATTTCTGTTAAGGTCAGAGCCTTAAATGACTAAAGTTAATAAATATCTAGTAAAAGTTATTGGTGTTAATTTGTTTAAACTAGCCCAGCACCAAGAAGTCAAATCTATTTCTATACTGACAAATGAGAAGAAAACAGTGCTGAGAAAAGGGGCCAGGGACAAGGCTGGAGGGGGGGTGGGGGGTGGGGCCTGTGAGGCGCAGAAAGCAGCTCTAGGACAGAGGTGTGCCCTGCCACCAGCCCGAGCCAGTCCCTCGCCCATCCACAGGGTCACTCCACACAAGCTGGCGTGATAACCACCCGGCAGCACGCCTTAGCAGGTTCTGGAGTCTTGAGCTGACCCTGCCTTGTCGCTTGCACTATAAAGGGACACAGTCAGGTCTACCTTACGGGTCCTTCTCAGAAGGCGTGAACAAGAACACACAGAACTTTGCATAGCACGGAGTAGACACCCAGTAAACGTTAGCCATTATTATTACTAAGACAGTTCTTCACCATCAAAGAATTTAATCCTGCACCAGGAAAATAAATAGCAGCTCTCCTTCACCATAGCCCATCATCACCATCACCGCCACAAGCTTGTACACGCTCTGGACAAGTCATTAACATCCCTGAAGCTCACTTTCCACGTCTACGAAACAAGTCTTCCCAGAACTGAGGATCAGGCATCATGTGTGGGGGGCACTGAGCTCAGCCCCTGGCACACACTGGGAGATCTTATCAGAGCAAGTGGGCAGGAAAAGAGCCAGAACCAAGGGAATTCTGGGCCATGGTGAAGAGCCAAGGAACTGGCGGAGCTGGAAAAACAAGCAAGTAGCCTTGTACACTGAAATTGGATCCTCTGAACAGAAATCATGCCCCACTCACCTCTGTCCAACTGCCACCGGCAACACAGAGGCCCCCGAGAAGGGCGTGGAATTGGCCACCTCTCCGGCTGCGATTATCTCCTAGAGCTGGGGAAATCTGGCCTCGTTAGAGCATGCTGCCTTGCTCCTGAAACGGTTTGACTTTGTGTTTGTGTTTATTATTTTTGCACTGCCCACAAAAGCTCTTGGATCAGGCGTGAGTACTTTTTTTAACCCCCCTGGCATGAGCCGTGCATGGTGGAGGCATGCCTCGATTAGCTCGTACTGTTCCTGGACTAATGATACATACCGTGGCGTTCATTTGTGTAGTCGGTTCTGAACAGTGGGAAACGGAGCACTCCCCGCTCCCTGATGAGCCACCCAAGGGCCCTCATGGACCATCCCCGGGAGCTCCAACGTAGGACGGCAACACACAGCCCACCTGGAGTTGTGGGTCCTGACCCAGGCCCCTCCAACCACACCACTGAGCACTCAGCAAGCTGCATCTCCCTCAGGCCGCCCTGTTTACCACCTGGGAAAGAAAGTGGCCCACAGGAAGGAGCACTGGACTGAGTCAGGAAACTTTGCCACTGACAAGCTGTGTGGCCAACACCACTCCATCAGGTGTCCTTTACCCTCCACTCCTGCACTAAGAATTGTATGATGCCTTCTTACACTGATGTGCTGCTATTCTTTGTCCTCCCACTGCTTGCTGCTTGCAAGCCTCCCCCTCCTACTTCTCCCCTACCAAGCTCATGCGCTGCCTCCTACTGCCCTTCCCATCTCATGTCACAAAAATCCAAGCACATGTCACCACGTTCCACCTCCTCTTCTGCCTCTGCTCCATTCCCTCCCCTCTCTCCCCTCCTGACCCCGCCATTTCTTCACCCCCCACCTCCCATTTCTTTATTCCTCTCCTCTGGTCCTTTGTTTTCATGCCTCTGCTCAGGGAACTCAGATGAGAAAACAGTTCATCATTTAAAGGCTCTGCTTTGCTGTCCCACCTTTGTCAAACCCGAATCGTCATCTTTCCTTGCTGATTTGGTCCTCTGTTCCTGTCCATACAGGATCCCGAGGATGCGTCAGGTGTAAAAGGGACTCGAGTTGGCAGGGGCAAACAGGCACAACTCCCCCCGCTAAGGCAGCCCGGCCCAGAGGCGAGACCGGGGTCTTTCCTTTTCCTGAGACTCCACTGAGACCATCCTCGCACACCATGTCCCCAGTAGTTCAGAAGCACGTCCACTGTGGCAAAAAGGCACGGGTCTCTAGTTTTGCCCGACCTCCAAGCTTTTTCATAAAGATCTGAGGACACGACCCAAACAATAAGGCAATGTAAATGTAAAGAATAAAATGGTGTACTTTACTCAATAAACATTAGCTATGTTTATTTTTTAAATATATCATAAAAATGAATAGCATTTGTTCTGGGGTTCTATTTATTTGTTTATTTGAACTCTACTGCTTTTGGGGGGAAAGGTACAGTTCTTTTTTGAAATAAATTTAATCCTTAGATGATAACTCCTGGGCAAATCACTAAAAGTTCTACTCAGCATTCACTAAAAAGCCTTGAGTCAGGCAGCCTAGGTTCAAATTCCACCTTGGCTATTTACTGCCAAAAGCTTGGGCTGGAAACATAGCATCTGTGCCTCGGTTTCCTTATCTATAAAATAGGAATAAAACACTACCTACCGTGCCAGACTGCTGAGAACACTATACTTCATGTCCAGCTTCATCCTCATCATTATACCCACGAATGTGCCAGACAGGAGCCTACATGCTGTGCATGGGTTAATTCATTAATACAACAATGCTAGGAGGTAGGGACTTGTGATACCCATTTTACAGGTGGTCAGAGAAGTCAAGTAACTTTCCCCAGGTCACACAGCTAAGCAGAGGATATGGGAGTCAGGTCCAGGCAGTCTGGCTCCAGAGCCTGCGGCATCACTCATTTCTCCAGCGCTCAGCCCAGTGGCCAACAAAGGGTAAGCTATTCAACAGCTCACTAGCTAGGATTATTATAATAAATAATATGGGCTTCATTTTTATAACAACCATTGCCTCCAGAGGCGTGCTTTAATTTTGCCTGTTTGAATTAAATTTCAGTCCTTGGGGCCCAGAGCCTAGCGCAATAGCTTCTACTTCTGCCCACTCCCTACCCCCACCACACTGGTGAGAAAGTCAAGCTGGGGTTACTGCCTGACTGCAGCTCTGTGGGTCAAACTGCAGCCTCTGGGCCAAAGAGCCCAGGGCAGGGGTAGGGAGGGTATCTCCATTCCAGAGTTGGCAAATCTCCTTGCAGCAGGGGCCAACTGCAGAATGAAAGCCACCACCTGTCCCTCTGGATTGGGGAACGGGGGGCAGAGGGGCGTGGCACCGAGACAGCAAAGCTCCGCAGCCTGAAATACACATTCCCCCTCCAACCTCTCCAAGGGGACTCCAGGCTGAGCAGAGGCTGCCGGCCCCAGCCCGTCTCCTGCCCCATCCCGAGTGCTGACTGGTGTTGGAAGCCAAGGCAGCGCATATAGCAGCCCCGGCCACAGCCCCAGAGCAAGCAACCGGCGAACACGGCTAGCACTTGGCAGTACCCAGCACTTTCACTTTGCAGGGAAGGAACCGTTTTAATGTTTTATTGAAAGCTTCCCTCACCAGTGCCTGAGAGCCCTCCTCAGCACGAGGAGGCAGGCTGTGCTGAGCAAGGAGGAACTGGCCCATCCCACATTCAGAAGCCCCCTGGGGCCCCACCTTGGATGGGACCATGAACCGAGTCACCGTGGCAGGTGAGGCATTGACTTCCAACCCCCACCCTCACCCCCACCCCAGGATTAGGAGTGCTCCCGTGGCATAATCTGCCAGCCTGGGATCTGAGATGGAGCAGCTGGGCCTCCCTCTGCAGCTTCCCAGGGGCCCCTCGGAAGCTACTGCTCAGCTCAGCTAACTCAACCTGAACATCCTCATGTCAGAGCTTTGACAAGATATCATAGAAGAACATACAGGGACGGGCCAAGGACACAGGCTTTGGAGCCTTTGGGCTCTGGGTGTCAAATCACAGCGACTCCCTGGCCTGAGACCCAGGTGAGTTGCATGACCTCAGTGAGCCTCAGGGTCTCATCTGCAGTGGAGGCAGCAGCCAGGTTGGAACTCCAGCTTCACGGGTACCTTGGAGCCAACCAGATCTCCTTGCTATCCCCATGACAACTCCAACCATTAGGATTGGCTCAAGAGCATGGAGTCCAAAGTCAGAGTAGCGATTACCCTGGAAGGGGAGAGGAGGTGGTAATTGGGGGCTGGGGTGGGCGTGGGGGATTCTCTGGGATACTGTTTGTGCCAGTTTAAATGTATTATGTCCCCCAAAACACCATTATCTTTGATGCAATCTTGCATGGGCAGACATATTAGTGTTGATTAGATTGTAAGTCTCTGAGTGTTTCCATGGAGATGTGATCCACCCAAATGTAGGTGATAACTCTGACTAGATAATTTCCATGGAGGTGTGGCCCCGCCCATTCAGCATGGCCCTTGATTAGTTTACCAGAACACTATAAAAGCCCAGACTGAAGGAGCCAGCTTGCTACAGCCAAGAGGGACACTTTGAAGAACACACAGGAGCCGAGAGAGGAGCTGCAGCTTACAGAGACATTTTGGAGACAGCCTTTGAAAACAGTCTTTTACTCCTGAAAAGCTAAAAGAGGACAAATGCCCTAAGAGTGACATTTTTGAAAGCTGCAGCCTAGAGAGGAACGTCCTGGGAGAAAGCCATTTTCACACCAGAACTCTGGAGCAGATGCCAGCCACGTGCTTTCCCAGCTAACAGAGGTTTTCCGGACACCAATGGCCATCCTCCAGTGAAGGTACCTGATTGCTGATGACTTACCTTGGACACTTTATGGCCTTAAGACTGTAACTCTGTAATCAAACAAACTCTCTTTATAAAAGCTGATCTATTTGTAGTGTTTTGTGAAAAGGAAGCATTGGCAAACCCACTGGTAATGTCCTAATTTTATCTGGGAACTGGTTATGCAGATGTGTTCCCTTTGTGAAAATACACCAAGCAGTACACTTGTGCTTTCTGTATTTTGCTCCTTGTACAATATGTCATACTTCAATTTAAAAATTTACTAGAAAAAACAAACCAAAAGTCTTGGCATGAGACACCTAAACTGGCCTTTGTGACTGTCCTCAGCTCAGAGTGAGAACTCTGGATGTGAGCCCATGGGCCATCTTTCCACACATGAGTCCCCTTTGCCCAGCATGGTATGTATTAGGCCACCACCGAGAAAGTCCTGGGGGCCCCATGGAGGCAAAAAAAAAAAAAAAAAAAAAAAAGCCCTCATAAGTTTCCTCTTTATCTGTTAAAATTTGAAATCCCGACCAAGGCAGTTGACCCAGATTGCCAATCAAGCCCCTAGTTCATTACCTTTGACTCAATACAAAATAAAGCTCACCTGCCCTAAAACCACCCCCATACAATGGACAAACCCTGGTCCAATCAGTAGAAGTCAAGTTAATTTCCTTTTTGTGTCTATAAAAAGCCTTTGCCATCCCTGGAAACCCGAACCTACTTCCGTTCTGGCTTCCAACGCTGCAGCAAAACTGGTGTCTGGAATAAAATGCTGCAGTCTGCAACCTCGACCCTGATTTTTCTTTCACAGCCTAAAGGCACAATCGTACCCACGGTGACTACTGCCTAAAGGCCTCAGCAACCCTCATGTCCAGGGAGCACTCATTTTCACGGACTTCCATAAATATTGACTGAGCATCTACTATGTACCAGGCATGGCTCTAGGAGTGAACAAAATTAAGGGAGGCCCTTCTTTTAAAAATGCTCATTCTGTGAGCCTGCAGAGTTCACTGAGGCCCTGATGTGTGTAAAAGTGGTGCTTGGGGCAGGGTGTCTGCCATATAATTTAATCTTCACAATGTTGCAAGGTTCAGGCTAGACCAGATGGTCACTAAGGCTCCTTCCTGCCCCTAGCCTTCTGGCGCAAACTACTGAGTCCCTGCCAAATGGAAACCCAAAGCCTTCTCCGAGACTTTTTTCCATCCAAGATTGTTTGAGGCCTCTGGAGACAGATTATTTGGGTTCAAGCCTTAGCTGTATGACTTCAGGCTACAGCTGTGTGACTTCTTCCCCCGTCTGTACCTCAGTTTTCCCATTTTCAAAATGGGAAAATGATTAGACCTCTTAGGGTTCTGTAAGGATTAAATGAGACAATCCAATAAAATGCTTAGAACATGTAGTAAATGCTCAAAAAACTTTAGCTGCAACTGTTTTCATGATTTCTGTGACTTCATTGTGGGCCACCCTCTTTAGGTCCTTCCAAGAAACTCATCTCAGGCTTCATTTTCCTCAAAAATCCAGTAACAGAAGACATTTACTGTAGTCTTCACTGGTCATTGATCCTCCCTTGCCTCTTAGGAGAGGTAAAAAGAGAAAGAGTGAGAGAAAGTAAAAGAGATTGAGAGAGAAAGAGGGAAGGAGGAGAAGGAGGGGAGGGAGGAGAAGGAGGGGAGGGAAAGAAGGAGGAGGAATGGAGGGAGGAAGGGGGAAGAGAGGGAGGGAGGAAGGGAGGGAAGGAGGATGGTCTTCTTTCCTGGCTGTGGCTCCCACAAGACCTTTGCTGCCAATATGGCAGCCAGCAGCCAATCACGAATGGGTGGTTGTGTTTTATAGAGTAACACTGTTTGGTATCTCAAGGAGAGGCCCAGCTTTAACAGGGTATAGGTAAATGTTTGCAGGAATAAAATCAGGATACTTGATATTCAGACACCTTTAATATGTGGCCAAAAGTGATACTTCCAGTCTTGGTTCCTTCTTATACATGTCTTGCTCAAGAAACTTGGGTACCTCAGTACTCTAGTAGTTTCAGAAGTGAGCACCATGTGCCAAGAATGCTTTGCATTTATTAATACCGGATCCTCTAAATGCCCCATGAGATGTGGATTGTTTATTCCCATTTTACAGATAAGGAGACCAACTCACAGGAAGGCTCACCCATGATTTGCCCAAGGTCACCCAGGTAGTGAATGGCAGAGCTGGAATTCAAACCCACTCTAAGTCTAGCCTCCCTGCTGAACTACAAGTCCATCTTTCATTGTATGCCTCCCTGTCTTTGCTCCTGCAGTTCCCTATGCTAAAACAACCCATCCTGCAAGGTCTGACTCAAGCCGTTGCTTTTTCTACAAAGTCCTAACTGTTCTCTCCCTTCCATAAAACCAACACCACTCCTTCCCTGGTGCACCCATAAACTTTAAACCCTGTACTTACCATTATGTATTAGTATTTGTTGTTTACATGTCTAGTGCTTCTAGACAGCCTCTTTGTAGGAGAGACTTATGTCTTAATGACGTATGCTTCTTTGATTCCTGGCACAGTAGAAGGCACCCTGTAATTACTTAATAAATGTCTATTGATTCACTGAATGAAATAACCAGTCAACTATCCTGTTTTTTGTTCTGAGTACCTTTTCCCAACCAGCTTCCCTCTTCTGAATTCTGATGTTCTTCCCCATAGGTGGCTTCTCCACCAATCTGTTTGCATGGAGAGAGGCCAAATGTATTGCTTTCAACTGCAGCTTGGGAACACCAATTGTCACCTCTCTGTTTTTATTAATTGCTGAGTTAATGAAGCACTCCAAATTGTGTCCACCCACACAAATATGCTCTTGTTTCTTCAAACATTTCTGGATGGTCAAGAAAATAGCTTTAGGCTGAAGCAGAAGACAGAATCCCCACAGCCTTTCGGACCTTGGACAACTACCGTATTTCTCAGAATATCTGGTTCTAAATCAGCGGGAAGAATGGTCTTGATCAAAATCTTGACCTCCCACAACTCCTACAGAGCAAACTTTGATATGTTTTCTCATTTGGGCCTCCAACAATCCTGTGAGACAGCTATTATTATGGCACCTTCAGCTAAGGAAACTGAGACTCAATTGAGAAACACACAAAATACTTGCCCAGGCCACAGAGTTAGAGGGACAGAGCTAAAATTCAGACCCATTCCATGAAAGTGCACAAGCCATGCCTAGTACCCTCCATCCTGGACCCGAGGGTCACACTGGATCCTCTTCCTGTGGCCTGCCCTGCCCTCCCAGACTCATCAGACACCTTTTGGTCATTCCAGTGAAGCAGGGCTGCCTCTGCAATTTTTCTTTCCTCTGGGAAAGTTTTATTAAACATCTCAACCATAAAGGGTTGGGATGTTTTCATCCGAACCATCAGGTAGATCTAGGAAATCTGGACAAAAACTTTCCATATGAACCTTTAGTTCTCTCTGCTTCTTAATTATGACACAAACATTGATATAATATACTGTTTTCCTCATACCTGCCTAGATATATACCATTTGGTGGGAAGTCAACCCAGAAGCAGAGGGACAGAAGAAAAAGGCAAAGATCTACTTTATATGTGAATGTACTTTTTAGCCTTCAGACTGCAAAGAAAAAGTGCTGCCCCTCCAAAGTCTCCCCTTCTCCTTTGCCAGTGGCTTTTTTTACTTTCAGTAAAGATACCACAGAGGCCAAAACGTGATAAGGTTACCCAACAGGCTCCCAGATGGAGAGTCTAACCTTCCAGATGCCTTACGATGTACCAGGCTTCCAAAAACAGTTACAAACGCCCCCCTGGGCCGGGAAAAGAGTTATGTACACAAGCCATGCTGCACGGCTTACTGCCCAGCTAAATGAGCAAATTGTTCAAAGCCTGCAGTGGGCCTGAGCCCCCCAGCCCCCACCCCAGGGGACCACATGAAGTCACCAAGTGAAGGCACCCCGGGCTGTCCTAACAAGCAGGCAGAAAATTCGAAGGAAAGGCGAGCATCTGCGTGGGAAGGCTGGTCTAAGACTCACCACCGACAGAAAGTGAAAAAATCAGGATCACAGTTGAGTTTCTCACACATGGGTAATAAACAGGTAATAACCACCTAAGAGGGAGTGGGACCGGGTCAAAAAAGCATCAGTCTTATTCTATAAAAATACATTTCATTTTCAAATTATCACAGGAAAGAACCACATTTGGCTACTTTTTTTGTCATTAAAATATAAGCCTCCAATTTAAAAAGTTGGTGTAATTTGCAGCTCCTTTTCCCAGAACATACAGAACCATGGATTCCATTTTGAAAAAGAACCATCTACAAAAGTGTATTTCACCAGTGTTACATCTTCTGGTTAGGAGAAAAAGTTACAGTGTATCAGGACAAGGGGGTAAAGAAGCAGGTGCTGAAATAAATGACCAAAAGTGTGGTGTTCCTCTTCATATAATGAACACACAAACACTGGCACATGCTGCTGGCTCTCCCTTACATGAAGCCAATACTGCAAAAGCTGTCGGGGACAGCAATGCAATCAGGATGCACAAATGACAGGCAAGATGCCTCCTATAATGCATTTAGAGTGGGTACTAGCACCCTCCCCACACCAGCAAAACCGCCACCCCCTGACCTTCTATATTTCCTGTGCTTCTGCTTAATGAAAAAGTCCAAGAGCCTAACACAAATGAAACGCCTGTGTTTAAAGCCAATGCAGGTTCTACTCAGATTATGCCGCATAGTGACCACTTCTGCCCCCAGCAGTCATAAAGGGATGGCTGAATGGAAGCTCAGGCAAGGAGAAGGCTCCCTAGCAGGGGGACACTTGTTAAAGCTTAGGAAAAACCCCAAAGATGAAATTCAGCAAGGAAAGCTACTGCTCTTTCATCAGTACAACAGGAACAACAATGCTGACCTCTGTTATACAGAGTAACTAATGACTATAAATAAGCCATTTTGCAAATAAGTTTCCTAAATTCCACGAAGCAATAAAATGCAGTTAACTACCTCACTACAGCCTTTCTGGTAAACCCATGAGATCTGCTCATGCAACAACAGGTACATATCCCCTACTTACAGAGCTGAGCAGAAATTTTAATTTTCTTCCATCATTCTTTGCTATGATTACCCTGAACTCCAAGAGCACCAAATTATGGGAATTTCAATAGACTGATAAAGCACTCTCTTATAATGTATTGCCCCATAATCCAATTTTCCTCACATTGGACCACAAATCATGCCTGCCTCTCTATAAATCCATAAGGACCATGAGACACGACACACTGCTGGATGAATTATGTGGACAATGGGAAAAGTAGTCACTTGGGGGATCGGATTCCGAATCAACAGTGCAAGAAGATTGGAAAAGGACATTTCTAAAAATCTCCTCCTGAAGGAGCCTGTGCAGTGGATATTGCCGTTATCTTTCTGTTAGGATGGAAGGGACAGTGTGTGAACGTCCAATGCTGGCTGGGATGAGATTAGTGCCTGAGGACAAACCCTTGCTTGGACTCCACCTTGCAATGGCCTGTGAAGTAGGGCTTATTATCCCTCCATAGAGATGAGGAAATCAAAACTCAATGAAATTAAGTAAATCAGCCAGTAAATCAGCAACAGAGACTCAGAATCAACCCTGTCTCAACACCTCCCACCCTGGCCCAAGTCACCCTCATCTCCCGTCTGAACCACAGCAAGCCCCTCCCCTGCAAGGCCTCCTGCTTGCATCATTGCCCCCTCTGAGGAATCCTCAACAGGAGTAGCACCCCGAGTGATCCTGTCAAAGCTGACTGAGGTCACAACACTCCTCAGTGGGGCCCTCATCCATGGGGTCCTCAACAATCCACCCTGCATTCCCCTCTGACCTCGTTCCCTAATTCTTTCCTCAGGTCTCACGCTCTTGGAAAGTCACGTGACCTCCTTGTGGTCTCTCAGTCAGCCAGACACCAAGGCCTCGGGGCCTTTGCACTTGCCTCTGGCTTGCCTTTACCCAGATATCTCCACAAAACTGCAAAACCCACCACCCCCAAATCCAGCCCTCCCTACCTCACACCTGCATGTTTTTCTCCACGGTACTTATCACCCTATATGATGTGATATCTTTTATTAATTTTATTAGTCTGTCTTCCTCAACTAGAATATAAACTCCATGAGGACAAGGCCTTTAATTACTTGGGGAATGAATCAATGGAGAAATGAATACTGGGCTAGAATATGTACGCTCTGTGCCAGCAAGAACTGCATCCAGCTAACTGGCCTCACTGGTTTCCTCCCTTTACTAATTATTACTGAGTTGTCTCTGCAGGCTGCTGAGGACATACTACTTTAAAGGAATTTTATATTTGCCAAGAGCACTGCCCGGGGTCACCGTATGTCAAACCTCTTTACTCTGATGTCATTAAAGAGAGTGCTCTGCGGATGCAGCTACTGTTAGGAGTGAGTCAGCCCGGGACACGCAGCCCACTTACCAAACCCTCCGTCATCTCCTCTGAGGCCCACACACAGGCCCAGCTCAAGCACAGGGCGTAACACAGGAAAGCATGTGCCAGGTCCCCGTGGCTGTGAGTTTGGCTGGAATGTCACAACTATGCAGGGAATCAGTGGGAGACTAGGCAAGGCCAGATTGGGGAGGCCCTTGAAGGCTGGATGCCACTGCCCCGCAGAGCGCCCAGATTCTCAGCTCTCCACTGACACTGCTGGACGCCGGGTAACCCGGCCTTTCATCAGCCTGCCCAGGGAGGGGAGACCTCCAGCTTCTGCAAATCACTGTCCTCAGTGGCACACACACTCCACAGGTAAACCCCTGTCTCAAAGGGACAATGACAGGTGCAACTCGTGGACAACTGACTGGTCAAACCAATGTCCCTTCCTGTTCTCTGAAGCCCGAGCCCCCCTGCAGCTCCTAAGATGCCTGCCAAGCACAAAGGGAGTGTCACCTGAGCCAAGGATGCTACCAAGGCACATCCAATTGTGAGGCTTTCTGCAGAGAATCTTTTTTTTAAATAAAAGGGCAGGTAAGAACTTTGGAGTAATAGGAATGACAGCTAGAATATATGCGAGTGCTGTGCTAGGCATTTCTCAAATGGCAATTCATTTCATCCTAATGCCCTGACTAAATATCATTATCCCCATTTCATCCATGCAGAAACTGAGGCTCAGAAAAGTTATAAGCAGCTCCACAAGCCAAAAGAGATAGAGCTTGCTTTCAAATCCCGGTATGTATGACTAGAGTGTGTGTTCCAAGATAGATCCAAATAGAATCTGTCCCTTTTTAAGTTGCTGAAAATATAATTAATTGGCTTTAAGCAGCTTTATTTCAAGTCCGTTTCCTAGCTGGAAGGGAGAGGCTGAAACCCAGAACTCTAAGACCTGAGTCAAGGAGCACAGTACAAGGCCCCCTTTATTACAGTCAAACGACATTGTAGAGGGAACAAAACCCTGGAGTCCTGAGTCCTGAGTTCAAGTCTTAATTCCTCTAAGCCTCAGTCTGTTCAACTACAAAATGGGAATGTTTATTCCACATCAATGTCACAAGGCTACAATAAGGACTTTGCGTTATAGATACAGCAACAGAATGCTTGCCCGTGTGCTTTGTAACCTGTAAAAGGCTATTAAAACAAGGTTATAATTGTGATGAAATCTAGTAAGTAATGCCCATTACTTACTGCTGTGCTTTAGGAATAAGGGGCTCAGCTACCCTCCAGGGGCATGTGTGCGTTCACTGAAATACCCAAGCTACAAGATCCCACTCACCTTGTGCTTGAGCTTGAGCCTCTCCAGATACCACAAAAGACATGAATGCATCCCTTGTGATGACCTGTCAGAAGACACCAGACCCAGAAAGGGCTGTCCTTCATCACCAACACCCGCCTGAGACCCCTCAGGTGACTGAGTTACAGGCCATGTCCCCCTCTCTCTGGACCCCGTGCACACTGGCCCAGGGCAGTGCTGCCCTGGTGCTCAGCAAGGACAGGTGGACCCCATTTGAGTTCCCACCTCCTTGCATCCCAGAGTCCAGCTTTTCCTTTCTTTCACCTCAGAGCTCTGTTGCTCCACCTCAGGCAGAAAAGAAACTGTCAGGGATTGCTAGCTTGGGCTTACACTGCATTTAATTTTAATGTTATATAAAGTCACAAATATTTACTGGGTCCTAAGTGCCAGGCCCTGTGCTCGGCAACACAGGATACAGTGATGAGAATAACGAAAATGACCTCATGAAGCTTCCAGTCCAGTAGGGAAGAAAGAAATTAACCAAAACATCCCACAAAAGCCTTAAAAAGCAACTGGGAAAACTGCCTCAAAGGGCCTTAAAAACAGGTGAGGTTAAGTTTTGACCTAGGCAAGGTGGTAAGGAAAGCCTGAGGAACCAGTAAGTAAACTGAGACTTAGGGGAGAGCCCAAGTCATCCAAATAGGGGGGTGGGGGGCAAAGGAAAACAGAATTCCAAGCAAAGAGAACAGCACATGAGCATCAAGCGGGGTTCACGTTCCCAGTGCTGGTGGCTCTAAAATAACCATGGAAGCAAAACAGACAAAGTACTTTTTAATTTGAGTTCACCACCAATACAATTTAAATTTAATTCAATGTGATAGTTGATGCTTCTGGGGATTGAATCCTGTCCTCCACGAAAGGCATGTTCACATCCCAATCTGGTCCTGTGGGTCTGAACCCATTTGTAAGTTTGGACTTCTGAAGATGTTATTAGTTAAGGTGTGCCCAAACGGAACAAGGCTGGGCTTCAATCCAACATGACTGAAGTCCCTATAGGCAAAGCAAATTGGACACAGAGGAAGCCACGGGGAGCAGCCAAAAGCCAATGGAACCCAGAGGAGAAAAGAGAAGACATCACCATGTGCAGTGGCATGTGAATGAAAGGATTGGGAACCCCAAAGATGGCCAGTCAGCCAGAAGATATCAACCCGAGAGGAAGCAAGCCCTCTAGCCTTTGAAATCATGAGCCAATAATTTCCTGTAGTTAAGCCAACCCATCACATGGTATTTGCTTTAGCAGGCAGGAAACTAAAACAAGGCTATTTCTCAGAACTTAAATGGCCACCTCCCCGAGGAAGTGCCACGTGGCCTGCCCAGGCTGGCCCAGGGTCTAGTGAGGCTGGTGGCCCTCAGCCTTGTGTGATGGGGCTCAATTTTCCAGTCCCTTCTCTCTGTTGGAAACACCGTGGGACCACCTGGATGCATTTGCTACACAGCAAGCCCCCTTCTGTCCTTCCTTCACCAGCTTTCCTCAATTGAAGAAGTGCCATTTGGTGCCAAAGCAATGACTCATAGCTGCCAATCCAGGGCCAGTATTTGGTTATAAGTTCAGATGACCAAGAAGATGCTTGCATTAATTTTAGATTGATACCAAAATGTCAATTTAAGAATATTTAAATTCAGAAACATTTTTACAGATTAAAAAAAAATGTTTCACAGAAAATTAACATGCTCATGAAGGAACATCATCTGAGAACAAATTCCTGTGAGCTGCCCTTCCATTTTGTTGATATCTTCAACCATCTCAAGAAAATCCCTCCCTGCTACATATTCAAATACCTCCCCATTTCCCTTCCAATCCAAGAAATGTGTGCAGGGCACATCAGTGTAAAATGCTTTTGATCCATGGTACTTACGTCACCAGTGGGGGTGAGGAAGTGGCTAACATTTACCAAGCCCCTACCATCCTCAAAGCATCTTCAAATATATTTTCAGACAATACTCACAACAGCCTTGAAAAATATTTCACCCATTTTGGAGATGAGAAACCGGTGACGTGTTCAGTAGCTAGCTTACAGATCTCATATAAATCGAAGTCTACCTGACTCTAAGAGCTTGGGATTCATCGAGGGCCCCATCTTCCTTCCCAAAAGAAAACCGTATACTTTGAAATAGAAATTGGCAGAATAATCAACGACGGGTGCCCTCTGCCTCTAAAATTCTCACTGAAGTCACAAGCTCCCTTCAGAAACGCCATCATTCTTCTTTTAATTATATGAGCTTGTCCTCCAGCCCCTTCATTCAATATAAATGAAAAAGGCTCCCATCAATTGTATTGTCTTCCCATTTTAACCGTCAGGTTTGTAAGTGTATAGTCCTGAAAATTTTCATGGCAAAGGTCGAGGAATTTGGCTCCCTCATGGGCTATGCAGACTTGTGCACCAACCTGCATTCCTTAGCTACCACTGGTGACATCTTGCCCAACAGGAGGAAAAAAAAAAATGTATACTTTGGAGACTAATCAGTCATAAGTTTGAGATTTGGGAGCTGGAATAATACATATTTGGAAACCTTGCAAAATGGTTTCCTGAAGCTAACCATTTTTTCTTGATCTGTGAAGTTCTAGCAGTGGTGAAAGTCAGACACTCTTCTAGGACAAGGTCTCTGTTCAGTCAACAAACTTCAACAGCATTTTCTGCAAATGTCCTACATAGAGAGGCGGGTTCTGAGCCTGCTGTTTACTAGGAGTCCCACGGGCTGACGCAGCTCCTTCAGGGGCTCGTGGGCAAGGAGCAAAGGAGACTCAAGCGATGCTCACAAGAGGCACATACATAAAATCCAAGCACAAGCACGACAGACAGCAGCAGGGAGCTAGATCCACCACGAGGGGACAGAGTCATCTGAACTAGCTCTTGAATAGAATGGTCTGGAGTGACTGGAAGACAGGGAAGGGGAGAAGTGAAAGGAGGAAATGGACTCAGTTTCAGTACTTATCCAGTGGTCAACATGAAACAGGTTAATGTGCTCAGGGCTGGGAAAGCAGTGTGGTCCAGGAAAAGAGAAATGGTCCCTGCCCTGGTGAAGCAGGCAGTCTCAAGGGACAGAAAGATGATAACACAGGCAAACACCAATTACCAGTTGCGTCAGGGCTACAAGGGAAGCCCCTTTCAGGTTTCTGCCACGTGCAAACTGGAACAGGGTGGTGGAATGCCAAACCGTCCAGCAGCCTAGCAGACCCCTTCGGAAAAGGACATCGATGGCTGGCTGGTCTAACCTCAGCACAAGTAAGTACAGTTTAGGGGTTGAGAGCATGACTCTGAGGATTCAAATCCTAGTGTCTCCCCTAAATAGCTCTGTAACCTGGGGCAAGTTATCAAATGCTATGTTGCTTTAACTGTAAGGTGGGGTCACCATCATGTTCCTTTCAAAGGGATTTTTCTGAATACTAAAAATGTTAAATGAATACATTCATACAGAGGCTAAAAACGGTGCCCAGCACATAGTCCACAGCTGATGCTAAAAAATAAAAAGTTAGCCACATCTACTAGTTTCCTAGGACTGCTGTAACAAATGACCATGAACTTGATAGCTAAAAACAGCAGAAGTTTATTCATTCACAGTCCCAGAGCCAGAAGTCCAAAATCGAGGCGTCCGGGCCCGCTCGCTCCAAAGGCTCCAGGTGCTCACACCTCCTGGCCTCCTCCAGCTACTGGTGGCTCCTGACATTCCTTAACTTGTGGCTGCCTAATTCCAATCCCTGCCTCCCTCTTCACACGGCCCCTTCCTCTGTGCTCCATCTGCCTCTTCTCATCACAACTCCAGTCACTGGGTGAAGGGCTCACTCTAAATCCAGGATGATTCCAAAGACCACATTTCCAAATACAACCAAATTTCCAAATACGGTCACATTCTGAGGTTCCGAATTTTGGCAAACACCCTTCAACCCACTCAACTATTATCTTAAATTAACCTGCACAGCCCAGTGATGCAGATTTTATCCCTATTTCACAGATGAAGAAACCAAAGAAAGCTGTCAGGAAACACCAACAAAATCTCAAAGGCAAATGCTGGATCTGAATTCAGACCCAGGTTGTGGTCAAGTTAAGAGTTATCAGTAAATCGTTTCAAAAACAAGAGCCACTGAGTATGTCTACTGTGCCTTGAGCGATCGTGGGCTATTTCAAATTTATTTTATATCTGCAGGATTCCCAGTTCAATTTGAGGGGATCATTATCTTAGTGACAGCCAGCCTCATTAGGCAAAAAATTCTTCAGGTAGTTTGGGACAAACTGGTCAAAATTCCTTTCATGATACTGCCTCAGTTTCCCTAAAGTGGCAATGAGTTTCCAGAGACTCATTATCTCACAGCTTTACTGGCCACAGCTGCTCAGGAGGTTCACCATTCACTGCCTCCCAAGCCCAACAGGTCAGAAACACTTACAACTGAGCACCTACTGCACTCCAGAATCTATACTGGGCACTAGGAGACCTGTGTGTAGTTTCTATGAGCTCAGGTATCCCCTGGCTCCCTGCTTAGCCTCCTTCCAACTCATCGTTCGAGACTCATTTCAGAGCTGACCACTTCCAGCAGGTGCTACCTTCAGAGGCTGTGCCAAGTGCTTCTCTTTGCTCTCTCAAATACCCATAAATATTTCCAATACCTCCACCACTGAACTTGCTGTGTCGTTCTATAAGTATCAGTTCAGGAATCTATCTCCTCCGCCAGGCTATGGCTTCCATACACACATGGGAGGTGTCATTTCTTTTTAATGCATTTATTCATTTTTCATTGAACAGACGTCGTGTGAGCACCAACTATGTGCAAGTGACATAAAAATAAATCAGAGGCTCTAAATGAAATGGGAAGACAGGTGCAAGGAGTGCACATTACTTTGATGTTATTGCATGGATTTTCCAAGTTTTCTACCCTCTCTAGCTCAGGTGTTTAGCACCTACAGTTCCTAGAATAATGGGGTGGATTACATGAGATCACACCTTAAAATACTTAGCAAGCACATCCCTAGCACACAGTAGGTCCACTGTTCATTTTTATTCACCAACACATGATGGATACATTCTTTGTGACAAGCACAGTAAATGGCGACTATTATCAAAGGGGGATGTTACTTTCTGATACCAAATTAGCTTTAAGGCTTAAGGTTTGTTTGTTTTTGTTTTTTTGTTTTTTTGGAGGGTGTGTCTAGTTGCAGTCAAGTCATTGGATATTTCGTGGGAAATTGGAACCAATGTATAGGAAATCAAATTTGAAATATCACATATTTTTAAACACAGAAACCTGGTCAATCAATACTTCTCTGTTCCAAACTTTGACAACAGTCTTAAAAAAATGACTTCTTAAAGGGCCCTCCTCCTCCATGGAGCCTTCTCTGACCACTCCCCCAGGAGACTCTCCCCGCCTTAAGCTCCCTTTATTGTGTCTTTTGTTGGGGCCCTGAGCACTTTCTAAACCTTGTCCAGTGATTAATATCCTTGCCCCAGCCCTTTCACCACCATCACCCAACTCCAAGACTTCTTCAAAACAGGATCCATGTCTCAGACTTAACTGACATCCCACTGTATCAATCAGCTGTTACACAACATGTCCATAACAAACTGTCCCCAAAACCAGTGGGTTTCAGCCTCAACCATTTCTTTTCACTCTTGCATCTGGAGGTCAGCCAGGACCCAGGTGACGTAGTCTGGGCTTGGCTTCTCATGCAAGGCTCCAGGGTTGGTCGGTGGCTCTCGTCCTACTCCTTCCCTGACCAGCAGGCTAGCAGGGCTGGCTCTTCTCGTGGCGGAGGCAAAGGCACACAATAAAAAGCAGAAACAGCCAGTCTTTTAAAGTCCAGGCTTCAGAACTAGCACACCATCACCTCCACCTCACTCTACGTGTAAAACCAAGACACACGGTGGAGCCCAAAGCCAAAAATCAGGAAAATACACTAGGCAGGGCTTCCAGGAGGGACTACAAAGTCACATGGTGAAGGGTGGGCCACAGTAAGGTGTGAAGAATTGGAACCACTAATGTAAATGGCCTATCACACCCCCAACCTAGGTGCCTCCTGCATATAAAGGGATCATTAGGCACTAAATGAATGAGTGAATGAATGAAGTAAATTTCAGAGCCTTGTCAAGAAAACACAAGCTAACGTTACCAGCAGTCACTGTGAATCTTAAAGCAGGCACGACAGTAGCATCCTTGGTAAATATTAGTTTGCTACAGGTCCCTAGACTCCACTGAACTTCAGCTGGAGAGGCAGGATTTCAAAAACTTGCATGCACACAGTGTTATTTTTTCATAGCTCTCTGATTATGAAATAAATCAACATTACCCCTCACACACAGGAGCCTGAGTGCACACAAGCCACATCACAACCTCTCACTAAAAAAGAAAAATGTGACACTGTTTTGCATACATGGGGTGAGGGAGGGGATAAAAAGGGAGAAGGTGAATAGGTGACTTTGAATCCAACCTGCAGTGGTTAATTTTCATTTAACTACCCAGCTGAGACTAGAGGTTCAGCAGAGGCACATTAAATCCCGTGAACTTATGAAATGATGCATTATTGAAGTCACAGCAGGGGAAAGGGCTCGGTTTAAAAGACATAAAAGACTAAAGCCTGCAGAAGTGTCATTTTCCATTACAAGGTAACTGCTAAAAAAAGGAAAGAAAAGAAAAGAAAAAATACACTTTAATTAAGAAAGAAGATACCAGCTCCAAGAGGGTAGGTAAAATAAAATTAACACATAGCTCCCCATTCCGCCTATCCCCATAAACCCTACAGTTCCTCCCAGAGATCAACCAAAGGAACAAGTCTTAAGATTATTCTATCTCCCCCACCACCACCAGCTACATGCCTCCGTTTGTTCACTCATGCAACAAATATTCACTGACAGCCTTCTACAAGTAAGCCATAAGGAGACAAAAATCCCTGCCGTCATCAGCTTACATTCAAGTATATTACACAGCATATTAATAAATGGTGATGCTATAGAAAAAAAACAGAGCAGGTAAAGAAGACAAGGGATTTGGAGAGAGAAATAACATAGAGTTACAAAGTTTAATAGGCTAAAAATCGCCAAGTTTTTCACTTCCCTAGGTGATCTTAGGCTCTCTGTGCTTACACTTTCAAATGATGTTTATATCAATCACTAAATTAAGTTGTACAAAGCATGTAAATTATGTTATTCACTCCAGCAGACCTAAAGGAGTCCCTGCCCATAAGGAGTTTGTAATGTTGTACCTCTCATCAGGAGAAGTGGGAAAAATTGAAAACCCCAGATTTAACCATCACCTCAAAGCAATGACAAAAGGCAGCCCACATAGACAGAAGCCCAGCTAATCAAGGTCTGCTGGATGTGTGTCCCAAACCCCACAGGGAACACCTGCCCCCTTCACTGTGTGTTAAGTAGGAAGCAAGGTAATGGCCCTGAAGGTGCAGGGGTCTATCAATTCCATAGGAAAAGCATGACTCTATTTCACAGGAAAAGCCCCCAAATCGGGCACCTGGAAGCCACATTTGCGGGACTGGATTCTGCTCAGCTCAGGCTGGAGGCACACAAAATCTGCATCTGAATGGGGCGGGAGAGTGGTGGTGCTGGCAGGGGCCATGTCCCCATCCTTGAGCTCTGTCTTCTCGCCCTCCAGCCCAGCATCCCCCTAGACGGCAGCCCTCCCTCCGAGGGGCTCTGAATCTTGGCTGCAGATTCTCATCACCTGGGGAACTTTGAAAATCCCAGTGCCCAGGCTGCACCCCACACCAGCTGAATCAATATTTCCGGGGATGAGGCCTGGGCATCAGGATACTTGAAAGCTTCCCAGATGGTGTTAACATGCAGGCAAGGTTGAGAACCCTTTGATCACTCCGTCTCCCCACCAGGGCAGCTAACCCCAGCCAGACCCTCTCTAGTCCTGACCACCAGCACTTTCAGCTGGGCCTTCCACCCCATGTCCTCCCTGTGGCCCAAAAGGAGTGAGTTACCAGAAACTTCCGTGTAGCCCCTGTGTGCAGAAGCTCTTTCCAGGCAAACTGGGCCCAAAAGCATTGGCATTGGGTGGGCCCAGGCAGTTTAGAACACAGCTTTGGAGTCTAAACTCGGTTTGGCCACAGATGAGCGCCAAGCAACTTTGCACAAGCACACAGACCTTGCTGGGTCTCAGTGGGCTCTTCTGTGATCTTGCACCTTGACACCCTTGGACAGGACAAAAGGAGAATCACGAACAAAGTGTATGACATACAGCAGGTGCTCAAACGATGGCAGCGGATCTTATTAATTTATGGTATAGAAGTCAGTCCAGCAAGAGCTTAGATGCCAAAGGAGAATTTCTGGGACAGTTTAACGGTTTCAGGGACAACAAACTGGTCAGAATGTTTGAAATAAGAACCACCCCAGAAAACGTGATCACCACATTTTGTGTTGTGGACACTGTTATGGAGAAAAGAGACATGGGGTCAGGCTACTGCCAGCAGAGGTGGGAAAGGGGATGGAGACGGGGCTCACCTGCACCGGGGTGGCAGAGCTGGTGCCCTGAGTCTTTGGAAAGGTCAGTTACTGCACCAGAAACTACTATTCTTCCCATCACAGAGGAACTAGGATTCAGTGGCTATTTCCACAAATGTGTTTGAGCATAAATAGGAAAACAGAAAAACAGGCCATCGGTACAGTCCCAGGGAACAGGAAGAGAGGAAGGAGGCCTGAAGTGACCAGAGCAGAAAATGAGGGTGCAGTAAATTCCAGCAGGTGTCCCCTGAAGCCGCGTGTTGGTTACCTATCGCCGTACAACACATTCCCACAAACTCAGCAGCTTAAAACAGCACACGTTTATCATTTCACACCGTCTGTGGGTCAGGGATCTGGGCAAGGCCCCACAGGGCCCGCTGCTTGGTCTCAAAGGCTGCCGTCAAGATGTCACCTACCAGGGCGCCCAACCCGAGGCTCTGGGAAAGGTCCACTTTCAAGCTCATTCAGGATGTGGACAATTCACTTCCTTGGGCCTGCAGGACTGAGGGTCCCAGCTTCTTGCTGGCCACCAGCTGGCGGCGTCCTCAGGTACTTGTCACGTGGGTTTTCCCAACATGGCTGCTGGCTTCACCAAACCAGCAAGAAGAGTCTGTGCAGCAAGTATGCTGGGGATGGAGCCTTACACAGCAGAACGTAACCGCAGAAGTGACATCCCACTGCTGTTTCTGTTGGTGAGAAGCAAGCACAAGTCCCACACACACCCAAGGGGAAGAGACTACACCAGGGCGGGAACATCAGGAGGTGGGGTTCGGGGGCCCCCTTAGCACTATGTCAGCACCTTGGAGGCCAGAGTGGTTTGGCCCTGTAAGACTTTGACAGGAGCATGGGGAGGCAAAGGGTGCTCACGAGCAATGGATCACTTTTAGCACCGTCTCTCCCTCAAGGATGACACCACTTTGCTGAAACGGACAAACTTACCAGTGCTTGGAGCACCCCTCAAACCAGGGCCCAGGGACACCGATCCTCCTCCCCAGCACCTACCCCTGATTTGTTCCTGACCTGGGTTGCTATTTTGCCTTTTTAAAGGAGACTTTTTATGTTGTGCTATTTGAGTTTGTGCAATTAGATCCTTATTTATTCTTTTGGTATTTAGAAAAGCTCACAGTGAAAGCAATGCTGTCCCCCAGCACTGGCCCGGGGCCACAGCACATGTGAGACACAGCTCAGAACCCTCCCTCCCTCCCACCTGGCCAGACCTGACCGTAGAGTATCAGAAGACAGACAGCCTCAGAAGGGAGGACACTCGGGATCAGATAAGAGCTGGAGCCTCTTCTCTGGCCATCTCTCCCTGCAAAAGGAGGCCAACCTTTTAAGGGGCTTCCAGGGAGCTCCCACCTCCCTTCCCCACAAGCCTGACAATAAGCTGAAATGAAGACCTCAAGTTGACTAACTCTCAACTGTTGAATCAGCCCCACACTTTTTTGCAAAGCAGCTGGCTACCATGATCAGAATACGCCACAGCCTGTAAATCAAGCCCATTCTTCTTGAAAAACCTCCGCTTTTATTTTTGCTTACCCAAAAAGCTGCAAGCAATAAACACTCGGTGGGAGTGGTTCAGGAAAACAAAGCCCCAGGGGAATCTAATATCACATGCAGAATGAGGGGTTACCTTCTGCTGCCCCAAACTAGCAGAAAATGAAAGGGGGAAAAGGCAGAAGCCGGGCAGACTCCAACGGAGCCCGGCTGTCTGGCAGAAGTCAGCATGGATGGGGTGTGTGATGGGAATGGGCAGGAGAAGCAGAGGGGCCCTTATCTGGGTCCATCCCCTCTCAGCCCCTGAAGGTGAAGATGGAGAGGGAACACCAGGGAAGCTGGCCAGATGTACAGACAGGCAAAACGTGGTGCTTTATTAAGGAGTCAAAGTGACTGCAAACAGGCCACTATCAAATTTCTTCAGTGGCAAATCTCTGTGTTGAGGGGATAAATAAAAATGAATACATTAAGCACAATAAATCACAGGGACCTGTGTCGTTTAGGGCCATTATCCCTGGGGGATTACAGGACCGTTTTCCTCCCAGCCTTTCAGCTACTGGATCCTGGTTTTCCCATCATTGTTTTAATATTGCAGCCACTACTCTCTGTGCCACAAAGAGCCTGCTGTTTCTCTGTAGTTCTGGGTAGCAAAGGCATAATTTGTTTTATGATTTGCTTGGAAGGGTAGCTGTTTTACATTCATCTTTAAAAGACACATTTGATAACCGCAGCCATGAGAACCTGCTGCAAAATCAAGACCCAGCCCTGTTATTCCTTCCAGCATCAAAGTGTCCACACTACAGCATCCCAAAAGGTACCCTACCTGAGCAGTACCAGGAGGGCCATGTAGTTTCTTTGGGGGTCCCACATATCCTATAACAGCTTTAGCCATGCTTGCAAACACTCACTGAACGATATGGAAGGCAGCCTGGGCTGGTGGGAGCCAGAAAGAAGTTGGAAGTCAGGGACCATGGGTTTTCTCCCCCTTAGGTTGGTATGACCTTGGACAAGGCCCTTGACCTTCTGGGTCTAAATGTCCCCATCTGCAAAATAAACCAGGAGTTGGTCCACATGCACCTCCCTAGCCCTAAAGATTCTCAACTTATATGAGAAACAGGAATACAGGAGGGTGAAGAACTTCAGGCCAAATAATACTCACATTTCCTCCTCTCTCTCAACAAGATCATTGTAAGGTTCATCTTAAGATAAAACCAACCCATTAAGCAATTGTCCAAGACATCTTTCGTCAATCAGCTCCTTCCTCTCCTATTATGTAGAAACCTTTGCTCCTGCCTCCTAGTTCTCTAAGATGTTGTTTTCCAGGACAGCTGTTTTTAAATACTATACACAAGTCCTCACCTAATTTTATCCACCAGGAAGTAAATGAACAATGGGAACTTTGGTGCTGGGGCAGATCGCCACAGCAGGATACCTCTTACGCTCTTCCCCATCAGAACTGCACAAGGCAACACATCCCTTTCACTTTTCTGCAATATGGCTGCTGACTTCTGCCTAAGGTGTAGAAACATCAACAGTCCTTTCAGGCATTCTCATTTCAATTACCACCTCCAACTCTCACCATGAGAAGAATACGTCTTGCGATGTAAGGCTTCCGAGTGTGGCACCACACGAGGCTGCCCTACAACAAAACTGATGCCAAAACGTCATCACCCATCTGAGAGGCACTGACATAAAACCTGAATGATTGTGCCCACTCTCAAAATGCTCTAAAAAGGACTCAAATTCAGAAAAGGCAAAAAAGACACAGGCTTTCCCATGTTAGAAATGGAGCTGGGTTCTACTGATCATCAAGCCTATTGAACAGCCTCGAGGGAGTATAATGAAGAGGATTCCTTCTCACCAAGTGATGCCTCTGGTTTGGCAAAATCTGCTATAATAAACCCAACAAATACCAACTGGAACTAGATATATGGGAGCTTTTAGCCTAGAACTGCAAGTGGCAAAGGCTATAGCTTTGCCTGGAAACCTGAAAAGAGAGCAAAGAGACAGCCTAACCCATCCCAATGAACCAGGCTGCCCAACTGAGAGCCCCATGGATGCAGGGCCCTTGCCCTGTTCTCCTCCTGACCCAGTGCCCAGCACAGTGCCTGGAACACAGGAGACAATAACTGGGTGTTCAAAGAATGAGTGAATGAAGGAATGAAACTGGGCAAAGTGACAGCAATGGCCTGGAGCCCCTGGAAACCCTGAAAGTTGATGGGGGTAATGCTAAGACTTGCTTCACAAAGAACTGAGATTTCTGCACTGCTTTGGGCACCTCAAAGGAAAAGTCTAAGATGTACATATATTCAGACAACAGTAGGTATTAGGCCGTATATTAAAAGAAGGTAAAAAAAAAAAAAAAAAAAAAAAAACCCCTTTAAATGTAGGGTTTTGAGGGTTGTTTTTGGTTTATTTGTTTTGTAGCTTTTTTCTTACCACTGCAAGTTATTAGAGGAGGCAAAAAAGCAATGCATTCTGAAAACCTTCTTAGCTTCTGCCCCAAGTGAACCTCTTTAGAATATCAAAATACAGCTCATGAAAACAAACCAATAAAACTACCACAGATTCTCACGCTGTCCATGAAATATTCAAGAGTTGGGACAGTTATCTCAGGATTTACATTCAAACTGTTCTGCAGGGAAAGAGTGGGTGGCCAGCAAGTCAGGAGAAGGCAGGCAACCCAGGAGTCCGGGATTCCAGGAGCACACAGCTCTTGCCCCTCCTAGCAAGTCTGGTGCAAGACACAAGAGTTTCAACCCAGCACACAGTTCAGGTCAAACATCCACACTTCCAAAAGTACTTTTTTAATTGGAAAACTCATACGGAACATGCCATGTGTCAGCCTCAAATGCTCATTAGATACCATCTACTAGGAATGAGTGACATCTAATGTCCCCGTGGGGCATTCTGCCATCACCCAGGAGATATAACCCAGAGCACCTTCTCATGTGACTGTGCTTGATCCTTGTGCTGAAGGTAGGAAGGGTTGAGAAACCCTGTTTTACAGAGGAGGAAGGGTAAAGCTTGGAGAGGGTGTGCTCCTTACCCAAGTTAAGCCAGCAAATAACATATTTGCATGCAAATAATAAAAAAGCAGGCTCTTGGTCAAAGCTTTTCCATCCTGGGTCCCATTCTCCCTGCTTTCCGGAAAGACAAGCTCCAAACCAGTCAACCCAATCCACACTGACATATGAAGGGTAATAACGTATAATAATGTGCAAATGGGCTTCACAGACCTTCATCCTCCTCCCTAGCACTGTAGCAAACAGCTTTCCATAGCATTAAGTATTGAAGTTTCTGGATGGCAGGCGAGCAAAACTTGGATGGGGGATTTTTGTTTTTTGACATGAAAAGACTACAGATTGACAAGCTACTACCTACTCCCCACATCTTTTCAGCTGTGATTTTCCACTACCAACATAGACAGACGAGACAATGAACACACAAGTCACGTTAAAACAATAATTAACGTAGGAGCGAAAACAATGACAACTTCTCTCGGCAGAGTAGCATAATGGACAGGTTCATCATCTGCAGAGTCTTAAAGAAGATTAACTCTGAGTGTGAACAGAAAGTGATTTCTGACACAACAGTGGCCCTTTGGTGACTTGGGCCCACACTTGTAAACTTTCATCTCTATAATGCAAAAAGCAGGATGACACGATCCTCTCACACACATCAGTCTGGGCAGGAGAGCCCAGAGGAGCTCTGGACCAGGCAACCCACTGCTCCAATAGAAAGAGTAAAAGAGGAGCAGCCTGACATGTGCTTTTGGTCTCCTGGTGAGTCCTGGCTGAGGGCAGCCTCATACCACCCACCCCTTCCCACCCCCAAAGTTGTAAAACTCATTTCACAACCCAAGGCCACCCTCAGAGCATCTCAGGGAAGTAGTTACCTGCAACAACGCCATGACTCCAACAGGGCAGCAGTGAGCTTGAGGAGCAGAAAGGTCCAATTCTCACTCTCGGATCCCCAGCATCTTTGGCCAACCTATAACCAGTTCTCACGGCTACTGTGTCTTCCGGCTCCCCCTCATGAAAGGAAACGTATACCCAAGTAAACTCTGCCTCAAATTTACTATCCTAGAAACATGTGAATAACTGAATCTATTACTAGGCTTGTTATACATTATTATTTTTCAATAAAATAAAATCTATTCACAATGCTAAAACAACAGATGGTGTGCCACCATTTTGAATCTTTTTTTTTAAATGAATAAAATCATATAACTAACAGTCTTAAAAAATAACACTAAATCAGGGTTGTTTTTTTTTTGTCATTTCCTTAAAAGTCTTAATATTGAGGGATCACTACTGTTATTCTGTCAATGGGCAGGTGGGTATCATAATAGTAAAGTGTTGGCTGTATGGGTAGGGGAAGTACACACAGAGAGTAAAAGGGTTTTGGAGACCTGTGGTCTGTTTGACATGACTCCAAGATCTTTGGGTTAATCTTCCTACTCAAAATGTTGGGTTCTTTGTCCGCCCAGCTTCTTTTCAGGAAATCATCCCTTCCCCAATCTCCAAGTGATCTAAGTAGCTCCCAGATGAGCTCCAGGCCCATCGAACCAGAATCAAGAGCAGGACTTTTACCCGAAGATGCTCTCCTTCAACTGCAATGGTGAGGAGGTAGAATGTAAACGTGGCGAGCTCCTGGGGACCATCTTTGCCATCACATGGGGCAGCTGCCTGAGAACGAAGCCAGCACAGAAGAAAACAGGCAAGAGACGGAGCAACACAGATTTGTGATGACTTTGTCTGAGGACCTGGATCTAGTCCTGCCTGAGGCTTCCCTTTATTTTTCAGTTACTTAAGCAGATAAAGTCCATTTTTTCTTTGTTAAAGTCAGTATGATTTGGAGCTCCATTATTTATGATCACATGTCTAGTTACATATGTGAAAGTGTTATCAAAATTCAAATTATGCTTCCTGAAGTACCATATAATTTCTAGGGAATTTAATCAAGGGTATGTGTATGAACTTTAAGGAATCATTGATGTCCCAGAAATTCTATGGAAAAATAAATTAAGTGTATAAGGGTCTGTAATAGGACAACTTAAGAATCACCTACCCAAACTTCAGTATCCTAGGGAGAAATACAGTACTGTAATCATCATGCTTTTCTTGAATTCTGAAATGAATTCTTGCATATTTCTAAGCTGCCATCTAGTTATCATAAACTAAATAGCTCCTAAGGATGTAATTTTTCAGCACATTGTAAACATTAGCTTTTTAAAGTAAAACTTGCACATCATATTTTTAAATGGAATCTAGCAACTTGATGTCGATCATTCATTTAAAAGAAAAAAAGAGAGCAATTATTTCTTAAGAGCTAAAAATTGTATATCATTCCTCAACATCAGAAAGGAGCTCAGATACCAAGATTAAACAGGTAAAAGACAGCAGGGAAAGGGGCAGCCTTTTAACAGTAACTCACTTAGAAGGGTCCCACATGCCAATTTCAAATAGTTCCTATGTCTGATGCCCCTTGAGGTTTTTATACCCAGAGCAATGAGCCAGAGAAAGATGAGTGCTGGGTAAGATAAACGCCTTCAGAAAATGGAGAAAGTGGAGGCAGAAGAAGAACCATCGACCCAGCAAGGCCCATCCATTTCAGAGAAGGGTACATACGTGAATTCAAAGATAAGGAAATTAATTCGCTTAAAATATCTGCACCTGCATACTTTTTGGAACGTCTTCATGTACCCATAGGAGTATGTCCAGTCCGGTGTCAAGACATGGGATAGTGGATTCTGGGACAAAGATTAAGAGCAAATATTCTGGAGGCAGAACTGGGTTCCAAGCTCTGGCTTGATCACTTGAGCAAACAACAACCTCTCTGAATCTCAATTTCCTCACCTGTAAAATGGAAATCCTCAGCTCAGAAGGTTGTAGTGAAGATGAAATAGCATCATGTATGTAGGGCACATCCCATGAGCCCATAATAAGCATTCAGTAAATGGTAGCTGTAATTATAACCACGATTGTCACTGTTATTTTAAATACCATTAATGACAACTTACTAAAAAGGTCCTTCCCCATTCCATTTTCAGGCTCACATTTCCCTTACCTTTCAGAGCCCAAATTTCCAATGTGAGAAGGGAGCAGGGTGGACAGAAAGCTCCCACAAAATGGCCTCAGGTGGTTGATGAACAAGCATTTATCTTTATCTTCAAGGTCTGTCCAAAATTTCTGAGACCTCTGAGCAGTGCTGAAAAGAGAACCACTGGGGCCTCCTCCTGATCCTCAAGGAGCCGTTTTGTTTTCTCATTTTACTGAACACCACAACCAAACACGGGGCAAGAGGCAGGAGGAGAAGGAGGGAAGAGAATGTGGAGAAGCTCTGAATAATAATAATTACTACAGCTAAAACTTTTCAGGTGCTTTCTGTGTACTAGGCATTGTTCTAAGCATTACATGCATATTAACATATTTAACAAGCTCAAAAATGCTGTTTCAACAGGAGCTACAGACACACCCCAGCAGAAGAAAAAGGAAAACGTCAAAAACTAAGACCCAGAGAAAGCATCCCTTCTGGTGTATATGAAGTCAGACCACCGCTGGAGAAGCAGCAGGGCTTCATGAACCACGTAACCCAGGCCCCCACGTCGAGGGCAGCTTCATGAAATTTTGCTAGTGGCTAGATCACACAAACCCTCTGATCCATCCAGGCATCGCCTGTCACTCCTCTGTGATTTGCTAAGCAAACCTATTCATGCAGCACCAATGCCTGGTTGAAAAGGGCAGTATAATAAAAGTCCAAATGGACGTCACGAATATAAGACACAATTTTAAATATTCTAACATAAACATGTAGTTGTCTGGGGTTTTGGCACTACAGTCAAGAGTCTGCACAAATTTACGCAATCCTCCCTGGCCAACCCATAATTCCTCAATCAATTATAATTGCCATTCTCCAACTGGTTCTATAAAGAATATTGAATGGTGCTAAACCTAATAAACAGAAACAATGGTCAAACCATACATCAGTATCTATAAAACAACAGTGCAGTCAGAAAGAATCAAAGACTCAAGGGCAAAGTCTGCTGTGATGGATCATATTCTGACTTTGGAAAGCCTTGCAACAACACCCAAGGACTGGTCTTTTCCATCAGGTGAAAAAGCCTAAGGAGAAGAAAGAGGCAGCTGAAGACCCCAGAAAACAGAAAAGCAGAGAAAAGTAGGGGGGTGAAGGCGGTAAATCGAAGAGATCGGGTGGAGGTGGCGGTGGCAGCAGAATAGCCAAATGACACAGATAGGACAAAAGATGAGAAAGAAGTGATAGAAGACACACTGTACTCCAACATAAGCCCCTGGAGGTGTGCAGCAAGATCACTTCTGGGTCTGGAGAGACAGCAAGGGCCCCTTCTTCACCACTACCACCGGACAGCCTGAGGGCATCACCATCCCCACGGAAGGCCCACCAGCCCATTCTGGCAACTGTGAAGGGGGCATGGAATAGACTCAGGAATACCTTGAGAAGCTAATTCTTATCACTGGTATCTGCCCTTGCCACGCAGCTTAATGCTCAAAGTTCAGCAAGAAAGGGTTACATTATGTCTGGACAACAAATTGAATGACATGCGAAATAACAACATAGCTAACTATTGGATACGTACTATATTCCAGGCAGACAGTGAAACACTGAAGATGCCCAGAGTAACAAGATGCAGTCTCTACTGAAAGGCCGTCACTCTATGCCAAGACAGTCAGATAGAAGAATTGAGAATATGATGTGGAAAATTCAACAGAAGAAATGAGCACACGGTACAGATGCAGTTCAGCATCCAGAATCAGGAAAAGTTTCTTGGAGAAAGGACTGCTGGAGTTGGATTCGAAGGAAATATAGAAGTGCCCAAAGCAGAAAAGAGGGAAACAGCTTACCAAGCACAAGGAGAGGTAGGTGTGTAGTATGGCAGGTTTCGGGGGAAAAAAAACCAGTGAGGAAGAAAAATAATGAGTTAGGAATTGGTGACACGTGAAATGGGATGAGATGGGTGGGTGAGAGAAGGTGAGGGTGCAGAGAAAAGCCAGTTCATAACAAGCTTTGTGTGTCCTGATAAGAAAGTTGGATGTTTTCCATTGGCTGATAGTGAGCCAGAAAAGGTAATTACACAAAACATTCTAGAAAAAGCCCTCATTCCTTAAAGATTATTAAAAATAAAGACTCTCTAAGGAATTGAATTAATCTATTTGAAAACTTCTGTTTCCCAGGATGGCTTACTCCCCAGTTCTAAAAAGTGTACACTGTAATCGCACAGCAATGGCCTCCTTAAGGCCAAGAAACACCACTGGTCACTGGAAGCAAAGCACAGGTTTCATTTAAGGTGAATGAGGAGCTCCAGTCAGTGTGCTCTCAGCTCTCCATGGAAGCTTTAAGAGCCACTCTCAAGAAAAAGAAGAATTTTCTCTATTACATCCCTCACTGGGTGTCACCCAAGGGTAGGAAGAAGGTTGTTCTGTAACTCTAGGCCCATTTTCAAAAACACCCATAAAACAGGCTCCAGGGAGTATATTTCCACCCAAGTCCCTTCTGCAGCCAAGCAGTACACCAAGGGAGAAGGTGCTATTTTAAGAACTGCTGCTTGTGACAGACTTCATTCTAATGAGGCCGGTTTACAGTGGGCAATGAAAACCATCTCACACATCAACATCAAGCAAGTGCTGGTGAGCTAATAATTGGGATCAGAGAAAAAAAATCAGGTGCTCCCCTTGGCTTCCATCCTGCTGTAACAGTCCTTGCCCAGTGACCTTTCTATATGAACTAGAACCAGGCCTCTTCAATGACCTCCCAGTTTCCACCTCCCCCACTCCACTGTTGCACACACCATCACCAGGTGTATCTTCCTCAAACAGTGTTTTTAATACACCATCCTCCTGGTCAAAACCCTAAACCCCAACCTAGCACGCCAACTTCATTTCCAGCTTCCTTGCTAACAGAAACCCAAGCCGCCTTACTCTCTAACCCAGAAATATCCATTTATACTTTTGTCAATCTAATCTCTCTTCAACATTGTCATTCAGGTTTTATTTATCCTGTGTCCAAAGACACAACTCAAATTCTACCTCCTCCATTGAGTTAGTGGCTACAGTTGGCTCCCTCCTCTTATCTCCCCTCAACTTTCACCAGGGAAGTTCCCTGTGCCATCAATTGCATTGCCTTTCTGTGGTTGCCTTGAACTGTTAATTTAATCTTCTCTCAATGCTTAACTTTTCACACACTTTTTTCCCAATCTCTCCAACCATGTTCCCTAAGGGCAAGGACAGGAAGCTTTCAATTTAATTCAATAACTATTTATTGAAGGGTTCCTAAGTGCTAGTTTAGCAGGATGCTCCTTAGATACAAGGATGGGTGTAACCTAGTTGCAACCCCTAAGGAGCTGATAACATAAGCAAGGGAATAAAAAAATTAAATAGAAATCAACAATGCCAAGCAGAAGATAATAAGCACAGTCGATTTTTATTTTTATTTATTTTTCATAATGCCTCCACCTGTCTCCTATTCACATTCATTGACTCCCTCAGGCATTCCTGCTACCCACCAGCTTCCCGACTGCCCTTCACTCATGCCTTTACTAGCAGTCACCTTCCTGGATGGATGGCCTGTGAATCCCTCACCTCTGTTCCTGCTGTGAAGCCAGGACCTGTGCACAGTAGGTGCCTGGTGAGTGTCGGCTGAATGAGTCAAGCAAATGCACAGTGCTACAGGCAGTAAGAAAAGAGCTTGACCAGACAGAGATAGGAAAGAGAATGGGGAGCCTGACGGGGCAGTCACCAAGTGGGGAAACACAGGGCGTTTCCAGGCAGCAGCCGAGAGGCTGACAGAGAAGAACCGCAGAGAAGTCACAGGCGAGGCTTGAGAGGGAGGGAGGCCGGGGGGGGGGGGGGCGGAGGGCAACACAGACAGAAGCAGCCCAAGGCATGTGAAGGACAGAGTGGTTAAAGCTGGGTCCTGGCTCTCCACCTCATGGCTGTGTGACTTGTGCAAGCCTCAGCTTCAGGATCTGGAAAGTGGGAGGATGATGCAACCCACTTCATCGGGTTGTTGTGAGGCTGAAATGACTAACAGTGATCAAATGAAGAATGTCTGGCCCAAAGGAAGCCCTTGAAGCAGGCAGACTGGGGTGTATACCCACTAGCCACTCCCCTTCTTCCTGAGAGAACTCAAATTCTGTTCAATTTGGGGTGCCTCCGCACCCAAAACGGGTGACCCACTGCTTGCCGGTCATGAGCTTAGAGATGGGCAAGTAACCAAGTTCTGGACAATGAGACCCGAGGGGTGGTCTCCTTGAAGGCTTTCCCCTGGAGAAGATCCAGTGGAATGAACCTCCCACTAACTTCCTGACTAGTGACACTAGGACCATCCCAGCCATGTTAAAACCCTGAGGTGAAACATAACCCACCGTGATGGTCAGGTTCACGTGTCAACTTGGCCAGGTGATGGTACACAGGTGTCTGGTCAAGCAAGAACTGGCCTAACCGTTACTGCAAGGACATTTGTGGCTGGTTGATAAACCAGAAGGCTGGTTTATTAAATCATCAGTCAATTGGCTGCAGCTATGACTGATTATATCCACGAAGGGAGTGTCTTCTGTAATGAGAGAATTCAATCAGCTGGATTTAATCCAATCAGTTGAAGACTTTTAAGCAGGAAAGTTAGAGGACCTTCACTTCTTTTTCGCCTACCCAGCGAAGCTTTCCTGAGGAGTTCATCGAACACCTTCATAGGAGTTGCCAGTTTGCTGCCTGCCCTATAGAATTTGGACTCATGCATACCCACAGTTGTATTAAACAATTTTATAAAGTCTTATATTTATAGATATCTCATTGATTCTGTTTCCCTAGAGAACCCTAACTAATACACCCACCGATGAGGTCAGAGTAGAAGGGTGGAAGGAATCTGGGTCCTTAATCATATCCTTCCTCCAGAAATCTTGAAAGTGAGAGAGATTGATGCTTTTATAGCTCAACCCATTTTAATCAGGAATTCTGTCACATCCCTGCAGCTGAAGGTAAGTACTCCCCCTTGCACTCTAACTTTTGATCAGGGTAGGAACAATAGTGATCAATGCTGTACTTTAGGAACCCAACAGTGGTGCTGAGACGGTGTGGGGCAGGGAATAAACCACAGAGAGCAGCTAGAAAGCTGCTGTACTAGTTCTGGATCACTCGTTCAAGGAGTAGTTGCCACATGTCTGCACCTGTGACAGCTCCAGAGCCAAAGACACAGAGGAGGATGAGAGAGACAAGGGCACCGCCTTCAGGCAGCTCAGGACCTCCTGGGTGAAGAGAGGGAGTAACCACAGGAGGGAGAAGATCCAAGTGCCCCAGAAGAGGTGGAATTTTCATCACCTGGTAACAGATTGGAAGTCAGTGTTTCAAAGAGAAACAATCTTATGAAAGTTCCAAGTTTAGATTTAGGGACTTCATAAGGTGATTTTTTTTTTTTGGTTTGGATTTGCTTGATTTTCAGAAGTCCCTTGGGGAGAGGCAATGACAAATTCTGCTGGGATATGATGATTAGGAGATGCCAGACAGAGATCCAGATTAAGTCGTCCAAGGAGGAGTTGAAAAGGCCTTTCTGGTGCCAGGGAAGCGGAGATTAAAGGTTCAGATGTGATCGTCACCTGCAAGAAAGGACTGCTGACACTGTAGGTGTGCAAAGGCCTGAAGTCGAGTGTGCTGAAGGGAAGGGAAGAGGGCTAAGGGCTGAAGTCTAGGAGTACAGGGTGTGGGAAGGCAGAGCACAGCCACAAGCTACACAGGTGGTCAGGAAGCTGGGGTTCCAGTCCTGACTCCCCCACTACCTGTGTGACTCTGGACAATTCCTTTTACTTCTCTGGCTTTCATTTCCACACCGGTGAGATGGCGGGGTTGGTCTAGAAGGACTGAAAATTCCCTTCCAATCCCAGCAGCCTCTCAGCACTGCAGCTCGGCCTCACAACACATCAATGCTGCCGGACCGATATTGCAAAGCCCAGGTGAGAACAATTCATAGAAACAGAGAAGGGGGAGAAGACACCACGATGACAGATGAGACAGAACATCTCTCCCTGCTACCAAGTCCATGTTATCCACCTAACACGGGAGCTGTGTCCCTCATCTACATCAAAGTCACTCCACAATCAGCAGCCGCAACACTGGAATTACTATTGCCAGCAATCCATCCTAAGGAGCTGTTGTATTTAAAATCCTTTTCAGAGGCAACTTGGCATGCTAAATTTGAAAAGGGTCTAAAATATGCCTGTGCCTATTCTTCTCACTCGACTTAGACTTCCTTCAAATTTAGAGGAAAGAAAACACACAACACATTTTGGTATTGTACTTCTCCTTGCCTTTTGACAAAGCTGTCAATGTTTGTACCACAACAATGATCCCTAAGAGAATTCATTCTGCTGATCTGAAATGTCCTTTACATTTTTAAAACAACACTTTCCGGTAAAGGCCTCAAGGAGTCCAGGCCCTCATCACTGAAGTCCATGGTATTCGCTCGACTTCTCTGTCCACCACTGTCCCCACCCCGATACTAAAAATACGGCCATTTACTCATTCGCTCAACAACTCACATGGCATGGACTCAGCTAATTATTTATTGCAGACCTACTAATACCCCATGTGCCTGAAGATGGGAAAAGCCCCATCTGTTTGGCTCCTGAAGCAACAGCTAAATGTCATTCCCAGGTGACAGCTGACATCAGTCAAGGAGGCTGGTTCACAAATAGTGCCGGCATATAAAGGATCTATGGAACTGTTCTGGAAACAAAATGGGGGAGGGAAATGTTAACCACTCAACAACAAATATGAGCTTAATGCACCCAAGACAGCCGCAGCAATTCCTAACCACAGATTAGTACTCAAGAGCCCATGATTCCCTGCTGAATTTAAACTAAAGGGGAAAAAAAAGGGCGGGGGGGTGGGGAATGCCCACATGTCCAGGTTCTTATGTAAATCCTCCTAAATTCTATTGCTACCATGGAGAGCTGGAAAGATCAGCAAGCCTTTTCTCCCCAATTGGCATGGTACTTCAAAAACGACTACGTTATGAGCAAACCTCTCACAGTAGTCAGGGCTCCAGCTCCATCTGGATTTGCTGCTGGTCCAAAGCACAGCCCATAATGTGACAAGAGGCTAAAATTATGGGTAAGACTGCACTTCCAGTTCCAGACCAGCCTGTGATTATCCACAACTCCAGGTTGCCCAATATTACCTCTGGAGCCTTAAATGCCTTACATGTGATTCCAACCACAGAACAAATTCTTTTTCAGAAATTTTCATAAGAAATAAAGGAACCCGGAACAAAAAGCCCTAGATATTTGATTTATGGCAAAAGAAGTGCCAGTTTGGCAAGCATAATTTCAATTAAAAAAAAACAGTCTCATGCACATCAGCTCTACCATATATTTAGGCAGAACATAATTAATTCCATGTCTCTGCAATTATAAAAACTCAGAAACCTGGAAACACTTTTTTTAAAAACCACTTTTGTTCTTGATATATTCTTGGAAATAGAATGTGCTGGTAGTAAGGAGCTCATGCAGGTGGGTAGTTAACAATTGCAATCTCCAGGAAGAAGAGTAGTTAAATAAGCAATGGACCCAAAGTAAGTAACTATACCGCATGGTTAGTTAGTGGCTATGAAATTTTATGTAACTACTGCACTTCCTGCTGTAATACTATTCAATATTAGGCTCCTTGGCAGGCAAATCTATTGGGTTATTTGTTAAAACATCCCATTTTATGTTTGAAAAGTCCTCCTTAGCTTTACCTTTTTTAAAAGGTGAGATTCCCAAAAGTGCACATCATAAATAATTCAAAATACAATAAAACAACCATCTATTAAAAGGAGGCTTGCTATAAATCCCTTTTGCAAAGTAAAAAATCCCTTCGTACTCTAACAATAACTTAAATTATTTGTTTTTAAGACAGCATTTTCCATGTTGAGTACTCCTAAAATAGGTCACTCTTCTACTTAGTTTCCATCCTGGAATAACAATGTAACAAACTTATATTTACATTGCACTTACAATCACATCTCCTTAAATATAGAGGCAATGCTGAAACCCAAAGTTGTCAGGAAGTATTCTAAGGTCACACAGCAAGTCAGCAAAGGGGCAGGGCTTGAGCCCAGATCTCCTGATTCCATTTAAACCACCCTGCCTCCCACCCAACACATAGGAATCGATGATAGACACACACACACACACACAAACACACACTGAGGTTCTTTTACCTTCACTGTACTTCAGCTCCTGTTTCCGAAAAACTAAATGAACTTAGCCATAGAGATCAACTGCTGCAACCGTCATTTTCAATTCTAATATCCTTCCGCAGCTACATTTTTACTTTTCTCCCTCACCATATAGTTTCCTCAACACACAAAACACACATATGCATGCGCACGCATGCATACACACATGCACACACACACCCTCAATATCATAAAACTCTTCCCTCTCCAACAGCAAAGAAGGTTTAGGCCAGAACGGAAATGATTCAAACACAAGAACTTGTTCAAGAGATAGAAGCAGCCACAACTCTACACAGAAGCAAATCTGACAAAACGAAATTTGTTCTCACAGAGGACTTTTTTTCATACTATATCATTTGTCAAGTAACACTGTCGTTTTTCCCACTGTTGCATAATCACATAATGAAAGTCCCAGATGTAATCATGTACACAAGAGGGCAGACTCACGGTTGATAAGTAACCAACCCTTTCTTCATTTGCATTGCTAATAATTTTTTAAGGCACAGGCAAAATACTACACGTAGAAGGATAAAGGAAAAAAAAAATTTCTTTTTCTTTCTGTTTTTAATAACAATGCAGGGTAATCAACTAGTACTCCTGCATCTTATCCAACAACCACTGTTGCCACCATTCGAATACACAGAGAACGCAGCCAGGAAGAGTCAGCATGGGATCACAATAAATGATTTCCCTTCTATCGCCAAGCTTTCCTCCTCCAGCACATCTCAACTTGCAGCCATGCAAACTACTGACTGCACCCCATACAGTTCAGGATTCCAGGCTGTTCTGTCTGCCTGGGACTCTCCTCCTTTCTACTATTCTGGCAAACTCAAACTCATCTTTTGGACAAATCTGTACAACAGTACTTAGCTCACAGTAATGGTTGAATGCCAGCCTCCCCAAAAGACTGGAAGCTAAATACAAAACTTCTGTAACCCCGAGACAGAACATGGCACCTGCCACAAAGATGTTCAATTATTATTCGTTGACTTAAAAGAAGTAAAATCTTCTAAAACACATCAAACTCGACTGCTCTCCGAATGCCAATCCGTCAGAGAAAAAGTTCAGTACCTAAGTACCTCTCAAAGTCATGTATCTCTGAGTAGAGCAGCAAGGCCTCATCACCATAAGCAGATTCCGTGATCTGTGAGTGGTATCACCAAGGTGTTTCAATGACACAGCCAACCCTGGGTGTTCCCTTCTCTGTGAGAATCTCTGGCTGCAAAGACGCTTTCACCTTTTTTACAGGGCTCTAAGAAAGGCCAGCATTCTGCCTTGACTTCACATTCCACCTCTCCTTTTAAAATTCACAAGACCTTGTTAAAAAAGCTGAAAAAGAGTTCAGACTTCAATTAGAGATATGAATGAAGCAGATCTAGTTAGGATGAAGGCAAATCGGGCCGAAGGATAAAGGATGATACTGTGTTTTAAAACTTCAACTTCCATGTGAGATCAAGGGAAGAGATGTTTATTTGGTGCAGGATCTATATTTCCTAAACAATTTAACTTGTACAGTTTGTTCAAATACCACAATTACATGGAACTTTGAATAGGAAATGAGACCTGGTAGGTTTGTACAGGTTAGTGTGAAATAACGACACATCCAAAGTAATTTGGGCAGAGAATAAACATATACATGCAGGGCCCCCCTGAGGAGCTGGGGGAAATGTTGGACTTCCTCACTTGGGTTGTAGCTGATGTTCTCATAAACACTGAGGACTGGAGGTTTGGTATACTGAGCCCTCTATCTTGACACTTGCCCTTATGGAGCTCATTACTGCAAAGGAGAGGCTAAACCTGCTTATAATTGTGCCCAAGAGTCTCCCCAAGTACCTCTATGTTGCTGAGATGTGGCCCTCTCTCTCTCTAGCTAAGCCAATTCGGCAGCTGAACTCACTGCCCTCCCGCCTACATGGGACCTGACTCCCAGGGCTGTAAATCTCCCTGACAATGCAGGATATGACTCCTGGGGATGAAACTGGACCCAACATCGTGGGACTGAGAACATCTTCTTGACCAAAAGGGGGATGTAAAATGAAACAAAACAAAGTTTCAGTGGCTGAGAGATTCCAAAAGGAGTCAAGAGGTCACTCTGGTGGACATTCTTATGCACTTTATAGATAACATTTTTTAGGTTTTAATGTATTGGAATAGCTAGAAGTAAATACCTGAAACTGTGGAACTACAACCCAGTGGCCTTGACTCTTGGAGTCGACTGTTTAACAATGTAGCTGACAAAGGGTGACAGAGTGATCGTGAAAGCCTTGTGGATCACACTCCCTTTATCCAGTGTATGGATGAATGAGCAGAAAAATGGGGACAAAAACTAAATGAAAAATAGGGTGGGATGGGGGGGATGATTTGGATGTTCTTTTTTACTTTTATTTTTTATTCTTATTTTTACTTTTTCTGGTATAAGGAAAATGTTCAAAAAATAGATTGGAGTAATGAACGCACAAGTATATGATGGTACTGTGAACAGCTGATTGTACACCATGGATGACTGTATAATAAGTGAATATATCTCAATAAAACTGAATTTAAAAAAAAATTCACAAGGCTTCATTCATGCCCTAGGACCGCAGCAGATATCCTCTCCAAGATGGATTTTCATTAGTTGGTGCTCAATGTCAAATTTAAGTGTATTTTCCTACTCCAATCCCTACCCCTTGGCGACACTGTAGACTGTAGAATCAATCTACAAAGCCTTAATTGCAGAAATAAAGCTTTATGCTGCCTACTTTCCCTAGACCACAAATGCTCCCCTTAAACTACCTAAATATGCAGCTATACATATATGCAAAGGGTCAAAAATGTGGTCTGGGAAATGTAAAGACTCATGCAGATCCAGATGTTGCAAACACTGGGTCACAGCTACGTGCTGAACTGGACCTTTTAGAATCCAGCAAGACCCAAGTCTCGGCAGCATTCGCCTCTATTCATGCTAATGTTTGGAACTGGCTAGTCCGTCCAGTCTAGGTCTCTACCTCTCACCTCTCCTGTCTTTCCACCTCTGGAATCAGTTTTGATAAACTTCCCCATTGGGGGTAAACCTGGGCAGTGGGGCTTTGTTCTTCAGGGAAATAGAATTACATTCCAATTCTGCTACAGGAATCTTAGACTCTGATGATTCAATACTGCTAAAAAGTGCAGAGTATCTGAATGCATAACTACCTTGGCAAATTTTAAGTTGACATTTGTATAAATATAAGGCATGTACTTTTAAGGGGATCATGGAGAGGAATTTTAAGTTTGATGAGGTTGATTCTAGAGATGTTTTTAAATAGCATGATTTCATGAACACTGCCTGGGGATTTGCAGTCCAAAATCCAAAAAGGGAACTTAAAGCTATCCAGGTCTAAGTTCCATAAGATGGAGCTTGCAGGAGGTTGTCTCCCCAAAATGTATAGCGCTCATATAGAGATAGTTAGTAAGCCTTTACAAAATCACACATAACATTTAGCAGTTAACTGGGTCTGAGTTATCCAAACCACACTTCAGATGTGAGCAGCCCATTGCTTAAGCATCCAGAATCCATTCATTAGTGCAAGCCTGCATGGGTACCGAAAAGTTAGGTTCATGAGCCCTAGAGATAAACTACAGCCTTTTGTAACACTGGTCCTCATGTTTTCTTCATCAGTGGTGTTATAGAAAACTAGGCCCCCCTCGTGTCCTGCCACTGTAGGTAGCTAAAGCCTGGAGTCAATGCAGGGCTCGCCATCCTACATTCCACGTGAATTTTAAAGCACAGCTAATGCACATCTTCACATCCTTTGCAAGACAATAAAGCACTTCCAGGACCTACAGGAGATGAAAAAAACCTTTCATTTCTTATCTAAGGCCCTTCCAGTAACTGCTTAAAAAGCCAAAAAAAAGCAGAAAAATTAATCCACAGCCCATACTTGTTGGCAAATACAGCCCACTCTAAAGTGATACGACGTTTTCTTTAAAAACCTCTCTATTCTACTGGGGGATTTGTTTCCTTTCCTCATCACTCTTGAAAATCCACTAAGATCTGAATCTTGATGAGCTCTGCCTCTCTGTTCAAGTTAGTCTTCTTCCTGGTGTGGAATTAACAGGGCCAGACTCGATAAATGTCTGTTCTCCTCAAGCAATTTTCACTAAGTAAAGTACTCTTGAAAAATAAAGGTACACTAAGATACGTGTGAAACCTTAACACCAGGTGTTTGGGTTGTTTTGTTTTTTTTCTTTCCAGTGAGGATCTGGCATGCCTGTGAGTAATTCATTCATGTCACCCATTTGTAAGAGATGAGAAAGAAACCACCACTTCTTCCTTTCCTAATTTAGAACGCTCCCTTCTCTTAAGTCTATCAAAGCTGACTCCTGAGGTGAGAAGACAGGAGAGACGAGGAGAAAAATTAACCTAAGGTGACTGTTCCCAAGGAGGGAATAAGCACTTTGGGTCTCCACTTATGTCAGAGAGAGAACTGCATCTGCATTTAGGTGAGGTAAAGGCCTCCACCTGTCACCCCCTTCCCCAACTCCCCCAACTCGAGAAGGAAGCAGGAGACCGAGCTCGAGAGACACTTACATAAGACACTGTAAAACTTCCTGTGACATTCACGGAAAATGTAAGCTGCTATTTTGCTTCCTCGGGAGATCATTTTAATGGACTGAGTGACAAAATTCACGGATTCAGAATTCTGCAGGAACCTGCTCAACCGAGGTACATCAGCACAGGGACAAAAAAAAAACCATCCTCATTAAACAGGGTCAGCCGGTGGGACCGATCCAATGTACAGAAGACAATCTGTTCCCTCCGAAGTGACCCATTTAAAATCAGATTGGTCCGGGAGAAGCTTGGAGGTTTAATAAATTTCAAACAGGCAAGGACATGCTTGTAGAATTGAGGTTTCTTAAGAGGAAAATTTAAAAGGTAATAAGACAATGAACAAAATAACTCGAGGATGCATAAACTTTGGGGTCGATCACTCCACCCTTCAGAAGCAGTGACATTTACAAGAATCCCTGTTACACTGATCACTCATCACCGGCAGCTTTGTCTGATAGGACTGACCCGCTAGTTGGGTTTTCCCCGTCAGATAGCTCTGCCACCAAACTGCTCCGTCCTATAGAGGGACTCGCAAGCAGTGGCAGCTCACTCTCAAATCGTTCTCGGCTCCCTGCAACAGGGAGCAAAGAAAAGTTCTTCACAGGACCAGGCCAGGAAAGGCAGGTGGGTATCGCCAAAGAGAGACCACTGCAAACACTGCAGATTCCCCAAAGCGCAGGTGCTCTCGGGGTGGTGTGGGGTCGCGCGAGCGGACACATCACCTCCGGACGTTAACCGGAAACTCTTGGTTCTCGCCCTAGGAGCAGGGCAGGCCCTGAGATGGGTCCAGGGGGCATCGGGGATTCGGAGCTTCCACCTCCAGACCCTCCAGGCTCCCGGCCCAGGCAGCAGAGAGTGTCTCCGCCCTCCTTCTCGCGGGCATCCTGAGCATGGGGGCGTCGAGCCACAGGTTCGGAGAACTTGTCCCGCGCCGCTCACCAAGACCCACCACCGCGGTTCTCTCGCACCCCGGGGCTCTTACCTTGGCCGTCGCTGCTGGCAAGCAGAGGGAGAGCTGGGTGGCGCGGCGGCAACGCCGCCGCCTACGAGACGCGAGGGATCCGGGTCCGGTCCCGGCAGGCGCTAACCTGGTCGGACCAGTGGTGCCAAGCGCAGACTTCGGGACGGCCCCCTGCTCCAAACGCCTCGGGGAGGGTCCGCGCCGCCCCAGCTGAGCACTGTCCCTTCTTCCTCTCCCTCCGGGGCCGCCGCCTGGAGCTGCTCCCAGCCCGGGGGAATCTTCTGAGCCCGCGGCGCCCCCGCATGGGCAGGGGCCGGGGTTCGCCGTGACCCCCGCCGCCGGCTGGGTATGGGTTGGGGGCGCTGGGGAGAGACGCTGGGCGGCCTCCGGGGCCGGCTCCACCTCCTGCGCTCCCTGGCCGCTTCTTCCCTTCAGGGCAGGGCCTGCCCGCGCCCGGTCCGGGGAGGCGAACGCGGCCGCGCCCCCTGCCTCGGGCGCCCGAGCTCCGGCGCGGCTGCGGGGCAGAAGCGGCCGGGCCAAGAGCCGATAGCGGGGGCGGGGGGAGCGGGGTACAGCCAGCCGCGGCGCCCCCTCCCCCCAGGCCTGTGCCGCCCGCCCGCGGCTCCGCGGGAAAGAGGCGCTGGAGAGGGCCTCGCCCCGGCCTGGGGCGCGGGGCCGGGGACGCTGAGCCGGGGGAGGCGCCCCGGGAAGGTCACCAGAACCGAGACGCGGCGAGCAGGACGCAGCGCTGCGGGTGCGGAGAGCCGAGGCGAACAACCCCGCCGCCACCGGGAGCGCTCGCTGGCCTCGGCCGCCGCCGCGGAGACGCGCCGGTTTCCCGGAGCGCCCGGTGCTCGGAGCTCGGCGGCCGCTACAGCCGCCGCCGGGCGCCGCTGGCCGAAGCCGGGCGCGGGATCTCCACCGCCCGCGCTCGGCCGGGCGAGGACGACAGCGCAGGGACCGGCGGGGGGGACGGACGAGCGGGCACTGAGGTCCGGGCTTCGGACTGGCCCCGCCGCCGCGTGCCCCGAGAGCCAGGCTCGCCGTGCAGCTGCAGTGACTGTGTGTCTGTATCAGGTCTGTACAGCTGGGGGGGACCCGGAGCCGGGGCCGGGTTCCGAGCGGGGGCGGAGCCGGCGGCCTCCTGGGCGCCCGTCCCCCACCCGTGACTGCGTAGTCGGCCAATAGCAGGCGCCGCAGCCAGCGCGGCCTGAGAGCCCGCCCCCGTTGAGGCTCCGCCCCTCGCCGAGGCTCCTCCCTTCTACTGCTTCTGCTTTTTCGCGCAGAGGCGGAAGCAAGACCCGGAGCCTGGATCCCGGGCCCGGGTCGGGATGAAAGGGTGCAAGCTGGGAGCTCCCCGCCCTTCTCCCCCCAACCCGGCCGCTCCCGGCCGCCTTCGGCTTGGCGTGCCTCGCGGAGAGAGGGGGAAGGGAAGCGGGACGGGGCCGCAGCTGCCGCTGTCGAGCCGCCTGTAGGCTCGCGGGGCCGAGCAGCCGGTCCACACCCCCTTTTATCAAACAGCGGCTGTGGGAAGTAGGAAGTTTCCCCGCCTCCACCTTCTACTCGAGTCGCCGCTTGTCTCGGAGGTGGACCGGGGATGGGGCAGCCCGAGGCGGCGGGAAGCCACTTTGAAGGGCTCTGACAGCATCCTTTTGGACTCTGTGTCCAAGAATCCGACCCAAGGCTCCCTGTTCTTTCGGGGAAACTACGTGTGTGCCCTTCCCCTCCCCCTCACACACACCCCGGGGACACACCGCGCGCCCCCGCCCGGTTCCCGGTTTATTCTTGCTCTTTTCCTCCGGGCAAGAGAACCCCGCGCGCCGCCTCCCCTCGGATGGACTTCAGCCTCCCAGTCCTAAAGAGGAAGGTGAGGGTGCCGAAAGTGCCCTCCGGCCGCGGAAGGAGAGGGTGAAATGGACGGGGGCACCGGAGGAAGGGTGTGAGAGTGGGTGGGAAGGAGGAGGCCTCGGGAGAAAACCCGGAGGAGACGGCGGCACTGGGGCTGGGAGAGACGGAGGACGCCGAGGGATGGACGACTCCGACCTGGAGACCCGAGCTCCAGGCGCGCGATCCAGCTCGCCGTGTTTTTGCTCAGCTCGGTTCCAGGCTTCTGGGGTCCCCTTCCCCCAGGGACCCCACCTCTCTCCCGCCGGGCGGGCCGCCGGGTCTCTGCCTCGCCTCCGCGCGCCTCGCTCTCTGCTCTTGGACTCGGAGGAGGCCCCGGGAAGCCCACCTTGGTTTTTAGGAGGGATTCGGAGAAGGATGCAAAAGCAAAGATAAAGTGCAAGGGGAGGGGAGGGCATGGTGGGGGGGATCTAAGAAAGGACGCCGAGCCGGGGCTGCCGCGCTGACCACTCTCCCTAGAGGTCGGCCTAGGGGCCCCAGGGTCCTGCGGTTTGACCCCTAGCTCGGCTCGGGACCCTGGCTCCTGCCTAGCCTTTGGGTTAAACCAGCCCGGACCCTTCCCGCGTCCCCTCCCTTCACTCCAGCTTCAACAGACTCCTACCACCCGCTCTCACCCTGCTCTGGAGCGCTGTTTACCTAATCTCAGTGGAGACCGAGCCGAGGAGAGTGCGAAAAAAAGGCAGCGGTGGCACCGCAGCGTCCCCGGTGAAGAAGTAAAAAACACTTGCTTTGGAGCTCCGGTAAAAGTTAACTGCGAAGCTGGGGCCCTGCTGCCTTTTCTCTGCGGGGTTGAGTCTCATGGTGCATGTTGCAGGGATCGGAGATCGCATCTGTTTTTTGATGCCATAACCATGTCAGAGAAGAACATTATGTGATAAAATATTATCTAATATCCTAGAGACCATTAAAGTGTCAAAGTTTAATGCTAAGCCTTTTAGCTCGAACGCTGCTCGGTTCTCCCTCTGATGTGCAGCTCTGTTCTGGAACGCGCTGAAAACGGGGATCGTTTTTAATTTTTGAGGGTCGAATGTTTTCCTTTCCTACCCTCGTCCTCCTTCCCCAGCCCCCACCCCGCTTCGGAACTGGGTAAAGTTAAAGCGAGAATTTGTGCTTTATTTTTATTCATTGCTTCGCTTCACTTCATTAGTGGTGTCAAATGCATTATTACAATATATTAGCATATTAATAAGGGTAAGGAGACAGAAGAAGGAAAGAGAGACCTGAAATTTACAAGCAAAGGAGGAACCATTGAATAACATCAGAAACTAAAAGATAAGCATGTGGAAACAAAGTGCCTCCATTATAATCGCCCAAGTGTAGTACATTCTCCAGATTGGATTTTAGAAAAGAAAGATCTGACCGTGTTGGGGAGACAGCAGTAGTCACTCTGGTTAGTAAGGTACATTGAAGATAAAATTCATTATTAGGAGATTTCACAATATTTACTTGCATGAGTCAACAAGTACCTTAAATGTCCAAAAGCATTGCTTTGACAATTTAAAGTTGCAGTTTTTAAAGTCAGTGGCAATATCTAATGCTCTAAATTATAGGAATGAGAGCAGACTGAAATATTCCACAAACTGAACGCTTCAATTAAGTTTTCATCAGGCCAAGCCCCACATTTAAAGAATTCCTTTGGAAAATTGTAAAGCTTCTGAACTCCCAAGTCTAAACAACCTTAAGAATGTTAAATAACTCAAAAGTTTCCTGATGAATTCCCAACTCCCCCACCACACCACCACCACCAAGGGGATGTATCTATCTATACATATATGGTAAACCCAAGCAGTGCATACCCACCTATGAATTATAGCCCTTTTACACAAACCAAGATATAAAATTCTTAAAAGGATTTCAGTTATGACATAATATAGTATGAGGAATGCAGAATAAAATATGTGAGGTGATATATCTATTATTTCTAAAAATTCTACACTGCTGTTGCTAAGAACTGGGAAATGAAAAAATATTGAGCCTTCTAAACCAACCAGTATCTATTTGTCTCTGCACAGTTACTGTACCTGTCACTGGAGATATTCAGAAAGGTCTCCTTCTTTATGAGGGTCAAGGAGACCTAATCCTGAGGAAGCAGAGGGCTTGAAACAGCCACTAGGGGGCCCTAAAAGCATCTCAAAGAGGAAGCCAGGAAACAGGCTTGCACCTCCATTTTTCCTGTCTCATCTTCTCTGTACCTATTGAAACTGGAATCTAAGGACAAGTGAAAACCATTGAGCAAAGTTTGGAGGCAAATCGGGCTTTATTTTTTCAAAGGCCAGAGTCCAAGTTTGACTCATGAATCAAGAATTTCACTTCCCAACTCTTCTCTTACCTCCAACAAAATACAAGAAAGAAGTATTTCACTCATCGAATGAAGGCAGCCTGACACTCTTACCACCTTAAGTCAACCCAATTGTCTTCACCATTCCAAACAGGACCTATTTTCCCTAAGATTTTTGGACTGTTTTCCAAATGTTTTGAACATTCATCATGGGCAAGGTAGCAAGAAGATTGAATCCTCAAAGGCATGATATTAAAAATATTTAATCTGTGCAGCAGGGCACCCATCCACCAATTTATAGGAAGTCAAGTCGGTGAAGGGGCCCTAGCACTAGAGCAGAGTCCTGGAGGCCCCTGCTAGGCAGGTTATTAATTCTTTCATGCTGAGTTCTGGTGAAATGTCCTGGTGGTGGGAGGGAGGGGGTTTCTGAGAAAGGCAGTGGCAGGTGGGGTAATGAGGCAGAGTGGGGATGGGGGAGTTCACTGCAGGGGATACTTACCAGCCAGTTTGGAAGTGCATTAATATTTTAACAAATAATGTAAATTTGTCAAAACAACTGAATATCAGGCCTGATCCTAAATAAAGTTGCCCAAAATTTTTGATAGAATTCAATATCTAGCAATCAAGTTTTCAAGGCCTCTGCATTCTTTGCAGTCAAATAATACCTTTCCCGCATCTTACTGGAAGTGAGGTTAAGATATCCTTTATGAGGGTCAAGAATCAAACAGTACTAAGATCACACAAAGTATAATTGTCTTTCAACCAATGCTGGAGAAATGTCTCCAAAAGACTTTTTATCCAGGCATATTTCTTGTGAATACTTAGGCTCCAGGCATGAAACATTTCTCTGTCATTCTGGCCAACAATCAGATGACATTCCTGAGCAAAACAAAATGCCTCTCTCAGGGTTATGCAGAGAAAAAGCCACTGGCTTGCTAAAGAATTAAAGAACATTGCAAAAGCCACCAAATTAACACTAATGGGAGTGTGACGAACATAATTTAACGAAGAACAAAGCAAGAGCAGAATTGAGACATGAAACAGGGAATGAGAGTCTTCCTTAGTGGAATGAAAACTATTTTATGTTCACATCATGTTCATTAAGCAGGCAAGATACAGGTATTCTCAAAATAGCATATTAACTTCTGGAAGACCTGCCACTGCAAACCTCAGAGCCAGCAAATTAGAACAAATTTGGCACTAGGTGGAGAATCCCATTGTCTTTAGGTGAGAGGGTTTATTCACTCACTGACTGTGAAAGTCCATCACGGCGAAACCTTGTCAGGTATATAGCTCTCTGATCACCTAATGAAAAACGCATAACTTGGGGAGCCAAAGCCTGTCTGGAGAGAGGAAAGCAAAATAAGTGTTCTAAAGGTCAACCTAAAGGATACAATGAGAATTTCTCCTGAGGTCTTGGCCCCCATGAAAAACATAGTCTCAAACTAGGGGCCTCAAGACCCTGAGGACTAAACAAGCAAACAAATAAATTCAAGCATTTGTAAAGGTACCATAGTCCTGAAATAAAAGTTGGTCATGTGTATTTGGAGCATTTAAGTGAGAAACCTTGTTTAAAATTGCACTTACAATTATGTGGATATAATTTGCCAGTTCCTGCTTTCCCCCCCTCTGTATCTAAGGACAATTGAGGAGTAGTGCATTTCAAAGTTTCAGGTGCAAACAGATAACCTGGGGATCTTGTTAAAATGCAGATCCTTATTTTCTAACTTCTGTTCTCTCTAAAGAATTCTGCTTTTCTAACAAGCTCCTGTTCATGGACCACACTTTGAGCAGCAAGGCTATAGAAGATATTTGTTGGTAGTCTGCCCCATATCCCTTTCTTCCTTTCCTATTCCTAAGGGTATTGTGTTAGTTAGGGTTCCCAAAAAAGTAAACCCTGAGACAGAGATTTGGGGGCAAAAGTCTTATTTGGGAGGAGATTCCAGGAGACAATGATGGTGTGAGAAATGAAATAGGAAATAGAAGAAGGCCAAGAAGGGGTGAATTAATAAATGGGTTGCCCCGTGGGAAACTGGTGCTCAGTTCCACTGAGGATCCTCTGAGAGACTGTGTAGAATTGTGCTGTCCAAAAGAACCTTCTATGTGACAGAAATGTTCTGTATCTTCACCATCCAATATAGTAGTCACTAGCCACATGTGGCTATTGTGTCCTTGAAATGAGGCTATTTTGACTGGGGAAATGAATTTTTAATTTTATCTAAGGTTGATTAATTTAAATCTAAATAGCTGCATGTGGCTGGTGGCTTCTGTGTTGGATAATGCAGATGTGGAACATAACTCAGAATTGTCCCATGAAGGGCCAAGGTGTCTGGAGTTTTTGTGCACCAAGTCCCTTCAATGGTTGAGGATTGCTCCTAGGGATTGTTCAATTCCTGGCACTTCCACCATCTCCAAAGGCCGGAGAATACCCTCAACAGGGAGATGCAGGTGCTTAAAGGAGGACACCTTCAGTTTGTATGGAAACCATCCAGCAAAGGTGAAAATGACCTCTAAGGTGGTTCCAAGAGATAGGAGCAAGGCACTGACCATTTGCTAAAGTAATCCAGGTTTTATTTTAAACGAGACTTAACCCCCTGCTCCCAGAGCAGATCCTAAATAGCATAATCGATGCATTCCATATCCCTGACCACCATAATTTGTTCAAACCTGAGTAGTTAACCTAGACTGGTACAATCAGGGTGAATCTGGGAACTCTTATTTGGGGTTTTGGAACAACTAAAGATGTTCTTTCACCTTCTGGACCATGTGGTATACAGATACAAAACCTAGAACTGCTGCAGCCACTCCGAAGGATAAAGCTAACACTGAGGATGGCAGAACACAGAGAGACAGAAAACCCAATCTGTATCAATTAATAAAGCTCTAAGGTACAACAGAATACATAGTTAATAAGGCCTTAAATAACAAGTGTCTCAGTGAGAAATCTGAAGGTAGGCAAGTCCAGGTTTGGAGCAAGGTGCTATAACAGAACTCTGAGGCATCAGCAGGTGCGTTCTAGAATATAGATCTGCCAAAGTCAAAGCAAGGATTCCAGAAGCAGGCTCCAGCTCCCAGGATGGAAATACCAGCAGAAATAATGGGATAGGGGTGAAGACGGCTAAAGAACCAACCAAGCAGGCTGGGTCTCAGGACTTGACTCCAGACTTAGCAAGTATTGGAATGAAAAATAGCCCCTGGGGCAAAGGATGAGTTAGGCAGACCCTCCATATGTGATCAGAGTTAGATGGATTGTGGGAATTGCAGCTTGATGCTCACAGGGCATGTAGGTCTCTGTTCACACCAAGAAATAGTAAATGATTCCCAAACTGAATCTCACTTTCTGGAGGGGCTCCTCATACCTTCCAGGGTGAGATAGCATAGCATCTGGAATAGGGAAGACAAGAGTTGCTGAGTCTTTGGGCATTAGATCTTTATTACTTATATTGGTTAAGATGTTTTGGCTGCAAGTAAGAGAAAACCCAGCTAAAATTTACTTACACAATAGGTGGATTTACTGGCTCATATAACTGGTGAGTTCAGATTTAGGACAAGCTTCAGAATTGATTTTATTTAGTGACTCAATGGTGCCATCAAGGATCCTAGAGCAGGCACTATGAATTGGCATTCAAGAGCCACTTTCTCTCTTTCTTCTTTGCTAACAAAACCCATAGGTGGATCATGATCCAGTTAAACTCCCAAATCCAAGTTTCAAACTGGTCTCACTCATGAGAGATTAGTGCATGACTGGACGCCAGGGAGGGGCTATTTCTGGCTATGCTTTAACCAGCTCTGCTAGAAATTCAGGGATTTCTCACCTTAAACAATCTTTAAAAAAAATTTAAAAGTTTCTCTTAAAGAGATATGAAATGTAAACTGAGTATTTAAAATCATGTGGCCCAAAGAGGCATGATTCCTGCACTTGAGCATCTCCAAATCCAATTCAGGAGACAAACTATTTACTTAGAAGAGTTAAGTGATTATGCAAGAGTTAGATAAATTCAAAGAATTGACCCTGAGTATTCTTGAAAGGTGCAGTAGGGACACCAAGGGCTATGAAACTGGAAGGTAGAGATTGCCATGGTCTGTCCAGTCCTTGGAGGACTTCTAAAAGGAAGAGGTTCTTCTTGGACTTTGAAGATTTGGCAAGATTTGACCAGATATAGAAGGAAGGAGTTTCTAGCTTTGAGCAAAGATGTAAAGCAGGAGATATGATTGGTTAAAGTGAAGCATTAATTTAAGGGACCAGTGACTGGAAAGCTAGGATGGGTCTAGAATCATTGGTCAAATGTTCACAGAATCCCTAGTGTGCACCACTCGCTGTGCCGACCATTGAGGATTTTAATAAAATTAGAGTTCTTATTCTTTTAATGGCCTGCAGTTTAAGTGGATATAGAAAAACAAAAACATTGGTTCAATGCTTTATTCTTCATTGACTTCAGCCAACATTTTCCCTCAGTCACCAATCCCTGTCCATCCTTCTCTCAAAATATCCTTCAAATACATTCTCTCTTCTTCATCCAAACTCTTACTGCCTTAGCTCAGACCCTTATCACTCACCTGAGAGAGACTGAAAAACCAAACTGCCTATCTTTAACCTCTTGATACTAGCCATTTTCCATTCCAAAATTCTAACCGAAATGCCTCCACAAAGTAAATCTGAGCATATTTCTTACTAACTTCTGTTTACATTTACATTCTGCCTTCCTATTCTAGTTCCTTTCCAAAAATATCTGTAATTCAAGTTTGATTCCCTGGGAATGTGGTGATCTATGAGACTAGTCACAAGAGTATCCAAGAGGTAAGGATAGAATTTCTCCATGGGCCCAGAGACTAGAGTCAAAAGAAAACCCAAAGTCTAGAGCTTTACTTGAAAGCCTCAAATGAATTATCAATCCTAAAGTATCAGTGAGGGTTTAGTAGAGAGAAAGAAACCAGGGAAAACACTGAAGATTTGAATAACAATTTACCATGGATTTGCAATCTACTAGGTACTGTTCAAAGCACTTTCCAAACTTTAGTTCATCTTATCAATACCAAACCCTATGAGGAAGATGCTATTATTTTGATCATCACAGACATTTTACAGATAAGACAATGAAAATAAAGGCAACTTAAAAATGTTAAGCAGTAGGGCTGGAATTCAAACACAAGTAGTTTATCTCTAGTCTGTGCTCATGTCATATGGCCTCTGAAAAATATAAGCACTAGAACAAACTAAGATCATAACACAGGGTAAGAGATGAAATTTGGAGGTACATCTCTGAGTCACTAGAACAAAGCTACAGGGGTTTTTTAGAGGTTGTTCACAGTCTTGACTAATGTGTAGGGAGGGAGTGGATAAAGATAGAGGTTAGATTACTTTAATTTTTTTCTGTATGTGTCATTTGATATAGGTATCATTCACCATCTCATTATTTGTAATCCCTAATCCTGAAGGACATATAGTATGCAACTTCTACCCTGGTTTGTCCTCTACATCACTGATTCAAATTTCCATATCTTCAATTCTGCTCTTTACTGCTTCATTACAGATTTTATTTAATTTCATTTCATTTTTCTATGTCATTTTTCTTCATTACAGTCCTTATTTATGTCCCCTGCCTCTCATTTGATTTCATTCTCTTTGTCTTGACATTTTGGCCTTTCTGTTCCAGTTTTATGGATGTCAAGCAGATTCTAAAACATTACCTTATTTCCTATAGTAAATATTTTTGAGAGAATTCCTCTTTAAGTCTTTAGGGTATTCTTTCCCTCCTCTTTTTCTTCAGTATTTTTCATTGGCTTTGTGTGGGTATTATTTGCTGCTCATTTATCCTTAAATGAGAACAAATGCATCTATACCCTGTGTTTACCAGTACACTGGGTTGATGGATTTCCCTTAGCTCAGGTCTCAGAATGGTGAGTTTGAACCATTTTTCAGATCCGTAGCTGGACGGAAGATTGATATTCACAAAGAACTCCTGGCCCCGTGTCCCCTCCCTAGTAGACTTGCATCTTTGCGACTTTGCTCGGCTGAGAGTGAATCTTCTCTTTCCCTACCACCTGGTTCTTGGGTACTCTAAATGGGTGGAATGTGCAAAACTACAATCCCTGGTTCTTCCTCTGACTGCCCTTCGCTACACTGCTTTAGCTGTGGGGCTACACATTTAAGATTGCTATGGAGCCAGGACCAATCCTCCTCCACCTAATTTCTGCCCAGCTGTTCTTTGGGAGATTCAGTACCTGAATAGATGTAGGCAAGAGACACCGATTGAGGTCACATTGCCACAGTCTGGCTGCTTTAAAAGGTAGCCAAGAGCAGTGGGTAAGTGTCTGGATAGTTGAGACCTAGAGCTTCTCAAACAAAGGGCAGGTTGTGGTGAGTCATGATGAAAGGTCTGTCTGAGAATTTGAGGCCCCTGTTGCCTCTATTGGCCTAATAGAGGTGACCATAACTGTGAGCTTTTCCATCCCAACCCGGCAGCCATGTAGTTAATAGAAATAATAACTCAACTGACAGATCCACTTTGTTATGTTATTGTGTTTTATGGTTTCTTCTTTTTCTGTGATTACATGGATCTTCTAGTAAGAAAGTCTGATAAGGCTATATGTGGCTGGCCAAAGCTATATTATACACATGAGAGAGAGGGTCTCAGATTTTTATTTTCTTGTGTCATGGTTATAAGTCCTTTGTTTTTGAGCATCACCTTCTAGGAAGGATTTGCCGGATGCTGTAATTTCAGTGGAAAGTACATACTCCAACTTCCCAACAATAGCAGGCTGGGGTTGAACTAGGATAGGGAACACAGATTCTGTTTTTTCCTCCTTGGAACAGTCGTCCATTATAACAGGGAATAGGAGGTCATACCTGGAATAGGGAGATCACAAAAGGCAGCCAGATTAGCCCAACCAAATTGCTGCTTCCCATTGAGACTAATATGGCAATGAGTCTCTTTCCTGCTCAACAGAGGTAAAAGTCCATGCTAATAGCTGGTGAAAAAGGAGACATTAGAGTTTATGCTAACATTCATTCATTCAACCAGGATTTACTATTCTAGGCTAAGTTCTTGGGTTTACAATAGTGAACAGGGAAAGCATGTTTCTTCTCTCAGAGAGGCATGATTTAGTTGGGGAGATAAACATTACATGTAAAAATATATAAATACCAATAAAAATTGTAAATTGGGACAAATGCTACAAAAGAAATGAAGGAGGTAATAAAAGAAAGAACAAAATTAGAGTTAGGGATAGTCTTTCAAAGGAAGGGACTGTGCCGGTTTGAATGTATTGTGTCCCCCAAATGCCATTATCTTTGTAGTCTTGTGGGACAGACATTTTGGTGCTGGTTAGATTTGCTTGGAATGTGCCCCACCCAGCTGTGGGTGATGATTTTGATGAGATGTTCCCATGGAGGCGTGGCCCCACCCATTCAGGGTGGGTCTTGATCAGTGGAGCTATATAAATGAGATGACTCAAAGAGAGGGAACGGAGTGCAGCTGTGAGTGATGTTCTGAAGAGGAGCAAGCTTGCTAGAGAGGAACATCCTGGGAGAAAGCCATTTTGAGGCCAGAGCTTTGGAGCAGACGCCAGCTGCCTTCCTAGCTAGCAGAGGTTTTCCGGACGCCATTGGCCATCCTCCGGTGAAGGTACCCGATTGCTGAGGTGTTACCTTGGAGGCTTTGTGGCCTTAAGACTGTGTAGCGAAATAAACTCCCATTTTACAAAAGCCTATCCATCTCTGGTGTTTTGAATTCTGCAGCATTAGCAAACTACAACAGGGACATTTAGCTTGAGATCTGAGGCAGGGGGTTTTCAGACAAACAGTGAGGACAAAGAGTATTCCAGTAGAAGGAACAGCATTGCGGAGCAATGAGGCAGGAGAACTTAATACGTTTGAGAGATTGAAAGAAGGCCAGTGTGGCTGGAGTTTACTGAGTGGGAGGGAGAGACTTGAAGAGAAGATAGGACAGAACAGGTGTTGAGGGTATTGAGGGGAATCAACAAGAGTTGAATAAATGGATTGCCAAGTAGCAGAGTGGTCCCATTGAACGTTGCACAAATAAATGCTGATCTGAGTCAGCAGAGTTCTGGGACTTTTTGCAACAAAATATTCTAGACCCTGTTTGTCTTTTAGTTCTTTCTCTTTCAAGGAGATATGGGAAAACCCAATTCTACCCTATGTGGAGCTCTGCCTGATTTCCTCACCTCTGCATTTCTCCAGGCTGAGAGACCTACTTCATCCCCTTGTGCAGCCTAAACCTAAACCATATTCTTGGAACACTCTGTTCTAAAGCAGGGAGGTTATTTGAAAACTGTCAGTGCTTCCTTGACTCACAATTAATTGGACTGTGATGTTTCCTCTCACCCCATTCCCTTCTGTCTCTCTCCTGGTGGTAATGGAATGGTCTTTCAGTAACTTTGGCTCTGCTTGACACTACCTCCAATCAGTTGCATGGCTCTGAGATTCCAGTTTGGGGCACTCATGCCCCACTCCAGCTTACAATTAGGATAAAAGCCATGGTCTTATTTTTTAAACCACTAGCTTATTTTTGTCAAAGCATCCACCTAGATAAGTCTTGTTATACCGATAGCATCTACATATGACATCTTTTCTACACATGACATCGTTAATCCTTCCAATAAAATGTCTGGAAGTATTTCTTAGAGTTGACCTAATCTTTTCCATTTACACTTGAATTTAATTTCCTATTGCTTAGAACTTGGTAGAAACCAGACAATTTGGTCACAACCCTTCCTGTGGAGGCAATATTTAAATTATAAAAAATAATTAAATCACCCTTGTTCAACCTTCCTTTTGCCAGACTAATTTAAATCCCTTGAACTTTTTTTTTAGGTCACATATTTAGACCCTAACACTTAAAGGGCTTTCAAAGGCAAATCTTATTATTTACCAGGGCAAAAGCTTTCTAAAAACAATAAAAGCAGCTAGGACACTGGCATTTAACTTTTTTCCAAGTGCTTTTTTTGCACATACATTATCTTATTTTGTCCACTTAATGACTCTGAAGTAGGGAGGGTAGATGTTATTATCTCCATGGGGGTGGGGAAAAAAAAAACTTAACTGAAATTCACTCTGGGAGAGATTTAGGATCAAATTGGGCCAATGTAAGGCTTCAACCACATGACGGTAGTCTTGCTCAGAATCCTTATCTGACTTGCTCCTCTGTGGAATGCCTTCACCTTTTATCAAAGGTCACCCAAGGATAATAATAGCCAACCTTTGTTGAACATTTAATATATATGTCAGACACTGTGCTCTCTAAGTGCTTTATAGCATTTTATCTTTCAACTCTCATGACAAAGGGGGTGGTTATATTATTATCTTCACTGTTCAGATTAGTAAGATGAAGCTCAGAGAGTTTAAGGAACTTGCTGAAGACCCACAGCTTGAGTGGAAGAGGTGAGTCTCAAAGTCAGGTTTCTGTGACTTCAGACTATCATCTTAGATAAGACGCTATTCTGCCTTGAAACCAGCTGACAGACCCCACCTCTGTGTTTACTGTGAAACTCTTGGTGAAGACATTGTGCATCACCTACTGAGTGCCCCTTTTTAGAAACATCCCTCAAAATTAACTACTAGGAAGTAAGTTTTGGGTATCACTTTCTGTTAATGAAAAGGTGTAGCGTAGTTGAAAATAACAAAGTGCTAGCTAGGGATTCGAAAGGCCTGGTTTAGAAGGCTCACTTGAAATCAGACCTTGTTGGGTTTAATTGCATTTCTGCTTCTTGCTGTGTCACCTCAGGCAAATCACTTGATCTCTTTGAATCTTGATTCATTTCATTTTTTAAATGGAAGCAATAATAGCAAATTTAAGAATCATTTTGAGTGTTAAAGATGATATATGTGAGAGTCCTGTTGTGTTGTTAATGTTTTTGCTTTTTTTTCTTCCTTTGACTCCCAGGGTCTGAACCCTTCCTATTTTGGGAGAAATCCTTCCTACTTTGGTCATCATGGGAGGTAGGGTCCCAACTTCCAGTGTGGAAACTGAGGAAGGATATATTATTGGCCAGGGCTCTTGATTGTGATCAGCAAAAATTGACTCTGGATGACTGAGCAGAAGAGGGCCAATTTACAGAATCATTGGGAGATCTGAAGGAAGGTCAAGCGATGAGGAATAGTGACCAAAACCATGTCGGAGAGGTGGTCTGATGAGGAAACCGCTACCGCTGCCATTGAATACTAGATCCTAGAGTTTGCACCACTGTTAAGAACTTGGCTTTTTGTCATGGCTTGGATGCCACTTCTGCATTAGGAACTTGACCTTACAACGAGCAAGCCCACAAAATGCACATTCACAGAGAGCCTGTTTCCTCGTGTTATCCCCCTTCTTTGGTTGGAGCTGAGGTCCCATGACCCAGCCAGGGCTGTAAAGGGACCCAGGGAAATGATTTTCAGACTTCTATCCTGGGAAGGTGGAGCCAATGGGAGTGGATGGATTAGCAGAGATTCCAACATGTTTAGAAGTTATGAGGCTGTCAGAAAACATGATGCCTAAATATTCATTTCTGGATGGATATTCCGTAGTCTCTGGCAGCTAAGGCATGAGCATGTGACCTGATTGAGCCAATGACATGTTCCCATAGAGGACTTTGAAATTTGAAGGAGTAAAGAAGAGTCCCTGGGTCAGTTAGAGCTTGTTTCTGGTGGCCATGGCGATATTGGACATCTGGGGGAACAGCAGTGACTTTCCATGGATAATGGTGCCCACAGTGGCTTCCTAACCAGACTCTCTGTGGCATGGCCTTAATTAAAATTTTAGCTTCCTGCCTTCCTTTAATTTCCACATGTATTTTAAGCTGGCTTTTACATTTCTTCCACCAATTCTGTGGGCTATGCGATAAACTTTCAATAAAACAAGCGTCTGTCTAATGATTGCAACCAAGAACCCTCATTGGGACTGTTGACTAGCTTGCATGCAGTAGAGACCATTAGGGGAAAGGAAATAATCTGTAATTGTTTATGGCCTGATTGGGACTGTGGAAATCTTGGAGACTAAGGTGGCCATATGGCTACTTAAATCAATGCATTAGATCACCTCACATGCAGAGCCCATTGAACGCATACTGAGTGTTCGCCACCACAAAACAGCCCAAAATGTGGCACTGAAATAGTCTGAGATACTTTGTTTAAATAAGAAATCCAAAAGAGTCGAAAGTTTTATTTATTTCTTTTATCTCCATGCATATAGGATAAAGAGGGAAGTGCCTATGCAACACTTCTGGTTTTCTAAGAAACTTTACAAGTATTTTTAGCCTTTATAAACCCAAGGATATCATTCTGTGTATTATATTCAGACAGAAAATAACTAAAATAATAAAAAGAGAATTTCCAACTTTTTAGAGGTTAAAGCTAACTTTCCCAGCAACTGAAACCATTCAAAGTCTGAGTGTTTCACAAGACTTCTTTGTTAGGAAAATATATTTGTAAGTACAGCATCATCACCCAAAATCATGTCTATTTTTCCAGTCTGAAGGGAAGGAGCAACCATTTATCTCCTAATTTTCCTGTGGTTTCTTTCATGGTAGTTAGAAGGGTCTTCCTCTTCAAGGTAAACAATGAAACCACATTAGTTTAGCGATGGAGGGGGAGAAAAAAACAGGCCAAGAAGCTTAAAACTTACAATTGGAAAAGAAAAGGGCAGAAAGAAAATGTTAGCAATTGTATGAACGTGTTATATTTTGCATTTATAAGAGCATGAGGTTTCTGAACAATAAACTTAGTAAGTAAAACTTTATTATAGAGTCTCACATAGGGATCTAGGTATTCTTTAAGATTTTTTGGGACTACTGTTGACTTGGGCTTATACTGTGGTCATTCAGAAACTTAAATCCTTCAGAGAACTCCTATGCCAGCTAAGTCCCCAAACCCAGAGGCAATAGCCTCTTCAAGAACATCAACTAGATGTGTCCCCTATTCTCATAAAGTTGACACCCCTTTTCAAAATGAACAAGTTAGGATGGTCACTGCCTAGACATCTCTGAAAATGGGAAAGTGATTAAACTAGGGGAAAGGGTAGCAACAGACAAGATGGAATTTAACAAAGGATTATGAATACTGAATCTTGATATAAGTTTCTTTTTCTTAGTTGCTAGGGTATTAGAATAGCTAGAAGGAAAGAATTGAAATGGTGGAACTGTCACCCATAGCATCCTTTGAAATTTGTTCTATAGCTACCTGTTACATTATAATTTGAAAGCTATCACCTTTTTGTATATATGTTATATTTCACAATAAGGAAATAACTGAAACTATGGTACTTTAACTCATAACAACTTTGGAAATTTGCTATATAACTACTTGTTAAATCACTTTGAAGGATATTACCTTTTTGTATATATGTTATATTTCACATTAAGGAAATAACTGAAACTGTGGAAATGTAACCTATAATATTCTTTGAAATTTGCTGTCTAATTACTTGTTAAATTGCACTTGGAAAGTTATCACTGTTATGTATATATGTTATATTCTATAATAAAAAATAATTTTAAAAAGCATGAGGAATTCATGGACTATGGGCAATAATGTGAAGAAAAAGAATGACATTCTCAAATCTCTAAAAATTTTGGCTCATAACTTAGAAAGAAACCAGAGACTTTCAATGACTGCAGGGAAATAATCTCTTATCTATTTGCAGCTGAAAACCAAAAGCAAAGTTTGATCCTGTGGATTGCCAAAGCAATGACTGTTAGAATAGGATATGTGTAAGGCTTTGGAGCATTGGGAATTCCCAACCCTTAGTGATCCTCCCATTGAATACCAGGTCAAGCAGCCTTCCTCCTCATGTTTGATGTGACTGTTTTTTCCTTGCTTAAAGATAACTGCCTTCCCTAAGGGCATTATCTTCGAAGAAGCAGCTAGCTCTACACATGGGCACCATACCTACACTAGACTCATATCACAGCATGTCCTAAGCTGGGAGCCCTATTTAAAAAGTAAGGCTAAGTGGGCAAAGGTCATTCACGGAATCATTTGGAAATGGAGACTCTGATACTGAGACACTGAATTCAGTGTGCTAGCTCAAACAATTGGAAGTAGTTCTAATTGATGGAGATGTTGGGTGACTGAAATGTCCACATACACACACACAAGCAAGATTGTCCCCAAATGGTCTTGTCCTCAAAGAAATTGTTTTATTGCTGGGTTCAAACTCCAAGCATACTGACTCCTACTTTGCTGCCCCTCTTTCATTCCACATCTATGACATCATGAACACTTCCAATGACTGACTGACAGCAGAGGAAACAATTCTAGTTTGGTGTATGGTGGTTCTGCACTGTGGGCATAAGCCAGGATTGTACCACTAAGTGGTGGTACTCATGGGTCGTCTTGTGGGATAGTGGAGGAGGACAATCCTACCATGGATGAAGTTTTGAGCAGAATATTTCTTAGCCCATTGTCTGTTGTACAAGGGAAAGGTGAATGGGTATTATGTTAGTAGGGAGCAGTCTTTTAAAAAAAAAATATTACAAGGAGTATTATGAGGCTATTGAGTACCCAAAGGGGTTGACTTCACTTCAGTGAACATTTATCTTGTTCTTTCTTTCTTTCTTTTTCTTTCTTTCTTTCTCTCCACAGCCCCCCCCCCCCCCACCTTTCTTTCTTTATTTTTGCTACCAGCATCTGAAATATCCTTCCTATTATGGTGAAATTCCCCATTAAGGGCCTTGGTAGGGTACAGCCCCACCCCCAATAGGGAAACTGACTCAGGGCAAATGTTCCCTCTTTCTCACAGCTAGGATATGACCACTTGCTTCAAGTCAACCAAATGGAAGCTGCAGTAGTCCAACTGAGGCAGACGCAGAGGTTCAGATATGATAGTGTTGTCATCAGACTCACTCTGAGGAGTGTCCCTGCCTGCAATCTCAGCTACTTAGATCCCCTTATTTACTTCCAGTTTTAACATGGAGTTTACCAGCAGTCTCAAGTACCCTGTGCACTTCCTGATATCCTTCCTCAAATTTCTTTTTCTGCTCGACTTAGCCAGAATTGATTTCTGTTGCTTGCAACCCTGCTGATACAACTACTCAGGACAATGCCTGGCACATAATAGACTGCCAGTGAATGGTAATGACTCTTGTTTTTCTTATTACCCTTTATGATTTTATTATCTCATACCAAAGCCCTCTAAGTTTCTTTCTTTCAAGTTCAATTATTCGTAGTCTGTTCTGGAATGATTCCTCCATCTACTTAATCATTCTAGTTATCACTCTAGTGTCAGGTTATGATCATAACAAAATTGGATGTTCTCTACAACTCAACAATAAAAAGACAAAGAACCCAATTAAAAAATGGGCAAAAGACATGAATAGACATTTTTTCCAAAGAGAAAATACAGATGGCTAAAAAGCACATAAAAAGATGCTCAGCTTCACTAGCTATTAGGGAAATGCAAACCAAAACCACAATGAGCTATCATCTCACACCTACCAGAATGGCTGCTATTAAAGAAACAGGAAACTACAAGTGTTGGAGAGGACTTGGAGAAACTGGAACACGTATTCACTGCTGGTGGGAATGTAAAATGGTACAGCCACTGTGGAGGACAGTTTGGCAGTTCCTCAGGAAGCTAAGTATAGAGGTGCCTTACGACCTGGCAAGCCCGTTACTTGGGATATACCCAGATGATCTGAAAACAGAGATGCGAACAGACATTTGCACACCAATGTTCACAGTGGCATTGTCAATAATTGCCAAGAGATGGAAACAACCCAAGTGTCCATCAACAGATGAATGGATAAACAAAATGTGGTGTATACATATAGTGGAATATTATTCAGCGGGAAGAAGGAATGAACTCCTGAAACACATGACATCATGGATGAACCTTGAGGCCATTATGTTAAATGAAATAAGTCAGACACAAAAGGACAAATATTGTATGATCTCACTGATATAAACTAATTATAATATGTAAACTCAAAGACATAAAATATAGAATATAGGTTAGCTGGATATAGAATGAAGATAAAGAATGGGGAGTGGTGCAGAATGTTTAACTAGGTTGAACTTTAATGTTTGGAAATGGACAGAGGTGATGGTAGCACGTTATTGTGAGAATAATTAACAGCACTGAATGGTGTGTGAATGTGGTGGAAAGGGAAAGTTTAGAGTCATATTTGTTACCAGAAGGAAAGTTGGAGGTTAAAACATGGGAATGTGTAGCACAGTGAATCTTGTAGCAGGCAATGTCCATGATTAACTGCACAAATATAAAAAAGTTCTTTCATGTACTAGAAGAAATGTATGACACTATTACATGGAGTTAATGATAGAGGGGTATATGGGCAAAATTTACACTTTGCTAACTATGGACTATAGTTAACAGTAATTTTTTAAATTGTTTTATGCAATTTTATTGAGATATATTCATTTACCATACAATCATTCAAAGTGTACAATCAATTGTTTGAAGTGTCATCATATAGTTATACATTCATTACCACAATCAATTTTTGAAACTTAAATTACTCCAAAAAAATAAATAAATAAAAATAAGAACAAAAATAAAAATAAAAGTAAGAAGAACACCCAAAACATCACTATACCACCCCCACACCCATTATTCATTTAATTTTTGTCCCTATTTTTCTACTCATCTGTCCATACACTGGATAAAGGTAGTGTGAGCCACAAGGTTTTCACAATCACACAGTCACACTCTATAAGCCATATAATTATACGATTGTCTTCAAGAACCAAGGCTAGGTATTGCAATTCAACTGTTTCAGGTATTTCCTTCTAGCTATTCTAATACACTAAAAACTAAAAAGGGATAGCTACATAATGCATAGGAATAATATCAGAATGACCTCTCAACTTCATTTGAAATCTCTCAGTCACTGAAACTTTATTTTGTTTCATTTCTCTTCCCCCTTTTGGTCATGAAGTCTTTCTCAATCACACAATCTCACCCCCAAGGAGATTTATACCCCTGGGAGTCGTGCCCCACATAGTGGGGAGGGCAGTAAGTTCACCTGCCAAGTGGGCTTAGAGAGAGAGAGAGGGCCACATCTGAGCAACAAAGAAGTTCTCAGGGGGAAACTCTTAGGCACAATTTTAAGTAGGCCCAGCCTCTCCTTTTCAGTGACAAGCTTCATAAGGGCAAGCCCCAAAGTCGAGGAATTGGCTTACTACAATGGTAGTCCCCAGTGCTTGCGAGAATATCAGGAATTCCCCAGGCGGGGAAGTTTAATACTTCCACATTTTTCCACAGTCACTCAAGGGGGCTTTGCAAATACTTTTTTATTCTATGCCCAAACTGCTCTGGGATGGATCAGGGCTTCACACTAACCTGTACAAACCAACCAGATCTCACTCCCTATTCAAGGTTCTGTGTAATTATGGTGTTTGAATAAACTGACCATAGAAGTTAAATTATTTAGTGTGCTACAGAAAATACAGATTTTGCACCAAATAAACATCTCTTCCTTTGGTCTCACACAGAAGTTGGAGTTTTAAAACAGTCAATATCATCCTTTACCTTTAGTCTGATTTACTTTAGTCCTAACCAAGTCCATTTTGTTCATATCTCTGAAGTCTGATCTCTTTCTCAGACTCTTTAACATTTGCTGTATGGGGTAATTCTGACATTCATAGCTGCCGAATTCTGTCTCTGAGTCTCACACGTCACACAGATACCTGAAGTTCCAGGGACCGACCAGGTTATGTACAAATAGAGAGTTCAGCATCTCAGAATTTAGAAATTACCCTAACAACTCCGGAATAGATGTGATTGCTGTAAGAACTTACAATCTAGAAACCTTTACAATAAGTGTCTCCCTGATAACCTATGGTCTCAGATTCGATTTTCAGGGTTTGCACTGAGAATTGTCCACATTGGTGAGGGATTATAGAGTAATAATTACTGAGGGGTTATAATTAGTCCATATTTGAGAGGGGTTATAATGCTTATATTTTCATTTCTGGTTTATTTCACTCAACATACTGCCCTCAAGTTTTATTCACTAGTTGCATGCCTCACAACAGTAATATTTTCGTACTCTTTCATCAACAATAACAAGTATACTATACCAATACTATGGGTCAATAATAGGGGGGTGGGGATAAGGTATAGGGGAGGATTTGGGTTTTCTTTTTTATATTTATTCCTTTTCTGGAGTAACAAAAATGTTCTAAAATTGATCAGGGGTTTGTGTGCACAACTATGAGATAATACTGTGAGCCAGTGATTGTAGACTTCAGATGGTTTGTATGATGTGTGAATATATCTTAATCAAACTGCATTAAAAGAAAGGAGGGTCATTCTTCTAGTGAAGCCTGAGGTTTAAGGTCTACCCAGAAATAGCTAGTGATAACATTGACATTTTGGCTGAAGATTTTGGGTAGATGGTGTAAACTGATCCACCTTTAGCTCTTAATGTTGAGGAATTCCACTTAAAAATTTAAAAATCATTTTGATTAAGACTTTAAAGAGAAAAACTTTTTAGAAATAAGATCACACATTTAATTTTCTATGTTAAGGGCTCATATATACTGTTAGTTAACTTATGAAAACTAATTCAGAAAAGTTGTGATTTGTTTAAAGTTACAAAGAAGTGTTGGTAAAAGTGGGAGATGAATTCTTATCACTTAAACTCTGGTAAACAAGAGCCTGATTTAAAAATTGTAGTGATCATCTTGAAAAACCACTATTGAGCCAAGTGCCTGATACGGTGACAAATCCCCTAAAAAAGCTATAGTCCAGCTACTGATAAACAGACTGCTACTGCACAATGTAAATAATTGCCCTTAGAGGAAAATGCAGTTTCTCTTGGGTTCTTAAAGCGCACGATGCAGATGTTCAGTGTTGAGTCTCTAGCTCTAAAGTTCTCTCTTCTAGCCCTTTCTACATCTCAGGAATGCCTTAATTATTTTTCTTGTCTCCTTTTCCCCTTAACCTCTTCCTGCTCCATTTCCCAGGGAATAGAGAATAGAAAAGTGGGGTTTTTATTGTTGGGTCATTTTCATTTGTTTGAGGTTTATTCCCATGAAGGTATAAAGATTGTATTCTCCAGTTTCACTAAATTTGTACAGTAACTTACTTTTCCAGCCAGGGGGTCTCAAGGGGAGTTTGGAGTATCCAATTGCCCATGGAAAGGTTTTGGTCAGTTGCTATAAATATATGTCCAGCAGGAAACAGCCAGAGGTAGTGTTTCCAAGACTGATCGCTTATCACATCTTGCCCAAAACACCATCTCTCTGTTAAATATTTATTTATAAAACATGGGTACTACTCTGTGTGCCCTTGCGCTGAAAGAGATCCCAGGAGGCCTGATTATTTTCTACTTTCCAAAGAAAAGCAACTAGGCTGCAAACTGCTCACATGCTGGCCATGGAGTAATTCCACCAGAGCAGATGGTGGGCATTGCCCACTGCCAAAGCCATTCTCCCTTCATCTTTGCTGGCAAGTCCCCAGTCCAGGGGTAAATCCTCATTAGTCTAAACCTACCATAGAGGCACATTCCTTTTGCCAGAAATTGATTTAGAAGTGCAGCTTAACACAGTTCTGGCCAATGAGGTGTGAGAAACATGTTGACACTTTTGGGATAGGTTTTATTCCTGACAAAAAGAGACAAAGTGGAAGAGAGGGCCCCTTTCCATCCTCTGGACATTGTTGGTTTGTCTGTAATTCTTGGAACTGAGGCAGCCACCCTGTGACAATGATTTCACCAAAGACAATGTTGGCAAAGGTAACACCATGGTAGAGTTGAAAATTAGAAGAAATATGGGTCCTTGATGATGTCACTGGATCCCTGAATTAATCAGGTCTGAAGCCACTTTACCTCTGGATGCTTGAGATCTGAAGTTGAAAAGTTTCCTTACTGTTTAGGTTGGTCGAGTTAGTGTTTATTATGTGTTATTTGCCACTGAATGCATCCTAACTCATGTATCTCAAAAGCCATACATCCAGGTCCCCAAACCCAGTTATCGAGCCGTACTTATCAGTTTCATGGTTTTTCAAACTCAACTATGCAGGAAAATATTTCTTTTGGGTTGCTTTCTAAGAGCACCTGCCTAGCCCTCAAGAATTACCGGTGATATGTGCTCACCCACCACTGAAATCTTCACCGGAGATACAGGAGGATTAAACCCGAGAAATAATAATAATAATAACAATAGCAGCAGCAGGAACAAACACTTACATATGTATTTGCTGTGTTCCAGGTATTGTTCTAGTGTTTTATATTATGTATTATGAAATGTTTTGCTGTTAAGTAAGAGAGATAAATAGAGCACTACCTGCAGGGTCAAGGGAGGGGTCAAGAAAGGGTTTCATCAATAGCACTCATAAGATTATCCCAGCACCAGCCCAATGGCCACAAAATTTGAAAATGTCAGTCCTCAGCCCTTGGAGCAGCTACCCTGAGCAAAATTGTGTTTTAAGAGGCCAGCCCTTAGTCTGAACTCATGTTAGAGTTGCTAAAGGCCATGGCAGATAATCAGTGATGATGGCTTTCTTGAAAAATTTGGAAACACGTGTTGACCCTTGCTGTCTCCAATTTCTCTCTGCCATGTCTCTATTCAACATTCTACAGTAGAGCTTCTGATGCTAATAATTTATGAAAAATGGCTCTTGCTAAGTCACCATTGATCTCCATCTTGGTGGATCAAATTCTCATTTTTCTTGACTTGTAGGGATGGTATCTACTTTATTTACTTAACTATTCTTGGTGTTTAGAATAGTATCTGGCACATATAGTTGCTCAATAATTATGAATTAAAGAATGAATGAAGAGGAGGATCTAAGACAGCAGCATAGAGAGGAGTGGAAGCTAGTTAATCCCCCGGAACAACTTAAAAAAAACCAGAAATGACTAGTAAATAATCTGAAATAACTGCAGGGGGACAAACGTGATCATCCACTCATCATACACCAACCTGAATTGAGAGGAATGCCTGAGATTGCAGCATAAAATCTGTAAGTAAAAACTGCGGATCCAAGCCAGGAGACCCCTCCCCCCACAGCCCAAGCTGCAAAGCATCATAGTGCTAGAGAGAAGCTCTCTCCCAGCACGTGAATATAGCTCAACTGAACTCCAACTGGGGTTTTAATTAGCAAGTGTGAACTGCTCACTACCAGGTACGAATCCCCAACAAGCAAACAGAGGCTTTGGGTGACGACTGACCTTGGAGAGCCAGAGGGCGCCACAGACTAGCCCTGAAGGGGACTTTCTGTTCCTTTTTCATCTCAGTGGAGAAAGTCTCAGCCATTTTTAATTCCCAGTGCACTGATCCAGAGAAGGGTGGAGATAGAACAGGCAGAGAGAGACCATTGAAATGCTAATGACCTCCCCCTAGGGGGTCCATCTTCTCTAAGAGGAAAGGGTTGGGGCCCAGCTCTATTACTCACCTTCCATTCAGACCCAAACCCCAGAGCCTGGGAGAAAACAGCCACAGGCCACACCTCCTTACACCAGTCTGGAATTACAGGCTGACAGATGCCATATGCTGGGGAGAAAAGCACAGTGACCTGAGGCCTCACAGGGTATACCAGTTTTCTAAGACACACCTTCACGGAAACCGGATACTGAATATTTCTTCCTTCTGGGACCTGAGCCCGTTCTGGTCTGGGAAAACCTGATTGGGGTAACCAAGGAAACCATGCCTAGATAACAGAAAACTACAACATACACTAAGAAAAATGAAGTTATGGCCCAGTCAAAGGAACAAAATTACACTTCAACTGAGATACAAGAATTGAAACAACTAATAATAAGTCAATTCAAAAAGTTTAGGGAAGATATGGAGAAAGAGCTGAACCGTATAATGAAAACACTGGACGTACATATGGTAGAAATTGAAAGTTCAAAAAACCAACTGGAGGAATCTATGGAAATGAAAGGCACAACACAAGAGATGAAATATACAATGGAAACATACAACAGCAGATCTCAAGAGACAGAAGAAAACACTTAGGAACTGGAGAATAAGGCAACTGAAAGCCTACACACAAAAGAACAGATAGAAAAAAGAATGGAAAAACATGAGCAATGTCTCTGGGAACTTAAGGACAAAATGAAAAGCAAGAATGTACGTGTCATTGGTGTCCCAGAAGAAGAAGAGAAGAGAAAAGGGGCAGAAGCAATATTAGAGGAAATAATCAATGAAAATTTCCCATCTCTTATGAAAGACATAAAATTACGGATCCAAGAGTGCAGCGTACCCCTAACAGAATAGATCTGAATAGGCTTTTGCCAAGACAATTAATAATCAGATTATCAAACATTAAAGATAAAGAGAGAATCCTGAAAGCAGCAAGAGAAAAGCAATCCATCACATATAAAGGAAGCTTGATAAGACTATGTGTGGATTTCTCAATAGAAACCATGGAGGCAAGAAGAAAGTGGGGTGATATATTTAAGATACTGAAAGAGAAAAACCACCAACCAAGAATCCTGTATCTGGCAAAACTATCCTTCAGATATGACGGAGAGCTTAAAATAGTCTCTGACAAGCAGACGATGACAGAGTTTGTGAACAGGATACCTGTTGTACAGAAACACTAAAGAAAGCGCTGCAGACAGAAAGGAAAAGACAGGAGTGAGAGGTTTGGAAAACAGTTTTGGGACACGGTAGCATGGCAATGTAGTACACTGAACAAAGTTGACTGTGAATATGGTTGAAAGAGGAGGGCTGGGACCATGTGGGACATGAGAACAAAAAACGAACTATAAAGACTGGGACTGTGTAACTCAGAGAAACCTAGGGTGCTCAATGATTGTAGTAAAAGGTACAAATATGTTTTTACATGAGGTAGAACAAATGAATATCAACATTGCAAGGTGTTAAAAATATGGTGGGATTAGGGGGAAAATACAATCAATGCAAGCTAGAGACTATAAAAAAAAAAAAAAAGAATGAATGAATTTTGTGTTCTATGTTGCATGTGTGTTCTGGGGTAGAGTCAGGTCTAGAACTCAGAGACCAGAATTCTTGTTATTAAAGCATAGGTTTATAGAGCTTTACAGAGCAAGACTGAGGTGTATAATTTTACATTTTCTAAAGAACAGAGCAAAAATGACTTTTGCTTCCTTGCCTCTATAAACTACCAAATTGAGAAATGCATTGAGTCTAGGAGTCACTTATTCTCCTCCACACATTTCAGTGCCCAGCAAGCAGGTGCACAATGGAACATTTTCAGAAAATTTGCCACACAGACTTTGGTTTTGTGTCAGGTTTCACACCCTCCCCCAACTCTCCCAATAATGCTTTGAAAGAACAATTAAGCCCTGAATTTTTATTAAGGGGGCAGGAAAAAAAAATCTGTTTTAAAAAGCTCTGTTATCTATCATAGAAACTGCCAAGTAATTATTGCAATGTACCAAATTGCCAAAAGTGGTGAGTATCTTTTGTAGAGATAACTTCAACAGCCAATAGCTGGGCCAAGAAGAGCCAGCTGGGAAGCCCGGCTGCTCAAACCAAAGGCAAGCCACAATGTCCACATAACTTCTAAATTCACCACTTAGGCAGCAAATCAGTTTCTTTTCTTTTGTTTGCACAAAATCTCTTGAAATCTCAAAATCTCAGACAGAAACAAAGGCAATCAACTGCACAGCTTCTTTTGGAGGGAATGGCCTCAGGCCATTGCCAACCTTTATGGAACAGACAAATGTTTGCTTACTCTAGAGAGTAACAGTGCTTGGCTATTAGCCTTTTTTTTTTTTTTTTTTTTTAAATGGAGGCACCATTCTAGTTCCCAGAGGCCAAACAGAATTGAAAAAGGTATTTACCCAGAGGATTCAGAGGCAGATTAGGTAGAGAGGGTGTCTGAATGTCAGTCAAGGTCATAGTTAAGAAAGAGGAAAGAGGGACTGACTATCAGACCTTCAAGATGGGCCAAGGATGTCCATTGGAAAGGAGTGATGGCATTGGAAACCTCAGGGATTGGGACCAGGTTGGAATGCCATATGATGGGTGAGTCAGGTAAAGGGCTCAGGACCCAGTGACACTGGGTATTCGAGGTCCAGGTTGATGAATCAGGGAGACAGGTTCTTGCAGGGCCAAACATCAATGGACTTTTGTTCCTAGAAATGTGCCTCCTTTATATCTCGGGATGCTTGTAGGAAGCTTTTATACAGTCAACACAACCTTGCCTATTTCCTTTGTGGGATTCCCTTCATTATGAAACAAATGAAAGAAGAAAACTTGGTGCCTGCTTGGTTATTACCAGCTATGTGCTCTCAGTTGCCTCTGGAATAAAACAAAAATAAAAAATAAAAACAAATGATCCCTGGGTAACATTTTGACTTTTGAGGACTGTGCTGGTTTGACTGTATTATGTCTCCCAGAAAAAGCCATATTCTTTGATGCAATCTTGTGGGGCAGACATATTAGTGGGGATTAAGTTGGAACGTTTGGATTAGGTTGTTTGCATGGAAATGTGCCCCACTCAACTGTAGGTGATAACTCTGATGAGATAATTTCCATGGAGATGTGGCCCCACCCATTCAGGGTGGGCTTTGATCAGTGGAACTATGTAAATAAGCTGACAGGCAGAGGCAACTCAGTGCAGCTGTGAGTGATGTTTTGAAGAGGAGCTACAGCTAAGGGGGACACTTTGAAGAAAGCACAGGAGCTGCAGATGAGAGACACCTTGAAGACGGCCATTGAAAGCAGACTCTTTCTCCGGAGAAGCTGAGAGAGGACAAATATCCCAAGTGCAACTAAGAGTGACAGTTTTGAGGAACTGCAGCCTAGAGAGGAATGTCTTGGGAGAAAGCCATTTTGAAAACAGAACTTTGGAGCAGACGCCAGCCACGTGCCTTCCCAGCTAACAGAGGCTTTCCGGATGTCATTGGCCATCCTCCAGTGAAGGTACCCGATTGCTGATGTGTTACCTTGGACACTTTGTGGCCTTAAGACTGTAACTGTGTAACCAAATAAACCCCCTTTATAAAAGCCAATCCATTTCTGGTGTTTTGCATTCCAGCAGCATTAGCAAACTGGAACAAGGACTATCTTCTTTCTGAATAGGAAACACACCTTCCAACACATTTCAGCCAATTCTTCCAATCTCCTGTTTTCTGTAAAGTAAATGCCATGTGGCTGTATAGTAGCCAGACATTGATATCATAAAGGCTAAAATTCAGGGTGACAAAGTAGGACATCTCAAAATCAGGCACCTTCTGAATTAATAACCTGTTTTTGGTGATGATTTTCCTGTGGTGACCTGTCTAAGCTTGTATTATACTTTTTATTTTAAAGCAGAGGCTTTGGGGAAAGCTGAGCATTCACATTTAGTACAGGTTAATACAGCACTTGGGCTTGAACTTCCCAAGGAACAGGGAAAACAGAGGTGTCCCCTTGATGATGATGGAGCAGGAATTTAGAAAGAGCTTAAGAGTGCTATATATTGGGATATGGCTAGATAGGCCTGATCACAAGGTAAGAACAGAAAAGGTGAGGGGAATAAAGAGACTGAACTAATCCCATTCTTTGGGGAGAGGGCATCTCCCTGTGCTGAAGGAAGGGTAAGTCTTAATATTCAAGTGTTCCAGTCTCCATTGACCATCCCAGTACTCAGGTTTCCCAACAAATGGGTGGAGCGCAGCTTCAGGAATTTTAGATATGGCAATACCCAGATATTCAAGTCTTCTGGGGGTCTCTGCTGAATAGAAGCCAGCTACACAGTCTTTACTATTCCTACTCTCTGAATTCTCTAACCAATCACCAAGGAGCAAATCTGTGAACTCAATATTGTCTGAATAGCCTCATGTACAGATCACTACTAGCCCAAGAATTTCTTAGAGCTGCTGGGCATCTAAGATTTGAAGGAAAACAGATTTGTGTCTTGGTACCGAATAGGTGTTGGAACAGGGACTAAATTCTGGAAGGCCAAGGGCTTCTTGTATAGTTATAAATTAAACACAAGGTGGCAGGTACATTTGCCTATTTGTTTTTGTTTTTAATTTCCCTTCCTTTGCATGTAGGCCAACTTTTCACAGCATCCTGCTCACCTACCTTGGGGCTGGAGACACAAGTCTACCAAAGTCAAAAACGTTTTCCCTCAAAGGAATGGGTGATGCTAAAATTAATCCGATTGGGTCCCCCAGGACGTCCTGTGTGCCTATTCCTGACATGCTCGTAATTGCTTGGTTCCTGCCTGATTTTTCAGTTCTAGCTCTGATTTGCTGGGTGACTTCATGGTTCTTCCAATAAAGCCCCTTTGCTTAATTCTGTTGCTCTCATCCTAGGAATCCTGACCCATATGCCCAGATAGTAATAAAACAAATTTGCAGGAAAAAGAAATATGTGTACTATAATTAAACACCATGTACAGTTATTTTCCTCTGCTGAGATGCAGAAACTGAAAATAGTCAATAGTTTCATTTGTTGGATTTGAACTTCAGAGACTATGAAAACAATTGTTCTTGCATCCAAAATCCTGTTGCCTGAACATTCCTTAAATACAATTATACTTAAAATTAGCTTGACTTCTATGCTTTGTTGCCATTGTTTCTTTGTCACTTTGGCAGAACCTTAGGAAAAGAACAAAAAGTGGGTATTATTGAAAGGCCTAACGTTGATAGACTGAGCTACAATGAGCCAGTCTGTGTCTGACAATCTTTCAGGGAACCCTAGTTATTTAGTAATTCATTTCCTGCAGGAGTAATTTATTTCAAGCTTTTCTCTCATCCTCAGAAGAATTTGGGGGGTGACAAACACCTTCTGAGCTAACTCTAGGGACTCAAATCAGGAAAAAAAAAAATCTTGGGAACAGCAGTAGGAGAAATTAGCAAGAGTGAATAAGTCAAGTTTACAAAACAGTAAATGGAGATAACAGCGATTTAAGATGCTGATCATTTATTTTGACAGGTGTAGTTTATCTCTGCTCATTTATAATAATTATACATTATAAAGACTCATTATCCTACCCCCCTTCTGTTTCAGTGCCTAGAGCAGTTAAAAGTAAATTCAGCAAGTCTGTGGGGAGAAAGAGATAATGGGTGTTAATGGCCAAATGGGAAATTTATATTTGAGCCACTCACTGTTAGGGTGGCGTGCTAATTGTTGAAGGGGTGCAGTCAGACTTTGAAATAACATCTCTAAACCCTTGACTTTTTTTCCTCCCGTCAACAATTCACTGGGATTGAACATATTCACAGACTCATTTTCCCATTTGTAGTTACTCTTTCCTCTCCTAAGAACACAGCATCTTCTGGATTCAGAGTTCAAAATAATATTGGGTTTTTGGAAGGGGTCAATGTAAATTAGTTTGGAAGATCCTGGGATGTTTGTTTTTTGGGCCAGAGTATTTAGGGAGGTGATATAACTTATTGGCTTATCATATAGCTTTTCAAGTCAAATAGATCCCAGCTCTGCTACTTACTAAATACGTTACTTACAATACCGTTTTGTTCTCAGAAATATGAGAATAACAATAGCACCTACCTCAAAGAGTTGTTAGATGGATTAAATTAGCTAATATAAGTAAAAGGGCTTAGAACAGTGCCTGCCATATAGCAAACATTATGCAAGTATTTACTATTGTTATGAAGTTAAAAACATTATATACATGCTGTAAGGATTAAATAATATAGTTCACATAGCGTTCTCAATCAAGGTTGTTTTTAGTGTCTGTTCTGATTTTGTAATATTAACATTCCGAGCTCAGAATTGCCTTAGAACTGAAACTTTATATGATTACGTATGGCATTTTGTACAGTTTAGTTCCACAAATATTTTCTGAGTGTCCACACAAGTCCAGGTCCTGGGAATATAAAGATAAATAAGACTTTGATCCTGGCCCTCAAAAAGGGAAGGGAAACACGAAACAAATACATTATTAGGGCTAGGAGAGATCTTCCATCCCAGGCAGAGTGGCAACTAAAATATCAAGAGTTGTCTTCTTTTGGAAGACTTGCTGTGTTAATTTCCTAGGGGATGCCATAACAAAGTGACAAAAACTAGTGGCTTAAAACAACAGACGTGTTGCCTCACAGTTCCGGAGGCTGGACGTCCAAAATCCAGGTGCGGACAATGGCTATGCTTCCTTTGAAGACTGTAGTTAGGGAAGAATCTGTTCCCTGTCTCTCTCCTGGCTTCTGGCGGTGGCTTGCCGGCAATCCACGGCGTTCTCTGCCTCAGTCATCCCATGGCATTTTCCCCTCTGCCGTCTGTGTCCAAATTTCCTCTTCTTGTAAGGATACCAGTCATATTGGATTAAGGACCCATCTACTCTGGTATGACCTCATTTTAACCTGCCTAGTTCCATCTATAATGACTCTATTTCCAAATAAGGTCACCTTCTGAGCTATTATGTGACTGAGAATTAGGACTTCAGTATATCTTTTGAGGGGACCCAATTCAATCCATAGTACCTCCTAAAAAGGCTGTTCTCTAAGATCCCTTAGAACCATTGAACTATCTGCGTTGCCTTCTCCACCTTTGACCTGAATTTCCCTTCCCAGAAACGAGGTCCACGAGCCCACTTTCAGCAGATGAAGAACGTTTTGTGGCTTCTTCAGCACCTGCTCTGCGTTTGCTTTCAGGTTTATTGACTCAGAGCTGCTGTTTGCCCCTAAAGTGCCTTTGTTCAAATCAGTAGTGGTCCTTGCTCTGGGCCCTGGCACAGAATAACTTGCACAACTGGATTTGACTCCCCTGTATCTCTTCACATTCTAACTTACTTTATTGGCATCTCAACATCTGCTTCTGCCACAACATAGACCATTTGGGGAATCCTCAAAGGGGGTGATCTTCTACTCCTGCTCCAGAAGAAGCTCTCTTCAGTCATCTGCACCACTCTGGAATCTGCTCAAAGGATCTCTAGAGCTGTCACTGCTCCACGTACTCATCATGAGGATACTTAGTGCCACACAAGGGCTGAGTCCTCAATCCTTCCCAAACTGTCTGTCCTTGGGTTCAGGACTCTGCAAGAAGTGAGGAAAGACATCTCCTGATGTAGGCTACCATGGCATTTAAGGAGGTCCTCAGAAATCTTTGAGATCCTGGTAAGACCATTACAGTCTGCTTCCCCTCTACAAACTGTCCACTAGGCTAATCCCTAAAGAGGGTCCATAATGGAAACTGGTAACTCACCTTCTCCTACAAGTCCCTCAGGATTAATCCCATTATGCGCTCCATCCCCCATTACCCCGGCCACCACCTAAGTGTCCCTGATCATTCCTGGTCCCCTGAATGCATCCCACAATGTCCCAAGCATCCACTAATGAGACCCCATTTTAAATCCATTCCCCTGTCCCTTTCATTCTGTCCTCTATACACCATACACAAAAATCTTCTACATCCTTCTACCTCACCGGCTGCCCCTTCTCCAGCTCCTTTGCTGGTGCTTCCTCTTCTTCCTGACTCTTTAGGCATGGAACTCCCTGGGGCACAGTTCTATTTACTCCCATTTCCTCTGTGAATGCACCTAGTCCCAGGCATTAAATGTCTTCTATACTCTGTTGACTCCCAACTTTTTTCTCTCCTCTCTCCTCTCCCTTGGGCTCTGGGATTGTATATCCAGCTATCTATTTTGGAGCTTTCAGTGAATGTCTAAATGGCCAAGGCAGATCTCTCGATTCTTTCTCCCAGTGCTGCTTCTCCCTCAGTAAACGGCACCGTTGTACACCCAGCTGCTCAGATCCCTGGACTTCTCCTTGAATCCTTTCTTTCCCTTAACTCCTGATCCAATCCAATAGCAACTCCTGTTGGCTCAACTGTCAAAATTGGCCCCAAATAGGTCACTTTTCACCACCTTATTTGTTAACATTCTAATCCAGGATATTATAATCCCTTGTGAAATAATAAAATAGTCTCCTGGTTGATTTCCCCATTCCACCTTTGTTACTTCCATTCCATTCTCCACATAATTGCTGCAGTGAGCCTTTAAAACCAAACATCAGATTATGATGCTCTTTTGCTTAAAACAAGTAATGACTTAATGGGACACTTAGAATAAGACCGCAAATCCCTACCACAGTCTCCAAAGGCTCATTATGATCAGCTCCTGGTTAGCTCCAAACTCATCTCCCACCATTTGGTACCTAGAATGAGATTTCCTCATGCATTTGCATAGTTTCCTCCCTTCTTTGATTGTTCTCTATTTGTGCTGGTTTGGATGTATTATGTCCCCCAAAACACCATTATCTTTGATGCAGTCTTGTGTGGGCAGGAAACCTATTGGTGTTCATTGGGTGGAGACTTTTGATTGATGTTTCTGTGGAGATGTGATCACTCAACTGTGGGCGAGATCTTTCATTGGATAATTTCCATGGAGGTGTGGCCCCGCCCATTCAGCGTGGGCCTTGATTAGTTTACTGGAGCACTATATAAGCTCAGACAGAAGGAGCCAGCTTGCTACAGCCAAGAGGGACACTTTGAAGAATGCACAGGAGCTGAGAGAGTAGCTGCAGATGAGAGACAGTTTGAAGATGGCTGTTGAAAGCAGACTTTTGCTCCAGAGAAGCCAAGAGAGAAAAAACACCCAAGAGCAACTAAGAGTGACATTTTTGAGGAACTGCAGCCTAGAGAGGAACGTCCTGGGAGAAAGCCATTTTGAAACCAGAACTTTGGAGAAGATGACAGCCACGTGCCTTCCCAGCTAATAGAGGTTTTCCAGACACCATTGGCCATCCTCCAGTGAAGGTACCTGACTGTTGATGACTTACCTTGGACACTTTATGGCCTTAAGACTGTAACTTTGTAATCAAATAAACCCCCTTTATAAAAGCCGATCCATTTCTGGTGTTTTGTGAAAAGGCGGCATTAGCAAACTAGAACACTATTTAAATGTCATCTCCTCAGACAGGACTTCCCTGCCCACTCTGTCTAAAACAGCACTTCCCATTATTCCTTACTCCCTTTACCTTGTTTATTTCCTTTATAACATTTACTCTATGACTTTTTTTATATACTTGTTTTTGAAGAATTAGTGTAATTCATAGTATTAACAGAATAAACAAGAAAAGCCATATTCTTTAATGCAATCTTGTGGGAGCAGATTTATAAATCTTTCTGATTAGGGTGTGACCTCTTGATTGACTGTTTCCATGGAGATTTGACTTGAATGTTTCCATGGAGATTTGACCCCACCCATTCAGCGTAGGTCTTGATTAGTTTACTGGAGTCCTTTAAAGGGAGCTCACACAGAGAGCAGAGGTATAAAAATGCCCTGGGATATGCTGAACCAGGAGACCCAGACGTTTGCTTATGACTTGAGATGCTAGCCCCAAGTTTGCTCTGGAGAAGACAAGAGGACAAAACGCTCCAAGAGCAGCTGAGAGAGACATTTTGGAGAGACGCTTGGGAGCTGACAGAGATGCTCAGAGATGCTTGGGATTGTAAATAGAAGGACATTTGGAGATGCTAAGCTAAGGACACACAGATGCTGAGAGAGGAGCTGAAACACAACCTGGGACCAGCAGACGGCAACCACATGCCTGCCCAGCTGACAGAGGTGTTATGGATGCCATCAGCCATTTTCAGTAAGGGTACCCTATTGTTTTTGCCTTAGGTTGGACACTTTTATGGCCTTAGGACTTTAACTTTGTAACCAAATAAAACCCTTTATAAAAGTCAATCCATTTCTGGTATTTTGCATAACAGCAGCTTTAGCAAACTGGAGCAGGGACCCACACCAGCTTCAGTGGCCAGCCAGATGGAGACTAGCCCCTTCAGAGATTTCATCACCCTTACTGGCCCCAGCCCCCAGCCAGAACCCTAGCCTCCACCACTAGTCTCTGAATACATGCACACAGATTGTCTGACAGTCCAAACTACCTTCTTAGGGAGAAGGCACTGACTACCAAGGGCAGAGAGGAATCAATTCAGGTCTAGGAGCAGAGTTGGCTGGAACTGGGTGTTTACCCTGAAATACCAGGAGCCAGAGACCTGGACATAAAGAGGCAAGTTAAATTCTGTCACGGTTCCCAAGGGAAAGGTACAGATTAGAGATGGGAGACAAAACAAAGAAAAAGTTGGAAGCGAGGTAGATGTTGGGATGAAGCAGGAAGAGAGAGAGTCCAGGGCAGTTTTTAGGAGGGTTTGTCTCTCTCCTGAGGAGCACAGGATGCTTTATATATACATAAGCCATTGGAAACCCCAAAGGATTTGAAGTCAGATATGGGTGTAAAACTCAGTTGCATCCATCAGGAAAGCTCTTGATTTCCCCGAGGCTCAGTTTATTTTACTATAAAATAGGAATTCTTAAACCAATCATGCTTCCCTAATAGGGTCATTGTGATGATCAAATGAGATAAGATATGTTTAAAGCCTATACAAGCTATGAATTACCATGGAGATATTATTGTTATCTGTTAGTCAGCTTTGTCATTGCTAAGGCTCTGAAGAGCACCCAAGTTGAAGTCTTCATGGTTCATTATTCAATTTGAAATGAATTCCCATAATATGAGATCCTGCTATACTCAAATATAAACGTAAAAATCCATTTTGCTGCCAAATATTTGATTATAGAGAGGATAATTCATGCCTTTAGTTACCTGCAATAGTAAGCAGAACTGCCAGTGACTATTCCATTTTCTCATGTGACTGAAAAACATTTCTTCGAACTCCTTTTCTTTACTGTTCCATAATTGGTCTTGTTTACCAGCTACATAATCCATTTCAGGGGCTCTTTTCTAAACTATTCATAGCACACAAAATAAATACAAGATTCCAATAAAGAAGCACCCAGTACCTGGAATAAAGACAGAAATAATTACATAAATCTCCCATTTAAAAATCTCAACATCAAAATTACATTAGCCACAACATTAAACGGTTGGACCATGTTCAGGTTGTTTTTATAATGAAATGTTCCTGGTAAACTCAAGTATAAAGAGAAAACAGTCCTTATGGCTAATACAATAACAAGCACAAAATAACTAGAAAGCAATATTAAAATTAACTACATATTGGGCAGAAATAGACTATTTAACAGTATTGAGTGCTTCACCATTTATTGCATAGAAGAGCTGTAAGTGGGTCAAACCAATGGCTAGAAATGTCACATCATTCCAGAGCTTCACAGATGTGTGTTTCATGACATCTCTTATCGTCTGCTTTGAACATTTGCTTCTTATCACTGTTTTTTCTTACCTAATTTATCTGACTTTAGATTGGTCTGTGTCCTTGTCTTGTAAAGGCAATTCACACAATATGAGTTCTCAGGAATGGATAAATTCCAAACCATTGTGTTTATGGAGCTGATAGGTAGAGACTTGAGATTTAGGTATATAAATGAAAGGAAGATCATGTTTCTGACTTGTCTTGATTCTCAGTGATACTGAAACATGAGCCATATGGCCAAGGTCTCAAAGCAAGGAATTGGCCAAGCTGGGATTTTAACTCAAGTCTGACAGAACATCATTCTTTTCTGCAGAAACTACACTGTCCCTTGTGGGAAGAATCACATAGTGCTTATAAAGGATTCGGATGGAAACTAGTGACAACCAGAAATGTTACCAAAAAAGCAATTTCATACAATGGTTTGAAATATTCCGTCCCCGTTTGATACAGGGATTTGTGATGGTTCTCATGACCTATCACGTCAGCGATAAAAATAACCATTGGCCCACTTGCTTAGAGCTTGAAATAAATCAGGGAAATGCAATCAGTCAGTCAAATACTTTCTGAGTGTCTTCTGTTTGCTCAACACCACACTAGGCTCTGTGGGAAATAATAGCTCACACATCAAAGTTCTTTGGGAAGCAAAAGCGAATGAGAAACGGTATTATTAGAGAAAGACTACGTGACGCGGGTCCAGCTTCAAAGAATTGAAAATGTTAATGGAGGAGGGGGCGGTTACAAATAACAATATATCCTCATTATCATAAATAGTACATAAAATGTGTACAGTGAAAGACCAGGGGCCAGCAAGCTCTTTCTTTAAAGGGGCCTGATCATCAATATTTTAGGCTTTGCAGGCCATGCCATCTCTGTTGCAGCTACACAACTCTGCTGTTGTATTGTGAAGGCAGCCACAGTCAAGATGCAAAGAAAGGAGCGTGGCTGTGTTCCAATAAAGTTTGATTTACCAAAACAGGCCGCCGACTGGATTTGATCTGCCGGCTCTATTTTGCCAAGCCCTGGTTTAGATTCCCAATGTGAGAGAAGGCTGCAGAAGAAGTGATCAGGGTTGAAGAGACAGGGAAGTCTTAGTTATAATCACTTTTCATGGAAGGCTGACTCTTCTGCCAAGCACTCTATATATCACAGCTCATTGAATTTTGAGGCACCCAATGTAAGTTGTCCAAGTTACACAATCTAGCTATAGGCAAGCCTGGATTTAAACCCAGATCTACCTGACCTCAATTCTCTGTTGTCACACCACGATAAACTACCACCCTTGGCAGACCTGCCCATTTTGACCACTGATATACATTTTAGACTGGAGCTGGGTGGTAAGGGGCCATGCTGTTGCATAATTCAGGGACCTGCACTCATACAGAACACAGTGGCCCCTGGGTGCAGTGGTTCTCACACTCTGCTGCACATTATAATCTCCTGGGAGCTTTGGAAAATCCTGTGCCCAGGCCACATGCCACAAAAATTAAATCAGAATCTCTAGGGGTGGGACCCATCCCTATATTTTGGAACACCCCTGGGTGATTCCAAAGTCCAGCTAAGTTTGAGAACCACTTCTCTGAAGTGTGATGATGTCATCGATGTGTGTTATGTCAGTGCCACCTCCCAGAGTTGCACAGGGGATGTGCCTGGAATAAACCTTACTGGCTAATGGAGTAAACTCTACTCATTAAATATTTCACTAAATTTTTATTCTTTCTTGGTGGCAGACACTGTTGCACATGCTGGGAAAAAAAAAAAAAAAAACAAAAGAAAGAAAACAGAGGAATGAAACAGGTTGGTTATGGGATAATCAGAAACCTGCTCTTGATTATATTAAACTTGGTTGTATTTTTAAGTGTCCTTTATTTTCTTCTGGTCTCTGCTAGTATTGAACACAGGCTTTTGAAAATCCTGGCCTGCTTTCTCTTTGCTAATGGAAAGCACTTTATCCTTTGGGCTCCTCCCACATGCCATTTATAGTAATACTATAGCTAGGCTTTATTGAACACCTATCAGTCTGCAGAAGTAGTGTGTGGGGTTGCAACAACACTGCAATTGGGTTTACCTCTTTCACCCCTGGTTTATGCTCAAACCTTTTCAAAGACATTAGGTGAGTTGCTCCAGTTTGCATGAAAGGTTAGTGTTAAAGGTGAGATCTAAATCTGCATCTGCTTGACTCCATGACCCACAAGTTTAACCCTGAGAAGGACCACCTGGGCCCAGTACCTGCTCAAAAAACGTTGGTGGACTGTTGAAGGAGTGAAAGACCTTTCTTTTGAATCAGACCATTAATTAAGAGGAAAAATGTATCCCTGGGCATGACATAGGGATGACAATGGCAAATGATAAAGGAAAACAAATATATGTGTGTATGTATATATTCCTTCGACTGGCAACACTTTGCCCGCATAAAGAGTTTCATTCCAGAACTTTTCTCTACTCAAATCCTGCATTCTGCGTTGAGTTAAAAAGCAATTCTGTTTCATTAGAAGCAGTACCTTGAAGAATGTACTGAATCAGGATAGATAGAGAGGAGAATGTCTTCCAGGCTCAAATGCTCCCATTTCTGTGAGGAATTCCTTCTCCTTCCTGCCTCCTGCAGCCCCTCAAGACAGAGTGACTGCTTCCTTCCTCTGAGACTCCAGAGCACTTTATTCCTACCCGGAGCGTGTGGTCCTCATCACAGCCATTTCAAATTATTATTGCTCACTTCTCTGCCTTCACCATTGCACTGTAATCTCCATCTTAAGGGCAGCTGTAATTTCGTATTAACCTATGATATCACTAGGGTATCCTCAGCCTAACATGGTGTGGGCACAGAGTAGGTGGTCAATTAAAGTTTGTTTTGTTCCCAAGACTATAATTTGAACTTTTAATAATAACTTCCAGTTTCTGAGTGATAGCTATGTTCCAGGTATTATTATATGCATTTTAAGGATGTTAGCTTCTTCATCCTCACAGCAAATTTGCAACATTATGTATCATTTTTCCTATGAGAGTGGGTGTGCTGGTTTGAATGTATTATGTCCCCCAGAAAAAGCCATATTCTTTGATGCAATCTTGTGGGACAGACATGTTAGTGGGGATTAAGTTGGAACATTTGGATTAGGTTGTTTGCATGGAAATGTGCCCCACCCAACTGTAGGTGATAACTCTGATGAGACATTTCCATGGAGGCATGGCCCATCCATTCAGGGTGGGCCTTGATCAGTGGAGCCATATAAATGAGCTGACAAACAGAAGGAACTCAGTGCAGTTGTGAGTGACATTTTGAAGAGGAGCTACAGCCAAGAGGGACACTGAAGAATGCACTGGAACTGAGAGAGGAACTGCAGCCTAGAGAGGAATGTCCTGGGAGAAAGCCATTTTGAAACCAGAACTCTGGAGCAGACGCCAGCCATGTGCCTTTCTAGCTAACAGAGGTTTTCCGGACACCATTGGCCATCCTCCAATGAAGGTACCCGATTGCTGATGTGTTACCTTGGACACTTGATTGCCTTAAGACTGTAACTGTGTAACCAAATAAACCCCCTTTTATAAAAGCCAGTTCATCTCTGGTGTTTTGCATTCCGGCAGCATTAGCAAACTAGAACAGTGGGTATTTGACATTTTGGTATCTGATTATCCTTTTGGGGAATAGCTCAATATTTGTGGTCACATGTTGAAGAGATAGACCTCTTTTATCCTGGCAGAACAAGGAACAGCAGGTGAGAGACATAAGCAGTCATGGCCCAGGGCTTTGAATCTTGAGCCAGTGACCCAATGGCATGAAGCCAGTTGACGGTCGTATTCATGCCAGTATCAATAATGGCTCCTAACCAGACCATTGGTGCAGCAGGATATTTTGGTGGTTCCCTCTGCTTAGCCTTCTGGAGTCTTCTCAAACTATTGTCGGTTTTCCACTGGTCTTTCAGTCTCTCCTTGATTCTGAAAGGCTCTCAAGTACTTTCAACAGATTACTTTTTTGGATAAGATTGATGAGTCCGTTTATGTTGCTTGCAACCAAGAACCCTGATGGATTTTACCCCTTTTGAAGATGAGAAAGTAGGTAACTTGTCCATGTGCACACAGCTAATACAGGGGAAACAAGATTCAAGGCAACTTGTATCTGATACTAAAGTCCATGTGTTCTCTATCTAAAACTGCTTTGCACACAGGGGGTGTGCAAATATGTTTGCTGTTTATGATGCTGCTGATTATATTCCAGAGTTAATGGTTTTATTTCTTTCGACTCAGGAGACTTGTTTAACCATTTAATTCCTGTGTACGGTATCTGACTCTCAGTATGTACATATGCGAAAGCTATTCTTTTGTTCATTTATTTCTAACTTTTATTAAGTGCTTACTATGTGACCAGCATTGTGCTAGGTGCCTTACCTGCATAACCAATTAGATAAAAATTGGTTTTATTAGCTCTGTTTTACAGATGAAGAAATGAGGGTCCAGAAATATTATGTATCTTTTCCAAAGGTCATGTAATTAATATGTGTTAGATCCAGGATTCACTGAGGATTAACTCCCAATTGGAGTCTTTAACATGTATCCTTCCTGGAATTGCTGACTTTGATCCAATGTGCATCCCCAAAATGTCAGTTTATGCTGTTTTCAAATTAGAAAGAAAGTCAGAAGTTATTACTGCCCCTAAATGCATAGCTCATGCCCATCGTTAACTCACTCACTAACCTCTGGTCTGATAACTCTAACTTCACATCAAAAGTTGGAAGAAATTTCTTTTAGGACAAGTAAAGCCTTGAGTAAATGGCTCTTTCTCCTTGCAAGTGAATCAATGAAGGGAGAAAACCACTATGCAATCATATTTCACATATCATTTTATCTATGGATTAGTTTCTTGATGGCACTTTTAATTATTTAAACATACTGAGAAAAAAAGTGCAAAATGATAGGTTTTTCCTTTCTCCTGTCTATTATGGGCTGTCCATTAAAGTCACTTGGGGTTGGTTACTTAGGAAACGGCTGGCAGACCAGGGCTTTTAGATTGATCACCATCTTTATGGAAGGAAGGTGAGCCACGTGACGTGAATTTAGTTGCTTCTAAGTGGAAGAGTTGAAATTGCTGAGCATTGAGGAAAGAACCCCGGAACTTCTCCGACCCTACTCTTCAATTTTAAAGATGAAACAAATGATCTTCTTTCAGGAAGTCACGGATATCTAAATTTGCCTCCCGGGGAAGGGAGCCTAATGATTCCACGATCATCTTGGACATCAGTTACAAGGAGATACCGTATTTAGGGGGCGTGTGTATGTGTGAGTGCAGATGTGCAGGAGATAAAAGCAAACTCAGTTACCTCTTAAGTTAGTGAAAAATAATGTATTTCTCACTTTCCGCAAAGAGAAGAAGATTAACTTCTGTGTAGCTTGTTGAGTTCCTCTGAGAAATACCATTGCTTTCTCCACACAGCGTGTGGTTGTTAGAGAATCTCTAAAATTGGGATTGAGTGTAGCCAGTAAAACCAGCTCAGCAGCTGAAATGCTGTTCTCTGTATGACAAACAGAGGAATTAAAATACATCAAAATAAAAAGAACTGATCAAATTTCAAGTTTCTTAATAAAAGATGCCAGGCACTTAAAAAATAGTGTGGGGATAAAGAAAACTAACATTTGCCAACCACAGCTATAAGCTAGGAACGTTCACTTCATGTCTCATTTAATCCTAAAAAGAAAAAGGCAGGTGTTAGAATAACACATTTTAGAATTTTGTTCCACAAACATTTATTGAGCACTTAATACATGTCTGCACCAAGGTTCAGAGAAGGAAAGTAACTTATCCAGGATTATAATCCATTTTGGCTCTATCCAAAGGCTGTGCTTTCCCTGCTTCAGCATATTATTTTTCTCTAGAGTATTTTTATATTAGAAAAAAGGAATGGAAAATTAAGCAACTAATCTGGAAATGTTATCTCATTTGTAAAATTCAGAAGAGCATGCACGCACACACATAACTTCCCTTTCCACTTAGGATTTTCTCTAGTAGGTCAAAACCACCTTGAAAATTGCCTTCTATCTTGAATTTGCCGGCATTGAGATAGGAATGGTTTCTTAATAAAATCAGCAAACTTTTATTAACCATTTATGTGTACAGGGCACTGTGTTGAATACATAATCTCCTTTAACGCCAACATGACCTTGTAAGGAAGGGCCACTCATTATCCCCGTGTTACAGATGATGTGATTAAGCATTAGAACAGTTAAGTGACTTGCCCAAGGTCACATAGCAGTAAGTGGCAGATTGATGTCATTTATTTTTTGAACCCAGATTTAACTCCAGGGCACAACTCTCAGAATTGCTCCACTATTTGACTCTTTTTGAGCTAGAAATGATTTTTCCTAGCCAGCAAATGGTAGTGAACATTAAAGGTTTAAAAATACTTTTATGGGAGGAAAATTGAAAATTCTCTTTGTTAACATACTCCCTGCAAATTAAGAAATTAAAATTATTTAATTTTTAATAGAAGAACTCCTTGATTTAAGGTATAAGATGTGAGTGCTTTCCTGCAGGGAGTTTGAGAACCCCTGCGCTGGAGAGGCCAACTTTAAATGCAGGATTCTTAGGTATCCATCTCCCAAGGTGACAGACGCCTTTGTGTTGCGTTAGCATGGTGGCAGAGCAGGTACAACTCATAAGGGATGGAGGGATTTCCTACTATGATTAAACAGGATACTGCATGCAGAGGGCCTAGTTGAGTGCTTAGCACAATGTAAGCATCAATACATGGTAAAACGCCATTAAAAAAAATGTATAATTGTGTATAATATAATGCATTTAGAGAGTAATTAGATAGCAGTAATATTCTAATTTCAAGAGAGTTAGCATAACCACTTCTCCCCCATCCCTTAAAAAAAAAATAACCCACTGGCTCTGAAATTCCTCCATCAAAGCTTTATTCCTTTCCCTTTAGGCTTTGATGCGGTCTAAAATGCAACTACTCTGGGAAGTTGTCAGTCACGTATACGGTAGAGAAAACGGAGGCTTTCAGGCTAGGCTTTAGCTGAAAGGAAGAGAAGGAAGATCACAGAAGCAGAATGTTAGAACTGGAAGGGCCATTGGGAGCACAGAGTTTTACCTCCTATCACCTGACAGATGGGGAAACTGGGACATAGAGTTAGTGATACTTTCTTCTTCAGTATTTGTCCACTCCCACCATGGGTGAGCATGTGTGTTCTATGCCCCCTTACCTCTTACATGTGTTGGGGAGTGTCCCAGTCACAATTGCTGCATAACAAACCACCCCATATGTGGTGTAAAACCACTTTATAAACATTTTATTAAGCTCACAGAATCTATGTGGGTCAGGAATTCAGGCAGGGGAAAAAGGGGATGGCTTGTCAGGAAACTTTCTTGTGGAGACTCAAATGGCTGGTAGTGACTCAGACACCTGGAAGTTGGAATCTTTTGGAGGCTCCTTCGCTCATATGTAATTGTCTTGTACCTGGGCTGGGATGATGCAAATGCTGAGCTGAACCTCTCAACCAGAGCATCTCTATGAGGTATCTCCATGTGGGCTTCTCACAGCATGGCAACTGATTTCTGAGAGGGAGTGTCCCAGAGTGAGCATTCTGTGAAAACCAGGCTGAAGCTGCATGGCATTTTCTGATCTAGATTTGAAAGTTAAAATCACTTCTGCTGCACTCTACTGGTTACAAGTAATTCATAAGATCAGCTCAGATTTCAAGGGGTAGGAGAATCAGATTCCACCTCTTGAGAGGGATCTAGGAAGCTCCCATTGTAGAAGAGCATGTGGGATGGGAGATATTGTTGCAGCCATCTAAGGAAAATACAATCTTCCCCAGGGAGGAAGGCAACAGTTCACAACTTTTCCATCAAACCCTTAAGATTTCTCTCTCTCCATTGCCCAAGCCTCTAGCTTCCTGTCCAGGTATTACCAGTTCTGGCCCTCATTGGAATGAAGTGAACTGATGACTTCTCCAAGCCTCAGATTTAAGTGCCTAAGAGGGGAAGTTCCACTGGGCAGGTTCCTCTGTGAGAAAGATTTCCAGAGAAGACCAAAGAGGCTTGGTAAAGCATCAGGGTGCCCACTGGACCCTGAGAAGACCTGATCCAGCCCAGCTGAAATGTAGGAATTTGTGGGAATGGGAGTGTTTCAGTTTGCTAAAGCTGCTGAAATACAATATGCTGAAAATGGGTTGGCTTTTAACAATGGAGATTCATTAAGTTACAAGTTACAATTCTAAGGCTGTGCAGATATACAAATGAAGGCATCAACAAGAGGATATCGTCTCTGAAGAAAGGCTGCTGGCATCCATGGTTCCTTGTCACATGGGAAGGCACATGGTGACATCTGCTGGTCCTTCTCTCCTGGATTCTGGTTTCAATGGCTCTCTCAGTTTCTGTGGGTCCTCGCTTAGCATTTCTGGGGCACTTCTCTCTGCTCTCTGGGCTTTTACTGTCTTTTATCCTCTCATAAAGGACTCCAGTAAAAGGATTAAGACACACCTTGAATGGGCTGGGTGACATCTCAATTAAAATAGCCTAATCAAAGGGTCCCACCCACAATATGTCTGCCCGCACAAGAATGGATTAATAGAACATGGTCTTTTCTGAGGTACATAACAGATTTAAACCAGCACAGGGAGGAATGAAATGAAGTGAAGACTTAAAATTGTTGGGAAGTAGAAGGATATAAAATTGTGCATATGTGCTTGTGTGTGTGTGTGCACGTGTGTGTGTGTGTGTTGGGAGGGCAGGTGGTGGGGGTGGGGGTTGTCATTGGGACTGGGATAGGAAAAGAGTAATTCCCAAGGAGATGAAAGGGCTTGGAGTCAGGCTAGTAATGCCGCGGTCTTAGAGAATGCTGTGCCTGGAATGAATTCTCCTGGGTCAACACTCTTTCAAGAATGGAAGGAAACCAACAAGGGTCAAAGACCTACTAGATGTCAGACACTCAGTTAAGTTCTTTATATAGATTTTCTTATTTAATTTTCTCAACAAATTCACATAGTAGGAACTATTCATAGCCTCATTTTATACCAGAGGAAACTGGGGGTGAGACCTTCTATCCTTGATCAACGTAACAGAGTACAAAAGCAGCAGACAGGATTACAAGGCATTTCTTGGGACCCTAGGACTTGTGACCTTGTCACTGTCTTTGCACAAAATATTACAGGAGACTAGAAAGGAGCTATTATGATTGAAACAGGGTGGGGGTTAGAAGACTCATATGGCCAATCTTTCTTTGGACCCCAAGTGACAGCCCCTAAGGGTCTGGGGAACTACTGGGGCTCCATGGGGCACTGTTTGAAAACCTGGTATGCTAGTATCTCCATTGCCTCAAACAAAACATTGTAATTTTCCCTGCAGGATCTTTGTTCATACTCTTGAACCTCCCTGGGACATTCCTCTCTCCTCATCCATCTAAATCTTTTTAATCCTCAATGCCATTTCCCCAGGAGGACTTCCCTGAGGTTTGCTTCTCTTCTGACTCTACAATCTCTTCCTTGTTAATCTATACTAATTTCAGGGTTCTACTTAGTATAATAATGACTCTCTAATTTATAACTTCAGTTCAACATTTCAAAACATCTCCTTTGAGTTCCTGACTTGCATATCTGGAATTCTACTTGACATCTCCACTTGGGTATTGAATAGGAATGTAAAATTTAACATGCCCAAAATAGAACCCTTGATTCTCCATTCTCCCATCCCTCCCAATAATCAAATGTTTTTCTCTATTAGTCTTGTCTGTAAATAATACGACTATCTATCCCAACCATCTTGAGATGTTTCCCAAGAACCAAGTTTCTAGGAAGTGGCCAGACTTTATTCTGATGCCGAGTGTTCTTCAATTTCAAATAGTTATAATGGAGAGAGCAGACAATATCTCAACTTCAGGTGGACCATGGAGATGATGAGACTGTCAATAATTAAAGCAGGACTGCACCATGACCTCTTCCTCAAGCTGGCTATATTCCTAGTGGGAAGGGGATACCCCAGGATCCAGAAGACTCAGGCACAATGCTCTTTGGTATAATTCAGCAGAAGTTAGGAATTGGTGAGAAATCTGAGATCCTGAGAATCTTGACTTTTTTTAGACTTAGGAGGCATTAGTATTATCATCATGACTAGATTTGTTCTAGGACTGAGTGGGGACTTAAGGTTCTCAATCAGATTTAACCTTCTTAAGGTTGGAGGTCGTAACATACTCTTCTTATTTGGCTGCCTTATGTATGGTTGTTTCTCAACAAAGATCTGAGATTGATTTGATGACATAGATGCCATAAATTATTGATGAACAAAGCAGGTACATTAATAGGATTTCAGATTTGGGTATAATTTTATCTTTTATCTTAGGGAATCTCAAATTTGTATACCCTGGTGCATTGGTTGTACTGTTTATAAAACATATCATAGTCAAGGGGAAAGGAAATTTTTGTCCCCACTTTTCTACTCATCTGTCCAAACATTGGATAATACTGTGAATAATTGATTGTACACTTTGGGTGATTGTATGGCATGTGAATATATCTCAATAAAATTGCATAAAAAATAATAAAATATTCTTATAAAAAAACACTTCTAAACTAATAACAATAAAACCTTTCTAAATTTTTATTAAAAAGAGGGGGAAAGGAACTAAAATTTGTTGGGCATGTCCTCAGTGCTTATGATATTTATATAGGTTATTACATTTCACTCTCACAACAATCCTTTGAGGGAAGCAAGGCTGAGGGAGGCCCAGTGAGCTGCTTTAGTTCACTTAGCTAGTAAGTTTAAGTAGAAGGGCCAGAATTTGCACCAAGATCAATCTACTTCTGATTTATAGATGATGAATCTAAGGTTCAGAGAGATTCAGCAAACATGTGCAAGTTCAACTTCAAGGCTAAAATTTGTAACTAGATACATCTGGTTCTGAAGTCTATGCCCATTCCACTGCATTACACCTCCCACCAACTCCAATTCCATCTCCAACAACATTGACACTACTTAGGTGGATAGTATGAGTAGTGTTTTTTTTTTTAAGCCTACAGCACCTGGTATTCCCAGGTGGTCTCCCATCCAAGTACTAACCAGGCCCGACCCTGCTTAGCTTCCCAGATCAGACGAGATCTGGCATGTTTAGAGTGGTATGGCCATAGACAGCATGAGTAGTTTTGAGTCCAGTTATGATTCAAGACAGAAATCCTGGGAAGAAATCTCTTGAGGGAAAGTTATTGAGTAAGCCTGGCATCTCCTTGGGATACTGAAAATTGAGAATGGTTGACGGGACTGATAAGTGCCTCCTATACTTTGTCCAACATTCATACCTCCTCTTAGTTACCTTCTTGCTGGGTATAAATAGTGTTGTTCCGAAGCACTGAAAGAAATGTTTTTACAGCAGAAATATCAATTTATTTTCATAATAGAAAATTGACTGGGTTATTGATCAATATATCCCATCTGCCAAATCTTCCTAATTATAAATTTGAAAGTTGCACCCTGTAGCATAGTAACTGTCAAAAAATTATTGATGGAAAGCTGTAGTAGTAAGTCTTGATACAGGTTTCTTTAATGACAAGCTGACATGGGATGAGACACCAAATTAAATATGTTTCATTTACTAAGTAAAATATTTTAGTTCAACTCTCTCTCCTAAGAGTTGATTAACAAGATAATCCTGTGAACATTGGAGCTCACCAAGTAGCAGCCCTGAAACACACTTGTAAAATCGTTCTCTCACATCTCAGATTGATACTGTTTTTATTTTAAAAATTGATTGGTGGATGAAGCTCTTTATTTTTGGTGTCTGTTCAGGGATTCTTACAATCCTCGGTCTGCTTCACTTTTTGAACAATAATTTTCTTGCTTAAATGTTAACATCTCCATTAAATATATTCAAATGTTCTCCAAACATATTGTTACCTGAGATATTCTTTTAGCATTTTACACATTTTATGTGCAATAAAGGATCCCTGAGATGATTCCTTATCTTGATTTTCCCTCTAATTTGTCAGAGATTAAGGCTTTAGTCTGTCATAGGCTACGATTATGTCATGCTGGATGAAACTTCTGATAACACGCACCATGAGACTAATAAAGTGTAATTACACACAGGCCTCTTCGAAATGGGCACCTCCACTTCTCTAAGCTACAAATATTGGCCCAGAATCAAGGATATGAATTTTGAGCTGATGCTTTTATTGCATTTCAGATAATGGCGATGTTCCATTGAGGATGAGAATAAGAAGAGACCACCTCCATGTGGTGATGAATGCAGTATTAAATGTGAGGGGCAGGGGAGGGGTGGGAACCCATTACCTCTTAGCATCTCGTGTGTGATGTACCCAAGTTTGTAACATTAAATTATTGACTTTTTCATTCAGGCTGCTCAGCATTCTGTAGGGCCTTTGACTATAAAGCTTTGTGTCTTCAGCTTTGGAAAATGTCTTCTTAGTCACATCTTCATTTCTGTTATTCACTTATTATTACTTCAACATTCTTTCCATTCTCACCTTCTAGAATTCCTATTTGACAGAGGTTGGGACTTTTCAAGTTATTTTCCGTATGTTACTCTGATTTCTTACGTGCTACCTTTTCACTATCTTGCACAGCATTCCAGGAGAATCTCTAGGCTCAGTCCACCAACTCACCTCATTGGTCTTCGTGTGTGTCCATCCTGCTCTTCAGACTATCAAATTTGTTTTGAGTTTTCAGATGATATTAATCTTGGTGGTTAATTGATCTTTTTTCTTAAAAGCCTAGTCTTATTTCATGGATATCTTCCTTTGTTTCTGTGAAAATATTTACTTTTCCTTCTTTTGTCCTCTTCTGTTTCCTTGGGCATTAACTGAGCTTGGAGCTTCTCTCGCATGGTGTGGTTTTTCCTCAGATGTTCATTGATTTTAGGGTATAGCTTCTCTTTGTATTTTAGATTCCCTACCTGCCAACCAGTGTCTTCTCTTTGTTTACTACTGCCTGTCTCTAATAGCAATGGTGAAGCAACAGGAAATGATTCCGAGAAGGGCCTTTCGGTAAATTTGTCTTTACTATATGGGGGATCCCCGTTCCTCTTTGGTATTGCTAAACTTACTAGGGCATCGTCTTGGTTCTTTAGCTAAAGTATCCACACTTATCACTCCAGACTGAGTTGGGCTGGAATCTCTGCTGCCCAAGGCTTGGCATGAGAGGATATGGAAGAGGGTAAAGTGCCTGGATGCTTAAAATATGGACTCCCTGAACGATCACTTTGATGCCTGTTCCCCAGCCCTTTCCTATTTCTTATATCAATTGTTGCTAATCCTGGATGTTGCTAATCCTAGGGCCCCCCCCACCCCGAGTCTGGGATTCCCCTGCAGTTGTTTTAGACCACGTTTACTCCATCAATCTCATCCTATTTGTCTTCTGTCTCTCAGATATTCCTCTTATCCACTTGGTTTTAAATTGATTTTCATCCCTGTCATAGAAGTAGTCTTTTAAAGACATATTCTGCCACTTTTATGGTTTGGGAATGAGAGCAGTTTGTAGGGCAATGTGGTTGATCTTTGCTCTTGTTCCAATTTTCTATAACACTATAGAAATGTAAAAGCAAAGAGCTTGGTGGGTGGGAGGAAAGCCTCTGTTTTCCCAAGACACCCCCCTCTGCAGGCCGGACCCAATTCCTTAATCTGGGAAGTTGAACAGGGCAACAGCATGGAGTAGGACAGACCTGAGTTCAAATCCAAGTTCTACCCGTTATTGCAGACACAACCTTGAACAACTTACTGAACATCTATTGCCCTTAGTTTTCTCAACTGCAAAATGCAGAGGATAGAAGTATCTCCTCACAGGGAGGGTGTGAGTGTTACATGAGACAAATCCATGTAATCATTTCATGCACACAGTTGGTGTGTGATAAAAGGAAATAGCTGCTCTCCATTTTATAACTCACACTAACTGTCCCTTTGACTGTATGGGATGGCTTTTTTTTCTGCATTTGAGCCAAACTTCCTGCAAAGCTTGACCCTTTACTGACTCCTGCACCAAATTCAATTATATCATTACTTTTGCATTTTTGATTAAGTTTTTGTAGGAGATAGTAGAGATGGTGATATATCCTTAGCAAACAGCTTAGAAAATCTTCCATGGATTTCTCTGGGGTATGGCTTGACTGAGGTGGGCCTAGAGAACCCATGTCTACTGCCAGAATAGATAAAGGTATGTATTTTTTTTAAATTCAATTTTATTGAGATTCTTCACATACCATATGTGCCGGTTTGGATGTATTATGTCCCCCAAAACTCCATGTTCTTTGACGCAATCTTGGTGGGCAGACATATTTGTGTTGATTAGATTGGAATTCTTTGAGTGTTTCCATAGAGATGTGACTCAGTCAAATGTGAGTGAAACATTTGATTGGATAATTTCCATGGAGGTGTTACCCCATGGAAATTATTCAATCAATTGTCCAATACAATTATCCAATACAATTGTGTCCAAATCAATTATCTGATACAATTGTGTGTAGGATTTCAGGTGCCTTGTTCTCCAGTTCCTGAGTGTTTTCTTCTGCCTCTTGAGATCTGCTGTTGTATGTCTCCATTGTGTTTTTCATCTCTTATGTTGTGGCTTTCATTTCCATGGATTCTGCCAGTAGTTTTTTCAAACTTTTGATTTCTACCTTATGTTCACCCAGTGTTTTCTTTATTTCCCTCATCTCTTTGGCCATATCTTCCCTGAACTCGTTAATTTGGTTTTTGATATGGTTTAGCATATTTCTTTGAAAATATTTGATTGTTTCATTAAAATGAAACAATATCTTATCTCTATTTTAATTGAGGTGTAAATTTGTTCCTTTGAGTGGGCCATATCTTTGTTTATCCTATTGTAATTTGTAGTTTTCTGTTGTCTAGGCATCTGGTTTCCTTGGTTACCCCAATCAGAATTTCCCAGACCATATTGGGTTCAGGTCTTGGAGTAGAGCTATATTCAGAGTCAAGTTTCCCTGAGGGTGTATCTTAGAAGGACAGACTTTCCTGTGAGGCCTCTAGCCACTGTGCTTTTCCTAACATGCCCAGCAGGTGGTGCCTGTCAGCCTGTTGCTCCCCACTGGTGTAAGGAGGTGTGGCCCCTTTAATTTTTAGCTTAGTTTGGTTCTGTTTTGACTGTTTTCCCCCAGGCCCTGAGATCTAGCTGGACCCCACCTCCTTCCTCTTAGAGAAGATACACCCCCTAGGGAGTTATCTTCTGCATTTGAATAGCTCCTTTGTCTCTCTGACTCTGTTATCTCCACCCCTGTCTGGGTCAGAGGGCTGCAAACTGAAAATGGCTGGGGCTCTCTCCCCTGAGCCACTCAGGTTGAGAGAAAAAAAGGGAAAGAAAGCCCCTTTTCAGAGCCGGTCCATGGCCCCCCAGTTTCGCCTGTTGGTCAGATAGAGCACCCGGTCTTCTGGGCTCCCTCTTCTGGGATACAGGTGTTTTCTGGCTCTCTAAGTTCAGCCTCTAAAAGCCTCTGTATTTTTCCTTATTTTTTTTTTTAATTTTTTTTTTTTTCCTGTCAGCCCTACCTCCTTTCCACTGGGGTTTGTCTATGTTTGTAGCTTGTATTCACCAGTCCACATTTGTTAATTAAAACCCCAGTTGGAGCTGCGCTAAGCTCTATTTGCTTGCTCCAAGAATGCTGCTTTCTCCCACAGTGAGGTCCTGCAGCTCAGCCTACCATGGGGGGCAGAAGCTCCTGGCACAGGTCCACAGTTTTTATTTACAGATTTTATACTGCAATCTCAGCCATTCCACCCAATCCAGGTTAGTGTATGATGTGTGGACAGTTACAGTTGCTCCCCAGCAGTTGTTCCAGATTATTTACTAGTTGTTCCTGGTTGTTTATTAGTTGCTTCAGGGGACTAAATTCCACACCTTTCTATGCCACCAACTTGCCCCTCCTCCCTCCCTCTTTCTCTTTTTACCTACATCCAGCTCTGTCCTCACTTGCAGGAACCCTAGTGAAACCTGGAGCCTGAGCATGGATTTTTTTATGACTACACAAAGGTTGCCATGCTGGGCATTCATGCTACCTACCCTTGTGAGTCCCCTTCTTGGGTGCTGGGGTGAATCTTGTTCTGTTTACACTTCCTGGTTATTAACGGAGGGCCTTCTGTGGTCTGTCATTGGTGTTGAACCACAACTTCCATCCCTTCCTCAATGGACTGGGCCTATTCAGGTACTGAGCCTGCCTTAAACACTGCTAAGTTCCCTGTGGACCTATCCACATTATGTATCATGCTGCCTGGCTGCTCTTTCAGGGCCTCTCTTTCCCCAACTGGAAAATGGGGATGATTTCAATATTTGTTATGACGTATGAGGGAAGTAACAGCCATTGGATTGGAAGCTCCATGAAGGAAGAGCCCACATCTGACTTGTTTTATACCATACCCGGCCCACTGTGGCTGCTAAGGAAATATTGGACAAATGAATAAACAAATATATAAAACATGAAGAAGAGGGTCTGTCAATTAGTAGTTGTTCAATAAACATTAGTTCTCTTTTTCCTTCTATTATATCTACTATCCCCCATCCATTTTCTCCCTCTTCTGACCAATAATAAATAACATCATGGTAAGGCTATGATAGGGACTAAGTAAATTCTTATAAACAAATTAAACTAGAATAAGTATGAAACACCTTCACACACAAAAAGCTAATCTTTCATAACACATAGGTAAAACACCTATTTAAATATAAAGCCATTATGGTCTTACTCAATTTCTCCAACATTCCTTTAAGAAGTAAGGAAATTGACGTTGATCAAGTAGCTTCTATCTGCTGGACACTTTCACATGTGTTTAATCCTTACCCCAATCCTGCTAGGTGGGAATTATAATGCTCATTTCGAGATGAGGAAACTGAGCCTCAGATGACATAAATACATTGGCCAAGGACCTTTCAAAACCCCACACTGCCTTTCAGTGGCACTGTGTGAGAGCGCTGGGTGAGGCTGGGTTTGGTGATGTCAAGATAGGAAAGAGGTGGGCTCTGGCCACAAAAAGCTTACAATATAGTAGAAAGGACCACATTCCACAGCAGACTCAAAAGCCAATCAGAATGTGAGAAGTGCTATAACTGAGTTCAAAACAAAAACCGCCTTTGGGGATATTGGGGATATTTACGTTTAATTTGGTCTTTTTTTTTTTTTTTTTTTTTTTTAAGAATTTTACCCTCCCTCAAGGTATAACCAAGGTATAACTTTCTGATACATTCTGCCTTTCTGAAGATTCTGCAGCTTGTAAAGATTTCTTCCTGAGCTGACCCAAGCACCAGGAAATGAACAGGAGGGGGATGGGCAGAGTGGGGGCTGCATTCAGGCAAGGCCAGGGAAGATCAGTAATTTTTCTTATCATTAAAGGCATGACCATACATAAAATGGGGGTACTATTATCCATCTGCAACAGGGTATTTTCTCAAAAGGGAACAAAATGAAAGTCAAGTGTAGAACACAGATTGCTAATGCTCTAGTTTCCTAGAGCTGTTGTAACAAACGACCACAAACCTGGTGTCTTAAGCCAATAGAAATTTATTCTCTCACAGTTTTGGAAACTTTAAGTCAGAAATCAAGGTGGTGGGAGAGCCATGCTCCCTCTGAATTCTCTAGAGAAGAATCCTTGCTTATCTCTTCCCAACTTCTGGTGATTATAGCTGCTTCCCTCCAATTCCTGCCTCTGTCTTCACATGACCGTCTTTTCTCTGTCTGTGTGTCTGAATCTCCCTATCCTTTCTCTTATAAAGACACTGGTCTCTGGATTTAGGGTCCACCCTAACCCTGTAGGACCTCATCTTGACCCTATTCAAAATAAAGTTGCATTCTGAGGTTCAGGGTGGACATGAATTTTGGAGGACACTATTCAATCCAGTATGGTGAGGAATTGAAGCATCTTATATTTCAGAGATTCATCCCAAATTTGACATTTGACAAATAAGAAGCACTGATAATCATCTCCTAGTTCAGGGTTAGAGGCAGTATAGGGTCTTGGGTAGATCATGAGCTTTGGAAAGGCCAGACAGACTTTCTGCCTCTATTGGGTACTTGGTATGACCTTGAGCAAGCCACTCATCCTTTCTGGGACACAGAAGCTGGGGAGTGAACCTCATCTTCTTACCTCGATATGCACATTCCTCGCCAGGACTTTCAAGTGTTCCTCTTAAAGCTCTCTCACCTCTCTCCTGCTGCTGCTGCTCTTCTGATGTAACTCAGCATCTTTCATCTGGATGGCTGGGATCAGCTCCTAAATGTTCTCCTGTCACCCGTCTCCTGTCTCTAAAATGCAAATTTAGCAATGTCCCTTGCCTGCATAAATTCCTTCTGTGGTTCTCTAGTATCTGCAAAGAAAAATTCCGACATTTTTGTGCAGTATGCTGGCTCTTCCATATCTGATTTTTGCCTGCTTCTCCATCTTCTTCTTTCGGGTATCGCCTCTGCCCCATCGGCCTCTCCTATTCCCCGTGGGGAATCACCTACTTTGCTGAAACACCATGCTCCTTCTGTTCCTTCTCTCTAAAACAACTTTTTTATCACCCTTAATCCACCTGGTTGCTTCCTACCTTTCCTTAGAGTTCAAAGCCTTAACTCAGATTAGGTGAAATGGGATTGTTAATCTCATTTACCCTCCTTCTCCTCATCTATAAAATGGGATACAGTTTTTACTTAATAACATGGTCATGAAACTCAAATAGTCAAACTCATATGCAATATTTAACATGGTGCCAGAGATATAGTAAGTATTCAATAGTATTAGCTGCTATGATGGCCACTACTACTACTGCTATTTTTATGCTATGATTATTTTTATTAGAGCACAAAAGAAGTGAGCTTAACCTCTGCAAACAGGGGTCAAGGAAGGAGGAGGGGATGTTTGTGCTGAGCCTTGAAGGCTAATGGTATTCCTTTATGCCAACCAGGGGGAGAAAGAAATGAGGAAGGTGTCCCAGTTAGCACGGCAGGAAAGGCAGAGCCTCAGAGATGGGAATGCACTTGGCATGTTTGGAAAATGGAGAGAAGAGGAATATGCCTGGGTTAGGGGAAGCAGGGAGAGGAGGACAATGGGAACAGGTAGGACGTACCACCCCCCCCCCCCTCACTTTTCTCCCTGCAATGTCTTCACTTTCTCCTCCCTTGGCCAGGAATGTTTTCAGCCCATCTCACCCCACACTACATTTCTCTGCCTATCAAAGTCCATTGCATTCTACAAGGCCCAGGTTCAATATTACTTTTTCCAGGAAGCCAGGTCTGTTTTGCTCACCCCCGTATTCCCAGGGTCCAGCAGAATGCTAGGTTCTCATTTCTTTTTAAAATAAATGAATGATAGGAAACAGTGTTAGTTGCTATCCGATATCTGTTCCCCCTTTCTCCTTGCTTACAGAATGCCAATGTAGTTTAGAGTAGCAATTTTCCCAGCCCCAAGCAACAGATCATGATTAGTCTAGCCCAGTGCTGTCCAACAGAAATACAATGAGAGCCAAGAATGTGAATCCCATATGTAATTTAAAGTTTCTAGTAACCACATTAAAAAGAAGAAAGAAACAAGTGATGTTAATTTGGAAGTATATTGTATTTAGCATAATATATTCAATATATCAGCATTTTAACACGAAACCCATCAAAATTAATAGTAAGATAATTTACATTATTTTTAATACTAAGTCTTTGAAATCTGGTGTGTATTTTACACATCTCCATTTGGCCAGTCATGTTTCAAGTGCTTAATTGCCATGACATGGCTAGTGGCTCCCTTATTGGACAGCACCAATTGTAGCCAATTGTAACCATCTATTCCCTACCTTCCCAAACTCCTTTTCAGCTATGGGTGGCCATGTGACCCAGTTCTGACCAATGAGGTGAAAAGAGATGTCAGATGGGGTCTTGTGGGGAAGCTTTTGTTTTTCTGATTAAAGGGGCAGTTGTGGTTTGTGCCACCCCTTCTCTCTTCCTGTCTTGAAAGCAGGTGTGATACCTGGAGCTGTGACACCCTTCTTTTGACCATTCAGCAATGGTTAAGAGCAGTTGCAGAACATGTTCCCGAAAGGACAGATAGTATGTATTTTAAGCTTTGTGGGCCCTATGATCTCTGTTGCAGCTACTCAACCCTGTCATGATGGTATGAGAACAGCTGTAAACAATATGTAAACAAATGAGCATGACCATGTTCCAACAAAACTTTATTTATTAAAAACAGATGGAGAACTGGATTTGGCCTGTAGGCCATAATTCACCAACACCTGGTCAAGAGAATTGCAGAGATGGTGGCTCTGACATTGTGGAGCTACTTCCAGACTTCTTGTTACATGAGAAAAATAAATCCCTATTTGTTTAAGTCAATGTGAGATGCCTTTACTGTTACCAGTGGCTGAAAGCAACCTAATGGAGGCATGAAAGAGTTCATCAGTTACAATTAATTGCCTTTTCACTTGAGAGTCTTTAAAAATAGTAAACTTTTGGTGGATTTTATGCATGATTTTTCTGTAAATTTAACAATTTCTCTAATAAAAAATAACATTTAAAAAATGTCTTTGGAAAATAATAACAGTAAGATAATATGATAATGACAATAACATGAATATCATCAGTTGAGAACCACTTGTTTAAAAAACTTTCAAAAATTTAATTCTCACAACTGTCATACTTCCTGATTAATGGCTGAGGAAACTGAAGCTAAAAAATGTTGTCCAAGGTGTGATGGTTAAACATATTAACTTGCCTAGAATATAGTTTTAGTAGTTTGGTAGAGTAAGCACTGGCCTATTACTTTGTAGATGAATTTGCATTTATAATCTGTTGATTGCATCTATGTTGATTGCATCTACAATCAACAAAGGAGATTGCCCTCAACAATGTGGGGACTCTCCTCATTTAATCAGTAGGTTGTCTTAAAAGCCGGAACTGATGATTTCAGCAGTCTGAAAGAAGAATTTATACCTCTACCGTAGCTAACCAGTTTCTCTGGGGAATTCAACTTCACCTTCTTCAGAGTTTCCAGCTTGTGACCTGTCCTATGGATATATGGCTTGCCAGCCCCCATGTTTACATGAGCCAAAAACTATGATAACTCTCTCAGTTAACGCCGCCGCCTCCTCCTTCTCCTTCTACTCCTCCTCCTCCTTCTCCTCTCTCTCTTTGTATGTATGTGTGTGTGTGTGTGTGTGTGTGTGTGTGTTTCCATATCCTGAAAACCTGAAACTCGGAGAAAGATTAATAATGGCAAGGATTCAAGGGTTCCTGAACCTGGCAGTGCGTTAAGCAGCTGAGGAGTGCGTTAAAAGTAGAGATTTTCTGATTAAACCCTGATTCTGATTCAGTAGGTCTAGGTTAGGCCTGAGAAATAGGTGCTTTTAAAAGACTTGGGTGATTCTGCATAGCCTGTTCTCAGCCTGGATGGCATTTGAGACTTACTAGAAGATTTTGCAGATATCCAAGACCTGGGTCATTTTTGCTACCCCAAAAGGTCTCATGGGATAAAAATACTGACCTCCCCCTGTATCCCACTAGTTCCCACTCTGGGTTACGAGTCCAGCAATCAACCTTCATTTGTAGATATCGTCCAGACTGTGTTATTCAAGTTTATTTCAGGGACGGGAACAAATCTATATTTTATATTTTTTGGCTCCCGTTTTTTAGAATACAAAGAGGCTGTGAGTTTCAGAGAGGGGATAAAACACCCCAACTTGGACTTGACTCACTATATGATGCTGGCTAGGAACTTAGCCGGGTGTCCCAGTTTTCCTGGTTGGGAAAGTAAAGTATGTGAGCCATTGCCTGTGACCCATGTCACATGCCAATAGCACAACTCTTAAAATGCTTCGATGATTAATGAGGTGCTTGGAAAAAAGGCAGTTTCTAAAAACGTGGTGTTTGGATTTAACATTGATAGGCAGTCAGTGGTGCTATGTGTTCTGGAAAGAACACAAAATTAGAGATGATCTGATTTGATTCCAGTGGACTGAAATACCTAAATACAAAATCCAGGTGGGACAAGTCCTGGCAAAGGAGAGATGTACTCTCAAAATTGGAAGGATGGGAAAAGGTCAAAATTATGCACTGATATGTTAAGGTAATTTCTATTAACTTCAAGCCATTTTAGTTTTGTATCATGTACATTTTTTTTTTGAAAATGTATTTTTAACTGAGGAAGAGGAAATAAGTCAGGTGAGCAGTTGAAGAAATGGGGATATGTAGAGTCCCCCCACCCCAGTTTTGCCAATATGTAGGAGTCACTTTTCATATATATTAACTTGTTGACTCATAGGCTCTCGTGGTAGCATTAAAGAGAAGGGCCTATTTAAATTGCTTGTTGAAACTTCTCGGAAAGTAACTTTTTTCCATACAAATAATTTTAAAGGTTAAAATATATCTTTCTTCCAAGAGAGGAAAACAGAGCCTGAATGAAGTATAACTCAGTACATTTCCTTATTTATAATGTTTATACCTGCCTCCCTTCTAAAATGGATTTGAGAAAATTTAAAATAGAGATCATATATGCTGCCAGGCTAATAGAATATACATTGAAGTAGGAAATTAAGGTAAAAGAAAAGATTTGGATGGTTTTGACTGAGCATCAAATTTGTTTCTGAGCTTCCTGCTGGCCAAGACAAAAAGAGAAATGTGATAATTTAGACAGCTTGAGATTTTACACAGGGATATTGGCAGCCACAAAAGACAGTGTTTTTCCCAACAATGACATTTGGATGCATCCTATAACAAAGCTTGGAGAAGGCCAAAGGGCACAGCATTAAACAAGTCAGTGAAGATACTTTGGGGGGGATGCTAAGCTACCAGGGAGAGTAGAAACCCTTGTCTCAGGCAAACCTGATTTGGGATTTGTCCTCCACCACTAATACCCATGATTCTGAACAAATTACTTTACCTCTTTGAGCATTAGTTTCCTTTTGTGTAAAATAGGGCAATAATATCTGTGTATGTTATAATATTTCATAGGTTTGCTATGAAGATTAAATACAATATAGCACAGTTCTGGGTAGGAAACCATTAATAACTTCTTATTCTCTAACTGCCTCCATCCCCTTCAATAAAAAATCTCCAAGCTTATAACTTTCCATTCATTGATTTCACAACATTTATTGAGCCTGCAATATGTCAGTTACTCTTTGAGGCTCTGAGGATACAGTTGTGAACAAAACAAAGTTCCTTCCCTTAAGCCACTCATGTCTTTTGTGACTGCCAATATCCCTGTGTAAAATCTCAAGCTGTCTAAATTATCACATTTCTCTTTTTGCCTTGGCCAGCAGGAAGATCAGAAACCATAGGTGGTTAAATGGTAGGCAGGAACATGAGTCAGGGTAGGGAGGATGAGAGTGACTTGGGAAGGGTTATTTAGATAGGGTGACAAGGGAAGTCCTTTCTGATAGAGGGATTTCAGCCAGAAACCTGAAGGAAACCAGGGATGGAGCTGAGGGCACAGCTTGGGGAGGGGGATCTCAGCAAAGGGAAGAGCAAGTGCAAAGGCCATGAGGCAGGAGGGTGATTGGCAAGTTCTGGGTACATAGAGGAGGTTCCTGCAGCTGGAATAGCATGAACAAAGGGTGAATGGAGGAGATGAGGTCAGAAATGTGGGTGGGTGGGGTCCAAAACATATAGGTTTGTAAATAGTGTGAGGAAGATGGAAAGGCATTGGAGACTGCAATTAAAGGACATTTCTGACTGTTATGTGGGTGGAATCAGGAAGAACAGTGAGGAGGCTACTCCAATAGTCTAAGCATAAAATGAGGGCGGCTCAGACCAGGGACGTGAGAAGTGGCCACACTGCAGATGTATGGAGTAGTAGACAGTTTGAGCTTTGCAGTAGATTATGAGTTATAATAGAAAGAGAAGGGTCAAGAATGGTTTCAAAGTTTTTGGCCTAAACTAGTGGAAGAATACAGTTTTATTTTACTGAGTTTGGAAAGAGAATAGGAGGATTAGGTTTAGTTTGCAGGCATGTTAATTTTAAGCTCTCTCTTAGTCATCCTAATGGAGAAGTTGGGTTGGCAGTTGGCTATAGGATTCTGGTGTTCAGGGGAGAGGTTCAGGCTGGGGATAGAAATTTGGGAGTTGTCAGTGCACAGATGGTTGTTAAGACTACAGGAGAACACCCAGGATAGGGAGTGAGGATAGAAAGAAGTGATGTTGAGAAGATCCCTGAGGTACCCCTGAAAGTTAGCAAGTTGGGGAGATTAGAAGGACCCAGGAAAGAAGGTTGAAAAGGAGGGGGCAGTGTGGTGGAAGAAAAATCAAGAGTGCAGTGTCCCAAAAACAAATAAAGAAAGTTGTTGAAGGAGGAGCGCATGATCGACAGTGCCAAGTGCTGCTGGTGAGAACTGAAGATTTACCACTGGACTCAGAGTGGTGGAGATGAGGTGCTCATTGGAGAGGAAATGGAGACTGCAAGAATGGACACCTCTTATGAGAAAGTTTACCCTAAAGCACAACAGAGTAAAAGGGAGAAGTTGGGGGGCGGTAGAATGCCAAGGGAGGATTTTCTTTGAAAGAAAGGAGATACTAGGGCATGTTATTATGCCACTGGTCCTTCAGACTGAGAGAGACAGATGAGGATGACAGAGGTGGTCATTACAGGATCAGAGTCCTTGAAAGAAGGAGAGAGGATGGGCTCCAGTCTATAGTGGCAGCACCAGCCTCATATGTACATGGACAGTTCATCCAAAATAATAAGAGGGAGGCTAAGTGTATGGGTGCAGAGGCAGGTGGTATGGGCATGGCAAGTGTTTATATCACTGCCTCTGCTCTCCAGTAAAATAGAAAGCAAGGTCCTGAGCCAAGTGTGGGGCTGGGGTGGGGGGAGGTCTGAGGAATAAGAAATGAGGGAAAGTCCTCTAAGAGAGTGGGAGAATGAATGTGTAGGGGTCATGGTAGGAGTGCCAGGAGGGATTAAAGTCTGTCTGACTGTAGTGGATGCGAATTTAAGAATCCTTCAGCTGGGTTGTATGTTTTTCTGAGCCACAGTTAGCTTCCTGGGGCAGATATTGGAGCAGGCTGAATTTGGAGTTAACCAGGGTTTGGGTTTTACCAGACAGGTACCGTGGAGGAAGGGTAGGTGAGACAGCTGGTGGAATCCAAGGGCATGACTATGACAACAGATGGGGTATGCTACGGGCTCAGAGTTGCACCTTTAAAAGGCACACCAGGGAGGGTGTTTTCGTTTCCTAGGCTGCTTAAAGCAAGTTCTATGAAATGGTTCAGCTTAAACAATGAGAATTTATTAGCTTACAGTTTTGATGCCAAGAAAATGTCCACATCAAGGCAATGTCAAGGTGATGCTTTCTTCTTGAAGACCGGCTGCCGTTGATCCTGGGCTCCTCTGCCACATGGCACGGCATGTGGTGGTGTCTGCTGGTCTCTCCCTTCTCTTTGGGGTTTTGTTGCTTTCAATTCCTTGCTCCTCTGGCTTTCTCTTTCTATCTCTGCATTCATTCCATTTATAAAGGACTGATTGAGGTGGGTCACACCTTAACTGAAGTAGCCTCATCAAAAGTTCCTACTTACAATGGGTCCCCACCCACAGGAAGGGATTAACTTTAGGAACATGTTTTTCTTGGTTACATACAACTTCAAACCACCACAGTGGGGCAGAGTAAAATGCATTCTCCTTGAGGAAATAGAAAAGAAAGGGGCCTACAAAGGGGTTAAATCACTTTTCCGCTTCCAGGGGGAGAGAAGGTGGAAGTATCACCAAAATGGAGAGTCAGGAGCAGGGAAGGAGCAAACCCTTCCCAACCAAAGGAGCCCCTGGGAGGTGGTGCTGGGAGGGTTGCAAGGAAGAAAGGGACAATATGATTGAGTGTGGGCGACTCTGAATCCTCTTCATCCAGGACCACATGCATTGTAAAACATCCACAAATGTCAGCCTTTCAAAGAGGAGATTAAAAGTAAACATAAGTGGAAATTTTAATATTTTCTTCCTGCAGCCCAGATGATTGATTTTACTCCACTACGTGGAGACCATTTCTCTAGCTCATGCTTCTGAACATTAAAGTGCATGAGAATCACCTGCAGATCAAGCCGTTCAATCCAGTAGGTCTTGGGTGGGGGCCCTGGATGCTGCATTTCTAGCAAATTCCCAGGGGATGCTAACGCCTTTGGTCCAAGACCACATTTGGAGCAGGAAGGCTCTCGAGTCCAGACTGAAACTCCAGCTGGAGTCACTAGGAAATGGTAAAGCTAGACTGCCTTCTTTGGGAATGGAGAGTAGTAGTGGAAAAAAAGTAAGAAAAGGGACCGAATATGTTTCTGTACTAGTTATGTAACCAGCATTGAGCTACTTAATATAAAATACCTTCATTTAGACTCACAATAATAATCATTATACCCATTTTACCCTTGAGAACCTTGAGTCTCAGTGAAATTAAGATACTTAACTGAATTTTTTTTCAGCAAATAAGTGATAGAATAACAAATATGAATCCAGGTCTGTTGTATACCAAAAATAAATACATGTTTATTTTGGAAAATTTATGATGACACATGGGCAATAAATAAACTCATTTGTATTCCCATCACCCATTAACATCTTGCTTTTTGTTTTGATTTTACAGAAAGTTGGATCCTCTCCTGTGTGGTCTATAGTATGAATTTGAATCTTGGCTGCATTTCTTTTAAGGAAGACCTTGGGCAAGCCACCAAAATTTCTGTGCCTCAGTTTCCCCATCTGTAAAATGCGGATATCAATAGTGCCACAACAGAGTTCTTGAGGAGAAAATGAGTTATATGTAAAGTGTCTAGACTGGTGCCTGCCTGGTGGGTAGAAAGCATGTAGTGAATATAATCCATTATCATTTTTATCACTGCTATGTAAAAGGAGGAAGAAATATCTAATACAAAAGCTACTCAGACAAGATGTAGCAGCACGACAGCAATTCTCAGACTAGATGTAGTAGGATCACTCAGGGAGCTTGTTAAATATGCATCTTCCCAAGTCCTTCTCAGTGGAGGTTCTGAATCAGTAAATTTGGAGTGGGGGCAGGAATCTGGATTTTAAATAAGCTTCCCAGGTGGTTGTGTGGCCAGTGCTCTAGGGACCACATTTAGAGAAAACCTGGTTGTTCACATCTCAATATTCCTGACTACAGTATGTGTGGCTGGTCCATTGTTTCGTTGTCTCCCTACAACATCGCGCAGTTGATAAGAGGTTTGGGCACCGGTGTTTAAATATCACATTATCATTAGTTTGCTATTTATATTAGGCAGGTGTTTTGAATTCTCCTGTCCGTGTCTCTCACTGTAGAGCAGCCAGGCTCCGAGTTAGTGAGGCCAGACTCCCAGAGCAGCCTCCATGCAGTTTCTCCTCCACCTTTCCTAACCCAGGCAGAGTGGCAAGTGTCTGTTCCAGTTGCTTCTAATGCACTCAAATGCTGCCAGCCAGTGTGCCTGACACAGGGAGGGCATTCCTGGGCCTGTTCACCCTGGAATCCCCAGCATCTCACACGGGGCCTGGAACACGGCAGACACTCAGAAATGCTTGCTTGCTTGCGGAATGCATGGATGGTAGCCATAAATGTCTATGGAACCGAATTGCATTAAATGACCTATGCAAACTGACTTTCCTTTTACAAAACAACCAATGTGTGTTGAACAAAATTAACCCACCACACACATCTTTGTGGGCTTATAGATGGGACGGTGGGTCAGAAACCACTGCCCAGCAGGCATTTTTTCAGCATTTCAAACATTAATATACACTCTTTGACTTACGAAGGAGAAATACATCACAGAGAGACTGCTGGAAGTGTGCAATGAGAAAGTGTGCATAAAGCAACTGTGTCGGCACACTGCAGGGGTGCAGTCAAGTGTTGGTTTCTGTCCCCCTTTCTTCTTCTGTCCAAAGATTCAGTAAATTACAGTTCCAAATGGTGTTTGAGTCCTGAGACAGTGGTTTATTTACAGAGCAGGAAGTCAAGGCTCAGAGAGGTTAAGTCAAATGTCCAAAGTCACACAGCAAGGAAGTAACTGGCTGGGATTTCAATCAGCAGCTTGATTCAGAATCCTTTTTCTTTTCAGTTAATCAGTGTTTCTGGAAGTTAGTTCTCTAGCCATTTGCGTAAAAATCACATTTGGGCTTGTGAAATGCAGAGTCGTGGGTTTTATCTTATTAAAGCATACCTTTCTGGGGTGGGAGCTAGGAATCTACATTTTAAATAAAACAAGCAAGTAGATCTTATGTACACCAAATTTTGGGAGTAACTGAATGCTTACATCCTCGCTGCATAACTAAGGAGATCCTTCAATTCACCTTGGAAAGAGTCATTTTCTGAACTCCATCTAATTCATATATATATATTTTTTTAATTTTTTGAAGCTATTGCAGTAAATGCATTGTTGGAACCAACCCGGAACTGCCAGTAGCATCGAGTGAATGGCCAGCCCCTGTCTAAAATCTCCCTTCAGTCCTGACGTCCTGATCCCCCTGGCAGTCCTCTGGGTGTCCCTCTCACTAAAAAACAAGGGGGTGATTCTAAAAAGCCAGGAAGAAACGCTAGGCACCCACTCTTGCAAGGCCCCTGGGAGCCCTGCCAAATTTCTTAAATTCCAACCTGGGAGTTGTTGCCTGTTGGGATGGGTTCTGCCAGGGAGCCAGGGCATGGATTAAAACATGCATTTTTAAGAGACTCAAATGGAAGCCAGAGTCCCTGGTGAGTTACCTGGGGAAGGACGAGGCATACAAAAGACACTGTAGAAGAGACTGAGCTTAGTATAACAAAGGCGTGGCTACAACAATCCCCAGCTCCTTCATCCTGCCTTCACCTGCAGTTCAGCTAACAGTGTGTCTCTAGGGCTTCTGTTGCTATCAGATTTATGCCATATGAAATGTCAAAAGGAAAGCACTGCTTCTCCAATATTGTGAGAAATTTCTTCTTTCTTCTTTCTTTTCTTTTTCCATATAATGCCCTCCTGGAGGATTTTTGCAATGCTGGATAAATTTTTCTCTGTCAATTCAAATGGAAAAGAGCTTATAACTTCTCAAGAAGGGCAGTGTTGCCTCCTTATGAGGCTGTTCTGCAAAGCAGACGAGCTGGGCATCCTGGTCTGTGCCCAGCTCTGACAGCACCACGTCTTCAACAGATTCATGACCTGGAGAAGAAAAGACAACATGTTGCTGTCATTAAGCAGGCAGGGTTTTCTCTTTTTTGCATGGTGCCGGAAGCCTGACGACAGAGATGAACTGGAGGCACCTCTAAAGGTTTTGAACTCAAAATGATCTTTGAATCTAATCCATCCTTCCAAGGCTATCCCTCCTCCAGAAAGCCTGCTGGGAGTCTTGCAGCCCCAAAAAGGGAAACCAACATATTCTGAGCACCTATTTGGACCAGGCTCTTTACAGACATCATCTCATTCATTCCTCCACCCAACCCCACGAGGTAGGTATTATTAAACTCATTTTATAAATGAGGAAATGGAAGCTCGGAGTTCAGGTTGAGGAGTTAGACTTGGAGTGAAATCTCACTCCCTCCACTATTTAGCTGGATGAGGTTGGACAAGTTGCTTAACTATTCTGAGCTTCAAGTCTTCATCTATAAAATAAAAATCATACTGTACGTTTTGGATTCATGAGCCTTAGTGACTGTGATTATATCTGTATAGGGCTTAGCCTTGTGCCTGGTGCACAGCAGGCACTAAATAAATTGTGGCTATTGATATCATTGTTATTAGTCTGGAAGTCCACCAAGGTGGAGAGTAGCAGAGCAGGAATTTGAAGCCAGGTCCATGTGGCTCCAAATGGACTTTCCTGGGTGTGTCCATTGATGTCTGCATCTGAGAAATTTTGTACTACTAGCTTTTCTGCCCAGTTTCTCAGGGGAAATGGCCATGCAATAGGCTTCTTTAGCATTCGTCACATTGTTGGGTGCTGGTGTCCAGGATTTGAGCCAAAAGTGCTTGATGATAGCTTAATTTGAAGTCTTCCCAAGCTAGCGTCAACTTCCTAGTCCTTTCTCTCCAGGCACTGCAACGAAGCAGTGAATCTAAAGAAACTAAGTAAAACCATGTTGGAAGATCTATGAGCTATCTTGAATATCTTAAGAAAAAGTCACAACCTAATTAGGAAAAAGAAAAACAGTATGAGATTAAATTGATAACTAATGACATTGTGGCAGAAGTCCCCTTCATGGACTTTCCTTGGTCTTTATAAGAAAGATCCCCCTGGGTTCCAGAAGATGATCAAAGTGAAGTGGAGATATGGGAAATTTATTGGGTTTGCTGGTCTCATCTTGGATTGCCTTCCCCATTCCCATATATGGGAAAAGTCACCATCTCCTGAAAAGGTGCAGACATGGACCTGAAATCTTCTTTCCTATTTGAGGATATTAGACCTCATCTCAAAGCCCCTTTGGTTTATAGGGAGCATTAAAAATGATGCTAGAATGGAATCTCCATGAGAGCAGAGATGCTTATTTTACATTGTCAAATCCCTAGAACCTGGAGCAGCACTGAATGAATGAGTGAATGAATGGATTATGAATAGTGCTTGAATTCTGGACCCACCTCTTGTTAGCTGGAAGTTCAGGTGAGCTTGGTTCTTGTATTGATTTTCTGTGCTGTGTGATAAATTACCACAAATTTAGCAGTTTAAAACAACACAAATGTATTATAGTCTTACAGTTTCCATGGGTCGGGAATATGGGCACAGGTCAGAGTCCTCTGCTCAGGGTCCCCCTGGGTGGAAGTCAAGATGTTGGCCAAGGCCACAATTCTTACCCGAGATTCAAGATCCTCTTCCATGCTCATGGGTTGTTGGCAGAATTCATTTCGTTTTGGTTGTAGGACAGAGGAAACTGAAAACGTGATTCTGAAAACTGATATGTCCAAACTCTGTAGGGCAGGCTGAAGCTGGAAACTACAATGAAGGTGAAATTGTATTCCTTGGGAGATGCTGGTAGACTGAAGAAGAGGCAGAAATTCTCTCTGACTGCTGAAATCTCAAGTTTTGCTTTAATACCTTTAATAGATTGGATAAGGATAATCCCTTATGGCTGAGGGCAATCTCCTTTGTTGACTGCAGATGCAATCAACTATAGACTCAATCAAGTGACTACAGATGCTAATCCATCTATGAAATACCTTCATTGTAACAATCTGGGCAGTGCTTGCTTGACCAAACATGGACACCACAACCCAGCCAAGTTGACATGTGAAATTAACCATCACACTACTCAATCCAAAAAAAAAAAAGGCAGAAAAGAAGAAAAATAGGAGTGAAGAACAGATGAGAACGAAAAAAATGGCAATATGATAGATTAAATTCAGCCATACTGCTTGTTTTTAGTTTGTTAAAACTGAAGAAATGGAATATGCCAGAAAAGGACTGGCTTTTAACAACAGGGGTTTATTAACTTACATGTTTACTGTTCTAAGGCCATGAAGATGTCCAAATTAAGGCATCAACAGGATGATACCTTCTCACCAAAGACCAACTACTAGTAAGCTTGGGCTCCTCTGTCAGATAGCAAGGCACACGGTGATGTCTGCTGTTTCTTCTCTCCTAGGTTTCATTGCTTCCAATTTCTGGTTTCTTCTCTAAGTTTCTGTGTGTTTCTCTTTTTTAGTCTGTCTCTCTTAGCTTCTCTGGGATTTTTTCTTTTATCCTCTTATAAAGGACTCCAGTAAGAGGATTAAGACTCACCACAAATGAGGTGTATCACATCTCAATTGAAATAACCTAGTCAAAAGATCTCACCTACAATAGGTCTATACCCACATGGATTAAAAGAACATGATATGATAAGAGAAGATGGTGGCATATAGAGGAGTGGAAGTTAGTTAGTTCCCCCAGAAAAACTAATAAAAACCCAGAAACAACTAGTAAAAGATCTGGAATAACTGCTGGGAGATGACCATTACTGTCCACACATCATGCAACAATCTGGAATGGGAGAAATGCCTGAGATTGCAGCATAAAATCTGTAAGTAAAAACTGCGGACCTGAGCCGAGAGCATCCTCCCTCACAGCAGCCTGAACTGTAAAGCCTCGCGGTGCTAGAGAGAAGCACTCTCTGAACAAGTGAATATACCTCAGCCCAGCTCCAACTGGGGTTTTAATGTTAACCAATTAATACAAATGATGAATCCCCAACAAGCAGACAGAGGCTTTTGGTGATGACTGAGCTTGGAGAGTCAGGGGACATATCTGTCTTGGGATGGGGAGCCCAAAGGATCTGGTGCTATCTCTGACTGATGGGTGAATCTGGGAGCCATAGACTGACCCTGAAGGGGAGCTTTCTGTCCCTTTCTCTCTCTCTCACACCGGGTGGCTCAGTGTAGAAAACCTCAAACGTTTTCAACTCGCAGTGTTCTGCAGTAGAAAAAGCCTCAGCCATTTTAAACTCACAGCACTCTGACCCAGACAAGGGTGGAGATAGCAGAGTCAGAGAAACAAAGAATCTATTTATATGCAAATGACCTCTCTCTAGGGGGCATATCTTCCCAAGAGGAAAGAGGTGGGGCCCAACTCTACTACCCACTCAGAACCAGACCCCAGAGCCTGGGGGAAAACAGCCATGGGTCACACCTCCTTACACTAGTCTGGAGTGACAGGCTGACAGGCACCACCTGCTGGGCAGAAAAGCACAGGGTGTGTCAATCCTGTAAGACACACCATCAGGGAAACCAGATACTGAATATTTCTTCCTTCTGGGACCTGAGCCTACTCTCATCTGGGAAAACCTGATTGGGGTGGCCAAGGAGGTCAGATACCTAGACAACAGAAAACTACAACCTACACTAAGAAAAATGAAGTTATGGCCTAGGCAAAGGAACAAAATAACACTTTAACTGAGATACAGGAATTGAAACTACTAATGCTAAATAAATTCAAAAAGTTTAGAGGAGATATGGCAAAAGAGACAAAGGCTATAAAGAAAATATTGGGCATACATAAGGCAGAAACTGAAAGTTTGAAAAAACAACTTGCAGAATCTATGGAAATGAAAGACACAACACAAGAGATGAAATATACAATGGAAATATACAGCAGCAGATCTCAAGAGGCAGAAGAAAACACTCAGGAACTAGAGAAAACACCTGAAAGCCTATGCACAAAAGAACAGATACAGTAAAGAATGGAAAAATATGAGCAATGTCTTCAGGAACTTAAGGACAAAATAAAAAACAGGAATGTACATATCATTGGTATCCCAGAAGGAGAAGAGAAAGGAAAAGGGGCAGAAGCAATAATAGAGGAAATAATCACTGAAAATTTCTCATCTCTTATGAAAGACATAAAATTACAGATCCAAGAAGTGCAGCATACTCCAAACAGAATAGATCTGAACAGGCCTGTGCCAAGACACTTAATCAGATTATCAAACATCAAAGACAGAGAATCCTGAAAGCAGCAAGAAAAAATGATCCATCACATACAAAGGAAGCTTAATAAGACTATGTGCAGATTTCTCAGCAGAAACCATAGAGGCAAGAAGAAAGTGGTGTGATATATTTAAGATATTGAAAGAGAAAAACCACCAACCAAGAATCCTATATCTGGAAACACTGTCCTTCAAATATGAGGGAGAGTTCAAAACATTCTCTGACAAACAGACAATGAGAGAGTTTGTGAACAAGATATCTGCTCTACAGGAAATACTAAAGAGAGCACTACAGACTGATAGGAAAAGACAGGAGTGAGAGGTTTAGAACACAATTTTGGGTGCTGGTAGCACAGCAATGTAAGTACACTGAACAAAGACAACTATGAGTATGGTTGAAAGAGGAAGGTGAAGAGCATGTGGGACACCAGAGGAAAAGAGGAAAGATAAAGACTGAGACTGTATAACTCAGTGAAACCTAGAGTGTCCAACAACTCTCATAAAATGTACAAATATGTTTTTTCATGAGGGAGAACAAATGAATGTCAACCTTGCAAGGTGTTAAAAACAGGGAGGTACTGGGGGAAAAATACAATGAATATAAACTAGAGACTATAATTAACAGAATCTTTGTATTATGCTTCCCTTAATGTAACAAAGGCAATATACCAAGGTAAATGCAGGTAAGAGAGGGGCATAGGGGAATGGTGTGAGACTCTTGGCATTGGTGGTGTTGTCTGACTCTTTATTCTACTTTGATCTAAAGTTATCTTTCCTTTTACTACTTCCTAGCTGTCATGTTGCTGTTTTTTGTTTGTTTGTTTGTTTTTGTTTTTGTTTTTCTCTTTCTTTTTCTTTTGCCTCTCTACCTTCTTTGACTCTTCCTCCTCCTTTGTGGAAGAAATGTAGATGCCCTTATATAGATAGTGGTGAGGGTGGTGAACGCATAAATATGTGACTATACAGGGAACCATCAATTGTTTACTTAGGATGGAATGTATGGGGTGTGAACAAAACCATCTTAAAAAAAAATGGATTGATGATGGAACCTTGAGGGCAATATACTGAGTGAAATAAGCCAGACACATAAGGACAACTACAGCAGAGTCTAACTGATAGGAATTATAATATGTAAACTCATAGACATGAAAAGTTACCAAGATATAGAACAAGGCTAAAGAATGGGGAACAGTTGCTTAGTATGAGCAGAATGTTCAACTAGGTTGAACTTAAATGTTTGGAAATGAACAGAGGTAATGGTAGCATGTTGTGAGAATAACTAACAGTGCTGAATGGTTCATGAATGTGGTGGAAAGGGGAAGCTCAGAGTCATGTATGTCACCAGAAGGAAAGTCTGAGGTTAAAAGATGGGAATGTATAAAACAGTGAACCTTGTGGTGGGCAATGTCCGAGATTAACTGTACAAATATTAGAAATCTCTTTCATGAACCAGAACAAATGTGTGACACTACAACCAGAAGTTAATAATAGAGGGTCATATAGGGAAAAATATATACCTATTGCAAACCATATACTACAGTTAGTAGTATTTCAATGTTCTTTCGTAAACAGTAACAAATGTACTATACCAATACTATGAGTCAACAACAGAGCGGGGGTGGTTAGGGATATGGGAGGATTTGAGTTTCCTTTTTTTTTTTTTTTTGTCTTTATTTCTTTTCTGGAGTAATGAAAATGTCTAAAAATTGAACAAAAATTAATTGTGGTGATGGATGCACAGCCGTATGATGGTACCGGGGGCAATTAATTGTACTCTTTGGATCTTTGGATAATTGTATGGCATGTGAACAATCCCAATTAAAAAAAAAAAAAGAACATAATCTTTTACATACAGCTTCAAACCATCACATTGCTAATTACATTTAATATAAATGGTCCAAACACTCAGATTGTCAGAATGGATAAAAGGAACAAGACCCAACTATATGCTGTCTTCATGAAATTAACTTTAAATATAAAACCAGAGATAGTTTAAAAGTAAAAGGATGAAAATGGTGTGCAAAATAAACACTAAGCATAGGAAAGCTGGAGTGGCCATATTAATGTCAGTCTAAGTTGGCTTCAGAGAAAATATGTTATCAAGAATATAAGGGTAGATGTCAAAATGGTAAAAGGGTCAATTTATCAAGGAGACATAACCATCTTAATCGTTTATATACTTAGTTGCAGAGCTTTGAAATACATGAAGCAAAAACTGATGAAACTGAGAAGAGAAATAGATGAAGCCTCAATTATAATTGGAGATTTCAACCTTCTTCTCTCAGTAATCAGTAGAACAAGTAGACAAAAAATCAGAAGGATATAGAAGACCTGAACAACACTATCAGCCAACTTGACCTCATTGATATGTATAGAATATTCCACCCATCAATAACAAAATATACATTCTTTTCATGTGCACATGGAATATTCACCAAGATAGGCATGAATCAAGTCGCTGACCACAAAGGAATTAAATGAGAATTCAATAGCACAAAGATATCTAGATTATGCCTAAGTGTTTGGAGAGTATGCAAAGCATGTATAAATAACTCATGGGTCAAAGAAGAAATCACCAGGAAAATTACAAAATATTTTGAATTAAATGAAAATGAAAGCACAACATATCAAAATTTGTGGGATGCAGCTAAAACAATGCTCAGAGGGAAATTTATAGCTTGTATTATAAAACCAATTAGTTCCTCTACCCCATTTTCAGGTGAGAAAACTGAGGCCATGGAAAATTGAGTGGCTTACATAGGTGTTCTGGTTTGCTAATGCTGCTGTTATGCAAAATACCAGAAACGGATTGGCTTTTATAAAGGGGTTTATATGGTTACAAAGTTACAGTCTTAAGGACATAAAAGTATCCAAGCTAAGGCATCAGCTATGGGGTACCTTCACAGAAGAATGGCCAATGGCATCAGGAACTCCTCTGTTGTCTGGGAAGGCACATGGCTGGCATCTTCTTCCTTTGCTCCCAGGTTCTGTTTCAAAATGGCTTCCTCCTAGGACATTTGTCTCCAGGCATCTGGGAGTGTTCACTTAGTTTGTCCCAGACGACCTCTGGAGTAGCAAAAGTCTACTTTCAATGGCCACCTTCAAAATGTCTGTTTGGCTGCAGCCAGCGTCAGGGGTCCATAACTCCAAGCATCTCTGAGCTAAGTCAGCTAGCTTTTGGGTATGTCAGTGTTTTTAAAGGACTCTGGTGATTAAATCAGGAACCATCACACCCAACCCCTGCTGGACAGGCAGGGTTACCCCTCCATGGAAATAATTCAGAGTTATAGTTGGGTGGGTCACATCTCCATGGACACAACTTAACCCAAATATTCCAACCTAATCAACACTATTACATCTGCCTCCACAAGATTTCATTAAATGACATGGCATTTTGGGGGACATAATACATCCAAACCAGCACAATAGGGCTACACATTTTGTAAGGGTAAGAATTAGAATTAGACTTCTGGATTAGTTTCTCTCTTTCTCTTTCACTGTCTCTTTCTTTTTAATTATTATTATTATTATTCTTTATAAGAAATTTTATTTTGAGATAAATTCAAACTTACAGGAACAGTTGCAAAAACAGTACAAACCCCATACATAGAACTCCAGCATTCCCTGACCTCCCTCCCCCGATACCCCGATCCACCACCTTTAACATCCTGTCACACCATTTCTTTATTTCCCTCCCTTCCTCCCTCCCTCCCTCTCTCCCTCCCTATCATCCATCATCTATTGCTCTGTCTTCTGAACATATGACAGCAAGCTGCACACTTCATTGAAAAAACAATATAATTCACAAATACATTTCCCATGAACAAGAACATTCTTTTATGCAATCCCATTAAGTGCAGCTAAGAAGTTCAAGAAATTCAACATTGATACAAAGCTTGCATTCTATATTTCCCTTTTTTTTTTCCTTATGTCCCATCTGTGTCCCTTTGAGCCTCCTTTCCTCCATCCTCAGATCCCATCCAGGATCATCCTTGGCATTTAATTGTCATCTATTTAGACTGTCTTTTTTTTTTTTTTCAGTTGTGGAAACATATATACAGCCTAAATCTTCCCATTCCACCCCCTCCCTAGCATTCCATTAGTGGGATTAATCACATTTAGAATGTTGCAATGCTATCACCTTCCCACCATCCCTTTCTAGAAGTTTCCCTTCACCCCAAACAGAAACCCTACACTAATTTCTTATCTCCCCATTACCCCTTCCCCTACTTCTCAGAACCCCTACTCTGCTTTTCATCTCTATGGTCATATTCTCTGATACTTTCTTTGTGTTTACCATGGGGCTTAAATTTAACATCTAAAATCTATAACAATCTTGTTTTTCTTTGATACCAACTTAACATCAATATGACACATAAACTATGTTCGTATACTCCCTCATTCACCCACTTTAATGTAGTCCTTGTCAAAAATTACATATTTTACATTGAGTCCTAAACCGCTGATTTATCATTACAGCATATGTATTTTAGCTGCTGTAGGAAGTAAACAGTGGAGTTACAAATCAAAAATACAGTAGTATTGGTATTTATATTTACCATGTGATCTTTAGTGGCACCCTTATTTCTTCATGTAGTTTCAGTCAATTGTTTAGTGTTCCTTCCTTTCAGCCTGCTCAACTCCCTTTAGCATTTCTTATAGGACTGATCTACTGGTGGTGACGTCCCTCAGCTTTTTTCTCTGTTGGTAGGGCTCCCTTCAGTATCTGAAGTAGGGCAGGTCTTTTATTGGCAAACTCTCTCAGCATTTGTTTGTCTGTGAAAAATTTAAGCTCTCCCTCAAATTTGAAGGAGAGTTTTGCTGGATAAAGTATTCTTGGTTGGAAATTTTTCTCTCTTACAATTTTAAATATGTCATGCCACTGCCTTCTCGCCTCCATGGTGGCTGTTGAGTAGTCACTACTTAGTCTTATGTTGTTTCCTTTGTATGTGGTGAATTGCTTTTCTTTTGCTGCTTTCAGAACTTGCTCCTTCTCTTCAGTATTTGAGAGTCTAATCAGAATATGTCTTGGAGTGGGTTTATTTGGATTTATTCTATTTGGAGTTTGCTGGGCATTTATGCTTTGTGTATTTATATTGTGTAGAAGGTTTGGGAAGTTTTCCCCAACAATTTCTTTGAATACGCTTTCTAGACCTTTACCCTTATCTTCCCCTTCTGGGACACCAGTGAGTCTTAAATTTGGGTGTTTTATTTTATCTATCATATCCCTGAGATCCATTTTGATTTTTTCAATTTTTTTCCCCATTCTTACTTTTGTTCTTTCATTTTCTGTTCTGTGGTCCTTTAGGACACTGAGTCATTGTTCAACTTCCTCTAATCTTGTATCATGAGTATCCAGAGTCTTTTTAATTTGGCCAACAGTTTCTTTTGTTTCCATAAGATCTTCTATTTTTTTTATTTACTCTTGCAATTTCTTCTTTATACTCTTCTAGGGTCTTCTTTATGTCCTTTATATCCTGTGCCATGCTCTTCTTCACATCCTTTATATCCTGAGCCATGCTCTTGTTGCCTGTCTATAATTCTTTGATTAATTGTGCCAAGTACTGTGTCTCTTCTGATCTTTTGATTTGGGTGTTTGGGTTTGGGTTCTCCATATCGTCTGGTTTTATCATATGCTTTAAGATTTTCTGTTGTTTTTGGCCTCTTGGCATTTGCTTTACTTGATCCCTAATTTGACAGAACTGCAGCTTGGTGGTGTACACTGTCTCTAACTAACCAGCAGATGGCATCCGTGAGTCACCTATTCCCCTCAAGTCAGTTCTCCCCCACTTTGTCTTTGTGGTGTGTGGGGGTCTGATTCTTGTGAGGTCCAATTGGTGCACCAAGTTTGGGTGTGTTGCTGGTGCTGTCCGCCCTGAATGTGGGGCGTGTGTCTGGGTGGTTAGGGAGGCAGGGCAGCTTTAATAATCAAACCTCCCAGGTGTTCCTGGAGATTTAAGGTGGTTGTCAGAGCCTAAGACTTCATTTCAGTCTTTCCACCGATTGTCTCTGCTGCTGACCCAGAAGTCCTTGGTATTTGCATAGGGTCCCTGGGATTTCCGACTGATTCCCCCTTCCCAGCTGTGTTCTTCCAGGACCTCTGCTGAAGGAGAGCTGCACCATGTCACTAGTGCGCGCTGGCCCACCAGGGAAGCCCTGGGTCGCTGGGCCATGCAGGGGTGCTCCCAGCCCGCTTCAAAGATGGTTGAATGGGACACGTTAACTTCCCCCTTTTCGCACAGCGCCGCCCTCCCAGCTCCGGGACAATCAGCCGTTGGTGTATTAAAAGCCACTGTCCGTGGCCGATATTGTGGCTTGTGTGTAGTGCTGCGGGAAAGATTCCCCGTCACACTGGGTTTCTTGGCGTGGCTCTGGGCTGTGGGTCTGGCTCCGGGCAGGAGCATCCCCTGCCTGCTGGGGAGATGGCTGCAAGGAATGCAGTTTTTTTTCTCCTTTGGCTCCCCTCTACTCCTCTGGTCTCGAGACAATCAGCAGCGGGTGTGGGAAGGGGTATCCTCCACACCAGACACCGAGGCATTAGCCCAGCCCACTCCTGCCATGCTTCACTGCGCGGCTCTCCCCATTGTATCTGCAGCCACTCCTGGGCCTTTTTTTTAAAGAACTAGTCTATCTCCAAAAGCCAGCCTACCATTTCCCCACACCGCAGCACAGCCACGGGACTTTCAGCTGACTCACTCACTCATTTCAGAATGCAGTCTTCTGGTTTCATGTTCCCTGTGGATTTAGCAAATCCTGTCCGGCTGGTGCATCGCTGGCAGTGGTGTTCTGGGTCACTTTCTGGTTTTTATCTAGTATTTTTCACGGAGGTGTTTTTTTGCCCTGTCTCACCTAGCCACTGTCTTAGGTTCTCCTTCTTTCACTGCCTCTTATGTTTTTCCTTTGGACTTTGCTGAGTGTTTTCAGTGCAATATGTCTAGTCACTATTTTGTCACCTTGCTCCATGCTATACCCTAAATCCCCAGTAATTATTCCGTACTGTGATTAATAAGCAACTTAGAAGGAGGCAGAGTGTGTTTGGTAAAAGCAGATGCAGAAAAGCCTCAGGTCAGGAGGAGGCAGACAAGTGGAATGGAAGAGGTGGTCAGTGCTCTGCCCCCAAAGGGATTAGGAACGAGGGAAAATGGCTGTGAACATCTGTGAAGTGCCTACTCTGCGCCACATACCATGGAAATTGATTTCATAGCAACCCTGATGCGGTTAAATAACATGCTGTGTAACTATTGGCTGTTGGATTTGAATTTAGGTTTGAATGAATCTAAAAATTCAGCCTGTGTGACTCTTAAGGCGGGTGAATCATTGTTCCTGTTTTTTAGCTTGTGCTCAATTCCATCTGACTCCAGAACTCTTATCCACATTTACTCCACTTTAAGGCAGGGACCAGGCACTAGTATGGTATTCCTATATTGACAGTTAATCAGACTTGACTAGTTTTATCCCCAACACTCCAGGGGTCTTTATTACCAGGTACCTACCCTCCCCATGCATTTCCAATACTGCTTACTGTGAGTCAAAGTTTCCACACTCCATTTCAGTAAGAAATTTTCTTTTATTAAGCAGTAATCTTTTTTCCATTGGGGAGATGCCAGAGAGGCTGTGATCTCAATTAGGAAAGGATTTTGTGTTTGAAGTTAAAGCCAACAGTGCTGCCCACGGGGATTAGTGGGCAGGGGTGCAGTGAGGAAGTCCAGCCTGCCAGTCACGTGCATGCTGACCTACCTGCCCGGGCACAGCAGCAAGAAAGTGTGCATCTGGGTCACTTACCCCTGGAGTTGGGCATCCTCAGGTGACAGGCTGATGTCCTGTCCTTTCCCCCTGTAAACAGTACCTCCCTCTGTTGCCGGAATTCTCACAAGACATGGAAAAGGGGGAAATCCTTTCTTGGAGGGCTTTTCTACTAACACTCTGATCCCTTTCCATGGACTCTTAGTTGGAGAGAGCAGTAACGCATAGTGGTTAAAAGTGCGGTCTCTGTGCCTCAGTTTCCTTGTTGATGAATGGGCATAATAATAGTCTTCTCATAGGGTTGTTTTGAGAATTAAATGAGTTAATAGCTAAAAAGCACATTGAAGAGCACTGTCAGCTCATAGTGCTTTTTAAACATCGACCATTAGTCTACACAGACTTCATTAGGGGTATTTGTTGAATGGGGACAATTGCTCTGCCCTTACTGTATTGGTCAGAAATCTTGGTTGCAAGTGGCAGAAACTGAACTCACACTGGGTTAGGCAAAAATGGAAGCTCAAGTGCAGGTCTAGCTTCAGGCATGCCTTGTTTAGAATGGCATCTAACATTTGCAAATGTGAGGTAATAACCCTGGGAAAACTGAGTGAGCAGCTTCATTCAGAGATTTAAAAAAAATGTATTGTGGAAACACATACAACTCAAAATTTCATATTTTATCCGCTGTCAAGCATATAATTCAGTGGGGTTGATTTCATTCACAATGTTGAACTACCATCACCGCTATCCATTACCAAAACTTTTCATCACCCCAAACAACCTCTGTACCCATTAAGCAATGAATTTTTTTTTTAATCCATCCATACACTGGATAAAGGGGGTGGGATCCACAAGGTTTTCACAATCACACAGTCACACAGTGTAAGCTGTATAGTTATACAATCGTCTTCAAGAATCAAGGCTACTGGGTTGCAGTTCAACATTTTCAAGCAATGGATTTTGTAAGGACTTCCATGTAAAATGACTTAATGTTTTCTGAGACATAGTTTTTTTTTGGAAAGAAAAGGTTGCCTTGCTTACAGGCATATTTTGAAACTTTTAAAAAATCCTCTGTTAATAGTCATTCATTCACTCATTCAACAAATATTTACCAAGCACCAAGTATGTACCACTTTCTGTTCAGGGCCCAGGGGATAGAGCACTAAGAAACCAAACAAAAACCCCTGGTGTCATGGAGCTTATATTTTAGTGCAGGTAGGAGAAGAGAGACCATCAATAAAATGAATGAGTATATAACAGATTATATTAAAATGAGATTCATCCTGTCTAGAAAAGCAAAGCAGGGATGGGGATTGAAGTGTGCTGGGATTTACTCCACATGGGAGTATATAATTTAAAAATTCCTCATGGAATGGGATGGGTAAGAGGGCTGTGTTTGTAGCCCAGAAACCAGCTTAATATTTAGAAACTGATGACAGTTACTCTTCTCTAGAGGAGACTCACAGAGCACAGCATTAGTGAGGACCTTGGGCTTTTAAGTACTTTCACAGCCTCTCTTCATGGTGGCTGCTCTGAGGATGCTAATGACCCTTAGCTTTTCCAGTTAATGATGCGTCAAAGCAAAGGAACACGCGAGGAGGTCGCGGGGGTCCAGGTGAGAGGGCGTTAGTGTGATGCTCACATGTCACTGTACCTAGTGTAGTGTGATCTGCCAAGAGGGAACCAGCCCATGTGACACACCTGAGATGAAGGGTTCTTCTCTTTCATTTAAGACCCAGGAGCTGGATCTTGAACTCTCTGGGAACTGTTCCACAAAGACATCAGCTTGATGTGCTGCAGAGGACAGGAAGGGCAGTGAAGTGCCTGGGGCCATCAAGACTTCGATGGAAGCAAGGCAGAAAGCACCATTTGTCTCCTGAATAAACATCCCCTCTGCTCCCAGCAGCATGTTCCAGGCACTGCATCACCACCAGAAGGAGAAAACGTTCGGGAATTACTAATCTGATCTTTTCTAGAAGGTAAGGTTATGGTGACTAAAAAAGCATGAGCTGCAGTCTCCACTCTCCCATATCCAGACAGCTGTGCAGGTAGGTGGGCTCAGGAGCCCTCTTGAGTCAGTTTTCTCTCCCTCTCTCTCTGTTGATCTGTCTGTCTGTTGGTTTCCCTTTTGCTGCATGTCTCCCTGCGCATGTTCATCCCAAGAGTCAGATGGGAGTCGGATGCCTTAGTTAGTCCTCACGTCTGACCCATGCTCAGCATCTTACCTAAGCTCTGCAATGATGTGTTCAGCTCATGGGAAGCTCTGGATGGAGCGAAACCTTGGCAACCATTCTGCAATTGTTCCTCCAGTGTAAACACAAGGGGTGGTTGCAGGGTCAGGGTCTGAGCAAACCTGCATGCTTCTCCCTTTACTGCTAAGAGACTGAGGGTGGAGACCTAACTTACAAGAAGGGACTAGTGGATGGAATGAAGTTTTGGAGTCAGGCAGATATGGGTTCATTCCCATCTTCTCTAGGAGTTACTTAACCTGAGTCTCCTCTATATAATGGAAGTAACACGATTTGTTTTGCAGGAGAAGTGTGATGTGATTGAGTGACTTTGCTCACAAGGACTATAACAACAACAACAATGGCATTATTATTATGAAGCTTCGAGGTATTAACCAAGCAGGGTACTCATGTCTCTCTGGATATCCCTTTTAGACACAGATGCTGGTTTGGATGCACTCTGATGCAACTCACATTGGCACTTGCTAGGCAACCTGGAGTAGTGGGAGGAGCACCAGATTTAGAATCACAAAGCCTGAATTCAAGTGCCAGGCAACTCTGCCATGGACTAATTCTGTAATCCTGAGCAAAAAGCTGGTTATAAAGTATAAGGAATAATAAGCAAACACCCTTGCCCTCCCACCCAGACAAATACCAGCACCTCTGAAGATGCTGTGTAGCCCTGCTCCATCTCACATCCCTCTCCTTCTGCACTCCCTGCTGTACCCCCCTCCCCCTATGACTTCCCAATCCAGCTTCTTTATTTTTTCAGAGCCTTCATTTCACTATGTGTAAAAATCTCTGTAACAATGAACCCAATCTCGTACGCCTGTTAAGAAGATTGGACTGAGTCTTCTATGTGGACAGTGTGATGCAGATGCCCATTATTATGATTGCCTTTATAAATAATCTGCCATCATTGTGTTGCTACTACAGATTGGAGATTAGACGCCCACTCATGGCTTTTTGCAGCACTACACCCCGAGTTGCAACAGTCAAGTGCATTTTACCTTCCTGCTCCAAGTCTCACTGTCAGAACAGCAACCCCTTTAAGTTTCGTCTCATCTGTTGTGGATTGGGAAACCGGATAAGTCAAACCCTTTAAAATGGTGTCCGAAATTGGCTGGCTCTCTGTACGGCCGAGGGAGTCCCGCCTTTGAGAAAAGAAAGCAGGAACTTCACTGCACAGGCTTAGGGGCATTTACTTCATGTTTCAAAAGCCTTTTGTTTATTCCTTGGATTTGGGCTGCTTGCTGATTTTTGATACTTGATCATTCATACTTGATTACTCCATTTGCTCATACAGCAAACCTTTATTACAAGCCAAATATGTTCTAGTTGGAAAGAGAGAGTTTAGAAATACAGTGTTTTCCTAAGTTGCTACTGATGCTGTGGAGCAAGGGAGTACACAGGCAATTATGCTACAAATTGCTCTGCTATGAGGAGGCTGCTCAGAGTCTCAGAAACAACAGGTGGTCAGGGAATGCTTCCCAGAGGTGCCACCTGAGCTGGGTTCTGAGGGTAGTGTAGGAGCTGGTGAGGCCAACATGGCTGGGAAGGGCATGGGAGGTAGAAGGAGCAGCAACACAGTGGTGCTGTCTTGAAAGGGCACACCACACTCGTCCCCTGGTCGGCTTCTTCTTGGCAAGCGGTGCTTTTTATCTGCAGTGCCGGAAACCTGGGGGTCCTCCTGGCATCACCACTTCCTTCATACTCCTCATCAACAGAGCTCTGTGGCCAGTTACCCTACCTCTGGGGAGGCCCTCAGACCTTCCCCTTCTTTCCACATCCTTGGCAACCACTCTTGCCTAGCTGGTCTCTGCCCTGGATTTCTGGAATAGCATCCCAACTGTTCTGCTCAAATCCACTCTTGCCCCCATCTCATATGTTCTCCATCAGATGGAGAGAATTTTCTAACACAGCAGCTCTGCTGCTTAAACCCTTCAGAGGTTTCCCATGGTCCTCTGCATAGACTCCTACCACCTGCGCCCTGGTGTTTGAGGCCATGCTCTGATGACCCCTGCCCACCGCTGCACGCGCACCTCCTACCTCTCCTTGTTCACTCACGGCGGCCATGCTGGTCGTCTTCAGTTCTTCAAAACCTCCTGGCTCATTCCTATCTCAGGACCTTAGCACAAGTGGTTCACCTCTGCTCCCACTTGCTTTCTGGCCAATTCACACATATATTTTGGGTCTCAGCTTAAATGCAATTTCCCCAGAATTTTTAAAGTTCTTCTCCTACCACACCCAATTTTTTTTCCTTTTATGGGACTTATCACAATTTGTAAGTTAAACATCAGCATGATATTTGTGTGTATTCCCACCATACTCGAAGCTCCAAGAAGACCAGGACTATATATCACCCAGCACTCTATGCTCAGTGTCTCCCTCAGTGTGAGGCACGTAGTAGATCTCAATATGTATACACACGTATCTGGGCTGGGATTGTCAGGGAAGGCTTGTGTGTTATTTTTCTGTTTCTGCATAACATATAAAATGTATTATCCCACAGTTTCTGTGGGTCAGGAGCCTGGGCACAGCTTAGCTGGGATCCCGGCTCTGGTCTTACAAGGCTACCCACAAGGTGTTCGTATGCTGTGATTCTCATCTGCAACTTGGGGTAGTCTTCCAAGCACATTTAAGATGTTGGCAGAATTCAGTTCCTTGAGGTTGACTGAGGCCCTCAGCTCCTAGAGGCTGCCCCTTTCTGTAGACAGTTTACAACCTGGTTGCCTAGCCTATTTCCTTCCTTGAGGCTAGCAGGATAAACTATCTGAACGTCACCTTTTTTTTTTTTTTGTTAATACACTTTATAAATTTTAGAGTAGTTTTAGATTTACACAAAAGTTGCAAAAATAGGACAGAGAGTTCTTATATACCCCAATCCCACTCTCCCCTATTATAGTGTATTTGTCATAATTAATGAAACAAAGTTGATACATTATTATTAACTAAAGCACACACCTTATTCAGCTTTCCCCACTTTTTTTTCTAATGGCCTTCTCCTGTTCCAGGATCCCATCCAGGACACCACATTACATTTAGTTGCCCTGTCTTCTTAGGCTCTTCTTGGCTGTGACAGTTAGATTTTCCTTGTTTTGATGACCTTGACAATTTTGAGGAGTATTGGTCAGTTATTTTGTACAATTTCCCTCAATTGTGATTTGTCTGATTTTCTTTTTCATGATTAGTCTGGGGTTATGGGATTTTGGGAAAAAGATCACAGAGTTAAAGTGCCACCCTATCATATATCAAGAGTACTTATTGTCAACTTGACTTATTATTGATTTTAACCTTGATCACTTGACTGAGCTAGTGTTTGCCAGGTCTCTTCACTGAAAAATTTCCTCTTTTTTTTTATCCCTTTTCCATACAATGCTATTTGAAAGGAGGTCCATGCACAGCCCACACTTAAGGAGCGGGGAGTTATGCTCCACTCCTTGATGGGGGGCATAAGTGCATACATTATTTGAAATTCTTTGGCATGGTAGATTGGTCTATTTTCCTCCCATTTGTTTATTTATTCAGTCATTTATTTATATCACTATGGACTCATAGATATTTTATAATTTGAGTTATAATCCAATACAGCTTTATTTATTTTTGTTCTTCTAATTGTTTTAGTTTTGACCTTTGGGAGCTCTCTCAGTTGGCTCTTGTGTCCATTTGACATAGCCTTAGCATTGTGTGTGTTCTGTTTTTTTCTCCCTTCCTTCCTTCCTTTATTTTTTTAACTTTATTTATTGAAAAATTAAAACACATAAACAAAAAAAACCCTCAACATTTCAAGCAAAACAAAGCAAAGGATTAAGAAAAACAAATAACCTAAAATAACTACTTTGCTTCCAACATGTTCCTATCATACCCCAAGAAAATTAATAAACCATATCCAAACAAAGGAATAAGAAAAATAATCTAAAATAACTACATTGCTTCCAACATGTTCCTACCATATCCCAAGAAAATTAACAAAACATAATGAAACAAAAGTATAAGAAAAACCAAATAACCCAAAATAACTACATTGAAGCTAACTTTTTAATGCAATAGCTTTTTTTACTTTTTAAAAAAATTAAAAAAATAATAATCCAAATGAAACAAAACAAAGGATTAAGAAAAACAAATAACCTTAAATAACTGTATTGCTTCCAACATGTCCCTACCATACCCCAAGAAAATTAACAAACCCTAACAAAATGAAGGAATAAGAAAAACAAATAACCTAAAATTGCTTCCAACATGATTCTACCATACCCAAGAAAGTTTGCAGACCATAATCATTCCTGAGCATTCCCATGGCATTGAGATTACCCTCAGTAGCTTATCTGTTCTTATTAGACTATCGTTCCCCCTTCACTAGTTGCTGTCTCTCTCTATGTCCCCTACATTCTACAATATAAAATATTTATTTTACATTTTTCACAGAGTTCACATTCATGGTAACATACAATATCTCTCTTTTTGTGCCTGGCTTATTTCACTCGGCATTATGTCTTCACGGTTCATCCATGTTGTCATATGTTTCATGACCTCATTCCTTCTTACTGCCATGTGGTATTCCATAGTGAGTAAATACCACATTTTGTTTATCCACTCATCTGTTGAAGGACATTTGGATTGTTTCCATCTCTTGGCAATTGTGAATAATGCTGCTATGAACACCGGTGTGTAAATATCTGTTCATGTCACTGCTTTCAGATCTTCCAAGTGTATACCAAGGAGTGAAATTGCTGGATTGAAGGGTAACTCTACATCTAGTTTTCTAAGGAACTGCCAGACTGTCTTTCAGACTGCTGAACCATTATACAGTCCCACCAACAATGAGTAAGAGTTCCAATTTCTCCTCAACCTCTTCAGCATTTGTAGTTTCCTGTTTGTTTAATGGCAGCCATTCTAAATGGTGTGAGATATCCCATTGCGGTCTTAATTTGCATCTCCCTAGTATCTAGTGAAGATGAACATGTTTTCTTGTGTTTTTTAGCAATTTGTATTTCTTATTGATTGAAATGTCTTTTCATATGTTTTGCCCATTTTATAATTGGGCTGTCTGTACTACTGTTGTTGAGTGTAGGATTTCTTTATATATGCATGATATCAGTCTTTTTTCAGATACATGGTTTCCAAATATTTTTTCCCATTGAGTTGGCTGTCTCTTCACTTTTTTAAACAAATTCCCTTGAGGCACAGAAGCTTTTAATTTTGGGGAGTTCCCATTTATCTATTTTTTCTTTTGTTGCTTGTACTTTGGGTGTAAGGTCTAAGAAGTGACCTCCTAATACAAGGTCTTGAAGATGATTCCCTACATTATCTTCCAGGAGTTTTATAGTGCTGTCTCTTATATTGGTGCTGTCTCTTACACTGAGGTCTTTAATCCACTTTGAGTTAATTTTTGTATAGGGTGTGAGGTAGGAGTACTGTTTCATTTTTTGGAAATGGATATCTAGTTCTCCCAGCCTCATTTGTTGAAGAGACTGTTATGTCCCAGAGCAGTGGTTTTGGGGGACTTATCAAAGATCAGTCAACTATAGACCAGAGGGTCTATCTCCAAATTCTCAATTCAATTCCATTGATAAATATATCTATCTTTGTGCCAGGACCATGCTGTTTTGACTACTGTGGCTTTATAGTAAGCTTCAAAGTTAGGAAGTGGAAGTCCTCTCGCTTCATTTTTCTTTTGAAAATGTTTTTAGCAATTTGAGGCATCTTTAACTTCCAAATAAATTTGATAACTACCTTCTCCAAGTCTGCAAAGTAGGTTGTTGGAATTTTGATTGGAATTGCATTGAATCTGTAGATAAGTTTGGGTAGAATTGATATCTTAATGACATTCAGCCTTCCTACCCATGAGCATGGAATATTTTTCCATCTTTTTAGGACCCCTTCTATTTCTTTTAGTAAAGTTATGTAATTTTCTATGTGTAGATCTTTTACATCTTTGGTTAAGTTATTCCTAGGTACTTGATTTATTTTAGTTGCTATTGAGAATGGAATCTTTGTCTTGAGTGTCTCTTCAGTTAGGTCATTTCTAGTGTATAGGAACATTATTGACTTATGTGCATTAATTTTGTATCCCGCTACTTTGCTAAGTTTGTTTATTAGCTCAAGTAGCTGTGTCATTGATTTCTCACAGCTTTCCAAAAATAAGATCATATCATCTGCAAAGAATGACAGTTTTATTTCTTGCTTTCCAATTTGGATGCCTTTTATTTCTTTGTTTTGTCAGATTGCTCTGGCTAGCACTTCTAGCACAATGTTGGATAATAGTGGTGACAGCTGGCATCCTTGTCTTGTTCCTGATCTTAGAGGGAAGGCTTTCAGTCTCTCACCATTGAGTACTATGCTGGCTGTGGGTTTTTCATATATGCTCTTTATCATATTGAGGAAGTTTCCTTCAGTTCCTATCTTTTGAACTGTTTTTATCAAAAAGGATGCTGGATTTTGCCAAATAGCTTTTCAGCATCTACTGAGATGATCATTTGATTTGTTAATATGCTGTATTACACTGATTGATTTTCTTATGTTGAACCATCCTAGCATGCCCAGGATGAACCCTACTTGGTCAGGGTGTAAGGATTTTTCAATGTGTCTTTGATTTCACTTTGCAAGTATTTTGCTGAGAATTTTTGTATCTACATTCATTAGGGAAATTGACCTCTAAATTTCCTTTCTTGTAGCACCTTTATCTAGTTTTGGTGTTAGCGTGATATTGGTTTCATAAAATTAGTTGGATAGTATTCCATTTTCTTCAATTTTTTTGAAAGACTTTAAGTAGGAATGCTGTCAGTTATTTTTGGAAAGTTTGTTAGAATTCCCCTGTGAAGCAATCTGGCCCTGGGCATTTATTTGTGGGAAGCTTTCTGAAGACTGATTGGATCTCTTTGATTGTGATTGGTTTGTTGAGGTCTTCTATTTATACTCTGGTCAGTCTAGGTTGTTCATGTGTTTCCAAAAAATTGTCCATTTCCTCTACATTATCTTGTGTGTTGGCATACAGTTTGTTCAAAGTATCCTCTCATGATTTTTAAAATTTCCTTGGGATCTGCAGTAATGTCCCCTCTCTCATTTATTATTTGTTTATTTGGGTCTTCTCTCTTTTTGATTTGTCAGTCTAGCTAAGGGTTTGTCAATCTTGCTGATCTTCTCAAAGAACCAACTTTTGGTTTTATTTATTCTCCCTAATTTTTTTTTTTGTTCTTTATGTCATTTATTTCTGCTTTAATCCTTGTTATTTCTTTCTTCTGCTTGGTTTAGGATTAGTTTGCTGTTCATTTTCTAGCTTCTCCAGTTGTTTCATTAGTTCTTTGACTTCAGCTCTTTCTTCCTTTTTAATGTATGCCTTTAGAGCTATAAATTTCCCTCTCAATACCACCTTCACTGCATCCCATAAGTTTTAGTATGTTGTCTTCTCATTTTCATTTGCCTCTAGATATTTAGCAATTGCTTTTGCTATTTCTTCTTTAACTCACTGATTGTTTAGGAGTGTGTTGTTTAACCTTCAGATATTTGTGAACGTTTAAAATCTTTGATGGTTATTAACTTCTAATTATATTCCATTGTGATCAGAGAATGTGCTTTGAATAACTTCAATCTTTTAAAATTTATTGTGGCTTGTTTTGTGGCCCAGCATATGATCTATTCTGTAGAAAGTTCCATGGGCACTAGAGAAGAATGTATATCCTGGTGATTTGGGATGTAATGCTCTATATATGTCTGTTAAGTCAAAATCATTTATCACATTGTTTATTTTTTCAGTTTCCTTATTGTTCTTCTGTCTGCTTGATCTATCTACAGGAGAGAGTGAAATAGATGTTTTTGTGGAAACATCTATTTCTTCCTTCAGTTTTGCCAATGTTTGTCTCATGTACTTTTGGGCACCTTGATTGGGTGCATAGACATTTATGATTGTTATTTCTTCTTGTTGAATTGTCCCTTTTATTAGTATATAGTGTCCTTCTTTGTTTCTTATGACATCGTTACATTTAAAGTCTATTTTATCTGAGATTAATATTGCTACTAGTGCTTTCTTTTGGCTGTAACTTGCATAGAATATTTTTTTTTTCCGTCCTTTCGCTTTCAATTTCTTTGTGTCTCTGGGTCTAAGGTGAGTCTCTTTTAAGCAACCTATTGATGGTTCATATTTTTTAATCCATTGTACCAATCTATATCTTTTAATTGGTGAGTTTAGTCCATTCACATTCAATGTAATTACTGTGAAGGCAGTTCTTGAATCAGCCATCATATCCTTTGGTTTTTATTTGTCAGATATATTTTCCCCTCTCTCTCTTTATTTCCTTTAATGTATCCTTACTAAAACTCTTTAGTTCTGTGCTCTTCTCCAGACCTCTCTCTCCTTTCTTTTTTTCTTAGCTGATAGTGGTACCTTTAGTATTTTTTGTAGGGCAGATCTCTTTTTAGCAAATTCTCTCAGCATTTGTTTGTCTGTGAGGATTTTTAACTCTTCCTCAAATTTGAAGGAGAGCTTTGATGGATAAAGAATTCTTGGCTGGCAATTTTTCTCTTTCAGAATTTTAAATATGTCATACCACTGCGTTCTCGCCTCCATGGTGCCTGCTGAGTAGTCACTACTTAGTCTTATGTTGTTTCCCTTGTGTGTGGTGAATTGTTTCTCTCTTCCTGCTTTCAGAACTTGCTCCTTCTCTTCAGCATTTGAAAATCTGATCAGAATATGTCTCAGAGTGGGTTTACTTGTATTTATTCTGTTTGGAGTTCATTTGGCATCTCTGATTTGCATATTTATGTCATTTAGAAGGGTTGGGAAGTTCTCCTCCCCAACAATGTCTTTTGAATACTCTTCCTAGTCCTTTACCCATCTCTTCCCCTTATGGAACATCAAAGATTCCTATATTTGTGCTCTTCATGTTGTCCATCATATCCCTGAGATCCATTTTGAATTTTTCAATTTTTTCTCTATTCTTTCTTTTGTACTTTCACTTTCCAACCTGCACTCTTCCAGTTCACTTATTCTTTCCTCAGCTTCCTCTAATCTAGTACTGTGCGTATCAAGAATCTTTTAAATTTGATCAACAGTTTCTTTTATTTCCATAAGTTCATCTATTTTTTTATTTACTCTTGAAAACTCTTCTTTATGCTCTTGTTGGGTCTTCTTGATGTCTTTTATTTCCTGAGCCATGGCATTGGTGTTTGGATAACTTCTTTGATTAATTTCTCCATGTTCTGTATCTTCTCTGGTTTTTTAATTTGGGTGTTTGGGTTATCCTTATCTTCTAGTCTCCTCATATGCTTTATAATTTTCTGTTGTTTTTGGCCTCTTGGCATTTGTTTATCATGACAGGGTTCTTTTAGGGTATGCAGAGTTATTTAAACAGTTATCTATAATTTGACAGAACTACAGCTTGATGCAGTGAACTTTCCCTCAGTTACCAGCAGGTGGCGCTCCCAAGCCACCTCTTATCCTCAGTCCACACCTCCCCAACTTCATTTATACAGCAAGTGGGGGTCCAAACCATGTGGAAAATTGGTCCAATCAGTGCACCAATTTTCCATGTGCAATGGGGACCACCAGCCCTGTGGTTGGGTGTTGTGCCCTCTGCAGTTTGGCAGGGAGGAGGGCTTTAAGACCCAGTATTCCCAGCCATTCCGGAGGTTGTGGCTGTGATACCCTGGGGCTGCAGCAGGTGTCCTCCCCTTTAGCTCAGACTCCCCTCATTCCCTCTCTTCTGTGGACCCACAATTTCCTGAGCTTGGTTTAGGGCTCCTGTCACTTCCATGTGGCTCTCTTACCTCTTGGATGTGTACCCTGTGGGCTTTTGTGTGGGAGGAGTTGCGCTGTCACAAGCCAGCTGAATCCCAGTTTCCCTTGAGGAGGCTCTCTGCAGTGCTGTGAAGAGGTGGCTCCCAGCCTGCTTCAAAGATGGTTGTGCAGGGCATGGAAAATAACCCACTTCTGCAATAATCCACTTGCTGCAGCAGCTTGTCCCTAACTTGGGAGCCTTCAGCTGTGGGTGTGTAAAGGGCTGTCACCCACGCCAGTTACCAAGGCATGTGCCTGGGATGCGGAAGGCACTCCCCACTGCGCCTGAGTGCAGCTCCTGCTTCCATTTCCCTGGTCACTCCCTGGGTCCCACTCCTACCCACCTCCAACTGCAGTGGGAGTCCAGCTGCCTTTTTCCAGAGGCTCTCTGGATCAAAGACTTGCACAATTCCAAATGCAGGCTCTTTGCTTCTCAATCACTACAGAAATATAAGTCCTTGCTCAGCTGGTGGGACCCTGGAACCAGTATTCTGGAGCACTTTCTGTCTTTTATCTAGTGTTTTCCATGGAGGAGAATTTTTCTCTGTCTCTCCTAATCTGCCATTTTGGATCTCCAGAACCCTCCCTCCCTCCCTCCCTTCCTTCCTGGCACTACATGATGTTCCAGGCTCATCTTGTCTATTTCCTGCCACAGTTCTAGAATCAGACATTTCTCCAAGGAGCCCTAGTTTCTCTTATTGGAGAATGGTGCTAGAAACAGTATCTAGGCACTACATGTGCTTGTTGCTATTGGGGTGTTGTGCTCCTAAGCCTTCTGGCTGACAGAGCAAGAAAATACATGTATGTACAGTAACCCATGAAGATACATGTACTTATATCTATAGTTTGATATCCATCTGTGCCTACATTTAGCTACATATAAATTCATACTGATGTCTCCAATTCTAATCCAGTATCACATGAATCATTCTAGCCTGCTTGTCTATAACCTCCTCCTCCACCAGTAAGAAACATGGCTCCCCCTCTGCCGTTCGTTAGTTTATTTCATTGTTTAGTTCCAGTACACTTGCATGGTGATTTCAGAATTGTTAATCCATATCCCTGTGGGAAACAACTTTATCTACTAGAGTAGAATGTTTGTATACGGTTCCTTTTGCTTTTAGTGGGTTTTACAGAATCTAGTCACCAAAGTTACTTAGGTCAGCACCTTTTCTGCCAATCTCCTTCAGAGAGGTTATTTTATACATTTTTAATACAGTTAGATTATTTTGTCACAGTCTGCATTCTGTTCTGGAACCCCATGACCTCCCAAATAAAGTTTTAGCAATTCACATAATTTAAGTTTCATTCTTTTTGCCATAAAGTTCTATGGATATTGACACAGGCATGGACTTATTTACCCAACATTACAGTATCATACAGAATAGTTTCGCAACTTTAAAATTTCCCCTGTGCTTCACTTATTCAAACCCCAACCTGTCTAGACACCTGACAATCACTGATCTGTTCACCATCTCTATAGTACTGCCTTTTCCAGAATGACATATAATTGCAGTCAGACAGTTTGTAGCTCTTTCAGATTGGCTTCTTTCATCCAGCAATATGCATTTAAGATCCATCATGGCTTGATAGCTCATCCTTTTTTTTTTTTTTTATCACAGAATAGTATTTCATTGTATGGCTGTAACACAGCCAGTTTATCCATTCATCTATTAAAAACCATCTTGGCTTCTTCCAGTTTTTGACAAGTATGAATAAACCTGCTAAAAGCATTTGAGTGGAGGTTTTGTGTGGACAAAATTTGTTTTCAAAGCAGTTGGATAACTACCTAGGAATATGATTGCTGGATCGCATGGTAAGACTATGTTTAGCTTTGTAAGGAAGTGCCAACATGTCCTCCAAAGTGGCTGCACCATTTTGCATTCCCATGAGCAATGAATGAGAGTTCCTATTGCTTTCTCAGCAGCAATTGCCAAATTGTCATTTTTTTGGATTTTAACCTTCTAATAGGTATGTAATGGTGTCTCATTATTCTAATTTGCAATTCTTTAATGACCAATGATTTTGAGCACCTTTTCAAATGCTTATTTGCCATTTATTTATTTATTTTTTTTTCAGTAACTGACAGCCAGTTTATTAAAAATAGGTGACTTAGGTGTCTGCGATGGTGACTTCAACCTCTACACCTGGCTCAATACTGATGGAAGTAATCTGCTTAACAATCTCTGAAGGACTGTGCAAGTCAATGAGTCGCTTGTGGATTCTCATCTGGAAACGATCCCAAGTCTTTGATCCTTCACCACAAGGTGTTTTCCTGGTAGTGATTCTTAGGGTCTTGGTAAGCATCCGAACAGGTCCCTTCACTTTGAGGTTCTTTTCCTTTGCACCTCGGATCAAGTCAGCACACACCTTCTCCAAAGACTTCACGTTGCGGCTCGTCAGAGTGATCTTAATGCGGTGAATCGCCACCTCTGGTTCCACAGGCGTCTTTCCGGTGTCTTTAAAAGCCATGGCTGCGGCGTGGCTTCCTGACCGACTTGTTCCTCCGCGAGAGCGAACAGCGGTGAGTCAGGAGGAGCGGGGAGCCGGAGCACACCAAAACCACCAGCCACGTTACCCTCAAAAGAAAGCGCCATTTATTTTTAATCATTAGTGAGGTATCTGTTCAGTTATTTTGTCCATTTTTTAATTGGGTCATTTGTTTTCTTATTGTTTAGTTTTAAGGGTTCCCTGTATATTTGGATACAAGTCTTCTGTCACAGATGTGTTTCAAAAATGTTGTCTCTTAATCTATGGATTGCCTTTTCATTCTTTCAACAGTGTCTTTCACAGAGCAGAAATTTTAAATTTTAATAAAGTCAAAGTTATCAATTTTTCTTTCATGGATTGGGCTTTTGGTATTGTATATAAAAACTCATTACTAACCCCAAGGTCACATGGCTTTTTTTCCTATGTTTTCTTCCAGAAGTTTTGTAGATTTCAATTTTACATTAAGGTCTATGGTCCACTTTGAGTTAATTTTTGTGTAAGTTTAAAGGCTCTGTCTAGGTTTATTTATTTTGCATATGGGTATCCAATTGTTCAAGAACTATTTGTTGCAAAGGCTATACTTTCTCTATTGGATTGTCTTTGCATTTTGTAAAAAATCAGTTGGCTGTATTTGTGTGAATCTATTTCTAGGTTCTCAATTCTGTTGCATTAAGCTATGTGCCTTCTTTTGCCAGTTCCATGCTGTCTTGATCACTGCAGTCTTATTGTTAAGTCTTGAAATAGGTAGTGTGAGTTCTTCAATTTTGCTCATTTTTTTTTTTTAGTATATGTTACCTATTCTATATCATTTGCCTTTCCATATAAATTTTAGAATCAGTAATCAATTTGGTGATATCTACAAAATAGCTTGCTGGGATTTGATTGGGATTGTGTTGCATCGGTAGACTAAATTGGGACAAATTGAAATGTTAACTATATTATCTTCTAATCCATGAACATGGACTATTGCCCTATTTATTTAGATCTTCCTTGATTTATTTTATCAGTGTTTTGCATTTTTCTGCATGCATGTCCTGTATATATTTTCTTAGATTTATTCCTAAGAATTTTGGTTTGTGTGCTTTTATAAATGGTATTTTTAAAAATAACAACTGCATTGATAATTCATATACAATACAATTCACCTATTTAAAGTGTACAGTTCAATGGTTTCTAATTTATTCACAGAATTAACCAATTTTAGAATATATTTATTGCCCCCAATAATAACCCCATACCCATTTTTAGTCACTCCCCTCTCCTCTCCAGCCCTAAAGGAGCTTTTTGTAGATTTGCCTATTCTGGACATTTCATTTACAAGGTATCACATAATATGATGTCATTTGTGACTGGCTGTTTTCTCTTAGCATAATATTTTCAAGGTTCATCCATGTTGTAGTCTGTATTGGTATTTCATTTCTTCTTATTGCTGAATAATATATCATTATAGGGCATACCACATTTCATTTATCCATTCATCAGGTGCTGGACATTTAAAGTTGTTTCCGCTTTTTTACCTATAATGAATAATGCTGCTATGAACATTTGTGTATAAGTTTTTGTGTGGATGTATTTTTTCGTTTGTCTTGGGTATATAGCTAAAATGATACTTCATTTCTCTTGGGAATGTACCTAGGTATTGTTTCGATAATTTTAAATGCCAGTTGTTCATTGTGGTATATAGCAAAGAAACTTACTTACGTATACTGTGACCTTTCTATACTTGCTTATTAGTTCTAGGAGCTTTTTTGTAGATTCTTTGGATTTTCTACATAAACTATCATGACATCTGTGAATAAAGACAATTTTATTTCTTTCTTTCCAGTCTGTTTACCTTTTATTTCTTATTCTTGCCTAATAAAGACTGGCTAGGGTTTTCAGAGTGATTTTCAATAGGAGTTGTGAGCCAATATATCCTTGCCTTGTTTCTGACCTGAGAGGGAATGTGACCAGTTTTTCACTATTATTATGTTAGCTATAGTGTTTTTGTAGATTTTGTTCATGAAGTTGAGGAAGTTACCCTCTATTCTTAATTTGCTGAGCATTTTTATCATGAATGGGTATTGATTTTTGTCAAAGACTTTTTCTGATTCAATTGATATGATCTTATGATTTTTCTTCTCTAGCTTTTTGATATGGGGGATTACATTGATTGATTTTCCAATGTTGAACCAGTCTTGCGTACCTGGAATAAATCCTACTTGGTCATGGTGTACAATTCTTTCATGCAGTATTGGATTCAATTTGTTAAATTTTTTTTTGAGTAATTTGTACCTATATTCATGAAAGATATTGGTTAGTAGTTTCCCTTTCTTGTCATGTCTTTATCTAATTTTGGTAGTAGGGTAATGCTGGGCTCATAGTATGAGTATATAAATGTTCCCTCTGCTTCAATTTTCTGGAAGAGATTCTGAAGAATTGGTATTCTTTCTTCCTTAAACATTTGGTAGAATTCACCTGTGATACCATGTGAGCTTTGTGCTTTCTTTTTTTGGAAAGTTGTTGACTGTTGATTCAGTTTCTTTAATAGATATAGGTCTATTAAGATTATCCATTTCTCCTTGTGTGAGTTTTAGTAATTTGTGCCTTTCAAGGAATTTGTTCATTTCATCTATGTTACCATATTTGTGGTCATAGAGTTGTTCATAGTACTCCTTTATTATTCTTTTGACAGGCATAGGCCTTTCTGATATTCATAATATGTGTCTTCTCTCTTTCCATGGTTAGCCTGGCTAGAGGTTTACCATTTTATTGATCTTTTCAAAGAACAAGCCGTTAGCTTCATTGAATTTCTCTATTATTTTCATGTTTTCAATTTCATTGATTTCTGCTCATTTTAGTATTTTGTTTCTTCTCCTTGCTTTAGCTTAATTTGTTCTTCTTTCTTTAGTTTTCTAAAGTGGATGCTTATGTTATTGATTTTAGATCTTTCTTTTCTAATATCTGCTTTCAATGACATGAATTTCCCTCTAAGTACTGCTTTTTATGCATCCTCCAAATTGCAATAAGTTATATTTTATCTTTTACTTAATTAAAAATAATTGTGTATTTCCTTTGGATCTTCTTTGACCTACATGTTATTTAGCTGTTCAGGTCATCTATATCCGTACTGATTTTCTGCTTGCTTAATCTATCCTGGCTAGTATTTTCCGGATATGTAGTTTAGAGTTGCCATTAATTTTGGGAAGTTCTTGGCTATTATTACTTCAAATATTTCTTCTGTGCTGTTCTCTCATTCTTCTTATGCTGTTCTAGTTACACATGTTTCATCTTTTGATGTTATCCCACAGTTCTTGGATGTTCTGTTCTGCATTTTTGCATTCTTTTTTTCTCTTTGAATTTCAGTTTGGGGATTTCTGTTGACCTATCTTCAAGCTCACTGATTCTCTCCTTGACTGTGTGGAGTCTGCAGGTGAATTCCTCCCCACTAGCTGCAATGGTTCTGACAAAGTTCTTCTCCTGAAGAGTATGCTTTTGTTGTGGAGTAGTTTCAGGGTGCATTTCACAAAGATTACTCTACCCCTCCCCTGCCAGACCCATGAGGGGCTATTTCTTGGACCTTCATGATGGAAACTTGGGGAGTTTCCTAAAGATGAAGCCCCAAAATGAAATCCTCTGAAGACTGTGGTCCCAAGGAGTTTCTCATCCTCATTCTAGTCAGTACTCAGACTCCAGGATTCATTAAGATTACACTGATGTGAACCCATCAATTTATAGCTCCAGAGGCTTCTGCTCCGGGTAAGCAGACCTCCGCTGTATCTCTCTGGATAAAAAGTCTCTCTAGATTTCAGGGTGGCAGGTTTCTCTGCTTCTTGGATTCTCTTTGGAGCCAAGAAAATGCATTGATTTTCAGAAGGTCCAGGTTTTTTTATTTCCTTGGCGTAAGCATGGGAGTGACAATTTCCAAGCTTTTTACATGTTTTAGTAGAAACTGGAAGTCCAGTATTAACTTCTTTTAAGAGTTCACCTGTTAGGTCAAGCCCACTCAGGATTAACCTAATCACAGAAGAAATATTCCATCGATTTCATAGGTACCACCTGCACTCAAGGGGAGGGGTTATACAAGACATATATACCAGAAGGCAGAAATCTTAGAATTATGAGTACCACAGCTTGCCATAGGATGTGACACATGAGCTGAGTTCCAGATGATGAGTAGAGTGAGCCAACCTGGAAGGTGGGAAAAGAATGTGAGGCAGAAGGAACAACATGTGCAAAGTAAGAGAGAAGACTATACAGACAATATCAAGATCCAGATGCTGATTTTCTTTACCTGGGAGTCACATCTTAAAATTTTAAATTGAGTGTGAAATTTCCTCAGGAGCTGACTCAGAGGAAAAAGCTAGCTGATGAAAATTAAAAATATAGAACTCTCCCCATCAACCAAGAGGCCCCTGGATTATGGTTCTGAATGTCAGGAACTCCAGGTCACCTGAAGGGATGCTCTACATGAGCACTTGATTTGTATTTGTTGTTATCGGGCTCTTAGATAATGGTTATTTTCTTCCAGAAATGTTGCCACCTCAACTCTGATGAACTAAAGCTTTAATGACCAATGTCTTTTCACAGAAGAGTTGTGTCTTTTCAATTAAGTCTTTTAAAGCAAACCTTTTCCTTATTTTTTTCCTAAAACAACAAAAGGTAAAAAAACAAAATATCCTACTCCCCACTTTTCTTAACCTTAGAAAAGGAATTGGGATAATTATAGATTGCTTCCCATTTATAATTATAAAAATGTCATTTCTTGCTTACACTGTCATTTTACTGGACATTTTTATTGAAGATATTTACATTCCAGCAAGACATTTAGAACAAATGAAGTAGCCTTCTACAGAGAAATGGCATTGATGGTTGCCATGGGAACTGTGTGAAGTCACAGAAAGTAGATTATCTCATAATGCATTATCCTGTGTCAGAAACAGGCAGCCTGACTAGAGGACAAACTTCCAATTAACAACCAACAATTCAGGGCCAGAGAATAGGAACAAAATAGAAGGACACCTCTGAAAGGTCATGTTCAAGCTAATTTATTGGTTACTTTGCTCTTTACTCAAACCAATTATTCTGATTACTTTCCACCCCATATAAATCTTTAACCAGTTTAACCTTCTATATGAGGAAAATCCAGAAAAAGTAGAATTTGACATTTTAGAGAAATGTTCAGGATTTGTTTCCAAAAAAAAAAAAGAAATCTGAAATCCTTTTGTTCAGTGAGGTTTTTAACATTGAATTTAATTTAAATTATTTATTTCTGAAAGTCTTTTGGAGAAAGCAAGCTTGGTGATTAAGGGTTTGAGTTCTAGTGTCAGACAGCTTGAGTATAAATCCTGGCTTTGTCTCTGATTAGCTGTGGGTCTTGCTCAAATGATTTCACTGCTCCAAACCTCAGTTTCCTCATCTGTAAAATGGGAGTAATAATGGCATACACCTCTGCAATACAAGTTTCTACCTTGTGAGCTTGTTTGGGGGTTTAAATGAAGTTATCCATGCAAAGGGTTCAGCATATTGCCTGCTCATACTAAGTGTTTAGTATGTGTTTAGCAGTGTTTATCTGAAGAAACTATCTAAAATCTAAAATTTTTTTTTTTTTTTTTTTTTTTTGGCAAAGAAGCCAGGATTTTTGAAAAGGCTCATGGGGTGGGGGTGGGGGGTGGGGGGCAGAAAAAATATGTGTGTTTTGCAAAGCCTAACTTGAACTAGGTTCAGAATCCCCTAGGAAGCTTTATCAAAGATTCAGACTTCTGGCTTCCAGAACTGTGAGAGAATACATTTCTGTTGTTTTCAGCTACCAGATTTGTGGGCATCTGTTACCACAGCCCCAGCAGAGTAATACAGGGCCCTTGGCAAGACCTACTGACTCGGTCTGCTGATGTGCAGCTCAGGCACGTGCATTTTAAATGACCTCTCTAGGTGGGTCTGATTCATTTTAGCAAACATTGAGAATCCTGTGTGGTGCTCCTGAGAATCATTTGGGGGCCTGTTCATTTGTTTTGTTCATTGAAAGGCATTTTTCTAAGCTCTATTTTCTGAATTTGATCAGTACATGTGTGGTGGGGCTGGGGTAATAAAAATTAGAACATGCACCTTAGGATTCTGACCCAGGGGGTCTAAAATTCACACTTTGAGAAACCTGCTCTTCAGAGCCTCTCCAGGTCTCTTCCCCAGACTCAAACTCAATTCAACACCTGGAAGGAGGGGCTGTGATGATGTTCACCGCTGCTTCTGAGTATGGAGTGGGAGGAACAAAAAGGCTAAAACTGCTTTCTTCCACGTGGCAAGCTGCTCTCTCCCTCCTCTTTGTCTCTCCTGTTTGGGAGGCTCTCTTTCCCTTTCCTCCACTTCACTTACAAGGTCAAATGGAAGCTAGGCCAGGGTGCTGGGAAGGAGGCCTCCTATGAGTTGTTTAGGCCACTTCTCTAGGCCAAGAAAGAGACATTTCCTTTGGACTCATTTTTCCACATTTCCTCTGGCTACTGGAAGTCAGAGGGTCAAGGAAGTGGCATGCTAGTTTAACAACCACTCAGAGTTTTGTTTTATTTTTAACCTGATTTGCAGCATTTGCTGATTTCCATAGTAAAATACTCCCCCTCCATGGCTAGTTTCATAAGCCAACATGAAGTCACTGAATGCAGATTTGGGAAGAGATGTTTACCACTGGCTCTCGGGAGCCAGCCCTAGCCAGTCCCAGCACTCCTCTGGGCCAATACACAGGATCATGCCTTGGGCCCAGTGGAAACTAAAGACACGAGGAATGGGTCACTTGGCCGGGGTCTAGTCTTGAACTTAAGCCAGAGGAACAAAGGAAGTTCTTCCTGCCCGTCTTGTGGTCAGCTCAGTTCACCAGGAAAGAAGGCCGCATAGTGCTCCGAATGGACAAATACTTTTCTTTGCAATTGCTGACTTCGATGGGTTGGTAGTTGCTGCCTGGAGTGCTGTGTGAAAAGGATTCTGAGGGTGCATCTTGGCTTGGCAGGAATGATTACTATGATCAGTTAATGAGGTCTGAAGCGGACATGGGGGAGAAGTGAAGGCACGTGCTCCTGCCATCCATGACACGCCGAGTCCATTCATTCATTCAGGAAATATTGCCTGAGTTCCCATTATGTTCCAGACATTGCTCTAGGCATTGTAGTTAGAGCTGGGAGCAAAATAAAGACCTGACATCCTACTGGGAGGGAGACAATAAACAAATCCCTCTGTAATGTGTCAGGTGGCGTTGAGGCTGGGAAGAATACAAGTAGGTCAAGGACGCAGAGAATGGTGGGGTGGACAAGTGCCATGTGAGATAGGCTGTCCGCAAAGACCTCTTGATAATGTAAGATTCGAGCAAAGACCTGAAGGAAATGAGAGTGAGCAAAGTAGTTTCTACAGGAAGAGAGCTCGAGGCACAGGAAACAGCCAGTGCCAAGGCCCTGAGGTGGGAGCAAATGCTGAGGAGGTCACTGTGACCGTTCCCAGCGACTAAGGAAAGTGTTGGGAAATTAGAGCAGAGTGGTGCCTCAGGGCAAGTTCACGTTGAGCTTTGCAGGATTGGGTCCAAAGCCCTCATTAGTAATAAAGTGAGAAATTCCCATCTGAATGTATTTCTCAAACCTAAGTAAGTAGTTGGTCAAGAACTCATGGTTCTTACTCAAAACGTCTTTCCTTTAGAAATGCGAAAGGGTCTATCAGGAATAGCTCTAGCTCAGGGCCGATCTCTGGAAGTAGAAAAAGAAAATAAGAATACAAGTGTATGAAGAGTAGAAAATACCTGCCCTGTCAAAGACGATGCATTCTAGAGATACTTCATTCTCAGGAAGGAAGGGAGGAACAGACAAAGAGATTAATAGATTTTCAATTTGGGGCTTTTCTCATGCCAGGATGAAAACTCTGTGATCTTACCCACACAGGAAGCTGGTTCTGTAGAAAAATGTACGAACTTTGGAAGCTGACAGATAAGAATTTCAATTCCAACTTGGCCACTTCCTTCATTTTCCTTCAGCAAATATATACTGAATGTCTTTTTCCTGCCAGGTTCTGTGCTACCAGGAGGTATAAAAACGAGTAAGATACTGCCCTCTCCTCAAGGAGCTAGGGCCCATATGAGAGCTGTGGGAATGACCTAGGACAAGTTATTTGACCTCACTGATGTTACAAGACAATTGCATTCACTCCTGAAGGGTATGGAGGATTAAGTGAGATAATGCAGGAAAAAAGAGAAAAAGGCTGAACCAGTGTCTAGAGATGCCCAGTATACATTAGCTTCCTTGTCCATCTTCCATCCCCTGTTTCTTCTAAAGCCCTTTGGGGGATAGAGCCGCACACATGGTTGTTTCTCTTGCCCACTGCTCTACTCTGATCAAAGTGAAAATTGGAGGCAGCCATGAGGGGAAAATAATTCACAAAAATGTACCATGAGTTTGGATGGATATAGCCTAGAAATTGTAGACTATTTCTCATCTGAATTGCTTTATCTGTTTATATGTCTACACAACCCTGACAATGATAGGTTTCATTCTAAAAATGCATTCATATATCAGGTATTCAGGACTTGGAATAGTTTTTTTCAGAGACAAAATGCTTTAAATGACTTCAGGACAATCAACAAAGACATATTGAATCCACATGTAATTTCAGCTAAATTATGGGTTCCAGAAGTTCCTTGAATTCCAAGCTTCCATGAATGCTGAGTTCTCAGGAGGTCGTGACTGAGACACAAGAAGATGGGCTGAATGTGTGAGTGGAGGGTGTATCTGTAGAAGCCAGAGAGTGTAGAACCAACAAATGGGTCATTAATATAAAAATATGTTAATAAAGTAGTGATTGCTTCCATATAAATTTCGAACTTCTCACTGTCTTTCTCTCTCTTTCTCTCTTTCAAAACAGATGCTTTACCTCCTCCTCATTGCTCAGTCACCTGCCAGCTGGTTGGACCCCAAAGAAGTAGCATTATTTTCTGTAGGGGGGTTGGGAACAGAAAGGAGGGGAGGAAAGGACAGGAAAAGTGTGTGTGCACATGTGCATATTATCAAACATTAAGGAAGGCATTCTTACAGATTTTCATCTCCTCCGCATATAGATAGCAAATGTGGTGGGTGCTGGAATTTGGGATTGTATCTCTTCCTTCTAATACCGCATGTGAAAGAACAAATTCTAGGGTCACTGGGTGCCTGTCTAGTGAAATCAGTAGGTTTTCAGCTGGCTGTGTGTTTGCATGCATTTAGACACTCTGAGCCATGAGATTCAGAGAAGACTGATGTCTCTATCCTCTAAAGCCTTTATTTATTTATTTGCACATGACATATTTAATTCCAAGGTGCTCAAGGCATTTTGCAAACATTAAATTAACTGTTAATCCTTTTCATGTCTCTATAAAGCAATGAAAAAAGTCTTTTATTATAAAATATTATGAACTAAATCTGAAAAATAGACTTAACAGGAACAGGGATAATGAAGAGGGATGAAAAGAGAAAGAAAATGCAATTGGAGAAAGAGACCTGGATGAAAACAAGTCTCCTGCAGCTCCCAGCTAAGCGGGGGAACCTCTGGCAAATTTTCCCTGCAGCTAGGGCACAAGCCAACTGTCCAGAATTCTATAAGGTGACTCTCTATGTATGTTTCTAGTTCTGCTGCTTATTAGCCTAGTAAGGTACCTCCCCGTTTGAAGACTGCATTTCCATATCAGTAAAATGGAAATTGTAACAGTACTCACTTCATTGATCTATTGAGACTAACACATAGTAGGTTTGCAATTAAGTGTTTGTTATCTTTATCATCATCATCATCCATGGTCATCATCAAGCAAGTATCTCTCTTGGTAGCTGCTGGAAAGATTATTTTGCCTCAGCCAAACTGCATAAAATTCCCCAGGGTAGAATGATTGCAGAAATAACCTTAATTCTCCACTCTTCTCTATATCTATGCCCTTAACTGTGTGATGTTGTGGCTCCTCCCATCTGGTGGCTTTTATTTCTCTATCTCTTGATTTGGGCTGGTTTTGGGACTTGCTTTTGCCAACAGAAGGCAGATGTGGTATTTTTCCAGGTCTGAGTCTAAACCTCAAGAGGCTTGCATGCATTTGTTTGCTTTCTTGGAAACTTGCTCTGTTGCCAAGAGAACAAGCCCAGGCTAGCCTGCTGGCTGATGAGACACGTGGACCAGGTCTCATCACTCCAGCTGAAAACCATCCTAGCCTAATCAACCCTCAGCCATCTGCCAGGTGACCACAGATACTTGAGTGAGAATGGCTGATACAGGCTGGGCCTGGTCCAGATCAACAGAACCACCTCTGACCTGTAGATTGATGAGCACTAATAAATATTTGCTGTTTTAAGCCATTAAGTTTTGGGGGTGGTTTGTTACACATCAATAGAAACTGCTATAGTCCTCTATTCAGATTTATTTTTCCTTGATTTCACCAGAATCTTTCTCTCCTAGCTTATAAATACTAATCTATTCAATTAAGTTATTTCTTTATGGCTAATTCTAAGAGGTCTACAGACCCTCTCATGGAAATTAAGCGAGGTCTCTTATGTGAAGCTTTTATACAGTACCTGGAACTTAGGAGTCCTTCAAGAAATGCTCGCTGAACAAACGGAAGTAGTATTTGAGCTAGGTATTTATGGAAGGGTAGGATCTGGACAGATGAGATTGGGGAAACAGAGTATTAAAGGATATTTTAGGCAGAGGGGAACTCAGGAGCGAATTTGGAGATAAGGAACTCACACTGTTCAGGGTATGGGCTGGTTTGGTTAAGCATGGAATACATAAACGGAAGTGTTGGGATATCTAGTTAGAAAGGTCGCTTGAGATGAGACTGTAAAGAGTCATCAATAGCAACCTAAATATTTTGTTTAGGTAGCAAGGACTTTGGTAGGTAGTAAGGAGTTATTGAGGAATTTGTGCAGAGTAATGCAATACAACATTCCTGATATTGGGTAGACAGCTCCTAGTTTTGCCAATTGGAGTTGAACACCTCATTTTTTCACTTCCCTATCTGATTTTTCTCTACTACACAGCATCTTGGCTTGCTAATAATTTATTTCAGATAATTGTCACTTAGAAAGTGATAGGGAGAATAGTGAAGAGAATGCATGAAAAATTCCCGTAATTTGAAACACTCATGATTTTTTTGTCCTTTTCTGTGGGCAAGAAAGACCCTTGGGAAGAAACATGCTTATCTTCTTTAATTTAGTGCTTAATAAATGGAAGTCTCAAAACTGGTAAAGAAAAATAAAGAGAAGTCGGTTTGACTTCCCCAGCTTTGCACTTACTGTGAGCTACTAAATGGGAGGTCCAGATGGAGAAGCTTCTCCATCTACTGTTGGGTGTTAGGCAGCAGCTCAGAGAGCCGGGGAATTGACATCCTTAGCCTCTTTCAACCCACAGTTCCATTTCAGGTTTTATAAAATGACATCAAGGTGAAGTAATGATGGACTCTGAAGATCACACCAGCCTCTTAATGCTATTAGATGAGCGATGGGGCAGTTCTGTGGAAGTCAAGAGAGGGTGCAATGAAACAAAATATACAGGAAGACTCAGCATGGTAGATTGAGTGCATTACCTACCAGTCCCATTTTTTTTGCTCCTCCCTATGTCTATGCCCTTTATCATGTAACTTTATAGTGTCCTTCCGCTCTGACTCTGATGCTGGGCTTAATCACATGACTTGCTTCAACCAATGGATGTTAGCTAACGGGACTGAAGCTAAGACTTAACAATGTTTGTGTGATTTGGACTTGCTCTTGTCCCTCAGCAATCACCGTGAGGACCGACTTGGTAGCCTGCAGGAGTATGCGAGAACAATGGCTGCTCGGTTATCACAACCAGGCCCATCCTAGATTAGCTGCAACTAGGCAACCCTCTCATATGTGGGCAAGACCAGCTGAGCCCAGTACTGTATGTGCAAACAGTAAATGTGAATTTTTGTAAACTACTGAGGTTTAGTGGTTGGTTGTTACGTGGCATTATTGTGAGAATAGATGCATCCAATGACTGCACATGGTGTGGGAAAGGGACACTTGCAGAAACCTGAAAACGCCAGGGATTTTATGCCTCCTAACTGTCACAGTCACCCCTGGGTCTCTCTGCTTCCATCATTGCCTTACTACAATAAATGTTATTTTTCTTCTTCCCTGAAGTTTTTATTTTTTAAACGAAAGTTATACCTTTATTAAAGTTGAGAGGCAGTATATCATGAATAGAATTTGCCATTTTTGTTGACTATAGAGATTGATATGTTTAAACTACAATACTATTATTGTTCATGGCTACTTTGGGATTAGGATAGATATTAGATTTTCCACTGAATCTTGCTGTGTGATGTGGTGACAAAGAAGCACATATAGTACCATATCACATTTAAAATATTTTGGTAATTCTATTTAGATACAATTGTTTTCCATCATAATCCTATGTTTTTTATTTTATACATTTAAAATTAAGGGGTGTCTAGGCTTCACTACAATGCCAAGGTGTCAATTAGTTTAGAAAAGTTTAAGAAAACTGGTGTCATGTTTGAACACGGGTATTTTAGGGCCGCTGTACCTGGATTATATCCCAGCTCTGCACCTTATACACTCTTTTATTATACACTAATTACTTACCCTCTCTATTCCTCAGTTATTGCATGTGCAAAATGGAAATAATCATGGGGCAAAACTCATAGAATTGCCATGAAAATTAAATGAGTATAATGCATGCATACTCTTTAGAACAACATAGCTCAGAGTAAGTGTAAAATAAATTTAGCTATAATAATCTGTAATTCATGCATATTGTTTGAAGGGTAAAATTTGTACCTAGTTTGTTACATAAAATTTCAGTTCTTTGCCCCTCTTATTTAATTTCTCTTTCCCCAGAAGGAATAATTTTAATTTATTATAGTTGATAATTTTGATGCATATTTATCTGCATCTAAATAACAAGCAATATTGCTATTTGTTGATTTTTCAGTTTTAGATGTTATCTAAGAATTCCCATGGTTCCACTACACATATGTACTCTCACACCACCGTATTCTCATTCTTTTACCATCACAATTTCATTCAGATTATAACTATGTAAGTGCTCTTCACAGCTGAGCTAATGTAGTAAATTAAGAATTCTTTTCCTTTCCTGTACAACTTTGGTTTCCCCTGGAGCTGCTACTTGTCTTGTTTTTCCTTTTGCTTAACATTCTATGTTCTTATCAGTAATTCAAACTAGACCCTTTTTTCCATTAGTCTAAATCTTCTTTTCTCTCAAGAAGTATAGATGTTTTAGGTATTTTCTATCTATTTAATATTTCTAAATAATAATCTGATCCTCTAAGCCTGGTCCACTTTGGACTTCATGCCCTGTTGTGCCTGGGAAATAGCTGTCATCCTGAAATCTCTCATCAGGCATTCTGGGCATTCTTTTCACCTCTATTGTGAGTAGTGTCTCCTTTTTCTAGTATCCCATATCTTCTTTGTGGGTGTTCTCCTTTTGTTATGTGTTTATATCCTCTAGTAGATTCCCAGGAAAAGAATCATAGTAGGACTTTTTTAAAAAAATGCCTTGTACATTTGGAAAGTGACTTATACACTGTCCCTTTTTTAAAAATAATGCAATTTTATTAAGATATATTCACATACAATGCAATCATCCAAGGTGTACAATCATTTGGTCACAGTGTCATCATATAGTTGTGCATTCATCACTACAATCAATTTTTTGAACATTTTCACTACTATTCTAGTTTGCTAATGCTGCTGGAATGCAAAACACCAGAAATGGATTGGCTATTATAAAAGGGGGTTTATTTGGTTACTCGGTTACAGTCTTAAGGCCATAAAGTTTCCAAGGTGACACATCAACAATCAGGTACCTTCACTGGAAGATGGCCAATGGTGTCCGGAAAACCTCTGTTAGCTGGGAAGGCACATGGCTGGCATCTGCTCCAAGTTTTGGTTTCAAAATGGCTCTCTCCCAGGATGTTCCTCTCTAGGCTTCAGCTCCTCAAAATTGTCACTCTTAGTTGCTCTTGGGAAGTTTGTCCTCTCTTAGCTTCTCTGGGGCAAAAGTCTGCTTTCAAAGGCCATTCCACAATGTCTCTCTAAGCTGAAGCTCCTCTCTCAGTTCCAGTGCATTCTTCAAAGTGTCCCTCTTGGCTGTAGCTCCTCTTCAAAATGTCACTTGCAGCTGCACTGAGTTCCTTCTGTTTGTCAGCTCATTTATATGGCTCCACTCATCAAGGCCCACCCTGAATGGGTGGGGCCACACCTCCATGGAAATTATCTCATCAGAGTTATCACCTACAGTTGGGTGGGGCGCATTTCCATGCAAGCAACCTAATCCAAATGTTCCAACTTAATCCCCACTAATATGTCTGCCCTGCAAGATTGCATCAAAGAATATGGCTTTTTCTGGGGGACCTAATACATTCAAACTGGCACAACTACTGAAAAAAAAAAAAAAAAGAATAAGAATAAAAATAAAAGTAAAAAGAACTCCCAAAACATCTCATTCTCTGCCCCCCCCCATTATTCATATACTTTTTGTTCTCCTTTTTTTCTACTCATCTGTCCATATACTGGATAAAGGGAGTGTGAGCCACAAGGTTTTCAAAATCACACAGTCACACTGTGTAAGCTATATAGTTATATGATCATCTTCAAGAATCAAGGATGCTGGATTGCAGTTCAACACTTTCAGATATTTCCTTCTAGTTATTCTAGTACACTGAAAACTAAAAAGAGATATCTATATAATGCATGAGAATAACATCTACAATGACCTTCTGACTCCATTTGCTATCGTTCAGCCACTGAAACTTTTTTTTTGTTTAATTTCTCTTCCCTTTTTGGTCAGGAAGGTTTTCTCAATCCCATGATGCCGGGTCCAGACTTATCCCTAGGAGTCATGTCCCACATTGCCAGGGAGATTTATACCTCTGGGAATCATGTCCCACATGAGAGGGGGAGGGCAGTGAAATTTACCAGCCGAGTGGGCTTTGAGAGGCCACATCTGAGCAACAAAGAGGTTCTCTGGGGGTGACTCTTAGGCACCATCATAGGTAGGCTTAGCCTCTCCCTTGCAGTAACAAGTTTCCTAAAGGCAAGCCCAAAGATCGAGGACTTGGCCCACTACCATGGTAGTCCCGAATGCTTGCGAGAATACCAGGAATTCCCCAGGTGGGGAAGTTTAATATTTCCACATTTTTTCCCAGGCCCTCAAGGAGGCTTTGCAAATACTTTTTATTCTCTGCATAAATTACTCTGGGATGGATCGGGTTTTCATGCTAACATGTACGAACCAACCAGATCTCACCCCATAGTCAAGGTTCCATGTAATTATGGTGTTTGAATAAACTGACCATATAAGTTAACTTATATAGCACGCTACAGAAAATATAGATTTTGGACCAAATAAACATCTCTACCTTTGGTCTCACACAGAAATTGAAGTTTTAAAACACAGTTAAGATCATCCTTTTCCCTTTAGTCTGGTTTACCTTAGTTCTAATAAAGTCCGTTTTGTTCATATCTCTAAATGAAGTCTGATCTGTTTTTCAGCTTTTTAAACATTTGCTGTGTGGGTTAATGCTGACATTCATGGCTGCCAAACTCTGGCTCTGAGTCTCAGGTGTCACACAGATACCCAAAGTTCCAGGGACTGACCAGCTCAGCATCTCAGAATTTAGAGATAACCATTACAACTCATGAATAGATGTGACTGCTATAAGAGCTTATGATTTAGGAATCTTCCCCTAATAACTTATGCTCTCAGATTCAATTCTCAGAGTTTGCAAGTTATAGTTAGTACATATTAGTGAGGTGTTACAATGTTTGGCTTTTTGATTTTGGCTTATTTCACTCAACATACTGTCCTCAAGGTCCATTCACCTAGTTATATACCTCATTACTTCATTTCTTCTTGCTGCCCCTCGGTATTCCATTGTATGTATACACCACCATTCACCATTCCATTTATCAGTCTGTGTAAACTTAGGCCCCTTTCATCCATTGCAAATCATGAATATGGCTGCCATAAACATCCATGTGCAATGTGCACTCATGTCTTTGCTCTCCATTCTTCCAAGTATATACTCAAGAACTATATGGCAACCCCATACTTAGCATCCTATGGAGCCACCACACTGCCCTTCAGATGGGCTGCACCATTCTACTTCCCCACCAACAGTGAATATGTACATCCTTCTCTCCACATTTTCTCCAGCTCTTGTATCCCTCTGTTCATTTTTTAACAGTTTTATTCACAAACCATACAATCCACTCTAAGTAGATAATCAAGATTCCCAGTATAATCACATAATTATGCATTCACCACCACAGTATATATGAGGACATTTCCATCTCTTCCCCTAAGAAAGAGGAAAAGGAGAAAAAAATGAATAAAAATACAAAATATAGAAGAAAAATTAAAGTAAAATACAATGAAAAGGTCAGACAACATCATCACTACCTCCCATATCACTCCCATATATCCCCCCCTTATAGACATTCAGCTTTGGTATATTGCCTTTGTTGCAATTAACAGAAGCATCTAATAATGTTACCATTAACTATACAGCTTGCATTGATTGTATTTTTTCCCCATAGCATCCAATTTTCAACACCTTGCAATGTTGACATTCATTTGTTCTCCCTCATTTAAAAACATTCTTATATTTGTACATTTAGTCACCATCACTGACCACTCTAGGTTTCACTAAGTTATATAATCCCAGTCTTTATCTTCTGTCTTTCCATCTGGTGTCATACCTGCCCTTAGACTTCCTCCTTCAACCATACTCACACTCATCTTTGTTCAGAGTACTTACAAAACTCTATCATGTACTATTATGCTATTCTTTCCATTTCTGGATCTATGTAATCAATCCTGTTGAACTTTCTGTACTCCTTAAGCATCAAATGCCCAATCTCTAACCTGTTCCAGTTTGCTAATGCTGCCCTTTTGCAAAACACCAGAAATGGATTGGCTTTTATAAAGAGGGTTTATTTGGTTACAAGGTTACAGTATTAAGGCCATAAAGTGTCCAAGGTAAGGCATCAAAAAAGGGTACCTCCACTGGAGAAAGGCCATTGGCATCTGGAAAACCTCTGTCAGTTGGGAAGGCATGTGGTCAAAATGGCATTCTCCAAAGTGTTGCTCTTGGGGCGTTTTGTCCTCTTTTAGCTGCAGCTGCTCTTCATCTGGGCCTGTGTGGCCCTTTTTAAAGTATTCCAGTGTTCCAATAAAGACCCACCCTGAATGGGTGGGGCAACACCTCCAAGGAAACAATCCAATGAAAGGTCTCACCCACAGTTGATTGAGTCACATCTCCATGGAAACACTGAACCAATAGGTTCCAACCTGATCAACACTAATACATCTGTCCCCACCAGATTCCATCTAAGAATATGGCTTTTTCTGGGGGACATAGTATATACAAACTGGCACAAACCTCTTTCTACCTCCTGATAGCCTGTGTTCTCAAGTCTCAAATTTCACTCATCAATGTTAGTCCATATTCATGAGACCATAGAGTGAGACCATCCTTTTATTTCTGGCTAATTTCACTCAATGTCTACTGTCTACCAATTTGTCTTTTGGATTTTATATGTCATATTTTATTTTTACTTTTCCTCTCTCTCTCTTTTTATAGTCTTCATTTCTATACACTTCTCCAAACCTCTCTCTCCTGTCTTTTCCTATCTGCCTGTAGTGCTCCCTTTAGTATTTCTTGAAGCACTGATATCTTGTTCACAAATTCTCTCAGTGTCTGTTTGTCTGAAAATATTTTAAACTCTCTCTCATTTTTGAAGGACAGTTTTGCCAGATATAGAATTCATGGTTGGCAGTTTTTCTCTTTCAGTATTTTAAATATATCATGCCATTGCCTTCTCTTCTATGAGAAATCTGCACATAGTCTTATTGAGCTTCTTTTGTATGTAATGCATTGCTTTTCTCTTGCTGCTTTCAGAATTCTCACTTTGTCTTTGACATTTGATAATTGATTATTAAGTGTCTTGGTGTTGATCTACTCAGAACTATTCTGTTTGGGGTACACTGCACTTCTTGGATCTGTAATTTTACATCTTTCATAACAGATGGGAAATTTTCAGTGATTATTTCTTCCATTATTCTTTCTGTCCCTTTTCCCTTCTCTTTTCCTTTGGGGACACCCATGACATGTATATTCATGTGCTTCATGTTGCTCATATTTTTCCATGCTTTTCCCTACCTGTTCTTTTGTGTGTAGAATTTCAGCTGTCCTGTCCTCCAGTTCATGAATCCTTTCTTCTGCTTCTTCAAGTCTCCTGTTGTATGTTTCCATTGTGTTTTTCATCTCTTCTATTGTGCCTTTCATTCCCATAAATGCTGCCAATTGTTTTTTCAAACTTTTGCATTCTTCCTTGTTTGCCAATTGTCTTCTTTATATCCTTCATCTCTTTTGCCATATCTTCCCTCAACTCACTGATTTGATTTTTCAATTGATTTAGGAGATTTGTTTAATAATTAGTTGTTTCAATTCCTGTATCTTGGTTGAAGTGTAAGTTTGTTTGACTGGGCCATATCTTCATTATTCCAATGTGACTCATGGTTTTTTGTTGTCTAGTCATCTGGTTTCCTTGATTACCCAACTCAGATTTTCCCCAACCAGATGGGCCTACATCTCAGGAGGATGTTGTATTCATTTCAGGTTTCCCTGAGGGTAAGACCCAGAAGGTTGTCAGACTTTCCTGGAGGTCTCTAGACTCTGTGCTTTTCCTATCCTCTCCAGCAAGTGGCACTTGTCAGCCCACAGCTCCCCACTGGTGTAAAGAGGTGTGGCCCCTTTAATTCTCAGCAGACCTTTTCCTGGTCAGGAGCCAAGAGTGTCAGAAGCCAAGCTTAAGTTGTTTCTGTTTTTTTTTCCACCCCCAAGGCCCTGGGGTCTGAATTCTCTGAGGGAGGACAGCCACTTGATCTGGGTCCCACCCCTCTTTTCTTAGGGAATATACACCCTTTAGGGAGTTATCTCATACACTTGAATTCCTCCTTTGTCTCTCTGGCTCTCTTAACTCCACCCTTGCCTGGGTCAGTGCTGCCAATTGAAAATGCCTGAGGCTTTCTCTAATGAGCTACTTGGAATGGGAGAAAAAAAAGGAAAAAGAGAGCATGCCCCTTTTCAGTGCCTGTCCCTAGCCCCCCAGTTTCACTGGTCAACTGGTGCTGGTACACGTTTCTCTGTGCCCCTTTTCTTGGGACACAGCCATTTTCCAGTATCCTGAGCTCAGCTATCTCCCATAGCCTCTGTTTTTATCTATTTATTATTTTTTCTATCAGCCCTGCTCCTTCTCTGCTGGGGTTGACCTCAGGGTTCCTTTCCTGCTTGCTCCAGGTTTATCTTTGCATGTAGCTTGTATTCAGTAGTCCACATTTGTTAATTAAATATGCAATTGGGGCTTGGTTGAGTTACTTTCCCTGGTTTTAGGTAGCCTTCTTCTTTTCTCCACAGTGAAGTTTTCCAACTCAACCTGCCATGCCAGTGGGGGAGGGGCACCAGCTCTGCAGTTTGAGGAGCTTTACTTACTGTTCTATGCTGCAGTCTCAGCCATTCCACCCATTCCAGGCTGGTGTATGAAGTGTGTCCAATCATGGATGTCCCCAACAGTTGTTCCAAACTATATACTAGTTTTTCTTGGCCATTTACTAGTTGCTCTAGAGGGCTGACTAAATTCCACACCTCTCTATGCCACCATCTTGCACCGCCTCTACACACTGACTCTTGATTGATAGTTTACCTAGGTATAGGATTCTGTCATGGAAATAAATTGTCTTCTGAATTTTGAAGACATTCTCTGCTCCCCAACCAGTTCCTTCCAGTTTTCAGCATCACCATTAAGAAATCTGAACACCTTTGATTGCTGATCGTTTGTATGTGTCACTTTTCCCTTTTTGAAAGTGTAAAGGATCTCTTTATTCCTGTATCCTGAAATTTCATGAATATGTCACTTGATTTAGGTTTCTTTTCATCCATTGTGCTGGGTATTCAGTAAAGTTTCAAAGCTGTTAAATTATGTTCTTTTTTATTTTTCTTGAATTATTTTGTTCATGCCTTCCCTTAATCTTCTTTCTCTTTTCCTAGAACTTCTATTATTGGGAGATTGGGTCTTCTGGACTTGTATTTAAACATTGTCACACTTCTATTTCCCACTTTTCTCTGAAAAGAAGGAGATATAAATGCCAGCATTACGGAACCTGAGTGGGGAAACAGGCCTGAGAGTCTCTGCCTCTAGAATGCCTATATTCACTTAATCATTCTGTATTTAGTTTGGCAACCTTGCTTTCAGATGAACCTGGTGTCTCCAAGACCAGAAGCCCTCTATTTTACTCTATTTAGAGAAATAAACCTCTTGTTTTCTCTAGGGTGCAATCACTCCACTGTGTGTAGGCACACACACACAGGTGATCTATACATCTGAAAACAAGTAAATTTTTCCATAATTTTTCTGTTTCAGTTTGCTAAAGCTTCCTAATGCAATATACCAGAAATGAATTTGCTTTTTCAATGGGGTTTTATTAGGTTACAAATGTACAGTTCTAAGACCACAAAAATGTCCAAAATAAGGTATCAAGAGGAAGATACCTTTTTGAGGAAAGGCTGCTGTCATCCGGGGTCCCTCTGTCACATGGGAAGGCACATGGCAAAGTCTGCAGGTCATTATCTCCTGGTTCTGGTTTCAATGGCTGTCTCCAAATGTCTCTGGGCATTTCCCTCTAAGCTTCCTGGGCTTTTACTGTCTTTTATCCTCTTCATAAAGGACTTCAGTAAAGGATTAATGCCCAGCTTGAATTAGGTTGGTCACATCCCAGTTGAAAAAACCTAACTAAAAGGTCCCACCCACAATAAGTCTGTACCCACAAGAATGTATTAAAAGAACACAGCATTTTCTGGACTACATAATAGTTCCAAACCAGAACACTTTATTATTTTGATTTCCTTGTGTCCTACTTGTAAATTATCAAATCCTACTGATTTCTGATCCTTCTGAGGATTCTGAGATCTAAGTCAGGTTTGTTCTCAGCTTTCTCCACTTCCAGTAGAAGAGTTGGTTTCTCAGGTCTGCTAAGTCATTTGTCACTTGTTCACGTGCCTTACAGCTTCCAAAATTTGGCTATTCCCTTGTACTTTGTTTTGGTGCATGCTTTAAGACAAAACAGCTATAATTTTACTGGCATTTCAAGAAGATGAGAAAATAGATGTGTGTGTGTGTGTGTGTGTGTGTGTGTGTGTGTGTGTGTGTGTATACTCCATTGTCTTTTCTCAGAAGTCCTTAAAATACATTCTTCACATTGGCATCAGAATGATCTTTCAGAAATGTGAATCAGAGGATTTGACCATCTGGGTAAAAACCTCAAAAGACTTCTTTTAATACTTACAATTAATGCAAATTCCTTACCATGGCCTTTCCTGATCTGGTGACTTCCTACCTTTCCAATTACTTTCATACCTCTGTCCCTTTCACTCATTATGCCTTGACCACATTGATCTTTCTCTTTATTAAAGATGTTAAAATTAATTCAGGCTTTAGGATCTTTTCTCTTGCTTTCACCCTGCCTAGAATGCTCTTTCCTGGATCTTCTCACTACTGACATCTTGGAATCATTTAGATCTCAACTCAAATATCTCTTCCACAGCAAAGCCTTCCTCACCCCTTAGAACATGTCTGGAATAAAGGTTATTGATACATTTATTTTAATTAATGTATGAGTGAAGGAAATTGTTAACTACTGCCTCCTTATCAAACTAGAGACTTGGAGAGAGCCAGAGGGAGGAGATAGAGATGAGGAGGTAGCCCCTGTCCTTTAAGAAGTAGGCATGTGTACATGGAGACCTCTAAACCTGTGGGCCTGCCCTCCATGGTGGGCTTCTGTGTAACATCGTCCATCTCTGCTGCACTCCTGCAGGTTATCTCCAGGCCAGGAACAAGTTTGCAACTATAGCTGGAGAGAGGCAGGTGCTTAAAAATAAACATAGGCTTTAAAAAAGTAATTATTTAAATGCTTTGTAGTCCCAGTTTTTCCCTCTATTATATCTCTTCTTTGGCTTGACAGTAGTCTGCAAATGTTTTTACTTATTACCACTGAAAATAATTTTGAAAAATTATATGTCCCATCAAAGGTTTTTAAATTGACACCTAACATTTTCATCTTAAGTTTAAAAAGTTGCAAAGGATGTAATTTCAGTGAATTATGAATATTAACATTTTAAAAATAAAATTGTCACATTGTGGAGTATATGTATGTATTGGAATCTAGCAACTAGAAATTCACCATCATATATTAAATACACACAAGTATAATTTCCTTTTAAATAGTTGGATATTTTACATTGTTATGTAAATATTCTTAGGCATGAGTTGAAATACTGCATTTATACCTCTAAGCTTTGTCCTCATCAGAAATGCTTTCAGAAGGCAAAGCAAAGAAGTCCCATGGAGCCCCTTGATTTAGTGGATTCTCAGACTCCTTTATTTTAAATCAAGCCTTTGTTTGGTTCCCCAGAGGCTTTTATAACCCCAGGCAAGGCACTGCGTTAAGATTTGAGGTGAGTGTGGAGTACGCCTTTCTTTTAAAATGAGAGACGGTGATTGTTGAAATAGAAGGTGGAAAAGGAGAACCTCTGCAGACATTATTTCAAGTCCATCAGTCTTAGGAAAGAATACATTTGGGAGTTGAATATCAGGACCCTGATTCCAATAAAACTATGCGTGTCCATTTGTTCCTTGCAAAGTCTTCAGTTACTCCTGGGGCACACGCGCCGAGGTTTGAGAACTCTCTCTGGAGACTCTTCCTACTTCTAACTATGCCTTTTCATCATTATTCTAGCGTCTTTGCCCTCTGCCCCTTCTTTAAATAGTGGCATGCTTCAGAGCGCCATCCTTGGTGGATATCTCTTCTCAGTATGCAATTCCCTTTGATAATCTCATCCATACTCTCTATTGTCTGATAAATAACAAATCTGCATCTCCAAATCAGACCTCTCTTTTGAACTCTGAATCCATATAGCCAAATGTTTAAGGTAAATATCCACTTGGATATTCCACAGGTCCCTGCCACTATGTCCCAGTCATATTCCTCCTCCTTCACTCATACTTAATCCTTTATTAATATCCAACCTTATAGTTCTCTCAGGAAGCCAAGTATTTTCACACTGCCCTATTTTTATACCTTCTCCCTGTTTGTTGACCTGTCCAGCTCATCTCTCAAGTACATGAATGAATGCAACCCTATTGGTAACACTTGCCACAACTCTCCCTAGCAAACCTAAAAGCTCTTCCACTTATGTTCCTACTGCACTTTGTCCTATATACCCAGTTGAAGCAGTTGTCTTTTTGTTTTGTTCTTTCATTTGGCATACATGTATCAATTTTCTGTGACATGCTGGGTATTCTGTTAGGTCATGGGATAAGAAGAGCGCACCCACCTCAAAAAGATTAGTAGCTAGTACACAAAGAAGCTCTGCAAGTAGGTGTATGAACCTGACCTATGTTTTTTAGGCCTACTTGGGATGCTTTGGGACTTGAGCTGTAGACGTGGGGAGGGGTTATGCTAGTACCAGTTGAGTGGGAAGGCTCAAGACTTCAATCATAGTAGTAGTAAGGGTAGCTCACATATATATTCATTTTTTCCCTCACTTGTTCTGCATGTGTCACAGAGATTGGACAGGAGTCACGGGTATTGAAAGAAAAGATGACAGTACTTTTTCAGTACCAGGGACAGAAGCACATCACCAATGTATTAGTCATGCTGCTCTTAAATATTGGAGTTGAGACCAATCTGGGGATGACACTAAGAAAGGGGCAAAAAGTAGACTAGAGTCTCTAATAGAAGGACAGACTAGGGTGAGATGCTGACAACTCCTGAGCATGCTGGAATCTGCACACTGGAGCCTTCAGTGTCAATTCCAGGATGGATTAGCTAAATGCTGATTGGCGTGTACACTTTCCTGACCCTGGCAGGGTCTTCAGCTGTGGAATTTGTCAGAGCAGGGGGAAAGGAACAGCACATTGACTTCCTAATTAAGTTTTCCTAGGGCTGAGATTTAAATTGGCTTTTGTTTCCTTAGAAAACACTAACAGACAGAGAGGCAAGAATGGCCAAAAGGGACATTTGCTGATGGATTAACAAAGGAGAAGCCACACCCAGTTAATCGAGAGTAGGGAAGAACCAGACCCTAAGAGCAAAAGAGTTTTAAATCCAGTATAAGCTGGCTTTGTAGGCTTGCTAACAGAATTTGTGCAGAGTCCGAGACAGAGGGGAGAGAAAAGAAATGGAACTATGTCAAGATAGTCTTTTCAACAGTTTTTTCTTCCTTACCCATCTGAACACTAAACTAACTTTTCCACTAGCCTAATTGGGGCAACATAATAAATACTGATGGTAGAATGTGTTTAGGGGTTAAAAGCATCTATTTAAGTATCAGACATACATGGATTTAAGCATTGTTCTGTTCTTTACTTCCTATGCAACCTCAGGCAAGATACTTAATTTCCCTAAAACCCCAATCTCATGTAGTCCTTGTGACTAGTCATCTCAGGATTGGGCAATGTGTGGGCTAAGAGGCTCTACCTGGTGGCCTGTGGCCTCACCCTCTCATTTGAAAATGGGGACAATATCTTCCTCATGGAAAATTAAGTAGATTAATTCACATTCATTGCTTCACTTGGTCGATGACACGGAGTAGGCATGTATTAAATATTAGTTATTAATATATTTATGTGCCAAGAACTTTAGAGTACTATTGCATTTAATCCCCACAACCATCCTATGAGGCAAACCTTTTCCCAAGGTCCCAAGGCAAGTAACTGAAACATCTTGGATTTAATTTAGGCAACTGTGTTCTTAACCAGTACACCTTGAATAACATGTGCATGTTTCTTCTTCCCTCCCTCCTTCCTCCATCCTTCACTGTACCTATGTATGTATCAAACATATATGTGTGTGTATATATATATATCATCATCCATCTCTATCTTTCTATCTGTCTAACATCACCATCTATTAGCCATCTATCTGCTCATGTATTTATGTACAGATAAAACACAGAGAATAAAATTGAGGCTCAGGAACCTCAGACCCCAGATAACAGAGCTGACTTTCTACTGCAGAACTGTATGACTCCAAAAAAAGTGCTGAGATTTTTTATTAGTGAAGTTATAGGTTTACAAAACAATCATGCATAAAATACAAGACTCCCATATACCACCCTATTATTAACACCTAGCATTGGTTGGTTTGTTAAAATTTGTTAAAATTGATTTTTGTAATTGTACTATTAACTATAGTCCATGGTTTGATATGGGTTCACTGTTTGTTTAGTGTAGTTTCATGGATTTTATTTTTTAAATTTTTATCCAATTGCAATGTATACTACCTAATATTCCCTCTTTTAACCACAGATACATATTTCACTGCTGTTAATCACATACACAATATTGTGCTACCTTTATCTCCATTCATTACCAAAACATTTCCATCATTCCAAATAGGAACTGTGTAATTTTAAGCCTTAACTCCCCATTCTCTATCCCCACCCTGTCCCTTGGTAACCTATATTCTCGATTCTGACTCTATGGGTTTTCTTATTGTAATCATTTCATATCAGTGAGATCATACAATATTTGTCCTTTTGTGTCTGGCTTATTTCACTCAATATGAAGTCTTTGAGGTTCATACATGTTGTAGCATGTATCAGAACTTCATTCCTTTCTATGGCTGAATAGTATCCATTGCATGTATATATAAATTCTCTTTATTCATTCACGAGTTGATGGACAGTTGAGTTGCTTCCATCTTTTGGCAGTTATGAATAATGCCACTATGAACATCAGTGTGGAAATATTTGTTCAAGTCCCTGCTTTCAGTTCTTTTGGGTATATACCTAGAAGTGGGATTGCTGGGTCATATGGCAATTCTACACTTAACTTTCTGAGGACCCACCAAACTGTCTTCTACAATGGCCACACCATTTTACATTGCCACCAGCAGTGAATTAGTATTTCTATTTCTCCACATCTGCTCCAACACTTGTAATTTTCTTTTTTATAAAGTATTAGACATTCTAGTGGGTGTGAAATGGTATCTTATTGTGGTTTTGATTTTCATCTCCCTAATACCTAATGATGTTAAGCATCTTTCACATGCATTTAGTCATTTGTATTTCTTCTTAAAATCTATGTCTATTCAAGTCTTTTGCCTGTTTTTTAATTAAGTTGTTTGTCTTTTTGTTGTTAATTGAAGGATTCCTTTGTGTATTCTGGATAATAAATCCTTACTGGATATGTGGTTTCCAAATATTTCCCTTCACTGTGTAGATTTTATTTATTTATTTATTTATTTATTTATTTATTTATTTATTTATTTAAGATTGTCCTTTTACTTTCATGATAAAGTCCTTTGAGGCACAAAAGTTTTAATTTTGATGAGATTCCATTTATCTATTTTTGTTGTTGTTGCTGGTGTTTGGGTGTAAAGTCTAAGAACTATTGCCTGACAAAAGATACTGAAGATGTTTCCCTGTTTCCTTCCAGAAGCTTGATAGTTCTGGCTCTTATAATGAGGTCTTTGATCCATTTTGTATTGAGTTTTGTATAAGGTGTGAGGTAGGGGTCCTCCTTTATTCTTTTGCAAATAGAGATCCAGTTTTCACAGCACCGTTTGTTAAGGAGACTATTCTTTCCCAATTGAGTGGTCTTTGCCCCCTTGTCAAAAATCAGTTGACCATAAATGTGAGTGCTGATTTCTGAGCTCTCAATTTAATTCCATTTATCTATGGGTCTGTCTTTGTGCCAGTACCATGCTGTTTTAATTACTGCTGATTTGTAAAAAGTTTTTAGATCAGAAAGTGTGAGTCCTCCAAATTCATTCTTCCTTTTCAGAATGGTTTTGGCTATTTGGGGACCTTTCCCCTTCTTATAAATTTGATGATTGGCTTTCCCATTTCTGCACAGAATATTGTTGCAATTTTGATTGTGATTGTAATGAATCCATAAATTGCTTAGGTAGAATTGACATCTTCACAATATTTAGCCTTCCAGTCCATGGACATGGAATGTCTTTCCATGTATTTAGGTTTTCTTTTATTTCTTTTAGCAATGTTTTGTAGTTTTCCGTGTATAAGCTTTTTTATGCCCTTGGTTAGATTTACTCCTAGATGTTTGATTATTTTAGTTTCTAATGTCAATGGAATTTTTTTCTTGATTCTTTCTTCTGATAGTTTATTGCTTTTGTATTGAAACACTACTTATTTTTTGGTATTGATCTTGTACCCTGCCACTTTGCTGAATTCATTTATTAGCTCCAGGAATTTGATATGGGTTTTTGGGGTTTTCTGTATATAGAATCATGTCACCTGCAAATAGGGAAAGTTTTGCTCCTTTCTTTTCAATTTGGATGCCTTTTATTTCTTTTTCATGTCTATTTGCTCTGGCAAGAACATCTAGTAAAATTTTGAATAACAGTGGTGACAGTGGGCAGCTTTGTCTTGTTCCTGATCGTAGAGAGAAAGACTTCAGTTTTTCACAATTAAATAGGGTGTTAGCTGCAAGTATTTCATAGATGCCCTTTATCATGTTGAGGAAGTTTCTATTCCTAGGTTTCTAAGGGTTTTTATCAAGAGGGATGCTGGAATTTGTCAAATGCATTTTTATGCATCATGTGTTTTTCCCCTTCATTCTGATTAATGTGGTGTATTACAATAGCCGGTTTTCTTATGTTGAACCACCCTTGCATACCAGGGATAAATCCCACTTGATCCTGGTGTATAATTCTTTTAATGTACTGTTGGATTCACTTTTCTAGTATTTTGTTGAGGATTTTTGCATTCATATTCATAAGAGATATTGGTCTGTAATTTTCTTTTCTTGTGGTATCTCTGCCTGGTTTTGGTATGAAGGTGATGTTGGCCTCACAGAATGAATTAGGGAGTGTCCCTCCTCTTCAGTTTTTTGAAAGAATTTTTAAATTTTTAATGGAATGTTTGGTAAAATTCCCATGTCAAGTTATCTGATCCTGGGCTTTTTTTTTGTCAGGAGGAGTTTGATTACCGATTCATTTTCTTTACTAGTTATTGGTTTATTGAGATCTTCCTATTCCTTTTGAGCCAGTGTAGGTATTTTGTGTGTTTCTAAGAATTCATTCATTTCATCTAGGTTATCTAATTTGTTGGCATACAATTGCTCACAGTATCCTCTTATAGTCTTTTTTATTTCAGTGAGGTCGGAAGTAAAACCTCCTTTTCATTTCTGATTTTGGTTATTTTTGTTCTCTCTGTTTTTCTCTTCATCAGTCCAGCTAAAAATGTGTCATTTTTTTTTTATCTTTTCCAAGAACACACTTTCAATTTTGTTTATTCCTTCTGTTGTATTTTTTTTCCTCTATTTCGTTTATCTCTGCTCTAATCTTTGTTATTTTCTTCTTTCTGCTCTGTTTGGGTTTAATTTGCTCCTTTTTTTCTACTTCTAGGTTTGAGGTTATGTCTCTGGTTTGAAATCTTTTTTCTGTTTTAATGTAAGTATTTAGAGCTACAAATTTCTCTGTCAGCACTAACTCTCCGGCAGCCCATATGTTTTGGTATGTTGTATCTTCATTTTCTTTCACCTCAAGATATTTCTTAATTTCCCCTGTTAATTCCTGTTTAACCCACTGGTTGTTTAAGAGCTTGCTGTTTAGTTTCCACACATTTGTGAATTTTCCATCTCTCTCTCTGTTATTGACTTCTAGCTTCATTCTGCTGTGGTTGGAGAAGATACCTTGTATGATTTCAGTATTTTTGAATTTACTGAAACTTATTTTGTGAACTGAGATAAAGTGTTTCCTGGAGAATGATGTATGTGTCCTAGAGAAGAATGTGTTATTCTGTTGTAGTCGGGTGAAATAACCTAAATATATCTGTTAGGCTTAATTGGTGTAGAGTATCATTCAAGTCCTGTATTTCCTTATTGACATCTCTCTAGATTTCTATCCATAATTGAAAGTGGACTATTAAAATCCCCTGCTATTTATGTGGAACCATCAATTTCTCCCTTCAAATCTGTCAGTATTTGCTTCATATATTTTTGGGCTCTGGGCTTTTTCGATGTGCATATTCACAACTTTTTTTTCTATGTTTGGGAAGTTCTCTGTCATTATTTCCTTGAATATTCTTTTGTCTCTTTCTAGGACTCCCATAATGCATATTTTGATACCCTGGATGGTGTCCCAGAAATCTCTTAGGCTCTTTTCACTTTTAATGGTTCTTTTTTTCTTTCAATTCTTTAGCCTGACTCATTTCAAGAGTCTTGTTTTGAGTTAACTGATTCTTTCTTCTGCCAGCTCCAGTCTGCTGCTGAAACCCTGCTGGGAATTTTTCATTTCAGTTATTGTGGTCTTCAACTCCAGCAGTTCTGTTTGGTTCCTTTTTATAATTTTTATCTTTTTACTAAGATTCTCATATTGCTCATTCATTGTTTTCCTGGTATCCTTTAGTTTTCTCTGTGTGTTTTCCTTCATCTCTTTGAGCATTTTTAAGATCAGTTTTTAAAAAAAGTCTTTGTTATGTATGTCCACAGTCTTGTCTTCTTTGTTGGTGTTTTCTGGACTTTTATCCTCTTCCTTTGGGTGGGCCATGATTTCCTGTTGCTTTGTTTGTCTAGGACTCTTTTGTTGCACACTGTACATTTTAATATTTTAAATATTAACTCAGACTTATTCCTGAGACGTCTGTTTCTTGATTTTGTAATCAGCTGTTTATATGACGGATATTTTCTTGAGCATCAGTTGTCCTATCAGGAAAGTACATCTAAGGCAAATGCAAAGTACAGGTTCTCACTGCCTTTTCTGGGCCTGTTTCTTGTCCTGGGCTTTTGCTTGTTTGCTCCTTTGGAGCTCCCCTATTTATAGGAGTTTGAATGTCCCCCTTCTTTCCAAGGACACAGACCTTATCCTTCCTTTGGGTGTTTAAAGCAGGCATCCTTTGTCCCAGGTCTGTCTGCTTCTATGATTTCTTACATTGCTTTCATTGTCGACTCAAGCTGCTTTTACCTGGAGGGCAAATTCTGGGAGAGGAGTTAGGCTGGCGAGGAGTTCCCCAAGTCAGTCTTTTCCACTCAAAACAAGGCCAGGAAGAATGTGCTGACTGGCTCCAAACTGCCCTGGGGAAGGGATAAGGACTGGTACCAGGAGCTTCTGCTATGGCTCCCCAAAGCTGTGCTTTCTTGACCTGCCGCACAAATGCAGCACTTGAACTTGTGCCCCACAATTCTGAGGAAGCATTATGTTTTTGTCTGGGGTAGGTTGGAATATTGACTGCCGCCAAAGCAAAGTCTCTAATCAAAAGCTGTGATCAGCCATCTGCCATGCCCACCCCTGACCATTGGTAAGTGAATTTTTGCATCCATTTCTGTCACCAGCGAGCTAGTCAGGGATTGAACCCCACTGCAGCTTGCTGCAAAAGTGAGGTGTGGGCACAGGTAACTGCTGCAGGAAGAAGGCGATTTACTAGTCTTTAGAGTACTTTACCAGCTTCTTCCTCCTGCTCTTCCCTGGATGCTGTACAGTATTCTACTGGACTCTGGAGTTTTGAAATAGTTGTTTCAGTCAGTTCCTGTCTGTTTAATAGTTTTCTAGTGGAGAGACAATCCTGGAACTTCCTTTTCTGCCATCTTCCCACAATCCCTCCTGAGATTCTTTTTTACTCCATCAAGATAATGAGTGAAAGTAGTTAGCAATTCTTTTTCAGTACAGCTATTTTAAATTTTACTAAGAAAGAAAAGTATAAAATTTTCAGCTCCCTCTGCCAGCCATTTGTGCTCTTAGCAAATAACAAAGCACATTTTTAATAAGAGGTAACAGAGCTGACATTTTGGAGATGGAGAGTGCATATTTTCAGGAATTAAGATGGCACGCTTTTTCACTCACACACTGCTGGCTTCATGTCTGGCTGTGCTGTTCCTTCTCCAGGCACATCCACAAGTTTGGCTACTGTTTTACAGGCATTGAGCTGGCCTAGAGACAGGTGGCACCCAGGAAAAGTGTGACATGCCCTGCACATTTATATTTAGAGACACTCTATGGAGCCAACACAATTATCTGCAGTAATAGAGGAGAGTTGGCAGTGTAGAACATCCAAAACAGTAGGCGATCCTCAAATCATAACTCTTATAGATTTGGAATGCATGGAATTCATTGGGATAATTTTGCATCTGATTAACTTTACTAATTAGGCTTCCCATAAACCAGCAGGACCACTTCAGCATCTCTCCCTGAATACGTAGATCCCTCTGTAGGAGCTCCCAATAATTTGGGAGATGACTCCTGGTTGGTACCCTTTCCCATCTTGGTGTCAATTGCTCCCAGGCATTTATTCTCTCCTTAAAGTCCTGTACTTCACCCCGTCCTCCTTACTGCAATCTCGCCTAGAAAATGGAGACCTGCAGGCCTGATTTCTCTCAATTTTCCTCATATCCATCTCCAAAAATGATGTCTAAGAAAGCTCATGTCATAGCTTTCCTGAATACTCCCAACTTCAATTAATCTGCCTTTTATTCTGAATATTTTTGAATCCATAGTAAATTTTCCTAGATTGTCTCTCTTGGGCCCCATATCACTCAAACTGGTCTGTCTTCAGATATTAGTTTACTAGAAAATTGGGCACTTGCCGCAGTTTACTGCTTTCCTTGCTGCCTCAGTGGAGGAAGGGGTCACCACTCCTTTCAAAAATAATGCATCCTCTTGTGCCCTGGATCTCGTTTTCCTTCAGGAGCTTGGCTATTGCATTTTTTCTCTATTTTCAAGCTCTTATTTTCTACTGGTTTCTTCCTTCAGCCTTAAACATACTTTGGTGGTCTCCATTTAAAAATAAAAACAAAACCAAAAACAAACCAAAACTTTTCCAGAACTTAAACTTTCCCTCAAGCTGCTCCTGGATTTTTCTTTCTCTTTAATTATTATTTTTTTAGTCTTATCTTCTGTTCATTACCGAACCTGCAAAAGTCTTGTTTTTGTTTTCTCCTCCCATTGTAAGGAGAACAATCACTTGTATCAAAACACTTTCTTCACATGTATTTTTATTTATTTTTTTATATCTATAGACCATCCCTGCCCCCCACACATACTACACTATCTGTTTCTTGAGTGCAGAGATCCTTATTATTAATTCCGTGTTCCAGATTTCAACAGAAGGACTAGCATATTTTAACTTCTCAACAAACCAACAAACATGTATAGAATCAATGAGCTAACTTCCAAATCCAGTGAATTCTTTTCATTCTCATTCTGATGGTCCTCTCAGATGCATTTGAGACTGCTAACTGTTCAACCTTCTTGAAATTGCCTCCTAACCTGGATTCTAGGACCTGGTTCCACTTCAATTCTCACTTCAATTTGCTCCCAGAAGGAATGCACTGGCTCTTCTTCATCCTTGTTTCCCTAGACTCTTGTCTTGCACAGGGTCATAATAATTGAATGCATTTCAATAGGTAAACCATAATGGATAAGTACACATTTTCTGTGCTTTTCTTTGATTCTAAGGATTCCAAACCTAAAAAGATTTTTTATTAACAGAAGTTTCTGGTCTCTCTGGTATATATGGTAGTGTGAACTCTGCCTTATTTATGTCCATGTATCTTAAAACATTTGCTGCTGTTAAGTATGTTATACTCTTTTTGTGTTCAACCTTGAAAATTGAAATATAGCCTAAAGAAGATTTTAAACTAATTTCAACTAAGAAATTTGATGGAAGGCCACATGTGCCTTATCACTTTTCCAGTAGGAAGCAATAAATGTGCCCAAAACCACCTTCAAGATGAGTGGTTAATAAAAAATTAAAAGCTAGATTTATTGCCCCAAAGACTATGTGATAGATTAATAGCAAAAGTTGCCTAGATTATTTACTTTTTCTATATCCTTGCTCACTGCAGTGTGATTTTGAAGTTCCTCCTATCACCCCCTTGAAACTGAGCTGATTCTATGACCTGCTTTTTTGATAGAATGTGGTGGAAATGGTGATTGCCAATTTCCAATTTCAAGTCTAGGCCTTAAGGCAAAGCAGCCTTCCATTTGTTGTCTTAGACTATCACCAACTCCATGGGAACAAAACCAGGCTAGCCCATTAGAGAGTGAGAGAACACATAAGGCAGAGATGAAATGCCCCATCTGAAACTATCCTGGGCCAGCCAGTGTCCAGCCTACTGGCCAACTGACTGCAGACAAGTGAGTAAGCCCAGCCAAGATCAGCCAAGTTCAACCCAGCCCAGCTCAGTCCAGCCCAGCCCAGCAGCACCACCCAGTGGACCTACAGACTTATGAGCTAAATAAATGCTGGGCATTGTTATTCCCTGCATTTTGGGATGTTTAGCATATCTAGATACAGAAAAATGCTGGGTTCTAATTTCTCCACATCTTTGGTAACACTTGATATTATCTTCTTTATTATAGCTATCCCAGTGAGTGTGAAGTGATATCTCATTGTGGTTTTAATTTACAATTCCCTGATGACTAATGATTTTGAGATCTTTTCTCATGATTGTGACCATTTGTATATTTTCTTTGGAAAAATGTCTATTCAGTTTTTTTGCCCATTTTTAATTGGGTTGTCTTTTCCTTATTAATTTTAATCCTGATTTATATTTGCTATGTGAAAAGCCATTTCAAGTGAAATGCAGTTACCCAATATCTTTGATTATACCCTGCTTTAAATCAGTGATTCCCAACATGACTGATAATCAGATATATTTTGGGAAACTTTTAAAAAACAAAACATCCTGGGCTCTGTGTTTGGAAAGTCTAATCCAGTAGGGCTGAGGATGGTTCAGGAATTAGTACTGAAAACCAAATTACCCAGGTGATGCTACCAATCAGTCAAATTTTGTTTCACTGCCTTGACCCATATATTCCTAGGTGAAGTAATGTTGAGAAATAAGGGAACTTACTTAGATATTACAGGTCAAAATCAGGAAGAAATAAAAGTTTCCAATTTTGGCACCTGGTGTATTCTTTTCAGCAGGCAGGTAGGCTGAATAAATGCTGTGTTTGGATACAGTAATAGGCAGAGGAGGTACAAGGTTTCATGGTAGCACTTTATTAACTGCTCTTGAAAAGCACAGACTCCACTTTCCATAGGTTGTAACTCACAGGCCCCAGAGGAAAAAACTAACAAGAACACAAAGGAAAAAATAAACACTTACTCTCCCCTTTTATGGACAATAGCAGTTGTCCAAATAGCCCTTCGATTAGGAGATGGAGAGAAGGCAGGGGAAGAAGGTGTTGAGCAAATTGTGGAGGACACACTAATGCCAGAGACTGGGAGTAGTGGAGTGTGCTTGAGCATATAAAATCAGGGTGTAGGTGCCAATTAAGCATCAACAGCTTCCACAATCCTAAATCAAATTCTGGGAGGAAAACTGTATCAGACTTTCTGTGACCAAAGGGCTGTTAAGGATTCCAGCTTTGGAGCTGGGCACCATTACTTGCAAATAACAAATATGCTTCTGTATTTTCACTTTGCAAAAATTCTTTACAAAAAGGTTTGTAGCAGAGCTAATTATGTAACCAGTAACTTGAAAAGCAGGATACAAATTGATATGTAGGCTGTGACCATAACTCTACTTAAAAATTGATAGGAAAAAGACCTAGAATGAAGTAAACCAAAAGGTTAATATTCTGTACATTCCAGTTTTTCTAACAGAAGCATGTATGCTTTTTTAAATTAGTGAAGTTTAATTTTCAGGAAGGTAACACATTCAGATTTAAGTGCACAGACTCAATAACCAGGCTGCCTGTGTTCAAATTCCACCTCTGCTACTTAAAAGCTGTGTGCTTTGGGAAGTACGAGCTATATGCACCTGGCATTTAGTAAACGCTGTATGTGTTTGATATTATTATGACTTTAATCTCATTGATTTTTTTTTACATAAATGCTGTATGTGTCTGATATTATTATGGCTTTAATCTCATTGATTTTTTTTACTGATTCATTCTTTTATTCATTCAAATATTTACTGAGCATCTTTCATGTGCCAAGCCCTGTTGTAGGCATTAAAAGCACAGAACTAAGAAGGTGAGGGTTCTTGTTCTTGAGTTCATGGAAGTTCCAATAAAAAATCACTCATTTTCTCCTTCTCACTTTGAGTGGTGTGACCACAGCTTTGTGCTGGTGTCAGATCCAGAGGACCCACCGAGCTGATGCTGTGCCCATTTTACAAATACAACTTTTTTTTCTATTTATACTCCTTTCTGTTAACTTGCAACAATACCATCCATTCACTCTACTCTTGTACTCAGGCACCATGCTGAGTACTTTCCAGACATCACAGTATTTGAGACTCACATTTGCCAGTCAGAGTTGGTGGTCTGATTTCCATTTTACAGATGGGGAAACCAAGTTTCTGAAAGGCCACATACTTTGGCCAACATCATAGAGCTAGTGATTGTGACCCAAAGCAGGCACTTAATGATCACATGTCCTCGTAAATTCCAGTATATGCTTATTGAAGCAAGCCTGTTCATCATTCTCTCCACTGGTAGCTCCTAGTGGATTTGCTGTTGGGTTTCAAGTGAAACCAAGTTTGGGGAGGAGAATGGAGATTGTAGAGATGTCTGAGTCAGAGGGTAGCATTCATCAAACGATTCCCAATGTTGCAGTCACAGTAATGTAGTAAAAATTCCTCACTAACGGTATCAAAACCTACATCTTTCAAACTTCTCAATCCCAAACTCTGAAGTAATAAAACAATCATATAAAACTCAGTGTTCTTGATGAGATGAGGCAGAACATTCCTTTTGTAGGAAGTAAGTGCTGAGGCTTTTTGAAGAGTGATGGCCCTTCAGAGTTATTAAATTTAATTTTCCCCACACTGGGGGATAAATATCATTTCCTATGTTGAGGATTAACCCTAGTCAAGCTAGCGTTCCTAGCCAACCTGTCCTCTCGGTGCTTTGGAAGGCTGCCCATGTGCCTCTCTAGCTTCCAGAGTGCAAAGAGCTAATGCCCCAGCCCAAGAAGGTTTTTAAATAGGAAACTGATCTTTCTTTTGAGAACTGCTGAATAAGGGTCTGGAGAAGGTGATGAGGGAGCGCTTCTATTAGCATTCAGTGCATATATTTAGCAGCTGTAGAGATGTTTAACACTCTGCTCTGCTGTAATTTGGCCACCATTTTTGCCATCAAATGGTCTGGAAATTGTTAAAGAAAGAAAACAACAACAAAAAAGGACTTTGACTCACGTGGTTGATTCCACATTCTCATTCTTTTACATTATTCTTTACACATTTTTATACATTAATTATTGAGTCCACTTGGCATTGTCTTTCTATGGTCATCTAAGTTCTGAAGAGCAGAACCCCTACAATGAAGTTCAAGTCCACGCCTGTAATTCTCTGTTCTTATCAACCTGGTCTGAACTCCTGAGAAAATTGTGCTATAGTAAGAATTTATCTTTTACGGATTCCATCTCTTCTTGACCCATTGTTGTAGTTTCCTGGTTGAGGTTAAATAATGGGCATTTATTTGCTCATGCTTTGAGGCTAAAAGAGGCTAAAAGAAAATCCAAATCAAGGTGTTATCAAGGTAGTACTTTCTTCCTGAAAATTAGTGTCCTGGGCCTGGTTGCTGGTGATCCTTGTCTTGACTTTCCTGTCACACGGCAATGCACATGGCTGCCTCTCCTGGCCCCTCCCTTCTCCTCTGGCTTCCACTGGTTTCAGTTCCTGGCTGCTTCCTTTGTGGCTTTCTCTCCATCTGTCTGAATTTCACTCTGCTTATACGGGACTCCAGTAATTAGATTAAGACCGATCCTGATTGAGATTAGCTACGTCACCTTAACTGAAGTAATCTCATCAAAAGATCCTATTACAAAGGGTCTACACCCACAGGAATGGGTTAAATTTAAGAGCATGTTTTTCTGGGGGCACGTATAGCTTCAAACCACCACATTCATTCATACTAAGGTTCATTCTTGTGCCTATCTATCATTTTTGTGAGTTTGGAAAGTAATCTGCTATTAGCTGGTAAAAACTTAAGTGTTCAATTTTATAGCAGGACTTGTTTAAAATGGGTGTTTATAGGAAAAAGACATTATATGATCACTTGATTTGTAGTTTAAGATTGGGCTCTATTTTCTATTGTGATTAAAAGTACTTTTGTGAATCATATTTGAAAATGTAAATTAAATATATGCCAAATCACTAGTGATTATGGTTTCAGGTTATGGTAAGTTAAAGTTATAAGTGTTCTGGAGTCTAGCTATGGGTGGAATGGGAATGGAGACTGCCTTCTGGGTTTTGAGTGTCTACCAACCCAACCCCAGGTTTCCAGGTGCAATTTCGGTCTTAGGAATATGGTGTCACTCTTTCATCTTGTTCCGATAATGTAACTGAAGACCAAAGTCCCTTCTAACTTGGGTTAAAGAAAGAGAATTGAAAAGAACTGCAGCCTAAACCAGCAACTATTTCCTGTTTTATCATCTCTAATTGATACACATTTAATTATTCTTTTAAGTATCTTTTGAAAACAACAAATTCATGGAGAGAGGCTACCATGAGAGTGCTCAAGTCCCACAGCTAGTAGTTGGCAGGGCTATATTCAAAACCAGGCAATCTATTAACTGAAATAGGCTCTGAGATTAGGGTAAAAGTTATCCTGACTAGATAGCACACTTAGGCAAATGGTTGATATATTCATTACTGCAAATAAATTTAATAAAGCATACTTTTTGGTGTTTCAGATAATATCATGGAAGCACCTAATTCCAGATACAAAATGTTAGCATTGAATAGAAACTCTTAGAGTTTCTCAATTACCTCATATGAAAGATTCATAAAAGTGGGAAGACAGAGATGAGGAACATTCTACCCAAGGCCTGCAGTCAATAAGATACAGAGCTAGAAGTTTTCTACCTGCTGGTGCAGTGGACCTTCGTTTATAACAATGCAACCCACAGGGATTTCCAGAGACCAACAATGGAAATGGTTTAAAAATAATTCTGAAGCTCAAAGTATTTTAGACCATGTATACTACAAATATCTTTGGATATAAAGCTGGGATCACTTAATTGTGAGACTATTGAAGAGCTGACATAATGCTTCTTCATGGAGTATGAGGAAAAAAACATGAGTTACATTTTGTCTAAGACAAAGCTGAGCTACTTTGCATCTAAACCTGCCATCCATGTAGCCATCCATCCATCCATCTCCTGGATCCCTACCATTCCCTCATCTTCTACATTCAACTAATTACCAAGTTCTATACTGTAGTTCTCATCTTCTTAATATCTTTGTCATATACTGTCTCATCTCTATCCCTTCTGCTCCCACCCTCAGCCCTCAATCCACCCAGTTTAGGGCAGCATCTTCCTTCCCCTGATCATCTGTCACAAACCTGACTGGTCTCCTGATTGTCAGTTTGATCATGCCATTCAGTTGAATAAAATCCTTTCAGGGCTCAGTATAAATTTCAAGATAATGTTACACACCCCACCCCCTTTTTTTTTGGCATAATAGGCTGTACATGATCTTCCTCTTCTCTAATTCCTTTCTATCACTGTCTGGCCTTAAGCCCCCAACCCTTCTTATCAACTTGGAACATGTCTGGTACACATATGCTATCAATAAACATTCCCCAAGAATGTACAGACACATCAATCCACTCATTATTTCCTGAACATACCATTTTCTCAAGGCTTTACTAACAATAGTGGAAGTAATAGTAAAGGCAGCTCACTCTTATTGAGTTCTTGTGTTATGCTGCATCTACGTGGATCATCTCATTTAATCTTCTCCATGTTCCATAAAGTAGTTACTATTATTTTCCCCTTTTGTTATAGATGGTGGACCTGAGACTAAGAGGTGAAATAGCTAGTCCAGCTGGGAAGTGTGAAGCTGGATATATCTAGGCATTTCTGACTTCAGAGCCATCACTGTTCTCAATCATTATGCTCACTAGTTCCAATCTTTGAACATATTGTTCCCAATGCCTGAAACCCCCTCTCCCTCTAACCTTTTCTTTCTGGTCCAACAAACTCCTGTTTCTCTTACAAAACCCAGGTCAGTGGGAGGCCCTACATGACCCTCTACCTCAGTCTGCACTAGGATCCCCCCTCCTATCCTTTCCACTATCCACAGGCAACAAAACCCCATAGGTCTATATGGTCCGGCTTCCTCATATAAAGATGAGGAAGCTGAAGCTCTAAACAAGCAAGGAATTAGCCCATGAATATGTTAAGTGAGGAGCAGACTCAGGGCAGTGAGCCAGCTCTCCTAAATTGCAGTCCATTTCAGCACAGCACAGGGCTTCTCCATGCCCTTATTAGTTTTCATAGCAATTGGTAAAATTCTTCTCTCATGTACTAGATGTATGACTGGGCAAGATGCATAAACTCTCTGTGTCTCACTTTCTCCATTTGGAAATTGTGGATAATAATACTGTTTATACAGAGGTTTGTTGTGAAAATTGATTGAGAAAATCCATGTAAGATGTTCAGTGCAGTTGTTGGCACGTATATGAACTTACCATATTGCATAACTCCAGGGGACAACATTCTCATTATATTCCTACATGACGATCCTGTTCAATGAATGTTATTCCTTTATTTTCTAAGTTTCTGACTCCCATTTTACCTCCTTGCTGAGATATTTCCCCCACTGTGAATTTTTGTTCCCTGCACCAATGCTGGAAGCCTTGCGAGTTGGTGGAGCCATTTAAGACCTTACTCTCCAGAGTTATGACCTGGTGAGAACAACAATCAAACCAGTTTTTACACCCTCATCTTACTCAGCAAACTGAGCCGGACATTCTAACTCGTGTATATTACCTATACACCTAACAATGGAAAAAGTAAGTGGAAATTCAGGAACCATGAGCTAATGAGAGAAATACAGTATCAGGTGACTTTTAAATTTAAAGGGCAAATGTTACTTTGAAGAAAGTTCTCTTTATGAGGTCATTCTTTCATTCACAACAGCATGCTTATCCAGTGAGCTAGCAAGTCAACAGAGAAGTATTGGGTGTGATAGTAGCCATACCTAGATTTTGGGGAGTATTAAGCAGTTGTGCTCTAGGATTTAGGCAATATTGGGGATGTCTGTCCAAAATGAGTTTTGGAATTGAGACAGGGAGCTCTGGTGAATTGCTGTTACAGCTGGAAGTTACAAATGTGCATAGTGGTTAAGCACGTAGGCTCAGACTAAATGAGGGTTCAAGCTGCATTCTCCACCTTCTATTTGTCATTATTTAGCTTCTCCAAGCCTCATCTATAAAATGGAGGCAATAATAATACTTGTGTCAGAGGACTGTTCATTCATTTATAGGTAAATATTTATAAAGTGCCTACTATGTACCACTGTAGGAATTTGGGTTACATCATTGAACAACCAATGTGAGGAATCAAATGAGACAATATAAGTCAAACACTTTACTTGGTGCCTGGGATGTGGTGAAGTACTCAGTGGATGAGAGCTGGCTATTTGCATCACATTTGCTTATTCATTAAATAGACCTACATGTGCCTGTCCCTTTCCCATGGGTAATATGTAGGGTCTGTGTAACTTCAATATTTGCCTGATCCATTGAACTGGGATACGGAGGGGAGGGGTATGAGGGCAGGTAATCCAAGCACCAACATGCTGAGGTGGGAGTCCCAAGATATCAAAAACTTTCAAGGGGATGAATGAAAGGAGGATGTCTCTTGAGACTCATTTATCTGAATTAGGGATAAATGTCTGAATGGCAGGCTCATTTCTTCCATCTCTTAATATTGTGTTTTCCATACCCTTTTTATGGGCTGTGTTGGGGGAAGGCTGAAATGGAACTAGAATCAGACAACGTACTGTACAGGGAGAGTTTCTTTCTCATTTTTAAAATCATTTTTTTCAAAAAGTTATATGTGTATATATATATATATATATATATATATATATATATATATATATATATAAGCTGGAAATGTAAATTCTTTAGTTTCCATGATACCCTGGTAAAGACAACTTTCCCCGGGACCCTAAGGACTGTGCTATTGTGAGGGAGATAAAGCATAAAACACACCAAATGCCTGTCTTGGAGTCACTTTGCAAGATGATAGGGAAGAGAGAGGAGAACTCAGATTGAGTGTATCCCATGTGCCAGACAAAGTGCTGGAGGCTGGGGATAAAACGGTAGTGACACAGACAAGATCTATGTCCTTGGGGAACACACGGTCACCTGCAGAATGCAGGGGGAAAGAAAGCACATTAAATACTTACAAGTTGTGTCTGTGCAGCAGAGAAAAATAGTAGAAGGGGGAAATAAACTAAATAGTGTAGCCAGCGAGGCCTTGCTGAGAAGAGGCTGTTAAAGCTGAGACCCAAGGACCAAAAGGAAGCAGCATGGAGAATAGAGGAAGAAGCTATTGAGAGGAAAAGCTAGCTGGTGAAAAGAACCAGAGTTGAGGAAGGACTTTGAAGCTTGGCATTTTCTAGGAATGAAGAGAAAGCCCCAGTGAACAGAGAGTGGAGAGCAACGAGAAAGTAACAAGAACTGATATATAAGAGATAAGTAGGCTTAGGGAAGGAGATTGACTCTTAGTCAAAGGGAAATATTTGGAGGATTAAAAATATTTTAGTCTTGAAATAATTTTAGATTTACACAAGAGTTGCAAAGATATTACCAAGTTTCCTTATACCCTTTGCCCACTATTGGGGATTGAACCATGCCCCCCACAAAAGGCATGTTCAGATCCCAACCCCTGGTCCTGTGGGTGTGAACCCATTTATAAATAGGAGCTTTGAAGATGTTATTAGTTAAGGTGTGCCCAAACTGAGTGAGGGGGGCTTATTCCAATATGAGCAAAGGAAAGTGGACACAGAAGAGGAAGCCACAGGGAGCAGCCAGAAGCTGGAAGTTAATGGAACTCAAAAGAGAAAGGAGAAGATGCTGCCACGTGCATTGCTACATAACAGAAAAGCCAGAGAACCCTAAAGATTGCCAGCCAGCCAGAAGATACTGACCCTGGGAGGAAGCAAGGCTTCTAGTGCTGAAACTGTGAGCCAATAAATTTCTGTTGTTAAGCCAACCCATAGTATGGTATTGGTTTTAGCAGCTGAGAAACTAATAACACTTTTCTGCTAGCGTTATCTTACATAACCATGATACGTTTATCAAAACTAAGAAATGAACACTCATACAATACTGATAACTCAGTTCAGATCATTGGAGGAGTCTAAGCAGAGAACTGACAAGTTAATTTATGTTTTAAGAAGATGGCCTGGGTTACTGTGTGGGAATGAATCAGAGTGGGGTAAGATTGAAAACGAGGGCCAGTTAGAAAGATTTGGCAGTGATCTGAGAGTTGGTGGGATGCAGATGACGATGGAGAAAATGAAGGGTGTGGGGCTCAGGATTGGAAGGAAAATAAGGAGAGGATTAGGGGAAGGGAAAAATTCCTTCTAAACACTGAGCAGTAGGATGGATGATAGTGACATCTACCCTTGATGCCTGTCAAGGAGATCAGGGGAGGGAGATTAGGAGGAAAATCAAGAGTTAAGTTTAGAACATGTGAAGTGTGAGATGCCTTGAATTTAGTAAATGATAACTTTCTAAATAAATAAAATGTATTATTATTACCCCTAGGAGAAGGCCTCAGTTAGGGGCATAGATTTAACACTTCTTTCCAACCCTTACGTTTACCTTTTTAACTAGAAGGAAGCAATAGCATTAAACGTATGGAAAGGTTGGGTTCCCAAATTCACCTAATAGGATGGGTTTTGGTGATGGAAAAGAAATATTTTTGTACAGCAAGTATTTGAAGAGACCCACTCTTTGGACAGCACTCTGAGAAAGAAAATCAAATAATTGAGACACAAATCACAAATTTGAGACAGGCACACCGTCAGACTCTAATCCTGGGGGCTTTGTGTTTTATTGAACTGAAGAATTATTGGGCTCAGTTTGCTTCTCTGTGAAGTGGAGATAGTAACATACTTTTTAAAGGACTGTTGTATGGATTATGTGTGATGATGTTTATGAAGTGCTGAAAACAGTGCTTAGCATAGAAATGTTGGGTCCTTTTCTCCACTTCTAGGCAGACTTGCTTGGTTAATAATAAGAGCAGTCTCTTGCATTTTTATTACACGTTATAATTTTCAAAGTGCTTACATGCATGGTTGTAGGGCCTCATCTAATTTACTCAGAAATCAGAATATAATGGAAAGATTTTTTTCTCTTCAAAATGAGAAGACTTCAGAACATAGTTAATTAAAGGATTGAATTGACTTAATTTAGGACCGAATTAAGGGCTCTCAGCCTGGGTTGCTGTCCGTGACCACTGCATTAACCTTTACAACCTCAGAATCTAATGATCCCAGCACTTCACTACCAGGCATCTTAATGTCCTCACTGACCTTTGGCGGTGAACTCTCCCTGTTTATTTCATCATTAATTAGTGCTTCTCATCCACTCTGGGCAGGACACAGTGCAGAGACTGTCACATGCTCCCCACTCGGCGTTTATTACATGGTGAGCTGGTCCAGGGTTGCCATTGCTGCCCCGGGCCCTGGTGCCCCTTTCACCTTCTCCTGAGTCTCCTCTGCCCACCTGTTTTTCCCTGTTTTTCCTCTGGGATTGTCACAAGCTAAAGCTATGCAGGTTGTTCTTGCCATACGTTTCCACCTTTCTCTTATTGCTTGCCTGAGTCAATGCTTGTTAAACACTTCTTGTCCCTGAGCCCACATTTCTACTCACTCCTGCTACCCTCAAGCAGATGGTCCTCCTTTTAATTTTACTGAGGACATTTGATCAGTTTCCTCAACCATCTGTTTCCCCACCATTCATTCATTAACTTATTTATTAATTCAGTCATTCCTTCGGTTGCTCATTCACTAACCTCCCTCCCTTCATCCAGTTTCCTCCCTCATTTTCTCCCTTTTTCTCTCCCTCCCGCAGAAGGCAGGTGGAGTCTCAGGAGCTACGGTTATTGAAAGTGACAGGCAGGTGACTTGTGATGGGTATTTTCTGGGTTGGTGGAGTGAGATGCAGCAAGCTATGTTAAATGCCCCAACCCTTGGTAGCTGCGAATGTGACCTTATTTGGTAATCGTGTCTGTGCAGATGTCATCAAGTTACGATGAGGTCAGCCTGGATTTGGGGGGACCCTGACTCCTTTGGTGTCTTTATAAGAGGAAGGAGAGAGAGCTTTAAACACAAAGACAGACACAAAGGGGAATGCCATGTGGCAACGGAGGCAGAGGAATGCAAAGGATTTCCGCAACCACCAGAAGCTAGGAGAGAGACACAGACGGTTTCTCACTCAGAACCTCAAGAGGAAACCAACCCTGCCAACATCCTGATTTCAAACTTCTGATCTCCTGAACTGTTTCGATTGTTTTAAGCCACTCAGTTTGCTGTACTTTGTTATGGCAGCCCGAGGAAATGAATATAGTTGGGTACACAGCAAGAAATCCCCCAAGGGTCGAGGTTCATCCCTCCAGATATTGCACCCCCAACCCCTTACCAAGTGCAATCATTATCTACAATAAAGTTGATTAGACCTCAGAAAATTTTACCGTTATCCAAGCTGACCCACACTCACTCTATATGGCTGCCTTTTCTGCAAAGCTTTCCTGTATCTCCTCACTTAGAAATAATCTCACCCTTCTTCATGCCTTAGAATTTTCTTTTTTCCTCTTTTCTGGCAGTCATTCCCTTCTTCCTTATATTATAGTTACCTGTGTACCCCTCTGTCTCCTTTCCTAGATTGTACAGTTTGAGGGCAAAGCAGTATCTGCATATTTTTGTATCTCTTTAGGGCAATCATCTTCAAACTCTAGAGAGGATTAAAAATCATCGCCAGGGAGGTTTGTTGAAAATACACATTACTCAGCCCCACCTCCAGAGGTTTTGATTCAATGGCACTGGTTCATAAATGTGGACTTTTAAGAAGTAACTTGGATGATTCTAAAGTAGGTAGCAATCTGGGAAATATAGCTCATCTACTCATTTTAGTGGCTTGTGTGTAGTAGATGTTCCAGAAATCTTCACAAAGGGAATTATAATAAGATATATTGAACCAGTTATCTATTGCTATGTAACAAAACATCCCTAAAACTTAGTGGCTTAGAACAACAACAACTTATTTCTCACACCTCTATGGGTTGGCAATCTGGGTGGCTCTTTGGCTGTGTTCACCTAGCCCCCTCCTGAGGATGCATTGAGCTGGCGGGTCAGCTGGGGCTGGGCTTCTCCCTCCTTGGTGTTTTTCATGCATAATGAGGCTGAACGGAGCTGGCTCACATGGTGGCAGCAGCATTCCAAGAGGGTGAGCCTCACTGTACATTTATCAAGCCTCTTCTTGGGTTACATTTTCTGACATCTCATTGGCAAATTGAGTCACATGGCCAAACACAGAGTCAATATGCAAGGGGATGGTGCAAAGATGTAGCTCCTGGGAGGCATAATTTTTTCGTGGAGATGCCAGTTACAATCAAAATATGCTGTTAAATTTGAATTTCAGATAAACAAAGAATAATTTTTAATGTAAGTATATCCCATGTCCCATATTTGGGACACACTTATACTAAAAATGTATTCTTTATCTGAAATTCAAATTTAACTGTGGCTGTGTCCTGAAGATTTCTTTGCTAAATATGGTAACCCTATATTGAGCATCATTACCATAACAACTGATCACCCACACTATTGTCTTTTTTTAATCTTTACCATGAAATTGCTGCTTTGGGCTTTTCTACCTGGGCCTAATCCAAGCCTAATATTTGAAAAGTGACCGCTTGTTTCTTTCCTGCCACCTTGGGTACTAAGATGCTTTCATTTCTCATCCTTGAAGCTTTCTTCATTTTCTGAGGAGCAGTTTGTTCTCTGCTCTGTTTTCAGCTGTGGCATTTTACTTCTTGAGCACCTTCTCTTCTGGATCAGGTTTTCTCCTAGAGTCACTGGTCTCTGGTTTTCCTGAAGCAACTGGGGCCTCTATCAGAGCCAGATTTCCTTCTAGACAGTTTCTTAATCTTTTCTTATATCACGGATTCCTTTGGCAGGCTGGTGTCTGGTGAAGCCTGTGGACAGCTTCTCAAAATAATGCTTTTAAATTTATACAATAACATACAAAGTTCTACCAAGGAATTATATTGAAATTCAGGTGTCAAAATATTTTAACAACCAAATTAAAATACCATTATGATATGGTCATTTATGTGCTATTCTATTAATGCACATAAATGACTATAAGATCTAGTGGCAGGTCTCCTTCAGAGTAGTAGGTGGAGTGTGAACAGTATTTCAAGGTATTTGTAACAGCTGTGATACAGTATAAAAATATCTGTGGTTTTTATTGGCAACAGAGTCAAAGGTACTGAAGGAAATGCCAAACACCAGAGGTTAGTGAAAATAAAGATGTACTTTATATTGCCACCCTACTTCATGGACCCCTGAATTCTATGCATACATCCCCAGGGTGTCCAGGCTTAAGAAACTCTGTGTCTAAAACCATCGGAATGAAATCTCTCTTCTCTGGTGCTCTTTTGCCTCCTCTAGCAGAAGCATCTCTTTTCAATTAGAAACCACAACTGTTTTGCTACAGTTAAAAGTATTATAAACAATTATAAGTTAAACATTAAGGTCTTTTTTAAAAAAATCAGTATGTAGTTTGGAGGCATTCTCCAAACATTGGAGTCTTGCATGATATTTCCTGTCCAGTCGGTCTCCACCTCCTCTTTGGACTTAGTCTTTTCCAATTAAGCCCACAAAATTAATTCAAACCATAATCTGGGATTTTAGCTTATAATTATTGTTTGAACCAAATTGTTCTTCTGCCTGGCTACTGTTATTGAAAATCATATAGTTGTTTACTCAGCATCATTTCCTCTGTAAGTGCTTCCCCTTCTCTGTGGAGATGACACCATCGATTGAACATCCTTACCGAAGGGATGATTGATGTGTGCTTTTCTAGCCTCATCCCTTCAGGCTCTGGGCTTCTTTTGGCTTCTAGGATACACATTCTTCTGATTTTTCTCCTACCTCACTAGCTTTGCTGTTTTATCTGCTGGCTTGGTTATCTTCTGTCTCGTTTCAAAGTCATGGAGTGCCCTTGGGCTTGGTTCAGGGTCCTTTTCTCTTCTGTGCTCTTTTCTTGAGTGATCTCATTCTGTCCAAGCCTTTATAAACCAGGCATTTGGTGATACTGCTTAAATTATCATCACTGGTCCTGACCTTCCTTTGCTTCAGATTCATATATCCATCTATTTCATGCTTCCAGTTGAGCACCTTTTGGACATCTTATATGTAACATGGACAAACTTTCCCTTTTATTCTCATCTGTTATTCTTTTAGACCTCCCCATTTCAGTGAATAAAAACACAATCCACTAAGGAGCTTGAGCCAAAACAACTAGAAGTCATTTTCAGTTGACCCTCCCTCCCTAAACAAATATGATCACTGCTTGTCATCTCTACTGTCAACGCTCTGAGGAAGCCCTACCTCATCTCTTCTAGGGCTTCTTATCCAGATTATGGCAATAGCCTCTTGATTGAATCCCCTCTTTCTCTTCTTACCCCCATTACCTACTCTTTTTATTTTATTAGAGAAGTTGTAGGTTTACAGAAAAATCATGCATAGAGTGTCCTACTCTTTTTTTTAATGAATTGAAAGATTTATTAAATAGTAAAGGTATACCTTGAACCGTGGTGGTAACATCAGATGATTTCAGTTTACAAAAACTCACAATTATGAGTGTCTGTTTCCAGTAAAACCCTTCTTAAATAAATTGTGATTTTTATGTTTGTTTATAGTGTTGTGATTATCTAACAGAATATATTTCAACTGCCTCCCTGAAAATAGAATTTTGGCATTTAGTGTCAAAGATGGAGATGCACTCAAAACCACACTATTCTTAACACTTCTGTTTCTTTTCCCCATTGCTGCTTCAAGGTTTCTTTTTTTTTTTTTTTTAGTTTTGGTAAAATATACATAACATAAACTCTATTCTAATCATTTTTCAAAATGTACAATTCAGTGGCATTTCATATATTTACAATGTGGTGCAACCCATCACCACTCAACTGGTTCTAGAGCCTACTTTTTATAGAGCAGCCAGAGTAATCTTTTAAAAGCATAAATTAGACTATACCATTCTTGTGCTCAAAACACTCCAGTCACTTCTACTGCTCTTAGAATAATATTCTCAGTCCACTGATAGCCATGAAATCTGATGTCATAGAGTCCTGCACACCTCTTGGGCCTCAGCCTTGCCATCCCTTCAGTCCCTCAGTTCCAGGCACACTGGCCACCTCTTTGTCCTTGGATAGCCCAACCTTTTCACCCACTGATGGCCTTTTCACTTGCTGCCTACTCTTTCTGGAACCTTGTGCTCTCATAATTCTGGACAGCTAGCGCCTTCTTACTATTCAGAAGTCTGTTCATGCCCACCTCCTCAGTGATGTCTTTCTTGACCTTAGAGCAGCCTTCTTAGTCACTTCACATCCCATTGTCCTATTTTGGTTTCTTCATAGCACTTAATAGCAAAAGTTATGTTGCTCATTTGTGTGCTTCCTTATCTGTCGATAGTCTGTCTCTTCTTTAGAATGCAAGTTCTACGACAGCAGAGCTTTTGCCAAACGTAGTTACCCATGAATCCTCACACCTAGAATGATGCCTGACACACAGTATGTGCTCAAAAAATATTTGTTGACCACTTTGAATAAATGATGGGGCTACTATGTTTATCCTCTTTTCCCTGGGACCCCTGGTGACTGAAGGTCAAGGTTAGTGTGCTGGTGGCTGGGATGGTAGAATCTCATCCCTAGCCAAGACACGCAACAATGTTATTTGGACCGTTTGTAAATTGAACCCATAGTCTTGGTTTTGTAATCTTGTTTTCATTTATACTGCAGTCTACATATTAAGGCACCCAGTAAAAGACTTCATAAATTCAGAGACTTCTGATTGATTGCCTGCCTCTTTTCCTCTCCCTTTCTGCTTCCCTCCCTCCCTCCCTTCCTTGTATCTAATTTTCACTCTGTGAATCCTCTGTGCCAAACACTGACAAACCAATAAGCCAAAATCTACCCTTATGAGTTTCCATTCCAACGAGAGGATGGAGGAAGTCTTGTTGTTGGGTTTGGAACCTACACTATTGGAGCCAAAAAGGGCTCTTTGGATGCAGTGATGACTGGATCAAATTCTGATTCCAGAGTTGGAATAAGCCAGACACAGGGTTGGGAGTGGTGGTTAGGGAACTATACAAGATAGAAGGAGAAATGGAAGTTTGCATCAGGGCTGGAGTTTAGCCTAGGAGAGGGAATTGTAGCAAGAGCTAAGATTGGAGAGGTCAACAGAGGCCAGCTTATGAAGGTCTTTGTGTTCAAAAGAAAGGAGGGCAATGGGGAGTCATCAAAAGTTTATAATTAGGGGAAAACACAATCATGTTTGCATTTTAGAAAGATCACTTCTAGTTGTCTGAGGATGGTTTAGAGAAGCTATGTGGGGAAACAGGAAGACTATTTTCAGAACTAAACTTTAGGACAAGAGGTAGGAAAGGGGAATCTTTAAGTCAGTTCCTGGTATAAGAAGAAATTTGGGACCTGTAGTAAGGACACTAAACATTGGATGCCAACCATTCTGCTAAGGCAAGATGTGTGTTCCCTAAATATATAGGGATACATTTTTATATATAAATACATTTTTATGTCTAAGACATTACCCTGCCAAATGCTTTCTCATATTCTGTTAGATAAAAAGAGTGAACTGCTAAATTTTTTCCTCTTCCATCTTTATTTGACTCTTTAGTTCTACTTGACTAATCCCACCAGACAAAGTGCTATGGCCCCCAAACATTTCCACCAACCATCTGGCTGATCCTTGAGTAACTACTGAGTCTGTAATGGATGGATTTAGAGGCTTACTCAGATCCCAGCAATTATGCTGCCCGTGTATGACAATCAGATTATATCCTATAATTGGTTCTCAGATTGGGACCAGGTCCAGGGCTGCATGGGGGCAGGTATGATGTAGGTGAGAAAGGTGAAATAGACAAGGGAAGGGAGGAGTATTGAACCTGGGGTCACAGCTGCTGCATCCAGGGCCCTTTCCTTGCTGTAATTGCTAAGTGTCAGGTGAATAACTGCTTCTATTTGCTGTGCAGTGTGTATTCTACAAAGAGACTCTGGAGGTGGAGGATGAATTGTGCCTGTGTAAGGGAGGTGAGGAACTCTCATAGATTTTGTGGCTGAATGGGGCATTTGAGATTCACCTGCTGGACAAATCCTACCCATCTTGCTCCACTTGGGAAAAAACTGAGGCTGTGGGTGGAAGGAGGGTGGTCAGAGTCACAGAGTTACAAGTAGCAAGCTTAGTCTCCGGTCTCCTCAATGTAATTCAAGGTTGTTCCTAGCATACCTGTCTTGAAACAAGAAGCCCTGAGACAGTAGGGATGGAGAAGGATGTTAGACATATTCCAGAAACTATTAGGATCTTTGGCCCTGCCATGAATCCTAGGCATATGGGGTGATGAATTCCCTGGTCATGCACAGATCTTTCCAAATCTCATATCAGCCCAGACCCCATACCTGAGTCTCAGTTGCATCTACCTAGTTGCTTTGTCATCATTTCTGCTTGACTTTCTTATACTCACCTTGAGGTATATTTAGTGATTGACAGCCAACATCATTCCAGACTCTTTCTAGAGTGCTTTTCTGTATAAGAGAGGCTGGAAACCTCTATTTTCCAGACTCCCATAATGCTGCTGTTCTGGATGAAAATCAGGTTCCTCCAATACGCATTTACATGAGATTTGAAAGATAGAGGCCATCTTTCTGTTGTAGTACCCGGGGTGTGCAATTTTCCAACTTCAGGGTTCTAGTGTCCAGTTCCTGGATTCCTGGATGTGGAGAGGCAACTGCTGTTGAAAGGGTGGCAGGAGTGGCTCTTTTATCCTTGGATCACAATAGCAGTGAGGCATTGTTGAAATCAGTAGTCCTGGTTTCCAGATTTCCCAGTTTCCTGATTGTGACACAGACATAAGTTCCTCTAGCATGCCAGTTCTCAGAGTCTTTAAACTGAGCATGGATTATGTTCCCCCATTTCTTCCAATGATTTTGTAAGTAACTGTGTCAGTTGTTTGGAAAAGAGTCATGATTCCTTACCCCTCCATATACCCATGCCTCTTTGCAATGAAACTTTGCAGCTCCTCTCATCAAGAGGTGGAGTCTATTTCTCCACTCCTAGAATTTGGGCTCGCCTTTTAAGTTGCTTAAATAAACAGAACAAGATGAAAGTGGCACTGTGCCCATTCTGGGCCTACACCTTAACAGGCCTTGCATACACTTTCTCTGTTGCAACTGTCCAAGAAGACATGGGTATAGCCCCAGCCAGCTTGCTGATAGATGAGAGATATATGGCCCAGTGGCCTTCATCACCTTCAACTAAGAGCTGGCCAATCCCCAGAAGCAGAGCTCCTTAGCTGATTGGCAACCGACCACAGACAAGAGAGTCCAGCCAAGACGAGAAGAACCACCCAGGTAAGCCCAGCCCAAACTGAAAGCCCACAGAATTGTGAGCTAAGTAAATGGCTAAGCCACAGAGTTCTGGGGTGGTTTGTTATGCAGTAAGAGATAGATGAGATAACACTTAATTCTGGTTCTTAAATACAGTTCTGAGTGGTTTCTGTTGCCTCCAACTGAGCCTTGACTGATATACACTTAAATCCAGCATTTTCTGAATTGAGTTTGTCATATTCCCTGCCCTAAATATGGTTCTTTCCTGGAGTTTCCATTTAGTCCTTTGCAACACTTTCTTCTTTAACATTGTATCTGATATACTACCAGATTTCTCACTTTTATTTCTGATTTTTGTCCACTGTCCACAACCACCCAAGTCCATACCAACTTCATCTCTTGCCTGGATAACAATAGCTTCCCCATGGTTTTCCTGCTTCCACTCTTGTCCTCTTTCAATCTCTTCTCTACAGAGCACCTGTGCTGATACTTTGAAATGGAAATCTGGTCATGGTGTACAAATCCCTCCATGATCTACTTCACTATCTAATAATGTGGCACTCTTACTCTCCATTTCCTTCAGCTTCTAGATTCTTCTTTTTACTTTTCCACCTCAAGCCCTTTGCACCTGTTTTCCCTTATGCCTGAAACACTTTGTCTTCCCCTTTACTTGATTATTTCCTACCCAACCTTGGAGCCCATTTGATCCACAAAGTCTACAATATTACCTCCTACAGACTCCCTCTCTTTCTCTGTCTCTCTGTCTCTCTCTTTCTCTCCCTCTCTCCCACTCTTTTCTTTCTCTCTCTCTCACACGCATACACACACACATTGAGACAAGTTCAAGCTCTCTTGTTACATGTTCCAATAGAATGTGACATAATTTTAAGTAGCTAGAGGATTTTGTAATTAGCTGTATTACCATCTTTTTTCCTCTGCCGGGTCCCTTGAGTGCCGAGTCCTTGGTTACTCTCTGTTCTCAGTGCTTAGCAAGGTGGATTTTGTAAAGGGGACATTCCATAAGTTTGCTAAATGAAAGAATGAAGTATAAGCTCGTCCTTCAGGTTGATTGCTGCTTTGTAAAGTGGCTTTCAAACATCAGTCCATACACGTGTCTTCCTGAGTGCTTGTTAACATGCAGATCCCTATGCTTTGTCCCCATATATTCTGATTCAGTAGGCCTGGGTTCAGATCTGGGAATTTGTACTGAATCAGGATGGGTCTTATCCTTTTACTGAAGACCTTACAGAGAAAGCCACATAAAGAAGACATGTGGAGAAGCAGGAAGCTAGAAGTCAGTGGAATCCAGAACAGAAAGGAGAAGATGCTACCATGTGCATTGCCATGTGACAGAAAAACCAAGGACCAAGGATCTCCAGTGGCCAGCCCAGAACACCACAGTCTTTAGGGAGAAAACATCGCCTTGCTGATACCTCAATTTTAGACTTCTCCTAGCCTCAAAACCTTTAGCCAATTAATTCCCTTTGTTAAGCCAACCCATGTATGGTATTTGTTTTACCAGCCAGAAACTAAAACAGTAGGATCCCCAGATAAATTTTCTATGGACCACATTTGGGAAAATAGTCTAGATGGAGGCTTTACAAGTATGAAAACAGTATTGTGTTGTCTTCTTTCTTCAGTGACTGTTTATGCTACATCTGTTATGCCATGGCTGTATAGGAAACATATACGTCATGGTCCTTACCTTCAAGTATCTTGTTTTAACTGGGAGCCCACATTTTCCTATATGATGCATTTAAGGGGATAGTGTATGACAAAAATCCTTAGGAAATACTTTTCTGTTATTGAGGAGGGCTTCATGAGGATGGGAGAAAGCAGAGACCTTAAGATGTGACTTTCTTATTTGAAGTTTGAGATGAAATTTAGCCTACCAGAAAGAATACTGGCTTTGAAGTCTCCCTGGTTTTGTGTCTCATCTATTTACAAACTAGAGGTACAACCTTGGGAAAGTTATTTTAAGTTCTTTGAACCTCAGTATCTTCATTCATAAAATGGGAATGATAATAAAAAATAATCCCTATCTCAGAGTGCTGTGTGAGCATTAGAAATATTAAAGGCATTAGTGCTCAGGTCGTGAATTGTATTATTAGTAGTGAATGGCCAAGCAGTGCATAACTATTGTTCAGCCTTACTGTAACTTCAGGCTGCAATGGAGAAGAGCTTTACGTGATCAAGAAAAGGTGAACTGGGTTTGAAGGCTCACTCTGCCACTTACTAGCTAAATGACCTTCAGCACTTTCTTTGCTTTCTGAGCCCCAGTTTGTTTGCCTTTAAATCAGGGATACAACTATCTACCACATATTCTTATAATTCAAATTAAATGGTAAAGTCTAGGTAAAGAATGGAGCAGGGTAAATTGCATGTATTGGTGCACAGTAAATATTTACTTAGCATCTTCTGGCATTGGGATTAAAGGATGAATATTCTTGGCCATAAGAAATTGCCCAGTTATTGTCTGAAAAAGGGGTTTAGGCATGAGGTTTTCAGGGTGTAAAGAAAACTAATGTTGACCAAAGACCAGGACATTTGTGAGTTGGAATATTGTCAGTTAAAATTTGCCAGCTAAAGTGAAGATTCTTTTGTTGCAAGAGATACAAAACCCAAGTCAGACATGCTTGTGAAAAATTCAAAGGAATATTTTATGTAATTCGTATCTCACGTCATTGCAAAGTTTGGGGTAGGGCTGGTTTCAGGCATAGCTGCACACAGAGGCTCAATATGTCATCATGACCCAGTCATGCTGTCTCCATCTCTTGGTTCTGCTTTTTTCCTCATTGGCTTCTTGGCAGGACTTTCCCTTGGTGGTGGTGAAATGGCTTCTAGCAGCTCCTGGACTTTATCTTCTTCTCTCCTTAATCCAGGGAGGAGGGGCACCCATTTTCCTTAAATTCTTCAGCTTACGTCTCTGAATTGGTGACTGTTGGATTGACTGGGTCATTTGCCATCTATAAACTCATGGACAGAAGGATGGAATGCCCTGATTGGCAGGTCTTGTTCATCTTCCTATCCCTGAATCTGGCATGCCTGAGGCTAGCCACAGCTCAAATCCCAAGGACTGAGAGTTCGGGAGATAGTGGATCCCCAAAATGAGCATGTTCTAATCAGAAGGTAGAATGGACGGTAGAAAAATAAGAAAAACACATGCTACTATATTCATTTTCCTTCTTGTGCTATTTTCATTCACCCTATTTCCCAGTCCCGAATCCCTAGGAAAAAAGACTGTGTGCTTGTTTTCCACAATGAAAATTGGGATCCAGGACTGCATCCCAATCTGAAACCAGTCTCTGTTGGGAGAGAAAGCCTGAGAAACAGGATGTACTGACAGCTGAGACTGGAAATAGGAATCAGAGTGAGTCTCTGGAGCCTGCCAGAAGGGGAAAAGGGATCCGGGGGAGTCAGCCTGAGGGAAATGGACAAACGGCAGCAGAGATGTTTCCCCAACACTGACCGTGCCACCCAATTTCTCCCCTGCAATTCTCACTTTCATCAGAAAATGCAGCCTTATCCTGCCCTGATTGGGGCGGCTTGTCCTGGCCTGAGCCCTGCTCTTTGCTGATATCCTGGTCCCCAGGGGTCATCTGATAGAGGACAATCATCCTTCCGGTGAGATATGGCCGTACCATTGGGTGGCACATTAAGCTATGCCCCACAGTGGCCAGAGCTATTAAAATAGAATCCATCCCCAGGAACTGAGCAAAGCACATTGACCAGCCTCTACATCAAAAGCAGCAGCAGCAGCCAGCCTGCAGCATAACAGGCCCCCTGCACTCAGCATTTTCCTCGTAGAAAAAAGATCACCAAATGACTTTCCACATCCTCCTTCATCTGCATACCCTAGAGACCATGGGCAACCTTTGCCAGTCGGTGCATTTGCTCTATCTCTGTTCTCATCCATTTTTCTTCTTGTCATGGAAAAAGACTTAACAAAACACTCACATTAATAATTCCGATCCCCCGTAAATGGCCAAATACCCAAGACAGCCCCTTGGCCGCTCTGTCCACATCGCCTTCTCCCCCCGCCACCCTCCTTGTAACACAACAACATCTCTTTACGTTTATGTCAGTCCAGAACATTGTAATAACTTGCAGCTCTCTACGTTCTGGCTCCCTGGTTATTAATCACTCCCTGCTGAAAGCATTAAAGTAGTTACTAACTCGGGACTTCTGTTTCTAAAACAATGCTGATCCTTTCTTAAAGGAGCAATTTCATCAATTTATCAAGGAACTGACCCTAAAGCTGGGGTCATCCTTAGGTACAGCTATAATTTAATTAGAAATCTGGAGTGATTGTGGTCTTGAGTAAAAGGTTGCTGCTATGTGTTAAGCTGCAAGGGTAACTTGACAATTTTACACCATTTTAGACCAGCGGTGGTTCTCACAGGGGGTGATTTTGTGTGCCGCCCCCCGCTACCTGCCAAGGGATATTTGACAATACCTAGAGACATTTTTGGTAGTCAAAACTGAGGCGCTGGACAGGTGTCTAGCAGGCAGAGTATCTAGATGTTATCTAATGATAGAGTAAGGATGGTTATTATTCATTCATATAATCTTTCATTCACTCGTTCATTTGGTGCTTTTCTATGGAGCATCCACATGTCAGGCACCATTCTGTGTATCAGAGTTTAATCGTAACCAATACAGTCAGGGTATCTGTTTGCACAGACCTTTTATCCTAGTGGGAGACTTCAACAGTAAGTACACAAACAATTAAATAAGATAATTAAATAAGATAAGTCAGAAGATGCCACGAAAATGCAGAAGAGCAAATGTGGGACAGGAGCGGGGGGGCACATTATGTAGGGAGATCATGGAAGGCCTCCCTGAGGAGGTGGCATTTGATCCAAGACTTGAGATGTGAAAGGAAGACGGCGTGTGAAAATCATGGGGGAATGTGTTTCCGGTAGAGAGAATGGCAACTGTAAAGGCCCTAACACAGGAAGAGCTGGGTTTGGTTAGGGAAGAGAAAGAATACAGGTGTGTACCTGGAAAAGAGTGAGCAGAAGGAGACATGGAGGAGATGAAGAAAGGAAAGTTAAGGCTGGATCATTCGTGGAGACCAGGGATCAACAAACTTGCTCTGTAAAGGGCCAGATGATGAAGACTCCCAGTTTTGCGGGCCATGGGGTCTCTGTCACAACTATTCAATTCTCTTGATGGAGCATGAAAGCAGCCACAAAATATTCTTAAATGAGTGAGTGTGGCTGTGTTCCAATAAAACTTTATTTACAAAAGCAGGCAGCGGGCTGTAGTTTGCTGATCCCTGGTTTCAGGCATTTTGGGGTGTGGAAAGGGCTTTTGACTTTATCTGTAAATTCTCATGGACCATCTCAAGCAGGGAAATAATGATTACATTTTTAAATGTGGTTCATGAGAATAACCTGGTCACTAGCTTGGTAGCCTTAGCCTCTCTGGGCTAAATAGTTGTGAGGATAGGGTGAGATAGGTGGAAAGAGGGAAAAAGTAAAGAGTGATTTGCAAATGTGCATTATCGTGATTGCTAAAACTGTTTCATCTGCGGAGGCCCCAGAGCCCTTACACGTATCTTTACAGCCATCTAGAATGAGAGATGGCTCCGTTTCAGAGCTGGAGGAAGTTCCTGTAACTCCAGGAGGCAAAATTACTCATTTGTGCTCACATAAGGCATAAGCAGTTTTGTTTAGGCTCCCGCCCGTCTGTCTGCATGTTTTTTTTTTTTTTTTTTTTTTTTGCCTCAAATATAGACTTAACGCTAACTGCCTCGTGGGTGCTTCTTTTCCACCAGTGAGCTTATGAACTTTATTTTCTTCACAGAGGAATCACCTCTCTATGAAAAAAGGCCTTGTTAGTCCTTGCCAAAACACACCCTGCAGTCTGGCTAGTCAGTGCAGAGGGGAGCTCAGAACATGTTGACAAGATGGTGAACAGATGGGCAGGGGCAGGACCTTGGGGCTTGGACACATCTGCAAGGAAGGAGAAGGCTGTTGGAGGCGGTGTGAGAAGTCCTGCCTGCTGCGAGGCTCCGCAGGCTCAGCGGCTCCCCTGTTTCTTGGACTAGGACTCAAAAGTTCTTACCACTGCCCCTCCCTGCCTTGCCCACTCTACTCCATCCACTCTGACCTCCTTGCTGCTCTCCAAACATCCCAAGCACTTTCCCCTCCCTGGACTTTTGCACAAGCTGCCCCCCTCCTCTATCCTCTAGCTCTTTCTTGCTTGCTCAGTCACTTCACATAAATCTCTGCATCAATGTCACATCCTCAATGTAGCCTTCCCAGACCAACTTATTTAAAATTGCATTGCACCTCACTCACCACTTTCTATCCATTTATTCTGGAAGCTTTCTTTCTTTTTTTATAGCAATATTCCTAAATTTTATTCAGGAATATTCCTTATATTATACTTCTATGTATTCATCTGTTTACTGTCTGTCTACCCCATTATAAGCTATATGAGTCAAGGATAATGTCTATGTCTGTATGTCTAACCCCTGCACAGAGCATGGCATATAATAGAAACTTAATTCATCTGGGTTGAATGAATGAGAGACTTTCACTCAGGATGGGACACAGACTAGGCGCTGCCAGGGTTGTGGTCACTAGTGGGTCAGTCTGGTAGGCACTGAGCTCCTGGACAGATGCCAGGGAGACAGCACTGTACATGTACTCTATATTCCCTCTCTCTACAATTATATATGTAATTATATGATTCTCTCTCTATATAATACATAGACTGTATTAGAGTAACACTAGCTGCTGAAACAAATAAACCCCCATATTTCAGTGACTTAAGGCAATCTAGTTCTCCTTCATGTAATAGTCCATTGTGAATGTTCCCATTAATGGGACACTTTGAGGAACCCATGCCCCTTCAATTTTGGGGTGCTACCATCCTTTAGGGCCATGAAGACCTCTGCTTCCAGTTGGCAGATGGAGGAAGAAGGTGTTGATAAGGCATACCCATTTCTTAACTTGGGGAAGGCTCTCACCATTTCCACACTAATCCATTGGTAAGAACTAATCACATGTCCCCACATATCTGCAAGTTGCCTCTCACTGGCCAACTGCTTGCCAACAACGACTCTGTTGTAAGAAACACTCTGTACTCTCCACCCCTGCTGTAGATGGACATTTCACTCTGTCAGAAGGCCCTAGCTCTTTCATTATCTTTGTTTTCTCCTGCATTGACAACTTTGCCCTAGCAGTAGTTCCTACAAACAGCCTGCAGATGTAATCAAGTTTCCCATCCTACAAACCCTTTCTCTGGGCTCCAAACCCTTTCAAGCTACTGATGTAGCCACTTTCTTCCCTTTGCCCTTGCTGAACTTCTTGAAAGAACAGTCTCTGCCCACTGATTACTCTTTTCTCACTTATCATTTCTTCCTTAGCTTACTGAAACTTTTCCAACCCAAGTCACCAATGACCTTGTTGCTAAATCTGGTATTCTCTTCTCAGCCTTAATTCTATATGTCTTTTCTGCAAAATTTGACAGTGTGGCTCGTGTCTTCCTTCCTGGAGCTTGCTCCTGTCTGAGCCTCCACTCTCCCAGGTTCGTGTTACCACTCTGGCTGTCCTTTCTCAGTCCCCATTCTGTTCTGTAGTCACTGTTGATGTCACCTGACTTTTGTCCTTGGTCCACTTTTTCCTTCCTTATCTGGGGCTAAAAATACTTTTTAGGGTGTATGCCTCCCAAATCTGTCCCTCCATCACCAGCTTCTCTTCTGGGCTCCAGACCCACATTTCCAAATTTCTACCATGTGTCTCCAACTATAGGGCACAGAAGCTGCTCACACACACATATCCAAACTGGCATTTATCATTTTTGTTCTTATTTCTAATCACTTTTGATTTTCTCTTGTGGTGGATGTCTCACCATCTGTCTACTTTTACAAACTAGAAGCAGGAGACTCATCCTGGATTCCTTCCTCTCTTACCTCCCACCTCCAATCAGGTCCTACATCATGTTGATCGAATGGGAAATATCCCTGACATCCCTCCATTTCTAGCATTTCTCTCAGTGCAGCTTTCAATGGTTTTCACCACTAGTTTGGCCACAGCTCCTTAACTAACTTCCTTTTCTTTCTTCCACCAGTATCATTACAAATGCCACCAGAAATTTCTTCCTAAAGATTATGCATCTGTTCATATTATAGGCCCATAATCCTTTATACAAAATTTTGAGTGTTCCCCAAAACTCAGACTATTCTGGATTTAAGAAAAACAAAATAGAGTGTATTACATAGGTCTAGCGGAGTATTCGGGGGCAGCACCCTGTAATCAAACACATAATAGTGAAATGTATAAATATTCACAACAGAGGAATAAATAAAAACTATAAATAGTCTCATGTAAGTTCAGTTTTTTGTTGCCAAATGAGTTTGTGCCAAATACGAGAAAAGTTGTCAGCTTTCAGAATTTCAAAATTGTGGATAAGGGATTGTGGACTTGCACTTCCTTTCTTGAAACTTCTGTTGGCTTCTGATCGTCTCTTTCAGCAGTTTGAAAACTTGTGCCTTGCAACTGACCTATGGTCTACAGACATGTTATTTTTGGCCATCACAACATTTTCAAACATCCAAAATTGAAAGTCTTGAGAAGGAACATGTACCTAACAGCTCATCAAGTTGTGTAGTTTTCCACTACCATGTGTTATCTGTATTATCTTAACTACGTGTCGCTTCACACATTTATAACTTCCTACTTTTCCCTGCAGGCATTTGACTTTGAAATACCTGGTCCCTAAGCTAATAACCACATCCCATGTGGCATGCAAAGTTCACTTCTGGATCATTCTCCTCCCCCCCAACAGTCTCTCTCAACCTCCTCTTACCCCAGGCAAATTATATTTTCTAGGTAAGTGAAATCCTTGGGTTACAAAGTCAAGCTCCATGCCTTAGCATATGCTCTTGTCTCTACATTAAATGCTCACTTCTCCACTATATTTCTGGAAATCAAAGTTCATTCATTCAATAAATATCTATAGAATACCTACTCACCAGTTCCTATGTGAGGTACTAGAGATAGTGCATAAGGCAGACAAATCCCTACCTTCATGGAGCCTACACAGTTTATCAGACTTAACTTGGCCAATTCATTGTACTATTATTGCACAATTAAATGCACTGTTAATGTCACTTCACTTTCTCTGATTCCTCCAATACTTTGTTCACATCTCTATCTGACATTTGTCACACAATGTGTTGTATTTATTTGTTTACTAAGCCATGTTTCCTGTGGACTGTAAGCTTCTAGAAGCCAGGCTTAATGTCTAATTCACCTCTGTGTAACTCAGTACCTCATTGTTCTAGCACTGTGTAGGCAGTCATTTGATTAAGGATGCTTAAACGTGAGCAGTTAAATTTAGACAGGCAGATGATATGTGCATCTGTCAGGGTGGACTAGATTATGCTGCTGTAACAACCAACCCCTCATCTCAGTAGTTTAACAAATAAATGTTTATTGCTCATGCTATATGCCCATTGTAGGTCACTCAGAGACACAGGCTGATGGAGGCTCCATCCTGACACCTGCTTCCACACCTCATAACAGGGGAGAGGACAGAGCAAGGGCAATGCTGACTCTTCAAGCTACCGCCCAGCAGTGACACATGGCACTTTTACTCTCATTATGTTGGCCAAAGAAAGCCATGTGGCTATGTCTGTCTAATTTCAAATAGGTGACAAAGTGTACAGTACCATATATATATGCAAAGAGAAGCACCAGAATATTTGCAAAAGGCCATAATTACTCTCATAGACTGCCCTTCTGGAAACTCATCCCCTCCTGGAGGGCAACAGTACAAAATTCCCCTCCAGGCATGGCATCAAGATCAATGTCCAGGATTTCAAGGTGATGCGTGGGAGTCTCTTCATTAGGGGGTGATGCAGCATGGTTTGTATAGGAGTCCAAATGAAGGTCTTCATCTGGAGACTGATGAACTGAAAATGCCAGGTAACTATTCTCCCTGAAATCTATCATGTAATCCTGGAATAGGGATGGGATAGTCCACGGGAAAGGGGAAAAGTGGAGATTCACAGCAGTCACTAGTTTGTAGCAATTCTGAATTCCTGCTGGAAAACATAGTGTTCCAATTTGCTAATGCTGCCAGAATGCAAAACACCAGAAATGGATTGGCTTTTATAAAAGGGGGTTTATTTGGTTACACAGTTACAGTTTTAAGGCCATAAAGTGTCCAACGTAAGGCTTCAATAATTGGGTACCTTCACTGGAGGATGGCCAATGGTGTCCAGAAAACCTCTGTAATCTGGGAAGGCACGTGGCTGGCGTCTGCTCCAGAGTACTGGTTTCAAAAGGGTTTTCTCCTAGGACATCTGGGCCTGTGTGGCTCTTTTTAAAGTACTCCAGTGATCCAATAAAGACCCATCCTGAATGGGTGGGGCAACACCTCCATGGAAATAATCCATTGAAAGGTCTTGCCCACAGTTAATTGAGTCACATCTCCTTGGAAACACTGAACCAATAGGTTCCAACTTAATCAACACTAATATGTCTGTCCCCACAAGACTGCATCAGAGAATATGGCTTTTTCTGGGGGATATGATGTATACAAACTGGTACACATGGAAAAATTTTTAGTGTTCCTTATACAAGGAGTAAGGAATAATTTTTTGTTGTGCCCAGTCCTGATCCAGGGGATAGCTTCCCAAGCCATGTGTCTCTGTGGCCCTTGTCTCTACCCTCTGAGTGGTTCTTCCTTTTCCATGTCTGCCATAGACATTGAAAAATATGTTCTCGGGGGAGGGGAGGGGGGATTGTGTCTGAGCTGATTTTGTAGTCTGTGTTCTCTCCATAGAAAGCTGGGAGCCCAAGGTCCAGATTGAGTCCCAAACAGTCACAGGATTTTTTGATAGTGTACATCTGAGCTTTCTTTGGCATTTCTGAAAAACTCTTTTTAAAGTTTAATAGTCTTTGTATTTATTTGATTCTAGATGGTTGCATAGGCCAATAGCAATATCCACAGTTCATCTGTGGTCATATTTCTTAAATTTGCTGTTTTCACTTTCCCATGGCTCTCTCTTGACTGAATTTGGATACCTTTAGTCATACACTGCCCAACTGTTAGTCCATTACTACATATTTTAGCTTTTTTTAATGCAGAACCTTACTTTTAAGTACTAATTTCTGTGTTAGTAGGGATGGAGTAGTGCTTCAACACAAGAGAAATTTATTTCTTGCTAATTTCTTGCTAATACTACATGTCCCACATTGGTTGGAAGGAATCTCCCTCTTGGCAAATGCTTGCACAGTCGTGATGGTGGAGAGAAGGGCATGTGGCGATTTGTGCTTTGGCCCTTAAAGCTTCTACTTGGAAGTGACATATAGGCCACATATGTTCACAGTTGATTGGCTGAAGCAAGTCACTGATTACAACTAACTTTCAGGGTATGAAGACGTGTAGTCCTCCCATGTGCCTAGAAGGAGAAGAAACAGAATATTTGTGACTAAGCCTGACTATCATAGCAAGCATCCATTTGTTAGTAGCTACCAAGCAGTAGGGCTCTCCTTTCTGGGGGATCATAAGCAAGAATTCCTTAGTTTTAGGTAAATGAGGGCCTGGTTTTGGAGGATCTGGAGTCTTAAGCTATATGGAGGCAGGGTTTAGGCAAAAGTAGGCCCCTTAAAAGGAGACAAGGCTGAAATACAATTCACAAAACTGTGGTTCCAGGCTGGAGTTAGATCACAGGACTGGTGCACACAGAGCTGAACAAAGCTTATGGACTTTATTCTAAATTATTTGGGCAATAACCTGGAACTCCTTAAGTTTCCTTTGACTGAGCCATAACCAATTAACTGAATACCTACTATGTACCTGCCTTGCCATGGACCTGAACCCTGCCTACCTGTTGATGTGAACTTGAGTCATTCCCTCTCCCTCCTTCTTTTAGATTCACCATATAGGGAGGTGTTTCTGTTCCTCAGGGCTTTGCACATTCTGTTCCCTTGTCTAGAATAATTTTCCCCAATCTTTATGTGGCTAGTTCCTTCTCATCATTCAGACCTCAGCTTAAGTATCACCATCTTTCAGTCTACACTATTCAATATTCCTGGCTGTCACGCAGGAGAGGTGAGTAGCTGTCACAGAGACCTTGTGGCCCACCGAGCCAAAAATATTGAATCCCTGACCCTTTACAGGAAACATTTGCCAAGACTTGCCCTAGAGACACACTATACTAATCAGTTATATTTTCTTTATAACAACCTATGAAATTATCTTATTTGTTATTTCAGTCTATCCTTCCCTACTAGAATATGAATTCCATGAGCGTAGGGACCTTGTCTTTGTCTTGTACGTGACTGTAACCCCAGGGCATTTGGAAGCATTCAATACATATATTTGGTTTGAATGACTAAATATATAGATGCTGGGTAGACACTGTGAGAAAATTTTGTCCAATAACCTGGGGAGAGGCTCAGCCTGCCAAATGTGCACCAACGGGGGGAGGGGGAAAGACGGGAAGAATGTAGAGGCTGGGAGATGGGGTGACTTTTCCATCTTTGGATTTGGTTGCCCAAATTAAACCAGCCACCACCACCCCATCCATCATTTAAGTGGTGAAAATAAAGTACAAGAAATCAATTTCATAGGCAAGCCTAGAATCTAATGGTTTGCTGTGTACAGTAGGCTCATGTAATAATGAAATGTCCACCTTCTCAGAGATTTCCAGCAACTGTGAGGCAAAGGGCATGCAACTGGCCCAGGCCACTTCCCCCCAAGGTACCAAATCTCCTCTGAAATCAGCCCTTCATTCAAATGTTACCAGTCAGGACACTTCTGTGACACTGTTGACTCACATAACACTTCACCATTGCTGGGCTGGGATTGCTTTGGGTGGAAATCATTATCCTTCACATAGTGCTTTTCTGTGTACAAATGATGATTTAAAAAAAAAACAAACGTAAACCAGCTTTTCTCGAATTACATTTTGCTGGATAAATCAATAGCAGTGACTTGCAGGCACAGGCAGTGATTTTGAAGAGGGAGGATGCAGGAAGCAAGGACAGGAGGGTTGGGGGGAGGAGGAAGGCAGCCTGATGGCGATGGGTGAGATTTCACACTCAAGCACTTTCAGCTGGAAGTGGATGGAAGATCTGAAGGGGAACCCTCTCCTGGAGGTAATGGAAATGCATTGTTTTAGAAACCCTTATCAAACAACGACCATCCTTGACTCTTTCTTTCCTTCACCCTCACCACCCAGGAACTCCAGCAAGTTCTGTAGGTACCACCTCTGAAATACCTCCCGAATTACCTCACCTCTCAACTGGGCCAGCCCCATCGACTCACACCTGGACCAAGTCAATGGCCTCCTCATGAATTTTCCTTTATCTACTCCTGCTAGAGCTACTAAAACCCATTCTCCTCACTTCAGCCAGAGTGATCTTCCCCAAACGTAAGACTGGTCATGTCACTGTTTGATTTAAAACCCTCTGATGTCCTTAGCATGGCCCATAAGAACCCAATAATCTGATCCCTGCACAGTCTCAGAGCTTATATCTGCAGCTTTTCTTTACTCCCACTCCTCTAGATGCCCTGGTCTGCTTGCTCCAAACTTCTAAGCTTGTTCTACTTGATCTGCTTCCTCTTGCTGCTCATCCTGCCTGGATCAGCCTTGCTCACTGATCTTCATTGCCTGGCTCTTTGTGGTCATTCAGGTTTCAGCTTGAATTCACCTCTTCAGAGAGGCCACACTGACCACCTTGTATATAAGAGACCCCCAGCAACTGTCCATCACATCCCCCCCTGTGCTATTTTCTTCATCACACTCCTCATGATCTCAAGTGTCTTGTTTCCTCATTTCTGTATTTGCTTCTCATTTCTCTTTTTTGCACCAGAATGTAAGCTCTGGGAGGACAGGGACTTTGTCCTTCTTGTTCAATGCTTTAGCCCCAGGGCCTCGAACTGTACCCAATTCAGAGGAGGCACTTAGGTAGGAAATAGCTATTGACTGACTGAATGTGCTTACTTCAAAGTGATAAATCTATTAAAGAACCAGGCACATTCTGTTCATTCACTCAATACATTTCCTGAACACCTGCTACCTGCCAGTCACTGTACTAGAAGCTGCAGATGGAGATGGGGAGACACAGCCCTTGCCCTTGAGTAACTTTTACTATGGGGAGGAGGGCAAATATACCATTTGCTGGCAGGCAGAGATTTCAGCATGATGAGTGCAAAAGCAGAGCTGTGAACAAAAAAGTCATTCAGGGGCAGATGGGGGTGGAGGTATTTACATCCCCTGCAGGTGTGGAAAAGATTTGATGGAGGGAGCATTTGAGCTGGGTTTTGAAGGGTGAGTAGGAGATCATTAGCTGCAGAGAGGGATGAAAGAGACATGAAACCAGTCAAAAATAAATTTTCCAGAAGTAGAACCAACATGGGAAGATTAAGGAGGAGATAAGGTTTCATAAGGCTTTGGATCTAGGATCTTCCCAGTAATGAAAAGAAAGAGAGAAAGAGGGAAGACAGAGGGAAGTGGGGAGGAGGAATGGAGGTGAACGACTACCCCCCATCTTCATTCTCTTCCTCTAACTGACAGAGTCTGTGACTCTATTTTTCTTTCAACTAGTTACTCTGCAAACATTGAGCTCCCCAATGTAACAGGCACTAGGGATATAGTAATGAATGATAGCCAATTTCTTACTCGTGGGGATTTCCTAGACAAGTGCAGACTGATTTCTGAGCAGGCAGCCCTGAATGGAGGGGTCCATTCAGGTCAATATTTTATCAGGATATTGAGCCCTTTCAGGGCCAGCAGCCGTGGTATATTGGCTACAGGCACAGGCTCTGGAATCTGACCAGACCTAAGTTCAAATCTGGCCTCCAAGGCTAATTTAGACATGTGAAACTAGCTTTTCCTCTTAGCTGTGTACCTTTAAGAGTTAAGAATCTGATCCCACTGAATTGAGGGGATGAATTGAGGCAATGCAAGCAAAATGCTTAGTGCAATTTAGCACTTTGCAGCTTCCAGTATGTGCCAGCTGTTATGATCAGAGCTTCCATTTGCTGAGCCCTTCCTATGGGCCAGGCCCTGTGCTAAGTGCTTTACTTGGAGAATCCCAGTTAATCTGCACAACAGTCCATGACAGAGGTAATATGGTTATTATCTACACTTTACAAATGAAGATGCTGAACAGACAAGTTATGTAACTTTCCCAAGGTCACAGAGCTAGGTCACTCAGTGCTGGGTCACCCCAGAGCCCTCTGGCCTGTGCATTCCTCCCAAACAGCCACCAAGACCCTGCTGCTCCCCTGAGCCAGGTCTACTTAACACCCAGCTAATATGTCATCTCTCCAAGCAGTGTCTCAGACTCTCCTTACAAACTCCCAACCCCTTCCCCAGCTCTCTTGCCTATTGGTTGTGTTAATTTAGGCCTTTTGCCTACCTCTTCTGAGCCTCAGTTTCCTTAGCTGTAAAATAAAGGGGCTGGATAAAACTCTCCTTGAGATTTTGAGCCCCTGCATTGCAGGACAGGCTGTTTGAATGAAATGAGCAGTAATGAGAAGCCTGAGCATTTGAGACGGGTCCTCACATTCACCTTTGCAATTCATGGATTCATTGCTTGTTGCAGGGAGAGTTGTCTTGCAGCTCTCCTCTCCCCTCTCCGGCATCCATATTTAGGAGCTGTTCCCAACGACTATAGGATTTCCCAGCAAGTGGGGGTCAGTGGCTTACAAGAGGTCCTTGAGGACCAGCTTGAGGCAAGCTCTGTGTTCCAGAGAACAGCTAAAATTCCTTCTGGGCAGCAATGAAGAGGGAAATTTCCTCTCTTTACCAGCAAGGGTATTGATGGGGGAAAAGTTCTTTGCCCCCTTCTGGAATTAATCTCAGTCAGCTGGATCAGCTCTCTCTCATTCTGGGAATCTATCCCAGGCAGGAAGGATGTTCAGGACCCAGTGACACGCTTGCCTGCCTCTGACCAGGTCAGAGCATGGGGGGTCCAGGTCTGGCTCTTCCATGGCCAATTGTATGACCTTGGCCAGCGCCAGCTATCCATCTAGGAGACGGGGATAAATACTGTTTACCCTGAAGACTATAAAATAATAAGTAGGTGAAAAGTTTCAGGGCAGGAGCCCTGGAACTGTGTAGGTGCTTAATGCATGTGGGGTGAGTGAATGAGAAGACGGAGATGGATATTGTGAGGGGGGGGGAGAACTTCCAAGGAGTTGGCCCTGTCCCAGGAAGGGCTCTTCTGGTCCTGGAGGTCACGAGATCACATTGACTCGTTCAAACTAAGGTAAGACAACCCCTTGGCACTTGATTGTAAGCTCCATCGGGGCAATGATCTTTGCCTGCTTTTTATTGCTTTGTTTCAGTGCCTGGCACACAGTAGATGCCGAAGAAATGTTTGTTGAATGAATAAATGATTTGCAGAATGGATTGACGCATAAGGGGTGGAGGTGGGATGCAGGTGTTGGGGGGAGTGGGCTGGATGGTGTTTAAATTCACTTCCAGGGGCCTTAACTTCAACTTTTGAGTCTTGAACTTTATATGGGGACTTAACAACAGTATTCTCTGTGCTTTAATTAATTAACTAACTGCTTTCCAGCCTTAGCCATTATCAGACAAATTCTGGTCCCAGGGAGAAAGGTGAAGGATAGCTCTTTCTTTGCACTAACTGGAAAGGAAGGAAATGGGACTCTCTTTTAAAGAGATCCTCTCTTCTGCCCTTTGTGCCACCTGCCACCTCCACTTGTGAGCATTAGGACTCAGAAACAGAGGCGAGAAGAGGTGCTTTCCTATTGGACACAGCTGGCTCTCTTCTTTTAATCTATTCGGCTTTCTGAATCTGTTGAACCAGCCTCAGTCTTTTGGAACACCTGGCGTTAGTGTCTACGTAGAAAGAAGGTGAGTGGGGGCAAATTAGACAGAGGAGATACAGGCAGATGACAGACAGAATAACAACTTCCTGCTCCTCTCTGTAAGGCAGATGGATTTCCAGCCAGCTCCTTCCTCTCAGACATTCTCCCAAAGTTGTCTCCCTGGCCATCCATGCTGCTTACCCACATTTCCTCAGGCCTGTGCAGTGTCTGTGCAGGGAGAACTGTAAATTACTCTGTCATATTGGATGGAACAAGAAAGTGGCAAGGAGATGAGAGCCAGGGCCTTCCCAGATAGCAGCCAGATGAAAATAGGTTATAAGAAAGGAATGAGGACAACAGTTTGAACATTCTGTCCTTGACATTTGTGCAGACTTCATGGTATTGGTGACCAGCCAAAGACCTGTACGTGGATTTATTTCTTGCCCTGCCTGATATGAAATTGACCTCTAGATTGCACCTATAAGCAGCCCACTCACTGTTTCTCTTTTTGGTCCATGAAGATAAGCTGCAAATGCCAACTGGATTGTGAACTTCATGAGAACAGGAGTTGAGTCTGGTTTACTCTTGAAACTCTGTGTCTAGCTCCATGCTTGGCACAGTATGGTTTCACAATAAAATTCTTTAAGGCAGGCCTCAAGCTGGAAACTCTGGTAAAGGTGATTCTCATATCTGGCAAGTCTGTGTTCCCCAGGGGAAACTGGCTAACTGAAGTTGAGAAAGAAATTCCTCTTTCTGATTTCTGAAATCCTGAGTTCTGGCTTTTAAGCCTTTCAACTGATTGGATGAGGAAACTCCCCACATTGCTCTAGAAATCTGCTTTATTGATTGCAAATGCAATTAGATGTAGATGCAATCAGTCATGGATTCAATCAACTGATTATAGATGCAATCCATCTACAAAATACCCTCACATTAATACTAGGGACAGTGTTTACTTGACCAAACAATTGGACACCATAACCTAGCTAAATTGACACAAGAAATTAACCAGTACAATGTGTAAGTAAGGATGCATTTGGTTGCAAGTAAAAGAAAATCTGACTAATAGTGGAAGAAACCATGAAGCATTTACTGTTTTCTTAACAAGACAGGCAGTGAATAGTCCCAGGATTAGTTTATTGTCCCAACAATGTTATCAGGATCCCAGGTGCTTCTGACTCCTTCTATTTTGCCAAACCCCAGGCATCTAGCATGCCTCTTGCTCTTTATGTGAACTTTCCCTGCTTCTCTTGCAAATTTTTTTTTTATGATAAAAATGAGCCTTTGACCTCCCCCCTATGTGGGATCTGACACCCAGGGGAGTAAATCTCCCTGGCAATGTGGAATATGACTCCCGGGGAAGAATCTAGACCTGGCACTGTGGGATGGAGAACATCTTCTTGACCAAAAGGGGGATGTGAAAGGAAATGAAATAAGCTTCAGTGGCTGAGAGATTCCAAAAGGAGCTGAGAGGTCACTCTGGTGGGCACTCTTACGCACAATATAGACAACCTTTTTAGGTTCTAGTGAATTGGAATAGCTAGGTGGTAGATACCTGAAACTATTGAACTACAACCCTGAACTCTTGAATCTTGAAGATGATTGTATAAAAATGTAGCTTATGAGGGGTGACAATGTGATTGGGAAAGCCATATGGACCATACTCCCCTTTGTCCAGTGTATGGATGGATGAGTAGAAAAACAGGGACAAAAAAAAAAAAGCACCCAGTGTTCTTTTTTACTTTAATTGTTCTTTTTCACTTTAATTTTTATTCTTATTACTTTTGTGTGTGTGGTAATGAAAATGTTCAAAAATTAATTTTGGTGATGGACGCACAACTATATGGTGGTACTATGACCAATTGATTGTACTCTTTGTATGACTGCATGGTATGTGAATATATCTCAATCAAATTGAATTATTAAAAAAAATGGGCCTTTAATGAAATGGTTGTACACTAATGGCTTTATGGCTTGTTTTATTCAGCTTTCAATATATATTTTTTTTAATTTAACTTAGTTTCTAGCATTTAAATTTGGGTTATTTTATATAAAATTCCAGATTTGTGAATTCTCTTTAAAAATCATGCATTCTGGCAACAGTCCATGGCCACAACCATCAGACGCTTGGTAATGGTTGTTCCTTTGAGGTGGGGTTGTATTCTCCAGTTCTCAGGGTTTCCCACCACTGCCTATTGATTATACCCTGCCATCCACCCATTCACATTACCTAAAGTAACCCATGTAGGTATTTGAGTTTGGACCCCTACCTTAAAGATTTTTCTCACTTCCTTGGCCTGAGGTTTCAGACCATCTATTGAAAAGCCTGGGCACCTACTTTCTCCCTGGTGGAGGAACTGCACTAGACTGCATCTCCCATTCTTCAATTGTTGGCTCCTCCTGGATGCCACTCCATTGCTCTTTATGAATCCCCAACTCTCTCCTGCCCCTTTGAATTGAAGGCTAATCATTAAAAAAATCTCTTAAATTGAAGTGGGATTAAATACTTTTGGTTTGTTTGTTTTTTGGTGTGTGCTCACAAATTAAAACATTAACATTGAAAAAGATTCAGAAAATGCAGAATAAAATAAATCAGTGAGAATCAGCCATTGTCCCACCATCCAGAGATAACCTTAATACTTGTTTGTATAAGATTTATTGGGCACTTACTACATGTTAACTATATGTTAAGTGTTTTACATGCATTATTTCCTGCAATCCTGCAGACAGCCCTATAAACTAATATTATTCTTATCCCTTTTTATAAATGACAAAGTTGAAGCATAATGAAGTGAGACAAATTTCCTAAGGACATACAACTAATAAATATTAAAGTCTTGGTTTAAATCTAGGCAATCTGGCTTTAGGGTACACATTTTTAAAAAGGACACCATGCTACTGCATATGTGCATGCATGCGTATTTCATACATATTTTGCTGGAGATTGTATGACCCACCCCAGGCAACAGTACAATGGGAAGTCCTTTTGTTGAGTTTTCTAAGAACTCACTAAAATGCCCCATGAAGTCCCAGTATTTGAGGAAGTCCCACCTATTATTCTATTTCAATTGTATTCTCTCTTAGATTTCAACCCGGACAACCAGTGTCCATGTCTAGTTGATTCAAGGTGTCAAGACATTGGCAAGGCATTTCTTTTCTAGCTTTGGTGTTTGTTATTAATAATATGGAGTTGATAATATTTTATTAATACAGAGGATCATGAGAAAAGAGTAAAGGAAAGTAAGTTTATTTCAGAGCTATTACATACCTGGCTCTTGACATATGCTATTTCACAGTACCTGATGCAGATGGGCATTGTTATTCTTATTTTTCAGATTAGGAGAAGAGGAGTCACATGTTCAAGGTCACCCACCTACAAATAGCAGGCTAGAATTTGAATCCAGGTGGGTCTAATGTCAGCGTTCATTTCCTCCACTATACTCTACCATGGTATATTGGATAATTTCATTAATTATAATTGAAAGGGTAACCATCACATAATTTTGTCAGAAGAATTATTAAGTATCTGAAGAGCATGTTCTGTGCCCTTTCTTATGGGCATCTATGTGAGATATACATGTATAATGTAAGTTGATTGATTTATGAGTCACTCACTTTATATCACAAAGCTGTCTTTGAAAAGGCTGGTGCAAGTAAAAGTTTTGAGAACAGAATAACTTTGAGGCATATGCCGGGAGAATGCAATATCAAGGCTGAATCCTATTGTATTCTTTTGTAATTTGTAATATGGCTGCTCTACTAACTTCTTTTTTTGTGAAAAATCTGGCTTTCTTAAAGGGAGACACCCGACTGTGATGACTTGTGATACTGCAAAATAAAGACATTTGATTGATGTGCTTATCTACTTTGAGTTAAAAAATTTTGCCCCCAATTTGTTAGAGCATCATAATGGCACCATTTATAGATCTTCTATTAAGTGATATCTAATTTTGAAGTACATAAGGCACTAAATAAATGTTTTTTGCAAGGAGTTAGAGAGTAAATACTATGTGGCAGGCAATATGTTGGACACTTGAGATTCCAAGATGAATAAGTTCCAGTTCTTGTCTTTAAGAGTCTCAAGAACCAGAGGGGGAGATGAATATGTAAATGGTTATATACAACAGGGTGACCAACACATCCAAAGAAACATTCATTTATTTTTTCTCCATTTCTGGAGCTGCTTCCGACAATCCATTGCCATAAGGTAGGGAGGTGTGGAGCCAGGACTCATCCACACTCCCCAAGTGGCCAAGAATGGGGACTGGATTTGATGGTGTTGCTGTAGAGAAGGAGAGGAAATGAACCACTTTTTATCTGGAGGTTCCGGGGGAAGTGTCTGTGCTTATTTCAAAGGACAAAACAGGAAGAGTTCACCAGTGGTGAAATTCATTCTGAGCAGAGGGGAGAGCATGTATATTGAGGCAGCCAACAACATGAAATGTTTGGTTAATTATTAACATTTTGATCATATTGGAATCTAGCAGGTTGATTGAAGATTTTCAAGAGTGGGGGCTGCAGGTGTAAGCAGGAATGTGGTCATGATGGGCCCAAGGGTCCCAAGAGCTACTGGGTATCTTTAAAAGGATGAAAAAATTTAAAAATCCTGAGTGCATTCTGAAACAAATTTCTTCAAATAGAATAGGTGTTTTTTTTCCCCTTTTCTTTTTTTTTTTTATAATTCTGCAATAACCAGTCTGTAGAATCTGGCATTTAAAGACGTAAGTGTTTCTGAAATACCCTACCACAGTGAAGTATCTGAAAATGTTTCTTAATTGTTAGGAAAAACTATTTCTGTATGTGCTTGGAACAAGTTTTTTTAAACACCACCCTTTAAACAGACCATCTTGTCTGGCCCCAAGTGGCTGAGGATGGTGGTGCTAAGTGGTTGAAGCGAGATGCTGTTGCCTCTCTCTTGCACATCACGCCTCCACTTCAATGCATAATTTTTTTCTTATTTTTTATTTTATTTTTTTTTCTGGGTAAGTGCCCTAAAAGGTTGCTATAGATGTGCAGCCCAGCATGCTGGAAAAGTGCCAGATGATCAGCCAAGCTGCCTCTATATAACCAGCCTGGCTAAGGCTATTGAAAATCCTTTGGCCAGAATGCCCTTTAATCCATCCAATTTGAATGGGCTCTGTGAACATCTACCAAAGCCATGGCCTCTCCAATCTGCCTCAAGCAAATACATGTCCCCAAACAGTTTCCTGTAGAAAGCAAACGTCTGCAAATGGTATGAGAAGAGACAGACAGGCTGGGCTCATTTTACAATAGAAGGCAGAATGGGGATGTGTTGGATTCTGTCTGGGCCATGGACCCCCTATCCTCTGTGCTGTCACATTCCCTCTATAAAATCCTTCTGCCCCCTTCTCCCTGCTCGTGACTGAACTTGCACTTCCTTGAATGCCCATATTAATTAGAGTTGGTAGGATGCAATTAAGCTTTGGGTATCTGTTGTCTTGAATGCCTCTCTAATTGTCATTGTCATTGTTACAGCCCTCGAAGCACCAGGAATGCAGGAACCCTATAATTCAGACATCCAGAACTGTTTGGAGCTCCTAGGACATGACGTCTCTCTTTCTTCTGGGGCCCTGCTTGTGCTGCCCCTGCAAACTGGAATGCTTGTTCCCTCCCTTTGTTACTAGCCCAACTCCTTCCGTCCTTCAAAACTTGGTTTAGATGTCAATTCTGCTAGAAATTCTTCCCTCCATGACTGCTGAGATCCTCCCCTGCAAATATCCCTTATCACAGCACACATCAACCTGTAGCACGTCGTAGCATTTGTTCCTCATTAGTGAGCAGCTTAGGGAGGTGGGTTCTTCTCTCTATCTCCCTACTGCAATAGTATGTTGCAAGTGCTCAATAAATAATTTAATGGAATTAGGAGAAGATGCATAACAGATGAGATTATTGTCCATTCCTCAAATATACATTATCAGACAGATCACAAATGTCAATTTATACTCCAGACACCATGAAAGCAGCTTTTGTTAAGGCTTCCTTGTTAACCTAATCCTCTAACTAGGATAGGGGTAGAAAGCTAGCTCTTGGATCTGTCCAGTGGGACCCAGATTTTTCAGCCAATGTATTCAATCCAGTCCTTGTTTTATCACATTTTCTTTTCATTCATCAGTTTGGGTCGACACTTATCTGTGACCTCTGGGAAAGCAAATCTTGGGGACAGAGCCCCCATATTGAACAGGATAGGCAAATCTTTTCATTCATCCATCTGCTACAGTTGACAGCTTTTTTTCCCCAGTCTTTCACAAACAATCCCACATCTTCAAGCAATGTGAATGCTTGGGACAGACAAGGAGGAAATTCGCTTACACTAGATGGGAAGAAGGAAAGCACAAGAATGAATACCTCTGCTTTGTTCATTGCTGTATTCTTGAATTAAGAGTGCTACCTGGCTTGCTGCAAAGGAGAGGTTAGGCCTCCCTACGGTTGTGCCTAAGAGCCTCCTCCTGAATGCCTCTTTGTTGCTCAGATGTGGCCCTCTCTCTTTGGCTAAGCCAACTTGAAAGGTGAAATCACTGCCCTCCCCCCTACGTGGGATCAGACACCCAGGGGAGTAAATCTCCCTGGCAACGTGGAATATGACTCCCAGGGAGGAATGTAGACCCGGCATCGTGGGACAGAGAACATCTTCTTGACCAAAAGGGGGATGTGAAAGGAAATGAAATAAACTTCAGTGGCAGAGAGATTCCAAAAGGAGCCGAGAGATTACTCTGGTGGGCACTCTTACGCACACTTTAGACAACCCTTTTTAGGTTCCAAAGAATTGGGGTAGCTGGTGGTGGATACCTGAAACTATCAAACTACAACCCAGAACCATGAATCTCTAAGACAGTTGTATAAAAATGTAGCTTATGAGGGGTGACAATGGGATTGGGAAAGCCATAAGGACCACACTCCACTTTGTCTAGTTTATGGATGGATGAGTAGAAAAATAGGGGAAGGAAACAAACAGACAAAGGTACCCAGTGTTCTTTTTTACTTCAACTGCTCTTTTTCACTCTAATTATTATTCTTGTTATTTTTGTGTGTGTGCTAATGAAGGTGTCAGGGATTGATTTAGGTGATGAATGTACAACTATGTAATGGTACTGTGAACAGTCGAAAGTACGATTTGTTTTGTATGACTGCGTGGTATGTGAATATATCTCAATAAAATGAAGATAAAAAAAAAAAAAAAAAAAAAAAGGAGTGCTACCTGGCACATGGTAGCTCCTAAAATATTTGTTGGATGAATGAATAAACATTTTTCCCTATATGTCTTTCCTTAATATAATTTTGCACTTCCTCCTCCCTAAGAATATTGTGATTTGCCCAGGAATACCTTTTACCCCATACCAAATAGGGGAGGGGGCTCTGTCAGGGAGCTGAACTGTCTTTTAAAGCTGAAAGCATTTTGCTTTGTGGATGGCATATTTGCAAAGTTGGTTAATAATCTAAGCACCTCTTTTATTTGGAACTAACTATTGTTCACCCAATTCTATACCATCGTCCTAACTCTTTTGGGGCCCTTAGATTTCTGAATTACTCCCAAGGCTCTCTCCCTCCACCCTTGCACATCAGAAGGCTCCAAAGAGCCTATTTAAGAGGTGAGCTCCTGGAACCCCCACAATGCAGGCCACCACTCCTATTGCTACACTTTGACTCCCTGTTTCAGTGCTCTCTTATTCTTTCCTTGGGAGTCAATTTCTTCTCCTTAACTGGTTAGACTCCATCATACTCCTTTTGTGCAGGAGTCTCCACCTGTGTTTATATGTGAATGTGTGTGTGTATGTTCCCCTGTAATTTCTCAATGGGCTATGCCAGTGCTTCTCTATGATCTATCCCGGTGCTTCTCTATGGGCTATCCCAGTGCTTCTCTATGGGCAATCCCAGTGGTTTGTATGGGATACACCAGTGGTCCTCTATGGTCTATCCCAGTACTTCTCTGTGGTCTATCCCAGTGTTTCTCTATGGGCTATCCCAGTGCATCTCTGTGGGTTATCCCAGTGGTTGGAATCACCTGGGAGCCCTCACAAGGTGTCAGTGATGCCTCAGACAAATTGATTTAGAATCTCTGGGGAAATAGACCAGGGATTGGTATTAAAAAAATATTTTCTAGATCAGTGCTACTCAAAGTATGGTCTCTAGTCCCACAGTCAGCATCACCTGGAAGCTTGTTAGAAAAGCAAATTCGTGAACCCCAGCCCATGTCTACTGATACAGAGCCCGGGGGTGGGGGAGAAGGTGGGGAACCGCTGAAGCTTTGTGGATTACCCTAACCTGCCTGGTCCCACTCTCCTTCTGCACTCTGAACTTAAGGTAGGGTGCCAGGCTTCCCGATGATGAGAAAGGGAGTGGGTTTCCTGTGGCTGACTGTTTCCCTTATCTAGTCTTCTCTAGAAATCCATGGTTCCTTTCTTGCAAGTCCTGCTACCTTATTCTCATATTATATGCTTGCTTATTTAAATCTGTATTATATCACAGAGTATCAATGGGTTTGGGTCCTCTAACTTTTCTCTAAAATTCCCTGTGTATTAAGTAATGTTCTCCAAAGCCTTGCCACCTCTCTGCCCCCAAACTCCCAAAGCAGAGAACAATGGGTAGTCTAGTTTCTCTCCTGAAGGTAGAGAAATGAAGAAGAAAGCCAGTAGCTTCATTCGTGCCGGTATTTAAGCCTGCATCAGGGAGGCCCAGTGCTGATCCCACAGTTTCCTCTGCTCAGGGACGAGTGAGCCCAACATCATTTGGGATCAGCTGAACCTCTCTGGCTGAGAGTCCCCTGAGGGATGTTGAGGGGATTTCTTCATTTCAGTTGGCCGAAGCACTGCCTGCATTAGGCAGGCTCCAAAATCTGCCCCCAAACTTGAGTGAATTTGAGCAGGTAGACAATTATGCATGACAAAGAACTCTGCTGAGTGACCAGTACTTTCCTTACCATGCCCTCCCTTTCTTCTGAAGGCTCCTTGCATGTCTCTCAGCATTGGGGCAGTAGCTTCAGGATGACTTGGCTGTAATTCTGGTGTGGGGAGCTATAATTGGCTTGTGGGGCAGGTGCATGCTGCACAAGATTCTTAAGAATCCTGGACAAGAGCCCGTGGATAAAAGAGTTGCACATCTATTCATACCACATTCAGCTGTGCCCCGTAAAAGTAGCTTCTTTATTTCTACAAAACACTTCTGATTGTCCTTTTGAGTATCTCTCCGCAGGTTGGGCACAACCCAGTAGTCAAAATCCAGTGTTTTAAACTCATCCTTTAGCTTTTATTTATCTATTCTGTTTTTTTTTTTTTGTTTTTTTTTTTTAGAGTGCTGCCCTTCCCGTTTCTCTGCAGGTTGGAATCTGAGTAAAATGGAGAGAAGGTCTTATATGAGCTTAAAGAGGTGGTGGGGAGGAGGGAGATAGGGTCTTTGACTTCATTTCAAATCGTTTGGATCCTTCAGAGTATTGTTGTAGAGTGGCTGTTCAGAGTTTCTTCCTGGATGTGCAGACTTCTGAAGTTCACCTCATTTGAAACCATTTTTTATTTTTTGATAAACTTTTCATTTTAGAGCAGTTTTCGATTCATGGAATTATTGTAAAGATAGTACAAAGAATTCCTGTTCCACATTCAGTTTCTCCTGTTACACAATGAACCAACAGTGATACACTATTATTAACTAAAGTACATATTTTATTCAGATTTACTCAGTTTTTCCCTAATGGCCTTTTTCTCTCCCAGGATCTCAACCAGAATACTTGTTTACATTTAGTTGTTGTGTCTCCTGAGGATTCTTTTGGATGTGACAGTATCTCAGTCTCCTTGTTTTTTTCTGATCTTGACAGTTTTGAGGAGTACTGGTCAGGGGTGTTTTGTAGAAGATCCCTAAATGGGGGTTTGTCTGGTGTTTTTCCCATGAGTATCCTGAGATTATGGTTTGGGGGAGGATGACCACAGAGACAAAGTGCCACTCTTATCACATCATATCAAAGATACCATCAATATGACATCCCTGTTGATGTTGACATCTGTCACCTGGCTCGAGGCAGTGTTTGTCAAGTTTTTCCACTATAAATTTACTCTCTTTCCTCCTTTCCTTATTGTATTTTTCAGAAGGAAGTTACTATGCACAGCCCACACTTAAGGAGTGCAGAGTTAGGTTACATCTCCTAAGGGTGGAGTCTCTACATAAATTATTTGGAATTCTTCTGCACAGGAGATTTGTCTCTTCTCTGCCATTTATTTATTCAGTTCTTTATTCACTTCTTTATATCAGTGTGGATTCATGGATATTTATTTTATCCTTTGGGTTATAATCCAATAGTACTTTATTTTCTTGTCCAAATTGTTCCAGCTTTGGTCATTGGAAGGCCTTTCAGTTGATACCCTATCCTTGTAGGTTTTTTGTTTCCTTTTGGTGCCATCTCTTTTTGTGTGCTGACACTGCTGTGGTCATGATTATTGTTTGCTTCTGAGACCACTTTGCTCTTCCCCTAGACCTCTGCTGCTCTGCCAGTCCCCTTGGCATCTCTAAGATCCCTCACAGGAGCATGTAGATGTTCCCGAGCCCTTGACCACAGGCACACACCTCTATCTCCTCCATCCATCCATTCCGGTGATCACGCTGGCAACTTTGCCTCTGTGCCACGTAAGTATGTCACTGAGCTGAAGATGGGAGTTTGGAGCAGCTGTAGCATCTTCCATCACATTCTTCTTCTGCTCTTAGTGAATCTCCTCAAAGGAGTTATATGCATTTGTTTTCTCACCTCCCACATAGTCTTCATCTTACTGTTATCTGTCTTCGCCAGTCTACTGAAATATCTCATGAGAAGATCTCCCAAGATCTGCATACTACTAAATCCAATAAATACTTTTCAATGTTTACATTGCTCCATCTCACAGCAGGTTTTTAGCGTTGTAGACACGACCTTCCTTCTTCCCTTGCTCTTGAGGCACAACACTATCCTGCTCTTTCTCCCACCTCTCTGGAAGCCCCATCTCAGTCAACTTTACCACCAGACTCTTTGACTCAGTCTTCAAATGTCGGAACTCCTCAAGGTGTAATTCTAGACTTTTCTTTTCTCTCACTCTACTCTCCCAGGCAACCTTGCCAATAACTTAACTTATTATGTATACTATGTAACTCAATCTTATGTATAACTGTACAAAAATTAGTTGTGAGTGGATTTCTTTTGAAAACAGAGGAATAATGTGAGCTTTTTACCAAGGAGATTTGGGTTTAGAATAGATACAGCACGTAGGGATGCGGGAACCCAAACCACAAGGAATTAGCAGAGATTCCGTGGTATTTTAGGGCTTTCCTAGACCATGACACTGGGAATTTGAGGCAATCGTAGATTGAAAGAAGTGGGAATTTGACTGCTGCCACGCTCTGCCCCACCCAACTAAAATGTAAGCTCAAAGAGAGTATTTACAGTGTCTTTGCTGTTAACTAGTTGCGGGGTCAAGATCTAGAATAGTATTTTATACACATAGGTAGATACTCAACAAATAATTGCTGAAAGAAAGAAGGTAAAATTCTCATAAAAGACAAATTGGACTTTGTATAATCGTGAATGAATACAATGAGAAAGAAAAGTTATGGGTATCTTAGGAAACCCACTTTTCCACTGGAAGATGTCTGATGAGCTCAGGTTTTTGAAAGATGAGCTCCCCAAATGGAGATCAAGTTCAGAAGAATAGCATGATTGTGTAAAAGTCCACAGGGATAGATATCTTACATATCCTGGTATCTAAAATATCAAGACATCCTGAACAAGATAAAAATGATGATATTGACAATATCTAGAGCAAAGAAAAGGGATAAAAGAAGCCCACTACTTGAGAAAAATGGTGCTGTATTAAAATATTAGAAACAAACTGCAGAAACATTTAATTATGAGTTGGCTTACACCAACCCCAGCATGGAAAATAAGATTTATTATGGACATCTAATGTTTGCTCCTTTAATTTTGCATCCACCACCTCCCTCTGGTTTTGGTAATGGAACTTTGACTTGCCTTTGGGGAACCATCCATCCCCAATATCAGGCTGTGGAGCGCTGAGGTGACAACAGCTCAGATCTGATTCACTAGAGTCACAGTGAATAGTTTGGCGTCAGATTTATGACACCGTTTAGGCTAATGAGAATCAACCGTGGAGTTTTGCTGGAATGTTGGAGAAGAAAGGGTCTCTTTTTGTTTGATCTGGGAAACTCATAGGATGAAGTATGGTCTTGCTGGGGGGCATCTTGCCACCATCAGACAGAGCCCAGGCAAGACTGAAATCAGTAGAGGAGAAAAGCCAAAAGATGGAGACAGATTTCTGACAGTGCTATTGGAGTACCTTGGACTTATACTGTTATATTAGTCAATAAATTCCTCTTTTTGCTAGTTTGGATTTTAAGTTGGGTTTCTCTAACTTTTAAATGAAAGTGGTTCTGCCTAATTCTGGTTATGGACTGATAAGGGCAAACAAGCATCTTGAAAGTAGAACTGCAGCCCCACTAGGTGAGTCACAGCTGGAATCAGTGAGGACCAAGGATGACAAGAGTTGTTTTAAAATGATTTGACGACAGCATCTTGACAGAGTGGTTCCCAGATGCTAGAGGGAATGCCAGCGGCCTCAGAGCCAAACTGGTGATCTCAGGGGAAAGACCAATGTAGAAGAGGAAGGAAATAACAGACAGGGGCCTTTTTTTATCCCAGTTTATAACAAACTGAACCCTTGAAACTATAAAGCATTCAACTTTAATTCCATCAAGCCACAGGATTAGGTTAACAAATAGAGGGTTTGTAAGCTTCTAGAAAAAACAAATGAACTTGGTGTGAACATGAATTCACATTTGCTAAACTAACTACTTTTGTTTTAAAGCAAGGTTTTGCGTTTGACAGATAATAAAATACTTTAGATCTAAAATAATAATAACAATAATGTTATGGGTGGAATTATGTTCCCCCCAAAGATATGTTGAGGTCCTCGCCCCCGTACCTCAGAATGTGACCTTATTTGGAAACAGGGTCCTTATTTGGAAACAGATTAGAGAAGTTAAGATGAGGTCAGACTGGAGTAGGGTGGGTTAATCCGATGTGGCTGGCGTCCTGATGAAAAGGGGAGAAGAGATGCAGACCCCACGAGGAGAGAAGGCCAGGTGAGGGAGTGATGCAGCTGTAAGCCAAGGAATGCCAAGCATGCCACAGGCTGCTGGCAAGAGGCAGGAGAGCATTCCCCCACGCAGGTTTCTGACACCTTGATTTCAGACTTCTGGCTTTCAGAACTGTGAGACAATAAAGTTCTGTTGTTTTAAGCCATGCAGTTTGTGATAATTTGTTACAGCTGCTCTAGGAAACTAAAAAAAATGATGGTCATAATCATAATCATAATCATAATAATAAACTCCATGAGGCCAGGTCCCTTTCCCATCTCATTCACAGCTCTGTCCCAACACCTAGAACAATGGCTAATACATAATAGTTGATCAATGCGTATTTCTTGGATAAATTAGTAATAATAGCTCACATTTGCTGGGCACCACATGTCAGAAACATATATGGAAATCAAATTTATTAAAATTGTAGATAACACCAACACTTATAGAGCATTTCCTATGTGCCAAATGCCTTTCCAAAGCATTTTACATTTATTACATTTATTAATCTCATTTGTCATTGTCAAGACCAAGTATTGGACTACAGGGTTCATTTTCCTAACCATGGTGTTATTCCAGGTTGTCTGCCATAATAGTTAACATTATTGAAAACTTAACAACAACTGTTCAGTGATCAGTGGCTGGCTAAATTCTGGAACATTTCCTAGTACCTCAGGCCTTTTTAAGTTTCCTTCAGTACTTTACACCTGCTTTTATTATCCACCCTTCTCTGTCCTGAGATCTATCAACTTTTCTGCCCAGGTGCAGGGTGCCTGCCCTTGTTCTGTGGTTCCTGATCCTCCAGAAGAGACACACAAGTTGCTGCTTAAGATCTCATAGAAATCTATGGGATCTACTGTCCTCTTTCACTCAGTGTGATCATTAGACCAACTCCACGACAGGGAAGTGTAAAGCAAAAATCGCCCATTCATTTGACAGACCAACTTGTTGAGTGCCCACTATGTGCCAGACCTGAGCACACACTGAGATGAATAAGTCCATACAGCCTCGTGGGTAAACTGTGCAGTTGTGGAGTTGCATAGATTTTGGTCGTGTGCACCTCTGTCTCCTGGCATGTGCCAGCTTGGCAAGTTGCTTCTCCTCTCTAAGCCTTAGACTCCTCTGGGCAAGTGTAGGTGATACTAATATCTCTACAGAGAGTTGTTATGAGGATTATTAAGTAAGTTGATGTGTGCCAAGTGCTTAACACCATGCTGGGCATACTATAAGTGCTTAATAAATGTCACATATTAAGTATCCTATTATGCTGTGGTTTCTGAACTCAAGAACCTCTCAGGGTCATCAGGTAAACAGTGTGTGACATGACCAAGATGGTGCTGACACACTAGGGGCCCACTAATGGCTGATTATCTTCTGATTTCCCATTCATTACATCTGGGGTACATGCAAGTTGCTGGCATACAGAGAGTTGAGTAAGAAGTGATCACTGCCTTCCAAGAGCTTGTAGTCACAAGGACTGCTACATAGAAAGGGATCTACAGTCATGAGGCAAGGTTTTAGCAGAGGTCTGTACAATGAGCTATGGCGCAGGCAGGTATGACAAACTCAGCCTGGTGATTGGGGAAGCATTTATTTAACAAAAGAGGGACCATCAGGATGAGAAAGAGGAAGGACAAAGAGTCAATAAAACATGTAGTATGCAGGGAAGCAGTGAGTTGTTTCAAGTAGCTGGCGTGTGGTGTGCCGAATTTGGTGGGGGGAGTGGGAAGAGATGAAGCTGGGAACATAAATTGGAGCATGATTGGTGAGGGCATTTGATGACAGGCTCTAAGTAAGTAGGTACCACTGAAGGTTTTAAGTGGCGAATTAATGTGTCTAGTTTTTGTTTTAGCAAATCAATGCTAGTAGTGTGTAGGTTACATTGGGAAGTGCAGGGTTGAAATTAAAAACAGGAGAATTAGCCTGAGGGTTATTGGAATTGTCTAGATAAACAGTGATGAGGACTCAGTAGTGGCCGTGGAGATGGAGATGTAGGGATGAATACAACGAATGTGTAAAGGACTGGCTTGGCAGAAGGTGGAGTGTGAGGTAGAGTAAGGGGTCAAGCAAGTTGGAAAACCGATGGTGGTGGCAAGAACCAGAAGAGAGAACACAGGAGGAGAAACAGCATCGGAGGTGGGAGAGATGAATTCAGTTTTGGATTATTGTGTCTGAGTTGTTTGTGGTGTGTCAAGGTGGAGTTGACTGTTCAAGCTTTAAATCTGAGTATGGAGCCCAGGAACTCTGGAGATAAAGCCAGGCATTGGTTGGCATACAGGTGGTTTTTGACTTCTTAGGTATGATCATACCTGTCAAGGGAGAGTATGGGGAGAATATAAGAAAAGAAGGCTAAGGAAAGAGCTGTGGAGGTGACCCAGAATCTAAGTTTAAGGGCATATGTCCCTATGATCAGGATTATTGCTAGGAACTACTCTTTCAAAAGAAATTGAAGCCCTGCTGGACTGTGAACTCCACGTGATCAGCAATCACATTTGTCAGAGTGTATAGCTCAGTGCTCAGCCTGGAGGAATCCCTCCTTCCACCTGTGTCATGAATGAAAGGGTCGTTGGAGAACAAGAGACCAAGAAGAATCCTAATGACAGCCCAATTGAAGGGCTGAATTGACACAGCAGGAGGTTTACTGACTTGAAGGGTCAACATCATGATGTGGATGTTACAAAGAAGCAACTTTAAGCTGTCACATCAAAGAAGAACTTTCTTAATAAAAATAAAGGATGGAGCAGTAGGTCATGAGCTTGAGTTCCCTGGAAACGATTATGCCTGAGGCTGATGGTCATCCTTCAGAGAAGCTTTAGAAATATGAGGGTTTGAGGTAAGCCCCTGTGATATCCCCTCTGCTCTGAACCAAGGACAAGACTTGTACACTGGATTTCGGTTCACATGCCTTCAAATACCAGGTTGATGACTTTTTAGCTGTGTGATCTTGGGCAAATTATTCATTCTGAGGTTCAGGTTCCTCATCAATAACATGGGTTTATAATGCCCATTGTAAGGGTTAGGATTAGGTTTTGCTGTTTATGACAGAAAACCCCAGATACCACTGGCTTGAATAAAGCAGTAATGTTCTTTTACCTCCTGAGAGTGGGGAGTCCGGGACTAGAGCAGTCGTTCCCTCTGACCCTCTGTCCCACCAGCCCAGCAGGTGATTTCCATCTTTACATTCTCCTTATGGTTCAAGCTGCCTGCTGGGTTTCCCACCATGAGGTGCATGTTCTGGGCTGCAGGGACTATAGATGTGTGTGTGTGGGTGGGGGGGGGAAGGTGAATATAGACTTGTAACCCTCCTCAATCGGCCCCTCTGCTGTTATTAATGACAGCTTTATCTCATGGCTGCAGATGACTGCCAGAAGGGCTGAGAAATGTTCCATTCGCTTCCTCCTCCCCTGCCCCAATTAGGGTTCTGTCATTAAAGAAAAGGAAAGAATGGGTAGTGCTTGACTACTGTCAGTGTCTGACCCCACCCCTATGCCCCTACCCACCTGGTAAGATTCGACAAGCGTGAAAGAGATAAAGTATTTAAATTGGTTGATCATAATAGAAACTCAATAAATAGCCATTGTGTTCTTATTTTATAGTAATTTGCTAGGAGATAGAATTTCAATATGGGAATAGAAAAGGATTAAATTAGACTAGAGTCTCCCCACAGATCTTCCTATAGGTAAGGCAGAAATAATAGAAAGAAAATTATGAAACAGAATAGGAGAAGAAAGGAAAGTGATTGGTTGAGCACAGGTAATGTGCCAGACACTGCTCCATGCTTTACCTGTGTTCTCTCATTTAATTCTCACAATCATCTTATGAGACAAATCCTATATTTAGTCCTAGTTTGCAAATGAAGAAAGTGAGATCTTGAAAAGTTAACTGACTTGTCTGTAGTCAAGTAACTGCTAAGTGTTTAATCCAGGATTCACACTCAAGGATGGAAGGCTTCAGAGCTTGTGGTTCAAACCATTGGACATATTACCAAACAATCCATCCATCTGTCTGTCCGTCCATCTGTCCATTCATCCATCCATCCATCCATGCATCCATCTGTCCGTTCATCCATCCATCCATCCATCCATCCACGCACATGTACTAAGCTTCTCCTCTCTGCCAAGCATTGTCTGGGCCCTGGGTATACAGGAGTGAACACCACAGACAAGGGTGTCTGCTTCAACAAACTTGTATCCTAGTGGAGGAAATAGAAAATAAGTGAATTCACATATGAACAAAATAATTGCAGAGACTGATGAGTGCTACAAAGGAAATAGGACAGATAGAGGGCAACTTGGGATAGGGGCTATTTGGACAGGGTGGTCCAGGAAGGCTGCTTTGACAAGACTGCCTCTGAGGTGAGAAGCGAATGATTAAAACGTATCAAAACAAGCAATGATTTTGGAGAGAGACATGTCCAGGTAGGGAATTAGCCTGGCTTGTATGAGGTAGGAAAAGAAGCCCTGTGTGGCTGGAGCACAGGAAAGAGCTTGAGTATGGCTTGAGGAGGGTAGCCTGAGGGTGAAATTCCTCCAGCTGGTCACAGAGCTTCAGTCACTAAAGAAAAAAGATGGAAGATTTAGATTAGACTTTTTTAGGAGGGGAGCTGGGATGGAGCTAGAGAAATGGTCCAGGAGAGTCCATTGAATAAGAAAAGTGCCATTTATTCTTGTGTTTTTGTTTATTATTTTCTTTCTCTCTCTTTTTTTCCCAGTGTTGGGTCATTATCAAACCACATGACAAAGAGAGATAAATTTTATTCAGTGTAAGAGTCTGTCCTGCTCGCCTTTGGCCCCATCTGGTTCACCTCGTTAGTGAGAGAAGACCACGTATGCTCCATGATGGCCTTTTTCTTTTTCCAGGTTGAACAAGCATCTGCAGTTGCTTTGGAGGATGAGAGAGTGAAGGAGAGAGGTCAGCAGTGACCACTGACAATTCAGCACGTTGTGAACACATCGTTGCCTGAGGTGCAAGTAGAAGACTGCAGGAGGGCGCGAACCCACAGCAGAACTGGTCGAAATTGAAATCTCAGTGAGGGTATACAAGGTGCAACCTCAGCATTTGGCTACTCCAGCCAAATCATGAGAGGCAGCTTAGGAAGTTCAAGACATGTGTGGTCAAGCTTTAGCATGGCACACACCAGATTTAGACAGTTGGGCACTGCCGGAGTGAGCCTAGGACCGAGGTATGTGGTGGGAGAGGTGGTGTGGGCCAGGAAAGGAACCCAAAGCTGGGCTCAGCAGACCTGCATTCTGCCCAGCTCTGCTACACATTGTGCAGTCTTGGGTCATGATGACTGAAAGGTTGCAAAAGACAATTGTGAAGGAACAGTGGGCAAGATTTGGGGATATGGAGACGTCCATCCCGGATGCCTGAGAGGCTGATGGGATAGAAGTAAGCCAGCCAGGAAGAGGAGCTGGTTTTAGACATGTTGGCATAGTGGTATCAATGAAACATCCAGGTGGTACTGTGGGTTTTAGAAATGAGTCGAGGTTTATGTATGCAGCTTTGAGAATCTGATGGTGGGAATTTCAGGTCAACACCAAAGCTTTTGCAGACTTGTGGACCAGAGGGGACAACTAAATCAGGCCCTAAAGTGATGACCTCCTAGTTGAACCTCAGGTCAGCCCTTGAAACTGTCTACACAGGGCCAGGCTCTGGTGATGGGAGCTGCTGCTTTGGGGCTGGGAATGCTGGGGCTTTGGATGGGCTCAGCTCTGCGGCATTGCAGGAAAGCCACGTGCTCCTCTGTGTGTGTCCTCCTCTGCTGACCTGTTGACCCTCTTGCAGCCCATTTTTCTTGAGTGCTAAATGATGGAAGACAGACAATTAAGCCAGAGCCCAAGTGCTTCATCTGCTGTTAGTTTCCTTAATTGTGTTTCCTACACATTGTTTATAAATAGATTTAAGCAAGACACTATGTTCTTTAAATTGTACATTTCTGTTGCTATGGAAATGGTTGCTTTTATTCCACTCCCACCCCTTTCATCTTAGCCGTAAAGAAGAAGTTAGCACCTGTTTCTCCAGGAAGGTGAGTTATCTACTAATCCTTATATTCTAAGAAAGTCTCTATGAGTGTGTCAGAATAACCGGCAGACTGCACCTCTTTAAGAGAAGCATCAGGTGAGGGGCTAGGATTTCCGAAAGACATGATCCATCTTGTTATCCCTTCAATTGTTAAATGACTGCACAGATTCATAGACTTTTGGAACAGGAGAAGAATCTCTAAAGAGATAATCCTCATAATAATTAAAAATCACCTTACAGTGAGCATTCAAATGCCTTAATTAGTCTCTAAAGAAATCCGTAAATTAAATCATTTGTTCAAAGATATTTACTGAACACTAATACTGAGCTGGGGCAGACACAGATCATCCTCCCCTGGAAGCTTGTTGCATAGAAGGGACTCAGTAAATATTTCTTTATGAACGACTAAAGCTGCCTCCTCCTCCAGGTTAATGGGGGGTGTGGACATTGATCTGATTTTGATGCTCTAGGCTGTATGTTCACACGCAGGCATGTACAAACTGTTGTGGGCACATACAACAAGCTATATCTCTACTGCCTCTATTTTTTTTTGCAAAAGGTGCCAAAATTAAAGGCAGAGGAATAGAAGGGAAGATACTTGCCAATGTCACATGGCTATTTAGTGGCAGAAGCAAATCTCGGCCCCAGGTTTCCTGAGTCCCTGTCTGATAGCCTTTTCCCACATCATGTTGACTAAACGGTTTCTTCAACCTTGATGGGCATAGGATTCACCTGGCGGTCTTGTTAAACTGGAGATTCGGATTCAGGAGGGCTGGGGTGGGGTCTGAGATACTGTGTTTCTAACAAGTGCCCAGGTGATGCTGATGCTGCTGGTCTAAAGACCACAGTCTTAAAACTAGTCTAAATCACTTGTTCTTAACCTTTGGAGACACTGAGGCACTTTAATCTGGGGATAGCTATGGACTCTGATAATCATTTAAGATTACCTTGTTGAAAACAGGAGAAATTTTGATTAACACATACACACTGTTAAATCTATATGTTAGCTAGGGGGAAACACCTGAAACTGTTGAACTGCAACCCAGGAGCCTTGATTCTTGAAGATGATTGTATAACTGTTTGGCTTATATGGTGTGATTGTGTGATGATGAAAACCTTGAAGCTCACACTCCCTTTATCCAGTGTATGGATAGATGAGTAGAAAAATGAGGACAAAAAAGTAAATGAATAATAGGGGGACATGGAGGGATGGGATGTTTTGAGTGTTCTTTTTTAACTTTTATTTTCATTTTTATTCTTATTTTTATTACTTTTTTGGAGTAATGAAAATATTGAAAAATTGATTGTGGTGATGAATGCATAACTATATGATGATACTGTGAACAACTGATTGTATACTTTGGATGATTTCATGGTATGTGACTATATCTCAAAAAATTGCAGGAAAAAATCTATATGTTAAACACATGTTATATGCTAGAAATATATGCTAATGATATATGTTAAATATATATATCAAGGATTCAGGATGGCACAAACAGAGGAAAAGTGGATCCTGTAGTCATTGGAAAGGAAGGGACCAAAGCAGCTCCGGGGTCTGGCCAGCAGAACTAATGCAGCAGAACAACTGTCAGGGTTACTCTTCTGGGACACAGTTTCCAGGGAAGACAGCCTCATTGACTTAGCCGAGGTTGAGCACTGAAACCCTTGGCCAGTGGAAGTTCCATGACTGAAGGACAGTTCCACGCAGATGGCATCCATCGTGGCAGAGTAGTTCACTAACACGAAGTAGAGAAACTTTACTGGAAGAAGGAGGAATTCATGCTGGGCTGTCAGAAGAAACAGAGGCCCAGAAAAACTGCCCATAAATCTATATCCAACTAGGTGGCAAGCCCACTTCTCACCATTTCCATTGCCTCCTGCTTGGTCCTGACCATCCTCTCTTGTGTGTGTCACTGCATCAGCTTTCTAAGCTATCTCCCTGCCTCCAAGTTTGCCTCTTGATAGTCTATTCTCCAACAGGTGCTTGAGACAGCCTTTTAAAACATAAGTCTGATCATGATATACCTTTGCTCACAACCCTCCAATGGACTCTTATCGTCCATATAATAAAATCCAAATCCAAAGTCCATACATTGGTCTACAAGACGCTACTTGCCTGCCCCAAACTTCCCCCATCCCAATCTCTCCTCTCCTTCCCTTCTCCCCACTGCACTCCCACCACATGGGACCCCTTGCCATTTCCTAAATATGCCAAGCATTTTCTCAAACCATGGCCTTTGAATTTACTGTCCCCCTGCCTGTACTGCTATTGCCCCCAGATAGTTGCGCTATTCATTCCCTTACTTTCTTCAGATTTTTGCTCAAGTTTCACCATTTCAAAGAAAGCATCCATGCTTGTGGTACCTGAAAAAGCTACTGTCCAGCCTGGTCACTCCCTAGCCTCTTACCTTTATTATTTTTAAAAAAAACAACATATTTTTGCCTAATGTTTCTTCTCTAACTAGAATGCAAGCTGCCAGCACTAGTAGGTGTTCAGCAACTATTTGTAAAAAAAATGAATGAACATATACTTGTGTTTAAACACACACATACACATATTCTTTTGCATATGATTTCAGGGGATTTACGGACCCTCTGAAGCTTGGGGGGTCTATGCATACTGGGTTAAAAACCTGTGCTGTGGCCCAGGTACCCCCAACTTTGAGTGAAAGTCATCCCCTTAATTTAGGAAAGCCCACTAACTCTCTCCCTCCTCCCCAGGCTGGCTTTTCAGAGTGGGACAATGCCAATTCCTGTTCTGGCTTTGGATGAGAAAATTGGAATTACAGAAGTTTTACAGTAAAAACAACAGCAATTAACAGCTGTATGTATGTGGCATATAATGTAATATGTTAAATGTGAGGTGCCTAAAATATGACTTGATAAATAGAAGGGGCAGAACAAAATTTCAACCCAATTCAACAAATTGAGCACTCATTATGTGCCAACCTTTTAGGTGCTGGAGGAATGACAAGAAAAAAACAACAAAATGTGCTTCCTCGTGGAGCTTACATTCAAGAGGGGCTGGACTGACAATAAAACTAGTGATTAGAGTATGCTGGAAGGTGATATGAGCTATGGAGAAAATAACATCAGGGAAGGCAGTGCCATTGAGAGGGTTTGCAATCATAAATAGAATTTTCAAGAAATATCTCTATCAGAACAAAGAGTTGTAGGGGGTGGGGGAAGATATAAAGATATCGAAGGAAGAGTGTTTATTTTAGAGGGAGTGGCAAGTGCAAAGGCCCTGGGGCAAGAGTTTGCTTAGGGTTTGAGTAATAGCAAGGAGGTCTGCTTGGCAAGATGGAGTGAGCAATGAGCAAGGAGAACGGAACATGGTCAGACTGGAAAACGCAGGGCCTTGTGGGCCTTGGTGAGGACTTTGACTTTTACTTCAAGGAGCTTTTGGAATTTTGTGGGCAGTGGAGTGACATGATCTGACTTATGTTTTAACAGAGGAAGAATAAACTTCAAGGGGCAAGTAGGGAAGCAGGGAGATAATTAGGAAGATCAAGTGCCATCATCAAGCAAGCAAAACCCACAACCCACCTTTATATTTTCATCTGCCCTCCTGGGTCTCACCTATAGTCAATATTATGGGAACTCAGAATAAGTTCATTACTATTTATAAGTAAAGTTATTCCGGGGAAACAATTGCCATCCCCTCTAGGTATGCTTCAAACTTTACAACGGAGAAAGCCAAGATGTGTGTTTTCTCCATTGAGGTGGACAGTTCCCTGGAGAGAGATCTCAGTTAGAAGATGTAGAATCATCCTACTGTGGGGGTACAGTTGGCAAGAAATCAGGTGATAGGAAAAAAATTAAGAAGGGTTTGTAAATGAGGAGCCACTCCACAAGGTGGAATTAGTTACATTCAGTCAATTTCTGATGCTTTTATGTTGTAGAACACAAAATACTCTGAGGCCCAGTCAATCGAAAACCTCTTTCAGGAATGAGCCAGTTTTGGATGGATCTGCTGTTCTATTATTAAAAGAAATGCATCTATTCAGAGAGGAACATACATAATACTAAGAGTTCTCTTGGTAGGTAAATGCACTCATGTTTATCACAGAAAACCTAGACCTTAATGCTGGAGAAAGTGACCTGCAAAGTTTTTAACGGAAAGGCATCTTAGATATTACATAATCACCTTATTTTACTAATCTGGAAACTGAGGCTCAGAGAGGGTAAGCAAATTGCCCAGGGTGGGCTAATTACTATAGTGAACAACTCCCAAATTTGAATGGCTTATTGCAATAAAGTTTTACTTCTCATTCAAATCACAGTCCAATGAGAGTAGTCAGGAGCTCTGCTCCACAGAGTCCTTCAGGACCCCAGGCTCTTTCCACCTTGTGCCTCCTCCCTTCCACAAGTCCTCAGAGATATCTCTTTTAGCTGGACAGAGTATAAGAATCATGCCAAGAAGGCTTTAATGGACTGGACTTAGAAGTGGCACATGTCACTCCTGTTAATATTCTGATGGCCAGAACTTAGTCTCATTGCCCCAACTGTGTGCCCCAGAAGAAGAGAACATGGACATTGGTAGGCACTGACCATATCAACCAGAACTACGTAGTTAATGAGAGGCAGAGCTGGGGCCAGAGTAACGCAGCCACAGAATACAGGGGAAATGCCTAAATTCTCTCACATGTGTTTGATTCCTTCCTTTCTTCCCTCCCTCCCCCTTCTCCCTCCCTTCCTTCCATGTCTCTGGCTGGAAGGGTTGTAGAGGAGAGGATTCTCAGCATGTCTCCCTAAATACGATGCCACAGGCCAAGAGCCCCAAACCATCTAGGGCTCTCCTCAGGATCTTGATGTGTCTGCAACATTTTGTGGGACAACCTCAGAGCTGCATCGACGGGAAGAGGGCACTAATTATTGAGCTGGTTTTGCAGAGCTAAAGTTATGGAGAGCTGCAGGCTAAGAAATGGAGTGGATTAAGGACAGTATATTCTTTCATCAGCACAAAAGAGCCTGATAACTACAGTTATCAGGGAAACGGTCTTTATGAGTTTGCTGTGAAAACAGGAAACTATCATTTATTTCGGGGATACAATATGTCATGCACTTTTCTAAGAACTTCACGTCTATTAACTCACTTATTCCTCATGAGACCTCTATATGGTGGATATTATTCTTTGCCCCATTTTACATATGAGGAAACTGAGGCACAGAGAGTTAAGTAACACAGGAAGTAAATTCCTTCGGCACTTATTGAATTTGGCACTTATTGAATATCTACTACGTGTGAAGCACTGTGCTAGGTGATGATGTCTAGCTGATGATAGCCTTTTTGTGTCTGTTGAGTTAGATCTTAGTGCTAAATGTGGGGTGAGCAGGGGATGCCTTTGAGTGACCAAAAGAAAGTGGCCTGAAGGAGAGAGGTTATTGCTATCTTGGCTCCAGCCAGAAAAATATAAAGTAGTGGGGACTGTGGCTCCTTGGGGGAAACACTTAAGGAGACACTAACTTATAGGAAAAATGCCTATTTGGAAAAATAACTACTGGAGGAAAACTTCATTCTGGAAAATATTTCATGGAAACATACTGTCTAGCAAAAAACCCACAGGAAAAAAAAATACACATTAGGAAGAATTCTCCCTAAAAAATGCTTACAGGGAAAATATTCTCTGGGAAATATACTTGCTATGAAAATGCTCACTATGAAAATATTCACTCGGAAAAGGATCCGCTGGAAAAACATTGCAAAAAAAGTGGGAGAATAACCTGGAGAAACAACTTTCCTAGGAAAAATGCCTCCCAGGAAAATTTTCACTAGGAGAAATGCCTACTCAAAATGAATACGCATGCAGGAAAATATCTACTGGAAAAATCACACCTAGTATGAAAAATACCCATACAAAGGTATCCTGACAAATGCCCACTGGGATAATATGCATGGGAAAACTACAGTTATTAGGGAAATGGTCTTTATGAGTTTGCTGTGAAAAACAGGAAACTATCATTTATTTCGGGGATACCATATGTCATGCACTTTTCTAAGAACTTCACGTCTATTAACTCACTTATTCCTCATGAGACCTCTATATGATGGATATTATTCTTTGCCCCATTTTACATATGAGGAAACTGAGGCACAGAAAGTTAAGTAACACAGGAAGTAAATAGCTCCCAGGTTTGAACTTAAGCAATGATTCATTCATTTGGCACTTATTGAATATCTACTATGTGTGAAGCACTGTGATAGGTGATGATGTCTAAAATTGAATGAAGCATAAAGTCCAGTTTTAAGAAATTAATGCGGGAGACAGATTCACAAACAGACAATGGAATTATAGTGATGGGGCATCTATGCATTTATCTCTACCTTGGAAACAGAGGCAAAACGCTTCCAGCAGCCTTTAGTTCTGCTGGGTGCTTATGAAAGAAACCACTGACCTTCTGGGCCTGCAACAAACCACAGCTCTATTGGGAATAACAGTCACTGGAAAAATGTTAACACCCAGGAGAACACTCACTGGGAGAAATGGCACATTGGGAAAACGCAAACCCAAGGGAATATATTCATCAAAACATGTACCTCCTTGGGTACTTGTTTGGAGCCACATCTGGTGGGGAGTTCCATCTCTTTTATTCCTATGGGTCTTTGACCTTGGCCACATGAGTCCAGCTGAGATGGCCAAGTCATACAATGGCCTGGCGGGTGAAATGAGCAGCAGGAGTGTTGTTGCAAAAGGAGATTTGGATGGAATCTGGTGGGAATTCAGAATTTTGTTGATTTAAAAAAAATTTCTACTTTGTAGTCTAATCCAGCTAATGTTAACTTCATGAGAGTGGGTTCCTGTCTATCCAGTTCACTGCTGCTTCCCCTGTGCTCCATAACTATTTCTCATAAAGGGAATTTTGATCATTGTTATGGCAGAGATATAAACTGCATGGATGCTGTAGGGAGATGACTTAATTCGAATCCCAGCTTGGCCATCTCCTGGGGGTATAGCCTTGGTTAAGTTACTTGCTAACTCGGAGCCTCAGTTTCTTCATCTGTGCAGTGTGGACAATTGTGTCTTTCTCCTATGGCTATGGGGAGGATTAAATGAGGTCATGTCTGTTGAGTAATCAACATAGTGCCGGGCACATATTAGAAGGTCAGGAAGTAGTCAGAACTATTCCTCCCATCATGATATTTATGGTCAGGTAAGTCACCCACAGTCCACTCCATCTGCAGATCCAAATTGGAGGCAGACTCCCGGAAAGGCTGATTATTAAGTCCAGCATCTGCAACTCAGGTTATTTTGTCTCTTCTACTGTCTCTAGAGAACATGTGTGCTGTAGGGCTCTATCTAATTCTGTAATAAAACATAAATTATTAAAACCATAAAATATTGATGCACTGTTTTATGAAACAGACTTTAATGTATTGATTGTGAATTGAAGAAGCTTTAAGGAGTTGCAAGAGGAGAAATAATTGGGAAATGATGGTGACTTGATGTCTTTCTCTGTCCCTGAATGAGAGATGGTTATGAGGCTAAGTTCTTCATGTCCCATTTTGCATCACTCTCATTTTATATTTTTACCATAGTACATTTATATCTATGCTCCATGGACATTAAATGCCACCTAAGGAGAGAGGAAAGGAGAGGGAAATCTTCCTTGTTAAAAAGCAACAAAATGGGGATTCCAGTAGACCAATGTGGCAGTATGAGAAGCTCCAGGGTGCCATTTCCACACAGAATCTTTGTAACAATTAGATAAAACTGGCAGAGCCATCTTCCACAAAATTCTGGAAAACAGATAAAGGGTTGTAGTAACTGGATGATATTTGCCCTTTTGTATCTGCCTTATTTCATTCAACATGATGTCTTCAAGGTGCAACCATGATTTCACGTGTAAAAGATTTTCATTCCTTTTTTATGGCTGAATAATATTTCAATGCATGCATACACAACATTTGTTTATTCATTCATCTGTTGATCGGCACCTGGGTGGTTTCTATCTTTTGACAATTGTGAATAATGCCCCTTTGAACATCAGTATGCAAATATCTGTATGAGTCCCTGCTTCCAGTTCTTTTGGGTATATATCTAGGAGTGGGAAGTCCAGGTCATATGATAATTCTATACTTCACTTTCTGAGGAACTGCCAAAATATTTTCCATAGCAGTTGCAGCATTTTACATTCCCACCAAAAATGAACGAGCGTTCCTGTTTCTCCACATCCTTTTCAACATTTATTTTCCTTTTGTTTTTTTTTGTTTGTTTGTTTGTTTGCTTGTTTTCAGAAGCACTGGATTTTGTCAAAATCTTTTTTTTTTTTTTGCATCAATTGAGATGAACAGGTGTTTTTTCCCTTTATTCTATTAATGTGGTCTATTACATTACTTGATTTTCTTATGTTGACCCATCCTTCATACCTAGGAGAAATCCCGTTTGATCATGGTGTATAATTTTTAATGTGCTGTTGGATTTCATTTGCAAGTATTTTGATGAAGATTTTTCTATCTATATTAATAAGGGATTTTGGTATGCAATTTTCTTTCTTTCTTTCTTTCTTTCTTTCTTTCGTTTCCATTCCTTCCTTCCTTCCTTCCCTTCCTTCCTTCCTTCCTTCCTTCCTTCCTTCCTTCCTTCCTCTCTCTCTCTCTCTCTCTCTCTTTCTCTCTCTTTCTCTCTTTCTCTCTTTCTTTCTTTCTTTCTTTCTTTCTTTCTTTCTTTCTTTCTTTCTTTCTTTCTCTGGTTTTGGTGTTAGGGTGATGTTGGCTCCATAGAATGAGTTTGGAAGTTTTTTGTTCCTCTTCAATTTCATGAAAGAGTCTGAGCAGGACTGGAGTTGATTCTTCTTTAAATATTTGGCAGAATTCACCAGTGAAGCCATCTGGTCCTGAGCTTTTCTTTGTTGGAAGGTTTTTGATTACCAATTCAATCTCTTTACTTATTACTGGTCTGTTGGAATCTTCCACTTCTTATTGAGTCAGTGTAAGTGTTCTGCATATTTCTAGGAATTTGTATATTTCATCTAGGTTATCTTATTTGTTGGGGTACTGTTGTTTATAGTAACTTCTAATAGTCCTTTTTATTTCAGTGGGGTTAGTAGTAATCCCCCCTTTCATTTCTGATTTTAGATATTTGCGTCCTCTCTTTTGTTCTTTGTCAGTCTTGTTAAAGATTGATGGATAAGGAACAGTGCAAATACATGTATTAAAGTCAAGCTGATGGCAAACTAAATATGATTGTTTTATATTTAGGATGTTAAATTTTAATCCCATGGTAACCACAAGGAAAATATATAAAAAATATATCCAGATGGAAATGAGAAGTTACTCAATATGGTTCAATACAAAAAATCAAATAAATACAAAAGTGTGCATTAACAGAAGAATTGAGGGACAAAAAAAGTAAATACTTACAAAGACTAAGTAAAATGGCAGAAGAAAGTCCTGTATTATCACCAGTGACTTTAAATGTAAATGAATTAAATTCTTCATTCAAAAGGCAGAGATCAGCAGAATGGATAGAAAAGCATGGCCCAACTATATGCTGCTTGCAAGAGACTCACCTTAAATTCAAAGACACAAGTAGGTTGAAAATGAAAGGATGGAAAAAAATATATCATGCAGGCAATAACTAAAAGAGAGTTAGGGTAGCTATACTAATATCAGATAGACTTTAAGTCAAAAACAGTTACAAGGGACAAAGATGATCATTATATACTGATAAAGGGGTCAATTCCTCATAATAATTATAAATATATCTGCACCTAACAGCAGAGCCCCAAAGGATATGAAACAAATATTGACAGATTTGAAGGGAGAAACAGACAGTTCTACATTAATAGTAGGATACTTCAACACATCACTTTCAATAATGAATAGAACATACAAACAGAAGATCAGTAAGGAAACAAAAAACTTGAATGACACTATAAACCAACTAGACCTATGAGTCACATATACTTGATCAAACAGCAGCAGAATACACATTATTCTCTAATGCACATGGGTTATTGTCCAGGATAGTTCCTTGTTAGGTCACAAAAGAAGTCTCAATAAATTTAAAAATACTGAAATCATGCAATGTACCTGCTCTGACAACAATGGAATGAAACTAGAAACCAATAACAGAGGGAGAATTGAAAGATTCCGAATACGTGGAAATTGAACAACGCACTCTTAAACAATCAATGGTTCAAAGAGGAAATGACAAGTGAAATTAGGAAATATCTTGAGGCAAATGAAAATGAAAACACAACATACCAAAACTTAAGGGATGCAAGAAAGGCACTGCTGATAGTGAAATTTATAGTTCTAAATGCTTACATTAAAAAAAGAAGGATCTCCAATCAGAGCCCTAACATTGCACCTGGAGAATCTAGGAAAAGAAGGGCAATCTAAATCCAGAGGAAGCAGAAGGAAGGAAATAACAAAGATCAGAACAGAAAGAAATGAAATAGAGAATAAAAAAAAAGATAGACTCAACAAGACCAAAAGTTGTTTTTCTGAAAACATCAATAAAATCAACACAACTTTAGCTAGACTGACAATGAACAAAAGAGAGGACAAAAACATCTAAAATCAGAAATAAAAGGGGGGTATTATTAGTAACTCCACTGAAATAAAAAAAAAGGAGAATAAGATAATACTGTAAACAACAGTTCACCAATAAGTAAGATAACCTAGATGAAATGGACAAATTCCTAGAAACATGCAAAATGCTTACACTGACTCAAGAAGAAATAGAAGATCTCAGCATACCAGTAACAAGAAAAGAGATTGAATCAGTGTTCAAAAACCTTTCAACAAAGAAAAGCTCAGGACCAGATGACTTCACTAGTGAATTTTGCCAAAAATTTAAAGAAGAATTAATTCCAATCCTGCTCAAACTCTCAAAAAATTGAAGAGCAAAAAACTTCCTAACTCATTCTATGGGGCCAACATCACCCTAATACCAAAACCAGATAAAGAAACCACAGACAGACAGACAGACAGATACACACACACACACACACACACACACACACACACACACACACACACACACACAAGAAAATTGCAGACCAATAACCCTTATGAATATAGATACAAAAATCCTCAACAAAATACTTGCGAATGAAATCCACCAGAACATTAAAAATTATACTCCATGGTCAAGTGGGATTTATCCTAGGTACAGAAGGGTGATTCAACATAAGAAAATCAATTAATGTAATACATCACATTAACAGAACAAAGGAAAAAAAACACATGCTTATCTCAATTGAAGCAGAAAAGGATTTTGACAAAATCCAGCACTTTGAATGTGATGGGTCTTTGTATGTGGATTTCTTTGGGTTTATTCTGACTGGGCTTCACTGGGCATCTTCAATCTGTAGGTTTATGCCTTTTGCCAAACTTGAGAATCTTTCAGACATTTGTGCTTCAAATATTTTTTCAACATTGCACCCTTTCTCTTCTCTTTTTTTTTATATTCCAATGACATGACTATTAAACCTTTTTCTAAAAAAGTCTCTGAGAGTCTTCTCCTTTTTAAAAAATCTTTTTCCTCTTTTTCAGACTGGATAATTTCTACTACTATATCTTCAAGTTCGCTGAATATTTCCTCTTCATTCTCCAGGCTACAGCTGAGCCCATCTAGGGAGTTTTATTATTTGTTACTCTATTTTTCATTTTCTATTTGGTTATTTGATATATCTTCTATTTATTTGAAGAAACTTTGTATTTTTCATTTGTTTTAAGGTTGCTTATGATTGCTTGTTGGAACATTTGTATAATGACTACTATGAATCTTTGTCAGATAATTTCAATATCTGTATCATCCTGGCACTGGCATCTGTTGATTGTTTTTCCCCAGGAAAATTAAGAGTTTTCTGGTTCTTGGAATGCTGAGTAATTTTGGATTGAATTCTGGACATATTAAACAGTGTGTTATGAAACTGTGGGCCTTATATAACTCCTATGGAAAATGTCGATCTTTTTTTTTTTTTTTTTTAACAGGCAATCAATCTGGTCGGATTCAGGGACAAGTTCCAACTGGCTTTCTATGTACTGTGGTTCCTACATCAGTTCAGTTTTCAAACGTTGATAGTGATATTCAGATCCGTCCCATGTGTGCGCCACCCAATGGTCAGTCCAGGACCTCGCCGTGGTTTCTTGGTCTCTGGGTTCTCAGTCTCAGGCTGATTTGGATCAAATCCACCCATGCACTACCTAGGAGCTCACAAACCACTTTGTGCAGTCACTTTGCTGAGCTCCCTGGTCTCTCTTTTCTCCAGGCACTTTAGGTGTGGCTGGGGCTTCACTTGTCTGTGCTTTGGCTAGAAGGCTAGGACTTGAGTTACCTTTCTCTGCCATGCACTTCTGTGAATCTGCTTGCATCCTGGGCCAAGCTGCAGGGGGTCCAAGAAAGGAATGCATGGTGTTAAAAATGGGGGAAACTGGGCATGGGGCATATGGGAACTCTCTCTGTTATCCTCACAACTTTTCTGTAAACTTAAAACTACTATAAAATAAAAAAATTTATTTTTAAAAAATTTACCGGTCTTTACTCCCCTCTCTTGGTATCACAGCTGCACTGATCAGAGAGCCAGGTTTCCACTCTGAGTTTTGGCTCCTGTGGCCTCCTGCTACTACAGCAGAAGGTTGCTTAGGGGAAGGGAAAAATGGGGATTTCCACACTTCCTCTGAGTGTTAGGAAGTTCGTTTCCCACACCTCGAGTGGGAACTAGAGAGATTCTTTTGTACCTCTCTGCTTGTGTTGATGCCTAATTCTGGGTTTCAGACTGCCTGGCATGCAGGCTGAAGGATACTGGAGGAGAAAACAATGATCAACATGCTTCTGGTTCTGCAGGGCAAATTCTCATCTTCTCCAATACACTGTAAATAGTTACTTCATGCATTCTGCATTTAGTGGGAAAGACAGGGTGGAGTGTGTTGTCTCCACCTTTTTTCCTTTAAGCTTACTTCTTTTTAAAACTTTTGTATTATGAAATATAACACACATAAGAAGGTACCTAAAATGTAAATATATCATTAAATGAGTATAAGTTGACACCCGTGAGTCAATCATCTAAGTCAAGAAATAAAACGTTATTGAAATCCCAAAAGCCTGAACCATAATTCACTACCTTCCCTACTAGAAATAACCAGTATCCTGACTTTAATGCAGCCATTCGCTGATATCTTTTATATACCATCTATACCACAGTGTGGTTTAGTTATGCCTTTCTTGAACTTATATAAATTGAATCAAACTTAATTCTTTTATGTCTGGCTTCTCTTGCTCAGCATTGTTTGTGACTTTTATCCATGTTATGTAACTGTAGTTTATTTTCATTTCTGTATTCTATTGTATAAATATACAGGAATGTATTTATCCATCCAAATGTTGATGGCCATTTGGATTGTTTCCAGTTTGGGGCTATTGTGAACAATGTTTCTGTAACATTGTTATACATTTCTCTTGGAGCATGTATGCATGGGTTTCTCTGGAATATATACCTAAAAGTGGAATTGCTGGGTCATAGAGTATATCTTCAGCCTTAATAACAACGGCAAACTGTTTCCCGCGTGTTCCAATTTACACTCTCAGCAGCAATGTATGAGAATCCTTGTGGCTCCATGGGGCTGTTTCTTAGTCATGTTTGTACCTATCATGCATGACACAAATGATGCTCAATATACATTTGTTAAGCCATTGAACTGACAGCTGGCTGTGACTGTGTTATGTGCGACCGAGATTAAATCCTTTTGTTCAAATTTTGAAAAGCTTGGGTTACGCTCCACTTTCATTAGAAAGGAATTGAGGACATGCCACAACAATTATCTCCAGTGAAAAATGTGCTAAAGAAAGCTAATGATGATTTGTGAACGGGAACAGCAAGACTCAGTTCTTTGAAGAACAAAATGGCTTATCACAGGCCATCATCTCTTTATTTTAGAGTTGGTGGGTGGCTGTGGGAAAAGGGGGTGGAAGTAATATAAAAGAGGGATTATTTCACGATCCACAGGATAGGGAGGAAAAGAATAATGGAGTAAATTCCATGGTTGAGGAGTAGTGTATGAATCATGTTGTGTGTCAAGAATTACAATTCACTCTGTGAAAGTGATGCCATTCAGGACTAGACGGGAAGAATTCTAACTGCAGCGTTCGAACAGGCACCACCACTCCATTTCTAGACTCCAGTTTTGACTTCCTCTCATAAACTAGTTCAAATTATCAGACCTGAAAACCTTCAAAATCTGGGATACAGACAACTCTAGCTTAATACTTAGGGATAATTTCATGGTCCTACAAGGATAAATTACAAAACTCATAAAATCCATCTGATTAAAAAAGTTGCCCTAGGACCTAGGATATTCTGAGTTAAGTGAGAATTACTGTTATAAACCTCCTGAAGAGATCAGTTTTTGAAAAACAAAACAAAATGTCTTCAGTGTGACGACTGGAATGAACATAATAATGAAAGCAAACATTTATTATTTTTACAATTATTTTATATGCCAAGCTCTGTCTGGGTGCTTTACATGGATTTTCTCAGTTAATCCTCACAGAAACTCTATGCGGTAGAAAGTATCATCTCCATTTTACAAATTGGGAAATTAAGACCAAGAGAGGTTAAGTACCATGTTCAAGGTCACACACACAGTAAGGGTTGGCTCTGAGAACTGAATATAGACATAGTGTCCCCAGAGCCTGCATTGTTTTTGTTTATTTTTAATTTACAGCTATAACACTCAATTTATTTTGTCATACAGTTCTACGAGTATTACGACATGCATAGATTCGTGTAATCACCATCACAATCAGTTTACAGAACAGTTCCAACATCCCCCAAATTTCCCTCATGCTGTAGTATTCACCCTCTCCACCCCCTACCAGAGCCCTCTTCAACCAGAGGTCTTTTCCAGAATGTCTTATAAATGCAGTTGTACAGTATGTAACCTTTTAAGATTGGCTGCTTTCATTCAGCATAATGCCCTTGAGATTAATCCAAGTTGTTTAAACTATCAATCACTTGTTCCTTATTTTTGCTGACTAGTATTTCATTGTATCAATCTGCCACAGTTTATCTGTTTACCTGCTGGAGGACATTTGTGTTGGTTCCAACTTTGGGTGACTGTGAATAGAGATGCTATAATTCATGTACAGATTTTTGGGTGAACATATTTTAATTCCTCTACGGTAATATAGTAAGTATATGTCTACAACTTTATAAGAAATAGCCAAGATATTTTCCAAAATGTACCATTTTACATGCCCATCAGCAATGCATGAAACATTCAGTTGCTCCATTTCCTCACTAGTACATTGTAGTGACATATTTCTTTAAAAAAATTATTTTAAACTTTCTAATAGGTGAGTAGTAGTTTCTCATGATTTTAATTTGCAATTCCTTAATGGCTAATGAAGTTGAACGTTCTTTTTTTTTTAAATTAGAGAAATTGTGGGTTTACAGAACAATCATGCATAAAACACAGGATTCTCATATACCACCCTTGCATTGGTGGTGTACTTTTGTTACAGCTGATGAAAGCACACTTTACAATCGTACTATTAACCACAGTCCATGGTCCGTAGCTAACTCAGGGTTCACTGCTTGTGTAGTGCAGTTTCATGGAGTTTTTAAAAAAATTTATTCTATTATCATACATACATGTATACAACCTAACATTTCCCCTTTTAATCACATTCAGTGCTGTCAATTATGTAACCATCACCACCATCCATGACCAAAACATTTCCATCATTCCAAACAGGAAGTCTGTACATTTTAAGTATTAACTCCTCATTTCCTATCCCCACCCCATCCCATGGTAACCTATATTCTAGATTCTGATTCTATGAGTTTGCTTAGTCTAATTATTTCATATCAATGAGATCATACAATATTAGACCTTTTGTGTCTGACTTATTTCACTCAACATGATGTCTTCGAGGTTCATCCATGTTGTCTCATGTATCAGAACTTCATTCCTTTTAATAGCTGAATAATATTCCATTGTATGTATATACCACATTTTGTTTATCCTTTCATTGGGTTGCTTCCATCTTTTGGGCAATTGTGAATAATGCTGCTATGAACATCGGTGTGCAAATATCTCTTCAGGTCCCTGCTTTCAGTTCTTTTGGGTATATTCCTAGAAATTGGATTGCTGGGTCATATGGTAATTCTACACTTAACTTTCTGAGGAACTACCAAACTATATTCCATAGTGGCTGCACCATTTTACATTTCCACCAGCAGTGAATGGTTCTAGTTCTGGTTCTTTGCATCCTCTCTAACACTGGTAATTTTCTGTTTTTTTAATAATAGCCATTCTAGTGGGTGTGAAATGGTATCTTGTGGTTTTTTGATTTGCATTTTCCTGATGGCTTAGAATGTTGAGCATCTTTTCATGTGCTTTTTATCTCTTTGTATATCTTCTTCGGAGAGATGCCTATTCAAGTCTTTTGCTCTTTTTAAACTTGCATTGCTTGTCTTTTTGTTATTAAGTTGAAGGATTTCTTTATAGATTCTGGACATTAAAACTTTATTGAATTTGTGTTTTCCAAATATTTCCCCCATTGTGTAGGTTGTCATTTTACTTTCATGATAAAGACCTTTGTGGCACAAACATTTAAACTTTGATGAGGTCCCATTTATCTATTTTTTCTTTTGTTGCTTGTGCTTTGGGCGTAAATTCTAAGAAACCATTACCTAACTCAAGGTCCTAAGGGTGCTCACTATGATTTCTTCTATGAATTTGATAGTTCTGGCTCTCATATTTAGGTCTTTGACCCACTTTGATTTGATTTTTTGTGTAAGGTGTGAGATAGGGGGTTGGGTTCTGGTACTCGTTACCATTTATATCTTTGTACATTGTATGCCCCAAACCATAGATTTATCATTACTTTTAATTCATTTGCATTTTAGCACATTTGGGGAGTAAAAATTGTAGTTACATATCAAAAAATACTATACAATAGTACTGGCATTTATAATTACCCACGTGGTTACCTTTATTAGAATTCTTTATTTCTTCATGCTGCTTTGAACCACTGTCTAGTGTCCTTTCCTTTCAATCTGAAAAATTTCCTTTAGCATTGCTTCTAGGGCAGGTTTAGTGGTGATGAACTCCTTCATCTTTTGTTTATCTGAGAATATCTTAATCTCTGCCTCTTTTTTTTTCCAATTCAGTTTTTTAATGCAATTTTATTGAGGTATATTCACATAACATACAATCATCCAAAGTGTGCAATCGGTTGTTCACAGTATCATCATATAGTTGTGCATTCATCACCACAATCAATCTTTAAACATTTTCATTACTCCAAAAAAAAAAGAAATTAAAATTAAAATAAAAAAGAACATCCAAAACATCCCATTCCCCTCCTCCCTCCACTGTTCATTTACTTCTTTTTAAAATACAGTTTTATTAAGATATATTCACACACCCTACAATCAACCACAGTGTACAATCAGTTATTCATAGCACCATCATATAGTTGTGCATTCATCACCAGAATCAATTTTTGAACCTTTTCCTTACTCCAAAATAAAAATAAAAGCAAAAAGGAACACCCCAAACTTTCTTTCCCTTCTATCTCACCCTATTCTTCATTTAATTTTTGTTCCCATTTTTCCACTCACCTGTCCATACACTGGATAAAGGGAGTGAGAGCCACAAGGTTTCCACAATCACACAGTCACACTGCGCAAGCTACAGAGTTATACGATCATCTTCAAGAATCAAGTTCGCTGGGTTGCAGTTTGACAGCTTCAGGTATTTCCCTCTAGCCATTCCAACACACTAAAAACTAAAAAATGATATCTATATGGTGCATAAGAATACCCTCCAGAGTGACCTCTTGACTCCATTTGAAATCTCTCAGCCACTGAAACCTTATTTTGTTTCATCTGTCTTCCCCCTTTTGGTCAAGAAGATTTTCTCAAACCCACAGTGCTGGGTCCAGGCTCATCCCTTGGTGTCATTTCCCAAGTTGCCAGGGGGATTCACACCTCTGGGAGTTGTGTCCCACATAAGGGGGAGGGTAGTGAGTTTACCTGCCAAGTGGGCTTAGAGAGAGAGGGAGCCATATCTGAGAAACAAAGAGGCTCTCTGGGGGGGACTTCTAGGCACAATTATAAGTAGGCTTAGCCTCTCCTTTGCAGCACCACGCCTCACAACGGAAAGCCCCCAGATCGAGGGCTCAGCTCACTAAATTGGCAGTCCTCAATAAATGCTGTAAAATCAGCAATAACCCAGGTGGGGAAGTCCAACACCTCTGCATTTCTCCCCAGTTCCTCAGGGGGCCCCACAAATATACTTTTACTCTCTGCCCATATCACTCTGGGATGTATCGGGATTTCACCCCACCCAGTACAAACTCACCAAATCCCACTTCCCATTCGAAGCTCCATGCACCTATGGTGTTCCAAGCAAACTGATCATATAAGATAAATTACCTAGTATACTACAGAAAGTATAGATCCTGCCCCAAATAAACATTTGTTCCCTTGGTCTCACACAGAAGTTGTAGTTTTAAAACCCAGTCAGTATTGTCCTTTAACCTTTGGTCTGATTTGTCTTAGTCCTAACCAGATCCACTTCATTCATATCTCTAATTGAAATCTGAAATCTTTTTTAGCTCTTTCAACAGGGGTAGTACCGACATTCATATCTGCCAAGCTTTAGCTCTGCATTTCAGGTTTCACACAGATACCCAAAATTCCAGAGACCAACCAGGTTATACACAAGGAGCTCAGCATCTCAAAATTTAGAGATAACCATTACAACTCAGGAATAGCTGTGACTGCTGCAAGAGCTTACAATCTAGGGACTTTTACAATAAGCCTTCCCCTGATAACCTGTGCTCTAAGATTCAGTTCTCAGAGTTTGCACATTATAGTTAGTCCATATTAATGAGGTGTTATATTGTTTGTCTTTTCATTTCTGGCTTATTTCACTCAAAATGCTGTCCTTAAGATCCATTCATTTAGTTGCATGCCTCACAACTTCATTCCTTCTTGCAGTTGCTCAATATTCTATTGTATGCATACACCACAGCTCACCATTCTGTTCATCAGGTACCCTTAGGCCACCTCCATCCATTGCAAGGCATGAATACTGCCACCATAGACATCAATATGTAAATGTCCATTCATATCCCTTTCTGTCAGTTCTTTCAAGTATATACCCAATAATGAGGTTGCAGGATCTTATGTCTGCTTTATTTTTGAAAGAAATTCTTGTCTAACATAAAATTCTTGGTTGGTAGTTCTTTTCTTATAGCATTTTAAATATTTCCTCCCACTGCCTTCTTGCTTCCATGGTTTCTGATGAGAAATTGGCACTCTAACTAATTGGGACTGCTTTGTACATAATGTATTGCTTTTCACTTGCAGCTTTCAGGACTTTCTCCTTGTCCTTTAAATTTGACAGTTTCATCAATTCATGATGGAGTGTGTATTTATTCATGTTTATCCTGTTTGGAGTTCTCTGGGCTTCTTGGAGGTGCATATATATTTGTGTGTTTTGCTAAGCTTGGGAAGTATGCTATCATTATTCATTTGAATATTCCTTTGGCCTTTTCTCTTTTTTCTTCTCCTTCTTGGACTCCCATAATGCATATATTGGTATACTTGATGTCCCAGAGGTGTCTTAGGCTATTTTCACTTTTCATGGTTCCTTTTTTCTTTCTGTTCCTCAGCCTGACTCATTCCAATTTTCTTGTCTTCAAGTTCACTGATTCTTTCTTCTGCCAGCTCCAGTGTACTATTGAAACCCTGCTGGGAATTTTTCATTTAGTTATTAAACTCTAGTAGTTCTGTGTGGTTCCTTTTTAAGATTTCTTTCTTTTAAGTAAGATTCTCATGTTGTTCATTCTTTGTTTTCCTATACCCTTTAGTTCTCTATCTGTATTTTCCTTCATCTCCTTGAGCATTTTTAAGATCATTAAAAAAAGAAAAAAATTCTTTGTTGGGTATGTCCACAGTCTGGTCTTCTTTGTGGGTGTTTTCTGGATTTTTATCCTCTCCCTTTGGGTGGACCATCATTTCACTTTCCTTTGTTTGACTTACACTCTTGTTGCACAGTATACATTTTAATATTTTAGAGTATTAACTCTAGGATTTATTCCCTGAGATGTCTGTTTCTTGACTTTATAATCAGCCATTGAGATGACAGGTATTTTCTAGAGTGTCAGGTGTCCTATCAGGAAAGTCTATCAAGGCAAATGGCAAAGTGCAGAGTCCTCACTGCCTTTTCTGGGACTGTTTCTTGTCCTGGGCTTCTGCTTGTTGTTTGCTTTGGAGTTCCCCTGTTTACAGGAGTTTGAATGATCCCTCTATTTCCTGGAGTCAGATCTTTTCCCTCTTTGGGTGTTTAAAGTAGGCAACTCTTTGCCCCAGGCTGTCTGCCCCAAAAGTTTCTTACACTGCTTTCATTGTTGTCTCAAGCTGCTTCTGCCTGGAGGGCAAATTCTGGGGGGAGCAGGCACCCCCAGAGGAGTTTCTTGAGTCAGTCTTTCATGGTTGGAACAAGTGTAGGGACTCACGATGGAGGTACAGAGTGGCTCCAAACTGTCTTGGGGAGCAGATCAGGAAGGGTGCCGGGAGGTTCTTCTACGGCTCTGCAAAGCTGTGCTTTCTCGACCTGCCCCACAAATGCAGCCCTTGAACTTGTCCCCCACTGCTCTGAGGAAGGTAGAGTCTTTAAGTCCTCAGCCATTTTGTCTACGGCAGTTTGGAACAATGGCTGCTCCCAAAGCAGGGCTGCCAGCCAACTGACATTGCTAATCAAAAACTGTGATCAGCCATCTGCCAGGCCTACCCCTGATCTTGGGAAAGTGGATTTTTGTATCCTCTTCTGGCACCAGCAAGTTAGCCAGGGGCTGGACCCCACCATAGCTTGCCACAAGAGTGTGGGAAGGGTGCAGGTTACTGCCGCGTGGAGAGAGCCATTTACTAGTCTTAGCAAACTTTACCGGCCTCTTCCTCCCGCTCTTCCCTGGAGCTATACAGTGTTTTACTGGACTCTGGAGTTTCAAAATATTTGTTGCAATAAGTTCTTGCCTGCTTTATAGTTGTTCTGGTGGAGACTATTAATCCTGGAACTTCCTACTCTGTCATCTTCCCACAATCCCCTGCATTTCTTGAGCATCTTTTCATGTGCTTTGTTGCCATCCAGTTATATTCTTTGCTGAAGTGTCTGTTTAAATCTTTTGCTCATTTTAAAAATTGTTTTTTTCTTATTGTTGAGGGGTACAGTTTTTTTTTTGTATATTCTAAATACAAGTTTTTTTTAATTGTTGTTGGATATGTGATTTGCAAATATTTTCTTCCAGTCTCCAACTTTTCCTTTTATTTTTTTAACATTATCTTCTGTGGTTCAAAAGTTTTCAATTTTAATGAAGTATAATTTATCAATTTGTTATTTTGTGAGTCAGGCTTTTTGCATCATGTCCAAGAACTTTTAGCCTAACCAAAGGTCATGAGAGTTTTCTCCTGTTTTCTTCTAAAAGTTTTGCATGATTATGTTTTCCGTTTAGATTTATTATACATTTGATTATCCATCATATAAGCTATGAAGTATAGGTCAATGCTCATTTTCTTGTATATGTATACGCAAATATTCCAACACCATTTGCTGAATTGTCTTTGGAAATTTGTAAAAATCATTTAACCATATTGTGTGGATCAGTTTCTGTGCTCTCTATTTTAGGTATTGGCAAAGTTTTTCTTAAGGGCCAAAGAGATTGTAGGCCATGCAGTTTCTGTCACACAAAAGTAGCCTTAGATAAAAGGTATGGGAATGGGTAGGGCCGAATGGGACATGGGAGTTGATGAAAAGGGAAGAGGTGAAGATGACATGAAGACTTCTACCTTGGGGATCTGAACTTAAAATTTGAGCTTTCAGTTGATGACTTCCTGAATAGAGACTAGTTAACTGTGTTAGAGCCTATCTGACCATTCTACAGGCCAGCAGTTCTCAATATTGATGTGCATCAGAATCACAGGAAGGGCTGGTTAAAAACGGCTAAAACACAGATTGCTGAGCCCCATCCCAGAGTATCTGTTTCTGTTGGTCTAGGGTGGGGCTTGAGAATCTGCATTTCTGACAAATTCTCAGGTGATGCGGATACTGTTTGTCCTCCTTTTATTCCAGCCATTAATGCAGCAACTGGCTCTGCCCAGATGAATGCAGTGTGTGATGTTCTCTGCCCCAGGGACTTGCCCTGTGTGATGTATTTTGGATTTGTAGCACAAGATTCTTGGGGGGAATCTGTCTGGTACTCAAATATACATAATTGCCTGGAAGTTCAATTAACACCTCACGGGCAACTCTTGAACAGGGGTATGCACTGGTGGAAAATCCTGGTGGGCATTCTACATGACTCCTCTAAAGGTCCCAGGGGATCACACCCCGGTTGCCCACAGTGGTGGCCAACTTGAGATTATGTATTGTCAAATAAAAAACAAATCTGGAATTGGTAAGGAGAAAGCTTATTTGAAATGCATATTGAAGGGGGGTGGTGGTTGGGTGGACCATTGCAATAGGCAAAGGGTTCTGATTATGGATCAGCAAACTCCTTGAGGGTTAAGAAATAGGGTTTTGTTTTGTTTTTTTCTTTTATAGCAAGGAGTAAAAAAGTTAAAATGAACCATGTGTGGGGAAGATGGATGAAAACATGGCATGATTGGGTAGTAGATCAGAGAATGCTGTACCCTGAGTCCAGCGTATTTTACAGGAGGGGCCCTTAAGGAAGCTCAGGCTGAGGGTGGGCCAAAGTTCAGGGCTTGGAGGGAAGGAAAGTATCTCCACCAAAGTTTGTTCTGATTGACCAGTGTGGCAAAAGAGTTTCGCTAATTATTTATGAGGTGAAAAATGGGAATTCGGAGAGTCTCTGTCTGAGGTCAACCAGGGGGCATCTGTGAGTCTTACCTAGGTCCTATAGGGGAGGCAGGTTCTTTGCAGCACAAACGGTGGGGAATTTCTTAAGCTTTGCTGTCTTCTAGGATCACAGGACTCAGGCAAAGTTCAACGTTGTCAGTGCTGTACCCTTGACTTGGCTTCCCCTCCTTCCATGTTTAGTTATGCATGGTCTCCCACTGCCATTGCCTGGACTACTTTACAAAACAAACTACCTGCATGCGGTCCCTTGACTCAGGTTCTGCTCTCCCAGGGGACCTCAGTCTAAGGCGTTTACTGTTGTTCTCTATCTCAGTCAAGCAGCTGGCCTGGTTGACATTTACCTGGCAAGAGAAACACTGAGTTCCCTAGACTCCAGGCATGGGGACTGTGCATTACTCATTTTGGTATCCACAGCAGATAGGTCAGGGACTGGTACCTAGTGGGTGTTCACAAACTTATGAAGAAATGAGACAGTGAAAGTATTTTTATACTAATTAAGTGGGAGTGGCTGGAGGGGGTGGAGAAGGAGGAAATGGCATGTACCAACAGCCTGGTTTACACACACAATGATGGAGCACTGAGTGGGACAGGAGCTGACTAAGTGCTAATGGAGGGTGTAGGCTATAGGGATCTCAGCTGGAATCCAGACTCCCCTGTTGACTAGCCCTGTGATCTGGGGCAAGTTACTTTCTTAACCTTGCACTCACCATCTGTAAAATGGGAAAAATAACAATACTGAGCTCTCTGAATTGCACTGAGACTGAAGTGTAAGGATAGCACCTAGCACTTGCTCTGGCACATGGTAGGTGTTTGAGAAATGTTCATTTCTTCTGTCATTGGCCATCTACCCATGAAGGGTGCAGGGGCAGGAGGTTGGAATTCCAGGTCTCTGAGATCCGCTCTACTTCTAAGATTGCTGCAGACTGTGACATTAACCAAGAACAAGTTATCAACATTAATAATCATAAAAACAATGTCTGTTTGATGGGATTGGGAAAGCCATGTGTACCACACTCCCCTTTGTCTAGTTTATGGATGGATGAGTAGAAAAATAGGGGAAGAAAACAAAACAAAACAAAACAAAACAAAAGGCACCCAGTGTTCTTTTTTAATTTAATTGCTCTTTTTCACTTTAATTTTTATTCCTATTATTTTTGTGTGTGTGGTAATGAAAATGTCAAAAATTAATTTTGGTGATGAATGCACAACTATATAATGGTACTGGAAACAATTGAATGTAAGCTTTGTTTTGTATGACTGCATGGTATGTGAATATATCTCAATAAAATGAATTAAACAAAAAAAAATGTCTGTTAATGATAATATTGATATAGTGTTTGCTATATGCCAGGCATTGTTCAAGTAGCTTTACATATTAGCTCATTTGATGCTCAAAGACACCCTGAAAGGCAAATTCCATTATATTCCCAATTTTACAAATGATGAAACCAAGACGCAGAGAGGGTAAGTGACTTGATGAAAATTGTACAGCCAGTAGCAGGTGGAGCTGGGATTTGAACTGAGGCAGACTTGCTCTAACCCTTGTGCTGTATTGCTGAGATTTGAACTAACTTGTACTAATGTGACATGGAGCCCCTGGTTCTTGACTGTCATACCTCTTAGCATTTAGACTAATATAGGATATTACAGTTCGTATAGAAATTTCACATGTATCATTTTATTTGAGCATTACAAGTAGGGAAGGGGAAGAATGTTACAATTATCTCCATAGCTTTTTCCATGGCTGGCATGTTTATGATATTTAATCTCATGTTTAATGAGCCAGGTCCTGAACTATAGAGGTGAGAAAGACATGGACTCTGCTCAAAGATCTGCCTCTACCCTTCAGGAGAGTGTTAAGAGTAGAACACATAAGCAAAGAAATGCCATGTGAGTGTTGTGGATTTCATGGTGTGGGGGAAGCGTAAAAAGGGGAGGTCAGCTTTACCTGGGAGGTGTAGGGTGGGTTCTCAGATGAGGCTACCACTGGGCTGATGTTTTCCATACCACCCTTCTTCCTCTTCTATTCTCTGCTGTACTGTCTCTGTCATTGAGATTTGCCTTCTGAGCCCCTTCATCTTCTCCCAAAGGAGAACAGATTTTAAAAAAAAGTATAACCAGAACAAGTCAGAATGTTAGAGGATAGAATGGGAATTATTGGTGTTTGCACAAAGCATTTGCCTCTTGTCCATAGCTGACTGTTTATTTGAAAAAGTTCCCCGAAGAATGTCAGGTTCTATTAGTATCTGTAAGGAATGAGATTGAGATGCTGAGGCATTGCTTGGCTCCTCTCTTATTGTTTGTATATGTGGGAAATGCATAAATCCAATGGAAAGTCTTCTGTTTTAAATTGGTGTATCTGATGTGTCTGAACTTGATGGATTGCACTGCTGGTCTAATATAGACAAAGATCTCTGCTCTCCACTTTTCACTCTGCTCACACATCCTGGGTCTCATAGTTTCTTTCTCATGGAAGTCAGGTGCAGGTAGACAAAAGGAAAAGCACAGCTGAACCCTATAAGGGGGAAACCTTCCTTCCACTCTTTTCTTGATAGGGACCTTCCCTATGCACAAGCCAGCCTCCCCCCACCCCCCCCACACACACACTTTTTATACCTCCCACCTTCAGTTGGTGGGTGACAACCATTGATCCACATTTCTGATTGGGCCAATATTATTGCAAAGGGACTGATTTGGTTTCATTTTCCTTCCTCCTCTGTAAGACCAGTAGGAAGCAGTGACCTGGGTAAATGTGTCTGCTCTGCAGGTGCAAGCATCCTCCTGACGGGCTGGTCCTAGATGTAGCTTGGGAGGCTAGAAGACAGTGGATCCATTTAGCAGTTCCGCCTAAACCAAGATACTCTGATATAACATTTGTTCCAGATGACTTTTGTTTGTGCCTGTGGATCCTCTTTCTACCCTTCTTTGTTCTCTGTGCTCCCAACTGCATGCTATACCAACAGGCTGCCTTGCCCTCTGATTTCAGGTAGGGGAGGTCTGGCAGATCACAGGGAAGGAGGAATACGAGGTTGGGGCACTCCCTCAGCTCCCTCCCTCCCAGTCGACATGGGTTGGCTGCATCGCTTAACTGAAATCTTAGGCCTAGGTGTGGAAGCAGCCACCCCAGTAACTGGGTTAGATTGCTTTTCCTAAACCATATCCACACTCCTGTATATACTCACTTTATTAAACTCTCTTCTGTAACCTAGCCTGACTTGTTAGCCCCTATCAGTGTGACAGGTCGTATTTTCCAAAGATGACCACACCAATATATATCTCATCCCACATGCGCACTTCCTACCGTGTGATGCTGACACTCCTCCATCGAGAGGGGAGTGGGCAGGATGATGGCAATGGCAGATATGATGCCATGTGACTTTCAAGGCTAAGTCATAAAGGGCCGTACAACTTCCACCTGATCTTTGGGGACACCTGTTCTTAGATCCCAGCCAATGTGTGGAGAGACCATGTATAAATGTTCTGGCCACAGGTTCTGCCAACAGCAGTGTCAGCTGCCAGGCACATCAGGCTGGGAAACTGCAGACTATTCTAGCCCCTGGCCTTTGAGTGTTCCAACTGATGCCCGGCAGAGCAGGGACAAGCTGTCCCCACCTAGCCTTCTCTAAGTTGCAGTTTTGTGAACAAAATAAATATTGTTTTTTTTTAAGCCATTAAATTTTAGGATGGGTTGTTATACAGCACTAGAAAACCAGAATATCAGTAATAAAGCTATTTGGCTTCTATTTAAATGAGATAACCCATGTAAACACCTAATAAAGATTGCCTATAATTATTATCATTCATACAGAACAGTTGCCATATACCAAACGTTAGTTCATGAAATCTCAGAACATTTCTATTAAGTAGGCATTATTATCCCCATTCTACAGCTAGGGAAAACGAGACTCAGAATGATTAAGGTGCTTTCCCTTAAAAAGTTACAAGGTTACAAGCTTGGTGTGCAGTGGGACCTCTAGTTTGGGGCCAGTGCCCACTAGGGGCTCAGTATAAGCTCATTGGATCCATCTGAGTAGCCTTTGCCCCCTCTGCTAGTCAACCCAGACTTTAGATCCCTTTGCCACTTGGAGCCAGAGTTCAGCGCTGAGGTGGGGTAGGGGAGTGGTTGCCCAGTTTTCCTCCACTGCAGCCTTCCAGGTTGATTGAGTTCTGAGTCAGGCTGCACGTAGGCTGGCTTGTTTGTTTTTGACTTCACCAAAAAGGTGTCTTTAGGCCCATTCCCAGGTCAGTACACAAACTCATTCCTTCTGCCTTACAATTAAGATTCAAAAGCAGGCGGCAAGAAAATCCCTCCCTGTGCACCAATTCCAATCAGCGATTATGCTCTTAATGACCAGCTAATAAAGAATTCACAAAGCAAACTACGCTATTAAATATAGAATTGTACTGATGCCGACCTGTTGGGAGCACTTTCTGTCCCTTTTCCAGAACAATGTCTGAAAACAAGAATATAATCCTCCTTCCCTGAGTATTTTTTTTTCTTTGCTCTTTTAAGTAGCGACATCTCTAAAATGAAGATTTGCAAGGAGGTATCCATTCCCCAGAAACCAATAAAGCCTGTGTTAAAAATACAGTCTGGGACCATGTCATGTTCCCTTTGAATTGTTATAACGTGATGGGGCGCCTTGCCCTGACTGTCCACAGACCAGCCAGTCTGGTGATTAAGACCTGGTACCCCTGAACGAGTTCAAGTGAGCTGCTGCTGATGCCAATGCATTACGGGGAAATGGAAAAAGAGACATTTAAAAACAAAACAAAACAATTCTAATAACCTTGTTGATGAACACTCACTATGGACCAGCCTCTGTGCTGAGATCTTTATACAGAAGATCTCATTTGGACCTGAGAAGAGCCCTGGGAGGGAGTCACTGCAATTATTTGCATTTTGCAGATAAGCAGAGTTCCGAGAGCTGACTTGACCATGGTCACTTAATGATGACCTAGGGATGTGTGCCCAGAGGTATCTGATTCCCAAACTCTGACTTTTAGCATGACCTCACAGGCAAAAGACCCCAAGGGTCCCCAAGGGTTGGTGATGGGGAAGAGCTATTTCCATGTTTTGACACTGAATATGTGCCAGGCATGGTGTTTAGTGCTTTCACAGGCATTAGATCAATTTAACCTAACAAGCACCTCATTCAGCAGGTATTTCTGTTTTTCTCATTTTATTGGTGAGGGAATTGGGGATCTGAGAGATTGTCATTCTCTCAAAGTAGTGAATAGAAGAGGCAGGATTCACTTGCAGTTCAGGTTGATCTCATAGCCTGGGCTTTCCCCACTGGACTGCCCTGCATCTCTGGTAAGATGATTGAGGTCAGTAGTGGGGACTGATAAAGCTCCCACTTCTTTTCAGTGTTGAGTGGGTAGCACCTTGCTTCACTGAGGTTGGAATTCTCCATTTAGAAAAGATCAGGTGAGAACAGATGCCTCTACTCCTTGTGTACTAGTTTGTTAAAGCTGCCATTATGCAAAATACCAGAAATGGATTGGCTTTTATAAAAGGGATTTATTAGGTCAAAAATTTACATTTCTAAGGCCATAAAAGTGTCCAAACCAATGCATCAACAAGAGGATACCTTCACTGAAGAAAGGCCGATGACATCTGGAACACCTCTGTCAGATGGGAAGGCACATGGCTGGTCTGCTGGTCCTTTGCTCCTGGGGTCTGATTTCAAAAATGGCTTTCTCCAAAATGTCTCTGGGCTTCTGTCTCTCTTAGCTTCTCTCTCCCAGCCTCTGTGCATCCTTGCTTGTTCTCCCAGGGCATTTCTCTCTAAGTCTGGGGGTCCTCTCTTAGCTTCTACAGGGCAAACTCTGGACTTTATCTCTTAGCTTAGCATCTCCAAATGTCCCTCTGTCTGCATCTCCCAGTGTCTCCAAGTGTCTGGGTCTGTGTGGCTCTCAGCTCTCTTAAGTACTCCAGTAAATTAATCAAGACCCACCTGGAATGGGTGTGATCACACCTCCATGGAAATAATCTGATCAGAAGTTCTCACTCACAGTTGGGTGGGTCACATCTCCATGGAAACAGCCTAATCAAAGTTTCCACCCACAATAAGTCTGCATCCACAAGACTGGATTAAAAGAATATGGCCTTTTCTGGGGTACTTAACAGTTTCAAACTGGCACACCTTCCCACAGGCCTGAGGAATGAGTGCAGAGGGACCCAGTAGGTTTTAGTGTTCTCACCGTTTGGATTCACCAAACATCCAGGTAGACCTTTGCTAACTGGATCTTCGGGGGTGGGTTCATATAGTGAAAACCACCAAATCTCTCTAAATCTCAGTTTCCACACCTCTAAAACTGGAGAGTTGTTGTGAGGGTAAAATGGGATAATACATTTAAAACATAAAGCTGTTTGGGTGCTTAAAAGCATTAGTTTTCCCACTGCTCCAAAGCAGTTCTTCCCCAATACCACTGCTGTGGCTAATTCCTTTCCCTATTTCCAAAATATTTCTGGCTGCTCTGAGTGTGGTTAAAGGCTAGAATCAAAAGCATTTCACCTGGGAAAAAAGTCCTGCTTAAACTTTGATGGTTAACTTTTCCTAGCCTTTATAGTGGTAGAAAAAATGCTATGTGTTCACATAATTTTGTTTTGTTTTCCTTTTTCTGTGCTCACAGGCAGATTAAAGTTTGAGGTTACCTCACAGGTATGTTTAGGGACATGTGTTTGGTTCTAGCCAATAGTATGTGGTTCCTCTGATGTTAACATTTTATGCAGTCATGGTAACTTGGTCAAAAATAAGATGTTAACTTAGGCACATTACTGTTAACAAAACTACAGACTTTATTCAGATTTTACCTGTTTCCTACTAACTTTTCTGTTCCAGGATCTAATCCAGGATAGCACATAGCATTTAGTCATCATATCTTCTTGGGTTCCACTAGACTGCAAGTTTCTCATTCTTTCCTTGTTTTTCATGACTTTGGCAGCTTTGAAAAGTCCTAGTCAGATATTTTGTAGAGTGTTCCTCAAGCTGAGTTTGTCTGGCATTTATTTATCTCATGATTATACTGTGGTTATAGGTTTGCAGGGAGAATTCTCCAGAGGTCAAGTGCCATCATATGATTTATCACCAGTTGTGTTAACCTTGATTGCTTGATTGAAGTGGTATTACAGGTTCCTCCACATTGAGATTAGTATTTTCCCCTTTCCATATTAAATTGTTTGGAAATGAAGCGTGGAAACTAGTCCACACTCCAAGGAGGGGAATTAAGCTCCACCTCTGGAGAGGGTATCTACAAATACTGTTTGGATTTCTTTTTAAATAAATATTTGAACCTTCTCCCCTGTTTATCTGGTTGTTAAATCATTTATTTCTATCAGTATGTAGTCATGGGTATTTATTTTACTTTTTTGATTATAATATAATATCACTATTTATTTGATTGCTCAAATTGTTCAAGCTTTGGCCATTGGGAACTCTTTCAGTATGCTCCTGTGTCCTTTTGACAAAACTTCTTTCCTCCCTGTCTCCTTCTCTCTTTCTGTCCCCTTCCACTCCCCATTTCTTTTTTTAGCACTTCCTTACTTTCTGGCACTATAAGATGATCTAGGCTCATCTTGCATTTTCCCTGTGCCAGCCCTAGAATAAGGCATTTCTCCAAGGAGCCCTGATTCCTTTTACTGGAATGGTACTTAGGATCTGAACAGTGAGTGTGCTGCTTGCTATTGGGGTGTTACTGCTTCAAGGCCCTCTCAGTGGACAATTAGGAAATATATGAATGCATACTAATCCGTGCATAATGCATATCTAATTTCTGCATCTATCTGTAGATATATTAAGAAGACATGCATTCATACTGCTATCTCTGACTCTAATTCAGCACCATAGGGTTTATTCTAGCATTTTTTCTTTGCTCATTTGTAATTTTATTCTCTAAACAGTAAGAAAGCCAATTCCCATTCTCAACAACATATTTACTTATTTGTTTAGCACTAGTATCCAGTCAAACATGGTTTTCAAAGTTGCTTGAGTCACTCCTTTTCCCCCTACTCTCTTCAGTGAGGTTACTGATTCACTTGTAATACTGTTAGATTCATTTTTTCATCCATCTTGGATCCCTGGTCAAACTGATTCCTGTTTTTAATTTTTTTTAAAAAATTTGAATATAGTAAAATTCACTCCATAAGGATTTTGACAGGTGTAGAAACATATCCATGACCTCAGAACCCTACAGAGCAGTTGTATCATCCTAAAAATCATGCAGCCTTTTGTAGTCAGTCACTTCTCCCTTCCCAACCCCTGGCACTGGTCTGTTTTCTGTTCCTATAATTTTGCTTTTTCCATTATATCATATAAATGGAATCACATAACACATAGATTTTGGGTCTGGACTTCTTTTACTTAGCAGAATATATTTAAGGTTCATTATATTGCTGTGTGAATCAACAGCTCAATCTTTTTTGTTGCTGGGTAGTATTCCACAGAATGGCTGTGTCACAATTTATTTACCCATTTAGGACTGTAGATTTTTTTTTTATTAAATTCAGTTTTATTGAAATACATTCACACACCATACAATCATCCATGGTATACAATCCACTGTCCAAGGACTGTAGATTTTTATGCCCAATAAAATTGTTGCTGTTATTATTATTGTAAAGACCTCATGCACATCCTTGTTTTTCAAAGCACTTGTGAGCAATGTATATTTTATTAAACATTTTGTAGCGCAAACCCAGAGGGTTTTATCTTGTACACCCTGCAACAAACACCATGATCAATCCCTCCTAATCCCTTTCTGGATATCCCACCAATTGTGTGTGTGTGTGTGTGTGTGTGTGTGTGTGTGTGGCAGGGAGAGGGTGTCTTCTCTTTTCTTCCTCACCCCACACAGGACTCCAACTTATAGGTATTGCCTTCCAGGTCCCAGATCTTTTTCTTCCCATGATTACACAGAGGAATTTATCTCTGACCAGATTCTCCCAAGCTTACATCCCCACAACCATTATCCTCCTTTGCAAACAGTCACCAGGATTTGCCTTTCTCAGTAAGAAATGTGTATGTTTTGTACCATATTACTTTTACAACTTCATGCAGTTGCTGGAATGGTTACATGAACGAGTGAGGTCATGTATGGAAGCCCTTTGCACAATATCTGTCGACAGTGAAGTGCTAAATAAGTTACAGTTTTTATTGTTATTTTATTATTACTAATACCAGTAAGAGATTGCTACCATTGGGAGCTACCAAATAAAGAGGTCTTATTAGGTCCCTCATGGAGTGTTTTACTTTTGACAAGAAAAAAGAATAAAAAGAGATCCGTTCATGGTTGATGCTCAGAAACACAACAGAAATCCAGGAGCCCTATGTGCAAAGCCAATTCTTGAAAGCCCTGATAAAAGTGACTATTGATTAATGCTCTGTGCTCTACCCACCCCAGGGTGTAAACTCTGCCTGCTTAGTAAGGGGAAAACCTGCTGACCATTGAGCTTGTCAGGCACTGCTGGGCTCCTAGAGAAGTCTGGGAAATCACCTTTCCTGGCACATGATGAGAAGCAGGAATGGCCCATCTGTTAGAGATTTTGCAGGCCCAGCCAGCTTGGAGGCTAGGACCAGGCACATGACCTTGGGAGGGGCTTTTGCTCACATCTCCACTCTTTTGATACCCCCAGTCTGTTTGGAGATTCCACTTTGCTTACTGTGCAGCTGGGCTGTTCATAGGGAGTGTATTTTTAATCTTGTTTGAGTCCTTTGAAGTTAAAGCCAAAGTCACCATCTTCCTATTCAATAACAGCTTCCTCCCCTTCTCCTTTTTCTCCCTTTTTCAGTAATAGTAACACCATTCACAGGGGCATCCCTTGAAGCTTCCTTGCATCTTTCTGTAATCCTCTGTATTCATTATCCTAGTTCCATGGATTCTGCCTCTTATCTCCATCACTTTCCATTCCTATGTCCTGGTTTTTACTCCCATCAACTTTTTTCTAAGCTACTGCAAACCCAGATTTTACTTTTCTCTCTCTTACTAAAATAATGCAAAGCAAAAACTCAATGGCTTCCTCTATCAATCAGGTTATGTTACATTATGGTGTAGTAAACAATCAAAATCTTGGTGGCATTCAACAACAAAGATTCATTTCCTACACACACTAAATGCCCCTCGCTGCTAGGCTGTAGCTCTGTTCCACATTACTCCAGGACTTAGGCTGGGGGAGCAGCCAATTTCTGGAATAATGCCAACCCTTCTGTATGAGGCAGAGAGGAAACATGGTGACCCATTTTTTGAAAGTATTTTCCCAGAAATGACACAAGTGGCCTCTCATATTTCATTGGCCAAAGTAAGTCATGTGGCAAACCTGATTTCAATGGGTTTGGATTTGTAATCCTCCACCAAGGTAGGGGATCAGATGTTGGTAAGTAGATAGTCTACTGTAGGTAATCTACTGTACTGCTAATATCCAAAGACTTCTTATCTTGGCAATCAAGTTCTAGGACAATTTGCTATCAACTGGGCTTTGCCATCAGATCTGAGATTAAACCTTTATTGATTAGTTGTATGGTTATTTTTTCATTTATTTTTGCACTCATTCATAAATCCATTTTTCCATCCATCTATCCATATATTTATCCAACCAACATATTTTCAGTCAAGTTCTGTGTAGATAAATGGAGATACAGGAATGTATATCACACAAACCCTATCCTCAGAAAGTTCACAGGTGAAGAGACAGGACAATAAATGTGTTTTAAAATATATATATCTTAAAGGAAATTTCAAATGTATACAAGTATGAATAAAACAATATAATAAACTACCTTGAATCCATCAGCCAGCTTCAGTAATTATCAATCTGCAACATTGTCAATATTTTTTCATTTATACCTCTACCATCATTCCCTATATTATTTTTTTAATTAAAATTTTATTGAGATAATTGTAGATTCACATTGAGTTATAAGAGATAATACAGAGGACTCAGTTTCCCCCAATAGTAACATTTTGCAAAACAGGATATTGACATTGATATAATTCAGTGTTCTTATTCGCCCAATTTTATTTGTACTCATTCATGTGTGTGTGTACAAATATGGATATAAAATCCCTATATTTTGAAGAAAATCTCAGACATTATGTAATTTTCTCCAGAATTATTACAGTATGTATCTTAACAAAATACGGACTTATTTTTAAAACAATATAACAAAACACCATTATCACATCTTAACCAATTAACAATTCTTCCTTATAATCAGATATCAAGGCAGTGTTAAAATTTCCAGTTTTTCACGTCATTTTTTAATAATTTGTTTGATTAAAGTCCATACCTTATGATTGGTTAACATGTGTATTAAGATTCTTCAAATTGAATCCATACTTTGCCCCCTTCTTCTGTCTGTTTTTCCCCTCACAGCTATGTCTTTTGTCCTTTATAGTTTCCCATAGTCTAGATTTGACTGATTATATGAATATATATTTTAAAATGTTTTTCTGTATTTCATATAGATTGGCAGTTGGGTCTCAAGGCTTGATCAGATTCAGATTCAACTTTTTTTTGGCAAGAATCTTTCATAGGTGATATTGTGTGCTTCTATCAAAAGGCACATAAAAGTCTGGTTGTCTCTATTTTTGTTTTGTTGGTGACCATCTTCATTGTCTCAGTTTGTTAATTAATTAGGGGTTAAAAATGGAAACATTCTAATTATCCTGGTCTGTTTTCATTTATTGCTGAGACACTTCTAGAAAACCAGCTTCCTTATATCTACTATTTACTTCTGTAGAAGTACAATTTATACATAGACAGTAGGCACTTAAACAAGTTAATATGGTTCTCTTGTATCCTCTGATAGTGACTCTGATGCTTAGTTTTATGTGCCATCTTGTCTAGGTTATCATTCCCAGTTATTTAATCAAGCATTAATCTAGGTGTTGTTCTGAAGGTATTTGTAGATGTGGCTAGCATCTATAATCAGTTGATATAAGTAGAGAAGATTGCCTTTGAAAATGTGGGTGGGTCTCATCCAATCACTGGAAAGGCCTTAAGAGCCAAACTGAAGTTTCCTAAAGAAGAAATTCTGCTTCAAGACAGCAAAATCAACTCCTCTCTGAGTTTCTGACCTGCTGACTTACTCTACAGATTTTTGACTTGCCAGCCCCCACAGTCACTAATTTAAAGCATTATTTGGAATAATGCTTTCCATGTGTCTCAGCCACCAATCGGGTACACATTTAGGTTTATTTGCTAAATTTTATTTTCAATTTTATTCATTGATTTTTTATTTTGTTTTATAATTTCATAAAATATTTAATGTTTCTAAATCAAGTCTATGAAACAAGATGTATTCAAATGTCTAGCTTCTATCTCTGTACTCTTCACTAGTTAATTTAATTTTTATTTGTTTTTCCAGTTCGCTCCCATTTTTGATAGTTATGCAGTATCACCATTGTCAGTACATATAGTCATTGCGAACTATGTACTCTCCCTTATGACACTCTTAGCTCTACAAGTACAGATATGTATTAATGTACACTTCTAGTCCTATGTCACTTCCTCTACCATCTCTTTGGCTGTCTGAAGCTCACACTCACTCACATGCCTACTCAAATAGGGACCCTGAGAACAATATTCCCTGAATACTTACATGATGAACACTGTTAACCTTAATACCTGGAAGCCAACTTGACTAGATGTAAAATCCTTGGCTTACAGTTTCTTTGATTGAGTATATTGAATATGTTATTTTTGTTCCCTGGTATAAAGTATTGCTATCAAAAAGTATGATAACAATCTGATTTTCTTTCCATTAAGTGAGTTAGTCTTTGTGCTTGGATGCCCCAAGACTCTTTTTTTCTTTCAAGTGATTTTTATTAGAATATGCCTCTATATTGGTTGGCCTGGGTTGATTTTGCCTAGGTGTATAGTATACCCTTTTAAATAAAGTTTCAAATAAAAAAAAAAACATTTTAGAATAGTCTTCTTAAGTTACAGTTTTAAGATTTGTTATTCAGGGTTTCCTTCTTCTAGCATGCTAATTATACATGTGTTGGATTGTCTTTGACTATCTTCTTGATTTGTCACTTTTTCTTTTGAATTTGTCTTATCTCTTTGTTTCTTTTTGATTAAAAAATCCTGCATTTCTTTTTCTATTTCTTTTAAGACATTATCTTTCATGTTTATTTTATCTCCATTTCTTCTATTTTAGCCTTCATTTCTAAAATTTCTGGTTTCCTTTTGTTTTCATTCTCTCCTGAGTTTTATTATCCCATTTTAGCATTTCTAATTCTGATTCATGTTATCTCATGTGTTCTACTATTTTACTAATTTATTTTATTTCATTTTGAAATATTAGATTTAGTTTCCTCTTCTAAAAAATAACCTTTTTCATCATGCTTTCAACATATGAAAGGGTATAATTCTGCTTTTGATTCATCTTATTTCATGATAATTTTGAGTAGAATATAACCGTATCTTTCTCTGGTGCTCATTTTCAAATGAAATTAATTTTCCCACCCTTTTTTGAGGGAGGGGTAGATCAGTATAGATTTTCTAGCTCCCGTGTGCTAGTGTTCTCTTTTCTGTTGTTTTTGTGGTGTTAAAAAAACTCCCCATGATTTCTGAGCTCTCTTAGCTCTGTTTACTTCCTCCACTTTTATCTGAACTTCTTTGTCCTTTGCCCCTGCTATCCCTGTCCTGCTCAATTTTGACTCTATTCCCAGAAGTTCTCCTCAGTGTGAGGCTCTGTTGTGAAAGAGAGTATTGATCAGTTAATTTTGAGAGTTCATAGGGCTTTTAGGCCTTCTCTGAATCCCTTGCGTTTACTCACAAATTATGGGACTCAAACTCTCCTAGTTTCAATTGCTGTTCTCAAATTGACTTATTGAATTTTAAATGTATTATGAAATGGATATTTTGGGCTCGTGGTCTCAGTCTGTTAACTGCCCCACTACTTCTCTCTATGACTTCACACACATGTGCTGATGTCATGTAACATGAATAGCAATGGCTTCATTCACTGAGTCTTATTTTGGAATTTATGGGGTTATCCTGTCACCTAGTTTTGCTGTAACTATTATCTGTGGTATTTTGGTTTGCTATCCTAATTGTTCCATATGATTTTATGGGAGAAGATTCCAAAACTACCCTGCCACTGCAGCCATATTTCCATGACTTGAAATGTGGCTTTAAAAGTGTTAAAATGTCTGTAGGCATGGGATGCCCCTGCAATGCAGAGAAAGGTGATGGTTGGGGTAGGGGTTTTCAGGTTACTCAGAAGAGATGACTTCTTTCTAAGCTGAGCCCAGAAGGAGTCAATTGAGTGAAGGGCAGGATATTCAGATGAAGGGAAAAACAGTTGTGAGTGGTTAGGGTGTTGAGAGCATGTTGCATGTGGAGATGTCAGAGGCCATGGCACTTGCCAGGGGTGAGGTAGATTTCTTATGAGTATGGTACTTGGCATCATCTCACCTTTTCACTGATGAAAGCCTGCCTCTGTTCTCCTGCCCTAGCAGCCTTGTTTTCCAGGATGGATTGCATGTGTATATTGCTAGTTCTAACCTTTCTGGTCTCTGGGTGATTTCTCATTATTCATTGCTATTTACAATCCTCTCTATTTAGAGCTATCTGTGAAGTTAATTTCAGAGCTGTTTACTCTTTTCTCCCAAATCATTAATGGAATTAAAACTTTCAACAGAACTGAGTTTTACAGCTCTTTCTGAGAAATTCCACTGAGACCAACTCTTGTTTTGGATAATCACCTTTAAATCAAACATATTATCACCCCTTTGGTCAGTTGTTCTTGAGGCTATTGGGTTTCACTTTGTGTTAATATAAATTCAATTTTTCATATAGACTTCATTAGGTAACCCAGCACTAGTACTCAACAGAACAATAGAGTTTACTCTTACTAGCAATACAAGATATGCAAATTAAGGCATTCTTGAGGGTTTGTGTTTTTCACTGATAAAATCAGTAAAAAGTTTCAAGGGATAGCACCCACTGCTGTGAAGTTGTGCTGAAATTAGTATTTGTAAATGCTTTTAAGTTTTGGAGATCAATATAGAAATTAAGCATCAAGACCCATAAGGAGGTTTATTCTCTTTTATCAGTCTTGGGAATTTTTCCTAAGAAAATAAATTTAGAGGAAAGAAAAAAATAACCTATTTGCCTGAAAATGGATTTAAGTACTATAATTCATTTTATAAAATGCAACCAACAAAAATTCGTGAGCAGTAGGAGAGTTATTAAATAATAGGTGTATCAACTTAATGAATGGAAACTATTAGACACAGGAGAATCTCAACAAATGGTAGCTGCTATGAGTATTTTTGTTGTCAGTATCTTTGTCACTGTCATTATCCTCTGACCCTGCAAGCAGGTTGCTTTTTCCCATGCCATTATGACTCCAACATCAGATTACAGAGGCAGATTAAAGTAAGCATATTTTGTCTCCTAAAATAATAATCACAAAATGATATTAGGACCAATCATTGAAACTTAGAGAGTATGAGAATATGGTTTACTATGAATAAGAACTTGACAATAATCAGAACTCTTCAAAGATGAAATAATATATGAATGTTTATAGTAGCATTATGCATAATAGCTAAAATGTTGGAACAACCCAAATACCCATCAACTTATGATTGGATAAAGAAAATGTGATATATCCATACAATGGAATAAATATTATTTGGCCATAAAAAGGAATAAAGTACTGATGCATGCTATTACATGGATGAACTTTGAAAGTATTATGCCAAGTGAAAGAAGTTAATCACAAAAGATCATATTGTTTACTTCCATTTTAATGAAATGTCCAGAAAAGGCAAATCTATAGAGACAGAAAGTAGATTATAACTGTCTAGGACTACAGTGATAGGGGAGGGGCAGTGATTGCTAAAGGACATGGGGTTTCTTTTGGAGGGCTAAAAATATTATAAAATTTATTGTGGTTGTGCCGGTTTGAGTGTATTGTGTCCCCCAAATGCCATTATCTTTGTAGTCTTGTGTGGGGCAGAAGTTTTGGTGTTGGTTAGATTTGCTTGGAGTGTGCCCCACCCAGCTGTGGGAGATAATTTTGATGAGATGTTCCCATGGAGGCGTGGCCCCACCCATTCGGGGTGGGCCTTGATCGGTGGAGCTATATAAATGAGCTGACTCGGGGGGGAAGAGAGAGAGTGCAGCTGGGAGTGATGTTTTGAAGAGAAGCAAGCTTGCTAGAAAGGAACGTCCTGGGAAAAAGCAGTTTTGAGGCCGGAGCTTTGGAGCAGATGCCAGCTGCCTTCCTAGCTAACAGAGGTTTTCCGGACACCGCTGGCCGTCCTCCGGTGAAGGTACCCAATTGCTGAGGTGTTACCTTGGATGCTTTGTGGCCTTAAGACTGTAATTGTTTAGTGAAATAAACCCCCGTTTTATAAAAGCCTATCCATCTCTGGTGTTTTGCATTCTCCAGCATTAGCAAACTAAGACAGTGGTGATGGTTGCCATGACTCTGTGAATATATGAAAAACTATCAAATTATATACTTTAAATGGAGAATTGTATGGCATGTGAATTATATAACAATAAAACTGTTACCAAAAAAATGATATAAGCTCACTACACAAAACTGAGTTATTTAACCAATTGCTATAACAAGCAGTGATTCAACCTGTAGCAAGATCTTAAAAAAATAGAGTATTTCAGTGACAGGGTAAGTGATCCTTTCTCAACAAAATCCCAATTCCTCATAACTATTCCATAGATTAGTACACTTCTGATTTTTAACTTCCCCTCATTTTCACAATTCTCATCCAGTGAAAACAGTTTTGGGTAATTTACAAGACTCTGTCAAACCACCTGCACCTTAAAACTAAGAGATTTCAAACCCTTTGGTCTACTTGTAAGTTTGGAAACCATATCACTTAAAATTAGGTTTGGATGAAATCAAGATAACAGTGAATTAAACAAGATGGATAGAAGTTCATTTTTCCTTCATGTACACATTTAGGCAAACCAAGGCAGACAAAGCCGTTCCATGATCCTTGGAGACCCAGCTCCTTTCTAATCCACCATTTCAAAAACAGTTTCCACCTCAGAGTCTGTGAAGGCCACTCAGGTCTTACCAACACATCAGCATTCCAGCCAGGAGTAAGGAGGACAGAGAGGGGAAAAGGGCACAGTGCTGCCCTGCCATTTATGGATTTATTCCAGAAATTGTTAACAACTTTCTGTTTATATCTATTTGCTAGAACTTAGTAACACAGAGGGAAGCTGGGAAATGTCATTTTTATTCTAGGTAGCTTGTGCCCAGCTAAAATTGGAAGGTGTTACAGAAGAAGGGGAGAATAGATACAGTGGTACTAACCTTCCCTGATGCTCTGCTCGGGATTTTAAATATGCCTCCTTCGGGTAGAGTGGAAAATGCAGTTCAGAACTCTTGAATTTGAATCCTAACTCTGACCTTGGAAAATCACTTACCCTTCCTGCAACTGTTTCTTCTCCTGTAAAATTAGAAAAATATTCCTATTCAGATTGTGGGAAGGCTTGAACATGTTAATCTATGTTGAAAGGTGTTTACAAACTATAAAGCAGCACACACATGATAGATACAGCCTGAAAAAGAGCGCACTTAGCTAGGATATAATAGTTACTTAAAACTGTGTGAAGGAATGCCTGGGTAAGAGAGTGGATTTTTTCTTAATATTTATCACTCCACAGAGAAAATCTGGGATCCATGGTGAAAGTTAAGAGGGAAGCAGATTTTAGCTTAAAATAGTCATGGCTTCTCTAAGAACTAGCACTGTTCAACAAGAGAATGGCTACTTTTTGAAGGAGTGGGTTCCTTGTCTCTATCTCACTTCAGTGGGTATTGGGAACCAGTTTTCAGACATGCAGTGTTGACAGTGTGGCTCATCCAGCTTGGCTATCAGGGAAGCCAGTGTCCCATCTGAGAACCACATTCCCTTGTTTTGTTCCTGGTTTGCCTACTTCCTCTTTTGTCTTCCTCTTTCCTTCCCTGCAAGAGAAGTCTGTTTGGAAGACAAGTTAGATAGTTTGCTGGTCCATAGTATATTATTCAGGTTTGCTAAAGCTGCCAGAAATGCCATATACCAGAATGTATTTGTTTTTACAATGGGGGTTTATTTAGTTCATAAATTTACAGTTCTAGGGCCATGAAAATGTCCTAGTTAAGGCATCAACAGACAATACTTTCTCTGAAGAAGACTGATGGCATCTTTCTCTGAGGAAAGACCGATGGCATCTGGGGTTTGGTTCCTCTGTCACATGGGAAAGCACATGGCCAGAGTCTGCTGATCTTCTCCTGGGCTTTGCTTCTGGTTTCCGTGGCTTTCTCCTTAATGTCTCCGGGCTTCTGTCTCTTAGCTTCTCTGTTAGCTTCTCCTGGGGGCGAACTCTGAATTATATATCTTAGCTTCTCTGCAAAATGTCTCTCTCAGCTTCTCTTTAAGCATCTGTGGGTTCTCACTTAGCTTCTCTGGGCAAACTCTGGGCTTCATCTCTTAGCTTAGCATCTCCAAATGCCTTTCCGTCTGTGTCCTAGTTTGCTAATGCTGCAGAATGCAAAACACCAGAGATGGATAGGCTTTTATAAAACGGGGGTTTATTTCACTACACAATTACAGTCTTAAGGCCACAAAACGTCCAAGGTAACACCTCAGCAATCGGGTACCCTCACCGGAGGATGGCCAATGGCCTCCGGAAAACCTCTGTTAGCTAGGAAGGCAGCTGGCATCTGCTCCAAAGCTCTGGCCTCAAAATGGCTTTCTCCCAGGACGTTCCTCTCCAGCAAGCTTGCTTCTCTTCAAAACATCACTCCCAGCTGCACTCTCTTTCTTCCCCCCCCGAGTCAACTCATTTATATAGCTCCATCAATAAGGGCCCACCCTGAATGGGTGGGGCCACGCCTCCATGAGAACATCTCATCAGAATCATAGCTCACAGCTGGGTGGGGCACACTCCAAGCAAATCCAACCATCACCAAAACGCCTGCCCCACACAAGACCACAAAGATAATGGCATTTGGGGGACACAATACACTCAAACCGGCACAGTCTGTATCTCCAAGCATTTGGGTCTTTGTTGGCTCTGAGCTGTCTCTCTCTCCCTGAGCTCTCCTAAGAACTCAGTAAACTAATTAAGACCTACCTTGAATGGGTGGGGTCACATCTCCATGGAAATAATCTAAACAAAAGTCCCACCCACAATAGGTCTGCCCCCACAAGAGTGGATTAAAAGAACATGGTATTTTACAGGGTACATAACAGATTCAAACCAGCACAAAAATCTAGGTTGTGGAGTGAAGCATGGATGAAATAATTGACAAGCATGTAAGGTTGAATTTCCAAGTTTCTTTCACATCATATACACAGGAAAGAACATGGACTTTGGCATAAGATAATACCTTCCTTGGATGCTTCTCAAAAGCAGATCTCACATCTTATTTAAGTCTATCTCTGCCTTGATCTTCACATCACCTTCTCCTCTTCTCTCTGTCTTCCCTTCTGTCTCCTATATCAATACTGGTCATTAGATTTAGGGCCCACCTTGGTAATCCAGAATGATATTGTCCCAAGATCTTTAATTTAGTTACATTTGCAAAGACCCTTTTTCCAAATAAGGCCACACTCACAGGTTCCAGAGCTTGGACCTGGACATATCTTCCTGGGGCCAACATTCAAACCACTACAGCATCCTTCACTGTAGACTGCCCAGCAGAAAGAGTCCAGGATCCTGTGGAATCCAAGGAGCTTCAAGTGCAATTTATCATATCAGCAAATATACAGTATTAAAGTATTGCTATTATTCTCTCATTTAACAAACTTTCCTCCTCTGTGCCAGGTGCAATGCTAGTTCATTACTGGGGATACAGAGATGTGGAAGACTTGGTATCTTTAGAACTCAGTCCAGTGGAGTAACGCACCCATTCTGAGTCTATATTCTAGGATATCTGTAGGAGAATAACTTACCTGCCCCCATGGAATTCTTAAAAATTCACACACTCATGTATTCTACAATATAGCCTGCCTGTGCCAGGCTTTTCGCTAAGCCCTGTGGGAGATTCAAAAGTGGCTGTAACACAATATGTACCTTCATGAAGCTAACAATAGAGAAAGGGATTTGAAATAAATAAAAAATAATGATTTCTTATAGTAGAAAGATAAATAGAGAAAGGCCTTTAGAACCCTATGCAATGAAAAGAAATGTAAACACTGGAAATAAAGCCTTCCTAAAGCTCGTAGCTTCTTAAATACATCGTGCAGTTTTTAAAAATATTCATCAAAGGTTGGACACCCTCAGCTTAGAGACCAACAGGGAAAGCTTCATTCTTTAGAGTGCAGTTTTTCAGAATGTTCTGAGAAAGCATGAATGATTTGACGGTGGAGATTAAAATTAAAATGTAGTTAGGGGTTGAGGAAGGGGAGAGATGTGGAAAGATACCTGTTGTATTATTAATAAAATTGATCTAAACTAGGCCAGTGGAAAAAGAAGAAGGAATTACATCAATAAGACAAATGGTACCTCCTGTAGCCTTGAACTCTTTATTGATAAAAGGGTGGATGGGAGAGTTTGGGAATCAATGAAGTTATCTTTAAAATCTCAAGGAAATTGATTGAAAGAGAGTAAATAAAACAGGTGAAAAACAATTTCAGCCTTTCATCATCGCAAATGAGGCCACGCTGTTGAGCACCTTTGCTTAAAATCAGACTCTTAATATAAGCTTTAGAAATAAAAAAAAAGGGTGTCATGTAATCTGAAAATAGGTTAGGCTGCTCTGTTGTATTTATAGGAAGAGAATGATCTAGTTCATGTATTTTAAGTAGTTCAACTTTTATATATGAAATCAAATCAGCCCCATTCAGAATGAGATTGCATAGTCCTCTAACCTTAAATACCCATCCCACAGTTCCTCTTGTGTAAAAAAGGAAAATGAAAATATTCAGTCAAAATGATCTCATACTAAAATGGAATACACACCGGAGGGTTGTGCAGGGCAACTTCACTATGACAACTTTCTCTTCCACGAACACTTTGTTCACTTTTGAACTTAGCCAAGAGTCTATATAGCCCTGACCTTTATCTCCATATCAACCTCAAGTCTTTCCTGAACATAAAAAATTCAAGAAATCTAGTCTTTTGGATGAGTTAGGAAACAGTTGGACATTTATGTTTTTGTTACGATAAATCCTTAATTACCTGGAATTCTCAGAGAATTGATTGACCTGATTATTAGATATTTTAATATAGGAGTATATTATGCCCATCACCTGACCAGCATCCATTTCTCATTATTCCAGTAACATCAGTCTGATTGTTTTTTAGATATCCACCCATCCTCCACTGTCAGTTGTTTATTTCATTCAACAAATATTTACTGCTTCATACTGTTATAGGGATATAGTATGAGCTGGTAAGACTCAGGTTACTGCCCCAAGGGGTTTACATATTAGTAGAGAAGACAGGAAATACATTCATGCATTCATATATACATACATACATTCATGCAAATATACTTTATGGGGGGATAAGTGTTATCAAGAAAAATAACATTGGTAGTGTATAGAATCTGACCAGAAAAGATTGGAAAAGAGGAATATGTGCAGAGAAGTTTTCTTTGAGGAAGTTCACTGAAGCAGAAAATGGAATGAAGTGAGGAGGCAAGCCATGTGATAGTTCTGGGGGATGAGTGTTCTGGGCAAAGATCCTTTGGTGGCAACTAGCTTGACTTTGTCAATAAATAGCAGGAAGGTCAGTGTGGCTGAAGTAGGGTGAGCAGGGGTGAGCAGAATGAGATGAGGAACAAGAGGTAAATCTGGAGAAGGTATCATCTAGGACCTTCTGGGCCCTAGAGAGGAATTTGATCTCGTTCTGAATGAATGGTCCATCAGAAGGTTTTGAGTAGGAGAGTGATTTATATCTTCTAAAGATTACTCTAGCTACTATGTAGAGAATAAACCATAGGAAGCAAGAAAGGAAGTTGAGAGTTCACTTAGGATGATGCTACCAAAGTGAGAAGTGGTTAGATTTTGAAGGAGGCACTAGAAGGACTTGCAGATGGGTTGGCCATGGAGTGCAGAGATAAAGAGGAATCAAGGATGAGTCCTAAGAATCAGCCTTCAGCAACTTGGCATATGGTAGTGCCATTTAGTGAGAAGAAGACGACTAGGGGAAGAGTGGGCTTGAGGTAGAAGAATTCTGTTTTGAAATTTTAAGTGTGAGATGATTGTTAAACATGTAAGTAGAGATGTATGAAGGAGACTGTTTTGATACACAGATCTGGAGTTCAGCAGAGAGGTCAGAGATGCAGCTATATATTGGGAGTCTTCAGGCTCTAGGTGACTATTTTAAGCTATGGGATCAGATGAAATAATCTAGGGAGGAATAGTAGCCAGGAAAGGGAGGGTCAAGCACAGAACCCAGACATCTTCCCTGATGTTCAAGGGGAGCTGACCTTCACCTCTAGCTGCAGGGGTAACCATGTGACTCAAACACATCCATCAGAGCTAATCTTATGACTTTTACTGGTAGCTGGACATGAGCCCAAAAAGATTGAACCTGGAATTTCTGGGGCCACCAACTGAAATGAAGCCAACACAGAGGAAAGCTGAGCCAATAGATGGAGAGGATCATCCCGGATCACATCATCCAAGGCTGGATCTAGCTGAGCTTGAAACTCAATTTACCCCTTTTTCGTTTTGTTACGAGTCAATAGGATCCCCTTTTTACGTAAGCAAGTTTGAGTTAGATTTTATGTGTCCTGCAGCTCTCCCCGACCATCCCCACATACCCCATGTAGGGTAATTGACAAACCCAGGCTGGGCTCAATCCCAAGCCTCCTGTTTAATAGTCCAGGGTTAATAGTCCTGGTTAATAGTCCAGTAGTCTTTTTCACTACATATTCCTGATTATTGTTCTTTTTTAGAGCTGCACCACTTACCATCTCGTGTATCTCCCACACTTTATGTTTTGGGTTTTGATGACTCTGGATTGGCTACTATGCATGTGTGCAAGTGAGGTGTGACTGGGTAAAAAGTCACACAAGTCACACAAGTTGAGTGCCACTAACCCACACCCACTCTGCAAGTGGGAGCAGGGACTGGAAAAGGATCCAGGTAACTACTGTCTGCTGGCATGCAACTGTAGGTGGCCCCAGCCATGAGCAATTATGCTAAATATTGGGACCTCTGTTCTGGTTAGCAACATATTTGGGACATGAGGGCAACCATCTGAGGCCCAAACTCTTAGTCTCTTGGATTTTACATGGAACTGGCTGTATAGATTACCACAAGGACAGCCAATGAGTTGCCATCTCAACTGTTGTCCTGCCCATGGACCTTACATTTTACTGTTTGGCAAGGAAGCCCTCCAAGACCGATACACTGACCAAACATTTCCGAGCTCTTTCCATGTACCACACACTATGCTGAGTACTAGAGAACTTAATAGGACTGGTGCATGTGCCTTGCAAAGACAGTCTGATATGGAAGATAAACATTAAAGTATAATAGCCATGTGATAAACTCGACAACAGAGTTAAGTGTAAGGTGCTAGGAGAACACAGAGGAAGGCATATAGTTTTGACTGAGTAAATCAGGGGAAGCTTCATGCAGGTGGTGATAATTTAAACTGGGCTTACAAAACTCATATTTCTTCAGAGACCAAGCAGGTAAAGCTAATATTTGATGTAGTCACATAGAGGAAAATAGGGAGGGTTGAAGTGCCATGCAACTGGAGAATACATGTCTTCTCCAAATGCATTCAGATTTAACCTTTCAAAGAGCTTTCTGCTGGCTAAATAAACCCATCTGCAGAATGCTGTGGGTTGCCAGTTTTCAATCTCTGCCTTTGAACCAATGAGTAAGAATTCTCCAGGCAGATGAGGGAAGGAGGTACTGCGGGGAGTTGTTTTAAAAAACCTGAGGATGGGGAATATACATAATATCCTAGGCTGAGGCAGAGGGCTGACACAGCATGGGGATCCTTATGGCTGGTGGGTCTCCTTGCTTAGGTCCCAGTCCCTGCTGCTCAGAATATTTTCATGCCCTGTACCATCTGCCTGCTTGGTTTTACATAGTTATTTGATCCTTCAAGCTTTTGCTAAATATTTTGGACCCCATTGTAGCCTCACTCTCACTTTTTGTATATATTCTGCCTCCTCTGAACTCTGAATCTGGCTGAATGCATTGATTATTTTTTATAATAGCATAGCAATCATGACTTTGAGGTTCGCAATCAAACAATTGACTTGAAATCCTCATGCATCACTTATTAGCTATGTGACTTCTAGGAAATTCCTAAATGTATGTACTTAATCTCTCAGAGCTTCATTTATTTTTCTATTAAATGGGAATAATAAATTATACTTCCATCAAATGAATACAATAAGAGAAACTTCAATTTATTTATATAAAGCAGTTGGCACAATGCCTGGCACATAGAAAGGTAAAGTTCCAAGGAAATAAATGAATGCTGAAATATAACCTATGTTCCTCTTTGGCATTTTAGAGTCCTAACTTTGATTTTATCAACAGATTCTGGATTTGGTCTAGGCCCAGCCCATTCTTCTGCTAATTCTTTATCCACTGCTGAGTCCCTAGCCTAGGCTCCCGGACAGCCTCAGCCTTCCAGGTCCTTCATCCCTCTATCTTACATGTGCTCTGCTCTACTTTCACTAGTCCTGGTGCTGACAGGAGCAGAGCTGACTGCAGATAAGATATTAAATCCATCATTCAGGAGCTATTCAGTGTGTGCTCAGCACTAGCTGGAAAGAGCGCTAGGTCATTCTGATCAAAGGAATCCAACCCTTCCCCTGTTGACCTTGATTTCTCTGTCTTGCCACATTTCTTATTTTCATTGACAAATATTGCTCCCTGTCAGCAACAAGATAACCTGGGATTCACGTGTCAGTGGTGAACTTCTAAAGTCACTCAGCCTGCAGCCTCCTATTTTACAACACCCCCCATGGTGCTCTATAATTGCTCGGAAACGCATGGTGTCTCTTGCCTTGTTGCTTAATTAAAATTCAGTTCCCTTCAACAGAGTCAGTTAAGAGGTGTTTTTGTCTTCCTTTCTTCTGCTGTCATTTTAGGACCCCTGATGGTGATGCCACCTTGCTTAATCTGGAAATTGTCTGAAATATTTACATGGTGAAGGCATGAAAGTTGTCACTGTAGCAACTCTGGAAAAGAAAGGCACTATGACTATTAAGAACATATTAAGCAGTACTTTTGTTTGTTTCCCATTTGATCTCCTTATGGCAGGTCATATTATCCCGATTCATCCCGAGAAGAAATCAAGGCTCAAAGAGGTTAGATAACTTGTCCCAGTTGTACAACTTATCAGGACAGGAGCAAGGAATTCCAAACAGAGTCAGTTGGCTTTATCAAGTCATGGGAAGAATATTAATGGCTTGAGAGAAAGGTTGATGAAAATACCTGCAAGAAGGTTGAGTTCTGTCTTAGTTTCCAAGGGCTGCCGTAATATATTGCCACAAACTGGGTGGCTAAAACAATAGAAATTTATTCTTTCAGGAGGTTAGAAGTCCAAAAATAAAGGTGTTGGCAGGGCCATGCTGTCTCTGTAGACTCCAGAGGTGGATCCACCCTTGCCTCTTCCTAGCTTCTGTGGTTGCCAGCCATCTTGGTACTCCTTGGGTTGTAGATACATGGCTGTCATCTCTGTCTCCATCATCACATGGTATTCTCCCAGAGCATCTGCCTCTGTCCAAATTTCCCTCTTAGATCTTGGATCTAAGGACTATTCTAATCAATTGCAACCTCATCTTAACGTGATTGTATCTGCAAATACCCTGTTTCCAAATAAGGTCACATTCACACCTATCAGGGGTTAGTCTTTTGGGGTGATACAATTCAACCCACATCAAGCTCTCAAATATATGAAGACTTTAGGGATCAATTTAACCAACGCTTGACCTGATGGGAGAAATCTAAATCTGCCATCCTCAACCTCATAAAGTTTTTGAGAACTAGTCGAAGAGTTGGTATGTCTTATTAGTATCTCTACCCTCAACACCTAGCATAGATCAAAACAGTGTGAGTGTGGTCAAAAAGTTCTGTGCCCCTAACATTAGTAGGTGTCTTATCACTATGTGCTCAATGGAAAAATAATTTGCATGAACAACTGTTCGTGAACTTAAAAATCAGAGTCTCTAAATGCTCTTGAGAAAACTAGCTGTCTTTGAAGCACTGGCATTAACCCCATTCTCTCTTCGGGAGAGCTCCATGGGAGCTGAATTCTGAGCACCCGTCTCTGAGTTAGCATTCAGGAATTATAAAAATTGTCTCCTTGCACTAGCTTCTTCTCTCTCCGTAATTCCAATGCTCAGTGAGGGGTGACCCTTGCTTTCCTTCCCCTCCCCCTCCCAACATAATTATCTCTCCAATTAAAGAGCAATCGAGGGACAAGTGAACCAGAGGTTCTGCTGAATTACAACTAAATACGCTGCTGAGGAATCCCACTCATCTTTGATCTCTTATCACTCTGCACACACCACCCTTTCTCTGTCAGGCCCACTGCTCTCAGCATTGCTGTGTCTAATCAGACGTGTCACACCTCCACTGAGGTAAATTGGGTTTATTGGAGAAGGGAAATTAAATTAAGTCTGTTTAGGAATTAATTGTGACTGTCTAGGCTTAATCTATCATATTATCCCTCTGTAATGTAGCGGGATCAAAATCTGCTGACCTACTTAAAAAAAAGCTACAAAATAGGCATAGTGTTTTGGGCAGCAAAAATAGCAAAAGGAAAAGGTAAATTCAGGAATTAAAAGGCATAAGATCCATGTAATATTGGGTGATTGACTTCATAAATGAATATAAAATAATGTTTTTGAGACCAAATACCCCTGACTTAGTTTGCACATAGTTGAAGATATGGTGGCTTGTATATAAGAGATGTTTGATAAATATTTATAACAGTAATGGAACATGAATGAATGAGTAAACCAATGGCTGAATTGTTATCTCTATCACATGAATTCTGGTTAATGGGAGGAATGTAAAGTTGCTTAGGTCAGTTATTGATAGTGTTATTGATTGGTATAGTCCTAGTTTATAGTCGTGTTCCTGGTGTAATTATAATAGTTCCCACTTCAGCTTCCAAAAGTGCCCTAATTTGATTGATAAATTCGAGTCCCCTTAGCTGCTGGTATGTTCAAGAGAGTGGCAGCTGGCAGCAACCATCTAGAGATATCATAAGTGTTCATAGAGGTTTCATGAGCTAGAGGTTTCATAATGAATGACTCATTGTCCAGTGTGGCCTGATTGGGAAATCTTGCTTTAAATCAACTCTAGGCTTTGAGAATGAAAAAGTGAATACCCACTTTTCACCTTGAGTACGTTGATTCTTTAAGAAACCCATATTTGGCAATACTCTTTGTACTGTATGGTGTGGGTCTTTGTTCTTGATTTCCTAATAGGGCAAGAGGCAGAGACCAAGCAGATTTGAGGTATTAGGCCAGTGGTCAGTGGAAATCAGCTCTCCAGCTTGGGTAAGCATTCTTTGGCCATCTGCTGGTAAGGATGCCTACAAAATGAAGGTAATTAGACACCTCCTTGTAATGCATCACCCAGCTGGAAACTAATGAGTGATGGAGACCCAGTGAAGAAGAGAGAGAGCCTAATTAGACTAAATGGGAATTCCTTCTGGAACAAGAAAATGTCAGGGATCAGGGAGAGATATTTTCTTCTAAGCAGCATTTGAAACCTGATAAATCCATTCATCTTCTTAATACAATCATATATATATATGTGTATATATATATATATTTTTGTTGTTGTTGTTGTTAGAGAAGTTGTGAGTTTACAGAACAATTATACACAAAATACAGGATTCCCATACAATGCCCCACCACCAACACTTTGCACTGGTGTGGAACATTTGTTACAACTGATGATCACACTTTTTTATAACTGTACTTTTTATATAACAGTAATTACCTGTGTTATAATTGATGAAAGATGATTAAAATAGTACTGTTAACTATTGTCCATAGTTACATTAGGTGTATTTTTCCCATATACTACCCTATTATCAAACCTTGTATTATTAGTGTTGTACATTTGTTATAATCCATGAAAGAACATTCTTAAACTTGTACTATTAACTATAGTCCATCATCTATAATAGGGTAGCTGTGTTATACAGAGCTTTGTTTAACTTTTAATTTTTATTCTAGTAACATATACAACCTAAAGTTTTCCTTTTTAACCCACATTCACTTGTATAATTTGGCACTGTTAATTACACTCACAATATTGTGCTCCCATCACCACCATCCATTTCCAAATCTTTATAATCAGCCTAAATAGAAATTCTGTATAAATGAAGCATCAACTCCCCATTCTGTAAACCAATCTATCTTTTCATAAACTGTAATCTAGATTCTAACTCTATGAATTTGCTTTTATGATAAATTCATATCAGTGAGATCATATGATATTTGTCCTTTTGTGTCTGGCCTATTTAACTAAGCATAATGTCCTCAAGGTTCATCCATCTTGTCACGTGCTTCAGGACTTCATTCCTTTTTTTTTTTTTTTTTTTTTTTTTTTTTAAATCATCATTTTATTGAGATATATTCACATACCACGCAGTCATACAAAACAAATTGTACTTTCGATTGTTTACAGTACCATTACATAGTTGTACATTCATCACCTAAATCAATCCCTGACACCTTCATTAGCACACACACAAAAATAACAAGAATAATAATTAGAGTGAAAAAGAGCAATTGAAGTAAAAAAGAACACTGGGTACCTTTGTCTGTTTGTTTCCTTCCCCTACTTTTCTACACATCCATCCATAAACTAGACAAAGTGGTGTTTGGTCCTTATGGCTTTCCCCATCCCATTGTCACCCCTCATAAGCTACATTTTTATACAACTGTTTTCGAGATTCATGGGTTCTGGGTTGTAGTTTGATAGTTTCAGGTATCCACCACCAGCTACCCCAATTCTTTAGAACCTAAAAAGGGTTGTCTAAAGTGTGCATAAGAGTGCCCACCAGAGTGACCTCTCGGCTCCTTTTGGAATCTCTCTGCCACTGAAGCTTATTTCATTTCCTTTCACATCCCCCTTTTGGTCAAGAAGATGTTCTCCGTCCCACGGTGCCAGGTCTACATTCCTCCCTGGGAGTCATATTCCACGTTGCCAGGGAGATTCACTTCCCTGGGTGTCTGATCCCACGTAGGGGGGAGGGCAGTGATTTCACCTTTCAAGTTGGCTTAGCCAGAGAGAGAGGGCCACATCTGAGCAACAAAGAGGCATTCAGGAGGAGACTCTTAGGCACAAATACAGGGAGGCCTAGCCTCTCCTTTGCAGCAACCGTCTTCCCAAGGGTAAAACTTATGGTAGAGGGCTCAACCCATCAAACCACCAGTCCCCTATGTCTGTGGTCATGTTAGCAACCATGGAGGTGGGGTAGGCGAATACCCCTGCATTCTCCACAGGCTCCTCAAGGGGGCACTACATCTTTTTTTTTTTTTTTTTTTCCCCTTGTTTGTCTTTTTTCTTTTTTTTCTTTTTTTTCTTTTTTTTTTTTTTAACTTTCCCTTCTTTTTTCAAATCACCTGTATGAAAAAAAAAGTTAAAAAGAAAACAAACATACAATAAAAGAACATTTCAAAGAGACCGTAACAAGGGAGTAAGAAAAAGACAACTAACCTAAGATAACTGCTTAACTTCCAACATGTTCCTACTTTACCCCAAGAAAGTTACCTAATATAGCAACATTTCAGTGAACTTGTTCCTACTACAACCATCAGAAATTAACAGACCATAGTCATTTCTGGGCATCCCCAGAACGTTAAATAGCTTATCTGTTCTTCCTGGATTATTGTTCCCCCTTCCTTAATTGCTCTCTACTGCTAGTTCCCCTACATTCTACATTATAAACCATTTGTTTTACATTTTTCAAAGTTCACATTAGTGGTAGCATATAATATTTCTCTTTTTGTGCCTGGCTTATTTCGCTCAGCATTATGTCTTCAAGGTTCATCCATGTTGTCATATGTTTCACCAGATCGTTCCTTCTTACTGCCGCGTAGTATTCCATCGTGTGTATATACCACATTTTATTTATCCACTCATCTGTTGAAGGACATTTGGGTTGTTTCCATCTCTTGGCAATTGTGAATAATGCTGCTATGAACATTGGCGTGCAGATATCTGTTCGTGTCACTGCTTTCCGATCTTCCGGGTATATACCGAGGAGTGCAATCGCTGGATCGAATGGTAGCTCTATATCTAGTTTTCTAAGGAACTGCCAGACTGACTTCCAGAGTGGCTGAACCATTATACAGTCCCACCAACAATGAATAAGAGTTCCAATTTCTCCACATCCCCTCCAGCATTTGTAGTTTCCTGTTTGTTTAATGGCAGCCATTCTAACCGGTGTTAGATGGTATCTCATTGTGGTCTTAATTTGCATCTCTCTAATAGCTAGTGAAGCTGAACATTTTTTCATGTGTTTCTTGGCCATTTGTATTTCCTCTTCAGAGAACTGTCTTTTCATATCTTTTGCCCATTTTATAATTGGGCTGTCTGTACTATTGTCATTGAGTTGTAGGATTTCTTTGTATATGCAAGATATCAGTCTTTTGTCAGATACATGGTTTCCAAAAATTTTTTCCCATTGAGTTGGCTGCCTCTTTACCTTTTTGAGAAATTCCTTTGAGGTGCAGAAACTTCTAAGCTTGAGGAGTTCCCATTTATCTATTTTCTCTTTTGTTGCTTGTGCTTTGGGTGTAAAGTCTAGGAAGTGGCCTCCTAATACAAGGTCTTGAAGATGTTTTCCTACATTATCTTCTAGGAGTTTTATGGTACTTTCTTTTATATTGAGATCTTTGGTCCATTTTGAGTTAATTTTTGTGTAGGGGGTGAGGTAGGGGTCCTCTTTCATTCTTTTGGATATGGATATCCAACTCTCCCAGCCCCATTTGTTGAAAAGACCATTATGGCTCAGTTCGGTGACTTTGGGGGCCTTATCAAAGATCAGTCGGCCATAGATCTGAGGGTCTATCTCTGAATTCTCAATTCGATTCCATTGATCTATATGTCTATCTTTGTGCCAGTACCATGCTGTCTTGGCAACTGTGGCTTTATAATAAGCTTCAAAGTCAGGGAGTGTAAGTCCTCCCACTTCGTTTTTCTTTTTTAGAGTGTCTTTAGCAATTCGAGGCATCTTCCCTTTCCAAATAAATTTGATAACTAGCTTTTCCAAGTCTGCAAAGTAGGTTGTTGGAATTTTGATTGGGATTGCATTGAATCTGTAGATGAGTTTGGGTAGAATTGACATCTTAATGACATTTAGCCTTCCTATCCATGAACATGGAATATTTTTCCATCTTTTAAGGTCCCCTTCTATTTCTTTTAGTAGAGTTATGTAGTTTTCTTTGTATAGGTCTTTTACATCTTTGGTTAAGTTGATTCCTAGGTACTTGATTTTTTTAGTTGCTATTGAAAATGGTATCTTTTTCTTGAGTGTCTCTTCAGTTTGTTCATTTCTAGCATATAGAAACATTACTGACTTATGTGCATTAATCTTGTATCCTGCTACTTTGCTAAATTTGTTTATTAGCTCTAGTAGGTGTATCGTTGATTTCTCAGGGTTTTCTAGATATAAGATCATATCATCTGCAAACAATGACAGTTTTACTTCTTCTTTTCCAATTTGGATGCCTTTTATTTCTTTGTCTTGCCGGATTGCCCTGGCTAGCACTTCCAGCACAATGTTGAATAACAGTGGTGACAGCGGGCACCCTTGTCTTGTTCCTGATCTTAGAGGGAAGGCTTTCAGTCTCTCACCATTGAGTACTATGCTGGCTGTGGGTTTTTCATATATGCTCTTTATCATGTTGAGGAAGTTTCCTTCAATTCCTACCTTTTGAAGTGTTTTTATCAAAAAGGGATGTTGGATTTTGTCAAATGCTTTTTCAGCATCTATTGAGATGATCAATTGATTTTTCCCTTTCGAGTTTTTAATGTGTTGTAATACATTGATTGTTTTTCTGATGTTGAACCATCCTTGCATGCCTGGAATGAACCCCACTTGGTCATGGTGTATGATTTTTTTAATGTGTCTTTGGATTCGATTTGCAAGTATTTTGTTGAGGATTTTTGCATCTATATTCATTAGGGAGATTGGCCGGTAGTTTTCCTTTTTTGTAGCATCTTTGCCTGGTTTTGGTATTAGATTGATGTTAGCTTCATAAAATGAGTTAGGTAGTGTTCCATTTTTTTCAATGTTTTGAAAGAGTTTGAGTAAGATTGGTGTCAGTTCTTTCTGGAAAGTTTGGTAGAATTCCCCTGTGAAGCCATCTGGCCCTGGGCATTTATTTGTGGGAAGATTTTTGATGACTGATTGGATCTCTTTGCTTGTGATGGGTTGGTTGAGGTCTTCTATTTCTTCTCTGGTCAGTCTAGGTTGTTCATATGTTTCCAGGAAATTGTCCATTTCTTCTACATTATCCAGTTTGTTGCCATACAGTTGTTCATAATATCCTCTTATAATTTTTTTAATTTCTTCAGGATCTGCAGTTATGTCACCTTTTTCATTCATTATTTTGTTTATATGGGTCTTCTCTCTTTTTGATTTTGTCAGTCTAGCTAGGGGCTTGTCAATCTTGTTGATCTTCTCAAAGAACCAACTTTTGGTGATATTTATCCTTTCTATTGTTTTTTTGTTCTCTATGTCATTTATTTCTGCTTTAATCCTTGTTATTTCTTTTCTTCTACTTGGTTTAGGATTGGTTTGCTGTTCATTTTCTAGCTTCTTCATTTGATCCATTAGTTCTTTGATTTTGGCTCTTTCTTCCTTTTTAATATATGCGTTTAGTGCTATAAATTTCCCCCTTAGCACTGCTTTTGCTGCATCCCATAGGTTTTGGTATGTTGTGTTCTCATTTTCATTCGTCTCTATATATTTAGCAATTTCTCTTGCTATTTCTTCTTTAACCCACTGATTGTTTAGGAGTGTGTTGTTTAACCTCCAGGTATTTGTGAATTTTCTAAGTCTCTGATGGTTATTGACTTCTAATTGTATTCCATTGTGGTCAGAGAATGTGCTTTGAATAATTTCAATCTTTTTAAATTTATTGAGGCTTGTTTTATGTCCCAGCATATGATCTATTCTGGAGAAAGTTCCGTGAGCACTAGAAAAGTATGTGTATCCTGGTGATTTGGGATGTAATGTCCTGTAGATGTCTGTTAAATCTAATTCATTTATCAGATTGTTTAGGTTTTCAATTTCCTTATTGGTCTTCTGTCTGGTTGATCTATCTATAGGAGAGAGTGATGTGTTGAAGTCTCCCACAATTATTGTGGAAACATCAATTGCTTCCTTTAGTTTTGCCAATGTTTCTCTCATGTATTTTGTGGCACCTTGATTGGGTGCATAGACATTTACGATTGTTATTTCTTCTTGCTGAATTGCCCCTTTTATTAGTATGTAGTGGCCTTCTTTGTCTCTCAAAACATCCCTGCATTTGAAGTCTATTTTATCTGAGATTAATATTGCTACACCTGCTTTCTTTTGGCTGTAGCTTGCATGAAATATTTTTTTCCATCCTTTCACTTTCAATTTCTTTGTGTCCCTGTGTCTAAGATGAGTCTCTTGTATGCAACATATTGATGGTTCATTTTTTTTGATCCATTCTGCGAATCTATATCTTTTAATTGGGGAGTTTAATCCATTTACATTCAACGTTAAAACCGTGAAGGCATTTCTTGAATCGGCCATCTTATCCTTTGGGTTATGTTTGCCATATTTTTCCCTCTCTCTATTAATATCCTTTATTGTACCCATACCGAATCTCTTTAGTACTGAACCTTTCTCCAAGTCTCTCTGTCCTGTCTTTGTTTCTCTGTCTGTAGGGCTCCCTTGAGTATCTCCAGTAGGGCAGGTCTCTTGTTAGCAAATTCTCTCAGCATTTCTTTGTCTGTGAAAAATTTAAGCTCTCCCTCAAATTTGAAGGAGAGCTTTGCTGGATAAAGTATTCTTGGCTGGAAATTCCTCTCTCTCAGAATTTTAAATATATCGTGCCACTGCCTTCTCGCCTCCATGGTGGCTGCTGAGTAGTCACTACTTAGTCTTATGCTGTTTCCTTTGTATGTGGTGAATTGCTTTTCTCTTGCTGCTTTCAGAACTTGCTCCTTCTCTTCTATGTTTGACAGTGTGATCAGTATATGTCTCGGAGTGGGTTTTTTTGGATTTATTCTATTTGGAGTTCGCTGAGCATTTATGATTTGTGTATTTATGTTGTTTAGAAGATTTGGGAAGTTTTCCCCAACAATTTCTTTGAATACTCTTCCTAGACCTTTACCCTTTTCTTCCCCTTCTGGGACACCAATGAGTCTTATATTCGGACGCTTCATATTATCTATCATATCCCTGAGGTCCATTTTGAGTTTTTCAATTTTTTTCCCCATTCTTTCTTTTATGCTTTCATTTTCCATTCTGTCATCTTCCAGGTCACTGATTCGTTGTTCAACTTCCTCTAGTCTTGTACTATGAGTGTCCAGAATCTTTTTAATTTGGTCAACAGTTTCTTTAATTTCCATAAGATCATCCATTTTTTTATTTAGTCTTGCAATGTCTTCTTTATGCTCTTCTACGGTCTTCTTGATTTCCTTCATATCCCGTACTAGGGTCTCATTGTTCATCTTTAGTTCTTTGAGTAGCTGCTCTAGGTGTGTCTCTTCTGGTCTTTTGATTTGGGTGCTTGGGCTTGGGTTATCCATATCGTCTGGTTTTTTCATATGCTTTATAATTTTCTGTTGTTTTTGGCCTCGTGGCATTTGCTGTCCTTGATAGGGTTCTTTTAGGGTTTGTAGACCAGTTGAAGTCCTTATCTCTAGTTTATCAGATCTACAGCTTCGTGGAGTACACTTTCTCTAACTAACCAGCAGGTGGCGTCCACGAGCCACCTGTTCTCCACAAGCCAGATCTCCCCTGCTTAGCCTTTTTGGTGAGTGGGGGAGTGAGTCTTGTGGGGCCCAATTGGTGTCCCAAGCTTGCGTGTGTAGTTGGTGTTGCCTGCCCTGTATGTGGGGCGTGTTTTTGGGCAGTCGGGGAGGGGGGGTGGCCCTAACAATCAAATCTCCCTGATGATCCTAGAGTTTTAAAGCTACTGCAATAGTCTAATCCTTCAGTTCAGTCCTGCCACAGTTTGTCTCTGCCACTGACCCACAAGTCTTTGGTATTGGTGTATGGCTCCTGGGACTTGCAAGTGGGCCCCTCTTCCAGGCTGTGCACCCCGGGTCCTCTGTTGAGGGATGACTGTGCTATGTCACAGGTGAGTGCCGTCCCCCCAGGGCAGTTCTGGGCTGCTGGGCTGTGTTGGGAGGCTCCCAGTCTGCTCAAATGATGGCTGAATGGGGCTCTGTTAATTCACACTGCTCCCCCTTCCCAGCTCTGGGACATTCAGCTGAGGTTGCAGGGAAGGCTAATGTCCACGCCCAGTTTTGTGGTGTGTGCCTGTTATTTGAAGCACTTCCGTCACACTGGGTTGTCTGGGGCAGCTCTGGGCTATGGGGCTGGCGATGGGCAGGAGTGTTTCCTGTCCACCAGGATGGTGGCTGTGAGCGGACACCCCCCTTTTCTTGGGAAGTTGTGTTGTTTAGTGAATTTTCTCAGCCACTGGATTATTGCCTTTTGTCTCAGAGCTCTCTTATTTCTGCTCTTGACTTGACGTGCCCAAATTTCAATTCTTTGAAGCTTTCTGTATTGAGCTTCTTAGAGTAATTGTTTTAGAAAAAGCAAAAAGGATTTAAAAAAAAAAAAAAAAAAAAAAAAAAAAAAAAAAAAAAAAACGGCCCTCCTCAGAGATCTAATGGGTTATTGAAATGCTAATAGACAAAGCAACCAGGGCCATTAAGGAAAGGTGCCCTGGGCAGAGAGATCAGCCTTGCTTCGGGATTTGCATATGCGCCTCAAGGCCTGATCTCCGCCCTTCCCCTTTCTGTGTTCACCAGAACTCCAAAAATCCTCTGCTTTTACTTTGGAGCTTCTCGTGTTGTTTTCCTTCTATGCCCGTCTCCTCTCTGCTGGGCTGGCTGCTCTCAGAGTCTCTGGTGTCTGGCCTCAGTCTATCTATGGTTGGAGTTTGAATCAGTAGAATGAGTTTCCGATGAGAGCAGCCACTGCAATTCTCCCTTCTCCTTCCTGGAGCTGACAGCCCCTCCTCCCCCGGGACTGAGCCTGGCAGGGAGGGGCGCGGGTCCCCTGGCCGCAAAAACTTACAGATTTCGCTGATCTCAGCAGTTCCACTTTTTCATGAGTGTTGTATGAAGTATGCCCAAAGACAGATTGCTCTGTGGTGTCCAGTCCACGCAGTTCCTGGCTTTTTACCTACTTTCCTGGAGGAGTAACTAAAACATACAGCTCACCAGTCTGCCATCTTGCCCCGCCTCCTTTTCATTCCTTTTTACAGCCAAATTTCCACTGCATATATAGATGACATTTTATTTATCTATTCATTGACTGATGGATGCTTGGGTTGCTTCCATCTTTAGGCAATTGTGAATAATGCCACTTTGAATATCAATGTGAAAATATCTCTTCAAGTCCCTGATTTCAGTTCTTTTACCTATATACCTAGAAATGGGATTTCGGGGTCATATGATAATTGTAGATTTAATTTTCTGAGGAACTGCCAAACTCTGCACCATTTTACATTCCCACCAGCAATGAACGGCTGTTCCTAATTCACTGTATTCTCTCCAATACTGAAAATTTTCTATTTTTTTTAAAATAATAGCCATACTAGTGGGTGTGAAATGGTATCTTATGGTTTTGATTTGTATTTCCCTGATGGCTAATGATGTTAAGCATCTTTTTATGTGCTTTTTAGCTATTTGTGTATCTTCTTTGGAGAGATGTCTATTCTGGTCTTTTGTCCTTTTTAAAATTAAGTTGTTTGTCTTTTTGTTGTTAAGTTATAAGATTTCTTAGTATATTCTGGATAGTAAACCTTCATCAAATACGTGGTTTCCAAATATTTTCTCCCATTGTGTAGGTTGTCTTTTCACTTTCGTAACAAAGTTCTTTGAGGCACAAAAGTTTTTAATTTTGAGGAGGTCCCATTTATCCATTTTTTTTCGTTCACTGCTTGTGATTTGAATGTAAATGCTAAGAAACCATTGCCTAACACAAGATCCTGAAGATGCTCCCTAACTTTTCTGCTAGGAATTTGATAGTTCTGGCTCTTATATAGGTCTTTGATCCATTTTGTGTTAATTTTTATATATATTGCAAAATAGGGATCCTCTTTCATTCTTTTGCATATGGATATCCAATTCTCCCAACACCCTTTGTTGAAAAGACTATTCTTTCCCAACTAAGTGGACTTAGCAGTCTTGTCAAAAATCAATTGGTTATAGATGTGCGGTTCTATTTCTGAATTCTCAGTTCAAATCTATTGGTCAATATATCTATCCTTGATCCAGCACCATGCTGTTTTTTTTCTTAATTCAATTTTATTGAGATATGTTCACATACCATACATTCATCCCCGGTGAATAATCAATTGTTCACAGAACCATTATATAGTTGTGCATTCATCACCCCATTCAATTTTTGGACATTTTCATTACCATACACAAAAAAGAATAAAAATAAAAGTTAAAGTGGGAAAAAAAACCCCATAACATCATCCCATCCCCCCTCCCTCCCTACTATTCATTTACTTTTTGTTCTCATTTTTCTATTCATCTGTCCATACGTTGTATTAAGGGAGTGGGAGCCACAGAGTTTTCACAATCACACGGTCACACCCTGTAAGCTATATAGTTATACAATCGTCTTCAAGAATCAAGGCTACTGGGTTGCAGTTCAAGAGTTTCAGGTATTTCCTTCTAGCTATTCCAATACACTAAAAACTAAAAAGGTGTATCTATATAATGCATAAGAATAACCTCCAGAATGACCTCCTGACTCTATTTGAGATCTCTCAGCCATTGAAAATTTATTTAGTTTCATTTCACTTCCCCCTTTTGGTCAAAGAAGGTTTTCTCAATCCCTCAATGCCAGGGCCAGGCTTGCCACCACGATTCATGTCCCACATTGCCAGGGTGTTCCATACCCCTGGGAGTCACATACCACATTGGGGGAGGGCAGTGAGCTTACCTGTGGAGTTGGCTTAGAGAGGCCACATCTGAGCAATAAAAGAGGTTCTCTGGAGGTGACTCTTATACACCATTTTAGGTAGGCTTAGCTACTCCCCTGTAATAACAAACTTCAGAAGGGAAAGCTCCAAGGTCAAGGGCTCGGCCTTCCAAGTTGGTAGTCCCCAATGCTTGTGAGAATATCATTAATTCCCCAGGTGGGGTAATTTAATATTTCCACATCTTCCCACAGTCCTTCAAGGGAGCTTTGCAAGTACATCTTTATTCTCTGCCAGAATTGTTCTGCAATATACTGGGACTTCACAGTACCATGCTGTTTTGATAACAGTAGCTTTATAATATGTTATCAAGTCAGGAAGTGTGAGCTCTCTGACTTTGTTCTTTTTCGAGATGTTTTTGGCTATTCTAGCCCCCTTACCCTGCCAAATAAATTTGATAATTGTCTTTTCCTTTCTGCAAAAAAGGTGGTTGGAATTTTTATTGGGATTGCATTGAATCTGTAAATAATTTGGGAAAGAATTGACATATTAACAATATTTAGTCTTCCAATCCATGAACATGAATGTCCTTCCATTTATGTAGGTGTTCTTTGATTTCTTTTAGAAATGTTTTGTAGTTTTCTGTGAACATGACCTTTACATTCTTGGTTAAATTTATTCCTAGATATTTGATTCTTTTAGTTATTGTAAGTGTATTTTTTCCTTGATTTCCTCCATAAATTTCTCTTTACTATTGTATAGAAACACCACTGATATTTTCATGTTGATCTTGTATCCTGCCACTTTGCTGAATTTGTTTATTAGCTATAGTAGCTTTGTTGTAGATTTTTAAGGACTTTCTCTATATAGGATCATGTCATCTGCAAATAGTGAAAGTTTTAGTTCTTCCTTTCCAATTTGGATGCTTTTCATTTCTTTCTCTCTTGCCTAACTGCTCTGGCTGGAACTCTCAGTATAATGTTGAATAATAGTGGTATGGGCATCCTTGTCTAGTTCTTAGTCTTAGAAGATGATGTTAGCTGTGGGTTTTTCATACATGCCCTTTATAATGTTGAGGAAGCTCCTTTCTATTCCTATTTTCCTAAGTATTTTTTATGAAGAAAGAATGCTGGATTTTGTCAAATGCCTTTTCTGCATCAATGGAGATGAATATGTGTTTTTTCCCTTCATTTTATTAGTCTTGTGTATTTCATTAATTGATTTTCTTATGTTGAACCACCCTTGCATACCTGGGATAAAACCCACTTGATCATGGTGTATAATTATTTTAATGTTCCATTGGATTCAACTTGCAAATATTTAATGAGGATTTCTGCATACATATTCATAAGAGAAATTGATCTGTAATTTTCTTTCCTTGTAGTGTCTTTATATAGCTTTGGTATTAGGGTGGTGTTGGCCTCATATAACAAGTTAGGTAATATTCCCTCCTATTCAAAATTTTGGAGAAGTTTGAGCATGATTGGTATCAGTTCTTTTTGGAATGATTGGTGGAATTCACCTGTGAATCTGTCTAGTCCTGAGCTTTTCTTTTTGGGGAGATATTTGATGACTGATTTTTTCTTATTACTTGTGATTGTTGTGTTGAGGCCTTCTGTTTCCTCTAGAGTTAGTGTAGGTTGTTCACTTTTTTCTAGGAAATTGTGGATTTCATCTAAGTTGTCTAATTTGTTAGCATACAGTTTTTCATAATATCCTCTTATGATCCTTTTTATTTCTCTGGTGTCCCCCATCTCAGTTCTTTTGACTGGGAAATTTAACCCATTAACATTCAGTGTTAGTACTTTGAAGGCAGTACTTACTTCAGCCATTTTGTTCTTTGATTTTTATATACCGTATCTTTTTTGTCTCTCTTTTCTCTTTCTGTATCGTTGATCTTTTGTGATGTATCTGACTGATCCTTTTCTCATTTCTGTTTCTGCGTATTTTTAAAATACATTTTTTTGGTTTTTTTTTCCTGGGGTTTATCTTGCACAATGTACATCTATAACCTACTAACTTGTAAAGAAATAATCTTAGCTTCAACAGCATACATATTCTCTGAATCTTCATTTCTTTTCACTACTCCAAGTCATTCTCTCCTGTCTTTTTCTTTCAATCTTCAGAACTCCCTATAGTAATTCTTGTAAGGCAGGCTTTTTGTTGACAATATCAGTTCCCATTTATCTATGACTATTTTAAACTCTCCCTCATATTTGAAGGACAGTTATGCCTGATAAAGGACTTTTGGCTGGCAGTTTTTCTCTTTCAGTACCTTAAATATATCATACCACTGCTTTCTTTCCTCCATGGTTTCTGATGAGAAATCAGGGCTTAGTCTTATTGAGGATCACTTGTACGTGACAAATTGCTTTTCTCTTACTGCTTTCAGAATTCTTTCTTTATCTTTGGCATTTGAAATTCTGATTAGTATGTGTCTCAAAGTAGGTCTATTAGGATTTATTCTGTTTGGAGTACATTGGGCTACTTGGACATGTATATTTTTATCTTTCTTAAAAGTTGGGAAATTTTTAGCTATTATACCTTAATCATTCTTTCTGTCCCTTTCCCCCTTATCTTCTTCTGGGATGCCCATGACACATATTTTCATGTGCTTCATGCTGTCACTCAAATTCCTGAGAATCTGCTTATTTTTTTCTATTCTTTTCTCTCTGTTCTTCCACTTGTATGACTTCAATTGCTTTGTCTTCTAGTTTGCTTATTCTTTCTTCTGCCTGTTCAAATCTGCTGTTGTATGCCTCTAGTGTATTTTTTTAATTGTGAAATTTAACATGCGTACACATAACAGTGATAACTTTCAAAGTACAACTTAATAAGTAGTTAGCAAATTTCAAAGAATGTTATGGATTACAGTTCCACAATTTCAGTTACTTCCTTTTTGTAAAATATAGCATATCTACAAAAAGTTCATCACTTTCAAAGTACAATTTAACAAGTAGTTATATAGGTAATTTCAAAGAATGTTATGGGTTACAGTTCTAGAGTTTCAGTTCTTTCCTTATTGTGAAATATAAGATATATACAGAAAGGTGATAACTTTCAAAGTATATTTTAATGAGTAGCTATAGAGCAAATTTCAAAGAATGTTATGGGTTACAGTTCCATCTTTTCAGTTATTTCCTTCTAGCTATTCTAATATGCTAGCGTCTAAAAAATATTTATATAAAAATTCAGTATTCATCATCCTTTGTTAAAGACTATCTTGTCTGTTGCTACTTCTTCCTCTCGTTTAATCACTTTTTTGATCTTCAGGGGTTTCTAGGCAGAGACCACCCTAATTTTTTCATAATGAAAAGGGGTGTCAATATTATGGGGAAAGGAGCTTCATCTGATTGTTGTTCTTAAAGAGGCTGTTGCCTCTGGGTTTTGGACCTTGTCTGGCATTGGAAAACTCTGGTGGATTTAAGTTTCTGAGAGATAAACTTAGTGAGTGAAACTTTTATAGAATCTCAGATAGGGACCTAAGCATTTTGGGACTACTATTCATTAAGGCATGGCACACTGTGACCATTTAGGATATCTACCTAGAGCTTGCATAGGAGGAACTTCCAGGATAGCCTCTTGACTCTATTTGAAATGTCCTAGCTACTGTAACCTTATTTTTGTTACCTTTCTTTTTCCCCTTTTGGTCAAGAAGGTATTCTTAATCCCTCGATGCCAGAGTCATGCTCATTCCTGGGAGTTGTGTCCCACATTGCCAGGAAGAGTCACTCCCCTGTGAGTCATGTCCCATGTAGCAGGGATGTTAACGAATTTATTTGCTGAGTTGGGCTTAGAGAGAGAAAGGCCATATCTGAACAACAGAAGAGGTTCTCTGGAGGTGCCTCTTAGGCATACTTATAGCCTCCTATTTACAGCCCTAAGTTTCACAAGAGCAAGCCTCAAGGTTGAGGGCTTGACTTATTAAGTAGGGAGTTCCTAATTTCACATAGTATATAGTCTATCCAAGATAAACAATCAGTGTCTCACATTATTTTCACTTAGTTGTACAATCTTCATCACTCTTAATTTTAAGCAATTATCATAAAACAAAACATCCCAGAGCTCTTACCTGCTGTTAATTATTCATCCCTAGTATTAGTGTAGTGCTGGTAAGATATTCCTATTAAATATAGTCTATAATATTTAATGGGTAGTTTTTCCATTTATCACTCTGTTCTTAACTCTTTGTGCCAGTGTCATACCTTAGAAGTATATCATGCAAACACTTATTCATATGTGTAGTGCTACTCTGTGGGTTACATGCCTTTGAACAACTGCTTTTGATCATGTTTTCCTTCATTGTGGTACTGATAATTATAATCCCATTAACAAACCCTAATCACCCCTGTCCATTCCCATACCTTTAAGTTCACCCTCATTATCATGTCTGTATGTATTAGGTTATTCCTCCTTCATTAGCTTCCATCTATCTCTAGGTCCCCTATATTCTACATTATAAGACACTGATTTTACATTGTTCAGGGAGTTCACATTAGTGGTACATACAATATCTCTCTTTTTGTGTCTGGCTTAGTTCACTCAGAATTGTCTCCCAGGTTCATCCACCTTGTCATAAGCTTCAGGACCCTACTCCTTCTTACTGCTGCATAGTGTTCCATCATGTGCATATACCACATTTTTTTACCCACTTGTCTGTTGAAGGACACTTGGATTGTTTCCATCCCTTGGCAATTGTGAACAATGCCACTATGAACATCGATGTAACATATGTCTATTCATGTCACTGCTTTCAGATCTTCTGAGTTTATACCGAGAAGCGGAGTTGCCAGATCGTAGGGCAACTCAATATCTAGTTTTCTGAGGAACTACCAAACTGTCTTCCACAGCAGCTGTACCATTATACATTTGTCAAATTTATTGATCTTCTCAAAGAACCAGCTTTTGGTTTTATTTATTCTCTCTCTCTCTCTCTCTCTCTCTCTCTCTTTTTTTTTGGGGGGGGGGGTTCTGCATCCTTTATTTCTGCTTTAATGCTTGTTATTTCTTTTCTTCTGCTCACTTTAGGGTTATTTTACTGGTAATTCTCCAGCTTCTTCAGTTGTTCTGTTACTTCTTTGATTTTAGCTCTTTCTTCCCTTTTAATATATGCATTCAGAGCTATAAATTTCTTCACCAGCACCACCTTTGCTGCATTCGATAGGTTTTTTTCATTATTAAATTCAGTTTTATTGAAATATATTCACACACTATACAATCATCCATGGTATACAATCCACTGTCCACAGTATGATAACATAGTTATGCGTTCATCACCACAATCTATCTCTCAACATTTTCCTTACATCAGAAAGAACCAGAGCAAGAATAAAAAATAAAAGTGAAAAAAGAACACCCAAATCATCCCCCCCATCCCACCCCATTTGTCCTTTAGTTTTTATCCCCATTCTTCTACTCATCCATACACTAGATAAAGGGGGTGTGATCCACAAGGTCTTCACAATCACACTGTCACCCCTTGTAATCTACATTATTATATAATTGTCTTCAGGAGTCCAGACTGCTGGGTTGGAGTTTGGTAGTTTCAGGTATTTACTTCTAGCTATTCCAATACATTGAAACCTAAGAGGTGTTGTCTATATAGTGCACAAGAATGTCCACCAGAGTGACCTCTCGACTCCATTTGAAATCTCTCAGCCACTGAAACTATTTCATCTCATTTTGCATCCCTCTTTTGGTCAAGAAGATACTCTCAGTCCCACGATGCCAGGTCCACATTCATCCCCGGGAGTCATATTCTGCATTGCCAGGGAGATTTACACCCCTGGGAGTCCGGTCCCACGTAGGGGGGAGGGCAGCGGGTTCACCTGTCGAGATGGCTCAGTTAGCGAGAGAGAGGGCCACATCTGAGGAACAAAGAGGTACCTAGGGGGGGCTCTTAGGCACAATTATGTGCAAGTTTAGCCTCTCCTTTGCAGTAATGAGCTTCCTAAGGGCAAGTCCCATGATCGAGGGCTCAGCACATCAAACTGCCAGTCCCAATGTTTGTGACAACATCAACACCAGTCCATGTGAGGATGCCCAACACATCTGCACCTTCCCCCAGATCCTCGGGGCTGGGGAGGGGGAGGCTGTAAATATATTTTTTATTATCTGCCCAAATTACTCTGGGATGTGTCACTATTTCATTCCAGCCTATACTAACCTACCATATCTCACTTCCTATTCAAAGTTCAATGCAATTGTGGTGTTTGAACAAATCGACTGTAGAGTTGTACCGTTTAGAAAATTTAGATCCTGTACCAAATAGATACCTCTTCCCTTGGTCTCATATGGAAGTTGAAGTTTTAAAACACAGTCAGTTTCAACCTTTACCCTTTGGCCTGGCTTGCCCTGGTCTTAACCAGACCTGCTTCATTCATATCACTAATTGAAGTCTGGGCTCTTTTTCAGTTTTTTTTTTTTTTTTTTTTTTTAACAGTGGCTGTATGCACTGGTACTGACATTCACATCTGCCGAGCTCTAGCTCTGAGTTTCAGGTGTCTCAGAAACATGCATTGCTCCAGAGACCAATCAGGTTATACACTAGGGGATCAGCATCTCAAAGTTTAGAGATAGGCATCACAATTCAGGGATAGAGTTAACTGCTGTAAGAGCTTACAATCTAGGGACTATTACAATAATTATGTCCACGTTAGGCTATGTTCTAAGATTCAATTCTGAGTTTACACATTGTAGTTAGTCCATATTGGTGAGGCATTAACGTGTTTGCCTTTATTTCTGGTGTACTTCACTTAAATACTGTGTACATGATCCATTCACCTCGTTGTGTGTCTCACAGCTTCACTCCTTCTTGTAGTTGCTCAATGTTCCACTGTATGCGTACACCACAGTCCACCATTCCATTCTTCAGTCAATGTACCCTTAGGTCATCTGCACCCTTTGCAAATCATGATTACTGCCTCCATGAACAGCAGTTCGCAAATGTTCATTCATGTCTCTGCCCTCAGATCTTCAAATGACATACCCCATAATGAGGTTGCAGGACCTTTTGGTCCCCACATACTTAACTTTTTGTGGAACAACCACACTGACCTTCAGAAAGTCTACACCATTCTACCTGCTCATCAACAGGTAGATAGGTACATTCCTCTCACCATGTTTTCTCCAACACTTTTCCTCCTATATATATATTTTCCTACAATTTTATAGTTATATTCACATACCATACATTTATCCACAGTGTACAATCAGTTGTTCATCGTATCATCATAAAGTTGTACATTTATCACCACAATCAGCACTTGAACATATTGATTACTACAAGAAAAAAAATTTTTTTTTAGCAATAAGAAAAAAAATGATAAAAAGAAAAATAATATGTCATACAATACAATATACTATTAAGGACAGTAAATAACACCACTACCAAAAATCCCATATTCCTCCCCTATATCCCCCTCTCATATACATTTTGCATTGGCATATTGACTTTGTTACATTTATGGAGGTATGTTACAATGTTACTGTTGACCATAGACTCCAGTTTGCTTTGATTATGTTTTTTCCTGAATACCATCCCTTTTTCAACTCTCTACATGGTTGACATTCATTTGCATTCCCACATGCAAAAATATTTTTATATTTGTATATTTTGTAACAGTCATTGGCCACTCCAGTTTTTGCCAAGTTATACAGTCCCAGTCTTTATCATCTATCTTTACCTCTGGTGTCATACATTCTCCTATCCCACCTCTTTCGGCTTTACTCACAGACATCTTTGTTCACTGTACTTACAATACTGTGCTACCATCACACAGTAATATGCTATCTATTTCTGGATCTATGCAATCAATCCTAAGCATTCTGTAGTCCTTCAGCATCAAATGGCTGGTCTCTGCCCTTTCTATCTCCTGGTCACCTGTGTTATCAGCTTTTAACTCCCAAAGTTTGTTCATTAATTTCTGTTCATATTAGTGACACCATACAGAATCTGTCCTTTTGTTTCTGGCTAACATCACTCAACATAATGTCCTCAAGGTTCATCCACATTATTACATGATCCACGTCTTTGTTCTGTCTTACAGCTGCATAATATTCCATCATGTGTATATATCACAGTTTGTTTATCCACTTGTCCTTTGATGGACATTTGGGCTGTTTCCATCTCTTGGCAATTGTGAATAATGCTGTAACAAACATCGGTTTACAAATGTCTGTTTGTGTCCTAAGTTTCAGTTCCTCTGAGTATATACCTAGCAATGGAATAGCTGGGTCATATGGCAAATCTATATTTAGCTTCCTGAGGAACCTCCACACTGTCTTCCAGAGTGGTTGCACCATTCTACATTCCGACCAACAATGAATAAGTGTGCTTCTTTCTCCACATCCTCTCCAGCACTTGTCATTTTCTGTTTTTTTGGATAATGGCCATTCTGGTAGGTGTGAGATGGTATCTCATTGTGGTTTTGATTTGCATTTCCTTAATAGCCAGTGAAGTTGAGCATTTTTTCATATGTTTTTGAGCCATTTGTATTTCCTCTTCAGAAAAATGTCTGTTCATGTCTTTTGCCCATTTTTTAATTGGATTGTTTGCCTTTCTGTTATTGAGATGCAGGATTCCTTTATATATTTGGGACATTAAACCCTTATTTGATATGTGGTTTCCAAATATCATCTCCCATCGTGTAGGTTGCCTTTTTACTTTTCTGGCAAAGTCCTTTGATGTACAAAAGTGTTTAATTTTGAGGAGATCCCATTTGTCTATTTGTTCTTTGGTTGCTCGCGCCTTGGGTGTGAGGTCTAAGAAACCACCTCCTATCACAAGATCTTTAAGATATTGCCCTACATTTTCTTCTAAGAGTTTTATGGTCTTGGTGCTAATGTTTAGGTCTTTGATCCACTTTGAGTTAATTTTGGTATAAGGTGTGAGATGGACATCCTCTTTCATTCTTTTGGAAATGGATATCCAGTTCTCCAAACACCATTTATTGAACAGGCTGCTCTTTCCCAGTTGCTTCAGCTTCACTGCCTTATCAAAGATCAGTTGTCCGTAGATGCGAGGGTCTGCTTCTGAACACTCAATTCGATTCCATTGATCAGTATATCTGTTCTTATGCCAGTACCATGCTGTTTTGAGCACTGTAGCTTTGTAATATGCTTCAAAGTCAGGTAGTGTGAGACCTCCCACTTCATTCCTCTTTCTCAAGATATTTTTGGCTATTCAGGGAAACTTACCCTTCCAAATAAATTTACTTATTGGTTTTTCTATTTCTGTAAAGTAAGTTGTTGGGATTTGAATTGGTATTGCATTGAATCTGTAAATCAGTTTAGGTAAAATTGCCATTTTAACAATATTTAGTCTTCCAATCCATGAACATGTATGTTCTTCCATTTTTTTAGGTCTTGTTCAATTTCTTTTAGCAGTTTCTTATAGTTTTCTATGTAAAGGTCTTTTGTGTCCTTGGGTAAGTTTATACCTAAATACTTGATTCTTTTGGTTGCTATTGTAAATGGGATTTTTTTCTTGATTTCCTCCTCTTGTTGCACATTACTTGTGTATAGGAACACTACAGATTTTTGCGTGCTGATCTTGTAGCCTGCTACTTTGCTGTATTCATTGACTAGTTCTAGTAGCTTTGCTGTAGATTTTTCTGGATTTCCTACATAAATAATCATGTCATCTGCAAATAGTGAAAGTTTTACTTCTTCCTCTCCAATTTGGATGCCTTTTATTTCTTTTTCTTGCCTAATTGCCCTAGCTGGAACTTCCAGCACAATGTTAAATAACAATGGTGATAGTGGGCATCCCTGTCTTGTTCCTGATCTTAGAGGAAAAGCTTTCAGTCTCTCCCCATTGAGTGTGATGTTAGCTGTGGGTTTTTCGTATATTGCCTTTATCATATTCAAAAAGGTTCCTTCTATTCGTATCCTTCGAAGTGTTTTCATCAGGATAGGATGTTGAATTTTGTCAAATGCCTTTTCTGCATCAATCGAGATGATCATGTGGTTCTTCTGCTTTGATTTATTGATGTGGTGTATTACATTAATTGATTTTCTTGTGTTGAACCAGCCTTGTATACCTGGAATAAATCCCACCTGGTCATGGTGTATAATTCTTTTAATGTGCTGCTGGATTCGATTTGCGAGTATTTTGTTGAGGATTTTTGCGTCTATATTCATTAAAGAAATTGGTCTATAATTTTCTTTTTTTTTTTTGTAGTATCTTTGTCTGGTTTTGGTATTAGGGTGATGTTGGCTTCACAGAAAGAGTTAGGTAGCTTTCCATCTTCTTCAATTTTTTTGAAGAGTTTGAGCAGGATTGGTACTAATTCGTTCTTGAATGCTTGGTAGAATTCACATGTGAAACCATCTGGTCCTGGGCTTTTCCTTTTTGGGAGCTTTTTGATGACTGACTCAATCTCTTTACTTGTGATTGGTTTGTTGAGGTCATCTATTTCTTCTTGAGTTAATGTTGGTTGTATATGCTTTTCTAGGAAGTTGTCCATTTCATCTAAGTTGTCTAGTTTATTAGCATATAGTTGCTCATAGTATCTTCTCATTATCTCCTTAATTTCTTCATGGTCGGTAGTTATATTTCCTTTCCCATTTCTGATTGTGTTTATTTGCATCTGTTCTCTCTTTTTTTTTCATTAGCCTAGCCAGTGGTCCATCGATTTTATTGATTTTCTGAAAGAACCAGCTTCTGGTTTTGTTGATTCTCTCTATTGTTTTCCTGTTCTCAATTGCATTTATGTCTGCTCTAATCTTTGTTATTTCTTCCCTTCTTCTTGCTTTGGGGTTAATTTCCTGTTCTTTCTCTAACTTCTTCAGGTGAACAGTTAACTCTTCAATTTTTGCCCTCTCCTCTCTTTTAATATAGGCATTTAGGGCAATAAATTTCCCTCTCAGCACTGCCTTTGCTGCATCCCATAAGTTTTGATAAGTTGTGTTTTCATTGTAATTTTCCTTGAGGTATTTACTAATTTCTCTTGTAATTTCTTCCTTTACCTACTGGTTTTCTAAGAGGGTGTTGTTTAGCCTCCATATGTTTGTGAATTTTATGACCTTCTGCCTTTTATTTATTTCCAACTTCATTCCATTGTGGTCTGAGAAAGTGTTTTGTATAATATCAATATTTTTAAATTTGTTGAGACTTGCTTTGTGACCCAACATGTGGTCTATCCTAGAGAATGTTCCATGAGCACTTGAGAAAAAAGTGTATCCTGCTGTTGTTGGATGTAGTGTTCTATAAATGTCTGTCAAGTCTAGTTCATTTATCATACAATTCAACATCTCCATTTCTTTAGTGATCCTCTGTCTAGATGTTCTATCCATTGATGAGAGTGGTGTATTGAAGTCTCCAGCTATTATTGTTGAGGTATCTATTTCTCCTTTCAGTGATTGCAGTGTTTGCCTCATGAATTTTTGGGGCATTCTGGCTTGGTGCATAAATATTTATGATTGTTATGTTTCTGGATGAATTGGCTCTTTTATTAATATATAGTGTCCTTCTTTGTCTCTTAATTGTTTCACTTTTGAAGTCTAACTTGTCTCATATTAATATAGCTACTCACGCTTTTTTCTGGTTGTTGTTTGCATGAAATATCTTTTTCCAACCTTTCACTTTCAGTCTATTTTTGTCCTTGTGTCTAAAGTGAGTTTCTTGTAGACAGCATATAGATGGGTCCTGTTTTTTAATCCATTCTGCCAGTCTGTGTCTTTTTATTGGGGAGTTTAATCCATTTACATTTAGTGTTATTACTGTAAGGGCAGTACTTTCTACTACCATTTTGCTTTTTGGAATTTATATGTCATATCTTATTTTTTCCTCTCCTTTTACCTTTCCTGATAATCTTCATTTCTGCACTCTTCTCCAACTCTCTCTCTCTCCTGTCTTTTCCTATCAGCCTGTAGCACTCCCTTTAGTATTTCTTGTAGTGCCGGTCTCTTATTCACAAACTCTCTCAGTGTCTGTTTGTCTGAAAATGTTTTAATCTCTCCCTCATTTTTGAAGGAAAGTTTTGCTGGATATAGAATTCTTGGTTGGCAGTTTTTCTCTTTCAGTATCTTAAATATATCATGCCACTGTCGTCTTGCCTCCATGGTTTCTGCGGAGAAATCTGTACAGTCTTATCGACCTTCCCTTGTATGTAATGGATCACTTTTCTCTTGCTGCTTTCAGAATCCTCTCTTTGTCTTTGACATTGGACAATCTGACCAGTAAGTGTCTTGGAGTAGGTCTATTGGGATCTATTCTATTTGGGGTACGTTGAACTTCTTGAATCTCTAATTTTCTGTCTTTTATAAGAGTTGGGAAATTTTCAGTGAATATGTCTTCTATTACTCTTTCTGCCCCCTTTTCCCTCTCTTCTCCTTCTGGGATACCCATAACATGTACACTTGTGCGTTTCATGTTGTCACTCAGCTCCCTAAGACCCTGCTCATATTTTTCCATTTTTTTCCACCATCTGTTCTTTTGTGTGTATGAATTCGAATGACCTGTCTTCCAGTTCACTGATCCTTTCTTCTGCCTGTTCAGATCTACTGTTGTGTCCCTCCATTGTGTTTTTCATCTCCTCCATTGTGGCCCTCATTCCCATGAGTTCTGCCATTTGTTTTTTTAAGTTTATGAATTCTTCTTTATGGTCATCCAGTGTCTTCTTTATATCCTTCAGCTCTTTTGCTATATCTTCCTTCATTTCATCAAATTTATTTAGCATTAGTTGCCTGAACTCCTGTATCTCAGCTGAGCTATTAGTTTGTTCCTTTGGTTGGTCCATATTTTCATGTTTCCTGGTATGGCTTGTTATCTTAAGTTGTCTAGGCATCTGATTTTCTTGAATAGTTTATTTTGGGGCTTGTTTTCTATCTTTTACCTAGTGTTTTCTTGTTGGTTGGCTTTGTTCTCTGGCCTCTGTTATTCAGTTCAACTTATTCTAGACCTCTAACTTAGGTTCTATTTAGTTGATCAGAATTTTTCCTCTCTTGTTTTTTCTGTTTCTTGCTCTCCCTCTATGTAACCTTTTTATGAGTGGGTCTCTTCAGATATGGTCGACCCTAGTCAGATTTTCCCAGTCTAGTGAGGCCCAAATCTCATTGGGAGGGTATGGAGTTTTCCTGAGAATGAGACCCTCCTATGAGGCCTTTAGAATTTGTGCTTTTCCTCTCCTGTCCAGCAGGTGGCACTTGCCAGCCCGCAGCTCCCCACCAGTGTAAGGAGGTATGGAGACTTTAGTTCTCCTGGTTACTCTGATCCTGTCAGGGGCGTGGCTGACTGAAGCCGGAATCTGAATTCCAGCCAGCCCCTGGGGTCTGAATTCCCAAAAGGAGGACTGCCAGTTGAGCTGGACCTCCCTCCACTCTCGCAATCCTCAGAACTCCAGTTGTCTCTCAGGGGCAGTATTTCCTTCTCCCCTCTCCTCTTTGGGACATCTCCAGCTAGACTCCTTGGTCAGCCTGAGTTGCCAATTAAAGACGGGGGTGGAGACCTTCAGTAGTGAATATGGAACTCAAAGATGCTGTGGGTACTCTGTCTCCCCCCAAGCCCAGCCTAGTCCCTCAACCTGGGCTTTCCAATAGAAAATAACCACATATATTACTTTTAGATCAAAAAAAAAAAAAAAAAAAAAAGAAAAAAAAAAACGAGAAAAAAGAAAAAAAAAAAAAAAGAGTCTTTTTTAAAAGTCTTTCCCCAGCCTGGAAGTTTTGTCAGGGTCAGAATAGAGCATTTAAAGATATGCTTTGGGCTATTGTCTGATAATTACTCTCCAACAGCTTCAGTTCTACCCCTGCTGGGGGCTATTGAAATGCAAAAAGATAAGGGATCAGTGAGAAGCCAGAAGGGACAAAATGTAGGGGAAAAAGAAATGGCTTTTTTGGAGTCTGGGAATGGGTGCCCGCTTTTACATGCCCCCAAGTCTCAGAGCCCAGCCCTTCTTTAGCACCCCAGCTCCCCAAATTAGTTAATTAATTTGTTAATTAATTCTGCAGTTGATGCTGGGTTGAGCCCCTCTTCTCACCCTCAGCAGATTGCTGTTTTTTGGGTCCCCCCCCCCCCTTTCAGGGAGCTGGCAGCAAGACAGTCTGTGAGGTCTGGGTGGGGAGGGGCGCCAGACCCCTTGTCAGGGGGATTTAACAATGTTCGCTGCGATCTCAGCTTTTCCTCCAATTCCAAACTTGCGTCCGTGTGTGACTGGTTATAGGAGACCCCGAAAACACTGTTTCATATAGTTCTCGGGTAATTGCCAGCTGCTCTAGGGGAGAGACGAAATTCTGCACCTCACCACTCCCCATCCGATAGGTTTTGATATGCTGTGTTCTCATTTTCATTAGTCTGTAGATATTTAATGATTTCTCTTGCAATTTCTTCTTTGACCCACTAAGTGTTTAGGTGTGTCTTGTTTAACCTCCACATATTTGTGGTTGTTCTGGTTCTTTGATGGTTATTGACTTCTAGTTACATTCCATTATGGTCAGAGAATGTGCTTTGAATAATTTCAATCTTCTAAAATTTATTGAGGCTTGTTTTATGCCCCAGCGTATGCTCTATCCTGGAGAATGTTCCATGAGCATTAGAGAAGAATGTATAACCTGGTAATTTGGGATGTAATGCTCTATATATGCCTATTAAGTCTAATTCACTCATCACATTGTTTAGGTTCTCAATTTCCTTATTGGTCCTCTGTCTGGTTGCTCTGTCTATAGAAGAGAATGGTGTATTGAAGTCTCCCATGAATATTGTAGAAATGTCTATTGCTTCCTTCAGTTTTGCCAATGTTTGTCTCATGTACTTTGGAACACCTTGATTGGGTGCATAAACATTTATGATTGTTATTTCTTCTTGGTGAGTTGTCCCTTTTATTAGTATATAGTGTCTGTCTTTGACTCTTATGACATCTTTGCATTTAAAGTCTATTTTGTCTGATATTAGTATTGCTCCCCCTGCTTTCTTTTGACTGCCATTCTGCCAGTCTGTATCTCTTAATTGGGGGTTTAATCCATTCACATTCAATGTTATAACTGTGAAGGCAGTTCTTGAATCAGCCATCTTATCCTTCAGTTTTTATTTGTCGGATGTATTTTCTGTTGTTGGCCTCACAGCATTTTCTTATGTTGATAAAATTATTTTGGGATATGCAGGATTATTTGAACATTTATCTATAATTTGGCACATCTGCAGCTTGGTGGAGTGTACTTTCCCTGTCTTACCAGCAGATGGGGCTCTTGAGCCAGCTCTCCCCCAACTTCATCTGTACACTGGGCACTGGGTGGAAATCCAATCAGTGCACCAGTTTTCCATGTGCACTCAGGACTGCCAGCCCCATGGGAGGGGAGTAGACCCTGTGCAGTTCATCAGGGAGTCCGCTCCAGGGCACAGTGGTTCCAGCAATTCCCAGGGCTGCGAGTGGACCACTCTGGGCTGTGGAGCTGTGCATCTCAACTTCCAGCTCACTTGCACCGCAGTCCCTGTCCACTGTGCACCCATGAGTCCCTGGGGTTGGGGAGGAGCTCCTGTCACTTCCTGCAGCACCCTTGCCTCTTGGCTGTGCTCTCCTCAGGCTTCTGTGGAGGAAGAGTGTATGTGGTCACCACAAGTCTGTTGAATCCTAAATTCCCTTACAGGAGCTCTCAGCCTCGGGGCTGTGAAGGGTTATCTCTCCAACCAACTGCTGAGATGGGTGCACAGGGCTTGGAAAGCTGCTCGCTCCATGTTTGGTGGCTGGCTGTAGCTGCCAGTCCCTAGCATGGGAGCTCTTGGCCACTGGGCTGTGAAGGGTTATATCTCCCCAGCCAATGGCTGAGATGGGTGCATGGGTCATGGAAAGCTGCTCCCTTCTGCATTTGTCTGTTGGCTCCAGCTGCCAATCTCCAGCATGTGAGCCATTGGCCACGGGGCTGTAAAGGATTATCTCCCCAGCCAACTGCTGAGAAGTGTGCCTAGGGTGTGGAAATCTGCCCCCTCCTGCGTTCGTCAGCTGGCTCCAGCCTTCCAGCCCTGCCACAGTCTGGGCCGAACATATTCACTGGTCCTTACAAATACAATCTCTCTGCTTCTCCAGCTAGTTCCCTACTGTGTGGTATAGAAGTCCCTGCCAAACCAGTTGCGCCTTAGAACTGCTGTTCTGGGGTGCTTTCTGCCCTTTATCTAGTCTTTTTCACAGAAGAGAATTTTGTTCTGCCTCTCCTAATCCTCCATCTTTCCAGAAGTCCCTCTAGTATATTTTTAATCTCTACTGTTGTGCCTTTCATCCCTCAAATTTCTGCTTCTTTTTATACTTTCAAATTCTTCTTTATGCACACACATTGTCTTTTTAATATCCTTTATCTGTTTATGCATATTTTCCTCCATCTCCTTGAATTGATTTAGGAGATTTGTTTGAACTTCTTTGATTAGTTGTTCCAAATTCTGTGTCCCCTCTGAATTTTTAATTTGTTCCCTTGACTAGGCCATATCTTCCTGTTTCTTAGCATGGCTTATAATTTTTTGCTGATGTCTGGGCATCTGATTATCTTGATGAGTTAACTCTGAAGATTAGCATCTCCCTTTGTCTAATGTTTTATTGTTGGTTGGCTTTGTGTTTTATTTGTTGGTTTCTTTGATGCTTGGTCCAACTTGTACTGGAACTTTAGAATAGCCTGAGTTTATCTGATCAGATTTTCTCAGCTCTCCTTCATCTGATTTTTGCCCTGGGTATGTGGTACAATTTTCAAGATTGTTCTTTTTGTGTAATTGCTTCACCTACAGGAGAAATACTTCCTTTTCTCTGTTCCTTCTCCAGGAATGATGATCCATTCTCTTTGTTTTTGTGCAGAACTGTCTCCCAAGTTCTTCTGATTTGTTTAAATTCTCTTCCTTATTCAATGCCCCATTTTCCTTACACTTTTCAGTTCTGGGACCCTCCAGTCTTACAGCAGTTCAGTTTACCCCCCTTTCAATTTTTTTTCTCTGTTAGGCTTTTGTGCCTCCAGTTTCTTCCCCATTAGGTTATCCCTCCCTGGGGAGCCAGTTCAGATCAATCCAGGAAAGTGGATCACTCCAGAAAATCCATTTTGTGTTTAGGGAATCCAGTCAACAGTACCTGTCTTCAGTGAGTAAAGCACGTGGCTGCCTTTCTGCTGTCGTTTCTCTTCCCCCACCCTTGCCCAGGGGCCCTTTTATATGCAGCATTACTTAGTGGCTAGTTTCTGCCCTGCCCAGGGTCTCTGAAGAGTTGAGTCCCTGTGCCTAGATATGCGTTGTGTTCTAACTCACTCCTGTGAATTCCTCTATAGTCTGTGTCCCTAGTGGAAGGGCCCCAGGCTGCTGCCTCTGGAGAACTCCAAGCTGTGCAGGACTGATTGAGGGGTTGGAGAGAGCACTGGCTGGTTTGGGATGTAAGCTTCCTACCTGATGTTTGTCTCTTTCTTCAATTCAGCATTTATGTAGTCCTTCTGCAGTCTGTACTGTCCTCCAGATTTCTAAGCACATGGAATTTTTCTTTATATTTGGTAAATCTCTGGGGAGATTTTTTCAGGGGATGTCTTACATCACAATGTTGATATAATTTCTTTTACAAAGTGAAATATCTACATTTCCTTTGCAAAAAGGGAAGAGAATATCTCCCTCCCTTCTCTCCCTTTCTCTCTCTCTCACATACACACACACATGCCCGCACACAGTATATTGTGCAGAGAATCATGAAATCTGATGATTTTTGCTGTCCTGAGATCCAACAAAAATGCCTTATCTGAGAACACCCTTGGAGTCAGGAGTTAAGCAATACTTGATTAATAAAATACATGAAGAAATATGGACAAAAGACTGAGCTCCTGTAACTTAAAGTAAATTTGCACATGGCATGCAGATCCTAAGAAACTATCATTTCTTGCTGAATCAATGTAGGCCTTTCCTCCAAAATCTCCTCCCTTTCCTTCCACTAAAATCATTATCATCAATGAGTAGTAGAATTATTAGTCTTCTCCAAATACCAGTTGGGTTGAGGGATGGCATAGCAGGAAGCAACCCTAAGACAGCAGGGTTTGGGGGTAGTGAAGAAAGCCTAATGTTTTCCTATGATTTTGGGAACTAGGTAATTTGCCTGTTCATCCATCCATCCATCCATCCATCCTTCCACCCATCCATCCACCCACCCACCCATCCTCCATCCATCCATCCACCCATTCATCCATCCACCCATCCTTCTACCCATCCACCTATCTATCCATCTGTCCATCATCCATCCATCATCCATCCATCCATCCATTAATCATCCACCCATCAATCATCCAACTATCCATTTATCCATCCATCCACAGTAGTACTACATAGTATTACAGGTCTGTTTTCAAATTTTTACTCAGCTACTTTGGAGTTCTATAACTTGGACAAGTCAGCTAATATCTAGAAGATTCAACTTATTCATCTTCAAACTATGCATAACAATAATACTTATCTCACAGAGTTGCTGTCAGAATTAAATGATATACACACTCAATAAGTAGAAGATAGAATCATAGATAATTCATTTATTTATTTATTTAAAAAAGTATCAAGTGATTACTCTCTGGTACTATCCTTTTTTGGGGGGGGGAGGGGCTTAAGATACTATGCTTTTTACTCCAAAGATAAATAAATCACAATTCCTGCCTTCAAGGAAGTCATATTCCAGCCAGGTGATTGATATTCATTTTGACATATAAAATTAAAATTTACTTAGGACTGAAATTGAGATGTAAAACGAAGTGCTGAAAGAGTCCTGAGGATGAACAGTAACCCCACTCCTGAGGAAGAAAAGAGAAGCTGGGTAAGGTTTCACTGAGAAGATGATCAAAATGGGAAGATTAGTTAGGGAAAGGGTACATAGACTATTATTATAACCCATTTTAAATTCCAAGTTGATTTTGATTTAATCCGCTTAGGATATGTTATAACTTCCTTTTGGGTAAATTTGCTAAAGAACAAGATTGAGTCTATTATAAGGTGGTATTCATTTATTCATTCATTTCACTCAACAAAGTTTGTAGGGTGCCTGGCACATATTTAAATGGCAGAAATGGGTATAACTAGGGTGTAGTGTTCCTACCCTTGAGAAGCTCCTGTCTAGAGGAGTAGAGAGACAAATTGATGATTAGAGCAAACTATGGCAAATGTTATGATAAAGGTTTCCAAATGGGGCAAAATGCAGAAGCAAATAGTTAGCCAGGTAGACAGGTATGGATTAGGCATTTCTGGCAGATGAAACAACATGAACAAAGGAATGAAAAAAAAATAGCACAATGTTTAGGGGGAGCTCAAGTGGATTGATATTAGGAGCTTATTAAGTGGGGGTGAAAAGTCATGAGTAGGGAGGGGTCAGATCTCCTATTGATGTTTTCAGGACCTTGAATTTTATCCAAAGTTAAAGGAGTCATCAAGGAGTTTTAAGGAGGCCAAAAAGGTCCGGTGTACATTTGAAAAAGATCAATCTGGCTGCAGTGTTGAGATAGACTAAGGGGTCAAGACAAGAAGTAAAGAAAGGAGATTAAAGACCTTGAAGTTAGGTGAGCAATGAGGACATCATCAAGGGTAGCAGTAGGAGGGTCAGAAAGAAGTGAGCAGATTTATGAAACATTAAGACTCTAAAATCAGTTTCTAGACTTCCCAGCCATGAGCATCTCATAGAGCTGTCTCTGCTGTAAGGCTATGGAGAAGCTAGAGCCCCAAGGGTAGTGTGCTGGTTTGAACCTACTAAGTACTCATGAAAAGCTATGCTCTTTTAATCCAATCTTGTGGGTGCAGATCTATTGTGAGTGGGACCTTCTGATTAGATTGTTTCCATGGAGATGTGACCCCACCCATTCAAGGTGGGTCTTAATCCTTTACTGGAGTCCTTTAAGAGAGCTCATGGAGAGAGAGAGCTCAGAGAAGCTGAGAGAGACATGTTAGAAAGAAGCTAAGATACATAATTCAGAGTTTTCCCTTGGGAGAAGCAAGCAAGGACCCACAGGAGTTGAAACAGAAGCCCAGAGACATTTTGGAGAAAGCCACTGAAACTAGAAGCTAAATCTCAGAGAGAAGGTTCAACAGAGCCGACCATGTGCCTTCCCATGTGACAGAGGAACTCCAGATGTCCTCAGCCTTTCCTCAGAGAAGGTAGCATCCTATTGATGCCTTAATTGGGAAATTTTCATGACTTTAGAACTTTAAATTTGAAAACTAATGAACCCCCATTGTAAAAGCCAATGCATTTCTTTCTGTCAGCTTTAACAGACTGAGACAGGCAGCTGTGTACTAGACCCCAGGGTAGAAAACTCAGTTCCCAAAGTTCACCAGCCTCTAAACACCATGGGTCTGAACTTCTTGCCAACCATCCCTATTCCTTCCCAGATTTCAGTTCCTGGAGGACAGATTACCTGTACTGTAAAATACAAATCACTAAACTCCAGCTTTCAGATATTTCTGAGCACATGCTGTGGTTATTTCATTTCAGAACCTAAGTTTCCATATTTCTTATTGAGTGAGCAGGGTGCATGCAGCTGAAACCTTGGTGCCTGTGTTCTTTTGGAAAGTAAAGCAAAGGGTCCTAAATAATTTACAACTGTCCTAATTTTTTCCAGCTGTCTCCCTTCTTCCATCTCTCCAAGGGATGCAAAAAGCAGCCTCCAGCAATCTAAAATGTTCATAGTTTAGAAGCTCTTGGAGAAAAGAAGAAAAATCACAACTATTCCCCCTTTAAATATTCTTCATATCATTTTTTCCCTCATATCCAGTGATGGCAGGTAATAGTCACAATTTTGGAGAAAAATGTGTTCTAGTGAAAAGATCTTGCACTTTTGTCATGGTGGTATTGAATCATAGAGTGTTAGAGCTGAAATTTGAATTTAGAAACAATCTACTTCAGAGATGGAAAACACCTGGCATGCATGCCATAATTCTCCCCTACATCCATGACAGACATTGCTGATCTATCACAGTAGTCTTTTTCTATGAGCCCAGGTGTAGGTAGCCTCAAATCTTTGTCAACGCAGTGCTTAAGTGATGACTGAATGATTGGAATTGGCACACAAAATGAGACTCATTCCTCATCCCTGATCTATTCCCAACAGTTGCACAGGGGGAAACAGAGGTAGGAATGACCCAACACCACATCATCAGTTGATTTTGATGGTAAGACCTGCCTCCAGGTTCCTTACTCCCAGATAATGGAAGAAAATCCCTTTTACCCCTGATGCTGATCTGTCTATCCTTGTATCTCCATCTCTCTCTGTCCCCCAGAGTGTCTTTCTTTGAATCTCTGAACATCTATCTGCTTGATGTTTGTCTTTGAGCTTCTGTTTATCTCTCCAATCACACCTTTGTCTTGGTGTGTTTCAGTTTATCCACCGAGTAGTTTTGGGTCTCAGGAATGAGTGCCTCTTGACCTCTATGCCTTCAGTTTCTCCATACACCATGGTAGTTACTGCTCTGCACCAGAGGATTTTAGTCTTGTTGCTAACAATGATGGGAAAGAGAGCATAGGAAATGCATAACATGGAGAAAGAGTTTATTGGAAGGTAAAGTAATCATTTGAGTTGTGATCATGGGGGAGAACGATTTTTCTGGGACAACAGAAATGTTGAAACACATATATGCGTAACTAGCCACAACTTAATTAGCTTTAGGAGAAAGCCCACTGTGGAGGATGAAAGGCGTTTACTGTGTTTAGAGGCAGCTAGTGGATATTTCAGTATGTCTTTACCCTTTTTTCTTTGGTTTGTTTGGTGAGGGTGGGGGGGGGGGAATATTTTCTGATAGTTCTATTCAGTCTCTGGGAACCTGTTTTTTCCCTCAGAAGGATGTGATAAGAGCTTGGAATTGGATGGTGGGTGTGCGTATATGTGTGTGTATGTGTTTGTGTGTGTGTGGGGTGTTCCATAGCATCATCATACTCAATGAAGAGGGTCCTGGGACCTGCTGGCCTTCTATGTAATGAGCCCAAGAGAGATAACATAAGCCTCATCTTTTGTTACTTGGCTTCTAAGCTGTCAGGACCCACCTCAGTATTTGACCCATACCCTCCCCTTCAGACAATGAACTGACCATTTCTATGTATGGGTTTGCTCAAAGGCAGAAGGAACAATCTCAATAACTGTCATCTAAACAAGAGGATATCTTACTTTTAAATCAAATAAATTCACCGTGATGTTTAATTTAATGCACAGTTTGGCTGCCTAGGTTATGGTGTCCAATTGTTTGTCAAACACTGGACTAGATGTTGCTTTGAAGATATTTTGTAGATGTGATTCACATCCACAATGAGTTGACTTCAAGTAAAAGAGATTGTCCTCAATAATTTGGGTGGGCCTCACTCAATCAGGTGAAAGGCGTGAGTTTTCCTTGCAAAGAAGAAATTCTACCGCAAAATTACAACATCAACTTCTGCCAAGTTTCCAATCTGCCAGCCTGCCCTACAAATTTTGGACTTGCCAGTCCTTACAATTGCATGAACTAAGTCCTTAAAATAAACCTTTTTATCTGTCTATCTATCTATCCATCTACCTAATTTATATCCTATTTGTCTGTTCCCCTGGAGAACCCTGACTTCCCCCAATACGAAGGCAAACCATGTACTGAACCATGATTTTGCTGGGCACTCCCTTTCTTTTCTTTCTCCGAGAGCCTTCTTGGATCTCTGAGTGCAACGTTTCCTTTCTAAGGCAGGGAATCAGAGGCACGATGCCATAGCCGTAGTGCTGCACACTAGAATCACCTGGGGAGTTTTAAACATATTGCTATCTGGGTCCCATCCACCAAGATTCTGATTTAGTTAGTATTGAGGATGACCTGGGTATTCAGATTTAAAAAGTATCCCAGGTGACTCTAATCTGCAGTTTCAAAACCAATCCTCTATAGTTCCCAAACCTGATAGATCTAACCAGTTTCCTCCTTTGGGTCACTTATAATTTCTTCCCAAATGGGAACTGCCACTCAAAGTGTCCTGCTACCACTTGTATCATCTGTGAGTTCAAGCATGGGATGCAATTATCCCTGCAATTGCTAACAAGCAAGAAGCAGTGGTATAGTCAATTATTGGCTGGATTTCATGTATTAGAAACATCTGGATTTACTGCTACACTTGCTGCAGTGGGGAGTTATTCCAATGGGGGGAAATAGAACATTCTCAGGGAGTTGATGTTTTAGGTATTATCAAAAGAACAGAAAATGGGAAAAATACATCCTTACCTTTTTCTGAAATGAATCATTGGTATTTCTTTGCATGGAGAAGCAGGACAATTCCCCAGATATAAATAATTACTTGCAGGAAAAAAGAGCCGAGTCTGGGTGATAGTTGAGCCAAGGCAAATGTCAAGTTTGTACCTGTGTGCATGCACCTGTGCTTACACTTGAACTAGAGCTTGATGACTACTGCAGTCTTTTAACTTCTCTGAGCCTCCACCTTCTCCTCTGCGAGCCAGGTTTAACCATATCGATCTGGCAAAATTATTTTGAGGATAAAATAACAGATTTTAAAGTTTATTGCACATATTTGGCAAATACTAGTCCTAGAGTTCTTATAACTCTGAAGGGAAATATAAAATCTCAATTTAAAAATTAGCAACCACTTCACACACAATAGGGCAATTAGTTTTAAAAAAACAGCTTATAAATGTTGGCAAGGATGTGGAGAAATAGGAATTCTCGTGTACTGTTTGTGGTACCGTAAAATGGTGCTGCCACTGTGAAAAACAGTCTGGCAGTTCCTCAAAAAGTTAAATATTGAATTACCATATTACCAATTACCCCAAAGAATTGAAAGCAGGTACTCAAGCAGATACCAATGTTCATAGCAGAACTATTCACAATATCCAAAAGATGGAAGACCCAATTGTCGATAAAGGAATGTATAAACAAAATGTGCATATACATAAAGTGGAATATTTTTCAGCTATAAAAAGGAATGACGTTTTGATACATGCTACAATCTGGGCAAACCTTTAAAACATTAAGCTAGGTAAAATAATCCAGATGCAAAAGAACAAATATTGTATGATTCCCCATACATGAAATATCCAGAATGGGCAGATTCACAGAGGCATCAAGTAGAAGTTACCAGGGGCTGGGGGAAGGGGGAGTTATTGTTTAATGAGTAAAGAGTTTCTGTTTTGGGTAATGAAAATATTTTAGAAATGGAAAGTGGTGATGGTAGCACAACAGTATAAAAGTAATTAATGACATTGAATCAGACACTTAAAAATAGTTAAAATGGCAAGTTTTATGTTATGTGTATGATACTACAATAAAAAATTTGTAAGAACATGAATGAGCAATTTGTTGAAGAAAAATAAATGTGGCCAGTAAACAAAGGAAAGTAAAACATCAGTAGTAACCAAAAAATTTCATTTAAGACAATGATATTGTTCTTTTATTTTAATAAACTGCCTAAGATTTATGTCATAGTGAGATAGGTTCAATTATGCTATGCTAATGGGAGTATAAATTGATTTAGATTTTTTTAGAAAGCAATATGACAATATTAAGAACCTTTCAAAAATTTTAGAACCAGTAATTCCACTTTTATAATTTATCTTAAGGAAAAAATAGGGGTTTGTTTTTAAAATAGATTTTGATCCCAATGTTATTTATAATAGTGAAAAATGGAAATAATCTAATTTTGCAATAATATGTGAATAGTTAAGTAAATTATGACTCATTTTCAAAGTAGAATGATGTAGCTATAAAATTAAATTTGCAAAGACTATCCAATGACATCGGAAAATGCTCTTGGTACGTGAACAAGCAAGATGTCAAACTATATTTATACTACTGTAATTTTGTTTTAAAAAATATGTGCTATTTTATCAGTTGGGATGCTTTTTCTTGCTACACTGGCTGAATTCGGCTTAAATAATGAAGAAAACGTGTAAGCTTTTTTAACAAAAGATCCAAGAACATGGCTGGCTTTGAAGTTGGTTGATTTAGTAGCTTAGCATTTCCATCAAGGATCCACCTTCTTTCTAAATCACTTCGCTGCTGTCCTTGGTTGTTGCCTTTATTCATAGGCTGCAGTTGTTGTATCCACCCAACAGTGTCCAGAGAAGAAGATTCTCTCTATATATCTTTCTCTCTTTCCCTCTCCCTTTCTCCCTTGCTTTGAATAGGAGTGAGGGAATTTTTCTCACTCGCCCACCTTCGTAATTCCCCTCATGTTTTATAGGTCTGAATTGGATTGGATCCATTCCCCAGCCAGCCCTTGGCAAGGGAAATGAGATTATACTTAGTCATGATCCATTCCTGAATTCAAGGGGTGGGGTTACCTGAAGCCATGGATTACAGAGGAGGGTGGATCCCTAGACATAGGAAGGAAGAGGGGAAAATGGATGCTGTCTAGGAAACCATCTCCACTACGAGTATGCATCAGTCCACTGAGATATTTTCCTTCCAATTGGTTTCTCCTTCTCGTACAAAAGATTAGGAGAATATCAAAATAAAACATAGATTCCACATGACCATCAGGAGGAAGTTTGATGGAAAAATAGCATGAGAAAAGAAGATTTTTAGGTCATATAATTAGTGTCAAGATTTTAACTGAAGCATGATTCTGTGTGCAACCCTTTCAGAGCTCCTGGGAAAGAGAATCCAAAGCAAAGGGTAAACAGCCAGGCTGTGACCTCTGATGGAAAGTATGTTTGACATGGGGACAGGGGTTGCACTGCCTGGCTGGCTCTTCTCATCTCTCCCTATTTTGTCTCTGTGCTCATCGTGGGGTCTGGCTTATTATGGTGATGGAAGTTGGGGTTGAAACTGAATGAGGTCTATAAGGCATTAGAGAAGGAGCAGGACTTTTTGTGACATATGAAGTTGAAATTCACCTAGTGATTCCTGCTGGATAAATATCCATGGCCTTGTTTCCATGATGTCATGTGAAGAATGATTGCAATAAAATCTCCTAAGAGTCTGCAAACCAGATTGCTTTCTGCTCCCAATGGGTCCCTCCTGACAACTCATAGCAGATGTCCTTTCATTAGAAGTGCATGAATTCACTCATTTATTCAATAAGCATTTAAGCACATAATCATAATGTTTCCCAATAATTATTTAGCACCTTTTATGTGCAGGTAGTATTCCAAGTGCTTTGTATGTATTTATTGGTATAATTCTCATAACAGCCCTCTGAGGTAGTTACTATTATTCCCACTTTATAGGTGAGGAATCTGAGTCCTAGAGATATTTATCAACTAGTCCAACATCACACAGTTAGTAAGTTGCAGATCTGGGATTCAAACCCACGTAGGTTTAGTTCAAAGCCTGCAATCATAACTGCCCCACCCTGCCTCCATACTATGTATTAAACACTTCTTTACTGTGTGATAATGTGCTACACTTGCCAAGAACAGAGTTGAATGAGACCAAGTAAAGTGCCCAGTACAAACTTGGCAGTTGGTGCATGATAAAAAAATAAAAGGGAAAAGAAGAGGAAAAAAAATGGAGAGAAGAAAGATACTATTCAGTTCTTCATCTAGAAAATATGTACTAAATAGCTACTAGACAGGGGGTCACAGAAATGAATTAGATAAATTCTTCACCAAAAGGGCCTATAAATAAATTAATTAAAATACATTTTAGAAGAGAACACCCACAAATCCATTTAATCATATCACCATTAAATGATTAGAGAAGGCATTGAATAACTTCTTTGTGCTAGAACCTGCGAGGGGACCTCAAATGAATGATTCATTCTTACCATGGACAGAATTCCACCCTGTTGTAGGGGAAGGAAAGAGATTTGTAGCAAACACTTGTGAAAACACATTCCCAATAATTCCTAGTATTTACATGGGGTTATACCATAGCTGTAACTGAATCCCCAAAACACTCTAATGAGGGAAGACTTGTTATATCCATCTTACAAAAGGTAGTAGGTACACAGAGGTGCAGTGACATACTCAAAGTCACACAGCTGGGGCATACCATAGTCAAGACTCAAACACAGCGTGGTTAGGAGTCCCTAACCTCCCAGTAGGGTGGGGTGAATGCCATAATAGAGAGACTAGAAAAGCCCATCAGAAGGCCTTTTGTTGGCAATGGGTGTGAGGGAGCAGAGCCCTGAGTAGATAGGATCTTATTCAAATATATTGTGACTGGGCGGGGCATATATTTACCAGAGGCCACCTCATGGAACTGGGCTACAAAAGATAGGTGTCATCATTTTTACAAGCAAGGGAATGAGAAGAGAGGGTGAGAAACTTAGAGGTGCTTACCATAGTCCATATACTGTGCTTGTCACATTGCACTTGTGAGTTCATATCATCTGTACAGCAACCTGGAAGTCCAGTTTGATACAGCTCTATTTTATAGAAGGGAAAATCTAGGCACAAAAAGGTTAAGTTACTTATCCAAAGTCACACAGCTACCAAGTGGAAGAGCTGAAAGTCAAGCTCCACCATCTGAGACTCTCCAAACAGTACAATGGGCTGCGTCCATGCTGTAAGGCCCATCACTCCTGTCCCACCACCACGAGTGATAATAATCATAACAACAATCAACTGAATTGAAAGTGTCTGATGCAATAAGTATTTTAGTATTGGTAAGGGTGGTTATAAGTTTGGGCCTTAAAACCTGGGGACCTAGGTTTGCCCAAATCTTGTCCAAGGCCAATTACATAATCCTGTGAAGTCCCTGGGGGAGTGAGATGACCAAATAAATAAAAAATTAACATTTATTATTTGGTGGTGCTTTGGTCTCAAAACCCAAGGTTGGAAGTCTATCAAGGTGGGCTGGATCATGTAGACTATGGTTTGGAAAACTTTTTCATTAAAGGACAAGACAGTAAATATTTGAGGCTTTGTGGATCATCTGTTCTCTGTCACAACTCCTCAGCTCTGCCAACACTGCCATTGTAGCACAAAAGCAGGCATATAAAATACATAAATGTGGCCATGGCTGTGTTCCAATAAAACTTTATTTGCAAAAACATGCATTAGGTCCAATTTGGCCCAAAGGCTGTATGTAGTTTGGCAACTCCTGAAATAGAGGCTTCTGTTTCCCTCCTATAATGACAGCTTAGCAACCCAAACTGGAGCAGCAGAATTCTATCTCTCTTAAGCCCAGACCACAGTGTCAGAACACGCTGACACAATGAGATGAGGTGCCCCTCCCCAGCCATGAAGGGTATGGAGTGGGAGAGACAAAGAGAAAGAGAAAGCATCAGCCCCAAAGCCTAGAACTGCCTGTCCTAATGTTTTTTGATCAGGTCCAGTAGCCACGAGGAAAGGGAGAGGGACAGAGAACTGAGTCCCATCACATTCAGGGGCAGCCCCAACCCTCCTGAAGAGATGTAGGGAGAGGAGAAAAGACCTGGTGCATCTACACTGGCACGTTCACCCATGTGACAGTGCAACCCTTAGAATGCATGGTCCAATTTGTGTCTTGGAATCTTACTCATCAACTCGGAACTTCTCTTTTTAAGGGGCTGGAGGTACTTGTTCTAGATCCTGACATCCTTAAAGAGCAGAAATGGAGTGGGGGTGGGAGGGACAAGTAGTATTGAGCACCATCTAGTGGCTAACACATGCATTATCTCAAATAATTCTCACATCACCTTTGTAAGGTAAGTATTATTATTCCTATTTTACAGATTAGAATACTAAGACCTACGGGTTAAATGCCTTGTCCAAGGTCACCCAGCTACAAACCAGCAGATCCAGTATTAGAACCAATGCCTCCAAAGCATATGCCTTAACTACCAGGTATACTGCCTCTTCACATACCCTAAGCCTTCCAAATAAGCAAGATGTCAAAATGCTACACTCAGTAGGAGAGGATGAGACTCTGAGTTTCCCCAGTTCTGTTCAAAGGTATTCTGGCTCTCAGCAAATCGGAGCCCCCACTGTTTCTTCTTTAGAGGATCCCAGCTGCTAAGGGATGAAGACACTGCTGGAGCAAATAGTCCCTGACCCAGGAGGATTCTGAGGTGCAAGAGTAAAGAGAAGTAGGTCACCCCCTTGGCTGAGTCTCCTGATCTGCTTCAAAGATAACTGCTATGGGGTTACCACATTTCTGTTTCATGCAGGAAGCCGATGCACTTGGGAGTTAAAAATTTTCAAGCCCTAAGGAGGAGATGGAAGCAGAGTAGGAGATGGACAGAATGGCGAGTGTCAGAGGGAAGACAGAAGATAGCAATTGGGTCCCTTTGGGGTCTTTCCAAAGTGGAGGAGTGGGAAGTTACTGTTCCTAACACTGGCTGCATTTGCTTGCCCATTCTCCATCCTTTCTTCTTCAGTTACTGGCACCCTTTCCCACACCCTGCCTGTGTGATTTAGGTGAGAGTGACCCCCCTGCCAGATCCAGTGATGTGTACTGAAGTCCAGGCCTGTGGCCAGTGCGACTGGTTTAGGCTGGAGCACCTGACCTTAACTGGTCCAATCAACATGAATCCAAGAACTTTTCTAGAAATAATTGGGAAACAGTAGCCTTTACCACAGAAATAATCCCCTGTAAACATAATTGAAGCCTGGAGATTAAAGGGTTTCCATGTGTGGAGGGCCCCTCTAAGGTTGAAGCCAACCCAGAGTGAAACCAGGCCAAGAGATGGGAAAGAGGGGGAGAAGAGAAAGAAGGAGACAGAGACTGAGGCCATTAAATAAGCAGGTGGACCAGGAATGAAATCAGCAACCATTCTTTTGAGTTACATGAGTCAGGAAGTTCCTTTTAGTTTGAGTTTTCCTGTCAATTGCTATTAAAAAAGTTCTGGGCTTGAATAGGATGTGCCTGGTGTATGGGGACAGCATGTTGATTTTGAGATGCATGAACTTTGTCAGGTCCCTTTAGTGTTGCATCATGTTTCCTCATCACTAAAATGAAGACAGTGGAATCATTGATATCTAAGGTCACTTCCTTTATGAATAATTACAATTATATCTAATATCCATTGAGCCCTTGCTATCTGCTCAATATTAGGGTAAGAGATTTATTGTATTTGAGCCTCGTAGCAATCTTATGATTGTAATATCTTCAGATACTGTCATTATCCTAATTTTACATATTAATAAACTCAGGTACAGATGGGTAAGTGAGTCTCCCAAAGTCAGAAAGTTGGTAAGTGGCTTAGCCAAAATATGAACCAGTGGTCTGATGCCAAAACTGTTCCCTTAACTACTATACTACTTGTAATTCCATTTAAATGAGAAAAGAAAAGGATTTCTGGCAGATGGACAGCAGGTGGTGGAGTGGAAAGATCCCTGGACAGGAATCAGGAGACGTACATTCTAGTCTCAGCTCTATCACTAAGTTGTTCCACGCTGGACAAGTCACCTCCCTCTCAAGACCTCGTTTATCCTCATTTGGTCAATGAGGGAGGTGGGCTGGATGTTCTTTAAGATTCTTTCCAGTTTTGACCTTCTCTGACTCAGTGACAGCAGACATTAAATAGATCAAGATTCTATTTCCTCTCCTGGCAGTAGCTGTATTCAAACCACTGCTAATGGGCACAGAGTTGTTCTGATGCAGACCACAGTTGGCAGAAAAGCAACTAACAGGCAATTTTGCCTTAGGAATTTACTGCTTTCAAAACCTAAGTCATTAAGGCTAGCTCATGGCTTTTCCTTGAATTCAGGCCAATGGAGCACACAGTTCCATCACTATGGGTATTGTTTTAGGAAAAAAGAATGGAATCAATCAGAATTTTTGGTTGCAAGTAACAGAAGCCTGTGCTGGATTTCATAAGTGAAAGGGAATTTATTGGGAATCAAGGATGTAGGGAAGGCTGGAGGACTAGGCAGGGAAATTGGCAGGAGCCAGGGGAGCTAAGGAGAGCTCATGATAGAAGCCCAACAATAGTTACCAAGCAGAAAGTCTGGCATGCATGCTGTGCCAGTTTGAATATATTGTGTCCCCCAAACGCCATTATCTTTGATGTACTCTTGTGTGGGCAGACGTTATCAGTGTTGATTAGATTGTAATTCTTTGAGTGTTTCTGTGGAGATGCACCCCACCCAGCTGTGGGTGATGGCTCTGATTGGATAATTTCCATGGCGGTGTTGCTCTGCCCATTTGGGGTGGGTCTAAGTTGAGTCACTGGAACCATATAAATGAGCTGGCGGACAGAGGGAACTCAGTGCAGCTGAGAGTGATGTTTTGAAGAGGAGCTAGAGCCAAGAAGGACACTTTGAAGAAAGCACAGGAGCTGCAGATAAGAGACAGTTTGAGGACGGCCGTTGAAAGCAGACTCTTGCCCCAGAGAAGCTGAGAGGCCAAATATTGCAAGTGCAACTAAGAGTGACATTTTTGAGGAACTGCAGCCTAGAGAGGAACGTCCTGGGAGAAAGCCATTTTGAAACCAGAACTTTGGAGCAGACGCCAGCCGTGTGCCTTCCCAGCTAACAGAGGTTTTCCGGACAACATTGGCCATCCTCCAGTGAAGATACCCAATTGCTGATGTGTTATGTTGGACACTTTATGGCCTTAAGACTGTAACTATGTAACCAAATAAACCTCCATTTATAAAAGCCAATCCATCTCTGGTGTTTTGCATTCTGGCAGCATTAGCAAACTAGGACACATGCTGTTCCTATGATGACTGATCACAACTCTTCTTTCCATCGCTTACCTCCATCCTGGAGAGATGCAGCCAAGTGGCTCAGCTTGGATGACAAATCCACCCGTTGGCTGTGCTGAGGCAGGGAGAGGTAGGTCCTGGCCACTTTGGGTTCTACAGTGGGAGAAGCTCACTTGGAGGTATACTCCCTCCAAGACATGTGGATGGAGGTGATCTTTAGAAGGTAGTCAGGTCCTTTTACAGAAAGGAATAGCACCAGGGTGGTCAATACAAGAAATATCCTCTTCAAGAGGATAAGTAATCATGACTTTTATACTTTTCAAAAAATCAATAGAAAATGTAGGAATATTAAAAAATAAGCAAAAATCAAAGAGAACTTCCTTCTTTCTCCTCTTCTTTGATCTCTCCCTTTCTGCTTTCTCCATTCCACCCTCATATATTTTCTCGAACATCTGTTACGTAGATAATTGTATTACTTTAAGCTTCTAGAATCAGGCTGCCTAGATTTGAATCCCATCTCCACTACCACTTAATTATGTGACTTTAGATAACTTAGTAAGCCTTGCTGGGCCTCAGATTTTTCATACGACATGTAGTAAGCATCCTATAATAGACAGGTATGGTTGTTGTTGTCATCCCAAAGCTTTGCAAAGAGTAAGAGTGAAAGCTTGTCTTCTAAGAGTGCATAATCCCTAAGAGGAGATAAACTGTATTGATAAGAATTTTGATCAGTGACTTCTGTACAAAAACATAAAAAAAGGCACAGTGGCATGCAAAATAAGCATTTATTTTTTGTGTATATGTTGGGTTGGTTGGGATTTGGCTGATCTAGGTTAGCCTGGGCTTGGTTTCAAGATGCAGTTTGGGTACAAATTTGCTCCCCATATCTCTCATCCTCCTTGCACCAACATCTACCTTGACGATATTCTTCTCATGGCAAAAGGCAGAAATCCAAGAGGGAAGGTCCAATCATACACACTCATTTCTAGCTCTGTTTGCTTCACTTTCACTAACAATTTCATTGGCCAAAGCAATCATGTGCCCAAGCCCAAAGCCAAGTACTCTTGGCTCACTGTAAGGCCATGGCAGCAGTGTAGATATATAATATTACCAAGGGAGAAGAAAGATATGAGACCAGTAAATAAATCTTACAAAATGAGTGTTTAGTACCAAGTAAATAGGGATGTGATAAGAGAGCTATAGATAGAAATGGTAAAGCAGTTTAGAAATGTTTTCATTGTACCACTTCCAACTGATGGAGAATTCAAGGAAAATATCATAGGAAAGGAAATGATTGAGATAAATTTTGAAAGACAGGCTAAGACTTCCGGGCATTGGAAAAGAGAAGGAATATAGAGGCAGAAATAATAGTATCAGCAAAGGCATGAAAGCAGGGGCATGTTCAAGAAATACGAAGTGTGTGAAGAAGAGTTATGGTTATCAGGGAAGGCTGGGACCAAAGAGGGCCCTGATCAATGTTTATTGACCAAGGGCTGGAGAGACTGTTCCATCTAGACAGTCACAAACAAGTGACCACCAATCACCTTTCCCTATGAAGGAAAACTTGATTGATGACTCATATAGACAAAGTACAGCAACCAGTAAGATGTTGACTCCTTAAGAACTAGATAAAATTATGTGTAGCTTCAGCCCTGCTGTCAGCAACATTAACCATCTAGGAATGCAACAGTGAGGGTGTAGGCTAAGCAGGCACCAAATTAAATAGTGGTTAAGAAACCTGTTTATTTTACTGCCCAGAAATGCTGGTTCCCTTCTCAGTTCAGAAGGAGACATGGCCAAAGATGTTCATCAGTTTGATAGGCTTTGGGAAGAAAGTATGTGGTAGAAGAAAGACTATGGGATTCAGAGTCAGATCATGAGTTTAAGTCCCAATTCCATCATTTATTGGCTGCATGACCTATTGAGGGTACATGTCAGGGTCCTTGTCTATAAAATGGAGATTAATAAAACCTAGGGTTTTTGTGAAAATCAGACATGACAGTATCTGAGTTATATATATATATATATATATATATATATATATATATATATATAATTAAGATGTTTGAGGAGGTGACCATAGATTAAAGAAAGGGAGATGAGGGAATCAGTGCTCACAGCAGCTAAAGCATCGATGAAGTTAGCTTAGTAGGAAGAAGAGGAAAATTAGGCCAAGTGGTGATTTTGGTAGATTATTTTGCTCAACAAGTGCTCTGATTTTCTTGTATGTGTATACAGTCCCAGTTGAAGGTATGATGTTTGATGTAAGAGTTCGCCTATAAGATACATGTGAAACTTGAACTCAGAACAAGGTGACTGGGAAGAGGCAGACCACAGGAAGTGTCTGTTTTGCTGGACTGGACTTACTTCACTCTAGAGCCACCATTCAGGTGGTGGCTTCCTGATCTCCAGATTGCTTCTCAGGTGAATTGTTTCTAGATCCAACAGTTTTGGTATTGGTTTCCTGATGCAGGGATTGTGGCTAAGGTGATATGATTCTGGAAATGGTAGTCAGAGCACTGGCTTTCTGATTCCTTAACAGCCTAATTGTTATAGAGGTTCCCTTTGGAACCCAATTTTTGGAATTCTATTGTAGAGTCATTCCTAGCCACTCCCTACCTAAAGCTTGCTTCTACAGCCCTTCTAGTAATTTTTTAAATACCTGGTTCCCTGTTTCATGTGTCTTTTTAAAATTATTATTAAAATAGCATTTGCTTCTGTTATTTGCAATTGAGCCCTGACACACAGGCCAGGACTTGTGACATCTCTAAAGGCACTAAAGGCCCATATCTTGTACAATTTTACTCTGACATCTTCAGGCTCCAACTTTCAACAGCCTCCTGGACATCTGTCTTTGTATCTTTGGTCATTACCAGAAGGCTTCCTTGCCTATAGGTTTTGCTAGTCCCAATCCAACCTACATACTGTGGTCAGATTTCCCTTCTTAAGAGTCAAGTACTGATCACTGCTATTGTGATTTTCAGTTTTATAATGGCAGAGAGATACTGCTTCTTCTTTCTCCTCTTGGAGGTCACTCTTAAATCAACAAAGACAATATGGAAGGAAATTTAAGCTCCACTCTGATGAAACCAGGAGACATCTGTAACATTGAGCCACAACATATAGAGAAAAGCTGCCAAATGCAGGGAAGATCAAATACGGTAAGAGAAGGTGCAGGGTGAGAATGCTCAAGGCTGCAGATCTCAGAATACAGCAAAAACAAAGCAAAAACATTTCTCCAAAGTGTGTGGCACAAACAGGGAGCAAACCACCAAGCCTTTATTTGGAGGAATGGGAACAGGTGTGTGGGTTAATGGTTGGAGCTTCCCTAGGTTGGTTTGGCCTAAAGGAGCAGCAAAGAAGACAGGACTGAATGAGAAATTCACACATACAAGTCATAAATCCATGGAACAGTCTGCAGGTGAGGCAGGGTAAATGAAACTCTGTCCAATGTTTTTGCCTGACCAACTTGATAGATGGAATAGCATGTGGAAAACTGGTGGAGATGAAAACCTTACTGGATCAGGTCAAGAGGGAATGGGAGGTGAGAAGTTACAACATGAGTTTTATTATAAAGGGGAGAAGAGTAACAGGGGCAGTAGCTGCAGGGAAATGGGGTTGAGTCGCATTAGCATGTTAGTATGCATATAGGAATGATCTGGAAGGGAGATTGAAATGGATAATGTAGGAGAAAGGGAAGACAAATATGGGAGTCATATTCCTGTGGAAGTGAAGAATGGGATCCATTGTACAGGAGATGGGGTTGGCTTATGATAGGAGCATGTGAAGATCATCCTTGGTAGCAGAAGGGAATTTAGAGTATATGGGTGAAAATCTGGAAGTTCATAGATATGGTGGAGGAAGCATGTGTGTGGAAGAAGCATTTTCATTTTTTCAAAGAATCGTAAAACAACATTTTCTGCTGAGCATGAGGCAAAGTAGGAGATGTTTGAGATTTGAGAGTAAAGGAGAAGATACAAAATCATTGCCTAGGAGAGTGAGGCTATAAAAGGGCTAAGGAAAATTATTACAATTTTATTAAATTATTACAATTGTACATCTCTTTAAGGGTCCATGTGAATTTAGTGGTTACAGGTTTAAAATGAGCTCAGGCAGCATGGGATCCATGTGTGTGTGTGTGTTTTCAACATATTTAGCTCTCTGGGTAAGAGAAGAGCTCTGTTTAACCAAGGTAGGTTTTTTTTTTTTTTTTTTTCAGGCCAATTTAATAAAGAAGCAAGATATTTGGAGATGTACGTAAGGGAGCATGAAATTTAAGCTGGACAAGAAGGTAGATAAGGATACGAAACGGGACAGTAAAATGATAGTAGAATGAGTGTATTGAGTGTATTTATTGGATTAAATAATTATTGGGATTGGGATAATAGGAAGAATGAAAAGGAAAGTTCAAAGATGGTAGAGCTTAAGATGCTTGAAATTGAATTTATGGAAGGAGTGCAATTGGTAATTTCAAGGTCTGCATGGTGATTAAAGGAACAAAGAACTAAGTTAGGTAGAGAATGAGATTACTGAAGTAGAAGAGACAGAGGAACTGAGAAACCATGGTATTGGGAGGATCATCCATGAGGATATTGAAATCATACAGAGTAAAATTAGAGGGAGTGACAATGACCTAGATGCTGAATTCTTTGAGAGATGAAGGGAAGTAACCCAGATTTCTGTAGATGACTTAAATAAGGTGGGGTAGTGAGTGATACGATTTGATAGCATAAGCTTCAAAGCTGAGGCTTCTCGTGGACAAAGGAGTAAAAATTATCTGGAAATAAATAATGATGAATAAATACAGTAAATACCACAACTTTGGGCCTAGTGGGACAGGGAAATGCAATATGAAACAGCAACCTCTAAAAAGCTCTGTAGGAGATCAATTGTCCTCAGATAGGGCCAGGATTCACTTGGAGCAGAAAGATGAAGGGATAATTCAGAGAAGATGTGGAGAATATAAGGGAGTTCGGTGATAATGGACTGTGAGTTCCAAAGACCAAGGAAGAAAGAATTCTAGAAATGAGGACAGGAAGGTAATAGGTTGGAGTAAAAAATGAACTTTGCCAGATGGGAATGAAAGTCCAGAAGATAAGTGATATCCAGAGTCTTGGAATTCTGAGATTAACAGATATAAACAGGAATATAGGCATAGTGGGATAGGTCTTGAAGATTTCCAAGGCAGCTTGTGGTGGTGAGATTGTTTGTGTTCCTTTGCGTGTGCTGGGTGAACGGTTGGAGGTGGGTGCTTTCTATGATCAAGTACAGCTCTGGGGCTTTCTCCCTCCTTCTAAAAAGTCTATTAATCAGATTTTTTTAAAAGATACATTTTATAACTATGTTGAAAAAAACCTCAATGTAGCAATCATCTCTATAAAACCAGAGCCAAAAGTGGAGACATAATATGTTAGGGGAAATATGGTGAAACAACAAAAGGGGTTTAAATATGACTTGGAAGAACTCAGGAAAAAAATGAAAGATAAAAATAAGATCATCACAGGAGTGAAGGTTTTCTATTGGACATAGCTCGTAGATGAAGATTAGTCATGGCTGAAAACATAATAAGAAACATGGAAGAAAGCATTAGAGGATTGAGAAAAGTGAGTTAAATAAAATGGCAAGGAACAGAGGATTAAAATGGATTAACAATAAAGTGATAGAAGTGGAGAAAATGGATAAAGGAGATACAACATACACATAATGGATGATCCTGTAGAATATAATTGAAATAGAAGAACAGAAAAATACATAATTCATGAAAAGTTTACAGAAATTTAAAAAAAATTAAATATATACATTAAAAGGTATAGACATACCCCATCAACCTTGGCCTAGAGCAATCAACCCTGACATATATCACAGTAACGTTAATGGATTTCAAAGATCAAGAATCAATACTTTAGGAAAACAGGAAAAGTAAGGTGACTGGTCTCAGTCTTCTTGATGACAACTTTCTCCACTTTCAAGTAGTGGAGCAATACATATAAAATCCTTAAGAAAAAATGTGATAAAATAAGTTTATACACAGATCAACTATTCTGTATAAAGGCAGCAGAGCACAATTTTTTATATTTTTGAGCATGCAACAACTTAGGAAATGTATATTTCCCAAGAGCCCTGCCTGAAGAATTCACTAGGACTTGTTGAGTATATTTTAACACTAAAATAAACATCAGAATTATGATTGTAGGAAAAAAACTTATAAGCTCTCAAAATATAGAAATGATTTAATTAAGAAAAGTTGGGAGGAGAAAAGGGGAAAATGGTGGAATGTACTGTTCTGCATACTGCCGACCTAATTATTTAAGCCAGAGGTCAAAAGGTATCATTTAAAGTGGATAAGCCATGTAACAAAGGATAGTTAAAAATAATAATCAACTAAAATTGGGTGGTAATGAAGAGGAGGAGGATAGGGGAAGAAGGGGAAATATACTTATTTTGTCAATAATTCATAATAGGGAGTTGGTGGACCCTGTCTAAGGAACAGAGGAGTATCTGATATAGTTAGAATTACAAAGACAACTATTAGAACAAACAGAATCAAACCTTCCTGTTCTAGTTTGCTAATGCTGCCAGAATGCAAAACACCAGAGATGGATTGGCTTTTATAAAAGGGGGTTTATTTGGTTACACAGTTACAGTCTTATGGCCATAAAGTGTCCAAGGTAACACATCAGCAATCGGGTACCTTCACTGGAGGATGGCCAATGTTGTCTGGAAAACCTCTGTTAGCTGAGAAGGCATGTGGCTGGTGTCTGCTCCAAAGTTCTGGTTTCAAAATGGCTTTCTCCCAGGACGTTCCTCTCCAGGCTGCTGTTCCTCAAAAATGTCACTCATAGTTGCACTTGGGATATTTGTCCTCTCTTAGCTTCTCCACAGCAAGAATCTGCTTTCAACAGCCATCTTCAAAATGTCTCTCATTTGCAACTCCTGTGCTTTCTTCAAAGCATCCTTCTTGGCTGTAGCTCCTCTTCAAAATATCACTCACAGCTGCGCTGAGTTCCCTCTGGCCGTCAGCTCATTTATATGGCTCCACTGATCAAGGCCCACCCAGAATGGGTGGAGCCACGCCTTCATGGAAATATCTCATCAGAGTTATCACCTATAGTTGGGTGGGGTGCATTTCCATGCAAATCTAATCAGCACCAAAACGTCTGCCCCACAAGACTGCATCAAAGAATATGGCTTTTTCTGGGGGACATAATACATTCAAACTGGCACACTTCCAAAATAGCAGCAGAAAAATGCCCCCACACAAATTAAAAAAAAAAAAAAGGAAATCAGACTTTAGTGAATGATTAAAAAAAAAAACAAAACTCAAGTGATAAGAAAGAAAAATGGTTGTGGAAGGAGCTCAGTTAGTTTTACCACTCCCAGCCTCTCTCTGCTCCTGTAGTCACCTAGTCTATTTAGTAGATGAAGGAAAAGTAAATGAATCACACTCACTTCGGCTCTTGTTTCTCCTTGAGATTGAGCTGCCCTTAGGGTAAATGAGTTCTCAGCTGCTCCTTGATTCAGTGAGTCTTAGCTCCACCTGGGACTCCATGTCTATCCTTAGCAGGGTTGCCTGTCTGAGAGAATAAGTCTGTTAAATTCAGGAGCTCAGTATTAGTGGACTTATTTGACTATAAATAGAAATCACATTCCAACCTAGCCTTTATCAATAATAAAAGTGACCTTTTGACCTGTTACTTTTGTCTGTGCTTCAAATGATGTGGCAGAGGGGTGTCATTTATCAGACCCTCTCAAAAGATCCTAATAATGAGGAGTTGGGGTTTCGAGGGGCCCAGTTCAGTTGGTGAGTATTTGTACAGTACTTAGAACAGTATCTGGTACATAGAAGGTAACTCATAGTGCAGTTAAATAAATAACTGAGGTTTAGAATTTCAGAGGAAAGGGGTTGAATGACAGCTAGTCGGTCTCGCGTGTGGCTTAAAGTGAGACATGGAAACACAGGAACTGCAGGGGTAGATTCTGGGGACTGAATCATGTCCCTGACAAAAGACCTGTTCAAGTCCTAATCCCGGTCCTGTGGGTGTGAGCCCATTAGTAAATAAGACCTTTGAAGATGTTGCTATTATTTAAGGATTGAACTCATTTGTCAATAGGATCTTCGAAGATCCTGTTTATATGAAGCCAAATTGAATCAGGGTGGGTCTTAATCCATACATCCAGAGTCCTTGCAAGGAGAGGAAATCTAGGCAGACACACAGGTGACTGAGCAGAAGTAGAAGCCAGAGAATGAAGCAGATCACTATGTGACGGAGGCAGAAATGCAAGGCAAGGAACCCCAAGGATCATGGCAAGCCAGCACCAGAATGCTACAGACTCTGGGAAAAAGCATGACCTGCTGAGACCTTGATTTTTTTTTTTAATTCAGTTTTATTGAGATATATTCACATATACAGTCATCCATGGTATACAATCAATTGTTCACAGTACCATCATATAGTTGTGCATTCATCAACCCAATCTATTTTTCTGAACATTTTCCTTATACCAGAAAAACTAAAAATAAGAATAAAAAGAAAAGTAAAAAAGAACACCCAAATCATCCCCCCACTCTATTTTTCATTTAGTGTTTGTCCCCATTTTTCTTATCACCTATACACTGGTTAAAGGGAGTGTGATCCTTAAGGCTTCCACAATCACACTGTCACCCCTTGTAAGCTATGTTGTTATATAATCATCTTTAAGAATCAAGGCTACTGAGTTGCAGTTTGATAGTTTCAGGTATTTACTTCTAGCTATTCCAGTACATCAAATCCTAAAAAGGGTTGTCTATATAGTGCGTAAGAATGCCCACCACAGTGACCTCTTGACTCCATTTGCAATCACTCAGCCACTGAAAATTTATTTTGTTTCATTTCGCATCCCTCTTTTGGTCAAGAAGATGTTCTCAATCCCACAGTGTCAGATCCAGATTCATCCCCAGGAGTCATATCCTGCATTGCCGGGGAGATTTACACCCCTGGGAGTCAGGTCCCACGTAGTGGGGAGGGCAGTGAGTTCATCTGCTGAGTTGGGTTAGCTGGAGAGAGAGGGCCACATCTGAGCAACAAAGAGATACTTGGGGGAGACTCTTAGGCACAATTACAAGCAGGTTTAGCCTCTCCTTTGCAGTAACAAGCTCCATAAGGGCAAGCCCCAAGATACAGGGCTCAGTGTACCAAACCGTCAGTCCTCAGTGTTTCTGAGAACATCAGCAAAAACCCAGGTGAGGAAGTCCAACACTTCAGCATTTTCCCCAGCTCCTCGGGGGGGGCCCTGCATATATATGTTTATTCTCTGCCCAAATCACTTGGGGATGTGTCACTATTTCACGCTAACCTGTACAAGCCTACCAGATCTCATTTCCTATTCAAAGTTCCATGTAATTATGGTATTTGAACAAACTGAATGAGTTAAATTGTTTAGGAAACACAGATCCTGCACCAACTAAACATCTCTTCCCTTGGTCTCACATGGAAGTTGAAGTTTTAAAACACAGCCAATATCGTCCTTTACCCTTTGGCCTGATTTGTCCTAGTCCTAACTAGATCTGCTTCATTGATATCTCTAATTGAAGTCTGGACTCTTTTTCAGCTTTTTTAACAGTTGCTGTATGCGCTAATACTGACATCCATTTCTGTCGAGCTCTAGATCTGAGTTTTAGGTGTCACACAGATATTCAATGTTCTAGGGATCAATCAGGTTATATACAATTTTTATATATTTTTAACTTCTCGCCTCCAAAACTGGGAGACAATAAATTCCTGTTGTTTAAGCCATCCATTGCATGGTATATGTCACAGCAGCCCTGGTAAACTAAGCGAGTCGCCGTCTTCTGTCTTGTGCACGGAGCAGGAGAGAAAGCTGTTCTGCAGAGAGAAAAGAATGGCACAGATAATGCAGAGTTCAGTGAAGATGGGACTTCAGGGACAGAGAGGAGAGTGAGTTGTGGCAATCTGGCTCTCTGTTGGCTTCCAGTTTCTGGTTCCAGTCCATTGTGGGTGGGGCTCAGCGGTGCTGTACGCCTTTGGTTTCTGTGAAACATCCATGTAGCCTCCTAATAAATCCCTCCCCTTTTTATTTTTCACTTGTGCATTGTTTTTACCTGCAGCCAAAAGGCTCTTGACTAAGGAATGAGATGCTGATGTCCAGAGCAGCTGGAGGATACTTTCTAAGTATACAAAATGTTTTACATTTTTGAGTCTGGGCAAACAGCCAGAATCCTCTGCAGGTAAAACAAGAGTACTTTCACGGCAAGGAAAACACTTCTGGGTTTTCCTCAGCTGACTGTGGTGGGTGAATCTGAAGCCAAACTATCATGCGGACCCTCAGACTTAGAGAGAAGCCGTGGACAACCAGGAATTTTAAAAATGCAAAGGCTAATATAAAGTGGTTAAATTCCCAGACTTCCCATCTCAAGAATCATTAGCAAAGTGTAGAGCTCCTAATGCTAACCACTACGTTAATTCTCTTCTGTAATTCTCTAAATTCTACCAATTTCACAGATGGAGACTAAAAACAAAATAACAGCCTGTTTATACTGGTTCATGTTCTCATTTGCCTATGTTCTGTGCTCTTCTGGAAGCCAACCTTGGACTTCTGTGAGCCTAAACTAATATGTATGGCAAGCATATATTCCTGGCTGGAGGTAACCAGAAAGCTTGCAACAGGTCAAGGGGAACGTTTATTGTACAAGCTGGGACCAAGATGAGTTTCTGTGTCAGAGAGGATAAATAATTCTAGTTAATAAGTAGTTACAAGCCCTTGATGAATAAGGTGAGGCTGTACCTCCAGCACTCATAGTGGTGTCAGATACATGGCAAGTGTGCAACAAATATTTGTTGATTATTGAATGAATTATATCGAATACCCCTTTTTTTGTTCTCATGACATGCCTTTCTCCTTGGTAGCACTTACCACAGTAGTATCTTAATTTACTGAGGTATTTATTCAATTAATACCCATCTTCTCAGTGACAAAGCTCTGAGGGCAAGAGTGTCATGTTTACATTTGCTCACTATTGTTTCCCAAGTGCCTAGCACAGTGTTTGTATATTGTTTGATCTTAATAAATATTCTCTGGATAAATAAATGCTGTCTTGATTTACACAGTTTATGCTTGGCAAGTGCTGGGCTCAGACAGCTGCATGTTTAATTTGGATGAACCTCTATGTCCCTGCCCATGGCCATTTGAATGGTCTCTTGGCAAGAGCAGGAGTTTTTCTTCTCTCCTGCCCAGATGATAAGAGATTAGCACCTTAGTATTTGGTCTATTCCTCCTCTGTCTAGAATGAAAGGGTTGATCTCTATCAAATCAGGATCAGCCAAAACCCACAGTAGCAATCCCAAGTACTTGTCACTTCAACAAGAGGAGATTTGTTATGTGGAACCAAAGGGATATGTTTTACAGGGGGGAACACTGCACGATTTATTTACAGGTAATTCCATCTCAGGTGTTCTCTTGGCTCTGTGGACCTTCCCTTTTGTTGTTAGCTGTCATTCCTCTGTGATCAACTGGTTTTGCCTTTGAACCTCTGCAGTATAGCCACGGAAGGGAATGAAATTCTGGGACTCAGCTACTCAAGAAACCTGCAGTAACTGGACCTAGCTTTAGGGCCAATTCTTTGGGGGCTCAGTTTTAAGTTTCTGCTGTAGCAGGACAGGTTTCTCTGCCTCTTATTCACCTTTTCTTTGTCCCTCTCCTTCCTCACTCCTGATTGAGAGGGGACCCTTTAGAATAATAAAACCTATTGAAGTTGTGTTTGAAAAGGTGATCAACATCAGAAAGAGAGAGACTTCTTTGTTATATAGGTGCTCTGTTCTTCATCTTGATGGAACTGGATGGTGTAGATCAAGGAGTAGTGGCTGAAATGGAACTTTATGGCTTGAACACAAAGGGTCACATCAGAATCAAATATGGACTCTTGGAAGACATTGTAGAAAAACTAGGTGGGGGGGGGGCGGATTGAGAAATGGTGAGCTTTCAGGTGTCCATGAAGAAAAGAATTGGCACTGATTGGAAGGTGAGTTGCATTCATCAGAACTCTTTCAGTTGTAAGTGGCAAAAATCCAACTTAAAAAATTTTAAGCAAAAGAAAAAAGAAGAATTTATTGACTCAGATTACCCCAAAGTCCTAGGGTTAAAAGAAGTATTCAGGCATGGCTGGATCCAGACTTTTGGAAAATATCATCAGAAATCAGTCTTTATGTCCTAATTCTGCCTTCTTCTATAAAGTCTTCATTCTCACACAGGTTTTTTCATGAGGTAGACAGCATGGCAGTCTCATTATTTAGCAAATAAAAATATAGAGTGCCCAGTTACATTTCAATTTCAGGGAAAGAATTAATGATGTTTTACTAGAAGTATGGCCCATGTAGTATTTGGGACATACTTATACTGAAAATTATTTGTTCTTCATCTGAAATTCAAATGAACTGGCTGCTATATATTTTATCTGGCAATCCTATGATAACATCCTTGCAACTAATAATTGCAGAAGAAACTGCATGGCTCCCCTCTCACACAGTCTGGCCTTAAAATGGTTCTGATTGGTCAACCTAGGTTACGTACTCATCTCCATGGTTGATGATGAGTTGGGTCCATGTAATTAAAGATCCTGAGGCGGGAAAGGCAGTAGCATCAGTCAGCAAATATCTGCTAAATTCTCCTTTGTACCAGGCCCCATTCTAGACATGGGGGATTCAGCATGAACAAAACAGGTGCCCTTGTTTTAAGGGCCTTACTTTCTAGATGGGGGTGGGATAGCAGACAAGGAGCACATAAAGTTACAAACGACTAGAGTAACTTTATGTGTGGGTAGGTGCTATGAAGGAGATAAAATATAGGGTACTGCAGTGGAAGTTTCTGGGGTGAGGTGTGAGCTGGGTGGACGGGGAAGGCCACTTTGAGAAAGCAACATTTGAATTGAGACCAGAAGGGTGAAGACAGGCAGCCTTGGGAGCATCTGCGTCCCTGGGATTGTTGCCGCGGGTACACCGAGGTAGTGTGGCAGGAGCACAGAGGAGGGGAAATGGGAGAGTGGAAGGAAGCGCACTCAGAGGGTAGGCAGGGCAGGTTCAAAGTTGGTCGACATTTAGAAGCCTCCAGGGTGCAGCCAAAGCTGTATTTGCATTCCGGCTCTGCCTCTTCCTCACTGTGGGTCTTGTTTCTTCACTTCCCAAGATAAGAGTTTGAGTTTCTTCAAACATAAAAGGTCCATGGAAATGCTTTTGAATCCCTCTGAAGCTAGCTCCCAGGCCTGGTTGGTTTGTTATTTCTGTGACCTTGGATTGTCTGTGAAATTTGACTTCCAAACTAAACCCACTTGGATTTGCATCGCCTTTTGTAATCATTCTACATCTGTCTTGGCCATGCCTCCCAACATGCTTTTGCGTAGCAGTCTAGTGTTCACCCCATGTTCACTTGGCCCCTAACAATGTCCTTGTCCATTGCTGGGTACTGGTAGCTCACGGCTCTGAGCCTTTCTCCATGAATGAACACGGAAAATGTGATGGTATTTAGGTCTAAATAGCGTGCAACTGCACAAAAGCTAGGGGTAGAGGATTCAGTAGGTGGATGTGAAATATGCCTGACCTGAATATGTGGGGTTGAACCCATGACCTGGTCCTTGTAAACATCACATTGCAGCCCAATGGTCCAGATTCACGGAGCAAACACTTCCCTGATATTGAGTAAAAATGGCTTTCCCTTACCCAGTGGTTCAAACTTGAGTCAGCATCAGAATCATCTGGAGGCTTGTTATAGAGCTAACTGCTGGACTCACCCTTAGAACTTCTGATTCTGTAAGTCAGGATAGGGCTGAGAATTTGCATTTCTAACAAGTTCCCAGGTGGTGCTGAAGCTGCTGTTCTGGCAACACACTTTGAGAATCACTGCCCTGAACAAATGCAGAAGGAAGGTGAATACCAGAAAAACATCAAACCAGTGGATGATGGAAACAGGTTGGGATTGAAGGGAAATTTTTCTCCTGGAAGATGAGGCTCAGTTACTCAGAAAATAAGTCCCAGTGGAGTCTCCAAACCGTCCAAAAGCTTATACTTTAGAAGACAGAATGGAGAGAAGAAATAAGAAAGGTTTTGTGGAGGAGAATCATTTGGACTGAAGAGATAGGGAGGAAAAGATGGGGAATGATCTTCCAAGGGTTGGGATCATAGTTGGTACAGGCACAGAGGCAAAGAACTACCAAGGACCGTTTGCCGGCCCTTCAGTTTGACTAGAACAATGAGTTTCACACATTTTGACTACAAACCACAGCAGGACACACATTTTACATTGTCTACTCAGTGAGATACACTCTTTTTTAATTATACTTGTGTATATACATTTATATTATCTGAAACAGACCTTCATGTAATATTAACCCTTACTCTATGCCGTGTGCCTTGGATTTTCTGTCTATTCCATGCTGTTCTATGGTACATAGAGGTAGTTAAATACAGTTGTTATGAGCATGGACTCTGAAACCATACCACCTGGTTTCAAGCCTAGCTCAACCACCTTGGACAACTTAACCTGTTTGTGCCTCATTTCCCTCCCTGGTCTGTAAAACAGGGATGGAAATAGTGCCACTTCACAGGGTCAGTGGAGAAGTATGTGAACATATGGAAAGTACTTAGAACAGAGCCTGCCATATGGTAAAAGCTTTTTTAAAAGTTTAAAAGTTTGCTATTTTGCTCTAAACTTCATTAAAAATGCTGGTCACCATACCCTCAATTGATTTCAGTACGTTCGTGATGGGTTGCCACATGCAGTTTGAAGAACTAGATAACAGGTGTGTAAGTGGGGACACAGAACAAAAGGCAGAAAGTGGTGTTTTGGACACATAGAAGGGAGGATCTTGATGCCAGAGTAAGGACTGTCAAATAAAAACCAAATCCAGACTTAATAAGGAGAGACTTTATTCGAAAGGATTATTGCAAGCAGGGGTCAAAGGGACTATCGCAATAGGGAGAAACTCTGACCATAATATTTGGAAGTATCTTAAAGGTTAGAGAAAAGGGTTTTTTCTTTTATAGGTTGGAGTGAACAAGGCAAGAAAGAAATGGGTGTGAGGCAGTGGGATGAAAGGGTGGTTTGATTGGATAGTGGGTGAGAGAATGTTTTACCATGAAGCAAGACTATTCTCAGCAGGGGCTGTTAAGGAGGGGTTGGTTGTCTGCTGTCTTGGACAGAGGCTGGGCTAAAGTTCAGGGACCTAGGGGGAGAGAAGCTTAACCAAAGTTTAGTTAACAAGAATTTGTTCTAATTTATCAGAAAGGACAAGCACTTCAGCTAATCATTTATGAGGCAGAGAATGGGAATTTGGAGGGTTTGTGTCCAGCCTTGTCAAAGGAAAACAAGGGAAGCACCCATTAGTCTTCTCTAAGTCACATGGAGAAGGGTTTTACTTTGCAGTAAGACATTTCCTGAAATACAAACGGGTGGAGGGATTTCTTAACTATCACTGTTCAGGAGCACACAGATCAGATAGAGTTCAACATTGTGAGGTCTCCAGATTTTATTGAAGGGGCAGTCTGGAGCCACTGAAGGTTCTGTCTGGACATGGTAGTGTGATCAAAGCCACGTTCAGGGCCATTAATCCAGCTGTAGTTGGAAAACCACGGAAGAATGGAGAATGGTCCAAGTAGGGCACAATGAGATCTCCATGAGGACAGGAGTGATGGGAATGGAGAGAGAGAAGGAAGCTGAGCACTGGAGGCCATGATAAGAGTCTCTGCCCTAAAAGCCAACGTGCTCCCTTGGGTTGGCAAGTGAACCAGAATTCTGTTATATTTCACTCCACTTGAAGCCCCAATTTAAGAGCCATCTCTTCCTTGACACACCAACTGAGAAAAAGTCAAGTGGAGGCATCAGCTTCCTCTAAAGACGTAAATGCAATTGGGAGGATGACTGATGCTAAAGAGAGTTCTTCTTAGCCCTTACAAAGTCCTAATCCTGGGTCTACTTCTCAGAATTTCCTTGGAACTGGCAGCAGTATTCAAATGATATAAAATTCCTCAGAGGCTCAGGAAAGTAATAGAAGTCTCTCTAGATGCTGCAGAATAATCCTCAGAGATTAAAGCAGCATCTGTGACCAAACCTTCGTGAAAGATCTCAAGGCTGAGTTCAAGTTGCTAATTAGATCCTTGTTTATAATACTAGATTCTTTTAGAGGCTTACTGGTGGGGAGGGTGGAGTGAATGGGGAAAGCTGATGCATAAGAAAGTCAGTAATTAATTATCTCCAGAGCTTAATCACATCCTGACAATTAAGTGTTGATCTGAGCCTCAAGTTGGTCTTTTCAGGAGCCTGGGATGCAGAAGGATGGAGAAGACCCTGAATTTAGGCAGAGGAAACATAATGCACTTGCCCAAGTCAGCTGCGCTCTGTGTAGTGGTTTATTTTGTCAGACGCCTTGTGGAACCTGTCAGATGGCCAGAGGGTGGTGGTCCTGAGGGTGTGGTGGTGGCCTCAGAGGGGCGCCCTGTCCCAGTAGCACGTTATCCATTGATGTGGTATCTCCTGTTTCCTCTTCAAAGTCTTCTGGGCACCTGCTCTTTCTTCACCCAGGGTAGCTATAATAAAACAAAAATGACAGTGCTTAATACATACCCACGTAGGTTCTAATTTATTTAATGCATTAGCTCATTTATGGTTCTCAACAATCCTGTGAAATATTCTATTATCCTATTCCATTTTATGGATAAGGAAGTTGAGGCAGAAGTGACTTGTATGATTTTTCCCAGTATCATGGAGCTCTCATGGCAGAAGCGAGATCAGAACCAAGGAGTTTGGCTCTTGAGCCAAAATTTTTTCTCCCTGGAGATGTTTTTATCCTGATGTAGAAATTCTTTCATCTCTGACTCATGTCTTGGTATCCAGACAGGCTCTGACATCTGACTGATCAATTTTAGGTATCTTTTGGTTTCCAAGTCCCCTGTTATTAAGACACTTCAGCCGTGTAAGTGGAAGTCTGATGATTCTGCATCGGGAGATGAAAGGATGCTCCAGGATTTAGTGCCAGGTCCGATCTACTAGAGCCTCATCTTCCTCTTTTGAGAATCAGACACAGGGAATGTCTACCAGTTTGGCTGCCCCCAAGGGGTGGGGGAAAATCCTCCCAGGATGAGTCCAAATGACTCGAGGTTGGGCAAGATTAGCAATTCTCCAGGGATAATTTTTTTAAAATTGAAGAGACTAGTGGAAGTTAGATGGATGCCATCCAGACAGAAGACACAGCATACTCCAAGTGACCTCTAAAAAGTCCCTCTAGACCCAGAAAATCTCATTCCATTTATTTATTTATCCATTCATGTATTCATACATTCAACAAATATTTATTGAGAATTTACTAGGTGCTAGACACTTTACTAGACATTATGGAAACATTGATGAGTAAACATAGTTCCTGCCCCCATGGTGTTTATAGTTTAGAGGGGAGACAGATTTTACACAATTTAAAAACTGAGGAAACATAAAATTACAAGTTGTGCCAAATGCACTGAAGCATCGTTTCTCATTATAAATAATGGTGTCTCATTTGTGTGACCCTGTTAAGAAATAAGATGATTTATACCAGCATGTCCTCCATTAAGTTCACTAATGTTTTTTCATCAGTTTTGGATAAAAATATTTCCCAAATGTTTGCTTGGTACGTAAGAGGATAAAGTTGAAGCAGAAGTCCCAGAGGAGCTCTGGTGGCTCCTGATACCAAACTCAAGCCAGGCATAGTCATCCAGTGGGTAGTGACAGCATGAAGACGTTCCAGGGGAAGAGTCAGCGGCCCAGCCTTGCCCTCAGGCACTCGGGGACACGGGGTGTGTAATGGACAAGTGCCAAGAAATTAAAAATGGAAAAAATCAGAATAAAAGGATTTTGTACCTATTTTATGCCAAGTTCTGGACTGGGCACTTTGATGTTTATCATACATCTCATGTTTTCTCACAAGGGTCCTATGAAACAGGCATATCTTCCCCATTGAGGAGCTTGTGATGTAGATGTGAATGACTTTCCCAAAGTTGTCCAGCTGGCAAATGGTAGAGTTACGAAACAAATCCAGATCTTCGTGACCAGAAAGCCGAATGCTTATATTATAGATTTCTATTTTCAACTTAGAAGAAAATATGAAAGAAGGGCATGGAACTAAATAACTAAGAATTTTAAGTATGGAAGCACTATCCAGATGCAAGGCTGTTTCATACCATGAATGTAAGGAGCTGCCATCGACATTCTGTTTTCTGCTTGACAGTGTTTCTGCCCTTACATAATTCCATCGGATCATGTTCTTATATATTGCATTACATCACACTGTCTTGCATCTCATTTCATCTTATTCTGTTCCATCCTATTCCATTCCATTCCATCTTTTCCTGTCCCATTCCATTCTGTTCTATTCCAATTCATCCCATCCCAATTCATCCGATCCCAACCTATTCCTTTCCATTCCTTCCCATTCCATCTTTCCCATCCCATCCCATCCCATCCCATCCCATCCCATCCCATCCCATCCCAACCCATCCCATCCCATTTCAAATAATACAACTGAATTAGGAAGCAGCATGATGAATGGAAAGATTGTAGGACAGAGAGTCAGAAAACAAGCATTTTAGTCCCTGTTGTACCATTTAATCTTGTAAGTCCTTGAGCAATTCACTTTCCCTCTCCACGTTTTTCAGTTCTGCATCTCCAAAGTGGCAGGTTTCAGGTAGATCTTGACAATCCATTCATATGGGCCAGTTGAAATATATACTTTTATATACTTTAAGAATTACACCCTGAAGTATTTGAGGTAAAGGACATCATGTCTGTAACATCCTCTCAAATTCAGAAATAGATATAGATGTGGATATGAATATAGCTACAGATACATATATAGATACCGATATAGATATAAATAGATATAGATAGACAGTGATAAAGCCTGCTGACAATTGGGGTATGTAAGTGAAGGATGTGCTTAAAACTGAGTCCTATTTAATAGAGGAGCCATGGATAACTAGACCCCTTCATCCCCAGTCCTTGGTTGCAGGGAAGGATGATTTCACGGGCTAGGGTGTCTCTCCAGGATTGGATGTGACTGGAGATTCATGTGACAGGAATGTGCTCTCAGACCATCACTCGTATAGGGAAATGAGAAGAGTCAAATCAGGCCCAACTCATTTTGCAAACAAGTAAAAATGTCTACCTCATCTGTCTCCGTCTGTGACCATGTTCAACTGTCTATCTTCCAGTGGTGATTTTTCTTGTGTCTTTTGTCAGCATGAGATGGGGCTGGCTTCTCACGTGTCCATCTATCACAAATTTCCCCTATCCGAAATGATTGCTTATTTACTTTTTCATTCTTTTTAAACTTTTTATTTCAAATACATAAAAGTTGCAAGAAAAGCATAAAGAATTCTCTTACATCCTTCACTTACATACCCCAGTTGTCAGCAGACTTTATCACTGTCTATCTATATCTATATTTATATCTATATCTGTATCTATATATGTATCTGTAGCTATATCCATATCCATATCTATATCTATTTCTGAATTTGAGAGCATGCTACAGACATGATGCCCTTTACCTCAAATACTTCAGGGTGTAATTCTTAAAGACAAAGATCTTCTCATATAAACAGAGTACAATTATCAAAACCAAGAAATTGACATTGATATAATATTATCTAACCTACAGTCCTTTTTCAAATTTCAATTACCCCAATAATGTCCTTCATATATTTTAAAAAAACACTTTTTTTCTTGTGTAAAGCCCATCTAGAATCATGTGATACATTAAGTTATTGCTTCCTCTTTAATATCTTTTAATCTGGAATAGTTGCTCACCTTTGTCTTTCATGATCTTGATATGTTTCAAGAGTACAGGCAAGTTGTTTGTAGAATATCCCTCAGTTTGAGTTTGCCTGATGTTTTCTTATGATTACATTCAGGTTATGCATTTTTGGCAGATATTCCAAGTAATGTTGCATCCTATTCAGTGTGTCTTATCAGAAGACGTAGGATGTTGATTTGTTCCATTCCTGGAGGGGGCCTATTTCTTAATGACTCAACTTCATCTATTTTTCTTAGCACAACATGCAGCAATGGCAGAAATGCACACAATTTTGCAATTAGCCATTCCAAATGCTCCCAAGATCACTCTGGCTTTCTTAAAATGCTACTTCCAGTCCATAACTTAGCTTGAAGCTTGCTGTTTTCTTTATCTTTCAATGTGAGATAATTGCAACCAAACTTCTAAGAGATTCACTACTTGCTCTGCCTACCTGATGAGGAGAAGGTGATAATCAAATGAGAAATTAAATAAGAAAGCAGTTTGTAAACTGTGACGTACGATAGAATTCCAAGCGGCCTTGACTGTGATGAGGATCATTTTCTTGAGTTTCACCAGGAAGAGGGAGTGTGGGTGAGGGGTAGGAGAGAGCCCCCACTGAGAAATGTCCAGGGCCCTGCACCCCAGGTGAAGAATCTGTTTCATTCCCTTTCTCCAGATCCACTGCTCATGTTTCCTTCTGTCTGGGATCCTGGAAGCTCCGGATCTTCCAGGAATAATTCTCAGAATTTGTCCTTATTTCATCTCCACCAACTCTGAGTCAGCAAGTTTTTCAGCCTTGATGCTCACACCCGTATCCAGGTTGTTAATATACATACACGCACCAGGTGCTGCTGGCCTCCGAGTGCCAGAGGGCACGGAAATATAAACTGTTCATGCAGAGAATTTGCTATTTACCCAATGCTGTATTTAAAAAAAAATCATTCACAGAAACCTGAGAAGCTTTTTCCAGCTTTTTCCAGCTTATTAACCTGATTCAAATATCCTAGAGGTTATTTTACCTTTTCCTGCCCTGTACTTTCAGGATTGTTTCTAATAGATATTTCCCTGATTACAAAGAAATCATTCTTCTGACAGAAAATTTGGGAAGATAAAGTATAAAGGAAATAATTCTTCATAGTTTTAAGACCCAGACGCATTTGCTCTCAATCTTTTTTGGATGTATGATTCCAGTCTCTTTTTCTGCTACATTTTTACAGAGTTAGACTATTCAGTATTTACAATTTTGGACTGTGGTGTCTTTTCTTCCCAACTGACAGTAAGTCCACCCCCACTTCAAGGTCCCAGTCACCTGCTGGCTTCAAGCACTAACCCTACCCCATCCAAGACTGAGCACGATGCATGCTATGTTCGTGGGTTTATAAATGGCACAATGGAAGGCAGAACAGCAAGGACTAGATATTTTGGGGATGAGACTTTCTTATTTCTTAATTGAAACTTTCTTGTTTTCTAATTGCTCCATGTCTCAGTTTTTTTCTTTTATAAACAGAGATAACGCCAAGTGGTTGCAGAGATTAAAAGAGACAATGTGTATAGATTCCCTAGCACGTAATACATGCTCAGTTAATGGTAGTTCAATAACCTTATCTGTAGAAGACATCTGTATTTTTCCTACCAGGAATCCATCCTCCTTTTCCTGATTATAGCTTCCTGATAAAGCATTCCTCTGGGAAAGCACTCCTACCCCACTTGGTCCATGTGGTTCCTATAGAGCTGACGTCACCTCTGGCTCCAGGGGAGGGTCCATAATCGAAGCCTGGCCACTCAGAGCATTGCCCTCCTTCCGCCACGGTGACTGGCTCAGGATGTGCATGTGGCCCAATCTGAGACTCAGCGAGATGCCATTATTGAACTTTTGTTGTGATTTTCTTTTTTTTAAAGAAATATGCTCTCCACTTGCCTTGAAGCTGGGTTGATACAATCCTGCACCTTAAACATATAGTGGTGGTTTGGGGATGCGTATAAAAATTAGGAATGCTTTCCTGCATAAATGACAGAAAATCTAAACCAGGCTTAAATAACACCCCCTAGTATTCAGTAGCTGTCATATAAAGATTTGCTATTATTATTTCGATATCTATTTTTTATATATGCATATGCAGACACAGTTTCTAAAAGTTCTTCCTCTTCTCTCCATAACGATTACTATCATCTCTACTCTCTAACTCCTGGGACCCACTTTAGCAAAGGGGAGAAATGTTTCAGACTGCAGGGCAACCTTGGCCAACACTGATTTCTAGAGATGCCCTTCGTGTGGGGGACACTTCAACTCTGACTCTTACAGGGAGCACATGTGTGGGTCCACCACAGTGGCCTCCCTGTTTACTGCATGGTGCTGTGACATCCTCCGCTCAACCCTGTAGACCTTTGCTAACAAAGTCCCCTTCCTAGCTACCAACTCCCTGGTCCTAGCTCATGGCTATGTTCAACAGGGTCTACTGACCCACAAAAGACCCTTCATCCTTGCTGTCTTGTGGGACGGCAGCCTTTTCTGCTCTGTCCCCCTCTGGGTATACCCTGACATTTCTCCCCAGTTCTTTTCTCCTCCTGCTCACACCTAGGTGTGGGTCAGGTGTAGATCAGAAAATATGATATCTAACCAAAATCAACCAACAATTTAGTACTGGTCAGCAGTTTTTGCACGTGCCCCCAGTCTATACTGGTGCTGCCCTCAGAGCCCTCCTTTCAGGCTTGGAGTGGGGAGTTACCCCTCTCTTCCCCTTGTTGGGGAAAAGCCAGACTCATGTGGGCTCTGCTGATATCCTGCAATTCCATCTCTTCACTGAGTCATCTGCTTATATAGAATGAGGTCCAGTGGGGTTGGGTATGTGGTCTCCCAATATTCTCAGTTCCTTTTAGAAGGTGGGCTACTAGCTGCCACGTTTGCTGTCTGCTTTGGGTCCTAGTAACCTATTCTGGGTCAACAGTAAATGTCCCATTTGCCATACTGCTACTCTTGTTATTTTAGCCTAATTAGATATTACATAATTTGATAAAATGTGTATATAAGGAAATAGAGCAGTTGTATAAAAACTAAGTTATATTAGTTGGAAAAACTTAAAAAGCCAAGTCATTAAAAATGCTCTTCAATTAGGAATATGTGAGATAATAGCAAATGATTGGAAAACAATAGTGAGAAGGGAGAATAATTCTTTACTCAGATTGCTTCACAAGTCACTAAATTCTCATTCCATTTAAAAGGATTGGAAACTGGAAATTGAAATATGAAGGAGGTTTATACAAGAAGAAGGCTGGGATATCCATTGGCAGGCCTGTACTCAGAGCAAGGGATGGGCCTTACAGTAAAAGGCAAGCAAATATGCATTAACGTGTTTTAAGTTGAAATACAATCTTTAAGGCAGCTATATTTCATTTTTAAAAATTCCTCTCCTTTAACCATCTCTTTAAACAGCTGGTTCTAATCACTGTGCAACAGCTCATAGTCCAGCTGTCAGTCTCCAGACACCCTTGCATGATGATCACAGCCAGGGAGGTAATGTCCCTTTGCTGGCAAAGCTCTTCCCTCCTCACCTCTGGGTTCAGTGTCTCAATTCTTCTGCCCCAAAGCCCCATCTCCCCTTCTTTCCCAGACTGTCATTTTCCCTAGCAGTTATCAAGTTTCCAGCCTCCTTTTGCACCTCAGGAATCTTCATGACTTACAGAGTGAATGATGAGTCACGGTGATTCCTTCCTGCACCTGTAGGGAAAGATAGAAATCCTTGAAGGTGGAGTGGGGTGGGGGGAACGGCTTGGGAGCCATCTACCCTGGGTTCTTTCTTGACTTTTCTGTCTGCTTTTATTCAACAGCCTATAGCAGTAAAAAAGAATTAGATATCTTGTCCGCTGAGGGTTAATATTATGCTAATTTTCCTCACCCAGGCTACATATGAGATTCTGTTTTTCACACTAACATAACTTTTTAATCTGATAAGAGTGCCTGCATCTCTTTCCTGCCCTCTGTAAACCCTTCCCATTAATGTTGGAAGGCATCTTGCCCAGTTATGCCTTCACAGTCATTAGGTTTTATCTGATTGCCACAGGGAATGGAGACCTATATCTGCCTCACGCTCTCTCTCCCCGTCTCCCTTTCCTTCTCTCTCTCCCTGTCATCTATCCATCTTGAAAATGTTCTGCTGGGCAAAAAAAGATTATATGATAAATGGATGTTGTTGTTACTATCAATGGGAAAAATTGTAATGTTCAATAGCTGATAATTTGGTCCATTCCTTTATTGGGGGGTTGGTCTTTTTGTCCTTTGGCCAATTTCAAGTTCTGACTTCTTCCTGCCCTGTAATCTGAATTTTTCCTATCCACATCCCTGACTCCAGGTCTGCTCTGATCTCTGACCTCCACGAATTCCTGTTTCTCCAGCCTCTGGCCTTGAATCCCTCTAGAGAGCTCTGCTCCGCTGCTTTGCCCTCAATCTGGATAAAAAATAAGACGAACACTACTGTCTTCTCTGCCTCATTCCTCCATTCTTCTACCCTCTACCTCAATAAGAAGTTTCTGAGAAAAACTCTGAATTTTCAAAACTTGAAAAAGTTAAAAAGGCAACTCATATATGTATGACAAATTTTAACAACAATGCCTGCTTACGTTAGATATTGGTCCATGCTTGGGTGCAAGGAGATGTTACTGACAATAGAAAGACAAAAGCAGCTCTTAGCCTACCACTATGGCTTTTTCTTCAACAGCCCAGAACACCCAGCACCTGGTTCACTGGTTCCGTTTACTTCTCTGCTGGAGCCATTCTGTCTTTTCAAGTCTGCTTCCTTTTCAAGAAGTTTTCAGGCTTTAAGGAGCAGAGACGGTGCATGTTTTAGGTTTTGGTGGCACCTGCTGCCAAGACCAGCCTTAACCTGAGTTTGAGAAGTCAGGGGCTCTCCCAGTTTTAGGGCACATGATGTACCAGGTGCTGAACTCTGCACCATATAAGATAAAAAGGGGAGTGACCCACCTCTATCAGATGTGGTGCAAATGACTTAACACCTGTCCCAGGTTTTTGCCTCTGTCTCTGCCTGCCACTCCCCACCTCCCCTGCTCCTTGCCTGTTAGAGTACATGCCGGCAACACTGTGAATTACTTGTAGGTCCCAAAATGAGTCTCTCTCCCACTTGCTTTAGGTCTTCCCCTTTCCTAGAATACTCCCCTCTTTTTACCAAGGCCTTTTACCTCATCCCCAATCTCTTTGGCCTGAAAACTCCTACTTACCCCTCAACTCCCAATTTATAAGTTGCATTTTCCAGAAATCCTTCTCTAGTCCCTAAAGACTGATTGAATGCCTGGGTGCCCTGTTAGCACCCTATACTTTGTTCACAGTGTACCAGGGTATTTGACTTTTTCACTTATTGGTGTCTACTATTAGATAACAAATTTCCATACATTCAGGAACCATGTTTCTCATTCTGTCTCCATTGCACATAGTGGGAGCACAGCAAAACTTCATGAAATAAGTGACTGAATGAATGAGATACTACAATTAAACCTCTTCAAGGCCCATACTGGCCACCCCCAAAAACACTTGGATCCAACCAACATCTGGAGGTATGAGTGCCCAATGGAGCTGCTGCCAATCTGCCGTCCAAGAGAGGACTTTTCAAATCAGTGTAAAGGGCGCCTTTCAGCTCCAGCAAAGCTGTTCATCCAAGGAGAGGCTGCATCTGCAAGGCCTGCTCACCTTCCCAAGGAAGGGATCCGAAATCAGGGAACAAATGCCTTATCAGTGGCCACTGCATGGCGTTAGCACAATAACCAGAGGAGAGGGAGAGAACAGACCTTATCACTACAAGGGTATTAGGCTTTGAGACAGCAAATTTTAGGGAATTAAGAAATCTAATCAGCCCGCTGCACTGAGAGGGAATCTGAAAACTCCCAAGTGTGGAAGAAAGCTGGAGCTTCCTGAGGGAGATCCTAATTAAACCACAGCCGATTACAATTCCTCTGAAAAAGGAAAATGAAAGGACTAAGAAACATCTGCTGTGGATTCATGAAGGACTGCTCAAGGATGCAGGGTGTGAGAAAAAGAAATCCTTGACAGCTGAAGTGGCACAGAGCATGCTTGTTCTCCACTGAGCAAAACTGGTAGGGGAGGGGCCTGGCAACACAAAGGCAGTGGGTTAGCATTGTTTTAGCCAATGATGCAAAATAGGAGAGAAAAAGGCTTAGTGGACATGGAAAGGGGACATGGCTCTTTGTGCATTCAAGAAGGACCAAATGACCCTGTGAACTCTCTTACAGGTGGCCTGGCAACCAGGATTGAGAGACTAACCCCTAGTAGGAGGAGCTGTGCTTGAACTCCACTTTCCCTGGACTGGGGGCCTCCAAGGTTACCAAATGCTGGGCATCTGGTCATCTCCAGGGTGCCTCTAAATATCTGGTAACTAAGCTCAGTCTGTTTGTTGCGCAAATCCAAAGTGCTTATTCTCTGCAAGGTCACTTTCATGCCTTTCCCATAAAAATGCAGAGTAATAGGGGAGATCGAACTGGAGCTCAGACCCATTATTTGTCCAGCTGCAGCCAGACCCAAGCATACCTGGCTGCAGGATGCTGGGATTACGTGATGCCTTTCTGCCTGTGCATCAGGTGATTCTCTGGTGTTTGCCCCAGGCCTTATCCTTGATATGTCCCTAAAGAGAAGAAGTGACTAGAGTGAATGCTCAGATATCCTGGAAGGGGACTCAGAGGTCATACAGCCCAACCTCCCCAAAATACAGGAACACAAAAAAGTAAAAACCAAGTAAGAATTAAACAACAGTTTCAGGCAACATAGTGACATCAAAATTTCCAAAGGATGGTACAGAAAATACATGCTATTAATATGCAAAGAAGAAAGTGTTGGCTGTGACCGGGAGGGGTCCAGACAGGCCTTTGGGAGGCAGCAGGGCTTGATCTAGGTCCTGAAGGCAGAACCCAGGAGAGAAGAGCAGAGCAGGAAAATTCTAAGCACCTCCTGCAGAGAGGCTGATTCCAAGGGAGAAGAATTAGACCCCAGGTTTCAAGTATTCTTTCCACAACAAATGTTTATAGAGCTCTTATTCTGTGCCAACCTTAGTTGCTACTAGGGTTGAAAAAGTGAATAATATATGCTCCTTGACCAGGATAGCCTACCTTGGAGGTTGACAAACTATGGTCCATGTGTCAAATCCAGCCCACTGCCTGTTTTTATAAATAAAGTTTTATTGGAACACACCCACACTCATTTGCATATTGTCTCTGGCTGCTTTTGCACTACAGTTGCTTGAGTTAAATAGTTGTGACAGAGAGAATATGACCTGCAAGTCCTAAAATATTTGCTATCTGGTCCTTTACAGATTTCCTGATTCTGGAGCTACTTCAATATGTGTGGCTGAATGCCAGGAACCATAAATTCAAATTTGCAGCAATTGTACAGAATTTTTTTAGTATGTTTGGACACTGACCCTAGATTTATTTCATTTTTGTTCCTACATTTTTTTCTTTACTTTTATTTTCAAATATATTTTTACTTTTCTTATATTGTGAATGTTTTATATTATGCACATTATATAAAATGTTATTTATCCAAAGCCTATTAGATGAGAACTTTGTGTTATAAAGGACCAACAGTCTGCTATAAAAATAGCTACTATACAAGGCCAAAAAACTGGCAAGAATTTGGAAAAGGAATAATGTTGAGAGCAACCATGTGCCAGGATTTATGTATATTGTTTAATTAAATGCCACAATAACCTTATGAGATAGGTATTAATAGACCATTTTATAAATGCAGGAATTAAACTTCAGAGAAATAAAGTAGCTTGCCCAACCAAAATCAGCCAGCAGGTGTTAGAACTGGAATTCAATTACAGATTTACAATTTAACCCACAACTATGGTTTTATTTTTCTTCTATTACTACATTTTCCCTTTCCACAATTTGTATTTGGTTCTTCTTTACATCTATTGGTAATTTTTTCATACTGATTTTGTATCATTGACTTTATTTCTTCCTTTATTGTTTTGAATATTTTAAACAAACGTAACTGAATGCTCCATCCACATCTGGCCTTGGCTCCAAACATGTCAAAATGTTGAGTAAAATGTAGCATACTGAAGGATAGAAAGTCAGCAAAACTTCACTAAAACTAAGTTCTTCAAAATGGCGCTGTTAATCCTCTTCTAGAGTTTTGTTTTAATTATCCATGGTTCTTGAGGGTATGACTGTGACATTTACTCTATCTGCTGACTCTTATTGATTTTTAGTATTTCATGTGGTTTGTAAATTTTACTATATGCTCATCTTCAGTGAGGCTTATGTTCCTTTGTGAGTCTGATGTGTCCCGGTTTACAGAGACATCTGGTAGAGTAGTTTGTTTGCATCTGTAGAGGATTTATTTGTTCTGGACCTACTTTTTTGCACATGTCCCAGTTTTTATGGTTCCTAAACCATAAAGACAGTGTTAATTTCACTTCTACTTTTAATGGCACAGGCTTGGAGTATCAGTTATCCAGTACCGACTTTTTCTTTCTCCGGCTCATGTGATCAGCAAGTTTCTTTGCTCCTTCTTCAAGCAATGGAAGGGAGTTAAGATAATATCTATAAAATAATCTTTGTTTGCTTTCAACTTCTATGTCTCTACCAAATTGTATCTCCTTTTTTGGAAACTTTCAAATTCATTGATGCTATTTCTCTTATTATATTTTTCTCACTGCTAGTGTTGAAGTTATTAAATATTGCTATTATTTTTGTTTTTATTCTGGAAGTTTTAGCATATATATTTAATTCTAAAAAATCTAAAGATTATGTATATTATCTTTCTGAACAATAAAAGGACCATAGAATGTTTTATGCTGCTTACTTTCCAATAATAAAAATGATGTATATTTTTAGTTTTTTTCTTAAACCTCACAAATAAGATATTATTTTTATACATTCCAAGATTGTTTTAATTTACCTACATTTTTAACTTGTTTTTATTGCTTCATCATCTCTCCTTCAAATCATATGCTTTTCTCAAGACTTATTTTTCTTCTTTTTGAAGTACATACTTTAATGATGTATATCTCTTAGTGGTAATCACTTTGTTTTGGGTTTTTGTCTGAAAACGTCTTTATATCACTCTTGTTCTTGAGAGATGGTTTCTCTGAATGCCTGTCTTCTAGATTGCCAATGTTTTCCCTGTGAACTTTTGAGATATTATTCCATTGTTCTGGTTTCCATTTTTGTGGAAGAGCTGTCAGTCTGTAACCCCTTTCACAGTAATGTATCTTTTTATTTTCTGAGATTCAGTAGTTTTCTAAGGAATGGTCCCTTTCAGTGATTCTAAAAATTTCCAGCTAATGACCTTGTTAAATATGGCTTCATATCCCTTGTCTTTCTGTTGTCTCCTTGCCAGTGGAGATAATGACAATGCCAACTGGTTGTTTGTTAGATCACCTTGCTCTATCTTATATGACTCCTTCCTTTCTGGTCTGCAATCTTGGTAATTATCAAACCTATTGTCCAGTTTTCCAATTCTCTCTTCATCTCTTTCTAATCTAATCTGCTATGTAATGTGCTCAAAGAGTTCCTAGAAACTCTTAGTTTTTTATTATTATTTATTTTTCAGATTTGTGTGGTCAATTTTGATAGTTTTGGGGTAGATGACTTTTTTGTCATACTTTCAGTATCATATTTCATTTCTTTAAATATGTTATTTATACTTATTTTATATTTTACTTATATTCCAATGCTGGCAATGTTTATGACTCTAGCTCTTCAGTTCAAGCTGTTTTTGTTATTATTTTTGTTTCTAATGTTAATCTTAATTATAATGAATTTCTTTTACATGTCATGTCATTTGTTATTATGAGCTCTAGACCTGAGTGTGGAGAACATTCCACAAATGAGAATTTGACTTGTATTCTTCTAGGAGCTAGGGGCAGTACTACAATCCTAAACTACATTTGACTACATGTTGGCTTGGTATTTTTTGGGACTATGCATCATGGCGATTTCTGAGCCCAACTCATGCGTAGATAGGCTGTGGGTAGGGATTCTTGGTGGTGTTTTAATCTGTTTCACCCAGAGATAAGCAAACATTTCCATTTTCTCTTTCTGTAGGACAAGTATTTTGTTTTGTTTTTCCGAAATCGTCCTTGAGTCTTGCCTTTATATAGAGGTTCCTGATTCAACTTCCCACTGACCATGTCCTGGATTTTGTCTACTGTCCCCTGACTATCTGGTCTGTTGAAATCTAAATTCTAGGTCACCAGGAATTGACAGATACTCCCAAAGAGAGCAATAATTTCCCTTTTGTGCTACCTTTCCTTATTTTCTCATCACTTCTCATCTCTAGAGAATTCTGTATTCAGAGTTTACAAGCACAGCATCAGGACATGTTCTCTGGCCATTGAGTCCATCTAGAAATAGAAGTCACAGTCATTTTCTAACCCTGATGCCATAGACAGGACATCAATTCTGGATTTGTGCTTTATGTAGAGAGAACAGTTCCAGGGCCCTGCCTTAAGCAGGCCTGGGGCCCCGTCCCTGTTCCTGGGTGGGCATCAAAGCTCCTGACCCTAGCTCCTGAAACCTGTATTTGCTCTATACCAATTTGAATACCTCTTTGGCTTTAAATTCTTTCTTTGTGGAACCTAGGCATCATGCCTTATTTGCTTTCAAACACAGCTACATTTTAATTTTTGATGCTGTCATTGCTTTTATTCAGTAATATCAGATAAGAGGCAATGAAGCATTGTGGTTAAGTTCACAGTCTCTTGGCTGGACTGCCACAGAGTCCTGGCTCCACCATTCCCCAGCTGTGCAATCCTGGGCAAGTAATTTGACCTCTCTGTGCCTTTGACTTCCTCATTGATAAAGTAGATGTCATCACTGTACCTACTTCATACGGTTGTTGTGAGGATCCAATGAGTCAATCTTTGTAAAGCACAGAACAGTGCACAGTGTGTGATCTGTGCTACCTAAGTGTTAACTAGTATTAACAGGTTTTAGACTAGGAGAGAGACTTTCTGCTTCAGCTCAGGCTTCCCTAATCAAACCTCCCTCCCTCCAAAGCCTATGTTCTTTCCATTATACCACGAATTCTACCAGCGATTGGAGAGGGGTCACGTCAGGAGCTGAGTAAGCCTTGGTGGGATAAGACAGAGACCTGCTTCCTAAATTTGGGATATAAGGTTGAAGCTACTCTGTCAAATAATAAGGCAAAATGCACTTTGCCTAACAAGGAGAATAAAAGCTAAAGCAAGGGGGCTGAGTACATATATAAAAAGTATCTTTTATAATACATTTTATCAAATATAATATAATTAGATACATTATTTTATAGTATATAATATTAAATATTAAACACTATATTGTGTGTGTTTGTGCATGTCTTTGTATACACACACTCTTTACTCAGGTAATAAAAATTGGTCTCCAGGTTTGTGGCGGGATGGACCCACAGGTAGGTGTTAACGGCCCACACATTTAGGTTAGAGGGAGTGCTGAACCTCAGCAGCTCAGCACATGCATCCTTGGGTTCTTGGCCAAGACTGCACAGTGCCTCATGCATCATAGTAGCACAGAGAGTATTTGATGCTCAAATAGGAAACATGATTTGAACCTTTTTCTATTTTCCAGGGGACAAATGGCTTGTTTTTTCTATACTTAATTTGTGAGTTAGCTTCCAACTGAGAAATTCTGGTTCCTCTTAGGGCAAAAATGAAAACAGTTTTGCAGAGTGGCCCCTCTGGATAGCTGACATTTGTAAACAATATATACATTGTTGTATATAGGAATGGGATGTTTTATTATATAAAACTGATAATGTGAACACTTACTGTTCCTGCTCAATAGCTATTCCCCTCCCTTTTCTTCCTTTCTGGAAGAGATCGCCTTGCACAACAGAAGCTGAAAACAATAGATGCTTACTTCCCCAGACTCCATTTTAGCTACAGCAAGATTATGTGAGCCTTTCCAGACCAATAGTACTGGAGGGGAAGTTTTAAGGGGTTTCTGGGACCCCCTAAATCCCCTTAGGGGTTTTTGGGAAGAATTTTCTTCCCTAATGAAGAGAGAGGCTGCTAAGTGGCCCTGTCCCATGTTTGTTAAACACCATTGCTGTTAATATTAGATAGCTTCACTCTGTGAAAGCTTGAATTTCTCAGTTGGAAGCTAACTTACAAATGAAGTATTAGTGCCTAGCAAGCAAAAATGGCTCAAAACTTTTCCCTTAATACTTTAGTGTTTGTTTTATTCCCTCAATTAGTTTCTGAATTGCTCTTAAAGGAGAACTCTGTCCTACCAGAACGGGTCAACATAGAAAGGAGGTTGCACAACCTGGTGAGTAAGTAGCCTGGTAGTGGCTACAGGAGACAAACCAGGTATGGAGCAACCAGGAAGGTTGGAGTGGAAACCAGGGAGGAAGGGGTTGGGCCCAGATGTGGGCCCGCCTGAGTCTTTCTCCTTATTTTCTGTGACCGTGAGGTTGGTGTCATTACTCCAGGATGGAGGCTGGCGGTTGGGCTGTCAGGAAGCTTCAGAGGGAAGCCCTTAGCAGCAGCACTGAGCACGCATGGGAGAGTTTATCTGCAGTGGCACATGCTGGAAGCAATTGTGGGACGCCTGCAAATTGACAACATGAGGGATGGTTCAAGTGAATAGCATGGTCACCTTCATCTGGGGCTGCGAGGGGGATGATGAGAAAGAACAATCAAACAAGCTTGAGCTGGGTGAAGTCAATTACAGAAGATAACCTGGAAGAGGTGAGTTTGCAGCTGAGAACTCAGAAAATCACAGAATTTATTTGAGCCAGGAAGGGATCTTGGAAATCTTCACGTTTAGAGTTTTCCAACTCAGATTATACTCGAGGGCAGGCTTTGGCAAACCTTTACTGTAAGAGAACACAAACTAAATGTTCTGGGCTTTTCAGCCACAGTCTCTGCTGCAACTTCTCAACTCTGCCTCTGTAGCAAAAAAGCAGCCATAGACCGTGTATAAGTGAATAGGCATGGCTATGTTCCAATAAAACTTTATGAACAAAAATAGGTTGTGGGCTGGGTTAGCCCATGGGCTGTCATTTGGTGACCCTGCTCGGCATTGCTTGATACCTGGGAACTTAAGGAAGAAAAAAAAGTCACTGACGTTGTTTCCTAGGGTTTTACAGTTTCTCCCCCTCCTGCATTCCCCCCATTCCTCCTCTTGCATCTCAATCACCACCAGCACCAGTCCTGTCAATTGAGCATCTTCTATGGGCCAGGCCCTATTCTAGGAGCTTTGTATGTATTTTTTTGAAACCTCAAACAGCACTGCATTATAGGTGCTATGATTCCCATTTTACTGACTAGGGAAATTGAGGCTCAGATAAAGAAAGTGACTTGATCAAGCTCTGGAGCTCAGAGATGTTGGAGCTGGGATTTAAACACTGCTCTTTCTTACTTCAAAGCACTACTTTTTCATAGAAGCATTATGGATTCTGACAGAGAATCTGGAGGAGGCACAGTGCCTGGGAGTGAATCCTGGCTGTGTGTCTCTGAGCAAGTTATTTAACTTCTTTGTCTTATTTTTCTCATTTGTAAAATGGGAACTATGAAAGTACTTACTTCATAGGGCGTTTGATGATTAAATTAGTTATTTTAAGAAAAATCTCTTAAGGACAATGAGTGCTACACAAGTATTAGTTATTGTTCTTTTATTAAAAGAGGAACTAGACATGTGAAGAGGAAAATTACAGTATCTTAGGTAGAATGTGACAAAAGGTCTTGCAATTATTCTATTACAGTGCTTCTTAACTGTGGGCAGTTTTGCTCCTCAGGGGATATTTGGCAATGTCTGGAGACATTTTTCTTTGTCACATCTGGGTGGGATGTAATACTGGGATCTAGTGGGTAGAGGCCAAAGATGCTGCTAAACAACCTAAAATGCATAGGACAGCCTCCCACTGCAAATAATTATTCAGCCCAAAATGTCAGTAGTGCCAAGGTTAAGAAACCCTGTCCCAGTATTTCAGAGGAGGATCAGGTGGGTCACAGGATGATGTAATTTGCCCTCAGCCAAAGAGCTGCTTAGGGGCAGAGATAAGACAAGGACATAACTTTGTAGACTTCCTGTCCTGTGTTCTTTTTCCTCTCCCACCTCACCTCAGGGATGACTGTGGAATGAACAGCCAGTCCAGCTAATAGGAACCACATGTGCAAAAGCTTGGAAGCAGGGAGGAATGGAGTGCAAACTTCCAGTCTGGGACAGAGCATCCTGATCCACTTGATTTGAGAAGTCACTCAGTGTGGGGAAGCACAAGGAGCAAGTGAGGGATGTGGAAAGTGGCCCCTGGTGAAGAGCTCAGTGTTGGTGTAAGAGGCAATAGGGAACTACACTGGCCTTTGGAGCAGAGGAATTGTGCCTAGCAATTAGGACCAGGGAGGATCTGTGCAAGAGGAGACTGGGCCTGGGAGATCAGCTGGTAGGTGACTGCAGTATCTTCAGGAAGGTCTGGGAGGCCCCAGACAACAAGACAAGAGGAGGAAGAGGTGGCTCTAAGAGACCTGGTGAAGGGGCCTCTGAGGAGCTTGCACATGGCAAGGGCACATGCTCTGCCCTCAATCACAGCCAAGCAGGAGCTAATGACCTCCGACTGTGCATGTAAACCTTCCTCTGCATACTCCCCGGTGATTTGGAGCCTGCTAATGAGATTTTCTGGAGGGCTGTTAAAGATCATTAAACAGCAGCTTTTGCAAACCCAATATTAGTTTTTAAGTAGTTAGCAGGAGTGAGCCCTCACAGCTCAGTGTTAACCAAAGCAAGTGAAGAGCTGCCACTCAGCAAGCAGAGGGAGGTGATGGCAATCCCTCTGCTCCCATGGGTGGTGGGGATGCTTCTGAGTCAATTCCATCCCGTTCAATTCCACTTGAGTCACAAAATATTTTGTGAACACTTTCTCCACTTTTAGAACTGTGCTAATCATTAGGGAATAATAATGATGATAATAATCACAATGCAAGTTATAAAGTAGAAGTTTATTGAACACCTACTGTATCTTGGGAACTGTGCTAAGTACTTTATAAGCATTGTCTATAATCCTGAAACTCAGTTGCAAAATATTATTAACCCCTGTGGTGGATTGGATCATGGCCCCCACAAATCACATCCTAAGCCCTGGTCCTGTGGATATGAACTCATTTGTAAATGGGATCTTTGAAGATTCTGTTAAGATGAGGTCAAACTGAATCAGGTGGGCCTTAATCCAATATGACTGGAATCCTCATAAACAAGGGACATTTGGACTCAGAAGTAGGAGTAGGTGCGAGGAGGAGACAGAAGGAGACAGTCACCATGTGACATAGGATTGCCTCCACTAGAATACACAGAATTTGGAGAAAGTATGGCCTGCCAACACCTTCCTTTGGACTTACAGCCTCCAGAACTGTGAGACAACAAATTCTTATTGTTTAAGCTAACCCATTGTATGGCATGTGTTATAGCAGCTCTGACAAACTAAGACAATCCCATTTAACACATGAGAATTTTGAGATGAAAAAAATAAAGTCGAGGTCCTTAACATACTCACTACCTAATGGGCCAAATGCTTAAACAAATGAATTTTATGTGATAGCATACATGATAATAATTGCACTTATGAAATACTTTCAATGTGCTAGGTACTATTCCATTACTTTTCCATTGGTAAGAGCTCATTGCTTTATGAAGTATATACTGTTACCCCCATTTTCCAGATAAGGAAAATGAGGCAGAGGGCAGTGAAGATGCTGTCTTAAGTTAGACAATTGGTCTGAAGAGGAGGAGGGTACAGACTCAGGCATCAAGCTGAGTTTTTATAGAAAATCATTTTTATTCATTTATATAATAGGTTTAACAAAAATGTTTATCTCAGAGGCTTGTTACAAGGATTTCACCATCTAATCCACACGCACTATTTAGCGGAATATATTTAGCCTATTTTGCCTGCTCTGTAGCAGCCTGGTAAGGGTCTGTTTTCCTCACTCCTTTATCCTAGAACAGTGCCTGGCACTGTCATTACTATTGTCATTGAACAGATATAAAGGATAATTTTACATTACAATGGCTGAAGGAGTTTGAAATGGCAACAAAGACTAAGGTGTACTGGAGTAGTGAAAGGCTGGAGTTGGGGAAAATTTCTCTGACTTATATAATCATAGGATGGCTGAGAAGCTATCAAACCAGTATCCTAAGCTTAGGAAAGTTCATTTGAGGTGTCTGGAGAAAGAGACATGTATATGGTGGAGGTGGTTATCACAGAAGCCAACACATCCGAAAACTGAGGAGGTGGAAACCTGGGGGTAGAAGAGTTCTGTACTGAGAATAAAAGCCAGGTTTCCTCTGTAACAGTTGCTTCCCCAGGTGCCCTTAGGAGAAAGGCAAACAGCGAGAAGGGAGAGAAGTGGGCACATAAGTCTCAGAAGTCCAAGGCGGAGAGAGTTTCAAAAAGGAAGTCATCAATAATGCCATACACTGCAGAGTTCTATTTTAGGACTCATTTGGACGGGGACAACTCACAATGCCTGGTCCAGAATAAGTATACAATAAAAATGTGTTGAGTGAACTTGCTGAAGGTCACAGTGTGACAGACCCAGGACTTGGACTCTGGTGACTGACTACAAGCCTATGCTCTTAATTACCTGCCTACCCTTATGTCACCTCTTACTACTCCCTTTTGAACACCCTGAGCATCACCCTACACACCTCTTGAACATATCTGCGTTCAGGCCCTTAATTGTTCCTGGGATGTCCATTTTCCTCTATCTATATTAACAAAAATTTTTGGAATTCTTTTAAAGGATCAGCTATTCTTCCTTTATAAAATCATATCTGATTCTTTCCAGCTATGTCATTAAATGTTGTTTCTTCAAACTCTCATTTATAATTCTTCTGCAACACTGATTTCATTACATAATTAATTGTCTGGCCTTTTCTACCCACTTAGTGCCCTTTACGGCAGAATGGTGCTTTTATCTGGATGCACCTATGAAACTTACCAAATCACTTTCAATACAGCACAGGATCAATAATACTTGTTAAATTCAAGTAAGACAGAGGCGTGTATTTCCCGGCATTTATTCCTCCAAACTGGTCTTTAGATATTCCTGTTGTCTATAGATCAAAAACTTTCATAAAATTTGAAGAAGAATCTAAAAGTGTTCTCGGGAAAAAACTAGGAATAGAAGGAAATACTCTTAACATGATAAATGGCATATATGAGAAACCTGTGTCTAACATCACACTCAATGGTGAAAGACTGAAAGCTTTCCCTCTAAGATCAGAAACAAGACAAGGATGTCCACTGCCACCATTGCTATTCAACATTGTACTGGAAGCTCTAGCTAGAGAAATTAGGCAAGAGAACGACATAAAAAGCATTCAAACTGGAAATGAAGAAGTGAAACTTTCCCTATTTGCAAATGACATGATCCTAAATACAGAATATCCAAAAAAAATCCACAACAAAGCTACTGGAACTAATGAAAATTTCAGTAATGTGGTGGTGTACAAGATCAACATTCAAAGATCAGTAGTGTTTATATATATTAGTAATGAAAAATCTGAATAAGAGATCAAGAAAAAATTCCATTTACAATAGCAACTAAAAGAATGAGATATCTAGTAATAAATCTAACCAAAGATGTAAAGGACTTGTACACAGAAAACTGTAAGACATTGCTAAAATAAATGAAAAAAGACCTAAACAAATAGAAGGACATACTGTGATCATGGATTGGAAGAATAAATACTGTTAAGATGTCAATTCTACCCAAATGGATTTACAGATTCAACACAATCCAACAGCCTTCTTTGCAGAAATGGAAAAGCCAGCCATCAGATTTATATGGAAGGGTAAGGGATACCGAATAGCCATAATCATCTTGAAAAAGAAGAACAAAGATGAATGACTCACATGTCCTGATCTTAAAAGGTATAACAAAACCACAGTATTCAAAACAGCATGATACTGGCACCAAGACAGACATATAGACCAATGGAATCAAATTGAGAGCTCAGAAATCAACCCTCATATTTATGGCCAACTGATTTTTGACAAGGGTGCCAAGTCCACTCAATTGGGAAACAAAAGTCTTTTCAACAAATGGGAAAACTGGATGTGTATATGCAAAAGAATGAAAGTGGACCCCCACCTCACACCTCATACAAAAATCAACTTGAAGTGGATCAAAGACCTAAATATAAGAGCCAGAACTGTCAAATTCCTGAAAGAAAACATAGGGGAGCATCCTCAGTACCTTGGATTAGGCAATGGTTTCTTAGAATTCATACCTAAAGCACAATTAGCAAAAGAAAAAAAAGATAAATGGGACCTCATCCAAATTAAAAACTTTTGAGCATAAAAGGACTTTATTATGAAAGTAAAATGACAACCTACACAATTGGAGAAAATATTTGGAAACCATACATCTGATAAGGGCTTAATACCTAGAATATAAAAAGAAATCCTGCAAACCAATAATAAAAAGACAAACAACCCAATGAAAAAAGTGGTCAGAAGACTTGAATAGACATTTTTCCAAAGAAGATATACAAATGGCCAGAAAGAACATGAAAAGTTGCTCAATATCACCAGCCATTATGGAAATACAAATCTAAACCACAATGAGATACCATTTCACACACATTAGAATGGATCCTTTTAAGAAAACAGGAAATTTCAAGTGTTGGAGAGGATGTGGAGAAATAGGGATACTCATTCATTGTTGGTCAGAATGTAAAATGGAGCAGCTGCTGTGGAAGACAGTTTGGTGGTTCCTCAGAAAGTTAACTATAGAGTTACCATATGACCTGGCAATCCCAACTATAGGTATATACCCAGAAAAATTGAAAACAGGGAATTGAACAGTTGTTTGTACACTGGTGTTCACAGAAACATTATTCACAGTTGCCAGAAAATGGAAGCAATCGAAGTGCCCATCAACCAATGAATGGATAAATAAAAAATGTGATATATATATATACACAAGGGAATATTTTTCAGTTGTAAAAAGAAATGAAGTTTTGATGCATGTGACAACATGGATGAACTTTGAAGACATCATGTTGAGTGAAATGAGCCAGGCACAAAAAGGGAAGATATTGTATGATGTAGCTGATATAAAATATTTGGAATAAGCAAATTCATAGAGTCAAAAAAACTAGAATATGTATTACCAGGGACCTGGCTGGGGGTAGGGAATGGAGAGTCAATACTTAAATTGTACAGTTTCTGTTTGGATTGATGGAAAAGTTTTGGTAATGGATGGTGGTGATGGTAACACAACATTGTGAATGTAACTAACAGCACAGAATTATATATTTGAATGAGGTTAAAAGGGGAAATTTTAGGTTGTATCTATGTTATTAGAAAAAAAATTAAAAAAGCAAAAAACAAAAACATGGAATTGTACAATACAGATAGTGAATCCAATAGTAAATGATGGACTATGGTTAATAGTACAATTATATAAATGTTCCTTCATGAGTTATAACAAATGTACCACATTAATGCAAGGTGTTAATTATAGGGTATTATATGGGAATTCTGTATTTCATGCATAATTTTCCTGCAAACAGCTTCTCTGATAAAAAAGAAAGCAGGTTCAAGAAAGAGTGAGAAAGCCCAAATGTAGGTCAACAGGGGACTATTTGAATAAATTTGGTTTTATCTACACAGCTGTAACAAGGAATATATCCATAAAAAGCTATGGAGTGGACTATAGAAAGTAAATGAAGCAAAGTGGAGAAGAGCATATATAATATAAGAAAATAGATATCTTTGTTTGCCAGGCTGCTATAACAAATATCACACAATGGGTTGGTTTAAACAACATGCATTTGTTGAGTCATAGTTTTGAAGCTGGAAGAAGTCCAGCATCAAGATATTGGCAAAACTACCTTTCTCCCAGAGTCTGTACATTCTGGTGCTGACTGCTGGCAGTCCTTAGGTTCCTTGGCCTGTATGTCTGCTTCCCATCATTACATGGCAATGTCTTCTTCTTTATGGCTTCTGTGACTTCCCAGTCCTCTTTATAAGGCCTCCAGTGGTCTAGATTAAGGCACACCCTCATTTAGCTGGGTCACACCTTAGCTAAAAATAACATCTTCAAAGAGTCCTATTTACAATTGGTTCATACCTACAGGAATGCAGATTAAGAATATTTTTTTTCTGGGGTATTTAACTCAATCTACCACAATGGGTATGAGAGTATTTTATATATATATATAAGATAAACCAAAAACATGAAAAAAGAAGGCTACACATGCCTATTAGGGCAGTGAAGAAACAAGGTGGCAGGGATTAAAGGAGCTAAACATCTCTGAATATGTCTTGCTTTCTAGATTTCACCTTGGAACCAAGACAATCTTTTACATAATTAAAAAGCAATACTTGGGGGGTAGAGCAAAATGGCTGCATAGAGAGGTGCAGAATTTAGTCAGTCTTCTAGAGTAACTAGTAAATAACAAGGAACAACTAGTAAATAATCTGGGACAACTGTTAGGAGACATCTGTGAATGGACACACATCTTACACCAGCCTGGAATGGGTGGAGTGGCTGAGACTATAGCATAGAATTGTAAGTAAAACTCCACAAAACCGGAGCTGGCACCCCTACCACCTTGTGCATGGCAGGCTGAGCTGAAACACTGCTGTGTGGAAAAAAATAAACAGGTTACAGGGACAGTAACTCGACCAAGTTCCAATTGTGGTCTTAATTAACAAATTTGGACTATTGCATACAAGCTACAAGCATAGATAATCCTGTACAGAGCAGGAAGGAAAGCAGGTCCTTTCCAGCAGGGAGGAGGGTGGGCTGATGGGAAAAAAAACATAAATGAATAAAAACAGAGACTTTTGGAGATGGCTGAGCTCAGAATACTGGAAGATGGCTGTGTCCCAAGAAAAGAGGCATAGAGAACTGGGCACCAACTCTGGTAGACCAGCAAAACTGAGGGGTTGGGAACTGGCTCTGAAAAGGGACTTTAGTTCATTTTCCTTTTTTTTTTTTTTTTTTCCCCTCACTTTAAGTAGCTCATTAGAGAAAGCCTCAGACATTTTCAATTCAGTGCTGACCCAGGCCAGGGTGGAGTTAATAGAGCCAGAAATACAAAGGAGGAATTCAAGTGGAGAAGATAACTCCCTTGGGGGGGTGTATCTTCCCTAAGAAAAGGGGGGTGGGACCAGTTCAAGTGGCTGCCCTCTCTCAGAGAATTCAGACCCCAGGGCCTGGAGGAAAACAAACAGACAAACCAGAAACAACTTAAGCTTGGCTTCTGACACCCTCAGCCCCTTGCCAGGTCAGGGTCTGCTGAGAATTAAAGGGACCACACCTCTTTACACTAGTGGGGAGCTGCAGGCTGTCAAGTGCCACCTGCTGGGCAGGATAGGAAAAGCACAGAATCAAGAGACCTCACAGGAAAGTCTATCAATCTTCTCAGACTCACCCTTAGGGAAACCTAATACTGAATACAGCCTCCTCCCGAGATCTGAGCCCCTCTGGTCTGTGAAAACCTGAATGGGACAATCAAGGAAACCAGATGCCTAGAAAACAGAAAACTGCAAATCACACTAGACTACAAATCACAAAGATATGACCCAGTCAAAGGAACAAACTTACATTTCAACTAAGATACAGGAATTGAACCAACTAATTACTAATCAATGTAGAGCAGTCAATGATTGTGATAAAATGTACAAATATGTTTTTGCATGAGGGAGAACAAATAAATGTCAACTATGCAAGGTGTTAAAAAGGGGGTGGTATTGGTGGAAAAAAATACAATCAATGCAAACTAGAGTCTATAGTTAACAGTAACATTGCAATATGCTTTCTTTAATTGTAACAAAGGCAATACACCAGAGCTAAATGCCTATAAGAGGGGGACATAAAGGATGGGTATGGGATTCTTGGCATTAGTGTTGTTGTCTAATTTTTTTATTTATTTTATTTTATTTTTACCTTTTCTTTTGTGGCTTTTTAGTTGCCATTTTTTCTTTCTTTTTCTTTTTCTTTTGTCTTTTTACTTTTTTCACCTCTTCCTCTTTCTTTCTGGCTGTACTTTATCCTATTTTTACTTTGCCTTTTATCATTTTTATTATTCTTTTGCTTCAGTTCTTTTTTTGAGTAATGAATATATGTAAGTGCTAATTGTGGTGATGAATGCACAACTATATGATGATACTGTAAATGATTGTACACTGTGGATGATTGTATTGTATTTGAATATATCCATATAAAATTGCAGGGAAAAAATAAATGGAGGGACGTAAGTGCTGGAGAGAACTTAGGGAGAGACATGTATGTACTCACTGTTGGTGGGGAAGTAGAATGGTGTAGCCTATCTGGAGGACAGTGTGGTGGTTCCACAAGAAGCTAGGTATGTGGGTGTCACGAGGTCCTGCAACCTCACTGCAGAATATATACTTGGAAGATCTGAGAGCAGGGACATGAATGGACATTTGCACACTGGTGTTTTTGGCAGCAGTATTCATGATTTGCAATGGATGGAGGTTGTCTGAGGGTCATTGACTAATGAACAAAATTGTGAACTGTGGTGTATGCAAACAATAGACTACTGAGTGGCTACAAGAAGGAATGAAGCTATGAGACATGCAACTAGGCAAATGGATCTTGAGTAAAGCATTTCGAGTGAAGCATGCCAGAAATGAGAGGACAAACATTATAATGTCTCACTAATATGGACTAACAATAATCTGTAAATTCTGAGAACTGACTCTTAGAGCAGAGCTTATCAGGGAAATTCTTATTGTAATAGTTCTTAGATTGTACATTCTTACAGCTGTCATATCTATTCTTGAGTTGTAACGGTTATCTCTAAATCCTGAGATGCTGAGTTCCTTGTGTATAACCTGGTCAATCTCTGAAACTTTGGGTATCTGTATGACAACCAAGACTTGGAGCTAGAGCTTGGCAGCTAGGAATGTCAGTATTACCCCACAGGGCAACTGTTGAAAGAGCTGAAAAAGAATTCAGACTTCAATTAGAGATATGGATGAAGTGGATTTGGTTACAACTAAGGCAAATCAGGCCCAAGGGTAAAGGATGATATTGACTGGGTTTTAAAACTACAACTTTTGTGTGACACCAAGGGAGGAGATGTTTATTTGGTGTAGGATCTATATTTTCTGTAGCACATTAGGTAATTTAACCTGTATGATCAGTTTGTTTGAACACCATAGGTACATGGAGCTGTGAAAGGGAAGTGGGAATTTATGAGTTTGTACAGGCTGGGGTGAAATCCCAATACATCCCAGAGTGATATGGGTAGAGAGTAAAAGTATCTTTGTGGGGCCCCCTGAGGAACTGGGGAGCAATGCAGAGGTGTTGGACTTCCCCACCTGGGTTATTGCTGATTTTACTGCATTTATTGAGGACTGCCAATTTAGTGAGCTGAGCCCTCGATCTGGGGGCTTTCCCTTGTGAGGCTAGTTGTTGCAAGGAAGAGACTAAGCCTACTTATAATTGTGCCTAATAGTCCCCTCCAGAGAGCCTCTTTGTTGCTTAGATGTGGCCCTCTCTCCCTATAAGCCCACTTGGCAGGTAAACTCACTACTCCCCCCCCCACCATGTGGCACATGACACCCAGGGTTGTAAATCTCCCTGGAAATGTGGGAAACAACTCCTGAGGATGAGCCTGGACCCAGCACTGTGGGATTCAGAGGATCTTCTTGACCAAAAGGGGGAAGAGAGATGAAACAAAATAAGGTTCCAGTGGCTGAGAGATTTCAAAAGGAGTCAAGAGGTCACTTGATATCTTGATAGAGTGATATCTTATGCACTATATTGATATCACATTTTAGTTTTTAGTGTGTTGGAATGGCTAGGGATAAATACCTGAAGCTGTTGATCTGCAACCCAGTGACTTTTATTCTTGAAGATTGATTTTATAACTTTGTAGCTTGCACAGTGTGACCATGTAACTGTGAAAACCTTGTAGTTTGCACTCCCTTTATCCAGTGTATGGACAGATGTGTAGAAAAATGGAGACAAAAATTAGATGAAGAATAGGGTGGGATGGAGGATATGGAAAGATCTAGATGTTGTTTTTTGCTCTTATTTTTAATTTGGAGTAAGGAAAAGGTTCAAAAATTGATTCTGGTGGTGAATGCAAATGTATGATGGTGCTATGAATAATCGACTGTACACTATGGATGACTGTAGGGTATGTGAGTATATCTCAGTAAAACTGTATTTAAAAAAAAAGAAATGAACAATGGCGGGAGGAGGGAAATGGGATGTTTTGGATATTCTATTTATTTTTATTTTTATTTTATTTTTTGGAGTAATGAAAATGTTCAAAGATTGATTGTGGTGATGAATGCACAACTATGACAATACTGTGAACAACTGATTGTACACTTTGAATGATTGTATGTTATGTGACTATATCTCAATATAATTGCATTAAAAAAAGCAAAACCAAATTTAAAAAATAACAGTCTCTAAAAATTGTAGGTGCAGTGACAGAAATGAACTTAACTGAATCCTGAATTTATTTATGGCATAACCAAACAGAAAAGTGTTATTTCAAGTGACTTTAAAACAACAGTTTGACTACATTTCTCGTGGGATATCCTATAGGGCTAAAACTATCTATAAAATGAGGGTAAACATCTGCAGTAATCATAGGGTTGGTATACTGATGCTACTGCTGTTCTGAGATTTTGTGTGTACACTGTAGGGTAAATTAAACGAATATGTATATTGGTGTCATTGGTAACCAGAATTATTACATGGGAGGAAAGATATAGAAGCATCAGATTGAAAAGATTAAGTTAAAACTCATAATCCTGAATTAGCCTTGGAAGTTTTAGTATGAACTTATAATGAATTTCCTCACATGAAAACCAAAAACAACAAAAAACCCCACCTTATTTTCTAGCTCATCTCACTGAAAAGGCAACCCTGTAGCAATAAGCACCTCTAGCACCCATAGTGTGGTCTCTAAATACCATTTCATGATAAAAGAAACAAGGGTTCACTGGATAAATGTCTGATTCCAAGTCTGGGACAGATAAAATATAAGAGCAGACTAAAACCATCTTGCTGGAACCAAGGAATCTATTATAACAATAGTGATGTTTCAAAAATACTTGGAAACCAGCTTGATGAAACACCTATTGACAAAACGAGAATAATATCTACCAAAATATATTTACATCTGAATTTTTAATGATACTTCAAATCAAACAAGATTTTTGTTTCTGGCCAAGAAGTAGCTGGGACTGGACTGAAACTTCTGTCATAAATAACTAGGAACCTGGACAAAATATATAGGAACAAAAACAGTTTTCAGGCATTGGACAAAAGGCAATGCGGATTCTCATTCCTGAGACGTTAGCCCAGTGACTGAACTGGATTTGTGTGTGGAGGTACTTTATAGACCATAATGCTCTGAGGAGTATCCCATGCAAAGCATGGTGATCTTGCTGAGTTGAGAAGGCAAAGACCAGAATTTGAGGAGCTGAAGTGGCTGGAATTTTCAAGGCAGAGAACCAGAGAGGAGGAAGCTATGAAGAAAAAGAACATAGAGGTCTGTTGCTGAGTGCTAAATCGCAGATACTTAGGATGTAACTGCAAATAAGTAAAGAACAACCAGGAAGACGTAAGTTAAATTATTCCCAGAGTCCATTCAGGGCTGGAGGCACTAAAGTTGTGACCAGCCTTAGTGACTGTCCTTGTTGAACACTAGACATTCAGGAGAGATGCCAGAAAGGGGTCTACAGAAGTAGTAGCAATAATCTAGTCCAGATTAAAGGCTACTCTAAATCCAACCTAACAAAACTTCAAAACAAAAAGATCAAGCTAATCAAAAGTAACAAGTACTTTTCTGCCTTTTCCTACTGGAAGATAAGCTCCATGATAGCAGAGAATTTTGACTTTGTTCACTGCTGTATCCCTAGCATTATTAGCCACTTGATAAACACTTTTGGCCATAGGTGCACACCTTAATTTTTCCTGACTCTCTGCTGATTCATATTGACCTAACCACAAATTTTCCTATTGAGGAACAATTGTGTTTGGTATAAACTTAAGAGCACCACAAATTGCTAAAGTCATGTTATTCTACTCTTTCCTCCCAGGTCAGTGTATTTTCTCCTGCCTGACTACTAATCTTGTTCGCTACTCATTTTCTCCAACATTTTCAGTTATCTTAGGGAATTCTCAACTTCCATCTCCATAAAAGGAACAGATAATTATTGCTGAGGCAGGAGGAGGGAAAGGTTACATCATCTTTCTGATCAATAACTGTCACGGGCTCTCACTGTACAAAAAGCCCTGACTTTTTTTTATTCTTACCTACCTTTCTTTCCAACTATGCTTTTCCCCCATTTCTTGACACCAATGCTTTGTGCATTAGTGGGTGGAGAGGAAAATTTACTGGAATGTGATCAAGATTCTTAAAACATACAGTAGAAAGAATAGAAGCTATTCAAATTGTGTCGGGTGGTTAGATTAAGTATTGTTTCCTGAAACATTTGTTTCAGATAAGTGTGCATTTATAGATGTGCATGTTAAATTTTGATGTAAAAAGTATTTCTTACTACATATCTTGCATCAAAAAACTTTTCAAAGCTACTGCTTACAGACATTCTCTCCCATCTGCATCACTGGAGGCGCTTAGTAAGAATGGGCGTTTGGGGCCCTCTGACTCCTCACTCCCTAAATCTCTAATGGTGCTTCTCTTTTGGTATAGCACACCTCATCACCTGGCCTTACCCTTTAGTGTGAATAAAGTGCTTCTGGGAAGATTGTTGAGAGGTTTACCAGGCTCCATCCTAGGGACACGGCCTCAGTAGGTCTGGGTTGAGGCTCAGCATTAGCCTTTTATCTGCCTCCCAGGTGATTCGATGCAGAATCAAGGGCCACACTATAAAAATATCCAGGATTCCAGGGGGAGAGATGAAATCAATGCAGCTGTTTATTGATACTAATGAACTATGCCTGTCTCGTTCGATGTTGCCCACTCTTATTGGGGACTGCAAGTAACTTGAGGTTGACAAACTTCATGCCTGAGGAGACAAAGGATTTTCCTTGCCTTGAGACAACTTCCTCTTTTCAGGGAATTACCATTTCACCATTTCCTTTTCTTCAGGGAAACTCACCTGTGGTGGCTTTTGATGACTCACTTTCATTCCCAGGTTTTGCCTCTTGATGATACTGATTTGTCTCTGCCTTTGAAGATTTTGTGCTGCTTGATTGTCCTGTTTTTGTTCAGGAATTTGATCAAGGTCTAAGGGAAGGCAGAGAGCCCACACACCACCTGGCAGATTCTATCAAGAAGGTGGGATGGACAAAGTTGAGGTTGCTATTCTCCGTCTTGGTCAGCATTTGCCCTGGCACAACAGGTGGGTTTTATTGTTTTATCTGCTGAGAAAGATTCTTTTTTCACCAATTTTGGAAAAAAGTCATCTACTCATTTTTAGGCTTAGAAATTTGCAGAGCAGATAATGGGGCTGGTTGTGATAATGGCCGAGGAAATTTGCAGAGCAGATAATGGGGCTGGTTGTGATAATGGCCGAGGAGCACTCACAGATCCACAAAAGAAAAGTGTTACCTAAATACCTTATACTGGTAACTTCGAAAATATCACAACAGCTTCCTTCACTGCCTCATAGTCTAATTAATGCCCTGCATTCTCTTCATCTTTAATTAATTACTACTTATTTATGGGTATATGCCTCTATTCAAAGCACTAGGCAGGGAGGGGTGTCAAGCAATGACTAAGACTCTTTAAGAGCTCAGATAATTTCACTCACTATTAATCACTCACTGTTAATATATACAAGGCACTATTGTAAGTAGATAACAGATGTTGACTCATGTCATTCTCCCAACAGCCTTAGAGTTAGGTACCATTACTATCCCTATTTTTGTACCAAGTAATTTCAGTACAGAGAGGTTAAGTAACCTACCCAAGGTCACAGAACTTATTGGTCATTGAGTTGAGATTTGAACCCAGCTCATCTGACTCCAGAGTCAGCAACTATTAACCACTATGCCACATATCCTCTGAAATGAGTTTAAAGTCTAGTAAGGGAAGAGGGACCCTTTTTCCACAGTAAATAAGGGAGCAAACATTTTTTGAATGGAGGTGGGACAGTGGTGAGTATATAGGATAGATGGAACATGTAATTAAACAGGCTTACGGTTTCTAGATTAGAATTTGTATTATTGATTCCAATAGTTTTATGATACCTTTTTAACAAGTTGATAATAATAGATCATAAGTATTTAGAGGAGGGACAGCTTTTGCTCACAATTTTGATGAGGGATCTTCTGAACTGGGCTGGGCTCAGCATATTCAGCTGGGCTTGCTCATGTGTTTGCATTCAGTTGGAAAGCTGATTGGCATTGGCAGGTTAGCTAGAGGCTAAATGGTCCCAGATGGCTTCACTCATCTATAGTGGTTTGCTGGTTAGGAGGACAACTGTGCCACCTGTCTATCATAATCTGGCTCAGCCTTCTTCACATGGAAGTCTAGCCCAGGCTTATTTAAAAGATAGCAGGTTCCAGGAGAAGTAAGAGAGGGAAAACCCTCGTGTTCAAATCTTTTTAAGAAGAATGTGTAGCCATTTTTGCAATCTACATGATATCCCCTCTGTAAAATTATTATTTTCCATACACATGCAAAATATTTCCCCATCTGTGGATACTCCAAAGTATTATCCAATTATAGTATCCAGCTTAAAGTCTAGGATTTCCTGATTTAGCCTCTGGATGAGACTTCTTGGGTCTGGATCCTTGAGTGCAGGGCCTCTTTAATCTGGAGACCTTGAACTAAAGAAGAAATATCTGACCCCAACACATCCAACATACCATAGAAAGACAGGAAACAGCCATAAAAGTGAAAATATGGGGAGGGAAATAGCAATGACTGGTTCATAGCAATTCTGAAATCCCCCCAGTAAACATTGCACTGTCCATCTACTCCGGAGACAGGAAATTTTCCTTGATCAAGACCCTGTGAAACTCCCTGGGAGGGACGTTAAGTGTACTGTTTTTTCAAGGATCCCATTCTCTTGGATCTTAGACCTACCATCTACCACATCCCTACATTTTAATAAGAAAAGGCTTATGTAGCAGCTGAACTTTTTTTTTTTTTTTGCCTGCTTTATGCTCGTTGAAAGTTGGAAGCCTAGAAGCCTATTTGCAATTTGAGTAATATCAGTCCTATTCAGTTAAAGGTAAAGGTCCTTCTGCTGCTACAATTCCCTTAAAATTCTGTGGACTTTCTATGTATCAAGTTATAGTCTATTGCATTTGACAAAAGCTTGTCTTTATTATGGACCAATTGCCCTAAGATTCTTAGAAGCCCTTTTTTGTACTAAGATGTCTTATTTGTAGCTCATTAAAACTTTCAGAGGTCTTAAAGTGTCTTAGAGCCACATACCTGATTTATTCTTTACCTTGAGGTAATTTCTTACTTTGAGATCATTTTTTTTTTCTGTCTTAAGAGACTGGGATTGAGAAACAGCTTTATTTTAGAACCCAACAAATTTTAACCCCTCTATATTCCTTCTACATTTGGCTTGCAAACTGAATAGTTATTTCTTTAGCTCACCTCTCTCTTCCTGTACCTTATCACAAGCACCTTTATAAGCCAACGGATTGTTTCAACATTATGCCTGGAGATTGTTTTGCCATGTGCAGAAGTTTTCCAAACACATTTCATATCATACAAGTTACACAGGTGACTGCTTTGTTAGTGTTCCACCACTATATATCATGGGTCACCATTTTTCCAGATTTTTAACTGCAGTTTCATCACTACCTTTCCAGTTTCCACTAAGTTTGCTCATAATTTTTCTAGTCTTCACTAACAGTTTCTTGGTCTCTTTTTCAGACCCCATTCATTGGTCCCAAAGCCAATGCACATGTTTTACATTTTTGCTATGGCAGTACCCCACTTTTAGGTATCAGTTTCTATACCAGTTAACTTTTGCTGTATAGCAATCCACTCCAGAATTTAATAGCTTAAAACAACAGCTATTTGTTCAGTTCCTGATTCTGTGGGTCAATGGGGTTTTTTTATTTGGGTCAGCTTGGCTGATCGCAGCTGGGCTTATTCATTTGTCCATGGTTGGCTGGCAGGTTGTCTGGTGGCTGAGTAGTCCATGACCTGACTTATATATCTGGTATTTGGAAGAGTTTCAGTTGGGACAACAGGAGTGAGTGGGCAACGTGTCTCATCATCCAGTGAACTAGATCAGACTTCCTCATATGGCAGCAGAGGTTCTAGAACAGCAAGAGAGGGCAAACCCCAAGGCATAAATGCTTTTCAAGTCTCTGCTCACATGAGTTCCTGTTGTCCCACTGGCAAATTAAGTGACATGGCTAATGGTCTCATAGAGGAGATCTTTCCAGATCTTAAAGTGGGAGAGCAGGAAAGATGGAAGGAGTTTAAAGAAATTCTGTGTATGGTCATTATCACTGTCAGAGGTTTTCATCAGGGATAGATAGAGGCAGACAGCTTGAAGAGAGTGAATGCTTTGAAATCCTGTTTCATTTCAGTAACTCAGCAGATGATACTACTCTCAGGTGTGGGAGACAAGATATAGAAAGCAATGGAATTCTGGTAACCTGAGACTTAACACTGACCTTTGGATGCAAAATATTAGAGTCAGTGATACATTTGGGGTCAATGAGGAATGACTGACCCAGAGAGTCACTTTGTCTTATGCAAACACACAGAGCTAAGTTCAGCTTATACCGTGTATTTTGGGAGTGACGGCGACCTGGCTGGAGTGTCCAACCTGTGCACCTGTGAAAGACTGTAGTTGACAGGGCCAGGAGAGGAAGGGGTCATGTATTTGTCATGAAAGCAAGTAATGTGACCTCTTGGCATCCAGAGCCAGATCTGGGAATGGGTTTTCTTACTGAAGCAATTTTCTAAGTGGTGATATAGTGTAAATGAAATCTTAGCCAGCAATCTACTTCAAATATAATAGAAATTTTGTGGGTGGAGAGGGTACTACTCTGGAAACCTACAAATCATTACGAACATTGTTTCTCTGGGTAAATGTGGTCTCCATTCCAAACAAATAAATGACTTGGAAACTAACTTTTAGATAGAATAGGGTCTAAATTGGGGAAAATCTGTCGTTAGATGTTCCTCTCCCTAGCAATGGGGTATTAAATCATTCCTCCCCTGAACAATGGAATCCCTAATTATTTCTTTCCAAATAGTTTCATGCTCAATTGTTCCTCTCTGCAGCAATGGAACATTCAATCAGTCTTCTCCCAAATAATGGAGTACACTCAATTGTTCCTCTCCCAACAGTTGAATACTCAATTGTTCAATGCCCCCAAGCAATGAACCATTCAATTATTCAGGTAAACGCAGTTGAAAAGTTTCCATTTCTGGCAGGATAAAGCAAAGCTGTTACAAGGACAATGTTTTGCACCCAGCTTGCTAAGATGGAGTCAGGCAAATTCATGATTATTATCATCATCCTCTGAGATAATTCTGACACTTTTTGAAAAAAGAAGTTTTGTTGTTGTTTACTCCACTTACCCCACAATAATATATTGGATCTGCAGATTCTTTTACCAGCCATTCAAAGTAAAAGAGAATGGTCTCTCCATTTAACATATGAGCATGTGGATGCTAAAGATGAATGGACATTAGGATAAGTTATTTAGACAGTAGCACAGACAAGGTGAAACTGAACAAAATAGTTTTAGATCTGCCTCTGCCTCAAGGAAGCTCATATTCTAGTTGTATAGGGAGATATAACAAGAGATAACCAGTTGGATAGTTGTCAACTTCCCTGGAAACTCAGAGGATGGGGAGCTCCAATCAGCCTGGGGAACTGGGAAAGGCTGCACAAAGATGATAGCCGACTTGGGCCTTGAAAACTGGGAGGAATTTTGATAAAGACAGAAGAATTGGAAGAATATATCTAGGGACAGATAAAAGCATGATCCTGGTGCAAACCTTCACAACATGGATAGGAGAAGGCTGGTAGACAGATATTTTTTAGATGCAGGAGACCTGAAGCAGAGTGGTGAGAATTGAGGCTGAACTGTAGAGAATTTGGAGAGACATTCTTTGGAGTTTTGTTTTATCTCTGAGACACGCCATTACAAAGAAGGCAAGAGGTGGAATGATTGATGGCAGAAAACCCAGAAATTAGTATTGTCTCAGAGACATCCAACTGAGCCCTGATTGCAGGACGTGGGGTGAATTCCCTGATGTTATAGGAACTGATGGTTCATATTCAGAAGTGCCATGGTTGTCCATCTTTGATAAGTCACAACTTTTCTTGCCTGACTCCTGTTTCCTTGATGTTCTAGTCTCCAGGTCCTTGTCATGTCTCAAAATTCTTCTGAATGCAGGATGTGAATGAAATAAATGCTCTGAGGAATGCCTCTCCTAGAGAGACATTTGCTTGTCTTGGATGTATGGATGAAGTTGGGGAATAAAAGCAACCATGGCTGATGGTCTCTCCTTCTGGAAAGCGGCAGGTGCCTCCAGTTCACCAGGAGGTGTGAACATGGTTTTGGGTCCAGATGAGTTCCCCTTAAACACCTAAAATCATTATTTAGAGGTAAGGTTTATGAAAATAATACAAGTTCATTGTCAAAATTGCAAAAGTAAGAAACATCAAGATTTATAGTCTCATGACCCAGAGCTAACCAGGTTAGCATTTTGCAGACCTGATTGCATTCTTTCTTTTTTCATTCATAGATATACATGAATGTTAAACATATTTTAAGCAAAATTGGAATTTCCTGATGCTGTGTGATTTTGTATTCTGCATTTTTATGTAATTTTCTCTCATACACATTTTTACATGAATTTTCTGAAAATCTATGACATATAGTCCCTTATTTGTAAGACAATTATCACATTATGTTTACCATGTGTCAGGCACTAATTTAGCATTTTACAGATATTAATTCATTTATTCCTCACAGTGACCCTATGAGGTAGTTAATGTTATTGTATATATTTTGTAAATGAGAAAACTGAGGCAGAAAGATATTAAGTGGTTTCCCCATAATTGTGCAACCAGTAATTGGCAGAACTGGGATTTGAACTCATGTAAATTGGGTCAAAAATCTGTGCCTTTAGCTACTATACTATATTGGGTCCATCAAAGTGTAGCCCCTCTCCCTATTGTTGAATAATTAGGTTGTAGTCAGCTTTTCACCATTCAGACAATAGTGCCTCAAACGGCATTGCATATATGTGTACCTTTCTATTTATTTCATTAGGATTAATTTTTAAAAACATAATTAAGAGGAAAAAGGAGCATGAACATTTTAAGGATCTTGATATGGACAGTATTGCTATGTTTCTCTCCAAAATGGTTTTACCAATTAATATTCCACCAGCTTTAAATGGGGCCCTTGTCTCACCAACACTGAGTATTTCATATTTAAAAATATCAAATATAAAGATGCATATTTCTATCATTGAGAATTTGATAAGTTCATAGTATTTTAATTTTTATCTTTTAAATTACTGGTGAAGTTAAACATTTTATTCCCAGATATGGGAAAATGTACTACTCCTAAATGTAGATAATTTCCCTTTATTTTCCAAAGTGGCTTCTGAGCTTTTGTCAGGGACCTTGTTCTGTGGCATCTTTGTACAGTAGATGACAAAGTAAAAGTAAAAAGCAACTTCTGGTGATGAGCCTCCTCAGAATGAACCACATAACTAGGGACCCCTCCTGATGCTGATATGTCACTGTAGTTGCCAGACACGTTCAAAGGTGGACAAGTGGATCACCTTGGCGTTTTCTAGACCAGTGCAGCAGCATCTGCATCGCCTGAGATGGTGGTAGAGCCCAGGAATCGGTCTGTTTTAACAAACTCTTCAAATTTGTTAAATTTGTTTTTATTTACCATTCAGCAATAAGAAAAGAACAAACTACTGGCACATACTGTGTCATGGATGAACCTCAAAATCATTAGGCTAAGTGAAAGAAGCCAGGCATAGAAGAACATACATGATGTGATGCCATTTATGTGAAATGTCCAGCAAAGGTGAATTTATATAAACAGAAAGTAGATTAGTGGATGCCTAGGTAGGAAGAGGGGTGAGAGGGATCTTACTGGGGAGAAGAAAATGCTCTAGAAGTAATTTATGGTGCCACTTCATAAAGTTGCTAAAAATAATGGAATTGTACACTTGAAATGGGTGAATTTTCTGGTATATAAAATATACCTTAATAAAGCTGTTAAAAATCACACAAGAAACAGTAAGCTCTCCACTCACTATAGCCCTCACTGTAATTTGAGGCAAACTAACCTAGACTCAATGTTTCCCAGACCTCACTGAAGATAAAAAGTAGATTCCTGGGCCCCAACTTAAACCTAGTAAATTATAATTTCCCTCGAATAGTGATTCTTTTCTTGGATTGGGCATTGTTTGGCAAACACTGAAGAGAACTTAAAAGAAGTACTCACAACTCTGGCTGCACGATGTAAAACAAGGGAGCTTTACAAACCTCAGGAGCCCACAAATTAATTGTTTGGGGTACTAGGAGTTTGAAAAGTCACCAGGTGATTTTAATGTGCAGCCAAGTTGAAAACCACTGCTAATGGTTGTTAGCTCCCAATCATGGCTGATGTTCAGTATCACCCACCCCCGACCTACCAATACAGATTAGCTGAGAGAACCAGGGGATAACATAACTTTAAAAATTTCCCCATGTGATTCCAATGAACCACAAGCATGGGAATTATTGTTCTAAGAAAAAGGAGATCCTTCCATACCAGCCTCTCTCCTATATTGGGATCACAAATAATAAAAATATAAGACTTTGCTAACATTTATTGAGCACTTACTATGTAACCATGAATGAATGGATATAGGTTTTATGTTTCCTGGTTTCATAAAGCAGAAAACTACAAATGTGAGTTGTTTGCAAGTTTGAAGTTTTCTTTCCTCACTCATAAAAGAAGTATGGAGGTATCCATTCCTGAGATGTATGGCATTATGGTAGATCCATAAATTTGTCAGGGATCAAGGCTCCTTCCAACTCTTACATCAGCCAATCCTTGGCAATGTGTGACTCATCTTCATGGTCCAAGATGGCTGCTAGAATTCCAGCCATCACATCCATGTTTCAGGAAATAGGATGAAGGAAAAAGAGAAAAAGTACAGCACCTTCTCTTCCTTTCAAGGCAAGTTCCTGAAAACTTCACTGTGTGTCTTTATTGGACAGACCTTAGCCACATGGCCACACCTTTCTACAGGGGGAGGTTAGGAAATATAGTCATTTAGTTGTATAGTTATGTGCCCAGCTAAATATCAGTGTTCTGTTATGAAAGGAGAAAAGGAAGATGGATATTTAGAGACAACTAGCAGACTTGGTGACTCTAATGTTCCAGGCAGTTACTTTTATCCATCTTTTTCAGATGAGAAAACTCAGGTAAGCTTGCTGGATAAAACATAGGATGCCCAGTTAAAATTTAATTTTGAATGAACAACATATAATTTTTAGTATATAAGTATGTCACAGATATTATATGGGATATACTTATTTTGAAATATTCATTAATTTCTGAAATTCACATTTAACTTGACTTCCTATAGTTTATTTGCTAAATCTGGCAAACCTAAATTGAGGTTTAGAGAGTCACTTACTCAAGACTACTTCTAAATTGCCGATACCTACTGGAGCCCAAGCTGTTATCGCTGAGGCTGTGCTTGTAACCACCTTGCTATAAGGAATATTTATCTGGCCCTTTATAGTTTTCAATCTTGCATTCAGCTTCCTGATGTCTTTGTCCTGACTTCCTCCCTTGAGAGACAGATGTCACTATCCACCTTCTGTAAAATAAGGAAACCGAGGCTCCGAGGACCTGGGATGATTAGAGCTCTATCACTTACTAGCTCCGTGACCCTGGACAAAATATTTAACTTCTTTGCATCAAAATTCCCTTATCTGAAAAAAGTGGATTAAATAATAATAAAGATCATAATAGTTCTAATGTCATCAGGTTGCTATGAGGATTAAATAAATACTCGTGTAAAGCTTTTAGCTCAAGGCTTGTTGGCCCAGAGTAAATCTTCAATAAATGTTAGCAAAACTGATTTTGTTTCTTATTGTTCCACTGTTGCAGATGTTTGACCTGATCCAGATTTCCAGTGTGGTGTTGCAATAGTTATATATAAAAATAATCACGACACTGTTAAGGAGAGCTAGAATTCAGTCTCTGAGTAAATTGTTGGAGTAAGCGAAGTGTAAGTCCTCTTCCAAACATAGATCTTAGGACAATCTGTTATATCATTTAGCAGACATCCTTTCTATCTTATGTGCTGGTATATGCAGTCCCTCTTTTTCTTTGATAAGGAAAAGGTTTGCTGAATTTATTGGTCTTTTAAGATTACAGCTTTTGATTATGTTACTTGTCTTTATAAAAGTCTCTTTCTTTTATTTCTTTAATTTCTGCTATTTACTTTTGCTTGGATTTTCATCCTTACATACTTTCTTTCTTAGTTTTTTTTTTTTGTGTATGTGATTTTTTTTTATTTTGAAATAAATTCAAAGTTACATGAATAGTTGCAAAAACAATACTAGCCCCATACACAGAATTCCATCATACCCTGACTCCCCTCCCCCGATAGCTCAATCCACCAACTTTAACATGCTGTCACATCACTCTTTCTTTCCCTCCCTCTCTATCTATCATCCTTCATCTATTTCTCTGTCTTCTGAACATATGAGAGTTAGCTGCACACATCCTTGAACATACACTATAATTCACATATGTACTTCCCATGAATAAGAACATTCTTTTACATAATTCCATTAAGCACAGCTAAGAAGTATAAGAGATTCAACAATGATACCATGCTTACATTCTATATTTCCTTTTCCTTATGTCTCAACTGTGTCCCTCCGAGCCACCTGTCCTCCACCCTCCAATCCCATCCAAGTTCATCCTTAGCATTCAATTGTCATCTAGTTAGACTGTCTTTTTTTTTTTTTCTTTTTTCAATTGTGGAAACATATATACAGCCTAAATCTTCCCATTCCACCCCTTTCCTAGCATTCCATTAGTGGGATTAATCACATTTAGAATGATGTTATGCTCTTTCCCACCATCCATTACTAGAAATTTCCCTTCACCTCAAACAGCAACCCTACACTCATTTCTTAACTCCCCATTGCCCCTTCCCCCATTTCTCTTAACCCAAACTCTAATTTTCATCCCTATGGTTATATTCTCTGATAATTTCTTTGTGTTTACTGGGGGGCTTAAAATTAAACTCTTAAATCCCTATCAATCTTGTTTTTCTTTGATACCACCTTCACTTCAATAGGGGACATAAACTATGTTCCTATACTCCTTCAGTCCCCCACCTTTATATAGTTGTCTAAAATTACATATTTTACATTGAGTTCAAAACCACTGATTTGTCCTTAGAGTTTGTGTATTTTTTATCATGTAGGAAGTAAATAGTGGCGTTATAGTTCAAAAATTATTGACTTCTATTTGTATTCCATTGTGTTTGGAGAATGTTCTTTGAGTATATTCAATTTTTTTTTTATTAATTTCTTGAGGCTTGTTTTATGTCCCAGCGTATGGTCCCTTCTGGAGAAAGATCTGTGATCACTAGAGAAAAATGAGTGTCCTGGTAATTTGGGATGTAAGACACTATATATGTCTGTTGAAATTCTCTATATCTCTTTCTCCTTTCTTTGTCTCTCTGTTGGTAGGGCTTCCTTTAGAATCTGAAGCAGGGCAGATCTTTCATCGGCAAAGTCTCTCAGCATTTGTTTGTCTGTGAAAAATTTAAGCTCTCCCTCAAATTTGAAGGAGAGTTTTGCTGGATAAAGTATTCTTGGTTGAAAATTTTTCTCTCTCAGAATTTTGAATATGTCATGCCACTGCCTTCTCACCTCCATGGTGGCCGCTGAGTAGTCACTACTTAGTCTTATGTTGTTTCCTTTGTATGTGGTGAATTGCTTTTCTCTTGCTGCTTTCAGAACTTGCTCCTTCTCTTCAGTATTTGACAGTCTGATCAGAATATGTCTTGAAGTGGGTTTATTTGGATTTATTCTATTTGGAGTTTGCTGGGCATTTATGTTTTGTGTATTTATACTGTGTAGAATGTTGGGGAAGTTTTCCCCAACAATTTCTTTGAATACTCTTTCTAGACCTTTATCCTTCTCTTCCCCTTCTGGGACACCAATGGGTCTTAAGTTTGGACGTTTTATTTTATCTGTCATATCCCTGAGATCCATTTCGATTTTTTTTTATTTTTTTTCTCCATTCTATCTTTTGTTCTTTTATTTTCTGTTCTGTGGGCTTCTAGGACACTGAGATGTTGTTCAGCTTCCTCTAGTCTTGTATTGTGAATATCCAGTGTCTTTTTAATTTGGCCAACAGTTTCTTTTATTTCCATAAGTTCTTCTATTTTTTTATTTACTCTTGCAATGTCTTCTTTATGCTCTTCTAAGGTCTTCTTTATGTCACTTATATCCTGTTCCATGGTCTTCTTGATGTTCTTTAAATCCTTTGCCATGTTTTCGTTCCTCAATTGTAGTTCTTTGATTAATTTTGCGAGGTATAGTGTATTTTCCGATATTTTGATTTGTGTGTTTGGAGTTGGATTCTCCATATCTTCTGGTTTTATCATATGCGTTAAGATTTTCTGTTGTTTTTGGCCTCTTGGCATTTGTTTTGCTTGATAGGGTTCTTTCAATTTGTAAAGAAAAAGGGATTTCGATCTAATTTTTCAGGAACAGTTTGGTGACGTACACTTTCTCTAACTAACCAGCAGATGGCGTCTGTGAGTCACCTATATCCCTCAAGTCAGTTCTCAACCTTGTTTCCGTGTTGTGTGGGGAAATGATTCTTGTGGGTTCAGTTGGAGAACTCAGTTTGGGTGTGTTGCTGGAGCCGTCCGCCCTGAATCTGGGGCGTGTGTATGGGTGGCCAGGGAGGAAGGGCAGTTCTAATGTTCAAATCCCCCAGGATCCCAGAGATTCAAGGCCACTGCAAGAGTCGAAGCCTTCCTTTCATTTCAGCCCCAGACCCTCTCTCTTGCTGATCCATAAACCACTGGACTTGGCATAGCGTCCCTGGGTTCTCTGAGCGGATCCCCCCTCCCAGCCGCGCTCCTCCAGGAGCTCAGCTGAGGGAATGTAGTGCCACGTCACCAGTGCACGCCATCCCTCAAGGGAAGCCCTGGGCCGCCGGGCCGTGCGGCGGTGCACTCCCTGCCTGAAGCAAAAAAGGCCGAATGGGGAGTCTCAGCCCCCTCCTCCTCGCACAGTTCCTCCTTCCCAGCTCCGGGACAGCTGGCGGGGCTCTGGGCTGTGGGCATGGCCCCAGGCAGGAGTTTATCCAGCCCTCTGGGGGGCCAGCTGTGAGCCGTGGGGTTTCTTTCTGTGTCTGGCTCTCCCCTCCATTCCCCTGAATCCAAGGGTATCTGCTGCAGGCTATCTTCCAGGCCAGATATCAAGAGGCCAGCCCAGCCCCCTCTTGCTGTGTTTTACTGCATGGTTCCCACAATTGCTGCTGGAGCCGCTCTTTTTTTTTTTTTTTTTTTTTAAAGAGCCAGCTGGTCTCCAAACGCTGAACCCTGGCTTCCCCAGACCACTGCGTGGCTGTGGGTCTTCCAGCCAGCTTAGTCACTCGTTTCAGAATGCTGACTCCTGGTTTCACCAAGTATACAGCCCCTCTGGAGCTAGGAGCCCTCGTCCAGCTGGTGCATCACTGTAACCGGTATTCTAGGTCACTTTCTGGTTTTTAGCTAGTGTTTTTCACGGAGGCATTTTTTTCACCCTGTCTCAGCTAGCCACCATCTTAATTTCTCCTACCCTGACTTTTTGTGCTTAATTGCAATTCATTAATTTTCAATCTTTCTCCTTTTCTATTAAAATTATTTTTAAAAATTGTACAAATTCCCACTATATATGCACACATGCACACTATTTTACAGAAATGTGTAAATGTAATTATGTACTTGCTTTTGCCTAGTGCAGTCTTTTTCCCTCCATATGCTCAATCCCTTTCTCTCTCTTTGCCCTCATTGTCTAATCTGTGTTAATAACCTATGTTAAAGCAGGAACACTCATTCATTGCTGGTGGCAGTGTAAAGTGGTGCAGCCTCTGTGGAAGACAATTTGGCGGTTCCTCAGAAAGGAATTACCACATGGCCTAACAATCCCACTTCTAGGTATATACCCAAAAGAATTGACAGCAGGAACTTGAACAATTATTTTCACACCAATGTTCATAGTGGCATTATTCACTATTGCCAAATGACAGAAGCAACCCAAGTATCCATCAACTGAAGAATGGATAAACAAAATGTGGTAAATACATTCAATGAAATATTATTCAGCAGTAAAATGGAATGAAGTCCTGATGGATGAAACTCAATGACATCATGTTGCATGAAATAAGCCAGACACAAAAGGACAAATAGTGTATGATCTCACTGATTTGAAATAATTAGAATAAGCAACCTCATAAAGTCAGAATCTAGAATATAGGTTGCCAGGGGATGGGGTGGGGATAGAGAATGCTTGAAAATGTACAAGTTTCCTATTTGGAGTGATGGAGATGTTTTGGTAATGGATGGTGATGATGGTAGTACAACATTGTGAATGTAATTAACAGCACTGAAATATATATCTGAATGTGATTAAATGGAAAAATGTTAGAGTGTATATATGATAGAATAAACATTTAAAAAATATCCACAGAACTGCACAATACAAAGAGTTAACCCTGAGTTAAACAATGGCATATAGTTAATAGTACAACTATAAAAATGTGCTTTCATCAATTGTAACAAATGTTCCATATGAATGGAAGGGGTTAATAATAGGCTGGTGTGTGGGAATTTTTCTGTAAACCCACAACTTCTCTAATAAAGATTAAAACATATTTTTCTTATTATCCATATGATCCTACATAGACATATATGTGTGTGTGTGTGTGTGTGTGTGTGTGTGTGTGTGTGTCTCAGAAATTTGTTGCCTTTGTTAACTTACACAAATGGGATTATAATATACAATCTTTCATGAATCTTGCTTTTCTCATTCAACAGTGTCTTCTGGAAACCCTTCCAAGTCCTTGCATAGCACTAATTCATTTTTATAATGGTGTGTACATAGTTTTCCATGGTGTGACTGTCCCACAGTTTACGGGGTCATCTCTGTTGATGGACATTAACTTTGTTTCCAGCTCATTGTCACATACAGCAATAATGCAACAGACATCCTAGTATTCATGTCCTTGTGTACTTATGCTTTTTCTTCTATGGGATAAATGTACCCTGAATTGAAATGGCTGGATTGAAGGGAATATGTATTATTAATTTTAAGTTATGCTAGCTAAATTGCTTTCCACAAAGGCAAACCCCTTCATGTTTCCACAAGCAGTGTATGAAAGCATACATTTCAGTTTATTGCCATTGGCAATACTATATTAATTCGATTTGAGTGGCCTTATAGTTATAGCTGATACTCAATGTTCTTTTTTTTTCCCTTTTCCTGGGCATTCATTCTTTCATATGTATTGTAATTTGTATAGGACATCAAATTTGCCAGTGTAATAGATTAGAGAATCCAGGCATCGATTCCAAAATATTTGAGAAGTTCTATCAATAGGATAAAGAAAGGTTATTTAAAAATGGTTGATTATGCACATGGAAGAAAATAAGAATGGTTTCCCATAATACACTACATACAAAATGAATTCCATAGAGATTAAAGATTTAAATATTAAAAAGGAAGAAATAAACATTTTACGAAACTTTCCAGGAAACTGCCCATAAAATCTTGGATCTTGAGACCTTGTTAACCATGATTAGAGGCCCAGAAGCTATTTAAAAAAAAATAATACATAGGTCATCCATATACAGTTTTGAAACTTTATATGATAAAAGAGACCATAAACAAAATCAATGGACAAAATTAATAAATTGTAGATCTGCATAAATTTAATATTGCTAATAGGTCAAGAAGTAATATCTAAAATATAAAAATATGCTTACAATTTGACAAGAAAAAAAGACAATATAATAGAAAAAATGGATTTGAAAATACAGTTCAATAATTCTCTTTTTTGTTGAGGTCTAACTTAAATACAGTGAAGTACACAAATCCTAAGCATAGAGCTCAATGAATGTTCACAGTTGTATACACCTGTGGTGGTTTGAAGCGGCATGCACCCCGGAAAAACATGTTCTTAAGTTTAATCCATTCCTTGTAGGATCTTTGGTGCAACTACTTCAGTTTTAACAAGTGGATCCACCTGAATCAGGATGGGTCTCACTCCTGTTACTGGAGTCCTTTGTAAGTGGAGTGAAGTTCATGTAGGCAGAGAGAGACCCACAGAGGCAGTAGCCAGAGGCTGAACATCAGTGGAGCCCAGAAGGGAAGGGAGGGACTGCGAGATGCCACCATGTGCCTTGCCATGTGACACGCGAAGGCTCAGGAATCCAGGCAGCCAGTCTCAGAGTGCCACAGTCTTCAGGAATAAAGCATTGCCTTGATGATACCTTGATTTGGACTTTTCTCCAACCTCAGATTATGAGCAAATAAATTCCCATTGTTTAGCCCAACCCATTTCATGGTATTTGCTTGAGCAGCCCAGGAAACTAAACTAACACCTGTGTAGCCACTATGCCAGTTAAAATATAGAATATTGACAACACCTCAGAAGACTCCCTTGAGCCCTTTCCTAGTCAATACCATCATCCCAGAAGTAACTTCTACTCTGACTTCTATCATCACAGACTAATTTTGTCTGTTCTTGAATTTCTATGAATGGGATCATGTAGCATGTATCTGTATCAGTCAGGGTTGATCAGAAGATAGAAATTTGTGGCTTCTTTCCCTCATGTCTGTGAGACTCATTTATGTTGTGAGTTTTGGCAGTTTGTTCTTTTTTATTGCTATGTAGTATTCCATTGTATAAATATATCAAAATTCATTTATCCATTTTTCTGTTGGGCATTTATATTGTTTCTATGATATGACTATTATGAATAAAGCTGCTATAAAGATTCTTAATGTGCCCCTTGGGAGCCCTGTGCACTTCTTTCTCTTCTGTACATATAAAGGAGTGGAATTGATTGATTACTTATGACCCAGTACCTCCAAATCTTCACCAGAATTTGGAAATTAACAGTCTTTTTAATTTTATTCTGGTGGGTGTGAAGTGGTATTCCACTGTGGTTTTGATTTACATGTCCCCAGTCCTGGGCAACTCTGCATTGTCTATTTGGATATTCTCTTTTGTGAAGTGCCTGTTCAAGTCATTTGCTCATTTTTAAATTAAGTTGTTTGGAAAATATATAATTCTGGATATGAGTCCTTATTAGACATGTATATTGTGAATTTCTTCTTCTAATCTCTGGTTTGCCTGTTCACTTTCTTAACCATTTCTTTTTATGAGTAGTACTTCTTAATTTTAATGAAGTAAAAATTATCTATTTTTCTTTGGCAGGTAGTGCTTTCTGTGTCCTATTTAAGAAATTTTCACCTACCCCCCAAATCAAACATATTCACCAATATTTTATACTTATTCTAGAAACTTCATTTTTTGATTTTCATTTTAGGTATGTGATCTACCTCAAATAAATTTTTTTTTTGTGGAATAGGAGGCAAGGTACTTTTTTTCCCATATGTGAGAAAAATTGCTTCAGAATCATATACGTCAAATTTGGTAAATTGTGCTTTTCAAGGAATTTTTCCATTTCATCTATATGAAAAAATTTATTGTCATAGAATTGTTCATAGTATACTCTTATCCTTTAAGTGTTGGTTAGTCTATAATAATGTCCCTTTTTTAAATCCTGATTAAGTTAAAAATATTTTCTAAATTCCATTTAGATTTCCATTTTTGAAATATGGATTATTTGGAGGCGTGTTATCCAATTTTCATTCATTGATTTTCAACTAGATTTTCTAGTTATTTTTCTGTTATTGAGTTCTAATTAATTCCACCTTCATCTGAGCATATATTAAATGATTTCCTTCCTTTGTAATTTGTTGAAACTTGCTTTATAGCTCAGAGTATAGTCTATTTTGATAAATGTTCCACGTGCACTTGCAATGGATGTGTATTCTGGATTGTTGAATGTATTCAGTTTGATTAAGTTGCTTAATCAAATTGTTCTAATTGTTCTAACTGTTCTATCATTTACTGAGAAACATGCATTTAAATTTTCAACCCTTATGGTTTTGTCTATCATGGTTTTAGTCTGTTTACTTTAAACTTACATAGTTTGAAGGTATATTTATTATTAAGTGCTTTCAAATTTAGGATAGCTATACATTTCTGTTGAATTGACTCTTTTGTCAATATGAGATATCCTCTTTTTTTCTCATAGTAACTCTTGCCTTAAATTTCCTTTCTCTGGTATTAATATAGCACACCAGCTTTCTTTTGCTTAGTTTTTGTATAGTGTATGGTATATATTTCTCCATCCTTGTACTTTCAATAAATCTTATTCTTTGTGTTAAAATGTGTTTTTTTTTTTAAGAAGTATATTGCTAGGTCTTTTTTTTGTTTTGTTTTGTTTGTTTGGTTTTAATCCAGTCTGACAATCTTCATCTTTTAATTGGAGCATTTATTTTATTTTCATTTAACCTTCTGATATAATTAAGTTTAAGTTTATCGTCTTGCTATTTGTTTGTGTCGTTTCTGTTCTTTGTTCTATTACTCTGTTACTTTTTTAGTGCATATCATGTATTTCCATTATCCCATTTTACCTCCTCTAATATTTTTGTGGGAGGTGGGGGTGGGGTTGGTGTAAGGGTGGGGTTATATCTTTTCGCATCATTCATTTACGGTTATCCTGCAAATTATGGAGTACATGCTAAGGTTATTTACAGCTTAGCTAAAATTATTACTTTTACCACATCTAAAACACTGCTAGATCTTTTCTATCGTTTAATCCCACTTATCTCTTTCCTCTTTTTTTTTTTGCTGTTATTAGCATATATTTCCCTTCAACACATATTATAATTTCTACAACGCACTGCGATTATTGTTGCTTTGAACAGTCAGATGTTTTTAAAAAAAGTAACCCATCTATTTACCCTCTCCAGTGCTGTTCGTTCCTTCTTCTTGTCCTTTCATGCATCCACCTGGAATGATTTTCCTTCAGCCTGAATAACTTCATTTCCTGTGGCCTGAGTCTGCACAAGTTCTCTGTTTGCCTGGGAATGTCTTTATTTTATTTTAATTTTGAAGGATATTTTCTCTGGGGTAGAATTCTCGGTTGATGATTATTTTGTTTTAGAGCTTTAAGGCGGCCATTCTTTATTTTCTTATTTCTGTTGTATCTGTTGATAAGTGAGTTATCATTCTCATTTTCATTCCTTTCAAGGTAATTTGTCTTTTTTAATATGGGCTTTTCAAAGATTTCTCTTCAATATTGCTGTTCAGCAGTTTGATCTTCTTAGCTGCAGTTTTTATTTTAAATATATTGCTTTGAGTTTTCTGTTTCTTTAATATGTGGATTGATATCTTTCATCCAAATAGGAAATATTTAAGCTATTATTTCTTTCCATATTTCTTCTACCTGGCTCCCTCTCTCTTCGTCTTCTGGTACTTCAGAAGGCCCTCTGACCATATTCTACAGTTCTCTTATTGTCTACTTTGTGTTTTCCATGTTTTTCCTCTCTCTGATTTGGTTTATGTATTTTCTAATTATTTGCCTTTGAGTTTCCTCATACTACTTTTGCTGTTAAACTCATCTAATTAGTTCTTTTTTTTTTACTTTAAATCTTCATTTTATTGAGATATATTCACATACCACGCAGTCATACAAAACAAATCTTACATTTGATTGTTCACAGCACCACAACATAGTTGTACATTCATCACCTAAATCAATCCCTGTCACCTTCATTAGCACACACACAAAAATAACAAGAATAATAATCAAAGTGAAAAAGAGCAATTAAAGTAAAAAAGAACACTGGGTACTTTTGTCTGTTTGTTTATTTGTTTCCTTCCCCCATTTTTCTACTCATCCATCCATAAACTAGACAAAGGGGAGTGTGGTCCTTATGGCTTTCCCAATCCCACTGTAACCCCTCATAAGCTACATTTTTATACAATTGTCTTCAAGATTCATGGGTTCTGGGTTGTAGTTCAATAGTTTCAGGTATCCACCACCAGCTACCCCAATTCTTTAGAACCTAAAAAGGGTTGTCTATATTGTGCGTAAGAGTGCCCACCAGAGTGACCTCTCGGCTCCTTTTGGAATCTCTCTGCCACTGAAGCTTATTTCATTTCCTTTCACATCCCCCTTTTGGTCAAGAAGATGTTCTCCATCCGACGATGCCAGGTCTACATTCCTCCCCAGGAGGCACATTCCACGTTACCAGGGAGATTCACTCCCCTGGGCATCTGATCCCATGTAGGGGGGAGGGCAGTGATCTCACCTTTCAAGTTGGCTTAGGTAGAGAGAGAGGGCCACATCCGAGCAACAAAGAGGCACCCGAGAGGAGGATCCCAGGTACAACCACAGGGAGGCCCAGCCTCTCCCTTGCAGCAACAGTCCTCCCAAGGGTAAATCCTGTGGTAGAGGGCTCAAACCATCAAACCACCAGTCCCCTATATCTGTGGTCATGTTAGCAACCATGGAGGTGGGGTAGGCCAATACCCCTGCATTCTCCACAGGCTCCTCAAGGGGGCTCTACATATTTTTTTCCATGTTTTTTTTTAACTTTTTTTTTTTATCAACTGTATGAAAAATAAAAAAATAAAAAATAAAAAAATAAAAAAATAATTTAAAAAAAAGCATACAATAAAAGAACATTTCAAAGAGACCATAATAACGGAGTAAGAAAAAGACAATTAACCTAAGATAACTACTTTACTTCCAACATGTTCCTACTCTACCCCAAGAAAGCTACCTAATACAGCAACATTTCTATGAACTTGTTCCTACTATACCCATCAGAAATTAACAGACCATAGTCATTCCTGGGCATTTCCAGAACGTTAAATTTACCCATGATAGCTTATCTGTTCTTCTTGGATTATTGATCCCCCTTCCTTAATTGCTCTCTATTGCTAGTTCCCCTACATTCTGCATTATAAACCATTTGTTTTACATTTTTCAAAGTTCACATTAGTGGTAGCATATACTATTTCTCTTTTTGTGCCTGGTTTATTTCGCTCAGCATTATGTCTTCAAGGTTCATCCATGTTGTCATATGTTTCACAAGATCGTTCCTTCTTACTGCCGTGTAGTATTCGTCGTGTGTATATACCACTTTGTTTATCCACTCATCTGTTGAAGGACATTTGGGTTGTTTCCATCTCTTGGCAATTGTGAATGATGCTGCTGTGAACATTGGCATGCAGATATCTGTTCGTGTCACTGCTTTCTGATCTTCCGGGTATATACCGAGAAGTGCAATCGCTGGATCGAACGTTAACTCTATATCTAGTTTTCTAAGGAACTGACAGACTGACTTCCAGAGTTGCTGAACAATTATGCAGTCCCACCAACAATGAATAAGAGTTCCAATTTCTCCACATCCCCTCCAGCATTTGAAGTTTCCTGTTTGTTTAATGGCAGCCACTCTAATCGGTGTTAGATGGTATCTCATTGTGGTCTTAATTTGCATCTCTCTAATAGCTAGTGAAGCTGAACATTTTTTCATGTGTTTCTTGGCCATTTGTATTTCCTCTTCAGAGAACTGTCTTTTCATCTCTTTTGCCCATTTTATAATTCAGCTGTCTGTACTACTGTCATTGAGTTGTAGGATTTCTTTATATATGCAAGATATCAGTCTTTTGTCAGATACATGGTTTCCAAAAATTTTTCCCATTGAATTGGCTGCCTCTTTGCTTTTCTGAGAAATTCCTTTGAGGTACAGAAACTTCTAAGCTTGAGGAGTTCCCATTTATCTATTTTCTCTTTTGTTGCTTGTGTTTTGGGTGTAAAGTCTAGGAAGTGGCCACCTAATACAAGGTCTTGAAGATGTTTTCCTACAATATCTTCTAGGAGTTTTATGGTACTTTCTTTTATATTCAGATCTTTGGTCCATTTTGAGTTAATTTTTGTGTAGGGTGTGAGGTAGGGGTCCTCTTTCATTCTTTTGGATATGAATATCCAACTCTGCCAGCCCCATTTGTTGAAAAGACCATTATGACCCAGTTCAGTGACTTTGGGGGCCTTATCAAAGATTGGTCGGCCATAGATCTGGGGGTCCATCTCCGAATTCTCAATTCGATTCCATTGATCTGTATGTCTATCTTTGTGCCAGTACCATGCTGTTTTGACAACTGTGGCTTTATAATAAGCTTCAAAGTCAGGGAGTGTAAGTCCTCCCACTTGGTTTTTCTTTTTTAGAGTGTCTTTAGCAATTCGAGGCATCTTCCCTTTCCAAATAAATTTGGTAACTAGCTTTTCCAAGTCTGCAAAGTAGGTTGTTGGAATTTTGATTGGGATTGCATTGAATCTGCAGATGAGTTTGGGTAGAATTGACATCTTAATGACATTTAGCCTTCCTATCCATGAACATGGAATATTTTTCCATCTTTTAAGGTCCCTTTCTATTTCTTTTACTAGAGTTATGTAGTTTTCTTTGTATAGGTCTTTTACATCTTTGGTTAAGTTTATTCCTAGGTACTTGATTTTTTTAGTTGTTATTGAAAATGGTATCTTTTTCTTGAGTGTCTCTTCAGTTTGTTCATTTCTAGCATATAGAAACATTACTGACTTATGTGCATTAATCTTGTATCCCGCTACTTTGCTAAATTTGTTTATTAGCTCTAGTAGCTGTATTGTCGATTTCTCAGGGTTTTCCAGATATAAGATCATATCATCTGCAAACCATGACAGTTTTACTTCTTCCTTTCCAATTTGGAAGCCTTGTATTTCTTTGTCTTGCCGGATTGCCCTGGCTAGCACTTCCAGCACGATGTTGAATAACAGTGGTGATAGCGGGCATCCTTGTCTTGTTCCTGATCTTAGAGGGAAGGCTTTCAGTCTCTCACCATTGAGTACTATGCTGGCTGTGGGTTTTTCATATATGCTCTTTATCATATTGAGGAAGTTTCCTTCAATTCCTACCTTTTGAAGTGTTTTTATCAAAAACGGATGTTGGATTTTGTCAAGTGCTTTTTCAGCATCTATTGAGATGATCATTTGATTTTTCCCTTTTGATTTGTTAATGTGTTATAATACACTGATTGATTTTCTTATGTTGAACCATCCTTGCATGCCTGGAATGAACCCCATTTGGTCATGGTGTATGATTTTTTTAATGTGTCTTTGGATTCAATTTGGAAGTATTTTGTTGAGGATTTTTGCATCTATATTCATTAGGGAGATTGGCCAGTAGTTTTCCTTTTTTGTAGCATCTTTGCCTGGTTTTGGTATTAGGTTGATGTTAGCTCCATAAAATGAGTTAGGTGGTGTTCCATTTTCTTCCATGTTTTGAAAGAGTTTAAGTAAGATTGGTGTCAGTTCTTTCTGGAAAGTTTGGTAGAATTCCCCTGTGAAGCCATCTGGCCCTGGGCATTTATTTGTGGGAAGATTTTTGATGACTGATTGGATCTCTTTGCTTGTGATGGGTTGGTTGAGGTCTTCTATTTCTTCTCTGGACAGTCTAGTTTGTTCATGTGTTTCCAGGAAATTGTCCATTTCCTCTACATTATCCAGTTTGTTGCCATACAGTTGTTCATAGTATCCTCTTATAGTTTTTTAAATTTCTTTGGGATCTGCAGTTATGTTACCTTTTTCATTCATTATTTTGTTTATATGGGTCTTCTCTCTTTTTGATTTTGTCAGTCTAACTAGGGGCTTGTCAATCTTGTTGATCTTCTCAAAGAACCAACTTTTGGTGATATTTATCCTCTATTGTTTTTTTTTGTTCTCTATGTCATTTATTTCTGCTTTAATCCTTGTTATTTCTTTTCTTCTACTTGGTTTAGGATTGGTTTGCTGTTCATTTTCTAGCTTCTTCAGTTGATCCATTAGTTCTTTGATTTTGGCTCTTCCTTTTTAATATATGCGTTTAGTGCTATAAATTCTCCCTCAGTACTGCTTTTGCTGCATCCCATAGGTTTTGGTATGTTGTGTTCTCATTTTCATTCATCTCTATATATTTAGCAATTTCTCTTGCTATTTCTTCTTTAACCCACTGATTGTTTAGGAGTGTGTTGTTTAACCTCCAGGTATTTGTGAATTTTCTAAGTCTCTGATGGTTGTTGACTTCTAATTGTATTCCATTGTGGTCAGAGAATGTGCTTTGAATAATTTCAATCTTTTTAAATTTATTGAGGCTTGTTTTATGTCCCAGCATATGATCTATTCTGGAGAAAGTTCCATGAGCACTAGAAAAGTATGTGTATCCTGGTGATTTGGGATGTAATGTCCTGTATATATCTGTTAAATCTAATTCATTTATCAGACTGTTTAGGTTTTCAATTTCCTTATTGCTCTTCTGTCTGGTTGATCTATCTATGGGAGAGAGTGATGTGTTGAAGTCTCCCACAATTATTGTGGAAACATCAATTGCTTCCTTTAGTTTTGCCAGTGTTTCTCTCATGTATTTTGTGGCACCTTGATTGGGTGCATAAACATTTGTGATTATTATTTCTTCTTGTTGAATTGCCCCTTTTATTAGTGTGTAGTGGCCTTCTTTGTTTCTCAAAACATCCCTGCATTTAAAGTCTATTTTATCTGAGATTAATATTGCTACACCTGCTTTCTTTTGGCTGTCGCTTGCATGAAATATTTTTTTCCATCCTTTCACTTCCAATTTCTTTGTGTCCCTGTGTCTAAGATGAGTCTCTTGTATGCAACATATTGATGGTTCATTTTTTTTAATCCATTTAGTGTATCTATATCTTTTAATTGGTGAGTTTAATCCATTTACATTCAACGTTATAACCGTGAAGGCATTTCTTGAATCAGCCATCTTATACTTTGGTTTATGTTTGTCATATATATTTTTCCCCTCTCTCTATTAATATCCTTTAATGTACCCATACGGAATCTCTTTAGTACTGAACCTTTCTCCGAGTCTCTCTCTCCTTTCTTTGTTTCTCTGTCTGTAGGGCTCCCTTTAGTATCTCCAGTAGGGCAGGTCTCTTGTTAGCAAATTCTCTCAGCATTTGTTTGTCTGTGAAAAATTTAAGCTCTCCCTCAAATTTGAAGGAGAGCTTTGCTGGATAAAGTATTCTTGGTTGGAAATTTTTCTCACTCAGAATTTTAAATATATCATGCCACTGCCTTCTCACCTCCATGGTGGCTGCTGAGTAGTCACTACTTAGTCTTATGCTGTTTCATTTGTATGTGATGAATTGCTTTTCTCTTGCTGCTTTCAGAACTTGCTCCTCCTCTTCTGTGTTTGACAGTGTGATCAGAATATGTCTTGGAGTGGGTTTATTTGGATTTCTTCTATTTGGAGTTCGCTGGGCATTTATGATTTCTGTATTTATGGTGTTTAGAAGATTTGGGAAGTTTTCCCAACAACTTCTTTGAATACTCTTCCTAGACCTTTACCCTTTTCTTCCCCTTCTGGAACACCAATGAGTCTTACATTTGAACGTTTTATATTATCTATCATATCCCTGAGGTCCATTTAAATTTTTCTGATTTTTTTCCCCATTCTTTCTTTTCTGCTTTCATTTTCCGTTCTGTCATCTTCCAGGTCACTGATTCATTTTTCAACTTCCTCTAGTCTTGTACTATGAGTATCCAGAATCTTTTTAATTTAGGCAACAGTTTCTTTAATTTCCATAAGATCATCTGTTTTTTTATTTAGTCTTGCAATGTCTTCTTTATGCTCTTCTAGGGTCTTCTTGATATCCTTTGTATCCCGTACTATGGTCTCATTGTTCATCTTTAGTTCTTTGATTAGTTACTCTAGGTACTGTGTCTCTTCTGATCTTTTGATTTGGGTGTTTGGGCTTGGGTTATCCATATCATCTGGTTTTTTCATATGCTTTATAATTTTCTGTTGTTTTTGGCCTCTTGGCATTTGCTTAACTTGATAGGGTTCTTTTAGGATTTGTAGACCAATTGAAGTCCTTATCTCTAATTTATCAGATCTACAGCTTCATGGAGTACACTTTCTCTAACTAACCAGCAGGTGGCATCCATGAGCCACCTGTTCTCCACAAGCCAGTTCTCCCCTGCTTTGCCTTTGTGGTGTGTGGGGGAGTGAGTCTTGTGGGATCCAATTGGTGTACCTAGCTTGCGTGTGTAGTTGGTGTTGCCCGCCCTGTATATGGGGCATGTGTCTGGGGGGTCAGGGAGGGGGGGGGGTGCGTCTAACAATCAAATCTCCCTGGTGTTCCTGGAGTTTTAAAGCTGCTGCAATAGTCTAATCCTTCAGTTCAGTCCTGCCATATTTTGTCTCTGCCACTGACCCACAAGTCCTTGGTATTGGCATATGGCTCCCGAGACTTGTGAGTGGGTCCCTCTTCCTGGCCGTGCACCCCCTGGTCCTCTGTTGAGGGATGACTGTGCTATGTCACAGGTGAGTGCCGTCCCCTCAGGGCAGTTCTCGGCTGCTGGGCTGTGTAGGGAAGCTCCCAGTCTGCTGAAATGATGGCTGAATGGCGCTTTGTTAATTCATACTGCTCCATCTTCCCACCTGTGGGACAACCAGCTGAGGGTGCAGGGAAGGCTAATGTCCACACCAGTGGTGTGTACATGTTATTTGAAGCACTTCTGTCACACTGGGTTGTCTGGGGCAGCTCTGGGCTATGGGGTTAGCAATGGGCAGGAGTGTTTCCTGTCCACCAGGATGATGGCTGTGAGCGGATACCCCCCCTTTTCTTGGGAAGTTGTGGTGTTTAGTGAATTTTCTCAGCCACTGGATTATTGCCTTTTGTCTCAGAGCTCTTTTAGTTCTGTTCTTGTCTTGACCTGACCAAATTGCAAGTCTTTGAGGCTTTCTGTATTGGGCTTCTTAGAGTCATTGTTTTATAAAAATTAAAAAAAAAAAAAAAAAAAAAAAAGCCCTCCTCGCAGATCTAATGGGTTATTGAAATGCTAAGAGACAAAGCAATTAGGGCCATTAAGGAAAGATCCAGGAGGCAGAGAGATCAGTTTTTCTTCAGGATTTGCATATGAGCCTCAGGGCCTGATCTCTGCCCTTCCCCTTTCTATGTTCACCAGAACTCCTAAAATCCTCCGCTTTTATTTTGGAGTTTTTCATGCTGTTTTTTGCTATGCCTGTCTCCTCTCTGCTGGGCTGGCTGCTCTCAGATTCTCTGGTGTCTGGTCTCAGTCTGTCTATGGTTGGAGTTTGGATCAGTAGAATGAGTTTCTGATAAGAGCTGCCACTGCAGTTCTCCCTTCTCCTTCCCAGTGCTGACGGCCCCTCCTCCCATGGGACTGAGCCTGGCAGGGAGGGGCACGGGTCCCCTGGCCGCAAAAACTTACAGATTTTGCTGATCTCAGCAGTTCAACGTGCTCATGAGTGTTGTATGAACTATGCCCAAAGTCAAATTGCTCTGTGGTGTCCAGTCCACGCAGTTCCTGGCTTTCTACCTACTTTCCTGGAGGAGTAAGTAAAACATACAGCTCACCAATCTGCCATCTTGCCCTGCCTCCAGGGCCTAGCTTTTAACAACAACTAGCTAAGTGCCTGAAAGTGCTTACTTTTCCACCAGAGCGTCTTGTCTGACTCTGGAAGGCATCTGTATAATTGCACCTCACGCAGCTGTAGGACTGGAAGTTGCTTTTGCCTGTCCCACAGATCTTGGTGGCCTTCAACAAGCAGATGCTGGCATCTGCCCAGAGTATCCAGCTTATGTTCATCAAAATTGAATGGTCCTCCGTTGCAATGTTGCTTTTAACAGGTTGCACTTGGAGGTACCGCAAGTCTCCTGGGGTCAGAGCGTGCTGGACCTTCCATTCTGGAGATGGCCCAGTTTCAGAGCCACACTGAGTAGTCTGTCCAGGCGCCAAGGGCTGGATCGGGGGTGAACTCCTCCCTGCCCTTCACGGGCACAGCGCGGGCAGCCACGGCACCTAGCGGGTCCCATGCACACATGCGTGCCATGAGCCAGGTTCCTCTAATTAGTTCTTAATTGTAGATATTCACTTCTTCAATGTCCATTTGATTCCAGTTATTCTTGGTTGTCTGTTAGCTTTTTTTTAAAGAAATTCATATGTTATTACAGAATCTAGATTACAATAATCCAAAATACATTCCCATTTCATTTTTTTAAAGTTTGCATATCTTACTTACACAAAAACTGAGTAAATAACCAGGGTCAGCCTGAAGTCATTGAACACTTTTGAATCCAAACCATCTTACACTTGTAAGGAGTATTAAAGATCACCCAGACTAATCTCCTCCTCCCTCTCAGAGCAGAAACTTCTGTGCAATGTATTTGAATGGCTCTTATGTCTTCCAGTGGGAGAAAGTTTCACATCCCTCAGAAACTCATTCCCCCTATGAATGGCTTTAATTCTTTGACAGTTTTTTTTCCTTATAGCTTTCTCCCCTTGGCCCTAGAACTACTTGCCCTCCTTACTTCCCTTTCTTCTTCTTCTTCTTCTTTTTTTTTTTTTTAGATTTTATTGAGGTATATTCATTTATAATATATTCCATCCAAATTATACAATCAGTATCTCACAGTATCATCACTTATTTGTGCAATCATCACACTCACTTTTAGACCATTTTTATTACTCCAAAAGGGAAATCGTCAGAAAGATACACAGAAAAGAAAACCCGATATACCCCATCTCCCTTATCTCCCCCTAGTACTGATCCCTAGTATTGGTGTGGTAAACCAGTTACTGTTGATGAATTGGAGTTCAGAGTCCATCAGGGAGAAGACACACTGGTAAACATCTAGGATTCCAACTGGGAATCCTGAGAGACCACCTACTAGCAATAATGACAGACTGGAAACAGACCAGCCTTCACAAAATCCTTTTAAAAGTCAGGGTAGAGTTGATCTACCTCTACTGTTACTGCCAGCTAGAAATAAAATTAAATAATCTCTTGAGGAAAAAACATTTTTCTGAGCCTCATGCTTTTGCAATTTGTCATGTAAAATAACTACCATTCTATTAAAAATTACCAAATATTCTAGGAGACAATACCCCATGGTACAAATATGAGGAAAACAGATATGAAAAGATATTAGCAGGAGATATAGATAATAGAATTATTAGAATGGATTTTAAAAATTAATATACTTAAAAATTAGTATTCTTGAAAAATTAGACAAATTTGAGAATTTCAACTTAGAAAAGGAAACAAAAAATTAAAAATTGAAATTTTAGAATAGAAGAATATAAAAACTAGATTTTAGACCTCAGAAAACTGTTCTATCTGCAAATCAGATGGAAGAGAAGAAAAGTATTCCTAGAGGAAAGTACAGAAATAAATAATGAATAAAGAGTAACAGGAAAAGTAAATATGTGGGTAAATAAAATTGATTATTAACTGTAGTATTTTAGGGTTTAGCTCTGTGTAGAATTATAATATTTGACAACAATAATACAAAATGCAGATGGAGTAAATGGATTTCTAGGCCCTTGCCTTGTCTGGGAATTGATTTAAAATAATTTACATTAGATTTGATAAGCCAATGATGCATTTTAAATCTCTTTGGTAATGACAAAAACAATAGAAAAATAATGTAAAACTGGCAATAGAGGGAAGAAATAATATTTTTTAAAAGTCCAAGGGAAAGCAAGAAATGAAAGGAAAAGAAAATAGAATAGGAGGTAAAAAGCATTAAACAAGTAGTAAGCTTCTAGCTGCAACTCCAAGTATGTTGGTAATTACCTTAAATGTCAATAGATTAAATATTCAATTAAAGACCAAATTTTTCAGACTGTATAAAACTAACTGATTTTAAGAGACATTCCTTAAATAAAAGTGTACAGAAGCATCGAAAGTAATAAATGTACACAAGTATAGCATGGAAATACTAACAAGGTGACTGTTTGTGGCTATATTAATATCAGACAATGTTTATATAAGGTATGAAGCATTAATAGACATAAAAATATTTTACAACAGTAAAAAAGGTTACTGCATCTATAAGATACACTAATTTTGAATATTTTATGCACCAAAAAATGTGGTTTCAAAATATAAAATCAATTCATAAATGAAAAGGAGAAATGGACATATCTTCACATACATAATGGGAAAATTTAACACACCTACTCATAACTGACAGAATGAACAGAAAAGAAAAAACAATAAAAAATCAAAAATAATGGTACAGAAGAGCTAGAGAACAATATTAACAAATGTGATCTAATGGGCACATGTGGGACAATGTGCCAAACAATAGAATATACATTCTTTTCTAATTCAGGTGGAATATTTATCAAAATTGACTATGTGTTCCAGTACAAAGCAAGACTTTATAAACTTAAGAGGTTTGGAATCAAATAACAAATGTTTGTTAGGGTCTTTCATGATTTGCCACATGAAAGTAGGAATCTTCTCTTCCTGAGGTTAAGCATAAATAGTTCCTTACACCACCCTTTAAAGGAATTGGTTTTCTTTCCTTTGATGATCTAGTTGCCTGGCATCTGTCCAGCTCTAGTTCCCATTTCTTTTCCTCCTGATGTGGACAGCATATCGCTATCACCATCTGCCATGACCAGTATCAAATGCTGTAGCAAGCTTTGCCTGGGGATTCCAGCTTGGGCTAGGACAGACTTGGACAGAAAGTGCACACCTGGAGGTTGCCTTGAACCACTGCCTGATGGAGATTGTGGGGGACATGAGGTGGTGGGAAGACCTAGATGATGCTTCCAACTCTTCATCTCTGTGTGACCATACAAAAATCAATTCCCTCTCTAATCCTCAGTTTCCAAAAATGAAAACTATAAATGTGTATGTAAATAAAAGCTTGCACTCTGGAGGCAAATGGACAACAGTAGCATATATGCGTTCCTCCATTCTTGCATTAAAAAGATATTTGTGATGCAGCCACTGTGAATCAGGCACTGGTCCAAGCACCAAGGATAGAGAAGCAAATTCTTAAAAAGTCCCTGATTTCATAGAACTTATATTTTAGTGGGAATTTTAGTGGGCTTCACACTGGTTCTTCACTTTCTAGCTGGGTGAGCTTTATCTTTTATAGTGTATCATTTGCTCATTTTTCATATGGGCAGATCAAACATATCTACCTCATTGATTTATCATTAGATACAGTAGTTTAGAATTTATAAAGCATTCTTAAGTTATGTTCATCTGATCAGGTCCTCTTAATACAGGAAGATTGGTTTATTGCCTTGACTTTGGAGAGAGAAAATTGAGGATTGAAAAGTGACTGAAGATTCATAAACTGGTTCTTCAGACTTGGGGCATTTTCTAGAACAGGGCAACTAACTCTGTGAAAAAAGAAATAATCACCTCCCTATGGCCTGCTTTGCGGGACACTGTTATCAAGTTCCGACTTGGCGGGCCTGGGCCAGGGGAACTGATCAGCCCCTAGGAAAGGTAGTGGGGCACGGGTGGTAGCGCCCTCCACGGCCCCCCGGGCCTGAGAAAGTGGAGCCAAATGCAGGCCCCATTTCCTCACCCCAAAGTACAACCGTTGGGGAGAGCTTGCCGGAGAAACCCCCCCCACCCCGTGCCTTACCCGCACCCTCCACCCTCTTCGTTACCGGAGCAACTCCCGCCCCTTTTCAAACAACCTCCGCGCCCTCTCAGAACCAATCCAAGCCTTTAACCCCTACAGCTACCCCGCCCTCTAAACCGCCCGATATAAGCTTGTACTCTCCCCTAATAAACTCTCTTGGCTTCTTCACCCTCAAAGAAACGTGTCCCGCCTGTTCCTTCTCGCCGCCCTCCACACCTTGCACTCCACCGCCGGGGACCGGGCCCAGTCCCCCGCCTCGCCCTCGCCTCCGGGAAAGAGCCCCCGCCGCCGGTACCCTCCGAGCAATCCCGAGAGCCTAGGATTTATCAACCGGCCGCCACCCCCTCCCAGACGAGTCAACTGCGACCGCACTGCTTCACATATGAGAATGTGAGAAAGTGTTTTACAGGGTATAAAATGTCCTATAAGCACAGATCCTTATGACTTTGAGGAAAAAAGCAGGTCCCCATTCTCCTTGTTTGGGACTCTGTCCACAGCATCTTCCAATGCTTCTTAATGAGCTCACCATGCTGCTGCCAATGAGAAATGACAACATCAGGCGATCCTCTTTCCCTCCAGGGTTTCAGCTGCTTGAGGCTCTGACACCCCACAGGTTCCCCCTGGTGGGGTGGACATGACAAGTTAATTCTTTAGCAGGCCAGGCTGGAGCAGAAGTCTGGCAGCCATATAATGAGAGAGGCTCCTGTCGCTGCTGGCAAGAAGGGGAAAGTCAGAGATGACAACTGGATTATCAGGGACAAATTGTATTATGAAAGAAGGAAGTCCCATCTCTTGGTTTCCCTGGGAATTGTTCTGCTCATGTGGCATGGCTTGGTAGCAGGGGAAGGGTATGATCAGGGAGGTACCAGGCAGGCTGCTATTACTTTGCCATAGGAAGAATTCAGGTTGGCATTTAAAGTTGACTGCCGAGGTCCTGCCTCAGCAAACGTGACAGGGTCCTAAAGTGGGGGTCGGCGTTGGCGCAGCAAGGAAGGAGACAGACACGCAAAGTGTCTGGGACGAAGCTCAGGGCTCCGACAATTTTAATGAAAAAGTGATTTTCTTTTATAGCTCAAAGTTACATAAGCTCTGCACCTGGATCACGCGGGTGAGAGCTGGCAAGCACAGCATATAAATCACAAAACCATCGTTACTCAATTCCAGGGGACATTGGGGTCCGAACAGGGTGGGGGGACCGAGCAGTGTGTGTTTTCATCCCTATGTTAAGACAACTCTATTCCGGTGCAGACCTTCCAAGTTCCTCATGATATTCTTCCTTGTTCTCAGCAATGATCTCTGTTTTGGCTATTTTTAATTATTTAGGAGGGCTTGTTTTTGTACCTAAAGTAAATTAGCTGTGGGCTCATACAAGGAACTACTCTCGTACCATAAGCCCGTGGGGTGGGTGCCCAAAGAATTTCTTGTATGCTCTGGCTGCCCGAGGCCAGCCATTAGGCACTAGTGGAGCGTGTTGACCCTGATTCAGTTCTAACCTCGGCAAACAACGGGGCCTGTCAAGGAACTGGGTGATGAATTACGTGGTTTACATTGCTTCTGCTTTGGCCTTCTAATTGCTTTCTCAGTGAAATATTTTTGGATGTCAAAGGGGGAACTTGTGTAAAGGAGGATGTCTGGAAAGGGGCAAGGGGGCTTCAGGCGGCTAAACGGGGTGGCTGCTTTCTCATAGGTGGAGGAGGGGGTTCATCAAAAGGTAAAATCATCGGAAGGTGCCCAACACTTTGTTATATCTTTGATTATTATCCAGAGTATATCCCAAATAATAACATTAGCAAAGAAAAAGAGAAAGCAGAAGCACAAAGATTAAAAGAATCAGCATTGCAATAGTCCATCGGTGGTAGGCTTTGCCAGGATCCGTCGAGGGGCCACGCCCGCCGCCGTGCAGCACATCCACAGTAATGTTTTCTGTTGAACCTGAGGCTTTGCCATCAGGTTTAGGATGTGGCGATTTGGCTCCCGACAGTTGACAGCTGCACAGAATAGATGTCAGAGATGGTGAAACCTTATTTCTTTTAGGGTTTACAAGAATCACGTAATCCACGGAGGCTTTGCCATGCTCTTGTCTGAATCCTCAGTAGCTCTTGTCCACTCTGAGACTGTCCCTTTAAGCCAGCCCTGCTTCCCCCATCTCTGTGGCCCACACAACCAAAGACCAGCAAGGCAAAGCTGAGAACATGTCATCTCCCTTGGTAACAGTAGCATCCAGAGGAAGCAGTCCAGTTCATCAAAGATCAGATGGCAGAATAGCAATCCCCCAAAAAGTACCTTGTTTCTCTTGCCCGGTTCCAATTCTGCTCCAATTTGCACCCCAGCATTGACCCTGCTCCCCATCTTTAGACTTGCTGATTGACTTTAGCTTGCCTGACTTGGCTAGCAATGGCCAGGAAGCGCTCTGGTTTGAATTTGGCTGTTTAACTGTTTTCTCTTCCAGCACCTGGGCCCCCAGATCACAGCACACTGGGCTTCCTCTCCCAAGCCCTTCTTAGCCTCTGAGATCTTCCCCAGACTTAAGGGAGATCAGATGAGAAGTGGAGGAGCATGAACCAATTCAGAATGGAGGGGGGCAGATTTGGGAGAATCTTCCTGGAATTAGTGTCAGGGGTAATAAAACCAATACCACTATCGCTACTATTACTACTAATAATCAAATAACAACCACCACCAGGTTGATAACTTTTGAGCACTTATGTGCTGGGCTAAGTACAGTGCTTGTCTGCTCTCATTTGATCCTCTCAGCAAACCTATGAAGTGTGTCTATTATTATCCCACTTCACTTCAAAGAGGTTAAATCATTTCCCCCAGGTCAAAGGGTAGTCCAGCATTCCAGACCCAATGCAGAGACGGGTGTGGCAACAAGGATTTCCTTTTTGATGCAAAGTGGGAGGAGAGCAGTAGGAGGAATTCTAGGTAATCAAACTACCTAGTTAGATGGAAAACTTGGTTCAAACTGGCTTACTGGTGCACTAGCTAGAAAGTCCAGAAGTAGGGCAGGTATCAGAGTTTGTTTCATTTAGGGGCTCACAATGTAATTCTCCACTACATCCCCCCTCCTCTCCCCCCATCTCTCCCTATTCTCTTGGCTCTGCTCTTCTTTGTAGTTTGGCTTTGATCTTAGGCTGATTTCTCTCACGTTACTGAGAAAGGTACTGACAGCTTCCTCACTGGCATCCAGGAGCAGGGAATAAGCCTTGAACTTCATTCTTTTTTGACAGTGTAGGTCCTGTGCCCACAGGAAAATGCTATGTGAGCTGGTGTCTCCCTCACCACTGCTCTGGGATTGAGGCCACAGGCATTAGAGTTTGCAAACCCTGGTTTTGTGGTATCTCTGAGCCCTTTCAGTCATGGCATAAATACCTACAAATACAGTGACTCCATTCCGAATATACCTACTTCCTGGCCATTTTGTCTTTTCTCCAACTGCAATTCCTAGGAAGTGACTGGTGTCCATCCATCGCCTCCTGTGGGAAATGGGAAGAGGAACAGAGACAATTGGCAAAGGGGAGGAAAGGAGCCGGAGGCCATGGTTTGCCCTTTCTCTAGAGTCACTCATCCAGTCTTTGCAAGGAGTTCAGAGGAGGATGCTGCTGAGTTTTTATCCTGCTCATTTTCTTAGAGCTTGAGGGCAAGAGCAGATGGAAAAGGTACATGGAGAGTTTATGGGCTGCACCCGGAGCCACTGGCAGGCAGTAGTGGCTCAGTGTGAATGGGTCAAGAGAGGACTTGAACATCCCAGGAAGAACCTCAGAATCCCTGTCTATGTTCCAGCTACCTGCTGCCTCTGGCCAGTGGGCCAGCCTTAGATCACAGGGGAACTGAGCCTGGGGGATGCCTCTGTCCCAGCAAGAAAGGTACAAGAAACCAAAGACTGGGGCAGGACTTGATCTCAGGTTGTTATATTTTGGAGGCTCCTGCCTCTTATGTATTCTTTGTTCTCCCTCTTAGCTTCCTACTGGCCTCTTGGTTTCTGACCAGCTGTCCAGTTTGAACAATGTCTGATTTTGACCCCCTGTTAACCCATTTCCGTATTACTTTTGCCTTTTTGACTTGATTCAGCTCTTTTTGGCCCATGCTTGGTTTCTGAATATTTATCCTCCGGCTGTTTTCACTACTTATTGCTTCCCATGGGGATAATAATGACAAGAGGCGTCATGATTGAGTGCCTACCCTGTGCCTTGAGTTTTATAAACATTATCTGTAACAACACAGCAAGATTGGTTTATTATTATTATTTCCATTTTATATGTGAGAAAATGAAGGCTCAGAATGGTTGAATAACTTGCAAAAGGTCTCTCAATTTAAGTGACAGTGTTGGGATTCAAATTCATTTCTATCTGGCTCCCTCTTTTCTTTGACAACACTAAACTACATTCTTTGTTAAAGCAGAGTAGTGAGAGCAGAAAACTGGTTGAAAGACCTATCTCAAAGTAATAAGGGCAAGTGCACAAATGACCCCCAATTCTGTTTCCCAGCGTTTTACCTATCATTGCGGTCTTTCCAGCTGGTTCCTCCTGTCACACCATGCCAAACCCCCAGGGCCCCTGCTACCCTTTCTATAGTTGGGCCTGATCTTCACAAAATGCTCTTTTCTTCTTTCCCCTTAACACAACTGAGACAGTTTGGTATTTCAGAAGGATTTTTATTAAACACTAAGGGAAACTGAAAGGAAATAATTGCAGCAAATGCAGGCAGTATAAAAATAGCCTACATTCCAAGTACACTTTTGTATTTCTAAGTATCTCAGTGGACATGGTAGAAAACTTTTCTTGTACCCAAATCTGATCCTAAAGTTGTTGTTTTCCCCCCAAAGCTGCTGCAAGGTCCATCCTAGTGGAGCTTGGCCATGTCTATCCTCTGTTGTGGGCTGAGGGTCAAGGATCTGGCCCCCGGTGGAGGGATGGGCAGAGCAGGGCATGGTTGCAGGAGCCCCTTCTCCCTGCACAATCTCATCTGGTCCCCAGGCTTCAATCAACATCCATATGCTGATGCCTCTCAAGTCCTGGTCTCTATTCCAGGCTTCTCTCCTGAAACCCATTGGGCATGTCTATTTGGATGCACCACTGATAACTGAACTCCTCTATATTCAAACCCAACATCCCTCCAAACTCCTTCCTAGTCTTCCAGTAAATGGCACAATCCAGTTGGGCAAGACTGGCACCAGGAGGAAGACATGCCTGTCTACCCCACCAGTATCCAATTGTCCATTAAGTCCCGTCGATTGTTTTTCTTAAATGTGTCTTGAATCTCTTCACTTCTTCCCACCACCTTGACAACTACCTGTCTTTATCTCTCATCTGTACTGCTGCCTTAGCCTCTTACCTAGATTTACCACCTTCAGTTTCATCTTCCTTTAATCTATTCTCAATACTAGGGGGAAAGCCTTTTAAACACAAATCTGATGATGCTACTTTACTGCTTAAAACCCTCCAGGAGTTCTCCATTGCCCTCAGAACAAAATACCACACATAATTTGACCCTGCTTATGCCTCTAGTTTTATATCTCAGACTCCCCTTTACCTCCTGAACTTGGTAACTTGTACCCTGTCACGGCTTTTGTCATTCTGAACCATATTCATTCATTCTCTAAATGTGCTACTCTGATATCTGGGCTCCTAAATGGAATACCCACTCCATCCCAAGACCCTTTGCCTGGATTCACTTACTGGTTTTCTATGTCCCATAAAACTGGGGTTAAGTGACTGTACTTTGGATCCTAACTTAATACCTTCACTTACAACACCTGCTACATAGCAGGGATTTGTGAGGGAAGCAACCATGTCATCTGATTCACTGTTATATCGCTGTTTATTATCACAGAACCTGGTACAGAATAGGCAGCATTCAACAAATATGTTAAATGGATGAATGAATAGATGAATACATGAATGAAAATGGGGTGAGTGCAAGACCATAGACTTAGAGGGGAATGACTTGGGTAAACATTGGCATTGAAAACAAAAGGCTGATTGATTTAACCGACATTTCCAGAGCATTTAACCGACATTTCCAGAGCATCACCCCTGTGCTAGGCTCTGTGGACCCAAGAGACAAGGATCTGCCTTTTTCCTAATCAGCAAAATTCTGCTCTTGGACCACTGGACTCTTGCCGCATTTTCACTACCTTGAATCCCACCCTTTAGCAAGCCTAACTAATCACTCCAAGCAGGTTCTTGGGGGGCTTTGTCTGGCCCAGTTTACAGTGGCAGAATTAAGTTTTAAAAGAAAAATTAGTCCCTTTCTCTTTTCTCTTCTCTCCTTTCCCTTTATTTTTATTTCCTTTTAGCCCCTCTCCCCTTCTTTCCTATTTAAATGAACCCCCATACAATTTCTGTGTTTTCCACAACTTGAATAGCCTTCTTTTAACTCATTTTTGATGCTCCAGATCTCATTTTTATTGCGTTTTATTTGAGAAAGTGTTGGGGGAACCAGGGATAACGCATTTCCGAAGGTGATGTGTTGGCATCTTAATTGATTGCCCAGGATCCTCTCTGACTGACATACTCCAAATGGAGCGCCCAGGCAGAGGAGGGGGTTGGTGAGTGAAGCCACTGAAGAGACGGAAAGAGATTAGTGTTAATTCCTCCCAGACATCTCCTTGTGATGTTTCTCAGTCAATAAGAGATTAGATAGGGGAGACAGTTTAAACACCCTCATGCCTCTTTTCATCACCTGCTAATCCCCGCCTCTCCATTCCCACAATAGGCCCCATGCAGGGGGAGAGTCCCGAGCAGCAAAGGCTTTTGGTTTCGTTTCGGGTCAAACAGGACCGTGGGAGATGTGAAGGGCTCAGAAGCTGCTGCATGGTCTATGGCATTGGTGGGAGAGCAAGATGAGAAAAGGCTGGGTGTATAACTACAAGATGGGGAGATGGAAAATAAGAAAGTGGGGAGGTTCTCCTCAGCATCTTGTCTCTAATCTGTTCTGCAACCTCAGCGGTTGTGGCAAATAGGTTCCAGGTGTTCACACCTTTGTATGATCCCCTCCCTTTGAGTATAGATGGGGCCTGTGACTTGCTTCTAAACAATTGAATATGGCAAAGGTGATGGACTGTCACTCTTGCGATTACTTCACATGATATAAGACTCCATCTTGCTAGTAGCTTGTTCTAGAGTCTCTCTCTCTCTCCCTGTTGCAGAAGACCCAGCTCTTTCTGACACCCTGAATGCAGCCTTGTGAGATCCTAAGCAGAGGACCCTAACCTGTGCCCAGACTCCGGATGCACAGAAACTCTGAGATAATAAATACCTGTTGTTTCCTTCCTTCCGCAGTGATAGAAACCAAGGGTGATAACAAACAAATACAGTGGTCCCTTTACTTTCCTGCCTTGAGCAGAAAAGCCAGGATGCTTTCATCGTCTCCTATTATCTAAATGGTCTCAGGAAAGGACAGTAAAACCATTCAAACTAACGTGAACTTGACTGGGCACAGCTCAAGTTGCTGCTCTCCCAATAGAGCCATCCTACAGCTGTGGTTCCCGGTAATAAAATGTATTGGTTTTTTCTGACTACTCAGTTTAAATGGTTCACTATTTCTTGAATTATGTCCCATTTTTTAAAGGAGTGGTTTACAACAGAATTTTTTATTTTGCTTGAATTTCAAGGTCTGCTATTTGGATTGGAGGAAAAAAATTGAAGACTTTCATTTTTCAGCTTCAAAACCTTGTTCTCAAAGCACATCCCCTTTAGGACAGCATGGCTTTGCCCAGGCCAGAGGTTCCTGACTCACTCTTACTTTCTCAGCGTCGAGGCCACAGAGCCTCCCCAGGAGATGGAAGCAACATTTTGAGAGGGAGTAGGTATGAACATTGGATTGGAAATCTGGCTGATGATACCTTTTACTCTTTTCACTCAATTTAAAGGAGCATGGTCTTTAGAATCAGATATAACTACATTTTACTGTCTTGTTTGCTATTGACTGGCTGTGAACAAGACACTTACCCTCTCTTAGCCTGTTTCCCTTTGGAACACAAGATTACTGTGGAAATTAAATGAAATAATGTGGGGACAAGTTAACACAATGCCTACCTGCTAGCTGTTGTTCAATGAATGATATTTTTTTCCCACTTTGTCTGTGGGTGTGAAGAAAGGACCTGAGAGAGAGGAAGGACAAAAAGAAGTTTCTGAGGGATGAAATGCTAAATCTCCTCGCAGTGTGGCTTACTCCTTCTTCAGTCTTTCCCCCAGATTCCTCTCTTCTTCCTTCTCTCCCCCTCCTGAGTGAATGTTTGCAATGTGCACAGAAGGGTCCTTGCCCACAAATGCTATTGTTGCTGCTGCTGCTGCTGTTTTAATTTTTGTCATCATCGTGGTCGCCGTCGACGTCGTCATCATGATCATTTCTTCCCTCCCGTCTTATTTCCCTTTCTCCCGGAGAGGCAGCGTGTCAGCACTCACCTGTACCTTGCTGAAGCTGGGAGCCTGTAAACGACATTTCCTGAACTGCTCTGACACCTGGCTTCTTGGTCATTTTTGCCAGTAGGAGACACTGGCAGGAGAAGGGGGAAAAACCTTTATGTGCTTCCGCTTGCTGTGCTTTTGACAGTGTCTCTGGAAAGGGCTGGGTCCCTTTGGGCACCGCGGCTCCCTTCGTGGTGATCATGCCTCAGCAGGGTGCCCCTCCTAGGTGCTTCCAGCAGTGGCCCTCCTCCACGTTCCAGCCTGGCTCAGGCCATCTCTTCTCTCGGTTCCAGCACGGACCAGGGCCCACAACAGTAGTGCTGCCATGAGTGCACTATTGGATTCTGCAAACACCGTCATCTCTTCCCTTTTGTTCCTCAAACCTAGGAGTGGTCACAGCTTCCTGCAGTTACTCATTATTACACCTTCTTCTTTTTGCTTTCTCAGCCCTGGCAACACAGCCCTGGTAAGTTGTTCCCTGTGTTACATCCCTTTTGTTTGAAATACCTAGAATGGCTTCTGCTTTCCTGCATAGACACTGACTTTTTTTTTTTCCAGTTTCCAGTGTTGATGCTTCTGATATTAGCTTTTTAAAGATTTTTTTCCTTGCAGTTTTATCAAGATATAGTCACATACCATATAATCATCCAAAGTGCCAATTAATTATTCACAGTATCATCATATAGCTGTGCATTCATCACCACAATCAATTTTTGAACATTTTCATTACTCCAAAAAATAAGAGTAAGTATAAAAATAAGAATAAAAGCAAAAAACATCCAGAACAATACATTACTCCCCCATTGTTCATTTACTTTTTTGTTCCCATTTCTCTACTCATCTCTCCATACACTAGACAAAGGGAGTGTGAGCCACAAGGTTTTCACAATCACATAGTCAAACTGTAAGTTTTATAGTTATACAGTCATCTTCAAGAATCAAGGCTACTGGGTTGCAGTTTGACAGTTTCAGGTATTTCCTTCTAGATATTCTAATACAATGAAAACTAAAAAGGGATATCTATGGAATGCGTAAGAATAACCTCCAGAATGACCTCTCGACTCCATTTGAAATCTCTCAGTCACTGAAACTTTATTTAGTTTCATTTCTCTTCCCCCTTTTGCTCAAGAAGTCTTTCTCAATCCCACGATGCCAGGTCCGGGCTCATCCCCAGGAGTCATGTCCTAAGATGCCAGGGAGACTTACACCCTTGGGAGTCAGGTCGCACATAGTGGGGAGGGCAGTGAGTTTACCTGCAGCGTTGGCTTAGAGAGAGGCCACATCTGAGCAACAAAGAGGTTCTCTGGGGGTGACTCTTAGGCACAATTATAAATACACTTAGCCTCTCCTTTGTAGTAACAAGCTTCATAAGAGCAAGCCCCAAGATCAAGGGCTCAGCCTACTAACTTGGTAATCCCCAATGCTTTTGAAAATATCAGTAATTCCCCAGGTGGGTAAATTTAATATTTCCACATTTTTCCTCAGTCCTTCAAGAGAGCTTTTCAAATACTTTTTATCCTTTGCCCAAATTACTTGGGGATGTATTAAGGCTTTACACTAACCTTCACAAAAACAAATCATATCTCACTCTCTATTCAAGGTTCCATGTAATTATGGTATTTGAATAAATTGACCATACAAGTTAAATTATATAGCATGCTACAAAAATGTAGATTTTTCACCAAATAAACATCTCTACCTTTGGTCTCACACAGATGTTGAAGTTTTAAAACACAGTCAGTATCATCCTTTACCCTTCAGTCTGATTTACCTCAGTCATAGCCAAGGCCATTTTGTTCCTATCTCTAGCTGAAGTCTGATCTCTTTTTCAACTTCTTTATGGGGTAATGTTGACATTCATAGCTACTGAACTCTAGCTCTGAGTCTCAGGTGTCACACAGATACCTGAAGTTCCAGGAACCAACCAGGTTATACACAGAGTTCAGCATCTCAGAATCTAAAAATAACCATTACAACTCAGGAATAGATGTAATTGCTGTAAGAGTTTACAGTCTAGGAACCATTACAATGAGACTTCCCCTGATAACCTATGCCTTCAGATTCAATTCTCAGAGTTTGCACATTATAGTTAGTCCATATTAGTGAGGTGTTATAATATCTGTCTTTTCATTTCTGGCTTATTTCATGCAACATACTGTCTTAGATGTCCATTTACCTAGTTGCATACCTCACAGCTTCATTTCTTCTTGCAGCTGCTCAATATTCCATTGAATGTATACACCACAGTTCATCATTATGTTCATCAGTCAATGTGCCCTTAGGCCACCTCCATCCATTGCGAATTGTGAATACTGTTGCCATAAACACCAGTATGCAATTGTCCATTCGTGTCCCTGCTCTCAGTCCTTCCAAATATATACCTGATAATAGGGTTGTGGGACCATATGGCAACCCTATACTTAACTTCCTGTGGAACCACCACACTGCTCTCCAGATGGGCTGTACCATTCTACTTCCCCACCAACAGTGATTAGGTACATTCCTCACTCCACATTTTTTCCAGCACTTGTATCCCTCTCTTTATTTTTTAAACATTCCATCCTAAGTCAACAATCAGTGGTTCCCAGCATAATCACAGTTATGCATTCACCACCACAATCTATATGCATACATTTCCCTTTCTTCTGCCAAAAAAAGAGGAAGAAGAGAAAAAAGAAAAAAGAAAAAAAGAAAAGAAAAAAATTTTTTTAGGTTAGTTACTTTTTTAAAATTCAGTTTTACTGAGATATATTCACATACCATACAATCATCCATGGTGTACAATCAGCTGTTCACAGTACCATCATATATTTGTGCATTCATCACCCCAATCTATTTTTGAACATTTTCCTTATACCAGAAAGAATCAGAATAAGAATAAAAAATAAAAATAAAAAAGAACACTCAAATCATCCCCCCCCATCCCACCCTATTTTTCATTTAGCTTTTGTTACCATTTTTCTACTCATCCATCCATACACTGGATAAAGGGAGTGTGATCCACAAGGTTTTCACAATCACACTGTCACCCCTTATAATCTACATTGTTATACAATCGTCTTCAGGAGTCAGGGCTACTGGGTTGTTGGAGTTTGGTAGTTTCATGTATTTACTTCTAGCTATGCCAATACATTAAAACCTAAAAAGTGTTACCGAAATAGTGTGTGGAGAATGTCCACCAGAGTAACCTCTCAACTCCATTTGAAATCTCTCTAAGGGCAGAGACATTTTGATGAGAGTTCAGCGATGCTTAGGGAGAAAATACCCAGAGATATTTTGGAGGCAGCCATTGAAACCAGATGCTTAGAGAGAAATGCCCTGGGAGAAACAAGCAAGAAAGAACAGGAGCTGAGAGAGAAACCAAGACAGAAACTCAGAGACATTTTGAAGAAAGCAACAGAAACCAGAAGTTAACCCCAGGAGAGGCCCAGCAGACTCCAGCCATGTGTCTTCCCATGTGACAGAGGAACCCCAGATGCCATCGGCTTTTCTTGAGAGAAGGTAGCATCCTATTGATGCCTTAACTGGGACATTTTCATGGCCTTAGAACTGTAAATTTGTGGGCTAATAAACCCTCATTGTAAAAGCCAATCCATTTCTGGTATTTTGTATTCTGGAAGCTTTAACAAACCACAACAGGTCTGTATTGAGAGATTCCTTATTGCTCATGAATTACTTTCTCAGTAATTCTATTTCTCTCTTTAAATCATGCACAAGGTTGTTGAAAGCATTTCCATTTGTTTAAGATACTACATGGGAAAAATGTTAAGTAGGTTAGGCATAAAACTTACTGGTGCCATTTACTGGCAATCTGATCCTCAGTGACAGGATAAATCCCAGGAAAGAAACATATATGAGAAGACCCACTGATAAATTCAACAGTTAATCCATCCATTCATCAAGCATTTACTATGGACCATTCCTACCTCAATAATAACAATTCCTGTTTGCAGAGAAATTTTTGTGGCAAGTCCATGATAGTTTATGAAAGAGATGATTTTGGATCTCAGTGCATTTCTCTTCCCAAGACTCCACTCAGAACTCTGCCTAATGGTGGCAACAGTGAGAACTAGGTGAGAGAACTGCTAAGGTGAGGATTGGGTGGAGAGATAAAAATGCAAAAGCAGAGTATAAAAGTTAGTGATTGAGTGACAGTTCACTGATGAGAATTCCTGTCCTAAGACTCTCTTCTCAGGTTACATCTTGGAGAATTTGGCACATTGCTGAGGGCATAGTAGGTAGTTTTCTTTACATGGACTCACAAGCCAAAAATGGTATGCAACTAGGATATCCACCACAAGTCAGACCATTCAGTCCCAGAAAGGAACAGTTACAGGTGAGGCAGGCATCATGACTCTGGAAGGACTCATCAGAACTCTGCAAATGGACAGAGAAACCAAGGAGATATTTTCTACTCGTTGGTAGTCCAGTGTAATGATCACTTCTCATCTTAGTGTCAACTGCAAGAACCTGATAAGAAGTTTTATTTAAAGTAATAGAAATTGCATGCTGTAGGGTCTAGAGAAGTAATCTGAGGGTTAAGAGAGCCAAGAGGAAGATATAGTGAGTTAAGTAACCCTACATGTTCAATTAATTTTAGGATTTTACTGCATTTCCTTATACATTATCCCTTTTGGGATTTATTGTTAAGGCTGGTAGGGCAAATGTAGCAGGGTCTCCCTTCTCTTAATTCATACACCATTTTGTCTGTGCCTTTCTCTGGGAAATGTTCACCTTATGCTTTGTATTATAGTTAATTTTATATATCAAGCTTCATAAAATGTAAGCTACCTCCATCCAGCCCTGAGGCTGGGTATACATTTATTTTTTAAATGCTCCAGGCAAAATGAAGTAAAAATGATCAGATATGCCTTAAACAATTAGAAATCCAGAAGAAATATACAAAATAATCTTTAAAGAAGATATTGAACAACTGAAAATGCAGGACTGTTTTCTCTGAGAGAAAAGAAATAAGTTGGTAAGGCTTATGCCTGCCCTGGCTTAATGCCTGCAGGCAGTTTACTGGCTGCAGCATAGGAAAGAGGAACACTAACTGAACTTGGCATAGTCACTGAGATATTATTGTTTGTAAAGGCCAAAGCAGCTAGAATGTATAGACAGAGTACTGAAGAGCAGGAAACTACAGAAGGAAAGCTCCAAAAAACTTCAGGGGGTACTATGATCTGTGAATGCATGAAATAAAACTACCCAAGGCCACAGAAAGAACTACTAGAAAGCAGTATCTCAAATAATTCCTGGAGCTAACACAGGACTGGAAATAGTTTGTGATCCTACTAGCCATAGTGAAAAGATATCATAAAACATTTGACATTGGATATAGACCTCAGAAAGGCATCACCTTAAGGGTAAATTAGCCCTAGGCTAAGGGCTGCCCTGTAATTACCCTAACAAAAGTTAAAAGCAAGTTTCATAAAGATACAACTGATCCCAACCAACTTAAATGTGTGCCAGAATAAAGCCCAACACTTCCAAGGAATACAACAAAATCCAGCAGCCAACAATGCCAAACACATTATCCAGCAGCCAAACAAACAAAAATTTGAGACATGTTAAGAAGTAGGAAAATATGACATAACTATGAGAAAAATCAGTCATTTAAATCAAACTCCAAGGTGACTGAAAAAATTCCATATTTGATGGAATAGTGGACAAGTATATTAAAACAGCTGTTAAAACATGTTCCATATGCTTAAAACTATAGAGGAAAACACGAACATTAGGAGAGAAATGTAAGGTATTAAAAATAATCACTCCTCTAAGTGAAAAATATAATACTTGATGAATAATAAGTTGAATGGGTATAATAGCAGATTGAACACTGAAAAAAGAAAATATCAGTCAACTTGAAGACATAGCAATAGAAATTATACAAAATGAAGCAGAGAGAAAATGACTAAAAAATGTCTTATGGGTCAATGTCAAAAAATCTAAAATATGTGTGTTTAGACTTTCAGAATGAGGGGAAGATTGGAAGAGTATATGAAGAAGTATGGCTGAAAAAATTTAATATTTGATGAAAACTATACACTCAAAGAACTGAAAAACTCAAAAAAACCCTGAGCAGAATAACATGAATAAAATTAGACAAAGACTGTTTGAAGTTAAATTGCTGAAAACCAGTGAAAAAGAGAAAATTAAAAGCATGCTGAGGTTTGAGGGGAAAACACAACATACAGAGGAACAAATGTAAGAATGACAGCAGACTTCTCATCAAAATATATGCAAGCCATAAGACATAGGAATGACAATACTTTTCAAAATGAAGACCAAATAAACAGGTTTTAGAAAAATAGAAACTCAGAGAATCCATTAACAAACTGCTTTACAAGAAATATTAAGCTGTTTAGGCAGAAGGAGAATATCAGATGGAAATGTCAGTCTACAGAAAGAAACAAAGTTTAACAGAAATGGTAAATGTCAGAATAGAAATAGAATTTATTTTCCCATTTAAAGTCACTTTAAAAGTTAATTGACAGTTTAAAGAAAAATATTAACAACTTATTGTGGGATTTATAACATATCTAGAGGAAAATTTTAAGATAACTTTAGCAAAAAGAAGGGGATGGAAGAAAATGAAGTACACTGATATAAAATTCTTATACTATTAACCACGAAGTGGCATAATATTGTTTGAAGGTAGACTGGATAAAGTTGTGTATTTTAAACTTGAGAGTGACTGCTAAATAAATAAACCAAAGATGTACAGTGAATAAGCCAATTGTGAAGACAAAACTGAACACTAAAACATTAGTTGATAAAAATATTAAACAATTCTAAAGAAAGCAGGAAAAAAAAAAGAATAAAAACCATGTGGGATAGAAAGGAAACAAGCTAGCAAATAGCAGTCTTAAGCCCAACCATACTGATAGTTACATTAAATCAAAATGCTATAATACTCCAGAGATTGACCTGATCATATATTTTTTAAGAGAAAGCACTTTAAGTATAAAGACACGTATAGGTTAAAAGTAAAAAGATGGAAAAATATATACCATGCAGACACTAATCATAATATCAGGTTATTCTTAGTATTTTATTTGCATGTATTAACTCAATGAATATTTAAAATAATTGTGATAAATCATCATTTTAAAGATGAAGAAATTCCAAAGTCCATGCTCTTAACCATCATAAGAATGCAGACTTCTGGAAATCAGGAATCATATTTTATTTATGTTTATATCTCCACTGTCTAGCCCAGCATCTGATTTATGATAAGAGATTGATAATTACATTTTTGATGAAGAAATAATTGGATGATTGGATGGATGGTGGATGAATAAATGAGAGAATGACTGCACCTGGGGAGACAGTTAGATCTTGTCATACCACTTGTAGTGAGTGTCCTGAACAGAACTCAGCTGGAAAATGAGAACATAATTTTCTAGCAGCAGATAATATCACTGCAAGGATTCAAGTTCTGTGGTTCAGGAAGCAGGCCTGAAGCTGTTACTGGAACCCAGTAGGGAGGCCCATTCAAGGGGTTGGGAGTAGAATACAGGATGGCAACATCCTGGTAAAGCTTTAACATCAAGCCTCTTTCTTCCAGGTCTTCTCCATTCTTGGCTCTGGGCACAAACAGCCCACCTTCTAACATTCCCTAAAGAGCATCTTGTCTAAAAACAGTGTCTGGTCAGTTGTACATGAGATCTTAGTGAGTTATAATCTATTTAAATGCTATCAAAGAAACATACATCTATCCCACAATCTTAAAGCCCATGGACAATGTGTTTGCCAGAGTTCTCTGGATGTTCCAATGAGATCCAGAGTACACATTCAATAGGCCAATGCCATTCCATTTCTTACAGTGAATTGCATTTTCTTGTTTAAATCTCCTTTCTAACAATTCTTTGGGTGTTAGTTGTGGATATCCACTGGAACTTAGCAAACCAAAAAGAGAATGGAAGGTTTAGGGGACTTCATAATAAAAATACATAAGTGTCTCATGTAACTCAAGGGAAAGAAAGCAGCTGTGCCTCAGGAAAGAATTGGAACCAGGATCTGGAAATCAGGACAATCAAATAAAATAAGTTTGCTTTTATTTGAACAATTACCACATATTCTTCTGAAGGCTATCTTTTCTTGCTCTTCTTACACATACTAAGCTACCTCCCACCACTTAACAGAATATTGAGTTAACAGCTACTAAATTTATAGATCAAGTTTAACTGGAATACCTTTAGCCAAATTTTAAATTTCTTGGAGAAATAATCAAATTGACCCATCTTGATTCAGTGTTAAATCACTTAGAAGAATCATAAGTGTCATTCCATCAGATGACACAGGTAACTAGGGAATCCATTTTTACTAACCTGGAGGAAACACTCCAAAGGGTATAAACTTCTTGAAAGCAAGAACTCTCACTCTTCATGTATCTTGGGACAGTGCTTGACACATGGTAAATAGTTGAAGGGATGTAAATGCAAATCTGTCTAATTCCAAAGCCCTTGTAGTACCTTCTGCCAGATTTGTTCTTTTCCAGTCCCTGCCCTTAAGTGGCTTAATCCCTTCTGCATTAGTCAGCATAGGTTAAGTTATGCTGCAATAACAATTGAACCAAAAAATCTGAGTGGCTTAGAGCAGTGATTCTCAATATGTGGTCCCTGGATCAGTAACATCAGTGTCATCTGGGAACTTGCTAGAAATGCAAATTCTTGGTATCCAACCCAGACCTACTGAAAGAGAAACTCTGGGAGTGGACCCATCAATCTGTGCCTCACCAAGCCCTCTAGGTGTTTCTGGTGCACACCAAATTTTAATAATCACTAGCTCAGAACCATAAATGTTTGTTTCACATTCACCTTATAAGAGAGGACTGTGTGTTGTCTGTGACTCTGTTCAATGATAACTTTACTCTGCCAGGGGATGGAGCAGCCTCTATCCACTATTGGATAGTTCTATTGGGACAGAAAAGAGAAACATGGTGAACCAAGAGCCAGCTCTTAAAGCTTGTCTCAGAAGTTACATGAGTCATGTGACAATTTCATTGTCCTCAGCAAATCTGATGCCAATGGCATAGGAAAATATAATCCTGTCACAGAGAGGGTGTGCCAGTTTGGATGTATTATGTCCCACAAAACTCCATGTTTTTTGATGCAGTCTTGTGGGGGCAGACATATTAGTGTTGATTAGATTGGAACCTAGTGATTTTGTGTTTCCACAGAGATGTGACTCAACCAACTGTGGGCAAGACCTTTGATTGGATAATTTCCATAGAGGTGTTACCCCGCCCACTTGGGGTAGGTCTGAATTAGATCACTGGAGCAATGCAAACAAGCTGACAGACAGGCAGCAACTGAGAGTGACATTTTAGAAGAGCTGCAGCTAAGAGAGGACAAAACACCCCAAGAGCAACATTTGGAGAATGACATTTTGAAATGCAACCTGGGAACAAGCAGATGCCAGCCACATGCCTTCTGAGCTAACAGGTTTTCCAGACACCAGTGGCCTTTCTCCAGTGAAGGTACCCAATTGTTGATGCCTTACCCTGGACTCTTTATGACCTTAAGACTGTAACTTTGTAACCAAATAAACCCCCTTTATAAAAGCCAATCTGTTTCTGGTATTTTGCATAATGGCAGCATTAGCTAACTGGAACAGAGGGGATACATAGGAATGGGGGCAGGACAACTATATTAGTTTTATTTCTCTATATATTCATTTTTCACTTCTCTATATATTTATAAATGACAGTAAGAGAGTTTTAAATGTTTTCACAAGAAAAACTTAAAGGGCATGGAATAATCATAATTTTTCCCATTGTTAAGATTGCTTTGTTCGTCTTGGTTGGTCATTTTTGTATTTCCCACACTACTGTGCAAAGTGAGTACTGTCTGTATTTGGCAGAAGAGTAACACAATCCGGTTCAGAAATACAGTAATACAATACCTGTTTTTTGTTCAAACATGCATCCTTAGAAAAGTTTTCCCTGAACTGGTATATTTAATATTGTCCTGTTACCCCAACACCTGTCACCATATCACATTATCCTATTTAATTTTCATCATAATATTTATATCTAGTGAGAGCTACTTTAGTGGTTTATTTGTTCTAAAATGTATTACCATGTGAGATTCATGAAAATTGGAAATTTCTTTATAATATTCATTGCTTTACCCCCAGAACCTAGGGCAGTGCCTCACCCAAAGATGTTCATTAAACACTTTGGGTATGAATTTGCTGAGATGGGCCAACTAAACTCTTACTGCTACTTCAAATGGAACAGGGCCTGTCCTGAGTCTGAGCCAGGAGCTGGGGAAGACAGATAAGAAAACCTCCAGCCGATTCCCACATACAGGACTCAGTGTGGGTGGATTCAGGTCTGCTGGGTGAGGAATTAAGCTTATTTAAGGGAAGCTTTCAGCTTTCAGCTCATGATTCTTCCCTGGTGTCTAGCTTTTCCCTTCCCAACTTAGAGAATACCCAGAATTTGGAAGGAGGCTTCTCCTACCTCTTCTAATGAGAGGGAATCAAATCTCCTGAAGGACTGCATCATTTTCATCTCAGAAATGATAACATATGGTGAGATTCGACTCCTCAGGGCAGAGAATATCAGAGGGAAGTGGTAAAGACCAACTAGAAGTTAAATAGCTCTTTCTCTAGTCCAAGTGGTTATAATATGGTGGAATATTATGAGAAATGAAGATTAATATCATTATTAGTATTAGTAGATTACTCACCTATTTTATATCACATTATGTACAAATAGATGTTTTTATTTAGTAATCTCAACAATCTTATGACATAGGTATAAATATCACCACTTTGCAGGCAAAAGAAAACAAAACAAAACAAAACAAAAAAACCACAGTTTCAGAGAATTTAGGTGATTTATCCAAAGCCACACAGCTAGGGTTGGGAGAAAAACTGAAACGTCCAGACACCAAGTCCAGCAATTTTATATTTCTATATACTTCATAATTTTCAGAAAAGACAAATGGTTCAGATGGAGGCACATTTTCTCCATTCAAAAACCGAGAAAGCACTGCCTGAAAAAATTCTACGTTCAATAAATCACAATCATAGAGTAATTCTAATATTTCCAAATAGATTCTCAGACTTTCTGCTGTTAAGTTCTTATATCATCTGGAAGCATAGCTAGTGACTTCTCCTTTCACAAGTTGCAAAAGTTAAAATTCAGGGCCACAAATTGGTCAAGGTCACACAGCGTATAAGGGTAGAATCTGGACCAACCTGAGTTTGAATTAATTTCACCACTTCCTGACTGTGTGGCTTTGGACCATCTACTTAGCCCTCCCTAGCTACCTCTCCTGCTACGCTACATGATCCCAAGGGCACGGACCTTGTATCTCACTGCTGACGATCAAGCAGTCTTTGGAGCAGTTGCCACTGGTTGCCTACTAACAGCACTCCTCTTTGCTACCACGTTCTTCCTTACTAATAGTACTCCAATTTTCTTCAGGAATCAGATGGGAAACTCCTCTCCCAACCCCCTCAAAATAAATCATGATCGGTCTAAGCCAGTTATGGCAACTGAATTCCTCTCTGAGTTAGCTCTGAAATAGGACATATGACCCATTTCTGAACAGTGAGATGGAAGAGAAAATCTGCTGGAGACTACCCTAGTAAAAGGTAAAGAGTATTGAGTAGAGGGTCTTTTCTGCAGCTGTCTTCCTTCCTTCCTGCCTGGGTTGTGTAGTGTTAATCCATTCATTTGTAAATATTTATTGAGTCCCTATTATGTGCCAGAAACAAAACCAGGATCGCTAAAAACAGAAGTGAATAGGACAAGCAAAATAGAAATACCCTAATGGAACTTTATAGTGGAGGCAGACAGATGGTAAACTAGTTAAAATAATTTATCTGTAGTCCATTAAGTGATGAAGACCACTATGAAGAAAAGGTAAGTAGATTAGAGAGGATAAAGATGGGTTGCTATTTTATATAATGTGACCAGAAAAGAGCCTCTCAGCAGGTGAGCCTTGAGGAAAAATCTAAAAGTGAGGGAGCAGATATCTAGTGCAAGAAAATAAGGGCAAAGTCCTTCAGGCAGCAGGATGATTGGCATGTTGGAGAAATTAAAAGGATACCTGAGTGACTGGAGCAGAGTGAGCTAGGGCTCAGACTTTGAAACTATGATCCAAGGTAAGAAATAAATTTTACGTTGTGACCCACTATACACACACACACATAGACACACACACACACTTGCCACGTAATGTAAAGTTTCATGAAAGAATATTTGACTCTACTATGTGCAAAATCCTTTGATATTATTTATTCTATTTCATTATAAATTCTTGTCATGACTCTCTAAATTTATTACAAAACCCACAAATAGGTCTGAACCCAGTTACACTGAGATGGGGTGTGCGAGAGTGGTAGGAATCAAGATCTGGGGGTACTGGGTGTGGGGGGTAGGGATGGGCCTTTTAGGCTCTAGAAGGGGGCTGAGTAAGTAGTGAAGGAATTAGAAGATTTAGAGTTCAGGAGTTACATGAACTGACTTAATTTTTCAAAAGGACTCTGGCTGCTGTTTGAAGAACATGAAATAGTATGGCAAAAGTGGAAACACAGAGAATGGCAAGAAGCTACTGTAATAGCCCCTGTAAGAGATGAGATGGCTTGGCCTGGAAATAGTAGAAGAGGTGATGAGAAGTGGTCTGGTTACAGAATTTTTTTTCAAATGTGAAGCCAAATAGGATTTGCTGATAGATTGAATGTAGAGTGACAAAGAAAGATAGAAGTCAAGGATGTCTCAACTGGAAGAATAGAGTCATTTACTGAGAAGAAGAGGTTTGGGGAAAGGAGTGAAATCAAGCATTCAGTTTAGGACACAAGAATTTTGCAGACATCTAAGTGGAGACACCAAATAGTTTTATATTTGGGTCTGGGGTTTAATGATGGAGATACACCTTTAGATTAATAAACTTACTGAACAGTAAGATAAAGGGATTATACAGGAAATACAGAAAAAGGCCTAATTCCTGAGCCCTGAGGCACAGACAAATTTGAATTTGGAAAACTGAGGAGAAAGTAGCAGAGAGCAATGAGAATGAGTGAGCAGAAAGGGGGTAGGGGAACCTAGAGTGAGCAGTGTCCTGGAAGCAGAGTAAGAAAGTGTTTCAAAAAGGAGGGAGTTACATGTATCAAATGCTACAGGTAGGACAAGTAAGAGTAATGACTAAGAATTGACTATTGGATTAAGTGATGTGGAGGTCAGTGGTGACCTTTAAAAAAAGCCACTGAAGTGAAGTGCTGCAGAAAATAGTCTGATTGGCTTAAGTTTTGGAAATAATGGCAGGAGAGACAGAGGCTGTGGAAAATGATCTTGAAGAGTCTCTCAGTAAATGGGAACAGAGAAATGGGATAGTGGCTGTTATGTGAGGAACTTATACTTGCAGCTGTGCCAGTTTCAACCATGAGGGATAGGCCAAGAAAACCTCAGGGACTTTGGCCAGAGACCTTACATTGATGGGGTGCTAACTTTGTTAAGTAAATAGTAACTATTCTTATGCTTTAAGATACTATAGGTCAGGCAATCCATTACTCGCAGCCAAATGTATCCTAGCTGAAATGGCGTAACTATGAGTTTCTCTCAGACTCTCAGGTTTCTGGCCGCATGATTCTGTGGTTTAGAGGTAGGCAAAGGAGTGAGATGCTGTCGGACGCTTGCCAGCTGTGTGCTCTTGGGCAAGTTATTTAACATCCACGAGCCTCGGTTTTCTCTTCTAAGTAATGGTTATTATAATAATTCTGATTCCCTAAGGGGTAATGAAAGGGTTAAATGAGGTAATACATTGAAAGCACTTAACACAGTGCTTTGAACATTGTAAGTGTTCAGAAAACGCAAGTTATTATTATTGATTGCTACACCCTGACTTTGTACCTTTGAACCTTCATTCAACAGCTATGGTTAAGGAAAACTCTTTCCACATACCTGGGCTTTGGAACACATACAAAAGCCCAGATATCCCTAGCCTCCCCAGTAAGACAGAGAGCTCTGAACAGAGATGACCTTGAATAAACTTCTAGATCAGGGATCAGGGCCCAGAAGAGGAACTGCTGAGCTCTGAGTCCTGGGCATTTTTTTCTGTCAGAACAATAGGGCATCCCAGCTCCCAAAGCAGCTGTCTCCCTCCCTCCTCTAGCTGCCCCTTTTGATAGAGTTATTCAGTTGTTCATCACGCCAAAGTGCCCAGCAGAATATCCGAGTTCTCTGTGAACTTCCTAATTGTATTTACTGCTGAGCAATGCTGCCTCAGAACAATTAAATCAAACGACAATTGTCAAGAGTGTTGGCAGTTCTTTGGCTGGTGATTGCCAGACTATACTTCTTTTGTAGGCTGGCACCTGCAATCTGTAATAACCTGCCTGGCTCTCTGCCCCCATATTTCTCTGATCCCCTGCAGCACAGGTCATTTAGTCTCAAAGTAGGCCTGGCTAGCCCCAGGCTATGGAACTAATCAGCTTCTTAATCTGAAGGGGAAAAAAAATCCTTGCTTTACAGCCTAGCATAGGATCTCACGGCCACCTGTACTCTAGTCCCATGGTTAGTCTGGTGCTTTCCTTGTTTCTTTTGATCCAGGAATTCCAGTTCTAGCAGTTCTAGTTCCAGTTCATCTCTGTCTTATGCTCCTACCCCTGAATCCCTCTCAGACCAGCTCCCTTCCCAGACTTTGCTGTCCTCCTTTCTCCAACTGGGGCCATCTGACACCTACCTTGAGTTCAGACTTCCCCCTGATCTCCAGGGCCTATTTTGATCTAAGGTAAAAAATGGCACTTCAGCTCTAGAGTTCAGGCATTGCATTAGAGACTATGTATTTTATTCCTTTTATTTCCCAAATCAATCATCTGAGGAAGGTTGTCAGATAGGACCAAGGGTACAAAAATGGTGAGAGGGTTGTGCTTAGGGTGTGAACTGCACTCAAGCTATTTTCTTCCCCTCCTTTGGCTCCCCTTTCCCCTCCACTCAGGAGTTCCTCACCTGACAGGTAAATTCTGGGAATAGAATTAGGCTTGGTTTACTAGTGGTCAGCGCAACTCTACTTCCAAGGGCAGGCACTTGGATGATGATTGTGTCTTTCTCCCTCTCTCTTTCTCGTTTATCTCTCTCTTAGACTTGGAAGCATCTCTGTAGTCTTGAGCAGCCATCTGGTAATAAGTTTGGGATTTTAGCCATGGGTTCTGAGTAGATCTCCTCCCAGGCTTTAAGAAAACATTGCTTCGTTCTTCAGTTAAATTTGGCAGAGAGCTCTGTATGTGGCTTTAGGCACAAGCCCAAATACTAATAAAATAATACTGACCTTTCCCATTTGTCTTTGTTCCTTCTGAGTGTATCTGCCTGAGGAGGAAGCCAGAGAGGCTAAATCTGAGTATTCCTTGGGTACCAAGAACCAAAATCTTATGATGAATCTCTGAACATCCATGTGTGTCTGGCTTCAAAACTCATGCTCTGAATATATAAAATTAAATATAACACAAAGTATTGAATGTATTAATAGAGGCCTTTCTCACTACCTACAAAGTTCCAGTTCTTATGGGATCTCCTATGTATATTAAAATGCTAAGCATTTACTCAAACATGCCTTTAATCTCAGACAGAAAATTCCATTTGCAAACTTCCTCTGGATACTCTACAATGACTTCACGTTTCTTATATTTGGCTGAATAAAATGGCATCACTTCAATAAAGGGAAACACAAAGGCTTTTCAAAGGAATATGCTATGTAAGAATCATCTTTAAAAAAAAAAAAGACTCTAGCAGTTGACTTTTAATATCTGATGTTTGAATTTGTTGTTAGGGATTTCTTTACATTAGATCCATGCATTTCTGTACCAGCAGAGAGCTTAGGTTTATTAAAAGAACAATAAAACATCCTTGAGAAGTTGTTCTGTGTTGGGGTTGGGTGTGTGGAGAAAAAGGAAGCAGCAAGTTTGAAAGAGGTTACCCTGCATCCCAAAGACATCTCCCTCTGAAAAACCCAATTTTGAGATTTCCCTCATAATTCGGCCTCAAGCCCACCCTCAACAACTTTCACGCTGAGTCACCCAATCTACATCCCTGTGTTGCTCTATGACCCCCCTAGTGCTTGCTTTTCTGCACCCCATCCATCAAACTCAATTTCCTGAGAGATTTAGTATAAGCCCCATCCCAGCCAGATGCTCATCTTGATTCTTGGACTGAGATTCTGGCCTGAATCCAGATGCTTCTACTTTTCATATCTTGGAACAGGAAATTTATAGTCGGAAGAATGTGGGGTTTGGAGGAAGATTTTAGTTTGTTTCTCAGATCTTCCATTTATTACCCATATAATTTGGGGCAGGTTATTATTTAGGGTGATATTAATGGCTAAAGCAAATGAAGCCTGAAATCTAATTAATGTAATAGATGTTTATTTCTTGTTCACATGACAGTTTGATGTTTGAGTGGCCTTCCATGTGGCGATTTAGGGACTCAAACTGGGTCCATCTTGAGGCTCCACTCTCTTCTGCCCTCTGACTTCTCTTCATTCAGCCTGCATATGGGGAAATAGCGGGTGGAGAAGGTATGACCACTTCTTAACCAATTCATCCTGGAAGTGACACACATTCCATTGGTAAGAACTTGCCACAGGGCCCCAAACCGATGAAAGGTGATCTTGAAAACTGCTGCTCAAAGCAATGACCTGCAATTACCTTTACTAAGGAAGAGAGGACAAAAATCTATGGTGGGTGGTTAGCTGCCTCCATACTGACCTAAACTTCTATTTCCTCATCTGAAAAATGGAGCTTCTGCAGCTCAGAGAGGTTAAATAAATTCTCCAAAGGAACACCATTGCCAAATGATGAGGTTAGTACTACAAGCAATATCTCTCAGCTTATATTCCATATTTTTTACTATGACACCTCACAACATCATGAAAACATTCCAGGTCAGTGTAGACACCACTTTTTCCTCATACTCTAAAATGAGGCTTAGGGAAAACTATCACGAGTTGAACAAAACATAGCTGTCTTCATAGAACAAAGAAATGGATGATAGAGCCCTTTCCAGTACCAAGTGGCAGGAATCTTCCATCTCACTCAAAGGGGAGTTGAGAAGAGGAATTTAACACCACACAAAGAAAGAACAGCACATGTTCTCAATCTGTGATAAATTATGTCCATTTTGGTGAACCTCCATATCAAATGAGGAATTGCTTTACTAGGCACCATAAATTTGGGAGCCACTCAATTATTTGGGCTCTGGACTCCAGCATCTTGTCCTCATACTATAGGACTTCTAGCCAAAAGGGCATAGGCTTGCAGTTAGACTGGGTTCCAAATCCCAATTCTGTCATCAATTATTTTTATGTGACCTTGGGCCAGTCAATTAATTTCCTCTTAAATGTCACAGTGTCCATTTCTTCTTTATAGAATTAAATGAAATAGTACATGCAAAACATCCTTCATAGCATTGGCATGTAGTAAACATTCAAAATCAGTGGAATTATCAGCTTCTTTCCTGTCCTCATTTATCTGGGCCCCTGGTTTTAGCTTTAGGTTTACTCATTAACTATTTTCAGTAACTTCTTAAATTGTAAATTCCATGTGGTTAAGAACCATGTCTATCTAGGTTACCATTATATCTCTAGCACCTGACAATATTAGTAGGATGAATGATTGAATTTGCCTTGCCCCTGATCCAAGTTCTTTGTGAACAGGGCCCCTGTTCTTTTGTTTATTCCTATTCTACATAAGGTTTTCTTGTAAGTGGAGAAAATATGCTCAGTGAGAATTAGTTTAATGGAATTTTTTGAGGATGAGTGAGAATGGGAGGAAAGGTCTTTGGGTCCAAAAACAGAAAAGCTTGAAATGAATGCATTTTGGGCTTTTAATTGTCCAGGACTGCTGGTTCTCAGACAGTGCTCCATTAATTTTATAACTTGTATATATACACATATAGATGTTTGTGTGTGTGTATGTTTTTATTATTTATTTATTTGTTTGTTTGTTTATTATGAGAGTCTGTTTCAAGGGTTGTATTCAAGATCATTGAGTCCAAAGAAATTGTGAAGCACAAACCATTTTTTTGTTGGAAGGACAGATTAAAAGGTCATTGCTTTTAAAGTCAGCAAAATAATGTGCTCTCTCTCTTTTCTTTTGAAAACTTTCTGAGAAGATGAGTCCTGGATCTCACTGGGACAAAGTGAGCATGGTTATCAGGATCTCAGGCTCTGCCAGTCCCCAGCTGTCGATCCTCCCTGTTTGGCCCATGTGTTCCTCTCCATCCAATAGCCCCACTAGCTGATGTGGGATGTGGTAGCAGGGTGAGGGGCTGCTGGCTGCATGACAGCCCCTGATGGATATGGAGGGGTGGAGCGTCTTCATTGGCTAGCTGGGCAGATCTGCGGTAATGCAGTCTCTGAGTTGGTGTGAATTGGGATTTGTCTCAATAGCACTTTGCCACCTTCAAATACTGTAGTAGTGAGCTATTAAGAAAGGTTAAGTAGCTCACAAGTGACTGAGATTTGATAATGTGCCAAGTATGATGCTAAGCATTTTATACCCCCTCTTTCCATTCAATCCTCACAATTATCCAGTGAGCTAGGTACCACTATTATCAAAATTCTTAGTTTTTCAGATGGGAAGCTGGGACTCAGAGAGGTTAAGTCACATGCCCAATGCTGCACAGCATGGAAGGGTAAAGACAGGCCTTGAAACTAGGTGCTGCTACACTATGGATACTGAGAGGAAGAAAGCCCATTGCCCTGGAGGACCCAATACGAACTATTATTTTATGTCCCGTTAAGTGGTTAAATTTGAAGAATAAAGATTATTCTATCATGCAACAACGTGAATGAACCTTGAGGACATTATGTTGAGGGAAATAAACCAGACACAAAAGGACAAATATTGTATGGTCTCGCTAATATGAACTAATTATAATGAACAAATTCTTGGGGCTAAAATCTAGAGTATAAGTTATAAGGAGATAGAAAGAGGGTACAGAATGGGCAGGGAGCTGATGCTTAATTTGAACAAAATTTTTAATAAAGTTGAATGTAAATGTTTAGAAATAGATAGAGGTGGTGGTATCATATTATTGTAAGGGTAACTGACAGTGCTGAATTATGGGTGTGATTATGGTTGAAAAGGGAAGTTTAGGGTTGGGTATGTCATTACAAGGAAAGCTAGAGGATAAAACGGGACCGTGTGACACAGTGAACTTGTTGTGGACAATGACTGGAATTAATAGTACAAATATAAGAATGTTCTTACAGGAACTAGAACTAATGTATGTCACTATTATAAGGTATTAACAACAAGGTGATATATGGGGTAAAATACAACTCATGCAAACTATGGAAAAATATTTACAACTACTAAGAAAAAAAGATCATTCTATTAGAGGGTCCTGATAGTGGGGCAAGGATATAAGTCAGCATAAGTGGGAATTGGTCCATAATATCACTTCTTCTCTTCCTTACTGACCACATGGGTCCTTGCTGACTACCAAGATGCCCCATCTGAAGTTAACCACATTTTATGAACCTTCATATGCCATGGCCTGTCTTCTTCACTGATGTTTCTTTACTTGAGTCCAGGCTCCTCACTGACCAAATTCAAATCCCTCTATGAGCTATCCATTCTGCCTCCCTACTATCTGGGATGGAGGTTAGGGGTGCAACCAACTCTATTAGTGGGAAACTGACATTAGTTCATGCCTGCAAAATCTGAGATTCATCTTTGACCATTGAGGTGTTGAAATAGATAGAAGAGGCCTAAAGTCTGGTTGGGATTTGAAGCACTGTCCCATCTGTCTTGGACATATACCTCTGCATTGGAGTTTTCAGCCTCTTCCAGTTTGCTAAAGCTGCTGGAAATGCAATATACCAGAAATGGACTGGCTTTAACAATGGGGATTTAGGTTGCAAATTTATAGTTCTAAGGCCATGAAAATGTCCAAATTAAGGCATCAAGAGGTAGAGACCTTCTCTGAAGGAAGGCCAATGGCATCGGGCTCCGTCTGTCACATGGGAAGGCACATGGAGACATCTGCTAGTCCTTCTCCTGGGTTCTGGTTTCAAAATGGCTTTCTTCCAAATGTCTCTGGGCTTCTGTCTTTCTTAGCTTCTCAGAGTTTCTGTCCCTGTGGTCTCTCTTAAGGACTCCTTAATTAGTAAACTAATTAAGACCCACCTTGAATGGGAGGGGTCACATCTCCCTGGAAATAATCTAATCAAAAGGTCCCATCCACAATTGGGTGGGTCACATCTCCATGGAAACAACCTAATCAAAGGATCACAATATGTCTGTACCCACAAGATTGGATTAAAAGAGTCTGGATTTTCTGGGGTACATAACAGTTTCAACCCAGCACATATCCTAAGTCCCAGTTAATAAAATCAAGGCTACTTTGCCATTGATTTGCTGAGCATTGCCCTGTGTATACTTCTCCATCAAGAGCTTAGTGAAGTGATTATTGATCTTGGGCAAAAATTAGAAAGTCAGCATGGCATGCAAGTTAAGAACATGAGTTCTGAAGCCAAACTATCTAGATTTACATTCTGGTACTATCACTCACTCACTGTGTGACCTCAGTTTTTTCATCTGTAAAATGAGGATATTAGTACCTGTCTTTTGTGGTATTAATACCTTCCTCATAGATTTGTCATGAGGATTAAGTGAGTTATTTCATGAAAAATGCACTTAGAATAAGGATGAGGACATGGTAAACATTCAACAAATATTAACTGGGATATTAACATGGGCATGAGGCAATTTCTAAAGTGAATTTGGAGTTCAAATTTGACCTGGGTTCACAGTTTAGTTTTGCCATTTACCAGTTGTGTGCCATTTGCAAGCCACTTAAACTTTCTGAGCCTCAGTTTCTCCTCCCTTATAAAATGAGGCTGGATGCTGAACCCTGGCTGTACTATCTCCTTCCCACCATGCCCTTGAATTCTTTCTTCATTGTCCTCACCCCTAGTTAAACTTTGCCTTCAGGAAATATTGTACTATAAGCTGACACTTCTGTGTGAGGCCCTGAACCACTTCTCCCAGGACTGCTATTTTCATATCCTGTGTCCTACTTGGATAATCAAGGCTGGTACCCCTGGTAAAAGCCTTGCAGAAAACAGTGAGTATTTCTGGCTTTCTTTTGGGGACACCCAAACTAACATGATATGGGCAGTGTTTGGGAAGCTTGGTGGTAAGACTTGGTAAGATAGAGAATGTTCATGGGCAGTAAGGAGAGGCAATATGTTTGAAGCAGAAACAGTGAGAAGGAGAGTGTGGAGGCTAAGAGGGAAAAGAGTTGTCTGATATAAGAGGATGTGCCAGTTTGAATGTATTATGTCCCCCAAATGCCATTATCTTTGATGCAATCTTGTGGGGCAGACATTTTAGTGCTGATAGATTGGAATTCTTTGAGTGTTTCCATGGAATGTGCCCCACCCAACTGTAGGTGATAACTCCGATTAGGTATTTCCACGGAGGCGTGGCCCCACCCATTGTGGGTGGGCCTTGATCAGTAGAGCCATATAAATGAGCTGACAGGCAGAGGGAACTCAGTGCAGCTGAGAGTGATGTTTTGAAGAGGAGCTACAGCCAAGAGGGACACTTTGAGGAAAGCACAGGAGCTGCAGATGAGAGACAGTTTGAAAATGGCTGTTGAAAGCAGACTCTTGCTCCAGAGAAGCTGAGAGAGGACAAATATCCCAAGTGTAACTAAGAGTGACATTTTTGAGGAGCTGCAGCCTAGAGAGGAACATCCTGGGAGAAAGCCATTTTGAAACAGAAGTTTGGGGCAGACGCCAGCCACCTGCCTTCCCAGCTAACAGAGGTATTCTGGACATCATTGACCATCCTCCAGTGAAGGTACCCGATTGCTGATGTGTTACCTTGGACACTTTATGGCCTTAAGACTGTAACTGTGTAACCAAATAAACCCCCTTTTATAAAAGCCAGTCCATCTCTGGTGTTTTGCATTCTGGCAGCATTAGCAAACTAGAACAGAGGAGGTATTTGTTTTTTATCCTTTTAACTCTCAAATTCTGTAACAGAGTTCCTTGCTATCCCCAACACTGGTCAGTGGTTTTGCTTCTACCCCCTTTATTTTGTTTTGGAAGGAAGAAGCTGCCATTTAGGTAGATATATATGGACCTTTTAAGTTTCCATGGAGATCAACAGGGCCACACAGTCTGTTGAGATAACAGGGGCCACAATTACAAATGGGCATTAGAGGAACCCAACTGCAGCTAGTTATGGCTTGGGAAGAGGGCTCTTGTCTGGGATGACTGAGATGTCCCGGTCAGTGAGATTTACTTCACTTCTCAGCTGTTCCCTTCTTTCAAGGGATCCTGGTATGATGCCTGAAGTTCTGATCTCAAAGAAAGGGACTCTTGTTTGAAAAGAGGTAATGGCCCTTGGATCACAGTATCATGACTTCTATGGGGTCACAACAAAATTGATGCTCTGGCTCACTTCCTACCAGTACTGTTCTTAGAACTAACCCCCTCCAAATTCTTCTGTCCTCCTCTTTGGGAGTCTGTAAGTGTGTTTCAAAGAGGCTCACCCATAGCTCTGCCCACCAATTCCTTCCACCTCCTGGCTCCTGCTATTTTATTCTCCCTTAATACAGACCACTCTGAGTGCCTCCTTGAGCTGAAAAGCTCCTTTAGATCCCTCACAGTTGCCCACCTCTTAATACTTGACAACTTTCTTCTGTTCCAACAGTCATCAAGTGAACCTTAGGGTTCACCTTCCACTGCAGCCATTTTTTGATTGTTAGGTTAGAAAGCTTTGGTTCCTACCAAAAAGACTACCAAAAGACTCATAGATGCAGCTATTTTATCTGCTTCAGTCTTGTTGTAGCATCAACCTGCTACCTTATCCTGCTACCCTATCCCAACACCCTATCCCCTAGAACTTTGGTTCAAGCCCCTAGACTAAAAGACACTGATCATGTCCACACCAGACTCAGTCCAGAGTTTGTTGTTGTTGTTGTTGTTTGGTCCCTCATCAATTTCTTTGCTACAAGCTTTGATAACATGAATCTCTCTCGAATTTGGTTTCCTATCAAGGATAATGACTGGTCTTGTGGTGAGGTACTTAGGTGTAATTTCCATGAAGACAGGGAGTGTGTTTATTTCATTCACTGCTGTTTCCCTAGGCCCAGGAAGAGTGCCTGGCACATAACATGGTCTCAGCAAATATGTGAGTAAACTATTTTTTTTTCACAGATACCTTAACCCTCTTAATCAAGTGAACTCTTTTTTAAAATTTTTAAATTCAGTTTTATTGAGATATATTCACACACCATACAATCATCCACAGTGTACAGTCAGTTGTTGACAGTACCATCATATAGTTGTGCATTCATCACCACAATCAATTTTTGAACATTTTCCTTACTCCAAAAAAAGTAAAAATAAGAATAAAAATGAAAGTAAAAAAGAAAACCTAAAGCATCCCACCACCACCCCCATCCCACCCTATTTTTCATTTAGTTTTCATCCTCATTTTTCTACTCATCTGTCCATACACTGGATAAAGGTAGTGTATGGTTTTCACAATCACACAGTCACGCCATATAGGCTATATAGTTATATGATCATCTTCAAGAATCAAGGATACTAGATTGCAGTTCAACAGTTTCAGGTATTTCCTTCTAGCTATTCCAATACACTAAAAACTGAAAAGTGATATCTACAAAGGGCATAAGAATGCCCTCCAGAGAGACCTCTCGACTCCATTTGAAATCTCTCAGCCCCTGAAACTTTATTTTGTTTCGTTTTTCTTCCCCCTTTTGGTCCAGAAGACTTTCTCAATCCCATGATTCCAGGTCCAGGCTCATCCCTGGGAGTCATGCCCCATGTTGCCAGGGAGATTTACACCCCTGGGAGTTATGTCCCACATAGGGGGGTGGGAAGTGAGTTCAACTGCTGAGTGGGCTTAGAGAGAGAGAGGCCACCTCTGAGCAAATGAACTCATTTTTTATCCTACAGAATTCACGCTAAGCCCCATCTCTTTGTGGAAGCCTTCCCTCACTCCCCCAAGTCTGAGTAAGTTGCCCCTCCTCTGAGCTCTCGTTAACAGTCATGTGTGTTTGCCTGTGGCATGGCCTTTTGCTCAAAGTACATAATAATTTATTTACATGTCTGTCTAGAGTGAACTCCTTAAAGGCAGGGATAGTCTTTGATATGTCATGTTTGATAAATGAAAAATAAAAAGAATGAATTAATGTATGGCCTTGGTCCCCGACCATACCACTTGCTTAATCATTGCCCACCCCCACTCCCATGCAGTCCTTGGATTCTCGTATCAAATAGATCTTCAGAGTCTGGAAATGTCTGAATATGCAGTGGGTACATAGATTAGGCTGTGATTCCAAGATTCTGACCTATAATATGCACAGATTCATCAGTTATTTAAGCAGAGCTGTAGCTTGCATTGAGTTCATATGGGGCCAGGTTTCTGCTTTTAAGGGTGCAGGAACAGACACAGGGGCCTGCCCAACTCCCTGCCCCAGCTTCTTGACCTCCACCTGGGAGCTCAGCCTGGTCAGTCCTGATGTTTGTATAACGGCTACCTCCTGTGACTTGGCACCAGGGAAATTTTGCTCCCAGGTCTGCTCTGGCTCTGAGCTCCCACGTGGGTAAACAGGTCCTTGGATAGTTGATGTGATTAAGACACTTCCTTGTATTCTAGTTCCTGCCTATGGCCTGGCAGTTTTCCTATGGAAAGAATGCCTGTCTTTCCTCTGCTCAAATTCCTCAAGAAATGGAGTTCTGATGATAAACCCATTCTTGTGATGTGGGTCCTTGATATCATCTCTCAGGACTCATGGATGCTGACCATAAGCTGCTGACCTCGATTTCTGCATGGGCCCTGTTCTAGTTTGCTAATGCTGCAGAATGCAAAACACCAGAGATGGATAGGCTTTTATAAAACGGGGGTTTATTTCGCTACACAGTTACAGTCTTAAGGCCACAAAGCCTCCAAGGTAACACCTCAGCAATCGGGTACGTTCACTGGAGGATGGCCAGTGGTATTCGGAAAACCTCTGCTAGCTAGGAAGGCAGCTGGCGCCTGCTCCAAAGCTCTGGCCTCAAAACACTTTCTCCCAGGATGTTCCTCTCTAGCAAGCTTGCTCCTCTTCAAAACATCACTCACAGCTGCACTCTCTGAGTTTCCTCTCTCTGAGTCAGCTCATTTATATAGCTCCACTGATCAAGGCCCACCCCGAATGGGCGGGGCCATGCCTCCATGGGAACATCTCATCAAAATCATCACCCACAGCTGGGTGGGGCACATTCCAAGCAACGTCTGCCCCACAAGAGTACAAAGATAATGGCATTTGGGGGACACATTCAAACCGGCATAGGCCCCCTCTCAGATCCCCACTGCAATCCCCACAGGGACTCCTGCTTCTTGTTGACCTGACGGAAACTTGACTTGACCCAAGGCTCATCTCTGGGACCTCAGCTCAGTGGAGAGAAGCAGACATGTCCATTGCATTCACTAAGAAGAGAGGGAACAACTGCCCGCCCTCAACTGATGTCAGCGTCAACAGGTCAAGACATTTTGACTGGGAGAACACACAGAAGCCTTGTCTCCCTCATCACTGGGACAATATCAACAATCCCTTATGTTTCTATGTTACGCTGTTTTCCCCCAATATTTTCTTGGCTTTTTATTCTCATTTCATTCTTGAAGGGAAATAGGGGACAAGTGACTCTGTTGTGGAAATGTGGTCCAATGGTCAAATTGTACTAATCTTTCCTACTTTCTGACTCCGGAAATGCATGCATTCCACCTGCACACACTGTTCTCTCTGTGCCTCTCCTCGCTGTGCTGCTTCTCTCCAATCCATTGCACACCATCCATCCCCTGCCATTCAATCCCATTCCTTCCCATATCAGTGCTTTCTGTTGAAGTTAACAGTAGTGTATTAGGAAAACCACAGGATTTGATGTCAGACTTGGATTCAAGCCCTACTTCTACCTCTTAGGAGTTATGTTATTTCACATCTCTTGGCTGCTCTTTCTTCATTATGAGATGTGGAGAACAGTACCTAGTCCATAGGGGAGGGCCAAGAACTGAATGATGGAATGCAAATAAAAGATTGTTATAAACTGCAAATTCATGTACACATGTTATGAGTATTTTAATTGCTATGTGGAATGCACTGTGTTAGCCACAGGGGCCAGTTTAAACACCAGAATATAGGGCCCCTGTCATCTGTCAGCAATTTGTAAAAGAGAAAATATTAGCATCTAACTGTATGTGGCAAAATGTGGTGAGCCTTACAAGCAGTACAAAATATATTGAAAGGAACTTGCATCTAAACTGGAGTGTGTGTGTGTGTGTGTGTGTGTGTGTGTGTGTGTGTGTGTGTGAGCTTCATATTTAACCTGGCCTAGGAAGTAGGACTGGAATTTTTCAGGCAGAAAGGAAGTAGCAGCAGAATCTTAAGATTTGGGTAAGTTACTTACTTCTCAGGGCCTCAGATTACTCAAATATAAAAATGGGAGTGACTCAATCACAGCTCAGTTGCAGATAACAGAAAATAAATATTTTCAGAAGGAAGCATTTTTAACAGGGAATTAGGGTCTTTCAAAATCTTTGGAAGGATTGGAGGAGAGGCCATTAGTCTAGGGCTTCAGGAATGCTGTGGAAGAACCCCACAGAACCAACCCATGCAGGAAGCTGCTTCCTCTGCCACAATCAAGAAGGTGGGGACTTAGGAAGCCAGCAGTGGAATGGACCCTGGAATGGGCCCTGGAATGGACACTGGAATGGGCCCTGGAATGGACCCTGGAATGGATCCTGGAATGGACCCTGGAATGGTCTCTGGAATGGATCCTGGAATGGACACTGGAATGGACACTGGAATGGATCCTGGAATGGACCCTGGAATGGACCCTGGAATGGATCCTGGAATGGACACTGGAATGGACCCTGGAATGGACACTGGAATGAATCCTGGAATGGACCCTGGAATGGGCCCTGGAATGGACCCTGGAATGGATCCTGGAATGGACACTGGAATGGATCCTGGAATGGACACTGGAATGGACACTGGAGTGGATCCTGGAATGGACCCTGGAATGGACCCTGGAATGGGCCCTGGAATGGACCCTGGAATGGATCCTGGAATGGATACTGGAATGGATCCTGGAATGGACACTGGAATGGACACTGGAATGGGCACTGGAATGGGCACTGGAATGGATTCTGGAATGGACACTGGACTGGACCCTGAAATGGACACTGGAATGGGCACTGGAATGGACCCTGAAATGGATCCTGGAACGGGCATGGAATGGATCCTGGAATGGACCCTGAAATGGACACTGGAATGGACACTGGAATGGACACTGGAATGGATCCTGGAATGGACACTGGAATGGACACTGAAATGGACCCTGGAATGGATGCTGGAATGGACACTGGAATGGATCCTGGAATGGTTCCTGAAATGGACACTGGAATGGACACTGGAATGGACACTAGAATGGACCCTAGAATGTATCCTGGAATGGACACTGGAATGGACACTGGTAATGGACCCTGGAATGGACACTGGAATGGACAACGGAATGGATCCTGGAATGGATCCTGGAATGGACCCTGGAATGGACACCGGAATGGACACTGGAATGGACACTGGAATGAACCCTGGAATGGATACTGGAATGGACACTGGAATGGACCCTGGAATGGATCCTGGAATGGACACTGGAATGGACACTGGAATGGACCCTGGAATGGATCCTGGAATGGACCCTGAAATGGACACTGGAATGGACCCTGGAATGGACACTGGAATGGATCCTGGAATGGACACTGGAATGGACACTGGAATGGACACTGGAATGGACCCTGAAATGGACACTGGAATGGACACTGGAATGGACACTGGAATGGATCCTGGAATGGACCCTGGAATGGACACTGGAATGGACACTGGAATGGATCCTGGAATGGACTGGCTTCAGCAATGAAACAACTAAGCTACTATCCAAGGACCAGGAAACAGTGGTGGTTGTTGCTGCTTATGAGCCTGTTTGGTGAAGCTGTGCCTGGTGACGGACAGGCTTGCTTTGTAGGGTTCTAAAGCCTTGGGCTTAAAGCTTGGCTGTGCTGCTTTCTTGTGGGTGACCTTGCAGAGCTTACTTCACTTCTCCAAGCCTCTGTTTTGTCAGCTGTAAAATGTAGATAATAATATCTACCTTGAAGGTTTTTTGATATGTTAATGAGAAAACTCCCGGAAAGTGCTACGTCTGCTAAGCCATCTCCTGACCTTACAATGTGATGTGATTTCAGTCTTGTGAAGCTACTCCCCCAAATCCTCAAATATTCCACTCTGCCTGTCGGGAGACTCACAATTCCCACATGATGCTTACAGATTGTTAGAGCCAGAATTTGTTACGATCGCATTAAGTTTAACACCCAAGCAGTCCTATTGTTATTTCCTCCTTGGATCTAATGTTTGAGAAGAACAAAAAACACAACTGTTAAGCAATAATTAATTTGTACTCATGCTTTTTAAAAACCAAGGACAGACGTAGAGACCTTCTGATGAGCATGAATTAACCAATTTTCCCATGCAGAGTAAATATAGTTTAAGTCTTAAGTGGAAAAAAAACTAAAGAAAAGAAAGTTGTGCTTAAGTGGCCTCACCTCGGGTGCGTGCACAGTTTTCATTTGGCTTTTGTCCCTGAATGCTGGCACCAAAACATTCTTCCTGGGAGGTCCTGGGGGTCCTCGGAGCCATATGTGCCCCTTGAGCGTCCCTGGTGCTCACCAAGGCACTTGCACTGGGAGTGGAGCAGGAAGAAATTCCTCAGACCCAAATCAAAGCGTAGTAAGTTACCCAAGGAGGGTTGCAAGGTGCTGGGAAGTCAAAACCCAACAGAGGCCGTCTCTTCTGGACCTTTCCATTCAGTCTTCACAATTCACTTGAGAGGTAGGCACTATCGCTATCCCCATTTTACAGAAAAGAACTCCAAGGCACAGAGGGGTCCACACTGGCACAGAATTTCATGGCCGAGATGGGTCTCCCGGCGCTGAGGCCAGTGTCCTTTCCACTGCTCCAGGGAATGCTCTGGCCGCCAGCCTGGCCTCCTTTGGCTTTTCTCTCCAGCCCTCTCTCTTCTTCTCTTGGCTCAGCTGTTCTCCCCAGAGAGCCCCCAGAGCCCCAACTGCTCACAACAGAAGCACAGCCAAAATAGAGACCCTTGGAACCACAGTGGTGACAAGCCCCACAGCTTCCCACTGTGGGCTGGGAAATAATTATTGTCAGTAATTAGAACTAAATTACACTTGTCAAAACACACAGAATTGCAGAGCCAGCGCTGTGGCATCTTAGATCCCTTTGTCCCCATGCTCTCTCTCCCTCCTCCTGGCCCAACTGACAGGGCTGGGTGGGACCCGTGCAGCCCCCGGGGATTCCTCCCACACTCTGGACTCCAGGTGAGGGTCACAGTCCCTGCGGCCTTAGGTCTAATTCACAGACCTGAAGTGAGGAGGTCGGGTTTCTGAGCTCCTGTTTTTCTGGACTGAGAGGTGGGAGGAAAGCTGGCGATAATAACAGTGGCCACACTTCACAGTTATACAGAAGGAAACAAAAATGCAGCTTGAAATTCAGTGGAATTCCAGGAGGCTGTATTCAATAAAGCCATCATGTAATTACACAGAACTGAATAAAGAAGAGAAAGAAAGAAGGAAGGAAGGGAGGGAGGGAGGAAGGGAGGGAGGGAGGGAGGGAAAGAAATTACTATTGCTTCCTATCTAGTTATGGCACTAATCGGAGTCAATTTTAGAAAATTTAGAAAATAGAGAAAAGTATAAGAAGGAAATAAAAATCATCCCCAATCCATCCTAATAAGCCTGAATATGAATAAACTATCCATATTTGGAGAGTTTTATTCTAGTTAATTTTTTGTTCTCTCTCTCTCTCTACACGCACCTGCACAAACACACACCCCACATACATGCTGATGGAAAATTGATCCCCTCCCCCAGTCCCATCAGGAAAAACCAAGTAATGTATTATTTTGCTTCTGCCATCCAGCAACAGAGCTGAATTTCACTTGCCCCAGCAAAGAATTAATGAGCCTTTATTTTTTTCCCAAAAGTTGGGCTTTAGAGCTAGAAGCAGCTGTAGAAGGAGCTGGGAAGTGGGATTTAATTTGGGAGAATGGTCTTGACGGAAGAAAGAACCAAACTGCTCACATTTCCTGTGTGGCTTCTGCCTCTGGAGCTCTCCGGTTACCTGGGGGAGATGAAGGATCTGCCACTGATGGCCCTTGGTGCCAGATTTCATTTGATTCAGAAATGGGGGGGGGGGGGGAGTTATGAAATAGTTTTTTAACTTGAGTTTTGTGGCATGTATTCAAACTCGTTTCATTGACGTTCTCCCTGGGTGACATCATGCTGCATGCACAGGTTGTCTTCTCCTGGCTGCTTTGACCTGTTACGGCACACACTGCCTCAGCTCATTCCTGGGCTTCTCTGGGTACACATTTTCCAGATGATTGGCTGGGCAAGGTCAAGGCTGAGCACAGAGCCTCAGGAGAGAAGTGTCCCACAGGAAGTCTTTTGACTTCACTAAGTCGGGGTAGGAGCTCCCTGGGCTAACAGCAGATTTATTATGAGGAAAGCCCATGACTGATGCGGCCACTGCCTCTGCTCCCACACACAGGTGTCCTTTGTGTACTCAACTGTATCCTTACCAGAGCAGTGACCTTGTGATGCTTACTTAACCTCTCTGTGCCTCAGTTTCCACTTCTGTGTTACAGGGCTAAGAATAGCCTGTAACAGCCCTGTAATTACAAGCTCTACCTCAAAAGATTTGTATAAGGATTAAATGAGAAAATATCTTTAGAGCAGTGCATGGCACATAGTAAGCACTCAAAATATAATAGCTGCTGGACCATGGTTCTTTTATTTCTGCCCCAACAAATGAAACTAATGAAAACAACATTCACATGCCTACAATATTCTAATGGGAGCCACCAGGGAGATTAGTCATTTGTGATTCTGCACTTTTCTCTCCCACTAAAAAAGCAACCTTATCCTACACTATTTGGTCAGCCACCACCTCTGCCCCCATTGCCCACTCATGCTGCAGATCTTAACTGTTGCTTCCTAAGTGATGTGTTTCCTGACCATCCCAACCCCCCTTTAAGACCTTTGTAATGTGCCATCCTACTTCCTTCTTGCTCTACACACTCCTTCCCAACGTGAAATAAGTTAATAAGCAAATAAGTGAGTGATTATTTGATTAATATATAAATCCCTGACTAAACTATGGAACCACAGGGACTATAGATCCACTTCCATTTTGCTCACCATTGAATTCCTACTGTCTGACACATAGTAGGTGCTGAAGAGAGAGTTAAATACATGGATATTATATTGCAAATAAAAGGGATGTGAGTTGTTCTAGTTTGCTAATGCTGCAGTTATGCAAAACACCAGAAATGGATTGGCTTTTATAAAGGGGGTTTATTTGGTTACAAATTTACAGTCTTAAGGCCATTAATTATCCAAGGTAAGGCATCAACAATAGGGTACCTTCACCGAAAGATGGCTGATGGCATCCGAAAACCTCTGTTAGCTGGGAAGGCACGTGGCTGGCATCTGCTTGCTCCCAGGTTGCATTCCAAAATGACATTCTCCAAAATGACATTCTCCAAAATGTCAGTGTCAGCTTCCAACAGCCATCTTCAAAATGTGTCTCTCAGCTGCAGCACTGAGCTCTTTCTGTTTGTCCCCTGGTTCATATGGCTCCAGTGATTTAATTAATACACACCCCTGAATGGCTAGGGTAACACCTCCATGGAAATTATCCAATTAAAGGTCTTGCCCACAGTTGATTCAGTCACAACTCCATGGAAACACTCAATCAATAGGTTCCAACTTGATCAACACTAATACATCTGCCCCCACAAGATTGCATCAAAGAGCATGGTGTTTTGGGGGGCATAATACATCCAAACCAGCACATGATATAAGGAAAGACTTGACTCTTTCTATCAGAAGAGGGAAACATTCGCAGACTTTGATCCTTTGATTATTTGGACTCAGCTAACTTGCAACATACCTCTGTGTTCTTATATTTAAGAATCTATGCTGCTGGCTGCATTTCTCCCTGTTCCCCAGTTTAAATAATAAATACTGGGTAGATACTTGGCTCTAGAAGCAAAAAGTAAGTCATTTCTCGTGGGCAAGAGAGACAGGAAGCAGGAGGAGCTAAGGGGCTGCAGGTTCTTTCTTCTCAGAGAGTGAGTGAGGGATGACCGCTTAAAGCATTCCTTCTGGCAGGCTCCCTGCTTTATGTTTCAGTTCCAAGGGATCCCTGGGCAAGGACTTTCTCATCACTCTTTCTACAGATGTTCTTGCCCTTCTGTTAACTGGAAGCTGGAGGTAATTACTGGCAGAAGCATGGCTCTGTGAGGCACATTAGGCTAGTGGAAACTTCACCAGACCACAAATTGCACCTCTAATTAGGCAGTTGCTGATGCAAGGAGTTCAGAATCCAGTTTACAGGTCTGTTCAGGCCAGAAGCATCTTCCAGCTGTAAGTGGTCTGAAATGGTGTGGGAAGAGGAGGGAAGAGGATGGAGTTGGGAAATTTTAAGTGGGAAGTTTTAAGGGAGAGAAAAAGAGAGGATGAGAGCAAGAGACAGAAGAAGGAAGGAAAAGAGAGGAAAGAAGGAAGGAGCATTTCATCTTCAGTGTCTACGAGTAGAAAGAGCACTGAACATCATTTTAGAGAGCTTGCACTCTTATCCTTGGTGTAATAACTATGAAAAACTATTTGGCATTATCTTCTAAAGTTAAACATATACATAATCTATGACCCAGGATATCCACTCCAACGTTTATATACTTAAGAAAAATGAATGTATATGCCCAAAAGACGTGTATAAGATCATTCACAACTGATCTCTTCATACTAGGTCCCTAATGGAAATAACCCTATTGCCCATCAGCAAGAGAATGAAGGGATACGTTGCAGCATTTCTTACAATGGATACCACTTAGCAATTTTAAAAAGAAAACAGTAAAACAACTCCCAGTTCGGGATATGTGTTTGCTTATACTTTTAATTTTTCATCAGTCTGGATTTGTTTTTGGTGGTTCTGTTGAGGCTGCAGTTTTAATACCCTCACCCAATAGTGAAATTTTCCATTAAAATATACTGAGAAATCGATCACTTCCTCATTGTTTAGTGATGCTTCCCTTATTATCAGGAATGAACCAGTCTTATTTTACAACCACCCTTTTCTAAGGATCTCTCTTTTGTGCTTTTGCCATGCAATTTTGATGGTTATGTGCTTTGTTAGATTTATTTTTGTAGGGAAATTATCTCCTAATCATTCTTTTAAAAATGTTCTCAACTGTTTCCCCCATTTGTTGTTTATTCATCTGTGTTGTTTGTGTTGTTATTGCTTTATTGCTTCTCCTGAAAACATAAGAAAACAATCATAAAGCTCTAAAAAATTCCATTAGAACTTGATTGGAATTTCATTAAACTCATAAATTAATTTCAGAAGAATGAGTGCACAGTTTTTCTCTTACGTTGAGTTTTTTTGCCTGCATAATAAAAAATCTTTATACAAAATTTTGTTTGTATCCTATGGCTCCTACTTAATATTCAGAAAGGAGTTTTCTTTGAATTTTGTTTTCGTTACTATTGCAAAATGTCTTTCTGTTATTACTGATGTTATATATGTCTGTTATTATTGATATATATGAAATATACAGATTTTTAAAAAGAACTTCTGTGAAGTTACTTCAAAAAACTAGCTTGGAAAATATATATTAAACTTGATTCTCTGGATTTCCGTAAGTATATAATTGCTTTATAGTACCTAATGATAATTTTGTCACCTTCTCAATAATCATAGCTCTTTATGTCTCATATTAATTGCATTGCTCAGAATTTGCAGAACAATCTGAATGAGCATGACAACAACAGCATTTTGTTTGGTGTCATTTTTGTTTTGTTTTGTGTTTTGTTGGATTTTGCTTCTGGTTTTAGTAGGTTCCTCTCTCTAGTTTTTCAATGTTAAGGATAAAATTTAAAGTGTTTAAAAAGTCTTCCATTCCTAATTTTCAAAAAATCCAAAGATTTTTAGACTGTAGAATGTACTTTGAATGTTATTGTCTATTTTTCTTCATCTATTAAAATTATTATTCCTATTTTCTCTTTAAATATATTCATAGGAAAGGCATCAATAGATCTCTTTAAAATAAATAATCTCTGCATTTCTTGTATAAATTCTTTTTCATCATTGTGAATAATTCTTTTGATTTTGCTTCTGTATTTGGTCTAATAATATATTACTTAAGATTTTTGCATCTCTATCGAATTTTGCTACAGATTTTTATTCCCTGTTTTCACATTTTGGAATCAGGGTTAGGTTGGCTTTTCAAAATGAAGTGTATATTCATATTTTTCTATGCCTAGAACAGTTTCAATAGCCTGGGGATTTTAGTTCCTTGAAAGTATGAAAAAACTAAATCTCAAAACTGTCTGGCAGAGGAGTTTTTGCAAAGCAATTCTTTGATAAATATTTTAGAGTCTTTCATAGTAACTTGTCTTTTTAAGTTTTCTACATTTTCTTGAATTAATACTTAAAGGTCTATTTCCCCAGAATTTTTCCATTTCATTGACATTCTGAAGTTTAAGTGCATAACGATGTTTATAGTCTTTAATATTTTATTTTCTCTTCCTTGTTAGTAACAAAGAAGGGCTACTTGTTATCAATAACAAGATTTCTTTTCTCATTTAAATGTATTCTTCTGATTCAACATGTTATAAATGTCCATTTTATTAATCATTTTCAATAAACATTTTATATATTTTTTAAAAATCACAAAATATATCCTACACACAAAAAGATGTATTTACATATAGATTTACATATTAAAACTAAAATGAACATTTTCTTCTCTCTAGAGGTGAATAGATCTCTACCAGTACCCCAGGCTCACCCTCTCTAAAAACAGTCTCTCTCCACTGTTGAGAAATAAATATCTTCTGGAATAGTGTATGTGTCATGGCCATAATTTTAATATATGTATTTTTTCCTAAACAGGATATTGTCTTGTTTTGCCATTTTTTAAACTTTTAGTGAATTGACTCATACTATATTATTTTTCTATTCTGCGTCAAATTTTTGAGGTTCGTCATGGTGTATGAATGTAGTGAGTTCATTCTTTTTTCACTGTAGTAAACTATTCCAGTATATGGATACAACATATTTAGTTTGTCCATTCTGATACTGATGTACATTTGGGTTGTTTTAAAGTTTTTGCTATTACAAATAATGCTGACATGAATATTCTTATGTATGTTTTCTAGTACCCATGTGCAAGACTTTGTTGGAAATATAGATAGGAGTGAAATTGTCAGGTCGTAGGTCTTCGGGATTCAGCTTTCCTAGGAAATGCCATATTGTTTTCTGAAGGGTTGAACCAATTTACACTGTAGGTGTTACCAATGCCCCAAAATGTCATTGCAGTTAGTGGTGCCAGGCTTTTTAATTTTTGCCAAACTTGTAGATGTGAAATGGTTGGTATTCTAGTAACTGTGAAATCCCATTGATGTTTTGAAGATATTTTTATGTAATTATTGGAAGTAGTAATTTATTCAAAGTTAAAACCTTACTCTAACTTCTGCTCCCTGTATGTTCAGTTTCCAACATCCCCAACCAGAGTTAACCACTTTTGTTAGTTTCCGTAACTTCCTAATCTTTCTTAAGCAAATGTGAACAAATATGATCATGCATTTTTATTTTCCTCTTTTTATACACAAAAGTTAGCATATTATACACTGTTTTCTACTTTACTTTTTCACTTAACAGTACAACTTGGATATCTTTAAAGTCTGTATGTAGAGATCTTCCTCTTTTATTATTCTTTTTTAGCAGTATAAAAGATTCTATTGCATGGATTCACCATATTTTACTTAACCTGTACCCTACTGATGGATCTTACATTGTCTCTTGTCTTTTTGCATTGCAGATAATGCCACAATAACTTACCATGTATAGACATTATTATACTGAATTGGGATTGCTGGGTTAAAGGATCAGGCATTTGAAAATTTTCCATATAAACTTTAAAATCAACATGTCTACTTCTTTGAAAGTCTGTTGGTATTTCTATTGATATTGTGTTGAAGTTTTAAACTGATATAGGAAGAATTTAAATCTTTATGATATTGAATTTAAATATCCAGAAACATGATCCATCTTTCCATTTCTTTTTTATTCATTTTTATTGAGATATATTCACATACTGTAAGTCATCCACAGTGTACAGTGGTTCACAGTACATCATATAGTTGTGCATTCATCACCACAATCAATTTCTAAACATTTTCATTACTCCAAAAAGAGATAAAAATAAGAATAAAAATAAAAGTAAAAAAGAACACCCCAAACATTCCACCCTCCCCCCAATTCCACCCTACTTTTCATTTAATTTTTGTTCCCAATTCTTTACTCACCTGTCCATACACAGGATAAAAGGGGTGTGAGCCATAAGGTTTTCACAATCACACAGTCACACCATGTAAGCTACATAGTTATGCAGCCATCTTCAAGAATCAAGGCTACTGGGTTGCAGTTCAACAGTTTCAGGTATCTCCTTCTAGCTATTCTAATACACTAAAAACTAAAAAGGGATATCTACACAGTGCATAAAAATACCCTCCAGAGTGATGTCTCAACTCCATTTGAAGTTTCTCAGCTGGTGAAACTTTATTTTGCTTCATTTTGCTTCCCTCTTTTGGTCAAGAAGATTTTCTCAATCCCACAATGCTGGGTCCAGGCCCTCCCCAGGAGTCATGTTCCATGTTGCAAGGGAGATTCACACCCGTGTGAGTAATGTCCCACATAGGGTGGAAAGCAGTGAGTTTACCTGCCGAGTGGGATTACAGAGAGAGAGATTACATCTGAGCAACAGAAGAGGTTTCTGGGGGAGACTCCTAGGCACAATTATAAGTAGGCTTAGCCTCTCTTTTGCAGTAAGAAGCTTCATAAAGGCAAGCCCCAAGATCAAAGGCTCAGCCTACCCAATTGGTAGTCCTCAATGCTTGCAAGAGATCAGGTGGAGAGGTTTAATATTTCCACATTTTCCCCCAGTTTCTCAGGGGGGCCTGCAAATACATTTTTATTCTCTGCCCAAATTACTTTGGGATGTATCAGGGCTTAATGCTAACCTGTAGAAACCAACCAGATCTCACTCCCTATTCAAAGTTCCATGTAATTACGGTGTTTGAATAAACTGACCATACAAGTTAAATTATTTAGTGTACTACAGAAAATATAGATCCTGCACCAAATAAACATCTCTTCCTTTGTTCTGAAACCAAAGTTGAAGCTTTATAAAAGAGTCATTATCATCCTTTACCCTTTGGCCTGTTTTGCCTTAGTCCTAACCAGATCCACTACATTCATATCTTTAATTGAGGTTTAAATTCTTTTTCAGCTTTTTTAACAATTGCTGTATGAGGTGATACTGACATTCATAGCTGCTGAACTCTAGCTCTGAGCCTTAGGTGCCACACAGATTCCCAAAGTTTCAGAGACCAACCAGGTTATATGCAAAGAGCTTAGCATCTCAGAATTTAGAGACAGCCATTACAATTCAGGAATAGATGTGACAGCCATAAGAGCTTACAATCTAGGGACCTTTACAATAAGCTTTCCCCTGATAACCTGTGCTCTAAGATTCAACTCTCTGAGTTTACATAGTATATTTAGTCCATGTTAGTGAGGCGTTATAATGTTTTGTCTTTTTGTTAATGGTGTACTTCATGCTGCCCTCAAGATCCATTCTCCTAGCTCCATGTCTCACAACTTCATTCCTTTTTGTGGCTGCTAAATATTCTCTTATATGCATACACTACAGTTCACCATTCTGTTCATCAGATGATGTACCCTTAGGCCACCTCCATCCATTGCAAATCATGACTACTGCAGCCATAAACACCAGTGTGCAAATGTCCATTTATAGCCCTGCTCTCAGATCTTCCAAGTGTATACCTGTGCTGGTTTGGATATATTACATCCCCTCCAAAAGAACCATGATCTTTTAACCCAATCTTCTTGGGTGGAAACTTTTGATTTTGTTTCCATGGAGATGTGACTCACCCAATTGTGGGTGACACCTCTGATTAGATTATTTCCATGGAGGTGTGGTCCTGCCCATTCAGGGTATGTCTTGGTTAGTTTACTGGAGTCCTTTAAAAAGAGCCACACAGGCTCAGACACGTGCTGACACTTCAAGATGCTTGGAGATGTGGACAGAAGGACATTTGGAGATGTTAAGCTAAGAAATGAAGCCCAGAGTTTGCCCTGGGATATGCTAAGATAGGACCCCCGGGCGCTTAGAGAGAAACATATTGGGAGAAAAAACCAAGAACACACAGGAGCTGAGAAAGGATTTGAAATGCAACACAGGAGCAAAGGAACAGCAAATGCAAGCCATGTGCCTTCCCAGCTAATAGAGGTGTTCCACATGCCATCGGCTGTTCTTCAGTGAAAGTTTCTTCTTGTTGATGCCTTAATTTGGACACTTTTATGGCCTTAAGACTCTAAACTTGTAACCAAATAAAGCCTCTTTATAAAAGCCAATTGGTATTTTGCATGATGGCAGCACTAGCAAATCAGAACAATACCCAGTAATGAAGTTGGAGTATCTTATGGCACCCACATACTTAGCTTCTTGTGGAACCACCACACTGTCCTCCAGATAGGCTACATTATTCTACTTCCCCACCATCAGTGAATAGGTACATCCCTGTGTCCACGTTTTCTCCCACACTTGTATCCCTCTGTTTATTTTTTTCCCTGCAATTTTATACGGATATATTCACATACCATACAATCAACCACATTGTACAATGTTCACAGTATCATCATATAGTTGTGCATTCAACACATTTCCATTTCTTAATATACATTTTGAATATTTTTGTTATTCTTTTTCCAAGGTATTGTATTTTTTCATTGTGATAGAATCTTACCTGCTAATGTTGAAATATACAATTTGTTACATGGATATATGACAAGTATGTTAACTTTCTATAAAGTATACTAATCCCTGTCCTCCAAAAATCAGATGCCAAGTCAGGAATTAGATGTAAGTAAATGAAATTCTTGTGAGTAAATGAAGAGAGAGCCAAAGGAAGCTGAGAGATGCAGGTGTGATGACACTGAGTGAAAGAAAGAGGGAAGAAAGGAAGTTTGGGTGGAAGCATCTTAGATTGCAGAGAAGTTCTAAGGGAAGCTGAGCAAGGCCATTGGGGAGCCCTAAGCCAAAGTTGCCTACCAAAGAAGTCCCCCATCTTCCCTGCTGTGCTCAGTCCTTCTTTGGGGCAGCCCATGAGAAGCAGGGTCTCAGCAGGTAAATGGTAATGGATTTCAGAGTGTGGTCTCTGGGCCTGTTAGTTAATTACACTCCCTGAGATATGAGAGGCACATTCTTTTGACTGACACAGTCCACCCCTTGCCTGCACAGATCTTCTCCACACAGAGAGGGGAGCAGCTCCCCTGTGGTTGGTCCCTGTAGGTCTTTCTTCCTCAGGGGAGCCTCAGGAGAGAGATTAATGGAGCCCTTGCCACTGCAGTTGATCTCAGAGATGCTGTACCTACAGATAAGCTGCAGCAGCCTACATCCTGAAACCACCATTGGGCTAAAGTCCATGCTTTTGCTGAAGCTTTCCTCCTTGTAGACCAGTGGTCCTTAGAGTTCAGTGGGCATCACCTGGAGGGCTTATTAAAACAGATTGCTGACTCTACTCCCTGGGACTCTAATATAGTTGGCCTAGGATGGGGCCCAAGAATTTGTATGTTCAGTAAGTTCCCAGGCCATTTTGATGCTGCTGTGGAGTCAGCCTGTGGAGAGCCACTGCCACAGACCTAGACCGTGCTGAGAACACAGAGCCAGTGCCTTTGCTTGTCAGACTGCCTTCACAGCAGAAGTGTGCCAAAGTCATCCAGACATTATCGTTTATGAGGTCTGTGTGGACCCTATGCCTTTGCTAATGGCCCAATGTGAGTGGTGCTGCTTCTATAGAAATAGCCACATGCCTATGGATAAGGCCACCATAAGCTGAATTCACCAAGCACCATCAAGCATCATGTGCTCTAATGCTGAAAGCCTCTTGCCTAGGTCTTAGCAGTTGGCAACTGGGCCAATGTCAGTGTCTACCAACTGCCAGGTCAAAATGCCAAGTGTATACAGTGAAGTGCAGTGCCCAATATCATAAGTTCTGATCCCCACAAAAGCCTCCAGGGAAAAGTATGCCTCTTTAATTCCTTCTAATAATTCTGTGTTTATTGTGAAGGGGTAGTCAGTTTTTGTTTATAGCAACTACTGTATTTGATTTGTTTTTATCATACTTTTTCTATGTATCTTTTCCCAGATTTTCTTGCCATCTTTTGGATTAATTATGTTCTTCATCCTTTTTCCACTTTTTGTTCCTAGTTATTTGTAAATTCTATGCTGCTTCTATTCTTTTAGTGATTACCCTAGAAATTTTAACGTACTTATTTGCAACAAAGTGTCAAGTTAATTAGTAAAGCTATTTTCCTTTTGAATAATACATTTTAATCTTGCACTCCTCTTCTCAGGTTTAATTGATTGTTAGCTAAGATTTTAGTTCTACCTTATTTTGAATTTGAAAATTTTGACATTATTTTTGTTTAACACGTTTATTTGGATTTACCCATGTTGTGACATATTTTCCTTCTGCTTAAAATTTATTCTTTAAACTCATCTTTTAAAAACTTTAATAAAAATGTTTTTTAATGAAAAGTCTTAATTTTTCTCTAGTGTTTAAGTGATGTTTTTTTGCTGGGTGTACACTTCATGTTGTCAGTAATTTTCTGTCAGATATTTGAAAATATTATTCCATAGTCTTCTGGTTTCCCTTGCCACTGGGAGAAGTGAGCTAGTGTTTCTAATTGTTCTTGTATAATCTGTTTGTTCTGTGTGTTGGGTTTTAAAGTCTTTTCCTTGTCCTGTGTTCTGCAATTTGATCAAGATGAGTTTAGGTGCATATTTCATTTTATTCAGTCTTCACATGCTTTATTATGCTTTCTGAATCTGAGTATTCATCATTTTACATTTATTGGAAAATTCTCAGCCATTACTCTTCAAGGGTTGTCCTCTTTGCCATTGTCTTTATTTTCCTGTGAAACTCTGATTAGACAGATATTAGACTTTCCATTATTTTCCCTATTCTCATAAACTCTCTTTCATACTTTTTCTTTCTGTTTTTCTGTGCTACTTGCTACATAATTTCTTCAGTTCTACCTTTCTATTTACACATCCTCTATTCAGATGTGTTAATCTACTCTTTAGCTTTTCTAAGTGATTCTATTTATTATAGATATTTTTTCTCTAGAACTTTTTTTTGCTTCCTTTTCAAATCTGCTTGACTATTTGTGATAGTCTTATTTACCTGTGTCATAATTCAGTAACTTCTTTTGGTTTTAAAAAAAATTAAATATATCCAATTATATATGCTTATCTAATAATTCCTGTACCCACAGTCATTGTGGATATAATCAGTCATTTCTGCTGCCTCACATTATGGTGGATTAATTCCTCAGATAGGCCCTGTGATTTTTGATTATGAGATAAATGTTGCCTGAAGCTTTATCTGTGGGAATTTTTGGGGGGGAAAGGCATTAATTTAAAGTGCATTTTTCCAGAGCACAGCACATTTACTACTGTCAGTGGCCCAAGGAGGACGGTCAGTCCAGAGCACTTCAAATTATGTTTTTAATTTTGTATTTTGAAGACGGTAAGAGGATGTTAAAACTCATCTGAGTGTAAACTTGGGATTAAGAATTCCCTGGAGTGAAATATTTTGTCTTTTGCTTTTGTTTTTATATTTTCATGTAAGCCAGACCCAAGTCCAAGAGAGACTAGTATCCATTTTGTCTGTCTCCAAGGTCTTGTGATGTGTATGTGTTTGTGTTTGTGTGTGTGTGTGTGTGTGTGTAGTTTTAGTTCATCAAGGAGGATGTTGTCCCTGGAGGGGTCCTGGCTTTATGCAAAAATCTCCCACTCTACTTGTGTCTCAGGTTTTGTCTTCTGATTTTGTGATCTTCCCCTTCACACATGTAGCCCTTTAAGATACATACTCGAGGTCATGAGGCAATGGTGTAAACTCTGAGGACAAATGGTGTTTCAGGACTCAACTCTCTGCGTCTATTCTTTTTATTTTGTTTTTAGGCTTTTAATACTTCTGTTACTTCCTTGCCTGCTGAGCCATGTGTTTAAAACCTCATGTCCCACATTTTATCTAGCATTTCAAGTACTTTTACTGAGAAGTTCTCTCTGATTCTCTACTCTTGCCATAGTCTCATACATGGAAGTCCAGGGATCACTTCTAGAGTTGAATTAGGAATTCTGTATTATTTGTAATTCACAAATGTTTGCTTTTAACATTAATACTTTCCTCTTTCCTTTATATTGATTTTAATTCTATTTTAGTAAGTTTTTAAATTTAAATGCTTAATTATTGTAATTACATTATTTTCTATTTAATAATGAAAGCTTTTAAGGGATTTGACTTTAGGTAAATGCTGACTCTTTCCCATTGGTTTTGATTAAATATAGTTCTCATTTTTGCTATTTTCTAATAGCATATAGTTATATTTTTTACATTTTCTTTGAACTAGTCCTGTTCAACAGAATGTTATTTAATTTCCAACTTGTTTTCTCTTATTGTTTTCATTGCATTTTGTCACAAATTTCTAGCTTTAATTCAATGTTTACAGGGAATATGGCCTCTACAATTCCTACTATGTAATTAAAATTTGTAAACATAGCATGACTACTTACAAAGGTGTATTCTCTGTTTGATCCTAATGTAATTGTACATATTATATGAATTTCATCATATTGTTTAAATTATTGCCTTATATATCTCTTTTTTTCTTATTAAAGGGTACAATTCAATAGTTTTTAGTATATTTTCAGAATTGTGCAGCCATCACCATAATCAATTTTAGAAAATTGAATTTCCCAAAAGAAACTCATACCCATTGTCACCCCCTATAAATCCCCCTTCTCCCTTAGCCCTAAGCAACCTGTTACCTACTCTCTGTCTCTATAGGTTTGCCTATTCTGGATGTTTCACAGGAATGGAATCATACAGTTTGGTCTTTTGTGAGGGGCTTCTTTCACTAAGCACATGTTTTCAAGATTTATCCATGTTATAGAATATATCAGTTCCTCATTCCTTTTTATTTAGGAATAATATTCCATTGTATGGATACGTCACATTTTATTGATTCATTCATCATTTGGCAGATATTTGAGTTGTTTACTTTTTGGCTATTAAGAAAAATGCTGCTATGAACATCCATGTAGAAGTTTTCGTGTGCACATATATTTTCATCTATCTTGGGTACATGCCTAGGAGTGGAATTACTGGGAGTGGAATATAGTAACCTTTTGAGGAATCGTTGGCCTGTGCCAAGGTGGTTGCACCATTTTACAATCTCACTAGTAGTGTATTAAGGTTCCAATTTCTTCACATCCTCACAAACCCTTGTCCTTATCTGTCTTTTTGAATATAGTCATTCTGGTGAGTGTGATGTGGTATCTCATTGTGGTTTTGATTTGTAATTCCCTATTGGCTAATGCTGTTGAGCATCTTTTTATATACTTATTGGCAATTGGAGAAATGTCTATTTAGCTCCTTTGCTCAATTTTTAATTGGGTTATTTGTCTTAATTATTGTAAGAGATTTTTATGTTTTAGATCTAAAACTCTTATCAGATATTTTCTTCCATTCAGGGGGTTGTCTATTCACTTTCTTAAAGCAGCACAAAAGTTTTTATTTTGGTGAGTTCCAATTTATCTATTGTATCTTTTGTCAATTGTAATCCAAGGCCACGAAGATTTAAGCCTGTGTTTTCTTCTAAGCATTGTATACTTTCAACTCTTACATTTAGGTCTTTAATCCATTGAGTAATTTTTGCATGTGATGTCAGATAACGGTGCAACTTCAATACCCAAACCTTCCTTTTTATCTTAAAATGTTTTTGTCAATTTGCTGTTGGTGTGTCTCTTGTATATAGCAAAGATTTAGTATCTTTGACCCCTATCAAATATTTTATTCTTTATTTAATCTATTTACATTTATTGCTGATAGGCTTGGTTTATGCTCTGTTAAGGCCATCTTGATATTTCCTTTACATTCTCTCAGCTACTATTTTGACAGTCTTCCCCTTCTCTTCATCATGATTTTGACTATAATCACAGCTTTTAGTTTTTCAAAAATGATACCTATATCTGTATCTATATCTTTATCTGTATCTACATATCTATATAAATATTTCATACATTTCCAAATAGAAATGTCAACAGTAAGTTATTCTTTTAATCCCCTCTATGTGGCAAGAGTGATGAACATTACATTATGTATGCTATTTCATGCTTTCACAGTTTGGGCCTTCGATTATTGTCATAAAGTGTTTGCTATTTAAACTATAAATTATTGTGGTTTCTTTTTGATGTTTAATCTAGTAATCTGATCATGTTGTTTATATGCATTCTCTCTCTCTGTCTCTCTCTTTTGGTCAGTTCTATGGGAGGTCTGTCTTTTTAAAAAATTACTTTTGTTTTGAAAATGATCTTTATTGATTTTTGTGGATGTTAAATTGCTCTTTCATTGACTTTTGTTCTTAAATTGATTATTTCAACCCTTCTTGTTTACCGTTCTGATATTTTTCTAGCTTCTCCATTTTAGAGCTTAGCCCACTTGTTTTTAATTTTTCTTATTGTCTGATGACTGTACTAAAGCTATAAAATATCTTTTATGTAGAGTTTTAGTGATAAACCACAAGTTTTGACCTGTGGTGTCTACATTGTCATTCAGCTCTAAACATTTTGTAATTTTCCTTATGATTTCACCTTAACTCATGCTTTATTTGGAATCTGTTTTCTAAATGTATGAAATTATTTAAAGAACTATTTTTATTATTGAAATAATTTTATTATATCAAGGTAAGGAAATATAGTTTATAAATTGTGATTCTTGGTATGACTCAGGCTTTCTATGCGGTCTAATACATGTCTGACTTTTGTAAATATCCCATGACTGCTCAGAGACAATGCTGATGTCTGTGTGTTGGATGGATGCATATACCTGTCCAAGTTTGTAAACAGTATTGTTCAAGATATCTCTTATTTTTCATTTCTGTGGCTGCTTATGTGAATTAAAATATCCAAATAATTTTTTTTATTTATCTATTTTGTCTTGGTTCTATTAGTCAGTGCTTTTAAACATTTTGAATCTATATCACTGGTAAATATGTTTTTATAATTGTTATATCTTCTTCAGCTATAATTTTTTTGGTGATTTAAAATGTCTATATTTTATTCCTGAGTTGTTTTTTGCCTTGGGTTGTATTTTTTTAGATATTAAAATGGCTACTTTAGCTGTTTTCTTGCTAGCTGTTATCTGTTTCTATCTTTTTATTTTCAATTTTTCTCTATCTCCTATTATCAAGGCATATATTTATATTCATTTTTAAAGCACTTTGTGCTTATACAGTCTAGAACTTGTAATTACCAACAACTGCAATCTCAATTTCATATATTCCATCCTGTATCCTTCCTGCTATACTCCCATTCAATCCATGAATCTTTCTTAATTTTCACTGTCTTCCAATCCCCTAAGTCTCAATACCCCTCATGTCCAGCTTCAATTACATTGTCAATCTTTACAATCACTTCCTTGCATGTTGTCTTATTAACCTTGCCCTGCTCTTTGCTTTTTTGCATTTATGTAGCATAACCAAAAACTCTGCTGAAGTCCAGTTCTCTGCCCACTGCCAAGTTACATCCACACAGCTGAATGTGGCTGGAGAAAAACAGACACTCTGGTACTGATTTCTCTTTATGTTCATCACAACCATCAATTGGGCTTCAAGACTGTTGGTAAGCATAGTGTCCTTCCCTAATCCACTAACTCTTGTTCTCCTAAAGGACAATTTCACATTTTCTCTTCTCTCTGAAAACTCCCAGGCCCTCCCCTCTGATCCTCACCTTGAGGTAGTGATCTTGCTTCCTACTTCACTGAGAAAAGTGAAACAATCAGAAGAGATGTCTTTCAGCGTCTCTACTCATAGACACCATTTGCTCCTGTTACCATTAGGAAAGTTATCCTAGCTTCTAGCAGATGCTAATTCTCCCACTTGTGTATTAGATCCCATGCTGTCTTGACTACCATAGGACATTACGCTAGTAATTTCTCCTCTCTCTCTTGACTCATGTTTTTCAGTTTTCACTGACTCTTAGCACCATGCAAACTTGTTATTCTGCTCCCCACATTCTCCAAAGCCAGAAGATATCATGATTCTACTTGCCCCTTCAGCTGCCACCTGATTTCATCATTTCTTGTTTGTTGAGCAGATTCAATTAAATTTTCTGTAGTCTTTGTCTTCAATTTCTCTTCTTGTCCCATTCTTTCTTAATCTAGTTCCAAAACAGCTTGTCCCCACTACTCCATCGAGCTACCCTCTGGAAGGTAATGGATGATATTCACTTGTTAGGCTGCAACCTTCTTGTCTGCCTTATTACCTCAGCACTTGGTGCTGTTGATCTCTCCCTCCTCCTTAATATGCTTTCTTCACTCTTTCTTGGATTTCATCCTACCTCACTGCTGACATCTGTCTCTTTTGCTTTTTTTTTTTGAATTTTAACATGTTTTATTTAAACAAATGTATCCAAAATTTTCCACATGAGATTAATATAAAAGTTATTGAGAAAGTTTATATTTCTTTTCATGCTAAAGCTTTAAAATCAGGTGTGTATTTTATACGTGCTACACATCTCAACTTGAGCTAGCCACACTTCAAGTGCTCAGCAGCCACATGTGGCTAGTGACTACCATATTGGACAGCAGAGGTCTAGAACCATATTGGACAGTGGAGGCCCAGAACCATATTGGACAGCAGAGGTCTAGAACCATACTGGACAGTGGAGATCCAGAACCATATTGGACAGCAGAGGTCTAGAACCATACTGGACAGTGGAGATCCAGAACCATATTGGACAGCAGAGGTCTAGAACTATATTGGACAGTGGAGGCCCAGAGCCATATTGGACAGCAGAGGTCTAGAACCATACTGGACAGTGGAGATCCAGAACCATATTGGACAGTGGAGTTCTAGAACCATGTTGGACAGCGGAGGTCCAGAACCTCTTGGGATGAGAGTCTTGGGTTCTTGGTGGTGTGTGACCTTGGTCTTGACTATCTCCATAGCAGATGGGATGTGGAGGCAGAGAGTGTTTTCCTTTGCTTTTTACCCTGTTTCTCCCTGATCTCTTTCTGGGTGTTTCAGGACTCACTCTTTGTTCCTCTTCTCTTCTCATTCCATATTCACTCCACTTGATCTCATCCAGCCTCATGTTTTAAATCATATCTTAATGCTCATGTTATCCATTGCCCACTTTACATCTCCAGCTCCTACTTCTCTCCTGGTTCCAGACTGACATATCCAAATGCCCACTAAGCAGCTCCACTGAATGTCTAATAGAAATCTCAGCTCAAGGTGCCCTGAACTGAAGTCTTTGTCCCATCTCCCAAAACTGTGCCACTCACAGCCTTCTCCATTTCAATGACTGGAAATTCCTTTCCTTCCCATTGCTGAGGCCAAAAGCCTTGGAGCCACTTAACTCCTCTCTTTCTCTGACACATCCAATCCATCAAGGAACACTATTAGCTCTACCTTCAGAATATATCCGGATTCCGACCCCTTCTCACTACCCCCGCTGATACTACCCTAGTCTGAGCCATCACCATCTCTTCCCTGAGTATGAGTTCATGCTCATTACAGCAACCAGAATTATCATGTAAAAATATAAAGTGAGATCATGTTACCATTCTGCTCAAAACCCTGCAAGGGCTCCCCATTTCACTCAGAGAAAGAGTCAGTTCTTGCAGTGGCCTTCAAACCCTGCATGAGCTGACCTCATCTCCCACCATCTCTCCCTTGCTTTCTCCACTGCAATTACACCCGCCTCCTGGCTCTTCTTCCAACACATTCTCACCAATGCATTCCCATTGGAGAATTTTTGCATTGGCTGTTCCCTCTGCCTGGAATTCTCTTTCCCCAAATATCCTTATGGTTAATTCTCATCCCCTTAAACGAAGCGTCTCTGATCACCTTATTTAGTACTTAAGCCTCTCCACTGCAAACTCCATTCCCCGAAATATACTCTTTTCTCTTATCCTGTTCTACTTCTTCTTTCCTTACCACATTAAACCTTTTTTTTTTTTAAAGAATCTTCTCTACCTCTATCCATCAGAGAGCTTTTGAGAGAACCATTGAAGGGTTTATTGGAAGGCCTTAATGAATTTATCCTGTAATTTCGGACATTTATTTTAGAAAGATTGTATGTATCTGTATTGTCAGTGGGGTATGGTGACATATAGCAGCACTTTCATTTTGAGTCATGTTAGTTGCTGATATCAGAAGAATGCTGTCTAGCTTTAAATACTATATGATATATACTTTACTGTGCATGAATTTCCAATAGCATTTTCCTAGTAAGTCAGAAGATTAATAAGAAATTTGACTCATTAGCTGATACCAGGATCTGAATCAGAGTGCATCCTAACTGCTTGGTTGTTGTGGTGATGCTGGTGGCTTTTTAAATAAGTTTTTTATTTTAGAACAGCTTTACATATAGTATGGAGAGTCCCTGTAGACCCCACACCCAATATCCCCTATTGTTAATGTCTTATATTTGTATGGTACATTTGTCATGATAAATGAACCAATACTGATACCTTACTAAGACAGACCAAAGTTTATTCAGATTTCCTCAGTTTTTTGCATAATGTCTTTTTTCTGTTTCAGGGTCCCATCTGGCACACCACCCAAATTACATTTTAGGTATTATGTCATCTTAGCTCCTCTTGGTTGCGACAGTTTCTCAGAATTTCCTTGTTTTTGTTGACCTTGATAATATTGAGCACTCTGGGAAGATAAAAAATTAAATTTGACATGGAAAAAATGCATTCTGCTGTTGGGCAAGGTGTGCCACATCATCACCGGGTTGAAATCTGGAAATTCCTCTCTGAGCAATACCACCTTAGACATCAGTTTCCCAGTAAATAGCAGCCAAAGGATACCCCTTACAAAGAACTCTTGAAACAGCTGACTTCCCAGCAGCATGCCATTCTTATTGACCTTGGGCAAACCATTCCAACATATCCGTACTTCTCTGCCCAACAGCTGTCACTTTATAACATTTTGAAGGCCTACTTGCTTCTAGACGAGGAAGTAGGATATTGCCAAGGTCTCAGCTTTGTGGCAGGTGTTTTGCTACTTCATATGAGTGAGGAGGAAGCATTTAAAATGCTCAAGTTTCTGATGTTTGGCAAGGGACTGTGGAAGCAGTATTGGCCAGACATGATTATTTTACAGATCCAGATGTACCAGCTCTCGAGGCTTCTTCATGATCACCACCATCACCTCTACAATCACCTAGAAGAACATGAGATTGGCCCCAGCTTCCACGCTGTCCCCTGGTTTCTCACAGTATTTGCCTCACTGCTTCCACTGGGATTTGTAGCCAGAGTACTTGATATGATCTTTCCTCAGGGATCAGAGGTCATATTTAAAGTGGCTTTAGGTCTGTTGGGAAGCCAGAAGCCCTTGATTCTCCAGCATGAAAACTTAGAAACCACAGTGGAGTTTATAAAAAATATACTGCCAAACCTCGGCTTGGTGCAAATGGAAAAGGCCATCAATCGGGTGTTTGAGATGGGCATCTCTAAACAGTTACAAGCTTATGAAGTTGAGTACCATGTACTTCAAGAAGGACTTACTGATTTCTCTCCTGTCAGTGACAACCAAGTATGGACAAATTAGAGAATACCAACAGCAGCTTACACCAACAGAACCTTGACCTCCTTGAACAATTGCAAATGGCAAATGGTAGTATCCAAAGCCTTGAAGCCACAGCTGAGAAGCTTCTGACTAGCAAAAGCAAACTGAGGGCAGGCCACCCTTGCTCTAGAGCTGGAGCGGTCAGTCCTGCTGCAGATGGCAGAGGAGCTTCTGAGGCAGACTGCAGAGCTGAGCAGTGCAGAGACTGACTTTGCTCAGTCTGGGCCCATGGTGACTGACAGCTCAGGAGAGAATGCCTTGCCAGACCACCCCAGAGGAGACATTGCTACTCCATCCTAACACTGTCCAGGCCTTGATTGAGAGAGACAGAAGATGCTGGATGGGGAGAATGAAACATGAAGTGTGCTTCTCAGGGAGGAAACTGGCTTACCAGCATGCAAATTCTCAACTAAAACTTGCAATTCAAGGGGGTGAATGTTCCACTGTTTTTGTTGTTGTCTTAGGTTCTAATTTGTCCCTTCTCTGGACATGGTTAGTGTTCCAGTTTGGTAATGCTGCTGTTAAGCATAACACCAGAAATGGATTGGCTTTTATAAAAAGGGTTTATTTGGTTACAAAGTTACAGTCTGAAGGCCATGAAAATGTCCAAATGAAGGCATCATCACAAGTATACCTTCACCAAAGGAAGGCCAATGGCATCCGGAAAACCTCTGTTAGCTGGGAAGACATGTGGCTGTCATCTTCTGATCCCAGGTTGTGTTCCAGCTCCACTCTCAGCTCCTGTGTGTTCTTCAAAGTGTCTCTCTTGGCTGCAGCAAGCTCCTTCTGTCTGTGAACACTTTCATAGGACTCCAGTGGTTCAATTAAGACCCACCTTGAATGGGTGGGATAACACCTCCATGGAAATTATCCAATCAAAGTTCTCACCGACAGTTGATTGAGTCACATCTCCATGGAAACACTCAGTCAAAGGATTCCAACCTAATCAACACTAATAAGTCTTCCCCCACAAGACTGCATCAAAGAACATGGTGTTTTGGGGGTCATAATCCATCCAAACTGGCAGAGTTACCATACTCATTTGATTTAGATACCTTGGACATGAATAAGTGCATGTTTGTGTTTCCTGTTTGTGTTTCCTTGTTTCCTTTTTCAGTACCAATGTGTTTGTAAAGAACATTCATAATATTGAGGAATTTCAAAAGCCAGAAGGGATCTAGATGTTTCCTCTGGCTAAGGTGTGAGGTCAGTCACTCTTTCAAAGAGTGTTTATGTGAATAGGCTAGCCATGTCACTGGCAGTGAGCAGAAGGCCCCTGTCCATTCTAGTTTAGGAAGCCTAAGTTAACCATTTAACTTTTTAACATACCAAAGATTGACTGACTATTATGTTTATCATTAATTATCTGCCTCCTGTCCCCTCCCCCTATACCACACATGCTAGAATGTAAGTCCTACAAAAGCAGGGACCTTTATATCTTTGGTTTGCTCTAGTCTCTAGAATAGCGCCTGTCACATACCAGGAATCTAATAGATATTTGTTGTCAAATGAGTACCAGTGTTTTCCCTCTCACTCTGAGCTGCTCCCTCATCTCTCTTATGCCTGACTGCCCAGTCATACACACCTACCATACTGATTTAATAAAAAATTTATACCTGCAATGTTACAGAAATGCTTACCCACTCCTTGTCTTTTTGGTTACTGTTTGTAAACTACATTAACTTTTACTGAGTTACTTACCATTAGTCCATATGTCTCTGATTCCATTTCTACTGTATTTCTTTTTCCATGAGTATTTTCATAGAGCACCTCTTAAAGGTAAACTCTGAGGCCTTAAGCATCCAATAATATGGCTTTATTAACTTTAATAATAAATATAATTAATCATGAATAAATATTAATTTAAATATTACTCTTTAATTATAACAGTAAAATATGTTAAAAACTCCCATCATACAACACTTAAAATATTATTTCATTGCCTGCTAGCATCTGTTGCAAATGTTAAGAAGTCTGATATCAAAGTAGCAGTGAACATTTACATATCACTTCCTCTGTGCCAGGTATTATTCTATATACTCCATGTATATTAATCTATTGACTGATCATAAAGACTCTCATAAAGGTAGGTATCATTATTATTAACCCCTTTTTATAGACAGGGAATCTGAGACATGGAGAAGTTAAGTAACTTGCCCAAGCATATATAGCTGGTAAGTGGCCCAGTTGGAGGTGGCCCAGGCAGTCAGGGGCTAGAATTTGGCCACTCACCATACTGTTCCTCAAGCCAATTGCTATCCATGTTTGTGTGACTTGCTATTTCTCTTTCTAAGCATTTATATTTTATTCCTTGTCCTTTAAGTGCTTAAATCTCACTAGAATATGTCTAGGTGAGGATTTTTCTACCCTCTTTGATAGTCTATAAGTTTCTTCAACATATAGTCTTGTTCTTTCTTTACTTTGGGAACATTCTTGTTCATAATTTCCCCAAATATTTCTACTCCTTTGTTTCATTTTTAATCTCATTTTGGACTTCTGCTATCCTTTGTGATGGTTCAGTTCACATGTCAACTTGGCTAGGTTATAGTGTACAGTTATTTGGTCAAGCAAGCACTGGTCTGATTTTTACTGTGAGGGCATGTTGTGGATTTAAATCATTAGTCAGTTGATGGTATCTGTGGCTGATTACATTTACAATCAACTGAGGAGATTGCCTTCAACCATGAGAGAAGTCTCACCCAATCAGTTGAAAGCTGTTAGGGCAGAGTTGAAGATTTTAGCAGTCAGAAAGAATTTCTTTCTCTACTTCAGACAGCCAGCTTCTCCTGGAGTATTCATCAAAACCTTCTTCAGCATTCCCAACTTACAGCCTGCCCTACGTATTCAGACTTGCCAATCCCCACAGTCACTTGAACCAATTCCTATAATAAATCTCATAATATTTACACACATCCTTCTTGTATTAGTCGGTGATTAGAATATTAATGCCGTATAGCAGTTCACCTCAAAACTTTGTGACATTTAATAGTAAGCATTTATTTTTTTGCTAATGGATCTGCAAATCTGCTGGGGTGGTTCCTGCTTCAGATTTCAGGTCTGTGTTGGTTAGGTCCATTCTGTTCCCCTGGTCTCTGGGGCACAGGTCAAAGAGGCACCAGAGAGGTTCTTTCTATGGTGATGGCAGAAGCACAAGAGGCAAAACCCAAACTGTCAGGCACATTTCAAATATCAGATCATAATAACATTCAACTAACATTTCATTGGGCAAAGTAAACTCAAGGTATGGGGAGTATACTTCACCCACCATGACACCATGGCCAGAATGTGATTGTATAACACTACTGCAGAGGAGTGAAGCTTTGGGGCTATTAATTCACACATGCAAAATACATTCATCTCCATCTAAGACCCTCAAGAGTATCACCCAATCCAGCATCAGACTTGAGTTCAGAAAATTGTGTTGTCTATTTTTGGAGCTTGGAATAATACCTTTGTCTTCCTCTCTTGAGTATAGAATCAACTGAAAAGTTATACAAGGAATCAGATAGAAATATTAGCTTTATTTCAAACAAAGCTCAATTGGGAAATACAGGTTGGATCTAAGATTTTTATGGAGTTTCCTTTAAAAATTATACACCATGCTATGGAGGAGGCAGAGAATTTCCCACAGGAAATGTCTCTGCAGGCTGGTAGATCTGAAGAGGGGAAAGAAGCAAGAACTGCGCCAGGTGTGCTCTAGCCTGGTGGCTCTCAAAGTATCCCTAGGTCAACAGTATTGCCACCACCTGGCAACTTATTAAAATAAAGATTATTGGGCCCCACCCCAGACCTACTGAATTGGAAACTCTGGGTGGTGGGGCCCAGCAATCTGTGTTTTAACAAACCTTCCAGATGATTCTGATACATGCCAATTATTCTCAACCCCAGCTGCATGTTGAAGTCACCCGGGGAACATTTAAAAGCATTTTCCACTATCCCATGAGAAGATGTTCAGCATGATAATTGTTCTTTCTTAGATGTCCGGTTTCTTTGCTCTCCATATAGGCAGATAAGCTTATTGTTACCGGTCTCCTATGGAGGAGTCCAGAAAAGCCCCCAAAAGTCCCTATGCCTATAAGTCTCACAGGACAATGCAGTAGTGACAGTGATGTCAATGGAAATTGCTCTGGGTTCTAGCCCTAGCTTTGCCCCTCCTTGCAGACATGACTTTGCTCAATTCACCTAAATTTTGTGCCTTGATTTTCTCTTCCATTTCCTAGTATCCATTTCCTAGGATATTTGAGAGAATCAAATGTGGGATAATAAGGAAAGTGCTTGGCTAACTAAAAAGTGTTTAGTAGTGGGTAAGCAGTTATTTTCTTTTATGCAATGTATTTGACTAGTCAGCAGCTTTCATGCATGCACGGTAGGCATGGTGCTGTCTTTTTGTTCTCCTAATTTGAAAGTAGCCCCAGGATAGCTTCTGCCCACCATGCCACAGTTCACCTTTCCCCTTATTACAGAATCCTCACTGGGGCTTTTAATTATGCAACCTCCTTTCAGCCCTGCTGGCATCTTTAGCTCTGTCTCTGGCTGGTTATTTCTGCTGGTTTGTGTATCCAGCTATAGACTCAAGTCCCCTCTGAGCCATTTTGCAGTGTGGCATCATGAAGAACTCTCTCACCTTAATCATGTGTATTGGTTTGTATATATTATGTCTCCCAGAAAAAGCCATATTCTTTAATACAATCTTGTGGGGGCAGATTGATTAATCTTTTTGATTAGGGTGTGACCTCCTGATTGGATGTTTCCATGGAGATTTGACCCCTCCCATTCAGGGAAGGTCTTGATTAGCTTACTGGTGTCCTTTAAAGAGAGCTTGCACAGAGAGCAGAGATGAAAACACCCCAGGATATGCTAAACCAAGACCCAGATTCTTGCAGACGCTTGGAGATTCTTGGAGAAGCAGACAGATGGACATTTGGGAAAGCTAAGTGAAGAGAGAAGCCCAGAGACATTTTGGAGGAAGCAATTTTGAAACACTACCAGGGAGCAAAGGATCAGCAGACCCAGCCACATGCCTTCCCAGATGATAGAGGTGATCCGGATGCCATCAGCCATTCTTCTGTGAAGGTATCCTCTTGTTGATGCATTAGATTGGACATTTAGAATTGTAAATTTGTATCCAAATAAACTCCCTTTATAAAAGCCAATCCATTTCTGGTATTTTGCATAGTGGCAACATTAGGAAACCAAAACACCATTGTATGAGTGCATATTAGCAGGCACTGAGACTGACTTGAACCCAGAATTCCTGACTTAGATAGAGGCCAGTGGCTGTTCCACTGCAGTTCACTGGCTCTCTGAATTACCATTGTCTTAAAACCATCTACTTCCATCAGACCTGGTCTGCTTTTCGCACACTTGGGGCTCCCACTGGCCTCACAAGAGTACTTTAGGTGCTGCCCTTGCTCCTTTACTCCCTCACTTTAGACATAATAGTGATGGAGCTGAAGATAATGGAAAAGTTGAACTTTGAGAACTGCATAATTAATTACAGGCTGGTGCCCTTAACACCTTTACCAGTCCAAGCAGGACTGAACAAGAACTCTTGGCACACAGAAGTCCTGTCTCTTTTGATTAAAGGCGATCACTTTGAAACAATGATTGGGATGCTAACAGCATTCTCATAAAACAAAGACCTGCCCACTGAGGCTACTTTGGCATTTTGCTAACAATGAGATGAATGATGGGCAAGAGGTCCAAGCAAACAGGTACTAAACTGTGAAGTGAGGGTTTGTATAAAATGCATAATCTCACTAAGCCTCCTTGACATTATTATCACAATAAAAAGAACAGCATGAGAGGAAAACAAAAAACAAAGAAATAGCAAATCTAGATAATCTTTATGGAGCCCTTGTGAGAGACAAAAACCAAGTACTTGCCATCTATTATCTGATTAAATCCAGTAACCCATGAGGTGGGTAATACTATTATCCCCACTGTGTAGGTGAAGGGGATGAGGTCCAGAGAGGTGTTTAATTGATAAAATGGGTAAGTGGGGGATGGTTGTGGCCATGAGGGGTGCATGGAAGGGTCTTAATTCTTGTTTGGGTGTAAAGTGATGGTGCTGATTTGATTGTTGTGTCCAGGATTCCCTTCCCACACCCCAATATTAAAAGGAAGAGGCATTTGATAACTGATAGCATCTTGGAATGCCTTTTGTGTTCCATCCAGGTATCCTTTGTTTGTTCCCTTGGCCAGGGTCTGCTCACAGATTAGAAAATGGAGGTAATTGTAATTGTTGAGGGTTGTTGGGGGTGAATACGCAAACCCCCTCTTTCCTTTGCCTAAATTCTGAACCAATTAGGAGAGAAAAAAAGAATCCCGTGAACGGAGAGTAGATGTTACCATTCTTAAAGCTAGATCAGGCAATGTGGCTTGGATGAGCTGCAAAAATGGGCTCCTTGATACTGACTTTGAGAATGAGACTGACATCTTCCATAAGGTTACAGGTGGGGCAGAGGAGGATCTCACCAGAAGGAGAGGGATCTTTACAGATAAACATACCACAGGGCTGACAGTAAACCAGTCCCAAAGAGAAAATGGGACTGGAAGAGGATGAGCAGCACACACTCAGTTTCTCTTCTCAAACTCACTATCAGAGTGAGAATTGCTTGCAGGCCCCTCAGGAGGAGTGAGCGAGGTGTCAGAAAAAGGCAGGGAAATCACACTAAGGGCTATTAATTTGTGTGCAAGGAAACATTAAGTTTTAGGAATAAGACTCCCTCTTTAAAAATTTTAGATTGGAAAGGGGAGAGGAGGGAGCTGCTATGTATGTGTATAAGTGTGCAATATGTTTGCACATGGGCACATGCAAAAGTATAGCTGCAATATTAGTTGATTGATACGACACTATCCAAGTAGGAGTTTTATTAATCTTTTACCTTGACAAGACACAGAAATGGAAATATCATCAAAATTTATCTTTAAAAAATAGACACTTAAAATGAAAAGTGTGTGGGTCAGTTATAAGGAAGAACAAAGCATGAATAAACATTCCCTTTTTTTTTTTTGGAGATTTAACAATAGCCTACATTTAGTTTATGTCTATATAAGCCAGCTAATGTTGACATCTCTGAATTTGACTTTAATCTTTGTATTTTGGGCAGAGGTCATTTGGAAAGGCCGATGAGCCCCATAAGAGTCAACAGGGATACAAACAATTCCAGTTAAACCACATATTGAATAAACTGGGTTATAGTGACAGAGATAGAGAAGGAAAAAAGAAAAACACTGTCCTTCTCTCCCCCACCTCCCTACCACAAAAGTAAGGTTGTTCTGTCCCTGTTTTTCTTTGGAATAAAGGGGAATAACCAAATGTATATCTGATAGCACTTTTAGCATCTTAGGAAGAATTCTTAGGAGGCTGAAGTACAGCTTAAAAACTCATTAATTTCAATTAAGTAAAAAAAAATCCATAGTAATGTAATGTCAGCCTTGCAGTAATGTCACCACTTCTGCAAATGGGAAAGGGATACTCTTTAACGAAACTCGATCTCCCTCTTCACAAAGCTTCTAAGAAGCATTTATTGACCAGGCAAACAAGAAAAGCAAAGTAACTTTTCCAACAAGTTAGAAGATAGAATATGATCAAACTTGAACTCTTGCTTGAATGTTTCCCTCTCAAAGCACAGTGAGATGGAAAGGTTCCAGCTTGTGAATTAGGTGGAACTGCGTTTGAATCCTGACTTCACTGATAACTCGGTTACTTGACAAACAGTACCCGCCCTCTATGAATCTCAATTCCCTCATATGTAAAATTAATACCGTGATATTAGTAGGTTTTCACTTGACATATTTCTAAAACAAAAAGAAGAAGAAAAATAAAATTAAGAGAAACCCAGAGGCTAAGTGGTAGGGCCTGGGGGTGGCAGGGGAGACCTTGTTTATTTGGTCAGATATTAATGAACCTTGAACTGGATTTTGTTTTTAACAATATTATTGAGAACAATATTACAATGTTAATGTAGTCATTCTTCATTTGACAGGTATTGATTGCACACCTAAAGTTTATTTGGCAAACTATATGGTAAGAACATGATTTGACTCTTAAGAGGGAGCTCAAGCTTTCTTCTGTCCCTTTTATTCTAAAAAAGAGCTCTGTGTTTCTCAAAAACACTGGGGTGCAAATTTTGGAGGGAAAAACCAACTTTTTGTTGACTGAGTACTCATTCCTTTTGGGATTGTTTCAAATTTGGGGGTCTTGAGGTACTCTTTACCTTGCTCTGTCTTGGTCTCATGCTCTCTCATCTGTATTTTTCTCTCTTTCCCTTCCCATGTGACTGGTCTGATAAAACAAGTCAGGAGATGTCTCTGGTTGGAAGGGGCCTTCATCCAGGCTGGGACTAGAGTGAGATTCCTAGAAAAGGATGCTTTGTCCATGATCTTAGACCTGTCCGCTGGTCTAGGCTAAAGGCACCCGTGGCCTAACCTTGATCACTAGGATCGAGACTTGAAGATCTCAACGAGATAATTTCCTGGGGCTCCCTACCTACTAAGGAACAGAGTTCACAGGCTCATCAACTCTGTCTGGCTTCATAACTGATGAGGGACAGTCAGAGGGCTAATTAAAACCTGATGCAGCCAAAATAGGATCTATTATAGGTTCTTCAGCCTGATAATGACTGGAATGCTTGAGCTAAAAGGGAAGTTAGAAGTGATTTAGTCCATTATCTTCTAGTCTTTGTTGTTTCTTCTGACATTTTGCAGAATAGGAATTTCAGGCCTAAGAAAGTGAATCAATTTTGCAGTAGCTAGTGATTGGCAAACCTGATCAACCAAGTCTCCTGAATTGCTCCCACTTGCTTGGACCCTCTGCTTTGTCGTATTGTGTCTGAAGGAGCCTGACCATGGGGCCTTTTACAGGAGACTCTCAGGGACTCCCCTGAGTGTCTCATGAACTGCAGACAAGCCCTCATGTGACACTGCATTTCTTCTCAAGGCAACATTGCCAGGGATCATCGCTGATTCAATATCAAAGGGATGAAATCAAGGTTGATTCCTAAGTTGGGGAGCTGGGTAAATGGAGGGATCACTATGTGAGACAGTTTAAGAGAAGCAAGTTTGCAGGGAGAGCAAAGATAGCATGAGTCCATTTTAGATATGTTGATTTGAAATCACAGTGGGTCACTGAGTTGGAGGATCCAACAGCAGGTCACATACCTCAACTCAAGAGGAAGGAGCCATCTAAAAGGCTCTTCCTTCTATTTACAGCCTTTCAACATACTTCTTGGTTCTCAAGATCCTGTAAAATCTACCTTCTCTGTGAAACAGTCCCCAGTTCCTGACCCCCTCAGCTTCTCCCTGTGTGTGCCTGTAACACATTGCATGTGCCTTCTTAAGCTTCCCCTCCTTTGAGCTTGTCAGACTTGGCCTTACACTGCTTGAAGTAGAGTCAGCACCAAGTGGGGGTGTGTGGTTATGAGCCCAACTTCGTGATCAAAACTGCTTGGGTGCATCTCAAGTCCTACCAGTTATTTTAACTTAAGGTGATTTCTTTAACCTCTCAGGAACTCAGTTTTCTCATCTGTAAGATGAGATTACAATCATGGTACTTAACCAATCATGTAATTATAATATTTAAATGAGTTAATATGTGTAAATTACTTAGAACAGTACTGGCACAGGGCATGTGCAGGGTTAGAAGGGGTCTTTTCCTTTTCTTACTTCTCAAAATAAATCTCTTGATTCTCTGACTCCTCTTCCATTCTGCAAATCTCCATGTAGCATCTCTTCAAGTGAGTAAGCCTCTTAATTCAAAATCATTTCAATTTTCCTTTTGCTCTGCAAAGATCCTATGCCCTCAGCCAGGATTTCCCCCAGAGACTGTGTTTGATGTTTGAAAATTTTAACAATTTCAGGAAAAAAAAAAAATTCGGTTTGAAAAAAGTACCAGTCAAAGACAGGAGATGGGGAGGAGGAGGGCAAAATGTCCCTGTCAGTGACCTAAGAAAATCCTCTGGGGAGTTAGTGCTCTGGCTAGCCCTTGCACACGAGTCACAGTAACTTAAGATTCAATTTCGAGAACAATGGCTGAAACATTTTCCACCAGCCCCCAATCTTTCCCTGCCAATTCTGACCGACTGAGACAGGGAAAATGGAAACGGTTTTGAACCATTTTGAACCGTAACTGGCATGTCCTTAACTGCAAATTTGACAATAATACACTTGTTACACTGAAGGAGAAGTGTGAGTCGGCAGCTTCGAATAGATTTCATTTTCACTCTAGTTTGCTGCCAGGAGCACTGCTCACCTGTCTTCTGTGCTTTATTTCTCGGTGGGATTCAAAGAAAGCCGCAGTCAGCTCTTGTCTGCGTCTGCTTCTGTCAACCTGGAAGCTGGCTTTCCTAAACCCTGTTTGGCATCTGGGAGGTTTCGGTAGGGTCTTTGGTTCTAGGTGTGGTTCTCAATCCATCAGGAACCAGCTGGCTGGCTGTCCTCCAGCACTGAGGTGGTCAACAGTGCGGTGTTGAAGGGTGGACATTTTGTGGAACGTCACTCCTGGTTGGGTTCAGATCTGAATTTGAAATTTGGCCCAGCTACCTTGAGCAAGCAACTTAGCATCTCCTTTCCTTAGTTCTTCATCTCTATAATGGGGATGTTATAACCCACCTCCCTGGGTTGTGTAAGGGCTAGAACAGCCAGTGTGTCTAATCACCCTGTTCATTGCCTGGTAATAAGGTTGCTCTCCATAAATGTTGGTCTCAAAACTGCAAAGAACCTTGCAGATAAGATGGGCTGGACTGCTGCTAGTTAATAGAGCACTTTTGCAAATTATAAAAAGGTGCAAGGTCCCTGGTTTAGAGAAATGCAAAGCCTGGATTTCAGCCTCCACTGGTCCCTGTAGCCAGGTGCCATGCACAGTGCACAGCTTAAACGCTGGGCCCAAGGACCCTGAAGACTGATATCTGTAGTGGGGCCTGATTATGGTTTAGCTACATTGGCTTCAGAAAAACATGGCATTGAAAGCCTTTTAGAATGTGACCTACAAGCTAGCTTTTCAGTCTTATCATCTACTTCTTTTCCATAGGGACGTTTATTCCAAACAAATGGGAATCATGATTTGTTGACCTTTCACCTACCTTACATGTGATGTTCTTCAGCTGCAATGCCTAATCAACCTGCAGGGCACTATAGCTTAGTGGCTAAGAGAAGAGGCTCTGAAGCCAGACAACCTGTGTTTGTGTCTAGGTGCTGGAGCTTATTACCTGTGTCATCTTGGGCATTACTTAATATCTCCGTGCCTCAATTTGCTCATCTCCATAATGGGGACAATATCTACTTCAAAGTGATGTTGTAAGGATTGAATGGTTTAAACATGCAAGGCTCTAGAAGAGAGCCAGGCACATAGCAAGTACCTGATTAACACTATTTATCATCACTCCTTTGCTCCTTTGCTTCACTTCTTTCTGTCATATTGCTTTTTTATGTCCTCCATGAAGACTTCACAGACAACTCCATCCAAAAATGCACTCTTCTCCCCACTCTGGCACATCCAGTACTCATTCACAGACTGATAACTTTTAGTGTACGACTTACCTCTTTGTCTCTCCTTCAGTTATGAGCTTCTAGAAGAAGATTGCCCTTTGTATCTCCTTAGCTATTTGCTTCATGCCTCACTCTAATTCTGTAAAGATTTGTTGAATAGCTTCTTTGGTCCTAGCTGCATTGGTTGTATGTGACATAAACCTAATTTGTATGAGCTGAGGCTACAAAGACTGACTGCTCATGTAAACCAGCCCAGAGAAGAGCAAAAGGAACCAGGACAATGGACACAAATGCCAATAGGATTGTCTCTCTCTCATCTTTGCTACTCTTTATGTCAGTATCACCCTCCACGAGGCTGGAACTACATTCTCTAATAGCTACCAGCACATGTATTTCCGGATGGCAAAGACATTCTTACTCCAGTCGACACATAAAATTCTTAGGGAAGCATTCTGATTGGTCCATCTTGATTCAAGTTTCTATCCATTAACCAATCATCATGGTTACAGATGTGAGGTGAGCAGATAGCAATTCACATTAGAACTAGGAGGTGTGGAGAATATAATGGAAACAGCTTGATGAGCAAGATGGTGGTGCCTTCAACTGAGTCAAGGAACACAAGAGGATTGAGCTGGTTTGGGAGAGGACACATGGTTAGTTCAATCTTAGATACTCTGAGTTTGAACCACAAATAGGACATTAAAGTAGATGGGTCTAAAGGCAGTTGAATACATTCACTTAAAGCACAGGAGGAGAGTCAGAAATGGATATATAAATGTATGAGTCATAAGGGTATAAGAAATAGTTTTAAAATGTCCAAAGGGGGCTTTTACTTCTGAATAGGATGTAGTAGGTTGAAGCAGGCTAATATTCCTATTGCATCAACTAGAAAACTATTTGGTAAATTGCAAAACTCATCTTTTTGAAGGCATCTGAGAGCTGTGAAAGCAATGAGGAGTAGATGAATGAGAATTCCAGAGAGGGAAGAGCCCTTCCTAGGTGAGTTGACAATTGCCAGTTTTTTCTTCCCCAAGGGTTCTGCCAATTCTGGGTTCAAGCTGGGGATCAGGCATAAACATGCAGCCAGACTCTCTTGGGGAAAAGAGAATCCCATCAAGCATGTCGTAGGCATGCAGCACTGGTAGAATGGGCTGGAATCTAGAGAAGCCTTGAAAGCAAACTTATTTTTTCCCCTAGGATAAACTATTAGAAATACAAACCAAACAAACAAAAACACAAGACTCCATCCTGAGAATTCCTAATCACAAACCTACACTCATGGGAGATAAAACTAGGGTAGTACATAGAGGGGCAATGTAGCTTTTAATGCTCATGGTAAAAAATAGATGAAAATAAATGAAATAAGCATCCTACTAAAGAATTGCAAATAGAATAAGAACAAAAAGCCAAAGAAAGTAGATGAAAAGAAATAATAAAAAAGCACAAAGAGATGAAACAGAAAACAAATCTACAATAAAAAGGATAAAGTCACTCTTCTGTAAACAGTAATGTAATTGTCAACCTCGAGCAAAGTTGATTCCCCAGCAAGCCCCCCAAAAAAGAAGAGGCACAAATAAATGATGTCATAGCACAATATGTTTAGTTTGATGCCATTAATTTAACTTTCAGAAACAGGCAAAACTAAATAATACATAGTTTGAAAACACATGCATTTCTTGTAAAAGAATCAAGGAAAGTAATCAAAATGATTTTTTAAAAATTCAGGACATTGGATACCTCTAGGAGGAAAGCAAGGGGATGGAAACAGAAAATTGAAAGTAAGCCTCAATTACATTGACAATATTGCATTTTTTTTTTAATCTTAGGAGTAAGTACATGAGGTTTGTTTTATTTTCACTTTTTAACATTGTCTTTTATTCACCAATTTCTTATGCAAGAAACGTTTATTTTTTATTTCCTTTTTATTCTTTAAACTTTGCATATATATATATTGCCACTCCTTTGTATCTATAATCTATTTCTCAATGAAAAAGAGTTTTAAGAAGCATTAATGGAAGGATTGGGAGTGGTGCTAAGAAGTGCAGGTTTCTTTTCGGAGAGATGAAATTTTCTAAAACTGATCGTGGTGGTGTTTGCATAACTCTGTGAATATACTAAAAGCTACTGAATTGTAAAATGGGCAATTATGGTATGTGAATTATATCTCAATAAAACTTTTAAGAAAAAAGGAAAAATTAATGTAGGCAACCTTGGAGGGAAATTTTGGATGAAAAGTTAAGGAGAGAATTGTGGAGTTGCTTGCGGGTTGTGTGAGTTGATGGAAGGCATTTTTAAAAAATGGGAGTTGATCATAGGCTGGATGAGTATGCTCGTCAAGAAGAACCCAGGAGTAGCACGTCTCATATTTATGGAGTGATGAGTCAGGATATGAACACAGGTCTCTGTATTCAAAGCCTAGGGCTCTTTCTACGTTATTGGCCTGCCTCCCACATGACTCAAGTTTAAAGGGCCCACTTAGTTATCTCCCAGTCATTGCTCAGCCCTCTGCCGTTCATTGACTGCATCTCATCTTTGGGATGAACTTTGAGCTACATGGGATTCTCGGAGGTGCTGTCATTCTTGCTGCCTGAGTGATAATGCTGAACCCTCACCTCGACCTCCAAAGGTATAAACTCGAACCACATGGAGTCTCTCAGCAATTCAGTGAGAGAAGGATCTTCTGGCTGCTGTGATAGTATGGGCAATAGGGCTGGGAAAAAGTGGGAACAGCATAAGGATAGCACCTTTTTTCTAGGTCACCTGCTCCTAGAAGATTTACCCAGTGACTATGAGATCTCCACAACCTCTCGTGTCCCAGCACCTCATTCGAATCCTTTGCTGGCAATAACTTAAATGAGGTACGTGGCAACTAGGGATATAATGAGAAAATCATCTCTGTTGTCAGTGCTTTGGCACCCACTCCCCATTCCCCCTGGGAAGCAAAGATGGACTCAAGAATAAATTGACCCACCTCTCACAGCAGTGGGAAAATGGGAAAAAACACTGGCACCTGCATTCTATATTCAGCTCGGACATACCCAGCTTCCCTTTTAGTCTTCTGATCCTCTGTTTCCTAAACTAGGGTGTAGTTTAACAGCTCTCCATTCCACCCCTTTCCCACTGTGCAGCAGCCTTGTGTTTTGGGGGAGGCATTTTTCCCACATGTGCATACAGGGGTAAGTCCTGGTTGACCCAAGTGCTAGGATGCAGCTAACACTATGGAGAGCAGAGCTGAGAAACTAAAACAGGCTTTATCACTGAGGGATTATATCATTAAGGTGATATCATTGAGGTTTTATCATATCTGGGCTACCAGATTAGTCCAGTGTTTCCTATCAAATGAGCCAACAGTTCCCTCTATTGTTTAATCTAATTAATGTTGCAATTTAAAGAACCTTACTCTTTCATGGAGATAGTATTTGCCTTATCTTTTTCATGAGGTTCTGCAAGGCTCCAAGTTAACACCAGTAACACCCACGGAAGTGCATATGAAATTGCAGATTTTAAATAGGTGTGATTTCTATTTCTTTTCTCCAAACATTGGGTGGAAGTTAAGGATGAGGAGGGATTCAGAAAAGGACTGGGGGTAAAAGAAAGACAAGGATTCAGAAAACTCATCCAGTCACAGTGCTGACCCATATTAAACTGGCTTTTTAGAATCCACCTAGAGCAAATCACTCTATATCTTTGAGAATCAGCCTCTCCATCTGTAAAAAAGATCACTTTGGATTAAATGCTGTTAGAGTTCTTTTATCTGTTGATATATAAATTGAGAGCAAGACATATGGCTCATTCTTATGGCTGTAATAAGAGTAATGATAATAAATGCAACAGCAACTAACATTTATTGAGCCCATGAATTATACCAGGCACTGTGATAAATGTTTAACACACATTTTCTCATTTAATTGTCATAACAATTATTGATGTCTCCATTTTACATATAAGGAAACTGGGACTAGTAGAGTTACGTAACATGTCTAAGGTTTTAGCCATGTAGTAAACCAGGGATTTAAACTCAGATCTTTCTAGATCCAGAGCATGAGCTTTTAACTGCTGAGTAAGTTGTAATAATTTCATTCACTCAACAGGATTTATGGGTACCTGTTCTATGTCAACCCCTGACTTAACCTATGAGGATAGAGAGATGTGTATTTGTCTTAAATGATTTCAAGATCTGGAGAGGATATAGAGAGAGAGGGATATGAATATATATATATATATATTCATGTCTATGCCAGTTTGGATGCATTATGTCCCGCAAAATGCCATGTTCTTTGATGCAATCTTGTGGGACAGATGTATTAGTGTTGATTATGTTGGAGTCCTTTGATCGTGTGTTTCCATGGAGATGTGACTCAATCAACTGTGAGTGAAACATTTGATTGGATAATTTCCATGGCGATGTGGACCCTGCCCATTGAGGGTGGGTCTTTATTGGATCACTGGAGTCCTATATAAGAAGCTCAGACAGAAGGAGCTCGCTGCTGCAGCCTCAAGAGGAATGTCCTGGGAGAAAGCCCTTTTGAAACCAGAACTCCAGAGCAGATGCCAGCCACGTGCCTTCGGAGCTAACAGAAGTTTTCCAGATGCCATTGGCCTTCCTTTAGTGAAAGTACCCTATTGTTGGTGCCTTACCTTGGACACTTCACAGCCTTAAGACTGTAACTGTGTGACCAAATAAACCTCCTTTGTAAAAGCCAATCCATTTCTGGTGTTTTGCAAAATGGCAGCATTAGCAAACCGGAACAATGTCCTTTATCTTTCACTTAACCACGGGAGACTCAATACATATTTGATGAAAAAAATGAATAAGTGAAAGACTATAAGAATGAATATAGGACAATGAAAAGTTTCTGGAAATATAATTAAATTTCGGAGACAAAACTGAACCTTGAAAGAGTAAGATGATATTGATGATGCCAGAGACTCTGACAAGGCTTTCCATGACTTTCATGAATTCTCTGGCTTTTCATCCAAGATCACTGCAGACTCTGCTGCTAAGGGCAATTGCTGGGGTAAGCAAGGCTAGGACAGGTGATCAGTGAGTGGGTTTCCATAATGCCCGAAGCCTCAGTTTTCCCCCACAAAAAGCCAAAGGAGAGGATGTGAGAAGCAAGTAGTAAATACAGTCTGTTCTGGCACAACAGGTTTCATTGACACAAACTATCTCACATGTGATCTATTAAGAGGTAAATCACGTATGCGTGATACAGAAGTTATGTCAATTCTTTGGAATTTTCCCCAGCACATTAATGTTTTGAGGCAATCAGAAAGTTAAATTTTTCCTAAGGAAGACCTTAGGACAAAAGACAAAATGCCTTTCTTTAGCTCATGTACTGACTGGTTTGACAACTTCAAGAACTACTGTACTTTTCACCAGGTTAAGCTTCTGGAGAGGCTGGGAAGGCATTTCCATCCTGTATTAAATAAATGGATTGAGGAAGAAGGTTATATCCTGGGTCAGGTTTTTAATTTTTATGAAATTGGTACTCAATGGAGATATAACACCCAGAGTGTTAAAGTTGCTGAGGATTTACTGTAGTCATGGTGCATTTGGTGGTCAAAAGTTAACTGTGTTAATATTTGTGTTGGGATGGTTAGGTTTTTTGTGAGTACTCCAGCTACAAACAGTTTTGAATTATTGTATTAGTTAGGGTTCTCCTTGGAAACAGAATCAATGAGAGATGTCTCTTATTATCAAATTGTAAAAGTGACTCACGCAACTGCGGGAGCGCACGAGTCCAAATTCTGCAGAGCCGTCAACAAGCTGTCAACTCCAAGGAAGACGTCCGACGAACTCCTCGGGAAACGAACCGACAACTTTGACGAACTCCTCAGGAAACGAACTGGCAACTTCTACGAGCTCCCCAGGAAAAGCTTCATTGAGCAGCTGAAGAAGAAGTGAAGGTTCTCTAACCGTCCGGCTTATAAGCCTCCAACTGATCACCCGGACCAAATCCAGCCAATTGCATTCTCTCACTGTGGAAGCACACCCCTTGATGAGTCATCAGTCAGCTGCAGTCAATTGACTGATGATCCGACAAACCAACCAGCCTCAAATAGCCTCACAGGAATCGTCAGGCCAGTGCCCGCTTGACCAGACAGCCAGGCCACCTAGCCAAGTTGACACATGAACCCAACCATCACAATTATCTTTCCCAAACCCATTTGTGCCTTTTGGATGTATTATGTCCCTCCAAAATGCCATGTTCTTTAATGCAATCTTGTGGGGGCAGACATATTAGTGTTGATTAGGTTGTAATCCTTTGATTGAGTGTTTCCATGGAGATGTGACTCAATCAACTGTGGGTAAAATGTTTGATTGAATTATTTCCATGGAGATTTGGACCCTGCCCATTCAAGGTGTCCTTTAAAAGCTCACAAACATAAGGACCCAAGAGCAGCTGAGAGTGACATTTTGAAGAATGCACAGGAGCTGAGAGAGAAGCTGGAACACAACCTGGGATCAGCAGACGTCAGCCACACATGCCCATCCCAGCTAACAGAGGGTACACCAGTGGTTTTCTGGATGCCATTGGCCTTCCTTCGGTGAAGGTATTTGCGAGTTGATGCCTTAATTTGGACATTTTCGTGGACTTCAGACTGTAACCAAATAAACCCTCTTTATAAAAGTCAATCCATTTCTGGTGTTTTGCATTATGGCAGCATTAGCAAACTGCAACAGCATTCTTCCCACCAAAACCTTTATTTTTAGTGTATGTTTTACAACTGCAAGGCATTAAAGCAGAAAGGCTTTCATGAGTGTATTTAATTTTTATTTATCTCAGGTGTCATTGGGGTCTTTCCACCTGTTGTGATCTACATGAGATGTGTTCTGGCCTCCATCCCATCTGCAGAAGTTCAAAGTCCTGCCCTGTATTTCTGGTGATTCCCAGGGGCTTTCCATGTCTAATGTCTCCAGCTTCCTGACTTATGGGATGCCTTTCCCTGTGGTGCTTGGTGTCTCAATTTCATCCTTGGTCAACCTAGGTGGGAAACTGAGCTTCCTATGCACACATGCACTCACACACAATAGGCTCATATTAAGTAAGCCATGTTTGTGTTGGTTGACTATATTGAAGACATGTATGTAGAAGAAAGTTGGGATACAATTTATATCTCAACCACGTAACTTCAAAGTTAGTATCTGCCAACTCTCTACATAAAAGTTTTTTTTTCTTTTAATGGGATTTTTTCACTTGCCACCCACCTCAGAAAGCATGTAAGCTTCATCCAGTATTGCTGGTTCCATCTTCCTTCCTCCTTTTTCTCTCCTCACTCTCCTCACCATCCTTCCCTTCCTGGGAACAAAAGAGATTTCCTCTCTTTTATATTTATTCTCTTTTATCACATGCAGAATGGCTTTTTCCTTTGTTGCTAGAGCTCCTGCCAATACCCCTGCTTTCAGAGTCCCACCTTCTACCCCAAGAAACTTACCAAGGTATTCTCCTTTAAAAAGACAATTTCTTCCTTATGAAAAATTCTTGTACCAGCTGTTATGATAATTTATTTTCACTCCCATTCTACTTCCAAAGACTTTGCCTTCTAGGAATCATACAAAAGATTTGGATCCAGTGGCACTGACTCAAATCAGAGCCCAAATGGGCCAAGGTTCTTTGTTTCTTTCCCTGAAATGTTGGGTGTATGATTCTCCAAGCTCTTCCCCTTGCTGCAGCAAACTCTGAAGCCTTATGTTGAGACGGCAACATCATAAGATAGACAAGCCCTAGTTAGCCTGGATGCCTAAGTGATTGCATGAAGCAGAGCCTCCTTACAGCTCAGCATGGCGCATATAGCAGAAGTAGAAATAAAGCTTTGTTGATTGAAGCACTGAGGAGGTTACTCTGCCTCCCTCCACTCAACACAACCTGGCCTAACCTGTCTGAAATGTATTCCCAATTATGCTTTTCTGTATTGGTTACTATGTGGTGAGCCCCTTTATCATAGATGACTTTCACTGGGTGCTAAGGGCTTGCAAGAAAAAAAAAAGCATTTTCTGGTATTTCCGCACATGCTTGGCAATTGCATTTCCTATTTCTACTTTCTTCCACTTCCCCCCAATAGTGGCATTTGCTCCTCCAAAAAATATTTACTTCTTCTCTTTTAGAAGCCTAAAATTGTACTAGGCCCTAGGGATTTCAGAGAAAATATGATGAATATTCTTGGAGGGGTCTGATGCCCCTTCAGCATTTGCTGAAGGTTTTCAATTCATTGATGAATCAACTCATTCTTTCACATCTGTTCAGACTTTAATGTACCACACAAAGCACTCCTAATTTGGCAATAAACAAGACAGATACACTCTTTGAACCTCTTTCAGCTTGAAATCTAATGGCAACTACAGATGTTGAACAAGTAACCACTACAAGTGTCAAGAGTTCAGTAAAGGATAATCCTAATAATAACAAGAATAACTGATAATTATGGAATTCTTATCATATGTCAGGGACTGTTATGTGTGAGTTATATACCGTAGCTTTTTAATACTGACAACATTACTCTCCCAATTTAATATTGAAAGGGGACACAGAAGGACAGAGAGGTGAAGGATCATACCCAGAGTACACAGCTAGTAAGTGGAAGCTATGGGACAAATCCAGTCCTGGTGAATCCATTGCCCACACTATCAACCACTCTGTTATTCCGACAAAATGTGGAGATCATGGGAGACTTCTGGGGAGAAGTGTTATTTAGACTGGGATCACAAGTCTGGTTTGGAGGTGCCTAAGAAAAGAGGGCAGGGAAGCATATTTTGAGGAAGAGAAAGCAGTAAGTGGGAGAGTTTCTGAGACCAGCATGTTTAAGTATCTGAGGGAAGTCCAAAAGGCTAGGAGTAATAGGGATATCTTCCTGCTGCCCCCTTCACACTGTCCCAGCTACCTCCATGCCCCAGATTCCAGCTTCCTGGAGAGATTCCACGCTGTGCCTGGTGAGAGGGTGAAATATCTCTTCCAGCCCTGATCTTGAGGTCTTGGGTAAAATCCACTTATGGATGAGGGCTCTTGGTCCCCAGGCACCCAAGACAGTAAGGTGAGGCTCTCACAGACCCAGGTCGCCTCTTTCAGCAAGAGCCACATCTGCTGGAGCCACTGAGGAATTTGCTGAAGATGGCAAAATTACTGAGGTGACAGACCAAGACTTCTCTTTGAAAAACCATCCCTAGAGGTGCTCCCATCCTTGTGACTTGAAGTGTAGAGAACCTCTTGTTTTTTCCACTTCAGCAGATATTTGATAGTTTTGTGGGCCTGTGGGAAAGAGTTTAAGCATTTTGGAAGAGCAAAGATAGGCAAACGAGGGCTCTGTTGCTTTTTTGCTTTTTGAAATGGAGAAAATTTTGTGTAAAGTCAAAGAAGGGCCTTACAGAACAGAGCAAGACCCCTTCTTCCTTCCTCCTTGTTCCAGTTTGCTAATGCTGTCAATTATGCAAAATACCAGAAATGGATTGGCTTTTATAAAGGGGGTTTATTTGGTTACAAAGCTACAGTCTTAAGACCATGAAAATGTCCAAATTGAGGCATCAACACAAGTATACCTTCACCGAAGGAAGGCCAATGGCATCTGGAAAACGTCTGTTAGCTGGGAAGGCACGTGGCTGGTGTCTGCTGATCCCAGGTTATGTTTCAGCTCCTCTCTCAGTTCCTGTGTGTTCTTCAAAATGTTGATCTTGGTGTGCTTTGTCCTCTCTTAGCTTCTCCAGAGTAAACTCTGGGCTATCATAACTCTGCTTTCAATGGCTGTCTCCAAAATGTCTCTCTCAGTTGCTCTCCAAAATGTCACTCACAGCTGCTCTGAGTTCCTTCTGTTTGTTATCTCCTTATATGGCTCCAGTGATTTAATTAAGACACACCCTGAATGGGTGGGATAACACCTCCATGGAAAATATCCTATCAAAGGTCTTGCCATCGAAACACTCAATCAATAGGTTCCAACCTAATCAACACTAATATGTCTGCCCCTACAAGATTGCATTAAAGAATATGGCTTTTATCTGGAGGACATAATATATACTAACCAGCATACTCCTCCCCACCCTAATTCCGCAGTCTTCTCCATTATCCAAGCAAAGCTTTGGAAATGGAAGGGTGGCTGAGCTTCTTTATTCTCAGATCCCAGGAAGCAGATTCCCTGTGGAGCACTGGGCTATTTTATAGAATTTGTGGTATGATATGATCATATCTACACTGCAACCTTTTGACTCCATTATTTGTTTATTTACTTACAAGTGTAAGCATTCATTTATTTACACTATCACCTATTCTGTAGCTGGATTTTTAAGTCAGACAGATCTTGGATCAGACATCAGTTGGGTACTATTCTTAAACTGCATGATTTTGAGCAAGTCACATACTCCTTCTGAGCCATGGCTTGGGAAAAAAAATACATGTCACTGAGAATGTCTGGGAGAATTAAATGACATAATTTATGTATACTAGTGCTCAATAAATTATAGGTATCATTAATATTACAGTTGTCATTATGACCCAATGTTAAGCTTTGAGATAGTCATTAATTAAATAGATATTTATTACGTAACTGATTCAGGCCAGTGCTGTGCTAGGTCCCATAAAGGTGAGAAAAGATGGTGTCCACTGTTCAAAGCCCCCTGTCTAACGAGAGAGAGAATGATCTCTATGAGTGGCAAATACATCTAAGAGAATCACAAGCATTGAGTCAAGCCTGCTGATTGAGATCTGATTGGTTATGGGAGAAGAAACTGGGGGGCTAAGGGAGGGGCACAGCAGGTGTGGGGAGCTCTCTGGGGAGGACCCTGAACTTGGTCCTGGAAACTAGTGAAAAAAAACCCACAGAATGATGCAGGTGTCTGATAAATGAGAGCTGGCCTGGAGCTTGGGTTTAATCCTTTTGAAAGCTTTCTGCTGCATGGTAAGATAAAGGACCAGCAGAAATGAAGGAAAGTTTGCTGATCTTAAGAAATCATACACTGAAGAACCATGCAAGGGACTTAGCGTGGCCTCTTGCATGGAGATGTTGTGACCCAGATACAAAGGCGTAGGGACTGTGGAGTCAGAGCAGTAGCCACTGCAACAGGACTGGTTCTTGGCTGGGAGGACAAAGGTGCAGGGCATCTTCAGGCCGTGGCAGTGATGCCAAATCCACAGATAGTTTGGGTGCAGGGGAATGCAGCCTGAGTTTGTAGGAGCCAAGAGAACATGGGCACAGAGGGGTGTCGTCTCTCTTGGGACACCTCAGGAATTACCTTTCCACTCCTTGATCCAGATATTCATTATCCAACCACACACTCAACCTTTCAGCAGATATAATAGTGCTTAAAGGTCAGAGAGAAGGAGATGGATGGGGTCAGTGCTCCATTTGCAGAACATGGGGGCTAAGGTATGGAATAATACGCTTACAATTATATTCTACTCTGAGAACCTTTGGGATGATGGTCCTATAAAGAGTTAACTGCACCACAGTGTGATGGATATTGTAAATAGAGATATGTACAAAGATGGAATGACTCACCTGGCCTGTGGAGAAGCAGGAATCTGGGATTAATTCAAAGATAAGTACATGCTGAAGCTGAGACTTGAAGGAAAAATTTAAATTTTCCTGGTAGAGTTTTAAATTGCAGAAACAAAGTGTGAAAGCATGGGGGTGTAAAGCAGTAAGGCACATTTGGAGAACGGTAAGCATTTTGGTAATGCTAGAACTTACAACGATTTGGAGAAAGTAGAGAGAGAAAAGAATTGAGAAGTCAAATCTTAGAGCCCATATGTTCTAGTTTAAGGAACTTGGACTTTAGAATGAAAGCAATGGAAAGATACTGGAGGTACAAAAAGAAAAGATATGGTCCCTGCTCCTGAGAAGCCCACAGTTGAGTACCAAAGAGGCATATATATGTATATTTATATACACACATATACATATATATACATTTGTGTGTGTCTGTATATTTAAGCAGGGGAAATACATGACCCCGTTGATATACAATTCATGTATTGCTGGACCAGCCCTCTTTGGCAGTCTCTTCTCTTGTGCTATTGCTATCTTTAGATGATTCTCAGTGCTCTTCTATAACTCTCAAATCAAACTCCAAAAGCATTCATAAATAGTAGAGATTTTATGGAAGGTGTTGTTAGTTGCGCCTTTTCATATCCCTTTCATTGCCAGGTGCATTTCAATCTTCTCCTTGGCTGCCATATCCCATGCAACACAAAAGAAGCCAAGTACTTTACCCAGTTGTTGCAAATTCATATGCCTTCAGAGATCAGGCAGTTAAGATAATAAAGTGGTGTGGGGTAGGTATAAGGCAATAGGGAATGGTGGAGACTGGGACAAACTGCAGAGCACATGCCTCATCTAAGAGAACAACACCTACTCAGCTCCATCAGATTGTTGCCTTTTGGAAATGTCCAATATTGCCAGGTATTCTGTTTTTCCAAGGGAAGAAATTTAGGCATTAGTTAACTCCCCACATTTATTTTTTGTTAATGTTGTTCATTAGTTTATTATTTTTTTAAATACCATATGGGCCAACAAACATATCTGAGAGCTGGATCTGACCATTAACCCTACAGTCTGTAAACTCTGAGTTAGCTCACCCATGCTCTTCACTGAGCCTGTCTGAGAACCTCAGGTCATTGTTCCTTGCATGTTCCAGAAATACTGCACTGATCTCATTGCAGAGTAGAATGCAGCAGAGAACTCTGCAAGTAGGATGATCTGTTATAAGGTTTACTTACAATTCAGATGAGAGAGGACCCATGGCAGGGTAGTACAAACCAATATACCTTAATGGTTAGAAGGAATTAGCCCTGGGTTTGGAATCGCAGGCTCTAGTTCTTACTCTGCCAAGGTCACTAGAATTGCAAAGTGACCTCCCTTCCTGGATTTCAGTTTTCTCATCCAAAGCATGAGGAAGTTGCCCCAGGATGGCTTTCTCTCATTTTACAACCAAAATCCTCACTCAGTAACCTGTCCTTGGTCTTCCTGAGGCTCAGCTCCATGACCCCTTCTTTGGGCCAAGGCCAGCATTTGATGGATTATTCTCCCTACCCCACCCCCCACCCCAGCAGCGCCCTTGGGGAGCAGGCTGAATTTGTGGCAGTCTATGCCGTCTTTTGCTTGAGTCTATTCTGGCTGCAGAGTGGAGAATTGTCTACTCCTTCTTTTCCCAACTTCTCTCAAAGAAGTAGTCCCCCCACCTTTTTTCTTTTAAGGGTTTTTACTATTGATCTCCATGAAAAAGCGAATGACAAAAACAAGAAAGTGTCAGAAATTCAGAAACCTTTGATGTTTCTATTCCCTAGAGTCCTTCCGTAACTTTCTTGCTGAGATGATAACTTATGATCTTTGGCTATTTTCCTGAGGATAGAGTCACCAATTTTCTTTCCTTCTTACTTGACTTCAGAAAAGTCTACCTTCCTCTAAAAATGGTCCCTTTCTACAACTTGAGTCTAAAGAGCCAGTCTACGGGAAAATATAGGAGCTCCTCCACCTAAAGTCAATTATTTATATCTGTGAAAACTTTCAGACCAGGACCCCCAAACTTACTGAGCCTGTTATTCCTTCCCTACCCAGTCTTTTCACATCCCTTCCATGCTCATTTCAATCTTACCTTTTATTTATGTATCCCACTTAGCACACACACAAAAAAAGCCAAGTAGTTTGCCTAATTGTTACAAATGCATGTGCCTTCAAAGATAAGCCTGCAGTTAAAATAACTAGAGTGGAGGTAAGCACTTAAGAAGAACTGGAGGCAACTGACAGGATTTGTTTTAAAGACCTCTCAACATCCTGGATATGCGTGTCTGCAGATCATTACCCACCTAGTTCTAAAGTCTATGAGGACTGTGACAGTGTCTCTTTTGCCTGCCATTCTATACCCTCAATGCCTAGCACTGACCAAGAGTAGATGCTCAATAAATATTTGTTAAATGAACAAATAACAATAGAAAATCACTCAAGGAACAAAAGGATTAGGAATATATAGATTTCCATGCTTTCTAGTTTCTAACTTGGATCTGTCTTCCCAATTAGATTTTTTTTTATCAGTTTTATTCACACACCATACAGTCCATTCAAAGTGTATAATCAGTAACTCTAGGTATAATCACAGAATTATACATTCACCACCACAATCAATTTGAGAACATTCTCATTGCTCTGAAAAAAAAAATTGTATACCCCTTTTATCCCCCTATTATTGATGCTTAGCTTTGGTATAGTACTTTTGTTACAATTGATGAAAGAATATTACAATGTTACTGTTAGCTACAGTCCTTAGTTTGCATTAATTGTATTTTTCCCATATACCACCCTATTATTAATACCTTGTAAAAGTGACATATATTTGTTGTAGTTCATGTAATAACTTTCTTTTATTTTTACAATCAACTACAGTCATCATCCTCAACAGGTTTCACTGCGTTACAGTCTCATGTTCTGTCCTCTAGCTTTCCTTCTAGTGACATACGCAGCCCTAGACTTCCCTTTCAACCATACTCACATTCAGCACTGTTAATTAAACTTGCAGCATTGTGATACATCACCTTTATACATTTCCAAACATTTACAATCACACTTATTAAAAATTCTGTGCACTTTAAACATCATCTACCCATTTTCTACCCTCCTTTGCTCTCTCTCCTGGTAACCTACACTCTAGATTTTAACTCCCAGAGTTTGCTCATTATAATTAAATCACATTAGTGAGACCATACAATATTTGTCCTTTTGTGTCTGGCTAATTTCACTCAACATAATGTCCTCAAGGTTCATCCATGTTATTGCATGTATCAAGTCTTCTTTTGTTCTTACAGCTACAAAATATTTGCTCATATGTATATACCACAGTTTATCCACTCCTCAGTTGGTGGACACTTGGGTTGCTTCCATCTTTTGGCAATTGTGACTAATACCGCTGTGAGCATTGGTATGCAAATGTCTGTTCATGTCCCTGCTTTAGTTCTTCTGAGTATATACCTAGTAATAGGATTGCCAGATCTTATGGCAGTTCTAAACTTAGCTCCCTGAGGAACTGCCAAACTACCTTCCAAAGCGGCTGCACCGTTCTGCATTCCCACCAGCAGTGAATAAATGTTCCTATTTTTCCACATCCTCTCCAACACTTGTAATGGTTATTTCTTTTTTTTTTTGAATGGTTATTCTAGTAGGTGTGAAATGTTATCTCACTGTCTTGATTTGCATTTCCCTGATAAGTGATTCTGAGCATCTTTTCATGTCTTTATAGCCATTTGTATTTCCTCTTTGGAAAAGTGTCCATTTAAATCTTTTGCCCATTTTTAAAATTGGGGTTTTGTCTTTTTATTGTTGAGTTGTAAGATTTCTTTTTCTATTCTAGATATTCAACCCTTATCAGACATGTGGCTTCCAAATATTTTCTCCCATTGAGTAGGCTGCCTTTTCACCTTTTTGACAAAGTCCTTTGAAGCACAGAAGTATTCAGTTCTGAGGAAGCACCATTTATCTATTGCTTGTGCTTTGGGGGTTAAGGTCTAAGCAACCACCTCCTACCACATGATCTTGAAGAGACTTCCCTGGAGTTTTATGGTCCTAGCTCTAATGTTTAGGTCTTTGATCCATTTTTATTTACCCAATTAGATCTTAAGGTCCTTGTGTCTTTATATAAGTAATGATAATGCCGACTTGCTCTGTGTAGCTCTTTTCTTTATAAAACACTTTCTCATTTAATCCTTACCACAATCTTAGGCGTTATTGTCATTATTTAAAGATGATAAAACTAAGGCCCAGAAAGGTGAGATGACTTATTCAGTTCCCAGAGCTTGTAATTTGGAGAACTCAGATCTGAACTCACGTCTATCCACCTGAAGCACAGCACTCTTTCCTCTATGCGTGTGCTGCCCACTCTCTTCATCCTGAGTTGCATCTCTGCGGCTTTCTTCAGGAGAAGGTGCAGAGCTAAGTTGCCTCTATTCAGGTCCACCCCTGATGTTCTAAAGGCCTTGTGTCTTCCCAGGAAGGAGACTATGAGTGAGGCATAGTAGGTAGGACTCCAACCACCCTCTCCTAGGCATTGCCACTGTTCTTCCATTGCTGCACATTTTTCATCTTGGATGTGACAGATTGAATCAAATCTCTCTTCTTTCTCCAAGCCTACCACCATAAAATTTATTTCCTCAGCTCACCTTCTTATTATTGTTTCTTTTTCTTTTGTTAACATATTCAACAATAGTCAGGTATGTGTTGTTGGATCAGGCTTCAAGCATAATAGATTTTGGCTTTGGGGGAAATTCCAAGTGGAAGAGCCTGACTCCTGAGATTATTGGTCTTGTGGGAAATTATAGTCTTTTCTGGAGTCTAAGATTCATTCAATCAGTCAGTCAACAAACATTCGTTAAGCACCTTCTATGAGGTACACCTCATGCTTGTAATTGTACGTACTTCAAAACTGACTTGAACATTATCAATTTATTCATCATATAATTATTAAGTATATTCTATGTACAAAGCATTGTGCACACTTGTGAACAAAATATGTTATTCAAATTTAATGACCATTGGATATGGGTGAATAGGTTTTTAAATGTCTCTTTTAAAATGACTAATTAGTTTCCAAGATTTCTGTTGCTTCCATATAGAGGTTTGGGGTGATGGAACAATGTCGAGGAGAGGCTTCCTTCTGGTCAAAAGCAAGATGTTCGTACATCCTTAGAAGTCAGACAAAGATAAGTCACTGAGGTACTCCAAGGACAGCATTCAAGAGAGTGTTGTTGGAGGGAGCTAGGATTTGCCCGACAGCACATGTCCTCTAGGCTGGATATTGAGTATTCTGTAGAGGCTTAGCTCCTGCGGTGATAAATTCTGTCTGAGTAAACTCCCTATTCTTGTGCCATGTAGGTCAAATTTTCCCCATTTCTGTCTACAAATATGGAATCTTTATAGATGAAAAAAATCTTAATATCTTAGCAGTTAAATCTGCTCTTTCTTATCACATTAACACCCCTAGGGAACATGTTGGAGTAACTGTGGATGGCAGGTAAATGGTTTTCTAAGGAGATCAGTTCAAATTTTGGAAGACTAGTTACAGATTATATTAACCAAACAAAAGTTTGAAATGAATGGAAGAACACACATCTCAGTAACTTGAGCTTTCCCACCTCTTACTCCATCTTCATGTAATTGGCAAATTGACTAATTTCTTCTGTTCTAGAAAACTCTTTCCTCAGGAAGGTTAGAGAGAACAAGTTTGATGGTCTAGGGCAAATGTTCACAGAAAAGGAACTCTCTCCTTGTCAGATGTACGTGGCTTCAATCCTTATAAAGCTCATAGTCTGGTAGGGAGACATCTAAGCAAACAGACAAGTTCCATATATTACATGATAGGACAAGAGCTGGGTGCCATGGGAACACATTTCAGGAACAATTTACATAGCCTTAGGGGATTGACAGAAAGTTTCTGGTAGGAAATTCCATTTAAACTGAGACTTGCAGCAGCAGTTGGTCATGAAAATCAAGGTCAGGGAGCAAGCTGGTGGTGAAAAATGGTGTCTGGAGCTGAAAAAACAGTATGTGTACAAAGGCCTGGAGGTGTAAGTCAACGGGGAGATGGTGGGGAATGCAATTATTCTATAGGTCTAGGTCATAAAATAGGGTTGGAGTGAGATGGACAGGAGGCTAGAGGTAGAAGAACTTGGGGATGAGGGTGGCAAGAGATGAAAGTGAAGTGACAAACATGGCCCCAGAACATGAAATACCTTATAAGCCATGTCCCTTCTCACATTGACTCTGGGTTTTGTCATGTGACTTGACTTGTTTTGGACAATGGAATGGTAGCAGACACCTGAAAATCACTTGCACATTAGGGTTTACCCTCTTCTGTTTGCTGCTTTGGAGACTTAGGCAACATAGGAAGAAGCCCAGACTAACTAGCTGAATGATAGGAGATACGTGGTCCAGTTGCCACCATTGCCCAGCCAACCATCAAACATCGGGGACCAGGCCTAATCCCAGTCTGCCAACTGAACACAAACACATGAAGGAGCCCAACTGATATTGCATGGAGCACTAATAAGCCATCCCAGCTGAGCCGTGGCAAAATCACCAATGAAAGAGTTATGATAAAATAAATCATGGTTATATAAGCCACAAAGTTTTGGGGTCATTTGTTATGCAGGAATAGAAAAAATGATACAACTACCATCTCCACCATGTTCCCAAGGGAAAAGAACATATAACAGAAGGATATATCAAAGTTCTACTCTGTCATTAGTGGACCCAACACCAAATAATCCCAATGTATAAGTCTATGATAAAAGCTCTATTGAGCTACTTACTTAGCCCTGGAGATCCAAGCAAGACACCTATTTTCCTCTGAATCAAAATCTTAAGAGCAGCATGTTTTGAGTTGCCCATAGGGAAAAGAGAAAGATGACTTGATTCTAAAAAGGGCCCTGACTCAATGCAGAGTAGAAGAGGAAGTACAAAAGACGAAGTGACTCCTGGGTTCCCTGACCACTAGAGAATGATGCACAAAGTCAATGTCATGGATGCTAGCCAATCAGTTTGGAGGTTCTCTCTCTTCAGGGACAGGCAGTGGGGAGGGGGCAGGATAGTAGAAGGGGTGATCAGTAATGGTAATGAGAGGTCCTTCCCACAAGGAAACATTTAGAAGACATTGGTTGAGGCTTAAAAATGATCTCTGTTCTTAAGCCTGTCCATCTAGTAAAATGGATGCAAACAAACACCTGCAGTTAGCATTTCATCAGGAAAACAGAAACAATAGTAGGTATTTCAACAGACAGAATTTGATAAAAGGAATTGGCTAACCAGATTTTGGAGAACTGAAACAGCCAAAAGGGAGCGCTGAGGCACTATAGAAATGGTAATGGTGGGAAATAGCCATCACTGTGGGGTAGAACAAAGGGAGAGGTTGGAGTTAACAGAACTCTTGAGGGGAAGAGGGCCCTGAGGATCTGGAACTGGGACCTCTGAGGAGAGGGTGCTGCCCAGTTAGCAGTGGTACCTCAGGAACTTGAAGGTCAAGCCTACAGAGATGGGATGCAGGTGTGTGGTCTAGGGAGATGCAGATCCCAGGAGTACAACAAAGACCAGAGAGAGGAACCAACTGCCAGGGCCAAGTGAAGGGCTGTTGCTGGGGCAAAACTGACAGAAACCATGGATGAACTGAAAGGAGCAATTCTCTTCTCCTTCCTTCTGCCTTGCAGTCTCCCTCTAATGCCTCTGCCTGCTGGAATCTAACAAGAATCCCTCTGGCAATAGAGAAATGTGGTTCAGCTTCAGAACCACCTTCAGCATCAGAAGCATAGAGGGTGGGTTTGGAGCTAAGGCCCAAGAACTTCATCCCTGATGCAGTTCTGTGTGGTGATGTGTGGAAGCAGATACAGGGTGCGGTGGGACAAAAGGAGGGAACTGTCTCCTAGATGTGAGGCATCGTGAAGCCCCAGGTGTTACAGAGTACAGTTAGGTCTACCAAAGGTAAGCCCCCAAGACGTGGCTTTCCCAAAGTGGGGATACTCAGCACTGGTAGGACTTGAGATGAGTTTGGGTGGTGTGCAATGTGCTTAGGTGGAATGTAGACATTGTCGGAAATAAAGCGGTACCTGTAAGGGAATAAACGCTCACTCGGTTCTGGAGGAGAAAAGAATTTATTTACGATCTTGCAAGATAGGGCGTCCAGCCAAACACATGGTAGGCTGGAGTGCCAGAGGAAGGGAATGGCGATCCTTTAATCTCCCGCTCCTAATTCTCAAGTCCCTCCCCTGTTTCCCCATTGACTGGGTACTACAGAGGTTACAGCCTATCCAAGAACACTAATTCATCTTTTGAGATTTTAATTTGTACAGCCTATCCAAGAGAGCCAACTAGCTCATTATTGAGATTTTGAACTGATCAGCCTATCCCCCCAATTTTTTTTTTTTTTTTTTGCTGTGAGTTCCCGCCTCTGATTTTACCTCATATCTCTTTACATTCCAGTAACTATGGTTACTTTTTCATATAAGGAACAGGCAGATTCTCTCTTTCTTCTCTTTATCTGTGGCTTGTTTAAACTGGTTTTGCCTCCATTTCCCTTATTCCATGCTGTCTATATGTGAAAGCTAAACTTATTCCTTTCTTACAGACATGGAGTTAAATAATGCTGAACAACATATGAGACCTTCCTTTATCAATTTCTGTATTTCTGATTAAAGCCAGCAGAAAGCACCAGTTTAGTGCCAGTCTTATCTTTAGCAGCATTCTAACCCTTTCTAAAATACATTTTAAGAAAGAGACAGCAAGCTTCAGGCTTAGAACTTTCAGCAGGAAGCAATTTATAGTTAGGATTTATTAATATCATTTTGTCTGAATAGTATTTATTCCTTTTGCATACCGTCTGGTTATGGGAAGTCATTTTTTTTCTTTTTAATTTATTTACTAGAGATTCCGGTTTAAATAAATTTATTTAAGAAAATGTAAGTATATTTGAGCCTACACAGTAGGTAAAGAATAGTAGAGGAGGTATATGGATATGGCAAAAAAGGAAAAATTCTCAAACGTACAATGGAAATGGACCCACACTTAGGAAAAACCACTCTAAAGCAATCTATAGACAGCCTTTGGCTGCAGATTAATCATTGATACAATTAAGTAGTGTGGGAGGGGATGAATTTTGGAGTATTGAAAGGTGACACTGGTCAGGGAACTTTGAGCAGTGGGCATTTTGCCCCTGCAGGGAGACGGCTGCCTGGACCAGACCCCTGGAGCCCATCTAGCCATGTGGCAACTTTCTTCCCCCAAAGCAAAAGGTTTTCTGGCCAGATGGGCACAGCTCCCTGAGAAATTTGCTGTAGACATCTCGCTATCACACTTAGATCTCATATTAGATGTCAGCTAGCATTGCTTGATTTCCTAGAGCCAACTCGCAGGTGCAATCATAACCACCTTCCCTTCCTGTCCCTCCTGTGAGCCCTCACACTCAGGGGAGCAGACGGTCCTCACCCCTCACATGTTGATGGGTCTATTATCCCAGCAGATTGTAACCCCAGGAAGGCTAGGACTTTGTTTCTCTTGCCCACTGTTACGTCCTCAGGATCTGGAACAGTGCCAGGCAAATGCATGAATAAATGAAAGACTTTAAAGGTTTTCAGGTTTTCAAATTTTTCAATTCCCAAGTTATTTCTTTAAAAGAAATCCTAAACCAGAATGGTGCTGCTTGGGACATTTGGAGTGAATGGCCGCAGGCTCTGTCTGTCTGGGTTCTTTTTACCTCCTTCTCTGGCAGAACCATAGGCATTCAAGAAAAAGTTTCCAAAATCAGATCTCAAGTATTCTTACAGCAGTTCCATTTTAGAGTTAAGGATATTTTGTTTACCCCAATTTTAGAGATCTGGAAATTGAAACCTCAGAATATTTAGTGACTGTTCCAATGCCATAGAGCCATAGGTGGCAGGAACGGGATGCAAGCCTAGGATTTCATTCCTGAGCCCCGCTTTCTCTCTAAATAAAAGAGGCGACAGCAACCTCAAAGTCTTTTTGCGTCACTCTTCCTCCCTCTAATTAACACTGCAGTTAGTTCAAGTCAATTCACAAGGTGTAATCAGCCAAACTGGTTGTTTGGGGCCATGCAAATGAACAACTATTTGGAGGGAAACTTTTTTTCTGTTCATTTTTTCGACTGACAGTTGTGACACTGTGTCATCTCCAATTTTACACACTAGAGCAATTAATTTGATGGTGTTCAAGGAGGTGGATGCCCTGGAGGTTAAATAATGTCAATAGAGCTTCCTTCCCATTATCCAGCTCATATTTGAGTGACTTCGTTTCCTGGATCACAAGGGGTGTCTCACTGTGAACTTCTATGAATAATCTTGATGCTTTTAGAAGCATCTAGTCTATCCAGTTAGGGAATTCTTAAAATTAGAAGTGACTGTTAGAGAATCTTAAGATATTTGAGTTTAAGTGGCATAGAGTCCGATCTCCTATCTAATCATCTGTACAATGGCCATAACAAGTGATTGTTGAGTCTATGTATAAATATTTCTAGCAATGGTGGGAGAATACAGGGGTTGGGGTCTCAGCAGTCTATTCCAGTCTATAGCCCTCAATGTTAGATAGTTCTCTGCAGTATGGAGTAGAAATCTGCAAATCTTTGACCTCTACTCCTGGAATCACAGATTCTAGATGTTAGAGAAAAGGAACCTATCATTTTTGAGCACTTATTATTTGTGACTCATTACTGTCATCGTGTTATATTCAGTCTCTCACTGAATCCTCTCTGAGATAGTTATTATCACCCCCATTTTATGGATGAAGAAATCAAAACTAAGACAACTCAAGAAACTTGTCATCCTACCTAAAAAAGGTAGAAATGGGATTTAAATAACACTTTGCTGGTCTCCAAGCCTGTGCTCTTTCAAACACCTAACTGTAGTCATCAAAGCTCTCAGAAATACTGTAATCCAGTATTTCTTACTATTTCCCCTTACCCTTTCTTTGCGTAGTCCTATAAAGATAGGTCTCATCACATGTTGCTGTGCTTCCTAGTAATGGGGGTAGGGAGAGGGTATTACATCACTTTCTTCTCACCCTTTCTAAGAAAGCAACTATCAGAAAATCCCCAGAGGACTTGCACAGTTTAAAGAAAGCACACCCACCCTGAAAATACTGACACCTCCTAAATCCTCCCTCCATCTCCCCATATATATTTATCATTAAGAATCTCTAATAATCTAAATGCTGCATTTTACCAATGAGAAATCGGCTGCCAAGATGGGTAAGTTTCAAAAGAAGTGCTTGTAGATGGATGTCTGCTTAAGGTGAATCTATACCAGGGGAAAGTTTGAGCAGCTCTCAAGGGCAGCTAGATTAATTCAAAGTTAACTTCAGACTGAATCCTCTTCAGGTCAGATAGATGTACACTTGGGACTTCAGAAACAACCTGTGCAGGAATCCAAGGGCTATAACCAAGGTGAATTATCACAGTTAGTGTAACTTCAGCACCATTTATATGTGTGAAAGGGATCTGGAATGGATGTGTCCACAATTTGAATTTAGGGTCAATGGGGAAGAAGACATTTTTCACAATTTTCAAATCACCTTAAGCAAATTAGAGTCTGGATAAATCATGACATCTATTCATTGGGCTTCAAAGGCACATTCAAAGCCAGTTCTTATTTCAGTTTTCCATCCCTTCAGCATGTTTGACAAAAAATTCCTACTGGTTCTTTTTTCTTGGGTTTATAATCTTATTCAGGGCATAGGGAAGAATCAGCGTTGGCTGATTCCTTAATGGAAGGAAAAAGAAATCATTGTCCCTCTTTGTTTAGCAAGAACATTCACATTATGCTGTTAGACCCTCACGAAAATAGTCACTTTAAGGTGCATGTTACTATTTTCATATCATAGATGAGGAAATTGAGACTCATAGAGTTTTGTAACTTGTCAAAGATTCAAAAATCCTTTGTCAGAGCAGGATATGAATGTAGGCAGTTAGAATCTCCTTGACTAAAACTAGAGAAATTCCCCCAGAGTCTAGAGAAATTCCTTTGGTCTACAATAGAACTTTTAAAGCTCTAAATGCTATGTTACAACAACTAACATTATATAGCTTTTCCAGTGAGCCAGACCCTGTTCTAAGCACTTTATATAAATTATATTAACTCATTTAATCCAACAACACTTTAGGGTAGGCAGTTATTCTCCATTTTACAGATGAGGAAATTGTCCCATAAAAGGGTTTAGCCTGTATTTGAGGTCCTACAGTTGGTCAGTGGGGAAGCTGGGATTCACACAAAGCAGTCTGGCTCCACGCCCTGAACTGCTAAGCGATACTGTTACGGGCTGTTAAAAACACTTGGTTAATGGAAACAGGTTATCCACATGGGGCCGAGACTATTTCCTTCATTTGTGGAAGGGGAGTGGGCTGCTCTGCCAAATGATAATGGCAGGTCATCTGGGTAATGAACTAATTAAGGTGATTTGGGTGATCTTAATGGCTAATGTCATCAAAAGATGCTTGTTCTGATATCCGGCTCGGCAAGCGATTTTCTGGGAGACTTCGGTTGCACATGTGGCCTCCGTAAAGGAAGTGGCTGGCTCGTCTTCCCAGCCCCTCTGCTTATAAGCCCAGGTCTAAGTCCTCGGCTCCTCATTCATGGGCTCCCGACATGGCATCAGCCTCTCTCATGTGGCGTCAGCTTCAGCTTCCATCACTTGCATCTTACCCTCCATTCCTTCTCAACTTGCTGCCAGTGCCTAGAGTGTGCAAGCTGTTTTGTATTTCTACAACTTGGTGAGTGCTGTTCCTTCTGCTCAGAGTGCACTCTCTCACCATCTCCATCTGATAAACTCACACCCATCAAAACCCAACTCAAGCAACCACTATTCCCAAGTCTCCCCTGATTCCTTCTATCAGAGGTAACCTCTCTTCAGTGGTGCTGCGGCCCCTACTGTTGGATTTTTGCATGCATCTTACTTTGCATGTATGTGTTTGCTTACTTGTCTCTGCTAACAGGCTATTAGCTCCTAAAGGGAAGAGGAAATTATTGTTCATCTTCGTGCTCACAATATCGGGACATAATTAAACTAAGTATTGAATGAATGATTGAATTAATAAATGAATGAAGAAATATAACATATTGAATATTCTCACCAATTAACATGAGATTTGTAAATAAACAAATTAGCACCTCTATATCTATCAATCTCGTGTATATTTGGGCAGTGTTAATCTATCCCCTTGAGTTTAGCACCTCTAAACTAGGTATTGAGATAAAATTGAGGCTCTGAATCTGCAAATCTGGGCACTAAACTCCAGAAAAGAGTGACTGTGGCAAAGCATCAGTGTGCTCTGAGCAGTCAGCCAGAATTTTACTATGACGTTTCTTCCCCATAAACCCAGAGAGAATCTTCCCAGAAGGACGACAGTGCACTAACTGTCATATGTAATGGTCTTATCATGTAGTTTTGAGACATATTTATAGAAGAGCATTGTTGCCAGTATATTAGATGCAGAACAATAAGCATTTATTGAGTACTTGAGGCTATGTGCTGAGATCTTTTTGCATACATTCTACTATTGATAGTAACCTAATTTGATTTGATTTGACTTGATTTTCACAACCACCCCATAAAGTATGATCAGTTATTTCCATTTCAGAGATAAGAAAACTGAGGCTTAGAATAGCAAAGAGACTTACTTGAGGTAATATAGGAAGTAAGTGAAAAGAGGCAGCATTTGGAAAGAGGCAAATATTCTGACTTCAAGCCCAATGCTCTTTCTATCGTGACAGAACTAAATGTTTGAGGCAAAAGGGCTGATTTTACTAACTCAAGTTGGTTAGGGCAAGGTGCTCTCTGTTGCATCAGGAGGTATTGTGTATTGAAATCAAGGAGTCCTAGCCTTTGGGCAGGGCCCACAGGATAAGACAAGTTCTAAGAGACTGGTGCAGAAGACTTCAAGATTACTTTGGCCAAATTATTCAGAGCCCTCAGCTGCCTCCCCACCTCTCCCCTGCCTTTCCCAGAATGAGCTGTCTGCATTAGCAGCCTTTACTTCCTCAACTCCCATTCACTCCTCAGTGTCTTCAAATTTGGAGTTTATCTTCACCACTGTTTGGAGAGAATATTATGTAACCCTCACTTTTTGTTTCTTCATAGAGAGGAGGGAATGTTTCCTTCTCTCCCCAGAATGGAGCTTTACTAAGCAGGAACTTCACTGTTCCTTCCACCCTCTCTCTGGAGGGATAGAATCATCTGATTGATGAAATTAGAAGAAAGTTGATACCTACTTACTCAACCTTTTCACTCACTTTTTTCAGGCTTATCTACTTATCCATGCAGTAAGCTTACTTAGGTGCATTCTACTATGAAACCGAGAGAATTACATTCCGGTGGGTTGGGAGTGGGTGTTTAATTGAAAGGATGGGGAGAAACAGCAAACCCATTTGATCACACATTCAAATCACATTTTGCTTTCAATCTGACTGATTTTTGTGTCTTAATTTCCTAATTGCCAAGATTTTGTCTTTTAACTCCATATCTTGACATCTGTACTCATTTGGAGCTGTTATGAACACCCAAAAAGCCATGTCCTTTTATTTCAATCTTGTGGGGTGGGTCCTTTGATTAGATTCTTTCCATGGAGATGTGACCCCACCCATTCAGGGTAGGTCTTAATTAGATCAATGGAGTCCTTAAGACAGCTGAGAGCCCACACAGTCTCGGATGCTTGGAGATGCTTGGAGATGCAGAGAGAAAGATATTTGGAGATGCTACGCCCAGATTTTGCCCTGGGGAAGCAAAGAGAGGACCCCAAAATGCTTAGAGAGCAACACCCTGGGAGAACGAGCAAGGAAGCACGGGAGCTGAGAGAGAGAAGCTAGGAGAGACAGAAGCCCAGAGACATTTTGGAGAAGGCCATTTTGAAACCAGAACCTGGGAGCAAAGGATCAGCAGATGCCAGCCACATGCTTTCCCAGCTGACAAAGGTGCTCCGGATGCCATCTACCTTTCTTCAGTGAAGGTATCCTCTTGTTGATGCCTCAGTTTGGACACTTTTATGGCCATAGAACTGCAGATTTGTAACCTAATAAATCCCCTTTATAAAAGTCAATCCATTTCTGTTATTTTGCATAATGCAGCTTTAGCAAACTGGAACAACATCTCAGTAGTATTTCCTAATAATGACCTCTTCTTTCTATCTTGAAACCTCTCTCCTTTGTCTTTCCTTTCCTGGCTATTTTTCTTAGCATAATTTGTCTGGTCTGCCTCTTCACTCCTTCCCTTAAATCTTAGATTCTTGACATTCTCACTTAACTCCTTTTACCATTCTCTAAGTCATCTTTGAGCAACTGTGCATGCTTCTGTGGTTTTAACTTCCACCTCTAGCCTGATGACGCTAACTTTTATATCTCCCCTGATAGACTTGTAGATGCAGCTACTTATTACACATTTCCGTGTTCCAAGAACATCACAATTTCAAACATGTCCTTACCCAAACTTACCATCATCCTCATTAAATCCTTCCTTTCCCATTTCAACTACAATCCCTGGAGTCAGAAGCCTATAAGCTATTCTTGATTCTGTCCTCTCCCTCAGCTCTGCATTCAATCTGTTGCTTATCTGGCCAATTTTACCCTACAAATATATATTTAATTAATTCTCTTCTCTTATCCCCACTAGCTCTGACTTCAAGCAAGACCTCATTTTCTTTCACCTGAATTATTGCTCTTGCATTCTATTTCCTATACTCAGGTTCACCACTTAAAGATTTTCCACATAGCCACCAGAAATATCTTTCTGAAATAAAAATAATACCACCAAAATCCACTTCAGAACTTCTAGTGGCTCCCTAATAACTACAAGATAAATTTCTTGCTCTTAATGAGGCACCACACTGTCCTCAAGATACTGCCCCCTCAACAGCCTCATTTTACTGCACACATTTACCTCTAGTAAAATGAATCATTTCATAGTGACTGTATATGTTATGCTGCTTCTCTAATTTCCTCACCATAGCATGACTGCCCCACCTTGCTTTGCCTCAATAATGCCAACTCTGTTTAGGGATCACTCCTTTGGGATGCATTCTTGAAATACCTCCTTAGTCTCAGTTTGACTTTATAACACAATTTCCAAGTAGTTATCTCTTCTGGTCTTAACAACCCAGAAAGGGAGGAAATGTAGAAGTCTGTTGCTTTTGTCTTTATAGCACCCATTTTACTGTTGTACCTTCTTTTCCTGTATTCCTATTCATTAAGAATAACCTGCACTACTGGCCGAGCTAGAGTCCTTCCTGAGGTTTTCATGTTGGAATTTTTGAAAAGTCTTATTTCCATTGGAAATCTAGAGTTGTTGGCCAACATTTTTTTCCTCCATGTGGGAAGTCACTATCTGAGAACAGGAGAGAGTAACAGGATCTTGACTATTTTGTTTGAGCTCTAGGATTTGGCTTTGCCTAACATTTGTATTTTTCTAGAATTTTTAATGATGCAACTCAATAAATTTCTTTTTCCTTAAGCTTGATTAAATTGAGTTTCTCGCTCACTTGTACCTTGAAACACTTTAATTTCTTTTTAGCATAATTCAGAGAGATTATATGAATCTATAAAGGTTTCATAGCTTCATAGTGGTATGAAGGATGTGTAAAAAATTCTTTCAGAAAATAATATTTTCTTTCCACTAATGCATAGCTGCCTTTGTGATTTTATATGTATATTCATGGAGCCCAACCCAGGCCAATGAGCCACACACTTGACCAAATGTATTATGTATTATGTGCAAACTTTCTTGATTCAGACAGGTAATCTTGAAATTGAATAACTCTCATCTGGCTCCACCAGCCAACTTGGCCCAGAACCAGCATTGATCCATTCTTCCAGCTTGTCCTTTATCATTTCTGTGCTTTTTCTGATTGATTCAAGACTGGGTGTCTCCTCTTTCAAGGACTCTGAATAGTCTTTAGCAGAAGGTTGATGAAGTTTATATCTGGTACTTCCTGGACATTTAAGAACCCATTGATCAGAGTTTCCCTTCAGGTCAGGCAGCCATTCATATTTCCCCTGCATCTCTGCCACCTGTGGACATGTTTCCCAGGGACCTTGCAGAGACAGTAGGTGGGTGGTTTAATAGTTTTAGAAGCAATTTGTTTCAGGGTAGGCTATAGCCTGCAAATCATTTTAAAGCTGTAGTGGAAGCACTCATTTCCAACTCAAGTCCGGGTTTCTAGAGAGAAATTATTTTGGAAAGTTGCTGCTTAGGTTGAACTACTTTTTTTTTTTTTTTTTACAAAAAAAAAAATGGAGTTGGGACTTTTCTTCAGAGCATTTGGCTCCACCTGGCTTCTTTAAAACATCATGTCTCCCCTGTCATCATATGAAGATGGAAATACCATATAAAAATAGACCCTAACACCCTCACTGCCCCCATCTTTTATTTTACAGCTTTAGTGTTGAGCCACTTGCCAAAACTTGTCCCTCATTTTTTTTATTGTTTTATTTTTTTACCTATCCTGATGTGTCTGGTATACTAGGGATGCCCACTGCTGTGCTGCTCACCAGATTTTTTATCTGCTCATTTTTCATTCCAGCCCATTTACATCTTTATGATGTTTTCTGGAGTAGCCTGAGTGTATCCTGACCCGCTGCAACAAAAAGTGATTCACTAGAACACTCGGCTTGTGGTTTGTCTTTCTGATGTTGGTCATGTCTATTTCCAATAGTTGATGCTCTTGAGTTGCTTCTGCACTGGTTCAGAGGACATTCTGAAGTTTCCTCCTCAGGAGAAATCTGGATCTCTCTATGGACATGCTGTTCTCCCCCTGCCCAATTCCCACAAGCTCAGTCCATTCCAGCCCCAGGACCTTGCATCTCGTCTGTGTTTGCAGAGCAGCTTTTCTTATTCTGCTCACCTTGGCCTGGATCTCAGGGTGAGCTTCTTATGAGAGAAGAATTCCTGAACCTTGGGCTTTAGAATAGCCACAGTGATGAGAAGAATACTATTTCCTTCCGTGTACATTGCACAATGCAACCTGCAAAACACTTTTACTTTTATTACCACATTTTATCCTCACAACCATCCACTGAGGTAGGAATTTCCTTTCCCTTTTCATATATGAGAAAGCTTAAGCTCAGAAAGCTGTAGCACAAAGTTCATTTATTCATTTACCTACTATGTGCTCAGTTCTGTGCTAGATAGTGGAGTTACAGAAGTAAAATAAAAATCAATTCACCCTCACTATACCAACAGTGCCAGGAGAAATTGGCTCTCTGTGGGGCCCAGGGCTGGCTGGAATAGAAATGGCAGTGTGAGCTGCATCTTAAAGAATGATTGGTGAAGGACAAGGAAGACTTGGTTCACAGATTGAAGGTGACAAGAACCTTCAGAGAGAACAGCTAAATCATCTCAGGGTGTGCTGTAGTTACCGAGAAAAGGTGACAGGCAGTTGGTGTCCTGGCATTTGGGGGGAGCTTTCAGAAAGCTTCAAGATGAGATAAACTGAGGTTGATTCCTCTTCACTTTATACTTTCACCTAATAAACCCTCTTCATTCCATCTCCTAAATATCTCTCCAATCTGTCTTCTTCTCTTCCTCCCACCACCAGATCCTTCTTACCTTGACGTTGCAAGAATATTCTGCTTCCATTTTCACCTCTCCAAGCTTTTCTCCCCCCAATCACCAGTAATCATCCTTAAATGTGGCTAAATGGCTTCAGAATGTGGCAAGTCCTGGTTTACATTTTGCTTCTCTTGGTTGTAAGCTGTGTGACTTTGAACAAGTTACTTAGCCTCTCCAATCCTAAATTATCTCACCTCTAAATGGGATCATAATACCTCAGGGTGTTAGTGTGAATGGGGATAAGGTACCCCTCGGTCCCTCTGCCCACCTCAAGGCTGCCTCTGCATATCCCTTTCAGCCTCATTTAACACAGGGTGTTAATGTGGAGAAAACCTGTAGTTAACTCTCCAAGGGTTCTGATTGGTTAAAGCTAAGATGTTGATAATTTAACTCAAAGCCTGGCTTAGAATAGGGACTTATTACCAAAAAAATTATGACTGCCTGAATGATCATATATACTGTCAGGAAAGCTGAAACCCCAAATGTGTTGAGGGTTACATAAAAAAAGTATAAACCATTTACAGTACTCTGCTAATTGTCAAGGACAATATGAAATGCTTTGCATATATTGGCTAATCAAAGCTATCATCTCTTAAGATTGGTGTGCTGGTTTGGATATATTATGCCCCCCAAAACCATGTTCTTTATGCAATCTTGTAAGGGCAGACATTAAAATTTTGAATGAGTGTCTCCATGGAGATGTGACTCACCGAAGTGTGTGTGATACTTTTGATTAGATTATTTCCATGGAGATGTGGGCCCCACCCATTCAGGGTGGGTCTTAATTAAATCACTGAAGTCCTGTAAGGGAGCTCACAGATAGAAGGAGCTCAGAACAACTGAGAGAGACGTTTTGGAGAAAGACATCTTGAAATGCAACCCAGGAGCAAAGGATCAGAAGACACCAGCCATGTGACAGAGGTGTTCTGGATGCCACTGGTCGTTTTTCAGTGAAGGTATCCGCTTGTTGATGCCTTAGTTTGGACACTTTCATGGCCTTAGAACTGTCATTTTGTAACTTAATAAATCCCCTTTATAAGAGCTATTCCATTTCTGGTATTTTGCATAACAGCAGCACTAGCAAACCAGAACAATTGGGTATTATTCCTATTTTGTGAATAAGAAAACTGAGGGTTCCAGAGGCTGTGTAACTTGTTCATGGACATGAAACCAGCAAGTAGCAAAGTTAGTATTCAAATTACGTAAATGTGCTCCAAAGCCCTTGTCATTTCAATAGTCATAAAGATTATAATATCAAAATATTAGTCAGAAAAACTATAATGTGAACTTCAGGATGAAGTTTAAATTGATGAAAAAGAGAAACTCAGACTGTGCCATTTTATTTTGCTTCTTCCTTATCCATCATATGGGAAGTTGACTGGAAACCATCTACCAAGAACAAGCCAATCCTGAAAATGCTTGGACTCTAAATAAACATTTGAGCTTTTCTTTCCCATATACATGTATTCTACAAGACTATTGGTGTGGGGAAAACTGGTCAAAATGATTTTAGGCCGAAGAATTCACAGTGGTTAAGAGAGCAAACATTGGGATCTAGAAATGTGAATTTGAACTGTGCTTCTGCTATTTCCCAGTCCTATGGATTTGGGTGGTTTATATCATTTCTCTGAGCCCCCGAGATGTGTCCTCATCAAATAAATGGGTGTAACAGTACAGTATTTACCTTACAGGATTGATGTAAGACTCAAATTTGAAAATATTAATCAGGTACTCTGCACAGCATCCAGGCCATAGTAAATGCTTAATACAAGCTATTATTACATAATATTCAAGATGCATGCTGATATCCATGGCAGGGGAAAGAGAGAAAAGCTTAGGAAATTTAATGAAGACTCAAGTTTCAAAATAGCATCCATAGAACAATAGAAACTATGCAAAAAATGAGAATGACGATAACTGCATAGGAAAACACAGGAGAAAATGTATGAAAATTATTAAAGAGGTTGCCTTGAGGATTTTTTCCTAACTTCTGTTTTTCTAAATCTTCTCTGGTTAGCATGCAATATTTTATTAATGGGAAAATTTCATTTACATAATTTTTAAGTGTACCGTTGTTATCTTAATCTTAAAAGAAATGAGTAGGAAAGTTCTAAAAAGTTTTTGCCAGAAAAATGCCAGTCTGTCAGCAAATTTGCTGGGTGGACAGTTCACTGAGGAGCACAGGCTCCTGAAGACACTTCTGAGTGAGTCAGAGGAGATGACTAGAACAGGAGCCCTATGATAGCACTTCCGGAGAGACCTAGAAAGCCAATTCGTCTTGGTGCTCACTTCCCAGTGATTGAGCTAAAACTCCCTGGGCTCTGAAGGGGACTGGCTGGGTGCCTGTATGACTGTGTCTGGAGGAAGCAGAGCTCCCAGAAAGGAACAGTCCTGCTTTCAGCACCGATGGCTGGAGCAGCCTTTCATTAAGCAGAGATTAGCTTAAGTACAGTAGTTAGTTAATTGCAGGTTTGATACAGAACTCTCTGTGTCGCAGTACACAGCCTGGAAGCCCAGCCAGAACAGTGGGACGACACTTTCCAGGAGCATTGCAAGTGCAGAAAGTGGAAATTAACATATGATCAGGGTTTAGTCAGCTGTGATTCCTAAATGGCTCTCTGACTGAATCCGGGTTGGCTGTTCAGGAAGGCTTGCTGGAGGTGGTGATGCCAGGCAAGAATTCTGCAGGTGTGGAGTAGGAGAGAGCCAGGTTACAAGAAAAATGCAAAGATGCAAAGGAGGGAGCAACAGGTAGGTCTGAAAGGGTGTTGAGAGTGGTGAGGAAGGCATGAGGAAGTAATATGGGAGGCAGGTAACATAAGACAAGATGCGAAATGATGATAGATTAAGAAGGGTAAGTGTCGCAGCCAATGCTCCAGAGGCAGTCAGGGGAGAGAGATGCCTCTCTGGGAGGGAAGGGAAGGGAAGGACAGGTAGGAAAAGTTTCATGAGGAAGGCATGAGTCCATCCAGGACTTGAAAATGTCATTCACAATTAATTAATTAATTATTTTGTATAGTTTTTCACAAATAGAAATTAAGTACCTACCTCATACCAAGCACTGTCCTATTACAATCAATAGGGTGGGGGAACAAACTCAGAAATGGGTCATTACAATATATTGTGATCAGAGCTATAATGAAAGGTTATACAAAATGCTACACAAACAAGGAGGAAATGAGTTGGAGGGTTAGGGAGATTTTACAGGGGATGGGGCATTTAAATCGGGTTTCAAAGAATGAGTAGGAGGTTAACTGAGGCAAAAGGAAGGATATTGCAAACAAAGAGAAGAGAGTAGAAGGCAGCATATGTTTAGGGAATGAGGAGCAGTCTCTAGTAGATAGATGGTGGATGAAAGGACAAGAACAAGGACAGAAAGGTGATGTTGAGATAAGGAGAGTTTTGAGTTTCTGAATTAGGAATTGGAACAGTGATCCCCATGCTCCTTTGATCATGTACATCAACTAGCCATTTTGAGTATATACCTACAATATTCATTCATTCCTTCAATGAAACATTACTGAGCATCTTTGATAGACCACACTGCTTCCCATATCTGGAAACCAAGTTAGACTTTCCTATACATTACGTATAGAGAGTTCTTTATCTTTTTGCTCAAATTTCATATTTTATATATTCAGAAAAAAATCTTGAAGGACCCTTTCTGAGGTTTATAGCCGTCTGGGCTATAAACAATTGTCCCTATGATTCCTCCTTTTCAAAAGAGCTTAGAAACTTCCTTCTAACATTTTAATTCCTGCACAATCAATAACCCCTGGCGTTTTTAACCCTGTTCTCTTAGGTATTTCTTGGACGTTTGACTTGACCGTCTGGGCTTCAAATCACTGATAGAGTGAGATTTGTGTATATGTGCAATGGCTTTGTGTCTGGATAAAAGGCCTGTTGCCAAAAAAGTAGATATCTTTTTAAAAATTAAGAAAATGTAATGGTTACTGAGGTCTTCTTTGAACCAGACATTTTTAAGTGCTGTACAAGCACTGACCGCATTCATCTTAGTCGGCAACCTCCGTAAGGAAGAAGACAGTGCTGTAACCATCATGTCACAGGTGGGCAAACTGAGAGGCAGGAAGACTGAGCTATTGCCCAAGGTCACTTCCTACACAGTGGTAATGGGCAGCACCATACCTTAATCAATACACTGTACATCTCACCCCATGATAATCACAAATTATGTGTATTGAGAGTTTACTGCATGCAAGGGACTGTGTTAAGTATGTGAAGCATTTTAACTCAGTGAGCTCTTGTAACACCCCAGAGATACAGTCATTGTTATTACTCCCCATTTCACAGATAAGTCAACCAAGGCTTCAAGACATTAACTATCAGGTGAGTGACTGGGTTGGTCTTAGAACCAAGGTTGCTTATACCAAAACCCAGGCACAGAGCCTCTTGTCTACACCACCTGATAACTGAGGGTTGCTCTTCTCCTTGACTGAATTTTCTGCAGAAAGTGCTGGCTTCATGCTTGGGGTATGATTCTAGGTAAACCATTTACTACCATTGTTAGTCTAATTACCATCAGTTAAAGAAGGAAAGGGTTTGTCTTTAACAAGCATTGAACACTACCAGATGCCAAGTACCAGGCTTGCATTTTAATAAACATTATTGTACTGCATCCTCCAAAAAACCTTCTGAGGGAGGTATTATTATCCCTAGTTTTCACTTGGGGAATCACCTATGTCAGTGGGTCGGCTGAGAGAGATTAAGTGATTTTCCCAGGGCCATATAGGAATGAGGAGGAAGAGCCCAGGTTTAGACCCAGGTTTCCCTGATTCCCAACCCATTACCCAGGGAGCTTCTGGCAGCTGACCCTGGGCTTGTTTCTGTCTTCCCGCATCTGTGAAGAGGACACAGGGCTACTCTTGTCACACATATATAAGCAAGGCCCTGGCCAGTCCCTAGACCACTCCAGAGAAGTCCCCCATTGGTCATCCACACAGTCTGGGTGCCAGTGTCCCTCTGCCCTGCTTGTCAGCTGCAATCTCCCAGGCAGAAAGGCTTGCTCCCAGAAGGAGGATTTACAGCTTCAGCTTCATCAACCTGGCTTCATCAACAAGGCTTCAAGCCTTGCCCAGCCACCTCTTCCCCATTCATCTTTCCCAGAGTGAGCAGAGCTTATAAATTCACAATGCTTATGATTAAACTTTAGGAGTTAGCCCCTTTCCCCAACCCCACCTTCCCCACCCACACACACGCAGACACACACGCATGCACACAGCTGTTCATAGCTCCTCAACAAGGCTGTCTGAAACAGTTATTTTCCTGCCATACTGTAGTGGTTAAAGCTATGAACTCTGCAGTCAGATTGCTTGGGTTCAGATACTGTCTTTGACACTCACCAGCTATGTGGTCTTGGGTCACCTCTCGGTGTCCCAATTTTCGTACTGGTAAAATAGGTCTGTATTAATAACACCAGTCTCATTGCCTGTTGGGAGGATCAAACACCACAAGTAAAGGACTTAAAACTGTGTATGTAGCATACTAAATGCTCAATAAATGCTAGTTATTTTATCTTCATAACATTATTATGCATTACTTCTCAGTAGGTCTATTTCTCAGTATTCCTCTCCAAACAAAAGCCAGGGACACTGTCTGAGAGGTGACTTTGACACTGATGGTGGACCTTTCTCCTCCCAGAGACTCCCCTCCACAAATAAATTCTCCATTTATCAAACAACCTATTTTATGCCAGGTATTATAATGATGTAATGAACTCTGATAGATCTGCCCTATTTGTACTCCCCCTACCATCTTCAAGCCATGCTTTTCTCTTTCCCTGCTCAAGAGGCTGCAGTTCCAAGAAAACTGCATCAGCTGGCTGGGTTTAACCAATGGAATGCACAGTGGAAGACTAGAAGGTAGAAAGAATGGAGAAGCCGGGTGTATCAGTCTGCTAGTGCTGTTTAACAAACTACCCCAAAACTCAGTATCACACTATGGTAATGTGGTAGGTTTACTCCAGAAAAGACCATTTTGCTGGTTTGGATGTATTATATCCCCTCAAATGCTGTGTTCTTTGATGCAATCTTGTGGGGACAGACGTATTAGTGTTGATTAGGTTGGAACATATTGATTGTTTTCATGGAGATGTGACTCAGTCAACTAGGCAAGACCTTTGATTGGATAATTTCCATGGAGGCATTACCCCACCCATCCAGGGTGGGTCTTAATTAAATCACTGGAGCCACATAAAAGAGCTGACACACAGAAGGAACTGAGAGAAGTTAAAGGTGAGACATACACTTTGAGGATGGCCATTGAAAGCTGACACTGACATTTTGGAGAACACTGTTTTTGAAATGCAACCTGGTAGCAAGCAGTCACCAGCCAAGTGCCTTCCCAGCTAACAGAGGTTTTCAGGACACCAATGGTCTTTCTCCAGTGAAGGTACCCTATTGTTGATGCCTTACCTTGGACACTTTATGGCTTTAGGACTGTAACTTTGTAACCAAATAAACCCCCTTTATAAAAGTCAATCCATTCCTGGTATTTTGCATGACAGCAGCATTAGCAAACCAGAACAACCATGTTCTTAATCCATTCCTGTGAGTGTGAACCCATTATAAATAGGAAATTTAAAGATGTTATTTTTAGTTAAGGTGTGGTCAACTGAATCAGGTTGGGCTTTAATTCAGATTACTGGAGTCCTTTATAAACAGAATGAAATTCAGACATAGAGAGAGAAAGCCACAGGACAAGTATGAAACTGGAAGCCAGTAGAACCCAGAAGAGAACGAAGATGCTTCCATGTGAATTGCCATGTGACAGAAAAGCCAAGGACCTTAGGATCACCAGCCACTACCCCCAGAATGCCAAAGTTTTCAGGGAGAGAGAATTTACTTGCTGACCCCTCAATTTTGGATTTCTCCTAGCCTCAAAATCATGAGTCAATAAATTCCCATTGTTTGAATCAACCCACTGTATGGTATTTCTCTTGACAGCTGAGAAACTAAGACAGGTAAGCATTGATTTCTGACTGCCATGTCAATGGGTTAGCTGAGGTGGCTCAGCTTTGGAAATCTGTTTTATGCTTCAATTCTACAAGTTATCTGTGGGATCTGTGTTTCACGTTTCTCTTGTTCTTCAAGAACTTTTAGTTGGCTACCCAGACTTTGTCTTCCCTGGCAGTGGCAAAAGTGCAAGAGGGCAAGCCTAAATATACAAGTTCATTTTAAGACTTTGCTTATGTCACATTGGCTAATATCTCTTGGCTAAAGCAACTTACAAGGTCAAGCTCAATATCTAGGGTATGGGGAAGTTTAGTTTCCCCATGGAGGTGGGACAAGGACAAAATATTTTTGAATATAAACCATTCTATCATACCAGGGTGTTTCCTCTCTCACCCTCTTCTTTCAGTATTGTATCTGGTAGGGACTCCTCCCTGACAGGTATGATTTGGTTCCAGCTTCTGCTGGGGGACTCTGGCTCATGGGCTCTAGTGGTGCTCTCATTTCTCTTTGTTCCAGCAGCCTTCGGAATGTAGCAGCTTTCTACTGTTTCCAATATCAGCTTTGCCTTACTACCCCCTATTTAAAAATATTTACCCAACCTGTTTATTATAATGAAAACCCACAAAATTTTAAAAAGTACTAAATAGGAGACCTAAGATGGTGGCATAGAGAGGAATGGAAGCTAGTTAATCCCCCTGGAACAACAAATAAGCAACCAGGAACAGCTAGTAAATAATCTGGAATAACTGTGGGGGGACAAATGTGACTGTCCACTCATCATACACAAACCAGAATTGGGAGGAATGCCTGAGATTGCAGCAAAAAATCTGTAAGTAAAAACTGTGGATCCAAGCCGGGAGCCCCTCCCCCCCCTCCCATGGACCAAGCTGCAAAGCCTCATGGAGCTAGAGAGCAGCTCTCTCTGAGTGAGCAAATATAGCACAGCTGAGCTCCAACTGGAGTTTTAACTAACAAGTGTGGACTGTTCGATACAAATTCCCAACAAGCAGACAGAGGCTTTGGGTGAAGACTGACCATGGAGAGTGGGAGGGTGGCCACAGACTGGCCCTGAAGGGGGCTTTCTGTCCCTGTTTTGGCTCTGTGGAGAAAGCTTCAGCCATTTTCAGTTCATAGTGCTCTGACCCAGACAAGGGTGGAGATAGCACTGGCAGAGAGAGACCATTGAAATACTAATGACCTCTCCCTAGGAGTTCTATCTTCCCTAAGAGGAAAGGAGTGGGGCCCAGCTCTACTACCCACCTTCCATTCAGAAACAGACCCCAGAGGCTGGGGAAAATAGCCACAGGCCACATCTCCTTATACCTGTCTGGAGTTACAGGCTGGCAGGTGCCACCTGCTGGGCAGAAAAACACAGTGACCCAAGACCTCACAGGGTGTACAAATTTTCTAAGACACACCCCCAGGAAAACCAGATACTAAACAGCTCTTCCTTCTGGGACCAGAGACCCTTTTGGTCTGGGAAAACCTGATTGAGGTAACCAAGGAAACCATGCCTAGACAACAGAAAACTACAATCTACACTAAGAAAAACAAAGTTATGGCCCTGTCAAAGGAACAAACTTACACTGCAACTGAGATACAGGAACTTAAACAACTAATACTAAGTCAATTCAAAAAGTTTAGGGAAGACATGGCAAAAGAGATGGACTGTATAATGAAAACACTGGGCATACATAAAGTAGAACTTGAAAGTGTGAAAAACCAACTAACAGAATCTATGGAAATGAAAGGCACAACACAAGAGATGAAAGACACAATGGAAACATATAACAGCAGATCTCAAGAGGCAGAAGAAAACACTCAGGAACTGGAGAACAAGGTAGCTGAAAGCCTATACACAAAAGAACAGATGGAGAAAAGAATGGAAAACTATGAGCAACATCTCCAGGAACTTAAGGACAAAATGAAATGCAGGAATGTACGTATCATGGGTGTCCCAGAAGGAGACAAGAAAGGAAAAGGGGCAGGAGAAATAATGGAGGAAATAATCAATGACAATTTCCCATCTCTTATGAAAGACATAAAATTACAGATCCAAGTAGCGCAGTGTACCCTGAACAGAATAGATCTGAATAGGCCCACACCAAGACACTTAATAATCAGACTATCAAATGTGAAAGATAAAGAGAGAATCCTGAAAGCAGCAAGAGAAAAGCGATCCATCACATACAAAGGAAGCTTGATAAGACTATGTGAGGATTTCTCAATAGAAACCATGGAGGCAAGGAGCAAGTGGGATGATATATTTAAGATACTGAAAGAGAAAAACCACCAACCAAGAATCCTATATTCAGCCAAACTGTCCTTCAAATATGAGGGAGAGCTTAAAATATTCTCAGACAAACAGACAATGACAGAGTTTGTGAACAAGATACCTGCTCTACAGGAAATACTAAAGGAAGCACTGCAGACAGAAAGCAAAAGACAGGAGTGAGAGGTTTGGAAAACAATTTTGGGAGATAGCAGCACAGCAATGTAAGTACACTGAACAAAGATGACGGTGAATATGGTTGAAACAGGAAGGTTGGGACCATGTGGGACACCAAAATAAAAGACAAAGGATAAAGACTTGGACTGTGTAACTCAGGGAAGCCTAAGGTGCTCAATGATTGTAATAAGAGGTACAAATATGTTTTTACATGAGGTAGAACAAATGAATGTCAACATTGCTAGGTGTTAAAAATAGGGTGGGATTGGGGGGGAAATACAATCAATGTAAACTAGAGACTATAATTAATGGAAACACTGTATTATGCTTCCTTTAGTATAACAAAGGCAATAGACCAAAGCTAAATGCATATGGTGGGGGGGGCGTGGAATAGGAGAAGGATATGGGACTCCTGGCATAGGTGATATTGTCTGACTATTCTACTTTAGGTTAATGCTATCTTTCCTTTTGTTGCTTTCTAGCTGTCATGTTTTTGTTGTTGTTGTTTTATTTCTCTCTCTCTTTCTCTTTTCTTTTTCTTTTGTCTCTTTGCCTTCTTTGATTCTTATGCCTTTTCTTTGGAAGAAATGGAGATGTCCTTCTATAGTTAGTGGTGATAGTGCTGAATACATAAATACATGACTATACAGGGAACCAACGACTGTTTACTTAGGACGGAATGTATGGTGTGTGACCAAAACCATCTTAAAAGAAAGGTGTTGATGAAGAAACCTTGAGGACACAATATTGAGTGAAATAAGACAGATACATAAAGGCAAATATTGCCAGATCTCACTGATATGAACTAAAATTATAATATGTAAACTCATAGACATGAAATATAAGTTACCAGGATATAGAATGAGGCTAAAGAAGCGGGAGCCTTTGCTTTTTATGGGCAGAATGTTCAACTAGGATGAACTTAAATGTTTGGAAATGGATAGGGGTGATGGTAGCATGTTGTGAGAATAACTAATAGTGCTGAAATATGTGTGAAGGTGGTGGAAAGGGTAAGCTTCTGTATGTCACCGGAAGGAAAGCTGGCGTTTAACAGATGGGAATGTATAAAACAGTGAATCTTGTGGTGGACAATGTCCATGATTATCTATACAAATATTAGAAATCTCTCTCACAAACTAGAACAAATGTATGACACTATAACTAGAAGATAATAATAGAGAGGCATATAGGAAAAAATATATACCTATTGCAAACTATGTACTACAGTTAGTATTTCAACATTGTTTCATCAACATTAACAAATGTACTATATCAAAACTATGAATCAGTAATTGAGGGGGGATGTTTAGGGGTATGGGAGGATTTGAGTCTCCTTTTTTTTGTCTTTATTTCTTTTCTGGAGTAGTGAAAATGTTCTAAAAATTGAAAAAAAATTAATTGTGGTGATGGATGCACAGCTGTATGATGGTATCATGGGCAACTGATTGTACACTTTGGGTCTTTGGATAGTTGTATGGTATGTGAACAATCTCAATAAAAAACATATATAGATATAAAGTACTAAATAATATACAAGGAAAAGTTAATCTCCCCCTCATCCCAATTTCCTCAGAGATGGCCACAGTCAATAGCTTTTGCACTCCATTCACAAACTTTCCCTGCTACTCATAATTTAAAACTCATCATATCCCTTTCAGTCTGAATCTGAAATTTACACATGAAATATGGAAGTTATAAAGTAACTATGTCTAAGGTTAATATAATTGGTACACAGACAATGCACATGAAATGATTAGCTCAGTGTCTGGGATATTTTAATGTTTTGTAAGTAATAGTAATAATAATGATAATATTATCATAGTAGTTATTATTATTATTACTATTTTTCAATGATATTAGAAACTTAGTGGCATAGCTGGGTCCAGAAAACACGTCTTCTGAGTTTTCATATGAATAGCCATACTTACAGAGAAGAGTTAGGATTCCTGAGAAACTATTGCCATTGGGTTCTTCACTCTCCCAGACCACTGAAGGAGGTATGTAATAGCTATTATCAACAGTTTAATTATCCACAGATGTCGGTCTTTTCCTGGCTTGGTCAGATCCAGATCCATCTTTAAAGAATTAAATAATGTGCTTCCTCCAAGAAGCCCCTCCTGATTTCTCCATCCCACCAAATTCTCGCCCCAGTGTCCTTCATGTCAATATTATATTAGCCAGCATTAGATTCTATGTAGGTGGTTAGCAAACTCAAATTAGATAAGAATCCCTGGGGATCCTGTAAAATTGCACATTCCTAGTCCACACCTCCACCTACTGAATCTAAAGACCTTCAGGTGGGTCCTGAATTGACATTTTTAGCAAGCACATTGGGTGATCTTCTTTTGGGATCCTAGGACGCACTTTAAGAAAAGCTGCCAAATCTGACTCGTGTTCATTCAGTCATTCAGGAAATATTTACAGAGCTCCTTGTCTGTGCTGGGCACTAAGAGAGGCGAGGGAGATAGAGATATCAACAAGAAACAATATATGCCCTCAAGGACTTAGAGTCTGGGTGGGAGGAAGATATGGAAACAGAGTAGTAAAAATGCATTTTATAATAAAGGACAATAAATGTTTGACAGAGACATACACAAGTGCCTGTGGAAGCAGACTAGAAAAGGGTTGTCAGGAAAGGTTTAGTTGTTGCTTGTGTGTTACTCTGACAAGTGACTAGCCCTAAGCTTTGGAGAACAAGTCTAGGTACACATCAAGTGGGTCAGGGAAGGGGGAGATGGTGTCTGAGACAGATCACCTTCTGTGAGACTCATACTTTCCCCTCATCTGCTATAGTCATCCTGTATATAAACAGCTATTTCCAATGGCTGATTTCAGTTTACACTTGGGAAATGGGGCTAGTAGATGGATTTAAGTCATGTAAGTTGTGAATTAAAACACACACACAAACATACACATATAGACTCTAAATTGACACCAATGCCCTGCATTTGGAAAACAGTATTTTGACTGAATGTTGTAGAGTTCAAGACAAAAAGAACTGTACACTGATATTGTATCCTCATAGGGAATGCATTACAATTCTGTCACTACTTTACATATTTGTTGAACAAGCAAGTGAATAAACTGTTGATAATGAAAGCCAGGTATCTCAGAAAAAGAAGTTACGAATAAGGACAGGGGAAAGTCTGGAATGAACTTAGTGGTATTTGATTGGAATTGGAGGTATCACTATGAATTCATGGTTCTAAAATATATGCAGATAGATAGATACAGAAGTAAATATTGACATGTGTACTTGGACACCTATATTCCTAGCTCTGGCCACTGAAAAAATTTAGGAATAATGGCAATGGGCATAACTATCACTCAGATCTTGGTTTCTAAATAACTTTCTCCAAGACAAAGAACCAAGGCTCCTTGGAGAAGTCACTGACTACAGCTCCAAAGTTGAAACAATTTGAGCAACAAAATAAATGATGACAGTATTGGATTATAACCTATAAAATAAAATAAATGTCTCCAAGTCCATATGAATAATTGAATAAATAAATAAAGAGGAGAGATGGAATAGCTCTTCTTTACAGAAGAACTGCAATTAATAATGCAGAGGGAATGAGAAAATACAAATTCACCTTTAGGCGAACACCACAGTAATAATTATTGCAGGCAAAGTCTACTGATGAATGCTGAAATCAGTGGGAGAAAGTTTGAGGAGAAACAATATATTAGCATATTCTCAAACTATTTTCCCAAGATATTAACTTCAAAGCAAAAATGTTAACTTTATAGTGGCAAAACCTAGCAGACACCACCTTAAACAAATGATCAAGGTAAGACATATCAACCTTATGTACCCCTTGACACAATGTAACAGAGAGAGTATATCACTTTTGTGGTATTCGTGACAAAAATGCATACCCTCAGTCTAGTAAAGAGAAAACATCAGAAAAACTCAAATTGAGAGACATTGTACAAAATAATGGACCAGTACTCAATAAATATCAAAGTCATGAAAAACAAGGAAAGAATGAGGAAACTGTCATAGATTGGAGGAGACTCAGGAAATACAACAACTAAATGCAAGTGGATTCTGGATTGAACCCTGAACAGGAAAAAAAGACATTAGGGGGAAAATTGGTGAAACTTGAATAAAGCATGTAGTATTAATTTCTTAATTTGGATAATTTAACTATATTTAAGTAAGTTGTGAACATTAGGGGGAGCTGAATGGAGGGTATATGTGAACACTGTACTATTTTTGCAGCTTTATTGTAAAACTAATTATTTTAAAATGGAGTTGTTTCAGAAAAAGAAAAAAGATACTTAATCTGGTTGCTTCCTCCATACTGCCTGACATATAATAGGAACTTAATATTTGCTTGTAGGATTGTTTGCTGCCAAATCCTTGATCAATCATTTTATCACACTTGGGGTGCTGTTCTTTCATCCCCACATTTCCTGTTCCCTCCTCATTTTATGATTTTATATGTGGCCACGAATTATTTGATGCTGAGATGAACTGCTGCTCAGTGCCGTGAGCATCCTGGAGAAGGATGCACTGCAGAAGAAACAAAGATAGATATTGGAATTGATGAGCCAATATGAGCACAGACAGGCACTGATAGAGGCTTGGGGAGCAGGGCCCAGCTCTAGCATCTTAAAGACATATGTACTCTGAGAAAGACGCTTACTAGGCCCCTGTGAGTTGGGGGGTGCTGGTAGGGTCCAGGGAGCTGTCCATGGTTCTGAGAAGGCTCCAGTACCCAAACTTGCCAAGGCATGGCCATAGGTGATCTTCACCTTGTGTTGACTGTAATGTTATATGATCCTTAGTGTAGCAAGCACTGTGGAGAATGTGTGTATGTATGTGTGTGTGTTACTATTTTTAAAGTCAGGTTCCAAAGAACTGCATCACTGTGGAAAGTAGAGCTGGCTTACTACTGAATATTGGTCCCAGAGTGACTTAGGCCCCAGGTAGTCAAAATTTTCTCTATACCAGGTTTTGCAAAATGTACTTCCGGGTCTGCCAACATCATAATTTCCTGGGGGTTGTTAAAAAATGCAACTTCTGAGCCCTGCTTTACCAGACCTATTACATCAGAATCTGAAGGAAAAGGGGGCAGGAGGAGAGGGAGGAGAGAGCTGTATAAAAATATGCATTTTAAGCAAGCTTTCCTGCTAATTTATAGTCACCCTGAAGTTTAAGAAGAATTTTATATCCAGTACAAAGTGAAAGGAGATAGTAATATTTTGGGGGTATGGCAAAAATCACTAGAACTACTGTTCATATTTATTTTTCTCTTCCTTTAAAGTTTTCCTTTTCAAATATGTGTTGAAATTTGCATACCATTTTCATACATGAATATACATTAGCTCATTTGAGTGTAGAAATATAATTCATAAATAGATATACATATATTCATTCATGTATTCATCATTTCATTCAACAAATATTTATTGAGCCCTCACTCTGCTCCAGGCACTATTCTAGGCCCTTCAGCTACAATGTTAAATAAGGCAAATTCCTTGTCCTAGCGGAACTTACATTCTCCTCTGAGAAGGTGAGGAAATGACAGGGATGGATATATTGGTGGTACATGCACTACGTTTTCTTTATTTTTAACTTATGGGGTAATTAATTTTTAAAATACGGGAAACCATTCATTTAGGCTTTCTGAAGTATCATAAGCATGTGCACCGCATTTTTTGTGAACCCACTGCATGCTCTGGGCCTTCTTTTGTCCTTTCAGATGGTTCTGTCTCCAAGAACTTCCCTGATTCCAAGATGGATAGCCCATTTGTACATTCTGGCCCTTGTTGTATCTTGCTATTAGTACTCAGGGACTCCCCAGTGGCTCCATATTCTTTCCTTAGAAAAACGGACAGCAAGGAATCCCTGCTGTTCAGCTACTGTGACAATAAATGAGTGTGTGTTTTTCCAGAGCTGCCTCCTACTTCTATGGAAGGAACTGAAAAAATGCAAAGTGATTTCCTCCCCCCACATACTTTTTTTTAACCAAAAATGGTGTTTTGTACTCATCTGGTGCCCTCTTCCCAAGAAGAGGAATTTATTATTAGATCAGCAACTCCCTCAAACACTGAATAAAAGAATAAAGGAGTACTGCTTGTGCTGCATCGTCTTATTGAGGCCTCTCAGCATAATGTGTGAGCTTCAGCATGTCACCATATTTTACAGTAACATTGATATTTTCACTGGTTGCTTTTGAGTCAAGCAAACAGAACTCATATTTCAACCCAAACTCAATTTGCATAGCACGGATGATTGCATCACATCTTTCAAAACTGCCCAACCTTTTGGGATCCCTCATATTCAATTCAAATCCTCCTGTTCCCTGTTCAAAAAGATGTCCTGCAATTAATGTAAACAGGTCCTAAAGCCCTTTGGAATTGTTGATTTTTGTGGGATCAGCAGGAAGCATGATGTCACATCCAAGTCCTAACAAAACAAATTGGCCATTTATTATCACCCCTTTGCCACTTGGGCAGCAAACACATTCCCCAAGTAAGGGGATTACAGATGGCTTAACAGTTTGTCTTGGAAAATACTATATCCTGCTGCTCAGAAATGATGCTATAAAGTGAAGCTCCAGTTCTAGGAAAGGAATCAAAGATAGAGATTATTTATGTACTAAGAGACAGAGATCACAAGAGGGAAATCATTCATTTCTTCATGACACCACCATTTATTAAGCATCTATTCTGTACTAGGCACTGGACCTAAAGCAATGAGTAATGAAAATCTGGACTCCTGTCTCATGCAGTTTATAGTCTGTGGGAAAAACAATTAAACCAGCAATTATAGCATAAGACATATGATGAGTACTACAATAGAAAGAGCACAGAGCATTAGGGAAATGACTGGGAGCATCACACCTCATTTGTCCGTCTCAGGAAAGGCTTTCTGAAGGTAATGATATTTAAAAACAAGATCCAAGAATGAGTGGGTACTAGGTAGACCTTAGTACTTCAAAACATTTCTTTATTTTAATTATTTCAGCATTTAAAAAATGCTAGCATGTTACAAGCCCTGACGTAGACACCTAGAATGTAGAACTAAACAAAGCCAGGCCATTGATCGTTAGAAACGTAAAAACCTAGTGTAACGGATACACAGAAAGATAATATGAGCAAAGTATCATGAAAAGAGCACAGAGAAGAGAAGAATTATTTGTCTTGAAGGAGGTTTTATTGAGAGGGCTGAGTCTTGAGGGAAAAGTAGAATTTCCAAGTGAAGAAAAGTTTAAAAGTTCATTTCAAGCCTAGCATGTTCAGAGAGACATAGCTATGAAAAGGCCAGGAATGTCCAGAAGATAGTGAGGAATTCAACATGAGTGGGACACAAGAGTATATGATGGAGATGAGTATGGGGAGGTATGGTAGGGACTGGATTAAATATGCCAAATTAAAGAGCAAAGATGTCTTCTTTTAGACAAGGCAGAATTTACAAAGGACTTTGTTCAAAAGAGTGCCACAACTGATTTGTACTTTGGAAATACAATTAGAGATTGTGTTCAAGTAGAAGCATTGGAAACAAGCAAAGCACTTTGGAATCTCTTGTACTGGTTCAAGTGATGGTTGATGAAAGCCTGAATTAAGACACTGGTCTTGATAGATTGGGGGGAAGGGTTTAAAAGTTTTCTATGGGCAGAGTTTCTAGGATTTTTTGTGTCTGATTAAATGTGGGTTAAGGGGTAAAAAGACAAAAGTGATTGTCATTGCATGTTTAAGGGATCAATGCTCTTCAAAGTGACTTTACACAAGAAGCACCTGGGGGAGCTTTGTAAAACTATGCATGTCTGGGCAAATCCAGCCCAGTCAATTAAATAAATCAAGATCTAGACCTAACAGACATGTATAGAACTCTTTACCCAACAGCAGCAGAATACACATTCTTCTCTAGTGCACATGGATCATTCTCCAGGATAGACTATATGTTAGGTCACAAAACATGTCTCAATAAATTTAAAAATATTGAAATCATACAATGTATCTTCTCTGATGGCAATGGAATGAAGCCAGAAATCAATAAAAGAGGGACAACTAGAAAATCCACAAATACGTAGAGATTAAACAACACACTCTTGAACAACCAAAGAAGAAATCACAAAGAAAATTGGGAAATACCTTAAGTCAAATGAACAGGAACACACAACATACCAAAAGTTATGGGGTGGGGAAACAGCAGGGCTGAGAGGAAAATTTAGAGCTCTAAATGCTTACATTAAAAAAAGGAAAGACGTCAAATCAGTGATCTAACCTCACAACTGGAGGATCTAAAAAAGGAGAGCAAACTAAACCCAAATAGAGCAGAAGGAAGAAATTAACAAAGACTCAAGGAAATAAAAGACATGGAAAAAAACAACCACCAAAAAAAAAAAAAAAAACAAAAAAACAACAACAAAAAAAAAAACCAAAAGAGAGAAGCAACAAAACCAAAGTTAGTTCTTTGAAAAATCAATAAAATTGACAAACCTTCAGCTAGACTAACAAAGAAAAGGAAGAGAGAGGATACAAATGATTAAAATCATAAACTAAAGGGGGAACTTTACTTTGGACCCCACAGAAATAAAATGATCATAAGAGGATACTATGAACAACTGTACGTCAACAAATTAGATAAACTAGATGAAATGGACAAATTCCTAGAAACACACAAACTACTTACCCTGACTCCAGAAGAAATAGAAGATCTCACTAGACCAATAATAGGTAAAGAGATTGATTCAGTCATCCAAAAGCCACCCAACAAAGAAAGCCCAGGACCACATGGCTTCACTAGTGAATTTTACCAAACATTCCAAGAATTAACACCAATCCTGCTCAAACTCCTCCAAAACAATGAAGTAGAGGGAACACTTCCTAAGTCATTCTATAAGGCTAATGTTACCCCAGTACCAAAGCCAGATGAAGATACTACAAGAAAAGAAAATTGCAGACCAATATTCCTTATGAATATGATACAAAAATCCTCAACAGAATACTAGAAAACTAAACACAACAACTCATTGAAAGAATTATACACCATGATCAAGTGGGCTATATCCAAAGTATGCAAGGGTGTTTCAACATAGGGAAACCAATTAACGTAATACACTACATTAAGAGAACAAAGGAAAAAATACCCATGTGATCATCTCAATTAATGCAGAAGAGGCATTTGACAAAAGCCAGTGACCTTTTTTAAAGTATAAAAACACTTAGAAAACTAGGAATAGAAGGAAACTTTCTCAATATGATAAAGGGCATATATGAAAAACTCACAGCTAACATCATACTCCATTTTCAATGACTGAAGTTCTCCCCTTAAGATCAGGAATAAGAATAAGACAAGGAAGTCCACTGTCACCACTGAAATCCAACATTGTCCTGGAAGTTCTAGGCAGAGAAATGAGGCAAGAAAAAGAAATAAAAGTATCCAAATTGGAAAGGAAGGAATAAAACTTTCCCTAGCAGATGACATGATCCTATGTATAAAAAAATCCAGAAAAAATCCAAAGCAAAGCTATTAGAGCTAATAAACAAATTCAGCAAAGTAGTGGGGTACAAGATCAACATGCAAAAATCAGTAGCATTTCCAAACACTGGTAATGAACAATATACAGAGGAAATCAAGAAAAAAATTCCATTTACAATAGCAACTAAAAGAATCAAATATCTAGGAATAAATTTTACCAAGGATGTAAATAAAGGTCTTATATATGGAAAACTACAAAATAATCCTAAAAGAAATGAAAGAAGTCCTAAATAAATTGAAGGACATTCCATGTTCATGGATTAGAAGACTAAGATGTCAATTCTACTGAAAGCAATTTACGTATTCAATGCAATCCCAATTGAAATTCCAATAGCCTTCTTTGGCAAAATGGAAATGCCAATCATGAAATTTATATGAAAGGGTAAGGGGTCTTGAAGAGCCAAAGCTATCCTGAAAAAGGAGAACTAAGTTTGAGGACTCACACTTTCCAATTTTAAAACTTTTTAAAAAGCTACAGTAATCAAAACAGCATGGTACCAGCAGAAGGACTGGTATATAGAGCAATGGAATTGAATAGTAAGCTCAAAAATTAACCCTCAAATCTTGGCCAATAGATTTTTGACTAGTGTGCCAAGTCCTCTCAATGGGGAAAGAATAGTCGCTTCAAAAAATGGTGCTGGGAAAATTGGATATTAATATGCAAAAGAATGAAAGAAGGTGGAACCTCTACCTCACACCAAGTGAATTAAAAACCTAAATATAAGAACTAACTCCTAGAAGAAAACCTTGGGAAGCATCTTCAGCAACTTGTGTTCAGCAATTGTTTCTTAGGCTTTACACCAAAAGCATGAGCAACAAATGAATAAATAGATAAATGGGACTTAATGGAAATAAAAAAACTTTTGTGCATCAAACAACTTTATCATGAAGGTAACAAAGGCAACTACAGAGTGGGAGAAAATATTTGATAAGGGTTTAATATCCAGAATATATAAGGAAATTCTACAACTCAACAACAAAAAGACAAATAACCAACTTAAAACTGGGGAAATGACTTGCATAGACATTTCTCCAAAGAAGATATATAAATGGTCTGTACTTTTTTCTTTTCTTTTTTTTTGATACTGTTTTTGTCTGGTTTTGGTAACAGTCTAATACTGCCCTTGTAAATTGTGTTGAGAAATGGTTTAGTTACTTAGGCTGCTCAAAGCAAAATACCTACAAAATGGGCCAGCTTAAACAATGGGAATTTATTCTCTTACAGTTTTGAGAGCGAGAAAATGTCCAAATCAAGGCATCATCAAGGTGATGTCTTTTCCCCAGAGACCGGCTGCTGGCAATCCTTCGCGCCTCTGCCACACGGGAGGGCACATGACGGCATCTGCTGGTCTCTTCCTTCTCTTCTGGGTTTCATGGATTTCAGCTTCTTGCTTCCATGGCTTTTTCTGTCTCTGTGTGATCATTCAAGTTATAGAGGACTCCAGCAAGAGAATTAAGACTTGAATGAGGTGGGTCACACTTTAACAAAGTAGCCTCATCAAAAGGCCCTACTTATAATGGGTTTAAACCCACAGGAATGGATTAGATTTAAGAACATGTTTTCCTGGGGTATATATAGATTCAAACCACTACAGAAATGTTCCTTTCTCCTCTGCTTTTTGGGGGAGAGTTTGTGTGAAATTTGTGTTAATTCTTATTTAAATGTTTGATAGAATTCTCCAATGAAACCATTTGGACCTGGATATTTCTTTTTTGGGAGATTTTTCATTACAAATTCAACTTCTTTAATGGTTAGAGTGCCATTCAGATTGTTTATATTATCTTGGGTATGTTTTAATAGAGAAATTGGTCCATTTCTCATAAGTTGTCAAATTTATGAGCATAATATTGTTTGTAGTATTCCCTTATTATTGTTTTAATGGTTGCAGGACCTACAGTAATATCCCATGTCATTCCTGATATCGTTGATTTGTGTCTTCTCTCTTGTGATCTTTGTCAGTCTTGCTAGAGTTTCTTTAAAAGAACCAGCTTTTTGTTTAACTGATTTTTTTCCTATTTTCAATTTAATTCAACTATGCTTTTATCTTGATTATTTCCTTCCATTTGCTTTCTTTGGGTTTATTTTGCTCTTCTTTATCTAGTTTTTTGAGGTAGGAACTTATGTTATTGCTTTGAGATCTTTCCTTATTGCTAATATAATCATTCACTGTTATTAATTTTCCTCTCAGTATGCCTTTGCTCTATCCACATATATTAGTATGTAGCATTTTCATTTTCATTGCATTTTATGTAGTTTTTTAAATTTCATTTGAGACTTCATCTCAGACCTATTGGTTATTTAGAAGTATGTTGTTTAATTTTCACGTTTAGAGATTTTCCTGTTGTCTTTCTGTTATTGACTTCTAGTTATAAACCATTATGCTTAGAGAGCACGTTTTATATATTTTAATTCTTTTAAAACTGTTGAGGTTTGTTTTGAGACGCATATATTGCTTGTCTTGGTGAATGTTCCATGGACATTTGAAAAAAAAGTGTATTCTGTTTTTGCTGAGTGAAATGTTCCTTATATTTCAGTTAGATCCTGCTGGCTGTTTGTGCTGATTAGCCCTTCTAGTAATTCTCAGTTGCCAAGAGGGTGGTGTTGGAGTCCCTACTATAATTGTGGGTTTCTTCTTTCAGCCTGTCAGTTTTGCATCATGTATTTTGAGGCTGTGATGATTGGTGGGCACACATTTATTATGGTGATGTTTTCCTGGTGGATTTATCCTTTCGTCATTATGTAATGTTACTCTTTGCCTCTAGCAATTTTTCTTCTCTGAAGTGTACCTTATCAGATATTAATAGAGACACCTTTCTTGTTTTGATTAATGTTTGCATAATATATCTTTTTCCATTCTTTTCCATCCAACCTACCTATGACATTGAATTTTAAGTGAGTTCCTTGTAAATATCACAGTTGGGTGTTATTTTTTACCCATTTTGCCAATTTCTTTTGATCAGTGTATTTAGATTATTTACATCTAAGACAATCATTGATATGCAAGAGCTTAAGTCTGTCATTTTAGTATTTGTTTTCCATGAGTTCCTTGTTTCTCTCTCTCTTTTTTTTTTTTTTTTGTCTTCTTGAGGGTTGCTTGATAATTTTTAGGACTTCATCTTGATTTACTTATAGTATTTTTAGCATTTCTCTTTGTATGGTTTTTTTAGTGGTTACACTGTTTATTACAACCTACGTATGTGCTTAGTGACTTATAACAGTCAAATGGTATCTTCATTATACTACTTCATGTGAAATGTGGAAACTTCACTTCTATTTAGATCTCTTTATATTTCTGCCTTTAAATATTATTGCCTCAAGATTCAGATGGTATTATAATTTTTTTCAATCATCAAATATGGTTTATGAAACTAATGAAGAAAAGGAGGACGCTCCTGTGTGTATCCTTATTTCTGCTATTTATGTTCTCCCTTCTTCCTTCCCCACGTGCCAAGATTCCTTCTTTTTTCTTTTCCTTTCTGTTTGAAGAATTACCTTTAAGGGTATATCTTCTAGTGAAAAATTCTTATAGTTTGTTTTCTTTTTATCTGAGAATGTTTTTATTTCCCCTTAATTTCTGAAGTACAGTTTCACCAGATATAGAGTTAGCTACTTCCTTCTGGCTTACCTGGTTTCGAAGAGAAATCCTCTCTCAGTTTGAATTAATATTCCACTATATGTAATATGCCATTTCTCTCTGGCTGCTCTGAAATTTTTTTCTTTGTCTTTAGTTTTCAACAGTTTAATTATGGTCTATTATTGTGCCGATTTCTTTGAGTTATGCTTTTGGGTCTAGCTCAGCTTCTTGGAAATGTATTTTATGTCTTTCACCAAATTAGCAAAGTTTTCAGCCATTATTTCTTCAAATACTTTTTAGCTCCTGTCTTTTTCCTTCCCTTCTATGACTATGATGATATGAATGTTGGCTCTTTGTTATCATCCCGCAGATGCCTGAGGTTTTGGTCTTTTTTTTTTTTTTCTTTTCTTTTTTTTCTAGTTCATTTTCTCTCTGGTTTTTAGATTGGGTGAATTCTATAGTTCTATACTTAAATCCACTGATTGTATCCTTTCCCATCTCCATTCTATCACTGAGCCCATCCAGTGAGGTTTTTATATTTTTTTTAATTTCTGTGATTGCATTTTTTTGCTCTAGAATTTCCATTTGGTTCTTTTATATAACTTCAAAACTTTTATTTTAGCAGGCAGTCACCCATGTTTAGGTTTAGCATGCGGGTCTTGGACTATTTTTATGGGCTGCAGTTCTAAAGACAGCTTAATTTTCAGAGGCTTCCAGCGTTACTTTTGGTCCGCTTGGTTTATCTGGTGCTGTTCCCTGCAAGTGCTGCCTGATGGGGCAGAAAGGATTTCTCCAGGCTGGGTGCTGGGTCTCTCTGAGTGGGGGAGAGGAGTGATGGGTCCTTCTACTGGTGCCTCCCAACTTCCCTGGTTCTCTGGGGAGGGGACTAGAGCCTCAGGCCCATGGGGACAAAGATGCCCAGACCAAGCCACTTGATATAGTTGTGTCCCTCTTGCCAGTTCTACGTGTCCACCCCAGTGTCTCTGGGTGGGGAGGAGAGTCCTGGGACTTTGGGACAAGGGGGTATCCCGGACTGGACTGCTTGCTGTAGCTGGGTCTCTCTTGCCTGCTTGCCTTGTTATCTCTTGGCATAAAAGGGAGTCTAAGGCTGAGCAGGGAGAAGAGTGCTTTGCCCGTCCGCTTACTTTTGGTGGGGCTTCCACCCGGTCCTCCTTGGCTGTGCTATCAGGCTCATCTTGATGTTGTCAGAAGTACTCCAGTTTGATCTGAGGGAGGAATGTATCTTCCTGCAATGTCTTCCATTGCAAGGTCAGAGGTTGAGAAATACTGGTTCTGGGTAGCATTTATCTGTTGGATAAGGGTTTCCAGACACCCAGTCACTCTTCTGTTCCCCTACTCCTGGGGCCATAAACCTGCTTGCCTCCTTTTACCACCTCCCAGGGTTCTCCTTTGGTTGTCTCTTGTGCCTTTTCCTATGGTTGTGCTCAGAGGAGAGGAGCAAGGATGAACGACATCTTGTTTGGACCAGATGTTCTACCCCATGTTTTGTACATAAAGTTCTGTTGGAACATAGCCACTCCCATTAATTTGTGCATTGTCTAGGGTTTCTTTTCTTTTTTTTGCTACGATGGTAGAGTCAAGTAGTCACAGCAGAGACCATCTTCCCCCTTTTCCACTAAAGTGATACCGAGGTGAGAGATTGTAAAATATTTATTACTGGACCCTTTACAGAGAAAGCTTGCCACCCCCTGGTCTAGATGATCCATTGACCAAGAGGTTATGTTGAGAGGTTTCAATCAACTAGCTAGGTCCCTTGGCTGAGCACCTGCTTAGGCTGTAACTGCCGATCCAAGCAAAGTCTCAGATACTTTTGGATACTTAATACTTTTCAAAGTGCTTTCACATAGTTTATCCTATTTGATCCTCATGATAGATCTATGAAGTGGAATATTAATAGATTAATATAATCCCTATTTATAAATGAGAAAAAATTAGAAACCAGAAGTCCTAATGATGACATGACACCCTGGAATCACCCAGCAAGTAGTTGCCAAGTCGGGATTACACTTCTGGTCTCATGATCCATGATTTAGTGTATCACACTGACTTCCTGGACGAAGAATCGTCTTTGCTGCCTGATGCTCCAGAGGCCTTATTACAAATATGTAGACATAGAATAGGACCACCACTAAAGAATAAGCCATGAAATACTATGTATGTGATGTATATAATAGAAGGAAAAGAATTATCAAAATTACAGACTTTTTTTCTGTGCCACACAATGCATTTTGCATAAATTTATTTTCCACAATTACCTATTTTTACAAATGACTGACTGAGATGTTTCACCAAGTCCACCAACAAGTAATACTTTAGATTCATTGTGGTTTGCAGAGAATTTTCACATTGGCTATTTCATGGAATCGTCTAACAACCCTGTGAGGTAGGTGTTAGTTCTCCCTTTCACAAATGAGAAATCTGAAGTTCAGTGAAATTAATTCTTTACTTACGTGTGGTAAGCAGAGAAGTCAGAATTTGAATCCAGTGAGCTGACATTTCTTGTGAAATGTGGCTGGCTCACACAGGGCCTTAGACATGGAATGCTGCTAAAAGACTTCCCAGGTGGGTCCATTTCAAGTCATGGATTGGGAAACTGAGACTTGGGAAAGGGGAAAACCTTGTCTTAAGGCTGGAATCTGTATGGTTACAACTATTTTTCTCCTCTACCATGAGCGGTTAGATTGGTTTACAATTTCATTAGCCCTTTCTGTGGAATGAAAAAGTTAAAAAAAAAAAAAAACCTTGTTCTGATGAAAGAAAAGAGAGATTAGTAGCCTTCTATTTGTTTCTTATCTCTTGCTTTTCTCCTAAAGGGATTTGAAAAGAGTTCATTTTGTTCAAGGCAAACAGAGAGACCTTCTCATACTATTTCAGCTGCTGGGGCCAAGGTCAGCTGGTTTCTGCTTTGGGAGAGGTGAATAATTGTTTATCTAGAGATTACCGATTCATGCTCCTAACTAAGCCTTATCCCCAGGGGACCAGAAAATGTATTGTTACATTTATTTATAGATGGGGTTCTGCAAAGGCCGGGAGCACATGGTACCTTGGGTATGCACAAGCAGTTTTCCATGTGCTCCCATCTACAAGAGGAAGGATGAGGAAGAACAAGGCCCTTTCTGACTCTGAAGCTGAGGGAAAAATCAGACAGGCTGGGATGGTTTTCCAGTGGTGGGGGTCAGCAGTTAGGTGTGTGTGCATGCTTATGAAAAGCCTGTCCCATATACATTTGTATGCATTTGTGTCTATGATTGCTTGGAAGTGCATGTGCATTAAATATTTGAGATTGTGGGGATGATGGTGGTGGATGACTTTAAATGTGTATATATGTGTACGGAAGATGTCTAGTGTTGTGATTTTGGATATGTGTTTGCTCTCGCATGGAATGTAAGTCACATCAATGCATTTGCAAATGAGCTTTTAATAGTTACTGTGATGGTTAGGTTCATGTGTCAACTTGGCCAGGTGACCCAGCTGTCTGGTCAAGCAAACACTGGCCTAACAATTGCTGTGAGGACGTTTGAGGCTGGTTAATAAACCAACAGGCTGGTTTATTGAATCATCAGTCAATTGACTGCAGCTGTGACTGATGACTCACCAAAGGGCATGCCTTCCACAATGAGAGAATGCAATTGGCTGGATTTAATCCAATTAATCAGTTGAAGACTTATAAGCAAGGCAGATAGAGGAGCTTCACTTCTTCGGCTGCCCAGTGAAGCATTTCCTGAGGAGTTTGTCGAAGTTGCCGGTTTGTTTCCTGAGGATTTCATCGGACATCTTCCTTGGAGTTGACAGTTTGTTGACGGCTGTACAGAATTGGGACTCGTGCATACCCACAGTTGCGTGAGTCACTTTTACACTTTGATAATCAGAGACACCTCTCATTGATTCTGTTTCCCTAGAGAACCCTAACTAATACAGTTACCATGAGCACAAGCAATGTAGCATACCTGGATGGAATATGAGCCTACTTGTCAATCTATGTGTTTGGATTCCGCCCCCCTAATTTTGGATGATTTGTCCTTTAAGAAGAGTGGAAAATTCCACTCACTTGTCCTCTCTTGAATCTTGTGGTTCTTCTGTCTAGAGTGCGATTAGGCTCACATCTAGGCCAGATAGATCTGTGAAATGGATCAGAGTCTGGTCTGAAGAAGGTTTTCGTAGCAACCCTGAGCTATCATCTTGAGATCAGACTTTTATCCAAGAGAGGAGCAGAGCCAAAAGTCAAATCAGAGCCCATGAGTTTGTTCTACTTTTCCTTTGTTGACCTTGGGCTGAGCTCTGAAGGGTGGAGCAGGGGGAGGCTCATCTACTAGAGCAGGGCAGGGAGAAGGGAGGGGAGACTTAGCCTGCCTTCTCTTTCTTTGTGACTACGGCTTGATTTCAGGATAAGAGCACTGGGTGCGCATGAGGGGAAATAACCTCTTTGTTAAACCAGAATCCTCAGCTGCAATTCAATTCTGGAGGAAAGAAGAGTTGTGATGTCATGGGGGCAGTTACATCCTTTTGCACTCACTGACTTCATTCCCAGTCTACGGACTTCCAAGGCCAAGAAAGGACCTTTTAGTTAAGAAAAGATAAAATCCTAGTACTTTTAAAAATGGCCTCCAAGGCTTCCCAAAGACTCATTCTTTCTTCCTCCATCACTTTCTTAGATTTTCCAGTCTTTCTAGGCTGCTTGTGATTTGTCAAATATAGTTTCAAATTTCCTTATCATTTGTTGCTCTTGCTTTTTTCCCTGACAGGAAATCCTTTATCCACTTCTCAGCTTAGCTCCATTCAAGAAACTTTTTATTAATATTATCATATTAATAATGATGGTGAACACTTAGTAGACCCTTGGTGAGTTCCTTGCACTGTGCCAATAGCTTTACAGCATTGTCTATTTAATTGTCACAACAATCCTATGAGGAAGGTACTTTTGTCATTTCCATTGTACAGATGAGGATCCTAACAGGTTGACAGAGGCTATATCTCATACTCGGTGCTGCACAGCCAGTTAGAGATAGAGTTGGGCATGCTCGGGTGTATCTGACTCCAGTGCACTTAATTTTTTCTCTATTCTCTACTAAATGGCAGCAATTGTGGTAGATGTTGGAGATATACTCAATCACAAGGCTTCTCTCCACCTTGCTTGGGATAATTCATTCTCTTGAGTAGGGGAAACATTTAACTTCTATTCATTCCATCCTTCAAGACCCACTTCAGATAGTCCTCCTATTATGGTGACTTGCCTAAACTTCCACCAACTCTAGGCAGAAACACACAATCCCTCTTTGCCCCAGTGTTTCCATGACATTTGAACATATGAGTTCTGCATAGATGAAAGCTATTTCAGGGCCACAAGTAGAGAATCTTGTAAACCTAAAGGGACCTTCAGAGTTCAAGTCCATCCTCACATCGGGTTCCCATCATTAGCTTCCTCCAGAAAAGTTCCTGTGGCCTTGGCTCAGATGTCTCCTGTGATCAGGCATGCCACTCCATGGTCATGCAGCTTACATGATCCTAGAAAGTTCCTCCTTCCATAGGGACCAGTTCATCCTCTGTGTAACGTCTACCTCTCTCTTCTCTCTGGGCTTATGATGAGCAAGTGACTGTTTTCCACTTGAGGGTAATGTGACATAAGGTAAAGAGCATCGGCTTTGTCCTGACTTCAAACCTCACGTCTGTCACCAACCAATTATGAAACCCTAGGGAAGGAAACTTTTCGAGTGCTGGTTTCCTTATTGGAAGGTAAAAATGGAGTTAGTGTCCCATATCAAACAAGGGTGGTTGAACAGATTCAATGAGATGATGACTTTAAAATGTGACACTTTTCTTGGATCATCCTAAGCTCTCTGTTTACAAGATGGCTCTTCAGACACTCCAGGACAATGTTCCTATCCTTCAAATCTCCTTCTCTGCAGTCTAAGCAGCCACATTTTCCTCAGTGGTCTGCAATTTGTCATTTACAGACCCCTCCAAATTCTGTGCTCCAAGTTTGTTGACACTATTTTAAAAGTGTGGTGTAAAAGCCTGAACCCAGGGCTGCAGCTGTGCTCTGACTATCACAGAGGGACTGGGCTGGGGTGTTCACCTCCTTCACACTGAATAAAATAGCTCTGTTAATACAGTGCAAATCTGGTTTCACTCCTGATGGCCACATCCTGCTGTTGCTAAGCTGACTCATAGCACAATTTAATTTTCTGTACATAAAAAATCATTAAGGTCATTCATGTTTCCCCCCAGTTTTCCCTCATCCAATGTTTGAGCAGGTAATTTCTGAACCTGGGGGGATTGTTACACATTTAGCCGGAAGAAATAAAACTCGTTCTCCTTACTGAGACCCCATGCAGTCTGGTCCCTGCTCGTGTCTGATTTCCTGCCTCTTTTCCACCTCAGTTCTTCCACTCCAGTCCCTCTGCTCTAAAATTCCTGCAACTCACCAGGCCATTCCCAGCTCAGCAACGAGATACAAGGCATTGCCTTGGCCAAGAAAGCCCTCTCCACTCCCATAATTTCTCATGACTGTCTCTTTTTCATGATGCATAGCCTTCCCAGATACAAACCACATCTCTTAAAAGGCCCTTTCCACCCTGTACACTCAATGTCATTTCACTTCACAGATCGTGTCCTAATCAGTAATTATCTTATTTATGCACTTGTTTATGGTTGGTCCTTGCCATTAGACTCTGAGCTCAACCAAACAAGAGAAGATGCCTTGTCTCCCCTTGATCATCTCTGAATCCCAGCATCTAGCATACTGCCTGGCATGTGACAGACCCAATAAATAATTTTTGAAAGAATGTATTCATGCATGAATACGTTTACTCCTATTGCATATAATCTACTTGGGTTTAGTCACTTTGATGGAACCTTTCAGTAAGAGTTTTCAAATCACACTTGCTCTTCTAGCTATTTCGGCACCTTATCATGGACACATTTGCTCAGTGTGCTAAGTCTTCTCCCAAGTTATTAATAAAAATATTGATTGGGTGTGGGGGAAAAAGTAGTCATTCAAAGTGTATTTTTTTAATTTATATTCCACCCTAGCTAGGATGCCACCTGATTTGTGGTTTACTCCTTTATTTTCTTTTTATTCATTCATTCAGAAAACATTTACTGAGAACATATATGTGCCAGTACTTTGCAAGGCACTTAGGAAACAATGATAAGAAAAAAGGGGAAAAAGAAAATACCCAGTCCTTTGGAACTTATGCTTCTTTTCACCCTACCTAATATGCTCTTTTGATCTCACTTTTTTGTCTCCCTCTCACCCAACTTGATGACAAAACTCATTGGTGCCAACATATTGCCCTACCCCCAAATTCTGCAAGCCCCTCTTCTATTTAGCACCTACAAGCTTCATCACACACCAGATTTGCTGAAGAATGTGTGGCTGTTACATCAAATGCTGCAATGTGTGCTATTGGCACACCTTGCTTGGGTGACAACAAACTAGTAAACAACTCTTAAGTCCAGTTGTATTTGTTGCATTTCCTGATCTTTATCTTTAAAAAAGAGATACAATTTCTTTAAAAAGTGTGGTTTATTTTTTGTTACTTTTCCCAAATTAGCCTGAATGCAAATAAGTTTCCTGTCCCTGGTCCCTGGGATCTCCAGTTAAGGCTCTTTTTTAAGGGTTTCAAAGAAGACAGGGGAAAGCTGGAGCCTGGGGCAGTAGGTACAGCCTGAGAAACCACTTCCTAATTCACACCAAGACCATCTAGAGTCACATATGTCAAATAATTATCAGGAAAAATAAAGCACTTCAGCTGGAGTTACTGGTGCAAAGTAATGTTGCTAGGTGAGCTTTTTCTTTTTCTTTCAACTTCTGATTAGAGAAGTCTCATTTATTTGCAACTATGGAATGGGAGTGAAGCTTTTTATAGCTCAGGAGGAAACTTGGTTCATTCTGCCATTCTGCGTCTTGCCTCTGATTTGTGGAACTCAACATCCCCCCAGTGACAAGACCCATGCCTTGGATTTAAACTTTTCACATTACAACTAGCTTATACCATTTAATACATTATGATTTTCCACTGAGGAAAATATTGTTATCCTTGTTTTACAGATGCATGGTCTATGGTTCAGACTGATTTGCCAAGGTCACCTGCTTGAAAGTGGCAGAAAGGACTATTCACAAATGAAAGTTTTCTGTCGCCAAACCAAGAGCTCTTTCCAAGGCTCCCCCCTCAATCTTCCCCTTATCCACCCACTTCTTTTGGCAGTTTCTCATACATTCGCCCCAGGCAGAAACTCCTGAGTAAGGCGTTTCTCCCTGCAGCAGCTTTTAACTTGCCCATTAAGAATAAATGCTTGGCTTTCTCTGAGAAAGAGAGCTCCCACCCACCAGTTCCACTGATGGAATCCAAGGAGTCATTTTACTAGCTTAACTAGATGCTATCATCATAACACACAATTGCTAATTCGCCTCCGGAGTCCCCTAACCGCCAGTTTAGTGGAACACAAAGACTGCCTTCCTTTTATCTTTTTTAATTTTTATAAAGCAAAATGCATAAACAAAAGGAGAGAACCAAACTTAGATCTGCTTTTGAAATGCGTCCCAGTCTGCCCTAGCTTGTTCTTGGCTCTGGCAATTCTTGGCCAAGACAGATCTTGATTTCTCACTAGAAACAGCCAATTAAGATGGTAACATGATGGAAGACCAAGGATGCAGTGTTGGAACTGGATGACATGAGGCCAACATTAGTCCCCAGGTCTCCACCATCAAGTCCCCCATATGATGGCACTTGAACTTGACCCCAGGCTGACACGTGGTACTTCGTGGCCCTCAAATCCCACCAGGCCACAATTCTCCATCATCCAAGGACACTGCCCATGATTCAGTCCTTCTGCTTCCTCTGTCTTCTTCCTGCTCACAATCCCATCCTTCTTTCTGTTTCCTCTTACTCTCCACTTCTCTTCTCCTGTGAAAGATTGTTTGCAAAAATGGCCTCAAGTCCTTTTCAGCTGTGCTTTTCAGCTCTTCCCACGGACAGGTGGGGTCAGTTTCCGCTTCCCTTGAATCTGGGTTGGCTTGTGACTTTCTTTGAGAATAGAACATGGCAAAAGTAACCCTGTGCCAGTTCTGAGCCAGGGCCTGCAGAGGCCTTGCCTGTTTGTGCTCAGTCTCTTGGAAATATGCTGAGCAACACTGTCAACAACCCCAAGCCAGCTGGCTGGAAGTTGAAGGGTATATGGCCTTGTCACCCCTGGCATCCCAGCTGAACCAGCCAACCCTCAGAAGCAGAACTACTAATTGACAGGCATCCGACTACAGACTCATAAACGTGTCCAACCAAGACCAGAAGAACCACACATCTGAGCCCAGACAATTGGCAACCTGCAGAATTGTGAGCTAACTAAATGGTGTTATCTTAACTACTAAGGTGGGGGTGGTTCCTTCTACAGCAATGGCTAAACTGATACACCTCCCTTTCCAAGTCCTCCTTTGAAACTGTTGTCAGTGATAAAAATTGGCTTGGCTTTCCAGCTCCAGTGATGTCCCTAGCAACCATGTTTGTGGCAACCCATAGGAACTACTCCTCCTCCCATTCTGTCTCCGGACACATGGTCCAAAAAGGGAGCTGCCATCCTCTTATCGACTCCACCCCCATCTCAGGTCAAAGAAGAGCTTATGGCTCAATCAGGATAAAAACATAGTACTTTACTCCAAGCAACAGTGATTAGTCCAAATGGGCACATGGACCAAACCGGTACTCACAGTTCTTTCTGGGACTTGCCCAACTGGAGGACTGGAGCAGAGTGAGAGAAGCTTCTTTTGAAACTGGAAAGGAGATTATAAAGATGGCAGCCTGAAGCTGCCATTGCTCATCTGTCTTACCAAATGGAGAGGCTGATCTAGGAGAATGAAACTGGATGATGGAGAAGTTGAATCATGAGAGGGTGACTCTCCAGCTGAGCTTTGAGGCCTTATTGTCAGCCCTCCCTGAGCCTGTTGCAGATTGGGTGTGTGAACCAAAAATATCCTCTCTTTGCCTAAACCAGTTTGAGTCGGGCCTCTGTGACTTGCATCTAAAGAGTCCTGAGTGATACGTGTTCCATGAGCTGTGAGGCCCAGGGGCAGGTCTTGCTTATTGAGTTGCTTCTGGCCTCAGCCCAGTCCAGCTTAATTTGAATGAAGCTGGCAGCTGGCAGCACTTATTATCATACATATTTCTTTGCATGCCCTTTTTCTTTTTATTCATTCTAAAAGATTGGCTCTGGTGTGCAAGAGCTCACTGTGCATTTGAGATGTAGAGACAAATCTCAAATATACAATTTCAAAGATACAGACTATGCCCTTGGAGAGTTTATGGCCCAGTAGGGCAGGAAGTAAGTAGATGGCCATCTCTCTCTAGCATGGCAAGTACTGCGAGAGAGGGATAAATAAGGCCTTGTGATAACACAGAAAAGGTCTCCTGATTCAGCCTGAAGGGAGAACAGGGGCCACTTAGGGAGGGTTTCCTCAGGGAGTTCTTGTCGGGCTGAGTCGAGGCTAAAAGTAATTAGCCAGGCGAAGGCAGAAGGTAAGAGGTGGGGTCTCTCCTGAAGAGGGGATGTTACAAGGAACTGTGGGGAGGAAGTTTCAGGAACTGCAGTAGCTTGAGGTGACTGGTTGAAAAGCATGGGGATGAAAAGAGAAGGAAGTTGGAAAGATATGCAGGGACTAAGGCATAAATAGACTTTTTGGATCATGTTAACAAGTGGGGCTTTTTTTTTCAGAGTCGTGGGGAGTTATGGAGTGGTTTTGATCACGGAATCAGTTGATCCAATCTGTGCTTTAGGAAGATAGAACTAGCATCTGCGTGAGGAGTAATTTAGAGCAGGGAGAACCGTGGGCAGGAAGAGGTCACTGCAGGAATCCAGGAGAGGGATAATGAAGATCTGAGTAATTCAAGGCGGTGGCCTTGGGCTTTGGAGATGGAGGGGAGGGGAGGGGAGTATCCGAGCGGTATTAAGGGGGCAGAAGCAACAGGGATTGGAGACTGATGGGATGTGGGAGGGGAAGGGAGGAAAATCTCTCCCCCAGGTTGTTCTTGCCAAGGATGAATCTGCCCTGAACTGGAAGTACAGGAGGGCAATGTCTACATTCCACAAGCTATCGATAAAAGAAATCTTTGAAAGGAATGGTGAGAGGATCTGTGCTCCTCAAGTGGTGGCTGACTTAGTAGCCACAGACCCCAATTTCTGCCCCTACCCCACCCCTTACACAGCCTAAAGCTTAGCCTCACGTGGCAAACAGGTTCCCCAAGGGCAGCACGTGAGCCTGTGGAGCTCTCCTGCTGCATTTCTGTCTTTCCAGGGCCTTGGAGCCTCATGTCCTGGCTGAAGTCATCACTCCCCAATGCCCTCAAACAGCTACTTTTGTGGTTACTCTTGTCACTGCTTCAGATTTTATAGTTGTTCTTTGCAGGAGGGTTGGCTGATCTGATACAAGCTTCTCCAACTTGCCCCAAATTGGGAGCTCTATCCTCAATTGCATTTAATCCAACAGTCTGTTAAATGTCCACATCAGTACCACCAACATTTCTGCTAGGAATATAAGTGAAGCTATTTAATGAGTGTGTAATATTGCCAGGCAGATTGCTAGGTGATTTCTATAAAATATATAAAATATATTTCTATAAAATATTAACTTTAGAAGTTAAGTTCATGGGCTCTCAAGAGAGACTGCCTTGAGCTGGAATTCTGAATCTATTACTTAAACTTGGGCAAGTTATTTAACTGCTCTAGGCCTCAGTGTCCTAATTTATAAAATGAAGCGAAAGGTCCCCATCTTCTGGGACTATCAGGAGAAATGGATGGCGTGATACTGTGAAGCCCATTGTGTGCATTGCCTCCCTCTTATTGAATACCTAATAAATAATGTTTGTTATTATCTCATTTGCATGGCATCATAATCCTGGGGAATAGTTATCTCTGGCCCTGTTTTACAAATGGTGAAACTGAGGCTGGGAGAAGAAAGTGATTTTCTCATGGTTTCTGGAAGAGGGACAATTTTAAATATGGTCTATGTGATTCCATAAGCTGGGTATACTTCAGGTCATGAAGAGATCCTTACCGCAGAGAGCAGGTAATTTCAACAGTGAGACCAGTTACATGTAAGTGAACATGTTATAGCACAAGTGATTGTCTTTATGACTAAATGTCACAGGAGATGACATCATCAAGTTCTCTGCATGCTCCGAAATGGGGTCAGTCACGAGAGCCTGGAGCAAATGAAAGGAAAAGTTTTTAAAGATCTAAAACCATGGAGATACCCTTTAACAGATGAATAAATGGAGGGCTGCTCAGAAAGGGAAAATACTTTGGTCAAGTTTGCTCTTTTCGTTGCAGAGCTGACCCTAACCCAGCTTTCATAACTCCCAGCCTCAGGTTCTTTTACCCACCAGGATGCCTCTTAAGGCAGTTACTTGCTTTTGGTTTTGTGTAATCAAAAAATGGACCCAATTTCACTTTTCCTAACTTGCCAGGCATGCTTGAGCTGTGTATACCTGGAGGTTAGCCAACATCACTGGCACTGGATGTGAGACACTTGCCTTGGGTGGCTTACGAGAGAAGAGGGAAGGTGTGACGGGCTCATCCTCTTATGAACGGAGTGCATTTCTGCCCACTCAGTGTATTGAGGAGCATGTGGCTTAAGTATCTCTTCTTGTATTGTTAGTTTGTGGTGGAGCTCAACATATTTTATAAGCCTGTATTTATGTTTTTTTTTTTAACAATACACTTATGTTTCTGAGAAGCAAAGAGAGGGTAGGTGGTGTTACATCCATTTGGTTGATGGAGAAATAAATACCATTCCATAGACTTGTAGCAGAAATATGCATGGTGTCAGACCAGAATTAATTGAATAACTTTGTAGGTGTGAGGCACATACTGAGAACTTTCCATGTCTGAACTATGACCCTCACGATAGCTCCAGAATTATTGTAACCCCATTGCATACATGAAGAACTTAACACACAGAGCAATTAAGAAACTTAGCCAATGCAATGCATTTAATAAATGGTCAAACAGGAATTTGAACGCAGACTTCCAGGTCCTAGAGCCCACAGTTAACTGCTACACTGCTTGACCAAAAAGCAACACTGCATGAAACCCTGTGGGGGAACCAGAGGAAAACTAATTATATAAGGTCACAGCCCTCCAAATGTGGACACTTTAGAGCGAGGGAGGTACCTAAGTGAGTCACTCTACTCCTAGGTCGACGATAATTACTATAATAGAGATGGAAATAACTACTATGGGGCAGAGTAGAAGGAGTGATTCATTCAGACAAGGGTATCTGAGAAGTCTTCCTGGAAGAGGAGTGATTTGACAGGTTCTTGAAGGAAAGTAGAGCAAGGAGGACTGTAGTGAGACCACCTTGTAAGCCAGTGATTCTCAAACTCAAATGTTCATAAAAATCATCCAGGGATCTTGTTAAAATGAAGATTTTCATTCAGTAGGGCTCAGTGGGGCCTGAGATTCTGCATTTCTGAAAATCTCCCGGAGATGCTAATGCTGCTGGTCACCAACCACACTTGTAGTAGCAAGTCATAGAAAACTAAGAGTGCTACACTGAGAAGTCCACTCTTTAAGCTATAGATAGCAGGGAATCAATGAAAGCCTCTGAGGGAATATGTGTGAGTGTGTGAGTGTGTATGTGTATGTGTGTAAGTGTGAAAGCCTGTGTGTGAGTGTTGTGAGCCTTTGTATGTGTGTGAGTGAGCCTTTGTATGTGTAAATGCGGTATGTGTATATGTGGGTGCGAACTTTGTGTGAGTGTATGTGTATATGTGGGTATGTATTTTATAGGCCTCTATTTATTTGGTATGTGTATATGTGGGTATGTGTATATGTGGGTATGTGTATATGTGGGTGTGTGTATGTGTATATGTGAGTATGCTATGTATATATGTGTATATGTATATGTGGGTATGTGTATATGTGGTATGTGTATATGTGGGTATGTGTATATGTGGGTATGTGCATTTATCCAGCTTTTGATTCTATGATCATACAGGAAAGACTTTCAGGGAATAGGGGTGTGAATAAATCTCAGAAAGTGGCTGATGTGTGAGGACAAACATTTCCTGCTGTAGACCCCAGGTAGAAGCTTTCTGGCAGCCCATATGGCTTGAGCTTTGTGATTTATTGGAGTGTAACGCTTTGCTGCTCAGCTGCCTGACTTGACTTCTGCAATCCAATAAATCCCCCAGCTCTTTTCTTAAATGGCACAGAATGAGGAAGAAATGGATAAGAGGAGAGAAATTTCACTGGAGAAGAGGAAGGCAAAACTTGTGCCCCTGTTTTCCTCTCTTAGATCTCAATTTACTGTTAACTGTTCTTTTCTTAGCACCCTGCATTGTCCTCAAATGTTTTATGGAAGAGATCCAAGAATGCTGCGGTTTCCTCGGAACAATCTTAGCAGCTTTCTTTTTACCGTGATGTAAGCATTAATCACAGCCTCTGTTCCAGGCAAAATGGGTTAATTAAGGCATGAACACACCATCCCTTTACCTGCCTTTTATTTGTAAATATGCTCTTCCTTCTGGGAATGTCCTCTCCTATGCTCTCTTTACTGAATTCCATCTACCCTCACGTCAGCATTTCTGGATTCTGTCCATTCATCTCCGTCTTTACAGTCATCCCCTTTATTATAATGCTCAAAGGAGGGTGAGATCTGGGGCCAGACTCCGTGAGTTCAAACCTCTGCACTACCAGCTACTACTACCTCTTATTAGTGTTAAGACACTGAAAGTTAGTTAATCTCTCTGTCTCAGATTTTTCACTTGTAAAACATGGCCAATAATGGTACAACCAATAAAGGTTGTTGTGAAAATCTAATAAGATAACACATGCATCCTGTTCAGAACAGGGTTACCAGCTCAACCAGTGTTAACCATCATCTCTTCCCTTGGCTCTGCCTTGTTATTAGCTTTCCACATCCACCTTTTACCCCCACTTGTCAATCTCCAGTCTTTAGCTTCCCCATCCCCTACTCTATAAAAATCTTTCATTGATTTATTGCTCTTTGGACCCACCACAGGGTCCTTGAGTAAGTTCTTTCCTCTGCATGAAGTTCCTCCTCAGTAATTCCTTCCCATTCTTCAGATTCCTGCTCAAATGTCATTTCCTAAGGAAAGCTGACTCTGCCCCACCCCACATCTTTTTTTTTTAACTACAGAAGTTACAGGTTTACAGAAAAATCATGCATAATATACAGAGTTCCCATATGCCACCCTATTATCAGCATCTTGTCTTAGTGTGGTACATTTGTTACAATTCATCAAAGAACATTTTTATAATTGTACTATTAACCATAGTCCATGGTTTACAATACGGTTCACTGTGCTGTACAGTCCTATGTTTGTTTGTTTAATTTTTTATTCTAGTAACATTGTGTGTGCTCTCATGGCACCATGTATTTTGGCTTCCTACTCTTTATGCCAGTTGTCATTTTACATTTACCCACAGGATCATGTGATTATCTCTCCGGTAGGTTATCAGGTCCATGAGGAGAAGTACCATGTCTGTTTTGTTACCATAACATCCCCAGAGCCAAACCTAGCATCTGACACATAACTGGCACTCAAATTTAAATACTGATTGATGCAAATGCTCTCAAAATATTTAATGATGAGAAAATAGCACACAATAGAGTGTTAAGTGAAAAAAATACAACCCATAAAATTTTTGCATACATATTCAGAGAAAAAAAGAGAAGAAAATAGATACATTAACATTTTAACAATGGTTATAGGTATTGTGGAATTAAGAGAGAATTAAGTCATTTTAATAGTCTTTATAGCTTATATATTTTCCATATTTTATATAATAAATTTGTTTGATGTGGTGCTGACTTATTTTCTACAAACATGTGGTACTAATAAAATTCAAGAAAGGTTACTAAAATGACTTTAAAAATATCATTACATGAACTTTGTGGTTCATAATATACAAGGATGGAGCAAAATGTATTTGGATCTCATTCTAAAGTGTGGGTCTGACGATTCTCAACAGACCTGCTGTCATTGTCACAACAATCATGGTTGTTTCTCCCCAACAGACCTTAGTTGAACAGAATTGGATTAGTCTAATCTTTTACTCATAATACATCATCATCATCGGTCCATGCACAGCCCCTTGTCTTTACTTTTCTAATAGTGTGACTATCCTTGAACCTCCACTTGAACAGGACTTTAACTTTCCTTTACACGTGTGCTGCTCCTATCCTGTCCTCCTGACTACACCTGCCCGCCCTGCCATGCACACAGTGTGTTAAAACCAAACCCTCTAGGTACTCTTACTTTTAAATACCTGGGCAGATAAGCCTTCATTGAGCTCTCGATCCAGGATTACGGTGCTCAGAGTGAGCAAAGCCAGACCTTCTTAGCCAGGACTCCTTTCTCTCAGTGGGCAACTTTACCCGAATGCAGCATCTGACTCATGGAAGGTCCGGAATAATTGCCTGGGAGTGAGTGGATGGGACACTGGATTTGGCAATGGGAGTGTTCCACCTGCCCCTAACCCTCATTAGTGGGAGGCCTTGCTTGAAAAATGAAACCAGGTACCTTTTGGATCCCAGGATGTCTTGGCAGGATCACTAATTGGCCCAGGATCGCTTATTGGTTCCTGAACTTGGCTGCACATCAGAATCACCTGGAAAATTAAAATCATTAAAAAATGCCAATTCCTGGGCACCACTTTAGACCAGCTGATTGGGACTCTTTTCAGGTGATTCCTATGCTGTCTGGGTTTGGCAGGCCCCGGGACAGAGCAAGCCTGAGGGAGTCAGGGTGCTGAGCCTGAGCCTGTTATGTACCGTGATGATCTTCCTCAGGGACACGACGCTTCGGCCACAGGAGGACCCGGTCCCCTCCGCTGGTGCCTCAGCCACGTGAAGCACAGGTGCAGCAGGAGCTGGACAGGAATGGGCTCTCTGAACGGAGAGAAGGAGCCAGGAGAACCTTTCAAGGAGGGAGTTTCCAGGCTTCCTTCAACCAGGAGGCCAGGGAAACAATGGTGGGTTAGAGGGAGCGGCGAGATGGGTGGGCTCTGACTTGATGAGAAATACACCTTTTCTGAGGAGGGAGAATGACCAAAAACTTCAGAGGAAAGACTGAAATGAACGAATTTCAGAAAGACACATAGAACAAACAGGTCAGGCTAATGCACAAACAGAAACAAGCTTGCCCTGTCATTAAGCAAATTTAAGCCAACTGGTTTCTGTGGTGATTCACACTTGAGGATAAAGAATATGAGGAAGAGAAATGTGAATTAAAATGAAGTAAAAGTGGCAGAAAAGGAGAGGCTGGAATCTTCTTGGCTATTTATTTTACACAACATGGCCTTAGGAGGGCTGAGTTTTACAGTCGATGTTGACGTGTGATTCTCTTACATTGAGTTGACTCTGTCTCTGCTGGAAGATGTAGAGTTCCCACTACAGATTTTGGAGCTAGATAGAGTGTTGGCTTCAAGATTTAACTGTTGTGCACTTTCAGCACGTCTTTACCTTTCTGAGCCCTGGTTTCTTCTTTGGTATGTAGCAGAAGTCCCAGATTTAGCCTGAAATATGTCTGGTGTGAGCACCTTTAAAGGAAGGGAAAGGCTGATACCCCAGGATGCAATTTTCACAAGTTTATTTGCTTAAAGGATTTGGAGGAATGAACACAATTAGTGCACACAGCAGGAGGGAGGAGGGTTGGGAGAAGCAAACATTGCCCATCTCAGAGATTGCTCTTTTAGCCCAGGTGACAAACCTGGCATCCAGGTCAGAGAAAAGCAAATGGTGCAAGCAGAAGTTGAAGCAACATTTTCCGTCATCATCATCTAAAAATCTTGGGACAATGAAGTTCAGGCAGCCCAGTTTGGGGGCTGACATGACCAAGGGAGGAACTGCAAGCTAGAGAGACGGAAACTTTTCTGTGTGAGACACCTTGGGCTTTGGCCTTTTGTTGAGTTCCCAGGAAAAAGTGCCGTTTTGGAACCTTAGGCGGTGCAGTGCATCAACCACACAGCAGAGGCTGTAGCTGTGCCCTGATGGTGGGCATCAGAGACAGGGGAAAGTTACCTTCATGCAGCAACACAGGTGTGCACTGTCTTGACCAGGGGTTCCTGGAAGGTGTGAAGCAGAAGAAGGGCTTGGTGTCCCTTGAGATGCAGGGAACACTGCTCATGAGCAAACATGAGACAATGTAAAGGGAAACCCTGACTTCTCAGCTTGTGGGTTGGTGGGTAGCAGCCCTCCAAACAAAAGCAATTATTATTGTTATAACCCAACGTGTGCCTCAAAGTCTGGGGCAGATCTGAGAATCATGGGGGCATACAAATTGGGGCTGTGACAGCTCTTAACTCAAAGTGGGGTTTCTCCACCTCAGCACTGTTAACATTTCAAAATTAACATTTTGTTTGTGTAGTGTAGTTCCATGGATTTAAAAAAAAATTTTAATTCGACTACCATATTTAAGTTAAACCATGGACTATAGTTAATAGAACAATTATAAAACTGTACTATCATCAATTGTGACAAATGGTACACACCAATGCAAGGTGTTACTATTAGGGTGGTCTATGAGACTCTTGTATTTTAGGCATGATCTGTAAATAAACAATTTCTCTAATAAAGAAAAAAGAAACTGAAAAATTATTAACATTTTGTTGTGAGGGACTGCCATATGCATTGTAGGATGTTGAGCAGCATCCCAAGCATCTACCCACTAGATGCCAGTAGCATCCTCCTGGCTGGGACAACCAACAATGTCTCCAGACATTGCAAAATGTCCCCTGGGGATAAAATTGCTCCCATTGAGAACCACTGACTCAATGAATTGTTATGAAAATTTAGGATGTGGTATGCTAAATGCTCAGTCTAATGACTGGTTCATGATGTGTGTTCAACAAATACTCATTTCCTTCTCCTTTCCTGTCACTGGTACCAGAACTTCTGCTGTGGTCTGTTTGGTGGGAAAATGCATGTTGTACCCTAACAGGGCACATGGATCAGAAGTAGCTAGGGATGCTGTAGTATCAATGCCTCTTTGATGCATGACCTTGGCAATCTTTCTGGTCACCTGAGCTTCCCAAACAGCAAACTGAGAGGCTTAAACTCGACGATTTTTAAGTGCCCTTTCAGTGCTGACATTTCATGGTTCTTAGACTGTGTGGGCCAGAGCTGGGAGAAGGAAGGCTGTCAAGAGTACCTTATGAGGGAAAATGAAAGCAGCTGGCTTTGTGAGATGAAGCCAAATGATGACTCGAGAGGCATATGCTAATCACTGCAAATATTTGGGGGCTGGATATATAAAGGAGAGAGCACTCTTAGGCCTCCAAAGAGTGATTAGTTAAGAAGGGAATAAAGCCAGGAGCTAAAACAAAAAGTGGAAATGGAGACATTTGGCTAACAGCCAAGGAAACTCTGGAGATGCAAGCTATTTGTATAAACCAAATGTCAACTATCTGGTGGTGGTGGAAGAATTTTAAGGTGGCCCCAAAGATTCCTGGACCCTGGTGGAAACATAACTTCTCCTAGGTATTCAATCAAACACTAAGGTAGGTACTGCTGTGAAGAGATTTTGTCAATGCAATTAAAGTCCCAAATCAGTTGACTCTGAAATAAGGAGATTATCTGAATGGCCCTGACCTAATCATATGAGCCCCTTAAAATTGAGCCTAGAGGTTGAAGATAGACAAGGGCAGAGATTTGAAGTGTGAGAGGGATTTGACCCCAGGCAGATGGAATGTGGGGACCCTCTAGGATGTAATCATAGCCCCTGCCTACAACCAGCAAGGAAATTGGGATCACAGTCCTAAAATTGCAATGAACTGCCATCAACACGAATTCTTAAAAGCAGATTCTTCCACAGCTGAGCCTCCAGATGAGAACTCAACCTTGCTGACATCTTGATTTTAGTCTTTGAGACCCGAATCAGGGGACTCAGTCATCCTGCACCAAGACTTCTGACCTACAGAACAGCAGACTAATAAATGTTATTTTAAGCTGCCAAGTTTGTGGTAATTTGTTATAGCAGCAATAGAAAACTAATGCAGATATTGATTCCTGGAAGTGAATGTTGCTGTAACAAATATTGAAAACATGGAAGTAGCTTTAGAATGGGCAATGAGTGGAAGCTGTGCCCAGTCTCCTGACCTATAGGAAATTGCCAGGCTTTAACAGGTTCAGGGCACCTGTTGCTGTATTGTTATCTTAATCAGAAGTCTATCTCGACAGCTTGTTCCTGGGAGCCATAATTCCCAAGAAGGCACAGATGGTGTTAAGGGAAGATAGAATTCTGTCTTCTTAAGTGGTTTCTCAAATGAGAAGCAGGTATTCTCGGGTTCCTATAGGATGTCGCTATAAAACACGAAAACTTAAAGTGAAGGTATCTTTGTTTGCAGCAGAACTGTGCTGTGGCTGTGGGGCTATGGTCACGCATGTGTGTATGTGAGTGGGTGTGTGCATGTGTGAGTGTGTGTGCATCCTTCCCAAGAGCCAGAGCTTTAGCATCCAGGACAATTATACTCCGAAGATATAAAATTTGTCCCTGCAAGTTCAGTCTCTTGTTTCTTCAACTAGAGAGACTCATCCCGTCTCTTGTTATTTGTAAATAATGATTCTTTCACTCTTCTTTCTATTTTGCCAATAAGAGCTCAAAGCGCCTCCTAATCTTGTCCCTCTCTGAAATCAGAGCAGCACTGAGCACCTTCTGTTTTTGTCTGGATGATGTCAAAGCCCTTCTTCCCCATTTTTCTTGAGATCTGGCCATTTTTGCTTCTTTGGATAAAGATGCTGTGGTCATTTCTGGACTTCTGGGTGTGGGATCCATCTTTCTTTTTCCTCATCCTGCATCTCTGATGTAGCACAAGTTTTCAATTTTAGCTGGAGGATATTGATTAACCTCAAAGAAGTACCAAGTTTCAAGGGTGGCATATGCTGAAATAGGCTACCCAGGTAACTTTCAAAAAACATTTTTTTTTTCCAGAAAACTTCAGTCAGAAGGTTTTGCCTCAAATTTACTAAGTGCCAGGAACTGTAGAAGCCACTTTTCCTCTCCTCCTTTTATTACCTAATCCATGAAAGGCACCATCCTAGGAACTGAATATGGGATGGGAAGTGGTGGAGAGAGATACCAAGCAATATAAGCCAAACATACACCTGATTTAGGGAAAAGGGCTCTTTGTGGAGCAGGACCACCATCAACCCACCATGGCCATCATCTTCATCCTGGTAAAGCTCACAGAACATGATGATCTGTCTTTTCTCTTCTGGTCTAAAATCCATACAAAAAGGGCAAAAGATCATTGCCCACTATAAGTCTTTGCCTCTCCAATGTAAATTTCATAGGACATAGATTTTATGGGATAACTCCTCTGCCCAAGACCATTCAAATTCACACTCTTCTGATGGGCAATTAGGGCTCAAGCTCCAGCCTCCTTTGGTGTAAATCTTATCTCCAGCAAGAATTCATCATTTAGTGCATACCACACTGTGCCAGGTTCTGTCAACTGGAGACACAAAGACAGGAAAGAGAGAGAGCACCACCCTTGTTCTCAAGGAGCTCAAAGTCCAGTGGGAAAGACAAGGTGTAATCAAATCTGTCTTGGGCAAAGTATGGTCATGAAAGGGTTAAAGAAAACCTGAAGCTGGAGTTGTGCCTTGGAGGATGCTGTAGGGGTTTTCAGAGAAAGTGGATGGTTAGGTGAAGAAAGAGATGGTGCTCCAAGCCATGCTCTCTGACTTAGACCCACATTCTAACCTTCAGGCCTTTGCTGATGCATTTCTTTTAGTAGGAATGTCTTAGTTATCCTCCACCTCTCTTACTTATCCAAGTCCTGCCCAAGCTTAGGGGGCCAGATTTACCCTTAACTTTGCCATGAAGCATTGCATGGAGCCTACCCCCTCTCTTCCCTCCTGAAACCTCTACAGTCTGTTCCAGACCATCACGCCCAGTATTACTTTTCTTAAATGCAGTTTTTTTGAGATATACTCACGTACCATATAATCATCCAAAGTGTGCAACCAGTGGTTCACAGTATCATCATATACTTGTGCATTCATCACCACAATCAATTTTTTTATTCATTTTATTGAGATATATTCACATACCATGCAGTCATACAAAACAAATAGTACATTTGATTGTTCACAGTACCATTACATAGTTGTACATTCATTACCAAAATCAATCCCCGACACCCTCATTACCACACACACAAAAATAACCAGAATAATAATTAAAGTGAAAAAGAGCAACTAAAGTAAAAAAGAACACTGGGCGCCCTTGTCTGTTTGTTTGTTTCCTTTGCCCACCTTTCCACTCATCCATCCACAAACTAGACAAACGGCAGTGTGATCCCTATGGCCCCCCCCAATCCCACTGTCCCCCCTCATAAGCCACATTTTTATACAATTGTCTTCAAGATTCATGGGTTCTGGGTTGTAGTTTGATAGTTTCAGGTATCCACCACCAGCTACCCCAATTCATTAGAACCTAAAAAGGGTTGTCTATATTGTGCGTAAGAGTGCCCACCAGAGTGACCTCTCGGCTCCTTTTGGAATCTCTCTGCCACTGAAGCTTATTTCATTTCCTTTCACATCCCCCTTTTGGTCAAGAAGATGTTCTCCATCCCACGATGCCGGGTCTACATTCCTCCCCAGGAGTCATATTCCAGGTTGCCAGGGAGATTCACTCCCCTGGGTATCTGATCCCACGTAGCGGGGAGGGCAGTGATTTCACCTTTCAGGTTGGCTTAGCTAGAGAGAGAGGGCCACATCTGAGCAACAAAGAGGCATTCAGGAGGAGGCTCTTAGGCACAATTATAGGGAGGCCTAGCCCTCCTTTGCAGCAACAGTCTTCCCAAGGGCAAATTCCGTGGTAGAGGGCTCAATCCATCAAACCACCAGTCCCCTATGTCTGTGGGCATGTTAGCAACCATCGAGGTGGGGCAGGCCAATACCCCTGCATTCTCTACCAGCTCCTCAAGGGGGCTCTGCATATTTTTCTCCTTGTTTTTTTTTCTTTTTTAAACTTTTTTTTTTCTAAATCAACTGTATGAAAAATAAAAAAAAAATTTTTTAAATTAAAAAAAAATACAATAAAAGAACATTTCAAAGAGACCATAACAAGGGAGTAAGAAAAAGACAACTAACCTAAGATAACTACTTTACTTCCAACATGCTCTTACTCTACCCCAAGAAAGTAACCTACTATAGCAACATTTCTGTGAACTTGGTCCTACTATACCCATCAGAAATTAACAGATGATAGTCATTCCTGGGCATCCCCAGAACGTTAAATAGCTTATCTGTTCTTCTTGGATTATTGTTCCCCCTTCCTTAATTGCTATCACTAGTTCCCCTACATTCTACATTATAAACCATTTGTTTAACATTTTTCAAAGTTCACATTAGTGGTAGCATATAATATTTCTCTTTTTGTGCCTGGCTTATTTCGCTCAGCATTATGTCTTCAAGGTTCATCCATGTTGTCATATGTTTCACAGCATCGTTCCTTCTTACTGCTGTGTAGTATCCCATCGTGTGTATATACCACATTTTATTTATCCACTCATCTGTTGAAGGACATTTGGGTTGTTTCCATCTCTTGGCAATTGTGAATAATGCTGCTATGAACATTGGTGTGCAGATATCTGTTCGTGTCACTGCTTTCCGATCTTCCAGGTATATACCGAGAAGTGTAATCGCTTGATCGAAGGGTATCTCTGTACCTAGTTTTCAAGGAACTTCCAGACTGACTTCCAGAGTGGCTGAACCATTATACAGTCCCACCAACAATGAATAAGAGTTCCAATTTCTCCACATCCCCTCCAGCATTTGTAGTTTCCTGTTAGTTTAATGGCAGCCATTCTAATCGGTGTGAGATGGTATCTCATTGTGGTCTTAATTTGCATCTCTCTAATAGCTAGTGAAGCTGAACATTTTTTCATGTGTTTCTTGGCCATTTGTATTTCCTCTTCAGAGAACTGTCTTTTCATATCTTTTGCCCATTTTATAATTGGGCTGTCTGTACTATTGTCATTGAGTTGTGGGATTTCTTTATATATGCAAGATATCAGTCTTTTGTCAGATACATGGTTTCCAAAAATTTTTTCCCATTGAGTTGGCTGCCTCTTTACCTTTTTGAGAAATTCCTTTGAGGTGCACAAACTTCTAAGCTTGAGGAGTTCCCATTTATCTATTTTTTCTTTTGTTGCTTGTGCTTTGGGTGTAAAGTCTAGGAAGTGGCCACCTAATACAAGGTCTTGAAGATGTTTTCCTACATTATCTTCTAGGAGTTTTATGGCGCTTTCTTTTATATTGAGATCTTTGGTCCATTTTGAGTTAATTTTTGTGTAGGGTGTGAGGTAGGGGTCCTCATTCATTCTTTTGGATATGGATAGCCAACTCTCCCAGCCCCATTTGTTGAAAAGACCTTTATGACCCAGTTCAGTGACTTTGGGGGCCTTATCAAAGATCAGTCGGCCATAGATTTGGGGGTCTATCTCTGAATTCTCAATTCGATTCCATTGATCCATATGTCTATCTTTGTGCCAGTACCATGCTGTTTTCACAACTGTGGCTTTATAATAAGCTTCAAAGTCAGGGAGTGTAAGTGCTCCGACTTCGTTTTTCTTTTTTAGAGTGTCTTTAGCAATTCGAGGCATCTTCCCTTTCCAAATAAATTTGATAACTAGCTTTTCCAAGTCTGCAAAGTAGGTTAATGGAATTTTTATTGGGATTGCATTGAATCTGTAGACGAGTTTGCGTAGAATTGACATCTTAATGACATTTAGCCTTCCTATCCATGAACATGGAATATTTTTCCATCTTTTAAGGTCCCCTTCTATTTCTTTTAATAGAGTTATGTAGTTTTCTTTGTATAGGTGTTTTACATCTTTGGTTAAGTTTATTCCTAGGTACCTGATTTTTTTAGTTGCTATTGAAAATGGTATCTTTTTCTTGAGTGTCTCCTCAGTTTGTTCATTTCTAGCATATAGAAATATTACTGACTTATGTGCATTAATCTTGTATCCTGCTACTTTGCTAAATTTGTTTATTAGCTCTAGTAGCTGTATTGTCAATTTCTCAGGGTTTTCCAGATATAAGATCATATCATCTGCACACAATGACAGTTTTACTTCTTCTTTTCCAATCTGGATGCCTTTTATTTCTTTGTCTTGCCGGATTGCCCTGGCTAGCACTTCCAGCACAATGTTGAATAACAGTGGTGACAGCGGGCATCCTTGTCTTGTTCCTGATCTTAGACAGAAGGCTTTCAGTCTCTCACCATTGAGTACTATGCTGGCTGTGGGTTTTTCACATATGCTCTTTATCATATTGAGGAAGTTTCCTTCAATTCCTACCTTTTGAAGTGTTTTTATCAAAAAGGGATGTTGGATTTTGTCAAATGCTTTTTCAGCATCTATTGAGATGATCATTTGATTTTTCCCTTTTGATTTGTTAATGTGTTGTAATACATTGATTGATTTTATTATGTTGAACCATCCTTGCATGCATGGAATGAACCCCACTTGGTCGTGGTGTATGATTTTTTTAATGTGTCTTTGGATTCGATTTGCAAGTATTTTGTTGAGGATTTTTGCATCTATATTCATTAGGGAGATTGGCTGGTAGTTTTCCTTTTTTGTAGCATCTTTGCCTGGTTTTGGTATTAGATTGATGTTAGCTTCATAAAATGAGTTAGGTAGTGTTCCATTTTCTTCAATGTTTTGAAAGAGTTTAAGTAAGATTGGTGTCAATTCTTTTTGGAAAGTTTGGTAGAATTCTCCTGTGAAGCCATCTGTCCCTGAGCGTTTATTTGTGGGAAGCTTTTTGATGACTGATTGGATCTCTTTGCTTGTGATTGGTTGGTTGAGGTCTTCTGTTTCTTCTCTGGTCAGTCTAGGTTGTTCATATGTTTCCAGGAAATTGTCCATTTCCTCTACATTATCCAGTTTGTTGCCATACAGTTGTTCATAGTACCCTCTTATAATTTTTTTAATTTCCTCAGGATCTGCAGTAATGTCTCCTTTCTCATGCATTATTTTGTTTATATGGGTCTTCTCTCTTTTTGATTTTGTCAGTCTAGCTAGGGGCTTGTCAATCTTGTTGATCTTCTCAAAGAACCAACTTTTGGTGTTATTTATCCTCTCTATTGTTTTTTTGTTCTCTATGTCATTTATTTCTGCTTTAATCCTTGTTATTTCTTTTCTTCTACTTGTTTTAGGATTGGTTTGCTGTTCATTTGCTAGCTTTTTCAGTTGATCCATTAGTTCTTTGATTTTGGCTCCTTCTTCCTTTTTAATATATGCGTTTAGTGCTATAAATTTCTCCCTCAGTACCGCTTTTGCTGCATCCCATAGTTTTTGGTATGTTGTGTTTTCATTTTCATTCATCTCTATATATTTAGCAATTTCTCTTGCTATTTCTTCTTTAACCCACTGATTGTTTAGGAGTGTGTTGTTTAACCTCCAGGTATTTGTGAATTTTCTAAGTCTCTGATGGTTATTGACTTCTAATTGTATTCCATTGTGGTCAGAGGATGTGCTTTGAATAATTTCAATCTTTTTAAATTTATTGAGCCTTGTTTTATGTCCCAGCATATGATCTATTCTGGAGAAAGTCCCGTGAGCACTAGAGAAGTATGTGTATCCTGGTGATTTGGGATGTAATGTTCTATATATATCTGTTAAATCCAATTCATTTATCAGATTGTTTAGGTTTTCAATATCCTTATTGGTCTTCTGTCTGGTTGATCTATCTATAAGAGAGAGTGATGTGTTGAAGTCTCCCACAATTATTGTGGAAACATCAATTGCTTCCTTTAGTTTTGCCAGTGTTTCTCTCACATATTTTGTGGCACCTTGTTTGGGTGCATAAACATTTATGATTGTTCTTTCTTCTTGCTGAATTGCCCTTTTATTAGTATGTAGTGACCTTATTTGTCTCTCAAAACATCCCTGCATTTAAAGTCTATTTTATCTGAGATTAATATTGCTACACCTGCTTTCTTTTGGCTGTAGCTGGCATGAAATATTTTTTTCCATCCTTTCACTTTCAATTTCTTTGTGTCCCTGTGTCTAAGATGAGTCTCTTGTATGCAGCATATTGATGGTTCATTTTTTTTTGATCCATTCTGCAAATCTACACCCTTTAATTGGTGAGTTTAGTCCATTTACATTCAATGTTATAACCGTGAAGGCATTTCTTGAATCAGCCATCTTATCCTTTGGTTTACGTTTGTCGTATATATTTTTCCCTCTCTCTATTAATATCCTTTAATGTACCCATACCGGATCTCTTTAGTACCGAACCTTTCTCCAAGTCTCTCTGTCTTTTCTTTGTTTCTCTGTCTGTAGGGCTCCCTTTAGTATGTGAAGTAGGGCAGGTCTCTTGTTAGCAAATTCTCTCAGCATTTGTTTGTCTGTGAAAAATTTAAGCTCTCCCTCAAATTTGAAGGAGAGCTTTGCTGGATAAAGTATTCTTGGTTGGAAATTTTTCTCACTCAGTATTTTAAATATGTCGTGCCACTGCCTTCTCGCCTCCATGGTGGCTGCTGAGTAGTCACTACTTAGTCTTATGCTGTTTCCTTTGTATGTGGTGAATTGCTCTTCTCTTGCTGCTTTCAGAACTTGTTCCTTCTCTTCTCTATTTGACAGTGTGATCAGAATATGTCTCGGAGTGGGTTTACTTGGATTTATTCTATTTAGAGTTTGCTGGGCATTTATGATTTGTGTATTTATGGTGTTTAGAAGATTTGGGAAGTTTTCCCCAACAATTTCTTTGAATAGTCTTCCTAGACCTTTACCCTTTTCTTCTCCTTCTGGAACACGAATGAGTCTTTTATTTGGACGTTTTATATTATCTATCTTTTCCCTGAGGTCCCTTTCGATTTTTTTGATTTTTTTCCCCATTCTTTCTTTTGTGCTTTCATTATCCATTCTGTCATCTTCCAGGCCACTGATTCGTTGCTCAACTTCCTCTAGTCTTGTACTATGGGTATCCAGAATCTTTTTAATTTGGTCAACAGTTTCTTTAATTTCCATGAGATCATCTATTTTTTTATTTAGTCTTGCAATGTCTTCTTTATGCTCTTCTAGGGTCTTCTTGATGTCGTTTATATCCTGTTCCATGCTCTTCTTGAAGTCCTTTATATCCCGTGCCATGGTCTCATCGTTCATCTTTAGTTCTTTAATTAATTGCTCTAAGTACTGTATTTCTTCTGATGTTTTGATTTGGGTGCTTGGGCTTCGGTTATACATATCGTCTGGTTTTTTCTTATGCTTTAAAATTTTCTGTTGTTTTTGGCCTCTTGGCATTTGCTTAATTTGGTAGGGTTCTTTTAGGATTTGTAGACCAATTGAAATCCTTATCTCTAATTTGTCAGGTCTACAGCTTCATGGAGTACACTTTCTGTGACTAATCAGCAGGTGGCGTCCGCAAGCCACCTGTTCCCCTCAAGCCACTTCTCCCCCGCTTTGCCTCTGTGGTGAGTGGGGGAGTAAGTCTTGTGGGGTCCAGTTGGTGTACCAAGCTTGCGTGTGTAGTTGGTGTTGTCCGCCCTGTATAAGGGGCGTGTGTCTGGGCGGTCAGGGAGGGGGGCGGCTCTAACAACCAAATCTCCCTGGTGTTCCTGGAGTTTTAAAGCTGCTGCAATAGTCTAATCCTTCAGTTCAGTCCTGCCAAGTTTGTCTCTGCCACTGACCCACAAGTCCTTGGTATTGGCGTGTGGCCCCTGAGACTTGTGAGTGGGTCCCTCTTCCAGGCCTTGCACCCCCTGGTCCTCTGTTGAGGGATGACTGTGCTATGTCACAGGTGAGTGCCGTCCCTCCAGGGCAGTTCTGGGCTGCTGGGCTGTGTAGGGAGGCTCCCAGTCTGCTGAAATGATGGCTGAATGGGGCTTGTTAATTCCCACTGCTCCACCTTCCCAAGTCTGGGACAACCAGCTGAGGATGCAGGGAAGGCTAATGTCCACGCCCAATTTTGTGGTGTATGCGTGTTATTTAAAGCACTCCCATCACACTGGGTTGTCTGGGGCAGCTCTGGGCTATGGGGCCGGTGATGGGCAGGAGTGTTTCCTGTCCACCAGGATGATGGCTGTGAGAGGACACCCCCCTTTTCTTGGGAAGTTGTGGTGTTTAGTGAATTTTCTCAGCCACTGGATTATTGCCTTTTGTCTCAGAGCTTTCAGTTCTGCTCTTGTCTTGACCTGCCCAAATTGCAAGTCTTTGAGGCTTTCTGTATTGGGCTTCTTAGAGTAATTGTTTTAGAAAATGAAAAAAAGATAAAAAAAAAAAAAAAAAGAAAAAAAAAAGGGCCCTCCCGGCAGATCTAATGGGTTATTGAAATGCTAAGAGACAAAGCAATTAGGGCCATTAAGGAAAGATCCAGGAGGCAGAGAGATCAGTTTTCCTTCGGGTTTTGCAAATGAGCCTGCGGGCCTGAGCTCTGCCGTTCCCCTTTCTATGTTCACCAGAACTCCAAAAAACATCCACTTTAATTTTTCAGTTTGTCTTGCTGTTTTTTGCTATGCCTATCTCCTCTCTGCTGGGCTGGCTGCTCTCAGATTCTCTGGTGTCTGGTCTCAGTCTATCTATGGTTGGAGTCTGGATCAGTAGAATGAGTTTCCGATAAGAGATGCCACTGCAGTTCTCCCTTCTCCTTCCCGGCGCTGACAGCCCCTCCTCCCACGGGACTGAGCCTGGCAGGGAGGAGCGCGGGTCCCCTGGCCGCAAAAACTTACAGATTTCACTGATCTCAGCAGTTCCACGTTTTCATGAATATTGTATGAAGTATGCCCAAAGTCATATTCCTCTGTGGTGTCCAGTCCACACAGTTCCTGGCTTTCTACCTACTTTCCTGGAGGAGTAACTAAAACATACACCTCACCAATCTACCATCTTACCCCGCCTCCCACAATCAATTTTTGAACCTTTTCATTACTCCCCCCACTAAAGAATAAAAATAAAAATAAAAAATAAAACCAATTATATCCCATACTCCTAATCCCCTCTATAATTTACTTTTTTTTGTCTTTATTTTTCCTACTCATCTGTCCATACACTGGATAAAGGGAGTGTCAGTCTCAAGATTTTCACAATTACACAGTTATACCATAAAAGCTATGCAGTTGTACAATCATCTTCAAGAATCAAGGCTACTGGATTACAGTTCAACAGATTCAGGTATTTCCTTCTAGCTATTCTAATACACCAAAAATTAAAAAGGGATGTCTATATAATGTATAAGACTAACCTCCTGAATGACCTCTCAATTCTATTGGAAATCTCTCAGCCACTGAAATTTTATGTTGTTTCATTTCTCTCCCCACTTTTGGTACAAGAAGGCTTTCTCAATCCCACAATGCAAGGGATAGGCTCATCCCTGGGAGTCATTACCACATTGTCAGGGAGAGTTACACCCCTGGGAGTCATGTCTCACAAAGAGGGGAGGGCAGTGAGTTTACCCACAGAGTTGGCTTAGAGAGAGAGACCACATCTGAACAACAAAAGAAATTCTCTGAGGGTGGCACTTAGACATAATTATAAGTAGGCTTAGTGTTCCAATTTGTTAATGCTGCCAGAATGCAAAACACCAGAAATGGACCAGCTTTTATAAAGGGGGTTTGTTTGGTTACACAGTTACAGTCTTAAGGCCATAAGCTGTCCAAGGTAACACATCAACAATCAGGTACCTTCACTGGAGGATGACCAATGGCATCCCGAAAACCTCTGTTAGCTGGGAAGGCACATGGCTGGCGTCTGCTCCAAGTTCTGGTTTCAAAATGGCTTTCTCCCAGGATGTTCCTCTCTAGGCCATAGCTTCTCCTCAAAATGTCACTCCAAGTTGCTCTTGGGGCATTTGTCCTCTCTTAGCTTCTCCGGAGCAAGAGTCTGCTTTCAATGGCCATCTCCAAAATGTCTCTGTAAGCTTCAGTTCCTCTTTCAGCTCCTGTGCATTCTTCAAAGAGTCCCTCTTGGCTGTAGCAAGCCCAGTCCTGTCTGAGCTTATATAGTGCTCTAGTAAACTAGTCAAGGCCCATGCTGAATGGGTGGGGCCACACCTCCATGGAAATTATCTAATCAGAATTATCACCTACAGTTGGGTGGGTTGCATCTCCATGGAAATGCTCAAGGAAAGACTTACAATCTAATCAACACTAATAACTTCTGACCCCACAAGATTACATCAAAGATAATGGCATTTTGGGGGACATAATACATTCAAACTGGCACACTTAGTTTCTCCTTTGCAGGAATAAATTTCATAAAGGCAAGCCTCAAGATTGAAGGCTTGGCCTATAAAATTGGCAGCCCCCAATGCTTGTGAGACTATCAGGAACTCCCTGCTGGGGATGTTTAATATTTCCACATTTTCCCCAAGTCCTTCAAGGGGGCTTTGCAAATACTTTTTATTCTCTGCCCAAATTACTCTGGGATGTATTGGGGTATCACACTAACCTGCACAAACCAACCAGATCTCACTCCCTAGTCAAGGTTCCATGTAATTATGGTGTTTGAATAAACTGACCATACAAGTTAAATTATGCAGTGTGCTACACCAAATATAAATTTTGTACCAAATAAATATCTCTTCCTTTGGTCTCACACAGAAGTTGAAGTTTTAAAGCACTGTCAATATCATTCTTTACCTTTTAGACTGACTTGCCTTAGTCCTAACCAGATCAGCTTCATTCATATCTGTAATTGAAGTCTGAGTTCTTTTTCACCTTTTTTATCAGTTGCTGTATGGAGTAATGCTGACATTCACAGCTGCAGGACTGTAGCTCTTAGTTTCAGGTGTCACACAGATAACTGAAGTTCCAGGGAATGATCAGGTTATACACAAAGAGCTCAGCATTTCAGAATCTAGAAATAACCGTAACAAGTAAGGAATAGATGTGACTTCTGTAAGAGCTTACAGTCTAGGAAACTTTACAATAAGCCTCCCCTGATAACCTTTGCTCTCAGATTCAATTCTCAGAGTTTGAACATTGTACTTAGTCCATATTAGTGAGGCATTATAATATTTGTCTCTTCGTTTTTGGCTTATTTCACTCAACATAGTGTCCTCAAGCTTCAGTCACCTAGTTGCATGCCTCACAACTTCATTCCTTCTTGCTGCAACTCAAAATTCCATCATATGTATACATCACAGTTTGCCCCTTCATTCACCTGTCCATGCACCTTTAGGCCATCTCCATCCATTGCAAATCATGAATACTGCTGTCATAAACACCAGTGTGCAAATGTCCATTCATGTCCCTGCTCTCAGTTCTTGCAAGTTTATACCTAATAACTGGGTTGCAGTATCATATGGCAACCCTATACTTAGCCACCTGTGGAACCATCACACTGCCCCCCAGATGGGCTGCACCATTCTTCTTCCCTACCAACAGTGAATAGGTACATCCCTCTCTCCATATTTTCTCCCACACTTTTACCTTTGTGTTTATTTTTTGAACAATTTTATTCACACACCATACAATCTATCCTCAGTAAACAATCAGTGGATTCTGGTATAATCATGTAAATCACATAGTTATGCATTCACCAACACAATCTCTATGAGGGTATTTCCATTTCTCAAATAAAATGAAGAATAAAAAATAAAATAATAAATGAATAAATGAATGAATGAATGAATGAATAGGAGAAACAACAACAGTAACATCAAGAATCCCATACCCCTCCCTTATATCCCCTCTTATTGACATTTAGCTTTGATATATTGCCTTTATTATATTTCATGTATATTACAATGTTACTGTTAACTATAGACTCTAATTGCATTGATTGTATTTTTCCATATACCATCCCATTTTTAACACCTTGCGATGTTGACATTCATTTGTACTCTTTCATGTAAAATCATTCGTATATTTGTACATTTAACATCATTGTTCACTCTAGGTTTTGCTAAGTTATACAGTCCCAGCTTTTATCTTCTAATCTCCATTCTGTTTTTTTAGTTCCTCCATTGTGCTTTTCATTCCCATAAGTTCTGCCATTTGTTTTTTTCAAACTTTTGGGTTCTTTCTTATGTTTGCCCAATATCTTCTTTATATCCTTCATCTCTTTTGCCTCATCTTCCCTCAACTCATTGATTTGATTTTTGATGTGATTTTTCATGGTTGGTTAAACATCCTTACTTAGTTGTTTCAACTCCTGTATCTCATTTGAAATGTTAGTTTGCTCTTTTGACTGGGCCATATCTTCATTTTTCCTCATGTGACTCAAATTTTTGCTGGTGTCTAGGTATCTGGTTTCCTGGATTAGTTTACTCTAGAGGTTGTTTTCACTCTTTTACCTAGGGTTTTCTTATTAGCTGGCTCTGTTTTCTATCTGTTGTTTGGCGTTCAGTTCAATTTATTCTAGACCTCTAGCATACCTTCTGTTTTTCTGATCAGAATTTTTCAGCTCTTCTTATTCTGGTTCTTGCCCTCTCTATATGGAACCTCTTTTTTTGAGGAGGGTTTAACCAGGTATGATTGACCCCAAACAGATTTTCCCAGACCAGATGGGCCCAGGTCTCAGGAAGAGGGTGTAACCAGTATCAAGTTTCCCTGAGGATGTGACCCAGCAAGTTGTCAGACTTTCCTGTGAGGCCTCTAGACTCTGTGCTCTTCCTATCCTGCCCAGCAGGTGGCGCTTGTCAGCCTACTGGTGTAAAGAGGTGCAGTGCCTTTAATTCTCAGCAGACCCTGTTCCTGCTAGAGGCATGGTTGAAACAGAGGTTGAGATAGAAGGCAAGCTTAAACTGTTTCTGTTGTTTATTTTTTTTCCCAGCCCCTGGGGCCTGAATTCTCTGAAGGATGACTGCCACTTGAGCTGGGCCCTGACCCCTTTTCTTGGGGAAGATAGGACTTTAGGGAATTATCTCCTTCACTTGACTCCTTACTTTGTCTCTCAGACCTATTTTAATGCCACCCTTGGCTGGGTCTGCACTGACAATTGAAAATGCCTGAGGCTTTCTCTAATGAGCTACTTAGAATAGTTTAAAAAAGAAAGAAAGAAAGAAAGGAAATCTCCTTTCCAGAATCAGTCCTCAGCCCCCAAGGTTCACCAGTGAAGTTAGAGTTGATACCCAACTATGTGCCCCTTTTCTTGGGACATAGCCCTTTTCCAGTATTCTAAGCTTGGCCAACTCCAAAAGCCTCTGGTTTTATTTATTTTTATATATATTTTTTCTATCAGTCCCACCTCCTCTCTGCTGGGAGAGACCTCAGGTTTCCTTCCCCGTTTGCTCCAGGTTTATCTGTGCTTGTAGCTTGTATTCAGTAGTCCAAACTTGTTAATTAAAACTGCAATTGGAGCTTGGATGAGCTACCTTCCCTTGCTTCTAGTAGAGACTGCTAGAAGGGAAGTGTTCCAACTCAGCTGTCTGTGCCAGTGGGGGAGGGGCACTGGCTCCACAGTGGGGGCTTTACTTACAGTTCTGTGCTCCTATCTCAGCCCTTCCACACATTCCAGACTGGTGTACCATGTGTGGCCAGTCATGGACGTCCCCCAAACAGTTGTTTCTGACTTCCTGGCTATTTAATAGTTGTTCTAGAGGACTAACTAAATTCCACACCTCCCTATGCTGCCATCTTTCCCTGCACTCCCCAGTATTACTTTTTGGTGATGGTCTTGTTTACCTACTAAAGAAGGAAACTCTGAAAGTGGGAGGTCCAAAGCTTCTCTTCAGAGCCATAAACATTTAAAGCTAGGCAGAACTCCCTTTATCCAGTGTATGGACAGATGAGTGGAAAAATGAGGACAAAAATTAGATGAAGAATAGGGTGGGATGGAGGGGATGGAAAGATTTAAGTGTTCTTTTTTGCTTTTATTTATTTTTTATTTTTATGTTTTTTGGAGTAAGGAAAAGGTTCAAAAATTGATTCTGGTGATGAATGCACAGCTGTATGATGGTGCTGTGAATAATTGATTGTACACTGTGGATGACTGTGGGATATGCGAATATATCTCAAACTGTATTAAAAAGAAGTAAATGAGCAATGGGGGAGGAGGGGAATAGGATGTATTTTTTTTGGAGTAATGAAAATGTTCATAATTTGTGGTGATGAAAGCACAACTATATGATGATACTGTGAACAACTGATTGTACACTTTGAATGACTGTATGTTGTGTGATTATATCTCAATAAAATTGCATAAAAAATAAAATAAAGCTAGGCAGAGTCTAGAAAGCCAGAACAGTGCAGTGTTTAAGAGCACATTCCTGAATTCCACATTATGAGGGTTCAAATCCCAGTTCTTGTGTTTACCAAATGTATAACTTTCAGAAAGTTATTTAACTTAATGTATCTCAACTTACTCATCTATAAAATGGGAATGATTTTAGTGTGAAAATTTGTGGAGGTGAGGCCAGCACTCAAGTTTCCTAACTTCCAGCCCAGAGAAATTTTGGCAGCACCGTGCTACTTCTTCATTTTCCAACAGGCCCTAGCCCAACTCTTAACCCACAGTCGATGTGTGCTTGTCAAGTAAATGATTGACCTCTGAACCCAGCCAGAAGGCCCCAGAGAAACTGGGAAGAGAACAGCCAAACTGGCCCGAATCCCAGTGGTGGTCTGAATTCTCTACCCAGTGAACTGACAACCCACCCTTCAGAAAAGACATTGCCCATGGGCTGGAGGGAAGGGTGGATCAGCGATGGTTTAAATGCTCCTCGATTGGGTTTCAAAGCTCCCCCTTTCTCTCTCTCCATCCTCTATTACAACTGGAGGCAACTTGGCTTTTGCCAGCTTTAAGAAGCAGCTCCATTTAAAAGCCATTAGTTTTTTAATTGCAGAGAGACTGCACTCCTGCTGCTTGGCTGTAGGCTCTCACTTAGTACCTGGGAAACTGATGCAGTAGCCAGGCAGCCAGCTGTGCCCGAATGCCCCACAAAGCATAGCTGGCCCACTAGTCTCACGTACTCTGCCCAGGCCCCTTTATTTCCAATTCAGTTTTATTGAGATATATTCACATACCCTACAATCATCCCAGTGTTCAATCAGTTGTTCACAGTACCATCACAAAATTGTGTATTCATCACCAAAATCAATTTTTGAACATTTCATTACTCAAAAAAATAAAAATAATAAAAATACAGGTAAAGAAGAAGACCCAAAATATCCCTTCCCCCCATCCCCCCTTGTGTCAGTTTGAATGTATTATGTCCCCCAAAATGCCATTATCTTTGATGCAATCTTGTGTGGGCAGATGTGTTAGTGTTATTTGATTGTAAGTCTTTGGTTCCATGGAGATGCGACCCACCCAACTGTAGGTGACAACTCTGATTAGATAATTTCCAGGGAGGTGTGGCCCCACCCATTCTGCATGGGCCTTGATTAGTTTACTAGAGAACAATATAAGCTCAGACAGAAGGAGTGAGCTTGCTACAGCCAAGAGGGACACTTTGAAGAACACACAGGAGCTGAGAGAGGAGCTTCAGCTTACAGAGACATTATGGAGACGGCCTTTGAAAGCAGACTTTTGCTCTGGAGAAGCTAAGAGAGGACAAATGCCCCAAGAGCAACTAAGAGTGATGTTTTTGAGGAGCTGCAGCCTGGAGAGGAACATCCTGGGAGAAAGCCATTTTGAAACCAGAACTCTGGAGTGGATGCCAGCCACATGCCTTCCGAGGTAACAGAGGTTTTCCGGATGCCATTAGCCATCCTCCAGTGAAGGTACCCCTTTACCTTGGACACTTTGTGGCCTTAAGACTGTAACTTTGTAAACAAATAAGCCCCCTTTATAAAAACCAATCCATTTCTAGTATGTTGCTTAATGGCAGCATTAGCAAATCAGAACACCCTCATTATTCATTTAATTTTTGTCCCAATTTTTCTACTTATCTGTCCATACACTGGATAAAGGGAATGTGAGCCACAAGGTTTTCACAATCACATGGCCACACCATGTAAGCTGTGTAGTTACACAATTGTCTTCAAGAAGCAAGGCTACTGGATTGCAGTTCAAGAATTTCAGTTATTTCCTTCTAGCTATTCCAGTACACTGAAAGCTAATAAGGGATATCTATAGAAGAATAACCTCCAGAACGACCTCTTGACTCCATTTGAAATCCTTTCTCCCCTGAAACTTTACTTTGTTTCATTTCTCTTGCCCCTTTTGGTCAAGAAGACTTTCTCAATATCACAATGCTGGGTTCAGGCTCATCTCTGGGAGTCATGTCCCACATTGCCAGGGAGATTTATACCCCTGAGAGTCAAGTCCCACATAGGGGGGAGGGCAGTGAGTTTACTTGCAGAGTTGGCTTAGAGAGAGAGGCCACATCTGAGAAACAAAAGAGGTTCTCTGGGGGAGACTCTTGGGCACAATTACAAGTAGGCTTAGCCTCTCCTTTGCAGTAACAAGCTTCATAAGGGCAAGCCCCAGTATTGAGGGATAGGCCTTCTAAATTAGTAGCCCCCAATGCTTGTGAAAATATCAGTAATTCCCAGGTGAGGAAGTTTAATATTTCCAATTTTTCCCAGTCCCTCTGGGGGGCTTTGCAAATATGTTTTTATTCTCTGCCCAAATTACTTTGGGATGTATCAGGGTTTCACACTAACCTGCACAAACCAATCAGATCTCACTACCTATTCAAAGTTCCATGTAATTAAGGTGTTTGAATAAACTGACTGTACAAGTTAAATTATTTAGTATGCTAGAGAAAATATAGATTTTGCACCAAATAAACATCTCTTCCTTTGGTGTCACAACTGAAGTTTTAAAACACTGTCAATATCACCCTTTACCCTTTAGTCTGATTTGTCTTAATCCTAACAAGACCCACTTCATTCATATCTCTAACTGAAATTTGATCTCTTTTCCAGCTTTTTTTTTTTAAACAGTTTCTGTATAGGGTAATGCTGACATTCATAGCTGCCGAACTCTAACTCTGAGTCTCCGGTGTCACAAAGATACTCAGAGTTCCAGCGACTCACCAGGTTATGCACAAGGATCTCAGCATCTCAGAATTTAGAGATTCATTACAACTCAGGAATAGATGTGACTACTGTAAGAGCTTACAATCTAGGGAACTTCCCCTGATAACCTGTGCTCTAAGAATCAATTCTCAGAGTTTGCACATTATAGTTAGTCCATATTAGTGAGGCATTATAATGTTTGTTTCTCATTTCTGACTTACTTCACTTAAAATTCTGCCCTCAAGTTCCATTCTCCTAGTTGCATGTTTCACAACTTCATTCCTTCTTGCAGCTGCTCAATATTCTATTGTATGCATACACCATGGTTCACCATTCTGTAAATCAGTCAATGTACCAGGTCCCTTTTTAACCTGAGGGCTCTTCTTCTGGCTCAGTTACACGGCTGGGAAGTCTGGGAGGCAGAAATAATCTGTATTCTAGAGCATCCTCTACCATAGACTTGCTGTGCGATCTTGGACAAGTTACTGTGATTATTTGGACCACAGTCCCTTCCTGATAGTAAGCACCATATATTGGACACTTTTAGTGTGTCTTCCCTTCCTAACTCTTCTAACAACCCTGCAGAGGTCTCATTATCCAGGCTTAGGGAGATGAAGTGACTTGTCCAAGGCCACAAATTGATACACAGTGGAGTCTGGATGCAAAGCAGTGTGGTGGAATGGGAAGAGCTAGAAATCTAGAAATACCATGGTATGAACCCAAATTCTGACAATACTAATGAGGTATCCTTGAACAAGTTCTTCCTCTGTGTGGCATGGCCTTATATGAATAAAAGAACTTTAGGATTAATGTTCTCTAATGCGGTGGTTCTCAAACATGCCTGCATATCTGATTCATGTCCAAGGCTTGTTAAAAAAAAAAAGAATCATTACCTCTTTGTTGCTCAGATGTGGCCCTCTCTCTCTAACTAAGCCACCTCAGCAGGTGAACTCACTGCCCTCCCCCCATGTGGGACCCAACTCCCAGGAGTGTAACTCTCCCTGGCAATGCAGGATATGACTCCTGGGGATGAATCTGGACCCAGAATTGTGGGATTGAGAACATCTTCTTGACCAAGAGGGGGATGTGAAATAAAACAAAATAAAGTTTCAGTGGCTGAGAGATTCCAAATGGAGTTGAGAGGTCACTCTGGTGGTCATTCTTAGGCACTATATTGATAACCCTTTTTAGGTTTTAATGCATTGGAATAGCTAGAAGTAAATACCTGAAACAATCAAAATGCAACCCAGTAGCCTGACTCTTGAAGACAATTGTATAGCAGTGTAGCTTACAAGAGGTGACAGTGTGATTATGAAAGCCTTGTGGATTACAGTCCTCTTATTCAGTGTATGGATGGATGAGTAGGAAAATGGGGACAAAAAACTAAATGAAAAATAGGGTGAGGGAGTGATTTGGGTGTTCTTCTTTACTTCTATTTTTTATTCTTACTTTAACTTTTTCTGGTACAAGGAAAATGTTCAAAAAATATATTGGGGTGATGAATGCACAACTATATGATGGTACTGTGAACAGTTGATTGTACACTTTGGATGATTGTATGGTATGTGAATATATCTCAATAAAATTGAATTAAAAAAACAAAACACAGACTCGTAAACCTTAACCCAAACTTACAGAATTTCAAATCTGTGCATGGGACCTTAGAATCTGTAGTTTAGCAAGCTCACATCTGACCCCTCAAAGGATATGGGAACTACTGCTAGTTCACTAGTTCTCACATTCTGTGAGGCTATGTTAAGTCAAGTTCGGCAGCTGGGTACAGTAATACACAAATCCTAAACTTAGCAAGACTTAACAAAACAAAAGTATGTTTCTCATTCATGTAATGTCTGCTATGAGTGTGGGCCTCCCCAGAGCAGCTGTTCCCCATGGCGGTGGCTCCACATCCCAGGCTGGCATCCCAGGCTCTCGCGATCTTATGGCATCTCCTCAGCTACACGTGTTTCCAGGATGCTCCCTGGCAGGGGAAGGGAGCACTGACAATGAAATACATCCACCAGGAAGTGACACACGCTGCTCTGCTTATATTTCATTGTACATTTATGTTAAGAAAGTCCAGATGGCAATTCTTAACATAAATGGGGTAGAGAAGGGCACTCATCCCTGTGTGCCCTGAAATAGAGGTGAACTGGGTATTGCTAAACAGTAGAGATGCCTATTGTGATGACCTAGTGGCACTGCTTGGATAACCTTTCATCTTCACCTGGTTGCATGGATGGGGGATAAGAAGGAAGGCCAAAGGAGTAACTCTTGGGAATGGTAATGGCCACCTATTCATTTATTTGTTCATTCATTCATTCCAACGACATTTTTTGAGCCCTTGCTATGTGTTTGGCACTGGGCCAGGGGATGAAGAAACCAAGAAGAATCATACTCAAGATACTGAATTTAAGGTCCTCTGTCAAGGGTAAATTGATAATGAAAATAAACAGGTACAAACGTAAATTAAAGACAAGGTCAGAGAGGATTTTCCAGGCAGTGGGAATAGCATGTGCAAAGTCATGGTGGCAGGAGACAGCTTGGGGTGCTCATGTATCTATGAAAAGTTTGTATGTCTGGAGCTTGGGATGAGAAAGGAAAGGTTGCAAGATAAGGTAGGGTAGAAGCTGTGGGAGTAGAAACCATGGGGAAGAGAGAATACTAGGAAAACATGAGAATGTCAGAGGTACCCTACCTCTGTGTCCATGTTGCTTTCTCTATATCCTTGTGTTGGTGGAAAACATTTTGGTTTTGGATAGACTTGAATTGAATACCAAATGTCCATTACAGGTGAATTTGGACACGATACTTCTTGGACCTCAGTTACCTCATTTGTAAAGTTTGACCACGGGATGCACCACTGAGATCCCCCTTCAAGAAACTGAGGAATAGGGTTGCTGGCAGCCCCCCGTTGTCACACATCCAGGACCCACAGCCACATTCACACTGAGACCACACTCTCCTGGGCTCTTCCCAGCCAAGGGGAGAGCTTGGGGGTGTGTTGGGCTGTTTCTGCTCACTGTGGGACTCCTCTAACAGACTGCCTTTGCTCCGGGACCCTCATGGGCCTGGCCAAGGCAAAGGCATTCCCAGGGCTGCACTGCAGTCTGAGTCTCCTCCGACCCGGTCCTCCTTCCTTCTCGCTCTCCCTTCACAGGTGTCAGACCCACATCCTGGCCTGAAGTTCTCACCAATGACTCCTGATCTCTCACCCTCTTATCCTCCATAGACATTTACCCCAATAAATGCCTTGTGATCCCGAGTCTGTCTTGGCAACCACTTCAGAGACAGCTAACTGACACAATATCATAATGCCCATGTTGTGAATTTCGAAGGAAGATTAAATGATATAAAATAACTGGCATATAGTGAGTAGATCACGTGTTAATCTATTTTCTCATGAACTAATTTTTCCTTGTACCTTAGAAGCATACATTGTAATAAAAAGGTGCTGGGCTTGGATTCCTCCAGTCTAGGTTTTAAATTCTGGCTTTGTCACTTTTTGTCTGTGATGTTGGGCAAGAGCTTGACCTCTTTGAGCCTCACTTTCCTTATGATAAAAAAAAGTTTTGTCTTTGAGCAAGGGGTTGGGCTTCCATTAATCAATGCACCTCCTTTCCAGCCACATCTTCTTACCATTTGTCCAACTGTAAAATTTGCTCAATAGTTGGTTTGGACTTGAAGCCTGAACAGGTTCTTTAAACATTTAGAACAAATTAGGTTCATTCAAGGCACCTGAATTGTGTACCTACTCCCTGCAAGCTGGGGACTGAAGAAATTGTCAAGAACACACGGTCAGCCTTCCAGTAGGTCACAGTCCATTGGAAGAGCTTCATAATCACCATTCGTATTGGCCTCCTTTCTGTGCTTCATACCTGCCTGCTGCCTTTGCACATGCTGCTCCCTCTGCCTGGAACAGTCTTTCTTCTGTTCACTCAGTGCTGACTCCTTCTCTTCCTTCACTTCTCAGTTCACCTGTCACTCCATAATCAGACATTCCCTGACCACCATAGCTCTGATAATCTTGGTCAGACTATGCTATTTGATTTCTCGGCACTTACGGCACTTTGGAATTGTATTGTACTGTTTGTTTATTTATTTATTATGTTGCTTCATAGTTGCCCTCTCCCAACCCTGTAGGGTCCCCCAAAGAACATAAGCTCAAGAGAGGAAAGATCCTGTATGTCTTGTTCACATCAGCATTTATTCCTGGCACCTAAAACAGTGCTAATATCTCAGTAAATATTTGTTGAATCAATCAATGTATTGAAGAGTTACTATTTGCCAACTGCAGTGCCAGGTACTCATGTATATTAAGTCATTAAAATAACCAGGCTAATTTTTTTTACAACAGGATAATATATTATACACGCCCCTTTATTTTGGATGACCTGGGACTTGATAGGGGGAAACTTAATGCAACTTAAGAATTTCTCCCAATGGTTTCCAAGTCTACCCTGAAGGTTATTTCTTCCCCTGATCCTGGAGGAAATCTCAAGTGGGCACCATAGCTTTGTGAGTTTTTTTCATTTTTAAGATTAATTTCATTTTAGTAATTAAACTATCCAATGCAATATAATAATGTAATATGTTGAACCATGTGAAATTGCCAATAACTGATCATTTTCAGCCTACAAAAATGATGATTTCACACTGTGCAAACTAATAATGAATGTAAAGTCAAGCATAATTCAAATTTAAGTTCATCCTGTTTCCCAACTTGGACTGACTTTAGGCTTAGAAACTGGCCTCAAGTGGGACAAAGGGCATGGTTGGCCTCTTGTCTCTCTTTATCACCTTCTACCCCACTGGCCATGTGTTGATGCTGCCACCTTTAGGGTCAACCAAAATGAAGGGGTGACTGAGGGAGAGAGGTCTGCTATGTTTCAAATCTGATGTCAGGGCCTCCAGGCTTGGTGAACAGTTAAAACTGAAGTTTATTTCTCAGACTAATTTTGTGGGTTTTCCTTGGGAGCTTCCAGCAGGGCAATGCTCTTACTGAAGTCAGAGTGTTCTCTGGGGGAAGACATTGTGCCCCCCACCCTCAGCCCCGTGGTTACCCCCTCTAATTGCATTCTTTCAGGTGCCCTTTGGCCCAGAATCTTTCCAAGATGCTCTTTTTTTTTTTTTTTTTTTATTTCTAATTCAGTTTTATTGAGATATATTCACATACCATACAGTCATCCATGATGTACAATCAGCTCTTCACAGCACCATCTTATAGTTGTGCATTCATCACCCCAATCTATTTTTGAACATTTTCCTTATGCCAGAAAGAATCAGAATCAGAATAAAAAATAAAAATAAAAAAAAAACACCCAAATCACCCCCCCCATCCCATCCTATTTTTCATTTAGGTTTTGTCCCCATTTTTCTACTCATCCATCCATATACTGGATAAATGGAGTGTGATCCACAGGGTTTTCACAATCACACTGTCACCCCTTGTAAGCTACATTGTTATACAATTGTCTTCACTTATACAAGCATCAAGGCTACTGGGTTGGAGTTTGGTAGTTTCAGGTATTGACTTCTAGCTATTCCAATATATTAAAACCTAAAAAGCGTTATCTATATAATGCATAAGAATGTCCACCAGAGTGACCTCTCAACTCCATTTGAATTCTCTCAGCCACTGAAGCTTTATTTCTTTTCATTTTGCATCCCCCTTTTGGTCAAGAAGATGTTCTCAATCCCATGCTGCCAGGTCCAGATTCATCCCTGGGAATCATATCCTGCATTGCCAGGGAGATTTACACCCCTGGGAGTCAGGTCCCATGTAGCAGGGAGGGCAGCGAGATCACCTGCCAAAGTGGCTTCGTTAGAGAGAGAGAGAGAGGGCCACATCTGAGCAACAAAGAGACACTCGGGGAGATTCTTAGGCACAATTATAAGCAGGTTTAGCCTCTCCTTGCAGCAACAAGCTTCATAGGGGCCAGCCCCAAGACAGAGGGCTCAGCACATCAAGCCATCCGTCCCCAGTGTTTGTGAGAACATCAGCAACAATCCAGGTGAGGAAGTCCAGCACCTCTGCATTCTCGCCCAGCTCTTCAGGGGGGCCCCGAATATATATTTTTATTCTCCACCCAAATTACTTTAAGATGTGTTGCTATTTCATTCTGATCTATACAGACCTACCATAGCTCAAGTCCTGTTCAAAGTTCCACATAATTGTAGTGTTTGAACAAACTGACTGTAGAAGTTATATTGTTTAGAAAATATAGATCCTACACCAAATAAACATCTCTTCCCTTGGTCTCACATGGAAGTTGAAGTTTGAACACAATTTCTTTTTTTTTTTTTTTTAATCTTCATTTTATTGAGATATATTCACATACCATGCAGTCATACAAAACAAATCGTACTTTCGATTGTTCACAGTACCATTACATAGTTGTACATTCATCACCTAAATCAATCCCTGACACCTTCATTAGCACACACACAAGAATAACAAGAATAATAATTAGAGTGAAAAAGAGCAATTGAAGTCAAAAAGAACACTGGGTACCTTTGTCTGTTTGTTTGTTTGTTTCCTTCCCCTATTTTTCTACTCATCCATCCATAAACTAGACAAAGTGGAGTGTGGTCCTTATGGCTTTCCCAATCCCATTGTCACCCCTCATAAGCTACATTTTTATACAACTGTCTTCGAGATTCATGGGTTCTGGGTTGTAGTTTGATAGTTTCAGGTATTTACTGCTAGCTACTCCAATGCACTAGAACCTAGAAAGGGTTGTCTATATTGTGCGTAAGAGTGCCCACCAGGGTGACCTCTCGGCTCGTTTTGGAATCTCTCTGCCACTGAAGCTTATTTCATTTCCTTTCACATCCCCCTTTTGGTCAAGAAGATGTTCTCCGTCCCACGATGCCAGGTCTACATTCCTCCCCGGGAGTCGCCCAAGATGCTCTTTTATTTGTGGTCCACATCTGGTCCTCTGCCCACCATCCACAAAAGGATGACAGTCTCTCCCAGCATCATGATTCATTCTCTCTTTCTCTCTCTCTCCATTATTTTTCTCCTCCTCTCCCTCCTCCCCCTCCTCCTCCTCCTTCTTCTTCTCTCTCCCTCTCTGTGTCTCTCTCTGCTTCTCCCCTTTTCTGCCAGTCTACGCACAGCCTCTCACACCAGTTCTAATGCTCCCTCAGTCTCCAGGAAAATGGGCCAAGCTTTCTGTGTGATACTGTTAAACTCCTCTCATCTAATTTGACATCAAGAATAGCAGCCCCTTCCCTCCATCCTAAAGCAAAGAAGAGACCCCACAGCACTCCGACACCTCCCCCCAAAGGAATCTTCTCTCCAAATACTTCCATTTCAATATGTTTACAGACTGTAGGTACATGATTTTGTTGGCAGTACTGTTTTTATCATGTCATTTCCATGTCCTACATAGGGGATCTGGCACTTCATTTTAGAATGTGGGGATACCTGGCACCTATTCTATTCTAGGCCTTTGAGGCCTCTACTGAAACTCTGAGACAACAGAAAAGCTACCTTTGACATCCTGTTTCGCTTATATATAGTTGTTGATCAAGTCCTGTCTTCCTGTCCATTATATTTCAGAAATGATGGCACAGGCAATGCTGCAAAGTGCAGCTGCTTCAGACCCATTAGATGAAGATTCAGAGACCACTCAGTTATCAGAGGTTTTGGTAATCTTGGCTTTTGAACATGATGGATGACAAGAGCAGTGAGTGATCACTACTGCAAGGAAGACCTTCAAAGCCAATTTTCTGCGATGAAAAGTTACTCCAAGATATATTGACAAACTGACTACTTGCAGGACCAGATCATCGGAACATGGCAGCTTCTGGCAGAGTTTGAGGAAGATCAAATCTCATATCCATTTTTTAAACGATACTGCATGAAGAGTTTGACATCCAGGCCTGTGAGGAGCTGCAAGAGGCAAAGTGACGTTCTGGGGTACCAGATGGCTGATGTGATGTGGTAGATTAGGGCCCAGGTTTCAGGGTCAAACAGACCCAGGTTTGAATTCCTGTTCCCCCTTACCAACTAGATGTCATTGGGCAAATTTTCCTCCTATGGAAATCCTACTTCATAGAGCTTATGTGGCCATTAAGCAAGGTAAGTTACTTAGGCTTGTGCCCAGAACATACAAATACTTGATACAGATTATTACTACCAAAATAGCTGTTATTAACCACATAGCAATTTGGACCCATGAAGCAAATGACCTGAGTTTGAATCCTGGCTCTGCTACTTATCACCTGTGTGGCTTAGAGTAAGGTAAACATTCCATGTCTTGGTTTTCCAAGGAGAGAGTTAGCATCAGTGCATCACCATATAATTCACAGACCCCATCCAGGTTTCACCCATTATCCCAATAACCCTTTACAGCTAAAGGTCTCAGTTAGAAATCACACCTTGCACCCAGTTTTATGTAACTTTTATGTCCTCCAGTCTAGAACATTCCTCAATCTTTCTTTGACTTTCATAAACTTGGCATTTTTAATGAGAACAGACCATTTATTTAGGAGAATGTGTCTCAACTTGAGTTTGTCTGATATTTCCTCATGATTAGGTTCAGTTTTGCATCCTTGGCAGGAATATTGAAGAAATGATGTTGTGTTCTTCCCATTGCTTCCCATCAGGCAGCGCAAGATTAAAATGTTCTTTCTTTGATCTCTTGATTAAGGTGGCGATTGCAGGCTTCTCCACTCTGATGTTACTCTTCTTCCCTTTGTAACCAGAAAGTATTTTAGGTGAAGATAACTTTGAAACCATGTAAATATCTCACTGTCATCAAACTTTTAATTTATTCTTATCAGTGTGGATTTGTGGTTTCCTATTTTAATCAGTACACTATAATCCATTACTATCATTATTTATTTTGATGCTCAAATTGTCCCCAATTTGGCCAGTGGGGTCCATTCAAGCTGTTTTTTTGCCCCTTTGACATCCCCATTATTTTTCTTTCACACAAGACATTCTCAGCTCATCTTGTACTTTTCTGCCTTGCCCTTAGAATTAGTTTTCGCAAGGAACTCTGGTTCCTTTAAGTGGTAAATGGGATTAAGAAACCAAGATCTGAGTTCTGGGTGTGTTCACTGCTATTGGGATGTAGCTATTCCTAGACCTTCACAGTTGAAACAGCCAGGCGATATATGTATATATTTTTACACATTTACATTCATATCTATCTCTCTATATTAAAAACCATGAATTCACTCCAATTCTCATCCAACAACACTACAGTTTTCATTCCAGTTATCTTCCTTTCCATTTTGGTATTTCCTTTCTTCAACTGGTTCCCACTATCCCTAATTCATTTACTGATTTGGTCAGTCTCCTGTAAGTAATCAATCTCTGTCTCTGCTGCCACCCACTCCCCTGGATCAGATGCCTCCTCACTCCATTTGGATCCTGACATTCAGTTTGAGGTCACTGTACTGTGTGGACACCCTTCTCAGCCTGCTTGGTCTCTGCTACCCTGCACCAAGCTGCCCCCATGTAAAGGTCCCCTCTCAATGATATTGCTTGGGCTTCAATGTCCCTCCTCACTTTGTTCATGCTCTGACTCCTCACTATAAGCAGCCCCCCACTCCCACCCCCCGCCATGATACCCCTTGCTTCTCTTGGGCCTTGACACCCCAAGCTAGACCACCCTTCATGGGGATGTGTCTTCACACTGATCAGTTTCCAACTTCCCAGGCTGAGTGAACCACCCCTCACCCCCTGCACAGAAACCTTCCTCACCCCACTTGGGCTCTGACACCCATGCCAGGCTGCTCCTCTTTGTGGATGCTCTACTTGCCCTACTTGGGTGCCTCTTCCCTCTCCCTGGATGCCTACTTCACCCCTGCTGGGTCTCTGAATAGATTTAACACTGAACTTTTCAGCAAGGAAAGAGAAGGCCTGAGAGGTAGAGGAGGGGAACAGGGAAAGAGGAAGAGTGCAAAAATAATTTGAAAAAAGAAATCTATTTTTAACAACCAAATGCAATATTTACAAATATGTGCGTAAATTAATTTAAAAGCTGCACCCTCTAATACTTTTTTAAAGTACCATATAAAGGGAGTTTATAGCCAGTTGAGTTATTTCACTGTTTTCATACAATGTTTTCAAAAATATAAAATTGACCTAAGCCTATCACTTCATCTTTCAGATAGGATTAAAGTCCTATCTCAGCCAGTGTTGCAGGGATGATGTGAGGATCAAATAAGATAATAAATGTCAAATCACTCTTCAAGCTTCAAGGTGTCAGACAAGGGGAAAGAATAAAATGCCCAGGATAGTGCCTCCATTTTACAGCCACATACAGAAGTCACCCTTTTTTCAATATCTGTCATTATTGGTCTCCAGGAAAAGGAATTCAGGACCCCAAACCATTCTTTCTTAGAATGTAGCAGGATCAGGGATATAGCATTCCACCATCAAAGAGAAGGAGTTGGTAGGGGAGGTGGCCCTGGATTGCCTCATTCTATTTTATGAAGACCTTGATCCCAATGTGTGGGGCTTTCAGGAGAGTCAATATATGATACACATGTCTCTCCTTGTTCTTTCTTGTACAAGTCAAGGCTGGTTACAGCCTCATCTCTCTCTTTCTCTCCTCTTTTAGCTGCTCTCCTTTCTTCCAGGGGACAGGCTGGCCCATGATGTTGCCCTAGACTGAGGTCTGTGGCAGCCTAAGCAAGCTTGGCTCTCAGCAGTGGGGCAAACACTCTCTTTTTCTCTGACTCCTTTTCATGCGTATCTCTGCATTTACTGAAGTAATCAGGATGCATATCTCAACAATGAGAGGAAATAGACATCGTAGACCTCCAACATGATTGACTCAAGGCTATATTTAAAGCTAAAGGCATAGGAAAAAGATGTCCTACATGTGGTTGAATGTTACTTATTAGAATTCAATTCTAATGGAAGTTCATTCCCTTATTCTTCTTTCTTTGTGTTCCTCTAGGACCTCATGGAAAGGAAAGGTGGCTGGTTGACATCACAATTTGGAATTCTTGAGTTACCTTCATTCATTCTACAACTATATTTATCAAGCTCCTAAGTGGCAGGCACTTTTAAGATGCTGATATATAGAGATAAGCAAAGAGAGAAGGTTATTCTCCTCTGAAACGTAGGTCAAATGAAGGAGAGAGACCTTAAACAGGAAAGCCACATGTATAATAACAAATTACATCTCTTGAAGATATGGCATGTAAACTAAGTATGAATTAGCCAGGCAGAGTTCAGAGAAGCAGGTATCAGACAGATGAACAGCATGTGTCAAGGCCCTGGGGCAAGGCATAATTTGACATGTTCAAGGACCAAAAGAAAGTGTCAGGCAAATAATTTCTCATGTGCAAACCTGGCTTCCCCTTCTCCTTCTCTTCTCCTTCCCCCCTCCTTTTTTCCTGGGAACAGTACAGAAATTGTTCCAAGGATCCTGGCAAAGCCTCAAGGAATGAGGGAGTGTTTATTTATTGGAAGGAATCTAGTATGCAGGGCAAATAATGCTGGTTGAAACTGCCCCATGACTATGAGGATAGAATTGTTTTGTACAATGCCCTTACCATATGTGCATCAACAGGTCCCATACACATTCCTGAGTATGATAAATAAGTCTTGTGTTTTTGCATGGGTTGGCTCTGTGCCTTCTTTGTTCTCCCCCTATATGATCTCCAGGAAACATGTTGCACACTGCAGAGCACTGCTTGGAGTCTAGCTGCCACCCTGGACCATGTCTCCTGTATGTAAGCTTCCCTAAATAAAACTTTTTTAGGATTTGTCCATGTCTTCCTCAGGCATTTTTTGGGTTGTTGAGCAAGGACAGTTATAGCCTGGGACCTGAGGCTGTGTTTCTACAGCAGCACAACAGGGTATTTTGGTTAGACAGTAGGGAACAAGGAGAAGCATGAAACAGGCTGGAATTAGGCAGCCGCCAGATCCTGCAGGTCTTGTAGAATTTCAGGCTTTTTCCTAAATGCATGAGAACCATCAAAAGATCTTAAGCAAAGAATAGCATAATCTATTTTAAAGATATTCCTGCTACTTTGTAGAAAATGAATTGAAAAGGAGCAAATTAGAAGCCAATAGGCTATTAAGGAGCTTTTACAATCATCTAGGTGTAAAATGATGGCAGCTGATACCGAGAGCAGCAGAAATTCTCCCATCCTTCATCCTCAGAAGTCCCAGGCCAGGCTGAAGCTCACAAAGGTCTTCCAAGGCATGACTTCAGGCTCATTATATCAATCCCCTAACTTTTAGTCAAACTGGCCATAGTGAAAATACGATTTGTTTCCCTTATTGAGAATCAAGTCCATTATCCTTTGTAATATTTGGAGATATTCATCAATTCACCAGTACAGGTACATTAGAGGCAATTAATGATCCTCACCACCAAAGTCAGGCAAATGAAATATGCAGGGGAAGATAAATTTGGAAGCCCAGAAACCTCAGGTCTTTCAGGCGTAATTCTCCTAAGGGTAAAAGTACAGCCAATTTTGTATAGCATATTAAAGCTTGCTAAGAACCTTTACAATTGTTAAGGGATGTTATGTTATACTCATAGTAACCTTGTGAAGTAGTTAAGACAGGGAGATCTACCACCTTATGGATGGGGAAAGTGAGACTTCACCAAAGTCACATAGTTTGACAGAGGCTGAGCTTGCATAAGAATTTGAGTGACCTGATTCCAAATGTGATGTTCTCTCCACTACTTCAATCTGCTATATTAGTTGTTACATGATATAATGAAGATGGCACATGCAAAACCCTCTTAATATTAACTAAAGCAAAAAGCTAGTTAAAGCCACTCTGCTAAGAACATTTTATAACCTCTTGGTGTTGCAGAAATGAAATAGGAGCCAAGTAGAGTTCATCACATAAACTTCTTGGGTGATTTAATGAAGTAATGTACAAAAAAGTCAACATGGTGCCTAATAGATGGCAAATACTCAGTGAATAGAAATTATGTTGCCTAATAGATAGTAAAAACTCAGTGAATAGAAAATATTAGAGCTTCATGGCTGATTAAGATGGTTTTCCAGGAAAAAATTGTGTCATTCATTCATTCAACAAATATTAATTGAGCTTCTACTACATACTAGACAGCTGTTCTAAACACTGCAGTTGCAATAATGAAAAAAAAAGACAAAGACCATTCTTTTTAGCTTTTATACAGGGGGTTGACAATAAATAAATAAGAAGAGTTAAAGAGGTAAGAGGTAAGGCAGGGTACAGGTGATACAGAGGACCAAGAGAATCAAGACAAATCCCACTCAGGAGAGAATTTGAACAGAGACCTGAGTAGAGGGAAGGAATGAGCCAGAAGGCTATTTTGGGGGAGAGTGGTCCAGACATTAAAATTAGCAAATTTCAATTTCCAGAGACAAGAGCATCTTAGTAACTGAGAACATTGGCTGGCATCTTGGGAATTTGGGGATAAGGCTCAAATTCAAGGTACTTTCCACCACCTCCCCACAGCCCCTAACATTCATTCCCCAAGCCTTGGCAGAAGGAAGCATTTCCAGACATTAGGCTCTCTGGAGAAGACAGAATTCCACTTTTCACATATTGCTCCAAGGTACTGTCTTTTTACCACAAAGCTGGTTAGCTGAGCTCTCTAGTGAATGCCCATCCTGTCTCTGCTTAGACTCAACTTGAAATCCCTGCTACACCTTTATCATAGCACCGTTGCACTCTAACTACATGTTTATTTAATTCAACAAGCATTTATTGGGCATTTACTGTGTTGGCACAGTTTCAACCTCTGGATATAGAGTTATTTATGCATCTCCTTTTACTTCTATATAGTTTCTGGAGGGAAAACATTGTGGCTTCTTATGGTTATTTCTCCCATGCCTAGGATTTCCTTGATGAAAAAGCTTGGGCTTAAGAGATGCTTGTTGAGTTAATCAAACTAAAACTCAATGCCGTTTATGCTCTTCACCCCCATCTTTTCATAAAAATGATATTAAGTCCCTTATATTTCATATCACTGTGGTTCATAAGGCTCTTTTGCATAAATTATTTCATTGGAAATTAAAAATTTTTTAAATATGCATTCACTTCACTTCAGGAATTGTACTTGTAAGAAATTATTCCAAGTAATTAAAGATAATTTAGACAAATATTTGAATGTAAAGGTACTCTTTTCAGTGGGACTTATATTAATAGAAGTTGGTCACAGGCAATATGTCCAGTATTACAATAACCAATATGTAAATTTTTATTCTGCACATCTGCATCCTTCTCCTCCTTCTTCTCCTCCTCTTTCTTCTTCTTCTCTTCTTCCCCCTCCTCCTTTTTTTTCCCTTCTCATTCTACTTTCTTCTCTAAAGGAAGCTACATTATCCAGGTCTCCAATGAGAACCTAACATTTTGAAAGGTGCTAACTCTAGTTTTGAGAGGGAAAGTCAGTCTTAGCCTATAGCAAGCTTAAAAGTTAATGATTTACTTTACTGAAAACTTACCTGTGGAAATAATTTGAAAAGGGTTATTCTCAGTAAGATTTACCTGTGTTTCTGACAACTGCCTGGGGACTAGCTCTACAAGACCAAGGCCATTTAAAAGTAAATTCTTAGCTAAAAGTTTTTCAGATCAACACAGAGTGATTTCTGACTGTAACTTGCATAATGGACAACTTATGCTTATAACTTTTTGTAGGAAAAGTTCCTTTCCATTCATTGCCAAGATTTTGGGGCAAACTTCTTTGCAGTCCCCTAGCAAATGGGTATTTTTAATTCCTTCACCATTAAAGGTATAAGCTCTTTAGGGTCCAGATTTTGGGGGGAAGATCCTCTGTTAGATGCCTACTCATCTTGGGTGGGCTCTGGATTTTGTCTTCTGTCTCTGAACCATGCAAGCCTGCAAAAATTTACACTTAAATTTGACAAAGAGCATAAAACACTCTCTAGGTACAAGCAGCTTCAATGCTATGCTTGCATCTCTAGGTTCTTGTCATTAAATGGTCTCCAACCTGAGTATCACCTACCTTCTTATCAGCTCAAAAAAGCATTCAAAAAGATATGAAAATGTGTCATCCAGTACTGACAGTTGTTTTCAACAGGAAAGTTGAGGGAGAGGGTTCTTGGAGGAGCACCTGGTTTTCCTTGTGCCCAGAAACAGAATCCCCTCATTTACATGAGAGAAGATTTTGGACTCAAACCCAGATTTTCCTGCCTCCAGATTCTCATAACCATTCTAATAAATAGCTTCTGGACCATTTAGCAATATCAAAAGTCATATTACAGGAGACTTCCAGTGAGGATGGCAGAGTAGGGAGCTCCAGGACTCAGTCCTCTCACCAAACCACCTATTAAACAGGCAGGGACTATCTGGAACAACTGTTTTGGGCTCTGGAGGCCAGAAGAACACAGCACAGCATCCAGGGAGGAGCAGAAAGAAGAGAATAAGGAACTACGGTAAAGAACAGTGAGTTGCTCTCTCTACAGGGCAGGTGCTGGTGCCCATCCCCCACTCTCAAAGTGGGCTGCCTTGGAATACAGTCCCTGGCTAGCTGCTGCTGTCAGAAAGGAACACAAAAATCCTCTTTCCCAAGAACAAAAGTGGGCAGAGCCAAGTACTGACGCAGCTTTTGATTAGTGAATTTGGATTGCTGGGTTCCAGCTCTGAGCTACTGTTTCAACCCACCATGGACATAGGCAACAGGAACCATTGTTTCAACCTTGCCCCTGCCCCTGATAGGGGCAGAGACAGTGGAGATTTAAAGACACAGGGTCTCCTTAGAGCTGCAGGGAAGTTTGCTAAAGAGTGGCATTTGATGTGCAAGCCAGGAAAGTGCAGCTTTGAGGAGCCATCAAAGAGGATTTTGACATCCTTCATGATCCCCTTGCTAGGGTACTTTGGAGTCAGTCTGGGCCCCCTTCATGAGTCCTGGCCCTGTTTTGGCTGGGAGATACTGACTTGGGAGGGTCCTCTTCAGGGTGAACCTCCTCCCAGAATTTGCTTTCCAGGCAAAAGCAGCTAAAGGCAATGAAAGGAGTGTAAAAAACTATAAAGGTGAAACTAAAACATAAAGAACAGGTCAAGATTCCTGGAGAAGTAACAGAGGAAAGGAAGTTTTCTCATGGAGGTGAAGCACTTGCAAAAAAATTGCATTCTCAAAAAAATCATATCACATATCCAGGGAAACAATCAGATGAATAAGAGCAGAAAAAATATGATCAGTTAAACAAGGGCTATTCTAAAGGTCTTGAGTAAGTTGAAACAGTAATCAAAGAAGAGCCATAACACAAAGCCAATCAACAGTAAAACCCTAGGCAAGAGGGGGAAAGTGACCTTTGGAGTAAATTCATAAAGAGAATCAAATGGCTGGGCATCAGCAAAAAATTACAAGTCATACTAAGAAAAAGGAAAAGATGTCCCAGTCAAGGGAAGAAATTAAAACTTCAAGGGAGACACAGGATTTGGAACAACTAATCAAAGATGTTCAAACGAATCTCCTAAGTCAATTCAAGGAGTTGAAGGAAAATACGACTAAAGAGATAAAGGATATTAAGAAGACACTGTGTGAGCATAAAGAAGAATTTGAAAGTATAAAAAGAAACATAACAGAAATTATGGGTATGAGAGACACTATAGAAAATCAACTAGAGTGATATAATAGCAGAGTTGAACAGGCAGAAGAAAGATCAGTGAACTAGAAGATAGGGCAATCAAAATCTACAGACAAGGTGGGGCAAAATGGTGGCATAGGGAGGTGCGGAATTCAGTTACTCCACTACAGCAACTAGCAAATACCCAGGAACAACTAGTGAATAAACTGAACAACTGTTGGGGCGTATTCGTAACCAGACACACATTGTACACCAGTTCGGAATGGGTGGAACAGTTGAGATCACAACATAGAACTATAAATGAAGCTTCCCAAACTGTGGAGCTGGCATCCCTCCACCACTGGCATGGCAGGCTGAATTGGAACAATCCCCTGTGGGAAAAAGAAGTGATCTATGTTGGGAGAAAGGTAAGGTAATTCAGTCAAGCTCCAATTGTGGTTTTAATTAACAAATTAACAAATTTGGACAAGTGAATACAAGCTACAAGCACAGATAAACCCAGAGCAAGCAGAGAGGTGGGGATGATGTAAAAAATAACAATAGTAAATAAATAAAAACAGAGGCTTTTGGAGTTAGCTGAGCTCAGAATACTGGAAAAGGGCTGTGTCCCAAGAATAGGGGCACATAAAAACAGGAACCAACTCTGGTTGACCAGAGAAACTGGAGGGTTTGTAACTGGCTCTGAAAAGGGGATTTCTTTCTTTTTTTTCTTTTTTTTCCTCTCATTCTAAGTAGCTCAGTAGAGGAAGTCTCAGGAGTTTCCAATTGTCAGCACTGACCCATGCAAGGGTGGAATTAAGATAGCTAAAGAAACAAAAGAAGAAGTCAAGTGAAGTAGATAATTCCCTAAAGAGCTTATCTTCCCTAAGAAAAGGGGGCCAGGGACCAGCTCAAGTGGCTGCTCTGCCTCAGAGAATTCAGACCCCAGGGCTTGGGTAAGAATAAAATAATAATAATAATAAAAACAGAAGCATCTTAAGCTTGGCTTCTGACTCACCCTTGGCCCCTGGTGGGGACAGAGTCTGCTAACAATTAAAGGCACCATGCCTCTTTATGCTGGTGGGGAGCTTCAGGCTGACAAGTGCCACCTGCTGGGCAGGATAGGAAAAGCACGGAGTCTAGCAGCTTCATAGGAAAGTCTGACAATCTGCCGGGTCTCATCCTCAGGGAAACTTGATACTGATTACACCCTTCTCCTGAGACTTCAGCCCATCTTGTCTGGGAAAATCTGATTAGGCTAATCATGGAAACCAGATGCCCAGAAAACAAAAAATTATGAGTCACATTAGGAAAAATTAAGATATGGCACAAAGGAACAAACTTACACTTCAAATGAAATACAGGAATTGAAACAACTAATTAAATATCTTCAAAAATATGCTAAATTAATTCAAAAATCAAATCAATGAGTTGAGGGAAGTTATGGCAAAAGAGATGAAGGATATAAAGTAGACATTGGGTGAACATAAGGAAGAACTTGAAAGTTTGAGAAAACAATTGGCAGAACTTATGGGAATGAAAGGCAAATAGAAGAGATGAAAAACACAATGGAGACATACAACAGCAGATTTGAAGAGGCAGAAGAAAGGATTCATGAACTAGAGGACAGGACAACTGAATTCCAATGCACAAAAGAACAGACAGAGAAAATAATGGAAAAATATAAGCAGGGTCTCAGGGATTTGAAGGACAACATGAAGTGCATGAATTTACATGTCATGGGGGTCCCAGAAGGAGAAGAGAAGGGAAAGGGGACAGAAAGAACAATGAAGGAAATGATCACTGAAAATTTCCCATCACTTATGAAAGACATGAAATTGCAGATCCAAGAAGCGTAGCATACCCCAAACAGAATAGATCCAAATAGACCTACTCCAAGACACTTAATAATCCGATTATCAAATGTTGAAGACAAAATAAAGAAAAAGACAGAGAGAATCGTGATTGTGAAAGCAGCAAGAGAAAAGTGAGCCATCACATACAAAGGAAGCTCGATAAGACTATGTGCAGATTTCTCAATAGAAACCATAGAGGTGAGAAGGCAGTTGTATGACATATTTAAGATAAGGAAATAGAAATATTACCAACCAAGAATTCTATACCCAGCAAAATTGTCTTTCCAAAATGAGGGAGAGTTTAAAATATTTTCAGATAAACAGATACTGAGAGAGTTTGTGAACAAGATAACTGCTGTACAATAAATACTAAAGGGAGCACTACAGGCAGATAGGAAAAGCAAGGAGAGAGAGTCTTGAAGAAGAATGTAGAAATGAAGACTATTGGTAAGGGTAAAAAGAGAAAGAGGGAAAAATGACATATAAAATCCAAAAGACAAAATGGTAGACAATAGACATTACATTGAGGGAAATTAGCCAGAAACAAAGGGATGGATACTGTATGATCTCACTAATATGAACTAACAATGATGACTGATCTTCGAGAGTTAAAGTTGAGAACACAGATTATCAGGAGACAGAAAGAGGTTAGAGATTGGGCATTTGATGCCTAAAGAAGTACAGAAGTTTCAACAGGATTGATTGTATAGATCCAGAAATGGATAGCACAAAACTTTGTGATGATAGCACAATATTGTAAGTGCTCTGAACAAAGATGAGTGAGAGAATGTTGAAAGAGGAAGCCTAGGGGCATATGTGACACCAGAAAGAAAGATGGAAAATAAATACTGGGATTGTATAACTTAGCTCAGCCTAGAGTGGTCAGTGAGTGTAATTAAGTGTGCAAATATAAGAATGTTTTCACATGATAGTGAACAAATGAATGTCAACATTGGGAGGTGTTGAAAATTGGATGGTATGAGGGAAAATACAATCAGTGAAAACTGGAGCCTATAATTAATGGTAACATTGTAGGATGTTTCCAGTAATTATAACAAAGGCAATATACCAAAGCTAAATGTCTATAAGAAGGGGATATAAGGGAGTGGTATGGGGTTCTTCTTGTTGTTTTTGTTGTCTGATCTTTTTATTGTGTTTTATTTTAACTTATTTTATTTTTGTTTTCCTTCTATCTTTTATTTTTTAATGATTCATTTTTCTCTTCTTCCCCTTGTTTTGCAAAAGAAATGGAATTATCCTCATTTAGATTGTGGTGGTGAATGCATAACTATGTGATTATATCAGGAATCATTGATTGTTTACTTAGGATGGATTGTATGGTGTATGAATAAAACTGTTAAAAAATAAACATAGGGATAGAAGTGCTGGAGAAAATGTGAGAGAGGTGTGTACCTATTCCCTGTTAGTAGAGAAGTAGAATTGTGCAGTGCATTTGGAAGGCAGTGGGGTGGTTCCACAGGAAGCTATGAATGGTGTTGCCATATGGTCCTGCAACCCTATTATTGGGTATATACTTGGCAGAACTGAGAGCAGGAACATGAATGGAAATTTTCACACTGGTGTTTATGGTGGCAGTATTCATGAGTTTCAATGGATGGAGGTCACCCAAAGGTACATTGACTGATAAACGGAATGGTGAACTGTTGTGTATGCATACAATGGAAAATTGAGCAACTGCAAGAAGTAATGAAGTTGTAACACATGCAACTAGTTGAATGAACCTTGAGGATACTATGTTGAGTGAAATAAGCCAGAATCAAAAAGACAAACATTATAACATCTCACTAATATGGACTGACTATAATATGCAAACTCTGAGAATTGAATCTGAGAGCATAGGTTATCAGGGGAAGGCTTATTGTAAAGGTCCTAGATTGTAAGCTCTTACAACAGTCACCTCCATTCATGAGTTGTAACAGTTCTTTTAAATTTTGAGATGCTGAGCTGTTTGTGTAAAACCTGGTCAGTCCCTGGAACTTTGGGTATCGGTGTGACACCTGAGACTCAGAGCCAGAGTTCTGCAGCTATGAATGTCAGTATTATCCCATACAGAAATGTTTAAAGGGCTGAAAAAGAGAGCAGACTTCAACTGGAGATACGAACAAAATGCACTTCATTGGCACTGAGGTAAATTAGAGTGAAGGGTAAAGAATGATATTGGCTGTGTTTTAAAACTTCAAGTTCTGTGAGACCAAAGGAATAGATGTTAATTTGGTGAAAAATCTATATTTTCTGAAGCACACTATATGCTTTAACTGTATTCTGAGTTTATTCAAACACCATAAGTATGTGAACCTTGAATTGGGAGTGAGGTCTGGTTGGTTTGTACAGGTTAGCTGAAGTCCTGATACATCCCAGAATAATTTTGGCAGAGAATAAAAAGTATTTGCAAAGCCCCCTTGAGGGAATGGGGGAAAATGTGGAAATATTAAACTTTCCTACCTGGGAATTACTGATATTCTTACCAGCATGGGGATTACTAGTTTAGTAGGCTGAGCCCTCAATCTTGGGGCTTGCTTTTATGAGGCTTGTTACTGCAAAGGAGAGGCTAAGCTTATTTAAAATTGTGCCTATGAGTCAGCCCCAGAAAACCTCTTTTGTTGCCCAGATGTGGCCTCTCTCTGTAAGCCAACTCTGTGGGTAAACTCACTGCCCTTCCCCCTATGTGGGATATGCCTCCCAGGGTTGTAAATCTCCCTGGCAATGTGGGACATGACTCCTGGGGATGAGCCTAGACCCAGCATTGTTGGATTGAGAAAAATTTCTGGACCAAAAAGGGGAAGAGAAATGAAACAGAAGTTTCAGTGGCTGAGAGATTTCAAATAGAGTTGAGAGGTCATTTTGGAGCTTATTCTTATGAAATATATAGATATCCCTTTTTTGTTTTTAGTGTATTGGAAAAGCCAGAAGGAAATAGCTGAAACTGATGTACTGCAACCCAGTAGCCTTGATTCTTGAAGATGATTGTATAACTATGTAGCTTACATAGCATGACCATGTGATTGTGAAAACCTTGTGGTTCACACTCCCTTTATCCAGAGAATGGAGAGATGAGTAGAAAAATGGAGACAAAAACTAAATGAATAGTAGGAGGTGTGGAGGTGTATAAGATGTTATTGGGTGTTCTTTTTTATTTTTATTTTTATTTTTATTCTTTGGAGTAGGGAAAATGTTCAAAATTGATTGTGCTGATGATACTGTGAACAACTGATTGTACACTTTGGATGATTTTATGGTATGTGAATATGTCTTAGTAAAATTGCATTTAAAAAAGAAAAAGATCTATAGACAGAAGAACAGATGGAGAAAGAATGGAAGAAATTGAGCAGGGTCTCAGGGATCTGAATGACAGCACAAAGTGCAGAAACATACATGTCATGGTAACCCAGAAAAAGAAGAGTAGGGAAAAGGGGCAGAAAGAATGTTTGAGAAAATGATGACCATAAATTCCCCTATTCTTATGAAAGACATAAATACACATCCAAGAAACACAACATACTGCAAACTGAATAGACCTTCTCTGAGATACATGCTAATCAGTTTGTCAAATGCCAAAGATAAGAAGAGAATTCTGAAAGCAGCAAGAAAAAAGTGATTCATCCCATACAAAGTATCCACAAGAAGACTAAGTTCCTATTTCTTATCAGAAACCATAGAGGCAAGAAGGCAGTGGTATGATATATTCAAGGTATTGAAGGAGGAAACACTGCCAGCCCAAATTCTTTATCTGACAAAACTGTTCTTCAAAAATGAGGGAGAGTTTAAAATATTCAGAGATAAACAAAAACTGAGAGTTCATCAACATTAGACCTGCCCTACAGGAAGTTCTTAAGGGAGTTCTGCATGCTGAAAGGAAAAGACAGGAGAGAGAGGCATTGACTAGAATGAAGAAATGAAGATTATCAGTCAGGGTAATTAAAAGGATAAAAAAGAGACCCCCCCCCCAAAAAAAAAGATATGACTTATAAAAACCAAAGAATAATATGGCTAAAATAAGCAGTGCCTTTATAGTAAAAGCACTGAATGTTAATGGATTAAACTCCCCAATCAAAAGACATAGATTAGCTGAATGGATTTAAAAGTATGATCCAATTATATGCAAGAGACTCACCTTAGACCCAAAGTCACAAATAGGTTGAAAGTGAAAGATTTGGAAAAGATATTCCATGCAAACAGTAACCAATAATGAACTAGGGTAGGTATACTAATATCAGACAAAATAGACTTTAAATGAAAAATTGTTATAAGAGACAAAGAAGGACACTATGTATTAATAACAAGGGCAATCCACTAAGAAGAAATAACAATCATAAATATATATGCACCCAACCACAGTGCCCCAAAATACATGAGGCAAACACTGGCAGAACTGAAGTGAAAAATAGGCTTGTCTACAATAATAGTTGGAGACTTCAATATACCACTATCATCAATAGATAGAACATTTAGACAGAGGATCAATAAGTAAACAGAGCACTTGAATAATATGATAAATGAACTAGACCTGACATATACAGAACATTGCACCCCCAAAAAGCGGGATATGCATTCTTCTCAAGTGCACATGGATCGTTCCCCAGGATAGACCAAATTTTGGGTCATAAAACAATTCTAATTAAACTTTAAAAATTGAAGTTGTACAAAGAACTTCCTCTGACCACAATGGAATGAAGCTGGACATCAATAACAGGCAGAGAATTGGAAATTTCACAAATATATGGAAGTTGAACAATACACTCTTAATCAATGGGTCAAAGAAGGAATTGCTAGAGAAATCAGAAAATATCTGGAGACAAATGAAATAAAAAACACAACATATGTTGGGATGCAGCAAAGTCAGTGCTGAGAGGGAAATTTATAGCTTACATTAAAAAAGAAGAACTAAAATCAAATATCTTACTGTGCACCTGCAGGAACTAGAAAAAGAACAGCAAATTAATCCCACAGCAAGCAGGAGGATAGAAATAACAAAAATTAGAGCAGAGTTAAATGAAATTGAGGGAAAAAAAAAGAATAGAGAGAATTAACAAATCCAAAAGTTGCTTGAAAACATCAATAAAATTGGCAAACCCTTAGCTAGACTGACAAAGAAAAAAGAAAGACGTAAATAAATAAAATCAGAAATGAGAGAGGCGATTTTACTACTGAGTCCACAGAAATAAAGAGGATCATATGAGGATATTACGAACAACAGTATGCCAACAAATTAGACAACTTTGATGAAGTGGACAAATTCCCAGAAACACATGAACAATGTACACTGACTCTAGAAGAAAAAGAAGACCTCAACAGACCAATCACAAGTAATAAGATTGAATCAGCCATCAAAAAGCTCCCCAAAAAGAAAAACCCAGGACCAGATGGATTCATAAATGAATTCTAACAATCATTCCAAGGAGAATTAATACCACTCCTGCTCAAAGTCTTACAAAAATTGAGCAGGAGGGAACACTACCTAGCTCATTCTATAAGGACAATGTCACCCTAGTACCAAAGTCAGATAAAGACCCTACAAAAAAAAAGAAAATTATAGGCCAATTTCTCTTATGAACATAGATACAAAATCCTCAACAAAATCCTTGCAAATCAAAGCCAACAGCACATTAAAAGATTTATACACCATGATAAAGTGGGTTTTATAACAGGTTTGCAAAGGTGATTCAATATAAGAAAATCAGTTAATGTAATACACAATATTAACAATATTAAAGAGGGTAAAATAACAAGATCACCTCAATTGATGCAGAAAAGGTATTTGACAAAATCCAGCATCCTTTCTTGATAAAAACACTTCTAAAAATAGGAATATAGGGAAACTTCCTCAACATGATAAAGAGCATATATGAAAAACCCACAGCTGACACTGTACTCAATGGTGAAAGATTGAAAGTTTTCCCTCTAAGATCTGGAACAAGACAAGGACACCCACTGTTGCCACTGTTATTCAACATTGTGCTAGAAGGTTTTAGCCAGAGCAGTTAGGCAAGAAAATGTCATAAATTCATCCAAATTGGAAAGGAAGAATTAAAAGTTTCACTATTTGCAGATGACATGACACTATATAGAAAGACCAGATGAATCTACAACAAAGGTAATAGAGCTAATAAATGTGTTCAGCCAAGTGACAGATACACGATCAACACAAAAAATCAGTAGGTTTCATGCACACTTATAATGAGCAATCTGAGGAGGAAATGAAGAAAATACTTCCATTTACAACAGAAACTAAAACAATTAAATATATTGGAATAAATTTAACCAAGGATGTAAAGGACTTGTACACAGAAAACTACTAAACATTGCTAAAAGAAATCAAAGAAGACATAAATTGAAGGGCATTCCATGTTCATGGATTGGAAGACTAAATATCGTTAAGATGTCATTTCTGACCAGAATGTAAGATGGCAGCTAGGTGAGACAGGACAAAAAAACACCTACATGAAAAATACTAGATAAAAACCAGAAGGTGACCCAGAGTACCAGTTTCAGTGATGCGCCAGTTGGACGAGGTCTGCTAGTACCACAGGGGCTGTATACTTGGTGAAACCGGGAGTCTGCATTCTGAAATGAGTGAGTAGGCTGGCTGGAAGAGCCGCAGCCGCTCTGCGGTGTAGGGAAGCTGGGGGTTGGTGTTTGGAGACAGACTGGTTCTTTTTTTAAAAAAAAAGTGTAAAACCCAGGAGTGGCTGCAGTTGCGATGGTGGAAACCACACAGCGAAACGTGACAGGAGCGAGCTGAGCCTGCCTCTCGGTGTCAGCCATGGAGGATAGCCTGCTGCAGATACCCTTGGGACCAGGGGAATGCAGGGGAGAGCCAGAGGGAGGGAGAAGCCCCGCAGCTTGTAGCTGGATCCCCAGAGGGCTGCATAAACTCCTGCCCGGGGCCATGCCCACACAGCCCAAAGCTGCGCCAGTTGCCCTGGAGCTGGGAAGGAGGAACTGTGCGAAGAGAGAGGGGGTTGAGACGCCCCGTTCGACCATTTTTGTGTTGGGCTGAGAGCGCCCCTGCACAGCCTGGCAGCCCAGGGCTTCCCTTGAGGGACAGCGCACAGTTGTGATACAGCACAGCCCTCCCTCAGCAGAGGTCCTGGAAGATCACAGCTGAGAAAGAGGGCCCGCTCGGAAAACCCAGGGATGCTGTGCCAAGTCCAGTGGTTTGTGAGTCAGTGAGAGAGAGGGTCTGGGACGGATCCGAAATGAAGGCTTAGACTCTTGTGGCAGCCTTGAATCTCCAGGAACACCTGGGGTGATTGAATATTAAAGCTGCCCTGCCTCCCTGGCCACCTGGACACATGCCCCACATTCAGGGCGGACGGCTCCAGCAACGCACCCAAACTGAGTTCACTAACTGAACCCCACAAGAATCATTTCCCCACACACCACTGGGACAAGGTTGGGGAGAACTGACTTGAGGGGTATAGGTGACTCACAGACACCACCTGCTGGTTAATTAGAGAAAATGTACGCCACCAACTTGTATTTCTGAAAAAATAGATTGGCATTTTTTTTTTTTACTACTTGAAAGAACCCTAACAAGCAAAGCAAATGCCAAGAGGCCAAAAACAACAGAAAATCTCAATGCATATGATAAAACCAGACAATATGGAGAACCCAATTCCAAACACCCATATCAAAATATCAGAAGAGACACAGTACTTGGCACAATTAATCAAAGAACCACAATCGAGGGAGGAAAACATGGCAAAGGATTTAAAGGACATGAAGAAGACCATGGCCCAGGATATAAGTGACATAAAGAAGACCCTACAAGAGTATAAAGAAGACATTGCAAGAGTAAATTAAAAAATAGAAGATCTTATGGAAATCAAAGAAACTGTTGACCAAATTAAAAAGATTCTGGATATTCACAATACAAGATTAGAGGAAGTTGAACAAAGATTCAGAGTCCTAGAAGTCCACAGAACAGAAAATGAAAAAACAAAAGAAAGAATGGAGAAAAAAATCGAAAAAATCAAAATGGATCTCAGGGATATGATAGATAAAATAAAATGTCAAAACTTAAGACTCATTGGTGTCCCAGAAGGGGAAGAGAAGGCTAATGTCTAGAAAGAGTATTCAAAGAAATTGTTGGGAAAAACTTCCCCAACCTTCTACACAATATAAATACACAAAGCATAAATGCCCAGCGAACTCCAAATAGAATAAATCCAAATAAACCCACTCCAAGACATATTCTGATCAGACTCTCAAATACTGAAGAGAAGGAGCAAGTTCTGAAAGCAGCAAGAGAAAAGCAATTCACCACATACAAAGGAAACAACATAAGACTAAGTTGTGACTACTCAGTGGCCACCATGGAGGCGAGAAGGCAGTGGCATGACATATTTAAAATCCTGAGAGAGAAAAATTTCCAACCAAGAATACTTTATCCAGCAAAACTCTCCTTCAAATTTGAGGGAGAGCTTAAATTTTTCAAAGACAAACAAATGCTGAGAGACTTTGCCAATAAAAGACCTGCCCTACTCCAGATTCTAAAGAGAGCCCTATCAACAGAGAAACAAAGTAGAAAGAGATATAGAGAATTTTAACAGACATATATAGAACATTCAATCCCAAATCACCAGGACACTCATTTTTCTCTAGGGATCATGGATCTTTCTCCAGAAGGGACCATAGGCTGGGACGTAAAACAAGCCTCAATAAATTTAAGAAGAAAAAAGAAAATTGAATATATTCAAAGCACATACTCCAACCACAATGGAATACAAATAGAAGTCAATAATTTTTTGAATTGTAACTCCACTATTTACTTCCTACATGATATAAAATACACAAACTCTAAGAAAAAATCAGTGGTTTTGAACTCAATGTAACATATGTAATTTTTGACAAGAACTATATAAAGGTGGGGGAATGGAGGAATATAGGAACATAGTTTATGTGTCCTATAGAAGTTAAGCTGGTATCAAAGAGAAATGGGGGAAGGGGCAAGAGGGAGTTAAGAAATGAGTGTAGGGTTGCTGTTTGAGGTGAAGGGAAATTTCTAGCAATGGATGGTGGGAAGATGATAGCATTACAACATTCTAAATGTGATTAATCCCACTAATGGAATGCTAGGGAGGGGGTGGAATGGGAAGATTTAGGCTGTATATATGTTTCCACAATTGAGAAAAAAAAAAAAAAAAGACAGTCTAAATAGACAACAATTGAATGCCAAGGATGACCCTGGATAGGATTGGACGACGGAGGACAGGAGGCTCAAAGGTACATAGTTGAGACATAAGGAAAAGGAAATATAAAATGTAAGCTTTGTATCATTGTTGAATCTCTTGTACCTCTTAGCTGCGCTTAATGGGATTGCATAAAAGAATGTTCTTCTTCAAGGGAATTGTATATGTGAATTATAGTGTTTGTTCAAGGATGTGTGCAGCTAGCTCTCATATGTTCAGAAGACAGAGCATTAGATGATGGATGATAGATAGGGAGACAGGGAGGGAGGGAGGGAAAGAAATAGCAGTAGGACAACATGTTAAAGTTAGTGGATCAAGGGTTATCAGGGGGGTCAGGGAATGCTGGAGTTCTGTGTATGGGGTTTATATGGTTTTTGCAACTGCTCCTATAACTTTGAATTCATTCCAAACTAAAATGTAAAAAAAAAAAAAAAAGGTGTCATTTCTACTCAGCTTGGTTTGCAGATTCAATGCAATCCCAATCAAAATTCCAACAGCCTGCTTTGCAGAAATGAAAAAGCTAATTATCAAATTTATTTGGAAGGTTATTTTTCCTGGAATGGCCAAAAACATCTTGAAAAAGAATGAAGTTGGAGACCTACACTTCCTGACTTTAAATTTTATTACAAAGCTACAGTGGTCAACACAGCTTGATACTGGCATAGGGATAGACTGATAAATGGAATAGAAGTGAGAGTTCTGAAAGAGACCCTTACAGCTATAGTGAATTGATTTTTTACATGGCCGCGAAGTCCACTCAACTGGGAAAGAAAAGTCTCAACAAATGGTGCAGGGAGTACTGGATATCCATATGCCAAAGAATGAAAGAAGACTACTATTTCACACCATGTACAAAAATTAACTCAGAGTGAATCAAAGACCTAAATATAAAACCAAGACTATACAACTCCTAGAAGAAAATGTGGGAAGCATCTTCAAGATCTTGTGTTAGGCAATGGTCTCTTGGACTTGACACCAAAAGCACAAGCCATGAAAGAAAAAATAGGTAAATGGGTCCTCCTCAAAATTAAAAACTTTTATGCACCAAAGGAATATATTGAGAAAATGAAAAAACAACCTACCCAGTGGGAGAAAATATTTGGAAACCACATATCCCTTAAGCATTTAATATCCAGAATATATAAAGGAATCATACAACTCAACAATAAAATTACAAAGAACCCAATTAAAAATGGTCAAAAATCTTGAATAAACATTTCTGCAAAGAGGAAATACAAATGGCTAAAAAACACATGAAAAGATGCTCAACATCACTAGCCATTAGGGAAATGCAAATCAAAACCACAATGAGATATCATTTCACACCTACTGGAATGGCCACTATTAAAAAAGAAAACTACAGTTGTTGGAGAGGATGTGTAGAAGTAGGAGCACTCATTCACTGCTGGTGGGAATGTAAAATGGTGCAGCTTCTGTGGAAGACTGTTTGGAAGTTCCTAAGGAAGCTAAGTATAGAATTACCATATGATCCAGCAATCCCGCTACTAGGTATACATTAAGACGAACTGAAAGCAGGGATGCAAACATACATTTGCACATAGATGTTCACAGTGGTATTATTCACAATTGCCAAAAGATGGAAGCAACCCTAGTGTCCATCAACCAACTAATGAATAAACAAAATGTGGTATATACAAACAATGGAATATAATTCATCTGTAAGAAGGGATGAAGTCCTGATGCATGCGACAACATGGATGAACCTTGAGGTCATTATATTGAGGGAAATAAGCCAGAGGCAAAAGGTCAAATATTGTGTGATTTCACTGTTATAAATTAATTATAATAAGCAAACCCCTAGAGTTAGAATTAGAATACAGGTTATCAGGAGATAGATCAGGGTTAGAGAATGTGAGGTAGATGCTTAACTTGTACAGAATTTCTGTTTAGGTTGATGGTAAATGTTTGAAATGGATGGTGGTGACAGTGGCACATTTTTGTTAGAGTAATAAACAGCACTGAACTGTATAGTTGAATGTGGTTAAAAGAGGGAATTTTAGGATATATATATTACTAGAATCAAAATTTAAAGATAAAACACAGGGACTGTACAACACAGTGAAGCCTATTGTAGACTAGAGACTCTGGTTACTACTAAAAAGTTTCTTTTGTGAATTATAACAAATGTACAGTAATACATTAGGTGGAACTAATATGGTGATAAATGGGAAAAATAGACCTTATGTAAAAAATGGATGATAAATAAACTTTTTCAATAATCTTTTATCAATTGTAACAAAAGTAACTACTGTCAAAAATAATACAATTTATTTTAAAAAGTGCCATCATTAGTAATAACAAATGTTCCACAGCAATGCAAGGTGTTTGTGGTGTGGTGGTGTACAGGAATCCTGTATTTTATGCATGATTGTTTTGTAAACTCACAAATTCTCTAATTTAAAAGAAAAAAAGAATTAACCCAGTGAGGAAGATGAAAATAATTCTAGACTTAAAAACAAAAAGCCATATTACATTTAATGCCAGAGTGATGATGTTTCCTCTTTATTCTAATTTAGTTGGACTAGAACTTGGATGCTACATTTAACTCTGAGGACTCATATGACTTTTCTTCCTGACTTAGCTCCTGAATACAACTTTGATCCTGCTCATCCCAAAACAGATATAGCAGCTGAGCCTGGTGGTGGGAGCACAGCAGAAACTGAGTTCAGGGGCGTGAGCAGAACTTGCTTCTTAGAGCATTGTTGTGCTCCATATGCTCCATGAGTGAGAATGATTGACCAGTCCATCTTCCTGCTCCATTCACATCTAACCTCTTCCTTCCCTCCCTAGTCAATTTGGGCAGCATTACTCTCAGAACCCAAGAGGGAGGCAAATCAAGATTAATGGACTGTCACATGTTTTTATGGAATCTGTTTTTCCTTTTCCTCTTTAGTGAGATTCTCCACTGCATTGTGATCTGTAATATAAAACCACAACTGGTAAACTTTAACTTCCTTATGCTTCATCTAAAAAAGGCATCAGCCTTCTCCTGATGTCTTCTAAGAGTATTACCATGGAAAAAATAAAACTAAGGAGAATTATTCCAGCTGTATATTTTGTTTACAAAAGAGGGAACTAGAATTCTATACATACCTGAAATGGAAGGGTATCCTTCAAATGCATTGTTGAGCCATTCATCCACCCATCAACTGTCCATCTATTCATTCACTATACATCCACCAATTCAGTCAACGATCCATCCATCAGTCTATCACCCACAAAATTACCCCTCAAGCTGCTTATTTATATAATATCCATCAATCCATTCATCCAACCAGAATTCCATCCATCCATATATTTCCATCCATTCATGTATTTTTCCAACTCCTCATTCATTCACCCATTTATCCATTCATCTAAGTTTTCGCCTTATATCTACCCATTTATCTATTGTTCCCTCTATCCATCCAAGTCACAAAATATTTTTCAGCACCCAATTTGTCCAGGGTATTGAATTGGTCCATATGTGAATATAAAAATAAATATCAATCCAATATATGGCAAAATGTGACAAGTACTTGAGGGTGAACAAAGTATTCAGGGTAATCTGAGGAGAAGGAGAAACAGAAAGAAGACAAATGACATTTAATTTGGCACCTAAATTGTTTGCAAAATTTAACTGATAGAAATTGGATGGGTAGAGCTGGGGCTCCTGGAGGACATAGGGTTGCTCAGTTCTCTCAGAGATCCTATATTCTTCCTAGCCATATAAACCATATGTTCCCCATTGGCTTAAGCTGGTTTGAGCTCCATTTCTGTCACTTGGACTAAAAGTGTCCAGACTTTCATAAAACCTGGACTCCCCCATCTGTGAGTAGCAATATCATGTAGTGGTTAGGAGCTTGAATTCCAAATCAGACAAACCTTTGTTGAAGGTAATAGTACTTGCCTCATAGAGTTATCAGAAGCTACTTAAAAATAATTGGCATATAGGAGGTGCTTAATAAATGGTTCTCAGAATTATTATGCTTCAAATTTTCCTGAAAGATCTTCAAAAGTGTTCATGTAACCTTTGAATAAGCTACAATTATCTCTAACTTAATCTCTTGTGTATCCCTGGCCTTAATCAACATTGTGCCCATTTATTAATTTATTAATTTGTTCAATAAACATTTAATGAATACATATTTAATGTCAGGTACTGCGGTACTGCACTGTGCATTTGACATATGACATAATTTAATCCCAAAACTTATCAAATGAATATTATAATCCCTATTCTAAAGATAAAGGAACTGAGTCTCAAGGAGATGCCTAAAGTCAAATGATTAGTAAGAGGGAGGACTGGGAATCAAACCCAGGTTTATTTAATAACAAAGGTAATAATATCTGCTATTTACTAACCAGTTGTGTATCAGACACTGTGCTACAGTCTTTCCATATTTTATCTACCTGTGATGTAGATATTATTTCCACTATGTTAGAGATGAAGAAATGGAGGCTCAGAGGGTTTATGTAACTTGTTCAAGGACACAGACCTGGTAAGTGGTAGAATCAGCATTTGAACCCAGATATCTCAGCCTCCAAAGTCCATGCAATTAACCACAGTGCCTATTTCTCCTTCAAAGCCTGGTGGGGAGCTGGGAAGCATGCATTAAGAATCACTGTAATGCAAGGTTGAGAAGGGCTAACTGGAAAATCAAAGGACGGGTGTAAGAAGAGATCAGACCTGGGTAAGCAGAAACCAAGGAAGACTTCCTACAGGAGGTGGATTTAAACCAGTTCTTAGAGATGAAGCAGATTAGGATATGCCAAAGGAAGTGGCACTGGGCATCCCAGGTCACACTAGCAAGAGTGCATCATGCATGACAAAGGGTGACCCAGCCAGCCGGGGCTTGGGGGTGGGTTGCTATAAGGGCTTGAAGCACGGTCCTCTTTCTGGAGCCTGCTGCCTGCCCTTCTGCTTTGCCCAAGGCCCTCATTTAGTGCCATTAACAGAGGCACATGGTGAACAGCATTTTAATAAGCCCCTCTCTTCTGCTTATACATTTCACAGATTGCTGAGCACAGTAGACAGAATCCTGAATATGGACGTGAGAAATCAACTAATAAAAAAATGGCAAGAATATATCTATTACAAAAGGTAAGCAAAGAGGGAAATAAAACCTGCCCCCTCCTGGTCCTGTGCCTTTCTTTGCTGCTAAGCATGAAGCCTCGGTCTTGGACTAAGTGGGGGTGAGGGAGATGAGGGAGAAGAGGAAAAGAAGGGCACCCATGTGGATGGCAAAGGCGGCAGGTGACTTCCCGGGTTGCTTAGTTTCCTAGCTGGGGCTGCTGTAACAGAGTACCCCAAACTGGATGACTTAAAACAAGAGAAATGGATTCTGTCACAGTTCTAGAAGCCAGAAGTCTGAAATAAGGGTGTCGGCAGGGTCATTCTCTCTCTGACACCTGTAGGAGAGAATCCTTCCTTGCCTTTTCCAGTGTCTGGCATTTGCCAACCACCCTTGGTGTTTCTTGGCTTGCAGAAGCGTTTACCTCCATCTTCACATAGTCTTTTCCTTTGCATCTCTCTCTCTCCTTGTCTCCAGATGGCCTCTTCTTGTAAGTCCACCCTTATATCCCACCCTAATCCAGTTTAGCCTCAGCTTAACTAATCACATCTTTGAAACCCTCTATTTCCAAATAAGGTCACATCCATGGGACCAGGGCTTAGGACTGGGGCATCTTTTTAGAGAACACAGTTTAATCCATCACACCGGGGCTGGTAATCTCTGCGCTGTCCTCAGTGTTTGTGGCAACCCCGCCCACACTACGGGCAGCTCTGACTGTGTTTGGAGTTGGAATACCAAGCATTTTTGAGTGTTCGCTACAGCAATTAAGGGCCATAAAGCCATCCTTATGCATACTGCATATCATAAACTGAGCTGCATTTGGGGTTGCCAGGGGAATTGCTATGCAGGGACTCAGTGCTACCACTGGAAAGGTGACATTGAAGGCGGCAGATGTGCAGAAAGTTGTGGCCAACACTTTTCCCAACTGGGGGAGGTGGGGACAAAAAGGATACTGGCAGGGGATGCTGGGGGCCTACAGGGCTGGGTTTTGTCCTCTTCAGCTCCATCAGCACCTGCTTTATCTCTCTGACTTGCAACAATTTCTCACGAGTTGTTGAATGAGCTGATTTTGAATGTTTGCTTCTGTTCTAACGTTGCATGACCTGAAACCTGGGGATTCCTCTATTACCCTCCATTTGGGCCCCGTGCTGGGGTGAGTTGGACACATGCAGGGCTCTTTCCACCTCCCACCTGGTAAGAGAGCTCCAAAGAAGACACTTGGGCTGGACCAGGTCCACTTTCAGCTCTCCTGAAGGCTCTTGGTATGATTTCTAAAGGAAAGGACCATGCGTTATCTCCCCCTCCCTCCCTCTTTCTCTCCTTCTTTTCATCCCTTCTTCTTTCCCTCTCCTACCTCCCTTGCTCCATTCCTTCTAACAAACATTTACTGAGTATCCTGGCAGAGATAATGCTACGCTTGTCCCATGTAGGGGCTTCTCTTTTGACTGTACCCTTAGAATGAAGGACACCTGTGAAGCAGAGCGCAGTCTACCTACAGCAAGTATTAGAGCCTTGTATTGAGAAATTAGCCTTTGTTGTCACAAGTTACCAAACCACTTCCCTTTCTTCCTGGGCACATAGGAACGCTACATTTCCAAACCCCCTTGCATCCAGGTGTAGCCCTCCAATTGGCTTTGCCAATGGAATCGAGGCAAAAGTAGCATATGCCAATCATAAGCTGCCTGGGCGCTATAAGCAACCACCAAGGCTCTCTCCTCCATAAGCACGTGGCTGGAAGTGAAGGATTTCGAGAAAGCAGAGGCACACGGTGCAAGAAGGCTGGCTTCCTGAGTAGCCACTTGGAGAAGAGCTGACCACTTGAGCCATTTGACCTTTACAGGACTGTGACGCATGAGAAATACAAACATTTATTGTGTTAAACCACTGAGATTCGGGGATCCATTGTTTCAGAAACTCATCTTAAAACCATGACTAATAAAATACCTACAGTGTGCCAATTTATGCCCAACATATTTTGAGGAGTCAGGAGACTTAAGAGGCTGTTTACACACTGCCAGAAATGAGCTATAAGATCTCTCTCTCCTCTCTCCCTCTTTCTCCTCTCTCTCTCTCTCTCTCTCTCTCTCTCTCTCTCTCTCTCTCTCTCTCTCTCTCTCTCTCTCTCTCTCTCTCTCTCTCTCTCTGTCTCTCCCTCTCCCTCTCTCTCACTCATTTCCTCATCTACGAGGGGCATTCTTCCTCTGTAGCCTGATTGTACCCAGTGTACCTAGAGGTCATTTGGTCATAATGTTTGTCTCCCCCAGTAGCTTGCAGGCATTTCAAGCACAGGGCTGGCGACTTACAAATCTATATCTTGTCATGGTTTCCAATGCAGAATATGCTGGGCATATTCTGCATTGCTCAAAGCATACTTGGGGATTGACGGATTCTCCCTTAGTGCTCAAGCTTTTCTCTAGAAATACAACCCTTTTCAATATGGCCAATCCTGTGCTTACTTTACATTTGTAGAGGGCTCCTTACACACATCTCCCGACACCCTGGTGAGGAAGAGATGGCCGGGATTATTGCCTCCATCTTAGACATAAGGAACTGAAGCTCAGTGAAGCTCAGTGAGGAGAAGGGACATTTCTTGGATTACTCAAGTGTAAGAGCTGGAGCAGGTATTAGCCTCCAGGAACTCGCACTAGTGCTATTCTCCCATGGCCACCTACCTTAGTATGCTCTCCAGCTGACATCAGTCAACCATCTGTTGGAAGTCCTACATTGGGTGGGAGATGAGATTGGGTAATCTCTAAGGTAACAGTTCTTGACTGTTGCCAGGGCATATTTATGACGTATAGCAGATGATCTTGGGGGTGAAGACTGTGTGCTAGAAGTTCTGAGAATTCAGTCTCCTTTCTAAGCAATTCTGAAGACTTGCTGGTGCCATTTTTGAGCAATAGGCAGATGTCAGCCACACAGGGTCCATTGGAGACGTCTGACCATGTCTTGTAGTGCTTGCCTAAACAGGGAAAGTAAAAAGGGTTCTGCTGTGGGGCACCACCATACAGAGAATAGGAGGGAGACAATGACAGTTCTTACCAAATATGCCCCCATATTTTTCACCCTCCCTTGCTATATGACTTACCATACGTTTCTATAGGACCGTACATTTCTCCACCCCAATGATGTCAGCTTTGCCCAATGGAGTAAGCAGAAGTGATGATCCTGACACTTTCAAGCAGGAAGCCATTATGTTGTCCAGCACTTTCTCTCTGTTCCCTCCATAGCAATAATGGCTTGTCCCATGTAGGGGCTTCTCTTTTGATTGTACCCTTAGAATGAAGGACACCTGTGAAGCAGAGTGCAGTCTACCTACAGCATGTATTAGAGCCTTGTATTGAGAAATAAGCCTTGTTGTCACAAGTCTCTGAGACATTGAGTTTTCAAAATGTAGCCTAGTGAATACTGACTCATCCACTGGCCAAAGAGTGGCAAGCTCTGCACAGCTGGATGCAACTCTTCCCCAGAAGCCCCCTCTGCTCCAGTCTTCACTGAAACCCTCTAACGTAATGAATGCCTGGTGCATGGATCTTTGTGGTAGAAGCCCGGGACTATAATCCATGGCTGCTTCATGGGTAGATAGATGAAGAAACCACAGCCCAGGAGGCACAACGGGTCAGAAGAACAAAACTGCTAGCTGCACCACCTCAGCGTCAGCAGGGATTGGCGACTTCCATAGGCAGTGAGACTGGAAGTCATCAAGGCAAAATTAACTCTAATCTCCTTGTCTAGGGAGGGGCCTCACTGACACATGTCTCATGTAATGAATCTGCTCTCAGTAACAACACAAACCCAACAGTGTTGAGTGATTCACTTTTCTGAAACATGAGATTAGTTTCCAGGAATGCCTATTATAAAATAACTCTCACACAATTGCATTCCAATATGCTTTCTCAAGAGGGTGATAAAAAGGGTGAGGTTTCAGTCAGTGAAATGGGAATTGTGCATAATCCCCAGCCTGTTTTATCTAGGCTACAGCCTAAGGGAGGATGTTGGATTTGGAAAATCCTTCAGACCAGCACTGTCCAACAGAAATATAATGTGAGTCGTACCACATAGTTTTAAATTTTTAGGAGCCACATTAAAAATGTAAAAAGAAGCAGGTAAAATTAATTTTAATAAGATATTTTATTTAACTCAATATGTCCAAAATATTATCACTTCAACATGGAATCAATATAAAATATTATTAGTGAAATATTTTACTTTCTTTTATCACATTAAGTCTTTGAAGTACAGTATTTTATACTGACAGCAGATCTCAATTCAGCCACGTTTCGAGTGTTCGTTAACTATACGTGGCCAGAGCAGCTCAGAGCTCTGCATCTGTAAGAAATAACCAGGACCAGACAAAACAAACTTCGCCTGATGGGCTCTTTATCACCCTGGTGAGCACGTCTGACCTCTGACTTCCACTTTTCCCTTATGAGGGCGTTATCATTGTTGGTGGAGACGGAGCAGATTGCATCAAATGCTTGCCCAACCAGGCCTCAGGAGAACAGCTGCTGATTGGAGGATACGTTTGGAAGGTTCCAGGTGTATATTCGACCTGTCCTCTGCCAAGGTTACAAGTAGCCTGAGGGCAGTTTTACAGCACTGCTTCCCTCCCTCCCCCCACTCACTTCCTCCCCACATGATTGCTAAAGGTCCTTCCCCTGCAAGTTCTCCTGGAAGCTTCCCCTCCTTCCTCCTCCCCTCCCCAGCTCCATTCACCCCACTTTGAGCAGAAACAGAAGAAAGGAAGGCCCTTGTTATTTCAGATGGGGCTCGACGCAGCTTCACAAAGAGCATAAAATCAAACCTTTTTCACAGGCAATCGCACCCAGGTAGTTAAAACAAACCGAGAACTCAATTACATCCCATTACTGTCAGACTTGGTCTCTCCATATCCCTTGGCTTCCAGAAAAATGGGTGGAAAGAGGCAAAGGGCACACACTTCTGTAGCCTGCTAATAGGCTGGGCCCACTGAAAGGGCCTTAATTTCTCCCATCAATCCAAGTAGGAAAGACAAGCAAACAATTCTGCTGCTGTTTAAACAGTCAAAAAGCAAATGATGATGTTGACAAGCCCTAAGCAAAGTTCTCTTCAACATTTGATTAGCAGCATGGACCAAAAAATATATTTACAGTGTTTCTCTCTCTCTCTCTCACACTCCTTCCCTCTCACTCTGTATGTGTGTGTGTGATCTTTTCATCACACACACATAGAGTATACAGAGCTCAGATTTTTTGGTTATGGTGGGCATCCTGAATATATCAAATTAGTGCCTCATCTGTAAATGGGGAGAGTGTTAGTATCTCCCACATAGGATTGTTATAAAGACCAGACATAGCAAGCATTATAGGTTACTCTCTGATCTGACTGATGGTTGATTGACTGCTTGATTGATAGAAATGGAGGGAGGTTGTAGGAACCACGGGAGCTTGGCTAAATGGATGATAGAAAGAGCCATGAAGATCCCTCCAGGTCAATTTGGAGAAGTGAGCATCTTCTGAATCTCCTCCCTCTGCTCCAAACATTTAAAAACTATGGAGCAAATATTTTATATAATTCTTGTGTTCAAAAGCATGGCTGTGTTCAAAAGCATTAAAAAAGATAATAGATGATGGGAACCCAGAGTGGTAAACCTGAAGCTGAAGTATCATGATCTATGGGGATTAGGACCAGATTTGGATACTTGGGGACAGGGATCCCTCGCCCAGATAGGAATGTGGGCCAAATGCACATGCATGGAAAGATTGCACCTCAGTTTCCTGCTTGCAGACACGGGACAGGACAGAATCCTCCACCCGTGCACAGGGACCTTAACACTCAGCCTTTCCACATTGTGGATATTTTGTGGCTGGGGCCATGGCAACAAGGTGTGGCTGGTAACCATGGGTAAAAATGGGGTCCTTTGTGAGCCTGAGACCCCATCATGCAAGTGGACCCAGAATTGTACCACGTGAGAGAGGCAGGAATCCCTCTTGTAGGACCAGGTTTATGCACTTTCCAGCTTGAACATTCTTTGATTTATTAAACTTCTCTATTTAAAGAAAAACTAAAATATCTTCTTCACTCCCATGAGTTTGACCAGTGAAATAATAATAATAATAATAGCCATTCATGCTTTCATTCATTGAACAGTTGTTTATCCTCTATTGTTGGCCAGACACTGTGCCAAGGATTACGGGTCAGAAAAGATCCATTGTTTCTAACCAGGAATAACAATAGCATAACAAAGCATTTACAACCCCCCAGACCCTTTGAGTCCCATACCACCCTGTGCAGAATGGTTAAACCATATTATAAACACTCCCTCATTAAACAAATGAAGAAACAGAGGCTCTGCAAGATGAAGTAGCTTCCTGCAAATGACTCAGTAAGCTACAGACAAGGCTAAAACTCAGATCTTCTCATGCCTTTTAGGAGCCTAGATGACTTCCCCACAGGAGAAAAAGGCTTCATCTAACGTGTGTAAGGACTACAGTGTTTCCTGGAGATGGTAAGGCCCACGCTGGCATGAAAGAGGCAAAGATTCTGAAGACTAAGCCTTTTCCAACTGGAGGGAATGTAACAAATGTGTGTAGGGGAAATGCTGGGTAATGGGTAGGGACATGAGTTATTATTTACCAAGATTTTAAGCCATGCTGTGCCCTGTGCTGGTATATCCCATAATTATCAACTCTGTGAGAGTGAGTTTATTTTATAGATGGGACTCTGGGAATTTAAAAGACTTGCCCAAAGCCACCTTGCACGTTGGAGTCAAAACCTGAATTAATATCCCAGTCACTCTGGCTCTAAAGCTTCCAGCTTCCTGTTTTGCTATGGCCATGATACTTCTCCCAGTTAGTTCTGATCTTGGAATCAGCACCAAAGATGGACTACCTGAGCCAGAAAGAATAGATGGAAAATATCGAATGAGAGTTACCATGAAACAATCAAATAATTTTTTTTATTCTGTCTTGCCAAGCAAAACTTTTAGCAAGCTTCCACACCTTTCCTAACACTTAGCTTCTAAAGTTCAATCCAAGAAGAGAAATTTCTTTCTCTACAGCAGTGCTGGCATCGGTCAGGGGTTTGGGAGTGACTTAGGAGCCAGTGGGAGAGTGACAGAAACATAGATGAGAAAAGGATATGTCAGAATTGATGAGGGAGAAAAGCTGAAACAACTGTGTACATAACTGCGCTCCCTGATGGAAAGTAAACTTCTCTTGGGTCAAGGAACATGTCTTATTCATCACCAACAGAACCTATTATAGAATCTAATTTATAGGATGGACTCAGCAAATATTTGTTTAATAAATAAACTATAAAGGAAAATCCATTTGGGTCTCATCCTGCTGGCCTAACTCATGAATCATCACACTTAGGAAAGGGCAATGCTTCTTATTCCATAACTAATTTAGTTCTTTTGTTAATTCAGTCCATCCATCCATCCATCTACTCCCCTTCCATTCAAAATTCAACATTCTTGTATTGATTGCTTACCTATACCAGGCACTAGGCTAGAAGCCGAGGCTACAGATACGAATAAGACACAGTCCCTGCTCTCTGGGGGATTAGGAGCAGAGAAGGATGGAACTGGGAAGGTAGGAAGAAGTTGGCAGTGAAGGTCTTGGAGAAGTAATAGGGAGGATTGAGTCTGTTGGAGAAGTTTTCTGAGCCAGTTGATCAAAGAAGAAAACTTGTTACAGCAGGTGACATGAACGAAAACCAGGGAAGCTCATTTCTTCATTAAGTCCAAGGTACAAAGACAGGATCTGAAATGGGAGATAAATACAAGACCAAAATCCAGGCAGATTTAAGAACAATATGGGGAGCAAATATTAAGGAGAAAATGATTAAGAAATAGTAGCTATATGTTACTGCAAAGGAGAGGCTAAACTTGCATATAATTGTGCCTAAGAGTCTCCCCCTGAGTACCTCTTTGTTGCTCAGATGTGGCCCTCTCTCTCTCTAACTGAGCCACCTCAGCAGGTGAACTCACTGCCCTCCCCCCTACATGGGACTTGACTCCCAGGGGTGTAAATCTCCCTGGCAATGCACGATATGACTCCCAGGGATGAATCTGGACCTGGCATCATGGGATTGAGAATATCTTCTGGACCAAAAGGGGGATGCAAAATGAGACAAAATAGTTTCAGTGGCTGAGAGATTTCAAATGGAGTCGAGAGGTCACTCTGGTGGACATTCTTATGCACTATATAGATAACACCTCTTGTTTTAATGTATTAGAATAGCTAGAAGTAAATACCTGAAACTACCAAACTCCAACCCAGTAGTCTGGACTCCTGAAGATGATTATATAATAATGTAGATTACAAGGGGTGACAGTGTGATTGTGAAAACCTTGTGGATCAGACTCCCTTTATCTAGTGTATGGATGGATGAGTAGAAAAATGGGGATAAAAACTAAATGACAGATAGGGTGGGATGAGGGGGATGGTTTGGGTATTCTTTTTTTATTTTTATTTTTTATTCTTATTCTGATTCTTTCTGATGTAAGGAAAATGTTCAGAAATAGAATGTGATGATGAATGCATAACTATATGATCATTCTGTGAACAGTTTATTGTATACCATGGATGATTGTATGGTATGTGAATATATTTCATTAAAACTGAATTTAAAAAAAAATGCCAATAAAATATTCAATTATAAAAAATCAAAAAAAAAAAAAAGAAAGAAAGAAAGAAAGAAAGGAATAGTAACTATAGCTAGTTGTGGTGCTTCACCCTTATTATTACTGAGTGCCAGCTGTGTGGATAAGGGGAGAGTCTGTCTGAATAAAGGTAAAGGTCACCGTGATGACAAACCTGCAGAACTTGCTGCCCTAAACACAGGCAGAATTGCCCCAAAAGGGGTCCTACCCTAATCCTTGGAACCTGTGAATGTTACCTTACATGACAAAATGGGCTCTGCAGATGTAATTAAGGTTATGGGCCCTAAAATAGGGAGATTTTCCCAAATAATCTGGTGGACCCAATTTCATCACCTGAGACTTTAAGAGCAAAGGACTTTCTCCAGCTGGAGTAAGAGAGATGTGACAGAAGGACTTGGAGAAATCTGAAGCAGAAAGGGACTCAAGCTGTTGTTGCTTGGGGAGGGCCACAAGGAAAGCATGGCAAGGAATGTGGACAGCCTCTTGAAACCAAGACTGGCTCCCATTTGACAGCCAGCAAGGGAACAAGGACCTCAGCTCTAAATCAAGGAACTGAATTCAGACACCAGCCTACTGAGCTGGGAAATAGATTCATCCCCAGGGCCTCCAGAAGAGAGCACAGACCTGCCAACTCCTTGATTCCAGTCTTGTGAGATGCTAAGCAGAAGATGTAGTAGAGCCTATATTTCTGCTCTGCAGAACCATGAGATGATAAATAGGTGTTGTTTAGCTGCTAAATTTGTGGCACTTTGGTATGGTAGCAATAAAAAACTAATACATTGCTTTAACAAGAATTTGTCTCACATCCATGAGTTCCTCCAGAGCACAGAGGTTTTTTTTTTTTAATTATTTTTGAAGCTAAGAGCACAGACCCTGGAATTAGACCATCTGGGTTCAGATCCTGCCTCTGACACACACTGCTAGGTGACATTGGATAAATCTTTCAATCTTTCTGAATCTAACTGTCCTCATCAATAAAATGAGGCTAACACAAGTTCCTACCTCATAGACTATTTTAATGACTATTTTGTGACTTAGAACAGTACCTGGGGCAGAGTAAATACTATGAAAGTATTTGATTTTACTGTGGTGCTGTGTTTCGAACACCACAGCAAGCATTCAAGGAATGATATGTTTTCTCCTTGTAGTGGATGCATGGGTGAGTCAACTACATTCTCTTTGGGACCAGGGCACTCATGGCCCCAGCTGCTGGGAGTTTGAACTAAGGGGAGCTGCCACAGCCAGGGTCTTATCTCCCTGGGGTCAGCCCACATCCAATGACTGACCTTTGCTTAGGAGCAGGATCCATGCCCTTTGCCTCACTTCAAAACAACTCCAAAGTTCCCCTTGGGATTGGCTGAGGTCTCCATGGAGCCTACATGGCAGTTGAACTTCTGACCAGTCTTGCTTCCCTCACTCTCTCAGAGGTATTGATCACCAGATCACTCACCAAGAAACCTCCTGCACACGGAGCTCTGTCTCAGAATTTGTTTCCCAGGGAGACCATTGGAACACATCTTTCCTCCCGTCTTTCTCCTTTTTCATCCTCCTTCTTGCTGCTATTATTTGCAGACTATGAACTATGTGCCGAACACTGTTTTAGGTACTTTATAAAGCACTTCTAATCCCTACAACAGTACCTCAAGGTAGATATATTTATCCTGTTTCAAAATGATGAGGCTGACACATTGAGTGGCGATATACCTGCCAGAGATTGAAGAGCTGGGGAGAGGCAAAGCCAGGATTAGAACCCTGGCACACCTGAGAACTCAAAGCCAGTAGGTTTGTTGCATTGCACTGATTATATTTCCCTTGGATCTGACCTTGAGCACCATCTTAGCTTGGATTTGAGTGATTCTCCCTTTGGACGTGGAGTCTCAAGCACTGTTTTTGCTGTCTTGGAGACTTCCCTGTTCCCTGTCTCACGCAGTCTTCTTTTGATACTGGCATTCTTCTTTCTCCTGAGAGGGAACAGTCAGTGTGCTCTGCAGCTGGGGTCCCACCCACCCCAGAGGACGTTAAACTCTTGTCTGACCATGTGGCATTTTCCCCTTAAGGGTACTTTGTGATATGCTTGTGGGAACAGAGCCCTTTGTCTCAGAACCAAAGACCCCTCCCACATATGCACTCCAGCAGCCCATCCCCTTAGGCAGACAGGTCAGGGACGGACAGGGCTCAGGGCTTATCCTGGTCCCTAGGTCCAGATTCCTCCAAACTGGGCCTCAACAATAAACATAGTCCCAAAATTTATACCCACATAATTGCTAAGGCATGAGAGTCACAACCTTAAAGACATGATCCTGCCACTCCATATAGGCTAATAGTGGAGAAAGCTTTACATTCAAGCACATGCATCAAAGCATTGTGAGTAGAAGCCAAAGAACAACAAGGAAGCCATTTAATGTGCAACAAGATAAGCTCAGCTAAATAAATGATGATGCATCCCTGTGGGTGGATGGTGTTCTGTCATAAAAATCATGTTTTCAAATAAGATTTAATGACATGGAAAAGAGCTCATAAAATACTATTAAGTGACTAGAATGGTAAACACTTTCATTGAAATTTGTCACTTATATTTAATCTAATACACTAATGGAAAAAAAGACTAGAATAAAATACATCAAAATGGTCATAGTGGTTATTTTTGGGAATGTGAGATTACATGTTTTGTTTTTATTTTCTTCTATATGCGTTACTGTGTTTTGCGAGTTTTGTGCAAAGTGTGTGAACCACTTATATTGTCAAGAAAGACAATTATTTTTAAAGATACTGTAAAAATCTATTTTTAAAATGACTTTTTTGGTTGGGAATAGAGCACATTTTGAGTCTTTCAGTCTATCTCAGTAGTGTTCAGAGGGTTAAAGCTTTTCTTATCCAGGTTTGTAAAAAGTTTATAATTGCTCAGTGCCTATTATATTTTGTGCTTGGCTATCGGTCAATAGTCTATGGTGTCAGATGACCGCATATCCAAAGCTCCATGGTTTCTGACTACTGCATTATTAGGATTTTCTGTATACCAGTTTTTACCAGGTTTATTTATTTATTTATTTATTGCTAAAGGAGATATCTTGAAGCAGTGCATTCATTCAAAAAAGACTTCATGAATACACAGCTCATGCCAGGTACAGGGTTATATAGTGATGATGCAGAGATGAATAACTTTTTTAAGATCACAAGGCTTTATATCATGTGTTGCCATTACATTATATACAAAGAACTATGGGAATTTAGAGTGAAATAACCGACTTTGGGAGAGTCAATAAATACTGCAGGAAGAAAGTAATTTTTGAACTGGGTTTTGAAGGATGAGTAAGAGTCATTTAGGTTGAGAAAAATGGGAGATGGACATTCTTGGAAGAGGCAAAAAGAGAAGCAAAGGCACAAAGTTGTGAAACCACATGATATGTTAAGGAAATATGTGAAATGGCAAAAGAAACGGCTGGAACAGTAAAATGAGCCAGATTAGGAGGAGATTTGAATGTTATGTTAAGGAATGTATACTTTGGTTTTCAAAGGAAATGGGAAATATTGTATAATTTCAGAGGTGGTTTAGAGCACGGATAGGGTTAGATGACTTAGCATAAATCTATTTACATTCTAACAGCTTGATGAATTGAAATGATAGCAATACCATAATAAATGGGTGTATAATTATTTACAGCTTATTTATCTATGTCCCATGTGCTCAGTCCAGTTTTAGACACAGTGAAAGACATGTAAACAAAAAAATGATTTTTTTCTATTAAGAACATTTGCATCTTGCTTTAAATACAAGGCACAAAGTCAGAATGATAGACACTTAAAAAAAATTGTTATCGTGAATAAGACCAAGATATTTGGCACAAGTATGCAAGAATAAAACAACTGGGAGTCCTAAGATCCCTTCCATAACGTCAGCAAGATTTAGAACATAATTATGTGGTAGATGCTGCTTCCATAGTGGTAGACGATGCAGTATAGACCAGCCCTCCTGGTGAGGGTAGTTAGGAAATCTATATAAAAATGATCTGCTTGGAAGTATTGGCAGGGGGATAGAGACCCGCTTCAGAGGAGAGCCTTTGCCAATTTCAGGGGGTAGCTAGGGACCAAGCAGCTCGTGTGACAGTTACCGGGGGGCCACGGAGGAGGAGGCCCCAACAGACCTTCTCACTTGGGTCGGTAACTCAGGAGACCACACCCAAAGAATAAGGGGGGACTGAAAGAATATGGGCCCTAACAAGGACTGAAAACCAGTTTCTAATCTTCAAATCCCTGAAACTGGATTGAGGTGATCCTAGATTCCTAAAAAGTCACCTGGCAGAAGAAACATAATCATCCCCAAAAGAAAATAACATTAAGCTTCCAATGATCTCAACAAGCAATTTTAACAGGACAATATCTAGCCACAAATAAAATTAAATGGGCACACAGGGGAACAATAACAAGGAGAAAAATGGATAATAGAAATAGACCCAAGACACTAGGATTATTTGACTCTTAGTCAAGTTATACATATATATATATATATATATATCATATTCAAAAAGATAAGAAGATAAGGCTAAGAATATTTGTAAAAAAATTGAAAATGTAAAAATAAGGAAATAGTTGGGAATTACACAACTGAAAAATGCAGTAATTAAAATTAAGAATTCAACAAGTAGTAAAAATAGCAGATTAGACCCAGTGGGAGAGAAAACCAGTTATCTGAAAGATAGTTCAGAAAAAAAAAAAAAAATACCCAGAACAAAGAACAAGATAAAATAATTAAAAGAAATGAAGGTAGGAAAAAAAGAGACATTAGAAGATAAAGAAGACAAAGTGAGAAAACCAAACAAATGTACCAAATAATCTAAAAAGATAGAAGAGACTGGGGTAAAAGGAACATTTGAAGTGATAAAGGCTAAAGATCTTTCTAAAACTCATGAAAGACATCAAATAAAAAATTTAAGAAGCCCTTCAGACCCCCCAAAAGGGACAAATAAAAGGAAACAACATCACAGTAAGACAAGTGGAAAAATAGTAAAAGCAGCTGGAGAACAAAAAAGACACATTAACTTCAAAGAAACAACAATTAGACTACACCCTTTACTCTCAAAAGAAAAAAAATGAAATCCAAAAGACAATGATATATTTTTATAAGGTATGAGAAGTAAACTGCCAACCTAGATATCTGTGCCTTTAAAGACTAGCCTTTTAAAATTAAGGCAAAATAGACAGTTGAAGACAAACAAAATAAAAAGAATTTGTTACCAGCAGATGTGCAACTGAAGGAAATACCAGAGGGTATTCTTTAGACAAAAGGATAATGATCCCAGTAAGAAATTAAAAACACTGAAAAGGATAAATACGTGAGTAAGTATAAGTTAATAATAACTCTATAAAACAATGGCAGTAATGTATTGTGGTTTAATAAATAAAGAAATATATTTATCAATATATATGCAGTTAAAATAATGACAACAATACGTAAATCAGAAGGAAATAAATGGTGTTAGAGCATTTTAGATCATTGCTTTGTCTGGGTTGGGTATAAGTACTAATTAGTACCAGACTTTAATAAAGAAAGCATGAATATTATAATATCTAGGGTGACCTGTAAAAGAAAGGCAAAAGGGCATGATTTCCAAGCCAATAAAGGAATAAAACATGATAATAAAAGTACTCAGTAAAGATTATTTTATTGTGCCAGAAAGCAAGGAAGAGTTCAAATACTGATATAAACAGATCAAAGGACATAGGCACCCATTTGAATGGGCATCTCCTACAAAATTTTGGTCAACAATAGCATCAAAAAATAATGGTAGTGAAGAATTATAGCACATTGAATAACAGTAAAAAAAACAATGAGTCTATAATGAAACTGAGAAAAAGAGGACAGAAAAGAAAATCTTTCCTTTACAAAAGATTATCTATTAAATTTTCTAATAAATTATATTCTCTATTAAAAGGAGAAGAAAAGGTAGATTTAGAAAATGATCAATGTAATGATTGATTCAGCAAAGGGTCATCTATGGATGCTAAGACCACTGGTTAAAATTTTGTTGGGAAATAGGGAATTGACAAGGTCTCTAAGTATCACCACAGAGATTACTTATTAATTCCAAATGGGAAATGTATTACGTAGGAGAAATCCAGTGGATACCACCTTAACCAAGTGATAAAACTTAGCATCACCAGTGTGACAGGACAAACTGACACTGTGTGCTTCCTGGTGTGATATAATGAGAAGGCACAATATCACCTATGTTGGGTACTTGACAAAAATATTTAACCTGATTCTAATCATGAGGGGGAAACTCATATAATTCCAGATTGTGGGACATTCTGAAGGTAGCTAGCCTTGTCTCTTTTCAGGAAGAAAAAAAGTATCTGAACTGTTGTAGATTTAAGATGACCAAAGACACAGGAAAATTAATTGCATGTACAAAACTCGACCAGTAGGAAAAAACTATAAAGGGCTTTATTGGAACAATTGGGGACATTTGAATATGGACTCTATATTGAATAATATTTTTCATATCAATGTTAAATTTGTTATGTGTGATAACTGTTTCATCGCTAAATAGGATAATGTCTTCTCTTTTTTTAGAGGACTATTCTAAATTTTTAAGGGTAAAGTGCCATGATGTCTTTAACTTAGTTTTTAATAATTTGGCAAAAATAAAACATGTATACATACATATTTATATAAGCTCATATGTGTGTAAAAAATGCATGTGTGCAGAAATATGTGTGTATGTATATACATATCTGTCCCCCAAATTCAACAGTTATACAATATCATTGTTTAATATCTAATTGTATATACACACACTTTTTAATAACCTATGGATTAAAGAGGAAATCACATTGGATGACAAAAATAATTTTAACTCACTAATAATTAAGATGTGCTATATCAGATCTTGGGGGATGTATCTAAACCTATGCCCAGAGAGATAAATATAGCTTTAGATGCAGATATAAAAACAGAAGCCTGAAAATTAATAATCAAGGCATCCATTTCAAGAAATTAGAAAAATAACAGCATACTAAACTCAAAGAAAGTAGAAGAGAGGGAAAAAAAGAGCAGACCACAATGAAATTAAACATAAATATACAATAAAGAACATCAAGAAAGCCAAAAGTTGATTCTTTGAGGAGACTAATAAAAGTAACAATCTCCTCACCTGACTGATCAAGATAATAGAGAAAAGAATACACATTCTATGATTCCATTGATATATTTTTAAAGAAACAGAAAAAAATAAAATATTTGGTGGTAAGACTGCATAGAAAAACAAAGAAATGATCTCCATAAAAGTAAAGATGGTGGTTTCCTCTAGAGGGATGGAAGCTGGGGGGCTGCCTGCAGGGGCCTTCTGGGGTACAGATGATGCCTCTAGACCTGGGTGGTAGTTACACCAGGGTTTGCTCTCCTGCTCACAGTCTTATAAATTAATGAGCCCTACATTTTTATTCCTTACATTTTGTGCATGTAATATTGCACAATAAAAATGACTTTAAAAGATTATGACTAGGCACTGAACTGTGTTGTAGATTTTAAAGACCATCAAAGGTGAGATAAGGTGGCGATTGGTGTGGATTGGCCTGGCCAAATGAGGCTTCGTGGCCGATGTGAGAACCAAGTGAAAGCATAAGGCCAGGAGGTTTTGATGCATGAAGAGCCACAGAAATAAAACTGAAGATATGGGAATGACAGTGCTCTTGAAGACAAGGTGAGTTGATAGTATAAAGAGCTCTACCGTTTCCTACCTTGGTGACCCTAGGAAAATCACTTAAATCTCAGTTTCTTCATCAATAAGATGGGACTTTAACGAAACATTAAAGAAAGTGCCCGTCACATAGTTGTTTCACTCGTGCACCCGTTTAAGGGAAAGCCATGCATTGGACAAACATCTTTTGGCTGTGGCTGGATCAATGCCCTTGATTTCTGCGATTGAAGAGTACCTACTCCAGTGGGAAATACTGTCCTTCCCCTTCTCCAACAAAAAAAGAAAAAACCCATTCCAGATAGTTGGGGATGATTTCCTGACAGGCCCTCTCATCCCCAGGATAACATAGCTTCTTCCTTTTTGTCTCACTGTCCTAGACTCAGCTCATCCTCCTACCTTAGAATCCTGACATTTTAGGGCTGGAAGAGACCTAAGAGGTCATCAAGATTCTCTCCATCCAGTGTGGTTCAATCTCACTTTTCTATTCTCTGTCACTCTGCTGCTCTGGTCCAGCTCACTGAGGACCATACGATAAAGGACTTGAGCCCAGGCCAGTCTGAATCGATTGCCTGTGCTCCTGATCCTACACCGGCTAACCCCCAAGTGGGTGATTCAATACCTCTTCACCTTTACAACCAGCCTGCTGCGGACTTTGAGCCCTTGTTTTTAGTGATCTTCTACCATTGTTCCCCATTTCCTTTAGTGTGGGTCTCTATCTAGTCCACCATGTCTCGTTCCTTCTCCAGCTCTTAACCCCGATGGTCTGAGGCTTCCTGATCTTTCTCTTGCCTCAGGTTCACCTCCCCAAGATAAAGATGCCCATTCCTCTACTCTAGTTCTGAGCCTTGAGCCCTGCTTCCAGCAATATTGGGTCAGGCCACAAATCCTGACCCTCAGCTCCTTGGGGAGCTGTGGAGAGCCGTCTCCCGGGACGGGCATAGCGCATGCGCTGTAAACCTGCTCCAAAGTCCCCCCGCCCATCGAATGAGCCAAGATGGCGCCCATATCCTGCTTCCGCTTATGACGTGCACACTCACTATTCCTATCTGCCAATTGAGTGCATATGCGCGGCGCTAGATCATTGGTTATGAGTAGAGTACTTAAGAGTTTGCCCAAGCGAACCTCGGGGAGACAGCCCACTAGGAGCCGTACCTGACGGCCACATCGAGGCTGCTCTCCCGCGAGGCACTCTGCCCCGCGTGGAAACCTGTAACAGAGAATGCTTATCTAGCTTCAGTAAAAGACTTGCTCTCGCAACCGCCGTGTGGCTCGAGTCGTGACTTCCAGCCAGGTCAGTTTGCGTGGTCTGCATCTCTCTCTCTCTCTCATCCCTTGTTTCTCCCCTCGCCGGCCGGGGAACAGGGGTCGAGCGGGGCGGCGCCGGACAGGGAGCCCCATACAGAAAATCTCACTGCAGCCTGCAGGGCCCAGACCCCCTGGTCTCTCACTGTGCCCTCTGCATAATGGACTCTGGTACTGGACTAGGCACCTTTCAAAGCCCAGAGCTGGGCTTGCTTACATCACTAACTCTGTACCAGTGCCGGGGACAAATGCCAGGTCCAACAGACCTATAGGAGATATTGATCTGACCATGTTCTTTCCAGGACACTTGTCTTAGTTTTCCAGGGCTGCTAAGACAAATACCACACAATGGGTTGGTTTAAACAGAAATTTATCATCTCATGGCTTTGGAGGCTAGAAGTCCAGCTTCAGTGTATCGGCAGGGCTTGCTCTCTCCTGGAGTCTAGCTTTCTGGTAATTCTCCATTGCGCGGCAAGCTCTCTCTTTCTCCTTGTGTGCATTTCTCTGATTTCTACGAACGGACTGCATCTGAATTTCCTTTGCTTGTCAGGAGTACAGTCCTATGGTTAAGGCCTACCCTGATTCAGTTTGGCCTCATCTAAATAGGATATTTAAAGATCTTAATTAATAATAACACCTTCAGACGCCCTATTTACATATGGGTTCACACCCACAGGAATGCACATTAAGACTTGAACATGTCCTTACAGGGAACAGGATTCAATCCCCAGTAGAAAGAATCTCATTCATTATCTATTGCAATGACCATCATTAACTTCTTCTTGGATACACCAGAAGGCTAGGCAAGTATCTAGTAAGAGTGAATCACCAGAAAAGTAAATCTCAAGCAAGAGAAGGGGAACAAGTCCCTAAAAGGATGTACTATATTAGAATGTTGCAGTAACCCTCCAGGAAACCCCGATACCTTCATCCTTCCAAGTTGAGAGTCACTGACATATCTCCTTTTAACCCCGTATCCTGCCACTCCCTCTTCTGCACTGAATAACTCACTGGTACTTAGTGGCTTGTAGGTTCTGGGACAAACCAAGCTGCTTTAACATCTTTACAGCACTGCTGTAGTTCTCCTCCCAGTGTGCAGTTTCCTTTTCCTAAACATATATAGCAAATTGCTCAGCAAACATGGATGGAAGTGTGACCCACTGTTAAATCATTTTGTTCTGTTTTTCTGGAGATGTAGCAAAAAACTAAATGATTCTGCAGGGTGTGTGTGAGTGTGTGTGTGTGTGTGTCTGTGTGAATAATGCAGTGGTTAAAAGGACATATAATGCATCTAGACTGCATATACTAGATCTGTAACCTTTGCAAATTTCTTCCTATTTCTGTGCCTCAGTTTCTTTGTAAAGTGGAGATGATAAGAATATCTTCCACAGGATTGTTATGAGGATTTACTGCAAAGTATTTAGAATGGTGCTGAATATATAGTGAAGTCAATAAATGTTAGTGACTGCTTTTGTTAAGGTCCATGATCATTTGCTAATGGGCTGTCAAGCCAGGGAGGAGATAGAACTCAGAAGAAGATACTGGGAGGGAAAAGGTCAGGGAGAAGAGGCACTGGGTCTGAGGCCCTTCCTTCTTTCCTTCTTTCCTGCCTTGCTTCCTGCTTTCCTTCCAGTCTTCTTGCCTGCCTGCCTTACTTCCTTCCCTCCTTTGTTCCTTCCCCCCCCCTTCCTTCCTTCAGGCTTTCCCGCCTTCCTTCTTTTCATTATTCAACAAGAATTTATTCTGTGCCTACCATGTGCCAGACAATCTTCTAGAAACTAGGGAAACTGCAGTGAACTACAGTGAAACAGTTAAAGGTCTGCCCTCAGAGCCCTTATATTCTAGTGAGGGAAACAAACACACCATTTTAATGCCAGGTAGTGTTGGTTGCTATAAAGAAATTGCATGGCTGGGATGTGGGACTGGATTCCTGGGAATGGTAAGGAATGGGGGGCGTGCTAGGCCAATGGGGAGAGAGATCTCCTGTGACGGGCAACCTGGGAGTGTCCCAGAGCTGTTCTAGGTTAGAAAACTGGTCGTGCACAGCAGCATCACCTTGAGCTTTGAGACCTTGTCTGCCAACCAGTTGGTTATTGAGTGCAGTCAATGCCCTGCTTGAGTCTGGAGTCTTCACACACCAGATGACCAATGGCCCCGTGAGGCTGCCACCCAGCACCCCCAGGCCATTTATAAACTAATTTAGCAGACCCCTGGGTAGCACCCAGAAGGGGGCAGGATGTTCCATGATGTGTGAAGGCCAGACCAGGACACGTTAGTACACCCTGAACTGGGGAGAGAAGAGAGCGGATGATTTGGTCACCTTGGATAGCTCCATTCATCCTTCGTGGGATAGCTCAGATGTCACCTCCAAAGAGATTTTTCCCTGATGACTCAACTTTGGTTTAGACAAATTTTCACATTGTATGCTAAGTATCTATCTATGTATCTATCTACCTACCCATCTATCTATATCATCCATCTCTATCTGTCTGTCTATCTATCAATCTATTTCTTGGAAAATAAGCACAGTGTCTCATCCATATTTATACCCCTAGCACCTAGCAGAGATCCTGGCATCTAGTGGGAAGTTTACTAAACAAGATTTGCATCACTACATGAATGGAATAACTGGTCAGAGCAGGGACCATATCCCAATCATCTCTGAATATACCTAGTGCCTAATGCATTGCTAGGATTTCATTAAAATTTAGTTGAACTGAACTAAACTACTTAATCGTCCAGCCTGCATCGGTGGCTGGTTGTATCTAGGAAGGAGTGGAGCTCTGCACACAACTGCATATTTTTCACTTCACCTAGGCATCCAGTCACCTAATAGCTCTTCCTAAGTCTATGATATTTAAGACAGAAACTGAATATTTAAGTCACTGAGATATCACAATATCTTGACTAACTTGTTTCCTGTTAGCTTCCTGACTTATCATATTTGGAAAGTGAACAGTGCTAGAGCAATGCTTGGCACATAGTAGGCATTCAATAAGCCTTTGCTAACTGAATGAATAAATAATGACCATGCCCGATGCTACTGCCTTCCAGCACAATAAAACAAACCTTCCATGTCCCATTTCACTCTCTTAGATCAGCCTCTATAGTCTCCCTCAGCCACAATTCACTTTGAAACTTATTTATTGCTTACCAGGTGCCCTGATTCATTAGTGGTTTTCATTAAAGCTGTGGTTGAAGAGACACTTTCATTTGAAACCCTCAAGCATGGTGTTTTCCTTGGCTGGATTCTTTTGCTCTGAAATAATTACTTTTTTTCTAGGTGCTGAACTTTCTTGTGTTCTCCTCTCCTCCCTGACAGCCCTTTCTTTGATCCTTTCTGGAAGGACTTGCCCAGGTCCATTTAGTAATGCCAGAAGATCTTAAAGGAAAATAAGTAATTGACTATTGAGGCTGAAAAGACCTTGGGAGATGCTTTTGTCCAAATTCTTTACTTCTAGATGAGGTCACAGTTTTCAAAATAAGCCATGTGAATGATAGCAGTAACAGAAATAAAATTAATAAGAAGAACATCTATCATATGCTTTACTGTTTGCAAAGAACATTCACTCACATTATTATATTTCATAGAGTAGAATATGTAGAGTAAGATAACTTGAAACGTAAAAGGATCATTAGCCTGCATGTCAGGAGGCCTGCATTAGAATCCTGTCATTGCCACTTCTTTTCTGTTATGACTTTGGACAAGGACTTTCGCTTTTCTGAGCCTCTGTTACCTTGTCTGTAAAACAGGGATAAATAAGCCTCCTCAATAAGGTCACTGTGAAACACCTTTGAAAAGTATAAAATGATATAAAATATGATCTGGTTATTTTTTTACTTTGGTTTTTCCTTAGTTGGTTTTTTTTTAATTGTTGTTCTGATCAGCAGAACGGGGCAGTACTTTAAAGGAATGACAAACAATTTTTTAAGTGAAAAATCAGAGTAAATTTATGCCAACTGTACTGGATATGAATTGAATTCACAGTGACAAGCTTACTATATCAGAGATGCTAATTGAATATGGAATTCATTAATATGGTCTTGAAATTTGAGGCATGTTTGCATGTGACTATTTCTACCACTATTAAGGCATTTTAGTTAAAGGTACATTTTCTTCCCTACCTCGTTTTTGCTTTATTTACTTTTTCTGGTTATAAACAAGTCCACTCGTCATTCACTCAGCAAACATTTATTGATCCATATGCCAGATACAAGTTGAGGCATAGGAGATGTAGCTATCAACCAACAAGACTCCTGCCCTCATGGAGCTTATGTTCAGTTGGAGGAGACAAATGATAACTATAAAATAAAGTACAAGAAAAATGAGAAATGGTAGCGGAAAAGGAGGTACTTGACAGTAAAGAGTGAGATGTATGAACACTGGCCAGAAGGAGGTGATAGAAGAGCCAAGGGGCAGAACAGCTAGGCAGCATTTGGAAGAGCATGTGCCAGGATTCAGAGGCCTGATCAGACTTGGCGTGTCTGTAGAATAGCAAGGAGTGTAGTGTGGCTGGAGCTCAGCGGGTGAAGGAAGAGGATTAGGACATGAGGTCTAAAGACAGTAGAGCTGGGGGTGGGAGCAGTAAGAAGGGCCCTACAAGGGTCACGTGGGACCTTGTAAGCTCCCTGTAAAGATGTCTTTTATTCTGATTGAGAGCAGAAGCCATTGTAAGGTTTTAAGTGGAGGAGTGACGTGATCCGACTTCTGGTTTTAAAGGATATCCTGGTCTACTGTGTTGAGAATAAACTATAGGGGGAAGGAGGAGAAAGAGGGAAGCTATTGCAATGCTCTCTGCAGAAGACAAAGAGAGCCAGAACTAGTTTGGTCAGAGTAGAGGTGATGGGAAGTGACTTGTCAGGATAGGCTGTGTGATGCCACAATAACAAAAGACTCCTTGTGTCTCAATAGTATAGAACAATAAAGGATTATTTCTTGCTAAGATGCATGTGCTTCATGGAATACCTGTGGCTCTGATTGATGTAATCTTCATTTCAAGACTCAGACTGACAAAGTAGCTGGAATATTGCCATTTGTAAAAGAGACATTGTCCAAAGCAAGTCATGGGTTGCTCCTGAGTCCAGCAGAGCATGGGTGAAATGTCCTCCAGTAGAGAGTGACATCAGGAAAGTTGCTGAAAGGTTATTTACATAATCAACCACATGGTCAAACTCAGGTCCTACTGTGAAGGTAGAGGCAACAGTATTTACTATGGATTATACAGGAGATAACAAAAAGAAGAAACAAGTGAAAGAGATCCCAAGGATTTGCCCGACCACTGGAAAGGCAGAGCTGTGATTTGCTGAGATGAAGATGATTGTGGGAGGAGCACATTTGGGACATGCTAAGCTTGAGATGCTCATTAGGCACCCAAGTTCAGATGCTAAGGATGCCTTTGGATATAGGAGTCTGAAGTTCAAAGAAGAGACCCAGACTGGTAATATGATTTTGGGAACCATGCTCAATGTGGAAAGAATGGAAATTACAGAAAAGTTTAAGCAAAATAAAAAGGAAACATACCGAGTTAGATGTCACTTTTAAAGCCCATCTCTCTGGCAGCTCAGCCATGAAAGGCAGGGAGATATCACTTGGAATTCCCAAATTCTGAACCATAGACTTGTGTCCCAGCATAAATACAACAACATCATTGCACTTGTTTCTGGCTTGAACACCACCCAGCCCTGGGCCCCATCAGCTCTGGCCTCCCATCTGGCCAGGCTTCTACTCCTGCAGTGAAGCAGTGTTCAGACCCAGGCCGGTCTCACTCCCAGCCTGTGCTCTTTTCCATTACACTTTATCATCTTCTATTATCTCACTTAATCATTACTCCAACCCAAGTCTCTCACCTCAAAATCTATAGTGTCTTTACCACTCCATCATTAAAAACTAAATCCACATCCTCAGAAGATTTGTATTAGAGTTTGATTAGTACAAGCATTTGCAATATGCCTGGCCTACTTTGAAACATTCAAAGAAGCCCCAAACTTTGCATCACTGACTGACACATATGGATGATTTAGAGGCCATAGAGTACAATGACCGATTTCATACAAGAAGCTATTGCGGAGAATTCTGAAGACTTCTGGCCCCCGAGTACCTTTGTGGTGAGTACTCAGACCAAATTCAACAAGGAATTCCCCAACACTTGCTTTGCAAAGAGCCCTGTACTAGGTATTCTGGGGGATATAGAGGTAATAAATAATTGGTCTTTGCCCTAGGAGAATTTCTGCTGTACTAGGCAGCCTGTAACAGCTTTGTTAGAAACTCTTTCCTAATATTGATTCAAAAATTCACTGCACTGCAGCTTCCATTCATGAGAAGGTTAAGGAGGGAGTTGAAGTTTCTTCTCCCCAGTCCTTGCCAGTTCCTCTACAAGTGCAGGAAAGTTAGCAGTCTGATGGTAACTGCAGGCCTCAAATCAGACCCGGTTTGCTAGCGCACAGGGTCTGTGTATCAAAATATCACACAGATGCACACAGGTCTTCCTTTCATGCTTCATCCATACAGCTAAGTTGGGAGTTCAGCTAGCACCCACCTAATGCCCAGCAATCGTGTTCTCTTTATCGTTCTTCGTTACATGCATATCTGGCAAGCATGTCATCATATTGTTTTAATGACCAGTACAGCAGGCAACAGGTCTTGTGATCTCGAGACCCACTGGGGCTTGGAGGAAGGTGGAAACGTTGAGGGCATATAAGAGAGGCTTTTACTGTACTCAGCTATACCAGGCTTGGAACTGTAGGGTAAAACGTATTAGTCCAATCAATGATGATTAGTGATTTTGTTTCTCATTGGCCATTGTTTATTGTAAATATAATTTCTTCAAGAGCTTTACAGGGGTGGGGGTCACTGAGACAAGGTTAGGGTTTGGGTTTCCTAGCTTTCTTGGCTATAATGCTTTCAGAACCTTATCCCAGTTTTAAGAGAAGGGAATTTTATTACTAGATACAATTAGTCATCTGTTGCTTGAATTTTGTCTTCAACATCCCCTAAAAAAAATTCATGCAGCCTGTATTTATATGCTTCTAATAACAGAGACCTCTTTACTCCACAAAGCCACTCTTTCCATCTTTGCATACTTGTGTTGATTAAAAAGTTCTGTGTGTGTAGCCAAATCTAACCCCTTTAACTTCTATCTCATGGCCTTATTGCCATCCCTCAGGGCCAAAGTGGAACGAATTTAACAAGCCTGTTCCCTTTTATGTGTAACAGTCTTCAACTTGACTACAATTCCCTCTAGTTATGTCAAGGTCTGATAACCTGCAGGAAGGAGATATTCCCAAGTGTTTGCTGTTTGTCTGTAATGACTTTTCTGCTCAGTGTTCAGCTTGGATGAACCTCTGTTGATCTGCTGATCTGAGATTCTCTCTGTTGTGCACAGCCAAATGGAGGGCAACACTCAGGCACAGGTAATGGCTATGGATGAAAGGCATGACTCCTGTTGTATCTTCATTCCATCTGTAATGAAATAACCCATTTTTAGGGACCTAAAGGAAATCTGACTTTGGTACCCAATCATCCCAACATTTGCTGCTTGTTTGAGTTTGCATGCAAACTGTAACCTTGTTTAGATGCAAAACAGCCAAGTGGTGTTGGTATATCTGGGGCACCAATGTGAGACTCAGAGACAGTATCTGTATATGACACAAAGTAAGAAGGTCTATACTTGTATTAAAGTGAGAGGTGGAGTGGTGAACAGGCGAACACACTAGAGCAAGGGCTGTGGAACCAGGCAGACTTGGTGAAATCCTGCCACTACTACTTACTACCATTTTGCCCTTGGGGAAACCATTTTGTCTTCCACACACGTTTGTAAACCAGGGAAGTAATATCCTTCCCACAAGGTTGTTGTGAAAAGAGTGAAGGGTCTAATATAGTGCCTGACACATTAGAATGTGCTCAACAATGTTAGCTATTTTCCTCTATTTTACATGATGTATATATATCTACACATATATATTATCCAGGAACATCTAGGATTCATTTGACCTAATTTGCAGCCTTCTGGAAGGGCCATATGTATATAAATACATTCTATTCTAGGAAGAAAAAAAAACTGTAGGGAAATTGTGTATACCTCATTCTTAAAAACTCTTCCTTATGTCCACCTTTCTTTCATTATCCATGCTCCCATTTCTCCACCTGTGAAATGCTAGGACTAAACTAGTTGATCTCTAAGTTCTTACACCCTATTCTTAATCTCATCTATTATTCTTATAGAAGTCTAAAACTATTCTTATGTATGTTCTTTAAAGAGACGATGAGTGAGAACTAATGTTCCTTGAGCACTCCTCTTTCCCAGTGGCTCTGTTGCACAGTGTCTCTGGCATCATCTTATCCAGTGACCATTCTATGAAGGAGATTTTTTATTGCTATTGCCCAGATAGATAAGGAAGCTCATAGATATTAGTAAATTGACCAAAGCACTCATGGTTAGTAAGTGGCAGAGTTTCCTAAGGTCTGTCTGACTCCAAATCCCTTACTCTGTCCAGGACACCACTGAAGTTGCCAGATACCACTCTGAGTACCCAAAACTTTAATACTATTATGTCATTTATTGGTTCCACTTTTTGTAAATATTCTATGCCTCTATATCCAAAGAAACCATTCCATGCCTCCACCTGATCTACCAGTATTTCAGAAACCAGAGCTATTTACTGGGCCTATCTAATTAGGGCTAATGTAAGACTAAATGCAGACTTGATGAGAGCATCTTCTTGAGCCAGAGGTGACTCTGAGAACAAACTGACGAGGATAAGCTAAATAGAAGATCCACTAACACTTCCACAGATAACCACTTGTTGCTACCACCCAGGGGCAATAGGCAGTCTTGACAGATAAATTCCCTGTCATGAAAGCTCTTCCAACAGGAACTGTGGATGTAACAAAGAAGATTCAGGGACCCAGTGAATGTCTACACTGGATAACATTTGAATAAACTTTGGGCCCTCTAATCACACTTAGATTGAAGAATCTTTGTTTCTCTTGATCTCACTGCTACACAATTCCAGTTCAAAATGAAAATGTGGGGCCCCTTGCTCAAAAAGTATCGAGCATTTCAGGAGAGCCACAGCAGAGCAATGAACCAATCATGGGCCCTTCTGACTCTGGGGCACTGTGGGACTGCACAGGTTGCACACCCTAAGACAGCTCTGCTTACTCCATGGTATAATGCCTTGTTGTTTATTCTATACTCAGCACATAGAGGAGTATCTGACGTAAGGCATGTGCTCAATAAATATTTATCAAATGGATGAAGACATGGAAGAATACAAATGTCTTAAACTTAGCATTCAGGCAGATGTAGGTTTGAATTCTAGCTCCCAAACCAACCATCCAGGTAATCTTGGGTGAGGTACCCAATCTCACAGATGATCAGTTTCCTCATCCTCAAAATGAGGGAAATCCTACCTAGATATCTTACTGTTGATCTGAGGATTCACCAAGGATAAGAGGGAAGTAAGTGTCTGGCATATCCCCTGATGCTCTACAAATGTTATTCATTCCTGTTTTCCTTACCTCCCTGCACTGCTCCACAACATGCACAAAGCACGTTGCCCAAAAGAAACCCTTCATTGGCAGGGAAATCATGGATAAAAATCCCATCACAGCAGGTGGTTCACAAACTGATGGAGTCTTTGACTCTCACTCAACTTGACTGAGGACATACGAGTGTCTCGTGCCACTGCTCATCTTTCCCACACCGATCAGCTTCCTTTCACCTCTCCAAAGCAGTCTATCTTTCTTTGGACTCTAGGTACAGCACTGGTTCCATGTTCAAATAGCTCTTTCAGGGCATGAAGTAACATTGCCATCTGCTCCAGAACCCAGTTCACCCCTCTGTTGAAAACTTCCTTCCCTGGGCTGAAAGAGCTTACCCAGTGGTCCCACATGGAAGGCGTTCAGAGAATATTCATTTCCTGACCTCCGTTTCCCCTTCTTGTCCCTCTTGATGGTTCCTCTCAGCATTTCTCCCTGCTATCAAGTCATTTCTTAGCAATTTGCCTCTGATCGGTTGATACACAACTTTCTTCACTTTTCTACTCTTCAGCTTCTCCACCCTAGATCAAATAATGATGTTTTCTGATCTCCAGTTTGTTCTCTCTTTTTCTCTCTCTACTCATTCATTTAAAATCTCTGGATGTTTGCACCATGGATCCAACTAATATCCTAGAGCTGATGCTCCTTTATTTTGGTAACAGCTTTACTGAGATATAATTCACATATCATACACTTCACCCACTGAAAGTGTACATTTCAAGGGTTTTTAATATACAGAGTTATACAACCATCATCACAACAAACCTTAGAGCATTAACATCACACCAAAAAGATAACCTGAACTCCTTGGCCATCACCACCTAATACCGCACCCCCTTCCCTCCAGCCCTGGGAAGCCATGAGTCAACTTCCTGTCCTATAAATTTGCCTATTCTGAACATCTCATATAAATGGAATCATACAACATGCAGCCTTTTATGACTGGCTTTGATTTAGCATGATGCTTTGGAAGTTCATCCATGTTGTAGCATATATCAGTACTTTTTTACTGCCAAGTAATATTCCTTTGTATGGATACAACACATTGTATTTATCCATTCATCAGTTGATGGATCCCAGAGCTTCTCAACTGTCATATCTCACACTCATTTCAGATGCTGGTGTTTCTTAAGTCTGCCTACATAATGAATACTATTTTACCCTCACATTTGTATAAAATGAGGATTCCTTTCACACTCCACAATGATTTTTTTGGACACCTCCCAGGAAATTTAGGAGGAAAATGGAGTTCTGGAAATAGACGAGCATTGGAGTCATGGAGACTTAGTTTAAATCCCAGTTCTTTAATTCACTGCTTTGTAGCCCTGAGCAAGTCATTTGACCTAAGACTCACTTTTCTCACCTGTAAAATGAGAATGTGACTATGCAGTAAGGATTAAATGAGATAACCTATAAACAGCACGCATCACAGCAAGTGCTCAGGAATCATTGCCCACACATTTCTGTGTAACATAGACTCACCAAATGGCCTACATGCTTAGAAAGACAGACACTGTTTTATTTACCTTTGTCTCCTTCCCACCCCATTCCTAAGTACCTCACGTAGTGCTTTCCATCCAGTAGTTTCTCACCCAATACTGTGGAAAACAAATACCTAACATTTACATTAATGGATATAAAGAACCTAAAAACGTTCTTGAGATATGATGGGTGCCCCAAACCAGGATGATGATGTTGATACTGACAATGATGATGACCCATTAAACCATAAATTTTCTAATTTTAGAACCCGCATGTGTTTCATTTCCTTCCATATAATCAGCACCAAATACAATGTCCAACACCGAGCAGACTCTCAATTTGTTTAGTGGGAGGAAGGATAACATTATTATCCTAAATCTAGATGAGGACATGTGCTCAGAGAAGGGGATATGGAGGTACTTTTCTTACTACTCAGAGACACAGGAACTCTGTGTCTAGGCTGCTCTTTTGTCTTTGCCTATTCTCTTCTCCTTTTTGAGCCTCAAGTTATCATCAAAGAAAAAAAATGGTCATTAGTGGAATTGGGTTTATATAAGAATTTGCAAACCTGTGGTCCATAAGCTATATCCAGCCACAATTTTGTGTATTTGGCATATATATTTTTGCTGCCAAATGTAGAAACAGGAAATTTCACTTAAAATTCTGTATTTCTGTTCTTCTCTTGAAAAATCAGGAGATATGCAAATTGGGGTTTGCATTTCTACATGGCAATAATCTGATGCCTCTTGCAGCTGGAAATCTATTCTCCAATTGGCCCAAATTACTTTGTCTGACTTCTATAGACATTTGAGTCTGAAACCCTATTCAAAATGCTGTTTAATAACATCTTTACTCAAGAATTTAGTGACCAAATTCTAGCTATGTAAGAAGCTATCCACACCCAAAGGTAAGGATCAGAATTATGGAGAGAAGTGCAGTATCCTGAGATTTCTAGTCCACTTTTATGAAGAAACATTGGCTAGACAGCTCAAAATGACAGCCACACAGGGCAGTATTGTTGCCAGAGGCAGAAAAACAAGAAATGAAAGGCCTATATTTGAATTCTGGCCTTTGCCACTGACTAGATATGTATCCTTGGACAATTTACCTCTGTGACTCAGTTTTCTGTTTATTAAGATGGGATTAAAAATAATATTACCTACCTCCTAGGTCATTCTGAGGATTAAGTTAATATATACAAAGCCTTTAGACCAGTACCTGGCAAGTTAGCACTTCATAATGTTAGCTATTATCATCATCATCATCATCATCACCATCATTATTTGGGGATGACATAAGTACAAGTGCCCTGGCTGGGTAATGGACCCAGTGACCTCTGGAGGACCATTCTGATTCTAGGACTCTCTGATATTGAAATTGATGGTAACATTTCAGGAGCATTTTCCAAAAGTGCTGCTGAGTGAGTTAATTTAAATTTCAGTCATCACACAGACTGGCCCTGGGAAAACCTCCAATATAATCTTTTATCTGAAACAGATCGCAGAAAAAAAGTAAATTGCTACTATATATCCCAAGTAGGGAAGGATGTGAGCATGGACAGAAGAACTTTAGTTACAAAAATCTATCCTCTCATCCCCTAATTCCAACTTTCCAAGAGACAAGGCAGGGCCTCTTGCCTCCTTATGGGAGAACTCTAGGTAATGTATAACCTGTCTTTTTCTATTTTTTATTTTTCCCAGAGCCTTTAAAAGTGCCAGGACATATCAAAAATTCCCATCATTTTTGCATCCTGAATCATATTTTCCCTGAAGAACTGGAAAATTACCTGCTAAGCATACACATACCTTTGTGATCATCATCAAAGGTACATAAGTGGAAAGAGAGCAATTAGAAACAGGACACAAGGAGCTGCGGCACAAGGGCTATAATGTCTTTTTACTCGCTGTGTGACCTTGGGAAGGTCACTGTTACCTTTACCTGCCAAATGAAGGGTTGGACCAGACGGGTGGTTCTCAAAGTGGGGCCTCCAGTCCAGCAGCACCAGGATCAGCATCACCTAGGAACTTACTGGAAACGCAATCCTCAGTCCCCATCCCATATGTACTGAATCAGGCACTCTGATAATAGGGCCCAATAATGTGTATTTAACAAGCCCTCAGGTGTTTCTGACCATGCCAGGGCTGAAGAACCAGTGGACTAGACTCCTGCTAAGGTCTCTCTGCACCTGGCAGAAATTCTGGCAGGTGTGGATGTCAGGCTGCAAAGAGTCACCAGTGTCTGGAACAAATTCTTCAAGTGCCTGTGCCCAATTTACCTGACAGATGAAGGTATGACCCTAATAAAACACCTTTTCTTGGGTTGTCTCCTTTCCCTGAGGTGTCCTTTCCTTCCACTTTGCCGAAAAGATATCCCTTATTCTTTAAGATAAAAAGGTAGGGTGAGAATCACTGGAATTAAGTGAGCTCTGCTTCCTTTGTCCTGCAGCTCTCCCTTGCACGGCACTTTGAGTGCTTGGCACATCCTATTGTGGTGAATTGGCCCCTCATTTAAGCTCTCTGCCTATTCCATCATTGCCACCTTTGCTAGCCTTTCGCTTGTTTTTAAAAACACTCCAAGCTCTTTCTACCCTGTGCATTTCTTCTCAGGGAACGACATTCCCCAGGCTCCTTTGCCCTTTGGCTTCTGAGTAGTTTCAGCCAATGGGAGGCCCTGGCAGAAGACTGGGGAGGGGAGGAGAGAAGGAGCTGGGTCATTTCTTTTCCTTTCTCTCTGCTTCTGGAGGCATCTCCTGCTGAAACACTATATCTTCTAGAATTCAGCTGCTGCAGGGCTATCCTCACTGTGGTTCTTGCTCCCACTGGAGGGTCTCCACTTCTGGGTTCTGGTAGCACCACCACTTCCCTGAGTCCCTAAAGCCCTGGGAGTTGTAGCAGCTTTTTACTGCTGGAAGCTCTGAATCACCTGCAGCTTTCACCATTGGTGCCCTGCTTGGCTTTTCAGTTCTTCTATCACCTGTGTGACTGATTCCTTGCATCAAATTTCCTCTGTTTGAAATACCTGGAGCAGTTTCTGTTTGCCTGACTGGATCATACTAATGCACCACCTCATCCCCAAATGAGATTGTGGAAAAAGGCATTCATCTGAGTCACAAAAGATACCTGGGTTCAGATTCAAGTTCTGCCTTTTTTATCCATGTGACCTTGGGCAAGGTCTGCAACCTCCAGCCAATGGCAAGGTTACCTGTTTCTCAGGATCGCCAGGAAGATTTCAAACGAATTCACACATGTGAAAATGGTCTAGAAAATGATCTGGCATATATGATAGATGTTTACCAACTTTAGAGTCAAATTCCTTTATATCAGTAAGAAATTGACTCATCCTTTTTCTTGTCCATTGCAAGTTGTTGGGGCTTCAACTATTTGTGGATAAGATCTACAGCCTTTGTAGTAATGGAAAAATTAGGAAGGAAAAGAAGAAAATTAAAGTGAGACAAAGAAGAGGGAAAACAGAGATAAAAGGAAGAAAACATTGAGCAACTACTTCATTCCACAATCATACTAGGATCCTTGTATACCTCCTGACTTAAAACTCCCTGGAAGAGAGATACTATCTTGCTTTTATAGAAGAGGAAACTGGGCTTCAGGTAGGTGGGGTAACTTGATGAGCCCAAGGTGACACAACCAGTGGAGTGGTTAGAATCCAGAGCTTTCCATCCCTGGCATCTCAAGTTGCCTTTGGGAATGGAAGGTAGGAGGAAAGGAGCTAAGCTTCCTTCTGAAGAAGGAAGGAACCCAAATGCCATGTCAGGTCTTGAGAGAGCAAAAGCACTTCCTTTTAATCTTGCAAAGCAAACCCAAGAGATGTGGGCAGGGGGAGGGAAAAAAAAGAGGAAAGAAATGAAGAGAAATGTGATGAGTTGAAGAAGTGGGAGAGCTGGGGAGTGATAAGAAAGGAGCAGCCCAGCCGAACCGGAGGTGGCAGCGACAGGATCAAGCTAAGCAGCTGCATCTCAGTAATAGAGATTCTTCCCCAATTCTAAGAAATATTCTATCTCTGCCAGCTGTCAGGGGAGACATAACCCACCCTGGCGGGTCAGGTGGGAAGGGGAAAGCAATAGAGCAGGCAGAAGGAGCTGGCATCTCAAGGACACTCTCACCCTTAGAGGTCACCTTGCTCACTGCCCCCCTCCCCCGCTCCATCCTACAGGACCTGTAACAATTGGACAATAAAGTGGCAGATTCAGTGCTTTACTCCTCCAGGAAAATACTGTGTGCTCAGCAAAGAAGACGACCACGGCCCTCTGGTTTCTAAAACCACTGCTTCTTCTCACTGCTTCGAGGAAGACGGTGCTCACAGAAGGCAACGAAGATATAATCTGTCTTTTGGGGTGTCAGAGTCGGCTGGACTTTGTCACACACCTGCCAGGAGTCAAACCCGAAAACTTGCTGATTTCCCATCTCACCTCAATCACCACGACGTGGATTGTGTTCACCCCCGTATTTAGCTGAGGAGGAAACTAAAGCTCAGAAAGGAGAAATGGCAGGTCAGGGTCACACAGCAAATAATTTGGATCTATATCTTCTTGTTCTAAGTGAGGTATTGTGTCCTAAGTGCGGGACACGTGCCATAGGTGACGTACAAGATGACTATAGGAGTTACGTGTATAAATCATTAACTTTTTAAATATTTATGAGTTTTTGAAAATATGCAGGAAAAAACCTCATATATGACCAGCGCATTAAACTTCATAAATCACCAGCACATGGATACTATTCCCTTGGATGAAATTAGATACATGTGTTATTTAATAAAAATATTGAGTTTATAATACAAGGTTCAGTAATACAATAATAGCAAACAATTTTACAGTGCTTTCTATATTACAAGTTGAGTGTATTCTAAGCTATATTGTGTGTATGTGTGTGTGAAAATATATACATATATTTGTAAATTTGATACTATTATTTCCTACGTTTTACAAGTAAGGAAACTGAGGCACAGACAGCGCAAGTAACTTGCCTGAGGACACACAGGCAATCTGGCTCTAGAGTATGTGCTCTTAACTACTGCCCTAGAGTCTCATATCTGAAATTTGGGAAACAGACACTTAATTGTGAATTCCAAGGGTATAGCAATAACTTTTGCCTCCAGTATCCATTCTGCCTCTCTTGCAGAATAATAGAATCTGCAACATGGCACAAAGCAACAGTGAACTCACACCACATCTACCAGCCTCCCTCTGTCTAGATGCAGCCTTGGGACTAAGTCCTGCCCAATGGAAGGTGAGCAGAATTGATGAGAACAATTTCCAGTCCGTGGCTTGGCTTCGCCTTCCTCTTTCCCGCTGCTCTCTAGATAGAACAAGGAGGAGAAATGCTCTGAACTTTCCGTTTCCTCATTGGTATACTGGGGAAAGCAGTTCCATCTCCTGGGGTGGACGTGAAGGTTAAATAAGCTCATCCATGTTATGAACTGAATCGTGTGCCCCACAAAGGCATTGGCAAGTCTTAAACCCCAGCCCTGTGGGTGCGAACCCATTTGTAAACAGGACCTTTGAGGATGTTACTAGTTAAGGTGAAGCCAAAGTGAATCTGGGTGGGTCTTGGTCCAACATGACTGGAGACCCGATTAGCAGAGGAGGCGGCAGGAGACCGGCCACCACGTGTCAGAGACAGAGACTGAGTCACGGGTGGCCATCGAACCACCTTAGACCTCAGAGAAAGCACGATCCTGCAGATGCCTCAGTGTTGGGCTTCTAGCTTCCCAAACTGTGAGACAATAAATTCCAGTTGTTTAAGCCAACTAGTGTGTGATATTTGTCATCACATCCCTGGAAAATGAAGACAATCCAGATAAATGCTCAGAACAGCGCCGGGCACGTGTCAGCTCCATTCTCACACCTCCTGAGCTGTGCAGCTTCTCCCCCTCCATCACCACCACCTCACCCCACCCCACCACCACCCTCATTTATTCCCTTCCTGGTGGAGCACACCACACCGCCCTTCCCTGCCTGGTGTCTTTATTTCTCCAAAGCTGTGTGAGTGTGTCACTCTCTACTGAGGAGCTGGAGGTAAACAGTTTTTAAAGCACAATTCTCAGAAGAATTGATCAGGAACGCATGTCAAAACTTTATTTTTGTGTTGCAACAAAGGAGCCAGCAAAAGAGAAAAAAAAAAAAAAAACACAGTTCAGACATTCTTCTAATGAAGGAGTCAATGTAGAAAGAAAAGAGGTAGTCAAGTATAATTGTCAGCCTGGGTAGAAGGAAGAAATGTCTAGTTAAAGGATGTTGCACTAGTCACAAGGCTAATTAGCACGACCTTTTTCAGCTTTCTGGGACATAAGGTTCAGAAGAGCAGAACCCAACTGGGCTGTTCCATTCCCTATTGTCCTGAACAATGCTTGATGAATAGAATTTTCTCTGTTAATACTTACAGAAAGCAAGCTGAGCTCTGTCCCTTTTCTCTCAAAGCAATGTCAGTTCTCACATACATTGTACATGTAGACTCAAACATACACCCCCACTCGTTCTCACTTATCCCTGATGTACAATCACTCTTTCACACTCCTACATTTACACACCTACAAGATTTCCACAAAGTCCCAATGCAACACAAGGTAAAACCTAAGACCATTGCTCAGGGACTGTTAACATAAAAGAAGATAGCCAGAGTAAAATTAGAAATCTGCATGGAAAAGGAAAGGGAGAATACAGAAATTTTCTAGCATGTACTGGGACTTTCAAGCCACCTAATAATCCCTGATATACATCTATGTGTGGACACTCAGACCCGTATGCACACTCTTGCGTGTGCACAGATTCACACACAGTTACATGGCTATTCGTATACACATGGACGCGTATCTACTCACTTGTATATGCTCAAAACACATGTAGCTGTAGGCTCATCCCTGCAGAAATCTACACACCACCTTCCCCCTCTCCACCATACATACAGCATACTCACACACTAAACAGTCCCTTAGGTACACACCATCACCAATATGCTCCCCCCAACACATACCTTAAGGAAGTACTCACACTCGCTTTCTCTCTCTAACATCTCCATACACCAGCCCCCCAAAATAATCCACATAGTCTCACAAACTTACTCTTGGAATAATGTTTTACTCCAACCATATTCACACACACATTTACTAGATCACTCAAGGCCATTCATGCACACACAGAAACCCCCTTATATACACATACACGCATCCACACTTTAAAAACTCATATAAATGCTGAATCCTACTGTTATGGCAGCAGCTCTGTGGAGGGAGATGGGCCACGTGGTTATGAAAATGATGCTCTGAATGGAGGCCCTTCCTTCCTACTTCTTTGAGAAAATTGATGGAGTCAGATGGTGTGGTCCCCTCCCAGCAACTCCTGGTGGACTACCTAAAATATACCCTCATCTGCAACCACTTTCACTCCTTCCTTCTAATCTCAGAAATGTTCTCCCTACACCTGTGCTGTTGATCCCACGCATTCCCATGTCAACCAGACTCTGCTCCATCCATTTTCCAACCTCTCTCTTCCTCCTGGTTGCTTCCTCTCAGAAGGGGAACCAACTCAGACGTCTTCAGTGGATAGAAAACCCTCCCACCACCATTCATCCCCCTCCAGTTGCTTCCCTCTCTCACCTTCACAGCCAAGTTCCTCCAAAATTCCTCTGTACTTGCCGTCTCCACTTGCTGCCCTCGCATCACTATTCAACCACGGCAATCAGAATTCTTCCCCTGCATGTATTCACGGGCACTGCCCTGGAAGAGAACCACTGGCCACTCCATTGATAAGTGCAAGGAATACTTCAGTGTCCTCATTATGCTCGACTCTTTCCCATCAGGCCATCAACTTGCTTTCTTTCTCTCATGATTCTCCTTCTGTCTCTAACCATAGCTCCTATGGTCATATTTGCAGGCTTATCTTTCTCTTCTCATTCCTTAGATCTTATTTCCACAGGGTCCGAGCCCTGGCCCCCTGCTCTATTTATTTTGCATCCACTTGAAATAAAATCCACTCTGATGGGTTCAACTACTGCTCAGACCTGTTCCTTGAGTGCCAGACCTATGTATAAGACCCTCCTTGCTTAGGAGTCTTGTGCCAGTTTGAATGTATTATGTCCCCCAAAATGCCATTATCTTTGATGCAATCTTGTGTGGACAGACATATTAGTGTTGATTAGATTGTAATTATTTGGCTGAATGTTTCCATGGAGATGCAACCCACCCAACTGTAGGTGATAACTCTGATTGGATGATTTCCATGGAGGTGTGGCCCTGCCCATTCAGGCTGGATCTTGATTAGTTCATTGGAGCCCCATATAAGCTCAGACAGAAGGAGTGAGCTTGCTACAGCCAAGAGGGACACTTTGAAGAATGCACAGGAGCTAAGAGAGGAGCTGCAGTATACAGAGACATTTTGGAGACGGACTTGAAAGCAGTCTTTTGCTCCTGAGATGCTAAAAGAGGACAAATGCCCCAGGAGCAAACGAGAGCGACATTTTGAAGAGGAGATTCTGCCTAGAGAGGAACGTCCTGAGAGAAAGCCCTTTGAAACCAGAACTCCGGAGCAGATGCCAGCCACATGCCTTCCCAGCTAACAGAAGTTTTCCGTATACCACTTGCCATCCTCCAGTGAAGGTACCCGATTGTTGATGCATTCATTACCTTGGACACTTCATGGCCTTAAGACTGTAACTGTGTAACCAGACAAACCCCCTTTGTAAAAGCCAAACCATTTCTGGTATTTTGCATCCTGGCAGCATTAGCAAATCGGAACAAGTCTTCAAAAGATGTTTCTTAAGTATCTCAAATTTTACATGTCCCACCCCAGTTTCTGTTCTTCCCATCATGCTTTCTGTATCCAGGCATAGCTCTACCACGAACCCATGCCCCCAAGCCAAGAATCTGGCCATCATCCTAAGTTCCTTCTCTCTCTTCTGCACTCAATCAGTTGTCAAGTCTTTAGACTCCGTCTCTTTTCCGTCTGTCAAATTAGTGTTTCACTGCTTACTTTCTCACTCAGAAAAATCCAGAGCCATGCTCTCTCCAACCTACCTATTTACATGCTCTTGAACCTAACCTTGTTACTTGTCAGCTTTAAACATTTCAGTAATTTCCATTAGAACATGGGGTAAATTTCACATCCAGACGAGACGACTTGCCTCTTGCTCTCTGATCTGGCTGTATGGATATTCCTGTGTTTTCCTGATTATCCCAGGCTGTTTCAAGCCTCCATGACTTACAGGCTTCCTAGAATGCCTTTGCCCTCCCCTCTTGCCCCTTCATTGTTTCATCTGATTTGCTATTCATCTTGAATGACTCAACAGTAAACTCTTACTTCCTCCTTGAGACCTTCTCTGACCATTTCCATCCCTCTCTTTGTGTTCCCGTCTGACCCTGAACAGGATCCCATCACAGCAACTGTAACGTTTGAGTACCATTAGTGTAGGTCTGTATCCTTACTGCATCGAAGCTTCAGAAAGGCAGGATGCTGGACCCTTTTCGATGCCACATGCTCCATGTGCCCAGCACACACTAGGCACTCAGTGAATTGTGTGTTAACATATGATGCAGTAAGTACATGAAGGTTATGGGAGGACCAAAGAGGGAGAGACTAATTCTGCAGGATCATGACACTTGAGACACATCCAGAGCACCATTGCTGATTCCCAATCCTTGCAGAAACACATTTTTTCTTGAATCACATAACATTTTTAAGAGAACTAGATAAGTCTCTAATTTGCTACAGACCCACTATCCCTTTCATTTCATACTAACACCTTCACATATATATGTTACCTGCCTGGTTCCTGAGACATTTGATTTTATTACTACTAATTTAGATAAAGAGAAGATTGTTGGACAGAAAAGACCCTTCTCTATGGTATAGTGGTTACAAGTAGAGATATTTTATAATTTTAGACAGGGTTTAATATTAGATATTTTATAATTTTAGATGGTGTTTAAGTCAGAGATGCCTCACTTACTAGTTACACAACATTAAACAAACTAATTCACCTTTCTGGACCTCAGCTTCTTCCACTGTAAACATGGGGATAATTATAGCAACTAACTCACTGTACTGTTATGAGGATTAAATAAGTCAATGCATATAAAACACTTATAATGGTGCACTTAGTAAATGTTATCTATTATTCACTATTTTTCATTGGGCAGAGGAAATCATAGGGCAAAGCTCCAGAGGTTGAAAGAGCATTGCATTTTTGGGGAAAGTTAAGAAGTTAAGCGAGAATGGAATATGAAATGAATGGGGGCGCGGGTAGGAAGAAGTAGAGACCAGACTTCATTGTGTTTGTTTTGCAAATAGCTGGTGGGAGGCCTGCACTCCATTTATCTTAATAGGGTGGGCGAATGGTTGAATGAATGAATAAATGCTGCCAAGGCTCCCATTAGCTAGGGAATCTTTGCAACCACAAGAATTAAAGGAACTCATTCATGGTTCATGCTTTGAGATATGTCTGTGGGCCGGGTACTGTTCTAGGTGCTTATGAGAGATCACTAAGTAAAACAAAGATTCCTGCCCTCCTGGACCTTACACTCCAGCAGGGGGAATCAGGCAATAAATAAATGTGCATAATCCCTAAATACTTCATAGAGTATATTGGAAGTCAATAAGCTCCACATCCTGGCTGCTGTGGGTAGCAAGTGTGCAAGTGTATGAGAGTGATCCATGTGAGGGGTAATGGAGATAACTGTAACACAGGGAAAGGGAGAGCAGGAGGACCAAGGGTCTGGAGACAGGTAGGCAGGTAGCTTTATTAAATAGGGCGGTCAGTATAAGCTGCATTGAGAAAGGATATTTGAACAAAAGTGCAATGTAGGTAGAGTTAGCTAAGTGAGTAAATGTGGAAAAAGCATCTTAGGCAGAAGGAGCAATTAAAGCAAAGGCCCTGAGGCAGGAGCATACCTGGTGTTTTTGAGAAATAGCAAAGAGGTCAGCAGGACTAAAGTAGACCAAGGGAGGGGAGAGTTAAAAGGAAGACAGCCTGGACCACATAGGGCCTGGTGGGCCATTATAAGGACTTCAGTGTCACTCTGGAAAAACAAGGACCCACTTCAGGGTCTTGAGCCAAGGAGTGGCATGACCCGACTTCTTTCATAGAAAGATCCCTCTACCTGCTGTGTTGAGGTGGACTGCGAGCAGCAAGGGTAAAAGCAGTGTCTTGTTAGAAGGCAAGTGAGAGATGCTGATGGGACAGCTTGAGAATGTTCTTTAGGGTTTGGGGGGTCAGAAAGAAAACAAAGTTAAAGAGACCTCTGATTTGTGAAGGTGAAGGTCCAATCAGACAAAGAAAATTTGACTGGGTCTCAGATCATACACAATCCTGGTCTTTGGCTTTGCCTCCTCCTTTAATTATCCCAGCTTTGGGGCCACTTACTTGATGATAATGATAATAACAACAATAACAAGGGCAACAATAATAGTATAGCATAGCACCTAATATTTAGCTCCTAGGATGAACTAAGCATTGTTCTCAGTGCTTTACTTATACTGTCTTATTTTAAAGTATGAGGCAGGCACTATTACACCATTTTCAGAGTTGGACACTGAGGCACGGACAGGTTAAGTGAATTGTTCAGGTTCACATAACTAATCAATGGTTGAGGCAGGATTTGAACCTGGGCTGTCTAATTCCAAGGCTTGTACTGTGCTGCGTGACTCCTGTGCTGCTGGATTGAATTGTGGACCCCAGTTTGCATGTCCTTGGTCTTGGTTCACATTCTGGTGGGTGTGGACCCACTGTTATTCAGATCTCTTCACGATGGTACTTCAGTAATAATATAGCCTGATTGAATCAGGTTTGGCTTTAACCCAGATTCCTAGAGTCCTTTATAAGCAGAGTGAAAGTCAGAAGGAGAAAGAAGCATGGGAAGTAGCCACAAGGTGGAAGTCAACAGAACCTGGAAGGGAAAGGAGGAGCCAGGAGAGGCCGCCATGTGCATTGCCACATGTCAGAAAAGCTAAGGACCAAAGATCACCAGCAGTCAGCCCCAGAATGCAACAGTCTTCTAGGAGAAAGCATCACCTTACTGACTCCTCGGTTGTGGACTTCTCCTAGACTCAAAACCCATGAGCCAATAAACTCCTGTTGTTTAAGTCAACCCATTGCATGGTATTTATTTTAGCAGCTTGGGAACTAAAACAATTCCCTAGTAGTGGACATGTAAACTCCAGGACTTTTGCTTGCTGTTCTTTCTTCATTCTATAAGTTGTTTTTTGTTGTTGTTGTTGTTGGTTGTTGGTTTGTTTTTTTGTAATTCTTTGCTGTCACTGTCTCCTGTAAAGTGCACCAAGCATGGTAGCAGGCAATTAAGTGTTTGGGAATGGTTTTTGAAAAACCCACTTACATTTGAGAGTTATACATAAATGTTTCAATGTGTATCTTGAGATTTTCATAACCAGTTTTTCATTGTATCAATATTTCATGGTTTTTTATTCCATGTTATTTAGGCTGTTTTGGTTTGCTAAAGCTGCCAGAATACAATATACCAGAAATGAGTTGGCTTTTACAATGGGATTTTCAACTTATAATTTACAATTCTCAGGCCATGAAAATGTCCAACCCATGGCATCAACAGGGTGATTCATGGACTCTGAAGACAGGCTGCCAGCATCCAGGACACCTGTCACATAGGAAGGCACATGGCCAGCATCGGCTGGTCCTTCTCTCCCGGTTCCGTTGCTTTCAGCTTCTAGCTTTGTGATTTCCTCTCTCACCTTCTGTGGGTGTGTCCTCATCTCTCAGCTTCACTGGGTGCTTCTCTCAGTTTCATTTCTTAGCTTCTCTGGCCTTTTTCTGTCTTTTCCCTTTCAAAACATACTCCAGTAAAAGGATTAAAATCCACCCTAAATCACTCCTCAACTGAAATAACCTGATCAAAAGTCCCACCTACAACAGGTCTGTACTCATAGGAATAATTAAAAGAACGTGGCCTTTCCTGGGGTACATAGCAGTTCCAAACTACCACAGCTATCTGTATTTTCTTTCTCTTCAGAGAGATCGTCAATCCTTAGGATCTGAGAGTAAGGTTGGATTTTTGTAGTTGTTTTTTGTTATTTATTATAAAGAAAGCAAAACAATTTTGGTCCTTATTCCTCCAAATAAGACTGCCATGGTATGTTCTTGGATTTTTGCAAGGGAAGACCTTCTTTCATATTTCCAACCAAAACACCTTCAGAGAATTCTAAGACCTTCACCATTTAGTTACTCCCTTCTTGCAGTAATTGCAGCCTTTAACTTTATAATACAATTATTAAAAGCATGGCAAATTGCCTAGAACACCTTTAATAGGGGTTAAGTTAATAAAATCAAGTTAGTCTTACAAATTCCAGCTTTTATCTACCCCTAATTCATTTATTCACTCTAACATGAGGCTATGCCATGCAATAATCTGGATGGTTTTAATAAAACTGGATTTCTGAATCTAGAGTTAACAATTTTCAACTTCGAAGGATTTATAAGGAGATTGTGGCTGAGAGGATTCGTGATGGTGGTGATGGTAGTGACAGTGTATTAGGTGTGTGCACGCGTGCGTGTGTTTGTGTGTGGTATGTCCTAGTGGGAAGCACTTACAGACTTGTTTTCCATGATATCAGGCTATTCTCTTGGTTTTCTTCTGACTTCTCTGGCACCACTTAAAGAAGGGAGACTAAAGAGTCTCCTTTGATAACTTTTCTTTTTTCCACATGCTCCTTCAATGTTGGGCCTTTACATATCATGCCCTTTCCTAAGTTCTTTCCTCTTTTCCAACTGGACATTTTTATTTGAGTGTCTCACCAATTCTCTAAAGCCGAAATCATTATCTTTTATTCTCACTTCTCATCAGACCTTGAACCCTGCCATTCCTCCTACCATAGCTATCTCAATAAATAACACCAACATCCTAGTTCTGGGAGCCAGACTCCACCCTCAGTTTCAGCCCTCCCCCAAAAAAATACTGGTCACAAAATTCTGTCAGTGCTACTCTCAGAACACCTCAAATCCATCAGCTTTTCTCTTGTCACTCCCTTCAAATCCCCTCCTCCTCCTAAACCACTATAACATCTGCTGACTCGTCTCCCTGCCGCCATGACTGAACTCTTCAATCTCTGTTGCCCAAGTGCCCCCATTCTTGACACTTAGCCAATGACTTATTTCATATTTCATTGAGAAAGTAAAATCAATCAGAAGAGGACAGCCGCATCTTCCTACTGCCAAAGCTATCCATCTACTTCACCCTGTACCCATGTATTCTACCTTCCCCCCTTTATGAGGAATAAACTAACTTTACTCCTCTTTAAGGCCACACCCCACTTTTGTACTGGAGTCATCTACTAAGCCCTATCAACAACTAAGTGCTGTAATGATCCCACCCTCCCTCCTGCATCATCAGCTTCTTCTAATACATTGAGTGTCTTGTGCCTTCCATCTGGAACATCTTACCATACCAAAACACAAAAAAACAATTATCAAAAACTACAAGAGGTGTGTTAAGAGGACTCAGCAGCCAATTTGAATAATATGTTGGCCAAAGATGGGAGCACTTGACTTCTACAGAGACTTAAGAGTCATATCAACCAAGGTTTAGTCATACTGTCCCCATTTGGATCTTGCTTGAAATAAATTGTCAAAAACAAACCAAAAATCAAATATGAGAAAATTGCAGAAATGTAAACATTGTTTGATGATATTAAGGAATTATTGTTGTTTTTAAAGTTTTGTAATGGCATGGTTTTATCTTTGAAAAGAGTTCTTTTTTTATAAATATGTATTTAAGAAATTCAGAGGTCATGATATTATACTAGGGATTTTCTTCCAAATAATCCACTGGTAGAGTCTATAGGGAGCAGGAAGAGATTGATAAATCAAGACATGGTTAACAAATAAAGAAAAAAGACTGACTATGGGTTAATAATTACTGAAGCTGATGGATAAACTAAGGTTCATTATATTACAATATTATCATCTCTACTTAAATATGTTTGACATTGTCACACATACATACGTGTGTGTGTGTGTGCGTGTGTGTGTGTGTGTGTGTGTATTTCAGGGTTTCTTAACCTCAGCACTACTGTCATTTTGGACTGGATAATTCTTCCTTGTGAGGGGTTTTCCTCGGCACTGTAGGATGTTTAGCAGCATCCCCAGCCTCTACCTCCTAGATGCCAGTACCAAGTCCCTCAGTTGTGACAACGGAAAATGTCTGCAGCCATTACCAAATGTCCCCCAGGGGGCAAAATCATTCCTGGTTGAGAACTGCTGTTCTGTTCTATCTCATTACTCTGTTTAGCAATTAGCACTACTTGACTTGGTGCTATACATTTATTTGCTTATGGTCTTTCTTCTACACACATAAGTTGTAAGTTGTGTGATTCTATTAGCTTCATGATGCTTCATAAAGGCAGACACTACATCTCTCTTACTCATTTCTGTATCGCAAGAGCATGGCACAGAGTAGAAAATCAATTAGCATTTGTTGTATCAATGAAAAAAGCCTTTCAAGAATACACACCTTAAATGCCATTGGTCATGGAGTCAAGGTTATTGTGGCTTTAGGCAAATTACTTAACTTCCCACTGCCTCAGTTTCTTCACCAACCAAATGGAGATGACAATAGTACCTACCTCACAGGTCTATTATGGGGATTACATTTCGGGTAACCGTATGTCCTGATTGCTTGAAACAGTCCCAGCTTTTGCCTGTTGTCCCTGCATAGTAGTTCATAATGCCATCTTTCACTCTCAGATGTGTCCTGGTTTGAGTGATAAACCTTATGGCAGCCAGAACTGAAGTGTTGGAACATGTACACTGCTTAGCAAGTGCCTGGCCCATGGTCAGCAAGACATAGTCATTAGTCATTATCCAGGCTGAACCACTGACTGGAATGCCTCTTGGCTTCCCATGTGAGTAGCATGATGCCCACCTCCATCCTGTGGCTTACAATCCCCTCAGTGATCTGACTGATGTTGATCCTCCAGCCTCAACTATAAAAACCTTCTCTCTCCACCATCCCCCTCGCCGTTCTGAAAGCCTTCGGTTCCTCCAACAAGCCACACTTTTCCTCGCCTCCAGGACTTTGATCTTGCTAACTCCTTTCTCCACTGTCTCCACTGTCACCTGTGTACACCCACTTATCTTTCAGGTCTTAGCTTACATGTCACTTCTTCCAAAAAGACAGTTCTCATTCACAAACTAACTTCCTTGATTCTATGATGCCACAATTCATTGTAATGAATGCATTTATAGTCAGTCCTTGTTATGGGCTGTAAGTTGTGTGACACTATGGCTTGTGACTGTATTTTTCTCACATTAGGCAGTCAATAGTTATTTGTTGGATGAATCCATCGATTAATTAATTAATTTCAATTCCTTGTTATGATGCTGCCTATGAGCTTTTGAAATGTACATATGCTCTTTGAGCCTCATTTTCTTTGTTATAATAGTAGCTACTTCATCATGTTAAGAATAGATATAATAATTTCTGATAATACTCCTGCACATTTTAGGAGCACAATATATGTAAGCTGATGGAGGCCAGCCGTCTAAACCTAACCCTCAACCCCTCACACAGATTCACCATTTTATTCATCCTGCCTTAACTCAAGGAGTGGGAGACAACCTCGAATTCTCCCTGATCCCACTTAACGGATGAGATTCTGTTAGTGAATGAGAGATGATTTTGTCATAATGAGGTTTCGTTTTCATATTGCTAGGTTGGAAAGTAATTTAAACTAAAAAAAAAAAAAAAGCTGTGGTGTGTCTAAATGGTTAATGATCCTCAGCAAGCAATCTGTCCAGCCTGAGAAAGATTTCTTTTGCAATCTGACAGCTGATCTATAAGCAGGTTCTGCTTGGTTGCTCTTCTGAGCCCTCCCAGCAACTCTTATGGGGCCCTAGAGAAGAAAAAAACCCAAATATTTTATCACATGTGTTCTTGATTTCCCAGAAGCTTCTCAATGGGGGGTGGGGTTGGGGTGGGGTGGGGTAGTTGGAGGGTGCTGCAGTTGCCTGCCAGATGTTACTTTCTCTTGTGGGAGAGGAATGCCTTCTTTAAGTGTTTTGAGGTTTACGCTTGGTAGAATTATAGAGCTGGAGCATTCTTGCTTTCCTTTTTTCTTTTATTCTTTCAGTAAACATTAATTTAGAAACTACTATCTCAGAGATTGTGCTTGCAAAGATAAACAGTATAGTTCCTGCCACTTAAAGCCCCCAATTTAGTCAGAGAATCCAGAGACACTGCCCCAGATATACTTGAATTGCTAAACCAACAACAGAATTCACTGACTCCAGATTTCTCTCTTTGTGAGAAAAATTAACTTTTAAGTGAATAAGCAATGTTTAACTCAGGAATTCCTGACTAGTTCAAATGCCCTCGATGCACATCGACTTAATCACTCTCAGTCCAACAGGGTTCTCTGTTCTTCTCACCTGCCACATAATGCTTGAATCTTCTCCTTAGCATACCTGCAAGTAGTTGTGTGATTTGTGCTTGACCATCTTCAGGATGGACAAGCATCTTTTCCCTCAGAAGGCAGGCTCCAGTTTGGAAGTCTCTCTCTACACCCTATCCTCCCTTCTTTTCTTCCATCCTTCCATTTGTATTTTCAGATGTTTTTATCTCAATTTTTTCAAAAACTCAAAAATTCTCCCTTCCAACCCATTGATTCACCATTCAGTTCACATGGATTGTCCAAACAAACCACTGGAACAAATATTCTACTGCAGCAAGTGTTTCAGGATACAAGATCAATATATGCAATCAAGTGTATTCCTATATAATAGCATTGAACAATCAAAAATTGAAATTAAAGAAACAATGTCATTTATAATAACATCAAAACTATAAAATACCTAGGGATAAATCTAGCAAAAGATGTTCAAGTCACATACATGGAAAACTAAAAAGCCTTGCAGAGAGAAAATAAAGATAACCTAAATAAACGGAGATGTGCCATAGTCATAGATTGAAAATCTCGATTACTCAAAAAGATGTCAGTTTTCCCAAAATGGATCCATAGATTTAACAGAATCCCAATTAAAATCACAGTATTCATTTTTGTAGAAATTGACAAGCTTGTTCTAAGATTCTTGCAGAAATATTAAGTAGTCAAAAATAGCCAAAACCAGTCTGAAAAAAAAGTACAAAGTTGATGGACTTTACCTGATTTCGTGACTTATAAATAAGCATACAAAAATCACGACAGTGTGGTATTGGCATAAATATAGAAAAATAGATTAAAATACCAGAATTAGAGTAACACTTATATGGTCAGTAGATTTTCAACAAAGGTGCAAAAGAAATTGAGTGGACAAAGGATAGTTTTTTCAACAAACAGTGCAAGAGTAATTGAAGATAGATGATAGATAAGATAGATAGGTAGACAGGTGGATAGACAGAGAATAGATAGATAGTAGATAATGAACTTCCAGCCATATTTTGCACCATATAAAAAAATTAACTCTTAAAGAAGCATAGAACTAAATATAGACCTAAATGTAATATTTCTGGAAGAAAGTACAGAAAAATTATTTGTGACCTTGGTTTAGAGAAAAAAGCACGTGCCAGTACAATAGATACACACTACTTGCTAAGTGTTGCTAAGCTACCAATAGATATACCACGCATTATCATTAATAATATTATTATTAACTATTATTATTTTCTTTGATGGAGTCTAAGATTTTCTCTTAATTTCTTGGCATTTTAAAACTTTACATATAGAGTTTCATTTTAATTTAGAAATCAATGAAATTAATTAATTTTTTGGCCTTCTCCCCCTGCCTTTGTTTCCCATTGCTGCCATAGCAAATTACCACAAACTTGGTGCCTTAAAATAACAAGTTCATTATCTTACAGTTCTGTAGGTTAGAATGCAGCTTGGGTCAAACTGGACCAATATCAGGGTATCAGCAGGGATGTGTTCCCATCCAGAGACTCTAGCAGAGAGCTGTTTCCTTGCCTTTCCAGCTCCCAGAAGCCTCCGGCATTCGTTGGTTCATGGTCCCCTTCCTCCAACTCCAAAGCCAGCCTTGGTGGATGGAGTCCTTATCACATCGCATCACCCTGACCTCCCTTGTGCTTCCTTCTTCCACTTTGGAGGACCCTTTTGGTTACATTGGGCCTGCATGGATAATCCACGATAATCTCCCTATTTTACTGTCAGCTGATTAGCAACTTTAATTCCATCTGTAACCTTACTTCTGTTTTGCCATATGCATTTGTTTCCTAATGCTACTGTAACAAATTACCACAAACTTAGCCACTTTAAACAACACAAACTACTTTCTTATAGTCTCTTATAGGTTTAAAGGGCTAAAATCAAGTTGTCAGTGGGGCTGGTTCCTTCTGGAGTCACAATGGGGGAATCCGTGCCAGGCCCCTCCAACTTCTAGAAGCTTTGGACATTCCTTGGCCGCTGCTCACTCCAGTCTCTGCTTCTGCAGTAACATCGCCTTCTCTTCTGCCTCTGACCCTTCTGCAATCCCCTTATAAGGGCCACTGTAATTATACTGAGCCCAAAGAAAATCCAGGATAACCTCCCCATCTCAAGTTCCTTAATTTAATCACAGCTGCAAACCCCGCTTTGCCATATAAGGCAACATCCACAAGTTTCTGGAGTAAAATGTGGACTTTTTGGGGGGATCATTATTCAACTACCATGCCATGTAACTTAACCTATGCACAGGTTCTGGAGATTAGGACGAGAGCAATTTTGGAGGGCCAGCATTCTGAATAGCACACTCCCTTTACCTGTGATTGTTCCTTCTGAAAGTGTTAACAGGTAGACATCAGAATTTCTGTATCTATGCTTCATATCCCTTAATTTTGCTCTCACACTTTTCCTCTCTTTGTCTTATTGCACTACATTCCTAAGCTAAAAACTTGACTCATACTTGCAGCTCATTAATTGACTCTTCAACCATTTTCACTCTGCCATTTATCTGTTAATATATTTTTTCTAATTATCCTCCTCCTAAGTTTTAGAACTATGGTTTTGTTTCATAGCAGCCAGTTTTTTAATCTTCCTGAAGATATTAAGTGAATTTCTTCTGAAAGGCTTTTTTTTTCCCTATATCTTCAATCAAATTTGTTTGGGGGGGTAATGTTTTTGGTTATTCACTTTTATGACTCCTTCAAAGTGCATGTTTTTGAAATATTTGATGATCCCTGGCTGTTCCCATTTGTAGTTAAAGGCTAAACTGAACAACACACTGTATTAGACCAAATACGTATCTCTGTCTACCTGTCAATGAATCAAAATTCTATTTACAAGAGCATATCACTAGTGATTTCAGATGAGAAGGATGCAATCCAAACAAAGCATTTGGACTGTACCTTCTGGTGGTAGGATCTTGTTTCTCTGAGCTTGGAACACACTCTTTAAGTCTCCCAAGTTAAAAAGTATATTTATGACTATTTTGTTGGAGACTTTAACTGCGACTAATTCCTCCAAAAATAAATTTTCTCCTTCTATATAGGCATGTTTTCACAAATTTACTTCAGACTCTACTATGTTTCTTTCTCCAGAGCCAACACTCATGCTAAGAGCCCTTCCAAGAAAAGCCATTCACTTTGTTTATATATTGGTTCTCAGGGCTTTATCCCAAGGGCAAAACTCATTGTCACCAGATGTTCAATATGGAGGGAGGAGGGAAGTTCAGTGTGAGCAGCTGTTCCAAATTTAGTCCGTTAATTAATTTCTCTCATTATTTCCCCATGTTACCCTCCAGCTCTCTGCATTTGTTGACTTTGGAGATTTTATAGGGAAACCATCTTGTACTTCAATAGTTGCTCCTCCCCTAAGTGAGTTTTTCTGTGCTCAGATTTCTCCTTTAGACCAATCTGCTTTCTATTTTCTTTCCCCTTGTATTTTTCCCCTATGATTTATAAATATAGTAGAATTGCTGGGTCATCAAGTATGTTCTTCATCGACTGTGACAGATATTGCCACATTGTTCTCCATATATATTGAAATAATTTCCACTCCCACCACCATCTATGAGAGCTCCCATTTTCTACATTGTCAAAATATTCAATACTGTCATACTTTCTAAATTTTGCCAAACTGGTAGCTATAAAATAGTATCTCATTGTAGTTTTAATTTCTATTTTCCTAAATATTGGTGAGATCGAGCATCTTCATATTTTTACTGGGTGTTTTATCTCTTCTGTGGATCAACATTTTATTATTTATCCTTTTATTGATTAGGGGTTTCTTATATATCTAGGTAATAATTCTTACGGATCACATTGAATTGCAGGTATCTTCTGCCAGTTTGTCGCTTGCCTTTCTACTCAATTTACATTAGTTTTGACTTATAAGAGTTATTTATTTTAATGTAGTATAATTTCTTTTTTTCTTTTATGCATTGTGCTTTATTATAATAAAACTTTGCGAACACAAATTTGTATAGACAGCACCCTCTAATTTTTTTAAAAAGTTAAAATGTTGCTTTTTATATTTAGATCTTGAATTTACTTGGAATATGTTTTTATTAATGGATGAGTTAGGAGTCTGCTACAGGTTGAACTGTGTCCCTCAGAAGATATTTTCAAGTCTTAACATTGGACTGTAAATGTGACCTTATTGGGAAACAGAATAGTTGGAGGTGTAATTAGTTAAAATGGGGTCCTGTTGGGGTAGGGTATTAATCCAGTAGGACTGGTGTCCTTCTAAGAATGGGGAAGGAGAGACAGACTCACTGGGAGAAGTCCAGGGATTGCCCGCAGACCTCCGGAAGCTAGGAAGGATCCTCCTCTACTGATTTCAGAATTCTAGCCTACAAAATGGCAAGACAATAAATGCCTGTTGTTTTAAGCCAACCAGTTCGTGGTATTTTGTTTTGGCAGCCCTGGAAAACTAAGACAGGGTCCAATTTTCCATATATATAATCAAATATTATCCCATCTTTCATTCAATAAATTATCCTTTCCCCACTGATCTGCAATGCCTCAACTTCATTTGTCAAGTTTCTCTTTATGTAATACTGTCTCCAGGCTCTTTATGCAGCGCCATTGTTTTATTTGTCTATTCCTTTTTCAATATCATACCTTGTTAAATACTACATATTTAAATAAATTATTCTTGATACTTCATAGGCCAAGTCCCTTCACCATATTTTTCTCTTTCACAAAGAAATCGGCTCTTCTTGGTCCTTTAATTTTCCAAGCAAACTTTAGAATCAGCTTCTCAATTTCTGCAAGTAATCCTGTTGGCATTATAACTAGAATTATTTTGAACATTTAGATTTATTTGGGCATAAGAGGCAGTTTTGTAATCTTCATTCTTTCTATCAGTGTACAGAGTCTATTTTCCCATGTTTATATTTCATCCACAAACAATGTTTTATAATGTTTACCAAGAAAGTTTTGCCCATCTTTCTTTAGTTTGTTTTTCCTCTGGGTGTCTCATTATTTTTTTGTTTTTTTAAAATAATTATTATCTAATTACTTAACTGTTCACTGCTGGTATAATAGGGACACAAATGTCTTTTGTATTCCAGATACTTTGGCAAATGCTTTCATTAATTTTAATAATTTGTTTATAGATTCTCTTGGATTTTCTAAATAAGCAATCGTGGAATCTGGGAATCATGACAGATTTCAGTCCATATACCTTTTGTTTCTTGTCTACTTCTGCTGTAGAGGCTGTCCTCTACACAGCTCTAGAGAACACCATTTACATAGCAGAATGTGTTGTGGATCTCCATTAGAAGCAGTTTAGCCGGTAGCCTTGTCAAATCTATGATCTTCTAAGGAATGGGAGTCCAACATTTTACCAATTAACTGTAATATTTTCTGCAGGTTTTTGGTAGATACAATTTTTTCAGGGTAAATATGCCCCCTTCCAATCCAATTGCTCAGAATTTTTCTCCCTAACGAATATTAAGCTTTACCAAATGCTTTGTTTCATTCCCTATTGAGATAATCACGATTCACCTCCATAATCTCTTAATATGGTAAATTGCAATAATAGGTTATCTAGCATTGTCATCCTTGAATTTCTAGGGTAAACACAACTTCATCAGAGTTATGTGTCTGTGCAAAGATGGAAGAACAAGAAAGAGAGCAAGTGATGTTTGATTTGCGAAGATATTTTGAAAATTTGGGGCCTCTGGGTTCATAATTCTAATAGACCCTCAATTTTCCTTTCACAGAAGCATTGTCTGGTATTGGTATAAAGGTGTTAGTAGTCTGCTGAAGTGGGATTGGCTGTATTGCATTAGAACTCATTCACTTCTCTGTGAGAATTTCTAAAATGTTGGAATTCTCTGTTTCTAAATTTTTCTTTTTTTCATAGAACTCACCTGGAAAACTGTTTCTGGTGGTAGATTTTTATCTCACGCTCAATCTGTTAATCTATTCTGTTGGGTTTTTAAAATTTGTGTTAGCTTCAGTAAGCTTGCTTTTGTTCAGGAAATTGGTCATTTCATATGTTTTAAAATGTATTTACCTGACTTTTTAATACCTAGCATTCTTTTGTTTATCTTTTTAATCTCCGCTTTATCTGTAGATTTATCCCCCTTTTCCAGTCCATCCTAATATTGTTTACTTAGAACCTTATCTTTTTTTCCTTGACCAATTATGCCAGTTTATCTATTTTATTAGTTTCTCTATTTTACTTGTTTTTTTAAAAACTATTGGCTTTGGGTTCCTCTGCCTGTTATGCTTGCCTTCTATTTTATTGTTTTCTGTTATTTTTATTATTCCCCTTGTTCAACTTCCTTTGTTTTTACTCTGTTTTATTCTAAATTCTTAACTGCATATACATAGCATAAATTTTCAGTCTTTTAAACACAATCATTTAAGAACATTAATTTTTTCTGATTATAGCTTTAGCTGTATCCCATATAATTTGATATGTACTCTATTTATTCTTTACTCTTTTGAACCATTCATTGACTTTCTTAAAATTTCTAATTTAAATTGTATTGTTTTTAGAGAATATAATGCATGTGATAATTTTCAGAAATTTCTTGAGACAAGTTTTAAGAACTAGTATGTCATAAATTTTCATAAATCTTTATTGTATGCTTCAGAAGAATGTATAGACTTTGAGTTGAAGACAGGTTCTACATGGGACTATTAGATCAAGCTTGTTAATTATGTTGCTCAAGTCATTTGTCAATTGTGTTGTCCTATTCTGTATACTTAGTTTTTTATTTTTGTCTGCTTGTTTCTATTGAACATTATGAATTGTGTATTAAAATATCCTACTGCTATCCACCTTAATTTTTATTTTGTCAACTTAATTTTAGTTCTGTTCATTTTTATTTCGTATATTTTGAGACTATGTAATGTGATACAAGTTCAGAATTGCCATATTTTCCTGCTGAATTTTACCTTTTATCAACATAAAATTATATATTTTATCACCACAAACCTTTGGTTTGAGATTGATTTTTTTTTTATTCTGCCATTATTGTAAAGCACCAGGTTCCTTTTTATGGAATTTATCTGATCTCTTTTTTCTGATTATTTTACTTTCAACCTTTTGTTTTTTTCCTTTAAGTATGTCTCTTTCAAAACACATGTAGCTGAGTCTTAAAAATTCTATCTAAAGATTACTAAGTTTTAACTAGCAAATTTAGAGCATTTGTCTTTTCTTTTATTACTAATATATAATAAATATCAATAATTATATATAAATACTTATACATCTCATTAATTATATATAGTATAATATAATTTGCTTTTATAGCTACCATTTTATATTGTTCCTTTCTATTTTATACATTTAATACTTAAGTTTCTCTTTTCCTGATTTCTTTCTTTTTTTTAATTTGTTTTTGATTGATCAAAGGATTTTTTCTTTTTTCATTTTGTTTGTAAGTTATACACTCAATTTCTAAACTTTGGGTGCTGATATTTAAAATTCAAGTCTCTTACCTCCTTCAGCACTCTATAACCAACTTAAAAGAATTTCACTTTCTATTACACATTCTTATATTGCACTTTATTATTGTTCAATATATTTTTTAAACTAAAAATACTTTTTCAGTAGAGCAGCTATAGGTATATAGAAAAATCGTGCAGAAAGTACAAAGTTCCCATATTACATGTGCACACACAGGTACACACACACACAGCTTTCCCTATTATTAACAATTTGCATTAGTATGGTACTTTTTGTTACAATTGAGGAAACAATATTATTATAATTATAATATTAACTGTAGTCCATAGTTTACATTAGGATTCACTTTTGTGTTGTACAGTTTTCTTTTTCTTAAGTTTTATTCTAATAATGTACATACATCCAGAATTTCCCACTTTAACCACTTTCAAGTACACAATTCACTGATATTGATTACATTCATAAGGCTGTGTTACCATCACCATTAACTATCATTTTCAGTATATTTTTATTTCCAACATTTTTCTAACACCTTTCCAATTCAGTCATTATTATCACTTCATATAGGATAATACTTTTAGGACTCTATACAGCATTTATCTGTGGCTCTGCTCATTATTCCTTCTGGTATCCATCATTCTGGTTTCAAGGTTCTTCTTACTGACGTATGTCTTTTAGAAATTCATTTAGTAGGGGACTGTTATGGGTTGAATCAGGTCTGTCACAAAGACACGTTAAGGCCTAACCTCCAGCCCTGTGATGGGAGCTCATTGGTAAATTAGATCTTCAAAGATCCTGTTAGCAAAGGTGAGGCCAAACTGAGTCAGGAGGGGCCTTAACCCAGTATGACTGGAGTCCTTTGAAGCAGAGGAAGTTTGTCTACCGTAGTAGGGGAGGGGAGGAAACAGACGGGAGAGGCGGCCATGAAGTGGAGGTGGAGTTCTGGGTGCCTGCAAGCACCACCAGAAGGCCAGGGGCTGCAGAGAAAGCTCGGCTCTGCTGACCCCTTGATTTTGGGCTTCCAGCCTTCAAAACCACAAGACAATAAATTCCTGTTGTTTAAGCCAAACAGTCTGTGGTATTTGTTACAGCAGCTCTGGCAGACTAAGACAAGGACTTGAGTGTTAAACTCAGTTTTGTTTATCTGAAAAAATAATAGGGCATAAATTTTACTTTGAAAGCTAGTTTTCTCTCTGTCTTTCCTTTCTGTCTCCTTTAAGAACTTTCCTCTATTTTTGTGTTCTTCAATATCATAACAATATGTGTAGGTGCAGACATCTTTTTTATTTACCCTGCTTGTTTTCATTGTGCTTCCTAAATATGAAAATTTGCTTCCTTCATCAGTTGTGGAAAAAAAAAATACTTACCCATTATATCTTCAAGAAATGTCACATGTATTCTCTCAATTTCTTCCCCAGAAATCTGGTTAGATGTCTGTTATTAATTTCTCAGTCTATTCTCCATGTCTGATATTTTCCATCTCTCTTTTTCTCTGTACAGCATTCTGAATAAATTTCTAAAAGTAATTCCATTTCACAAATTTATCTATTCTCTTTGTAAAACTACTTAAGAAATTATTAATTTTGATGATTATATTTTCTTTTGTAGAAAATCAATTTGGTTCCTTGTCAACCCTCTTTTGCATTTTTCATTGTATGTTGTTTATTTCTTATATTTTTAAATTCTATTTTAAATTTTCAACCTATTTATATTCTGAATCCAGTAATTCTATTAAATGAAGTTATTGAGGGTCTAATTCTGACATTTGTTCTTTTGGCTAAATCTTGTTCTCTGGCTTGATTCCTTGTGTTTTTATGTCTTTTTCTTTTTGAACTTTAATATCTTGTTCAGTGAGAATCCTGTGAAGCCTAGATCGAGGCTGCTTCTCCCCAGAGAAGATTTTCCTTTGTTATTGTGAGGGGCTTGTGTTTGGTGTTTCCAGGAATCCCAGATCCTTGTGATGGGCAGCCTGTGGCCACAAATGTGCAGGGAAGACTTTTTCCCACCCAATGTCAATGATGAGACGGATACGTCTCCTTTGTTAGCAAAGGAAATTTTTTCCTAGTACACCATTTTACCTAAGGTATGACCTCTTGAGGTTTCCAGGTTGTGATGGTTGGGTTCTCGTGTCAACTTGGTCAGGTGATGGTGCCCAGTTGTCTGGTCAAGCAAGCACTGGCCTATCTGTTTGCTGCAAAGACATTTCATGGACTTAAATGATCAATATGTTCATTGCATCTATGGCTGATTACATCTGCAGTGGGCTAAGGGGAGTGTCTTCTCAATGGAATATGTTTAATCTAATCAGCTAAAGGTTTTAAGGGGGAGGTGATGACTTCAGCAGTCAGAAGAGAGCTCTTTCATCTCTACTTCAGATAGCCAGCCTCTCCTTGGGAATTCATTGAAGACCTTCATTGGAGTTGCCAGCTTGCAGCCTGCCCTATGGAATTTGGACTCGTGCATCCCCACAGTTGTGAGAGACACTTTTATAAAATCTCATACTACTTACAGAATATCTCCTGTTGGTTCTGTTTCCCTAGAGAATCCTAACTAATACACAGGTTTAGGCAAGGTCTCAGTCTTCACTTCCACCTGTAAAAGGCCAAAGACCTTGTTTTCTTCCCTGCACCACCTTTAAAACTCAGACCCCTTGATTAATAAGTATAAAAAATGCTCCCAGGATAGTTGCTGCATATGTGTAAGCTTACAACTTCATTTTCCTAGTTTCACTCTGTTTTAGATCCCTGTATATTTTAACTTTATCAGAAGCTCAGCTATGCATTTAAAAGTATGTTTTGTGACATTTCATCCCCATATCCAAGTGTGTATTTATTCAGAAGTTTCTCAAAAAGTTTGCCAGATAGCCAAAAACAGATGTATTCTGACTGCTTTCTATGTTTTAAATATGCATCAAAATTATTGCCAACTGATGACATCCTCTTACATTTTCCAGTGCCGCTAAGTTTTTTTTTCTTTTTAAATATATCTTTTCCATCATGCAAGGGATTTTTATGCAGATGGAATAAAAAGCAGGTAAATTCAGTCTCTCCTCTTGAACTAATTTTTGAACTACGTCTTGAAGGTCGATAGAAACTTGCCAGGGGGAAATGCAGGCCAAGAACAGTCAATGCCAAGACAAGACAGACAGAAAGAATAAGACTTGCATCTCTAAAATGATGAAAAGTTAAGTATATCTGGAGAGCCCTATCCATTAAGACAGACAGAAGATGAATGTGAAAGCAAGGTAAGTCTAGATCAAATTAGAAAGGGTCTTGCCTGATACAATAAAGAGCCCAAGTTCTGCATTATAATGTCAGCAAAAATAGCTGTCATTTATTTATTACTTAGTGGGTGGTAGGCACTGTACTGGAGGTTTCATATAGGATGCTATTATTATCTATATATTACAGATAAGAAATGTGAAGCTATTTTCCCAAGGGAAAACCGATCCCAGGGGTTGAAACCAGGGATCTGTCTGACTAAAGTGCTCATGAATTAAATCACTTTCTGCAGTGCTCCCCAATAAACAAAGAGAAGTCAGTAAATGTTCCTAAGCACAAGAATGAAGTAATAAGACTGGTTACTTAGGAAGATTATTCTGTTGACCAAGTAGCACAATGAATGAGGGAATTATACTCTTGGCTACTCTTAGCTACTCACCAGCCCAGAGAAGAAAGATGTAACCTGGGAAATGCAAGAACAAATGGAAGCCTTTGCATGTGATTGTAAAAGACTTTTGCTTCTGCTCTCCAAGAGCTGGAGGTCAGTGTAGGATTTTGAGCAAAGGAGAGGAATCCTTACACATTTTTAAAGGATCACTCCTATGACCATATAGAGAATGGATGGTAAAAGGGTAAGGACTAAAGTGGAAAATTATGTATTTCTTGCTTACTATGTCACCATTATTTACAATTAGAATTTGGAGCCTCTCTGGTTGGAGAGCAAAGATGGGGGTACAAGAATATTCAAAGAGAGCAGTTGTCAGAGGACCAACTGAGTAGAGTGGTCCATGGATGGCCATACTTCTTCCAGAAAAGAAAAGGAGGTGGTGAAATAGATCTCAGAGAATTGTAGAGGCTGGTGAAATAGTTTGGGGAGCTATCAGTGATTGTAATGGAAATTGCATTCCCTTTGGTTAACATGTATATCTAATATCTCAGAAATTCTCCAGAGAGCTGGAAAAGGGAAATGGGGCTTTGACACTTGGAAATATCCCAGCAAAATTCATGTGTCAGTTTGGCTAGGTTATAGTGTCCAGTCGTTTGGTCAAGCAAGCACTGGACTGATGAGGATACTTCATGGATTGCTGTGAGGCTATTGCATGGATTTAAATCATCAGTTAGTTGATTGCATCTATGGCTGCTTGCATCATCAATCAAAAACGGAAATTGCCCTCAGCACTGAGAGAAGTCTCATGCAGTCAGTTGAAGGCCTTAAACAGAGAACTGATGATTCCAGCAGTCAGAAAGAATTCCTATCTCTACTCTAGCCAGTGAGCCAGTTTCTCCTGGAGAATTCATCGAAACCTTCACTGGGGTTCCTGGCTTTCAGCTTGCCTGATAGAATTTAGACTTGCCAATCCCCACAGCCACATGAGCCAATTCCTATAATAAATCTCATAAGATTTATATTATAATATATAATATATATAATGTATTATATAGGTATTCTATATAATATATATAATTTCCTATTGGTTCTGTTTCCCTGGAAAACCCTAATATATGAGGAATGACTGATACATGCAGATTCTTGTTTCACCTGTGCTCTCTCATTCAATACCTTCAACAATGCCATGAAACAGGTTTTATCACTCCAATGTATAGGAACCTGAGACTCAGAAATGTTAAATAACTTGCCTAAGACCAAACACTGGTGACAGGCAGAGATGGAATTCAAATACAGACTTTTTCTGGCCCTAAAGGGCATGCTTTTTTCAGGACACCATGCTAGGGAAAAAATCTTTGTCTTAATCAAGGTGAGCATTATTCTGCAGGGGATTGGAACTCAGAGGGGAGCCCAAGAAAATTGCAGTAGCAGCCCAAACAGAAACATCCTGGAGGTGACTTTCACTTTCTCTAACATTTTCAAGTTGGTATGGCCCCCGAGACAATTGGTCTTGGAGAGAGTCCCCTGCTCCCAGGATCCAAGTTCAGCCCCAGTTCTTCAGCCTCTTGTACTCTCCTGTGGTTCAGAAGCCAGAGTTCCTGGGGGAGCCTCGGTCCGTTCTCATCAAGGCAGCGCCCCACGACCTGGGGGTCCCTGCCACTCTGAACCCCTGCTTGCCCTTGGGGCTGTCTAATGGCAGCACCTGCTGATACCACACTGTGAGGAATGCATTTAGGGGGCCTCCTGGGGCCCTGTTAAGAAGCTCTGCTTTTGTAGCTGGCAAAGCTGGGGCAGGGATATGGAAATCACCTCCTTTGTATTTTCACTCCTTTCCATCATCACAGGCCCTGAGTGTGTGTGTGTGAATTGCTTCCTCCGCTTCTCTGGAAAAAAGTATCCATCCATCTTCTCTTTTGCACCTGTTTGTTCTGAAAGTCTGAAAGTCAGAGTTTACCATCTTGTGAATAAAGGGAAGAATCAGATTAGCATAGAATTCCATAGGTCCAGAGAATCAGGGAAAAGAACAGCCAAGGGAAGCAGAAAGTGGGGGGTGTTTAAGAGAAAGAGAGAAGAGAGAAAAACAGAAAATGAAACAGTAAAATCATCAACTGATGCAAGAAAGCAAGCAAGAAAGATTTAAATTGATACATAGTCTGTAAATTCCTGCCAATTGAGTAGGTTCAACTTACATTCGCTGAGTACCTGTTCTTTGTTGGTTATTATGAGGTATTTAGGTTTTCTTCTACCTTTTTCTCATTTAATTTCATGCAAACCTGGAAGGTAGTCATTGTTAGCTGCCTTTTATAGATGAGGGAAGTGATACTTCAAAAGTTTAAATTACCATTCAGGTTCCTTCAGCTATATGTATTCTCACCCAAGTCTTTCTGATTTCCAAATCAAGCCCTTCAACCACATGATCCTGCTGTCTTTTCCCAGAAAGCTTGGGAGTTGGAAGACAGTATGAGGAAAATGGGTTCTTCCTGAAAGGAGAAGGGCACAGAAAGAAGAGATCAAGATACATGTATTAAATATATACTATGTACAATGTATTTTTCTTTTTGCTAGGCATATGACCATGGATATAATAAATTATCTGTCCAACATAGTTTATGGTCTAGTAGGGGGAGCCAGACAATAAACAAATATACAGGTGTAGTGTGTCAGATGGCAACAAGTGCAAATGATGGAAAATAGTGTTGAGTATACGGAGGACAGAAAGTGCTGAGGGAGCTGCTAGTTTAGGTAGAGGTTTCAAGAAGTCTTCTACCAGGAATATCAGATGAGCAGAGAATTGAGTGAAGTGCAAGTGAACCATGGGGTTACCTGAGAGAAGAGTGTTCTGGTAGAAAGAATAGCTAGTGCAGAGGCCCTAATGTGAATGCGTCTGTCCCAGTGTACCAGGCTGCTGAGATAATACCACACAATGGGTTGGCTTAACCATAGGAATTTGTTGGTTTCAGAGGCTGGAAGGCTTGCTGCTTCTTGGGGTCGGTACGTAGTGTTCTGGCTGGCCAGTGACCCTTGGATTCCTTGGCTTCCCCATCACATGGTGATGTCCTCTCCTTTCTCTTCTGGGTTCCCATCAACTTACAGCTTCTGGCTCCTCCCTGTGCCTGTCTCCCACTATGTCTGAATTGCTTTTGCTTATAAAGGACTCCAGTAATTCAGATTAAAATCCACCCTGGTTCAGTTGGACAGCAGCCTAACTAAAAATAACATCTTCAAGTGATCCTATTTACAATGGGTTCACACCCACAGGAATGCAGATTGATTAAGAACATGTCTAAATTGGGGTACGTAATTTAATCCAACAAACATGCTTATTGTTTTCAAGGAAAGCAGAAGAGCTTTGTGTGGGTAAAGCCCAGTGAACAAGTAGGGATTTATTGGAAATGAGATCAGGGAGCAAACAGAGAGATGGAAAATATTAGGGCCTTGAGTCAATTGTAATGGTTTTGGGCTTTAATGAGTAAAATGGGCACACATTTGAAGGTTTTGAGCAGAGAAGTGAAATATTCTGACATGTTTTGAAGGACTTCTCTGGTGGGTGTGTAGAGAATAGATTGTAGGAGACAAGGCCAGAAGTGAGGGAACCAATAAGGAGGCTAAAGAAGTATCTAGAAGAGAGATGATGGTGGTTGGGCCTGGGTCTCATCAGTAGGGTTAGGGTTAGGGAGTGTTGGAAAATGCTTGGATATATTTTGAAGTTAGAGCCAACTGAATTTCTTGACAGACTAGACGTGGCTGTATGATGAAGAGTAAGGGGTGACTGTGTTGGTTTTGGCCTGACTAAATGACATTACCACCTACTGAGGTACAGAAGACTGAGAGTGAAGATCAGGCGTTCAATATTGGACAAGTTAACTCTGAGATGTCTATTAGATAACCAAATGGAGACGCCTTCCAGGCACTTAGATAGATGTGCATGACCTCTGGAGAGAAGAGAGGTCCAGGGTGAAATGACAGCTGGGAATATATGAAGCATTACTCATAGCATGAAATTAACTGAAGTCACCAACGGAGTGAATGCTCTTAGAGAAATGAAGCCAAGGACTGAGTCCTGAAGCAGAGATCTAGCATTTAATGATCAAGTGGTTGGGAGAAACCCGTAAAAGATATTGAGAATAACTGGTAAGTGGCTACTGTGCACAGGAACCAAATGACAAATGCTTTCCAAAAATAAAGGCATTTGTGCCACCACACTGAATCCAACCTATTCTGACATCCTGAACACTAGAACCTGGGATCGTGGAAGGAGAGTACTTTTGGCGTGAGTGTTGCTGTTTCAAAAGTAGACACAGGCATCTGTCTCCAGGTAGTCTTTCACAAAACAATTGCTATGCCAGGAGAAGAAAAGCAAATAAGGTCAAACCCAGAAGGAATTAGAAATTAGAGCTGACAGAGAGGGTTGTAAAGCCATGTGGGACATCCTTTTAGGAACACTTGAAATAATTAGGAATTAGCTTGAAGGGGACTAATTTATAGTAATTGTGGCAACCCGTGGCCTGAGCAAAACAGGCCTGCAGATCTTTGGTGCACAGCAGTCTGCATGACCTAGACAGCTAAATGTTTAACCTATTGCCTTTCTAAGCCAGTAAAGAGAAAAAGGGCAAATTGACCCTAAAATATAACTTTATGAAAGCAAGCAGGAAGTGAGAGGCTCTTACTCTCAGAAAAAGAACAAAATGTAATTGTTCAAGTGTTATTCTAGTCCTTCCTGCACCACCCTCTAGGTCAAAGTAACCTGTTCCCGCATCTATGCTCCCCCCACCCTTAGGAGGGCCTTTGTCTTAAACCTTATAAAAGGCTTTCTGCCCTTTCTGCATCACTCGATGTCTTCCCTGTGAACGCGATGCCTGCCTGGCCTGAGAGAGCCGTCATGATCTCTCCACGACTTCTCTCCCTGTAAATAAGCCCTGAATAAAAGTTCATGTATCAGAAAATGCTCTTTGTCGTCTTTGGCCTTTGGACTGGCATGGCCCTCTGGGGCTGCGACAGTAGTCAAGTCACTGGGAGATTGGTTTGTGAATAAAATAGAAGTATGATGAAATCTAGCAATTGTAAATAAAGAAAAAGGTTTGATTACATAAAGTGTTTAAATGTTCTGCAGGGCAAATAAATAAATAATTAATACCATAAATAGAGAATGTCAAAAGACAACAGTCTGCAAAAAAAATGCAAACTTATGAAAAGAAAGGGTTGTTATTATTGTTTTACTACATCAAAAGCTCTACATAGGAAAAATACCAACGACCAGTTTGAAAAAGGAGCAAAAGATAGCTACAGACAGCTATAGAAAAAAACAAATATAAATGACCAATCAATGAATAGAAGTATGTTAAAACGCATTCATAATTTAGAAATGTAAACTTACACAGTGAGATATCATTCGTCACCTTTCAAATACACAAATATTAAAAAGATTGATAATATTCATTTTTGTCATAGGTACAGGGAAACTGAAACTCTCATACATTGTTGGTGGAAGTGTATATTGACACATTTTAATAGAGTAATTTGTAATATCAATAAAAATTTTTAATACACTTTAAATTTTAGAATATTTTTACATTTATAGAGAAATTGTGATGATACTACAAAGGGTCCCCATACACCCCACACCTAGTTCCCCCTGTTATTAACATCTTACATTAGTATGATACATTTGTCACAATTAATGAACCAATATTAATACATTATTATCAACTAAAGTCGTTGCTTCATTCAGATTGCCTTAGTTTCTTCTTGTGATTTTTCTGTTCCAGAATTCACCCTGGATGCCATATCACATTTAGCCACCACGTCTCCTTAGGCAGCTCTTGACTGCCACAGTTTCTCAGATTTTTCCTTGTTTTTAATGATCTTGACAGTTTGGAGGAATGCTGGTCAGGTATTTTATGGAATGTCCTCAATTAGGCCTGTCTGAGAATGGCACTGAAACCAAGATCTGAGTGCAAGGTGTGCCCATTGCTACTGGGTGTCATTGCTTCTAGACCCTCTCAGCTGACACAATGAGGACATGTATGTGTGTATACTAACACTGTATCTACATATACCTATACATATTTATGTATGTAAGCAACATGAATTCACACTGATGTCTCCAGCTCTAATCCATCACCACGTGGAGCATTCTAGCCTCCTGCCATTGCTTATTGTAACCTCCAGCTCTAACAGTGAGAAAGCTGACTCCCACCAGCCTTCAAACCTTTACTTAACTGTTCAATTCCTGTACCCATGTATAATGGTTTCAGAATTGTTAACCCAAGCCCTCATGGTAAACAACTTTATCAACCAGAGAGCTTATGTAGCACTTCATTTTCCTTTAGTCTTAAAGTCTCCACTCATTTCTGAAGTTACTTAGGTCAGCACTTCTTCTCCCCACTCCCTTCAGTTATGATGCTTCCAGCACTTGGAATACAGTTAGATTCTTCTGTCACATTCTGCATTCCATCCTGGGATCTTCTGACCTTCTAAATAATTGTTTAAAATTTGCCTACATTGAGGCTCACTCTTTGTTGTAAAGTTCTATGGGTTTTGACAAATTTGTAGTGTCAGGTATCCACAGCTATGGTATCATACAGAATATTTTCACCACCTTAAGTGATCCTCTGTGTGCTTCACCTGTCAACATCCTCCTAACTCCAGGCAATCACTGATCTGCTTGCCACTTGTATAGGTTTGGCTTTTCTAGAATGTCATATGAATGGAGTCACACCGTGTACACTGTTTTCAGATGGGCTTCTTTCAGTTACCAAAATGCCTCAGGAGTCATCCATGTCTTTGTGTGGCTTAATAGCTCATTCCCTTTTATTGCTGAGTAGTATTCCATTGTATGGATGTACCAAAGTTTGTTTATCCATTTACATACTGAAGGACATCTTGGTTGCTTCCAATTTTTAGCTATCTATTATGGATAAAGCTGCTATTATCATTTACATTCAGGTTTTTGTGTGTACATGAGTTTTCTGATCAGTTTGATAAATACCTAGGAGCACAGTTTAGGACTGTTTGGTAAGACTACATTTAGTTTTGTAAGAAACTGCCAAACTGTTTTCCAAACTGGCTGTACCGTTTTTCTTTCCCACTAGCAACAGATGAGAGTTTCTATTGTGCTGCATCCTTGCCAGCAACTGCAACTATCAGTGTTTTGGATTTTAGCCATTTAATTTTCATTTCCCTAATGACAAATGATTTTAAGCATCTTTCCTATGCTTACTATGCTTACTTGCAAACTGGTAGTTTTGTATGTATTATGTCCCCCAGAAAAAGCCATGTTCTTTGATGCAATCTCATGCAGGCAGACATATTAGTGTGGATTAAGTTGGAACATTTGGATTAGGTTGTTTCCATGGAGATGCACCCCTCCCAACTGTATGTGATAATTCTGATTGGATAATTTCCATGGAGGTGTGGCCCCACCCATTCAGTGTGGGCCTTGATTAGTTTACTAGAGCACTATATAATCTCAGACAGAAGGAGTGAGCTTGCTACCATCAAGAGGGACACTTTGAAGAAGGCACAGGCGCTGAGACAGATATTTTGAAGATGGCTGTTGAAAGCAGACTCTTGTTCTGGAGAAGCTAAGAGAGGACAAATGCCCCAAGAGCAACTGAGGGTGACATTTTGAAGAGGAGTTGTGGCCTAGAGAGGAACGTCCTAGCAGAAAGCCATTTTGAAACCAGAACTTGGAGCAGATGCCCGCCACATGCCTTCCCAGCTAACAGAGGTTTTCCAGATGCCATTGGCCATCCTCCAGTGAAGGTACCTGATTGTTGATGCATTATCTTGGACACTTTATGGCCTTAAGACAGTAACTGTGTAACCAAATAAACCCCCTTTATAAAAGCCAATCCATTTCTGGCATTTTGCATTCTGGCAGCATTAGCAAACCAGAACACTTGCCATCTGTATATCTTCTTTGGTGAGGTGTTCAGGTCTTTTGGCCATTTTTTAATTAGTTTGTTGTTTTCTTATTGCTATGTTTTGTGTTCTTTAAATATTTTAGATATAAGTCCTTTATCAGATATGTGTTTTGAAAATATTTTCTATCAGTCTGTGGCTTGTCTTTGCATTCTCTTTATAGTGTGTTTCACAGAGCAGAAATTTTAAATTTTAATATGGTGCAACTTATCAATTTTCTCTTTCATGGGTTGTTCTTTTCATGTATTTGAAAACTCATCAGTAAACTCAAAGTCACATAGATTTTCTCTATATTTTATTCTAGAAGTTTTTGCAAATTTGCAGTTTACATTTTGGTCTATTTTGGCCTGTTTCTAAGTTCATTTGCTTGTATATGGATGTCCAATTATTCCAGCACCATTTGTTGAAAAGACCATCTTTTCTTCCTTGAAATACCTTAGAGCCTTTATCAAAAACCAGTTGACAAAATTAGTGTGGGTCTTTTTATAGGCTCTCTATTCTGCTCCACTGATCTATATGCCTATTATTTTGTCAACACAACACTCTTTTGATTACTGTAGCTTTATAGTAAGCCAGAATCGGGTAGATTATTTTATCTTTGTTCTTCTTTAATACTGTGTTGGCTATCCTAGGTATTTTGCCTTTCCATATAAAATGTAGAATCAGTTTTCCAGTTGTGTGTGTGTGTGTGTGTGTATGTATGTATGTATGTATACATATATATATATACACACACATATATACACATATATATAGTGTGTTAAATCTCTAAATCAAATTGGAAAGAATATCTTCATATTGACTCTTCCAATCCATGAACACAGTATAGCTCTCTATTTTTGTAGATATTTAATTTCTCTCATCAGTGTTTTATAGTTTTCTACAAGCAGATCATGTACATGTTTTGCTAGATTCACACCTTAATATTTCATTTGTTGGTAATTTTACAAAAGGCATTATTTTTTATTTCAAATTCCAATTGTTCATTGCTGGTTAATAACAAAGAAATTGAGTATTTTTGCTGGCATTGTATCCTGCAGCCTTGCTATACTCACTTATTAGTTTTAGGAGTTGTTTTCTAGATTCTTTAGGATTTTCTATATGGACAATCATGTCAACTATAAATAAAGACTGTTTTAGTTTGTCCTTTCCAATCTGTATGTCTTTTATTTATTTTTCTTGTCTTATCACACTAGCTAGAACTTCCAGTACAGTATGGAATAGGAATGGTGAGAGAAAACATCCTTGCCTTGTTCTTGATCCTAGGGGGATAACTTCCTGTCTTTCACTATTACATCTGATGTCAGCTGTAGGTTTTTTTTAAATGTTCCATACCAAGTTGAGAAAGTTCTTCCCTATACTTAGATTGCAGATAGGTTTTCTCATGAATGGGTGTTGGATTTTGACAAATTCTTTTTCTTCAAAAATTGATATGGTAGTATGTTTTTTCTTATTTAGCCTGTTGATTTTATAATTCAATTGGTTGATTTTTGAATATTGAACTAGTCTGGCATACCTGGAATAAATCCCAATTGGTCCTGGTATAAAATTCTTATGATACATTGTTGGATTTAATTTGTTAATATTTTATTGAGGATTTTTTTAATCTCTGTTCATAAGAGGTATTAGTCTATATTGTTTTAGTGTCCTAGGCTGTTCCAAGAGGATAACATGAAATGGGTTGAAATTGAGTGAAAGACATGAATATACATGTCCAAGATGCCCAATGAACTCCAAACACGATTAAACGAAATAGAACCATGCTACACCATATATAATCAAACTGTTGGATACCAAAGACAAAGAGAGAATTCTGAAAACCATATTAGAGAAGTGACATGCCACATATACGGGCTCCTCAATAAGATTAAGCGCTGATTTCTCATTAGAAACCATAGAAGCAAGAAGGCATTGTGCTGATATAAAGTTCTGAAAACCATACACTGCCAGCCAAGAATTCTATATCCAGCAGAACTATCTTTCAAAAATGAGGGAGAGAAAGTAGGCATTCCCAGATAAATAAACGGTGAGGAAGTTTGTCACCACCCGACCAGCCCTAAAAGAGAAGGAAAAGAGAGTTCTGCAGGTTGAAAGGAAAGAACAATAGACAATAGATCAAAACTGCATAAAGAAATAAAGATCTCCAGTAAGGGTAATGACTTATGCCAGCACTATTGTATTTTTGTTTTTTAACTCCACTTTTTACTACCTATAGGATCTAAAATGCAAATGCATAAAACATAATAGGAAATCAGTGGTTTTGGACTCATAATGTATAAACATGTAATTTGTGACAATAACTACATTAATGTGAGGGTGGAGGGGCATAGAAACATAATTGGTGTATACTATTTTTTTTTTAAGCCACTGTGTGGTTTTCTTCAATTATACTGAATCTTGTATTGCACATACCAGTGTGAAGTTTGTTATTCAGACTTTACAGGCATCTTTCCTAATTCAAATCAGTCCTCCTCCAAGCATGTATCAGGAACTGACTTAAAAACAATAATAATTATCAGGTCCATGTGGCACTGTGATACAACTGGGGAAAATAAACCAGAGGAGCTTCCACCAGCCCCCAAACCCAGAACATCCCACTGAAATATCTACTCTCTTTTTAAAGAAACTGGAACAGGATGCGGGGGTTTCTACTCGTCTACTAAAAAGAACACATACTTGAAGCACCTGGCCAGAGCGTCGCCATGCTAAGGCCTGCCTCCCAGCCACACAGCTTCATGTAGCTTCCACCTGTGGATCCTCTACTTTGTGATGATCTGCTGGATCCGCCTCAGCATCTTGTACTTGTCGCAGCCTTGTCTCACGTTTTCATTGTGGATGACACCATTGTGGGTCCTCTTGTTCTCGTCTCTGGCCTGGGACAGCTCGTTGGTCAGGGTGATCAGCTGCCGCTGCACAGGCTCGTTCTTCTCAGACTTGGTGATTTGCTTCTCCTCACTGCGGTCTCCAGGAGGCCCTGCTGGAAAGCTCGGTGCTGTAGCCCGTGTACTCCAGCCCTTCCTCCTGTGGCTTTCCCGCACGTGGAAATTCACAGGCTCGTACACGGGTGGCGGTGGCGCAGTCATCACCAGGTGCAGCTCCTCCTTGGTGTTCTCCAGGGCATCCTGGGCTTCTTTGGCCCCATGCTGCCACTCTTCAACCTCATCCTCCTTGTGCCTCCTAGCCTCTTCCAAAAGGGCAATCCTGGTAGTGTACTCGGCAAGTTCTGCAGCCAGCTGCTCCTGGCTCTTTATCTGATTGGCGCCCTGTCTCTCTAGCTCCTCCTTGGCTCACAGTGGGGCCACACAGTCCGCCTCCAAGCACTCAGCCTCCTCCTGGGCACGCTTCCTCCCTCCTCCAGCTGCAGGGCTCTCTGAATCTGATTAGAGAATTCTTGTCTACTTTTCTTAGTTTTTTGTTGGTAGTCCTGAAGACTTAGCATCAGCTCCCCCTTCTCTCACATCATCTGCTCTTTTTCCCTCTCAATGGTTTCTCTCTTTTTCTTTCCTTTTCATTTTCCAGCTGTTGCTGCTCCAACTGCTTCTGGTGCTTCTCTTCCTGGGCCTGGGCCTTCATCTGCTGCACCTTGACGTGTCAGGCTCCCAACGCATGTACAGCTCATGATTCCCCATGCCCAGCTGCAGGATTTGCTTGTTGATTCTCAGACAGGGAGGGGTGGGTGCAGAACACAAAGTCAGTTGCCTTCTTGTCGATGGACTTAATGACAAACTTTTTGTCATTGAAAAAGATGTTTCTAATTTCACCTCCAGGGAAGCCAATCTTTGGGGTCAACTTATCATCTTTCTCATAAATATTTAGCACAAGAGCATCAACTCCAAGGCAAAAGTCTGTTCCTCTCTTATTTTTTATCTCCAAATAGTTGACTCCATACATTTCCAGGTCCTGTGCAATCTTCAGATACTTTAACATAGCATTATCTTTGAGCATCCCGTGGTGCTCAACGTGCTACACCTGGATCCAGTCCTCCCACTGGTCTCTTGTGAGCTTCTGCTGGTCCATCACGCTTTGAGGAATCAAGTGCTCAGAGCTGAGGTACCCAAACATGTGCATTTCCTTGTTATAGTCACCAAACTTGGCCTGCACAGCATAGGACCTGAGGAGCATCTCATCACTGAGAATTCCTTCCTTCACTTGGAGGAAAAGCTTCTGCATGATGTCTTGGATGAGCTCCTTAGACACATCAGGGTAGAACTCAGCCCAGAACTTGAACTGGAAGGGGTTCCCTTTTCTGACACCCTGGGAAGACACCTTTTTATCAAGTTTCAGCCAGGTAAGAAATCCTTTATTATCCACATACTGGAGTCCAAAGTACCACACTTCCTGAAGGCCAGTGGTCTTAACCACCTGATCAAAAAGCTGTTTCCCAGTAGTATTTGGCTGGATATTTGGTAACTTGTACATTGATTGGTTTTTCGCATTTTCGATTTCTGGTGTGTTTTCCTCCATCCTTTGGAAACACAGCTCCGTAGTAGCAACCAAAGTGATTCTTCCAACATGCAGGCCTGCCAGGTGGTCCACTGCCCTCTTGCCACTGTCTGTGTGTCTGTCTTCTTGTGTATACTATTGAAGTCAAGCTTGAATCAAAGAAAATGAGATTGTTACAGATTTAGGATGTTAAAATGTTAGCCCCATGGTAACTACAAAGAAAATACAGGAGAATTTATCCAAGCTGATGGATAAATCAAGCTGATAGAGTACAGGTTTCCAGGGGTGGGGGGCAAGGGGAATGAGGAGTTAATGCAAAATGGTTGTAATGTTTCTGTTTGGGGAGATGGGAAAATTTAAGTAACGGAAGGTGGTGAGGATACCGCAACACAGGAAAATGTGATTAATCCCATTCCTTGGGAGTGGTGGAGATGGGAAAGTTGATGTCATGTATAAGTTCCCACAATTAAAAAAAAAAAGGAACAAATAGAGGTCAGTGACAATTAAAGGCAATACATGATTCTGGACAGATTTAACAAGGGAAGAGAGAAGGCTCAAAATGACATTACTGGGACATATGGGAAAAAAAGGAATATAGACTATAAGCTTTATATCATGTTAAATTTCTTGACCTTGATAACTATACTTAAGGTGGATACATACGTGAATATCCTTGTTCTTAGGGCATATACACGGCAGTATCAAGGGCTTAAGGAGCATGGTATATACAGCCTACACCAAGGTGTGCAGAAAATGGATTGAAGGATAGGCAGTCAGACAGACAGACAGATACACAGATAGACAGATGGATTGATAGAATGACTGATAGCTAGCTAACAGTACAGCAAATTTGGCAAAATGTTAAATTTGGTGTATCTGGGGGATAGTGCTATGTTGGAAATCTCTGTATGGAATTTGTATTAGTTTTGTAGCTGTCCTATAAATTTGAAATTATTTCAAAATAATAAATTTTGTTTTTAAAAAATTTTTACTTTGGTTATGTGACCTTTACTTGTTTTCTCCATTTGTATAATTTTCCCCCTGCTCTTACTTCCTTCCCTGGTTACTGTTTCCCAACCAATTTACTGAAACCCTAACCCCTGTTGACTATGTTTTATTTTCCTCTGCCAGAACCAGTAAATTTCTGATGGAGTTCCTGGAGGTAAAACCCATGAAAGTGTGGGAACTCCCCACAAGACCCAGGAAATTCTCACTTTCACATTAGTCCATTCTCAGTCTCCAGAATTTCATCAAAGTCACCATTTAAGTGTTTCTACTGGTTTATGATCCCAGAAGTCTCTACTCCAGGCTGTGTATTTTTTGATGCACCATCAAGATTTTATAGTGGTGTTTTGTTCTGTGATCTCAGTTCTCTGATAGATCCAAGAAAAGTCATGCATTTTCAGTTTATGCAGCTTTATCTTGTAAGAGCAGGAGTGACAATTTTCAGGCTCTCAACATGTCAAAGCCAAAGCCAGATGTCTCATCAAAATTTAATATATGGCTTCCTTTAACTTAACAATTCTTCTTCCAAGAATTTGATCCTATAGTTATTCTTGCACAGGGCATGAAATACATATAATAATACATTTTTAACTTATGTTTAATTGAGATTGTTCACATAACATAAAACTATCCAAAGATCCAAAGTGTACAATCAATTGCCCATGGTACCATCATACAGCTGTGCATGCATCACCACAATAATTTTTTTTCAATTTTTAGAACATTTTCATTACTCCAGAAAAGAAATAAAGACAAAAATGGGAAACTCAAATCCTTTCATACCCCTAACCATGCCCCCTCCTCCATTATTGATTCATAGTTTTGGTATAATACATTTGTTACTGTTGATGAAAGAATGTTAAAATACTACTAACTGTAGCATATAGTTTGCAATAGGTATATATTATTTCCTATATGCCTCTCTATTATTAACTTCTAGTTACAGTGACATACATTTGTTCTAGTTCATGAGAGAGATTTCTAATATTTGCATAGTTAATCACGGACATTGTCCACCACAAGATTCACTATTTTATACATTCCCATCTTTTAACCGCCAACTTTCCTTCTGGTAACATACATGACTCTAAGCTTACCCTTTCCACCACCTTCACACACCTTTCAGCACTGTTAGTTATTCTCACAACATGCTACCATCACCCCTGTCCATTTCCAAACATTTTAGTTCACCCTAGTTGAACATTCTGCCCATAATAAGCAACCGTTCCTCATTCTTTAGTCTCATTCTATATCCTGGTAACTTATATTTCATGTCTATGAGTTTACATATTATAATTAGTTCATATCACTGAGACCCTGCAATATTTGCCTTTATGTGTCTGTCTTATTTCACTCAATATAGTGCCCTAATATTTCCTCATCAACCCATTTCTTTTAAGATGGTTTTGTTCACACACCATTCTGTCCTAAGTAAACAATCATTGGTTCCCTGTGTAGGCACATATTTATGTATTCAGCACCATCGCCACTATGTATATAAGGACGTCTCCATTTCTTCCACAAAGAAGGAGGAAGAGTCAAAGAAGGCAGAGAGAAAAAAGAAAAAGAAAACAGAGAGAGAGAGAAAAAAAAACTAAAAACAAAACTTGACAGCTAGAAAGCAACAAAAGGAAAGATAGCATTAACCTAAAGTAGAATAAAGAGTCAGACAACATCACCAATGCCAGAAGTCCCATACCCTTCCCCTATTCCCCACCCCCCATATGCATTTAGCCTTGGTATATTGCCTTTGTTATATTAAAGGAAGCATAATACAATGTTCCCGTAAATTATACTCTCTAGTTTGCATTCATTGTATTTTCCCTCCAATCCCACCCTATTTTTAACACCTTTGCAATGTTGACATTCATTTGTTCTACCTCATGTGAAAACATATTTGTAACTTTTATTACAATTGTTGAGCACCCTAGGTTTCCCTGAGCAACACAGTCCTGGTCTTTATCCTTCATCTTTTGTTCTGGTGTCCCACATGGTCCCAACCTTCCTCTTTCAACCATACTCACAGTCATCTTTGTTCAGTGTACTTACATTGCTGTGCTACTTTCTCCCAAAATTGTTTTCCAAACTTCTCACTCCTGTCTTTTCCTTTCTGTTTGCAGTGCTTCCTTTAGTGTTTCCTGTAGAGCAGTTATCTTGTTCACAAACTCTGTCATGTCTGTTAGAGGATATTTTAAGCTCTCCCTCATATTTGAAGGACAGTTTTGCCAGATATAGGATTCTTGATTGGTGGTTTTTCTCTTTCGGTATCTTAAATATATCAGCGCACTTCCTTCTTGCCTCCATGGTTTCTATTGAGAAATCCGCATATAGTCTTATCAAGCTTCCTTTGTATGTGATGGATTGCTTTTCTCTTGCTGCTTTCAGGATTCTCTCTTTACCTTTGACGTTTGATAATCTGATTATTAAGTGTCTTGGCATAGGCCTATTCAGATCTATTCTGTTTGGGGTAAATGTGCTTCTTGGATCTGTAATTTTATGCCTTTCATAAGAGATATGAAATTTTCATTGATGATTTCTTTCATTATTGCTTCTGCCCCTTTTCCCTTCTCTTCTCCTTCGGGGACACCAATGATACATACATTCCTGCTTTTTCTGTTGTCCTTAAGTTCCCAGAGACATTGCTCATATTTTTGCATTCTTTTCTCTATCTGTTCTTTCATGTGTAGGCTTTCAGGTGCCTTGTTCTCCAGTTCCTGAGTGTTTTCTTCTGCCTCTTGAGACCTGTATTGTATGTTTCCATTGTGTCTTTCATCTCTTGTGTTGTGCCTTTCATTTCCATAGATTCTGCCAGTTGGTTTTTCAAACTTTCAATTTCTACCTTATATATGCCCAGTGTTTTCATTATATGCTTCATCTCTTTTGCCAATTTTCCCTAAACTTTTTCAATTGACTTAGTATTAGTTGTTTAAATTCCTGTATCTCAGTTGAAGTGTAAGTTTGTTCCTTTGACTGGGCCATAACTTCATTTTTCTTAGTGTAGGTTGTAGTTTTCTGTTGTCTAGGCATGGTTTCCTTGGTTACCTCAATCAGGTTTTCCCAGACCAAAAGGGTCTCCGTTCCCAGAAGGAAGAGCTATTCAGTGTCCAGTTTCCCCGAGGTGCCTTAGAAAATTGGTACGCCCTGTGAGGTCTTGGATCACTGTGCTTTTCTGCCCAGCAGGTGGCGCCTGTCAACCCATAACTCCAGACTGGTGTAAGGAGGTGTGGCCTGTGGCTGTTTTCCCCCAGGCTCTGAGGTCTGGTTCTGAATAGAAGGCGGGTAGTAGAGCTGGGCCCCACCTCTTTCCTCTTAGGGAAGATAAGACCCCCTAGGGAGAGGTCATTAGCATTTGAATGGTCCCTCTCTGCCTGTGCTATCTCCACCCTTGTCTGGGTCAGGGTGCTGGGAACCGAAAATGGCTGAGGCTTTCTCCACTGAGCTGAAACAGGTACAGAAAGCCATCTTCAGGGCCAGTCGATGGCCACTCTCCAGCTCTCCAAGGTCAGTCATCACCCAAAGCCTCTGTCTGCTTATTAGGGATTCGTACCTTGCATCGAGCAGTCCATTTTTGTTAATTAAAACCCCAAGTGGAGCTCAGCTGAGCTGTATTCACTTGCTTGGACAGAGCTGCTCTCTAGCTCCATGAGGCTTTGCAGCTCAGGCCATGGTGGGTGGGGGCTTCCAGCTTGAATTTGCAGTTTTTACTTACAGATTTTATGCTGCAATCTCAGGCATTCCTCCCAATACAGGTTGGTGTATGATGAGTGGACAGTCACGTTTGTCTCCCCGCAGTTATTCTGGATTATTTACTAATTGTTCCTGGTTGTTTATTAGTTGTTCCCGGGGATTAACTAGCTTCCACTCTTCTCTATGCCACCATCTTAGATCTTCTAATACTACATTTTTATATGAAAAAACTGGAAATGATTAATTGGCTTAATGGTAGGATATTGGTTAAATATAGTATGGTATATCAACACAGGGATTGCTAAGCATCTGGAAAAAGAGTGATTTGACTTCTATGGCCCAATATCGATAAGTGGGAAAATACAAGTTATAGACTGCATATAGAATAAGATCAGATTTCTGTGTTAAATATAAAAAGGACACACACATATACAAGCCTATAGAGGCATAGAAAATGGCTGGGAGAACACACGCAAAAACATTAACTGTTATTACACGTGGGGAATGGGATGGGAGGGAGACATTTACTTTTCACTTTATATCTTCATGTGTTACTTGATTCTTTTAAAAAGAGCATGCATTACTTTTTAAAAATTTAAATGATAATAATAAAGGTAAAAAAGGAGTGAATGAGCTACACTTTCAAATGCTGATTAGAGCAAGTTGGATGAAGATTGAGAGGTGACATTAAGAAGCAAGAGAATGAAAGCCTAGGTGGACAACAAGGAAAGGAGGAGAAGGCTGGCAGTATTAAGCAATTAAAAGGGAAGCAGATGGGGGCTTAAATTCTGGGTTGGCTAATGGAAGTGTGTGGATATGTGTCCTTCTGTCCCTCAGCCTGTTTTATTTAGGAGAGAAGCTAAGAGCCAACACAGACCCTGATGCTGATGCTTGGAGATGTTTCGAGACATCTGGAGATGTGGACAGAAGGATGTTCAGAGATGCTAAGAGATGAAGCCCAGGGTTTGCCCTGGAGAAGTTAAGAGAGGACCCCCAGATGCTTAGAGAGAAACACCCTGGGAGAAAGAAGGAAGTATGCACAGATGCTGAGAGAGAGGAGCTAAGAAAGATGCCTAGAGACATTTTGGAAAAAGCCATTTTGAAACACAACCCAGGAGCAAAGGACCAGCAGACGCTAGCCACATGCCTTCTCTGCTGACAGAGGTATTCCGGACACCATCGGCTATTCTCCAGTGAAGGTATCCTTTTGTTGATGCCCTAGTTTGGACACTTTTATGGCCTTAGAACTATAAATTTGTAACCTAATAAATCCCCTTTATAAAAGCCACTCCATTTCTGGTATCTTGTATAATGACAGCATTAGCAAAACAGAACAGTCACATTTAACATAGGGTAAGATATTTTTCCTGAGTAAAGGGTGAGAATTGATAGTAGCATCATTACCAGTTTGCTAGCTCTCAATCTGTTACGAAGTATTGCAGTTTGTGTATGTCCAGTTGCAGTATAAGGAATTACTTGTTCACAATACTTCTTTTCCTGCCCCTGCCATAGCTTCCAGCAGGTGAAATATGCTTCCCCACGTACTAACTTAGGCCATGTGACTTGATTTAGTTTACAGTCAAGTTCAACAAGAGATTTTTAAACACACTCACATGCTTTGGCTAGCTCTCTGGCTTCCTAAGATCTTCCTTGTGTGAAGTTAACCACAGATACTTTATCCTGGGTCTTGAATAAGGGATATATGGTGCAGACCTGAGCCCAACCCACCTGGGGAGAGTTCCCAGCTCACTTGCAGACTCATGAGTAAGAAATACACATTTGTTTTTGCAAATAACTGAAAAGTTGTGGCTGTTTGTTCTGCAGCATTATTGCAGCAATAGCTGACTAACACAGTTTCAAGAATTATTTAGATTATATTGCTGTTACATTTATCAATTAATTGCTCTTCAACTTCAAATCCACACAATGGAACAATGTTAGGGTTTGTTGACAGAGGGACATTGCAAGACATAGCATGGGCAGGGGCTTCTCTTCCTGGTGGTAGCGTCCTTTTCTTTCTCCTGTGACCTGGTTTCCAGCGGTGTTTGGGAGGCCCAGTTGCACTCATTCTTCAGTAAATTTCTCTGGGGCCTTAGGGGAAAGCTTCCTGTAGACCAGCTCTGGCCCTCTGTGACTTCAGCAAACCTCTCCACCACCCCACAGAATTCAACCACACTCTCCAAAGAGGGGGTAGGTGGGACCTCTTTTAAGTTTTTTGTTCTTCCTTGGTTTCCTCCCTTATCCTAGAGATAGTAATAGCTTCTCCCTGAATTTGTAATTTCTATATTCCTTAAAGTCTTCTGTTATTCCTCTTAATAGTCAACCAACTTTTTTTCTAGTCAAGAATTCTTTATATTAAATTTTCCCCATTCAAATTTCCAATGTGGTTTTTGTCCCCTACCAGTATCCTGGCTGATAGAATTCTTAATTAGTAGAATTTTTGTCATGAAAAAGAGAATGTGAATATTTTTTATCAAACAAAGAGTCATTTTTTTTCTTGACAAAATATTTTGATTATTGAACTTAAAGATGTTTAGCATATTTTACTTTTATAAAAAAAAAAGTGTTCCAGAATGATAGTGTGACATGCACAGGCATTAGAGAGAGCATTTCAGAAAGGGATGCATGGAAAAATTTCTGTTATATGATTTTGTTGACAAAATAGCTTAAATACTCAACAAACAAAAAATCTTGAACAAAATTTTCCAATTGTTTAAAAATGTAGCAATGCAGCACATCCCATTTTGTTTGCACAAAAAATGAAGAGAAAATAAAGCATATTCTAAACAGATTTGAAATACAATCTTTGCATAATTGATGGATGAGACTGGAAAGTGAGTATCATGATTCAGTAAGCCCAGGCAATGACAGGATTATTCCATCCAGACCCTTGTAATATTGGGTTTTATAGTTTTCAGTTATGATGACATTAAAACCAAGACAATAAATGAATTTAGAGCCAGATCTTCAAGCTTCTGTATCACACTGTGATACTTTCCAAAAGTAAAAAATCATATTCAATCACATTATCTTCACCAAATTATGTTTAATGTTGAGATGTTTTAGTGAAAGCAACAAGTATTTTGTTTTGTTAATAAATAACATAAAATTATTATAAATAAGCTTGTCTTTATCTCCTTTAACTTTCTATTATTTATGTAGAATAGACGTGTGTTAGTAGCGTTAAGACACAATTTAAAAAGAGATGATACATATTTTGGGGTGTACTCATATTTTCCACGTATTTTAGGAGTGTGTGATCAAAAACATTTGTAAGCCACGTGTCAGAAGGTCAGAAGTACCTAGTAAGCAGAGGGTTTCACTGCCAAGATCAATGGCAAAGCCAAGGAACAAAGGACTTTAAGAGTCCAGAAAAGAGGCACTTCTTGCTTTTGTTTTGGTAAACAGCAGCATTATCATACAGCTTTTCTTCACTTCTTATTTTAAGTACAAAATGTCCATGGGTCTTCAGAAAAACACATTCACCTGATAGTTTGAAAATGTCCACATTCTGGAATTGGGGCCCTGTTCCTGTAGATAGTTTTCAGTATTTTTTGTAATACAGTGTTTAAAGCAAAATTAATGTTTACCTAGGGGACAAAAACATTTTCAACTTTGCTTCTTGGCTGGTCCACTACTCAGCCTTATATGGCACATTCCTGTTTCCTACCTTCTGTTTCTTTCATTTCTCCCAGAAATAAGGTGGCAAATCATTGACATCCTCTCATCCAACTGTGTGAGGAGAACCTGATAAAAGGTATTAACCAGCCACTCTCTTATTTCTGATCTGGGGTAGGAGAGAAAGATAAAACTAGAAAATGGTATTGCCATGCGGAATAGCAATGATGCACCTTTTCGCAACACGACATTGAGAAGGTTGTAAGGTACCAAAACGGTGGATTGTTAGCCCAGCAAGATACTGTAAAATCATCCAGTACAATCCTCTTATTTTAAAGATGAGGAAATTGAGTCTCAGAGAGCTTTAGTGACTTAGCCAGAGAATTATTGGCTTGATGTATCATATAGAGGTATTAAAGTCTAATAATCTTACTTACAATTGGGAAAATTGAGGTTCAGTGAGTTAAAGGACTTGCTCAAGATTACACAGTAAGATAGCAGATCCAAGAGGAGATCTGAGTGGGTTGAGCACCTTGAATCAGTTAGGATTTCTCAGTCTGAAGAGACAAAGGCTGAGAAAAGGTAAAATGGTGAGATCCATCAGGCCTTAAAGCCTGAGTATGAGCTCCCTCATGTTCTTAAGATTCTAAAGTGAAGGGGGTGGGGGATGATGACAAGGTTGAGTCTGAAAAATCTAAGAACTGCTTTCCTTTCTCCATGGAAGCTCTCATGATCCCTAAACCCCGGCCCTTAACACCTCAAGCCAGCATCACTGATTACAGTTTCCCAAAGCTTCTGGCCCATGGACCATTCTTTGAAATATCCTAGAAATAGTCTCAATATAGGACATAACTCTGCAGTGCTTTTTATCTTTCTGGACCAACACTGATTATTTTGAGAGCCAGATAAAAATCTTTGTTATTTTTCATGTAATCAAAAGAACAAGAAAGACAAAAACACTCATTTCTTGTCTCAGGTAATTGCTGGTTTCCTTTTTGCTGGGAAAATTCTGGGATTACTTTAATGCTGGAATGAGTTGGCAGCCAAGATGGCCATCTCTCCTCTTCTCAGGAAGTCAGGCTTGTCTGGCTTTATTTTTCCTCCTTGGAACAGCAGGCAAGTTTAAAAACCTTTCCTTGGGTCTGATTAGTGGTCAGGCATGAATTCTGAAAGAAAGAGAATGGAAAGGCTAGGGAAAAGTTGAGCTGTAATGTTGAGAGAAGAGAAAATAGAGGTGGGCAACAAGAATAATATTTTTCATGCAAGATGCCCATGGTTACTATTTTCTTTGTTTATTTAAATAGGATACTGTGGGGACAAGCTCTAGAAAATGCTATAAGAACATGGGGTAGAGCTACTTCAAGTTTCTGGAAAAAGGGAAGTCTCTCCCTTATCCAGCCTTGCTCAGCTGGACTCACTGAGCTCCTCCTTGGCATGCCCATCTCATAAGGAGCAAAAACTTGGGAGTTCTATCCCCTCCAACAGGCAGGGCATGTAGGTACCCTGCTGCTCTTGTCTTTTGTCAGGAGAACCTGGAGAGAGCCCTGGACATTTTGGGGTGAAATACGGTTGTTCTTACAGAAAAGAATGGGCTGGTAGAGGCAGTTTACTTCTCCCTCACACTCTGGGTGAGATGTAGCTTTCCACCCACAAAGGAGGTCATGTTTGGTCATTTGAAATGTAGGACATTAATTTCTAAAAATATTTATGGAGCAGGTGCTCTGTATACCTGACACTGAGCTGAGAATGAGTAACAGAGGGAAGTATAAGCCCCTGTCCAGCAGGTGATAGGTGAGCAGATGAATGGTTACAATCCCATATGATAAAGGCCATGATGGAGGAATGTGCAAGTTCCATGGCAGCAAAGTTGAGTGCCCAAGAGACGAAGGAGGAAGGAAGAGGAGGGAGTTTCATCTGATTGTGTGGAGAGGAAAGGAGTTTTCAAGCCCATCAGATATCATGGAAATCCTCTCTGCCTTTATCCAGCTCTGTGACCTTGGGGAAGTCACTTGACCTTTCTGAGTCTCCATTTATTCACTATAAAATGAAGATTATATATACCTCATGGGGTTATTGTGAGGATTAGATGAGATCTTTTACACTAGTCATTTAGAGCATTGCCCAGCCCACAGTGAACACGCAGCAAATGGCAACTTGATGGCTGTAATTTAGGTCAAGCTGGATTTCTACACTTCAGTGGAAGGGCTATGGGAAAGCAGAAGATGACTCAGATGTCTCATTGGACAACAAGACAGATACTGAAGACAAGCAGTGTTAGGTTTGGAGAGAGAGAAAGAGGAAAATGATGATCTTGGTTTGGAAAAAGTTGCAGCCGACGTGCCTGTGGGATATCAGAGTGGGAGGGTAATCAGAAGGGGAGGCAGAGGAAGGAGGCCCCAGGGAACCCTTGAACCATCAGGACAGCTCAGCACCTCCCCTATTTTTATCTGTGCAATTCCTATTAGTCAAGCAAAGGACCCAGTCTCTCTAATGACTCAAACTTTATTCCGCCTCATCGGAAAGATTGGTCCATTTCCCTGAACTCTCTGAGAACAGTTACAGGCAAGCATGAAACCTTATTTGACTCAGTAACTCAATCATTCCTTATTTTTATACAGTAAACACATTGCAGTACCTACTATATGTAAAACACTGATCTAGGATCTAGAGAATCAATATTGACTAAAATAGTTGATTTCCCCACTCAGTAAGCGTCAATGTATTTATATGTACTAAACTCACTGACAGTTTAATTTCCCTCTCACATCAACTTTGGGTGAATTTCAGTAGCAACAAAACAAAAACCTTGAAAGATTCTTACAAATTATATAGTCTAATCTCAGTTTGACAAATATTTACTGAATGCCTATCATATACTAGCACCCTTATTTTTCAGATGGGAAAATAAAAGTCTAAGAGGGGTTTAATGTTTTGCCTAAGGACATCCAATGACTATATGGAAAGGACAGGATATCAGTTAGCTATTGCTATGTAACAAACCATTCTGAAACTCAGTGACTTAAAACATCAATCATTAATGTTTGATAATGTATCTACAGGTTTGCTAGGGGTTGCCTGATCTGCTGGGGATAGGTCTGCTCCATGCAACGCTCATCTTCCTCCTGGGATCAGCAGAGCAGCCTGAGAAGGTCTGTCTCATGGCTATGGCATAGGTAAAAGAGAATAAGCAGGAACATGCACAAGGTCTTGTGGTTACTTCTGTCTCATTCTATTGACCCAAGCAAGTCTTGGAACTAGAACATGGTTACTTCAACCTCATCTATTGGTCAAAGTAGGTCAAATAGCTGAGCTCAGAATCAGAATGGGAGGGGATGCAGCAAAATTTCATAACTTAGGGAGAAGGCATAGAATTGGGGTCATTAAGGCAATCTAATATATTCAGGATTCAGACCCAAGTCTCTTTAGGCCCTCTTTATGGTTATTTTCACAATTTCTAATCACGTTTACTTTGAATAAGAAACACACAGACATATTTGCCCTTTGCCATCTGCAGGACTGAGTCTCAACAAAGCCAGAACTCAGGCAGGATGGAATTGCAGCCAAACTTCCTACTATTCTTTCCCCCTAAATCCCACTTACACTGTCCATTCTCTGCCTCAGGCTGACACTTCCACACAATGTCGAGGGCCTTCCCAAACTCTGGGCTCTGGACTTTTCTTTCCTTCTTCCCACATCATCAAGACCAGCACTCAGGAGGCTTAGCCATTAGAAAAACAGCTGATCACTGAATTCTGATTATCCTTTGTTCACTCAGACAAATTGTTACTGAGTATTTAATCTATTTGTAGCTCTGTGCCGGGAGCTGTTTGTTGGTCATGGAGTTGAATCACAGATCCAATTCTTAATGAATATACATTCCAGTGGGAGAAATCATACATGCACATAATTAATTGTTTTCATTCCTATGCACAAAAATTATTGAATATAGTGCCAAGCACTTTCTTAGAACATTGGACTACAATGATAAATAAGAAAGGCCCACAGTCCCTGCCCTGACAGATCTTAGGGTCTAAAAAGGACTCACGTAGATCAGAGTGCTGAGAGGGAGAAGACAACATTTCTGCTGTCAACGAGGTGATTAATCGGAGAAGGTTTGGGGAAAGTTAATAGTTAAGTTGGGCTCTGAATAATAAACTGGGGAGTTTCTAAACAATGCTGCTTCTCTAAGGATGTGGGCACCAGTGTGAGCACTGGAGTTAAAGACCTGGGTTTGAATCTTTGTCCTAATGCTTAGGAGGATGGCTGGGGATAAGCTACTTAATCTCTCTGTTCAGTGGCATGCTAATGAATTGTGGAGACACGGAAGGTTCCCTGGCTTGATAGGTTATATAAGGGGGCCACTTCCTAAGCTTCAGAAGCCTGAAGGCAGGCACCAGGCTGGGAGAAGGCCAAAGCTTTGCATGCCTGAAGGCAGGCAGCAATTTAGATAAGGGTATAGTCGCAGGGCTCCTTCCGTGCTCCTGTCTCCTGCTCCCGCTGTCTCCCGTCTAGCCCCAAAGACATTGTCCCTTGTGATCAAAGACATGCAATCACACCTTATGGCTCTAGAAAAAATGCTCCCTCTCTGAAATACCTGAAAACAGTCACACAGGAAATGACCTTGTATGCTATAAAAACCTGTAGGAATAAGTAGAAGAAACTTTCTTTTGCATGAACTCAGAGACGGAATCGGCTCCCTTCTTTCACAATGAATGTTTAACAAGGAGCTTTCCAAAAATAAATAAATTCATTAAAAGGTTGGTTTTGTAGCATCTGCTAACTTCCATGGAGTAGCAACTACTCCTTCCATGGTCTATTTCAAGCTACCAACATGGTGACCTGGTGCCACTGAGCACGGAGTTGGAAAGAGAGTGCAGTAGCACACCGGTATGCAGTATCTTCCCCAGACAGACACAGAAGAAATAAATGCCCTCAAAGGCATAGGTAACAGTAAAATAAATAGGAAGTGAAGAGTTTTTCATACTTATTACATTTGGGTTGGTATGCTTTATTTAATTGTAAGTTTATATAATTTTACTTTTAAATAAAGCTGTGTTTAAAACCAGCTCACAAAATATCTAGAAATTTAAGTCAGCTCTCATTAGCCAATATGACTGAACTCAAACACACCAACGGCTCCATGCCTCAATATCTAATCTATAAAATGAAGATAAAAAATAATAGTTGTTACTGATTACATTGTTTTGAGGATTAAATAAGATGACTCATAGAAAGCACTTTGTACCCAGCACACTGTAAACACCATGGTGTCATGATGGTCATCATAATCACTATCATAATTACTATCACTAAGTCCATTTATAAGGGTGAACGCCAGAGAAGGAGGACTTTGGGGGCAAGAGTGGTGCTTGCCGATCAGGTCAGCCTTGGGAGAATCTGGTTGAGCCATAGCCTACAAACCATAGCCATTCTCAGCTGTTCAGAGTCAGTACCTGAAGATGTGGCATCCGCACACACTGGTATGCGAGTTACTCCCATGGAAGATGGCTGAATCTAAGCTGGTTATAATCTATTCTACACTCTCTCTTAGACCTGAAAATGGCCTCCTGCCTCCCTCCTTCCATTCTAGTTTTGCTTCTACATCTGACTTCTTGTCCACCGAGAGCCATTAACACCCCAGAACTCTGCTGCCATTTTTCTTCCTTCTGCCCCAGCGACTCTCAGGAAAAATGAGCTTATGCATAACATTGACATTTATCCATAAACATTGCTTTATGCCAGTTATCATTCTAAACATTTTACATGGATTCACTCACATCCTTGTCACAAAAATCACAAGACAGGCACTATTATCATCTCCATTTTGTCAATAAGAAAACTTGCCCCAAATCAGTCAGCAATGAATGAAAGAGTGGGAATTTACACCTCGATGCAGGTTTCAATACCCACAACCTTAACCACTGAACCATGCTAATTTCGAGCTACCACTCCCGTCATCATATTCTTTCATAGTTGATAACATTGGCATGGTAACCAAATAGTCATTATTTTATGGTTTGGGATTTTCATATATTCTTGGCAGCAAAGCAAATTGATTCTCTTAATTGTGCTCTGTTCAATCCTGAGTGAAAATAAATAGAATACTGTGATGAATAGTGGAGGAAGATGGTAGTAGTCATTCATTCTACAAACCTTTTTAAAATGTCTTCTTTGTGCTGGTACAGTTCAAGGCACTCATGACACAAAGGAATAAGGCAGAATTGCTGCCCTCAAAAGGCATGAAATGTAGTATAAAAAAAAAAAATATCAGGGAGAATGTTTGGAGAAGATGGAGGCTCCAATTCTCTCATTCAAATATTTGTATACCATTAACTCAAGGAAATAGATGAACCACTTCTTCAAGGAGGTCACAGTCTATTGGGGAAACTAATAAAGGCCTAAAAACATAATTTCAACACCTTGAGGATGGACAGTAACCCAGGTGTGTGCATAGTGATATGTGAAGAGAGCAACGCTGCCTAGAAAAATCACAGAGGGTGTCTCAGAAGAGAGAGGGAATGGCTATGAGTGACAATGAGGTTTGCCAGGCAGAAAAGGGGAAAAGGAGAGAAAAGAGCATTGCACAGAGGGAAGAACCTGTGTAAAGGAAAGAGTCAATTAATGGGGATGAACATTTTATTTTTAAGAATAAGCCTCAAAAAGGAAAGCAAATTATTTAACACAGAGGAGTTCCTATAGTCCTGATGATGGAGGCTGGGGTAAAGAGAAAACCAGGGCGAAAATTAAAGAATTCCCTTGAAGACAACACAAGATATAACAGGGACATTACAGACACAAGAATGTTGGATCATCTGGTCGACCCTCTCAGTTCACAGCCATGGAAAAGGGAAAGTGGGGCCAGGGGTTTCACAGTTCTCATGGAGCAGACACTTGAATCCAGTTCTTCTTTCTGCCATTGCAATGAGCTTTAAGCTATCCAACAATTAAGAGTAGGGGAAAAGGGAGCTCACATCCCTGAGTACTAGGGATTCTGGGATGCATCTGAGACAGAGAGACTATTAGAGATGATGAAGTCATGCCTGGATAAACATTTGCTAAGATTTTTTAGGAAATAAGGCTGATTCCCAAAGCAATCTGAGCAATCATTCCAACTGTGTACACAAAGAAGAGATTGAAAGAGGAGGGAACAGAGGCTCAATGAGTTTAGGGATTATCTGCTAATGGGAACATAGCAAGTCACTGGCAGGATGGATGGGGATTAGAACCACTGTCTCCAGACTCCCAGTCCCATGTTCTTTCCCCAGAATCCAAAGACCTGATAATGTCTTTGTAGCAGTGGCCTCCTGATTGTGGGAATTGTTCTCCCAAGAGTCATCCTTAAAGTAGAAGAAAGGATAGATGAAAAAGTCAGTGCCTCCTCAAAAAACTTTCTGCATGATAAAAATCAGAAACATCAAGGGGCTAGCGTCGCCATTACAAATGGGGGAATATGGCAGTGGTTTATTTGCACACAGGTTATGATAATGCACATCTCTAAGCCTTACTTATGCCCAGCCCCCTGCTCAGAAGTTGCTCCCCTTTTCCTCCCCATCTACCTGAAGTATATCATCCACAAGTACTAGGTAAAATTACACTCACTCCCTGACAATGATCCTGATAAGGCAGCCCACACTGATCACTCCTGCTTTTTGCCTTCCCACAGCATGAATGGGAAATTGACTGTAAGAAAGCTGGGAGCTAACCAAATTTGTACTCGCTGGTATTTTTTCCTAATCACTTTATGTGGAAATGTTTCCTCTTCATGAAAGGACAACACATTCCTTGAGAAAAAAACAATGTGTCTTCTCTTTATTTTGTACTCTAATGATGGCTAGTATATGTAAGCAATGCTTAGAAAATACATGTTCATTCAGTAAACATTGTCATGGCCTATGCTAGGCCATGAAAGTAGAGATGAATAGGACACTTCCCCATCCTCAGACAGCTGCCACTCTCCTGGGAACAGATATTCAAAGAAATGCCACAGAGAGTTCTGTTAGAGAATAAATTTGTGCCCCCTCGTCCCCCCTTCACCATAAAAGGTATCTGGAAACACCACAGTCTTACTGAAGTAAGAGACCCAGAATTAGAGTAGAGAGAGGGTAGAACAGCAGGGCACCCTGAAATCACTGCAGGTGGCCTCCCTTACCTGGGACAGAGAACCTCTGGAAGCTATCCTCAGAAGCGCACCTGACCCTTTGTGTGTTGAGATACTAAAATAAAAACCATCTGAGCCCAAGGAGAAGACAAGAGGAAAGGAGAACTAGCATTCTAGGGCCTTGAGTGGACTCAAGAGGCTATTCTGACTTGAAGCCCTCTTGGAGTTGACATTTCTTAGTATGTGGTCCCACCATGGATGGAACGACATTGTTTCCAAACCCATGGCGGTTTCCAAACCCATGGTGGTATCCAACATGGGTGGTCCAGCTTCTGCCACATGTCCCTGCCCTGCCTTCAATGCATCTTCTAGTTGGTCTCCACTGCCCCATCCCAGAGATGATGCATTCCAGCCCTGCCTCTGCTCCCCACTCCCAGCTCACCCAGGCTGGCTTCTCTTCACTGCAACGTCCTTCCCCATGGGGCAGAGGAGAAAGGAGGGGGCCAAGCTGGCCTCGCTGGTACCCCCTGTCACCATGAGCGCTGAGCTGGCTGAGGAATGTTGCCATTAGGAACACAGGGAAGGCTTGAGCCTCTATAAGCTGTGGACTGACTAGGAGGCATTAGTTACACCCTGTCCCACCCCTCAACAGTGCATGAAGGTTGGGGGAGAATACTTGGTTATAGGGAAACAGAGAGAATTTTTAAACCAAATTTTGAGGTAGAATTTAGATACGATAAATGAAATTTAAAATGTACATTTTAAGTGTACTGTTTGAAATATGTTGACATATGTATACATCCATGTAACCAGTATTCAGTCAAGATATAGGACATTCCCAGTTCCTTCCCACCCCTTCCCAATCACGGATCAGATTTCTATCACTACAGATTAGTTTTGCTTGTTCTAAAGGTTTACATAAATGGAACCATGCAGTACGTAGTCTTTTGCATCTGGCTTCTTTGGTGCAGCATAATTTTTCCCACATTTGACTATGAAAACTTTCAGACATACAGATAAGTTAAAATAATTTCATACTGAATTCCTACATTGTCATTACCTAGATTTTACTATTCTACTATCTTGCTTCATCACATTACTATGCATCTCTCCATCCCTTTAGTCATCTGTCAATACCCTCAATTTTTTTGTATTTGAAAGTAAATTTCAGACTTCAGTCCACTTCTCCCTGATAGTTTGCATGTGCATTATTAACTAGAATTCAATATGCTTGTTTTTAAGGTAAAATTAACATACAATAAAACCTACAAATGTTAAGCATACATTTTCTGGGTTTTGACAAATATGTGTACTGATGTGACCAAAATCCCCATCAAAATATAGACTATTACCATCGTTCCAGGGATCCCACATGTCTTTTCCCAGGAATGAGACTCCCCCACTCCTGCTCCAGGCATCTATCCTTATTTTTTTCCACCACATGTTAGTTTTATCTTTTCTAGAATTTATATAAGTGGAATTCCATCACAGATACTCTTTTGTGTAAGGCTTCTTTCACTTAGCATAATGTCTTTGAGCTTCATCTATGTTGTTTTTATTAGTAGTTCATTCCTTTATATAGCTGAGTAGTATTCCATTATATCAGAATACTACAGTGTTGTGCATTCATCCAGTCTTTTATCAATGGCTAAAATACTTCTAGTTCTGGGTTATTATGAACAAAGCTGCAAAGAATATTTTTGTACAAGTCCTTTTATAAATGTATATTTTTATTTTGCTTAAGTAAATATCTAGAATGTGAGTTTTTGGAACATATGGTAGGTGTATATGGTTAGATTTATAAGAAACTGCCAGATCTTTTCCAAGTGTTTGTAATATTTTACACACCCTCCAAAAATTGATGAGAGTTGTGCTTGCTCCACATCCTTGCTGACATTTGATGTTGTCAGGATTCCTTCCTTCCTTCCTTCTTCCTTCCTTCCTTCTTCCTTCCTTCCTTCTTCCTTCCTTCTTCCCTCTCTCCCTCCCTCCCTCCCTTGCTTATTTCCTTCTTTTTTTTAATTTTAGCCAATATATTTGGTGTCTGGTAGTTTCTTAATGTGGTTTTAACTTGCATTTCCACTTTTTTTTTTTTTATTAAATTCAGTTTTATTGAAATACATTCACACACCATACAATCATCCATGATATACAATCCACTGTCCACAGTATGAGAACATAGTTATGCGTTCATCACCACAATCTATCTCTGAACATTTTCCTTACACCAGAAAGAACCAGAACAAGAATAAAAAATAAAAGTGAAAAAAGAACACCCAAATCATCCCCCCATCCCACCCCATTTGTCCTTTAGTTTTTATGCCCATTCCTCCACTCATCCATACACTAGATAAAGGGGGTGTGATCCACAAGGTCTTCACAATCACACTGTCACCCCTTGTAATCTACATTATTATATAATTGTCTTCAGGAGTCCAGACTGCTGGGTTGGAGTTTGGTAGTTTCAGGTATTTACTTCTAGCTATTCCAATACATTAAAGCCTAAGAGGTGTTATCTATATAGTGCATAAGAATGTCCACCAGAGTGACCTCTTGACTCCATTTGGAATCTCTCAGCCACTGAAACCATTTTGTCTCATTTTGCATCCCCCTTTTGGTCTAGAGCATTTCCACTTTTAACTGTGTATTGGCCATTCACATATCTTCTTTTATGAAGTGTCTGTTCAAGACTTTAGCCCACTTATTTAATGGAATTTTTGTCTTCTTATTATTGAATTATGAAGTTCTTTATATTATTTAGATACAAATTTTTGTCTGATATATGCATAGTGATTTTTTATCCAAATTAACAGCTTATAGTTTCATTTCCTTAACAGTGCCTTTTGAAGAGAAGTTTTAAAAGTTTATGACGTTCAATTGTTCAGTATTATTCTTTTGTTGTTAGTGCATTGCTAGTGTCCTAGCAAAGAAATCTTTGCATACATCAAGGTAATGATTTTTCTACTGTGTTTTCTTCTAGAAATTTTATAGTTTTAGTTTTTACATTTAGGTCTATGCTCCATTTCAAGTTTATTTTCTGAGGTAATTATTGAGATTTATTTTTTTTTCATAAGGGTTCTGAAAAATATTTTGTCAGATTATTATTTCTTCTTTAGATAGTCAATAGAATTCATCAGAGAAACCATCTAGGCCTGAAGTTTCCTTTGAGGGAAGATTTGTTAAATTACTGATTAAATTTCTTTAATAGATGAAGGGCTATTTGGATTTTCTGTTTCCCCTTTGGTTAGTTTTGTTGATTTGTATATATCAAGAAGTTATTTTCCACATCATTTAGGTTGTAGAATTTATTGAGATATAATTGTTTATAACATTTTTATCATTTTAATGTTTATATGACTTGGCCCTTTCTTTAGTTGAAAAGCCAGAAAAGCATGTTGAATGCTATCATGAGAAAAATATAGAGTCAATATAGAAAGCCATAGGGAATTCTTTCTTGAAGTGACATATAAGATTGGATTTTAAAGATGAACAGGAATTAGCCAAAGAAGAAAGTGAAGGAGAGGGTGACAGGCAGAGGGAGCAGTGTATACAAAAAACCAGAGACAAGCAGAATCTTGTCTGGACCCTATAGAGCCAGTAAGAAGTTGAGAGTGGTGGTTTATGTGGAAGGTGGTGTGAACTATGTGATGAGTAAATAGGCACCTTGAAGCTTGATACCAAGACTTTCCCAGATCCCCATTCATTTGGTGTTTTGTTTATTGTAATTGCCTGCATCACCACAATGTAAGCTCCACGAGTATAGGTTCTTTGACAATTTCATTAGCCATTGTATCCCCAGAATTTACAACAGTGTATGACATGCAGCAGGAGTGTAATAAATATTCGTTGATTGAGTGAATAAATTGATGAATCTTCAAATGCTCAAATACCATTAGGGCTTATACTTATTCCCATTAAATGTGTGTGTTACAAAAATTAAAGACTATCGGCTACACTCATGGCGCAGCCGGAGGAAGATGTGAGAGACTACAATTTGACGGAGAAGCAGAAGGCAATCAAAGCCAAGTATCCTCCAGTCAATCGGAAGTACGAGTATTTGGATCATACAGCTGATGTCCAGTTACACGCATGGGGAGATACTCTGGAGGAAGCATTTGAGCAATGTGCAATGGCCATGTTTGGTTACATGACAGATACTGGGACTGTTGAGCCCCTCCAAACAGTAGAAGTAGAAACCCAAGGAGATGACTTACAATCTCTTCTGTTTCACTTTTTGGATGAATGGCTTTATAAATTCAGTGCTGATGAGTTCTTTATACCCTGGGAAGTGAAAGTACTCAATATTGATCAAAGAAATTTCAAATTACGATCAATTGGGTGGGGAGAAGAGTTTTCATTGTCCAAGCATCCTCAGGGAACTGAAGTCAAGGCAATAACATATTCAGCAATGCAGGTCTATAGTGAAGAGAAGCCAGAAGTTTTTGTGATCATTGACATTTAAGATACAAAGAAAAGACTCCCATGAAGAACTGTTATTTCCCTTCCTTTTGAGAAGAAACCATGATTTAACTTCTACATTATCTGTTGATATATGAAAACTTGCAGAACAGAAACTTTTAACTTAAAGTGTGACTTTCAGAGATGGAAAATCAGGGCAAGCTGTGGTCTGTTATCCAAATATTCAAACTTTAAAAATTCTTCAGGTGGTGATTATGGCCCCTTATTTATTAATTCCCTGCTGTGGCAGAAGATGCTTCACACCCTTGTAATGGAACTCAAACCCTCCAGCCTAATCCCAAAAGGGATCACGGAAGTAAGCAGCAGCCCAGGAGACTCCTTATCCTTGTGGAAACCAGCCCCAGGACCCAGCCTGACCACCAACTCTCTGAAGTGTCAGCCAGCTCCTCCGAAGCCTCTGCACTGTTACCACTCTTATCTTTCTTTGAAGCCTTCCCTAACCATTCTAACCATCAGTGGTCTTCTCTGAACTATGTCTCTGTTGTTACCTTTAAAAGATTTTCGAGCTTTTTCAATTTTATAATTGTTTATTGTTTGCTAGTCTTGACCCTGAATAGAAGGAAAGCTCCTAGATAATCATTTAATACTTAGTGATCAGTGAAATAAGAATTTTAGGGTTACACATAACTCTTAGGGACTGCAAGTCAACTTCTTGAGACTATCTACAAGAGCATAAGAATTGCAGGTCATGAGTCTCGATTTCTAACCCTTGATCTGTCAGACCTTGGACCTACTTTCACATCTGTTTATCATGGGTATGAGACAAAAGTGTTTTCTCAATTCCCTCGCATTTCTAAGTTTCTGTGATCCAGTAATTTATTTTAAACAACTGATTTAACTCAGAAAAAAAAAAAAAAAAAAAAAAATTAAAGACTATCAAAGCTGAGCTGGGAGCTGTAGGAGGTGGACCAAGCTGCCTAGCTGTGTCTATTCCCCATGTCCCAGCTTCTCAAGGTGGGCAATTCACACCAGTGCATGCGCAATTACAAAGTCCTCATGCCCAGGCTTCTGTCTGAAGTAAAGGGGGGAGGCTGTTGGTCCCAGGCTGCTCATCAGAATGAAACTACTAATGGGGAAAGGAACAAGGAGAGATCTTGGAAGTGAAAGAGGAGGATTTAGAAAGTAAATGTGCCTGGCTTTACCCAACTATGACATCTATAAAGTGACAAAGGCTCACCACTACCCAGGTTGATAATCAAGCTGATTTTTCCCATCTTACGGATGAGGAAACTGAGGCTCAGAGAGGCAAAGCGAGATGCCCAGAGTCACACAGTCATTCCACAATAAGGGAGGACTGGTGTTCAGGATGCGTGACTTGACGTCCAGTGATGCACAGTGCAAGCATCACCTTATCCAGGATCCTTCCTTCCCTCCCTGCCAGAACGGTCCATTTCCCTCTGTGTCATCTTCCTACTCCGATGTCAATGAACATTTATATTACTCACTTGTTTACAACCTGTCTCCTCAAGGTCAGAGGCAGTATTCCCCATGCCTACCCCAGTGTCTGCCACATAGTAGATGCTTGGTCTGGTCACTGTATGTCATAGAGGCTAAGGGCACAGGGTTTGGAATCAGAGAGAGTTGGGTTGGAATCCCAACCCCACTGTTAACTCTTGGAAGGCGTTAGGTAACTTCTCCATTTCATCACCTGTAAAATCATGCACACTGAAGTCCAGCACATACTAAGTACTTAATAATTGTTAGCTGTCATAAGTATTAAAATAAACGTGTGTTGACTATCATCTTCAGCCAAACATGCTAATCCCCCAGAGAGAGCCATCTAATGATACTGACTTGCTGTTTCAGAGTCCTATCTGGACCCATGTTGAACAAAAGTCGGAGGCAAAAAAGAAAATTCCTGCATGCTAACAATGTGTGGGCAGAGATAATTCAGCCTTCTGCAGATGAAAATTAAATATCTTGGCTTGGCTCAGCTGGTGGACAGCAAGAACACCAGCTTGTCTCTTTCACTGCCACTGACGAGATTGTTCAGGAAATGAAGAAAGGAAAGGGGATTGTTGGAGGAGGTGGCCTCATGGACTCCATCTCCACATCAAATATGGCCATTATCAGCTTCCTCTTGTTTCTCTCTATCGCTGCTCACTTAGCCACCCAGGGCGACAGGCTCCCAGCACAACATCCTCGTGTTCCCAGCATTGTTATTTCTCAGAGTAATCTGGTTTCAATACATTCCAACAATACGGACTTTATCTATGAATGCTGAACCTCTATCTGCTGCAACAATTGGAATAGAGTCTAAGGTATTAGACGCATATGTTAAAAGTGCCTACTGCTGAGATAAGCACACACCATGAAGGTCTCTTTAGTGCTGCAGAGAACACAGTCCTGAATGGATGGTGATCCACTTCCTGAGCTTCCTTCTCAAGATGAGGAAATAATACTACAGTGCTTTTTTACATGTAGGCAGAGCTCTTTGCTTTTGTCCCAAGCACTTTGTGGTGTCTCCCTTACGCTGATGCTAATGGTATGTGTGTGAGACAAATGAGGCTCACATCACTGTGCCTATTTTAAGTTAAGACACAGAGTCTTTATCTGACTTGGCTAAAGTTATAGCTACAGCTAATGGCTTGTCGTCCTCTTTCCCAGTCCCACAATTATTCTACAGCAATATGGCAGATACTGTTACCTATCCAACATCTATTGTCCCTTTCTTCTCACTAAGAGAACCCTAATTTTATTCTGGGTGGCCACGTGCATATTCACCTCTCCATATTTTCCTGCAGCTAAATGTAGCCATGTGGCCACACACTGGCCATGTGAAGTGTTTGGGAAACATTTGGAAACATTTTGAAATCTACAGACCCAGCATGCATCTTCAGCCTTATGTCCCTTTCTCACCATCTCTGCTTGTGATGCAAACATAGGAGTCTGGGAGTGCAGCAGCCATCCTGGGTCACAAACATCAAGACAAAATGTTAAGAATGGCAAAGGGAAATGATGAAAAAAGTATTACATCCTTATAGCATTGTGGGGCCACTATATTAACATGAGGTTGCCTACCCCTGCCTGCTTCGTGTTGCATTAAGCCACTGGTTGTTCTGGTTTTTCATTGGCTGACAAACAAACATTGAGTCCTAATTGATCCAGAGCACAAAATTTCCCTTCTAACTGGAATGCCCTTTTCTTCTCTTATCAATCAAATAAGCTTCCTGCCCATCCTTTAAATATTTGTGCAGGTGCTAACACGTCTGTGAATTCCTCCCTGAGTGCTCCTCTGGGCTTCCATAGAACCCTGTCACCGTCTCCTTTGTTGCACTCATGATACTGGGCAGCTGTGCATTTGTATGTCTGTCCTCCTCTCAAGGACAAGGACTATAACTTATAGCACCAGACATGTCACTTAGTAGGTGCTCCATAAAATTTCATATAATTAATTGTTACACCATTTGGCATCACCCATATTAATTCCTGCATTTTTGTTGTGTTTTGGAGGGTTCTCGGCCCAACTTTAAAGTATCAATGTATTACAGAGTCATGAGCTCAGTTCCTTCCTTGGATAATTTCATTCGCTCTAATAGCTCATAATGCTTTGAAGATGCTGGTGCTTGGGACATAGGAATTGCAGGCCCAGATTCACTGTGAAGTAGCATCACCTCATAGCTCACGCTTGTGTGGTCTAGTTGAGCAATGCTTTGGAGACAATCTGCCAGGGTTCATATTCTAGCTCTTCCACATCTAAATGTGTGACTTTGGGCTGGTTACTTAAACTCTCTGTGTCTCTGTTTCCTCCTCTGTAAAGGCGGATACTCATTGTGCCTATGTAGGGTTGTTGGGAAGGTAAAGGCATCGCTATCCATGTAAGACACTTAACACTCGCAGGCTCGTGGTAACTGTTGGTTTTCATTGTCATTAGACAGGCCTACCTGGGTGCCCCACAGACACTTCCCCCCAATATGTCTATTCTCAACTCATCCCTTTCCTCCTAAACAAAGGAGTCCGCCTCTGTGCCTACCTTCTCTGTCTCAGTTAATGCCACCATCATCTCTCCAGCCAGAAGCTTAACTAGACATTTCCTTCCCATCTCAGGTACTGGGAAATATCTAAGTAGTCAATATATCTCCCAAGTATTCTTTTTTTTTTTTGAAATAAATTCAAAGTTATAGGAACAGTTGCAAAAACAATACTAACCCCATACACAGAATTCCATCATACCCTGACCCCCCTCCCCCGATAGCTCAATCCTCCAACTTTAACATGCTGTCACATCGCTATTTCTTTCCCTCCCTCCCTCCCTATCTATCATCCATCATCTATTGCTCTGTCTTCTGAACATATAAGAGTTAGCTGCACACATCCTTGAACATACATTATAATTCACATATACACTTCCCATGAACAAGAACATTCTTTTATGCAATTCCATTAAGCGCAGCTAAGAAGTACAAGAGATTCAACAATGATACAAAGCATACATTCTATATTTCCTATTCCTTATGTCTCAACTGTGCCCCTTTGAGCCACCTGTCCTCTATCCTCCAATCCCATACAAGTTCATCCTTAGCATTCAATTGTCATCTATTTAGATTGTTTTTTTTTTTTTCAGTTGTGGAAACATATACAGCCTAAATCTTCCCATTCCACCCCCTCCCTAGCCTTCCATTAGTGGGATTAATCACGTTTCGAATGTTGTAATGCTCTTTCCCACCATCCATTACTAGAAATTTCCCTTCACCTCAAACAGCAACCCTACACCCATTTCTTAACTCCCCATTGCCCCTTCCCCCATTTCTCTTAACCCAAACTCTACTTTTCATCTCTACGGCTATATTCTCTGATAATTTCTTTGTGTTTACTGTGGGGCTTAAAATTAACCACTTAAATCCATATCAATCTTATTTTTCTTTGATACCACCTTCACTTCAATAGGACACATAAACTATGTTCCTATACTCCTTCATTCCCCCACCTTTATATAGTTGTCTAAAATTACATATTTTACATTGCATTCAAAACCACTGTTTTGTCATTAGAGTTTGTGTATTTTATATCATGTAGGAAGTAAATAGTGGAGTTACAGTTCAAAAATTATTGACTTCTATTTGTATTCCATTGTGGTTGGAGAATGTGCTTTGAGTATATTCAATTTTTTTTTTTTTAATTTCTTGAGGCTTGTTTTATGTCCCAGCTTATGGTCCCTTCTGGAGAAAGATCTGTGATCACTAGAGAAAAGTGAGTGTCCTGGTGATTTGGGATGTAAGGTACTATATATGTCTGTTAAAATTCTCTATATCTCTTTCTCCTTTCTTTGTTTCTCTGTTGGTAAGGCTCCCTTTAGAATCAGAAGTAGGGCAGGTCTTTTACTGGCAAAGTCTCCCAGCATTTGTTTGTCTGTGAAAAATTTAAGCTCTCCCTCAAATTTGAAGGAGAGTTTCGCTGGATAAAGTTTTCTTGGTTGGAAATTTTTCTCTCTCAGAATTTTAAATATGTCATGCCACTGCCTTCTCGCCTCCATGGTGGCCTTTGAGTAGTCACTACTTAGTCTTACGTTGTTTCCTTTGTATGTGGTGAATTGCTTTTCTCTTGCTGCTTTCAGAACTTGCTACTTCTCTTCAGTATTTGACAGTCTGATCAGAATATGTCTCGGAGTGGGTTTATTTGGATTTATTCTATTTAGAGTTCGCTGGGCATTTATGCTTTGTGTATTCATATTGTGTAGAAGGTTGGGGAAGTTTTCGCCAAAAATTTCTTTGAATACTCTTTCTAGACCTTTACCCTTCTCTTCCCCTTCTGGGACACCAATGAGTCTTAAGTTTGGACATTTTATTTTATCTATCGTATCCCTGAGATCCATTTCACTTTTTTCGATTTTTTTCTCCATTCTTTCTTTTGTTCTTTCATTTTCTGTTCTGTGGACTTCTAGGACACTGAGATGTTGTTCAGCTTCCTCTAGTCTTGTATTGTGAATATCCAGTGTCTTTTTAACTTGGCCAACAGTTTCGTTTATTTCCATAAGATCTTCTATTTTTTTATTTACTCTTGCAATGTCTTCTTTATGCTCTTCTAGGGTCTTCTTTATGTCACTTATATCCTGGGCCATGGTCTTCTTGATGTCCTTTAAATCCTTTGCCATGTTTTCATTCCTCAATTGTAGTTATTTGATTAATTGTGCGAGGTACTGTGTTTCTTCTGATATCTTGATTTGTGTGTTTGGAGTTGGATTCTCCATATTGTCTGGTTCTATCATATGCATTAAGATTTTCTGTTGTTTTTGGCCTTTTGGCATTTGTTTTCCTTGATAGGGTTCTTTCAATTTGTAAACAAAAAAAGGGATATTGATCTAATTTTTCAGAAACGCAGTTTGGTGATGTACACTTTCTCTAATTAACCAGCAGATGGTGTCTGTGAGTCAGCTATACCCCTCAAGTCAGTTCTCAACCTTGTTCCCGCGGTGTGTGGGGAAATGATTCTTGTGGGTTCAGTTGGAGAACTCAGTTTGGGTGTGTTGCTGGAGCCGTCCGCCCTGAATGTCGGGCATGTGTTTGGGTGGCTAGGAAGGAAGGGCAGTTTTAATATTCAAATCCCCCAGGTTCCCGGAGATTCAAGACCTCTGCAAAAGTCTAAGCCTTCCTTTCAGTTCAGCCCCAGACCTTCTCTCTTGCTGTCTCACAAACCACCGGACTTGGCGTAGCGTCCCTGGGTTCTCTGAGCGGGTCTCCCCTCCCAGCCATGATCCTCCAGGAGCTCAGCCGAGGGAATGCCGTGCTACGTCACCAGTGCATGCCGTCCCTCAAGGGAAGCCCCAGGCCACTGGGCCATGCAGGGGTGCTCTCAGCCTGAAGCAAAAATGGCTGAACGGGACTTCTCAACACCCTCCTCCTCACACAGTTCCTCCTTCCCAGCTCCGGGACAACTGGCAGGGCTCTGGGCTGTGGGCACAGCCCCGGGCAGGAGTTTATCCAGCCCTCCGGGGAGCCAGCCATGAGCTGCGGGGTTTCTTTCTGCTTCCAGCTCTCCCCTCCATTCCCCCAGCCCCAAGGGTATCTGCAGCGGGCTATCTTCCTGGCCAGACACCGAGAGGCCGGCCCAGGCCCCTCTTGCTGTGTTTTACTGCATGGTTCCCACAATTGCAGCTGCAGCTGCTCCTGGGATTTTCCTTTTTTTTTAAAGAGCCAGCCAGTCTCCAAACGCCAAACCCTGGCTTCCCCAGACCACCACGCGGCTGTGGGTCTTCCAGCCAGCTTACTCACTCGTTTCAGAATGCCGACTCCTGGTCTCACCAAGTATACGGCCCCTCTGGAACTAGGAGACCTCATCCAGCTGGCACATCGCTGTAACCGGTATTCTGGGTCACTTTCTGGTTTTTGGCTAGTGTTTTTCACGGAGGTGTTTTCTCGCCCTGTCTCACCTAGCCACCATCTTAGTTTCTCCCTCCTGAGTATTCTTGAAACCTACTTCTTGTGTAAGAAATAGTTCAGGTGTGAAGCATCTCTTGCCTAAACTATCAGGATAGTCTCTAACTTGTGGCCCTGTTCTGTTTTTTACCCATTAAATTCTTGTACCACATTTTGGCCACAACTACCTTTCCCATGTACAAATATATCACTGCTTTATGAAAACCCTTCAACAGCCCCTCTTCACCTCCAGAGTAATGACCACACTTAGTAGAAAAGCAGCATTTCTTTCTTGCTTTGTTCTCAGCTCATCTGTGCAGCCACATCTCCCACCATTCTCTTAAACATGCCTGCACTGCCAACAGCATGCCATGCACGCCTGGGATTATGTTATTCTTCTCACCAGCTGTGCCTTTCTCTAACCTGTTCCCTCCACCCAATCTATAAGGCAGATTTCTGTTCATTCTTTGTTTCAGTTCAGTTGCCACCACTCCCATAGATTCCCCCCAGATTTCCTAGAAAGATCTTGGGAAATCCTTCCTTTAAGCATCTTTTACATTTTTTTTATAAAATTCTGTCTCACTGGATTGTAACTACTTTTTTGCATGATTGTCTTCTCTAGACTATAAGCTCCTTGTGGACAAAAACAATGCCTTTAAAACAAAAAATATTTATAGCTCTAGTACCTAACGCAGTGCCTGAAATAGTCCATTCTTCATAAATAACTCCCTATCACAAATATAGCCATTTGCATCACAGAACCTCCAAGCTAGAATGGACTTTAGTTATTTCTCATTTTACCCCTTTTACTTCATAGGGAAAGACCTGAGGTTCAGAGAAGGGGATTGATTTGCTCATAGTCACACAATAAGTTAGTGACAAAGTTAGGATAAAGAGCCCAATCACAAGTCCTTTCAGCTATACTCCTATTTTACATTGATGATATTTATGTATAGGTATAGGTCAATTGTATATATGAGAAATCCAAAATAATAGAATAGTAAACAAGAAAAAGTTAATGTCCTTCCCACTACAGTCTGGAGGTAGCAAGCTCCAGGCTGACATGGTTCTCCGTGGGAGCAGAGACCCAGGCACCTTCTGCCTTTGGCTCCACCATCACTCAGGTGTGGCTCTCAGTTTCCTGCTCCAGCACAGCTCAATGGCACATCTGCATTCCAGTAAATGGGGAAGAGGGAAAAGAGAAGGGTAACATACACTTCTTCCCTTTAAGGGCATGGCCAAAACTTACATACAACACTCTCCTTAAATACTGTTGACCAAACTTAGACACATGGCCACACTCAAGTTCAAGGGAGGCTGGGAAAACATTGTCAACTCCAGACAGCTGTGTGCCCAGCAAATATTGATTGTTTTTATTTGATACTAACATGGAAAGTACTCAACTCAAGTCATCACTGCTATGATTACGGGGCAAGCTCCAGGCCTCATCTGAGAGCAGGGAAATGGTCTGGTTTAGCTCAACAGTGTTTTCCACACCTAGCACAGTCCCCGATATAGAGTAAATATTTGTTGGATGAATAAATTAAGTTAATGAGTCAGAGCTGGAACCCATGCTGTTTCTGTGCTACCAGAATGCCAGTTCTCCTTACGGGGCCTCCCTCTAAAGGCAAGCTGCGAGCTCCACACTGATGAATCTCTAACAGCCCTTCAAAACCATGCACAGGTCAGTAATACCTGGAAGCCAGAGCAAGTGCAAGGACAACAGGCAGGATTCCACGCCTTTCACCTGGGCCCTGGCTGAGGCAAAGAGCCTTCAAGAAATCTTCTCCCTTGTGTTTTCCAGAGTTGGGAACCCTGACTCATCTTCTATAACCAGCAAAAGTCACTGCAAATCTGCAACTGAATCTGGCCAGCTGCCCACCCCAAACATCCTCCCACTTCCTGTCCCAAACGAGAGGACTCCAGGGTGCCTCCTGTCATGCAGACCTTGTCCCCTCCTCATCTCGGTTTTCCAACTTGAGCCATACGTCGGATGTGCATATGGCATTATCCAGGTACAGCCTAGTCCTTGCTTCCAAAATGACCCAACAGCTGGTGACTGCTCGGAAAATCAAACTGTTTTTTCAGGAACAGGCATGGGCCGAGAGACAGCAGGATCTTAGAAGGAAACAAAGAGAAAAATCAAGACCATGATTTTGGTCTCAGAAGTTCTGTGTTGGACCTCTGACTGCACCATTCAGAGCTTGTGATCTAAGCAAGTCACATAAACTCTGAGAGTCTCTTATGTGACACCTGCAGGTAATGGGGCTGTGCTGCTGTTCTCACAAGACCTCATGGGATGAAGGAACTGTATTTGTAAAAATGCCTCGTAAACTGTTAGGGCCAGGAAAAAGAAAGGGGTTTATTATCCCTGGAGAGCGAGAGATTTAGAAAATACTAATGCAATGTACTTTCTCCCTACCCAGCTACCTAATTATTTCTCTGTGTCTGATGAATTAACTTAAAATGAATTGTATTCAAATATCTATACAGTTGTAAGAAAAAGAAAGATTCAACAGGTTCTATTAATTCCAGATATTAGACCCAGGGCCAATAGTGCAGAAAGGAGAGAAGTTGGTTTCTACTTAGATAGAAGAATAACTAAGAGAATGTTCTTAAGGCCTGAAGCGCTGACAAATGAAGGACTTCCCTGGAAGGAAGTGATCTCCCCATCACTAGAGGCATTTAAGTAGTGGGTCACTAATGCTGGTGAGAGATGTTATGGGCACCCTGCTCCTTAAGTCTGAGAGATTGTCTTTCACTCCCATCAGACTGAATTGCCAGATACAGGTTGTAAAATAATATAAATTTAATATGTTTTAAAAAATAGAAAGAATAGAAAGTATGAGTGAGAAACAAGAGATGAACAAAACAATGAATGGGCATATTTGAAAAAAACCAATGCGATCATCAAGAAACCAAAAATACATAGTATTTAAAACAAAAACCTCTATAGGCAGAAGAATTGAAATGCTGAACTTTTTTTTTGATTAGCTAGACCTTCAGAAATAATGCATAATGTAGCAAAAAGAAATAAGTACAAATTGCAGAAGAGAATGGAAGAGACATAGAAGACAGGAAGATATTTTAATGTATGTTAATTGGAATTTCAGAGGAAGAAAGACAGACAGTGGGGGAGAGGATAGTTAAGGAGTTAGAAAACAAAATAGAATTAAAGTATTTGACAGCAATGACACGTAAACAAGGAAGGAGGAGGTTAGATTTAAAGTGTTCTGAGCTCCTCATAGTTTTCATGAGAGTAAAGATGATGAATTTTGGACTTTATTAAGCATGCATGTTAAAATTGCTACATTAATTCTTAAACAATAGAAATAGAGTAGATAGTGTCTAATCAAATGGAGAGGAAAAATAGTATGCAGGAAAAAATGGTGCTCAAACCTTCTGCCATGATACATAACTTCCTCCTTCCTACCCTTCTCTTGACTGCTCCTACCCCTCCCTCAGATAGCACCTCCCTTCTGACAAGGTATTTCCACCTGCAAATAACAAATACAGGTTTGTTTTTATCACATAACCCAGGTGGGCAGTCCCTGACTGGAACAATGACTTCACAGTGTCATCAGGCGTTCAGTCCCCTGCATCTGTTTGCTTTACCATATTAGAATTTTTCTCAGTTGCCTGAATGATTGCAAGATTACTGCTAACATTTTAGACATCACATCCACGTTCAAGACAGGAAGGATAGAGGAACCGAGGCACCTGCAGCATTTACCCGCAAAACAAGGCAAAACATTTCCCACAAACTCGAGCAGAATTTAGCCAATGTCTTATTGGCTAGAACCAGTGATGTGCCAGAGCTGGTTTGTACCAGCTTCTGAGAGTTGATTGTTAAAGTTTTAGGGATTTTGTGAACCAGGTGTCAATCCACTGGTGGCTTGAAATGGTGGGAGTATTTATTTATATTATGGAAATTGGCAAATCTATGAGGATGGTTGTCGTTGTTATTGTTGAGAACCGTGCTGCTGCTGGCTGCTAAGAATGTGAGTTAACAGCTGAACACATTGTTTGCCTTCCCTATTCAGGTAGGAGTTCTGTTTACAAGGAAAAAGTCAGTGGGTTTTTGAAAGGAAATAACTGAGGTCTGCTCTCAAAGGCTCTGTAAAAGATTTTTAAGTTCTATTCTGTTGGGGCCTGCCTCATTACTTGTTAGGATTTCTTTAGTGCATTTGGTTTCACTTTACCACTTCCCTAAGTTATGAAGTAAGTGGAAAGAAAAATGACTCCGTGAATTGGTAAAGCACAGGAATGGGGGAAGAAGTTAGAGATACCTGGTTGAAATGCACCTGAGTTTCTGATCTGCTTCACAGTATTTAGAGAAACCACCATCTTTTGTCTGTCTTTCTGAAACGTGGTTCAATAATCTGGTAAAACAAGGCAGCAGGGGTGTCTTGAACAGTGGTTTTACTCAGGAATAGCTCTCCCCAGGAATCCAGATCTTAGAACAAATTCAAAAGGAAGCTGTCAAACCACCACCCTTGTTTTCCTCTCCTGAATTCACATCTACATGATCAGAATTTTTTTAAAGACTAACTGTAGGGAGGCCAAATGAATGCGTGATTTCACAAGGCCAATCTAAATAACTTTTCATACCTGAGGAGCTTCCAGGTGCAAACCCTCATCTGATGATGGGCTCTTTGAGAAAGTGAATCCACCTCGCAAACCCTCATCTGATGATGGGCTCTTTGAGAAAGTGAATCCACCTCGCTTACGCCAATGAATGCCTAAAACGTCTGGGAAGTTGAGTACCAATGAGTGTTTTGACTTAACAGATATAACTAAAATCACCTCCAAGCTTAACAGACTCATTAAGAGGTGGACAGATGGCACGAGAAGGCAGACCAGGACTAAAATGTGCCTTACCTAGTTAATCCCCTTTTCACTTGGCTTTTGCTAGGACCCACTTACTTTCCAAACTCCTTGCAATTGTAATGTGCACCTTTTTCTATGTCCAGGCAAAGATTTACTGATTTTTTTCTTCTGTTTTGTATCTCTGCTGTGACCACAATTCCTTTGGACGAGCCATCACTTCACATTCAATTTGCTGTCAGAGCTGAGCTATAGGAGACTTTGCATTTCGTGGGAGCTCAATAAAGGTTGACGGACACATCTCTTCCCATGTAACAAGATGAGACCAGGTCTGTGGGGTCATAGCAAAGCGATCCATTCTTATCAACAAGCATTGCTTGACTGAAAGTGGTAAATGGAGAAGCCAGTTTTTAAGCTCAGATTTTCTGAAGCCAAGTCCATAGACTTTCTCCCACACAAAAATGGCTCCCAATTTACAGCCCCATATGCAAACTTTTGTAAGAAGAATAAATGCGGTGTACGCATGGAGCCTGGATTCTACACTTGGTTTCATGCAAAAGAAAACAGAGGCCAGCTATCAAGAGCACCAACTCCCCCAACTGCTCGCCCACCAAAGTCTAACTTTTATTTGTATCTCTCATTGAAGGGTAAAGAAAATCTAATCATAGCTTACAGAAACGCTTCTTAAAAATCCCCTCTCCTCTCTTATTTTTTTTTTCCACATCCTGCAATAGCTCTAGAACAATGCTGCCCAAAATAACTTTATGTAATGATGGAAATGGTTTATATCTATGTTGTCCAATACAGGTGCCAATAGCCACAAGTTGCTGCTGAGCACTTAAAATATGGTTAATGTGCTCCATGTGACTGAGAAAGAGTTCTTAATGGTATTCACTTTTACTTAATTTAAATTTTAATAGTTCTATGTGTCTAGCAGCTCCTGTATTTGACAGTGAAGCTGTAGAAACTCTCGCCCTTAATCCCCCAGATGCTTCCCACATCCAGCTGTCCTATCTGTGCCATCTCCCCACCCCCATCACCACCAAGCTCCCTAATACATAGACTGAATTCCCTCTGGAGTTTTCTCCTCACCCATTTCTCAGATTGTTCACAATGAAGGGAGCCTGAGCCCTGAACTTGAGAGCAAACTTCTCCTTTACCCCTGCCCACCCAGTTTTTTCTCTTTACAGATATTCCTAATTCTGCACCACAATGTGATGGGGACCTCAGAGGCAAACACAGAACTCTCTTAAAGGGTGGGGAAGGAGTGAAAAGTTGAGTGAAAAAAGGCAGAATTCCTTCGAGTGAGGGCGGGGGTGAGAGGGAAGAAGGAACTACTGGGAACGCTCAAACATTAAAAAAGCACACCCTGTTATACTACACTAATAATTACACCAATAAATGGTACAGCATTTAATGATTCAATATACCTATTTTGCCCTATATTCATTTCTTATCTTCACTGGAGGCCTATTCTGGGAAGAGGGGGTGGTTTCAAAAACCCAGGCAGGAGGAAAGTAGAAGCCCAGCTGGGAAAGCCACCATGGGGTTCATCCACAGGGGAGCAGCCAACTTTCATAGGAACTAAATGTGGGAGCCTGAGTCTGCATGGGGGACAGCTAAAGCACAGAGAAGGTCAACAAAAGATGATTTTGGAGGGCATGTGGCTTGTTCAGGAAAAGTTGGGGTCAGTCCATTCTGCTATGGCATGGTCCCTTTTGAAGACTAGAGCCTCACACCTCGCTGAGTAGCCTAAAGAGATCCAGCTTCCAAGCCTGGCAGGTCTGCTGTGTGCTAAGTATGGGAATGAACATTATGCTAGAAAGGAACCCTGACCTCAAGGAGAAATTTCAGGGATCAACTGGACTAGCCGATCAGCACCATAAGCACTAATTCCATTGCACAGCAGCACAGAGAGGGAGCTGAATGGAAGCACAAGCAACCAGCCACAGGTGCCAAGGGGAAGAGAGGATGGGTCTCAAATGGCAATGCAGTCATTAATACTAACAATAATGCAACAGGATACCTTTTCCTTGTTTTCCTCTAGTTTCATCTAAACTATCTTCTAAAGCCTTGTGTTTCTGAGTATCTCAAGCTGAGCAAATCTAGTCTGCTCTGTGTCAAAAAAGGAGAAGAATTTGGAGGTCCAAGGTTGTTTGTAGAGAGAGGAATTGAAGGGCAACAAAGGAAGGAGGAGGAGAGAGAAGTTAGCAAGACAGGAGGCGCTTACGCAATGTATGATGGAACCAGTTCTTAGAGTAATGCTGTAAGAAGAACCAGGAAGGAACCCCTTGGTGGTGTGGGGGCAACATCTAATATGAGATTTCAAGTTGATGGCTGCATTGGTCAGGAGTCTCCAGATAAACAGAAACAACAGAAAATATATATATGTGTGTGTGTGTGTGTGTGTGTGTATGTATATGTACATATACATGTATTATGTATAAGTGTGTTCACACACACGTACACACCTATTGAAAGATTTATTACAAGGAATTGGCTCAGGTGATTGTGGGGGCTGGCAAGTCCAAATTCCACAGAGCAGCATGGAGGCTGAAAATTCTGTTAGACCAATGCTGAAGTTTTGAGTCTGAATCTGTAGGGGACACCAGTAGGCTGGAAACTCAGGGAGGAGGGGAGAGTGTAGTCTTGAGTCAGAATTCCTCTGATCCCCTGGAGCCCTCATTTCTCACCCTTAAGACCTGCAACTGTTTGGATGAGGCCCGCCCACATTATGGAAGCTAATCTCCTCTACCTGAAGTCAACCGGCTGTAGATGCTAATCCCATCTACAAAATAGCCTCTGCACCAACAAGTAGACCAAACAACTGGGCACCATAACCTAGCCACAGTGACAAATAAAATTAGCCATCACAGTGGTTCTGTGACACCGGGCAGTTATTCCAGTCTCCAGTGAAATCCACCTTTTGCACACATGCATTCTCTTTAGTTTACTTGGGAAAGAAGAGCAATTTAAAGACAAGGAACTATGTTACACATGCATATGTGTGCTGGTGGTGGAGGACGGTGGTACAGAGAATAAAAAAAACTTTTTTTTAAATTTAAAAAGACATTGCAAAATCCAAGAAATCCAAGGCCCTAGAGAGAATAACTGACAGGTCAGCAACATGAGAGGAAAAGGAGTTCAAGTAACTGGGCCAAGCATACAACTACAGCATAGCATGGCCAAGACACAAACCTAGGAAAGCACGTGCTCCCTCACCTACACTTTCTTCAGGTGGCTGCAGATGCAGGGCACTGGGGCTTGAGGCGTGGGGTGAACTACCACCAGCAGGTGTCTGGCCTCGGCTAGTGCTGGCCACCCACAGTTGTCACACACACACGTTCCAGCTGTCACTCTGCCAGAGCTTTCTTGTTTATTATTTTTGTGTCTCCAGGCAGTGACATTCCTGTCAAATGGCGATGGGTGTCAGGTCTCATTACTCCCAGGATGATATGAAGAGACAAGCATGGATGGAAGGTGCCACTTCCCTGTTTCGTATGTGTACACTCGTCACCAGCAATTAATACCACTCCACTGGTCCCACCCGCCTACGGGAAAACTCCTGAATGCGTTAGGCAGGCAGGGAGGAAGTAGTTTCCAGGGCTTTAAGTTTACAGACAGGCTTCTCTGTGCTGGCTGCAGCAATTATATCAAAAAGGTAGATTTGGAAGAGTGAGGGGAAGGGGATCTATTGTCTTGCAATGGGCCGGGCACAGTACTGGGTGGTCCATGGGATTAGCATCTACAGCCGGTTGACTTCAGGTAGAGGAGATTATCTTGGTTTAGTGCAGCAACCAAGAGTCTGGCCTTTGGGCATCCTGAGTTTGAACTCTGGATTCACCACTTATTAGTGACCATGAACAAGTGACTTAACCTCTGTGGACATCAATTTCCTAATCTGTACAAGTGGGACGAGAAAGGCTACCACACAGTTTTGTGGAAAATCGAATAAAATCATTCGTTCCTTCACCCAACAAATACGTAGGTGTGTTTGAATCCTATATATTCACTGGGAAACAGCAGTGAACAAAACATGTAAAATTCCTTCCTTTATGGACCTTATTTCTAGCAAAGGGAGACAGAAAATTAATAAATATATAAGCACTTATAATGTATATAAAGAAGTTAGAATTTCTGACACATAATACAAAATTTATAAATGGTATAATTTAATCTTTACATCATTCCTATGAGACATTATTAGTCCCAAAGAGGAAAATGAGGCTGTTTAATAACTGGCCCACGATCCTATAACCAGATGTTTGTTCAAGCAGAAACACAAGGTAGATGAAGAGCAACAAGGGATCCATGTGTACACAGTCACCCTCTTTTTCTAAAGTCAGCCAGAGCTATGGCCCAGAAATCTAAAACAAGTGGAAAGTTTCTGGCAAGCTGTTCACCAGTTGCTGGATCATCCTAGAGTATTGGGGTTGAACTAGCTCATATTCACAAAGTAAAGGTGACCAAGAACCACCTCCCTTGCGGTGACCAACTGTCCTGGTTTGCCTGGAGCTGAGGGGTCTCCCGAGGTATAGGACAGAGCCAGGCCAAGTGGGGCAAATTGGTCAACATAGCCAAGAGCAAGGCCGGATTTCATTTCCAAAGCCATTTAGTGAGGCTGGAGTGTTGCCAAAGGCAGGAGGCGGCAGGAAGCACCGACAAACTGAAAACCAGTAGCAGATCCAGGCAGGAAAAGCAAGACGCCTGAGGAAGCCTCCACCCTGAACCAAATCTGGCCATGCCTGAGTTGTCTTATTTTACCAGTTTTTCTGTGGGATTCAGCTCCGGGACATGTGGGTAGTGAGCCACCAGATGGAGAGCTGCATAACCATCTGAATGAATGTGGATGATTAGTCAATAGCCGTTTAAATAAATGTACCTCGTGGGTGGTTTGCTATCTTATCAATAATCTGTCCTTGACTCAGGCTCAATCTTTTAGCAACACAGGCAAAGCAAAATTGGAAAGTGCTGAACTTGGCAGTAGGCGTCCCAGTTCTGCTTCTCACGAGTTGGGTGCCCTTGCCAAGTCACTTAATCTCTGTAGAGTTTCAGATTCCTCATTCGTAAAAGAGAGATAAATGATCCCTCTCTCCCTATAATGATAATGAATTTGCATGAGGATTAAATTAAATGATGTGTCTGCTTTTACTGTGCAGTTCTGAATTTGGGGTTCTGGGATCTATCAAATCCGGGCCACCTCCCCTCTGATCCAAACCAAATTTCATTCTTGTTTTATTTCCAACAGAGACAAATTGCATGACAATTCCTTCTCATTTATCTTTGTTTCCTATCAAATGCAATGTTATCCAGCATAACCCTGCCTACAGTTATTGTTCTTGGTATGTTTTTTTTTAAAATATAATTTTAATTTCCATTAAGGATATACATGAATATTATTTAAGAAGTCACATAGTTCTATCAAACTTATTTTTTAGGAAAAACAGCAGTTCCATGCCTCTGCCCTGGCCCCTGCTCCCCCCACCCCTTAACCTTTCCACTCCCCAGAGACAGTCACTTTCAACTCTATTAGTTGTGTTTTTAAGCATTGACCTTCATACATCAAAATAATATACCTATATTTCAAGAACTTAACTTCCCAGTTTTGGTCATCACACATCGACTTCCCACTATCAAAATACGATAATTTTTTCCTTGTTTCTATCACCCTGACTGTATAATCACATCCATAGCTGAGCTATGTAGTATTCCCTGATTTCATTTCCTTTCGTATTTCATACCCTCCCTCCCAATGCTGCCCTGGCCTTGGAGTTTCCTTTTCTTTAATTTAGTTACATAATTTGTCCCAAGCACATTTTTCATGTATCACATTTGTGACATGACGTTTGTGAAGTCCCTATCACAAATCCCCAACTCCTGCCATGCGTATCACTATCCCCTCAATGCACTCAGACCCTGAGTTTTTATCAATTTCATCTTCATGGTGACCTCGCTCCTCAATCTGCTGTCCTCTTGCTTCAGTCTGGTAACTCTCAGAGAACATCACCATCATCTTGAGAATCCTTTTTTTCTGCTCTCCTCCAGTGATTTGTTTCTTAGCTCTACATCTTCCGTTCTTGGCTCACTCCCTTGTTTTGGTTGCAACTTCTTCCTCTGGTAGCTTCCTGAGCAAGACTGCAGAGGAGGTAAATATCTTTGGAAATTTGCATATCTGATAATTTGTTCTACTCTCATATTTAATTGATTCCTTTGGCTGAATATAGAACTGTAGGTTAGACAACATTTTCCCATCAGAGTTACAAAAGGATTATCACTTTGTCTTTTGTCTTCTTTGGCCACTGTTGTACAATCTAAGGCTGTTCTGATACCTGATTCTTTAATCATGGCTTGTTTGTTTTCTCTAGAAACTTTAAGGGTCTTCTTATCTCCCAATTCTAAAATTCCATGATGATTTGCCTTTGTGTTGGTCTTTTTCACTCATTTGGCTGGGCATCCATTAGGAGCCATTTATTCTGAAAACTCAAGATCTTCGGTTCTGGAAAATTTCCTATTTTATTTCCTTAATACATTTTCCTCTCTATTCTATACTCACTTTTCCTAGCATTTCTATTTTTTGATCTGTTTTCTGAGAAAGTTACTCAAATTTCTTCTCCATACTTGCTATTTCATTTCTATTATATTTTCAATTTTCAAGGGTTCTTTTTGGTTCTCTGAATATTCCTTTTTATAGGCTCTTGATCTCAGTATATGGATATCTCTTTCCTTATTTGCCTGAGCATTACATCATTTTTTTTAGCTGTCTTCTTCAGACAGTTTCTGTTTTTTGCAAGATGCCATTTTCATTTTTTTTCTTTTCCTTTTTCTTTTCTTTTCTTTCCTTCTTCCCTTCCCTTCCCTTCCCTCCCCTTTGGAGGACAATGTCTGGTGCTACTTGGCTTTCTGTTCGTATTAAGAGTGAAGCATTAAAGAACTGATTGGAAGTTCCATGCGGGTAGGGCAAGATTTATATACTGGGGAGCTTCACTACAAGGTAATCCACTTGACCACCCTCTGCGTTCAGTATCTTGAAATATTTCTTATGGGTTGCCCAGATTCCCCGAAGATACATCATTACATCTCCTGCACAGAGGTGTAGAATAGTCTTTCAGTGCTCTGGATCTCAAAAGTCAAAGTAGGGCTGGACCGTATGATATACGGTGCCCATTTTGGCTGACCCTCACGTTCCACAGGCCAGAGTCTCCCCCACTTTACTCTCACTGTCTCCAGAGTGGAAGCACCACTCTTCTGCCAGAGGTGGTGGGAATGGGGGATTAACCCCTTCAGTCAGCTTCCAAGCCCTCCTCCTGTTGGCAGCCTTGTACTCACCTTCACATCTGCCTCCGCCTGGGTCCCATTTCTGAGTCTTTTCGGGGTATTGCAATTGCTTTCACTGCTGCTTAAGTGTAGCTTTCTCAGCTCCATCTGATTTCCAGCCCCCAAAAGCTATTGTCTTCTCCTATTCTCTTTGTCCTTGAATGTTCAAGCTTTGTTAAAACTCCCTCTACTGTCACTTTAGCGGGGCTATGGGAGGGAGCAGAAGTAAGCATGTGTGTTCCACATCCCACCTTTCTTCAGATGCCTCACAAAAGTGGGAATCTTCCACTGCGTGAGTGGCCCGGGCTGCTTTTCTCACTCAGCAGCCAGAGGAGGGGAAGGACAGCCGACAGAGGGCACCTCTCCAAGCGACGGTTTCGTCAAGTCACTCCTTATGGGCAAAATCCAATCACAATCATCTTTTGTCTTATTTAACTTCCAAAGGGGCACACATTTCTCTAATGTTGACATAAACAAACAAAACCAGCAAGTGTGCATGCTTGCACACTAAGGGTCATTAAGCAGGAGGTTGCAAACGCTACAGGTTTTCCTCCCTTGTGGTAAATGGGTTGTGCTTCTCTGGAAGGGATATCCAGAGCTGGGGGTGCCACGCATAAAAAGAACCTATAACCCAGGCACCGTCTGGGTGCCTCATCTGCTTCCCTGAGAAGGAAAAAAAACATTATCTGGCAGCTTTGGAGAGTCTCCAGCTCCATACAGGGAACTTTCTGGAGGGTCTGCAGTTACAATGCATCTACAGATGTAGGTTTGAATTTCACATGTACAACCCACAAGCCACATGTTTTAGAGGAAATAGGTTGGTGTCTCTCCATCTCAGTTTCCGCATCTATGAAGTGGGAATAAACACACAGACCTTGCACAATTGTTATGCCAGTGAAATGACATATTTTATAAAGATCTTAATAAATGTTCCCTGAATCTGACACATGTGTTATTGTTCATAATTATTTTCCTTCCTAACCATTCCTATGGTGGCATGGCCATTCCAAGAATTCTCCATACTCCCCACACAGTTCCCATTTTTCCAATCATACCTCATTTAGTAAAATCATTAGGAAAGATGCTGGCCTATAGAAGTTAATTTTCAATACAGCCAAGGTTAAAATTCACTTTTTTTAGTTTGATATTTTTCATGGAAATGATTCTTAAAGGAAGGAAATGCATTCCCTTGCTTTCTTGAACAAAAGGTTGAGAACACAATTTCACTCTCCCTGAATGACTTGCTCTTCATTCAATTCCTATCTATTTTGTTTGGTTTTATAAAGATTTCCTTAACAAAATGAAAAAAAAAATAACTTTTTTCTTATTATAAACTCAATATAGTCTCATTGAATAAAAATTGCCTGTTAGCATAAAAAATCTACCAACACAGAGATAATCAGAGCCTTTACAGACATACAAACACACAGGCGCACAAACACAAACACACACATAATAGGCTGAAAGAAAATGATTGATAGGTTTGACTACATTCAAATTAGAGGTTTCTCTGCATTGAAATCCACATAAACAAAATAAAAAGTGAGTAGCAAGCTGACAAAATATTTGCAGTAACATGACAGAATAATATGGGTAGGTTAATATCTTAAATATATAATTACTCCTTGCTTTTTAATCATCTCTCCATCCAGACATTGAGCTCCATGAAAGCAAAGGTGATATCTTCAGTTTTGTAGTGACTTCCTCATCCATCCTTTCCAAATTGAATTGCATTGAGTTGAAGAAGGCTGGATTAGAAATTCATTCTACCTCTTCCTTACTGTGTCTCAAGCAAAGTAAATGATCAATAAATGTTTGTTGAATGAATACATGTGTAAGGAAAACAAAACATGTTTTTCCATGAAATTCTATTATTACATATTGGATGTATATAAATAATAGATTTGAATGTCCCACTTCACCTCTCTGCCAAGCCATCAACTATTGTATCTCCTGCTGTTGCTCTTTGTTGTTTCTACTTTTTTGGCCATAGGAAATTTAGACACTTATTAGGTGTCAGGCACTTTGCTAGGTGATAGGGGTACAGAAATAGGTAGCACAACCTGCAGCTCCTTAAGTAACTCTCAGTATTGGGAGGGAAGTTGGGATGTGGTTCAAACAATCCTGGTTGAGTTTAATAAGCTCTGCTCTGAAGGGAGATTCAGTGTGAGGAGGAAAAGTCAGAAGACTAGAGGGGTAAACGAATTGTGTATTCAAAGATGACAATGTAGGTGTAGAGTGAGGACCTAAAAAATAGACAAGCAGGAAGAAACATAATTTATGGACCACTGCTAGGCACTAAACATGTGTCATCTAGTAACCTTCCCATGACCCTTTTGACAGAAAAGGGAACTAAGAAGTTAAGCAGTGTGATCCATGCCCTATGGCCAATAAAAGAGAGCCCAGGACTCAAGTCCAAATCTGTTTGTCACCAAATCCTAACTAGGTCATTGGCTTTGAGAGATCTTTAGAGGCCGTTTCTTAGTCAGTTCAGGAGAATCTTGAAAGGATGTGGATATATGGACAATTAAAGTGCATTTTAATATCTTTTGTTTCAATGTGGGGGAGCTCACCTGGGATGTCAGGTGTTATGGTATTGCAAATATTTTGTCTGTTTGCTATTTGCTTTTTATTTTGCTCTTGTGGCTTGGCAGTGCTATTGTAGCCACAGTTCTTTTTGCAGTTTCACATTCAAACCAACTTTCTTCCAGTAGAGAAAGGACCTCCGTCAAAGGTTGCCTGCTCAGGGTAGACTGAACTTGGTGTTAGAAGCTCTTTTCCTGGAAACTCTCGGGGGAACCCAATATTTAACGACTCCTCTGATCCAAAGGTCCTGCTAATCTATTATCATCCTCAACATGACACTGGGCCTGTTTGTTTGTTTTTCAGAAATTGGCTGCTTCGATTTCTGCTCGATGTTAAATGTTGCCCAGCAGTCTGGGAGGCGTTGAGGCAAGAGAAGACAAGATCTCATCAAAGACAGGGTGGAGTTTTTCTACATGGCAGCATTTGAGGATTTGTAGAAAGTCTGCTCCAGATATTTCTTTCCTCCCCTGACCTAGGACAATGCCTACGGTCCTCTATTAGCCTCAGGGTAACGTTGGAGCCAGAGGAGCCTGGGGAGAACCTCCAGTCACCTTTGACAGTGGCAGCTGAGTCAGCTGAGACCCGATGTGGGGAAGTGACTAGATAAGGTCATACAAAGAGGTGCTGGCAACTTTTTCAGCCCTTTATCCCCAGTGCTGGGCACCAAGCAGTTGCTCACTAAATATTTCTCTATTTATCGATTGAACCTTTGAGGTAGCACTTGCAAAAGAATAGAATGATGACACTGTTATGGGAAGATGGGAATTCCTAGCAGAGGGAACAGTTTAAGGAAAGTCTTAGAGGCAAGAAAATAAAGAATGTGTTTCAGGAAGACAGTACCAAGCTGGGGCCCAGGGAAGAAATGCGAGATGAGGTCAAAAAGCTAGGCCAAGACCCTGAATGCCAGAGCAAGGCATGGCACCTCGTCACCCAGTCATCTAGTGACCCCAGGCCATTTGCTCAGAGTGGCGTATTGATTTCAACTTCCTTGAACAGGGCAATATATTCATTCATCCATTCATTTAACTGATGTTTATTGAGGTGCTGGGATCTGGGGATCCAGCAGAGAATGAGACAAACAAGGCTCCTGACTTCATGGAGCTTACATTCCCATGGGATATAACACAACAAAGACAAATAAATAATTGCAGACTGTGGTACATGTGCTGAAGAAAAGGACGACAATAGGCTAGTAACCAAATTGGGGGAGGCTCTTAATATTATGGTCAGGGAAAGCAAATTTGAGGAGGCAACATTTGAGCTGAGACCTAAAAAAATAAGTCAGCAATGTAGAAGGATGGGAGAAAGCTGGTTCAGCCAGATGAAACAAGTATAAGGCTCTAGGGAAAAAATAAGAAGAAGAAGATGAAAGAATAGGAAATGACCATGGTAATCTCAGTCACAAGTAAAAAGAACTGGAAAGGTCAGAGGAAAGAGTCAACACTGTACAGAGCCAAGCTACGGTGAAAGAATGAAGCTTTCTCCATATCTAGGTTAAGCTCAATAGATTTCAAATTTGAACGAGCTTAAGTATCACCCAGGAAGTCTGCTAAAAATGCACATTCTTGGGTTTCATCCCAAGAGATTTGGGTCCTTTTAAACAAGCATCTCAGCTGGCTTTAATGCAGATAGTCCTTAGACCACTTGGAGAACCACTGAAGTTAAACAGACAAGAAGGGAGGATTGCACTCATGCACAGGTGGGATGGGGTGCATTGGGGTGGTGGTCAGGTAGCAGGGGGAGGATGTGAGGGTGCACCATCAGTTTCCACTTCTATACCTCGCCACGGCCCGCTTCTTTGCCCTCAGATTGGCAAGCTGAGTCATAATGACTGCAGTGAATGCTAAAGAACTCCATTCTAGAACCCTGGAATTCCCCAGGACACCAGGATGGAGAATTGTTATGGGATGGGGGGAGGATGCGGGAGCCCAAGAACAGTCATCACACCCACGTTTCCCTCTGCTACATTCTTTCTGAGATTCCAGCTAGAAGATAACTCCTAGGAAGATAAGGAGTTAAACATAAACGCATTTTCAACAGCCTTGAGGTCCCCCTGGACCAGCTGGATGTCATTGTTAGCATGGCGTGGGCTGAAGAGCTCTTGGAAATAGGGCAAAGGCAGTGGCGAAACAATTGGCTGTGTCATTCCAAACCCACATGAGCAAATTACATGGAAGGCGAGCAAGAGTTATTATGATTTATATAAATATACATTGCAGATTTCATTAAGATTAGGCCAGCTTTGCAGTTATCACTTGCTGGGTTGTTTGCCTGGTCCTTAATCTTCATTTGCAAATGCCGATTAGCCTCATAAAGCACTCCTGGTGGCCAGGATCAAACCCAACCCTCCCCTTGCTTTCTTCTCTCCAGGGCCTCAGCCAAGGAGATGCCTACCTGGGGTCACAGCCTGGAAAAGACTTCTAAGTAGATCTTCTCAAGGCACATGGAGGCAGTATAAAAGCCTTCTTCAAGACAGAGTCGTTCCTGGGGCCCCAGGCAGGGCAAAGAGCTAGATAACCCCCTCTCTATGCATTGCCCACCTGCAGTTGGGCAGTCAGACAGGGGAGCACTTAATGGGGGTGAGGGGGAAATTGTGGTTCTCCATGTCAGCTGAGCATCACTCCACAATTCATTTAAATTCATTTAAATGAATGGTAAGATAGACACCAGGGACACAAAGATTAAAAAAATTAAGAATACTAAAATTTCTTGCCCTTAAGGAACGTTTAGAATACAAAACAAAACATAAACATGATCTCATGGTTACAGGGGAATAAAGAAGTAGTAATAGTGCCGCACACGACAGAGGGGTTTGGGGTAGGATGGAGGTTTTCAAGTCTTTTAGAAACACATCGTTTATCTTTCCAAATAAGTCTTAGGCAGAGCCTCACTAAGTTGCTGGAGTGATCTTTCTAAAACGTCCATCTGACCATGTCACTCCTGGGCTTAAAGGGCCAGATAGTATATATTTTACATCTTGTGGGCCAGATGTCCTCCTTGCAACCACTCAACTCTACCTTTGGAGCACTAATGACACAATGAGTAAATGAATGGTCAAACAATTGTGTTCCAATAGAATTTCATTTATCAAAACAGGCAGACTGGGATCGTGTGTCCATCCCTGACTTAGAGTCATCCAGAGGCTCCTATTAGTTTCAGGATAACACCCCAGCTCCTTAGCATGACAAGCACAACACCCCAGACCTATCATAATCTGAATCCCAGCACCCAGTTGGCCACTCTAGGCCTGCCCCGCCCCCCACTGCATCCTCTGCTCCAGCCACATAGAACTTTTCCACGTAACTTGGAAACACAATGACCCTTCGCAGTGTAAGGTCTCCGTACAAGCTGTTCATTCTATCTGAATTGCCTTTGGGATCTTCTCCTTTGTCAATGGCATTGCCATCTGCTCTTCAAGTTCTAGTCCAAACACCACCTTATCTGTGCATTTTTTCCTTTACTCTCCAATGGAGAGTCAGTTACTGTCCCCTCCCCCATACCACATTATTAAAAAAAAATAACAACTGAAACTGATTATTTTGAAATATTGGTTATTTCCCTGTCCATCTTTCCTAGCAGAGTCTGGGTTCCACAAAAACAGGGACTTTATATTTATTCTCTGCTTGAACCTAGCTCCTAGCACTAAGAAATGTTACATGAATGAAACAGAAACATACTCCAAGAAATGGGGAAAGGAGGGCTGTAAACTAAAGGGAAATACTACCCGATCCCCAAGTTTTACGGGATCAGAAATGTTACGGCCCATTGGAAGAAGGTATCACCACCACCAAATGAACTAAAATCCAGAACCTCTAATATTTACCTGTGGTGTAGAGGCGGCTGGACAAGATACCTCATTTGCTTTGCACCCCTGAGAACTGCCCATGCCCTGAGGTTCTGTCACTGATTCCTGCTGCCCTCTCTATTTCTTATTTCAAGGTTTTAAATCTGCTTCCCAGCTTCTGAGTCTGCAAAATCCTCTCTGGAGAACCTCCATCTTTCCAGCACCCTTTTCCTTTCCTCTCTCTCCCATTTCCTCTTTCCTTTCGTCTTACCCTACCTTACCCCAAACCCAGGAACAGTGGGTGCAGAATAGCGGAGGTTCACTCTGATGCTTTTCATTTAATAAGTGGAAGTTTTACCCAAAATCACTTATTCAACCCCTACATTTTGAGCATCTTCTGTGTATTGAGGATACACTAGTAAACATGGTAAACTAGTCCCACCTCTCAGGATGCTCAAAGTCTAATGGGGGAGAAAGCAAGAGAATGAGCAATTACCCTACAGCTTGGTAAGTGTTACGGGAGAAGGCAAGAGGTCATGGAGGCAGGAGCTTCTAATCCAAACCTAGGTAGGGTGAGAGGAAGGTGAAAAGTTAGGTAATACTTCCTTGATTAAATGGCATCTGAGGGGAGGCCCTAAATGGGCAGACTAAGCAGGAGTTGGCCAGGCAGGTGGGGGCAAAGAATGTACCAGGCAGGAGGGACAGAAAGACCTGAGAGGGAGAGGCATGAATTCAGGGAACTGAGAGTGAGTCAGTCTCAGGGGAGGCTGTAGCATGTTCCAAGTTCATGGCAAGTCTGATTGGGCCAATATCACTACCTGGAATCAGATTTGGTAAGTGGGGTCCTTCAGCAGAAGTTGCAGGAAGAGGAGCTCCGTGGAGACATTCAGGTGGAAGCCATATAAGTCCAGCCTGGCTTGGACTGGGGCCGGGCTGGGACATGCCACAGCTCCTGAGCCAAGAGCCGGCAGTTGGTGCACTCTGCAAAGATGACTGAGCCATTGCCAAGTGGAGGGAATTGCAAGGGTTCAAAAGACAGAAGTGGACGAGCAGGTGTTCAGAAGCCCATAAAGCAGCCCAGGGATCAAGATCAGTCTCCAGGATCCGCATGGACACTGAACAGTCATTCAGAAATTAAGACAGAATGAGGAAAACAGAGAAGGGCTGTGGCAATCGGGTTAGCAAGGCTGGAACCCCAGATGCCACTCACTGCCACGTGGGAATGCAGCACTGCTCTCTTCTGCCTGGCTTGGGCACCACTGGCTCTGAAGTCAGCGTTGCGGGACACGGGGCTGACGTTATCCGGGTCTGTGGTCAAATGGTGCTGAAGGGTACGACAGCTTACTTGACCCAGTCGAGGCGGACCCCCAGCCCTGAAACATTCTAGAGACTATAGTTTCCATTAGAGATTTTGCCGATGAAACTTCCCTCCGTTTCAACATGGGACTCAACACAGTCCATCCTTTGCAATGGAAACAAACGAACAAGCAAACAAACCACCACAGTCAAGTCCTTTTCACTGAGATTCTTTTTAGCTTCCTTCTCTGACCTTCATTATGCTCTCCATGTACACCTCTGGGCACCTCCTTCTAAGCCTTTTGGGCTCCGCGGTTAGAGGTCAGCCCTTAATTGTGCCTCCTTACACCAAGAACAGACAACAAATGCTGTCTGCCAGGGGAGATATACATATTCAGCAGCCTGGCTTCTCTGCTCCCCTTCTCCCTTCAAGACAGAAGGGGCTGCAGAGGCCTTGATCTCTGAGTGTTACTGGCTGTGAAGTGGAGAGAGAAAACTGCTCTGTCCAGAGCCCAGAGGAAGACAGAGCTGTGGCTGCCTGAATCTTATCAGAAGAAAAATGGTTACAGTACTTCAATTTTTTTTTTTTAATAAGTAATGCAGGGGGGAAAAAACTTGTAAGTAAGAATATGAAATTAAATTTTCCAAATATGCAGAGAGTTGGTCCTTGGAGAAACTTTATCTCTACTGCATAGTCAAACACATCAACTTTGGGGGCACCTAGCAATTACTGCACTGCATAGATTCAATTTGTTCTTCGGTAGACAATATTATCTGACACAAGGGATGGGAAACCTCAGTTCATATTTTAATAGACACAATTCCAAATTGTGAAGAAGGGCTTTGGGGGGCTCTTCGTTGACGGAGCCAACATTCTACTTTGCACTGCATCCAGGGAGGGCACCAAACAAATCCAAATCTCCCAACCGGTAGGGGCTCATTGAACAGCCTCAGAGGGGATGAAGTGGGGAGAGCAGGAGTCCTCTAGTGTTTCAAGATGATTAAAAGTAAAAGCAGGACTCTGGTAGTTTACTCCTGATGGAGTTGGCATTCCTCAAAGTTTGGACTGGACAGTTTGTTGGAAAAAACTGCAATATGCTAGCAGAGCACATCCATAAAGACCATAAAACCAGCTTTATTATCTCTGAAATGAATTTTGGTCATTTCAGGGAACGATTTTCACTCACTTGTGTGTGGAAACACAACCTGCTCATTTATGCAAAGCTATTACAACTCGATTTGTAAGAACAATATGGTGTAGTCACAGATCCTCTGCCAATTTAAGGCAAATGCCAAAAGAGGACTTCAAATATGTTGAGAGAAGGTGAGACAAAGGGCTGGAACCTACTGTTCCTTCGCTATTTTAATTCTCAACATCTTTGTCAAATGCCAGGTGCGGGCGTTGGCATAACCAAAGCAGCTATCCCTCCATTCGCCAAAGCTGCACCTCCATTGGTGCTCCATGCAGATGACCACACATGATCGTTTAAGTGCTGCTTTACCACCCAGTACCTTAGGCTAATGTATTCTGTCCTCCAGTGGTAACCAGGGCTTTGCTGCCTTCAACAAGCCAGTTCAGATAACCTATCCCAGATTTCCATCCTTGAGAGCCTGATGCCTGCAACCATTTCTGGTACCAAATGTTGTATCCATTAGGGTTTACATGTAGATAGCAGTACCCATCCAACAACTTTTAAAGAGATTTAATACAGGTAATTTTTTGGAAGAACTGGAGAGCAGGATGCAGCATTGGCCTCTAGGAGTGGTTTCTAATACCACACTGCAGAATTGGCCACAAGGATCTACTGCCTCTCCCAGAAGAAGGATGCTGGGGGCCAGGAAGTCTCTGCAGACACTCTTGGTTGCGCAGTCATGTGTGGGTCTGCAAGGGCAATTCCAGCAGCAAGCCACCTCCCATGTTGCAACCCTCCCCACTTCCCTCAGTTCTGGACCCAGGTCTTGAGGACATCTGATTGCAGAACCTAAATCGCACTTGGAACTTTAGCTGTAAGGGAGTCTGGGAATCTCTTTTTAGTTTCCCTGTCTCTGCAGCACAAAAGAAAGAATAGTTGAAGGAGGCTACCGGCAGATGCTGAGAGAACAATCTAGAGCCTTCACTCCCCTACAACCATGGGTTTCATCCAAGTTCTCAAATTACGAATCAATTAATTGATTATTTGCTGAGGCTTTGTTGCACACAAAGCACCTGAGAGGTTACAGAAGTGTGTGAGGTGTGCCTAAAGTAAGTTGGTCACTGATTTCACAAACTATCTGGATTAAGGCATTAAAATGGTTGCTCCCCTTCAAAAGGAGACCCAGTACAGATCTTACATGGTACTATCTTGCCTCAGAGCCTTTCTGGAGCTCCTGTTATGAATGGCCTGTACTTTATGAACATGCATTCATATGCACACTCGGAAATCAGGCCCATAATTTTAAAGCTGTATCTGTCACAGTGAGATCTCATATTCACTGTGCACCAGGCACAGTGCTAACTCCTTTACATACATTATCTCATTTAAATTGCACAAGAAATTACACTGTAAAGTCGATGATATTATCATTTCCATTTTACAGTGAGAAATACAAGCTCAGAGAAGTTTAGAGACTTTCCTAAAATCACACAGTTTCTAAGAGGTAGGTTGGAGATAGGAACTGAGGACTTTATGGCATCAAAGACTATTCTCTTCCCATGACCTCATGTTTCTTTCCTTAACTAATAAAATAGTTTTTCCGATTGCCTGATAGCCCACCATCCCTCTCAGGCTTGGATCCCAGTGACCTTCGATTGTTTCCAAAAAGGGCATCCCCCCTGAGTGCATGCCTTCGAGTCAGTTACATCTACTGAAGAAATTCAAGTGACTATAAAGTTTCATGGCTTTATTACTTCAATAGGCCCAAAGCCTGCCCAGATGGCTAGCTGAGAAAAGGCAAATTATTATCATATGTGGTGTATTTATGTAAAATTGAGGCATGGTACTTCATCATTACACCTTAGGCAATACTTGTCCCTTGTTCTCATGTTACATATATTTTTTCCCTCCTTCACTGTCTCCTTCCTGCTACATTTTAATATTAAGGCCAAATACATGAGTTCAGTTTAGTTTTGATTCCTGGCCCAGCCACTTACTAGTTGTGGGAACTTTATCTAGTTACTTAAGCCTGCCAAGGCTCATTTTTCTCCTAAGTAAAATGGTGACAATAATAATAGTACCTACCTCACAAGGTTATTCGTAGCATTCTTGAATGGATTGAATTTGAAGATCCCTTGAAAGCATTGGCATCCTCTCTCGTACACAGTTAACACTGAATAAATGCAAACCAGTCTTTATTATCTATCAAAATTGTGCACTACGAGGAACTAAGATGGTGGCTAGCTGAGACAGGGAGAAAAAAACGCCTCCGTGAAAAACACTAGCTAAAAACCAGAAAGTGACCTAGAATACCGGTTACAGCGATGCACCAACTGAATGAGGGCCCCTAGCTCCAGAGGGGCCGTATACTTGGTGAAACCGGGAGTCAGCATTCTGAAACGAGTGAGTAAGCTGGCTGGAAGACCCACAGCCGTGTGGCAGGCTGGGGAAGCCAGGGTTCAGTGTATGGAGACCAGCTGGCTGTTTTTTTAAAAAAAAAAAGGAGCGGCTCCAGCAGCAATTGTGGGAACCACACAGTAAAACACAGCAAGAGGGGGCTGGGCTGGCCTCTTGCTGTCTGGCCAGGAAGATAGCCTGCAGCACATACCCTTGGGTTCGGGGGAACGGAGGGGAGAGCCAGAAGCAGAAAGAAACCCTGCGGGTCACAGCTGGCCCCCAGAGGGCTGGATAAACTCCTGCCCGGGGCCATGCCCACAGCCCAAAGCCCCGCCAGTTGTCCCGGAGCTGGGAAGGAGGAACGGTGCAAGGAGGAGGGGGCTGAGACACCCCGCTCGGCCATTTTTGCTTCGGGTTGGGAGTGCACTGCCGCACGGCCCGGCGGCCCGGGGCTTCCCTTGTGGGACGGTGCACACTGATGACGTAGCACAGCCTTCCCTTGGCTGAGCTACTGGAGGAGCGCGGCTGGGAGGGGGGATCTGCTCAGAGAACCCAGGGACGCTACGCCAAGTCCAGTTGTTTACGGATCAGCGAGAGAGAGAGGCTAGGGCTGAATGAAATGAAGGCTTAGACTTTTGCGGCGGCCTTAAATCTCTGGGATCCTGGGGGATTTGAACATTAGAACTGCCCTTCCTCCCCGGCTACCCATACACATGCCCCACATTCAGAGCGGACAGCTCCAGCAACACTCCCAAACTGAGTTCTCCAACTGAACCCACAGGAATCATTTCCCCACACAAAGCGGAAAAAAGGTTGAGAACTGACTCGAGGGGTATAGGTGACTCACAGACGCCATCTGCTGGTTGGTTAGAGAAAGTGTACGTCACCAAACTGTGTTCCTGAAAAATTAGATCGATATCCCTTTTTCTTTACAACTTGAAAGAGCCCTATCAAGCAAAATGAATGCTGAACAACATCTCAGTGTCCTAGAAGCCACAGAACAGAAAATGAAAGAACAAAAGAAAGAATGGAGAAAAAAATCAGAAACATTGAAATGTATCTCAGGGATACCATAGATAAAATAAAATGTCCAAACTTAAGATTCATTGGTGTCCCAGAAGGGGAAGAGAAGGGTAAAGGTCTAGAAAGAGTATTCAAAGAAATTGTTGGGGAAAACTTCCCCAACCTTCTACACAATATAAATACACAAAGCATAAATCCCCAGCGAACTCCAAATAGAATAAATCCAAATAAACCCACTCCAAGACACATTCTGATCAGACTGTCAAATACTGAAGAGAAGGAGCAAGTTCTGAAAGCAGCAAGAGAAAAGCAATTCACCACATACAAAGGAAACAGCATAAGATTAAGTAGTGACTACTCAGCAGCAACCATGGAGGCGTGAAGGCAGTGTCATGACATATTTAAAACTCTGAGAGAGAAAAATTTCCAACCAAGAATACTTTATCCAGCAAAACTCTCCTTCAAATTTGAGGGAGAGCTTAAATTTTTCACAGACAAACAAATGCTGAGAGACTTTGCCAATGAAAGACCTGCCCTACTTCAGATTCTGAGGGGTGCCCTGCCGGAGAAGAGACAGGGAAAGGAGAAAGAGATATAGATAATTTTAACAGACATATATAGTACCTTACATCCCAAATCACCAGGACACTCATTTTTCTCTAGTGATCACAGATCTTTCTTGAGAAGGGACCATAAGCTGGGACATAAAACAAGCCTCAAGGAATTTAAAAAAAAACATTGAATATACTCAAAGCACATTCTCCAACCACAATGGAATACAAATAGAAGTCAATAATTTTTGAACAGTAATTCCACTAGTTACTTCCTACATGATATAAAATACACAAACTCTTAAGGACAAATCAGTGGTTTTGAACTCAATGTAAAATACGTAATTTTAGACAACTATATAAAGATGGGGGAATGAAGGAGTATAGGAACATAGTTTATGTGTCCTATTGAAGTGAAGTTGGTATCAAAGAAAAACAAGATTGATATGGATTTAAGAGGTTAATTTTAAGCCCCACAGTAAACACAAAGAAATTATCAGAGAATATAACCATAGAGATGAAAAATAGAGTTTGGGTTAAGAGAAATGGGGAAAGGGGCAATGGGGAGTTAAGAAATGAGTGTAGGGTTGCTGTTTGAAGTGAAGGGAAATTTCTAGTAAAGGGTGGTGGGAAAGAGCATTACAACATTTGAAACATGATTAATCCCACTAGTGAAAGGCTAGGGAGGGAGTGGAATGGGAAGATTTAGGCTGTATATATGTTTTCACAACTGAAAAAAAAAAAAAAAGTCAGTCTAACTAGATGACAATTGAATACTAAGGATGAACTTGGATGGGACAGGAGGATAGAGGACAGATGGCTCAAAGGGATACAGGTGAGACATAAGGAAAAGGAAATATAGAATGTAAGCTTTTTATCATTGTTGAATCTATTGTACTTCTTAACTGCGCTTAATGGGATTGCATGAAAGAATGTTCCTGTTCATGGGAAGTGTATATGTGAATTATAGTGAATGCTCAAGGATCTGTGCAGCTAACTCTCATATGTTCAGAAGACAGAGCAACAGATGATGGATGATAGGGAGGGAGGGAGGGAAAGAAATAGCAATGTGACAGCAAGTTATAGTTGGTGGATTGAGCTACCGGGGGAGGGGGGGTCAGGGTATGATGGAATTCTGTGTATGGGGCTAGTATTGTTTTTCCAACTGTTCATATAACTTTGAATTTATTTGAAAATAAAAAAAATAAAAAATAATAAAAAAAAAAATTGTGCACTACATGCCCTGAAAGTTTTTACCTTCAGTAATTCAACAAACCTTTACCAAGTGCCGGGGATTGCAAAGGAATCTGATATGCTCAGCCTGCTAGGAGCTGCTCATGTAGTGGAGATGACAGCTCCATAAACAAGCCAGTGGAGATAAAGGACTATTGCCTCTATCTATCATGGGATCTACCCTGGGCACAGTGGAGGCAGGAGGTGAGTGTTTGGGTCTAGTTGACTATAATGTCAGGGGGAGGCTTTAAAAAGTGGGTGAGATTTGAGAAAAGTTTAGAAAGATGGCTCCCAGAGGATAGGAAGAAAGGGAATTCCAAGCAGAAGAAAAAGGAAGAGGAAAATCAAGGTGACATGATTGAAACTGTAATCAATGGAGGGAAAATCTCCAGCCTGGGGCAAGGGGAAGGTGGATTTAGAGTTGGGTGGGAAACCATCAGAAGCAGTCACAGGCAAGGTCAGTTAACATTACTATAAACCATATGAATCCCAGGGCCCCATGTGGCTTAGTCCTACATGGAGTCACATGCAAAGAAATAGACAGTCCAATTGCTGAGAGATGATTAATGGCAATCATATTTTTGTCACCATCAAACTATCTCACCTGAAAATGTCAAGGGGTGGGAGTGCAGTCAACTCCAAGAACTCCCAGTTCTCTTCTTTAGGTCTGTGTCCCTCTCCCCAAAGTCTCACACTCAGAGCAGCTACAAAGCATTGCTCTCTGCTCCCAAAGTCCCTACTATGCTCCTCCTTCTGTCATTCCAGCCACCACCACCACCTCCCAGGCAGAAGCAGACAACAGGACTTCTGCTCATACTTGCTGGCCAACCTAGGCTGGGCTAAGATGGAATTCTCAGTCCTTCTGTGCTACAAGACACTGCAGAGGGGGAGGGACCAGTTCACTGGTGGAGCTCACATGGTTTTGAGGAAAAAGAAGCTACCTCTAGGTCAGTTGCTTATAGGTGGCCACAGGCAGCAGAGGGTACCTGAATTGGGATTATGCTATTTGTGACGGCTTGGACAGATGGAAAAGGAGAAAGAGGCCATTCTGAGGGAGAAGCAGGAATGAACGATGATGAACCCAACAGGAACACAGCATCTCCATGTATCAGGAATGGTTGCATTCATTCACTTTGCTCTCAGCAGACCTGTGAGGGAGATTTTTTCAGGAATCAACAGCATTTTGGAGTTGGAAAGGGCATCAGATATGAAGCCATCTAGCCCTCTGGTTTTAGATGAGATTCAGGCTCAGAGGAGAGTCACAAAAAGTCTTGCTTAAAATTCTGAAATTTACTTTGCCCAATATTATGGGTCAAATTGTGTCTCCCACAAAGACATGTTGATGTCCTAACTCCCATACCTCTGAATGTGGCCTTATTTGGCATAAGGGTCGTCGCAGATGTGAATTAGTTAAGATGGGGTCATGTTGGAGGAGGATGAGCCCATAATACAAAGGGACTGGCGTCCTTATAAGAAGAGACACAGACGCAAGGACACGCAGGGGAGACAGCCACGTGAAGGTGGAGGCAGAGACCAGTTACGCAGCTTCATGCCATAAGATGCCAAGGATGGCCGGCCATCACCAGACGCTGGGAAGAAGCAAGGAGGGACTCTCCCAGAGTCACCAGAGAGAGCGTGGCCCTGCTGACACTCTGCTTTCAGACTTCTAGCCTCCAGAACTATGAGAAAAAAAATTTCTGTTGCTTTAAGGCATCAAATTTGCGATAAATTGTTATGGCAGCCCTAGGGAGCTAATACATCCAAGAAATACTTCTTTGAACAGAGTTCTAATGTCGATTTTTCACCCCTGGGAAACTGTGATGTTACTAGTCATGAGTGTGAATACAGAGCATCACAAAAATATATGAAACAGATGGGTATGTATTTGTATGTTCTTTTAAAAGGGATGATCTTCCTAACGCCTGTGCTCCAGGATTCACTTTGTGAAGGGATTGGGGGGCATGCAGTGTAGCATGAGAGTTTTCAAGGATTAGGACTAATTCTTGGGCTCTGCCATTTATGAGCTGTGTGGTGTTGGTTAAGTTACTTAACCTCTCTGAGCTTCAGTTATCCCATCTGTAAAATGGAGTGTGCAATTGTACTTTTCCCACTGGGCTGTTGGAAGGATCAACTGAGATGATATACCCAAAGCACTTAGACAGGGGTCTGGCACAGAGTCCCCTCTCTGTCAGCAGTAGCTAATATTATTAGTTCTGTTGAACAAACAAATTCTGCAGGCTGCCTTGCAGCGAGGACATTCTAATATGCTCGGTGTCCACTTCAATCTTATTTATTGTGCTTATCTTGTCTTCTGGACCACGGTCGGTATTTACAGGCGAGGGGCTCTGTTGGCAGCATCAGCATCGACTGTGGGGCCACCTGGGGCCTTTAGGCTGTCCCTTCCCTGAGATTTCCATGCCACACAGCCCTCAGGGGAACAGCAGGGCCCTGCCAAGTGCACTTGGTGTGGAGTGTGGCCAGCAGGGCTTGCAGCCTCTGCTTGTGCTGGCCAGGCAAGGTAAGCCGGCACATGTTGGCTCTGATACAACATTGCCCAGGAGAGAGGCAGCCGCTAGTGTCAAGATTTGCTAATTGCGTTGCCTCGTGGCACAGCATTCTCACACAGTCCTGGAACAGCTCTTGTGGTTAGAAAAGGACACTTGCTGCCTCTCATTGTGTGGCAATTCCTTTTCCAGGGACAAAGCCTGGCTCCATTAGGAGATTTGGTTTTCAGAAAAGGCCTGTGTGCTGTGCCCAGTTTTCCAGCTGGGCTGCTCTCTCTAGACCAGAAAGCAAATTAACTTGGCCAGTTCACCTGGTTAACGTGAGAGCCCAGTAGGACCAATCCTTCCATTTGGACACCAGCTTTCTGCACAAAGCCTTTACTCTTGAAGACGAGAAATACTGGACATTCAATTCATTCCCTGCCAGAGAACTCACAAAAACACAGATGCATCCTTTAATCCAACACACATACTAAATGTTCTTCACTCTGTTTCGAGCATGGCAGTTTTCACAGTGGGAAGGGCCTAGATTTTGCTACCAGAGATCGTTAGTCTGAGTTCTGGCTCTGCCAAAAGTTTTGTGACCTTGGACAAGTGACTTCCCTCTGTGAGGCTCAGTTGCCTTGTGTGTGAAATGCAAATAATATGGCCTACCCCTTCATGTTGCAAAGATTACAGGAGATGAGTTATGTAAACAATTTGGTATTGTGCCTGGAGCATCGCAAGTGCTCATTAAAAGTCTCTGCTATTATTTCATGTAACTAGTTGCAGAACAAATAAAGTCACATCTCTTTTAATGGTATAATTAATTTCACCAGCATCCCATATGCCCAGATTACCAAGAAGCCCAGAGTTTCCTACTGGGGCCCTCTCCATCCTCCCTGTATGGTCCAAGAATGCTTAATCAGCACAAAGGATGCAGTTCTGCTCCCAGATGCTTCATAGAAAGTGGGAAAATCCAGGCAGCAGCTGGGTTCCCCTTTTCTGCTGCTGCTTCATACAAGGTTGATGCTCAAACCTGGGCTTGCATAGCCCAACGAGCCTTATCTATTGCTGCAGAGGCACCAGTTCTTGTCCCACTGGGGTTTTTTTTTTTCAGAAATATGGAGGCAGAGGGCAAGGTGGTCTCCATCCCCAGTGGAATGCACATCTGTGGTCCATCATGCCACTGTGGTAGTTTGGCCAAGGGTGTTCCATGCTTTAAAATATATATTTAAACCCCAGCAATATTGAAACACACACGCACACAAAGCACTAGGCATGGGTGTATGGACTACCTCATTTAACTTGAGAAAAACCCCTTATGAATTAATACTATGATTATTCCCATTTTACATATGAAGCAACAGAAGCAAAGGAGGTGAAGTAACTTGCCCTCAGTCCCTTTAAATGGCAAGAAGCACATCCAAGTTATTTGGTGTATGAATTAAAGCAGTCTGTCTCTGGATTCTGAGTTCGTATTTTATTTTATTATTGTTTATCCTGAGCTTGATTTTTCTTAGGTTACAGCTCTTTGCTTCATAGCCTCATGCTCAGCCTGTGTGCCCAAGCCACCTCGGTGGCCAAGTGAGAAAGGGGTCGGCTCTCCATCAGGTACAGTCCCAGGAATAAAACTTCTCCGCCTGGGTGCTGAGTCCAGGTCACTGGACGTCCTTCCTAATGGTGAGAACCCCTGAGGCAGTTTCATCTTCTCTCCTGCCAACAGACCTCCATCAATATCACCCTATTTCATCAGAAAGGTTCTTATAATGCTGAAACTTAGCAACAGATGCAAAATGTTGGCTTCTTTGCCATCACAAGCTCCTGAGCATCTATGCAAATACACCCCCCTCATTCCCCAATGGTGTGTGTGTTGCTACTGGCATTCTATTCTTTGTCATTATACCTTATTTCCCCAAATAGAGCTCAAACTCCTGGGTGCCTGAGAAAAAAGAATAATAGGTTCAGGTTGAGAAATCCAGAAAATTGTGTAGTGGTGATGTGTGCAGATTCTAAAGACACACAGTGTTTTAATACTTGGAGCTCCTGTGTGTCCTTGGGCAAGTTACTTGACCTCTCTGTGCCTCTACTCTCTCATCTGAAAAATGGAGGGAACAGGGTTGTTGGGAGGATTAAATGAGTTGATAGATGCAAAGTACCAAGGACTGTGCTCAGCACATATAAAGCACACCATAAATGTGAGCAACTCTAGAGTCTTAGATTTAGCACTACTTCCCCATGTGACTTTGGGCAAGTCATTCGATCTCTCAGGCTTCCTTATATGTAAAATGTAACAGATGGAAATAAAACTGTATTATAAGTCATAATTCTATCTCACTGTGCCTCAGTGCTCACACCTAGATAGGAGAACAGGATCAGATGACCTCTAAATTCCTGTTAAGTCTAATATATGTTTCAATCATCTCAGCATATTGCCAGCTACAGGGAAGGTATTCAATATCAATGATTCTTTAAATTCATAACATCTTTCTGATTGTTCATATACAATTTATTATTTCATGGGGTTGTATCAAACGGGAACATGCATGAAGTCTCATTTGCTATTTACAACAACCCTGTGTGAGAATAATAATCATGAAGACAGCTGACATTGTTTCAGCACTTTCTATGTGCCGGGCTCTATATTAAATACTTTACAGGCTTCACTTCACTTAATCTCCACAATGGCCCTTTGAGTTGGATATTATCCCTATTCCCGTTGTCCAAATGAGAAACCTGAGGCTCAAGGTTTAAGTAACATGTGCTATACAACTAGTAAGTGGAGGAGCTGGGCTTCAACGATAGGCCTGTCTAACTAACCCTTGACAATGCAGCCTTTCTGTAGACAGGCAGTTGTTCGTAAACCCACCTTATGGATGGAGACCCTGAGGCTCGGTCAGCAAATAATGGGCCCAAGTTCACGCAAAAGTGAACCAGAATCCAGTCCTTCTCTCCCCTCATCTGGAGTGCACTACACCTTGCCAACTCCCAAACCCGCCTGCTTGTGGAATACATGAATACAAATGAAGGCTGATTTGTATTCATTTCCAGCCGGCAGGCAGATTTCCATCTCTCTGCTGCACACCTCCAACAAACACATCCTCAAGCCGACTCTGTCAGGTCTTCGGGGCTCTGTCCTCTCTGTGTGACTTGCTCCCTGGCCCTGGGAAACTGATATCAAAGCCCTGTCTATGGACTTACGGGTACAAAATTCATCCAAGGGCCATGGACAGCCCTGGGGGGATGGGGGCAGATGCTGCAGCTTTACCTGGTAGGGAAATCAAAGACAGTACATCCAGGTGACAGAAACATCCAAGACAAAGCAGATGGCAATAAGTCGCCAGGGCAAGTGACAGTTGTGGGAGGCTCCAGAAGGAATTAAATAGATGTGGGCTAACACACAAAGTACAGCATGAAAGGAAAAGCAATGTGCTTTCCCCCCTTTTTTATAGGAGAAGCCTTAGATTTTCAGAAACACCGTGCAGAAAATAGTTTCCATATCCCACCCCACCTCCACCATTAACACCTTGCGTTAGTGTGATGCCTTTGTTACAATTAAAGAAAGAATATTATTACAATTGTACTATTAACTAAAGCCATTGTTTACCAAGGGTTCACTATGTTATACACTCCTATGTTTTTTTATTTAATTTTTACTCTATTAACATATATACAACCTAAAATTTCCCCCTTTTAACCATGTTCAAATATATAGTTCAGTGCTATTACTCTGTTCACAATGCTGATCTCCCATCACCTCCTCCCATTACCAAAACTTTTCCATCAACCCAAGAAGAAATTCTGCACAGTTGAAGCATTAATTCCCCATTCCCTTCTCACTGCTTTTTGATCTATCCACATTCCTGGGGCATTTGTCGCCTTGATACCAAGTCCCAGGTGATACCCTTGAAGAAGAAATCCAGGTAGGAAGTTCCTCTCTGCCTGAAATAGAGAATAAAGATGTTATTAGAAAAATTAATGAATAAGTAATATGGTCAAAGGGCCAAATACAAAGCTTAGCACATAGTATGAGTTTAATTGAAGGCTTGTTGAATTAATTCATCCATTATTTTAGTCATTTACATTCTACACAGTGGCATAATGTCAGGTTAAGTGATAGGATTTACAGTTAGGCAAATTTAAATCCAGACTTTCAGTCTGCTACTTACTAACTCTAGCAACCCAGAGGGGTTGCTATCTGTCCTTACCTCAGTTTCTCTATAGGTACATTTACTTACATTTCTTCAAAAATTAAGTGAAATATTAATTTATTGAATTTCGATCAATTTAAGCATTTTGACCATACTAAATGCAACCCAAAGATTTTTTCCTTGAATCATGCATACCATTTATTCATGCTTCATTTCAACAAACACAGTGGGGCATTATTTAAGGCTGAATACCTCTGTTTCGGGGTGCTATGCTCACGTGGAATTTCGCCTGTTGATGTAGTTGCCCTCTTAAAGCCATAGAGTAAACTCACATCTCTTTGAGTGGGGTTGGGTTTCCCACAAACAAGGAGACAATCCAATCTCCAGTCTGCTGAGAACAGTCAGGTCCTGGGGTGGAAAATTAAGACCCAGAAGGTGGGTCCTCATCTGAGTTGGGGGAAACATCTTCCCTCCGAGGCACAGGGCACTTAGGGAATAAAATGGGCAAGGACATGCTCAGTGTGTAGAGAACGGCACGTGGGTCTTTGACCTGTAGGGCAGCCTGGGAGAGCTGAAGGAGGTGCCTGCTCAGGGTCCTACAGGGTGGCCTGGTCCCGTGGACCCAAGAAGCAACCTCTCAGAGGTGTAAGGTCATTGATGTGCTAAGGTAATTAATGTACTTGTGTTTTTTGAGGTATTAATGTAAATGTGATGATAACATGACTCTTCAGCTAGGAAGTCCAGAAAAGCCACCACAGAGTGGTTACATTTTCATTCGTGGGAACTGAGAATTGCCTAACAGACAAAATTTCTGTAATCACATTGGCTTCCAGAGAGCTCCAAGGAAAAATTTTTATCAACTCCAATATTCACGGAAAGATGTTTACTGAGCGTCTACTCTGGGCCAGGTTTTCAAAATCTGTTTCCTGGCTGCATGGTTCTTTTTCTTTTTTTTTTTTTTTTTAAATTGTGTTCCTAATTACACTATCTTGTCTTTTTTGTGTTTTCTTGTAAGATCCCTGAAATTCTCTCTAAAACAAGGCAGGGTATAATTAAACTGTGTGATACAACTGCTGAAGGAAGTTGACACCATGTTAAAGCTGCATTAATCATCATTTCTTACATTTATGTAGTTTTACATTTACAGAGAACTTTTATATTCATTATTTCATTTCACTTGCATAACAACACTTTGAGGCAAACAGAGACTATTATCCCCCATTTTATCAAGAAGAAAGCTGAGGCTCAATGTGGTTAAAAGATTTGCTTAAAGGAGGTGGATCCTGGACTTGAACCCATTACAATCATTCTTACTCCAGTTTTCTTTCCTTTTCACCAAGCTGAATCACATCCTATGGCACATAATATTCTCAATGTGCCCAGAGGAAGCCAGACCTTATTTGCAATGTGGTATTCAATTGTGAGCCTTGTTATTCCAGAAGAGAATGACCAAGAAGATGAAGAGTCTGCACACCATGTCATGTAGAGAATTATCAAAGGGACAGGGAATAAACAATAAGCTGAAGAATAGAATTCTAGAGTAGACATGTTAGTTTCTTAAAATATTCTACCATGTAGGAGGTATACCAGTTCTTAAATTTTTGAGTGGTAGAAATCAAGCCAATGGATAGAAAGAAGAGGAAATCCATGAGCTAGCTGATTGCCTCTTCAACATCCATTCCCTCTATGTCAGTAAGGGTCACTTTGACTGCAAAAAAACAAACAAACAAACCCAGAAACCCCAACACAAGCAGGGTTAAAAACTGGGGACACGATCACTTCACATAGCTGGAAGTAGAGATCTGGAAGGGGAGGGGTCCAGGTGTAGAACTATTAGCAGCTCAACAATATCAGTGATAACCTGGGACCTGCTCCATCTCCTCTCTGCTGCCAGAAGTAACAGCTTCATTCCATGGTTGACACTGCTATTGTCACAACTTGGCTTTCAGTGGCAATCAGTAATATACTCTTGCTGACTAATCTCCATCTAGGAAAGAGGAAAGCCTCTTCCCCAAGCACAGAATGTAACCTTTCTCCTCTGTGTGATTGGTTCAACTTAAGTTAGGGTCTAACCCTAGGCTAGTAATAGTCACCAGGGGAGTTCTGTGCACTGATTAGATTAGGCTAATCAGTACCTACCTATGGACAAGGGATGAGACAGTTTCCCCGAGTCACGTGGGCTGCGTGGCAGATAAGCAGAGATGCGAATGAAACCTCGTTTATGTTGGAAGGATGGAATGAATTTTAGGGCAGTCAACAGTGTTCATTACACCCCTCCCCAACTTCCTAAAAGCCTAAGTCAATTATCATCTTCCATCATCCTGGCCACATGAATTATTCAGGTCTTCATTCTGTCTAGTCAGAGTAAAACTCATGACTTTCAGTCGAATGGCTGGAATAAAAGCTCTTCCTCTCTTCCTCTAAGTAATGGTGGTATATGGCCAGAAGGACCTAGAACTGCCTTCCCATTTTTTCCTAAAGAAAAAGTAATCTAAGGAGAATTCTGATACACGAGGGATGTCAGGGCATAGAGAATTGCAGAGAAATCCAGGGCACCATTAACCACTGACTCAAATTGTACCTGAAATTTACTCTAACGCTGAACCTCTCAACTACTGCATTGATAAATTCTCATTATTTTTATGGCAATTTGAGTTGTGCTTTCTTTTTCTTGGAACATGAAGAATCCTTAATGATACAGCAGAATCCAGTTCAATCAGATGAAAATGTTTCTAATTATCACTACTCCTCCAAAATGAAACAGGCTGCCTCCTGTTCTCGTCTATCTTCCATCACTGGAGGTGTTCAGGCAGAGGCTCGCTGGCCATCTGTCCATGGTTGTTTTTTACAGAGGATTTCTGCATTGGTAGGAAGCTGGGCAAACAACCTTCTAAGAATCCCTGTGATTCTGATATATTAATATCCCTGTTAAGCCAAGAAGAAAGTGGAAGGTGAACCAAAACATGTTTGGGAGAATTCAAATCAAAGTTTCTTGAATGAAAAATAAGGATATTTCCTTCTGAAATAGAACTAAAGAGAGGCATGATTTATTATCTGACTCATTCATTTATTCAATGGATACTCACTGATTTCCAAATATGTGCTAAGCACTAAAGATATAGAAATAAACAAAATCAACACCCTGCTCTTACAGAGTTTATTTTCTAGTGGTCATTGTGGTAGATTGAATAATGTACCCCACCAAAGACATGTTCTTAATCTTGATCCACATACCTGTAGGTGTAAACCCATTTGTAAATAGGACCCTTTGAAGGTGTATTATCAGTTAAGGTGTGAACTCATTTGTGAATAGGATCTTCCAAGGTCCTTTTTTGAAATGACCAATCTAAGTCAGGATGGACCTTAATCCATATTACTGGAAGCTTTATTAAAAGCCAGAAGTCAGAGAAAGATACAGGAGGAGATCAAGAATATTGCCATATGATGGGAGGCAGAAATACAAACCAAGGAACCCCAAGGACTATGACAAGACACACCAGTACACTACAGACTTTGGGGAGAAAGCATTGCCTCGTTGAAGACTTGATTTTTAACTTCCGTAAGACAATAAATTCTTTTTGCTTGAGCCAACCCATTGTGTTGTATTTGTTATAGCAGCCTGTCAAACTGAGATGGCTACACTATAGTGCAAACAGACAGGATTTGGATTCAGAAGTATCTAGATGCCAAAGCCTCTACCAACCTTGTAACCTCAGGCTCCCTTCTATGAGCATCAGTTTCTTTATCTGCTAAATGGGAGATGGTAGTGTGTGAAGGTTAAATGAGATATTCCACAAATGCAAGATACCTAACATGGGCCAGGAACAAGACAATGAATCAATAAATGGTATTTCCTTTCCATACCTAGGGTGCTAACAGCTATGGATAAAACAGAAGGCTCCAAAATTTCATCCCCTGCATGACGTCCACAAGGCTCAAATAAAGTGACTAGTCATCCAGAATTCTGGAAGTACTTAGTTTAAATGGATCAAACTAATGTAATTTGAACAAGAGATGTGGAAAGGGCCCAAGCTCATTTGCTCATTCATTCATTCAACAAAAATTTATTGAGTACTGCCAACAAATTAAATACTGTTTTACACGCTTAGGATACAGCAGTGGCCAAAAAAGACAAGTTCCTTCCCTTACACAGTTTATATTCTAGGGGGAGAGAAAGACTAGAAATAAAATGTAAGGTAATTGTCATAATGCTTCATGACACTAAATGCTAAGTAAATGGTGCTAATAGCTAGTGCTAAAGTAATTCGGAGGGACAAAGGGACCCAAGGGCTGGAATATCCAGAAAAGCCTTGACTGGAAACATGGGGAAACTGACACTAAAGGAGGAAATAAATGCTTAAATCCCTATGGTGCTCCTAGGTAAAGAAGAGCCTGTGATGATGATGATGTATGATGTGTAGCATCTGTATTTGGAAAATCTGCAAAGTAATTGCAAACCAACTGTAATTTGATGAGCCAATGACTGAAAATGTGGGGAATAGGGCAATCTCATGATTTAATAGAAAGATTAAGCTGAATTCAAATCCTGACTTCACTACTTAGTGGGTTATTTTGAGTAATTTATAACCCAGGTGAGCATTAATTGAAAGAAGGCCTATAAGATGCTGAGCACATAGCAACCTGGCAATAAATGCTGTGGCTGCTGCTGCTTCATATTATTATCATTATCAGTTCCGTGATTTCAAGTCATATTGACCAAGTAGATTTATTTTCTATTGCTGCCATAATAAATTACCAAAAACAAAGCTGCTCAATATAACATCCAACTATTAATTCACAGTTCTGTGGGTCAGGAGTCCTTCTCATGCTTTGAATCTCTGTGATTTGTACTTATGACACCAGCCAGAGAAATCTCTCTACTTTTAAAGAGCTCATGTTATTATGTTATGCTCTTCTGAATAGTCTCCTTTCTCAAAGTCAACCGATTAGTAAACTTAATTCCATCTGCAAAATCCCTTTCGTCATGCAAAGTAACATGATGCTGGGAGTGATACCTGATTAGTCACAGGGGAGGGAATTATTCAGAGGGAAGGTCATGGGGGTAATCTTAGAATTCTATTGACCACAACATGTGAAGGCTTCTCAAATAGCTAATTTGTGTGGCTGCAGAATGCAGTAGAAAGAGGACTGAACTGGAAGATGGAAGGGCTTGGGTTTTGGGTGGCCACATTGAAGTCACATTCAACTAATACCTAAATCTTTCTAAAACATATCTCTGAACAGCAACCTGGACCCAGGATTTGAGTAGCCTGTAATATTTCAAGCCAGATAGCTGAGTCTACTAATTAATTTTCTGAGAATTATTTGGATTTTTATAATATCACTATGTACGTGTCATGCTCACAATGTTGAGTTCAGATATTGTTTTAGTTTCTCAACTACTAAAACAAATACCATTATGTGGTGGTTCAGTTCATGTGCCACCTTGGCTAGGTTATGGTGTCCAGTTGTTTGGTCAAGTAAGCACTGACCTGATGGTTACTGTGAGGGTATTTTGCGTCTATGGCTGATTACATCTACAATCAACAAAGGAGAGTGCCTTCAGTAGTGAACGAAGTCTCATCCAATCAGTTGAAGGCCTAAAAGAGAGAACTGATGATTTCAGCAGTCAGAAAGAAAAAATTTCTATCTACACTTCAGCCAGCAAGTCTCCTGGGGAATTCATTGAAATCTTCATTGGAATTCCCAACCTGTGACCTGCCCTATGTCATGTGAGCCAATTTCAATAATAAATCTCTTAATATTTACATATGTACATAAACCCTGACTAAATACCATATAATAGTTTTTCTTAAACAACAGGAATTTACTGACTGACGATTTTGAGGCTAGGAGAAGTCCAAAATTGAGGCATCATCAAGATGTGCTTTTTTCCCAAAGACTATAGCATTCTGGGGCTGGCTGCCAGCAATCCTAGGTTCTTGGCTTTTCTTTCATATGACAACGCACATGGCAATGTCTTCTTTTTTCTCTCTGGGTTCCACTGATTTCCAGCTTCTTGCTTACCCCTGAAGCTTCACCTTTATGTATTCAATTTGTTTTGCTTAAAAGGACTTCAGTTATATTAGAGTAAGTCCTACCCTCATTTAGTTTGGGAACACTGGTGCTGGGAGACAGGCCTTCAACATGTTTTGGGGAGTCAGAATTCAACTCATAATATCCTCCTGATTTTACTAGCATCAGAAACTATATTCTATCTTTACTCCTAGTATGTCATGAAAGAGGCAATCCAACTCCTTGCTGAAGTCTCTGATCTTCTTTCCACTGCATGCCCCTCATCATTATTTGCCTAACCCCAACTCCAATCCCTTCCACATGGGGCATCTACAGCCTTGACCTGGATATGAACAAGTTTCAGCAACACTGATGGTGCCTTAGTAGGGCATCATCACAGATTGTTGGAGCAGGAGAGAAAGTAAACATGACAAATAGGAATACTAATATGTTCCTTGTAGGATAACTTGAGGATTAAATGAGATCACGTAACTTAAGGTTCTGGCACAATTCCTGGCCAATAGAAGATACCAATAACTATTCAGGACAGGAGACATGTTCATTTTAAAAAGGTAATGAATTTTTTTCATTTTTTTTTACAAGTTTTCACTCTATTTGGCTTACAATACCCTGTTAACTAATATTTTCCCTTCATTTTTAATTGGATAGTTCCTCAAAAGAAAAGTAGAGCAAAGTAGGAGTTAAAGAGTATGGTTTCCTCTTTGTCACAACAAATTTTTACAATTGGTCCCAAACAGTCATCCCGTTCCTTCCTAGATGTCTTCTTATTCCAAACATTTTTGAAGAAGTACTTTGCAGCATCATACTGGCACAAGAATAGACAGGCAGATGAGTGGAACAAAACAGATAGCCTTGAAATAGAATCCAATATATATGAGAATTTAATATATGATGAAGGAGACATCATACATCTATGAGAAAAGGAAGGATTATTTAACAAATGGTGCTGGGACTTCTGGTTAGCAATACAGGAAGAAAAATTATATTTTAGACCCTCACTTCACATCATACAGAGAAATCAATTTCTGATGGATTAGAGTTAAATATTTAAAAAAATAAAACCATAGAAAGCTAGAGGAAAAGAGAAGTGAATAAGAATTCAATCTCTAGAGGGGTAAAACTTTCTAAGCTTAGAGCAATCGAATAAAACACAAAGGAAAAGATCAACAGACTTAGCTACTTACAATTTAGTTTTTAAAATCCTGACACATAGACATACAAAGGCCAAAAGAGGACTTGAAAAGATAGTTGAATCAAATAATAACAAAATGTTAATTTTTCTATAAATGGATGCTAACAATCAATATAAAAGAGTGCTAAGATGTAAGTCAATGAATGGACAAAGACATACGTGGAAAATTCACAGATGAGGAAAGACATCTGATAAATTAACATGTGGGAAAAGATTTATGCTCACTATTTTTTAAGAGAGTGGCAATTTTTATAAATAAAGTATGATATTTTAAAAAATGTAGAATTGGCAAAATTGTTTTAGAATGAGAACATTCAATGCTAGTAAGGGGTTAGAGAAATTGGCACAATTATCCATTGCATGGAGTAGCATGAATGTGTATAATACTTTTACAAAGCATAATAATTTGTACTAAGGTACCCAAAAAAAATTTAAGGTAATTTTAAACTGCATTTCCAAATTTCAGAATCTAAGCTAAAAGTATATTTCAAATGTTAGAATGGGAAAAGAAGCAGGGAATGAGAAGGAGCCATTAGCAAGAGATACACTGAATCGAATCATCATTAAAAATAATACAGTTATCAGTAATGTTGATAACAATAAGGATATTTAGTCTGTTACGAGATACTCACATATGTTTGATATTGTGTTAGTATATCCATCATAGTCCTGGAAGGAAACAGATGACGCACTCAGAATAATTTGAGGCAGATTCAGAAAAGAACCTATTAATAAAGGCAGGGACAGTGCACAGGAAAACCCAAGAGACAGTGCTGTACTCCAGAGCCAATCAAAGAAGAGCTGTTGCTAGTTCTAGGCCTGAAGAGGTAAGGCAAGGAAGCAACTGTCAGAAACTGGAAGGGGAGTTGTATGGAGAGGACCCCCTTGATAGGAGCTATGACTTCTTTAAAAGAACACAAACCATCCTAAAACCACCTCACAGAGAAGGAAGCAGAAGAATAAATGCTCTATCACTGGACCCATTCTTCTCTCCAGTCACTCCCCAGGACCCCCTATTGGTTAATACCAGAGAGCAAGGGAACCTTTTGATGTCATCCATATATATCAGCCTCTCAAGTTGAGAATAGGGGAAAAATGGGCATAAATAGTTTAGGAGAGATAAAATGAAGATATTCAGTACTATAGAAAAGGGCTGTGTAAGTCTGCCCTTCAGGTATGATTTAAACTCTCAAGCATTTTTAGGAAAAAGAATGAAAAGAAATACCTTAAGATGCTAAGCTTTGTGTTAGAATCATGAGATTATGGGTATATTTTCCTATTCTAAAATCTTTATTTTCCTAATTATGGGGTTGTTGAAATAGAGCAGGAAGTATTTAACCTTAAGTCCAGCACAGAGCATGGTATTTGGCACATCTCAGGCATTTAGTAAATTTCTAAGTATCAGTACTCTGGCTTTGAACTTCAGCATCCACTATTTTCAGTCATATTGTTGGGAATTTTGACTTCAACAGAAGATGTGCAAATCCCATCCACTACCACATCATTGTGGAGTGATGTTGACTCATTTTCATGTGATATTTAAAACACTAGCCATAATCAGCATTCTTCATATTAAGGTATTGGGGATTGGGGGTGAGGTGAAAAAGAGACCCTGCAGCTTGCCACATGGTCTAAATTGATAAATATAGCCACTTCATCTACCACCCTTTCCCCATTTCCCTTATGTCCTGCCAGTACCTCAGGAAGACCGGGTTCCCATGCCAACTGTCATTCTTGTGGGATCTGGTTCCGGCCTTTGGAAGCCTCACTTTATTGGGTTGCCATGTTTTTCCATTGACTGAGACTATGGGGCAAGGGAATACTAAGACTCCCCTAATAAATCCCATGAATTCTAAACATGACCATATTCTGTATCAGCAACCCAATTTCTCATGGTAGCTTGGGTTAATCATACAGGTCAGGTTAAGGACTGTTCCTCTTCCTGTTGGCTTGTCAACATAAAAGAGAGTATAAAAAGGCCAGAGGACATTCTCAGCTTCCAAATCGTAGAACTATACCTATACTTGATGGAGCATTCCTCCTTGGGTATACCAAGCCTGAGGTGGGTTGGGGAAATCAAGGACACACACAGTGGTCATCTCCCAGCCCTCACCTAACCTCCTCCTTTTCCCCTCTTGCTTGTCTGTGTGTGAGTGTTTGTTATGTTTCTATTTGTGCTTGTTTGCCTGCAGGTGTTTGGTATGTTTATATTTCATAATAGATCACAGGCAGTGGAGGGAGCTGGTAAATCCTTAAACAACCCCAGCTGCTTGCCAGGGTGAAAGGTTGCTCATTAGATGAGCCCCCTCCCCCTGGAGTGTATAAACGCGCAGCACTCAGTCAGCGCAGGTGTCCCTCATCTCTGATGTGAAGAGAAGCATGCAGAAGTGCTGAGCAGCTGGCTTCCTGGGGGACCAACCACAATTAGTCCCTCATCTCCAATGCAAAGGGAGGTGTGCAGAGCTGCCATCCACTGACCCCCACCTGAGCACTTGGCCTCCCAGGGAACCAGCCAAGGTGGGAACTTTTCTCCTACTTTTTAAAACACTCTTTTGACTATGCACACAATAAAGCAGTCATTTACTAGAAGTCTCTGTTGTGCTTGAGCCCCATATAGCAGCCCATTCCATAGTTACAGGGACAAGAAGCAAAAGTTCTTCAAATGAGCCATTAGGTATAAAAGTGTGAGATTTCCCTCCCACCTTCACTGGACCAATGCATTCTGGCTACGAGATTTTAAGATATTTATCACATCTGGTAAGTTAGTGCCCCAACCACCCAGGATGTTTCTCCTAGATAGTGCCATAAATCAATAATCACTTCTTCATTTTTTCAAACTGGCTGTTTTTACATGATGGAGCAACTGGTAATAAATATCCATGAAGACCAGGCATATGAGTTCATGCTACACTTTTCTTTGCCATGAAATGAGTTTCTAAATCAGGGGAGATTATGTTTTGGACACCATGGTATGGATAAAACATTCTGTTAGTCCAAGAACCAAGTGTTAATAGAAGTTTGTCCAGAGAAGAAAAATTCATACTTAGAACTTGTGCCTATCCTTGTTAGAACGAAGTTATCAATCTCTCTATGAATGGGGGGATGCAATGAAATCCTTTTAATGGATGGATGGCTGATCCCCCTGGAATGGTGTTTTAGTTTCCTCTGCTGCTTAAAGCAGATACCATGAAATTGTTTGGCTTGAACAATGGGAATTTATTTGCTTATGGTTAGAGTCTGGAAAATGTCCAAATCAGGGCATCATCAAGGCATCCTTCTTTCTTCCCAAGGATCATCTGCTGGTGATCCTTTGCTCCTCAGCCATATGGCAAGGCACATGGCAGTGTCTGCTGATCTGGTCTCTCCCTTCTCTCCTGGGCTTCATTGCTTTCAGTTTCTTGCTTCTGTGGTTTTCTCTCTTTCTCTGTATTCATTTTATTTATAAAGGGCTCCAGTAAGAGGATTAAGACCCATCTTGAATGAGGAGGATCACATCTTAACTGAAGTAACCTCATCAAAATGTTTACAATGGTTTACATCAATAGGAAAGGATTAAATCTAAAGAACATGTTTTTTCTGGGATACCTACAGCTTCACCCACCACAAATGGTAACATATCCAGAACTCAGAGTTGGCCTCCAGTCCTGACAAGTTAGACACTCAGCAAAAGTGGCTCAACCAAGCCGGTCCTGAAGAGGGTAAGTCTGTGTTTCTGAGATCACGAATGGCCTCCATCCCTGTTGCTATGCCCACTTTGTGTACGGGCCCAGTGAGCAAGCCCCAGGATATCAGGGGAAAGAGATTGATGACATCCACAAAACTCTCTCTTGTCGACCTGATTAATAAGAGCTTCCTCTGCAACAGATGTCCTTTGATAGGAATTTATGTAGGATATAAATATCTTCACATTTTTACCGATTCTGGGACATGCAGGTCCATATCTCCTTCACAGACCTCTTTGTCCCCAATATTCCAACGTTGTTCTTTCCCCCAACCACCAGCCAAACCACTAGCTACTGCTCATGGTTCAGGGTAGATCTACAGCTCATGCCATCTTTCCTTTCCTATGAATTGGACAATTAGATGTGGTGCCTGAGGGTCTCCCTGTTGGAATATTTCCCTTCATTTCTGTCTTACAGAGCCATCCTAGAGTGGCGCTAATGTGCAATGGCTGTTCACTTCCAACTTATGCGGGCATTCTTTGCAAACCCATCATTAAACCAGGCTTACACTTCTTCTTCCATTAACTGGTCACAGGGAACTCCCCATGAAGCCAAAGGTGTGAGCTGAGGAAAAGGCAGCGAAGCAGTAGCTGAAGTCTAAGGCACCCTAAGCCACCTATAAGTACAGTTTACTTGAACCTTCCAGAACAATTTAGGCTGAGACTCACGTATTTCATTTACACTTTATAGTGAAATGCCACTGTATGTGCCAATTTTATGCTTCTGTGTATCAAATAGCATCAAAGTCATGATGAATGGTTCAAGTCTCATAGTCACTTGATGTCTCATGGTAGGCGTTCAGTCTCTTCCAGAGTCCAGTAGCTGTTTTTCAAATAGAGAATAATTGTCAGCAAAAGAAAACCTCATTACAAACCCTAGGAGTTGGCACCTTTTGGGGCTTGCCAGAGGCTTCATACAGTATCTCTGTCTGCCACAGATATTTCCAGTACCATTGTGTCTGTAGCATCAAAAAGCTTGATAACAGTTGGCACCACAGACTGTACTTGTTAAAGAGTCTTATTTTGCTCTGAACCCCATTCAAAACTGTTATCTTTATGAGTTACCCAGTAAATGGGTCAAATATGATGTATGTTGCTGAAAAACACAAAAAGACCCACCAAGTGCTGAGATTCTTTCTTTTTGGTGGATGCTGCAAGGCACAGCAACTTGTCTCTCACTTTAGTGGCATAATGCTGATAAGCATAGGGCCACTGGACCCTAGAAACTTCATCAATATGGCAGGAATCTGAATTTAACCGGATTCATCTTTTACCTTCTGACATGGCTATGTCTTACTAAGGTATGTGGGGTATTTGTTACTTCCTGATCAAAAGATCCAATTAGTAAAATGTCATCAATGTAACAGACTATGGTGATCTGTTCTGTAGGTTACGAAAAGAATCATGGCCCCTCCAGATGGCAATGATGAAGAAAAAGGACGCTGATATAGTTCTGGGTCAAGACAATAAAGGTATACTGCTTTACCTAATAAATAAATACAAGATGTTCTGACTTTGCTTGTTGATTGGATGGGACTAAAATCATTGCTAGACTGTTAAAAAGAAAAAAAAAAAAAAAAAAAAAAGCTGAGGGGGAGCCCAGACTTCATATGCATGAAGCAGATATGGTTGGGACTGGGGCAGGTCAGGCCAAAGGGTGAAGGTTGAAACTGACTGTGTGTTAAAGCTTCAGCTTCTGTGTGAGACCAAGGGAAAAAATGTTTGTTTGGTGTAGGATCTATATTTTCTAAACAATATAACTTCTACTGTCGGTTTGTTAGAACAGCACAATTGCATGGAGCTTTGAGTGGGAGGTGGGGTGTGGTGGGTCCATATAGGTTAGAGTAAAATAGCAGCACGTCTAGAGTAATTTGGGCAGAGAATAAAAATATATATTCAGGGCTCCCCTGAGGAGCTGGGGGAGGATGCGGAGGTGTTAGACTTCCTCACCTGGATTGTTGCTGATGTCTTCACAAACACTGGGGACTGACGGCTTGACATGCTGAGCCCTGTGTCTTGGGGCTGGCCCCTATGAAGTCTGTTACTGCAAAGGAGAGGCTAAAGCTGCTTGTAATTGTACCTAAGAGTCTCCCCCTGAGTGCCTCTCTGTTGCTCAGATGTGGCCCCTCTCTCTCTCTCTAACTAAGCCACCTTGTCAGGTGATCTCACTGCCCTCCCCTCTACGTGGGTCCTGACTCCCAGGGGTGTAAATCTCCCTGGCAATGCAGGATATGACTCCTGGGGACGAATCTGGACCCAGCATCGTGGGATTGAGAACATCTTCTTGACCAAAAGGGGGATGCAAAATGAAACAAAGTTTCAGTGGCTGAGAGATTCCAAGTGGAGTCGAGAGGTCACTCTGGTGGACACTCTTATGCTCTATATAGATAACACCTTTTGGGTTTTGGTGTATTGGAACAGCTAGAAGTAAATACTTGAAACTACCAAACTCCAACCCAGTAGCCTTGACTCTTGAAGACGATTGTATAACAATGTAGATTACAAGGGGTGATTGTGATTGTGAAGAATTTGTGGATTGCACTCCCTTTGTCCAGTGTGTGGATGGATGGATAGATAAATGGGGACAAAAACTAAATGAAAAATAGGGTGTGATGGGGGAGTGGTTTGGGTGTTCTTTTTTATTTTTATTTTTTATTGTTATTCTGATTCTTTCTGGTATAAGGAAAATGTTCGGCGATGGATTGGGGTGATGAATGCACAACCGTATGATGGTGCTGTGGACAGTTGATTGTGCACCATGGATGATTGTATGGTACGTGAATACATCTCAGTAAAACTAAATTAAAAAAAAAAAAAGCATTGCTATGTCATAGCTACATGTGTCAGAAACTGCCAATTTGCTCCAGTAAAGATACTACTTACCAAAACCACAGCTGGGAGTAGCACCATCACTAAGTAAGTTTGGATAAACTATTGTCATTCAGATGATCTAAATGCCTTTTGAACAGCCAAACAGATGAGTTGAATTGGAATCTGGTAGGATCCATGACTCAGGAAATCCTGCAAACCTTTGATGGAATCACCAATCTCTGCTGTATGTGGGATTGCTCTCATTTACTATTTTGTTCTGCAAGGGGGTGCAGGTGTAAGTTCATGTCAGTTACAGGGCCTTTCACCTGTCCTTGGCCCTTCCTACAGTAATATCCCTTACTCAAGGCCACTAGGAAAGTATTGGTATTCTGGGTTTGGGGAAATGGTGACAGGTGGGCTCTTGGGCCACTGGACCCAAGTGAGACATACTCAAGCCAAGACTCCTTCTATTATCTCACCTACATAAGACCCCCTCTCTGAAAGGAGGACCATGGTGAAGACTCAGATACCTAGATATTAGCATCAGTTAAGAGCCATTATCTAATGACCATGAAGATCTAGGTATTTCCCTTTTTCTCAGTGCATTGTCACCGTTGTAAGTGGCTACAAGTTCCTTTTGGAGAAAGCTCGGAAGATTTCACCATATACACTGGGGAGACATTGCAGATCCTTCTTCAAGGAGACCCTATACTCACAAGGGGCTGTGGACATGTGAACTGGCTTAGGTTTAGGAAATAATAAAGAGGGTGAAAATCCCTATTGTGAGTACTCAAGTCACATTTGCTCCCAATAGTCTTAGGACTTCTATATATGCAAAAGAGCACCTTAATAGATTATTTATTTTTAAGGAAACTGTGATCAATTAACTATCTTCACAGATTCTCGTGGCTATCCCTGTTACTGGCACCCACTTTGACTCTTAGGTTTAAGAGCTGCCACTTGGCTTATATCATTCTAGGATCCCATGCACTCCATCAAGATCAGGAAGTACAATTTCAGAATCTCCAGAGAACCACCAATACAGTGTGCTTCAAGAATGCCTCTGCTCCTCTTGCCAATGAATTTCTTAATGCCTCGGAGAAGGGAGTATGTGCTGAGTGTATGATTAGGGGCCGGTTGAACAGGTTGCACATAATAGATCCATTCTAACAGTCCCATCTCCCTGAGGCTCCAGACTCCCTTCTCTGCAGGATGCCAAGGAAGTCCCAGCATTCAAACCTCATTAACTTAAAACTATCTTTGATTCCAAGATTCAGTTATCTAATTTCCAGGAGCTTGACCATCTAGGAGCTTGAACCAACATATTAAATCCCAAATCCTGGATGAATGACCCCATATCAATGAATTTGGCCCATTAGAACTTAGTATTTTATCCTCGTTGGACTAATACCTTTATAATTCAGCTCCATACATGCTGCCCAGGTTCCTGCTGATGTAGACTGGTCTTATAATTTTTTGGTGAATAAACTCTTTATTCCAGGAGCAGGCCATGTATTTCTCAGACCTTGCTATGGTGAGTCTGGTGATAGCCCTAGAGACAATGATGTATGCTGAGGGTGAGTCCTGGGATAATCAGCATCAGCTTGTGAAACAACTGCCCCTAAGATGATGGGGGAGGCAATGGGGCAAAGAGAGAGCTGCCTCTGTAGACAAAGGAATTCAGAGGAATTTTAGAAATTCAAAGATTTACAGTTTTCAGTCTCAGCCTCATCCCATATCTCAGGGTTCCATGCTTTCCCCACCAGTGTCTTTCACTTCAGAGCATAAGAACTGTGGATAAGGTATGTGGGGTATTTGCTACTTCCTGCTCAAAAGATCCAATTAGTAAAAGTCATCAATGTAACAGACTATGGTGATGTTCTGTTCTGTAGGTTATGAAAAGAATCATGGCCCCTCCAGATGGCAATGACAAAGGAAAAGGATGCTGATATAGTTCTGGGTCAAGACAATAAAGGTATACTGCTTTACCTAATAAATAAATACAAGATGTTACTGACTTTGCTTATTAATTGGATGAGACTAAAAGCGTTGCTAGTTCATAACTACATGTGTCAGAAACTGTGCCAATTTGCTCCAGTACAGACACTACTTACCAAAACCACAGCTGGGAGTAGCAGCATCACTAACTAAATTCTGAAAATTCTGCAACCCTTAAAAAAAGATATTTGACTTAATTCTCACCACAAAAAGCAGATGATGGATTCTTTCAAACATGGCATCAAAGCTTTCTGGTTATCCACACATGTTCTCAATTTATATTTACAGCTTGTAAAGTTTCCTTTTCCCCAAGTGTAACCCCTTGGACCACTGGAAGAAGTTGTGAAAATTCACAATCTTTGTAATCACTATTGTCACCATAACAACAAAACGTCACAGGTACTTAATCTCCCAACACCTGGCCGTTCATCCTCACTTCATCCTATGCTATTGTTGGTGATAATTTGAGTAATCACGAGGCTACAACTTGCCATGGATTACCCACATCCATCTCCTCTTGGCAAGGAAGTTATCCCTACATTATGCAAACATATAAGCAACCCAATCCCAAAATCCACTATAGAGGATGTCTATCCTGGAGCCTCTTCCAATACCAGTTATTGTTTTAATCAGGATACCAGAGGAAATAAATGGCAAACACCACTTAAGCCAATTTGAGACAAGCTTAATAAGTGGATGACTTACAAAGATGTGAGCACAGTACAGTGAATTGCACATAGTGCAGTAACCCAGGGCCGTTACCATCCCAAGTCTACAATATAGAGGGTAAGAAATTACCCTGGTACCTGAAAGAAGAAATTCATGTGGAGAAGTCTTTCCTTGACAGGAGCCATGATCTTAAGCTGTGGAACAAAGTCAGCCTGAAGCGACCCTGCAAGGAATGGGGAGACTAGGAGCCCACATGATTCTACTCCCTCCATCTGATCTTTCAGGGTCCTCATTGGCCAAATGCCAACTAGAAGACTGAGGGGAAGAGAAACTTTTGATGTTGTCCATACCAGCCTGACTTCCATAGAGTGAAGTTAAGGAGGGTGGATCTGGAGAGACAGAGTGAAGATATCCAGCATAGTGGGGGAAAGTAGTCTGTAAGTTTGCCCTAAAAATACAACTAAAATTAATTACAAGTATTTTGGGGTGAAAACTGGAAGAACTCAAACAAATGTGAATTGTGCTTTTGTTAGATGATGGATGGTTTTTATTAGCTTTGTAAATCTGTTTCCCAAAAGTTAATGATGTAAACTAGATCATAAATTCTTGAAGAATATGTTCCATGTTGTTTAAATAAAGTTTATCAATCCCAGCATCCAGTAAGATAACTTGGAAGTACAAGTTACTTCATTAATTCCAGAAATAATACAAAGCATAAAACATGCACCTAGCAACTAAAGAATATACATTTTTCAAGTGTACACAGAAAAAAAACATTTAGCAACATTTACAATATGCTAGACCACAAAGTAACCTTGAACAAATTTCAGTGGACCAAATATAAGCTGAGTGTATTCTCTAGCCACCAAGGAAATGAGAGGATATCAGCATATAAGATAACCAGAAAATCCCAATTGATTTCAAATTAAGCAGTGTGCTTCTACATAATCTTTGAGTCAAAACAGAATTCACAATGGAAATAAAATATTTTGAACTGGATGTTAACGAAAACAATTTCCTTACTTAGAGGGAAATCTATAGCCTTAAATGCATCATTTATGGAAAACAAGAGCTGGAAACTAATTCTCTCTATATCTACCTCAAAAGATTAACCAAAGAATAGATTTAAACCAAAGAAATTAGAAAGAAGAAGAAATAATATTAAGGACAGAAATGGATGAAAAAAATCCGAAGATTGATCCTTTAAAAAGCCTAATAAAATTGAAAAAAAAAAAAATCCCTGGACAGACAAGTCAAGAAAAAAGAAAGAAAGCTCAAATGACCAATATCGGGAATGGAAAAAGAGAATATATATTCAAAAGAGAAGGATGAGAAGGAGGCTGAGAATGGTTGCTCCAATAAAAAAGTCACAATTTCTTGCTAAGTTTCTGGATCTGAAACAGTTTTCAGATTTAGAACCCAATGACTGAAGAGATAGATGGGTCCCCAAGAGAATGACCCTATATCACCATAGCAAGTATTCCCTGTAACATTTTCTCTGGTCCTACCCCAAAGGACAAGCATTAGTCTACCAAGGTTACTGTAACAAAATACCACAAACTGGGTGGCTTAAAAAACTGAAACTTATTCTTTTATGGCTGTGGAGTAAGTTTCTGGCAAGGCCACACTACCTCTGAAGTCTCTAGGGGAAGGTCCTTCCTTTCTTCTTCCAACTTCATATAGACCTAAGCCGCCTTTGTTATGGTAGCGTAACTCCAATCCCCACCTCTGTCTTCATATAGCCATCTTCCTCCATGTTTATGTCTCTGTGTCCAAATTTCCTTCTTATAAGGACACTAACCATATTGGATTTAGGGACATCCTAATCCAGTATGACCACCTTTTAACTTCATCTGAAAAGACTCTATTTCCAAATAAGGTCACATTCTGAAGGCCTGAGTGGACATGAGTTTGGGTAGAACACTATTCAGCCTAGTTCAGGGAGTTGTGGCCATTTCCTCTAGTGGAGAAAGAGAGATACGAGACATCTCAAGGACTACCATATGCAGCCTGAGTTGACATCAATACCTGGAGGGCTGAAATGTCATCATGAATCCCCTGTTAGAATAGAGGATGAAGGTATTTGGATGCCAGGTAATAAATGGAGCTGTGGCCAGAGTCCAACTTCCAATGGATCCCCTGGATAAGCAAACCACCCAGTAGTCATTTCCCCTGAATGTACATTGGGATCAATGTAGTTGCCAATTGGAGCAACCCCTATATTGGATTCTTACCTGAATTGTAGGAGATATAATAATGGTGAAGGATGATCACAACCCTATGAAACTGATCCCTCCCTCCCCCAGCTAAGATGGTAAATGGAAACCAGTACTGTATCTCAAGGGAGATGGCAGAAATGAAAACTTTTAAAATGCAGAGGTATGGTCCCTATCATTACTCTACTTAGTTGGTCAGTCTGATAAAAACTAGATGGATCCTGGAGAATGGTTGCATCCTTCCACAATCTCAGCCAAGTATTACCCCTAGAGTGCAGTTGTGCAAGAGGTGGTATCTTTGCTACAGCAGATTAATACAGCCTCAGATACATGACATGTGACATTGACTTGTTAAATGTGTTCTTTTCTAATCCAATTAGGAAAGAGGATCAAAAATAGTTCACATTCATGTGAATATAATATTAACTTACAGTTTTGCTTCAGGGATATGTTAACTCTCTCATCTATTATACTACATTATTAGGAGATCTGGACCATCTAGACATCCTGCAGAATATCTCACTGATCCATTATATTGAAGATTTTATGCTATTCAGGCAGAATGAGCAAGTGGTGGCCAGTATGTTGGGAGCCTTGACAAGACTCTTGTAGTCCAAAGGATGGGAAATAAAGCCTACAAAGATACAAGAACATGCCACTTCAGTAAATTTATTAGGGGTCCAGTAATCGTTATCTTCACCAGAACACCGATTGAACTGGCAGGAACTATCTTAATCAACTATTTTGAAACTCTGGAGTCTACTAGAATACTGTGTAGCATCAGGGAAGAGTGGGAGGAAGAGGCTGGTAAATAGTAGCAAAAACTGGTGAATTTCACTCTCTATGCAGTGGCTATGATTCCTCATCCCCAAACCTCAACCCCAGCTCCTGGTGCAGCTTGCCAGTTATAAAGACCTCAACCCCAAAGATCCAGGGGTTTGTGGTCCAATTGCTGATCACTGCTTTTGGTCAGCTCCTCAGTCCACTGGGGGCCTGGCTCTTCCTGTGGCCATTGTGCTAACCTGTCTCAGGCAAAAGCACAGAGGAAGTACCCTTGAAACTGTACCCTTCCTCAAAACAGGAATCAGTTAAAGGGCTGCATTTATTGGGTAAGTACTGAATTAAGAAAATGCAGCTTCAAAAAGCTATAGGAGAAGAGTATGATATCATCAAGATGGTGACATAAGACATCCCCCTGAAAAGTCTCCCCTCAAAAACAAATAATAATAAGACAAATCTCACTTGCTTAGAATTTTGGAGGATGATAGAGATTGGAGAAGGACTCCATAAATGCTGAATGGAGGGAAAAAAATCTACCTTAAAAGAAGGTAGAAGATCTGTGACTCAGACCTGCCAGTTGGGACCCCTCCCCCCTCACTCAGTTCCTTGCAACTTAAGAGTCACACAGCAGCGGCACACTGGCCCAGTACCTCCTGCTGTGGTTACTGAACAGAGAGCCACTCACAGCAGTAAGTTAGAACCCCGTGCACATTCAAGCAGAGGTGCCAAGGCCTCATAGTCCCAGGGCAGAACCTTAGTGGCTGGCAAGTGAATGTATACAAACAGGCACCCAGGAAACAGAAGATACCCATGGAGGAAATGTTTGCAAGAGCCACACACACCCAACCCGTCTCTAATTGCTTGAGGGCCTAAACAAAGAAATGGGCATTTTTCTAATGCTGACCTCATCCAGCTCCCTGAAGTAGGACACTCTACCTTGGAAACAAAAGAGACCCATGGTGGAACTGTTGGTACGTGGTAAACATACCCAGGCCAAGCACTAATGTGGAAATAACTGGATACAGAAAATCCTCATAGGGAAAAATGAAAACTTAACTGCTGTAAGGCAGGAAGGGCTCCAGGACTGAACATTGTAATGAAAAGGGGGCAATGAGTGAGGAAGAGCAGTTAAGCAGATCACGGGAGCTGGGGAGGAAAATCTGCACAAAAACAGACTAGTTCAGAACTCCCAGAGACAGAACAGAGGAATGGAAGTCTTTCTCCTGGAAGTGCAACAATTGCACATAATAGGGCAATCTTAAAAGTTGTGCCACATGACCACGGCAAAATCTGGAGCAGAAGACCTGAGAAAAGCTGAACAAACACCAGCCACTATAAAGGTTCAGTATAAGTTTGAGCAAGTGTTGAAAAAGAGCCTTAACACATAGCCAGTCTACAACAAAACCCTAAGCAAGAGGGAGAAGCTGATTTGCAGAGTTAGCACATCAAAATAATCAGATGTCCAGACATCAGCAAAAAAATTACAAGCTATACAAAGAGACTGGAAGATATGGCTCAGTCAATGAAACAAATTAAAACTTCAGAAGAGACATAGGCTCTAGAACTACTAATCAAAGAAGTTTGAACAAATCTCTTAAATCAATTCAAGGAATTGAAGGAAAATAAGGTTGGAAATAAACAAAATATGGATATAGAAGTAAAGGATATTAATAAGACAGTATGTGAACAAAAAGAAGAATTAGAAAGTTTACAAAGAAATATAATAGAAATTTTGGAGGTGAAAAACACAATAATGGAGATTAAAAATACACTAGAGTGGAGGTGGGGCAAGATGGCGGACTGGTGAGCTGTATGTTTTAGTTACTCCTCCAGGAAAGTAGGTAGAAAGCCAGGAACTGCGTGGACTGGACACCACAGAACAATCTGACTTTGGGCATACTTCATACAACACCCATGAAAACGTGGAACTGCTGAGATCAGCGAAATCTGTAAGTTTTTGTGGCCAGGGGACCTGTACCCCTCCCTGCCAGGCTCAGTCCCATGGGAGGAGGGGCTGTCAGCTCTGGGAAGGAGAAGGGAGAACTGCAGTGGCAGCCCTTATCAGAAACTCATTCTACTGATCCAAACTCCAACCATAGATAGACTGAGACCAGACACCAGAGAATCTGAGAGCAGCCAGCCCAGCAGAGAAGAGACAGGCATAGAAAAAAACAGCACAAAAAACTCCAAAATAAAAGAGGAGGATTTTCGGAGTTCTGGTGAACATAGAAAGGGGAAGGGCAGAGCTCAGGCCCTGAGGCTCATATGCAAATCCCGAAGAAAAGCTGATCTCTCTGCCCTGTGGACCTTTCCTTAATGGCCCTAATTGCTTTGTCTCTTAGCATTTCAACAACCCATTAGATCTGTGAGGAGGGCCCTTTTTTTTTTTTAATACTTTTTTCTTTTTCTAAAACAATTACTCTACGAAGCCCAATACAGAAAGCCTCAAAGACTTGCAATTTGGGCAGGTCAAGACAAGAGCAGAACTTCTCTTAGTTCTTAGCTCTGAGACAAAAGGCAATAATCCAGTGGCTGAGAAAATTCAGTAAACACCACAACCTCCCAAGAAAAGGGGGGCATCCACTCACAGCCATCATCCGGGTGGACAGGAAACATTCCTGCCCATTACCAGCCCCATAGCCCAGAGCTCCCCAGACAACCCAGTGTAACAGAAGTGCTTCAAATAACAGGCAAACACCATAATACTGGGCATGGACATTAGCCTTCCCTGCAACCTCAGCTGATTGTCCCAAAGTTGGGAAGGTGGAGCAGTGTGAATTAACAAAGCCCCATTCAGCCATCATTTCAGCAGACTGGGAGCCTCCCTACACAGCCCAACAGCCCAGAACCGCCCTGGGGGGATGGCACTCACCTGTGACATAGCACAGTCATCCCTCAACAGAGGACCAGGAGGTGCACGGCCTGGAAGAGGGAACCACTCGCAAGTCTCAGGAGCCATACGCCAATACCAAGGACTTGTGGGTCAGTGGCAGAGACAAACTGTGGCAGGACTGAACTGAAGGATTAGACTATTGCAGCAGCTTCAAAACTCCAGGATCACCATGGGGATTTGATTGTTAGAGCCACCTCCCCTCCCTGACCACCCAGAAACACGCCCCATATACAGGGCGGGCAACACCAACTACACACACAAGCTTGGTACACCAATTGGACCCCACAAGACTCACTCCCCCACTCACCACAGAGGCAAAGCAGGGGAGAACTGGCTTGTGGAGAACAGGTGGCTCGTGGACGCCACCTGCTGGTTAGTTAGAGAAAGTGTACTCCACGAAGCTGTAGATCTGATAAATTAGAGATAAGAACTTCAATTGGTCTACAAATCCTAAAAGAACCCTATCAAGTTCAGCAAATGCCACGAGGCCAAAAACAACAGAAAATTATAAAGTATATGAAAAAACCAGAAGATATGGATAACCCAAGCCCAAGCACCCAAATCAAAAGACCAGAAGAGACACAGCACCTAGAGCAGCTACTCAAAGAACTAAAGATGAACAATGAGACCATAGTACGGGATACAAAGGATATCAAGAAGACCCTAGAAGAGCATAAAGAAGACATTGCAAGACTAAATAAAAAAAATACCTGATCTTATGGAAATTAAAGAAACTGTTGACCAAATTAAAAAGATTCTGGACACTCATAGTACAAGCCTAGAGGAAGTTGAACAACAAATCAGTGACCTAGAAGATGACAGAATGGAAAATGAAAGCATAAAAAAAAGAATGGGGAAAAAAATTGAAAAAATTGAAACAGACCTCAGGGATATGATAGATAATATAAAACATCCTAATTTAAGACTCATTGGTGTTCCAGAAGGGGAAGTAAAGGGTAAAGGTCTAGGAAGAGTATTCAAAGAAATTGTTGAGGAAAACTTCCCAAATCTTCTAAACACCATAAATACACAAATCATAAATGCCCAGCAAACTCCAAAGAGAATAAATCCAAATAGACCCACTCCGAGACATATTGTGATCACACTGTCAAACACGGAAGAGAAGGAGCAAGTTCTGAAAGCAGCAAGAGAAAAGCAATTCACCACATACAAAGGAAACAGCATAAGACTAAGTAGTGACTACTCAGCAGCCACCATGGAGGCGAGAAGGCGGTGGCATGATATATTTAAAATTCTGAGTGAGAAAAATTTTCAACCAAGAATACTTTATCCAGCAAAGCTCTCCTTCAAATTTGAGGGAGAGCTTAAATTTTTCACAAACAAATGCTGAGAGAATTTGCTAACAAGAGACCTGCCCTACTGGCGATACTAAAGGGAGCACTACAGACAGGGAAACAAAGAAAGGAGAGAGAGACTTGGAGAAATGTTCAGTACTAAAGAGATTCGGTATGGGTACAATATAGGATATTAATAGAGAGAGGGGAAAAATATATATGACAAACGTAAACCAAAGGATATGATGGCGGATTCAAGAAATGCCTTCACGGTTATAACGTTGACTGTAAATGGATTAAACTCACTAATTAAAAGATATAGATTCGCAGAATGGATCAAAAAAAATGAACCATCAATATGTTGCATACAAGAGACTCATCTTAGACACAGGGACACAAAGAAATTGAAAGTGAAAGGATGGAAAAAAATATTTCGTGAAAGCTACAGCCAAAAGAAAGCAGGTGTAGCAATATTAATCTCAGATAAAATAGACTTTAAATGCAGGGATGTTTTGAGAGACAAAGAAGGCCACTACATACTAATAAAAGGGGCAATTCAACAAGAAGAAATAACAATCATAAATGTCTATGCACCCAATCAAGGTGCCACAAAATACATGAGAGAAACAGGGGCAAAACTAAAGGAAGCAATTGATGTTTCCACAATAATCGTGGGAGACTTCAACACATCACTCTCTCCTATAGATAGATCAACCAGACAGAAGACCAATAAGGAAACTGAAAACCTAAACAATCTGATAAATGAATTAGATTTAACAGACATATACAGGACATTACATCCCAAATCACCAGGATACACATACTTTGCTAGTGCTCACGGAACTTTCTCCAGAATAGATCATATGCTGGGACATAAAACAAGCCTTAATAAATTTAAGAAGACTGAAATTATTCAAAGCACATTCTCTGACCACAATGGAATACAATTAGAAGTCAATAACCATCAAAGACAGAAAATTCACAAATACCTGGAGGTTAAACAACACACTCCTAAACAATCAGTGGGTTAAAGAAGAAATAGCAAGAGAAATTGCTAAATACATAGAGACGAATGAAAAGGAGAACACAACATACCAAAACCTATGGGATGCAGCAAAAGCAGTACTGAGGGGGAAATTTATAGCACTAAACGCATATATTAAAAAGGAAGAAAGAGCCAAAATCAAAGAACTAATGGATCAACTGAAGAAGCAAGAAAATGAACAGCAAACCAATCCTAAACCAAGTAGAAGAAAAGAAATAACAAGGATTAAAGCAGAAATAAATGACATAGAGAACAAAAAAACAATAGAGAGGATAAATATCACCAAAAGTTGGTTCTTTGAGAAGATCAACAAGATTGACAAGCCCCTAGCAAGCCTGACAAAATCAAAAAGAGAGAAGACCCATATAAACAACATAATGAATGAAAAAGGTGCATTACTGCAGATCCCGAAGAAATTTAAAAAATTATAAGAGGATACTATGAACAACTGTATGCCAACAAACTGGATAATGTAGAGGAAATGGACAATTTCCTGGAAACATATGAACAACCTAGACTGACCAGAGAAGAAATAGAAGACCTCAATCAACCCATCACAAGCAAAAAGATCCAATCAGTCATCAAAAATCTTCCCACAAATAAATGCCCAGGGCCAGATGGCTTCACAGGGGAATTCTACCAAACTTTCCAGAAAGAACTGACACCAATCTTACTCAAACTCTTTCAAAACATTGAAGAAAATGGAACACTACCTAACTCATTTTATGAAGCTAACATCAATCTAATACCAAAACCAGGCAAAGATGCTACAAAAAAGGAAAACTACCGGCCAATCTCCCTAATGAATATAGATGCAAAAATCCTCAACAAAATACTGGCAAATTGAATCCAAAGACACATTAAAAAAACATACACCATGACCAAGTGGGGTTTATTCCAGGCATGCAAGGATGGTTCAACATAAGAAAATCAATCAATGTATTACAACGCATTAAAAATTCAAAAGGGAAAAATCAAATGATCATCTCAATAGATGCTGAAAAAGCATTTGACAAAATCCAACATCCGTTTTTGATAAAAACACTTCAAAAGGTATGAAGGGAACTTCCTCAATATGATAAAGAGCATATATGAAAAACCCACAGCCAGCATAGTACTCAATGGTGAGAGACTGAAAGCCTTCCCTCTAAGATCAGGAACAAGACAAGGATGCCCGATATCACCACTGTTATTCAATATTGTGCTGGAAGTGCTAGCCAGGGCAATCCAGCAAGACAAAGAAATAAAAGGCATCCAAATTGGAAAAGAAGAAGTAAAACTGTCATTGTTTGCAGATGATATGATCTTATATCTGGAAAACCCTGAGAAATCGACAATACAGCTACTAGAGCTAATAAATTTAGCAAAGTATCGGGATAAAAGATTAATGCACATAAGTCAGTAATGTTTCTATATGCTAGAAATGAACAAACTGAAGAGACACTCAAGAAAAAGATACCATTTTCAATAGCAACTAAAAAAATCAAGTACCTAGGAATAAACTTAACCAAAGATGTAAAAGACCTATACAAAGAAAACTACATAACTCTACTAAAAGAAATAGAAGGGGACCTTAAAAGATGGAAAAATATTCCATGTTCATGGATAGGAAGGCTAAATGTCATTAAGATGTCAATTCTACCCAAACTCATCTACAGATTCAATGCAATCCCAATCAAAATTCCAACAACCTACTTCGCAGACTTGGAAAAGCTAGTTATCAAATTTATTTGGAAAGGGAAGATGCCTCGAATTGCTAAAGACACTCTAAAAAAGAAAAACCAAGTGGGAGGACTTACACTCCCTGACTTTGAAGCTTATTATAAAACCACAGTTGTCAAAACAGCATGGTACTGACACAAAGATAGACATATAGATCAATGGAATCGAATTGAGAATTCGGAGATAGACCCTCAGATCTATGGCCAACTGATCTTTGATAAGGCCCCCAAAGTCACTGAACTGAGTCATAATGGTCTTTTCAACAAATGGGGCTGGGAGAGTTGGCTATCCATATCCAAAAGAATGAAAGAGGACCCCTACCTCACACCCTACACAAAAATTAACTCAAAATGGATGAAAGATCTCAATACAAAAGAAAGTACCATAAAACTCCTAGAAGATAATGTAGGATAACATGTTCAAGACCTTGTATTAGGCGGCCACTTCCTAGAATTTACACCCAAAGAACAAGCAACAAAAGAAAAAATAAATAAATGGGAACTCCTCAAGCTTAGAAGTTTCTGAACCTCAAAGGAATTTCTCAAAAAGGTAAAGAGGCAGCCAACTCAATGGGAGAAAATTTTTGGAAACCATGTATCTGACTAAAGACTGATATCTTGTATATATAAAGAAATCCTACAACTCAATGACAATAGTACAGACAGCCCAATTATAAAATGGGCAAAAGGTATGAAAAGACAGTTCTCTGAAGAGGAAATACAAATGGCCAAGAAACACATGAAAAAATGTTCAGCTTCACTAGCTATTAGAGAGATGCAAATTAAGACCACAATGAGATACCCTCTAACATCGATTAGAATGGCTGCCATTAAACAAACAGGAAACTACAAATGCTGGAGGGGATGTGGAGAAATTGGAACTCTTATTCATTGTTGGTGGGACTGTATAATGGTTCAGCCACTCTGGAAGTCAGTCTGGCAGTTCCTTAGAAAACTAGATATAGAGTTAGCATTCGTCCCAGCGATTGCACTTCTCGGTATATACCCGGAAGATCGGAAAGCAGTGACACGAACAGACATCTGCACGCCAATGTTCATAGCAGCATTATTCACAATTGCCAAAAGATGGAAACAACCCAAATGTCCTTCAACAGATGAGTGGATAAATAAAATGTGGTATATACACACGATGGAATACTACGCGGCAGTAAGAAGGAACGATCTCGTGAAACATATGACAACATGGATGAACCTTGAAGACATAATGCTGAGCGAAATAAGTCAGGCACAAAAAGAGAAATATTATATGCTACCACTAATGTGAACTTTGAAAAATGTAAAACAAATGGTTTATAATGTAGAATGTAGGGGAACTAGCCATAGAGAGCAATTAAGGAAGGGGGAACAATAATCCAAGAAGAACAGATAAGCTATTCAACGTTCTGGGGATGCCCAGGAAAGACTATGGTCTGTTAATTTCTGATGGATATAGTAGGAACAAGTTCACAGAAATGTTGCTATATTAGTTAACTTTCTTGGGGTAAAGTAGGAACATGTTGGAAGTTAAGCAGTTATCTTAGGTTAGTTGTCTTTTTCTTACTCCCTTGTTATGGTCTCTTTGAAATGTTCTTTTATTGTATGTTTGTTTTTTTTTTAATTTTTTTTTTTTTTTCATACAGTTGATTTTAAAAAGAAAGAAAAGTTAAAAAAAAAAAACAAGGAAAAAAATATGTAGTGCCCCCTTGAGGAGCCTGTGGAGAATCCAGGGGTATTGGCCTACCCCACCTCCATGGTTGCTAACATGACCACAGACATAGGGGACTGGTGGTTTGATGGGTTGAGCCCTCTACCACAGGATTTACCCTTGGGAAGACGGTTGCTGCAAAGGAGAGGCTAGGCCTCCCTATAATTGTGCCTAAGAGCCTCCTCCCGAGTGCCCCTTTGTTGCTCTGATGTGGCCCTCTCTCTCTAGCTAAGCCAACTTGAAAGGTGAGATCACTGCCCTCCCCCCTACGTGGGATCAGACGCCCAGGGGAGTAGAATCTCCCTGGCAACGTGGAATATGACTCCCGGGGAGGAATGTAGACCTGGCATCGTGGGACGGAGAACATCTTCGTGACCAAAAGAGGGAAGTGAAAGGAAATGAAATAAGCTTCAGTGGCAGAGAGATTCCAAAAGCAGCCGAGAGGTCACTCTGGTGGGCACTCTTACGCACAATTTAGACAACCCTTTTTAGGTTCTAATGAATTGGGGTAGCTGGGAGTGGATACCTGAAACTATCAAACTACAACCCAGAACCCATGAATCTCGAAGACAATTGTATAAAAATGTAGCTTATGAGGGGTGACAATGGGATTGGGAAAGCCATAAGGACCACACTCCACTTTGTCTAGTTTATGGATGGATGAGTAGAAAAATAGGGGAAGGAAACAAACAAACAGACAAAGGTACCCAGTGTTCTTTTTTACTTCAATTGCTCTTTTTCACTTTAATTATTATTCTTGTTATTTTTGTGTGTGTGCTAATGAAGGTGTCAGGGATTGATTTAGGTGATGAATGTACAACTATGTAATGGTACTGTGAACAATCGAATGTACAATTTGTTTTGTATGACTGCATGGTATGTGAATATATCTCAATAAAATGAAAATAAAAAAATCAATAGCATTTCTATACACTAGAAATGAATAATCTGAAGAGGAAGTCAAGAAAAAAATTCTGTTTAAAATGGCAACTAAAAGAATCAAATATCTACGGAATAAATCATACAAGGATGTAAAGGACTTGTACACAGAAAACTACAAAACACCTTATATTACTGTGGTACATTTGTTATAACTGATGAAAGAATATTATTATAATTGTACTATTAACTATAATCCATGGTTTACACTAGAGTTCCCTGTTTGTATTGTCCAATCCTATGTGTTTTTTAATCTTTATTCTAATAATATATTTACAACCTAAAATATTCCCTTTTAACCACAATCAAATATAAAATTCAGTGTTGTTAATAATGTTCACAAGTTTGTGTTACCATCACCACCATTCATTACCAAAACACTTCCATCACCCCAAATACAGACTCTGTACAATCTCAGAACCTACACTATGAGGTAGGTTCTATTGGTACTACTTTAAAGATGATAAAACTGAGGCTCAGAAAGGTTAGATGAGTTTCTCATGTCATACAGCTGGTAAGTGAAAAAGAGCCAGGGTCTCTAAACTTCATTTTAAATGCTATGTTTTCAAGTACTGTGTACAGTTTCTGTTATTTGGACGTCTTAAGAATCTTAGCTCTGCAAATTCTTGAAGCCATAGATGGCCTGATTCCTTACGTATCTGAAGGTCTTCAGCACCTGGCTTACCACTGCATAAGTCACCTCTTGAGCTTGATGCTGTTAATTTCTACTCAGTCTAGCCCTGGGCTGTCCAATTTTGCAATCACTCGCCACATGTGGCTACTGAGCACATAAAGTGGGGCTAGTCCAAATTGTCCAAATTGAGATGTATTTTGAGTATGAAATACATACTGAATTTTCAAGACTTAGTGTGAAAAAAAATGTGAAGTACCATTAATAATTTTCATATTGACTACATATTGAAATGATAATATTTTAGATAGGCTGGGTTAAATAGAATATATTATAAAGAATAATTTTACCTCCTTCTCCTTACTTTGGCTACTAGAAAATTTGAAATTATGTATGTGGTTTACATTCCATTTTCACTGGATGGGACTCATCTACAGAGCACCCAAGTTATTCTTGAAAGACATTGAGGAGAGCGGAGAGCATGAAAAAGGATAGTGAAAGATGCTCTTTGCAGTGAAAGCAATGCCTCCCACCACCATGTTCCCATAAACGGCAAAGGGGGAGAGTCAGGCTGATGAGAAAAGTGAGATGAAGCAAAAGAACAGAGACATTTCAGCCAGCCTAGAAGGGTGTACAGACCTATCTAACCTTTCCAACCACCCAGAGGTCTCGGCCTTTAGTAGGATTTTCTTAAGGAGGAAATATCTGATACTGGGTTGTTACTGCATACTTTACATGTTTCCTTAATTTCTATATTGCAGTAATAACTGGAAAATGTGATCAGATAATTTTCCTCTCATTAGTCAAATTAATATTTGTACTGCAAGGAACCTGAAATTTTGGCAACCACAGTGAAAAAGGTTTAGAGGAAACAGGGACAAAAATTGCTGTTGGAGGAGACATTAGATTGCATCATTTAGAAAAAGAAAAACAACTTTCAATTTACAAAAGAATGTCTTTTAAAGATTCTGTGGGATGAAATCAGTCCAGGGGCAGGAGTCAAGAGACTTGGTGGCTCTGGGGCCATGGGCAGGTCAACCTCAGTTTCCCCATTGCTCTAGTTTTCTAATGCTGCTATTATGCAAAATACCAGAAATGGATCGGGTTTTATAAAGAGGCTTTATTTGGTTACAAAGTTACAGTCTGAAGGCCAGAAAGTGTACAAGGTAATGCATCAACAATCGGGTACCTTCACTGGAGAATGGCCAATGGTGTCCGGAAAACTTCTGTTAGCTGGGAAGGCACGTGGTTGGCATCTGCTCCAGAGTTCTGGTTTCAAAATGGCTTTCTCCTAGGACGTTCCTCTCTAGGTTGCAGTTCCTCAAAAACATCACTCTCTGAAGCTCCTCTCTCAGTTCCAGTACGTTCATCAAAGTGTCCCTCTTGGCTGTAGCAAGCTCACTCCTGTCTGAGCTTATATACTGCTCCAGTAATCAAGTCCCACCCTGAATGGGTGGGGCCATGCCTCCATGGAAATTATCTCATCAGAGTTATCACCTACAGTTCGGTGGGTCACATCTTCATGGAAACACTCAAAGGATTCCAATCTAATCAGCAGTAAAACGTCTGCCCCACAAGATTGCATCAAATAATATGGCTTTTTCTGGGGGACATAATACATCCAAACCAGCACACCCATCTATCAGAAGAGAATAAAAACAGCTGTTGTTTCACAGGATCATGATGAGAAGCAGGTGAGATCATAGATGGGGACGCTTCATGAAGCATAAAAAATGCCAGATAAATACAAGAGATCATCTGAATAATGATTATGCTTCAGATGGAGACAAGCCACAATTATTCGTGGACTGCATATCTGGGCTGGGCATTGCAACCAGACTCACTGGACTACAGGGAGAGATGAGCCCGAGCAATTGCCAGAACCAAGAACTCCCCTTGACAGATGGCACCTGGCTTACTGGATGTAGGAGGGGGAAAGGAGAGCAAAGGAGGGCAGGGCACTCGCCCAAAGTCAGTGGCAGAGCTGAGATCCACGCCCATGTTTCCCCCGGTCTGTTTGTTTCTCCCTCTGTCCTTTGGCTAACAGGTCTCTTGGCCATTGCTTGGGTCATCACCACCTTCTGCCAGAAGAGGATCCTGAACAATCAGAACAGCCCAACTGCCAGTATGGCTCTTCCTAGGAAGCCTTTGTCCAGGAAGCAAAATATGCAAACCTGAAGTTTAGGGAGGACTAGTGGTCCCACTTTACCTGGAGAATAGATAAGACAACAAAAATCTCAAGAACATAGCAGCTCACATTCACTAGCTGCTCAGTCTGTTCCAGGACCAGTGCTAAGCAATTTCCTCTCACATGTGTGTCGTCTTAGCCTGACAACCACCCTGTGAGATGGGTGCTATTATCAATTCCATTTCATACGTGGGAAAACTGAGGCTGAAGGATGTTTAGGAATTTGCACTGGGCCACAGGCTCTAAAAGAGAAACACAGGGATTCTTTTCAGGCAGTGCAACTCTCACTTTCCAGATCTGAACCACTGGACACACTTATATTCCACTAAATCCCAAAGTGCCTGGAGCTGCTATTCTAGGCTCCTCACAGTCTGGCCTGAGCAGCTTACTCTCATTTGAAATCTGCAGAAAACTTCAGGTCTTATCTTTCACTTCCTCGCATAGTAGGGATAATTCTGAAGATCAAATGCACAGCCTCTCTGCATCCTGTCCCTGCACTTTGCTCCTGCCATTCCCCCTACCCAGGGTGCTTTCTCCTACTCTCTGCCAGTTCAAATCTTGGCCTTCCTTTCAGGATCTCCTGAAATCCCACTTCCAGCTGGTACTCCCGGCTGCTCTGTCTGCACTGGTTTCTCTTTCTCCTCTGAGTCCCACTGGCACTTAGCACCTGCACCTTCCACAGGATTCTAAGGGCTCAGCCTGGGATAACTCTTATTCTTTTTCACTTGCTGTGTAGATCTTTACCAATGTGCCTCTTAGAGCCTCAATCCCATTGGAAGCTCCTCAAGGGCAATGTCAATGTCTGCTTCCCTTGGATCCTCTACAGTGGTTACTTATCACCTGTGTAGGTGGGTCATCAGTGGTCAATAGTTACGTTTAAAACAAATAAACACAAAACAGAGAGAAAGCTTTCAGCTAAATGGAAGAATAATTTTTTCCACTAACAACTTTTTTTAAAAAACAATAGGAAGTATCCTTGAGAATTGGAGATTTAGCTACCATTAGAGGTATTCACAGAGAGTCTTGCTTAGGGATATTTTGGATGAGATTTCTGCTCTGGTTGAGTTGGTGGGATGATCCTCCAAGATCCCCTCTAGCTATGAGAAACTGTGATCCCATAACTGAATGTGTGAGTGAGAGAATGAATGAATTTGCAGATGTCAGTCACGCATGCTTGGGCTCTCCCCCACAGCAATTGAGACACAGCGTTCTGCATAACTCAATCTTTTATCTGAAAAACACTGACGTGAAGTAAGTGGAGAGCAAATCTTATTTTCTCTATTTTCCAGATGAGGAAACAGACTTATTAAAGTAAAAATGATTTGCCTGAAGTGAGCAGTTGGGTGCACACCAGGGCCAGCCTTCAGGATCTTTGAAAGCCCCAGACAGCTCACCAAGGACCCCGACATCTGATCTCCTCCTTCAGAGCAGAGAGAGGAGGCTGGGAGAAACCCTGCAGAAACCACAACCCCTCCCCGTTCTGCACCTGCCACAACGTCTCAGTCACAAACTCTTTGGTCCTGCCCATCAAATATCTCTCATATTGTCCCCTCCTGTCCATAACCATCGCCCCTGGCTTCCAGTTCTCCTGTGATACTTGTTAGCCATTCAGGAAATTGTTGAGGAATGAATGATTGAATGAACGAAGGAAAGAACAGACTGGATGACAGAGCACTCCAGATGCCAAAACGCCTGCCTAGTAGTGCATGTGCTCCCTGCCTTACAATGCCCTTTACCAGGCTCAGTTCTGTCACCTCTTTTTCCAGTGCAGACCTCCCCACTGTCAACCCCAGCTGGGTGACCCAGTCACTTCTTTCACCTGAGGCTCCAGCCACCTGGCTGGCTGGGCCCTGACCCTCCTGCCTGATGAACTCAGAGCTCCATTCTGGGTCCTCTCTTGCCACTTTTGCAATTTTAATTTCCTAATCTCCCCTAGCTTTTTCACCCCTGGCAATCTGACTCTAAATATGGAAATTGAGGAAAGGCAAATCTTAGTAAGAAGAATCTCAGACACTACTTTCTGAGCCACAGACACCTCACCTGTAAAGGGGAAATAAAAACCCCTCCTTCATGTAGTTTTTTGGGGGAATTATGTGCAATTACAGATGTTAACAGCCCAGCAGAGGGCCCTGTTCACAGCAGGTACTGAAAAATTGTTGGTTCCCTCTTTCCCTGGTGACCATTATGAACCTTAGTCTCCTCGTCTAGAAGTTAATATTAACTACTGTAGAGTTCTGGGGTCAGACAGATATGGGTCAAATTCCAGCTCCACCACTTGCTAGCTGTATGACTTTTGACAAACCACTTACTCTGCTTATGCCTCAGTTTCTTTATCTGCAAAATTAGACTCATAACAGAACCAACCTCCCAGGGTAGTTGAAAGGAATAAATGAGATTACACATGTCAAGCATTTCGCTCAGTGCTTTGCACATAGGTACTCAATAAATACTGGCCATTATTGTTGCTGCCTGTATTATTATCAAAGAGCCCCACTGGGCTTGGTGCCTGGTATATACAGGCAGACGGTAAACACTGGCTGCATGTTTGCTGACAAGCTGCTTCCTTAGCAGAAGCTAGCTCATCCTGTACAAGCCTGAAGATGCCTTTTCAGGGATCACTTGTCTATGTAAATCCATTACTCTGCCTCCAATTTCTAAACTTGTCATTCCACCTCCTCCACCTCCCAAGTGCATGCTGGTCCTAGGAAGAAAGTACATAAAACAGGTGACCTTTTCTAAGCACTCGGCCTTACTGTCTCAGGCTTTGAAACATCCTCCCACCCATCCCCCCTCCCAGCTGTCTGCAATTCTTAGGGGATCCCAGGAGATAGGGACAGTGTCTTGGGATGGAGAGATCAAATCCCTGAGGTCTGATGGCCCTACAGAGAAGCAATTGCTGACCCCACATCTGTTTTAGGGTGAGGTGATACACAGGGGTGCTGTCTTTTAGCTATTAGTATTTGGGGACAGAGGAATCGTGCTTTCCAGCCAAGATGGGCGGAAGGGCAAGCTGCACTTCCCACTTCATCTTGCAGTAGTTTTAGACAAGCTCTTGACTTTCTGGAGATTTATAAAGCTTTCTCTCTCTATCACATTTTAAAAAATACTGGGAAGGGAAGAGAAAGCTTTTAGCTGCAAAGCAATCAGGTTGTTTTGCTTTTTGGGTTTTTGTTGTTGTTGTTTGTTTGTTTTTTCCCTCCCCATCTGATCTAATGGAATTTACAAGGAAATTATTGCTTGCAAATCAAAGGATGAAAAGTGTGGAATGTCACTGCTGGAAAGATCCATAGACCCCATAGAATCCCTTATTGTGCAGAAGCCCAGAAAGGGACAGTTGCTTACCCAGTAACACACAGCACACCAGTGGCAGAGCCAGACTTAGAGCTCAGGCTAGAGATTCTTGACTCGAGAGCCCTTGCTCACAATGCATCTGTGAAACCCCTAAAATTGTTATGAGATATTCTGTGGCTATGGGCCCATGTGCATTTGCAAGGCAAGGGCAGCTGTAATTTTCATCAGATTCTTGAAGAAGTTTGTAACCCAAACCAGTTTAAAGCCACTAGCATCCTAGCTAATAGTCCTTAATGTTAGGGAGCTTATAAAATGTAATTGAAGGCGGGGCAAGATGGCGGACTGGTGAGCTGTATGTTTTAGTTACTCCTCCAGGAAAGAAGGTAGAAAGCCAGGAACTGCGTGGACTGAACACCACAGAGCAATCTGACTTTGGGCATACTTTATACAACACTCATGAAAACGTGGAACTGCTGAGATCAGCGAAATCTGTAAGTTTTTGTGGCCAGAGGACCCGCACCCCTCCATGCCAGGCTCAGTCCCGTGGGAGGAGGGGCTGTCAGCTCCGGGAAGGAGAAGGGAGAACTGCAGTGGCAGCCCTTATCAGAAACTCATTCTACTGATCCAAACTCCAACCATAGATAGACTGAGACCAGACACCAGAGAATCTGAGAGCAGCCAGCCCAGCAGAGAGGAGACAGGCACAGAAAAAAACAACACGAAAAACTCCAAAATAAAAGAGGAGGAATTTTTGGCATTCTGGTGAACATAGAAAGGGGAAGGGCAGAGCTCAGGCCCTGAGGCTCATATGCAAATCCCGAAGAAAAGCTGATCTCTCTGCCCTGTGGACCTTTCGTTAACGGCCCTAATTGCTTTGTCTCTTAGCATTTCAATAACCCATTAGATCTCTGAGGAGGGCTCTTTTTTTTAATCCTTTTTTCTTTTTCTAAAACAATTACTCTAAGAAGCCCAATACAGAAAGCTTCAAAGACTTGCAATTTGGGCAGGTCAAGACAAGAGCAGAACTAAGAGAGCTCTGAGACAAAAGGCAATAATCCAGTGGCTGAGAAAATTCACTAAACACCACAACTTCCCAAGAAAAGGGGGGTGTCCGCTCACAGGCATCATCCTGGTGGACAGGAAACACTCCTGCCCATCGCCAGCCCCATAGCCCACAGCTGCCCCAGACAACCCAGTGTGACGGAACCGCTTCAAATAACAGGCACACACCACAAAACTGGGCGTGGACATTAGCCTTCCCTGCAACCTCAGCTGATTGTCCCAGAGTTGGGAAGGTGGAGCAGTGTGAATTAACAAAGCCCCATTCAGCCATCATTTCAGCAGACTGGGAGCCTCCCTACACAGCCCAGCAGCCCAGAACCGCCCTGGGGGGATGGCACTCACCTGTGACATAGCACAGTCATCCCTCAACAGAGGACCCGGGGTGCACAGCCTGGAAGAGGGGCCCACTTGCAAGTCTCAGGAGCCATAAGCCAATACCAAGGACTTGTGGGTCAGTGGCAGAGACAAACTGTGGCAGGACTGAACTGAAGGATTAGACTATTGCAGCAGCTTTAAAACTCCAGGATCACCAGGGAGATTTGATTGTTAGAGCCACCCCTCCTCCCTGACTGCCCAGAAACACGCACCATATACAGGGCAGGCAACACCAACTACACACGCAAGCTTGGTACACCAATTGGACACCACAAGACTCACTCCCCCACTCACCAAAAAGGCGAAGCAGGGGAGAACTGGCTTGTGGAGAACAGGTGGCTCGTGGATGCCACCTGCTGGTTAGTTAGAGAAAGTGTACTCCACGAAGCTGTAGATCTGATAAATTAGAGGTAAGGACTTCAATTGGTCTACAAATCCTAAAAGAACCCTATCAAGTTCAGCAAATGCCAAGAGGCCAAAAACAACAGAAAATTATACAGCATATGAAAAAAACAGACAATATGGATAACCCAAGCCCAAGCATCCAAATCAAAAGATAAAAAGAGATACAGCACCTAGAGCAGCTACTCAAAGAACTAAAGATGAATAATGAGACCATAGTACAGGATACAAAGGATATCAAGAAGACCCTAGAAGAGCATAAAGAAGACATTGCAAGACTAAATAAAAAATAGATGATCTTATGGAAATTAAAGAAACTGTTGACCAAATTAAAAAGATTCTGGACACTCATAGTACAACACTAGAGGAAGTTGAACAACGAATCAGTGACCTGGAAGATGACAGAATGGAAAATGAAAGCATAAAACAAAGAATGGGGAAAAAAATTGAAAAAATTGAAACAGACCTCAGGGATATGATAGATAATATGAAACGTCCAAATATAAGACACATTGGTGTTCCAGAATGGGAAGAAAAGGGTAAAGGTCTAGGAAGAGTATTCAAAGAAATTGTTGGGGAAAACTTCCCAAATCTTCTAAACAACATAAATACACAAATCATAAATGCTCAGCGAACTCCAAATAGAATAAATCCAAATAAACCCACTCCAAGACATATTCTGATCACACTGTCAAACACAGAAGAGAAGGAGCAAGTTCTGAAAGCAGCAAGAGAAAAGCAATTCACCACATACAAAGGAAACAGCATAAGGCTAAGTAGTGACTACTCAGCAGCCACCATGGAGGCGAGAAGGCAGTGGCACGATATATTTAAAATTCTGAGTGAGAAGAATTTCCAACCATGAATACTTTATCCAGCAAAGCTCTCCTTCAAATTTGAGGGAGAGCTTAAATTTTTCACAGACAAACAAATGCTGAGAGAATTTGCTAACAAGAGACCTGCCCTACTGGAGATACTCAAGGGAGCCCTACAGACAGAGAAACAAAGAAAGGAAAGAGAGACTTGGAGAAAGGTTCAGTACTAAAGAGATTTGGTATGGGCACAATAAAGGATATTAATAGAGAGAGGGGAAAAATATGACAAACATAAACCAAAGGATAAGATGGCTGATTCAAGAAATGCCTTCACGGTTATAACGTTGAATGTAAATGGATTAAACTCCCCAATTAAAAGATATAGATTTGCAGAATGGATCAAAAAAAATGAACCACCAATATGTTGCATACAAGAGACTCATCTTAGACACAGGGACACAAAGAAACTGAAAGTGAAAGGATGGAAAAAAATATTTCATGCAAGCTACAGCCAAAAGAAAGCAGGTGTAGCAATATTAATCTCAGATAAAATAGACTTTAAATGCAGGGATGTTTTGAGAGACAAAGAAGGCCACTACATACTAATAAAAGGGGCAATTCAACAAGAAGAAATAACAATCATAAATGTCTATGCACCCAATCAAGGTGCCACAAAATACATGAGAGAAACACTGGCAAAACTAAAGGAAGCAATTGATGTTTCCACAATAATTGTGGGAGATTTCAACATATCACTCTCTCCTATAGACAGATCAACCAGACAGAAGACCAATAAGGAAATTGAAAACCTAAACAATCTGATAAATGAATTAGATTTAACAGACATATACAGGACATTACATCCCAAATCACCAGGATACACATACTTTTCTAGTGCTCATGGAACTTTCTCCAGAATAGATCATATGCTGGGACATAAAACAAGCCTCAATAAATTTAAAAAGATTGAAATTATTCAAAGCACATTCTCTGACCACAATGGAATACAATTAGAAGTCAATAACCATCAGAGACTTAGAAAATTCACAAATACCTGGAGGTTAAACAACACACTCCTAAACAATCAGTGGGTTAAAGAAGAAATAGCAAGAGAAATTGCTAAATATATAGAGATGAATGAAAATGAGAACACAACATACCAAAACCTATGGGATGCAGCAAAAGCAGTGCTAAGGGGGAAATTTATAGCGCTAAACGCATATATTAAAAAGGAAGAAAGAGCCAAAATCAAAGAACTAATAGATCAACTGAAGAAGCTAGAAAATGAACAGCAAACCAATCCTAAACCAAGTAGAAGAAAAGAAATAACAGGGATTAAAGCAGAAATAAATGACATAGAGAACAAAAAAACAATAGAGAGGATAAATATCAGCAAAAGTTGGTTCTTTGAGAAGATCAACAAGATTGACAAGCCCCTAGCTAGACTGACAAAATCAAAAAGAGAGAAGACCCATATAAACAAAATAATGAATGAAAAAGGTGACATAACTGCAGATCCTGAAGAAATTAAAAAAATTATAAGAGGATATTATGAACAACTGTATGGCAACAAACTGGATAATGTAGAAGAAATGGACAATTTCCTGGAAACATATGAACAACCTAGACTGACCAGAGAAGAAATAGAAGACCTCAATCAACCCATCACAAGCAAAGAGATCCAATCAGTCATCAAAAATCTTCCCACAAATAAATGCCCAGGGCCAGATGGCTTCACAGGGGAATTCTACCAAACTTTCCAGAAAGAACTGACACCAATCTTACTCAAACTCTTTCAAAACATTGAAGAAAATGGAACACTACCTAACTCATTTTATGAAGCTAACATCAATCTAATACCAAAACCAGGCAAAGATGCTACAAAAAAGGAAAACTACCGGCCAATCTCCCTAATGAATATAGATGCAATAATCCTCAACAAAATACTTGCAAATCGAATCCGAAGACACATTAAAAAAATCATACACCATGACCAAGTGGGGTTCATTCCAGGCATGCAAGGATGGTTCAACATAAGAAAATCAATCAATGTATTACAATACATTAACAAGTCAAAAGGGAAAAATCAATTGATCATCTCAATAGATGCTGAAAAAGCATTTGACAAAATCCAACATCCCTTTTTGATAAAAACACTTCAAAAGGTAGGAATTGAAGGAAACTTCCTCAACATGATAAAGAGCATATATGAAAAACCCACAGCCAGCATAGTACTCAATGGTGAGAGACTGAAAGCCTTCCCTCTGAGATCAGGAACAAGACAAGGATGCCCGCTGTCACCACTGTTATTCAACATTGTGCTGGAAGTGCTAGCCAGGGCAATCCGGCAAGACAAAGAAATAAAAGGCATCCAAATTGGAAAAGAAGAAGTAAAACTGTCATCGTTTGCAGATGATATGATCTTATATCTGGAAAACCCTCAGAAATCGACGATACAGCTACTAGAGCTAATAAACAAATTTAGCAAAGTAACGGGATACAAGATTAATGCACATAAGTCAGTAATGTTTCTATATGCTAGAAATGAACAAACTGAAGAGACATTCAAGAAAAAGATACCATTTTCAATAGCAACTAAAAAAATCAAGTACCTAGGAATAAACTTAACCAAAGATGTAAAAGACCTATACAAAGAAAACTACATAACTCTACTAAAAGAAATAGAAGGGGACCTTAAAAGATGGAAACAAATTCCATGTTCATGGATAGGAAGGCTAAATGTCATTAAGATGTCAATTCTACCCAAACTCATCTACAGATTCAATGCAATCCCAATCAAAATTCCAACAACCTACTTTGCAGACTTGGAAAAGCTAGTTATCAAATTTATTTGGAAAGGGAAGATGCCTCGAATTGCTAAAGACACTCTAAAAAAGAAAATCGAAGTGGGAGGACTTCCACTCCCTGACTTTGAAGCTTATTATAAAGCCACAGTTGCCAAAACAGCATGGTACTGGCACAGAGATAGACATATAGATCAATGGAATCAAATTGAGAATTCAGAGATAGACTCTCAGATATATGGCCGACTGATCTTTGATAAGGCCCCCAAAGTCACTGAACTGGGTCATAATGGTCTTTTCAACAAATGGGGCTGGGAGAGTTGGATATCGATATCCAAAAGAATGAAAGAGGACCCCTACCTCACACCCTACACAAAAAATTAACTCAAAATGGACAAAAGATCTCAATGTAAAAGAAAGTACCATAAAACTCCTAGAAGATAATGTAGGAAAACATCTTCAAGACCTTGTATTAGGCGGCCACTTCCTAGACTTTACACCCAAAGCACAAGCAACAAAAGAAAAAATAGATAAATGGGAACTCCTCAAGCTTAGAAGTTTCTGCACCTCAAAGGAATTTCTCAAAAAGGTAAAGAGGCAGCCAACTCAATGGGAAAAAATTTTTGGAAACCATGTATCTGACAAAGACTGATATCTTGCATATATAAAGAAATCCTACAACTCAATGACAATAGTACAGACAGCCCAATTATAAAATGGGCAAAAGATATGAAAAGACAGTTCTCTGAAGAGGAAATACAAATGGCCAAGAAACACATGAAAAGATGTTCAGCTTCACTAGCTATTAGAGAGATGCAAATTAAGACCACAATGAGATACCATCTAACACCGATTAGAGTGGCTGCCATTAAACAAACAGGAAACTACAAATGCTGGAGGGGATGTGGAGAAATTGGAACTCTTATTCATTGTTGGTGGGACTGTATAATGGTTCAGCCACTCTGGAAGTCAGTCTGGCAGTTCCTTAGAAAACTAGATATAGAGCTACCATTCGATCCAGCGATTGCACTTCTCGGTATATACCCGGAAGATCGGAAAGCAGTGACACGAACAGATATCTGCACGCCAATGTTCATAGCAGCATTATTCACAATTGCCAAGAGATGGAAACAACCCAAATGTCCTTCAACAGATGAGTGGATAAATAAAATGTGGTATATACACACGATGGAATACTACGCGGCAGTAAGAAGGAATGATCTCGTGAAACATATGACAACATGGATGAACCTTGAAGACATAATGCTGAGCGAAATAAGTCAGGCACAAAAAGAGAAATATTATATGCTACCACTAATGTGAACTTTGAAAAATGTAAAACAAATGGTTTATAATGTAGAATGTAGGGGAACTAGCCATAGAGAGCAATTAAGGAAGGGGGAACAATAATCCAAGAACAGATAAGCTATTTAACGTTCTGGGGATGCCCAGGAATGACTATGGTCTGTTAATTTCTGATGGCTATAGTAGGAACAAGTTCACAGAAATGTTGCTATATTAGGTAACTTTCTTGGGGTAAAGTAGGAACATGTTGGAAGTTAAGCAGTTATCTTAGGTTAGTTGTCTTTTTCTTACTCCCTTCTTATGGTCTCTTTGAAATGTTCTTTTATTGTATGTTTGTTTGTTTTTTTAATTTTTTTTTTTCATACAGTTGATTTTAAAAAGAAAGAAAAGTTAAAAAAAAAAAAGAAAAACAAGGAAAAAAATATGTAGTGCCCCCTTGAGGAGCCTGTGGAGAATGCAGGGGCATTGGCCTACCCCACCTTGATGGTTGCTAACATGACCACAGACATAGGGGACTGGTGGTTTGATGGGTTGAGCCCTCTACCACAGGTTTTACCCTTGGAAAGACGGTTGCTGCAAAGGAGAGGCTAGGCCTCCCTATGGTTGTGCCTAAGAGCCTTCTCCCGAAAGCCTCTTTGTTGCTCAGATGTGGCCCTCTCTCTCTGGCTAAGCCAACTTGAAAGGTGAAATCACTGCCCTCCCCCCTACGTGGGATCAGACACCCAGGGGAGTGAATCTCCCTGGCAACGTGGAATATGACTCCCGGGGAGGAATGTAGACCTGGCATCGTGGGACGGAGAACATCTTCTTGACCAAAAGGGGGATGTGAAAGGAAATGAAATAAGCTTCAGTAGCAGAGAGATTCCAAAAGGAGCCGAGAGGTCACTCTGGTGGGCACTCTTACGCACACTTTAGACAACCCTTTTTAGGTTCTAACGAATTGGGGTAGCTGGTGGTGGATACCTGAAACTATCAAACTACAACCCAGAACCCATGAATCTTGAAGACAGTTGTATAAAAATGTAGCTTATGAGGGGTGACAATGGGATTGGGAAAGCTATAAGGACCACACTCCACTTTGTCTAGTTTATGGATGGATGAGTAGAAAAATAGGGGAAGGAAACAAACAGACAAAGGTACCCAGTGTTCTTTTTTACTTCAATTGCTCTTTTTCACTCTAATTATTATTCTTGTTATTTTTGTGTGTGTGCTAATGAAGGTGTCAGGGATTGATTTTGGTGATGAATGTACAACTATGTAATGGTACTGTGAACAATCGAAAGTACGATTTGTTTTGTATGACTGCGTGGTATGTGAATATATCTCAATAAAATGAAGATAAAAAAAAATGTAATTGAGACAATGGAAACTACCCATAAATGATCAGAAATAAACACCAGACAGTGTTTTTGTACTGCAAAATACATTGCATGGATTGTTAACACCCTAAAATAGAAAGAAAGAAGGTACTGTATGGTCACTAAAAATAATAATAATGACTCATACTAATATAGTCTTACTCTGTGCCAGGCACTGTTTTATGTGCATCATCTCAGCAACTGTATTAGATTTACACAATTTATCACCCCCATATTATAAGTGAGGCCAGAGAGGTTAAGATCAATGTCCAGTAAGGGCAGAACTGGGATTTGAACCAAAGAGAAACTGGCACTATGGGAGGTACAGGATTCTACACAGGGCACAGGAAAACGAGGGAAAGATATCGTACAGCCCTGCCTCTGGGAGTTCACAGTCTATTGGGGGAGGCAGGTATAAACACTGAGGATGCTTGCTATAAGGGTACAAGCTAAGGCAAGCTTTCAAAGATGCAGTGGGTGGGCAGGATGGAGAAGAAAGCTGGGCATGAAGAGAAGCCACTCAGGCAGGTGGCAGGGAGGCATGAGCTTAGAGCCGTTATGCAGGACAGCCTGGCCATGCTATGTGGGTTCAGTCCTGGCAGTCAGATGAACCCTAATCTCAGACCATACCCAGCCAGCTGATGAGGCAGGCCAAGAGCAAGCCCAGCCAATGGCTGCACACCTGGGAGCCAGCAGTTCTCATTCCAGAACACCTGTCTCTGTAGGCCGGAAGGCTCTGGGGCTGGGCCAAAGACCCGATGGAGCAGTTGGGCTCCCAGGCTCCAGCAAAATTGGCTGGGATTTGGCTAGGAATGGGGCATGATTAAGGGGAAGGTAATTCACCAGGCTTAGAAATCAGCCCAGAAAACAGAGTACTGCTCCAACCCCTACTGGCTATATGAGACCCCCAGCAAGTGATGTAACCTCCACCTGCCACAGTTTCTGCATCTGTGAAACAGGTTACTTTCATCACCCCCCTCACAGGCTTGTTGTGAGGTTTAAATGAAATGGTATACACAGAGCAATTTTGCAGTACCTGACACATACTAAGCACTCAAAATACTTCTTTCATTCATTCAGAAGCAATCTGCTGAGACCTACTATGTACCAGTTGCTGGACTAGATGCTGGAGATCCACCAAGTTTACAAGACCAGCACAGTTTCTGCCTTTGTGAAATTCACAATCAATTGCTCTTCTCATCAAGGATTACTAGTACTGATAATTGTAGTGTTACTGTAATCCTCATGGATAACTAAGGAGGTTTTACCTGCTCCTGGTTCCTTCGACTGGACTTCCAAGAGAACCCAAATCACACTGTGAGTCACTGTCTTTTTTGTCTTCCTCTGTGGCAGGGCTCTTGATCTTATCCAAATCCACAGAACCTGACCCCAAGTAAGCCCCAGGGTGTGTGCGTTGGCCGGAACTGGGTCAAGCCTGGACAGTCTGGTGGGGGGTGGGGTTTGGGATTGGGCTGCTGCCTTTTGAGTCTTGGCGTTCATCTTGCACTGCTGGGTCCAGACCTGGGTGGGAGGCCAGGAGGCTCCCAGGGCAGCAGGAAACCCCAGCTCAGATTTAAGAACCAGATTGTACCCCAGGTCTATGCAGACGAGAGGAAGGGAAGGGGCTGCCGTGTCCTGGCTGGGATTTGCCCCAGAGCAGGTCCAGAATGCAGGCTACCGTGGAAGGCGGCAGGGCCACAGCTGAAGGCTGGGGTAGATCCCCTTTACAGGGGCAGAAACTTGTGTAATCTGGAGGCCCTCTTTAGGAAAACAAGTGAAAATTAGGTTTAAAATGGAATTTTAAGTGTTTGTTTTTTAAAGGAGACATACAAAAACACCAGAAAATCATTTCATCCATTTAACAGTGATCTGCGTGCCATGTACAGACTGGATGTTGGAGATGCAAAAGTTTACAAGACCAGTGTGTTGTTTGTTTTTTTTTTTATTAATTAACCTGATATTTAAATTAATTAACTATCTGACAACTTCTCCAACACTCTTTTTGCCCTGAACTTTTGGCTGCATACTCTGATGGTTTCTCCATGGGACCACAATTGTGGAGCATTAGCCTATAGAAAGAATAGAGAGATAATCAGGCTTCTCTCTAGTTGATCAAAACCATTTTTATTAATAGTTGATGAAAAAAAGTTCTTTCAGCTTCACAATTCAATATCAATAATGTCATGTAAATGCTTATGACCACAGTCAAAATTTGGTAAATTTCCTATCGCACGTGGGCATAGCTGGGCTGTTACTGATGTACCAGCTGCTTATGATATTTCTACAAGTTTGTGTCCTAAAATCATGGAGATTATAATAAGCTTTATTATACACAATTCCCCTCAAAAAGACTTTTTAAAAGTATGTCATATTTATATTGTGCATGCTGCATTATCAAGAATATTTCTGACAAAGGGAACTTTCATTTAGATGAGGTGTTTATGAGAGATGAATCTTCTACTTATAATTTTATACCTTCTGATGACTGGAAGAATTCTCCATATACTAATTTCTGGCCCTGTATATTTCAGATCTTATTTTTCCCCCATTACCCATGTACCTCTAGTGCCAGGTGCCATAGCGTCCTATACTTTCGTATCTCAGTAGACCCCTGGCCCTGTAACTTTGGGTCCCAATGCAAAGTGAATTGACACAGTGGGCAGTGGATACCCACTGGAAGCCATTCAACAATGGTGGGACCACCAGTAACTTAACTAAATACACACGTGACTGTGACCATTTCAGTATACCCACTAATCCCAAACCAAATGTGCTCCCCATCTCAACTTCCCTTTTTCCAGATGTCAAAGAGGCCCGAGGCCACTCCAGTCCAATGACCACCTAGCTTCAGGAGATACCAGCCTTAACCACTTGTGGTTGACATATCTTATTCGGCAAATTTTACAAAAGCATATATGCCCATGTGAACACATTTCTAGGGCTTCCCTGCAGAGCCTCAAAAGGGTCTCATGAAAGTGAGTGTCCTGATCTTAACTTCATTCAGGGCTTCAAGGTAAACCGACCTCCGGCCACGAGCCCTGGGGAGAGCTGAGGCTGGTGAGCTGCAGTTCCTCAGTATGGCCAGCACCGGGGGACACTGCCAGGACAGTCTGCCTGCTACCTGCTATTCCTCATGGGAATCTGCCCCCATCTCTCTGGGAGAAGCAGGTAACGCTGAACCTCCCTGACAAAAGACAGGCAAGCGACTGAGAGAGCACATCACCCTGTCCAAGGAGACAGCATCCAAATTGGAAATAGCCATCTTCATTTCTCTGAAAAATGATTTGCTGAAGATGGGCCCGCTGGCTGGTGCCACTGCTGACCTGTCCCCTGGCCAGCTAGGACTGAAGCTGATTAGCCCAGTGGCCAACTGGCCGGCAGCCCCTGTAATTGAAGAATCACATTAGTTGTAATTGGGTTGGTGGAGGGACCTGTAAGTTGGAGGAACAAATGCAGCAAGCATTGCAGGATCTGTAAAAACATCTGCTAGCACGTACTCTGAGGTCAGAGCACGTGCAGTCTCCGATTCTGTTCTTTTAGCTCGGTTCTGAATCTTGAGTACAGGGCCTGGCTTAGGAGGGAAACGATGGCAAAACTTTCATGGGGATTCCTCCAGCCAAATGGCACGGCAGGGGACCATCCCTAAGTGCCATGCTTTTTAAACCGTTTGGCAAAAACATGCATTTTCTATTGAGAAGAGGGATCTGGCGAGGCTGGTATAAGTGAGGGCAAGAGCAGGTGGGAGCAAGCCTGGGTTGGCACCTTCTGGGGTGCTCAGCATGGAAGGTGATGGCACTTCCTGACCTCCCTGTGTGTAATTCTCACCTTCAAAAGACCGCACTAAATCTCAAAATAAAACTAAAGAAGTCCCACAAAGTCCTGATTTTTCCCTCCTGATAGTGTCTTGAATACATTTGCAGAAATACTGAAGTATCAAATTATTTAGAAAACGATTTTTTATCACAGCCCCAGTTTGAAGTTGCCCTATGCATAGTGCAGCCCCCATAGTGGGTGATTGAGCCCCAGGGATAAGCCATTTGCAAGGAAACTTAGACTTCATTCATTCCGATGTCCTTACTTTACAGAGGAGAGAAAGTCCCAGAAAAGGAAGGTGACAGCCAAAATCACACAGGGAGCTGGTGGCAGAAACAGTGTAAATACTCAGATTTCCAAATTCCTGATCCGGGGCTCTAAGTGCAATTTTTTTTTTCCCCATCTGTTTTGCCAGAAACTTAGCCAGAGTTCCTTCCAAAGGCCCGGCCTCCCACGCAGCCTTTTGGAAAAGTCTTCCGGTCTTCTGACCACCAGAGAACGCCTCGGCCATCTGCTGTCAAAGAAGCAGGCTCCAGTGCCTCGCCCACTCCAAACACACCAAGTTACATGTTTGCTCCCCAAGACTTGGCTCCCAGCTCTGGCAGAACCGAGAAATGCTGGTTTATCCACTCACACCCCAAACTGCCTCTGTGTATCGTTAAGCACACAGCCAGAGCTCTTGGCCAGTATTAGCTAGAATATTAGCCAGAAACGCCTGGGACATGGGGGACTCAAAGAAGGTGGGGCCCAGGGCAGCTACTTAGCAATAGGGAGGTTTCTGGGCGATGTGGGGAAGCAGGTGAGTGCTGGCATTCTCCCCCAGGCCGCTCAGGCTCAAGCCTCCTTTGAAAGTATCTCCAGCTCAGCCCAGCCTCAACTCCCTCACATCCAACCAGGAGACAAAACACATTTCATGTTGCTTTTTTCTCTTTGCATTTTCATTGGTCTAGTGGAGGCCATTAGAACCTCCTGCTGGGATCATTTCACAGCCAAATCCTCCCCATCATTCAGAGATCACTCAAATTTCACATCCTCAAGAGGCACCTTGTTACAGAGGCATCTCCCCAACCCATCCCGTTACCCTCTACCCCACTGGCCTCTTTTGGTTTCTTCATAGCAGTTCAGAGCACTCACTGAAAGTTCTTTATTCTGTTGGTGGTGACGTAAGGTGGCTGTGTTGTTATACAGCCTTGGTCTCTGTGGTTAGGCTATTTAGATTCAAATTCTGTTCTACCACTTATTAGCTGTATATCCTTGGGCAAGTATAACCTCTAGCTCTAAGCCTCAGTTTCCCATCAGTGAAAAGGGGAAATAATAACACCAACCTCACAGGTTGTTATGAGATTGTCAATGTATCCAAAGCACATAGAACAGTGCCTGGCACATTGTAAGAACTCAAGAAATGTTGATGATTATTATAGCATTATTGTTATTATTACTATTTGGTTTTCCTATTACAGTGTGTGTCTTACTACTGTAATGTAATTTCCATAAAGGTAAGAGACCTTATTTGCCTTGTGCACCTCTGTTCTCCAATAACCACAAAAATACCTCAAACATTGTTGACGCTCAACAGATGCTCACCAAATAAATGAATGAATAGCCCTCTGCCTTCATTTTACCTCTCCTTTGTTCTGTCCTTGAATGGACCCCCACCCATTCCCCAGGAACAATGAGCTATCCCTTCCCCCTGATCCCTGTGGGGCCCTGTGCAGGCTTTAATCAGAGAGCCTGGAATTCTTTTCTCTATCACACTTCATAGTTTGTATACGCACTGTGGGTTCCTTGAGAGCCGGGGCTGTGTGTTACTCACCTCTGTATCCCCCATGCTCAGCATCCTGGCTGGTACATGGGAGAGTCTATGTAGTGGGAGAATATGTGGGGTAGGGGTGGGGATAGGGAAGGAGAAATATTCCAAGTGTAGATCTGGCCACATTACACTCCTCCCCAGCTCCCCAGTGGCTCCCCATCACATGCACAATCAAGGTCCATACTTCTTAATATGATATTTCTCTCTGTCCACAGCCTGGCCTCAAATGCTCAAAACCTACCCTCCTACCCATGTGCTTCTCTTCCGCTTTGTGTACATAAAGCCACAGGCGCTCAGTGTTACTCTCATTTCTATAAACGTTCTCAGTAATTCTCACATGTTATACCCAGGCCTAGAATACCCTTTACACATCTCTTCTCTTGGTATCCAAGCTGACCCTTCTTGATGATCCCTCAGAGTTAATCTTCTCCATTGTCTATATTCCTAAGACATATTTGACTGACGCTTTGTCATTTGTCAGAGTCCCCTTTAAGTTTTCCACCCCACATGGATGTTTCTGAAGGCCAAGTAGTGCTTCTCCTATATCCTAGAGTCCACAGAGCTGGAGTAATGCTGGACCCTGATGAGGCACCCAGGAGTGGATAATGAGTCAAGTTGAAATAATCACAGTGTTTCTTTCTAATGAGGTTTCCTGTGATTTCCCATCTTGGCCTAAACTGAATGTTCAGATATTTCTAAATGCTCAGTGTCAGTTCAGCAAATATTCAGCATGCACTATTCTTTGTCTCCCTGTCCTTAACAGGTTCACAATCTGACTCAGGATGCCAGACAAACATGAGGGATGTCTACAAGACATAATAAGATACTGTGTTGGGAGCATTAGTTCACTAAGCACCTACTATGTGCAAAGCTCCGTCTAAGATGTAAAAAACATCAGCCATGTCCCTTCCCCTAAGCTAGATCATATTTATGTTGCATAAATTGGTGAAAAACAACCTTAGAGAATGCCTTACCCAACCCCACCTCCTCATCCCATTTTACAGGTGAAAACACTGAAGTCCAGAGAAGGGGCCTTGAGTTGCCCAGTCTCACAAAGTGAGTTATGAGAAAGGCAGAATGGGATCCCAGATCTAATGTCCTTTCCACTCCTGGCTCCCTTCCCATCCCAGGAATCAACAGGCAAGGAAGGGGGTAACTGCAGTAGCTGAGGTGAGTGATCCTGACTATCAAGGGGAGATTGGGTTGCTGTTACACAATCAGAGTGAGGAGGAGTGTGTTCTTTGAGCTGCCTCTTAGTGCTCCAATGCCCTGTGATTAAAGGCAGTGGAAGCCTACAACAACCCTATGTGGGCAGGACTGCCAATGGCCCAAACCCTTCAGGAATACAACTGAGTCACTCACCAGGCACAGAACTAGGAGCAGCCAACATACTTGCTGAGGGCAAGGGGAATACGGAATTTATAGTGTGAAAAGGAAGTTATAACTATCAGCTACAATCACATGAACAGTTGCAGAAATGAGGACTGGAATAGTTATGAGAATTTCTTCCTTACTTTGATAGGAATATACTTGTGTATCTATTAACTAACTTTTTCTTTTCCTCTCCCATTTCCCTGCCTCTAATATAAAATGCATTTAATAATAATTAGCTTTTTATCTCAATATTGAAGACACAGCATATCAAAGGAGGAATGCAACCTAGCTGGAAAAAGAATAAAAATCACCCAAAGATGGTTAAAAGGACTTTGCATCCTTTGGGGGGAGAGAGTTAGCGTGGTTTGGGCTGTATATATAGAATAGTTGCTTTATGTTAGACGGAAGCATTAATTTGCTATTGCCTTTATTAGGAAGTTAAATATGGCTAAAAGAGATATAAAGGACATCAAGTTGACAAAAAGTGGACTGTGCCAACCTACTGAGCTGGAACTAGGGTTCCCAGAATTCCCTATATAGCTCCAGGGTACTTTGGTCAGCAGAAGCATTTTGCATGCGATTGGGAAGGTGGAAGTAAAGTAGCAGCATCTTTTTTAATTTTTTTTAATACCCTGAAAGCTATTACAGAGCCGAGGTGCTGTTGCAGCTCACACACACACACATATACACACACACATTGTAGCTGATCCTCTGCCTCACCTTAATGACATGGGCAGCAGCCTGGTGGCAGCACCTCTAGCTCCTGCTAGATCTCCTCTTCTAACTACTCCAAATCCCAGGCAATGTGCCCAACTCCATGGGAAAATGTGCCAGCTCCTCCTGTACATCACACAAATTGCTGCCCTCCCCACTTCATCTCTTCTCATTGCCTGTTCTGCTGACTTCAAGCCAACCAGAGGCAGAAGCAACAGCTTCACATAGACTGTTGAACCAGTGTCTCAGTTTACCAGGGCTGCTATAACAAATAACACACACCGGTTGCTTAAACAACAGGAATTTGTTGGCTCACCATTTTGGAGGCTAGAAGTCCAACATCAAGGTGTCAGCGAGGCCATGCTTTCTCCCAAGTCTGTGGCATTCCAATGATGGCAGTCGTCTGTCACACAGCACTCTCTCTCTCTCTCTCTGTGGCTCCTCCTGATTCTGTGGGTCCAATTTCCTTTGCTTATAAGTACTTCACCATATTGGATTCACTTTGACCACACCTTAACTGATAATGACAGCTTCAAAGGTCCTATTTACAAATGACTTTACGCTCACAGGATTGGGGGCTAAGGCTTGAACATGTTTTTCTGGGGGGACATGATTCAATCCCCAACAACCAGTTCCCACAACTGCATAAGGTCAAATTCCCATGATAAATACCTTATGTATAATTTGCAATGTGTCTGCTTCTCTGATCAAACCCTAAGTGAGAGATTTGTGACCCCTTTCTCGGGAGGCTCCAGCCACATCAGTCTTCTTTCTGTTCCTTGAGCAAGCCAGGCTTATTCCCATGAAGGGCATCTCACTCTCGTCACTCTCTCTGTCTGGAGCACCCTTTCCCAGATACCCTCATGCCTCAGGGGTATCTATTCATCATGCATCCTCAGCTCATATGTCACCTTTGCACAAGGCTTTCCCTACCCACAGCATCTAAAATAACCCTCAGTCATTCCCAATCCCATTACATCATTCATTGTCTCCATGGACTCATCACTCTCTCAAATTATATTTCTGTTTGTTCAGAAACCAGTTGTCTATCTTGCAAAGCTTTTTGAGGGCAGGGATTTTGTCTGTCTTGTTAGCCACTGCCTCCCCCATGCTCAGCCGAGAGCCTGAGACAGAGAAGGTGACAGTACATACTTGTGGAATGAATCAGTGACCTCATTCAGGTTATTTCCTTCTTGGTGCCTCAGTGCCCTGAGCTGTCCATGGCACAATCAGCCTCTTCTCACAGAGCTATTGAGAAGATTAGCTGAGGCTGCAGATTAAAAGCACCTTGCACAGAGCCTGGAAGGGAATTGGCTCTCTGAGCTTCGGTCACCCCCACCCTGACGTCCACACCCGCCTGAGAGCCTCTGAGGGGGGCTGGGAGCAGAAATGGACTCACCGGGATGGAATCAGATATCTGAGACTCCTGAACACTAGAAGGGTATTTTTACTATCTTCACAAGATGCCAGAACCTCCTCTGCTAACAGCTTGGGTGTGCTCTGCACTTTCTTATTTAAAAAAACACTTTCACAGTATCGGTGCCTAGCAATCCTTATTTCTAGGCCTTTTGCCTCCCTGCTGGAGCCAGCAACAACTCTGGTTCTGACTAGGGCCACTGAGTCACACTGACAAGGACTTCCAACTGGTTGCCCTGCATTTGCCTTACAGACATGGATAAGAAGAAACCTTATTTTCTTCTGGCCTGGTGAGAAGGCAGGTACCAAAGGGAGGTGCAGCAGAATATTCTGGAAGGGGGTGCAGTGGTCCTGCACATCCATAAACTCCAAATCACAGAGTGAGCCTGGCTCATATATCCTAAGCATGGATGAAAAAAAAAAAAAAAAAAAAAAAAAAAAAAAAAAAAAAAACCCTAAGCAGACCTGTGACTGAAAATGAGAAGCCAGCCAGTGATACTTGTAATTTAGGAAGTAATGAACTCTTCTCCACCGCCCAAGCTGCATTAGGCATTTATTGGACTATGAAGTGGAATAAATGGCTCCATCAGAAAGGCCTTCCCTTACTTCCCATGCTGCACACGTGGACTGTATGTAGTAAGCCTGTGGCAACTGCCCTGGGATGGAGGCAGGGGGCCATTTCGGCCACAGTTTTGCCGGGAGGCAGGAGCAAATGGCCTACAGAGACACATACTGAAACAAGCACAAGGTTTCTTTGGCTATTTTCTGCTTTGAGGAGTAATGTCCTTGCTTCACTGTCAGAGATCATCTTGTCCTCTCCCTCCCTTCCCTTCCCCCTCCCTCCCTCCCTCCCTCACCTCTTCCTTTTTTTCCTTCCTTCCTTCCCTCACAAGTATTTATTGCTAAACCTTGTGCTTCAATTCATCTGACGCCAACTAACAGGCCCTGAGTGTTAAGTTCTGGACTGCAAGCTGCACAAAGGCAGGAATAGAGCTATCTTGTTCATAGCTCTGTCCCCAGAAACTAGGGCAGTCCCTTGCATGTAATTGTTAGTTGAATAAACGAATTAAAAAAAAATGTATTCAGAGTTCCATTTAGCAGCATCTCCTAAAAAATTATCCCTTTTCACATCTGAAGACCCTTCTTATCTTTTTTCTGAGCCTTTTCAAAATCCATGATCTTAAAGGTTAAGATAGGGTATATTTTATTATGTTCAACGTTCCCTTCCATGCCATTAACAATTCAGTCATTTCTTGGTACTAAAATGCAAATCTAATAATGTCACTACTCTGTTTCAAATCCCTCTATTGATTCGATTTTGTAACTCACAAACATCTAACACTTATGTCATGTATGAAGGTACCCTTTACATGCTCACATTTCCAGCATTCCATGGGACTTCTTCCTTTATCCCTTTTCAATCAGCTTCGCCATCCAGTTCATCATTTCCCCACATCCACCTTGATGCCCTTTCATGACTTCATACTTCTCCCAAGCTCTCCCCTCCCCTTGGAATTCCTGAAAAGCCCTTCACCGATCTTCTCTTGTAGAATCTCTGATACAATTCTAACAGACCTACTTCAAAGTGGAATCAGCCCCCTTGCCCACGTCTCCATGTGCACTGAACTTGTGTATATAATGTCACAATTTGAGCCCATAGAATATCATTTCTTATATGACATCACCATTTTGTTTGGTTAGCTCTCCTCCCCCAGCCTGTGAGCTCCTCGAGGACAGAAGTGAATGGAATGTTATTAATCTTAACCTTTACACCCCTGGCACTTGGCACCCAGCAAGAGTTGAAGGAAGATAGGGGAATGGGAGGAAGTAAGACAGGGAGGAAAGAGGAGGCTCCAAGAAAGGCCCCCACGTCTGTGTCCCCTACCCTGTCCTTTGTCCGGCACTGTTAAGTTCACAGTATACAGCCCCTTTATTGTTTACTGCAGCTTCTGAAAAATGAACAGATTATTGCACTCTTACAGCAATTTATCAGTGGATGTGTTTTCACAAAGTTAGACCTCCAGCAGCTGTCAGACTAGCTGAAATCCCCACGGGTACCAGATCTTAATTCTTTGCGGATTTTGAAATCTATATGGAAAACACATCGTCTGTTATTTTTGAATCTGAAAATCTCTAAGCCCTAACCTTCTTTTCCCATTGAAATGATAGTTTTATAACTTGATTTTTTCACCATATGCAGTTTCTCAAGAACATTTCATTCCTGTTCTAGCAGAACAGAGCACATTGTACCTTTGCTCTCCTTGGTTCTTCAGTTGGAACTCTTCTTGCTCTCCCCTTCCCTACCCCACCGCTGCACCTCTTGAAGACACTCCAGGTCTTGGTTCAACCGAATGAGCTCTTCACGACTCCCAGATTACTTGATCGTGACAGTGCACACTGTGTAGAAATGAGGCAAATGCCTGCTTATCATTTGAGCCTCTTTGCCCAGCCTCTTTCATATTGGTCTGGACTTGCTATTTCTCCTGGCTTCTCAGTTTTTGTGACAGGTGTCCAGTACTACCCTCGATTAGAAATTCTTCTTAATTTAAGGGTTGAGGTGGCTTTCTCTCCTCTTCCATCTCTCATCTGTTCCTTTTCTCTTTTAACATCACCAAAATTCTCTTTTGTCAATTCACTCATTTAATAAGTATTTATTGAAAGTCTTCATCGTGCTTGGTGTAATACAAACAGTAAACAGTCCCTGCCCTTCAGGAATGTGAAATCAAGACCAGAGAGAGTAGTCAACAGGAATGTGAAATCAAGACCAGAGAGAGTGGTCAACATGTAAATAAGCAATAAAAATGTATTTAGGTGGGATGAGGGCCCATCCATGGAGGGGAGATAGGGTGATTTCCCAGAGAAATGATCACCATCACAGGAAGAGGGAGAGTAGAAAAGGAGCCTCAGGCATCCCAGCCTTGCAAGAGCTTTCTGTTCTTCTATAAAACCTGAAAATTGTGTTTTTGAGAAAACACAACTTTTGTCAGAAAATTGTGGTATAAGAACAATTATTTATGAAAGAAGGAATTTGGAATAGAGAATTTCAGAGTCAAAATAATGAAGCTGCTTTTCCTCCCAAAACTTCTTGTTTTGCAAGCTAGAAATAATAAATTGGTTAAGAAAATATTGCAAAAGCAAACCTCAATGCAGCTTTGTTTGCCATTCAGTTCTCAGCTGTCTCCCTTGTCCACAGTCTTGCAGTTTTACCTGTAACATACACCCAGGTAAAGTAAAACACCAAAGATCACAGACATAAAAAAGAAAAGAGGGTGGGAGAACCTCAGGAATTATTATTATTTTTTTTTTACTATGCTTTACTAATTCTCAATTGTTTTATAACCAGTAGTGGGTATATGTAATGCAAATTGTGTGTCTAATTAGTAATTAATGGTTTGAAGACACCTGTTGCATGAGACACTTTGGAGTTCCCTATGATAGAACATTTGCCTCCACTTTCAGGCTTGAACTTCTTCACCCAGACGTCCATAGTCTGAAAGGAGCTGCTCTTCCAGAAACCCACCTTCCAGGTTTATTTCTTTTAAACAAGTTCCATCCTTACTTTTCGTATTTAGTGTGAATCCCACCCTTATGAAGCCCCAAAGGCCTTCTGCCTTCTTGAAGGCCAAGGCCCCTTCTTTGGCCCAGACCAGCTTGTGTCCTCACTCTTCCTTCCCTCTAACCCCACCACCTGCTCTATCCTGAATCCCTTTCCCCAAGCCTGGTTGAAGAACAAGACAGAATCTCCATAGTTCCCTCCTCCTGGATGCTTCCAACAATAAACTCATGGGCCTTTTATGAGTTTGACTATTAACCATGACGGAAACAAATAAAAATGGTCAGAGGATTTAGAGGAATAATACCTTATGGAAGAATATTACAAAGGTCCCAGAATTTCCCAAGTGTCAGAGTCATGATTCTTGATCCCCAGTTCCTAGCTTTCTTGCCCAGGGGGTCCTTGGAATTCACACCGAATTTCTAATCTCTTTATTCCTAAGGACATACTTAGCTCATAAAATCTTTTCTCTTCTCTACATGCAGACCTGGATATGTAGTTGATGTAGCTCCATAGGTATGAACCAGTGTGCACTGAAGTGTGCACTGGCCTTAGGGAGCTAATTGGAACTTCTGTGGACCAAACTGGAAGAAGCAGATGCATCTCACAATTTACCCATTTTGTGCAAATATTCACTGAGCACATATAATGCACCAGATACTATGTTAGGCTTTAGACAGCCATGAGATCTTTGTTCACTTCCCTACTTTAACATTTCCAATTCATTTGGTTTCCTTCCCATGGTCACACAGGACATCAGTGTCATTCCAAATTCTTCCCCACTATTTTAACTTTTCCTTTGGGCAATGGGAACTTGGTGAGAGAGGTTTTCCTCTACTCCTATTGCTTCCTTCCTTCCACCCCTTTACTCTTCCCTTCCTGAAGGAGGAGTGGCATATTTAATTGTTGAGTTTGGGAAAACACACTTAACCTGTATGGCGGATCTGCTCACCTGCATTGGTTCTGGTAAGTTCTTAGCCATGCAGTAGACTGCCCCATGGCCCAGGGCTGCATTGTTCCAGAGCTCCTTATGACTGAGTGGGTTGAGTTCATTTTATTAGGAGGCTATATTAGCAAGCCCATGTGGCCAAAAGTCCTAGAGCCATGTTCTTCCCCCAGGTTCCATTGGTAATAAAGGTGCTACTAGATGGCTTCTCTCCGACTTTGCTTTCATCTCTGAATGCATTCCTAGCTCTGGCAAAAAGAGGACTTTATTTATTGATCATTCTCAAATATCAACCAAACTACACAGATATTTGTAAAATTGTGAAATATCTGTAGTAGATCGGGTTCTACAGAACATTCTTCTAGGTCAGGGTTTCCCACTGATGCCACGGGTCATTAGTTTGCGAGCCTGTGTATGTGACACATTAAAAGATGTCAGCGGAAAAAGATTCTGTGGTCAAAAAAGTTATGAAACACTTTGCTCTCTAACCGCCTCTCAAAGATGCAACCCGCATGTTGGCACAAGAAGTCATTCCCTAAAGAAACCTGATTAGGTTTGTGTAACCTGGGTTTCCCACTCTCCCTTGATCACAGAATTCCTTTTTAGCTGAACACCAATTAACCTCTTGGAGAACTGAAGCCCTTCGCGTTTGGTAATAACTCTCTAGATCATGCCCTTCATTTCCCACAGTTTCCTGGTGTACAGTTTTATCTGAGGCCTTCTTGTATCCCTCTCAAATTTCAGTTTAAAGCTCCCTTGATCAGAGGAGCAAGTTTGCTTTCTTTCTCAGTAGCCTCCAGCAGTAGCTAGCTCATTATTCTAGTATTTCGAAACACAGTCCAGAAGGCCACAACCTGGTTTTTTGTTTTGTTTTTCTCTTTTTAATTTTTCACAAGACTCACTTCCCACATCTTCTTTTCTATTCTAAATTATCATCCTTTAGTGGGGAAAAAATGCCAATACCTTGTGTCTGGAGGGTCTTCTGTTTTCTTCCTCAGAAATCAAAGTATTAATACTAGAGATATATTTCAGGCTGCTTAAGGTCGGATCAATTTTGCCCACACATCCTGGAAGAAGTGAGTAGTGATTGCTGGGTCTGATACATCTTGGCAGGTGTTCAGTCACTGCAGGAATTCTGCTCACCACCAGATCAGGCACATCCAATTCTCGTGCAGCCTCTCCCATACACCTCAAGACCTGGAATCTTTTTCTCCAGGACCAGTAGTTGCAAGTCCCCTTGACTGCTCTCCAAGCAGGAGCTGCAGTAGCTCTCTTAGAAGGTACAGTTTTAGCTTCTGCCAGCAGAGCCTCAGACCTGCCAGCATTCCAGCTTCAGAGCCCTTCTCATTCCCTCACTCTTGCACTGCATTCTTTCTCTGGTCAACCTCATGGCACTGGCTTTAATTCCTCCTCTGCCTCCCTAAATCTTTTTTTTCCTCCTTATTGGATTGTCTCACATCCAGACTGGTCCTGCTTCATCCTCACTAATAAGCAGGAACGCAGAAAGAAATTCTTGAAGCCGGTTCACCTTCTCCCCAGCAGAGTGCCTGATTTACATTTATAGAACCCATAATTGATGGGAGCCTTCAGGCAGAAAGACAAACATAACTTGTTGCCCGCAGGTCACTGGAACGCTGTCCACACTTCCTGGGCAGCAAGATAAATGACAGTCTTTTGTGGCACCTCCTGAAACTCCCACACTCTTAACTGCTAAGGCAAACTCTAATTGCTATCCGCTCTGCCCCTCAGAGCCTAGCGGACAGAGCTCCTCGGGCACATGACATTTGAGACAACTAAACCATCCCCCACCTACTCCAGACTAACTGGCCCCCCTCCAATCTGGTAATGCAGTATTTCCCGAACCTGTTAAACCATTTGACAGTTTGAACGCTGTCACAACTTTTACAAATTGGTGAAATGCCAACAGGGGCTGGTGGGTTATAGAGTGCAATTGTCTGATTCACTTGGAAGAGCACTCTGTCTTTGATTCAGACACAGTTTGAAGAGCATGAGAATCTACTGCTAGTTCAAAGCTTCCTTCTTTCTGCCACAGTTCCATGGGGAATAAATTGGAGTCATATAAATATTTACATGCAATAAAATTTGAATACTGCCACAAGAAAATGTGTTGAGCTTATAGGACAATATACATAACAAAGATAATATCTGTGCATAAGTCTTCAGTGACCTGTGGGTTTCTGTCTGTAGCCAAAGCAGGCAAATGATAAATAAGCAATCCTCTTGTACCACAAGTAGAGAACCCCATTCCTTCCCCCAAGGGGACATATATAGCAGTGGGGTCTGCCAGGTGCCATGAAACACACACACACATGCACTTAGCCAAGCCATCTCCTTGAATGTTTACCTAAGCTCAGGACAAAAGGGGAAGGAATGTGCCAGAATCAGCCCATGGTCGTCATCTGTCCTAGTCACCAGGTTGACACATCTGGTTCAGAGCAGAGGGTTTATGGGTGGGTCACAGGAAGAGGCAGCAGGCCATGCTCAGACTGCCCCTTCCACATATTTACTATCCTTCTTATGTGAAGAACTGACCACAGATCATCTAAACCCTAGCAAAAGTAAATTTTGTAACTGTCTTGCCACGTTCATAGAGCCAAAGAGTTACCCACGAGTGGTGAGTAGTGGAGCATTCTCCTGAAGGGAATTGACATTTTCCTGGCCAGTCATCCTGGAGAATTGCTAATCCCAGGTCAGGAAATGAAGTGGGGTTTGGAATAGAGAAAGGAGGGCCTTCCTCCTCTCTGGGGCTGTGAGGAGTGGAGAGGACATGTGGGAGGGCTGGAATGGCCCAGATGGTTGGGATTCACGGTCCCTGGATGCGGGGAGACAGCTAGGTAGATGTGGCACTATGGGGCATCTGTTTTTCCAGGAATTCTCTTCTGGAGGCAGCACCAGAACCAGAGGCATAAAGAAGTGGTTATTTTCTGAAATACAGTCCCTGTTTCAAGAGGGCAGATCTAATTGCTTGTCCCTGAGAAGCCATAAGAGTATCCGAGATGGGTACTCCGGATGTGATAAAAGTGGTTTCTCTTCCTTGATGCCAGGGTGGGGTCATTAGCACCAATCCCAGTGGAAGCAACTGAGTCAACAACAATAAGGCAACAAAACAGCACAGCAATAAGAAAATTGGAAAGGAGGGGCCAGAGGAACTTTCTCTTCCATGTAACTATTGCAATACCATGGGAAAAACTCAGAACTGACTATAGGGGGATATTTTGACATGAAATAATCTCTAGCAAGTAGGATGGTGAGGGCTCATTCTATAACAGAGTGTTAGCAGAAGCATAAATTCAGATTGCTGTTACTGGCAGGTGAAGCCAATCATGAAGATATCCCTAACCTGTCAACTGAACAAGCTGAGCTTGGTAAGATGTGAGCAGAAACTCAGTGTTCTTTCACCTCACTTTTGCTTTAAGCCTCTATCTTGACTCATTCCTTTTTGCCTCTGGATGAATCTAAGGTAGATCTCGTACTTTCCTTACTCTGTTATTAACAAAGAGTCTTTCCTCTGGAATTAAAATGTATAGTCCAGTGAAATATCAAAACTCCAAACTTCAGGCCATTAAAAACTGTCTTCTGCCCCCAGCTCCAATCTACCTTTGGCTGAGATGGGAAGGGGGATGTGGGTGCTTTTTCCCAATTTCTTCACCTTAATCTTTCCCACCACCCACTAGCTATTGTTGAAGACCCCTGAGTTTTGAGGCATGAGAAGCTCTGATCTGACAAGTACTCTTTGAGTTTCATATGGTAGCCCTACAGATAAAATGGATGTCCAAAAGTGACTCTTTTCTTTCTTTGTAGGTTCTTTGTAAACTTCCTGGGTCCCCAGTTGCTTTGACTACTTTTCTGGTCTGCTCCCTGATTTTCAGTGGCCTTCTCCTTTATTCTGGTCCCCTCACTGCCCTCTGCCAAGTGACCTTTTTGGGGAAAGTCCCTTTCAAGACTCCCAAGCAAGACTCCCTTCCTAGGTGGCCACATTTGACTCTCCAGAAGCATGCATGCATCCTTGCACCACAAAGCTCTAGAAGTGCAAGCTCTTCCCAGAGTAGCTCTCCATTCTCCACCACCATCTGGGGAAGCTCCAGCCCCAGCTCTGATTTTCAGCCTTTTCGAATGTAATTCTGACACCAGGCTCTGCATCCCTTGGCTCCTAGGAATGCATGTCCAGTTCTCCAAATGTCCTCTCAAGGGCCTCCTCACTTGGCTGGGGTTGTGCAGGAAGCATGACCCTGCTCTATGGTGGAGTGGAGAGTGGGGATTCACAACTCCCTGACAGCTCTTCTCTCAAAAATCTTCAGTCTCCAATATCTGTTACCTCACCCACCTTCCCTAATTCCAAAGCTTCAAGGGATGTTGGGCTAATATAAGGAGAAATGTGTTCACATCCCTGGAAGCACATCTCTTTAGCATGTGGGAATACCAGGGACTATTTGTTGTCCTTGGCCTTTAGGACCCCAGATAAAATAAGAAACATCTTATTTAACATTTCATTATATAAAATTTAGAACAAGTTATAATTATATCATTTTGTGCATGTATGTATGTGTATATAAACCACAATAACATCTTGCAGAACTCAGTTGGAGAAACCAGGGCTAAAAAAATTGTGATTACCTTGCACCAGATAAGAATCAACCCTACTCCCTTCTGAGAACAGCACTTGCTCAGAAAGTCTTTGGCTGAATGAGTCAAAAACACCTACAACATTTTGCTGAAATCAAACTGTAGAAGGCAAAGATGCGTATAAGCTTGGCATGTCTTTCCAGCAGAGGGGATTGGATTTGAACCTCTCAGTTCTATTTGGAACCAATAAAGCACAATTATACAACAGTCATTCTGGGCTTCTCAATGATGTCAGTGGATGGGGAACATGGAAAATTCAATTGTCTCAATAAGAGAAATTACCTAAGACCCCAACCTCCCCATCATGAGACTAATCTGATTACTCACCAGCTCCCATATTCTGAGATTCCAGTATACTTTTTGGAGCCTCTGTGAGAATTAAAAAAGGTGCCCCTTCTGGGCAGATAAATTGGAAAGATGCAGCCCCCTGGGAAGATACACTTCCATGCCTCAGCCCACATTCTAGATTTCAGCCCCAGCTCATCCCTTTAAACGGGTGCCCTGAGCAGTGCACAACGTATGCAATTGCTAATGATGCACTAAATCTATTTTGTCTATTTTAAATAAAGTTAATATTTCCACTATACATGTCATATATACTCTTCATAAAAATTATTTCTAGAATACATAAAAGTAAAAATTTCCTACCTCCCAAAGGCATGTATGTTGCTAATATTTCCAGTTGTGATATTGATTCTATGATCAGTCTATACAATAATTTTTAATATAATAACATAAACTTTTTTCATGTTTTACAAATTCTTCATCACTATCACCTTAAATGATTCAGCCATAGATATCAACCAGAAAGGCATCATCAAATCTTAGAGAACCCAGAGGAAGGCCAAGGATAACTGAAAATGAGCAAAGAACTCTAGGGACTCTCTTTCTGGAAGAGATTAAAAGAAGGAGACCTATGTACAGATAGAGACTCTGAAACCCAGATCTTGGCAGGTACTTTTCCAGGTCAGAGTGCAAGTCTTAAAGGGACTTAGAAATGAAGCTCAAGAAATCAGGTTCTCACAGTGGTCCAGGGCTTTCTCCATTTGAGGAAAGCTGGATCAAAAAAGGCCTCGCTGGGCCCACTCACTCCAGCTTCTCAAAACCAGGATGGCATTTTAGCCAAATATTTTGCTTTAAAGTCAACTGATAGTCAAGCTGTAAAAATAGTAAGAGCCATTCTGCAAATCTAATTAATCCCCTCTGAGATGCTCTAAGATACCCTGAGTACCTTCAGCTTGGATTTCGTAGGCAGGAAAGAGGGAGGGGGAGATGAAGTAACCCACTTGCAAGCTTCCAGTTGGTGAACAGCCAGGCCTGGATGGATCTCAGGGGAACAAGCAGAGAGCAGCCGCACTCGCTCACGTGCTTGAGGGAGAGCAGAGGTGAAGTTCAGGGACAGCCTTTAACAAGAACTGTTAGTTGGAGAAAGTTGTATTGAGCATTCCCAGTCTTTCACAACCTCACCAGAGAAGGCCATCAACCCCCACACTCACGCCCTCTCTCTCCTCTCTCTCTGTCAAAATAAGTTCTATGGAGGAACAAAATTTGTCAGTGTTCCTTTTTTAGGAAAACTCAGAGCTATGCATCCTGTGACTTGTGTTCTGTAAGTCATTGAAAGAACTCTGGCAAATCACATAAATCCTTCCGGGCCCTGGTGTTGCCAGCTATACATTGAGGGGTTGGTGAGAGATTTAAATATCATCGAAGCTCTAATGCTTGGAGTTGGGATGGGTGGGAGAAGAGAGTCTATTTGAAAGTTCTTCACCTTTTGTCTTTATGAAAAGAATGGTCAATTAGATTTCATTTCATAGCTCATACATGCAATTCAATGAGTTTTTATGAGCCCCTTTTATGAACTATGCACTCTTCTGGGTACTGGGGATACAACAGTGAGCAAGACAGATAAAATTCCTGCTCTGAAGAATTTTATAGTCTATACAACTGAAACAAAAAACAAATTTTATAATAAACTTTACTAGATAATTTATGAGCATAACTTAAATTGTGTGTATTTTCTGAATGGAAAGGAAATCAAACTTGTTCATAAAACCTCCTAATGAGTCACTGTTCCTGAATTGGCCGTGGTCCCAACAAGAAACAGATGATTCACAAAAAAGGGATAGAGCTTAACAACACATCTATTTATAAAGATGTGGGCAGAGTTAAGAGAAATCAATGAAGGATGGCAAAGCATCCTGGGGCCATCAACAGTGGGACGCTTCCTAGACCAGAAGGGGTAGGGAAGAAGATGCTACCAGACTGGCGAGAGCTATAGCTCTCAAGGACACGGCCTCCCAATCAGAATTATAGTTCTCATTAGAAGAAAGCAGCCATCACCAAACTGTGACCCAGAAAAGACACAGGGGATTAATACTCAAGCCCTCTCCTCCCACCCTCCAATCTTCTGCCAATGATTCTCATTGGCAGAACCCAACAGGAATCCCTAGGATAAGGGAGACAAGTTGCTGTATTTCTTAGAAGTCAGTCTCTTGAGGCACAGAATAGTGATGGAAAAGTGTGTGGAGTGGATCTGGAAGAGAAATGAAGAACATCCAGCACAATCCACCCCTCTTCGTCCCTTTGAATTCACTCTTATGCTTTAGATGGAAAATACATGTCCTTAATAGGGATAATAAGCTAAATTCCATCATCTATAATACCATTACCTGATAATGTCAGTTCAATTATATTCCCATCTTAAACCTAAAATATTACCCCTAGGAGTGCTCTGTATAAGATAATGGGGGAGGGGGTTGGATAATGAGATTAAGAGCACAATTAATTCACCTAAAATTTAGCTGCTACAGTTCACACTTCTGTAACTGGTCACAAGGCATAAAATGATAATCAGCTTCTTTCTTTCACTACCAAGTCATTCTTACCATCTGCAGAGTATCTTCTGCATCTTCTTCACCAGGTGACTTGACCCAAATTCTCAATTCTGTAGGATCTGAGTCCTTAGTTATCCTTTCTTTATTGGATTGCACTAGCATTCCATTGACCAGGATAATTGGGCAAGGAAGTGCTAACAGGGACTCAGAGGATCCCTTTGGATCCCAAACTGGTTTTTAATTTGGCCCTTCTGGGTGATTGGGCACAACAGATATATAGCTCATTCCTTCCATTCCTTCACCATAAAATAAGTACTTGAAGTAGGAAGACTTCTAAAATGGCTCCCGATGATCTCCACCTCCTGGTGTTCACACCCTTTTGTAAATTCCTCCCTGTACACCTGCCCCCCTCAATGCGTGAAGGTGGGCTGGATCTAGTGACTTGCTTCTGATGTATACAATATGGCAAAAATGATGGCATGTCACTTCTGAAATTAACTTATAAAAAACATGACTTCTCTCATGGCCTTCTCTCGCTCACTCACTCTCCCGCTCTGGATCTTCTGGCGTTCTTGCTCTGATCAAGCGTGCTGACATGTTGTGAGTAGCCCTTTACAGAGAGCCATTTGGCATGGAACTGAGGAGAGCCTCCGGTCAACAGCCAGTGAGGAACCGAGGTCCTGGGTCCAATCTGTCCATGACCAAGAGTGAGCCTGAAAGTAGATCCTTCCCAAGCAGAGCCTTCAGTGAGACTGCATCCCCAGCCAACACCTTGACTGCAGCCTTATGAGAGACCTTAAAACAGTGATAGATAAATAATACAAGAGGAGATGTAGAGTGGCTATCATGGTGTTGGACAGAGCAACAAGCCATCATCTCACTGGTAATCAGTATCCAAATCCTGCAGTGACCACATCCTCCCTACTGGTTCAGCAGCACAAGGGGCCCAAAATGGCCAGGGGGCATTCTCAGTGCCAGATTTAACAGAACCAAGTCTGTGTTTCCTGGTAGAAGCATTCCTCCCTTTGGCACAACTTCTAAACCCTTTGAGGCTAAGGTGATAGAGAAAGGAAACAGAAATTCTTTAAGTGTGCTTTCACTTCCATTCCTTTTCTCTTGAACTCATGCATTCTGACTATGGGGGAAGGAGCATCAAATATGGTCTAAGATTCAAAGTATATACTGTATCCCGTAAGGTCTGATCTCATAGGGTATTGTCACCCAGCTGGCACCAAAAGTGAGCCTTAAACAGCGCATCCCACCTGTTTATCAATCCAGCGTCTTCTTAGTGATGGGGCCCAATGGATGTGAACCCATTGCTGTACTTCTTTCTCCATAAAATAAGTTTCAAGATCGTTGGTCAGAGGCATAAAGTATGGGACAACATGGCAATAGATAAAACATTTAAGGATGTCTTGCTAGCAGAGTTGGTAGAAGCACTGCAAGTAGGGGAAGCAAGTTTATCTATAGAATGTATATATTCTACCTCCTCCATGAGGAAAGGAGTTCAATGTAATCAATCTACTACAAGGTGGCTGGCTAGTCCCCCAAGGAATAACACCCTATCAGAAGTTCAGCCGAGGCCTCTGTTGCTAGCAGGTTGGGCACTCAGCAGTGGCAGTGGCCAAATAAGCCTTTATGTGAGAAAGTCTTTGTTATTGAACCCATGCCTCCCAACTATAGAGATGTCCAGCAAGCACTGTGGCTTTTTTGTGGGAAGTACAAGTTGCCGCTACTTGTATCTCACTCTTAAGAGGATATTTTTACTCTTTTCAGACCACTAGAACCCAAGAAATTTTACCAATATGCCAGGGTCCTGAGTTGTCACAGTTTTGTCTTTCATCCTTTAGTGCACATGTCTCCTAAGGTATATAAAAGTTGTTTGGTACTCGGGCTTGTTGAGTCCAATTAGCATAATGTCTTTAATGTAATGGAATCACATGGTGTTCTATAGGATATCGACATCTTCAGCATCTCTCATGGCCACATTATGATAATCAGCAGGAAAGCTGACATAATCCTGATGCAAGAGAAAAAAAAAATCTACTCCTGTCTTGACCACATGAAGGTAAGCTGCTTCTGGTTACCTTCATGGGTGGGTATTAGAGAAAATAATAAAAGCATTTGCTAGACCACTAGCTGCACACTATTTGCCAGAGTCTGTTGATTTGCTCCAGTAGAGACCCCTTATCTTGAACCACAGCTGCAATTGCCATCACTACCTGCTTATTATATAACCCACAGTCATCCTCCAAGACTATTTGGATTTTGCACCAAACAGTCAAATTAAACAAGGAATCACCACCCCTTGAATCTTTCAATTATTTTATGGTGGCATTAATCTCCAACATCCCCCCTTCCCCCCAGGGATACAGAATTGCCTTTTGTTTAGAAAAGGTGGTGGACAATTCCTTCCTATCAAAATAGCCCTCTCCCTATGGGTCAATGAATCAAAGAGGATTTCTGCCAATTACTAAGTATATCTATTTCCAATTGTATTCATTCTCCGTTGCTGATTAACAAATTGTCTTAAGTTTAGCAGCTTAAGACAACACCCCTTCATTATCTCACAGTTCTATGGATTGGAAATCCAGGTGAGTTTGACTGGGTTTTCTGCTTAGGGTCTCACCAACTCAAAGTCAAGGTGTTGGGGCTGGGCTAGGCTCATATCTGGAGGCCCTGGAGAAGAATCCATCTCCAAGTTCATTAAGGTTGTTGGAAAATTTCAGTTCCTTGAAACTGTAGGATAAGATCTTCATTTCCCTGCTGGCTCTCAGCTGGAGCCACCCTCAGTTTCTAAAGCATGCCACCCTCCCCACCTTCCTTGGCATGTGACTCCTTCCATCTTCAAAGCCAGCAATGGTACATCAAAATTAAATCCCCCCATATTTCAAATCTCTAACTATCTCTTCTGCCACTAGATAGGGGAAAAAAAAACCTTTTCTTTTAAAGGGCTTGAGTAATTAGATTAGGCCCATCCAGATAATATCCCCCTGCCATATAACATAACATAATGATGGAAGTGATGTCTTTACATTTAGAATATCTATATCTATAAATAGATATAGATAAGTATTCTGTATCTATCCATGTAGATAAATATTCCAAATCTATCCATGAAGATATATATTCTATATGTATCTATATAGATAAATACATTGATTTAGCTAGATAGACATTCTCTTAAGGACAAATTATTACCCCCTCCACAAGGGAAGGTAGTTCCACAAGGCAATGGTCATTCATGGTCATCTTAGAATTCTAACTACCACATCAATAGACATTTATGATCTAGGAAAATCACTACACTCTGGGTCCACAGTGCCCTTGTTCTTTGTGATGGACTCATGCCTGAACTTAATTTATTATTGCCTGACCTCCATAAACCTCCATTCTGAATGGCGGGTCTGTGTGGTAGTTTATGTATCTCAGTATTAGGGACCAGTTCAGAGCCAGTACCTAAAACTTCTGGAAAGTGCCAATATTTGTCTTTCCCTAGTTCACAGTCACGTAGGCGTATGCTAATAGGTCCTGCAGAGGAAGGCATGGGGGAAGTTTTTCAGGGTCTTTCTCAAAGAGACCCTCTCAGTTGATGGCCTCTGGATGGATGAATTCACAGAGGTTTGGAAACTGAAAATGAAGCTATGAATTCCCACTACTGAGTTAGGCTTGTACCTACAAGAGCTAAAACTTTTCCACGTAAATGTCAAGCATTGCCTTAGTAGGCTGTGCATCTATTTTATTACTAGGGACCCACTGATCAATTAGCCATCACGGGTTTCCTGCGGGTCAAAACACTCTGATTGTCACTTTATCCCTGGGGCTTAATTTGGTCATTGCACCCACTTTATCTCTGACAAATAAGCTGTGCCATCAGGCCTCTCCCACTCCTGGATCCCATTATTCCCACTGAAATCTGGGAGCACAATTCATCACAGCATGAACCCCAGTCATCGCAGGCTTACAAAGGACAGCCATCACAGAGCTTTACAGTGATGCTGAACCTCCCCTAACCAACCCATCTTTTAAGGCTTTGGTTAAGGGAAAGTCCTCCTGACCCTCCCGTGTGTATAGTTTGAGAGGGTTCAAGCAGGTTTTACATAAAATGCCTGCATTACACCTTAGGACCTCCTCTTCTTTGCCAGGATAATTCTAGCATTGGAACTTCTTTGACTGTAAGGTGCTGCTGAATTCGGGCTTCAAGTACCCTGTCTAGTAGACTGTTAATGCCATTTCCAGCATAGGACAACATGTTAAATCTCAAAAAATAGGTGAATATTTTGATTTGATCTTATGTTTTGATCTTGGTGCAGTAGCCTTAGAACCCACTCCCATGCTTCTCCCAAGACTGTGGCTGATAAAAATTGGCAAGAACCTGCAGATCTATCAGTTTATAGGTACAGTAAAGATGGCTTCAAATTCTTTGCTATTTCTCCCACAAAAAAAATGAAGTAAATTATCTTTTCCCTTGAATATTGGCTACCCCTGTGATCAGTTTTGAACAGGAGAATTTGGTAGAAGTGATATTGTGTAACTTCTGAGGTTGGGCTTTAAGAGATACACAGTTCATGCCTTCACCTTGGACCACTCCCTCCTGGAAGCCACCTTCCACGTAAGAAACCCCACTACTGCTAAAGAAAGAGCTCACATGGACAGACGCCTTCTTATATGTTCCAGGTGCAGCTAAGCTCCAGGAGAACTGTACAACCATAGACTTGTGAGAGAGGAAAAAAATGTGATTGCCACTAACCTTTAGGAAGGTTCATTACCCAACAATAAATAAATAAAACAATAGGCTAGCTCCTTCTGCAGAAGGTTTTGCACTTCTCTGCCTGGGCTATACAAGACTGTGGCTGTCATTATGCACCTGGAGATGGTGAGAGCTCAGGAGAACAGAGCAGTTGCCCAGGGTAAAGATACTGAAAGGATTTTATGCATGGAAGTCTGTCCCTCAGAAAGGGACAGCAAAGAATATTCAGGGGGAGTTCTCAGCCATAACTATGTCAGACCCAAATCCCCACACCATGTCTTGGGGACATACTCTCTTCCACCAAAGCCCTTGCCTTTGCATAAGGGACATGACAGCTGTTGGCTCTGCAACTCCTCAGCTCTTCCAATCAGACGCTGGGCTTGATCCCTAGCAGCTACTACTGGACATAAACGGCTCATTCAAAATTACTACAGGAGATTTTTTATTATACTCCTGTGCCCTTATTTGGACATTCCAGTCTTGTAATTTGTCCTTTTCTCTGTGTATTCACTCCAGTGCTACCAGATGCTACCTACCCACAGAACATCTCTGAAATCTCTACTGTTGCCATAGTGACTAAATATCACAGACCTTTAATCTCCCAAAGTCTTGGCATCCACCAGCACTCTCTCCCATGCTACCACCGGAAATAATTTAAGTAGTTGATGTCAACACACGCCAAGGATTACTAATGTCTCATTTCCCCCAGCAAGGAGGTTATCAGAATATTCATCAGATAGGTGAGCAATCCAATCCCAGAACCTTATTTTGTCTAGTTTCAGTGCAGTCACTGGATCAGTCTGGGTGCTGCTAGCTAGGAGTGTAAGGAGGGAACTATTTACAAATGCATGGGCAGAGGTAAGGAGCAACAAGGCAGGATGAAGTTCTCTGGGGTTATCCACAGCAGGAAGCTGTAACCACTCCTAGGCCTAGACGGGACAAGGGACTGGAATAGTTACCAGAAATGGAAAGAGCTGAAGCTGTAGGAGAGGCATGGCCAATTGGAGAGGAGCACAGGCTCTCCTAATGGAGGCCTGGTAAAGAGGGATCCAATGAAATGAACACCCCATACTCTCTCTCCTCCAACCCACTCATCTCCTACCATCCTTCCCATTGGCCAAAGCCATTTGGAAGCAGACAAAAGGGAGCCAGGTGGATGATGTTTATAGAACAGCCTCCTGGAGCTCAGGGCAAGTGGAGAAGGGTGAACAGTAGATCCAGAGGGGCATACAGAAAATTTCCAACACTGTGATTCAGACTCAAGTCTTCTTGCTTTCTCCCAGAATTTTCCCACGCAAAACCAGAATTGACCATCTCTTTATTCTGATTGGGTCCCTGATTAGAACCTGTTTTTTTTTCCTCTCTACAGGTTCTGAATGTCTCACAGATATCACATTATACCATATGGGTGACAAAATTTGGGCAAGACACTTAGCTTTGCTTTTGTTGTTCTTATTTAGTCTTTCTCTTTTCTCAATTTATTTTTTCATCCTTGTTTTATTTCCATTCCCAACTCACTTTGCCCACCTTCCTGAGTAGGCACTCTGAGGTGTTTGTCTATCTTTGAATTTGCATATATCCTGTAAACATGTAATTTTGCTTTGTGAGCATACATATCTTTAATTTACAGGAATGGTATGGTACTATAGAACTTATTCTGTTTCTTGCCTTTTCAACACAGCAGTCTATTTGTAAGATCTACCCATGTTGCTGGGTATATAACTAGTTGGCTGTTTCTAACTACTGCTAACTAGTATTCCACAGGTGGTATCAACTCATTTGCATACATCCCTCCACTGATGTATATCTAGGTGGCCTTGATATACCCGACATCACAAACAACACTACAATGAGTATCTTTTAACATGTACCCTCATGGACCATGGACCAGTGTGAGGATTACTCGGGAACTTCAGGATTGGTTTCCTGGGTCAGAGGGTCCTTACTTTCAGTAACCCCCAAACATGGGCTCTAGCTCTCTTTGAAAAGATTACTTAATGATTTGCGATACTTTTTATTGAGCAAGAATATTTTTTATTATGAACTCTATTTTAGCATTGGCTTTCTCAGACCTTTCACCTGGACTTCCTAATTATATTCATGACCCAGAAGTACAGAATTGCAGAAATGAAAGGGACCTACATTGGCAAATCTCATTTTCTGAATGAGAAAATGGGAGGCCAGGTAGGAGACTTATAATTCAATTGCAACTTTTTATTTAAGTTTAGATTCAAATAATTGTATCAGATATATTATTTCTGATGGGTCAGACATCAGACAGGAAGTCTATATGACCCTGCCGGCAATCTAGCGAAGTTGGTGTTATTATACTCTTGACATAGATGTGATAACTGAGGATCAGAGTGTCTAAGATGTCAGAGTTGATGAACACAAATTCTTGCCTTTGACTCCAAGTCAGTGTGTTTGCAAGTGAGAAATTTCTAGTGGGTGGTGGGATAATTTTAGAACAGTTAAGACTTGTAATAGACTGAAAGTGTTTCTCTAATCTATGTTATATGCTCTCTTTCCCATCACTTATCCCCAAACATTTAATAAAACTGTGCTAAACCATAGAATCATATTAGTGGTATTGAAGGTAATCCAAGGACAGACAGAGAAGGGCAAAATGGTCATCCTCATGATGTGGCAAGCCTACAAGAAACCCTATTTCACTTGAGATCCATGGAATATTCCAGACAGTGGCCAGGGAGAGAGCAGGGAGAGGCAAGGAAGAAATGGAAGGAGTGTCAGGGGCTGAAGACAGGGGGAAGCAAAGTGTAGTAGACACCAACTCAGAAATGGATGAGTGCATACCTACTTTTCCCAAAATATTCAAGAAAGGTGGTCCTTGAAAGTAGTAGAGTCAGGCACATAGGATACACCCAAGTCCTAGACAATGTGCCCTTTCCTCAGGGAAGCTGGGTGTGTTTTTCCAGGAGGTAAAGGAACCATCTTGGTAGTGCTAGTGCCTCCTCCACACCTGGCACCAGTGCATGCTGGGAAAGAGGATGTGCCATGGCAACTACACCCTCTTTGAAGAATTCCAAAGGACGTAGCTGTTGTACTTCCAAGCCAGGAGGTTCTAAAGGAAATAGGAATATATCTTGCAGTAGGCCATTAGATTAAGAAAGGAGGACACTGCTGTATCTTTCTATGTTTTTAAAAAGAAGTTGTAGGTTTACAAAAAATCATGCAGAAAATATGGAGTTCTGATACACCTTCACACAGTTTTCCCTAGCATTAATAATTTGCATTGGTGTGGTATCTTTGTTATAACTGATGAAATAATATTATTATAATTGTACTATTAACTGTAGTCCATAGTTTACACTAGGGTTCAGTGTTTGCGCTGTGTAGACCTATGACTTTTTGTTAAAATTTTTATTCTAGTAACATATTTACAACCTACAATTTCCCCTTTCAACCATGTTCAGATGCATAATTCAGTGGTGCTAATTACATTCACAATGCTTTGCTGCCATCACCATCATCCGTTACCAAAACTTTGTCATTACAACAAATAGAAATGCTGTACCAATGTAACCTTAACTCCCTTTTCCATACCCCCACTGTGGCCTGTGGTAGCCTGTATTCTAGTTTCTGATTCTATGAATTTGCTTACTCTAATTATTTCATATCAGTGAGATCATACAATATTTGTTCTTTGGGGTCTGGCTTATTTCACTCACGTGATGTCTTCAAGGCTCCTCCATGTTGATGCATGTATCAGAATTTCATTCTTTTTTATGGCTGAATAATATTCCATTGTATGTATATTTTGCTTATCTACTCATCAGTTGATGGACATTTGTGTTGCTTCCATCTTTTGGCAACTATGAATAATGCCACTGTGAACACCAGTGTGCAAATATCCTTTTGAATCCCTGCTTTCAATTCTTTTGGGTATATACCTAGAGGTGGGCTTGCCAGGTCATATGGGAATTCTGTACGTAACTTTTGATGAACCGCCAATCTGCTTTCCACAGCAACTATACTATTTTAGATTCCCGCCAACAATGAACAAGTTTTCCTACTTCTCCACAACTTTTCTAACACTTATTATTTTCATATGGTTAATAGTAGTCATTTTAGTGGGTGTGAAATGGTATCTCACTGTGGTTTTGATTTGCATTTCCCTAATGACTAATGAAGCAATCAGTGCAGAAAAAAAAAAAAAAAAAAAAGTCTTTCACCATCTGCAAATTGGCTCTGTGTTAAGCTGATGCTCTTCTTCAGAGTTCAGCCCCGCTAGGAAGAATATCAGCCTGAGGTGAATGTGGAGTGTAAGCCCTCCCTGTCTTTCTGGGCTTGCATCTTGTCCTGGTCTTATGCTCGGTTGGTGCCCTTAGGAATTCCCCCATTTGCAGGAATTTGAATGCCCCCTCTCCTCCCTATGAAATAGACTCCCCCCCCACTCCAGAGTGCTCTGTTGTATGACTTAAAGCAGGTAACCCTTTGCCCAAGGCCACTGTGACTTAATTATTAATTGTATGCATTAGCTGTCTGCAAGCTTTCTCTGCCTGCAGGGCAAGTCCTGGGAGGATGAGCCAGAGAGTTTTCTGGTTCAGACTTCAGGCTGCCACCAGCTGGATTGGAACTGACACACAGGCACCTCTGTATGTACATAGGGGTTGCTCTGCTCCCTCCAGAACAGGGTCGGGGACCCACAGTAGGAGCATAAGGCAGTTCGGTTCCACACCGTGCTGAAGAGGGGCCAGCAGCGCACCGCAAGCTGCTCCTACCCTTTATAAGGCTGCATTTTCTTAATTCGGCATTCACCCAGTTACTACCACCTTTAACTGTTTTCCAGAGTTTGGGGGAAGATGGCTCTGCCAGTTTTTACTAGTTGTTGGTCTTTTCAAAGCTCTGTGGGGTAATGACACCCTGGAGTTTCTTAGGTCACTATCTTTGTCTCCCCCGTTTCTTGAGAGCTGGGCATTTTTGTCCTCCACTGCCCAATGTGAAGGCCATTTGCCACATGTGGTCATTGAGCCCCTGAAATGTGGCTAGTCCAAACTGATATGTGCCTTGACTATAAAATACACACTGGATTTTGAAGACTCAGTACAAAAAAAGAATGTAAAATATCTCATTAATAATTTTTACGTTAACTCCATATTGAAATAATAATATTTTGGCTAGATTAGTTTTACAAGTTATATTATTAAAATTAATTACAGCTTAAAAAAGGACAGCAAGGGTGGGGCAAGATGGCGGAGTGGTGAGGTACAGAATTTCGTCTCTCCCCTAGAGCAGCTGGCAATTACCCAAGAACTATATGAAACAGTGTTTTCAGAGTCTCCAGTAACCAGTCACACACATCAGACGCAAGTTTGGAATTGGAGGAAAAGCTAAGAACGCAGCGAACATTGTAAGTTCCCTGGACCGGGGGTCTGGCGCCCCTCCGCACCCAGACCTCACAGACTGTCTTGCTGCCGGCTCCCTGAAAGGGGAAAAAAAAAACCCAAAAAACAGCAATGTGCTGAGGGCAAGAAGGGAGGCTCAACCCAGCCTCAACTGCAGAATTAATTAACAAATTAATTAACTAATTTTGGGAGCTGGGGTGCTAAAGAAGAGCTGGGCTCTGAGAAGGGGGGGCACATAAAAGCGGGCACCCATTCCCAGGCTCCAAAAAAGCCATTTGTTTTTCCCCTATATTTTGCCCCTTCTGGCTTCTCACTGATTCCTTATCTTTTTGCATTTCAATAGCCCCCAGCAGGGGTGGAATTGAAGCTGTTGGAGAGTAATTATCAGACAATAGCCCAGAGTACATCTTTAAATGCTCTATTCTGACACTGACAAAACTTCCAGGCTGGGGAAAGACTTTTAAAAGGGACTCCTTTTTTTTTTCTTTTTTCTTTTTCTTGTTTTTCTTTTCTATTTTTTTTTTATCTAAAAGTAACATATGTGGTTATTTTCCATTGGAAAGCCCAGGTTGAGGGACTAGGCTGGGCTTGGGGGAGACAGAGTACCCACAGCATCTTTGAGTTCCAGATTCACTTCTGAAGGTCTCCACCCCTGTCTTTAATTGGCAACTCAGGCTGACCAAGGAATCTAGCTGGAGATGCCCCAAAGAGGAGAGGGGGGAAGGGAATAGTGCCCCTGAGAGACAAATGGAGTTCTGAGGATTGGGAGAATGGAGGGACGTCCAGCTCAACTGGCAGTTCTCCGTCTGGAAACTCAGACCCCAGGGGCTGGAATTCAGATTCTGGCTTCAGTCAGCCACGCCCCCGACAGGATCAGAGTCACATGGAGAACTAAAGTCTCTGTACCTCCTTACACTGGTGGGGAGCTGCGGGCTGGCCAGCGCCACCTGCTGGACAGGAGAGGAAAAGCACTGATTCTAAAGGCCTCATAGGAGGGTCTCATTCTCAGGAAAACACCATACCCTCTCAATGAGACCTGGGCCTCACTAGACTGGGAAAATCTGACTGGGGTCAACCATATCTAAGGAGACCCTCTCACAAAAAGGCTACATAGAGGCAGAGCAAGAAACAGAAAAAAACAAGAGGTGAAAAAAATCTGATCAACTAAATAGAACCTAAGTTAGAGGTCTAGAATATATTAGTTGAACCGAATAAGAGGCAAGAGAACAAAGCCAACCAACAAGAAAACCCCTAGGTAAAAGATAGAAAACAAGCTCCAGAATAAACTAATCAAGAAAATCAGATGCCTAGACAACTTAAGATAACAAGCCATACCAGGAAACATGAAATATGGACAAGCCAAAGGAACAAACTAATAGTTCAACCAAGATACAGGAGTTGAGGCAACCAATGCTAAATAAATTCAACGAAATGAAGGACGATATAGCAAAAGAGCTGAAGGATATAAAGAAGACACTGGATGACCATAAAGAAGAATTCATAAACTTGAAAAAACAAATGGCAGAACTCATGGGAATGAAGGCCACAATGAAGGAGATGAAAAACACAATGGAGGGACACAACACTAGATTTGAACAGGCAGAAGAAAGGATCAGTGAACTGGAAGACAAGACATTTGAATTCATACACAGAAAAGAACAGATGTGAAAAAAATGGAAAAATACAAGCAGGGTCTTAGGGAGCTGAGTGACAATATGAAATGCACAAATAAATGTGTTATGGGTATCCCAGAAGGAGAAGAGAGGGGAAAAGGGGCAGAAAGAGTAATAGAAGACATATTCACTGAAAATTTCCCAACTCTTATAAAAGACAGAAAATTAGAGATTGAAGTACAACGTACCCCAAATAGAATAGGTCCCAATAGACCTACTCCAAGAAACTTACTGGTCAGATTGTCCAATGTCAAAGACAAAGAGAGGTTTATAAAAGCAGCAAGAGAAAAGCAATCCATCACATACAAGGGAAGGTCGATAAGACTATGTACAGATTTCTCCACAGAAACCATGGAGGCAAGAAGACAGTGGCATGATATATTTAAGATACTGAAAGAGAAAAACTGCCAACCAAGAATTCTATATCCAGCAAAACTTTCCTTCAAAAATGAGTGAGAGATTAAAACATTTTCAGGCAAACAGACACAGAGAGTTTGTGAATAAGAGATCAGCACTACAAGAAATACTAAAGGGAGTGCTACAGGCTGATAGAAAAAGACAGGAGAGAGAGAGTTGGAGAAGAGTGCAGAATTGAAGATTACCAGGAAAGATAAAAGGAGAGAGAGGAAAAAATAAGATATGACATATAAATTCCAAAGGACAAAATGGTAGTAGAAAGTACTGCCCTTACAGTAATAACACTAAATGTAAATGGATTAAACTCCCCAAAAAAAGACACAGACTGGCAGAATGGATTAAAAAAACAGGAACCATCTATATGCTGTCTACAGGAAACTCACTTTAGACACGAGGACAAAAATAGACTGAAAGTAAAAGGTTGGAGAAAAATATTTCACACAAACAACAACCAGAAAAAAGCGGGAGTAACTATATTAATGTCAGACAAATTAGACTTCAAAAGTAAAACAATTAAAAGAGAAAAAGAAGGACACTATATATTGATAAGAGGGTCAATTCATCAAGAAAACATAATCATAAATATTTATACACCAAGCCAGAATGCCCCAAGATTCATGAGGCAAACACTGAGATCACTGACAGGAGAAATAGATACCTCTACAATAATAGTTGGAAACTTCAATACACCACTCTCATCAACAGATAGAACATCTAGACAGAGGATCACTAAAGAAATGGAGATGTTGAATTGTATGATAAATGAACTAGACTTGACAGATATTTGTAGAACACTACATCCAACAACAGCAGGATACACTTTTTTCTCAAGTGCTCATGGAACATTCTCTAGGATAAACCACATGTTGGGTCACAAAGAAAGTCTCAACAAATTTAAAAATATTGATATTATACAAAACACTTTCTCAGACCATAATGGAATGAAGTTGGAAATAAATAAAAGGCAGAAGGTCATAAAATTCACAAACATATGGAGGCTAAACAACACCCTCTTAGAAAACCAGTGGGTAAAGGAAGAAATTACAAGAGAAATTAGTAAATACCTTGAGGCAAATGACAATGAAAACACAACTTATCAAAACTTATGGGATGCAGCAAAGGCAGTGCTTAGAGGGAAATTTATTGCCCTAAATGCCTATATTAAAAGAGAAGAAAGAGCAAAAATTGAAGAGTTAACTGTTTACCTGGAGGAATTAGAGAAAGAACAGCAAGCTAACCCCAAAGCAAGCAGAAGGGAAGAGATAACAAAGATTAGAGCAGAAATAAATGCAATTGAGAACAGGAAAACAATAGAGAGAATCAACAAAACCAGAAGTTGGTTCTTTGAGAAAATCAATAAAATTGATGGACCACTAGCTAGGCTAACAAAAAAAAAAGAGAGAGCGGATGCAAATAAATGCAATCTGAAGTGGGAAAGGGAATATAACTACCAACCCTGCATAAATTAAGGAGATAACGAGAAGATACTATGAGCAACTATATGCTAATAAACTAGACAATTTAGACGAAATGAACAACTTCCTAGAAAAGCATAAACAAACAACACTGACTCAAGAAGAAATAGATGACCTCAACAATCACAAGTAAAGAGATTGAGTCAATCATCAAAAAGCTGCCAAAAAGGAAAAGCCCAGGACCAGATGGTTTCACAAGTGACTTCTACCAAGCATTCAAGAACGAATTAGTACCAATCCTGCTCAAACTCTTCAAAAAAATTGAAGAGGGAAAGCTACCTAACTCATTCTATGAAGCCAACATCATCCTAATACCAAAATCAGACAAAGATACTACAAAAAAAGAAAATTATAGACCAATTTCTTTAATGAATATAGATGCAAAAATCCTCAACAAAATACTCGCAAATCAATCCAGCAACACAATAAAAGAATTATACACCATAACCAGGTGGGATTTATTCCAGGTATGCAAGGCTGGTTCAACACAAGAAAATCAATTAATGTAATACACCACATCAATAAATCAAAGCAGAAGAACCACATGATCATCTCGATCGATGCAGAAAAGGCATTTGACAAAATTCAACATCCTTTCCTGATGAAAACACTTCAAAGGATAGGAATAGAAGGGAACTTTTTCAATATGATAAAGGCAATATATGAAAAACCCACAGCTGGCATCATACTCAATAGGGAGAGACTGAAAGCTTTTCCTCTAAGATCAGGAACAAGACAGGGATGCCCACTATCATCATTGTTATTCAACATTGTGCTGGAAGTTCTAGCTAGAGCAATTAGGCAAGAAAAAAAAAATAAAAGGCATCCAAATTGGAGAGGAAGAAGTAAAACTTTCACTATTTGCAGATGACATGATTCTATATGTGGGAAATCCAGAAAAATCTACAGCAAAGCTATTAGAACTAGTCAATGAATACAGCAAAGTGGCAGGCTACAAGATCAATACGCAAAAATCTGTAGTGTTCCTGTACACAAGTAATGCGCAACAAGAGGAGGCAATCAAGAAAAAAATCCCATTTATAATAGCAACCAAAAGAATCAAGTATTTAGGAATAAATTTAACCAAGGACACAAAAGAACTTTACATAGAAAACTATAAGAAACTGCTGAAAGAAATTGAACAAGACCTAAAAATATGGAAGAACATACCATGTTCATGGATTGGAAGACTAAATATAGTTAAGATGGCAATTTTACCTAAACTGATTCATAGATTCAATACAATACCAATTCAAATCCCAACAACTTACTTAACAGAGATAGAAAAACCAATAACCAAATTTATTTGGAAGGGCAAGGTGCCCTGAATAGCCAAAAATGTCTTGAGAAAGAGGAACGAAGCGGGAGGTCTCACACTACCCGACTTTGAAGCATATAACAAAGCTACAGTGCTCAAAATAGCATGGTACTGGCATAAGGACAGATATACCGACCAATGGAATCGAATTGAGTGTTCAGAAGTAGACCCTTGCATCTATGGACAACTGATATTTGATAAGACAGTGAAGCCAAAGCAACTGGAAAAGAGCAGCCTGTTCAATAAATGGTGTTTGGAGAACTGGATATCCATTTCCAAAAGAATGAAAGAGGATGCCTATCTCACACCTTATACAAAAATTAACTCGAAATGGATCAAAGACCTAAACATTAGCACCAAGACCATAAAACTCTTAGAAGAAAATGAAGGGCAATATCTTAAAGATTGTGTGATAGGCAGTGGTTTCTTAGACCTCACACCCAAGGCGCAAGCAACCAAAGAACAAATAGACAAATGGGATCTCCTCAAAATTAAATACTTTTGTACATCAAAGGACTTCGTCAAAAAAGTAAAAAGGCAACCTACACAATGGGAGATGATATTTGGAAACCACATATCAGATAAGGGTTTAATATCCCGAATATATAAAGGATCCTGCATCTCAATAACAGAAAGACAAACAATCCAATTAAAAAATGGGCAAAAGACATGGACAGACATTTTTCTGAAGAGGAAATACAAATGGCTCAAAAACATGAAAAAATGCTCAACTTCACTGGCTATTAAGGAAATGCAGATCAAAACAACAATGATATATCATCTCACACCAACCAGAATGGCCATTATCCAAAAAACAGAAAATGACAAGTGCTGGAGAGGATGTGGAGAAAGAGGCACACTTATTCATTGTTGGTGGGAATGTAGAATGGTGCAACCACTCTGGAAGACAGTGTGGACTTTCCTCAGGAAGCTAAATATAGATTTGCCATATGACCCAGCTATTCCATTGCTAGGTATATACTCAGAGGAACTGAAACTTAAGACACAAACAGACATTTGTAAACCGAAGTTTATTGCAGCATTATTCACAATTGCCAAGAGATGGAAACAGCCCAAATGTCCATCAATGGATGAGTGAATAAACAAACTGTGGTATATACACACGATGGAATACTATGCAGCTGTAAGACAGAACGAAGACATGGATCATATAATAATGTGGATAAACCTTGAGGACATTATGTTGAGTGAAGTTAGTCAGAAACAAAAGGACAGATTCTGTATGGTCTCACTAATCGGAACAGACATTAATGTACAAACTTTGGGAGTTAAAAGCTGACAATACAGGCAACCAGGAGATGGAAAGAGGGCAGAGACCAGGCATTTGATGCTGAAGGACTACAGAATGTTTAGGATTGATTGTATAGATCCAGAAATAGATAGCATAATACTGTGTGATGGTAGCACAATATTGTAAGTACACTGAACAAAGATGTCTGTGATTAAAGCTGAAAAGAGGTGGGATAGGAGAGCATATGACACCAGAGGTAAAGATAGACGATAAAGACTGGGACTGTATAACTTGGCAAAAACTGGAGTGGCCAATGACTGTTATTCAATATACAAACATAAAAATGTTTTTGCATGTGGGAGAGCAAATGAACGTCAACCATGTAGAGTGTTGAAAAAGGGATGGTATTCAGGAAAAAACATAATCAAAGCAAACTGGAGTCTATGGTCAACAGTAACATTGTAATATACCTCCATTAAATGTAACAAAGGCAATATGCCAATGCTAAGTGTATATGTGAGGGGGATATAGGGGAGGAATATGGGATTCTTGGCAGTGGTGTTATTTTCTGTCCTTACTATTATCTTGTATTGTATGACATGTTATTTTTCTTTTTATCATTTTTTTATTATTGCTAAAAAACAAATTTTTTTCTTGTAGTAATCAATATGTTCAAGTGCTGATTGTGGTGATAAATGTACAACTTTATGATGATACCATGAACAACTGATTATACACTGTGGATAAATGTATGGTATGTGAATATAACTCTATAAAATTGTATGAAAAAATATATATAGGAGTAAAAGTGTTGGAGAAAACATGGCGAGAGGGATGTACCTATCTACTGTTGATGAGCAGGTAGAATGGTGCAGCCTTTCTGAAGGTCAGTGTGGTGGTTCCACAAAAAGTTAAGTACGTGGGGACCATGAGGTCCTGCAACCTCATTATGGGGTATGTCATTTGAAGATCTGAGAGCAGAGACATGAATGGACATTTGAAAACTGGTGTTCATGGAGACAGTAATAATGATTTGCAGTGGGTGGAGGTGACCTAAGGGTACACTGACTGAGGAACAGAATGGTGAACTGTGGTGTATGCATACAATGGAACATTGAGCAACTACGAGAAGGAGTGAAGCTGTGAGACACACAATGAGCTGAATGGATCTTGTTCACCATATTTGAGTGAAGTACACCAGAAATAAAGGCAAACATTATAATGCCTCACCAGTATGGACTAACTACAATGTGTAATCTCAGAATTGAAACTTAGAACATAGCCTAACATGGACACGATTATTATAATAGTCCCTAGATTGTAAGATCTTAGAGCAGTCAACTCTATTCCTGAATTGTGATGCCTATCTCTAAACTTTGAGATGCTGATCCTTAATGTATAACCTGATTGGTCTCTGGAACAATGCGTATCTCTGAGACACCTGAAACTCAGAGCTACAGCTCTGCAGATATGAATGTCAGTATTAGTGCACACAGCAACTGTTAAAAAAAAAAGCTGAAAAGGAGCCCAGACTTCAATTAGTGATATGAATGAAGCAGATCTGGTTAAGACTAGGGCAAACTGGGCCAAAGGGTAAAGGTCGAAACCGACTGTGTTTTAAACCTTCAATTTCCATATGAGACCAAGGGAAGAGATGTCTATTTGGTGCAGGATCTATATTTTCTAAACAGTATAACTCTACAGCCAGTTTGTTCAAACACCACAATTACATGGAACTTTGAATAGGAAGTGAGATACAGTAGGTTAGTATAAGTTAGAGTGAAATAGTGACACATCCCAAAGTAATTTGGGCAGAGAATAAAAAATATATTTACAGCATCCCCCACCCCGAGGAGCTGGGGGAAGGTGCAGAAGTGTTGGACTTCCTCACCTGGACTGGTGTTGATGTTGTCACAAACATTAGGACTGGTGGTTTGATGTGCTGAGCCCTCGATCATGGGACTTGCCCTTATGAAGCTCGTTACTGCAAAAGAGAGGCTAAACTTGCATATAATTGTGCCTAAGAGTCTCCCCCTGAGTACCTCTTTGTTGCTCAGATGTGGCCCCTCTCTCTCTCTCTAACTGAGCCACCTCAGCAGGTGAACTCACTGCCCTCCGCCTACATGGGACCAAACTCCCAGGGGTGTAAATCTCCCTGGCAATTCAGGATATGACTCCTGGGGATGAATCTGGACCCGGCATCATGGGATTGAGACTATCTTCTTGACCAAAAGGGGGATGCAAAATGAGATGAAATAGTTTCAGTGGCTGAGAGATTTCAAATGTAGATGAGAGGTCACTCTGGTGGATATTCTTATGCACTATATAGATAACACCTCTTAGGTTTTAATGTACTGGAATAGCTAGAAGTAAATACCTGAAACTACCAAACTCCAACCCAGCAATCTGGACTCCTGAAGACGATTATATAATAATGTAGATTACAAGGGTGACAGTGGGATTGTGAAAACCTTGTGGATCACACTCCCTTTAACTAGTGTATGGATGGATGAGTAGAAAAATGGGGATAAAAACTAAATGACAAATAGGGTGGGATGGGGGATGGTTTGGGTGTTCTTTTTTCACTTTTATTTTTTATTCTTATTCTGATTCTTTCTGATGTAAGGAAAATGTTCAGAAATAGATTGTGGTGATGAATGTATAACTATATGATCGTACTGTGAACAGTTGATTGTATACCATGAATGACTGTATGGTATGTGAATGTATTTCAATAAAACTGAATTTTTTAAAAAAATTAATTACAGCTGCCTCTTTCTATGTTTTATTGTGGCTGCTATAAAACTTGAAATTATGTGGCTTGTATTTCATTTCTATTGGACAGTGAGTCCCTAGTCAGTTGGGTTGACAGAAATATTTATTGAGCATCTACTATGTAACAGGCACTGTTCGGGTGCTGGGGATACAATGGCAAATAAGACACACTTGGCTTGCACTCTCAAGGAGCTTCCAGTCTAACAGAGGGACAGATGAAACATAAACAAATGTGTCAGCTCCAAATAGGGTATCTTGGGAGAGAGGGGTTGAGATGGAGGGTGGGTGTGGTGGAACAGGAAATCCTCGCACAGATATGGCATTTGTCCTGACATCTGAAAAAACAAAGATGATGTTCTAGGGGAAGAGGTTCCCAAGCTGATGGGAGAGCAAGTGCAAAGCCTCCAGGGAAGTAATGAGCCTGTCATATCTTAAACGGACAGAAAGACAGCCAGTCTCTAGAATATAATGAATGAGGGGCAGGGGAGAGAAAGATGAAGACAGAGAAGTACACAGGGCCTGAAATCACCTCGGGTCAGCATTGCCAGACAGCCTGGCTTCAATCCCTAGCTCTGCCACTTACCATCTGTGTGACCTTTGGAAATTTACCAGGCCACTCCATACCTCAGGTTCTTTATTTATAATATGGCAATAATATTAGTACTTACCTCAGAGGTGTGTGTACGGTAAGGAGTTATAAATATGATCTATACACACACACATATTCCTTAATTTATAAACCTTTAAACCTACAAACCTGTAAGTTAAGTGTTAATATTCTCCATTCTTCTGTAAATGAGGAAACTGAGACTCAAAGAAGTTAGATAACGTTGGCTCTGAATCCAGTTCTCTCTGACTCCTTGCCTTTACCTGGCTGGCCTGGGAGTTGAGAAGTCTCAGTCTAGACGTGGCTTTGTCATAGGATGACCAGCCCATCTCAGTTTCCCCAGGAAGGTCTCAGTTTTAAAGGGAAAGCCCCGCTTACCAGGAAACCCTTCAGTCCCAGGCAAACCAGGGCAGTTGGTCACCTATATTTGTTGTGCACTTGCTAACCTTGGGCAAGTTGCTTGCTTTCTCAGAGCCATGTTTTCTTATCTATAAATTGAAAGTCTGCAAGTAAATGATCTCTGAGTCTCATCTGCTCTAAAAAATTGGAAGTATGTCCAGCAATGTATGCCAGGCTCAGCTCAGGCCAATTCAACTGACTTCTGGAATGCCAAGGAAACCAGTCCAGGCATAACCACCCTGTAAAGGGGAGAGAGACAGGTGAGAAATAAAAGAGGTGAGAGACTGAAGGGTGGAGAATCCCACACACTATGGGATGCTGGATCACCTGACCACACTGGCAGAGCTGCCCGGCCAAAGAAGGAGTTGCTTCATTAGCAGTGGCCAGGTTCAGTCACCTGAAGTCCGTAGCCCGGTGCTTTCAGAAAGGAACCTCTGCAGCCGGGATATTGGAGCTACAGATGTGGTACTTCCTGGTGGCCCACTCTGCACCCTTCTCTCTCCCCAGCCAGGTAGAGAAGCCGAATGTCATCTCTTAAAGGGGCAGAGCTTGATTTGCTTGGAAACTTCCATCTTGAGCCCTCACAAGCTAAAGGGCTATTGTCCTAAAGACAAATTAACACAGGTAATAATTACATTCAAAGATGAGTCTGTGTGTGCATGTGTGAGAGAGAGCGTCTGTATAAATGAATGATTGAATTACCGCAAGGAGGCATGTAAATTGGCTTAGAACAATGGCTGGAGAATGTCAAGTATGTCTCAGAGTCAGAAAAGGCTGCACCTTATTTTGCTAAGGGTTGATCTGGTCTGTTTAGATTGGATATTTCGAGCCCCCCACCCCCCACCCCGAGGCCACAGTTGAGCTGTGCAAGTCTGATTTTATTTAAAACCATATGGAAATGAGTATATGAGTATATTTTAAAACCATCATTAGTTGTGCAATTTTTGAAAAAAGAGTGTGTGTGTGTATATATATATGATACATATATGTGTGTGTATATATACATGTGTATATATGTGTATATATGATATATGATATATACATCATGTAAAAACCCTTACGGAAAAGGCTAAGGATATTGCAAACAGAGATTTTAGTCTATAATGCTAGTAGCAGAAACGTCACCTCCTCCTCCCCAAACCACCATCCCATCTCTAACAAGCCAATACCAGTGAACAATACTATTCTCTGAGAGTCCTTTGTCAATCCGCTTTACATAAGGCCATTTTCAGGGTCTGATGCTCTTTTGTGCTTGTTCCGGACTGGAATTGGTACCTCCAAAGGATCTCTTCTCAAGTTGTCTACAGGATATCAAAATGAATTCAAAGTTAACAGCTCTCCCAACTGGATGCCTCTGTCACATGGCTTCCCTTCTCGGGGGCTCATCGGTGTTCCCAACGGGTAGTAGACTATGGCCAGTAGTGCCAATACACTGGCACAATGCCAGTTAATCCCATATTGAATTAACTCACCAACCTTCACTCTGAGAACAAGCACCTGCCTCTCCCCTGTACTTGCTAGGTTGTTTCTCAGGAGTCTTCAGAGAAGTAAAAAATAGCTGCTCCCCAGAAAAAGCTCAGGGCCCCCTACTTTAACATTAAACCTTTTGAGGTTTCTCAGCTTCAAAACTACCATGGTGGGCAAAGCTTCAAAGACAGGGCAATGTTAGCCTTTGATGTCTGGTGCCCTTAAAGCAGAGGACTTAACCTTTTCTAGTTCACAGACCTCTCTGGACACCTAATGAAAGCTGTGGAGCCACATGCATAAAAATACACAAGCTTAGTGAAAACTATGCCTGCAATTTCAAGGGGCTTGTGAACACCCTGAAGACTACCCAGAGACCCCAGAATAAGAATTCCTATTATAATATCATAGCCAGGATTTTCACATCAGGATTTCCTCTCCGATGGATTTCAAGGAGCAGTGATCCTTCTAACTTCATTTCTTAATATTTTTACTTTTCTCTATATGTCAGGGCTTTGCTGGGTTCACCTATCTAAGACTGTCATTCAGGAAGGACAAGTGATTTTGGTTGTATTTTTTGTATTTTTAGAGGCAGCATCCATTCTGATTTGTAGGTAATCATGCCCAGAGGTTTATTTAAAACCTGCATTCCCCCATTCTTCCACCTATCTATAGATCCTTCCATCCAACCATTCATTCCTTCCAATTAAGTCATTTTTTTAGAACCATCCATGTCCCAGGAACTGTACCAGGCATTGGGGAGACATCAGGGAACAAGACACACATTTCCTGGCTCCCTGTTATTTGCAGTTGAGTGATGGGGTGAACAAACAAGGCAGTAATTGCAAAGTAGTGGGATAAATGATCTAGGAGAGAAGAATAAGACATGTAAAATCATATAGAAGGGAAACTTAACCTGGATTTGAAAGCAGGGGATTAAAAAAGCTTTCTGAAGAAATATAGGTATAGCTGAGAATCAGGGATAAGTAGGAGTTTCCCAAATACAGTACAGGGGGAGAGAGCAGATGAGAGAATGAGCCATTGTCCAAAGCTTTGAGTGCTATTGTGAAGGTAATGGAGAATAACTCAAGGGTTTTAAGCAGGAAAATAATCATCAAATTTGAATTTCTGTAAGATCACCCCAGCTCTCCAGAGAGAGGAGTAGATTGGAAGAATCAAGGCTAAAGGCAGGTCTATCTCTAAGCCAATTCTGCAAATAAACTCACTACCCTCCACCCTATGTGGGACATGACTCCCAGGGACGTAAGTCTCCCTGGCAATGTGGGATATTGAGAAGGCCTTCTTGATCAAAAGGGGTAAAAGAAATGGAACAAAATAAAGTTTCAGAGGCTAAGAGATTTCAAATAGAGTTGATGGGTCATTCTAGAGGTTACTCTAATGCAAGCTTTAGCCAGATACTGCAAACTACCAGAGTATGCCAAGCCCCAATCAACAGTATTCCTGAAAACCCTAGGGAGTGCTCTGGGCTCTATCTAAGACTCTATAAAAGTTTTCCTTAGTAAGTTTATTTTTTCAGAAACGTAAGGCCTCCAGATTGATCCTATGCCAGATAAGCCCTGAAACTCAGAGGTAATAGTCTCTCCAAGAACATCAGCCAGTTTCATTCCTCTACCCCATAAGGTCAACACCCCTTTCCAGCAAGAAGGAGTTAAAATGGTCATTGTCCAGATATCCCTGAAGTTTGATAGAATTTTCAAATGAGAGGGAGGAGGTATAACTGGGAAATTAGGAATTAACAAATGTCTATGACTACTGACTGATTATATAGAATTTTCTTTTTAGGTTCTAGTGTATTAGAATAGCCAGAAGGAAATACAGGAAATTGTTGAACTGTAATCCAATAGCCCTGATCTTTGATAATGATTGTATAACTATATAGCAAAAAAAAAAAAAAAAAGTCAGTTGCCCATGTTTGTATAGATCTACTCCTGGATGTTTTGTTCTGTTTCACTGATCTGAATATATCTACCTCTAGCCATACTGCACTGTCTTAATTAACCTACCTTTACTGTAAATCTTAAAATTGGGTAAAGTGCAATACTAGTGGTCAATAAGGTGGGATAGGTTAAGGGGTATGGGATGTTTTGCGTTTCCTTTTTTCTTTTTATTTCTTTTTCTGGAGTAATGCAGATTTTCTAAAAATGATCACAGCTATGTGATGGTACTGTGAACCACTGATTGCATATTTTGGGTGGATTATATGGTGTGTGAATATATCTCAATAAAATTACATTTAAAAAAAGATTAAAAGCAGGAAACCAGTTAGATAGCTGTTGTGGTGTTCCAGATGGTGGCCTAGGCGGTGGATAACAGAAGTGGGATTGGAATCAAATGGGTGCTTTGGTGAGATATAGAGAGCATACTTGATAAAATGTGGTCATTGCTTGAATTACGAGGTGGGAGCAAAGGAAATGCAATAACCAAGGATAACACTCTGGTTTCTGATCGGGGCAACTAAGTGGCTGGGTGCACTGTTTTATTTACGGGAATGATGGAAAAGAATCAGGTTTGGTAGCGAGGCAGAATGATATGATAAATGCATACTTGGACATGTGGGGCTGGAGTTGCCTGCAAGACATTCAAGCAAAGATGTCTAGCAGTCAGTTAAGTCTAAAATGCAAGCTAGATCCAGGCCAGCAATATAGACTTGGAAATCACTGGTGCACAGATTTGTCCTTATAGACTAGAGAAGAGGAGGAGTGAAAGGAGCAGAGGTTTTCAACCATGGAGGCACTACCTCCCTCTTCAGGGTGCATTTTGGAGAAGTGGGCAAACATTTTTAATTGTCACCATGACTGGGTGGGTGCACTAGCTGGCTTTCATTGGGTGGGGGCTAGGGATGCTAGATGTCCTATAATATTGGAGACATCCCCACACAAAGAATCCTCCATCCTGCATGACTCTCTCACTGTTTATACTTACCTGAGCTTAGACTCTAACTCCATATCAACACAAATAGTTTTTTACATTGCTTTAATATACAATGAATTTTCTAAGAATGCAACTATAGGGTAAAATGAAGGGAGAGTGTTCTATGAATATGACTCTCATATTTGTACCTCCAGTCCAGACATGTGTCTTCTGAAATCTGACTCGTACGGCCATTTGCATGTCCAACATCTCCACTTGGATGCCTAACAAGCAGCTTAAAGCCAAATTGCCCAAAACTGGACTGCTAATCTCTCCCTTCCTACAACACCTGCTCCACTCAGTCTTTCCATTTCCATAGATGGCAAATTCCAGTTGCTTAGGCCAAAATCTTTGAATCCCCTTTCTTTCTCACACCATGTATCCAGTTTATTAGGAAATCCTATAAGCTCTACTGTGGATGTATCTCCAGAATCTGACTGCATCTCACCATCTCCATACCACCCTCCTCTGCTGAGCCACTGTCATCTCCCACCAGGTTTATTGCAATTATACGTAATGGGCCTCCCCACTTGTTCTTGTTCTTCTGCAGTCTCTACTCAACAGTAGCCAGAGTGATCCTATTAAAAGCTAAGTCAGATCACATCACTCCTCTGTTCTAAATCCTCCAATAGCTCCCCTTTTCACTCAGAGAAAAAGCCAAGGCACTGACAATAACCTACAAGGCCCTCTAAAATCCCTCCCCAGGGCCCTAATTAGCTTTCTGGTCTCATCTCCTTTACTTTCCCCCTTACTCACTCTTTCTAGGCACATTGGCCCCTTACTCTTCTTTAACACAAGCATGCCAAGCACACTCCTGACTCAAGGCCTTTGCACTGGCCATTCCCACCTGAAACTCTTCCCTCAATTATCCATATGTCTAACTCCCACACCACCTTCGAGTTTTGACTCAGGTCTCAGTAAAGCCTACCCTGACCACCAATTTTTTAAACGGCATTTCTCTTCCAGCCAACATCCATGATCCCCCTTGTCTGACTACATTTCCTCCATAGCTCTTACCTCCTAGCATAGCATGTAATTGTTATTCAGGTTTATTGTTCACTGTCTTTCCACACTACTAGATACAAGCTCCATGAAGACAGGGACCTTTGTTTTGTCCACTTCTATTTCCCAAGTGCCCAGAATAAAGCCTGGCAAATAGTAGGTGCTCCATAAATATTTATTGAATGGTGATAACATGAGCTCTCATGTCATCATGCATGTCTCCAAAATTATTGATTATAGCATAAACTTCATGAGAAACTTCCTTCAAGACTTAAGTCTTGATATTCAAAGCGTAACATTCAGGATTAAAGAAAAAAAGTTCTTACTTTGTCTCTCCAAACAACAAAATCTTTTGTTCCTTCTAGAAATTTAACTCCATTCAGATCCTTAATTGAGTTCTTGGTTCTGGATTCTGTGGTTAGGCTAGGGAAATAGGTTCAAGGTAGTGCAAGGGCTGTGATATCTTAAAATAATAGTGTCCTCCACATATCTTTGAGCATCTCTGATCTTTGGCACGTTCTTTGGTTAAGTCACAGGCTTACTCCATCTAACCTCCATTCCTTGTTCTTGGTTCTGTTTTCAGAATGAAAATGACAAGACTTGCCCTTTTTCCACATGGGAGCCCTTCAGAAGTCTGAAGGCAGAATTTTGGCCCCCAATCCTTGCCTTCACCCTCCCTGTCCTATCTCCTTGTGTTCTCATTTAAACATGCACTGGTCCTTTATCCCTTCCTCCCATAACACTTGTTTTAAGTCCTATGAACATTCTCATAGTATCCTCTGTGTGAGCTCCAGTTTGTCTCTACCTCCCTTATAGCACAGGACCCAAGATTGGACATAATATTCTAGACATAATGTATCCAGTGCATGGTTGCACAGAAGCAGAAGCCCCTCCTCGAAATTTTAGTTATTTATTTGTGCAGTCACATCACACTGTGGTTTATTTGCAACCTCTGGCCCCTAAGTCCTTTTAGCACATGTTCTGTTAGGTTAGATTACTTCCATCTTAGGCTTTGAACTTGAATTTTGGTTTCCTTTTCGCAGGGGTTGGGAGATAAGGGTCCTCATTTGTTTTTGCTTAAGCCTTTAATCATTCATTTGGATTAAGGTAAAACGCTTCCTCCTTTTTGCTCCTATAACATGTTTTAACATTTCGCTTGGCATCATTTTTCTGTGTATTCAGGTTAGCTATTTATAGCTGTCTGTCCCCACCCCCACCCCCACCCCCAAGAGCCTAGGGGTCTTTTGAAGGTCGACACTGGGCCTTTTTTACTTTGTGTCTCCCACAACACATAGCAAAGTGCCATGTACATAGCTCACCTCATCATATTTGTTGAATTAAGCCGAGGTGAATGGGACTGAATTAAAAGCTGCTGTTAAAATGCAAATATGCTATCTGGGCTCCACAAGACATTAAGGTGCCCATTAAAACCTTGGCACAGAGTAATTTATTGGATCAGCTAATAACTACGCAGCAGGCAGTGAAGGGTGGAAACATGGGAGAGTGTAGTTTAAACTTGGGAAAGCTTCTTGAGAGAGGATTATGGGATGTAGAAAGGAGGCAAAAGCCTAGCCTGGCTGAGGGGCAAGCAATTTGCCCAATGAAGGGAGCACAGACTTTGAGGCCAGAACACACTGAGTTCTAATGTCAAGTCTGCAACTTACTAGCTCTGTGACCCTGGGAAAGTTAATTAACCCCTCTGGACCATGCCTAAAGGATCACACAGTTGAACGGCAAGGACTTATCCAGCTCCTCTTTCATTTCCTAAGGTTATTCATGCTAATGCATGCACAAGCTCCTGAATATGCTGTGGATTCATATCTGGCACATAGTAGGCATGCAATGAGGATTTGTTGAATGAGTGACAGTGGTTGGGGACATTAGCCTGACATGGGTGTGAAAGTCAGACCCACTCTTCTCTACCAGCTTACTCTGGTTAAGTTACTTCAGCCCATGGAGACTCACTTTTTAAATCTATGAAAAGGGAAATACAATGCCTTCCTCACAGGCTATCATAAAAATTAAATGAGAAAGCATGCAAAACACCTTGCACATATTGGGAGTTCCAGAAATTTTGTTTCTTTCCATTTCCTATCGCTAAAATACCTAAATGCCATTTTCACACATTTTTGGTCAGAACAGAAATTGCCTGACATCTGGCTTTTCCTGAAACTTAATGAATTTCTGACAGAATAAGAAACAAACTGTGTTCAGGTGGACTTTCCCTAACTCTCTGTGTGAGCTTGAACTAAGGTTTTAAGCACTTGGTGCCTTCGCTTGCTTTCCTTCCAAAAAAAGAGGCAAAATGTGCATATGTTCGTCCACCTCAATCAGAGCAATAACAGTAAACACACAGCTGAAGCCAAGCGCAGGACCCGTGTGGCTATGAATTTCGAGCAGCCCTGGTGTAAAGGGGCATGTGGCCTCCTTTGGAGCGGAGAGTTTACAACTCGCAGGTGCAAGAACAATTTTTCAATTAGGGATATATTGTTCTTCATCATGGTTTTCAGGAGCCATATGGGAAGAGGGGCTCTGGCAGAGATGGGAACTCGGCACAACAGTTACAGTTTAGCAATCCAAGAACGTGTTTTCCCAAAAAGCTTCTGATTCTATAGCTGAGCAGTGTAAAACTCTTTGGTGGTTATTTACTTCTGCTTGAATGAATGGGGTGGACTCCATGGTCATTTTTTTTTAATTCCTGCAAATTTATGGAGTCATTCACAAACCTGGCCCCTTTTCTTTCTGATCAGGCTGAATTTTCCTTTTCGATCAACTGTCAGTCTCCAAATCCCACTGATTTTCTCTTTGTGTGTCTCTTCCAGCTATTGTATCCTTTTCAAGCAAGACTTTGCTCCACTGGTTACCATGAATAGTGTGGTGGTAGGGCTTGAGCTCCACCTTAAAGGAAAGAGTTTGGATAAATAAGAGGAGGCAAACGGGCATTCCAAGCTAGGAGAACAATGTGAGATTTGCCTGGCTTGGAGGGAGGACAACAAAGACACCAGTATGTGTGGAGCAGGGGATTGATTGCTCAGGATGCAGTGGGGGATAAAGATGGGAAGGGTGGTTGGAGTCAAATTGTTGAGAAATTTGATTGCCTTATAAATGTATTTATTACTTTATTATGGAACCAGTGGAGAACTGGTTGTAGGAAAGCAGAATTGGGGAAGAGGAATTTCATGATCTGTCTGGTGTGTGTGCAAATGACAGACTGGAGCAAAAGAAGAAGCAGTGTGATTAGTTAGATATAGGTGAGAACAGGAGATGTGATTCAACCGACATGTTTTGAGCCCAACTATGTAAAAATGAAGACAATGATACCAACTTTATAAAGCTGCTATATAGAATAATTGGTAATGCATAAAATCATTTAACCTCCCTTATATCTAATGTGAAGTAGGTAGTCAACAAATGTTAGGTTCATTTGCTTCCCCTTTACCAACTTTTTCTTGGCTAAAAACAAAATTTCCTCTTGAAAAAAACGGCAGTCATCATAGCAAGTACCTCCAACCAAGGCCTTGTGTTGGCCTCAGTGTCTGTGGTTGGTTGATGTACCCAGCAGGGCTCCTCCATCCAGGATTGGAGAGGGTGGCTTGGTGGGTGGTCCAGGGTGGAAGTCTTGAAGTTAGTGAAATAGAAAGAGAGTGGAGAAAGCTAGTTAAAAATATTGGTGAGGGGGAGATTGACGTTTGGTGTTATGGGCCCTAGGATGGATTAGGACAGTAAGATTGGGGGTGAGGGACAGGAAGAAAGTAAAGAGTCAAAGACTGGAGGGTTTGGTAAGGAGAAAGTGAATGAGAGCTGGAAGGCCTGGGCGTTATGATCAGAAAGTGAAGTGCTGGAATTTAAAATGTCAGATCCAGGTGAGGGCAGGTACTGGGTGGTGGGTAACTGAAGTTGGGTGAGGAAAGGGTCCCTGGAGATTAGGAAGTGGAGGCCCTAAAAGACCCGGGTGCTGGACGATTTGTCAGGGTCATGGCAGGACTTGGAGAGGCAGGACCCAGGCTTGGATGAGGGAGGTGGCATGACCACGAAGCTGGCAGAGGATGTGTATGTTCCGGCAGATGACTGCCTAAATGCTGGCACTGCTGGGAACTTTATCCCACCCTTGGCATGGGCAGTTTCCAGTGGGTCACCAGATTGTCACCATCTTCCAGTTGTCTGTCCTGATTTGGGCTGTCAATCATCCCTCAAAGTAGTTACCGCATTGTTGGAAGCTATGGCTCTGAGCCATTCAGGAAACTGCTAAGGACTATTTGCTGGTTTCCCAGGCTTGAAAACACTGAAGCCATCTTAATTCATATCTGTAAATCTGGCCAACATCCCCAAGAGGAGAGCAAATAATCTGACCAGCAATCGCCATGCCAAAGGCTCACCTGCCCTTAACTATCTCATATTTGAACTCTGCTTCCTAAAAATGTCAAGTACAGAGACTCTTTTGGAGCCTAAAAGATAAAATGTAGCCAACCTTCCACTCCTATGGTAGCAGTCATACATTTAATACTCACTAACTGAGAGAATACATAATGACTAAAATCTATGAGGAATCTAGAGATGCTTTTAAAGTAATTAATGCTTTATTAATCAGAAAAGCATTTCATGTGTGCTGTTTTGATTCTTTAGACACTTGACAAAAGGTAAACATACAAATTTTTGAGACACCACATCTATCTAGTCTACAGAAAATTTTGGAACATTTATGGATTTGAGAACCTGAAACACTCCGTAGCTGCTGAGAGGTCTCTGACCCACAAATTGGGAACCATAGGTTTAAACCATTTGGTCTTCATGGCAACTTTACAGAGATTTTTTAAATGGGGAAGTGGAGACCGAGATGTATTGAGCAAAGTAGAACAGCAAAAGCAGGGACTTGCACATCCAGCAAATATGTAATCAAACCCCATTCTCATACCAACATGGCTTGGAAATTCTCCCCACTCCCCATCTCTGTAACCCTTCACCCCATTGCTGAAGCAGAGCTAGCCTCTTTTGTCTTATCTGACCCCTTCCATGCCTGCATGCTCTGGCTGACACAAGGTTCTGGCCTGGAGTATACCAGGGTGATTTGTCACTTTTACAAAACAAATACAGTTTGAGTGGGAAAAGAGCCAAGTGACAAATAATCAGAAACCAAAAAGCTACTGTGGAAGTTTGGAGCAAACGAGAAAAACAAAAACAAACCCCAAGAAACATAAAAGCTCAGGATGATTTATTTCATAATTTAAAAATCAAAATCGCCTTCGGGCTGTAGGACTGGTTTGCCCAGTATTCCCCTAGAGTGAGTCATAATAGCTAAGTTATATACCCTTGGAAAAGCCAGGGGGTTTCTATTGGGAGCAGTAAGATGTCATTAAGCCCAGCACTGTGTGTAGTGGTGCCAGAACCAAACGTCCTTTGAAATTGAGACCAGCAGAGAGAAAGCCTTAGGGCCACTGTTGTGTTTCTCCAGACCAAGTCTGGTCCCCGAAGTCTCATCCAGAAGTTGACAGGGAAAGAATTGTGGGAAGCAGAAAATCACTTTGGCCTTAGGGGCAAGACCCAAGAGAGAAATTTAGAACTGGGTGGGCAATGAATCCAGGGGAACAGAGGATATTAATGACATGGGGTAGCTCGAATTCTGTCTGCAATAGGGACACAGTCTGGACACAGCCACTGATAAGTCCAGACCTATTTCAGTTATCCGCCACCATAATAATGCAGCATAACAAACAACCCCCTAACCTCAGGAGCATACAACAGTAAGCATTGAATTTTGCTCACAGGTCTGAGAGCCAGCTTGGCTAAGCTCGGCTGGTCTCACTGCAGCGTCTGTGGTCAGCTGGTGGGTTGGTTGGAGGCTGGCTGGTTTAGGATGGTTTCACCCACATGTCTGGGCAGTTGGCTGGCTGTTGACTGAAGCAATGGACGGAGCTGGGCCACATGTCTCCAGTCATCCAGCTGGCTGGCCTGGGCTTGTTCGCGTGGTGGCAGCGGGTTCTAAGATGCAATGGAAATGCAAAAGGCCAAGTCACCAGGCCAGCCCAGATTCAAGGGATGGGGAAAGAGATCCTACTTCTTGACAGGGGGAGAAGCAAAGTCAAGTGCCAAGGGCACAGACACAGGGCAGAGTGGAGAATTGGGTACAGTTTTTGTAATCAACCTACCCCAAGAACAGCCCAACTAGTGATGTTGCAGAAGACAGCTTAGACATTATCTATGAGGCCATACAGCATGGGGTGTGTTTCTGAAAAGCAAATTTCATCTCAGAACATGAAGGGAAAATAGTTCAAGCTCTTCAATAACGAGACAGGCTGCCTCAAGAGCCAATATTTTTACATGATAATAATTGCTAATATTAACTGAGTGCTTACTGTGTGCATCAGACAGTGGTCTGGGGCCTCACAGGTATTAATCATTGCAATAGCACTGTGAGCAAGGCCACTGTGAACTGTTACGTGAGCATGTGCTGCAGAAAGGGGCCTATCTTTCTCTAAGCCAACCTAGCAGGTAGTCTCACTGCCCTCCCCACTACATGGGACATGACTCCCTGGGGTGTAAATCTCCCTGGCAGTGTGGGACATGACTCCTGGGGATGAGTCTGGACCCAGCATCATGAGATTGAGAAAGCCTTCTTGACCAAAAAGGGGAAGAGAACTGAAACAAAGTACCATTTCAGGGGCTGAGATTTCAAATAGAGTCAAGAGGTCATCTGGAGGTTATTCTTACGCATTATATAGATATTCCTTTTTAGATTTTAGTATATTAGAACAGCTAGAAGGAAATACTGGAAACTGTTGAACTGCAACCCAGTAGCCTTGATTCCTGAAGACAATTGTTTAACTATGTAGCTCATATTGTGTGACCATGAGATTGGGAAAGCTTTGTGGCTCACACTCCCTTTATCCAGTGTATGGACAGATGAGTTAAAAAATGGGGACAAAAAAGTAAATGAATAATGGGGGGTTGGGGGGGGAGATGGGTTGTTTTGGTTGTTCTTTTTACCTTTATTTTTATTCTTATTTTCAGTTTACATTTTTTGAGTAATAAAAATGTTCAAAAGTTGAATGTGGTGATGAATGCACAACTATATGATGACACTGTGAACAACTGATTGTACACTTTGGATGATTATATGGTATATGACTATATCTCATTAAAATTGCAAGAAAAATAAATAAATACTATATGTTCCTTCTTCAACCAAAAAAAAAAAGGAAGAAAAAAAAAGAGGCCTAGCCATAAGGGCAGGCTGCTTGCCAAGTCTTGAGCCCAGATGTGGAGCTGTGTACACTTGGAAGATGGACATAGCTTTTACTAATCCATGTCAAGGTGCTGCTTAAATTGGTAGTTTACTTGCCTGCTCATGAGGTTGGCATTATTCTGAAGTTCATTTGGCAGCTAAATAAAATGAGGCTTAAGGGAGTTGATTGCCCAGGAAAACACAGGTTTTAAATGAAAGAAAGAGATTTTGAACTCAAGGCAGTCTAGCTTCACAGCCCATACTCTTAACCATAAAACTATCCTGCCTTACTTGGTCATTACAACAACCTGCTAGCAAGATGGCATTTCCATTTTATAAATGAAAGCTCTGAAGTACCAAAAATTAAGGGACATGATGAAAAAATTAAGGGACTCAGATAATGAGTGGTAGTAGAAAGATTTGTTCCCAAATCCATCTGATTCCAAAGCCTATTTGCTTTAACCATAAACTGTCTCCCTATGTACAAATGGACTAATAAATTTGCCATCACTGAAGGCATCCAAGAAGAGCCTGGAAAATCATACATCAGGGATACTAAGAGAGAGTAATGCATCAGCTAGAGAAATATAATTTAATGTCCTTTTACCTTTGAAATTGTGTGAGTAGGAATGACTGAGAAGAGTCTATGAGCTTTCCCATTGACCTGGTCAATTCCCTGCGTTCAAACATTAGATGAAGGCAAAGAGGTTGCTTAGATGGAAACAAGCTGAGAAAGGCATGAAGCACTGGGCAGGATATTTATTTATTTCAGGTAGGGACTCCAGGAAGCTGCAGGTGAGAAATCTCACTGGGGCTTCTGTTGAAGGCCTGTTATATACAAGGAGCCCAGCAGTCGCTCTTCCTTCTGGGGGGTCATCTCCAAACTTCCAAACTGCCCTAATAATCGCCCAGCGGAGTCTTAAAGGGAATAATTTAAAATAAAGTGTCTAGCTCTGTATGTTAGCCTCCCCAATGTAGCACTGAAAGACTCATGAGGATCAGAGGGAGGCAGAGGCAGGGCTGGTAAGGGCCAGGATGTCCTGGATGCCTCCCACAAGCCTGGGTCCCCTTTCCTGCCTCGTCACTCTCTGGCTCTAATTCCAACCCTGGCTTAGCAGCCCGGGGTTCCCCAACTCATTCTACCCACAAGAACTTGATGTACTTCTTTGACCCTCCAGATTTTAATTAACCCTGCACCATCACCACAGCAACAAATGTTTCCTTGACCCCAAGTTTTGTTCCAGCACAGTTTAAAAGTTGACACAGCATAACCCAGGCTGGGTGGACCAGTTGCCCAAATGGCCACTTTTCATCCCAGAAAGGCACTGAGTTTGAGATCTGGCTCTACAATTGATTCGTTGCATGACCTTGAGCAAGTTGCCTGAAATTCTCTAAGCCTCAGCTTCCTCATCAGGAAAATACAGAAATATTATGCCCTGGGATCATGTTAAGAATTCAAAAACATAATGTATATAAAATGCTTAATATAGTGCCTGGCATATAGTAAGTGCTTGACTAATTTATATCTCCAATATGACCCTCCCCACCCCGCTACACCCAATTCTAGGCTTACATAACTTCCCTCTTAGCTTCTCTGCTTGGATGCCTAGTGGGCATCCCTAACGTAATGTGTCCAAAGCAGAAGCAGTGATTTCCCTCTAATTGAAATCTGTTCCTGACCAGCTTTCCCAATTTCAGTGGATAATAACTCCAACCATCTGGGGGCTCAGGCTAAAATCCTGACTCCTTTTCTCACACCCCACATCCAATCCATCAGGACATCTCATTGGTTCCGCCTTCTGATTATATCCAGAATCTGACCACATCTCATCACTTCCAGGCTGATCTGAGTGACCGTCATCTCTCACCTGGATTACACAGCCCTCTTGCTGGTCTCCTGCTTCTACCCTTGATGCAACTTGAGAGTGACCCTCTCCAATTGTGTCAGACCCTCCAGCAGTCCTTCCTTACATTCAGAATTAAAGCCAAAGTCCTAGCAGTAGTCTACACCACCCTAGGTGCTATGCCTGCCTCCCTTTCTTCCTCCCCACATCCCTCTCCAGCCACAAGGAACCCCTCGCTGTCTCTCAAAGAACTCCCTGCACATCTGCCTACGGGCCTTTCCATGGGCCCTTTGCACGGCTGCTTGAAACACACTATACCCAGATATCCTCAAGGCTCATTCTCTCCTCCACATTTTCCAACAAATGCCACTTCCTAAATGGTATCTACCCCTACCCTATTTGCCATTGCAAACTTCCTTCTCATACACAGCACCACAAATTTCCTTCCCTCTGCTCTTCTTTTGTTTTTCATTTTCTATAGCACTTATCACATTCTAACATATAACATAACCTAATTATTGTGTTTATTATCTACTGTCTATCTCTCTCTGCTAAAACGTAAGCTCTAGCAGGGCAAGGATTTTTTTTTATCCTGTTCACCCAAACACCCAACACAGTGCCCTGCACAGGGTAAGCATGTCACAAATATTTATTAAAGCAATGAATGGACTAAATAGTAGCCATTAGTATTATCATGCTTTGAGCCTCTTAAGACCAGAAACCCAGTCTTCATCCTGTCTGTATCCCCAATCCCTACAGGGCTTGGCACTGCTGAGATGTTCAGTTAAGTTTGCTGAATTAATGAAACCAAGAAGCGCCCTCTTCTTCAGGACAGGGAGATGCTGAGCACCAAGCTTCACCGAAAAGACAGCCCCTCATGTCCCATCCAAAGAGCTAAATTGCCTCTGGCACGTAATTTAAAACTTGAGATTCCTGGATGTAAAGTCTTATGCAAGTAAATGGGATCATACATCGGGGCATTTCCACTCTATCAAATGGATATTTTGGGTTTAACACGGTCTTAGGTTCCTTCCCAGTCTTCTCAGACTGCCTCTCCCCTGCCCCCCCTCCCGGGGGTGAAAAGGCAGGTAAATTTGGAAGGGTTGCCATCCAGAGCTGATGGCCTTATTGCAACCAAGTAATCCCAAATCTCTTCCGAGTCCCACTCTAATATCTGATCTGTGAGAGGCCACTGCCTCCCTAATTTCCATCCTGAGCCTCCTCCATCTGCCCCAGACCTCAAGGACCAAACAACTTTCTCAAGACACCCTCAACCCTGCAGAATGCGGATTCTAGATGAGCTCAAGTGGCTATTAAATTCCTCAGGACACTGTATTGTATTTGACTGTGTGTTTGGAAGAGTGGGAAAACCATCACCTTCAGTATGAATCCCCAGTCAGCTGATGACTCACTATGTGACCGTAAGCAAGTAATTTAACCTCTGTGTCCTCATCTGTAAAATGGGCATAATAAAACCTATTCTTCAGTATTTTGTGGGGGCTACATGAAATAAATGTCCTTTCCCCTTTAGAGTTCTTAGGACAGAGACTTTTTTTTTTCATTTATTGAGCACCTACATTTAATGAGACCCACACAAAGGCAAAAAGACAAATATTAAGGTATGGTCCCTACACTGGAGGAATTTACAGCTCTGTGTAATAAACTATCATAACCTAGTGTGATAACTGCAGACACTATGAAATTACAGAGGAGAGAGTAATTATGCTTAGAAGGATGAGGGAAGGCAACAAACAGAACATGGTGTTTAGATAGTGTTCCAAAATAATTTGCCAGGCAAAAAAGAGCATTGTGAGGAAGGTGTTCAAGAAAAAGTCTGCAGCAAGCACAAAGCCCTTGCCATGCATTGCTCACCACTGTGATTGTGAATCATGAGCCTCCAACATTGATAACCCACACCTGGAGAGGGGTGCTAAGTAAATATGCGATCGGTGAACAAATCTTTATTAAGGACATCACATTGTCATGATGGACCATTTTTTGGCATTCAAAGGGCCCAGATTTGATTCACAACCAACTATGGATGTAATGGAGGGGATTTTCGCTCAACTTCCTATCAGTGTCTTCTTGCGTTCATGAAAATAACTAGAGGAAATTGAGAGGACAGTGGGTAGACACGAGCGAGACTGCATTTACAGGAGAAATGGGACCTCCGCCTTCTCTGATTAGCTGTACTGAGAAGATATGGTTATATTTTTTACCCACACACTTCGCCTCAAACACTTCCAGTTTAATTCCACCTTCACTGGTGGCCCTAACCAAGCAATTTAAGGCTTGATATTCAAAGACAAATGCTAATGAGGAGTATGGACTAGCTTCTAAGGAAACGAGTGGGGAAATGGCATGCCCTGAGCATTTACACATCACAAAAACCTTCAAGGTAAATAAATGCTCACACCCCCATTTTATAGATGGGAAATTGAGGCTTGGAGAATTTATGTTTCTTGCTCACCACCACGAGTAAGTGACAGAGCTGGGATTCTAAGTTGCGGCCTATTTTCCTTTACTCATAGACATATATGCCTGGCAGCCATGGATCAAAAGCACCTCTCTTAACCCCTTTTCTACCAGAGAGTAATAAGAGCCTCTCAGATTTCCGGGAAAGGGTGGACTCACTGGGTCTTCTCCTCAGTCTACCTCCTGTACCTCCTTTAATCTTTCTCATCACTGGACTGCTGAATCTTCTTGATTCCCAAGGTGTCCTAGGTGACCAGTCTAAGCACATGAGAATTGTTGACACTGCCCCTTACTGGATAGCCAGGGAATGGCCTGGCCAGGAACGAGGTTCCCTGGGGCCAGATCTGAACAAGCCACGTTCACAGGAAGCACCAGGGATACCTAACCAGGAAGAGCAAGGACTCCCAAGAGCAAGACCAAAAACTTGATCAAGGCATGAAAAATATAGAGCCTCCTGGACATGTGGGGGGGGGGGGGGTAGGGTGTGAATTCACAAGGTCACATGCAGTAGAAGAGAGCAGAGAAGTGAACTTGAAGAGGGAAGGTACAGAGGAGGTAAATGTTTCCAAGAGACAATTCTTTCTTCAGTGGACATTTTTAAATACTATCATATGCCACGTCAATTCATTCCATTAAAACCTTCTAACTTGCCTTTAATTTTGATTAACTGAACTGTTTGCTTCACTAAATATCAGGAAATTATTCAAACCTGTGTTAGGTACTTAAATGCTTTCTACTGAATATGACATAGGCTTTTTTTAAACCAATCATTACATAGAATAATAATCTCAGTAACGGAGCCCTCAAGGTCAAGTAAGTCTCCTTCTCTGGTATTAATTATACCATTTTTCATGCATATGAAATAAATAGTAGGTCAGAGATAAGTGATGTGCCATGTGTCTTATCCATCTTGGGATCTGCAGGTGACCCAGTACTTATTATTCTTGTCAAAACCATCTCTAATTTTCCAGCATCTTCCTGGAGGAAAATATTGCATGACAGAATCATCAGGGAACAATCGTGACTGGACAGTATGGGGGACTATATGTCATACTATGGAATCGAACAGGGATATTTATTAGGTCCTGCCCTTGCATCCATAAAACAAGCTGAACCCACCCATAATAAAGAGGACAACATGGCAAGCAGCCCACAGAAGACTCAAAGTAAATCATCCAGGCCAAATATCTACCAAAACCATGCTACAAACTCCAAGCATCCTTGAACACAGAGAAAGCTGGATAAATGTTGAATTTAACATGAAGTTGTATAAATAAAAACATGGAAACAAGAATAAGAATAAGGTGTCCTTGTTTTCCATGCCAGCCACACCACATGCATGAGTTTGGGATCTATTCTTTCACCATGCTTTGAGGACTGCAGATACCTTGGAGTATGATGGGGAGTTGGTACTTGGGTCTCAAAAAAAAAATGTCATAAGAAGAAAGTCAAAGGAATGAAGAACCTTTAATCCAGGAGAACACTCACTGGGTTTGATCACTGTCTTCAGAAAATGGAAGGCTCTGGCTGTAGGGAAGGGAATCAGGATTACTTTACATTGACCTTAAGGAGAACTGAACCCATGCAAGCAGACTACTGAGATATATTTTAGCTTAGAAAAACACTTTCTAATAGTAGCACTCTTAAAGATAGAATGGGCTGACTCAATAGGAAGTAAACTGTCTACCACTAGAGGTCTTCATGAGATGCTCCATCAGATGATGGATGCAAAAAGTTTTTATGGATGGCTTTTAAAGGAAAGACTCTCTGATTCTATGAAAGGAAAAAAAAAAAACCACTATATTGGTTTGAGTAAGATTGGGAGGGAGGGATGTTGAAGCTTGTTCCTCAACACGAGGTTTCCAAAGTCATCACGGTATCCAGCCAGTGGGGAGGAAGCAGGCAAAGTCCAGGGCTAGACATTTCTTATAAATCAAGGGTAGCAGAAGTGGCACACACTACTTCCACTCCCATTGCGTTGGGGTACTTGGTCATGTAACTCCATCTCACTGGGTGCAAGGGAGGCTGGGAAGGGTTGTCTAAGCTGAGAAGTCAGAAAGAAGGAAAATGGGCGAGGAAACCAACAGCAGACTCAGCCACAACAATTATCAATTTAATTATCTGTCAATAAATACATTTACTAATCTATTAATGCATCAGCATTAATATTAGTAGATCAGGATGTTTAAAGCATAGTTTTGGAGTCAGTCTGCCTGGTTTTGAAACCGAGCTCCACCATTTAACAACTGACTTTGGGCAAGTTAACTTCTATATGCCTTAATTTCTTTACCTATAACATAGGGATTATAATACTACCTACATAATAGTGGCTTTGTGAAGATCAAATGAAGTAACGCAAGAAAAATGGTTAGAACAATGTCTGGCATATAGTAAAATCTCAATAAATAGTATTATTTATTACTAGGTAGTTACAGGAGAGGAAACATGCTTTTTTCAGGATTTCCCTCTGGATACAGATTTCCCATCTCTTTGACCTACATGTGCAGACCTACATAGCACGTGACTGAAAGGGATTGTTTGACTTCTTTCACTTTCAGAAGTGGATCCACTCATATCCTCTGGTCCCATTTGTTGACCAACTCAAAGAGAGACAATTGCTTTATAACACTTCTTTTCCATCCCCTTTCCCACATGCTTTGGAAAAGGAAAGCAGACTAGAAAAGCTGCAAGGTGCCATTCTGGACTGTTCTATAATGTAATAAGATTTTAAGCAAAGAAACCCACCCCACCTGCTGGCTGGGCTCCAGTCTGCCTTTGGAAAAAGGATAAAACATCATCACAACACTCACCCATAAATAAATAAAAGTGTCACCCGTGCCTCAGCACCAGCTGGCATTAGCAAACGGGTAATCAGGGTTTTCAAATGGAAACATAATTGTGCCATCTCATTTGGAATTTTATGATGGCTTCTGCATGACACCTGAGGCTGCCTTATAGGGGCCCTGGGAAGGCCTCTGCAAATTAATGGGGCTGGTGATCCCAATTAGCAAGAGCCCTGGCTGCTGCAGTCAGCCCAGGCCCCACATGGGAAGATTCACAGGAGGAAGCTATGGCACCTTCGGTGGGAGAGAGGGGTAGGAGTGGGAATTAATGGCAAGGGACATGAGATCTAATTGTTTTGAGCACCTCTCTGTGCTAAGCACTTTATTTATGGAGGTGCATTTCATCCTTACAACAACCCACAAGGGAAGTGTTTTAATTCCTATTTTACAGATAACGAAACTGAGGCTCAGAAATTTTAAGTGACTTGCCCAATCTGCACAGCTCGTAAGGGAGCAGAAGCAGGAATCAGATGCACCTCTGCTTTCTCCCTAATCCTGAGAGTTATCCGTAATCACTTTTTCATTATACTGATATAAAATTGGGGCCACGTCCTGAAGAAGCCCATGATCTGATGGATGAAGTAAATCACCTGACGTGCTGAGAGATGACTCCAGACAGCACATCCACAATGTGTGGTGATGGCTGTGAGGGCCACACGGGCTCCAAAAGGGACTCTTCCAGGTCACACAGCTACTAAGTGGCAAAGGCAGAGCTGTAACCAAAATCTATGCACCCAAACACATGGTTGATGGTTGATCGAAGGGGTGGGACTTTGGCTGTGCCTCAAGGGACGTGTAGAGTTTGGAATGGAGGAGAGGAAAAAGCAAGAGGGGTGGATGGGTGGGGACCCAAAAATATTGCTGGATGAGTGAGAGTTTCCTTATACTTACCATTATGCACCTCCCCTGTTCTACCAACCCTCACTCCTTCCTCCTTCCATTATCCTAATCCCTCACCTGTGGGTTTCTCCTATGCTTTTTTGCCTCCATGCTTTTGCCCACATTAATGCTTCCTCCTGGGGTGTCTACCCAGTTAAATCCCACTCATCCTTTGAGGTCAGCCCAAGGTCTGCTATCGTCTTGAAACTTTATGTATCATTCACTCATACATTTAACAAATATTAACTTCCTAACACCTGCCATGTGCCAGGTGATCTTCGAGGTGCTGGGATCCAGCAGGGGACAAGGATGATGGAGCTTACATTCTAGTTGGACGAGAAAGAAAACAAGCAAATATACACATAAGCACACATGATATATCGAGTGGTGGTGAGTGCTATAAAGAAGCCAGATTCAGGTGATAGAGAGAGATGGGTAGAGGGAAGCATAGTTCTATATAGCCTGAGTGGTTCAGGAAGTCTCTGATGAGATTCTTGGGATTTGAGTGGACACTTGAGTGAAATGACGGAGGGACCCACTTAGATAATAGGGAAGAAGATTCTGCTAGATGCATAAAGAAAACAGCAAGGAGGTAGTACACCTGGGACAACGTGAGATGGGGGGAGAGGGGTAGGAGATGATGGTGGAGAGGGAGCAAAGGGCCAGATCACAGAGGACATAGCTGTCCACAACCAGAATACACCACTCTCTGCTTTCCACCTTCTCCTCCCCACAAGGGCTTTTTTTTTCTTTCTTTCTTTCTTTCTTTTTATTGTGATTGTTCACACACCATACAGTTATCCAAAGTTCCAAAGTGTACAATCAGCTGCCCCTGGTACCATCATAAAGCTGTGCATCCATCACCACAATTAATTTTTGTTCAATTTCTAGAACACTTTCATTATTCCAGGAAAGAAAGAAAGACAAAAAAAAAAGGAAAGTCAAATCCTCCCATTTCCCTAGCCACCCTGCCTCCATTGTTGACTTGTATTGGTTAAGTACATTTGTTACTGTTTATGAAAGAACGCTGAAATACTACTAACTGTAGTATATAGTTTGCAATAGGTATATATTTTTTCCTATATGCCCCTCTATTATTAACTTCTAGTTGTAGTGTCATACATTTGTTCTGGTTCATGAAAGAGATTGCTAGTACTTGTATAGTTAATCTCAGACATTGCCCACCACAAGGTTCACTGTTTTATACATTCCCATCTTTTAACCTCCAACTGTCCTTCTGGTGACATACATGACTCTGAGCTTCCCCTTTCCACCACATTCACGCACCATTCAGCACTGTTAGTCATTCTCACAACGTGCTACCATCACTTCTGTTCTTTTCCAAACATTTAAATTCAACCTAGTTGAACATTCTGCTCATACTAAGCAACCACTCCCCATTCTTTAGCCTCGTTCTATATCTTGGTAACTTATATTTCATGTCTATGAGTTTACATATTATAATTAGTTCCTATCAGTGAGACCCTGCAATAATTGTCCTTATGTGTCTGGCTTATTTCACTCAGTATATTGCCCTCAAGTTTTCGTCATCAACCCGTTTTTATTTTTTTAAGATGGTTTTGTTCACACCCCATACATTCCATCGTAAGTAAACAACCAATGGTTCCCTATACAGTCACATATTTATGTGTTCACCACCCTCACCACTATCTTCCACAAAGCAGGAGGAAGAGTCAAAGAAGGTAGAGAGGCAAAAGAAAAGGAAAAAAGAAAGAGAAAAAAAAGCAAACAAAAAAACAACATGACAGCTAGGAAGCAGCAAAAGGAAAGATAATCTTAGATCAAAGTAGAATAAAGAGTCAGACAACACCACCAATGCCAAGAGTCTCACAACCCTTTCCTATGCCCCCCCCCCCTTTTTTTTCTACCTGTTAATCTTTTATTTATTTTTTTTTTAATTCAGTTTTATTGAAATATATTCACAAACCATACAGTCATCCATGGTATACAATCAACTGTTCACAGTATGATCATATAGTTATGCGTTCATCACCACAATCTATTTCTGAACATTTCCTTACATCAGAAAGAATCAGAATAAGAATAAAAAATAAAAGTGAAAAGAGAATACCCAAACCATCCCCCCATCCCACCCTATTTGTCATTTAGTTTTTACTCCCATTTTTCTACTGATTTTTTTTCAATTTTTTAACTTTGTTTATCAAAAAATTAAAAACAAACAGGCAAACAACAACCAAAAAAACCCCACAACATTTCAATCAAAGCAATGGATTAAGGAAAACAAATAACCTAAAATAACTACTTTGCTTCCAATATGTTCCTACCATACCCCAAGAAAATTAATAAACCATGTCCAAACAGAGGAGTAAGAAAAACAAATAATCTAAAATAACTACATTGCTTCCAACATGTTCCTACCATACCCCAAGAAAATTAACAACCCCTAAGAAAACAAAGGAATAAGAGAAAAAAAAAAACTAAAATAACTCTATTGCTTCCAACATGATCTTACTATATCCAAGAAAGTTTACAAACCATAATCATTCCTGAGCATTCCCATAACATTGAGATTACCCTCCATAGTTTATCTGTTCTTATTAGATTATCATTCCCCCTCCACTAATTGGTATCTCTAGGTCCCCTACATTCTACAGTATAAAACATTGTACATTTTTCACAGAATTCACATTAGTGGTAACATACAATATCTCTCTTTTTGTGCCTGGCTTATTTTGCTCAGCATTATGTCTTTTTTTTGTTTTTTGTTTTTTGTTTTTTAATCTTCATTTCATTGAGATATATTCATATACCACACAGTCATACAAAACAAATCGTACTTTCGATTGTTCACAGTACCATTACATAGTTTTACATTCATCACCCAAATCAATCCCTGACACCTTCATTAGCACACACACAAGAATAACAAGAATAATAATTAGAGTGAAAAAGAGCAATTGAAGTAAAAAAGAACACTGGGTACCTTTGTCTGTTTGTTTCCTTCCCCTATTTTTCTACTCATCCATCCATAAACTAGACAAAGTGGAGTGTGGTCCTTATGGCTTTCCCAATCCCCTTGTCACCCCTCATAAGCTACATTTTTATACAACTGTCTTCGAGATTCATGGGTTCTGGGTTGTAGTTTGATAGTTTCAGGTATCCACCACCAGCTACCCCAATTCTTTAGAACCTAAAAAGGGTTGTCTAAAGTGTGCGTAAGAGTGCCCACCAGAGTGACCTCTCGGCTCCTTTTGGATTCTCTCTGCCACTGAAGCTTATTTCATTTCCTTTCACCTCCCCCTTTTGGTCAAGAAGATGTTCTCCGTCCCACGATGCCAGGTCTACATTCCTCCCCGGGAGTCATATTCCACGTTGCCAGGGAGATTCACTCCCCTGGGTGTCTGATCCCACGTAGGGGGGAGGGCAGTGATTTCACCTTTCAAGTTGGCTTAGCTAGAGAGACAGGTCCTATGCCCCCCTTTTATCTGCATTTACCTTGGTATATCGCCTTTGTTACATTAAAGGAAGCATAATACAATGATTCTGTTAATTATAGTTTCTAGTTGACATTGATTGTATTTTTACCCCCAATAACTCCCTATTCTTAATACCTTGCAAGGTTGACATTCATTTGTTCTCCCTCATGAAAACACATTTGTATGTTTTATCACAATTGTTGAACACTCTAGGTTTCATTGAGTTATACAGTCCGTCTTTATCTTTCTTCTTTTCCTCTGGTGTCCCACATGTTCCTAACCTTCCTCTTTCAACCATATTCATAGTTATCTTTGTTCAGTGTACTTACATTGCTGTGCTACTGTCATCCAAAATTTTGTTCCAAACCTCTCATTCCTGTCTTTTCCTATCAGTCTGTAGTGCTCTCTTTAGTATTTCCTGTAGAGCAGATATCTTGTTCACAAACTCTCATTGTCTGTTTGTCAGAGAATATTTTGAACTCTCCCTCATATTTGAAGGACAGTTTTGCCAGATATAGGATTCTTGGTTGGTGGTTTTTCTCTTTCAGTATCTTAAATCACCCTACTTCCTTCTTGCCTCCATGGTTTCTATTAAGAAATCCACAGTCTTATCAAGCTTCCTTTGTATATTATGGATCGCTTTTCTCTTACTGCTTTCAGGATTCTCTCTTTATCTTTGACGTTTGATAATCTGATTATTAAGTGTCTTGGCGTAGGCCTATTCAGATCTATTCTGTTTGGAGTACACTGTGCTTCTTGGATCTATAATTTTCTGTCTTTCACAAGAGATGGGAAATTTTCATTGATTATTTCCTCTATTATTGTTCTGCCCCTTTTCCCTTCTCTTCTCCTTCTGGGACACCAATGATACTTATATTCTTGTATTTTGTTTCATCCTTAAGTTCCTGGAGACATTGCTCATATTTTTCCATTCTTTTCTCTATCTGTTCTTTTGTGTGCAGGCCTTCAGGTGCCTTGTTCTCTAGTTCCTGAGTGTTTTCTTCTGCCTCTTGAGATCTGCTATTGTATGTTTACATTGTGTCTTTCATATCTCTTGTTGTGCCTTTCATTTCCATAGATTCTGCCAGTTGTTTTGTCAAACTTTTGATTTCTCTCTTATGTATGCCCAGTGTTTCCTTTATAGCCTTAATCTCTTTTGCCATATCTTCTCTAAGCTTTTTGAATGGATTTAGCATTAGTTGTTTAAATTTCTGTATCTCAGTTGAAGTGTACGTTTGTTCCTTTGACTGGGCCATAACTTTGTTTTTCTTAATGTAGGTTATCGTTTTCTGTTGTCTAGGCATCTGACCTCCTTGGCCATCCCAATCAGGTTTTCCCAGATGAGAGGAGCTTCAGGTTCCAGAAAGAAGAAATATTCTGTATCCAGTTTCCCTGATGGTGTTTCTTAGAGGATTGATACACTCTGTGCTTTTCTGTCCAGCAGGTGGTGCCTGTCAGCCTGTAACTCCAGACTGGTATAAGGAGGTGTGGCTCATGGCTGATTTCCCCCAGGCTCTGGGGTCTGGTTCTGAATGGAAGGCGGGTAGTAGAGCTGGAAGCTCTTTCTTCTTGGGAAGATATGCCCCCTAGAGAGAGTTCATTTACATATAAATAGATTATTTGTTTCTCTGACTCTGCTATCTTCACCCTTGTCTGGGTCAGAGTGCTGTGAGTTTAAAATGGCTGAGGCTTTCTCGACTGCAGAGCACTGCGAGCTGAAAATGGTTAAGGTTTTTTCCACTGAGCCACCCAGGTTGAGAGAGAGAGAAAGGGACAGAAAGCTCCCTTTCAGGGTCAGTCTACAGCCCCCAGATTCACCTGTCAGCCAGAGACAGCACCTGATCCTTTGGGCTCCCCGTCCTGAGACAGATACATCCCCTGACTCTCAACACACCACTTTCTGCTATTCATCAGCAAGAGTATCAGGGACAGGGACAGGAAGGACTCAAGGGGCACGACTGCCACCAAGTAGATAAGGAGTCAGGAGGCTGATTCAGGATGGAGCCCAACTCTAGCTGGAAAGTGGTGTGTTGAGTAGGAAACTGCATCAGGAAGACCGTCTGTGAGACTGAGCAAACACAGTGAAGTTAGGGGAAGGCTGTGACTTGATGTATCCACAGATGCCTGGGGCTCACCCTTCCAGCTACATCCAGTTCTGGACCTGAAGCTGCTACAGAAGCACAGATACCTGCTCCTACAAGAGCACAGAAGAATCAGGGCCTGGAGGTGCCTCCATCCCAGCAGATAAGAGACTGAGGGTACATTAGTTTCTGGACTCTTGAGATACACAGGAACTACATTGCAATCTTGGATATAGAGAATAGTTCAAAAAAAACTAACTTACTGCTCTCGCATCAGTATACATCTCACACACATAATCCCTTCCCCTGCCTTCTCCGTGAGTCCCTAGGGGATCCCTCACTTGACAGTCTGGGAGGCAGCGAGGGGATACACTTCATATCCAATAGGTCTCTCTCATCAGAGCCATTTCTGGGCCTGAAAAGCCATCTGTAGTGCAAAATGCATACCAACTCCTGGGCCCAACCCCATTGCACATCCTCCCTCCAGTGATCAATAAAAAGGCTTTTAAATTAGCTCCCTTGGTTTTCCTCTTCTCCTCTAGGCTTGCTGCTGAGTTTCCGGTAAAGCCCCCAGAGGCACTGAACATTATGGCAGACATTTCCAACCAACAGTCAACCCACCTCTCTGACCCTCTTAGCACCGAACACTCAGGAACTGCACGGAGCAGCTTGGCACCTCAAACATGGGCAACAGATGGGCAGAACTCCAAAAAGTAGAAGGTCCCTTAGGATCTTCTAGGCTAATAGTCTCATTTTACAGATGGAAAACTGAGACCCAGAGACAAAAGAGAGAGCATGGAGTGGGGGCATTAGAAGGAAGAGACAGGTCTTTTTAAAATGACATTTAGCTTGATTTGGACCTTTGAAGAAATGTCCTACATTTCTGAACAACTTTTGCTTTCCAGTTTTTTAACCTCAATTTCTAATCTTTGATTTTTGGTGACTTAATACTTAACAAGGGCATGCTAGAGCACTGCTATGGGGATGGTGAGCCACATTATAAAAGGGTAGGACTTTGAGCCAAAGGAAAGGAAACAGTCACTTTCATGAGTGGGAGTTCCCACCCCAGTCCCCAGGCCTGCAGCCACTTTAGTCCCTATCTGAGTATCTTATTAAGCAGAGGGAAGCAACAGTTCTAACTAAATTAGGTGGGCGGCCTGGGAAGTCTCATGGGCGAGATGGCATTTGAGCTGAGCACTGAAGGATAAGAATGAGGCAGCCATAGGGAGACCTGAGAGAAGAGGAGTCCAAGAAGATGGAACCACAAATGCAGAGGTCCAGGGGTGGGAACAAGCATTAAGCTTAAATGCAGAAAGAAGGCCATCCAATCTGAGTGCCACCCTCTTAATCCAATGCCAGCCACCTCCTATTGCGATCGCTCATTTTATTATCTTCAAAAATACTGATCACTGTCTGAAAGTGTCTCGTTTATATGATGATTTATTATTTTATGTCTCCACCCTTGACCCCAAGCTCCAGGAACAGGGACCTCGTCTACCTTGTTCATTACTGTATCCCCATTGCCTTGTAGATGGATGAAAATGTAGTAGGTGCTAAATAAATATGTGTTGAATGAATGAATGACTAAATGACAAATGTGCTACAAGAGTTGGTTAGAGGAGTCAGAAGCCAGAATGAGTGAGGCCTTGTAAAGCACACTAGGAAGTTAATCTTCCTTCTTAGCATGATAGGAAACTGTTGGAAGAGTAAATAAGGGACTCACTTGATCACATTTTTATTTTTAAAAGATCACTGTGCCATGTGGAGAATGTTTTGTTGTAGGAAAGCGTAAACACAGGGGGGTCCATTTAGGAGGGTAGTGCAGTGGTCCAAGTGAGAGAAGACAGTAGATTGCACTAGGGGTGCAGCTGTAGAACTGGAGAAGTCTGAATGGATTAAGGATGAATTTTGGAGGTAAAGCCTAAAGGAGTTACTCTCAGGTTGAGCACAGGGGATAAAAGAAGGGGAGTAATCAAGTAAATGATTCCCAAATCCATGTCTGCAGGATAGAACTTTTCTCCAAACTCATATTCAACATCCTATTTGACATCTCTACCTGAATGCCCTATGATACATCTAAAAGTAAAATCTTTATGTACCCTCTACTCAAAGAAACATTCTGTCTCCTTGTCCATTGTGCCAGTTTGTATATTTATGTCCCCCAGAAAAAGCCATATTCTTCAATGCATTCTTGTAGGGGCAGACATATTAGTGTGGATTGGGTTGGAATCTATTGGTTCAGTGTCCATGGAGATGTGACCCACCCAACTGTAGGTGATAACTCTGGATAATTTCTGTGGAGGTGTGGCCCCACCCATTCAGTGTGGGCCTTGTTTAGTTTACTGGAGCACTATATACGCTCAGACAGAAGGAGCTCATAGCGAGCTGGAGCTGAGACAGAAATTTTGAAGACAGCCGCTGGAAGCTGATGCAGACATTTTGGAGAACACCATTTTGAAATGCAACCTTGGAGCAAGCAGACACCAGCCACATGCCTTCCCAGCTAACAGAGGTTTTCCAAATGCCATTGGCCATTCTCCAGTGAAGGTACCCTTCACTGTTGATATGTTACCTTGGACACTTTATGGTCTAAAGACTGTAACTGTGTAACCAAATAAACCCCCTTTTATAAAAGCCAATCCATTTCTGGTGTTTTGCATTCTGGCAGCATTAGCAAACTAGAACATCCATATTTTAAACTTCAGAGAAAGACCTTGATTGGTCCATTTAGATCACAATCCCAACCCTTGCACCAACGGATTGTGGGCCTATGGTTGGTTTACAGGGTCTCGTGGGTGTAAGAAGACTAGCCCACCAAAACCACGTGGAACCTGGTTCCCTGAAGGATGGGGATGGGGGGAGATATGATATCAGAAGAGAAAGAAAACGACTGCTTGGCAGACCAAAACAACAGATGCCATCTACAAATTGAACATCATCATCTTCAAGATAAAATATAAATAAGATAAAATATAAACTTTTAACACAGCATCCAAGGGCCCTTACCATCTGGCCCCATCCATCTCTACTGCATCATCTCGTACAGTTCTCACTATCTGTGCCCTGCTCTTGCCGAACAACCTGAGCAGGACCGTGTCCTGCTCTCTATTTCACCCCTGAACCTTCGTAGGAAACTCCCTCTGCCTATTTCTTTGCCTAGACCCTATTGCATTCAGCTCAGATGTGATGTTGGAAGGGAAATTCCTTCCTGATACTCAGGTTGGGAGAGGTCCTTCCCTCCAGACTACCATGGATTCTGCGCTTCCATCTTCATGGCCTGCAGCCTTGGAAATGTCTGCTTATACTATGTCCCCCAATGAGTGTGAGCTCCTTGGAAACACAGCTGAGTCTTTTCCATCCACACTGAGGAGGCCTCTGTTAGTGTTTGCTGGTGTGAACCGGAGGGGCAGGAGGGAGGGAGGGAGGACCTTAAGCAATGAGTGAGAGAACATCTCTTATTATCATGAAAGAATGAATACCCTGCGAAGATCAATAGTTTACCTTCAGTTTCTTGTACAAAAGGGGTTTTACTGGAATAGGGAGCAAGCCAGGGGCAGGACACCTGGGCAAGCTCACTCTGAGCCTGATAGCCAGAAGTCTGGTCAGCAGGTTTCCAGAAACTCTCAGGTGTGGAGAAGCAGTCACTGTGGGAGAATGCATGGGACAGCCATTTGGTGGAGCCACATGGAAACATCTAGAAGAGTTGAAGGTACAGGTGCACTATGACCCAAATATTCCACTCTTAGATGTATAGGATCTCTCACACACTTGGGGATTTATACAATAGTGTTAACTACAACTTGTTTACAAATGTGGAAAATTAGGAACATCCTAACTGTCTATTCATAGGGGAACAGGTAAATAAATCTCAATATGATCATCTATTAGACCAGAATATAGGAGACAGCAGGAATGGACAAGCCCTATATGTATCAAAATACATGAATCCCAAAAACATATGGGGAAAAAGTTGTATAAAGTATGATATAAATATATTTTTAAAACATGCAAAACACATCAGTATCATGCTATGGATAGATAAGTATATGTCACAAGTATAAAAGGTGCTTGGAAATGTTGAACTATGCTCAGAAGAGTGGCTGTCGCTGGGAAGAAGGAAGGAAATTTTATGGAGAAGAGACATATAGTGTTTACAGGGAAATTCAACTACATCCTGTAAGGTTTTGTGTCTTTTTTAAAAAGCCTGAAACACACGTGGGAAGTCTTTAAGAACTGATAAATCTAGATGGTGAGCACAAACAGACTTTTAAATATTATCCCCTTCTGCACTACCCAATATAATAGTTACTAGATGCATGTGGCCATTTAAGTTTAAATTTAAATTAATTAAATTTTAAAACAATTAAAAAATCAGTTCCTCATTCATGCTAGTCACATTTCATGTGCTCAATAGACACGTGGCTAGCTAGCGGTTTCCATACAGGACAGCACAGATGACAGATCATTCATATCAAAACTGAATGTTCTACTGGACAACTCTGATCCATAATTTTGTGTTATTGAATATTTCAGAGTTAAAATAAAATTTTGAGATTAACTCAACTGTCAGCTGTCACAGTGACATGGGACATCACAATGGAATTGATTGCACAAAATCTGTTCTACACATAGTGAATGCTTCAACCAGCAGAGGTAGCCTTTGTTGGGAGAGCAGCTGACCCCCATAACTGCCACCATAACATATAGGAAACCAAGGCCCCAGTCAGTAAACAACAATAGTTGTGAGGGTGATCAGCTCTGCCACATATGGGCTAGACCCATTCCCTAACCCCATCCAGCCAGAGGTAAGACTTCAAATGACGTCAGCATCTTTGATTCTGGACAGACATGTCTTCCCATAAGCAGGGGAGGAAGGAATATTAACAGGGGTGAGGGGGTATCTGAGTGAAAAAACACACCACACACACACACACACACACACACACACACACACACACACACAGCTGGGCATTCAGGAACAGAAACAGAAATACCAAAGAAGAGGAATTAAAATTTCATGTGTCTGCTTGGTTAGATACATTACTATCCCATCTTACAGATGAAGAAAATAAAGCTCCAATAGAGAAGCTAAGTAATTTTCCAAGGTTCACAGGCAGGAATAAAAATAATAATGAACATTTATCAAATGCCTGCTAAAGGCAAGACTTCCTAGGAGGCATTTTGCAATGACTATCTTATTTGATCTTCATACTCACACCTCATAACTGGCAGAGTCGGGATGAGAATCCAGGTCTCCAATTTCAAAGTCCGAGCACTTCTTCCAATGCCACATTGCCTCTCTAGGGGTTCTTGTTCCTGAATAAGTAGGAGAACTAGACTCCAGTGACCTAAGGACATGTCCTTCTATTTTAGGCAAGGACCAAGCCACTACTCTGGGGTTTATTCATTTATTTATGAAAGAAAGGTTTATACTGTACTGGGAGTGCAGCAAACACTTTATGTACCTTGTCTCACTGAATCCTCAAGAAGTGAGAGCTGTCATTCTCCCATTTTACAGATGAAGATACTGAGGCTCATAGAGAGTAAATCATGTGTCTGAAATCTCACAGCCAATAAAGATAAGAATCCAGGTGTGCCTGAATCAACTGTGAATAATCATGTTGGAAAGGCAAGCTCATTAAGCAGAGGTTCTCAAACTCTGGCTTCTCTGAGAAATCCTTGAGAAACATGTTTTTAAAAAATCAGATATTCCAGGGTTCCACCCCAGAAATTCAGCTTCATCTGACTGCAGTGGGGCCCAGATGTGAAGTTCCAATAAGTGTCTGTTGAAGATTGAATCATGTCCCCCACAAAAGTCATGTTCATGTCTCAAGCCCTGGTCCTGTGGGTGTGAATCCATTTGTTACTGGGCCTTTGAAGATGTTATTAGTTAAGGTGTGCCCAAACTGCATGAGGGTGGGCCTTAATCCAATATAGCTGAAGTTCTTATAAGCAAAGGAAATTGGACACAGAAAGAGAAGTCACAGGGAGCAGCCAGAAGCTGGAAGTCAACAGAACCCAGAAGGGAAAGGAGAAGATGCTGCCATGTGCCTTGCCATGTGACAGAAGAGCCAAGGATCGCTGGCACCCAGCCCCAGAACTCCACAGTCTTCAAAGAGAAAGCATCACCTTGCTGATGTCTAGATTGTGGGCTTCTCCTAGCTGCAAAATCTTGAGCCAATAAATTCCCATGGTTTAAGCCAACTTATTGTATGGTATTTGTTTTAGCAGCCAGGAAACTAAAACAGCATCCCATGGTATTCTGATGCTGGTGGTCCTAGGACCACACTTTGAGAAGTGCTATGTGGAGGCAGCACAGACAAATCAGACCCAGCCAGCAGCAAGGGCAGGCCTTCCCATCAGCCAATACCGGCCAAAGACTTTGGGAAGTAATCAGGAGAGAACTGTTAAGTCTCACAGTCTCAAATGCTAGTCCACAGCAGTCTATTGAGAGGACCCTGGGGTAGGATGAAGATTTCTTATTAGCACAGAAAGCTGTTTCCTCTTGGTCTATTATATCCACTCAGTAGCATCTTTGTTGACCAGCTGTACTGACTGTAGGACCTTGGGCAAGTCACTTCATCTTTCCCAAAAGGATGTGGAACCGAAGGACCTCTATGATTGATGTGTCTCTGATACAGTAATGGTCAAGATTTACTCAAGCCATACTGCTTTTGCTTCATGGTACTTCTTCAGAATATTAAATAAGCATCAAAAGGGAACTTTCTTTCCTTTTTAAAACTATTTATTTAACCAAAGGAAATATCTTCTGCATTTCTCTGAACCTCTAAAGCCCTGTTTCCCTTTCAGGTGTCTTTACTGGCTCAAATGCCAAGAAAATTAAAATCATCTGTCCAAGCTTTAAATATTAAGTCATTCTTGATACACTGAGCAAGGATGAAGCTCTCTTTGGCATGTCCTTCAAGACCTAGGGAGGGTCTCCTCCAGTTGGAAAGACTCTTCTTTCTTACTGAATTCTATGAGACCAGGACTTTGTCAGCCTTTTGACTTCTAGATCCTCACGGCGAGGACTAGTGCCAGCAACCACACAATACGCGGTTTATTTGGAGGGGAGGGGAGTGCAGGAGATCTAGAAATAAATGCATGAATGAATGAAGCATCCAGAAGCTTCTGAAGATGAATTTTGGAGGCAGAGCTTCAAGAAAATGAAGATTGTGAGGGCAGAAGAGACATCAGTACAGCCATCACAGAGTAAAGACAGAACCAGGTCTATTGTGTCCACATAAGAAATCTACACAAAATACATATTTGGTAATCATTGATTGAATAAATGAAATCATTTCAAGCACTGAGATTATGAATGTGCCAATCTTAATATTCTATTTTTAATGGTTCGCAACTTGGTGGTAGAAAGATGGACATGGATGGTGTCTTAGTATAACCTGCTATGACCAACAGCACACAGTAGTTGGCTTAAATAGCAGGAATTGATTGGCTCACAATTTTGGAGGCTAGAAGTCCAAAAGCAAGGTGTTGGCAAGGCCATTTTTTCTCTGAAGTCTGTAGAGTTCTGGTGATGGCTTTCCAGCAATCCTCTGTCACATGGTGAGCTGTCTCTTTCTTTCTCTTCCTCTAGTTTCTATTTTCATGTCCAATTTCCTTTGCTTGTAAGGACTTCAGCTATATGAGATTAAGGCTCACCCTCATTCAATTTGGCCACAGCTTCACTAATAGCATCTTCAGAGGGCCTATAAAAAATAGGTTCACAGCCACAGGTCTGGGGATTAGGACTTGAACTTTCCCTTTGCAGGAGACTTGATTCAATCCCAACCATTGGGTTCCAGTCATTATCACTGTATTAGGGTTAAAAATAGAGTATAAAGGAGAACTTCTGGGGAAGATGACAGGGTAGGGAGCTCCAGGACTCAGTCCTTCCACCAAAACAACTATTAAACAGGAAAGAATTGTCTGAAACAGCTATTTTGAAACTCCAGAGAAGAACACTGTGCAGTATACAGGGAAAAGCTGGAGGAAGAGGTTGATACATTATGGTAAAGAACTATAAATTACTCTTTCCTTGTTGTGGCAACCAGCACCCATCTGCCACTCTCAGGGACAGGCCACCACAGGGTCCAGTCCCTAGCTAGCTGCTGGTGACAGAAAGAGATGTAAAAATCCTCTTCCCCAAGAACAGGGGTGGGCATGGCCAATAAATGATCATGGCTTTTGATTAACAAATTCTGATCACTGGGTCCCAGTTCTGAGGGCAGTTATTGTTTCAAACTGCCCCAGACAAAGGCAGTGGCAGCCATTGTTTCAACTCTCCCTGGAGAGGGGCGGAGGTGATGGAGATTTAAAGATGCATCACTTCATCAAGGATTTGGGAGACATTTAGCTAAAGGGCTACATTTGCTGGGCAGGCCAGGAAAGCTCAGCTTTGGGGAGTTGTCAGAGAAGCTTTTGACACCGTTCCTGATTCCTTTTGCAAGACACTTTGGAGCCAGTTTGTGCCCCTTTCATGGGTCCTTGGACCTGTTTTGGCCAGGAAAAACTGATTTGGGAAAGTCCTTTCTGGGTGACCCTCCTCCCAGAATTTGCCCTCCAGACAAAAGCAGCTTGAGACAATGAAAGGCACGTAAAAAACTACTACAGTCTGGGACAAAGGTCTGCTGGCCTCAGATACCTGGGAAAAGGATGTCTACCTCCTAGGTAACAGAGGGGACAACAAAACTCCTTTAAACAGAGGACCTTCAAAACAACTAACAAGCAAAAGCCCAGCAACTAAAGCGGAATAAAATATTTAGGAATAAATGCAACCAAGAATGTAAAGGACTTGTACACAGAAAACTACAAAATATTGCTTGAAGAAATTAAAGAAGATATAAATGTATGAAAGAATATTCCACATTCTTGAAGTGGAAGACTAAATATTGTTAAGATGTCAATATTGCTCAAAGTGATTTATAGATTCAATGCAATCCTAATCAAAATTCCAACTACCTTCTTTGCAGAAACGGAAAAGCCAATCATCAAATTTATATGGAAGGGTAAGGGGCCCTGAATAGCTAAAGTGAAAAAGAATAAAGTTGGAGGACTAACACTTCCCTATCTTAAAACTTATTACAAAGCCACAGTAATCAAAACAGCATGGTACTGGCACAAGGACAGACACATAGACCAATGGAATAGAATTGAGAGCTCAGAAATCAATGCTCAAATTAATGGCCAACTGATTTTTGACAAGGTGGCATAAAGACCATTTAACTGGGAAAGAATAATCTCTTCAATAAATGGTGCTGGGAAAATTGGATCTCCATTTGCAAACAAGAAAATAAGGAGGACCCCTACCTGACATCATGAACAAAACTCAATTCAAAATGGAATGAAGACCTTAATATAGAGCTAGAACTATCAAACTTCTAGATGAAAACAGAGGGAAGTGTCTTCAGGACATTGTGTTAAGCAGTGGTTTCTTAGACTTTGCACACAAAGCACAAGGAACAAAAGAAAAAATAGATAATGGAACCATATCAAAATTAAAAACTTTTGTTCCTCAAAAGACTTTATCATGAAAGTAAAATAACAACCTATACAATGAGAGAAAATATTTGGAAACCACATATCTGATAAAGGATTAATATTCAGAATATATAAAGAAATCTTTCCACTTAACAACAGAAAGACAAACAACCCAATTTAAAAATGGGCAAAAGACTTGAATACACATCTCTCTGAAGAAGATATATAAATGACCAGAAAGCACATGAAAAGATTCTCAACCTCATTAGCCATCAGAGAAATGCCAATCAAAATCACAATATACCATTTCACACCACTTAGAATAGCTGCTATTAAGAAAATAACAAGTGTTAAAGAGGATGCAGAGAAATAGGAATTCTCATTTATTGCTCGTGGGAATGTAAAATGGTGCAGCCACTGTGGAAGACAGTTTTGTGGCTCCTCAGAAAGTTAAATATAGGGCTACCATACAACCACCTGGCAATCCAAAAGAATTTAATTATTTCTAGGAAAAAAAAAAAAGAATTTAAAGCAAGACTCCAACAGATATTTGCATATCAATGTTCGTGTCAGCCTTAGTCACAATTGCCAAAAGATGGAAGCAACTCAAGTGTCCATCAATCACTGAATGGAAAAACAAAATGTGGTATATACACACAATGGAATATTACTCAGCCATTAAAAGGAATGAAGTCCCAATACGTGATACAACATGGATGAACCTGGAAGACATCATGTTGAGTAAATAAGCCAGACACAAAACAACAACTATTGTATGATCTCACTGACTTGAAACTATTAGAATAAGCAAACTCATAGAATCAGAATCTAGATTATAGATTATCAGAGACCAGGCTGAGGATAGGGAATGGAAAGTAAAGGCTTAAAATGTATGGGGTTCCTATTTGGAATGATGGAAATGTTTTGGTTATGGATGGCGGAGATCGAAGCACAACAGTGTGAAGACAATTAACAGCACTGAAATATATATCTGAATATGATTAAAAGGAGAAATGTTAGGCAGTATATATGGTAATAGAATAAAACTTTTTTAAAATCCATGGAACTACACTACTAACTAAATAGTGAACCCTAAGTTAAATTATGGGCTTTAATTAATAGTACAATTATAAAAATGTGCTATCATCAGTGTAACAAATGTTCCAAACAAATGCAAGGTGTTGGTGGTAGGGTGGTATAGGGGAATCCTGTATTTTATGCATGATTTTTCTGTAAAACCACAACTTCTCTAATAAAGAAAAAAATGCAAAAAAAAAAAAAATACAATAACAAACAAACAAAAAAAAGTCCCTGATCTCCAAGGCCTTCCTTCTATCCTGGGGGAGATGTCCATCATATAAAAAGACTAATAACATGATATGATCCATGCTATGGTAGAAGAAAGAATAGAGTGTCATGGAAGCCATAGGAGGGGCCCATAACCGAAACTTGGTGAGACGTAAGGAAGGCTTCCTGAAGGAAAGAACACGCGAGTTGAGTGATGGGAAAAGCAGAATTAAGCCAAGGAAAGAAATGATTCCAGGGGATGGTGGGGGGTGTTCCAGACTCAGGATGCAGCCTGTGTAGAAGCTTATGCAAAGGGAACTTGATCTTTGCAGAGATGACATGATTGAGGCACACCAAATGGCCCATTGTAGCTAATTCTGAAGAGGAATTGGAAAAATAAGAGACTGTACAGGCAGAGGATGACAGTCAGGGATTAGCATTGCTGTTTGCGCACAACAGTTAGAGCCAGGAGGAGCCACTAAAGATTTCTAAGCAAGGAATTGGCTATATTCAATGTGCATTTTAGAAATATCAGTCTGGCTACTATGTGAATGATTATTTGTAGGGGAATTGGTTAGTGGTTATTGTAATAATCTAGCTAAGAAGTGACAGGAGCCTGAACTAAGTAGAGATAAAGAGGACAGAATTTAAAAACATTTAAGAGGGGGAATCCATAGGACATGGTGACTAATTGCATGTGGAGATGAAAGGAGAAGATAAGTTTATGAATAATTACTGTGTTTTGTGCTAGGCTGACAGTTAAATGGGTTGTTTTCACTGAAATAAGGAACACTGGAGGCAGAGCCAGTTTGGAAAGAAAGACAAGTTAATTTTTTGACATGTTGCATTTTAGATGCCCATAAAATTCACAGGTGGTGGTTATTAATAAGCAGCTGATTTTATAAGTTTAAAGCTCATGAGCCATTTGTGAATAATCAGTATGGCGATGGTCATTTCACGTGGTGGGAGAAGGGGTGATGTGTGTTAGGAGAGAAAAGTAAGGGACCTAGAAGAGAACCTATAGGGAAGAGGAAATGATCCCCTACACTGCCCGCTTCTCTGCATAGCCCCTTCCTCATTTCTCTCCCAAGACAAGGGAAAAGCAATCTGATTAGTCAGATTTTAGGACACTGATTGGCCATTTAAAAAGTAGATGAGAGGGTGACATCATCAACATGGCAAAATAAAACATCCCCAGGAAAAGCCTCCCCTCAGAATCAACTAAGAACAAATCCCATTTGCTTGGATCTCTAGAGTACAAAAGAGACTGGAGAAGGACTCCACAAATGTCAAGTCAAAGAAAAAGAAAAAACACAAAACTCAGGTAGGAGATTCATGTCCCAGACTTGCCAGTCCAGACCACTCCCCATCGCTCGGTCCAGCACAGCTTGGGGGTCACAGCGGCAGCCCAGTCCAGGGTCTCCTGCCACAGATGCAGACTGTAGAGCCACTCACAGCAGTGAGTTAGAGCCCCACACGTATCCAGGCACAGGGACCCGAGTCCGCAGAGACCCAGGTTGGAACACAAGCTGCTGAGGAATGTGGTGAACCCAGAAAAAAGAGACCCCAGCAGAACCACTGGCAAGAGGTGCGCACACTCAATCCAGTCTCCATTTGCTGGACACCTAAACAGCCTACACTGACCCCAGCAGACATAGAAGCCCTCCACAGACCAATTAATTATAAGTAAAGAGATTGAAGGAGTCACCAAAAACCTCCTAGAAAGGAAAAGCCCAGGATCACATGTCTTCACAGGGGGATTCTACCAGACATTTCAAGAATTAATACCAAAACTGTTAAAACTCTTCCAAAAAACTGAATGAGAGAACACTCCCTAACTCATTCTTTGAGGCCAAGTTCACCCTAATGCCAAAGCCAGATAAAGATACTACTGGAAAAGAAAATTATAGGCCAATTTCTCTTATGAATATAGGTGTAAAAATCCTCAACAAAATTCTAGCAAATCGAATTCAACAGCACATTAAAAGAATTATGCACCATGATCAAGTGAGATTCATCCAGATATGCAAGGGTGGTTCAAGATAAGAAAATCAATTAATGTAATACACCACATTAACAAAACAAAGGGGGAAAACACGTGATCATCTCAATTGACACAGAAAAGGCATTTGACAAAATACAGCATCCTTTCTTGATAAAAAAAAAAACGTTAGAAAAAATAGGAATAGAAGGACACTTCCTCAACAAGATAAAGGGCATATATGAAAAACCCACTGCAAACATCGTATTCAATGGTGAAAGACTGAAAGCTTTCTCTCTAAGATCTGGAACAAGACAAGGATGCCTGCTGTCACCACTGTTATTCAACATTGTACTGGAAGATCTAGCCAGAGCAATTTGGAAGAAAAAGAAATAAAAGGCAACCAAATTGGAAAGGAAGAAGTAAAACTTTCACTCTTTGCAGATGTCATGATCCTATGTATAGAAAGTCCCGAAAACTCTATAGCAAAGCTACCAGAACTAATAAATGAATTCAGCAAAGTGGTGGAGTACAAAATCAACACCCCAAAATGAGTAGTGTTTCTATACACAAGCAATAAACGATTGGAAGAAGAAATCAAGAAAAACATTCTGTTTACAATAACAACAAAAAGAATCAAATATCTAGGAATAAATCTAACCAAGGATATAAAGGACTTGTACACAGAAACTACAAAAATTGCTAAAGGAAATCAAAGAACATCTAAATAAATGGAAGGACATTCCATTCTCATGGATTGGAAGACTAAATATTCTGAAGCTGTCAATTCTACCCAAAAGGATTTACAGATTTAAAGCAACCCCAATCAAAATTCCAACAGCCTACTTTGCAGAAATAGAAAAGCCAACCATCACATTTATTTGGAAAGGTAATAGTCCCTGAATAGCCAAAATCATATTGAAAAAGAAGAACAAAGTTAGAGGACACACACTTCCTGACTCTAAGACATATTACAAAGTGGTCAAAATAGCATGGTATTGACACAAGTATAGAGTTGACCCTATATCTTGAGTCCAAATCCTGCTCTTCCATAACCACCCACATGGTGGGAACAAGCCAAGCAAATGACCACTGGTGCTTTGGTCCCAAAACCTTGTATGGACCCCCAGTGCTGGTGAGCTGGGCCAGACTGCAGGAAGTTCCATGGCTACAGGTCAAGACCAGAACCAGAGTAGACCAAGCTATCTCCTTTCCTCTTCTCTCTGGGTGCAGCCACAGGTTTCTGCCTCTGCTTTCCATTCCAGTGCAGAGGAAAGACAGGCTTATAGAAAAGCATGCCAGGGAAGAGAGAAGTAAGGGGGGCTTGCCTCAGTAGGGTGCTGGAGCTGGACCCTAGAGGCTCATGCAAGCCAATTATGGTCATTTATTACTAACTCTGCTGTCTGTGATATCACATTGGTAGTTTGAAATCAGCCATATCTTCATTTTTCCTAGTGTGGCTTATGGTTCTCTGTTGTCTAGGCATCTGGAGGGAGTATTTACACCGGATAAATTGGCAAACACTACAGATCAAGGCATTTTGTTTTGTTTTCCAGACAGCTGTGGTTAAACATTTACCAACACCTAACTTTCCTGAATGTCTAAAGCAACTATCTGTGGCTCTCTTGGGCTTCTCAGGGTGAAGAACTGTCCAAGGAGCGATCTCTGGGTCATTATGCTGTACCTGCTTTGGGAGAAAAAAGGAAAAATGGAAGGAGAGGATGAAGAGTACATTCCCGGACAGGGGATATGCTGAAAATTGGAAGCCTTGGACATTCAGAGGCAGAATAGTGCTGGAGACTGGAAGTCTTCAGAATCATTTCCAATATACAGTGGACCCATCTGCCCTCCATGCCAGCAATACCTGAGTTTCACCTGAGGCACTGGAATTGGATCCCAAGGACTTTACCCGACATGCAGCATGCGATGACACAGGAGTTAATGAGCTGGTGGGCAGCCAGCAGCAATGGGTAATTGAAGGGTTAGCACCATGGGGTGGTGGGGTAATTACTGGATTGATGGTTGAAGCTTTTGTTTCAGGTCCAGAAAGCAATTAAAGATCCTGGCACAGTGCTTATTAACCAGAAATACAGGTGGCCCCAGGATTCCCCACATACTGTAATTTGCTACAGACTCTCACCAACCTCCCTCACCAGGCTCAACTCTGGGTCTGCAGACACTCCCATTCTCCCCCAGAAATGGGGAAAGGCACTCCTCTCTCTGCTTAAGGTGGAACAGTTTTGTCCAACACGTTACGTTCTCCTCCTTCCCCCATACACACACACACACACACACACACACACACACACACACAAAGGTTCTAAAAGTCTAATTTAAAAAGACAGTGCTGCGATTTACTACAAATTCTTCTGCCAGGTAAAGAAGACCTGAGGAAGTGAGGGGGTTGCTTTGTTGGCTGGCTTTTTCCTATTTCAACATCAGCAGTATTTCTACATCCCTATTTTCAAAAGTTGCCTTTGTTCTATCTTGCAAAGACTCCAACCAGGGCCTGTCTATATAGTAAATTCCCAGGAGGAAATCAAGTCTTATCTGTCAGTCCAGGATGTGTTCCATTTATTTTGAAGGAAGAAAAGGCAACAGCTCAAGAGCTGTTACAAAGGAGTGAACAACAAAATGGCAGGGAGCTGCTTTAATTTTCTTTCAAAGGCTTCCTGGCAAGGTGGCCAGGAAAAGGCCAGTTTAAGGGCCAGCATTCAGAATTACTGACAGGCGGCTGGAGAGTGCTCTGCAGAGCTTCCCAGACCTCCCCAGGAGACGGTGTGCCCGCTACAGGCCCACCAACCCCCGATTTATCCGGCTTTACATTGGCATCTTTATTCTTACTTAGGTAAAGGTATTTGAAATGGAAACTGTGTGTCAAAGGCAAGGAGAACTCTTTCCTCAACACCCCAAAGGGATTTACTGAAAATTGAATTTGGGGGAGGGACCCAGAGAGCCAGGTAGGCGGGTGGGACATGCAGCTCAGGAATAGAGCCGGCAGGGAAGAATGAGAACGCGAACGACTCCTCACCCCCATGGGCTGCTGTACCCTCTCAGGGAACACAACCAACTCCCAGTTCTGGTGCCCACAGGAGAACCTCCCCTCCCCATACACACACACACACATACACACGCATACACACGTGCCCACAGCCCCTTTCTTAGCCCCCTCTCTCCTGTCTCTCTCCTCTACTACTCCAAACTCCAGGGCCCTACACACACTTGGGCTCCCAGGGCAGAGTAGTAAAAAAATTATGTCAAGAAATGAGAGCAATCCAAGACTGGAAAACAATGGTAGGAAGACATTTGGAGCAAAATGAGACTGGAGAGGAATCGGGCCATGGAGGATCCCTTAGGCCATGTTAAATATTTTTTTGCCTTTATTCTGAGGACAAATGGGAAATGTTAAATAGCAAAGGATCTGGATAGACATTTCTCCAATAGGTTCAAAGGTATTTCAGAAGTAAATCAATAGGATTTGGTGACAGATGGAATATAAAGAGTGAGAGAAAAGGAGGTGTGAAGGACAAGGTCCGACCTGGAGAGCTGGATGGATGGTGACTACATTCCTGAGACAGGTAGGGAAGGAGGGTGAGAGTGAGTGTGTGTGTGCACACGCAGGTGCATGTACATACACAAGCACACACAGAGATCATGAGTCTACTTTTGGACATGTTAGATTGGGGCTGTGTCTTTCAGACATCCAAGAGGAGCTGTCAAGTTGACACTATGTAGAAAGGTCTGGAGCTCAGTGAGAACGGAAAAGATAGGAAGGCACCAGGGCAGCAAGGCACCATAAAAGCCATTTAACTTGATGACCAGGAAAGCTCAGCACTCCCAAGGAAAGATAACCATTGTATCATGATTATATCAGAAAGATTTTTTTTCGATTAACTAAATTTATTCAAATTAACTAAAATAATAAGGAACATTATTGTCTCATATATCCTGGAAAGCTGAGGTAGAGTGGACTTAAGGGTTTGTTGATCCAAAGGCTCTCAATAGTGCCCTCTAGGGCCAGGTTCTTTCCATCTCCCGGCTTTGCCATTCTTGGTGTTCATCCTTAGGAGATGAAGGCTGACACAGCTCCAAGTGCTGCATCTAGACCTGACAGTGCCCAAAGGAAGAAAATAGACCAATTATATGTGCGGTTCTCTCCTCAAGTCTCATTGGTTAAGATTAGATCACATGCCAATGCCTGAGCCAATCAGTGGTGAGACGAGAAGATCACCAGGAACATGGATGCTGGGTAGTCAACCACTATGTCTTTTAAGACTGGTTAGATAGATGGATGAAACAGATAGATAGATAGAGAGAGAGAGAGAGAGAGAGAGAGAGAGAGAGAGAGAAATGATAGATCACAAGTAATAAAAAGCTATCATCAAATGTTAGCTATGTCAAGTATTGTAGTAAATGTATTGCCTCATTTAATCCCCACAACTGTTCAAAAACACAAGTTATATCTTTATTCCCATTTTACTGGTACACAAACTGAGACTTAGAGAAGTCCAATAACTTTCTCAAGGTTACACTACCAGTAAGTGGTTAAAATTTCATCACATGTTTAGTCCCAAAATTTATTAACTTAACAACTATTTAACACTGCCTCTCCCTGCCTTCGACCATTATGTTTAATATCAATAATAGTGTTTAAAAAGAAAACATATTATTATAAACACAGAGAAAGCACACATATTTATACAATGATCCTACTGCAAAGATTTTCATTTTGCATATTCTTCTCTAATTTTGTCATATACATTTACACCCTTATTCTGTAATCTCAGTTTAGATTTGTACCCTTTTTTTTTCCTCTTAGCATTATGCTGTACACATTTTCTATTGTTTCTACAGTCTTTATAATCACTTTTTAATAGCTATATAATACTAGTGATTATACTATGATCAAGTAAAGTTTCTTAATTATTCCCCCCACTGCCACAGGGCATTTCCAACTTTACATAATATAGATAATGCAGCCCCAAAGAGTTTTAGGCACATTGGGTATTTTTCCCCTTTCATGGATTATTTCTTCATTTGTCATACCAAGGAGAGATGCTGGGCCAACAGGTATGAAGCATCTTACAGCTCTGGATATGTCCTGAGAATTGCCCTAATGTTTTACTAATTCGCACTGCCATGTGCAGTCTGTAAGCATGTGGTTAATATAACTATCTGGCTATTTAAATTATCTATCTATATAGATAGACAGATAGGTTAATGTAACTCTCCAGTTGTCTGGATGTCCACTATATTTTATTATGTGACAGAGATAAAATGGAGCCTCTATATTGTTTCCTTTTGATAATCAGTGAGAGTGAACATTTTCCCATGAATTTAATTCCTATTTATGTTTCCTCATATATGAGTGTTCTGTCCCTAGATTTAGGGCTTCTAGTTGGCAATGTACTGAAGGGCTGTGAGTGGCCGGGGAGGTGGGGTCCATTTAAAGGGAGGGTTTGAATGAAATGAAAAGTGCTTCGCTTGGAACTTAGTCTTTTTAAGGCCCGGGAATACATTTTGAGCACCCGGCAGCAAAGCCATCGATGTGACGGCCCTTAATGGGGTTGTTAGGGGAGATGTTGTTACCGAGATTTATTTGGCTCATTCCAGCCTGTAAATTCATTTTTAGCCTAGTTTCACCATGTGCCATAAATAACCAGAGCTGTGTAAACAAATGTCATCCAGACACATGAACCAACTGAAATTAGACTTAAAAAAATCCGAATAACCTGGTGCAGTTACTTGATTCTTGTGTATGTGATGCACCAAGGTCACGTACTCTCGAGCCCCATCCCCAATCCCATACAGACACACAGACACACACACAGACACACAGATGCACACACACAATGGTCGCTTGAGAGAAAAATGGCCTCATAGGGTCATTCTAATTATGCAAGGGAATGGGGAAAGATGTTAAATAAATGATTACTAGAAAAAAAATTAACATTTTCCTTAAACAGTTATTTAGCTCTAATAGAAAGCATTTACTGGAAGGTACATGAGAAGATAAAAGAACAGTTGCAGAAACGGGGATTTGTAACTCGCTTTTTCATCACTGCCCATCTTCTTTGATGAGGAAATATGGGCATTTAATTGGGTGGCTCCATAGGAAGTGAAAATGAATAGACATTCACAATCCAAATTGAGAGAAAAATAGACCAGGGAGTTGATTTAGTGTCACAAGTTTGCAATCATGGGTTTCAAATGCAGCCTTGGCATCACTCAACTCTGAGAACACTCAGCCCATCTCTTAAAGATTCAGGGATCTAGAAATTTCCATAAAAATCATGAGGACACAAACTAGACTTTCCAAGATGAGCCTAGCAGCAACTTAAAAAGATTGAGTCCTCCCCTGCCCCCAATGTCAGTCATCTTACTGAACTCCAACATTCACTCTCTGGTCTTAGAGCAACCCTGGCTGCAGATCAGAGAGGCAGCAGGCCCTGCCCAGGGTCACACAGCTTCATAGAAGGATTTGATCTCAGGTCTGTCTGACTCCAAAGTCATGGTTAGCCCTGGGCTAATGTCACTGTAGTTACCATGTTAGTATCCCGATGTGGACTGCTTTCCCGGTGAATCGGCTCATTCAATTTTCATTCGGCAAACACTTCTGAGGGTGTACTCTGTGCCAGGTGCTGTGGTTAGAACCCAAGACATGACAGTGAGAAATGTGCAATACTTGCCTTTGATGTGTTTCATGCCTGGTGCCAGAGACAGACAAGATTTTTAAAAAGTGAAAATACAGTATGAAAAAGCACCACGAGGGGGTAAGCAGAGGTGCTTTGGGGATGCTGAGTCAAAGCTCAGTCTGGCCTTGAAGAAACAGAGGCTCAGAGAATTTCCATAACTTGTCCAAGGTCACACCACTAATTAATAAGTGGCAGAGGTGGCACTGGCATCTGCCAAATACCTACAGTTTTCTCATCCATAAAGTTGGAGAAATGCCACCAGCCTCACAGGCAGGTTGTAAGGGTCAGGTTACAGAATTCATGTGAAAGTATTTTATGAAATTCAGAGAATTCAGTAAATGTTCCTTGTGGTAGCTATTACTGTTGTTATCAGGTGATGTCACACCACCACAAGGATTTGAGATATTAAAACAAAAAGAGAGAGAGGAATCAAATTGTAGGTAGACTGTCATCAGTTTATCTGATTTAACTTCTCTATCCATTCGTATAATCAATAAAAATATACCAAGGGCCAACTATGTGTGTGGCACTATAAGAAACTCTGGGGACACAGTAATGAATAAAACAGACAAGCCACCAATTACACAGTTCCCTAGTCAAGAAATGGCTGTCATACAGGTTACCAAGGAGGAGTAGAGGGAGTATAAAGCTTATAAAGGGGAGGCTGACTTGGTTTGGGAGATCAGGGAGGGCTTCCCTGAGGAAGTGTGGTTGTGTTGGGAGCCAAAGATTGAGTAGGAGTTACAGGCAGAGGGAAAAGCGCCTCTGATTCAGGAAGGAGCATGGCTTTTAGAGAACCAAGAGAAGGCCTAAGTAGCCGGAGTTGAGAGAGCAAGAGAAAGAGTGGAGGGAGATAAAAGCAGGGGGTAAAGGGCTTAAAGCAAAGGAGTACCATCAGCTGATCTACATTTTTTAAAATCACTGTGGCTTGCTGAGTTGGGACTGGATGGAAAAGAGGCAAGATTGGATGTGGAGAGACCAGTGAGGAGGATATTGCATGGGTCCAGGAAAGAAATGATGGAGCTTGGCCTAGGGTGTTGGCAATGGAGATGGAGCACCAGAAAGGAGATACTAGACACAAGATCCTTCCAATTATAAACATTTTCCATTTAAACAAAATCACAATCGATTTAGCCATCTAGTTGTGCATGTGTGTGAATGTGTCTTTTCCATTAAACTGTGCATTGCCACCCCTAGTCAAGCCCCTTGCACTGAAAGAAGTCCTAAATAAATACCAATTTGTAGATGGAATGTACCCATGAGCAGCCCTACTTGCTCAGATGGATGAGGGTTAGGAAGTATCGAAAAGAAAAATGCTTGAATCCCCTCCAAACTGTTCTTCCTCTCCTTAAATGTCTGCCCTTCGTGTCATTTAATTCTGAGTGATTCTCAGACGAAGGCCACTTAACCTGCGTCATGCCATCTAAACCCTGTCTGCCCGGAGGAATTAAATGGATGTGTCCATGCAGCAGAACCCTGGCGCGAGGAAGATGGTGCTTCGGGCTCGTGTGCTGGCCGCTGATCTTTTCATAACCACTTCCCCTGCAGTCCAGACGGCCTCATTGCCCAGCCCCCTCTGGCTCCCAGAGAAAACCCCCTCACCTCTCCACCTTGCGTCTTTCAAGGGCCCACAGTGCTCTCGGAGTAAGACAGAAGGCAGGGCTGGAGGACACCCCTCGTGTGGATTTCTTGGGCTGCATCGAGGGCATCTGTAGCATGAGCTTTTCCTGTACAAGTTCAGCATCTGTGTTGCAGTCCAATTACCTCGTTTACAAGATGAGGCACCTGACGACCACCTGGGCGGATGAGATGGTAGAACCTGTCACAGAACGGTTTCCTAGAAGCAGAGCCTGAGATGCAGGAGGAACCTGGAGAGAGGGGTAAGGGGATCTGGGACGTGAAGGGAAGACGCCAGGGAGCAACGTGGTTTCAGTGGAAGCCTAGGCTCAGCCTGATTCCTCCAGGAGGTTGTCCTGCCCAGGGGCAAGAGAGTCCCATATATCCACACAACAGACAGTCATTGACCCGGAGGCTGTGCAGTGGGGAGTATAAGCTCCTAGGTATCTCTAAGGATGTGGCTCTGGTCAGCCAAGGGGGGTCCTCCAGAGAGGGGTGCAGGTGTGAGCGCTGGCTGCCAACACCTGCAGGAGCTGGGGTGGGGCGGGAATAAGGGGTGCACAGGCAGTAAATGGGGTCTTCACAGGACACCAAGAGCTACAGAGTCCCTGACACTTCTTACACTATGCATTGGAGGTGGGGATGGTGGTTAGCGATGACATTCAAAGAGTACTGCTTTACGAACCAGCTGCTCCCATGCTATGTGAGCCGGGGTAAGTGACCTCCCCTCTCTGAATCTCCCTGACCTCTTTTACTAAATGAGGTCATTAATGAGTATGGATTTTCTGATCCTTCCTGGCTCTGCATTTCCAACCTGGATTCTAAACTCCCATTTCAGGCTGAGTCTGTTGGACAGCTTCCATAACCAAGGACTACAGCTTGGGAAATGTTTTAGTCTCTGTCACCTTGGAGCCCAGGAGAGCATGTCTGGTGCAAATGCAGAAGCAAAGTGTGGAGTATAGACAGGGAAATGGGGTGACAGCCATCAGCCTTTAGACAGCAGGCTCTCCCTGGCCAGCAGTGGTGCCTCATCATTGTATCTCCAGTGCCCAGCCAGGAAATGGCATTAAAGTTTGGACAAAGAAAGAGAGAGAGGAGACGAAAGAGAAGGAAATAGAAAAAGAGGAATGAGAAAGGGCAGTTGAGCAAGTATCTGGGAAAGATCATTGTGGTCATTTTATTTTCATTCCCCGAACTTCCTAACCTTGGGTAGCAATGAGAATGCTTCCAAACAGGTACAAATGAACTTGTGAAAATGGATGGAGGAAGAAGATACAGCCAGAGAGGCTGGAGGAGAAGCAAGCTAGACAAGTGTCCCAAAATCCATGCTAGAAGACAATGTATCCGGGGAGGGGCAGGGGTAGCAGTGACCAGCAGTGTCGCATGGTGCCAAGAAGTCAAGCAGAAAAGGACAGAAGAGCTCCCTATGGATTTGGCAACAAGGAGGGGGCTGGCAATGTTGGCAAGAGCAGTTCTTGATTCTGTGAACTTTCATTCATTCCGGTGGCCACGTTCTCCCACGAGGGCTGGCAGGGCCCGCACGGTGGAGGGTTAGAAAAGGAGAGGGAGGTGACGTCGGGAGAGAAGGGGACTCGGGGATCATTCAGGCAACCCCATGAGGGTAGCAGAATCTTGCTTAACCTCCACCCCAAGCACACCCCCTCCCAAGTCAGGAATTGGAGCTAATGGTAAAGACATTCCATATGTTCTGATTAGCTACAACCTCATTATCATGCTTCCCCTTGCAATGTAACCCTTCAGTTAATGAAATCTGGTTGGGAAGCAAATGAGCCCATCTCAGAGAGGGGGCCCTGAGGGTGGCAGCTAAGCTTTAGGGTTTTTCACTTTCTGTCCCCTCCCCGCACTGTGGAAAAAGAAACAGCCAAGAAGAAGGGGGGGGAGGAGAAAGGATGTGAAACAGCCCCCAAATCCAAACAACAAAAACAGCAATTGCTGTATTTCAAAGCCAGCGCAAATTAGACGAAGCGGCCGCAGAAGTGAAATGGAAATCGTTAATTCTTCCAGTCCCTTGCTGCTCCGACACATGTAATAGGTTTGGCAGGGAGTCAAGGAAAACAGGGGCCAAGCCATGGTATGTTTAAAAGAAGCTAAAGGGGAAGCCAGATTTCTGCACAGCCTGCAAGAGGGGCATCTGGACCGTGCTGGGCCAGCCCAGTTCTCCCTTGGAGGGGAGCCCTCGGCCTCCTAGAGGCTGGAAGGGCGTGTTCAGTGCCTACAGAAGCCGTGTCCAGCCAGGGCGGGTTTGGATGGGGAAGCTTCCAGACCACCCAGGACCAGGAAGACAGGAAGGCAGCCTCCTTCAGGGGAAATGGAGAACAGTCTGGGAAGGCCGGAGAAGAGGCTGCCGGAAATGCTCTTTGTTGGATTTGTCACTAGAGCAAGGGAGAGCGGGAGGTGATACATGGGGCTCTCTGCTGGGCACCCTCATTTAACCATGTCCATCATCTGTCAGCCGTCCTACCTTCCACAGGATGAGAGTGAGGTTCAGAGGGCTCAAGGCCATAGAGCAGTGAGATGGTGAGAGCCAGGATTCTAACGCAGTTCTCCCCAGCTGCAAAGCTCAGGCCCTCTTCCCTAGGGGTTAGCACACTTTTTCTGTAGAGAGCCAGATAGTAAATATTTTTGGTTTTGCAGACCAGGCAGTCTCTGCTGCAATGACTCACCTCTGATGTTATAGTGGAAAAGCAGCCACAGACAATTCATAAACTTTACTTATAAAAACAGGAAGTGGGCCGGATTTGGCCAGCAGGCTGTAGTTTGCTGACCCCTGCCCTATGTTAATACAAAATTGAGGGGACGAGGGTGTTGCGAAGACTTGTGGGAAAGAAGTAATCTTAGGACTACAATAAATGCAACCCAAATAATAAATTTACTCACATAACAGCATAAGGGTTAGAGCACAGGGTTTGTTTAACAAAGTACAGAACAGCCATAGGGGTTAGATAATCTGGGGCAAATTACTTAACCTCTTTTAACCCCTGTTTCCTCTTGTATAAAATGGAAATAATAGCTGAAACTCCCTCAATATTCTTGTAAGAATTAAAGGAAATAGTTCTTGTGATGTGCTTGGCTTAGTCCCTGGTACATAATAAGCATTCAGTAAATATTACCTGCAATTATTTCAGCAAAGACTTAGCCATCAGTAGCCCCGCAAAGCGGAGAAGGACATTAAAGCTCTGCATGATTTAGGATACTGGAAAGGGTCAAAGCTGGAAGAGAGGCTGGCTTCTCTCTGAGTCTAAAACTTGTTCTCATTCCACCCCACGGTGGAAGGCAGGAATTACCCTGAACAGAAGGACCTAACATCCAGCACAGAAGCATGGGGATCTGGTCTGGCTTGGCGTTGGCTGCAGAATCACGAACAGCAAGCTGGTTATTTTTCCACTGGTCTGCACCGTCCTGGGCCATGGCAGGATGTCCTTCTGGGGAAGGCAGCTGAGCCACCCTCATGGGCACAGATTCCAGGAGCTCAAATCAAAAGCTCATGCCCAAAGCAGAAAAAGCCAAGGGGTCTGGAATCCGAAAGAATAAATGGAATTTGAAAAATCACCACCTTGCTCAATTCCTGGCACAGGTCCCTCTCCCTGAATGTCTCTGGGGTGTATGTGGGTTTCCTGTGGCTGCTAGAACACATCACCCCACACTGGGTGACTTAAAACAACAGAAATGTCTCCTCTAATAGTGCTGGAGGTCGGAATTCCAAAATCAAGATGCGGGCAGTACCCTGCTCCCTCCAAGCTCCAGGGAGAACCTGTTTCCAGCCCCTCGCAGCTCCCGGTGGCTGCCCTGGCATTCCTGGGTTGTGCGGCCACATCACTCCACTCTCTGCCTCCCTCTTCTGTCACCTTTTCCTCTGTGTGTCTCCTATAAGGATGTTTGTCACTGGACTTCAGGTCCACCCAGATACCCAGGATGTCCGCCTCATCTCAAAATCTCTAACTTAATTCCATCTGCAAGGACCCTTTTTCTAAATAAGATCTCAGTCCCAGGGTCCAGGATTAAGATGGGTACTATCTTCTGGGGAGCCACCATTGAACCCACAACAGAGTGTTTCATTGTCTGATTCTACAGAATCCCTGAACATCAAGCAGATGGGAAATTAGGGAGCATTAAATGCATCCCTTCATTTCCCCTATGATGAAACTCAGACACAGAGAAGTTAAATAATTTGCCCAAAGTTGCAGTTCTCATAACAGCAGAGCTGAGCCTAAAATCTGATCTTCCCAGTCCAATTCTTTCTCCTTATATTTTCTCATTGCTCTCCCTGGTGAAATAAACACAACTCCAATTCTCCACTTCTCAGGTCTCTGACTGGTATGATTAGGTCAACCCCAGCCAACTCAATGCGATTGTGCTTTTATAAAATGCACCATGCTGTCATGCTGGGTGAATGTCATCTTTTCCCTGGCACTTGCATCACACACTGCGGTTAACTCAGTTTTGAACACAAGCTTTCAGAGTACAGAATCTTGGTTGAAGTCACTGGTTCTTCTTCTTCTGTGCTCTCTGCTTGGGTGCAAATTTATTGGCATCCAAATGGATACAGGGAAGTGTTGGCTTGAATCTAGGCATGGTGACTGAAGACAAAAGAAAAAGGCCTCCATCCCATTGTTCCCCCAAGACCATATTCACCATAGATATGGGCAGCAGAAAATAAGAGAGGGCTGGGGTTTGATGGGAACTCACTGTCAAGCTCTTGGAGTTTTTCAGAAAATTCATGGCATGTATATTGTGTTACAAACACCATATGAGCACATTTTTATGGGAAAATAAATGATCGATCAATATGTATCTACTATGTACCCATCATGCATGTTCCAGACCATATAAATGATGCTGATAGTTTAAAGGAGTTTAGTTAGGACAAGAATTTCTTTGTTTTTCTACCCAGTCACGGTTGAAATTTGGCCTGGCAATAGCTAAAATCATGTCACTAATATGAGAAATTTCATCAGAAGATGCTGCCATGGAAAGAGCAGGAATTAGTGTGCCCACACATCTCTGAGAGCTGGAATAAGTAGACTCTGCCTTTGTAGAAGATGGAGTGTGTCCCTCCAAAATCCACTGCCTGAGAGTATGGGAGAGAGCACGTCCAGTGGGGACCCCAGCCACGGGAGCATTGTGATGCCTTGAGGCTTCCTCTGAAAATAGCTACCCTTTTCCCACGCAGTTGAGGTTGCCCAGAAATTTCCTTTGCCTCTAAGCCGCAAGACACTTAATGAAGCAACATACTTAATGGAAAATATATGTGTCCAAGATGTGTTCTCTTAATTAAAATTTTAATGTTTGTGGTAAGAGGGATTGAGATCACCCAAAGGAAGGGAATTAAGTGCATGCAAAGTGCTTAACACACTGCCATGTACGTGGGAATCTCCCAATAAATGGCCACCGTAATTATTAACTGGACCCTGTGCCCAGTACTGTCATATGAAACTACCTACCTGGGAGAAGGCACATATGGAGGCCTAGTGTGTGCTGTATGTCTAACTCCCTCATCTCAACTCAACACGCTCCTTGAGGGTAAAGACCAACCTCTCCTCACCTGTGGATCGCTGGCTCCTAGTCCTCTGCCTGGCAAATAGTAGGCCCATGATAAGTGACTGCTTGAGGCAGATAAAATGACATGGCTCCCCAAGAGTGTAGAATTATAGATACTATTTGCTGACATATCGAGAGATCCAGTTCTACTTGTGTGACATTGGAAAAGACATAGTCCTTGCCCAGCCTTCAGAGTTTTCATTTGAGAAATGGAGGTTTGGAAGCCGTTGATCTCTACAGTCTATTCTAGTTATAAATGTCAAGGATTCTAAGAGTCTTTATTCAAAGTAATATCTTAGCTAAATTGCGCTGGATTTGGAGACTTACAGGGTGATTTAAAGATGACTATTATCCCTTGACCTAAAGTGCTTCCAATCTAATGACGGAACTAGGGCCTACATAATGCAGAAAAATAATAGAGTAATTACAGAGTTAAATAAGACTACATTACTTTATGGCTAGAAATAACTCTAAACAATATATCACTTTCCACAAAATGCATGGTCTAGATTTGGCGTCAGTAATTTTGACCCACCACCTGATTCTGTAAATACAGTTTTATTGGAACACAGTCACCCCCATTACTTTATGTATTGTCTTTAGCTACTTTCACACTATGACTGCAAAGTTCAATAGTTGCAACAGAGACTATTTGGCCCACAAAGCTCAAAATATTTACTAAAAAAATGGCTTGCCTCTGGTCTAAATGAAAAAGGATGTATCTTCAAATGAGGCTACATCATGGTGACCTGCACTGTTCTGAAAAGCTTCCTGGAGGAACAGAGCTTGGAGAGAGCTTGAAGGAGTGGACAAGTTAGGGAGAGGCAAAACAAAAGGAAAATCCCATAATCAAAGTATTCTAGAGTTGGAAGGAAACTTAGAGGCACCTGGGAAGTTTTCCTTTATGGTGAAATCCTTTTGGATGACACCTAACAGATACCTGTTGTGACAGCCTCTACCAGAACTCTTGCAGTGAAGGCAAACATGTTATGCAATATGGCAGAAGCAACCACATTGCAGCCCAGGGTTGGAGGGGCATCGTGATGGTTAGAGAGTGCATCCTTCTAAGAGACACTGTGGTAGATTAAATTACATACCCCCTCAAAAGGCATGTTCTTAATCTTAATCCACATTCCTGCTGAGTGTGAACCCATTATAAGTAGGACATTTTTGAAGATGTTATTTTTAGTTAGGGTGTGGCCCAACCGAATCAAAGTGGGCCTTAATCTATATTACTAGAGTCCTTATAAAAAGATATCAGAGAAAGCCACAGAAAAGAGCCAGAAGCCAGAAGTAAGTGGAAACTGGAATTACAGATATACAAGGGGAGAGAGACTCCCATGAACAGGAAACAGAGATGCAAGCCAAGGAACCCCAAGGATTGCAGCAAACCAGCACCAAAGGCTACAGAATTTGGGGAGAAAGACTGGCCTTGCCCATGGCTTGATTTTAGATTTCTAGCCTCTCAAACCATAAGCCAATAAAGGCTTCTTGTTTAAGCCCACCCACCATGTGGATTTGTCATAGCTGCCTGGCAAACTAAGATAGACTAAAATCTACTTCTACTTCTGCATGGTTGTTCTTCCATTTGGCAATCCCCAGGTAGTTGGAAAGAGAAACTAGTTGATTCCAAAGTCCTCTCTACACTAGATTAATCTTCCCATAGAACAGTCCTTATATTATATGGTTCTCGGGCTCTTGATCATCATCATTGGCCTCTTTTGAACACACTCCTGCTTGGAAATACCCACCTCAAAGAGTAACTCTACAAGCAGGCTGTACTGCTCCAAGGCTTTTAGTCTCAAGGGAGTCTTGCCTTCTTAATCTCTCCTCCCCAAATACTTCTCTCAACTGCAAAGTGTTTGAAAGATCTCCAGCTTTGGCATCAGATAGACCTTTACATAAAAATCCCAGCTTCCCCTCTTATATTTCTCTGAGCCTCAGTCCCCCTTATCTTTTAACAACAGACTGCAGGGTTGCTGGGAGGATGAGAGGTGATAATTGTGAAGAGTCCAGGACATTAGTAAATACTCAATAAATAGCAGTTATCTTTACGGTTCTAAGTAGTCACTTCACTATGAAGTCTGATATCACAGGACCTCCAGTCCACAAAGCAAGCTTCTGTCCTCACCAAAATTCCCTGCATCTGAACCTGTAAAAATTTTACAGTCTCTTTTTCTGGGAAAAGCAGATCCTAATTTGCCCCAACAGAGTCTGAATCCAATTCTATGCTGCCCATCTAGGTTGCATGACTCTCTCTGCGCTCATTCTCCTCTGGTTCAAGTGTGTGGCTCCATCTGCTTGTGCCCGTTTCTCTGATTTTTCCTCTGACCTCCCGCAGCCTTTCTGGCTCATTCCAAGCAGGACAATGGTCTCTGACTGGTGCTTATCCCAGAGACCTCATTAAGCTCCCTCACATGGCTGGACCATAAACCTGACAATGTTCCATAACCAGGGCAACATGGAGACTTGGAGAGGCTGGGGACCAACTTCATCTCTGTCTTTATGCTCCTTCTCTCCTCCATAGCAGCTCCTTTCTTCACAAGGCAGTTTTTGCAGATATTTAATACAGAGATGAAAACAGATTCTGAACATGAGTGCAGTAGCCAGACCAGGGTGAAAATCCATGGATGAGTGTGTATTTAGAGATGGGCTCCAAAAATGTCTATGTAATACTCTACATCATAGGCAGAATAATGCCCACGACCCCAAATATGCCCACATCGTAATCCCCAGAACCTGTGACTATGTCACCTTACATGACAAAAAGGACTTTGCAGATGTGATTAAACTAAGGACCTTGAGATGGGGAGATTACCTTGGATTATCTGGGTGAGCCCAATGTAATCACAAGGGTCCTTAAAAGTCAAAAAGGGGGAGGATCTAAGATGGCGGCATAGAGAGGAGTAGAAGCTAAGTAGTCCCCCTGGAACAACTGAAAAAAACCAGAAACAACTAGTAAATAATCCAGAATAACTGCAGGGGGACAAATGTGATCGTTCACTCATCATACAGCAACCTGAATTGGGAGGAATGCCCGAGATCACAGCATAAAATCTGTAAGCAAAAACTGCAGATCCAAATCAGGCGACCCCTCCCCCACAGCCCAAGCTACAAAGCCTCCTGGTGCCAGAGAGAAGCTCTCTCCCAGCAAGCGAATATAGCTCAGTTGAGCTCCAACTGGGGTTTTAATTAGCGAGTGTGAACTGCTCACTACAGGTACGCATCCCCAGCGAATAGACAGAGGCTTTGGGTGATGACTGACCTTGGAGAGCCGGGGGGTCGCCTCGGACTAGCTCTGTTCCTTTTACGACTCAGTGGAGGAAGCCTCAGCCATTTTCAGTTCCCAGTTCTGTGACACAGACAAGGGTATAGCAGATATACCCTTTGAGACCATTGAAATGCTAATGACCTCCCCCTAAGGCATCTATCTTCTCTAAGAGGAAAGGGGTGGGCCCAGCTGTACTACCTGCCTTTCATTCAGAACTTACACCATTCAAGAATTATAGGCTAACAGGCACCACCTGCTGGGCAGAAAAGCACAGTGACCAGAGGCATCAAAGGGTGTACCTATTTTCTAAGACACACCCTCAGGGAAATCAGATACTGAATATTTCTTCCTTCTGGTACCTAAGCCCATTCTGGTCTGGGGAGGCCTGATTGGGGTAACCAAGGAAACCATGCCTAGACAACAGAAAACTACAACCTACACCAAGAAAAATGAGGTTATGGCCTGGTCAAGGGAACAAACTTGCACTTCAACTGTGATGCAGGAATTGAAACAACTAATAATAACTGAATTCAAAAAGTTTAGGGAAGATATGGCAAAAGAGATGAACTGTATAACAAAAACACAGGATGTACACGAAGTAGAAATTGAAAGTTCAAAAAACCAACTGGCAGAATCTATGGAAATGAAAGGCACAACACAAGAGATGAAAGACACACTGTAAACATGCAACAGCAGATCTCAAGAGGCAGAAGAAAACACTCAGGAACTGGAGAACAAGGCACCTAAAAGCCTACACACAAAAGAACAGATAGAGAAAAGAATGGAAAAACCCAAGCCTCATCTCCAGGAACTTAAAGACAAAATGAAAAGCAAGAATTTATGTGGCATTGGTGTCCCAGAAGGAGAAGAGAAGGGAAAAGGGACAGAAGCGATAATAGAGGAAATAATCAATGAAAATTTCCCATCTCTTATGAAAGACATAAAATTATGGATCCAAGAAGTGCAGCGTACCACAAACAGAATGGATTTGAATAGGCCTACGCCAAGACACTTAATAATGAGATTATCAAACATCAAAGATAAAGAGAGAATCCTGAAAGCAGCAAGAGAGAATCGATCTATCACATACAAAGGAAGCTTGATAAGACTATGTGCGGATTTCTCAACAGAAACCATGGAGGCAAGAAGGAAGTGGGGTGATATATTTAAGATACTGAAAGAGAAAAACCGCCAACCAAGAATCCTTTATCCGGCAAAACTATCCTTCAGATATGAGGGAAAGCTTAAAATATTCTCTGACAAACAGACAATGACCGAGTTTGTGAACAAGAAACCTGTTCTACAGGAAACACTAAAGGAAGCCCTGCAGACAGAAAGGAAAAGAAAGGAGTGAGAGGTTGGGAAAACAATTTTGGGAGATAGTAGCACAGCAATGTAAGTACACTGAACAAAGATGACTGTGCATATAGTTGAAAGAGGAAGTCTGGGACCATGTGGGACACCAGAACAAAAAACTAACAATAAAGACCGGGACTGTGTAACTCAGGGAAACCTAGGATGCTCAACAATTGTAATAAAAGGTACAAATATGTTTTTACATGAGGTGGAACAAATGAATGTCAACATTGCAAGTTGTTAAAAATAGGGTGGGATGGGGGAAAAATACAATCAATGCAAACTAGAGGCTACAATTAACAGAAACATTGTATTATGCTTCCTTTAATGTAACAAAAGCAATACACCAAAGCTAAATGCATATAGGGGGGTGGGGAATAGGGAAGGATATGGGACTCCAGGCATTGGTGATGTTGTCTGACTCTTTATTCTACTTTAGGTTAATGCTATCTTTCCTTTTGTCACCTTCTAGCTATCAAGTTTTTTTGTTTGCTTGTTTGTTTGTTTTTCTCTCTTTCTCTTGCCTTTTTCTTTTGCCTCTCTGCCTTCTTTGACTCTTCCTCCATCTTCCTGGAAGAAATGTCCTTATATAGAGAGTGGTGATGGTGCTCAATACATAAATATGTGACTATATGGGGAACCAATGATTGTTTACTTAGGACGGAATGTATAGTGTTTGAACAAAACCATCTTAAAAGAAATGGGTTGATGAAGAAACCTTGAGGGCACTATATTGAGTGAAATAAGACAGACACATAAAGGCAAATATTGCAGGGTCTCACTGATAAGAACTAATTATAATATGTAAACTCATAGACATGAAATATAAGTTACCAGGATATAGAATGAGGCTAAAGAATGGGGAGCGGTTGCTTATTATGAGCAGAATGCTCAATTAGGGTGAACTTAAATATTTGGAAATGGACAGGGGTGATGGTATCATGTAATGAGAATAACTAACAGTGCTAAAAAGTGTGTGAAGGTGGTGGAAAGGGTAAGCTCAGAGCCATGCATGTCACCAGAAGGAAAGTTGGAGGTTAAAAGATGGGAATGTATAAAACAGTAAATCTTGTGGTGGACAATGTCCGTGATTAACTATACAAATATTAGAAATCTCTCTCATGAACTAGAACAAATATATGTCACTATAACTAGAGGTTAATAATAGAGAGGCATATAGGGAAAAATATATACTTATTGCAAACTATATACTACAGTCAGTAGTATTTTAACCCTCTTTCATCAACAGCAACAAATGTACTATACCAAAACTATGAATCAATAATGGAGGGGGGGGGGGCGTGGTAGGAGTATAGGAGGATGTGAGTTTCCTTTTTTTTGTCTTTGTTTCTTTTCTGGAGTAGTGAAAATGTTCTAAAAATTGAAAAAAAAATAATTGTATTGATGGATGCACAGCTGTATGGTGGTGCCGTGGGCAATTGATTGTACTCTTTGGATCTTTGGATAGTTGTATGGTATCTGAAAAAGGGGAGGCAGAAGAAGAGGTCAGAGTGATGTGGTGTGGGAAGGACTCGACCTGCCATTACTGGCTTTGAAGGTGGAGGATGGGACCGCAAGTAAAACTATGCAAGTGGTCTCCGGAAGCTGGAGAAGACAAAGAAAGGGATTCTCTGCTATAGCCAGCAAAAGAAACTTGGCCCTGTGGACACCTTGGTTTTAGCCCAGTGAGACCTGTGCCTGGCTTATAACTTACAGGACTTTAAGATGATAGATTTGCATGTCCTAAGACACTAAGTTTGAGGTAATTTGATATGACAGTAACATTCAAGAAAAACAGATAGGAAAATATGATGACTAGGAGAAAGAGTTGTAAAAAAAATCCATGGACATAAAAGTTTCAAGAAGGAGAAAGTTAAAGGAGATGAAAACTGAAAAAATAAATCCTGATTCTCTTTTTCCTTCATACTAACCCAAGTCTTATAATTCTGGCCCCCACAACCCATCCCTTCATAACAATTTCAACAGCCGTCAGAGTCATATTTCTAAAAGACAGATAAATCACATCGTTCTCCTGTTTAAAATTCTCTACAAACTCCCCTCAACCTTCATAATAAAGTCCAAAACTGCTGGCAAGATGTAACCTAGTCACAGGTAACTCTCCAATTTTGTGCCATGCCACTTCTTCCACATTCCAAAACACACCCACTGTTCCAAATATATCAATTCTATAAACTCTCCATTTGGTAAATACGACACATATAGTACTCTCTTGCCCCCACACATTTCACATGCTTTTCCATTCCCTGGACTTGTCCTTGGTCCGCTTACAATCCCTGCAGCAATCCTCAAAACTAAGTTCAAGCATTGCCTCTCTTGGGATGCTTTTTCTGATGAACCCCCAGCCTCACTCCTGTCTTTCACTGTGGCCATGACATTTTGTATATACTTCCATTATAAACTTTCGCATACAGTACTGTTCTTCTCAGGACAGAGCCTATATCTTGCTCCTCATCCATTAGCACATAATGTCTCAACTTCCCTTCTGAGTAAATAGGAAGTCTTGCATCTTACCTGAGCCAAGGTTCTCTTTGAGAGCTAAGACTAGGAAGACAGAACTGGCCATTGGCTATCAGACATGTACCCACAGGATACATTAAAAGACAGGGTCTGAACTATGCAACAGAACTTTCTGCAGTGATGGAAATGTGTAATGTCTGCACTGTCCAATAGTCATAGGTCACTACAAAGCACTTGAAATGTGGCTAGTGCGACTGAGGAATTGAACTTTCAATGTTGTTTAATTTGATTAATTTAAATTTAAATAGCCGCATGTAGTTAGCAGCTACAGGCTTGGGTAGTACAGCTGGAGGATAGGTAAAGCAAATAGCAATGCAAGCAAAACATCAAATCCAAAAGGATGAGGGTTTTACAATTCTGAAACCACATTATACATATACATTGGAATTGAACAATTAAGTGAATGGATAGCAAATGATGGGAGCCAGTTCTCTCAGTGTTAGAAGAAAGGTTACAGACAAGCAAGGGTAGAAGTCTAGAATGATCCACATGTGTCCTAGTTTGCTAATGCTGCAGAATGCAAAACACCAGAGATGGACAGGCTTTTATAAAAAGGGGGTTTATTTCACTACACAGTTACAGTCTTAAGGCCACAAAGCATCCAAGGTAACACCTCAGCAATCAGGTACTTTCACTGGAGGATGGCCAATGGAGTCCGGAAAACCTCTGCTAGCTAGGAAGGCAGCTGGCATCTGCTCCAAAGCTCCGGCCTCAAAACGGCTTTCTCCCAGGACGTTCCTTTCTAGCAAGCTTGCTTCTCTTCAAAACATCACTCCCAGCTGCACTCTCTTTTCTACCCCCAAGTTAGCTCATTTACATAGCTCCACCGATCAAGGCCCACCCTGAATGGGTGGGGCCACGCCTCCATGGGAACATCTCATCAGAATCATCTCCCACAGCTGGGTGGGGCACATTCCAAGCAAATCCAACCAGCACCAAAAACGTCTGCCCCACACAAGACCACAAAGATAATGGCATTTGGGGGACACAATACATTCAAACTGGCACAACGTGGTATAGATTAGAGTTGGAAACACATAGACACATTTAGCTTAATATGGATACAGATGGTCACATATAAAAATGTGTTTGTGTGCACATACGTAAATTAATATATATGCTTATATTCCTTTGCTCTGAGAGGAGCTAGAAGCAATGACACACCAGTAGCAATAAGCAAACCTAACAGCAAGATCTCAGTCTCTAATGTCATTCCACAGTAAAAGGAACCAGAGATCCTTGGAGAAATGACTGATTGTAGGATTGTGACATGAAACATACAAGATCAACCTGGAGCATCTTCCTGTGCCAGAGAGTAAGGAAGTGCAAATCAAAAAACAAAACAAAAATTAAGATGGGGCATGCCAAAGAGACTCAGAATCCAACAGAAAGAAGAGCACCCAATGGCCAAAGCTGGAACAATTTGAGTAAAAAAATAAATAAAGTAGGATTGGATTGTAACCCAGAGTACAAAATAAATATCCATGAATCCATACTGATGTAAATAAATGATTGGATAAACAAATAAGAGAGGGAAAATATACAATTCTCCCACACAGAAGAATTCAAATAATGTAGATATTTCGTCCTCAAGGAGGTGGTACATAACTCTCAAATCCTTAAGTGTGGACTTCACATTGTGGCTTCCCTCAGAAGAATATAATATGAAAAAGAGGGAGTGGGGAGAGAAAAACTTTAGAGCAGAGAAACCTGACTAAAATTACCTCAGCCAGAGCTCTTTGTATATAACCTGGTCGGTCTCTGGAACTTTGGGTATCTATGTGACACCAGAAACTCAGAGCTAGAGCTCAGCAGCTATGAATGTCAGTATTACCTCATACAACAAATCTTCAAAAAGCTGAAAAAGAGTTCAGACTTCAGTTAGAGATATGAACGAAGCAGATCTGGTTATGACTAAGGCAAATCAGGCCAAAGGGTAAAGGATGATGTTGACTATGTTTTAAAACTTCAGCTTCTGTGTGAGACAAAGGAAAGACATGTTTATATGGTGCAGGATCTATACTTTCTGCAGCACAATAAATAATTTACCTTGTACGGTCAGTTTATTCAAACACCATAACTACATGGAACTTTGAATAAGAAGTGAGATCTGGTAGGTTTGTACAGATCAGTGTCAAATCCCAATACATCCCAAAGTAATTTGGGTAGAGAATAAACATATTTGCAGGGCCTCCCTGAGAAACTGGAGTAAAATGTGGAAATGTTGGACTTCCCCATCTGGTTATTACTGATATTCCCACAAACATTGAGGACTAACCATTTAGTAGGCCAAGCCCTCAATCTTGGGGCTTGCCCTTATGACGCGTGTTACTGCAAAGGAAAGGTTAAGCCTACTTATAATTATGCCTAAGAGTCTCCCCCAGAGAACCTCTTTGTTGCTCAGATGTGGCCTCTCTCTCTCTAAGCCCACTCAGCAGGTGAACTCACTGCCCTCCCCCCTACATGGGACCCGACTCCCATGGGTGTAAATCTCCCTGGCAACATAAGACATGACTCCTGGGGATGAGCCTGGACCTGGCATCATGGGATCAAGAAAATCTACTTGACCAAAAAGGGAAAGCAAAATGAAACAAAATAAAGTTTCAGCAGGTGAGAGATTTCAAATGGACTTGAGAGGTCACTCTGGAGGGAATTCTTATGTGCTATATAGATATCTCTTTTTAGTTTTTAGCGTATTAGAATAGGTGGAAGAAAATACCTCAAACTGTCAAACTGCAACCCAGTAGCCTTGACTCTTGAAGACGATTGCATAACCACGTAGCTTACATGGTGCAACCAAGTGACTGTGAAAACGTAGTGGCTCGCACCCCCTTTGTCCAGTGTATGAACAGATGAGTAGAAAAATTGGGACAAAAAACTAAATGAAAAATGGAGTGGGATGGTTGGGATGCAATGCTTTGGGAGTTTTTTTGTTTACTTTTATTTGTATTCTTATTTACATTCTTTTTGGAGTAAGGAAAATGCTCAAAAATTGATTGAGGTGATGAATGCACAGCTATATGATGGTACTGTGCACCGTGGATGATTGTATGGTACATGAATATATTGAATATATCTCAATAAAACTGAATTTTAAAAAACAAAACAAAACCATATGACAGAAAAAAAACAAAAAACAAAAAAAAAAGCTACCTCAGCCAGGTGATCAAGGTTAACAACAAAAGTGAAAACTCATGTTGACAGCAGGTACCTCTGGTACCTGTGATGAGAATGACCTTTTACTTCTGTGATTTTCCTCCCCAAAACCTATGCCTAATACCAATCTACATTCTTAGAAAGCTTCAGAAAAATCCCAAGTGAGAATATCAACAAAACTGACAAAACTTTAGTTAGATCGACCAAGAAAAATTGAGAGAAGACTCAAATTACTAAAATCAGGAATGAAGAGGGGAAATTACTATTAGCCTTACAGAAATAAAAAGATCATAAGGCAATACCAAGAACAATTGAATATAAGAAATTAGATAAGTTTGATGAAATGGACAAATTCCTAGAAAGACAAAAAATTACCAAAACTGACTTTAAAATAAATAGAAAATCAGAATAGACCTGTAAAAAGTAAAGAAACTGAGTTAGTCATTTAAAAACTTACAAAGAAAATCCCAGGCCAAGATGGTTTCACTGGTAAATTCTACCAAATGTTTAAAGAAAAATTAATGCCAGTTCTTCACAAACTCTTCAAATAATAAAGAGGAGGGAATACTTCCCAGTTCATTCCATGAAGCCACCATTACCTCATTAGCACAATCAGACAAAGACATCAAAAGAAAACTATGAGCCAATATCTCTTATGAATAGTAATACAAATAAATACTCAACAGAATTCTAGGAAACTGAATCCAACAATATATATAAAAAGGATTATTCACCATGATCAAGTGGTATTAATCCCAAGAATGCAAGGTTGCTTTAATATAATTAATTTAATATAACATATGAATGAAGTAAAGGATAAAAACCGCATGATCATCTCACTAGATGGAAAAGTATTTGACAAAGTCCAACATCCCTTCATGATAAAAGCACTCAACAAACTAGAAATAGAAATGGACTCCCTCAAACTGATCAAGAGCATCTGCAAAAAACCCACAGTTAATATCTGAATGCTTTTCCCCTAAGATCAGGAACAAGACAAGGATGCCCATTCACATCACTTCAATTCAACATTGTACTGGAGGTTCTAGCCAGAGCACTTAGGCAGGAAAAAGAAATAAAATGCGTCTATATTGGAAATGAAGAAGAAAAACTATGTCTATTTGCAGATAAGCATGATCTTTTATATTGAAAATCCTGAAGAATCCACTAAAAAACTATGATCAATATAAAAAAGTCAACTACATTTCTATATAGAAGCAATGAACAATCCAAAAATGAAATTAAGGAAACAACTCAATTCATAGCATCAAAGAGTAAAATGTTTTTAAAAACTTAAAAGAAGCATGAAACTTATACTCTGAAAACTACAAAACATTGATAAAGAAATTAAAGAAGACCTAATAAATGGAAACACTGTTCATGAATTGGAAGACTTAATACTGTTAAGAAGAAAATACCTCCCAAATTTGTCTATAGATTCAATAAGATCCCTTTCAAAATCCCAGCTCCCTTTTTGGCATAAATTGACAAGCTGGCCCTAAAATTCATATAGAAATTTAAGGGATGGAAATTTAAGGGACCTGGGACAGCCAAAACAGTCTTAAATAAAGAAGAACCAAGTTGGACTCACACTTCCTGATTTCAAAATTTAGCACAAAGCTACGGTAATGAGGACAGGGTGGTACTGGCATAAGAATGGACATCTACTGAAATGGGATAAAATTAAGAGTCCAGAAATAAATCCTTACATTCACAGTCAATTGATATTTGACAAAAAGGTCAATGGGAAAATAATAGTCTTTTCAACAAGTTACATTGAAACAAGTGAATATCCACATGCAACAGAATGAAATTGGACCCCTCTCTCATACCACACAAGAAAAAATAATTTGAAATTGATCAAAGATCTAAATGTTAAACATAAAACTATTAAATTTCTAGAAGAAAATATTAGGAGTAAATTTTCATGACCTTGGGTTAGGCAAAGACTTATTAGATATGACACCAAAAGCACAAGTTACCAAAGAAAAAATAGATAAATTAGAGCTCATCAAAATTAGGAAAAAGAAATAAAAAGCAACTAGACTGGAAATGAAGAAGAAATTTCCATCAATAAAACGAAAAGGCAACCGCCAAAATGAGATAAAATATTAGCAAATCATATATTTGATAAGCAATTTAAAATATATAAAGAATCTTACAACTCAATTTTTAAAAGACAAATAACCCAATTTTAAAAATGAGCAAGGAAGGTATACAAATGACCAAACAGAAAATATGTTCAACTTCATTAGCCAGCAGGGAATTGCACATTAAAACCACAATGAGATACTGCTTCACACCCACTAAGAGTATTATCATCAAATAGACAGATCATAACAAGTGTTGCCAAAGATGTGGAGAAATTGGAACCATCATTCACTGTCAGTAGGAATATAATATGCATCAGCCACTTCAGAAAACAGTCAGGCAGTTCCTCAAAATGTTAAACATAGTTATCATATGGCCCAGCTATTCCACCCCAAGATACATACCCAAGAGAAATGAAAACATATATTCACACAAAAATTTGAACACAAATATTCATAGCATCATTATTCATAATAGCCAAAAAAGTAGAAACATCCCAAATGTCTACCAACTGATAAATAAATGGATAATGGATAAATAAAATGTGGTATATTCACACAACGGAGTATTATTTGGCAATAAAAAGAATGAGGTATTGATACGTGGTACAATATGAATGAACCTTGAAAATATTATAAGTGAAAGAAGTCAATCACAAATGGCTATATATTATATGATTCCATATTTATGAAATGTCCAGAATATATATAGAGGCAGAAAGTAAAGTAGTGGTTGCCTAGGGCTGGGACATTTGAGGGTAAATGGGAAATGAGTACTAATGGGTATGGGTTCCTTTTTGGGGGTAATGAAGATGTTCTGGGATTAGATAGTGGCGATGGCTGCACATCTCTGTGCATATACTAAAAACCATCAAATTGTAAGTTTAAAAAGGTGAATTAAATAGTATGTAAATTATGTGTCAATAAAGCTCTTGTATTCTAAAAACTCCCAGTTGAGGGAACTTCTACAAAATTCCTGACCAACACTCCTCAAAACTGTCAAGATGATCATAAACAAGGAAAGTCTCAGAAACTGTCACAGCCAACTGGAGTCTAGGGAGAGAAGATGCCTTAATGTATCATGTTATCCTGGATGAGATCTTCAAACAGAAAAAGAACATTCAGTACAAATTAAGGAAATCTGAATAAAGTATGGGCATTAGTTAATAATAATGTATCAATATTGATTCATTAATTGGGATAAGTGTACCATAGTAATGTAAGATGTTAATAACAGAGGAAGCTGGGTGTGAGGTATATGGTGATTATTTGGACTATCGTCACAATTTTTCTGTAAATCTGAAACTATTCTAAAATTTAAAAAAAAAAAAAAAATCCAAAGGAATCAGAAAAAGGATAAGGCAGTGATTTTTCTCTGTGCTTCTCCTGATCATAGCATCCCATATTCCTTGGGGAACCTTCCCCTCCCCCAAGCTCAGTCCACATGGCTTGTGTGCAGCTCATCCCTACCTCCTTACCCCAATGGAGGGAGAGCATTTGACCCAGGCCTGGCCACTCAGAGCATTCCATCTTCATGGCCACCATGATTGGCTCAGGAATGGGCACATGCCCCAAGCCAGGCCTGTGGGACTCATCTCCAGTATGTTTGTTGGAACTCTTTTTTTTCAAACACTAGAATTACTGAGAGGATATAAACTGGCAGCTACCCTATACCACAAGTAGACGTCTTGCCTGAAACAGTGCCAAAACAGAGCTGCAAGAAGGAAAGTCAGAGTCTGGATATCCTTTGAGTTCCTAATGCACTACATTCAAAGTAAGTATAAGCCCTGGATTTTGCAACTGGACGAGCCACAAAAGTCCTTTTTGCTTAGGCAAGTTGGGTTGGGGTTTCAGTGGATTGCTGAGGATAATGGACCGAGTGCAGCATCTGTAAGAGATGTTAGGGGTCACCTTTATTCCCAGCCTTTGGTTTTCCATGGTGACATGGCTTCTGAGTTAACTCTTCCACCCATCCTTTCCAGGTTCAGTGATGGCATAGTTGATAGCGGATACCAGGAGAAGGAAACCAGCAGGTATGCCTCCCTTCCCAGCCAACCTCCAGCAAACCAGATATGTTCTCCTCCACTGCTGCCACCATGTGTCACGGACACCAGGGTCAGGACCCACCCTGGGGTTCTAGTGGCAGATGTGAAGACTCATCCCTCTTGGGACTCACTCTCCAGGCTTGATGGGTTTAAGGCAGCTATCTGGCAACTTCATAGACCCTAAGTCTTTCTTGGGTGCATCATACTGAAGCCTCAGTTTGGGGGTAAAGATCAGGATGCCTGACTGAAGCTGCAGATCCAAAACACACTCCCAATCTAGAGTTCTCTGGAATCAAAGTAGTATTTTACCCTTCATTTGCCTGACATCTATTTCTCATCTTGTTCTGGACTCAAACGTGGGAGGAAGCATGTGATGAATTCCTACCTCTCAAATCTTTGCAAGAGGATAGGGATGGGGATGGAGTCAAAGAGAAAACCTAGAGTGCAACTCAGGGACATGTGCTGCCAGAGGTCATGTTACAGTCCTTTTACTACACCTCACCTGTGTACAGGGAAATGTTGAAGGAAGTGTCTTTTTAAAGCTGTAACAGGCGTCAAGAGCTGGCTTCTGAAAGAATAAACTCTGTCATTGTGGGCAGCAATGCAAGCACAAGTACAAGGCCAGCAGGAAATTCCTTGATATCTTTTCTACTGCCCAGAATGAGAACTAAATTGAAACAAAAGGTGACTTTGCATTGCACCTTAAATAAGCTGTAGGGGAAAGCAGTCTCACCGTCCAGGAATCCCTCAGGCCACAGGTCATGAAAGGAAGGCCTCCTCCCGAGGCTCAACCTCTGAACTAGTCCAACTGCCCCTCTGTTCCACGAGAACTGTAACTTCTCCCATTTTTATCTGAGATGGCCTGTGAAAACCATCTTGGTTAATGCTTCCAAAGTGCTGGGCAAGTACTGAGAATTGCAATAAGGGAATTTGAATGACAGGAGTGAAGTCTGAGAAAGCGAGCCTTTCTTTTGCATGAATAACTTGTGCCATTATCTTAGTTTCTCAAGTCAGAATTTCTTCTGTAAATAATTCACAGTAATAGGCAATGAGCTAGCTGTGAGAGAAAGTGGTAAATTATTTACAGTGGTGGTGGAATGTGAAACCTAACAGTATCTGAATGGAGAATTAGGGATGTGTTAAGGACAAATGAGACAAGTCTCCACAGAGGAGAGGATGGTAGCAAACAAATTCAGTAATATTAGTGCAATTCTTATAAAGTTAAGACCTGCTGGGCTTAGCTCCCAGAACAGTTCAGTGGCCACAGAGTATAGTTCAAACAGCTAAAAATAGTTTTGAGCAGCATTTACTTGTATGTCTTGAACTCCATACAGGAGACACATTACTTAAATACATACATAGGATGACTTGTCCACTCAACAGCCCTCAAACACTGTAACTTCTAGGAGATGAAGGCAAGAGGTCGAGGTGGGGAGAAGGGAGAGGCAAAAGTGAACTAAGCCAGAATCCATTTTAGCAGCCAGGAGGAGGTAGAAAATCTGAGAGCACTCAAGTGCTAATAACTTTTATGCTTTCACATTGAAATAACACATCCATGGCACTCTAAGCCTGACTTTACCTGTATCATATAATTTAATTCTCTAAACAGCATTGTTACCCAGGTACTATAATCATCCTCATTTTATAGATAAGCAAACTGAGTTTCAGAGAAGTCAGGCAATTTGGCTACAGTCACACAGCTAAAACGTGAAAAATCTGGGAAGCAACAGTGAGATCTGGCTTCACCACTGTGTTTACAAAACCACACCAGCATCCCAACAAGCCTTTTCTGACAGTTCAAATATGCACAACCCTTTAATCCTTCTTTCTTTCTGCACATGAGGAGATCCAGACCCAGTGCTGCAGAGTGGGAATGGCATGGACTTATTGTTGAGATGAACCTGAGCTAGAATAGCTGTGAGCTTGGCCAAGCCCTTCAGCCACTCTAAGTCTGTTTTCTTGTGGATTCATTCCACAAATATTTAATTGAGCACCAATCACATGCTGGGCAACTGGACAAGGTAAAAAAAAAAACAAATGCGAAGGCCTGCCCTCCTGGAGCTTACATTCTAGTGTATATGTTGGGAGGACAGGGACAGGGGAGCAGGGGAGATAGCCACAGGCAAAGCAAATAAAGTATGTAGTATGGGTCTTCGTCTCCTAGGGCCACCAGAACAGAGAGTCACAAACCGGGTGGCCTTAAGCAACAGGAATTTACCGTCTCACGGTTCCGGAGGCCAGGCGTCTGCAGTCGAGGGGTCATCATGGCCGTGCTCCCTCTGAGCCCGCAGAATGAACCTGCTCCCTCCTCTCTCCTGGCCCCTGCCAGTGGCTTGCCGGCAACTGTGGCGTCTCTGCCGCAATTGCCACATAGCCTTCTCCCGCCTGCCTGTGTGTCCAAACTTCCTCTTCTTGTAAGGAAGAGGAATTGGATTAATGGCAATCTAGTATGAGCTCATTTTAACTGCCTAATTCCCTCTTTAACAGCCCTACTTCCAAATAACGTCACATTATGGGGGATTGGGGATTAGGGCTTTAACGTATCTTTTTTGGGGGTGGGCATAATTCAATCCGTAACAGTGTACTAGAAGGCATTTTGTGGTGAGGAGTAAAACAAAGCAGGTAAGGAGGAGAGGACGTGTGCTGGAGGGCCCAGTTTTAAATACGGTGGTCAGAGAAGGCCTGGGGGGGGGGCATCCTGACAGAGGGATGGGACTAGCAAGGGCACAGTCCCAGAGGAGGGGACTCACCTGGGGGGAGGCGCAGCAAGAAAGGCTGGAGCAGGAGTGGGAAGGAGGAGGTCAGAAGAGTGATGAGGCCTGGGGGAGGGTCCTGGAGGACCCCATGAGCTGAGGAACCCAACAGGCTGGGGGTGGGAGGAGGAGCCGAGGAGCAACCTTATCAGATTTAGATTTTTATAGACCCATCTTGGCTGTCACACGATGAGTAGTTTTGAAAGACAAGGATTTGCCTTCCGTCAGGCACGAGACAGCAGTGCTCCTTGTGGGCGGGAGCAGCAGAGGAAATTAAATAATATCAGAAAAGCACCCAGGGCACAGTAGGGCCCACTAAATGGGAGCTATAATGACAGAGATTCCTTTTCAGCACAAGGAGCTCTTTCTCATGCTTGTTCCAAGGGCTGAACTTCCAGAAAATTGGGCATATGTCTTTGGGATTTTCTTGTCATAGCTCCTCACCTAAGGAAAAAAATTTTATATATATATATATGTATATATATTATACACACACACACACACAAGGCCCTGTTTCTGAAGGAAAAGACAAAATAAAATAAAATGAGCTTCCCCTTTAAGAAGGGAGCTGCCTTTAATCAGCAAATTGCTTGGCAGCCTGCAATTGTTTGGCAAAGAATAAGTTCCAAATCAGATTGCATTTCTACTTCATTCAGTTCTTTCTAACTCCCTGGACTTCTTGACACCCAAGGAAGAATGCAATAACAACCAAACAAAAGGTCCTTTTGCCCTGGAATCTTGTTTCTCTTTTGTTTCTCTCTAAGAGAGAATTCACTTTAGGACTACTTTGCTGAGTTAGTTTCAGGTTTGTGAAACATTTTTAGGTAATTACTTAAGCCATAAAGCAATGACAGTGTGAAAATCAGTGCATATTCAAAATCTTATCAGCAGTAAGCTAACTACTCTTCTCTCTATAGGAGCATTGTCTTCAGAGCTGTAAAAAGCTCATTGTTTCTCCTTCTGGTAGAGAGTAATGATTTTTCTGATTCCTACAGCTGCTGCAGACCTGCTTAATAAAGTGATTTCTGACCGTTTCCTGAAATCTAAACAAAATGCGAAGCTTTTTGTTTCATTGATTATTATTTTGGAAACTGGGCACTTAATGAAATTGCTGGTTGTGATATTATCAGTCTTGAACTTTGGACCAATCAAAGATGTATCATTCATTCATTCATTCACTCAACAAATATTCATCAACCGTCTGCCGTGAGATACCCAATATGTTGAGTGCTAGAAGTACAAAACAGAAGAAACACAGCTCCTGCCCTCTAGATGCTCCCAGCCCAGTGGAGAGTCGAGCCAACACACAATTTAATACAGCAAGAGGATTGGTCCCTAGAAGGCTGTGCAAATCATTGTGGGAATGAGAGAAGCCCACCAAATCAGAAAGTCAGGAAAGTTTCACAGAGAAGGTGGCATTTGGTATGAAGCTTAAAAGATGAATGGGTGTTTTCTAGGCATGAGGGAGCCTGGCCTATGGAGAGAGCTGCAAATATTTCAGTACAGGCGTAGTTAGGTCATCCCTTAGGAATACATACACAATATGGGACGGGCTCCATATCCTAGGGATGTCTGTTCCTGCCCAGAAAATCTGCCGCTTATCCAATCACCAAACAAGTGTTGAGCCTTACCATGTCAGACACTGGGAGTTCATAGAGTAAATAGAAATAAGGCACAGGAACTTCCTTCCAGAGCCTCATGGACCAATCTTCTAGGATGGTATTCTAGCAGCATAAAACAACAGGTAGTGTAGAAAGGGCACTTCCCAAATCTGGGTTCGTCGCTGGGCGCGGCCAATAGCAATCACAGTGAAAGAGGCTGAGAAGGAAAAAGGGGTTTACTTATGTTGGCAAGAGACAGGGGGGAAGCTTTCCCAAATCAGCCTCTCCCAAGTGTTTCTTTAATTGTTTTTTAATCATTTAGTTAACATGCAAGAAGAGTGATAGATGAAAGGCTTATCTATATCTGGGAGGTTTGGGGCAATCTCTCCAAGTGATTCTTTAATTGGCTAAACCCATTAAAGACAAAGAGAGTTCATCATTTTAGTTAACATGTAACAGAGGATTGGAGAATTTCAGTAATTTAGTAATTTTCTATTTTCCTCAGGAACTAAGTGACACCTATGAAAGGTGCAAACTACATTTACATATTGTTGCAGACTTTACATTTACATCTTGCTCTTTTGTGAAACTAAAGGTTTTTACCCCCTGCCTACTTCCCGTTTTAAGATTACATTTAAAAGCTGCTTTAGGTTACATTTTAAGGTTAATTTACAATTTCCTGCTTGCTTACAATTTTAAGACTGTATTTTAAAAGTCACTGTTACAATGGTTCCTGTTTGATAAACCGGAGAGGCTTGGTTCTACCCCCCTACCAGCTTACCATCAGCTAATTTACTTATCCTTTGAGAGCCTTAGTCAAGTCATCTGTAAAAAATGAGCCAGTATACTTACCCCCAAGAGGTTTTTGAAAGGGTCAAATGACAAAATGCATGAGAGTGTCAAACTCCATGTCCAACACATGGCTGTGTTCAGCAAACATTAATTCCACTTTTTATTTGTAAAAGAAAGAATTCCATTTTTTATTGGAAAGCAAGAATTAACTCAGTGTCTTCTAGGGCTGCAAAGAACAAGAGGTGGTGATAACGAATAATCCTTTTTGCTTCCACCAGCCTCTCTAATGGAGGGGAAGAGGTACCTGAGGGGGAAAGTGATCAACACTAGACATCAACCCAGATAATGGGGTAGAAGGGAGGTCTGTGCTGCTTATCTTCAATCCCCAGCATCATGAACAGTGCCTGGCCCAAAGCAGGTGCACCATAAATATTTCCTGAATGAGTGAATGATCAGAAAATTGGCATCCAGCTTAAGCTACCATAAAAATATAGGTAGTTCTGGAACTGAATAATATGCATGTCTAATGGCCAGAAACCACCAAAAGGTTGAGGAATGATTGAAGAAATGAATGATGTTTAAGCCTGGATAACAAATGACTCAAGAAGATGTCATCTCTGCCATCAAATATTTAAAGCACCACCTCGTAGATGAGAGTTGACTTGATCTGTGGGGCTCTAGGAAAATGTATTAAGAGCAGCAGGAACACATTATATGAAGATAGATTTCACCTCAGTCCTGCTTTTAGGCAGGTTCTCCCATGTGTTTTTCTTTTGAGGATGACCTGAAATTGTTAGGTTCAGAGCCGTTCAAGAATCCACACAAACGCAGCGAGTCATGGTTTAAGTAGAGAATTTAAGGTTTATTAGAGGAAAAAAGCAGAAGAAAGCAGGTGGGAGCCATCAGAAAAGAAAGAAAGGAAAAATGGCTCCGGCCCTCTATCTGAGAGCAGCATTTTTTAAAGGAAAAACCCATGTTGGGTGTTGGGGGAAAAGGTCCTGCTGAGTATGTTCTGGGCCTCGATTGGGTGAGTGCTTATCAGTTTCTGCTGACTGGTTACTAGGGTTTTAACACACTACTCTTCTTTGATGTGCACTATATTATCTATGTGGAGGAAGCAGGCCTTTTGGCTTGTTTGCGGTCATTCATCTTTATGGGGATATCTGACCTTGCCTTGTCTGCCCCCTAGAGTCTAGGTGCCACTAGGTGACCCTTAGTTGATGGCACACCTGGTATTTATGAGATAAGCAGCAGGGCCTGTGGATCAGACATTGCTTCTATATGTTAGACTCTTTTTCTGGGGCCTGACAGAAATGTTATTGAGTTGTCTGTCCTTGTGTGTTCCAGTACAAGATCATGTGGTAGGCTCCCAAGCATCAGATGGGGAAGTGGACAAGATAACCTTTCAAATCTGGGTTTCTCTGGAGGATATTTGTGATTTAGTCTGTGCCATATCCCTCCCTTTGGAGAACGTCCCTTCCACCCACCAGGTGGTTCTGGTGAGGTTGCCAATCACCACTGAAAGAGCAGGCTTGACATGAACTGGGACAATCAGCATCTCATTCTAAGGAATTTGAATCATAAACAAAGGTTCATAAAGCCAGAAGATGCTTGCCATTGGTCATTCGATGGTAGCAAACTAAGGAACCAGTTTACATGTTTCTACTGCTAAGGTTTCCTCATGTGCCCTGTTTCTTGTCCTCTCTGCAAGCTGGCTCTTCAGCAAGCCCTTTAACTTTATGAGTTACCCAGTAACCTTACAGTAAGCCCCCTTCATTACTTAATCTAGTGAGTCAATCTTCATTGCTTGCAAAGGAAGAACCATTACAGGGAGCAGTTCTAAAGCTAATTCTGCAGCCCAGACCCTGACGCCCCCTTGGTCCTGTGCCAAAGAGATACCACAGAACAAAAGGGATTCAGCATTCCCCAGCCATGTACTCAGGTGCCATAATGTCAACTGGGCAAGGGAACAAGCCTGGAAAGGAGGCACATTATGCCTTTACAAGTAGATTTTTTCTATATTCTCCCTCTTCTCTCTCTCTCTCTCTCTCTCTCTCTCTCTCTCTCTCTCTCTCTCTCTCTCTCTCTCTCTCCTTATGATCTACATCTTCAAATGAGAAATGGAGTTATCTAATTTAAAAAGGTGCAGAATGAAAAGAGAGGTCTCCAAAGAAGAAAGGAAAGGGAAGGGGCTTTGTGTGAATTCACAGAGCAATCCCACCCCCCCACCCATGAATGGTTAAAATGCAACTGTTAAAATGCAGCCTTACCCAACTAACTACCAACTACCAGGCTGTTAAACCATAAAAGCTAAACTTGCCCACCTTGTTTGTCTATCTTAAAAAGAGTTATAAAAGGCTGGTGCCACAGCCCCTCAATCACTGTGCTCAAAATAGAAGTGTTAATTTAGCAACAACCTCGTGGCAGCCTTTGAAATGGCCCAGACATGACCCCTGAAGTTGAATGGCGAGGCCATTGAAAAGGGCTCTGTATTTCAACACTCCTCAAATTAGTGAGGACAAGAAGAGAAGGTAGAAGAGGCCTCAGAAGTTAAGCAAGTCGTTCCCACGATCCTAACCATCCCCAGTAGAGTCAGAAAAGGACTGTGCATGGTAGGAAAAGCACTGGGATCAAAATTCACTTCCTATTCTTTACCCCACTGGCCTTCCTTTCCATCAGAGCCGGTACGGACCCCAGGAGACATGTGGGAAATTAAGGGGGGGTGGTGTTTCTGGTTGTCACAATGATGGGGTCACTTATGGGTGGGGCTCTGATGTGCAAGATGCCTTGCAATGCTCACACTCGTTACACACAACAAGAATTGCCCCATAACCCTCCAAGTGCCCTGGAAGATATTCCTTTAGGGAAGAACATTTTATAATTATCGGGAGAAACTTTCTTACATAAAAACACAAAGCAATCTTTGCCCGACTTTATACTGAATTATCCAAAAATACAACTACCACCAAAATCAAGAGAATAGTGTCTTCATTTTGTTCAGAACTTTCCCAAGAGTTGATGATGAATTCACGGAATAACATCTCTGATAGCAGGACTGCTGGCAGCATTTGAGGTAGCAAAACAACACTCCTGGATCCTATGGTCATCAAATTTATGATCATTCTCTGTTCAGGCATAAGCATCTGACTGCTTATCTTCTGGTATGATTTCAATTGATACATTATTATTTTATTAAGTATTGCTTTACTTTTATTTCTTTTTTATATAATAGGGCAATATATTGATCTTTTTCTTAAATTTTAGATTGAGGTAGGTATATTATCTATAAATTTTACAACAAAGAAGCATAATGCAACAGTGTCTTAGGCTGGATTTCCTGGGGAAAAGGCTCTGAGATGGAAATCTGCAGGCAGGAAGCATAGTGGAGAGTCCCCCTGGCTGGGGAGTGAGAGGAGTAGTATGGGGCAGGGGGAGAAGCTGGGCTGTGATGAGGTCACACAGAGGTCTCAGCCCATCCCACAGAGCGCTCTGGTGCTGGAATCCCTTCAGATTTATCCTGCCTTGAGGCAAGGGGCTGGACCTCCTACTCCTACACTTACCAGTCATTTGGATGCAGGCTGTGCCTGGGAATGGGGCATACTTCGTTGATGCATTTCTCTTCAGCTGAGGGAAATTCTTGGAGAGGAACTCTGCTGACAGCACTCAGCTGCCAATATTCCTGGCAGCTTGGGGACTGAGGGCCTCAGTCTTTGTACAGAAGGATCTGGGCAGCACAACACAGCATCCACCACGGTCCACCTTGCTTGGTTCAGATATGCTTGTTTCACATAATTAGTTCTGGGAACAGGTCCTCCGTGATTCTAGTTGGTCTCTCTTACTGGGGAAACTTTAAAAAGGGAGGTAAGTGGGATGAACTATAGCACCCACTGTTGCATCTGGACCTTTGACTTCAATTGATACTCATCATCTCCCTTCTCTACTACCCATTAGAGATTGCCCTCACCATTGGCCAGCAACTCTTCTGGTCTAAGACAATTGTGCTCCATCTTTGCATAATATCCTTTCCAAGCTATTTTTCAGTTGAAAAGATCATTTCATCACTCTAATTAATTGGCCGATTGCAGGTGGTGCACTATGTCATGTGACCAGTTTATCTGAGAGTCATGTGGCCCCATCACACCTCCATTGCTATAGAGTGGGTTCCTTGGTCCAATGTAATATTATGTGGGGTTATCCTAATAATAGATAAAACACTCTGGAACTCTCAGATGGTGTGCTGGCTGAAGTCCTGAGACAGAAAGGCAAATTATACAAGAGTAAATTAATTTTAAGATGAATTGCAGCCCCTTACAAAGTAGAAGAGGTCCAATGTAATCAACTCACCACCAAGTTGCTGGCTGGTCTCCTCAAGAAATGGTGCCATATCACATGATCAGTGTAAGATAGTTTGGTTCAAAAGATGGGCAATGAGCCAAATGGGCAGGTAACAAAGAAAAGTTTTATTTGAAAGAAGCCTCAGGGCAGCCCCAGCCAACAGAAAGGCTGCTCAAAGGGGAACGTGTGCAGTTGGGTGGTGGGATTTCCTTTTATAGGGCCTTTTGCCAATCAGAGGGTACACGGTGTTTTGAACATGTAAGATATGTGAATTTTGGCCAATAGGGGGTTACACATGGTTTATCTTGTAATTTTGGCAATGCCTGGTTTGTGCATTTGAACAGGAGAGGTGAGGGGGGAGGGAATAAATTTGTGAGGGAAAGGGGGGGGCAGTGATGGGTGAGAACAAAGAAAGTGGCGTGCAAATGGGGAAAGGGAGGGGGCAGCAATCTGAGGCATGGTCTGATCTGCAGCCTGGTTCTGCAAAACAAGGAGATGCACAAGGGGCTCAGGGCCCAGACCTAACAATCAGCATTTGGTCCTTGTTGCTAGCAGAGTGAACATTCAGCCAAGGCAAGAGCTTGATATTGGAGTGGGAGCCTCTTCATAGCCTCTGTCCCAGCCACCAAGGCTACTCCATTACTGTGTTCATTGTACCAGCCTTGGAGTGGGGATGACAGGTTGGCTGATGTCAACTGTCAACTAGTCAAGTCATTCTATCTACGTGGTTGTTTCACGACTTTTCTGTGGTGAGTGCTGTGTATCCCACTCAGAACTGCAGGGTTTCATGTCAAGAGTCAAAGAAACAGTCCCAAAAGAAATAGTCCCAAAATATGCTGCCTCAAGAACCAAAAGGAGCCTACCAGGCATTATGCTTCCGTTCTAGTAGTACTAAAGATCAAAATGCAACGTTTTCTCCTTACTTTAGCAAGAGGATATCCTGGTATGAGCCACATCATTAAATTCCTAAAGAGTTCACTTATGCGAAGGGCTTTTGAAACTTGGTTGGGTCACTATCACCCTCTAGGGTGCATTCATTTTGCAAAACCTCCAATGTACTTGCCACTTCTTGCTCATCGGGTCTGATTAGCATGAGTTTATTGATGTGGTTGCTGATGTGGTGCACCAGTACGATGTTCTGCAGGTGACCCACCTGAAGTCTCGAGGTCCCACTGTTTAACCAGGGCCTGACTTTGACATAGAAGACTTGCCTGGGATGAGAATTCAGTCTTCTCTAGGGCTCTGCTTTTTTTCTATAATAATTTTTATAATCAGTCCTCATCTCTTTCTACCCTGCAGGTGCAGGGAAAGAAATGCTTATCTTTGTGTGCTCCCAAGAAAGCTCTCTGACTTTCACACTTCAACTTAAATTGATGATTGATCACACTCACCTTAGTTGAAGGTAGAAATGCAATGCTATAATGTCATTCCAAATGAAAGGAAAGTAAAATAAATAAAAGTTAAAGAAAGGAGTAGGAAAGGGTAAGTAAAACATTTATGTATATTGCCCATAGGCCATATCATGCTTATTATGCCTTGTTCCATTTATTTCTCACAAAAAAAAAAAAAAAAAAATCCAACAATGTCATCATTGTTATCCCTATTTTACAAAAAGAAAAAGGAAACTGGTACTCAGAGAGCTCGAATAAGAAGCCCAAGGTCACAAATATAATGAATGTTGGAGCTGAGATATGATCAGGTCTGTCTGAAATTCCAAAGCTCATGATCTTTCAACTATACGGCAGAACCTTCCAAGTGATTCTTCCTAAGCAGGCAATTTAGTTTTTCATTCCTTGAAAGATGAATAAACCCTAGATAGGCAGAGACACTCTGAAGATGAAGGAATAGAGAAGCAAAATTCAGAACACAAAAGATTAAGAAAAAGCACAGAGTGACGTCTAAACCAAGGATAAGTAGGGACGGGAACCAAGGCCTGCCTACTCTGAATCAGGAGGGAACCGGGATCCTTGCACACATTAGGTATTCTGATCAGTTCATTTGCACAAAGCATGTACCCTTTTAGACTCTGTGTTCAATCAAGGCAAAAACTATATCCAATGTCCCATAGTGGAACCAGCACCAAGTAAAATACTGATGCATAAAATCAGCTCTGATTGATGCTACCATTTACTAGCTGTGTGGCCTGGGCAGAACATCAAAATAAGGCTTAATTTTCTCAGCAGCAAAATAGAGAGACTAATTTCTACATGGCAGCCACTGAAAAAAATATTTTATGAGTCAATAAATTGTCTCACCAACCCCTTGTTCCGTTATCCCCATTTTACAGACAGGCAAACAGAGACTCAGAGACATTAAATTGCCCAGAGTAACACAGATGCCAAAAGCTTATGAAAAACATGACTTCATGGTCTCCATGGATAATGGTGGACTCTGAATGCTGAATCAAGGAATTCTGTATGCCTTGTTGGAGGAAGGCTGTGATATTTCTTACTTTAGTGGCATGGAAGGTTCTGGAAAGGGGTCTAGAAACGGTTAGAACAATTTGGGGGAAGAGCATTTTCAGGAAGGGAAGACAGGCATGCAACCATCACATGACCATGGGCCATACAAGCTTTGGAAAAGCTTCTCTCATTAGTGCAGCTCTGTATGTTCAGAAAGACTCCACCTCATCCACTCAAGGCTTTCTATTTACCTGATATTTGTTGTGAGCTAGCAAACCATTTAGAACCCATCTGGGAAACAAGACACTGTGACAGATGGCAGTGTCCAGCATGGGGAATAAGTTTGGTTTTTCTGCCAGTAAAACTAGCCAAGAAGCAGGGAAGTTGTCACTGGGAGTCAAATTAGGCCTGGTGTCCTTGGGTTGCGATGTGGAGCACAGGCAGCAACTACGTTTCCCAACAAGACATATTATCTAGTGGCAATAGGAGGCCCTCCCTGGCCTCTCTTGAATATGAGGCAGAAATCCAACAAATCCAACTGACAATCACAGTCTTGCATGGCATAATCATTCAAGGGGATTTAATTAAGACAGTGTATGTCCTAATGACAAGGCATGTGACACAAATGAATGAAGAAAAAAATCAAACTGTCAGAGTTTTGTGGAAGGACGGTGTTATGGGTTGAACTGCATTCCCAAAAAAAAGATACGTTGAAGAGCTAAACTCAGGACCTCGGAATGTGACCTTATTTGTAAATAGTGTCATAGCAAATGTAATTAGCTTAGTTAAATTAAGATGAGGAGGAAGTGGAGTAGGGTAGATCATTAATCCAATATGTCTGACAGATTTATATGAAGAAGGAAAGAGGCACAGAGACAAAGGAAGACAGCCACATGAAGACAGAGGCAGGGATTGGAGTTATGCTGCCATAAGCCAAGGGACCCCGAGGGGTGCCTACACCCATGAGAAGTTAGGAGAGAGACATGGAATAGATTCTTCGATAGAGCCTTCAGAGGGAGTGTGGCACTGATGGAACCTTGGTTTCAGACCTCTGGCTTCCAGAACTGTGAGAGAAGAAATATCTGTTGTTTTAAGCCACCCCATTCACGGTACTTTGCTATAGCAGCCCTAGGAGACAAATACAGCTGGGCACTGCTAAACTTTTCAACTGACCTGGTAGCCCTAGAGAGAAATTTGAAAACACCTTTCCTCATTTCACAGACCAAACAAAACCCAGAGCAGTGACTTAGCTAAACTGCAGAGAAGGCTGAAACTGGGTGGAAGGACCAGGCTCTAGACTGGGTTTCTCTGAGGGCCCCCCCCAGATGCCAAGCTCTTTTGCTTTTGGAGACCTTATCTCACATATATCACAGCTAGACAAACCAATAAAATGCACCCACATTCCACATTAATATAATTTACATATGACTACATAAGAATAGGGTTGCAATGGGTAAGTTGACCTGTTATATTCTCTAAATATTTAACTAAATGCATATTAATTTTGATTGAACAGTGTTCTTTTACTATTTTTGAACTAATAATTGTTCTTCATATTGGCAAATAGTTTTGAAGGTTCCTAAAAATCTCGTATCCTCCAGGCTCTGGGCTCATTGCACTTAATGGAAAAATCAGCTCTGCCATTTACTAACAGGACCTTGGGCAAGTTACCCCTTTGAGCCTCCATTTCTTCATCTGTAACAGTGGGAGAGTGTGATACTGTACCTACCTCACACTGTTGCTATGCAAGATCCTGCAGGAAGTAAATGCTTAGTAAGGAAAAGTCATGCAACAAAAATGTCTTTGGGTTCACTCTGACAGTCCTTAGAAAGCCAGGAGGAATCGAGTGGGGAAAAAAGGGCCACCACTAACTGCACTCTAGTTATATGTCAGAGATTCTGCAGGACTGTCTGTCTATGACACCTCATTTAGCAACACTCCCCACCCCCACCCCCAGTATTCTCACCATGGCACAAATGGGGGCAAAATGTCATGACCAGACTGGTCCAGGTCCGCACACAGCTGGGAGGTAGAGGCAGTAAAAGTTCATGGAAGAGGCATTTTTGGAGAATAAAGAATGAGAGGAAGTTGAGTTTCTCTCTTGCATCTTTGCCTCAGAATTGTGAAGGTTAAATTTCCATCTATGGCAATGAGGAGGAAAGAAGAGGGGATTTCAAAATCTAGAAAGAGCTGAGGGTTATGCAAGAGCTGGAGTCTTTGGAGGGGCAGTGGGCAGAAGCACATTTCAACCTCAGCTCACGCTGTCTCTGCATGGGATGGCAGGTTTCAGAGGTGCAAATTGAACAGCCTGAGCTCAGTAAAAGACCTGTGACTTCACCAATGGTGGAGCACAGGTGGAAATATGAAAAGGGATAAAAAGATTTGGGGAGGAAAAAGGAAAGCCTAAAAAGTAGATATAGGTCCCTTTCTCATTAACATAATGGCAGCTTAGAACAGGAAAAATTTCTCCAGATGCTTGGTCATCTTGAGTCTACTGAATCATGTGATTTCCCATCTAGATGACTAAACATCAGCCAGAGAAGTGACCCACACAAGTGATGGTCAAGATCAAGATCAAAGTCAAAGAAAGGGAAAAACACTAAGAGTGCACATAGGCTACATACTCCATATAATCCTTCCTGTTTTCCAATTAAGGATAATGAGTCTCAAGAACTTTTGCAATTTGCTCAAGGTCATAAAACTGATAGGTGGTAGAACCAGATTTTGGACCCAGGTCTGTCTGATTCCCAAGTCCAAGTCCTTTGGTCTCAGCATAGCACAAAGGTTTACACTTCAAAAAATTATCTTAAGGTAGGCGTGGGGCATGCTCTAAGCTCTGTGGTAAGTACTTATCATTCATTGAAACCCTTGATCCTCCCCAAATACTATGAACGAAGTATTATAACTTCCAGTTTATAGGTGAAAGATGGAGTTTCTAAGATATGACATAACTTGGCCCAAAGTCATGTAATTACTATGGTGCTGGGATTTGAATTCTTAGCTGTCTGACTTCAAACCCTATGTTGTTTCCATTCTAGAGAACATCCTCCTCATTTCCCTGAAGCAAGACATATCACCTGAGACCCACCCAAATAAGTATTTCTTGAGGTCAGCACTCTGTGCGAGTGACAAGCACGATAAAAATCCACGGACTTCTGAGGAAAGCAATGCAGAGTGGTGCATTTCTGAATGTGTGCATTTCTGAACTCTTAACTTTTCAGAACTTAAAAGATGTTACACTGTCTTCCATGCTGATTTAGTAAATGAGTTTCCATCAACATAGGCTGAACCGAAGAGAAGAAGGTACTGCTGACTTCCAGCCCTCATGATGAAGCTATAATTACATCCCCAGGCCAGACAGCTGCCAGCTTCCTGAAAAGGAGGTGGTATCTTTTAAGTCTTAAGGAGGCTTTGTTTAAAAATAAACCAGAGTAAGTCTTAGTTTTACTCACTCTCATTTACCTTGTCCAAGGTGGGAGGAAAAGGCAAAAGAATTGTAATTCGTCCAGGCATCTGCTAAATAAAGTAACACAGACATGCAGCTTCCCCAGACATGCCAGGGGAAAGCAGAAGGGAAAGTAGAATTCAATAAGACTTAGAAAAATGCAACAACAAAAATAGATGGCAATGTACCAAGTAAAGGTCATAAATAAAGCCACAACCTCACATTAATGGACATGGCACAGGATGCGAATTTTGATCCAAAATCTAACAGGCAGGAAAGGCAGGGAGCATCTCTTGATTTGTTTTTGAGTGATTGGTTCACAACAACCATGAATTTCAATTTGTCTTAGTAATTCTGTCCAAAGCAGAACTAATAAGGCAGTAATCAGGACATCAGATTGCAGCAAACTTTGGAAGACTATGAGCAAATTATATGGAAGCCAATCAATAAGTGGATAATCAAGAGTGTCATGGTCATGCACCAGAGGCTGTCCACCCCGAGCTGAGCAGGAGCACTTAGGAAGGAGGGTGTCTGAACTGGGAGCAAACCCAGTGAAGATGAACAAAGAAAGGAGAGGGGAATGGAATGAGAAGGAATGCACTGGGGAAAAAATATTTTCAGTGTCATTAGCAGTAGTGGTAGTATCATTATGATTTTATGATCCCACACTCATAAGCAGATGTATTGCAAAAAGCACCATGGTAAATGGCTGAGAAATAGAGAAGCTCTGGGATCCCTTTTCAGTCTGGGCCTGGTGCCTACTGTTCTCTAGGAACTTAGCTATTTTCCCTCCACTCTTAAAGGTGCCTTCCTCTTTACCCAAGGGAGTTGCTCAACCAAGGTCTGGTCACGGAGTAGGTGGTGGGTTTCCCAGCACTCTTCCACCAGGCTGCCTCTGGAAGCAATCCCACAGGCCTTTTTTGTTTTATGAGTTGTACCATTTTACCACTGACCACCAAAGGGAGAAATGGGAGGTTAAAAAAAAAAAAAAAAAAAACTGGGAGAAATACGATGGGTTAACAAATCTTACAGAGTTCTTACCACTGTGGCTCTTGGCCAGAGATAATTGGAGGATGGAGACAGTGTAAAAAGTTCTGGCTCTGGGGCCAGGTGGACAGGGTCTGAATCCCAGCTCTGGCCCCTGTTAGGGGGGCGGCCACTCAACATTTCTGAACCTCATTTTCCCTTTCGTAAAACAAAAAAAATATATTCTTCCAGGATGAGTTGTTTTTAGGATTTAAGATTATAATCAATGTGATATACATGTACAAGCACACGTGTTCATGTGTGCATGTATGTATATATATATGAACATGTGTGTATATATAGATCACATTCCTAAGTTTCTCACTGGAAGATCCACTGGATAACTGTCCTGTTATTCTCCTGGGGGTGAAACTCAACAAGTTTTTCCTTCTTTCAAACTTTACCTGAAAGTGAGGAGCTCTCTAGCACATTCCTTCCTGACAGCTCTTTTTCAGTTCTTAAAATGTAACTCTACCCAGTGTAACTTTGAGAAAAACATCAGACAATCCCAAATTGAGGGACAGTTTACAAAATACCTGACCGCTACTCTTCAGTCCTGTCAAGTGCATCAAAAAGGGAAGTCTGGGAAATGATCACTGACCTGAGGAAACTAAGGAGCCAAGATGACAAAATGCAATGTGGGATCATGGAGGGAATCCTAGAACAGAAAAAGGTCATTAGGGAAAAACTAATGAAGTCCAAATAAAGCACAGGGTTGAGTTAATAGTAATGTACCATTGCGGTTCCTTAGTTGTGACAAACATACAATAGTAATGTAAGTTGTTAACTGTGGGAGAAATTGGGTGGGAAGTATTTGGGAACTCTCTGTACTTATCTTTGCAACTTTTCTGAACATCTAAAGCTATTCTGAAATAAAAAGGTTATTTAAATACAAAAAATAACTCTAGCAGAGCAGTAGATGCCTCCAGATAGAGTGGATAATTTGAATCATTTGTAATCATAATTAACAATAACTGAGCACTAACATGGCTCAGAAATTGGAATAAACTTACTCCCTGACATTATTTCATTTAATCGTCCAATCACCCGTTGAGGTAGGCACTGATATCCCAAAAGTGCAGCCAGTAGGACCTTAAGAAGGGATTCACTTTATATTCATATAATATTTCCTAATAAAATGACAGCAGTTTGTAAATCCAAAAATATTTCCTCATGAGAAAAATATAAGAACAGAAGACTTCTAGAAATATGGTATACCGAGTTGGTTTGGTGCCCCCCGCCAATCCCCAATATAACAAAAAAAAATAGTTTCATATATATTCAGCATGGGGGAAAAGCAGGAAATTTGGGGGTTCTATAAACAAACAGATCACTCAAAGTCCAAACACTGAGAGTGTGAGTTGATGTGACAGTGTTCCAGTTGTTTCTACCCCAGAAATGAGCCTAAGGAGCAGGGATTTGAGAGTTCAGACCTACTGTTTGGAAACTAAGGCTTAGACTCCTGAAAGGGTTGATGCTCTGAACAAAAGAGGCCCAGCCAGAGAAGCACGGAGGAAGACTGTCTTCTAAAATGAAAGAATCCCCTGTGGAAAATAACAAGTCCAAGTTGACTCCACAGGTGATTATGGGATCAGAATTTAAACTTCTACAGGGTATGGGAATCCCGTGCCAAGAAATTAAGGTAAAACTAGTCTGGAGACAGCGAAACCTCTGGGTCTTAGAAGAAATAAACACAAGACTACTTCATAGGAATACTCTTACATCCAAGAACTCAAGGCATTTCCACCAAAAAAATAAACCAAACAAAAACACAACCAAATCTAGCATTCTGTTTTGCCACATTAACAAATTAAAGGGAAAAACATTTTAATCATAAAAATAGATGGTTAAAAAAAAACTGCTATATTCACACCAATTCATGAAAGAATAAAAAAATGTGTTGTCAAACCAGGATTATAAGAGGACTTCCTTAAACTCATAAAGGGTATACACAAAATGCTATAGCAAATCTGAACATTAATGATGAAACAGAAGATTCTCTTTAAAGTCTGGGATAAAGTATTATCCTGGATGTCTTTTCCAACACAATAAGAATAGAGAAATGAGTATCAGATAAAAGGATTAGAAAGGAAAGAAAACAAAGGATCATAATTCAAAGAAATAATTGTCTACATACAAAAACCAAGACAATTTATAGACATATTTTTAGAACTAATTAGAGTTCAGCAATATTGCTAGTTATAAGGGCAAAAAGCAAAAATGGAAGCTGCAAATACAGTTTTACAAGAAAACCACCAAGCTGTATTTCAGAGTGGCTATACCATTTTATAGCAACAATGCTTGAATGATCCACTTTCTCTACATCCTCGTCAATATTTATTGCTGCCACTCTTACATTTTACCCATTCTGGTAGGTATGGCTTGTGTGTGTGTGTGTGAGCATGTGTGTGTGTATCTGGTTTTAATTTGCATTTCCCTAAAGGCTAATGATGCTGGACATCTTTATATGTGGTTATTTGTTTTCCCTACGTCCTCTGTGGTGAAATGTCTGCTCATGTCTTCTGCCCATTTTCTAATTGAATTGTTTTTCTTTATATATTCTAGATACTAGTCCCTTGTTGGATATGTGGTTTGCAAGTATTTTCTTCCAGTCTATAACTTACCTTTTCATTTTCTAAACAGTCTTTCACAATACAAATGTTTTTAATCTTCCTGTGGTCCTCTTTATCAGTTTTTCCTTTCATGGACAATTCTATTAGTGTTAAATCTAAAAATTCTTCACCTAGCCCTGGGTTCCAAAGATTGTCTCCTATGTTTTCTTTTAAATTTCTATAGTTGTACATTTTACATTTAAGTCTACAGTGCATATTTAGTTAACTTTTATATAAGTTGTGAAGTTTAGGTTGAGGTTCACTTTTCTGCCTATGGATATCTGATCGCTTCAGCATCATTTGTTGAAAAGACTAGTCCTCCATTTAACTGGAAAGGCAAAGAAACAAAAATAGTTTAAACAATTTGGAAAAAAAAAAAAGATGTGGGAATATTCATTTAGCCCAATTTCAAGATGGCTATAGTAATTAAGACAATGTGGTTTTGGTGAAGCAATAGAAACATATATCAATGGAATATAGTAGGGAACCCATAAAGAGCCCCACACAAGTATGGCTGCCTGATTTTTAACAAAGGTGCAAAAGCAATTCAACAGCAATGAAGCAAATGAATCTCAAACTAAACCTCACACTTTATACAAAAACCTATGCAAAATGGATCACAGATTTAATGCAAATTGGAAAACTATGAACTCTGAGAAGAATACATGGGAGAAAATCTTCAGGACCTAAGGCTTGGCAAAGAATTCTTAAACATGTTACCAAAAGTATGATCCATAAAAGGAAACATTCATCATTTAGACTTCATAAATAATAAAAACTTGCTCTGTGACAGACATGTTAAGAAGATGAAAAGAGAAGCTACAGACTGGGAGAAAATATTTGCAAACTATACACCTTACAAAGGACTCATATCTAGTATTCTAAAAATAATAATAAAAGTCTCAAAACTTAACAGTAAAAAAACAAACAATTCAATTAGAAAATGGGTAAAAATATGAACAGACATTTCACAGACAAGAATATATGGATGGCAAATAACCGGTGAATGGATGTGCAACATCATTAACCATCAAGGAAATGCAAATTAAAACCACAGTGAAAGAGCATTACACACCTATTAGAACAACTAAAATTAAAAAAAGTGGCAATAAAAAATGCTGGCAAGGCTTCAGAGAAACTAGATCTCTCATGCATTGCTACTGGGAATGTAAAATGGTACAGCCACTTTGGAAAACAGCTTGACAGTTTCTTAAAAATATTGTACTGTAGTTATGTAAAATGTAAACATAGATTATCTGGATTGAATTGGGTCCCCAGTTTGGATGTGTTCTTTGTCTTGGTCTGAATTCTGGTGGGTGTGGACAAATTGTTAGGATCTCTTCAAATGATACTTCAGCTAAGGCATGGCCCAACTAAATCCATGTGGGCTGGAATCTGAGTTACTGGAGTCCTTTATAAATAAGCAGAGTGAAGCGAAAAGAAGAGAAGCCATGGGGTAGACTGGAAGTCAATGGAACCAGAAAGAGCAAGGAGAAGACACCTCCACATGCATTGCCCTGTGACAGAAAAAGAACAAGGAATCTCAAGGATCACCAGCAACCAGCCCTAGAATACCACAGTTTTCGGGAGAAAACATCACCTTGATGACATCTTGATTTTGGAATTCCCCTAGCCTTAAAACCGTGAGCCAACAAATTCCCGTTGTTAAGTCAATGCATTGCATGGTACTTGTTCTGGCAGCTGGGAATCTAAAACAATACAACCCAGCAATTGCACTCAAGGAACGTTTATCCCAGGAAAAATGAAAGTATGCCCACACAAAAATCTGCACCCAAATGTTCATAGGAGCTTTATTTGTAATACCCAAAAACTGTAAACAATCAAAATGTCCCCCAATGGGAAAACAGTTAAACTGTGGTGCATCCATACCATACATTACTACTCGGAAATAAAAAGAAATGAACTATCGATATACACAACAACTAGAATGGCTCTCAAGGGCATTATGCTTAATAAAAATGGCAATCTCAAAAGGTCACATCTGTATGAGCCCATGTATATAGTATAATATTCTCAAAATGACAAAAATGTAGAGATGAAAAGCAGATTAGTGGTTTCCAGGGGGGTAGGAATGGGTAGAGGGAAGAGGGTGGGTGTGACTAGGAAGGGGTAGCATGAAGGAGATCTTTGTAGTAATGAAATAGTTCCATATCTTGATTGCATTCGTGGTTTTGCAAATCCACACATGTGATAAAATGGCATAGAACTACGTGCACACATTATGCCAATGTCGATTTCCTGGTTTTCATATTGTATTATAGTTATGTAAAATGTAATCATTGGGGAAACTGGACTTTCTGGGAATCTATAATTATTTCAAAATAAAAAGTTATAAAAAAGATAGACTGTAGCAATCAATATCTCTTTTCTAGTATACAAAATGCACTCAATAAATGTATTGTTATTAAAACAGCAAAGTTGTGATAATCAAATGCATAGTCAGCAACATAAAGGGCAAATTCACTTTTCCTCTGGATTAGTAAATGGCGGTGTTAACTAGAAGCAGATTGGTAAATCAGAGTGCTCAGCCACATGTCACAGACATCGAAAGCAGCACAGTTAAGTGGAAGCAGCGCTGATATTCGAGCCCCATGGACCAGGGTGTCCACCCACCTACAGGGCATCTGTTTTAGCATCTCCTATAAATGTCGCTAATGGCAATGACGAGGATACCCTGCTTGTTTCTGAAACCTCAGCACCCAGCGCAGCATCTGGCACCAAATGGGGTTGCAATAAATAACTGTGGAATCAAAAGTTCTTGATCTCTCTGAACTTCCCTTCTTTCTATTGCAAAGTTATCTTTTTCTCTATTGCAAAATTATTTTTTTCCCTATTGTGGTTACCACCTGTTGCCCTCCAAGAAACTGGCAGTTTCAAAAGTCACATTTACATATGAAATTGGCAAGATTAACACATTTACTAGTCTACTGAGGAAAGGAAGTAGAGTCACAATACTGTAAAAATGACAAAGGAAGTAATTTGCCCACAGCTGTCTTTGAGTGTGCAAATGGGGTTTCTGACCCACCTGCAGGAGATGAGACCCTGGGATTCATTCTAACTGTGACTGTCACTCATCCACTCCCTCCTGGGGAGGCTTTGTGAGCCAATGTTGATTTTGACCACAAAGCACTGCCCACTTGGCAGTGTCAAACCTTGGGTTCTTTCTCTTCTTTCGGTCCTTTACTCTCCTTATAGTTTCTCTTTCTTTTCTCAACTCTTCTATTTCTTTATTTTCCACCTAAAAACTGTTATTGGTCACTGATAGGAATCCAAACTACAAACTAGAGCAATCTTTAGATCTTCAGTCTCAAACTTACAAGGAACTGAGTGAGGCCTGGACAGCATCACGGTTTGCCCAAATTCACACTTCAGATCAATGGCAGAGCTGGACATTCAACCTGAGTCTCCTGCAACCAGTCTGTATAACTATCAGAATGTTTGTGCGTGCTGCCTTGGCCTCCATCTTGCTTTGGTTAAGCCACTTGCCGCCACACTGACCTTTGGCCTGCTAAGGAGAAGCTTTCCAGCTCTGGGACATAGACTCCCCCAGAGCCCAAACCACATCTGCGGCCTCCATCCACAGCACCCACACACCTCACCCCAAACCCACACACGGCTGGTCCCATATGACAAGCTCACCATCCCCACCACCCTTGGACCCCCGGAACCCCAGACCCTTTATCTTTTCGCTAGTGTTTGCTTTAAACCAACCAAACCTTGACTCTCATGGGAAATCTTCTAACCTCCACCCCACAACTGCAGTAGAGGCACAAGCCATTGGGCCCATCCCACTCGGCCTTTGTGCTCCCAAATGCTGGCTAAGCCCCTGGAGCTGAGCACGTCCCATCGGCCCCTCACGGCCCCCCTCTCTCCTGGGTCCCATGAGTAACAACCTGTCTTTTCTAATGAGTTATGGCCTCGGTTTCCCATTGTATTGTATCTGACCTCCACCCAGGCCCAAATTTAAAATCCAATTTAACTAATTCAGAACAGAGTCCATAGGTCACTTACTATGAACTATCTCGGGGAATTTCAGAGCCAAGATGCTCATCTGGAAAGTGATCATGTTCATTCCTTGGAAAGTTGAAAAGACACTAAGCTAGACTCCTAGCAGCCTTTCTTCTCGGGTGGGAAGAGGTAGGATTGACCAGTGTAGTACAGTGCACACATTAAATCTGCACTGCTCTGTATTCAGTACACTCATTCCAAGTTCAACAGGGTTAGTCTAAAGAAAAATGGAGTAAGATGATTCTGTCTAGGCTACAAAATAAATCACTTTTAAGTAAATATATATATATATATATATAAAATTATTTTGACCAAACAATAAGAAACAAAAGTCTTGATAATCCCTCTGTGAGTAAAAATGTGAGGATATTCTCAATCACTAGTAGATGTACAAATTAGTACAGTCTTTTTTTGGAAGGCAATCAAGTAAAACTAAAAGTGCATATAATTATAAATCTAACAATGCACTAATAGGATCTGTATGCTAAAAAACTAGAAAAGGCTGATGAAGGAAATCAAACATCCAAGAACATGGAAAGACATATTATGTATATGGATTGGAAGACTCAATATAGTAAACATGTCAGTTCGCTCCAAATCGATGTATAAATTTAACACAAATCCAATCAAAATCCCAGCAGGACTTTTGTAAATAGATAAACTGATTCAAAATTTATATAGAAAGGCAATGGAATTAGAACAGCTAAAACTATTTTGAAAAAGAAGAATAAAGTTGAATAATTTAAATACCTGATTTTAAGACTTCTTTTAAAGCTACAGTAATCAAGACAGTGTGGTATTGGCAAAGGAATAGACAGAGATCAATGAAACAGAACAGACAGTCCAGAAATAGACCCACACAAATATGGATAATTAATTTTCAACAACCTGCAAAAGCAATTCAATGGTACTCTTTTCAACAAATGGCTCTGGAACAGCTGAATATCCATATGCAAAAAAAGTAAACTTTGATTCTATCTCATACTATATGCAAAAATTATTCCAAAATGGATCACAGATCTAAATATAAAACATAAAACTGTAAAAGTTTTAGGAGAAAACATAGAAGAAAATCTTTATGACCTGGAGTTAGGCAAAGAATTCTTAGATAGGACACCAAAAGCACAATCCATAAAAGATTTTAAAAAGTATAAATTGGACAAAAGCACAATCCATAAAAGAAAAAAAAATTATAAACTGGACTTCATCAAAATTAAAAACATTTACTCTGCAAAAGACATTGCTAAAAGATTAAAATGACAAGCTGCAGATTCCTGGAGAAAATATTTGCAAATCATATATAAAGAAATTTGAATATTCAACAATAAGAAAACAAACATCCAATTAAAAAATGGGCAGAAGACTAAAACAGACACTTCACCAAAGAGGATATACTGATAGCAAATACACATGTGAAAGGATGTTCAACAACATTAGTCATAAAGGAAATGCAAAAACTACAATGAGATCTCACTATATACCTATCAGAAAGGCTAAAAATAAAAAGAAAAAAAGAATGATACTATCAAGTACTGATACAGGTGCGTAGAAACTAGAACTCTCCTACATTACTGGTGAGAATGCAAAATCTGGAAAGTGGTTTGCCAATTTCTTATAGTCAAATGTATATTACCAAATGGTCTATACTCCCACACCCGGGTATTTACCCTAGAGAAATGAAAATGGATATTCCCACAAAAACTGTACATAAATGTATATAGTTTCTGTATTCATAATCTCCCCAAACTGAAAACAATCCAAATGTCATTCAGTGGATGAATGAGTACACAGACGTGTACCATCCACCCAATGGGCTATTATTCAGGAATATAAGGGCATGAACTACTGAAACATACAACAATGTGAGTGACTCTCAAAAGCTTTATGCTGAGAGAGAAGTCAGCCTCAAAAGGCTACATGCTGTATGATTTCATTTCTGAGACCTTCTTGAAGAGTCAAAGGTATAAAGAGGGAAAACAAAACATTAGAGGTGGGGGGGGGGGGGTTGTGACCATAAAGTGTTAGCAGAAGGCAGCTCTGGGGATTGGTGGCACTCTTCTGTATCCTAACTTTGGTGGCTCTTATATGAATCTGTAAATGTGTTAAAAGTCATAGAATTGTACTTCAAAAATGTCAATTTTATTATATAATAATTTCAAAAATAAATTTAAAAACTGCATGTCATTAATGGAGCTAGGCAAACACCATCAAAGGATGATAGGAAACCTCATAAGGGATGACCAGGTGGTTATTCCAGAAACCAGTCAGTAGACTGAGGGGAGGAGGGGATGGATGAGTGGAAGGAGAAGTCAAAGGGATAAAAAAAAAACAGGTTGACTTTAGGTTATGCCACAGAACATCAATATGCAAAGAAATGGAACAATATCTACAGAATCCTGACAAAAGAAAATATGATCCAAAAATAATAATTACTTTATTAAATTGTCATTCAAATATAAAGGCAAAAGAGATATTTAAGAGGTTCTCTTCCTCTTTATTATTCTGTGATTGTATCATAATAAGCCTTGGCATAAATGATGGCTAAGTTCATGTGTCAGTTGATTGACTCTATGGCTGATTACATCTGCAATCAATAAAGGAGATTATCTTCACCAATGAGAGAAGTCTCATCCAATCAGTTGAAAACTTAAAGGGAGAACTGATGATTTCAGCAGTCAAAAAGAATTTCTATCTCTACGCCAGCCAGTCAGCTTCTCCTGGGGAATTCATTCAAACCTTCATCAGAGTCCCAATTTGCAGCCTGCCCTATGGAATTCAACCTTGCCAACCCTCACAGTCACACAAGCCAATTCCTATAATAAGTCTCACAATATTTGCATTTGTAGATGTATCTATCTATTTATCTATCTCATTTGTTCTGTTTCTATGGAAAACTTTAATAATACTACATAACTTTGTTATTTTTTTTCATGGTCCGCATTCATTGTGTTTCTGTAAATTGAGAATTCATGTCTTTCATAAATTCTAGGAAGGTCTCAATCATGAGCTCTTCAAAGTTGCTTCTCTTGTACCTTCTCTATTCTTTTCTATTAGATATCCATTGAACCTTGTCACTCTTTTTTATTTATTTCTATCTATTTTATCTCTTTTTTTGTGTGAAACAATATGGTTAATTTCCTATTGTTCCAACTAGCTCCAGTTCACCAATTCTCTCTTCATTGGATCTAATCTGCTGATTAATTCAACCATTGATTTTTTCTATCTTTCTTTTTCATTACTAGAAGTTCTATTCTGCTCTTTTTCAAATCTACCAGGACTTTAAAAAAAAATTTCTTTTATCATTTTTAATTCTATTTTATGGCTTCAATCATTTTTAATATATTATCTATAATTGTTGCCATACAAAAAATCAATTATAAAGTCTGTAATGCACTAATTGTATAGATTGTTGTGTCTGATGACTTCTCTCCCTTGGTGTATTGTTTCTCTGTGTGTTTTGTAGTATTTTTATTGTGAACTCATCTTCATTGGGACTTTGTGAGAATCCTATGCTGATCTGGCTTGAGGCCTTACCTGCCAAAAACTGTCTTTATGTATCACAAAATTAGCACCCCCACCACCACCACCCAGGCTACTTATGTAATTTTCACTTTGGGAATTCCTAGAGCACATGGGAAATATTCTTATGTAGGTTAATCCTAAACCTATATGAGATTAGGCATATGATTACAACTTCCTCAGGGAGATTTTCCCCATCAAGAGCAAAAGCTAAGATAGGTGGTTTTCCTTGTTATGTTCTTAGACTGGTGGGAAAAGTTTTCTAATATTTCTTTCACTGAGGATGTAGCCATCTGAGGGTCCTGGCTTCAGTGGCTATTTTGTTTCCAGTTAACCATCTCAGGGAGCCAAAGGCACAACTTTTATTCTCACATGGCCATTGAGACTTATTATAATGCTACAATTCCTCTTAGTAATGGAAACTAGGAAAGAAAAAGAAGGCTGCTTCCCACTGTGTTCATCAGCTCCCCCTTCTTTTTGGTCCCATAGTTATCCTTTACATTCTTTTACACTCAGCAATGCTTTCAAAAGGATGTATATTTCATTCAATATACTAATAGATTTGTAATATAAAGTTTTTCAGATAATCTTATCTATTAGACGGTTAGAAAGGTAAATTCCCAAACAATATCAATACAAAATTATTTAGTAAATTCAACACTTAGTATCTCTTCTTTAAAAAATCACAAAAACAAATATATAGAGTCTGTGTGTGTGTGTGTGTGTGTGTGTGTGTGTGTACATAAATGCATGGAAGAGATCTAAAAATTTATACATCAGAATTTAAGAATGATTAATTTGGGGGAAAATAATGGGAAGCCAAGGAGTGGTAAGAAAGGTAATATCCATACACCCAGGGGGTCTGTGTGAAGGGAGAAGGAACATCCTCTGACACTTTAGTTGGGTGATAAAGGCTTTTGCAAGTATATGCGCCACAGTTTTATGTTTTAGCCATAGTGAAGGGGGAAAGCAGTTATTTACCAGAGTTCTTATTCGAGCATACACCTCCTTGATTAGAAAAAAGTCTTAATATGTATTTGTGGTAGAAAATGAATCCCACCCCCACCCACCCTCAACCAAACCTTTAAAGAGGGAATGGCACTGCTCTGCATTTTGCAAAAAGAGGAATTTGAAATTCCTAGGCAAACCCAAGGAGAAGCCTATATATGTAAAACAGATATTATAAATGCCTTGTAAACTTGTTTGAGACTTTAGAATAATACAGTGATTTTTAAACTTTAGCACACGTCAAAATCACCTGGATTGCTTGTGAAAACACGAACTTCCAGGCAAAACCAGAGGGAAAGAAAATAGATCCGTGGTTTCCAGGTAGAAGTGGGGGTCAACTACAAAGGATAGTTTTGGGGAGTTATAGCACAATTCTGTATCTTAATCATGGTGGTGGCTACGGAAAGGTATGAGTTTATTAAAACTCAGAGACATGTACACTAAAAAGGTTTGAATTTTGCAGTATGTAAATTATACCTCAGTGAAAAAAACGCAATATGAAATACAGTCACACAGATACACACACACATTTATGACTTCACCCTCAGAGAAGTTCTGGGAAGGGGGATGGGGCATGAGAATTATATTCCTAACAAGTTTCCAGGTGATGCTGATGCTCCTGGTGTGGGTGCACCTCACTCTGAGAGCCTCTGAGCTGGCCCAGGGTAGCTAAGCATTACTATTATTGATATTAATTTCTGCATGTTCTGTTCCCTGAGCCCATTATGCTGTTCCCCCAAATATCCACAGGACACTTCCACACTTGCTTCAGGTTCATCTTCTCAGTAAGGCCTTTTCTGATGATCTTTCTAAAACTTCAACCTCACCTCCCATGGTCTTCAGCCCCTTTGTGGTCCATTTTCCTCCATAGCTTATTAACATCTAGTATCCTATACATTTTACTTATTTCTCTTGTTCTCTTATCATCTACCCAACTAAAATATAAGCTCTGTGAAGACAGAGGTTATTGTCTGCTTTTTTCACTCCCCTACCTCCAGTGCAGAGCATAGTGCCTGACATATAGTAAGTGCTCAATAAACTTTCTTGAATTAATGACTGAATTATTATGAACACTACTGTTAATAGTAATAATTCCTCATTTGTGACCCTCAGAATTTGGTCCCTGATTTTCATCTCTTCTCATATCTAAAGGAAGTCCCCTTATAACATAATGCAATACTGGAAAAGAATTGTGGCTTTGAAGTCACACCATTACAGATTTGTATCTTAGCTGACCCTTACAAATTGAATACTGCTGAGAAAGCTTTGGTTTCCTCATCTATAAAATGGGAAAAGTAATGCCTCCCTCATTAAGAAGGCTGAGGGGACTAGTGTTTCTAGAAGGAGAGGCACATGGCTGGTGCCCAACAGTTGGAAATGACTATTCTTGAGCCTCCTTGGGCACCTGGAGCTGGAACTGTGCCGGTCTGGGCTAAACGGACCTCCCAGTGCCTGTTTCACAGCCTGAGTGCAGGGCTCAGTTGGAGATGGAAAACACCTTCCTCCCCTTCCCATAAACAATATGTAAAAGAGAGTCCCTTCTTGATATTATTGAGCAAGTTATCGCTTCCTCTGAGCCTCAGTTTTTTGTTTTTTTGTTTTTTTTAACCTATACAGTGATAAATAACTGCTACCTCAGAGAACGAATCTTGTAAGAACTCAACAAAATAAGAATAAAAACTCAGCTGAGAAGTTCCTGGTTTCACTTCTGTGCTGAGAACTTAGCTTCTGAAGGATGCCCAGGACACCGAGGGACACTGCCCTTCCCCCACTCCTTGTCTGTTACAGGAGGTCATGCAGCTGCTCAGCTCATTCCAACAAGAGCTTTTCCTTGCTGAATTTCATCACTGGAGCTCTGCACCCTTCTAGAAGTACGACTCTGGTACTTTGGGGCAATTCAGTTTACATGCCACTGCATTGCTCAATCTTTTCTTTTCTGCAGATTCCTGATGAGCTGAGGCAACGTCAAGCAACCCATCACACCATCACACCAAACTTGCGGATCCTCAGTTTCTCCCGCAGGATGGGCTCCTTTGTAAATTGGGGGACAGTTGGCTAGCTCCTTATCTGGCAATGCTTTTATTTCTGTTACAGGGTTTGTCAATCCCAGACCTCATACAGTGAAATTAAGTGTCCAAAAACCCAGTCCAAAGGAAAGAGAAGATGCCAATTTTTTTTTTCCACACACATAAGACTTCCACCCAATCTAGGTTCTTTTATCATGATCCAAGTTGTATGGGTTTTCTGGCAAACATGAGACAATCAGGAGGATATCAATAATGCAAGTGATTGAAAAATGATGGTGGGGTGTATATGTATAGTGTGCGTTCCCTGCCAGACGCAGCCCACAGCCACTGCCGGGAGCTCTGCAGAGGCTGTTAAAACCCAGCCTGCCTGATTGCTTTTTACGAGATTGTCGGCTGTACTTATATATGTAGATATATATAGTCACTGTTGTCCTTCACAGCTGAAGACATAGCTGCTGACAATGTTATTTCCCATGCAGGCAAATTAAGATATTGGCTATAATGATGCACCGGGAGGCAGATCTGAGAGGCCCCTTGGCTTCCTGACCCAGAACAAAGTAGGCCTGTTGACAGGCCCTCCTATGTTCCTCCAGTGCTCAGCCCCCACCAAGACACTTTTCCTCCCGAAGGCCTCCTCTGCTTCCTCAGGCCACGGGAGGGACTGGGTATTTCCTTTCCCACCCACAGAAGGAGACATAAAACCAAACATTAAGTTCCAGGTGTATCAGGACCATTTTATAATTGGGCTTTTGTCTTCCCCAAATGCTTTGGCCCACTAGTGCTTGCTGCTCGTGCATAGAGAGGAGCAGAGAAGAGTCTGCCTTGAATTATTTTTCATTCTCTTATCCCTGGTCTTTTTGCATATTTTTTTAACTTCCTGTCCTCCCTTTTCTCACCTTTCTTATGTGACGCCCACAAGCTTCCTGCTCTACCCAGGCTCACGGGCCGGCACAGACCTGGCCTCCTTCTGTCAGGCATATGGTTACCTGGTGTCCCTGCTCCTCTCTAGCCCTGTCTCCATCCACGTCCACTGTTGGTGCTGGGCGGAGTTGCTAAGGACTGCAAACCTGAGCATTCTCCCAGAGCGTGGCAGGCCCTGCCAGCTCCTCCGCAAGGTATACCAGGAGGTCTGAGAACGGGGCCCACCTCCTCCTCCAGACCCAAGTCCTGCCGGGCCCATGTGACTCTCAGTGCTCCAGCAGCACTGCCCTTCCTGACATGGACTTGCCCACACCCCTCTGGCCCCACGTGAGCTGTGCCCATGGCCTTATACTCTCTTGCCTACCTCTCTACTCTTTGCCTTTAAAGGCTTCCCTGAGCCCATCTCTTCCCCTTAATCTGGGATGGGGGATTCTCTTTTTGCTCTAGAGTAGGAGTCAGAAAACTATGGCCCACAGCCCAAATCCAGACTGCCCTCTGTTTCTAAATAACATTTTTATTTATAGATAAATAATAAACATATTTGCTAGCTACCTTCATACTTTAACAGCATAGTATTCGTGACAGAGGAATTATGCCCACAAAGTCTAAAGTATTTACTAACTGGCCCTTTGCAGATAAAAGTTTGTTGACCCCTGTGCTAAAACTCTCTGTCTTGACACAGGCCACATTGCACCAAGTGCTTTCTTTACATAGCCATCCCGCCATTAAACCATAAAATTCTTGAATCAATGGCCTTAGTTTACCCACTTTTCAGCATAGTATGGTGGTTAATTGTTGGACTCTGAAGTCAGACTGGTTGAGTTGGTATCCTGGCTTTGTCACTTACTAGCTACGTGATATTAAGCAAGTTAGTTAACCTCTCCATCCATCAGTTTCCACATCCATAAAATGGGGATAATAACGGTACCCACCTCAGAAGCTTGCTAAGAGTATTAAATGAGTTAAATCTAAATTTATTACAGTAATGGCACATACAATGTACTATATCAGTATTAACCATTAACACGATTATTACTATCCTAGCAGATAGTGGGTGCTCAGTGGATATGTTTGTAGTTAAATTATTCTGCCTTGATGATGTATATGGAAAATTAGCAAATTAGAGAATTGTCTAGGGCTGACATCTCAAGCTCTTGTCCTGAAGACTGTGTTATCAATGGCTACCACTCTGTTCATTAGGATTGTTCTTTTTCTTCTCTTTCCCTCACTCTCGTAATCAATCAATCATCGAATCCTGTCAACACTAATATATGCCAAAACATATGCCAACTCACCTTACATCTCCCCCTATTTGCTACCACTCTGGTCCAAGTCACTGGGATGTTTGGCCTAGACAACTGCACTAGACTTTGTATCAGTTTGCTTTTGCTATGTAACAAACCACCCCAAAATTTAGTGGCTTAAAACAAAACCAATTACTTAGCTTGCCATTCTGTGGGCCCCCAATTTGGGCTAGACTCAACTGGGTTGTTCTTTTGGTCTCTACTGGACTCACTCATGCATCTGCAGTAAGCTGTTGGGGTTGGCTTGGGGCTGCCTAGTGCAGGATGGCACATCTCTGTTTCACGTGGCCTTCCATCCTCCAGAAGTCCAGCTCAGGCCTTTTTCTCATTGAGAAATGTTCTAAGAGAAAGGTAGACTCATGCAATGCCTCTCAAGGCCTAAGCTCACATACTGTCACTTTCACCCCTTTCTGTTGACTAAAGCAAGTTACAAGGCCAGCACAGATTCAAGCAGTAGAAGCAGACTCCACACTTTGAGGGTAAGAGCTGAGAAGTCACACTGTAAGAGGCAAGGATACTGGGAAGGGAATAATCACAGCCATTTGTACCAGCAATTGACCACAGCCTCCTCAGTGGCTTCCCTGTCCTCCCTTTACTTGTACATCCTTCCAGGCTCTGCATAGGAGCTAGAGTGACCTTTATAAAATGTAAATCAGATTGGGTCACCCCATGCCTAAAATCCTTAGTGGCTTCCTATTGCTCTCAGAACAAGACCCAGATTCCCTACCATGGCCCTCAAGGCACACTCGCTGGCTCTTTCCTCCATCCCTTCCCACTGCTCAACCTGCTCAGCTTCATCAGACTTCTCTGTTTCTCCAACATCCCCCCTCACCCCAGTCTTAGGGCCTAAGGCCTGGCTTCTCTGACTGCCCACAGGGTTCTTCCTTCATTCCCTCCTGGCTGGCTCCTTCTTGCCCCTTGAGTTTCAATTTAAATACTTTCTCTTCAGAAATGACCACCCATTTAAAGAAGCCACCAGAAAATCTATCACATTACCTTGCGTTATAGATTGAATTGCGTCCCCCAAAAAGACATGCTGAAATCTTAACCCCCAGTCCTGAGAATACGAACATATTTACAAATCAGATCTTTGAAGATGCTGTCTAGTTAAGATGAGGCCAAATTGGATGAGGATGGGCCCTTAATCAGAGGAAATTCGGACACAGTAAGAGAGACACCGAGAGCAATGGCCTTGAGAAGGAGGCAGAGGTTGAGTTATACCATAAGCCAGGAAACATCACGGATTGCCAACCACCACCAGAACCCTACGGACTTGGGAGGAAGCAGGGCCCTAGCACTTCCAGCCTCCAGAACCATGAGACAATCAATTTCTGTTGTTTAAGCCAACTTCTGTGGAACTCTGTTACAGCCGTCCTGGCAAACGAGCACACCTTGTTCTATTCTTCATAGTATTATTACACTCTCTGGTATATTCTTACATGTTCATTCATTCTTTCTCTCTCCCCTCTTGAAATGGAAGTTCCATCAGAACAGGGGCTGCCTCTATCTAGTTCATAGGCTCAGGGTCTAAAACTGCTCCCAGCTCATAATAAGTGCTCAAAGGATGAATTTGCTGACTTCTACTGTGTGACAGACATTGAATTAAACACTTTATTTTCATTATCATATGTAATCTTCACAGCAACTCCATGAGTTAAATATTTTTCATCCCAATTTTGCAGTTGGAGAAATCAAAACTCAGAGAAGTTAGTTCTTTTTAAACTGTAAATCATTATTAGCACTGACCACTCCTCTCAGCTGCTTGACACTTATTTCTAATAGAGTACTTTTTCTTATGAGTTGTTTGCTTGTTTTGTCCTCTTTTGTACCTTAGTGCCCAGAATTGGATTAAACCTAATACTTGGTCCCTGATGGTGTTCCTTCGGGCTGTACACTTTCTTGTTGACTTTAGGAAGTCAACCTCTTAAAAGTGGAGATGGTGTCTAGAGACAACCGATTCCCTGTCTCCCCAGACTCTAGATTGAGGCTGTCTGTGACACCAAAGCATAGAACATGCATCTGTAGAGATGATGTTGGTAGAGTTTAGAAAATCTCTGAATATTAGAGATGCGAGGGTCACTGGAGATCATCTCATCATCATCTGTGATGCTGTGGGTGGAGAAGCAGAGGCTGAGAGATGGGCAGTGGCTTGCCAAGGCTACCCCATGGCTTCTACCATTTACAGCAGATTATGCTGAAGCCAGGTCTCTCATTTCTTAATTGAGTTCTTCCATTCTCTGATGTTTCCTTCATTTTCCAGAGAAAGCGGAGACAACCAAAGGCAAATTTCAAGGTACTTTAAGTATTTTTTCCTTTATCCCCCATGGAAATGTTCAGTGTCCTTGAAATTCATTCTGATGCCAAGTAAGGCCACCTCTGTGCAACCAAAGTAGGTTAAGGTTATTGGGTCCAAGTTAACTTTCCATCCAACAAAGATCATCCCCATTTAGTGTTAAATACACCCTGCACAGCCCCTTCACACACACTCTAAATTCCAGGTGGCACTGTGATCACTGCCAGGCTCTCATGCTACCAGCATCTCCTAGACCCATCCGCTTCTCTTCGTCCCCCCTAATTCAAGGTGCCACCTTGCCCTCCCACTGGCCTCCCAACCCCACTTTTCTCCCCTCTCCCCTTTCCCTCCCCATACAGCAGGCAGGATGATTGCCACCATATCTCTGTTTAAAGCCTTTCATTGACTTTCTGCTCTGAGAACAGTTACAATATCCTGGTGTGGCCCAAGGAACCGTGCAGCGGGCCCCTCTCTCCATTGGAGCCACGTTTCTCACCACTTTTCCTATCCACTTTCCAACTACAGGAACCCCTCTTTACTCTTCATGTGTGCTGCTTCTTCCAGAGTGTCCCTTCAGTCTAGAACAATAAGCACCCTTCACCCCAGTCTTCCCCCCAGTTCCCCATCACCTAAAAACTCCTGTCCAACCTCTTGCCCTCAGAAAGGTGTAACTTCCTTCGGGATTTAGTGACGTCTCCCCTGAGTCTTTGACTGGATCAGTCCCCTACTCTCTACCCATTACATGTAGAACACCTACCATAACAGTACATTTATGTCCATGATCATTTGCTTACTATCTGTCTCCTGCATTAGGCTGTAATTAGTTCGAGGGCAGCAGCCATGGATCTTGTGCTGAAGACCATATTCCCAGAGCCTAACACTCTAACTGGCACACAGAAGACATTTAATAACTATTTCTGGAAGGAGGGAAGGAAGGAAGGAAAGCAGGCAGGCAGGTGGGTGGGCACCTCTGTTTGGAATGTTCCAGTCACTGCAACCTGCTCATTTGTCAGGAGCAACAGGTTCACAGGCCAATCAGAATGAGGAGAATGGGCAGATCCCAGCAGGAAGACCGCAATGCCTGGTGGTTATAGCAAGGCTCTAGGATCATTTACTCTCTGGGTTATTACTGATACTTGGTTTCAATGTCTGTAAAAAAGAGATCATCATCATCATCCCATAAACTTTGATAAGATTAGAATGTTTCTGGAACATAGTTAAGAGCACCACAAGTGTTATCCATTGTGGTTATTATTAGAATAAATCAGAATATCAATAGCAAAGGATCATTATTCTAAACATGCAAAGAGCACTATGGCAATATTTATTCAAAGGATTGGAAAAATCTCTTAACCTCGAGGGGCAAGCAGCAGCCAAGCCCTCAGATCACCTTGGGGACCCAGACCCCGTGCTTACTCAGGGCTCCACCTTCCTCATCCTCTCTGTCCTCCTCTGGCACTCCTTCCGCCCCTCTTCCCCTCTCAAGTCCTTGCCAGCATCTGAATCTGTCCAGCAAATAGATGTGGGATGTTCTCCTTCAGATCCGCCCCACAGTTTCTCATCTCACCCAGTTCTCCCTCTCCTTCTGCACCACCCACGCCTTTGCCAATTAAATACTTCCTTTCCCGAAGGCTCGCAGTTCTCCAGGAGCGGGACAGAAATACTGCTCTTGTTTCTAAACCTAGAGCACCACTTTCCCACCTCCACCAAAGACACACACCTGCACTCCTCCTTGTTTCCCTCCTCCCTTTCCCACTTCCTAAACTGCCCTTTTCACCTCAGCATCGTCCATCCCTTTCTGCTGCCTTGAACTTCAGAATTCCAAATCCACGTGGACAAGGTGTGTGAGTGATCCTAGCTGGGTGATGTCCCCTCGCTGAATCCCAGTTTCCTCATCCGCAACGTGGGGCTGCCAAGCAAATAGAACTGGCTTTTTTTTTTTATTGTCAAGTTTAATGTTTCTCACATAGTAGATGTTCAATAAATGCTGATTCCCATTTAGGTGTGGGTATTTTCTAAAGCACAAGTCAGTAATTATGGCTGACAAGGAACAGAATATCTAAAATTGGGGCTCTTTGAAGAATCTGTGCAGTCACCCATCTGTGGCTCTGACCTCACTTCTGGTAGCCTGCTGTGTCAGGGCTGCAGAATTCTCCCCATCACCCCACCTCCACCCCCACCCTCACCACCACCACCACCTACCACCCCCACCCTCACCACCACCACCTACACCTATACCCCCCTCCCCCACCCCCACCACCAGTCTCAGTAAAACCATTTGATGAGATTATAATCTCTCCAAGGATAGGAAACTTGTACCTGGCCCAGGGGCTGAAAAGTAGCAGACACTGACAAAAGATTTTCTCAGAACCAGCTCCGGGTTAACTGGTACCTCCACAGTTAGCTAGAATAGGTCATTACTCTCACTCCAGAATTAGTGACTGGGCTGTGTAATTACCTCCTAGGTCAGAGACTAATTCCCTGGGAAAGGGTCTCTGCCATGTCTTTGACAAGGAGTAACAAGGAGTTCCTTGCAGAACCCAATGGATCAGCATTTAGGGTCCACGGCAAAACTGAAAACCAGACTAGAAGCATCCTGGTTTCAGAGAGTGCATTCAGTCATTCCCCATAAGCCCTGTTTATAGTGTTTTCATTAAAATCTGGCTTTAGAAAGACCCCTGTGGGTAAATTCGTAAATAGCTATCTCGGCAGGGTAGAGCAAGAATGGGCCAGAATGGACCACACCAGCCATTAGAAAGCTGCCTTAATCAAGTTCATGGCTGCCACCACTCACTGCATGATAGACTTAGTCAACAATGACTAAGTGAATTTAATAAACCAAACCTTCTCCCTCTCACCGACATCATCCATTCCTTTCTTCCCTTCCTTTGCCGCTCTCCTGCCAATTCCTACATACCACTTACTAATTTGCCTACTGCACATGGAACCTGCCAGTCAGAAAGTTTCATTTGCAACAGACTTGTCCCCTCCTTTTACCCCCTGCCCCCCCACCCACCACACACTTACCTCTCACCATCTGAAGTCCGTGAGCTTTCAAAGTAGCTGTTTCTACGTAAGTCTTTTTACCAAAGCAAACCAGAGCAAACTCACAGCCACAAATTGGAGAAACCATGTTGAACTCCTCAAAAGTCCCATTACTGGGCACCAAAAAAAGAAGTTCATTAAAACAATGGAATATCCCGATGCAGCTAATGTGCTTCCTCCTGTTCTAACAAGCTCATGAATAATAGATGAAGGGAGCTTCATCTGTTTTAATTAATTTGGTCTTGAAATTATTTCAATCCAGTACAAAATTAGCAGGCAATTAAGCCTCATTGGTCCAACTGGACAAAAATATGCCAATGTCGTTGGCTAGAATTGCAAACTGGAAATGAAGGAGGGCTGTAGTCTACACTCCCAAACCAGAACACCAAAAAGGAGCTTTGCCAATGCCCACGAGACCATAACTTGTTTCCTGACCCAGATCTCGTAAGTTAATTCAAATTCCCGTAACACTAGGAAATTCAGCATTTATATACCAGGAAATTCTTGGGGGGGGGGGGGTGTCCAAATGCATACCAAGATTGCTTTTGCTTTTGTTGTGTTTTGTTATTTGAAACCTCCAAATAATTTATGAGAAATTACTATGCACTAAGCCATAGGATATAATAGCAATTATGGTCAGTAATACTTGGGCACATGCATGAACTCATTTGCTTCTAAGAAATGATCACAGTTTGTTATATACATGAGTTTAGCAGATTCTTGGTTCCATTATCCACTTGGCAATTACATAGAGTGTTATAATAATAGTTTATCTTAAAATAGTGCATTTCTTCTCAGGATCTTGGCTGCTTAAGGAGCACTTTTTTCTTAACCCTCACTATGCCCTTCAGAATTGGGAAGATAAAAATGTCATTAAAATCACTTTGAAAACAAAGATACTAAGGTTTATAGATGGGGATAGACAATTGCAGCAGTAGAAGTGGCTTTAAAAGATGTCTGCTCCAACCATTTATCTGGTTCTTGAATTCCACCAGTCCCTTCTTACACACCTCCGGTGATAAAGGACTCATTACTGCATGAAGTTGTCCATTCCATCTCTCAATAATGTGATCATTAGATTGATCTGAAATTTATCCCCAGTAGATGAAGACTATTTCTACTTGGCGTCCTCTTCCACATGGTTTCTCTACCTACTCTCTGGTTTCCCCATCGCCCCTGTCCCTCACAACCTCTCTGGTCAATCTTCATGAAATGGCTTTGAGCTCATCACCATCTGAGTCATCTTCCTTGGAATCAGCTTCAAGGAACAGTGCAGTGCAGTGGTGGAAAGTATCAGCTTGGGCATCAGGCAGACCTGGAACTCAGTTCTGGATATGCCATTTCATTCTTAACCCTCTGAGTCTCAACATCCTCGTCTGTAGAATGTGGCTAATCATGCCAACCTTATAGGAGCATTCGGAAGATTAAATGAGAGAATGTAGGAAGAATGCTTAGCATAGTACCAGCCTCCCAGCACATTTAAGTACTCGCTAAATGGTAATCGAATAACAGTTACGGTTAATTCATAATTAGCACATATAAGCACATTCTGTACTAACTCGTTTGCACTCTGCAACAAACCATGAGATTGTTACTACTCCTGTTTTATAGGTGAGGCAACTTATGCACAGAGAGGTTAAGTAACTTCCCCAAAGTCACAAGGCCAGTAGGAGGCAGAGCCAGGACTTGAACCTAGATAGTCTAGCTCCAGAATCCACATTTTGGAGCCATGTCTGTCTTAAACTGTGGTCCCCAAAGCTCTTCTAATGCTGTTTTATCCAAGCAAAAAGCAGATCAGGATCCTAGTCTTCTCCCAGTGCAGCTCAAGATTATACTATTTTTCTTTCCTCATTTGGGCTTTCACCCAGTCAGACACCCCCTTTGATGTTCTCATTGCAACATGTTGCTCAGCCTTGACTCCCGAACCCTTTGTTTTTTCAGCTGCTTTGTGAATCCAAGTGCAAAACTTAACCTTTAGCCTTTTAAAATGCCTTCTCATTAAATTTGCTCCAGAATTCTAAGCAGCTGGCATCTTCTGGGATCCTGACTCTCTCATTCAACACATTTCCTCCCCTCCCAACTTGAGGTCTTTCACACATTTGATGAGAGTGCCTTCTCTAACTTCATTCCAGACACTGATAAAAATATCGAGTAAGGCAGGGCACGATGCTATTAGAGCCTTCTCTCCAAGATGGCATCAATCCATTAATCAGCACTGTCTGGGCAGGAATCAGTCCCAGACAAGTATAGCATGATTCACCTTCTCTTGAAGACCATGGCTTCACCTTTTGTCATGTTACTTAATCTTTTCTTTTTATCTCAGGTAATTCTGGCCAGTAAAACATGTAAAGCCAGATCCATCCAGGGGTGTAAATCTCCCTGGCAATGTGGAATATGACTCCCAGGGAGGAATCTAGACCTGACATCGTGGGATGGAGAACATCTTCTTGACCAAAAGGGGGATGTGAAATGAAATGAAATAAGTTTCAGTGGCTGAGAGATTCCAAAAGGAGCCAAGAGGTCACTCTGGTGGGCACTCTTATGCATAATATAGACAAGCCTTTTTAGGTTCTAATGAATTGGAATAGCTAGCAGTAAACACCTGAAACTATCAAAACTACAACCCAGAACCCTTGAATCTTGAAGACGATTGTATAAAAATGTAGCTTATGAGTGTGACACTGTGATTGGGAAAGCTATGTGGATCACACTCCCCTTTGTCCGGTGTATGAATGGGTGAGTAGAAAAATGGGGGCAAAAGAAAAAAAATAAAATAAAACCTAAAGGAAGAATGGGGTGGGGGACAATTTGGGTGTCCTGTTTTTACTCTTGTTTTTTGATTCTTGCTTTCACTTTTTCTGGTACAAGAAAAATGTTAAAAAAAAAAGTAGATCCAGGTGATGAATGAACAACCATATGATGGTAATGGGATCAATGGATTATATACTTTGGATGATAGTATGGTATGTGACTAAATCTTAATAAAAAATTTAAAAAAGTCAGATTCACAATCAAACTATAATTAAGTGGTGTCTCCTCTTTGAGCCTCAGTTTGTCCATCTGTATAATGGGGAGGAAATTAAATAGTAATACCCAAGAACACGTGCAGCTCTAACACTTGGGGAAAATGCCAGGGTGTGCCAGGGTCAGCAGGCTCTGGACGTGGCCTCTCTCACAAGCCTTAAATCCTGGTACTCTCCTTACATACTTTATACCCTTCAGCCAACCACAAAATTTATATAATCCCATGATCTCATTCTTGGCTGCCTCACACCACCATGATTTTGCAACTGTCGTTTCTTCTCTCCACCCTACCTTCACTTGTCCAGCTGATGACGTCCTAGTTGTCTTTCAAAACCAACTCAGATCAGCAAATGGTTCTGGAACATCTGACTATACCTACATTCAAAAAGAGAACTTTGATCCATACCTCACAGAATATAAAAAATTAACTCAGCGTAGATCACAGCCATAAGTATGAAACATCAAAATATGAAAATTCTGAAAGAAAACATAGGAGAAAATTCTGTGACCTTGGATTAGGCAAAGATTTCTTGGTTATGCCACCAAAAGCATGATACATTTAACATAATGATAAATTGGACCTCATCAAAATTAAGAACATTGCTTTTCAAAAGTCTGTCTTATAAGAATGAAAAGACATATCACAAACTAGAGAATGTGCTTACAAAAACATATCTGATAAAGGCCTTAAATCCAGAATAAAGAACTCTCAAAACTCAATAATAAGAAAACAAAGAATTCAAAATGGGCAAAAAATTTGAACAGACATTTCACCAAAAACCACAATAAAAGATGCTCAATATTATCACAAATTAAAACATAATAAGATACCAGTATAAACCTATTGGAATGTTTAAAATTCAAAAAAGATTGACCATTCCAAGTGTTAGTGAGAATGCAGAAGAACTGGAACTTCTGTACACTCTTTGGAGGAATGTAAAATGGTACAACCACTTTGGAAAATAACTTAGCAGTTACTTAAAGAATTAAATATGCACTGCCATATGATGCAGCCATTTCATTCCTGGGTATTAACCAAAGAGAAATGAAAACACATGTTCAAAAAATGACTTGTACACTAATGTTCATAGCAGCTTAAACTGTGAAAGTCAAAACAGTAAACAAACCCTAGCAACAGGCAATGGATAAACCAATTGTTTAAAGGATGTGGAATCTGTCCCAAGCACTCCCAGCTGCTGTGTGCCCACATGAGGACCAGAATGGGGCTAACTGTAATATGAGATCCCAGGAACTTACAAACAGCCAGAACAGACAATATTTAGCATGTACGACCGTGTTGACATATGGAAAACATAAATTCAGACACCAGATTACTACAGAAAAAAATATATATCCACTTGCATCCTCCCATGGAAGGTCCATTTCCCAAGAGAGGAGATTTTCACAAGGACTTCCAAATGTAGTCATTGAAAATCCAACCCAGGTCTTCATCCAGCCCTCAGGACTTATGACACAGGATCAGTGAGTGGTATTTCAGCTTCCAGGGAGAATGGATGTATTCAATAAAGGGGCAACCTCTTTCCCTTTGTGGGAAGTTAAAATATGCTCATTATCAGCTTTGATGTTCAGGCAGAGTCAGCAAAGATGTATTTATGAGCAAGGAAAGTTCATCAGAGACTAGAAACCCTGCTGTCTTAATGATTTAGTAGCAAGCAATGGCATAAACTCATATTTGGGGCTCCACAAAGAAAATTGAGCTCCTCTTCTCTGCTGCTACTTCCAAAGCAAACCTGAAATAACATCTTTCCATGGGGGGATTTGATGGAAAAGTTCCCCAAAGTAAAAAAATTAAAATTAAAAAACATCTCCCTCCTTCTAATTTCCTCTCTCATTTACTATCAACCATCCCTTAGCATAAGCACACATACCCCCACACACCCTAATTCCTCAAATTCCACCATTAAGAATCCATCCTTTCGTGTTATATTTGGCTGCCTTCCAGCCATTATCATGTAAAATATAAATATTCATAAGGATTAATAATAATGCATTATTATTAGATGTATTAACTAAATGTATAACTTACATTTAGTTAGCAACTTAAAGTTTGTTAACCACTTTCACTTCCATTATGTCTTTGGAATTAAACATAGTCTTGAGCTCTACATACCCAATATTAGCACATGACAAAGTCTAAGTGCTCAGTAATGAAAGAATGATTGAAAGGAATGAACTGATACTATGAAATCTGCAAAATAGAAATCGTTGTCTTCACTGAAACCAATAGTCAAAAAAAAGTAAATGAATTGCCCACAATCACAAAGCAAATAAGCAGTAAAGTCTGGAGCTTGAACCCCTGGTCACAAAACCAAAAGAAACATCAAGTCAAATCAGCCACAGTCTTTCCTGAACCAAGTGAGAGTTAGCAGGAATAGCAGGGTGTGGCATGGGTGGTGGTTTTGGGTCATAGTGGCAGGGGACGGGGAAGGTCACATGCTGGGCTTGGGGCTTAAAGACCTGGGTTGATCAGGCAACACTGAACTTAACCCTTCACTTAGCCTCGTTTTCCTAAATGGCAAAATGGAGTCAGTAATAGCTCCATATGCAAGGATGTTATGAAGATCTAATATACAGCTACAATATCACTTTGCAAAACTGTAAGGAACCATGCAGATATTAATAAATAAGGAGATAGAAGGCATTCCAAACCTGGTAAGCCCATAATTTAGTCACTTACTTTTTATACCATCAAAAATTAATCTTAGAATTGGAAACAGGTGTTCAAACAAAAACCTGTACACAAATGTTCATAGCAACATTATTCACAACCACCAAAAGGTGGAAACAACCCAAATGTCCATCAACGGATGAATGGATAATCAAAAGTGATATATCCGTACAATGGATTATTACTCAGTCATAAACAGGAACGAAGCACTGATTTATGCTAAACATGAATGAACCTTAAAAACATTATACTAAGTGAAAGAAGCCAGACACAAAAGGCCACGTACTGTATGATTATATTTATACAAAATACTCTCAATTGGAAAATCCATTGAGACAGAAAGTAAATTAGTTTTTGCCAGGGTATGGGATTACAGAAAATGGGGATTGACACTTAAAGGGTATGGGATTCTTTTTGGGATGATGAAAATGTTCTGGACTACATAGTGGTGATAGAGGCACAATATTGTGAATGTACCAAATGACATTAATGGTAAATTTTGTTAAGTGTGTTTTACCATGATTTAAAAAAATTAATCTTAATAAATCTCTATATAAGTAGAGTAGAACCTCTTTTTCACTTTATTCTTACTCCATCGTGCTCACTCCCAAGACTAGGTCTGCTTGAGCATATCTGCATATCTGTTTTTGTGTGATTCTCTTTGACATTCCTTTAGCCATCATTTTGTACTCAACACTTTCCTCATGTAACAGTTAATTTCACATGTAAACTTGGCTAGCTGTTTGGTCAAGCACTTTCCTGCTTGCTGCTGTAAGGGTAACATAGATGAGATTTGCATCTACAATCAACAAATGAGATTGCCCTCAGCAATGTGGGGAATTCTCATCCAATCAAGTGGAGGTCTTAAAAGCTAGAACTAATGGTTTCAGGAGTCAGAGGAAGAATCTCTGCCTCAACTTCAGCATGGGCTCTGGCTTAGAATTTCCAGCTGGCTGGCTTCCTCTGGGGGATTCAGATTAAGCATTTCAACATCATTATCAGAGTTTCAAGCTTGTGGCCTGCCCTACGGAGTTTGGACTTGCCAGCCCCACCATCATATAAACCTACCCCTTAGAATAAATCATATCCTCTTGGTTCCCGTTCTCTGGAGAACCCTAATACACCTCACAACTCGCAACCTGGCTATTTTATTATTACAAACTTAATTTTCATTAAAAATTAATTATTGGGAAAAAATTTTACAAAATGAGTGCATGAATGAAAAAGCAACATAAGACAACCACAAATAAGATAATTCCAAAGGACCTGGGACAGCATCTCCTTAAATGCTCCATGGCCTGGTCCCTAACCTCTAGTTGGAGGAATAGCCCAATTCTTGGGTGTTACGATCAGACCATGGCCATCCAAATCTATTCTACTAAGCCATCCTGCCTCCCAGAAAATCTTACGTCATGGTTACAAGAACCTGCATGTCTGTCTGTTTAGAGCTAGCAAAGAAATTTAGCCTGTGTTTTCTTAAGACACCAAAATTTGCTTCCTTATGAATCACACAGCTCTGTAGGAGAACCCAGTCATCTTGCTCTTCAGAAAGTACAGTGTTTCCCATCATAATTGCCCAGATCTCTGGACCGCAGACATGTCCAGCTCAGTTAAACTCAGAGAGTTCCCACCCCTCTAGGACCAACGGGTTGGGGTAGGGGTGGGGGGTGGGGGTCTTGACTGAAGTCACACAGCTGGAATCACAAATCCTGCAGGAGGTGGAGAGGAGATGGAAAGACCCTGTAATCTACTCATCACCCTCTCCATGAATATCCAGAGTCCACGGCATTCCTGCCACACATCTTTCATCCAGCCCCTTGCATGAACACCTCCAGTGGTGGTGAACTCACCACCTCCCAAAGCAACCCATTGGTTTTAGCCTGATTGCTGGGAAATTTTTATATTGCACTAAAATCAATCGCTCTCTCCCTCCCTCCCTCCCTCCCACACTGTCCCCTGATTTTACCCATTTACTCCTGATTCTCCATGTAGAAGCCACACAGGACAGGTCCTCTCCATTGCAGGGCCAGAAACTAGAACCTCCCGTCACACTATGCTACATTCCTCATCCTAAGAGACACATGAGAAGACAGGGAGGGCAGCTTCCAATACTGTCTCTGGCACCATGTTACGATCTCCTTTTTTGTATCTTTAAACTACTATTTGTTCATTTATTCATTATATTTATTGAATATATTCTTTGTGCCAGGCACCCACAGTAGGCATTAAGAGGAGACAATGCTTGCCATCTAGAAGCTAAAACACCATCTAACTAAAATGCATTGGGATAAGGGCCACCCCAAATGACTCTGCAAAATGCTGAGTGAGTGCAGAGGAGACTGTGGCCAACTGGCTGGGAGTCATTTTACTAAGGAAATCATCTTTATTGCTGTCAGGTGTTTGAATGAATTAATGAAGCAATATTTACCAAGTTTTGAAAGACAAAAAATTGTTCCCAACTTAGAGAAAGCAGAAATAGCCTGCAAGTTTTGGGAGATGCAATGAAAGGAGAAATTTAAGACACCTTAGGTAAAAGGGGAGAGTTTGTTGTTTAAAAAAAAAAAAAATTCTTTTTAAGTGCCTATTATGAGACAAGCACTGTTCTAGGTCCAGGGGATCTGGGGACAAATAAAACTGACAAGCCACCTGCCTTCCTGGAGCTCACATTCCAGTGGAGGGGAGAGGGGAAGGGCCAAGAGTGGTAATTAGCTAACAAGGAGATAAACAGGAAAACAGGGATGGTGTTCACAAAGGAAGAAAGTCAGAGGAGGTGATAAGGAGTAGCCACTTTGGATTGTGCAGTCAAGGAAGACTTCTCTGGGGAGGTGACATTTAAGGTGAGATCCGAAAGAGAAACAGGAACCAGGCAAAAGGAGTGTCCTCATTTTAGGGGGTTTTCATGGCATACCCAAGGAGCAAGAGGCTGGCTCCTGGGGCGCTGCTTCTGTTTCTGCATTCCCTTCAGTTTCCTCCTGTTACCCAATGGTCAACCTTTCCTGTAATCTCTCCTCCACCTAATCAGAACAAGCCTCTCAGATCAGCTTGGCTGATTACCTGCCTGGCTGAGACCTGCCCACCAGGCCACCTCCTGCAGTCTCAAGGATGAGCTGTACAGTTTCTCTGAGTAAGGCCTCCTGCCTTCAGACAAGGGCAGGAGGAAAGGCCAGTTTTAGAGAGACAAGGGCACGCCCCGTAAGTAGACCCCACTGTAAAATGCACAGGCATTTGCAGACAGAGGTAGAAAGCACAACCCACACCCACTTTGAGGATTATAACTGCCATGGGGGACTGACTGTGAACCGCAAACTGCAACTCTGCCTGATTTCAGCAGAAATTAATTTCTCGGCAGGATATGGGATAGCTCACTGAATCACATGGAACACTGGGGAAACGGGTCTTGAAAAGAGTGGGAACCAGGGGAATTCTGGGCATCTGGGAGGCAGAAGCAAGTGGATGATCTCTTTGGGCAACTGTTGGAAGAAATGGGGGCCACCAGGCTCTGCTTTTATTTCACTCTGCTCAAGATTCAGATTGCAAAGAGAGAGCATCTGACGGCTGAGCTTGAGTCTCCTGCCCATCCCTGACCACGGTGGGGCACTTTGACTGACAGTCCCACTAAGACCACATCCAAGGGGGAAGAGAACATTTCCCAGTAAAACCTAGGTGCCCGTACAAGAAGAAAAGACTATTTATCAGGCAGGCAAAGCCCACAGTTTCACATACCAGATCCGGTTTAGACAGCAGGATCCACAAAGCTCTGTGGAAGTTTCTGGATTTGCTGATTAGTGCCATGGCTTTTTTTTTTTTTTTTTAAATATTCATTTTATTGAGATATATTCACATACCACGCAGTCATACAAAACAAATCATACATTCGATTGTTCACAGTACCATTACATAGTTGTACATTCATCACCAAAATCAATCCCCGACACCCTCATTACCACACACATAAAAATAACCAGAATAATAACTGAAGTGAAAAAGAGCAACTAAAGTAAAAAAGAACACTAGGCACCCTTGTCTGTTTGTTTGTTTGTTTCCTTCCCCCACCTTTCCACTCATCCATCCACAAACTGGACAAAGGGGAGTGTGACCCCATGCCCCCCCCCAGTCCCACTGTCCCCCCTCATAAGCCACATTTTTATACAATTGTCTTCAAGATTCATGGGTTCTGGGTTGTAGTTTGATAGTTTCGGGTATCTACCACCAGCTACCCCAATTCATGAGAACCTAAAAAGGGTTGTCTATATTGTACATAAGAGTGCCCACCAGAGTGACCTCTCGGCTCCTTTTGGAATCTCTCTGCCACTGAAGCTTATTTCATTTCCTTTCACATCCCCCTATTGGTCAAGAAGATGTTCTCCGTCCCACGATGCCAGGTCTACATTCCTCCCGGGAGTCATATTCCACGTTGCCAGGGAGATTCACTCCCCTGGGTGTCTGATCCTACGTAGTGGGGAGGGCAGTGATTTCATCTTTCAAGTTGGCTTAGCTAGAGAGAGAGGGCCACATCTGAGCAACAAAGAGGCATTTGGGAGGAAGCTCTTAGGCACAATTATAGGGAGGCCTAGCTTCTCCTTTGAAGCAACAGTCTTCCCAAGGGTAAATCCCATGGTAGAGGGCTCAATCCATCAAACCACCAGTCCCCTATGTCTGTGGGCATGTTAGCAACCATCAAGGTGGGGTAGGCCAATACCCCTGCATTCTCCACAGGCTCCTCAAGGGGGCTCTGCATATTTTTTTCCTTGTTGTTTTTTTTTTTTTTTAATTTTTTTTTTCCTAAATCAACTGTATGAAAAATAAAAAAATGTAAAAAATATATACAATAAAAGAACATTTCAAAGAGTCCATAACAAGGGAGTAAGAAAAAGACAACTAACCTAAGATAACTACTTTACTTCCAACATGTTCCTACTCTACCCCAAGAAAGTAACCTAATATAGCAACATTTCTGTGAACTTGGTCCTACTATACCCATCAGAAATTAACAGACCATAGTCATTCTTGGGCATTCCCAGAACGTTAAATTTACCCACGATAGCTAATGTGTTCTTCTTGGATTATTGTTCCCCCTTCCTTAATTGCTCTCTATCGCTAGTTCCCCTACATTCTACATTATAAACCATTTGTTTTACATTTTTAAAAGTTCACATTAGTGGTGGCATATAATATTTCTCTTTTTGTGCCTGGCTTATTTCGCTCAGCATTATGTCTTCAAGGTTCATCCATGTTGTCATATGTTTCACGAGATCGTTCCTTCTTACTGCCGTGTAGTATTCCATCGTGTGTATATACCACATTTTATTTATCCACCCATCTGTTGAAGGACATTTGGGTTGTTTCCATCTCTTGGCAATTGTGAATAATGCTTCTATGAACATTGGCGTGCAGATATCTGTTCGTGTCACTGCTTTCCGATCTTCCGGGTATATACCAAGAAGTGTAATCGCTGGATCGAAGGGTATCTCTATATCTAGTTTTCAAGGAACTGCCAGACTGACTTCCAGAGTGGCTGAACCATTATACAGTCCCACCAACAATGAATAAGAGTTCCAATTTCTCCACATCCCCTCCAGCATTTGTAGTTTCCTGTTAGTTTAATGGCAGCCATTCTAATTGGTGTGAGATGGTATCTCATTGTGGTCTTAATTTGCATCTCCCTAATAGCTAGCGAAGCTGAACATTTTTTCATGTGTTTCTTGCCCATTTGTATTTCCTCCTCAGAGAACTGTCTTTTCATATCTTTTGCCCATTTTATAATTGGGCTGTCTGTACTATCATCAAGTTGTAGGATTTCTTTATATATGCAAGGTATCAGTCTTTTGTCAGATACATGGTTTCCAAAAATTTTTTCCCATTGAGTTGGCTGCCTCTTTACCTTTTTGACAAATTCCTTTGAGGTACAGAAACGTCTACGCTTGAGGAGTTCATTTATCTATTTTTTCTTTTGTTGCTTGTGCTTTGGGTGTAAAGTCTAGGAAGTGGCCGCCTAATACAAGGTCTTGAAGATGTTTTCCTACATTATCTTCTAGGAGTTTTACGGTACTTTCTTTTATATTGAGATCTTTCGTCCATTTTGAGTTAATTTTTGTGTAGGGTGTGAGGTAGGGGTCCTCTTTCATTCTTTTCGATATGGATATCCAACTCTCCCAGCCCCATTTGTTGAAAAGACGGTTATGACCCAGTTCAGTGACTTTGGGGGCCTTATCAAAGATCAGTCGGCCATAGATCTGAGGGTCTATCTCCGAATTCTCAATTCGATTCCATTGATCTATATGTCTATCTTTGTGCCAGTACCATGCTGTTTTGACAATTGTGGCTTTATGATAAGCTTCAAAATCAGGGAGTGGAAGTCCTCCCACTTCGTTTTTCTTTTTTAGCGTGTCTTTAGCAATTCGAGGCATCTTCCCTTTCCAAATAAATTTGATAACTAGCTTTTCCAAGTCTGCAAAATAGGTTGTTGGAATTTTGATTGGGATTGCATTGAATCTGTAGATGAGTTTGGATAGAATTGACATCTTAATGACATTTAGCCTTCCTATCCATGAACATGGAATTTGTTTCCATCTTTTAAGGTCCCCTTCTATTTCTTTTAGTAGAGTTATGTAGTTTTCCTTGTATAGGTCTTTTACATCTTTGGTTAAGTTTATTCCTAGGTACTTGATTTTTTTAGCTGCTATTGAAAATGGTATCTTTTTCTTGAGTGTCTCTTCAGTTTGTTCATTTCTAGCATATAGAAACATCACTGACTTATGTGCATTAATCTTGTATCCTGCTACCTTGCTAAATTTGCTTATTAGCTCTAGTAGCTGTATCGTCGATTTCTCAGGGTTTTCCAGATATAAGATCATATCATCTGCAAACAATGACAGTTTTACTTCTTCCTTTCCAATTTGGATGCCTTTTATTTCTTTGTCTTGCTGGATTGCCCTGGCTAGCACTTCCAGCACAATGTTGAATAACAGTGGTGACAGCGGGCATCCTTGTCTTGTTCCTGATCTCAGAGTGAAGGCCTTCAGTCTCTCACCATTGAGTACTATGCTGGCTGTGGGTTTTTCATATATGCTCTTTATCAAATTAAGGAAGTTTCCTTCAATTCCTACCTTTTGAAGTGTTTTTATCAAAAACGGATGTTGGATTTTGTCAAATGCTTTTTCAGCATCTATTGAGATGATCATTTGATTTTTCCCTTTTGATTTGTTGATGTGTTGTAATACATTGATTGATTTTCTTATGTTGAACCATCCTTGCATGCCTGGGATGAACCCCACTTGGTCATGGTGTATGATTTTTTTAATGTGTCTTTGGATTCGATTTGCAAGTATTTTGTTGAGGATTTTTGCATCTATATTCATTAGGGAGATTGGCCGGTAGTTTTCCTTTTTTGTAGCATCTTTACCTGGTTTTGGTATTAGATAGATGTTAGCTTCATAAAATGAATTAGGTAGTGTTCCATTTTCTTCAATGTTTTGAAAGAGTTTAAGTAAGATTGGTGTCAATTCTTTTTGGAAAATTTGGTAGAATTCCCCTGTGAAGCCATCTGGCCCTGGGCGTTTATTTGTGGGAAGCTTTTTGATGACTGATTGGATCTCTTTGCTTGTGATTGGTTGGTTGAGGTCTTCTGTTTCTTCTCTGGTCAGTCTAGGTTGTTCATATGTTTCCAGGAAATTATCCATTTCCTCTACATTATCCAGTTTGTTGCCATACAGTTTTTCATAGTATCCTCTTATAATTTTTTTAATTTCCTTGGGGTCTGCAGTAATGTCACCTTTCTCATTCATTATTTTGTTTATACGGGTCTTCTCTCTTTTTGATTTTGTCAGCCTAGCTAGGGGCTTGTCAATCTTGCTGATCTTCTCAAAGAACCAACTTTTGGTGTTATTTATCTTCTCTATTGTTTTTTTGTTCTCTATGTCATTTATTTCTGCTTTAATCCTTGTTATTTCTTTTCTTCTACCTGGTTTAGGATTGGTTTGCTTTTCATTTTCTAGCTTCTTCAGTTGATCCATTAGTTCTTTGATTTTGACTCCTTCTTCCTTTTTAATATCTGCGTTTAGTGCTATAAATTTCCCCCTCAGTACCGCTTTTGCTGCATCCCATAGGTTTTGGTATGTTGTGTTCTCATTTTCATTAGTCTCTATATATTTAGCAATTTCTCTTGCTATTTCTTCTTTAACCCACTGATTGTTTAGGAGTGTGTTGTTTAACCTCCAGGTATTTGTGAATTTTCTAAGTCTCTGATGGTTATTGACTTCTAATTGTATTCCATTGTGGTCAGAGATTGTGCTTTGAATAATTTCAATCTTTTTAAATTTATTGAGCCTTGTTTTATGCCCCAACATATGATCTATTCCACAGAAAGTTCCATGAGCACTAGAGAAGTATGTGTATCCTGGTGATTTGGGATGTAATGTTCTATATATGTCTGTTAAATCCAATTCATTTATCAGATTGTTTAGGTTTTCAATTTCCTTATTGGTCTTCTGTCTGGTTGATCTATCTATAGGAAAGAGTGATGTGTTGAAGTCTCCCACAATTATTGTGGAGACATCAATTGCTTCCTTTAGTTTTGCCAGTGTTTCTCTCATGTATTTTGTGGCACCTTGATTGGGTGCATAAACATTTATGATTGTTATTGCTTCTTGTTGAATTGCCCCTGTTATTAGTATGTAGTGACCTTCTTTGTCTCTCAAAACATCCCTGCATTTAAAGTCTATTTTATCTGAGATTAATATTGCTACACCTGCTTTCTTTTGGCTGTAGCTTGCATGAAATACTTTTTTCCATCCTTTCACTTTCAATTTCTTTGTGTCCCTGTATCTAAGATGAGTCTCTTGTATGCAGCATATTGATGGTTCATTTTTTTTTTTATCCATTCTGTGAATCTATATCTTTTAATTGGTGAGTTTAATCCATTTACATTCAACGTTATAACTGTGAAGGCATTTCTTGAATTGGCCATCTTATCCTTTGGTTTATGTTTGTTGTATATATTTTTCCATCTCTCTGTTAATATCTTTTAATGTACCCATACCGAATCTCTTTAGTACTGAACCTTTCTCCATGTCTCTCTCTCCTTTCTTTGTTTCTCTGTCTGTAGGGCTCCCTTTAGTAACTCCAGTAGGGCAGGTCTCTTGTTAGCAAATTCTCTCAGCATTTGTTTGTCTGTGAAACATTTAAGCTCTCCCTCAAATTTGAAGGAGAGCTTTGCTGGATAAAGTATTCTTAGTTGGAAATTTTTCTCACTCAGAATTTTAAATATGTCATGCCACTGCCTTTTCACCTCCATGGTGGCTGCTGAGTAGTCACTACTTAGTCTTATGCTGTTTCCTTTGTATGTAGTGAATTGCTTTTCTCTTGCTGCTTTCAGAACTGCTCCTTCTCTTCCGTATTTGACAGTGTGATCAGAATATGTCTCAGAGTGGGTTTATTTGGATTTACTCTATTTGGAGTTTGCTGGGCATTTATGATTTGTGTATTTATGGTGTTCAGAAGATTTGGGAAGTTTTCCCCAACAATTTCTTTGAATACTCTTCCTAGACCTTTACCCTTTTCTTCTCCTTCTGGAACACCAATGAGTCTTATATTTGGACGTTTTATATTATCTATTATATCCCTGAGGTCCATTTCGATGTTTCTGATTTTTTTCCCCATTCTTTCTTTTGTGCTTTCATTTTCTTTTCTGTCATCTTCCAGGTCACTGATTCGTTGTTCAACTTCCTCTAGTCTTGTACTATGAGTATCCAGAATCTTTTTAATTTCGTCAACAGTTTCTTTAATTTCCATAAGATCATCTTTTTTTTATTTAGTCTTCCAGTGTCTTCTTTATGCTCTTCTAGGGTCTTCTTGATGTCCTTTATATCCTGTTCCATGCTCTTCTTGATGTCCTTTATATCCCGTGCCATGGTCTTGTCGTTCATCTTTAGTTCTTTGATTAGTTGCTCTAGATACTGTGTCTCTTCTGATCTTTTGATTTGGGTGCTTGGGCTTGGGTTATCCATATCGTCTTGTTTTTTCATATGCTTTAAAATTTTCTATTGTTTTTGGCCTCTTGGCATTTGCTTAACTTGATAGGGTTCTTTTAGGATTTGTAGACCAATTGAAATCTTTATCTCTAATTTGTCAGATCTACAGCTTCGTGAAGTACACTTTCTCTGACTAACCAGCAGGTGGCATCCACGAGCCACCTGTTCCCTCAAGCCAGTTCTCCCCCGCTTTGCCTCTGTGGGGTCCAATTGGTGTACCAAGCTTACGTGTGTAGTTGGTGTTGCCTGCCCTGTATAAGGGGTGTGTGTCTGGGCGGTCAGGGAGGGGGGCGGCTCTAACAATCAAATCTCCCTGGTGTTCCTGGAGTTTTAAATCTGCTGCAATAGTCTGATCCTTCAGTTCAGTCCTGCCACAGTTTGTCTCTGTCTCTGACCCACAAGTCCTTGGTATTGGCTTGTGGCCCCTGAGACTTGTGAGTGGGTCCCTCTTCCAGGCCTTGCACCCCCTGGTCCTCTGTTGAGGGATGACTGTGCTATGTCACAGGTGAGTGCCATCCCCCCAGGGGCGGTTCTGGGCTGCCAGTCCATGTAGGGAGGCTCCCGGTCTGCTGAAATGATGTCTGAATGGGGCTTATTAATTCACACTGCTCCACCTTCCCAACTTTGGGACAACCAGCTGAGGGTGCCCGGAAGGCTAATGTCCACACCCAATTTTGTGGTGTATGCATGTTATTGGAAGCATTTCCATCACACTCGGTTGTCTGGGGCAGCTCTGGGCTATGGGGCCGGCGACGGGCAGGAGTGTTTCCTGTCCACCAGGATGATGGCTGTGAGCAGATGCCCTCCTTTTCTTGGGAATTTCTGGTGTTCAGTGAATTTTCTCAGCCACTGAATTATTGCCTTTTGTCTCAGAGCTCTCTTAGCTCTGCTCTTGTCTTGACCTGCCCAGATTGCAAGTCTTTGAGGCTTTCTGTATTGGGCTTCTTAGAGTAATTGTTTCAGAAATAGAAAAAAAGATAAAAAAAAAGAAGAAAAAAAAAGGGCCCTCCTGGCAGATCTAATGGGTTATTGAAATGCTAAGAGACAAAGCAATTAGGGCTATTAAGGAAAGATCCAAGGGGCAGAGAGATCAGTTTTTCTTCAGGATTTGCAAATGATCCTCAGGGCCTGAACTCTGCCCTTCCTCTTTCTATGTTCACCAGAACTCCAAAAAGCCTCCACTTTTATTTTGGAGTTTTTCTTTGCTGTTTTTTGCTATGCCTATCTCCTCTCTGCTGGGCTGGCTGCTCTCAGATTCTCTGGTGTCTGGTCTCAGTCTATCTATGGTTGGAGTCTGGATCAGTAGAATGGGTTTCCAATAAGAGCTGCCACTGCAGTTCTCCCTTCTCCTTCCCGGCGCTGACAGCCCCTCCTCCCACGGGACTGAGACTGGCAGGGAGGGGCACGGGTCCCCTGGCCGCAAAAACTTACAGATTTCGCTGATCTCAGCAGTTCCACGTTTTCATGAGTGTTGTATGAAGTATGCCCAAAGTCAAGATTGCTCTGCAGTATCCAGTCCACGCAGTTCCTGGCTTTCTACCTACTTCCCTGGAGGAGTATCTAAAACATACACCTCACCAATCCGCCCAGTGCCATGGCTTTTTGCCTATTTATTTAAAAATTTTTAAATTTCCAGTAGTCACACCATTCATTTTTCTTCAGAAAGGCTTATGCCAAGGTGGAAAAATGCCTCCTTTCCAGTCAAACAATCTGATGAGCAAACACCTTAGCATTTGAAAGGCCAGGTCTGAGAATGGTCTCTTTTTCCCAAGAAGTAATTCATATTAGAGACCTGGTGAAGGAAAAATAACATGCCCCGGTGCTGAATGAGGTTGAACTTCAATGCTCTTAGCAGGCTCTGGATGTGACCAGAGCTGATCTCAGATTAAACAGCTTCCTTCTGGCTGGGACACCGAATCTCAGTAATGCCTGGGAAGATTGAACTGCCTGAAGTGGATTCCCTTTCCACTTCTGTGGAAAATATCCAGATTACTCCAATGACAACCTCCTCCTCACCCCCTGCCTGGGGAAAATCACCCCAGTGAAAGAGACAGATTTCTATGTGGATGTGAAACTCAGCAGACCCTCTCCAGCCTGGCAGCTGCCGTCTGATGAGGGCAGAGCCAAGGAAAGGCTCCAGGCTAACTTCTCCATTCATCTCAGATGTTATCCCTTTCCAGCAGCTGAACAACAGCAACCTAGGGGCTGCTTCATTAGATGTTCATGTTTGGTATTTGCAAACTCAGCAGCACCCCACTTCTCTGGTACCAAAATCTGTTCTGGTTTGCTAATGCTGCCCTTATGCGAAATACCAGAAATTGATTGGCTTTTATAAGGGGAGTTTATTTGGTTACAAATTTACAGTCTGAAGCCCATGAAAATGTCTAAATTAAGGCATCAACACAAGTATACCTTCACCCAAGGAAGGCCAATGGCGTCCAGAAAACCTCTGTTAGCTGAGAAGGCATGTGGCTGGCATCAGATTTCAACGGCAAATTTCAAAATGTGTCTCTCAGCTACAGCAGCTCTGAGGTCCTTCTGTTTGTGAGCTTTTATAGGGCTCCAGTACACTAATCAAGACCCATGCTGACTGGGTGGGGTCACATTTCCATGGAAATAATCTAATCAAAGGTATTACCCACAGTTGGGTGGGTCACATCTCCATGAAAACAACCTGCTTCGAATATCCCACAAGATTGGTGCCTTGCACAGCAAGGAAAACCCCTGTGGGTTCCTAGGGCAGGGAAAACACATTTCCAACAACAGGAGATGACTTTCTCCCACTTAGAAGCCCACACTTTGCTGAAGAACACTGGCTCGCAGTCCACGGAATGAAGGACACATCTGCCTCAGCCTCGTACCAGCCAGGTGACCTCTAGTTCTCCAGCTCTCAACTGAAAAGAGCAATTGCCTCTTCCTCTTAGGGTTGTTAGGAAAAATAAATGAGTTAATAGGAGTGAAGCACTTAGCACCATGCTTGATGTGGAGTTGATTGTCACCAAAGGGGGGCAAGCCATTTGCAATTCCCTCTCTAACCCTGAGCTTTTATTCATTGAACCAGTTCCATCTAAGAAATAAGAGGAGTTTGATTGATGGTTCACAAATGGTTACAATAAACAGGGCCCTACACCAGGCCCACTAACTCCCATCAAGGTGGTTTCTGCACTGGTGTGTGGAGCCTGACCAAGAATTCCAAGCAGAAATCCAGCCAATCTCAGCTGATGCCCAGCCCTGGAGTCAAACTTCCTCTTACTCCAGCCCCTGACTGGCATCCTACTGTGCATCCAATAGGCCATCCAAGAGACAGTCTGACCAAAGGAGAGAACACAAGAACACAGACTCTGGGCTTGCCATCGCTGGTGAAAACCACTTGCTAGCTACAGTGTCTTGGATCAAACATTTAACCTCTCAGATTTGCATGACTTTCAGAGGGGTTGCAGGTTTCAGAAATAATGCATATGACATGGTTGGGGTGGGGGGTGGGGGTGTCTCTCATGCCAGATGTTTCCTTCCATGTGGAAAGGACCTCCTGGTGTCTCTACTCTGGAATTTCACTTATCCCTTCCCCAGGAAAAAGGAGTTTTTTTGATCTGATGGTATGTTAAATATGAGTGTGTGTATTTGTGTGTGTGTGTAGATGGAAGATGATAGATGATAGATATATAGATGATAGATATTGATAGATTAGGTGATGATAATAGATAGATGATAGATTATATATATATATATATATAGAGAGAGAGAGAGAGAGAGAGAGAGATTGAGAGAGAGATGGATGATAGCCTGACTCTTCAATTCTTCTACACTACTTTCTCATGTGAGGAGAGAAAGCTCCTGCTTGCCTGCTCCTGGTTCTGTAGGTTTTACAGGGACCTAACCCCACAAGCACCTTCTGCCCTTATATGGGTCTCAGGTCTGCCATTTGCTGAGATTCCCACCATCTTGCATCTTGAGCCATGAATTTTTGGAAGGAGTCACCAAGAGGAATTGGGGGGAACTTTAATCCCTCTGTGTCTACGGTACTGGAGCTGAACCATCTTAAAGGTGGTTAAAGGTCCCCGAACCTGCACGTCAGGTGGCCTGGGCGACAAGGCTGTCCCAGGCAGGCTACACACAGCCTCCCAGGCCTCATTCAGGCCCAAGTGGGAAATGAGTTGCAGTTAAGGAACAGAGAAGTGATTCAGAGAGAGAACCTGCACACTCTCTGGCCTTGAGGTCTAGACCTTGGCTGCAGATTGGAATTATCTGTAGAGCTTTAAAAACATTCGTTTCCCCACTCCCAGAGGCTGTGACCGGATTGGGTCAGGATGGGGCTCCCAGAATATTTCCGTAATGCTCCCAAAGTGATTCCAAAGGGTGGCCCAGGTGGGGACCACTGCCTAGGGTACCTCAGGGTGTTGCCCTGATGTGAGATAAGAAGTGGGGGACAGGCCTGGACCCAGGGGCGGGGGAATGGAGCTCTGGAGAGGAGACTCACAAGAGGTTAAAAGCCCATTTTGCTGGAAAGTTCTCCTCAGAGTGCCCCGTTGAGGATTTTCCTGCCCTCTTGGAACTGCTCTCCCAAGCAGCTGAAGGACCAAGGAGGAGAATGGTCACCATCACCTCCCCAGCAACCCCCACCCTCAAAGGACAAATGAGAGACTGAGGAGTCCAGACGAAAGGAGGAAAGTGGAGCCTCCTCCCCAGTCTGGGAAAAAGTAGCTCTCGGCCTCAGAGCTCAAAGCTGATCCCGCCCAGCTCACCCCAGGAGGAAGGAAATCTCTCAGAAATCTGAGACCAGCACCCAGCTAGGAGTAAAGGGCACCCACGGCCTCAGCTGTCCTCTGCCCTCTTGAGGTGGTATATTTTAAGAAACTATTTAGGGTCTGGAAATCATGGCCAAGTCTCTCTCTATCAAAGACACAGCGAAGGAGTAAATGACAGGAGGCAGACAGGCAGGTGGGGGTGACGATTTAAAAATAAATAAAACCTATACACAAAGCAGGTACCAAGTGCTGCCAGGAGCAAAACACTCCTTAAATGCTAGATGGTCATCATCCCATTTGGAAGCTCCAGCCACCCTTTGATATGTGCATGATCATCTCCCTATTACAGATGAGGAAACTGGAGTCAGAGAAGGCAGGTAAGTTGTCTAATGCCACACAGCTGGCAGAAACAGAGCTGGATCTTTTAAGTTAGCCACATCTGACTCCTGAGTCATTACAGCAATGGCTTTGGTGGGCAGCAACTAACAGAGAACCCCCTGAGGTTGTGTTTTTAAAAAGGCTTTGCTGGAATCCCTAATCCCTCACCCCCACATCCCACACCTGAGCTGTGCCCTGAAGGTGCCGGAAGCCAAGACCATCAGATCTGGTTATTGGGAGCAGTTTGCATCTATCTGTCAGGCAAGCCCAGGAGAAGTCCTTTTGGTTTTTTGTTTTTTTTTTTAGTTTCCTGCTTGTTGTTGTTGTTCGCTCTTTACTAAGAGGATTTTGGAGGGTTAAGTTTTCAGCTTTCACAGGCTCATCAGAGAAACTCCCTCCACTAAATGGTAAATCACAGAATAAAGTCCAACCAGCTGCCAGCCCTGCTGAGAATAGAGCCCAGACTTGATTCAGACTCCAGGGGATGAGCTGAGGGCAATCAGGTTGGTGAATGCGGGAGGCTAACAGGAACCCCTCGTTCTCTGCTTTGTGGGAGCTGCTCCCAGGCAGGACCAGGAGGCTGATGGCTTCTGCCTGTAGATTTGGGCCCAGGGATCTTTTCCCTCCCCAAGCACACCCTTGACATGCACTGTACTTGGGTCTAATAAAAATTGCCTGCTGGGGTGGATGTCCTCAGCTCTACCCGCTCCTCTGACCTTGCCTGCCAGTTCTTAGCAGGCCCTAACTACACAATGCGCCGTACTGAACAGATGTACCCCTTGTCTCAGCTTGTTCAAGGTCAACAGCAATCTGCAGAACAGCCCCTGGTCCTTCTGGGGAGTCTTCACAGGAATTCTTTGCCCATGGCGATGCCGAGTAGCTGCTCTGAGTCAACAGGGTACGTCTTTCCAGTTGGAAGACCCAGCCGCTCACCCGTGAGTCTTTTATTATCACTGAACTGTCTGAAATTATCTGTTTATCTAGAAGGAACAGAGAGTGGCTCCATTTTCCCTCTATCACACTGGTGTCTCTGGTTGCCCTCATTCCAGAGGACAAGCAATAACTTTTCCGGAGCATGCTCCGATTCCTCGCACCCAGCCCAAATCATCTGTTTCACCCAGTCGTGCTCTGGCTTCCTCACTCCTTCTCCACCCCCTGACTTCAGCCCCCTTCCTCCACCTTGAAGCATCAACTGGCCACCTTTCCGGTTTCCCATCTTTGTTTCATTTCCTAAGCTCACTCATCTCTTCCTTCTGGCAGCGCCTTTTACAGACTGATAATTCAATCAAAACCCTTCAGGTTGGCCTGACCAAGGCTGTTATCCATGTTATCTGAGCAGAGAGGAAAACCCCCAAGGCACAGGTCCCATTGCTTCCCATTCACCACTACAATTGGATAATTTCGAGTCCTGAAGACTCTTCAATTCAACCGAGTATAGCTCTACTATACATTTATTACACACATCCATTACACACCTCCTATGTAGCTCTGTGTGGGGTGAGCCGGGGATGGACAAATGACTTGGAATATTGGCACTTAAAGAAAGCAGCAAAGGGAATTTTCATATGTAACCTATGGATCCATACCTGAGTTTACAGGGATAGCTCCAAGGTCTCTGAAAATGAGGCACATATTTTTTCATAAATTTCCCTCATGCCCTGTTGTAAATCACCTTTGTGGGAAAGCATTTTTAGGTCAAATTGTATTTTTAACGGGCTGTTTCCTTTCTGACAAGTATTATACTCATGCTTGACATTTTATGTCATGTAGAATAGGTTCTCAATGTTGAAAAAGAGGGCAACCTACCTGCAATTAGAACTCCATCTTGTCTTGCCTACGTCAGTCCCAGCTTGCACTGGAAAATCTCAACAAAGCTCACATATTATTTGCTCATATTTTCATCACCAAACGTGGTGGGCTGTAATGTGGCTGTCCTTTTGTGTGACCATGCTGTCTCACCAAGAGGAAAGTTTAGAGCCAACGTAACCAAAGCAGTGGTGACCCTTGGCCATCCTGATGTCCAACATCAGACAGTGTCAGTCACTGACAAAAGGGCAAAAATGGGCCCAAAGCAAAGTCTGTGGTGCTCTTCCTGAATGATAACACAAATGACAGCAATAATAGTTTAAAACAACACAACAGGAATAATGGATAACCTTTATCAAGAACTTCCTAGGTACCATGCACTGTGCCGAGGACTTTGCATGCCATGGTTCGCTTAATTCTCCTAACAAACTCATGGGTTAGATATTATGTCATTCCTCACATTTTTCAGATCAGAAAATTGAGTCCTAGAGATAGTAAGTAACTTGCCCAAGGCCACACAGCTAGGAAGGGGTGACACCAAGATGCAAGTCTATTTTCACTGATTTCAGAGCACTGAACTACAAATCTATGGTTCCTTGCCCACAACTCTCCTTGTTCTTTGCAGGGAAGAAGATTTATGTTCCGTTATCACTGAGAGAAAGTTTACTGGTGAATGGCTGGATGATACCCTGATGCTGTAGGTAACATGGGACTGCAAGCAGGGCTTATTACGTGGGTGTCCGAGGTTGCTGAGGAGCTGGGAACAGTTGTCTGTGCTTTTTGACCCAATGGTGGAATTTTTGCCCCATCTTCCTGAGCCCACAACTATCTCTTCTGTCCTCTTCCATGACCCGCTTCCCTGCCACAGCACTGCCAGCCTCTTCTCCTCCCTGAAGAGTAAGTGCAAGTGGGCCTCTCAGAGTCTATTTCCCAATGAAATTCATTGATCATACTGTATATGGCCTCTAAATAGATCTTTTGTGGAAATAATGCTTAATTTGAAAAACCTGGAACATTAGTGAAACTTGGACTTCTTGCCCCAACAACAAAAAAAAAAGCCTTATCTAGAATATTTTTACAAGGTTCTATAGGAGAATAAAATTCTGTAACATTAACTGAGATGCTTTTCCCCTAAACTTCCCAATCCTGCCCTCCAACCCCCACCAAATCAACCAGCAGCAAAAGCATTCTATATGCCCTGCCCTCAGCAGGGAGAAGCCATGCAGCTTAAAACAAAAACTCAGTTTTGTCTCAGAATGCCAATTTTATGGCGATGACAATGGCAGCAGTCTTGGAAGTCAAACACTTGAGAGAAAAATCAAGAGCTGAGCCCTGAAAAAGCAGAGTATAGGCATTAAAGATTTAGAAGACTCAGGAAGGAGGTAAAGTATAGTACCTGGGCTCAAAGGAGGAGAAGGTTTGCCAGAAATCTGGGCAAGGGAAGTGAGAGAGTTAGTCATTGGGATAAATCCCAGAGGAAGGGACCACACTTCTTGTCCTTTCCAGTGGTAGAAAGTTGGGAAAAAGAAGGGGTTCGCAGAAATTCCAAATGGTATAAGCAGAGAAGACCTATGCCTTATTTTCCAGTCTTCCCTGGGGAATCTCTAAGACTTGCAGAGAAGATATTCTCAGCAAGATACAAGAGAGATATTTAGCAATGCTGGATGGTGGAGTCTTGTTGGTAGGCCTGGGGTTGGCCTCATAGGGTCCCATATACCAATACAGCAAGAGAGAAGATACCAAGAGTTCCAAACTCATTAAGTGCTGAGATAGGGGAGTTAACCCAAAGGGGCCAGGGGTCAAGACAAGGAGGTCACGGCCTGCATGGCCCGTCACTGAGAGACCACGGTAGGACCATAGACCACAGCAGCAAACATGAACACATGATGACAAAGACCAACTTGGTTAAGACATTTCATCAAAGGTCAGAACCAACAGAGAATGATCATAGACTACATACTGATGCCGTCTGATGACCATCTGATGCCAGTCCCCTGAGGAGAAGCAAAGGAAAAAGGAGAAGGCAAGCAGCCTGAATTAATTGTGTATATATCCAAAAGAGACTAACTTTTAATCTAGATTTGGCTGAGCCTACTTGGTTTTGCAAGATTACATTTTCCACTATTCTGGAGTCAGGGACACAAGAGCTAAAGCAAGTTACATTTTTGCAAGCTGAATTTTGAGGCCTGTGTTGACTATAAGAATTCAACCCTCAACATTTGTTCATGGCATTGCCAAGGGGAAAAAAAAGCCACACAAACGAGATCAGTGTGATGTCACGGTCAAATTGCATTGGGTCTTGGAGCATTGGAAGAAAATAGAAGCAGCCTCTCTTTCAAATGGCACCACTCCCAAAACATTACATTTCCTCTAGTATTTGGAAGCAGATCATGGAATTGGCAGCTAGTTCCTTTCAACTTGCAGCAGGAGGCAACTACTGATGTCTCTCAATGCAGCCAACTCCTGGTTCTCATCTGTTTTCACTTACTCTGTCAAAGAAAAAGTCCTATTTTGAAAGTCCCATTGGGAAACTTCATTGGCCATCCATGTCTTCAAAATGATGAATAGTTTCTTTGCCAAATAAAATTGCACCTGGAGGAAAACAAATGGCACTCAGGGCACAAAAAGAATATCCTCATAACTTAGAAACACTTCTTGGTTAAGGGAACCATTTTTCTCCCTCTCAAAGCATTCCCTACTAGGCCCCTCAAATAAAATCTTCAGCCCCTTCTTCCACATTTTTCTTTCTCTCCTAAATAGGGGAGGAAGTGTCTGGCATCCGCTGGTCCATGTTCCTCCACAGAGGCAGAGGTTAGAGCGTCTCCACCTGGCATCTTCCTTTTGTTTCTTTCTTGGGCATTCACCTACCCACAAACACACACCTTTTCTTTTAAGTCCCTGCAAGGGGATAGCTCCAATTCCAGATGGTTACTTTAATTCCAGGGGAGAAGGGGGTTGTAGGAAGTCTGTTCAGGCTACAAATGCAAGCCAGCTCTCATTCCAACTTTACCAGCAATAAAGCTGATCTGCCCCATTTGACCCCCATGTCCTTCTTTCAGTTAGTTCTAAACTCAGAAATGGGGGAAAGGCTATAATTTATTGGTGGTTACAAGCTCTTAAAAAGGTTTGTTTTGGGCTTTGTGGATGTGGTAGATGAGGAAAAAAATGGCGACAAATTCCCTCCCCTTTATCCACATCCTCATGGTGTAGCTGGTCCATCAACAGGTGGAGTCTCGCTCCATGTCTGGAATTTAGGCTGTCCATGTGACTTGCTCTGACCAGTAGGACAGGGGTGAAGGAGACACAAATGAAAATTTGAAAAGCTCCAGGTTTGTTCTCACAGGCTTGCTCTCCGGCTGCTCTTGGAACCAGTTGCCAGGTGAACAAGTCCAGGCTAGCCTGCTGGAAACCTTGTGGAGAGTGGCCTCAGGCACCCAGCCATCTGAGACCCACTCTTCTCGGCCCATGGGCATCAGTGCAGATGAATGAGTGAGCCCAGGAGAGACCAGGAGAACCACCAGCTGAGCCCAGCCCCAACTTCCAACCCACAAAATCATGGCTGCCATTTAAACCCCTAACTTTGGGGACGGTTTTTCACACAGCAACAGAAAACTGACACAAGTGGCACATAACGTTGCCTCTCACTGCTTTCCCCCTAAGTGTGCTAGAGTGTCAGACCCAGCCAGTCCGCTTCAGAGAACTTCCTGCTGTCCCCACATTAAACCACCTATTCAGCTTTTTGTCTTCTTTTTTTTAATCAAGAAATCGAAGTAGACACTGAAGGCCTTCGCTACAGAGGCTTGCCAGCTTTTCGAGGACAAGTCTGGAAGCACCTGACAACTCCTAGCAGAGTCACACTTTTTGTGCATTAATGAGGGCCCCTTCTCAGAAGAATATGACAGGGAGAAATGGATTCATGCGGTAGTTTTCTTGGTGGACATTTTTGGCAATTTGAATAAGGCAACGCTTTGAATTTAAAGCCAACATTCACCATCAAGGATCCTGCCAAAAAGCCACAAGCTGTTCAGCCATTTTCGCTGCTCTGGAGGAGCTGGGAGGTAGGAAATTATTCAATTTCCCGGGAGGAAGCACTTTCGTGGACTGTTCCAGCATGACAAAACCCAGTCAGTTTCTCTGCAGGCTCAAGTCTGTAGGTACCTGGAAATACGACAGAATCCTTTTCACATTTGCTGTTGTGTAGACAGTCTGACAATTGAACTGGATTCATAATCCGTGTCTTGCTTTCATAGACAGAGTTGAGAATGCAGAGACCTTGCCAAAGATGACCTCATTCATTCTAGGACAAAGGGAATTATACAAAATAAACTAAACTCAGAGAATCTTAAGAGTTCTGGGGCTCGTTGACCCACATCTAACCTTGTCTGGCAAAGTTAGATGAGCTCTGGGAACGTTGATTCCTTTTATTAGTTACCTTTGTGAGTCACTGTTCTGGGAACTTGTTGCCGACAAAACAATGCTAAAATTGATTAGACAGCAAAAATGAGTTGTCGGGCAAAGACAGCTGCAAAATTCCTATTTCTTATTTAGTCAAATAACAGCAGGCTTCTCACTCAAATTTACATTTCAGCAGAATTAAAATTCATATTTTTTAGCCATTTGCAAAATTGGGATTTATTGTTTTTTTAAGACATGGCCATTAATGTTTTACAGTTTAAAATAGGAGAAAAATAATTCTTCATAAACTTATTTTTATAGTCTGTCCATATGAAGGAAATCAAGTTTCCCTGCAATGAAATAAATCACACGCAGAATTCTGTTTGCATGTATTTCCCTGCCTGTCCCTGGGGACAGGACTGACAGCTTACATCAGATGCTCAGAGGGGAAAAAAGGATTAAAAATAATTGTCATAAAGGGAGTGGGGAAGAATAAAGTGGATGGAGAATGGGGTAAGCAGTCTGGCATGGTTTTCTGTTTTGTTTTGGGTTTTTTTGTTTTGTTTTGTTTTTGCCACTTACTACTAGTATGATTTAGGGAAAATAAAAATATGTCCAAGTTTTGTTGGTAAAGATGTGACTACTGAAGCTTATCAAATAGGATGGTTGCAGAGATTTGATGAGATGAAATACAGAAAGGCACACAGTAGGTGATCAATAATCACAGCCCCCTGCTGCCCTCCAGTTCAGTCCTTTGCATTATATTCAAAACCATGACAATCTTGGCCTTACTGCAAATTTGCAAGATTTTCATCTCTTGTCACTTCATATCTTTTGCCTTATATCCTTGCAGCCCTGGCCGGCTGTGTGGCTCCCTCCAAGTTCCTTTATCCCTTCTGACCTGTAAAACAAGTACTGGCCACTGGGAGTTATCACGAGGATTAAGTGAGATTATATTAAGTGGCTATACTAAGCACTCAATAAATGTTAACTAGATCTAAGACTTATTATCCTCATTACTCGCCAGCCTCCTACCTCAGCCTGCCCTCTCCCTTTGTCATGTTATCAGAGATACTGTTTTATTCTTCTCTACTTTTCTAAAACCTGCTCATCTTTAAGTCCCAATTCATTGTTCCCTCACAATACAGGTTGCAAATCCTGGGCTACCATGGTTCCGGCCACATGCCTCTCCCGGCACATGTGCCATTTCACATCAGACTTACTTGTCCACGTGTCTGTCTCTCCAGCTCAACTGTGAGCGTCTAAGGACAGGAACGGTGTTTTATTCATCTCTGTACTCTGGTGCCGAACACAGGCTCTGGCACATTGTGTGAATATTCGTGCGATTGAGAGAATAAATAAATGTATGGATTCCACCCCTACCAGCTGCCAAAACCATAGTCCATATTTGAGTTACTCATTTTTATTCTTTTGGTTTTACATGGGGGGAGGGGAACTGATTGGAACTGCCTTAAGCAACAAAGGGAATGTCAACTAAGAAGTTTGGAGCAACTAGCTTCAGGCATAGCTGGATGCAGGTGCCATATCCACCTCTTGGCGCTGTTTCCAATGTGTTGGTTTCATATTGGTGCATACTGAGGCATGCTGCCCCCTTGGTGGCAAAAAGGCTGCTGGGTGCCCCAGACTTTCATCTGTTCAACCTACCAATCCCAAAGCAAAATGCCTCTCCTCCCCAATGGTTCCATAAAAGCAGTTCCACATGTTCTGAGAGGACAGACAAGGACCCCCCACCCCCACCCCAAATTGGGGTGCTATTACCAGAAGAAGGGGGAATGGATGCTGAACAGGCAAAAACAATACATGTCTGTTTTAGTTTCCTAGGCTGCTTAAGCAAATACCATGCAATGGGTCAGGTTAAATGATGGAAATGTATTTCGCTCACAGGCTAGGAAAATGTGCAAATCAAGGCCCCATCAAGGCAATGCTTTCTCCCCAAAGACTGGTGTTCTGCGGCTGGCTGCCACAGATCCTTGGTTTCTCTGTCACATGGCAAAGCACAGGGGAGGAATCTTCCTTCTCTTCCAAGTTCTGTTTCAGTTTCTTGCTTCCTGTGGCTTTCCCTCTCTGTGTGTCTGAATTTCATTCCACTTATAAATGACTCAGGTAATAGAATTATGACCCATCCTAATCGAGGTGGATCACACCTTAACTGAAGTAGCCTCATTAAAAGGTCCTCCTTACAATGGGTTCATACCCACAATGGGTCCTACTTAAATTTAAGAACATTTTTTTCTGGTACATACAGCTTCAAACCATCACAATGTCTACTACAGGTTTCTCACTGAGTTCTCCAGGCCCACCTACCCCTAAACCCTCGTCTGGGCTTCCACGAGTCCCAGCCAGTTGCTTTCTTTGACCTTAGTTTGTTGATGACCACTCTCTTACTGCATTTGAAACTTGGGAGACCCACTAACCACTATCAGTCTCCCTGTGACTGATTCTGCTAGTGCCAGCCTTTTCCCAGGGTCTTGTGTCATATCCGTCACCTTCCTGCTCATGGTTAGTGGTGGGGTTTTAGGGGTCTCAGTACAGGACACCTCTTCCCTACTCTAGTGCAAGACCAACTGAGAAATAAGCAAAGCAGTCAGGTAGTGGGGAGCTGAAATGTCCCCTTCACCACTGACACAGCTGTCAGAGAATGAGGCTTAATTGCATGACAACAAGAGGCTCCCTAATACTGCACCCCAGTGTACTGCAGACTTGCCAACACTGATGAATACACACAAGCTCCCTCATGGAGGCTTCCCCAGTGAAAAGCCTGAAACAGGGAGGAGCGGAAAGTGCATGCTCTCTGCAGGCAGGCGGGAATAAGGAGAAAAACAGGAAGGGACCAAGTCACAGATGCTCAGTTCCTTCTCCCAAACTGGCCAATCAGGAGGCCACTGCTCCCCCAGAGGAGAGAAAGGGAGGTGTGAGAGAGAGAGGCCAGGGATGTTAGAGTAATGAAGCCCTCCCCATGGAGTGCGAGTTACGTGCCCCCCAATAGTCAGTCTGGGTCTGGGTTGTTTGTGCATCTCCTGTGCTCTAATTCTTGCAGAAAATCTTCCCCACTCTGGCCATGCTTTCTTTGCAAGCAGTCACAAGTAACTTCGGGAGATACTGCTACTCTTGGAAATGGGCAATCTACACATTTGGGATATCCCTAGGAAGATCTCCTCTCACATTCCACAGATGGCAGCATGAAGAGTGGTGAGAAGATAAAAGAGACGGAGCAAGTAGCTGACCCATAAAACCAACCTGATGGCAGTTTCTTTTGTCTTCCAGAAAACAAAGTGTATGAACTGCCAAAGATTTTTGCTGACTGGTGGATTCTCTGCTTTTATGTCTAGTAGTATTGTTCTCCTTTGGGATTTATAGTAGTTCCTATGCACTAAAAAAGATTTCAGTAATAAAAAATATATTTACAGCCTCCCCCTCCCCAGCCCCGAGGATCTGGGGGAAGGTGCGGATGTGTTGGACATCCTTACCTGGACTGGTATTGATGTTGTCACAAACATTGGAACTGGCAGTTTGATGTGCTGAGCCCTCAAGCATGGGACTTGCCCTTATGAAGCTCATTACCACAAAGGAGAGTCTAAAGTTGTATGTAATGGTGCCTAAGAGTCTCCCCCTGAGTACCTCTTTGTTGCTCAGATGTGGCCCTCTCTCTCTCTAACTGAGCCATCTCGACAGGTGAACTCGCTGCCCTCCCCCCTACGTGGGACCCGACTCCCAGGGGTGTAAATCTCCCTGGCAACGCAGAGTATGACTCCCGGGGATGAATGTGGACCCGGCATCGTGGGACTGAGAGTATCTTCTTGACCAAAAGGGGGATGCAAAAGGAGACAAAATAGTTTCAGTGGCTGAGAGATTCCAAATGGAGTCGAGAGGTCACTCTGGTGGACATTCTTATGCACTATATAGATAACACCTCTTAGGCTTTAATGTATTGGAATAGCTAGAAGTGAATACCTGAAATTACCAAACTCCAACCCAGCAGTCTGGACTCCTGAAGACAATTATATAATAATGTAGATTACAAGGGGTGACAGTGTGATTGTGAAGACCTTGTGGATCACACCCCCTTTATCTAGTGTATGGATGAGTGGAGGAATGGGGATAAAAACTAAAGGACAAATGGGGTGGGATGGGGGGATGATTTGGGTGTTCCTTTTTCACTTTTATTTTTTATTCTTGTTCTGGTTCTTTCTGATGTAAGGAAAATGTTCAGAGATAGATTGTGGTGACGAACGCATAACTATGTTATCATACTGTGGACAGTGGATTGTATATCATATCATGGATGATTGTATGGTGTGTGAATGTATTTCAATAAAACTGAATTTAATAAAAAAAAAAAAAAGATCTCAGTAAGAATGCCCACAAATTTAGGAAGCATCATTTTGATTTTCCTCACTAATTATTTTCTCTTTTGTTATCCATCAGCAATTTTTAAAGTCAGGGGATATTTCTTAGATACAATGGGGTACAAGATACAGGGCTGTGGGATTCGGTAGGCACTAATTAAGGGTAAATCAGGCAATAGCTCTGAAGGGGACCCTCCTATGCACAGAAAACCACTCTAGTGTCACCAGAAGACCCAGAGGAGGTAGAAAAGTGGTGTCTGACCTTGAAGAGATAGCCAATCTCAAGGCAACTTGCCATGAATATGCAATGACTAAGCCAAGCAAGAATGTTTTAATAAAGTGATTTTTGTTAAGGCTCTTGCCTTAACACACAGTATCTTCTTGATGAGCACACAAGGGAGGCATTTCACTCTATTCTCTATATGAAGGAAATCTAGGCTTCTAGTGACTAATTATTTTGTTTCCAACTCACGGACCATGAAAATCTTACAAAGTAACGATGTTTTCCCTTTTCATTTTGGCTGCCAGGGATCTCAAGGTCAATTTTCAAACTGCTTCTAACAATTGTATAGGAACTTGTAGCAGGTTTTTGACATGCAAATAGTAGTTTTATTTGACCTTATGATCCTAATTGTCTTTTCATCCACTGAATGTACCCTGCTCACTGTATTACAGAGTCCCTGGCCCTCCAGGGATCCCCAATTTTGGAGATAGGCCCCAAGCTTCTCCTCTCACAGTGTCTAAGCTCAAGATTGCAGATGTTTGTCATTATATAAACCTGGCAGCTGCCCACACAGAGAGAAGTGGGTAAGAGGAGCCTGAAATGAGGTAATTTAGTGACTTTCGGTACATGGGAATAGATTAGAGAAAAATGCCTACAAAGGGGGTGAGAGAGAAGAGATCACACACAGCCAAGAAGGGTAGTTAGGATTACATGATGAGGTAGGATTCACAACCAAGGACATCAGAGATGGCACCACCTTGGCTCCACACCAAGATGACTCATGAATGTCATGGATGGTGGAATCACAGGAAGAAGAGTATACCTTCCACAAAGGCAGGAAACATGCTGTCTTATTCGTTCCTGTTACACGAGCCCAGCCCAGCACCTGGCATGTGATTGGCACTCAGCAAGCATGTCTTCAATGAAGCATTGCTGAAATAGGGATGGTTAACCAGCAACCTGATTCTCTGTTTGGGGCCTCTCTAGTTTGAATTCAGCCTTCTCCTTTTTAATGAAATAGTGTTGGAAAAGGCAGAGTGATTGCAGCAACACCTAATCAACACAGTTCTAATATTAATCTCAGATTATTGGGCTGGTTGATGTATCATGAGACAGTTGATACCATATTACTTGGGATTTTGCAGAACCCAGTGTTCAGCAAACTGCCTCTGGAGCCAGATTCCTTGGGTTTGCCCCCTACAACTCTGCCACTTGGTAACACTGTATCTATAGACAAGTTACACAAGGTCTCTGTGCCTCAACTTCCTCATCTGGATGGTGGGGACAGAAATAGTAGCAACAAGATAGCTGTGATGACTGACTGAGCCAATCAAGAGCCATGTCTGGCATATAACAAGTATCATATAAGCATTCTCTATTACTTTTATCTTGAGCCACCATTAGCTATGGCCCATACCTCCATGGTGAGGCTACAGGCTGTGCCCTCTAGAATGGGGCAGACACTGGGAACTGGTGGTGGGAGCTGTACGTGGTGGGAACTGAGAAAGCTATGGAGAAAGAGAAGCCTAGAGTGGCAGCCAGAATATGGTGTCACTGGGGATGGGGACAGGAAGGGCAGCTGGACACCAGCAAAGCACATATCCGAAGGATGTATCCATAAGTTCCCATAGCCTCAGATTTGTCCATAAGACACTGGCCCAGTTTGGAAAGAGAAAGTCAGAGGCCAGACCTGGAATGTCTGGCATAAAGGACAAATTATTGGTCTTGGCTCCTCCCACCCTTGCACCAGGGGAAAAAAAAAATCCTCTTCCTTCCCCAATATTTTCCAAGGCACCACCACTCCCCTAGACGTGTAGGCCAGATACCTACGTGGCATGTACTTAGGTACATGGCTGCCAGGGTGCTCAAGGTCAATCTTCAAACTACTTCTAACAATTGTATAGGAACTTGTAGCAGGTTTTTGACATACAAATAGTAGTTTTATTTGACCTTCTGACCCTAATTGTCTTCTCATCCACTGATTGTACCCTGCTCACTGTGTTACAGTCCCTGTACTTGTACTTAGATACCTACATGTCCTCCCTTCCAAAACTTGGCCTACATTCAATTACTCCTCTCTGTCTGCACAACTGCCAACCTGGGCCAAGCCACCGTTGCTTCTTACCTGGATAGTTGGCAACCCAAATGCCTCCCCTATCTTCCTATGATCCATTTTCATGCAGCAAATGGTGATTTTTTTTCTCATGTAAATCTACTCAAAATCTCTCCTACTTAAAATTCTCCACCAGCTTTCTATTGCCTTTGGAATAAAATTCAAATGTCTTTTTGACCCAGGAGGCCCTTTGTCATCTGGGCTCTGCCGATGCCATCTCCCACCTCATTCCCTCTCATGTCCCATGATTTAGCTACATCACTTTTTATTTCCCAAACATGCCAGGCCCTTGCTACCTTATGGCCTTTTGCATTGGCTGCCCCTCTGCTTAGGATTCTCTGCACCCCAGTCTTTCCCTTGTTGGCTCCTTCTTGAACTCAGGCCTCAACTCAAATGTGAGACCTTCCCCAACCACCCATGCCAGAGGGGCACCCCTGCACACCCCCTATCATATCCCCTTATTGCACTGAAACTAACAGGAATGCTCTCATTCCTTTATCCTTTTACCTGTTCACTGTGCCTCCTCTCCAACTAGAAGGTAAGCTCTCTTGGGAGCTCTCTGGGAGCCGAGACTTTGCCTGTCTTGCTCACTGCTACTACCCCTCACCCACCCCCAGTGCCTGGAGAGATATCTGGTACATAGTAGGTGTTCAGTAAATATCTGTTGAATGAGCAACTTAATCAATCAGGATGTGCCCCAGAGCCTGGGGTGGTTCTGAGCCTGCAATGAGCATGGGGAGAGGCAGGACTTAGAGACCAGAAGCCAGGCAAGATGTGAGAGGGGATGTTCCACTGGAGATGGCAGAATCAGTGTCCCGGATGTGGGAAACATATGTGTGAGGCTGACAGGTGCGTCCACTTACATGGAGCACATCAAGTGAACAAAGGGCCCATTTGATCCACTCATCTGTCAACAAACCTCTAGTGACCCCTACAATGAGCAAGATGCTCAGTGGTAGGGGCACAAAAATGAGTAAAATTTGGTCCCTGCTAAGGAAGCTGCTGGGCAAGTGGAAACACAACACATTTGTGAACCTATATGACAAATACTGTGACACGGCCAGTATGCACCACATAATGGCCAGCACAAAGGAAGGAAGTTCTCCCCTCAACTCCATCTTAGAACCAGGGAAGGCTTCAAGGAGGAGGTAGCACTTGAGCTGGGTCTTGACAGATGACATGGAGTCCCCAGGGAGCATGTTGGACCTGAGAGAGCAGAGCAACCGAGGCCTTGAGGAGTCTAAGATCCTGTCCCTCTGCTTCTCAGCCTTCTGCTTCCCCAGCTAAATCTCCTCACAACAGGTCTATCCAATTGTCTCTTTCTCTCCATGATAACCCCTTTCAAACTTTGCCTTTTACCTGCGACACCTTTGAATCTTGCTGAGACACCTTTGAATCTTGCTGGGCTTCCCCTTTCCCTGCTCAACGTCCTCCAGAAAACACCACCTCTTGGCAGTGAACCTGTACCGTGACCCATGGCTGGTGGGAGGTTAAATTGTGCAACCTTTTGGAAAGTAGGTTAGAAGTTTTTTTACAATGGCCATATATTTATTGTTGTGAATAATCCTGCTTCTGGAATCTGTGCTAAGAAAATGACCTTAAAATTGGAAGGAAAGAGAAAAGCTTTATGTATAGACGTTCACTGTATTCACAGGTGAGATATCGGGAACAACCTAAGTCCTCAATTATAAGCGAATAAATAGTTTTAAATCGTCCATGTGGTAGATATTATGTCACCATTACAAATGACGTTTTCTAAGAATATGTAAGAGCTCAGGGAAATAGTGTTATAATAATGCCAAGAACTTGCCCTTATGAAGCTCATTACTGCAAAGGAGAGGCTAAACATGCATATAATTGTGCCTAAGCATCTCCCCTGAGTGCCTCTTTGTTGCTCAGATGTGGCCCTCTCTCTCTCTAACTGAGCCTCCTCAGCAGGTGAACTCACTACCCTCCCCTCTACGTGGGACCCGACTCCCAGGGGTGTAAATCTCCCTGGCAATGCAGGATATGACTCCTGGGGATGAATCTGGACCTGGCATCATGGGATTGAGAATATCTTCTTGACCAAAAGGGGGATGCAAAATGAGACAAAATAGTTGCAGTGGCTGAGAGATTTCAAATGGAGTCGAGAGGTCAATCTGGTGGACATTCTTACGCACTATATAGATAACACCTCTTAGGTTTTAATGTATTGGAATAGCTAGAAGTAAATACCTGAAACTACCAAACTCCAACCCAGTAGTCTGGACTCCTGAAGACAATTATATAATAATGTAGATTACAAGGGGTGACAGTGTGATTGTGAAAACCTGGTGGATCACGCTCCCTTTATCTAGTGTATGGATGGATGAGTAGAAAAATGGGGATAAAAACTAAATGACAATTAGGGTGGGATGGGGGGGATGGGTTGGGTGTTCTTTTTTTACTTTTATTTTTTATTCTTATTCTGATTCTTTCCGATGTAAGGAAAATGTTCAGAAATAGATTGTGGTGATGTATGCATAACTATATGATCATACTGTGAACAATTGATTGTATACCATGGATGACTGCATGGTATGTGAATATATTTCAATAAAACTGAATTTTAAAAAATAATAATAACAATGCCAAGAGAAATAGGATTTCAAGATGTATGGGCAGGATGGCCATCTTATGGCAGAGACTGGAAAACGGTTCGGAGGAAGGCCCGTGCTGCTGCATCTTGGGGGATGTCCAATGTACACAGGAAACGCTGGGACCATTTGAAAGGAGTGGATCCTTGTGTTGCTGAAACCCAAGCTGAAAGCGGCTCTGTGTTAAGTGGGGCTGAAATACCATTCCACTGGCACAGCTTGTCTTCCCCGTCTCCTGCTCTCAACCCATCCAAAGAACACAGGCACAGGTCAGCAAGGCAAACGAGACCAAGACTGAGGGTCAGAGAGAACCAGAACTGCAGAAACACAAAAGCGTTCCATTAACAGGGAACTCAGAGAGTCAGCACATCAGAAGCACATTGAGGAAGCAACATCGACCACAGAAATCGGCTAATAAAGATTTGACCCTTAAAATGAACTCAGACCAGTTGGAAGGGCTGAAAACTTGAACCAGATGCTCCAATGCTGAACAATGTGGGACTCCCTGGAGAGGCTCAGCATATCCTCAAAGATGCAGGATCCAGACCTGAACCGAAAGGGGTCCTGCAACAGCACGTGTCAAGGGCTCACACCAGTTCTTAGTGGAGGGAACCAGGGGTGATAGTGGAAACCACTTTTGATGTTTGTTTAGGTTGTGTATGTTTATAAATAAATTATAATTTTATATCTATGTCTATCTATCCTATTCTAAATTTGGATTAAGTCATTCTTAATGAATCCCATTATTTTTACCTTTAAAAACAGAAAGCAAAATCCTTAAGTTCTAATAGACAGGTGTGCAATTTGAATTATTTTAGTCAAGATTATGTTTCCTAAAGTGGCAAAAACAAACAGAACCTAATAGCAGGTCCCCTTGTAGACTCTGCTTTTTAAGGTGCTTATTTATACTAGGTTTAATATATTAAAATACATTTATATGCAGGTGGGAAAAGGTGGTTAGAGAAATGCATCAGGATGTTAACAGTGATTGTCTTTGGGGATGAAATGGGAACTTGTTTCCATTTATTTTCCTATTTTTCTGAATTATACCAATTTTCATTAATACTTGTATATTCCTTTCATATTCTTAAAAGAAAACCTACTCCTGCCTACATTCTGTCACAAGTAATTGGTGGAGTAGGCAGAGGGAGATTAGGATGCAGTCCCATATCCCACCACACAGTTCCGCTGGCAGACAATTCTCATCACACACTGTCCCCCAGCTGCCCACCTGTTCTCCTGGGACATGACTATACCTGGCTCCACCCCCACATTGCTCCAAAGACTTCAACTCAGAATGTTTATCTTCCCCTCGTTCTGTCCCAATCCTAGACCTCATCAGAGAAAATTTATGGTCCTGGGCCAGTGGCTGGTGACCCTCTTCCTGGCTGATCCCATAACCTGCATCCAGTAACTGGGCCGTTGAAGGTAGCAACTTTGGTAAATTGACTGTATTCATGGTCCAAATTGATGGCCTTCCTGTATCTGTGCCCTCTGCAATGGGATTTTGCAGCACCACCACCCCCCGGCCCCATTCAAAGCTGGTGCCTCTTTCCTTACCTCATTGAATCTGGGCTGGCCTTGCCAGTTGCTGTCGTTGGCAAATGGACTGTGGCAGAAGTGACAGGTTGCCAGGTTCTCAAAGCCTGGGCCTCAAGAGGCTCTGTCCGCTCACTTCTGTCTGGTTTTTTTCTCTCTTTTTTTTCCTTTTCTCTCTTTTTTCTCTCACACCTCTACCATGCCATAAAAGTGTGCCCCCGGCAGCTGAGACAGAGCCAAGGCGGGTCTACTGGAGGATGATAAACCACCCTGAAGCTTACTAAACATGAGAGAGAGCCCATCAAGACCCACAAACTCCCTACTAAGCTCACAGCTGCTTGCAGAAACTACGTGAGCCCATCTGAGTCCAGAAGAACCACCTGCTGACTAGTAGACACAAGCAATAACAAGCGCACGCTGTTTTAAACGCAGAATTTTAGGGTGATTTGTTCCACAGCATTATTGTGGCAATAGAGATTGATACAGAGGTGATACTCCAGTCGTAATAACTGTCTTTTCTCCCAAATCATCAAGTCTCTGCCAAGAACTCAGCCCTGTGCCTCAGTTTCCAGAGAAGAGTCTCACCAGGTCATAAGAGTGCTCTCTGCTTTGGTCCCAGCATCTGGACAGACTCTTTTCTAGACTCTCCTGCTGAGATTTTCTAGATATGTCATCTCTGGGGCATTCCCCTAAGTCCATATCACCTTAATGGTGGACAGTAGCCTCATCAACTGTGTACAGAGCCCCTCCCAAAGCTGGATAAGCACAGAGCTCACTAGATGCTTATCAGCAGTGATAAGACAATTGGAAAAAATGAAGAAACTCATGTTTATTAAGCACACATTCTGTGCCAGGCACCATACTAATGCTTCCACTTACCCCATGAATACAATGTCCCTGTGCAGTAGGTAATAAATATCATCGCCATTATGATGAAGAAGATGAAGCCCAAAGAGTCTGAGTCACTTGTCCAGGATTAAATAGTTAACAACCAGTACAGGTGTGATGTTGGCTCCACCATTCTGCTCTTTTCACTGTTACCATGAGTATTAACTTTTGCTGAGCAAAAAGCCACCACAAAACCACAGCACTTCACTTATTTGCCACTGATCTGGGGTTCAGCTGGGGTCTGGCTGATCTAAGCTGGGCTTGGCTGATCTCCAAGAGAGGCAACCACGCATCTGTGGCCAGTGCAGTGGGTGGGTGTGGGGTGGCAACCTGCTTTAGACTGTTCTTGGCTGGGACAGCCTAGCTGGGATAGCTCAGCTCCACAGGTCTCCCCTCCAAGGACCAGCAGGCTAATTCAGGTATCTCCATCTTCTAGTGATGGCAGAAGCACAAGAGAGCAAGCAGACATTGACAAGTCCTCTTGAGGCCTGAGCTCAGAAATGGCATGTCATCACTTCTGCCTTGTTCTATTGGACAAACCAAGTCACATGACTGAGCCCAATGTCAAAAGATGGAGACGCACATCCTCCCTTCAATGGGAGGCCCTAAGGTACATGGCAAAGGCATGGAGACAAGGAAAAGGGAAGAACTGGGGCCATTAATTAATCCTCCATGCCATGTCCCCTTCTACCTGTGAGACGATGACAAATGTGAATCCCACAAAGCAATGCCATGGAGGTCAAGAGCATGGGTTCTGGAACCAAACCACTGGGTTTGACTTGCAGCTCTACCATGTTTTAGCTGCATGTCCTAGGTCATATTACTCAACTTCCCTGTACATCAGTGACCTCCTCCATAAATGGAACCTACTGCATAATACTTCTTGTAAGGGTTAAATAAGTTAATAAATATAAAGCACTTAGAAAAGGACTTATCACATGGCAAATGTTCAGTAAATGTCAGCTATTATTATATAAAGAGGTTAGAGCCCCAGGGGTCAGTGTTTCCTCTTAAATTCTTATATTCCTTTGTCTTAGTCTAGATAGTCCCTGACTTCAGCACCAATAGGTATGGTGTAATCTCACCAATCTCATTTTTCAGATGAAAGACTGAGCCCTGAGGGAGACCTGCAGGTTTTTACAGGGTCACAGGTCATCACCGGCAGTCTTCTTCATCATCGTCACCGGCCTTTTTCTTCGTCATCATCACCATCACCATCATGACTCAGCATCCTTGCCTCCAGGCTCTTACCCAGCCAATGAGCCCTGCCGCTCATCTATCTCAAGTCAGTATTTAGAAGAGAAGATGGAAAGGAATCCTTGAGGAATTTGAGAGAGATGAGTAAAATCCATTACAAGGACAAAATGAACCCTTTTACCAGACAAAGAAAAGGCTTGCTTGCCAACTCTGACTTGGAGATGTTTTTTGCTCTAAAAAAGATCTCCAGGTTGGCTGGAATTTGGATTTCATTCCCAGTGTTGCCAAAATGGCTGTGCAAACCCAGGCAAATCACTCTGTCTCTCTGGGTTTTATTTTTTTATTATTATTTTTTTAAAACTTTATCAGAAAATTAAAAAAAAATTTTCAAACAAAACAAAACAAAGGAATAAGAAAAACAAATATCCTGAAATAACTACATTGCTTCTAATGTGCTCTCTGGGTTTTAGAAAAGTATAAAACAACTGTGCCTGCCCCATGTGCTTTATCAGGCTATAGTAAGAATCACATGAAATGATGGAACTAAAAGAGCTATTCAAACGGTAAAACGCTGTCTAAATGTAACCGTGGGGGAGGGAGGAGACCTGGAAAAAAATACTCTCTAATCAGGTTGTGGTCTAGTCCCTGGCAAAGCCGTTAAAACCTGTCATCCTGGGGACGTTTCCGCATGGATCCTAGAGAATAAAGAGCTGACCAGCCACATACACTCCTTCAAGGGCTCATCAGTTGTGTTGGTGGGTAGAAAGACATGCCATGTGCATACACATAAAAATGCACCAATTAGGGACTAGGAGTCCCTGGCTTTTGCATCTCAGGCAAAACCAGAAGCAGGGACCTGCAGGAACCCAGTGGTCCAGCAAAGTGATCATGAGCCAAGCCTTTGAAGCCAAACAGGACTGTTTAATTTAAAGTCTCTGATGCTCAGATGCACTATTGGAGGGATTTGGGGGGGGGGGGGGGGCGGGGGATAATATCTACCTCATAGCACAATGGTGAAATATGAAAAATGTAAATATATAAAAAAAAGTTTAAAATATAAATGAGAAAATGCATATGGGCCTCCTCACATCATGTCTGCTAACTTCCCATTGTCATCTGGTCAAGCCAAACAGCAGTCAGTGGGGGGAGGGAGAATACCCCAGCCAGGGAGGTGACTCAGCCCTGAGCCTTCTCCTGGGAGGGAGGCGTGAGGTCAGGTGGGAAAGAGCACAAATGCCTCCAGGCAGGTAACCTAGGAGGCCAGATGGAAGACCCTAAGCAGAAGGAGGATGTGGTGAACGGGAGAGGACAAGCCCTCAGTTCCAGCTAATGGTTGCTAGATTATATCTTTCAAGGAACACTGGAAATACAGCCTTTTACTAGGTTTCCTGATTTTTAAGTCACTGAGCAGGTCAACAGAAGGAGCCCATGGACCCCATTTCCACAAGCCCCGCTCTTCTCTACGCAACCTGTCCCTGAGCATCCCAGGGGACCCTCTGTGGCCAAGGCTCTTGGTGGTCCCTGGGGACACTTAGAACAGCCGACTTGTGGACACAGGTGAAACAGCCATCCGGCCACTTCCTGAGGAAAGGGCAGGGAGCAGGTGTCCTCAGATCAGGTGGGAGCTGAGTGATCTCAGGGAGGTGGGGGGGGGGGGTGGTTATTAATTTAATTCTTAGCAGCAGGCGCCTTTTTTCCATTAGGTTTCCGGCTCCAGCAATCCCCAAAAGGAGTATCATTTTCATTTCGTCTATCTTCCCAGGTTACTAAAGCTTTCTGGTCTGGGCTGAGTTGGCAAAGATTCATCCCTCAGCTTCTGGAATTTTCAGTATCTGAGACCCTGTTAAGGGAACTTCATTGTATTCTGCTGAAAAGCAACATAATAACAAATAATAATACTAAGAGCTACCATGTGTTACTATAGCCAGACACCATTACAAGCACCTTACGTGAATTCAGACACTGCATCTTCCTAACCATCCTATGATGAAGGTATTGTTAGCCCCATTTTACGGATTAAAAAACTGAGACAGAGAGGTGAAGTAACCTGCCTAAGGTTATATAGTAAGTAAAGGCCTCCATCTTTCCCAGTAAACAACTCTGACTAAGCAAGTAATCCGGTTCCAGCCGTCAGAAAATCTTAACCGATATCCAAAATCACTTTTATGAATCAGGGGACAGTTATTTAATGAATCCCTACTCTGTGATTGACACATGATTTTTATTGAAGTCACACAATGGCCCTATGGGGTGATTTTACTATCCCTTTTTTTAACCATAGGAAATTAAGCCTCAGAAATTTTAAATCACCACCAACCCCCCCTCCCCCCCCCACACACACACACTATCCAACCAAACATGGAAAAAGAAGGATGGAATCCACATCTGTCTGGCTCAACAAAAAAGCAGAGCTTCCAATTCAAGAGGGAGGCCCATGAATACTTACTCATCTTCCCTTCCCATCCTCACCCCCCACTGGAGTTCCAGCCTCATCTCAGCCGGCCAGGGCCTAGCGCACAGCTCCTGGCAGTCAGCCCCCGACTTCCCCCCGCCAGCTTCTCCCACAGAGCCTGGCGCCGGCTCCCCCAGGTGCTCGGAGAAGGCTCTGACAGGGACCCCTCTCCTTTCCCGTGCCATCCTCCGCTTCTCTCTAACAAAACTCAAATTCTGCATTCCTTTTAAGGCCCTGGTAAGATCCATCTTATAAAATCATAGGGTTTTAGAAACCTTCCGAGCAGAATGAACCTTACAGATGATTATTCTACCCTCTTCTCTTACAGAAATTATGGATCTTCTGAAAATGCCACTCTACGCTGACCCTGACCCTCCACACTCCCTTTTTTTGTTTGGTTCTGTTTTGTTTATATCACACATCTGAGGGCATATATTGGTCTTCTTTGTTCTGTCTCTTTTGTTTCTTGTCTCTCGATTACAGCATCAAACAATCATATAATCAAGCCAGGGGAGCTTGAGTAGATGAATCCATCAGGCAGAGCATCTTGATTTTCCTGCTGAGCCACTGAGCAGAGAGGAGGGCCAGAGCCCCAGAGCCCATGGTGGCAGCCCCTGGGTTCTCACTCCAGGCCTCCTTCTGCCGGACCAAAGGGAGGTGACAAACTTCTATCGGGCTCACTTCCTAGAGGTGTTCAATAAAGATCAGCTGCAAGGAACAGCCCATGCAAGCTGTCACCAAACCAGCTCTGAAACAGACAGGCCCAGCCAGTGACTACTGGGAGGTAAGAGCAATGGAGCAGAGGAATACATGAGTGCAGAATAAACAAAATAAAAATAATATCAGCTAAACTTTGTGAAGTCCTAAACACTTGGTGACTATTAACTACTTTAATCCTCAATCTACAATTCTCAATCTCAATCTATGAGGCAGGTATTATTATTACTCTCCCTCTTTGCAGGTAAGAAAACCAAGGCACACAGAGATAACGCGCTTTGTTCAAAGCACACAGCCCATAAGCGGCAGAGCCGGAATTCATACTCCAGGTGCCTGAGGATGTACCCATCGCACAAAACCGCCTCTTGGTTGATGCTTCTCCCATTGGCCCATTTGCTTCTTGAGGACAGGGGCACTGTCTCATTCACTACTCTATCCCCAGTTCTCATCAGGGTCCCCAGAACTGAAAATGCATCAACCTGAATGAAACTTGAACAGAAGGTCCTTATGATGTGATCAAGAGAAAGTTGCCGCCTTCACTTCCTAACTGGGTGGTCCAGGGAAAGTAGCTCAATCTTGGCCCTTCTCAGTAAGTGCATCTGTAAGTGGGGATGGTGGAACCTACGTTCCTGTGTCCCTGCACCTAGATGTAAGATAATGTTGGTAAAGTGCTTGCACAATGCCTGGCACACGATATGCAGTCACCAATAGTAACTGTTATTAATGGCGGCAGGGGAAGCAAGACAAGGAAGAAACCACAGTGGTGCTGGCTGGACTGTGTACGTGCTCAGAAGAGGTCTAGCCAGAGTTCTGGAAAGGAAGAGATCCTATCCACTCAGGCAAGAGGGGAAATGAGATGACTTCAGCTGGGCCCCTAATCAAAAAGTGTTTTAACCAATCAGCCCTTAGATACAGACTCTCACGTGAGCCTCGGAGTCCACCTGGTTTATTCCATAAGGGAGAAGCCCTGCTCTGGGATCAAGGACACATTGATTCAAGCCTGGCTCTGCCAAAGACTCGCTCTGTGACTTTGGACAAGTCACTCAGCCTCTCTGGGCCCCAGTTTCCTCGTCCATAAAATAAGGGGCTTGAATTAAATGATCTTTCAGCCTCCTTCCAGCTTTAAATAATAATCATGCTAGATGATGGGAAATGAACTGTCTCTCAGCCCATCTGGCTCCTTGGTGGGGGAACTGACACAGGGCTTTATGAGTCAGGGGTTGGGAATATGCTCTAAATTGAAATGATAGCTGTGGGGAGGTTTTTGTTTATTGTGACAATAACTCACAGTTACATGGTGTTTTACCACTCACAGCACCACTTTGTGTAGATTCTCATTTCATCTGCTCAACAGCCTCGTAAATATAATCATCCTCACGTCCAGGTCATGCATCAGGGACTGTTCAGCTGCAAGTAATGGAATGCCTGACCAGTGCCGTTTAAGGAGAATGGAACTTATTTTCTCAAAAAAATAAGAAGTCTAGAAGTTGACAGTTACAGGCAAGGCAGTGACATCAGGGCTAGTGTCTCTGGGATTCTCTGGCACAGCCAAGGCAGGATGAAGTGGGAATTGGGTCACTGGTGACATCAGAATCCTTTTCCAGGAAAGCAGAAGCTTTCCCAGAAACCTGCCAAACCTTCTTTTCCTTTACCGGGCATTGGCTTAGCACAGTGTCACATGGCCAGCCCAAGCTGCAAGGAAATCTGGGAGAGTGCCTTTTCTCTCTATAGTGGAGGCAGCAAGGCAGAAGGGGGTTACTAATGACCAGGGCTGCCACTGAGAGGTAAGAGATCTGCTCAAAACTAAAAGAGGCAAAGCTGGGAATCAAATTTGGGTCTTAACTGGAAGGGCAGTGCTCATCCTGGAAGAGTTTCTGCCTCTCATTCAGCCTTTCATTAGCAGGAGACATATTGTGTAATGGCTGAGAGTATAGACTCTAGATTCAGATTCCCCAGTTTCAACTCCACACTTGCTGTGTGACCTTCAACTAGTTACTTAACCTCTCTGGCTTCAATAAGGGGAGACTCATTCAAGATTTAAAAAATATTAACTGAGTCCCTTCCATTTGTCAGACACTGTTCTCAGTACTGGCAGTGGTTATAATAGAAAAAAAAGTACCCATTGAATAATGTCGTTCTGAGGATTTGATGAGACAACCCATGTAAATAATTACTTTACATAAATAAATGGCACATAGCAAGCAATCAGGTAATGTTATTCAAAGTAGCCAGTCTTTGTCTTCCCTCTTCCTGAGCTCTATGACATTGTACTTAACACTCAGTCACTGGCTCAAATCAGGATGATGGAGCAGATCAGCCACGGACCCTGTTGCTGGCAGGTACAGAAGCTCGTAGTATGAGTTACCCCAGAAGCTGCCTCATGCTCCAATATGAGGCCTGTACTCACTGGCTCAGGGGTCTGGAGAAGAATCCACTTTCCCCTCGATGCCCAGCAAAACAGAAAGGATGAGGAGGGCTGAGGACCAGTGGCCTCCAGCCAGCAAAAGGGGATGGGCTATTGCTGAAAGTTTAGTGGTCACAGGAAAGTGAGCCGGAAGAGACGGAACTTGGGGCCAGTGTCGGGGATGACAGTGATAGGAAACAAAGAGTTTACTTCAAACACTGGGTCCAGAATATGATGTTTCAACAGGGACAGTTAAGATCTGTATCAAAGAGGGTCAGATGGGACTGAATGACAATAACCCTGGAAGGAGAAGAGGCAGAGACCTAACGTTTAGCATCATCCAACTAAGTGCCAGCACTTTTTAAACTCTATCTCCTTGGAGCCCGTCATAACCAAGAGATGCAAAATGGTGTCATAACTCAGGGGAAAAGTTAAGAGAATAGTCAGATAAACCAGACATGAATCCCAGCTCAGTTCTTTGCTTCTAAATCCTGTGCTGTCTCTGGAAAATTACCTACCCTCTTTGAGCTAGTTTCCTTCTTTATTAAAATAAGGGTGGTAATGCTTATTTCACCTCTTCTTCTGCTAGCCAGCATCTCCTGGGGAATTCATCGAACACCTTCATCAGAGTTGCCAGTCCACTGCTTGCCCTGTGGAATTTGGACTTGTGCATCCTGCCCTAAGGAATTTAGACTCATGCATCCCCACAGTTGTGTGAGATACTTTTATAAAATTGTATATTTACAGATATCTCCTGTTGGTTCTGTTTCCCCAGAGAACCCTAACTAACACATCCTCCCTTTAGGTACCCAAATGAGAAAGACAAAGTGTAATTGGCTGTCAGTACTGTCAATCATCTCGGACATCAAGAGGGAGACAGGCCTCCTAAGAGGCAGAGAAGCTCTATGTCACCCACGCCAACCCCTTCTCTGCCTCAAATGGGGAGGGGTCTCCAGGTCTGCTTAGAGGACTGGTAATATTAAAATGTTACTTAATATTATTTTGAGTCAAAAAAAAGACTTTTGTTTTAAAGTTCAAAAAAGTTCTAATTTCTAATAAATTTCTGTCTCCTAAAGTTCTGAAATGTTACTCAGTTCCTTTGGCAAAGTATAAATTTTGCAGCAGGAGAGGAGAATTTTTGGCCAAAATTTCCCCTGAAAGGTAACTTTCCTCCATTTTCCATATAAGCAGACTGAGGTACAGAGGATGTAGGCCACTCGCCAGCGTCAAGTACACCTGGGCTGAAGTCACACCTGTCCATTGCCAAAGCCCGTCTTTCATTGCTCCTCACCCACGTCCTTCCTTTAGATAGAGGACTTGTATTTTCACCAGCCGCGGGCCTAGGACTAGGGTCTCAACCTTGAAAGGTATGTTGCAATCCAGCCCACAGGAATAACTGTAATTGCTAACCTAAAAGTGAAAGCCTCCTGGTGCTAGTGCCTGTGCTCATTTTTAAGTGAGATTCATTTAACTTCCAACAACCTGTAGAGGGGGTACTGTTATTATCTCCTCTAGTAGGTTAATTATGTACTCCAATTTAGACATATTCTTAATCTTCATCTACACCCATGTGTGAGAACCCATTGTAAATAGGACCTCTTGAAGACGTCACTTTTAGTTAAAGTGTGGCCTAACTGAGTGAGGGTGAGCCCTAATCAGATTACCGGAGGCCTTCCAAAGAGAACCCAGAAGTCACAGAAGTGACAAAGGAAAGGCTATCACCATATGACAGAAGGCAGAAATACAAGTCAAGGATTGCCAGCAGCCAGACAGAATTCTACAGTCTTCACAGAAAAAGTGAGCCTTGTTGATTTATTGATTTTGAACTTTCAGTTTCTGAAACCTTGAGCGAATAAATTTCTGTTGTAAATAGCCTGTGGTATTTAGGATAGCAGCTCAGGGAAACTAAGACACCTCCATTTTATAGAGGAACTTGAGAATTAAAGAAGTCAAGGGACATGCCACAAGTCCTACAGCAGTGACTACTAAGTGGTTGTGCCAGTTCGATGTATTATGTCCCCCAAAATGCCATTATCTTTGAAGCAATCTTGTGTGGGCAGAAGTATTAGTGTTGATTAGATTTTGGAATCCTTTGGGTGTTTCCATGGAGATATGATTCAATCAACTGTGGTTGGATAAATTCCATGGAGGTGTTGCCCCACCCATTCAGCGTGGGTCTGAATTAAATTACTGGAGCACTAGATAAGCTCAGACAGAAGGAGCAGGCTGCTACAGCCAAGAGGGATACTTTGAAGAATCCACTGAAACTGAGAGAGAAGCTTCAGCTTAGAGAGACATTTTGAAGATGGCCTTTGAAAGCAGACTTTTGCTTCAGAGAAGCTAAGAGAGGACAAACGGCCCAAGAGCAACTAAGAGTGACACTTTTGAGGAGCTGAAGCCTAGAGAGGAATGTCCTGGAAGAAAGCCATTTTGAAAACAGAACTCTGGAGCAGATGCCAGCCACGTGCCTTCCCAGCTAACAGAGGTTTTCCGGACAACATTGGCCATCCTCCAGTTAAGGTACCCGATTGCTGATGTGTTACCTCGGACACTTTATGGCCTTAAGACTGTAACTCTGTAACCAAATAAACCCCCTTTCATAAAAGCCAATCCGTCTCTGGTGTTTTGCATTCTGGCACATTAGCAAACTAGAACGGTGGTAGAGATGGGACATGAACCCAGGGAGAGTGACGCTGGGACCCAGATCTTAACCAGCACGTACCACAGCCTTTGATGCACTGGAAAGACTGCACATGAGATCAGCCAGGACCTCTCTCCCTCCTTCTCTCTTAGGGGGTGTAATCCCAGAAGCAGGAGGGACCAGAAAAGGGAGTGAGCCAGGAAAGGAGGAAAAGTCAAAGTGAGATGTGCTACTGAGCTGGCCACCATCAAGGACAACTGTTTGCCCACCTTGCAGGACCATCCTCCAAGAAGCCATAGCCAATGCCTCTCAGGTTGGCCTTCCTGAGGGAAGGAAGGGAGAAGAATTTATTCCTAATTACCATATCCCATTGGTCAAGTTCACCACAAGAGGAGTAAAAACACCCCCAAATCCCAGAGTGCCTGATAACTTTCAGCCTCAACAGGGAAGCTCCAGGACAGGAAGCAAGAGATTGGCAGTGTTGGACTTGAGGTGAGATGCAGTCAGATTGTGCTTGCAGGAAGCTGGTCAAAATCCACACAGTAGGACCAGCCATCCAATGTGCGCATGCCCCAGTGAAAAATAAAAATGCAGGGCCCTTGTTCAAAAATTATTAAGAATTTCAAAATGACTTCTGCAGAGCCTCAAACCAAGCATGGAGCCCTTCTACACACTTCACAGGTGACACACCCACAAAGCCGAACCTGCCACACAGAAGTGCTCACCATGGTGACAGCTGGAGCCAGAAGGCCCTGAAGATAAGGGATGCTGAGAGCATCTAAGGTGACTCCTGAGATGGGTCCAGTACAGGGTATGACAAGAGGGTGTCAGGAGATGATCTAGAAAGATAGGGCAGGGCCGGCATGTGCTGAGACTTGGAGGAATTGGTTTTTATCCTGTAGGTTATGGAGCATGTTTAGAAGTTAGCATTCCATGATAGTAGATTCAAGGTAGAATGTGACAACACTGAAAAATAAGCAGTCCAGGTAATAAGGGTAGAAATTACCAAATTAGAGGACACCCTGAGAACTGGAGTGCGCAGGAAAGAGCTCAGGGAGGCAATTTGCCACTACCTGGGGAGAGAGGAAGGGGGAAGGAAAGCAGGTGCCACACATTTGTTATACTGAACCACATGAAATTTTGCACCCCTGGCTGCTATGGAAGGCTACGTGTCCACAGACGCTAACAAGTGAAGGGCTCATTTGTGAGCAGTAGACAATGAAAAATAGTTTCCATTTGTGAGTGCTTCTCTACAGTATCTCAAACTAGAATATCCCTAAAGTTTCCTAAGACCATTGCTGCATACTTGAGTATTCGTCACCCATTCTCCAGCTAGGCAAGGTTCCTTTAACCTCCTGCCCCATCCTGATCCCCGACCCACCATGTCCTAGGCAGCAGCCACATTATTATCATATTGTAGAGGGACTTAGCCATGTGCCTTGCTCTTTCCCCTTTTTTTCATAGCCAGGCTGGTCTTTATCCTTCATTCTCATTATTCATTATTGTACTTCCAACCTTGCATCACTCCCTTCATCTTGATATTCAACACTGTCTTCCTGAATAAAATTTTGAAGGTCCCTCAACCATGAGTTACAGCCCCAGCTACAATAGCCTTAACACACATCCTTTCTTCTTTGACCAAGTCTCAGAACCCCTTCAAAGCCTTCTTCCTCCCAAGCTCACCCCAGTCTCGTGATTGGATGCTAGCTCCCTCTAGTTCAGGAAATCATGGCCCTCATCTTCAAGGTTGGGCCTTAATCAGTCCCAGAAGAGTGAGGTCACATATCTATAATCTCCTCCTTCTAGATAATACTGTAATTTAGAATCAGGTTATATTCCTCGGACCCAGGATCCTGAGGCCCAGTCAAGACTACCAGGCTGCTATGACTACCAGACCCTGGAAACATGGGACAGGTAAGAGCCCTGTGGTTCCCCAGCCCTGGTATCCCCTTTCCCTCCATCCATCCAGTCTGTAGGCTCTGCCTGGACACACACTACAGGTTGTCTGACTGGTCTGCATTATATTCCCAAAGCCTGTGGAAATCTAGGACTCACCAGACCTCAGGCCCTTTCTAGGCTCCTCAGGTCACTCCGAGTGTTTGCTGATCTCCTGCCTCTGTACCAGATCTGCCCCACCATGCCTTAGACTGCTGACAGAGTTCAGCCAACCCCAGGAGACGGCTCTCCACTAATTTCCTCCAAAGCCCATGTGGTTCTCATAAGGTCGGCCTCAGCCTGGTGTCACCTCTGCTCTCTTCTGCCCAACTGCTTGGCCACCTCAACAAGCCACACAGCCAACATTGGTTCTGAGATAGATGCAGCCCCACAGTCCCTATGCCTGGACATCCAACTGTCTTCTCTGAGGTCTGTGGCCAGGCCAACCCCAAAGCTACTACCCCACATGGTCCCGGCTTCCTCCTCCTGCTTGTTGAGCCTGTGTCGTCGAGGCCCCAGCACACTGGATTTCTGAGTCCATCCACGCTCAGATAAGCACCTTCCTTCCCAGAATGCTCTGCCAAGCACATCCCGCCCACCATATGCAGAGCTCAGAATAGAGGGCAAGTTAATACATGCAGGAACTCCACCAGCTCCACCAGCCGTGGGTTTTATTTGGCTTCATCCATTCAGCCATTTATTCATATTTAGCCAATATTTATTGACCAACCTCTCTGTCAGGCCCTGGAAAGAGTTGTAAAAAAGAGAAAGAAGTTCTGCCTTCATCAAGCTTACTATCTAGTAGCGAGAACAGACTTTAACCAATAGTTACACCAGGAACTCTATAGCAGCTGCATTTGTAGTGGATGCTAGAAGGAAAATACACAATCCTGGTGTTCACAGAACTCAGAGAGGTCTGTTACTAGCCCTGAATTTTTCTCCACTGACATGACAGAGAGATTTAAGCTGACCTACTCCCTTAGTCACAAATTCTTTGCCATTATTTCTGATTGTCTTTAACTTTGGTGCAAGGCATAATTTTATGCTTCAAATAAAAATAAAAAGCAAACCACAACCTATTGAATTACTGCTATCAGCTCTACCAATAGCTTTGAGATCCTTGGAAAGAAAAAAGAAAAGAAAAGAGAAGAACTCTCTAGATAGATAAATGGCAAGTATTGCCTGATAATTGTGGTTGACATTACAGAAATGAGGAGAGCTGCTGGGAAGCAGAAGTAAGGTGCCTTCGGGATTTCACAGGCTGGAGACCCCATATATTTTTCTAATTCAAATAGGGTAAGCCTCAGAATCCCTTAATGCAAGATGGTTTCTAAGTGTTTCTAAGCTTCCTGAAAAGATAAAACCACCTTCTTCATCAGAATTAGTCAACCATAGCATCACTGCTTAGCAAGGATGGAGAATACTTGCATTTCTCCCACACCACCCCCACCTCACCTAGCCGTGCTAACCCACCTTTCTCCCAGAATGCCTTGCTATGGCTGAAGCTGCCCTGAACTAACTCCCCCGTTCTCTCTTGTCCTCTCCACATCCTGTCTTCCCACGACCAACTCCCCAGGCTTCAAATCCAGTGCTGCAGCCGAGTACCTCCCCACAGCCCCCAATCCAGAGTAGTCTCATGCCCGTTCTCTTGCTCACAGATTCCAGTTTCCTCCATGATCCCTACCCCTGACTGAGGCCAGGATATCACTGTAAGGAGACTAACTCCGAATGACTCACACACCTCAGGGCTGTTTGCCTTTGAAACAGGGCCACCACCTGTGTTCCTGCCCCAGCTCTGCCCCTTATTATATGTGACCTCAATCAAGCCTCCTCGCCTTGTGAGCCTCAGGCTCCTCATCAGCAAAATGACAATAAATGTCCGTATAGAGTGGCCATATGGAAAGCACCTTTCCAAGTTTGAATCCTGGTTCTGATGCTTCCTGGCTGTGTGAACTTGGAAAGGTTACAAAAAAACTCTGTACCTCAGTTTCCTCATCAATAAAATGAGGATTACAATAACAATTATGTACCTCAGAGGGGTTTTGTGAGGATTTGATGAGTTATTTCCTATGAAGCACTTAGAAGAGCGCAGGCATGCCATCAGCACCATGAGCGTTAGCTATTATTCATAAAAATAATACTTGTGTTACATGTTTTGTAGGATTCATATGGAATTCAGATGTGGGAGAGGTGTGACGGTGCACTTTATACACCAAGTGCTGAGAGAAATTTAAAAAAAAAAAACACAAGGTCAGCGAATGGGTGTCACAGGAGCAAAGGGGTGAGAGAAGAAAAAGGACAAACAACTATAATCAGACAGAGATCCGTGCAGCTCAGGGATGGGACAGATAAGATCCTTGGGGGGAGGGGGTCTGATCTTATTATTGCACCCCAGAGGCTGGTGTAGGGCCTGGCATACAGGTGAAGCCTGTTAGGCATTGCAGGAATGAAAGAAGGAAGAAAGGAGGGAGGGAGGGAAGAGGACGGCATCACGGGAAAAATGCGAGCAGATATGGGAAGTGGCTGGAAGTAAAGATTGCTGAAGTCAATAAAATATGAGAGGAAAGAAGATGGCAGGGAAGGTGAGGCAGATGGGCTTCCCCTCCATGAAAGTAACTAGAAAGGGGCTGTAGGACACCAGGGACCACAGTTTCAGGGTCATAGAGGTTCCCCTACAGTATGTGGAGGGGACACCCAAAAAAAATGGAAGAGAGACACGGCTGGAGGGATGCTGTGACTGTGTTCCTGTTGGACCACTCCCCCACCCCCAGGCCAGCAGCTGCAAAACTGCCACCAAGCCAGGGAGTGAGCAGCGGCTCTCCACTCCCGTCCACCTACCTTGACAGTTTGCTGGGGGGTGATCCTCTACAGCCAGACAGTGGGGAGCCCCCATGAGGGAACCTGGTGGGCAGCAGGGAAGGGAGAGGCACCATACTGGTTGTTATGGTTTGCTAATGCTGCCAGAATGCAAAACACCAGAAATGGACTGGCTTTTATAAAAGTGGGTTTATTTGGTTACACAGTTACAGTCTTAAGGCCATAAAGTGTCCAACATAACACATCAACAATCGGTTACCTTCCCTGGAAGATGACCAGTGGCATCCGGAAAACCTCTGTTAGCTGGGAAGGCACGTGGCTGGTGTCTGCTCCAAGCTCTGGTTTCAAAATGGCTTTCTCGCAGGACATTCCTCTCTAGGCTTCAGCTCCTCAAAAATGTCACGCTTAGTTGCTCTTGGGCATTCATCCTCTCTTAGCTTCTCTGGAGCAAAAGTCTGCTTTCAAAGGCCACCTCCTAAATGTCCCTGTAAGCTGAAGCTCCTCTCTCAGTTCCAGTGCATTCTTCAAAGTGTCCCTCTTGGCTGTAGCTCCTCTTCAAAATGTCACTCACAGCCACACTGAGTTCCTTCTGTTTGTCAGCTCATTTATATGGCTCCAGTGATTTAATTTCGACCCACCCTCAACGGATGGGGTAACACCTCCATGGAAATTATCCAATTAAAGTCATCACCCACAGTTGGGTGGGGCACATTTCCATGCAAACAACCTAATCCAAATGTTCCAACTTAATCCCCACTAATATGTCTTCCCCACAAGATTGCAACAAAGAATATGGCTTTTTCTGGAGGACATAATATATTCAAACCAGCACACTGGTGATCAGGAGCCCCTCCCGCATGCCAGAGACTCACAGGGGCAAGGCAGGCAGAGAACCGGCAGGCAGGGCCCAGGCCCCACCTGTGGAGTTCCCTTGATCAGCCTCCCTGCCTACCTGCTCAGGGCCCACTGTGCAGCCCCAGGACAGGGATTCCCCACAGCATATGGAGAACAGGTGCACTGATTGGTTCTCCACCCAGTTTGGACTCTGCCCCCACACAGGAGAAGTTCAGGGAAGACCTACTTGAGAGTACAACCTGCTGTAGATAGGAAAACTGCACTCCAGCAAGCTATACTTTATCAAATTATATATAAATGCTCAAATAATTCTGCACTTCCCAAAATAACCCTATCAAGACAAGCAAATTCCCCAAATTCAGCAGAAAATTACAAAGGACTTGAAGGATCTAAAAGATATGGACAAGCCAAAGAAACAAATTAAAAGTTGGAAGAGATGCAAAATTTGGAGCAATTAATTAAAGAAGTATGAAAAAATCTCCAAAACAACTTCAACAAGATGGCTAAAGACATAAAGGAAATCAAGAAGACTCTACAAGAGCATAAAGAAGAACTTGAAAGAGTAAATTGAAAAATTTATGGAAATAAAAGACACTGTGGCTCAAATTAAAAAATATACTAGACACACACAATAGCAGATTTGAAGAGGCAGAAGAAAGGATACATGAATGAGGACAGAGTAATTGAATGCAAACACACAAAAGAAAAAATGGGGGAAAAATAAAAAAATTTGAAATAGATCTCAGAGAAATGATGGACAACATGAAGTAAACAAATTTATAAGAGTCATTAGTGTCCCAGAAGAAGAGAAGGGTAAAGGGCTAGGAAGAGTGTTTCAAGACATAGTTGAGGAAAACATCCCAAACTTTCTAAATGACATAAATATGCAAATCAAAGATGCCCAACAAACTCCAAATACAATAAATCCAAATAAACCTACTCCAAGACATATACTGATTAGATTGTCAAATCCTGAAGAGAAGGAGAAACTTCTGAAAGCAACAAGAGAGAAGTGATTCAACACATACAAGGGAAACAGCAAAAGACTAAGTACTAACTACTAAGTGGGCAGCATGGAGGCAAGAAGGCAGTGGTAAGACATATTTAAAATTCTGAGAGAGAAAAATTGCCAGCCAAGAATTTTTTACACAGCAAAGCTCTCCTTCAAAATTGATGGAGAGTTTAAAATTTTCAAAGACAAACAAATGCTGAGAGAATTTGTTAACAAGAGACCTGCTCTGCAAGAAATAATAAAGGGAGCTTGACCACCTGAGAAAAAAAGAGAGGAGAGAGAGGTCTGGAGAAGAGCACAGAACTGAAGAGTTATTAGTAAGGGTAACTTAAAGGAAAAAAAGAGAGAGGGGAAAAAAATAGATCTAGCAACTAAAGCCCAAAGGATAGGAGAGGGGGCAAGATGGTGGCATAGAGAGGAATATAATTTAGTTAGTCCCCTGGAACAATAAATGAACAACCAGGAACAACCAGTAAATGATTGGAATAACTGATGGGGGACAACCTTGACTGTCCACACATCGTACACCAACCTGGATTGGGAGGAATGCCTGAGAGTGCAACATAAAATCTGTAAGTAAAAACTGTGGACCTGCACCAGGAGCCACCTCCCCCCATGGCAGGCTGAGCTACAAAACCTCACTGTGATAGAAAGCAGCACTCTCCCACCAAGCGAATATAGCTCAACCAAGCTCCAACTGGAGTTTTAATTAACAAATGTGGAATGCTGAATAGCTACAAACCCCCAACAAGCAGACAGAAGCTTTTAGTGACAACAGACCTTAAAGAACCAGAAGATACATCTGCCCCAGGAGAGGGGGCCCAAAAGACCAGCTGTTACCTCTGGCCAACTAGTGAAACTGAGAGGCCATGTACTGGCTCAAAAAGGGGGCAGTCTGTCTCTTTTCTCTCTCTCAACCTGAGGGGCTCAGCAGAGAGAGCCTCAGCCATTTTCAGTTCACAGCGCTCTGACTCAGACAGGGGTGGAGATAACAGAGTCAGAGAGATAGCAATTCAAATGCAGATGATAACTCCCTAGGGGGTGTATCTTCCCTAAGACAAGGAGGTGGGGCCCAGCTTTCCCTTCCCTTCAGAACCAGACCCCAGAGCCTGGGGGGAAACAGCCAAAACAGAAACTAAAGAGGCCACACCTCCTTACACCAGTCGGGAGCAACAGGCCGACAGGTGCCACCTGCTGAGCAAGTTAGGAAAAGCACAGTGACTAGAGACCTCACAGGAAAGTCTAATCTCTAAGGCACATGCACAGGGAGACTTGAAACTAAATATAACCCCACTCTGAGATATGAACCTGTTCTGGTCTGGGAAAATCTGATTGGGGTAACCAAGGAAACCAGAGGCCTAGACAACAGAAAACTACATCTACACTAGGAAAAACAAAGATATGCCCCAGTCAAAGGAACAAACTTACACCTCAATCAAGATACAGTTGAGATATTGTTTCACTTTATTGAAACAATCTATTAAAGTTTTCAAAGAAATATGCTAAATCAAATAAAAAACCAAATCAATGAGTTCATGGAAGATATGGCAAAGGAGATGAAGCCAAAAAGAAAACACTGGGCAAACATAAAGTAGAAATCAAAAGTTTGAAAAAACAACTGGCAGAAACTGTGGAAATGAAAGGCATAACACAAGAGATGAAAAACACAATGGAGACATACAACAGCAGAGCTCAAGAGGCAGAAGAAAACACTCAGGAACTGGAGAGCAAGACACCTGAAATCCTACACACAAAAGAACAGACAGGGAAAAGAATGGAAAATTATAAGCAACATCTCAGGTAACTGAATGGCAAAATAAAGTGCATGAATGTACATGTTAGGGGTGTCCCAGAAGGAGAAGAGAAGGGAAAGGGGGCAGAAGCAATAATAGAAGAAACAATCAATGAAAATTTCCCATGTCTTATGAAAGATATAAAATTACAAATCCAAGAAGTACAGTGTACGCCAAACAGAATAGATCTGAATAGACCTACACCAAGACACTTAATAATCACATTATCAAACGTCAAAGACAGATAATGCTAAAAGCAGCAAGAGAAAAGCGATCCATAACATACAAAGGAAGCTTGATAAGACTGTGTGTGGATTTCTCAGTAGAAACCATGGAGGCAGGAAAGAAGTGGTGTGATATATTTAAAAAACCACCAACCAAGAACCCTATATTCAGCAAAACTGTCCTTCAAATATGAGGGAGAGCTTAAAATATTCTCTGACAAACAGACCATGACAGAGTTTGTGAACAAGATACCTGCTCTACAGGAAATACAGGAATATATAAATATATGACTATACAGGGAACCATCAATTATTTACTTAGGATGGAAACTATGGTGGATGAACAAAACCGTCTTTAAAAAAAAAAAAAGAAAGGAATGTTGAAGAAACCTTGAGGGCACTACATTAAGTGAAATAAGTCAGACACATTAGGACAAATATTGCTTGGTCTCACTGATATGAACTAATTATAATATGTAAACTCATAGGCATGAAATATAATTTACCAGGATATAGAATGAGGCTAAAGAATGGGGAGCACTATAGACAGAAAAAGACATGAGTGAGAGGTTTGGAACACAATTTGGGTGATGGTAGCACAGAAATGTAAGTACACTAAACAAAAAATGACTGTGAGTATGGTTGAAAGAGGAAGGTTAGGAGCATGTGGGACACCAGAAGGAAAGAGGAAAGATAAAGACTGGGACTGTATAACTCAGTGAAACCTAGAGTGCTTAGCAATTGTGATAAAATGTACAAATATGTTTTTACAAAAGGGAGAACAAATGAATGTCAACCTTGCAAGGTGTTAAAAATAGGGTGGTATTGGGGGGAAATACAATCAATTCAAACTAGAGACTGTAGTTAACAGAAACATTGTATTATGCTTCCTTTAATGGAACAAAGGCAATATACCAAAGCTAAATGCCTTTAAGAGGGGGACATAAGGGAGGGGTATGGGACACTTGGCATTGGTGATGTTGTCTGACTTTTATTCTACTTGAGGTTAACTCTTTCTTTCCTTTTGTTGCTTTTTAGCTGTCATGTTTTTTCTTTCTTTTTCTTTTTCTTTTGTCTCTCTACCTTCTTTGACTCTTCCTCTTTCTTTGTGGAAGAAATGGAGATGTCCTTATATAGATAGTGGTGATAGTGGTGAATATATAAATATATGACTATACAGGGAACCATCAATTATTTACTTAGGATGGAAACTATAATGGATGAACAAAACTGTCTTTAAAAAAAAAGGAAAGGATTGTTGAAGAAACCTTGAGGGCACTACATTAAGTGAAATAAGTCAGACACATGAGGACAAATATTGCATGGTCTCACTGATATGAACTAATTATAATATGTAAACTCATAGGTGTGAAATGTAATTTACCAGGACATGGAATGAGGCTAAAGATTGGGGAACAGTGCTTTTTATGAGCAGAATGTTCAACTAGGTTGAACTTAAGTGCTTCGAAAAGGACAGAGGTGAGGGTAGCATGTTATTGTGGGAATAACTAACCGTGCTGAATGGTGTGTGAGTGTGGTGGAAAGGGGAAACTTGGAGTCACATATGTCACCAGAAGGAAAGTTGGAGGCTAAAAGATGGGAATGTATAAAACAGTGAATCTTGTGATGGACAATGTCTGTGATTAACTGTGCAAATATTAGAAATCTCTTTCATAAACTAGAACAAATGTATGACACTATAACTAGAAGTTAATAATAGAGGGGTATACGGGAAAATATATACCTATTGCAAACTATGTACTACAGTTAGTGTTATTTTAAAATTCTTTCATCAACAGTAACAAATATACTATACCAATACTATGAGTCAATAATGGATGGCGGATGGTTGGGGTATGGGAGGATTTGAGTTTTCTTTTTTGTCTTTATTTCTTTTCTGGAGTAATGAAAATGTTCTAAAAATTGAAAAAAATAATTGTGGTGATGGATGCACAGCTGTATGATGGTACCATGGGCAACTGATTGTGCACTTTGTACCTTTGGATAATTGTATGGTATGTGAACAATCTCAATAAAATTAAATTAAAAAAAAAAAAACAAAGGTCAAGATGACTGGTTCAAGAACTCCCTTCACAGTAATAACTTTGAATGTGAATGGATTAAACTCTACAATTAAAAGATACAGAGTAGTAGAATGGATTTAAAAATATGACCCATCAATATGCTGTTTACAAGAGACTCATCTTAGACCCTGTGACACAAAGAAACTGAAAGTGGAAGGATGGAAAAAAATATTCCACACACACTGCAATCAAAAGAAAGCTGGAGTAGCTATCCTAATATCAGACAAAATAGACTTTAAATGCAAAGATTTCGTAAGAGACAAAGAAGGACACTATATATTAATAGAAGGGATAATTCACCAAGAAGAAATAACAATTATAAATGTTTATGCACCCAATCAAGGAGCTCCAAAATAGATGAGACAAACATTGGCTAAAGTGAAGGGAGCAAAGACACATCTACAATAATAGTGGAAGACTTCAATACACCACTCTCTTCTATAGATAGAACAACTAGATAAGGGATCAATCAGGAAATTGAAAACCTAAACAATATGATAGATGAATTAGACTTAACAGACAGATATAGATCATTACATCCCAAAGCACCAGGATATGCATTCTTCTCTAGTGCCCATGGAATGTTTTCCAAGATAGATCATATGCTGGGGCACTAAACAAGTCTTAATAAATTTTTTAAAATTGTAATTATTCAAAGCACAATCTCTGACCACAATGGAACACATCTAGAAATCAACAATCACCCAAGAACCAGATCTTTCACAAATATATGGAGGTTAAACAACACACTCCTAAACAACCAGTGGGTCAAAGAAGAAATTGCAAGAGAAATTGGTAAATATCTAGAGACGAATGAAAATGAGAACACAACATATCAAAACCTGTGAGATGCAGTGAAGGCAGTGCTGAGAGGGAAATTCATAGCTCTAAATGCATATAACAAAAAGCAAGAAAGAGCTAAAATGAAAGACCTCACTATACAACTGAAGAGGCTAGAGAATGATCAGCAAACTAACCCTAAAGAAAGAAGACAAAAAGAAATAACAAAGATTAAAGCAGAAATAAATGAGCTGAAAAAAAAAAAAAAAAAAACAAAAGAGAATAAATAAAACCAAAATTTGGTTCTCTGAGAAAATCAACAAGCTTGACAGACTGTTAGCTAGACTGACGAAGTAAAAAAGAGAGAAGACCCAAATAAACAGAATCAGAAATGAGAAGGGGATAATCACTAAAGATCCCAAAGAAATTAAAAAAAAAAAAAATCATAAAAGGATACTATGAACAACTGTATGCCAACAAACTAGACAATTTAGAGGAAATGGACAATTTCTTGGAAACACATGAACAATCTAGACTGATCCAAGAAGAAATAGAAGACCTCAGCAAACCAATCACAAGCAAAGAGATCCAATCAGTCATCAAAAATCTACCTACAAATAAAAGCCCAGGGCAGATGGCATCATAGGGGAATTTTACCAAACATTTGAAAAAGAATTGACACCATTCCTGCTCAAACTCTTTCAAAAAATTGAAGAAAAGGGAACACTACGTAACTCATTTTATGACGCTTATATCACTCTGATACCAAAACCAGATAAAGACACTACAAAAAAAGGAATATTATAGGCCAATCTCCCTAATGAATATAGATGCAAAAATCCTAAATAAAATACTTGCAAATCGAATCCAAAGGCACAGTAAAAGACTTATACACCACAACCAAGTGGGGTTCATTCCTGGCATGCAAGGGTGGTTCAACATAAGAAAACCAATTCATGGAATTCAACACATTAACAAATAAAAAGGGAAAAATCAAATGATCATCTAGATAGACAATGAAAAAGCATTTGACAAAATTCAACATCCCTTTTTGATAAAAACACTTTGAAAGATAGGAATCAAAGGAATCTTCCTCAATATGATAAAGGGCATATATGAAAAAACCACAGCCAGCATAGTACTCAATGGTGAGAGGCTGAAAGCCTTCCTCCTAAGATCAGGAATGAGACAAGGATGCCCACTGTCACCATTACTATTCAACATTGTGCTAGAAGTTGTAGCCAGAGCATTTCGCCAAGACAGATATAAAAGGCATCCAAATTGGAAAGGAAGAAGTAAAGCTGTCATTATTTGCACATGATATGATCTTGTGTTTGAAAAATCCTGAGAATTCAACCACAAAGCTACTTGAGCTAATAAACAAATTCAGCAGATGGCGGGATATAAGATTAATGCACATAAGTCAGTAATGTTCCTATACACTAGTAAAGACCTAACTGAAAAGGCAATAAAAAAAATTCCATTCACAATAGCAACTAAAAAAATCAAGTACCTAGGAATAAACTTAACCAAGGACATAAAAGACCTCTACACAGAAAAGTACAAAATTTTACTAAAAGAAATTCAAAAAAAGAATCTAAATAGGTGGAAAACTATTCTGTGCTCATGGAGAGGAAGACTAAACATTCTTAAGATGTCAATTCTACCCAAACTGATCTGCAGATTCAATGCAATTCCAATCAAAACTTGAACAACCTACTTTGCAGACCTGGAAAAGCTAGTTATCAAATTTATTTGGAAGGGAAAGGGGTCTTGAATTGCCAAAAACATCCTAAAAAAGAACAAGGTGGGAGGACTTACACTTCCAGACTTTGAAGCCTACTATAAAGCTACAGTGGTCAGAACAGCATGGTATTGGCATAGAGATAGACATGTTGATCTATGGAATCTAATTCAGAGTTCAGAAATAGACCCACAGGTATACGGTCGACTGATTTTTGATAAGGCCCCCAAATCCACTGAACTGGGATAGAAAAGTCTCTTCAACAAATGGGTCTGGGAGAACTGGATAGCCATAACAAAAAAAAAAAAAAAAATGAAAGAGGACTCCTGCCTCACACCCTATACAAAGATTAACTCAAAGTGGATCAAAGACTTCAATATAAGAGACAATACCATAAAACTCCAACAAGATAATGTAGGGAAACATCTTAAAGACCTAGGATTAGGAGGTAGTGTCTTAGACCTTACACCCAAAGCACAAACAATGAAAGAAAAAATAGATAAATGGGAACTGCTCAAAATCAAAAGCTTCTGTGCCTCAAAAAAACTTTGTCAAAAAGGTGAAGAGGCAGCCAACTCAATGAAGTAAACATTTGGAAACCATGTATCTGATAAGACACTGATATCCTGCATATATAAAGAAATCCTACAACTCAACAATAGTAGTACAAACAGCCCAATTATAAAATTGACAAAAGATACAAAAAGGTATTTTTCCAAAGAGGAAATAAAAATGACTAAAAAAAAAAATGAAAAAAGTTCATCTTATGTCCCGGCCCGCTGGACGATCAACGGAAGCTCCAAGTCCTGCGAGGGAAGAATGGTATGGGACAAGAGACACGAAGAACGACAGCAAGACAGGTTTCTGATCAAGCTGCAAAATTTTATTGAAGAGGCAGGGTATATTGCGGTCGGGGTTACTGCTTCTAGGGGGAGTGGCGGCCGGTAGCCGAGCCCTCAGCTCTCGGGGCTGCTTAAAGGGTACCGGCGGCGGGGGCTCTTTCCCGGAGGCGAGGGCGAGGCGGAGGACGTGGCCAGGGTCCTCGGCGAGAGGCGTGCAAGGTGTGGAGGGCGGCGATAAGGACAAAAACACTCTTCATCCAGTAGGAGTATGCGCCAAAGAGATTTATTCAGGGGTGATTACAGGTTATATAGGCTGGTAAGAGGGGCAGGGCTGGAAAGGAGGTGAAGTAGCCTAAAATGGCAATACTGAAGGAAGAGGGGCTAGGATTGGTTCTGAGAGGACGCAGGAGCCGTTGCAGCGGGCGGGGGTTGTTCTGGCCACGGTGCATGCGCGCTGGCGGTGGCAGGAGTGGCCTTGGCACAAGGGAGTATGTGGGTAAGATAAGGAAGTGGGGAAAGGGCAGTTGGGAGAAAGGCGGTTTCCTCCGGCAAGCCTCCCCTGCCAGTGGTATTTTGGGTGAGGAAAAGGGAGCTGCCCTGACCTCGCTCCTCAGGCTCAGGGGGGCTGCAGAGGGCACTCACGCCCGTACCTACTACCCTCCCCAGGGGGTGATATCAAGTCCCCTGGCCCAGGCCTGGTAAGTCGAGGCACAAGCTCAGACACCCGCAATTCCCCTTTCTTTTCTAATTAGAGGAAGAGGCTTTACCGGAGAGGCCCGCTAAGGGTGAGGGAAGGGGGAGGTCAGGGAAGGGAAAAAGGGGTTGACGGTGGCTCAGCGAGGCTGGAGCTCAGTGTTGGTGTGGTGCCCGGGCGCTCGACAAGGGCTTCGCTGCAGCAGGCTGGGCGAAGGTGAGGGGTTTAAAGTTCAGGGGTTTAAAGTTCAGGGGTTCAGAGAAGCCGGAACTCGAGGCGAGAGCGATGTTCAGGTGATTGAGAAGGGCCTCGCGGTCGGCGGGTTGACCGGTGGCGTTGAGGTCGCGGAGGGTTGGCTGTCATTTTGGAGTGGGGGGCGTCAGAGGTGGCGAGTCGCTGATACTGGATTTGCACGAACGAGGAAAAAAGGGCATCTGTTTGTTTTCTTACAAGCTGGACAATTTTGCGGATGAGGCAGGGTCCTAAGATGAGAGCTAGAATAATTATTAATAGGGGGCCAAGAAAAGGAAGGATGTATGGGAGGATGGGAGTGAAAAAACTGGACCAATAACTGGTGGCTTCTCGATCTCTTTTACGCTTTTCCAGTCCCTCTCGGACCCTTTTCAGGCTGTCCTCGACGAGACCTGTGGAATTGGCATAAACACAGCACTCTTCTCCTAGGGCGGCGCAGAGGCCTCCTTCTTTGAGGAGGAGAAGGTCAAGACCTCGGCGGTTTTGGAGCACGACCTCAGAGAGGGAATTGACAGAATTTTTTAGATGGTAAATAGCGTTTTGCAGGTGACGAATGTCCTCGTCAACAGCCGCCCTGAGGTGAGTTAGGGCGGAGCCTTGACTGGCTAGTGCAGCGATTCCGGTGCCAGCGCCGGCAAGACCTAGGAGGGAGGCAATTGTGAGGACAGTGATGGGCTCTCGCTTTTGCAGTGGGGCTGGAGCTGCAGTTCTTTCCAGACGGAGGAAGAAGTCTTCTTCGCTATGATATAAGACCCTAGGGATAAGGACAATTAGGAGGCAAGTTTCTTTATATTCGCTGATGATATTCGTGCTGAGACAGGGGGTAAGTCCTGTAGAGGAGCAGAGCCATTGGGAGGAGTTATGAGGAATGAGAAATTTTGCTGAGCTGCTGGGAGATGAGTAGCTGGCACAGGCAGTGAGGTCGGGAGAGTTACTGGAGCGAGGGCGGACGCACTTTCCTGTATAGGAGACTGAATGAAAGGTCAGGGGGACGGCAGAGGTATTCCAACTGCATTCCGAGGGGCTGTCTTCTGTGCTTTCTGAAAAGGAGAGGTTGGAGGCAACGGGCTCGTACAGTGAGGAAGAGGTGGAGAGGCAGAGCCAGCAGGAGGAGGTAAAATTGGGGTTGGAGGAGTTCACTGAGGCAAAGGCGGCTTGGATGAGGCTGAGGAGGGGAGAGGAATAACGAGAAGGGGGCAGAGGAAGCTGGGGTGGTGGGGTTTGAGATGTAGTTGAAGTACGTTTAGTTGGAACTAAGGTGCGGCTGGAGAGCTGTGGAAAAAGGGGGTTAATGACTTTATTGGGACCTATGCCAGAGGGTGTTTTTAATGCAGTATTTTGGCCTGGTTGGTTTACAGCCTCTTTTTTTATGAGAATAAGTGATTCTCGGTCGGCTCCTTTCTCATAGATTCTGAAGCCTTAAGTTTGACCAAGTAACCAGGAGGGATTAGTGGGGAGCTGCACTGTAAGATTAAGATGTGTGCAGGATCTCTCACTTTCTTGGCCGAGCCAGTTAACAGTAGGGAGTTTGCACCCTGTAGGGGCCCACTTTAGGGTAAGGTAATGATCAGGAACAGGAGGCTTCCAATTAGTGGTTAGTGTTTCACACCCCCAGTATGCACAGTAGTACTCGTTGGGGGAATTACAGCACGATTTTCCAGGATTTGAGGATGGGCACATGTAATATTGGGCCTGGGGATCACTTACCTTTCGAGCGCAGGTTTCTTCGACTCTGGAGACAAAGGTGGCGAAAGGCTTACTCGGCTCCTGGAAGAGCTTGGTGAATTTGTTAGGCTGACAGGCAGAGCAATTGGCAAACGCGCATAAGGCGATGCCTCTGAGGACAGTCCAGAAGGCAGCAGGGGCATTAATATAAGCAGACGCATTTAGAAACGCTCCAGTGCCCAAATAGGCTTCGGGGGGATGATAGACTCCAATGGCTGCATCTTGCTCACTTTGCTTAGCTGCTTCTGCCTGGAAGTGAGCACGCCAGTCAACAAACTGACCGGGGTTAAAAATTGAACGGGCAAGCGAGGCCCAGTCTTGGGGGATGCAATAGTTCATGGCGAGATCCTGTAGTATTTGGGAAGCATATGGGCTACCTAACCCGTCCTCCCTGACGGCCTTGCGAAGCTGCTTGATAGTATCTAAGTCAATGGGATACCAGTCATGCGGCCTCTGTGGGGTGGGGGCAAGGTTAAGAGGAAAGCAGCAAAAAGCACGAGAGAAAGGAGGACACGCTTGCAGAGGGCTTGGCGCGGGAGTGGGGGTAGGGGGAGCGTTGCCCCAAGGATTGCCTTGAGGTGCAGAAGGCAGCCAGGGGTTGTTAGTCGGCAGGGTGGAAGGAGTGGCGGCAGCTGCCGGCAGCGGCTCCGAGGGGGAGCTCGCCGGAGGGAGAGGCGGGAGTGGGAGGCCCCAAGCGTCGCAAGATGGCGGCGCGGTAGGCGTGGCTAAGACACAAGATGGTGGATCAGTCCCGCCCTGTGAAAGGGCGGGGCCCAAGGCATAAGATGGTGGACTAGCTCCGCCCTGTGAAAGGGCAGGGTAAAGCATATGTGGTTTCCGGCCCAGCTTAGGGCTGATGTCATCGCCGGAGCATTTCCTCCCCTCGATGGAAGAAGAAGGAGGAAGTTCGCCATCTTGGCGTGGCGCAGTGTTATTTTGCTTTTTGGGAGTCACCTCGAGCGCGTTGTTAATCTGCTCGACTAAGGACTCCGTGTCCGAGTCATGATTTGAATTAGTATCGCTATCTGAATCTGTTGGCTGGGTTGATAGGGCCTCCTTGGATTTAACGGGGCCTCTATCAGGGGGGAGGGAGCCTTGAAGGCAGGAGCGGATGGTTATTAAGGTGGGGAGCAAGCCGGGAGGGAAACGCTTGCTCTCATGTTCCATGGCGTTGGTGACTCGATCAATAAGACGATCATAAGTAACAGGGTCCCAAAGATGGCAAGTGGTGAGCCATGGGTTAAAGGGCAGCAGGAGATCCCAGTATATCTGCAGCTGCCGGACAGACACTTTACAGCGATGCGTGTCTAGGAGACCCGCTAGAGCACGAACTTGAGGTGCCTGACATGTAGATATACGATTACCCATAGCTGAGGGGAGAGGAGGGGGAGTTGTTCCCGAGCCGGGCCGGCCGGCTGGCAGGGAGGAGAAGGAGGAGTAGTTTACTGAGCAGAGAGAATGAGATAAACTGTGGCTGCAAGGCCGAAGGAGACGGCGAGAGCAGAAAGCAGTGCCCTTTGGCAACGGAGCAGTGAGGGGGGGCAGTTGCAAAGAGGCACACGGCACCAAATGAGGAAATAAAGATACAAAGAACTACAGCAAAGTAATGGAGGGGAAGAGGGAGAGTGTTAGGAGGAACGGGGGTCATAGAAGTGCGCATACAAGAGGACGAAGAGAGCGTGGGGGAAGGGAGGAGTTCCTACTGGATGAAGAGAGCGTGGGGGAAGGGAGGAGCGGCTTCGGAGCAAGGAACCTCACACGGCTCCGGAAGCGGCGAGGGAGAGGCGGCCCTTACCTTGCAGGCGAGGAAACGGGAAGCTGGAGAGGCGTCCGGGCGAGCGGGTGACCTGCCAAACTGTCGTGTGGAGACGTCCCTCACACGGGGCACCAGTTGCGGTCGGGGTTACTGCTTCTAGGGGGAGTGGCGGCCGGTAGCCGAGCCCTCAGCTCTCGGGGCTGCTTAAAGGGTACCGGCGGCGGGGGCTCTTTCCCGGAGGCGAGGGCGAGGCGGAGGACGTGGCCAGGGTCCTCGGCGAGAGGCGTGCAAGGTGTGGAGGGCGGCGATAAGGACAAAAACACTCTTCATCCAGTAGGAGTATGCGCCAAAGAGATTTATTCAGGGGTGATTACAGGTTATATAGGCTGGTAAGAGGGGCAGGGCTGGAAAGGAGGTGAAGTAGCCTAAAATGGCAATACTGAAGGAAGAGGGGCTAGGATTGGTTCTGAGAGGACGCAGGAGCCGTTGCAGCGGGCGGGGGTTGTTCTGGCCACGGTGCATGCGCGCTGGCGGTGGCAGGAGTGGCCTTGGCACAAGGGAGTATGTGGGTAAGATAAGGAAGTGGGGAAAGGGCAGTTGGGAGAAAGGCGGTTTCCTCCGGCAAGCCTCCCCTGCCAGTGGTATTTTGGGTGAGGAAAAGGGAGCTGCCCTGACCTCGCTCCTCAGGCTCGGGGGGGCTGCAGAGGGCACTCACGCCCGTACCTACTACCCTCCCCAGGGGGTGATATCAAGTCCCCTGGCCCAGGCCTGGTAAGTCGAGGCACAAGCTCAGACACCCGCAGTATATATGCTCTAAGGTAGAGGGAGTGGCTAGTAAAAACGGGTGGCGGCCTAGGATTGGTGGCTGCAAAGGCGGGTGGCGGTCTAGGATTGGTGATTGCTGTTGCTAGGGCAGGCGGCAGAAGTACGGTTAGAGCTTTTGGCGCGAACTACCGTTACTTCCTTAAAGAAGGCTAATTATAGCTTAGGCTGTTCTTGCATCAGCCCTGGCGGCCATGTTGCATGTTACCGGTATCGCTGAAGGTGAATATTATATATGCTACCTTAATTGTCCCCAACAATCTTACTAGCTATTTGGGAAATGCAAATCAATCCACAATAAGATACCATCTCACACCGATAAGAATGGCTGCCATTAAACAAACAAGAAACAAGTGCTAGAGAGGATGTAGAGAAATTAGAACTCTTATTTATTGCTGGTTGGAATTTATAATGGTACAGGCACTGTGGAAGACAGTTTGGCAGCTTCTCAGAAAACAAGATATTGAATTATCCTATGATCTGGCAATTCCACTTCTCGGTATATACCCGGAAGATTTGAAAGCAGTGAAATGAACAGACATTTGTACTTGATGTTCATAGCAGCATTGTTCACAATTGCCAAGAGATGGAAACAATCCAAGTGACCTTAAACAGATGAGTGGATAAACAAAATGTGTTATATATATATATATTTACGATGGAATACTATGCAGCAGTAAGAAGGAACAAGGTCCTAAAACATGGGCAACATGAATGAACCCTGAAGATATAATGCTGAGTGAAATGTCAGACACAAAAAGAGAGATATTGTACGTTACCACTTCTTTGAACTCTCTGAACAACATAAAATCTATGTCTTATAATATAGAATATTGGGGACCTAGTGATAGACATTAGCTAGTGAGGAGGAATGACAATCTAATAAGTTCAGACATGTTAATGATGGTGAATTCAAAGGTATGGTAATGGATAGGGTGACAATTGTTTGTTGATAGGATTATAAGTAACAGAATTGTATTGAAGACAAATAGGATTGAAAGGGGTTGTTTAAAGGCACATATTCCAGAGATCAGCACCACAAATATACATAGGTGCTTGCCTGATATATTTCTAAGGTATGACACTAGCACAGAGAGTTGACAACAGAAGGGTATATGTGAAAAATCTACCTACTGCATACTAGGGACTATAATTAATAGGAGTATTATACTAGTATTATACAAATACTAGGGACAAATAATTAAGGACCGACAAGACCTACAAGATGTTTGCGGTCATGAGAATTGTTTTAAATGGAGAGTGATGAGGATTGCCCAACTAAATGATGATAATGTGAGATGTGGATGGATTATCATGGATGTAACATATGCTATATGAACTTAGGAACCCCCTACTTCATAAGTCAAGCCCTCAATATTGAGGCTTGCTTGGGCGAAACTTACAGTTGTAAAGGGGAGGCTAAGCCCACCCATAATTGTGCCTGGAAGTCACCTCCAGAGAACTTCTTTTGTTGCTCACATGTGGACTTTCTCTCTCTAAGTCTAACTCTGTAAATAAATTTATCAACCTCCCCCCAACATGGGACAGGACTCCCAAGATAAATGAGCCTTCCTGGTGACGTGGGACATGGATTGCAGGAATGAGCCTGACCCTGGCATCGAGGGGTGGAGAATGCCTTTTTGATCAAAATGGGGCAAAGAAAGGTAACTAAATAAGGTTTCAGTGGCTAAGAGAATTCAAATAGAGTCAAGAGGCTGTCCTGGAGGTTACTCCTTTGCAAGCTTCACTATATATGCCAAATGACCACAATATGATAAGCCCAAGTCAACAGCAGTCCTGAAAACCTTAAAGAATACCCAGATCCCTATCTGAGACTGTATAAAAGTTCCACTCACAGAGTTTATTCGTCAGAAACTTAGATCCTCAGAGTGCTCCTATGCCAGCTAAGACCCCAAACCCAGAGGCAATAGCCTCTTCAAGAACATCAACTAGATGTGTCCTATTTGCTCATAAAGTTGACACCCCTTTTCAACATGAACAGGTTAGGGTGGTCACTGCCTAGACATCCCTGAAGATCAGGAAAGTGATTAAACTAGAGGAAGGGGTAGCAACAGACAAGACGAAATTTAACAAAGGATTATGAATACTGAATCTTTATATAATTTTATTTTTCTTAGTTGCTAGAGTATTAGAATAGCTAGAAGGAAAGAATTGAAATGGTGGAACTGTAACCCATAATATCTTTTGAAATTTGTTTTATAGCTACTTGTTAAATTGGAATTTGAAAGCTATCACTTTTTTGTATATATGTTAGATTTCATAATAAGTAAATAACTGAAACTATGGTACTATATGTAACTCATAACAACTTTGGATATTTCCTATATATCTATTTGTTAAATCATACTTTTAATGATATTACCTTTTTGTATATATATTTCGTAATAAGGAAATAACTGAAACTGGTACTGTAAACTATAATTTTCTTTGAAATTTGCTCTCTGACTACTTGTTAAATTGCACTTGGAATGTTATCGCTTCTATGTATATATGTTATATTCCACAATAAAAAAATGTGATTAAAAATATGAGAGGGAAGTAATGGACATAGACATCGAAGACATCAAGGTCCTTCCAGATAGAGGTAAGATGTGATGTGGGGAGGAAGCCAGGACCTTCAAGAACGTGGAGTGAACAGGAGGTTGAGAAACATCAGAGAAAAGAAAAGAGGGAGGATGCTGTCAAGAGCTTCAGAAGAAGAGCTTTTACACAGAAATGGAGGAGAGAAGAGGGAGTATGTGGGCCATGAGAATGTTCTAGGGCACTTGGTGAAATGTGTAGCTCCACACAGCGACAGTCAGCGAAGCAGTGACCAGCGGAACAAAGGACAGAGGCAGAGGGTGTGGTCAGGGAAGTGGGGGAGCCTGGGTGCAGCTCTAACAGTGATACCTGGATGTGTGAACACATAAACTCACCTCAGTTTTACATGGCCCATACTTTATTTCAAAAAGCCTCTAGTCCTCCTTGACAGTAAGAAAATCAAATCTAGTCCAATTCAGTCCACACAGCCCTGTCTAGTAATTTTTCCAGTCATTTTAAAAATTCACTCTTAGCTCAGGTAAATGTTTGATCATATTTAGATATTACTATTATGTCATTAGAATGTGCACTGCAGAAGAGCTGGGATGTAGACTGATGTGTTGGTCACTGTGTGTGCAGCACTAGAACAGTTCCTGGCACATAGTAGATGTTCAAGAAACATTTGGTCAGTGAATGACTGTCCAGTTCAAAGCCTCTTGTCCAACACATACTCTGCTCCCTACTCCATGTTGGCCACTGCCCCGGGCAAGGAGTGAAGGGACACAACCGCACACATCCAGCTGCTGCATCTACTCTGTGGCATACTCCATATTCCAGAGCCTCTGAGCCTCCATAGGGCCCTCCGTTCAGCTTCCTGGCATGGGCACATTTCCTTTACTCAGAGAGGCTGGTTCTTCACTGCACCAGGAAGTGTCCTGGGATGATGAGCAGGCCCTGCCCCAACCAACTTCCATGACTCACTCCAGTGACTTACAGCAATAAATATTGATCATCACACTTGCAGTTCTGTGGGTCAACTAGGGACTCTGCCTGTGGGTTCAGGGCTGTGGGGTCCCTGGCATAGTTTTGTTCTACATGCCTCTCATTTTCCCGGGCACTGTTCTTCTCAAGGCGATGTCAGAAGTGCATAAGGAGCAAACAGAAATACACAAAGCCTCTTATTAAAGACCAGGCTGAGAATGATGGGCCCCAGTACCTCCACCCAAACCCCTTGGGCTAACACAAGTCCCACGACCTCATCCCTCAGATGCTGTGGAGGGATATGCTCCACCCCTAGTGAGAACCATAATGCAACCTCCCACTGAACCCCGGCCTGTCTACCTGGAGGGAGCTCGGTCCATCCCTGGGTGCTGCTCCACTCTCTCAGCTGCTGCACCCCACAGTTGCTTCATGCCCAGTTCACAAGGGGTAAATGTGTGAGCCTCCAGCTGTTTTTTAGGCTCCAGACCAGAATGAGATGCCAGAACGACTTTGGAATTTCCACTCTTCATGGGGACATGTTATCCTGAAGCCCTTCCCTAATCTTAGAGTGGGGAGGGGCAGGTAGGCACTCCCCCAGAGCGCCCCTTCTCTGCCTTCGAGGATGCCTGACTTGTGCTCTGGGGGAGGGTGGGTCAGACCCGCAATTCTGCAACATTCAGTGGCTTTGATCTTGCACCTCTGAGAGTTAGTCCTGGGAGAGCGGGCATCTTTATTTCCAGTGATCCACGTAGAGACGGAGAAAAAGCACAACTCATAGCTCAAATTATTGCCACAAGGAAATACCTGCTACTCTGCTACTTTCCACTAGGAACTGAGGTTTCAGATGAATGCAGGGAAAGGGTTGAGGGTGGCAAGAGAAAGCACAGAGCAGAATGGAGATAAAAACACAGGGTAAGAAATAATGCCTTCTCACAGGGCTTAAAGGGGCTTAAATAAGAAAATGTGGGTGTTCACCAAATATTTGCATGATTTTGTTAAACTTTTAATTTGTTCCACCTCCACTGAAAAAAGCTTTGGTCACAAACACCACTGGGCAACTTCATAGAAAAATAACAGCAGCAGGAATTGTGATCTGAAAATGATAATGTGTCAGTGTATGTGGGGAATTTAGCCCCCCCAAAAAAAGCATTCTTTATTTTAAGCCTCCATAATCAGCAACCTGGCCCAGGTGTAATTTTTTAAATGGCATACACACCCACACACATACACAGACACACATAAACAAACCCTAGTATCCAAAGTAAATAAATGTGCTAAGCAGATTGCTCCCTGAAAGGAAATGGCATGAAACAACAAAAAAGGTAACAATGCTTAGAAATTGTGCTTAATAAAAGCACAAAGCTGGCCAAGCTTTGCTCTTTAATTTCTATATTAAAATTATTGTAAGGTGCCTGCATTAGGTACGGATCGTAAGCGTAAAGCACACTTTACCCACCATGTGAAAAGACAAAACTTGAACCCACAGGCAGCATTTCCTACCACTAGCACCGAGGACCACCCTATCAGGCACAGAGTTCCTTGGGAGGAGATGATTTGAAGAAATTGGAGGATTGCCTGCCCCATGCTTGAGGTGAGTGAGGGTCTGTAGCAATCTAGGAAATGGGAACAGCTTGTGCCAAGGCCCTGAGGTAGGTGAATCACAGAGCATTCAGGGGAGCAATGGACCCAATATGGCTGGAGCACTGGTTATAACACAGACACTGCCAAGAGGTGAAAGTATCAATGCCCAGACTATGCAGAGCCGTGGAAGCCATATTAACCAGGACTTGATTGATGCCACCGGCGGTGGGTTCATTACAGCTCATTTGCTGAGCAAACATGATGGGCATACACAAAGTCCAATGAATAGATCTTTCCCAACTCATGTTACTAGACCTTCCCTCCTATGGTATTTTTACTTACGTCTTAAGTAGCCTCTAAAGCAGTGATCAGACAAAAATCTTACTCCAACCCATTGGCCATGGAGTGAACTCTTTACAAAAGGTCAGGTATGTCTTTTTAATCTTCTCTGATAGCAGAGGGATTAGATCTATTGCAAAGACCTACTAACTGTTCACCAAACTTGTTTTCCTCCACCTTGGACCACAGCTAGACTGTATTTCCCAGCCTCCTTTGCAGTTGTGTGGGACCATGTGACTGAGATCTGGCCAATGGGATGGGGCAGAGTGATATATGCTGCTTCCCAGCCCAGCCCATAGAAACCGTCCACATGAACCTGCGTTTCTCTGTTTCCCTGTTGAAGACGGCACAGCCACCATCAGCCTGGATCCCTGCATGACTGTGTGGAGCGGAGCCCATTCCCATCCTGTCTCTACTTCTAATTAGACTTCATGGAAGGGAAAATAAACACCTATTGTGTAGTCACTGAGATTTGGGAATTTGTATATTACAACTAACATTAATTACTTAATTAATACAGTGTCCAATCTGGCATTTGACCTATTTTCTCAAGGACCATTTGGGTTTACTTTCCCATTCAGGGTTGCAGAAAGCAAAACTTATGATCCTGGCAATCCTCTCACCAAGAGAAATATCTCCACCAAATTTGGTAGAACAGGATAAAATCACAGAAGGGAATAATCACGTGTGCTAGAATCTTGTCATCCATCCTGGAATCTCCAAAATATATTTTTACCACCCATTGCTGCACAGTCTTCCCCACCTACTGGGCCAGATGGAGGAGCAGAGAATAGAAGTGGCCTCTGCTGCTTGGGTAGCACTCAGACCTTAGACTCCATCAACCACCTGACTTCTAAAAGGTTTTTCCTCAAGCTCCATTTATAGGTCCTGCAGACCTGGGAGGTGCCACCTGTCCATCAGTGGTTGTCTGGGCAGGTGCTGTATTCACCTTTCCAATCACTGACTCACAGGGAGAGAAGACACTTCTCAGGTGGGCACCAGGCCATGTAGCAGGTCAGCAAAGGTCTAGGTTTGCTTGATTCCTGGACTTGGTCCATTTCACATTGGGAAATATTCATTAACTATGGAGGAGTCTAGATAAAGTGCTCTGTGTAGCAGATCAATGACTCCTTCAGACAACTGACCACCACTCAATCTTTGGTTCTGGGTATTGAAACTTTCCCTTTTTACCATGGTCCCCTCACTAGGGAAAAGGGCTGGTATAAGTTCTATGTTGGGTGGTTGAAGGAGAAAAGTCAAGCCATGTCTGAGTGTGTGCAAGTGTGTGTGTATGCATGTGTGTGTATGCATGCACGTATGCATTTGTGTGTGTATATATGCAATGAAACAAACCTCTGTGGCAATAACAAGTCTAGTATTTGGATTTGACAATAGCAAAGACTTACATGTTCAGTAAAATCTTTCATGTTACACAACTCAGAAGAGGAGAGAAGTGATAAAGTGAGTTGTCAAAGGTTCAACGTAAAGATTCAGTGAATTGTCAAAAGTCCTATAAAAGGAAGCCCAAACCATGCAACAAGCATGCATGGCCTTTAAGGTCAGTGTGCTGCTTTGACTCTATTATGTACCCAGAAAAGCCTATGTTTTTTTAATCCAATCCTGTGGGGGCAGACCTATTGTGGGTGGGAACTTTTGATTGGGTTGTTTCCTGGAGATATGAACCCACCCATTCAAGGTGGGTCTTAATCCCCTTGCTGGAGCCCACTGTAAGAGGATAAAAGGCAGACATTTTGGAGGGAGCTCAGAGAAGCTAAGAGAGAAAATGCCATGGAAAAAAGCCATTTTTGAACCACAGCCCAGTAGAAGAAGATGTCGCCATGTGCCTTCCCATGTGACAGAGGAACCCCGGATGCCATCGGCCTTTCCACAGAGAAGGGAACCACCTCTGGATGCCTTAATTTGGACATTTTCATGGTCTTAGAACTGTAAATTTGCAACCTGATAAATCCCCACTGAAAAAGCCAACCTATTTCTGGAATATTGCATTCCAGCAGCTTTAGCAAACAAGAACAGTCGGTCAGCCCTGGGATCTCTTCTAGGGTGCGCCATGTAACCTGGACAAGCTACCTGACCTCTCCAATGTCGACTTCCCTCATCTGTTACATAACAATAGTTATTGCAGGGCTGTTGAGAGAACCAAATGGAATCATGTATATAAACCTCTGGCATAGAGTCTATATTTAACCAATGGTCACTGTCATAGCCTTCGAGTCAATAGCTACCCTGTGGTCTACCTATTGTCTAATTATTTCATATGTGATTTTGGGGGGCTCATCCAGTTACCACAGTGATTTCCTACTTGCTTCCCTGAGTCCCTAGAACAAACTTCTAAAACCTCACTGTCCAACATAGTAGTTGCTAGCTCCATGTGGCTCTTTAATTTTAAATTTAAATTGATTCAAATTAAATAAAATTGGAAATTTGGTTCCTCAGTCACGATACCCACATTTCAAGCACTCGGTAATAACTTCATGAGGTTAGTGGCTACTGTATGGTATGTGCAAATACAGAACATCTCCACGTCACAGAAAGTTCTAATGGACAGCATTGTGCTAAAAAGTCATAGAAAGGCCCATAAGCTATTTCCAGTATTTCCAAAAGCCTCATGAAAGCCATCCATTTACCCACCAGGAGACTGCCCAGGTTAAGGAAGCACCCCAGGGGGGACTGCTTTGGGCTGGAACTACACTGGGAGAACACTAGTTAGTCTCCTCTGTTGCCAGAGACCAAATAGGTGGGGAAAGAGCCAAGGCACTTGGCCCTGAGGTCACACTTAGAGAGGCTGCCTGCGGCAGTGGGTACAGGTGATGGGTGTGCTTTGGGGAGGTTCATCAGGTCAAATCCAGGTCCTTAGAATCCTTGTGGTGGGAAGTGTGGAGGGATCGGGAGCTACAAAGTCCAGGGGTACGTGGCAAAGCCAGAGAGACAGGCAGCAGATGGGAACAGGGATGTGGGAGGGAAGGCAGCACTGCACCCAGCAGAGCTAAGGTGTGGGATTGCAAAGATGATGGGTGAGAGCAGTTCAGCCTCCTGACCCTGTGTGGACCCCAGGCTGTCTTACAGGTATGGGGAAATAGATATAGATATTACTAGTGAAAATTTTTAAATGCCCTTCTTAGAAGTTGTGCATTTGACTCATAAAAGAGGGGAAGCAAGTTAAATGTTACTTAATAGTTACAGTTTACTTGGCAGGTGTGGCTGATATTACTGCAAGAGCATGCAATCTATTCTCCCCTTCTTCCTTACTAAGAGAAACCGAATTTTGTCCAGGATGGTAATGTGCCTAGTTAAAAATACTCACCTTCCGAAGTTCCTAGAAGTGGCCATGGGACCCAGTTTTAGCTGATGAGATTTAAGTGAAAGTCTTCAGGGTGGGGTATCTGACTTGCTCCTTTTGCCATTTGCCTTTCCCAGTGCTTTCCACATGAAATTCATACGTGAAGGCTGGATGTGCAGCAGCCACCTTGCGGCCCTGAGGCTGAAAAACTTATCCTAACAAAAGCAGTGCAGGGGACTGGATGAACCCTGGGCCCTTGATGACTCTGTACCTGCTCTAAATAACCTAATTCTGGACTTCTTATTACATGAAAAAGCAAACTCCTATTTGTTCAGGCCATTGAAATCATGTTACTTTACATGCTATCATATATAGTGGGTAAAATGTATCAAACCATGCACTTTGTGGAGGGAACAACAAAGGAGTCTTTGTTAGTGTCTTAGTTTGCTGGTGCTGCTATAACAAATACCACAGACTAGTTGGCTTAAAAACAGGAATTTATTGTCTCATAGTTTGGGTGGCTAGAAGTCCAAAATCAAGGTGTTAGCACAATCATGTTTTCTCTGAAGTCTGTAGTGTTCTGGTGATGGCTTCCTGGCAATCCCAAACTCAATCCCTGCTGCCTCTGTCACCTAGCCATCTGTCTCCCTATCTGTCCCTTCCTCTGGGGCCAAAATTTCCTCTGCTTATAAGGACTTCAGTCATATTGGATTATGCCCATCCTGATTCAGTTTTCCCTCACCTTAAATAACAATAATTTCAAAGATTCTCTTTACAAATGTGTTCACCTCCTCTGGAGAGGTATTAGAACTTGAAGATGCCTTTGTGGGGAGCAAGATTCAATTCATAACAGGTAGGGAAAAAATAATACAGCCCTAGTTTGTGAGCTCAGAGAGCAGGCTCTGAGATCAGACTGCAGGGCCTGAATCCTGGTTCTGCTAGGGCCACTCTCCTGTACCAAGCCTTCTGCAAATCAGAGAAAGGCAGATGTAGTCCCAGTGGACCCATGGCTTGAAAAGACGATATATTTTAGTTATTTAGATAAAGGGTCTATTCCTCTGGGCAGAAGTAGCCTCAAACTGGAGCCCATGACTTGTTAGCCAGAGAGTCAGCTGGATTTCAGGCTCCTTGACCAGGCAGCACTGCAAAGCAAAAAACACATAGAACCATGTGGTGGCCCTGGGATCCACAACCTGCCCCCTGGAAGGACTGGAGCAAATATATTGACCTCCCGTGGCTCCATGTGGAAAAACTTGCTAATAGGGTCTTTTGAGGTGATGAGTATGAGCCTCTCCTCCCCAAATTTGTGTTGTATGCCACGGACAACATCAGTTCAGTTTCCGTCAAACGTGGATAACAACAGTTATCCCTTTCATGGTTGTTGTGGGTATTAAATGAGATACTCAATGTCTACACCTGGAAGTAGAAAGTGCTCAGTTACTACTAGCTGTTGGTGTTAACTTTCATTATCATCATCATCGTCATTGTGATCATCATTTTCTTTCCCTTGTAATTTGTTTATAAACCCATGGAGTGCTTGCCAGCAAACAAGGACTCAATTATTTTTAAATTTATCCTATGGTTGAATGGTGGCCTGCCCTCCACCTCTATCCATCTCAACGAGCTCCTCAGAGGTCTCAGCTGAACCCCAAACCACTGTTTTGATTCCAAGTAAGTGGCCTGTTACTTCGCTTCTTAACCTTTACACATCTCCCTCTTCCCTGGGCATGAATGTAGGAAGTATCCTAGAGTTCGGGAATCTTTTTCAACATAATTTTTTGCATTTCATTTAACTCTTTAGAGCAAGGGTTGACAAACATACTCTATAAAGGACTGGATAAATATTTTAGTCTTGCAGGTCATATGGTCTCTGTCACAACCTCTAAACTCTGCTGTGGTAGTGCCAAAGCAGCCACAGACAATACGTAAATGAATGGCAGTGGCTGTGTTCTGATAATACTTTATTTACAGAAAACAAGCAAAGGGTAGATTTGGCCCACGGGCTGGAGTTTGCCATCCCCTGCTCTGGAGAAGGTAGGGCAAGGTGCAGAGAACACAGGCTTTGAACTTAGGCACATGGGGGTTCTAACCTTGGCTCTAGCACAGCACCTCGGGTGATACTATTCCCCTCTTTACAACTGATTCCTTAGCTATAGAATGGGATTATTCATCCCTACCTTGAAGGGTTGCTGGAAGAATGCAAATCTATGTAAAATGCCTGGACATAGCAGGCACTCAATGAGTCTCTACTGTTAGGTCTTCTAATAGGTAGCTTGAAGCTGCAGTCAATGCACAGAACAGGTGAGAGGCCCATCTGACAACCTCAGCTTTCCTACCTTGGACAGATGCTATTCGACCCCTCACCCTGTATAAGAAAGACTTCACTCTCCACCATGTGTGCCAGTCTATCGTCTCTGCAGCAGCATCAACCCAGAAATAAAACAATGGCCAAGGGTTCTGTCAAACTTGTTGAAGAGTAGGGCCTTACAAACATTGCTAACAGTGATAGACTTACCATCACATCAGCACAAGTAGTAGCTTCTCCTGGAGGGAGAAGAAAAGGCAGAGGGTGAGCCTGAGCTTTTGGAAAGGGAGATATAAAGGGCTCGGTCAAGGCTGGGAGCTCAGGTCAGAGTTTCTTTGCTAAGAAACCAATAAGGCAGGAGCAGGGGTGCATCTTCCTGCTTTGTACTCTTAAGTGCTGGGACAGCACCTCGTGGAACATGGAACACAAGAAGTGCCCAGTTTAAGGGCAAATGGACCTGTGTGATCTCTCCTTTACTCCCCCTACTCCCAAACATAATGGGGGCGGGATTTACTGGCAAGGTGTTCACTTAGGAGGAATGCCTGGATGATGTGTGGGGTATGGGGGCCCTGACCCCCTCCACCAACCCCTTACCCTGACTGAGTATGGCTCGTGCCAGGTCTTCAGAGGAAGGGAGAAGTTGTTCCTAGGAAAGGGAATAGGGACAGGGTGGAGAATGAGGTCAGAAGAAGAGTGAGGAGCCAAGAGGATAGAGCTAGACTGAGATTAACTGAAGGAGCAGTGAAACTCCACAGCAGTGGATGGCCAGTCGACTTCGGAGAGTGGCAATTCCTACAACACCTGCCAGTGATGCTTCAATGGCTCTGCCACCAAATCTCCAGTCAGGACTGCATTGCCCACTGACACTTGGTGTGAGCAGATTCAGCTAGGGGAAAGCAAAGAGAAGTTGAGATTCATGTCTCAGCCATCACTGTGCTGAGCCAGGAGCTGGGACACAGTGAGCCTCTAGGACTCCATGAAAACCCAGGTATGGGCTCTGGTTGTTCTCCGGCTATCGGATTGGCAGGGGGTTGATCACTTACACCTTTAGGGGGCAAGAGGTCCCAGTGGACTCCTGGATTAAGCATCCAAGTCACACTGGACAGGAGTTAGCACATTTCATCTTCTCCATAGCTTCTTCGGAAGGCAGATGGAGAGCATCCAGGATTAAGGCTCAGAAGACAGTCATGCGAATTCCAGCACTGCCACTTAAGGTTGCTTGGCCTTGAGCAAATTTTCTGACCTCTTGGAGTGTTGCTTTCATCTAGCAGGGTGCCTGGCTCCTAATCGGCCTCGACCACTCATCAATGCCTGTGCAAAAGAGCCCAATGCTAAGGCAGCCCTTAGACAGTGACAGTTACACAGACTCAGCCCAAGGGAGGGCTGTGACAGAGAAGAGGGAAAGCCCAGGTCTCCAGAGAGGAACAGGGAGCGAGGTCCAGCCAACATCTGTGCCAAGTTTTCTGGGACAGTCTACATCCCCCACCCCCAAACATGCATCTATAGGTCATGCCATGTAAAGGTGTGGAGTCTCACCAGGGAAATTATTGAACATAGGTAAGAAGTGGTACACTCAGACACTCCCTTTATCCAGTCTATGAGCAAATGAGTAATAAAATAAAGGCAAAAATATATATAAATAATGGGGGGGGGTGATAAGGGGTAAGGGATGTTTTGGGTGTTCTTTTATATTTTTTTTCTTTATTTTGGAGTAATGAAAATGTTCTAAAATTGACTGTGGTGATAAATGCACAACTATATGATGATACTGTGAACAACTGATTGTATACTTTGGATGGATTATATGGTGTGTTAATATATCTCAATAAAATTGCATTTAAAAAAAAAGAAGTGGTACAGTCAGAATGGACATGCCCCATGAACTGGTGTGTACAAGTCACATACACAGCGTATACTCGGGGCCAGAAAATAGAAACCCATAGACATGGGCGGCCTGTTGAGGTCAACAGATATCAGCTCATAGTCCTTAGAACTTGCTTACTAACCAATATGACCCTAGAAAAATCCTTCTGTGAACTTCTAGTTCCTAATCTATGAAATGGGTAGAGTTAAACTTGGCAGGGTCGAGGTCAGGATGGGCCATCACAAATCAGGAGCGGTGTTTAGGCTGAGCTCTCCAGGAAGCAGGCTCTGGGGCAAGGATTGTGGGCCAAATCTTCTATTAAGGAGAAATCTCAAACAGAGTGAGGGTTGCAGGGCAGGAAGAGCCAAGCAAGGGTGCAGTTTCAGGGGAGCCTCAGACAATGTTTTTTCTGGAGGCAGAGGAGCTGGGCTGGGAGTGGGGGTGACTTAGGCTCTCCGTGTAGTTGAGGAGGCTCCAGCACCCAATGGCAATCCTCTGAGCTTGGCAGGTACCAGCTGTAGTAGCAGAGCATGCAGTAGCTGGGGGACGGGGATGCACACAGCCAGTTTAAAGGGTCTGAGGGCAGGGGGCAGGCAGCAGCAGACACTGCCTTATGCTATACTGTCAGAATCAAATTAAATTGCATATGTGCAAGTGCACTGTCCATAGTAGGTATGCAATGTATAGCAAGCTTTTCCATCTTCTCATCTATGGGTGTGATAATACTGATAAACACACACGTGGCATTTACTATATGCCAGGCAATGTTCTAAGTGCTTGACACATATTAACTTATTTAGTCCTCACAGCAACCCATTATCATCTCTGTTTTAATAACATGAAAGCTGGAGCACAAAGAGGCGAGGTCGCTTGTCCAAGATCACACTGCTAATAAATAGCAGAACTGGAATTTATACCCAGAAAACCTGGGTCCATGGCTCATACTCTTAACCATGCTGCTACACTGCCTTTGGGCATGGCCAAGTCCTTGTTCTCTGCTGCTCTGTCCACTGTGGTAGCCGCTGGCCACATATGGCTGTATAAATTTAAACTTATGAAAGTTAAATAAGATTTAGAAATTCAGTTTCTCAGTTGCACTAGCCACCTTTCAAATGCTTAATAATACCATGTGGATAGTGGCTGTCATGTTGGACAGCACAGATACAGAACATTTCCAATAGAAAGTTTTATTAGAGCCCACTAGAGAGACGAGAATCCTTGAGAGAGGGAGAACAGGTGTACTCCAAAATAAGAAGCTGGGGTTCCCATCTCAGCTGTGACACTATTAACTGTATGGTATTGTGCAAGCCTCAGTATCACCACCCTTTAAAAAGTGGATAGTAAAAGCATCTCCTTCTCCTACAATTATCATGAGGATTAAAAGAGATCTTGAACATAAAGTACCTAACACAGTACCTACCACAAAGTAATCACTCAATAAACATTAGCTATGCTACTCCTGCTACCTCTTCCTTTCCTTTATTGCTGTTGTTATTGTTACAATTAATATAGAGCTGGAAGGAACCACCTTAGAGATCATTGAGTTCACCCAACTCACATCACAAATGGGGAAGTTGTGGCACAGAGGAGGAATTCAGCACGAAGGTGGCAGAGCCAGGACTAGAGTCCAACTCTCAATTCCCTGGACAGGCATCTTTCTACCAGTCCAGACTATAAAACAATTTCATAGCTTTTTTAGCTCTTCAACTTCAAGCTTTGTCTATTGGGTTTAAATATTCCATCTCTGACCAACCGTGAAACCATGGAAACTGAATGGCAAATTGAAAAGGCAGCAAACAAATTAGCTTGCAAAGCCCCACAAATGATATAATCGCTCCAGTATTTAAGCTGCAGATATTGTCTGTGTTTCAGCCAAGGCCTTTCTCAATTGCTTTTGCAAACCTGCACTTATGTGTTCCACATTCAGCATCAGCCCACACAAGGCTGCGGCCAGACTCTACATCCATTCTCAGTCCCATAGATTCAGAGCCAAACCCAAAGGGGTGAAACTTCCCATTGACCCAGTGGGTACCTTGACCCACCCATCCTGTGCAGGAAAGGTCTTCAGTTCTGATGTCTTCATCAGAAGACAGTTCTGATTCCTTCCTCAGAAGCTCCAAAAATAGGTAAAAATTGTTTGGGGTGGACCAAAGAGAAAATTAAAATGAAAACTAGCCAGAAGCATGAAAGGCATCTGTAGTCGATTGCACCAATGGCCCCAATTCTTCACTCCACATGGCCTCTGTGCCTTTTCCCAGGTAACTAGGCAGCTGTGCTCTCCCAATATGGTAGCGCATAATTCCTTGCCCATTTGGCTTTCTTTGGCCATGAAAATTAAGAAAGGTGATACAGAATCTTGAAATGCTCTTGTGAAATTGAGCTTGCTCCTTCTTGTGCCTCTGTCATCACCATGAGAATATGCTCATTCATCCCAGGAGAAGGAAGAGAGGCACACGGAATGGGGCTGCCTCAGCCCAGCCCAGCCTAAAGCAGGGTTCCCCCTACTCCCACCCCTGCCAACCCATAAAAGCATGGGTGAGTCCAGCCTAGACTAGTGGAGAACCCACCCAGACCAGCCAATGCATAACCGATCCACAGACGAGTATGCTATAACAACAAATGATTGTCATTTTAAGCCACTTAATTTGGGGGATGGTTTGTTACACATCAATAGCTAACTGATACAGCATCCTTGATTCCTCTCTTCCTCACCTCCCACATCCAATCCATCAGCAACCTCCAAACAATTCTACCCACTTCTCGCCATTTCCATAGCCACCAGTTTAGTCCAGGCCACCATCATCTCTCATCTACACAACTGCAGTAGCCTCCTAACTGGTTCTCCCACCTACACTCTTGTCTGCCTCCAAGACGTTCTCTATGTGAAAGCCAGGATTATTTCTGAAAGCAAAATTAAATCATGTCTCCCTAACTCAAAATCTTTCAATGGCTCCCCATTGCTCTTAGAATAAAGTTTCATCTACTTTTAACACCTGCCGCCCCCTGCAGCTCCTGATGCCCTCACCCAACTTTGCTCCTGTCACTCTCCTCTGAAGTCACACAGGTCTTGAACATGCAAAACTCTTTCTCACCTCGAGGCCTTTGCACATGCTGTTCCCTCAACCCAGAATGCTCTTCCGGTTCAAAGCATGGCTGACTCTTTCTCTTCCTTTAATCTCATCTTAAACTTTACTTTTCTGATCATATTCCTCAAGGAAGGCTCCCTCTGCTTTTACCAGTGCAAACTACTTATCTCTTTCTTAGAATTATTGGAAGAATCTATTACTTTATGTACTTATCTGCTTACTTTATTAATTTACTAAAAATTATTTATTGAGCTCCTATTATGTGCCAGGTGTTGTGCTAAGTTCTGGGAGGACAGCAGTGAATAAGACAGACCAAGTTCCCCATGGAGTGCTCCATCAAGTGGGGGAGACAGACAATAAATGACCCGTGAGCAAACTGTGGCTCACACGCCTTACTTTCCCTGGGGTGTCTGGTCATGCAATGAGGGCAGTAGAGCAGATGGGGGGACTACATCGGCTTTGATTATTTGACCCATTGGAATTGGCTGCAAGAGAAATAATGGGAGAAATAACATGTATATGCAAACTCCAAAAACTCTTGGTCAATCTCTTTTATATATAATTCAATTTCATCTCTTTGTGATCTCATTCTTATTCTGCTGAACAGTCCCTCCCAATTCCTCCCCTAACTGTGAGTTGTTCTGTCTCCTGTTTATTTCATTTATCTTTTCTCATTGCTATTTGTATGGGCCCCAATAACTGAGCACCTGAATGTGGGAGACGAGCCTTCCATCTCCGTTGGAACTGCTGCCTCATTCAATCAAACCCCAACTGTGTTCTTGGCTTGCCTCATCCTTGTGCTTGATGGAAAATGGACCTTTTCTGCACTGCAAACTCCTTCTTGTTTTTTTCTATTTCTCTGCAGGTTGCAACACTTCACAGTAATTCCAATGAATTCACTAACTTCTCACATTATATTTCTTCCAGCAAAACTTGATAACTTTCCTTCCTCCAATGCAATAAATTTACCTTCCAATAAATACTACTCTAGTCAAGATAGATCATGTAATTTTAGATAGTTATAAGTGAGATAAAGAACATAGAGCAGGGCAAGGGGAAAAAAACATAACAACTCAGCTGGGTGGGTGCTCCAGTAGGGGCTCAATAAATATTTGTTGAGTGAATAAATTAATAAATTAGTGAATAAATTAAGGCTCCTGCTACTTTTCTCCTCCTCTCCAGGTCAAGCTTCCTCCACTCCACTCCTCTCCTAAGGGTTGGACTAAACTAACTGGGCTAAATTGGGTGAATTTTCCTCCAGGTTGAGACCTAGTATTTTAGTGTACAGACTAAGCTATTGTAATAAAGAAACCCCAAAATTCAGCCACTTAAGATAACAATTTACTTCTTTCTTACCTATCATAGGTGAGTGGTCCAAGCAGACAGGGCAACTTGCTCCACAAAGTCATTTGGGGTTCAGTTTCCTTCTATCTTATTGCTACGCCATCCCCTAGGATGTTGCCTTCACTTGTATGATCTCAGCTGGGGCACCACCATGCCCATAGGACATAAGCTCTATCCTTTTAAAGAAATAACAAGCAAGCTACACATTCCACTGGTGAGGAATTTTTGCAGTTGGCTGCAAGAGAGGCTAGGAAATTTCTACAGCTGGGTGGTCATATGCCCAGATAAAACTTGGGAATGTGCTATCTCTAAAAGAAAGAAAGAGAGAATGGATATTTAGGGACAGTGAACACTGTCCACACTCAAAGCTTTGCTGAAGACCAAACCCTGGCAAAGCCTCCTGATACTACTACTCCCTCTGTCTGAAATGCTCCAATCCTCTTCTTCACATACCAAACTCCTAGTCTTCAGCTCAAATGATCCCAGCATTCAGTTGTGCTGAGGGCTGAGGAGGAATAGCTGAGCCCCTGCCTTTTGAAGGGTTCACATGAGGTTCTGCCTGTAAAGCACTAGCACAGTGCCTGTCACTTACCACTCTATAAATGACTAAATGAATGAATAATAAGTGCTCAGTAAATGGCAACCACTGTCATGACTGCTATTGTTCTTATTATTCTTTCCCAACATTTTCCTGGGCAGAGTTCATGTGGAGTGACAGACTGAGCACAGGCTTGCAAGCCAGGAGACCTGTGTTTGAATCCTGGGTCCACCACTTTCTTACCATGTGACCACTGGCCCATGACTTAACATTTCTAAGCCTCAGTTTCCTCATCTGTTAAATGGGAATAATAGAAGTGCTACTTTATAGAGCTTACATGCTTATTACATTGTATAAGCCATGTAAAGTGTTTGGTGTAATGTCTTCAAAGTGCACATTTCAATAAGTAGTAGTTTTTCTTATCATCATAATCAATGTCATCATCATCAAAGAAGCATAATCATGTATGTCAATCAGGCATACATTTAGCTTTAATAACAGAACCCCATAACAATGGCACCAAAAAATGGGAGTTTATTTGGTTTCCAATCCAAGAAGCCCAGAACTGGGAGGTCTTATTTCTTTCTGGCACTTTGATCTACTGTCAAGTATTCTTTCCTTCAGTCTGAAGAATTCCCTTTAGCATTGCTTGTAGGGCAGATCTAGTGATGATAAACTCCCTAAGCTTTTGTTTATCTGGAAATGTCTTAATCTCTCCCTCATTTTTGAAAGAAAGTCTCACCATATATAAAATCCTTGGCTAGAAATTGTTTTCTTTCAGCACTTTAAGTATGTCACATCACTGCTTTCTTGCCTCCATGGTTTCTGATATCAAAACTTAATCTAATTGGGACTCCCTTGTACATACGGCATTGTTTTCTCTTGCTGTTTTCAGAACTTTCTCTTTGTATTTTAAATTCAATAGTTTAATCAGTATGTGTTTGGGCTTTTATTTGTGTGTGTGTGTGTGTGTGTGTGTGTATCCTGTTTGGTGCTCTCTGGGCTTCTCGGATGTACATATTCACGTCTTTTGCTAAGTGTGGGAAGTTTTCTTTCATTATTTCTTTGAGTATTCCTTCTGCCTCTTTCTCTCTTCCTTCTTTTTTTGAGACTCCCATAATGCATATATTTGTATGTCGAAATGTGTCCCAGAGGTCTCTTAGGCTATTTTTGCTTTTTATAATTCTTTTTTCTTTCTGCTCCTCAGCCTGACTCATTTCAATAGTCTTGTCTTTAAGTTCACTGATTCTTTCTTCTGCCAACTTCAATCTGCTGTTGAAATCCCTTTGGGAATTTTTCATTTCAGTTGTTGTGGTCTTTAACTCCAGTAGTTCTATTTGGTTCCTTTTTAAAATTTTTATTCTCATATTGTTCATTCATTGTTTTCCTGATATTCTTTAGTTCTTTCTCTGTGTTTTCTTTCTTCTCCTTAAGCATATTTAGGATTGTGCCAGTTTGAATGTATTATGTCCCCCAAAATGCCGTTATCTTTAATGTAATCTTGTGTGGGCAGACATATCAGTGTTGATTAGATTGTAATTCTTTGAGTGTTTCCATGGAGATGTGCCCCACCCAACTGTGGGTGATGATTCTGATTGGATAATTTCCATGGAGGTGTTACCCAACCCATTCAGGGTGGGTCTAAATTAAATCACTGGGGCCATATAAATGAGCTGACAAACAGAAGGAACTCAGTGCAGCTGAGAGCGACATTTTGAAGAGGAGCTACAGCCAAGAGGGACACTTTGAAGAACACACTGGAACTGAGAGAGGAGCTTCAGCTTACAGAGACATTTTGGAGATGGCCTTTGAAAGCAGACTTTTGCTCCAGAGAAGCTAAGAGAGGACAAATGCCCCAAGAGCAATTAAGAGTGACATTTTTGAGGATTTGAAGCCTAGAGAGGAATGTCCTGTGAGAAAGCCATTTTGAAAGCAGAACTCTGGAGCAGACACCAGCCACGTGCCTTCCCAGCTAACAGAGGTTTTCCAGGTGCCATTGGCCATCCTCCAGTGAAGGTACCCAATTGTTGATGCATTACTTTGGACACTTTATGGCCTTAAGACTGCAACTTTGTAACCAAATAAACCCCCTTTATAAAAGCCAATCCCTTTCTGGTGTTTTGCATTCCAGCAGCATTAACAAACTAGAACAAGGATTTTTTTTTTTTTTTTAAGTCTTTGGCAGGTATGCCCACCATCTATTCTCCTTCATTGATGTTTTCTGGATTTTTATCTTCTTCCTTTGTATAGACCATTCCCTGCTTGTTTGTTTGTCTTATAATCTTTTATTGTACACTATACATTTTAATATTTTAAAATGTTAATGCTAGAATTTATTCCCTGAGATGTCTGTGTCTTGAGTTTGTAACCAGCTGGTGATATGACAGAGGTTTTATTGGGTGTCAGGGGCTAACAAAACCAAACAAGACTAAGCAAAAAACACCTTTCACCGTCTTGGCAAATTGGCCTTGCATTGGCTGTTGCTCTCGAAGAGTTCAGCCCAGGGTGAATGCAAAATGCAGGGTCCTCCCTGTCTTCTGGGCCTGCACTTGCCGGTGGTCTTAAGATTTCCCTGTTTGCAGGAGTTTAAATGCTCCCTCTACTTCCCAGGAGACAGACCTTCTCCCTCCCCTGGGTGTTCCACTGCAGGTAGTAAAGCAGGTGAGCCTTTGCCCTGGGCCATCCACCTCAATTGTTCTTACACTGCTTTCCTTGTCTCAAGCTGCTTTTGCCTGGAAGGTAAATTATGGAAGGGGAATCCACCAGAGAGGCATTTCCCAAGTCAGTCATTCCCAGCCAGAACAAGGCCAGGAACCCACAAAGGGAGCACTGGTGGCTCCAAACTGCCCTAGGGAGGGGAGAAGAGAGGAGCCAGGAAGGGTGCCCGGAGCTTCTCCCACTCTCCCCAAAGCTGTGCTTTCTTGACCTACCCAGCAAATGCAGCCCTGCAGCTTTTCCTCTGCATCTCTGAAGGAGCATATTGTGTTTAAATCTCCTCCACTGCCTTTGTCAGGGCAATGTGGGACAGTGGCTGCCCTCAGAGCTGGGCCTCCAGCGATCCAAAGTAGCTAATCAAAAGGTATGATCAGCGATCAGCCTGCACCCGCTACCCCTCCCCAGATCTTGGTGAAGTGGACTTTTATGTCCCTTTCCAGCACAAGCAAGCTACTCCGGGGACCAGACCTCACTGCTGCCTGCCCCAAGAATGGGGGATGAGTGACAGTAACCATCTCACAGAGAGAACAATTTACCACAATTTACCACCTCTTCCTCCCACACTTCCCTGGAAGCTGTACGATGTTCTACTGGACTCCAGAATTTTGAAATAGCTGATCTTCAGTTCTGTCTGTTTAATGGCTATTCTGGTGGATGGAATGATTCCTGCAGCTTCCTACTTTGCCATCTTCCCACAAAAATGTCTTAAGATTCCTTATGCATTAGTTTTTTTAATGTAGAAAACATACACATAATATAGACAGACTTTTAATCAGCAACATTGTCCCTGGTTTGATTTATAGAAGAAAATGCAGCCATGTGTCACAATATTCTATGCAGAAGTAAATGTATCTGAGTACTCCAATCCTGAATAAATTAGAGAATTCTGCATTCAAATTATACTTTCCCAGGTCAAGTGGGAAACACATCTGGACCTAGGTAAAAGGAAGCTTTATTTGAAAAGACTAATGTAATATGGAGAACACTTCATCCTCAGGATCTGCAAGTGTCTCAAAATCAAACAGGAAAAAGAGGCTTCCCTTATATAGAGAAGGGTAATTGGGGCCAAAAGGAACTTTGTTGATTCGGGGGCAGGTGGTGAGGTGAGCCAACAGCCTGATGGGGTGGTTAAACAGGACATGTTTTTCTCTGTGGTCAATGGATTCTCAACATGAACTGTTGAGGGAGAATGTTCTGCACCTCAGCACTTGCTGAAGCTTGGGGTGAGCCAAAGCTTTGGAGCCTACAAGGAGGAAGGAGCCTGTCTGAAGTTTGGTCAAGCCAAGTCAATAGGTAAGCTACAAGTGATTGTGATCCCTTGGCTACCTACTGCTGAGCTGTGTGACCTTGGGTAAGTCGCTTTCCCTCTCTGAAATTCAGCTGCCTTTTTAACAAAATGTGGATAAAAACTGGCACTTCCCACCCAGTGAAATGAGGACCACGTGAAGCCCTTTGCAAGGATCCACTGATCTCTGTTTCCCCAGGGCCTAGAAGGGTGTCATTGGCTGCTATCCTTTAAACCATTCCCATGCGGAGCTGGGAGAGGCCACACAAGTGCATATTTGTAAAGTGTTTCTGAAGTTTCCCCATGAGAACGAGGTGATACCTACTCTCTCCTTGCTTGAGAGCATTTAATTTCCTTGCAACAAAAACATTTCAAATGCAGGCTTGGCAAATTTGTTCTGCGCCTTTACGAAAATGGATTAGAAAGTTCAATAAAAAAAGAGATTCTCCTTCCTGTTGTTTTTTTTTTCCTGCATCTGGTAATGGAAAATAAGTATTTTTCGTCAGCCAGATGCATTTTAGACTGTGTTATCAGCACTGAACAAAATACTCAAAATCTGGAAACCTCCCAGATGGTCTTCAGCGCTTGGCATTGAGCTCTAGAATATGGGAAAGGAGGAAGGAAAAGGAACGAGGGGGCTCTGAAGAATGAGCAGTGTGGTTAATTCATCCCCAGGCCCTTACCCAGCAGACAGTGTGGCAGGTGGTAGCTGAGGGGGGAAGGGTTTGTTCACCTGACCTGGGAGCCCCCACCATGTGTCAGATCCGGGGTCAGGAACTTCCTATCAGCATCCTATACATTATAATCCCAAAGCCCCACCTGGGCTCTGGAGCTCCCGGTGACCCAGCCCTGCTCCATCTGACCACCCTTCCTCCCACCGCCCCCTCCTTCCCCTCCAGCCACATTAGCTTCAGGCCCCTGCGCTGGCTGTTCTCTCTCCCTCCTTCACTTAACTCAGGAACCACTCCCAGAAATGGCTTCACAACCTCCCCTGTAAAGCAGCAGTCCCGCTGTCCCTGTATCCTCTTACCATGATTCCGTTTTGCTCATGGGCCTTATTACTACTTGAAATGATACTCTTTTTATGTGTTTTCCAGCTTCTTGTCAATTTGCCCACACCCCTGATGTCCTAGAATGTAAGGTCCGTGATGGCAGAGACTGCCGTTCGATTTCCATCGCCTAGAACAGCACCTGGCCCATGATACGTGCAAGATAAATATTGCTCGTGTTTCACTCAATCCAGCCCAGGAGGTAAGACTGTGGTCCCATTTGACAGATGAGGAAATGGAGGCTCAGACAGTGAAGTCACTGGTCCGGGGTCACACAGCTAGGAAGGGGCAGCTCTGGCTTTGAACCCCACCTGCGGGTTTCCTCTACACCACACCACCTGTTTAGAAGCAATACTGCTAGAAATGGCTCTCAGTGTTACCCACAGCACCTTAAAGAGTGAGAGCTTGGCCTGATCCCTGCACCACAGATAGAACCACAAAGCCCACCTCTTCAGACATCAGCCATGTACGGAAACCCCAGACACACCTCCAGGATCTATTATCAGACAACTCATTCACTAAATTCAGATGCTTTGGAATCATCTGTCACCCTTTCAAAATTCTTTAAACAGTTGGTAATGAGAGCTCTTATAAAGAAGATGCCCACCTTGGTAGCATCTTACAATGACTGACAGTGGGAGCTATATGGTCTTTGCCAAACAGCAACTCAGATTGCCGAAATACTCCTTAATTGGCAGGCTCTGTTAAAAGCCCAGGTGTAGGCGAGTAGGAGAGATAAGGAAGAGCCTCTGACTCTGCCAGGTGATAGATAGCTAGATCCCTCAGGCCCCAAAGAGGCAGCGCGGAACTTGGCAAACAACCCAGCCTTTGGAGCCAAATGAGTGTTAGAGAACCCCACTCTTCCCACACTTACCCTCTAGAGACTGGATGAGATTGGGGAGGCGGTGCTGTGATTAACCTCTCTGGTTTCATTTTAAACATCTGTCAAATGAGGGGAGGTGTTGATAATAAGTGGTATCAAAAACCATGGGTTACAATAATGTTTCGCAAATAAAATGCTTAGCACAATTCCTGGCACATCATAAACGCTTAATTCTATGGTGGTTCACACATTTCTCTTCATAGTACCTGTCATTCTGAAATAAGTTGCCCCAGAAGTGTGCTTTTTATTAACTTTTTAGTTAAGAGGATATGAGGTTACCACAAGACTGGAAAAGTCTCTGTACTTCTTTGAAGAATCAGTCACTGGTCATCTGCCTTGTGCCAAGCTCTGTGCTCAGCAGTGAACAGAGAGAGATGAATAAGACACGAACCTTCGAAAGTAAGTCCTGGTGAATATATCTGTGCAGATAATATTGCATTTTGCCTTCTAAATTAATTTTGTTTTCTCATGTTTAATTAGTATCATTTCTTCTATGTGCTTGGAACTTGGGTCAATGGATTGTTAGGACTGTGGCTAACTATGGAGATACAAGCAGTTTTCAGGCTTGAGGTTTAACACATTCTTAGCTGTTTTATTCACTTAACAAGTATTTATTGGACACTTACTATATTCCAGGCATTGTTTCAGGTGCCAGGGATATCATGGTGTGCCGGTTTGAAACTGTTATGTACCCCAGAAAAACCATGCTCTTTTAATTCAATCTTGTGGGTGCAGACTTATTGTGAGTCACTTATTTGATTAGGTTGTTTCCATGGAGATGTGACCCTACCCATTCAAGGTGGGTCTTAATTAGTTTACTGGAGTCCTTGAGAGAGCTCAGCACCGACACAGACCCAGATGCCTGGAGATACAGACTGAAAGACATTTGGAGATGCTAAGCTAAGAGATGAAGCCCAGAGTTTACCCTGGAGAAGCTAAATAAGAGCCCACAGAGGAAGCCACCAGAATCAGAAGCTGAAAGCAACACAATCTGGGAGCAAAGGATCAGCAGATGCCAGCTACATGCCTCCCCAGCTGACAGAGATGTTCCAGATCCCATCAGCCTTTCTTCAGTGAAGGTATCCTCTTTTTGATACCTTACTTTGGACACTTTCATGGCCTTAGAACTGTAAATTTGTGAGCTCATAAACCCCCATTGTAAAAACCAATCCTTTTCTGGTATATTGCATTTCAGCAGCTTTAGCAAACCAGAAAACATGGTGAACAAAGCAAGTCCTTGTCCCCATAAGGTTCATCTCTAGGTGGGGAGGGTGGTGGTTTTAAAACATGTCTGCAAATTCTTTGTTCCTTTTCCTAGGTGTGTGGGGGAGGGGGCGTCTAGATGCCTCGCCTTGGATCTGGACTAATGTTAAAATGATTGATCAACTGAGTAAGGAAGAAGTGACACTGTGTGACTTCCAGGCTAGCTCATAGAAGCCAATGCAACTTCTGCCTGGTTTGCTAGCATACTCGTAGCAAGGCTCCTAGGAAAGAAATCCAACAATCCTGAGGCTACCATGCTATAAGGATGCCCACACTAACCCACATGCAGAAGCTCTGTGTCTACAAGAGAAGATAGAGATGCTGGGTGTGATAGCTTAAATCATGTCCTCCATGAAGATATGTTTAAGTCCTAACCCCTGTTTCTGTGAGTGTGAACTCATTTGTAAATAGGACCTTCAAGAATCCTATTTGGAGTAAGGCCAAAATGAATCAGGGTGGGCCCTAAACCAATTTGGCTGAAGTCCTTATAAGCAAAGGAAATTGCATACAGAAGGAGAAACCAGAAAAGGAGAGAGGGATCACCAGGTGATAGAGGCAGAAATGCATCTATAAGCCAAGGAACCCAAGGACTGCTGAAAGCCATTACCAGAACATCTACAGATTCCAAGAGAAAGAATGCCAATACTTTGATTTTGAACTTCTAACCTCCAAAATTGTTAGACAATAATTTCTTGTTTAAGCTAACCAGTTTGTGGTATTTGTCCTGGCAGCCCAGGCAAAGGAAGACACCTGGGCCAGGTCCCAGCTTCTCCTGTCCTCCACTCTTCTAGCCAGAATCTGACTACAACCACGTGAAAGACTCCAAGCCAGAACTCCCCAGCTGAGCATTTCCCAATGTCCTGACCCAGATAAACCTTCAGAAATAATAAAGTGATTGAAGTTGCGATAATACCCTAGTTGTTTGAAGAAATAAACAAATATATTTATCAGGTAATTAAGAAAAGGAAAGCAGGGCAAGAGAATAGATTGACAGGAGTATAATCAAGGAAATTCTTGAGGTGGTGATAATTGAATGAAAACTTGAATGCAGTGAGGGATGGAGCCTCCTGACTGTCTGAAGGAAGAACATTCCCAGCAAAGGGAACAGCTAGTACAAAAGCCCTGAGGCAGGGGCATGCTTATGTGTTCAAGGTCAAGCAAGCAAGAAAGTGTGGCTGGAACACAGTAAGGGAAGGAAGGAATAGAGGAAGTGAAGTCAGAGGTAACCAGGGGCCTGATCGTATGTCAAGCCCCTTATAACACGTCATGATCATCAAGATAAAAGTTAACACTCACACAGTGCTTACTTACAAGTTATCAAGCATTATTCTAAGCACCTCATATGTGTTAACTCATTCAATGTCGCGACACCCTTCTGGATAGGTAATATTGTTAGCCCTGTTTTACAGATGAAGAAACTGAGGCAGATAAGGTAACTTGCCAGAGATCACAGAACTGGTGAGTGGCAAAGTTAGGATTTGAATACAGGTAGTCTGGCTCCGGAACCACCACTCCTCAACACCGTGTAAGAATTTTGGATTTTATTCTAGATTCAGTGGGAAGCCACTGAAAGTATGACCAGAGCATGGCATGACTTGCCTGGCATTTCAACAAGATTGCTCTGGCTGCCGTGTGGAAAATAGACTGTAGGTGGACTCAAAAAGACTTGCCAGGAGGCAACTGTAGTCCAGGAAGAGATGATGGTGGTTTGCACCAGGGCAATAGCTGTGGATGAAATGAGGAGAGTTTGGATTTGTGATATAGTTTGAAGTTGACAGGACCTTCTGATGAATAGAAGTGAAATACGAAATAAGGGAAAGAATCAAGAATGACTCCCAAGGTTTTTGGTCATGAACAACTAGGTGAGCGGTGATTCTATTTAACAAGAAGGGGAATGCTGAGGAAAGAGCAGATTTGGGGATCATCAAATCTGGCACCTGAAGAGCAGTACATAAATATTTTCCACTTCCACATTGATCCAGCAGTCCCCAGCACAGTGCCTCGCACATAGGAAGTACTGATCAGTATTTATTAATTGAACAACTGGTCTAGCAAGATCCAGTTCACCTACTCTATGCAAAAAATTTTTTAAAAAAGCAATCTTTCCGGTTGCTGCAAAGGAGAGGCTAGGCCTCCCTATGGTTGTGCCTAAGAGCCTCCTCCCGAATGCCTCTTTGTTGCTCAGATGTGGCCCTCTCTCTCTGGCTAAGCCAACTTGAAAGGTGAAATCACTGCCCTTCCCCCTACGTGGGATCAGACACCCAGGGGAGTGAATCTCCCTGGCAACGTGGAATATGACTCCCGGGGAGGAATGTAGACCCGGCATCGTGGGACAGAGAACATCTTCTTGACCAAAAGGGGGATGTGAAAGGAAATGAAATAAGCCTCAGTGGTAGAGAGATTCCAAAAGGAGCCGAGAGGTCACTCTGGTGGGCACTCTTACGCACACTTTAGACAACCCTTTTTAGGTTCTAAGAATTGGGGTAGCTGGTGGTGGATACCTGAAACTATCAAACTACAACCCAGAACCCATGAATCTCGAAAACAGTTGTATAAAAATGTAGCTTATGAGGGGTGACAATGGGATTGGGAAAGCCATAAGGACCACACTCCACTTTGTCTAGTTTATGGATGGATGAGTAGAAAAATAGGGGAAGGAAACAGACAAAGGTACCCAGTGTTCTTTTTTACTTCAATTGTTCTTTTTCACTCTAATTATTATTCTTGTTATTTGTGTGTGTATGCTAATGAAGGTGTCAGGGATTGATTTAGGTGATGAATGTACAACTATGTAATGGTACTGTAAACAATCGAAAGTACGATTTGTTTTGTATGACTGCATGATATGTGAATATATCTCAATAAAATGAAGATAAAAAAATAGCAATATCTTTCTAAAATTATCAAACAAGACTACCTCCAAAAGCCTTCTTTGTCATTTATAACTTTGCATGGATGATTTTATCACACCCTCTCTCAGGACCATCTTTTCAGAGCAGCGGAAGAAGGAAGGAGTCTACTGAATACCCTGAAAGCTTGAAAAAAGTGATGAGACCACAACCTCTGGAAGTTCACTGGACAAGCTCAATGGCCTCCTGACCTCTTGTAGACCTCCAGGGGTGTGCCCAGCACCCAAAGTAGAAATGATTGCCATGGATGGAGTGACTGTCATGTTATGGGCCTCATACTAAGTACTCATCATTTATCATCTCATCTGACCCTAAGTAAACTGTATGAGGGCAGTATAATTATCCCCTCTTTTACAAGTAACACAACTGTGTCCATAGAGAGCAAATTATTTGCCAAAGATCTCACAGCAGGTAAGTGAGGGAGGTAGTATTTAATCCAGACTGATTAAAAAATCTGTGCTTTTCCCACCATGGTACCCTGTGAAACTGGCTGAAAGGGTTCCGTGAGCACCAGGCAAGGGGTTGAGTGTACAACATCCGTGACCTGACTCCACGGCTCACCAGCTGGTGACCTTAGTGACTTTCCTCCTTTATGCCTCAGTTTCCTCATCTTGAAAAGCAGGTGTTCAAGACAGTACCTAATCTCCTCATGTTTCTGTGAGGATAGAAAGAATTAAGGTATTGGCAGCTGTTCATGTTCTAGAACCAGTGGTCATGGTTGGGTTACGGCCTCTTGGAAGAGCTGGACAGCAGTGCCCTGCGGTGCTGCCTCTCTCACTGCCCACGCTTTCTGCACAGGCTTCCTGCCTCCTGCTCTCGCAGGGCCTCCTCCTCCAGACACCCAGCAAATGCAAAGCAGACAGCTTGGAATTTAAAGCAGCTTACAGACTGTGGCCTCTTATTTTAATGATTCTAATTTATCTCCAGCATTATCAATAATAAATCAAACTAAGTGGAACTAAAACAACTTCCCCTGAAGCTCTGTCATGTTCTGTTGGAAAAGATGAACCCCTTCAAAGGGCTGTAGTGATCATCAACCACCTCTGTCTGCCATGAGGGAGCCGATTCTGTCATAAGGTGCTAGGTGACTTTCCCTTCTGGAGAAAAACATTTTCCATTTATGCCTAACGTTTATGGCATGCCTGTCCCAGGCCACAGGCAGTTCCAGGGATGCTACATACATTATCTATCTCTTTTCATTTAAACCTGTGGGGTGGGAACAAGTATGACCCCATTTTACTGATTAGGAAACTGAGGCACAGAGGGGTTCAGTAACCAGCCCACAGTCACAGAGCTGCGACACAAACCCAGAACTCCCCAACCCCAGTCCTCCATACCAAGACGGCAGCTTGGTATCCTGGAAAAGGCTCAGGCTTTGGAGTTAGAGACCTGGCCTGAGGCTGTCCTCTGCCTGATGAGGAGGCTCTCAGGGAAGTTATCACATGTGCCTGAGCTTCCCTTCCCAGTCCGTGAAAGGAGGGGCTTGTAATGCTTACAGGGCCAACATCTGTACCACTCCAGAGGGCACCACTTACACAGAACTCTTGAACCATGCTCCCTGGAGATGAGCCTGGGGTGGCCTTGCCTACTTCCCTTGCCTGGCTGTAGGGAGATTTTGAATCAATAGCTGCACAGCACATAGCAAAACGCCTGTCACTTAATCAATAGTCACAATTATCATTAATTACGTATTATGGTATTTCTCCGGGTTCTTACGGATAACCATGAGCTGAACTTCGATGGAATAAGAGTAGCACTGATTGTACTACCTTCCGCTCAGCTGGATGAATAATTGTAAATTATGGTCAATAGGATGGAATGTTCTGGGAAGCACAGGAACTCAAAGCTGTATCATCTAGCCTGAAGGCCTCATTTGGAAAATAAGAAAGGTCAAAAGGTTGTGGACTCAGAGGTAGCGCAACCATCTTGTGGCAGATGCAGGGTGAGAAGGTGGGTCTCCTGATGCCCACGACTGGCTCCTCCCTTACCTGCTCCCCCCCTGGACTTCCTCCCCAGCAGATTACTGGTGCTGCTCAATGCCTACAAGCATCATAGCTGTGTTGCAGCCCTTGTTCCAACACCCAAACCCAATGCCCTTCATTCTGGATTGCTACGCCCTTCAGTGGTTCATTACTCAACGATCCACTCTTTATTTCATCCTATACTCCAACCACAGAAGTCAGCAGACTTCTCGCCGCCACAATTTGGCCCAACCAGCCGGCCTGGGAGGGTTTACTCAATCCTGGGTTCAACAGAGCTCAACAAACTCCCTCTGAGCACCTAGCCAAGCCCCAGGCACCTCAGAAACCAGGACACAGGGAGCAGGGCTTCACCCCCATGGAGCCGCCCAGATTTTCTTTCCAACCCAGGTCAACACAGGAAGAAAGAGTGGCCCAATCATGAAGCATGTGCATCAACACACACACCCCTGCCCCCATCCCCGAGGCTAACTAACTTCGTGTTCTGAAGGAATGAGCACTGGACAGAGAGTCAGAAGGCTTGGACTTTAGTCCCCCAGGGATAGGGAGGGCTTGTAGAAAACCAAGGCCTCTAGGGTCAGATAGAAGTGGGTTAAAAATCCAAATCCCCTTACTAGCCATATCACTTTTGCAATCTCCCTAACCTCTCTGAGCCTGTTTCCTCCTTGTAAAACGGGAGCCATAGTGACGGCTGTATTGCCTTTTGAAAGGATTCCATGTAATGTGCACAAAATAAGCACTCAATTAATGGTGGCTGTTATTATTACTCTTACTACCAGTGATCTAATCTTGAGTAAGTCACTTAATCTCCTTGAGCTCTGGTCTCTCGTCTGTAAAACAAGGATAATAATTCCTAATTTTAAAGGGAGTTTGGGAAAATTTAATGAAACACATTTGTTAAAAGCCATACCAGTTGAGAATCCTGGTTATAAACAACAGACCCCACCATAGCTAGTTTAGCAGTAAAAGGTTTATTAAAGAATGTTATTAAAGAATGTTAGGACATGCACTAATCTCTAGGTGGACTAGAGAATCACTCTCAGAGGCTACATAGCCAGAATCCACAGCCAGCCACAGGGCAGAATTATTACAGCAAAGACCCTTGATGTCACAGTGGCACAAATGAGACCAGCCCAAACATAGCATGCTATTGCCACAACCTCAGCCAAGCTGAGTTTTTTCTTTGCCATCACCCTCACCTGAATGGATTCTTTGTGGCTCCCCTTCCCTCATTTCACTCCCTTTAAAATCCAGGTTTTACCCAGACACTTCTGATTGGCAGTGCCAAGATCCTATACCAGCACCATGGCTGCAAGGAAGGCTGGGAAAGTGAGTGTCCAGATCCTACCTTGGGAAAGCAAGGACACCTGTGATAGAAAATTCCTCAAATGTAGGGAAAGTGTGCACAGGTACTATGCCATCAGGAATCCCCATAAAATTCCACCTCAAGGGTTCGGAATCAAGCTGATGTGGGTTTCAAAACCAGCTCTGATAATTGCAAGCCATAACACTTGTGGCAAATCTGACTCAATTTCCTCATCCATAATGAAAGAGTATTAACATCTACTTCCAGAGGTATTTTTTTAAATATTGAAAATAATACACATTAAGTCCCAGTATATAATAGGTCCTTTCTCCTAAAAATTAGATAAACTGGACTAAGCAATTGGGTAGGAAAGCTTTTTGACAATGGACCACTAATTTTAATAATGGCCAAAATTCTGGCCATCACAGCCACAGGATATTTTTCCCTCTCTGAACATTCCAGATGGTCCTCCTCAAACAAATAAGAGCAATCTTGGGGGCAACTTGCAGATTTCAGGTTAAAGGATGCCACTACCGACCCAGAAAAGAACCCAACTGCAGGGGCCAGCCGAGCTGAGGGGAAGCCACAGCAGGCAGGAGACCCTTCCATTGGCTCAGAGACGTGCACCCACGCACCACCTTGAGGCAGAGAGAATTCAGGGCCGTGCACATTATTATCATTATCTCAATAAAACACCAGAGCTTGCATAGTCTAGTCTTGGAGTGGTTTTATATTCTGAGTCCTGCAGTCAAAAGTATTTCTGATTCTTAGCTGATTCTTCCCAAGAACATTACTAAAGACCAAATCCTAACACACAGCCACACTCTTGAAAATTCTTTTCCCTCATTCCTCCCAATCTCAATTCTGTCATACTCAGCAATTGCCCCAAAGCCTTTCTCTCCTATCCTGCACTCTCTGCTCTGCACCAAGACTCTTCTCAAGATCCCCAACAAAGCCTCTCCTTTGCCCACCCCCTTCTCCCACTTCTTTCCTTTATTTTACCCAGGTGTCACTCTCAACCCTTTTGAACCAACTCTCCCCAGTCTAGCTTCTCAATTTCCTGACAAATTAGATCAATCCATGCAATTGCATTTGGTGTGGGAAGGGTTGAAAAATAACCTATCAGACAACACTAGATGTTTCCTTAGTGTACAGAGAGAAAGAGGGTACGACGATGCATGCATTAATGATTTTGTCCCAGTTCTATACATTCTCATGATGATGATTAAACCTAAGACTGATAAATTAGTCAATGATAAAGCTTTGGATGGAGATAGTTTGCATCTCAGAATTCTCTGTCTATGGTAGATTGCAAAACTGGCCACCATGCTTTGCGACTTCTACCATCAAGAGGAGGAATCCGTTTCCCATTCTTGAATCTGGGATGGCCTTGTGACTTGGCTTTGGCCAATGGAATATGGAAGAATGACAATGTGAAAGTTCTGAGCCCAGGCTGCAATCAGCCCTGCAGCTTCTGCTCTTGCAGCTTTTGTGACCTTGAGAGCTGCAAGAGCAAGCAGGTCAGCTTGCTGGAAGATGAAAGACATGTGGGGCAGTCACTCCTATGACCCCAGCCAACAGCCAGCCAAACCCCAGAAGGAGAGCCATCTAGCTGACCAAAAGCTGGCCAGATACATGAGTGAGACCCACCAGGGCCAGTAGGAAAAAAGGCAACCAGTTGAGCCTAGCCCAAAATGCCAACCCATAGAATCATAAGCTAAATAAATAAGTCAGTAACTTTGGGGGTGACAAAACCTGACTGATAAAATATGGTACCCAAAATCATCAGGGTTTTGGGTTCTAAAGGAAGCTTCTGACCAGGGTCCACCGGCCGTGGAAAGGGTTCCCTGCCACCTGTGGGTGCAGGATATTCAGTCTCCCAGGCTGGCCTGCCTGAACTTCTGGGTCCTCGTTCTTGGCCCTGGACCCAGCAGGAATGTTCTGTGTGTATTGCTCCTACAGCACACAACTGATACAGCTTCATTTCCACCCGTCCCTCCTGCTGTTCCCCATTACCACGTGAATGTATCAGAAAAGAAAATCAGTTCATTTCTGCAAGTCAGCTAAGCACTCAGTTTGGCAATTGATAAGGTGCTTTTGCAGCAAAGGTGGCTGCTGGAATTGCTATTCTCTGTGAGATACAACACCCCAGGGATTTCTTTCAGACAAAGCAGCAGCCTGGGACCTGCTGTGGGAAGCAGACACCTCCTCACTGTCAAATTTTAAAGTTTGTGAATTGAGGAAATTTTATGGGGTTGGAGAATAGTGGATTCACTAGTGGCATGATAGGGGCTGCAGTGAATACTCTGGCCCCCAAAACTGCATCCTCTTTCCTCCATAACATGCTGAGCTGATGCCTAAAATTCCACCATTCATTCCTTTCATTTTGTGTAATGGAAAAGGCTGTGACATTAAAATGTGTAATGTCTGTCTAACAAAAGCTAACATAAGCAAAGGTAAAAGGCTATAGACTGGGAGATGTTTGCAAAGCACATAACTGGCAAAAGATTAGTGTCCAGAATATACAAAGAACTTCAACAAGTCAATAGCAAAATCACAAACAACTCAGAACACTGATGGAAGGAGGCCATCAAAAAGGCAATTCACAGAGAGTTCACCTGAATGGTCAATAAAAGTATGATAACTACTCAACTTCACCAGGAGCCAGGGAAAAGTGAACCACATGCAACAGTAAGATATCATCACCTCACGCCCTCCAGATAGGCAAAAATCATTACTGGCAAAAGAATAAATTGGTACAGGCACTTTGATGGGAAATTGGACAACATCTTAGTAAATTTGAAGATGCTCATACCCTATAACCCAGCAATTCCACTTCTAAGAGATACAAAAAAAAATTCCTCTCACACATGTGCACAGAAGGCATGCCCAAGGGTGTTCACTGTGACACTGCTTAGAATTGCAAAACAATTGGAAACAACCTAGATATCCATTAAGAGCTGAAAAAATAAATAAATTATGGCATATTCATACAATGGAATTAAATTGTATGAATCTTAAATCTTAAATTGAGTGAATTAAATTTACATGTATCAACACAGATAAAATATAATGTTGATATAAAAAGCAAATTATAGAAGGTTAGGTAAAGTACACAGTTTATGCAAAATCTTAAAACCTCAGAACAATTCTGGATGCATGCATAAAAGTATAAAAACCGAGTGGAAGACTGCCCCCCAACTTCAGAATAGTGGTTACCTCTCAGAAGGAAGGGAAGGATCAGGGACAGATGAGCCATACAAAGGGGGCCTCCAACAGTATCTATAGCCTTTTATTTCTTTAGAAAAGAAATAGCAGAGGCAAATAAGGCAAAATGCCAACTCTCATTAAACTGGGCGGTGAGTACACGGCTGTTTGTAATGTTATTCTCTGTACTTTTCATTCATTCATTCATTCATTATCGAGCACCTGCTATATACCAAGCTCCATTCTGGGTGCTGGAGATACAGTAAACAAAACAAAGTCCTGCCCTTTTGGAGCTGACATTAGTGGAGATAGGCAGACAATACATGAATGAGCAAAATATAAGGACTATGGAGAAAAATAAAGCAAAGAGACTAGGGGTAGCAGGAAAAGGGGACAGAGGGTCACAGATTTAAAGAAGACAGATGAGTCAAAACCTGCAGGGGGAGGAGAGTGAGTGAGCTGTACAAAAGCCAGGGAAGAACCTTCCAGGCAGAAGGAGCGCAGGTGCCAAGACCCCTTTGTGGGAGAGAGCCTGGTGTGTTGGGGGACTGGAAGGAGGCAAGGCAGAAGGTGAGGTCCCAAAGGTAATGAGGCACAGGTCAGGGGCAAAACGGAAGGAGGAAGAGATGTCTCCAAGTATGTTCAGTCAAGTTCAAACAACAAAATGACTAGTAAATGCAAGTTTAAAAACTAGACACACTCTTCAAAGCCTTGCCTATGCCACTGAGCCAGGGAAGTTTCAAGAGGAGGGGAAGGCGGAGGTTGCCAGACTTTGCTGCACATTGGAGTCACCCGGGGAGATTTAGGGCACCAGGGTTGCACCCCAGACCACTCAAATCAGAATATCTGGGGGTGGGAGCCAGGCATGGGTACACATGAAAGATCGCCCAGCGAGCCCATTGTGTGGCAAAGTTTGAGAACCACAGGGACAGAGTACGTGGGGCTCCCCTAAGCTCGCTGACTGTGGAAACTTCTCACACTTCATTTTATTTTTCACAGGTCAAGTCACAAGACTCTTTTTCTTCATACAACATCAGTTTGTGAAGTGGGGCATAGGTGGTTTTGTGTTTTGTTTGATTTTTAACGTGTTTTTTTTTTAAAAAAAAGCTTCTCCTAGTCATTAAATCATTAAATGAAATAGAGGTAAAGCATTTAAAACAGTGCCTGCCACCTAAGAGCTCAATAAATGGTAAGTATTACTATTCTTGTTGTTGTTGTTATTTATACTTTAACATGAAGGAGTTTATTGGCTCCATTACCGAGAACAGGTCTCAACTAGGGACATCAAAACATTTATTAAGCATATTTATTATAGTCTTACAATATGCCAGGAGCTTTATTTGTGTTCTCGCTTCATCCTTCCAATGACACTCTGAGGTATTTAAAAAGGCCCTGATTTTAAAGTTGAGGAAATGAAGGCTCAGAAAGGTGAAGCAACGAGCCCAACATCACACAGCAAGTTAGCGGCAGAACTAAGGCTGTGCGCATGACTCCCCTGCCATGAAAATTCATCCTGATTTTATATGACCTTTGTTCCTCCTACAGAAATGAGAGAACCAGATGCTTTTCGGGGCTTCCCAGGCAGAACTAATCTTTCCCCGCTCTGGGCTTCCTCTGGCTTCCCTACATCCCTCCATTACGGCTCTTAGCATGTCGCATTACAGCCAGCGTTGGGATTCAGGTTAGCAGTGGGGAATGAGGCAGCCTGTCCCTGCACCTGCGTATGCTGAATCCGTGCTGCAGGTAAGGGCTACAAGGCATGGGTGTGGATTCCCTGGGGATGCTATGAGTCCTCGTGAGAGGGACGAGATGACACAGAGGCTGTGCATCCCGGAGTTGAGAACAGGGTCTGGAGGCAGACCACTGGGGTTGAAATCCAGGCTCTGATCCTCAGGAGCTGTGTGACCTTCGACAACTTTATGGACTACTCTGTGCTTCCGCTTTCTCATCTGTAAAGCAAGGTGGTAACAGCACCTCCTGCACTGGATAGAGAGGATAAAAGGAATTAGCACATGCAAAGCTCTTAGAACAGAGCCCCACACAGAGTGAGCGCTGAAGAGATGCCAGCCTGCCTTCCCACCCCATTTCCCATCCCAGGTCTTAGTTAAATCTCCACGTCCTCACCTGTCAAAAGGGGAGGATAATAATCATAGGTCCAATGTGAGAGCTAATTTAGGTAAGTACATAATTAGGATAATTACGTAAACTAGGCCATGTATGTAAAGCACTTGACACATAGTAAATGCTCAAGAAATGGCACCTATTACTCTGCATTTACAGGCTATTCTCAGTCGTGTGTACCCTGGAAGTGGCGGTCTTCACCTCTCCATGGAAAGGATTGATGAAGGCTGCTCCTTCTTGTTGGACTGTCAAGCACATGCTGGTCACGGAAAAATTAAGGATGGAGCATTCACCAAGATCGATCTGCTGGAATCCATCTAGGAAATCCATCCTCAGCAAGTCAAAAATTCTCACACTCAGCTCTTTTAGAATGAACAGTGGGTTACTTAACAAATATTTGAAATAAACCCGTCATTCCCAATCAAATGTATCTCCAAATAAATGGATTTTTGTTCACCTTTACTCAAGTAACAGGAAACGGCTCCTACTCCAACAATAAGAGTCACTGCTCCCAACAACCCCTTTGTTGGAAGCCAGTGGCAGAAAGGAATTTCTCGCCTTCGGCTCTGCACGCAGTGCTCAGTTTTGTTTGAAAAGGAGTCACCCAGGAATTTCTGCAACACCTGTTCTGGCCCTGGGGGAGGGAGACAGCTTTAATTAAAGGGACAAATGTCTACGCTGCCCTTCTATAATCTGATCAAATTGCAACAGAAGGAGGAAAAGGAAAAACACACAAAGAGATTTATAAGATATAAATCATAAAAACAACAAAAAGAGACAGAAATAATATAAACGGAAGACCAGGTGTGCTGCTTCCGATTTGTACTGAATAGCGCCCAAATCCCTGATGTCTCATTCTGCATCGGCTATCCAAACAGATGGCTAGCCTTCAGAAAAATAACTAAAAATGGAAGTGCAAATCCACATTGGGCTGCTGCTTTGCTCAAACCTCCTGCCGCCAGGTTGACACCACAGCATTAAAACCACCAGCAACAGAAGGGAGGGGTGCACAGGGCAAGAAGGTGTCATGAAACTTTTATTGTTCACCTACTACTTCTCAGGAAACCCGCTAGAAGAGTTAACGTTGATTAGCTCACTTAAGCCGTCAAACAACTCCATAAGTCAAACTCACTAGCCAGTTTTTGTTTTGTTTTGTTTTGTTTAACCCATAAGAGAACAGGCTCAAAGTCAACAGCCAGGACTAGCTTCATAGACATGTGACATGCGCAGTCACACAGGGCCCCAGGCTTGATTTAATGATCTGCTATTGCCATTTTGAAATTCTTAATAATATTTGAACAAGGAGCCCCGCATTTTTATTTTGCACTGGGATCTGCAAATTAGGTATTTGGTCCTCCCGACAGCCACAGTGATGTCAATAGATCCACTACCTCCGCAAGCTCCACCCCAGGCAGGAGAACCGTTCCCAGAGGCTGCTTCTCTTTGTCTTGTAGCAGAGATGCAGGCTTGCCCTGAGGATAAATGGAGACAGTGCATGCCGAGGGGGCGGCACTTAAAGAGATGCGGAGTGGTTTGCAGAAGGACTCAGGAGGTGCTCAGAAGGTGTTCTCTAGATCAGAGTCAAAAAAATCAGCGCCTGACTTTTACCAACCACAAGCGAAGAAGAGTTTTTCCATTTTTAAATAAATGAAGAAAAATCAAAGGAACAATATTTCGTGACCTGTGGACAGTATATGAAATTCAAATTTCAGTGTCCATAAATACAGTTTTGCCGGAACACAGCCACACCCACTCAGTCACATATCATCCACAGCTGCTTTTGCACTATCGCAACAGCAGTTGCATCAGAAACTAAATGGGTCCAAAGCCTAAAATATTTACTGTTTTAAATTTACAGAAAAAGTTAGCCAACCCATGCCCTAGATGTTTGATGAATGAGTGAACATATGAATGAAAGAGAAAATGTATGTTCTTAGATTTTCGTTATTAGTATTTTATTCATACAGTGTCAACGCAACTTAACAAAAAATCCAAAATTCTGTCATGGTCCTCAACACCTGCTCTGATTTTTTTTTCCCTTGGAGTTGCCCAAGTGTTTTAGAAATCCTAATGTTTGAATTACAGGTCTCTTCATTCTCCCATCTGTGGTAGATTTATTGCAAAAATAGCCCCAGTTCTTCCTCAACCTACGTGTATACCCCTGGCAATGTGTCCTAGCAGCTCACCGCATCTAGAGGTAGAGTCCATTTCCCCACCCTTTGAATCTGAGCTAGTCTTGTGGCTTAATTCGGACAAAAGAAGTGGCAAAAGTGACAGGGCACCGGTTCTGAGCCCTTGGCTTCAAGAGGCCTTATGCACTACCACTTGTACTCTTGGAACCCTATTTGAATAGGGTCCTCTGAGGTCAAGGCCAAGCTAGCCCAGTGGAGGATGAGACCACATGGAGCTGTGACAAGGCAGCTCAGTTTTCTCCATTTATGTCCCAGACAGAAAGAGGACCCTCCAAGATCAGCAAAACCATCTAGCTGATAGATCTGTGGTTGAACACAGACATGGAAGGGAGCCCTGCCTAGCCCAGCTCAGATTCAACAGAACCTTCCAGTCAATCCATAGACCCAGAAGCAAAAATAGGTGTGGAACACGACCATGGTTTGGGGATTGTATGTTACTCAGCATTAATGTGGCAATAGATAACTGACGCATAATCTCTTTTCCATCCACTCATACATTTTCTTTCTCCATTATTCATCTAGAGCAGAGCAGTAGCAATAAACATTTAGCAAATCATAATACTAATAGTGATAAGAATTGCCTCTGGCACTTACTATGTGCCAGGCATGGGTTAAAAGTTTTTCCTGAATCTTCTCATTTTATCCTCACAGCAACATTGAGGGGGTATGTGTGGTTGGTAGCTGCTAAAATGGCTCCAATGATCTCTATCTCCTCATGTCCACACCCTGTGTAATCCCCTCCCCTGGAGTGTGAACCAGAGCTAGTGACTCACTTCTTATTAACAGAATACGTCAAAGATGATGGGATGTCATTCGGGAGATGAGGTTCCAAGAAGGCTACGACTTCCATCTTACTCCCCATCCCTTGCTCGCCCTCGCTCATTCTGATGCAAGCAGCTCCTGTGCTGTGAGCTGTTGTGAGCTACGGGGAATGCGGGTCATAGGAGGTGTAGATTTAAGTCCGAGGGTTTGAGGCACCATCCTTGAAACCTGTAGGGCTACAGCAGTGGGATATGGAGCCACACCTCTAGAGAAATGGGGCAGAGATCTGTAACCCTCAGCAACAGCCCTTGCATGGAAGATAACAAGAAAATCGCAGAGGTTTACAGGAGAGGGATTAAGAGCACATCTAGGGTGGGATCCAGCTCTAGCACTTGCTAACTTTGTGACCTCGGGCAAGTTACCTACCATTTCTGTGCCTCAATTTCCTCCTATGGAAAATGGGGATAATAAATATACTTTTAATGGAGTTGCTATGAGAATTAGAAGAGTTAAGGCCAGAGGAGAGTCTGAGCCATAGTAGTTGCTCAATAAAGTTTAGCCACAAGAGTTATTGTAGCTTATCTTTGAATACTAGCCCCCCCCCAATCCAGTTAAGTGTGTCCCCTTTTAAAGGGTGAAGAAATTGCCCCAGAATATATGAGAGATATGCCCAGGAGAGGCAAGGCCCCACCCTGCAGTCCTGTCCACTGCACCCCAGACCCCATGTGGCCCCTCCGACAACTCTCATCCCCACCCCCTGCACTCTCTCCTGCATCTTGAGACCTTGTGATTTTCGCCCCCAATTTCCAAGCCATACTGAGCCATCATGAAGGTCACAGTTGAGCGCTGATATTTGTTCAGTCTCCGTTTCTGAAATGAGGCTTTCCCTAAGCGAGCAAAGGAGAGAAACCCATCAGGAGACAGGGGCAAAAAAAAGAGGTTTTCCAGCAGGGACCCTGTCCATCTCCACGAAGCTCAGCACACTCATTTCCCCAGCAAAAGACTTATTAGTTGGAGACTGGAATGGGGAGCCCACAATAACAAGCCTTTAATTACGAAACTCTTTACCTTATTGCTTTTGTGTGGCCCCGGTGAAAATGAGCAGTGGCAGTTTCTATTAGAAATGTTAATTACTTTCCCAGGTAATTAGACTCACTGGGTTCCATGAGCACCTGACTTCACTTAATAACAGCAGAGATGGGAAGAAGGAAAAAAAAAACGGGTTGTCGGGGGGAAGCAGAAGAAAAGGAGAATGTTTACAAATGCTGAGAAAAGCAAAATCATCCAAATTAATTGAATGGAAACTAGCTACAGAGGCCCCTGAGTGAGGCAGGGAGAAAGGGGCTTTTGAACACCAGGACTTGTGGTAAGGAAGGAAACAGTGGCAAGTCCCTTAGAAGGATGGTGCCTTGGAGAGAGTCCTATTGGATGTCCTCTTACAAATGAGGCTACTGCGGCTCAGAGAGGCTGAGCAACTTCCCAAGGTCACACAGCAAAGTGGAGGTAGGGCCGGACCAGAACCTGGCTGGCTTCCTGGTCCCTCTGTTGCACCTTGAGTGATGCCAAAGCGTTTCCCTCCTTCCCTCCTCCAGCAAGTATTTACTGACACTAAGGCTATTTGGACTCCATGGGGAATGGAATCAACACAGTTCCTGTGATCAAGTTTTTAGGGCCTGGGGGTACAGATGGATAAAGGTGGCAGTGCTCTGAAAGAAGCAAATTGGAGGCGGTGATAAGGAATGATTGCAAGGCCCTTAGTGTAGATGGTGTGGCCAGGGAGTGGCTTTATCCCTGAGACCTGAAGGTTGAGAAGAGTCCTGCTTTTGAAGCATTGGGGTGAAAGAATGTATTACCTGCTTCTCCAATTCCACATTTCTGGCACTATAGAATAAATTCCCAAAATGAGACAGGAGGAGGTCATGGAGAGAGCACTGGACGAGGAGTCCAGCTATCCTGCTAACCTACCTTGTGACCTTGGGCAAGTCCCATCCCACTCTGGTCTTATCGAACTTTGGGGTTCCCAAACAGAAGGGCAAGGGCCAGGACCGGCTGAATCAAAATCGCACCAGGGGGGTCTGTGTAGTATGCCGATTCCCGGGGCCCTCCCCAGACTGGCAAAACAGCACCTCTGGGTGGGGCTTAGAAGGATCCTGATGTGCGACCAAACTTGTAGCAGCTCTGGGTTCAAACATGCCCCCCAAAGACCCCTTCCAGGGTGGAGTTAGTCTTCTCAGGACTTTCCACTCTGGCACCTGCCCATCCCGCTGACCGAATGCACGGCTGGCAGCTGTTAGGAAACATAACCATCGGAGCATGCCGGGAGTTGTTCCTGCCAAAGGGGAGAGACAGACGGGTCCTTAGAGTCATTAAAGAAGCTGTTTACAGAGCCCAGCTCCTCTTTTAATTTGTTTGTCTTTTCAATTGTGTAATTGAATCCAAACCACAGAGCTCAGCGGAGGCCCTGCCAGGGGAAGCAGAAACCCATCAATATCCAGCAGTGACTGACAGTCTTTTCCCAGGCAGGCCACTCCCTGAGCATCAGGAGGGTTGATGCCGTGCTTCCTAAGGGTGGTGCAGGGAAGGGGGACTGGACTTCGGAAATCAGACAAATCTAGGTTCCAATCCCAGCTGTGCCACAAACCAGCTGTGTGACCTGGGTCAAAGTGCCAAACCTCTCTGTGCCTCCAATTCCTCATCTGGAAACACAAAGATAAAACACACCCACCTGGCGGGGTTGCTGGTAGAACTAAAAAAAGCATTGCTTGTAGAGGGCCCAGCACCTGGCAGGTGTCCAGGAGATGATAAATTATCACTATGGTTATCATTATCATTATTATTATTATTATTATTATTATTATTATTGGCAAGTAGAAGTCCTGCACTGGGGAAGGCCAGCCCCTTTGGCGGAGGATGTTACCCAACTGAGAGCAGGAAGAGGCCATGGAGAGGGCAGCCTGGGGCAGTGACAAGAGCCCAGAATTTGGAATGGGGAATTCCATTTTCTCATCCAGTTCTGCAGTCTTCCCTCTGTGCGGCCCTAGGTGAATTCCTTGAAGTCTCTGATCACGGGTACCCTCATCTCAGAAGCGGCTGTCAAAGTCCCTATCCCACCTGCCTCTCCTGGTGGAGATCAAGTGAAGCAGCAAATGTGAAACTGGGGAAACTCTAAATCTTTCCACAAATCCAAAAAAAGAAACTATCACCATCTAGCCTGGTGGCTGTTAAGCCTGGCTACACATTAGAGTTCCCTGGAGAGCTCTGAAAAAATACCAGTGCCCAGCCCTCTGCCCAGACCAACCGAATCGCAGTCTCCAGAGCTGGGATCTAGCCACTGGTGTTTTGTAAGTGATTCTAGCTGGTGGTCACCAGAGATCCACTGACAGAGGCTAAAGCCCACACTCCGTGGAGGAGAAAGACAGGGCCCAGAGAGGGGACAAGTTTGCCCAAGGTCACACAGCAGGTTGGTTATGCTCCCCACCTCCACCTCCTGCCAGGATAATACTCGCAACAGGCAGGTTCTCCAGGGCCATTCAGGAGGCAGGAGGATTCTTTTGTGCTGTACAGCCCACCTGGGAAAGCAGGAGTGCACAGGAGGCTTTTTCCAAGTGGGCTCTGCCCAGAAGCTCTTCAACCTCTAGGCTCAGACCTGCACAGGCTTCTCTGTTCCTGGAACAAGTCCATGGGAGGAGGGATGGTAGGAGGGACGGTGAGCATGCGTCAGAGTCAAACCCACCTGGGTTTCAGCCCCCCTCTGCCACTGACTAGCTGCGCACCATTAGGCAGGCAGAATAAATGTGGATTTTGCTATTTAAATTCAGCATTTCCCCACCAGGCTGACTCTGGTTCCTGCTTCTTGGAAATGCTGCCTTCATCCCTGGGGTTCAGCCCACTCCCTTGGATGAGTCAGCCCTTTGTGGGCAAGAACAATGTCAGCTGTGCTGCTTTATCTACAGTGGCACAGCCAGGGATGAAAGAACAAGCCTGGGATGCCAGGAGAAGCGCAGTCTCAAGGAGCAAAGGCAGTGAGGCCCCAACCTCTGCATGGCTGTGTGGGGAGGAGGGATGGGTGGGTCCTGTGAGACCCCGGGGACAGAAATAAGGCCCTACGAGGACATCCCAGGAAGGAAGATTCAGCCCAATGGAAAGAACTTTGTGAACATAGAATTGTGCATCAAAGCAGCCTTGTGAGGTAGTGAGCTCCCCGTCACATTGGAATTATTCTAGTGGAGGTCATATGGCCACCGGTGAGGATGGCCATCAGAGGGATTCCTGTATTCATTGGAGAAGTGTTCTAAGCAAACTCCAAGGCCCGTCCATGCTCAGATTCTATGTTTTGATGATTCCAAAGTCCCAGTGATCACATTTGCAGAGAAAGGTGCCAGAGGTCAGACAGACAGGCTTGCAAATCCTGGCTTCACCACTTAGTAGTTGTGGGACCTTGAGCAAGTTCTTTAATCTCTCTGAGGCTCTTCCCTCATCAGCAATCCAAGGATAATAATATCCTCTTTGAAGAACTCAGATGAGAATTAAACAATGTAGTGTGCCTAGAGTACCTTCAGCAGGCTTCGTATGCAGTCGAGTCTGAAACGACAAAGCACCACTCCAGCAGCAGCAGCCCAGTGGTCCCCAGGTTTTCCAGGAAATGCCCTCATCAAGCAGTTTACTGCACAAAACCAATCATTGCTCACATCCTTGGATGCCCAGAATTAAATAGTGATCGCAGTATCTCTTCCACATTAAGAACATGCCTCTCAGAGCCCAGCCTATTTCACAGGGAGGGAGATCTTAATAGCCATGCCTAAAGGGAAGCTATTGGGAAGGGGGGCAAAAATCAGGCCTAAAGACATGGTGTTCAAGCTGAAAATCCACATCACTGCATGCTGGTCTGCCCTGCTAAGCAGCCAGGCAAATTCCTTCCTAAGTGTGGACACATAAAGGAAAATGCTCTAATCCCCGGGCACCATCCAGCTGCCTCCTCCACGTGCCTCCTTTGGGAAGGTCCTAGAGATGGGAGGTGAGCTGGGCCATGGCCAGGCAGGGCCAGGATGGCCCAGCAAGAACTCTGCCTTCTAGATGCAATGGTATAAGTGGGGGCCTCCTGGTGGGATCTGAGGCACCCAGAGAGTAACCCCACCTTAGTCCAAAAAGCATCTCCCCCATTAACATGCCATTCAAAGTACCTTTACTTGTTTTTCCTCAAGCTGTGCATTCCCAGCTCTCAGGAAATCAAAAGTCAAAATGGTCAAAACCATTTCCTGCAAAGAATTCCTAGATGGCTTGCAAATCACCTCCAGGCTAGCCCAGCTGCCCTGGGGGAAGGAGATAAGCATTATCCCTCAAAACTGAGGATAAAATTCATAAATTTTATCCTTCCCCTTCCCAACACACACATGCGTGCACCCACACACACAGACACACACGTAAATCACCAGAATCCACGTGGAGCTGTGAAATGCCCAGTAAGTTGGTTCATTTGTGCTGACGGAAACAAATACTCCCATTTCATACATAAGGGAAGTGGCAGTGACCAAGTGGCCCAGGTCCTGTACTCCCTGCAACATATACTCTAAGTGAATCTTATTTTTAAGGACGTGGATGCCAAATCTCCCCGTCAAAACACAAGAACCGGATGGACTAGGGGAAGGTGAGTGTTCTAGTTTGCTAATGCTGCCAGAATGCAAAACACCAGAGATGGATAGGCTTTTATAAAATGGGGGTTTATTTCACTACACAGTTACAGTCTTAAGGCCACAAAACATCCAAGGTAACACATCAGTAATCAGGTACCTTCACTGGAGATGGCCAATGGCGTCCGGAAAACCTCTCTTAGCTGGGAAGGCACATGGCTGGCGTCTGCTCCAAAGTTCTGGTTTCAAAAATGGCTTTCTCCCGGGATGTTCCTCTCTAGCAAGCTTGCTCCTCTTAAAAACATCACTCATAGCTGCACTCCGTCCAGTCTCTTTGAGTCAGCATGTTTTATATGGCTCCACTGATCAAGGCCCACCCTGAATGGGTGGGGTCACACCTCCATAGGAGTATCCCACCGAAGTCACCACCCACAGCTGGGTGGGGCACATTCCAAGCAAATCTAACCAGCACCAAAACGTCTGTCCCACAGGACCACAAAGATAATGGCATTTGGGGGACACAATACATTCAAACCGGCACATTCCACCCCCTGGACCCCAAAATGACATTATCTTTCCAAATACAAGATACATTCATTTCATCACAATATCACAAAAACTTAAACCATTTCAGTAACAAAAGTTAAGTACAAGATCCCATCAAAATCAATTACAGGCGTGGTGGGTCCTAAGGCACAATTCTCCTTTAGCTTTGGATCTGTGGACTTAGAACAAGTTATATGCTTCCAATATACAAAGGAGGGACATTCATAGGATAAACACTTCCATTGCCATAAGGAGAAAGCATAACAGGACCAAAACAGTTCCTAAAACTTGCAGGACAAACTCCATTAGATTTCAAAGTCTGAGAGTCATTAACAGAACAACGTTGCATCCTTGGGGCTTGAGAGAGCAGGAGCCTAACCCTTCCTAAGGGCCTTTTCGGCAGCCCTTTCCTCTCCAAATGCTTAGGTGAGTGCTCCAACATACCCACACATTGGGGAGACCACCTTCTTGGCCCCACCCTCCTCAAACATCGGGGCAGCTCCCGGATTCCCTTCCATCTCCGGGGCACACGCTCAACCCCTTCAGAACAGTGTGGTGGCAGCCAGGCTCTCCCCAATTCCCCGGGAATGTGCTCCAACCTCTTTGGGACCTGAGGTGGCAAAACTCTTCCAGAGCATTGAGGTGGAATGCCCGCCCTCGACCTCCAGGGCAAACTCACCCTTTCCATGCATGTGGGCTGCTCCGCTCTCCCAGCCCAAGACCTCCTGACTCCAGACCTCAACCTCCATGGCTCTGTCTTTGAAGAAATTTTTCCTTTAATTTTTTCCTTGTCTGTCTCCTCCAGTTCACACCGGCAATGGCTCTGTCTATAAAGATCTCGCAAAAATTCTGTTGGCTTTGCATGAAGCACACAGGGATCAAACCCATTAGACAATAGGACTTTCCACAAATCCTTTCTGGATAATTCCATCTCCAATCTTGGCTTGTACTGAAATGGTGGCTGGGTTCCATGTTTGGTTAAATCCTCATGTTGGGCTGTAGCTTCTGGGATTCCACCCCCTGGAAGCTTGTAACTTTCCAAGCCATCAGCTTCTGGTTTCTTTGAACCCAAGAGTTCAGTTCTAAGTTTATCTCTTTCTGCTCTCATTTTACTATAAGCTGCAAGGAGAAGCCAGGGTATATCCTCCACAGGTAGTCTGGAGATCTCCTCAGCTAAGTATTCCAGGTTGTCACTTTTAAATTCTTCCTTCCATCTGACACCAGGACTCAATTTTGCCAAATTCTCTGCCACTTTAAAACAAGGATCGCCTTTCTTCCAGTTTACAACAACATATTCATCATTTCTGTTCAAGGCCTCATCAGAAGTATCTTTAGAGTCCATATTTCCACAAACAGTCTCTTTAAAGCAGTTTTGGCCTTTTCTATCAAGCTTGACCCAATTCTTCCAGAATCTTCCCCTTATCCATTTAAAAAGCCGTTCCAACATGTTTGGTATTTGCAAACTCAGCAGCACCAACACCCCACTCCTGGTACCAAAATCTGTTCTAGTTTGCTAATGCTGCCGGAATGCAAAACACCAGAGATGGATAGGCTTTTATAAAATGGGGGTTTATTTCACTACACAGTTACAGTCTTAAGGCCACAAAACATCCAAGGTAACACATCAGTAATCAGGTACCTTCACTGGAGATGGCCAATGGCATCCGGAAAACCTCTCTTAGCTGGGAAGGCACATGGCTGGCATCTGCTCCAAAGTTCTGGTTTCAAAAATGGCTTTCTCCCAGGATGTTCCTCTCTAGCAAGCTTGCTCCTCTTAAAAACATCACTCATAGCTGCACTCCGTCCAGTCTCTTTGAGTCAGCATGTTTTATATGGCTCCACTGATCAAGGCCCACCCTGAATGGGTGGGGTCACACCTCCATAGGAGTATCCCACCGAAGTCACCACCCACAGCTGGGTGGGGCACATTCCAAGCAAATCTAACCAGCACCAAAACGTCTGTCCCACAGGACCACAAAGATAATGGCATTTGGGGGACACAATACATTCAAACTGGCACAGTGAGGCTGAAGGTGGTCTCCCCACAGCCATTTTCCAAATGAAGATGTCTAGGTAGTAGAAAGGGAAGTGACTTGCTCATGACCGGAGACAGCAGGTGGAAGAGCTGGCTTCAAACCCAGGTCTGTCGAACACTGGAACCCATGTTGTTTTCATTGCCTCACCTGCCTCTTCCCTGGAAAGTTGAGCTTTGCTGGCTTCAGGGTGTGGAGCGAGTCCTGGCCTGGGTCCTCTGGAGGCGCAGCTGCTCCCTCAGGCCTGTGGCCATCACAATGCAATGAGCATAAGGATGACCTGGAAGCTTGTGCCAGGCAGAAGCTCCAGCATGGTCTAAATCAGCACTTCTCAAACATTTCACGGACATGCACATCACCTAAGAACCTCATTAAAATGCAGACTCTGATTCATTTGATCTGAGGTGAGGGTGAGATTTCTGCATTTCTAGCAAGCTCCCAAGTGACATCTATGCTGCAGGTCCACCAACCACACTTTTGAGCTGCAAGGGTCTAGAGATGTCTGCTAGTATTTGAATCCCAGCTCCACCGCCACCTAGTTGCACGACTGGTGGCAAGTGACTTCACCTTTCCATGCCTGTCCTCCTTCATATATAAAAAAATGTATCAATACAGTTCTATGTTGTAGAGTTATCTTGAGGATTACATGAGATGGTCGATGTAAATCATGTAGCACAGTGCCTGCTACATAGAAAAATCTCAGTCAATGGGAACTGATAATGTTAGTAGTATAGCAGTTAGTTCCGTCACACATTATAAGCTTTCAACAAGTAAACGGAATCTGTTAGTGTTATATATCCCCACTAGCTTACATTTATTCAGCTTTCCCAAGTCCTATAGCTTCCTCTAGAAATGAATCTTAGAGCTAGCAATAGCATGGCAGTTTACATTTGTATAGTGCGTTTTCATTTACATTTCTGTTTCAGTGATCATTTGCAAACCTAGTGCTTAAAACAACCACAGCTTATTGCTTCTCATGATTCTGTGGGTGATGGGGCTCAGCCAGGCAGTTCTTCTGCTCCACATGGCATAGCTGATGCCACTCACACAGCTGCATTCCCCCAGTGGCTTCTTCTGGGAGCAGAGCTGAGGGCTGAGGCTTGAACATCAACAAAAGCCTCTTACCCTCCAGGGCTCTCTCTCCACGTGGTCTCCCATCATTCAATAGTCCAGCCCAAGCTTCTTTGCAGCATTGACAGCTAGCTTCCCAGAGCAAGCATTCTGAGAGCAAAAGCCCTGGTGGTCCAACATGCATCAACTCTTTATGTGCATTTGTGCTTGACAATGTCCCATTGGCCAAAGCAAGCCCAGGGTGCACATGAGAAGTGGCACGAATAGCAAGAAGTGGGGTTCCTGGGGAGCCACCAATATAAAGTCTACCACAATGGACTCATTTGATTATAAGCTCCTTGAAGACAGGAGCTCATCTGCCACATGCTACTTTGTATCCCCAGTCCTAGAAGATTATTGAATGGATCGGATCCTCACCACCACCCTGAAAAGCAGTTAAAGGAAAAATATTACCCTTGTTTGCACTTGGCTGTGAGAGGTCAAGGCCATGCAACTAGTTAGAGTCAGGCGCCTGGGTCATCAGGCCCCAGGTCCTTCATTCTTTCCTCTCCACTGCCCTGCCTAATCGTGTAGTTTACAGTTTTCTGCCAGCCCCTCGCCACCCTACAGGTCTCCTTTCTCCAAGCATCCTGGTGACATAGTTAATTATTTATAATTGAACATTTAAATGCACTGGATAAGTGCTATTTAAAGGTACCCTGTGGTGACTCATTGAGTAATTAAAATAATCATTTATTCCATAAGCATTTATTGGTATCTCAGTCTGCACCAGACTCTGTGGGAGGGTGGGCGGGGAAGGAGAGCAAAGAGTTACAAGACGTGGCCCCTGCCCTCAGGGAGCTAATTCTCTTATTCTTTCATGCCACAGACATTTGCTAAGCACCTACTATGTGTGCAGCTAAGGGCTGGGCAACATCAGGGAACACAGCACAGTTTCTGCCCTCAACATGTTCACAGGCCGCTGGGGAGACAAACAAGCAAATGATCCCCGTACCATGTCACCATGACAACATAGCTGTGTTTGGATAGAGTCCTCTGCAAGCTGAGAAGGACCAAACTGGCCAGTATGGAGACAGGGGGTCAAAGGAAGCTTCCCAGGAACTGTGACCCATGAACTGATGCTGGACAGAGAAGGTGACCCAGGAGACAAGTCAGGGAGGGCACTGCAGGCAGAGGCAAGAAGGCATGAAAGAGCAGTGCAAATCACTGGGGTGGAGAAAGGAGCACCTCTGGCTCTGGCACCCTGTGTGCAGAGCCAGTTTTCCTGAGACACACAGCCCAAGGCAGCTCCAGCCAAAAGCTCCTGCAGGCATCACTTCAGCTGGAAGGAACCTGCCCATCATCATCCTTCAGGTCTTCCCTGATGACCAAAGTGGGTTGCCCCTTGTCTTTGCTATCCCAGACCACATTTGTATCCCTCCTGGTGTTTAGCACTAACTTTGCCTTGTCAGAAATGAACTCCCTGAAGGTACAGTCTTGGCTATTATCAGCCATCCCTACTAGAAAGCAAGTTCCACAACAGCAAGGACTTTGTTTGGTTCATGTTGTGTCCCAAGCACGTAAAAGAGACCCCAGCACATGGTGGTGTTTAAAGAACGAAGGGTCAGGGTCCCTGGAAAGAGCAATGAAGAGACTGTGGGGTGGGGGATGTACTAAAAGTTCATGCTAGGAGTAATTACTAGTCCTGTGGCTTTAGAAAAAGACTGACCTGCATTCAGATTTTGCCTCCACCTTTTAATTTCGGGGACACTGGTAAAGCAATTTCCCCTCTGGTCCCTAGATTGTGTGTGTCCAATGTTAGGTATCCTTTTGCAGATTAAATTTCAGAACAGGCAGGAAGATTCCATTCCTTGGCAGACCTTGGAGGACAGAGGCGGCCTTTGTCGTGAGTCCACCAGGGAGGTCGGGCCTGGGAGGAGCCCAGGCAACAGCATGTGCTCAACATTGTGACGAGGTATGAAGTTCAAAGCTAAGCCAGGCATGGTTGTGATTCAGTTCGTATCACCTCGGTTCTAAAGGGAACTAGCAGCTCTGTTTGGGCTGGTGGAACCCTGAGAATTGGTACCTGGCCCACGACACACAGGAATCCGTTCTGAGCAGGTCTGTCCAGGACCTCAGACTAAGAGACAGAGAGAGGGGAAAGGCAGATTTCTTATTACCTCTGTGTTTTGAAACTTTCTGGTTCCTCGGCAGGAAAAGCCTTTCCTTCCTGTCATATGGTGAATTCTTATCCATCCTTCAAAACCCCACTGAAATGTCCCTCTTCTCTGCACGCTGCTGCCTCGCCCATGCAAAGTTAGTCACTTCCGCTTCTGCCCTGCCACCATAACTGGAACATGCTTCTGCCAATACTTTGTCATCTTCCCCCTCTAAGACCATGAACCTCCCCAGAGCAGGGAGCAGGTGATATCTTTCTGTAGCTCCAGCATCCAGCACACAGCCTGCCACACCTCACTCCCACTTACTAGGCACACACTCTGCTGAAAGCTTCACGTATATTCTGTCATTTGATCTCTGTAACAACCCATTAAGTTAGGTTCTGATAGGATCCCCATTTGACAATTGAGAAAGCTGATGCAATTAGAAGTCACTTCAAGCCCACTGAATGTGTGCTGAATAAATGGGCAAATGGGGAAGTGAATGAGGGAAATAGTTAAGAAGTAAAGTCGTGTTTATGGCCACTTTTGCCTCCTAGAGAGCAGCTGTTCACTAGGACCTCCTATTAGACTGAAGCATCCTTAGACTGGAAGGAAGGGCGAATAAAAAGTATGGCCTGAAATCCCTGCTTGCAAGACATAGTTTCGTAGGCTCTCTAGAATGGAAATCTTGGCCTGTAGGCAAATCGTTACCACACAGGGAGCTGCTCATTTTGGGATTTCTTTCCTCCTCTCATCACCCCTCCCAGACTATCACAGGATAGCACTAACTTTGTCTTGTCAGAATTAAACTCCCAAGCCCCTCATGGAGGGATTTCTCCGTGACTTGTATTTCTCCTGGATTGAGTGATATATACAACGGTGGATGTTGTACTCATGTTTCCACACCTATCTGTAGTCAACAACAGCCTTGAACAGAAAACCTGTGGCCAATGGGCTCACAGATTGGAACAGATTTCACCTTTTGCTGTTTCTCTTTGAAGCCCTGGTTTGGGGTACACTGGCTCTTAGGATTACAGGGGATTCATCATGGGGTCTGAGTCTAAGAGTTCCCAGCAGGATTTCTGGAAGGTGCTACTGAGCAAGTTAAGAGCCAGAGATCAAAATGTTGAGCAGGTGAGCTTGGAGGCCCTTGCACAAGCCCTGACCCCAAAGAAACAGCATCTTCTCAGGTCCGCCACATGGACTAAAGGTTCTCAAACCTTTAAAGCTTCCTTTAAGCTATTATTAACTACTTCTGGCGGGCAGAAGCAGTACCTCTTCTCAGGGTCCAGCGGGAGTCCTGGAAATACCTGCAACATCAAAATGGCATGTAGGTGGATGGGCAACACATTAAGCCCTGCCACAGCTTTTTGCAGTTGTTTCAGATCAAGATTGGGTTACTCTGATAGCATATTGGAAGTCTTACAAATTAAATTACCTCGAATACTAGCTAACATTTATGGAGCACTCACTGGGTCTAGGCCCTGTGCTAAACACGCTACATGCATTATCTGATAGAAATCTTCCAACAACCCTAAAAAGGGCCAACTCTTAGTATTACTCTTGTTCTAGTTTGCTAATGCTGCGGAATGTAAAACACCAGAGATGGATTGGCTTTTATAAAAAGGGGGTTTATCTGGCTATACAGTTACAGTCTTAAGGCCATAAAGTATCCAAAGTAACACATCAGTAATCAGGTACCTTCACTGGAGGATGGCCAATGGCATCCAGAAAACCTCTGTTAGCTGGGAAGGCATGTGGTTGGCGTCTGCTCCAAAGTTCTGGTTTCAAAATGGCTTTCTCCCAGGACGTTCCTCTCTAGCAAGCTTGCTCTTCTTCAAAACATCACTCACAGCTGCACTCTGTTCAGTCTCTTTGAGTCAGCATGTTTTATATGGCTCCACTGATCAAGGCCCACCCTGAATGGGTGGGGTCACACCTCCATGGGAGTATCCCACTAGAGTCACCACCCACAGCTGGGTGGGGCACATCTCCATTCAAACAACCTAATCCAAACAGTCCAACTTAATCCCCACTATTATGCTTGCCCCACAAGATTGCATCAAAGAATATGGCTTTTTCTGGGGGACATAATACATTCAAACCGGCACAACTCTCATGTCACAGTTGAAGAAACCAAGTTTCTAAGAAGCGAAATGGCCCACACACAGTTTCACAACCCCGAGGCAGTAAAACCCTGGCTTTGACCCCAGGTCTGTGTGACTCCAGAGTTTCCAATTTATTTTGCCCGAATAAAAGTCACCCCCAGATTTGGTTGACTGGGCCATCTAACTTGTGCAGCTTCAAAACAAGCAACCTTGGGGTAACTCCAGTTCTTCTTAGCAAAGTCTAAGAATGCAGACTCCAGCCTCCTTCAAGGACTGAGCTATCAAAAGCAAGTAACCAGAGGTGACAACCTGCCCCTCCTCTCATTACCCAGGCAGGTGTCTGTCTCCTCCATCCCTCTCTGCACCCAGCTGGTGCTCTAAGGATCCAGCAGGAGGAAACATCCCCATCCTTTCCAGAAAATCCCCAACCTACTGTTCCCAGTCCTCCGAGTGTTAAGCACTTAAGAGCCCTGGACTTTAAGCGCACTGGATCCAGGGCACTTGTGCTTTTCTGAACTCATTTTTTCTCTGCAAAATTGGGAATCAGACTAGATGTACTCTGAGAACTTGGCCAGCTTTGACATTGCTAGATCTTCTAGAAGGGTGTGTCCCATAGAACTTTCTGCAGTGATGGAGATGTTCTATATCTGTGCTGTCTGATATGGCAACCCCTAGCCATATGTGCCTATCAAGACTTGAATGTGGCCTAGTGAGACTGAGGAACTGAACTGTTCATCTTATACAAGTTTAATTAATTCACATTTCAGTAGCCACATGTGGCTAGTGGCTACCCCATGGGACAGCATGTTTCTAGAATGATCTTAAGATAGCCTATTTTGTATTATCAGTAATACTACTTGTCTTAGTCTGCCAGGGCTGCCATGACAAATAACATACAATGGTTTGGCTTAAGCAACAGGGATTTATTGTCTCCTGGTTTGGGATGGCTTTCTCCCAGGGTCTGTAGCGTTCTGGTGCTGACTTACCACAATCCTTAGGGTTCCTTGACTTGCATCTCTGCCTCCAGCACGAGGCAATCTGTCTCCTTCATCTCTTCCTGTGACTTTCTTGGATTGGCTGCACCCAGACTTCCTTTATAAGGAATCCACTCCTGGGTATTAGGCCCACCCTGACTGTTTACCCACACCTTAAGTAATAATAGCATTTTTAAAGGTCCTATGTACAATGGGTTCATACCCACAGGACCTGGGGCTAGAGCCTGAACCTGTCTTTTGTGGGGGACATAACTCAACCCCCAACACCACTTTTAACCAATGGATTACCAAGAGGTGACTTCAAGAGCTATGGACTCCTCCGCCATCCCCATCAGCCAGCCAGTAAAGCCATCACAAATAAACAACATGAATTTTCTAAAACATGAGCTCCCTGTGCAAACAATTCACCTCTCTGCCCTGCATAACCAGACTGTGTCCCTAACCCCTTCCTGTGTAGACTTTCTTCTGCCGCCACAACTTCCGACATTGGGTCGACAAGGGTTTCACTCTTAACACCGTCCCTTATTGCTATGATCCTAACAGCTCTTTACAGTAAGCATGATGATGACCAAGAAACTGGAGCTCAGAAGATTCAAATGACTTCTTCTGAACCAAAGAAAAATTCCATTCCCTTCAATGGGGCTCAAGGCCATTGGACTATCTACCCATATTTGGAAATGATGGTAAGCTTAATTTGTGACCCTTTGAATTAGGCCAGCTGTCTGTACCTTCCTGGCCTGCAAAGATCGGCTGAATACACAAAGCAGGGGACAGCTCTGGGCAAGGACAAAGAGCAGATGGAGCCTGGCTTGATGGGAGGGAGGGAGGGAGAGGGGCACATCACTCAAACTATTGTAGGGACCCTTTTTAAGGCATCTATACAAATTATCTAGCTCTGCTCAGTTTCAGTGCTGTGTGTGGCCTCCAACACATCTCTCCATCTCTCTGGGTAATAAAGGTGGGGATACACCAGATGGCCTCTAAAGACTCAAACTTTCCAGAACTTAAGCAATCTATGGAATGCTTGCTGCTTTCCATGTGCTTAGCACTGTGCTGTGTCCAGGGGCGATACAGAAGAAAGCAGGGATGCCTGCCCTCAAGAAGCTTTGCCAATTGGTCGTTGTCATTTGCAGAGTTACCTGACCTGAAGAGGTGAGAAAAGGAAGAGGCAGAATAAGGACTCTGAAGTCAAGCAGACTTGGGATTGCCATCCTGGCCTCACCATTTCAAGCTGTGTGACCTTGAGCAGGTCACCTAACTTCTCTGAACCTTAATTTCCTCAACTCTAAGATAAGGACACTGCCACCCACCTCTGAGGTTGGGGGACTACAGGAGACAAAGCAGACTGAAATAGGGCCTATCAATGCTGCATGTATCATAAACATTACTTCCTTCCCCTTTCTTTTCTCAGCCAACAGAGACAGCACCCACTCTCTGCCAAGAAACTCTCATCATCCATCTTGATTCACCACAGGTCCCTGCTCACCTGCTTCCCAGCCCTAACCTGCCACTTCCAACTCTGCTGCATGCCTCAAATGTACCAAGCCCTCCTGGTGAGGCAGGAAGCAGACAAGAAGAGGAAAGCAGGTCACGATGGGGAGCGAGGGCTCCCTCCCAAGGATGCTGAGCTCTTGAGTCAAATCTTGCCCCATCTTGGCCCAGACAAGCTGGAAAGTTGCTCTCCCGTAGGCTCCCACTCAAAGATCCCACTCACACAACATCCTTCAAGCAGGAACAGCTCCCACGGCTACAAGGAAGACATCTGTCCCTCTCCTCCCCACCAGCACCCAGAATGAGCCTAATTAAATCGTATCTGCCCTCAGTTGCCCCTGTGGTTGGTGCCATGGAAGTGCAGCGATAGGGTGACTCGAGAGAGAAGGATGTGCTGAAATGCCACACGGTCCCCAACCCCAGGGGCAGGTGCTCCAGCTGGTATCTAGAGCCAAAGCACCAGAGACCTGCAGAGCAGACAAGGAGATGAGGCCAAGATGAAAACTGTTGTCGTGGAAGGAAGTGAACGTTTTCACAAAAGGGGCTCTGAGCCAAGCTAGCTTTTGAAATCTTTATTCCCTGAATTGCAGATCTCTGAAGAGAAAGTACATCAGTCAAATTCTTGGCAGGAAGCAGAAGCTCACTCAGCTGTTCTTTTGAAGAGATTTTTAATGAAGGGACTGGGATGGACACACAGGGGTGGGCAGGGTTAAAGGAGCCACAAGGGATGTTGAGGCACCCAGGGACAACAGCAGGAAGCCATCACCACCACGAGGCCTGAAAGGACAAGAGAAGAAAATATTGCTGCCAGAGCCCAGTCAGGAGTTGGACCCTGGAATAGAGACCACCTAACAGAAGCTGTGTAGAGGGGGAGTAGCCACGACCCAAACCATGCTGAACATGGTGGGGGGATACATAGGGACCCCAACCTCCTTCTCCTCCCAGCCTCCAACGTCCCCCACTGGCTGAACCCAACCAGAAGTCAAAAGACAAGAGCACTGCAGAGGCAGTCCACTGAGGTCAGACTCCCGGGGCACAGAGCAGGGCAGGGCAGGGTTGATGGATACGGGCAAGGGAAGAGAATCCAGGTGAGAAGGGGAAAGCTCTTGGTTTTGGAAGTTCCTGACCTGGGATCAAATCTTAACTCTTGCACTTATTAGCTGTGTGACACTAGGCAAATTCCTTACCTTTCCTGAACCTCAGTAGCCTTGTCTATAAATGGTAGATTGTCAAATTCAGAAAATTAGGAATAATGCTTGTTAAGGGCTTCTATGGGGACTGCAGAGAAGAAGTAGACAATGATATGGAAGTAGCTAAAAAGATCACAGGCTTTGGGATCAGATACCTGGATTCCATATGCTGGCTTCACCACACCCTAGTTGTGTGACTTTGGGCAAGCAACTTACCCTATGTGAACCTTGGTGCCTCACCTGCTAAACAGGTACGGTAGGCACACCTGATTCAGAGGGTGGTGTTTGCCAAGCAACATGTAAGTGTTTGGCACAGTGCTGGACACAGAGGGCTTCAGTAAATAGTGGCTGTTGCCATTGTTGCTGATAAAGATCGAGCAGAAATTCTCTCTCCAGTGTGCCTGGTGGTGTGTGCTTCCCTCCTCACCTTGAATTTATTTCCCACAGTTGATGGACTTTGATTTCAGTAGCCCCCACTCAACAGAGTCTCTTTCAGCTGGTGATTTTCTTCAGCATCAGACTTCACAGGTCTAGGGGCAGCCAGGCCATCAACCTCCCCATAACCTTTGCTCCAGCCACCACAGCTGTCCCCATCCTGCACGGCTGTTTCCCCACCTGGAGAGGAGAGCAGCACTTAGCTGATGGATTATGGAGAGGAAGCTGGGCCAAAGGTGATGCTTTCCCTAAGTCATTATGAAGCTAGAGACACAGCCCAGACTGATACCTGCACTTTAGTGGTCCTTTCCCCATCAAATGAATGGATGTGCCTGACCCAGGCCCACATCTCAACTGTGAGCCATTTGAGAACTGGGATGGTCTTATGCAACTTGCTGCCCCAGCCCCTAGTGCAAGGCATTGGTGACACACCTGAGCACGTAGGCACTGGTTACAGCAAAGCAGACACTGTTTAGGCCCCCGCAATGCATGCAGACTAGCAGGGGGGTGAAGAGTTTCACTAGTAATCACAGATGTGGTAAGTGTTATGGACGGTAATGTAGGGAATCTGTGGCAGTTACGATATATAAGATTGCAAAAACCATTGTGTCTCCCAACAAAAGAAAGCACCAGATAAACTAACATCAAACTTTACTTTAAAGTCACAAGACAGCGGTGGCTGCAAGGAACTTTAAATGAACCAAATTACAGAAAGGAGCAAGCCCTTCATCAGTGAGGAAAGAGTGGCCCCCACTCTCATATGTGGGCCCAATTGCCAGGTCTGAGAATATGAAGGTGAAGAAGTAGGCCTGTGTAGGCAGAGATGTTGTTGGAACAAGGGTAAACCAGATGAACTTCTAGTGGCAATGTGGGCGGCATGGCAGATTGGAATCTAGAAGAGTCAAAGGCAATAATGAATGTCTTGGCCCACAGTTCCCTCCCACAGGAATTTTGCTGAGTAGGCATTCTCTAAAGACATCAGAAGCTGCAAAGCAAAGAGTTATCTCACAGCTTTGTGCAGTGCTTAGCTTGAATCTGGAAATGAACTAAAAGTAACTAAACTGCAAACCAAGTCCAAAAGCAAGAAAATGTGATCTATAATCAAGAGAAAAGATAGTCAACACAGGTAGACCCACAGATGACCCAGTTATTGGAATATGCAAATGAATGCTTTAAAATAATTATTATAAATATGTTAAAGTATTTTAGAAGAAAATATGTGCAGAATGAGTGGACAAGTAGAGAATTTCAGCAGATAAAAGCAGAAACCTTTATTAACTAAACGGGAATTCTAGAACTTGAAAATACAGTTTCCAAAATGAAGAATTCAATGGATGCACTTAACAGCAGACTGGACTCAATAGAGGAAAAAATCAGCAAATTCAAAGAGCAATCAACATAAAATACCTGAACTGAAACACAGAGCAAATAAAAAATATAAAGAGAGAGAGGGAAAGAGATACCTGTAATATAATATCTAATGATCTAGCATACATGTAGTTGAAGAGGTGATATAGAATTACTGTGCGAAGATGTAATACAGCATGTTCCCACCTCAGATCTTTAAATGTGCCGTTCCCTTTGCCTAGAACTGAGATAAGCATATAGATCATTCGCTTACATCCTTCAGGATTTTGCTCACATTTCTCCATCTCAGTAACTTGATGGCCACTTTGTATAAAAATTTACATTCATCTACTCTCCCACTCTCAGCTAGGATTTTTCTACCCCATTTGCTTTATTTTTTCCTTAGCCTTATTGATTAACTATATATTTTATTTATTTATCTTGTTTGTTACTTCTCTACTACACTAGAATTGCATTCCATGAGGGCAGGAATTTTCATCTGTTTTATTTACTGCTGAATCTCCTTTACCTGGGACAAAGTAGATACTCAATAAATAATAACTGATAGGACAGGGAAGCTTAAACCTGCTCAAAAGTAAAAGAAGTCATGAAAAGAACTTTAGGCTATAAACGGAAAGATCAGCGGGTTTATTAGTCAGTGCCCATCTGATCGCAAGTAACAGGAACCTGACACAAAATGACGTAAGCAAAACAGAAAATGTATTGGCTCATGTAACTTCCAAGTGTAGGATTTCATGCTTCAATCATGATTAGATCTAATGCTAAAATGATACTGCAAGAAATGGTCTCTTTGGGTTCTATTTTCCTTCATGAAAGCTTCATTCTGAAGCAGAAGCTTTACAGGAGGTGGTAAAGAAGCCCCTAGAAGCTCCAGCTTTACGTGTTTTTTAGCTTAACCGCTCCAGGAGGAAGAGAACCCTTCTTTCCCAATAGTTCCATCAAAAATCCCAGAGCTATATGCTCACTGGCCAGACTTGAGTCATAGTCCATTCCGAAACTGATTCACTCTAGCCAGGGAGATAAAGAGCACTGATTGGCCAGGCCTGGGTCACGTGCCCATCCTTGGAATACTCAGTCCAAATCACATGATCTGAGAGTGGTGGTTCCTCAAAGGAAAATCAAGATGCAGTTTCCAGAAGAGGGAAGAAATGTTGGTCACATAAAAATGCATGTCTACTTCCATAGGAATCAGCTGGAGTGGAGGGATAAGGCAAGCAAGGGTACACCAAGCAAAGGCTTGAAGTCAAAGAGAGTATGAAGCATTTTAGGAAAAGAAAGAAGTTCTATTCAGTCAGAAGGAGCAGGACAGGAGTGATGAGAAATGAGGAGGTAAACAGGGGTCAAATCATGTGGTTATAAAACATGTCTAGAAGTTTGGATATAATAATCAAAGCAAAGAGAAGCCCTTGAAGCCTTCCAAGAAGGAGAATTAAATGGTTAACTTTCTGTTTATCTACCTTAATTAGCATGGAACAGAACAAGAACAAGACTGGAGCCCACAGACTGTTGGGTGTTGCAATTATCCAGAGGAGAGAAAAGAGAGAGAACTATGAAGGTGACAGTGGGGATGGAAAAAGTCAAAAGATTTTAGACACAATTCAAGCATTCTCTAAACAAGTCAGGATTTACCAATAGCTCTCAAAGCCATACTTGAAAGATCTCCAAGCTGCCTACCACTCCTCTGCTCTTTCCCCATGGGTGGTGGAACTTCTACCACCCATGGGAAGGCAGTATCATACTGCCTCCTTCCCTTCCCGTCTCCTCCCCCAACTTCATTCCAGGGCAGATCCAGCCAAGCTCTCCCAGCAGTAGGCCCCCTTGCTGTCAAATCCATATGTAGATGAGCTGCTTAAATTTGCATAGATAATAAAGGTAAGTTAAGAGAGCCCGTGCTGGTACCACCTAGGGTAGGCACATTGCCCTAGAGTCAAAGAAAGCCATGTTTTATTCCTGTCTCTGCCACTTATTAGCTGTGTGCCCTTGAGCAAGTTACTTAACCTCTCTGGACCTCAGCTTGCTCATTTGAAAAATGAATATATTACATTAGCTCACTGAACGCTTACGAGATTTAAAAGACTTTGTGCATCCAAAGGTCAAGAACAGTGCTTGGTACGTAGAACAAGTTCAACTGAGATCAGTTCCATTTTCCTCCCAATCTTCCTTCCCCAAGTACCTAAGGAGAATTAATTTGCACCTATCTTCCTTTTTGACAGCAATTCTTCATCATGCCTCAGTTTTATGATACAATTTTGATAAATTAAATACAAATAGTCAGAAGTCATCTAATTCATTATGCTCAGTTTCAATGACACTTGCTAACTGTTCCAACACCTGCAACTGTTGGGTAGCCTCAGGCTATTGGTTAGGCTCTCCTAGACCATGAGTTCATATTTTGGGGCTCATAAAGAGGAAGCAGCATTTATAAAATAGAAGGTTAGACAAACCCTTTTAACCTATGGGATATTTGTTAAATCCCAGAAATTAGGAAATTACTATCATCCTCCAGCACCAAGCAGCCCCCCATCGCCCCACTTGTACATCCACACAGTACACACTCAGTGCTAATCATCCCCATTACAGCTGGTGATTACAAAGTATGGAGGAAATAAGAAAAAGTAGCTCTAAACCCTTGAATGTGGACATGACCTGTGACTGGTTTCTAACCAACAGAATACAATAAAGGTAAAAGATGAACATCATTACATGTGTGTGATTATGTGATTACTTTACATTAGACTACACTACCCACCCTGGTGGAGTCTCTCACTCCCATGCTGGTTTTGAAGAAGCAAACAGCCACATCGGGGGACCCCGGGTGGTAAGGAACTACAGGCAGCCTCAAGGAGCTGAGGGCAGCCCCCACTAACAGCCTTCAAGAAACCAAAGCCCCCAGTCCTAGAGCTCGAGTAACTGAATTCTACCAACAAGCATGTGAGTTTGGAAGTGGATCCTTCCCCCAATCAAGCCTCCAGATGAGAACCCAGCCCTAGCCGTCACCTTAATTGCAACCTTGCAAAGAATACAGCTGAGCCATGCCCAGACTCCTAACCTACAGAATCTGTGAGATAACAAATGCTTGTGTTGCTGTAAGTCACAAGAATTAATATTCTTATGCACCAATAGATAACTGATACACATGGTAAGTACTGAATGAATGAATATGAAATTGGAGGAAATTTCAAATCAGAAAAGGGGCAAAGGCAGTTCGATTCAACACACCTATACCAACTGAGGTTCAATTATGTGCAGAGTACCAGCTGATTACGCTGAGAGCTAGTGAGGATGGTTCACGAATGAGGGTAAGCCAATGGCTATAACAAACCACCCAAAACCTTAATGAGGATTAACACAACAGAGGTTTATATCTCACTCACATCAGAATCCCATGCAGGTTGTGGAAGGGTAGGAAGTGAACTGACCTCTGCTCCACGCAGTCCTTCAGGGACCCAGGCTCCTGCCTTCCTGTGGCTCCCCCGTCCCCCAGGCCCCAGGGTCTTTCACTCTATCTTCAGCATCAAGCCAGCAGACAAAAGGAGAGAGAGTCACAGGGTGGCTTTTTAGTTAGAAACAAAGCCACGAAGTAGACAGGTCATTTCTGTTCTCATTTCTTGGCCACAACTCAGTCATGTTGTATCACTTATACCTGCAAAGGGTCCTGGGAAATGTAGTCTGACTGATGCCCACAAGGAAAAGGAAAGGGTTTGGTAGAGCCATCGTAGTATCTGTAGCAGAAAAGGAATAACAAAGATAGAAGAATAATTAAAGCACAGCCTTGACCTCAAGTAATTCATAATGTAGGGAGAGAAACAAGCAAGTAGCAACTAATTATAACACATGGCACAACATTAAATATTTGTGTGTGGCAAAGAGAAGCAACTTGATGTAATAGAAACCCGGGGCTAAGCTTTGGCTCTGTCCCTGTTGACCATGTGACCCAGATTTATTCACTTATCCTCTCTGAGTTTCCATTTTCTCACATTTAAATTTCAGAAAATCACTTAATCTCTCAGTGCCTCAATTTCCTCACCTATTAAATAGAAATAATATTGCTTTCCTTGAAAGTTTCCTGGGAGGATGAGAGAATCCATGTAAATGATATGCTTAGCAGAGTATGTGACATGTAGCAAAACTTCTATGAGCATCATCTATCATTATTAATTATCATTATCATTATCATTAATTGTTGTTATATTGCCCCAAGTGCTTTGGAAGCACACAATAAGGAGTGGTTAATTCTGACCCTAGAAGACTGGAGTGGGCTTCTTGTACCAGGTGGCATTTAATCCCAGCTTTGCGGGATCAAGGTTCTCATCACTCCATAGCCTGCTGCCTGATATCCACGACTGAGAGGTATAGAGAGGGGAGGAGATGAGACCCACAGAATTCAGGACAGCCTGAGTGGTTACTGAGGGCACTTTCTCCAGCTCCTGATTAGAGCCAAGGACCATCCCTTCTCCAGTTTTTCTGTAGCTTGGATGATTAAAAAGAAATTTTAGAAGCAGCACTAGGTGACGCAGCAGGTAATAAATGTAAAGAAGTCATTTCCCTAGGAGGCTGCCAAGGTGGAAATTTTAAGTCATTTTCTAAAAAGCTTAGTTAAATTCACAAGTGATTGGTTCCTAACAGGTTAGCAAAGCTTATTATGGGGCAAGTCCTTAAACTTTGAGGTTGAAGTCTTAGAAAGCAGATATCTCCTATGATACTTCTCTCCGCACCCCTGTCATAGACAAAATATTAGGCAGCATGTTCCTCTGGGTTGACTTTCTGTGACAATTCAGCCAGAAATCACTGCAAGGAGACACCTGAAATACCACTTGGGACCAGGGAGGGCTGGCCCAGGGCACCCTGAAGGGGTTCCTGGCCCACATCGCTAGTCCATCTCGGCACCATTCTCCACTGACCTCCATCCCCAGCCCAGACCCTTTCCTTATATAGTAACTACTTGGCCATCGCCCAAGGCCCCACCCCTTTAGTTAAGATGAAAATAAGGCCCAGGAGGTAGAAGTGATTGGGCCGAGGTGCTCGCTCCAGTGTTATGCCTTTAAAAGCTCGAGGTAGGTCAGCTAGTACTGGAGTCAACAAAATCCGGGTGTCCAGTCTAGTGCTCATGCTTCTAGCCCATGGGATTGAGGGACAGACGTACATTCCCTGTGGTTCCCTCCCTCAGCTCTTATTCAGGAACCTGCCATTCCCTCTATAGAATGGAAGGCTGCACTTAGCAGAGAATAATATATGAGAGTCAAGAAGAAGAAGAGTCAAGAAGAGGAGGGATGAAGAAGAGGCAGGAGAGAAGGAGACCATCTTTACCATGTGCACTGCACTTGACATTTTATAAACACCTTCACATCAATTATTATTACATTTAACTCTCACTGTCTCCCTATCTTTGTAAAGAAAGAACAATTGAGGCCCAAGTTGGTGAAATGACTTGCCTAAGGTCACACAGCTCCAAAGTGATAGAGTGAGGACTCAAGCCTGGCCTTCTGTGCTGAATGGAGCTTGTTTTCCACTCCTTTTCATTCATTTGGAAGAAAATCCCTTTCCTTCTTTGGGGATCAGACTCCTCAGCCTCCCACAGTGATTGAGAGGGCGGAATTCCAAGAGCTGAGTGATGGCTGGGTTCACGTGTCAACTTGGACAGGTGACGGTGCCCAGGTGTGTGCTCTAGCAAGTACTGGCCTAACCATTACTGGCAAGGACATTTGTGGCTGGTTAATAAAGCAGAAGGCTGGTTTAGTAAATCATCATTCAATTGCCTCACCTGTGACTGATTACATTAACGAACGGCATCTTCTGCAATGAGAGAATACAATCAATTGGATTTAATCCAATGAGTTGCAGATTTTTTTTTATTAAATTCAGTTTTATTGAAATACATTCACACACCATACAATCATCCATGATACACAATCCACTGTCCACAGTATGATAACATAGTTATGCATTCATCACCACAATCTATCTCTGAACATTTTCCTTACATCAGAAAGAACCAGAACAAGAATAAAAAATAAAAGTGAAAAAAGAACACCCAAATCATCCCCCCATCCCACCCCATTTGTCCTTTAGTTTTTATCCCCATTCCTCCACTCATCCATACACTAGATAAAGGGGGTGTGATCCACAAGGTCTTCACAATCACACTGTCACCCCTTGTAATCTACATTATTATATAATTGTCTTCAGGAGTCCAGACTGCTGGGTTGGAGTTTGGTAGTTTCAGGTATTTACTTCTAGCTATTCCAATACATTAAAACCTAAGAGGTGTTATCTATATAGTGCATAAGAATGTCCACCAGAGTGACCTCTCGACTCCATTTGGAATCTCTCAGCCACTGAAACTATTTTGTCTCATTTTGCATCCCCCTTTTGGTCAAGAAGATACTCTCAGTCCCACGATGCTGGGTCCACATTCATCCCCGGGAGTCATACTCTGCGTTGCCAGGGAGATTTACACCCCTGGGAGTCGGGTCCCACGTAGAGGGGAGGGCAGCGAGTTCACCTGTCAAGATGGCTCAATTAGAGAGAGAGAGGGCCACATCTGAGCAACAAAGAGGTACTCAGGGGGAGACTCTTAGGCACCATTACATACAAGTTTAGACTCTCCTTTGTGGTAATGAGCTTCATAAGGGCAAGTCCCATGCTCGAGGGCTCAGCACATCAAACCACCGTCCCAATGTTTGTGACAACATCAACACCAGTCCAGGTGAGGATGTCCAACACATCCGCACCTTCCCCCAGATCCTCGGGGCTGGGGAGGGGGAGGCTGTAAATATATTTTTTATTATCTGCTCAAATTACTCTAGGATGTGTCACTATTTCACTCCAGCCTATACTAACCTACCGTATCTCACTTCCTATTCAAAGTTCCATGCAATTGTGGTGTTTGAACAAATCGACTGTAGAGTTGCACCGTTTAGAAAATTTAGATCCTGTACCAAATAGATATCTATTCCCTTGGTCTCATATGAAAGTTGAAGTTTTAAAACACAATCACTTTCAACCTTTATCCTTTGGCCTGGCTTGCCCAGGTCTTAACCAGACCTGCTTCACTCATATCACTAATTGAAGTCTGGGCTCTTTTTCAGCTTTTTTTTTTTTTTTTGACTGTGGCTGTATGCACTAATACTGACATTCGTATCTGCCAAGCTCTAGCTCTGAGTTTCAGGTGTCTCAGAGATATGCATTGTTCCAGAGACCAATCAGGTTATACGAGTTGCAGATTTTTAAGGGGGAAGAGAGGACTTTCATTTCTTCCTTCAGTCATCCAGTCTCTCTTGAGGAGTTCATTGAAGACCTTTATTGGAGTTGCCAGCTCGCGGCCCGCCCTATGAAATTTGGACTCATGCATCTCCACAGTTGTGTGAAATACTTTTATAAATCTCATATTTACAGATCTCTCCTGTTGGTTCTGTTTCCCTTGAGAACCCTGACTAATAAACACACTGACTGACTCCCTGGGCCCATGCCCCTGGTTCTCCCGCTGCCCAGAGAATGAAGATGAATGTGTTGATGCCCTGGCAGAGAACATCCTTCTGTGGCAGCTGAGGACAGCCCTCAGGAACCAGGTGTCCACCATCTCTCCAAGCCAGACCTCCCTATCGGTGATATTGGTGCCACCGAATATAACCCAACATTTACCAACAGCCTACCGTTCATGCTCCAACACTGTTTACTGAGGATCTTCTGTGTTTTGGGCACTGGGTCAGGCCTTGGAAGTGCAGAAGGAACAAGAGAGTTCATGGAGCTTACATTGTAGGAAGGGTGGCTAAATAATGAATGTGTTTTAAATAAATGAAGAAAATCATTTCAGAAGTGATAAATGTGATCATCAGGTCCATATGACCAAGAGCAACTAGGGGATCGAGTAGGGCAAGCCGCCTTTACACAGCCCTCCCCGAGAAGATGACCTTTCAGAAAATGACCTTAAGACCTCCAGGCCTTCAGGGTGAAGAGGAGTCACCCATGTGAACAGGAGAAGAAGGAGTGTTCCAAGCACATGGGAGGGCAGAAGCAAAGGCCCAGAGGCAGGAAAGCAGGTACTCAAGGGGCACAAGGCCAACAGGAAGCTAGGGCAAAGGTTACTGTTCCATTTGAAAGATGAGAAAACCGAGGCCCTGAGAGTTGGAATGACTTGTCTACGATCTCACAGGCCTTTTTACAAGGCATAAATTAAACTGCATCCCCAAATAGATTGTGACATTGTAGACAGGTTTCTGAGGGCTTTATCAGAAAACAGCTTCTATCAGCTCAATAGTCATCTCTTCTCCCTACTCAATCCCTTCTTAGGGTCCTAATCTTCTATGAGTGACATCACAATGTGACTCCCAGGCAACTGACAGCATGTGGCCAGACAGAGATAGTAATCTGAGCAGATTCAGGCTACAAGAGAAGAGAAGAGACACTTCCTAACCAGGGAAGTTCCTTTCTGCTCGTAAATGTCCTGCCAGGAGGGACAGAAGAGAAGGAAGTAGAATGTCGAAACGTGAAATGACATGATCAACTAGGCAGGTGGCTGGTCTGTTTTTCCAAAAAGTATCAGCTAATCTTAGGAGCTGAGCTAAGATTCCAGTTTCTCAGCTCTGTTGCCGGGGGAGGGGTCTCTGAATTCTCTTCATTGCAGTTTAGCAAACTATTTCCTGAACAATTTCCCAGACTAGCTCCTGAACAATTAAGTTATGCCTTGTTCTGGGTCCATCTGTAACCTTTAGAATGGTGCTTGCCACCTGTTAGCACCTAATATTGCTGGAATGAATGAACAGGTTGTACATAGTAAGATAAAGATGCAAAGGTATATAAGCTCATTCATTTAGTCATCTAGTTCCTGACATATGACTGGCACTGGGCTAGGGTGTGAGAGGATACAAGATGGAACAGACATACGGTCGTTCGTTGACTCACTCACATGTTCGAGAACCTGGATTAACATTTCACAGCACATAAATTTTTACAGGGTTTCATTGTACAGCAGCCATTGAAGAGTACAGTCCCTGGGTTCACCGAGTTCAAATCTGAATTGACCATCTGTATAACCCTGGGCAAGTTACCTAACTTCTCAGCTTCTCCATCAGATACATGGGAATAGTAGAACATTTCTCTCTGTTATTGTAAGTCTTCAATGCTGCTACTCATGGAAGGGGCAAAGCGGAGGTCCTAGCATGTGGTAAGTGCTCAGTAAATGTAGCTAGTCTCATTATAAGGTATTTCTCATCTCCCATCAACACTTTGACATAGGTATTTTGTCCACATTTTACAGAACTAAAAGTCATGGAGAGTCACAGGGCAACTGTCTGGAGGAACCAGAAAATTAACTTGGGCCTTTGCCATCCATGGCAATGGTCACCTCAAATTCATGCCTTGTGTTTCCAAATAAGGAGTGTGGGAGGCTTATTAGACACTGTTTTGGTTTGCTAAAGCTGCCATTATTCAAAATACCAGAAATGGATTGGCTTTTATAAAGGGGGTGTGCTGGTTTGAATGTATTATGTCCCCCAAAATGCCATTATCTTTGATGTAATCTTGTGTGGGCAGACATATCCATGTTGATCAGATTGTAATTCTTTGAGTGTTTCCATGGAGATGGGCCCCAGCCAACTGTGGGTGATGACTCTGATTGGATAATTTCCATGGAGGTGTTACCCCACCCATTCAGGGTGGGTCTAAATTAAATCACTGGAGCCATGTAAATGAGCTGGCAAACAGAAGGAACTCAGTGCAGCTGAGAGTGACATTTTGAAGAGGAGCTACAGCCAAAAGGGACACTTTGAAGAATGCACTAGAACTGAGAGAGGAGCTTCAGCTTACAGAGACATTGTGGAATGGCCTTTGAAAGCAGACTTTTGCCCCAGAGAAGCTAAGAGAGGACAAATGCCCCAAGAGCAACTAAAAGTGACAATTTTGAGGAGCTGAAGCCTAGAGAGGAACATCCTGGGAGAAAGCCATTTTGAAACCAAAACTTGGAGCAGATGCCAGCCACGTGCCTTCCCAGCTAACAGAGGTTTTCTGGATGCCACTGGCCATCCTCCAGTGAAGGTACCCGATTGTTGATACATTATCTTGGACACTTTATGGCCTTAAGACTGTAACTGTGTAACCAAATAAACCCCCTTTTATAAAAGCCAATCCGTTTCTGGTGTTTTGCATTCTGGCAGCATTAGCAAACTAAAACAGGGGGCTTATTAGGTTACAAATTTACAGTTCTAAGGCCATAAAAGTGCCCAAACAAAGGCATTAACAAGAAGATGCCTTCACTGAAGAATGGCCAATGGTGTCTAGAAGCTAGGAAAGCATGTGGCTGGCATCTGCTGGTTCTTTGCTCCCAGGTTCTGATTTTTAAGTGGCTTTCTCCAAAATGTCTCAGGGCTTCTCTCTCTCTCTTCTCTCTCTCAGCTCCTGTACATCCTTGCTTGTTCTCCCAGGGCATGTCTCTCTAAGCATTCTGGGTGGTCCTCTCTTAGCTTCTCTTGGGCAAACTCTGGGCTTAGTATCTCCAAACTTCTGTCTGCATCTCCAAGTGTCTGGGTCTGTGTGGGCTCTTAGTTTATCCCAAGGGCAAACTCTTAGCTTCTTTCCAAATGCTCTTCTCAGCTTCTCTTAAGGACTCCAGTGATCTAATTAAGACCCACCCTGAATGGGTGGGGTTTCACATTTCCATGGAAATAATCTAATCAAAGGTCCCACCCCACAAGATTGGAATAAAAGAACATGGCTTTCTGGGGTCCATAACAACTCCAGATGAGACAGACACCATAGTCAAAATTTGCCCATTTTATGTTTACTTTATAAATAGGACACAAAAGTTAAGCAAACCATCCAAGGACAACAGTTTTGGTGGAGCTAGAATTCAAACTGAAGCTTCCTAACTCTTACCATATGTCAGACCAGGTGCCCAGTTCCAAAGATGTGAAATTAAATGTAACCCAGACCCTTCCCTTGAGAATGCCCAGCCCAGGAAGTTATGGTCAGTTAGAGTGGAGCTACAGCTCCCCAAGAAGAAAACGTCATGGGACCTGGCCCACAGTCATTCACATATCTCTAGGGGACCATCCTCTGGAGAAGAAAGACAGTAATAAGGCAGCACAACACATGGACTTTGGAATCAGGCAAACACACGTTCAAATCCCACCCCTGAAACTCTCAGGCCTGTGACCTTGGGCAAGTCAATTAAGTCTCTGTGCCTCAGTTTCCTCATCTCTAAAATGGACATAACACTTACCTCCCTAGGCTACTAACCAATTTCTCCTTGTCTTTCTCGATTACCCAGGATGAAAAGCTAAAATAATCTATTTCCCACCTGCCTGTAGAGCTACAGGCACAGTGAGATGTAGCAGAACTCTCCGGGAGCTTTTCTTTTCTAGGAAAAGCTGTATGAGTGTGTGTGTGTGTGTGTGTGTGTGTGTGTGTGTCCTTTATTCCTTTTGTGGTTTCCCTTTTCCCCTTCTTCCCTACTGGAAAACCCCCTGGAGATGCAGCAGCTGTTCTGCACCCATGAGTGTCAAGCAGGAGAGTGCAAGCAGGAGCATGCAAGCCTGCAGGGCAATGAAGGTAGAGCGCTTGTTCTATTTAAGGAATAATCCTCTGCTCATTTGAGCTACCATGGGTTTTCTATAATTCACAGCCAAACACAATCCTAGTATATGCAAGGATTTTCTAGCCATGTTCTCTAGGGGGCCCTGCTCCTACAGATCTTGACTGATCCCCCTACCTCCTCTTCTTCTTAGGCCAGTCATCTGAAAATCCCAAATGGAGTTAGCAAGATGCTCCCCACCCCCAGGAGATTTAGACTTCCCTTCCAAACCCCCATCCTGGCCTCGTGATCAAGACATTTCCTTTTGCCTTTCCTTATCAAGATGAGATTCAAGTTAGAAATGGCTTGCAAATTGACTTGGCCGCCATTTTGTTGTTTTCTCTAATCCTATTTTGATTCACCAGCTTCCTGGCCGCCGTGTTCAAACCACCACCACAACTCCCGAAATATCAGATTCAAAAGGGGCTTTCCCGGAACTGAGCTGTAACAAGAACAATCCTCAATATGTTTATCCTTGAGCTTTTTCTTTTCTGCGTTGCTTTGAGGATAATTATGATCATGATGGTCTTTTTACTGTCACCTTTTTTTACTTCCTCAGTAAGCTCTTTAGAACAAAACGGAAGCTGGACATAGCAGTTATGGTGAATCAATAAAGCAGAAAGAGAGCAGAGAGTTTCAGAGCACCCTGTCACCAGGAAGACTGGGGGAGGGTTCCCTGGTGTCAGGAAAAATTGACAAAGACTTGACAATGAGAAAAGGATGACTGGGTATCCTTTCAATGGCGTTCTGAGTATTTTCTAGTTCTAGAATATTCTCTAGACTCCCTGGGTCTAGAGGAGTATCGACTTCCCCCAGAGCAAGCCCTTATGACTGACTTCTATCACGACTATCTTACAAGTCTAAAGGGGTAGAAGTTGTAGAAAACTCATAGTAATCGAAATGATTCACCCTCCATGGCAATGAAACAAAATTTTACCTGGTACAGATACAATTCATTTCCACCCTGTAGGAAAAAAATAACCCTGTTTTATTTACATTTTATTGTCCTATAGGAGTAGTTCTCAATGTGTCACCAGGGACCTCTAGGGATTCCCCAGAAGACTTCCAGGGAGTCTGTAAAGTCAAAACTCTTTTCCTAATAACAGTTAGGTGTTATTTGTCTATTTTACTCTCATTTTCTCACAGTGTGCTGTGGAGTTTTTCCAGAGGCTACATGACACCTGATGCTTTGCTCTGACAGCTAATGGGATGTGTGCTTTGTGGATTCTTGGGTTCTAACATTCTCCCCATTTTAATTTCTAATGCGGTAACTACTGATAGATACAATCCACATAAGCAAAATCTCATTGAAGACTTCAATAATTTTTAAGAATGTAAAAGGGTACTGAGACCAAAAAGTAGGAGAACTGCTGCTCTGCAGATATTAACTAATTTTATATCTATTAATGAATTCATTTGATCAGGCCTAACTGGGGTGTGTGTATGTGTGTATGCACAGGCACACGTGCATCTATGTTCTCCTTTGAATTGGTTTTAATATCTTACTGGTTCTTCCATTAATTAATGAATTAAATAAAGCCTTTGCTTATTTTTTTATCTGTATGACTGTCGTGTTTTTTGCTTTTTGAAAAATTATGCTAAAAATATTTTTTAATTAAAAAAAATATTTTAACACTGAGCTTGGAGTAAAGAAGAGGGAGAGGTGGGGGTGGCCCAGGAAGAGGTCAAGGGACCTGGGGCCACGTGGAGGACACTCGGGCAGCACTGAGGAGGCCGCCGTCCTGGCTCTGTGTCCAGCAGCACAGAGGCAAGGGGGAGCCCAGTCCACACCCCAGACCCCTCATCCTTCAGACCAGGACAGCATGTGAATTCCATCCAGCAGCCCATGTCCACCCATGCGGGACCTTGGCAGGACTCAGCCCAGGCCCCGAGACTCTGCTCAGCCCATCCAGAATTCCCCACAGGGAAATTCCTCTTTTCAGTGGCCCTGGTCCCTGACACCCAGAAGGTGGAGAAGGCACCACCAGGGTAGGGCACCCTCCAGTCACAGGGCCCAGCCCCAGAGAAGGCAAGAGACCTGAGCAAGGTAACACAGACTCTCAGAGGACAAGACAGGAAGAGGACATGGGAACCCAGCACCCAGCCCAGGACTCCTGCACAAATCCTACTCAAGTCCATGCTCAACTCCCCTGAGAAGAAATACATGTGTAAAAGCCTTCAGACTTCCAAAGAGGAGAATGGATATGGATTTTGTATCCTCCATCACCAGCTGTGCCGGTTTGAATGTATTGTGTCCCCCAAATGCCATTATCTTTGTAGTTTTGTGGGGCAGAAGTTTTGGTGCTGGTTAGATTTGCTTGGAATGTGCCCCACCCAGCTGTGGGTGATGACTGATGAGATGTTCCCATGGAGGCGTGGCCCTGCCCATTCAGGGTGGGCCTTGATCAGTGGAGCTATATAAATGAGCTGACTCAAAGAGAGGGAACTGAGTGCAGCTGTGAGTGATGTTTTGCAGAGGAGCAAGCTTGCTAGAGAGGAGCATCCTGGGAGAAAGCAGTTTTGAGGCCAGAGCTTTGGAGCAGACGCCAGCTGCCTTCCTAGCTAGCAGAGGTTTTCCGGACGCCATTGGCCATCCTCCGGTGAAGGTACCCGATTGCTGATGTGTTACCTTGGACGCTTTGTACCTTGGAAGCTTTGTGGCCTTAAGACTGTAACTGTGTAGCGAAATAAACCCCCATTTTATAAAAGCCTATCCATCTCTGGTGTTTTGCATTCTGCAGCATTAAGCAAACTAGAACACCAGCTCAGCCATCTTAGACCAGCCACTTACCCTCACTGAGCCTCAGTTTCCTCACCTAATTGTCCCGGTGGTAGGAGGAGCAAAAAAATAAACTAACCAAGTGTCAGGCCCACCAGGGATGCATCAGTATTTGCTGACTCAGAATCCTTTCCTCTTTAAATCAGTAGCTGCTCATTGCTCTCCAACCTGAATCAAACCCGAGGGCTGGGCAATGGAGACACAAACTGGGACACAGGAAGAGAAGTGCCCGAGTGAATGTGCACGTGTGCACACGTTTGCAGGGTGTGCAAATCCATGTGTGTGCACCTGCATGACACTGGTGGTGGAGATGGTGCAATGCTCTAAATGTGCAGGTGCTCCCAGGTTCTCTGTTCCTCTGGATGTGGAGAAGAAAGGATTCTCTCCTGCAATCCCAGCCTACATCTCCTTCGCCAGAGACAACTCTGGGTAATGGGAGAAGCAGAGAGAGGACTAATGACATATCAGAGGTTAAGATAATCTACATCAGAAGTCAGCAAAGTATGGCCCATGGGCCAAAGAAAATCCGCCACCTGTTTTTGTACAGCCTGTGAACTAAGCATGTATTTTTGGCTTGGTTTTTTTTTTATTATATTTTTAAATGAGTGCTGGGTTGAGTCGTGCCCCCAAAAGATTCATGTCCACCTGGAACTTCAGAATGTGACCTTATTTGGAAATAGGTTCTTCGTGGATCTAATTATCAGGTTAAAATGAGGTCATAGTGAATTACGGTGGGGCCTGAGTCTGACACGAGTGGCGTCCTTATGAGAAGAGGTATTTTGGACACAGACGGACACAGATGGGAGACGGACATATGAAGACACAAGCAGGGATTGGAGTTATGCTGTCACCAGCCAAGGAACTCCCAGAGCCACCAGAGGCTGGAAGACCAAGGAATACCTCCTGTAAAGGTTTCTGAAGGAAAACCTTGATTCAGACTTCTGGTCTCCAGAAGCGAAAGAGAATAAACTTCTGCAATTTTAAGCCATCCAGTCTGTAGTAATTTGTTACAGCATTCCCCAGAAATAATACAAAATAGCTGAAACAAAATTTAAAAAAAGAATATTTCAGGACACATGAAAATTATATGACATTCACATTTCAGTGTACATAAATAAAGTTTTATTGGAAAGTAACCACATCTAGCAATTCACATATAGTCTCAGCTTGCCTGTGGGCTCTGACAGCAGAGCACAGGAGTTGCCACAAAGGTTGCATGGCCTACAAAGCCTAAAATATTTGGGGGTGACAGAAGCAGTAGAAGTATAGTCAAAGCATAAAAACATGTCCAAGAGGCATTCTGGGTACACTGCTGGTGCAGCTGTGGCCGGTGGGCCAGGTTCTCAGGAGTTTTGGCACCAAGGAAGGGGGCACGGGCAAGTCCATCTGATTCAGTGTTTGGAGTTGAGGCCAGGTTTCTCCTTCCGAAATCTGGGCAGGAAAGCCTTTGCATGGATAGCCACAGTGTACTTGTGAATTTGTGACTCTCAACTCCTGTAGGGTATCCAGGAGGGCCTCCTGGGCTCACAGTTTTAAAATTCTATGGAAGGGATGATGGTCTGGGACACCATTCCTCCATATGATTCCGGAGCAAAAGCTGCCTCTCCTGTGCCGGGCTCTAGTGTCCAGCCAAAGCTCTTATTCATTGAGCTTCAAACGATTCAACTGCAAAATCGGAGTAAAATCTTGGGCTTCTGTGAGCATTAAAAGAGCAACTAAACCTGTAGCATCTAGTAGAATGTGCTTGACATTTGTGACTTCATCAACATGGTGACGTAAACATCTACTGAAAACCCCTTTCCAGAGATTTAACAAAAAAAAAAAAAAAAAAAAAAGGACAATTCTGAATTGTTTGAAACTCTAGAGGAGGATATAGACTGGAGAAGGACCCTGCAGACACCAAATTGAAGAAAGAAAAAAAATATCAGGTAGGACTCTTCCGTCACAGGCCAGCGGGTCATCTCCCCTCCCCCTCACTCGGGCTCAGTGCAGGAAAGGTACAGAATCAGCAGATGGGACCCCTCCCACCAGGGACACAGTCTACAAAATCTCTCACAGCAGTGAGACATACCCCCACTGTCTGAAGACCCAAGGGATGGGGAGGACATTTCAAGGCCCTGATCAGTGGGGACAAAGAGACTGAAAAAATGTGGACAGAGACTGCATTTCCAGCCCTGGGTCTGAAACTGCCACAGGTGTAGCCCCACATTGAGCCAGATTTTGGTTGGCAAAGTGAGAGCATAGGAATCCTGCAGTTTCAGCTCACCTGTGTACATGCAGCCTGTGCTTGGAGGCAAAGCAGCCTCTGAGGACAATTAAGTTACTGAACAGCACCATCTTCTGGACAGTCCAGAAAGTGCAAGGGAATAGAAATCCTTTTAAAAGGATGCTTCAGACCCTTCTTTAGGACCACAGCAGCTGGTTTACACACCCTGCACAGAAACCCAGCCCAGTTTTGGCTGAGAAATATGGACAACACAACTGTCAAAGCAGGGCTCTAAAACAAACCCAGGTCTTGCTGATCAGTGGAAAACAGAACAACACTAGAAGCCAGCAGGTCTATATTACCACACACAGTGAACTTGCTGGGGTGCTCAGTGCCTGCCTCCCATCCCTGTGACAGGCCATGGTGGGCGCCTGATTTGGGGGGAAGCCTGGGGGCAAAGCCAATCTGACAACTGGCCAGCAAGAGAAACAAAGAAATATACAGATCAAAGAAAACCCAAGGCAGAAGAGAGAAAACAACCCCCAGAATAAACTAATCAAGAAAACCAGATGCCTAGACAGCATAAAATCATGAGCCACACCAGGAAACACAAATTTACAATCCAGGCAAAGGAATAAACTAACACCTCAGCTGAGATTCAAGAGTTGAAACAACTAATTAAAGATGTTCAAACAAATCTTGCAAATCAAATCAACAAGTTGAAAGAAAATGTGACAAAAGAGATGAAGGATATAAAGAAGACACTGGGTGACCACAAGGAAGAACTCATAATCTTGAAAAACAAATGGCAGAACTTATGGGAATGAAAGGCACAACAGAAGAGATGAAAAACACAATGTAGACAAACAACAGCAGACTTGGAGAGGCAGAAGAAAGGATTACTGAACTAGGGGACAAAACATCTGAAGTCCTACACACAAAAGAACAGATGGAGAAAAGAATGGGAGAATATGAGTAGGGGCTCAGGAAACTCAATGACAACATGAAGCACATGAATATGTGTTATAGGTGTCCCAGAAGGAGAAGGGAAGGGAAAAGGGGCAGAAAGATTAATAGAGGCAATAATCAGTGAAAACTTCCCAACTCTTACGAAAAACGTAAAATTACAGGTCCAAGAATTGCAGTGTACCCCAAACAGAATTGATCCAAATAGACCTACTGCAAGACACTTACTAATCAGTTTGTCAAAAATCACAGACAAAGAGAGAATTCTGGAAGCAGCAAGAGAAAAGCAATCCATCACATACGAGAGAAGCTCAATAAGACTAAGCGTGGATTTCCCAATATAAACCATGGAGGTGAGAAGGTAGTGGTATGATATATTCAAGACACCGAAAGGGAAAAACTGCCAACCAAGAGTCCTGTATCCAGCAAAACTGTCCTTCAAAAATGAGGCAGAGTTTAAAATATTTACAGACAGACACTCAGAGAGTTCATGAACAGGAGACCTCCTCTATAAGAAATACTAAAGGGAGTGCTACATACAGGTAGGAAAAGACAGGAGAGAGAGGTTTGGAGAAGAGGGTAGAAATGAAGATACCAGGAGATAGAAAGAGGGTAAAAATCGGGCATTTGATGCTGAAAGAGTATAGAATGTTCAACAGGATTGACTGTATAGAGCCAGAAATGGATAGCACAATACTGGGTGATGGTAACACAATATTGTAAGTACACTGAACAAAGATGATTTTGAGGACGGTTGAAGGAGGAAGGTTAGGGGCATGTAAGACACCAGAAGGGAAGATAAAAGATAAAGACTGGGACCATATAACTTAGTGAAATCTAGAGTGGTCAATGATTGCGATTAAATGTACAAATATAAGAATGTTTTTACATAAGGGAGAACGAATGTCAGCTTTGCAAGGTGTTAAAAATGGGGTGGTATTGGGGAAAAAATACAATTAATGCACACTAGAGTCTATAGTTAACAGTAACACTGTAATATGCTTCCATTAATTGTAACAAAATCAATATACCTAAGCTAAATATCTATAAAAGGGGGATATAAGAGAGGGGTATGGGATTCTTGGCATTGGTGGTGTTCTCTGACTTTTTTATTGTATTTTATTTTAACTTTACTTTTTATTTGTTGCTTTTTTAGTTATCATATTTTTCTTTCTTTTTCTTTTTTCTTTGTTTTTTTTTTCACCTCTTCCTCTTTCTTTGTAGAAGAAATGGAAATGTCCTCATATAGACAGTGGTAGTGAATGCATAACTGTGATTATTCAGGGAACCATTGATTGCTTACTTAGGATGGAATGTATAGTATGTGGATAAAACTGTCTAAACTATAAATAGAGGGATACAAGTGCTGGAGAAAATGTGAAGACAGGGGTGTCCCAAATCTCCGTTGGTGGGGAAGTAGAATGGTGCAGCCCATCTGGAGGACAGTGTGGTGGTTCCACAGGAAGCTAAGCATGGGGTTGCCATATGGTCCTGCAATCTGGTTATTGGGTATACTTGGAAAAACTGAAAAGAGGGACATGAATGGACATTTGCACAGTATTCATGATTTGCAGTGGAGGGTGGTGGCTTAAGGGTATATCAGCTGATGAACAGAATGGCAAACTGTGGTGTATACATACAATGGAATATTGAGCTGCTAGAAGAAGGAATGAAGTTGTGAGGTGGATGGACATTTAGGACAGTATGTTGAGTGAAATAAACCAGCAATGAAAAGAAAAACATTATAATGTCTCACTAATATGGACTAACTGTAATGTGCAAACTCTGAGAGTTGAATCTGAGAGCACAGGTTATCAGGGGAAGGCTTATTGTAAAGGTTCCTACACTGTAAGCTCTTACAGAAGTTACAGCTATTCCTGAGTTGTAATGGCTATTTCTAAATTCTGAGAAGCTGAGCTCTTTGCGTATATCCTGGTCAGTCCCTGGAACTTTGGTATCTGTGTGACATCTGACATTCAGAGCCAGAGTCTGGCAGCTATGAATGTCAGCATTACCCCATTCAACAAATGTTTAAGAATCTGAAAAAAAAAAAAAAAAAAAAAATCAGACTTCAATTAGAGATATGAACTAAATGGTATTTACTAAGGTAAATCAGACTAAAGGATAAAGGACGATATTGACAGTGGTTTTAAACCTCCAACTTCTGTGTGAGACCAAAGGAAGAGATGTTTACTAGGCACAAAATCCATATTTTTGTAGCAAACTTTAAATTTAACTTATATGGTCAGTTTATTCAAACACCATAATTACATGGAACTTTGAATAGGGAGTGAGATCTGGTTGGCTTGTACAGATTAGTGTGAAGCCCCAATATATCCCAGAGTAATTTGGGAAGAGAATAAAAAAGTATCTATTTGCAAAGCCCCCATTAAGGAATGGGGGAAAATGTGGAAATATTAAACTTCCCTACCTGGGGAATTACTGACATTCTCATAAGCATTGGGGACCACCAATTTAGAAGGCCAAGTCCTCGATCTTGGGGCTTGCCCTTATGAAGTTTGTTACTGCAAAGGAGAGGCAAAGCCTACCTCAATTTGTGCCCCCCAGAGAACCTCTTTTGTTGCTCAGATGTGGCCTCTTTTCCTAAGCCAACTCTGCAGGTGGATTCACTGCTCTCCCCCTAAGTGGGACATGACTCCCAGGGGTGTAAATCTCCCTGGCAATGTGGGATATGACTCCCAGGGATGAGCTTGGCCCTGGCATCATAGGATTGAGAAAGCCTTCTTGACTAAAACGAGGATGAGAAATGAAACAAAATTAAGTTTCAGTGGCTGAGAGATTTCAAATAGAGTCAAGAAGTCATTCTGGAGGTTATTCTTATGCATTATATAGATTTCCCTTTTTAGTTTTTAGTGTATTGGAATACTAGAAGGAAATACCTGAAACTGTTGAACCACAATCCAGTAGCCTTTATTCTTGAAAATGATTGTATAACTATATAGCTTACACTGTGTGACATGTGATCGTTAAAACCTTATGGCTCCCACTCCCTTTATCCAGTGTATAGACAAATGAGTAAAAAATGAGGACAAAAATTAAATGAATATAGGGAGAGATAGGGAGATAGGATTTTTTGGGTGTTCTTTTTTATTTTAATTTTTAGTCTTATTCTTTTTTGTGTGGTAATGAAAATGTTCAAAAATTGATTGTGGTGATGAATGCACAACTATATAATGGTCCTGTGAACAATTGATTGTACACTGTGGATAACTGTATGGTTGGTGAATATATCTCAATAAAAGTGAATTTAAAAACCATAAAGAAAACATATACAAGAGTAATACACACAAAATTCAGGACAGTGATTCCCTCTGGGGAGGAAAGGGGAAGGTAAGAGAGAAAGAGGAGATGAAGCTATATTTCTAATATTTTGATTCTTTAAATTAAAAAATTTAACTATCTGAATACAGTAATCTGATAAGAAATAAAAGCTGAAAAAAAAATTTTAGTATTACAGATGAAACCATAAGAATTGCTCTTTTAAAAGTTGCCTCTGGGCGTTAGACTAGCATATGAAAGGCCAAGCAAAAGATTCTTGGTCATAGCTCTTCTATACATTTTTTCTTTTTTTTTTTTTTTTGGCCACTATAGGCAAAACTATTGTTTGTATTGAATTTAAGACATGCTTTTGTTCTCCCATTTAAACAACTCCAAAAAAAGGAAGCATTTTATAATTGATGGTAAGACATAGTTAAATTGGTGGAGTTTTTTTCTTTCTTGGTGCTACAAAAAATAATGGGGCATCTTATAACCAGTAGCATCTCAAATTCTCCTTCAAAGGGAAAAATAAAGAATGCACACCCGTCTTTGGCATTCCATTGAGCAAAACCAAGATAGTAATGAAGAGCCATTAATTTCCTTTGAGCTGACTATTGGAGTTTCTTTGAATGAGACATTATTTAGCTTGGTCCACGTGAAGCCTCAGAATTTATGTGTGTTCAATTACCTTAAGGGAGGAGGAGAACAGGAAAGCTTGAGTCACACTGTTGTCTATGATTTTTTCTTCTTGGAAAAAAAGGAGAGAAGAAAAGCCATATTAAGTTGTTTTGATTTAGAAGATGTGATGAATCAGAGAAAACTCTGTGCTGGACAGCAGTGCCTGAACTGGAAAAACACTGTCTTAATTCTTAAGTGTTAATAAACTGGATTTCCCAAAGTAAAATATAGAACCAAGAATAATTAAGCCCTCTCTCGTCTGAGTTGGTGTTAGAAGTAAGGGATTCTATAAGAAGCAAGCCCTTGTTTCCTGACAAAACCATCTTGCAGAAGACAGATCAGAGAGAACAAGTCATGTTCTGTGTTGAGTAGAAGCTGGGGTGGGAGGAAGAGGACGTTATGAAGGTTCTGAGCTGTGGTCATCGACTGGGTTTCAGAAGGTCAACACACAACATTTGTCCTGCTCTGACACTCAGCTCAGTTCTTTTATCATCCTTCTACAAGGTAGGAGCCTGGGAGAGAGACCTAATGGGTGAGGCATGGTTCTCAAGGAGCTATGAATATGACATGTGTCTTCAGACACACCCATTCCAAGAAAGACACTATTTAAACCCTGAGAGAATCCCACCCTGAAGTCAGAGGTGGCAAAAATGAGAGGGCAGGTGGCCTCTGCAGCCAGATCCATCATTCCCTATGTTTGGGACTTTGATTTAAGAATGCTGACTTCGGTAGACCTGCGTGAGTAGTGTATGGGTTCATCCATTCAATAGATATTTTTTGAGCACCTATTATGTGCTAAGCACTGTTCCAAGTATCTGAGCTAGAGCCCTCTTAGGTGCCTTAGATAGAGTCCTCTCTTGTGGTTTGTACATTTCCTCTACTCTACATAAATTACCTCCCTTAATTCTCTCAAAAATTCAATGATTGTCATCATCTCCACTTTTCAGATAACGAAGCCGAAGTTCAGAGAGGTTAAGTAATTTGTCCAAAGTCACCCAGCTAGTAAATAGCAGGTTGGGATTTGAACCGACAGTCAAGATCCAGAGTCTGTGCTCTTAACCTCTTTGCTGCATCACCCCTCCAGTTGGAAGTGAAATCATGTGCCAAAAAAATTGCTGTGCTGTCTTAGAAGTCATTCCAAAACAAGCCCTGAGATCCTGGGTTTGGGAATCAGAGAGAAGTCAGAATTCCCTCCCCTCCTCCACCGGCCTCTGACTCCATGAAGGCAGGGACCACAACTGGCTCAACCCTGTTCTATCCCCTAGCATCAGAACTGGCATATAGTAGATTCTCACTAAATAAGCCTTGACTGAATGAATGAGTGAATTCATTGACCAGAGGTAATGAATGGGATCTTGGAGAAATCACTTAATCTCTCTACCCCCTTGTAACAAATCTTCCTGACAAAGCCACTGTGGGAATAAAATAAGTATTAAGTGGCATAAGTATTTCAAACACATAACACAATGCCTAACACATAGTAAGTGCTCAGAACATAAACCTGACACCTCTGCCATGTGAAACAGATCTGACGAGTGATCAGCAGGAGCTAAGAATATGACATCTGTCCTCAGCCACACCCCTCCTGAGAATGACACCATTTAAACCCTGAGAGCATCCTGTCCTGAAATCTGAGATAGGAAAATAGAGGGGATTTTCTACCAGACACTTGCTTCTTTGGAGAGAGAAGAGTGAGGGAGACAGGAGGAGGCTTTCTAGGCAGATGAAACCACGTGAGGGAAGCACAGAGGCGGGATCTGCTTGTCATGTCTGGGATTGGTGGGAGGGATGGTGAGTACATACGGGGTCTATGTAGAGATGGGAATCTACCCACATTTAGACTTTTGAGTGTTTGCACATTAGCAAGTTCCTTTAGCTATGTCCACTTGACCTGGGTTAGCACAGTGATGTGGTCAAGTGCACAGGCTTGACCTTGAACAGGGTTCTAATGCTTCCATTTAGAAGCTAATGACTTCAGGTGAGCTTTTGAACCTGCTCTCATACCTCCGTTTCCTCATCTGTAAAATAGGGCTTCCTAATGGGCTCTACTCTTTAGGATGGTTTTGAGGATTAAATTAGTACTTAAATGCTTTCAACAGTGCTCGGCATTTGGTGGTTGGTTATTCTTTGTTACAAAGAAAGCTCAGAGAACGTAGCCTGTCTGTCCAGTTAACTTTAGTTTGTAAACTTGTAATAGGCAGACCCAGAATTTTAACCCAGTTCTTTCCAACTCCATGACCCCATATAGCCAGGCAAAGAGAGAGTCAGGGGAGGATGGACCCAGAAGGTGATGCAGTGGCCAGATAGACCTCGAAAGGCCTTGGACACCACATAAGAGGATGTGTTCTTTCTCTATAGCCTATGAAGCCCCTGGAGGCATCCAATGGGAGCAGGTTGATAGGTCTCAGGGTTTAACTGGTGCTGAACTTCAGCGGTGGATTTAATTGCGGACCCCAGTATGGACATGCTCTTGGTCTTGGTCCACCTTCTGGTGGATGCAGACCCATTGTAAATAGGACCTCTTGAAGATCTTACTTCAGTTAAGGTGTGGTCCCAGTGAATCCGGTTGGGCTTTAACCCAGATGACTGGAGTCCTTTATAAGCAGAATAAATTCAGACATAGAGAGAGAAAGCCTTGGGAAGAAGTGGAAGCCAACAGAATCTGGAGGGGAAAGGAGAAGACATCGCCATGTGCATTGCCATGTGACAGAAAAGCCAAGGACCAAGGATCACCAGCAGCCAGCCCCGGAAAACCAGTCTTTAGAATGGAAGCACCACCTTGCTGATGCCTCACTTTTAGACTTGTCCTAGCCTCAAAACTGTGAGCCCAAAAATTCCTGTTGTTTAAGCCAACCTATTGCATAATGTTGATTTTAGCAGCCAGGAAATTAAGACCAGCTAGTAAAGTTTGTTTTTAAATTTTGAGACACTTCCATATTGCTGGGTAAATAAATAGCCAATGATGTCTTAAGCACCCCAAGTGCCCCTCACTCACTGCCTGGCTAACCGTAGACCTTCCCCCCAGAAGCCCCCAGACCTCCTAAAGATCAGCAACTGAGGGGTTAAAGCCCAGCTCCAGTGCTTTGTTCAGTGGGCTGCTGGTTGGCCGGAGTCTGCTCTGTGCTCATGATTCAAGGCTCTAAATGCCTCCCCTGGGCCTGGCTCCCTCCATTTTGTTCAATATCCTTTTTCAGGAAGCCACAGCATGCCAAATGATGGTGAGAAGGGAAGGGAGGAAAACTTGGAGAAAGACGCCGGCAAATAAGGGGCAGTGCGCCTGCTCCAAGAGAACACGGTGCTCGCTGGCAGCCCCACGCCCAGGCCATCCTGCAGAGGTTGGGGGAGTCTGCGGGCACCCAGGGCCCTGCCACCAGCTTTAAAGTCCCTCCGCTCCTTTAGTTTCCCCCAAAGACGGACGTCCCAGGGCTGCCCCAGGCAGCAGGAAATTCTATTTCCTCTTCTCTTCCCGTCATTCCCCTCACTGGCTCAAGGAGGTCATAAATGTTTTTGCTTTTTATTTTTATTTTTTGGCTCTTTTATTCTGGGCATCAAGAACAGTGGACTGCGGGGTAGGAAGTCAGACATCTGCTGTCTCAGACCTGTCGTGCGCCAGCTGTGTCATCTCGGGGGCCACACTTTTCCTTCTGGGGCTCTGTGCCTTCCTGGGTAAACGGGTGGGTCAGACGGGGTCCGGTGGTTTTAACCTGATGCTCCACAGAGCCTGCACAGGGGAGAAGGGGACAGCTGCCTTCCATATGTTTCCATAGCTTAAAACATGGAGGGTAGCCAGAGGACACTTCCAGTTCTACTTTTTTGTGGTTCTGGAAGGAACCTTTCATCCTAGGTGCTCCCGAACTGAGGGCCTGCTCATATTTATTGAGGTGGAGGAAGAGGAAACAGGCTTCCTTTGGGCAGGACCCCAGGAGAGAAAGAACATCCCCATGGAGGGCTGGGTAGAGCCAACTCCATCTCCCAGATGGAACCTTTCACCTCTCCGGTTCTCTCATAGCATTTGCCTCTTCGTTGAGATGACAATAAAAATAATAAATAATGCCTATGTGGCACTTATTTTGTTTCAGGCTCTGTTCTAAGTGTTTTTCATTTATAAATTTTACTCAAAATGACCCTATGAGGGAAGCACAACTGTCAGCCCCTTTTTGCAGATGAGCAAACTGAGGCTCATGGAATGGTCAAATGGCCCTGCTGGTGGTTAGTGGCAGGGACAGCATCTGAACCTAGATGATTTGGCCCCAAGGACCAGGTTCTTAACTTCCTTTCCGTGTTGCTCATCACAGTATCTTCTGTCTCAATTAGAAAGTCACGAGCTGCATCGTGTAAGGATCACAAATAATGAAAACTGACTAGGGCTGTGTAAAGCCCAAAGGGAATTGCTGGGGGGGGGGGGGGGGCGGGGCCAGGGGGGTGTCACAGGCAACAGGCCAGTGGACCCACAGCACCACTGGGACCCTTGGGGCCTGGAATCCCTGGCCACGCCCTCCACCTTGAAGCAATCACCTGATTGGCTGAGTCCAGTCACATGTCTGCCAGCTGGGGATGCTGGGGCTAGAAGAGTGAGAATGGGGTCCTCGCGCCTCTGTGGGTGCGGCTGCCCACCAAAACTGCCCCCCGTAGGGGCCAGCCAGAAAGGACAGGAAGGTACTATTATGAAGGAGAGATGGAGGCTGGATCTCCCTCCTCCCCCACCTTCCAAAACTACCACTGCATTTTAAAAAGAGGGTGGGGGGGTTTTCAGGCATGGGGCTGATCTCTCCCCCAAGGGCTCTTCTATTAGAGATGCACAACAAGTCTTAGAGTCAACGTGTGTAACCTCAAAAACATTCTGTCAGCCCCCAAAAACCTGGTCATGCAGGGGAAACTGAGGCAACACAAATCTTACTGTAATTCAGAGCACAGGTTCCTGGAGCCTCATGGCCACTTACTAAGGGTGTGACCTCACACAAGTTATTTAACTGCTTAATGACTCAGTTTCCTCATCTGGGGACAAAAATAGTACCCGTTTCGGAGATTTTTTGGGGGATTAAATAAATGAATACAGCAAAGCACCTGGCTCCAGCCACACCTGAAAGCCTCTGACCCTGGGTCGGGGGGAAGGGATGGAGAAGCAGCCTGGCACACAGGCCCCCGAGCTCAGTGTCCCAGTCAGGGCTACCCACAGCTTTTCCCACAGCAATGGAAAAATAATTGATTTGTTACTTATGATCTCTTGTGTCCTCTAAGAAGGGAATCCTGGTACCCCAAGGGTCTTCTGTCTTGAACTGGTGATGATGCAGTTTGGAGGACTCTGGCCTAAGCGTAATTGTTTTGCTAAGGAAAAGGAAAGAGATGGTGAGGCCCCAGGAGGAAATCCGGAAGGGGGCAGCTAATTAAAAAGACGGGGCCTGGAGCCAGACTCTTTGTCAACCCAAAACAAGTTACTTAACCCCTCTGTGCTTCGGTTTCCTCACCCGTAAATGGGAATCCTAACAGTCCCTTGCCTCATTGGGTTGTGGTGGGGATGACACGTTCCTACACATAGACACCTAAGACACTGCCTCGTCCATGGCAAGGCCTTGGAGAGCCTGGAACTCCTAAGGGGCCACCATCTCCATCAAACACACCTCTCCCTCAGTGAATCCCAACACCCTTTCAGAGGTTGCTGTGTTATGACAACATTCCAGATGGTGGTTTCCCCATCTGCCAAGGGCACTTGTCTCCACGGTACTGTGGTTTCAGAGGTACAGAGAAAGTGCCGTCTGCAAAGATGGGACAGCATCCGAGTAGAGAAGGGTCCTGGAGAGATGCATCCCTGAAGCTGCCATCATCCCCCCTCTCCGCAAAGTCCACCCTTGTGGAGAGTGCTTCTTTCCTAACAGGCAGCAATGGGCCTGCACCAGAACTGGGGAAAAAATAAAATGAAACAAAATGGTCCATAATTAGAATGGCAATAAAAACAGGGGGGAGGAGGGAGGCAGTGAACTCTATTAATAGTGCTAATAAATGTTCCGGGATAATTCCGCTGTGTTCTGAACCTGCCCGTGGGAGGTGTTGCGTACACTCATTTGCATATTAATTTGGAAGGAAAATGCCGGGCTTGTTCTGCTGGGATAAATCAATTCCAGTTGAAGTTCTCAGATAGCAAACTGCTAATTCTTCTTCCCTTTTCCTCCCAGCAGGAAGATACCCATTTGCTGCCAGGAAAATATTTTTAAGAGCCACCATGGTGTAAAAAAACCTAGGCCAGGAAACTACAGGCAAAAAGTGTAGATCTTGCAGATGGCTGGGGCAGGGATGGGCTAAATAAGGGCCCATCTTACTGGGGGCTCAGCCACGGTGAACCAAATAGGTCCCTGGCCTCTCTGGAACAATATCATTGGAGCAAGAATATCAATCAGATTTGCCTCAGATCCCAGCATTTATTGATTGGTCCTGATGGTAATGGAGCATGGCGTTGAGAAGGATTGGAAATCCTGGACCAGGCTTAGAGGACAGAGTGCAGTGATCAATTAGTGATGTCTGCCTTGGGAAAGAGCATGGCAGCATGAGTGATGTCTATCAGGCAGCCCTGAGGAGACTCCTGGCTCATAATCTGGAGCAGGGCATTATGGGCCATTTGAGTAGAATGAGGCAAGCAGGGCGGAGAATGCAGACAAAGCTGCCAAACAGCCAAGCAGAGGAGAGACTGTTCAAAGAAAGTGGTGGGAGGAGACATGATTGAATAGTAACATTTTTTGAGCAACTACTGTATTTTGAACATTGGTTTAGTTTCCTTGGCTGCTCAAGCAAGTACAAGGGAATGGGAATTTATTTGCTCACGGTTTTGAGGCTAAAAGAAAGCTCAAATCAAGGCGACATCAAGGTGATGCTTTCTTCCCAAACAGTGGTGTTCTGGGGCTGGCTGCCAGCAATCCTTGGTCTTTAGCTTGCCACCATACTCCCTGACCTCTCCCTTCTCTTCAGATTCCTTTAATTTTCAGCTTCTTGCCTCCAGTGATTTTCTCTCCTTCTGTCTGAATTTCATTCCACTTATAAAGGACTCCAGTAACAGAATTAAAACCCATCCTGACTGAGGTGAGCCAAACCTTAACTGAAGTAACTTCATCAGAAGGTCGTACTTACAATGGGTTCACACCCACAGGAATGGACTAGGTTAAGAACATGTTTTTCTGGGGTACATAACCACCAGAGACATGTGTCAGATTTTGGGCATACAGAGACAACTAAGACAATATTTCATTCAAGAAATTAAATCTAATGAAGGAGACTGGCATGTAAACAAGGAGTTATGATATAATGACACATCACATCAAGCCAAGTCAAAGGTCCCTGTGATGTTGAATGAAACCCAGAACTAGAGCCAACTGCAGGATCAGTGTGGAGGAGGCACTACTGGTTGGCTAAAAATCCAGCAACAGGAAAGTGGTCAGACAGAAACGTGCTTGCTCAAAATCAGAGGTATACACAGACAGAGTTATGGGGCTGATAGATACCAATCTTCCTCACTTGCTTTAGGAGAGGAGCCCCTAAGTTGAACCTCCAGGACAAGAAAGCTTTATTCAGCTCTGCTACATGGGCTGTGAACAAAAGAGGATTCAAATCTAGAATATCTAAAGAAATCCTACAACTCAATGCCAAAAAGACAACCAGCTCAAATTAAAAATGAGCAAAAAATTTGAATGGACCTTTCTCCAAAGGCCAAAAAACACATGAAAAGTTGCTCAACATTGTTAGCCATTAGGGAAACACAAATCAAAGCCACAATGAGATACCACTTCACAACCACTAGAATGGCTACCATTTTAAAAATTGAAAATTACACTTGGTGTAGAGGATGCATAGAAATAGGAATACTCATTCAATTGTTGGTGGGAACATAAAATAATACACCTGCTGCAGAGGACTAATCAGTAGTTCCTCAAAAAGCTAGGTATAGAACTACCATATATCCAGCAATCCCTCTTCCAGTTACACACACAAAAGAATTGAAAGCAGAGACTCGAACAGATATTTGCACATCGATGTTCATAGCAGCATTATTCACAATTGCCGAAATGTGGAAGCAACCCAAAATGCCTGTCAACCAATGAATGGATAAACAAAATGTGATATATACACACACAATGAAATATTATCCAGCTATAAAAAGGAATGAAGTTTGAATACATGCAACAACATGGATGAACCTGAAAGACATCATGTTGAGTGAAATGAGCTAGACACAAGAGGACAAGTATTGTATGATCTCACTGATATGAAATCATTAGAATAAGCAAACTCATAGAGTAAGAAACTAGAATACAGTTTACATGGTCTGGGATGGGAGTAGGGAATGGGGATTGAGTGCTTAAATTGTATAGAGTTTCTACTTGGTTTGACAGAAAGTTTTGGGAAATGGATGGTGGTGATGGTAGCACTACATTGTGAACGTAATTAACAGCACTGAATTATATACTTGAATGTGGCCCAAAGTGGAAATTTTAGGCTGTATGTGTTACCAGAATAAAAATTTTTTAAAAAATCATAGGAGTATACAACACATACAGTGACTCATAATGTAAACCATGGATAATAATTAATATTACAATTATAAAAATGTTCTTTCATGAATTGTAAAAAATGTGCCGTACTAATGCAAGGTGTTAACAATAGGATGGTATATGAGAACTGTGTATTTTATGCATGATTGTTCTATAAGCCTACAACTTCCCTATGAAAACAAGAGAGAGAGGATTTAAGGTTGAGCACGCATAATGGCCCATCCCCTTTCTGGGTTTCATCCTGTGTCCTCCAGGCCCTCCCACTGCCAGCCTTGCTTCATCCCAGAAAACCCCCACGCGGAAGGAATCTTGGATGAGTCACACGAGGCCCCCTGGGCAGGGCTGGGTGTAATGTGTGGAAGTCCCTACAAGATCAGGACCCTAGACAAGGAAGAGGAGGTTTTGAAGGATTAGATGAGGACAGTCCCCTGCATTCCAGATCAGGGAATACCTTGGGTGGCCCTAAAACTTGAATGTGCAGGAACTTCCTGAGAAGGGGCAGCAAAAGAAAATAAAATAAGCAAAAAGCAGCGTCCTTATGAATGAGGATCGTGACTGAAGTCAGGAGGCCTTGCTGCAAATCCACCCTGGATAAAGGAGTGGCTACTCAGGGCTCACCGTGGGCCAGGCTTTCTGCCAGGTGAGTCCCTGTGTCCCCACACTTCATCCTCACCACCAACATGTGAGGTCAGCGTGGAGGGGTCTAACCAGTCACTGCCTAAAGGGCAGAGTCTGTATCTGCAGGTCTCTATTCTGCCTCCCCAGTGAAGCTGGCACATTCTGGGACAGCCTGCACCCCCTGACCTTTCAGGTTCTTTTGAAATAGTTGGTCTGCTTATAGTTGATGTTCTTTACCTTTCTCAAAGTCATTTTATTAGACAAATGCAATCTTGGCATTTGCCCTCTCTTTGAAAAGGATGCTGCACTTGGGGTCAAGGGCTGTATCATGGATTTGGAACAACCCCTGATGCCAAGCTGGCAGAAGTGCCCCAGTGCAGAGGGAGGCTTCCAGGAACAACAATGCCATCCACGTCTGCATTGGGTACTATGCCCTGCGGGCACACAGTAATCCTCCAAAATCCTATCACAGGCCCATTGGAAACCAAAGTTCCAAGAGATTCAGTAACTTCCCCAAGGTCACGGCACTCGGAGGTGGCAGCATGAGGATTAGACCCAAGGCCTGGGTGACCCAGGACCTGTGCCCTCAACCCCAGACTACTGTGCACACCAGCTGACACGCCCATATCAACCTCCCACCAGACCACAGAGGACCACTGCACACCTGATGACACACACAGGGCACGTGTCCCCCCCATCCATCTTTATCTCAGCCCAGGCATATTATGGGATGTGGGCTGATCTGAATGGGACAGGATAAACTGGGAGAGAGAATATTGTGAATGGAGGGGAAATGCAGGAAGGGTTAAAACTCGGTAACCTTGAATAAGGACTGACTCTTGGGAGGTGTGTTGGAGATGGGACATCTCATACATCATGAGGCCAGTGAAGTCTCCAGACTTCTCCAATGAATCAGACACTAAAAGGAGGGTCCTAGAGAGGTGACACAGTCACCACCTCCTAGTGCAGTAGAAGCTGAGGCTCAGAAAACTCAATGTCCTTCCCAGGTGTGCACAGCCAGTTTAGGGCAAGGATTCAAACCCAGGCCTTGCTGACTTCCAGCCCCAGGTGTTTTCTTTCCATGCCAAAATTATTCTGCTAGAAAAGGCCAAACGTAAATTAAGGAGGATGTGTTTTAAGGAGAGAAGTAGAGAAAAATAGATATTAGCAAGAAGAAATTGAATTTAAAAAAAAAGAATTTTTTAAAGGATTGAATTGTTAAAAAAAATCCTTGGTACTTTGTGTTCCATGTTGTTGGGTAAAGGACTCTGCACAGGGACACTTCGTGTCATGGGCCTTTGCTTATATCCTACCATCCCAGTCTTTGAAGTGTAGGGTCCCTTTGCATCACTTCATAAGAAAAGGGGGTCCCTGCCAATCTCACTCCAACCTAGTGCTCTTTCCTTAGGGCACTCATGATTACAGGGAGAGGGCGAGCAGTGTAGAAGCCAAAAGCCGGGAACCCCAGGGCCACATGGCCTGTGTGCAAATCCCAGCTCTGCTTCCTACTGCCTGGGTGAATGTGGGCTACTCCCCCCATCCATACCCCACACCTCAAAACCCTCATCCATCACATGGCAAAAACAGCAGCACCTACCCCATGGGATTGTTGCAAAGACCACATGAGTTAAAAGATGCAAACACTTAGAATCATGCCACACACACAATGAGAGCAAGCCCTCTTTAGATTCATTTTTGCTACCTTCTGTCCTCCTTATTAGCATGGAAACCCCACGAGGGCAGGCATTTGGTTTGGTTCACCACTGAATCCTAAGCATCCAGAATGGTTCCTGGAACTAATCAGAGGTCAATTTCTAGAATATTTGCTTAACACATAAGCACCACCAGGCAAAAAGCCAGGCCAAAGTAAAATAATAGAGGGGGTCAGGGTTGCCATCCCTCTTAGGGTGAAACATGAACAGATTGTCCAAAGGTGCAGAGGGATAGGACCCAAAGAGCCCAGGCTTAGGGGTCAGCCTGGTCATGGCCACTGAGCCAGCCCCGTACCTCTAGGAGCCCGCCTCCTCAACCGTAAAAGGGGAGTCCTAATCCTACCTGTCTTTGATGCTCATAAATGTCACCCCCTTCTTCCTGTGGTCCATACTTTCTTTCTGCAGTGCCGTCCCCTACCATGGGTCTCCCTGACCCTCCAGCCCAGGCAATGGCTGCCTCTGTGCCCAAGGCCTCTTGTGCATCAGCCAGGCCTCGCCTCTGCATCAGAGAGCCGAGACTGCTGTTTCAGTTACACTCTTAGCAGGAGGAGGAAGGGGATTAAGCTACTGTTTTTGTTTTTACAACACAAAATTTGTCAACTTGGCACAGTTGACAGACTGCCTCTGTGTCACTGCACTGGTTCCTTTAATTGCTTTCCCTGCGTGCAAGCATCTGTGTGTGTGTGTGTGTGTGTGTGTGTGTGTGTGTGTGCATGCTCCTTGAGAAAGGCTTGCTTGCTTGGGTGGAAAAAGGACTGGTTCTAAAAAATGGGCCTGTCCCCTGGAATATCTGACCCCAACCCGGAGGTCCAGGAGATGGGGTGGGGGTGGGAGAGGAGACGAACCTGGGAGTCAGGAAACTGGCACCCTGGCTGCATTCTGCTCCTCAAAGAGTAGCAATAGTGACAGAATCAATAGCGATAGTGTGACAGAAGGTCAAAATAGGGCTCTTTCTAGCTCAGTTCCAACTGCAGGTCCCAAAACATTCCACATTTCAAAGTGAGCGCTCAGATAGTCAACTTCCTACAGCATTGAAAAAAAACGAAGCTGAGTGCCTGATTCCCTCTCCAGGACATATGGAGGGGATGTGTGAGGATACCTGGACACCTGTTTCACAATCCTTGGCTGACAGCCCACCTTTGATCTGGAGCAGCCTCGGGCAGGTTTGGGGTATTGAAAGGCCTTGATTTGGAGAGTTGTCAAGGTGCTATGAGCCGGCCCTTGCCCAAGGTGGTGGAATGGCGTGGGAGCACACCCCCTTCTCACCTCGAGCCCAGCGAGATGGGCTTCCAGGAGGCCAGTGGGGGTCCTTCCCCTGGAGTTGGGTGGTTTGCACACCATGGATGCTGCATGACACACACCCAAAGAATGCAGGGATGCAAGGGCAAGAGGCCATGGCTACCTACCCCCCCAACCCCGAGGCTCCAGGGCAGGAAGAGGGAGATGAGCTGTATTGGGTTCTAGATGTGCTTCCACCAAGGTGTGGATGAAGATGGTTAGATGGGAGCCACGGGGAAAGAGCCAGCCTGGAGCCTACCCAAGAGGACTGAGGATTCTCAGCCTCAGAAGAGAGAAAGCTCAGAGGGCTGTCAGTCATCTTGTCAACCTAAGAGGAGCTGAGACAAGCTAAGCATGGCAGAGCGACAAGACACAAAGAACCCGCGTCCCTGGCAATCCCACTGAGCTGCTGAATTAACTGAGTCTGGCTACCCCCCAACCTCAGAACTTCTCATTATGTAAGGCACCACATTTTTCTTATCACAGAAGCCATTTGAGTGTTCTGGGTTGTGCATCCAAACTTATGTGAGTAATTTCCCCTAAAGCAGGCAACTAGCAAATGGAATAGTCAAAACCTTGATGACAGAACTGTTGGACTCTGAGTCCAGGGCTTGTCACAAAGCACTAAGCTGAGATGTTCGTGTGAAGAAGCGACATGTGGGCCCAAGTCACAGCTGAGACATAGACAGCTTCAGAAACTGAGGACATGACATTAGGAGGCTTTAAAATAGCCAGCGTAAAGCGCCAAGCATATCCAATTATATGAGTACTTAGGAGAAGTGAATCCTGAGGAACAACCACAGACCAGAAGGGCCAGAAGACACAACAACTGGGTGCCATGTGGTCCCGGGGACTGGATCCTGGAGCAGAAAAAGGACATTAGTGGAAAATGGGTGCACTCCAAACACATTCTGGAGCTTTGTTAATAATAATGTACAAAAGCCAGTTCCTTAGTTATGACAAATGTACCATGGTAACAACGGGGAAAACAGGGTAAGAGGTATATGGGAATATCTCCATACCCTCTTTGCAACTTTCTATAAATCTAAAATTATTTTAAAATAAAAAGTTAATTTAAAAAAAGGTTTATGGAATGGATGATGACTGTACCAGGAGTCTAGGTGCATGGATAAATGTAAGACCTGTCATTTACTAATATATCTACAACCATGCTAGACCCTTTCCACATCATTTTAGCTCCTCAACAGCCCTTGGAATTATGTAGCACACAGGGCTTGGCACCCAATAAGTACTCAATAAGTATCCATTGGCTGGCATCCCAGCTTGGCAGACAAGGAAGCTGACACTTGGAGAGGCCAAGTCCATTGAACCAAATTCATTTGACTCCAAGCCTATGCTCCTTCAACTCCACCACCCATCTGGCATTAGGATTAGAGCCATGTGAGAGCCGGGGAGGCCCCCTGGCTTCTCTCCTGGATGGCAGTTCAACTAAATTCTAAGGCCTTATGGGCTGGGGCTGGGGCTGTCCCAGATGAGATGGGCTCAGTGGCTTCTGACAAATCCACAGATTCAGCAGTGGGAGCTGGAAAAGATGGAGGCAGAACTGGCTGTGACCTTAGGTGCTTAGAGTCGGAAAGGAGCTTAGAGACCACTATTCCCAATGAAGGAGTCCTCTTGTCCTTCCCAGAGAATCCCTCTGGGCGGTGGGCATGGGGTGCTGGGCTTTGGCAAGGCAGGCCCCAGTGCACAGAGTGGCAGTATGTGCACTCAGGGGCCAGGGGGCTCAGAGTCCAGGCCAGGAGGGGTCTCACAGGAGACCCGGGTCAGGAGGCAACTGAGAGGCCAGGAGGGCAGACTTTCGGAAATGGGCAAGTCGCACCAAAGATCCGCTCCAGGGAGCAGCCCAAGCATCAGTCAGCAGGCAGGACTGCGTCAACAGCTAAACCACGAATTCCATGGTGCCTGGGCCAGGACTCTGGATCAACTGGAGCAACCTGCTAATTTCCAGATGATGATGCTAAGACCCAGAGAGAGCCAGCACCTTACCCCGGGTCAGAGCAGCTGTGGTTTGAACCAAGGATTCTCCTCTCTAGGCCCAGTGTGAACAGCACACTGCAAACAGCGATGATGATGCTGGTGATGAGGGTAACAACAGCAGTACAACTAGCTAACCCAGACTGAACTCTATTTGCCATGCAGTGCTCTAAGCACAGTTCATGCTTTTCCTCGTGTATCTCTCACAGTAACCCTGTGAGTTAAGTACTGGGTTAAGTAAGTTAAGTATTGATCTCCATTTTACATGAGGAAACTAAGGCCCAGAGAGTTTAAGTGAATTACCCAAGATCACACAGCTTCTAATTGGCAGAGCTAGGAAGATTTGTCTTTCCAACTCCAGACTTCATATTCTCAATTACTAGGATACTAAACAAACCCAGCTGAAACTACTATACATCCAGCAGAGGAGATCAAAGTAAGCCAAAATTAGAGTTGGAGACCCAGACCAGGGGAACCAAGATAACTTGAGCCAGGAAACAAGCCCTAGGAAACCTGAACCAAAGGTCAGAGCAGGGCCAGTGACAGGGCCACCTGGCCTCAAGGGTAGGAGGAGAAGGCTCCAAAAAGATAACAAAAAATAACAATAGCTGTGGTGGAGCTCCTCCTGTGTGCCAGGCACATACTAGCTTCTTTAGTCCTTGCTTCAACCCTGAGAGGTGGGACAGTGTTACCGCATTTTAGTAAAGAGGAAACAAAGACACAGAGAGGTTAACCAACCTGCCCCAGGCCACACAGCAAGTCAGTGGGGAGCCAGGATTTGAACTTCAAACCAAACCCAGAGCCTACCCTTCTCACCACCACCTTGCAGTGCTCACTGATGTCCAGTGGACACAGAGCCAGCTGGCCACATGGCCCCTGCTCCCCAGACTGCCACCAAAAGAGATACCCTGGCTAGGCAGGGTTATCTAAACACACGCCCTCCTTTGTCTCAGAACGACTGCCAGTTTTCTGTTACATATACAAGCAAATGAGGCTAAGGTTTATTTTCCCAGCTCCTCCAAAGAAAGCTCTTGGGCATAGGCCGTCTTGCTCTTTTCAGGCCTCATAAAATGCAACATTTACACAGGTGCACAGGAGTGCACTGCCCAGCTGCGCCCCACCCCCATATGGCAGGCATCCAGGGCTCCAGAGCCGATGCCCCCTGCCATCTGGGCCGGCCCCAGCATCTCTCTCCCCAAGGAGCTGGCCTGGTGGCACTTCTCAGCCCACAATTTTGTCCCAAGTCTCCCTAACTCTTCAGTTCAGCATCTTTGCTCACAGAAATCCCCAGAAGGGCACTAAAACAGAACAGCGTTCGTCAGGTGTCCTACAGGACAGGGATACGTGGTAGGGGCAATCAGAGAGAGGGGAGCAGTTTCCTTGATCTAGTAAGATTGAGAACCCTGGGAAAGACAAAGCTACACTGGGCTCTGCTGATTTCTCAGGGCCTTGAGTGTAGTCAAATGCATTGTAAGTTTACTAAAGAGCCTTATTTGATTCAATAAATGTTTATTGAGTGCCTATTGTATGCCAAGCATTGTTCTAGGCATGGGAGATATACTAGTCAATAAAATAAACAACAACAACAAAAATCCTTTGTGAGGGACAGACAATAAATAAGAAACATAGTTTCTATGTAAGAAACATACACAGGTTGTTACAAGTTGGTATGTGCTATAGATGAAAAAAAAGAAGCAAGGTAAGAAGGACCAGGAGGGCCATGGAGGAAAGGTAGGGTTGCAATTTTAAATAACGGGGTCTGAACAGATCTACTGAGAAAGAGGCATTTGAACTAAGACGTGAAAACCGTGAATGAGGTAGATATCTGTGGGACCAAACAGCCAGTGCTGATACTCCTTGTTGATCAAAGGTGAGCAGGTACCTGGCCTGTTCCAGGAGCAGTGGGACAGAGTGGGCAAGGGGGGCAGTGACAGGGATGAGGGGTCGGGCCAGGACACACAGACTGGGAACGTCCTTCTTGGCACCAGGGACACCGTGGCGGTTGGCTCCTTGACGCTGGGGGCGCTGTCCTGAGCACGGGAGGATGCTTAGCAGCACCCCAGGCCTCCACCCACTCGATGCCAGCAGCGCCCCCACCCCCTCCCCGGGGACCATGACGACCAAAAATGCCTTCAGACATTGCCAAATGTCCCCAGGAAGGCAAAATCGCCCCCCTCCCCCCAGTTTGAGAACTGAGGCACTCAGAGGCGAAGTAGCTTGCCCAGGTTCACTCCGACTCATGCCAGGATCATACCGTGTCATCCCGCAAGGCGGGCAGCTGGCCCTGGGGCTGGGGTCCCGAAGTTCTGTGCGCAGAACCAGCCTTGCCTCTGCGGTGTTCCCACCACCCCACCTAGTTCCCCCGAGGGTATGCTGGGCTCTTTCCCTCCAGGACCCTGCAAAGCTGTGTGTCCTCGCCCGGTAGCCGACCCCAGGAAACTATGGGCTGCAGCGCCCTGAGGCAGGTCATCTGGCTTTGAACTTGGTTCTGCCACTTCCAAGCTGTGTGCCCCTGCAGAGTGGGGATATTAAGACGCACCCTGCCTCCCTGCCTCACACGCCTGTGGCCAGGCTTAATGAGAACGCATTCGCAACCCCACCTTGCAGAGCGCCTGTCCCAGAGCGGGTTGGTTTCTTTCCAGCGCCTCGTGGCGGAGGAACCCAGGCAGAGCTCTTTGCCCAGGACCTCGCTTCCAGTCCCCCTTCAAGGGGAGCTATCCGCACGTATTTGGTTTACACAATTCTATGCCTCCATTTCCCGTCCTGCAAAGGGGACCTTCCGGGTCCCCGGGCCTAAGGCCTCCAGGAAATATCCGAGGGCTGACTTTGGCCGCGAGAAAGCAGTCTGCCTCCCTGACTTACCCTGTTCTGGGGACTGCGAGGACCGGGTGGGAGCCCACGAGGAGGAAGGCAGGGGGTGGGGGGAACACGTGCCCTTCCTAACGCTTTCCTTGCACCCGCCTCCGCCGCCCTGAGCCTAGGCCGCGGCGCCAGGCGAAACCTGAGGCCACAGCGCCCCCTGGCGGTGGGCGCGCGCCCGCCCCGCCGCTCCCCTGTGCTCGCGCAGCGGTGCGCGGACGAGGTGGCTGTAAATGAATTTAGCATCAGCACGGTTATTTAAATTGTTTTAATTAATCACAGATTGAGCAGTAAATGAACCACTAAGTGGAGAGAGAGCGCGGGAGGGAGCGAGAGAGGGGTGGGGGGAGGAAGGCAAAGCCTAGGTGATAATGGCTCAAAGAAGCACAAACAGCTGCAGAGGAGCAGCGGGGAGCGGCTGGAGGCGCGGGTCGCTGAGCTGCCCGCCCCCGCCCCTGGGCGCTGCACGGGGGTTGGGGGGCGTCCCTGCCAAGTGGGGCCGGTGGGGACGCAGAGCTTGGGAGAAAGGAGTGCCATCTCTGTCGATCAAAAGGATGCAGGGTTGGCTGAAGGAAACCAACTACCTAGCTAGAGAGGCAGGAGGGATGTAACTCTTAGAAAGAACCCAATACCTGCCGTGCACTGTGCTTGGGCACTTTTACACCCGTTATGGCAGCTAAAAAGCACAGTTTAGATGTCCAGGTGTCCTGTCCCAGCAATGCCAACAGCTGGCTGTGGTATAGTGCCCCCCGGGGCAGGCTGCAGGTCTGCAGCATGGAAAGTGGGCCCAGGGATTGAAGAAGATCGTGTCTAGGAGATCTCCCAGGTGTTAGGATTCTTTTCTTTTGAGCAAGAAATGTCATTGTCTCTCTGGACCTGGTTTTCTCATCTGTAAACCAGGTTTATTCTTTCATTGAATTTAATACAGTACTCAGCAAACTGCAACCAGTGACCAAATGTGGCCCAACTGTTGTTTTTGTAGGTCCCATGGAGCTAAGAATATTGGCTTTTGAGGGATTTTTTTTTAACATTTTTAAATGGCTAAAAACAAAAAATCCCAAGATAAATCATATTTCATGACACTTGAAAATAATATATAAGTCAAAGTCCATAAATAAACATTTATTGAAACATAGCCACTCATTCATTCGATTATTATCGATGGCTGCTTTCACAATACAATGGTAGAGTTAAACAGTTGCAACAGGGATAATATGGCCTGTAAGCCTAAAACATTCACGGTCTGGCCCTTTACGGAAAAAAATTTGCCCACCTCTGATTTAATACATCACCATTTGTAAGATGCACAATTTTTATGCAACACTGAGAAGGAAAAATGTTGCCAGAATGCTTTCAGGCCACTTAGGTTTTTATTTTATATTTATTAAAAGTTATTTTAGACTATTTAAACATAGATTTGTATCACATATCACAATTGTGGATAGATAAAAAGGAAAATAAATGCAAAATTAATTGATCAAGGTATTCCTAAAATATCTTCATATCCAGAAACCAACTCTTCTGAATCATTTTTTGACTCAGTCACTTTCATCCTTGTTTTACATGCAATATCATCCTCATTGCTTTGGTGAAATGCAGCATCTCTTAAAAGAATGCTCCGTTGTCATCTCAGGATTTTTTTCCAAGCTGATGACACCTGTTCTGCAAGTTTTGATTCAAATGTACAGTCAATGACAAGTATATCAGGATTCCTACTTGGTCAATGGTGACTTTAAGAAAAATCCCAATTTCGGAGATGTTAAAATATGAAGAAAAATGACATGTATAATAAGCTTTTTAAAAATTGACATAATTGTCATCTGGCTTGGATGCAACATGGAACAAAATATAGAATTCCTGTCCTCAAGGAGCATGTAGTCTAGTGGGCTAGAAAAACAATAGATGAACAAATGTGGGCTTTGTCAGTGGGTAATAGCGCTTTGAAGTAAAAGAAGTGGGGTAGGAAAAGGAGAAAAGAAGGATGAGAAGGAGAAGAAGAGTGTGATGGGAGGGCACTATTGAGATAAGGGAAATCATCTCTAGGAGGTGATATTTTAGCAGAGACCTGACGGAGTGAGGGAGTGAGCCATGGAGAAATGTGGGGAGAGAGTGTTCCAGGCAGAGGGGCAGCAGGTGAGATCCGATTGGAGAGCAGTGAGGGGAGGGAAGTGGGAGATGAGGTCAGAGAAGAGGTCTGGAGACAGACCATGCGTGGAAGGATTCTGGGTTTTATTTCGAATTTGATAGAACCACAACCTCCCTGGTCTGAGCCACCTCTGATCTCACTTCTGAATTGATCTCCCTGCATCCACTCTTGCTCAACCTATTACAGTTTACTCCAGAGAAGCCAGAGTGAAACTTTAAAATTATATGTCAGATCATGTCACTCCCCTGCTTAAAACCATCCAGTGTGGAGGTGGTGGAGGTGTTGGAGGGATTGACTTTCTATGGGAGTTCGATGGGCCTTCTGTGATAGCTCGTGGATGGGACAAGGAGGGAAGGCTCAGTCTGTGAGTGAGGAATTAATCTTATTGCACCTACTTTCTCAGTTCAGTGCAAAGCAAGGGCATCCCCTGCGGTGAGGGAGGAAGGAGGACCTTTTTGAGGTTGGAGGGAGAAAAGAAATTATGAACCAGTCATCTAGAGAGTGGGAGGGAGTGAACTCAATTCTGTATTCTGCTTCTCTGACCTCTGCCCACAGGAAGAAATACAGGCTGCATTGAGACCGAGTACACAACACATACATAAAAATTGTTTCACAAGACAATATTTAACCTTATTACATACTGTGTACTCTGATTGTCTTCTATTCTATTTCATTTTCTTCATGCTTATTGGAACCTACTAAATGGTTTTCTTGACCCACTCATGAACTTCAACCTGCAGTCTGAAAAACACCAAGCCAGGAAAACATGGAAGACTCGCCAGGCAGCAGTGAGGGCTCACTTGACTTAGCGGTCATTGATTTTAAGGAATACCTGGGTTGAATTTAACCAGGGCCGGCATTTTGCCAAGCAGGTACTATGCAGAGAGAAGGGTAAGGGAGATGAGGGCTCCATCCACAAGACCACTCTCACTTCTCACACCAACTGTGAGTTCAGAGAGTTCCCAAAACCACCATCAGGTTGGATAATCCACTGGAAAGACTCATAGAACTTACTGAAAGCTATTATTCCCACAGTTACAGTACATTACAGGGAAAGGATACACGTATAAAGCAACCAAAGGGAAAAGTGCAAAGGGTAGAGTCCAGGAAAGTAGCAGACCTGGAGCCAATGTTGTCCTCTGCCTGTAGAGTCATTAACAGGATTACTTTCCTGGTATTGATGTGTGACAACACACACAGAGTATTGCCAACCAGGGAAGCCCATCTGAGCTTTGGTGTCCAAAGCCTTTATTGGGGTTCCATCACATAGACATAATTGGCTGCCCATGTGGCAAATCTCAGTCTCCAGACCCTCTGGAGGTGGAGCTAATACCACATGGCCCTAAATCACATTGTTACTACTTGCATGTGCTGACCTCTCTGGTGCTTTGGAAATCTGCCTTGCCAGCACCTTTTATAGCACGTGGCACATTGTAAATGCACAATGACTGTTGAATGAATGAGAGAATGAATGAATGAGAGAGTGAATGAGCAAGCCAAAAAAGTGGGGTCTAGGATTTAGGAACAAGACAGAGGCTTATTTATCAACACTGGGACCAAGGGTTGAGTGGTGAGGAGGACTTAGCACTGGATGCCCTGATGCTTTCCCCACACACCCCAGGTCCTATTGGTCCCAGAGCCATTTTCATTTATGCGATGAATATTACTGAGCTCCTACTCTACTCCACATCATGTTCTTGACAGTAAAGATGCAGCAGTAAACAAGATAATTTCAAATCAAAATAAGTGTTAATGAAGAAAATGAAAAAGTGAAATGAGAGAAAGAGAAAGACTGGGGCAGGGAGTGCCTTTAAATGGCATAGCCTGAGGAGGTGATGTGTGAACAAAGACCGGAGTGAGTAATGAGAAACCTTGCCAAGAACTTTCCACTAGTAGGAATCAGGCAGCAAGTGCAAAGACCCTGAGGCAGGACCAAGCTTGTTGGGTTGAAAGAAAGGATAGAAACCAGTGTGGTAGAGCTTGGGGAGCAGGGAAGATGATCAGAGGTGAAGTCACAGGGATAGAGGCCAGCTCGAGAAAGGGTGTCAGGCCAAGGTATTCCAAGTGCAATGGGAAGCTTTTAGAAGGTCTTATGCTGGTTTTTAAGTATGATCTGATTTGCATTTTTAAAAGGAGCAATCTGGCTGCTGTGTTAAGATTTGACTATGGAGGTTGTAAGGCAGGGAGAAGCAGGCGGATCAGTGAGGAGCCTGACACCATTGTCGAGGCAAGGGGTGAGAGTGCTTTGGACAAGATGGCGGCTAGGGAGGTGGAGAGAAGTGGTGGCTTGGGATAGATTTGAGAAGGAGAGCCAACAGAACTTTGGAACCATGCAGGCTAAGCAAGCAGATACAGTTCTGAGAACTGCAGGCTCGAGAGGGGACTGTTTTCTTTTAAACTTTGCCCCAGGTCATCCCTGCCTGAGCTGCCCACACTCCGAGCCCTGCTCCAGGTAAGTCTGCCATGCATCCTGTAGCCAGCCCCCAGTTGTGATGAACAATTCCCACCCTGGTACATTTCACTCATGCGCCTTGCCTCCCCTCCCTGCCTTCTGTAGCTAACACCTGCAGGCAGAATTATCCATTATCATCCTCATAGCTCTACCCTCGATGTTTTCTGGGACTTCTGCCTCTGTCTGGAGGCAGCTCCTATTAATTCAAATAAAAAACTACAAAACTACACCATACATCTACCCAGTGTTCTACCATTTGCAAAGGAAATTCATGTTCTTTTCTCCTGGGCCTCCAAAGTAATAATAATGGCTAAAACTTAATAAGCACTAATGAGGCCACATCACTTTACCTATATAACTGCACTTAATCCTCCTGACAACCCCGTGCAGTGGGTGCTTCCTTAACTCCATTCTGCCAATTTGAGGAAACTAAGTCACAGAGTTTGGTGACCTGCCTGAGGCTGCATGGCTGGGATTTGAACCCAGGCAGTTGAGTGCTGGGCTTCCCCTTGCTGCTTGCATGTTAGTGCACCTACCCCTCAGCCAGCCACAGGATGGGGGACCATTGTTTTCCTCACTTCATAAAGGAAGAAAGTGAAAACAAGCACAGGGAGGGCAAGTTTATGAGTGCTGCTCTGCAAGTGGGGAATCTGAGGTCCAAAGAAGTCAAATGACTCGGGGACAAGTCATATGATGACCAAGAGGCAGAGCTGGAAGCCTTTCCCTCCCAGACCTTTTGATTCCTAACTGCTAACTGGTGCCGCTCCACTGTACAACCGCATGTCCTTCACATTCTTTGATGGAAATACCTCCCTTTTGAGCAGTGATTTACAGTTTATAAAGTTTTCAAGTCTCTTCTGCATTTGATGCCCCCACAACGTGTGAGGTAAGCACGAGGACCCTCGTTTCACAAATGAGGAAACTGAGTCTTAAGAGGTCAAGTGCATCATCTGCAGTGACACAGCTCCTCAAAGGCAGAGACAGCGAGGACTTGGACCCCATGACCCCAGACCAGGGCCCTTCCTGCCCCCTCCTACACTCTCCGAGGCTGGGGCCCTCCTTTGGCGCACCAGAGGGTCAGGATCTTAGAGACATGGAGGAGCCAGACGAGCAAAGCTGGGGTCACCTGGTCCAAACCACTCCTTTCACAGATAAGGAAAGCCAAGGCCCAGAGAGGAAGGGCAGCTTGCTCACTGTCCTGCAGCTTGAGACCCAGCTCTCTGGACCCAGAGACCCAGGGCTCTTCCCTCTACACCATAGCCACCCAGGGTACAGTCAGAGTCCCATCAGGAGACCAAAGCAAGGAAGAATCATTAACTAGTTACAGAGGGGTTAACTACTAAGAGAAGTAAAGAGAACTCCAAAGGATACAAGAGGAGCAGATGTAAGGAGAGCCTTGCAGCTTGCAGGGCATCCCAGGAAGGCATGCATTTGAAAGAACCACCCCCCCCACCCCCCAAGACTTAGGTTCAGAACTCATTGAAGAGGGTGTGGCCAAGGCCCACTGGATGGTGGAAAAGTTTGCTAGGGTGCCACAAGCCAGGGATAATGGGCAGGAAGTCACCCAATGGGGTGCCTGCAAAACCCACAGGAGGACGGCACCACCGTGTCTCCCACACATCACTGGCAGGGAAGTCATCTGCTGCTGTGAAGGCCACCTGGTCACAGGCCTGCTGTGGGACCAGGAAAAAAACCAAAGAAGGGAAACCAAGAAAAGAAGCCTTTTCCTCAAACGCCGTCCCTCTGGCGCCCTCTACTGACAGGACCTAACGTTGCGCCAGCTGGTAAAGGAGAAACGTCTGCAGGGTCCATGTCCCCCATCACAAAGCAGGACAAAGAAGGGTGGATTTGGAGTTGAAAGACAATAAATTGATTGCCTGCGATTGTACAGTTGCACCCGACATAAGAGTGCTACCTGAGAGGGACAGCAAAATCCTAGCTCTCTCTCTGTTTCCCAAGCTCTGCCTTCAGGGTGCCTTTGCCTCAAGTAGAACTTTTCCTGATTGTCCAAAGGCCCTGTAGGAGCCCACAGCAGTTTGGGAGCTGGGAGAGGAGGGACGGTGAACTGAGGACCTATCTTTCCTTGGACCTGGAGCAAAAGGATAATGTTGACCCCCAACCATTTAAGGAAACCCAAGGGAGAGATAAAGAGTCTCCTGGCCCAGGCAGACTGGCGGGGAGATGCTTCTGGCCCCCTTTCAGATATTTTGGACGTGCCAGAAATATTATCCACTCCATGGACCTCTAAAAGGCCAGGCCAGGAGGTAGCCATTCAGGACTGAGCAATCCAGAGGCCTGCGTGGGCTCGGGCATGGACAGATGCTCCTCCAGTTTATTTCCTATTAGCCTTGTAATGTAATACACTGTGTGTAATTGGTACATGAATCAGGAGACGTAATCCCTTTATGTTCCGTGGGGCTCTGCTGGAAACCTCCCAGTGTCCCTCTGTCACGCTCTGGCAGGTCTCCATCTGGTCAACCTGACATTTCTGGAGCTGGCAAAGAAGATACTTTGTTACAGTGGCTAAATTGGGGAGAGAGGTATTCTCAGGTTTTTGTAAGTGGCATCAATGAAATCATCATAGGGCCAAACTCCCTTTTCATTCCTAGAGAAAGTTTCCAAACATAAGGAATTGGAGAGCACAGGCAAATGCCAGTGGGAACAGATGCTGGCAAATTGGCCCAGCCGTGTTTCTCCAGGACTGTCTCACCTGCTGCATGCCCAGCTTCTGTCTTCCTGTCACCACCACCACCCTGGCTGTCCCCACCCCACTGTGCCAGCCCCCTCACCAAGTCTCCTGAGCTAATCTTTCTGCACTAGTAAGGAGGCAGTGCAGAGCAATGGAAAAAGCTAGGGTTTTGGAGACTCACAAACCCAAACTTGAATCTAGATCTAAGTGACCTAGTTCAGGTAATTTTGCCTCCCCAAGCCTCAATTTCCTCATCAGTAAAATGGGTGTGATCCCTGGCTTGTGCTGAACATTAAATCTCCCAGGAGGTGTAACACTTAGTTGGTGCTCAAGAAATGCTAGATCGATACCCTCCCACCCCATATACCCACCCCTTGTCCATCAGACTGTCATGTCAGACTTCTCATTATGTCAAAAATGAGTCTAGGAAATGGCCTGGAATAAGGCTGGGCTCTCAACTCTTACAACACACAGCTGTGAGTTTACTCATCCCTAGAGCAGCTCTCAGGCAATTCCCTCCACGGCCAAACATAAAAATCCTGAATGAGCTAGCCAACCTATAAAATGAGTCCTTGCTCAAATGTCCTGCCCATTTAACACCAGCATCTATTATGGCCAATCGCGCCATGGGGTCAGCCAGGGATCAGTCTCACAGACTGTGGGAATGTAGCATCCCATGATGCTGTGAGTACAAAATGCAGATTGGTTTCACTGGAAGATGCAGACCTTGCAAATGAGGCAGGATTGCCTGAGGTCAGTGCTGGTGGCATTAGAGGATGGCTGAAATCATAAAGGCTTTGGCAATGAGTGGTTAAGCAAGGAGCCTCTGCAGTTCAAGTCCATTCCTCCACTTACTAGTTGCACAACCATGGGCAAGTTACTTCACTTCTCCATGCCTCAATTTCCTTATAACATCAACATAATAATAATATGACCTACCGCCTAAGGTCGCAGTGAAAATAAATCCATGAATACACATGAAGAGCCTGGTACACGGTTGGCACTCAAAAAATGTTTAGTTATTAGTGCTATGTAGAAGGGTTAGACCTGTTAATAATTAGCAAAGAGGAAAATCAGTGAGGATAATAGATAAGTACCTCCAAAGAGAATAATTTAAATAACAAAGTACTAAGAGAGGCCCTTAGGAAAACTTAAGAAGCCTTGAATCATTTTTGCAAAAAATGACCCTCTTTATAGTTGTGCTGCAAAAATCTAATAAGAAGTGAAGGTTGTCCTAACATACCATTAAACCGTCTTGTCAGAAAAATTCCACCAAAAAGAAGAATATGTGATTCATTCTTTGTTCATTCTAAAGATTAGTGCACAATTTTAATTACAATAAAATTGGGTCAAACATAATATAAAATTAACTTACTTTCATTATATTTAGTTTTAGTTTCAGTGACAAGTTGGTCTCATCCAAAAAGATCAGAGACACATGGGGCTGTGTTGGGGATTCAATCACATACCCCTACAAAAGCCATGTTCAGATCCCAACTCCAGGTCCTGTGGGTGTGAACCCATTTGTAAATGGGACCTTTGAAGATGTCATCCATTGAGGTGAGGCCACACTGAATCAAGGTGGATCTTAATCCAATGTGGCTGTAGTCCTCATACGCAAAGAAAATTGGAACCCAGAAGTCAGAAGCAGCCAGAGAATGAGGCCGATGGCCACATGACAGAGGAACCCCAAGGATGGACGTGAGCCAGCCCCAGAACCCTGCAGACTCTGAGAACTTGAGGTTGGACCTCCAGCCTCCAAAACTGCGAGACCATAAATGCCTGTGGTTTAAGCCAACCAGTGCATGATATTTGTCACAGCAGACCAGGCAAACTAAGACAGGCTGACATTGGACAGAGATGAAACTGCATTCACAGCCGTGATTCAAAGCTGGCTCCTCTGCAGCAGAGGTGTAAGAGGTGCAGAGGTGGCCAGGCCAGGAGAAACGAAGCAGAAGCCTTTCTTTCTTTCTTCTGATCAAAAAATAGCATTGAGTACCTATTCTTTTCCAGATACTGTTCTAGATGCTTGGTATACAGCAGTGAACAAATAGCCAAAAAAAAAAAAAAAAAAAAAACACAAGCTTGAGGGCTTACAATCCAATGGAGGGGAGGATGGGGTAAGTTCCAAGCCACAGACATTCTAACCAAGTATACCAAATAGTATGTTAGAATGGGAAGAGTGCAATAGGATCGGGGTGCCAGAGTAGGGGTCCTCAGGGTGGGCCTTGTTGGGAAGGTAGCATTTGAGCGGACTGGAGGGAATGAAGGAGTGAGCCATGGGCTGTGTAGGGAAAAGCATTCCAGGCTGAGGGAACAGCAAATGCAAAGAGGCGTGTGGGCCTGGAGTTTTTAAAGGAACATCCAGGAGGCCAGTGTGGCTGGAGCAAGGGGAGCAGAGATCAGAGAGGTCATGGGGGTCAGACTTCACGGGGCCTTGGAGGACACTGATTCTCCTCTGGGGCAGGGTTTTGAGCAGGAGTGGCCGAATCAGGCTGCTGACTGGAGCACAGGTGGAGAGGAAAGGAGAGAAGCAGGGAAACCAGGTAGGAGCTTAGGACAGGTGTCCGGGAGAGACCCAATTGTCCCTCATCCCAGGGGGCAGCCAAGGTGATGGTGGGAAGTGGTGGGATTCCAGCCACAGGATTTGCTGATGGATTGGATGCAGGATGTGGGGAAAATCAGTCAGGGAGAATCCCTAGGTTTTTGGTTTAGGCTAATCCAGGCCCAGACCTGGAACCTGGGTCAGTTCCCAAACTGCAGAGCCACTGCCTAGGAGGGCGAGGGGGCAGTGAGTGCCGGGGAGTCAGCCACAGCATCCACCACGGCACTGCCCCAGCCATGTGTGTCCCTGGGAATAATAACAGCACATATTAAGTGGGAACACAGTGCGTCCCGGGTACCATGCTATGCACGTGCCATCTCATTCAACATTCACGACAAGTGACGTGGGTATTATTAGTCCCGCTTAAGAGAGCAGGGAAACTGAGCCCAGAGAAGTAACTGGACGAAGCTCTCATGAATAGAAAAGGAAGAACTTAGTTGTGAACCTCGCATTGTCTGACGGAGAGCCTATGTCCTTAGCTACTTGTGCCACTGCCCTCCACGAGCCTCTGCTGGTCAGTTCGCTTCCCTTTCTGACCACCTGTCATACGGGAGACGTGACCCCTGGGCGTTGTCCAGTGCTACGAAATTGGAGACCACAGAGCTAGTCTTGGCTTTTCTGCTCACTGACCCTGTGACCTTGGGAAAGCTGCTTCACCTCGGGGGGCAGCCATTTTCCTTCCAGGCTAGACGGTCCCTCCAGGCCTTCTCTGCTCGAAAACCCTCTGTCTGTATGAATGCTGTAATTTCTGGAAAGTTCCGGCCGGCACCAATGGACCCCTCAAGAGTGAGTGATGGATTGCACGGCCCTCTAAACAGAAAACCTCCCAGACAAGCGACGTCAAACTGCCCATCACTCACATCTGTCCTTCTGCTGGGAGCCCCGCGCTGGCTGCCTGCTCCTTGGCAGAAGTGGTGGGTGAGCAGCAGCTCCACTCAGCGAGGGCCTCTGGCCAAACCCATGACCCCTCGGAGATCCACACACACCCCCGCCTCCCTCCTCGGTCCATTTAAGTTCCCACTTGCTTTCTCTTTGTCTCTTATCAAAAAAAAAGAGAACTGCTCCAAAGTCAGGCTGGTTTTTCTTTTTTTTCCAACCACCATGAGCTCTATAAATGCAAGTTATCATTTATTGAGCACCTTCGACAGCCGCACACCTCACCTCATCTAACCCTCTCAATAGCCGGGGAGGGAGACATTATTTTGTCCCCTCTCTACCTCTGGAAACGCGGACATTGGTGAGTTGAAGGCCTGACACAGGGGGTTGGGCCAGCCCCTCCCCACCAGGTTTGGCCTCACTGTAGCCAGGCCCAGAGCCCAAGGTCCTTGGCATAAACACTCTGCCCCCCTCCACCCTCTGCCCTGCTCTGAATAAAAGGACCCCAAACTCTTCTCCAGGCAAGCTCCTCCCCCGAGGTTTGTCATTCATCCTCTCCATCCTCCCAAAGACTACTCAAGTTCCACTCCTACAGGAAGCCTCCCTTGATGTCACAGAAGGAAAGGACCTAACCTTCCCTGAAATCTCACAGGCAGTTTGCACCTTCTGATAATCACTTTGGCATCAGTTTTTAGGATGAAAGCCCGAAGGTGGAGTGGTTTCCAAGGGTGCGGTTCTGAAGCAAGACAGACTTGGGTTCGAATCCCAGCACTGTCATTTCTTAGCTGTGCAGCCTTGGGCAAGTTATGTACCTTTCTGAGATAATGCCTCCATTTCTTTAAGAGGCTCTGAAAGATTTGAACTTTGGGGAGATGTCAACTAAATGAGCTAATTTATGTTCATGCTGAGAGCTGTAGCTACCTCATTCTCAGGCACTGTCGTAAGGCCTTGAAGTGCACAGACCCATTGATTTCTCACACCAGCTTTATGATGTGGATGCTGTCAGCAAACCCATTTACAAAAAGAGACGGGAGCTCAGAGTGTTGGAGTCCCCTGGCTCCTCTCCTTTGCTGTGTAGCCTTGGACAAGTCATGTAACCTCTCTGATCTTGGACAAGTTATTTTACTGCTGTGTGTCCTGATTTCCTTCTATGAAAAATAAAGTATCTGGCATCTATTAATACTCAAAAACAGGTGGAGTTATTTTTCATCATCACCTTCATCATCACTATTAATACAATTACAGACTTGCCCTAAAGAGGTTACTCAGTAAACAATCAACATGGGAAGGAAGGAAGGTGGGCAAGGAGGAAGGAATGATTGAATGAATGAATGAGTGAATGTTTCACCTACCCAGGGAAAGTTCTGGAATGCAGAAAGCTGAATGAAGGAGAGTGAAGGATGTCTAAGTCTTAGACCTGAGAATAAAATGGAACCTTGGGTGCAGAAGAAACAAGGACACACATCACTGCAGCCACATCACCCCTCAGCGGCTGCCTCTCCTCAACCTCCAGAGCATGAGTCCCAGAACCGTTTGCACCCCGATGGATGGTGATGCAGTCGGAAAGGTCAATGGATCATAGTTGAGCCATAAATGGACTCCATAACACAAGTTATTGGTTTGCAGCCCCAAGGATCTTTTATTAATATTTCTAATTTATGGGCTTATTTGAGAAGTCATCGGGGAAAATAAACCTCATTAATTGTGGTTTAATGCTGGAGAGGATGTGGAGAAATTGGAACTCTTATTCATTGCTGGTGGGACTGTATAATGGTACAGCCACTCTGGAAGACAGTTTGGTGGTTCCTTAGAAAAGTAGGTGTTGAGTTACCCTACGATCCAGCAATTTCACTTCTCAGTATTTACCCAGAGGACCCTAAAGCAGTGACATGAACAGATATTTGCACATTGATGTTCATAGCAGCATTATTCACAATTGCCAAGAGATGGAAACAACCTAAATGTCCTACATCAGATGAGTGGATAAACAAAATATGGTATATACACATGATGGAATACTACACAGCAGTGAGAAGGAATGAGGTCCAGAAGCATATGACAACATGGATGAAACTTGAAGACATAATGTTGAGTGAAATAAGTCAGACACAAAAGGAGAGACATTGTATGTTACCACTAATGTGAACTCTTATTGTAGAATATAGGGAACCTAGAGATAGATAGCAGTTAGTGAAGGGGGAACAATAATCTAATAAGAACAGATAAGATATTGAGGGTAATCTTAATGATATGGGAGTGTTCAAGAATGAATGGTTTGTCAATTTTTGTGTGGTATGGTAGGAGCATATTGGAAGCAATGAAGTCATATCCAGGTATTTGTTTTACCTGTTCCCTTGTTTTATTTTATCTGGAATTTTTTTTTATTTTTTTTAATAAAAGTTAATTTAAAATTTGTGGGTTGAAAGGACTCTGGACAGCTGCACATGGGGCTTCCATGCAATGGACAGTAGCTGTTGAACTCTCAGTACAATCATAGCAACTGTCGCCAGGGAGACAGGCTGCAAAAGGGAGTTTGGAGTTGATGGCAGTGACGGCTGGAAGCAGAACTCCCAGAGCAGATGGCATTTCCTGGTCCAGCCGTGGCTGGCAAGGAAAGAACCTGCTATTGGTTGTGCACTACCATGTGCAGGCCCCTTACTTGTCCTGTCTCCTTTAAGCCACCTCAAAACCAGCCTGTGCGGTAGCTACTCTCATCCCCATTTAGAGGCAACCGAGACTTGGAGAGCTCAAGCCACTTGCCAAGTTATTGCAGTTAACTATTGAGCTGGGGTCCAAATGTTGGAGTCTGTGCCTCTACCACTGCCCACTTCTGACCAGGTCCAACAACACCCTCCTTCCACAGAGGTGGACACTGAGACCCGGTGATCTGTCCAACATACAGGTCAAGTGAGTGGCAGAGGTGGGACCAGGACTCGGGCCCCTCGCTCCCACACCGCCAGCCTTCTTTCTGAGAGATGCTCCCCTGACACTGTCATCCCCTTCTCTCTCCAGCACCTTCCCCCCCCATTCTCATCTCCTTACTCTGCTTTTCTTTCTCCTTCATAGCATTTACCACCCACAATGCTATATGTTCATGTGTTTGTTCACTGTCTGTCTCCCCAATATAATATAGGGTTCATGAGAACAGGGATCTTGTCTGTTTTTTGCATGGCACAGTGCCTGGCATAGAGCAGGCACTCAATAAATATCTGTTGAGTAAGTGAATGAATCCCAAGGATAAATGTTCACAAGCCACCAAGTCAGTTGATGCATATGAAAAAGCCTGGCACTTAACTGTCGCTGATAAATAACAGTGTCCTTCCTTATAGAAATCTGTGTGTTCGTGAATTGGGGCTTAGAGGAGTGCGAGTGTAAGAATCTGCCTCTTTCTCATACAGCCTCTTTGCTGCATATCCCTGGGGATTTGATGGATCCAAACTCGCATTCCCTGCACCTGGGTCTTACGGCGCAGCAGCAGGAGGCAGGCATGGCTGGCAGGGGACAGCGTCGACCTTGATAATTATGGACGGAAACAAACTTCAGTTAGCTCCATTCCTTTCTTCCATCCATTTAGACTCCTTGAAAGCTAATGACTGCTTGGATTTCTAAGAAAACTCTTACTCAACAAAGCATTTCCCATGCCAGTCACTGAGTGCCAGCACCACAGTCACAAAGGTGGCAAGGAGTGCAATTGGAGGTGGGCAGAGGGTGGTGGCAAAAGCATGCACTTGGGGGACATGTCAGTGTGAGCCCCCAAACCCAGCTCTGCCTCTCCATAGCTGTGCTCCCTTATGCAAGCCACTTCACCCTTCTGAGCTAATTAAACCTCCCTTGAAGAGCAGCCAAAAGGTTCAACATGGTGTGTGCAGGCATCTGACTCATAGAAGCCACTAGTAATGGTACTCATTGCTCGTATTGATACTGAATGACAGAGTCTGAAGAGCACTGGGTTTGGAATCAGATCTGGATCTTGACCAGATTCCATCCTTTCCTGACTGTGTGACTTGTAGAAAGGACTTAACCTCTCTGAGCCCCATTTTCTCATCTATAAATGCACATGATAAAATCTTCCTGTGGGTCTTATGGGATTGCTGTGGGGCTCTAAATTAAAGACAATGTCTGTGCAAATCCTTTATAAATAGACACTATATATGGAGAAAAATTTGTTATTGGCCAAGGTCAAGGGCTAGTTGATGCCAAGATCCTTAAATATAATAAAAACACTACTGTTTTCTTAATTAAGCACTTACTGCATCCAAGGCTCTGGGATAAGTGCTTGCTTATTCAATTCTTATCGCCTCAGTTCTTATGACATCTCATCATCTCATTCAGTTCCTGCAACAACCATGTGAGGGAATGCTACAGGCAGTCCGATTAAATCTCCCCTTTTCATGTGCAAAGTGCAGCTCAGCTCACCCAGCCATGAGAAGCAAAGCCAGGATTTGACCCTTGGTTGAACTGACCTTCAAGCCCATACCCTTGACCCTGCAGCCTGCTGGGTCTCCATCCACTACATGGCAAAGCCTTGGGGAAGGGAGATGCACTGAGGAGGTGGAAGAGGGTAGAGCAGATGACCTTGAACACCCGGGCTCACAGGTCTGACCAGCTGAGTTGAGGAGGAGCAGGCCAGTGGGTGGGTTCTACGGTGGCATCTTCTCTCACATCACTGCCCAGGTAGCAGCCTGGGACCCAAGAGAATCACCATTGCCTGATCATTCCTGGTTAGCTCATTGCCTCAGAGTGAAAAAGATGTGGAATTTTTTTAAAAAGGAAAAGAAAGACATCTAGAACAAAAAGCCAAACTGCCTGGGAAGACACACAGCCATCCACCCACCTCCCAGAGGGCATGTCAAGAGGATATGGATAATTATTGAAAACATTTTAAATGGCTATTTTAAGTCCCCCAGGCAGAGGACTGAGTACAGAGCTCAGCTCTGTTCTTTTCAATGGCATGGTTTAAGAGTCCTCTCTGTGTCAGGCACTGGGGATTCAGAGATGAAGAAAGTTTAATCCCACCCCTCAAGGAGGCCACGGCCTGAGATCACCTCCATATGATAGAGGGAATCTCAGATGGCCATGGAAACCCAAAGAAAGTCTCTTAACCCAACCCAAGGACAGAAAGAGATCTCGGAATTCTTTCTAAAACAGGTAGAATCTGGGCTGAGTTTTGACAGCTAGAAAATAGGAGGGAGAAGATATTCCAGACATAGGATGCAAAGACTCAACAGTGGGACGCTGTGTAGAATGTAAGAGGAACTAAAATGAAGTTCCACCTTATTCAAGTATAACATACATAGTCAAGGACTGGTGATGAAGATGGAGGGATGTGCAAGGGTCATTTAGATGGCATGTAATCATGTGTCACCATCAGAGATGCATGAGCTATGGGTGTAATTAACCTGCCCTCTCAGAGCTTTTGGAAGATGTATTTCTCTTCTCCAAGATCTAGCACATAACCTTTCGTAGAGGAGTCTAACAGTCCATAATGCATGCTTGTTGGTTGGATGGATGGCTGAATGCGAGGGTGAGAGTGGATGGATGCATGCATGCATGCATGCGTGGGTGGATGAGTAGATGGATGGATGTTGGTGGAGTGTCTGGAAAAATGGGTGGATGGATGAATGGATGAATGGATGGATGGATGGATGATTCATAGGTGGTTGGGTAGATAAATGGATGGATACATTCATGCATGCATAGGTGGTTAGATATTTGGTTGAGCAAATGAGTGAATGGAAGCATGGAAGGATGGATGAATGGATGGATGGATGGATGGATGGATGGATAGGAGGATATATGGATAAATGAGTGAAAGGATGTATGGAAAGATGGTGGGGTGGGGAAGTGAATGGATGAATAGACCCCTGAATGGTAAGTGAGCAGATGGGTAGGTGGATAGGTTACTTGATGGGTAAGTGGAGATTGAAGTCTAACTTTTTCTTAAGGATTCCCAGATTTTGCCTCTGATGACCGTTGGGAGTCCAATCACCTGCTTGAGGCCCTCAAGATCCCTGCCAGAGACTTGTGCACATGTTGAGGAGTAACATGCTATGATTTAAGCCTGGGAAAGTCCTCCTGTGAAGAAGAATTTTCTGGCCCTGAATGTGTCCTGTAAATGGTCACCCCTGCCCCACATCAGGCACCTGATACTCCACCAAAGCAAGCTTCCAAGCATGACATAGCAAAAGAGTAGGAGACGAACCTCTTAAACAAATTCTACAAAAGTGGCCATTTCAGACCTCAAAACCCATAGAGAAAGTAGTCAAAAATGTATTTCCCCAGTTGGTGGAAGCTTCTGCCTCTGGTGTCCTTCCTTTTGTCATCCTGAACCACTTCCCCCAACCATTCTAGGGTCCACATCTTCTTCACCTGTTCCTTATTCCTCCAGCTTCAAACCCAAGGACCACTTCTCCAATTCAAAGCTTCATCTTTCCTTTAACCCTGACCACACTTCCCTGGCTACAACCTCAGAGATTTACATTCTCCCTCCACACACAAGGACCCAGGCCACTGGAGATAAATACAGTCCCCAGAACGCACAGCCTGGTATTGTGGGAATATCTATGGAAACACCAGTGGCAATAGTTGTGGAGATGCCTTGGGAATACCTGCCAATGCCTTTGGGAATGCCTATGGGGAAATCTATGGGAATACTTCTGAGGACACCTGAAGAAATGCTTGTGAGGATGCCTGTGGGAAATCTTGTGGGAAAGCCTGTGGGGAAACCTGTGGGGATGCATGTGGGCCTGTGCGGAGCTCTTTTACCTCTGAAAACAGCTCTGGATCTGCTTCCACACCAAGAAATGATGCCATAGTCCATCAAGGAAAGCTGTAATAATTTTAGCCTGAAAATTTTTCAAAGTACACTTTACAAATCTCCCAAGAATGCCTTAGAAAAATCTTAATACTGCACTCATAAGACACCTAATGTTAGGCACATATAACTACATGGTGAGTCCCAAGAATGGCTTAGTAGGAAAATGTAGTCCTACATGGCTAAATGAGCAAATGCAGTTCACAGGTTGTTGAATAAAAGGCAAGTCAATGTTGGAGGACATCTGCCAAAAATGACAACTGGGAGGCTGAAGTAGTTCATCCTGAGCCATTTTTTCTGGAGTTATTAGGGAGCAAGACCATTTATTGAGGACATTCCTGGTTCACGACAATAAAACCATGTCATTTGCATAGAAAAGACTTCTGGCTTTCTGTTCCCTATAGCAAAGGGAAAGGCATACAGCTCATCCAAAAATCTTTCAAGTCATAAAATACCCATTAAAGAGCACAAGGACCACAGCAGACATTTCTTGTGCTCTTACTGAAATTATCTGGTTCATCAGGACACTGTTTGTACTGACCCCAGCTCTCACACTGTTTTAAGGTGCAAGTTTTGTGTAAGTACCTGTGGCAGAGGTGGGGGTTAAGATTGAACTCCTGTAATTTAGCCGTAATTGGTTTCTCTCCACATAATTAGTTTCTCTCCACTGAGTCAAAGGCCAAAATCAGTCATTGCTGTTGTAATTCTTTTATTTTTCCTGGCAAATTTTTCCACAAGTAGTATAAAAAAGGTCAATAGTGGATTAAATGTGCCTGAACCCCACCACTCTTCATCCAAAAAATCAACCTGAGAAACCCAGACTTGAAATTCATAAAAGAGAAAAATGGGAGATGGTTTAGTTGAAATGTCAAGTATGGGTTTATCATTTGGAGGGAAAATAGAGGATGGGCCTTTTACAACACAGGATTATCTACTCTCTGGATCCATCCAGACGAGACCATGTCTACAGAGTAAAGGAGAGTACACAATTTGGTTATTGAGCACTTAAGAGGTGGGAAGTCCAAAGTGAGATGTGCTGTAAGCATAGAATACCCACAGGATTTCAAATTTCATACAAAAAATGCAAAATATCCCATCAATAATTTTATATTGATTACATGCTAGAATGATAGCTTGAATACACAGAGCTAAAAAAAAATTATTATTAAAAGTAGTCATTTTTTTTTTTTACTTTTTAAAAATGCAGCTACTAGAAAAATTTTAAATGATATGCATGGTATACCGTAGGAGCCAACTCCAAGTGACCCTCAACAGTTGTCACCTTCTGGTACTCAAACACTTGTGTGATTGCCCACCCCACCCCCGCATCATATCACAGTTGTTCTGTGTGACCAATAGAATACAGCAGAAGTGATGGCATGTCACTTCCGATATTAGTTTATAAAGGACCCTGCCCCTCTCTAATTTTTCCAGGAGAATTGAACTGTCATATGAGCAGCTTTATGGAGGGGTCCATGTAGCGAGGAACTGAGACCTTCAGCCAACAGCCATATGAGTGAGGGATCTCCTTGGCAGCAGATCTCCAACCCCAGTCTAGCCCTCAGATGACTACAGCCCAGCTGACAACTTGATTACAACCTCATGGGAGACCCAGAGCCAAAAGCACCCATCTAAGCTGCTCTCAGACCTCTGATCCTCAGAACCTGTGTGAAAGAATGAATATTAACCTTAGGCTTATTTGTCACACAGCAATAGATAACTCATACACATGTATTATATTTCATTTTAACAGCACTGCTCTAAAGAAAAAGAAAAGAAAAGGAAAAAAAAAAAAAATAACTCTGAGCCTCTAGAGCAGAGGTCTTTAACCCTGGCTGTGCATTAGAATCACCTGAAGAACTTTTTTAAATTACTAATGCCCTGGCCCCACCCCAAACCAATTGAATCAGAATCCTTAGAAGTGGAGCCTCAGCCCTGGTATTTTTTTTTATTATTATTATCCAGGTGATGTTAATGTGCAGCCAGAGTGGAGATGGCTGCTTTATGGAAATGCTTCTCAATGTCATGTGCTTACTTCTACAGATGATTTGGGCTTTGCCACCCAAAGTGTCAGCAGCATTGGAATCACTTGGGACCTTGTCAGAAATACCAAATCTTGGCCCCAACCCAACCATGCTGAATCAGAATCTATATTTTAATAAGATCCCTGGGGAATCTGGATGTGCACTGAAGTTTGGGAAGCATTGATTCAGGGCATTAATTCAGAACTGGATCTTAGAAATCTCACATACCATGTTCCTGCTTAAACCATATCCCAGAATCTGTTCTCCCATAAGGATGGATTATGCCTGAAGTTGTGTGGGATCTCTCTGTTTCAAGGGATTCTGATATAATTGGTATGGGTGAGGCCATGGAGAATTTGATGAGTTTCCCCCAGGTGATTCTAAGCTGGAGCCAAGGCTGAGAACCATCACCCCTAGTAAGCATGAGATGGGAGACATGATCAGCTGTCTCTCAGTCAGTCTCCTTTCCCTCAAATCTCTCATCCTGCCACGCCAAGGGGAAGTCAAGGGTTTAAACATGCACGGTTCCCATACATGACCCCTATAAGCCATCCACCCCATTATCTGTAGAAACAGTAATTTCTTCCAACTCTAGAGGGAAAACTTGCCACATAGGACTTATACCTCAATAAGTTGTTTCCCTAAGGGATCTCCAAGAGTAATTCTGATGATCACTAACAATTACCCAATTCATGGCTTAGAGTACAAACCCCCAACAAAATGCAATGCGAATCATATAATAAATTTAAATTTTATAGTAACTATTGTGATTGCCTCCAAACTCCTCTTCACATATTACCTCTCTACCTGGCCCCCAGTTTAAGGATTTTTTAATTTCTTTGCTCATTTGTTTTATTTTTGCCTTCTGACATTCTTTATCAAACCAAGAACTACAAAGACAAAATCCACAATAACACAAATCAAAATGAGCTCACAAAGCCAGTTTTATTTGTCAACTATCTCTCTGGTAATGGGTGAGAGTCTAAACCCAAAGGTTTCTCTTGGCCTTTCAAGAGATTCTCAAGAAAGCAATTTCCACCAATTTGAAATTTCCGTGCTCCTTTCCTCTTTTCTCAACACCTCCATCCTTGGAGGTGCAAGCATGGGTTCCAATGGCCTTAGGCATGGCAGTACCAAGAGTTCAGATGGGAGGGAGATTACCACTTTGTCCCAGGCTGGAAATCATCTTCCTAGATATAAATAAATAGGAAGGTGTAATTGTAATGCAGTTTTTACAACACTGTTTCCTTCAAACTACTTGCCCAGTTTGCAATTATTTTATCTCCTTTTCTGCTTGTTTATCATCTGTCTGGTCCATAATCCTATCTGGGCAGCAATCAGGTTGGTCCTGCTTAGCCAAGCATCTGACACACAGTAGGCTCCAGATGAATGTCTGACAAATGAAGGATTGTATGGAAAATTTCTCCAGATGTGTACCAGGCACTAACACCCAGAAATTCTAGGTTCTTTATAAATCCATTGGTGAGAGATGATTCTCCTCTCAGCTTGATACATCTCTGCATAAGGAGATGAATGTAGGAAACAGTTCTTCTATCCAGAGCAGTTTAAGCAGGACCCTGCAAGTCCTACAAAAGATCCTGATATTCACATCCTCAGAGATTATTATGATTGAATTTAAATATGTTTTGGAGGATTTTAACCATCACATACAACCCAAGGTCCAGCCAGACTGCTCATGCCCAACTGGAGCTATGTGAGTCACCCATGAGTCAAGTCGAGCCTCTCTGAGTACCAAATCCCAAAAGCCAAGAGCTTTGTGTTCTGCCCCCTGTGCCTCTAGGATTTACCTGCCATGCCTAAGGAGACAAGTTCTCATTCCCAAGCAAACGGGGCAGACTTTGAAGACTGGCAGACTATGGGTGGGCTTTGAATGCTCTCAACAGAATCAGGATGAAAAAGAATCAGTCAGACACAAGTTCTGAATGGCAGGTCAAGGCATCTTAGTTAACCAAGGATGTTAAGTCAAATACAGGTCTCAAGGACAAATGGCAGAAGGACTAGGGGTCCACTGAGGACTCCTGATCCTCTCGCCAGGCCACCATCTTGATGGGCCATCTTCATGTCATTGCCTCTGTCCTCTCAGCCCATCTGACCTAGCCCACTTAAGCAGGACCATCTTCTAGGCAGGAAGCCAACACCACAGACAAGAGTTGATGTTGTGATCTTGAGTGTGAAGCCCATAGAGGAGGCTGATGGGCTGGAAACTCAAGCAAGAGTTGATAGTCTTGAGGCAGAACTTCTTTGGGAAATCTCAAGTTTTTTGCTCTTAAGTTCTTCAACTGATCGGATTTGGCCCACCCACATTACCGAAGGCAATCTCCTTTACCTCAAGTCAACTGATTGTAGATGCTAATCACATCTACAAAACACCTTCACAACATCTAGAAGCATGTTTGACCAAACAATTGGACACCATAGCCTAACCAAGTTGACACATAAAATTAACTATCACAGCCCTGAAAAATTTCTCTGGAGGAAGGTAGTAGAAATTGTGAGCACTCAAATCTCTTGACCACCTACCCACTGTAGTCTCCAAACAGACACTTCTTTGGGAGTTCCTTCTTAAAACTAAGAATTTAAAAATAACTCAAAACGCTGGTGTGGGCTGGTGGAAAGAGCTTGGGAATGGGTGTTTGAAAAGCTGGTTTAAGCTGGGACTCTGCCTCTTTCGAGTGACTAACAGCAGCCTCGACCTCCAGTGAGTCACTTTCCTCACTGGGCTTTTGTTCCTTTGTTCAACGGGGACAATAACTCCCACTTCCCTTGGGGGCTGTGAGCACCAGATGAGGTGATATGGAGCGGTTCGAAAATGGCCAAGCTGTGAGCAAATGTGAGGAGTATTTTAGGGTTACCCAAGAGGGAGGCCCTAAAAGAGCAGTTGATTTCTTCCTTCTTTCCCTTCTCTCTTCATTCTTCCCGCACACCACAAGACAAGGGTAATTCGTCAAAGTTTCCCATCTTATCTGCCACACACACCTTGAGGCAGACACTGTTGGTTATCTCCCCAAGAGCCAACATCTTCCTTCCTCCTGGCTACAAGACTCCCAATCATATCTAGAAACCGAGCAGCAAAACGGCCAGGAAAAGTGACCCTCACAGCAGCCCCAGGAAGTGAATGCTGAATAATTTAATCCATCATGCTAATTTCACTCTTTCCACGTGCTATGAGGTGAAGAGAGGGCACACAGCACAATCCTGGGCAGTGGGAAATTAAAGGAACCTGCCAGGAGGCTTCTGGGAAAGCCTTTCCTCCATGCTAAAGAGTGACACAAGGCGAGCCCTCCGCTCCAGCCTTCGGAAGGGCTTGTGTGAGGCCGTGAGACCTGGAGCCATCTACCAGGCACAAAGGACGAGCCTGAAGCTCAAACCAACCCATCAGGGATGGCAGAGAAGAAAGACGGAACGTGCCTGACCCTCAACAGTGTCACTGTGCCTGAATTGACCAGCCCATCTTCAGAAGGTCCTGTTTACAGTGGGTTCACACCCACAGGGACATGGATTAAGGATAAGAGCATGAGTTTGTTGGGGTACACGATTCAACCTACCACACCATGTACCATGCATGCCTCAACACACCCCAGCTTCAAATCTGAGTTTGTGCTGTTCCTTGTCCAACACCCAGGATCCTCCTACCGACACACATACTTATGTGACTTATAAATGTCTATTGTTCAAGCCTCTTTAGGCTAAATATTTGATGAATTCAGTTGAAATCATCCCAATCCCCACTTGCTCGCTGACACCAACACTCAAGCTATAACTTACCTCCATCTCACTCGGCATTATTGACAACTTTACCCTACAGTTCTGTTCATGGTGGAGCCCTTGCTCCTAGGAATGCCAACGGCTCTGTGCTACCTAAGGGATAACGTTCAACTCTGAAAAAGCTGAAGTACCTTCCCTCACCCAGCCGCTCTTTCTCATCATCTTGTTTTTTGTGGCACTATCACTAATGGAAGTTGCATTGGGCAAGGGTTTGTTACCTGCCCATCGTCTGTCTTCTCCCAATACAAAGTCCTAGAGAAGAGGGATTGTGTCTATTTTGTGCACAACTGTCTTCCCAGCACTGAGATCATGGCTGGCACGTGACAGTGGGTACTTAAAAAACATCTGACGGACGGATAAATGAACGGATGGCTCCAACCTACCTTCCCAGCATTTTCCTCCTAAATGCTTATCAGAATTGAATTTCTCTCCCATAAATGAAACTATTAACTGTTGTCTCAGTTTGCCAGGCTGCTAGCTAAATAACACACAGTGGGTTGCCTTAAACAACAGGAATTTATTGGCTCACGGTTTTGAGGCTATAAGAAGTCCAAACTCAAGACATCAGCAAGGCTTGCTTTCTCCCAGAGTCTGGGTATTCTGGTGCTGGCTGCTGGCAATCCTTGGGGTTCCTTGGCTTGAATTTCTGCCTCTTGTCATGTGGCAATGTCCTTTCATGTCTCGCTTCTGTGACTTCAGGGTTCTCTTTATAAGGCCTCCAGTAAAGACAAGGAGGCCCAGACTGGCTCAGTTGGCCACACCTTAAGTAAAAATAACATCTTCAGAAGGTCCTGTTTACAGTGGGTTCACACACGCAGGGACATGGATTAAGGATAAGAGCATGAGTTTGCCGGGGAACGCAATTCAACCTACCACACCATGTACCATGCACGCCTTAACATGACCCAGCTCCACATCTTTGTGTTGTTCCTTGTCCAATGCCCAACTCAAAATTCTACTCCAGCATGTTATTAGGGTACACAGAGAGAGCAAGCTGCTGGAACTCAGCTGGGAATCCAGCTCCCCCACTGTCCAGCTGTGGGACACTGGGCAAGTTACTTGGAAGTCTGAATCTTAGTTTCGTCACTGTAAAATGGGCCTAATGTATCTCCCTCATCCAGGTTTGCCTATTTGTTTGTTTTAGAGGGGAATGATGAGACAGTTCCTGATGAGGACTGTGTGCCATGGCCCTCCTTCCTCTGCCTCTCCTCCTCCACGAAGCCCGTTAGATACCAGCAGCCCAGCGCTCTCTCACACCTCTCGGTGCCATCCAGGCAGCTGGCCACCTTCCCTTTGCACCACCTTAGGTCCGTGGTATCATCCCCCTTCCTCCCACCCCCCATCCTAAGATGCAGGTCCTTGGTGCTGGGACTGCCTCGTTCACCTCCATCTCCTGGCAACTAGCTCATAGTAGATGCTCACGGAACATCCATGGAATGCATATCTGTGTGAATGAAGAAAAGCTTGGAGGTCCAGAATGTCAGGGCTGTGGCTGGCCAGCGAGGAGATGGTTTGGACAAGCACGAGGCTCCCGAGCCACACCACAAGGGCATGTTTTTTCAATCTGCCCAGGCCCAGGCTTGCCCATAGAGACAGGCCAAACAGAAGGAAACAAACAAGGTGCTAAAAAGTGTTGCAAGTGTTACTATGGCAACTTCTCTCTCTGGGACTCAGTTTCTTCATCTGTAAAATGAGAGGGTTGGCCCAGTGGTCTCTGGGGATAAGGATGAAGCAGGGGAAGGCCCCACGGGTGGAGGGGTGGCTTTCAGAGCTGGCCTCACCTGGCTTTGAGCCTGCTGCTCCTCCCTGTCAGCTGTGCAGCCTGACAACGTCTCTCCCACTCGCTGGGTGTGTCTCCCCATCCAGAAGATGGCGTTAATGACACCTGATTGATAAGCGCAGTTGTGAGGCAGTGAGTGCACTGGCACGGGGCCCCTAGCACAGACGAAAGGCTCCATCTCCAGCTCCCACCTCTCCTGGACTGCTTTTGCTGCCTCCGCCCCTCCAGCGCCTGTCCTCACCCTTGACCAACCACCACAAGTGTCGGACACAGCCTTTTCTGCCCCAAGTGGAAGGAAACTTTCCGTCTCCATGCAACATCTCCTTCACCCAGCCTGGGGTGACCCTGACCCCGATGGGGCCCCAGCCTTGTGGCTGTAAAGGACAGTGAGGCAGGCATTTTGCTGGGTTCACCAAACCGGGTCATTTTCCCCCTGGGACAGAGGAGAACCTCATTTCCCAGAGTGCCCAGGCAGGGTCACATGACTTGTTCTGGCCAATAGAATCGGAGAAGCCATTAAGTAACCACCCACTTCCGCTTCTCACTCATTCAAAGCCCTCCTTCACTCTCGCCCCTTCCCTGGGAAGCTTGGAGCCCGTAATTCAGAGGATGGTGGCATCGCAGTGTGGAAGGAGCCTGGGTCCCCTGAGTGACTGCCCCCCTGCCCGATTCATTAGACGTGGGGGAGCAATTGAGCCTCTGAGGTTTTAGGGTCTACTTGTCATTGCAGCAGAGCCTCACCTGTCTCAGTTTAAGCAGAGACCCTGGCCCTTCCCAGGAGCACAGCTCCTAACACAGACACGTGGTCTTCACCTGTCCACTCTCTCAGGGTGAGCTGCTCCCTCTCCCGGCTCACCCTCCCAGGGCCTTCCCCCACCCTCTGCAGGTGGGTCTAGGCTCTAAGGTCCAAATTCTCACTCTCAGTCCCTGCCAGGGGCATCCATCACTCTCATACAAATTGGATCCTGTGGGCAGCTTGGCATCCTGGAGCTCCCCAGCAGGATGAGTAGATAACCCCTGCCATGACATTCACTACAGCCCTGGGTCTGGGCCTCAGTTTACACACATATACCATCTGGGCCTCAGAAGTCTTTCCTGCTCTGGTATTTGCAAGCCCCTGAAAGCACACCTGAGTCTGCAGCCTGGCCTAGGCCTCAGCCTGCATGACTCATCAACTCTTCCGGATGGGTGAACACATTTTATTGGGCCTAGACACACTTCCTGGCCATTGTGGCTCCCTCCCCGTGCTCTGGCCTGGCCAGTTCCCCAGCACAGCCCCGCCCCAGGGACTCAGATGCCCATCCTTCAGATCCCCTCTGCCTCCTGTCCTGACACCTGCCCGCCCCGGCCTTAAGGGGGTGGAGAGTTCCTTCTCTTATCAGCCCATTTTACTGCCCCCTCCTCCTTGGTTACACAGTCATTTGGAGCAGAACTCCTGGCAAGGACAAATCAATGACTGTCAGCTCCCCAGTCAACTGGTGATTGGAAAAAGGGAAAGAGTCACTTCAGTGCTGTTGCAGTAGACAGGTAAGGAGGTGCAAGCAGGAAAGAAGCTGAAAAGACCCCAAAAGGAAGGGAGAGGCACCTTGGGCTGACAACCCATAGATGGACTTGTGAGTGAGGTCAAGGGAGTAGGGGGGGAAGAGATGGCATAAAGCCAAGGACAGACAGGTGACAGCTGAGAAGGTTCCAGTGCCATAGCTCAGCCAGATCTGTCCCAGAGAGGAGACAGTCCTGGTGGCAACCCAACGACCCCATCTCCTCAACTCCAGCTGGAAGACTGCAAAAGCACAGGCTCCCCAGAAGGCCTGCCCTTGAGTCTGGAAGCAGCAGAACTGAAAGAAGTCCAGGAGAGTTTCTGCAAACAAGCCTCAGTGGCCTCCTGGGCCTAAGGGCGGTGCTCCAGTCTTCCAGGGGCCTGGCCAGAGCCAGCAGGAAACACCACAACCCAAAGAGAGGGCAAAGGTGAACACGGCCTCCCAGGTCTCCTCTGGGGCAGACACCCTCCTTATTCCAGCCCCTGTGGTCTTTGCACCCACCTTGCTCTTTGCTAGGCATCGACCCCAGGGACTCCCGGCCTAGGCTGGTGATCGTGAAAGCAGCTGCCTTCAGGAAAACTCTTAACTGGAAGATTCAACCCCAATTTGGCAATGGTGACTGCTATGATATCAAGCCAGTAAGGTATTTTGTGAGGGCACAGAGTGTGGCATGTTTCAGGCCGTTGTGATGTGACCCGGCTCCTTGATCCTGGGGATGTACTGAAGTGGGCTATGGAAGTCCCTGGATAATCCAACCTGAGGCTCCTCGTCCTCTACCTCTGCCTGCCTTCGTGATCCCAGGAGGTTCTGGGGAGTGAGGCTGCCACCATCTGCTGGCATCATCCTGGCACACGCAAGCGTCTCTCCCTGCCCCCCTCTGCCTTCCTCCCAGCTGCCCACAGACAGCACCACCGTGGGGCCTGCTTTCTGTGGGGGTATGGAGAAGATCTCAGGGTGCTGTAAGGCCCCAAAGAAGCTGGGCCTGTCCTTCTCCATTGAGGAGATCCTAAAGAGACCCACGGAGAGGAGCAAGGTGGTCAAGATGGAAGGGTCAGGTGGAGAGAGCCCTGGGCAAGCAGCAGGCACAGCCTCCAGGTTGGAGGGACCCCCGCAGGACCAGCCCCCAGGTAAGTGCCTTCTCATCATTTCTCATGCACTCCCTGGACTCCGCGGCTCAGCTGGGTCCATGCAGGGAGAAATCTGCTCCATTCCAACAGGATAGAGGACTCTAAAATCCAGAGTGCTAACAGGTGCAGGCTGGTTGCCTTCTATTCCTTTCTATTTAGCCCAGAACTGTGGTTTTTCAGATGAGGACTCCAAGGCTCAGTCAGTTACAGAATGCAGGGACCCAGGGCTTGTTTCCATAACCAGGCCACACAGCTAGGGATGCTACTCACCGTTTATTCAGCATTTACAAGGTGGTAGGCACCATCTTGGGGGTCATACGTGTCTTCTCTTTAATTTCTGTAGAAAGACTCACAATTTCACAGATGAGAAAACTCGTCTGCAAAAGAGAAGAGGTGGATGACTTCCCTGAGGTATACAGCTATAAGCCAAAGACCCGAGGTTAGGACTTGGCCCTGGCTGCTCCAAGTCCCTGCCTGGCCTGGCCCGTTCTTCTCCATAAGCAGAGCTCAGCCTGCGCGGCCTCCAGTGGCTGAAGCTTTGCCTGGGGTCTGTCCACCCTGAACGCCCTCCCCAGGCCAGCGACCCACCAGGGCATGTCCCCAGAGAGCAACGACCAGATCAGTTTCAGGCCCCACCTCGAGAGCCAGCTTGAAGAACAGAGGAAAGAGGACATTAGGGCTTCAAGGTGGCCAAAGGCATCCTGCAAAGAGTCAGGATCCCTGGGTGTGGGTCTGCATTCTGCCCGGCTTGCTGTGTGACCTTGGGAATGTCCCCTTCCCACTCTGGCCTCGGTGAGATGGTTGGGGTGAGGGAAGAGGAAAAGTTGGAGCTGGTGATGTCTTCAGGGCCCAATTGAGTCTGATAGTTGACAAGCCCGGAGGATGTCAACAGGAGGGTCCCTGCTCTCTCCCCCTTTTCACCCCTTCAATCCCAGGAAACGCTGGGAAGGAAGCTCACTGAAGCCCTTGGCATCATCAGTTTCCACCCCCAGAGCCCCACTCCCCCGCAAGGAGCTGATGGGGGCTGGCACTCAGCTGCGGGCAGGGGGAAGGCCCTGAGAGCTGCGTCCCAGGGAGCTGAGTCTGGCCATGAATGGGAGGGTCCTCAGGTAATTTGGGGAAGTTCATTAACATCTTCCAGTCAGTCAAATGAGCATTCACAGAAGCAGTGCTTCTGGCATTCTAACCTGAGTCCCTCCAGCTGCAGCTACATAAAATCCCCTTTCACTCTCTGTGTCACGGTGAGACAGAGGAGAGAAAAAGAGAAAGAAGAGAGGCCTGATCTCCTCTACTGGGGCAGTGTCCTAGCCGGACAACCTGATGGTGCAGGCTGAGAGCAAAGGAGCCCTCACTTTCTAAACCTCCACGGAAGATACCGGCGTGTTCCGTGTCAGCTGTTCTGCTGGACCCAGAGCAGAACCTCAGCGAGTGCTTGCCAAAATAGCAGTCAGTACTAACACTCACAGCAGTTTCCTGACCGTTTTCCCATCTAATGGTCACACTGTGAGGCAGGGAATATAGATGCTGAAACTAAGGAGAGAAGACAAGTCACCTGCAAAAACTGTGTAGTTAGTGCTCGAATTAAACCCTGGTGGCCTGAGGCTGTCCACCCCAGATTAGCCCTGAGTGGAGTTGAAATTCACCTGTCTCCCATAGGCTGTAATTCAGCATTTCAGAGGCGTGAGGAAGATCCCGCTGGCAGTTTCCAAGACGCCTTTGAGAGTATGCAGACAAAGATTATTTATGCCAATAGATCTGTAATTATTTCTACACTAACCTTCTGTTATGGCAGGTAATATTGGTTATCCATTTACGGTCATGACATGAGGTTTCCTCTTTAAATAAACTTATTTAAGTAAAACGGATAAGTCTGTATGAGAAAATGCTAAGCAAATAATAATCCATATCGGATGCCAACATGTCAGAAATTGCATGGGAACCTTGCAGAAATTGTGAAATTTCTGTGAAACGCTACTGGGTGACAAGGGCAGGGAGCAAGTGTTCAAGAAGCCTGGCCTCTAAGCCCCGACCTGGCACCAACTCACAGGAGGCCCTCGGGCCAGCCCTCTCCGTGCCTCAGTTGCCCCATCTGTAACGGGAAAGAGCAGAACTTGGACATCCCTGAAGCCCCTCACAGCTCTGACACGCCAGTTTCAACAACAAACTGGTAACCGAAAGCTTGGAGGATTCGCTAATGGTCTTTTTCCCCCAAGAATCTTCCTCTCTGCAGAAAGAGGTGGCCATGCCAAGGCAGGACCTGGAGGGATGGACCACAGGACACATCTTCCCACCACATGGCCTCTTCTTGCCCTCCCAGCAGCCCCCAGCCCCAGCCCTGTGCCTGTTGCTGCTTGCTAATGCCTTCCATCTCCCTGCTGTGCTCCCACCCCCTACTTACCTGCCCCCCAGGACAGAACAGGTAATGAAGGGCAACTGGAACAGAAATGGCACACGGTGCCCTGCCCTGCCCCAATAATAATAATTCCTCTCTGGGTCCTTTTACTGGCCCAATTAGCAGTTGCCATTTAACATTTAAAAGGCCTGACTGAGTGGCTCACAAACAGTAACTCCTAATTTGAGTCACCCAGGGAGCTTGTTCAACTACTGTTTTCCAGGTCCTGCACCCAAGATTCTGACTTAATGGGTCTAGGTTGGGAATCAGCATTGTGACCTGCTCTCCTGGGTGGTTCTGACACAGGTGGTCCAAGGACCACACTTTGAGGAGACTGAAAGCTCAGAGAGGTAAAGGGGCTTGTTTCAAGCTGTAGAGCTGGGACCAGGGCCATTGCTCGGCTCCGAGGCCAGTGCTCTGAACACCCCCCTTCCTTGTTTCTCATGGCAGCTACTGAGGTTCCTCCCCACATCCTCCCACTCCTGTAGGGACCCTCATGATCTATGGCTTGGACCCTCCCAGGTCTCAAGCCAATGGAAAATCTAAGAGCGTCTCCCGACATGAAAGCATGCTGAGCCCAGCTGCCCACTCACTCCACCTACAAGAGGCAAGCCCCCTGCAGCCAGGGGCCCCTCCATAGTAAAAGGAGATCCTGTCTGGAGGAAGCTTCTTTGCACTGGAGGCTCAGACCCTGGAACGAGAAAGCTCATCTCTGCACCTTTCCCACCAACAACCCTCTGCAGGGAAATCATGACCCCCAGGGGGGGAGGGGAAAGGAAACTGGGCCAGGAAGAGCATGTCCCTGTTGGGTGAATCAATCCAAGGGGGTTACCTGTGGGGAACTCAGGTATAGTCCTTCCCCTGCTCGTGTGCCATTCATTCATTCAACAAACTTGCTGAGTGCTTACCATGGGCCAGGCTGGGGAGGTGAAGGTAAATAAAACCAGGCAAAGAGCCCACCCTCCTGGAGTAGGTGGGATTAGCAGCAACAGGAGCCCCTGGAGACACCACCTGGGGCAGAGCTGGCTTCTGTCCATCTTGTCTGGTGGAGCTGGCCAGGGGCACCACGGAATTCTTGAAATTTGAGGAACATCCTATAGCAGGGATGGGCAAAGTTCTTTTGAAAGGGACTAGATAGTAAATATTTCAGGCTTTGCAGGCCAAATAGTCTCTGTTGCAACTACTCAGCTCTGCTATCATCTGAAAAGCATCTGTAGACAATGTGTTGGTGAATGGGCATGGCTATGTTCCAATAAAACTTCATTTACTAAAACAGGCAGTGGGCCAGATTTGGCCCTGGGGCTGTAGTTTACGAACACCTGCTCTCTAAGATGAAATTCTAACCTGTTAGTGTAGCATTCAAAGTCCTTCACAGACTGGTCCTGCTCCAAGCCCCAGGCTCATCTCCCATCACATTTTCAGGGTCCCTCATCTTCTACCCTTGAGGCACAGGAAGCTTCTTTCTGATTTCCAAACCTTTTCTGCTTTTTAAATGCCTCTGTACATTCGCCTTAGAAGCCTCTGCCTCCTCCTCCACCTCCCCTCCTTTTTCTCTTCTTCCTTCCCTCCCCCTCCCCTGCACCCTCAGGAACCGCAGACAGCTGCCCTGTTCTGCTCCGGGCTCTGGGAGAGGCGGCCCTGCTGGGGGGTGGAGGCCAAGGCCCATGGGGAATCTCATCACCCAGCTCAAGCCACGTGGGCCCAGGACTCCCATCCAAGTGGACCACAGCAGGACAGGGGAATTGAGCTCAAAATTTGTCCTTCCCCCGGGATAGGTGTGTTTGGTCTCCCTCCACTGGGACCCCTCCCTTGGTCCCTACTGCCAGAACCATGACCCAAGTTGGCCATGGGACATTCCTACAGGGTTCGGAGGCACCTGGAAGCTGGTTCTGGAATTAAGAACTTGGCTCCGAGTTAGGCCCAGCGGTGAGTACAAAGAATTACAAGGCATGACCCCGACTTGCAACAAAGCATTGTGTTCACGTGGGTTCTCCCAAAAAGCAGACCCTATGGAGAGGATTGGAGCAGAATTAGTTTATTTGGAACATGCAAGAAACACCAATAGGGAAGTAGTGAAATAATCCAAGGAAGGGAAGGCAGCCCATAAAGTCTGCATTGGTAAGCCCACGACCACTGTGGGTGACGAAAGCTTAAATCCCCTGGGAAATGGAGTAACTACACTCCTCAGAATTACCCCACTATAGAAGCAGGAGAGCTTGGGAGTTTACACACCTTTCTCATCAGTCAGTGGTTGAGGGCTGTTGAAGGTTAGGAGAAGTAATACTTCCCTATTAAATATTAAATATCATAAATCCAGATTCTGGCAGTAGAAAGTCCATCCAGAGCACAGGAAGATCTGTGCAAAACACACACACACACACACACACACACACACACACACACACACACAACTTCCCAGGGTTGTAAAAAGGTGTCATTGTTAAAATATCACAACACTATCAGAGCATATGAAATCACAAATATCTAGTTTAAGAAAATTCATAGAGACAGAAAGCAGATTAGAGATTACCAGGGGCTGGAGCCTGGAAGGGGGGTGGGGTGTCAAGGAGGGGGGGTGTGAAGCTAATGCTTAAAAGGTGCAGTTTCTGTTTGGGGTGATGAATGTTTTGGTAATGGATGGTGGCAATGGAACACTACATTATAAATGTAATTAATGCCATGGAGTTATACAATGACAAATGATTGAAATGGTAAATTTTATATTATAGATGCGTGAGCAAAATAATTTTTTAACAAAAGCATGTGACATCAACCCAGAGATACCCTGTCCCAGGAGTCTGCTCCCACCTTCCACGTTTTAGCCTTTCCAGGCCTCAGCCCACTGTCATGTCACACTGCGATGGTACAAACAGTACACACAAACATGACAAAGTGCTTTGAGATCCCAGAGGAGGGAATAATTAACTCCGCTTAAGGTCAACAAGGAAAGCTTCGGAGAGGAGGTGATATTTGGGACAGGAGTCAGGCAGGGGCAAAGCAGATGCAGCAGCCCAGAGTGACAAAGAAATTTTGTTTGTGAAATAAAGAAATTCAGTGTGTTGGAACATAAGAATCATGGAGCTAAGTCGTAGGAGATGAGACAGGTACGGTAGACTGAAGGTCAAGTGCACCAAGCCAAGGACTTTAGCCCTGATTTTTGCTCATCAGCATTTTTAAAACTTCTGTTTGGGGGGAACGTCAGGCTCCCGCTGAGATGCATGCATCAGAGCTGCCTTGGACAAGGGGGAGGCTGTGCTTCAGTAAAGTAGCTCTCCTGGCATTTGTTTCCTAGAGGTTGTCTGTGCTTACAATTTCCTTTAAACAAAGGGTACAACTGCTTTTTTTAAAAAGACATATGCAAATGAAAAGTGGGGGGTAGTGAATGTGTCTTTGTGCATGTGTCTCTAACTACATGAGCACATAGACTGAAATCCATATATCAAAAATTTTAGGAAAAATGAGCCCTTTCATTTGGAAGAAGGCTTGGAAAACAACCTTCCAACTAAAGTGAGCACTAAAGCAGTCATCCCTTGGAGCAGGGCCAACTAATCTTTTGCTCATGAGCTTCTAGATGATCTTCTCTCAATTGTTTCTCTTAGTGGTTTGTTTAATCTCATCTCTTTCCATACTCACTATTTTCTTTCTGTTTACTTATTTACACAAGCAATACATGTTTATTACAGAAAAGTAAAAAACACAGATTTTAAAAGTAAGAGATAAAAGAAAACATCATTATAATTTTACCATCCCACCATCCTGTAATAACCACTATTAACATTTTGATTGATAGAGAGATAGATATAGACAGACAGATTAGATAGACAGGGTGAACCTGAGAAAAAAAATTTTTTAACCTGGAGTCTGGTTTTCTACAAACTGAAATTTAGCACTCTTAAATGAGAAATAATCCATTAAGTTTCAGTACAGAGATTCACAACAGGACTTAGAAGGGAACATTTGCTTGATTTGAGTTTTGATGGATGAGTAGGAGTTCACTAGACAAAGGAGAACAGGGATTCCAGACATTGGAAGTGGTGAGTGCAAACACCTGGAGAATAAAGGAGTGTCACCAATTTGGGGACTCTAGAAGTGATGGGGGGGGCTGAAATATCAGAAATGAGTTCTGGCAAAAGAAGCGGGTGATGCTGGCAAGGTAGCATGCGAAGAGCCTCGAATGCCATGCCAAGGAATTGGGGAGCTGGGGGTGTTTCTGACTTGACTAGAGAGAAGAGGCCAGCAGAGTTCTGCCCCAGGAAGACTCCTACCCCACACCCCCAAGTCCCCATGTGCCAGTAGGTGGCCCCAGCCAGTAGGAGGGCTCCAGAGGGTAGCCTGGATCTTCTCCCTGGAGAACCCACTGCCTCAGGAAGATGAGGACAGGGCTCATTCCCAGAGACTCCACCCACTGGCAAAGCCCCTGGGCCTGGCGCTGAGCAGCCCCCGCCAATTAGCAGACAGCAGAGAAGGAGCAATCAGGGGAGGGAGCCGAGCGGGGAGAAACATCAGTTTATAATTAGGTGACCTAATCACCTGTGTAAATTGTGTATTTCTTATGATCGATGTGCTAAACGGCTCAGGTTTAATTAAGTTCTGCTGACTCGTTCTCTTTGCAGACCCACTGAAGTGTGATTCACAGCGTGCCCAATTAATAGCGGGAAGAGGAGCAATTCGAAAGGGGGAGCTTCCTCCCCCTCCTCCCCTCCTCCATGTGCCCACTCCCCTGGGAATCCTTGGCCAGCTGCCACGGGTGGGCTGGGCTGTGACCACCCACTTTTTGGCTTCTATGCCAGGAGTCTGCAGGGGAGATGCTGGGCCTGAGCAGGAGCTCAAGGATTTTCTCATTTTCAATCCAATGTTCCTTCCAGGATGACCCATCCTGCCTCTGCAAATGGGGCCCGACTCCCCCATGTTCTCCCTGAGCAGCGACCCTGACATTCTGTCCCTTTCTGCTGGGGAAGAATCTTATCTCGTGCATCCCAGCTCAGGAGGGCACCTGGTGTGGAGCAGCTCCCGAGGCCAGCTCCCATTTGCAGCCCTTTGTCTAATGGAGTCCCTTCTGATTCCAAAATTCTATATGCTGAGTTGTGTGTTCTGCTTTCTTCTCTGTTTCACATTTGGTTTATGTTCTCCTGCCTTCTCTTGGCTGCATCCTCTCCTTGCGACCCAGTGTGGTCTGTAACCCAAGTCTTGGCCTTCCCCTACTACCCCTTTTCCTAAAAGAGCCTCCTCCTGTGTATGGTGGGAAAGCAGAAGTCTTGACCTTCATCCTTCCGGAGTTGTTCCCTGGGACACTGCTTTACCCCCTCTCCACCCTGCCCTGTGGACCATGGGCTGGTTCATTCTGCTCTGGGTCACCCCCAGTGCTCCTGGGCACCGGCCCCTGCATGGGGCATCCTCCTTCCCCCCACCCCACCTCACCGCTCAGACACCAGCGGAGAGCTGGGTGTGCACCAGCCCACCCTTCCCGTGACTTTTCCTATACTTCCCGTTTCCCCAACACCATCAAAGTGGACACTAAGTGTCAGATACTTTCTTCCCTGGAGATTTGGGGCAATTAGCAGAAATTGCAACATGGAGGAAGAAACTCAAAATTAGACCCATAATATGACTTTTTCCAGAATCCAAGGGAAAAAGCTCTAAGGAAGCACTATCCGGTAGAACTTCTGCCATGATGGAAATTTTCTTCATGTGCACTGTCCAGTATGGTAGCTACTGGCCATATGTGGTTACCAAGCTATGGCTAGTGTGACTGATGTTTTATTTAATTTAAACAGCTACAGGTAGTTAGCAGTTATCATATGGGACAGTGCGGCCCTAAGGACTTTAATGTTTTACAGGGTACAGCCTTAGAGCTTATCCTCAATCCCCAACCCCAGATTCAAGTCTGTCTGTCTCTCTCCAAACTGCCCTTGGCCTTGTGATTGGGTCTGTCCAGGAGCTCCTCAAGGAGCCCACCGACAGAGAGAGCTCCCAGCTCCTGGGTCCCCCTGCCACCCTCCTGCACTCCTTTTTAAAGTTTACCCAATTCTCTAATTCATTCAGTTTAGAATCACATTCCAGGAAGGGCTGAATGGTGACACCCCAAGAACCCACAGTCAATCTGGGGGTGGGGCTTTGGCACGCTGAGTCCTGCAGACTGGCCCATTTGGGCATCAGCCTCCATCTCCCCACCAGGGTGAATTTTAGACTCCCCTCCTGTTCTCCGGAGAGATCGCTGGAGCTGTGGGTCACACACGGACACACACACCACCATCACCACCACCACCAACATCTCTCAAGGACAAACATTTTATCGTGAGAATGTCTAGTCCAAACCTAATGGAAAAGGAAATATTTTTCTAACCAGCCCATAATTTGTCGAGCATCTCTCTCTCCATAATGTTAACAGTCACATTATTATACAGAGAAGAGGTTAGATCATTCCTTCTTCACCCTCCCTCCAAATTATGCCCCTTTGGACCTGCTGGAAATAGAAAAAAGCCATGTAATCTTAATAGCTTCTCCCTTAATTATAAATATGGAAGCTTTGAGATAATTGTTTTGTAAGAAGTTACTAAATCCCTAGCCACGAACCCTAGTTCACCTAAGTTTTTTTCCAGGCAAAAGGAGGAAGTAGCTTATTCTTTAGTTATAATCTACATTGTTTCTAATCCTCTGTTCTCCAGGCTGTTTAATTTCCTATAATCTGGTTTTAGACCCTATGCTTTTTGTTTAGTATCTTCTATTCCACAATTCTATGTTCTCAGAAGAATCTCAACTCCATGCTGTACTTGATATCTGTTTGCCCAGCCAGTCTGGAGTCTTCCCTTCTGTGATTGTTTTCTGTTTGGTTGGTTGTTTTTGTTTGTTTGTTTCATTTTTTGTTTTTAGGTAACTTCTTCTATAACTGCATATCATTTATGACCATCTAAAATGGTGACTTCAAGATTGAATGAATGAATGAATAAGATATTACGGCATAGCTTCATTTTTGTTCTCCTGCAGACAGGCCCTCAGTACCTTTCAGACGCAGGGTACAGGAAAGACATTCGTTAAGATCCTGGCAATGGATTAGCACTTGCCATCTCTCTCGACATCAATTCTGGTTTGCTGTAGCTCTCTCTCTTAAGCACACCACCATCTCTGAACACAGAATAAATATCTCAAGAAAAATGTGGTAATAATGGCAAGTTGGACTGGGGAAGGGGAGGGAGAGAAATCAGATCCTCCCAACAAAGGTGGTTCACAAGCCTAGAGCTTGTGGGTAAGAATGCGTTAAACCTCACCGTCTGCAATTCCCAAGAAGCTTCCAATGATCAGCAACAGTGAGTGAAAGTGCTTTGAGGGGATTAAAAAAACAAAATGGGTCCACCAAAGGCATGCGTGACGAGAGGGGTGAGACCGGAAGCAGACCCGGAAGCAGACACTGGAATCCCATTCTAGGGCAGAGACAGGTGCCGGAACCTCTTCAGCCAGCAGAGTCCCTCCCCCGCCCCCCACCCCCCACCCCCCCCCACCAGTGGAAACAGCTTCTGAGGGGGCTTCTCCCTCTCCCCAGCACATTGGTCTTCCAGGATGGGTGGAACCGAGGGGAGGTGTTTCAAGCCATGCAGCCTCCAGATGAAATATAGAGTGTCAGGGTGGAGTTTCCTTAGAGGTGTGATAATTCAACCCCTCTCTCCACCCCATTCTACAGGTGGAGAGAGAAAGCGCAGAGAGGGGATAAAATGTGGCCCAAGGGTGGAGCCAGGAACCAAGCTCAGGTCTTCTGACCCCCAGCTCAATGGGTTTTCTGCTACCCATTGACAGCAGATGGACAACAAGCAGGCAAAAAAGAGAGTGAAAAAGTTAGTTAATCTCTTTGCTTCTTAAACCATCACCAATGAAATCCACTTTTCACTGAGCTTCTACTCCAATAGTGGTGGTTTTGCCTCTTCTATTTGGGGAAAAATAAAAGTGGTCAGGGTGGAAGTGAGTTCAGACTGCCACCCCTCCTCTCCAGCAGCTGCAGCTCTCACCAATCGTCCCATCTAACCTCATGCACAAGCCACCCTGTGACATCAGTGCACAAAATTCCAGACAAATCACTCAGCAATTTTTCCTGTGAAAGTGTCTTATCTGCCCACTGGGATTGAGGGCTGCACCAGAATTCCACATTATTCATTTAGAACAAATATTTATTGAGCACCCACAGGTACCAGGTACTGAGCTGGTGTAAGGTACAGTCCCTGCCCTCAGGGAGCTCACAGTCCAGAGACAGAGGCAGGGATGACAGCAGGCAAATGTGGGCCAAGTCACAGGGTGGGCCTGGGGCCCTGTAAAGATTTGCATTTGCCCCGAAAGTATCCCTGTAGGAGCACGACATTCAATCACACTAAAAAAAAAAAATCAAGACAGGTAGAGAGAGACTGTGAGAGGAAGGAAAAGGTATTTTTCATGCTTTTCAAAAAGGGGCCCCAAATTTTCATTCTACCCTGGGCCCAACAAATTACCAAGCTAACCTGAGTGGAAGCCAGGCTGCACAGGTAGGGTGAAGACAAGCTGAAAGGGACTGCTGCGGAGTTCAGTCTTGACTTTGTAGACCAGACCGGGGCAGGCAAACTTTTTCCATAAAGGGTCAGATGGCAATTATTTTGGATTCACAGGTCAAATGATCTCTGTAGCAACTACTCAACTCATCCATCATAACGCAAAAGCAGTCACGGCAAACACATAAATCAATGGACATGACTGTGTCCCAATAAAACTTTATTTATAAAAAATGGCAGCAGGCCAGATTTGGCAAACTCCTATGGTAGACAATGGGACATCCTCGGGCTTCTGTGCAGCAGAATGGCCCAATCTGAAAGGAGTTTCTAAAAGTTTAACTTGGCCTGCGCTGCCCAGGATGGATGGGAGGAAGCAGACCTACAGGAAGGAGATTCCAGGGGGACATATTGCCAAACCCCAAGCACAAGGAGTCAGCCGCCACAACTCAGTGTTGGTAGTGGAAGTTAAAAGGCTGGGACAAAGCAACACAAAAGTCTAACCCAGGTGCTGATGCCAAGGCCACCAAACCAACTCAGATTCTCTCCCATGCAGAGGAGAGGAAGGGCAAGCGGAGGGTCCGGACCACTTTCACCACGGAGCAGCTGCAGGAGCTGGAGAAGATCTTCCACTTCACCCACTACCCAGACGTCCACATCCGCAACCAGCTGGCGGCCAGGATCAACCTCCCAGAAGCTCGAGTCCAGGTAAGCCATCCCCACCCTCAGCCGCCCAGTCTCAATGCACTTGCATCTGGGATTCAACTCCATGTATTTCAGATTCTTCCCAGCCGTCTCCATCTCAAATGTTCAATTGCTTTATCCCATAAGTAGAGTCATATTTGCCAAACACTATTTTGCAGGAAATGAGGTCTCCCTCATTCTAAGATCTTTTCTCTCCATTAGAGTGGAAATGGAGCAGGGTGGCATCGAATGGTTTCCATCTCTTTCTGCTTCCACGACCTTCTTGGTTAGAGTTCCAGCCTCATTCATAAAATACATTTTAATAGCCCAGACTGAGAGTCAACAAACTTTTTCTGTAATGATTTTAGGGTTTGCAGGGCATATGGTCTCCACCGCAGCTATTCAACTTTTCCATTGTAGCACAGAAGCAGCCATACACTATAACAAGTGATCAAGTGATCATGGCTGAGTTCCAACAAAACCTTATTTATCAATGGACACTACCTGAGTTTCATATCATTTTCACATGTCACAAAATCTTCCTATTTTTGTCAACCACTTAAAAATGTGAACACCGTTCTTAGTTCATAGACCATACAAAAATTGATGGTGGGGCCAGATTTGGCCCCCAGGCTCTAGTTTCACCCACCCCTGATCTAGACAACCCTTGCACCACCTTGAAAGCAGCACAGAGAATTGGAAAGGACCTTGGGAATCCCTGGTCAGAACACCTGCCTTAACCACCAACTGCCTAATCTATAATCTGTAAAATCTTCTCTCCAGAGGCTCTCCAGCTCTATGCATGGTTTGATGGTTAGAAATACAGTCACCACTTGTCACTCACCAAAGATATGTCCTGCTCTTTTTGCACAGCCCCACATTTGCAAGTTCCACTCTAGAATAGGAAGTTCAATACCACACCCAATTATTGCCCTGCTGGCACTGCCTCCAAAAGAGGGTCACTAAGTCACTCTTTTTTTTTTAAATATACATTTTATTGAGATATATTCACATACCACGCAGTCATACAAAACAAAGTGTACATTCTATTGTTCACAGTACCATTACATAGTTGTACATTCATCACCAAAATCAATCCCTGACACCTTCATTACCACACACACGAAAATAACAAGAATAATAATTAAAGTGAAAAAGAGCAATTAAAGTAAAAAAGAACACTGGGTGCCTTTGTCAGTTTGTTTGTTTGTTTCCTTCCCCTATTTTTCTACTCATCCATCCATAAACTAGACAAAGGGGTCACTCTTTTTTTAGCAAATAGATCATGTGCTAAACTCATTCAAATTCAAAATCTTCACCAAGGGCCAGGTCCACATTCCAGTCTTTATTTTATCCCAACCTACTTCTCTTCTGAACAGGGACCACCTCTCTCTTAGATTTCTCCCCCCATTATTTCCCATGTGGATCAGTCACCAGCTAAGCAGGTGATGCCTACATCTGCCCTAAGCCCAGAACTCGGCTCCTGCCTCAGTAGAATCGCCAAGTGCAAATGGACCCTCGTCAGGCTCAATCAGGACACTCATGACTAGAACACAGAGAGCCTCAAATGGTAAACCTACAGATACCATGGGGGCCCCCCTAGGGCTTACAAACTGGTAGCCTGCAGGCTGGATTCGATCCACAGGTGGGTTTTACTTGGCCTGCACAGTGTTTTAAAACTTTGGAACTTTCACATAAAAATCAGTATTTCCAGCTTGCAAGTTGGATGAGCCCGCAACACCGGACCCACATATCTGCAAACTCTGGGTCACCAGAGACCCCTCATCTCCCACTTCCATGCACCCAGCTGCTGCACTCACATGTGTCCCCCGACCCTGCAGGCAGTGAAGGTGGAACCCCTGAGCCGATCCCAGAAGGTCCAACTCCAGAGCGATCCAAAGAAACCCAGATGCCAGGTTCTTTAGACACTGCAAAGCACCGGTCCCATGTTGGGCACTGTTGTTATGCATCTTGAAGAAAGTGCTAGATGGAGAAAAACTCTTTGCCCTCCCTTCTCTCTACCTCACCCCAGATCTGGTTCCAGAATCAGCGAGCCAAGAAGCGGAAGCAGGAGAAGGGTGGCAGCCTTGGACCTCCACAGCAGCCCAATGTGGCTGACTCAGCCCCAACAGCAAATCTCACCATGGCCGTGAGTGGCAAGGGCATTAAGGCGGTGGGGAGGGTGCAGAGATGGGAGGAAACACCCTGGGGCGCCATCTACAGTAGAAAGCAGAAAGGGAAATTACTTTAGAAACAGCATGGGTCAATAAGGAGCCTGGAGGTCTGTGGGACCCGGGCCTGTCTTCAGCCAGCGAGTGGCAATGACAGTGACCTCCTTCCTAGGAGGAGTGGTTTGTATTAATTGAGCAAAACCTCACCGTTTCTAGAGCAGGGTTGCAGAAGGAAGCGTGGTGACTGGAGACTGAGGTCAGGTTTCGGATCCCAGCTTTGTCCTCGCCAGTGGCATGGCCTGGGAAGTCCCTGCCCCTAGAGGACAGCATTAGAAGACACAGAGTTTGATGAGGAGGAAATGACTGAGGGGTGAAACGCTCCCTAAATATCAGCTGCCCATTGACTCAAGGCATATTTTTGAGTGCCTAGTAGGTGCCAAACACTGGGTCCACAGCAGTTCTCCAGACGGCAACCCCTGCCCCAGGCGCTGACACTCTATTGCTATTTCCACAGCTAAAGGATTGTACCCACCCATAGTGATGCTATCAGGTGGGATTGTTTAATTATCCATTTTTGGTAAGTCAGAAACTGGGTCCTGAGCAGCAAAGGTCAAGCAGTTGCTGTGGGTACTGGGATTAGAAGCAGGTGACCTGGCCCCGGATCGGGCACGGCTCCCCTCCAACAACGACCAATCCTCTAGGTTTCTGGAGGGCCACACAGGACTTTCAGGGCTCAGCCCCAGAAAGTCCCAGGCAGCCCAGGAGTTGCCAGTCATCCTACCCCACCCCAAGCTGCTCGAGCTGTGGGGGAAAGGCTGGGGAGCTGCAGGGTCAGCCCCGGGTCAAGCTGAGGACTCAGTTGTCTCTCCTGCCCTCTCCTTGCACAGGGCCCCAGGCCAATGCCCACTGCTCCGCCCAGGCTGGCTCCTCCCACGGGGTGTTTTCCACCAACTCACCGCCAGCTGGTCTCTGCCTGGGTCCCTGCCCAGGTCACCCTCCTCCCCAGCTACCCATGGGAGAAGCCACCGCTCCTGGACCCTCTCGTCCAGCACACCTGCATCCTTGCACCCCACAGCCTCCCACCTCTGCACCCCAAGTGGGGCAGCATCTGTGCCACTTTGACTTAGGAATTGGATAGACTTTCTGCAGACAAGTCACTCTCCTCTCCAAGTGAAGAAGGCAGGCAGTGACAGTGTCCCGGGCCCCTGAGGGAATCAGTCTCACAATCCAAAGATTGCCCACAGCCCAGGAGCCACCCTGAGTGTGCCCCTTGGAAGGTTCAATCCGACTCAGCAGCCAGGTAAACAACAAAGGACAAACTCTCATCTCTCCCAGCCCAAGCTGCAATCCTGGCTCGGAAAACAGAGGCTATGTGAGGTCTCAGAATGAGCCCTGGAATGGGAGATTGTCTTCTTACAGCTGTGCTTCCTCTCACCTGCTGTGTGACCTCCACCCGGCCACTCGCCCCCTCTGGACTCATCTGTAACACGAGGGAGTTGGACTGGATGATGTGAGCCATGGTGAGAACCGAGGCATAGCGGAAGTCAAGGAGAGGTTATTCATTCATTCACTCATCCGTGACATGGTTATTGAACACCTTCTGAGTGCTCCATAAACAGAGCTGGACGTAGAGATGCACAACTCAGGTTCTGCTCCCAGGGGGGCTAAGGGATGGTGCAGACCTTCCTCTGCCAGCAGAAGACTTGCTCAATGGCCTCACAGTTGACCCATGTCTAGCACCTTCTTTATGTTTACAATGTCCTAGAGTGGGAGAGCAACATAAGAAAATTAAAAAGAAAATTTGAAACAGTTATTCAGTTGTTCTGGTTATTCTGCTGGGTTGGGAAGAGATGTTGTCATTTCCAGTATGAATGAAGAGTGAGACAGTAAGCTCTTTTCAGAGTTTGTCTTTCCAGGACATGTGTGAGGACTTCTTTGGAAGACCAGCCCTACTCTGCCCTGGAGAGCCTGGATTTTAGGCAGCTCTGCTGTTTCCTTGTGGTGAGACCCCAGGCCCACCCCATCCCCTGTCTGAGCCTCAGCCTTCCCATCTCTGAAGGGGGGTTCCCTCCCCCAGCCTGCCTCCCAGAGCAATCTAGAGCTCTGAAAGATGATGAAGGAACTGGACCCATGGTGAGATGGGATTCCCAGATTTCGTGGGAAAAGTGGCTGCTTTGGATCAGAGCCCTGAATAAGTCAACTTCTCACAGGGAGGCCATCCCTGAATTTCCCTTCTGCGTGCCTCTGAGACCTGTCCTTTCTGGGGGAGGACAGGGCCCACTGTCCTCCACCTTGACCTCTATGTCCAAGCCCAAAGTGTATCCTAGGAACCTGTTTGAAATCCCAGAGCCTCTGTGATCTGCAGCTGTAAGAGCTGGACCGCAAGCTGGGAAGCCTGGGTCTTCATGCTCTCCTCCCTTTAATTTGCCATAACCTTTGCCATCTTACCTCTCTGGGCCTCAGCTTTCTCCTCTGTAAATGGGAGGTGGCAATGCCAGGTCTGCCTTCAGACACACGTTATGCCCGGACCAGAGGTTGCAGCCGGAGGGAGCACCCCACTTTGCCCAGCCGTTGGCTCTGCTCTGGCCGTACAGCTCCCCCCAGGGCAGGGCCATGTGGACAAAACTCTGCAGCAGCCACAGGGGACACAGACAGGCTCTGCCACCAGACAGACTGTGATGCCTTTGGACAAGCTTTGGCGGCCTTGGTTTTCTTACCCATCCAGTGGAGTTGGCGGTCGTTGCCCACCGACTTCATGGGGCAATTGTGAGTCCCAAGCAAGCTAGTGGACAGGAATGTGCTTTGCACACTGAGGAAGTGCCAAGTCACTCACAGCCTGAGTGTGACTATTGACACCTAGTCCTGGACAGGAGGAGAGGGGCCGAGGCAATGAGCTGTTAACCAACACAGGCCCATCGCTCATCATTTACAGGCTTCAGTAGAAGGTACCCATTGCATGACCCTAAACTCAAATGCAAAATGCAATTTTTTATCACTTTGTTATAACTGGATTTATTTTCTATGTTGTTGGCAGGAAATTGGTCCTAGTAACTTGTAGGTTACTGATTACTTAGACAATTCAGGGCTGAGCTCAGACACACTTGCGATTGCCCCTTCTGTTTCCTTCCTTCCCACTGGGGTCTCTGCAGGGTTGAGGGTGAGGACTGGGGAAGTGTGGAGGGAGGGGCTGGCCGCTTCCCTGCTTCTGGCACCCGGGGATGCCTGTGTCCTCTGGCCTGGCCTTGGGCATGGCCACCTCATTCAGTCCCCTCTTGGGGTTCTCTCCACATCCTTTGCCGCAGACCCTTCCCCTTCCAGCCATGAAAGCTCTCCAGCTTCCTCTCTCTCAGGCTTGCAGCTCTTCTCTCAGGAGTAGGGGAAAGGCCGTCAGCTCTCCCACAGCCTTCTGGGGGCCATGGAAGCCCCAGGGCCAGGCAGCAGGGTCTCAGTCTTTCTAAGGCCCCTCACGGCCTTGCTCAGTGCCCTGGTTGCAAGATCATGGATGGGCCCACAGCTCTTCAGCCTTCCAAGCCAGAGATGCGCAGTTCCACTCTACTCTGGGATCCCCCTCTCCTTCCCAAGGCTCCTCGGAAAACCTGGCTTGGCCAACCATAAGAGATTCAGATGACCGCCTGTCTCAGCTTTAGCACAGAGATCATTGATTTTGTGGGTCACCTCTTCCTCCCTAGGGAATGTTCTTTTTTATTACCCAAGAAATATTTCATTCCTTTATCTTATATCTGTGGGGCAGAGGAATCCTTTTAGAACTCTTACCAGCTGTGCAACCTTGGGCAAATGCATGTCCCCTCTGGATGCCAGTTCCCTAGATAACAACCATTTCTTACCTCACAGACTTTCTCCATGAGTTAATACATTTTGTACATGGTAAGCACTCACAAAGTGTTAAGGAAAAGGTTATTTTCCCAACTACACCATCTACCTCTTCCTACTTCTGACCTTGAGCAGTGGTTTGGATCCCAGGCTGTAGCCCAGGAGTTCTTAAACTAGTCTTCAGGAGGTCACAGCACTGTCAAATGAGTGTGCAAAACTGTGTGTGTGTGTGTGTGTGTGTGTGTGTGTGTGTGTGTGTGTTTATTTTTCCCAGGGAAAAGTTTCCTTGCTTTCATCAGTTGCTCAAAGACCTCTCAGATTGAACAAGAGAGGGGGTGGGGATCGGGGGGATCCTCTAAGAATCATGTCAGACACACTTGATCAGATCCTGACAGGCCCATATTCTGGCAGTGTGGACCAGAGATTTCAGAGAAGTTAAAGGATAACCTTTTTCAAAAAGGTAAAATCACACTAATATAAAATGAACAAGTGCCAGTGTTTTATTTAACTCATTCATTATGAGTGAACCCAGTAAGATGTCACAGCCAGAGCAGAGGAAAATTCAAAGAGCACAGGTGTATAAATGGGCAATCAGGAATGCCGAAATGAATTACCAACAGATAACAACAGCATCAGTAGCCACAGGGAAATAATCAATTGTGCCTCTACCAGACACAATTCATTTGCATTTCCTCCAAAGGAGAATCATTTGTATTACTCTCAGTTTTCCACAACCTACAGAGTGGAAAATTCGCTCAAAGATAATGTAAGATGCAGATATCCCGGGAGAGTGTGCTAGCCAGACACCCAGTGTTATTCTTATGCCCACTTAAAATGATCACAACGTTTCCAGACAACAATCACAATGTTTCCAGATATAAAGTACTTACTTTATCACTCAGAATCTCACTTTTCCCATCCGTCTAATGGGGATAACAAGGCCTGTCCTAGAAGACACCTGTGAGAACTATATTAGTTGATTTATGTAAAATGTTTTTTACTTGTAAAACACTTAAAGGCAGGAGATCATTACTTACTGCTTTTGAAACTCCTCTAGAACTCAAGGTTAAAAAGCCTATCTCTGGAAAGTGTTTAGAAATACAGTAATATTTCTTTAATATCCATTGACTTTTATAGTTCAATTTTTTTAAAGGCTAAACAAGAAATAGAAAAACGGACAAAGAGCAGAAAGAAAGGGTTCACAGGAAAAACATACAAATGGATACCCACATATGAAAATATTCTCAAACTCGTTCAAAATTTAAACTGCAAATAAAGCAGTAATGAATACATTTCTTTTCTACCCTTCAGAATGGCAAGTATTTTTAAATGTTGGTGAGAAGTTGATAAAACAGGCACTCATATATAAGGAAGTATGAATTATAGTGCAACCATTGGACAGGCAATTTGACAACAACTATTAATATTCTAAATGCAAATTTCTTTGACCCAGTAATTCTATTTGCAAGAATTTATCTGATAAATACACAAGCACAAAATATACTCTGTATGTAAGGATGTTCACCACTATGTGATAGCAAAAAAACTGGAAACCACTTGAGTAGGATGCTGGTTAAACCAATTATAATATTATCATCCAGCTGTTAAAAAGAATGAGAGGAATTGAAAAGTGTTCACAGGAAATTGTCATTACATACGTCATTAAGTGGAAAAAGTAAGTTGCAGAACAGTATTATGGTCTCATTTGTGTAAGAGGGATAAGGATGAGCTAAAGGTATCTTTATCTGTAAAAACACCACCTCTAAGCTGATGGTTTCTGTATCAGTTAGCTTTTGCTCCAAAACAAAACACCCCAAAACGTGGGGGCTCCCTTAGCTCACGATTCTGGGGATTGACTGCAATCTTCATCGGCTCCGTGCTGGCTCGGCTAATCTCATCTGGGCTCAATCACCTGCAGTCCGCTGGCCAGTCAGTGGCAGCTGGATGTTCTAGAGGGGTCTCCTTCACAGGTCTGGGTTCAGCAGACTGTTAGCTGGGACAACGGGGTGATGGGTGGCCCCGTCCACACCTAGGGGTTTCAGGGTTCCAAGAGTGCAAGGCAGAGTCCTCTCATGAGAACTGGGTTCAGAATGCATGCACCACTTTCACTTTCATGGCATTCTAGGGGTGAAAGCAAGTTACCAGCCAGCCCAGGTTCAAGAGGTGGGACACCAGATTCTCCTCTTGATGGGAGGACAGCAAAGTATTATGGCCGCTTTGACAACCTATCACAAACTCCCAAATTTACCCCTCAGTCCAGAGCTGTTCTCTGAGCTCCAGACTCAGGACCAGAAGTCTCCAGACACTTTCACTTGAATGTCTAATAGGCGTCTTGAGTTGAGCATGTTCAAAATCAAACTCTGTCCACTGCATCCCCAAGCCTCATCTTCCCCAGTCTTCCCTCTCTCAGGAAATGGAAACTCTGCTCTTCTAATTGCTCAGGCTAAAATCCTTACAGCATTCTTGATAATTCTCTCTCTTTTTTTCATCTCCCACATCTATTCCAGCAGCAAATCCAGCACCCAGCACCACCTGCTCCCTGATGTCGGCCACCCGCACCTCCCATGTTCTCCCGCTTTCCCCTTGCCAACCTGGGCCCAATTCATCACACAGCAGCCAGAGAGCTCCTGGTGAAATATGAGCCAGATCGTGGCTCTCAAAGCCAGTCCTTTTCTGTCGCACTCAGAATGAAATCAAAGTCCTGCCCATGGCCAACAGGAGAAGCCCTGTGGCTCCGACTGCTTTCCCAAATGCCCCCTGCTACAGCCCTGCTGGCCTCTTCCCGTGCTCCTACTCCAAACTGCCAAACACAGTCCTGCCCCAGGACTTCTGCACTTACTTTCACTCTGCCTGGAACATCCTTCTCCAGCTGCTCACCTGGCCCACTCCCTCACTACCTCCTGGTCTCCAGTATCACCCATGGAGCCACGAGCCCAAACCACCCCACCTAAAGAAGTGCACACACACCCTGCAACTCTCTAGCCCACACCCCTTTGCATTGTGTTTTATGGCACTGACCAACAGCTGACATATTAAATATGTATTTATTTATTGTCGAAGTCCTAACACCAGAACAAAAGCTGCATGAAGTCAGGGATTGTATCTGATTTGTACAATACTCTATTACATGTGCCCTCGCACACACACACACACACACACACACACACGCACACACACGTACACATCTATGCATGCATAGAAAATTCCTAGATGGATACACAAAAAGTGACGGTAGCTACTTCCAGAAAGTGTGCTGACAGTGTCAAGTGGGGGGAAAGGGAATGTTTATTTTCATCCCCTATCCTTCTGCAGGATTTGAATTTTTTTATCATGTGTATAATTTTATAAATTCAAATGTTAATAAATGGCAGGAACAATTAATTGTTCTCCCTACTCTCATGCTGTAAAATTTTACATTTTGCTCTCAAAGAAAATACCCATCTGCCTCCTCTGGGGCTGGAGGCCTCCCCCATGGGGCAGAGGGTTCCCGACTGAAAATCACAGCAGGTAGAATGAGGGGCTGGGAAGGGTTGTCCAGAGGCAGGATGAGCAGGATGCAGGGGATAAGGAGAAGCAGACAGAGCACCCTAGGACTAATATCAAGAGGAGATCAGTTCTATTCACAGAGAGCAGGCAGACCCCAAATTAGAGAAGACAAACTGCCCAACCAGGAGCTCTTAGACCTAGGATGAATTTTTAAAGTAATCCCAGGAGGATAAATGCGGAGGACAGTCAGGTAGAAACACTCCTTATGGCAACTACGCTGGGGAGTGGTCCCCTCTGGATCCCACAGGGCTGCAACAGGGCCAGGGCTGGGTCCTGGGGGAGAGCTCAGGCCCTCAAAATGCCCCCAGCCCTTGCCTGTTCCTGGGCTAGTGTTCTGGTTTGCTAATGCTGCCGTTATGCAAAATACCAGAAATGAATTGGCTTTTATAAAGGGCATTTATTAAGTTACAAATTTATAGTCCAAAGGCCATGAAAATGCCCAAATTAAGGCCTCAACAAGAGGATACCTTCACTGAAGAATGGCCAATGTCATCCAGAAAACCTGTTAGCTGGGAAGGCATGTGGCTGGCATCTGCTGATCTTTTGCTCCAGGGTTCTGATTTCAAAATGGCTTTCTCCAAAATGTCTCTGGGCTAGCATCTCCCAATGCCTCCAGCACTCTAAGAGTCAGCTCCCAAGCATCTCTCCGAGTGTCTCTCTGAGCTGCTCTTGGGGCATTTTGTCCTCTCTGAGCTTCTCCAGAGCAAACTCTGGGCGAGCATCTCAAAGCATCAGCAAGCATCTCTCCAGAAGTCTCTATTATAGAACTTCAGTGATTTAATTAAGACCCACCCTGAATGGGCAGGGTCCATACCTCCATGGAGATAATTCAATCAAAGGTCTTGCCCACAGTTGATTGAGTCAAATCTCCATGGAAACATTCAATCAAGAGGTCACACCCTAATCAGAAAGAGTAATAAATGTGCCCCAACAAGACTGCATTAAAGAATATGGCTTTTGGGAAGACATAAGTCATCCAAACCAGAACAGCTAGCAAGAGGGCAGATCCACATATCGGCAATGCTGATGTCTTGAGCTAAAAAACCTTAAGATCTGAACAAATGTTGCAGGAGAACCATTGGGGCTTGATCAGGACCCCCATAAAGACATGTTCAAGTCTTAGTCTGCATTTCTGTGGGTGTGAACCCATTTTAAATAGGACCTTTGAAGATGTACTCATTTGTGAATAGGGTCTTCAAAGATTCTCTTCAGATGGGGCCAAATTGAATCAGGGGGGACCTTAATCCATAGGACTAGAGCCCTTAAAAGTCAGAGGAAATCCAAATACAGTTAGAGAAAGCCCCAGGCAGAAGCCAGAAGTCAGCAGAACCTGGAAAAGCAGACACAAGGAGAGAGAGATCACCATGTGATGGAGGAGGACACACAAGCCAAGGAACCCCAGAAGTTGCAGCAAGCCAGCACAAAAATGCTACAGACTCCAGGATGAAAAAGTAGCCTGGCCAACACCTTGATTTTGGACTTTTAGCCTCTGAGACCGTAAGACAAAAATGCCTGTTCTTAAGCCAATCCATTGCATGGCATTTTTTACAGCAGCTCTGGCAAACTAAGATGAGAACCAGTGATGAGGAGCCCAAGGAGAGTGGGTTCTGTTGTCCTCTCATGAGCAAATCATCTATAGAACTCTGCAAACCACAGATTCAGGGTGACAAGGTTTTGAGCCCCTTCTCTGGGCTCAGAACTAGCCCCACCTAATCACCGAGTCAAGAAGGATGAAATGGAAGGGAGTCTTTTTTCATTGTAATGGAAACTGTCTTAAGAACTGGCTTCAGCAAAGCATCAATAGTTCAGGTAACTGAAAAGCTCAAATGGAGCCGGATCCCAAGCTCCATTACATTCCAGCCCCAGTTCCCATCTCTCCACTTCACCTTCCTGTGTCAGCCAGACTCCCAGATTCACATCTTCCCAACTTCATGCCAAGGATTCTCTTTGTCCAAGGGTTACCACAAGGGTCCTGGGTTTGAGTGCCACTGGCCATGGCTGAGGCGCATGTCATCCCTCAATCTATCCCTAAAGCAAGGTGACTGCAATGCTCAGGGCAAGCCTGGGAACAGACCACCCAGTGGTGGAGCCAGAGGTGGAGTCAGATCCACCCAAACCACATGGACTGAGAGTGGAGAAATGGTGGACCCCTGGGAAAATTGAGATGTTGGTACCAGAAGAATGGGGAATGGATACGGGGTTGAAAACCAACTGATGTTCACAACAGAACCCAAAATGTTGCCCCTTTGTACCACTTAGGAAAGTTTTCAGCTACAAGAAATGAAAGACCAAACCAATAATGGCTTACACAAATACAAATTTAAATTTCTCACATAACAAGAAACGTGAAGGTAGGGCCAGCATGTTTATGATTCTCTTGACATTTCCCTCATGGTCACATAGAGGCTGCTGCTGCTGCAGACATCACATCTGCCTTCAAGTTGGAAAGAAGCAGGGAAGGGAGCATCAGCAACATCTGTCCATTCTATCAAAAAAAAATAAAGCTCTCCCAGAAAGCCCCAGCAGACTTCCACTTGTGACTCTTTATCCCAGACTGTCACAAGCCCACACCTAGACACAAGGGAGGCTGAGAAAGCGGGTATTTGGATTTTGCAAGCCTCCGTAGTAGAGGTTGTCAATGGCACTGCAGGAGGGAGTTAAGATTGGCTGGCTGCCACACTCTCCTGGCCCTTCCAGGACCCTACAGCTGGTGTGTCACTGGCCCAGCAAGTCAGGACAGTGGGGTTCTAATCCAAGTCGAGCCAGTAACTGTTTGACTTTGGGCAGTCACTTTACTTCTCTGTACCTCCAACATCTAGTACCAGAGACACAGAGTCCACGAACTTTCTATCAATATCCATTCAAATAACTTTTATTAAGCACCCTGCTTATAGCCAGGTACTATGCTACGGATTGCAAGAAATAGAAAAGAGAAAACATGTTCCTTTCTTTCCTAGAGCTTGTGTTTCTGATTCTTTGAGCCCAAATAACAGAAAACACTAGCAAAAATGTTTAAATAACAAAGGCACTCATTACTTCTCCTGAAGTTCAGATGCAGAGTGGGCTACAAGTTTGTTGGATTCCGAGGTTCAGCCGTGGCCAGGAGCCCAGTTCCCGGGGTACACCTGCTCTGCCATCCTCAGAGCCATCCCATAGCAAGGCAGCGGCAGTGGTTTTAGGCATCATGTCCAGATGTGGCAATGTCTGAGGAAGAGTGAGGACCGACTCTGGGAACAAGAAAACCTTTCCCTAAAGCCCCTCAGCAGACTCCCCCCCACACCTCATTGCTCAAAGAGAGTCACAAGCCCATTCCCAAACCATCACCAGCAAGGGGAAGGGGACCCCATGACTGGCTTAGACATATCACTATGGAGGGAACGGACGTTGGGAACTAATGATATAATAACAGTGATGACAGCAATAATAATAGCTCCTGTTTATTGAGCAATTACTCTACGCCAAGCACTTTACACATATTGTCTTGTTTATTGCTCCCAGCAGATTATTATCTCCATTTGGCAGGTGATGAAGCCAAACCTCATAGCTAGCCAGTGGTCAGCCTAGGATTCAAACTCAGATCTATGTGGCTCCAGAGCCTGGGTCCTTAGCCCTCAGACCCTAGCGCCCCGCTCTTTGCAGTCTGCCACATGCCTTTCTAAATGAGAGTAGCAAAATAGTAATCATTCCCAATTTACAGATGAGGAAACCGAGGTCCAACGAGGGGAATGACTTGCCGAGGAGGACCCAACCAGAAAGCACAGAGCTGGGTTTGGAACTCAGGCCTTCTAACTCCAGAACCACAGGCCCTCTCACCACACTTTCTCAAAACCACGCTGGGAGCCAAGAGCAGCCAAATAAGCAGACGTTTTCTTTTTTTCACTAAAGAGCATCACTTAATTAGACGCTAACAAGCGCTAAGAAGATGGATGATGAGTGGCAGGTCCCTGAGGCTTGGCCGTGTGGAAAGTCCTCTGTGATATCCTCCCACCCCCATCTGAGTGCTCAGGCAGCCTGGGAGAATTTCCACACGTAGACCACGCACAAGCACGGGCCACAGGCTTGGTTAAATGCACGAGAACCCTCCTAAGGGAGAGCAGGCCTTCTTTCCACCCCAGCTCCCTCCCATAGGCATCTTCCCCTCCCCTGGGGGGTGGGGTCAGGACAGGACACTGATGGACCCTCTGACTCCACCATCCAGTCCTGGGGGTGATCTCTGAGCAAGGGAGTGGACCAGAGAAGGGAGAGAAGCCTTCTCTCAGATGCAGCTTCGTAGATGTTTCAAAGGAGCAGCCTTTGGGCCTCATTTGACCATCACACATTTTGGTGCACGGAGTGTTGTAAAACCTTTGAACCAATATTCATAAATAGATTTCACATTTTAAAAATGCAGATTTCTTCTTCTCTTTAGAAAAAAGGCCAGACAACCCAGTGCCCACTTTCTCACCTGGCAATGTCTGCTTGGAGCTGAGCAATGGCTCCCCTTTCATACCAGGCCTGTGCCGTGCTGTGGCCCCAGTTCCCCCATCTCACAGTCCCCCCACTCCCTGTTTGCTCCCATACAGCCCTCCCCCCACTTACAGACCTCCCTTGTGGCCACTCATGTTTGCCTGTCCTGGGGGCGTGGGCCACATCCAGAAGTCCTCATTGCCCGTGGCCTTTGAAGGATAGTAGAAACAGTGGTCTCCCCCTCAGGCACAAGACCCATGTCCCATAACCCCAAGACTTCAATTAAATATTTGTTGGATGAAGGAGTAAGCAAATTTGTAAATGGATGGACAAATAAATGAGCACATGTACGAACCGATGCATAAATGGATGAATTGCTTTTAGGCACTCCATCCGAAGCCTCCAGCCCCTATCCTGCTACTCTCAACCCACATACACGAGGTTATGGGTTGAATTGGGTCCCCTAAAAAGTATGTTCGAGTCCTAATCTCTGTTCCTGTGGATGTGACCTTATTTGGAAATCGGGTCTCTGAAGATGCAGTTAGTTAAAATGAGGCCAAATTGGATTAGGTTGGGTCCTAATCCAGTATATATGACCGGTGCCCATATAAGAAAGGGAGAGGTGACCGCAGACAGGCACAGGGGAGAAGGACACGTGAAGATGAAGGTGGATGCACCCACAAGCCAAGGAACAACAGGGACAGCCAGCAAACACCTGCAGACGCCAGTGCACGCTCTCCCCTCCAGGCGTGATGCGGAGGTGGCCCTGCCGACAACTGACGTCCAGCATCTATCCTCAAGAGTTGAGACAGTAAGTTCCCACCACTTGAAGCCACTAAGTGTGTGTTACTTTGGCAGCCCTGGCAGACTAAGACATGCCATGTTTGAAATGCATTGGCCCACTCCCATTTGCCTGCCGGGCCTGTTCCCCCACCTCTCTCTACTCTTTCCTTCTGCTGCTCATGCCCCCCCACACCCCATCTCCACCCATGCAAATCAGAGTCTGCCTTGAGGTCCAGCTCCAACCCTTTCTCTCCTCCCAGGCCCCCAGGTCAGACTTATCCTCTTCCAAAACAGGTCTCTAGATGCCTATTCAGACATCCATGGTATAAAAATAGATTTCTGAATTCTGGTCCGAGCCCCACCCTGCATGGCAGCGGCCAGCCTTCTTCCCCCTCTGGAACTCAGTTTCCTCATCTGTGAAAGGCTGGACAAGATGACACCACCACCGCCGCCCCCCAGGACCTTCTTCTTTCTACAGAAAGCCAGGGTCTAAGCCAGTCATCCACTGCCTGAGTTCCCAGGAGACACTGAGTCACTTCCTCCCTAGGCCCCAGGGTCCTGGTTAGAAACTGATTTAAATAAGCCCTTTCTCCCTAGAAAGGTAAAGATCAGGATTGATGAGTGTGGTTTGCCCTGAGCCTCGGGCTCTGTGGAGAAAAATTCCAAATGGAAGCGATTACTAATCTTCCTCTGGGGTCACAGCTAACAAGACGGGCTCCCTCGGGGCTGAGTCACTAGAGTTAATTGTTTGGCTTTTTGATCTGGAACTAACCCCAGACAGGGCAGTGGGAGAGGAAAACTGAACTCACCCTGGATACAAAATAGGTCTTTGCCACTTCTTACAACAGAGCCCGGTGGTGAAGGAGGGATCCCCCACCCTAAACAGTAGGAGCTGGTGAAACACACAACACCCAACTCTGGGCAGATGAGATGGCAGCAGCTTATTAGTCACGTGCTCTCACAGCCTGGGGGAAGGGGGCACAGCACGTCACCCGAGGGGTGCCTCCCGGTTCCCATGGGAGGACGTGACTGGGAACTGAAGCCCCGTTAAGTTGAGGACTGAGGACTTGGTGGGGTGCAGCTGGCCTGGCAGATAGGGGAACGAGCTGGGTGGGGAACATTTCCCAGCAGGCAGGGGCCATATCTGGTGAGAGCCGGGAGCTCACGGTGAGGCCTTTGGGGTGCTGTGAGGCTCAAAGCTATTAAAGCAGCATTTTAAGATGGCTTCTTAATCCCAGGTCTTATAATACTAGCCCCACCCATCAGCCTCCTCTTGGAGGCAGCGTGTCTGCGGGTGTGCATGAATGTGTGTATGCCAGGTGTGCACATGAGTGCCTGTATGTGGGTGTGGGCTGTAGTGGAGAGGAGGTTCTGCAACCAAACCAGATCTTCACTGTTTCTCCTCCATGCCAGCCATGTTCTGGCTCAGGGGAATGGCTAGTGGACCCTGACACTGATGAAGGAGTGGGTAATCTTCAGGATCCAGCCAGGGTTCACCCATTCCAGAGATATTTATTGAGTCCTATTCTAGGCACAGAGGCTCAAAAATAACACGAAACAGTCCCTTACCTCAAGAGTGAACAGCCTAGCAGAGGACGGACACTTTGAAATGAACGTTAGGACCTGGGGGAGTATGAGCCATGTGGGAGCACTGTACAGAGGTGACTAGATCTGCTTGGGAAAGGTAGAACAGACTTCCCAGAGAACAGACATTTGACCTGGGCCTTGAAGGATGAGTAGGAGTTCAAGAGGTGAAGAAGTAAGAGCAACAATACTCTGGAAGAAAGAATTGTTGAATAAATGAAAGCAGAGATGGATTTATTGAGAGGCTATGATGCTTAAACTTCAGGGCCCCTCACTTGTATGGGCAACTTTCATGTTCTTGTACTGAATTGGGTTTTATAGTTTTGCGTCCTTTTGCTTTAAAAAGGTCCCCCAAATTGTATAAATTTCAGGACCCTCAAAACCTGAATCTGTCCTGGAATCTAGGTAATGGTACACAGACACAGGAAAAATGGTGTCTAGGGCTGCATCTCCTCTTTGTTAAGCTAGATCCCAAATCTTCCCTGCGGTAATCAGGTAGGACCCACTTATGTGATCCAGGTACCCATTTAGACAGCATCTGAATGGTTTCTCTAATCCTAGCATCATTCCATGAAGACAACAAATGGATTGGCTGCAGATGATAGAACCACAAGCAACCTAGAATGAGAACTAAATGGAGCTTATGCCGCAGACTTAGACTCAGCAAACTGTCAAGGACAGTCAGGGTTATGAAATAGCAATGTCCAGTTCTTTATACTAAGACCTGGTGAGGACTCTCAAAACAGAGTGATCTGGTCCTCTTCTAGTATCTGTGTGTCCTGTGCCATTCTTAAACCATGCTGTTGCCTCTGGGGTCCCCAGTCTTTGCTTCCAGGACCTCAAGAGCATGTCTTGGCCTTTGTTGGTTCACTTACTTGAGGTTGAGATTGAAGGCCTGGTCTGTAAGGATGAATTTCAGCAGAAGTCTTTCCTTCCCTGTGAGATGCCCTGAAGAAGGCTGGCTCTCTCCTCTTCTGGTTCACAGAAGAGCGGGGTAAGGACAGTTGTCTGCGTGTCTCACTCTGGGCCGGGCCCAAGTCTGTCCTCTCAGTCACTCAAGGAACCACCCCATCAGCTTTCCCTGAAAAGAGGCTCAGAGATTGGCTTTTTCAGCCCTTTTCTGTGAAAAGAGACACTTTCTGTTTAGAAAAGTGGGTCTCTCCCCACTCTCCCCACACACACACCATGAGAATTCCCAGGGCATACTACCAATATCCTCCAGTAACAAGAGCTTGGGTGATTCTGTTTTGTCACTTTATGCTAAATGAGAAATGGCTGCACAAAGTTATGAAAGTGTTTTTTATAATATAGGCCTCTGCCTCATCAAGACAGCAAACTGTGATGCTTCAGGGCTCTGTCCCCCAAAGAAGCTTTGAACAACCAGCAAGAACGGGCAGAAACTTTCTCAAAGCTCCAGAAAATAGTCACAAGATTGTGGTAACAGGGCAAGTGCCATATCAAGAAAAAGGCTACTTAAAAGCAGTAGGGGACGTCATTGACATGGTGACGTAAACAGCTACTGAAAACTCCTCTCCAGAGGAAATAAAGGACAATCCTGAATTATTTGAAACTCTGGAGGAGGATATAGACTGGAGTAGAACCCAGCAGATGCCAAATTGAAGACAGAGAAGAAATATCATAAATGAAAATGTCTTCATATGGTGTTGGTGAATGCATAACTATGTGATTATATAGGGAACCACTGATTGTTTACTAAGGAGCGAATGTATGATGTGTGAATAAAACTTTCTGAAAAATAAACAGAGGGATACAAGTACTGGAGAAAATGTGGAGAGAGGGATGTACCTATTCACTGTTGGGGGGAAGTAGAATGGTGCAGCCCATCTGGAAGGCAGTGTGGTGGTTCCACAGGAAGCTAAGAATGGGGTTGCCATATGGTCCTGCAACTTCATTCATTATTCTGTATATTCTTGGAAGAATTGAAAACAGGGACATGAGTGGATATTTGCACACTGGTGTCTATGGTGGCAGAATTCATGATTCACAGAGGATGGAGGTGGCCTAAGAGTACATACAGTGATGAACAGAATGGCGAACTGTGGTGTATACATACAATGGAATATTGAGCTGCTACAAGAAGGAATGAAGCTGTGAGGAATACAACTAGGTGAATAGACACTGAGGACAGTATGTTGAGTGAAATAAACCAGAAATTAAAAGACAAACATTATAAAGCCTCACTAATATGGACTAACTGTAATGTGCAAACTCTGAGAATTGAATCTGAGAGCATAGGTTATCAGGGGAAGGCTTATTGTAAAGGTTCCTACACTGTAAGCTCTTACAGCAGTCACATCTATTCCTGAGTTGTAAAGGCTATTTCTAAATTCTGAGATGCTGGCTCTTTGTGTACAACCTGGTCAGTCCCTGGAACTTTGGGTATCCATGTGACACCTGAGACTCAGAGCCAGAGATTGGCAGCTATGAATGTCAGCATTACCCCATACAGCAAGTGTTCAAGAATCTGAAAGAAAGATCAGACTTCAATTAGAGATACGAACGAAATGGACTTGGTTAGGACAAAGATAAATCAGACTAAAGGGTAAAGGATGATATTAATGGTGTTTTACAACTTCAATTTCTATGTGAGACCAAAGGAAGAGATGTCTATTTGGTGCAAAATCTATATTTTTTGTAACACACTTTATAATTTAACTTGTATGGTCAGTTTATTCAAACACCATATTTACATGGAACTTCGAATAGAGGGTGAAATCTGGTTGTTTTGTTCAGGTTAGTGTGAAACCCCAATACATCCCAGAGTAACCTGGGCAGAAAAGAAAAATGTATTTGCAAATCCCCTTGAGGGACTGGGGGAAAATGTGGAAATATTAAACTTCCCCACCTGGGGAATTACTGATAGTCTCACAGGCATTGAGGACTACCAATTTAGAAGGCCAAGCCCTCAGCCTTGGGGCTTTCCCTTAAGAAGTTTGTTACTGCAAAGGAGATGCTCAGCCTAACTTATAATTGTGCCTAAAAGTCACCCTCAGAGAACCTCTTTTGTTGTTTAGATGTGGCCTCTCTATCTAAGCCCACTCTGCAGGTAAACTCACTACCCTCCCCCTGTACATGGGACATGGCTCCCAGGGGTATAAATCTCCCTGGTAACATGGGACATGATTCGTGGGGATGAGCCTGGACCCAGCATCATGGGATTGAGAAAGCCTTCTTGGACCAAAAGGGGGAAGAGAAATGAACCAAAATAAAGTTTCAAAATATTTTCAAAATAAAGTGGCCGAGAGATTTCAAATGGAGTTAAGAGGTCATTCTGGAGGTTATTCTTATGCATTATAAAGATACCCCTTTTTAGTTTTTAGTGCACTAATTCTTGAAGACAATTGCATAACCATATATATACATATAGCTTACACTGTGTAACCATGTGATTGTGAAAATCTTGTGGCTCACACTCCCTTTATCCAGTGTATGGACAGATGAGTAGAAAAAATGAGGACAAAAAGTAAATGAATCATAGGGAGGGATGGGAGGTATAGCATGTTTTGAGTGTTCCTTTTTTCTTCAATTTTTGTTCTTATTCTTTTCTTTGTGGTAATGAAAATGCTCAAAAATTGATCGTGATGAATGCACAACTATATAATGGTACTGTGAACAACTGATTGTACACTGTGGATGACTGTATGGTTTGTGGATATATCTCAATAAAATGGAATTTTAAAAATGCAGTAGGATCTCAGGGTGCCATAGATGCCCTCCCTCACCCCTCACTGGCCCAGTGTGGAGGTGGCCTGCATAGCAGTACAAGCAAACTATGTCCAGTAGAGAATATAATCTCCCTAAGTTCAATTCTCATTTAGACCAGTTGTAACATCTTACTGGTTCCTTCTTTAATGAGTTAACTAAAATCTCAGACAGGTCTTCATTTTATATTTATATCAGAAATTTTTTATTTGTATGAGATGTTTTACCACTTTGAAAAGCATCCTTTAATGAGGGAGTAAGTTCAAGATTGTCATAACCAGGATGACCATGTAATTTAGCATCCCAACTGGGACACATCTCAAAATGAAAAGGGACAGCAGTTGATGATCACACCAGGATGGTCCCAGACAAACTGGGACATTGATCATATGAACCAGACAGACAAATGGGCATCATCGGAAACTTGAGGGAGAACCTGCAGGTCCAGCTGGGGGAGTTAAAGGACCATCTCCAAAAGACGGGCTCCTGCCTCAGGGCCTGTTCCTTCTGCCTGGAGCGCCCCTCCCCAAATTCCCACACAGTTCACGCACACTTTCTTCGGGGTTTTGCTCAAACATCACCTTCTCAGGGAGACCTTCCTCAGCCAAACTATTTCAAGTTGCAACCCCCCACCCCCAACTCCTCACAGCCCCTGTGCCCTCTCCCTGCTGCCCTGTTCTCCATAGCATCTGAAACACCTATGACTTGCTTATTTGTTCACTGCCTGTGTCTTCTGCAAAACATAAGCTCCACAAAGCAGCTTACGGATTTCTGCCTGTTTTGTTCACTGTGTCCAAAGCGCATAGAATAGCGCCTGGCGCAAATTGAAGGACTCGTCTGGGGTAAGCGAGGGAAAACTGGATCAAACTGGGACCAGTGCAGACAGTACAGGATGACACGATTAAGTGCAACACAAAGAGGTCCCAAGACTCCTTCTCCCCAGCTCTCCCACCTCCTGTGCCACTCGCAGCCTCCCTGAGCCCTGCGTCCCAGTCCCACTCACTCACTCCGGGCTCCAGGAACACTTTGGGTGAATGCCTCTCTCACACCCTTCACCCTGCTCTTTCCTTGGCCAGGGGCGCCCTCCCCTCTCCCCAGCTACCGTGCTTCTACCCCTGCTTCAAGGCCCAACTCAGTCACTGCCTCCCCACCCCTTTGATCTCCTGTTTGAAATAATAACATTGTTTATATAATCAAGTGCTTAGACTGTGCATGTCTTCATCCTTGAGAAAGAGCGTTATATTATCTTTATAGATATATATCACAGATAAGTTACATATTATCTTTTATAATTATTCTTCCTTTTCACTCCCACAACACTGTGTACCTTTATAATGATAATGGTTCCCGTGTACTGAGGGCCTGCCATGTGCCAAAAGCTTTCATCCTCACACCAGTTCTGTGACATGGGCATCATAAGGGGCAGAGAGGGGGAGCAACTTACCCAACGTCACACAGCACAGGACAATTTGAACTCAAGCTTGCCTGATGCCAAAACTACCATTAAAAATTATATACATGTATACACACCTACACCTATACATACATACATAGACGCACACACCCATATATATACAATGTATACAAGGTCTCCCATTATCTCATCTTTTACTCTTTCTAGCATAAGGTAAATAATAAACATTAAAGAATGAATGAATGGGTAAATTAAGAAATCTCGCCTCATGATCAGTTGTGTTCGCGTCTCCTCCCACCCCCACCCCACCCCTGCAAATCTCTGGGCCCCTGGAATAAATAACTGGACCAGGCTGCAAGAGTCCAGAGGGGTGGACAGAGCGTCAGGACTCTGGTGGAGAGGGGTGGGGGCTTGCCAAGGTTCCCGGGATGAGGACTCCAGCGTGTCCCCCTCCAGCCCAGCTTGCCTCCAGCCACTCTCCGGTTTGAGAGCAGAAGGTCTCCCTCCTCTTCCCCAGCTGCCGAGGCCCTGACCCGTGCATGACCCTAGGGGTAAGGATCTGGGCTCCCCAAGGGAGGAAGGTCGCAGCCCTGTTATCACAAGAGGCAGTAAAGTCATTTCGTGGTAATTAGATCTTAACCAATTTCAGTCCTTTACAGCTCCCAAACAATTATATGATGGTTCTTATCACTCCAAGAATTCTGAGATGTTATTTGAAGAGGGTCATAAACTGGGAACCTGGTTGGAGGTGGGGAAGAGAAGAGAATGAAGAAACACGGCTTCGCTTTGGGATGGGAAAAGAGGAAAAAGTTTAAACCCCTCAGCACATGTGCTCCCCTCGGCAGATGAGGGCAAGGCAGACATCTCCTCCGGGGCTTAATAGGAGAAAAACATTCTGCCCCTGGAAGGTTCCAAACCAGAATCAAGAAATCTCAGAGCTAGAAAGGCTAAAGAAACATCTAGTCCAGCATTTCCAAAGTAGAAATCCTGAGCATAAGTGGTCTGTGGGGTGTTTGTAGGTGTTTGATGACGTGTTCCTTGGGCAAATCAGGTGGGGGAAATTGGCAAACTGCAGTTCCCTCTTGGATGATCACAGAACCCAATCCCCAACTGGTAAGATCTCCAGGCAAGAAACCCGTTTATCTTCATGAAACCCAGTGTTTCTCAGGCTTTGACCACTGAGACTTTTCTTCCACACACGGGATCTATTAATAGCACAAAAAAGCTTGGGAAATAAGGATCTATTTAACCACATTTCCTTCCCACTCTTGGGCTGAAGTTAGGCTGAGTGGGTTTCTGCTCCATGATCCCACATGCCCCCTGGTTAAGACAGGTGTTTGCACGGACCGGTGGGCGGTCGGCCATCTGCGAATGCTTTGGATGACTCCCATTTTTATGTCTTAATTGAGAGGACCTGAGAAGGGGGAAAAGAAAGGACAAAGGGAATCCTTTGACAAACCAGAAATGGGGCTACAAACCAAAAAAAGAGACGAAGCTTAGCTCCAAATGTGACAGGAAGAGACTTATTCTGCGTGGCCCAAGGGGGCAGAACTGATGCAGTAAGAAAAGGGACTTTCTAACAGTCAAAGCTGGAGGCAGCAGAACGGGCCATGGAACAGACCATAGTGGGGGTAGTGAGCTCCCTGACAGCGTGTGTATGAGCCCAAGTTGAACAGCCACTTACGGTGTGTTATTCAGTCAATTCGTAAATATTTATTGAGAATCTGTACAGCTCAAGGCACTATTTGAAGGTGAATAAACAATGATGGGCAAGTCAGATAAATCCCCTGCTCCACAGAGTTTGTATCCAAGTGGGAAGGGGAGAGAGGCAGACAGGAAACAAGCAAACAAAAATAAACACAATATTTTTCTAGCACTATAAAGAATTTAAATCAGGAAGAAGGGCTAATTTGGTTAGGATGTCTAGGTAAAGTTTCTTTGGGGTCAAAATGCTTGAGCTGAGACCTAAGGAGAAGATGTAGGGGCAGAGTGTCCCAGGCATATGGTTCATCAAGTGCAAAGGCTCTGAAGCAGGAATCATTTTGGCAAGTTCAAAGAATGGAAAGACCAGAGTGATGGAGGACAGTGAGGGCAAGACCACTAGAAATGAGGGTGGAAAGGAAAAGTATATTCCAGCTTCCAGTGGCTTGGACAACCTCATGCACCCATCTGGTTCTGGAATTCTGGAAATACATGATGGCATCCCAGACTGAGCACCATGAGGCCCCTGATAATCACATCCTCCATGATCTTGGGCTCAGGCCCCACATTCGTCATCTGAAAGCTGGAAGTCATAACTCTACTTTGCATAGATGCTGCATAGATACATGTCTACATATTTATTTAGCAAGCACATACACAGCAAATGTAAATATTAATTCTTGTAATCCTCAAAACAGTCCAATGAGACAGACACTGTTGTTCTTCCTGTTATAAGAGAGAAACTGAGGCACAGAGCATCACCTGGCATATCTAATACACAGCAGATGCTAAGTACTTCATAGCTACTGTATACTTACTTAGATTCAAAAGTCCCCAGGGGATGTAAAGAAAATATTTTCTAGGTCCCTTGCCCTCCCCCATCCCTTTCCAGAGTTCCCCATTGGGAGCCTCTGCACAGCCTTGTAGATCTCAGTAGGGAATTGTTTGGCTGAAATATATGACACTGGTAGACAGAGCCCACCTCCAAAGATGATGACAATCAAGACTCTTGCCATCAAAGGAGAAGGGTAGGCAGGTCACCACCACCGTGTGATATTGAGGGAACTAGTATTTATGTAGCCCCTACTCCTTTCCTTATAGTCACAATCCTGGGAGGTTCAGATTATAATCCCCATTGTGTAGATGGCAGAAAATGATGCTCAAGCGAAAGTCAACAATCACCCATAGTCAGAAGTAGAGCTTCAAACTCCAAAGGCCTTCTTTCCTCTGACTCTACAGCACGCTGGCTCCTCGGGGACGTGGGCTGAGGGGCATCTGAACTTTAAAAGATGATTTCCTTCCAGGGGCATTTCTTGGAACTGGAATATAATACATCCAGGTGTGATATGCCTTAGCCTGGCCATGAAAACCAAACAGTACATTTATAATTTAACTGTGGCTTAACAGATGGAGACAGTATGTTTTCCCTCCTGTGCTGACAAAAAGGCTATTTTAATTTTTATTACAAAATATATATTTAACACAAATTTACCACGTAAAAAAAAGTTTTAAAAGGATTCTGAAAAAAATAACTCATAAGGCAAACAAGGGTGTTATTGAATATCTTTTCTTCATTTCACCTGAACTGCAATCCATTTATTCAAAGCACTGACATTTTTTAAGCTGCTGGATTACACTACATCCTTATTATACACCCACAACCTGTAGGCATGTGCATCTGTATTTTCACTAACCGCTAACTGAAAGGTGGCATTTCCTGCCATTATGAATACAGCCAACAAATTACACAGTAGTGTTCACACCACCTATGACTTTGTCAACAGATATTTTCATACCTCTTTACAGTTCTTGCAGCTGTCTCAAAACATTTTAGTGTGTTAATAAAAAAACATGCATTACAGTATTACAAATGTTTTACTAGTTTGATAAATAGATTTTAATATAATTGATTCCTTTAAAATTTCATTCATGAGTTTGAAAGTGTTATTCAGAGAAAGAACCCACAGGCTTCCCCAGACTGCCACAAGATTCCACGGTGCAAAAAAAGTGTAGGAAGCCCGTCCCCAGGCCCCTGTCCTCCTCCGCCAAGGCCCCCATCTCCTGGAGTTCACGGAATCGTTTCTTGAGGTTTCCAGGCAAATCCTCGGCCCAGCATCTCCCAGCCCAGCGTCTCCCAGCCCCTCCTCTCCTGCCACCTCCGCGGCTTGTATCGCTTGTGCTGAAAGAAATGACACAATTGCTCTCTGCTTACTCACACGCCACCTGCAGCATTCGCCTCCGGAATTAATTTTCCCCTATTGGAGCTTCTCTGCCCATTTAGCTTTCTTTGAACAGAGAGAGAAATGCCCACCCCCCTTCAGTCCCTCAGAGGGGGGCCTTCTGTAGCTCCAATGCTGATAAACTGAAAAATCACACCCAAAGCGAAGATCCGAAGATCCGGCTGCATCTGCAGTGAGTCCCTGGGAGCCCGTGAGTGTAGTTCCCTCCCCTACAATCTGTTTTCTGTGGACAGGACTCTATTCCCCTTCACACCAGCGGAAAATGTTGCCAAAGAATACTTCCCACAATTTTAAACCGGAATCCCAGTTGTTTCCATCACTGGAATCCCAGTTGTTGCCATCACGTACAATGACACCTTTCCTCCGTAAGTCGCCGGGCCCTGGTCTCTGAGCGCACTGTCCTCCTGGGACACTTTCTGTGCGGTTGTACCAGCTTGATGCTCACTAAGCAATGAGGGGACACATGGTTCAGGTCGTATCTGGGTACAGGTACTTAGCGATTTTGCTCTGTCACCAGCTCCAGCTCATTGTCCAGGTTATTTCCCAAGACCTCTGGGTTCTGTCCCAGCCTTCCTCATCTGCTGATGGGTTCTTGATAGCCCCACACCCCACACCCCAGCCCTGGGCCTCAGGGTCCCCACCTGTAGAATAGAAGGGAAGATTGTTCTCTCTCTTGGGGCTTTGGGTACACATCAAAAGCAGTCAACCTGGGGAGGAACCACCCACAACCAACACTACCTGGTCTTATTTTGGGCTTCACCTGGTCAGACAGGTAGCCCCACTCAGGTCCCAGGACCCACAGCTTCCTGCCAGGGTTTTCTCAGGCTTCCAACCACTTCCTGTAAAGGCACAGACGTCCTCTGTAAAGGCAAGACATTCAGGGGGCCTCGGCCAACAAGGCCGGGGCAGGGGGCGGATAGGTATGCTCGGTGACAGGCTCTGTCAGTCACTGGAAGCCTCAGCCTTCGTCACAGACACATCTCCTGCTCCCAGGCACCGGCCGGGGTGAGGAGGGTGGCCAGGGAGCCCTGTGTACAACACATGAGGGCAGTGCTCTGTGGACTTCGCCTCCCCATGGAGGCCCCCGGGACTGAGCAGGCTCCAGGGACCCTTTGAGGGGCAACAGGAGGGGACTAGTTGCCTGTAGAGCTAACTCCTGCAAACGCCTTGGTTTTCAGCAGAGGCGGCTGCAAGGCAGGGAGGTAAAAGGCTTTTTCCAGGGTCACAGGGTCCTGCCAGGAGGACAGTAATCCAGTCCAATTTGTTCCCCTTTTATGTATTTTACTGCATTTTTTTAATTACAAAAGAATTACATGTTTGCTACAGTAACTTAAACAGCACCAAAGGAGTATATAAAGACAAACATCTCCTCTTCCTCAGCCCTCAGCCCACACCCTGACCAGCCCTCCTCCATGAACACAGGCTTATCCCAGGTCTACCCAGAGGCTGAGGACAAAGCCACCACCCTTTCCCCAGCGGGCGTCTGGAGGGCCAGGGAGGGGCTGCCTTGCCTGCTGCTTCCGGCTGCTTCTCCTCTCAGCCCCACTGCCCTGGAGGAGGGAAGGCTCGTTGTCAATCTCATTCTCCCAAAGTGGATTCCAGTGGAGATTTTTAGAAAATGACCTTAAGAACAAGGCTCTGCCATTGATTGCACACCTTCGGTGGCTCACATGGTGTGTGAAGGACACTGTTAAAAAAAAAGACTCAGCTCTGATGAGCTGCGAGGAAAGACCCGCCTTCCTTGTCACCTGCCCCAATGTGCCTCAGCTTTCTCACCTCCAGCCCCCTGGCTGGTCTCCTTGTGGGGTAGATTGAATTATGGACCCCCTCAAAAAACAGGTGCTTAATCTGGATCCACATTCTGTGGGTGTGAACCCATTTACAAATAGGATCTTTTTTAAAAAAGTGGTTTTATTGAGATACATTCACATACCATACAATCCACCTGCAGTGTACAATTGATGTCTTTAGTATATTCACGTTTGTGCATTCATCATCACAATCAACCCTAGGACATTTTCACCCTGAAGAGGGCTCACTGTGTTATTCAGCCCCATGTTTCCTCCTCTGGCTTTCCTTCTAGTGACATACACGACCCTAAACTTTCCCTTTCAACCACAATCGCTCCCACGTATCATCACTGTCAGCTACACTCATAATGTGCTCCCATCACTGCTATCCATTTCCAAACATTTACAATCAATCTTATTACATATTCTGCACAAATGAAGCATCATCTCCCCATCCTCTGGCCTCCTTCTATCTTCTGGTGGCCTGTGTTCTAGACATTAACACCATGAGTTTGCTAGTTATATTTAGTTCATGTTAGTGAGATCGTGCAATATTTGTCCTTTTGTGTCTCATTTCACTCAACATGATGCCCTCAAGGTTCATCCATGTAGTCACGTGTGTCATGACCTCATGTCTTCTTACAGCCGCATAATGTTCCATCATGTGTATATACCACACTTGTTTATCCATTCATAGTCATTGGTTGGTGAACACCTGGGCTATAAATAGGACCTTTTGAAGATGTTATTTTTAGTCAAGGTGTGGTCCAATTAAATCAGGGTGAACCTTAATCCATATTACTAGAGTCCTTTATACGCAGAAGAAATTCAGGCACAGAGAAGGCCACACAGGAAAAGCCAGAAGTCAGCAGAAACCAGAAGAGCAAATGCAAGGATGAGGGTGGGGAGAGGGAGAGAGAGACACGGAGGGAGGGAGGGAGGGGGGCAGAGGTGGCCATGTGACAGGAGGCAGAGCTGCAAGCCAAGGGACCCCAAGGACTGCAGCTAGCCAGCCCCGGAATGCTACAGACTTTGAGGAGAAAGCAGAGCCTTGCCGGTGCCTTGCTTTTGCACTACCAGCCCCTGAAACCATAAGGCAATAAATGCTTGCTGTTCAAGCCACCCACTTCATGGTATTTGTCAAATCAGCCTGGCAAATTAAGATACCTTGATTCCATTCATCCTCTCAGTCCACCCTCCAGAGCACTGCCCCAGTGCACTTCCTGAAACGCCCCTGCTGAAAATCCTTCATTCCACTGTTCCCCCAGCACTTGCCAGGACATCTCCAGACCCTCACCCTTTTGTGATCTACCCCAAGATACCTCCCCAACCTCGTCTTCAAGTTAGCCTCCCAAACACTCACCGTTTAGCTCTAGCCACTTGAAATCACTTGCAGTTCCTGAAACAGATTATGCTTTTCTTTAACTTTTTATTTTGAGATAATTGTAGATTCATGTGTAGTTGTAAGAAATGACACAGAGAAATCTCTTGTATCCTTTACCCCATTTTCTCCACATGTTGCAAACTCTAGTCCAATATCACAACCAGGATATCAACATTGATGCAGTCAAGATACAAAACATTTCCAACCACTCCACGGTCTCCTCTGTTGCCCTTTTATAATCACATCCTCTTCCCTCACACCCACATCCCATCCTTTACTCCTGACAACCCCTATTCTGTTCTCCATTTCTGTAATTTTGTCTTTTTTTGATAATTTAAATAAATGGAATCATACAGTATGTAAACTTTTGAGAATGGCTTTGTTCAAACAGCATAATTCTCTGGAGATTCCTGCAAGTGGTTGTGTATATCAATAGTTCATTCCTTTTTATTGGTGAGTACCATCCCATGGTACAGATGTACCACAGTTTGTTTGGCCATTCACCCACTGAGGAACACCTCGGTCACTTCCAGTTTGGTGTTATTATGAATACGGATGCCATAGATATTTGAGTACAGGTTTCTGTGTGAACATAAGTCTTAATTTCTCCAGGTTGAATGCCCAGGAGTGTAATTGCTGGGTCCTACAGTAGGTGCATGTTTAGTTTTTTTGCTTGTTTGTTTCTTTTCAAAAATCTACCAAACGTTTTCTCGAGTGGCTGCACTATTTCACATTCCCACTAGCAACGTAGGAGTGATCCAGTTTCTCCTCATCCTCACCACCATATGGTGTTGTCTTGCCACTACTTTTTTTAATGGTTAAAATTGCAAATTGTGTGTGTGTGTGTATATATATATATATATACACACAACAACAAAACAAAAACAAAAACAAAACAAACATGGGTGTGCCTGATTCCAGGCTACAAACTGAGTCCTCCTACCCCCTTTGACTGGCTAGCTTTTTCTCTTCCTTTCACTCATTTTTAGGGTGAATCTCCAAAATCAGGGTGACCTGGTCAAAGAGGGGGTGCATATGCTGGGTGCTCTGCTAAGATGGGTCATCATCTGCATAGCAAAGTGATCTCATGACCTTATTAAGTTTACTATTTAAGTCTGGTGTGTGTGTGTGTGTGTGTGTGTGTGTGTGTGTGTGTGTGTGTGTCCTTTTCTCTTCACAAAGGAAATCCAGCTTTAACTGTTCATTCTGTTTTTGCACTATCTTTGACAGAGGAAATCTTGGCTCCTGCTATGGAGAACCTTGTCAGGATTCTGGGCTTAAATCAAGTCAGCAAAGAGTCGTGATGTCCGGCTGCTCGTGAGCCGTGCAGGATGGTGTTCCCTGTGGGGCAGGGGCACATGGGGAAAGTAATTTACTGACATTGGACTTCTCCCAGAACTTGGGATGTAGCAGAAAAGACATGGCTTAGAGTTGCCTCCCCTTCTGAAGTATGACTACTTTTCATTTTAATCATAGTGATGAGTATGCAGTAATATCTCATTGGTTTTAATTTGCATTTCCCTAATAGCTAATGATGTTGAACATCTTTTCATGCGCTTAGTTGCCATCTGTACATCTTTGCTGAAACTTCTGTTCATATCTTTTGCCCATGTTCTAATTGGATTGTTTACTTTTTACTGGTGAGTTTAGAGTCTTCTTTATATGTTCTAGAAACTAGTCCTTTTGCCAGTTTTGTGATTTGCAAACATAGTCTCTCACTCAGCTGCTTATCTTTTCATCCTCTTAATGGGATTTTTTCACAGAGCAACAGTTATTAATTTTGACGAAGTCCAGTTTATCAATTTTCCTTTCAAGGATGCTGCTTTTGATGTCAAGTCTAAGACTCTCTGCCCAGCCATAGACCCCAAATATTTTGTTTTCTTCTGTTTTTTCCTGAAAGTTTTATATTTTTACATTTAAGTCCGTGATATCCATTTTAAGTTGATGTGAGACTTAAATCAAGATTTATTTTTGTTTTGTTCTGTTTTGCCCATAGATATTCAATTGCTCCAGTGCTATTTGATGAAAAATCTATCTTTCCTTTATTGAATTGCTTTTGTTCCTTTGTAAAAAAGAAAATCTGTTGGACATATTTGTATTGGTCTCTTTCTGGGTTCTATACTGTTCCGTTGATCTATGTGTCTGTCCCTCCACCAATACTATACATTCTTTACTGTAGATAAAGAATGTCTTGAAATCATGTAGACTAATTCTTACCTCTTGTTCTTTTTCAAGATATTTTTGCTGTTTTGCTATTTTCCTTTGCATTTTCATATAAATTTTACAATAATCTTCTCTATATCTTCAGAAAAAATGCTGATATTTTGATAGGAATTGCATTACATGTGTGTATCAATTTGGGAAGAATTGATGCATTTACTATGTTGAGTCTTCCAAACCATGAATGCATTATGTCTTTCAATTTATTAAGATCTTCTTTGATTGCTTTCATCTGCTTCGTGTAGATTTTAGCATACACATCCTGTACAAGTTTAGTTGTATATATACCTAAGTAGTTTTTTTCATGAGTGTAAATGACATTGTGTTTTTAATTTTGGTGTCCATGTGTTCATTGCTAGTATATAAAAATACAGTGAATTTTGTTATGTTAATCTTGTATCCTGCAACCTTGCTGTACTCACTTATTGATTTTAGGAGTTTTGTCAGTTTCTTGGGATTTTCTGCCTACACAATCATGTCATTTGCAAATATAGGCAGTTTTATCTGCCTTTATGATTTGTATACCTTTTATTTCCTTTTCTTGCCTTACTGCACTGGTCAGAATTTCCAGCACTGTGTTGAATAAGAGTGGTGAGACTACACATCCCTTTCTTATTCCTGATCTTACAGAGAAAACATTCAGTCTTTCACATTAAGTGTAATGTTAGCTGTAGGTTTTATTGTAGATGCTCTTTATCAAGTTGACAAAATTCTCCTCTATTCCTAAGTTTCTGAGAGTTTTAATTATGAATGCATACTGAAACTTATCAAATGTCTTTTCTGCATTGATTGATGTAATCATTTGACAGTTTCTTCTTTAGCTTATTGACATACTCAATTACATTGGCTGATTTTCAAGTATTGAACTAGCTTTGCATCCCTAGAATAAACCCCACTCAGTCATGGTGTATAATTTATTTTATATATAGCTGAATTATATTTGCTGATATTTCATTAAGGATTTTTGCATCTACATTCACAAGGGATATTGGTCTATAGTTTTCCCTCTTTTTTGTACTATCTTTGTCTGCTTTTGGTATCAGAGTAATATTAGCTTCATGATTTAATTTGAGAAATATTCTCCCTTCTTTTGCTTTCTGGAAGAAATTGTGTAGAATTTGTGCTGATTCTTTTTTAAACGTTCAGCAGATTTCTTTGATGAAACCATCTGAATCTAGAGTTTTCTTTTTGTGGATTTTTAAATTTTGAATTCAATTTCCTTAATAGTTATAAAGCTATTGAAATTATCTACTTCATGCTGAGTAAGTTGTGGTAGTTTATGTTTTTCAAAGAATTGGTTCATTTAGTTGATGTTATCAAATTTATCTCTGTGGAGTTTTTCATGGCATTGTCTGAGGAGTCTATGGTGATCTCCCCTATTTCATTCCTGATAATAGGCAACTGTCTTCTATTTTTCTTTGTCATTCTTGCTAGAAGTTCATCAATTTTGTTGATCATTTTAAAGAACCAGCTCTTTGTTTCATTGATTTTCTCTGTTGTTTTTCGTTTTTAAATTTCATTGATTTCTGCTCTTATCTTTCTTATTTCCTTCCTTCTGTCTGAGTTGGTTTATTTTGCTCTTCTGTTTCTAGGTTGTAGGTTCTAAGGAGCCTAGATTATTGATTTGAGACTTTTTGTCTTTTGTATTGTATACATTCAGTGCTATAAATTTCCCTCTCAGCACTGCTTTGGCTGTGTCCTACAGATTTTGATATGTTTTACTTTCATTTTCATTCAGTTCAATATATTTTTATTTCCTATGAGACTTCCTCTTTGATCTAAACCTATTGATTAGATCCTGTTTGTTGATGATGTGTTGAGTTCTTCTATAACCTTGCTGATTTCTGTCTAATTGTTCTATCAGTTGTTGAGAGAGTGGTGTTGAATTCTCCAATGATAGGCATTCATTTGTCTATTTCTCCTTTCAGTTTTGTCAGGTTTTGCTGAAGATATTTTGCATCCCTGTTGTTTGCTGCAAACACATTTAGGATTGCTATGTCTTCTTGGTGAACAGGCCCTTTATCATTATATAATATCCTTCACTGTCTCTGGTGATTGCCTTTTCTCTGAAGTCTCTGTCAACTAATACTAATATCACCACTTCTGCTTTCCTTTGATTATGTTTGCATGATATGTGCTTTTCCATCCTTTTACTTCCAACTTGCCTATATCATTATATTTTAAGTCAGTCTCTTGTAGACAGCATATAGTTCAGTTAATGTTTTTAATACTCTCTACCAATCTCTATTTTCAATGCATATATTTAGGCCATGGCAGTTAACATAATTATTGATAATTATGAGGCTGACATTTTTTGTTTTGTTTTGTTTTCTGTTTGTTCTCTCTCTTCATTTCTCTGTTTTCATTTTCCTATCTTCTTGTGGATTAATTGAACATTTTTTAGAATTCCTTTTTGATTTATCTATAGTGTTTTTTAACGTATCTCTGTATCTATATAATTTTAGTGGTTGCTCTAGGTATTACATTATATTACGTGACTTATCACAGTCTATTGGTGCTGTCATTTAACCAGCTCAAGTGACATATAAAGACATTACCTCTTTCACACCCCTTTCCCTCTCCATTTATAATTGTCTTAAATATTACCTATATGTACATTTAGAATGACATCAACAGTGATATAACTCTGCTTCAACTGTGAAACATAACTTAGAAAACTCAAGAGGAGAAGGAAATTCTATTAAATTTACCCATATATACTCTTACTATGTTCTTTCTTCCTTCCTTAAGTGGCACAAGATTCCCTCTTTCATCATTTCCTTTCTGTTCAGAGAAAAATCTTTAGCCATTTTTTAGAACAGGTCGACTAATGTCTTGATATTCCCTTCGCTCCTGAAGGATATTTTCACTGAGTATAGGATTCTGGGTTGACATTTTTTTATTTCAGCATCTGAAAAATATTATGCCACTTCCTTGTGGCCTCTGTGGCTCCTGATGTGAAATTGCTCTCCTTCAAATTGTTTTTCCCTTTATAGGTAAGGTATAATGTTTTTCTGGGTGCTTTGAAGACTTTTCTTCATCTTTAGTTTTCAGAAGTTTAATTATGATGTATTCTGGCATGAATCTCTTTGGGTTTATCCTGTTTAGGGTTTGCTCAGCTTCTTGAATCTGTAGGTTTATATCTTTCACCATGTTTTGGAGGTTTTCAGCCCTTTTTTCTTCAAGAACCTTTGCAGCTCCACCCTGTTTCTTTTCTTTTTCCTGGACTCCAATGACATGAATCTAGACTTTTGCTTCTAGAAAGAGGGAGTAGACATTTCCCTGCATATTATGCATAAAACAAACATAAGAAGACTCTGAAAGGTAGACAGAAAAAGGCAGACAGGCTAGGGGATCTGGGAACATGGGAAACAACATGGTGGTGAGTTTTCTAGGTTTCCTTTTCACCTCCAACATCCCAGATTTGGAGCTGAAGATGCCGGCAACCCAGAAATGCAAAGACAAAGAAAAAAAAAAAGCCCCAACAAAAGCCAACTGTCCCCAGCCAGAGAACCAGGGAAGGCGCATCCCAGCAAGACAAAAACCTTTTGAACAATAACTAACAATAACTGCTCTACTACACCAAACACCACAGATAAAACTGTGGCCCCACTGCCACCCAAGCCAGCAGAGGCCATGAGGGGAACCTAGACTTCCACTCTCGTCAAGCTGCAGTGGGGCACCCCAACACCCTTGCCAGGTGTGTCTGAGTAGGCCGAGCAAGGAAGCAGGAAGTTCATCCCTACTGGTCAGTAACAAGTCCCTTACCCCACGGTCTCATTGGGGACCGTGTAGGGAGCCCCGACTGCCACCCTCATCCAGCAGTCACCAGGCCTCCTCCCAGGCTCTGGGGAGCTGACAGGGGAGGCCTAGTAGAGCCGGGAATCTCAGCACTGCCCAGGGGTAATGAGGCCGCCGCTGGAGGGCCCATGGAGGCTGGAACTCCCACCTCACCCAGCAGTAGGGGGAACTTCTCCCCTCCGGGTCAGTGGAGGCCAAGGGGGGACCCTGGACTTCTACCTCCACCTGGAAATGATGAGTGTGCACCCCGCTTTCTCCTGCAGAACCAGAGTCACTAACAGCCAGCTAAAAAGAAGTCTTAAAGAAGATCAAGAGTATCCGAACATAATACAAAAACGGCCAGGTTTCCACTGAAAATCACTTGTCATACCAAGAACCAGGGGGAAGAGGAGCCACTTTCATGGAGAGGAGAAGCCATTTGCCCAAGGTCAAAGGACCATGAATGGTAAAGCCAGACTGGGAATTCTCCAGGACCATTTATCTCCAAAGTCCTTGTTCTTTCCAATATACACATTTTCCATATTGTGAAAGTGGCCTCAGGCCTAGAAAACAAAGACACCAAAAGGCAGGCCTAAACCCGCCAGTCCCCAGGGATTTGAACCCAAAGTACGATGAGTAAAGGGTCCAAATTCCAGACTCATCAGTCCTGGGCTTGTGTCCCACCTCTGCCATCACTGTGCAGCTATGTAACCTTGGGTCAATCCTTAGCTTTTATTAGCTTTGATGTCCTAATCTATAAAATGGGAATGATAAGGATCTGACCTCAGAGTCGTCATGTCGGCTCAATAAGGCAATGTATGCAGGCGACGTAGCATAGTCCCTGGCACCCAGCAAGTGTTCAGTTAATGGCACTGAGAATTATTATGCTAAGCTCCAGTGTGCCCAGTCTTGGCTGCAATTCCAGGGTACGACACAGACACACAATCCTCAGGAAATGTGGCTTCTGGTCGGGGAAACAGGACGCATGGACAATGAAACAGTCAGTTCCAAGGTAATGACCTAAAGGTGTGGCAAATGCAATTCTGGTAAAGGGATTCATTCAGCAAAGGGTGAGAGGAACAAATGCTTTGAGGGATCTGAAAAGATTTCATGAAGGTGTGAGAAAGAGAGAGAGAGAGAGGAGAGAGAGAGAGAAACAGAAGGCTGGCTTTCCAGGAGAGGAGAATAGCTGAGCAAAATCCTGGAAGCGGGAAGAGAAAGCGGGGCGGCAGAGTCATGGGGGAACTCGACTGCAACAGAGAATTGGGAAGCATTTGATGGTGAAATCCCAAGAACCGTGATTCTACAGGTTTGGGTCCTGCCTTGAAAATTCCATAATGATGCAGTCAAGCCCGGGACAAAGTTGTCTTCTTATCCAGTGGGTGATCTCTGGAATTGCATTCCCAGCACTAAAGCAAAGTTCAGTTTCGACCGTCCCATGACCCTCAGGAATGAGCCGTGCATTCACAGCAACACTTACTGTGCACCTACTATGTGCTGGACACTGTGGTGGTGCTGGGGATGCAGCAGTGAGCAAGATGGATATGGCCACTGTTCCCTCCGAGCTGGCTTTCCAGGAGGGGAGTCAGATAGGAAGCAACTTACTACACAGTTACATTAATTCCTTAACTGTCATGGTGCTCTGTACACAACGCTGAATGAATGATGGGGGAGGTGACCCGTCCTGGGGGCTCAGGGCAGTTTGATGGCAGATGAAGCCTCTGGCAAAATCAGGGCAGAAGTCACAGCATGGAATCCATCCCCGGTTGGACAGACCACATTTTTAAGGGGCAAAGAGAGGGGCCTGCAGGACAGTCCTCGCACACCCGTGAGCTGGGGAAGACGGGCTCCACAGGAGACACATCTCTTCCACCAGCTTGTGTCACTATCTGTCATAGGCACCGGTAACAGAAGGCAGACACTGGGATAATCTTACAGGTAACAAACACAGGCTCTTTTGGGGACAACAGGGTATAGAAGAGGAAAGTACCCCAACCCTGGAACTTCTAAGAGAGCCTGGATATGATGCTCCCATCTGTCACCCGGGACCTCAGCAACTCTGGGCAGGTGATCAGGTGTCACCTGTGCACAGGGATAATCGCAGTCCCCACCTGTTTTGAGGATAAGATGCACTAGTCCCTCAGAAAGGAGGCTGGCATGTGGGAAAACTATGATTATCCTAGGGGGCTCTGGAGGTCAGAACTTGGGGTGAGGGGCAGGGCTGGTAGAGTGGTTAGGAACTGAAAATACTTAGCCTTTGGGTCAGACTATCAGGGGTTGAGTTCTTGTTCTGTTCCTTGCTAGGTGGGTGAGCATGGAAAAGTCATGAAACGTCTCCAGACCTCAGTTTCCTCAGCTGTAGAGGAGGCATTAGCATCCCAAACTCACGGAATGCTTGAGAGACTTCGTTGAGAATGCATGTGGAAAACACCGAGCACAGAGCCTGGCCCAGAGTAGGTGTCTGATGAACGGTCATTGTTATTATTATTACTCTTATCAATAGACAGATGGGCCAGGGAGGTGGGTTTCAGCCCAGCCTGATCTGGGTGCAATCCCACCTGCAACAGTGGGAGTGGGCTGTCCCCAGCTGTCTGGCTCCAGAGCTCACCGTGGTGGTCACCTGCTCTGTGTCCCCCCACGTCCACACCCTTTTCCAGACACCTGTCCCCCACCCCGCACAAGCTGGCTGAAGGGACATGTCTCCTGTGAGCTCCATCTTCCCCAGCTCATCAGCCCCTGGTCCCTCCGTGTTCCTCTCAGGCCAGGGTCCATTGACCTGTCTCTCTCCTGGCTGTCCTCCCACCAGCCCCTCCCAGGATTTTGTGCAAATAGCCAGGCCATTTCCATGGCCCCAGAGAAGGGAAGGTTCAGGAGCCCAGGACTGAGGACCCAAACAATAGCAAGAATACAAACAGCTATCAAATGGGGGCTTGGTGGGCTCAGATACTTGGGGGGATTCTCGCATTTAATCCACACACAACCCTTTGGGGTACGGTCCCTGGTGACTGGATGAGGCTCCAATACATATTAGTTGAATGAATGGGAAAATCCTCATTTTCCTAATTTTATGGTTGAGGAAAGGGCCCCAAACCACACAGCTAGTGAAAAATGCAGGGTCCTAACCCAAGTCCCTCTGGCTCCAAAAGTTTTCTCTGTCTCCAGTCCACCTCTCCACCCACCCCCTACCTTGGTCCACCCTTGGAGTCTAAAGAAACAACTCTCTCCAGCTATGTCCTGGATGCCCCTGCTGACCTCTCCAAGGGCCCCCAGGACTAGAGCCTCCTGGGTTTGGTGGACACGAGAGGAGGCAGGGAGAGTATCGCCAGCCAGTGCTCTGGGCTCATGCAGCCAGCACTGGCCTGCCACCAAACACAACTTCTCTTACAACAGGAAAAATCCTCACTCTCTCAGATGGTTCACTCAAGGAGATGTCTTTAAAAGAGTACTATAGAACTCTGCATTTCAGTGCATGAAGAGTGGATAAAGCTGAAGTGGGTAGAGGGCCTGCAAATAAACAGGGAAGGCTCTCAGGCAGAGAGCTTGGGAGGGAAGGGGGAAGCACTGGATCACCACAGGCTGGGGGAGCGTCCAGGACCCGACCCCAGACATGCTCAGGCAGCCGTAGCCTGTCTCCGCTTCAGGGGAGAGCTTGAGGCTCTGAGCCTGCTGGCGAGCCTAGGAGGCCACAGGCCGGGCTCTGAGCTCCAAATCTGCCATGGGCTGGCCTGGGACCTTCAGTGATTCCTCAGAAATATACAGTGGGAACTCCTTTACACAGTCATTCAGCATTTATTGACACAAATACTTTTATGAGTGGTGCCAGAAAGATTGAGAGGGAAAAAGGGAAATTAGAACACACTTTGTCAACTGCAGAGCATTTCACACACGGCAGCTGTTGGGACTGGCAGACTTTCCCACCACCGCCAGTCCCTCCTCTCCGGGCTCACCCCAGGTGAGAGCACTACTGAGCTAACCACGTTCTACCCTAACCCGGAGAAGCTGTCCCAGTGTCATGTGGCTTCACCGTGCTCTCTGCCACTCGTGCTGCTGTGGACAAGTCACTGACCCTCAGCTTCCCCAGCTATGAAATGAAGGGGTGGGCAATGGATTCGAGCCCAGATCCCAGCCTCAGATCCCCTGGGCGCTAGGGCAGGGTGGGCAAACATTGTCTGTAAAAGGCCAGATGGTAGATATTTTAGGCTTTGTGGGCCACATGCTCTCTGCAGCAACTATTTTATTATTGTGTTGTAACACAAAAACAGCCAGGGACAATTCATAGGTGAATGTGTGTGACTGTGTCCCAATAAAACTTTATTTACAAAAACAGGTAGGAGGCCAGATTTGGCCCATGGGCCATCATTTGCTAACCCCTCCCCTAAAGGGCCGCCAATACTGCTGGACTTCTGTGGTGGGAGAGGGGGGTTGAACGCTGTTTCCATGACTGACCACCGGTTCTGACCACCCTGCCAAACCTGTCTTGCCACTGGCACTCGATTCTGCCCTTTAAAGCTGAGCCTCAGTTAGGACATTGGCACCAAGTGTTTTCCTTCTTCAGACTGAGCTCCTAGCTGGGTGACTTGGGCAGGTCCCTCTACCTCTCTGGGCCACTTATCGAAGGCCTCCCCTGACAGGCACAGCAGCCAGTAGGGTGTCTAGATGAACAGCCCAGGCACTGGTGCAAGACTCTGCCTTCTATGGAGGTAGAAACTGTGACTCACAGAAGTTAAGCATCTTGTCTGAGGTCACAGAGCTGGAACTGTCCAGACTGGAACTCAAACCGGGTTCTTGGAGCTCCAGAGGCCAGAGCTCCTGCCTCTACCCTCACAGGCAGGGGATTCCAAGGCCCCTGCAAGTCCACCTCTCTGAGGACTGGGAAGGTGGAGGGCTCTGCAAGAGAGAGGTGAAGGATGGCAAAGGAAAGGCCAGCTTTTAGGAAGCACCGGCGGCGTGGCAGGCACTGACCTCTGTTAAGGAGGTACTGTCCTCCCCGTGAGAGGCCCAGAGAGGTGGAGGGACTTGCCCAGGTCACACAGCCCAGAAGTGGTGAGTCAGGCCAGGAACCCAGGCTTGGCGGACGCCACATGGCAGAGTTCGGCTGACCTCTCTACCCATGCTGTGCTCCAAGGGACAGGAGCCAAAGAAGACCTCTTCCCTCCGGTGACACACAGGTGTGAGACCCAGGAGGTGGCAGAGAGACCCCAGGCTGTTTTGGGTGCACCACTCAAGCCCACAGGCATCCATCAGTCCAAGCTGAGAGCCATCAACAACGCTGCCCCTCTCCCTGCCTCATGCAGAACAGAGAAGCCTCTAGAGCTGGGGCACCAGATGGTTTCAGCGCCCAGGGAGGGTTATCAGTGACCCAGGAAACGCCTGGAAGTCCTGAACTTCTGAACTCTTCGCTCACCTCCACCTGAACCCAACGTAATGGCCTCTTTGCTGTTATTACTTTATAGCCTTGACTGTAAATTCTTCCCTGATCCCACTTTATGGCTGCAAGATAAAAACATATGCCAGGGACGTAGCTCTTGTGGAGAGCGCCTGGCTTATAAAGTGGCACTGCTCACAGCCGGGAGGGGTGACGCTCCGTGGCTCCAAGGCACAGCATCCCCGGCTCACACAGGGGGAATCCCTCCAGGGTCCCGGGAAGGGCAGACTGGCCCAAACCCCATCCACGGCCCCCTGCAAGGTGGACTGCAGAGCCCTGAAAGCAGAGCAGAAGTCCCAAACGCACCTGAGGACTAAAGGGTCCATGAGCAAATTCACACCCATTGTTCACTGCATCCTCAGGAGGACATTGAGAGATGGGCCAGGTTTTATGACTATCTTCATTCAATGGTTGAGGGAGCCGAGTCCTGGAGCAGTGGCATGTCCAAGGGCATATTCTCGGCACAGCCAGGACGGGAGCTCAGGACCATGCTCCTTCCCCGTGCATTCCCACGCCCTAAACTCCTGCACATCTATGGGGCAGCATATTTAAGCAGAATGGGCGGGCTCAGCCTCCTCGAATCCTCAAGCCATCCTGGGAGAGTAAGTGCCGCCCTCCCCACTCTGCAGATTCACTCATTTATTGCACCAATGTTTAGGGTGCACCAGGCTGAGCCCTCCATGAATGAAGGACACACACATCTCACTCCTGAGGTTTCCTTCCACGTGGAGGGATGGGTATTAGCACCACCATCCTGTGGACTGGTCAGTTTGGAAGAAGTGAGACAAGTCCAGCCCTGCCCCCTTCTCCAAGGGGGGCTCTGCCCATGGAGGGATTAGGAGAAGGGCCGAGGGCTGCCACATTCTGACCTCCAGATGTCAACCACATTTTCTTTGTTCAGCTTGATCAGCAATCAAGATGCCATTCTGGTCCCCATCTGCCAAAAGTCAGTTCTTTGAAAAGATGAATAAAATCAACAAACCGTTAGCTAAACTGACAAAGAAAAAGAGAAGAGGATAAGCAAAATCAGTAATGAAAAGGGGGAGCATCACTACCAACCCACAGAAATAAAAAGGACATAAGAGGATACCATAAATAACTGTACTTCAACAAATTAGATAACCTGGATGAAACAGACAAATTCCTAGAAACACACACACTACCTATGCTCACTCAAGAAGAAAGAGAAGATCTCACCATCCAATAACTAGTAAAAAGATTGACTCAGTAATCAAAACCTCCCAACAAAGGAAAGCCCAGGACCATATAGTTTCACAGGTGAATTTTATCAAACATTCCAGGAAGAATTAATACCAATCCTGCTCAAACTATTTCAAAAAATTGAAGAGGAGGGAACACTCCCTAACTCATTCTATGAGACCAACATCACCCTCATACCAAAGCCAAATAAAGTTACCACAAGAAAAGAAAACTACCGACCAATATCCCATATGAATATAGACACAAAAATCCTCAATAAAATTCTAGCAAACCAAATCCAACAACACACTGAAAGAATTATATACCATGATCAAGTGAGATTTATCCCAGGTATGCAAGGGTGGTTCATCATAAGAAAATCCATAAATGTAATACATCCCATTAACAAAAAACAAACAAACAAAAAGAAACCCACACATGATCATCTTAATTGATGCAGAAAAGGCATTTGACAAAATCCACACCCCTTCTTGATAAAACCACTTAGGACTAGAAGGAAACTTCCTCAACATGATAAAGGACATATATGAAAACCCCATGGCTAACATCTTACTCAATGGTGAAAGACTGAAAGCTTTCCTCCTAAGATCAGGAACACGACAAGGATGTCCACTGTCACCATTGTTATTCAACATAGCTCTAGCCACAGAATTTAAGCAAGAAAAATAAGTAAAAAGTATCCGAGTCAGAAAGGGGGAAGTGAAACTTTCCCTATTTGCAGCTAGCATGATCCTATATAGAGAAAATATTGAAAGATCCACAACAAAGCTACTAGAGCTCACAAACTATACATTACTAATGAAAAATCTGAAAAAGAAATTAAGGAAAAAATTCCATTTACAATAGCAACTGAAACAATCAAATATCTAGAAATATATCTAACCAAGGATGTAAAGGACTTGTACACTAGAAAACTACAAAACATTGTTAAAAGAAATCAAAGAAAATAAATAAATGTAAGGACATTCCCATGTTCATGTATTGGAAAACTACAAATAGTTAAGATGTCAATTTTACCCAAAGTGATTTACAGATTCAATACAACCCCAATCAAAATTCCAACAGCCTTCTTTGCAGAAATGGAAAAGCCAATCATCAAATTTATATGGAAGGGTAAGGGGTCCTGAATAGCAAAAGACATCTTGAAAAAGAACAATGTTGGAGGATGCACACTCCCCAACCTTAAAACTTATTACAAAGTCACAGTAATGAAAACATCATGGTACCAGCACAAGGACAGACATATAGACCAATGGAATCTAAGAGCTCCAAAATCAACCCTCACATTTATGGGCAACTGGTTTTTGACAAGGGGACAAAGACCACTCAACTGGGAAAGAATAGTCTCTTCCACAAATGATGTTGGGAAAACTGGATGTCCATATGCAAAAGAATGAAGATGTACCCCTACCTCATACCAGATATAAAAATCAACTTAGAATGCACGTAAGACCTAATATAAGTGCTAGAACTATCAAACTGCTAGAAGAAAACACATGGAAGCATCTTCAGAACCTTGTGTTAGGCAATGGTTTCTTAGATTTTACACCCAAAGCATAAGCAACAAAAGAAAGATAAATGGGACCTCATCAAAATTTAAAATTTTTGTGCATCAAAAGACTTTATCATGAAAGTAAAAAGACAACCTACATAATGGAAGAAAATATTTGTAAATTACATATACAATAAGTGTTAATATCCAGAACATATAAAGAAATCCTACAACTCGACAACAAAAGGACAAACAACCCAATTAAAAAATAAGGCAAAAACTTGAACAGAAATTTCTCCAAAGAAGATATACAAATGGCTAAAAAGGACAAGAAAAGATGCTCAACATCATTAGTCATCAGGGAAATCCAAATCAAAACCACAATGAGATACCATTTCACAACCACTAGAATGGCCAAAATTTTTTAAAAAATGGAAAATTACCAGTGTTGGGAAGGATGTGAAGAAAATTACAAGTGTTGGAAAGGATGTGAACAAGAAAGGATTCATTGTTGGTGGGGATGTAAAATGGTGCAGTCAACTGTGGAAGAAGGTTTGGTGGTTCCTTGGAAAGTTAAGTATAGAACTACTATATGATCTAGAAATACCACCTCTAGGTATATACCCAAAATAATTGAAAACAGGGTCTCAAACAGATATTTGCACACCAATGTTCATAGTGGCATTATTCACAATTACCAAAAGATGGAAGCAACCCAAGTGTCCATCAATAGATGAATGACTATATAAAATGCGGTATATACATGCAGTGGAATATTATTCAGCCATAAAAAGGAATGAAGTTTTGATACATGCAACAATATGAATCACGTTGAGTGAATACAATGTTGCATGAAATAAGCCAGACACAAAAGGACAAATATTGTATGATCTCACAGATAGGAAATAGAATAAGCAAATCTATAGAGTCAGAAACTAGATTATAGGCTATGAGGGGCCAGAATGAGAGTAGGTAATGAGGACTTAATGCTTAAATTGTACAGAGTTTCTATTTGAGTTGATGGAAAAGTTCTGGTAATGGATGGCACAGTATTGTGAACATAATTGATGGCACTGACTTATATATTTGTACATGGTTAAAAGGGGAAAATTTAAGTTGTATATATATTACTAGAATAAATTTTTTTAAAACATAGGACCGAAAACACAAATAGTGAACCCTAACATAAATGGTAGACTATAGTTAATGTTCTTTCATGAATTGTAATAAATGCACCACACTAATGCAAGGCATTAATAATAGGGTGGTATATGAGAGCTCTGTATTTTATGCATGACTTTTCTGGAAAGCTCCAACTTCTCTAATACAATAAAAAAGGAAGTGACACAGGGGAGGATAAGGCCATAGAAGGGGGGACTAATGAGCAGCCAGAGATATCAAGAAGGATTAAGAGAGAATGGCAAGACTCCCATTCAAGGCCATGACTGGAGAGGCAGGGAGAAGTGAGAAGCCTTCCTGCTCCAGGAATCAGGAGATCTGGTCCTACTCTCCACACCAGGTGGAAGTGCTCACCCTCTTCAGCACATCTCTTCAGCTCGCTCACCTCTGAAATGGGACTAATACCACCTCCCCAGGGTAATACATGGAGATTTCTGAGTATAAGGAACAAGGGTAAAATAAAAATTAAGCATCATGGGTGTGGCAGCCCCTGGCCTGAACAAAGCAGGCCTGTGGACCTTGGCACATGGCAGTCTGCATGTCCTGGACAGCTAATGCTTAACTTATCATCTTTGTAAGCCAGTAAAAAGGAAAAGGATAAATTGTAACTTTAAACGGGAAGTCAGCAGAAAGGGAGAAACTCTTGGTCTCATGAAAGAACAAGAATGTTAATTTAGTCTACCTGCTTCCTGGCCCCCAAGTGTTATCACTCTTGTGGTTGTTTACAAAGGCCCATCCTGTAATTCCTTCCTTCCTGCACCACCCCCATGTCACAGGATGCTCTCCCACCCTTAGGAATGTCTTTGTCTTAAACCCTTATAACTGGCTTTCTGTCCTCTTTCAATCACACAGCCAACTTCCCTGTGAAAGCAGTACCCACCCGGCGAGAAAAAAGCCATTTGATTTCTGCTGATTTCTGCCTCCCTGTGAGTAAGCCCCAAATAAAGTTCACGTTTCAGAAAATGCTTGGCGTCTTCTTTGGTCTTTTGACTGGCAAAGTTCCCTCAGGCTGTGACAATTGGCAAGCCAGCCAGGAGACCAAAGGGGCCCCCACTACTGCAGGCATGAACCTGGGAAAGGGAGAGACCCCAGGGGGGATACCAGGGTGGCCTGGGACTTTGATGTGGAGAGGAGTAGCTACCTTCCTGGATGAATGGGGCCTGCCGAAGGAATATGGATGTGTGTGCACCTCCCTGGCGGGACTAATAGATATCCTGCAGCAGGCCGCAGGATCTTTGGGAATTCAGAAAGAGAAAAGGGGCCACCAGATTGTGGCTGTGATGAGCTGGCCATTGTTAGAGGCTGTACACACCACTACTGAGCAAGCTTTAGCAGCAAAGGCGGCTGTACACTGCCTGGAGGGTGAACTAAAACTGGAAAAGGACATGAGGCTGCTGCAAGCCAAGCTGAGAGATGCTTTGAATGGAAGTTTAAAGTGAGTAGATGAAAATTTGGCCAGGCTAGCATGCCATTATGCTAAAGTGAAACAGTGCAAGCTACGCAAAATGCAAGTCAAATGCATTCTAACCTTGCCTGACTGGGAACCTAAGGTTTGGGACCCTGTGGATTTCTCTTCAGAGGAAGAGTCACAATCGGAATGGGAAGTGGAAGAGGAGCACAAGATTGTCTGTCCTCTGGTCCAGCACAAAATCAAATCAGAACAGCCAGTAGGCTCTACTGAAGGAGGGGAGGGTAAGGTAGAACAGGCGCTTGATGAGCCAAAGGTGCTCGTCACATCACAAGAATTCTCCCCCGTGGAATTAAGGGATATTGGGATTCAATATCGGCAAAAACCTAGAGAGGATCAAGATGGCAGCATAGAGAGGAGTGGAAGCTAACTAGTCCCCCTGGAACAACTAAAAAAAACCAGAACCAACTAGCAAATAATCCAGAATAACTGCAGGGGGACAAACAAGACCATCCACTCATCATACACCAACCTGAATTGGGAGGAATGCCTCAGATCACAGCATAAAATGTGTAAGTAAAACCTACGGATCCAAGTCGCGAGACCCCCTCCCCGATAGCCCGAGCTGCAAAGCCTCATGGTGCCAGAGAGAAGCTTTCTCCCAGCAAGCAAATATAGGTCAGCTGAGCTCCAACTGGGGTTTTAAGTAGCGAGTGTGAACTGCTCACTACAGGTATGAATCCCCAAAAAACAGAAAGAGGCTTTGGGTGACGACTGACCTTGGAGAGCCAGAGGGTCACCTTGGACTGGGTCTGAAGGGGACTATCTGTTTCTTTTTTGGCTCAGTGGAGAAAGCCCCAGTCATTTTCAGTTTCCAGGGCTGTGACTCAGAGAAAGGTGGAGACAGCACAAGCAGAGAGAGAGACCATTGAAATGCTAATGACCTCCCCCTAGGGGGTCAATCTTCTCTAAGAGGAAAGGGGTGGGGCCCTTTCCATTCAGAACCAGACCCCAGAGCCTGGGGGAACACGGCCATACTTCCTCACACCAGTCAAGAATTATAGGCTAACAGGCATCACCTGCTGGGCAGAAAAGCACACTGACCTGAGGCATCACAGGGTGGAGCAATTTTCTAAGACACACCTTCAGGGAAACCAGATACTGAATATTTCTTCCCTCTGGGACCTGAGCCTGTTCTGGTCTGGAAAAACCTGATTGGGGTAACCAAGGAAACCATGCCTAGACAACAGAAAATTACAACCTACACTAAGAAAAACAAAGTTATGGCCCGGTCAAAGGAACAAATGTACACTTCAACTGAGATACAGGAATTTAAACAACTAATGCTAAATCAATTCAAAAAGTTCAGAGAAGATATTGCAAAAGAGATAGAGGCTGTAAAGAAAACACTGGGCATACATAAGGTAGAAATCAAAAGTTCAAAAAAACAACGAGTAGAATCTATGGAAATGAAAGGCACAACACAAGAGATGAAAGACACAATGGAAACATACAACAGCAGATCTCAAGAGACAGAAGAAAACACTCAGAAGTTGGAGAACAAAATACCTGAAAGCCTACACTCAAAGGAGCAGATGGAGAAAAGAATGAAAAAATATGAGCAACATCTCCGGGAACTTAAGGATGAAACAAAGTACAATAATGTACATATCATTGGTGTCCCAGAAGGAGAAGAGAAGGGAAAAGGGGAAGAAGCAATAATAGAGGAAATAATTAATGAAAACTTCCCATCTCTTATGAAAGACATAAAATTACAGATCCAAGAAGCGCAGTGTACTCCAAACAGAAGAGATCTGAATAGGCCTACGCCAAGACACTTAATAATCAGATTATCAAATGCCAAAGATAAAGAGAGAATCCTGAAAGCAGCAAGAGAAAAGTGATCCATTACATACAAAGGAAGCTTAATAAGACAATGTGTGGATCTCTCAGCAGAAACCATGGAGGCAAGAAGGAAGTGATGTGATATATTTAAGATACTGAAAGAGAAAAACCACCAACCAAGAATGCTATAACCAGCAAAGCTGTCCTTCAAATATGAGGGAGAGCTCAAAATATTTTCTCTCAAACAGACAATGAGAGATTTTGTGAACAAGACACCCGCCCTACAGGAAATACTAAAGGGAGCACTACAGAGTGATAGAAGACAGGAGTGCGTGGTTTGGAACACAATTTTGGGAGATGGTAGCACAACAATGTAAGTACACTGAACAAAGATAACTATGAATGCGGTTGAGAGAGGAAGGTGGAGAGCATGTGAGACACCAGAAGAAAGGAGGAAAGATAAAGACTGGGACTGTGTAACTTGGTGAAATCTAGAGTATTCAACAATTGTGATAAAATGTACAAATATGTTCTTCTACGAGGGAGAACAAGCAAATGTCAACCTTGCAAGGTGTTAAAAATGGGGAGGCATTGGGGGAGGGATGCAATCAACATAAACTAGAGACTGTAACTAATAGAATCATTGTATCATGCTTCCTTTAATGTAACAAAGGTGATATACCAAGGTAAATGCAGATAAGAGGGGGGGATAGGGGAGGCATGTTAGACACTTGACATTGGTGGTATTGTCTGATTCTTTACTCTACTTTGATTTAAGGTTATTTTTCCTTTTGCTGCTTCCTAGCTGTCATTTTTTTTTCCTTTTTCTTTTGCCTCTCTACCTTCTTTGACTCTCCCTCCTGCCTTGTGGAAGAAATGTAGATGCCCTTATGTAGATAATGATGAAGGTGGTGAACACATAAATATATGACCATACAAAGAACCATCGATTATTTACTTAAGATGGAATGTATGGTGAGTGAACAAAACCATATTAAAAAAAAAAAAATGGGTTGATACAAAACCTCAAGGGCAATATACTGAGTGAAATAAGCCAGACACATAAGGACAATTATTGCAGGGTCTCACTGATAGGAACTAATTATAATATGTAAACTCATAGACATGAAATATAAGGTACCAAGATACAGGACGAGGCTTAAGAATGAGGAGCGGTTGCTTAGTATGAGCAGAATGTTCAACTAGGATGAACTTAAATGTTTGGAAATGAACAGACGTGTCGGTAGCACGTTGTGAGAATAACTAACAGTGCCGAACGGCATGTGAATGAGGTGGAAAAGGGAAGCTCAGAGTCATAGATTCACCAGAAGGAAAGTTGGAGGTCAAAAGATGGGAATGTATAAAACTGAATCCTATGGTGGGCAATGTCCATGATCAACTGTACAAATACTAGAAATTGCTTCCACGAACCAGAACAAATGTGTGACAATACAATTAGAAGTTAATAATAGAGGGGCATATAGGGAAGAAATATATACCTATTGCAAACTATATACTGCAGTTAGTAGTATTTCAACATTTTTTCATAAACAGTAACAAATGTACTATACCAACACTATGAGTCAACAATTGAGGGGGGTTGGTTAGGGATAGGGGAGGATTCGAGTTTCCTTTTCTTTTTTTCTTTTTTCATCTTTCACTGTATTTCTTGTCTGGAGTAATGAAAAGTTTCTAAAAATTAAATAAAAATTAAGTGTGGTGATGGATGCACAGCTGTATGAGGGTACCAGGGGAAAGTGATTGTACACTTTGGGTCTTTGGATAATTGTATCATATCTGAACAATCCCAATTAAAAAAAAAATGTGGGGGAAAAATGCCAAAAAAAAAGCCTAGAGAGCCGGTAGCAAACTGATTGCTACGGCTATGGGACGACAGCGCAGATAGCACTCTGCTCACTGGGCGGGAAATGAGTAAGTTAGCTACCATTTCCACTCACCCCTCCCTACACCAGCAATTGTACTCGCTTGGAACTAACATAGAGACTTATTTGCTTTATCAGTAGCTAGTCAAACAATGTAAAATTGTGTGGCCGCAGGAAGGGGACTTACCCCACACCCCGCTACAGTGGAATAGCATAGAGGAGCTTCAGGATATACTTCAGGGATTAGGCATGAAACATTCAATTTACGCTAATGAAACTATAGGACCAGATGACGTCACTTTCACTCAAGGTTTGTGTGGAACAATTCTGCATATGGCCCCTAATCAATGGTATGGAACTTTAATCCCCCTCCTCAAGCCCCAAATAGGAAAGCCTCTCATGGAAGCTGCCCAAGAGATCACGGAGTTGGGAGAAGCAGACTATCTGTGGGAAACCAAGGCTGGGGTTAGAGCAATGGGGCGAGTCCCCAGAGGGGATGACGGGCCACAAAGGGTATCACGTAAGCAAACGTGGGCAGATCTCATAGCAGCCAGAACAGAAATAGAGGAAATTAATGAACAACCGAATGCTGTGCTAGTTAAACTGTGGAGTAAATTGCCCAAAGAACAGAGGTTTATTAAGCAGGAAATTAAACCGTCAAGAAAAAAAAGCTGCATTAGGCTATCAGGTGCGTGGTATGTGAACAGAACCCTCCGCTTCACTAGCAGAGGAAGTTTGGGAGGCCCCATTTCCCCTGGATTAGGGGTGGGGCTGAGATCCCCAAATAAGAGCAATTTATAGGGGCACTGGGGATCAGGGCCACACATTGAATTAACTATTTTTTGGTCTCCCACTAATGAACATAGAGTTTTAACCCTAGTAGACACAGGAACGGAATGTACCCTAGTATCTGGGAGGAAACCATGAAGTAGAGGCCCCACACTAACCATGGCTGGTTATGGGAGCCAAGGGGTTAAAGCAACTCAAAAATGAGTTTTAATGCAAATTGGCCAGCTACCTCCCCAAACTTACACAATATGTATATATCCCCTATTCCAGAATACATACTGGGGATTGATATTCTGCAGAATGTCATTCTGCAGAATGTCATCCTGCAAACCACTATAGGGGACTTCCGCCTCCAGTGCTGAGTTGTAAAAGCAGTTCTGAGAGGACACACTAAATGATCACGGGTAAAGTTGCCTCCTCCTAGGCGCACAGTTGCCATTCACCAGTACAAGTTACCTGGAGGGCACCAGGAAATTACAGCTACCATAAAGAAGTTAGAAAGGGTGGGTATTATTATTTCCACCCATAGCCCCTTCAACAGTCCGATCTGGCTGGTAAAGAAGTCTGATGGCTCTTGGGGAATGACTATTGATTGTAGAGAGCTAAATAAGGTAACCCCTCCTTTGTTTGCAGCAGCGCTGAACACCGCCACATTGCTCCAGGATATTAGCGCAAAATAAGACCTGTTTCATTTTGTGTTAGATCTCACTAATGCCTTCTTTAGCATTCCTCTAGATTCTTCCAGTCAACCTGTGTTCACCTTCATGCGGGGAGGACAACAGTGGATTTCACAGTGTTGCCACAAGGGTATATTCACAGCCCCACTATTTGCCACAGCCTAGTGGCAAGAGATTTAACAAAATGCACACTTCCTGATGCTGTCACTGTGTTCCATTATATTGATGATATAATGCTAACTAGCAATTCTCTTCCAGACCTAGAAGAGGCTGCTAAAAGAGTGGTGACCCACCATGAGAGTAGAGGATGGGTGATAAACTGAGAAAAAATCCAAGGACCTGAGTGTTCTATCAAATTTTGGGGTGTTGTCTGGTCGGGTAAGACAAGAACTATTCCTTCTGCTCTTATTGATAAAGTGCAGAATTACCCTACCCTGTGTACTCCCAAACAATTAGTGGCTTATTTAGGGCTATTGGGTTATTAGAGGTCTTTTATACCTCACCTAGTGCAAATTCTTAAACCTTTGTGTCTGTTAGTTTGAAAGAGAAATATGTGGGAGTGGAACATTCCCCAACAGTCTGCTTTTGAGAGATCAATGCATGCTGTGGCACAGGCAACAAGCTTTAAAGGGGGTGGGCCTCGATGTGCCTTGCGAATTGGATGTGGCCAGTACTAACATTGGCTTTGGGTGGGGCTTGTGGCAAAGGCAACAGGCTAAACATGTACCTATTGGATTTTGGTCACAATTATGGAAAGGAGCAGAGTTTCAATATGGTCCTTTAAAGAAGCAATTGTGTGCTGCCCATAATGCCCTATGACAAGTAGAAGGGCTAACTCAAAAATGTCCGGTGACTTTACGAACAGCCACACCTATACAGGGGTGGATCTGTGACACCATAAGCAAGCCACATTCTGGGAGTGCGCAGTTGAGCACATTAACAAAGTGTAAAGCTTGCCTCCTACAACACAGTGTTTTCAACAACAGCCTTCTAAGTGCAGAAATGCATGAAATCCTGGGACCAGTCTCCTATATAGAACAATTTATCCCACTGCCTACCAGCCTTCCTGAGGTGGCTCCTCCTCTGATGCCCACCGTTGATGGACAGGGAAGTATATGTGACTCTGCTGGGTACACAGATGGGTCGGCACATGGGCAGCCAGCTAATTGGCCAGCAGTGGCTGTCCAGCTGAGCACTGACACTATCTGGTAGGAAACAGGAACTCTGCAAAGCAGCCAATGGGCTGAGTTATGGGGGGTGTGGATGGTGACTGTCCATGAGCTGGGAGATGCTTTAACTGTACAGATAATTGGGCTGTTTACTGAGGCCTGACAGTATGGATGGCTACACGGAAGCAAGAACAATGGACAGTGGTCGGTCGCCCCTTACGGGGGAAGGAAATGTGGGAAGACATCAGGACAGCCTGCCCAAAGCGTAAGGTAACTGTTTTCCATGTGTCAGCCCATAACGCTAACTCCTTGCCTGGCAACATCAAAGCAGACACCCTGATGAAAATCTGCAGCTTGGTGCCAACAACACACGAGGCAGCTGACATCAGAAAACTGGGCACCGAGGGTACCTAACCCTGTGGAAATTGGCACAGCAGTTCCAATTGCCCATTACTCGGCAGGAACTAAAAGAGGTAGTAGAAGTCTGTCCTTCCTGTTTGCTGCGATGGCCCAGAATGCTTCCTCACCAACTTGGACACATTGGCCAAGACCAAATTCCTGTCACCTGGTGGCAAGTAGACTACATCAGGCCACTTCCTCTGCCTGAAGGTGCAAGGTATGCTTTTACAGCAGTAGAAAAGCCAACCAACAAGCTACCATATGTAGTTTAGATAAATTAAGTGCCTTTTTCGGGGTCCCCACACATGTAGACAGTGATAGAGGGAACCCCTTCACCCAGGCCTGGGCTACAGAACATGATGTTGTTTGGATGTTTCACTTGCCCTATAATCCCACAGTGGCAGGGTTGATTGAAAGAATGAATGGTCTTTTAAAGGAACACTTAAAGGATGATTAAAAACTCTGTACAACAGTGGACTCTATGACTGTATCCAGCTCTGATTAGCATTAACTCTGACCCAGATCAGCTGCTCCTGCTCCTCTGGAAATGGTAACTTTGGGGCTCATGCAGACCTTACGAATTCAAATAAGGAGAGCCAGCTGCTCTCAAGCCGCAGCAAGACAGCAATAATAACCTGCTCTTGCCTGTGCCACAAACACTAGAAATTGGGAAGAATAAGGTCGATTGGCCCTAGTTCTGGCCTATGCAGCCTTGTTGGCTGGGCATCCTAAGCCCATGGTTGGTTGGGGTTGCCCAAAACTTAAATATTCGGCCACAATTTATTTTAAAAAATGCCTAAAGTGGTGTATATTGTTAATCCCAGGCCCTCCATACCCCAATAAACTATATGTATTACTTTGTGGACTCACATTATGCTCAGGTTAACTTTAGATCTAACCCCTGAAAGCCTTATACAACCCCAGGAGGAAAAGTTGTGGTATCTCACCCCCCACCCCCACCCCCCCAATGCTCCTTTGCCTGGAACACTGTTGTCTACGGACAGGAATGTAGCTTGTGCATTGTTAGATCACCAAGATGTATACATTATTGTACCCCATGAGCATCTTTCTTTTCACCCATAGCACTGTAGGAAATACATTTCTATGGTGGGCTTCTGCTATAGCCCACACTCCTGATCATATGCAAAATCACATACAAAGTGGTGACCATTTATCAAATGATCCTCTTGTCTAAATGGTGGAACACATTAACTTGGCCATAGCACTACTTGCTAATAGGTTTATTGTCTATTGTACTGTTTTTGTGAATTATGGATGTAAAGTCTGTCCTATGGTCAATGCAAACTGTTGTGTGTGGGTGGATTGTGGCAGCCCCTGGCCTGAACAAACAGGCCTGCAAACCTTGGCACACAGTAGTCTATGTGACCTAGGCAGCTAATGCTTTACCTATCATCTTTGTAAGCCAGTAAAGAGAAAAAGGGTAAATTGTAACTTTAAACACGAAGTTAGCAGGAGGTGAGAAACTCTTGGTCTCACGAAAGAGCAAGAATGTTAATCTAGTCTACCTGCTTCCTGGCCTGCAAGTATTATCACTCTTGTGGTTATTTACAAAGCCCCATCCTATAATTCTTTTCTTCCTGCACCACACTCATGTCACAGGATGCTCTCCCACCCTTAAGAATGTCTTTGTCTTAAACCCTTATAACTGGCTTTCTGTCCTCTTTCAATCGCGCAGCCAACTTCCCTGTGAAAGCAGTACCCAATCAGCGAGAAAAAAGCCATTTGATTTCTGTTGATTTCTGCCTCCCTGAGAGTAAGCCCCAAATAAAGTTCGTGTTTCAGAAAATGCTCGGCGTCTTCTTTGGTCTTTTGACTGGCAAAGCCCCCTCAGGCTGTGACAATGGGTGAGAAGTGAGTTCAGGGGTCAGACAGACCTGATTCCCAAACTCCACTTCTCCAGCTCACTCAGAAAAATGACAAACCTCCCTGTCTTGATTACTACATCTGTAAAATGGGACAGCAACACCTCCTTCATGGGATCGTTGTGGGGATTACATAAAAGTGCCATACATGGTATATAACAAACATTCCAAGATGTTTGCTTTTATTGTTAATTATAAATGGTGCATGCCCTGCTTCCAGGGCAGGTAAGCGAGCTTCTAGGATCAAGCCTGGGGCATCGGAGCAGGGCTGACTGAGTCCAAACTCCCATTCACTCACCTGCTAGCTGTGTGTCCTTGGGCGAGTAAACTGTCTTCTCTTCATAAGGAGGCAGCTGATGATAGTGCCATCCTGGGAGTGTTGTGAGGGTTAAATTAAGCAGTAAGTGGGCATGCCAAACACAGAATGAAGTGACAGTAGGTTTGCAGCCCATGCATGTTTACTTCCTTCTCCTTTTCTCCAGCAGGCAGTCTCAGGGGCTGGTTGTGCTGGCAGTAAGGAGCCTCTGGGCTGGAAGGCATTTGGGTTTCTTTCCTCCTACCCCAGAACATGTATCAGCTCACCCGAGCTGCATAGCAGATCTGCTTTGTGGCCAGGGCTGAGCACTCAACATCTTCTCCTGTCCTGCCAACTGCCCCAGGTTGAGAAAAGGAATGTAAAAGCACTTTGAAGATCTGGAATTAATTTCAGGGGCACAGACAAGGCTGTGGAAGAGACCAGAGATCCCTGACCCACTGGGGAATTGAATCTATGACTTTGGTCTCCAAGATTAGTGTGTTGGGCAAAGGTTACAAACTCTCAGCACCAAATACAACAGTGCCTATTTCCTTTTTGATGGAAATTTCCTTTCCATCTGTCTCAGAGTCCAGTAGTAGAAAGAAAAGCGGTCTTGGAGTGAGACAGAGCTGCCCTTGTGTCCTGGCTCCACCACTTACAAGGGAGGCCCTTATCCACACAGGCCTCAGTTTCCCCATCTGTAAGAGGAGAATCAGACCTGGTGCAGATGTTTCATTTTAAAGATCTTTAGAAAAACTGAGATAAGGCTCTTTCCCTTGGAGAACTTGAGAAATGACTTCATCTCTCATAAACCCAATTTTGAAATTTGTGAAGTGGTGATGACAATATTAGCCTCATAGGGCTGTTGTGAAAATTAAATGAGACAATGTAAATAAAACACTTAGGATCCTGCCTGGAACATAGTAAGAGCTCAGTCACAGGGCAGCGCCATCTTCATTGTGGTTAATCCCATGGAGCCTTCCCTCTCCCCTTCCCCTCCAGAGCAATGAGGGCTCTGCTCTCTGCAGCTGAAGCCAATTTCCGGTGCAGGGGCTGCAAGGCCTGAAGGGAGCTGAGTGCCCAGCCTCCCAGAATCCCTTGGGGCCCTTCCCCAAGCCTCCCAGAATCCCCTGGGGTTGTTCCCCCAGCCTCCCAGAATCCCCTGCAGTGGGGACCCCAGCCTCCCAGAATCCCTTGGGGTGGGCCCCAGCCTCCCAAAATGCCCTGGGGCAGTCCCCAGCACCTGGGAATGAAGCCATTACAAGACCAAGTTGTTTCTTAGACTGACTCATTGTTCATCCTGGCTGCACATATTACATCTACGTGGAGTTCTTTTAATCTTTCCTCACAAATCAATAACAGCTTACCTTGGAGAAGTTTTAATTAGTTAATGCCTGCTGAGTGCTCCGCTGATAAATGAGCCTGCTATTAATGCTCAGTGTCTGCCCAGTGGTTGCTATTTTTATTGTTGTTGTTGTTGTTGTTGTTGTTATGAAATCCTCATTTCTGGAGCCACAGCAGCCTAGGCTATTATAAAAAAAGACCTTTGACTTGAGCGCCTTTCCCAGAAAGCAGGGCAAAGGGGCCCTTCTGGGGGCCAAGCTCATCCCCTCCCCTCCCCACCATTTTGCAATATCCTCAGCACAGTGTTGTTAAAAGCAGCTTCCTTCAATCAGAGAAAACAACCTCCACCACCAATTGGCTTCTTGTGGCAACAGAGACCTCCTCAGTGAGGATGGCCCCACCCCCACCACCCAGACTCAGTACTCAGACTTTCGCTTGTACTGATGGGGATAAGGTACAGATAGGAGGTGAAACTTTGAGTTAGGTGGTAGCAGTGGCACTTACCCAGTCTAGTGTTGATAGTAACTGTAACGACTGTGGAGTGGGCTAGATTTTAACTGTGCAGGAAACCTTGAAAACAGCAAATGACAAGCCCAGATCAGGCAACTCACAAGTCAAGGCAGAGCTGTGAAAGCCAGAAGAGCTCTGGGGTAGCATGTGAAGATGCCCTCATCTCCTGCGGCTGCCTGGCAGAATGTGCTAGAAATAGGTCTGGAATCTAGCTGTAAGGGTGGAAGAGCTGCACAGGTGACTGAGTGCACAGCCACACCAGGGATCCTACGATAATCGGGGGCCCAGGAGGAACAGACCCAGAGACCCAGATTAGGGACATTTTGGTGAATGAGAAAGAGGATGCTGAACCCAGATTCCTCTGAATCTATCAGGCTAATAGAAACACCCCCTTCCCCTTTCTTAAATGGGAGGAGCTTCCTTTTGCCTAGACACCCTGCAAAGTCTTTTCCTGAGGCTGGTGCTTGTCCCGCTCAAGGTCTCCTCCCTGAGTCCTGGTGAGAGACGCTGCTTGGTCCCTCTTACTTGTCCAAACTTTAGTGTAGACTTCCCTAATGCTAGGCCATGACCTTGGGCAGACCCCTGACACCATCCTGAGCTCATGCCAAAGAGTACAATGTTGCTAGACCATAAAATGCTCTCAGAAGGACTCTACAACTACCTGACCCTCTTCTGTAAGCCCACTGCCAGGCCCCCTCAGACCACCCCAGACCCTCTCAGTAATTTTCTAGTTTCCCATTTCCCTTCCCTCTTGTGCCCTTTAAAAAGTCTAGCTATCTCAAACTTGCATATAATTGTGCCTAAGAGTCTCCCCCCGAGTACCTCTTTGTTGCTCAGATGTGGCCCTCTCTCTCTCTAACTGAGCCATCTTGACAGGTGAACTCGCTGCCCTCCCCTCTACGTGGGACCCGACTCCCAGGGGTGTAAATCTCCCTGGCAATGCAGGATATGACTCCCGGGGATGAATGTGGACCCGGCATCGTGGGACTGAGAGTATCTTCTTGACCAAAAGGGGGATGCAAAATGAGATGAAATAGTTTCAGTGGCTGAGAGATTTCAAATGGAGTCGAGAGGTCACTCTGGTGGACATTCTTATGCACTATATAGATAACACCTCTTAGGTTTTAATGTATTAGAATAGCTAGAAGTAAAAACCTGAAACTACCAAACTCCAATCCAGCAGTCTGGACTCCTGAAGATGATTATATAATAATGTAGATTACAAGGGGTGACAGTGTGATTGTGAAGGTCTTATGGCTCACACCCCCTTTATCTAGTGTATGGATGGATGAGTAGAAAAATGGGGATAAAAACTAAAGGACAAATGGGGTGGGATGGGGGGGATGGTTTGGATGTTATTTTTTCACTTTATTTTTTATTCTTGTTCTGGTTCTTTCTGATGTAAGAAAAATGTTCAGAGATAGATTGTGGTGATGAACGCATAACTATGTGATCATACTGTGGACAGTTGATTGTATACCATGGATGATTGTATGGTGTGTGAATGTATTTCAATAAAACTGAATTTAAAAAAAAAAAGTAGCTATCTTTGTGCTAATCAGAGTTGAGGCCACCTGCTGCTGGCTTCCCTCTTCCCCCATTGTAGCATTTTGACTAAAGCCTGTCCTTCCACTTTCACAACTGTCTGGTGCTTTTCTTTGACACCCTTTAGCTCCTCACTGCTTTCAGGATGATAAACAGTGCTAGGCCAGGGAAACACAGTGGCTGCTCTGGGAGGAAGTAGCTTACACACTGAAGAAATTGCAGGACCTGCCTGAAAAAGAGGCTCTCACAGGTGTCTCACCAGGAGCTTCGAAATAGAAAGATGGGCAGGGGAGACTTTACTGACATAGGGAGCACCCACCTGCAACTTGGGATTCAATGCTCCAGCCAGGATAGCGGAGCCATCCCAACACACTACTGGGACAGCTCCTTGTAGATGCGGTAGAGATGCCAAAGCTGACCTGGCAGAGTATTGAGAACAGGTCCAGAAGGCCTGGGGAGGCAGGAAGGGTAACGATTTATTGCATGAGATGGGTGAACCCACTCTTCACATAGGTGATAAGGAAGACATCGTGGGGGTGGAGAGAGCGCACTAGCATCTTTGAGAAGCTTGGGGACATAGACTGCCTAGGATCAGTGGAGATGCTGGATCCAGCCCCTGGCAGCTCTTCATCTGCAAAGGCCAAGGGGAAGAATTTTCTGGGAGGGGCAGCAACCAGGGGACTCACTCACCAGCCTCGGGAGGCCCTGCTTTGGAGGAAACCCAGGCTTCCGTAAAACACGGTGATCCTGAGAGAGTCCCAGCCCCAATTTACAGGTGAGGAATCCGAAGCTCTGAGAGGTCGCAGGAGGGAGCAGGGAAAACAAGCTTTCCGGGCATATGTTGGCTTCTTGATGGTGGCGTTTTGCAGAACAAGCCTAGGGAAACGGCACGGTCCTCTGTCCTGCCCTATCTACATGTCCTCTTGGCGGTTTTCAATTCCACTGCTCACCCACAGACTCGTCACCTGTCATAAGTGCAAAATCCATCATTATTATCAATAGTGGTGATGGATAATTAAACAACAAATGCACTAATCTCATTAAGCCATTTATTTAATTAATTTAATTCATGTAATTAGTTAATATGATAATGCTTTCTTTCATCCAAGGACAGCCTGCAGGCTCTCCAAGCACCGCACTGTGTATTATTATTAATGGATTTTCACACGTTGAGAAGGAAGAAGTTTGGGGAGTCGCTCAAAGTCACAGTTGCCTGGTGGGGCTCACCCAGGCTATAGGGAAGCCGGGGAGCTTTCCCTGTTGACTCTGCCCTCCCACCCAGAGGCGCTCCGCTCGCTCTGCCTTCCTTACCTTTGCACGTGCTGTTTTCTCTCTGCAGGGAAGCCCTCTCCTTTTCTCCTTGAGTAGCACCTACCACCCATCCTTCAGAACTTAGCCTAGAGGTCACCTCCAGCAGGAAGCCCTCCTGACTTCTCCCAGCTGGGCAAGAACGGCTCTCCTAAAGTACCCTGCCTAGCACAAGTCGCACTTATGGAGGAAGTCTCTCCCTGACTAGAACGCAAATCCTTCGAGAGAACGGTCTGAGTTACAACTTAGAAGACAGCACCACCCACCACAAACGCAGCAGCTACTGCCATTTATTGAACCTCCATTCTGTGCCAAGCACTTTGCAGAGATAGTCATCCTCTTTAGCCCTCACCCCCCTCAAGGGGTGAGGATTGTTTCCTTGTAGTTCTAAATGTGGAAACAGAAATTTCTAGCAGCCAGATAACTTGCCCAGGGCCCCCCACCAGAGCTGGGATTCAAACTCATAATCAGACGGTCCCTGAGCCTCACCCTTATTCTCCGTGTCTAACTGTCCTACTTGTCTTTGCACCTCCCTCTAGCTCAGGGCCACTAAATAAATGCTTATATAATGAACAAATGCCCCAAATGCCTCCTTAATGAATTAGAATCCCACAGTGAGAGAAACAAAAAGGCCCATGGCTGAAGAAGGCGTGAGAATCATAGGTTTAGAGGAATTATTATATTGGTCGTTTGTGCTAAAGCTTAAGGACATTAAATTGCAGTACTGTTGATGGGAGTACATTTTATTCTATGGCTTAAAACCACAAACAAACAAAAATAATAATTCCATTAGTAGTTGAAAATGGTAATAACCCTGGTGAGTAGGAATTTTATTGCTATGGTAACTGAAAAGCCCAGAGATGATAAATAAAAAGTTCTTGCGTGTCGTGGGGAGCACATTTTGTGGCTGATACTCCATCAAACATCATAATTCCATTAGTAGTTAAAAATTGTAATAGTACCCTTGACAATAATTTTTATTGCTATACCTGTAAAACACAAAGATAAGAAATAATTTTGTCAACTGGAAAGTGGTGATAATAATTCAACTGCATTAGTGAGAAGCCTGTGGTTTGCTGTCAGTGTGAATAGCGTCTTGATTTGGCGGAAAACACCTGAAACAGTGACTCAAAAAGCTGTTCTGAATTTAAACCATTTCTCTCTTCCATTTCTGGTGTTATTGTGGCAACAAAGGAATGTACTTAGAACCGGCTGATGATAGCTGTGCCACTAACTAGCAACCTACCTTGGGGCTCACTCTTCCAATCTGCTAAACGGGGTGATACAGATTTCAGTTCAGTTTCCTCCAGTATCTGGGGATACAGCCGTGTGCAATCGAGATGGGGATCCTGACCACATGGAGCTTAAGTTTTGGGGGGAAGATAGATATTAAACATCACTCATACTTTAGTGTATCATTGAGGAATTTGTCAGGACAATGGAAGCCACTCTATGTATTCCAAGTAGGAAGAGACTTACTATAGGAAAGCAGAAGCTTACACAGCCGTTGGAAGGTCAGGAATTCAACCCTCATGAACTAAGCCTGCAGCACCAAGGAGTGGTTTTCAAGAGCTCACCCAGAGGCCTCCCAGAAGCTCCAATGAGCTATCCCAACTTGCAACCCTGTTGCAGGTGACTCTTGGGAAGCTCACCTGGAAGCTGCTTCGAGCCTCTTGTCTACACACTTCTGGCTGCAATGCCCCCGGAGAATTCCCACAATCTGTCTCCCCTGTGAGTACCTCTCATTGGCCAAGGCTAACCCAGAACTATCCTGGGGAGAGGAGTCTAGGAAATGGCCTCTTCTGGCATCTGCTCTGCACTGGAAGGGGGCGATGGTGACATTGAGCTGGCCACAGACAACCCAGCAAAATTAGTGAGTTAACATCTGTGATTAGTGCAAAGAAGGGCAAGCACAAGGACCACAAGGGTGTGTAAGGGGAGATCAGAGGGCCTGTGGGGATTCCAGGAGGTCTTCCTGGAGGAAGCGATGTTTTACTTGAGAACCAAAGGATGAGCAAGACTTGGTCAGGTGAAGAGATTGGTGAGAGCCAAGGATGGGAGAGGGAAGGGATAAGCATTCCAGGCAAGGGGAACAGCATGTGCAAAGTAGGACTCTACTTCATTTGCCACCTCTGGAGAGTTTCTCCTGTAAACTCAGCAGCAGAACCCCACCCTGGTGGGCTGGTGGTGAGGGTGGAGATGGCATAGAGATTTCTTGAATGCAGTGGTGGAGCATACTCCACCAGAAGTCACAAGTGTCATTGTCACCAGAGGTCACCTTAGTCCTTATCATTTTTTGTTTTTATGGAAAGTTTGCCATGAATATAGCATCTCAGAATGAACAGAACAGTGACTCATGTTTCACAACTTATGTTCCTCATTAATTTGTTTTTGACAATCCTGTCATATTTTTGACAATTAGATAATGTCTTCCCCTCCTTGGAATTTGGGGTAGGGGGCGATCATGCAGCCCTCCACCACACAGCCCACCTATGTCACACCTATGTTCTTCCATGTGATCTAGCTCTTGATTTGAAAAAAAAAATATTTAGGAGACAGAAAAATCAGGACCACGGATTTGGGCATGGGGCAAAGAGAGGGGAGCTGAAGATTATGAGCTCAGCGTTGAACATGTGGATTTTGTAGTTCTCTGGAGACATCCAAGCAGGGCTGACAAGTGACAATTCCCCCACTGGTCTGGACCCCAGTGGAGAGGTCTGGGCTACGGGTGTAAGATTTGCAGACACGGGATACAGAAGACATGCCTGTGGGTGAGAACACAGAGGGAAAGGAGCAGAGGGGTTGGGAAGGAGCTCAGGGGAACATTTGACGCAGGTAAAGAAGGGTCCACCTGCCAAGGAGACTGAGGTCAAGTGTCCCGAGAGCTAGGAGGAGAACCAGAACACACTAAATAAGCCAACTGAGGGGGGTGTTTCAAGAAAGAGAAAGATCTGGAAAATGATCCGAGGCTGAGCAACATGGAGGACGTTGTGACTAGCGAGAGCCCTTTGCTGGAGATTAGGGACGAATCAGATTGGAGTGGGTTGAGGACAGAGGGGATGAAGTGAGAGACAGGGACAGGGAGTGTGGGCAGTTTTTTAAAGAAGGGAGAGGGGTGAGGTGGCACTGGAGGGGGGTGTGCTGTCAAGTTTGTGGCGGTGCTGGTTGTTTATCACAACCTGGGGGAGATTTGAGCCCAGGACCTGGAGAGGCAGGGGAGCATCTTGGGCACGAAATGCAACGCAGCATCCTGCATTCTGCGCCCTCACCCTGGGCCGGCCCTGGACCGAGGGAACTAGGGGTCCTCGAGGTGACAAGCTCCAGAGCACAGGGTGACTCTTTTAACGTTGCTCTTTACCAAGAGAAGTTCAAAAAGGGAAATTAAAATCAAAGACTTTAAGGGCTTGGAAGGTCTTGGAAGCCAGTCTACTTCTGTGGGTTTTCCGACTGTCTTTGCTGCAAAACCCTTTCTTCCATCTCACGTGGAAACTCAATAAATGCAACAGGAAGAGCAGAATGGCGCAGGAGGAAGCTGGGAGCCGGGGGTCTCGAGCTGGCAAACTGCCGGAGTGATTCAAGATTTCCCTTTATGTCCTGATTAATTCGCTCCATCTTTCCGTCCAGCCTTGGGTGGGAGGAAAGTGGGGAACAGGAGATCCCACAAAGCCCGCCCGTCTCTGCGGAATCCCCCTTGGCTGCATGGGTGGACTTTGCTTTCAACTAATCTGACACATTTAAATTAAATTTATTTATCTCTGCCCTGCCTTGTTCCCCAAAGGATTCAAGGTGATGTGCAAAGATATATATGAGGCAACAAGATAAAATACCTCACGTTATACACAAGTACATAATAAAAGAAAGCAAAGGGAAATTAAAGGAAGAGAAGTTTAGACTTGCTCAAAGTCCCAGGCACTTGCCACAGATGGGTCACGTTGACGCTGGGTTTTCTAGCAATTGAACCAAAGAATGCATCTAGCACATGAGGGCCAGATAACTGAAGATCCAGTCAAACGTTGAGCAACAATATCCTCAACTAGATTTGAGTTCAAGCTTCTAAAATAGAATTTGACTTGCAAAATTTTAATTTGCTACTTGACATTCTAAGATTTCCTCACCCTGGGGGAAAATAAGGTAACGCATGGTAGAGGAGGTCTTCACCTGCTTTTGAACGGTCAGAAGCTACCAGTTGTTGAGAGCCCTCATGCCTACAAAACTAGACCATTTTGCAAGTTGACCAGGCAGTGCCCCCACCCCAGGCAGCGCAGAGAAGGCAGCCAGGAGCGGCTCAGCGGGGGCGTCCCTCCCATCTTCACTTAAAATCAGTTTGCAGAGCTTCCACGATGACTTCCACGAGGAGGGAGGGAGAGGAGGAGAAGCACAGTCTCTATGGGTGAGAAGGCAGGGATGCAAGACGGACAGAGCAGGAGATGCAGAAAGCAGAGATTGGAAGAGAAACGGGGGAAGAGGAGACAGGAGAGAGAATAAGAGAAAGACTCAGAGATGGAGCAGAGGGACAGAGAACAGAACGAAATGGGGAGGGCAGAGAAGCAAACGTGAGACAAAGAATCCCGGGCAAGACCCAGGAAGGAAGGCATGAGCGAGTGAGTGGAGGAGGAGGGAGGGAGGGATTTAGACAGGCTTCACGCCGGGGATGCAGGAGGACATAACTTTCACAGCTCTGCTGCTCGGCCAAGCCATCTTGCGCTGGACCCTTAACATCCGCAGCCTCAGTTTCCTCATCTGTAATGAGTGAATAACAATGGTTGCTTCTCCCTGTCCCCACCCCACCCACTTGGGTGATTGCGAGATGCCAGGAGGTAACAGGTGGGGGTGCCTTTGAAAGGAGGGACGCTGGGATGTCCATGGAAATGGTGATTGTTTTCCTACTCAGCCCGGCAGGCTCTGCGTGCCTCCCTGATTTGGCTCAGTCTTTGGCTCCAGGGAGCCATTTGCCTCCTTTTGCAAATGGAAAGGCTGGTCCTCAGGTGTTTGTTTTTGGCCATTCTGAGGCTCTTGGGACAGTCCGCAGGAGCCTTCCCTGTGCCACAGCCCCTGCCCCAGGGCTTTTGGGGACGTGGGAGGGGGTGACAAGGAAGCAACAGTGGAAAGAAGCCCTGGAAACCAGATGGAGGTGGCTGGCCTTCTCCTCTCTGCCCTGAGTGTGAAAAGCCCATAAAACAATTAGAGCCCCGTGCTGTCCTCCTGCCAAGCAGGGCCAGGTTTGTGCCTTGCTGGGGGTAATCCAGGCAGATAAGGGTTCCCCCGGCAGCTGTGGGTGAAGATAGGCCACCCCATAAACTCGGGTCACCAGCAGGGCACGGGGTGAAAAGGTACGTGGGGAGGAGAGGGCACCACGCCCTATCCCAGAGCGGGGACTGGAATTCTGCCCTGGGTGGGCGAGGGTAACAGGCACCTTCCCTGGCTCTGCCCTTGAGCTCGGTGGGAAAACAGAGGGCTGGGTGCCCAGACTTCGAAGTTAACCTGCTTTTCACCAACAACCAGGGTCAACGTGGAGCCTGAAAGCACAGGCACCTTTAAGGCCATTTGTCAAAACAGTGGACCAATTGTCCTGAGCCCACAACCCCAGCATCCTGCCCCTCCCCCCAGGGCCACCGGGACCACCTCGCCATCAGGGGGCCTCCGGGACCCTGGTCTACCTACCGCCAGCCACTGAGCTGATTGGACACGGCCCTGCTGGTGGTTAGAGAATCTGAATCCCTCCCTTGACAGCAACCCTGGTTTCCTGAGCCTGAGTATCTTTGAGGAGAAGGACCTGTCCATATTTAAAAGAGGCAGAGCCAGGGAGAAGACAGAGGAGACGGGACAGCCCTTTAGGGCACCCCTGGAGACTGACGGCACCTTACATCAAATCAGGCAGCTCTGCTCTTTGAGAGTAACAAGATAGAGAAAAGTCATTTACCACGTCTTCTCCAGTGTGTTTGAAGGAGAAATACATTGGCAAACTGCTGAAGGTGAAGGGTGAAAGCAGAAACTCTCGGCCAACCTGAGAGGGAAAGGTATCCCAAATCAAGCAGCACTAGCCTGGTGTTTTGGCCTTTGGGGTAAGGTTCCGGGAAATGTGAGGACAGATGGATTCGAGCCCCTTTGGAGCAAGACATGGCCTGAGCTGAGAGGCCAGTGAGATGACAGCTTCTCTTCATGACTCAAGATGCATCCTCAACCGTCACTTCTACCACCTGGATTCTCACTTTCCACATCTGTAAAATGAGGGGCTTGGATTTGGTGACCTTAATTCTACCACTTATCCCACTTTAGGATTCTCATCCAACCACTCATCCACTGGGCTGAAGAAATGTCTGTGGAGGAGGCAATGGAGGAGGCAAGTCCACCCGACTGGGGAGTGGCATGGTGTGTCTGGAAGAGCACAGGGTTGGGAGACAGACCTGGGCAGGGCAGCCGTGGATGTTTGTTCAGGTTGCACACTGCACGAAGGTGCTCGGCTGAAGGAGTGAGGAGGGAGTGGAAGTATAACCTGGATTCTGCTTGCCAGGCCGTGTGCCCTGGTACAGAGTTTCATCTGCTTGGAGGATGCACCTTCTTCTAATGTGCAAAAATATGCCATATGGGCTTGCGGCAGACCTGATCTTGATTCCATCTAGTGCTAAGGCCTCAGTCTACTTGTTAGAAAAACCTCAGTGTGTTTATAATAGAAATGGGGCTTATCATCGATGGTGTGAGGCTGACCTGAGAAAATATATTTCCAGTACCAAACACAGCAGCTGGTCCATAGCAGACTCGACTTGTGACAGTGAATTTCCCTCCCACTCCTTCCTCAGCTGGGTTTCTCTTAGAGAAATGTTCATTAGTATTCTGGTGTTGGAAACGGTTACGCTTTACAGGTACTGCTGCCCTGACCTGGCTCTTCCATCCGCTAGGGGAACCTCCCCTCACCAGCATCCCCACTTCCCAATGTATTGTCCTAACAGTCCATTTTATCTTAGAACGCTCAGCCAAGGTAGGACATGCAGCTTCAGTTTTATAGAGAGGGAAGCTGAGACAGACTGAGATGTCACCCCATAATTGTATGAATGGACTTCCATTTTTGCATGTTAGCCCAAGGACTTTCAAAAGGTAGGACTCTCTCCCTAATGGTTACTGCATCTTCTCTTCCTCTAGGTTGTTCCATCTACCATTTGAGTAACAGAGTCCAAAGGGTGGGCCTGGAATTCTGAGCATTCAAGCTGGAAGGCCCCAGAGGATTACAAGGGCACGTTTAAGCATCACCCAGCCTTATCCAATTATCACACCCTCTTGAACTCACTTGCTGCCCATTTCCCACCGTGCTGAGAACAAGTTGCTAACAACTTTTTCAGGAGCATAATAACCCCAATTTTAGGGCTGGAGAGGCACTGAAAATGGCCAGCTGGGATGGATGCACTTAGTGGTGCTCTACCTGCCTGCAAGCTCCCAGAGTATTCAGAGTTATTCATTCTTGATCAAGTCTTGTCTTCCAATCTCACCATCACAGGTGAGACTTTTCTTTATTAGAAACTGGAGAACAGGAACGCCTCTGGGAAAATTTGAAACAGTGCTTTATATCTATTGGGCCCTGCTCCCAAGTCTTCTGTGGCTCCCTACTGCTGAGAGGATTAATCCAACCCAGTTACCTGAGAACTTCCTCAGTTCCTGGCCCTTTGCTGTGTCCTGAGGATACAGAGATTAGTAAGATTAAGATGAATAAAAATAAGAGTGATGGAAATAGAGGCAAGGGAGGCTAATAAGTAAATCAAAAGTGAGTCAAGCAGCCACCATGGCTGCAAGTGGAAATGGAAGATGTAGGAAAGGCAGGCACAAGGGACTCATGGGCCTTTGACCATGGAGAGTGGAGGGTGTTTATTTTAAGACTGTCATTTTATAGATCAGATGTGATACCCAGAGAGGGAAAATGACTTCTCTAAGGTTGCCCAGGACTCTTGAGTATGTGTTTGGGTTCTCTTTGTTCTGCATATGGTTCTTAATTGCTGAGTTCCCTCCTTTCCAGAGCACAGCTACAACCTGGAACTGTGAGAAAGAGCACTCAGATACTGGGAGAGGGGGCTAGAGCCTGGAGTGTGAGTGCTGGCTCTCTGCTGTGTGGTCTTGAGTGAGTAGCATAACCTCTCTGAGCCTTGTTTTTCTCATCCATCGTTCAACTATCAGAATTCAGCTCCATTAGAGCAGGGATGGCATCTCATTTGTCCTTTACCATAATTGATCTGGGGGACTTGAAGGGGAAAAATGACTGACACCACTCCTCCTTACCCAGGATCTAAACCAACTGAGATATACCAAGAATGCTGTCTCCACTGATTTCAGTTAGAGCCCCCTTTCTGCATGGAACGACCCCCCAAGAGCCCAAATGCCACATACCCTTGTGGGCAGCCTGGTAATGTCATTGCCTTGAATCCTTTAAATCTTGCATGGTTATTCAACTCCTCATGTGTTTCCATCTTACTTCACCTGTTAGTGCACGAGCACTTTAGAAACGGGCTGTGCCCTGTCACTCATTCATTCACTGAACTAATTTCTATTGAGAGTCTACTATGTACTAGGCACCAAGATACAAAGGTAATGATAGGACAGACGGCAGCTATCCTCATGGAACCCATATTCTGGTGAAGACAAAATTAAAAAAAAAAAAAGACATTCAACAAGCAATTGCCATAAAACACCATTAGACTTTGCCAGGCCAAGTACAGGAAGTTACCCGTGGAACAGCGGGGAAGGCCTCCCTGAGGTTGCTGGGACCTGAAGTATGAATGGGAGTTAGCCAGGAGAAGAGGCTGAGACGGGAAGGAGCAAAGAAGGGGAACAGCATTCCTGGAGAAGGAACAGCAAGTGTAAAGCCTCAGGGGCAGAAGCAAACAGTGTTCTCAAGTAGCTAGAAGCAAACCAGATGGCGGGAGCAGTCCACTTGGGGTGCATGGAGAGGCTGCTGCCCTTAGGGAAGGCGCAGGTGGCCTAGGTTCAAATCCTACCTCTGCCCCTTACAAGCTGTGACCTTGAGCTCTGTGAGGCACCTTTCTGAGTCTCTGCTTTTCCTTCTGTAAAATGGACTCAGTAATGTTCTTATCTCATGGGGTTGTGAGGAATAAATGGGTTAACACATGCAAAGCTCTAAGATCACTGCCTGGCACGTGGTGCTCAAAAACATGAGATTCCGTTGTTGTTGTTGTTATTGTCATTATTCAAATATCTGGATGCTGACCAAGCAGGAATTCTCAGCAGTCTGGTGTCCAGGCTGAACACAGAGGCTCAGCAGGAGGCAGATTAGAGAACTGGGGGTGGTGAGTGATAGCAGAATGTGAGGGAAAAGATCAGGGTCTTTCACATTTTTTTGACTCCCCCCCAATCTAACACCTAGTAAAAGCTGAGAAAATGTCTGATAAAGGTGAAAGTTGGTAAAGAGTTTGATCAGTGACTACTCAGGTCTCTCCAGACTCCAGAACTGGAGAGTCTGGGGGCCTCCATCTCCAGAACCTGTGGGAGAAAAGCTTGGGGGAATCGCCACCAGCCCTGCCTCACCCCACCCCTATCAGCCTCAGTCTCCTCACCTGTCAAACAGGAAATGTGCTGCCCTCAGAGGGCAGGAGGAGGGGTCCAGTGGGGTGACATAGCATCATGCTGCACAAATGTCAACTGTCAGAACATCTCCGGCCAGGGCCTCCGAATCACGCGCAATGAGCTGTGGTGACTGGCAGGGCGGGTTCCACCGTAGTGAATTGCTGTGGCCACAGCAATCGGGCCTTTCCAGCCATTTGCCTCATGTTCTCCCCTCTCCCAACAGGAGGTGAGCTGAATGCAGCACATTCAGAATGTGCAGAAAACTCAAAAAAAAAACGGATTGTTCAGGAGACAGGCTGGGCAGCCTGATTAAACAGGGTGCATTTGCAGACGTGAGGTGGCTCTCCTGAGGGCCCAGGGATTCTGGGGAATCAACACTCAGCTGTCAAGGAACACTCCCCGTACTCGGCAATGGGGACTCCAGGTAAAACAGAGGCCCTCCGTCTAGCAGGGAAGAAGGTGGGCAGGTGAGCAGCAGACACAGCCCTCAAGGATAGGCGTCACGAGAGCAGGAACGCCAGTCTGCATGAGGGCAGGACAAGCACGCTGGACACAGAGGACGTGGCACCCAGGCCAGGTGCAAAGGGCTCGAGTGTCTTGCCTGCGTCTGAACCGCTTCGCCACATGGCCTGGATCCCGGCTCTTCCTCCAGTTCTGTTACTTGCATTTCTCTTCTCTTCTTTGAATGACAACTGCAACGTTCTATGGAATTGTCCTTTGACTTGGAGAGACCGTGTCCTTCCCACAGCTAGGCTTGGGGGAGCAGAAACCCACGGGCAGGAGTGGGCAGGGGCAGTTTGAAAGAGGGCGAGATGAGCAGGCAGCCTGGGGCCCTGGAGCCCACGATGGAGGATGTCACAAGAGTGGGAGAAGTTGACCACACGCCAGCAAAGATCTCCCAGGGGCTTAACAAGTGTGAACCAGAACGACCAGTGTTGATTAGAGCCATGTTTGCTACTCACTGACACTGTAACCTTGAACAAGTGCCCTAACTTCTCTGAGCCCCGTTGCATCATCGGGAAAACAGCCTGTATCAGCTCCTGGGGACACTCCATTCATTCCCTCCAGAGTCGGTGTAGCAGGCTGAAGAGTAGCACCCCAAAAGATACCCATGTCAAATCTCTAGAACCTGTGGAGGGGACCTTATTTGGAAAAAAAAAAAAAAAAAGTCTTTATAGACGATTAAATTAGGATCATAAGAGGAGGCATTTATCCTGGATTATCTGGTTGGCCCTGAATCCAGTAGCAAAGGTCCCTGTGAGAGGAAGGTAGAGGGAGATTTGGAACAGACACGCAGAGGGGAAGGCCAGGTGGAAACCGAGGCAGAGGTTGCAGTGGTATGGCCACAAGCCACAGAACGCCAAGGATGGCCAGCAGTCATCAGAAACAGGGAACAGCGTCTCCCCAGAGCTCTGGGGGGAGTGTGCCCTTCCAACACCTTGATTTCAGACTTCAGGACTCCAAAACCATGAGAGCATCAATGTCTCTTGTTTTAAGCCACCAAGTTTGTGGTAGTTTTTTACAGGAGCCCTCAGAAACTAGTACAGTGGGGAGCACTGGATGGCCCGTGGGGAGCCTGATGAACAATCTTCCAACCCTGCTCTGTGAGGTGCTTGGGGACAGCTGCAGGCAAGGGGGTGGGGTGGCCAGGCCGGCTGCCCACACAGCCCAAAGCAATCCCCTGCAATCTGCTGCAGGTGTTGGGCAACTAGCTAAGATTGAGTAGGAAGGAATGCCTGTGAGGGTGGGGGGTGGAGGGGTCTCAAACCACCCCTTTACTCTGGACCCTTCATTTTACAGATTCCCTCTCCACACTGCACCAGGGACCTCGAGCACCAGGGACCTCACGCTGGAAGGGACTTCAGGAGGTTGTGTCATCCACACATACACACACGTCCGCCTCTGGTTAGATGGTTGGAAGGATGCAACCCATTTCCCCGGAGACAAGGAAGTGTGGCATCTACTCATTAGTGGCCATGATTCCTTCTCTGTAAGCCTGGTCTCTTCTCTTGCCCGCTGGTGCATCTGGCTTTCCCAAGCTCGGCATCCTCTAAAGGTCCGCGGACAGGAAGGGAAGACACAGGAGGCCCAAGTCATTGCCATGCCTGGATCAGCCATGGCCTCACGCTGCCCTAGGAGAGGCCACCAGACACCCACTCTGAGACGGAGATGTGCATGCAGGTGGTTTCCCAAGGAGCACTTCCAGGAGTGGCACCTGTAAGGGAGGAAGGGATGCAGGATCCGGCAGAGGGAAGAGCTGAGCCGAGAAGCAATTATAACAGAAGCCCAGCTGGTCCTATGAAGGGCTGTAGAGCTGTGGCAGCCCTTCAAGTTTGTCCCAAATTGGGGCAAAGAGGCCAGACCTTTGTAATCCTATAATGACCAGTTGCCGGATACAGGCCCCCTCCTCATAGGAGCTGGGCATGACCCAGGACAAAGCCTCCTCAGTCAAAGGCAATGCCTAGAAAGGGACTTGGCTGTGAGCTGCCCACAGCCTCCAATCCTGGCAGCTGGGAGGGTGGAACGAGGGTCTCGGTCTGGAAAGGCAGGGCCGGGCCATCCCCAACAGCGTCCACGCACACAGTCTTCACCACCAACACTGGAGAGGAAGATGACTTTAAAGACACAGTGACTCCACAGTAAGGAAAACATTGTGGACACTTTGATCATTGGATGAACATCCCTAGGACTTAACAAGGCCCCACACTGGAAGGAGCCTGAGAGTTCATTTAGTCCAGAGATGTCAAATAAATGGCATTTGTACTGCCACTCTCCACCCTGGGCCATGGCCGACGTCACTAATCAATCACATCCGGCTTTCTTTGACAAGCCCAATGCGGCCTCTAAATCCTTCCCAGCTTGATATGCAGCCGGCCAGCACCAATCAGACAATGCTGACCCCGGGATAAAACAGGCTCCCCTGAGTTTACAAAGGAGGCCCTGCTTAGAGAAGTGACTCACTCTCTAGTGCACAGTGAGAGGCAGAGCTGGGAGGGAACCGGGGACCCCCCTCTCCGCAGTGTCTTTCCTGCAGTCCCTAGCTCCTGGGGTATTGGTGGGGCGAGCAGCTGCTGCCTGGCACTCAGGAGGGGCTCAGCTCCCTTTTCTCTTTGAACCCTGCTCACCCAGCCAGGCCACAGCAGCAGGATCTGCTGGCTGGGCCAGCCCCAGGCACCAGGCATCGAGTCCCCTCCTTCGACAGGGCTTGCCTGGAGCTGATTCCTGTCGTCCTCCCAGCAGGTTAGCAAGGGCTTAAAGCAATCTGGCGCCAGGAGGCCCTTCATTAAGCATTGGGGATAATCCTGATTGTATCAAGGAGTCTTTCCCTAACTTGGTTGAGAAATTCACATGCACACAAAAGGGGCGAGGAGGAAGAGGGGGCAGGGGGAGGACGCTCAAACTAGTCGTCATCATCGTGCAGCTCTTATTAATCCTCCAGGACAGCCGGAGAGTACAGCCAGGTGTGGCGGCTGGGTGCACGCTCGCAAATGGCCAGAGCTGGACGGTCGTTAAAAGCCTGGAGTACAGCCCCTCAGTCCTAAGATGAGGAGGCCCAGAGCGGGCCAGTGACAAGCCCAAGGACACCCCCAAGTCCCCACCCAAACCAGGACCCCTGGCATACAGGCCAGGGTGCTTTCTCCCACACTCTGCTGCCTCCCAAACTGGGGTCGACAGTTTGGCACCAGGGATGGGGTGACAGCTCCCTGCACGGCTTTCCCGCTCCCTGCCGCGGAGCCGGTGCTAAGAGCTCTGTCTCCCCCTAGTGGCCAGACCCGAGGTGGGCCCAGAATGTCTGTCCAGCGTCAAAGATGGAGAGGAGGAAGCAAAGGAGCCGAGGGGGAAAGGGTACTGCAATCAGCACCACCCCATGAGATCTAAGGGCCACTGTCGGTTTCCTCTTTTAGGGTCTCATGGTCCAGCTCCCCCCTCCCCAGCACAGTAACAGAGGGACCTTAGCTGCCCAGCCCTCCTTTCCCCGCTCACCTCCGTTTCTGCTCCTTCCCTCCCTCTCCCCCTGCCCCACTCTCTTTCTTTCTACATCTCTGAACATACCCCCTTGCTCATTCATTCCACAAATATTTTCTGAGCTTGACAAATGGACTAGTTCCTGGAGATGGAGAAAATAAGAACTTCTGCTCACTCAACAAATACTTACTGAGCACCTAATAAGTATCAGGCTCTGTTCCAGGTGCTGGGCTACACTGAGATAGAAGACGGGCGGCTGGTGGGGGACTGACATGCAAACAGCTGACGCTTCCTCCCAAGATGAAGTTTGCACTGGGTGCCCGGGGGGCTCAGAGGAGGAAGTGACCAACTCCCGGGAGAGTGCGGGAAAGGGCCCAGGAAGCCAGCAGGGAGAAATAGGCTTGTGCTAAGTCTTGAAGGATGAGAAGTTTTTTCTCCCTCTCATTCTCCAGAAAACCGTCTATCACCAAATGGTGCTTGGTGAGTATTTGTTGACCACATGAGCAAAGAAATTAAAGGATGCGTGTCTAGATCGACGAGAGCAGGACAGACGAGGGACGAGCAAGTAGTGGCAGAAAGAGAAAAAGAGACTTAACCCAGAAGTGTTGGTCCTGCCTGAGCTGACATCTGTTCTGATCTGAACGTTAATTATGGTATTTGGATGTTTTATTTTCCATCCTGCTTAATAATTACAACAGAGCCCAAAGTGTGAGATAACACTGAATCATTATAAAATGAGATTTAATTATTCTCCCAACGCGCAGGAATTAACAGGCTTCAGAGAAAACACATGCTATCACGTAGCCATTTGGCAAAGCAGGTGTCTCCCTCCTAATCCTCCCAGTCCCTCGGAGGCAGGATGCAAAGGGCCGTGGTGGCGGCTCCTGGTGCACACGCGAGTGTAAGCAAGGGGCACAACTGCCTGTGGCTATTGCGGACATGAAAACCCTCCGAGTATTCCTTTCGGGCTTGGAGTATTCCCGGGAGTCAGAACCACAGCCGTTCTCTCACCCGGCAGGCATTTATTGAGCGCCTACTGTGTACCAGGCCTCAATCGTTCTAGATTTTGGAAAGACCAGGTGAGTGAGGCAGCCAGGACCTCTTCTCTAATGCTGATTACATTCTATCAGGAGAGAAGACCAATAAACAAGCAAAATATCAAACAGCAAGAAGGGCAATGGGGAGAATTTAAATCAGGGGTTGTGGTGAGAGAGTGGCAGGTTGGCTCCTTTAGGTGGGTGGCCAGAGATGGGATCTCTGAGGAGGTGGCATTTAAATTAAGGTCTAAGTGAAAAGAATGAGCCAGCTATGCAAAAAAGAAAAAAAAAAAAAGCAGTTGCAGGGAACAGGTGGGAATGAGGGAGCAAAGAAGGAAAGGAATGAATGAGGGTAAGGGTAGTATGCACTGAGGTAGGAAATATCCACAGAGACCCAATGAATCTTGTAGGTCAGGATGAGAAACTGGATTTTATTTCAAGGGCAAAAGGAAGCCACTGTAGGGTTTTAAGGGGTGGGGTGGTTTGGTGGTGCCATTAATTGATTTTTTATTTTAAAATATCACTTTGTCTGCTGCGTAGAAATGGATTGTGGTATAGGAGTGGCTGCTGCAGCCTTCCAGTCAAGAGGTGACAATGGCATATCAATGGCTGTCAGTCCTGCTCCAAAAAATTTCCCTTTATCTCCTCTTAATGCCCCAAATCCCCAATCACACCGCATTTTATACAGCATTGAGCAGCTTAGAAGTTACTTTCACTTTATAATGACATTTGATTTTGAGGTTCATAACCAACCCAAGAGATAGGGACTATTACCTCCACCTCCCTGCTGAGGAGACTGGGGCTCAGAGAGGTTGAGTGTCCTGCCGGAAGCCACACAGCCAGTTAGTAATAGAACCAGGGACTTGAAGAATTTCATTCCCTAGTGTTTTAGTTTCTCTGGCTGCTCAAGCAAATATCATGCAATGGCTTGGCTTAAACAATGGGAATTTATTAACTCGGTTTTGTGGCTGGGAAAAATGTCCAAATCAAGGCATCATCGAGGCAGTGCTTTCTTCCCAAAGACCAGCATTCTGGGGCTGGCTGCTGGCGATCCTTAGTCCCGGGCTCCTCGGTCACACAGCAAGGCACATGGCAGCCTCTCCTGGCCTCTCCCTTCTCATCTGAGTTTCATTGACCTTCAGTTTCTTGCTTCCCGTGGCTTTCTCGCCTTCTGTCTGAATTTCATTCCACTTATAAAGGACTCTAATAATAGGATTAAGACCCATCCTGATTGAGGTGGGCCACACCTTAACTGAAGTAACCTCATCAGAAGGTCCTGCTTACAATGGGTTCACACCCACAAGAGTGGATTAGGTTTAAGAATATGTTTTTCTGAGCACATACAGCTCCAAACCACCACGCCTGGGCACAGGGGAGGCTAATAAAACTTTTAAGAGAGAGAGAGAGTGATGCCTGAACCCACATTGCCCAGTGGCAAGTTTTTTGGACAAAAGTCCAGAACTTGTACAGCCCAATGGCCTTCATGCCCAAGTCCCTCAAAGAAGTCCCCGTTGCCATTTGGACAGGCGTTCCTACAAGTGCTGGAAGTTCAGGGCATTTATGGAGCCACAGAGGTGGGGCACAAGGGGCCCAGACTTTGGACCTTTCATTTCTGACATGGGAGATTCCACGTCGGCCCCTTCCAGGCTGGGCCACCCTGACCTCTCTTTGCCTTTGTCTCCTCAGTGGTGAAGTGGCCACAGGACTGACCCCCAGAGCAGTGAGTTAGCCCGGCTTTGAGGATGGCTATAGGAGCCTTCTTTGAATCTTCTCCCCTGGATGGTATAGGGTTAGTTTGAATTTTTGGAAATATCCCGGAGCCACTGGGAGTTGGGAAGCACGTGAATGTGGATGGTGGGGACACTGTTGGAAGTCCCCTGTGGCTCGAACCCTGGCTGGCTCATTTCTACCCCGAAGCCCCCACTGTTCCAGTCATTTTGGCCTCGGCCCAAGCCACACCCCACCTGATGGCTGCTCCCTCCCCTCTCTCCAGAAGGGGCAAAGAGTCAGCCCCACAATGAAGCCCCTCACACCTGACAGTGCATGGGAGTCACCTGGGCATCTTGTTTAAAATGCAGATTCTGACTGAGCAGGTAGAGAGTGGGGCCTGAGAGTCTGCATTTCTGACGAGCTCCCAGGAGATGCTAGTACAGTTGTTCTTCAGACCCCACTCTAAGTGGCATGGAAGTTGGCATTCCTAAGCAGCACCAGCCTGCAGCAAACTCCCAGGCTTATCCACAGTACTGTTCTGTCATGAGGGACCCCAGGGTGCCCAGCGTCCCTGCAGTTTGCACCAAAGGTGCAATGATGCTGCATGCTGATTGGTGGTTCTCAAAGGCAAAAAGAGTTGAACTAGGTTATACATACCGAAAGGTTTCTGGGATTACAAGAAATTGCAAACATGGACAAAGTGCCCACACAGTACCAGGTACAGGGCCAAGTGCTGGGGATGTGGAGGTCACCGGAGGGGTAAGGGCCGATTCGTGCACACCCTTAAGAACAGTGACTTTTTCCAGAAAGCCCAACACAAGGCAGTAGAGGGATGATATCCAGTGCTAAAAGGGCACTGGATTCAGCCTTCAAAGACCAGCGTTCTAATCCTGGTGGTGCCATTCCCAGATCACATAACCGTGGGCTGATGAATCCTCCTCCCTGGGCCTCAGTTTTGAAAAAGAAAAAAATAAAATACAAGGGGTGGGAAGGATAGTTGGTAGAGATCATCTCTAAGGCATTTTCCAGTTTTCCAGATTTCAAGGCTGTCAAGAGGCCCTGTACAGAGTGGTTAGGCACCCAGACTGGACTTGACTGCCTGGGTTTGAAGCTGGTCTCTACCACTCACTAGCTCTGTGACCTTGGGCAAGTTACTTGACCTCTCTATGCCCCACTTTCCTAATCTGTAAGAAAGTAAAAATGGAAGGGAGGGAGGGAGGACAATAGTACCTAATTCAGAAGGTTCTTAGAACAACCAAAAGGGGGATGTGAAAGGAAATGAAATAAGCTTCAGTGGCAGAGAGATTCCAAAAGCAGCCGAGAGGTCACTCTGGTGGGCACTCTTACGCACAATATAGACAACCCTTTTTAGGTTCTAAAGAATTGGGGTAGCTGGTGGTGGATAACTGAAACTATCAAACTACAACCCAGAACCCATGAATCTCGAAGACAATTGTATAAAAATGTAGCTTATGAGGGGTGACAATGGGATTGGGAAAGCCATAAGGACCACACTCCCCTTTGTCTAGTTTATGGATGGATGTGTAGAAAAGTAGGGGAAGGAAACAAACAGACAAAGGTACCCAGTGTTCTTTTTTACTTTAATTTCTCTTTTTCACTTTAATTATTATTCTTGTTATTTTTGTGTGTGTGCTAATGAAGGTGTCAGGGATTGATTTAGGTGATGAATGTACAACTATGTAATGGTACTGTGAACAATCGAATGTACGATTTGTTTTGTATGACTGCGTGGTATGTGAATGTATCTCAATAAAATGAAGATTTAAAAAATAAAAAAACATAAAAAAAAATTATGTGGCAGGTAGAAAGTGCCATGTGAGTATTTGCTACTATTATAATGTGGGATGCTCCTAAGTCCTTATCAGTCCTTTAAACTCCTTATTAAGCCCAGCAGACTGAGTTTAATGTGCTCAGCATACTTTCCCTGCCCCCTTTTTCTAGCAACAGAGTCCACTTTCCCAGGAAAATCCCATCCCCATACCCCACCCCATCCCACCCCACCCCTAACTACTGCACATGTGCATGTGCTTATCAAGGAGTGGCCATATGACCAAAGTTCAGCCAATCAGAGTCTCCATCCTCCAGGCTTGGCTCAGGGATGGGCACAGGACACAGGCCAGGCCAGTTAACAGAATCTCTGGGACTTTTGATAAAGATACTGAGAAAGAGCCACTGGCTTTTCTCTGGGATCAGTAACTGTGAAGAAATATAATCTTGGAGCTACTTGATTCACCTTAGCTGCTATAGGGAGAGGGCCTGCCTGAGAATGGGGTCATACAGAAGGAAGCTGAGCCCAAAAATGGCAAGAGAGGAAGTTCTGAGAGTGGCATTTGAATTCTGGGATCCCGGCACACCTGACTCCAGACACCTCAACTTCTTAGTTACATAGGCCGGTCATTTGAGCTGGTTTGAGCTGAGTTTCTCCCACCTGAAACTTTACTAACAAGTTCTAAGACAGGTGTATGTCCTCCACCCTTTGATGTCCTGATCCATAGTCTCCTACTGTGTGGAGGAGAAGGAAATTCCTATCACAATTACTATGCAGAAGGGGTGAGAGTGTGCCCACTGTACAGGCGAGCAAACTGAGAGGCAGTGTTCGGTCAAAGTCATACAGGTGGAAGAACTTAATTGAACCTGGTCTAGACTAGCTCTGAGGCCCTGCTTGCCTTCTCTGAACTCACCCACTCCCCTCCCCCAGAAATGCAATTCTTGGGCCCTTCCCAGCCCTACTGGATCAGAGGTGGAGGGTGGGGAGGGGTGGAGAGGATGCCCATGAACCTGTTTTAACAAGCCCTCCTGGTGATTCGGCTCATGCTAAAGTATGAGCACCTCTGCCCAAAGTGAGCAAAGCAATTCCATTTTAGTTTAATCAGCTATAGACTGAGCACTGTTTGCCAGGGCTGAGAGCATAAAGATGAACCACAAGGAGTTCCCAGTCTGATGGTGTCAGCCAAAGCAGCACTCCACACCCACCTAACCAAATTACCGAGTTCAGAATACTTTCAACAAGCATCCCTGTTATAAGAATCACCGTACTATTTCTTAGACACAGAAAACACTTTCAAACCTCCAGGAATTCATGTACTCACCCCACCCACTCCACCCTCTACACCTGGAGGACTCCGCCTCGTGCTTCAATGCCCTGCTTCAACATCACCTCCTTGAGACTTTCCAGCAAAATTAGTCACCCCCTATCTAGTGGGGATCCCTAGCAGGCCTTCAGTCCTCACCCAGGGCACTAACCACATTGCATTTGTAGTGCTTGCTGGACACAGGTCTCTCCCACCCAACTGTAGGTGTTTGAGGATAGACGCCGTCTTCCATTCATTTTCTATCCCCAGAGCCAAGCACAAGGCCTGGCCCACAGGAGAAGCTAACAAGTGTTTGAAAGTGAGTTAATAAGAGAATGAAAGGCTGCCTTGAAGGATAGAAAAGCCTCAAAGGCACAGCGTGCGAGGATGGAGTGGCTTACACTTTGCTCCTCCAGCTAAGGTCCCAGGGCCAGCTGCATGAGCCGGGAGCCTGTTGGAAATGCAGAATCTTGGGACCCACCCCAGACCCACTGAATCAGACCCAAGGCATTTTAACAAGATTCCCATGTAACTCTTGTGCACTTGAAAATTTGGAAAGCCCTGCGAGGGGCAGTCTCACCTCTGGGTGTTCATAATTCCAGGAATTATAATTGGAGCTAACTTTATGGATGAGGGCTCATTTTGGCACAATCAGCTAAAGCCACTTTCTTCTCCCCCTGGGATAACTCCTGAACTTGACACTTCTGGAAAACTTATGGGGGGAGGGGAAGGACAGGAAGAGCCCCGTAATTCCCTACATCCAAGGGTGTGTTCTGAGAAAAGGACAGGGGAGTCACTTCCTCCATCTGCCGAACTCTTGGCCCTGCCAAGAATTCCAAGAAAGATACACAGCGCTTAGTTCTGGCGGAAGTCTCCACTCATCTAAGAATGCAATCAATAACAGCAAGGGGAAATCGATGGCGCCGGGAGATCTCTCTCTCTCTGTATTTATGGACCACGGATCCCAGGGTTGCTGGAGGCTTCACCGGACCAGAATCTGCTGCTGCTTCCTGGAGATCCTAATTTCTGTCCCAAGAATTATGGGGTGTCCTTTGCCTCAGCTTGATAACATCCTGGAGTTACAGAGCCATTTAGAAATGAATTGGCTCATTTTTCTCCCTCCCCCTGGCTCACGGAGATGGGGCACCGGCCAGGAAGTTATTAAAGGGACAGATAGGACACTTTGCCTTTTCCATCTGGCCCATGTCTGATTTCACCTCCCTCTGTCACCAGCAGACCCTGAAGCTTTAACTGCTCATCAGAGATATAACATTCCAGGGGGGAATAATTGTTTAAAAAAAAGAAAGAGGGAATGGGTATCTTACTTTATTCAGACTATTTTTTTTCTTGGAGGGAGAAAATGGCATCTTTCCCCCTCAGATTTTCCCATCTTGTCGCACCTCTTGATATGCCATCCTGCCTACTAATCCCAAGAGCAGGCCGAGGGACAAAGCCAAGTTTATTTTTGCCAAAATTAACAAGTCATCACCTAAAATGAAACTTCCTGCAGGAGGAGGATTCAGACAAGTCACTTAACCTCTTTGGGCCTCAGTTTCCCCATCTGTGAAATGATAATCACAGTTGGTAAGGTCACTTCAAGGAAAGTGCCTCACACAGCACCCGACATGAAAGAGGTGCTTCATAGTTATTAGTTCTTATTCAGCCATGAAGTATTATCGTTAAGAATGCTACCTGCCGTGTAACGAGCCTCTCTGCAGCTCGGGCTCTCTATGAAGCAGCTGCCGTGACACAGGGAGTGCCTGGGCCATGGGTGGGCTCAGGCCCCACTGCTCACTAGCTGTGGATGGGACCCTGGACCAGTCCCTTAAGCTCCCTGAGCATTCTCGTCTGTGAAATAAGGATAATAGCCAGGATGCAGGGAGAGTTAAATGAGATAATCTATTTTAAAACCTTTTAGGAACAAAGCATGGAACAGAACCAATCACATTTCGTCTTCTCAGGCACCATGGTTGTAGTTATTACTGCCCCCACTATACCAGTGAGGAAGCTGAGATCATCCACGGTGTTTTAGTTTGCTAATGCTGCTGGAATGCAACACACCAGAGATGGATTGGCTTTCACAAAAGGGGGTTTATTTGGTTACACAGTTACAGTCTTAAGGCCATAAAGTGTCCAAGGTAACACATCAGCAATCAGGTACCTTCACTGGAGGATGGCCAATGGTGTCCGGAAAAACTCTATTAGCTGGGAAGGCACGTGGCTGGCGTCTGCTCCAGAGTTCTGGTTTCAAAATGGCTTTCTCCCAGGACGTTCCTCTCTAGGCTGCAGTTCCTCAAAAATGTCACTCTTAGTTGGTCTTGAGGTGTTTGTCCCTTCTTAGCTTCTCCAGAGCAAGAGTCTGCCTTCAACGGCCATCTTCAAACCGTCTCTCATCTGCAGCTCCTCTCTCAGCTTCTGTGCATTCTTCAAAGTGTCCCTCTTGGTTGTAGCAAGCTCGCTCCTTCTGTCCGAGCTTATATAGTGCTCCAGTAAACTAATCAAGGCCCACGCTGAATGGGCAGGTCAACACCTCCATGGAAACTATCCAATCAGAGTCACCCACAGTTGGGTGGGTCACATCTCCATGGAAACACTCAAAGAATTACAATCTAATCAACACGGATATGTCTGCCCACACAAGATTACATCAAAGATAATGGCATTTTGGGGGACGTAATACATTCAAACCAGCACACACGGTAAACGGCTCCAGGTCCACAGGCAGTAAGGGGCAGAGCCAGGAATTAAGCTCAGAGGTCTGGCTCCTCTAATCATGTTGATTTCTGAGTAGAACCAGTACAGCCTCAGAGGAACCAGTTAGAACTGCACCCCAGGCCTGCCCCTAAGGATAGGGAACACCCCGTCTTTGCAGGTGTGTAGTAGGAACACAGTTGGATATTTATAGCTCTGCAAGGTCCTCTTTCACCTCTTCCCACTCTGCCCATGCCCAGGAGGCTGACCTCTTTGGCTGTAACCAAAGGCTCCCTGGCGCTCTGGCTCTTGTTGGATCCAGTCAAGCAGAGGCCACAGAAGGAGACGGGTGGCAGGAGGAGTGGGAGGTTGGAGCATTTGCTCCCAGGTCCCCGTCCGTGGGGTGGCAGATGGCAGTGGCCGTCCTCCTCAGCCCAAGGCTGCAGCTCCTCGCAGGCCTCACCTATGGCCATGACTCCCTGGGGTTCCATAAGGGCTCCCTCCCTTGCAACCTCAGTGCCTCCAAGTACTGCCAGGCCCCCTAGAACCTTCAGTCCTTGAAGGATTCCTTAGCTCTCCCTAAACCTTTGACAACAGGCCCTTTATTAAATGTGCCCCAATTACCCTGCTGGAATGAGCCGTCTGTCCCCTGCTGGACCCTGACAGTGCAGAGGGGCCTCCTGCGAGAAGGGGGACGTGATGGGCATTCCCTCTGAGGCCTCTTTGAGCTCTGTGGACAGGCCCAGGTGGGCAGGAAAATGTACTACCAGGCCCGGGATGTCATTTCCTCGGGCCCTCTAAGGTCCCTTTGCTCTTAGCGACAGTTGGCCACACGGCTCCCAGGCCAAAGGCAGGAGGGTGGATCGTGGGCCTTGGGGAAAGCCTGGAGTTTTCCTCGGGCAAGGTTGGCAGGCCTGCCCTTTCCGCAGGCAGCTTCCGAGCCTGTTTGGACCAGGGCTCCTCTGGGGAGGCTCCCTCTATTCCACAGCAATCGCCAGAGCTCTGATTGGTGTTCACGGGGAGCCTGGGTCCCGGCAGCTGTCCCCAAATTTCCCTAGAGCAGGAATCCTAAGGCAGAGGAGGGTCTGTGAACTGGACTGGGAGTAGAGCCTACCCCCCCCCCCAGAAAAACACACACAGAAAGAGCCCCCTGGAAAAGGGTCCCCTTGGCAAACCCACCTGGCTTCCAGGTCGTGCTGAAATGGATTCCTTCCCCTTTGTTTGAATCATGGGCATCAAGTACCTACTAGGACAAGCAGCAGAGTGGTTATAAGCAAAGAAGACTCCCAAGTCAGAGTTCTCTGGGTTTGAATCCTGGTTTTTTACTAGTTTGGACAAGTTACTTAATACATTTTTACCTTAATTTCCTCATCTGCAAAATTGAACTCATATCAATGCCTCACTTGTAGGATTTTTGTAAGGATTCAGTAAAAATATTCTACAGAAGCCTCTGGCACATATTAAGCACCCAGTAAATATTAGCTATGACTATACAGAGCATGGGCCTTTATGTATAGGGTGGGCCCCGTTATGCCTCTGTATCTTTGCATATGCTGTTCCCTCTCTTCAAAATGATGTTTCTTTCTCTGCCTGGTAAACTCCTATTCATCCATCAAGACCCAACTTAAATATCACCTCCTCAGGGAAGTGCAAGCAAGGATATTTGTTCCCCCTGCCCTCCTCTAGAGCAGCAGTTGCCAACCTGGGGACCTCACAGCCTGATGGAAACACACACCCAACATCCTCTAAAGCTGAATAAGTAAAATGCCCTGGAAACGTGACTGACAATTTTACAAATTGCTACAGTTGATGTTGTGATCAATAAGATACAAAATATCTTATTTTGTATCTTAATATCATCGCATCATGCATTTCTTCAATCAATGCATTCTAGAAGCACAATGACTACCACCTGAAAGATCTTACAAATATTTTTTGTCATTTATTTTGTGTTTGTTTAGCTACTATTCTTCTCATAGAAAAAGGTTTGAAGGACACACCCCCAACCAACAGTGCTTACCCAGAGTGCATAAAGGGTGGGATCAATACGCACTATGCGGCTGGATTGAATCTCAAAATATTAATCTAGTTGTTTCTCTGCATCCCCTCCCTTTCTGCCTGAGTGTAGGCCCTAAGTGTCTGTTGGCAGGACTGGAGCACAGGAGAGATGGTGTGAGAGAGGGAGAGCACAGGAGGGAAGGGCACAGGAGGGAGGGTTCAGGAGGGGAGAGTACAGGAGGGAGGGCACAGGAGGGAGGGAGGTCACAGGAGGGAGTAGAACTAGGTTGGAGAGCTAAGGAGGAGAGTAGGACTTTAACTCTTTATACATTCATGAGCATTAATAAAATATATATGCTTGTGTTGGAGAGTGGTGATGTGTATCTGTCAGAAACTGCTGCATAACAAACAACCCACTCCAAAAACTTGGTGGCCTAAAACAACAACCATTGATGAGTTGACAGTTTAGGCTGAGCTCAGCCAGGTGGTTTTTCTGCTCTCAGCTGGGCTTCCTCGGTATCTGCAGCTCAGCTAGGTGGCTCACATTCTGAGGATTAGCCGAATGTCAACTGGGGCAAGGAGGCAATGAGGCCACTTGTCTCTCATCCTTCATTGGTTTTCCCAGGCTTATTAATTTCACAATGGCAGGGTTCCAAGAGGACAAGCAGGTAAGGCAAGGCCTCTCAACACTAGGTTTGAATCCAGCACACAGTCAGTTCTGCTGCATTGACAAGGCTATCCCAGATCCACCTTATTTTGATGGGAGGAGCTTCAAAGTCACATTTGCTAAGGGCTAGGGCTCCAGGGAGGAGAATAATTAATGCAATTTTTATAAACAATCTATCACAAGGTGGCAGAAGAAAGGAAAAACAACCAGATCCCTAAGGCCTGAGGCAAGAAACCCCTTCTCCTCACATCTGTCATCTAGTAGCAATTATCTACTGCTGACTCAGAAATTACTCCAAACCTTAGTATCTTATGGCAACATACATTTATTACACCATGGTTTCTGTGAGTCAGGAATTCCTAAGGAGTTAGCTGGGTGGTTCCAGCTCAGCTCTCTCACAGTGTTGCAGTCAAGTTGGAGGCCAGCACTCTGGCTGTCTTAAGGCTTGACTGGGACTGGAGGTTCTGCATCTGTCGTGGCTCCCTCACAGGGCTACTGGAAAGAGGACTCAGTTCTCCGCTACATGGACCCCTCCCTAGGGCTGCTTGAGCATCCTTATGACATGGCAGCTGGCTTCACCAAGAATGAGTGATCAAGAAGGGAGAAAGGAGGAAGCCCTGATGCCTTTTCAGAGCTAGTCTCAGAAACCACACATCATTAGATCTGCCACATTCTATTCATTACAAGCCAGTCACTGAAAACAACTCTCACTAAAGGGGAAGAGGATTGGGACCCCCTTTTTGAAGGAAGGATTACTAATGAATTTATGAGCATATGTATTTTGAAGCCGCCATGGTCTACCCTCTGGTCACAAATTATTCTCATTTCCTCCATATTCAAAATACACTCACCTCCTCCCAATACCCCACAAAAGTCTCAGGCCTGTATAGCATCAGTTAGAAATCCAGGATATTGGCATCTAAATCAGGTCTACATGCAGATGAGGCTCTTGACTGTAATTCCTCAAGTACGATCCCTCTCAGGCCAAACAACTGTGAACTAAAGGGACAAGTTGCCTTCACACACCCCCCATACACCCAGCATATACCGTGCAAGTGCCATAAAGGGGGAGAGGGGGGCACAGCACAGGGGTCACTGGTCCATAGCAATTCTGAAATCCAGTTAGGCACAGGTGAGCAGTTCCTTTATGAGAACTCAACTGAGACTAATTCTCCGTGACTCTTGGCTCTGTGACCTTGGCTCTTAGTTCCACCCTCTGATACAACACTATGATGCTGAAATTGTTTTTACCCATTTACAGATGAGGGCACTGAAGTTTAGAGAATGTATCACAGAAGTCAGCTATACTGAACAAGGTAATCTTTGGGCTTAAAAGGCACAAGGCTTGGATGATTCCCTGGCAAAAGGACTTGGGAAACAAGAAAGGTGAGCCAGAAAACAATCTCCTGAAATGGAAGGAAAGCCAACTGATTCATTAAATAGCACTTAATTCAGTAAATATTTGAGTGCCCACTATGTGCCAGGTACTAAAGGAGGCACTGGTTCCAGCCTGTGGAAGGCACTGTGGAGGCACTGGTTCCAGCCTGTAGAGTTGACACAGGCAGTAGAAAATTAATGTAATAGAACCAATACCTTCTGCTCCCAACTCCCAACACCTCCAAGCCAATGAAAGTCTGCACCCAATCCCCAGGTCTGCTGACACACCTTGGCAGCCCATAATAGCATTCTATTCATCAGCTACTAGTCAGTCTCAGAAATGAACCATTCAAAGGGCCTTTCATATTCTGTTTGGCATTATAGGAGAATCAGCAACCCTCTGTGCTGGGACCTGGGCTCCTGCAATATGGAGAAGACTGTGTGAGTCCAAATAAACTAGGGGTGCCTAATCTAGCCTCAGCTCTGCTTGGTGAAGCAACAATTATATGAAATCCCCAAGAGGAATATGAGCTCCTCCTGGAAGCCACTGGTAATGACTCTGAGGCAATGGTGTGTGCCCCGATCCCCGGGCTGTAGCTCATGGGGGTAGCTGGTAACACTAATAAATGCAAAGCCATGCTTAGTTCTGCTCCTTAAAATTCTCTTACAGTTCACGGGGTTGTCTCCCTGCCCAGGGCTGAGTTAAGCCTTTCTAGAAGGCAGGTTTTTAATCAACCACATCATGTCTTGATCTGCCAGTTCATCTCTGTATTAACAGGAAGACTTTCTGAGTTTATACTCTAATAGTTTGCATTCACCCCTACATGAGGGCCTGGGTAATGTCTATAAGCCCCCAGATCTGAAATGCTCACCATTACTAAAGTACAAAAGACCTCCATATCTGTGACAGAATAATTGCTTTAAGGTTCCGATTCTTCACCCCTCCCTGTATCCACACCCCAGCCATCTCAGTCAAGGCCATCCTAGATCAGCCACACCAGCTGATCCCCAGACATGACAGCAAGTGCAGCCAAGATCAGCAGAACCCTAAGCTGATCCACAGCTGACCACAAATATCGGCCCGGCCCACATCAGCAGAGTCCTGCAGATTCATGAACCGCATAAATATTTATTGGTGTAAGCCACTAGGTTTGGGGATGTTTGTTACACAGCATTACTGTAGCAATAGTAACTAATGCAATGTCTTCATCTACAATGTTTCATGATCCCTCCACTTATACAGAAAAGGGGGAAATGGAGGATGAGTCCATGATAGATGCACGTGACCACCGTTTGGTGTCTGGACATGCCTCCCACTTGCACTGTTGCCAATGGCAGAAGACAGCAGAAGCCATACACAGAAGAGTTTAAGCCTTCAAGGTCTCCAGCCTACTAGCTCCCAGGTCCCACCCTGTAAATTTCTCATTTCTGGCTGAACATTACAGGGTTTTGAATAAATCTAGTATCGAACTCACCCAAAGTTTCTATGCACCCAAAGTAAATCAGATTTTGGTGATGGAGGCCAGGCCTCAAGCTGCAGAGAGAATTATCCATGAACTCTGGCTTTGCCAGAGGGTCCCCCATATACTCTCAGAAAGGATTTCTGATCTCCTGGATCCTCAGGGTGGGCTGGGCAGAGCCAGAGTAGCTGCCTCAGGTCAGCTTTCACCTTTGCCCTCAGGACTCCCAGAGCTGCCCTGCCCAGTTGTGCAGGTTTTGCACTGGATAACTCTAGTCAATGTCCATTCATGTCACAGTCATCATCAATTTGGACAGTGATTAAATCAATGTCCTGGGATGTGGTAGCAAAGCTTCGAATTTGTTCAAAGGTGGGCTCGCAAAGGTGCCAACGCCACCCTTCCCACTACACCCAGCCAGCTGTGTTGATTTCACCCCCTGCATATTCCTAAAATTGGTCCCCCTTCTCTAGTCCTATGGCTTGCCTTTTTCACCACTGTAGACTCAGTGGCTAGCACAGAACTTTGTGCTCAATAGAATTTGTTGAATGAATGAGGCATCATCAATAGAGAGGCCAGGGACAGCAGAGAACAGACTGAATAAGGAAATGGGGAAATATCCAATTAAAACACACACAAACCTAGGACCCCTCCCCATGAGAAAGATGAGGAGAAGAGGTCACAAGGCATCCCAGGGCCAGTGGCAAGGAGGAAGGAGGAAGAACTAGGGGGTATTCTACACCCTTGCATAAGAGCTATGAGTGCGAAAGTTAAGGGGATGCTGCAGGGTCACTTGCCAGGAAGACAGCTCTTTGCTGTGAGGGGCCTGCAGAGAGCCCTGGATCAGGGTCCCAGGGATGCGGGGGAGCTGCATGGAGAGGCTGGTAAGCAAAGCCCGTCACTGCAGCCAGGGGAGGTGACGTGCAGTTGCTGCTGCTTGGTCTGTATCCTGGAAAGAAGCGTGGTCAAGATGCAGCTCACAGAGCCCCAGGAAAGCCATGCCCTAGGGACTCCAGGGTCCCCTTCTCCTATGCCATCCACTCCTTCCAGGGTAGAGAGCAGGGCTGAGCCCTCCTCAGACCCAGTGTCTAGAGGGAGGAGGTGGTCAGTGCCCTGCCTGGCCTGCTCTGAACAAGGGTGTCGTAAAATCTCTGTGGCCGCAGCCCCTCGGTCTGAGTCCCAGATCCTTCTCTGCCCCATCTCGTGCCTGTATCGTGTCTGGCTCCTGCCCCTCCTGTGCCCCACAGGTTCTGACATACCCACCCTGGCTCTGCCACCAATGCACCCAGGTCTCGCCAACCCGCTTCCTCCTGGCCCCAGCCTGACCCAGGAGAGGCTGGTGCAGTGCTGAGGACAGGAGCCAGGTGTTCTGCTAGGACACAGATGGGAGAGCAACAGAGGCCAGGGCCCGCCCCCAGGGACCAGGGCCTCCCCTCAGAGACTCCTAACCAGCAGGCAGCACTGAGGCTTCCACTTCGAAAAAGCAAAATCTACTCCTCACTGAGACAGGGCCTCCCAGGGAACGGTTCACCAGAGCCCCTCACGCCATCCTGCCACACCACCCCCAACACGACCTCGGTCTTGACTCAGCTCTGGCATAAGCACCTCCTCCCAGCAGACACCCAGAGAAACTGCAAGTGAGAGAGAGTAAGTGAATGAATGACTGCACGAGTAAGTGAATGAATGAATGGAAAACCAACAAATGGATCAGACTGCAAAAGCCCAGTCTTATCAGGCCAGACTGCTGAAAGAGAAAAAGGTGTTTTAATTCCCTAGTAAAAATAAGCCAAACAGTGCCATTCCACAGAATGCTTGCCTCCAAGCCCTGCCAAGGGTCTCACGGAAGCAGGGGCAAAGCAAGGGAGATCAGCAGGGCTGTGAGGCTGGCTGCGGGGTTGCATTGGCAAGGGGGGTAGTCAGCAGGCAGGCCAGGGCCACTTGTCCACAGGGAGTGACAAACAGTGTCAGCTGTCCTAGTAATGAGCCGTCAGGAAGTGTAGTAAGGCAAGCGGGGCATGGAGCCCTCCAGGCTGAAAAGGTATCATCCAGTGAACTAGAACCTGGAGAGAGTCTAGACCCTGGGGAGGGAGTCCGCTGTGCCTGGGCAGGGCCTCAGAGCTCCGAGCACATGCACTGGGGGTCAGGAGTGGCAGCACACTTAGAAAATCAGGGCACCGGCCAGGACCAGGGCAAACTGGGCAGAGGAGAGGCAGGTTGTAGTTTGGCCACCCTGGGGATCCACAGCGCCCACCCCAGGTGCTCCTGATGCTTGGCTTCGGACAGCAGGTCTGGTCCAGACCCCACTTGCTGCTAATGGGCATTCAGACCCCTCTTAACCCTGGCAAGCCTGGTTCATACACCTAGTAACTGACAGAGCCAGGACTTGAACTCCAAAGCCAAGGACAGTGATACAAGCTGCATAGCTCTGCCCTGGAAGGGCAACCACAAAATAGCCAGCCCAGAAGGGACCCCTGAAATTTTTAGGCCCGTCAGTATATAGACAAGACCCAGAGAGGAGAAGTGCCCTGTTTGGGGCAGAGCCGTGACTTCACCCTGCCAAACAGCTAAGAACATGCTTCTAAGGGGTTGTCACTGTGTGACATCTCCATCACCCACTGCCTCCTCCAGGGGAAGTGCTATTTCTTCAGTCCCCACTTAGTGGAGAATAGCTTCATCACCGGCATCCGTGAGACACTGAGTGTGGGAAACTAAGTCTTCATGTTGCCTGAGGCATATCTGGGGTGGTGGCTTAGAACGCTGAGCCGCAGGCCTGCACAGAATGCCATGCAGGCCCGCCCTGTGGAGATGTGTGCCTTGTGACTATGATGACGATATACACCTGATGTAAGTCTTGTGACTATGATGATGACACTTCTGTAAACACCTGCTGTAAATGCACCTGATGTACACATAGGTATCTGGGCGCCCCCGAGCCTGAGGATATTTAGCATATGTACATGGTCTGCTCTAATAAACAGCTGGAGCAACTCGGCATTATCGTCCACTTAGCCCAAGAGGCAGTGGGCCCCCTGCTCCCTGGATACTTAGCTTTGTGTCCATGTCTCATTCTTGTGTCAGCAATAACTGAGGAAGCCCCTTACCCTCTCCAAGCCTTTGTTTTCCCATATTGAAATGAGCAGATCCCAACCCAGAGACCGACGAGGTCCGGGATCTGCTCCCCTTCTAGGAGTTGAAATGCTCTTAGAAAGATTCCTATGGCCTCAGAATTTCCAAAGTGTGCTGGAGAAGGACGAATCTTCTCCTTGCTCTCTGCTGAACCAGTCAAGGATCATTAAGCACTCAAAAGCATAAGGCCAGGTAAAAAAATGCTTAATAATGTCAGCAATTATTTGTGAGGAATGGCAGAGAGAAAAGAAATAGGGGGAAATGGATGATTTCAGGCCTGCAAAGAGGTTTTGCTCCCAGAGGAACCATGAACGATGCTTAAAGTTCAAATCCCTTTTATTTGAAGACAAAATGAAAGATTCAGCAAGCAAGGGGCTACCGGGAAGAGGGAGGGTGACCCTCACCGAGAAGGACAGCGCTCCCCAAGGAAGCCGGGTAGGGTTGTGCGGAAGGTCACCAGCTCCCCACCCCGATATTAAAAGAAACTTTGAAACCACAAAGCAGGAGCAAATGTTCCCCATAAACATTACAGGACAGAGATTAATATTTTTAATATTCAAAGATATCAGACAAATAGATGGGAAAATCATTGACTCCTAGTGGGTAAACGAACAAAGAACATAAGCAGGCAATTCAATTCATAAACAGGAAAAAAGAAATAGTTACTAAACAGAAAAATGCAAAGCCCCACTAACAATCAAAGGCGTGTACATTAAAATAACCGTCGGACTCAAATTTTTACCCATGAAATAAGCAAAGTTGTTTTCCTAATGAACACGTCAAGAGTTGAGATGATGTGCTCCCCGAGAAACTTCCCTAAATATGTAACAATAGCCATAAAAAGTTCATTTCCTTTGGCCCTATAATTCCATCCCTATTTAACCCAAGGAAATAATATAAGATGTGAACAAAGATTTATTTGCAGGCTAGCCATTGCTGTATTAATGATTATAGAGAAGACCTGGAAAATACCCAGATGTCAAGCAACAAGGAAATGGTTAAATACTGGGTAATATATTTCTATATATAATTAAGTACTGACAGGCATTAGAAGTCTTGTTTTCAAAAATATTAATGGCATGAAGAATTTATTATAATACGTTAAATGACATATACAAGACACAAAACTGAATATGTGATAACATCTATGGGTAAAAATATGTAATTTTTGAATATATACACATAGGCTTAGAAAAGAACATCAAAATGCTAACAGTGAGAGTTATGATCAGGAAAAAAATGAAGACACAAAGGCCTCCAGTTAAAACTTGGGATACTTCCTACAGAAACGATGAGGCTAAGAAGATCAGGTTCCCTTTTTTATACTGTGATAACATATACATAACACAACACTTCCCTTTTTAGCCATTTTTATGTGTACACTTCGGTGGTATTACTTAAAATCACCATGTTGTGCTGCCATCACCACCATACATTACCAAGACATTTTCATGACCCCAAACAGAAACTGTACCCATTAAGCAATAACTCCCCATTCTCCCCTCTCCCCGGCTGCTGGTAACCTTTAATCTACTTTCTGTTCCTAAGAATCTGCTTATTCCAGATATTTCATATAAATGGAATTATATGGTATTTGTCTTTTTGTGACTGGCTTATTTCACTGAACCTAATAATTTCAAGGTTCGTTCATACTGTAGCATATATCAGAACTGCATTCCTTTTTTTAACTTTTTATTTTGAAATAATCTCAAACTTACAGGACAGTTCCAAGAAAAAAAAACCCATACAGAGAACTCCAAAAATACCTTCAATACCATCCCCAATACCCAGATCCACCAACTGCAACATTTTGCCACCTTTGCCATATTTCTTTCTTTCTGTCTTTCTTTCTTTCCTTCTTTCTATCTATCCATCCATCCATCTTCTATCTTTTTTTTTTAACATTTGAAAGCAGGTTGCACACATCATACTTTTTGAACACATAATAATACTCCCATGTACATTTCCTGTGAATAAGGATATTCACTTACGTAATCACCTTATGTGTAGTTATCAGAATCAAGAAATTTAACATTGATAAAGCTTATATTTGACATTCCAATTTTTTCTTACATCCCAATAATGTCCTTTTGAGCCTCTTCTCCTCCATTCTTAGGTCCCATCCAGTATCAGATATACCATTTGATTATCATCTCTTTAGTTTCTCTTTCTTTTTTCTTTAATTGTGGAAACATATATACAACATAAATCATCCCATCAAACCCCTTCCAATCACACCATTCAGTGAGATAAATCACATTCACAATGTTGCAGTACCCTCCCCACCATCCATTACTAGAATTTTCCCCTCACAGCAAACAGAAACCCTTCACTTATTTTGCATGAACTCCCCATCCCCACCAACCTGCCATCTGCTTTCTGTCTCTATGAGTTTTCCTATTCTCCAACATTTTCTTTGTAGTTACCATGGGGCTTAAATTTAACATCCTAAATCTATAACAATCTTGTTTGCTTTGATATCAGCTTAACTTCAGTAGTATATACAAACTATCTTCCTATACCCCTCCATCCCCACCCCACCTTTACATAGCTCTTGTCACAAATTACATATCTATACATTATGAGCCCAAAACCTTTGATTTATTATTACATTTTATGCATTTGCCTTTTAGATCCTGTAGCAAGAAGTGGAGTTACAAATAAAAAGTACTATAGTACTGATATTTATATTTACCCATGTCATTATCTTTACCAGAGATCTTTATTTCTTCATGTGGTTTCAGTCAATTGTCTTTGTGTCCTTTCCTTTCAACCTGCAGAACTCCTTTTAGCATTTCTTGTAGGGCCAGTCTAGTCTTGATAAACTCCCTCAGTTTTCATTTATCTGGGAATGTCTTAATCTCTCCCTCATTTTTGAAAGACAGTTTTACTAGATATGGAACATTTGGTTGGAAATTTTTTTTTGCTTTCAGCACTTTAAATATGTCTCCCAACTGCCTTCTTTGCCACATGGCTTCCCATGGAAAATAAGCACTTGAGCTTATTGGGGCTCCCTTGTTTGTGACATGTTGCTTCTCTCTTTGGCTCTTAGAATTCTCTCTTTGACATTTGACAGTTTGATTATAACATGGCACAGTGTGGGTCGATTTGGGTTTATCCTGTTTGTTGTGTGTTGAGCATTTTGGATATGTATGTTCATGTCTTTCATTAAATTGGGAAGTTTTCAGCCATTATTTCTTTAAATATTCTCTCTGCCTCCTTTTCTCTTTCTTCTCCTCCTGGGATTCCCATAACACATATATTGGTTTGCGTCATGGTGTCCCACTGGTTCCCAGGCTCTGATCACTCTTCTTCATTCTTTCTTCTTTCTGACTCTCAGACTGGATGATTTTAATGATTTTACCTTCAAGTTCACTGATTCTTTGTTCTGCCAGCTCCAATATGCTGTTGAACCTCTCAAGGGAATTTTTAATTTCTGTTACTGTGGTCTTCAGCTCTGTTTGGTTCCTTTTCATAATTTCCATCTATAGATATTCTCTTTGTGCTCATCTGTTGTTTTCCTGATTTCCTTTAATTCCTTGTCCATGTTTTCCTTTAGTTCTTTGAACGTATTTAGGACCATTTTTTAAAGTATTTTCTGGAATGTCCCAGGACCAATCTTCCTCACTGATGGTTTCTAATGCTTTAATATTCTCCTTTGTCTGGGCCATCACTGTCTTTCTTTGTATGCTTTATAATCTTTTGTTGAAACCTGGACATTTTGATATTTTAATGTATTATTACTGGAATTTAGACTCTGAAGCATCTCTTCCGTAAGCATATTTATATCCAGTTAGTGTTATGATAGTGCTTTCCCTGAATGCAAGGGGCTAACAAACAAAAGAGAGAAAAGAGGAAAACATCTTTCCCACATCTTTGCAGATCAACCTGCACAAGGGCTCACCCTCAGGGCTTATCCATACAATGAGTTTAGAGAATAGCTCCAGACCAAAGCACATGGGCCTCCCCGGTTCTTTCTGTGTGTGCCTCTCATCTTGGGCATACCTGTTTGGCCTAGGAATTCCCCTGTTTGCATGGATATGAATATCCCCTTTTCCCTAGGAAACAGTTTCCTCACAGACCCTGGCACTGCACTGAATGTCCTACAGCCAGTGATCCCTTTCCCCCCAGGCCACACAACTTGACTGCTCTCCTGCAGGGTTCTGTAGGAGAGATCTGTGAACTGCCTTCTACATGTAGGGAAAGTTCTGGGACAGCAAGTTCCCTCAGGCCACTGCCAGACAGATTGGGCCACACATACATTCTCCCAGATTGTGCACGAGGGTTACTCCGCTCCTTCCAGAACTGGGACTAGGTGCCTGCAATGGGAGCACCATCTCCATGCTGAGTTGGTCAGGAGCAGGGCAGGGGTCAGCCATGGCACCATGAGTAGCCTTTTTCTTGATTTGGCACTCTTCCTGTTACTGCCATCCTTTAACTGTCTTCTGGAGCTTTGAGAAAGATGTTTCTGCCAGCTCTTGCTGGTTGTTCAAAGCTTGTGAAGCATCTCATTCCACCATCTAAATCAGGGCAGGGCCTCAGAACTTTATTCCTTTTTATAGCTGAATAATATTACATTGTATGTATGGAATATATACAATACGGAATGCTGTATATATATACCACATTTTATTTATCCATTCTACCTTGATAGACACTTGGGTTGTTTCCACCCAGAATTGCTTTTAAATTATATGATATCTGCCTTGAACTCCACTCTCTCTCTTTCTCTCTGAATAAAACACCATAAAAAATTATTAGTCATCCATCCCAGAAACACTTACAGAACACTTTTATACCCAACGTTACGGTAGGTCCTAAGGATATAGAGACAACTAAGTAGGGACCCCTACCTCAAAGACTTTGCAGTCAGAAGGGAAAAGACAGATACACAAATAATTATGGTAGAAAACAGGCAACACAAAATGGAAAAACAGAGGGAGTGACTATCCAAGGACAGCTGGGAAAATTTCACTGGAGAGAATAGGGGAGGGAAAGAGGGAGGAAGAGACATTTGAATGGGTCTTGAAAACCACGTAGAAGTCAGCCAGGTAGACAAAGAGAAGGCAGGAAATCGCATATTGAGGAACTAAATGAGTAATCCCCAGAACATGTGAATATGTTACTTTATAAATGGACTTTGCTGGTGTAATCAAAGTTAAGGACCTTGACATGGGGTGAGTATCCTAGATTATCCAGATGGGCTAAATTTAATCACAAGGGTCCCTAAGATCAGAGAAACCTTCCAGACCAGGGTCAGAGAAGGAGATGTGACTACAGAAGGATGGTCAGAAACATGCAATGTCGCTGGCTTTGCAGATGGAGGCTACAAGGCAAGGAATGCACTCAGCCTCTAGAAGCTGGAAAAGATAATAAAAAGTCTCCCCTAAACCTCTGGAAAGGAAAGCAGTCCTGCCTAAACCTTGGCTTTAGTCCAGTGTGACTGGGGTAGGATTTCTAGTCTGCAGAACTGTAACATAATGTGTGTTGCTGTAAGCCACTAAATTTGTGGTAATTTGTTATAGCAGCAAAAGGAGACTAATACAATGCACAAAGGCATGGAAATGTGAGACCGCAATGCAAGTGGAAGGAAGCGCAATGAGTTCAATGGTGCCTAATCATTAAATAATATTTTTGATCACCTGCTAAACATCAAGTCCCTCTATCTGCTGTGTAAAAGACTAGTCTCTACCCTCTCAGAGTTCATAGACCAGTGACCGAAACATAGGAGTGACAGAAAAGTGACAAAAGTCTCTGCAAGGCTCAAAGGAGGGCAAGACCAATCTGCTGCCAGGGGTCTGGGTCATGGCTGCACTGATAAGGGTAGTTGGGTTAGGGCTGGAAGGGTGAGCCAAAATTCATTTCCTCTTCCGAAGTTCACAAATTGTATTGTAAGGCCTAAAATTTCATGCGCTGCCTCACAGCATCCCAAAGGCCTAGCCATGAATTCCCCTGCTCTCACCAGATAGCCCCCCCACCCAGTGGTAAAGATTCCCCACCCAGCTAGTTCCCCTATCAAGCTGGGTCAGCTGCACCCCACTGGGTCCTCAACTTAATGGGTTCCCTTCCTGCCAGCCGACAAAATTACTCAAACAAGCCAATCACATCCTCCCATGGGAACCAGGGGGCACCTCACCCTCTTGTTATCACAAAGCCTGCCTCCCACAGCTCCTGCTGGTTCACTCTGCTCCCAAGTGCAGCCCCCATGGGCCCTGCATGGCGTGCAATGTCCTCTTTCCCGGCCTGTAAGTATATGTGACTAATGAACTGCTGCCATCTCACCTGTCCAGTGGCAGCTGTTTGGCCATGTCATACTCTCTTAGATGGGGGATCCCTCCTTCAGCAATGGGGTGAATAGGAGGTAATCAGAACACAGCCCACCTCCATTTCCCAGCCCCTTGGCATCTAGATGGGGCTGTGTGAGCAGAAATGGCGCATCACTCCCAGGACAAGACAGTTAAGGGCCAGTGTGTTTCCTAAAGTCTCCTCTTCCCACCCTTCCTTCTGCAGCAGCCTTGGGGACTGCACGTGGAGCTCGAGACGGAAGGAACTTGGGCATCAGAGCCACCACTGGGAGAACTGCCCGAATAGAAGCACCCACAGAGGACTTCACACGAGTGAGAAATCAACCTTTATTTGGGAATTCCTGAGACATGGGGGAGTTTGAGAGCAATTAGCCTGTGGTGACTCATGGGTACCCTTACCACTGAGAAATCCAAGTGAGATGACCGTGTGGGGGTCCAAGGATCCCCACCCGAGGCTTCTGCAGTTTCCTAAAGAGCTGAGGTTCTCATGGCCTCTTCTGCCACTGGAGTGCTGCTCCTCTGGGGGTGCCCGGCTCTGCCCCACACCATCCCCTTCTCCATTATACACACATGCACACACAGAGATGTAAAATTCCACTTGCAGAAGCATTAGAAGCAAGGGAGCCGTCACTGAGGATTGGAGGGGCAGTAGGAGGGATTTCTGTTTCAACAAGGCAGACCCCATCCCAAAGGAAACCCCTGGCCCTTGTCCTCACCTGGTTCAGCTTCCCCCCATATTGTTGGCTCCTCTCTCTCCATCTTCCATTCTCTGTCCTCAATTTCTATTCAGGAGGAAGCTCAGCAGCAGCTCCACCCCAACCCCCACCACCATCCCCAGCCCCATCTCATCCAGGGCAGCTTCTTCTCTCACCTGCCAACATCCAAGCTCACCTTAAGCTCAAGGAACCCCTCAACCCACTGACTGACCCCCAGGACAATGGGGGTCTGTGTCAGAGACATGTGCTTCTCAACTGACTGCCCCTTAGACTCCCCTGGGGAGGGCTTTTGTATAACGCAGATGTCCCCAGAGATTCTGATTTAATTGGTGAGGGCTGGGCCCATCTCCCCAGACCGTTATAAGATGATAGCGGGCAGCCCAGCACAAGAACCCCTGGCAGCACCTCCACTTCAGAATGCGGCCCCTCCACACTCTGCTGCCAGCAGCTGCTCACGCCCAGCCTCCCCCAAGTCTCTTTCCCAGGCAAGCACCCTCCCGCCCTCCAGTAGAAGAACCCCTGTCCAGAGCTATACTTCTTTGTTCTCCCCATTGTATCAGATTCTGAGTCATTCTCCCTCCCTAGTCTGTGTGCGCTGGAAAGTTGGGGGCGGTACAGGTTTGACCCTTCTGGTTTGAAGCAAGTGCCGGGTGAACATTTGGAGGGGGGTGGAGTGGGGTGCGGGAGGGAAGGAACTGCAGGTCTCAGGGCCACAGGGAGGCGACCCCCACTGTGGACGGCACTAAGGCTCCCTGGGTCCCCTTTCAGGGAGATGTCCCATATTGCAGAACGGGGCTGGAGTTGTAACTAGACTAGCGTTCTGCCCCGCAGCTGAGATAAAAGCTGTGACCCCTGATTTCACCGCCAACCCTGCTTCTCCCAACAGTGACACCATCGGCATGTTAGACCTAATGATTATTTACTGGGGTGGGAGGGGGCTTTCCTGTACATTGTAGGATGTCCAGCAGCATCCCTGTCCCCCACCACTGGACGTCAGTAGCAACCTCCCCCACCCCCCATCATGACAACCCAAAATGCCTCCAGACATTGTCAAATGTCCCCTGGGGGGCAAAATTCCCCCCAGTTGTGAGCTACTGTCCAGGAGGTTTGGGTCTCTTCAAGTACAGGTCCCCGCCCCAGCCAAGCCCAAGCTCCCGGAGCCCCTCACAGCTGTCGTGGGAACAGAATGAGCTTAATCAGATGAAGCACTTAGCATCACACTGACACAGAACAAGCACTTAATAAATGCCAGCTGCTATTATAAACAAGTCTGGGGTGGGGAGGAGGGGGGAGAGATTTCTTCCATGCATGAGTAAGGAAACTGAGGCTTAGAGAAGTGATTTGCCTGGGGTCATGGAGCTGACAGTCAAATTCAGACCTATCTGACTCCCAGCCTCTGGTTCTAGTCATCATCAGGCAGCTGGAAGAGGCTGCCCAGCCCCGCCCAGGGGGGCTGAGCCCCTCATGGCCTTTAGGGTGTGGGTGAACTTCTGGAAGATCTACAGGTTGGGGTGGGGGGGGGCACCAAGAGCTGCTATTCATGAACCCAGCAAGACCAGGTCCCGAGGTCAGTGTGGGAGTGAGAGCATGGACTCCCCAGAACCAAGGGAAGGCCCAGGACCCCTGCCATCTCTGGACCCCTCTATCTGCATTTCAACACTTGGGGGGGGGGGTGCATCTCCTCTCAGTCATGTGCCCCAGAGGGCAGGAACTGCATCTCACTCACCCGAGTTTCTCCAAGCCAGTCACAGACAGTGAGCCTTGTGCATGAGGAGAGCTCGAAGATGTTTGTAGAATAAATGAAGGACCAATGCATGAGTGAACAGAGGTATGAATAGAAACACTGAGAAACAGTCTCAGAGAAGAGACAGAAACCCATCATCAAGACACAAAATCAGAGTAGCTCCGTTAGCAGGAGTGGAACAAGGCCGCAGTTTGGGTATTAGTAACCCGTGCTACCTAAAGCCCTCCAATTCAAAGAGAAGACTGACCCAGAGTTCTAGGGCAGGCCTGACCCCTCATGTCAAGGAGCTTCCGCTGGAGAGAAGGTGGGAGGACAGTGAGAGGGCAGTCCACGCGGTGCAGGCAGAATCCGGGGCTTTGGCCACAGCCTGGAAGGCCCTAGAATGCCCCTGAGCACTTTGGCGAAAGGTGACTCCTTTTTCCTACCTTTTGGCCCCTGAGGCTAATAATAAAATACTCTCCGCTTCCGAGTCTATAGGGGAAAATGCATTCTAAATCCATTAAGTTGCTAATGCGGACATTCTTAGACCAGAAAGGAAGGTGTAGGATTGATGGATGTACTTGTCATATTTATGGTTTGTAGCTGCGTGATTAATGGGCTTTGTGGTTTATAATGCGATGCTCATTTCAGTCTCCTCTTTAAGCTCCGGGTGATTTATAAGGCCCGGCATTGCTGTTGCATTTCGATGGGATGACAGAGATAACATTTTATCACCCTGGATTATCAATTAGTCTCCTTTGAGAAAAGGATGTGAAATGGGAACAGAGTCAGGGAGGAGACGCTTCTCAGGGACATTTGCACCCAGGAACCAGGAGATCACAACCTTTCTCCTCAAGAGCCGCTCCCAAATCCACTCCAGAGTGAGGGGCTGCAGGGGCACGGAGACAGGACGGAGCTGGGCCCTCCTACCCAGAGCCCCCTCTCATCCCTCACTGGGCCATGCATGGGCTCCTCATGGATTTCCTTACTCTCTCCCATCCCGCTCCGATCCTGCTCCACACACACCCCTCCAACAAACCCTTTTCTAAGACCTCCACAGCCTTCACTGACTTCTCTCTGCATGCTCTGGGCCATTTAGTTAGCCTCACTGGGCTTCAGTTTCCTCATCTGTAAAATGGAAATAATGATGACATCACAGGGTGGCTGAGAGCACTGAACAACCAAGCAGTACCTGAAACTCACACCCTGTGCTGCAGTCACAGAAAAACACAACTTGCCATTCAGCGGTGCAGCTGCTCCTTTCTCCAGCCAGAATACACTTCCTACTTCCCACCCAGGGGAATCAGGACCCTCCTGCAAGGCCCAGCCCTTATGACCCTCCATCATTCATCCAACAGGTCAGTGTCGAGGTCCCAGTGTGCCAGCCACTGTCCCAGGTGCTGGTTGCTACCAGGAGTCAAGAGGTGGGGACCGTGCCCACATGGGCTTGCAGTCTGCAGGAAAGTCCAGCAATAAAGAAGCAAGCACATAAATGCACAATTACACATTTGGCAAGAGCTACAAAGGCCACAGAGGGAAGGGAGACGGAGAATAACAGGCGAGACCTTGTTTAGATGGGGTGGTGGGGAGGCCTCTTGCAGGAACTACACTTGAGCTGCAGGGCTTTAAACAAAGAAGAGGGTTTAAAAAGCACATGCAAAGATGCGCAACATCATTAGCCATCAGGGAAATGCAAATCAAAACCACAATGAGATACCATTTCACACCCACTAGAATGGCTACTATTATAAAAACAGAAAACAACAAGTGTTGGAGAGGATGTGGAGACATAGGAACACTCATTCAGTGTGGTGGGAATGTAAACAGGTGCAGCGTTGTAGAAAACAGTTTGGCAGTTCCACAGAAAGTTAAGTATAAAATTACCATATGGCCCGGCAATCTCACTTCTAGGTATATACCCAAAAGAATCGAAAGCAGGGACTCAAACAGGTACTTGCACAGCAATGTTTATAGCAGCATCAGTCACAATTGCCAAAAGATGGAATCAACCCAACTGTCCAGCAACCAAGGAAGCATAAACAAAATGTGGTATATACATACCATGCAATGTTATTCAGCTGATAAAAGGAAGTCCTAAGGTGGGGGCGGGGGGATCCAAGATGGCGGATTAGGGGAGACAGAGCAAAATATTTCTCCAGGAAAACACTAGATAAAGGACAGAAAGTGCTCCAGAATACCAGTTCCAGAGTTGTACTGGCTGGACAAGGTCCGTTACATCCACAGTGACTGTGCATTTGGTGAAACCAGAAGTCTGCATTCGGAAACAAGTGAGTGAGGCTGCTGAGGAAACAGCAGCCATGCCACAGTGGAGAGAAACTTAGGTTTGGCGTTTGGAGACAGATTAGTTTAAAAACCCCAAAAGTGGCTGTGGATCTGGCAGCAAGAGTCGCACAGTCGAGCACAGTGGGGAGTGCCTTCCACGCCCCAGGCATCCGCCTCAGTATCTGGCGTAGAGATAGCCTTTTGCACACCTGCAGCTAACTGTCCCGGAGCTAGGAAGGCGGAGGTCTGCAAAAGGGGGAAATTACCACACCCATACAGCCATCTGCTCAGCGGGCTGGGAACGCCCCTGTGCAGCACAGAGGCCCAGATCTTCCCTTGGGGATTCTGCTCACCTGTGACATTGCACAGTCTTCCCTTCGTGGAGGACTGCAGAGGCCATGGCTTGCAGGCAGGGACCCACACAGAGGTCCCAAGAGCCTTATATCAATCCCAGGGACTTGTGGGCCCATGACAGAGAGGGACTGTGGGGAGTCTGAGCCAAGGGGTGGGACTCGTGCAACAGCTTTAAGTCTCCAGGAACAGCCAGGAGATCTGAGTCTTAAAGCCACCCTCCCTCCCTAAATACACAGGGCACACCCCCCACCTACAGGGCTGACTGCACCAACTGCACATGGAAATTTGGTGCACTGACTGGACCCCCACAAGATTTGAACCCCCACTCACCACACAGATGAAGTTGGGGAGGACTGGCTTGAGTGTAATAGGTGGATCAGGGGTGCCATCTGCTGGTAGGTCAGAGAAAGTGCACTACATGAAGCTGTAGCTCTGATAAATTATAGATAATTGTTCAAACAAGTCTGCATATCTAAAAGAACCCTATCAAGATAAGCAAATGCCAAGAAGCCAAGAACAGCAGAAAATTTTAAAGAATATGAACAAACCAGAAGATATGGATAACCCAAACCCAAACACCCAAATAAAAAACTCAGAAGAGACACAGTACTTGGAGCAATTAATGAAAGAAGTAATTGCAAACAACGAAATCATGGCACAGGATATAAAGGACATGAAGAAGACCTAGGAGAGAATAAAGAAGAATTTGCAAGAATAAATTTAAAAAAAATACACAATCTTATGGAAATAAAAGAAATTGTTGATAAAACTTTAAAAATTCTGGATACACACAGTACTAGATTAGAGGAAGCTGAGGAAAGAATAAGCAAACTGGAAAAGTGCAGGCTTGAAAATGGGAGTACAAAAGAAAGAATGGAGAAAAAAATCAAAAAATTCTAAATGGATCTCAGGGATATGACGACAACATAAAGCGAACAAATATAAGAATCATTGGTGTTACAGAAGAGAAAGGTAAAGGTCTTGGAAGAGTATTCAAAGAAATTGTTGGAGAAAACTTCCCAGCCCTTCCAAACAACATAAATTTGCAAATCATAGATGCCCAATGACCTCCAAACAGAATAAATTCAAATAAACCCACTCTGAGACATATTCTGAAGATTGTCAAATGCTGAAGAGAAGGAGCAAGTTCTGAAAGCAGCAAGAGAGAAGCAATTCACCACATACAAGGGGAACAACATAAGACTAAGTAGTGACTAATCAGCGGCCACCATGGAGGCAAGAAGAGTGGTATGACATATTTAAAATTCTGAAAGAGAAAAACTGCCAACCAAGAAGTCTTTATCCAGCAAAGCTCTCCTTCAAATTTGAGGGAGAGCTTAAAATCTTCACAGATAAATAAATGCTGAGAGAATTTGCTAACAAGAGACCTGGCCTACAAGAGATACTAGGGGGGCCCTACCAGCAGAAAAATAAAGAAAGGAGAGAGAGGTATGGAGAAGCATTCAGAATTAAAGATATTTAGTAATGGTACATTAAAAGAAATAAAGAGAGAGAAGGAAAAAATATTTCTGACAAACAAAAACCAAAGGATATGATGGCTGATTCAAGAAATGCCTTCATAGCTATAACATTGAATGTGAATGGATTAAACTACCCAATTAAAAGACATAGATTGGCAAAATGGATTTAAAAATATGAACCATCAACACATTGCTTATAAGAGACTCATTTTAGACACAGAGACACAAAGAAATTGAAAGTAAAAGGATGGCGGAAAAATATTCCATGCAAGCTACAGCCAAAAGAAAGCAGAAGTAGCAATATTAATCTCAGGTAATATGGACTTTAAATGCAAGGATGTTATAAGAGACAAAGAAGGTCACTATATACTAATAAAAGGGAATTTCAACAAGAAGAAATAACAATCATAAATGTCTATGCACCTAATCAAGGTGCCCCAAAATACATGAGACAAACATTGGCAAAACCAAAGAAAGCAATAGATGTTTCCACAATAATTGTGGGAGACTTCAATACATCACTCTCTCCTATCGATAGATCAACAAGACAGAGGACCAATAAGGAAACTGAAAACCTAAACAATCTGATAAATGAATTTGAATTAACAGACATATATAGAACATTACATCACAAATCACCAGCATACACATTCTTCTCTAGTGCTCACGGAACATTCTCCAGAATAGATGACATGCCGGGCCATAAAACAAGCCTCAATAAATTTAAAAAGACTGGAATTATTCACAGCACATTCTTTGATCACAATGGAATACAATTAGAAGTCAATAACCATCAGAGACTTAGAAAAGTCACAAATATCTGGAGGTTAAACAACACACTCCTAAACAATCAGTGGGTTAACGAAGAAATAGCAAGAGAAATTGCTAAATATATATAGACAAATGAAAATGAAAACACAACATATCAAAACTTACGGGATGCAATAAAGGCAGTATTGAGGAGGAAATTTATAGCTCTAAATGCATATATTAAAAAGGAAGAAAGAGCTAAAATCAAAGAACAAAGGGAACAACTGAAGAAGCTATAAAATGAACAGCAAACTAATCCTAAACCAAGTAGAAGAAAAGAAATTACAAGGATTAAAGCAGAAATACATGACATAGAGAACAAAAAAACAATAGAGAAAATAAATAACACCAAAAGTTGGTTCTTTGAGACGATCAACAAGATTGACAAGTCTGTAGCTAGACTGACAAAATCAAAAAGAGATAAGACCCAAATAAAATAATAAATGAAAGAGGCGACATTACTGCGGATCCTGAAGAAATTTTTAAAATAATAAAAGGATACTATGAACAACTGTATGGCAACAAACTGGGTAATGTAGAGGAAATAGACAATTTCCTGGAAACACATGTACAACCTAGACTGACCAGAGAAGAAACAGAAGACATCAATCAACCAATCACAAGCAAAAAGATCCAATCAGTCATCAAAAAGCTTTTCACAAATAAATGCCCAGGGCCAGATGGCTTCACAGGGAAATTCTACCAAACTTTCCAAAAAGAACTGACACCAATCTTACTTAAACTTTTTCAAAATATTGAAGAAAATGGAACACTACCTAACTCATTTTATGAAGCTAACATCACTCTAATACCAAAACCAGGGAAAGATGCTGCAAGAAAGGAAACTACAGGCCAATCTCCCTAATGAACATAGATGCAAAAATTCTCAACAAAATACTTGCAAATTGAATCCAAAGACACATTTAAAAAAAAATCACGCACCATGACCAAGCAGGGTTCATTCCAGGCATGCAAGGATGACTCAACATAAGAAAATCAAACAATGTAATACAACACATTAACAAATCAAAAGGGAAAAATCAAGTGATCATCTCAATAGATGCTGAAAAAGCATTCAACAAAATCCATCATTCTTTTTTGATAAAAATACTTCAAAAGGTAGGAATTGAAGGAAATTTCCTCGATATGATAAAGGGCATATATGAAAAACCCACAACCAGCATAGTACTCAATGGTGAGAGACTGAAAGACTTCCCTCTATGATCAGGAATGAGACAAGGATGCCCGCTGTCACCACTGTTATTCAACATTGTGCTAGAAGCGCTAGCAAGAGCAATCCAGCAAGACAAAAAAGTAGAAGGCATCCAAATTGAAAAGAAGTAAAACTGTCATTATTTGCAGATAATATGATCTTATATTTGGAGAACCCTGAGAAATTGACGACACAGATACTTGAGCTAACAAAAAAAAATTTAGCAAAGTAGTGGGATACAAGACATTACATAAGTCAGTAATGTTTCTATACACTAGAAATGACCTAATTGAAGAAACACTCAAGAAAAAGATACCATTCTCAAAAGCAACTAAAAAAAATCAAGTACCTAGGAATAAACTTAACCAAGGATATAAAAGACCTATACACAGAAAACTACATAATTTTACTGACAGAAATAGAAGGGGACCTAAAAAGATGGAAAAATATTCCTTGTTCATGAACAGGAAGGCTGAATGTCATTAAGATATCAATTCTACCCAAACTCATCTACAGATTCAATGCAGTTCCTATCAAAATTCCAACAACCTAGTTTGCAGACTTGGAAAAGCTAGTTATCAAATTTATATGGAAGGGGAAGATGCCTTGAATTGCTAAAAACATTCTAAAAAAGAGAAGCAATGAGGGAGGACTTACACTTTGAAGCTTATTATAAATCCACAGTAGTCAGAACAGCATGGAACTGGCACAAAGATAGACATATTGATCAATGGAATCGAATTGAGAATTCGGAGATAGACCCCAGATCCATGGTCAGCTGATCTTTGATAAGGCCCCCAAAACCACTGAACTGGGACATAATAGTCTATTTAACAAATGGGGATGGGAGAGCTGGATATCCATATCCAAAAGAATGAAAGAGGACCCCTACCTCACACCCTACACAAAAATAAACTCAAAGTGTATCAAAGACACCTCAATATAAGAAACAGTACCATAAAACTCCTAGAAGATACTGTAGGGAAACATCTACAACACCTTGTATTAGGAGGTCACGTCCTAGACCTTATAACCAAAGCACAAGCAACAAAAGGAAAAATAGATAAATGCAAACTCCTCAAACTTAAAAATTTCTGTACCTCAAAGGAAGTTGTCAAAAAGGTGAAGAGGCAGCCAAATCAATGGGAAAAACCATTTGGAAACTATGTATCTGAGAAAAGACTGCTATCTTGCATATATAAAAAAGTCCTACAACTCAACGACAATAGTACAGAGAGCCCAATTATAAAATGGGCAAAAGATACGAAAAGACAGGTGTCTGAAGAGGAAACACAAATGGCCAAAAAACACATGAAAAAATGTTCAACTTCACAAATTAAGACCACAATGCAAATTAAGACCACAATGAGATCCCATCTCACACCAATTAGAATGGCTGCCATTAAACAAACAGGAAACTACAAATGCTGCAGAGGATGTGGAGAAATTGGACATATTGATCAATGGAATCGAATTGAGAATTCGGAGATAGACCCCAGATCCATGGTCAGCTGATCTTTGATAAGGCCCCCAAAACCACTGAACTGGGACATAATAGTCTATTTAACAAATGGGGATGGGAGAGCTGGATATCCATATCCAAAAGAATGAAAGAGGACCCCTACCTCACACCCTACACAAAAATAAACTCTTATTCATTGTTTGTGGGACTGTATAATGGTACAGCCACTTTGGAAAACAGTCTAGAGATAGAGTTACCCTTCGATCCAGTAATTGCACTTCTTGGAGTACACCCAGAAAATCTGAAAGCAGTGACATGAACAGATATCTGCATGCCAGTGTGCATAGCAGCAATATTCACAAGTGCCAAGAGATGGAAACAACCCAACTGTCCTTCAACAGATGAGTAGATAAACAAAATGTAGTATATACACACGAAGGAATACTTCTCAGCAGTAAGAAGGAATGATGTCATGAAACATATGACAACACGGATGAACCTTGAAGACATAATGCTGGGCGAAATTAGTCAGGCACAAAAAGAGAAATATTGTATGTTACCACTAATGTGAACACTGTGAAAAATGTAAAATAAATGGTTTATATTATAGAATGTAGGGGACTTAGTGATAGACAGAAAATAGTGAAGGGGGAATGATAATCTAATAACAGATAAGTTGTGGAGGATAAACTTAATGTTATGGGAATGCTCAGGAACAACTATGGTTTGTTAATTTCTCGGGTATGGTAGAACAAGTTCGCAGAAATGTAGTTATTTTAGGTTATTGGTTTTTCTTATTCCTTTGTTGGGTTACAATCTATTTTCTTGGGGTAGGGTGGGAACATTTTGGAAGCAATGTAGTTATTTTAGGCTGTTTGTTTTTTCTTATCCCTTTGTTTTGGTTTTGTTTGAAATGTTTTTTTACTGTCTATTTTTTAATTTGTTGATAAAGTTAAAAAAATGAAAGAGTGTGAAGAAAAAGTAAATGAACACTGCAGGGAGGAGGGGAATGAAATATTTTGGATGTTCTTTTTTATTCTAACTTTTATTTTATTTTTTGGAGTAATGAAAATGTTCAAAGATTGATTGCAGTGATCAAGGCACAGCTATATATACTATGCACAACTGATTGTACACTTTGAAGGACTGTATGTTATGTGAATATATCTCAACAGAATTGCATTCAAAATAAAAAAGGAAGTTGTAATTCATGTAACAATATAGGTGAATCTTGAAGACATCATGTTGAGTGAAATAAGCCAGACACAAATTAACAAATATTGTATGAGCTCGAACAAACTCATAAAGTGAAAATCGAGACTCTAGGTTATCGGGGGACAGAGTAAGGATAGGTAACAGGGAGTTAAGGCTTAAAATACACAGTGTTCCTATTTGGAATGACAGAAATGTTTGGTAATGGATGGCGGTGATGGTAGCACAAGATTTTGAATGTAATTAATAGCACTGAAATATATATCTGAATGTGGTTAAAAGGGGAAATGTTAGGTTGTATAAATGGTAATAGAACAGCATTTTTTTAATTCCATGAAACATCGCTACACTAACAGTGAACAACACAATTATAAAAATGTGCTTTCACTAATTGAATCAAATGTGCCACATCAATGTAAGGTGTTAATAATAGGGGGGTAAATTAGAATCCTGTATTTCATGCATAATTGTTCTATAAACCCACAACTTCTCTAATAAAAATTAAATTAATTTTAAAAAGAAGCAGGGCTTGCATAGCCTGAATTTCAGGTAATCCACAGGGCACCTTTGTGTGAATCAGAACGAAGACGCCCCTTCCTCCAGGCAGACACAGCCTGAGCCAGTGCTGTGGCCAGGGGAACCCAGGCTGATTTCAGCCTCCACTTGCCCCCCACCCCTGCCCCATAGTAATGATGCCCTCGTGTAGTTCACAACCTGCCCAACTGAACATGGTGTGAGTTCCATTTCTGGTCTTGATGACCCAATTGGACTTCCTGACTTTGACCTTCCCTGCTTTTGCGGGCCTAAGTTCCCATGCACCATTTGTCCCTTTCCCTTTCTTGGCTGCCCCAGATTATCTACCATACACCATAGGTACAGCTCCTGACTGTGGAAAGCAGCTCTTGATTTAAGCACCTGGATGGTGTTTCTAGGAGCTCATATCAGTCCCCAAACAAGAGGATGCAAACACCAAAGCAGAAAATCAGTGAGTTAGAAGTCATCACATAGAGAAACCAAAGATAACATTGCATGGGAACCCCTTAAGGGCTCTGGATCCTCAGTGTCCAGCAAAGGAAGAGAATGAAGCAATATTTGTAGGAGTGGAGGGAAGGAAAGAAAGAAAGAGGGAGGAAGAATGGAAGGTAGAATCCCAGGGACAAGAACCCAGACAAGCAGAGCAGTAGAGAGAGGGAGCAAGGGTGGAAGGGAGATGGTAATTAAGGCTCCTGGTAACATCCAGTTGAGAGATAATTGTGTCTTGGGCTGGGTGACAACAGTGGACATAGAGAGAGGACATAACAGAGATATAATTAGGAAGTATATAGGATCATAGGGTTTGTCGGTGAGTTGGTGAGAGTGGAGAAAATAAAGCGAGAATTAAGGATGATTTCAGAGTGTCTGAGTTGAAAAAATGGATGCACGGTCTATTCATTTCTTAGAGCTGCCATAAAAAAAAATGACTCCAAACCAGGGGCTTAAAACAACAGAAATGGATTCTCTCCTAGTTCTGGAAGCCAGAAATCTGAAATCAAGGTGCTGGCAGCACCATGCTCCCTCTAAATGCTCTCCAGGAAGAAACCTTCCTTGCCTCTTGCAGATCCTGGTGATTGCCAGCCATTCTTGGCGACCCTTGGCTTGTGCCAGTATAAGTCCAATCTCTGCTCCGCCTTCACAGAGCCTTCTCCCTCTTCCCATAAGGACACCAGGCACTGGATTCAGGGCCCCACCTGATCCAGAGGACATCATCTTAACCTGGCCAAATCTACTGAGACCCTATTTCCAAATAAAGTCACTCACAGGTGCCAGGTGGACATGAATTTTGGAGGGCCACCATGGAACCCAGCAGAAATTGTAAAACCATTTACTGAGATGGGGAAATCAGGGAGAAAGGTCAGGGGCCAAGGTGAGAGTGAGAGGGAGCAGGCTCAAGAGTCATGTTCCAGAGTGGCAAGCTTGTAATATTTGTGTGATACACAAATGGAAATGGGGGCACACATCTAAAGTTCAGTCACATATGGGCAGAAGATATAAACTAGAGAGGAGTCAAGGCATAGGAGAGGTCCAAGGGAAGGTCAGCTTTTAGGAGTTGAAGGGAGGAGGATGAGCCAGACAAGGGATTGAATGGCACTGGGCAGGAAACTGGGGAAGTGTGGTTCCATGAAGGCAAGAGAGAAGGAAGAAATGGCCAGCAACATGGAAGCTGCTGAGAAGACAATTAAGACCAGACCACAAATATCCAGTGGATGAGCACCCCTGGAGGTTAATGTTTGTGGGGAGCGGGAACCGTAAATAATGCCTGTTCGGGTCGATTCAAGAGCAAATGGGACAGGATCAGTGCCTGTGAGTAGAGCAAACTCTTTCAAGGAGTTTTTCTTTAAAGGGGAGTAAATAAAAGGGGCGATACCCAGGGGAGTGAATCTCCCTGGCAACGTGGAATATGACCCCCGGGGAGGAATCTAGACCCAGCATCGTGGGATGGAGAACATGTTCTTGACCAAAAGGGGGACATGAAAGGAAATGAAATAAGCTACAGTGGCAGAGAGATTCCAAAAGGAGCCGAGAAGTCACCCTGGTGGGCACTCTTACGCACAATATAGACAACACTTTCTAGGTTCTAGTGCATTGGAGTAGCTAGCAGTAAATACCTGAAACTATCAAACTACAACCCAGAACCCATGAATCTTGAAGACGATTGTATAAAAGTGTAGATTATGAGGGGTGACAATGTGATTGGGAAAGCCATATGGACCACACTCCCCTTTGTCTAGTTTATGGATGGATGAGTAGAAAAATGGGGGAAGGAAAAAAACAAACAAACAAAGGCACCCAGTGTTCTTATTTACTTTAATTGCTCTTTTTCACTTTAATTATTATTCTTGTTATTTTTGTGTGTGTGGTAATGAAAGTGTCAGGGATTGATTTTGGTAATGAATGCACAACTATGTAATGGTACTGTGAACAACAGAATGTACGATTTGTTTTGTATGACTGCATAGTATGTGAATATATCGCAATAAAATGAATTTAAAAATAAATAAATAAAAGGGATGATAGCAGGAGGGGGATTTGGGTTCAAGGAATAGTTTTGTCTAAGATGGGAAATATTACAACATGATTGTGTGCTGATGTCAATGACACAGAGTTTAGAGAGGAAAATCGAAGGAGCAAGAGAGAGAGAATAGAGTTGCCAGAGAGATGTCCTTGAGAAAGTAAGAGGCATCTAGTGCATAGATGGAGGGGTGGCCTTGGAAAAGAGAAGGGACAGCTCATCCATTATACCTGGAAGGAAACAGAATGTATGGACAGAGCTACACGCATGGCACACATGCGGTGCTCAGGAGATAGGAGAACACACCATGTCCCTACCTGAGCCCAGAGTGGCTCAGCTGGTCCGCACCTGTCTTCTGGCCCAGACCCACTGCCTGCCCTGCCCAGGCTCTGCACTTACACCTGACCTAGCTGTGGCTGCCTGGCCTGATTCCTCTGCATCCTCCCAAGCCTGGCTGTCCCCCACTGCCCCTTGCATGGCCTTTCAACAGCTGGCCTCCATTCTCAGAGCTCCCATCCCTGAGATGTCCACCAAGACACCAAGAAGGAATGTCCTGGGCAGAAGCTGATGGGCAGAATGACATGGTCATGCCTTTGGCTGCCACGGCAGCCAGTGAGAAGCTGGCAGCCCCAGGGACTGGGCTATTTGCACAGCTGCACGGAGTCAGGTATCTCTGGCCAAATATTAATGAAGTGTCTGAATGGAAAAATTAAAATGCTTTGAGTTGCCATCTTCTTCCTCCCCTCCCTTCTAAATCAACCCTGTCATCTGCAACTTCTCCCAGAAATTAGAGGACCACAGCTGAGCCTGCTATACCTGCCAGAGCCAGGGGCAGCCTGGACTGAAGAAGGAAATTGGAGAGCAATGAATATCGCCGACACATCCAAGGCGGGCCGGGAAACACAGCCAAGGTGCTCTGTTGATTCTCTGGGTTGGGTGTCATCAAGCATTTCCAAGTGCCCAGCACGGCACAGCCGCAGAGAGCCTGCCGGGTGGTTGGGAACGATGGAGGAGGCTGGGGTGGATTCCTCAGGGTTGGGGCTATTTTCCTGATCTCTATAGGGGATAGGGCATTACCATAAGCAAATGCGCAGCAGGCTGGGGAGTCAGAACCAGAGGCAGCACAGCCCGGGCCTCTGCCAACCGTCCAGGGGCTCCGCTCTGATGCAGCTGCTCCCGAAGGACAGGGAGGGGACTCAGCCTCAGGCGAAGTGGGACTGCTGAGCCACTGTCAGATCAGGGACAGAGCCAGAAAGCACCGATTCATAAATATACAAACTAGTGGAGACAGCGCCTAAGCCCCTCCCTGCTGTGAGTCAGAAAGAGCGGGACTTCGGGTTTCCCTCTCAGAGAAACCTGAAGCTCTGTCTGTCTGTCTGTCTTCCTCTCTTTTTCTCTCCTCTTCTGCTCTCTCCCTTGGAATTTTCCTTTCTTTTCCTCTCTCCCTCAATCTATTTCCTTTCTCTACCTCTTCATTTTATTCTTTTTCTTCACTGCCATACCCTCTTTCTCTCCTCACCCCCTCTTCTTTTAAAATAATCAGGATAGAAGAGTATACTCAATAATATTTGCTGACTACCCTCTTCTGTGACTTTTGGTATCTAACCTTGAGCTAAAATTATTATATACTACCATTAAAGTGTCATTTAATTCACATAACAACCCCAAAAGGTAAAAATAAAATAATAATAATAATAATAATAGCTAATATGCTTAAATACTTACTCTATGCCAGACATTTTTCAAAGCACTTTCAAAAGTATCAACACACTTAATTTTCACAATAACCCTAAAGCTAGGGTTTTACAGATGAAAACACGGAGGCACAAGTAACTCTCCAAAGTCATATCATTAGTACTTTGCCGAGTCACAATTCAAACCCAAGGAGCTTGGATTCAAAGCCCGTGCCATTGAGACTCAAGAATATGAGTAACTTGTTTAAAGTTATCCAGCCAAGAATTTGTAGGACCAGGACTCAAGCTCAAGAGCAGCTGACGCCAAAGCCCAAAGTTTCTCTCCCACCAAGGGTAATACATGATGTCCCTGCTCCTAATTTGAAATACAAATGAGATGGACATTCTACACTTTACTAAGTCCTTGTTAAGTTTTGTTTCTTTTATAGCTGACCCTTGATGAATTTTTTCTCCCCAAGAATCCCAGAGTGTCACTAGAATTAAAAATTCCCCATCCCTTAGCCTACCTGAATACTTCTTTCCAAAGGAAACAATAAAGTACTCTCCCAGTGAAAAGTGCCATGAACTGGTATTGAGCCTTTTTTTTTTTAAGGATTCCTAAGTCCCAGTGATTCACTGTATTAGGTCATTTAACCAACACATTTTGAGAAGCCACTGTATTTTGGAGATAAAGTGTTTCCCACCCTCAGAAAGCTTGCAGTCCAGTGGGACAGATAAGGCAGGACCACTAATTCTCAGTCCAGGTAAGAAAGTGATGTGAGCCTTAAAATGTGAACAGATAAATATTACAATGGGAGCCTGGGGGCTAGAGGAGTTCTGGAAGGCTTCATGGGGAAGAGACACTAGAGCTGGTCTTTTAAGGATGTGCTGGATTTGGATATTTCAATTCTTGCCAAGTCTCAGCACCACCATTGGAAACCCTGAGGTAAGGAAGATGTAGGAGGTGGTGGAGACTGGACATACCCTCCACCATGCCCTGGAATTTGCATTTTTATGGCTTCATGCCCCCTTGACCTACATCACTTTAGATAGGATAATTGGTCTCTTTTTCTTAAATAAAAAGTCAAAAAAAAAATCTGTTTTGTTTTCCTATGTTTGTTTTTTTAGCTTCCTAGTTCCTCAATTCCAGAAAAACAAGACTATTCTTCTTAAAACTCCATTCCCCCAGGATGAGTCCAATGTCCAAAGTTATTAAACTGTTTTTCGTAGCCTATCAGTTCATGTTATCAAATCAAATGCATATGCTGAGCCTAGAAGCTTACTCATCCTTCATTCTTACATTTGTTTCATTTTGTTTTTAATAATTCCCCTTCATTTTGCTTTTCTCAGAATCCTAGTATCTTAGAGCTGGAGAGGCCTTGGAGGTCATCTAGGGATCCAACCCTCTGATGTCATAAACGAGACAATAAGATCATTATTCAAGGCCACTCCGCTCTGCCACGGCCGAGCTCAGGACAGACCCTGCATCCCTGCTTTGGTTCAAGGCTCCTTCTGCAAAAGCAACACACAGACATTGCCAGGGCCTTCTGCAGCTCCATGTTTGGGGCTCCCTAATAAGAACAATGTGTGCCCCCCACTGCACGACCCATGGCTCCTGACGGAGGCACGACAATGATCCAGGTGGCTCTTGGGTTTGACCAAGGTGTCATCATAGTGACTACTTCACAGAATAACACGTGCCACTAAATGTGACTTGAATATGGCCATGCATGCTTTTATAACCACAGGAATAGGAGACTGTGATTATGATAAACTAGCACCATCTCCCTATCTCATTCAGAAATACTTTTTTCTGTTTCTCACCAACATAATCTGCATACACCCTATGTTTTTAGCATCAGGGCTTGTTGCATTCCTAAATTGATCATATATATTGTTTGTCCCATTCTCTTGCAGGGTGATGACATGCCGAAAGCATACATAGGTGCTCTTTCAGTTGCTGAAAGCCAAAAACAACCCCTAAGAGTAGTGATGTTTTCTAGGGGGTAATCGCTGTGGATTTGGGGAAGGAATATCCTACATCTTGAAACTATACTCAAGAACATAAAGAGAGAAAATGAAACTCGAAAAAGGCTGAGAGTGAAAGAAATGCAGCCTTGAACTAACAATGAAATGACTGGGGCACACAATCATGTTGAAACTGCAAAATAATGGGGAATAAAGCAAATAGAAATAGTATTTTGCCTTTGTGCCAAAAGAAGTGGGCTAGGCACAAAATTCTGTAAGTAGAATACTCAGAGCTTGAATAGATATTTTTTTTAACTCAAATCGAAGTTCAAGAAATTGATTGTATTAAATGTCCTTAAAACTCTGTCCATTCAAACACTGTTCTAACACGTGAATGAAGTTATTTGTGTCTGTGCAGATGTCTGTTAGGGAAATCAGATTCAAGAGGGGACTTCTGAAACAGTATATGTCCTTGATGTTCTGATCACAGGCACTCATGACCAAATAACATTTTCTATCATCATGGAAAATTCCAGTAGCTAGGTCTAGGGTCTTCCTACTATATAACCTACTTTGAACATGGTCCTGAAAACTTTCTTGTACTGACAACTGCTGTTTTAAAGATTTAAAACAGCATTTTTATCAAGTTTTTCTTTCCCAGGCTTTAAATCCCAAATACCTCCCCAATCTCACATGCCCGGCCTGCAGGATCCTGTTCAAACACTCACCTTTGTATTGACGGTCTTCCATGACCTGGCTCTAAATTACTGTTCTGGCCTCCTCTCTCACTACTTCCTCCGATGCACTCACTGTAAGCACATGATGGGAGTGGCTCACTTGCTGCAAAATAAATAAGAATGTTCTGAGGGTGATTAAGGAAGAGTGCAAACAAGTGCTTCAGGAAGGAAGGGAAGATACTAGATGAAGACCTAGGATTCTCTCCACTGAGCTTCCCCCTCCCCATTGGGTCTTCCCATCCGGCTCCTACTTGTGTTACAAACAGTGGAATATAAACACCAACCCAGAACTGAAACAGAACGCAGACGAGGCATCCTGACTTCACAGCCAGGAGGCAAACTAGCACAACTTTAGTTGGCCCTGTAGGTCAACTAATTCAACCATGTAATTCAACCATTACAGAACATCGACTAAAGAAAGGGTACAACATAACGTAATACAGTTGATAAAAAGACAGGTGAGACTCCCTTAAAAATCAGGCAAGCAAGGAAGGCTGGAGAGGTCCAAGGTAAAGGTTATGATATCCCAATACTAATAACAGCCACCATTGTAGATGGAATTACAGTCCAAAACCTCAGAGATGCAACAAATAAAGGTTTACGGTTTTGTTTTGTTGTTGCCATTACTGAATTTGATTTCATTCTCAAGCTTCATTTTGTTCATTCAGTTTCTAGGTCTCCTTTCCTACTGGGTAGTACCCACATTCTCAAAAACTTAAATAACATCAAGGTGCAGGATGTAGAGAGCAGAATCCGATCCTCAGACATTCTCATCTGTCCATCTGGCATCTTCAGAGAATCCACACTGTTGTGTGTCTTGGTCCCAGTAGCAAAGCCTCCAAGCTGTCTTACACTTAAATTCCATCAGAGCCAGTGGGGTCCAGAAAAATCATTCCTCTGCTCCCCACGTTCCTGGGGCACACGGGAACCCTAAGAGGCTCTCTCAGTAACTTCTGCCTGGACACATTTTTACCCAGTCCTTCAAGGAATAATGGGGCACAGGGGAATCACTGGGTCTTGCTGTTTTCCCAGGCCTTATGTGGGAAAAGGGGCACATGTTCCTTCTGCTCTCAGATAACAAAATTAACTGTGAAATCCTATCATTTATTCTTCCCTAGGAGGAAGGGACATACAGAGCTCTTCTCAGGGATATCTAAGCCCCAATCTTCCCTTATACCGGCTCTCCTCTCTTCCCTCACTCCCTGGGTTACACTCCCTCAGGCTCCACTTTCTAGAGAAACCATGCTAGACCCAGAACTACGCCTGCCCCATCATGGGGCTCAAGGCATAATTGTTGAAAGAATGAATGAATCTCCTGGATTGGAGAATGGGGCTGCCTGGCAGCCTATAGGTGGTCTCTGTTCTGACTCAGTCTTCTGGAGTCTGGTTGGGTAGAACCAGGAGATGGGTGAATATTTGTTCACTGATAGCCTACTTGATAACCAGTCAGTGAACCAATGCAGCTTAGAGAGGCAGATAGTAAACAGAATTGTTAAATGAGGAATCAGAGCAAAAGGAAAACAGGATGAAAATGTAAGATGAAGTAGAATTAGCACCCAAAATGCATCCACAAACTCTGGAGAATAGACTCTGAGACTCCTAGCAGCAAAAGCAAAGAAGAAAACAGTCATCATTATAACATTCCTAATATCCAAAGCATTAAATACAAACTAGTTGGTTGAGAGAATGATGGCATTCCCTGGTCCAGAGACCTGAGAGAAATCATTCCCCAATAAAGAGAAGCATGCAGGGTGATAGGCAACACTTTCAATATCCCTATTATTTTCTGCTCTAGTTTCTTATAATGCCCTTAAATGAAGGCCAGTATGAAAAAGAAAGCAAGGTCAAGTCCATACCCACAGCCTTTCTGATGTCTGGCTCGATCCAAGGACCAAACTGATAAGAACTGGGATAGTTGTTCCTGACCATTTGGGGGTTGTGAGCCATTCTGAGAATCAAAAGGGGTGCTAGAAACATTTCCTGAAAGAGGTAACACATTTGCAGAGTCTCAATTTCAGTTCCCATGAGGTCTGACTGCATAGGTTTGTTATCCTTAGTTTCCATTAGAGCTAAATTATTATTATTGAGCTAAAAAATAACAATAACAACAAACAATAATAATAATAACAGCAACAAACGCTTATATAGCATTGTGTATCAGGCTCTTTTCTAAGCACTTCTACAAATTTTGCAAGCCCTTCCTCCCACACACACACAAACATATTTTTCTCAAGCAAGCTCATGTAGATTTGCTTTCCTTAGACAAAGAGTAGACATTAAAAAGCCACAATCTTTTTTTTTTTTTTAAGAAACCCTGTTCAGGAGACTCTGTCTCTCAGTGAAACAGGACTCCCTGGGGGGAGGGCACTGCAGCAACAGCATGAAGTGGTGAGGAAGGATCTGGAAAAGTGGAGGATGGAGAAGGGATTGACAAAAAATATATATTAATGGAAGACTCAACAATGTCGGACCATTTGATGAAAGGGCCATGGAGAGGGAAGAGTTAGATCTAGGTGAACTGGCACACATTACTTTCTTCTTCTGGGCCTCAGTGTCCCCGCTGGTAATACCAGGGCATTGGGCGGTTTCTGACTCTCTGATTCTGACCTGGCCCTTGGGCACTGCAGCAGTGCAACAGTGACTGATGTGTATTATGTGTGTTGATGGATCTAAAGTGATGGCCTTGAGGGGCTGCAAGAGCCTTCTGAACACGCAGGGAAGATTTAATTATAGTCTCTGCAGCTTTGTTGCCGAGTGTCTTTTCTTCATTCACCAAGACGTTTCAGAAAGGCCACCAGGTGCCGTGCCTTGAGCTGGGGACACCGAGATGAAAAGCAGCTCCTGGCCTGGAAGAGCACCAGTGTGCCCCAGCAGAAACTAGTTGTCAACCGCTGGAAAATCCATGAACATGATTTTGCTCTCCCCAAAACAAGTTAAATCCCGAAATCTAATGACAATGGGGAATAATGTCAGAGGGATCTGAATGCCATTAAAAAATAATCAGTGCTCCTATGCACGTTTGTCTCATTGCATATGCCTGAGGAAACTCAAATTTTTGTCCCAAAAGAAATAAACAGAAAACACCACTGTTGATCTTGAGAGGTGGCCTCGTGGGGCTGGAACACCAGTGGACAGGGTCTCGGTCTAGTCAGTCTTGTCGTGTCATGTCATCTCCACCAATGTTAATTTCCTTGTGCATAAAATAGCTGTAATCAGTTCTGCCTGCTTCTCGCACAAACTTTACGGCTACCACCTATTGAATACCTACAGTACATCAGATACCACACTGGGAAGTTTACATATATTTATCATCTCAATTCACCTTTGCAGTAATGGCACATGGGCAGGTAGCAATTTTCCGGTGTGGCCGAGGCCATGGAGAGTTGACATGATGTTGTGCAGTTCAAAAGGCTGTGTGGGGTGGAGGTAGGTTCTGAACGCAGGGCTGTCCCACTCCAAAGCCTGTGCAGCTCAAGTCGTCTTTGGGAGTCTGGAAACTGAAGGGGATAAACTTGGTGGACCCATGCCTAATTGTGAAATGCCTTAAATGCAGGACTGAGGAACAGCTTGATGCCATCCACTCTGTTGAACCATGTCCTCTTTTCACCTAGGCAATTCTGCAGGCAAAATTAAGAATCCATGTGTCCAAAGAAAGTGATAGGTTCTCAGCACTCACAACTCAGTCGGCAACTTCACAACTCGTGAAGAAATAGTCACGAGTGAATGGAGTTGGATAAAACCTTACCTCTCATCTCCATCTCCCTCCCTTCTGTCTCATCTCCCCTTCAAGGGAGGGCCCTCCCCCAAACCCCATCCCCACGAGCCAGGCATGCTTGCAGACTCACATAGGAATCCCGAATTAGCCCAACCTGCCTCCCAGCTGCTGGATGAGCCTAATTAGACCAAATTAATAATTTATTCAAGCAAAATGAGACATGCCAAGAACCTCCAGGGAGGCTGTAAAATGATAATGCCTTCTATTAAGGAAATGTGTCAACACCCAACGCAAAAGCTTTGGTTCCGGGATAGACACAGGAAGCCAGCAAGTTTGACATGATCCACCTTCTGAAGCCACCTGGTGGGCCCCTCCACCTCCATCTCTCCATGCGTGACATCTCCTGCCTCTCCAACACTCCTCCTCCTCCTCCCACCCATCCCCCTTCTGATCCTCTTCCTCCTCCTCTGTCTCCCCTCTTCTACCCCCTCCTTATTCTCCTTTTGCTCCTACTCTCCCTCCTCTTCATTCTTCTTTCTCCTCCTTCATCCTCCTCCTCTACTACCTCTACCTACTCCTCTCTCCTTCTCCTTTACCCTGACACATCATTAACCTAAACTTTCAAAAGAGTGGTTCTTACATAAAAATTAACAGGCACACTTGGCAAAGTCATGATTACTGACTAATTATGCATTATGCAATTTCCATAATTCGTCATGTTGTTGATATTTCCTTCTGACCACCGTGCTGGTGGGGCCACCTTTATGTACTGCAACTCAAATGGTTAATCTGCATGCAGCTTGTTAAGAGATAACCTTTGGGAAACACTTTCCTTTTATCACACAACCAGACCTATCTCATGCCCTCCTGCTGTGTGCGGTCCAGTGCCCTCTGGAGCTGGTGTCCCTCTTCAGAGCAACAGGGAAAATTCAATCAGATGTGCACAAGGGACAATCTAGCACATTAAGACTTAGCACTGGGACAAATTTCTCAACTGTCCCTGCCCTGTGGGACGTGTCACAGAAGCAGATGTGGAAGTTGAAGGGTTTTATAGAACTCTGCAAACAGCCTTCTTCACCCATAGTGCTCAGGGCAATCCTCTCAAAGACCCCTGAGGCTTGCAGAGGTGAAACGACACGTCCAAGTGCACAGTGAGCATGTGCAAAACTGCGATACAAACGCACATCTTCCAACTAACCGCCAGGGAGGCTGTGCCATGTAGGGGTTGGACCACAATTTCAAACAATGGCTGTGCTGCTCAATAGCTATGCTGCCTTAAGCAAGTTACATAATTTCTCAGCCCTAGTTTCCTCACTTTTAAAATAAAATAAAAAAAAAAACACCCATATTACATGGTATGATGGTTAGGTTCATGTGTCAACTTGGCCAGGTGACGGTGTCCAAGTATCTGGTCACACAAGCACTGGCCTAACCATCACTGCAAGGACATTTGTGGCTGATTAATAAACCAGAAGGCTGGTTTAGTAAATCATCAGTCAGCTGACTGCAGCTGTGACTGATTACATCAACAAAGGGCGTGTCTTCCACAATGAGAGAATGCGATCAGCTGGATTTAATCCAAACAGATGAAGACTTTTAAGGGAGAATGAGAAAAGACCTTCACTTCTTCTTCAGCTAGTCAGTGTCTCCTGAGGAGTTCATCGAACACCTTCATCGGAGTTGCTGGTTTGCTGCCTGCCCTACAGAATTTGGACGCGTGCATACCCACAGTGGAGTAAGACACTTTTATAAAATCTTATATTTACAGTTATCTCTTGTTGGTTCAGTTTCACTAGAGAATTCTAGCTTATACACATGGTGAGAATTAAATGGGATAAGGTACCCTATATTATATCATAAATTATATTATGTGTTACATTATCTTACCTTACATGGCATTGTATCATGCAATGTTATAAGATGGTATGCATCTTTTTATTCCATTTTTCATTACTTGTCTCCCTCATTAAAATGTAACCCTATGTGGGCAGGTACTTTAGTTGCTATTGTATTCCTGCCTACTACAGTGCCTGGTACATATTAGATGCTCCAAGAATGGATTAATGAATGAATAAAATGCTTAGTACATTGCCCAGGTCATCACTGATGCTATTGATAGCCCCATTCTAGACAGGAGTAAACCAAGGCTCCAAGTCAAGCCCTTGCCCAACTTCTCACAACCAGAAAGTGGAGGAGCTGAGGTTTAAACCCAGGAAGTCTTACCAAGGGCCGAGGTTCTTAACACTACATAATATTTCATCCTCAACTCATCCCAGAAACTCTACCATATTCTGCTTAATTCCTATGACAACTTACGGTATGCACCATCCTTATCTTTTATAGACGAAGAAAGCGAGGCTCCAAGACATTACATGCCACACCTAAAGTGAAATACTTTAATTTCACACATACACACATAACGCTGAGTGAAATAAGCCAGACACAAAAGGAGAAATATTGTATGTTACCACTAAGGCGAACTCTGTGAAAAATGCAACATAAGTGTCTTATATTGTAGAATGTAGGGGATCTAGAGATAGACAGCAGCTAGTGAGGGGGAACAATAATCTAATAAGAACAGACAAGATATTGAGGGTGATGTTATGGGAATGTGGGTGGGACCTTTTGGTTAGGCAGTCCCTGTCTGGTCGGTTGTCCCAGTGTAACTGATAATAGTGCTCCTCTCTTTCTCTGAACTGCCCCAAAGTGGAGGATAAATTATACTGATCCCTAACTTCAAGACCCGTTTCAACCCTGAGAGTCCATGATTCTCTTCCCAACCCCATAGCTTCTCTCCACCCTCTTCAGCTGTAACCCTGAAGAACTTGCTTAAAGGTCACTTCCACCAGGTCTCTGTCCTGTGCCTGGTCCCTACTGGATCCCTTCTCCTGTCACACCAGCCTGCGTTTCCTTCAGGAAACTGACTTTCACCTCCTGTGGTTTGGACAGGACTGACCCCCCCACTCCACGTTCAGGGATGGGCACTTGACTCAGCCTGGCCTATCAGAGTTTTCCTTCCTACTGATTGATGTGCAAATAGACCAACTGACCCAAGCAAGGCCAGGGCAAAGGAACTCTGGGACTTTTGTTGGAGTCACTGGGAAAGGCATTTCCCCTTCTACTGGGATTACTAAAGGGAGAGATGCTGAGGGCACCACTTTGAGAGCCTGCTAAGAACAGAGGCAAGCTGAGTGAGCAATGAGCAGGGACATAGTCCTAAAGCCACCATTTGAACATTAGGATTTGATCACACCTGAAGGCAGCCCTACCCCAACTTGTCACTTATCTGAGCCTGGAAGTCCCCTTTATGATTATCCCAGTTGAGTGGGGTTTCTGTAACTCACAGAGTCCAGCTCCCCTGCTCTGTGTCCTCAGAGTGCCCTAACCTTGACCTATCACAACTTTCATCACCCTTAATTATAGCTGCAGGTTTCACATCTGAATCTCCCACCAAAACAGAAGGCCCCTGAGAGCAGGGACGCCTACCCAACCCTCCTGATCCAGAGAGGGGCATGGCCTGCTTCTCCATCATCCAGGTCTCCACCCAAAGGTGGCCTCCCCTGACCACCCTCCCATAATGCTCATTCCCAACCTACCCAGCTTCCCTTCAGAGAACCTATCCAGTTGCTTCATAATGTTACACTACAGATACACTGTTGCTAGTTTATTGTCTGTCTCCCAGAGAGAATGTAACTAATTTAACTCTTTTGGAGCAAGGACCTTGTTTCTTGGGTTCCCCACTGTATGCACAAAACCTGGCACAGCACAGGCATCAATAACCATAGGGAATGAATGAGTGAATGAACCAATGAATGAATGGTGTTGGCATGGGAAGTAGATGACATAATAGATACAACAAGCTTTATAAAAATGCCTTGGTAAGAGTGAGTGCTCAACAATTGTAGGCTGCTCTTTCTACTGCTACTTCTACTATAATTATTCTTCCCAGCTATTAACCATATCTCAGCTCTCTTCCAGGCACAGTGGGTGACACAGCTAACTAACCCACACAGAGCCACATCATGGGGAAGTGTGTACAACTATTTGCACAACCCATAGTGTGGTAATTTGGAGCTATTATGTACCCCAGAAAAGGCCATGTTCTGTTACTCCATTCCTGTGGGTACAGACCTGTTGTGGGTGGGACCTTTTGGTTAGGTTATTTCAAATGAGATGTGACCCACCCCATTCAAGGTGGGGTCTTAATCCTTTTTCTGTAGTCCTTTATGAGAGGATAAAAGACACAGTAAAAGCCCAGAGAGCTCAGAGACAAAGCCCCCGAGGGGATGAAAGTGGAAACCACTCAAGCCAGAAGCTGAAAACAATGAAACCCAAGAGAGAAGAACCAGCTGATGCCAGCCACATGCCTTCCCATGTGACAGACGTGTCCCAGATGCCAGCAGCCTGTCTTCAGAGAAGGTATCATCCTGTTGCTGCCTTAATTTGAATATTTTCATGGCCTTAGGACTGTAAATTTGTAAGCTAATAAATCCCCATTTTAAAAGCCAACCCATTTCTGGTATATTGCATTCTGGCAGCTTTAGCAAACCAAAACAGATAAGTGTCTCATTTAAACTTCCCAACAACCTCTGGAGATAGGTATTATTATGCTCCCCAGCTTATAGATAAGGAGACTCTTCTAGCTTCCTAGGGCTACCATAACTAAGTACCACAAACTGGGTGGCTTAAAACAACAGGAATGTGTTGTCTCACAATTCTGGAGGCCAGAAAACAGACATCAAGGTATTAGTAGGACCATGCTCCCTCTAAAATCTGCAGGGGAGAATTCTTGGTCTCTTCTGCTCTGGTGGTAGCTTGCTGGCGATCCTTGACATTCTCTGCCTCTGTCGTCACAGGGTGTTCTCCCTGCTGGCTGTCTGTGTACAATTCTCCGTTCTTATCAGGATGCCAGTGATATTGGATGAACAGGCCCCCCTACTCCAGTGGGACCTCATGTCAACCAGTCTTATTCCATCTTTAGGACCCTATTTCTAAACAAGAACACATTCTGAGGTACTGGGGACTGGGACTTGAAGATGTCTTTTGGGGGAGACAAAATTCAACCCTTAACAGAGACTGAGACATATAAAGGCAAATTAACTTGCCCAGGGTCACACAGCTACTAAGTGGCAGAGCCAGGTTTGGAACCCAGAAATTATAGCATCACATACATCCCTTAATCACCACCCAAGCAGCCTCTGCCTCATGGAGACAGGTACGGCAAAGTCTCTGCTCTGATTCCTCTCCATGGTCAGCAACCCCTCCCACCCTCCTGCTCCGGGTCTCAGTGCTTCCCCTCAAAGAGGGAATTCAACAAGGGGAGGGGGGGTGTCTATCAGTTAGGGATGCTTTCTGCTGCAGCTAACAAAACACTTGATTAATCCAAATGAACAAGGGGCTGCCACTGCCAATTTGAGCTAAGAGGTCACTTAAGCCATAATTTCAGCTTCCTGAAAAGCTGGCGGAATCAACAGAAGGGCAGTCTTCCCTAAGACCTTTTCCCCTGAATATGGTGGAAGAAGAGGTGGGAGTTCAGGGAAGAAGGCGGAAGTGGGACTGTTGATTTTATTCAAGACTACATTTGATTATATTTTCAATTACTTAGAGACTGTCACATGGAGATGGGCCTTTAAGTGGTGCTTCATGCTCGCCACCTGCCCCTTCTCTCCTCCCCTTCCGGGAGAGGGGTTCTCGCTGCGCTCTCTCCTCCTCCCACCGCCCAGCAGCACAGGCACATTTCAGAGGGGCTAAGAATTAAATCAAAACTACATTCCTCTCACTGTCTCTCAGAAGAGTGGGAAGATTTGTTCTCATTGGCTCCTGGAGGCTCAGGGGGTCTGGGGAGGGTTAATAATAATAAAACCGTGTTTCCATAGACCACTGTTCAGCAAGGAGAGGCCGCACACATTATCTCACAGCAGCCAGTATTATTAACTGGTAACTGCGCTTTCAGCCCTAAGTCACGGGCTGGAATGAGGCTCCCAGGGCAAGTGAGAACTGAAAGCTGCTTCTAAAAATGGCTTGATCAAAGGGTTAGTGCCCTAGGTGAGCAGCCAGTGTTTCCTCCCCTACCACCCTCCCGCCCAGGGCCTCAGTGCTTCCCCTCTAGGAGGGAATTCAACAAGGAGGCGGGGGTCTATCAGTTAGAGATGCTTTCCGCTGCAGGTAACAAAACACCTGATTAATCCAAATGAACGAGGGGCTGCCACTGCCAATTCAGTAGTTCAATAATGTCAGAGTAGTGTCTGCAATGCCCTTGGCCTTTCCATCATGGTTATAAGATGACTGCTACAGCTCCAGGCATCATGCCCACATTCCAGCCAGGATGAAAGGGAGAAGAAAGACAATTGTACCTATCTCTTTTACCAGTAAAGCCAAACCTTTCTTAGAAGACCCACTCTCAGCCCCCAGCAGACTTCCACTTAGATCTCATTGGCCAAAATGGGATCACACTGACACCTCACTGAACTCTAGCTGCTGAGGGAGAAGAGGTTGGGAGGGGTGCTGGGTAGGCCAACTAACAACGCATGTAGGGGAAAGAACACTAATCCTTCTGCCATCTGGGTCTGTGATCCTGATCTGAGCCTCGGTTTCCTCACCTGTAAAATGAGGATCTCTGAACCAGATGATCTATAGCTTTACACTGATCAGTTTTTGACATCTACAGAAATACACAGGCTGACATAGAAAGAGGCAACAGGCTGTAATCCTCTCCTCCTTGCTTTACCCTGAAAAATGATAACCCTGAAAGCTGGAGAATCTTGAACCTAGTCTGGGAGGACAGGAATTAAGGCCATGGGGGAAGTAAGGAGACTGGGGGTCTAAACCCTTGGGTTTCTTTCCTTGTTCATACTGTTTCAGTGTGTCTGGGATAGAGTCTTCCAATGGGAAGTCACGTAACCCAAAGTAATAATAACAGCAATAATAACAACAATGGCAAACACTGAATGAAACTTTCCTATGCACTGGACACTAGGCGAGGAGCTTCACCTGCATTATCTTAGCAGAGCCTAACAATCCCATAGTGTGGGTGCTATTGATAGCCCCATTCTAGAGAGGAGTAAACCAAGGCTCCAAGTCAAGCTCTTGCCCAACTTCTCACAACCAGAAAGTGGAGGAGCTGGGGTTTAAACCCAGGAAGTCTTACCAAGGGCCCAGGTTCTTAACACTACATAATATTTCATCCTCAACTCATCCCAGAAACTCTACCATATTCTGCTTAATTCCTGTGACAACTTATGGTATGCACCATCCTCATCTTTTATAGACGAAGAAAGCGAGGCTCCACACCTAAAGTGATTAATTTCACACATACACACATAATGCTGAGTGAAATAAGCCAGACACAAAGGAGAAATAATGTATGTTACCACTAATGTGAACTCTGTGAAAAATGTAAAATAGGTGTCTTATATTGTAGAATGTAGGGGATCTAGAGATAGACAGCAGCTAGTGAGGGGGAACAATAATCTAATAAGAACAGACAAGATATTGAGGGTGATGTTATGGGAATGCTCAGGTGTGACTATGGTTCATTAATTTTCTTTTGGTATGATAGGAGTATATTGGAAGGAATGAAGTTATTTCAGGATATTTGCTTTTTCCTTTGCTTTGCTTTATTTGGAATTTTTTTTTATTTGACAAATAAAGTAATAGTTAAAAAAATAATAAAGTGGCCAGCTTGTAAGCACTGGAGGCAGAGTTAGAAGAGAGCACTTGCTCCAAGCCACACTCTTCCCAACGCCAGGCTGTCTGGAAATGAGGGGGCCCAGCACTCCTGGGAGGGGCCTTACCTTTGGAGTTGCCCTGTGTAAGATCCACCAGCACAGAATGTTCCAGAAAGACAATAGATGCTGCCCCTGCATGGCCTTTCCTGCTAACTCTGGAATTTTCACTCTTGGTAATAGCCTGGGGATGGGCACCCTGGGTAGGCTTTGCTCCCTTGGAGGTTCCTGGGGGCTGGGGGTTGTTCAAAGAGCTGTGTCATGATGGAAATTGACCAACACCACATTTCAACCTCCACCTCACGAGCTTTCCGGGACTCAGGGCGGGTGTGGTGGTGTGCAGAAGGGAGACCTGGAGCCCCATGGGCTTCCTTTGTGACTCTCGGTTCCTATGTGAGCTGGAGGCATATCAGATGATAGCTGGGCTTCCCAGAAGGCAAAAGCCCAGCACACTTATCCGAGGAGTGCTGGAAGCCTGACCCTCTGGGGCCACTGTTTACAGCTGTGCAGTACAGACTCCCCGGCCAGACATGGTGGCTTCCCCTCAAATCCTGGCCATTTGCAGTTCTGAGGTGTTGGGGTGGGGACCCTTCTTATCTCAATGCAGTTTCACTTGGGAGGCTCTGGGGGTCATGAGGAAGCTCAGGAGATGTGCATGCTCCATGTAAGCACCGCCTCCCCACCTTCCTCAGTCTACACACCACCATGGGTGAGTAACCAGGAGGCCCCAGAACTCTGGGGATCCTGGCAAGACCCTTGCCTCACTCCCCCCTGCCCCAATTCTCCCCACCTCACAGTGACTCTTCCCATCATGCCCTGATTGTGTCAGTCCCCACGTGCAGCTCAGAGTCCCAGGACCTCCCCGTCCTCTGGCAGAGAGAACACCCCTGCCCCAGCAGCCCCCTTCCTTACCTTCTTTTTCTCATCGTTCCAGCCCCCATCTGAAATTCTCTGTGTTTTGCTTATGGATTTGTTCATTTTCTGTTTCCCACATCATGAAAGTAGATGTCACGAAGGCAGGGACTTCACTGCCTTATCCACAGAGCCTTGAATGGTGCCTCATACATAGAGGCAGCTCAACGAATACCTGTTGAATAAATGAACTAATGAATGATGACTGCATGAAGTAATGGATACCTAACTAAAAGTGGCTTATGGAAATGCAGGACAAGTCCAGAGGCAAGTTGCTTCCAGGTTGGCTAAATCAGCAGCTCCATGACATCAGGGACCCAGGCTGGCTTTCCATCATGCTTGCAAGATAGCTGCCCCAGCTCAAAGCACCACATCTTCATGTGACAACATCCAAAGACAGGAAGGAGCAAGTCCCTGCCCCCTGATCCTTTTTAAGGATGAGGAAAACGTTCCCAGAGCCCCCAGCAACCTCACGGGGGACTTTGCATCACATTGGCCTCAATCTGTTATTGGCCAACAGAATGGAATCACTATGTTCACCTTCACCACAGGGGCTGGGGATACCCATGGGATATCCACTACCTGAACACAGCCTGGGTTCTCTAAGAAGGAAGGAGATGGACAGAGCACTGGAGAGGCAGTGCTCAGGGTCTGCCACAGGTGCCTTGTAAATGCAATCTCCTCCTTAATTATGCCTTACACATGTGCAGCACATTTTATTTTTCCCCAGTGCTTTACTGTCTCTCATTTTACTATATCCCTCACAAAGCCCTCATGAGGTAGGCATGGCAGGTAATGTCCTCAGGAAATTGAGAACTACAGAAGCCAACATCACCCAGGTAGCAGTAAAACTGGAATTCAGCGCCATGTGCATAGGACACCCAAGCCAAGGCTCTTTCCATGACAAGAGTTAACCTATGTAGGTTCTTTCCTTTAATGGGAGAGCCTGAAATATTTCTCTAGATAGTTGATAAATGATAGATAGATAGATAGATAGATATAGATAAATAGATGTTTAGTTCTTTCCCACTTCATTACTTTTGTTCTATGTAATTCATATAAAACTAAGCTGCCTTGGGGCCCTGTATAGACCCAACGTTGCATTCAAAAACTAATAGTCCTTGACAGCTTGACATGCTGAGCCCTCTGTCTTGGGACTTGCCCCTATGAAGCTTGTTACTGCAAAGGAGAAGCTAAATCTGCTTATAATTGTGCCTAAGAGTCTCCCCCGAGTGCCTCTTTGTTGCTCAGATGTGGCCCCCCCTCTCTCTCTCTAGCTAAGCCAACTCAGCAGGTGAACTCACTGCCCTCCTCCCTATGTGGGTCCTGACTCCCAGGGGTGTAAATCTCCCTGGCAATGCAGGATATGACTCTCAGGGATGAATCCGGACCCAGCATCATGGGATTGAGAATATCTTCTTGACCAAAAGGGGGATGCGAAATGAAATGAAATAAAGCTTCAGTGGCTGAGAGATTCCAAATGGAGCCGAGAGGTTACTATGGTGGGCATTCTTATGCACCATATAGATAACACTTTTTAGGTTTTAGTGTATTGGAATAGCTAGAAGTAAATACCTGAAACTACCTAACTCCATCCCAGTAGCCTGGAAGACGATTGTATAACAATGCAGATTACAAGGGCTGACTGTGATTGTGAAAACCTTGTGGATCGCACTCCATTTATCCAGTGTATGGATGGATGAGTAGATATATGGGGACAAAAACAAAATGAAAAATAGGGTGGGATTGAGGGGATGATTTGGGTGTTCTTTTTTATTTTTATTTTTTATTCTGATTCTGATTTTTTCTGGTATAAGGAAAATGTTCAAAAATAGATTGGGTTGATGAATGTACAACTATATGATGGTATGTAAACAGCTGATTGTACACCCTGGATGATTGTATGGTATGTGAATATGTCTCAATAAAACTGAATTTAAAAAAATAATAATAATAAAAATAAAAATATAGTCCTATGTTACACCATGTAAGCAAATAGTTATATACTCATCAAGAATCAAGGCTACAGGGTTGCAGTTCAACAGATTCAGGTACTTCCTTCTAGCTATTCCAATACACTAAAAACTAAAAAGGGATATCTATATAATGCATAAGAATAACCTCCAGAATGACCTCTCAACTCCATTTGAAATCTCTCAGTCACTGAAAATTTTTTTTTTTCCTTTCTCTTCCCCCTTTTGGTCCAAGAAGGCTTTCTCAATCACACAATACCAGGGCCAAGCTCATCCCCATGAGTCATGTTCCACATTGCCAGGGAGATTTATACCCCTGGGAGTCACGTCCCATGTAGGAGGGACAGCAGGGAGTTCACCTGCAGAGTTGGCTTAGAGAAAGAGAGGCCACATCTGAGCAACAAAAGAGGTTCTCTGGGGTTTACTCTTAGGCACAATTATAAGTTGGCTTAGCCTCTTCTTTGCAGTAACAAACTTCATAAGAGCAAGCCCCAAGATCGAGGGCTCAGCCTTCTAAATTGGTAGTCCCTAAAGCTTATGAGAATATCAGTAATTCCCCAAGTGGGGAAGTTTAATATTTCCACATTTTCTCCCAGTCCCTCAAGAGGACTTTGCAAATACATTTTTATTCCCTAACCAAATTACTCTGGGATGTATCAGGGCTTCACACTAACCTGTACAAACTAACCAGATTTCACTCCTATTCAAAGTTCCATGTAATTATGGTGTTTGAACAAACTGACCATACAAGTTAAATTATATAGTGTGTTACAAAAAATACAGATTTTGCACCAAATAAACATCTCTTCCTTTGGTCTCACATAGAAGTTGGAGTTTTAAAACACCATCAATATCATCCTTTACCCTTTAGTCTGATTTCCCTTAATCCTAACCAAGTCCATTTCTTTCATATCTCTAATTGAAGTCTGATCTCTTTTTCAGAGTCTTTAACATTTGCTGTATGGGGTAATGCTGACATTCATAGCTGCCAGACTCTGGCTCTGAGTCTCAGGTGTCACACAGATACCCAAGTATCTAGGAACTGACCAGGTTATACACAAAGAGCTCAGCATCTCAGAACAGATATATAATAGAAATAGCCATTACAACTCAGGAATAGATGTAACTGCAGTAAGAGCTTACAATCTAGAATCCTTTACCATAAGCCTTCCCCTGATAATCCATGCTCTCAGATTTAATTCTCAGAGTTTGCACATTATAGTTAGTCCATATTAGTGAGGCATTATAATGTTTGTCTTTTCATTTCTGGCTTATTTCATATTGTCCTCAATGTCCATTCACCTAGTTGCATACCTCACAACGTCATTCCTTCTTGTAGCAGCTCAGTATTCCATTGTATGGATACACCACAGTTCACCATTCCGTTCATCAGTGTATGTGTCCTTAGGCCACCTCCATCCTCTATGAATCATGAATACTGACACCATAAACCCCACTGTGCAAATGTCCATTCATGTCCCTCTTTTCAGTTCTTCCAAGTTTTATACCCAATATCAGGGTTGCAGGACCATATGGCAACCCCATGCTTAGCTTCCTGTGGAACCACCACACTGCCCTCCAGATAGGCTGCACCATTCTACTTCCCTACCAATGGTAATTAAGTACCTCCCTTTCTCCACATTTTCTCCAGCACTTGTACTCCTCTGATTATTTTTTAGACAGTTTTATTCCCACACCATACATTGCCTTCTAAGTAAGCAATCGGTGGTTCTCTGTATAGTCACAGTTACACATTCACCACCACTATCTATATAAGGACATTTCCATTTCTTCCACAAAGAAAAGGAATAGGTGAATAAAGAAAACAGAAAAAAAGAAAAAGAAAGAAAACAATGACAACTAAAAAGCAACAAAAGAAAAAATAAAATTAAAAGAAAATACAGTAAAAAGTTCAGACAACAACACCAACACCAAGAGTCCCATACCCCTCCCTTATATCCCCCTCTTACAGATATTTAGCTTTGCTATATTGCCTTCATTATAATTAATGGAAGCATATTACAATGTTACTGTTAATTATAGACTCTAGTTTGCATTGATTGTATTCTTTCCCCAAAACCATCCCATTTTCAACACCTCTCAAAGTTGACATTCATTTGTTCTCCCTCATGTAAAAACATTCCTACATTTGTACATTTAATCACAACCATTGACCACTCTAGGTTTATATCGTCCCAGTCTTTATCTTCTGTCTTTCTTTCTGGTGTCCTACATGCCCCTAACCTTCCTCTTTCAACCATACTTACAGTCATCTTTGTTCAGTGTACTTACAATATTGTGCTACCATCACCCAGTATTGTGGCATCCATTTCTGGATCTCTACAATTAATCCTGTTGAACATTCTGTACTCCTTCAGCATCAAATGCCCAATCTTTACCCTCTTTCTATCTCTTGGCATCATCATGTCTGCACTCTTCTCCAAACCTCTCTCTCCTGTCTTTTCCTATCTGTCTGCAGTGCTCCCTTTAGTATTTCTTGTAGAGGAGGTCTCCTGTTCACAAACTCTCTCAGTGTCTGTCTCTGTAAATATTTTAAACTCTCCCTCATTTTTGAGGGACAGTTTTTTCAGGTATTGGATTCTTGGTTGGCAGTTTTTCTCTTTCAGTATCTTAAATATATCATACCACTGCCTTCTCATCTCCATGTCTTCTACTGAGAAATCCACACTTAGACTTATTGAGCCTCCCTTGTATGTGATGGATTGCTTTTCTCTTGCTTCCTTCAGAATTCTTTCTTTGTCTTTGACAGTTGATGGTCTGATTAGTAAGTGTCTTGGAGTAGGTCTATTTGGATCAATTCTGATTGGGGAATGCTGCACATCTTGGACCTGTAATTTTGTTTTTCATGAGTTGGGAAATTTTCATTGATATATCCTCTATTATTCTCTCTGCCCCTTTTCCCTTTTCTTCTCCTTCTGGGACACCTATAACACATTTATTCATGTACTTCATGTTGTCATTCAGTTCTCTGAGCCCCTGCTCATATTTTTCAATTCTTTTCTCTATCTGTTCTTTTGTGTGTAGGTTTTCAGGTGTTCTGTCCTCTAGTTCAGTAATCCTTTCTTCTGCTTCTTCAAGTCTACTGTTATTTGTCTCCATTTTGTTTTTCATCTCTTCTGTTGTGCTTTTCAATCCCATAAGTTCTGCTATTTGTCTTTTCAAGTTTACATTGGTTACCCAGTGTCTTCTTTATATCCTTCATCTCTTTTGTTACATTTTCTTTTAACTTGTTGATTTGCTTTAGAAGATTTGTTTGAACATCTTTAATTAGTTGTTTCAACTCTTGAATCTCAGTTGAGGTGTTCATTTATTCCTTTGACTGGGTCAAATCTTCATGCTTCCTGGTGTGGCTTGTGATTTTTAGCTGTCTAGGCATCTGATTTTCTTGATTAGTTTATTCTGGGAGTTTTTTTCTCCCTTTTGCCTTGGGTTTTCTTGTTGGTTTTCTTTGTTCTCTATACTTCTTTGTTTCTCTTGTTGGCCAATTGTCAGATTGGCTCTGCTCCCCAGTCTTCCCCCAAAATCAAGCACCCACTGTGGTCTGCCACAGGGATTGGGAAGTAGACACTGGGTACCCCAGCAAGTTCAATTTGTGTGGTAACACAGATCTGCTGGCTTCCAATGATGCTTAGTTTTCCACTGGTCAGCAAGACCTGGGTTTGTTTTAGAGTCCTGCTTTGACAGTTGAGTTGTCCATATGTCTCAGCCAAAACTGGGCTGGGTTTCTGTGCAGGGCATGTAGACCAGCTCCTTGGTCCTAATAAAGGATTCCCTTGCACTTTCTGGACTGTCCACCAGATGGTGCTGTTTTGTAACTTAATCATCCTCAGAGGCTGCTTTGCCTCTGAGCATAGGCTGTATCTACTCATGTGGTTTTCCTATGTCCTCACTTTGCCAGCCAAAATGTGGCTCAATGTGGGGCTACATCTGTGGCAGAGGACTCCCTCAGCTCACCCAGTACTCCAGCCATCCCCAAGGCAGGGAAATGGTCACTGGCTGCTGTTTCCCTCAAGCATGGGGGAAGGGTTTTCAGACCCAGGGCTGGAAACACAATCTCTGTCCAGGTTTTCTTGGTCTCTTTGTCCCTCACTGACCTGGGCCTTGAAATGTCCTCCCCTGTCCCCTGAGTCTTCAAACAGTGAGGGTATGTCTCACTTCTGTGAGAGATTTTAAAATCTGTGTCCCTGGTGGGAGGGTTCCCATCCACTGATTCTGTGCCTTTCCCACACTGAGCCTGAGTGAGGGGGAGGGGAGAGGACTGGCTGGTCTGGGATAGATGATTTCTACCTGATATTTCTTCTCTTTCATCAATTCGGCATCTGCAGTGTCCTTCTCCAGTCTATATCCTCCTCCAGAGTTTCAAACAATTCAGAATTGTCTTTTTTTTTTTTTACTGAGTCTCTGGAGAGGAGTTTTTCAGATGTATTCTTTTTGCTTTGAGCTGGATCTCTCTGCACTTCCTTCTTTTAATTAGGTTGCTTCAATTCAGATGTGACCCACCACATTCAAGGTGGTCTTGAAGTTTTACTGGAGCCCTTTATGAGGTTAAAAGACAGAGAGAGCTCAGAGACAGAAACACCCAGAAAGAAGAGGGAGAAATGCCCCAGAGATGCTAAGAGAGAACCCACAGATGCTCAGAGAGGAGGCCACTGGAATGAGAAGCTGAAAGCAATGAAACCCGGCAGACAAGGACCAGCAGATGTCACCATGTGCCTTCACATGTGACAGAGGCATCACAGATGCCAGCAACATTTCTTCAGAAAAACTAACCTCTTGTTGATGCCTTAATATGGACATTTTCATTGTCTTAGAATTGTAACTTATAACTTAATAAATCCCTATGAACAAAAGCCAACCCATTTCTGGTATATTGCATTACAGCAGCTTTAGCAATCCAAAACAACATGTAATAGATTTTCCTGTCACAGTCATGAGTCAGAAGCTCACAGAACTTCTGATGCCAGTGCTGCCTGTAGGAACACCTGGTGAGGAACTGCCAGCTCAGAGGGAGAAAGATCTGAAGGTCACTGTGACTGAGAACACATATATAACCTTCCCCCACATTTCATGATGCCTTTTTCATGATCTAAGAGGCAATTTCCCTTGGATAATTTCATCTACTCCTCCTAACAAGCCATGGAGGTGACCATTATGCTCATTCCCATTTTACAGATGAGAAAATTAAGAATCAGAGAGAGAGAATGGCTTGCCCCCAGGACAGAGCCAGAGGAGAGCTAGAACAATGCTCGCACAGAGCTGCTGCATAAGTGAATGCCCACTTGGATGCATGCATGAGTGAATGAATGAATGACTCCAAAACCCATACCTTTTTCACAACATCACACTGGCCCCCAAGGCAACTACTACTTCTGAAAATTTTCATGAAGAGTTCTTCCATGCATTTTCTTCTCGCTTCAATGGTCCCCTTACTGAGATGGCTGAACTGGGCTAAAGGTAATTCCCCAACAGTAACTCCAGAAACCATTCTTAACAGTGGCATTAGATAAACCCTGTAGCTCTACCATCAGGTCCTGTCAGGGCCAACCCCAACATGCTCTTCTCTCCACAACCCAGGCCACTTAACAAACACAGCTATGGGTTCAGTCCCAGTCTAGTCAGGCACAGGTAGTGAAGACTGACTCTCAGCAGCAAGGATTTAAGAACTTGAAACTCCAAGTGTGATCCCTAGGCCATCATCATCATCATCATCATTATGTGGGAGCTTGTTAGAAATGCAGGATTCTGAGGCCTCCCCCAGACCTACTGTCCCAGTGTGCTAATGATGCCATTATGCAAAATACCAGAAATGTATTGGCTTTTATAAAGGGGATTTATTTGGTTACAAATTACAGTCCGAAGGCCATGAAAATGTCCAAATTAAGGCATCAATACAAGTATGCCTTCACTGAAGAACGGCCAATAGCATCCGAAAACATCTGTTTTTCAGGAAGCTGGGAAGGCACGTGGCTGGTGTCTGCTGATTCTTTTCTCCCAGGTTCTGGTTTCAAAATGGCTTTCTCCAAAATGTCTATGGGTTTCTCTTAGCTTAGCGTCTCCAAACTGCATCTCCAAGAATCTCTAAGCGTCAGCAAGCATCCCTTGGGGCATTTTTTCCTCTCCTAGCTTCTTCAGAGCAAACTCTGGACTAGCTTCTCAAAGCATCAGCAAGCAACTCTGTCAGCTTCCAAGTGTCTAATGTCTGTGTGTCCTGGCTTAGCACATCCCGGGGTATTTTCCTCCCTCTGGTCTCTGTGAGAGCTCCCTTTAAAGGACTCCAGTAAACTAATCAAGACCTACCCTGAATGGATGGGGTCAAATCTCCATGGAAACATTCAGTCAAGAGGTCACACTCTAATTAAAAAGATTAATCAATCTGCCCCCACAAGATTGCATTAAAAAAATATGTTTTTTTCTGGGGGACATAATATATACAAACTGGCACATCTACTGAATCAGAATCTTCATTTTAATGAGATGTCCAGGCTATTTGCATGAATGAAATCAGCCTCAAGCCTTCTTTGGGGATACAGCCTCCAAGCACCCATATCCTGGAGTCACTTTTTCCTTGTGCCTCACTTCTGTACCTAGCATTTTCCTTATTTCCAAGAGAATTCCTACCTACGTTCTACTCAGAATAATTATATCCCTGCATTGTTCCTTCTGACTAAGTGTTTTTGGGGGTCCTTGGTCTATAAGCCCAGGCTCTCTGGGGCTGAGACCCAACATCTAAAATCTTATGGTCTTATCACAAGGAAAAGCATGCTGCTCTAAGTCTATTCCAGTTTGCTAATGCTGCCGTTATGCAAAATACCAGAAATAGACTGATTTTTATAAAGGAGGTTATTTGGTTACAAATTTACAGTCCTAAGGCCATAAAAGTGTCCAAACTAAGGCATCAACAAGAGGAAGCTCTACTGAGGAAAGGCTGATGGCATCTGGAACACACCTGTCAGCTGGGAAGGCATGTGGCTGGCATCTGCTGTTCCTTTGCTCCCGGGTTGTTTCAAAATGGCTTTCTCCAAAGTGTCTCTGTCTCCTCCCTCTCAGCTCTTGTGCATTCTTGCTTCTTTCTCCCAGGGCATTTCTCTCTAAGCATCTGGAGGTTCTCTCTCAGCTTCTCTGGGGAAAACTCTGGTCTTCACCTCTTAGCTTAGCATCTCCAAACTTCCTTCTGTCTGCATCTCCAAGCATCTCTAAGCATCTCTGTCAGCTCCCAAGCATCAGCATCAGCATCAGCACCTGTGTTGGCTCCTGAGCTCTCCTAAGTACTCCAGTGAAACAATCAAGACCACCCTGAATGGGCAGGATCCACACCTCCATGGAAATAATTCAATCAAAGGTTCCACCCTAATCAACAGATTAATGTATCTGCCCCACAAGATTGCATTAACAAACATGGCTTTGGTGGGGGATATAACAGATTCAAACCAGCACAAAATCTACAGGCCATAGATAGACACTGGACTTAGAAAGACCTGGATTTCAATCCTAACTCCACAATTTTACTTGAAGTAAATTACAAACTCTCCCAGCCCTACCTATGAAATGGGACAATACAACTCCTTTGGAAGATTTTTATAACTATTACATGAATCACATAAGAAAAATTCATTGACACAAGGTAGGTGTTCCATACATATATCGCCAGGTCAAACTTACAGACAAGTCTCCATAGTCTGGACAGCATGAACCAGTGATCACTTCCCAAATAGGTTAGGAAGCTTTGAGCTGCAGGTAACAGAAGATATGACTAAAGGTGTCTTAGATGATGCTGGGAGTTGAGTCACATCCCCCACAAAAGGCATGTTCAAGTCTTAATCCATGTTCCCATGGGTGTGAACGCGTTTGTAAATAGGATCTATGAAGATGCCATTATCATTGAAGGTGTGGACTCATTTGTGAAGAGGCTCTTCAAAGATTCTATTTAGATGAGGCCAAACTGAATCAGGGTGGGCCTTAATCCATGTGACTGGAGCCCCTATAAGCAAAGGAAATTCAGATGCAGTCACACAAAGCCAGAAGTCAGCAGAAATCTAAGGAGCAGACACAAGGAGAGAGAGATCACCGTGTTTCAGAGGAGAGCCAGAATGCTACTGCCTATAGCACTGGTCCTCAAACCTGCCTTGGAGTCACTCAGAGAGATTTTCTGAAGTACTGATGCCTGAGTCCCAGCCCCAGAGATTCTGATGTTAGGTGATCCAGGGTGAGGCCTGAACCAAGGATTATTTAAACTTCCTCAGATGAGCATATATTTGAGAACCAAGTGTCTATAATGGAGGTTCTCAACCGTTAAGGTGCATCAGAATCAACCCAAAGTTTCTGATTCTGCAGGTCTGGGATGAGGCCTGAAGGCTTACGTTTCTAACAAGTTCCTTGGTGATGCTGACAGTGCTGTCCCAGCACCACTGGTCTAAATCAGTGCTTTCTTTCTTCTCTTTTTTTAATGCAATGTTATTGAGATATAGTCACACACCGTATAATCCATCAAAAGTACACAGTCAATGAATCAATGCTTTCTCAAACCTCCATTTAAGATTTGGGAAATCTCCAAATGTAGGTGCTGGTGGAGTAGTTCTGGGGTGGGGCCCAAGATTCTGCATTTCCAGATGCTCCCAGAAGATGTTTGCACCCAAACTGTGTAGCAGGGTCTAGAACAAGGGTCTGCAAACTAGGACCCACAGGCCAAATCCAGGCCACTGCTTTGTCTTTGTAAATAAAGTTTTATTGGCTCACACCATCTTTCATTCATTTACACATTGTCTGTGGCTGTTTTTGCAACAATGACAGTGTTGAGTGGTTGGAACAGAGACTATTTGAACTGCAAAGCTGAGAATATTTACTATCTGGCCCTTTCCAGAAAAAGTTTAGTCTAGAATGATCACTGGTTTCCAAACTTGGTTGTACATTGAAATCATCTGTGGAGTTTAAAAAACTGCTGATGCCTTGGTCCTACTCCTACAGATTCTAATATAACCTATATGGGGTTCAGCCTAGGTATCGGAATTCTTATAAACTTCCCAAATGTTCCCAATGTGCATTGAGAGTCACTGGCCTACTTCACATCCCTCCATCCCCTGCAGCTGCTCCAGCCCATATATCCAATACACGGTTCACGTCAGTGGAGCTCTGTTTCCAGGTGTCTGCTTTTGTCAACAGCTCTAGTTAAACAAGACAGGACAGCTGGGTCATGGGGGAGGCAGGGGTGGAGGGAAGGGGCCTCCCCAAGGGAGCATTTTGTGAGGCACTTCTGCTCCTTTGGTTGTGTAAGATTAGTCAAGCTCATTGACAGTACATAAATGGACACTCTCATCTCTTCCCAGCTAAACCTCCTCTGGACAGAATTTGCTAAAAAGTCCATCCTGCCCTTAATCCCGCTGAAAGACACCATTCTCTGGCCTGAGTTATAGCATGAAGCCACACACAAGATGCTCCCCTGAAAAATGTGAATTGTCCTTCCTGGGGGAAAAAAAAAAGGAAGAGAAAGAATTATTGCCAACAGGAGGTGGGTTTTCAGGCTTGGTTTCCAAACACTGTCTATAGGTTCTTGGCAGCAGGTTCCAATTAAATTCCCTAGGAGTCCCTTGGTTAAAATACTTGCATAGTCCTTTAGAAAACCTCAAACCCTGACTTAGAGGGAAAAATATTTTTTTTTAAATCAGATAGGCACTGCTGGCAAGTCAAAGAGTAAAAACAATCCTTCCCCTTTAAGGCACGCTCTTGAACTTGAGAACTGCAAGAGGAAGCGGGTGGGTATTTATTATTTCGTCTTCTGTTCCCCTCTCCCCCTTATTCTGGGAATAGCAGCTACCTTCTTGAGGATATGTCTACACCACACCACCCATGTGAGCTGCCATATTCCTCAGCCTCTCTGCTCCTGGACACAGGTGACTGGTTTGGAAGCATCCCTAACTCAATTTGGGTCAGTCATAGTATCTGTTATGGGTTGAACTGTGTCCCCAAGAAAGATATGTTGAAGTTTGAATCCCTGGTACCCCAAAAACTGACCTTATTTGGAAACGGGTTCATTATAGATGGAATTAGGCAAGTTAAAATGAGGTCCTACTGGAGTAGGGGGCCCTTCATCCAATATGACCAGTGTCCTTATAAGAAGGGGAGAATAGGAGACTTAGGGACAGGAGAGAGATGACAACAGAGGCAGCCCTGCTGACACCTTGATTTCAGATTTCTGGCCTCTAGAACTGTGAGACAATTCATTTCTGTGGTTTTAACCCAGCTTGAGTCCATTTTATGGAAATTTATGTCAGTTGTGAGAAACAAACACTATCCCACTACCCCAGCCACAGAGAACTGGTCTAGAGGTGAGCTTCTGACTCACCCTGGGCCAAGCAGAGCCCTGCCCTGTGATATTTAAACCTCAAGGCAGAGAAAACGAGTCTCAGTTCCTTTCTGGGAGTGAAGTTGAGTTATATGAGGGACGGGACAGTCAGCAACCACATTTCCCACCACGAGGATGAAGCCAGCCTGAAAGAATGAAGACGACATACAAATGAAGCAAAGACGAGATGAAGAGAGTTCTTGCAGCATTCGAGACCCCCATTCCTATTGTCCCTGAAGCACAGCTGTGTCCCTACCCTTCCCATAATCATGTGGGTCAAAATGTCCCCTTTTTGCTCAAGAAAGTTCTAATTGGGCTTCTTTCATGTGCAAATGGCTACTGTAAGTAAGAAAACCCTGAGAGGCAAAGCTTATCAGGAAGGGCTGCTATGAATCAGGGCCCCTCAACTGGAACCAAAGTGCAGCCACCTCTGATGGAGCGCTGGTAGAAATAAAATGAAGAGCACAAAATTTTCTTCTTTGATTCCACAGGAAGGAAGGAGGGATGTATATTCATTGTGTTTCTGCAGCAATAGAGCTGCATAAATAACTCCAAAACCTGGGGTCTTAAAACAAGCATTTATTTTTTTGCACATGAGTGTCATGGTATCACTCTACTAAGGTAAACTGGATTACTGCTCTCAATTCTTACTCCCACCCTGTAATAGAAGTGCATGCCCTTTGCCATGTGATTCTGCAGTGCCTCCCATTAGAGTAATTTCCCCACCCCACTGGTGTTGGACTTGGTCATCTGATTTGCCTTGGCCAGTGGAATGTGAATGGATGAGAATGGGCAGAAACTTCAAATGTACTCGCATGGTTTGGCTTGGCTTCTTGGGCTCTGTCATTACCCTGAGGAAAGCATGCCCCAGGGAGCTAATGATCCCCACAACAGAGACCTGTGGAGCAGCCCTGAATCTGGATCCAAGCCTAGTCAATGCCAGAAGAGCCCATCAAAGCTACCACTGACCCACAGGACCAAGAAAGAGAAATAAATGCTTGTTGCTGTATACCAGTGAGTTTGGGGGGGAGGGGGGGTTGTTACTCAGCATCATTTCAGCAGCAACCTGACTGATAAAGGCAGTAACTGATATAGAAAGTGCTCACTACTCATTAGGCACCATCCTAGATACTTAACTTGTCTTCTTATTTAATCCTCACAATAACCCTGTGATGGGTTGAAACTGTATGTACACCAGAAAATGTTCTTAAAGCTAATCCATTTCTGTGGGTGTAGACCTATTGTGGGTGGGACCTGCTGATTAGGTTACTTCAGTGGAGGCCTGCCTCAGGTGGGTCTTAATCCTCTTACTGGAGTCCTTTATAAGAAGCTAAGACAGAAGAACCCACCGAGAAGCTAAGAGAGATGAAATTCAGAGAAGCACACAGAAAAAAACCTCAAGAACCTGAAAGAGGAAAGAAGCTGAAGGCAATGAAAGCCGGGGGAGAAGGACCAGCAGACGCCACGTGGCAGAGGAGCTGAGGATCAACGGTGGCCCGTCTGCAGGGAGAAAGCATCGCCTTTTGATGTCTTGATTTGGACATTTTCACAGCCTAGAACTCTAAGCTTGTAAGTTAATAAATCCCCATTGTAAAAGCCGACCCATTTCTGATACATTGCATTTCATCACCTTTAGCAAACTAAAACAAACTCTATGAGGTAGATACTGTCCTCCCCATTTTACAGATAAGGCAACTGAAGATCATGGAGGTTATTTTCCCAATTTAACATTACAGATAATGACAGACCAGATTTTGACACCTTACATACCCAGTATATTGTGGTGCATGATCCTCTTATGATGAACATGCATTTATTTTTCTTTTTAGTTAGGAAGAAAAGAATGTTCAAAAGGGTCCCAGCCCTGACTGCTGGACGTCTGTTATCAGATTGATTATGATACAATACGGTAGAGCTCAGGGGTGACTACACCTTTCAGCAGGAGGGAAAGAAAGTTCCTTCCAGCTCCTGCCAGGCTAAAGGAAGAGACTGATGTGCAGACTTAATGTGTGGAAAAGGTTGCACATAACCCCCCGTTGAGAGCAGCACTGCTCTGGCAGATACTGACAGTGTCCTATATGCTAGCCATTCGTCACCTTCTCGTTAACAAAGCATCTGTTTTATTTCGACAGCCAAGTCCCCAGCCTCAGGAGATGCACCATGACAGGCCCAACCTTCCTGTGCAATACTAGTTCCCTTTCCCAGATTCTAGTACCAGGTAAGAGTATTTGACCCAGTTCTGGAAAATGAGGTGTTCAGGGAAGTCTACCGGGTGTTTCTGGGAAAGACGTTTCTCCCTAACCACAGTGAGACACCTCCTTCCTTACTGCCTCCTCACTGTCGTGGTGAGGTCTTGATGCCAGAAGCTTAGGCGGCCACTTTTTCAACTGTAATAGAGGAGACCACCCAACACAGTGAGACCATGGAGAAGAAATATAGAAAGATCTGGGTCCATGAGGCCATCACTGAGTTGTCAAACCAGTCCTGCAACTGCCTAAGATCCTGTTAAGCAAACAGTAAGTCTTCTGCTTTAAGCCCATTCGCTGGGTTTTCTGTTACTTCTGTCCAAACATGTCTGTATTGGTATCTATTGCTGCACAAAATCAATGCAAACTTAGGGGCTAAAACAGCACACATTTATTATCTCCCAGTTCCTACAGGTCAGGAATCTGGGCACAACTTAGCCAGATCCTCTGCTTCAGTCTCTCAAGAGGCAGCAGACAACGTGTCTGCTGGGCCTGGGGTCTCATCCAAAGGACTGTGGTTGTTGACAGGATTCAGTTCTTTGCAGGCTGGTGAACCAGGGGCCTCGGTTCCTTGCTGGTTGTTGGCTGGAAGTCGCCTCAGGTTTCTTGCCACGTGGGCCCTCCATAGGGCAGCTCACAACATGGCCGCTGGCTCCATCAAAGCCGGCAAGGCAGAGCCTCCACGAGCAAGACGGACTCCAGAATCTTCTGTCATCTAGCCACCGTCACCTTCACCATATTCTATTGATTGGAAGTGAGTCACAGGTCCTGCTACCCAGGGGGCGGGAACTGAACAAGGGCATGACAATGAGGAGGTAGGCAGGTGGGAGCTTCCTTAGAGCCTGCTGGCCACAACCTCCTGATGGATCCGTCTGTCCACCTAATTCTTCAGATTAAAATCCTCCCTCCCACCTTGTCTGGATCCGGAGTCAAACAACCCAGCTTTTAAAAATTATTTCCAAGACACTTGAGAAACTTTTACTACAACCTAGATATTGGATGATATGAAGAAAGGAAGAAAGTGTTGATTTAGTCAGGAGTGCTAATAGCAGTGTGATTGTGTAAGAAAATGACTCTGGTTTTTAGAGATACACAACAAAGTATGTTAGCATGAAGTGGCATGATGTCTGTCTTAAAGTATTTTAATCAGGGGGAAAAGGAAAGAGAAAAACAAAGTAGATGAAACAAATGTGGCAAAAAATTGATGACTGTTGAAGCTGAATGATGGATATATGAGAATTCATTGCACTATCTCTCAAGTTTTGAGTGTTCACATTTTTTTAATGAAGGTATATTTTTCTTTAAGCTGCCTACCCCTTTCTGGTGTCTTTAAAGCCAAGGACTACATACTGAACGTCAGTGCTGAGCGAAAGTGCTGCAACCTCCAAGAGTGGCCCTGAGCTAACAATGGGGTTTCTCTCCAAGACCTGGCCCTGCCTCCCTCCCCATCCTGCTGTCCTTCTGCACGCAGGCTCTGTATTCATTTCCTGGGACTGCCGTAACAAATGGCCACAAAGTGGGCAGCTGAAAACAATAGAGATTTATTCTCTCACAGTTCTGGAGGCCAGAACTCCAAAATCAAGGTGACAGCAGGGCCACGTTCCCACTGAGATTCTAAGGGGGAAAAATCTGTTCCATGCCTTTCCCCCAGCTTCTGGTGGCTCCTAGCGATCCTTGGCATTCCTTGGTTTGTAGCTGCATCACTCCAATCTCTACCTCTGTCATGTGGCCTTCTTCTCCGCGTGTCTCTGTGTCCTCTACTCTTAAAAAGACACTAGTGATTGGCTTTAGGGTCCTCTCTAATCCAGCATGACCTCACCTTAACTAGTTGCATGTGCAAGACCCTATTTCCAAATAAGGTCACATCCTGAGGTTTCAGATGGACTGTACTTTGGGGGGACACTATTCAACCCAGTACATGCTCCAACCAAAACCATGCCTAGTTCCCCTCACATGCCATGCTCTTTCATGCCCCACTCCCAAGTTTTTGCATTTCCTGTCCCTTTACCTGGAAATTTCTTTCAAAGCCTTCTTCAATCCCACCCACCTCTTCTAACTCCAAACCTCAGCTCAACTGTCAGTGCTTTAGTGCAGGTTCCCTTGATCCCTTGTGCTAAGCAGAATGAACCCTTCCTCCCTGGAGCTCACATCAGATCTTATGCAGACGATTATTATAGCACATATCACTCTTTGTGGCAATTATCGCTGTTTCCCCCATTAGGCTAAAAGCTTCTTGAAAGAGGAGTTTCTCATTCATCTCAGTATCCATGATTAACATAGAGTTTGGCTAAAAAAAAAATGCTGGTTGAATAAATAAATGAATGGTGGAATGAATAAGTAAATGAATGAAAAAAAAAACTAGTACCTAGCAACAATATTTATTTACCCAGTTTTATTCTCTTGATTGGATAGAGGTGAGCCCCAGAAGAGTTGTAGCTTATTAAGTGATTTCTGCAATGCAGGCACAGTCTCCCCAGCCATCTGAGTCTTCCTAGATCTAAATATGGGATCATCACAAATCTTAATACAGAAGAGACTCCAGGACACTGAAATTATAGCAAAACACCAAGCTCAACTCCCTTGTGTGACTCAGAAAGAAGCCACAAAAGCAATTCCTAAAGAGGAGATTCAAAAATTGTCTTGGCATGAGTCTTAGAAAAGACAACTTTGTTGGCAGCTGCCATTCTACACAGGTAGTGATCAGAACAATGGGCTATGTTATAGGCAGGCAAATTTGGGCTCATTATCAAGAAGGATTTTCTTAAAAAGGATTTCCATAGAGCCAGGAGTTCCATATTCTTCCAAAGGTCAACAAATATTTACGAAGCACCTACTAAGTGCTGAGCGCTGTTCCAAGTTGGGGTTGCTAGAGTGAACAATATGGACATGGTCGTACCTCCTTGGAGAGGATACGATGGACAAGCCCAGGCAAAGCCAGGGTGATTCCAAGAGTACTGCAGAGGGGTCTGCTCAATCTAGAACCCCCCACCCCAGACACTGGACCAGATGACCTCTAAAGTTCCTTCCAAATCTAAGAGCTATTTTTTTTGTCGGGATGATCCTTTCCCAGTTATTAATTTCAGGTAAGACTAGTGGCTTCCAGGGGCCTTTTAGGGGAGGGGGGAAGATACTAGACATCCACTACCAAACAATGTGAACTTGAGGAAGCAAGAACCATGTGGTCTCTGGTCCACCATTGTATTCACAGAGCTTGGCACGTAGTGGGGACTCAATAAAAATTAGAATGAATAAATGAATAATTGAAGTGAATGGGAGTCATGCCAGCTGGGAGGGAGTGCTATGTTTATAGGAGATAATAAGAGTATGAGAAATAAGGATGAAGGTTTATTCTTTAATTCAATTTTGAGATATATTCACATACCATACAATCATCCACAGCATACAATCAACTGTTCACAGTACCATCATATAGCTGTGCATTCATCAACAAAACCAATTTTTAAACATTTTCATTACTCAAAAAAAATGAAAATAAAAATAAAAGAAGAATATCCAAAACATCCCAACCCCCCCGACCCCCACCTTATTATTCATTTAATTTTTGTCCCATTTTTCTAATCATCAATCTATACACTGGATAAAGGAAGTGTGAGCCACGAGGTTTTGACAATCACATAGTCACTCCATGTAAGCTACATAATTATACAACCAACTTCAAGAATCAAGACTACTGGGTTGCAGTTCAACAGTTTCAGGTATTTCCTTCTAGCTGTTCCAATACATTAAAAACTAAAAGGAATATCTATATAATGCATAAGAATAACTTCCAGAATGATCTTTCAACTCCATTTGAGATCTCTCAGCCACCGAAACTTTATTTTGTTTCATTTCTCTTCCCCCTTTTGGTCAAGAAGATTTTCTCAAACCTATGATGCCAGGTCTGGGCTCATCCCCGGTAGTCATGTCCCATGTTGCCAGGGAGAGCTACACCCCTGGGAATCATGTCCCACGAAGTGGGGAGGACAGTGAATTTACCTGCCGGGTAGGCTTTGAGAGAGAGAGGGCAACATCTGAGCACCAAAAGAGGTTCTCTGGGGGAGACTCTTAGGCACAATTGTAAGTAGACTTAACCTCTCCTTTGCAGTAACAAGCTTCATAGGGACAAACCCAAGATCGAGGACTCGGCCTTCTAAATTGGTATTCCTCAATGCTTATGAGACTATCAATAATTCTCCAGGTGGAGAAGTTTAATATTTCTGCATTTTTCACCAGTCCCTCAGGGGGACTTGGCAAATACATCTTTATTCTCTGCCCAAGTTACTCTGGGATGTATTGGGGTTTTACCCTAACCTGTACAAACCAACCTGATCTCACTCCCTATTCTAAGTTCCATGTAATTACGGTGTTTGAAGAAACTGACCATACAAGTTAAATTATTTAGTGTGCTCCAGAAAATATAGATTTTGCACCAAATAAATACCTCTTCAATGAAGGAGTTTTACAAAGTTTTGCTAGACCTTTTAATATAAATTCCCTTCATCATTTTCACAAGAGGACTACTTTTGGATTCTAGACTGATGACTCTGCATAAGATTCACATTGAGATTGGACACAAGATAATTTACAATTTATATGGGTGATGATTTTTTAACATTGTCAGAAACCATAACATTAGTCATTTGGCAATGATATCTTCAAGAAACCAGTTTCATGCAAGATTACTGTTCTGTACAATTAACATGCTGTATTACAAACCTGAGCTACCCAACGTCATTCTTGAGGTTCCTTCATCTATAATCGGCTTGTAGTATAGTCTTGTTGGCTTATCCACTTTCCCTTTTTATGTTCCATTCAGGCTATTGCCCAGGAAGCAGGGAGGATGAGACTTGAGAAAAAAATTATGGGAAGATGGGCTAGGTCTAGTTTGGATTAGCTGAAGCCCTGATAACTCTTGCAGGTTAGGTGATCCAAAGCCACAGGAATGGAAGTCTCAGGCGGATTCACTACAGAAGTTAGAAATGCTGTACATGCCCAGGTACCAAGTTCTCCAGAAGTTCAGTGGGCCACTGGTTCAGGCAACCTCTCTCCTGGTGGGCACCAAAAATGTTCTGGCCCCCACATGTTTCTCTTTCTGCTGCTGTGAGCCAGATCCTGCGCCATCACTTCACTGAGTAACCACAGCCTTCAACATTTTCTGTCACTCCAACACACTGTCTTACCTGAATTACTCTGCACAACAGCCCCAGCAGTTAGCCATTATTGACTTAATTTTACAGATACCAACGTCACACAGCAGTAAGTAGGGAAACATGAGCCTTAGACCCACTTTCCAACCACTCCAAGGAGCCCCACTGCCTCTCCCCCACTTGGATCCTTTGCTCCAGCCACTTCCTCTGCACATAAGTCCCTTTCCTGACATATGCACCAGCACCCCTTGAATCTCTGAACAAGCAACCCCTTCTCTATCAAAAGATTTCTGACCCACGTGGCTCTCTTTCTCTCAGCCAACTCTGCAAATAAACTCACTGCCCTCCCCCCTACATGGGACATAACTCACAGGGGTGTAAATCTCCCTGGCAATGTGGGACATGACTCCTGGGGATGAGCTTGGCCCTGGCATAGTGGGATTGAGAAAGTCTTCTTGACCAAAAGGGGGAAGTGAAATGACCAAAATAAAGTTTCAGTGGCTGAGAGATTTCAAATGGAGTTGAGAGGCCACTCTGGAGGTTATTCTTATGTGTTATATAGATACCCCTTTTAGTTTTCAGTGTACTGGAATAGCTAGAAGGAAATACCTGAAACTGTTGAACTGCAACCCAGTAGCCTTGATTCTTGAAGATGACTGTATAACTATATAGCTTACACTGTGCAACTATGTGACTGTGAAAACCTTGTGGCTCACACTCCCTTTATTCAGTGTATGGACAGATGAGTAGAAAATTGAGGACAAAAAGTAAATGAATAAATAGGGAGGGATGGGGTATGGGATGTTTGGGTGTTCTTTTTTACTTTAACTTTTATTCTTATTCTTTTTTGTGTGTGGTAATGAAAATGTTCAAAAATTGATTGTGGTGATGAATGCACAACTATATGATGACACTGTGAGCCATGGATTGTATACTTTGGATGGATTATATGGTGTGTGACTATATCTCAATAAAATTCCATTTAAAAAAAAACTCTGACCCTCCTTCCTTTGTGCCCTATACTAACGTCAGTAATAATGATAACAACAACTAACATTTATTGAGCACTTACTATAGTCAAGCACTCTGCTGATTATTATGTCATTTAATCCTCACATCCAAACTTAGGTTGGTTCTATTTCTATTCCCATTTTACAGACAAGAAAACTAAGGTTTAGCATCTTGCCCAGGTAAGTGGTAGGGCCCAGATTAAAATAGTGGCAGTGTGACTCCAGGGCCCATGGCCTTGCCCACCCTCAGAGTATTTGAACACCTCATCGCCCGGCCCATCTATTGCTCTGTCTGTCCCAAAAGACTGTAAGCTCCACGGGGCAGGGACCTTGTCTGATTCTTCTCTGCATCTCTGTATCTCTAACGTCCAGAGCAATGCCTGACGCATCTCAGACCTCACAAATGCTTGGGGAATGAATGAATGAATGAATGAATGAGTGCCTCAACCTCCCACAGGTAGCCGTCTGTCTCAGTGATCAGAAAATCTGCGGGCCCTTTGACTGTGGTTATTAACAAAGAGTCTCAGTGTGGGATAATGAAAGTTACAGCGTGTGCCGTCTGTCCACACAGCCTCCCTCTGTCCCCAAGCATGCACATCTGAGTGAACGGATAACTCACGCTGAGATTTACTTAAAAGGCATTTAACTCAGCTCACACGTCTGCCGACCAAGCGTATTACTTGCAATCTATTCCATGCATTACTATTTTGATTTCCAGCACTGAGACAGTGGTGGGTTGGTAGGGTTTTTTTTTTTTTCTTTCTCCTCTCTCCAGTTGAGTTACTGTCTGCTTTTGTGGAATAAATTGCTATAAATTGAGTTACCAGCACTCTAAAATGGGGAAATATATTCTTGATGCTATATGGGCAGCTGACAACATTATGGAAATACACAAAGTGTGTGTAGAAGTTTATGCGAGTGGTGATGAGTTGTGATGGATGTTGGAGGAATGGGGAAGTGGTGGCCTCATGCAGAGAGACATTTGCGACATTCCCTTCCTTCCACTGCAACTGGGTTCAGCCCTCATGGTCTCAGATGAGCGTTTTAGAGTTGGAACACAAAGAAGACTAAAGCCATCAGGAAAAACCAGAAGGGGAGGTGATCCTTGGAAAAAGTAGCCCCATCAATAAAATAGTTACCAAAACCCAGTAAGGATACTGTCAGTGCTCCACCGCATTCCCTTAGGTGGCTCTTACCATTTCTGTGTGCCCATCCCCCAGCTCAGCTGTGTTGTGCTTTTAAGGGCTACACCTGGGACTCATTTAGAACACCTGCTTGGGCTACTGGAGTTGCTTCAGGCTTACAGCCCCTCGGGTCAGCCCTTAGCCAATGACTGTCTGCTGTGGGAATCTGAAAGCCCAGCAACCTCCTTCTGAGTTAGGCCAAACCCTGATTTGTAATATACATTCCAGAGTTTCCCACAGGATGGGGCTGATGCTGGGGCTTCACCTCAAATCACACCCTTACTTGGCTCCTTGCCCTCCCTGGTCCTCCTTTCCCAACTCACTTATAAGTTTCTCCTGGAAGGACCTTTTTAATAAAAGATTTGCACATGAATTTTCATCTCAGGGCCTGCTTCTGGGGAATCCTTAGAGGGAAGGTCTACGGGAAAGCACACAGGGCTTGCAGTCAGGAGACCCCCACCAACTGAGAGAGTTTTTGTGGAGTGGATTGTGGGAAATCCAACAGCGGTACCCAGAAGAATACAATGCATTACCTTTGCCAAGGGAGTCGTGGGCAGCAGAGGAATCTCCAGAGAATCCGTTAAGTGCCAACCAGAGAAAGAGTCAGCCCTAACCTCACGCCGAGCAAAGACCATGACGCCTGCCTCATGCCAGGCAGTGAGAACTTCACTGATCCCTCTTCCCTCTTCCCTCCCTACTTCCTTCCACAATGCTCCTCAACCCCTGAAGACACCAGAAACAGCAGCTCTCCATGAGAAAGACAGGAGGCTACTCTCTTCCCAAGGTCAGTGGCCTGCCTGCAGTTGGCCCCAGCTGGGCAGGGGGGGGAGGGAGGAGTCTTACCTCGGAAAGAGACCGAAGTGTTGACTGATACATTGGACTGTATGTTCTAATTCCTGACTCAAGGCTCTGGTTTGCACCATAAAGTGACCGCAGGGCTTTCTCTTCCCTCATGGGGACCCTCCTGAGTTTTCATCCAGGAGCAGGGAAGGGTCAACTCTTCTCACACCAGGATTAAAGGGGCAGCAGGAGAAAATAATACAGGTGCTTTTACGATTATACCTCACGAATCCAGAATGTTCAACATACAAGGTATACACAATCAATATTAGTCCTTTTTATTATAACATCTCAGGATGTCAACAGGTTTGCACAAGTAAGAATGGAGGCAGAAAGATTAACTGGGGGCTGCTGCAGCAAGAGATGATGTAGCAGACCCCAGGGCTTGGCTATCCAAAGCCATTCACATCCATTTTCCCCCTGCCTCCCTCTACTCCAGAGGCTGGGAAGTGCATGTATTGTGATATTAAATAGAGGATTCCTTAGAGAAGAGAGTCTCTCATTTGAACTACGGGGAGAGGGCTGTGGCTTTTCCTTTCCTGCCACCCAACCCCTCCCCTGTCCCCACCCAAGACAACTTCAAGAAGGATTCAAGCTGTGTTCTAGTTTGGGTTGCTCTAGAAGTAGATCTTGAGAAATGGATTCAAGGAGGAGTGGTTTACTTGATAGATGATCCCAGGCAACTACGGAAGAGAGACAGAGAAGGGAAGGCAGTTAAAAGGGTATGGTTAATAAACAGGGTGGGGCAGGATTATTGAACAAGTGGCCATGGGGGTGACAGAAGAGTGCCCCTGCTGGGGACACTGGGAGCCAGGGAAGAAAAGGGAACTGGGGTATTTACACACCCACACTCATCCATCATTGGGTGAGGGCAGCTGCAGGGGTTTTACTCCTCTGGCGCTTCCAGCCTGCCACTCCTGCCCAAAGGGTCCTGGCCACCAGAGAGAGGTCTATGGCAAAGAGATGCAGGGGCACTTTAGTAAGGCCTAAGGAATGGGGGGTGGAGGGCAGGGACACCCCAGCATCTGCTAAGGGCTGTCTAAGAGAAAAGGAAACTGGAGCAGTGTTTATGCAGCAGACTTTCCCACCTGCCTTCCAGTCAAACTGAACTGGGGAGAAAAGAACTAGAGAGAGCAGAGGGGATGGGGGCATGGAGCAGCCGTGGGGCAGCCCTACTCCTACTCTCTCTACGGTCAAGAGAACACCACAGAAGGAAGCAGGGCTTGAGCAGTCTTCCAAGTCCCCACCACGAGGACTGGCCAGAGGAGCAAGAAGCTGTGGTCTCCACAGTCAAGGATGGGGACTGAGGGGTGGTCAGAGGGCTCCCTATGGAGCAGGGCAGTGGGAGATCCTCACGGGGTCCTCTGAGGAGCCCACACAGGGGCCCCTTGAGAGCCAGCATTTTGCCCTTTTCTCCCCTCCTTTGTCAACCCTCTGCCGTTGCAGGTTCCTGGGGCTACAGGTCAAGCCTGAATTGGAAAGAGGGAGGAGAAGGGCATTAAATGGAATACAGATTGAAGGTTTTGGCTGGAAATGACCAAAAAGCTAAGGGATGTGCCTATGATGTTGTTAGAGGGATAAAGTAGATATATTGTGCCCCCATCTGGTTTGGATGGTTCAATACATCCCTTAGGACAACTAGCTCTTGATTCCCACAGAGCCAGGAGCTTCACAAACTGACCTCCTCTAATCCTCACACCAACCTCAGGAGGAAGTTATCACTGCCCCTACTTGATGCCTGGGAATCGTGAGTCTTAGAAAAGTGACAGTCTTCTCAGGAAAAGTCTAAATTCAAACCCAGGCTGGTCTGTCCAGCATCTAGATTCATTGTGAATGCCGTGATCATCAACTGGTAAACCAATAAACAAATTGTTGTATATCCATATGCTAGAATACTACTCAGTAATGAAAAGGAATGAAAAGAATGAAAAGGAACTGCTGGTGCATGCCAGAATGTAGATTGATCTCAAAAAGCATCATGCCAAGTGAAAGAAGCCAGACCCAAAAAGATTATATTCTGGATGATTTCCTTTACTCGAAATTTTAGAAAAAGCAAAATTACAGTGACAGAAAGCAGCTCAGTAATTGCTGGGAGCCAAAGGTGGGGGAGAAGATTCACTGCAAAGAGCATGAGGAAACTTTTGGGGGTGATGGGAATGTTCTACATCAAGTTTGTAGTGGTGGTTACACTACTGTAAGCATTTGTGAAAACTCAGAAATGCCCACCTAAAATCACATTGTATGTAAATTATACATCAATAAAGCTGATTTAAAATGTGTATACCCTTGATTTTTCTAAACCTGCAACTTCTCTAATAAAAAAAAATTTTAACTAAGAAAAGAAATTATGCATGCCTGGAGTGGGAGGTACCAGAGAAAGATAATGGTAGAGATGGGGCTGGGGCTCAGAGCAGCCATGTGGGCTGGAAGGAGATTTGTGAGTCATCGAGATGTACATGATAGACACCCTGAGAATGGATGAGCTTACCTAGGGAGAGCCTGCAGAGCCAGAAGGGCAGAAGAGGGAGGGTGCACCCTGCAGAACCCCAAATGTATGAGGCAAGCTCAAGAAGAAGGCTGCAAAAGAGCCATCAGAGGAGTGGAAGGAAAACCAGAAGGGGTGTCTTCTTGGACAAAAGGGCTCTTTTCTAAGTCCTTGACTTTCCCCTGGCTGATGAGGCCTGGGAAGTGAGGGCTGTAGAGTGGGGAGGGGAGGCAGCAGAAGTGGATGAGTAGGGAAGGAGTGAATTGCTTCTTGGTGCCTGAGGGCACACTGAGTCAAGTTCGGCTGAACCTGCTCCCTCTCCCCCACCTCACCATATTCACTTGGTGGTGTTATCTTTGGTTACTCAGACACAGAACAACAAACACACACACACACACACACACACACACACACACACACATGCACACTGCTGAGAACCTCTTTCTAGGGGTGTTAGCCAGGCCAGGATGGCACTGAATAAGTTAAGACATGGATGGAAAGGGAGGACAGAAATAGAGAAATGAAAAGAAATGAAATAAAAAGTGGCAGAGTAGAGAAAGAGAGAGAACAGAGTGGGGATCCTGGGATAAATCTCTGACAGGAAGGACCCCTGCAGATGAATTCCAGGCAAACTTCTCTTCCCCATTAAAATTGGGAAACTGAGACCCAAAGCGCAGACAGAAGAGAAGATAAAAGTGGTAGCACTGGTAGGGTATTCACCTCCCTCATCCATTCATTCAACAAACATTTACAGTCTGCTTATTAGGTCCTACACACTGGTCAAAGTCAAATAGGGCAGAGGCCTGTGTGTCCAAGAACCCACCACCCAAAGTTGGGGACAGCCAAGTCCCAAGTCAATCTACTCTCCAAGATGCTCAAGGGTATCACTGTCCCGGGCTCCCAACCCTGGGTTACTAAAGTGTTTGCATAAGCGGGGGTGAATACAGGCTTGGACTTATTCAGGAAGCCCTCTTATGGGAAAAGAATACAAAATTACGAATATAAAAGTGGGTACAATAATGGACGGGGTCTGTGCAAATAAGAGGCCCTGAAACTTAAGCTTCTTTGACTTGTAGAGCAATTCCTCCTCTGACTACTCCGAAATTCCGACAGTCATTCTGAACTGGGCCAACAGCACCCTCTGGTGGATATGTGGAGGAGTGCCTCGACGCGCCCAGAGCGTCTTGCACCCACCCAATTCCTTGTAAGGCCAGGCGGGCAAACTTGGTCATCAACTTCATAGAAACTTCCTCATCAGCCTGTACATCGCCCCCCAGCCCCAGAGTTGTATAATTGTCTTTAGAGGCCCAGAGCTCAGCATCTAGATGTGCTTGTAGTTTGATTTAGGGCAAGTAACTTTACCCCTGTGAGCTGCAGTTTCCTTTTCCGTGAATAAATTTTATCTTAATAAGATTAAATAAATATATAGGCACCTACTTCAGGGGGTGATTTGGGGGATTAAATGAGATGACTGATATGTAAGTTGCTTTAAACAAAAGGCACTTTCATCTATAAGTTATTTTTTAAGGAAAATTTATCGACACTTGGAATCAGCTGTTCCAAAGAAATCACCCCTTACTACGCACCCACGACAGACCACCCCATAGGCTGATGACTGCCACTCCCCAAAGGTGCCCATGTCCTAATCCCCAGAGCCCGTGAATATGTTCCCTTCCACTGCAAAAGGGACTTTGCAAGTGTGATCAGGTTAAGGACTTGCAATGAGAAGATTTTCCAGCTGGGCCCAACATAATCACAACGCTCCTTCCAAAAAGGAGGCAGGAGGATTGGACAGTAGTGGGAGATGTGATGACAGAAGGAGGACATTGGGGTGATGTGAGGAAGGGGCCATGAGCCAAAGAATGCAGGCAACTGCGCTAGAAGCTGGCAAAGGCAAGGAAATGGATTCTCCTCTAAAGCTGCCAGAAGGAATGCAGCTCTGCATTAGATTTCTGAATGCCCCAAGTAAAGCCACAGCTTTGTGTTGTTTTAAGCCGGAGGAGGACCACCCCAGGCCCCAAGTTCGGTGTGCAGGTGGAGAGAGGGTCTGCCCATGTCTCTCAGGCACTGCCCTATAGGACCCCAAGGCAGGGAGGGGAATTTATTCAGCTCCGCACTCCTGTGGGCATCTCCCCGTCTCGTGGATCATTACAGGCTTTAGAAAGGGTCATTGCAAGGATGAACAAACTGGAGAGGGACCCTGAAGCAGAGGTGAGATGGACGGAGCTATGGAGCATTTCCTTTTTGAATTCTTCTAACTTTACATTTTGACGTGACTTCAGATTTACAGATAAGTTGCAAGAATAGCACAAAGAATTCCCATGAACCCTTCACCTAAACTCCCCAAATGTGAACATATGATCATGTGTGCTTTATCCTTCTCTATATATATGTGTGTGTGTGAGTATGTGTGTGTGTGCACATTGTCAGAATTCTGAGACATGTAGAATAAGTTACAGATGGGATACTCGTTTACCCCCAAACCTTCAGAATATTTTTTCTAAAAACAATTCTAAAAACATTCTCTTACATAGCCATAGTTCAATTATCAACAACAGGCAATTGACATAAATATCATACTACTATCTAATCCAGGAGCCTTATTTGGATTTCACCAATTGTCCTAATTAATGTCATCTATATAACAGGAAAATTCAGGATCAGGCACTGCCTTCAATTGTCATGTCTTTTTTATTCTTCTTTCTTCAGCAACTGTTTCTCAGTTTTGGGTGTGTGTGTGTGGATATATCTGTACATACACGTGTGCATGCTTCATGAAATTGACATTTTTTAAGAGTGCAGGCCAGTTATGTTGTCGAGTGTCCTTCATTTTAGGCTTTTCTGATGTTTCCTCACAATTAGGTGCAGGTTATACACTTTTGGTAAACACACCACAGGGGGCACACGGTGGGCTTCTCAGTGCATTTCGGGTAGCACCTGGTATCAATTTGTCCTGTTACTGGGGATGTTAACTTCGATGATTTGGGTTAAGTGGTGCCTGCCGTATTTCTCCTCTGTGAGGTTACTGTTCTTTCCCTTTGTAACGAGTAAGTCTCTTGTGGGGAGCTAATTTGAAACTATGTAACTATCCTGTTACTCTTCAAACTTTCACCCACTAGGTTTTTCATCCTTTGACCATTCTCACCTAAATCAGTTATTATGATGTTGGTTGACAAATGGTGATTGTCTAATGCCATCATTTTTCCTACATTTATTTGTTGGCTTTCCTTTGAAAGAAAGATTTTTCCCTTCTAGCCCATTTACTTACTTATACCCTATAGTGGATCAATGATTCTTATTTTATTCAGTGGGCTATAATTTATTGCTATCATTCTTTATTTTGATGCTCAAATTGTCCCATATTTAGCTAGAAAGAAAGACTTGGAGAAGAGTAGGTTTGGAGATGAATAGGAGGTAAGTTGTTTCTTTTTTTTTTTTTTTAATTAGAGAAGTTGTGAGTTTACAGAACAATCATGCATAAAACACACCCACACCACACCAACAACAGCTTGCATTGCTGTGGAGCACCCATTACAATTGCTGATAGCACACTTTCACAACTGCACCATTAATCAAAATTCATGGTTTAATCCAGGGGTCACCGTTCATGTAGTGTAGTTTCATGGATTCTTTTAACATTTTTATTTTGTCACCATATATACAATCTAACATTTCCCACTTTAACCACATTCAGATATATATTTCAGTGCTGCTAATTACATTCACAATGTTGTGCTACCATCACCACCATCCATTACTAAAACATTTCCATCATTCTAAATAGGAATCCTGTATATTTTAAGCCTTAACTTCCCATTCCTTATCTACCCCCTACCCCATCCCCTGGTAACCAACATTTCAGATTCTCACTATGAGTTTGCTTTTTCTTTGTTTCAAATCCGTAAGGTGATACAATATATCTGTCCTTTTGTGTCTGGCTTATTTCACTCAACTTGATATCTTCAAGGTTCATCCATGTCGTCACATGTATCAGAACTTCATTCCTTTTTATGGCTGAATAATATTCTATTGCCCGTATAGACCACATTTTATTTACCCATTCATCACCTGACGGACACTTGGGTTGCTTCCATCTTTTGGTAATTGTGAATAATGCCGTTTAGAACATTGGCGTGCAAATATCTGCTTTGCCTCTCCTTTGCAGTAGCAAACATCGTAAGGGCAAGCCCCAAGATCAAGGACTTGGCCTACTCCAATGGTAGTCCCCAATGCTTGTGAAAATATCAGTAATTTCCCAGGTGGGGAAGTTTAATGTTTCCACCGGTCCCTGAAGGGTGCTTTGCAAATACTTTTTATTCTCTGCCCAAATTACTCCGGGATGTTTCAGGATTTCATGCTAACCTGTACAAACCAACCAGATCTCACCCCCATTCAAAGTTCCATGTACTTATGGTGTTTGAATAAACAGAACATTCAAGTTAACTTATATAGCATGCTACAGAAAATAATAGACTTTGCACCAAATAAACATCTCTTCCTTTGGTCTCACACAGAAGTTGATGTTTTAAAACACAGTCAATATCATCCTTTTCCCTTTAGTCTGGTTTGCCTTAATTCTAATGAAGTCCATTTCCTTCATATCTCTAACTGAAGTCTGATCTCTTTTTCAGCTTCTTAAACATTTGCTGTATGGGGTAATGCTGTCATTCATAGCTGCTGAAATCTGGCTCTGAGTCTCAGGTGTCACACAGATACTCAAAGTTACAGGGACTGACCAGGTTATACACAAAAAGCCAGCATCTCAGAATTTAGAGACAACTGTTACAACTCATGAATAGATGCAAATACTGTAAGAGCTTACACTATAGGAACCTTTACAATAAGCCTTCCTCTGACAACCAATGATCTCAGATTCAATTCTCAGAGTTTGTACATTATAGTTAGCCAATATTAGTGAGGCGTTAAAATGTTTGTCTTTTTGTTTTTTGGCTTACTTCACTCAACATACTGTCTACTCACCTAGTTGCATACCTCACAACTTCATTTCTTCTTGCCACCCTCAGAATTCTATTGTATGTATACACCACAGTTCACCATTCCATTTATTAGTCAATGTACCCTTAGGCCACCTCCATCCATTGCCAATCGTGAATTCAAGGTCTACTCATGTCCCTACTCTCAGTTCTTCCAAATATATACCCAATATCAGGGTTGCAGGACCATACGGCAACCCCATGCTTAGCTTCTTGTGGAACCACCACACTGCCCTCCAAATGGGCTGTGCCACTTTACCTCCCTACAAACAGGGAATAGGTACATCCCTCTCTCCACATTTTCTCTAGCACTGTATCCCTCTGTTTATTTTTTTTAACAGTTTTATTCACACACCATACAATCCACCCTAAATAAACAATCAACGATTCCCAGTATAATCACATAATTATGCATTCACCACCACAATTTATATGATGACATTTCCAACTCTTCCCTAAAGAAAGAAATAAAGGAGAAGAAAAATGAAGACTAAAAATACAAAAGACAGAAGAAAAAGAAAAAGAAAATACAATGAAAAGGCCAGACAACAATATCACCACCAAGAATCCCATATCAATCCCTTATATCCCCCTCTTATAGACCTTTAGCTTTGGTATTTTGTCTTTGTTACAATTAGTGGAAGCATCTTACAATGTTACCATTAACTATAAACTCCAGTTTGCATTGATCGTGTTTTTCCCCACACAATCCAATTTTCAACACCTTGCAATGTTGACATTCATTTGTTCTCCCTCATTTAAAAACATTCTTATATTTGTACATTTAATCACCATCATTGACCACTCTAGGTTTCATTAAGTTATACAATCCCAGTCTTTATCTTCTATCTTTCCTTCTGGTGTCCTACTCCTACATGCCCTTGGCCTTCCTCTTTCAACTGTACTCACACTCATCTTTGTTCAGAGTACTTAAAATATTGTGTTACCATCACATGCTATCATACTATCCATTCCATTTCTGGATCTATGCAATCAATCCTGTTGAACCTTCTGTGCTCCTTCAGCATCAAATGCACAATCTCTAACCTCTATCTCCTGATAACCTGTGTTCTCAACTCTCAAAAAGAACACCCGAAACATCCCATACCCCCCAACCCTCCCTATTATTCATTTACTTTTTGTCTCTTTTTTCTACTCATCTGTCCATACACTGTATAAAGGGAGTGGAAGCCACAAAGTTTTCACAATCACATAGTCATACCGTGTAAGCTACACAGTTATACAATCGTTGTCAAGAATCAAGGCTACTGGGTTGCAGTTCAACAGTTTCAGGTATTTCCTTCTAGCTATTCCAATACACTAAAAACTAAAAGGGGATATCTATATAATGCATAATAACATTCCAGAATGACCTCTTGACTCTATCTGAGATCTCTCAGCCACTGAAACTTTATTTTGTTTCCTTTCTGTTCCCCCTTTTGGTCCAAGAAGGTTTTCTCAATCCCACAATGCCAGGGCCAAGCTTATCCCCGCAAGTCATGTCCCACATTGCCAGGGAGATTTACACCCCTGGGAGTCATGTTCCAGGTAGAGGAGAGGGCAGTGAGTTTACCTGCAGTGTTGGCTTAGAGAGAGAGGCCAAAGCTGAGCAACAAAAGAGGTTCTCTGGCAGTGACTCTTAGGCACAATTTTAAGTAGGCTTAGCCTCTCCTTCTCAGCAACGAACTTCATAAGGGCAAGCCCCAAGATCAAGGGCTCGGCCTTCCAAATTGGTAGTCCCCAATGCTTGTGAAAATATCATCAATTCCCCAGATGGGGAAATTTCATATTTCCACATTCCTCCTCCCCCCAGTCCCTCAAGGGGGCTTCACAAATACATTTTTATTCACTGCTCAAATTACTCTGGGATATATTGAGGCTTCACACTAGCCTACACAAACCAACCAAATTTCACTCCCTATTCAAAGTTCCATGCAATTATGTTGTTGGAATAAACTGACCATACAAGTTAAATCATATAGTGTGTTACAAACAATATAGATTTTGCACCTAATAAAGAACTCTTCCTTTGGTCTCACATGGAAGTTGACATTTCAAAAACACCATCAATGTTGTCCTTTACCCTTTAGTCTGATTTACCTTAGTCCTAACCAAATCCATTTCATTCATATCTCTAATTGAAGTCTGAACTCTTTTTCAGATTCCCTAACACTTGCCATATAGGGTAATGCTGACATTCATAGCTGCCAGATTCTGGCTCTGAGTCTCAGGTGTCATACAGATACCCAAATATCCAGGGACTGACGAGGTTATACACAAAGAGTTCAACATCTCAGAATTTAGAAACAACCATTACAACTCAGGAATAGATGTAACTGCTGTAAGAGCTTACAGTCTAGGAAACTTTACAATAAGCCTTCCCCTGATAACCTATGCTCTCATATTCAATTCTCAGAGTTTGCACATTACAGTTAGTCCATATTAGTGAGGCAATATAATATTTTTCTTTTCATTTTTGGTTTATTTCACCCAACATACTGTCCTCACTGGCCATTTGCCTCACAACTTCACTCCTTTAGCAGCTCAACACTTCATTGAATGCATACACCACAGTTTGCCATTCTGTTCATCAGTCAATGTACCCTTAGGCCACCTCTGTCCACTGTGAATCATGAATACTGCCACTATAAACCTCACTTAGCAAATGTCCATTGTGTCCCTCTTTTCAGTTCTTCCAATTAAATACCCAACAACCGGGTTGCAGGACCATATGGCAACCCCATATTTAGCTTCCTGTGGAACCACCACATTGCCCTCCAGATGGGCTGCACCATTCTACTTCCCCACCAATAGTGACTAGGTACATCCCTCTCTCCACATTTTCTTAGCATTTGTATCCCTCTGTTTATTATTTAGATGGTTTTATTCCCACACCATACATTCCATCCTAAGTAAACAATCAATGGTTCCCTGTATAATCATGTAATCATGCATTCACCAACACTATCTGCATGAGAACATTTCCATTTCTTCCACAAAGAAAGAGGAAGAAATGAAAAAAAAGTAAAAAGACAAAAGAAAAAGAAAAAGAACTAAAAAGCAACAAAAGAAAAGATAAAATTAAAATAAAATACAATAAAAAACTCAGACAACACCAGCAATGTCAAGGATCCCATACCCCTCCCTTATATCCCCCTCTTATAGGCATTTAGCTTTGGTATGTTGCCTTTGTTACAATTAAAGGAAGCATATTACAATGTTACTGTTAACTATAGACTCTAGTTTGCATTGATTGTATTCTTTCCCAATACCACCCACTTTTTAACACCTTGCAAAGATGACATTCATTTGTTCTCCCTAATCTAAAAACATATTTGTACATTTTATCACAATCATTGACCACTCTAGGTTTCACTAAGTTATACTGTCCCAGTCTTTATCTTCTATCTTTCCTTCTGGTGTCCTACATGCCCCTAACCTTCCTCTTTCAATCATACTCACAGTCATCTTTGTTCAGTGTACTTATGTTATTGTGCGACCATCACCCAATATTGTGCTCTAAACCTCTCTTTCGTGTCTTTTCCTATCTGTCTGTAGTGCTCCCTTTAGTATTTTCTGTAGAGCAGGTATCTTTTTCACAAACTCTCTCATTGTCTGTTTGTCTGAGACTATTTTAAACTCTCCCTCATATATGAAGGACAGTTTTGCCAGCCATAATATTCTTGTTGGTGGTTTTTCTCTCTCAGTATCTTAAATATATCATCCCACTGCCTGCTTGCCTCCATGGTTTCTGTTGAGAAATCTGTACATAGTCTTATCGAGCTTCCCTTTATGTGATGGATCACTTTTCTCTTGCTGCTTTCAGAATTCTTTCTTTTGTCTTTGACATTTGAAAATCTGATTAAGTGTCCTGGAGTCAGTCTATTCAGATCTATTCCTGTTTGGGGTATGTTGCACTTCTTGGATCTGTAATATTATATCTTTCATTAGAGATGGGAAATTTTCAGTGATTACTTCCTCCGTTATTCTTTCTGCCCCTGTTCCCTTCTCTTCTCCTTCTGGGACACCCATGATGTATATCTGTGTGCTTCATGTTGTCATTCAATTTCTTGAGACCCTGCTCATATTTTTTTATTCTTTTCCCTATCTGTTCTTTTGTGTGTAGGATTTCAGATGTCCTGTACTAGTTCCTGAATCCTTTTGTCTGCCTCTTCAAATCTGCTGTAATATGTCTCCACTGTGTTTTTCATCTCTTCTATTGTGCCTTTCATTCCCATAAGTTCTGCCAATTCTTTTTCATACTTTCAAGTTCTTCTTTATGTTTGCCAATGTCTTCTTTATATTCTTCACTTCTTTTGCCATATCTTCCCTCAACTAATTGATTTGATTTTTGAATTGATTTAGCATATTTGTTTGAAGAACTTTAATTAGTTGTTTCAACTCCTGCATCTCATTTGAAGTGTAAGTTTGTTCCTTTGACCAGGCCTTATCTTCATTTTTCCTAGTGTAATTCATAATTTTTTGTTGTCTAGGCATCTGGTTTCCTTGATACCCTAATCAGATTTTTCCAGACCAGATCGGCCCAGGTCTCAGGAGGAGACTGTATTCGGTATCAGGTTTCCCTGAGGGTGAGACCCAAAAGATTATTAGACTTTCCTGTGAGGCTGCTAGACTCTGTGCTTTTCCTATCCTGCCCACAGGTGGCACTTGTCAGTCTGCAGCTCCCCATTGGTGTAAAGAGGTGTGGTGCATTTAATTCTCAGTGGACCCTGTCCCAGCCAGGGACTGAGGATGTCAGAAGCCAAGCTTAAGCTGTTTCTGTTTTCTTTCCCACCCCAGGCCCTCGAGTCTGAGTTCTCTGAGGGATGGCTGCCACTTGAGCTGGGCCTCACCCCACACACACACTTGCTCTTAGGGAAGATAAGCCCTTTAGGGAATTACCTTCTGCACTTGAGTTCTTCCTTTGACTCTCTGAATATCTTAATTCCACCCTTGCCTGGGTCAGTGCTGACAACTGAAAATGCCTGAGACTTTTTCTAATGAACTACTTAGAAGGAGAGGGGAGAAAAGGGAAAAAAGAAGTTCCCTCTTCAGAGCCAGTCCCCAGCCCTCCAGTTCACCAGGCAAGAACCAGAGTTGGCACCCAGTTCTGTGTGCCCCTTTTCTTGGGACACAGCCCTTTTCCAGTATTCTGAGCTCAGCAGACTTCAAAAGCCTCTGTTTTTATTTATTTATGTATTTTTTTTCCATCAGCCCCACCTCCTCTCTGCCAGAAGAAAGCTCCAAGTTCCTTTCCTGCTTACTCCAAGTTTATCTGCACTTGTAGCATGTACTCAGTTGTCCCAATTTGTTAATTAAAACCACAATTGGAGCTTGGTTGAGCTACATTACCTTGCTCCCAGCAGGGACTGCTTTTTTTCCCCACAGTGAAAATTTCCAACTCAGCCTGCTATGCCGGTTGGGGAGGGGCACAAGCTCCACAGTTTGGGGAGCTTTACTCACAGTTCTATGCTGTGATCTCAGCCATTCCACCCATTCCAGACTGGTGTACAATATGTGTTCAGTCACAGATATCCCCCATCAGTTGTTCCAGACTATTTTCTAGTTATTCTTGGCTATTTACTAGTTGCCCTAGGGGACTAACTAAATTCCACACTTTCCTATGCCACCATCGTGCCCCGTCTCCTGGTACCATGCCGTTTTGATTACTGTGGCTTTGTAAAAAGTTTTTAGATCAGGAGGTGTGAGTTCTCCAACTTCATTCTTTTTCAAGATGGCTTTAGCTATTTGGGGCCCCTTACCCTTCCATATAAACGTGATGATTGGGCTTTTCTATTTCTGCAAAGAAGGTTGTTGGAATTTTGATTGGAATTGAATTGAGTCTCTAAATTGCTTTGGGTAGTATTGACAATTTAATGATATTTCATCTTCCAAACCATTAACATGGAATACCCTTCCATCTATTTAGATCTTCTTTAATTTCTTTTCACAATGTTTTATAGTACTCTGTACAAGATCTTTACGTTGTTGGTTCGATTTAGTCCTAGATAGTTGGTTCTTTTAGTTGCTATTGTGAATGGAATTTTTTTCTTCATTTCTTCCTCTGAATGTTCATTACTTGGGTAATGAACAATCTACTGGTTTGGGGGTGTTGCTCTTATACCCCACCACTTTGCTGAATTAATTTATTAGCTCTAGGAGCTTTGTTGTAGATTTCTCAGGATTTTCTGTGTGTAGGATCATATCATCTGCAAATAGGGAAAGTTTTACTTATTTCTTTCCAATTTTGATGCCTTTTATTTATTTTTCTTGCCTAATTTCTCTGGCTAGAACTTCCAGGACAATGTTGAATTACAGTGGTGAGAGTGGGCATCCTTGATCTCAGAGGGTAAGCTTTCAGTCTTTCACCATTGAGTAGGATGTAAGCTGCGGGTTTTTCATATATGCCCTTTATCATTTTGAGGAAGTTTCCTTCTATTGTAGTGTTCTAAGTGTTTTTACCAAGGAAGGGTGTTGTATTTTGTCAAATACCTTTTGTGCATCAATAGATATGATAATGTGTTTTCTTTTCCTTCATTCCTTTAATGTGTTGTATTGCATTAATTGATTTTCTTATGTTGAACCAATCTTGCACACCAGGGTTAAATCCCACTTGAACATGGTGTATAATTCTTTTAATATGCTGTTGGATTTGATTTATTAGTGTTTTGTTGAGGAGTTTTGGATCTTTATTCCTAAGAGATATTGGTGTATAGTTTTCTTTTCTTGTGGTATTTTTATTCAGCTTGGTATGAGGGTGATGTTAGTCTCATACAATGAGTTAGGGAGTGTTCCCTCCTCTTCAATATTTTGGAAGAGTTCGAGCAAAATTGAAGTTAAGTGTTCTTGGAATGTTTGGTAAAAATCCTCTGTGAAGTCATCTAGTCCAGGGCTTTTCTTTGTTGGTAGTGTTTTTGATGACTGATTCAATCTCTTTACTAGATATTGGTTTGTTGAGATCTTCTATTTCTTCTTGACTCAGTGTACATAGTTTGTGTGTTTCTGAGAATTTTTCCCATTTCATCTAACTTATTTAATTTACTGCCATACAATTGTTCATAGTATCCACTATAGTCCTATTTATGTCAGCAGAGTCAGTAGTAATGTCCCCTTTTTCATTTCTGATTTTCATTATTTGTATCCTCTCTCTTTTTCTTTGTCAGTCTAGCTAAACATTTGTTGATTTTACTGATTTTTTTAAAGAACCAACTTTTGGCTTTGTTGATGCGCTCTCTTGTTTTTTTTGTTTGTTTGTTTGTTTGTTTGTTTCTATTTCATTTATGTCTGCTCTAATCTTTGTTACTTCCTTCCTTCTGCTCAATCTGAGTTTGGTTTGCTCTTGTTTTTCTAATTCTTCCAATTTTGAGGTTAGGTCTCTGATTTGAAGTCCTTCTTCTTTTTTAATGTAAGCATTTAGAGCTATAAATTTCACTCTCAGCACTGTCTTCACTGAATTCCATAAGTTTTGATATGTTGTATTCATTTTCATTCACCTCAAGATATTGCCTAATTTCCCCTCTGATATCCTCTTTAGCCCACTGGCTGTTGAAAAGTGTATGGCTTAATTTCCACGTATTTGTGAATTTTCCCTTTCTCCCTCTGTTATTGATTTCAAGATTCTTTCCCTTTTGGTCAGGGAATGTATATTGTATGATTTAAGTATTTTCCAATTTATTGAGACTTGTTTTGTGAACCAACACATGATCTATCCTGGAGAATGATCCATGTGAGTTCAAGAAGAACGTGTATTCTGTTTTCATAGGGTGAAGTGTTCTATATATTTCTGTTAGGTCTAGTTGGCTTAGGGTATCATTCAAGTCCAGTATTTCCTTATTGAACTTCTGACTAGATGTTCTATCTGAGAATGGTGTGTTAAAGTCTCCTTCTATTAATGTGGAACCACCAATTTCTCCCTTCAAATCTGGCAGTATTTGCTTCACATATTTTGGGGATCTAATAGGTACATATATATTCATAATTATTGCATCTTCCTGGTGAATTTTTTCCTTGAACAGTACGTAATGACCATCTTTGTTCCTCATAACTGTTTTTGACTTAAAGTATGCTTTATCTGATATTAATATAGCCACCCCAGATCTCTTTTGGTTACTACTTGCATGGCATATTTCTTTCTAACCTTTCACCATCAACATACTTGTATCTTTGACTTTAATGTAAGTCTCTTGCAGACAGCATGTAACTGGGTCTTTTTTTTTTTTTAATCTATTCTGCCAGTCTCTGCTCTTTGACTAGAGAGTTTAATCCATTCACATTTAAATTCACTACTGATAAGTATAGGACTTTTACTTCCAGAAAGATGGCAGAATAGGTGAGGTGGAGCAATCTTCTCCTCCAAGAAAGAAACTAGAGAAGGGCCAGAGGACACCCAGAACAGAAGTTTCAGGGTGCAAGCAGCCATAGAAGGACTTCTACAATATGTGGTGATGTCTCAGATGAAAAAGCAGAGAAACTGCTTCTCAAAGGATGGGGTGAGTTTATTCAGCCTGGACTGCTGCCAGGGGCTGGCAGCAGTGAGACAGCTGCCAAGCAGTGGAGTGAATGGCTCTCAACTCCCGTGCACCCATCTCAGCAATTAGCTGGGGAGATAATCCTTCACAGCCACACAGCTGGGAGTTCCCATGAGGGAACATGGAAAGCAGAGGACCAGTTTGACTGCATTTACTCTCCCTCCATGGAAGTCCTTGGTGAACACATGCAATAGGTGAGCATAGGCAAGGGCACGAGGCAGAAGCACCAGGAGCCCCTCCCACACCCCAGAGGCTCAAGGGCACAGGACAAGAAGGGAAGGAGGCACGTTTGAGCTGGAGGGTGAGACACACAGCCCAACAGCCTGAAAGTGAGCCACTCAGAAGCCGAGGACTCACCAAACCCACAGTGCTCTTGAGCAGCCTCCCTGCCGAACTGCACAGGGCCCATACTGCACCCCCAGAGCTTGCAGTCCCCAGTAGACATGGAGAAATGGTGTGCTGATAAGATTCCCACCCAGCTTGGACTCCCCCCCCCTTAGGTGACATTGGGGGAAAGCTGGCTTGATGGTGAGAGGCAGCTCAAAAGTGCCATCTGCTGGGAAAGACATAAAAAGAGAACTCCAGCAAGCTGTGCTGTATATATTTATATATACATATATATACACATATATATATATATTCAAATAATCCTGCACTTCCCAAAATAACCTTACCAAGGTAAGCAAGTGCCCCGAAGCCAACAGAAAATCAGATGGCACATGAAGAAACAAGCAGATATAGGCAACCGGCAACCCATAACTGCCCTGGGGGGACGGCACTCACCTGTGACATAGCATAGTCATTCCTCAACAGAGGGCCAGGGGACCCTGGAAGAGGGACCCACTCGCAAGTCTCGGGGCCACAGGCCAATACCAAGGACTTGTGGGTCAGTGGCAGAGACAAACTGTGGCAGGACTGAACTGAAGGATTAGACTATTGCAGCAGCTTTAAAACTCCAGGAACACCAGGGAGATTTGATTGTTAGAGCCGCCCCCCTCCATGACCACCCAGACACACGCCCCTTATACAGGGCGGGCAACACCAACTACACACACAATCTTGGTACACCAATTGGACCCCACAAGACTCACTCCCCCACTCACCACAGAGGCAAAGCGGGGGAGAACTGCCTTGAGGGGAACAGGTGGCTCATGGATGCCACCTGCTGGTTAGTCAGAGAAAGTGTACTCCATGAAGCTGTAGATCTGACAAATTAGAGATAAGGATTTCAATTGGTCTACAAATCCTAAAAGAACCCTATCAAGTTAAGCAAATGCCCAGAGGCCAAAAACAACAGAAAATTTTAAAACATATGAAAAAAACAGACGATATGGATAACCCAAGACCAAGCACCCAAATCAAAAGATTAGAACAGACACAGTACCTAGAGCAACTAATCAAAGAACTAAAGATGAACAATGAGACCATGGCACGGGATATAAAGGACATCAAGAAGAGCATGGAACAGGATATAAAGGACATCAAGAAGACCCTAGAAGAGCATAAGCTAGAGGAGAAGAACTCCTCAAGCTTAGAAGTTTCTGCACCTCAAAGGAATTTCTCAAAAAGGTAAAGAGGCAGCCAACTCAATGGGAAAAAATTTTTGGAAACCATGTATCTGACAAAAGACTGATATCTTGCATATATACAGAAATCCTACAACTCAATGACAATAGTACAGACAGCCCAATTATAAAATGGGCAAAAGATATGAAAAGACAGTTCTCTGAAGAGGAAATACAAATGGCCAAGAAACACATGAAAAAATGTTCAGCTTCACTAGCTATTAGAGAGATGCAAATTAAGACCACAATGAGATACCATCTAACACCTGTTAGAATGGCTGCCATTAAACAAACAGGAAACTACAAATGCTGGAGGGGATGTGGAGAAATTGGAACTCTTATTCATTGTTGGTGGGACTGTATAATGGTTCAGCCACTCTGGAAGTCAGTCTGGCAGTTCCTTAGAAAACTAGATATAGACTTACCATTCGATCCAGCGATTGCACTTCTCGGTATATACCCGGAAGATCGGAAAGCAGTGACACGAGCAGGTATCTGCACGCCAATGTTCATAGCAGCATTATTCACAATTGCCAAGAGATGGAAACAACCCAAATGTCCTTCAACAGATGAGTGGATAAATAAAATGTGGTATATATACACACGATGGAATACTACACGGCAGTAAGAAGGAACGATCTCGTGAAACATATGACAACATGGATGAACCTTGAAGACATAATGCTGAGCGAAATAAGCCAGGCACAAAAAGAGAAATATTATATGCTACCACTAATGTGAACTTTGAAAAATGTAAAACAAATGGTTTATAATGTAGAATGTAGGGGAACTAGCAGTAGAGAGCAACTAAGGAAGGGGAACAATAATCCAAGAAGAACAGATAAGCTATTTAACGTTCTGGGGATGCCCAGGAATGACTATGGTCTGTTAATTTCTGATGGATATAGTAGGAACAAGTTCACAGAAATGTTGCTATGTTATGTAACTTTCTTGGGGTAAAGTAGGAACATGTTGGAAGTTAAGCAATTATCTTAGGTTAGTTGTCTTTTTCTTACTCCCGTGTTATGGTCTCTTTGAAATGTTCTTTTTTTGTATGTTTGTTTTCTTTTTAACTTTTTTTTCATACAGTTGATTTAAAAAAGAAGGGAAAGTTAAAAAAAAAAAAAAGAAAAACAAGGAAAAAAAAAGATGTAGTGCCCCCTTGAGGAGCCTGTGGAGAATGCAGGGGTATTCGCCTACCCCACCTCCATGGTTGCTAACATGACCACAGACATAGGGGACTGGTGGTTTGATGGGTTGAGCCCTCTACCATAAGTTTTACCCTTGGGAAGACGGTTGCTGCAAAGGAGAGGCTAGGCCTCCCTATGGTTGTGCCTAAGAGTCTCCTCCCGAATGCCTCTTTGTTGCTCAGATGTGGCCCTCTCTGTCTGGCTAAGCCAACTTGAAAGGTGAAATCACTGCCCTCCCCCCTACGTGGGATCAGACACCCAGGGGAGTGAATCTCCCTGGCAACGTGGAATATGATTCCCAGGGAGGAATGTAGACCCAGCATCATGGGACGGAGAACATCTTCTTGACCAAAAGAGGGATGTGAAAGGAAATGAAATCAGCTTCAGTGGCAGAGAGATTCCAAAAGGAGCCGAGAGGTCACTCTGGTGGGCACTCTTATGCACCATTTAGACAACCCTTTTTAGGTTCTAAAGAATTGGGTAGCTGGTGGTGGATACCTGAAACTATCAAACTACAACCCAGAACCCATGAATCTTGAAGACAGTTGTATAAAAATGTAGCTTATGAGGGGTGACAATGGGATTGGGAAAGCCATAAGGACCACACTCCACTTTGTCTAGTTTATGGATGGATGAGTAGAAAAATAGGGGAAGGAAACAAACAGACAAAGGTACCCAGTGTTCTTTTTTACTTCAATTGCTCTTTTTCACTCTAATTATTATTCTTGTTATTTTTGTGTGTCTGCTAATGAAGGTGTCAGGGATTGATTTAGGTGATGAATGTACAACTATGTAATGGTACTGTAAACAATCGAAAGTACGATTTGTTTTGTATGACTGCGTGGTATGTGAATATATCTCAATAAAATGAAGATTAAAAAAAAATTAATAACTAACATTGGAGCAGCATTTCCCACACCAGACTGAATTCCATGAGGGCAAAGATTGAGTTTTTCTCCCTTTTTGTTATCCTATAGTCCAGAATAGTGTTGGACATTTAGTAGGACTTCAATACACAGATATTGAGTGAATAAATGAAAGAAAATAATTTTACATGCACTCATTAATTTAAAATTCATATGCATATTACAAAGTAATCAGGCCTGGTTTTTGATACTTGAAAACTCTGTAGAAGTGTCATCGTTAAACCTCTAGGCTCTTATAACAATATGTACATAACTCTATCATTGTAATCAATATATTTTATTATAATTTTCTGTATATTAAGATTTTCTTGAAAGCAAGGATTGGGTATCTTCAGCACTAGTACTGACACATAACAGGCATTCAATATGTCTGTTGAATGAATGAATCAATTGTTAACAAAAGCAATTATTAGCAAAGGAAATGACTAGAAGGTAACAATTACCTAGTGTCTCATACTTAACTATTATAATCTACCATATTACCTTCAGTAAATTCTTCAATGTGTATTTTATCTTAACAAATATCAAATAAACATCAATAATGCCAACATAAAAAAAAAAAAACTTCCCACAATGAATGCCCAGGGCCAGATGGCTTCACAGGGGAATTCTACCAAACTTTTCAAAAAGAATTGACACCAATCTTACTTAAACTCTTTCAAAACATTGAAGAAAATCGAACACTACCTAACTCATTTTATGAAGCTAACATCAATCTAATACCAAAATGAGGCAAAGATGCTACAAAAAAGGAAAACTACCGGCCAATCTCCCTAATGAATATAGATGCAAAAATCCTCAACAAAATACTTGCAAATCGAATCCAAAGACACATTAAAAAAATCATACACCATGACCACGTGGGGTTCATTCCAGGCATGCAAGGATGGTTCAACATAAGAAAATCAATCAATGTATCACAACACATTAAAAATTCAAAAGGGAAAAATCAAATGATCATCTCAATAGATGCTGAAAAAACATTTGACAAAATCCAACATCCGTTTTTGATAAAAACACTTCAAAAGGTAGGAATCGAAGGAAACTTCCTCAATATGATAAAGAGCATATATGAAAAACCCACAGCCAGCATAGTACTCAATGAAAGCCTTCCCTCTAAGATCAGGAACAAGACAAGGATGCCCGCTATCACCACTGTTATTCAACATTGTGCTGGAAGTGCTAGCCAGGGCTATCCAGCAAGACAAAGAAATAAAAGGCATCCAAATTGGAAAGGAAGAAGTAAAACTGTTATTGTTTGCAGATGATATGATATTATATCTGGAAAACCCAGAGAAATCGACGATACAGCTACTAGAGCTAATAAACAAATTTAGCAAAGTAGCAGGATACAAGATTAATGCACATAAGTCAGTAATGTTTCTACATGCTAGAAATGAACAAACTGAAGAGACAGTCAAGAAAAAGATACCGTTTTCAACAGCAACTAAAAAAATCACATACCTAGGAATAAACCTAATGAAAGATGTAAAAGACCTATACAAAGAAAACTACATAACTCTATTAAAAGAAATAGAAGGGGACGTTAAAAGATGGAAAAATACTCCATGTTCATGGATAGGAAGGCTAAATGTCATTAAGATGTCAATTCTACCCAAACTCATCTATAGATTCAATGCAATCCCAATCAAAATTCCAACAACCTACTTTGCAGACTTGGAAAAGCTACTTTTCAAATTTATTTGGAAAGGGAAGATGCCTCGAATTCCTAAAGACACTCTAGAAAAGAAAAACAAAGTGGGAGGACTTACACTCCCTGACTTTGAAGCTTATTATAAAGCCGCAGTTGCCAAAACAGCATGGTACTGGCACAAAGACAGACATATAGATCAATGAAATCGAACTGAGAATTCGGAGATACACCCCAAGATCTATGGCCGACTGATCTTTGATAAGGCCCCCAAAGTCACTGAAGTGGGTCATGATGGTCTTTTCAACAAATGGGGCTGGGAGAGTTGAATATCCATATCCAAAAGAATGAAAGAGGACCCCTACCTCACACCCTACACAAAAATTAATTCAAAATGGACCAAAGATCTCAATATAAAAGAAAGTACCATAAAACTCCTAGAAGGTAATGTAGGAAAACATGTTCAAGACCTTGTATTAGGCGGCCACTTCCTAGACTTTACACCCAAAGCACAAGCAACAAAAGAGAAAATAGATAAATGGGAACTCCTCAAGCTTAGAACTTTCTGTACCTCAAAGGAATTTGTCAAAAAGGTAAAGAGGCAGCCATATCAATGGGAAAAATTTTTCAGAAACCACTTATCTGACAAAAGACTGATATCTTGCATATATAAAGAAATCCTACAACTCAATGACAATAGTACAGACAGACCAATTATAAAATGGGCAAAAGATATGAAAAGACAGTTCTCTGAAGAGGAAATACAAATGGCCAAGAAACACATGAAAAAATGTTCAGCTTCACTAGCTATTAGAGAGATGCAAACTAAGGGTACAATGAGATACCATCTCACACCAATTAGAATGGCTGCCATTAAACAAACAGGAAACTACAAATGCTGGAGGGGATGTGGAGAAATTGGAACTCTTATTCATTGTTGGTGGGACTGTATAATGGTTCAGCCACTCTGGAAGTCAGTCTGGCAGTTCCTTAGAAAACCAGATATAGACATACCCTTCGATCCAGCAATTGCACTTCTCGGTATATACCCGGAAGATCGGAAAGCAGTGAAACGAACAGATATCTGCAGGCCAATGTTCATAGCAGCATTATTCACAATTGCCAAGAGATGGAAACAACCCAAATGTCCTTCAACAGATGAGTGGATAAATAAAATGTGGTATATATACACACGATGGAATACTACACGGCAGTAAGAAGGAACAATGTCATGAGACATATGACAACATGGATGAACCTTGAAGACATAATGCTGAGCGAAATAAGCCAGGCACAAAAAGAGAAATATTATATGCTACCACTAATGTGAACTTTGAAAAATGTAAAACAAATGGTTTATAATGTAGAATGTAGGGGAACTAGGGATAGAGAGCAATTAAGGAAGGGAGAACAATAATCCAAGAAGAACAGATAAGCTATCATGGGTAAATTTAACATTCTGGGAATGCCCAGGAATGACTATGGTCTGTTAATTTCTGATGGGTATAGTAGGAACAAGTTCACAGAAATGTTACTATATTAGGTTACTTTCTTGGGGTAGAGTAGGAACATGTTGGAAGTAAAGTAGTTATCTTAGGTTAGTTGTCTTTTTCTTACTCCCTTGTTATGGTCTCTTTGAAATGTTCTTTCACTGTATTTTTTTTATTTCTTTTTTTTTATTTTATTTTTCATACAGTTGATTTAGGGAAACAAAAAAAAAAAAAAAAAACAAGGAAAAAATTATGCAGAGCCCCCTTGAGGAGCTGGTGGAGAATGTAAGGGTATTGGCCTGCCCCATCTTGATGGTTGCTAACATGCCCACAGACATAGGGGACTGGTGGTTTGATGGACTGAGCCCTCTACCATGGGATTTGCCCTTGGGAATACTGTTGCTGCAAAGGAGAGGCTAGGCCTCCCTATGGTTGTGCCTAAGAGCCTCCTCCCGAATGCTTCTTCGTTGCTCAGATGTGGCCCTCTCTCTCTAGCTAAGCCAACTTGAAAGGTGAAATCACTGCCCTCCCCCCTATATGGGATGAGACACCCAGGGCAGTGAATCTCCCTGGCAAAGTGGAATATGACTCCCGGGGATGAATGTAGACCCGGCATCGTGGGATGGAGAACATCTTCTTGATGAAAAGGGGGATGTGAAAGGAAATAAAATAAGCTTCAGTAGCAGAGAGATTCCAAAAGGAGCCGAGAGGTCACTCTGGTGGGCACTCTTACGCACAATTTAGACAACCCTTTTTAGGTTCTAATGAATTGGGGTATCTGGTGGTAGATACCTGAAACTATCAAACTACAACCCAGAACCCATGAATCTTGAAGACAATTGTATAAAAATGTAGCTTATGAGGGAGGACAATGGGATTGGGAAAGCCATAAGGATCACACTCCCCTTTGTCTAGTTTATGGATGGATGAGTAGAAAAATAGGGGAAGGGGGAAATGTGGCCTTTATTCCAGACAGCCATGCGCTAAGCTAACAATTGGAGAGATGGTTTATTTTTTTAAAAAAAGGAAAGAATAAATAATGGAGGGCACATAATAGACTTTGTCATTGTGATTTACAAATGACAGAAAGTCCCCAGTCTTGTGAGGTGACAGTCACTGAAACCAACTGTTACAGGACAAGATGAGGAGTTTCAGGCACCCTGAAGGCAAGGTGGCTTCCAAGGTCACCCTGGGGATCAACATCCAGCCAGCAGACGAGAGGAGAGTCGGTGGAGGAGACACCACCCTTAACCACCTCAGTGCAGAGTGACACATGTGTTCCTGCCCAAACTTCATTGGCCAGAACTAGTCAGATGGTTCCATCAGCTGCGGAGGAAGCCTGGGAACGTGGGACCCTGGCAGGCCAGCTGCTCAGCTACAGCTCTCCACTTTGGTGGAGCCCTGACCATCTCTGCCTCGGACATTCTCGTTTAAAGTGAATGCTCTGGAGAACAGAGCTAGGCCACGGCACTGCTCAGTGAACTGAAATACAGTATACAATTCTCCGTAAAATGGGAGGGATCCGATATGGAGACTCAGTAGCTGCAGTAATCAAGGCACTGTGGTCTTGGCAGAGGGAGAGATGCATAGATCGATAGAACAGGGAACCAGAAACGGGCCCACACACATATGCCCACCTGATTTTTGACAAAGGTGCAGAAGCAATTCAATAAAGGAATGAAGGGTGCTGGAGCAATTGGACATCCATGGGCAAAAAAAAAAAAAGAAAAGAAAGAAAAAAAAAGTTGGGTGGGTTTACCTTGACCCAGACTTCACACCTCATGCAAAAATTAACTCAAAATGGATCATAGACCTAAATGTTAAATAGAAAACTATAAAAAGTTTAGGAAAAAATAGGAGAAAGTCTTTGGGCTCTAAGGCTAGGCAAGGAATTATTAGACCTGACATCAAAAGCACAATTCATAAAATGAAAAAGTGATAAATTGTACCTCACCCAAATCAAAAACTTTACTCTGTGGAAAGCTCTGCAAAGAGGATGGAAAGAAAAGTGACAGAATGGGAGAAAATAATTGCAAACCCCATATTCAACAAAGGACAAGTGCCTAGAACATAAAAAGAATTCTTAAAACTCAGTAGTAAAAAAAAAATCTCGGCAAAAGACATGAACAAACACATCAAGAGGATATACAGATGGCAAATACATACACGAAAAGATGTTCAACATCATTAGCCATTACGGAAATGCAAATAAGACATCATTGCACATCTATTGGAATAACTAAAATAAAGAATAATGACAAGACCAAATGCTGGCAAGGATATGGAGAAACTGGATCACAGATGCATTGCTATGGGAATATAAAATGGTACAGCCACTATTGAAAACAGTTTGGCAGTTTCTTAATGAACTGAACATACAACTACCTTATGACCAAGTGATTGCACCTGTGGGCATTAATTCCTGAGAAAGAAAGCTTATGTTTGCACAAAAACCTGTATGTTAATGTTCACAGCAGCTTTATTTGTAATAGGCAAAAAAAAATGGAAACAACCCAGATGTCCTCAATGGGTGAATAGTTTGACAAACTGTGGTACATCCAGCCATGGAATACTACTCAACAACAAAAAGGAACAAACTACTGATACATGCAGCAACCTAGCTGGAGCTTGGGGAACTGTGCTGAGTGAAAAAGCTAATCCCATAAGGTTAAATACCGCATGATTCCATTCATAGAACATTCTCGAGATGACAAGACTATAGAAATGGAGAACAGATTAGTGGTTGCCAGGAGTAAGGGACAGGGTAGGGGAGGGAAGTGGGTGTGATTATAAAAGGGCAACATTGGGGAGTTATTGCTTAATGGGTACAGAGCTTCAATTTGAGGTGATGAAAAAGTTTGGGTGATGGATGTTGGTGATGGTAGCACAATATTGTGGATGGACTAGCCACCACTGAATTGTACACTTGAAAACGATGAAAATGGAAATTTTGGGTTGTATATATGTTACTACAATAAAAAGTTAAAAAGTGTGTGTGTTTGGGGGGGAACAAGAGGGATCTTTGTAGTGACATTCTGTAACTTGTTGTATTTCTTGTTTAGTATCTTGACTGTATCCATGGCAGTATCCTGGTTTTGATATTCTACTGTAGTTTTGCAAGAGGTTATCATTGTGGGAAACTAGGTAAAGGGTACATGGGGTCTCTCCGTTTGTTTCTTACAACTACATGTGAAGCTACAATTATCTCAAAATAAAAATTTAGTTAAAAAGTAAAAAAAAAAAAAAAAAAAAAATAGGGGAAGGAAACAAACAAACAAACAGACAGACAAAGGCACCCAGTGTTCTTTTTTACTTTAATTGCTCTTTTTCACTTTAATTATTATTCTTATTTTTTGTGTGTGTATGGTAATGAAGGTGTCAGGGATTGATTTAGGTGATGAATGTACAACTATGTAATGGTACTGTGAACAATCAAATGTATGATTTGTTTTGTATGATTGTGTGGTATGTGAATATATCTCAATAAAATGAAGATTTAAAAAATGAATATTAAAAAAAGACAATAGAACTCTTTCAAAACTGGCAATTTATCTGTGAGATTAATAATAAATCAAATTTAAGAAAGATAAAGTTAATTGAATTATTAAAGAATTAGCCATTAAAATAAATAAATAAATAAATAAATAAATAAATAAATAAATAAATAAAATAAAATAAAATAAAAAAGAAGATATAGGCAAGCCAAATGAATAAATTAACAAAACCAGAGGAGACACAGAACTTGGAGCAATTAATCAAAGAAGTAGACACAAATCTTGAAAACAACTTCAATGAGTTGGCTAAAGATACAAAAGACATCAAGAAGACTCTAGAAGAGCATAAAGAGGAATTTGAAAGAGTAAATTTTAAAACAGCAGATCTTATGGAAATAAAAAATTCTGTGGATCAAATTTAAAATATACAAGAGAAACACAACAGCAGATTTGAAGAAGCAGAAGAAAGTATAAGTGAACTGAAGGACAAGACAATTGAATTTGAACAAACAAAGGAACAAATGGGGAAAAAACTGAAAAACTTGGAATGCATCTCTGGGAAATGATAGACAACATGAAGCACACAAATACACAAGTCATTGGTGTCCCAAAAGGAGAAGACAAGAGTTAAGGGCGAGGAGGAGTATTTGAAGACATAGTGGGGAAAACTTCCCGTTTCTAAGTGACACAGATAGGCAAATGAAGCATACTCAAAAACCTGCAAATAAAATAAATGCAAATAAACCCATTCTTAGACATAAACAGCTCACACTGTCAAATGCAGAAGAGAAGGAGAAAGTTTTCAAAGCAGCAAGAGAGAAGTGATTCACCACATACAAGGGAAACAACATAAGACTACATACTAGAGGATCCAAGATGGCAGATTAGGAGAGACAGAGCAAAATACTTCTCTGTGAAAAACACTAGATAAAAGACAGAAAGTGCTCCAGAATACCAGTTCCAGCATTGCACCGGCTGTACAAGGTCTGTTAAATCCACAGGGACAGTGCACTTGGTGAAACCGAGAATCTGCATTCAGAAATGAGTGAGTGAGGCTGTTGAGGAAACAGCAGCCACACCATGGTCAGGAGGAACTGGGGATCAGTGTTTGGAGACAGATTAGTTTAAAAACCCCAAAAGAGGCTACGGATCTGGCAGTGAGAGCATTGTAGTCAAGTGCAGTAGGGAGTGCCTTCCACACCCTGGACACCCACCTCAGTATCTGGCATGGACAATAGCCTTTCACACGCCCACAGCTAATTGTCCCAGAGCTAGAAAGGTAGAGGTCCATGGAAGGGGGAAATTACCATGCTCCATACAACCATCTACTCAGCGGGCTGGGAATGCCCCTGCATGGAGCAGTGGCCAAGAGTTACCCTCGGGGATTACACTCACCTGTGATGTTGCACGGTCTTCCCTCCAAGGAGGCCTGTGGAGGGAGTGGCTTGGAGATGGGGTCCCAAGAGAAAGTGCCAAGGGCTCTACACCAATCCTGGGGATTTGTGAGCTCACAGCAGAGAGAGACTGTAGGGAGTCTGAGCCGAAGGGTTGGGCTAATGCAACAGCTTTAAGTCTCCAGGAATGGCTGGGAGATTTGAGTTTTAAAGCCGCCTTCCCTCCCTAACTGCACATGGCACACCCCCCACCTTCAGGGCTGGCTGCACCAACTGCACACGTGTTCTAGTTTGCTAATGCTGCCAGATGCTAAATACAAGAAATGAATTGGATTTTATAAAAGGGGGTTATTTGGCTACAAAGTTACAGTCTTAAGGACATAAAGTGTCCATCAACAAAGGGTACCATCACTGGAGGATGGCCAATGGTGTCCGGAAAACCTCTGTTAGCTGGGAAGGCACCTGGCTGGCTTCTGCTCCAAAGTTCTGGTTTCAAAATGGCTTTCTCCCAGGACATTCCTCTCTAGGCTGTAGTTCCTCAAAAATGTCACTCTTAGTTGCTCTAGGGATGTTTGGCCTCTCTTAGCTTCTCTGGAGCAAGAGTCTGCTTTCAACAGCCATTTTCAAGCTGTCTCTCATCTGCAACTACTCTCTCAGCTTCTGTGCATTCTTCCAAGTGTCCCACATGGCTGTAGCAAGCCCACTCCTTCTGTCTGAGCTTATATAGTGCTCTAGTAAACTAATCAAGGTTCATGCTGAATGGGTGGGGCCACACCTCCCCGGAAGCTATCCAATCAGAGTCACCACCCACAGTTCAGTGGGGAGCATCTCCACGGAAACACTCAAAGAATTACAATCAAATCAACACTGATACTCTGCTCCCACAAGATTACATCAAAGATAATGACATTTTGGGGGACATAATACATTCAAACCAGCATATTCCAACCCCTGGACCCTAAAATGACATGATCTTTCCATATACAAAATACATTCATCCCACAACATTATCACAGAAACTTAAATCATTTCAGTAACAATAGTTAAGTACAAACAACAACATCATGGCACAGGTTATAAAGGACCAGAAGAAGACCCTAGAAGAGCATAAAGAAGAATTTGCAAGAGTAAATAAAATAATAGATGATAGTATGGAAATAAAAGTAACTGTTGATCAAATTAAAACATTCTGGATACACACAGTACTAGATTAGACAAAGCTGAGGAAAGAGTAAGCGAACTTGAAGAGCACAGAATGCAAAGTGAAAGTACAAAAGAAAGAATGGGGAAAAAAATTTTTTAAAAATGAAACAGATCTCAGGGATATGATGGACAACATAAAGCAAACAAATATAAGAATCACTGGTGTTCCAGAAGGGGAAAAGAAGGGTAAAGGTCTAGGAAGAGTATCCAAAGAAATTGTTTAGGAAAACTTCCCAACCCTTCTAAACAATATAAATACGCAAATCATAGATGCCCAATGAACTCCAAACAGAATAAATCTAAATAAACCCACTCCAAGACATATTCTGATCAGATTGTCAAATGCTAAAGAGAGGAAGCAAGTTCTGAAAGCATGAAGACAGAAGCAATTCACCACATAGAAGGTAAACAACATAAGACTAACCAGTGACTAATCAGCGGCCACCATGGAGGCAAGAATGCAGTGGTATGACATATTTAATATTCTGAAAGAGAAAAATTGGAAACCAAGAATTCTTTATCCAGCAAAGCTCTCCTTCAAATTTCAGAGAGAGCTTACAATCTTCACAGACAAACAAATGCTGAGAGGATTTGCTAACAAGAGACCTGCCCTGCTTGAGATACTAAAGGGAGCCCTACCGACAGAAAAATGAAGAAAAGAGAGAGAGGTATGGAGAAGAGTTCAGAAATAAAGAGATTTAGTAAGCATATGTTAAAGGACATTAAGAGAGAGAGAGGAAAAATATATATGACAAATATAAACCAAAGGATATGATGGCTGATTCAAGAAATGCCTTCATAGTTAAAACATTGAATGTGAATGTATTAAACTCCCCAATTAAAAGATAAAGATAGGCAGAATGGATTCAAAAATATGAACCATCAATATGTTGCTTACAAGAGACTCATCTTAGACTCAGAGACACAAAGATATTGAAAGGGAAAGGATGGAAAAAATATTCCATGCAAGCTACAGCCAAAAGAAAGCAGGAGTAGCAATATTAATCTCAGATAAAATAGACTTTAAATGCAAGGATGTAATAAGAGACGAAGCAGATCATTATATACTAATAAAAGGGACAATTCATCAAGAAGAAATAACAATCATAAATGTCTATGCACTCAATCAAGGTGCCCCAAAATACATGAGACAAACATTGGCAAAACTGAAGGAAGCAATAGATGTTTCCACAATAACTGAAGGAAACTTCAATACATCACTGTCTCCTATAGATAGATCAACCAGACAGAGGACCAATAAGGAAATTGAAAATCTAAACAATCTGATAAATGAATTTGAATTAACAGACATACATAGAACACTACATCACAAATCACCAGCACACACATTCTTCTCTAGTGCACACAGAACTTTCTCGAGAATAGGTCATGTGCTGGGCCATAAAACAAGCTTCAATAAATTTAAAAAGATTGAAATTATTCAAAGCACATTCTCTGATCACAATGGAATACAATTAGAAGTCAATAATCATCAGAGACTTAGAAAATTCACAAATATCTGGAGGTTAAACAACACACTCCTAAACAATCAGTGTGTTAAAGAAGAAATAACAAGAGAAATTGCTAAATATATAGAGACGAATGAAAATGAGAACACAACGTATCAAAACTTATGGGATGCAGGAAAGACGGTATTGAGGGGGAAATTTACAGCTCTAAATGCATATATTCAAAAGGAAGAAAGAGCTAAAATCAAAGAACTAACGGAACAACTGAAGAAGCTAGAAAATGAACAGCAAACTATCCTAAACCAAGTAGAAGAAAAGAAATAACAAATATTAAAGCAGAAATAAATGACATAGAGAAAAAAAAACAATAGAATAAATAACACCAAAAGTTGGTTCTTTGAGAAGATCAAAAAGATTGACAAGTCCCAGCTAGACTGACAAAATCAAAAAGAGAGAAGACCCAAATAAACAAAATAATAAATAAGGAAGGCAACATTACTACAGATCCCAAAGAAATTAAATATATATATATAAGAGGATACTATGAACAACTATATGCCAACAAACTAGAAAATGTAAAGGAAATGGACAATTTCCTGGAAACACATGAACAACCTGACCAGAGAATAAATAGAAGACCTCAACCAACCAGTCACAAGCAAAGAGATCCAATCAGTCATCAAAAAGCTTCCCACAAATAAATGCCCAGGGCCAGATGGCTTCACAGGGCAATTCTACCAAACTTTCCAAAAAGAACTGACACCAATCTTACTTAAAATCTTTCAAAACAATGAAGAAAATGGAACACTACAGAAGTCATTTTATGAAGCTAACATCAATCTAATACGAAAACCAGGGGAAGATGCTACAAGAAAGGCAAAATACAGGCCAATCTCCCTAATGAATATAGATGCAGAAATCCTCAACAAAATACTTGCAAATCAAATCCAAAGACACATTTAAAAATTCATACACCATGACCAAGTGGGGTTCATTCCAGGCATACAAAGATGGTTCAACATAAGAAAATCAATCAATGTAATACAACACATTAATAAATCAAAAGGGAAAAATCAAATAATCATCTCAATAGATGCCAAAAAACAATTTGACAGAATCCAGCATCCTTTTTTTGATAAAAACACTTCAAAAGGTAGGAATTGAAGGAAACTTCCTCAATATGATAAAGGCACATAAGAAAAACCTACAGCCAGCATAGTACTCAATGGCAAGAGACTGATAGCCTTCCCTCTAAGATCAGCAACAATACAAGGATGCCAGCTGTCACCACTGTTATTTAACATTGTGCTAGAAGTGCTAGCCAGAGCAATCCAACAAGACAAAGAAATAAAAGGCATCCAAATTGGAAAAGAAGAAGTAAAACTGTCATTATTTGCAGATATGATCTTATATCTGGAAAACCCTGAGAAATCGATGACATAGCTACTTGAGCTAATAAACAAATTTAGCAAAGCAGCAGGATACAAGATTAATGCACATAAGTCAGTAATGTTCCTATACACTAGAAATGACCTAACTGCAGAGACACTCAAGAAAAAGATAACATTCTCAATAGCAACTAAAAAAATCAAGTACCTAGGAATAAACTTAACCAAAGATGTAAAAGCCCCATACATAGAAAACTACATAACTCTACTAAGAGAAATAGAAGGGAACCTAAAAAGATGGAAAAATATTCCTTGTTCATGGATAGGAAGGCTAAATGTCATTAACATGTCAATTCTACCGAAACTCATCTATAGATTCAAAGGAATTCCTATCAAAATTCCAAGAACCTACTTTGCAGACTTGGAAAAGCTAGTTATCAAATTCATATGGAAGGGGAAGATGCCTCAAATTGCTAAAAACATTCTAAAAAAGAAAAACAAAGTGGGAGGATACACTCCCTGACTTCGAAACTTATTATAAAGCCACAGTAGTCAAAACAGCATGGTTCTGGCACAAAGATAGACATATTGATCAATGGAGTTGAATTGAGAATTCAGAGATAGACCCCCAGATCTACAGTCAACTGATCTTTGATAAGGCCCCCAAAACTACTTAACTGGGACATAACAGTCTACTGTCAGTCTACTGAACAAATGGGGCTGGGAGAACTGGATATCCATATCCAAAAGAATGAAAGAGGACCCCTACCTCACACCCTACACAAAAATTAACTCAAAAGGGACTAAAGGCTTCAATATAAGAGACAGTACCATAAAACTCCTAGAAGATAACATAGGGAAACATCTTCAAAACCTTGTATTAGGAGGTCACTTCATAGACCCAAAGCACAAGCAACAAAAGAAAAAATAGATAAATGGGAACTCCTCAAACTTAAAAGCTTCTGTACCTCAAAGGAATTTTTCAAAAAGGTGAAAAGGCAGCCAACTCAATGGGAAAAATATTTGGAAATCATGTATCTGACAAAAGACTGATATCTTGCATTACAAAGAAATCCTACAACTCTATGACAATAATACAGACAGCCCAATTATAAAATGGATAAAAGATATGGAAAGACAGTTCTCTGAAGAGGAAATATAAATGGCCAAAAACCCATGAAAAAATGTTCAGCTTCCTAGCTATTAGGGAGATGCAAATTAAGACCACAATGAGATATCATCTCACACCAATTAGATTGGCTGGCATTAAACAAATAGGAAACTACAAATGCTGGAGGGGATGTGGAGAAATTGGAACTCTTATTCATTGTTGGTGGGACTGTATAATGGTACAGCCTCTCTGGAAGACAGTCTGGCAGTTCCTTAGAAAACTAGATATAGCATTACCCTTAGATCCAGCGATTGCACTTCTCAGTATATACCCGGAAGATCTGAAAGCAGTGACACAAGCAGATATCTGCAAGCCAATGTTCATGGCAGCAATATTCACAATTGCCAAGAGATGGAAACAACCCAAATGTCCTTCAACAGATGAGTGGATAAATAAAATGTGGTATATACACATGATGGAATGCTACACAGCAGTAAGAAGGAATGATCTCGTGAAACATATGACAACATGGATGAACCTTGAAGACATAATGCTGAGCGAAATAAGTCAGGCACAAAAAGAGAAACATTGTATGTTACCACTAATGTGAACACTGTGAAAAATGTAAAATAAATGGTTTATAATGTAGAATGTAGGGGACCTAGCTATAGACAGCAAATAGTGAAGGGGGAATGATAATCTAGTAAGAACAGATAAGTTATGGAGGGTAAACTTAATGTTCTGGGAATGCTCAGGAATGATTATGGTTTGTTAGTTTCTAGGAGGTATGTTAGGAACAAGTTCACAGAAATGCTGCTACATTAGGTTATTTTCTTGGGGTAGAGTAGGAACATGTGGAAGTAAAGTAGTTATTATAGGTTAGGTGTCTTTTTCTTACTCCCTTGTTATGGTTTGTTTGAAATGTTTTTTTATTGTATTTTTTGTATTTTTTATATAGTTAATAGTTAATTTTTTAAAAAAGAGTTAATTAAAAAAAAAATGAAAAAATATGCAGAGACTCCTGAGGAGCTGGTGGAGAATGCAGGGGTGTTGGGCTTCCCCACCTCAATGGTTGTTGATGTGGTCACAGATATAGAGGACTGGTGGTTTCATGTGGCCTGAGCCCTCTACCATAGGACTTGCCCTTGGGAGGACTGTTGCTGTAAAGGAGAGGCTAGGCCTGCCTATAATTGTGCCTAAAAGTCTCTGCCTGAATGACTCTTTGTTGCTCAGATGTGGCCCTCTCTCTCTAGCTAAGCCAACTTGGCAGGTGAAATCACTGCCCTCCCCCCTACATGGGATCTGACACCCAGGGGAGTGACTCTCCCTGGCAACATGCAATATGACTCCTGAGGAGGAATCTAGACTTGGCATCGTGGATGGAGAACATCTTCTTGACCAAAAGGGGGATGTGAAAGGAAATGAAATAAGTTTCAGTGGCTGAGAGATTCCAAAAGGAGCCGAGAGGTCACTCTGGTGGGCACTCTTACACACAATACAGACAACCCTTCTTAGGTTCTAATGAATTGGAATAGCTAGCAGTAAATACCTGAGACTATCAAACTACAACCCAGAACCCTTGAATCTGGAAGACGATTGTATCACAATGTAGCTTATGAGCAGGGACAGTGTGATTGGGAAAGCCATATGGCTCACACTCCCCTTTGTCCAGTGTATGGATGGATAAGTAGAAAAATGGGGGCAAAAAAAAAAAAAAAGGCATCCAGTGTTCTTTTTTGTTTTAATTGTTCTTTTTCACTTTAATTTTTATTCTTATTATTTTTGTGTGTGTGGTAATGAAAATGTTCAAAAATTGATTTTGGTGATGAACGCACAACTGTATATTGGTACTGTGAACACTTGATTGTATGCTTTGTATGACTGCATGGTATGTGAATATAACTCAATAAAACTTAATTTAAAAAAAAGATACAGACTGGTAGAATGGATTGAAAAGTATGACCCATCCATATGCTGTTTACAAGAGATTCATCTTAGACCCTGCAACACAAAGAGACTGAAAGTGAAAGGATGGAAAAAAATATTCTACGCAAGCTGCAACTAAAAGAAAGCAGGATTTGCTATACTAATATTAGACAAAATAGTCTTTAAATGCAAAGATGTCATAAGGATCAAAGAAAGACATTATATATTAACAAAAGGGACAATTCACCAAGAAGAAATAGCAATCATAAATGTTTATGCACCCAATCAAGAAGTTCCAAAGTACATGGGACAAACATTGGCCAAACTGAAGGAAGTAATAGACATTTCTACAATATTAGTGGGAGCTGCCAATACACCACTCTCTTCTAATGGTAGAACAACTAGACAGAGGACCAATAAGGAAACTGAGAACCTAAACAATACGATAAATGAATTAGGCTTAAAAGACATATATAGATCATTACATTCCAAAGTACCAGGATATATATTCTTCTCTAGTACTCATGGAAAGTTCTCCAGGATAGATCATATGCTGGGGCACAAAACAAGTCCTAACAAATTTGAAAAGACTGTAATTATTCAAAGCACATTCTCTGACCATAATGGCATGCAACTAGAAATCAATAACCACCAAAGAACCAGATCTTTCACAAATATATGGAAGTTAAACAACAGACTACAAATCAACCAGTAGTTAAAGAAGAAATTGCAAAAAAAAAAAAGGTAAGTATCTAGAGATGAATGAAAATGACAACACAGCATTTCAAAACCTAAGGGATGTAACAAAGCTGATGCTGAGAAGGAAATTTATAGCTCCATATGCATACATCAAAAGGCAAAAAAAGAGCCAAAACCAAAGACGTAACTGAACAACTGAAGAGGTTAGAGAATGATAAGCACACTAACATTAAAGTAAGTAGAAGAAAATAAATAATAAAGATTAAAGTAGAAATAGATGAGCTGAAGAAAAAAACACAATAGAGAGAATAAATATAACCAAAAATTGATTATTTGAGATGATCAACAAGATTGACAGATCGTTAACTAGACTGACAAAGTCAAAAAATGAGAAGACCCAAATAAATAGAATCAGAAATGAGAGCAGAGTAATCACTATGGATCCCCCCCAAAATTTTTTAATTCATAAAAGGATACTATGAACAACTGTATGCCAATAAGCTATAGACAATTTAGAGGACATGGACAATTTCCTGGTAACACATGAAAACCTAGATGGACCCACGAAAAAAATAGAAGACCTCAACAAACCAATCACAAGCAAAGAGATCCAAACAGTAATCAAAAATCTACCTATAAATAAAATCCCAGGGTGTGCCGGTTTGAATGTATTGTGTCCCCCAAATGCCATTATCTTTGTGGTCTTGTGGGACAGACGTTTTGGTGCTGGTTAGATTTGCTTGGAATGTGCCCCACCCAGCTGTGGGTGGTGACTTTGGTGGGATACTCCCATGTAGATGTGACCCCACCCATTCAGGGTGGGCCTTGATCAGTGGAGCCATATAAAACATGCTGACTGAAAGAGACTGGACAGAGTGCAGCTGTGAGTGACCTTTTGAAGAGGAGCAAGCTTGCTAGAGAGGAACGTCCTGGGAGAAAGCCATCTTGAAACCAGAACTTTGGAGCAGATGCCAGCCACGTACCTTCCCAGCTAACAGAGGTTTTCCAGATGCCATTGGCCATCCTCCAGTGAAGGTACCTGATTACTGATGTGTTACCTTAGACACTTTATGGCCTTAAGACTGTAACTGTGTAGCCAAATAAACCCCCTTTTTATAAAAGCCAATCCATCTCTGGTGTTTTGCATTCTGCAGCATTAGCAAACTAGAACACAGGGCCAGATGGCTTCACAGGGGAATTTTACCAAACTTTCAAAAAGAATTGACACCATTCCTACTCAAACTCTTTCAAAAAAATTGAAGAAAAAGGAATACTACCTAACTCATTTTATGAAGATAATGTCACTCTAATACCAAACAAGATAAAGGTGCTAGGAAAAAAAGGAAAACTGTAGGCCAATCTCCCTAATGAATATAGACGCAAAAGTTCTCAACAAAATACTTGCAAATTGAATCCAAAGACACATTAAAACAATCATACACCACAAACAAGTGAGGTTCATTCCAGGCATGCAAGGGTGTTTCAACATAAGAAAATCAAAGTAATACACCACATTAACAAATCTAAGGGGAAATATCAAATGATCATCTCGATAGATGATGAAAAAGCATCTAACAAAATTCAGCATCCCTTTTTGATAAGAACACTTCAAAAGGTAGAAATCAAAGGACACTTTCTCAATATGATAAATACCATATATGAAAAACCCACCACCAGGATAGCACTCAATGGTGAGATACTGAAAGCCTTTCCCCTAAGATCAGGAATAAGACAAGAATGCCCAATGTCACCACTATTATTCAACATTGTGCTAGAAGTTCCAGCCAGAGCAACTTGCCAAGACAAAGAAACAAAAGGCATCCAAATGGGAAAGGAAGAAGTAAAACTGTCATTATTTGCAGATGATATGATCTTATATTTGGAAAATTCTGAGAAGTCTATGACAAAGTTACCTGAGCTAATAAATTCAGCAGAGTGGTGGGATATAAAGTTAATGCAGATAAGTCAGTAATGTCCCTTCTGCCAGTCTGGATGTATTATGTCTCCCAAAACACCATTATCTTTGATTCAGTCTTGTGGGGGCAGATGTATTAGCATTGATTAGGTTGGAACCTATTGATTGTTTCCATGGAGATGTGACTCAATCAACTATGGGCAAGACCTCTGATGGGATAATTTCCATGGAGGTGTTACCCTGCCCATTCAGGGTGGGTGTTAACTGGATCACTGGAGTAGTAGAAAGGAGTTCACAGACAGAAGGACCTCAGAGCAGCTATGAGTGACATTTTGGAAAGCAGCTGAGAGTGACATTTTGAAGAGGAGCTGCAGCTAAGAGAGGACAAAATGCCCCAAGAGCAACATTTTGGAGAAGGCCATTTTGAAACACAACCTGGGAGCAAGCAGACGCCAGCCACATGCCTTCCGAGCTAAGTAAGGTTTTCTGGATGCCAATGGCCATCCTTCAGTGAAGTTACCCTATTGTCAATCCCTTACCTTGGACACTTGATGGCCTTAAGACTGTAACTTTGTAACCAAATAAACCCCTTTATAAAAGCCAATCCAGGAGGATCTAAGATGGTGGCATAGAAAGGAGTGGAAGCTAAGTAGCCCCCCTGGAACAACTTAAAAAAAACAGAAAACAACTAGTAAATAATCCAGAATAACTGCAGGGGGACAAACGTGACCATCCACTCATCATACACTCACCTGAATTGGGAAGAATGCCCGAGACACAGCATAAAATCTGTAAGTAAAAACTGTGGCTCCAAATCAGGAGACCCCTCCCCCACAGCCCAAGCTACAAAGCATCATGGTGCCAGAGAGAAGCTTTCTCCCAGCAAGCGAATATAGCTCAGCTGAGCTCCAACTGGGGTTTTAATTAGCAAGTGTGAACTGCTCAATATGAGGTACGAATCCCCAACAAGTAGACAGAGGCTTTGCGTGACGACTGACCTTGGAGAGCCAGAAGGTCACCTCGGACTAGCTCTGTTCCTTTTTCGACTCAGTGGAGAAAGCCTCAGCCATTTTCAGTTCCCAGTTCTGTGACCCAGACAAGGGTATAGCACAGGCAGAGAGAGACCATTGAAATGCTAATGACCTCCCCCTAGGGCATCTATCTTCTCTAAGAGGAAAGGGGCGGGGCCCAGCTCTACTACCTGCCTTTCATTCAGAACTACACCAGTCAAGAATTATACGCTAATCTTTGCATCAGGCAGAGAGTACCCCTGCACGGCCCAGTGGCCTGGGGCTTCCCTTGAGGGATGAGGTGCACTAGTGATGTAGCACAGCCTTCCCTCAGCAGAGGTCCTAGAAGATCACAGCTGAAAAGGGGGGGCTGCTCGGAAAACCCAGGGACGCTACGTCAATGCCAGTGGTTTGTGGGTCAGTGACAGAGAAAATCTGGGGCAAAACTGAAATGAAGGCTTAGACTCTTGCAACAGCCTTGAATCTCTGGGAACGCTTGGGACGTTTGAATATTAAAGCGGCCCTGCCTCCCTGACCACCCAGACACACGCCCCACATTCAGGGTGGACAGCTCCAACAACAAACCCAAACTGAGTTCACCAACTGAACACTACAAAAATCATTTCCCCACACACCACAGAGACAGAGTTGGGGAGAACTGACTTGAGGGGTATAGGTGACTCGCAGACGCCATCTGCTGGTTAGTTGGAGAAAGTGTACACCACCAACTTGTATTTCTGAAAAATTAGATTCGTATTTTTTTTACAACTTTAAAGAACCCTGTTAAGCAAAGCAAATGTCAAGAGGCCAAAAGCAACAGAAAATCTTAATGCATATGATAAAAGCAGTTGATATGGAGAACTCGATCGCAAACACCCAAATCAAAATATCAAAAGAGACAAAGTACTTGGCACAATCAATCAAACAATCACAATTGAGGAATGAAAACATGGCACAGGATATAAAAGACATGAAGAAGACTATGGAACAGGATAAAAGGGACGTAAAGAAGACCCTAGAAGAGCATAAAGAAGAAATTGCAAGATTAAATAAAAAAATAGAAGATCTTATGGAAATAAAAGAAATTGTTGGCCAAATCAAAAAGACTCTGGATACTCATAATACAAGATTAGAGGAAGCTGAACAACGACTCAGTGTCCTAGAGGTCCACAGAACAGAAAATGAAAGAACAAAAGAAAGAATGGAGAAAAAAATTGAAAAAATCGAAAAGGATCTCAGGGATACGATAGATAAAATAAAACGTCCAAATTTAAGACTCATTGGTGTCCCAGAAGGGGAAGAGAAGGGTAAAGGTCTAGAAAGCATATTCAAAGAAATTGTTGGGGAAAACTTCCCAAACCTTCTACACAATATAAATACACAAAGCATAAATGCCCCGCAAACTCCAAATAGAATAAATACAAATAAACCCACTCCAAGACATATTCTGATCAGACTCTCAAATACTGAAGAGAAGGAGCAAGTTCTGAAAGCAGCAAGAGAAAAGCAATTCACCACATACAAAGGAAACAACATAAGACTAAGTTGTGACGACTCAGTGTCCACCATGGAGGCGAGAAGGCAGTGGCATGACATATTTAAACCCTGAGAGAGAAAAATTTCCAACCAAGAATACTTTATACAGCAAAACTCTCCTTCAAATTTGAGGGAGAGCTTAAATTTTTCACAAACAAATGCTGAGAGAGTTTGCCAATAAAAGACCTGCCCTACTTCAGATACTAAAGGGAGCCCTACAGACAGAGAAACAAAGAAAGGAGACAGAGATATAGAGAATCTTAACAGACATATATAGAACCTTACATCCCAAATCACCAGGACACTCATTTTTCTCTAGTGATCACAGATCTTTCTCCAGAATGGACCATATGCTGGGACATAAAACAAGCCTGAATAAATTAAAAAAAAAAATTGAACATATTCAAAGCACAATCTCTGACCACAATGGAATACAAATAGAAGTCAATAATTTTTGAATTGTAACTCCACTGTTTACTTCCTACATGATATAAAATACACAAACTCTAATGACAAATCAGTGGTTTTCAACTCAATGTAAAATATGTAATTTTGACAAGAACTATAGAAAGGTGGGGGAATGAAGGAGTATAGGTACATAGTTTATGTATCCTATTGAAATTAAGCTGGTATCAAAGAAAAACAAGATTGTTATGGATTTAAAAGTTTAATTTTTAGCCCCACAGTAAACACAAAGAAATTATCAGAGAATATGACCATAGAGATGAAAAGTAGAGTATGGGTTAAGAAAAATGGGGGAAGGGGCAATGGGGAGTTAAGAAATGAGTGTAGGGTTGCTGTTTGAGGTGAAGGGAAATTTCTAGTAATGGAGGGTGGGAAGGTGATAGCATTACAACATTCTAAATGTGATTAATCCCACTAATGGAAGGCTAGGGAGGGGGTGGACTGGGAAGATTTAGCCTGTATATATGTTTCCACAATTGAGGGGGAAAAAAAAAGACAGTCTAAATAGATGGCAATTGAATGCCAAGGATGACCCTGGATGGGATCTGAGGATGGAGGACAGGAGGCTCAAAGGGACACAGTTGAGACATCAGGAAAAGGAAATATAGAATGTAAGCTTTGTATCATTGTTGAATCTCTTGTACTTCTTAGCTGCGCTTAATTGGATTGCATAAAAGAATGTTCTTGTTCATGGGAATTGTATATGTGAATTATAGTGTTTGTTCAAGGATGTGTGCAGGTAGCTCTCATATGTTCAGACGACAGAGCTATAGATGATGGATGATAGATAGGGACAGAGGGAGGGAGGGAAAGAAATAGCGGTGTGACAACATGTTAAAGTTAGTAGATTGGGAGATCAGGGGAGGGGGATCAGGGAATGCTGGAGTTCTGTGTATGGGGTTTGTATTGTTTTTGCAACTGTTCCTATAACTATTAATTTATTTCAAAATAAAAAAAAAAAAAACAAAGCCAATCCATCTCTGGTATTTTGCATTCTGGCAGCATTAGCAAACCAGAACATCCCTATTCACTAGTAACGACCTAACTGAAGAAGCAATCCAAAAAAAATTCCATTCACAATAGCAAATAAAAAAAATCAAGTACCTATGAATAAATCTAAACAAGGATGTAAAAGACCTCTACACAGAAAATTACAAATTGCTACTAAAAGAAATCAAACAGGACCTAAAGAGCTGGAAAGATATTCCGTGTTCATGGATAGAAAGGCTAAACATCATTAAGATGTCAAATCTACACAAACTGATCTACAGATTCAATGCAATTCCAATCAAAATTCCAACAACCTACTTTACAGACTTGGAAAAGCTAATTATCAAATTTATTTGGAAGGGAAAGAGGCCTCAAATTACCAAAAAACATTCTAAAAAAGAGGAACAAAGTGGGAGAACTTACACTTTCAGACTTCGAAGCCTACTATAAAGCCACAGTGGTCAAAACAGCATGGTATTGGCACAAAGACAGATGTGTTGATCAATGGAATCAAATGGAGAGTTAGAAATGGACCTCCAGATCTATGGTAGACTGATTTTTAATAAGGCCCCAAAATCCACTGAACTGGGATGAAAGTCTCTTCAACAAAGGAGGCTGGGAGAACTAGATATCTATATTCAAAAGAATGAAAGAGAACCCCTACCTCACACCTTATACAAAAATTAACTCAAAGTGGCTGTGCCAGTTTGAATGTAGTATGTCCCCCAAAATGCCATTATCTTTGATGCAATCTTCTGTGGGTAGACGTATTAGTGTTGATTAGATTGCAATTCTTTGAGTGTTTCCATGGAGATGCACCACACCCAACTGTGGGTGGTAACTCTGACTGGATAATTCCCATGGATGTGTGGCCCCTCCCATTCTGCATGTGCCTTGATTAGTTTACTGGAGCACTATATAAGCTCAGACAGAAGGAGCGAGCTTGCTAGACTCAAGAGGGACACTGAAGAATGCACAGGAGCTGAGACAGGAGCTGCAACTTACAGAGACATTTTGGAGATGGCCTTTGAAAGCAGACTTTTGCTCTGGAGAAGCTAAGAGAGGACAAATGCCCCAAGAGCAACTAAGAGTGACATTTTTGAGGAACTGCAGCCTAGAGAGGAATGTCCTAGGAGAAAGTCATTTTGAAAACAGAAGTCTGGAGCAGATGCCAGCCACGTGCCTTCCCAGCTAACAGGTTTTCCGGACGCCATTGGCCATCCTCCAGTGAAGGTACCCAAGTGTTGATGCCTTATCTTGGACACTTTATGGCCTTAAGACTATAATTGTGTAACCAAATAAAACCCCCTTATAAAAGCTGATCCATTTCTGGTGTTCTGTAAAAAGGCAGCATTAGCAAACCAGAACAGTGGCTCAAAGGCCTCAATAAAAGAAACAGTACCATAAAACTCCTAGAAGATAATGTAGGGAAACATATTCAAGTAATAGAAGGTAGCTTCTTAGACCTTACAACCAAAGCACAAGCAACAAAAGAAAAAACAGATGTGAACTTCTCAAAATCAAAAGCCTCTGTGCTTCAAAAGACTTTGTCAAAAAGGTGAAGAGGCAACCAACTCAATGGGTGAAACTATTTGGAAATCATATATCTGATAAGATACTGATATCCTGCATACATAAAGAAATCCTACAACTTAACAACAATAGTACAAACAGGGATGGTATTTGGGAAAAGAACATAATCAAAGCAAACTGGAGTCTATGGTCAACAGTAACATTGTAATATGCTTCCATTAAATGTAACAAAGGCAATATAGCAAAGTTAAATGTGTATGAGAGGGCAGTATAAGGGAGGGATATGGGATTCTTGGTAGTGGTATTGTTTTCTGTCCTTACTAATATATTGTATTGTATGACACTTTATTTTTCTTTTTATTATCTTTTTTTATTATTCACCAAAAAAAAAAACTTTTTCATAGTAATCAATATGTTCAAGTGCTGACTGTGGTGATAAATGTACAACTATATGATGATACTGTGAACAACTGATTGTACACTGTGAATAATTATATGTTATATGAATATATCTCTATAAAATGGTAGGAAAAAATATATATGGGGTAAAAGTGCTGGACAAAACATGGAGAGAGGGATGTACCTATTTACTGTTGATGAGGAAGCAAAATGGTGCAGCCTTTCTGGAGGTCACTGGTGGTTCCACAAGAAGCTAAGTGTGTGGGGGCCATAAGGTCCTGCAACCTCATTATGGGGTATGTATTTGGAAGATCTGAGAGCAGAGACATGAATGGACATTTGCACACTGGTGTTCATGGAGGCAGTATTCATGAATTGCAGTGGGTGCGGAATGGTGAACTGTGGTGTATGCATGAAATGGAATATTGAGCAACTACGAGAAGGAGTGAAACTGAGACACGCAAGGAGGTGAATGGATCCTGTAGACAGCATTTTGAGTGAAGTATGCCAGAAAAAAAGGCAAACACTATAATGCCTCACCGATACAGACTAACTACAATGTGTAAACTCAGAATTGAATTTTAGAGCACAGCCTAACACGGAAATGATTATTGTAATGTTCCCTAGATTGTAAGCTCTTACAGCAGTCAAATCTATTCCTGAATTGCAATGGCTATCTCCAAACTCTGAGATGCTGATCCCTTAGTGTATAACCTGATTGGTCTCTGGAACACTGGGTATCTGTGTGACACCTGAAACTCAGAGCTAGAGCTCGGCAGATATGAATGTCAGTATTAATGCATACAGCAACTGTTTAAAAAAAAAAGCTGAAAAAGAGCCCAGACTTCAATTAGAGATATGAATGAAGCAGATCTGGTTAAGACTAGGGCAAATTGGGCCAAAGGGTAAAAGTTGAAACTGACTGTGTGTTAAAACTTCAACTTCCATGTGAGACCAAGGGAAGAAATGTTTATTTAGTGTAGAACTATATTTTCTAAACAATATAACTTCTACAATCAGTTTGTTCAAACACCACAATTGTATGGAACTTTGAATAGGAAGTGAGATACAGTAGGTCTGTACAGGTTAGAGTGAAATAGCAACACATCCCAAAGTAATTTGGGCGGAGGATAAAAATATATATTTGGGGCACCCCTGAGGAGCTAGGCAAGGATGTGGACAATCCTCACCTGGATTGTTGCTGATTTTCTCACAAACACTGGGGATTGACGGCTTGACATGCTGAGCCCTCTGTCTTGGGGCTTGCCCCTATGAAGCCTGTTACTGCAAAGGAGAGGCAAAAGCTGCTTATAATTGTGCCTAAGAGTCTCCCCGAGTGCCTCTTTGTTGCTCATATGTGGCCCTCTCTCTAACTAAGCCACTTTGGCAGGTGATTGCACTGCCCTCCCCCCTACATGGGACTTGACTCCCAGGGATGTAAATCCCCCTGGCAACATAGGATATGACTCCCAGGGATGAATCTGGACCCAGCATCATGGGATTGAGAACATCTTCTTGACCAAAAGGGGGATGCAAAATGAAACAAAATAAAGCTTCATTTCCATTTAAAGCTGAGAACTTTCAAATGGAGTCGAGAGGTCACTCTGTTGGACATTCTTACACACTATATAGATAACATTTTTTAGGTTTTAAGTTATTGGAATAGCTAGAAGTAAATACCTGAAACTACCAAACTCCAACCCAGTGTAGTCTTGACTCTTGAAGACGATTATATAACAATGTAGATTACAAGGGGTAACAGTGTGATTGTGAAAACCTTGTGGATCGCACTCCCTTTATCCAGTGTATGGATGGATGAGTACAAAAATGGGGACAAAAATTAAATGAAAAATAGGGTGGGATGGGGGGGATGACTTGGGTGTTCTTTTTTATTTTTATTTTTTATTCTGATTCTGATTCTTTCTGGTATAAGGAAAATGTTCAAAAATAGATTGGGTTGATGAATCAAATATGATGGTACTATGAACAGTTGATTGTACACCATAGATGATTGTATGGTATGTGAATATATCTCAATAAAACTGAATTTAAAACACACACACACACACACAAAACTGAAGGTAGAAACAGAAACTTGTACAATAATTGTTGAAGACTTTAATACACCACTCTCATCAATAGATAGAACATCTAGATGGATGATTAATAAGTAAACAGAGAACTTGAATAATATTATAAATAAACAAGACCTAACAAAAATATACAGAACACTGCACCACAAAACAGCAGGATATATATTCTTCTCAAGTGCACCTGGATCATTCTCCAGCATACACCACATGTTATGTCACTTAAAAAGTCTGAATACATTTTAAAAGACTGAAATCAAAAAAAGCATCTCCTCTGACCATAATGGAATGAAGCTGGAAATCAATAACTGATGGAGAACTGGAAAATCCACAAATATATGGAAGTTAAATAATACTCTTTTAAGTAATCAGTGGGTCAAAGAAGAAATTGCAAGGGAAAGCAGTAAATATCTTGAGACAAATGAAAATGAGAACACAACATACCAAAATCTATGGGAGGCAGCAAAGGCAGTCCTGAGGGGGCAGATTTTACAGCCCTAAATTCTTACATAAAAAAAACTAAAATTAAAAACCTAACTGCACACCTGGAGAAACTAGGAAAAGAACACCAAACTAATTCCAAAGCAAGCAGAAAGAAACAAATAACAAAACTTAGAGCAGAAATAAATGACATTGAGAATAAAAACAATAGAGAATTAAGAAAACCAAAGTTGGTTCTTTGAAAAGATCAATAAAATTACAAACTGTTAGCTAGACTGACAAAGAAAGAAAAAAGAGAGCACACACACACAAAAAAAATACCCACAATGAGATACCATCTCACACCAATAAGAATGGCTGCCATTAAACAAACAGAAAACAACAAATGCTGGAGAGGATGTGGAGAAATTAGAACTCTTATTCATTGCTTGTGAGAATGTATAATGGTACAGCCGCTGTGGAAGACAGTTTGGCAGTTTCTCAGAAAGCTAGTTATCAAATTACCCTATGATCTAGCAATTCCACTTTGCAGTATATACCCAGAAGATCTGAAAACAGTGACACAAACAGACATTTGTACACTGATGTTCATAGAAGCATTGTTCACAATTGCAAGAGATGGAAACAACCCAAGTGTCCTTCAGCAGATGAGTGGATAAACAAAATATGGTATGCACAAATGGTGGAATACTATGTAGCAGTATGAAGGAACAAGGTCTTGATACATACGGCAACATGGATGAACCTTGAAGATACAATGCTGAGTGAAATAAGTCAGACACAAAAGGAGAGATATTGTATATTACCACTACTATGAACTCCTTGAACAATGTAAAACCAATGTCTTATGATGTAGAATATTGGGAACCCAGAGATAGACAGAAGCTAGTGAAGGGGGGATGATAACCTAATATGTTCAGATATGTTAATAAGGGTGAATTTAAAGGTATGGGGATAGGGGTGATGATTGCTTGTTAATGGGGATTATGTGTATCAGAGCTGCATTGAAGGTGAACGGGATTGAAAGGGGTTGTTTAAAGGCATGTGTTCTGGTTTGCTAAAGCTGCCATTATGCAAAATACCAGAAGCGGACTGGCTTTTATAAAGGGGGTTTATTTGGTTACAAATTTACAGTTATACTGCTATAAAAATGTCCAAACTCCCAGCGGTGTAAATCCCCCTGGCAACGTGGAATATGACTCCTGGGGAGGAATCTAGACCTGGCACCGAGGGATGGAGAACATCTTCTTGACCAAAAGGGGGATGTGAAATGAAATGAAATAAGCTTCAGTGGCTGAGAGATTCAAAAAGGAACCAAGAGGTCACTCTGGTGGGCACTCTTACACACAATATAGATAACCCTTTTTAGGTTCTAATGACTTGGAATAGCTAGCAGTAAATACCTGAAACTATCAAATTAAAACCTAGAACCCTTGAATCTTGAATTCAATTGTGTAACAATGTAGCTTATGAGGGGTGACAATGTGATTGCAAAAGCCATGTGGATCACACTCCCCTTTGTCCACTGTAGGGATGGATGAGTAGAAAAATGGAGGTGAAAAAAAAAAAAGGCACCCAGTGTTCTTTTTTACTTTAATTGTTCTTTTTCACTTTAATTTTTATTCTTATTACTCTTGTATAAGTGATAATGAAAATGATCAAAAATTAATTTTGGTGATGATGCACAACTATATAATGGCACTGTGAGCAACTGATTGTACACTTTGTATGACTGCATGGTGCATGGTATGTGAATATATCTCAATAAAATTGAATTATTAAAAAAAAAAAGTATCCAAACTAAGGCATCAACAAGAGGATACCTTTACTGAAGAAACGCTAATGGCATCTGGAACACATCTGTCAGCTGGAAAGGCATGTGGCTGGCCAACTGCTGGTCCTGGGTTGTGTTTCAGCTCTTCTATCAGCTCCTGTGCATCCTTAGCTCAGCATCTCCAAATATATCCTTCTGTTCGCAACTCCAAGCATCTCTGAGAATCTCTGTCAGCTCCCAAGCATCTCTCCAAAAGTCTCTCTCAACTGCTCTTGGGGCATTTTGTCCTCTCTTAGCTTCTCTGGAGCAAACTCTGGGCCAGCATCTCAAAGCATCAGCAAGCATCCCGGGGAGTTTTTCATCTCTCTGCTCTCTGTGCAAGCTCCCTTTAAAGGACTCCAGTAAACCAGTCAAGACCTACCCTGAATGGGCAGGGTCAAATCTTCATGGAAACATTCAATCAAGAGGTCACACCCTAATCAAAAAGATTAATAAGTCTGCCCCCACAAAATTGCATTGAAGAACAGGGATTTCAGGAGGACATAATATACCCAAACTGGGAGAACATTTATTCCACAGATCAGCACTACAAATGTAGATGGGCGCTTCCATGATATACTTCTAAGGTATGGAACTGGTACAGAGTGGACAACAGAATGGTATAAGGGGAAAATCTACCTATTGCATTCCAGGGACTATAATTAAGGAATACCTTACTGGTAGCACACAAATACTAGGGACAAATAATTAAGGGCTGAAAAGAGCTATGAGGTGTTTGGGGTCATGAGAGTTGTTTAAAATGGAGAGTGATGAGGATTGTACAACTAAGTGACGATAATGTGAGACACTGAATATGTGAGACATTGATTATCATGTATAAAACATATGCTATATGAAATTAGAAACCTCCTATTTTGTAAGTCAACCCTCGATCTTGAGGCTTGCTCTTGTGAAACTTATGGCTATAAAGGGGAGGCCAACCCACCTATAATTATGCCTAGGAGTCACCCCCAGAGAACTTCTTTTGTTGCTCAAATGTGGACTTCCTCTCTCTAAGCCCAACTCTGCAAATAAATTCATCATCCTCGCCCCAATGTTGTACAGAACCCACCCCACCCCCCCACCAGATTAATGAATCTTCCTGGAGATGTGGGACACGGATTCCAGAAATGAGTCTGACCCTGGCATCAAGGGGTTGAGAATGCCTGTGTGACCAAAAGGGGGAAAAGAAAGGCAACAAAATAAAGTTTCAGTAACTAAGAGATTTCAAACAGAGTCAAGAGGCTGTCCTGCAGGTTACTCCTATGGAAGCTTCAGCTAGATATCCTGAATGGCCACATTATGATGAGCCCAAGTCAACAGTAGTCCTGAAAACCCTAAAGAATACCCGGATCCCTCTCTGAGACTCTATAAAAGTTTCACTCACTAAGTTTATTCTTCAGAAACTTAAGTCCTCAAGAGCACTCCTTTGCCAGCTATGTCCCAAAACCTAGAGGCAACAGCCTCTTCAAGAACATCAACCAGTTGCATCCCCTTTTCCCATAATGTTGACACCCCTTTTCTTTTTTTTTTTTTTAATCATCATTTTATTGAGATATATTCACATACCACGCAGTCATACAAAACAAATTGTACTTTCGATTGTTTACAGTACCATTACATAGTTGTACATTCATCACCTAAATCAATCCCTGACACCTTCATTAGCACACACACAAAAATAACAAGAATAATAATTAGAGTGAAAAAGAGCAATTGAAGTAAAAAAGAACACTGGGTACCTTTGTCTGTTTGTTTCCTTCCCCTACTTTTCTACACATCCATCCATAAACTAGACAAAGTGGAGTTTGGTCCTTATGGCATTCCCAATCCCACTGTCACCCCTCATAAGCTACATTTTTATACAACTGTCTTCGAGATTCATGGGTTCTGGGTTGTAGTTTAATAGTTTCAGGTATCCAGCACCTGCTACCCCAATTCTTTAGAACCTAAAAAAGGTTGTCTAAAGTGTGCGTAAGAGTGCCCACCAGAGTGATCTCTCGGCTCGTTTTGGAATCTCTCTGCCACTGAAGCTTATTTCATTTCCTTTCACATCCCCCTTTTGGTCAAGAAGATGTTCTCCATCCCACGATGCCGGGTCTACATTCCTCCCCGGGAGTCATATTCCACGTTGCCAGGGAGATTCACTTCCCTGGGTTGACACCCCTTTTCAACACGAACAAGTTAGACATCCCTGAAGATTGGGAAAGTGATTAAATGAGCAGAATGGGTAGCAACAGATGATGGAATTTAACAAAGGATTAAGAATACTGAATCATTATATAATTTTCTTTTTCTAGCTGTTAGAATAACTAGAAGGAAACAACTGAAATGGTGGAACTGTAACCCATAACATTCTTTGAAATTTGCTGTATAACTACTTGTTAAATTGTAATTTGAAATATATTGCCTTTTTGTATATGCTATATTTCACAACAAGAAAATAACTGAAACTGTGGAACTGTAACCCATAACATTCTTTGAAATTTGCTCTCTAACTACATGTTAAATTGCACTTGGAAAGCTATCACTTCTATGTAAATATGTTATATTCCACAATTAAAAAAAAACACATGAAAAAAATGTTCATCTTCACTAGCTATAAGGGAAATACAAATCAAAACCACAATGAGATATCATCTTACACCAATAAGCTGCCATTTAACAAACAGAAAACTACAGATGCTGGAGAGGATGTGGAGAAATTGGAACTCTTATTCATTACTGCTGGGAATATATAATGGTACAGCCGCTGTGGAAGACAGTTTGGCAATTCCTCAGAAAACTAGTTATCTAGTTACCCCACAATCCAGCAATTTCACTTCTTGGTATATACCCAGAAGATCTGAACACAGTAACATGAACAGACATTTGCACACTGATGTTCATAGTGGCATTGTTCACAATTGCCTAGAGTTGGAAACAACCCAATTGTCCTTCAACAGACAAGTGGATAAACAAAATGTGGTATATACATACGATGGAATACTATGCAGCAGCAAGAAGAAATAAGGTCCTGAAACATATGACAGCATGGATGAACCTTTAAGACATAATGCTGAGCGAAATAAGTCAGACATGAAAGGAAAGATATTGTATGTTATCACTACTATGAACTCCCTGAACAATGTAAAATCAGTGTCTTATAATGTGGAATATAGGGGAACTAGAGAGTCAGAAGCTGATGGAGGGGGAATGATTAGCTAATATGTACAGGCATGTTAATGAGGGTGAACTTAAAGGTATGGGAATGGACAAAGGTGATGACAGTTCATTGACAGCATTATAACTATCAGTACCACATCAAAGGCAAACAAGATTGAAAGGGTTTGTTTAAAGGTATATATCCCACAAGTACTTGTATGATCTACTTCCTAGGTATGACACTAGTACAAAAGTTAACAGAACGGTATATGGTAAAAACTACATTTGCATATTATAGTCTATATTTAATAAGAATACCTTACCAATACCACACTAATACTAGGGATAAATAACTAGGGGTTAATAAGAGCTTTGTGGTGTTTTGGGTTATGGAAATTATTGAAGATTTGAGGGTGATGATGATTGTACAATCAAGTGAAGATAATATGAGACACTGACTGTTTATCTTGGACAGAATATATGTTATGTGAAATTAGGAACCCCCTACTTAATAAATCAAGCCCTCAATCTTGAGGCTTGCTCTAGTGAAACCCAGGGCTGTAAAGGGCAGTGTAAAGCCAACCTATAATTATGCCTACGAGTCACCTCCAAAGAACCTCTTTTGTTGCTAAGATGTGACCTTTCTTTCTCCAAGCCCAACCTTGCAAATAAATTCATTAACCTCCCCCCTACATGGGACATGACTCCCAGGGGAGTGAATCTCCCTGGCAACATGGGCCACAACTCCCAGGAATGAGCCTGGCTCTGGCATCGAGGGATTGAGAATGCCTTTTTGAACAAAAGAGGGAAAAGAAAGGTAACAAAATAACGTTTCAGTGGCTAAAAGATTTCAAATAGAGTCAAAAGGCTATCTTGGAGGTTACTCTTATGCAAGCTCCAGCTAGATATTCCAAATGTCTACAGTATGCCAAGCTTTAACCAACAGTAGTCCCAAAATACCTAGGTCCCTATTTGAGATTCTGTAAAAGTTTCACTCACTAAGTTTATCTCTCAGTAACTTAAATCCTCCAGAGAGCTCCTATGCCAGCTAAGTCTCAAAACCCAGAGGCAACAGCCTCTTCAAGAACATCAACCAGGTGCATCCCCCTTCCCCATAATCTCAACACCCCTTTACAATATGAACAAGTTAGATTGGTCACTGCCCAGATACCCCTGAAGATTGAGACAGTGATCAAATGAGAGAGAGGGATAACAATTGACAAGATAGGGTTTAACAAAGGTAACAAAGGATTACAAACACTGAATCTTTACATAAATAATTTTCTAGAATAGCTAGAAGGAAATAAATGACATGGTGGAACTGTAACATGTATTATGCTTCAAAATTTGCTCTATAGCTATTTGTTAAATTACACTTTGAAAATTATCACATTTCCATATATATATATTTCCCAATAAGGAAATAACTGAAATTGTGGAACTGTAACTCATAACATTCTTTGAAATTTGCTCTATAACTACTTGTTAAATCATACTATGAAAGTTATCACCTTTCTATATACATGCAATATGGAAATAACTGAAATGGTGGAACTGTAACCCATAGCATCCTTTGCAATTTGCCAACTACTTGTTAAATCGTACTCTGAAAATTATAACGCTTCTGTATATATGTTATATTTCACAATTTTAAACATGTAAAAAAAAGTACAGGGCTTTCTTCTGCCATTTTGCTATTTAGCCTTTGTAAGTCATATACCTTTTTTGACCCTCACTTCTGTTAAAGCCTATTTTTATATCTATTTGCTTTCTTGTAATGTACCATATTGAGTGCCTTCTCACTTCTATCTGGATATATTTTTCATCTGTTTTCCATGGGGTCAAAATGTGAAATTTAACATCTTAAATATGTAACAATTATATTTGGTTTGATACCAACTTAACTTCAATAGCATACACATACAGTTTTCCTATACCCCTCACCATTTTTTGTACTTGTTACCACTTGCATCTTTGTACATTGTATGACCAAAAACATAGTTTTATTATTACTATTTATTCATTTATATTTTAGCAACTGTAGAAGGTAAAAAGTGGAGTTACATACTAACATTTGCGTAATTATGAATGCCAGTATTATTGTACTGTTGTAATGCTTACCTTTACCACAGGTCTTTATTTCTTTATGCTGTTTTGAACCACTGTCTAGTGTCCTTTCCTTTCAGTCTGAAGAGTTCCCTTTAGCATTGCTTGTAGGGTAGGTCTGGTAGTGACGAACTCTCTCAGCTTTTGTTTATCTGAAAATGTCTTAATCTCTCCCTCATTTTTGAAATTGTATCACTAGATATAAAATTCTTGGCTGGCAGTTATTTTCTTTCAGCACATTAAGTACTTCAGACCACTGCCTTCTTGCTTCCATGGTTTCTGATGAGAAATCAGCACTCAATCTAATTGGGAGTCCCTGGCATGTAACACGTTGCTTTTCTCTTGCAGCTCTGAGAACACTCTCCTTGTGCTTTGCATTTGAGAATGTAATCAATATATGACTGGATGTATTTTTCTTCATGTTTACCCTGTTTGGTGTTCTCTGAGCTTCTTGGATGTGCATATTTACATCCTTTGCTAAGTTTAGGAAGTTCTCTGTTCCTATTTACTTTACTATTCCTTCTGCCCCTTTCTCTCTTTCTTCTCCTTCTGGGACTCCCAAACTGTGAATATTGGTGTGCTTGCTGGTGTCTGTGATGGTTAGGTTCATGTGTCAACATGGCCAGGCAACGGTACCCAGGTGTCTGGTCAAGCAAGCACTGGCCTAACCACTACTGCAAGGACATTTGTGGCTGGTTAATAAACCAGAAGGCTGGTTTATTAAATCATCAGTCAGTTGGCTGTAGCTGTGACTGATTACAACAATGAAGGGTGTGTCTTTCTCAATGAGAGAATGCAATCAGCTGGAATTAATCCAATCAGTTGAAAACTTTTAAGCTAGACAGAGGACCTTCACTTCTTCTTCAGCTGACCAGTGAAGCATTTCCTGAGGAGTTCATCATTGCAAATTCATTGCCTGAGGAGTTCATCGAACATGTTCATCAGAGTTGCCAGTTTGCTGCGTGAGGAGTTCATTGAACATCCTCATTGGAGTTGCCAGTCTGCTGCCTGCCCTACGGAATTTGGACTCATGCACACCCACAGTTGGGTGAGACACTTTTATAAATCTTATATTTATAGATATCTCTTGTTGATTCTGTTTCCCTAGATAACTCTAACTAAAACAGTGTCCCATAGCTTTCTTAGGCTACTTTCATTTTTTTTTTCTTATTTATTTATTTTTTTAATCATCATTTTATTGAGATATATTCACATACCACGCAGTCATACAAAACAAATTGTACTTTCGATTGTTTACAGTACCATTACATAGTTGTACATTCTTCACCTAAATCAATCCCTGACACCTTCATTAGCACACACACAAAAATAACAAGAATAATAATTAGAGTGAAAAAGAGCAATTGAAGTAAAAAAGAACACTGGGTACCTTTGTCTGTTTGTTTCCTTCCCCTACTTTTCTACACATCCATCCATAAACTAGACAAAGTGGAGTTTGGTCCTTATGGCTTTCCCAATCCCATTGTCACCCCTCATAAGCTACATTTTTATACAACTGTCTTCGAGATTCATGGGTTCTGGGTTGTAGTTTAATAGTTTCAGGTATCCACCACCAGCTACCCCAATTCTTTAGAACCTAAAAAAGGTTGTCTAAAGTGTGCGTAAGAGTGCCCACCAGAGTGATCTCTCGGCTCGTTTTGGAATCTCTCTGCCACTGAAGCTTATTTCATTTCCTTTCACATCCCCCTTTTGGTCAAGAAGATGTTCTCCATCCCACGATGCCGGGTCTACATTCCTCCCCGGGAGTCATATTCCACGTTGCCAGGGAGATTCACTTCCCTGGGTGTCTGATCCCACGTAGGGGGGAGGGCAGTGATTTCACCTTTCAAGTTGGCTTAGCCAGAGAGAGAGGGCCACATCTGAGCAACAAAGAGGCATTCGGGAGGAGGCTCTTAGGCACAAATACAGGGAGGCCTAGCCTCTCCTTTGCAGCAACCGTCTTCCCAAGGGTAAAATACTTTCATTTTTAATATTTCTTTTTTCTTTCTGCTCCTCAGCCTGACTCATTTCAAGTGTCTTATCTTCAAGTTCATTGATTCTATCTTCTGCCATCTCCAAACTGCTCTTGAAATCCTCCTAGGCATTTTTTTTTTCATTTCAGTTATTATGGTCTTCAACTCCAGGAGTTCTGTTTGGTTCCTTTTTAAAATTTCTATCTCTTTACTTAGACTCTCATGTGGTCTGTTCATTGTTTTCCTAACTTTTTTTGCACTTCCCTTCATGTCCTTGAGCATTTTTAAGATTATTTTTTAAAAGGCTTTATATGGTATGTCCACTTTCTCATCTTCTTTGTTAGTGTTTTCTGTATTTTTATTCTCTTCCTTTGAATGGGCCATCATTTCCTGTTTCTTTGTCTTGTACTCTTCAGTTGCACACAGTACATTTTAATGTTTTTAAATATTAACTCTGGGATTTACTCCCTGGGATGTCTGTTTCCTGGTTTGTAACCACCTGGTGATAAGACGGATGTTGTTGAGCTTCACCCTCCTGTCAGGAAGGTCTGCCCAAAGTGAATGTAGTCTGCAGGGCTTTTCCTGTCTTTCTGGGCCTCTGTCTTGTCCTGGGCTTTTGCTTTTAGCTGTTTTGGAGTTCCTCAGTTTACAGGGGTTTCCCAGGGGAAAAGCCTCCCTCTCCCGGATATTTGAAGCCAGCAGGCCTTTGTCCCTGATAGTCTGTCTGCCTATATAGGTTTTTACTCTCTTTTCATTGCTCTAGCTGCTTTTGTCTAGAGGGCAAATTCTGGGAGGATGGTCACCCCAGAGAGGACTTTGCCAAGTCAATCTTTCCCAGTCAAAACAAGGCCAGTGACGCAGGAAGAGGGCGCAGCCCAGCTCCAAAGTGCCCTGTGAAAAGGGTGAAGGAGGACACCAAAAGCTTCTCCGACAGCTCCTCAGAGCTGAGCTCTCCTGGTCTGCCCAGCAAAGCAGCCCTTCAGCTAACTGTCCCCCGCAGCCCTGAGGAGGCGCTGTGTCTTTAAATCTCCACCACCTCCACCCTTGTCCGGGGAGGGTTGAAACAATGGCTGCTGCTACCTTTATCTGAGGTGGGTTCAAACAACAGCAGCCCTCAGTACCAAGACCCACCAATCTGAATTTGCTAATCAAAAGTCGTGATCAGTGATCAGCTGTACCCACCCCTGTTTTGGGGAAGAGGATTTTTATGTCCCTTTCTGTCTCCAGCAGCTAGCCAGGGACTGGACCTCACAGTGGCCTGCTGTGAGAGTGGGGGGTGAGCACCGGTAGCCGCCACACAGAGAGAATAATTTATAGTTCTTTGTTGTAATGTACCTGTCTCTTCCTCCTGCTCTTCCCTGGGTGCTACACAGTGTTCTTCTGACCTCTGGAGTTTCAAAATAGTTGTTTCAGACAGTTCAGACAGTTGTTTGGGTGGAGGAACAGTTCCGGAACTTCCTACTCTGCTCTTTTCCCTGGAAATCTCCTAAGTCATTTCTTAATGTCTCAGGAAGTTGTACCTGAGCAAGTACCTGGAAATTAGAGACTAATTGGAAAGTAATAGGATGTCATCCCTCCCTTATCATATCCATTTTTATTTTACCAATTTATTTGTAGCCACAGTTTTTCAAATGAGAAAAAGAGCCTCCAGAGAGAAGAGGGAAGAGGACTTTTTACCTTCTTTCTGAAGTTTAAAGTCATTAAAATACTCATTAGAACTGGAGTAGCCCAACTGGAGCCCTGCTGCTAGAAACAACAATCCCTGGAAGTTCACCCTGGGATGATTTGCTAAAGCTGACAAAATGCCATATACCAGGAATGGGTTGGCTTTTACAATGGGGATTTATTAGCTTACAATTTACAGTTCTAAGGCTGTGAAAATGTCCCAATTAAGGCACCAACAGGATGATGCCTTCTCTGAAGAAAGGATGCTGGCAATCCAGACTCTGTCACACGGCTACGTCTGCTGGTCCTTCTCTCCCGCATTTCATTGTTTCAGCTTCCGGCTTCTTCATCTGTGAAACTGAGAGAAGCACACAGAAAAAGACAGAGAAGCTTCTCTGTCATGTTACCCATCATGACACTGTATATATATACAACTAACTCTATTGCGGGTTTAAGTATCTTCAATGTTAATGTCTTAGGAGACTGAAAAGAAAATACTAACCACCAGAAACTGGCCTTTCTGCTGATAAAGTTGCTTGGTAAATATTACAGAATTTATGTTAGAACTTTCATGCCAAGAATGTTTTCTTATACAATTGTCTTTCTACTGAGGTTTCACTAATAAGCAGCTTCTACTTTTGAGCCCCAACTTAAAGCAGAACTGTTTTCTACTGAATTTTTCATTAATGGCAAGTTTTTCCATTAATCTCTCAATTTTATCTCTTATCCTCTTTATGTGTTTTGTTCCCTTATAAAGGACTCCAGTCAGAGGATTAAGACACACCTTGAATCAATTGAAATAATCTAACCAAAGGTCCCACCTAAAATAGGTCTGTACCTACAGGAATGGGTTAAAAGAACATGGCCTTTTCTGGGGTACATGACAGCTTCAGACTACCACAGTGGGTGAGAACTGAGAGGCATGAGGATGGGGGATCTGGACCAGTGACCTGGACTCAGTGTTGAGAATTCTGTCCTCAGGAGCAGTGATGGTCCAGCCACCTGGCGCTCTGGATGTGTCTTTGGGACAGGCATGGCCTCCATCCTCCTCGAGAAGCTCATCCCTGAAGAGCTGCTGGGACACTTGAGGACCGGGCTGCTTTGCCATGACTCTCCCAACTGAGCAAGGCCCAGAGAGATGGAAACTTGGTTGTAGTTAACTGAGGAAAGCAAAGCTGTGGTCACAGGGAGTGGGCAGTTCTGTTGGAGCCATTTGGCTGCAGCTACCCTGAAAACCACAGAGGTCATTGGGGAGGGCTGTTGGGGACCAGGAATGGCAAGAAAAATGTAAGTCAAATCATAAGTATGAGCAAGCACCTTTGGGAATCTGGGAAAATTTGGGAAACCCTAGGGAAAGGGGAAATTAACCCCTCTGCGTAAATTAAGTGAAGGCTCAGAGCTGTCACAATTTGAGCAGATTTATATATGATACAGTGCTTGGGTCTATGAGATGGTGAACTGCAGGGTTACTTTCCCTGACTCCCTGGTCACTGAACCAGAATTATCAGTCTTCAGACAGAAGGGGCTGGGAGCAGGGGGGCAGCGGGGGGGGGGGGGGGGGGGGGGGGGGGGGGGGACTTGTCTGGGAACTCAAGAGAAGGTGAGTTCTTGCCTCAGCACTGGCATCAATTTGATCTGTGATCTTGGATATGTCATTTAACTCCTCATCTGAAATATCAATAGGATGATACCAACCCTGGATACCAAAAGGAGTTCTTATGAGAATAATATGTGTATCTCAGGCTACCAAGCAAATGAATTGGTATCTGTGAATATGTTCACTAGTTTCTGAGTAGTGCAGAAAACTGCCAAATATATACACATGTCAATTTCTCTTATACTAGACTTTATCAGGAGATTGAAGCTTTGAGAATATTTGGGAACAGTAAAATTCAAGGAATTATTAATACTATTTCAGAACATCTGGATGAAAGGGGGCAGCACTGTTTTCAACATCTAGGATTAACATTACATTAGACATCCCATAATTAGGATATAAGACGAGAAAGGAGAGAGAGTGAGGAAGTCCTCCGGTCACAACAAATAGAGTTCAGGAAGTCAAGGGTAGAAAAAACACAGAAATCTATTTTGCATTTTGGAAAGCACCATAGAAAGCAACTTGGAAATATCTAGTAAAGGTAAGTATATGCTCCTCCATTTATAATATAATTGTCTTAAACATCTCCTCTACATACATTTAGAATCACATCAGACAATGTTATAATTTTTGCTTCAACCATCAAACATAAATTTAGGAGACTCAAGAGGAGATGAAACATCTATTCTAAGTCTATTGGTAACAGATTCTCTTAGTTTTCCTTCACCTGAGAATGTCTTGATTTCCCCTTCATTCTTGAAGAATATTTTCACTAGATATAGGATTCTGGGTTGACATTTCTTTTCTTTCAGCATTTGAATAATGTTGTGCCACTTCCAGCTGGCCTCCATGGTTTCTGATGCTACATCTGCTGTCATCTGATTTTTTTCTTCTATAGGTAAGATGGTGTTTCTCTCGTGCTGCTTTCAAGATTTTTCCTTTGTCTTTAGTTTCCAGAAGTTTGACCACAATATGTCCTGGTGTGGATTTCTTTGTATACCATTTGGGGTTGTTCAGCTTCTTGAATGCATAGATTTACTTATTTTGCCAAATTTGGAGAGTTTTCAGCCATTCTTTCTCCATGTACCTTTCAGCTTCATTCTCCTTTTCTCCTTCTTGGATCCCAATAACATGGACATTAGATTCTTTGTTTTGTTCCCACAGGTCCCTGAAGCACTGTTCATTTTATTTTCAGTTTATTTTGTTGCTGTTGTTCTGAGTAGTTTCTATTCTTCTATCTTCAGGTCTACTGATTCTTTTCTCTGTCTCCTACATTCTACTGTTGAGTTCATCAATTGAGTTTTTATTTTAGTTATTGTATTTTTCAGTTCTAAAAAATTTCAATTGGCTTTCTTTATCTCTTTCATTTCTTTGCTGAGACTTTTTTTTTTCATTTGTTTCAAGCATGTTCATAATTGCTCTTTGAAGCATTTATAATGGCTGCCTTAAAATCTTTGTCAGATAATTCTAACATCTCTATCATCTTGGTGCTAACATCTATTGATTGCCTTTTTTCATTTAGTTAGAGATCTTCTTGTTTCTTGGTATGATGAGTGATTTTTTTTTTTGAAACCTAGACATTTTTTGTATTATGCAATGATATTCTAGATCTTATTTGAACTTTCTATTTTAGCTGGCTTTCTCTGGCACTACTCCAGCAGGGGACGGGGGACACCACCTCATTACTACAATCTGGGGGTAGAAATCCAGGTTTCCCACTCAGCCACTGTTGACTCCCAAGGGAGGAGGCTCCTCATTTCTGCTAGTCAACTAGCCCTCCACTAACATTTCTGAGAGGGGAATGCCTCATTGTTGCTTTCCCTGTGGACTCCACTAATGCCACAGTGTGGGGATTGGCCTCACTACTGCCAGGCAGTGTTGAAAGTCCTGATTCTCCACCAGCCTCCTCTGATGCCACACCAGCTGGGAACAGGAAGGGTGTCTCACTACATGGTGGGAGTGGAAATCTAGGCTCCCCAACTAGTCTCCACTGACACTGCAGTATGGAACTGAATCCTCATTACTGCCCAGGAGGGATGAAAGTCCAGCTCCCTACTTGGCCTTCTCTGGCACCATTCTAGTGGTGAAGGGAAGTGGGAAGGGTACACGATGAGGGTGGGAGTCTAGACTCCCCACTTGGCCTTTGCTGGCATGTGTGGGATGGGGCCACAGTTTTTTCTATGGTGTTTGACTGGACCATACATTTGTTTTCTAAAAGTTCTCTGTCTTTCTAGGCTTCCCTTTTTCTAGTTCTTTCAGTAGACAGAGTAGGCTTCTGTTGGGCCTTACATGTCTGTCCCAGTGGCAATTCCAGTTGCTGGCTTTTCCAGCTCCAAGTCTGGGTTATGTGAGAGAAGAAGAAAACCTAGGGAACTTGCACTGTGTACCTCTTTAATTCCCCAAATATCTAGCCAATCTGTTTTCTTTTCTCCACTTTTTGGAGTCATGTTTGTTTTGTATATAATATACAGGGTTTTGGGTTGCACTTGGTAGGAAAAATAGGGAAAAGAATATCTACTCCATCTTCCCAGAACCACATTTCTTGAGTGTTTTTTTTAATAATTTTTATATCTCTCCTTAGCATGCTTAATTTTTCTTCTAACTCCCTGAACATATGCAATATTATAATTACTGTTTTTAATGTTTTTGTCTACTAATTCTGTTATCTGGTGTCTTTTCTGGGTCTGTTTATATGGATTGATTTTTCTCCTCATTATGGGTCATAATTTCCTATTTCTTTGCATACCTTGTGATTTTTTCATTGAATGCCAGATATGGTTAATTTCACCTTGTTTGGTGCCAAATATTTTTATATTCCTATAGTTATGAGCTCTGTTTTGTAACACAATTGAGTTACTTGGAAACAGTTCAATCCTTTCAAGGCTTGCTTTTAAGCTTCATTAGGTAGGATTAGAACAGCATTTATTCTGGGGAAGTGTCCTCCCACTGCTAAGCATTCTACCAGATATCCCATGAATTACAAGGTTTTTCCATTCTGGCTGATGGAAACCAAACTATGCCCAGCCCTGCATGAGGGACAGGGATTGTTCTCACTAGTCTTCTCAGGTGGTTCTTTCCTCAGGCTTGGGTAGTTTCTTCACACACGTGCTGATCAGCACTCAGCTGAAGACTTGGGGGGCTTTTTACAGAGCTACAAAGCTTGCTCTCAGGGCAGCTCTCTCCCCTTTGATCATTTGCCCTGTGAATTCTAGCCACTTTGGCCTCCCCAGATTCCCAGCTCCATCTCAACTCAGGGAGACCGCTGGTTTCCACCTGTGCTGCCCCTCCCTAAACTGAAGTCTGGAAACTCTTCAGACGGCAAGCTGGGGCAATCATGGGTGTGCTGGTTTGAAGCTGTCATGTACCCCAGAAAAGGACATGTTCTTTTAATTCATTCTTGTGAGTGCAGATCTACTGTGGGTGGGACCTTTGGATTAGGTTGGTCCAATTGAGATGTGACCTACCCAATTCAAAGTGGGTCTTCATCCTTCACTGGAGTCCTTTATGACAGATAAAGGACAGAAAAAAGCCCAGAGAGCTCAGAGAGAGAGAAACACCCAGTGAGCTTGGAGAGAAAAGCCGTGGGAGAAGCAAGCAAGGATCCACAGAAATGGAAAGAGCCAGAACCTGAAAGCAATGAAACCCAGGAAAGAAGGATCAGCAGACACTGGCCATGCGCCTTCCCACGTGACAGAGGCATCCCAGATACCAGCATCCTTTCTTCAGAGTCCAGGTATCGTCCTGTTGATGCCTTGAGTTGGACATTTTCATGGCCTAAGAACTGTAATTTGCAAGTTAATAAATCCCCACTGTAGCAGAGAATAAAAATATATTTACAGGGCCCCCCTGAGGAGCTGGAGGAAAGTGAGAAAGTGTTGTTCTTCCTCACCTGGACTGATGCTGATGTTGTCACAAACATTAGGACTGGCTGTTTGATTGCTGAGTCCTCTATCACAGGACTTGCCCTTATGAAGCTCGTTACTGCAAAGGAGAGGCTAAACTTGCATATAATTGTGCCTAAAAGTCTCCCCCTGAGTGTCTCTTTGTTGCTCAGATGTGGCCCTCTCTCTCTCTCTAACTGAGCCACCTCGGCGGTTGAACTCACTGCCCTCCCCGCTACATGGGACCCGACTCCCAGGGGTGTAAATCTACCTGGCAATGCAGGATATGACTCCTGGGGATGAATCTGGACCCAGCATCGTGGGATTGAGAATATCTTCTTGACCAAAAGGGGTATGCAAAATGAGACAAGATAGTTTCAGTGGCTGAGAGATTTCAAATGCAGTCGAGAGGTCACTCTGGTGGACATTCTTATGCACTATATAGATAACACCTCTTAGGTTTTAATGTATTGGAATAGCTAGAAGTAAATACTGAAACTATCAAACTCCAACCCAGTAGTCTGGACTCCCGAAGACAATTGTTTAACAATGTAGATTACAAGGGGTGACAGTGTGATTGTGAAAACCTTGTGCATCACACTCTCTTTATCTAGTGTATGGATGGATGAGTAGAAAATGGGGACAAAAACTAAATGAAAAATAGGGTGGGATGGGGGGATGATTTGGGTGTTCTTTTTTGCTTTTATTTTTCATTCTTATTCTGATTCTTTCTGATGTAAGGAAAATGTTCAGAAATAAACTGTGGTGATGAATGTATAATATGTGATCGTATTGTGAACAGTTGATTGTACACCATGGATGACTGTATGATATGTGAATATATTTCAATAAAACTGAATTTAATTTAAAGAAATAAACAAATAAATCCCCATTGTAAAAGCCAACCCATTTTTGTATATTGCATTCGGCAGCTTTAGCAAACCAAAACAGGGCTCAGCTTGTTTGAGTGCCCCTCTCTCAAAGATCACTGTCCTGCGCTGCCTAATGTCCAGTGTTTGAAAACCACTGTTTTGTATATTTTGTCTGGGTTTTGTTGTTGTTGTTGTTGTTATTCCAGAAAGCAGGGTAAATCTAGTCCTGTTACTCCAACTTGGCTAGAAGCAAAGTCTCCCAAAGACATAATTATGAGTGAGAAAACAAGTTATTGCCAAAGGATACATTTGGTCCTATGCCATTTATGTACCTTTTAAAAACAATACTAGTGTGGTACAATGCAGTACAGCATCATATATTATTCAATATATATTGAATATATATATCATATATTTAGCTGTAATAACAGCTAAACTTATAAAACACCTTCCAGGTATTAGGCACTGTTGTAAGTGCTCTGCTTATCTTATTTCCCTTTGCAGAAGAGAGGCATTGGGCTCAGAGATGCTTAGCAACTTGCTCAACTCGAAGCTAGAAAGTGGCAGTGATGGGCTTTAAACCCACACAGCCCAGCTTTTGAATCTATGCCCCTAACCATTAGGCTATACTGCCTCTCATGCATGTAAGTGATCAGAACATGGACAGGTAGGACACACACCAATTTTAGGATAGAAGTTACTTCTCAGAAGGGAGGGAAGGAATTGAGCTGTTGGTGCTGGGAATAGGGATGCGAGTTAAACTGTGTCCATAATGTTTTCTTTCCCTAAAAAAAAGTCACTATAGTAGATTAATGTTGGAATTTGTTCGGTCTTGGTACCTGGATGTTTGTGCTTTGAAATATTTTATAATTTTAAAATATTTTCTTATGAAAACAAAGGCAAGAAGAAATCAGAGTCCCCAGAGGCTACAGAGGCACAGATGGGAGAGAGGGGCAGGGAAGTTTGGAGAATGCAATGACTGGCCTAGCCCTTTCAGGCTAAGTACAAATTCTCAGTGTGGTACCATTGTCCCCCAAGCATGCCTAAGAACAGATATCACAGGCCAGGAAATGCCAGTGCCAGACATTCCATCAATAGGATGCTGAGCCTCCTTGACTCCTTTCACCCAGTTTCTTCCTGCCTCACTGCACGCCAACCTACAGGCAAGGACCAACCCAAAGGCTCCCTCTTCTCTGAAGCCTTAGGGATTACTGAGTCCATTTCTGATCCCAAAGGACAAAGGAGCAACACAGCCAGCTTACAGAAGTGGTGGCAGGGAGGATTCTTGGCTCACATCACAAAGCATGGAAGGGACGGGGCAGGGCTGACAGCAGGGACACTTGAGCGGGCACTTGAGCATCTCTGAGCCTCCTTCAGTGTCTTTCCCATTTTCTCAGACAAGCTCCTCCTCATGGAAGGAGACTTGGCTATAGGCAGCCCCAGGTTCCTACCCTCACAGCTTGTGATAAGAGACAAAAGGGGCCTCTTCCCCCAATCAAGTTTTAAAACTTCCCCAGGAAAGCTGAAATGGAGGAGTTATGATTAACATGGCTGAAGGTACATGTCCACTCCTGAAGCCTGGGCACTGGTGTGTCTGCTGGAGAAGAAGATACACTGGGCAAACCAAAACCGTCACCACTACCCCTATAACTCTCCCGAGAAGTTTTCAAGTCTATGTCCTCTGAGTCCCAGGAAAAAATGCTTGACCCTGTTTCCATTTGCTAGAGATGCCAGAATGCAGCATACCAGAAATTGGTTGGCTTTTACAATGGGGATTTATTAGCTTACAAATTTACAGTTCTAAGGCCATGAATATGTCCAAATTAAGGCATCAACAGGTCCAATACCTTCTCTGAAGAAAGGCTGCTGGCATCCAGGGTTCCTCTGTCAGATAGCAAGGCACATGGCCAGTGTCTGCTGGTCCTTCACTCCCGGGTCCCATTGCTTTCAGCTTCTAGTTCCAGTGGCCTCCTCTCTGAGCTTCTGTGGGTTCTCTCTTAGCTCCTCCAGGACTTTTCTCTCAAAGCTCTCTGGGTGCTTCTCTCTAAGCTCTCTGGGTGTTTTTCTCCGAACTCTCTGAGTGTTTCTCTCTTTTATCCTCATAAAGGACTCCAGTAAAGGATTAAGACCCACCTTGAATTGGGTGGGTCACATCTCAATTGAAACAACCTAATCAAAAGCCCATCCATAATAGGTCTGTACCCACATGACCTATTAAAAGAACACTGCCTTCATGCCCTTACCAACAGTAGTCCCAAGATACCTGGGTCCCTATCTGAGACTATATAAAAGATTCACTCACTAAGTTTTATCTCTCAGAAACTTAAATCCACCTGAGTGTTCCTATACCAGACAAGTCCTAAAACCCAGAGGCAACAGCCTCTTTAAGAACGACAATCAGATGCAGCCCCCTTCCCCATAATGTAGACACCCCTTTCAATATGAACAAGTTAGGGTGGTCACTGCCTAGACACCCCTGAAGAAGGAGAACAAGAGAAAGGGGTAGCAACAGACAAGATAGGATTTAACAAAGGATTACAAATACTGAAACTTATATATGTATATTAGATGCTAGGGTATTAGAATAGCTAAAAGAAAATAACTGAAATGGTGGAACTATAACCTATAACATTCTTTGAAATTTGCTCTATAGCTATTCATTGAATTGTACTTTGAAAGTTTTCACCTTTCTGTATATACTCCATATTTCACAATAAGGAAAGAACTGAAACTATAGAACTGTAACCCATAACAATCTCTGAAATTACCTATGTAACTGCCTGTTGAGCTATACATCGAAAGTTAACACCTTTCTGTATATACGTTATATTTTACAAAAATGGAAATAACTGAAATTGTGGAATTGTAACATTCATAACATTCTTTGAAATTTGCTCTCTAACTACTTGTTAAATCATACTTGTAAAGTTATCACTGTTATGTATATATGTTAAAGTTCACAATAAAAAATGCATTAAAAAAAAAAAAGAACATGGTCTTTTCTGGGGTACATAACAGCTTCCAAACCAGCACAGTCCCACTCTTCCTTCCACATCTGCGCTGGTTTGCTAATGCTGCCATTATGCAAAACACCAGAAATGGATTGGCTTTTATAAAGGGGGTTTATTTGGTTACAAAGTTACAGTCTGAAGGCCATTAAGCATCCAAGGTAAGGCATCAACAATAGGGTACCTTTACTGGAGAAAGGCCATTGGCATCTGGAAAACCTCTGTTGGCTGGGAAGGCACATGGCTGGCGTCTGCTTGCTCCCAGGTTGCCTTTCAAAAGGCCATCTCCAAAATGTCAGTGTCAGCTTCCAAAGCTGTCTTCAAAATGTATGTCTCAGCTGCTGCTCCTCCAAAATGTCAATCTCAGTTGCTCTGAGCTCCTTCTGTCTGTGAACTCTTTATATGGCTCCAGTGATTTAATTCAGACCCACTTTGAAAGGGTAGGGTAACACCTCTATGGAAATTATCCAATCAAAAGTCTCGCCCACAGTTGATTGAGTCACGTCTCCATGGAAACAATCAAACAAAGGATTCTAACCTAATCAACACTAATACACTTGCCCCCACAAGACTGCATCAAAGATAATGTTATTTTGGGGGACACAATACATCCAAACTGGCATGACATCTAATCAAAAGAATTCACTGAATACCTACCATGTGCCCAAAGGGACAAAGATGTATTAGATATAGGCTCTGTACTGGAGGAACAGGGAAACTAGGTACCTAAAAGGATTACAACAATACAATGAGGAAGTGCAGCAATAGAAGCATGCTGTCAAGTGTGTGGGAAACACCAGAGGATGACATTGAGAGGGCACATTCACATTGGATCTTGAAGAATAAACAGGAGATCTCTGGGTGCCAAGTTGGCTAAAGTGGTGGTGGAGGGGGCACATCACAGGCCAGGAAATGTGTGCACTACAACATCCTGGCATGAGGGGGCACTCACTGCATGTTTGGAGAATGGTAAGAAGGTCATGTGGCCAGAGCCCAGAATCGAGGGTGGTGATGAATTGAAGTTGGAGATGAATTTGGGGCAGATTAAGACAGGGCTTAACATCCACCCTAAGGCATTCTTCCCTTCTTGGTGTAGACAACATACGACTATTAAACTTTCCTTATCTGAAGCATAAGGTAATTTTATCTGTGCTTTATCCTGACAGCTATTGCTTAGGGGGAATAGACTTTGCAATGGGAAGGGGAGCTTGGAGGATAAGAACTAGTTGGGGAGCTGTTGTAATAGCCCAGTGAGGGACGAACACATCTATTGTGGCACAACTTTCTTTCTTTTTAGTTTGTATCTTGATTATTTATGGACTTACATTTCCCACAAAATACACTCACACACACACACTCACACAATAGTAACCGTCTCAAAAGCAAGAACAGCGTATTATTGCCTCACTACAGGAGACATTTAGTATTTGTCTACCCAAAACAGATCCCCCTTCTTTTGCAGAATGACTCCTGCCTCATTCCAACCCTGTGGTTCTGCCAGGAACAGTCAATTACAATATTGAATGATCATGCGATGACAAACCAGCCAATCAGAGTTCTTCCCAGAATTTTCTTTTCCCAAGGAGCTGGTGTGGGAAAGTTCTCTTTCCTCTCTGGTCAGAAGACTGTAAGGATGTCGGCCTGGGCTACCTTTGGCTATGCTTCCAAGCCTAGGATGGTTAGGTTCATGTGTCAACTTGGCCAGGTAATGGTGCCCCGAGTTGTCTGGTCAAGCAAGCATTGGCCTGTTACTGCGAGGACATTTCATGGACTTAAATCTTCAGTAAGTTGATTGCATCTATGGTTGAGTACATCTACAATCAACTAGAAGAGTGTCTTCAGCAATGAGAGACATTTAATCCAATTAGTTGAAGGCTTTAAAAGGAGAAGTGATGACTTCAGCAGTCAGAAGAGAGAACTGTCATCTCTACTTCAGCCAGCCAGCTTCTCCTGAGGAATTCATTGAAAACGTTCATCAGAGTTGCCAGCTTGCAGCCTGCCCTATGGAATTTGGACTCATGCATCCCCACAGTTGCATAAGACACTTTTATAAAATTTTATAATATTTACAGATGTTTCCTATTGGTTCTGTTTCCTTAGAGAACCCTGAATAATACAAGGTCCACGGGGACTGCCATCCTGAGAGAATAGAGCTAAGACGGAAGGATTTGACTCCCCAGACCCAGTCATCCAGAGTGCCAGCCTCTCTCTGGCTCTTGGTGTGTTTTGTTACATGAGCCATAAATTCCTTCTTGTCTCTTTAGTTGGTGTGTTTTGTTTGTCTGCTTTAAATGCAATTTTATTGAGATATAGTCACAAACCATACAATCCATCCAAAGATTACAATCAATAGCTCACAGTACCATCACATAGTTGTGCATACATCACCACAATCACTTAAACAACATTTTCATTACTCCAATAAAAAAAAATAAGAAAAAAGAAAATCCAAAACATCCCAGACCCCTTATCCATCCCCCCATTATTTTTTTTATTTCTTTTTTTTTATCTTCATTTTATTGAGATATATTCACATACCATGCAGTCATACAAAACAAATCGTACTTTCGATTGTTCACAGTACCATTACATAGTTGTACATTCATCACCTAAATCAATCCCTGACACCTTCATTAGCACACACACAAAAATAACAAGAATAATAATTAAAGTGAAAAAGAGCAATTGAAGTAAAAAGAACACTGGGTACCTTTGTCTGTTTGTTTCCTTCCCCTATTTTTCTACTCATCCATCCATAAACTAGACAAAGTGGAGTGTGGTCCTTATGGCTTTCCCAATCCCATTGTCACCCCTCATAAGCTACATTTTTATACAACTGTCTTCGAGATTCATGGGTTCTGGGTTGTAGTTTGATAGTTTCAGGTATCCACCACCAGCTACCCCAATTCTTTAGAACCTAAAAAGGGTTGTCTAAAGTGTGCGTAAGAGTGCCCACCAGAGTGACCTCTTGGCTCCTTTTGGAATCTCTCTGCCACTGAAGCTTATTTCATTTCCTTTCACATCCCCCTTTTGGTCAAGAAGATGTTCTCCGTCCCACGATGCCGGGTCTACATTCCTCCCCGGGAGTCATATTCCACGTTGCCAGGGAGATTCAGTCCCCTGGGTGTCTGATCCCACGTAGGGCGTCCCCCCATTATTGATCCCTAGTATTGGTGTGGTACATTTGTTACTGTTGTTAATGAAATAATATTAAGATATTACTTCTAATTATACTCCATAGTTTGCAATAGGCACATTTTCTCATATACTACTCTATTATTAACTCCTTATAATAGTAACATACATGTGTTCTAGTTCATGAAAGAACTTTTTTATATTTGTACTGTTAATCACAGTCATGATCCACCACAAGATTCCCTGTGCTATACATCCCCAGGTCTTAACCTCCAGCTTCCCTTCCGGTGACATACATGACCCTAAACTTCCCCTCTACCACATTCACACACAATTCGGCACTGTAAATTATACTCACATTAATTTGCTACCACCACCTCTATCCATTTCCAAACATTTAAATTCAACCTAGTTAAAAATTCAACACATATTAAGCAACTGCTTCCCATTCTCTAACCTCATTCTATCTCCTTGAGGTCGTTTTAATTAGGTCCCATCACTTGCAGCCAAAAGAGCCCTGACTAATATAGATGCCACTGCTGCATCCTCCCCTAGGCTGAGCACAAAGAAGCTGCTCAAAACACACCTGGAAAGGGCAGAGAGCAGAAAAACATTCTGAGGAAGAAAATTCCCAAATCAAGCAAAACTTGATCAGTTTCCATCTGCTACTTCTGTGCAGTGGGCAGTTTTACTAGGGTCAGATGGGCCAGAGAGAAGTCCCAGCCCCAGGGAGCACCCAATCTTCACATATCCAAATGCCATTCTCAGTTTGCCATGGGACAAGGCCTTCCGACTCACAAAGTCCACAGCTGCCAAATTCTTTCCCACTTCTTATGCCACAAAGCAGATCCTCCTTGATCTCTTTCTCTTTTTCTTTTTTAATGCAATTTTATTGAGATATATCCACATACCATATAATCTATCCAAAGTATACAATGTCTCACAGTATCATCATATAATGTGCACTCATTGCCACAATCTATTTTAGAACATTTTCATTACTCCAAAATAAAGAAAAAATAAAAATAAAAAAGAACACCCAAACATCCCATACCCCTTTATCCCCCTCTATTATTTATATATTTTTGTCTTTATTACTCATCTGCCCATACACTGATGTGATGGTTAGGTTCATGTGTCAACTTGGCCAGATGATGGCGTCCAGGTGTCTGGTCAGGTACACAATGGCCTAACCATTACTGCGAGGACATTTGTGGCTGGTTAATAAACCAGAAGGCTGATTTATTAAATCATCAGTCAATTGGCTGCACCTGTGACTGATTACATCAACGAAGGGTGTGTCTTCCACAATGAGAGAATTCAATCAGCTGGATTTCATCCAATCAGTTGAAGACTTATAAGTGAGACAGGTAGAGGACCTTCACTTCTTCTTCCGCTAACCAGCGAAGCGTTTCCTGAGGAGTTCATCAAACACATTCATCGGAGTTGCCAGTTCGCTGCCTGGTCTACAGAATTTGGACTCATGCATAACCACAGCTGCATGAGACACTTTTATAAAATCTTATATTTACAGATATCTCTTGTTGGTTCTTTTCCCTAGACAACCCTAACTAACACAACTGGATAAAAGGAGTATCAGTCTCAAAGTTTTCATAATACACGGTCACACCGTAAAAGCTATATAGTTATGCAATCGTCGACAAGAATCAAGTCTACTGGATTACAATTCAACAGATTCAGGTATCTCCTTCTAGCTATTAAAATACACTAGAAACTAAAAAGAAATATCTATATAATGCATAAAAAAAATCTCCAGAATGACCTCTCAACACTACTTGACATCTCTTAGCCACTGATACTTAATTTTGTTTCATTTCTTTTCCCCATTTTGGTCAAGAAGGCATTCTTTATCCCATGATGCCAGGCCCAGGCTCATCCCTGGGAGTCATGCTCCACATTGCCAGGGAGACTTAAACCCCTGGGAGTCATGTCCCATGTAGAGGAGAGGGTAGTGAGTTAACTTGCAGAGTTGGCTTAGAGATACAGGCCACATCTGAGTAAAAAAAAAGAGGCTCTCTGGGGCAATTCTTAGGCATAATTATAAGTAGGTTTAGCTTCTCCTTTGTCCTTGCTCTCTTTCTGTGTTTCAGAAATACAAGAGAACTATGGTAGTATATTCTAGAGAGAATATTTTCCCATCCAGGCTCACAGCAAGGCTTTGCATGCATTCCAGGTGCTTTGACATCCTGGCTCCCCCCACCAACCCACTTCTCGTTGAGTTAACCTCCAGAAGACAATAACCTCCTGGTCAACAACTAACCACTGAGATGCAGCATGAGTAGGGAAAACTATCTGGGTCTTGGGTCGGGAGACCTGAAGCTAAGGCCCAGGTCTGTTGCTCATTAACCATGGGTCCTTGGGGAATCTTTTAATTCTCCTGAGCCCTAGGCTGCTCCACTGTAAAACAGAATAACATTCCCTCTTCATAGGAAGGACTAGCATGAGGATCAAATGAGGTCATGCATGTAACAGTGCTCTGCAAACTTCAAAGGGCTAAACGCAGGCAAGGGAGTAAAATGGTTATAATTGTAACTCTTGCAGAGCTACAATAATCAATCCTTACAATTCTAAACAATCAGTTGTCAAGGCTTTTGTTTGGAGCAAGCAATGAGAGGCTGGAAAGTAGATAACTTGCTGTATGACTTTGGGAAAGTCATTTGTGTTCTAGGGACTTCCTACAACCATCTGTAAAATGAGCAATTGGACTACAGCAGAGTCCCCCATTCCCCAGCCCGTGGCAGAGCTCAACTGTTAATTGATCATGGTACTCTTTTCCAGCTGAGTCTGAGAGTTGCTTCAGAATCCCTTTCACTACAGTGCTCGAGGCCATAAGTACTTATTGGGTGTGAACTCATTTGTAAATAGGGCTTTTGAAGATCTTATTAGTTAAGGTGCACCCAAAATGAATGAGGGTCAACCTTAATCCAATAAGACTGAAGTCCTTATAAGCAAAGGAAACTGGACACAGACAGAAGCCATAGGGAGAAGCAAGACGTTGGAAGTCAAGAGAACCTGGAAGGGAAAGGAGAAGATGCAACCACGTGCCTTGCCACATGGTAGAAACCAAGGAACCTCAAAGACTGCCAGCCAGCCAGAAGATACCAACCCCAAGAGGAAGCAAGCCTTCTAGCCTGAGATACCATGAGCCAATCAATTGCCATTGTTAAGCCAACCCATCAATGGGTATTTAGTTTTAGCAGCCGGGAAACTGAAACGGTACTCATCAATCGGTAGTGGTTGACATTTGTCTTTGTCAAGATCCAATCAAGAAAAGAGAAACCACTTAAATATTTTAAACCAAAGGAATTTAATACCAGGAATTAATTACATAGATAATGCAAGTGCCAAGAACCCAGATAGGTCAGCAAGACAAACCAGAGATTACCCACAGCAGGGAAGAGGGGCTACTGCCAGAGCTCAGGGTCAGAGTCACTGGGAAAAGCTGGAACCCTGGTGGGTCTTGCTGGTGGGGGTGGGGGCCACAGAGAAGCCACAGCCTTGAAGGGCCCCCATGGCCTGGTCCCTATTATCTCAGACTGCACCCCTGGCCATTCTCCCCGCAGCCCCCTTCGTTCCAGCTGTACCATCCACTTCCTGTTCTCCTAAGACACCAAGTAAGCTCCTGCCTCAGGGTCTTCACACTCACAGTTCCCTTTTTTCTGGAAAGTTCTAATCCCATATAGCTGCCTGATTAGTTCCCTTGCTTCTCCAAGGTTTCTCTCAAATGTCATCTTATGAGAGAAGCCTCCCCTGATCACTGTTTTAAATAACAACCACTTCCCACCTACACTCCTTCCTGGTGTTCCCCTATCCTACCAAGCATTATTTTTCTCTCCAACTTTTATCATCACCTCACATCTCTATTTATTTATATTATTATTTAAATATTATTTATATTATAGTATCTGCTCCCACCCCAACTAGAATATAAGCTCCAGGGGGTTAAGGACTCTGTCAATTTTATTCACTGATCTATCCCCAGCATTCAGGACAGTGCTTGAAGCATGCTGCGCTTTAAGGAATGAATGATCCAAGACTGGGAGCAAGTTAGTAGGATTCTATAATCAAGAGGGAAAGTAGGATGGGATACAATGTGCCTTCAGGTTTACGGGAGGCAAAAATGAGCAATAACCTGAGATATGCCCCAGCCTCAGGTGAGATAAAAGAAGGAATAGGACAAATGGGATTTGTGAGGCATTCAAATACAAGAGTGGTACAGCTGGGCGGACAGCTATTGATAACAGCCCTGGATTTCCCTTAAATTCTCCCCTATTCCCACTTTAGGGAGTGTTTTAGTTTCCTTGGCTGCTCAAGCAAATATCATGCAATGGGTTGGCTTAAACAATGGGGATTTATTAGCTCATGGTTTTGAGGCTAGGGGAAGTTCAAATCAAGGCAACATCGAGGTGATGCCTTCTTCCCAAAGACTGGCATTGTGGGGCTGGCTGCTGGTGATCCTTGGTCATTGGCCCCTCTGTCACATGGCAATTCCCATGGCAGACTATCCTGGCCTCTCCCTTCCCTTCAGGGTTCCACTGATTTCTGCTTCTGGCTGCTCCCTCTGTGGCTTTCTCTCTCTGTATGAATTCATTTTCTTATAAAGGACACCACTGATTCAAGCGGGCTACACCTTAACTGAAGCAGCCTCAAAGATCCTACTGACAGTGGTTCACACCCACAGGAATGGATTAAGTGTAAGAACATGTTCTTCTTGGGTACATACAGCTCTTATCCACCACAGGGGGTGAGCATATAACCTAACCATAGCCAATCAGCATATCCCAAGCCTTTGCTTATGGCGATTGATTCCTGTTTGGACACATGATCCAATTCACACAGTAAGAGCCAATCCCAGGACTTCAGCCAAAACAAATGGGAAAAAGAAATGCCCTTTCCAGGGACACAGCTACTGTGCCAGTTTGAATGTATTATGTCCCTCAAAATGCCATTATCTTTGATGTAATCTTGCGTGGGCAGACATATCAGTGTTGATTAGATCGTAATTCTTTGAGTGTTTCCGTGGAGATACACCTCACCCAACTCGGGTGATGGCTCTGATTGGATAATTTCCATGGAGGTGTTACCCCACCCATTCAGGGTGGGTCTAAATTAAATCACTGGAGCCATATAAATGAGCTGACAAACAGAAGGAATTCAGTGCAGCTGAGAGTGACATTCTGAAGAGGAGCTACAGACCAGAGGGACACTTTGAAGAATGCACAGAAGCTGGGAGAGTACCTGCAGATGAGAGACAGTTTGAAGATGGCCGCTGAAAGTAGACTTGCTCCGGAGAAGCTAAGAGAGGACAAACACCCCAAGCGCAACTAAGAGTGACATTTTTGAGGAACTGCAGCCTAGAGAGGAACGTCCTGGAAGAAAGGCATTTTGAAACAACCTAGGAGCAAGCAGATGCCAGCCACATGCCTTCCCAGCTAACAGAGGTTTTCCGGACATCATTGGCCATCCTCCAGTGAAGGTACCTGATTGCTGATGTATCTTGGACACTTTATGGCCTTAAGACTGTAACTGTGTAACAAATTAAACCCCCTTTTATAAAAGCCAATCCATCTCTGGTGTTTTGTATTCTGGCAGCATTAGCAAACTAGAACAGCTACCAATACTGATGAGGAAGCCTGGAGTTGTTGGAGTCACCACCTGGAGCCTGAGGATGAAGATAACTGAGGGGAAAGCACTACAGAGAGATAGCAAGAGGCAACTTGAGTTCCTCCTTGGATCCATCCATACCTGAAGGTACTGGACATTTCAATAATGTAAAGCTGATAAATTTTCACGGAAAACTATTTCGAGTTCGGTTTCTGTCACTTACAACTGAAAACGTGCTGAGCAATACACCCAAAGTACTGAAGAACAAAAGGGAAATATACCTTAAGACTCTTAAACACCTGGAAGGGAGGCCTAACATCAGGCAAGGTGTCCCAGAAATGCAAATCCCATACCTTTTGGTGAAACTCATTGCCTGTCTTTTTGGTGAGCAGGGTGGATGCTGAAGGGAAGGAGACCATGATGCTAGTTTTGTTACTTACATTTACATTTTGGAAATAAATTCAACAACTTTGTCTCCGGTGTTTTAACATCTAAGCATCTCACTGCTGCAGAGGAGGAAAGAGCATGCTATAGCGAAAAGAGCACTGAATTTCTAGTCTTTATCTGAACATTAATTAGCAGTGTGGTCTCAGACAAATCACCATGCAGCGCTTAGTCTCAATTTCTAACTCTGTAAAGCCAGCAGAATGACTACATCATCTCCAAACACCCATCCAATTCTAGAATGGAAAGTCCACTGAGGCAGGGGTACTTCCATCTTTGATGGGGGCCTAAACTCCAAAAAATGCACATGTGCACAAACACATAATTTTGCAGTTTCATGGAGTTCTCCACTCTAGAAGCCAATCTATATCTCTAACCTCTCTGCTCTGCAGTAACTTGGATACTAGCTTCTGCTTGGATTCCTCCAGCAACAGGGAACTCACTACTTCACAAGGTAGCCCATTACACTAATGAACTGCTCCAGAAAAATAATTCTTCATATCGAACCAAAATCTGCACACTGTAATTTCTACCCATTGGCCCAAGTTCTCTGGAGCAAATCAGAAAACTCAGTACTCTCCTGAACGTGTCATCTCTTCATTTCTCTGAAGACTGTGTCTAGCTTTTAGGTGCAAATAACTTATGGGGAGAAATGCAAATGTTTCACCATGCAAATTATTTACAGTGCTTTGTTATAAAGATATGCTCTTCCATCTCACCCTGAATATGCCGAACACCCAAATGTACATGCCAAATTCCAAATAAGCACCATTGCTATTAATCTGCATTACTATATAAAAATACCTTGAAGGAAACAGCATAGTCTTTTGGAAAGAGTACTGCATTAAGAATCAGAAGACTTGGGATAGCATCCTGCCTCCGACTCCAAACTACCTGTGTGCCCGTGGGCCAGTCACTTATCCTCTTAACTTCTCCGAGCCGGTTTGTGAACCTACCTCACAGGTACGCAGTGAGGAGTAAACGGTATAATGTTCGTAAAACTTCTTTCCCAAGCCTCACAGCGGAAAACATGCTCAATACATATAGACACCGTGCCTTTTCCCATCCCGCGGCTCAGCAAACTCCGTTTCATTCGATGCGCTCGGCGTTCTTTCTCGAGCTGGGTTTCCCCCTCCAGAGCTGGAGTCTGCGCTCTGGGATCGACTGAGGCTCCCTGTCCGCTCGCGCTTTTCTCTCCTTCTCAAGATGGCGGTGGTCGGCGGCGCAGAGACGGGATCCGGACGAGCCGAGTGAAGGTAGCGGCGACCGGAGCCCCCACGAGGCCGGGCTGGGCCCCCATCCGGAGGCGGCAGCGGCCCCGCCCAGTCGCCACCCGCCATTCTGGGCCCGCGACACTGCCCCAGGGACGCCCCAGGCCCTTCGCGGCCTAGCCCAAGGGTCGAGCCGGGGACTGGAGTAGCGGCCGCAGCCCGCCCCCGGCAAAGGGCAGAAGCGGGCCGAAGGAGGAAGGCGGGCGGGAGCTGTTCAAACGGGGAAGGCGGGAAAGCTGCGGGGCCGAGAGGGGGCGTGCGGCCGCTCCGGGGGCCTGCGGGCCCGGGCCGCCCCTCCCCCTGCCCGGGCCGTCTCCGCCCTCGGGGGCGCCGTGGGGCCGCCGGGGACGCAGGAACCCGAGTCGGGGCGGCTCAGAACCCGAATGCCGGGTCCCTGGGGATGTCAAGGCGCAAGAGCCCCGAGTCTCGGGCGGCGGGAGGACTGGGTCCTCGACCGGCAGGAGAGGACACGAGGAGCTCTCTTCTTTTCCTCTTCACATAGCTTTGTTGAACTAGCTGTTGCTGCAAAACTACCGGGAGCATCCCATTGGTTTGTGGTGGGAACCACACAAATGATGGTCCTGGGAAGCTCTTTCTATAAATAACCTGGTATTATGTGGATTCTTTGCGTGCGACCCAGATTGAACGTGCTTTGTAGTGGGTTCGCCTTCATACAGGCCCATTTCCCCCCATAGCTATCACTTGTAGCTTCTCTTTATTTTATGTCATACAAAAGAAGAGAAACACCTATCTTCCTTCTGTTGGCTAAATTGGTGACTGAGTATAGTCCCATAGCAGAATAAACTAACAAACCGATTGACCAAGGGGTGTCAAAATTTGTATTGCTGGTTTTATGGAAATGTGTGTTGTCAGCCAATCTGTGCGGTGGTCGTGGTTCCACTTAATTGCCCTGCATGAGAGGATTCAATCCCCAGCCCAGGCTGTCGGCATCTCTGCAGCTTCCAGAGCTGGCAGGGGCTGTGAGTGCTGCATAGGTAGGTCCTTGGAGAAAGGGAGTGGCAAGAATTTGCAGTTGCTGTGTTCTGACACTGGAGGACACCTCGACAAAAATGAGAAGACATCACCTGCACACTCCTAGAAGTAACTAAAAAAAAAAAAAAAAAAGCACTACCACCAAAATTTCAGAAACTGGCAAGAGTTGGATGTGCTGCTGCTTTTACCTGCATTGACTGGGAATTTGAGTTCCTGAAAGAAGGGCTGGAAGAAGAGAACACAGAACTTTGGACAAGATTGTCATCGTGGACTAGACCTGGATTTCACTTACTGCCTGCTTTATAGGACTTACTTGGTTCCCACTTTTTCAATATTCATTTACATTCTGGGATGAAGAAGCCTATTAGTGATTTCTGGGGCTTGGATTACCTCAAAAACTCACCTTCTGAAACTTTCTGTCCAGTATCTATAATTTGAATTTTTTAAAATAACAAATTTGTTTACTTTAATTTTTCCCTAATTACTTTGGTAATCTGGAAGGCCTGTTCCTGAACATAACTTGTTTATCTGCAAGTGGAAGAGCTGCTCTGCCTCCCTTTTTGATATCCTGTAGAAAAGTCCCAAAAGGCCCGTTTACAATTTTTACATTTCATAAGTACACCTTTTTTATGATGTCATGTTTCTTCCATAAACAGTGTTAAATAATGAACTTCTACTTAAGTTGTCATTTCTTAGTACACTGAGATGGACAGAATTGAAAAATTATACCTGACTATTGAAATTGACAACATTGAATTCTATAAAGTCCGGAATTATGAAAGTCACAAGAATGGGTTTAAACACCTGTTTTACATTATGGCCTCTGTTTTCTAATGTGAAAATGAAACCTAATATTTCTCATTTTCATTAATCCCAGTAGTCTTCTCCTTACCCCTGAACTCTGAATTTATCATGGGTAATATTCTAGACCCTAAAAGAATGTTGGGGTCATTGGACCTTATATAAGTGTTGCCTTAACTCTGCCTTTCTTCCTCACTGTTGCCTGAAACTTCTGTATCTGGTATCATCTTTATAAGTCAGCAATCAAAATGAGCCTCTGAGCTGCAATAATATCCTGATTTTAAAGAACCTAGAAATTCAGGGCCCATCAGTCTACCCAAGTTGTGGTGTAGTCCATTGTGTTTCCTTTTAGCTTTGCAAGCTCTTAGCTGCTCCAGTTCTTTTGGGAATTGGACTTGCCTAGAGGCCCCTCTCATTTTTTTTTTTTTCCTACAGGTTATTTATTTATTTATTACTTATAAAATGCTCTTCAGTATTTTTAAGAAAATTTTAACACTAGTAGACCCAATTCGAATACATAATACTAACACCAGCACGTTTTGTGGATTGGCCTGTGCCTCTGAAGAGCAGTTCCTCATTTTCCATTTCCTCTGACAATTTTTTAAAGCAGTCAGTATGAGACCTGGAGTGCTTGCCATAGGCCAGTAAGTCACAGTCACTGCATTTTTTTTTTCCTATACATCTTCAGAGGTACATATTCCTATTTTGAGTGTTAGATTGCTCAGCTCATGTCTTATGTTAGTTTGAGTGTTACCAAAGTTAAGGCCTGCTTAAGGTCTCAGGAGCTGCCTTTGCTTACATTTAGAAGTGCATTTTGTTGTTTCCAGATTAATGGCCATATTTACTGTATTGAATATTTTTCCCCATTATTTTTCAAACATTCTTTGCCAAAAATTATTTGGCATGAAAAGCGTTTAACTTGAAGTCTCATGTTGTGGTATTTCTTGGCATACTTAGTCTGTGAAAACTAATATGAGCCATATATTTTTCTAATAAACTCAATATTTTGGTGCAGTAGGAGGATATATTATTTTCAAATGAATGGATAGAATACTCGATGATACTCTGCCTAACCTCCCTTCACCCTGTTTGGAGTCAGCACCACTTGAATTCAAAGGGGAAGACAATAGTTTCTATTTGAGAAAGTTTACTATTTAATGTTAGAACATGAAAAAATTTTGGCTCCATAATGTAGCTTGCCTCAAAGTATTTTTACATGAGGCCTGACCTTATATCCCCTTCATTTCCTATGAAAAAGCCCTTTGAGCAAGCAGTTTTCCTGTTTATCTTTAAAATAATTGAGTTCATTTCTTTCCTGTACTCTAGCTTCTTTTACTTTGACCAAGTCCATTCTTTCATTTCTCTTCTTAGGGAAGTGGAGAAACGCTTTTTTGTTTCTTTTCTTAATATTACTTGTAAGTCATTCTTGGTAACATTTTTTCTCCTTCTGTTTTCAACTTAGACCTATCCATGTATCATATTTTGTCCAATTTATGCAAATAAATCTTTTTTGTTTTCGTTTTTAAATGTCTTTAAAAGCTCTTATGAAAGTTCCCCTTGTTAAATCAAATTCATTCTTTCACAGAAGTTACTTCAGTATCATCCACACCTTCCTTAAGGGATTAGTAATGCCCCTTTGAAGTCTCCTTCAACATTTCTAAATTCCATTATGGTAATGAAGGTAAAATCATGTTTAAATAGATGACCAAACAATTCACTTGCTGAATGAGAACACTTTCAATATATTGAGTATATAGTTTTGAAATTTCCTGCAGATTTTCCCTGCAGGACTTGTAGCACCACCTGTCCTTAAAGTATTTGAAGGACTTTACCTTACTGTCAGTTTATAGCTTTATCATCTTCAAAGGCATAGTGGACACAGAAACTTCAATGCCAAAAAAATAAATAATTTTAACAAATTCAGCATAATATTTAGAACACTTAAATTGCAGTAATTCTTCTAATCAGTCAAAATCTTAATAATAAAATATTTATCACCAGTGGACAAATAGATAATTCTCCTTTATTTCCACCTAGACAAACTAGCTTTAAGAAAGGCTATTTGATAGTGTTGAGAGCTGTCATGTGGCCAACTAATCGAAAGTATACCTACTTTTATAATTACATGAATTTGAGCAAAGTCTTAGCCCAGCAAAATGCATATGAAAAAAATACATACTCTGAAGCTCTTTACTAGCCTTATAATGTTACCATCATTTATATTTGAATTGCAATATAATAAATTTTGGCATGTCACCAATCCAGTTGGTAGGATTTTGTGGTCTTCCTCTTTATGGTGTAATCTGTCTTGCTCTGTATTCTTTATCTGTGCATTTTGTAACCATGATTGAACCCATGTCTCTGACCTAATGTCAGTTTTTACTCTTCCTTAGTGTTGTCAGTCCTGTTTGCATTCCAGAAGTTCTCCCTAATTTTGAAGTATTTTTATGGAGGAGGTATTTTTATACTTCCCTAAATCCCAACTTTAATTCCTGAATCAAATCCAATTAAGCCTAGTGTACTTCCTGCAATTTCAACCCCAGTAGATATACAAGCAGAATGAGGAGGTGACAAGACACTCCTTTATTTCTTGCTGCCCTTCCAGTCGGCCCTTGGATCACTACACATTTCCATCTGGAAGTTTTCTCCACAGTGATTTCACATTACAGGAGGGTTTTCCTTCTTTGTTTCTCAGACCTGGTCCTGTAGACGAGAAGGAGCCGGGACACAGTGATACCTTCTCAAAGGCCCTGCAGGACCACCATGGCTTATGATGACTCCGTGAAGAAAGAAGGTATGACCCCTTATCTGAGAAGCATTCCAAAGGGGGTGTCCTCTTCAATCCTTGCAGCCCATGGACATAGAGACCAGGACTGGGCACCACAATCTGTACTCCCAAATGATGGTCCAGAGCACTGTTACTGAGACTCAGCCTCCACAACATCCCCAGGCTGGGCCCATGAAAACGAAAAGCAGGAAAGGGGTTCCAACATGAGAGTCTGAAATATGAGTCTCTGTAGCTTATTGGGGTGATCCCCTGCAGCACTCTTGGTCCTTGCCAGCTCCAATGTGCAGGAGTCTGGGGATAGGAATCACATATTGGACTCCCACCGAGCAGCACAGCACATGAATCCTTACTCTTTTCAGCCTTACCTCTGCAAGTCCATGTCCATCTGCCAAATCACAACTAAGAAACCATGTCTGAGGATGCACGTTGGGCCTTTGCATAGTGTGGAAGCATTGTTTCTTCAGGTTTGATTCTTGCCTTTGCTGCCAGATCATCAAAAAATATTCTTGTCCCCTTGGATCTAGCCCAGTATTTCATTGGATTTACTGAAACATGATTTCAATTTGAAAATGGAGGGACTGTTGTGTTACATTTGTGGTGATTTGGTCGTTACTTACTTGGCTTTCTCATTTTTTTTCCCCAAATGAACCCATGCTTCTCAGATTGCTTTGATGGTGATCATAGCTTTGAGGACATAGGACTGGCAGCTGGCCGAAGCCAACGAGAAAAGAAACGTTCTTACAAAGATTTTTTAAGGGAAGAGGAAGAAATCGCTGCTCAGGTCAGGAATTCTTCCAAGAAGAAGTTAAAGGTGAGCTTCTAGACATTTGAGTTGGGAAAGTTTTTAACTTTTTAAAATCATATTTCTTAATATTCGAAGAAGGAACTTTTTTTAGTAACTTTTAAAAAGAAAAGTAAAACATTGTCCATGTCTATTTTTATTCTTTCTTGTGTTTTACTTTGTTTTTCTAAAGTTAAAAATTATCAAAGAACAAGAATGGTTCCAGACCACTTTTGCCTCCTTATTTTATTCATAGTTCAAAAAGTCTTCCTCTTTAATTCCAGGATAGTGAACTCTTCTTCTTGGGGACGGACACACACAAGAAGAAGAGGAAGCACTCCTCTGATGATTACTATTATGGAGGTAAGGGTGGGAAAGGGCAACAGGTGGGATAAACACATCACTGGTTCTTGGAGTCGGGGTAGGGGAAAGGGATCCAGATGTTGCTGACTCAGTGGCCTATTTAACAGGAGAGTGGTTCTTGTTCTGAGTGCCGATAAACCAGTGTGAAGGAGGAGAGGTGGAGGGCTGGTATTTTGGAGGATTCAGCATAGAAGAACAGTCTTCATTTGTGATACACAAGGTACCAGGTTCCTTCTCCCCCCAATCATCCACTTATCTTGTGCCCATTGTTATCTAGCATCCCCTTTGCCATATGTAGTCCCTGGGCCCTCTGGCCTGCTCCTGTGGGTTAATTCTTCATCCAGTGTGTATCGACTCACAAGACCAGTTTTTCTTAGCTATGGTCTGCACAAAGCTGAAGAGACTAACCCTTTTCCAAAATGGGTTTGTCCCAAATACAGAAACAAATGATACTCTGTCTACTGTCCAACCCAAAGTATAACTGCCCTTAATCCCACAGCCATAATCCATAATTCTGGGTGTCCTCTTCTTGGTTATTTGTGAAGACTCAGTGAAGAGAAACAACTTTAGTAGCAAGAACTGTCTCCAGGGTCAGAGGCAGAATATACCAAGCCAAGAAGCACGTGGGCATCATCTGTGAATGTTAGGAATCAGTTGAAGGGTTGCCCCTCAAATCATTCCTGTTAGCCTTTGCCTCGTGTTAGTGGGGTGTTTTTGGTGAGAAAGGTAACATTTGTGGAAGTAGCTTCCTGTAATACTCACATTACTTCTCTTGACTATTTCCAGACATTTCATCTTTGGAATCGTCACAGAAGAAAAAGAAAAAGTCCAGCCCGCAATCTGCCGATACAGCTATGGACCTATTGAAGGCTATCACTTCCCCACTAGCAGCAGGCTCCAAGCCCCCCAGAAAGACAGGGGAGAAGTCTTCTAGTTCTTCAAGCTACTCAGAGAGTAAAAAGGAACACCACAGGAAGAAAGTAAGTGGAAGCAGTGGGGAACTATCCCTGGAGGATGGTGGCTCCCACAAATCAAAAAAAATGAAACCGCTGTATGTGAACACAGAGACGCTGACCCTTCGTGAGCCTGATGGCTTAAAGATGAAACTTATTCTCTCACCAAAGGAGAAAGGAAGCAGCTCAGTTGATGAGGAGCCTTTTCAGTACCCTTCTCAACAAGCGACTGTGAAAAAATCCTCTAAGAAATCAACTCGGGATGAGCAAAGTGCTTTACTCCTAGGACATGAGTTACAGAGCTTTCTGAAAACGGCCCGGAAGAAGCACAAAGCCTCATCAGACCCACATTCATCTCCTGGCCCTGAAGGCTGTGGATCTGATGCCTCCCAGTTCCCAGAATCTCACAGTACTAACCTTGATCTTTCGGGGCTTGAACCTATTCTAGTAGAATCAGACTCGTCTTCTGGTGGGGAGCTGGAGGCTGGGGAGTTAGTGATAGATGATTCTTACCGGGAAATCAAGAAGAAAAAGAAGTCAAAGAAGAGCAAAAAAAAGAAGGACAAGGAGAAGCATAAAGAGAAGCGACACTCCAAGTCCAAAAAAAGTTCAGGACTTCCGGCTGCAGTAGTGGGAGAGGCCACAGTGGCACCTGGCCCTCCTCCTAGCACCCCATACACTGGAGCAGCTGCCCCACCCCCACCACTTCCAGGCCTCCACACAGATGGGCATAGTGAGAAAAAAAAGAAAAAAGAAGAGAAGGACAGAGAGAGAGATAGAGGAGAAAAGGTAAAAAAAAAAAAAATTTAAGTGCGATGGGGGTTAATAGATAAAGCAAGGTCTTCTTTGATAGTAGGTAAACTAGGGGTTAAGCAGCTAAGGTGAACCACTGGGAATTTTGCAAGGTGAGGGTATCTATTGAAATGGTATAAAGAATAACATATTAACAATAACCAAATCTGTCTGGAACAAAATAGGGGCAATCTTAATTAGTCAAGGGTTTTCTTAATAGAGTTATTCTCCCACTGTGCAAGGCTAAGGTTTAGAAATATCTTAGTTAATTCTGACTGAGACGTAGAATTCACAGAAGGGGCAAAATCCAGTTTCTTTTACTCAGCAGCACTGTCTGTCTGGGGGCAGTTGAGGGATATAAGAGGGTGTTCTTTGAGGTCATTTTGAAAAGTAGATTTTCAAAATTAGTAGGGTGGTAGCCAGTCAAGTTAATGGAATAAGCTAATGGATTTCCACTAACGTGTTGGACACATTCTGGTATTCTCTTTAGTGTCAAATGAGTGTTCTTTCACCATTTGAATGCTTATTATGTCAGCCTCAGTGCTTTGATAGATGCCAGGAAGTACAAAGAGGATCAGGATGTAGTTCTTGATCTCAGGGAGCTCACTGTTTGTTGGGAAGGTAAGAATGCGAAATCAGTCACCTCAGTTTGATTTCTTTCCTCACAATTTGAGGAATTTTCCAGCAGTTGTACTTTAAGGTACAAAAGTACCCTTAAAAAGTAAATATTTTTCCCTTTTATGAAAGTACTTTATTATTTTTGTAGAAATTTGGAAATTTAGAACGTAGAAAGAAAAAAGAAAAAAAAAAAAAATCATAGTTTTGTCACCTGAGGACAACCACTCTCTTTGTTTATAGTTCTGCAAAATGAAATGTCAGAAAGAAATCTGAAAGAAAAGCTACCAATAAAGAGAAAATCAAATTTATTAAAATATTGGGAGCAGGAATTTCTGTTCAGTCGAGGTACAAGTTATTTTCCCCATTACAGAGTGCCTTTTAAAAAAGTGTTTATATCTCAGAAAGACAAAACAAAATGATACCTTGAGCCAAGAATCAATGCGAACACACCGAACTGGATATTCAAATACTGGGTCAGTTTTTATTCATTTACTTATTTGAACATTGCTTCACCAAATCCAGAGTGTTCATTCTGTGTTAGATTCTTGTGTTTATCCTAAGAATTTCCATTCTAGTTATATATGATAAAGCTATAAACTAATCTTCCAGTGCTGAAGTTGGGAGAGTGATGTGATCAGAGAAAGCATTTTCAGCTAGGCATTGAAGAAGAGAAAGCATTTCAGTGGAAGGGAAGGCATGGAGAGAGAAAGATGTTTAGGAAAGTGCATCGCTGTGAAATAACTGAACTCTAGTCCTGTGTTTCTAACTGCCTGTGTAAGCATTTCTATTTGTCTGCCCTGGGTACGTCGAGTCAGTATGTCACTAATTGAGCGTGTCATCTGTGCCCCCAAACCTGCATGTCCTCCTCTATTCATTTTCCTGCTGTTTGCCAGTCACCCCAAACTCAAAACCACTTGCTATCATTTTTCTCACCTTTTTATTATGAAAATTTTCAAACAAAAGGATTGAAAGAATTATACAGTGAACACCATATATTTTCCACTGAGACTCTACAACTAACATTTTGTTTTATTTGCTTTATCATGTATCTATCCATTTATCTCGTCAGTCCATCTTATCTTTTTAAATGTAATTCACAGTAAGTTGCATGTATCATACACTTCACCCCTAACACTTCAGCTTGCATATGATTTACTTGACTTCAGTATTTGTTTTCAGATTTGATTTTGTTTTCATGATGAAATGCACAGATCCTAAGTATACCATTTGATGAGTTTTGACAAATGCATAACATCTGTGTAACCCAAACTGCTATCAAGATACAGACATTACTGTCATGCCAGAGAGCACTCTCATACTCCTTCTCAGTCAGTCCCCACCCCAAGAGCAACAACTGTTTGGATTTTTTCCCAACCTTATTGTTTACTTTTACATTTCCCTCTTCCCTGGTCCCCTCCAACTATTTCCACTCAAATATTAAGCCTGATATTTTTCCTCAATAACTATTAAGCCTTTATCTCCTCTATTATCACTGCCACTATCTTGGGCCTCATCCTTGTCTTACTTAATGAAACAAATGGTCTCCTTTCTGCTTCTTCCCTCATGCAATTAATCTTACACATTGATGCCAGTCTGGTCTTCAAGTACCACTCTGATAATGAGAGTCCACTCTCGCCATCTCCAGAGGATCCTTATTATGTTAGACTGTAAGCTCCAAGAGGATCAAGACCATGCCTGTCTTTCTCGCCACTCTGTCCCTAGCGCTTAGCCCACAGTTTGGCCTCTTGTAAGCAGTCAATAAATACGTGTTGAATGAATAAATGTCAAAGTCCAGACCCTTGACCAAGCATTCATAATTGCCCATGATTTAGCCCTAAACCTCTCTTTTCAGCTTTACCTCTTACTAGTCTGCTTTACATATGATGTGCAATAACCAAACTTGTTTCCCGTACATTCTTACTTCCATTCCTTTGCTCATTTTTTTTTTGCAGTGACCTTCATCTCACATTGAAGCTCTGACTTCCCTTCAGGACATAATCAAATGACATTTCTTCTAAGACATCCTGACCACTCCCTCCCAAGTCAGAAAATAACTTCTTGACCCCCATAACACCTTGCTGTCTCTCTTTTTTGCACTTACTTTCTTCCTTGTAGTGCAATTATCTTTGTACATATCCCATTTCCCCTATTAAAAACTGTGCATCTTAAGTGTAGTGATTGTTTTAGTCACCTTAATACTACCTTTAACTCCATAATGTCCTTGGTAATCATTTTGTAAATATTTGTCAGATGAATGAGTATGAATGAAAACAGTATTGAAAAGGCAGACTGGGAGCAAGTTGTAGAGAATGTTAAATACCAAGATAAGGGATTTAGCAGTGGACACTTTGGGGTTTGTGAGCAGGGATTAGATATGATCTACCTAATAGTTTAAGAATGAAATTATAATTGGAGAGGCTTGTGACAGACCACCTAGGAGGCTGTGATCTTTCAGAAGGTCAGTAATAAAAACCTGATGGAAAATGTTGAAGAGATTCAGGAGAGACTGAAGGAAAAAATGATAAGATCTGGCAACTGAACTTGGATCTGGAAGGCAGAAACAGGAATGGGTAAAGGATGACCCTTAAAGTTTTGAAGCTGGGTACTTGGGATTTAAATAAAATTATAGTCTCCTCAAGGATTGGGACTTACTCATCTATAATTCTTCCCATATGGCTAGCAGTTGCTAGTGCAAAATTAATTTTAGTTTATATCAAAAACTTATTATGAATCAATATTTGATTGTAGCTATCCAAAAAAAATTGAAGTAGTCATACTCTGAATCTAATCATTTATTAATCCAGCAAACATTTATTGAGCCCATACTTTGCCTTCTTATGCATGAAAATTTCCTATGGAGCTTAAAAACAAAATACCCTAGCCTGGGCCCCATCCTCTGAGATTCTGATTCATTAGGTCTGAGGTGGGGACCATGCATCTGTTTTTGTTTTTTGTTATTTAAAAAATTCCGCAGGTGAATCTGATGCACATCCAGGACTAAGAAGCACTGATAGCAAAACAGAGTAAGTAATAGAACTATTCTGATCTCTGCTGGGTAGACAACAGCCAGAAAGCTCTATTCTTTTCTAGGTGCCACACTTTCAGGATAGCTACCACCTGTGGCATCCAGAGGCTAAAGTAGCCAGGAAGGTAACGGAATTTTAAAACTTGTCACACAAGGAACATAACACAAAGTATCACAGTAAAGATACATTCACTTTCTAACAGTTGCTTTCTTAATAAACTCATATAAATGTCTGTAAATTACCTGCTCAGTACCCTTTTGGCAAATCTGACAGTTTCGATATGTGGTTCTAAGTAGTTCCACTGTGATTTCCTCCCTAACCATGAACCTTTGTTTCCAAAGGTTTAAAATTAAAATTGTTTAATTGCTAATTTCTAAAGTAATTATTTTGTGTTCAGAGAATATGAGCTGAAATATCTCTGTTTGTTGGCAGTTGTTCAGATTTCCTGTATGGCTTACTGGGTACTCAGTTTTTCCATCTCTTATATTAGGCTTCAGTTATACTATTCAGGTCTTCCAGAGTCTTCCTCTGGAAGTATAGTCTGCCTAATCTATACTTTTTCAGAGGGGAATATTAAAATCTCCCACCGTGAAATGAAGTTGACAGTTTTTCCTACTCTGGCAGTTTTTGCTTTATGTGTTTTGAGTCTGTGTTGTTAGGTGCATAAAAGTTCATGATACTTCTTTTTTGGTAAATTTTATTAGGTACAATATTTCTTTTTTGCTTTTAATGCATTTTGCTTTAAATTATATTTTGCTTGGTTTTATTCTTGCCATACCAGTTTTCTTTTGATTTGTATTTACCCAGTATGTATTTTTCTAACCCATTATCTTCAACCTTTCTGTGTCATTTTGTTTTAAATATGTCTGTGGTAAGTAGCAAATAGCTGGATTATGTGTGTGTGTATTATATCTTGTCAAATAGTTTATATTTCATTAGGTCAGTTTAATCTGTTCACATTTGTTCTTTACTGTTTACCATGTTTTATCTTTGTTTCTTTCTCCTTTTTTTCCTAATGTTTGAGTAGAGTTTTCTTTTTATCCCTTTTCCCCTACTATTTGAAATCCATACAATCTACTTGTTTGTGGGGTTTTTTTTTTTTTCCGTAATTGCCCTTAAATTTTTAACACAGGGTATTGCACATAACAAAGTCTAAAGTCAATCTGCTTTTCCATCCACCATCCTCCTGAACAATGTAAGGAATTTAGACTGCCTTATATGCAGTTTTCCCACCTTCCTTCCCTATCTTCCACTTATTTTCATCATGTATTTTGGCTCTACTTTGTGTTTAATTCCTCCTCAAAATAAGCTATTTTCAAAATTTTAAATAGTTAATACATATTTAGATTTACCAACATATCTACTGTCCTTTTCTGCTCACAGTGTAGCCTACATCTTCCTTTGGATTCAAGTTCTTTCTTGTTGAACAAGTTTGTTTCAGTAAGGGTCTGTGAGTAATAAGATCTCTTTATATTCTGAAAATGTCCTTATTTCCCTCCATGCAGGAATTACAGAAAGGGAGAATAACTTTTAAGTTGACAGTTATTTCTGTGGGTACTTTGAAGATACTGTCCTAGTGACTGATATTTATTATTGCTAACGAGTTCACTCTTAGTTTAACTTCTCATGGATGTGTGTGCATGTATGTAAATTGGTAGTAGTTAAAACCATATCTTCATTTTCTTTAGTTTCGCTACAGTTTGTCCAGATGTGGAATGTATTTTGTTTGTCTTACATGAGTTCTGTGTCTTCAGCCTGGGCACTCAAGTCATTGATTCTGATTGTTAGCCATTGTTTTGTTTTTGTTTTTGTTTTCAAATAAACCCTTCTCTCTCATTCTCTCTGTTCTCTCTTTTTCTAGGTATTTGGCCTTCTCATTTGGCCCTCTCTACTAATTTTCTAATTCTCTTCAGTTTTATCTAGACAATTCTTCAACCTATCCGTTGAATTTTTTATTTTGTTTAATTTCTAGAATTTATTTTTGTTAATTTTTCAAATGTTTTTAACACTGTCCTGTTATTGTTCAGTGGTTCTAGTACTTCCTTTGCCTATTTGAACATTTTAAGTATATTTATTTTAAAGTCATTGTTTGTCTTGATTTAGTATTTCTAGTTTTTGAGGTACAAGTTCTTCTCTTTGTTGCTTCTCTTGACTCTTCCTCATAATATTTCAGTTCCGTGTGATTTATAATTTTTAACTATAAGCTCATCTTCAGCAAAGGTTGTTTACTCTGGGTCTTCTCTTAGTGCCCAGCATTATGGGAGTTCTCTACAGAATAGTTTTAAGTTTGCCTCTACCAAGAACCCTATGGATTTTTTTTTTTTTTTAATTTCTGACCAGTTTTTATGTCAGTTTCTTGGTTTAAGGTCACTTTTACCGCCGTGGTAATATGTACCATGCCAAAATTTGATTTCCAGTTTCTCAGTGTTAACTTTTCACACTCATGGCCTTCCTTAGGAATGAATGGTGTGGAATTTTTGTGGTTCCTATGTGAGGTCAGGCATCCCATTAACTCAGCTTTATACAGGTAGCTCAGTTGCAACTCTGTTCACTTAGAGTTCATGACACAGCCTTAAAACCCTACGTCTCATGGTAAGGCCCAGGTCTGTCCTAATTTCTTGTTGGTATCCTTAGCTTCAGCTCCCACTCAGTACTCTTTGAGTTTCCCTGGTTCTTGGCACCTGACAATTTCCTTTACTTAATTTCAAACTCACAGATTTAAAAAGTTTATCTACTTAATCTGACATTCCTGTATTTAGAGTGAGAACGGAAGTTTCCCACATTACTCGTTCTGCCATGGTGAATAGAAGTCAGTAGTTTTCTTAATAGAAAGAACAACTTATGGACCCCACAGCTGATCAGAGACATATGAGTTATTTGCCCAACATTTTAGATTTAAATAAATTTATAATCTAACTATATTCAAGTTTGATGTTATAAACTTTGTAAAAGAACATGGTAACAGGGCCACCATCAATATTTTGGTCTGCCACCAATACAGAAAATGATTTATTGACAAAACACAAGCAGCTGAAAGCTACTGAGTTTAGCAAACACAATTTATGTTTTTCCCTACAAAATCATTTCAAAACATTTTCAGTATATGTAATGAAAAGTATTGTTTTCTTAAAAAAAAAAAAAACTCATAAAATGAAGATGAGTCGTATAAACCTGAACAGTTTGTATGCTGATAAATATGGTAATTGAAGGAAACTGGGTTTCTTGATTACTTTCTTCCATTATTCAGTGGGCTGCCTTGTGAAAGAGAGATCAGACAATCCAAAAGGATGAGGCTATACAAGAAGATAGAAGTAAGTTTACAAAGTTTTGTTTTAGTATTAAAATAAACTACCTAAAATGCAGGGACAAAATCCACCCAGAGATAGAAAGGAATGCTTCAGGAGCAGTGTTGCTTTAATCTATAGTGAGCCAAGGGTGGAGAGACAACTGGTGAAAATGCTGAAGACTTCCACGGGCCCTTTCTACCTAAATTCTATGGCCAGAACTGTGGTAGAAATAGAAAAGGTGAGAATAGCTGGGTTTGGGAGGAGATAAGTTAGGTTTAGATTTGGAGGAAAAACTTCAAGAGATTCACCTTGTCTGTCTAAGTGGTTGAGAGCAGAGGCTCTGGAACCAGGCCACTTAGATTCAAATCCTGGCTCTACCACTTACAAGCCATGTGCTGTAGGACAAGTTACATGAATTCTCCATCTCTAAATTGTGGGTAATAGACCTGCCTTGCAGGGTTGTTGAGGATTAAATAAGATCATACATGTCAAAGTGCTAAGGATCTCAGTGTGGCAAGGCCCTCGGGTGCCATACCAAACTCACAGGGCTACTGGATATTTTTAAATTTTGAAGGAAATGGCAATGCTTGACATCTGTCAGATACCTCATGGACTACTAGCTTGAAGTAATTCACAGTTTCAACATTGTAGCATGGTACTTCCTTTCAATAATGTCATGTCTTTGCAAAGCTCAGTTTTCTGTGCCTTGATAAAAAGCACATGAAAAGTCATGTAGGTACATTGAACCAAGAAAGTTTGGGAAACTCTGGCTTGGCACATTAATGAGCATTTCAATAAATTTTAGTTGGTGCAGTCATCATCTAAGTAGGAATTGCTAGAGAGTGTTGGAAATGCAAGACCTGGAATTCAGTAGAATAGTTGAAACTAGAGGTAGAGGTTGGGCATTCATGTGCGATAAATGAGATATGTGAGTGGATAAGAGGGTGGTGAGCCCAGAGCATAATCTCAGAATACTCACAGTTAAGGCACTAGAGAAGGAAAAGGGGCCAGTTGTGTGGGAGAAGAAACCTGAGAGAAGGTGGTGTCAGAGAAGCAAGAACAGACATGCTAGAGAATTCTAGGAGTTCAAGTGTCAATGGATGGGCTTGAAAGGAAATTTTCATTAGTTCTCTGAGCCCCAGAAGTTAAGCATAACTACTTTACAAAGGGCCTAAAGAGTTGCTCTTTGAAAGGTCTTGCTACTGTGGCAAACCTAGAAGGTTGTTCCTGGTTGTAGAATTGCAACATTGTGATTTGTCACATTCAGTAAGTGGGCTTGTTACAAGTAATTTGCTACTAATAATAAAATGTCCATGTTTTCAAAATATTAACATTTTATTGCAATAAAACCAAGTCACTTTTATTATAGATATAACCACTGTGATTCACTTGCCATACCGTATATTTTCTTGCATGAGAAAGTCTAGAGTGGAATTACTGGCCTTATATTTGGAAATGTTTTGTATATGTAGAGATTATCCACTATTTGCATATTGACTGAAAGCTCCTCATTTAGAAAAATGTTTGTGTCCTAGAAAATTTTTTACGCCTAAGTTTGAGATCAGAACTTTGGGTCCGCAGTCTGGAGTTCCATCTTATGTGATGGTTAAGTTACATAAGGTGAAAATTGTGAACAGAATGTCCCCTGAAAATCCCTTGGGAAGGCTCCACATTGAAAGCTGACAGATTCTCAGTCCATTACAGCTAGATTTTCTCTCTGTTCAGCACCAGATGAAAGAATTAGTATATATGTTCAGAAGCCATCGTTTTATTTTTTTAAAGTTACGTTAGCTTCAAACATCAGAATCCCACTTGATGTAGTAAGTTGCACACACTGAGAGAGACATACAGGAAGCTATCTAGGGAAAGCATCTCTCTTTCAAATGGCCAATCATAAAACTTACATGAACTTTGTGTGTGTATAATGTCATTCCATTGTATCTTGTGTCTAGTAAAGGGGGATTCAAAAAGAGAGAGCTTTATTTAGAACACTGGAAGTATTTGGAGATGTGAAGCTACTGCTAAATTATAAAGGAGATGCAGCACCCAAAACTCAGTTCTGTAACATCTCTAAACAGGACTGGCTTCAACAAAAGAATACTAAAAATGGACCTTTACTATTGAAATGAATAATTTTTAAAGTAAAGGCCTTGCTGCTATTTTCTTTGTCTAATTTGGGTCAGATGATTTCACCCTGTTGTTCTTCACCACAATTTCTATTTTTAAAAAAGCTTGTATTGATTTTTGGGGGAGCCATAACTTCTATTTTGAAAAATGCAGAGGGAATAGAAAAGAACTCATAGTAGTTGTCTATTGTAGCATAGCAAAGTATCACGAACTTAGCAGTTTAAAACAACATCCATTTATTATCTCACAGTTCTGTAGATCAGAATTCCAGGGACATCTTGCATAACTCCAGGTGTCCACTAGAGCCGGTTTCTGACCTGAGGCTCAAGGTCCTTTCCCAAGCTCAGGCGGGTTGTTGGCAGCATTTGGTTCCTTACAGTCATGTTAACTTGTTTCTTCAAGGCCAGCAGGCAAGTGTCTGCTGTGGCTGCTTTTCTCTTAAGGCTCACCTGGTAAGTGAGGCCCGCTCAGGATTATCTCCCTTATAATTGGCTCAAATTCAACTCATTAGGGACCTCAGTTACAGCTGCAAATTCCCTTTTGCCATATAATGTAACATAATCATGGGGGTGCTATCCCGTAATATTCACCAGTCCTGCCCCCTCTCCAGGGGAGGGCATTATATAGGGCATGTACACCAGGGGTGGGAATTTGGGGGGTCATCTTGGAATTCTACCTACCACAGAATAATACTATCAAGTACTTACTGAAGTACAGACACCTTTGATAAAGTTCCACCTTTAAGTGGTACTATCCAAATTTTGCTTGTAGAGAAACTAAAACTCAGGGGAATGAAGCAGTTTGTGCCACTAGTAAATAGTATGGTCAGGATTCTAACCCAGATGTGTTGGTCTCCAAAGCCCAGGCTCTTCCCATTCTGCCACACTAACTCAGATACATCCTGTCACTTCTCTGACCATTTGCTTCTGTCCAACCCCACTGTCTTGGTTGTATGCCGTCATCATCCTTCCCTTGTACTCCAGCAGCCTCTTGACAGGTCTTCCTTGCCTATACACCTTCTCTTCTCCAGTCCATTCTTTGCAGCCTCTGAGTGTGTAACCTCCTACTTAGAACACTGGAATTGCTTCTTTTGGACAGAGTCCATACCCTAATATGGGTTACCAGGCCTCAGTTGATGGGTGCTGCCTGCTCCTCTAACACCTTACCTCTCTCTTGCTCTGAGTGTTACAACATGTTGTCTCCTAGCACTCTTATCACTCTTCACCTGGCTAATTCTACCCAGCTTTCAGAGCTAGATTAAAAGTCACTTCCTCTAGAAGGCTTTCTTTGACTACCTAGATTAGATGAGGTGCTCCTATTACATGTTCCCATAGCACCCAATACTTTCCCCACCATTGCATGTTTTATTATAATGACACATTTACCTGTCTTATCTGTTAGATTATGTTTCAGGTATTCCCAATGTCTGGGACATGGTAGATACTCCGTAAATATTTATTAATAAATGAATGGAAGGGTACTTTATCAAGTTGCTTTTTGTCTGCTACCTTTGAAATCTTCCCTTTAGTCTCTGCTTTTCATTCTTTGCCACTGCAGTACTTTTAACATCACATATCAGAAGAGCTTTCCACTTCTCATGTGCTTTATTCAGGTTCAGATACATAGTATGTGGTGAACCTAGGATAAGATGGTAGGCCTTTAAACTTTAATTTCTTGTATGTCTCACTATTCCATGCTGGTTGACTCCTTAGACTAAGATCTGGGTTTCAAAAGCTCATCCTCTTAACCACTCTACCTCCCAGTACAGTGCTTAATAAATACTAGTTTGTTTCCTACGTAATTGAATGAAGTCCTTTATAAGAGTTATGAGGGGAGCCCCTTCTTCAGTATGTGAATTTGACTCTAGTATGCTGGCCAAGAGTTGTGATTTCAATAATTTAAAAGATTTTAAAAGTTAGATTGATTAATTTTAATTGTTGTTACTATTAGAATTTTATTTTTATATATATTTTAATTTTGTGAAGCTAATTTTAATTTTATGTTACACCTATAAAGATAAACTTGTTAAACAAAAGGAACATTATTCTTTTATAGTATTATATAGTGTTTGAGAAAACATTGTTAAAATTCCTGGCAAGTTTTATAATATGGCCAAATGAAATGTGAAATCTCTCAAGCATAGTCTTTCAAACATTCTCAATATTAAGTGGTGAGATTGATTGTACAGTTGAGAAAGATTTTGCTATTTTATAGACTTCCACAGTTAATGTCAAACCTATAGTTAAGCCATATATAAAAGAATAGTTATAAAATTTCGAAGTTAATAGTTTAACAAACATACCATACCACAGTTTTTATGTCCAAATAAGTGCTATCTCATTCAAAGTAGTTACCTTGGAAGGTGTTTGAAGAATGTTTCCATTCCTCAAAATAGTTTCAGGATTCCTTTTGGAATTTCAGTCAGAGCCACCATACAAAGCCTTTTATTGTCATCAGTCTCAGCAAGTCTTTGTCCTTTGAAGGTAGTTGTTTTATGGAAACAGTTTAAAAGATATTAAGAGCTAGTCAGGTGAATAAAGTGTGTTGATCAGGCTCTAGTTAAACAAGATACACCTCTGATGTAATGAGACCAGACTGTTTGTTTTGGGGGGAGTTTTTTGGTCATAAAATCTGAATCTTAAGGTAAAGGTTCCCAGTAACTTCTAAAGCACCAGCGTTTGTTTCATTATAATAACTGCAAGACCAAATGTAGGGAGACCTTGATGGATGGGGGAGCCAATTATCATATTTTGATGCTTACAGGTGCATTTTTAATAAAGGAAAACCATCCTGAAAACATCTCAGTTTATCAGGTATAGATTATAAAGTGGTAATCCTTTCAATTTTAATAAATTTCTTTAAGGAAGCAACATGTTTCCTTTCTTTGACCCTGTGTAAGCATAGCACAGTGCATAGCCCTGGACGTTAGGCTAGCTGAACTGCTGCCTTTTCTGGTGTTATGACTAGCTTAGTTTGGGGACCTAGGCAAGTCACTAGTTTTCTGCAAAATCAGAGGTTTGGACAGGTGATATTCTAATGCCCCTTTCCAGATAAGAAAACTTAACTTTTTTTCTTCAGTCTAATTATAAACTGGATAGTTATAAAACGGAATATATAGTAATATAACCTGTTTTAGATAACCCTTGTTGAACCCGCATAAAAAGTGTATTTGATTTTTGTCTTCTTTTGGAATTATCATAACTCATAACTCAATGGAGAACAAACCAGTTCAGGTAGCACAAAGGAGTTTACTGAAATGGAAGACGTTCATCTTACATTGACTCCCCAAGAATTACCTTGTTATTTATTTACTTCCCCCCTCAAACCACAAGAATGTGAATAATGAAACAATGGGAAACTTGAGAGTAACAATAAAAGCAGGATCAGAGAAATTGTAAGATTAGAAATCAAAACTGGGAGAACAAAAAGAACTTAGATTTGGCCCTTGGCTTTTTGGCAGCAAAGTTTAAAGGGAAATATCAGATATGTGGTTCTTATCTTCAAAGATGAGAAGTAGGCACTTCAGAAGAGGCAAAGATTTTCTTAGCATTTAGTTCTAAAAAAAATATATAGCATGGGACTGTATTTGGGAAAAATAAAGGGTTTTACAAATATGTGAATCCTCACTTGATCATTATCATGAGGCAGCAACAACCTGAAAAATATAAAAATAATTTAGTAAGTGGTTTTTAACTTCTAAAAGTAAACCTGATATTCATCTCAGAATGTTGAATAACATGGATTAAAAATTGTCCTGTTTAGGAAAGCCATTTAGTGGTTTGAAATTCTTTCCCTTGATGAAAAATTACAGGTATCCTTTCTATGTTATCATAGACTCAGGGTTGCTAAACTTGTTCTAAATAAGTCTTACCCTATTCTATTTTCTGTGTGGCACTAGCCAAAAAAGAAGAACATGTCGGCCTACCAGGTGTTCTGTAAAGAGTATCGCGTAACCATTGTGGCTGACCATCCAGGTATAGGTAAGAATATTTCTGATCTTTAGCTTTTTTTACTTCCAGTTTTTATCTGAGAGCAGTACTGTTAAATCAGACAGTCAGCAGGTAACATCTTTCCATACATAGTATTAGAACACAAATCTTGTTTCTTTCTTCAATTCTGCAAATCACTGTACATTTTTGTCTTAATTTGCCTTATTTACCCCATCCATAAGAGAGATAACCTCTCTATTTATATCTCTTAAGTTGACCCATTGGGAAAGATCCGTGTGAAATTAAATTTTACGAAGCACAGTACCCACATACATGTACAGCAATAAGCCATTGTGTATAAATACCTTTATATAAGAATATAAATGTTCATTTCCAAGAGTGTTCGGTTGACCTTTTCCTTAAACTGCCCTTGGTTGTGGGGTTATAGCAAAGATGACTTTTATTGTCTCTGTATTAGAAACTAGTGAGGAAAAACACTACACCACGCCACAAACCTTGGACAAGTCACTTAACCTCTGCAAATGTCATTTGCCTAATGGGTCAAATAGCTGCACTACATGCTCCACAGGTTGTTATGAGGCACACACAAAATACCTTGACAGATACCAGTTGGCTTTGTAAAGCATTAAATTGTCCTACAAATGGAAGAAAGGTAGTATTCTTAAACATCCAGAGGATTGCTTCTGAGCTGCTGTAGGAAAATTCTTCTGTGGTTCTTACCTCTCAGGAATCTGGTAGAAGGCTAACACTTTTACTTTTATGAAATTCTCCAAAACATATTTCCTTTAACCTAAGTTGATAAGCTGAATATTGTAGGATCAAATTAGAAGACACCAGAAAGATCCCTAGAGAGTAGATGTGTGAAAATTTGAGCCTGTCTCATTACCACTAAAATAATCTCTTTTGTATAAAAGAGAATCAGAAGAAAAGTGCTGGGGTTTGGTTTGGTCGGTTTAGTTTTTCTGAAAGAATCTTGTAGTATTTAAACCTTATCTTCAAAAGCTTTTACCACTCTTTGTTCTCATGGATCTTTTGTTTTGTTGATAGTTAACCCTTTACTCTTCTTTACTCTTTTATGCCAGATTTTGGGGAACTTAGTAAAAAACTGGCTGAGGTGTGGAAGCAATTGCCAGAAAAGGACAAACTGGTAAGTACACTTTCTTACGAGCATTTTTTTTTCATTGTTTTATGCCTTCCAAAATGTATAATTCTTCTGTAAACCATCCAACCAGATAACACTGAAAACAGTGAAAAAATCAACAGACAAGTGGAAAATGGTTTAGCTAAGGGCACTAACTATATTGGTGCCAGTTTACCAAAGCTGAGAATTTAGCAGTCTTTTCTACCCTCGTCTAATTTTTTTCCAACCTTACGTTTGAGCCAAAGATGACCTAATTTGAGGAGTGATTAAACTGTTAAAAGAATCTACAGTCAGAGCCCTTTTCTACAGACACCTACTGGTCAGCCGTGGTCTGAGAACTGAGAAAAGTCATCCTGTTAATAGAGACTACAAACAATAAAAACATGGGAATGAGTTTACTATGTTATGAGGTTCCAGGTCATCATCCTGTTTTTCACCTGGAGAGCTTATCTTTTGTTTTTGTTTTTCATGTCATTGGGTTCCATGTCCAGCAGGTTAGAGGAAATATTTAAATCACATGGACATTACACTGAGCCAGATGTATACTCCATTTTACATTGCAACCCCAGAGTGATCTAAAAATCAGTACTGAGATTAGACCATCAGCACTGAGGAATGTTTGTAGTCCTCAGCTAAGATATGAATGTAATGACAGTCTGAAGCCTGTTCAGTGACCCTCAACTTATTAGTGTTAACCTTCTGTCTGTCTCCACTCCACTGTTCCCTTTCATTTCTTCTTTCTGTTCTTCCACAACTGCTTTCCCTTTTACTTTTTTGTCCTTTTTAATTTATTTTGCCCTGATCTGACTGCAGATTTGGAAGCAGAAAGCTCAGTATCTGCAACACAAGCAGAACAAAGCAGAAGCTACAACTGTGAAAAGAAAAGCATCCAGCTCAGAAGGTTCCATGAAAGTAAAAGGTAGTGGCCACACCCTACCCCTGATCTTAATTCTTCTTTTCCTTAGAGCACTGTGAATTTTGCTTCCTTAACAGGAAATTGGAAGAACAGCAAATATTAAAAGCAGATCTTGATACCTAGGTATTGTTTCTGAGTACCGTGGGCTACAAAAAAAGATGATATGATTTAGAAAACATAGATCAGAGGTCGGCAAACTTTTTCTAAAAAAGAACAGATGGTAAATATTTTAGGCTCTGTGGGCCATGTACAGTTTCTGTCACACATTCGTCTTTGTTTTTTTACAACCCTTAAAAATAGTCAAACCATTCTTAGTGAGCAGGCCATACAAAAAAAGGTCATGGGCCAAATTTGGCCCATAGGCCATAGTTTTGCCAGTGCCTGCTGTGGCCAATGAAAAGAAAATCAGGAAGAACGTTTTTGTGGTCCTCAACAACTTTGATTTCTCTGTTTCATCCTCATGTTCTCAGCTTCTTCCCCAGGAGTCCTGTCACCCCAAAAGAAATCCCCACCCAGCACCATGTTGTTCCCAACCTCTCCAGCCAAAACCCCTGAGACAGAGCCCATTGATGTTGCTGCTCACCTTCAGCTATTGGGAGAGTCCCTGAGCCTCATTGGACACCGCCTGCAGGAAACAGAGGTGGGCAGAGCTCTCAGCAGCATGACTTCAGTTCCTTTTATAATTTGGATCGGTCACTCATTCCCCATGCATTCATTGAGCAGCTACTTTATACTAGATTATGCCAGTATACAGGATAGTGATAAAGAAGACATAAGGGTAATAGAAACATCTGGACATTTGAGTTCTACCTACTGGCTCTCAAACTTTATACTGTTACCATCCTGTTGAAACAATGGCATCAAAAGAAGTTAGACCACCTTGTAACTTATTATCATTTTTTTAAAACACAGTAGGTAAGGTGGGTACAAATCCCATGGCAGTTTTGGTCACTTGAACTTCTAAGAGAATTTGAATTTTCTGTGCATTTCCAGCAAGATTTTGAATAGACAGATTGTGTGAGGAATTAAGAGTTCCTTTACTTCTTTGAAAACAGGTAGCAAATAGGGAAGTTGAGGCTCTCAAGCTCTTCATCACTCTGTGCTTGAACTAGGCAATGCTGTGTGCCCTAGGGAAATCATTGTCCTTTTAAGCCTCAATTTCAAAATCGATTAGCTTGCAAATCGGTCATGTTCCGTTTTTATTACCGTATTCATTTTCTAACCATAATGCCCCCTTGGCTAACTCAGTAGTGTAGTAGTTCACCTTTCCAATGGGTTCTAAAAGAAAATTTCAGCAAAGAAATCAGTCCAAGATACTAAAGCCATTTTTAAGCTAAGAAGTCAATGTATGAATATAAAACTACTTCCCTTGCTTCTGTGTGGAAGTTGAATTATTATTCAACCTACTTCCCTTGCTTCTATGTGGAAGTTGAATTATTATTCAACAAATAAAATACTAGACCACATGGCGTGAAGCTGTCACTGAGTTCTTTGGCTAGTTTCTAAAAATTTAGCACATATTAGACTAGAGCATTTTTATGTTGCTTATATATCTGAATGGTTATAAATATAACCAGAATAAGGTATTCTGTAATCCTTACTTTTTTTCATATTCAATCATTCTTAAATTCCCTAAAAAGTAAGAAGTGAAAATTGTTTAAAGCCCTTCCATATTCCAGATTTTCTCTGTTTCCATTTAGCTTAGCAAATATTTGTTGAGTATCTAGGCAGTATTCCAGGAACATGGGGAAGTAGAAAATTTGAATAGCACAGTATTCCTTATCATCAGGAAATTTACAGTCTAGTTGGAAAAACAGAATATAAACATAATTACAAATTAAAACAAGCCTGCTTCTGTGAGTAGTTGTTATGAGATTTGTGTATAAATAGTAACCAGAAACGAGAAAGAACTGTATAGATTCTTTAGTCTACTTTTTCTTTATAACGTCCTTATTGAATTATAATTCACATAATTCACATTCTGCAATTATAATTCACATACTATAATTATAATTCACCCTTTTAAAGTGTAGAATTTAGTGCTTTTTAGTATATTCAGAGTTGTGGATGGATCCATCACCACTAATTCCAGAACATTTTCATGACCCTGATAAGAAACTCTATACCCCATTCAGTCATTTCCATTCCCCTTCTAGTCCGCATTTTCCCAGATCTTTTGCAAGTATCCTCCCAATTTTGCAATTTCCATGTACCACTTATACTATTATTTGCTTTATATTTTTATTTAAATAAATTTATCTGTGCTTTCACAGTGATATCCTTGACATCATAATGGTGGTAGTCTAGAGAAATTTTTTTCTTTTACACATCCAAATGGACATATAATGGATATATATGCAAGATAATTAATGTTCACCTAGGTACCACCTGAAATGCACATACACACTTTAGGGAACATCGATTTATACAGACTGCTCATTTAAAAAGCCCAGTGACTATTCCAGGTTTACCCAGCTAGTAGTGACAGGGTTGGGAATAGTCCAGCTGCCTCACTTCTAGCCCTATTCTCATTCTGTTGTGCTGTGCTACCTTAGGTGGTTAAGGTACTGTCAGAGAACAAAGAGAGTTAGGGAGTAATCAGGAAGGGCCTTGTGAAAGAGAGGTGGTATTCAGACTGGACCTTGAAGGGTAAGTAGGATTTTGGTCCCTGGAGATGGTGGAAAGAGACAGTCCCAGCTAAAAAAACTGTGTTCATCCATGTTTCTCAACCTCAGAGTCTTTTGCAGAGAAGGATGAAAGGAGGCCCGATGGGACTCTAGACCCCCACTCTGATTTTAACTAGGTCTTTTAGCCATTTTATATAGTGGGATTCCAAATACGATTTTATTTGAAAAAGGATCTTACTGCTAAAATTATTATACCTACTGACCTGGAACATACAGTGCATAAGGTGGAGGAGGGCTGAAAATTAAGGCTAGAACCCAAATTTATAGAGGATCTTCATGGACATTCTGAAGCATTTAAAATTTGCTGTTTAGGAACTGCAGGGATTTTCCTCAGTAGGGAGGGATGTGATCAGAGCTCTCATTTGGTTTTCTCTTAATCCCTTGCTTTTCTGCCTTCTTTGGAAGATGTAGGGAAGATATTGGACAAGGAGAATGAGGGAAAGGAAGAATCAATAATGGCTAAGGCCGCAAGACTGAGTAATTCAGCGAATGGTGGTGACTTTAGCAAAGAAATGGATGCTAGGAGGAGGGGTTGAGAGTGAGAAATATCCAAGAAGAGATACCCAGCAGGCAGGCAGAAATGCAGTTTTGGAGATGAAGAGTTTGGTAATAATATTAACTGCTGGTACTTTTTGAGCACTTACCACATGCCAGGAACCATCCCAAGAACTTTGTATCAGTTATCTCACTTAGTCCCTCTGTGAGCGATACTATTAGTACTCTCTTTTACAAACATAGCATAGTAAGCAACTTGCCCAGGTACAAACGCAAGAAGTGGGGTAGCCAAGATCTAGACCCTGGCAGTTTGGAGTCCAGAGCACATGCACATAAAAGGCTGCCATACTACCTCCTGAGATGACATATCCTCACAGTGGTACTAGTCAGAGCAGATTGTACAAGACTGGACAGCAGTATTTACAGGAAGCAATCTTGTTGTCTCTTTGAAACATAGCGATACAGACAATATGAATTGTACAAGATATTAAAATTTGAAATGAATCAAATCCCCTTCTTTTTGAAAGTGGACAACCCAAGCCAGAAAGGTAGTATCATCAACTATCGGAAGCCACATAGACAGAGAAGTATGTGTGTATTTATGTTATATGTAGAATTCTAGTAATCACAACTGAGGTATATTTCTGGAGTTTATAAGAAAAATACTTTTGCATACATGATCTCCATAAATCTTCCCAGCTGCTCTCAGGGATGGGTAAGACATTTTTTACTGTTCCTGTTAAGGAGAGGGAATAAGTGACTTCCTTAAGATCACACAGGAGCTAAGATGGGTTAAACTACTTACAGAGTTATCAAAATAGATGCCTTCCATTTGCATTGCAAGTTTTATGTCAGGTGGTTCAAACTGTCCAGGACTTAAAGAACCATGTATGGAGATCAACCAGAACCTAGGAGGGAGCACTGGGAATGTGATTCCAGTTACTACCTCCTCTCCTTTAATGCTCCTCTTTTCAGGGGATGGTGGCTGTGTCTGGCAGTTTGTCAGTGCTTCTGGATTCCATTATCTGTGCCCTTGGCCCCTTGGCATGTCTGACCACACAACTACCTGAACTGAATGGATGTCCCAAACAGGTCTTGGTGAGTTTTCCTTGTTTTCCTTGGATTTATGGGCCAGGCCCCTTGGGACCCAGAAAAGTCATGGTTTAATGAGCACTGTCAGCCAGAAGCTCTTAAGGCTTCATGACTTACAGTATTCCTTTCATGTGTCATCCCATGGAACAGACTATATTGTTTAAAATATGTGCTATGCATTTGATGAAAATGGAAAATATGCCATTTCCCAAAATAGTACTTTGGAGTGAAGAAAAAGGATTCAAGCCTTTGAGTTATGGCATCCCCTGTGTTTCCTGTTTGCTCTTCTACACATAAAGAAGTTTTCTTCCTTTTTTGTGAGGACTAATAGGAGAAGTCAACAGAAAAGCTGTTAGCATAACAGACAATGGGATGTGTGCTATCTTTATTACTGCACTATTTTCTCTAACACTTAGTTCTTCATCAGCCCTCTCCCCTGGAAGAAGAAACATTTCTCAGGGAACCAAGCTAAGGTACTCTTCAATTGAACCTTTTTTCCTTGTTTTGCAGTCAAACACGCTAGACAACATTGCTTACATCATGCCTGGACTCTGACAGCAAAAAATCCTGGGACAGAAACCTTATCCTACCCATTGCTGGTTTGTGTATATGTGATTGTTCCAAATCCCTTCACTGGCCTCTGGGTGTAGGTTTTAAATTTATACACACACACACACACACACACATATCTATATATACATAATGTACAATATATACATAAGACTGTAACTACTTTGCTTTTAATAATTTTATGAAATGGCAAAGGTTTAGCCAGGAGGAAACCTTAGCATGAATATGGGTTGGGGTTCTTTTTTCTCCTGTGGTGGATAAATCTGCCTTAAAAATCAGTGTAATTTGGGGGCTGGGGACTTGTTCTGGGTGCCAAGTGCATCTTTTTATAGACAGCTAAAATGTAATTTTTTTTCCAAGCTTAGTGATACCTCCAGACCCATCACTGACCATTTGCCTTACCTGTCTTACCGTCCAAAATGTAATAGGAAAGAAAGTTACGGGAAGATGCCAATTGACTGAAAGTACAAAGCCTTTCAATTTGAAGTGACCTAGGCAGGAGGTGATAAAACCGTTCCTATCTTGTAGTTATCAAGATGGCTTAGGGGACCGAGTAAGGGGTTCATTCCAATGCCTGCTATACAGGTGTCCATGTCTCAAAATTTATTGTAATTGTTGGTACCATTGGTGGACCTAGTAGAGGCCAAGTCATTATGTGAGTCCTGGCAGCTTTAAACCTTGGAGAGGGTAAAGCTGTCATCGCTGCCAGTTGAGCTGCATATATTCTGACCTGACCCAGAATATTTTAGTCTGCAAAACTAAGAGCTGGTATCTTTCATTGGCAGCATTAAATTAACCACCTTGTCCTCACAAGTTCTGCTGCGTAGTTGCTTGGTGGTTGTGGAAGATAAACTTTTCCCAGCATGACTCTTGGGTTCATCTTGTTGGTTCCCCTGGTGGGCAGATGCACAGTGTTCTGCATTCCACACTTAAGTGAATTGCAAAAAAAAAGGACTTGATTCTTATGTAGGTTTATTTATGTGCACGTGTGAATATGTGTTTTAATTATGTGTATTTAACTCTTTGAACTCTCTTAGATTTTAATTTATCCTGTAAATTTTTATATATATAATTTAATAACAAAAGCCTCCACCAGCATCAGCATGTGGAAGATACAGGCTTGTCATTTGCTCCTTCTTTCTCTTGGTCTGCTGTGAAAATTCCAGATCATACGCATTTCAAGGCATTCTGCCTCAGAAAGGAATCATTATGCTGAGATTCTAATTCTTTGTAAAGAACTTTATGGCCTTCAATAATGTCAAGAAAGTAAAATAGAAAGGAATATTACCATTCCCAGCTACCCTTATTTCCAAAGAACCAGACTTTTGCTTCCCAGTTGGAGAGAAGAAAGTTGAGCACTTCAGGGTTGTTTTAAACTTTGATGTGAGATTACCTGCCAAAACCCAGCTGAGGTAACTGTTCTTTCTTCCCCGGCCTGGTCAGAACACTACAGCATCAGAGGGACTCCTTGGGGACAGGACAGCCAGCCTACATCCTATTTAATTCTTTCCCCTTATCCCTACCGGTGATGTCATAGGCTGTGTTTCTTAAAGGTATTCTGGCTGCTGAACACCCTTCTTGGCTCAGAGCAGTTTTGAGATTTAACCACGGAAACAGAGAAGGAAACAGAAATATTTGGGAACCAAAAATCAAGAAGAGCAGAAATCTATAAGGGGTTAGACCTTTATACTACACCTCATCTATACCCATGGAAGTTTCCTGTTTGACACAGGGTATATCAAGGAGGGGACTTGAAGACATGGATTAGTACAGGAAGAAATTAATCCTACCATTGTCATTTATGTACATTAATGAAATCCTGATGAGGACCTGCTTTTTGTTCATTTTCTTTTGAAACCCAATCCTATTGTATTTGTATTTAAAATTTGTACACATTTGTATAATAATCTGTACCTTGTGGTATTTGGTACTATTAGAGGAAAAACTTTGGATTCAGACCTCCTTGCAGTTTTTATATCATTGTTTTATTTTGTTTTTTAAATAAATTCTAGTGGTTTGATCCAAATCCCATTACTATTGTATAAAGAAATAAAATTTTGTACTTATATTATTAAAAATCACATTTTTAGTATTTATAGTCCAGTCTCAGCTATCATTTCCCTGCTGCTAACCAAAGTTACTAAGAAATTATAAAACCTATCTGTTTTTCTTACCATAATTTTCTAAAATCCACCTGGAATAGAGGTCAAGTTTCTAATATTAGCCATTATCCTAACATACACCTTACTCTGTTTCTATTCATGTTTATGTTGTGGGGGTTCACATTTTTTCTCTTTTGCAAATTGAAAATCCAGTGAATCTGACAACTGCACCTCTACTCATTGGCAAATGAAACTATATGTACATTACAGTGTTGACCTAAATTAAGAAAATACCCATCAATCTTGTGTAAGGGTTGTATCCAGTTCATGTGCTGATTATGATACATTTCATGCTTTTTCAGCACTGTCCTGACTTACTCTGTGATGTGAATAAGTCATTTAATCTTTATAAGCTTCCAAATTCCTATCTGCAATACAGAGTTAATGTCGCCTCCCTGTTTCCAAGCCTGCAGCCGGACAACCTTTCATAAATGTTGAGTAATATGAACATTGATTATATGGAGGTTTGACCTTTCAGAATTTCAGTGCAGACACAGTGTGTTAATAGTCATAAATAGTAGAATAATATAATTGATTAAAAGGTTAATATCTTGTGGAAAAGCAGCAAGAAAGAGACCACCATATAGATGAATTTGATTATTATAGATAGAATTATTTACATACTTTATCTCATTTAACTCTCCTGAAAGCCTTATGAAATATACTCCTTTACAGATGCAGAAAAGTGTATTTCCTAAGTTTACACAGCTAGTAAATGGCAAAACCAGAATAAGAACACTGATACAGCTGACTCCAAAGCCTAGGTTCTTTCTACCCTGAGCCACTTTCAAATTAAATCGTATGTGTGATTCGTTAGAATCTTCCATTTCTACAGTCCTGAGCAGATGTGATTGTAGGAAAACTATCTCAGATCTTCTCTTCAAATGTCATTGTGGCCGAGCTGACTTTCACTAAACCAGTCTTCACTTCTTATCATACTATTTTCTTTAAATTTGGAAGCAAACTTTCTTGATTTTTGTTGAAAAGTGCTTAAAGAATATAATAGATTACATTACATTTAGGCCATTATGTCAGTCATAAAGGATTTAAACATTTTTACCCTCAGGAAGGCATTTAATATTAACGTTGCTAATTTGAAGTGTATACTTAAGTGTATACTTAAAAGGAAAAATTAAGTTGAAATAAACTTTTTGCAAAATAAATTTGTTCCTTGTTACCACACACTTTTTTTAATGCAATTTTATTGAGATATATTCACATACCACATAATCATCCAAAGTTTACAATTGGTGGTTCATAGTATCATCATATAGTTGTGCATTCATCACCACTATCAATTTTTGAACATTTTCATTCAAAAATGTTCAAAAAAAATAAGAATAAAAGTAAAAAAGAATACCCAAAACATCCCATACCCCTTCTCCCCTCCTATTATTTCTTTATTTTTTGTCTTTATTTCCTTCCTCATCTGTCCATACACTGGATAAAGGGAGTGTCAGTCGCAAGGCTTTCACAATTACACAGTCACACCATAAAAGCTACGTAGTTATACAGTCATCAAGAATCAAGGCTACTGGATTACAGTTCAGCAGTTTGAGGTATTTCCTTCTAGCTATTCTAAAATACTAAAAACTAAAAAAGGATATCTATGTGTTGCATAAGAATAACTTCCAGAATGACCTCCTGACTCTATTTGAAATCTTTCAGCCACTTAAACTTTATATTGTTTCATTTCTCTTACCCCTTTTGGTCCAAGAAGGCTTTCTCAGTCACACGATACCAGGGCCCGGCTTATTCCTGGAAGTCATGTCCCACATTGCCAGGGAGATTTACATCCTGGGAGTCACATCCCACATAAGGGGGAGGGCAGTGAATTTACCTGCAGAGTTGGCTTAGAAAGAGGCCACATGTGAGCAACAAAAGAGTTCTCTGGGGGTGACTCAGACATAATTATAAGTAGGCTTAGTTTCTCCTTTGCAGGAGTAAGTTTCATAAGGGCAAGCCCCAAGATTGAAGATTTGGCCTATTAAATTGGTAATCCCCAATGCTTGTGAGAATATCAGGAATTTCCCAGGTGGGGAAGTTTAATATTTCCATGTTTCCCCAGTCCCTCAAGGAGGCTGTGCAAATACATTGTTATTCTCTGCCCAAATTACTCTGGGATGTATGGGGGCATCACACTAACCTGTACAAACCAACAGAATCTTACTCCCTGTTCAAAGTTCCATGTAAGTATGGTGTTCAAATAGACCGACAATACAAGTTAAATTAGATAGTGTGCTACAGAAAATATAAATTTTGCACCAAGTAAACATCTTTCCTTTGGTCTCACAAAGAAATTGAAGTTTTGAAACACAGACGGTATCATCCTTTACCCTTTAGTCTGATTTACCTTAGTCCTAACCAAGTCCATTTCATTCATATCTCTAATTGAAGTCAGATCTCTTTTCAGCTTCTTTAGCAGTTACTGTATGGGGTAATGGTGGCATTCATAGCTGCTGAACTCTGACTTTGAGTCTCAGGTGTCACACAGATACCCCAAGTTCCAGGGACTGACCAGGTTATACACAAACAGCTCAGCATCTCAGAATTTAGAAATAACCTTTACAACTCATGAATAGATGTGACTGCTGTAAGAGCTCACAAACTAGGAACCTTTACAATAAGCCCTCCCCTGATAACCTATGCTCTCAGACTCAATTCTCAGAGTTTGGACATTATAGTTAGTCCTTATTAGTGAGGTATTATAATATTTGTCTTTTCATTTCTGGCTTATTTCACTGAGCATACTGTCCTCAAGATTCATTGACCTAGTTGCATTCCTCGCAGCTCCATTCTTTCTTGCAGCCGCTCAATATTCCATTATATGTAAAAACCACAGTTCACTCTTCCTTTCCTCAGCGATGTACTCTTAGGCCACCTTTGTCCATTGCAAATCATGACTACTGCTGCCATAAACACCAGTGTGCAAATGTCCATTCGTGTCCCTGCTTTCAGTTCTTCCAAGTATATACCTAATAACTGAGTTGCAGGATCATATGGCAACCCTGTACTTACCCTCCTGTGGAACCACCACACTGCCCTCCAGAGGAGCTGCACCATTCTACTTCCCTACCAACAGTGAATAGGTACATCCCGTTCTTCACATTTTACCCAGCACTTGTAACTTTCTGTTTATTTTTTGAACAGTTTTATTCACATACCATATAACCCATCCTAAGTAAACAATCAGTGGTTCCTGGTATAATCACATAGTTACGCACTCACCATCAAAATCTATATAAGGACATTTCCATTTCTTCCACAAAGAAAGAAGAAGAGGGGGAAAAGTGAAGAATAAAAAAATTAAAAATGAAATAAAAAGGAGAAACAACAATAACACCAAGAATCCCATACCCCTCCCTTATATCCCCCACTTATTGATATTCAGCTTTTGTATATTGCCTTTGTTACATTTCATGGAAGTATATTACAATGTTACTGTTAACTATAGGCTCTAGTTTGCATTGATTGTATTTTTCTATATACCATCCCAGTTTCAACACCTTGCAATGTTAACATTCATTTGTTCTCCTTCATGTAAAAACATTCTTATATTTGTACATTTAATCACCATCACTTTCCAGTCTAGGTTTTGCTAAGTTATACAGTCCCAGTCTTTATCTTCTGTCTTTCCTTCTGGTGTCATACATGCCCCTAACCTTCCTCTCTCAACCATACTCACACTCAGCTTTTTATTTGATTATGCTACCATCAGATAGTATTTTGCTATCCATTTCTGTATCTTTACAGTCAATCCTATTGAACATTGTTCTCCTTCAGCATCAAATGCCCAATTTCTACCCTCTTTCTATCTCCTGATAACCTGTGTTCTCAACTTTAACTCTCAAAGTTCACTCACTAATGTTAGTTCATGTTAGTGAGACCATACAGTATTTGTCCTTTTGTTTCTGGCTAATTTTTTGCAACATAATGTCATCAAGGCTCATCCACGTTATATGCTTTATGACTTTATTCTGCCTTACAGCTGCGTAATATTCCTTCGAATGGATATGCCACAGTTTGTTTATCCACTCATCTGTTGACGGACACTTGGACTGTTTCCATCTCTTGGTAATCGTGAATAATGCCGCTATAAACATTGGTGTGAAAATGTCCCTTCATGTCCCTGCCTTCAGTTCCTCTGAATATATACCTAGTAATGGGATTGCTGGATCATGTGGCAATTCTATACTTAGTTTCCTGAGGAACTGAGCACACACTTTTATTTTTTTATTAAGATTTATTCACATGCCATAAAATCATCCAAAGTATATAATCCATTGATCACATTACCATCATATAGTTGTTCATTCATCACCCCGAACTATTTTTTTAACATTTTCCTTGTACCAGAAAAAGTGAAAGCAAGAATAAAAAAAACAAGAGTAAAAACAGAACACTCAAATTGCCCACCCCCCATTCTTCCTTTAGTTTTTTGTGTTTTCTTGGTTTGGTGTTTTTTTTTGTTTTTTTTTTTTTTGTTTTTTTTTTTGCCCCCTTTTTTCTACTCGTCTATCCATACACTGGACAAAAGGGAGTGTGATCCATATGGCTTTCCCAATCACATTGTCACCCCTCATAAGCTACATTTTTATACAATCGTCTTCAAGATTCAAGGGTTCTGGGTTGTAGTTTGATAGTTTCAGGTATTTACTGCTAGCTATTCCAAGTCCTTAGAACCTAAAAAGCGTTATCTATATTGTGTGTAAGAGTGCCCACCAGAGTGACCTCTTGGCTCCTTTTGGAATCTCTCAGCCACTGAAATTTATTTCATTTCATTTCACATACCCCTTTTGGTCAAGAAGTTGTTCTCCATCCCACGATGCTGGGTCTGGATTCCTCCCCAGGAGTCATATTCCACGTTGCCAGGGAGATTTACAACCCTGGGGAGCACACACTTTTACAACATGCTTTTAATCACCACACAGTGTGTGCTGTTCACATTCCTATCTACTGTGTTGACAAAATCCACACATTTACATTTCTGTTTTAATAGCTGTATAGTATATTCTGTTGGTATGGTGTTAATATGATTCCACTTTTTGCTTTGGGGCATCTGATTTATTTCTGATTTTCTGCCATGAAGAATAATGCTTATGGCTGTTTTATTCTTAGCAGTAAAGCCTACATTCTTCTGCACACAATCACTTTAAACCAGAGTGATGCAAATTACCACCCAACATCATGCTAAATATACTCCATACAACCAAGCAATACTGCTTAAATAAAGATAAGTACCTGAAACAAAAATGATTATCTTAAATGTAAACCTCTGTTTATAATCCAAATACCATTATTGAAGATAGATTGACTTATTTAAATTTTCATATGATGGTCATTGTGCTAGACAACAGCAGTGAGCAAAACAGACATTGTATCCCAGCCCTCATGGATCTTCTAAGACTAGTAAGGGGAGGAGCATTTACTATCAGGTCACGTGAGCATTATTAAACTCTTCAAAGCGAAGGTGTACATGACTTCCATAAAGTTTTTATGTGGTACAATAAAGATGTCAGTCCCCATGGCTGCTCAAACAAGTTCACATATAGAAGTGATTAAATTTTAATTTAGGTTTTCCATCCTCCTAAGTTTGTACGGAGCCAATTTACTAGCATTTCAGATTTAAAAATCACAGCCATCATGATCAGTAAATACCAAAGCACCCTAGAGTAGCCCAAACTACCAAGGAGTGGTGGTTGTAGCTTTTGGAGTGCATGTCATTGGAAGAAAACTAAAAACCATAACCAATACCTAGAGGACCTAATGTGTAGGTGACATAGCTGAAACAAGGTACACAGCCAGGAAGGTTAGGGAAAAGACTAGAATCACAAAACTGGGAGAGGCTTTTGAGATTCTTAACTTGGGGTCCACTGTGGTACTTCAGGAATCTCATCATTCCCTGAAGTTATAAGCAAAATTGTCTGCCTTTTTTCTTCAGAAAGGTTCATGGCTTTCTTCAAATTCTCAGAGGAGCCTGTGACCCCAAAAAAGGTTGAATCCTTCATCTAATTCCAATATCCAGAGGAGAAAATGGAAGTTGTTTGGATCACACTGTAATCTAATGGCTCCAGTCCTGACTAGATGAGTGTGCTTTCTGCTACCCTACATTCTAGCCTGTCCCTAGCTGCAATTCATTGAGTCAGATTTCATTCCCAAGGTATCCCTCGCCTCCCATTTGGGCTGCATGCAGTGTGCATCTTGGAGCAGGGAAACTGACATCAAACAGGAAGAGTCACATTAAAGCAGAGAGACAAAAGGCCCAGTGAGGATGTCAACCGCAGGACTGGGTGTGTACATAGGTCACAGGGCTGAAGGCTAAGACACTAAGAGCTCGTTGTGTAACTTCAACCAAGTCACTTTCCAGGTCTGGGACCCAGTTTTCCAAAAGTGTAAAGGGAGATGAATAGATCATGACCCCCCATTTAAAACCTTAAAAAATGTTTGAGGGCGTGGCTTTAAAAGGCCTACTCTTCCAGGCCTGCAGCTCTACGTCTGTGCGTGACGTCAGGCATGACGTCCCGCTGACGCCAAGTAAGCCGCAGTGAGGTCATCGCCTCGAGCGCTCGCGTCTCGCACGTCAGGGGCGGGGCCTATGGCCCTGCGCCCCGCCCCCCCGGCGCCTCCTCGCGGGCCGTCCGGCGCGTCACGTGGCCAGGTCGGCAGCGCTGGCGGTTGCTGTCAGCTGATTTCCCTGGGTTGATGGCAGCGGCAGCCGCGGCAATGGACTTTCTCCTGGGGAACCCGTTCAGCTCTCCGGTGGGACAGCGCATCGGTGAGTCCCAAGAGCCCCGCACTGTCCCGTCCCGGTGCTCCATACGCAGGACTGTCCCTCTGGGGCACCGCCAGGTCCCCAGTCATAGACTGGAGGGAGGGCAGGGAGGCGAACGAGGCTGGCGTGTCTCTCACAGACCTCCGCCCGCCCAGTATCCCGCCCACCCTTGATTGACAAAGGCCCTGGTCCTTTAAGAGGCCTGTGCTTGGGATGGATGTATACGGAAGCCAATAACTAAAGAGAGGGGGCGGGCCTGGGCAGCCGTGGCTCAACCTATATCCACTGGCTGGGGTCCCGAATCCAGGCAGGAAGTTTTCCGGGTTAAAGGGGCTTCTTGGTTTTGCAGTCCTTGAGCCCCTCGACTGTTTCCCTCATGGCTTGCCCAGCCTGGGCCCCACCGCCTGGCCTTCCTTCCTGGCCTTCTGGACTCTCCCGACACGGATACCTGAGAAGGGCTATAGGAGCCCTATCTCCCAGAACCTGAGAGGCTAGGGCTCGGGGTCTGGGCGGCGACTTGCGGGGTGCGGGGGAACCGGCAGCCCCACATCTTCCCGGGCTCCGAGCGCCGGCAGACTCAGAGCCTGACACACTTCCAGGCTCGGTGAAACCCGGTCGACAGGGAGGCGCGGCCTGAAAGACCAAGATTTCAGGACGCGTTTGCCTTGGCTGCTTTCACAAACCGGCGTCAGCTCGGTCCTCACGCGGTCGCAGCACCTCTGAGCGGAAAGTGATCTTAGAAACCCCCTGATTCCGCCTCCCTCACGTCTAAGTGGATGGGACAGCCGAGCCACTCGCGCCCGACTCCTGGCTGCTTGTCCATGATACTTTGCTCCCTGTTGACAGGAGATTTCCTAGTTCTGTGGCGTAACCTCTCTGTGCCCAGCTTTCCTCACCTGTAATATGCAGATAATGATGGTATCTACCTCCGTGGGGTTGTTGTGAAGATTAAATTCCTTAGTAAACATAAAGTACTTAGAAAGTGCCTGGCACGTGACCAGGCCTATATGAGGAAGTTGTTATAATTATTATCATTGTTATTGAAGTACAAGCAAGCCTGGGTCTGGAATTTCTGGAACTTGCTGGGCAGTATGTCTCCCAGGTACTTATTCCTGGGCACAGACTGGGGACCATCAGGAAGGCTCACAGGCCAGGGCCCAAACAGCTAAGGCTTCTCTCATGCAGCTAGTAGGGTGAAGTCCTCTCTTCATGTCTTTGATGTCTGTCAGCCTTAAATCCAGACTGGGAAAATTGAATCTTTTAGACAAGACATTCTTTCCATTCTCACTGTCTTGAAGCCAAACCTCACTAAAGTCAGTCAGCTCAGCTCTGTGTTGTAATCGCCCCTGTGGCTGTTTGTGGCTCTTCTGAGGTTTTGTAATCAATTCTCTCCAAGAGGGAGGTGGCAGTTGATTTACACACCAGGAAACTCCTGGACCAGGGAGGGGAAACTGCCCTCTCAGAGGACCACCACCCTCCTCTCAACACACACCCTCCACAGTGAGTCATTGTTTTGGAGCTCTCATCTTCATTTCTCCAACTGGGTACACCACTGCTTTTATCATATGCAACTTTGAGACTCCCTACTTTAAAAAAAAAAAAAAGAAAATCTGACCTTCCAAGTCAGCCATTTATTCCTAAGGCTTTCTGGAAAAGCTCACCTAGGCTATGGGCATTAGCTGGTCAAAGAAAACTTAGCTTCTCTGCATACCCTGAAGGGTTGCTTGTCTTTGGCAAGAAATACTTCTGTGGAAAGAGGATGCTAATAAATAATCATGCCGTAAGGCACAAACCAAATTTTACTACGGAAGGGGTCCTTACCTCCAGGATCGTCTCACCCAGCAATTTTCTTCAGAATTTCCTGGAGGTCTTGTTAAAGCACAGAGTGCCAAGTCCCACCCTCTGAGTGGGACCCTAGAATTGCGTTTCTAACCAGTTCCCAGGTAACAGTGATACTTGGAGGTTGGGAACCACTTATTAGAAACCTCTCTTTTCCTGCCCAACCCCTTCATTTTACACATGAGATAGGGGCCCAAAGAGGTGAAGGTGGAGACTATGACTCAACCAAGACCCCAACGAATTGAGAATAGAGCTGAAACTAACTCCCCAGAGCCTTTGAAATTTAAAATAAAGCTGAAGAGGCTCTAAAAATAGTTAAATGAAGAATATCTGTTAGTGGTTTCAGGATTCCATATTCTTTTAGATAAAGTGGTGGAGGTATCAGCCTAGATGTTGGACCTGGTATTTGCTGCTTGGTTTTCTGTAAACCAGGCCCCTCTTCACTGCAGGAGTAAAGTCATCTCTTCTCAAACCTGCCAACTCCCATCCCCTTGTTGGCTGAGAGCAGAGGCGACATCCCCAAGCACGGCGGGTTGATTCTCTCGTAGTGCTAATCAGGGATGAAGGTGACTTGTGTCTGACCGGATTCTTGAAGTTCTTGCCCACCCACACACATGCCTTTGTGCTTCCCCGTCCCTTTCTGGACTGCCTGCTCCTCTGTCCCCCACTGAGGAGTTCAGGTCATCCTTCAAGGCACAGGGCATCGTCACCTCCTCCCTGACCCCTTCAGGTCCAGCCACTGAAGCTCAGACCTTCCCTGACCCCTTCAGAGCCAACCATTGCTTTTTTGTACTCCTGTCATCCTAGTTTCTCGGGCCCCCTCACCACGTGCCTTTAGGCTCTAAGCCTGAGCCTCCTCGCCTTAGAACAGGATGATAACAGCATCCACCTCACGAGGTGGTTGTGAGAATGGAGAGAGAGAATCCCTGGAGAGTGCCTGGCCCATTGTGAGTGGGCAGTAAACATTAGCTCTCACTATCACCATCATCATCATTGTTATTATTTCCACCATATACACACGAATATAGCACTACCCCATGCTCTCAGTGGTTGTGCAGATCTGTCTCCTTAGCTATGCTAGACCCCTTGAGAGCAGTGACTATTCTTTATGCACCTAGCATGGTGCCTGGCACGTAGTAGGAGTAGATTTGAGGAAACACAATGTGCCAAGTATTATGCCAGCTAATGCTGGGTGCTATCTTTTCTAACCTTCACAGTGACCCGGTGGGGTTTAACTACCTTTTCTCATTTCACCAAAAGTAAGTCTGTGGGAAGGTTTGCACAGCCAGCCAGGGTCGGAGTCGAAATCCAGACCCAGGTTTCTCTGGTTGCAGAGCCCTGGCTTTCTTTTGCACTCACCACACCACCTCTGGCTGATCAATATCCATTGGTACGGAGCTTCCCAACGGCAACAGCCTGTGGCTGACAGGGTTCCAGACACAGTACTAGGTGATGTTGCCATGTTATACCAATAGTGTTACAATCCTCTTCTTTCAGGGATTTCAGAACCTTTTGCAGGTATCATCTGAGGACAGATCTTGCTGTTTTATAGACAGATGTCAGAGGCAACCCAAGAATCTCATCTTCCATTTCTGGCAGTCAGCTCACCCCTGGCACTTTGAGATAGAAATCCAGCTGACTCACAGAAGCAAGCTGCAAACCACAGAAACTGCAAATATGGGCAGTCACACGGGGCTAGTCCCCATTGTGGTGGGGATGCTGGTGGCTGGATGTGGGGCAGGAAGAGCTCAGTGCCTGACTAAGCCGTGAGGTGGAGGGAGAGGTGAAAAAGTCAGGGAGAGCTGTCCTTGGATCCACAGAGGAAGGAATCTTAGAGAAATGAGAGACCACCTGGGGTCATTTAGAGCATGGTGAGCTGGACATCAAACTGCAAAGTCAAGCAACACTGTTGAGAGGACACTGGCCTGGGAGGCAAGAGGCCTGCTACCAGCTCCAGTTCTACTCTGAACGGTGTCACATCCCCTCTCTATTGCCCATCCCTTATCTGTAAGTTAGAGGGAATACATTCTCTCTCTACTTCCAGAGAATTAGTGAGGAACAACTGAGGTGACAGGTGGGGACAAGGAAGGATTGATACTAGAGGGGAGAAAGAAACTGAAGGCTTTTGTGGAGCTGTGATAAAACTGATCCCACGAGGCTCCCAGAGCAGAATGTGATGTTTCAGGTAGAAAGAGTTCAATGCCAGAATAAATTGCTATCTCTAGTGCCTTTCAAAGATGGAACGGGCTGCCTTGTTTTGGTAGTGAGCTCCCCATCTCTGGAGGTGTGAAGGCGGAGGGATGCTGTAGAGAGGATTCCTGCATTGGCTGGCAGGGTGAACTAAACCAGCGGTCAGCAAACATTTTTGTTTTTTGGGTTTTTTTTGTTTTTGTTTTTGTTTTTGTTTTACTTTGCAGGCCATATGGACTGTATAACAACTGCTCAACTCTACTTTTACAGCATGAAAGCAGCCATAGACAATACATAAACAAATAGGTAGGGTTGTATTCCAATAAAACTGTATTTATGGACACTGAAATTTGAATTTCATGTAATTTTCACGTCATGAAATGTATTTTTCTTTTGATTTTTTTTCCCAACCATTTAAAATCATAAAAAACATTCTTAGCTCATGGGCCATACAAAACAGGCAGTGGGCTGAATGTGGCCCTTGAGTCCTAGTTTGCTGACCTGTGGCTCAAAGCAGCTGGCCGGAGGCAGAACGACGTAGGGCAGCATTCAGCAAAGTGGGGTCCCAGGGCACTCGGAGAAGTTGGAATCTGAGCTCTGGGCCCGCTGAGTTGGAATCCTTCCCACTTCCCAGCAGTGTGCCCTGGGGGGCCCTCACTTCCTGAAGCTTCGGTTTCCTGATCTGTATGTAAGTGCTGGAGCCAAGTTCGAGCCCAAGTCTCTGTCTTGAGGATGTCGGGGGACGATGTCTGGAAAGGGCTTTGCCGGCGCTGGAAAGGCATGAAGGGTGAGCTCTCCAGTCAGACCTGGCGGCCTGACTCCTGGGTCAGCCTTCACTGGCTTTGTTACCTGGAGCAAATTACTTAACCTGTCTGTTCCTCCGTTTCCTCGGCTGAATCAGATGGAGTTGCTGTGTTGTGAGGTGGCTGTGCTGCTGGGTGGTGAAGCACTTGGCCCTGTGCATGCAGTGTAGGAAGTATCCGTGACTGTCCGCTGGCATGGCTATTCCTTGGTGTGATCACCGTTTCCTGGGGTACAGAGTGAGTTGGCATGGGAGCCACGCCACCTGCGGCTTTGACTCCAGTGCAGTCTCTGTCGCGGGGAGTGAACAGTCCCTGGCTGGTGGCCGCCGTGTTCTCAGACAGGTCAGGTTTCAGGCTGTAGGGTGGAACCGATTCTCACTGGGGAATTAGCCCTTTGCCTGCCACTGTGGATGGAACTGGCAAACAGGTTTTGTTCTCTCACTGAGCTCAAAGAAATAAGAGTAAAGTCCCGGATTTCCGCTCTTCTGATTTTAGAGAAAAAAAAACAAAAACCCTCAGTGTCCTCTAATTAGCTCTGGGCCATCACCCTGTGAGAAGCAGGAGGGCTTAGGACACATTAACCCACTAAGAACGTCTCCATCTGTGCCAGTGTTTCCAAACTTCCGTCCTTCCCTTCCCGCACCACCTTTATGATTTTTATCTGACCACATGACACCTTTATTATTATTTTCATAGTGCTTCCCTTTAACTGGCTCACTTTTAAAAATGTGACCTCATCCTATGTAATTACTTGATGGGCTGCTTCTTCATTAAAATGAAGATGTAACTATAAAAAATGTTTCTAAGTTTGCCCACAAGCCCACCCAACAAGATCTCAGGTACCCACATTCTGGTCCCTCGGATTTAAAGCAGCCTGAAACAGGGTCAGAGCATGGACCCTGTTTCGGAAGAGCTGGGTCCCAGTGCCAGCTCTGCCCCTTCCCAGCTGTGTTCCTCAGGCACGTGAGGAAAACTCCTGGAGTCTCCGGGCCTTGCTGGACAGGAGGTGCGGCAATCTGTGGAGCACTGAGAAGTGCCATGGAGAGCGAAGCTGCTGTGTGAGCCCCAAGGAGAGGGCCTGGGCTTTGTTCCTGGGAGGGAAGGAAGGAGCCAGGGGAGAAGGAAGGGGAGAGGCTGAGACCCAGAGAGCTTAAGGAGGACAGAATTGTCTGCTATTTGATTTGAACTTGTTTGGGTTGGTGCAGTGTAAACCCCGTCTCCATTTCCACCACCCAGGCTGTCGGGAATGTCTTTTAGACTCACAAGTCAGGGGAAGAAAACAAAGTGCCAAGCACCCCTCAGCCAGCCACTTCAAGCCTCTGCTTTCTCAACCTTGCCCCCTCTTGCCTGTATAGTTTATAGTTTTTAAAAACCCTCTTCCATCCAGCCAAAATTTTCTTCAGTTAGTTGCTATAGTTAGTTAGATCAACTTTAAAATTGTGGGTTCAAGGAGTCACACCCACTGTGAAGTATTTTCGGGTTCCTCTTGTGGCCTGTGGTTAAATAATGGCTGGGTGAGGCAGCCAGGATTTTGTTCTGGGAAGAATGGTTCATTTGGAAAGTAGGCTTTAAGACAATTTGCTGGCTGCAAGATAAATGGCTTCTACATATACGTGATTTAAAATCTATTTTATGGGGGTATTTGAAATTCTCCAACAATTGAGCACCCGTTTTTCAGTTCATATTTTTGTAGTGGATAGCATTTGTTTCGGTGCTTACCATGTGCTGGGTAGGGTATGGTGTGCTTGAAATGCATCCTCTCAGTTCCTCCTCACACAGCCCTGGAAGGTGAGTATTTCCATTATCCCTTTTCTGCAGAGGAGGAGCTGAGGCACAGGGAGGTTAAGAAACTCACCCAGGGTCACACAGCCCAGGAGTACTCAAGTCAGAACTTAAACTGGGATTTGTTCATATCTGGATCACACTCTCCTAACTTCCACTCACTGCTTTCCCTAGAAATTAAAAGATGCCTACTGAATTTTGCTTTGAGTGAAAACACCAGTGTCCATTTGTGCCAGTTTGGGTGTATTATGTCCCCCAAAATGCTACTTTCTTTGATGCAGTTTTGTGGGGGCACACGTATTAGTGTCAGTTAGATTGGAATCCTTTGAATGTGTGTTTCCATGGAGATGTGACCCACCCAACTGTGATTGACACCTTTGATTAGGGTGTGACCTTGTGATTGAATGTTCCCATGGAAATGTGGCCCCGCCCATTCAGGGTGGGTCTTGATCAGTTCACTGGAGTCCTATAAAAAGAGCTCACAAACAGAGGAAACTCAGAGCAACTGACAGTGACATTTTGAAGAGGAGCTGTAGGGAAGAGAGGACTGAATGCCCCAAGAGCAACAATTTGGAGAACTCCGTATTGAAATGCAACCTGGAGGCGGGGCAAGATGGCAGACTGGTGAGCTGTATGTTTTAGTTACTCCTCCAGGAAAGTAGGTAAAAAGCCAGGAACTGCATGGACTGGACACCACAGAGCAATCTGTCTTTGGGCATACTTCATACAACACTCATGAAAACGTGGAACTGCTGAGATCAGCGAAATCTGTAAGTTTTTGCGGCCAGTGGACCCGCGCCCCTCCCTGCCAGGCTCAGTCCCGGGGGAGGAGGGGCTGTCAGCTCCAGGAAGGAGAAGGGAGAATTGCAGTGGCTGCTCTTATCGGAAACTCATTCTACTGATTCAAACTCCAACCATAGATAGACTGAGACCAGACACCAGAGACTCTGAGAGCAGCCAGCCCAGCAGAGAGGAGACAGGCATAGAAAAAAAACAACACGAAAAACTCCAGAATAAAAGCAGAGGATTTTTGGAGTTCTGGTGAACACAGAAAGGGGAAGGGCGGAGATCAGGCCTTGAGGCGCATATGCAAATCCCGAAGCAAGGCTGATCTCTCTGCCCTGTGCACCTTTCCTTAATGGCCCTGGTTGCTTTGTCTATTAGCATTTCAATAACCCATTAGATCTCTGAGGAGGGCCGTTTTTTTTTTTTTTTTTTTTTTTTAAATCCTTTTTGCTTTTTCTAAAACAATTACTCTAAGAAGCTCAATACAGAAAGCTTCAAAGAATTGAAATTTGGGCACGTCAAGTCAAGAGCAGAACTAAGAGAGCTCTGAGACAAAAGGCAATAATCCAGTGGCTGAGAAAATTCACTAAACAACACAACTTCCCAAGAAAAGGGGGGTGTCCGCTCACAGCCACCATCCTGGTGGACAGGAAACACTCCTGCCCATCGCCAGCCCCATAGCCCAGAGCTGCCCCAGACAACCCAGTGTGACGGAAGTGCTTCAAATAACAGGCACACACCACAAAACTGGGCGTGGACATTAGCCTTCCCTGCAACCTCAGCTGAATGTCCCAGAGCTGGGAAGGGGGAGCAGTGTGAATTAACAGAGCCCCATTCAGCCATCATTTGAGCAGACTGGGAGCCTCCCAACACAGCCCAGCAGCCCAGAACTGCCCTGGGGGGACGGCACTCACCTGTGACATAGCACAGTCATCCCTCAACAGAGGACCCGGGGTGCACAGCCTGGAAGAGGGGCCCACTTGCAAGTCTCAGGAGCCATACGCCAATACCAAGGACTTGTGGGTCAGTGGCAGAGACAAACTGTGGCAGGACTGAACTGAAGGATTAGACTATTGCAGTAGCTTTAAAACTCTAGGATCATCAGGGAGATTTGATTGTTAGGGCCACCCCCCCTCCCCGACTGCCCAGAAACACGCCCCACATACAGGGCAGGCAACACCAACTACACACGCAAGCTTGGGACACCAATTGGGCCCCACAAGACTCACTCCCCCACTCACCAAAAAGGCTAAGCAGGGGAGATCTGGCTTGTGGAGAACAGGTGGCTCGTGGACGCCACCTGCTGGTTAGTTAGAGAAAGTGTACTCCACGAAGCTGTAGATCTGATAAATTAGAGATAAGGACTTCAACTGGTCTACAAACCCTAAAAGAACCCTATCAAGGTCAGCAAATGCCACGAGGCCAAAAACAACAGAAAATTCTAAAGCATATGAAAAAACCAGACGATATGGATAACCCAAGCCCAAGCACCCAAATCAAAAGACCAGAAGAGACACACCTAGAGCAGCTACTCAAAGAACTAAAGATGAACAATGAGACCCTAGTACGGGATATGAAGGAAATCAAGAAGACCCTAGAAGAGCATAAAGAAGACATTGCAAGACTAAATAAAAAAATGGATGATCTTATGGAAATTAAAGAAACTGTTGACCAAATTAAAAAGATTCTGGACACTCATAGTACAAGACTAGAGGAAGTTGAACAACGAATCAGTGACCTGGAAGATGACAGAATGGAAAATGAAAACATAAAAGAAAGAATGGGGAAAAAAATTGAAAAACTCGAAATGGACCTCAGGGATATGATAGATAATATGAAACGTCCGAATATAAGACTCATTGGTGTCCCAGAAGGGGAAGAAAAGGGTAAAGGTCTAGGAAGAGTATTCAAAGAAATTGCTGGGGAAAACTTCCCAAATCTTCTAAACAACATAAATACACAAATCATAAATGCTCAGCGAACTCCAAATAGAATAAATCCAAAAAAACCCACTCCGAGACATATACTGATCACACTGTCAAACATAGAAGAGAAGGAGCAAGTTCTGAAAGCAGCAAGAGAAAAGCAATTCACCACATACAAAGGAAACAGCATAAGACTAAGTAGTGACTACTCAGCAGCCACCATGGAGGCGAGAAGGCAGTGGCACGATATATTTAAAATTCTGAGTGAGAGGAATTTCCAGCCAAGAATACTTTATCCAGCAAAGCTCTCCTTCAAATTTGAGGGAGAGCTTAAATTTTCACAGACAAAGAAATGCTGAGAGAATTTGCTAACAAGAGACCTGCCCTACTGGAGATACTAAAGGGAGCCCTACAGACAGAGAAACAAAGACAGGACAGAGAGACTTGGAGAAAGGTTCAGTACTAAAGAGATTCGGTATGGGTACAATAAAGGATATTAATAGAGAGAGGGAAAAATATGGCAAACATAATCCAAAGGATAAGATGGCCGATTCAAGAAATGCCTTCACGGTTTTAACGTTGAATGTAAATGGATTAAACTCCCCAATTAAAAGATATAGATTCGCAGAATGGATCAAAAAAAATGAACCATCAATATGTTGCATACAAGAGACTCATCTTAGACACAGGGACACAAAGAAACTGAAAGTGAAAGGATGGAAAAAAATATTTCATGCAAGCTACAGCCAAAAGAAAGCAGGTGTAGCAATATTAATCTCAGATAAAATAGACTTCAAATGCAGGGATGTTTTGAGAGACAAAGAAGGCCACTACATACTAATAAAAGGGGCAATTCAGCAAGAAGAAATAACAATCGTAAATGTCTATGCACCCAATCAAGGTGCCACAAAATACATGAGAGAAACATTGGCAAAACTAAAGGAAGCAATTGATGTTTCCACAATAATTGTGGGAGACTTCAACACATCACTCTCTCCTATAGATAGATCAACCAGACAGAAGACCAATAAGGAAATTGAAAACCTAAACAATCTGATAAATGAATTAGATTTAACAGACATCTACAGGACATTACATCCCAAATCACCAGGATACACATACTTTTCTAGTGCTCACGGAACTTTCTCCAGAATAGATCATATGCTGGGACATAAAACAAGCCTCAATAAATTTAAAAAGATTGAAATTATTCAAAGCACATTCTCTGACTACAATGGAATACAATTAGAAGTCAATAACCATCAGAGACTTAGAAAATTCACAAATACCTGGAGGTTAAACAACACACTCCTAAACAATCAGTGGGTTAAAGAAGAAATAGCAAGAGAAATTGCTAAATATATAGAAACGAATGAAAATGAGAACACAACATACCAAAACCTATGGGATGCAGCAAAAGCAGTGCTAAGGGGGAAATTTATAGCACTAAACGCATATATTAAAAAGGAAGAAAGAGCCAAAATCAAAGAACTAATGGATCAACTGAAGAAGCTAGAAAATGAACAGCAAACCAATCCTAAACCAAGTGGAAGAAAAGAAATAACAAGGATTAAAGCAGAAATAAATGACATAGAGAACAAAAAAACAATAGAAAGGATAAATATCACCAAAAGTTGGTTCTTTGAGAAGATCAACAAGATTGACAAGCCCCTAGCTAGACTGACAAAATCAAAAAGAGAGAAGACCCATATAAACAAAATAATGAATGAAAAAGGTGACATAACTGCAGATCCTGAAGAAATTAAAAAAATTATAAGGGGATATTATGAACAACTGTATGGCAACAAACTGGATAATGTAGAAGAAATGGACAATTTCCTGGAAACATATGAACAACCTAGACTGACCAGAGAAGAAATAGAAGACCTCAACCAACCCATCACAAGCAAAGAGATCCAATCAGTCATCAAAAATCTTCCCACAAATAAATGCCCAGGGCCAGATGGCTTCACAGGGGAATTCTACCAAACTTTCCAGAAAGAACTGACACCAATCTTACTCAAACTCTTTCAAAACATTGAAAAAAATGGAACACTACCTAACTCATTTTATGAAGCTAACATCAATCTAATACCAAAACCAGGCAAAGATGCTACAAAAAAGGAAAACTACCGGCCAATCTCCCTAATGAATATAGATGCAAAAATCCTCAACAAAATACTTGCAAATCGAATCCAAAGACACATTAAAAAAATCATACACCATGACCAAGTGGGGTTCATTCCAGGCATGCAAGGATGGTTCAACATAAGAAAAACAATCAATGTATTACAACACATTAACAAGTCAAAAGGGAAAAATCAATTGATCATCTCAATAGATGCTGAAAAAGCATTTGACAAAATCCAACATCCGTTTTTGATAAAAACACTTCAAAAGGTAGGAATTGAAGGAAACTTCCTCAACATGATAAAGAGCATATATGAAAAACCCACAGCCAGCATAGTACTCAATGGTGAGAGACTGAAAGCCTTCCCTCTAAGATCAGGAACAAGACAAGGATGCCCGCTGTCACCACTGTTATTCAACATTGTGCTGGAAGTGCTAGCCAGGGCAATCCGGCAAGACAAAGAAATAAAAGGCATCCAAATTGGAAAAGAAGAAGTAAAACTGTCATTGTTTGCAGATGATATGATCTTATATCTAGAAAACCCTGAGAAATCAACGATACACCTACTAGAGCTAATAAACAAATTTAGCAAAGTAGCGGGATACAAGATTAATGCACATAAGTCAGTAATGTTTCTATATGCTAGAAATGAACAAACTGAAGAGACACTCAAGAAAAAGATACCATTTTCAATAGCAACTAAAAAAATCAAGTACCTAGGAATAAACTTAACCAAAGATGTAAAAGACCTATACAAAGAAAACTACGTAACTCTACTAAAAGAAATAGAAGGGGACCTTAAAAGATGGAAAAATATTCCATGTTCATGGATAGGAAGGCTAAATGTCATTAAGATGTCAATTCTACCCAAACTCATCTACAGATTCAATGCAATCCCAATCAAAATTCCAACAACCTACTTTGCAGACTTGGAAAAGCTAGTTATCAAATTTATTTGGAAAGGGAAGATGCCTCGAATTGCTAAAGACACTCTAAAAAAGAAAAACGAAGTGGGAGGACTTACACTCCCTGACTTTGAAGCTTATTATAAAGCCACAGTTGCCAAAACAGCATGGTACTGGCACAAAGATAGACATATAGATCAATGGAATCGAATTGAGAATTCAGAGATAGACCCTCAGATCTATGGCCGACTGATCTTTGATAAGGCCCCCAAAGTCACCGAACTGAGCCATAATGGTCTTTTCAACAAATGGGGCTGGGAGAGTTGGATATCCATATCCAAAAGAATGAAAGAGGACCCCTACCTCACCCCCTACACAAAAATTAACTCAAAATGGACCAAAGATCTCAATATAAAAGAAAGTACCATAAAACTCCTAGAAGATAATGTAGGAAAACATCTTCAAGACCTTGTATTAGGAGGCCACTTCCTAGACTTTACACCCAAAGCACAAGCAACAAAAGAGAAAATAGATAAATGGGAACTCCTCAAGCTTAGAAGTTTCTGCACCTCAAAGGAATTTCTCAAAAAGGTAAAGAGGCAGCCAACTCAATGGGAAAAAATTTTTGGAAACCATGTATCTGACAAAAGACTGATATCTTGCATATACAAAGAAATCCTACAACTCAATGACAATAGTACAGACAGCCCAATTATAAAATGGGCAAAAGATATGAAAAGACAGTTCTCTGAAGAGGAAATACAAATGGCCAAGAAACACATGAAAAAATGTTCAGCTTCACTAGCTATTAGAGAGATGCAAATTAAGACCACAATGAGATACCATCTAACACCGGTTAGAATGGCTGCCATTAAACAAACAGGAAACTACAAATGCTGGAGGGGATGTGGAGAAATTGGAACTCTTATTCATTGTTGGTGGGACTGTATAATGGTTCAGCCACTCTGGAAGTCAGTCTGGCAGTTCCTTAGAAAACTAGATATAGAGCTACCATTCGATCCAGCGATTGCACTTCTCGGTATATACCCGGAAGATCGGAAAGCAGTGACACGAACAGATATCTGCACGCCAATGTTCATAGCAGCATTATTCACAATCGCCAAGAGATGGAAACAACCCAAATGTCCTTCAACAGATGAGTGGATAAATAAAATGTGGTATATACACACGATGGAATACTACGCGGCAGTAAGAAGGAACGATCTGGTGAAACATATGACAACATGGATGAACCTTGAAGACATAATGCTGAGCGAAATAAGCCAGGCACAAAAAGAGAAATATTATATGCTACCACTAATGTGAACTTTGAAAAATGTAAAACAAATGGTTTATAATGTAGAATGTAGGGGAACTAGCAGTAGGGAGCAATTAAGGAAGGGGGAACAATAATCCAAGAAGAACAGATAAGCTATTTAACGTTCTGGGGATGCCCAGAAATGACTATGGTCTGTTAATTTCTGATGGATGTAGTAGGAACAAGTTCACTGAAATGTTGCTATATTATGTAACTTTCTTGGGGTAAAGTAGGAACATGTTGGAAGTTAAGCAGTTATCTTAGGTTAGTTGTCTTTTTCTTACTCCCTTGCTATGGTCTCTTTGAAATGTTCTTTTATTGTATGTTTGTTTTCATTTTAACTTTTTTTTTCATACAGTTGATTTGAAAAAAGAAGGGAAAGTTAAAAAAAAAAAAAAGAAAGAAAAAAGACAAACAAGGAAAAAAAAAAAAAAAGATGTAGTGCCCCCTTGAGGAGCCTGTGGAGAATGCAGGGGTATTCACCTACCCCACCTCCATGGTTGCTAACATGACCACAGACATAGGGGACTGGTGGTTTGATGGGTTGAGCCCTCTACCATAAGTTTTACCCTTGGGAAGACGGTTGCTGCAAAGGAGAGGCTAGGCCTCCCTGTATTTGTGCCTAAGAGTCTCCTCCTGAATGCCTCTTTGTTGCTCAGATGTGGCCCTCTCTCTCTGGCTAAGCCAACTTGAAAGGTGAAATCACTGCCCTCCCCTCTACGTGGGATCAGACACCCAGGGAAGTGAATCTCCCTGGCAACGTGGAATATGACTCCCGGGGAGGAATGTAGACCCGGCATCGTGGGATGGAGAACATCTTCTTGACCAAAAGGGGGATGTGAAAGGAAATGAAATAAGCTTCAGTGGCAGAGAGATTCCAAACGAGCCGAGAGATCACTCTGGTGGGCACTCTTACGCACACTTTAGACAACCTTTTTTAGGTTCTAAAGAATTGGGGTAGCTGGTGGTGGATACCTGAAACTATTAAACTACAACCCAGAACCCATGAATCTCGAAGACAGTTGTATAAAAATGTAGCTTATGAGGGGTGACAGTGGGATTGGGAATGCCATAAGGACCAAACTCCACTTTGTCTAGTTTATGGATGGATGTGTAGAAAAGTAGGGGAAGCAAACAAACAGACAAAGGTACCTAGTGTTCTTTTTTACTTCAATTGCTCTTTTTCACTCTAATTATTATTCTTGTTATTTTTGTGTGTGTGCTAATGAAGGTGTCAGGGATTGATTTAGGTGATGAATGTACAACTATGTAATGGTACTGTAAACAATCGAAAGTACAATTTGTTTTGTATGACTGCGTGGTATGTGAATATATCTCAATAAAATGATGATTAAAAAAAAATTAAAAGAATGCATGTCTAAAAAAAAAAAAAAAAAAAAAGATATGCAACCTGGGAGCAAGCGGACACCAGTCACATGCCTTCTGAGCTAACAGAGGTTTTCCGGACGCCAGTGGCCTTTCTCCAGTGAAGGTACCTGTTGTTGATGCCTTACCTTGGACACTTTATGGCCTTAAGACTGTAACTTTGTAACCAAATAAGCCCCTTTATAAAAGCCAATCCATTTCTGGTATTTTGTGAAAAGGCATCATTAGCAGACAGGAACACCCTTTAGAATGAATTTGTTCAGTAATGGCTCTTTCTAAATTTCTGTGCCCTTACCCTGAGTATATTGGCTTCGTCCTTATGTGGGTCACCTCTGGCAGGAAGCACAGATGAAGGCACCAGCTGCCTCTCCCTCTGTTATCAGGAGAGAAAAACGTTTCCCTGGAGCGGCCCACGAACTCCAATTTATGTCTCAGTGGCCACAGCTGGGTCACAGGCCCACCTCCAGCTGCAAGGGAGGCTAGAAAAGCTAAATTCTGTGAACCAATGAAGAGTATCTGTCACAATAACAGACTTGGCTCTGTGTGATGAAGTTAATAAAAATCTGATGCATTAACAGATTAATTATCTATCAATCACAGTCTACGTTAATAGAAATACAGTGTCCAGCACAGGCAGGTGAGTGTGGCAAGTGAGTGCCCACACTGCGTTTCCAGATGGGCATCACAGCTGGCCGGCGTCCGGAGGGGACCGGTCAGAGTGGCGAAGGCTCCGGAGATCACATCCAGAATGGAGGGTGTAAGCTCAGAGGAAAGAGTAAGGAGAGACACGGTACTTTTAAAAAATATTCAAAGAGCTGTCAATTGGAAGAAAGATTAGGACTTCCACACAACAGCTGCGAAGGGATCAGTGAGAGCCAAAGGGTGCAAATATTTCATTTAAATTAAAGGGTGATGGTGATTTATTGTCCTGGTGAATATGACCATATCCTTCATTCAGTCATTCAGCAAACATGTACTGCAGGTTTATCAGGAGCCAGGGTCTGTCTGATGTAGAGACTTTGGGAATTCATAAACTCTAATCTCTGCTCTTGAGGAGCTCCTGGCCTAACAGGAGAGACAGACATAGGAACAAGGGAATCCCTGCCATAGAGTTGTTTTAACAACTCCAGAACTTACAGCCGGATGCTGTCGGTTCAGTGAGTGGAAGGAGCTGGCCTTCCGGCAGGATCAGGCAAGCTCCACCAGGAGACCTGGCTGTGGAGCTGGGCTTAGGAGCCCAAGTCAAGGTTAGGGAGGAGGGGAGGAGCACATTCCTGGAAGAAGGACAGCATGTTCAAAAGCACAGAAGCATGAAGGAGTGTGGCAGGCTGTGGGCAAGGGCATCGAGCCCTGAGCCGGGGTGAGAGGGAGGTAGAAGCTCAGCCAGGCCAGGCTTCAGTGCCGGCATCCTGAGGACTAAGCTCAGGGACACCCCATGTCGCTCTGGTTCCAGGCAGTGGTTATCCATAGCACAGCTTTCCATGGGAAAACCAGTGTACCTGGAAAGCTGTACACAAATCAGGGATGCTCTCAGTTGCCAATAAGGAGGAATCCAACCAGCAGTGGTGTAAACACCACAACAATGTACTTTATTTACCCCCAAGAAGTCTGAAGGTCAGCAGTTTCAGGGTTGGTTTGACAGCTCGGCAATGCCTTTAAACACCCATATTCTCCCTCTCTGTCTTTAGCATGTTGGCTTTTGTTCTCAGGTTTGCCACCTCAAAGTCTCAAACTCTAGGCGCCATGTTCTAGCCTCCCAAAAGGGAGGAAGGAAGGAGTGGAGGGCTGAGGTGGGGTGGATAGAGGGCAGTTAAAAAAGCTTTCTCCTCCTTAAGCTGTGCCTCTGTTTCCCAGAAGTGGAGCCCTCTTCCCCCACCGCAGCCCCAGCAGATGTGCCCCTACTTCTTGTTGATGAGAACCAGGTCATTTGCCCACTGCTGGGCCAGGCACTGGCATAAAGGGAATGGGGAGCAGTGGCTGTTGGGTAGGCTACAGTGTCCAGCACTGGAGGCCTTGGCACACTTTTGTGGTTGATTCCCCCTGGCCGGCCTTGAGGATTCATCTGTCCTGAGCCTTTGGCATCATTTCCCTCCACCTCAGCTTGGTCTCCTTTCTCTGCTGGTTGCCTCGTTCCCTCTGGGCCCTTCAGCTCCCCTCAGGCTTCTGGATCCACCCCAGTCTTGCAGCCCTGCCTCTTCTTCCTCTGTGTCAGTCACTATTCCCCAAGCCCTAAGACTGACCATGAAGCCACTTGCCTCTCTTCAGTCATCTCTCACGATTCTGCACCTTCACACATCATCAGTTACTTCATTCAGCAAATGCTGTTCTACTGGGACTGTCCCCCCACCTCCCTCCTCCACCTGGCAACTCAGGCTTCTGTGCTCAGCTCAGATGTCACCTCCTCATGGAACCTTCCCAGTTCCTTCAGCCGTTATGCACCCCCTCCTCTTGGCTCCCACAGCACCCTGGACTGACCTCCCTCATGTCACTTGTCATTTTGCACTCGAAATGTCTGTCGAGGTGTTTTCTATTTCTACTTTAGGAGCTCCTCAGGAGCAAGGATTATATCTTCTTCATCTTTGCCTGGCACAGGGCTAGACAACTGCTCAGAGAATGCTGGTGAGAGGCAGAACAGATGGGTGGGAAGGTGTGTAGAAGGCAATGAGAAGGGTGGGTGGGTGGGCTAAGCAGGCACCTGCGTGGATAGAGATGCGGTGGATGGGGGTTAGAATGAGAGGATACTTGAGTGGATGGATGGGGTCTGGGGAGGTAAATGGAGCAGTAGTTATTACAACAATTTCCAAACTTCATGTTGTTTAATTCATAAATATTTCAGCATGTCTCTAAAAGACTCATTTAAAAATAAACCAACAAACCATAACACGATAACATTACATACTGTTTAGGGTTTCCTCACTGCTAAAACAAATACCATACAAAGGGTTGTTTTAAGAACAGGAATTGATTGGCTCATGGATTCCGAGGCTGGAAGGCTTGCCTCCTACCAGGGTCAGCGTCTTCTGGCTGGCCGACAATCTTTGGGGTTCCTTGGCTTTTCCGTCACGTGGCAGTGCTCGTGGCAGTATCTTTCTCTTCCTGGTTCTCTTGACTTGTAGCTTTCTTGCTTCTGCCTGTAGCTTCTCTCTTTGTCCAATTTCCTTTGCTTATAAGGACTTAAGCCATATTGGGTTAAGGCCGACCCTTATTCATCTTAATTAATAATATCTTCAAAAGTCCAATTTACAAATGGGTTCACACCCACAGGACCAGGGGTTGGGACCCACACATGCCTTTGTTCAATCCCCAGCACACACTAAAAAAAAAATAGTAACAGTTACGCAGATGTGTTTTTGTGTGTGTGTGATGTGATTGCAGTGGTCTTATATTTGAAACTCAAAAAGGAAACAACTATGTTCCAAAACAGCTAAATATGCAGGTCCAAAAAATGAAGGTATTTTTTTAACTGCCACATTCACTCCGAAGCCCATCATCTCTTTTAGCATCCCAAAGATTAAGCACATGTTCTGCCTAGCTATATAATAAAGTGGCAAATACGCTGCACCACTGACATCACAGGACAGTTGCCTATAAAACTAGACTTCTGATGCTGGGCTCCAGCTTCATTTTGTCACAGGTTGTCATCCTCATCTGGCAGAGCAGTCATCTGAGCAGCCTCTAAGTCCTTGTACTGTGCTGCCAAAGCTGGGTCCATGACAACCCGGGACAACCATGGGACCATGGGGCAAAAGCAGGCATGGCAACAAGCTCCGAGTCAGGGTCTGCAGTCAGTTTTCTAGCAAGCCAAAGGGCGTTTCAAAGCTGTTACTTCCGGCAGAAATGTCACGGTACTGAAGCTTCTTCTTTCAGTGGAAGATGATGAATTTTGCCTTAACTTTCCTGTACTTAATATCCGCTTTGTTGCCACACAGCACGATGGGGATGTTTTCACACACCAGTACCAGATCTCTGTGCCCATTAGGCACATTCTTGTAAGCAACCCTCGATGAGCCATCAAACGTTATGATAGGGCACAGGCTATATATAATATAATATATATAATAGCCATCTCTCAGTCCACAAAATTCCTCCTAACAGCTGTATCCCACTCTGAATTTAGGAGGCCCTCTGTTGGTGTGGTGCACCAGGGCATGGGCCTCAGCATCCGGGGTGGCTGCATACATCTCAGATTCACTAGTCAAATGACATTTCACAATTGTAGTTTTCCCGGTACCGCCATCGCCAACCAATACTAGTTTAAACTGAACTGGGGGTTCTCCATGGGCAGCCATCGCGATGGTTCTTCCAGAGGCACCTCCATCCCACATCAGATTGAGCAGATGTATTTTTTTAAAGAATGGAAATAGTAAAGACCAGAAGGAAATCTCCACAAAGATTAACTGTGGTTAATTTCAGTAGTAAAACTGTGGGCATTTTTTTTCTTCTTTCTGAACTTTATGCATTTTCTAAAGGGTCAGTTATGTTTGTAATGAGTAGGTCACTTTTGTAATGGAATATCGTGTTAAGTAAGTTTGGTCTCAAAAGAAAATTGCTGTCATGAGCCGTTGCTGGGGTGCCGTGCCGACAGGAGGAGAGGCTCAAGGGAGGTTCTCAGAGGAGGTCCCAGGGGGCCACTCAGAGCGTCTGCCCTGGCTTCTGTTCGGCCTTGTCCTTCAAGTGTCTTAGTCAACTAATTCTTGTTGTAGCTCTGTCCCCTGGATGGGGGAACCCTGCCCTTGATTTGGTCACAGGATGGGGTGGGAATAGGTTTGCTAGGGTTGGCATTGGCCTTGAAAACAGTTCCTTACTATTTACAAACATATTTCATTGGCTCTAAGACACCAGGGAATGTAAAAAGAAAAACACCAGCAACTGAATTCTGACATTTATCAGGAACATCCCAATATCAGAAGTACTTAAGAATGGAAAAGACAGTGCTTAGAATCAATGAAGTACAGTAAATGTTACCCATTTTTACTGGCAGGGAAGCCATTACTCAGCCCTGAATTGGAGCAGCTGGGCGGGCTCAAGGCTCCGTCTGCCAGTCACTGAACAAACACTGAATGAACCTCTATGCTCTTCTCACCAGAGAGTGGGTCCTAGGGGGTAGCAATGAGTAGAAAACCACCGTGCCCTCTGGGAGCTGAGTCCCCCCAAGGCAGGTAAAGTCGACCTTAGAGGGGGCAGAGTAGAGAGGAGAGCGTGCAGGTTCTAGAGTCGCGCGGGCCAGGCTTTGCATCCAGACTCCTCCACTTCAGCGTGCCTCTCTGCATGGGGCGCCCACGCACACCAGGATGAGGGTGGAGGACTGTGGGTGAAACGGGAGACGTGCACTGAACATCATGCACAAGCTGATACTTAATCGGCATTCAGTGAATGGTGGTCGTTTTGTCATCGTTATTGTTACAGTGTATACGAGGAGTGACACAACCTGCTGGAATAGGCAGCACTGAGCAGCTGACAATGGGGAAGGGCCTTAAAAGACAAGCAGGGCTTAGCAGGCCCACCTCCTCTCCTGCATGGGCACAGCCACATCTCCACACCCCCAGCCCTGGCTCAGCTCCTGGCCTTCACCTCTGGCAATGCCTGAGTGGCCTCCGCCGGACTGTAAGCTTCCTGAGGGCAGGCCTTGTCAGTTTGGCTTGCTGATGTCTCCCCGAGGCCTAGACTACAGCATGTATGGTGAGATGCACACAACATACATGGTGGTTAAGAGTATAGACTTGGGACCCAGGCCCCTTTGGGTGCAGATCCCTGTTCTGCAACGTGTGTGGCCAAAGGCAAGTCACCGACCTCTCTGTACCTTGTCATCTATCTAAGGGTTGTAGGGGAGGAGCTGAGCTGGTGACCAGTGCTTGGACCGGTGCTTTGGACCATGCTCAGTGCCAAGTAGGTACGTGTATGTCATCATCATTGTCATTGTCATTGTTCATGGAATGGATGCCTGACTGATGGAGGGAGGGATTCCAGGCAGAAGCCAAGAGGCATGAAAGAGCAAGGCATATAAAGGCATCCTGAGGAAAGTGGGGAACCGAACAGATTGTGGCTGAGGAATCTACCTTTCTGTCCCCGAGAAGTTCAGGTTTTTGACCCTAGGCAATAAGGAGCCACAGACAATTTTAGACCAAGAAGAGTAGTGGTTAGATCACTGCTTGAAGAGAAGCAGCCAAGTGTGGAGGTGATGGTCCATGCCTGGGAGTGGCAGGGCCAAGCCGGGGCTGTCACGGTGACGAGAGGGGCGGGGGAACTTTGAGCTCTGCTTCAAAGCTGGAATCCATAGGACTTGGTGACTGTCTGAGTGTGCAGGGTGGTCAGGAGAAGGCTCCAGGCTGCTTCCCAAGGGCTGACTTGTGAAGGAACGGTGTTGCTCACGTGATGCTGGCCATAGTTCCATTGAGCACCTGCAGAAGTGGCCACTTCCAGAGTGGCTGGAGAGTGAGGTTCAGGAACGGGGACTGGCTGGGGAGCAGGGCTTCCCCTGTGTCAGTGAGGACAGCCCTTGCCAGTGAGGATGGCTCCTGCCAGGGATTCTGGGTCCACCTGGGGAAGAGTGGGCAGAGACCAGGGACCCAGCTGCCTTGAGTGTGTCTTGTGGCTGCTTGTTCCAGTTTGTTAATGCTGCCCTTTTGCAAACACCAGAAATTGGTTGGCTTTTATAAAGGGGGGTTATTTGGTTACAAAGTTATAGTCATAAGGCCATAAATTGTCCAAGGTAAGGCATAAGCAAAAGGGTACCTTCACTGGAGAAAGGCCATTGGTGTCTGGAAAACCTGTGTTAGCTGTGAAGGCACATGGCTGGTGACTGCTTGCTCCCAGGTGGCATTTCAAAATGGAATTCTCCAAAATGTCAGTGTCAGCTTCCAATGGCCATCTTCAAAATGTGTCTCTCAGCCGCTCTGATCCTTCTGTCTGTGAATTCCTTTATATGACTCCAGTGATCCAATAAACACCCACCCTGAATGGGTCGGGCAACACCTACATGGAAATTATCCAATCAAAACCATTTCACTCACAGTTGATTGAGTCACATCTCCACAGAAACACTCAAAGGATTCCAGTCTAATCAACACTAATGTATTTGCCCGCAAAAGATTGCATCAGGAGGAGGCGGGGCAAGATGGCGGACTGCTGAGCTGTATGTTTTAGTTACTCCTCCAGGAAAGTAGGTAGAAAGCCAGGAACTGCGTGGACTGGGCACCACAGAGCAATCTGACTTTGGGCATACTTCATACAACACTCATGAAAGCGTGGAACTGCTGAGATCAGCGAAATCTGTAAGTTTTTGTGGCCTGGGGACCCGCACCCCTCCCTGCCAGGCTCAGTCCCGTGGGAGGAGGGGCTGTCAGCTCCGGGAAGGAGAAGGGAGAACTGCAGTGGCAGCCCTTATCAGAAACTCATTCTACTGATCCAAACTCCAACCATAGATAGACTGTGACCAGACACCAGAGAATCTGAGAGCAGCCAGCCCAGCAGAGAGGAGACAGGCATAGAAAAAAACAACACTAAAAACTCCAAAATAAAAGCGGAGGATTTTTGGAGTTCTGGTGAACATAGAAAGGGGAAGGGCAGAGCTCAGGCCCTGAGGCTCATATGCAAATCCCAAAGAAAAGCTGATCTCTCTGCGCTGTGGACCTTCCCTTAATGGCCCTAATTGCTTTGTCTCTTAGCATTTCAATAACCCATTAGATCTCTGAGGAGGGCCATTTTTTTTAATCCTTTTTTCTTTTTCTAAAACAACTACTCTAAGAAGCCCAATACAGAAAGCTTCAAAGACTTGCAATTTGGGCAAGTCAAGACAAGAGCAGAACTAAGAGAGCTCTGAGACAAAAGGCAATAATCCAGTGGCTGAGAAAATTCACTAAACACCACAACTTCCCAAGAAAAGGGGGGTGTCTGCTCACAGCCATCATCCTGGTGGACAGGAAACACTCCTGCCCTTTGCCAGCACCATAGCCCAGACCTGCCCCAGACAACCCAGTGGGACGGAAGTGCTTCAAATAACAGGCACACACCACAAAACTGGGTGTGGACATTAGCCTTCCCTGCAACCTCAGCTGATTATCCCAGAGTTGGGAAGGTGGAGCAGTGTGAATTAACAAAGCCCCATTCAGCCATCATTTCAGCAGACTGGGAGCCTCCCTACACAGCCCAGCAGCCCAGAACTGCCCTGGGGGGATGACACTCACCTGTGACATAGCACAGTCGTCCCTCAACAGACGACCTGGGGTGCACAGCCTGGAAGAGGGGCCCACTTACAAGTCTCAGGAGCCATACGCCAATACCAAGGACTTGTGGGTCAGTGGCAGAGACAAACTGTGGCAGGACTGAACTGAAGGATTAGACTATTGCAGCAGCTTTAAAACTCTAGGATCACCAGGGAGATTTTATTGTTAGAGCCACCCCCCCTCCCTGACTGCCCAGAAACACGCCCCATATACAGGGCAGGCAACACCAACTACACACGCAAGCTTGGTACACCAACTGGACCCCACAAGACTCACTCCCCCACTCACCAAAAAGGCTAAGCAGGGGAGAACTGGCTTGTGGAGAACAGGTGGCTCGTGGACGCCACCTGCTGGTTAGTTAGAGAAAGTATACTCCACGAAGCTGTAGATCTGATAAATTAGAGATAAGGACTTCAATTGGTCTACACATCCTAAAAGAACCCTATCAAGTTCAGCAAATGCCAAGAGGCCAAAAACAACAGAAAATTCTAAAGCATATGAAAAAACCAGACGATATGGATAACCCAAGCCCAAGCACCCAAATCAAAAGATCAGAAGAGACACAGCACCTAGAGCAGCTACTCAAAGAACTAAAGATGAACAATGAGACCATAGTACGGGAGACAAAGGAGATCAAGAAGACCCTAGAAGAGCATAAAGAAGACATTGCAAGACTAAATAAAAAAATGGATGATCTTATGGAAATTAAAGAAACTGTTGACCAAATTAAAAAGATTCTGGACACTCATAAGACAAGACTAGAGGAAGTTGAACAACAAATCAGTGACCTGGAAGATGACAGAATGGAAAATGAAAGCATAAAAGAAAGAATGGGGAAAAAAATTGAAAAAATCGAAACGGACCTCAGGGATATGATAGATAATATGAAACGTCCAAATATAAGACTCATTGGTGTCCCAGAAGGGGAAGAAAAGGGTAAAGGTCTAGGAAGAGTATTCAAAGAAATTGTTGGGGAAAACTTCCCAAATCTTCTAAACAACATAAATACACAAATCATAAATGCTCAGCGAACTCCAAATAGAATAAATCCAAAAAAACCCACTCCGAGACATATACTGATCACACTGTCAAACATAGAAGAGAAGGAGCAAGTTCTGAAAGCAGCAAGAGAAAAGCAATTCACCACATACAAAGGAAACAGCATAAGACTAAGTAGTGACTACTCAGCAGCCACCATGGAGGCGAGAAGGCAGTGGCACGATATATTTAAAATTCTGAGTGAGAGGAATTTCCAGCCAAGAATACTTTATCCAGCAAAGCTCTCCTTCAAATTTGAGGGAGAGCTTAAATTTTTCACAGACAAAGAAATGCTGAGAGAATTTGCTAACAAGAGACCTGCCCTACTGGAGATACTAAAGGGAGCCCTACAGACAGGACAGAGAGACTTGGAGAAAGGTTCAGTACTAAAGAGATTCGGTATGGGTACAATAAAGGATATTAATAGAGAGAGGGGAAAAATATGACAAGCATAAACCAAAGGATAGGATGGCTGATTCAAGAAATGCCTTCACGGTTATAACGTTGAATGTAAATGGATTAAACTCCCCAATTAAAAGATATAGATTCGCAGAATGGATCAAAAAAAATGAACCATCAATATGTTGCATACAAGAGACTCATCTTAGACACAGGGACACAAAGAAACTGAAAGTGAAAGGATGGAAAAAATATTTCATGCAAGCTACAGCCAAAAGAAAGCAGGTGTAGCAATATTAATCTCAGATAAAATAGACTTTAAATGCAGGGATGTTTTGAGAGACAAAGAAGGCTACTACATACTAATATAAGGGGCAATTCAACAAGAAGAAATAACAATCGTAAATGTCTATGCACCCAATCAAGGTGCCACAAAATACATGAGAGAAACACTGGCAAAACTAAAGGAAGCAATTGATGTTTTCACAATAATTGTGGGAGACTTCAACACATCACTCTCTCCTATAGATAGATCAACCAGACAGAAGACCAATAAGGAAATTGAAAACCTAAACAATCTGATAAATGAATTAGATTTAACAGACATATACAGGACATTACACCCCAAATCACCAGGATACACATACTTTTCTAGTGCTCACGGAACTTTCTCCAGAATGGATCATATGCTGGGACATAAAACAAGCCTCAATAAATTTAAAAAGATTGAAATTATTCAAAGCACATTCTTTGACCACAATGGAATACAATTAGACGTCAATAACCATCAGAGACTTAGAAAATTCACAAATACCTGGAGGTTAAACAACACACTCCTAAACAATCAGTGGGTTAACAAAGAAATAGCAAGAGAAATTGCTAAATATATAGAGACAAATGAAAATGAGAACACAACATACCAAAACCTATGGGATGCAGCAAAAGCAGTGCTAAGGGAGAAATTTATAGCACTAAACGCATATATTAAAAAGGAAGAAAGAGCCAAAATCAAAGAACTAATGGATCAACTGAAGAAGCTAGAAAATGAACAGCAAACCAATCCTAAACCAAGTGGAAGAAAAGAAATAACAAGGATTAAAGCCAAAATAAATGACATAGAGAACAAAAAAACAATAGAGAGGATAAATATCACCAAAAGTTGGTTCTTTGAGAAGATCAACAAGATTGACAAGCCCCTAGCTAGACTGACAAAATCAAAAAGAGAGAAGACCCATATAAACAAAATAATGAATGAAAAAGGTGACATAACTGCAGATCCTGAAGAAATTAAAAAAATTATAAGAGGATACTATGAACAACTGTATGCCAACAAACTGGATAATGTAGAGGAAATGGACAATTTCCTGGAAACATATGAACAACCTAGACTGACCAGAGAAGAAATAGAAGACCTCAACCAACCCATCACAAGCAAAGAGATCCAATCAGTCATCAAAAATCTTCCCACAAATAAATGCCCAGGGCCAGATGGCTTCACAGGGGAATTCTACCAAACTTTCCAGAAAGAACTGACACCAATCTTACTCAAACTCTTTCAAAACATTGAAGAAAATGGAACACTACCTAACTCATTTTATGAAGCTAACATCAATCTAATACCAAAACCAGGCAAAGATGCTACAAAAAAGGAAAACTACCGGCCAATCTCCCTAATGAATATAGATGCAGAAATCCTCAACAAAATACTTGCAAATCGAATCCAAAGACACATTAAAAAAATCATACACCATGACCAAGTGGGGTTCATTCCAGGCATGCAAGGATGGTTCAACATAAGAAAATCAATCAATGTATTACAACACATTAACAAGTCAAAAGGGAAAAATCAATTGATCATCTCAATAGATGCTGAAAAAGCATTTGACAAAATCCAACATCCGTTTTTGATAAAAACACTTCAAAAGGTAGGAATTGAAGGAAACTTCCTCAACATGATAAAGAGCATATATGAAAAACCCACAGCCAGCATAGTACTCAATGGTGAGAGACTGAAAGCCTTCCCTCTAAGATCAGGAACAAGACAAGGATGCCCGCTGTCACCACTGTTATTCAACATTGTGCTGGAAGTGCTAGCCAGGGCAATCCGGCAAGACAAAGAAATAAAAGGCATCCAAATTGGAAAAGAAGAAGTAAAACTGTCATTGTTTGCAGATGATATGATCTTATATCTAGAAAACCCTGAGAAATCAACGATACACCTACTAGAGCTAATAAACAAATTTAGCAAAGTAGCGGGATACAAGATTAATGCACATAAGTCAGTAATGTTTCTATATGCTAGAAATGAACAAACTGAAGAGACACTCAAGAAAAAGATACCATTTTCAATAGCCACTAAAAAAATCAAGTACCTAGGAATAAACGTAACCAAAGATGTAAAAGACCTATACAAAGAAAACTACGTAACTCTACTAAAAGAAATAGAAGGGGACCTTAAAAGATGGAAAAATATTCCATGTTCATGGATAGGAAGGCTAAATGTCATTAAGATGTCAATTCTACCCAAACTCATCTACAGATTCAATGCAATCCCAATCAAAATTCCAACAACCTACTTTGCAGACTTGGAAAAGCTAGTTATCAAATTTATTTGGAAAGGGAAGATGCCTCGAATTGCTAAAGACACTCTAAAAAGGAAAAACGAAGTGGGAGGACTTACACTCCCTGACTTTGAAGCTTATTATAAAGCCACAGTTGCCAAAACAGCGTGGTACTGGCACAAAGATAGACATATAGATCAATGGAATCGAATTGAGAATTCAGAGATAGACCCTCAGATCTATGGCCAACTGATCTTTGATAAGGCCCCCAAAGTCACTGAACTGAGTCATAATGGTCTTTTCAACAAATGGGGCTGGGAGAGTTGGATATCCATATCCAAAAGAATGAAAGAGGACCCCTACCTTACCCCCTACACAAAAATTAATTCAAAATGGACCAAAGATCTCAATATAAAAGAAAGTACCATAAAACTCCTAGAAGATAATGTAGGAAAACATCTTCAAGACCTTGTATTAGGCGGCCACTTCCTAGACTTTACACCCAAAGCACAAGCAACAAAAGAAAAAATAGATAAATGGGAACTCCTCAAGCTTAGAAGTTTCTGCACCTCAAAGGAATTTCTCAAAAAGTTAAAGAGGCAGCCAACTCAATGGGAAAAAAATTTTTGGAAACCATGTATCTGACAAAAGACTGATATCTTGCATATATAAAGAAATCCTACAACTCAATGACAATAGTACAGACAGCCCAATTATAAAATGGGCAAAAGATATGAAAAGACAGTTCTCTGAAGAGGAAATACAAATGGCCAAGAAACACATGAAAAAATGTTCAGCTTCACTAGCTATTAGAGAGATGCAAATTAAGACCACAATGAGATACCATCTAACACCAATTAGAATGGCTGCCATTAAACAAACAGGAAACTACAAATGCTGGAGGGGATGTGGAGAAATTGGAACTCTTATTCATTGTTGGTGGGACTGTATAATGGTTCAGCCACTCTGGAAGTCAGTCTGGCAGTTCCTTAGAAAACTAGAAATAAAGTTACCATTCGATCCAGCGATTGCACTTCTCGGTATATACCCGGAAGATCGGAAAGCAGTGACACGAACAGATATCTGCATGCCAATGTTCATAGCAGCATTATTCACAATTGCCAAGAGATGTAAACAACCCAAATGTCCTTCAACAGATGAGTGGATAAATAAAATGTGGTATATACACACGATGGAATACTACACGGCAGTAAGAAGGAACGATCTCGTGAAACATATGACAACATGGATGAACCTTGAAGACATAATGCTGAGCGAAATAAGCCAGGCACAAAAAGAGAAATATTATATGCTACCACTAATGTGAACTTTGAAAAATGTAAAACAAATGGTTTATAATGTAGAATGTAGGGGAACTAGCAATAGAGAGCAATTAAGGAAGGGGGAACAATAATCCAAGAAGAACAGATAAGCTATTTAACGTTCTGGGGATGCCCAGGAATGACTATGGTCTGTTAATTTCTGATGGATATAGTAGGAACAAGTTCACAGAAATGTTGCTATATTAGGTAACTTTCTTGGGGTAAAGTAGGAACATGTTGGAAGTTAAGCAGTTATCTTAGGTTAGTTGTCTTTTTCTTACTCCCTTGTTACGGTCTCTTTGAAATGTTCTTTTATTGTATGTTTGTTTTCTTTTTAACTTTTTTTTCATACAGTTGATTTAAAAAAGAAGGGAAAGTTAAAAAAGAAAAACAAGGAAAAAAAAAAGATGTAGTGCCCCCTTGAGGAGCCTGTGGAGAATGCAGGGGTATTCGCCTACCCCACCTCCATGGTTGCTAACATGACCACAGACATAGGGGACTGGTGGTTTGATGGGTTGAGCCCTCTACCATAGGTTTTACCCTTGGGAAGACGGTTGCTGTAAAGGAGAGGCTAGGCCTCCCTATGGTTGTGCCTAAGAGCCTCCTCCCGAATGCCTCTTTGTTGCTCAGATGTGGCCCTCTCTCTCTGGCTAAGCCAACTTGAAAGGTGAAATCACTGCCCTCCCCCCTACGTGGGATCAGACACCCAGGGGAGTGAATCTCCCTGGCAACGTGGAATATGACTCCCGGGGAGGAATGTAGACCCGGCATCATGGGACGGAGAACATCTTCTTGACCAAAAGGGGGATGTGAAAGGAAATGAAATAAGCTTCAGTGGCAGAGAGATTCCTAAAGGAGCCGAGAGGTCACTCTGGTGGGCACTCTTATGCACAATTTAGACAACCCTTTTTCGGTTCCAAAGAATTGGAGTAGCTGGTGGTAGATACCTGAAACTATCAAACTACAACCCAGAACCCATGAATCTCAAAGACAGTTGTTTAAAAATGTAGCTTATGAGGGGTGACAATGGGATTGGGAAAGCCATAAGGACCACACTCCACTTTGTCTGGTTTATGGATGGATGAGTAGAAAAATAGGGGAAGGAAACAAACAGACAAAGGTACCCAGTGTTCTTTTTTACTTCAATTGCTCTTTTTCACTCTAATTATTATTGTTGTTATTTTTGTGTGCGTGCTAAGGAAGATGTCAGGGATTGATTTAGGTGATGAATGTACAACTATGTAATGGTACTGTGAACAATCGAAAGTGCGGTTTGTTTTGTATGACTGCGTGTTATGTGAATATATCTCAATAAAATGATTAAAAAAATAGATTGGGGTGATCAATGAACAACTTTATGATGATAATGTGATCAATTGTTTCTATATTTTGAATGATTGTATGGTATGTGAACAAATCTTGATAGAAACATAAATGAACAATGGAGGAGGAGGGAAATGGGATGTTTTGGATGTTCTTTTTTATTTTAATGTTTATTTTATTCTTTGGAGTAATGAAAATGTTCAATGTTTGTGGTGATGAAAGCACAACTGTATGATGATACTGTGAACAACTGATTGTATACTTTGAATGATTGTAAAAAAAAACAAAACAAAAAAAAGATTGCATCAAAGAATATGGCTTTTGGTAAGACATAATATATCCAAACTAGCACACTGCTCTTTCCTTCTTTTGGCCCAAGTTACAGTCATAGAACCTAAGAGTTATTCATCACCTGCCCTGGTGCTGTCTCATCAAAAGTCACCCCGCCCTGTGAGGCAGGTAGCCTTATCCCGAGCTTCCAAGTGACAAAACTGAGACTCCAAGGACTCGGATCCTTGTCAGAGGTCCCCAAGTTAGGCGGTGAGGCCGGGCCTAGCTGCCTCCAAAGCCTGTGCCCCTGACCGACCCTGATTCTCAGAGGGCCAGGGGGTCTTGCCATCATGCCCGGCAGATTACCTGGAGACTTCAGAAAGCCCAGCTCCAGAGGACAAACTGCTAAACAGACAGACAGGTGCCCAAAGAGCCAGCCCCACAGAATTGCCGGCACCAGGCGCCAGTGCCACAGCTGGGTGGCAGGTGGAAGCTCGCAGGGCCTGGTTCCCCTAAGAGCTGGGGGCAAGCACACAAGGGCAGGAGGCTTTGAGGACTGCCAATTGCAGCCCAGCAGCCAGGCAGACCGTCGTCACTTGGTCACTGGTCAGTGTTTTCATTCCCCTTCTTAAAATAGCAAGCTCAGTTACTTGTGTGGTTAAAAACAAAAACAAAACAAGTAGCACCAGATTCCTGTGGAGTTAAGTTTCTTCCTTTGATGCGCCTGGCCTTCCCCTTGGAAGTCTCTCTTCAGGAAGTCTTTTCAGGCTCCCCCACCTGTCGTTTACACCCAGACCTGAAGGGAGCTGGCAGGTGATGGTGGGTGGGCGGGGCCAGTCCTCACACCTGTCTTCTCCTTGAGTGGTCACGTGGGCCTTGACTCTCTTCTGCCTCTTCCTCCTCTTCCTCTCTCTCTCCCTCCCTGTTCAGGCTTCCCACCCCCACCCACAGGGTGCTCCCTCCTCTGAAGGCCTCTGCCCGCCACTGGCCCTCGGGGCCAAAGCACTCGCCAGCTCTGCACAGGTCGGCTCACACTCACGCTCCAGGGGTCCTTCTGCGCCCACCCTGGTCACCCCTAGCAGCCTGCTTGCTCTTCCAAGGTGACCACAAGCCCCTCTGAAGAAGAAGCCCCCCAGGAGAAGAAAGAGGCCCCTCATTTTCAGGGGCTGCTGGAGATCACAAGGGGATCCCCTTGGAGAACCACCGAGAGGCCTGCTGCTGGTGGAGCCAGGGGTCCCAGTGTCCAGGAGGAGAGGGCAGGTGGCCTGAGGGTCCCAAAGGCGACTCGTGAGGCAGCGCGGGCAGTGGTTGGGAGTCTGGGTGTGTGGCCTTGTCAAGTTCCTGGCCTGTCTAAACCTCAGCTTCCTCCTTAGTCAGATGAGGGCAATAATGTACACCTTATAGGGTTGGGGTATTAAATTGCTTTCTGTATGCCAGCAGGTGTAAGTGGCATTTCACGGGTGCTTGGGAAGTTAACAGAATGTTATTGTGGAAGAGCCTGTAGCCAGGCTGGTGTTTTGACACCTCACTAAGGAGCCCGTGAAGGATTTGGGGCATAGAAGAGATATGATCATTTTCATGTTTCAGAAAGTTCACTCTGGGGCAGCACAGAGAATGAAGCAAAGGGAGGAGGAAGATGAGAGGCAGGGGAATCAGAGGCAGTAAGCTAGGAGGGAGAAGAGTGGCCTGGGCCGGGCACTGGCAGAGAGGATGGCGAGAGGAGGAAGAAAGAAGGAGGAGAAATCCAAGAGCTAGGATTGGCAGGACTTCGTGACCAATGTGATGGAGGCCAGGAGTCAGGGACAGGGCCAGCAGATTCGATCAGCCCCTGCCCCCATCCCCAGTCCTCCGAGTCAGGCAAGGCCCCCTCTGCTCAGAGAACACTTGATCCACCCCCCTGGGTCTTCCTATGGGGTTCCGTAAGTGTGCGACTCCTCAAGGGAAGGGAGTGTGGCACCACGGAGCAGCTCAGTAAATGCTTGTGGGGTGAATGAGTCCCTCTTTTACCCTGTTCTAGTAGGCCCTTCTTCTTCTCCTTCCTACTGCTGTCGTCCTCTACCCAGCCATAATCCAGGGGGTAAAGCCCCCGTTCCTTGTTGTCTCAGCTGCCTGGCATGTTTCCGAGGCCACACATCCATCTGGCTGTAGGACTCAAGGTGGGACCCAGGGTGGAACTGAAGTCAGGCCAGTTTCAAAACAAAGGTCACAGCAGCCACTGTTTAAGGAGCTGACTGTGCCGGCCCAGCCCGGGCATTGCCCAACGGGCTAGGCCTGCCTGCCTGGCAGGAAGAGGGCCTTGCCCAGTCTGGTGGAGACAGTCCTCCTCTGTCCTCTGACCTGGAGGGACAGGAGCTTGGGGGCAGGCCAGCCTGGGTTCGGAGCAACCTCCTTTGCATGCCATTGTGCAGACACCATGTCCATCTTGCCCACCTTGGTATCCCTCATGCCCAGGACAGGCCTGGCATGTAACTTGCTGGGCAGCAGGGGAGGAGCCACCTGCCCTCTCTGAGCCTCAGTTGTCTCTTATGCACAGTGGTGATGTGAGAGCCTCCCTTGCAGGAAGGCTGGGACAATTAAGTGGCATAATGAGTACTATGTGCCAAGTCCCTTAGGGGCACTTGGTGAATGGTGGATAGCTGGCTAGCATCACTGTGCCCGCCTGTCACACAGTCCGGGCAGCAGGTGTGGCTGAGACCAGCAGGATGGCCGCAGAAGCCAGGAAGGTATGTGCATGCCTGGGGTCTGAGCCGGGGCCTGGAAGCCAGAGCAGACCAGACCACTGACAGCAGCGAAGGGGGGGCCTGGCTGGTGCCCTGGGGAGGGAAAGAGACCATGTCAGGACACGGGGGTGGGCCCAAGTTGCTCACTCCCTGAAGCCCAGAATGCTGATTGTGGGCAAGTCCCATCTTATCACACAGCCATGGTTGTAGTGAAGATACGTGCATGTGCCTCACACTCAGGCAGGGGGAAACGTGTGACAACATGGGGCCCGAAAGAATTGTTCATGTGTGCTGTGGTCAAACTTATGTTAAAACCTGGTCTGCAGGAGGGTGGAATCTAGAAGGGCACAGAGGAAGATGACAACAGGTGATGTGTTTGAGTGGAAGGACAGACTTCGTGGGTTTTTTTTTAAGGAACTTTTATGAATGCCCTGGCCCTGTCTATTTCTGCATTCATCATTCACCTAGCATTGATGGGTGCCACTCATGGTCTAGTACACAAAATGCTGCCAGCCCGGTTCTGCCACCCAGCAGATCCTCAGTAAACATGCTGACCCCAGCCTTGACAGGACTTGAGGATCTTGGAGCTGACCTCTGGCCTGAAAATCTTACCCTAAGAATCACCATGACATGAAAATGTGGTGGAACTAGATAGAATCCATCGCGGATGGACTAAATGCCACTTTAAAGTGGTTAATTTTATATTATGTGGATTTCACCTCAATTTGAACAAAATAAATTGCCACCACTTATCATTTTATGCCAAATCCCATGCTCGGCACCTTCTTTGAATGACTGCTACTCCTTGGGGCAGGTCTTCAAGGTGGGTCGGTTTTGTCCAAATTTATTGGCAGACCCCATGGCTGGAAAAGGGAGAAGAGAACTGCCAGGTCATTTGTTGATAACAGAGTCTGGATTTAAACTCCACTGTGTCCTTTGCTTCATAGGTAAAGACTGTATCTGGGTGATTAGAAGACACTGCTTCCACGGGTACCTCCAGGAAGTGGGAGCTGGGCGGCCAGGGAGGAAGAGAGATTTACTTTCCATTGCAGACCACTTTGGGAATTTTTACATTTTGAACCATGTAAATGGTTACCAATTCAAGAGATAATATATCTGTGCTTCATCTGCTGCGAGAAAGACCATTCTCACCAACCAGGCTGTCGATGTTCCAGAAAATGTCAGCATCACACTGAAGGGGTGCACAGTTATGGTGAAGGGCCCCAAGGACCCCTGCAGAGGGACTTCAGTCACATCAATGTAGAAAAAGAAGAGATTCCAGTTGACATAGAAATAGAAAGGAGCTAGCTACAGGGCGCACTATCTGTTATCACATACAGAACATGCTCAAGGGTGGTATGCTGGGCTTCGTTACTACACAAGGACTGCTTTCTTCCCCATTAGTGTCATTATTCAGGCGAGTGGGTCTCTGGTTGAAATCTGAAAAATACATCCGCAGGGTTCGTTTGAGCCCAAGTGTTCCTTGTTCAGTAGTTCAAGCCCAGAAAGATGAGTTAATTCTTGAAGGAAAGGACATTGAATTTGTATCAAGTTCAGTCACTTTGGTTCAGCAAGCCACGACAGTTCAAAACAAGGATATAAGAAAATTTGGGGAAGGTATCTATGTCTCTGAAAAAGGAACAGTTCGGCAGGCTGATGAATAAGATCTACAAGTTGTGCAGCAATGGAAACAAGATGCCATACCTATTTGTGATTTTCAAAATGTGATAAAATCATCTGTTAAAAATAATAATAATATAAAGTCAAGAAGGAACATTTATTTGCAAAAATCAGACAGAATACTGTCTCTGTATTGTCATGTAAACACAGGCCCCCTGAGGCCAGGCCCACCTGGGGGCCTATCCCTGCTCGGCTGTGTAGCAGGCTCCAGGCCACGGTTTCCTCATCTGTTCAGAGGAACCTCCCTCCTCCTGCAGCTCCTCCAAACAGGATGCCGTATGCAAAAGAGCATCCACTGTCTTCCCCCTCTCCCTACTCCTCCCTGCCCTGCACCCCTTCACCCCTACTCTGCTATTTGAGTTTGTCCACCTGGTTCCTTGGTGACTTGGGGTTTCTTTTCCTCAGAGAAAGCTACAGATGGCTCCCTGCAGAGCGAGGACTGGGCCCTCAACATGGAGATCTGCGACATCATCAACGAGACGGAGGAAGGGTAAGGACTGCTCAGGAAGCGGTACAGGGCGCAGCGGGGACAACTCACAGCACATGCCCGCCCAGGAGGGGCCACAGAGGTGGTCTGAGCCACAGGTCCTGAGCCCGACTGGTCAGCCCAGTCTCCTGGCAGCTTTTAAATACGATCCCCTGGCCCCACCCCGGACTGCCGAATCTAAACCTTTCCAGGCAGGGCTAGGAAGGCAGCATTTAAGAACACGTTGCAGCCTTGATCTAGTTCATCCCTCATATCAGATGGACGAGAGGCCCAGAGTTGTAAAGTTCAAAGTAAGTCACCCGGGTGTGCAGCCAACCAACTGGTGCCTGGGTGCTGCACCTAACTCAGCCAGCTGGATCTGAAAACCCAGCCTGTGTGCAGCATCTTCTTTGGACAAGGCGAGCTGGTGACTCTTGCAGTTAGGTGTGGGCCCCAAGCACCATCCTGCCCTGACCTAGGTGGCCTAGGTTATGTTTGAGGACTCCCAGCCCTCCTCAGAGAGCAAGAACAGACTTTTGTTTCTTTAAGATTTGCAACCAGCAGGGAGGGCAGGGGGTCACTGGGAGAAAAATGAAAGTGACGTGGAGCCAAGAGGCCAAGAATAGTTCACGCTGGTTGGCATTTCTCATTCGCAGGGCACTGTGTTCTCCTGCCAGGGCATGGGGTGTGGGGCAGTGGGGTCCTGGCTCCTGATCCCTAGCTAGCTGCCACTGGCTGTCGCTTTACCTCTCTAGGTCTTTGTCCTCAAAGACAAAGCTCTTTCAGATCCATGCAGCAATAAGCCCAAGTCCCTAGAGGGGAGCAGAAAGGGAGGTGAGGTTCCCTGTCCCTCTCCGGAAGAGCCCAGCAAATGCTGGGAGGGGGCTGTGGTGAGCATGGCCAGCAGGAAGTGTGGCCAGAGAGGATCTCCTTTCCCCCTCCATGTTTAACTGGCCTGAAAGTGTCCCTCTTGGCCAGATGGAGCTTTGTGTGTAGACAGGGGCAGGCTGGAAGCAGGCAGGAGGCCGGGGACATCCAGCTCAGCCTGGAGGGAGACTGTGGGCATCTGAGTCACAGTCAGGACTGAGCAGTGGCTGCCGGGCAGCTTCCAGTCTCTTCCTCAGCACTGCCCCATGGGCTTGCCGAGGCACTTGGGAGGGGACAGTCACACCTGTGTCTGGAGACCTAAGGGTCAGGGAGGGGTGTGGAAGCGGTGGGCAGATAGTGGAGCCACCAAGAGAAAAGACAGGAGGCAGAAAACCTCACCAAGCCTCCAGAAAGGCCTGGGGCTTCATGAACATCAGCCCTGGAAGTCACTGCCATCTCCTTGGAGACAGCAAGTCCCCGTCCTCTTGTAAGCACTGGAAGAACTGGGACTCAGTTGTTCAGATAGTTGCTGTTTATTTGACCACCTGTTCTGTTCCACTGTACAAGGTGCTCTGAGGACCCAGCAGTGAGTGGAAACAGACGTGACCTGGACTTCACTGAGATTGCAGTCAAAACTTTAAAGTCACTTTACTTGTCCGTGTCCCCATTGGGTCGTGGCCTCCTTATCTCACATTTTATAGTAGGCCCTCAGAAGTGGTACACACAGCAGAACTTCTGATTCCCAGTGGGGTTCCCCTGTCTCTAGACCACACTAGAAGAAGTGGAAACAAGTCCCTTGAGAGAGCTGACGTGGCCCACAGGTCAGTGGCCAAGCCTGGAAGGAGCCAGGGAAGGGCGCGGAGCAGGCTGGGCATTTGGTTGAGTTGCACTCACGCTTCTGGAACACGGTTCCAACCCTAGGAGTCCATGGCCCCTCACCCCACCATGACCTCTCCCTCACAGCCCTGACAGGCCTTCATTGCCCTGCCCTGTGCTAGCTCTTGACAGGGGTCAGCACTCACAGGAGACAGAGGTCCAGTCAGGCCCCACAGGCCACCCACTGGCCTAGGAAATGTTTCCTGTGCTCCTGCAGGGCCCTGGGAGCTTCTTTACCCAGGGCGGGCCCCCAGGTCAGTGTCACATGGCAGGGACGCTGGGAGACTGCTGGGCCTGGGAAGGTGTCTCAGAGGAGGTGGATTTTAGCTGGGCCTGCACCAGAAAAACAGGGAGTTTGGGAGCATGTGTTAGGGGAAGCCACCTGAGCAAAGGCTTTTAAGTGAAGGCATGCAGGGCCACCTTGACTGCACATTTACAGGGCTGCGGGGCGGGGAGCAGGGGTGAGGGCTGGGGGTGGCAGTGGTGTTACAGGGAAGGCAAGCCACCACCCAGGCCTCAGGGGCTCCCACAGCCTTAAGAGGTGCCTGCCTTCCCTGCCATAACCCTCCAGGCCTCTTCAGCTCCCCTTCTCCACTACATTCACGGCAGCCTCCCTGCGGTTCCTCCAAGGCCTCCAGGCCTTTGCCCAGGCTGTGGCCTCTACCTGAGCCACTCTGGCCCCCTCCACACGTAGCAGGGCCCTTCTCATCCTGAAATGCCACCTCCTTAGAGCCATCTTCCCTAGCCACAATTCCCCCATGCCCAGTCTCTCTCACCCAGGCCCTGCTGATATCCTCCCCCAGGAATGTTTGGTTCTTGAAAGCAGGGGCCATGTGGGTCTTGCTCACTGCTGTGTCCCCAGCATCTGGCCTGGGTGGCACACAGGAGGTGCTCTTGAGAGTTGGCTGGGAGGGAGGGTGGAGGAGGAATGGAGGAGGGGCTGGGATGAGGTCTTGGGGCTCCTCCTTTAGGTTATTGGTTCTCAAGCTTCATCGTGCACAAGCAGCCCCTGGCTGCATGGCAGGCTTGCAGATTCGGGGGCCCACTCCCAGTGGTTCTAGTGGTCTAGGGTAGGGCCTGAGGGAATCTGCATTTTTAACACTCACACACACACACACACACACACACACACACACGCACATACATACACATATACACACTTCTGCAAAAGGATTCTGCAGCAGGTGGTCCAGGGACCACACATTGAGAATCCCTATGAAGCTGTCAAGGTGTACCTAAGAGATTTGGATGGGGCCTGAAGACTCCAATGTGATTAGAACCCAGATACACAAAACAGAGGTGGGGTATGGGAGGATTGGTAAATGGAAGCCATTCCTAGCCAGTGCCCCCTGATTTTCCACAAGCATCCTCCTGTGTTGGATAAGGAGGTTCCATTCCTTCCCTTTGTCCTTCTTCCCAGTCCCAAAGATGCCTTCCGAGCAGTGAAGAAGAGGATTGTGGGGAATAAGAACTTCCACGAGGTGATGCTGGCTCTCACGGTGAGTGTTCTGCCCGTCTGTCCCATGGCAGGACCACAGTCTGCTGAGGGTGGCCTCCCTGGAGTCCAGCAGTCCTTCAGGCCACCCATGCGCTCCTCGTCCAAAGGCTGGGAAGGAAAGTTCCCTGGGCAAAACGCTGTCCTGTCTCCACTGCTGGTGGACCGCGAATGGCAAGCGACGCCCTTTGAAAGGGTTCTCCCCAGCCCACGGCCTAGGGAATAGACACACTGAGGTCCACACCTCTCGGGAACCACTGGCACAAGAGCCTGAACTGAAGAACCTGCTGAGTGGCGTAGATACTGGGTGAACCCAGGCCTCAAAGGGGCAGAAAGCCTGGCAGGCTGAGTTGGGCACAGCTGGGCACTCCAACACCCAGAAAAAGCACATAAAACACAGGCTGGTGGCTGACATGAGGGCAGTCCTTGCCCCAACAGTGAACCAGTCCAGACCACAGGACAGGACAGGCCTGAGAGGCCGCAGAGTAGAGAGGAGAACGTTCTGTTCCAGCCTCCCCCACAAGCGGAATTTATATCCAGGTGACTCAGGTTGAGCTGAAAAGCAAAGGAGGCTCCCTGGGAAGGGGACAGTCTGGGCCTTGCAGGGTCACCAGCTGATTGAAAGCTCAGGTTCTTTTTGCTCTCCACTTGGAAGACCACCTCCCCTCTAGAGCACATTCAGTTCAGGGACACCATCGGGACAGAGTTGTCTGGGCACTGATGCAGTCAGCAGGTGGACTCTAGCCAGCACGCTGCCCTGCTTCTCACCCCGGCCGTTCCCCAGTAAACCAACCCCAAATCCAGGAGGAGTCCCCAGGTCTCTGTGTTCCTGGGCTCACTTCAGGAAGGCCCCTCCTCTGCTCAGCCTCCCCCTTGGAGCGTGGGGTGGGACTGGCGGGGGAGGTCCTGAAGTGGCACCTTGTGCCGCTCCAGGTGCTGGAAACCTGCGTCAAGAACTGCGGGCACCGCTTCCACGTGCTGGTGGCCAGCCAGGACTTCGTGGAGGGGGTGCTGGTGAGGACCATCCTGCCCAAGAACAACCCTCCCACCATCGTGCACGACAAGGTGCTCAACCTCATCCAGGTGAGTGTGGGGGTGGGGCCAAGGGAGGAAGGTACCCCAACCCCAAGGGTTTTTTTTCTGTTTGCCTCAGTCTCTATTTCTCAATTTTGAGGTCTTGATTATCTGCTGATTGGATGTTTTGTGTGGGGGGTGGCTGTGGAGTGGGCTGGCCGGGCTGTCTGGGTGAATGTGAAAAAGAAGCGGCCAGTCAGGGAAAGGCTTTCCGTTCTCTGTCGAGGTAACGGGCAGGGGGGCTCGGGGGGAGGAAATGAGCAGTGGTTACTGCTATGTCCCCTTGTCCTCCTCTCAGTCCTGGGCTGACGCGTTCCGCAGCTCGCCCGATTTGACAGGCGTCGTCGCTGTCTACGAGGACCTGCGGAGAAAGGGCCTGGAGTTCCCAATGACCGACCTGGACATGCTCTCGCCCATCCACACGCCCCAGAGGGTGAGGAAAACGGTTGCCCCTGGGCCCTGGGTGTCTCCCCTCTTCACCACTTTCTGGAAACAGTGGGAAGGGAAGACCAGAGCTACTTTCCGGGTTCAGCAGTTGCTTCCTGTGGGCCCCTGACTTCCTGGGGTCCTTCTCTTCCTCAGAAGTCCTTGCTGATCCTGTTTTTTGCCCTCTAGAGTGTGTTCAGCTCGGAGACACCATCAGGACAGAATTCTGTGGGCACCAACAGCAGTCAGCAAGTGGACTCCAGCCAGCACACTGCCCCTCTGCCAACCCTGGCTGCTCCCCCCGGCGACACACCCATTGCTCCAACCCCTGAGCAGGTACACGGCAGGAGGGCTGGAACCCCTCTCCACACACCGCAGAGTGGGACCACCTGCCAGTGTGGAAATTGTATGTCGCGTCTCCACTTAATCCTCACAATGGACTAAAGGAGTTCATGGTATTCTTCCTGTTTTAGAGATGAGGAAACTGAGGCTCAGAGACAGAAACTGCTGAGAGCCACTCCTCTCATCAGAGACAGAGCTGGGATCCAAGCTCAAGTCCGCCTGGCTCCAAGCAGGCTCTGTCCTGAGCCTGCAGTTGTCACACTGTTCTCTCTCGGGGCAGCACCATGGAGAGAAAATGCCAGCAGGCAGCCCCCTCAGCCAGAGCAGCTCCACTTTGTGTGTGATTTGCTTGCCTGTTCACATAAGATCTCATCTGAACAGAGGTTCTGTTTGAAAACAGTTTAAAACATCTTCACAAAAAATTAAAAGCATAGAAAAGACGAAGAAGGTTTGAGGCTTAGTATAAGATTCTAGAAGGCAGGGCCTGACTAGCTTTGAAGGACTGCCCACCCCCCCTTCCCCACTAGGTGGGACAATGACTTATTCAGGCTGTTGGTGAGTTTCTCCCTCCTGAAGCTGGAGGTGAGGTGCCTCGCCCTGGACTGTTTGTGAAGTGCTGAAGCTGCTCCACCTCCTGGGTGCCCACTTGTTTCGCACTTGGCCATTGGGGTGTGGGTGGGGGGCTGCACACTGCAGTATCTAACAAACCTCAAACCCGTCATGCCAGCTAAATGTAAAAGTGCAAGTGAAAAAGACACGGGTATATAATGGGAATAAAAGTTTAACTTAACTTTCCAAGATGTGTACCCACTGATCCCTTGGCCAGCATCATTTGGACTTAAACCCATGGTCTTTTGCACCCTAATCTATCTGAAGAGAAATTTCTGTACTTTATTATCTCACCCCCCAGAGTCACAAACATTACTGGGAAAGTTGTGCTACCTAACAAAATAAAGGTGCATAAAAAATTATCAAACTACCCTGTGATCCAAAAAATTAACCAACCAGGTTGTGATTTTAACCAATTTGCCTGATGTCTAGCATTTGTGTGGATCAAGGCTCAGATTTGCTCCTAGCGTAAGAAGATTCTTGAACAAAACTGAGTAGTCTTTGTTCAATTTCAGCGTCCCCTTTCGTCTCCTGGGACATGTTAAGACAGTTAGGAACGCACTGATGTAACTCCCAGACTCCTTTGTAATTAAGTCCCATCTGACTTGGCTATGTTAGGTTTATGATCAGTAGTTTTTCCACTCCTACCAAGAGTGTTCATTAAATAGGCCAAATATACCAAACGTTTTGCAGGTTTTGGAAAGTGTCAGTGAACTGTAGTGGACACACCACCTGTCCCTGAGCTCCCAGTTCTTTGTCTGTAAAAGCTGGGTTGACAATATCCACCCTGTATGACTGGTGAAGGTTATACCAGAGATGGAAGTTAAGTGCTCAGTACTTTCGGGGAGCTGTCACAATCATCAATCATCATGAGTTTCTTTAGTGACACTCATATTCTGAAATCGGCTATAACTCAGGCACACCATTTAGAATGTACAAGCATTTCCCAAAAAGACTTTGCAACTTTATTTACAATATTTCCTCAAGTACCAGACCTTGAAACCCCTTGATTATTGAAAACCTGTTAACATCCTTCAAAGCAATTGTTCCATGGGGTGGGATTGGGGTCTCTTCCTTGGAAGAGCCTAGGACACCAAAGCTTACCAGGGAACAAGGCAAAATACAGGTATCCTAGGAGGAGAGAGCTGGCAAAATCCCAGCCATCCTAGGGGAAGATGGGGGAGAATCCCAGCCATCCTAGGAGGAGAGAGAGGCCTGCAACTCAGGAGCAAACCAAGGCTCAGTTTCCATCACTGAGACACTAAACAATGGTAGCAACATCCAGGCAACAGAAATTGCGATTTTGGGGTAGAAGGTGTCTGCTGTGGGAAGAGGAGGCCTGCAGAGGCCAAGGGCTGGGCTGAGCTGACTAGGAGTGAACAAACAGCTGCATCAGTTTCATACAAGCAAGCCCAAAGGCGTGGTAGTCAGCAAAAATATGACCAATGAGTATGTTTGTTTTTAACAGATTTATTGAGGTATAATTGACCTAGAACAAACTGCACATGTTTAAACTGTATGGAGAGATAAGCTTTGATATGGGTATACCTCCGTGAACCATCACCATGATCAAGATAATCAGCATCCATCACCCCAAAAGTTTCCTCAACAACCACTCGATTGTAACTGCAAAATGCGTGATTGTACGCAGGTCCCCTGCTTTCTTCCCATGTGCTGTCTGGAGCCCTCTTTCTCTCCCCACCCCACCCACCTTTCTTTCTTAATGCAGTGGGGTGTCCACCCCAGGCAGGAAAAATGCCCCTTTCTTCAGAGACTCCCCCAGCCCTTCAGCCTCAGAGCAGCCTTTTCTTCAGGCCTCCCTTAGAAAGCAGGGACCAGAAGGAGCTAAGCAGACGGCTCCCAGAGGGCCTTGGTCCAGACTCGTGGAGGGGGGCTGTCCTCTGGGCCTCGTTAGCTGCCACTCTGAGCCCAGGAGATGCTGGAGTCCTTCCATCCATACTCGGTGGTTTGCTCGCCCTCAGGTTGTTTCATTTTGGCTTCTCCCTGCACCAGGCTCCCAGTTTGGAGATGGTAACGGTTGGTAACACCTCTGGGGGTGCCTGTAAGGGGGTGGGGGCAAGCCCACCACATGCCTCTTAGTGCGGAGCTGTGGCCCAGGACCAGGAGTAAGAGAAGCTGCTGGCCGGTCAGCTCCTCTGGGTGCCACCCCCAGGGCTGGTGGTGCCAGGCTCTATCCCTGGGAGGGACAGCAGCCTCCGACCCCTGACTTCCCTCACCTGGACCAACGATGTGTTTCAGATTGGGAAGCTGCGCAGCGAGCTGGAGATGGTGAGTGGGAACGTGAGAGTGATGTCGGAGATGCTGACGGAACTGGTGCCCACCCAGGCGGAGCCCGCTGATCTGGAGCTGCTCCAGGTGAGTGACACCACTCCCTCCCACAGGTGAGTTCCACACACCTTCCTTCCCAGCTCACACTACACGTTTCCATGGCTTACTTTGAATACCTTTGTCACAGTGAGAGATGTTAAAGCCAGATTGGAATTCACATCTTGGCTCTACCACTTTCTGCTTTGAACAAAATAGCCCCCTTCCCTCAGTTTCCTCATCTGTAAGATTGCTCTAATGATAGATTTTATGAATAAGGTGGATGTGAGAATTGAATAAGGCATTGCATGTAAAACACCGTGCCCTCTGCCTGGTACGGAGTAAGCTCTTAATAACTGGTCAAGGTAAAGCTGAAGGCAGGATCTCAGCAAATACGAAGCCCAGCACGTGGAACGGTGGAGTGGGGTCAGCGTCAGGGAGCAGTGCCAGCTTTGAGAGGAGGGAGCAACTGCTGGTCTTGGGAAGCTGAGCAGGTGGGGAGCTGTTGGTTTGTACTCCCACAGTCCCACCCCCTGCTGGGAGGTCCACTGGAGCAGAAGGGTCTGTGTTTGGGGAAAGACACCCACCTCATGGAGGTCAATTCAAAGAGGCAGCACTGAGGAGCAGCCACTGAGTGAGGCCCCAGGAAAGTGGAACCCTGGACAACCCAGGAATTACCAGAATCCAGCAGGGAACAGAGTGCTTGCTGTGACTGATTTTGTGTTGGTCTCCCACTGGGCCTCTGACTCCTTGAGGGCAGAGCTCGAGCCTAACTCGTCTCTGTTTCCCTGATCCTAACCAAGCTGACTCAGCGTGCTTGCTCAGGGGTCCTTACACTGTGGGTGGGTGGTGGAGCTGGAAGTAGGAGTCTTGGAGTTGAGTGAATGAATGAATGAACACAGGAAGACCAAGTGAAGGCTTCTGAGAAAAGATGAGAGGGTTGGGAGCCACAGGACTGCTATAGTGCAGCTAACTCCATGGGGCCCAACTGAGGCCATGCAGGTGTGTGCGATTTCGGGCCTGTGAATACTGGAGCTGGTGAGCCAGGTTGACACAGGACCAGCTCACATGTGTTGAGCTCTTCTGTGTGCCAGGCTCTGACGTTGACACGTGACATCCATTCACTCATTTATTTACTCCTCACCACTCCCTTGAGGTAGCAATTGATGTATCCCCATTTCCCAGATCAGGAAACCAAGGCAAAAGAAGGTAAGATAATGTGCCCAAGTTCACACGGCTGGTAAAGAGCAGAGCTGGGCTCTGGGCCAAGGGCAGGCTCCAAGAGCAGCTCTTCTGCCCTTGGGAGGGGCCAGCAAGGAAGTGGCAAGAAAGCCACAGGTGTGCTTGGTCATCAGAGGAAGAGAGAGGCCTCAGGATGTTGCAAGTCACTCAGATCTTCCCTTTCCTCAAGCCAAAGGCAGATGGATGCATCCCCGGGAGGGGGCCTGGCCCAGGAGGGGGTGAAATAGCCATCAGGGAGGTGGCTGAGTAACAGGGTCTGAAAAAGAGCCACAATGATTATCGGGCCACCCCTCGTCTTAATGCTCCTTCCAGGAGACAAGTGTGCTTGCTGGCTGAGGACCGTGACCCAGGCACCCAAAGAAAGAAACTGCCGGGCTTACAAATCAAAAACCTCTGGTGCTGTGGTTGGGCTTTCCTTTTTTTCAATAGTAGAACTTCTATTTTCCCAAATCCATTTAAATATATGACACTTAACTGATTAAAAGTCAACCTAACTTATAATGCGGTAGCCTGGACTGCATCCTGGAACAGAACAAGAACAATTAATGGGAAAACTTTGAAATCTGAATAAAGTCTATAGATTAGTTAATAGTACTGTGCTAACATTAATTTCTTAGTTTTGAGAAATGTCAGACTAAGAGGAAACTGGGCAAAGGGTATTCAGGAACTCTCTGTACTATCTGAGTAACTTTTCTCTAAATCAAAATTGCTCCAAAATAAATTAATACCTATACTTTTATTAAGTCAGTCAGTGGGAATATAAGGCAAAAATTCAAACTCAGGGGTTACGGGTGAGAGTTGGAGTCATCCAGTTCATTTTTTAGTTGCAGGAAATCCCAGCACACCTGAGAAGGGGCAGTTGGTTTGGCCAGCCCACCTCAACTTCTTCAGCTAAGCAAAGATGGCAGCAGACAATTTATTCTGAAGTCTGCACAAAGCCAAGTTAAACCAGCAGCACAAAATATAGCATGTTGGTGACCTCCAGGGCATTAAGTTTTAGAAGTGAAATTCAAACGTATGTTTGTAGAACCCCAAAAGCTCTACCATGAAACCCTGAAGTCCGGTTTGGAAACCTCTCCCTCCTCTATCACATGCCCGGGCCCGAGCTTGTCCCGAGGTGGCCTGCTCTGAGCAGCTGTGGTTTTCTCCCTTCCTTCCTGGGCAGGAGCTCCACTGCACGTGCCGAGCCATGCAGCAGCGGGTGCTAGAGCTCATCCCCCGAATCACCAACGAGCAGCTGACAGAGGAGCTGCTCATCATCAACGACCATCTCAACAATGTGTTCCTGCGCCATGAACGGTAACCTCCCCACCTCCTCCAGCCTCTGGCCAAGTGCCCCCTTCTCCCTTCCCTTCCTCCTGCTTTCCTGGTCTCCTCACATGGGCTGAGCCTTCTCTCTTCTCGCTCTGGAACACAAGGCAGGCCGTCAAGTGGATTTTCCCTCAGCTGTCTTCTTCCAGCATGCACATGATTCCCCATCCTTCCTCCCACCACGTCTCCTTTCCAGAGTAGGCCCGGCCACCTGGGCCCCTGAGTCCATCCCTGGGAGAAGGCAGTGGGTGGGGGCCAAGAGCACAGGCCCTGGCACTGACAGGCCTGGCTGTCTTTGCTGTTCCGCCATTTACTAGCTTCACAAAGGGCTTCTGGCTAACTTAAGCAGAAAAAAGAATTTATGAGAAGAATAGCTTTTATTAATTGGGTAGCTTTTGGAATCCAAAGAAGCGTACAGCCTCCCAACAGGGCAGAAAGGACAGATCCCAGGGCAGCTCAGGGGTTTGAGGGCAAAAACTCCTGGACTATGTCCCCAGGGTGCCGGCATCAGTACATGAATCAGCTCCAAATTTTTTCCCATCCTTGCATCATTCTGCTCAAGTGTCGGATCCTCAAGAAAGACTCAGATTGGCTTAGCTTCCTTGTGCCCACCACTGAGGGAGGGGGAGGACCCCTTGATGACAGTCCCACAAGGATCATGTGAAGTGGGCGGAGAGCCATTCCCCAAAGGAACACTTAGGTGCTGTTACAAAAGAAGGGCGAAGAAATGCTCACTCCTGGGAGGCAGCATGCCTACCACGAGGCTCGTTATGGTACCTACCTCCTCAGGTAGCTGAGAGAGAAGGTGAAATGATGCCTGTGGAGCACTTAGCAGCCTGGGGTGTCCGGTACAGGATCCCAGTGGTTCCAGCTCCCCCGGTGCCTTGTTCATCTTTGTAAGTGTGTCCATCAGTGGCCCTCACTGAGGTTCCACTTCAGTCGAGAATGGGGTTGAGCTGCTGTGGACCACATCCACTGGCCTCTCCTGCTCATGAGCCCAGCGTGTCCACCCCTCTACACTGGGCTGACAGGTGCCGCCAACACTCACAGTCCTCAGGTCTGGCAGTCACTGGTGCTTTCAGTTTGCCCCGTGTCTTCACTTGATCCTCACAGTGACCGTGGAGGCAGGTCTATAGTTACCCCCTTTTTATAGGCGAGGATCTTGAAGCCCAGCAGTGAAATCATCTACTCCGAATCACCTAACTAGTGAGTGACAAGGCCAGGATCCCAGACCAGGCTCTTCTTGGTCCATTTCACCAGTTTCTTGGGCTGCCTGAGGGTAGTTTAAGGCCCCATAAAGCAGTGTAAGAAATATGGATCTTTCTTACACCACTCCAGAGACGCTAGAGTGTGCACACACATACATATATAGGTGTATAAAATAGCACTTACCTTTTTTGTGCACCATGTGTTCCAGTTTTCTTATTTGTTTCAGTCTGTGCTTGCATGTTTGTTTAATGCTGGTCATGAATAAGGTGGCCATATAAATGATAATCCAAACTGGGACACTTTTGCACGTGAAAGAGGGGCACTGTTAATAGTTCCCTGGGCACAGCAGGCATAAACTGTTTGTCTGTGGCAAACCAGGGTGCACTGTCACCCTCATCGTGACCCAGCACATTGATTTGGATACCCATGGTCTGGAAAGCACTGCCTGGCTGTGCCAAAGTGGCCTCTCTTAACCGTCTCCTTGACTCAGAGGTTTTCTGTCCTGTAGGTTTGAACGGTTCCGAACAGGCCAGATCGCCAAGGTAAGAGGCTTCTCCTTTCTGGAACTACATCATGCCCACGTTGATGGGAGCAAGTAGGGTTGTTCTCACCTCCCTCCCCAGAAATCCTAGGCAGGCTATGCCTTCTTATCCAGCTCATAGGGAAGTCCCCTTCTAACTCTGTGTCACTGTCCCTTTAAGGTAAAAAAAAGGCTGCACCACCAGCCTCCCAGAGGGTCCGGCTGAGAGGCAAAGGGGAGGAAGAAAAACTCCCTGACTCCTAACCATAGTTGCTGGGGCCTTGGTGACATCCTTGGGCAAGGAGGGTGGGGCCCAGTGCTGTGGGGTAGAAGGGACCGAGGCTACAGGTGGGAAGGATGATCGTGGCATCTTGTTCCCCCCCCAGGCCCCAAGCGAGGCCGAGCCGGCAACTGACCTGATCGACATGGGCCCTGACCCGGCAACCACCAGCAACCTCTCGTCTCAGCTGGCAGGAATGAGTAAGTGGCAGCTTGTGGGACCATGCCAGGGGCACTTTATGGTGCTCTGACACCCCTGCAGCTCTGGGGATGGCCAACAGCAGAATCCCAGCCACACCTAGCTGAGGTCCCAAATGAGTCATGCTTGCTGAAGCTGGCAGCAAGGTTGGGCACTTGGAACAAAACTCCCCGCTGCACAAATTCCTGAGCCCCCTTGGACCTCAGAAATCCCGCTGTGATTGCCCACCCCCACTGTAAATTCCCCAGGGCCTACATCACCTGGGCGACCTTGCACAAGATCAACAGGGTAGCACCAGGACCCTCCTCACAGGTCGTTATGAGGACTGAAGCAGTTACTAAATGCTCGGGCTCTGAATGAGTGCTAGCAACCACTACCACCATCCCTGGGATGGTTTTCAGTGTCACTGCTTGCCTGCTTCACACCGAGCTCTAGGAAAGAATTAAGATCCCATTTTGAATCACTAATACTACAGTTCTTGAGAAATTAAATATCTAATCACTATCCTACTGCTCAGCCCTGGGAGGAGATGACTGTATCTCCCCCTCTGAGATGCGTAAACTACAGCTAGAGAGAGGAAGTGACCTGCCCCCAGCCCCACATCCCCCCTCCTGGCTGCCTCACCAGCCCCAAACCCTGGCACCAGCTCAGCATTCCGGGACAGCCGGGCAGATCCTTCACGTGAGCCTCTCTGTCCCCCCAGGCCTGGGATCCAGCAGTGTGAGAACCGGCCTGCAGTCTCTGGGTACCTCCGGCCAGCTGGAAGACGAGTTTGACATGTTTGCGCTGACGCGGGGCAGCTCGCTGGCAGACCAACGGAAAGAGTGAGTGGCCTGGTCCCCTGCAGGTCAGGTTGCTCTGTGTCAGGGGAGAGCCTTTTGGAGTCCCCAAACCTGGCTTGCTGGTGGGCATACTGTGAGAAAGCACAGAGCCCCCTGCCCATACCCCCTCAGGCTGGAAAGAGCTTCTTTTCCCTCAGTCAGCCCAGCATGGACTGGAGAGCCACCAGCTGTGGGCCAGGCTGTTCATGTGGTATTAACCTCACCTCATCTGCTCAGATGAAGAAACTGAGGCACTGGGAAGCTGGGTCATCTGCCCCAGGTCAGGCAACTGACATTTGGCAGTGTTAGGTTGGGAGCCTGGGGCTTTCTGGTTCTAAAACATAGTGTCTCTGGCCCCATCCCATCTCTCCACTGTGCCCTACACCGTGAACCAAGGCCTCCAGGGGCAGGCAAGTTCCCGGTAAATCTCCAGGGTTTCACCAAGCCATTGTTGTTGCTCCGTAGTCGCCTATAATTTCCAGAGAAGTCCTGTTGCCCCACTCGGATCTACCCACTTGGCACCAGAGCTGGGTCTCTGTCCTTCCCTGGGGACTGTCCATTTTGAGGTGGTGCTCTTGACAGTGACAGGCATGTGGCCGGGGGTGTCCATCAGAGCCCAGCCCCTTCCCTGGACATCTCAGGGATTGGCCCCATCCAGGCTTGTCAGGAGAAGCAGTTAGCTTGGTGGTTTTTTTTTTTTTTCCTTCCTTCAGCCTTTTGCTTCTGACCCCCAGTGGACCACCAGGATTCTTATAGCCAAGAAAAGCTCTGGATTAAGAGGACCTATGCTAGGAGATCCCACCCAGCCCCGTACTGGGTCATTCTGGTGTCTGAACACTCCAGGAAACACCTCAGTTTTTCTGTGGACCTCAGGAGTTCCTGGAGAACCCTTCCCAGTTGGCACATCCAGGTCAGATCTGAAAGGCTGCAGCCAGCCTGGGCCAACGAGGATTCTCCTGCCCCAACCCACCTGCCCACTGGCCCAAGCCAGCCCAGGACTCCAGCCTGTATTTTTAGTCCAGGGCCAAGTCCTTACTCCCAAGCCCAGGCGCCTCGGGGACTAGCAGCTCACGGTTGCCATGGAGCAAGGGGCACTGCCTGTGACTCCTTTGCCGATGGCAGCTAATGAGTCTGGCGGGACTTGCAGCCAGGAGGGTGGTCTGTCCACCTAGGCCCCAGCAGGCAGCACCCTGGCCACACCAGAGAGCTCCTGGCACCAGCCTGGCTCAACTGCCTGGCTACAGGTTTGCTGTCCCACCCTCACTCCTTTGGTGAGCATTCATTCTGGACCCTAGTGGAAAAGAGAAAAAGCAAACCTGAAACTTGCTCTCTCGGGCCTGCAGTCTCAAAGGGAGAGTGATGTTTCTGTGCTGTGCTAAGTGCCATCCTGGAGGCATGTGCCAGGCACTGTGGACAGCTGGAGGAGGGGGACATGGAACTCTGCAGAGGGCAGTCAGGGCAGGACTAGGGGCAGGGGCCAAACCCACATGAATAGCACATGCAAAGGCTCAGGGGCAGGCGAGGCCTGTGATGCAGGCCAAGGGGGTGCGGCTGTTGTGTTACCCCCGTGCAGAGCGTGTGTGGGAAAAGTGAGCGGGATGCTGGGGGGAGCAGCAGGGGCCAGGGGGGCCACACAAAAGTAGTTAGATTTTATCCTAATGTTAGCAGTAAGGAGCATGGGAAGGAATTTTTTTTTTAATCAAGTTTGCATCTTTGAAACTGCCTTAGGCTGGCCACAGCTGAAATGGCATCCTGTACCCTCTCAGGTCCTTGGTGTTCTCTCAGGCCTACCTTGGGGATTGGTTTCCACCCCAGCAGCAAACTTCCAGCAGGGACAGCATTTTGCCTCAGCATCAAGTTCTTCTTTCCTTTGTTATCCTGCCCTCCACTTCAGGTGGCTCTCTAGCTCTCCTGGTTGCCTTTTGTCTCTCTGCCTTGTTTGTCCCTGGGGCTCTCAAATCCTCCAGGGTTTTTTCTGTGCTCCTGGTGTCTGGCACACACCTCACTCAGCCTGCCTGGCTCCCCACTTCACTCCCATCTGCACCCTCTCAGGCTGACCAGGCTCTTCCACCAGGGAGACTGGGGAGAGTGGCTGGGGTGGCCCGGCTGGCCGAGGCAGGGACACCAGAAGGGGGGGTGCTCCTCCTCACCTGCTTCCACACGCTGTCCTGGAGGACATGCCCCACTTCCTCCTCAGGACTGCTGTGACAGCGGCCTCCCCTCCATGATGCACTTTGATGAGTGTGACCCCAAGTGGCCCAGGTCCAGCCCCTGCCCGCACACAGCCACCTCCTGAGGACCATCTGAGCAACAGTCCCCGCCCCCTGCACTGGAAGTCTGCAGCCCTGTGCAGGCTGTGTGGCTTCCTCCAGAGGGGGTGCACAGCTCCACTGCAGGCAAGGCCCCAAGGGGGCTTTCAGCCTGAGTGTGGGTACATGAGAGAAAAGCAGAGATAGTGCAAGGAATTAGGAAAGAATGTGTAATTCTTTTGATTGAAAGGGAGGCATCGGTTTCTGCATATCCCTGAGACTGGCTATGCATTGCCCTGCCTTTTTCCACAAGGCGCCTGGCACATCTTAGAGCAAGACAACCACCTGGCTGCACCCACAACCTGAATTAGCAGCTCTTCTCTGGGTCAGAATGCGTTGCTAAGTCATTGGCACACTCCTCGTTGCCAGCTCCACCCCATCTACCCCCCCATTTAGCCAGAATATTAAGCTGTTCTCCTAGAGGTTATAGCACCCCCACCCTCCAGCGCGTGCACACACACACACACACACACACACACACACATCTCTGCCAGCCCTGGCTTTAAGGTTGGCTTCAGCATGGCCCTGTTGAGACCGAGAGGGGCTGGGGTGATTACTCTTCACGCTGGGGAGCCAGTGCACACTAGCTAGTGCAAATTGGTCTTCAGCAGCAGAATGGAATTCCCTATTCAAATGCAACCTTATACAGAATCACAATTTATAAAATTATTAAATGCAAGCTGCTCCAGAAAAGGGCTGTAGATGAGACTTCTGCATGAGCATGGGGTCACTGGAGCTGTTTCTCAGTCCCCTGGGGTTTGGCCAAATCTGGTTATAGCCATTGGTGATCTTGGTCTAGGTCTTTGGCCAGTAGCACCCCCCTGACATCTCCAGCCTCTGCAGACACCTGTCACACAGGGCATAGATCTGACCCCATTGTCCAGAGGCAGAAATGAGACCCTTTCTACCATTCCCAGGCAGGCCTGGAGAGCGGGAGTCCCCAGCCCGTGCCACCTGCTACCCAGGCATGAGGCATGACCCGAGCCCACAAGGGATGTGAGCCCAACTTGTCCCCACCCACACCCCCTCCCTCCTGCATCAGCTGGCATGCCAGGTAGGACAAGGGCAGCATCTAATGGCGGCGGCTGCCTCTGTGTTTCAGAGTAAAATATGAAGCTCCCCAAGCAACAGACGGCCTGGCTGGAGCCCTCGACGCCCGGCAGCAGAGCACTGGAGCGGTAAGCAGGGGCCCTCCTGCCACCGTGGGGCCTGTCCAGAGGCAGGCAAGGGACTACTCCCCGGCTAGGTCCACTGTGGGCCAGCTCTTTGAAACTGAGGTGGTTATTCCCATTTTACAGCTGAGGAAACTGTTGGAAGGGTAAGTCATTTGCCCAGGGTCACACAGCAAATCGGGGGTTGAGCAAGGGCTGTGATCTGAGTCTAAGTGAGGGAGCTGAGTCTAGCAGCTTTGGGTTCACATCCCAGCTCTACCTGGAACCAGCTGTGTGTCCTTGGGCAAATTATTAATCTTTCCAACCCTCAGTTTCTTCCTCAACAAGTTGGGGTTTATAGTAGTATCTATTTATAATAGTTTATAATAGTGTGCATGAGGGATGCACTTAAAGTGCTTGGCACAAGAGTTAGCGGCCAGTCGCTATTCTCCCTCACGGCCTCTCTAGAGGACCGTTTGTTTTGCCGGTGTGTCGGCAGAGGGACGAGACTGGAACTAGAGCCAGCCCTCTAGTTGCTGGCTCCTGCTCCGATGCTCTCACCACTCCATCACCTTGCAGTCAGGTCCCAGGGAGGGAAAGCACACACACAACTCCAATTGCAGAAAAGCAGAAGCTGGTAAATTTTCTCTCAGTCATCTCCCATAACTTGAGAGACTGAAGCAACTCCCAGGGTATAATTTTGTTATAACCATGTCTGCAAACACCTGCTCCCAAGGTACGTAAGTCTGGCTGGGTGGTAAAAGCTTTAGTCCACTAAATCATCAGAACATGATTCCAAGCAGCAAAGGAGAAGACTGAAATAAGTGCTCTGCCAACTCTGTGGGAGCCATCGTTGCCCCACAAGTCCTGTGCTGTTGGGCCGCACAGGCCAGTTTCTACGTCATTCCCAGAGCGCCTCCTGCATGCACAGCCCAAAGGCAGTCACGGAGGGATGGGTTGGGAGTAAGGCTCCAGTCCTCCCTCCACCTCCTCTGGGACATCTCTTTAAATGCTCACCGACACATATGCGTTGGAGAAACCAATGTTTCTAGAAACCTGGGTGCTTGACAGAATCCCCTGGGAGCCACCAGGACCAGCTAACGGCTGCAGCTCTGCCACCCTAGGCTGGTGCAGGCCCACCCTCTGGGATCATTTTGGAAAGAGCTGAGAATCTTTCTTAATTTTCTCCCAGCTTGGCCCAGGCTGCTCAGGGCCCTGGAGTCCCAGGAGTATTGTGGTTCAGCTCCAGTGAGAACCCTCTGCAGCCTCCTTCACTCCCTTTTACCTGCTGCCACTCCCACCGCACACACACACAAACACACCACACATACCCCACACACACACATACACACATATATACCACACACTCTATGCACAGAAACACCACATACCATAACACACACCACATAAGTACACAGAGATGCCACACATACCACACTCACATACCACGCACACATGCACACCACATACATATTACACACTCACACACACCACATAACCACATCCACACACATACACACTACATACACCATGCACACATACACACCTCATACTTACACCATGCTCACACATACACCAACCACATAACCACATACCACATACACACACCACACACACGTACACCTACCACATGCACCACACACACTATACACATACCACAAACACACCTACCACACACATACACACCATACACATACATACTACATATATACAACACACACACCACATAACCACATACCACATACACACAGCACATACACATCACATACCTCACATGTACCACACACACATACACACCACACACACCACGTACATATACCACACACACACACACACACACACACATACACACACCCCACAGCAGCTTCCCTGGGTGGCAGCAGGCCTCCTGAGCCAAGGAGCGTCCCTGTTGGAGAAGGCTGCCGCCCTCCAGGGGCCGGCCCTCCCTGGCCACCCACCCCAGTGTGCCTCTTTCCCACCCAGATGGCAGGCAGCAGCGAGAAGAGCCTCAGTGACTGGATGGTGAGACAAGGCATGGTGAGGAGGGGCCAGGCCCCATCCACACGGAGAGCTGGGGGCTGTTGCGCACAGGGGTCCCTACTCAGGGAAAACTGGGGCTGAGGCGGTGCTGTCTGAGGGAGTGGGACCTGAAAGGAGACCTGGAGCAGAAAGGAGGTGTGTGCCTGCCTGGGCTGCTGAGGGCCCCTGCCTCGTTCCCAGCTGGCCCAGCCCTGTCAGCCCAGCACTCAGTAGGGTCCCGCTCCCTCCACTCTCGCTTCTGCGGCCTCTCAGGGCTTGTTACTGCTCGGGACTCCACAGCAAGGCCCCTGCGGCCCTTCTGGCAGCCGAGAGGTGACCTGGAGCTCACCCACCTTGGGCAGAGTGCCCATCGAGAGCTGTGGGAGCTGGTGTGGGCCTTCCGGAGTACCTCATGCTCCTGCTGCTGCTGCCGCCGCCTGGGAAATCGGCTCCGCCTTTGTCTGGGCTCTGCTGCTGCCCAGAGGGCGTCCTCAGGGGCTGGGTCTTGGAGCTTGGGGACTGAACTCGTTTGGTTGGAGATAGACTGTCCTCCCTCTTTCCCAAAGTCACACCACAGTAACTGGCATTTCTTGAGCATCTGCCCTGCCGGCATTATGCTAAGCACTGTCTATCCATTATCTCATTTAATCCTCCCAGCAACCTGGACGGTAGGTACTGCTGTTATCCTTACTCCAAAGATGGGGGAAATGAGGCTCAAAGAAGTTAACAGCCTGCCCAGAGTCTGTGCCCAGAACCTCCATCTGGATTTTCCAGCCCCCATGCAGGAGCCTTTGCGGCCGAGCCCAGTCCATGTCTGTGTGGCCCAAAGTGTAGCAGCCCCTTCCACGGGGCAGCCTGGCCCCTCTGGCCAACTCAGCACCTCCTTCCTCTGGCTCTGTATCTATGCCTTTCCATCATGAACTCTGGAGACAGAACCTGGTGGCCCCTGGCCCGCCCCAACCACGGTGGTGGATAGAATGTCCCACCCTGGGCTTCACGTTTTCACCTGTCAGATGCTCCCTGTGCACCTGCGGTGGAGTTGGGCCTTTAGAGCCCAGGCTGGGGCCGCACTGTTGGGTGGGCCCAGTCCCTGCCCTGGGCCTTTGCAGTCCCTCTCCTCTAGCCCGGAACCCTCATCCCCTGCATCTGCTGCCAGCAGCTCCCTCTCCCTCAGCCTGGCACAGTGGTCAGAGTCGTGGGAAGCAGGCAGCTGGGCAGGAACATCTTCAGATTCTCCGGGCAACCCAGGAGCCATCTTGAGGAGGAGATGTCAGGGGTCTAGAAGGGGACAGGCGGCTGGCCCTATTTCATAAGTGAGGAGACGGAGGCAATGCTGGGGCCTTCCACTTGGTCCCCTAGTGCACTGCCCCTCCCTGCCTCACCCCCTGCCCCTCCTTCCAGATCCCGGTCACCCAGGCATGCCTCATGGAGGACATCGAGCAGTGGCTGTCCACTGATGTGGTAAGTGAGGCCCGCCCAGTGCCAGAGCAAAGGCTCAGCCTGTTCCTCGTCCCCCTGGCAGGTGGGGTGCAGCGCTGGGAAGGGGAAGTTTGAGGGATGGGGCCCATTTTTCTCATGAGGCAGTGAATGGCCAGAGAGCCAGGATACAGTGGTCCAGCACCCTGAAGGGAGCAGGGTGGAGAGCGGGGAAGGAGGGGAGAGCGTTAACAGGAGCATCTCAGCAGCTGGAAGGGGCCCCTCTCCTGCCACCTGCCTGCCTCCTCCTGGGCATGTCCCTCTAGAGAAGGGCAGCTGATTGCCCTTGGCCTGAGCCCGGCTCCCTTGCAGGGGCTCGCGCTCTCCCTTTCCCAGAGCACACTCCAATTGGGAGGTCCCGGTGAGTACTGGCTCACTGTGGGCAGGATTGGAAAGGTTTAGAGTGGGTAACGGATTACCCGGATTACCTGTGATGGCGCTAAGCTCTGAAGTCCCCCAGCCACTCCCAGAGGGCAATTCCATTATCAGCCTCCTTTTACAGATAAGGAGACTGATAAGTGATCCAAATTAGGGAAGTGTCCAGGAGGAGACAGGCAGGTGGCAGGAGATGGGGACCCTGAACCCAGGCAGTCTGGCTCCAAACCCCCATGCTCTGATACCACACCCACACCCACTCACCTGCCATGAGTGCAAGGGGCAGGAATCAGAGTCAGCTACTCCCCAAGCACCCGCCCTCATGCTCAGCCCATGCATGAGGGAGGATGCCAAAGGAGGAGAGAGGATGAGAGAACCCGGGCGCCCCCAGTCCCAGAGGCCGCCTTCTCAAGCGGTCAAGACTAGTTCTACCGCAGGTCAGGCCAGGCTGGCCCACACGGCAGCCCTGTGCCTTGAGCCAGGCCAGTCTCCTCTGGCAAAGCAGCAGGTGGCACATTCCAGGCAGAGGTCAGGTGGGGGCTGCACCCCCTGAAGAGCCCCCATTCCCAGCAGGGTCTCTGGCCACTTCTGTCTGGTGGCAGAAGCCTCACCCCAGCCCCCAGCTTGAGCGTGAATTGCCCTCTGTCCCCAGCTGTCAGCCTTGCCACTGTGCGGGTGAGATGTCCAACCCCCTTGATGCTGGGGGGAGGGAAGGAATTAACGTTTATGGAGAATCTCCTGGGCACCTGTCCTGAGCTTGGCACTCTATCGTATCATCCCATCTTAGCATCCCAGCCTCCCTGTAAGTTGGTGTGTTCATTCTCATTTTACTGAGGAGAAAACTGAGGCTTAGAGATGTTAGGCGACACCAGGGCCTCACAGCTAAGGACTGCAGAACCCGATTTGGAACCACCCAGGTTGGGCAGTGCTTGAGCTGTCACGCCCACCCCACCCCACCCCACCCGCCCTGCAGTGCCAGGCTGAGTCCTCGCACCCTGGGCCCCAGCTAACCTCCACCTCCTTTCCTTCTGCCTTCCCAGGGGAATGATGCTGAAGAGCCTAAGGGCGTCACCAGTGAAGGTAGTAGTACTCTGGCCTCTGCCCACCTGCCCCCTCCCAGGCTCTCACCTGGAGCCCACCCCTGCCTCTCTCTCCTTCCTCTAGAATTTGATAAGTTCCTGGAAGAACGGGCCAAGGTTGCCGACCGGTTACCCAACCTCTCCAGCCCCTCAGCCAAGGAGCCCCCCAGTGGCACCGCCCCTCGGAAGAAGGGCCAAGAGAAAGATGATGACATGCTGTTTGCCTTATGAGGGCCAGGCCTGGCACCTGCAGCCCCGGTCCCTGCTGCTCCCACACCCCTGGGCGGGGGCCTCTCTTCCCTCCTTTGGTGTTTAGGCTGCTTCAGGGGTGGCTTGTTCCCCCCTTTCTCTCCTCCAGGATGGAGCTGCCCCAGCTGCAGCTGGGCTGTGCTGCCTGGGGGTGTGGGGAGGCGGCTGGATGAGTGGGGGGTCAGGCCATTGCTATATTGGGGTCCTGGCCCCCCTTGCCTCCGTCCCTACCCTGATAGACCACTACAACTCTGCTGAGAATGGGGGGCCCCATGACAGACTGGCAGAGGGGTTGACCTAGTGTGACTCCACTGATGCCCCCCCCAATGGGCCCACCCTAGAGGAGCCTCCCTTAGTCGACACTGCCAGGCCAGGGCTTGCTGGAAGCAGGTGACAAAAGCCCCCTGCCGCAGCCACCTGTCCATTCCACACTATGGAGCCCCAAGGTGGGGGCTCACTATCAAGGGCAGGGGTGGTGGCCCTCCATGTGGCACCCTGGCCAGGTAGGAAGCTGCACATGGTAGGACAAGACCCCAGCAGTCCCCACTGCAGGGCGCCGCTTCAGGGGGATGCCTGGAGCATCTGTGGCCCCTGCCACCACCCCCACTGCCTCCTTCCTCCATTTTTCCTCTGTTCCACCTGGACAGGCTCCACTGGGCACTGGGGCCCACATGTTGGTTGATCCCCTTGTACTGGGAGAGATGCCTTTCATATCCCCAATTAAAGGTAGAAAGAGCATGCTAGCAGCGTTGTTCAGTCTTCAGGTGGGACGTGACTCCTCAGCCCCGCCAGTGGCAAGGGCTATCTGGAGCTGGGCTGGGGCCTGCCAGGAGATGAGCACCTGCAGGTGGTGTAGCTGGAGCAGCAGCACCTGAGCAGGCACAGCCCACTCCCCCTCACAGCGTATGCTCCGGCCATGCCTTCCCCTGCCGAGAGGCTCCTCACGCTCCATCTGAGTGATGTTGTTCCCTCTGTCCTGCGGGGACCAGCTCCTGCCCCACAACAGCTGCTCATGAGTCACGAGGAGGGAGCACATGGAGACGGGATTTGTGTGTTGCAGAAATGGATCTGCAGGGAGGGTGTCTGGCACTGTACCAGGCTAGATGCCATCTCATGGAATCTCCAACCCCAGAAGTTCATTTCCCATCCCCACTTCACAGGCACTGAGGCTGGGATTCATGGGTCGTGTGAGCTGCCCCAGAGGAAGGAGGACAGGCACAATTGTTCACTATGTGTAGGCAAGTTCTCTGTACCCATTTTTCAGACGACAGCACTGAGGCTCAGTTTAGATGACTTGCCCACACAGCTGAGGCACTGAGCAACACATCAGGCACAGCAAATTCCACAGGGAGTAAGTCCTTATCTTACTGCCACTGCAGGAAGAGTGGCAGCTTGAGAGTCTTGGGGTGCCACCGTCTTCTGGGAGCATGTTGGAGCTGCCTGGCCCAGCCCTTGGTGGTAGGAGGGAAGGCGGCTGGTGTGGAGCCATGACCTGCCTGAAAGGCCAGAGCAGGAGGAGCCGAGAAGTCTGCATGCCTGGGTCCCGAGGGGCCTGGGCTTCCAGGCCTTTGGCAGGGTTTGCCTCGGAGCAGGCATCCGGCTCCCACCAGGCCTTGGGCAGGTGGCACCACTTCTGAGGTATGGTCTAGAGCTAGGAGCCGGGGGACCAGGCCCGGCACCAGCCCTCCAGGGAAAGTGGGGGCAAGGGAAGGAGCTTGAGGGCAGGCCCAGAGGAGCCTGCTACAGGGTGGGGATGCTGCTACCCAAACGGGCCTGATGGTGGGGTGGGGGCACGGCTGCCCTCGGGATGGCTCATGGCCCAGGCTGCGCTTCCGAGCTTGCAGATGGGCCTCCTGGCAGAAGGCAGTGGCTGAACCTTGACTGTCCCCAGCCTAAAAGCCTCCCTTTTTAATTTTTTGTGGGTTTTTGCCTGCCCTTCAGCTGCTTCTGGCCCTGGCATGGTGGGGGAGTAGCTTCCCCTCTATCCCCTGGGCAGCAAGCAGCCTCCTGGTCTTTTAGGAGATGGGAGCTCTTGGCATCCATAACCCAGGCATTATACCCAGCGCAGCTGGTCCAAACTTAGTGGTCTCCTGGGTCCTGCATGAATTAACCATAGAATAGCCCAGATAAGGAAGACTCTGGAGCTCACAGGGCATTACGTCTCCTGGAGGTGATCCAGCCTTGCTCAGTCACTCTGTGCTGTGAGCCCCTCTGTTGCTGGGGATCCTGGCCAGCCCTGGCGGTGTCTGTTCCACCTCAAAATTGGGAAGAAGCTGAAGTGGGTGTACAATAACGTCAGTCTGCCACGTCTGCTCCCTGCCTCCTCAGGGCACTCAGCACCCCTCCATCTTACCCTGTTGTCTCAGTTTGCCAGGGCAGCCATGACAGGTGCCACCCAGTAGCTAGCAACTGGAATCGACCTCACGGTTTGGGAGGCAAATCCAACATCAACGTCTCGTCAGGCCATTCTTTCCCCAGAGCCTGTAGCATTCTGGTGTCGGTTTGCCATCATCCTTGCGGCTCCTCAGTTTGCATCTCTGCCTCCATCACATCCAAGCTGTCCCGTTGGTCTCCTCCTGTGGCTTTCTTGACTGCTTCCGATTTTCCTCTGCCTTATGATGACTCCAGCCATATGGTTTAAGGCCTAACCAGATTCAATTTGGCCTCATCTAAATAGGATCTTTGAAGATTCTATTCACCAATGAGCCTACACCTTAACTAATAAAAGGCCCTATTTATAAGTGGGTTCACACCCACCGGAACATGGGTTAAGACTCGAACATGTCTTGATGGGGGACCTGATTCAATCCCCACCATCAGCTTTGGATGACTCAAAGGGGCCAGGTGCTGAGGACCTTTGTCCCTTCACTGAATGACCCAGACTGCTTGGTCTTGCTGGCCCAGCTGCCGCTTCCCCTGTAAGCTCTCATGACAGCAGACCTGCCTTGGAGGTCCCCTCCTTGGCAATTTCTGGCCAGCAGCCCCCAACAACACCCCAAACCCCAGTGCCTGGAACAGCAAGCTGGATTTTGTACTTGACTCCAGGTGTTGAGTGTGGGCCCTTTAAGCACCTGGGTTTTGGAACCATCTTTTTCATAACATGCACCTTTTCCAGCGGGTTCTGCATGTCTGAGGTCGGCTGAATCTGGTGGTCAGATTAGAGGACAAATGACAATAATAGGTGAGATTAGACCCCCACTCCCCACAGAACACTCACACAGCACACACACACACACACACACACACACACACGAGTGCACACACGTCAGGCTGTCCTGGTGAATTCTGAGAAAGCCTCACAAAAGGCATGGACCTTTGTCCCAAAGTCTGACCTGGGGTCCTGTGAGACTTGGGGCCACAGGACCTGCCAGCAAATCTCTGGCCCCTCTGGCCACCTCCTAGGACAAGATCTGGGCTCCCTTCCCCTACGGTCCCCAGCCACATTCAGCACACATCTGTGAACTTCTGCTGTGTGCCACACCACAGCCAGGACCTTTTCACACCTCATAACAGCTGCTGCTTACAGGTGGGGAAACTGAGGCTCAGGGAAGCAGGGACTTCCCTACTCACATGGTAAGCAATGGAAAAGTGAGACCCGCAATCCTCTGTACTTACTACTGTCTCTCCCCTACCCGAGCCTGCTGTCATTCTCTCCAGCACCGATTTACTGGGGTCCCCTTTAAAGACCAGCCCTTTCCTCTTGCACTCAACCAGGGAACTTTACCCCTGATGGTCCTGCTGATGGCTTAAGGTGAAAATTTTCCAAGTCTTAGTGCTTTCCTGTGACAACATTCCCGGATCACCACTGCACACCAAGGCATGGTTCTAGGGTATGGGATAGAGGTACGGGTGGCAGTGGGGGTGGCAGTGCGTGCCCTGGGGCTCACGTGGGGGGAAGCAGGACAGACAGAAATCCCGGGTTACAGGCTTTTAAATGAATAAAAGGATAACTGACAACCAAGTGTTTGGAACTGGGAGGCCAGGGGGCGGGGCATCCGCGATAGCAGTCACCCCAGGGCCGTGGGAGGAGCGTCTCCTCCTCAAGGAGGGGCCGAGAGAGGAGGCGGGGAGAGGGCGGGGCCGGCAGGGAGCCCCTGGTGCTGGCCCGCGCCCCGGCTCGCTCTCCTGTGTCCGGGCCGCGCGCCCTCGGCCGGGTCCCTGGACGGCGGCAGGAAGTCGCAGCCCGGCGCAAACGAGGACCAGCTGCCTGGCGGGTGAGGGACCGCGGGCCTCCACATGGCGCCGCCGCGGGGCAGGATTAAGGAGGCGCCGGCGGCTCCGGCCCGGCCCAGCTGCTGGGGAAGGCGGCCCCGGCCCTGGGCTCGGGGCGGGAGGGCTGGAGCCGGGCCCAGGGGCGGGAGAAGGGCGCCTCGGCCGCGGCCCCTGGGGCCTTCGATCCCCCTCCGTTCCCTCCCGCCTTCCCGGGGCCACCAGAAACGCCCTCCCCCACCCCCCAGCATCAGCATCCAGCTCCCTGACCGGGAACAACCTCCAGTTGGCATAAAACGCAAAGCCTGGTTTGGCCATTTCTGAGCGGCCTTAGGCAAATATCTTAATCTCTCTGTGCGTCCATCTCCTCACTGGTAAAATGGGGGTAAAACAGTAGGTTGTTGTGAAGGTCAAATGGGAGGACCTGTCACATAGAAAATGCTCCATGTGTGTTGTTATTGTCTCGGATGGTCCCCAGGCTCCCTCCCCCATTCCAGTAGCCGGGTAGGCTCAGGACTCTCCTGCCAGCGAGGGCCGTGGCCCCGGTTTAGGGTCAGTGTCCCAAGGCGGCCACGAGATGGCAGCAGCGTTGCACGTACTGGGGCCCAACACTCCAAGTCACCATACTTGCTGAGTGCCACCAGAGAGGTGGGGTTGCTGCCAGCTCCAGCACTGCCCCTGTCCACCCTTGGTGTCCCCGCGAAGGGGCCTTTGTCCCCAGGCCCAAGCCCCACCAAACTCCTTTCCCTCCTTCACCCCTTCTCAGACTGGTGGAGCTGGGTGATGGTTAAAAGGCTGGGCCCTGGCATCATGGAGCTGGCTTCAAAGCCGGCCTCTGCTGTGTGCCTGGGCAACTGACAACCTCTGGGAGGCTCAGGTCTTCATCACACCTCCCTGTCCACAGGCCTGTGGGAGGATTTGATGAGACAAGCCAGCAGGGCCCAGCAAATGGTAGCTTTGGGAGAGAAAAACCCAGCCCTGTCCCCTCTGAGCTCCCTAAAGCTGTACTTCTCCAGCACAGCCACAGGTCATATTGTAGGACATGTTTATTTACACACCTGTCCGTGGCACACACACCACTCCCCAACACAAACACAAATCAGAACTCCCTAAGGTCTGGTCCTGGGCTGCCGCTGCACACGGCAGGACTCAGCAAAGGTTGAGCTGATAGAACAATGACTCACTGACCATGAGATGGGAAGGGCCTTAGCAACCATGAGGTCAGAAGTTTGCCAGCCTGATTTTTAGCAGAGAGTCCTTTCTTCAAAACAAATCAACCACAGAACATAAAGAGAAGACAGCTGCTCTGGTTGAAATGGGGTGTGGGCTACCCACTCCTCTTCCTCCTGGCAACCCCTGAAGAATGCCCACACAAGACCAAGTGCTCCAGGAACAACTCCAAGATCCACCGATTCTAATCCTGCCCCTTTGATTTACACGGGGGGAGACTGAGGACCAGAGAGAGGAAGCAACTTCCCCGAGGATGCACAGCACAGGGGAGCAGAGCAGCCAGCACCCAGTCTGAATGGCTGCTGACAAAGGGTCTGCATCACCGGATTTGCAGTTTGCAGGAGTGACTCTGTAACCCTAAGGAAATGCTCTAGCAATGGAAATCCTGCTGGGATTGGGATCTGGATTTGTCAGACCATCCAGATTCCAAACATTCAGCCCAACACACTTTTACCAAGCACTGGACTCTGTGCCAGGTTGTGTTCTGGGAATCCAAGCTGATTGAAGAGGCAGGGTGGCAGAGTGGGTAAGGGGACATGGTGCTGGCTGTGTGGCCCTGGGCAAGCCGCTTGATGTCTCTGTGAAATGGGCATTAATACTACAGATCTGGGGGGGGGGGTTGCCATGAGGGCTAAATGATTGCACCACCTGCCATGCAGTGAGTGCTTGATAAATATCAGCTATTGATATTAGCCATCCAAATCCCCCATGTGATCAGAGGCTCAAAGATGGGAACACTGCAGGCTGAAGGGACTCATGAAGTGCGGGCGGAGGAGCAATGTCCTGGAGGAGCTGCATTCATTCACTCATTCATTCATTCATTCTACAAATATTGGTTGAGATCTCTGCTCCAGGCACTGAGGATCAACAACAGAGGATCAATAAGTGATGGAACTTTCATAGTGGGGGAGACAGAGAGACAAGGAAAATAAAAGTTCAAAGGTGAAATGCACTATGGGCAAGGATGCAAGGAGTGGGTGCAATGGAGGGGACACCGTTTCTCTTTTTTTAATCTCAAATTTCCAGAAAAGCTGCAGGGACAAGACAAAGGACTTTTCATTCTGTACAATGTTATGAAGAACTAGGAAAATTCTAATCTTTAAAAAGGAAAGATTTCTTGCAATGTTATTAATGACCCTAAGCAGGTTGTGTTTTTTTTAACATATGTGTACACTGCATTCAAGATAATCAATATTTTCATCACACTCAGAAGTTTCCTTGGGCTCCCTTGTCAAGGAACTTTACTCCCTGAACTATTGGCAAGTAAGTTCCCAGCAGGATGCCCATCAACCTCCAAGCAAGGACACAACACAGCCATCCGAATCAGGAAATTAGTAGTGCATTTCTACCTTCTAAACCTCAGGTCCCATTTGGATTCCTTTAATTGTTCTAATAATGTTCTTTCTAGCCAAGGGATCCAGTTCAGGATCACATCCAGGTTAGTTGTCATGGTTCTTCAGCCTCCTTCAGTCTTTCCTCAATGCTCAGGGCCTTGACGCTTTGGAAGATCACGGGCCCCCATGATTTTATAGACAGTCCCTCAGTTTGGCATAGTCTGGTGTTTACTCACCATCAGGTTCAAGATATGCATCTCTAGCTGGAATATCACATCCTACCCGGCATGCAATTAAAATTTTTCCCGTTAGTGATAATGTTCGCTTTCATCATTTAAGTTGGTGTCCGTCCATCTTCTCCGTAGCAAAGTTCCTTCTTGTTCCTGCATAACTAATGAGTAATTTCTGGGGAGGGACTTTGAAACTATTAAATATCCAGCTCTCATCAACTCTATTCTTTAATTGGGGTGTGCCTCAGATTGCCACTGGAACGCAGTTCCTATTTTATTCAATAATCTGTTACTATCATTTGTTTTGATGCTCAAATTGGCCCAGATTTGGCCAGTGGGAGCCCCTTCAAGCTGACTTCTGTGTTCTTATGACGTGGCCCCAACATCCTTTGAGCACTTTTTAAAAATATTTTTTGGCTCAAGATATTCTGGGCTCATCTGCTTTCCCTGTCCCAGCCCTGGAATTAGCCATTTTGCGCAAGGAGGCCTGGCCCTTCATGGAGAACGGTATTTAGCAGTCACAGTCTGGGTGCTACTGCTCATAGTTAGGGTGGCAGCCCGCCTCCACGTCATCTCGGGGACACACATGCTTAGATCCATGTTGCATTTCTATTTATAGATGTAGAACATCATGCTTTCACCCCAATAACTCCAATTAACATCCAACACCACAGGATTCCTTCTGGTTCTCCTTTCCATAGGTATAACTCTTCCTGACAGGGAGAAATGTGGCTAGCTCCATTAATCCTTAATTTATTCACTTCTCTGCTCAATCCCCATCAGTACTCAGGCCCCCGTTGCTGCTGCCGCCCTCGCCCCTGCGGTGTCCTCCTGACCTGCTTGAGTCCCGACACTCCCTCAATGGGCGCCCCAAACCTTCCACAGCCTGTTTAGACCCCTCCTCAACCCAGCTCAGGCTCCAACGCCCACTCTGGGCACTGCCGCTCCCACGCCGACTTGGTGCAGACGGCTACCCTGCTGGCCTCACCTCCTGGCTTTTGGACCAAATTTTTTCAGGACAGGAAAGGAAGAAAAAGAGGAGAAAGAGGAGTTTGCAATTTGGAACAGGGAGGTCAAGATAAGCCTCTCTGGCATGATGTCTGAGCCCCACTGTCCCCCTCATCAAATGACCCAAATGTTTGTGCATTTCTGGAATTTATACCTCTAAAACTACCCCCTGCCCACCACCTGCATCAGGAAGCGCTTAGCCAGATGCCAGTCCCTTTAGACCCTGTGGCCCTTCTCCCAGGGCACACGTGGGCTCTGCTCCAGGCACAGTCCAGGCTATATCACCCTGAACCATTACCCCTGCCCCTGGTGGGGCCTGAGAGATCCATCCATGGGCCGGCCTGGCCTTGGGAGCCTGGGAGGGATAAGATGGCGGAAAAGGGAGCCTCAGGTGCAACGGCAGGCTTAGGGGCTGCTCCCTGGGCCTCTCTACTACCCATTTGTTTTTTTTTATTGCAGATCCGAGGCAATGAGCTGGCAGGTTTCACTTCCTGTCCACCCTGGGGCAAGACCAGACTGGGGAAGCAGCCTCATTGGGCCCCATCTCTCCCCTGTCTCTGACTTAGGACTCCTGTGGCCTCTCCCTGCTCCTGCCCTTGGCCTGCCTGCACCCCTCTTCCCCCGTGGTCAAGGCTGGCTTCCTGCTGAGGCTGCACCTCCAGGCTCGGCTGACAGAGCTGAGGAGCCCAGTGGGTCAGAGTTGGCAGGGTCCCTGGAGATATTGGGGCCACAGTGATCCAGTACAGGCAGGGAGACGGAGGCCCAGGGAAGGGCCACACAGCAGGCCAGTTCTAGAAATGGGGGTGCTGCCTTCCAGCCCAGTGCAGGGCGTATGTGGCTCCTTGTTCCAGCCTGAGAGCACAGGGAGGGCAAGGCAGCCCCAGACGGGTGGGCCAGTGGTGCGGAGGCCCCAGCACTGGACTGGAAGACCGGAAACCCAGCGTCTGGCCTGTACAACCGCTGACTTACTGTCTGGTTGGGGGCAAGCCCTTTCCTCTCTCTGGGCCTCGGTTTCCCTATCTGTCAACTGAAGGGGGTGAATTAAGTGATTCTAAGACCCCTTGTCACTCTGTTCTTCTGCCCAGTCAACCCCCAAATTCCACAATCCTCCCTCCAGAAAAGAAAGAAATGCAAGGAAGAAAATCCAAGTAGCAGATATGGAGAAATAGGGCACTTGCGTACTTCTCCTGCTGGAGGGCAAACGAGCGAGGGGAATGGGGAAAACACCGGGCAATTTGATGTGAGGCCTTGAGCAAGCGTCTGCAGGGCTCTGAGCCTGGGAAGGGGATGGAGGGCAGCCTGTGCTCTGGGGTCACCATCTCCACTCCACAGCACGCCCTGCCCTGCCCTGCCCAGCCTCCTGCCCGCAGGGTGAGCAGACAGCTTCTGTACCCACCAGGCTTAGGTCTAGTAGACACACACTGGTGCATGCACACGTGCGCACACACACACACTGGCTTTTCTAGCTCCAAAGCAGCCCTAGGCATAGCTCCAGCCCCCGAATAAAATGCAGTTCACCCGGAGTCCCACAGGAACCCTTTCTCCCCAGAAAAGAGGACTCAATGACTCAAGTCTCCAGCTGTGTGACCCGGGATGAGTCAGCTGACCTTTCAAAGCCTTACTTTTCTCCTCTGTGTAAGGGAGAACTATTTTCTTTCCTACTCAGGAGTGTTCCCATTGCTCAGTGAGAGCAGGGTCTCACACCCCCTGTGTAGCCAGAGGGAGAGGGCAGGGAGGAAGGGAAGGCCGCCCTCTTGCCCTTCTCTTCAGCTCGAACCACCTGCTTCCCCTTTCTGGGGTCTGCCTGGGGGCTGGGGCTGGGGGTGGGTGTTGGGTGGGGGAGAATGCACAGAGGTTCCCAGCGTGGGTTTCACTTCCCTCCTGCCCCCACGGACACCGAGCTCCCGGCAGGGGTCAGCACCCCGCATGGCATGGAGGAGGCCACCCAGGCCTCTGTCACCCCTGCCCCGGGCCCGCGAGCCGGCACCTGGGCCTCCCACGCCTGTTCCACGGAACCCGATGGCAGGAAGGGGGTGAACCGAGGGCAGCTGGGAAGTCCCTCTGCAGAAGCGCACCCAGCACCCTCCACCCTGCTCCAGTGTCTCAGCTGCTTTGGGGCATCTGTAGACTATTAAACCCACTATCCTTGTGGGCTGGAGAACTTCTCCCACCTAGGAACACCTTTATCATGGTTTTCCCTAGGACCCTGGATTTGGAAGGTTGTTCTTTGTGTTTCTTTTTGTCCACAAAGCATTTGGCGTTGCATTGGGTAATTATTATTTGCCGCTTTTATGCATCATAATCAGACTTTGTCTCCAGCATTAGTTTCTGAGTATCTCATTCGAGCCCAAAGTGCCCCACTTGCCAGGGCAGGCTCATCCCAGGGGACTAACTGCACAACCTCCATCTGTCCAGCCCCACTGGGTCCATCAGCAGTTTGGAACAGAACCCTCACCCAAAAGGGCAGGGGCTGAGGATGGGTGCACCCGCCACGGGCTCTGCCCTCATCCTGCCAGCAGGGCCACCCGTCCCAGCATGGCCGGGGCTGGACTCTCCCGACCCCAAACCCAGCCTTAGGATGTGCTCCTCGGCTTTAGGACGGGCTCCTCGGCTCTCTGACTGGCAACCTGTTTCCCTCCCTTTTTTTCTTCTCCCCACCCCCCCCCAAGTCCTTGCTGATATTGGGCTTTAGACCCCCACTCACCCCTCCCCAGTTACTCACCAACTAGATACTGAGCCCATTTCTCATCAGCTGAGGACTGAGGTTGCTCAACTATTGCAATACAGCTTGAAAACTCCCGGGGAGGTGGAAGGCCACCAGTGCTTTCTAGCCTTCTCGTCCGTCTGTCTGGTCATCTGTCCCTCCCATCCCTTCGGCACTGGTCCCTGCACCATCCTACCATCTGTTCATTCGCCACACCTGCCCGTACACCTATCCCTTCTTCCAGCATCCCCCCAGCCAGCGCCTGCCCGGACACCCTCCACGCAGACGCCTCCAGGGTCAGCTGCGACGGCCACAGACGCGGGGGCAGCACAGAGCGGGGACCACGGTGGCACCGGCCGAGGGAGAGAAGACGCCCTTTCTGCCTCCTTCTCCCCATGACAGCAGTCAAAGAAAGACACCTGGAAGACAGGGAAAGGGGGTGACAGCACAGGTGACACCCCGACCCCCTGCGGTTCCCTCCCAGCTAAGCCCCGCAGTGCTGAAGGGGAGGGTAGCAGGTGGCTGTTAAGTTGGCTGTTGAGACTGGACTTTTTCAGACTTGAAAGTAACGAAGTTAGCAAAACTGCCCGAGATATCAAAAAAGGTGAATTAGAGCCTGGGCAATATCCAAGGCAGTGATGGGAAAAAAATGAAATTGTTACGCTCAGTTCCATTCATGGGGATTTGGAGCTGTAAGGTCGGGGAGGGCACTGGGTGAGCTGAACTGCTCTGCCTATAAGACGGAGGTGAATCTTGCCAGTCAAATGCCATCTGGGAAGAGGGAGATGAGAAGGGAGAAGGGAGAAGAGAAGGGAGGGGAGGAGAGAGGAGCCAGGAGAGGGGGCGGGACTGGACAGAGGGTTGGGGGGGAGTCTGCAGATGAACTCCTGGGGCTGGGGGGGAGGGGTAGCCCCCCCCAAAATTGGAAGAGCAGATTCACCTAGGATGCCCCTTTAAATTATTTCCTGGGTGGTACCTGGTGTCACCCATTTGCATGACCCCCAGATTTCAGTAAACGGTCTGCCCACTGTATTTGTCAGGAGGAGGGTTTTTGTGGAAATGGAGAAGAGAAGAAGTTTCATGTCTGAGTCAGCACAGTACAGAGTAAAAATCACCCAGGAAGAGGCAGGAGGGCAGGGGAAGTGGTGAAAAACGCAGGCATCCATGGCTCTCTGAAGCCTGCAAGAGGTCTTTGGGTTTCTACTGGTCATGAAGTTAGAGGTCTGAGGTGTCTCCTCTGCCTTCCCCCCAATACCTTCCTCCCATGTGGACAGAATAAATTCAAAAGGCAAATCTGACCATGTTTTACAGCACCTTCCTCCTCCCTCCATCACCCTTTCTTTTACCCTGGGGTTAAAAGACCTATCTTCTGGCTGGGGCTCCAAGGCCCGTGGGGTCCAGCCCCTGCCACCCTCTCCAGATTCCCTGTACCCTAGAACACATCTCACAAGTCCCACATCCTGACTGCAGGACCTTTGGATCTGCCGTACCTTCCCTCTGTCTAGAGCACCCGCCCCCAGCCCAGCTCACTCACTCATCCTTCAGGGCTCGGCTAAAGTGGCACTTCAGACAAGTCAGCCCTGACCTCCTGACCAGGCCACTCCTCCGTACAGGAGTCATCCCTGCCATTGCATTGGCAAAGAGGAGTGGAGTGGCCGGGGGATGGCTGAGGCTGTAGACCTATCAGGGGTCACGCCCGGCCCTGCCCCACGGCCCAGAGTCGGTTCCATCTGAATCCCCAACAAATTGGACATCTGTTGCCAAGGGGGTGGGGGACTGCCTGTTAAGTAGACAGCCACCTGTGTCCCCATTTTACCATACACTGCGCCCTCTTGCAGAGGAGGAAGCGGGCTGGAAGACATTTCTGGAAGGTGGTGGCAAGGGCAGGAGAAAGAATGAACTCACCACACCTGGGGACTGGAACCAGATTGGCCCAGTGAGACTGGGGGCTGTGCGGACTATAGCAGAGTCTCAATACTGGATGGCTTGTTCCTGTTTTTATTGTTTTTTGTTTGTTTTTTAATTTTCTTTTTGCTTAGTTCTCTTTTTTTTGTAATTTATTTATTTGATCAGCTGTTTTTAAGACAGGTAAACTGCAAGTTAGGCCATGTCATGAAAATCATGACACAAAAAACCTACATGCTATGAACTCCCTGAACAATGTAAAATCAATGTCTTATAATGTAGAATATTAGGACCTAGTGATAGAAGCTAGTGAGGGGGAATGATAATCTATTATGTTCAGATATGTTAATGATGGTGAATTCAAAGGTATAGGAATGTATAGGGGTGATGATTATTAATGGGATTATAAATATCAGAGCTGTACTGAAGGCAATTAGGTTTGAAAGGGGTCGTTTAAAGGCATGTATCTCACATATCAGCACTACAAATACAGATAGGTGTTTGCACTTCTAAGGTATGACACCAGAAAAGAGAGTTGAGAACAGAACCGTCTATGGGAAAAATCTACCTATTGCATACTAGAGAGTATAATTAATAAAAATACCATATTAGTACCACACAAATACTAGGGACAAATAATTAAGAGCTCAAAAGAGCTACGAGGTGTTTTGGATCATGAGAATTGTTTACAATGGAGAGTCATGAGGATTATACAACTAAGTGATGATAATGTGAGATATTGGTGGATTATCACGGACATAACATACACTATGTGAACTTAGGAACCCCCTACTTTATTTGTTTATTTATTTATTTATTTATTTTAATCTTCATTTTATTGAGATATATTCACATACCATGCAGTCATACAAAACAAATCGTACATTCGATTGTTCACAGTACCATTACGTAGTTGTACATTCATCACCTAAATCAATCCCTGACACCTTCATTAGCACACACACAAAAATAACTAGAATAATAATTAAAGTGAAAAAGAGCAATTGAAGTAAAAAAGAACACTGGGTACCTTTGTCTGTTTGTTTGTTTGTTTCCTTCCCCTATTTTTCTACTCATCCATCCATAAACTAGACAAAGGGGAGTGTGGTCCTTATGGTTTTCCCAATCCCATTGTCACCCCTCATAAGCTACATTTTTATACAATTGTCTTTGAGATTCATGGGTTCTGGGTTGTAGTTTGATAGTTTCAGGCATCCACCACCAGCTACCCCAATTCTTTAGAACCTAAAAAGGGTTGTCTAAATTGTGCATAAGAGTGCCCACCAGAGTGACCTCTCGGCTCCTTTTGGAATCTCTCTGCCACTGAAGCTTATTTCATTTCCTTTCACATCCCCCTTTTGGTCAAGAAGATGTTCTCCATCCCACAATGCCAGGTCTACATTCCTCCCCGGGAGTCATATTCCACGTTGCCAGGGAGATTCACTCCCCTGGGTGTCTGATCCCACGTAGGGGGGCAGGGCAGGGAACCCCCTACTTTATAAGTCAAGTGCTCGATATTGAGGCTAGCTCAGGTGAAACTTATGGTTGTAAAGGGGAGGCTGAGCCCACCTATAATTATGCCTAGGAATCACCTCCAGAGACCCTCTTTTGTTGCTCAGATGTGGACTTTCTCTCTCTTAAGCCAAACTCTGCAAATAAATTCATCACCCTCCCCCTGACATGGGACAGGACCCCCAAGATGAATGAGTCTCCCTGGTGATGTGGGACATAGATTCCAGGAATGAGCCAGACCCTGGCATCGAGGGGTTTCAGATGCCTTTGACCAAAAGGGGGAAAAGAAAGGCAACAAAATAAGGTTTCAGTGGCTAAGAGAATTGAAATAGAGTCAAGAGGCTGTCCTGGAGGTTACTCCTAGGCAAGCTTCACCTAGATAAGCCAAATAATCACAGTTAGATAAGCCCAAGTCACCAGTAATCCCCCAAACCCTAAAGAATATCTGGATCCCTATCTGAGACTTTATAGAAGTTTCACTCACTAAGTTTATTCTTCAGAAACTTAAATTCTCCAGAGAACTCCTATGCCAGCTAAGTCCCAAAACCCAGAGGCAATAGTCTCTTCAAGAACATCAATAAGATGTGTCCCCTTTTCCCATAATGTTGACACCCCTTTTCAACATGAACAAGTTAGGGTGGTCAATGCCTAGACATACCTGAAGATTAGGAAAGTGATTAAAGTAGAGGAAGGGGTAGCAACAGACAAGACAGAATTAAACAAAGGATTATGAATACTGAATGTTTATATAATTTTCTTCTTCTTAGTTGCTAGGGTATCAGAATAGTCAAAAGGGAAGAACTGAAATGGTGGAACTGTAACCCATAGCATTCTTTGAAATTTGTTCTATAGCTACTCATTAAATTGTGATTTAAAAGTTAGCATCTTTTTGTATATATGTTATATTTCACAATAAAGAAGTAACTGAAACTATGATACTGTAACTCATAACAACTTTGGAAATTTCCTATATAACTACTTGTTAAATCATACTTTGAAAGATATTACCTTTTTGCATATATGTTATATTTCATAATAAGGAAATAACTGAAACTGCTGAAACTGGAACTGTAACCCATAATATTTTTTGAAATTTGCTAAGTACTTGTTAAATTGCACTTGGAAAGTTACCATTTTTATGTATATATGTTATATTCTACAATTAAAAAATATGAAAAAAACAATAATAATAAATACAAATAAAAAAAAAACCTACCTGTGACATGTAAGGCTTTTTGTCTCAGCCTCCAAAAGAAACCTGATAAAGATCAGCCCAGGGTCATAAACCAGTGGTGCCACCCAGCCAGCCTCTCCGTGTCTCACACCTGACCTTTGCCTGCACACATCCAGTGATGGGACTCTCACTATCTCCCATGGGGGGCAGCCCAATTCAGCTGGCCAGCCCCCAGCACTGACCCATGTATTAAGCCAGAAAATCTAATTGACATTTAAGGCAAACTCTTAGACCTTTGATCCTGATTTGCTTTCACTGGGTCTCATCTCCCCAGCTCAGAAATCTGGACTCAGTACCTCCAGGTCCAAATCCTGCCCGTTTCCCGGAGGGGCTCTAGCCACTGTGGCCCTCCCCTATAATGAACTCCGTTGTGTGCTCGGCTCTGAGGATACAGCAGGGAACAAGTCCCAGCTCTTGTCCTCCCGGACACATGGAACAATCCAGGAAAAACAGATTGGAGCAGAGGACAGAAACCTACAGGACTCCAGTCCCTGGAACCTGGCCCAGCAGTTAGACTCCAGTGGGACAGGCACATGGATGGTTCCATCCCCCAAAGCCCTCACTTTGCTGGGATGATGACAACAGCACAGGGTGATGCTGGTCCCTGAGCTCTTGGCACAAACAGAATGCTTATGAAGCCTGTGGCCTTCTCGGAATGTTGGATGACACAGGGCATGGGGCTGTGCCAAAGAGGAGGCAGGAATTTTCCTCTGAAATCCCACCCGGATCAATCCACCCAACCTCCCAAGGACCACAGACCCACTAAACTATCTGAGAACCAGCCATGGAGGAGGAAGGAATGGGAAAACCCAGCTAAGGCAAAGGTCTCAAACTGGCAGCTTGAAGACCATGGCAAGTCTTAGTGGGTGATTAAAAAAAAAGAGAGTTTATTCTCAATGTTTAAAAAAAACAATAAATTTCTCATTTCTCATTTAAAAATAAATAAGAGGATCTTCCGCATGGTAACGGTCAGCTAGTGCTCAGTTCCAACTGCACTCTTTAGATGGAACATGGCGGGGGGTCTAGCTCACCACGGTCCCCACCCCGATAGCTGCATTCACTGCCTGTCAGGTCCCTGGAGGCCCCTGGGTTTGGGATTTTGGGTCTAATCCAAAGTCCTTGGGTCACAGAGGAGGTCAGTGAGGCCTGAGGAGGGTGAGTGACTCTCCCAAGGTCACACAGCCAGTAGGTAACTCATCTGAGACCAGAAAGGTCTAGAATCTCAAGGGGCCACCAGCACTCACTTAAATCCTCCCAACAACCTCCTCAGTGACTCTGCTAATGGAAGCAGGGAGCGAGGGCTCACTGGCGAAACCGGTTCAGCCTCCGTCACCCTGGTGTATGCCAGGCGTGCAGAGCTAAAGGAGTTGCAGTCCTCACCCCTCTCCACCATGTGGGGCACTCCTGCGCTTTACCCTGCCTCTAGCTCTCCTCACCAGCTCTGGGGTCTCCATCTGTGAAATGGGGGTAACTGCTGCGGTAGGATGAATCACGGACCCCCCAGGGGTCTGTTTAGGGAAAAGCTGTGCCACTTCACTGAACAAGATGTGCAAGCTGAAAGGCATTTGGGGGGTGTGGTGGGGAGGGGGAAGCTCAGTGGGGCTGAGGAAGAGGAGAGAGAGAGAAAGGAGGCAGAGACAAGGCAGCTGTCAAGAAGAAAGCAACCTGGGGAGCAGAGCAGCAATGGTGAAAGGGGGGGATTAGTCAGGATGGGCTAGGTGATGCTGAGGTAACAAATAGCCCCTCCACTCAGTGAGTCCAAAAACAAAGGCTTGTTTCTTGCTCACGCCCATGTCCACTGGCAGGGGAGGCACTTAGGGACGCAGGTCGTTGGAATAGCCGCCATCTGGCACATTGTTGGTCTCAAGCCAGAGGGAAAGGAGCTTTGGAGAATCTCACATTGGCCACCAAATGCTTAAATCAGAAAAGTGACACGAATCCTTCCACCCTCCATCCACTGGTCACAACTGATCACATGGCCTCCCCTCCCACTATAGGAGCCAGGAAGTGCTATCCCATGAGTTGTCAGGGAGGCAGCTCCAGAGTCCCACAGAAGGGTTCTGGAGGAAGTCTGCTGCACATCATATGGTGCAGCCACCTCCTTAGATGCCCAGAAAACCTTCCGTCAAAGCCATGTTACTTGTCAATGCTTGGGTTGGATGTGCCCCACCTGAGTGCAGCAACATCCTGAGTAGCTTGGAGGTGGGCCATGGGCCAGACAGAAGAAGGGCCAAGGAGGCTCAGCTGCTGATGGGTCTTAGTTTTCATTCATTCATTCATGTATCCATTTGTCTGTTCAACAATTTGGGATCCCCCATGTGCCAGGTACAGAGCAATAAAGAAGTCACTGGTCCTACTTTGAAGGAGCTTACGTTCCAGTGAGTACTTGCCACAAGGCAGTGCTGGAAGGAGAAATGAAATAAGCCTCAAATGTGCACAGCACATGCCCCCAAAACAACAACAACAACAATAGCTAATGTATATTGAGCACTTTGCATGCTGTACAGATATCAGCTCACCTAATTCTCCCAGCAGTCCTAGGAGGCAGGCATGAGAATTGCCCTCATTTTACAGAAAAGAAGCATGAGGCACAGAGAGGCCACATTTTTTTCCCAAGGTCAAACAGAGCTGGAGTCAAATCTAAGCCATCTGCCTCCAGAGTCCAAGAGTTTGGCCAGTACACCAACCTGTCCCTTTGATGTTAGCTGTTATTATGATTGCTATTTATTCAACAGGTGTCAGCACTCCCTTTGGAAAGGGGAAGGGATCCGTCTGAGCCCTTGTACCACAAGCTCAGCCAAGCTCCTATACTCATGATCTCAGTTAACCCTGAAAAGTAGAGACTGTAGCTCCCATTTTTCAGATGATGAAACCGAGTCTCCATGGAATGAATGGCACAGCCTGGCACCCAGTTCTGTCTGATGCCAAAGGCCAGGTGCTTGCACTTTCAACCTCTTTGTGTTTCTTTTTATAATTTCTAGCTCTTTATTTTGTTCAGACAATATTTTCCTAGTTTCCTTTAGTTCTTCGTATTCTGAATCCTTTAGCTTTTTTAACATATTTAAGACAGATAATCTAAAGTCTTTGACTAACAGTTCCAGTGTCTGAACTTCCTTGGGGTGGTTTCTGGCAAATTTTATTGTTCCTGTGAATAGGACATATTTTCCTGTTTCTATGTGTGTTTTGTAATTTTTTGTTGAGAACTGGACATGTTGAGCATTATGTTGTTATAACTCTGGAAATCTAGTTCTCCCACTCCTCTGAAATTACTAGGTTTTTTGTTATTGTCGTTGAAGGCTGGAGCCATTAATGTGACTTTTCCAAACTATTTCTGCTCCTGAGTGGGGAATGGAAAGAGAAAAGAGGGAAAAATAGGTTCTGCCTCTTTAAGACTGAAGGAGATTGGAACAATGACCGCCCTCAGAGCTAGCCCCTCAAGGATCTGAAGTAGCTGACTAAAAGCAGTGGTGGGCTATCAGGCCACACAACCTGGATTTTAGAGAACTAGGTCCTTACAGCCCACCCTGACTTGAGCAAGCTGCTCCAGGCGGCCCAGGCTGCAGTCCCCACCACTGCGGGCCCTGGGGTTGGGGGCTGGGGGATGGTAGCTGCTGCAGGGAGGGTGAAATTCACCCATATTTACCACAGTTTACCAGCCTCTTCCTCCAGCTCTTCCCAGGATGCTGCACAGCATACACTAGACACCAGAGTTCCAAAATGGTTGCTTGAGACAGTTCCTGCCAGTTCAATAAGTTGTTTTGGTGGAGGGACTGGTTCCTGGAGCTCCCTGTTCCACCACCTTCCCACAGTCTCTCATAGTTTTTTGGTTATTTGTTTGTTTGTTTTTTAAACTCTAAGAAACACACTAGAATGTTAAGGATTGTTTGTAGATGTTGAGATTATAGATGTAAATGTACAGCAGCCATGCATCAGTTTCATAACTGGTGAATACGAATGCATTTTTTTAATTATATAAAAATTATAAGGATGATAATATACCCAAAGAATGTCATAAGTGGAAGGGAAATTACCTTGGTCCCTTATTTTTAAGATGGGAAAACTGAGGTTCTAGAGGGACAGCCAACTGTTTGTTGAATTGAGCTGAAGGAAATGGTCCAGGCACCCAGTCATCCCCACAACTTTGCCAGGCAGCTCTAGCATTTCCCACCTGACCGATGAGGCTATGGGAGGCAGAGTCACTTGCTCAAGGTCATTTTTGGGTATTTGCCAGGCACGTTCTCAGGGCTGGGCTCACTCAAGCCTCTCAATAGCCCTGCATGGGTGGTGCGGATGTTGGCGCCCTGTTAGAGCTTACGGAAGTGAAGACGCAGGGGTCAGGGCGAAAAGAGCAGCCAACCGTCTCCATCCAACAACAAGCCCCCCCGCACAATCACCATCAGGACCCCTCTAGCACCCGGTCACCCGATCACCCGACCTGCCCATCCGCTCTCTGCGTGGCTGCTCCGCCCTTGCTGAGTAATCCTTCAGGGCGCCTTTCTTGCAGAGTCACGGTTCCGAGCAGCTTTTCGCTGAGTCACGGTCCCGAGGTCTGTTTTCGCTGAGTCACGGTTCCAGCCGCTCCTGGCTCAATCCCTTCCGGCAAAGTAGAGGCGGCGACGCAACCGGCGGCGTTGGAAGCCGCCCTGTGTCCCGCACGTCCCAGCTGATGGCTGAATCCCAGCAAAGCACGGCCGCCCACCGTCTTCTCCCGCAGGTCTTCTAAACCTGTGGCTCCTCCCTGCGCCCCAGTGACAGGGGATTGATACTTCTCCACGGGTGGGCCAGGCGCTGTGTAAGAGGCTTCACCTGTGAATCACCGAGCTCAGCGGGGTGGCCTGTCAAGGTGGGCAGCTACTTAATGGAGAGACTTCTGCAAATGCCAAGGTCATGAAACACAAAGGCTGAGGAACTGTTCCATATTGAAGGAGACCACAGAAGCAGGACAACTGAATGCAAAGCAGGTTCCTGGACTGGGGGAGACCACTCTAAAGTACATTATTAGGCCATTGGTGAAATTTGAATATAGGCTTTAGATAATTAATTTGTATTGAGGTCAAATTTCCTGAGTTTTATAATGGTACTGCTGTTTCAAGAGACGGTCCTTGGGAGTAGAACATGCAAAATTTGGGGTAAAGAGTCATGATATCTGCGACTTACTCTCAAATGAGCCAGAAAAATATTTTATATACACACACACACACACACAAATAATAAATATATCTAAAGACACATCCAGTCGTGTGTTAACTATACAAAAAAAAAAGACATTATGAAGTTTAAAACCAAATCTCACTGAGCCTTACCTTTTCATTTTTTTCCTTAGAAGGAGTGAGTTGTGTACAGGGGGATTAAATAATTTATTGATGAGAAAAAGAAAAAAAAAAAAACTACACTAGAACCAACTTATTCAGTAGCATCATCTTCTTCATCTTCGTCTTCTTCATCTTCCTAACTTTTTTTCAGCCTGGCCATCTCCCTCTGCCACATCAGGCTTTCCTTTAGTCCAGCATGCAGCAATAACCTTTCCATATTTTTCTTTCAGCCTAGCAGCCTTCTTTTCAGCTGCAGTGGATTTATTTGCCTCTCCCAGTTTCTTTGCAACATCACCAGTGGGTGGGCCGGTTGTTCACCTTTGATTTGGAGGCAGTACTCAGAACAAAACAAGACTGGTATCCTTGAACTTCTTTTTTGTTTCCCCTCTGGGAGGGATTTAGAGTTTCATTTCTCTTTCATAACGAGCCCTGTCCACCTGTGCCATGTCTTCAAATTTTCCTTTGTGGAAAAGGAAAAGGTCTTCCACCTCTTTGTGCACGTCCTAGAGAACTCTGAAAAGTTGACCGAAGCACACAGGTGCTTCTCGTTCTTCTCCCAGCAAGTTTGCGGGAAGAATGCGTGTGATGACATTCTACCTCTCGGCTTCTTAGGGTCACCTTGGCCCAGGTCGAGTTATTTCGCCTCCACGGGGCACAGAGCCACCCAGCACCCACCTGGGTCGCACTTATCCTGGCACCGTCCCTGTGGAGCTCAAGGAACTGCAGTGGGGGCCGGCACAGTCTCCTCATGCTCTCCGCTCTGTAGCCTACATAAATTCTGTGTGCTATTCTGGCATCTTGTAAATTTGAAACTGTTGCAAATAAGTAGTTTACTTTTTGAGAAAAAAAATGATAACGATGAGGAACCTTAGGTTCAAAGCTCCTGACTGGGAACAAGATGCTAGTGTCCCCACCCTGGTGCAGAACTCACCAGAGACTGCTGTATAGGGGAAAAAAAGAATGCTCTGGCTGAATCCTGAAAGGGGAACGAGATGCTTCTTGTTGACCCAACATAACAGAACAGCAAGTGCTTATTGTGTGCTTCCCCTGGGCCAGGACCCCATCTAAGCTTCTTACATATAGTAAAAGATTTAATTTAATCTGTACCACAACCTCTTGAGTCGATGCTGTCACCATCATTTTGTCAGATGAGGAAACAAAAGCTTAGAGGAGTTAAGGTGTACATGGGTGATAAGTCAGGACTCCTAGATTTGATTCTAATCCTTCTGTTTAGATTCCATTGCTTTAACCAGTCCACACTGTACTAGAAGAAACTTGATTGAGTTGAAGCAAATAAAACCAGGTCCTGGGGCCTTATTAGCAAACCCATCCTAGCAGTCTCAGCTCTCCAAAGACTGGACAGGCTGCCTCAGGTGGCTGTGGATCTTCAGTCCCTAGACCTGTGCCAGTGGATCCCACAATGTGCAATAAAGATGTTCCTCTTACACCCCTCACTGCCTCTGCCCCAGGGCATCCTAGCCAGCTGGGTGGCCGTGGATTGCGGGTGCACTTTAGAGCCAGACACACCTGACCTCAAACCCCAGCTCTGATGCTTACCAGCTCTATGAATTTAATCTCACAGAGCCTCATCCGTCAAATATGTAGTGAAGGCCTGTCTTGTGCCAGGCTCTGCAACTAGGAAGGTGAACCCAATGTGGTCCTTGCTGCCTTCAAAAAGCTCACAGTCTAGTGGGGCCACTCGGGTACAGGACACTCATTGAAGAGGCCCCAGAAGGCGAAAGGAAGTCCTCCTGGAAAACCTGGGCTGATTCTGTTTTACAGCTTTCAGCATATAATTGACATACAATAAATTGTATGCATTTAAAGTATATAATTTGATGAGCTTTGACATAAGTATAGCCATGAAACCATCACCACAAGATAATGAACATTTTCATCACTCCCAAACATTCCTCATGGTCCTTTGTAATTCTCCTTCCCTCCCTTAACTAGGCAACCACTGATCTGTTTAGATTAGCTTGCATTTTCTAGAATTTTATAAAATTGTATATAAATTTTATAAAATATATATGTAACTTTATATAAATAGAATTATGCATATGCACTCTTTTTTTGGTCTGGCTTTTATTCAACATAATCATTTTGAAATTCATTCATGTTGTTGGGTGGATTCACAGTTTGTGCCTTTTTATTACTGCATATCCACTGTATGTTTATACGCAATTTGTTTACCCATTCACCTGTCAGATGAACAAGAGTTTGGGGCTACTACAAATAAAACCACTGTAAATATCTGCGTACAAGTCTTCGTGTGGATATATGCATTCATTTCTCTTGGGTAAATACCTAGGAATGGAATGATGGGTTTTATGGCAGACATTTAATTTTACAAGAAATTACTAAACTGTTTTTCAAAGTGGTTGTACCAGTTTACATTCCCGCCAGCAGTAGATGGCTCTACATCATGAACAATAGGAATCCTCAGGCTTTTTCATTTTTGCCATTCTAGTCGATGCATAGTGGTGCGTCCTTGTGGTTTTAGCTTGCATTTCCCTGATGACCCGTGAGCCTGCACACCTTTTCACGGGCTTATTTGCCACCCATCTCTCTTCTTTGGTGAATTGTCAGTTCAAATTTTTTACCCGTTTTTTTCACTTGCTTGTTTGTCTTATAATTGAATTGAATGGGTTCTTTGTACCTTCTAGATACAAGTCCTTTGTTGGATATCCATTTTACAAATCTTTTCCTCCCAGTCTATGGTTTGCCTCTTATGTTTTGTAAATTTGAATAGCAAAAGCTTTAAATTTCAACAAAGCCCAATTTATTGAATTTTTTCCTTTCATAGTTCATGGTTCTCGTATGGTATTTAAGAAATCTTTACCAAACCTAAGGTCACTAAGATTTTCTCTTATGACTTGGTCCATAAGTTTTATAGGTTTAGCACCTTCTTTTAGGACAACGATCCATTCCTGGGCTGGGTCTGGAAAGCTGAGTAGCCCGCAGAGGGACAAGAGAGGACATCCTAGGCAGGGGAGCCACCTGAGCAAAGGCTGAGCACCTCACCAATGCAGGTGTGGCCGAGGGTTCTCTGAGGCTGGCACACATGGTGAGAGGGGGCAGGTGGGGTGAGATCCTTCTGCTGCAGAGGTGGGCAGGGCGGGGTTGCCAAGGGCCGGGTGTGCCAGGCTCAGCAGCTTGCACTTTATCCCAAGGGCAATGGGGAGACATTGAAGGACGTCAACCAGTGGGGCTGTGCAGTTGCCAAGGTGACTTATCTGCAAAATGTGGGCAATTTGGAAAGTTATCAAGATAAGGAATGGAAAATTATTTGGTCAGGAACAGACTTCTTCTGCCCTTTTGAGTGAGGGTTCAGCAACCCCAGCTCTCCCAGGGGGAGACTGTTTCACGATAAGTAATGTGTTCAGAAGATTTCAGTGTTTTGCAGTCCTGTCTGCTGGGTCAAGGGCATGTCCTCTCTGCATCTGTGTGGGGCACGGGTGGGGTCAGGACACACTTGTTTATCTGAGATGTCCCCTGCTGAGGATACCCAGGCAACAGGACCCCCACCACCTACTACCTTCCCCCTCCCCCCCCTGGTGAAACCCCAGCCTCAGCTATGGTCTCGCCTTTGTTTTTCACTATTAGAGTCTTTGGAGCCACAGACTTGGCCCCCTCCCTGCAGCCCAGACTACTTCTGTTTTCCAGGCGGTGCCTGCAGAGTGCTGAGTCGAGATTTCCACATTCCCCTCGTGCAGATCAGTTTCTGCTGTGTCATGGCTGGGAGGGGGAACTGGCAGAGACAAAGGGAAGGCGTATTTTGCTGAGTCACCAGCTATGTCCTCAGCCTCTCTCTGGGTGGTCGGTGAAAGGGCAGCTTTAACAGCAGCCAAGAGGAAGTGAAACTTCTAGAAAAGGGCAGAAACCTCGTTTCTGTCTTTATTCATCGTTTGCAAAAAGCCCTGCCATCTCAAAATTAACATTCCAATACTGAACTGCTGAGCTTTCCTCAAACCTTCTCTTCCCCATCTCAGTAATCAGTCAACTCAATCTTCCCAGTTGCTTGGACCCAGAATTTGGGAGTTCTCCAAGTCTCCTCTTTCTTTCTCACCACCCCACGTACTTATCCATCTGAAAATCTTGGTGACGACCGTCTTTAAAATATGTAGGTCTGAGGCCACTTCTCACTTCCTCCTGGTGCAGTCACCATCCTCTGTCACCTGGATTATGGCAGTAGGTAGCCTCCTGCCCTTGGCCTTCCCTCAGCTATTCTCAGCCTCAGCAAAAGTCAGATCCTTTCAAGTCTCTGCTCAAAACCCTGCAACCCCACCATCTCACAAGAGGTCCCTGCAATACAAGGTCCCACAGGAGCCTCCAAGCCCACAGGGATCTGTCTCCCCATCTCTCCCCTGCCCCATCGCCTCACTCTTTCCGCCCCAGTCCCACCAACCTCTTTGCAGCTCCTTGTCCATGCCCGGTGTGCTCTACCCTGCGACCTCCTGCCTGTCCCTCTCTCCCCCCAGATGTCCATCAGGCCCCTGTTATGGATTGAATCTTGTCCTCCACAAAGATATGTTCAACCTGAAGTCCTGTGGGTGTGAATCCTTTGTAAATAGGCTCTTTGAAGGTGTTATTAGTTAAGGTGAGGCCAAACTGAGTCAGGGTGGGCCATAGTCCAGTGAGTCTGGAGTCCTGACCAGCAGGGAAAATACAGACACGGTCTGGAGACGGTTGGGGAGCGAGACGGCCACGTGACAGAGGCAGAGACTGCGTTTGGAACTGCCAGCAAGCCACCGTGAGGATGCTACAGACTGCAGGAAAAATCATGGCCTGCTGACACCTTGCTTTGGGACTTCTAGCCTCCCAAACTGTTAGACAATAAATTCCTATTGTTTAAGCCAACCAGTCCTTGGCACTTTGTTCCAGCAGCCCTGGCAAACTGAGACACCCTCCCTCCCCCAGCTCCCACCCTGTGAAATCCACCCTAACTACTTGATTTAAAATGGTAACCCATCTCTCCATGTACTCCTGATCCCCATTACCCTACTCTATTTTTTTCCATAGCACTTAAAGCCTTCTAACATTCTATATAATTCACTTACTGCATCTTTTGCTTATCGTCTACCTGTCCTGCCAGAATATAAACTCCACGAGGGCAAGTATCTTGGTCTGTTTTATTCACTCCTGTATCCCCAGTGCCTAGAACAGTGCCTGGTACTAGTAAAAGTGTTCAATAAATATTTGTGCCCTGGTAGCCTGGTCTATTAGCTGTACTTTTCAGATCTGGATCAACCGCCAGACTTCCTGGGTCCAAACCCCTAGCTCGATCTCTCTGCCTCAGCTTCCTCACCTGTAAAATGGAGATAGTAATAGTACCAGCCTTATGAAGTTATTGTGAGAATTGAGTGAGTTCATATATGTCACATGCTTAGAATGGTATCTGGCACACAGCAAGTGCTTGATAAATATTATCATCATTATTCACAGAAGCAGAAGTGGTTGTGTTCACAAATGCTCCATGGAGGTTCAAGGCCTCAGGGCCCAAGAAAGTGGAGGGATGGGTTGTGCTGCCTTGATCAGTTCTCCAACACCACCTGAATCCTTGATACGGCCCATCTTTCTAGGAGGCTCAGCAGCCTCCAGGTCACCAGGACCAATTGGTGACTGAAACTCAGGGAAGTGACTCTGGAAGAGAAGGGATCAAGGGCCAGAACCCTAGCTTCTTCTGATTGGATGGGCCCACTCCACTGCCCACCCGTCCCTGCCCCATTCTCCCAGAACGTCAGCCGGAATCAGAGATTCCTGGATGTGCATGGCTGTAAGGGATGGCCGGAATCCGCCATACCAGTGAGAATGCGTGCTTCACCGACCTGCCTTGCACCCCTTTGGAGGTGGGCACTTGGTTCTTCCATTTCATAAGCCAAAGTCATCTTTTTTTATGAGTTAGAGTCCAGAATTGATGGCATTGGGAAGGGATTTTAGGAATCACCCAGTCCATTTGTTTTGTCATCTGGGCCCACCCAGTGACCCTGCTCTCTCCTGGCCCTAATTCAAGCAGAATTAACTCAGTAGGGGCACCAGCTCCTTTCCAGGCCTGGCAAGGGCACTGGGGATAAGACGAGTCAGACCTGGACACTGCCCTGCCAGAGCACCCCAAGTATGCAAGCAGGGAGGCGGTTTGCATGCCAAGCATCCCAGCTCCAACCAAGGGCGAGGGGAGTCTGGAGGCCCAGGCAGAGAGCTGCACTCACTCCTGGTTTGGATCCCGGCTTCCTGCTTTCCTGTGTGATCCCATCCCCGAGCCTCCATTTCCCCATCTGTATAATGGGAGTCATCCGCCTCCCAGGACTGTGGTAGGCTTGAACCGTGAAAACTGTACCAACTCTAGCATTTAGTGGGTGCCCCAAACACAGGCTCTATATGCACATTCAAAGGAAGTGTGAGGAGGCAGGCTGTCCCCGGAGGTGACATTTTAGGGAGCAGGTTCCCAGGGCAGGGGAGGAGACTGCAGGGCCTGGGGTTGCTAAGTTCCTGAGGGTGCCTACAAATCTCTTACTCCGACCCTGCCGTCCAGCACTCTGGAACCTTCGAGATTCCTAGAAGTGCCTGACGTCCCATCCCTGGTTAGGGGGTGGCGGGTGTCTGGAATGTCTGGAAAGGGCAAAATCGCACCCGGAGCCCAGCAGCTGCTCAGAAATTTCCTGAAGAGTGTTTTCTTTTTAAACACATCCTGTGGTCCCGCTTTGTTTTCCAAGGGTCACATGACGGCTCCCGCCTCCCCCACCCCCGCGGGCCAGGGCCGGGAGGGGCGCGGGCCGCGCGCGGGTGTTGCAACTTCGGGCCAGAAAGTGGCGATCAGCTGTTTGGCCCGCGCGCCCACGTGACCCGCGCGGAGCATAAATCGGACGGCGCGGCCCGGGGCCGGCACACAGCTCCCTGCCTCCGCACGTCTCGGGACGCGTCCCTGCAGCCAGCACCGAGCGACCCGAGCGCCACCGGCCCGATGGAGCGCCCGCAGCCCGACAGGCAAGCGCGGGGCGGCGGGAGGGGCGCCCTTTGCCGGAGCGGGGCAGCGGAGCTCCCGCTTCCCTCGCCCCTTAGGGTCTCGTCTCCAACGCTACGCGGAGAGCGGGAGCTGGAGGGGGCTGAGTGGAGTTGCCCGGAGCTTGGGCTTTGGAGCCGGGGAGGGGGGGGGTGGAGCTGGGTTCCAGTCCTGCCAGCGCCCCTAGCTAGCTGTGCGGGTGGGGTAGCTGGAGGGGTAAAGGGTGGCCGCGGATGCCCCCGCTCCAAGACAGGGAGTCTCTCTGTGGAGGAGGGTGGGGGTGTCCAGCTTTCCAAGGCTTTGGAAGTGCCCCCTGATTAATCTAGGATTCCCAGGGCTACCCAAGCCTGGGTGAGAAGCATATGGTTTCCACCCACCTGCTGCTTGCGTTCCTCACCAGCTGCTGAGCCTCTGAGTAAGACATCACCTTGGCTACTATGCTAGTCTGCACAGAAGGAAGATGTGGTCTCCACCCGCAGCTAGCAGGCCGGGGACCTGGGATAGAACCTTGCTCTGTGCACCTCCAAATCTCTGTATATTTCCTACTCCCAAGCTGTGGAGAGATTAACCAACGTGGGTAGAACAGAGGATGATGTTGTGGGGGGCACATATGGACAGATGGCAGAGATACTCCTCAAGAGGGACTTTTCCGTGATTTACTCAGTTCTTAGTCTTTTTAAAACACTTGTATGATGATGAAGGTTGCAGTGATAATATTATAAGAGATCGTGAGACTTGTATCTGAAACTTCGACAAACTAAATGAATTTAATATTCGGTCTAAAAGCCAATCAAAGCAATTAAATGTTGAATATGAGTGGTCGCACTGTCCGCTGCTGCTCCTCCGTGGGTCGTGCTGTACCGTCCTCTCTCCTTCTTCAGTTACTGGTGACAGGAGTTCTGCTTTTGGGTAATGTTTACGGGCTGCACCCTCAGGAGCCTGGCCCGTGGGAAGAAGCCTGCCATCACCATCCCCTTGTTCACCCTCCCTTCCTCCCCTCTGCAGCATGCCCCAGGATTTATCAGAGGCCTTGAAGGAAGCCACCAAGGAGGTGCACACCCAGGCGGAGAATGCCGAGTTCATGAAAAACTTTCAGAAGGGCCAGGTATCCCCAGAGGGCTTTAAGGTATGTAGCCGCGGGGGCCCAGCCATGGGGCAGGGTGTGGCAGGCCTGTGGGGTCAGATCAGTGGTTTAAGTGGGGGTTAAGGCCAGCGATACAGAGGGACCAGGTGGGCATGTCCGAGGGAGTCATCTTACAGATGGTTGCAGTGAAGCTCAGAGAGGGGAAGTGACTCACCCAAGGTCACAGAGCTAGCTCATGGTCTGCTCGGCAGTGTTGTGAAGCGGCTGGCACAGCAGTGCCAACAACTGAGCACCTATTCTGTCCTGGGCATGTAACACACCTGATTTCTAACCTGTGCCTCGACCCTGATGGGGAAGATGGAGAAGAGAAGGCTCAGAGAGGCTAAGTAACTAATAGAAGGTCACACAGCCAGTGAGGAAATAGGAAAGATCAGAGTAAAACCAAGGCCGGCCTCATTGCAAAGCTTATGCCCTTGTTCTAATTGTGATCTGCCTCTGGCGGCAAGGGGTATGGGTTCGTGCCCTAGCATGACCATTTCCAAATAGTGAGACTTGCCTTGCACACCACTTAACCTCACTATGCTGCCTTTCCTCTTGGATCAAGACTTTGCTGGCAGGGTTTTCTAAAGCACCCACTGTGTGCTAGGCACTCACTTTTGTGATCTCCCAGCACTGTTGTAAAAATTCACGCCAAGAGAAGGAAAGCAGTTGGTGAAGAACCAGGCAGGTGTTGGGTGTTAAGACCTCAGTGTGGCAGCAGGCTCGTTTGCAATTAACTGAGAGTAGGGGGGCTGTATCCCACCACTCCTGCCCACCCCCTTGTGAAATCTGGATTTCCCCCACCCCACCATCCCCCACTGCCAACCCCCACCTCCAACACATGTGATGCTTCAGAAAAGGGAGAGCTCTCATCCAGTTTGGGGGTGGCTGGGGCTCTTGGGTGTGTCCCATGAGTGATGGTTCTGTTCTCTCTTTCTTCCTCATCCTCTTCCTCCCTCCTTCAAGAAAGCTGACATATACCCAGTTGCTGCTGTGTGACTGAGGCCAGGGAGGGGAGGGACCTCTGGAGTATCCCGTCCCCAGCCACCATGGACTTTGGGTCTTGCCGCTAAGCCGTCAAGTTGGAAATGGGTGCAAAGTTCCATGAGGGAACCCTGTGCTCGCCACGGGGACCTTGGATTATGGTGATGGAGGAGGCATTTATCCTGGCCTCTCTGGGTCCTAAGTGCTGGGCTGTGTCCAGTGCTTTCACTTATCATATCACTTGACCCTCACCCCAGCCCCTTTTGGTATGGGGTCTGATTATGCCCCTTCCCATGGGAGGGAACCGAGGCTCAACTTGCACGGAGTCACACAGACCTGGGCTCAGCTCTTTGCTCCAGGGCAGGGAAGCTGAGACTCAAGAGAGGGCAAGTAGCGCACCTGCTGTCACACAGGTGAAGACCGGCTGAGCCCAGGTTAGAACCAGCTCTGTCAGATCGGAAAGCCGAGGGTCTCGCGCCAGGCTGCCTGACTTTCTGCCTCCTCAAGGAATAGGGCTGCTGTAAATGTTTATGGCTCAGAAATAACTTGGAAGCCTCAACTGTAGCATCTCAACTTGGGTCTTCCTTCAAACTCTATAGAGCTATTAATGTGTGACGGGTGTTTCCCCAGCCAAGTTTCCCCCACCTGGCATCAGGTGGTCAGGGTCAGAGTGGACCGTCTGGAAGGAGAATGGTGCTTTGCAGATGGCTGGTCCTTCAAAGGTCAAAGGCGAGGGAGTCCAGACCATCGCCTTTAAACACTTTCTTGCTCCAGAACCATCATGACTCCTTAGCAACATCTGTGCTTGACTCCAAGTTCATTTCTAATACATGTGCTAGCCTCAAAGTCTCATCACCTCTCGGAGCCTTGCTTTCCTTTCTGTAAAACAGAGATAGTGACTCCTTAGTTGGATTTTTATAAGGATTAAGTTTAGGCCTTACACAGTGGGTAAAAGGGTTTTAGGCTGAGAAAATACCTGATCAAAATCGTCTCTTTTGCAAATTGGTTTGACTGCAGTGGGGAGAGGATTGGAGGGGCTGGCAGGTGGTGGGGAGCCCAGTCTGGGGGAGGTGCTGAGGGCCTCCCCGAAGGCAGCAGCAGTAGGTGGATGGGGGGGAGTCTGGTGTTCGTTGGCATCTTCTCCTGCCACGGCCGGGCAGCCTGACTTGCTCACTCTGGTTCTAGCTGGTGATGGCCTCCCTGTACCACATCTACGTGGCCCTGGAGGAGGAGATTGAGCGCAACAAGGAGAACCCAGTCTACGCCCCTCTCTACTTCCCCGAGGAGCTGCATCGCAGGGCTGCCCTGGAGCAGGACATGGCCTTCTGGTACGGGCCCCGCTGGCAGGAGGTCATCCCCTACACGCAGGCCACACGGCGCTACGTGAGGCGGCTCCACGAGGTGGGGCGCCTGGAGCCCGAGCTGCTGGTGGCCCACGCCTACACCCGCTACCTGGGCGACCTGTCGGGAGGCCAGGTCCTCAGGAAGATTGCTCAGAAGGCCCTGGACTTGCCCAGCTCCGGCGAGGGCCTGGCTTTCTTCAACTTCCCCAACATCGACAGTGCCACCAAGTTCAAGCAGCTCTACCGCTCCCGCATGAACTCACTGGAGATGACCCCTGAGGTCAGACAGAGGGTGATCGAAGAGGCCAAGACCGCATTCCTGCTCAACATCCAGGTGAGAGTCTGGCAGCCCAGGATGGCCACCACCTCCCAGCCACGCCTCCAATGGAGGCTGCTCTTATTGTGGGGAGGATTCTGAGGGTCGTGTTTAAGTGCGGGGACTGTGGGGCCAGGGTTCCAGTTCTGCCACTGACTAGCTAGGTGATCTCAGGGAAACCCCTCAGTCTCACTGAACCTCAGTTTCCTCATCTGTAAAACAGAGATAATCATAGTAGCTACCTCTGAGAGTTGGAAGGATTAAGTGAGTTTGTATCAATAAAGTCCCTATAGCAGTGCCTGGTGCAGTCAGCTGGCTGCCATTCTTATGGGGTGTGAGAATGACACTTGTAGTGCTTTGTGACACACATGCAACTGCACATGTGTGCACCTGTGTGTAGCCACGTAGGCACTGTGGGGGTTACAGGTGCTGGAGACAGGGCGTCTGCTTTCCAGGGACTCTTAGCTCAGCCAGGGCAACAGAGATATCTTTCCAAAAGTGCCTTGAATCCTGGGAGAAGGTGGGGATTGAGCAAGGCCTTCAAGGATGAATTCTTGGGCAGCGCTGGGGGTGGGGTTTCCTCTACCCCAGATGTTCCAGAATCCTGTGGCTCTCCCCACTGCGGGAGGCATCACGGGGACCAGGGTCTTAGCTCATAACCCTCCCTGCTCCCCGATCCCCAGCCTTGGATTGCTGGGGAAGAATGTCCCTTGTGTGCATCCCCCTAAAAATTAATCCAGTCCATCCTCCAAGAAAACCCGCATCTTTCAGAGAGGTATAGTAGAAAGAACAGGGGATCTGAAGTGAGAACCTATCTGAGGCTGGCTTTAATGCCTAACAGCTGGTTTAGCCTTGGGCCAGGCACTTAGTCACCTTGCCCAAGATAACTCTCAGAAATGTAAAGTTGAGTGAAGAGAGCAGTCTGCTTAAGAATACATATTCTGGGATACCACTTGTACATTGTGTCGGGACATGGGATAGGGCATGAATTCTAAATGCAGGATGGTTGTTACTGGGGTGTGGGGCGCGGAGGTGAGGGGAGCACAGTGAGGTGATGAGTCAGCAGGGAGTCCCGTCAACCCTGCTTGTAACATATGATCTCTCTTAAGCTGGGTGAAAGGTACATGACTGTTCGATATTTTTCTTAAGATTCCGTAATGTCCAAAATATTTCGTAATGAAACATCATAAAGTCCTACCTTCAGTGGGGACCTGGCACCCTCTCTTGCTGAGTCAAGCATGTGCGCCTTTTGTCTTTTAGCTGTTTGAGGAGTTGCAGGAGCTGCTGACCCAGGACGCCAAGGAACAGAGCCCCTCAAAGGCACCAGGGCTTCGCAGGCGGGGAGACGGCAGGGTGCAAGGTGAGGCTGCCAGGGAGGGTTGTTTGCTCTGGGCCCCTGATGGAGGGGACACGGCCCAGCTCTCTGTCTCCAGTATCTCCTCCTCTGCCTTGGAGGTTTATACGTCAGAAGCGGGGTGCAGGAGAAAGAGCATGGGGTCAGTCTGCTTCCAGTGTGTGCCTCAGGGCAAGCTGTGTCACCTTTCCAACTGTTTCCCCAACTCTAAAGTCAAGGGGGGATGCACGAGTTGCAGAGTTGATTGGTTCTGAAGTAGAGGTCCTGGGTAAAGCTCCCACTATCACTCAGGCCCCTCTCTAGGCCCTTTAATGCTTCCTGAGCACCCGCTTGATGTGAGGCAGGGGGTCGGGGCCTGCCTGCAGCTGTAACCTGCCGAGGGACACTAGGCAAGACACTTGTGCCCTGGGCCTTGCCTCGATAGCCTCAGAGCCGCCTCCTTGGCAGGTTGCCTTAGGTGCATTTGTCCTAACTCCCTGGCCCGTGGCTTTCCCACCTGTGCCAGGACCTCGTGGGCCCTGCTATTGTCAGGATTATCCCTGGGAGGGTTGGAATGTGGCCAGTCCTGGTGGAGTGACCAGCCTTGGCCCTAATGCAGTGGTTCTCAAAGTGTGGCCCAGGTACCCCTGGAGGTTCCAGAGACCCATGAGGCCACAGCTTTTTTTATAGTTACATCAAAATGGTTTTTGACTTTTTACTCTGATTTTCTCACCTGCGTGATGGGGTTTTCCAAAGGTTACGTGACGTGTGATGACATCGTCACAGACAGCTAATGACACATGTGCCTGTGTATTCTTGTGTGCTACAAATTTCTCAGTTTTAATTTTTAAATTGTTAGATAATGATAGCTATAATCCACTTTTTGGGATCCTCCATAAGTTTTAAGGGTGTGAAGTGTTTCTGAGACCAGAAAGTTTGAGAATTGCTACCTAGACCCATCAAAGGGAACCCTGAATATGACAAAAATATAAAAATGCTAAAGCGTGTCTGCTTGTCTGTTGGCATGTTTGTAAACCCGAGGTCAACTTTCTGCTAGGAAGCCTCTGCCATGGATTTCCACCTCACCTTTTCCTCTCAGTGTGCAGGGTAGAACTAGGATGCAAACCCAGCTGGCCTGGCTCCAAGGGCCCATCCTCAAGCCCCATCCTGCTCCAAAAGTCTAGAGAACACTCACAGACGTCCGGCCTACCCAGACCGCAGGGCTGGCCCCGGCTTGTCATGTGTGAATGATTGGGACTGGGGCTGAATTTTAATTTTGGCCTTAGAAGTCCCCTTTCTGGCTCCTGCTCCATGTGGCTTCCGCCCATTACCACCATTCCCCCCAAATGTGTAAGAATCCAAGACGAGGATTTATAGCTCAGACCTAATCACCGTGGAAGCTTTAGGAGAGGGCTTTCCTGACAAAACTCAGAAAACACGACCAGGGGCCACAAACTTTCTCCCAGGGTGGCCTGGCTGCAAATGGAATCATGGACCGCTGACAGAGGTAGTAAGCTCCCCATCTTTAAAGGTATTCAAGCAATGGCTAGAGGGCCACCTCTCTGTGCTCCAGCAGCATTCTGGCATTGAGCAGGTGTTGTACTAGAGACAGCTGAGGCCCCTCTGCTTTGTTTTTCTGGGACATCAGACACCCTGATCCCCATCAGCCTGTCGTTGACACCATCCCCACTTTCTCTTTCAGACTCCTCTCCCACGGAGACTCCCAGAGGGAAGCCCCAGCCGAACATTCTCTCCCGGGCTCCGCTCATCCCATGGGTCCTTACACTCAGCTTTCTGGTGGCAACAGTTGCTGTGGGGCTTTATGCCATGTGAGTGTGGACCCGTTGGCTCCCTTGAGCCATGAACTCTGACCGATGGAGGGCCCTCTCTCCAGAGAGGAAAGATCTCTAGACTGGCTTCTCGACCTTGGGTGTGGGGGGCTGTCAAGAGGCCCCCTGCCCTCTTTCTGCATCCCTCTCGCTCTGCAAAGGAAGGATCCCTGTGGCATCTTCTTCAACCCAAAGCACATCCAGCCCAATGACCTGAACTTCCAAACTGGGACAAGGAACCCAGCCCAGGCCCTCAGCATCCCCAGTTCCTGTAGCAGAGCTCAGAAGATGTAGCCTGAAGTGGCAACTGTCTTGAACCTCCTGATGCCCTGGGTTCGTGGTCTCCTGCTGACACAGCCGTGACCGCTTTCTCTTGGGGCCACGGCAATTTTTATATAAAGGTGTGAAGATGTTGTGTCTTGTGTTTCTTGTTTTTGTCGGAGCCACTTTTTGTTCCTAGCTCAGCCTGAACTGTGATATTTTGTTGTGTTCTGTTGTGTTCTATTATGTTTTTATAGTAGGGTTGAGAAAGGGGGTGTTTTAACAACACTGTGTCCTTGGTCTCTAACTGGTGTATGAAACAATAAACTACTTTGCTTGATAGTCACTTGGAGTGTTTTTCTTGGGCTTTGTTACCCTTGAGAAACTAACCTTTTCCTCACTTGTATATTAAATGCCTGGTGGGGAGCAGGGGTGACGGTGTGGATGGGTGGCAGGAGATGCTCCATGTGGCTTCCACCCTTACCACCATTCCCCCCAAATGTGTAAGAATCCAAGACGAGGATTGTGCTCTGTTCTGAAAATGTGGGAGTGGCTTCAAGCAGTTGGTGGGTGAATGATTGTGTTGAGCACTGTTTGGTGCAAGACTTCACTGAGGATAGGACTGCCCTGTTAGGCCGAGATGATCAGATTCTGGGGTAACATTTATGTATTCTGTATGATGAATCTTAGGGACTGGGGTGAGACTCCTGTGTTCGAACCCTGCCACTCCTCTTTGTAGCTATGACTTTGAGCTTAGTCACTTAACCTCCCTGGGGCTCAATTTTATCACCTCTAACGTGAATACAGTGATACGGCCTCAGCTGCCTGTCTTGAGAAGCAAATGAGATACATGTGAAGTGCCAACACCCTGGGACTTTAGCTCCTGTTATGGGGGGAGGGAGACCAATGTTTTATGACTCATCAAGTGATTGTTGCACTGTGTGAGTAACCTCACCTACAAACAATCATTGTCAATATTAGATGACACCTAATATATGTCTTCTCATCTAATCCTCCCAACAAACCTGCAAGGTGGGTATTAGGATTATCTCAGGGTCAGGAGAGTTTAAACCAGGTCTGTCCAGCTTTAAAACCCAAGCAAGCCCTTTTCATTGCCCTATGCTGGAAAAGCCACTTTGAAATGCTAATATGCAGCCTCCCAATGAAAGAGAAAATCCTTGACTGAAGGTATACTGGGCAGAGCAGGGGACAAGGTCCTTGTACAACCAGCGCACGAGGAATGCGAGTCAGGAGGCTAAAGTCCCTCATCCTGGCATTGTCATTAAGCCTGGGGTCTTGGACAAGTCACTCAAATGAGACTTGGATGAGTCTCATTTCATTCCATAGTGAAATGGGAGCAATGCACCCACTTCCCACAGCTGGTGGCAGGGTCCAGTGGTGTCCAAACAGTTTGTGGATGGTGGCATCAGAATCCCCTCAAGATATCAGAATCCCATGGAATCCAGGGCTCTACCCGGAGAGTTCTGATTCTGGAGATGTGGCCTGGAACTCTGGAATCTCTCTTTAAGGAGGGCTGCTCCCTGGGAGATTCCAATGTGCAAGCAGGCCTGGGAGCCAGTCTCAATGAGGTCACGTATGTAAGGGGTAGGCGTTCAAATAGGAGCTACAGCTTTTGCCTCCTGGGCCCAGTTTCTCATCTGTGAAAGGGGCATAAGTGTTTATTGTTTGTAGTGGGAACTAAAGAAGGAAAGAAAAACAGAGAAAGAAACCTTGAGTTTTACCTAACAGGAGTAGGGCTGAATGACTTTTGGTCTATCCATATGATGGAAAGTTAAGTAGCTATTTAAAAGACTGAATTAAATCTATGTCTGTTGACTCAGAAGGCTGTCCATGAAGTATTAATGAGAAAACAAGTTCCAGATTCACTTGATTTTTTTTTATTAAAACACTCCCCATATATGTGAATACATTCTTGCATGAACTTGGCAAGGGAGTGGAAGGCCCTTTCCAGTTGTTCTCGTTGAGGGGTGGTGTGGGGAACTGAGTCTTCCATGTTTCTTGAGGCATATCTGGGGTGGTGGCTTGGAATGCTGAGCCGCAGGCCTGCATAGAATGCCATGCAGGCCCGCCCTGTAAAGATGTGTGTCTTGTGACTATGATGACGGTGTTTACCATTGTCTTAAACCTAGATTGTATACACCTGATGTAAACATAGGTATCTGGTAGGCTCTCCCAAGCCTGAGGACCTGTAGCATGTACACCTGATCTTCTGAAATCAATAGCTGGAGCAAGGATGCACTGGCGTCCACCTAGCACGAGATGCAGTGAGCCCCCTGCTCCCTTAACTCTTAACTTTGTGTCCGTGTCTCATTCCTGCGCCGCCCTGTCAGCAATAGGGTGGGAATGGAAAAGAGTGGGGGGAGACTATGCATGTCTGTTTAATAAGAATATCTAACGTTGCAAGCAGCCACTCTGCATCAGGCATCCTTCTAATTCGCTGTCACTATCTCCTTTTTACAGATGAGGAAACAGAAGCACAGAGCATTCAAAGTAACTTGTGCAAAGTCACTTAATTAGAAAGTGGCAGAGTTGACATACAGGCATATATAACCTCAGTCATTAAGAAAGCTCTTAAAACATTTTTTAAAAGGTAACACGATAAAATGGTTGTGGGAGGGGTTGGTGGGAGTGAAGAGGACATTCCTAATTCACATGATTTCCAGGCATGCTGCAAGCCCCAAAGAGCATTATCTAGTTATACAGATTTCCACTGACCCCAAAGCAGTCATGAGACCAAACCCAAAAGCACCCAGGCTGGGGGCAGCTCCCTAGAATGAGTTCTCCAAATCTTGGGGCCACTGAGACTGCACCCCTGAGTTCTGGTAGCTGGAACGATTCTGAGTTCCTAATGCATCTTGGAGCTGACTCTTTGGCTGGGCTGCACAGGGGCAGGACAAGGAGCACAAGTGATGGCAAGATTGCATTGACAGGCTCAGTCCAGCCACTTCCTCTCCCAGCTTTGTATTTGACTTTGTTTGTCAGCAGCTGGCATGAGTCACCCGAGGATGGGGCAGGGCAGTGTGTCAGCCTGTTCTAGAGGCAGAGGAAACAAAGCTTCCTAAAAGGCCTGCTGAGGCTCACCATTTTGTAAAGCTTCGGATGGGGCAATGGGAAGGAAGCACAGGGGCAAGAGGTTGGGAGAATTTGGCTTTGGATACTAACTCACTTTGCTACTTTCAACTTGCCCTTCTGTGCCCTAGTTTTCCCATCTCACAATGAGGGAGTTGAAATAGGGCAAGGGTCACAATTCACATGGGACTCAGACTGGGTGGGGACCCTGGTGAATTGGGGGGCTTATGCCCATTTGAAGAATAAGGGGTCACCCAGCTCCATCTCCTGTTGCTACTTGAGAAGGCAGGCTCCTTTTTTGCCAAATCTTCCAATTTTCAAGTTAGGTTGGAGATCTGGTTGTGAATTTTCTCCATTTTTTGACATTACCAAATAACTAAACACTTTCTACAATTAAAAAAACAAACCAACCACCAATTGGGTCAAACCAGACATCCCCTATATCACAAGTTTGTACGATTTTGGTTCTAGAGGCATTCAGACCAAAGGTGATGTATTTCTGATTAATCTTCAACTTTGGAGGCGGTTAGTTAAGCGAGCAGGGAGAGACGCAGGCGTTGGAATCCTGACTCTCCCGGCCACCAGCTACGGGTTCTGCGGGTTGGATTACACCCCGGCAAGTGTTCTCCTCTCAGGGCCCGTGTCTCCTGTTGCAAAATGCGGCAACGGGACCAGATAATTTCTGAACTCGTAGTTCTTGCACTCCACGGCTCTGAAAGGGATCATTTCCCCATGAGACTTTTAAAAAGGCTTAAGAAAAGTACAGAAAAAAACCCTCAACGCTCCCGCCAGCTGGCGGGGTCTGTCCTTCTTCCCGAAGGCTAATCCCTCCGCCATCTTTGCCTCCGCCCCGCCCCGCTGCGGGTTCCTTCCCACTCAGAAGTTTCGCGCCAAATTGTCCCCCACACAAAATGGAGCCCGGAAGTAGGCGAAGCCTGACGTCATGCACCCCCGAAGCCAATCCGTTTCGGCAGCCAGCCCGGGAGGCGGGGCTCGGGAGACTCCGGATTCGATCGCGAGGGCGCAGAGCGGCCCAATCGCCGGCCGCGGGGACACGGCCAGCCAATCGGGGCGCAGCAATCTCGGCTGCCTAGGGCGCTGTCTCGGTTTTCCCGCGAAACTGGGCGGCGGAGCGTGGAGTTCTGGTGTCCCTGAGTCCGCGGAGCTCTTGGAGGGAGAGGTGAGGCCGGGGAGAGTGGTGCCGGCCCCACGGCGGGTCTGCTGCAGTTTCATTTGGGGGTGCAAGGGGGTAGGGCAGGGGTTTCTCCTGGGAGAACTGGGGTGGGACCTCCAGGGGGAGGGAACGACCAGGGCCACCCCCGCCCCCCACTCGGAGCCGGGAGCCCCCTGCCCCTCATTCGGAGGCGCACCGCCCCCAGCCTGCTCTAACTCTGCGTTCTCGCGCCAGGTGCTGTCATGTCGGGCTTCGATGATCCTGGCGTCTTCTACAGCGACAGCTTCGGGGGGGATCCCGGGGCCGATGAGGGGCAGGCCCGCAAGTCGCAGCTGCAGAGGCGCTTCAAGGAGTTCCTGCGGCAGTACCGAGTGGGCACCGACCGGACAGGCTTCACCTTCAAATACAGGTGTGGGCTCCAGGGGGCTGGAGGAGAGCTGCCCCTGCAAGCCACTCTGCTCGTGGAGCTGGGAACTGGGGAAATGGCCGTGTCTGGCGACACCTCTTCACTCAGACTCTGTGTCATAGAGCCCAGGAGACATGTGAAGGGGCCTGCCCTGGGTCTTGGGGATTTTGGTCCCAGCAAAGTGCTTTTCCCACTGTTAGAAGCCCCCCCCTCACCCCCCTGGTCCGTGGTTTTGCATGGGGTTAACTTTTGAGTGAGTCACCTGTTGAGTAGGCCACCAGCAACCCAGCTGGAGCAGGTGGGCAGAGATGGTCCTTTGGTTCTTTATCCAGGTCTTGTGCCCGGTTCATCCGCCTTTACTGTCCCTCCACACTATGTCTGTGCTATCTTGTGGTAAAGTCAGGTTCTCTACAGGTGTGAAAGGTGAAGGTAGTAGTTATGATTCACTTCATTCATTCAGTCTTGCAGCTTTTATTGACTGAGCACCTGATTTGTCAGACACTGTTCCAGGTGCTGGGCTACCGCTCCTAGTGCTTTGTACAACCTGAGGCATGTCAAATCCTTGTAGGCTCCGCCCCTTTCCTCCAGACCTTAAAATGCAGAGAACATATGGTTGTTAAAGTCGGGCTCAAGACTGGGCCTCACCAGTTGTTAGTCGAGTGACTTCTGAGTGATAATCTCACTAGACCTCAGTTTTCTGTAAAGTGGATACAGTCATTTTGCCTCCGTTTACTCATGCACCAGGTGACTTTGACCACCTGCTGTGTAACAGGCTCTGAGATACAAAATGATAATTACCCTTGAGAAGTTCATTAATCAGCAGGACGAAGCATAGACACCAACAAGGAGATAATTGCCTCAAAGGAGGAATGTGGAAGGCAGAAGGGTTAGGGAAGGCCTCCAGAGGAACTGATCTTTGAGTTGACTCTTGGCGGAAGGAAGAGTTTCAGTGTGGAAGGCATTCCAAGTAGGAGCGGTTGCCTGGTCAGAGGAATGGCCTGTTACAGCAAGGGGCTCACAGTAGTCCCTGGACATAGTGAAAGGGGGGTGGGCCCTGAGATGAGGCTGGGGAGCAGGCTGTGTATAGATCAGTGATCCCCAAAATGTGTTCTTGGAACACTAATCCTGTGGGATGCTCTGTGAGGAGTCTGGCTGTTGACAAGACAGACGAAGGCCCTGCTGCCTTAGATTCTTCCAATTTGTGGAGTGTGTGTTATTCTCCAGGAGTGAGTTAAAGGCTCTGAGGAGTCCTGCAGTGAAAGAACTCGTTTGCACCGAGTGTTTCCCAAACTGTCCTGTGCACAGAACCCTTTCTTTGCATATGTCAGTATCCTTCCAGTATCTCGTGGACTGCTTCCATAGAAGTTTCTTTGGAGAAACACCACTGTTGGCATTGGGGGCCACTGTAGGGGTAAATAATGGAATGACCCGGAATGAGATGTGAGTTTGGAAAGAGGAGTGATGTGTCAGTGGCTGCAGGGTGGGGAGATTCTGATCCACAGGGGTATCTCAGCCAGTGTTGGTGTCCCCCCGCCCCAACCCCATGCCCACCTGCCCACTCCAGGGATGAACTCAAACGGCATTACAACCTGGGGGAGTACTGGATTGAGGTGGAGATGGAGGATCTGGCCAGCTTTGATGAGGACCTGGCTGACTACCTGTATAAGCAGCCAGCTGAGCACCTACAGCTGGTGAGTGGAAGGAACCACATTCCTGAGCGCTCCCTCTGCCAAACTTGCCCTGCTCTGACCATTAACAGCGTGTCCTCTTTCTCCTCTCCAGCTGGAGGAAGCTGCCAAGGAGGTGGCTGATGAGGTGACCCGGCCCCGGCCCATGGGCGAGGAGGTGCTCCAGGACATCCAGGTCATGCTTAAGTCGGACGCCAGCCCGTCCAGCATTCGCAGCCTCAAGGTGGGTCCTCTAGAAGCCCGTCCCAGGGTGGTGGCTGCTGCTGCGTGGCAGAGAGGGGCTACAGATACAGGCCAAACTGGGCGCCAACTGTGTGACCCTGAGCAAGTCACGGCCTTTCTGAACCTGTTTCCTCCTCTGTAAAAGGGAACTCATTGGACAGAAATTTTCTGAGCTCCTTCTGTGGACAAGGCATTGAGTCAGTTTCTGGAGAAACGTGGTGAACTAAATGGGCAAACTCCTGACCTCCAGAGTTTATATCCAGTGGGGAAGCAGCAGGTTGGCTGGGAATTTGTTTGTTACTTACTTTTCAAACATTAATATGTGAAGAGAATAGTATAATGAATCCCCATGTACTCGTCATCCAGCTTGGTAATTAGCAACTTGTGGCCAATCTTGGGACTCTTTTGAAGCAACTTCCATAGATTATATAATTTTGTCTGACATACTTTTGGTGTGCATATCTAAAAGATAAGGAGTCATTTTTAAAACCGCCACCATAAGTTCATGCTTAAAAATTGTTACTGCCTTATCTGTTGTGAGAATGGTTATGAGATTGGGAAACTAAGGCTCAGTGACGAGTGGCTTGCCCAGGCTCCCAAAGCAGACCTTGAACTGGACTATGGGTCCTCTGCCTCCCAGGCTAGTGCTCATGAGGTCACGGGAAGGTACCATGGGGGCTTGGTTAGGCCTCTTGGTATCCACCACTTTATAGCCAACTGTGCTCTCTTGGTGCCTCCTTGCATTGTGCTGTGAGGTCCTTAAAAGTAGAGGCCACATCTGAGGCTCCTCCATCCCAGTGCAGCTTGGCCTTGGGTGGACATACAGAAAAGTTTTTCTGCTGAATAGTATAGCTGCCCGTCCCCCCACCTTCACCCCCTAGCTCCATGCCCGTCTTCCTCATACCCCACCCTGGGCATTTCCCAACACGTTTCAGGTCTCCCCTGGCTCCCTTTAACCAGCACCCCCCGATGACTCTGTTACAGTCGGACCTGATGTCACACCTGGTGAAGATCCCCGGCATTGTCATCGCAGCCTCTGGGGTCCGCGCCAAGGCCACCCGCATCTCCATCCAGTGCCGCAGCTGCCGCAACACCGTCACCAACATCGCCATGCGCCCCGGCCTGGAGGGCTACGCCCTGCCCCGAAAGTGCAACACGTGAGTTGGCCCCGAGCAGCCTGCGTGGTCCGGAGAGACTCAGGGCTCAGTGTGTAGCTGCTTCTTGGAGGCCCACTGGGGAGGGCTGGGCAGGCAGGTGCCAGTGGTATTGGCCTGGGACTTGGGGTGGTGAACGGGATGTGGTGTCCCTCGACTTTGGTGAGTTCTTCCCCTGCCAGGATGCCCAGCCAACCTGTGTGGGGAGCCCGGGGTTGACAGGGAAAAGCAGGGGTCAGCACCCTGCTCTCTGGTCAGGTCCACCCTGTCTCCTGCGTGGCCCACAGTCACAGCCTTGCATGAGGCCTATTGACTGCATGCGTGCTGCAGAAGCAGAGTGTGAGGCCTCTTGGCCCACACAACCTAAAATATTCACCATCTGACCCTTCATAGGAAAGGTTTGCCGACCCCCAGTCTAAAGGGCCCTGCCCTTGGGGTTCCCTCCCTGGCTGTTTTTTCTTGGCCTCCTGCTGGCGCCTTCTCAGCTTCCTGGCCTCCGTGTGACAGTGGCCCAGGGCCCAGCCGTCTGCATCTCTTTTCCACATTTCCGAGGGGATCTCAGGCTTTCAGTACCGTCTGTGTGCAGAAGACCTATGTACAGCTGCACTGGACTCCAGGCCGGTAGAGCCAGCAGCCTGCCAGGCGTCCCCCGTGGATGTCTCATGGCAAATCTGAACACCCCCAAACTGAACTGGTTTCCTTCCATGCCATCCCAGACCTGCGCCTCCTGCAGTTGCTCTCTCAGTAAACAGAAATGCCGTCTTTTCACGTGTGCAGGCCCCGATTGTTGGTCTCAATATATTTCTCCCCCATCTTGTATCCGCATTATCAGGAAATCCTTTGGGCTCTGCCTTGAAATGTGCACATAGAGAATCAGACCATTTCTTCCCCACCTTTGGCACACCTGCTTTGTTCTGTGCTGTTCCCCAATACCTGTCACCTGGATCTATAAGGGAGCCTCTTCCCTGGTCCCTTCCCACCCACCCTGCTCCCCACAGTGAAGTCCTACTATGGCCTGCTCCCAGTTCCCCCTGGCCTCACCTCCCTTCTCATCTCCCTCCACTGGCCCCCTTGCTGCTCCAGGAACACCAAGTACACCCTCGTCTCAGGACCTGCTTTGAACTTGCTGTTTCCTCTGTCTAGGACACTCTTCCTTCAGACTCCCATGCTCTCTGTCCTGACTTCCTTCCGGCATCTCAAATGTCACCTCATCAGAGGTGCCTCCCCCAGCCCTCTGAGATCTTACATTTGGCACACACATAGCTGGCCTATTTCTTTTCATGTAAGTTGTCCTTCCTGTCGTTATGTATATAGCTGTTTCCTGGTTTGTTTCTTTTTGTGTCCCTTGACTAGACTTTGAGCGCCATACAAGCCGGGACTTTGTTCCTGGCTGTGTCCCTGCACCTAGAACAGTGCCTGGTCCGTGGCAGGTGCTCACCCATGATGCTTGCTGGGTGTGTTTTGCTATAATGTTGAGCGATGAACAGAATGGTACATAGAAGCCCAGGCCCTCTGAACGGTCTAGAGGTGCCTAGAGTCTCACCGGAAGAGGTCTTGGGATCTGAGTGGGGGTTTAGTAAGGTTGTTGATAATCTAGCCTCACTCTACCTGCAGGGGCACCGAGGTCTGCAAGGGAACTGGGAGTGTGACTTGCCTGCCACCGCCCTGCAAGTTAGCAGGGGAGGCGGGCCTCAGTTCTCTAGCTCCTGATCTGGTGCCTGGTCCCCCCTTCCGGCCTGTCCCCGGCTCTTCTGGAGATACCACACACTGCTGCCAGTCTCATCCTGTGATTCCTGGGATGGATAAGCCCTAGCCCTTGGGATTCATGGGGTAGCTTTGGTGACCAGCTTCTGACCCTCTCCCCGTGCAGGGATCAGGCTGGTCGCCCCAAGTGCCCGCTGGACCCCTACTTCATCATGCCCGACAAGTGCAAGTGTGTGGACTTCCAGACCCTGAAGCTGCAGGAGTTGCCTGACGCGGTGCCCCACGGCGAGATGCCCAGACACATGCAGCTCTTCTGCAACAGGTAAGGTGCAGGGGCTGGGAGGTGTGTGTCCCTGGCTGCCCCTGCGTGGGTGCTGGGCGTGGCTCATGTGTATTGTCTGAAGCATGGTGGGTGGGTGGAGGACCGGGGAGGGGGAGGGACAGTGGTTCACAGAGCACTTGCTCTGGGCCTGTCACTTCCTTTAGGTTTCATCTCATACTCCCTGTGATCCCCGGGTCAGGGCACATCAGCCCCCATTTTGCAGATGAGGAAATGTAACTTTGGAGGTTAAATGGCTTAGTGAGTGGAGGAGCGGGGCTTGGAGCCTACATCTGTGGTTTCTAAATCCATGTTTTAAGAGCATCTCCCCAACCTTTTAGAAATGGGAGGCCCAGGGAAATGTTCTAACATGCCCAGACAACAACGCTAGAAAATCAGCCACTGGAAAAATCCTCTTCCCAGCCTGGTACCCCTACACCCTCCTCCCCCTGGGATTTCCTGTTAAGATTCTGCCTTCAGAAATTGCCAAGCAAACTGGAGAGAGGGCGGAGGGAGCTAGGCCTGGGCCTGGCCCCCAGTGGTGACCTGGGTGGGAACTTTAGAGAGGTTTCCTAACCCTGTCTCAGATGCTCCGAAATTGTGTGTGAACGTTCTGTATGTGTAAATTCTTCTGAGGAGTGGATCCCCAGCTTTCATCAACTTCCATCAGTGGCAGTAGAGTGTGTCAGACTCTTGAGCAAGTTACATGAGTTTGGTGACCCTCAGTTTCCCCGTCAGTAAAATGGGGGTAATGACAGTCCTTAAATCTCTCATAGGGCTGCTGTGAGATATAAATTGGAAAATGCAGGTCAAGTGCTTAGCACAATTCCTGGCATAATTTAAGTGTTCAGTATATACTAGATTATTCTCCAAAGGGCAGGTATATGTAGTCCTAAAAGCTTATGCTGGAGGGCATGGAAGAGAGGAGGCGGAGGCGCTCGGAACGTTGAAGAGGACAGTGGTGGTCCTCTATGGAGATGTGACTGTGCTTTAGAAACAACTTTTGTATCTGTTGCCTCACTGGATGCCATAGCAGTTGAGGCAGGTGAGGTCATTTTATCATCCCCATCTTAGAGATAACCAGGCTTAGAGAGGTGCAGTGATTTCCTTGAGGTCACACAGCTACAGAGTGGCAGAGTGTAGATAACAGGTCCAAGTCCCCTCCATGCCACTCTGGCTCTGGTTAAAAGGGACTTAGAGACTTCCTTGTTCCATTATCTTATTTAAAGAGGAAATGAAAGCCCAGAGGCACAAGGATTGGCTGAGATCGTGGAGCCAGGAAGAGCAGAAATGGGGAGGGCCCGGGCAAGGAGGCTAGGAGGGAATGAAGAGGAATGAGGAGCTGGCAAAAGGGGGTCACCTGAGGAGTCTGATGGCAGAGGTGATGGGGATGGGGCTCTAGCCCCGAGTGGAGAGGGCTAGGCCGCTGCCTGCCTTCCTGCTTGGCTGCCACCCGACCAGGGCCTGTCAACACCTCCAAGCAGCAAAACCATCCAAACATGGACTGGGCTGTGAGGAGGGGGAGCACCCTATTTTCTGGGCCTCACAGTGGTGCTGCTCCAGTTCAGTGCCTTTGGTGGAAATGCCAAGGTGGACATGAGTGAGACTGGTGGGTGGAGCCAGGGACCTGCTGTCCCCCACCAGGATCTCACCTTTTCTCCTTCCTCTGTCCTCTGCTCTCAGGTACCTGTGCGACAAGGTCGTGCCCGGGAACAGGGTCACCATCATGGGCATCTACTCCATTAAGAAGTTTGGCCTGACCTCCAGCAGAGGCCGCGACAGGGTGGGCGTGGGCATCCGGAGCTCCTACATCCGTGTCCTGGGCATCCAGGTGGACACAGATGGCTCTGGTGAGTTGGCTTGGGGTCCTGGCATGGCTTTACCCAAAGGCTGTGCTTGCACACCTCTCTGGACAGGTGGCTCATTATCTTGGGATGTAGCCCAGGATGTCCTTGCAGTGCTCATACTGTCAGAATGTCCATTTTTACATTAAGCAAAATCTTGTCTCCCTAGAACTTCAACCTGTCAGTCCCAGCCGGGGGCCCCAGGGCTGAGGGTATTTGCCTAAATGCATGGCTAAAGGACTGGAGGCTGTGCTTCTCTATCACCAAACAAATACAAGAGAAGTGAAATGCACCAGGCTCCATGCAGGAAGGAGCTTAGAGTCTGGTTGGAGAAATAAGACAACTGGGGTCAGTACAGGATGGGGCTGAGGCTTCCAAGTCCGAGAAGGAGAAGGCGAGAGCGGCCAGTGCCTGGTGGGGCGGCTCCCTGGCAGAGGGGTGTGTGGGCCGGGCCTTGAAAACTGGCAGGACAAGGAGGATATTCCAGGTGGGAGAGGAATGTCTTGAGCTGGTGAAACCCCTGGCCTGCCCGGGGTGCTGCGTGGGTGCAGGTATGTGTGGGTCGGGCCACGTAAAGGGCGTTGAATGCTCAGATGAAGAGCCTGTGCTTTAACTTGAGGGCGTGGGGAGCTGCTGCAAGGGTTTTAGATTTCAGGGCCTTGACCTGGAGGGGCGGGTCCCCCAGGGCTCACTCTCTGGTCCTCTTGGATAGAGCTCATTTCATCTCACAGATGTAAAAAGCCCCTATATGCACTTTGCAGATTTCTATCTGTAGCCTCATGTCTCCTCATACTCCAGATTTTTATATCCAGTTGTTGATTTGACGTGTCCTTTGCCGTCTGGAAGGCATCTCTGCAGCAGCATCACCAGAGCTGAGGGCTTTACCACCCACCCTCTCAGACTGGCTTCTCCCCATCTGTCTTCCCATCTCAGCCAGTGGCAGCTCCACCCTCTCTTTCTCTCACCCCCACGTCTAATCTTTCAGCAAATCTTACCTGCTCCACCTTCAGGGATTGTTCTGGATCCGATCACTCCTCTGCCCTGGCCCACGCCCCCTGTCAGCTCTCCCTGGATTGTCCCTTCTCACCATCACCGTCTCCATCTTGCCCCTGCATCCTCTCTGCACAGCAGCCAGAGCGATCGACGCTGTATAACCTCTGGCATCATGTCACTCCTCAGCTGAGATGGCTTTCTGTCCCTCTCAGTAGAGTGAAGACTCTCTGGGGGTCCCCGAGGACCCACCTGATCCGGCCTTCTGATACCTCCAATCCCCCTACTCCTGCCCCGCTTCCCTCACTCATGGGCTCTGGAGCAGCAGGCCCACTCCTGGGGAATGAGGCGCTAGGGGGTGGTGGGTAGGACGGGGGCGGGAAGGCGGGGCTGTCTCCGTCTTTTCTCAGGCCAAGGCTGAGAGCTGTGTCCAGGCCCCTCACCCAGCGCCCGCCCCCTTCTCGCCTGCCCAGGCCGCAGCTTTGCCGGGGCCGTGACCCCGCAAGAGGAGGAGGAGTTTCGCCGCCTGGCCGCCCTGCCCAACGTCTACGAGGTCATCTCCAAGAGCATTGCCCCCTCCATCTTTGGGGGCACAGACATGAAGAAGGCCATTGCCTGCCTGCTCTTTGGGGGCTCCCGCAAGAGGTGGGGTGTCCAGGCCCACTGACCACGGGGGCTGGGGAGGGGGTTGCCAGATGGTCAGGACTGTGGTGCTCTCTATGGTCTTCCTGGAACCCTCAGCCCTGCCTCCGACCCCCAGGCACCTTTCCTAGCCCACCTCACCCCCAGTCTTGCTGTCAGCTTTGGGGGGGCTAATGTGTGCACCCCTGTTTGGAGAGATCCCTGACCCTGGCTGGAGGCTGGGCTGGGGGAACCCCGTAAGTGCAGTGGGGAGAGCACTGGGCTCGGAGCCAGGAGACCTGGGACTAAATCGCCGCTCTGCTCCTCATTCACCGGGACCTTGGGGAGATGCCACCTCCCTGACCCCGAGTTTCCACCTGAGTAAAACAGCTGACAAACCTGACACCCAAAGGCCATCAGGTGCTTTTCTGAAATAAGATAGTAGAAACATAGAAAACGACAGTCCTAGCCTTATTAAGTAGCATTTACTGAGTTCTTGTTAGGTGCCAGGCGATCTCTTTATGTGCCTTTTTGTGTCTGAAACCCAGTTCCTCACAGCAGTCCTGTGAGAAGGATCCTCTTCTGCCCATTTTATAGATGAGAATATTGAGGTATAAGGAGCCAGAAAGACTTGCTCGCAGTCACTTGGGTGGAGCCAGGAGCTGGCCCTCCTGGGACCCTTCCCCTGGACTGTGCACAGCCCACTGAAGGCTCCCCTTCTTTTCTTCCCAGCTGAGAGGGATGTTTGTCAAATGCTTACCCAGTTGGGATGGGGTCACTGTGTAAGTGTCATTTCCTTTGACCCTGTCATTTCCTTTTCTCTGGGAGGCAGGCTTTATCCTCCATCTTTAGGCCAGGCTTGCTGTGGCTAGGGAACCTCAGAGCTGGTCATGGACATGGGCCGTGGGCTAGAGGCCCTGCTCCCTCCGCCCACTCCAAGGCCCCTGACAGGTTGGCAGTGACTGCAGTCCTGCCGTCCTAGCCACTGGCCTGTGTCCCAGCCCTCGGACTCTCACCTGGCTCCTCTCGCCACCCTCCCCAGGCTCCCCGATGGACTCACTCGCCGTGGAGACATCAACCTGCTGATGCTGGGAGACCCTGGGACGGCCAAGTCCCAGCTGCTGAAGTTTGTGGAGAAGTGTTCTCCCATTGGGGTAAGTGGCCTGGGACAGCCCTTCTCTCCCCCTTGGCTGCCCCAGCGGGGAGGGTAGATGAGGCTACTGGGTTCTGAACACCTTTGGTGGGCCGGTTCGCCCAGAATTTCTTCCTCATTCCTCTTGGCTGAGGTCAGGATGGCAGAGAGAAGAGGAAAGGAACCAATAGGGGGTTTTGGGGTGGGGGATGTGGGAGCACTGGACTGAGAGTCAGGATGGGGTTTATTTATCAGCTTGGCCAGGAATTAGCTGTGGACCTTGAGAAAGTCCCCTAAATTTCCCTGAGCCTCAGTTTACCCATCTGCTAAAGGGTAACACTGATGACATTAGTAACCCAGACCACAGGCTGGGCCTGTGGTAAGTGCTTCATGTGCATTAACTCATTTAGTCCTCACCCCACCTCTGTGGTTGGTGCTAGTGCCCTCACCTTATGGATGAGGAAACTGAGGCACAGGATGGTCAAGTGTCTTACCCAAGACCATGTAACCACTAAGTGCTAGAACAGTGATCTCACCCCAAGTGTCTGATAGCTGTGTCCTCTGGGGGCTGATAAGCAGGGTCTGGGAGGGTCAGCAGAGGGGGAGGAAGTGCCCACCTTTGTCAGTGCAGGGGGATTGTGCCGGCAGGAGGTGTGGTCTTTGGCTATGAAGTATGCCAGGTTATCTATAACGATACCATCTATGGGCATAAAAAGAAACAGGTATATTTTAATAATATATTCTGTTTAACCCAGTATATCTAAAATATTGTCTTGACTTGTAATTCCATATAAAAGTGATTGAGATATTTTGCAACTTTTTTTAGTGCTGTCTTTGAAGTCACATGTGCTTTATACTTCACCTCAGCCAGTTGGCACCAGCTACGTTTTCAGGTGCTCGGTGGCAGCATGTGGTGTGTGGTTACTGTGTCGGGCAGGGCGGGTCTTTACAAGGGGGGCATGCATTGCAGGGAATCAGGAGACCCCCTTCTAGCTTCAAGTCTGACTTGAAGTGTGTCACTCTCCTTGGACCTCAGTTTTCTCATCCGTGAGCTGGGCCTCTGGCAGTCCTTGCGCAGGGCTGGGGTGAGGCTCGGGTGAGGCTATAGAGGTGAGCACCCTGGAGGGGGCAGCATCTAGCCAGACCAGGTGCGGCCTCCCCATTCCAGAGGGAGGAGTGTTGAGTTGAAGCCTTGAGTTCCAGGCTCTGCCGGCAGCTCTGAGGTGTGACCCTCCGACCCACTGGGGTCAACAATGGAGCTGTGGCTAGGCCCCGACACCTCCTGCCTCCCTCAGGTGTACACGTCTGGGAAGGGCAGCAGTGCAGCCGGCCTGACGGCCTCGGTCATGAGGGACCCCTCGTCCCGGAACTTCATCATGGAGGGCGGAGCCATGGTCCTGGCTGACGGTGGGGTTGTCTGCATTGATGAGTTTGACAAGGTGAGCCTGCCAGCTTGTGTTGACTGAGAGGTGGTGGCACCTAGTGACCATGGGGCTGGGGTGTGTGACCTGAGCTTGGGCAGCAGAAACATCTTTGGCTTGCTCCAGGAGACCTGGACTCAATCCCTGTCACTCCAGGGCACTTTAGGGAAGTTGCTTAACCTCTCTGAGCCTTGGTTTCCACTCCTGGAAAACGGGGAGAGGAGAGCCAGGCCCACTCAGTTGTCACCATGATTAGAGGTGACACAGTTCTTATTATCACCCAGGCATGGAGTTGACACTCAGGAATGTTGGCCGCTGTTAGTTTTCCTGACTCCGTTGCTCCCCCCTGCCCCCTCACTCACGTGGGTCTGATGGGCTTTCTCTCCACCCAACCAGATGCGAGAAGACGACCGCGTGGCAATCCACGAAGCCATGGAGCAGCAGACCATCTCGATTGCCAAGGTAGGCAAGCCTCCCTGGTGAGACCCAGCTGAACTCGGTCAGCCCTGATGGCCGAACTGAGGCCCCCTCTGCAGGCAGCTGCCAGGCCAGAATCGGAGTGGGGTGACATGTCCTGGGGTTGTCTGTCATCTCCTCCCCCTCCTCCTCTGTCCCCTCTCAGGCCGGGATCACAACCACCCTGAACTCCCGCTGCTCCGTCCTGGCTGCAGCCAACTCTGTGTTCGGCCGCTGGGATGAGACGAAGGGGGAGGACAACATCGACTTCATGCCCACCATTCTGTCCCGCTTCGACATGATCTTCATTGTCAAGGACGAGCACAACGAGGAGAGGGATGTGGTGCGTCCAGGGGCACGCTGGGGGCCACGGGTTGCTCAGGGCCTGGCTGCTGGGCAGGCGAGGGTGGGGCCCGGCCTGGTCAGCTGTGGACTGCGGGGAGCAGTGGACAGGGAGGGGTCTGGAGCCCTGCAGCCGGGCCCTGCCACTGCTGTGGATGACCTGCTGTGTGAGTTGGGGTAATTCATTCTTTGGGCCTCAGTCCCTTGTGTGAGAAATGGAGGACTTGACATTTTGTTGCAACTAACAGACCCCCAGTTCTGATTAGCAAATTTCTGAAAGAAAAGAGCTTTTAGGCTTCTGTAGCTGGCAAGTCCTGAGGAAGCTCTGGTTTAAGGCCCCTCTGGATTCAGGCTCCCAGAGATTGTTCTCAAGGCACCCTCCTGCTCTCTGCTCCACTCTCCTTGGTGGAGGTTTGTTCTCAGGCCTCCTTTATGGTGGCAAAGACAGCCCCTGGTAGCTCCAAGATTTTGTCTTGTCAACACCCTCCAAGGAAAGAGGAGAGGGGCCTCCTCTTTTCAGTTATTCCTATCAAAAGTCCCAGGTCAGACTCTCATTGCCTTGGATTCCATCAAATGCCCACCCCTGGGGCAGAGGCTTTGGTTCTCCTCGGCTGGGCCTGGCCATGTACATGCAGAGTGTGGGTGGGTGGGCAGGAGGGACAAGAAACCTAAAGGTCTCTTTAAAGGAAAACCAGGCGCCCTCCTCAGAAGGGCCTGGTATGTGCAAGCACGTGTCTGAACCTCCCTCAGCCTGCGTGGTCCTGGGGCCCTAACCATCAGCTGCCCCGCCCTGCCTGCTTGACCTCTGCGTTGGGACCAGGCTTGGGAGGGCCTGGAGTCCGACTCGGTTTCCCCTCCACCCCCTGCCCCAGATGCTGGCCAAACATGTCATCACGCTGCACGTGAGCGCGCTGACCCAGACTCAGGCTGTGGAGGGCGAGATTGACCTGGCCAAGCTGAAGAAGTTCATCGCCTACTGCCGAGTGTGAGTCCTGGATGCAGGCCCGCGGGCGTGGGGCTGCCCGGCCGTCCCTGTCCTCACACAGGACAGCTGGGGTGATGCTAATCCTCAGGCCCTGCTCTGCTCCTTTTCCGACCTGCACAAGTCACCCAGTGGCTCTCTGCCTCAGTTTCCCCATCTCTATGACGAAGAGGTAGGATTTAGATGGCCTTGAAGACACCCTGGTCTCTGACGTGCAGTGTGGTGCTTGTGGACCCCAACTCTGGGTAGCCCCAGCCCTCTGGCTGTGTGACCTTGGCCAAGTCCGTAGACCTTTCAGCCGTATTTTCACCAGGTTGATGTAAGATAATGAGGAAGTGCTTGGCATAAGCTTGACACCCAGTAGGCACTCAGTAAATGACTACTGCAAATTTATGACTTATTCTCACTGAATCTCAGTAATGGCGATCAGCATAAACAGTGGACACTTACATAGTACCCATTTTTTGCCAGGCATTATTCTGAGCATTTTATATACATAAATGAACTTTAACCTTTCCTCAAAGGTAGGTATACCATCGTTCCATTTTACAGATAGGGAAGGTGAGGCAAAAGAATTAACTTGTCCAAGGTCATGTGTAGGAGGTGGTAGAGTCAGGACTTGAACCTGGGTGTCTGCTTGCCGAAGCTTTGCTGAGCTTCTTAACACACAAACCCCAGTTGTCTTCAGATTGAGTTAACCCCCTGGGGCTCAGGGATCTTCAGGTGCCCTCCACTGGGTGGGTGGAGCCCTGCAGGCAGTGGCTCCTTGACTCGCCACCTGCCACCGGGCCGCGGGGATGGGTGCAGCAGCCTAGCAGCTCCCAGGGCTCCATTGTGGGTCTGTGCCCTTTGTCGCCCAGTCCCTGGAGGATTGGGCCTGCAGTGTGAGTCAGCCCTGGATTCCAAGCTCCCCTCCCCACCCAGTCTGTCCTGCTGGGCCTCTTGGGGTATCATCATAGGTTGGGGTGGAGGAGATGGGGCTGCTGTGTAAGCCCGTGGTTCAGGGGCTCTGGTGACCTGTGTGACACTGCTGTGGTCACGACGGTACCCAGTGCTGGTTCCTGGGGGGGTTACTAGTGGTAGAATGTCACACCCCATCTAATGGCAAGGATGGGGCAGCTCTCTCCTCTGTAGGCATTCCTGCCTTTCTTCCACCATTTGCTGACAAAGGTGGCTGTTTTTCCCTCCCTACATCGATCCCTGTGGCTCCTGCCCATAGCCCAGATATCATTTAAATATGAGCTCTGACGGTGCCCCAGCCCGTGCAAGAAAGCACCTGTGGTGTGGTGGGAAAGCACGTGCCTGCAAGCTGGCAGAGGGTCGGGTACAGGCTGGGCACCCCAAGATGCCCTCCTGGCATCACACCACCTGTTCCTTATCGACCTGCAGGAAGTGTGGCCCCCGGCTGTCGGCAGAGGCTGCGGAGAAGCTCAAGAACAGGTACATCATCATGCGGAGCGGGGCCCGTCAGCACGAGAGGGACAGTGACCGCCGCTCCAGCATCCCCATCACTGTGCGGTGAGCACGGCCCGGGGCTGGGCGGGCAGGCGGGCCTCCCTTCACCCAGCAGGACGTGCTGCCCAGGGCAGTGGCCATCGTGAACCAAGGTCTGCTGGGCAGAGAGGAGTCCTTTGCGGTGTGAACAGTGGTCTCTGTCATGTCTGTTTCTTGGTGTGTTCAGGGCTGGGGAGACCTGGGACCTTTTGCTCTGAAATGGGTGTGGCTTCCCCCATTGGGTCTGTGAGGCCGCCTGAGGGTGAGGGAAGGACCCAGGCCTGAGTCGCCAGTCCTGGGTCCTGGCCTCGACCAGTGAGTGGGTGAGGGCAGGGAAACTGCTTTCCTTCTCCGGGCCTCAGTTTTCTTAGTTCTTAACTCTCCTAGTTCTTATCAGCCCATCACTGATTAGTCAGAAGTGATTTGGTTATACCTGATGGAAAACCCAAATAAAGCAGCTTAAATAAATTAGAAGTTTATTTCTTATGTCAAAAAGTCCTGAGGTGGGTGGTGCAGGACTGGCATGAGGTTCCTCAGAGCTGTCAGGCCTCCTGCAGGCTCATTCTTGTCTCATATCCCAATGGGCTGCAGGACCTCTAGCCATCACCTCTATACTCCAGTCAGGAGGGGAGAAAGGAAGCAAAGGGCTCACCTTTTAAGGACACTCCTTAAATTCCGCCGGCCACCATGCAGTCAACCCAGACATGCCCAGCTGCAAGTGAGGCTGGGTGGCACGTGCTGGAATGAAATTGGGGATCCGTCAATAAGGAGGAGAGGGAAATAGGTTAAGGGGGACAAAGCTGGCAGCCTCCTCTGCAGTCTCCTGGCTGGGGCACACCCCCCCCATGGGGTGGGTGAGTGGAGAGAGAGCTCCGAGGCCCCCTGAGCACCCCGCCGCTCCCCTGCAGGCAGCTGGAGGCCATTGTGCGCATCGCTGAGGCTCTCAGCAAGATGAAGCTGCAGCCCTTCGCCACCGAGGCAGACGTGGAGGAGGCCCTGAGGCTCTTCCAGGTGTCCACGCTGGATGCTGCCTTGTCCGGCACCCTGTCAGGTGAGCAGGCGCTGGGCCCGGTCCCCTGGGGTCTCGTGGGTTCCCCAGCCTAGAGCTTCTGCTGGGGCCCGCAGTGCTCGGTGCTTGGTGCTTCTCCTCGGTTGCTGAGCTTCTCTGAGCTTCCTTCTGGCAGTAAGGCCCCTCCCCATTTTCTCTCCTGACCCTTGAACTCTGTCATCTTGACCCAGCTTATTAATGACAATGATATGTTTATTGTTGGTTAAGAACTGTTGGTCCCTCTGTTTGTTGCACTCTTTATAACTGTTTTCAGTGCTTCTAAAGGTATTTCCCTCATTTTACTTTCCGCAGCCCTTCCTGTCTTAAAGACGAGGAAACTGACACTCAGACATGCATCTACATGGTACTCGAGGCCACTTAGCTAGAAAGCGGATTCCGACCCCCAGGCCAGCATTTTTCCTGTCGGAACCCTAACTCTTAGTGTCTGCCCCCTTTGGGCTCTGCCCTTCAGCAGACGTTTCCTGAGCTCTGATTCTGTGCCAGGCTCCCCTGGGGTCACCCAGCAGATACTGCCGGGTGCATTTAAATGCCAGGCCCTGTTCTAGGTGCTGGGAATAAAAGAGCGGGCAAATCACAAAGTCCCTGCCCTGCCGGGGAGAGGCAGGCAGTAAAGAGACACATGCTTGTGAGGCCGGTGGTGGGAAGTGAGGCCGGGTGTGGGAGGAGGGTGACAGGGCTGTTTTAGGGCCCACCTAAAGTGAGGAGGAGCACCCTAGGCAGAGGGAACGGAAGTGCCAAGAGGCTGAGGAGGGAGCAGGCCTGGTGAGTTCATGGAACCTCCCGGAGGCCTGTGTGACTGGAATGGGATGGGGGGTGGAGAAGAGGAGATGAGGGTGCGGGGCAGGTCATGACCTTGCACAGCCCAGGTGAGGACTCAGTCTCTGCCCTGGAGGGGCTTTCTGTCACACGAAGTACTTGCTAAGGGAGCTCTGCAGGAGCCTGAGGGCGTCATCTTTAGAGGTTCCCTGCTATTCCCTCTGCCTGGAACAAAAGTGATTTGGGGCAGTGATACTTAAGTCGGGCTTTGCAGGCTGTATAGGAGTTTGCCTTGCAGGCTCCTGATTTCATCCCTGCTCATGGCCTTTCCCACCCACAGCCCCACCCACTCCTCAAGCTGGGACACCCAGGGGAGACCCTGCAGCTGTCCTTGCAAGTTGTGAGCCGCCTGCTTGCTGAGGGCTACTTGGGTGCCTTGTAGATGCCCCATGGCAGCCTGCCCTCCCTCCTCGGGGCCCCTCTGGCTCAACTTGGGGGCCTACTACCTTAGGAAGCTAGATGGAATCCCTGTTAGGATTAGCATGATTTTCTTTACCTTTACTGGTTTTCTCAGAAAAGCCAGCTCATGTGCCTCCCTCAGAGCCCTCCAGTGGCTCCTCATCTCTCCAGGACTAAAGTGCAGCTCCTGTCACGGCTGACGGGGACCCACAGGTGCCCACAGGACGTGCCCCTTGTTGCTCCTCTGGCCGTGTCTCTGTCCGCCCTCCTGAACGGCATTTTGAAGGAGTCAGGTGTGCTTCAAGCTCCGGGCCTTTGCACCTGCTGTTCACTTTGCCTGGAACATTTCCCCAAACATTTGCTTTGGCTTTGTCCTCCATCTCTCCCAGCCACCCTGCCATTGGCAGATGGAGGTCCTGGCCTCCCTGATCCCACCCCTACCTCCCTTCTCATGCTGCAGGGGTGGAAGGCTTCACCAGCCACGAGGACCAGGAGATGCTGAGTCGCATCGAGAAGCAGCTCAAGCGCCGCTTTGCCATTGGCTCCCAGGTGTCGGAGCACAGCATCATCCAGGACTTCACCAAGCAGGTGGGCCTCCCCTGGGGCTCAGGGTGGCAGGGGTGAGGGGGTCTCTTCTTGGGTTCCCAAGACCTGCCCCCCACATCACCTTGTCCTGTTGCTCAGCAGAGAGGCTCCAGGGTGGGGGCAGGAGGGGTGGGGCAGCTGCACACCTGCCGCCCCTTGTCCCAGACCTGCCCCTGCCCATTACTCTTCTCCTGGGGACCACTACTGCCTTGGCTGGGGATGGGTGGGTGTTTATCCCGCAAGGGGCAGGGGAGAGGAGAAGTAGTGGGTCCTAGTGGAACACCCAGGCCCCCCGAAGCCCTTCCCATCTGTCCCTTCCCTGTTGCCTGACTTTTCAGGGGGTGGGTGCCCAGAGCCAAGAGGACAAGCCTCCCAGCTCATTGGGGTGGGAGCTGTTGCCCTCACAGGGGGAGACAGGACATTCCGGATGCTGGGCAGAACCTGTCATCTTTAGACGACCTGGGTGACTGGTCTCAGCTCCTTTTCATTCCCATCCTAGAGCAGCCTTACGCAGTGGGTGGTGTCCTCCCCATCCTGCAGGTGGGCAGACTGGGGCATAGAGGTTTAGGGATGGCAAGAGCCAGTGAGGCTGGAATGAGTTAATATACGTAGAGACGTTGCTGTGGAGTAGCGGTCTGTGCAGCAGTGTGCTCAGGACGTGTGCACTGTTGTTATTACCAAAGGGCACGAAAGCCTTTTATAACTGTCAAGTTCCTGGTGAGCAGAGGGTGCTGGGGCTCCGTGGGGCCTGTGGGCAGGCCAGTGGCGTGTCCTGGGGTGGAGTCCCTGCATCTAGCCCTGTGCTCCCACAGAAATACCCGGAGCATGCCATCCACAAGGTCCTGCAGCTCATGCTGCGGCGGGGCGAGATCCAGCATCGCTTGCAGCGCAAGGTCCTCTACCGCCTCAAGTGAGCCCCCTGGCCCTGCCACCGTCGCTGTCACTCTGCCTTCCCGGCTGCATCATCTCGAGCCCACCTGCCCTCCTCTTAGTCCCTGGGACACAGGGACCCCGCCCTGGAGGGAGGAGCAGCCATCCGCCTCTGCCTCTGCGATTCCAGGAGGATGTGCCTTTGCAGTTTGTTGAGATAATAAAGTGAGGCTGTGTTTAGTCATCTGTTGGCTTCTGCACCTAATGGCCTGACCTCCTCCATCCTGCCCTCAACAGGCCTGGGCCAGGCAGACCTGGGTTCTAGTCTGGACCTGCCACTTGGGCTCTCGACCTCCAGTTTCTTCAGCTGTTCAGCTCTTTTCTCACTGGTGCTGGTGAGAATTCAGCCTGATCTAGCAGGTGTGAACGTGCTTTGAGGCCCTCCTGCCTCAGCTGTTCCCAGCAGCGTAGCGGGTATGCAGGGGCCGTGGTTTTGCAGCCAGACTGCCTGTCTGCTTGGGTTTCCTAATCAGAAACAGGGAAGCCTCTAGTACGTGCCGCACGGGGTTGTACTTGGAACAAATGAGCTACTGTTTGTGAAGGGCCAGGCAGGGCCCAGCAGTGTGGCAAGAGCTTCCGGATTCACACAGGCGTTCCAGCAACAAAGAGCAGAAGTGCTGGAATTCCACGGACTTTCTCCTGTAGGGCCACCTGTGAGCTGTGGGCCCTGAGTGAGGCCCCTCATGTCTGAGCCTCAGGTTATCGTCAGTAACCTGGAGGTCACTGGATTCACTACTACAAGTCGTGAAGATGGCACCATAGAAGGCACTGGTGATGGCAATACTGGAAAAAGCAAAACGGCTAATATTTTGGTAATTATTTTGCCTGATATCAAAGTATCAACATCAATATTTTCTTAAGAAAGAGAATTCACTAAACTAAAGAAAAATCAGCAAACTATTTGGTTTTTAAAATACATGGTTTGAGAAATATAAAGCATCAAGCAAAACACAAATTTAGAAATACATTAAACATTTTTTATTAGCAACTGATATATTAAAAAGTAACTGCTACATAAAAATGAAGATAATTCAGTCACAAATAACTCAAAGTAAAATTACTTTATCTTCTAAAAATACACAAAAGCTCCGTTCGTCTCTGTTGTCATTGTTGACTCACAAGTACATTTGTGCACAAAAGTTTCCAGCCCCTTAAAGCCCTTTCCAACTCCATGCCGTAAGGAGAAATGGAAAGATGAAATTTATGAGCTAAGTCAGTTTTCCTCTGACTCATTCTTCAAAGCCCATTTCTTTTTTTGGTAATTTTAAGAATTTTTGAACTGCTTTTTGTTTTTGTGCTTGGATAGTGGTCTTCTTGACAGCATTGTAGTATACTTCTGAAAAAGCGTTTCCTGCCCTTCACCTTTCCTGCTTTCATCTTGTTCAGGTGGTGACTGAGCGTTGGCTGCATCTATTTCAGTACTGAAATCTGTCCCGGTTGTGGTGTGTTCCAACTAGAGTACGCACTGATCCGACCACAGTGGCTTTGCGTCACTGGCGGCCACTTCCTCCCCGCCTGAGGGTAATGGGGGCAGTGGGCTGTCTTTCTCCAGTGAGTGTACTAACTGCAAAGCTCTCCCATTCCCCTTTGTAAGCTGGAATGAACATCTCCCAGCAGCCGTGGGTGAGCATTGGTGCTGTGGTCCCCTTCGTTTTGCAGACTGGGAAACTGAGGCCGGGAAAGGCAAACATCTGTCACAGCAAGTGAATGCAGGGTCAGGATTCCACCCGGCTCCCCCTCGCCCCATCATTCCACACTGCCTTCCATCTCATCCTCACTGGGTGGGCAGCCCTGTGCCAAACCCAGGCCAGGCATGTGGGGTAGACAGTCGTGGGGCCCAGAGGAGGTGCCGGTCAAGTGTGGGGGACTGACCTGGGGTAGATGGCACGACTGGCAAGGATGGAGCTGGGAGATGAGGGGGTCACAACTAGCTTTGCCGGGAGTGTACAACGTTCCAGGTGCAGGTGCAGGGAAGAACATTCTGCAGGGGGAACAGCATGGCGAAGGCCTGGGGAAGCAGACCGAGCCTCATGCGGCAGAAGCTCTTGCAAAGGCTGAGGAGGAGAGGAGCCTCTCACCAGCCCCACCCTTTCTGAGAGGTACCATTGATGGGAGGCTGGGTGGCCAGGAGAGGAGTGTACTCAGACTGGGACGGTGGGTCTGGGGTCTGAGTTTCAGTGGAATCAAGAGAAAGGATCAACCCAGGCAGGCCTTGGAGACTGGATTGAGACATGCTGAGCTGGGGTTTGATTCACAGGCTGATCCAGGTGTGGCTACAACCTCCCTTCTGTCCCGTCTTCTCAGCTTTCCTTTCCCCTCAACTCGCCTGCCTCACGCTGGGCAAGCTGCTTAATCTCAGCCTCCAAATTCTCACCTGTAAAAAGCAGGTAACAACAGTACTTCCTGCCTGGGGTGGCTGTGAGGGTTGGTCAAGGCCATACACGTTAAGAGCTACCCAGTGCTTGGCTCCAGGGGCTGCTCGGAGGAGGCTGGGTTTTCTCCATATTCACCTTTACACCTTCTGGTGCTCGGGCCTCTCCTGGCATCAGCCCCTCCTCCGCCTCCACCCACCCTGGCTTCTGTGGGTCTTTTCACTTCTTTTTCCACCAGTAGAGCCACCCTGTTCCCCCATCTCCAGTTTACAATCCAGAGGGGGAAAGAGTGATCAGATGAATTTGCTCATGATACAGTCCCTTTACCTGGCTTATTTTAAAGTGGAGGAAATAAAGCCCACCTCGGGGGTCAGGGTCAGATGACACGTGTGGAAAGCACTCAGCACAGCACCCCATCATGGGCGCTGCGCTTGATAAATGGGAATAAAATTGCTGATCCTCACAAGTACAGCGAATGGTGAGGAGCTTGGGTTGCAAGGGCGGCTGGCCCGAGTTTCAGTCCTCGTCCCACACCTCCTGACCCTTTACCCGGAGTCCGTTTCTTTACCTCCCTGGGCCTCCATTTCCCCGGGTTCTAGGTGGAGCTAGTGCAGGCTGAGCGGCTGGGGAGGCGGAGCCAGGTCGCGCGGGCAGAGCGCTTCCTGCAGAGGGGAGGGCCAGGCACTGGCTCCGCGAGCGGCAGCTGCTTCCGCACATTTGCAAGGCACACCGCGCTGGCCCCAAAGCAGCCAGTGGGCCTCTTACCTTGTCCCCTGTCGTTCCCACCACCCTCCTCCCCCACCCAACCCCAAGCAATCCGGAGATTTTGCTGTCCAAGCGGGCTCCCCTGCTCTTCCGGGGGTGCGAGGAGGGCCGTGGCCACGAGGGGGCGCCAGAGCCCCGGGCAGCGGGCGGCTGCCGGCCGGGTGGGACCCGCCGCCCTCGCCGCTGGGCGCGCTCCTACCGCGGCTCCCGGGGACCTCCCAGCCCCTGGCCCTGGGAAGCCGGAAACTTCCTGTCTTGGAGTCAGCAACCCACACCGCCCGGAGGATCCTCCGCGGCTCTGGATAGTCACCGCCAGCTCTAGACAAAGGCCAGACCTTAGCCTTCGATCATTTTATCTTTGCAATCTTCCCGGGGAAGCCTATCGTAATCTCTGATTACAAGCAAGGAAACTGAGGCCCAGCGTGCAGCCGGGCTTCATACTAGGGGCGTCTGACTCTGCGATCTTTGCCAACTGCCTCTGAGAATCTCACAATCTTAGTCTTAGAAAGATATCACACTTTACAGTCTTGCAATCTGAGGGGCTTAGAAGGCTAGACCCATAGGAATTTTTATTCCAAAAATTTTGCATGGATGAAAGGAGACAAAGAACCAGTGTCTTTCTCCCCTGCCACTGAACTTCCCTCCTGAGAGGTGACCTCAGTTACAGTGTCTTGGATCTCTGCAGATGTTGACACATGCAAGCCTAGAATTAGGATTTCCAGGTGGGCTGGTCTCCAGGGACCCCGCTCTTCCCAGCCCCCAGCCCCGAGGCTCCCGCTGGTCTCGCTGTCCCAGCCTGGAGGAGGGGGCTGGAGGGTTTTCATTGGTTTCACGCCCACCAGCCTTTTCCACACCCCCTCCTGGGTGTCCTGGGCGGAGAAAGGCCCAGCTGCTGCTGGGGAGAACCCACTGGAGTGTGCCCCTAAGGGGGGCAAGGGGGAGTGCCAAGTCAAGGGCAGGTTGGGAAAGCTGTGGGCGAGACCCCTTCCCCATGAGGTCCCCCTGCAAGGGCTTGGGACTGGGGGGTCCACCAAGGCTGCCTCAAGCCGGCCCCTCTCCGCTGAGAGGGCAGAGGCCCCGGACCTGATGTCAGGAGGTGTGGTTTGAGGGGTGTGCTCGGCTTGGACATCTTCTTCGGAAGCCCTCTCTGCTCTCCAGGTGCCCCTTTCCAGTCAGAACACTAATCCGGAATCATGGATTGAAATTTTCCGTTTATCTTTTTCCCCAGTCAGCAGGTGGGCTCGGGGAGGGGAGGGCTCTGCTGAGTTTGGCATCTCTTCCCAGCCTTCAGCCCAGAGAAGACACTTAATAAATGATTCACTTAACCCAACACCTTTCACCAAATTTTAGCTCTCCTCCACTTCTGGGCCTGTGGAGGGGGCCTGTCCTGCCCCCTGAGTTAGCCACATGACTCAGTGGCTGATGAAAGAGGAGCCATTAAGAACTAGTCCATGTTTTTTCCAACTCCATCTCCTCTGGAGCGGCGACTGGCGAAGTTCCGGGTGGGTCTCTCAGATAGGACAGATGGGAGCAGAGCCCTGCCCCCACCCCTGCAATGGACAGGTTGCGAAGAGAAATAAACCTTTGTTGTTTTAAGCCACTGAGACTTGGCGGTTGTTTGTTACACGGCTTAACCTCGCCCATCCTGACAGACACACATCAGGAACACAGGCATTGTTACAGTATCTTTGCCCTTTACACCTCCCTGGGGTTGTTCTGATAATGAAAAGAGGTGTGTATCACACACCCTCACACCCTTTTGGGCTTTGTGCCTGGCAGTGGGTCTGCTCTCTCTTGGGTCCGTGCCTTCCACTGAAAGAATATGGCATTCATTTATTCATTCATCCATCCATCTATCCATCCAGTCATGCCATGAGGATCATAAGAGTCCCTGCAACATAAGGTTATCGTGAGGTGTGGTCGGGGTTACTGCTTCTGGGGGGAGGGGCGGCCGGTAGCTGAGCCCTCAGCTCTCGGGGCTGCTTGAAGGGTACCGGCGGCGGGGGCTCTTTCCCGGAGGCGAGGGCGAGGCGGAGGACTTGGCCGGGTCCTCGGCGAGAGGCGTGCAAGGTGTGGAGGGCGGCGATAAGGACAAGACACTCTTCATCCAGTAGGAGTATGCGCCAAAGAGGCTTTATTCAGGGGTGATCACAGGTTATATAGGCTGGTAAGAAGGGCAGGGCTGGAAAGGAGGTGAAGTAGCCTAAAATGGCAATATTGAAGGGAGAGGGGCTAGGATTGGTTCTGAGAGGACGCAGGAGCCGTTGCAGCGGGCGGGGGTTGTTCTGGCCACGGTGCATGCGCGCTGGCGGTGGCAGGAGTGGCCTTGGCACAAGGGAGTGTGTGGGTAAGATAGGGAAGTGAGGAAAGGGCGGTTGGGAGAAAGGCGGTTTCCTCCGGCAAGCCTCCCCTGCCCGTGACATTTTGGGTGAGGAAAAGGGAGCTGCCTTGACCTCGCTCCCCAGGCTCGGGGGGGCTGCAGAGGGCACTCACGCCCGTACCTACTACCCTCCCCAGGGGGTGATATCAGGTCCCCTGGCCCAGGCCTGGCAAGCCGAGGTACAAGCTCAGCTACCCGCAGTGAGGCTCGAATGCGTTAACATATGTAGCCTTTTTAGACCCGTGTCTGGCACATGGTACACATTACATAACTGTTTCTATTATTAATAATAATATTTTAAATTTATTCAACAAAATTTACTGCACATCCACTATGTTTCTGGACTAGGGATACAGAGAACAAAGCATGTTTCTTCTTGCCTTGGGATCCAAAGACCCAGAAAAGAATAGTGTCAGTGGCGTGTCAACCACCTGGTGAGAGAGTACAAGCACTCTGGGCTCTGCAGAGAGGAAGGGACCCCAAGAAGTCCTGGTGTCAGGTCAGGGACTTTGTCCTGGGGGTACTGGGGTGGCCTGGTGCTTTGAGATGGAGCCAAGGGGGCTGGCTGGGGGTGGAGGTGACAGGCTCTGGTTATATAAGCCCCCCCAACCTGGGAGTCAGAATGATGCCTTGACAGTTCTGTTTGCAGCTCCCACATAGAGCGCACGCCTTAGCAGAGCCGGGGGCTGGGGGTGGCGGTGGTAGGGGAGCACCCAAGGTAGGGGGGAGCATCTGAGAGCAGCTGCCCGAGATGCCTCCATCACCGACCTCTGGCATCAAGGGAACAATTCCTGGCCACCAGCTAGTCCCTGCCCAGCCCTGGTCCGAGCCATCTGCACAGCCTCCCTCCACCCAGCTCTGCCCAGCCTCAGACTCGGCGGGCTCTGGGAGGGTGTGGGTCCAGAGAGGTGTGGATGGCATGGTGCAGAGGCTGCCTGGGCTGTGGGAATAGATATGGCAGGTAGGATAGGGGAGCAGGGGAGCAGGCACCAAGAAGAGAGGCCAAGGGAGAGCAGGGAGGGAAAGGGCTGCTGTGGGCAGGTGCCTCTGGGGGCAGGTGGGGGGGCACCCAGCCCAAGCCCCCAGGTGGCCTCCATTCATTCACCCTTGATCCCCTTTGTGTGATAGGAGGAACTGCATGATGGGAGACCATGACCATTGGAGCCCGAGAGGACCTGGGCCACGTCAGAGCACAATCCTTGTGTTACAGGTGGGAAAACTGAGGCCCAAAGAGGGCATGTGACTTGCTCACAGACACACAGCACTCAGAGGTTGAGCTGGTGCCAGAACCCAGACCTCTCGGCTCTTAGTCCAGTGCTCCTCGCATGACACTGTGCAGCCTTTTGGGAGCTTTGGGGACTCCTATTTCATTGGGAAAGTCTAATTGCTGTGAGTTGAATTGTGGCCCCCAAGAGATATGTTGCACTCCTAACCCCAGGTACCTGGGAATGGGGCCTTATTTGGAAATGAGGTCATCTTTGAAGATGTCATCAAGATGTCACTCCAGATAAGGATGGGCCCTAAATCCAGTGGCTGGTGTCCTTATGAGAAGGCCATGGGGAGGCTCAGGACACACAGAGAAGGAAGAAGGCCGTGTGAAAACAGGCTAAAAACGGAGTGACGCAGTGACAAGCCAAGGATGCCAAGGAATGTCTGCAACCACAGAAGCCAGGAAGAAGCAAGGAAGGGCCCCCCCTCAAGCCACCAGAGGGAGTGTGGCTCCGTGACTCCCTGATTTCAAACATCTGGCCTCTAGGACTCCTGCTGTTTTGAGCCCCTGGTGTGTGGCGCGTGGTTATGGCTGCCCCGGGAGGTGAAGGCCCTCATCTAAGTGGTTGCCGTGGGTTTCGCTCCCTGGACTGCTCCAGCAAATTCCATGAGATGGGTTGATTTAAACGATGGGAATTTATTAGCTTACAGTTTTGAGGCTAAAAGAAAGTCCAAATCAAGTTGTTGTCAAGGCGATGCTTTCTCCTTGGTCCTTAGTTTGTCTCGTGGCTGGGCACATCTCTTCTCTCTGGGTTCCACTGCTGTTCGGCTTCTAGCTGCTCCGTCTGCAAGGACTGCAGTAATAGGTGGGTGAGGTGGGCTACACTTTAACTGAAGTCACCTCATCAGAGGTCCCCCCTATGATGGGCTCACACCCACAGGAATGGGTTAGCTTTATGAACCTGTTTTTCTGGGGTACATACAGCTCCGAATCACTGCACCATGCTGTCACGGTGTTGGCATGTGTGCAATGCTGTACTTCTGCCCAGAGGACAAATGAGGGGACTGAGGCCCCCCAGTGAGAGAGAGTGTGTTGGGGGGCACGGAGTGAAGGGACAGGAGAGCCCAGGCCAGGCCCCTGACTCCAGCTGCGGAGTCAGCACGGAAAATGGTGCTTGTTGTCTGGGATGACAGCCACCGGCACTGCCACTCCCTCCACGTGGCAAACCTGCCTGTGCTGCGGATGCTGGGACGCTTTACCACTATGTTTCCAGACTGCCTTGCAGCTAGCTTTCCAGACCGAACATACACGTGCCATCAGATGCACTTGCACAAGACTAGAAGTTGGAGCTGAGTTTCGTGGCTGGAGAAAGGGCACAAAGCATCCCTTTTGCTGTGTGGCTTGTGGCAGGGTGCGTGCCACTCTGAGGCCGGCGGCTACAGTGGTGGCTACCTGATTCCACGGCACCCTGATGGGAGAAGAGCCGCAGCTCCGATGGCGGCCCGGTTCTGCAGTGTGCCTTTGGCACTGGTTCCTTAATATGCTACCAACAGCACACAGTAACAGCCTCTCAAACGAAAACAGCAAAAACTCCACCTCTTTTTGCTTAAATAAGCCAGACTGGGTTCTGTTCTCCATCACTGACCCTATCGGATTCCAGGTGGGGTCTTAGGAGACCTCTGGAAAGCAAGAGCTTCTTTCTCTCAATGTTAAGATCTCAGTCCCAGGGGAGCACTCTGATTGGCTCTACTTGGGTCAGTCCTTATCTATGGGACTAATCACAGTTGCTAGGAGATGGGATCTGATGGGTGATTGGTCAGGCCTGGGTCACTGCCTGGCCCTGTGGTCGGGGGGCAGAGCCTGTCCCAGGAGAAGGGGGGTGAGAAAGTATGGGAACTCTCACCATCTGTTGGACATCACCTCCACCTCCGGGAAGAACTGTGAATTCATCCCAGACAGGGGGCATTGCCAAAATTAAGTCAGCAGGTGGGAGATTATTCCAGGACCCCCTGAGTCCCTGCTTCTGGGTGATTTTGTTCACCCCTACCACCCTGGGAGGGACATGGAATCTCCCTCATCTCTGGGAATGCTTCAGGTGGGGAGGGGGAAACTGAGGCTCAGAAGAAATGAGGAGCCTGGGAGGCCGGGAGACAGGGAAGGAGCTGGGAGTTTGGATCCAGGCCTCCTATTTCCCATTCGTTGCTGGACCTGGAGATAGATCCAGGTTGGGTGGCCTTGGGCTAGGACCTTCTCTCTGGGGTCCCGGGTTCTCCTTTGCAAATGGATGAAGGCAGTGGCTGCCTCACAGGACTGCCGTGGAGCCTGCTGGGATGACGGGTGTGGGGGTGCCTGCCCTGGGGCCTGGCCGCAGCGGGGAGCCCTGATTCTGCCGGGCAGGAAGGGGAAGGAGGCCTTTTAGCAAGGAAGCTTCTGCAGAGCAACTTTCCCATTGCCATGGTGACCAGACTCTCCGTGAGTCAGGCTTATTTTGGAACTTGGTCCACACAGTGGTGGCTTTGTCCCCTGGCCCTCCTGCTGTAGCCTCTGACCTACGGGCCTGTCCCCTGACGTCCGGGCTCAGCAGGTCTGAGCTGGACATGTCCCTGGGTGGGAGGGGCAGCCAGAGCGAGCGACTCTCCACCAGATTGCCGCCTCTTTCCTGGAGGGGGGACCCCTGGGTTCTCGGCCCACCTGAGCTGTCAGCCCTCTGGGTGACCTCCCAGGCCTCTGTCCCCTTGACAATGAAAATGGGATGATATTTTTTGCTGGGCTTTCCAAAATGGAGGGAAAATGTCTCGTGTGTGTGCAACCTCAGTGCTGACTGGTCCCCCACCCCACCCCTTGCCCTTTCAAATCCTGAGATTGGCCTCAACAGCCTCCCCACCCAAAGGAATCTGGATTTTTTAAGGCTCCTGTTTCCTCTGACTTAACCCAACTTCCGGATCTTCCCACCATCTCCTGCGGCTCTCTGTGACGTATAACAACAGTCCAGATGTGGAATTCACCCTCTTCCTCAGTTTCCACATAAACTCTCTCTCATTTGTGACTCTGGAAAATGGGGGGTGATGGTGAGAGGGTTGCCACTGAGCCCAAAACCACAGTTCCACATTTTCTCCCCGAGGCCCCGGTTCTTACTAGTCTCTGCCACCCCTCCATCCCACCAGGCATGTCTCAGGGGGACCTGGTCCAAGGCCATCCCTCTGGCTCCAGACTCTCTCTCTCTCTCCCTCAAGTCTGACTCACAGTTCCCTTTGCTTGGCTCTGCCCAGCCCCAGTTCCAGTTCCAAATCTGGGTGAACAGAGCACAGGCCTTTCCAGGCCACGACCCCATCCCTGAAGGCCACCGTGGTGAAATTACAGAAGGGCTTTTGGGTTGTGGGGTGAGGGCGGGCTGTCGTGTCAGAAGATAGGACTCTAGAAACCCCAGCCTTGCCCTCCTTTTTCAGATGAGGACACTGAGGGCAGCCAGAGGGGGAGGCGCCCGAGAAGATGTGGGGGACAGTCAGCTCGGATCCACCAGGACAGCTGCCTCCGCAGCCTCCAACCAGGTGATGACTAATGAGAGTGTCACCTGATACCTGTGCTGTCCACCCCACCACCACCCCATGAAGTCTCTCATGCTGGGAGTAGTCCAGGGCCCTAAGCCTGGGAACACGGAATGCAGGGGACACAGTGATTTCCTGCTCAGCAGGCCTTCCAAGAGTCACATGACCCCACCTGGCCAATCAGAGTGTCTCATCTCCTGGCGTAGGAATTGGCTCACGGAGGGCATGTGACTCTGGCAGGGCCAATCAGAGTCTTCCCTGAGATTTGATACATGAATACCAAAAGAGAGAGGCTCTCTCCCTTTCATTGTCATCATCATGCCACGTGGAGAGAGAGAATACTTGAGAATGAAACCAACACACTGAGGGGAACAGAGCTGAGAGATGGAGTGACAGAGCCTTGAGACTGTTTGAACCCCTGGATCCAGCTGGGCCTGCAGGCAGCCCCACTTCTGGACTTCCAGTATGTGAGCAAATAAATTCCCTTCCAGCTTAGTGTGGGTTGGGTTTCTGACTGTAACCAGCAAGAGTCCTGAACATCAGAAGGAGAGAAGAAGAGAAATTAAGAGGGAGGGTTACAGGAAGGGCTCCACCTGGCCATGGGTCAGAGAAGGTCACCACTCGGCCCTCAGGGGCCTTTTGAGTCCCTTATCTTCAAATCTGGCCTGCTGTGAGAATCACCTGGGCAGCTTGTTAAAAATAGATGCTGGTCCAGTATCTACTGGCACCTGCATTTCCACAAGCTTCTCACGGGATTCTGATACCAGCCAGGTTGGGAACTGTTGATCCAGTCCTGTCCCCCCAAATTACAGACAGGGAAACTGAGGCCCAGGGCAGGAGTGACTTGTCCAAGGATTCATAGCAAGTTAGTGGTAATTCTCCACTTGTCCTCTTTCCACCCTCTTGTCTCCCGATTCCCCACCTCTGGAACAAGGGCAAGGAAAGGCTTGGGACCCTCCAAACAGAGGGACCCAGTCAAGGGCCATCGTCTCACAGGCATCCCCTTCTCTGCCTCTCACACAGATAGCACCCTGCTCTTAGCCTGGAAACCACCACTTGCCATCCATTGATCCATGGATCCATGCACCCATCAGTCAATCCATGCATCCATCGATCCATCCAACCAACAAATATTAAATGCTGTGTGTGCCTGGGACAAACCAGTGAGTCATATTTATATTATTTTCTTCCTTTCACCCTCCCTCTCTCCCTCCCAACATCCCTGCCTCCTCCCTCTCAACTCCCTCTCTCTTTTTAAGGGAAGAACGGTAAATTTGGAATTGGAAGTCTTCCGTTCAAATTCCGCCTCTGCCACTTACTAACTAGGTGAACTTGGACACAGTTTTTAAAAACATCTCTGAACCCCGTTTTCCTCATCTGAAACATGGGGATGACAGTAACTTACAGGATCGCTGAGTGGGTACAACCAAATAACCTGAGTGCTTTGCCTGGTGCTGGGAGCAGAGTGGAATGCTGGGTACATTGTGGCACCTGCCTTCCTTATGCAGTCATTGCAGAGCAACACGGAAATGTTCAATCAGAAAAAAGGAAGAAAGAAAAACCTAGAACCCCACGTTTCCTCAAGCAGCCCACTGTCAATTTCTCACATTTCTTTCCAGCCCTAGCTCACACACAGACATCATTTTTGTATCACTGCCTTCATACACCGAGGCAGTCTAGGGTCTTAGTACTTCCCCTAACATCACACCACAAACCACAATATTCAGACTTTCAAAGACCTTTGGCAGGCCCTGTGATAAAGGATGTGTGGTAGATTGAATCATGTATTCCCTCAAAAGACAAGCTCTTAATCTTTCTCTGCATTCCTGTGGCTGTGACCCCATTTGTGAAGAGGGCCTTTGGCAGGTGTCCTTTGGAGTTAACGTGTGGCCCAGCTGCAGCAGGGTGGGCCTTCCCCCGTGTGACTGGAGTCCTTTATAAGCAGAAGAAATCTGCACACACTGCATCAGAGAAGGCCACGCGGAAAGAGGCTGGAAGTCAGTGGAAACTGGGAGAGATGGCGCAAGGAGAGAGACAGATCGCCACGTGGAGGAGGCAGAGACGCAAGCCCAGGAACCCCACGGACTGCGGGGAGCAGTGCCAGAACGCTGCAGCTGTGGGGGGGCAGCACCGCCTGGCCGATGTCTTGCTTTTGGAGTTGTAGCCTCTGAACCCGTGAGCTGGTAAATGCTTGTTGTTTCAGTCAACCCACAGTGTGGTGTTTGTCACAGCAGCCTGGCAGACCGAGACTGGATGTTAGTGAAAACAATCCTGAGAAGCGGGCACTCGGTAAGCAGGCTGGAGAAGCACCCAGTGGGCTCTTCAGGAGACAAGTTGATCAGGGTTCGATGAGGTCAGATTGGTGAGGGACCAGAGAGGTGGGAGGCTGGAGGGCCAGAGGGAGGAAGCCAGTCCAGATGCTGCTGCGCTCAGCCGGCAGGGGAAGGGGGAGGGCCCTCTGCACATGGGCAGAGGACACCAGCCTGTGGCTTTGGGTCTCCTTTAAGCAAATGTAGCCATGTCCCTTGGTTCCTGGGCTCACCTTCACCCCCATGCCACATTCCCACCTCCAGGCCTCTGCAACTCTACTTCCCTGTCTACACACAGATCCTTTCCAGCCTTCAGAGTTCAGCTCAAGGGCACCTCTTCCAGGAAGCCCTCCCTGATGAGCCTCTGAAGCCATAGGGGCTTTGAGGCTCTTCTCATTCAACCTCTCCTTTGCTCCCTCCATCCTCTTCACTCTGCTTCTCCCCTCCCCACCCCCTGCCCCTACACACACACACACACACATTGCCTGGATGCTCACTGCTCCAGCTCAGATTCCATCCCCTCTCCTTCCTAATGGGTGATCAACCTCTCTGTGCCTCAGTTTCCTCACCTGTAGAATTGGGATGACAGCAGCACCTACTTGGTAGAGTTGTGAGGAACAAACAGATGACAATACACAAAGAGCACGGGGCACAGGCCTGATGGTCGATGGTCAGCCTCTGCTGTGTGGGGCCCTGATGCGAATCCTGAGTGTGGGGCCGTCCTTGTCAGGCTGAGCTCAACCCTGCTCACTCCAACCACTGGTCCCAGCCCTGCCCCTTAGGCCACCGGCACATCTTCCAGATGGCGTCCTGGAAACATTCAAGGGCAGCGATCATGTCCCTTGGGCTTTCCTGCCACCAGATCAAGTGGTCCATTCCCCTGGCCTGCCCCTCCCTGAGCCTGGTTTCCAGGCCCCTCCGCACTGGCCCCTTTCCCAGCCCATTCCTCACCACATGCTCACTGGGCCCCTGTGTGCGTGTGTGTGTGGGGGGGTGGGGGGTGTTGTGGAAGGGAGAGGCCTGAGACCGGGGAAGGAAGGCTGCTAGGAGCTGCCAGGGGGCAGAAGGGGAGCAGTGGGCATCCGCCAGGAGCCCTGGCATGAGGGAGAATTGCCCTGGCATGGCAGTGCCACCTCAAAGGTGACGCCCAGGGCTGGGGCTGGGAGCCACATCTGGACCCATCTGGAACTCTCGTGGGTGAACCAGAGCCTGGCACGAAGCCCCAGTGGTGACCTGTGTCTGTTGGGGTGGGGGCCAACTTCCTGGCATGGGGCTGGGAGGTGCCCTGGGGGACAGCCAGGGAATGGTGATGATGATGATGATGATGATGTTGGTACTGATAGCCATTGTTATCCTCATCAAATATGAGGCAGGGACAGCAAAGTCACCCACCCACGTCCCTTCTCCCCTTCGTCCTGGCAGGAGAAATTTTGTCAGGAGCGGCCCAGTTAACACACCTTTGCAGCCGGGGTGGCCACTGACCTACTCCTGGCCAGTGAGATGTAAGTGGAAGGAGCTGGGTGGGCTCCTGGGAAGCTGTTGTCTCCTGGGCGGTGCCCCATCTCCCGGCTTGGCACGTCACTGTGCTGGAAGAGGGAATAGCCAGACCCCAGGCTGTTTGGGAAACAGGAGCCGGCTGTCATGGAAAGTACACAGACTCTGCCTTTCCTAGTGGTGTGAGCCTCAGCGGTCTCCCTGTGGAACGGGAAGGAGTGACCTCGCAGGAGGCCACACCTGAAAGCAGCTGCCCCCTACGTGACCCTGATGTGTTACACGATCCTGGTGGGCTTGCTGGAGCTTTGAGGGAAAATGTCATGCTGTGTTAGAAGATGCATTAGACTATATTCTGAAAAAACTTTTTTTTTTTAGCACTTAGTCCAAATCAAGTCATCAGATCCTTTTAGTGATGCCTGAAAATCAGAAAATTGGAGGGACTGCACAGATCCGGGTCCTTTTTGTCACGTTGTATCGCAACTCTCAGTTCTGTGCCTGTCGTCCACCCCAGGCCCTCCTCTTTGAGGCCAGTGACAGCCGTCCGGCTGATCTGGTTTATCTGGTCTGTGTGGACTCCATTGCTCAACCCAGTGCCTGGTACATAGTAGACACTCAAATATTGGCTTCCTGAATTAATTAATCGGTATCCATTCCACAAACACCTGTGAAGTGCCTCCTTTGTGCCAGGTTCTATAGTAGGCACTGGGGCAAATAGCAATTAAAAACAAGCCAGTGACTGCTGGCTGAGGCTTCCTGTGTTCCGCTTTGGTGGGCATATCTGAATTTAAGAGGGAGGCAAGTCTGAGCAAAAGGAACAAGGCACTAATGGAGGACTGTCTGGCTGTTGGTGGGGAGGGGAGCCCCTGCCGTCCTTCCCCAGAGGTGAGCCATTGTAACAAGCCCTGGGCTGGAAGGTTCTAGCACCTGGGTTCCCCACTGGGAAAGCCAAATGTCCAGGTGTGGGGACCGAAGAAAAGCCCCGTCCCCCAGCCCTACTGCCATCTCTCACATCACCAAAATGTAAGATCTCGTCTGTCCCGCTCGGCTCCGTGTATCAGCTCTCAGGACTGCCAGGAACTCTGTAAGTGGAAAATAAGTGTGCAGGAGTGAATGAATGAATGAATGAATGAGTGACTCAGAGGGCAGCTCAAAGTCTAGTGGGTGATGCAGACATGGAAACCACCAAGCAAAATGTCACCAACTAGTATTGTAGTGGGTGTGGAGGAAGGCCCGGGGAGCCTCGAGGAGGGGGTGGCTGCGGTCTGAGGGGTAGAAAGAAGTGAGGTACTGGAAGCTTCCCTGGCTCTGCCCACAGAGATCCCCCCACCCCAGCTTCTCCTCAGTTCCCCACCTGAGCTGGCCTCACTCTCTGACCTCCCTGACCCCTCTCTCACCTCAGCTCTCCCAGCATCTTCGTAACCCAAATTCTGCGAGTTTTCTGAATGCCGGGTTTGTCCTAGAGATCCTGGTTCCCTCCAGGGAGGCACATTCTCAGGGCACTAGCCTCCCACGGGTTCCCAGACTCCCCTGGAGGGAGGGGAGGTCCCCAGCCCCCTGTGTGCGTCCCCCTCACCCTCAGACATCAGTCTGTCCTGTGTCCCCACTCTCGGAAATTATCTCTATTTCAGAGGGGGAGCAGGAGGAGCTGGGTGCCCATCCGAGTCGGGTCCTTCAAGGGCTGTGCTCTTGCAGGGCCACTTGACCTCAGCCTCGGTCTTCTTGCCTCCAAGTGGCGACGGTGGCCTTTCTCCACAGAGGCGCGGGGAGGGCTGACCACGGGGCTGTGTGGGAAAGTTCTCCATAAACTGCCAAGAGCGGAACAGATGGGGGTGTTACCACACGCCCTCCTCCCCAGCCGGTCTGGGGGCTCCTGGTCCAGACGAGTTTGGGGTAGAAGCTTTATTTTTTAAGAGTATTTTTATTTGTTGTGATAAAATAGATATAAAACTGGCCGTTGAAACCATTTTTTAAAGTACAATTCTAGGTAAAGGTTTTGTTTTTTACTGCTTGTGCCAGGACTCCCCTTTCCTCCTCTATTTGCTCCACTTGTCTTGCCCGAGATTCGATCGCTGAGGATCTCCCCCCCAGAGTAAAGCTTTGTCTCCACCCTGGGGAAGGGTGTGGGTGGTTTACACGGCGTCCTTAGCAGTCCACCGAGCCTTGAAGGGTGAGGTGGGCAAGGATAAGGAAATGAGGGCGTGAGGGGGCTGGGAGGGAAAGGGCAGCTGCTGTGAGGTCGGGAGCAGCCCCCTCCTCATCCCTCTGTCCCCCTCGGTCCTTCACAGATCCCACCTCCCCGCACCAACCCACTGATACCCGCTGCATGGTGAGCCGTGCCCACCTCCCAGGCAGGCGGGGGGTTTTCCTCAGTGCCATTGTCGTCTGGGGTCCTGCTGATGTTTGTTCCAAAATGGGAAACTGAGACCCAGGCTCCAGTGGCACCAGGTTCGGCAGGGCAATTCCAGGGCCAGACCGCCTGGGTTTGGATCTTGCCTCTCACCAGCTGTGTGACCTGGGACGGTCATGGATCCTCTGTGCCTCGGTTTCCTCTCTAGAAAGTGGGGCTTATCAAAGTGCCCACTTCATATGGTGGTTGTGGGGATTTAATGATGTAAGAGATGGGGAGAGGCTGCCCGGAGGCAGGACGGGGGCAGCCATAGCTCTGTCACTGCCCTTCTCCAGTCTGTCCGCTCCTCTCCAGTGAAGTGTCCATTCCAGAGTCCTGGACACCATATCACTCCCATGACAGCTGCTTTCCTACTGCCCCCACTCTGCAGCCATTTCCTCTCACAGCCATCAGAATGATCTTCCTAAACCATACCTGATCATGTCACTCTTCTGCACAAGATCCTTCAAGACATTTCATTCATTCACTCACCTGCTCAATGAGTATTGGAAGGTTTACAATGCCCCAGACCCCAAGTAAGGCACCGAGGATACAGCAGTGAAAGAGAAAGACAATTGTCCTTGTCCTCATGGAGCTTGTGGTCTAGTGTAGAATATGACAACGATGGCTAAACAGGTAGAACGAGTGGATGTGTTAAGTGCTGTGTAACAGTCATCTGTTGTTACAATAATGCCGTGTAACAAAACACCCCCAAAACTCAGTGGCTTAAAACAACAGTCATTTATTCTGCCTCCCATGTCTGCAGTTTGCATGGGAATCAATAGATCTAGCCGGACTCCACTGGGCTTGGCTCCAGGGCTGCTCCACGGGCCTCTCATCCTTGGACCAGTGGGTTCCCTGGGACATGCTTGTCCCATGGGGATGACAGATGGGCAAGGGAGCAGTGGAAACCTGCAGTGCATCTTACGGCCTAGGCTCAGAACTGGGATGCTTTTGCTTGTGCCCACACTCCATTTGCCAAAACAAATCTCATGGTCAAGTCCAATATCAACATGGTGGGAAAATATGCTCTATCTTCAGTAGAAGGTACTGCAAAGCTACAGGACAAAAAGACATGACACAGGGAGGGTAGAAGCACTGGAACCAACAATGCCATATGCTTGGGAGACTCACCAAGCATCTACTTCTGCCAATGTGTGGCTTTGAAGCCCAAGGCTGGGCAAAGCTGCCCTTCTGAGGTACCCAGAGCCCCTGGCACAAACCCCAATGGACTCAGCCTGGCACATTCATTGCCATCATGGACTTGGCAAGGAGGGATGTCCTTAAGTGTTTGTTGAATGACTGAAGAATAAGTAGGACCCTTTCTGAATTCCCATACATATGATTAAAACAGGTCCAGGCCCAAAGCCTCGAACAACCACACCTTTTATTCTTTAGAACATATTCAACTCCGTAGTTGCATTGATTCATCCCTTGATGTGACAAATGTTTATCGAACACCAGTGTGCCTGGCACTGGGGTTGACCCTTAGGATACAGATGTGAGTAAGACAAGGACTCTGCTTTCACAGAGCAACTTACAAATAGACAAGCACATGCTATGATGTCAGATGGAGAAAAATAAAACTGGGTAATGACATAGAGAATAATGGAAGGAATGTTGATTTCTGTTTTTCACTATTTTTAAAAATTTTGTTATGAAAAATCACCAACACATTGAAAGGTGGAGAGGATAGGGAACTGAACTCCCACGTCCCTGTCTTGGTTTGCCCAAGCTGCTATGACAAATACCTTGCAATGGGTTGGCTCAAACAACGAGTGTTTATTGTATCACGGTTTCGAGGCTGGAAGTCTGAAATCAAGATCTCGGCAAGGCTACGCTTTCTCCGGGGTCGGAGCATATGGTGATGGTGGTCCCTTGTCACATGCCATCTCTCTCCCCTCACTGGCTTCTTCTGACTTCTGGCTTCTGCTCACTGCACCTGAATTTCCTTTCTTTATGAGATCCAGTCATACTCAAGATCTGCCCTTACCCAGTTTGGCTTCACCCTAACCAATGATAACATCGTCAAATGGTCCTATTTACACCCACAGGGACGCGGATTAAGACTTGAACGTGACTTTGGTGGGGGGCACCATCCAATTCCCAACAGGACCCATCACCATCATGAGTGCTGCACCCCTGAACCCCTCCCTCCATGTCAATTATTTTGAAGCAAAGGGGAAGCCTGTTTTAGCTTCCTAGCGGCTAAAACAAACACCATCCAGTGGGTTGGCTTAAACAACGGGAATTTATTGACACATGTTTTTGAGTCTAAAGTGAGGTGTCAGCAGGACAATGTTCTCTCCCCAAAGACTGTGGAGTTCTGGGGCTGGTGTCCTCAGACTTTTCTGTCGCATGGCAATGCACGTAGCAGCCTCTTCTCCTTTCTCTTCCATGTTCTGTTGATTTCTGGCAGCTCCCTGTGGAGTCTCTCTCGGTGACCTTCCCTTTGAGGCATCCGTAATAGGATTAAGACCCATCCTGATTCCCCTGGGCCACACCTTAACTGAAATGACCCCACTGAGAGGTCCTCTGTATAGAGTTCACACCCACAGTAATGGATTAAGAATAAGGACGTGTTGTTTGTAGGGTACGTTGCTCCAAGCCACCACAATGCCCATTTTAGATAAGATGGTCAGAAAAGGCCTCTCTGGGGAGGGGACGTTTAAGCCAAGTCCTGCGTGGAGTGTGAGCAGCCATTTGGGGGACAGCTGGTCCTGGTGGCAGAGACATGGTCCCTGGAGAACAAGGCCAGGTGCGCTTGAAGAAGAGTGAAGGACCCAGGAGCAGGACCTGCGATAGAAGAGCTGGCAGCCAGGGGCTCTCCTGCGGAGCATAGGGAGAAGGGGAGAGGGGCTCAGAGTTAGAAATGGCCCCTCTGTGGCCCACTGGAATCCTGCATATGGTGCTGGGAGCCCTGGTTTGACCCCACATCTGCACAGTCGTCACAAGCCTTGGACCCATCACTTAGTGCTTCTGCACGTGGTTTCCTCCTCTGGAAGGGGTGGGTGGGAGCGTTCCTTCTACCCCTTCCCCCCTATAGTGGCTCTAAAGGGCTTCTGGGCCGTTCTGTGCTCCCTGGAGGACGTGGCATCCAGTGGAGGAGCAGGAACGTGGCTGCCCTGGCCCAGCTGCCTGTCTGACCTCCCAGCCCTGCCTCTGTTCCCCATGTGCCTGGAGGAGTTCAGGGGCCTCTGCTCAAGCCCCTGTCCCTGACCCTGCATCCCCACCCGTGGCCAGGCCTGGGTCCCAGCAGAGCCGGCTGATGGTGGCTGGGGTAGAACCCAAACGACAACTGTATGCTGGTTCCACTCCCTTCCCCCTTCCCAGCGGTGACCTGTGTACTGAAAAAGGCAGATTTGGTCCCCAGATCCAGGAGTTTGGGCAGAGCCAGGGATGGGAGGGAGCACAGGCTTTCTCCCTCCCGTGCTGTGTGATCTTGGGTGAACTGTCTAACTTCTCTTAGGCTTGTTTTTCTCATCGGCAGCTGGGGATAATAGAATCCACCTCCCAGGCCCACTGTGAGAATTAAATGAGGACTTTTGGAAAGAACGTGGCCCACGGTTGAATTCTGGATCAGCTGCTCACTCTCTGGGTGACCTTATTCTACCTCTTTCAGCCTCGGTTTCCTCATCTGCAAAATAGGGAGAATGAAAACTGCCCAACAAGTGGGTCCTTGGGATTCATGAGACAGTTCCCCAAAAGCCCCAGCCAAGGCCCTCTGTGAATGTCACACCCCAATCTCTTCCTCCCTCCTCTCCTTTCTCCCACCTGCCCTCCATCCCTCCCTCTCCACGTTTCCTGGGCAGACCTCAGGGAAGGAAGGACTCTCTCTCTCTCTCTCTCTCTCTCTCTCTCTCTCTCTCTCTCTCTCTCTCTGCCTAGCAGGGGAGAACTTCCTAGCCTTGCCTCTCGCCTGGGCCAGTTTCCAGATCTGCATCACCACCCTCCCCCATGTAAGGCCCCATCCTTGAGATCAGCCCTTTCTCCTCCACTGGAAATCCAAATCAGCGCCACAGCCCTCGGGGGGGAAGATCAGGCTCCAGGTATCGTGGGGACCAGAACTGGGTGTCTGGGGGCAGTTTTTCATTCACAGCCTTGTCGGTATGGAACCTGCTGTTTGATGCTCCCAGGCCTTCAGAAACAGGTTCTACTGTTATGTTCCATTTATAAATGCGAAGAGAGTCAGGAGTCTCTCTGACTCCACGCCTCTTTCTGCTCCCACTTTTCTGGGTCTGTGGGCTGTACATGTGTGGGGTGGGGTTTGCCCATTCCCCCAGCCACCCAGCCCTCCAGAAAGACAAGAGCCAGAAAGCACAATAGACCTTCAAGGGGCTGAGTGTATAGGTGAGTGAATGAATGAATGTCTTAGTGGGTGAGTGAATGAATGAATGACTTATACCCAAGGGAGGGAAGGAGTGAATGAGTTCATTTTTGGAGGCCCCTTGTCCTCTCTTACACTGAAATTCCCCCTCAATCCCCATGTTCTACCCCAAATGTCCCTGCCTCACCCCACCGTTGCCCTGGACCCCTCCTCTCCATCCCTCAGCCATCTTGGGCTGACACTTGTCAGCTGCCTGTCTCCCCCCCCACCACCACCTGCAGATCACCTGCATCCTCAGGATGCTTTAAGAGGGTTGCCTTGGCAACTGTAAGTTCCCAACTGAAGCAAAAAGTTCCTACCACTGTTGGAGATGGAGAATGACATGGGGAGAACCAGTGGAAGTTACCATGGCAACTGGAATATTTAAGTCAAACTTCGTGGATCTCTGTATGGTGAAATTATCCTGCAAAAGTCAAATAAAATCGGCCCCTTCGCCAGGTACTTCTGCCAACGCCAAGTGGTGTGCTAATGGGCAGGGAGGTGCCCCAGAACCGCTGCAGTGGGCCGGTGGTCTCAGGCATCTACTACTCTGCTCCCCCCGCCTCTCTGGCCGGTGACAAGCCCCATGCAAGCGTCACTGGGGTCCTGTCTCCAGGTCTCCTCATCTCTCTCTGTGCTGGGGCTGCTGGAACTGGGGGGCTGGGTTTTCTTGTCTTCATACGGCGCCCCCACCTTTGTTAACTAGTCTGCAAAGGCCTTTGGCACACAGCGGCATGGGGGGCTCCCGGTGGCCTGGGTTGTCGGCAGCTGTGCTGAGTGGGTGAAAAGAATGAGTCCCTTCTCTCTAGGGAGAAGGAGGGGGGAGGTGGAAGGGGAAACCGAGGCGGTAAGGAGAGAGGCCGCTCTCCCGATCCGTGTATAGACAAGGCCACTTAAGGGACTCGAGGCGCCTCAGCTTCCCGGGTAGATTGCCCGAGATCCCCTTTCAGGCACCTGATCCTGCAGGGCGAACGGGGTGGCGCTGGCTCCCTGGGGACCTGCACCCCTCCCCAGCAGCCTCACCCCCTGGCTTCCGCTCTCTCCCAGCCTGCCTGCCCCGGTCCTGTCCTCCAGCCCCTGTGGGACACCGGTGTATGAGACTCTGATCACGCTCGAACCCTGGCGCCTGCCTCTGTTAGCTGGTCCTGGGCCCGACACTTCACCCCATCCCCTTCCCCAGGAACGCTCCAGTGCCCACAGCCTCCTCTCTGCACCTCCAGGCCAACCCTCCGCCTGGACCCCTCTTTCTCCAGCTCTCCCTGCCGCTACCGGCTCTGTTCAGGAAGGCCCGGGAGAGGCCTCTCTACAAACAGCCCCACGTGCCCTCACACACGCTGGCCTTGCTCCTGCTGCCCTTTTAGACTTTCTTGGTGGCTGGTATCCCTCTCTGATTCATCTTGTGCTCGCATCATCTGTCTCCCCAGGAGGATGTGAGGTCCCTGTGGTGGGGGCTGGGTCTCACTCGTGTGCCACGTTCTGGAGCCTGGAACACACCTGGTACACTTGGCAGGTGCCAGTGACTACCTGCTGAGTGACGATGGGTGACAGGGCCTCGGTTTCCTCTGTGGTCGAGTAAGGATGAGACCCAGACTTGCCTCCTGGGGTTAAATGGAAAACCCCGCGGAAACCCAGCCCAGCCTTCCATAACTCACAGTTCCTCCAGCTCTCATCGTGTGGAAGCTTCCGGGAGTAGCAGCCTCCTCATCTGCCTTCTCTGTGTTTCTAGAGACCAACCTTTCTGTCTGTGGTTGGCTCTGTGTGTGTGTGTTTGTTGTGTGTGTGTTTGGATGTTTGGGTGTATGTGTTTAGGTGCAAGTGCATGTGTGTGTTTGTGTCCATGTGTGTGGTGTGTGTGCATGTGTGACTGTGTGTGTGAGAGAATAACTCACCCTCTCTCTGGGGTTGTGGTGCCGGCATGGCCAGCTCCTGTGCAAATAGAACATTTCTCAGATAGTCCTGCCACTCGTGGAACTTGTTCTGATTCAGCAAATGTTTAGGTGCCCGTTGAGTCCGGCCCTGAGGGAGAGGGGAAGGCCTCCCGGGTGCCGACTGCTTTCCACGTGTGGTTCTGCCGTGGCTTCCTGGGTCATCTCCCTGAGCACCTCCACCGCCCCGAGAGGGATGTGCTACTAACCACACTTCACGGTGAGGAAACAGAGGCTCAGAGAAGGGAAGAGGGTTGCTTAGGTCCAGAGCAACAGCTGAGACACAGACTGCATCAGAGGCAGAAGTGAGGGTGAATGGGCTCCTTCTCTGTGGGGAAGAGGCTGCCCCTCTGGCCCTGGTTCCTTTCTCCTCCTCCTTCTCCCCCTGAAGACCACTGCCTGCCTGTCCAGTCACCCCCAGATGCACTGCAGGACCCCTGGCCTGGCCCGGCCCAGCCTCCCCGCACACACGCAGTGCCCGGGCCTCGGTTCCGGCCTCAGAAACTGGGGCCAGCAGCGCCCAGGAACTGAACCCTGTCACCTCCATAGTGTCTCAGCGCTGTCCTTTCAGAAAGGAGGACAGAGAGACAGACAGACAGAGGGACAGAGATGGGGACAAAAGACAGGGGGAAGGAGAGCAGACAACAGAGACAGAATCAGAAAGAAGAGAGAGACACAGAGAGGGAGGGAGAGAGCGAGTGATGGTGGGGTCCTTGGGGATGGGCAGAGTCAGAGAAAGACGGGACACTTGGCATGGGGTCTCCAGGGGTCTCTGTGGGAGAAAAGGCTGGAACGGGCCCAGGCTGTGCCTGCCGATGCCTCCCTCCCCACCTCCTCTGATGCTTGCTCCTCCTCAGCCCTGGTTCTCACCAGCCCACCCTTCTGAGAACACATTCCTTCTCCTGCCCTGACCGGGGGGCTGCCCAGGAAATGGAGAGGTCAGGGGCCCTGAATCCATCTGGTCTGGGTTCCCAGCTGGGTGATGCCCCTCTCTGGGCATCAGTTTCCTCTTCTGTCGAATGGGAGCGTAATACCTCCCTCTCCCAGGACTTTGGGCTGCATGTGAGCTGTGGGGCCTGTGACGGGGCTGACAGAGCAGGTGCCTGGAAAGTAATTTCCCTTCTCCTTTTCTCCTACCTTCTCTCCCCGCTCCCTCAGCTCAGGTCTCTAGGCTTGGGGGCCATTCTCCAGGGCCTCTCCTCAGCTCCAGGACCAAGGTCCAACTAGAGCTCTCCAAGGGTAAATATTTACACCATCGGGGTGTCCTGGGGTGCATCATCACCCTCTGTTAAACAAACAAATGTCACCAGAGGAAAAGGGTGCCCTGCGCATTTTTCTGTCTTCTCTACTTCCTTGGTCTGGAGCAAGACATGAGGACAGTAGGAACTGACAGATCTTATTACCTGTCCATGCAAGGCTGTGCAGTCCATGAAGCCACTTTTCCACTCATTCACTCCTAAGTGAATTTGTGTTATGAATCCCACTCAGCTCAGAGAGGTTGAGCAACTTGCCCAGGGTAACCCAGCTAGCCAGTGACAGATGTGTGAAGGTCACACTTGAACCTGGATGTTCTTTCTTCTAAGCCGGATTGGGGCCTGCGGCCGAGAGAGACCAGCTTGTGGGCAGGCAGCGGCTGCCATCAGAACGGCGAGCCTGAGAAACCGAGTAGCAATTCATGAGCATGCTTTTAAGCCAGCCTGGGCTGCCTGCCCACCCCTCTCATATTCTACCGGGGGCACTGCTGGCCACCCTCTCCTGCTGGTGGCTCATTCCAGGGGCTCAGCATGGGGTGTGGGAGAGAGGACCCAGGCAAGGCCCGCAGACCAGAGGCTGGGCTTGGCGGTACCTCTTGAAGCAGGATTCTGGGGTAATAGGGAAGTGTGTCCAGTGGCAGCCCCAGACGCTGCACTGAGGAAACCATGGCGTGGGGGCTGGGGGGTCAGGACGATCCCTGGTTTCCTTTCCTGTAAGCAAAGTACATGCCAGCCCTGTTGCTTCTTTGTAACCCGAGGCCTATTGTAGACACACCGAGAAATGGACCACTTTGGCCAACGTTCGTATGAAAGGGAGACCCGGGATCTCCTTTTGGAGCAAGGAAACTTGGGGTGAGAAGAGCCAAGGATGAGTCCCCATGTGCCCTTGTCTTGTTCTGTGACCTGAGGGCAGGCAAGCACTTCCTTCTTCTGAGCCTCGGTTTCCTCATCTGTACAATGGGGTTGTGATTACGTAACATCGAAGTAACTGTGTTTCACGTGGCTCAGTCCTGGCTTGGTGACAGCTGCCAAGAACCACAGTCTAGCAACCAGGAAGCCATGAAGGGAGCTTCCAAAATTTACTTGGCCTTTCTAGGAAATACCAAAGCGGGCAGGAGGGTTGGGGTCAGGGAGTAGTTTAATTCACAGCAAAATGTACAAGGTTCTTTCTCTTCCAAACACAAGTCCCTCTCATTACCCCTGACTTATACTGTATAAAACTTGCATCTTTCCCCTACTGCAGCTTCTAACCCTCCAAATTCCCGAGACCCTGGCCATGCTCCTCCCCATTCCCCCCTTCTTGGATTTTACCAGGTTTATCCGAACGAGTCCCTGCAACATCCTTGCGCCTCTTCTCACTTTGCCCGGTACCCAGATTCGGCAGGCCCCGGAGGAGAGGGGGGCTGACTTCAACCCTCTTAAAAACCAGGATGGACGTCGGGGTGGGCGCAGCTGGGAGTCTTCACGCACTTGTAATAACTTGTCCTCATTATACGGGACTCAGGGTTGTTCCTTCCACTAATGATGGCCCCTGGGGACCCCGTTGTAAGGTTGGGGAAACCAAGGTGCCAGGAGGTTTGCTTGCCAAGGCCTCACACCTAGCGGATGGTGGCGCCAAGTTTTAAGCTCGGACGGCCCGACTTCGGAGGCCAGGCCCACACCCTGGTGCCGCGCTGGGGCTGCCTCTTCCCAGGGAGGACCACAGGGCTGCGGGGCTCCAGGAACACTTGTTACGACACCTGGACGGTGCTGGGCACAGGGAAGTGAGCCACAAACTCTGTTTGCTGACCGATGAACCAACTGTTAATGGTTGAATTGTGTCCCCCCACAAAACGGCATGTTCAAGTCCTTACCCCAGTCTGCGAACGTGACCTGATTGGGACACAGGTCTTTGACAATACGATTCGTTAAAATGAGACCACACTGGGTTAGGTGGGCCCCGACCCAATATGACAGTTGGCCACGTGTCATTGGAGGCAGGGATCAGAGTGACGTGCCTACAAACCAAGGGATGCTGTGGATTGTCAGCAAACACCGGAAGCTGGAAGAGGACAAGAGGAGTCTCCACTATGAATTTCCCACAGAGCCTGGCTCTACTGACACCTTGATTTTGGTCTTCTGGTCCCCAGAACTGTGGGACAAGACATTTCCATTGTTTTAAGCCGCCTCGTTGGTGGTAATTTGTCACAGCAGCTTGTGGAACTGTGAGTGTGTGAGTGCGTGTGTGTGATATCTTTGAAAATCTAGCCTGCCCATATGTGCCAGTTTGAATGTGTTATGTCCCCCAAAATGCCATTATCTTTGATGCAATCTTGTATGGGCAGACATATTAGTATTGATTAGATTGTAATTCTTTGATTGGGTGTTTCCATGGAGATGTGAGCCACCCAACTGTGGGTGATAACTCTGATTGGATAATTTCCATAGAGTTGTGGCCCTGCCCATTCAGCGTGGGCCTTGATTAGTTTACTGGAGCACTATATAAACTCAGACAGAAGGAGCAAGTTTGCTAGAGCAAGTAAGAGTGACATTTTGAAGAGGAGCTGCAGCTAAGAGACGACAAAACGCCTCAAGAGCAACATTTTGGAGAACGCCATTTTGAAACACAACCTGGGAGCAAGCAGATGCCAGCCATAAGCCTTCCAAGCTAACAGAGGTTTTCTGGACACCAATGGCCATCCTCCAGTGAAGGTACCGCTTTACCTTGGACACTTTATGGCCTTAAGACTGTAACTTTGTAACCAAATTAACCCCCTTTATAAAAGCCAATCCATTTCTGGTGTTTTGCATAGTGGGCAGCATTAGCAAACCCAAACACCATGTAATCCTTTTGTCCTTAAAGTGGAGGGCACCCATAGTCAGGCGTGGTCTCTGATTTGTTGGGACAAGCCTGGATACCAAGGTTTCACCAGCAAGGAGCTCCCACGGGTGCTGAGCCCAGCTGCTCCACTCCAAAATCTGTAAAAGGCAGACAAAGTCAAGAAAGCCAGCCCTGGTTTCGAGAGCAGGCAATGGACTCCTGTGAGGGGATCCCAGCTCGGCCTCTCTCTGTCTGTGGGATTTTGGACACATTCCTTGACCACTCTGAGCCTAAGTTATGTCTTCAAATGATATTATTACCTGGCAGAGTTGTCACAAGGTTTCCAGTTCATGGATATAAAGTGACTAAAACTAGCCTGGCACAGGTTGAGCATCTGAAAAACTCTGGGTTTCTCAGCCTCTGACATTTGGGGCCAGATATTTCTCTGTGATGGGGGCCGTCCTGTGCCCTGTAGGATGTTTAGCAGCACCCCCAGCTTCCACCCACCAGATGCCAGTAGCACCCCTCCAATTGTGCAAACCAAAATGCCCCAGACATTGCCAAATGTCCTCTGGGGTGGGGGTGCAGGGGCGGGAATAGGCCCTGATTGAGAGCCACTGGAATAGTCATGGATATTATTTTCAGCAATTATAAGAATAATTAAAAACATGCAAGGACAAGAGGAAGATAGTTCCAGTCCTTGAGATGCTAACAAACTGTGTGTAGAGATAAGACCCTATTCATTAAACAATTAGGAACACAAGGAATAACACTGGGTGGATGTACTGGTTTGAATGTACTATGTCCCCCAAAACGCCATTATCTTTGATGTAATGTTGTGCGGGCAGACTTATCAGTGTTGATTAGATTGTAATTCTTTGAGTGTTTCCGTGGAGATGTGTCCCACCCAACTGTAGGTGATGACTCTGATTGGATAATTTCCACGGAGGTGTTACCCCACCCATTCAGGGTGGATCTAAATTAAACTACTGGAGCTATATAAATGAGATGACAACAGAATGAACTCAGTGCAGCTGAGAGTGACATTTTGAAGAGGAGCTACAGCCAAGAGGCACACTTAGAAGAATGCACAGAAGCTGAGAGAGTAGCTACAGATGAGAGACAGTTTGAAGACGGCTGTTGAAAGCAGACTTTTGCTCCGGAGAATCTAACAGAAGACAAACGCCCCAAGAGCAACTGAGAGTGACACTTCTGAGGAACTGCGGCCTAGAGAGAAATGTCCTGGGAGAAAGCCATTTTGAAACCAGAACTTTGGAGCAGACACCAACCATGTGCTTTCCCAGCTAACAGAGGTTTTCTGGACACCATTGGCCATCCTCCAGTGAAGGTTGTTGATGTGTTACCTTGGACACTTTATGGCCTTAAGACTGTAACTGTGTAACCAAATAAACCCCCTTTTATAAAAGCCAATCCTTCTCTGGTGTTTTGCATTCTGGCAGCATTAGCAAACTAGAACAGTGTAATTTGGGGTATTCAATCTAGAGAAGAAAAAAACTGGGGAAGGCTCTTATATCAGTCTTCAAACAAAATGAGCGTGCCACCTCACAGGTGATGAGAGCCAGGGATTTACACGAGGCCCAGGATCCCTCAGCCCTCATGACAAGCCTGGGCCGTGTCAATATTCTACCATTTTACAGAGGACAAACTCAGAGCCAAGCAGGATTAAACGGCTCACCAAACCTCCTGAGAACCAGGTTGTTTTGGCTTCTCTCAATTTCCTACTTCTGCTATCACAAATTGCCCCAAATTTAGTGCCTAAAATTATGCAAGTTTATCATCTTACTACTTATGGATCAGAAGTCCCACACGGTCTCACGGAGCTAAATCCAAGGTGTTGGCAGGACTGCGTTTTTTTGGAGGTGCTAGAGGAGAGGCCCTTCCTTGCCTTCTCCTTGGCTTGTGGCCTCTCAGAGCCAGCAATGGCAGGTCTACATGACGTCACGCCAACCTCTTCTCCTGCCTCCCTCTTCCACTTTTAAAGACCCTGGTGATTACGCTAAACCCATCGGGTTAATCCAGGATAATCCGCGTATTCTGAGGTCAGATGATTAGCAGCCTTGATTCCACTGGCTCCTTTGATTCCCTTTTGCTATAATGTAACAGACTCACAGGTTCTGGGGATCCAGACATGGGCCTCTTTGGCAGCCCTTTGTTCTGCCTTCCACACATGGGATGCAGAAGAGGAAGAAACTATTGTGGGCGCGTGTAGTTAGGGAGGCTTCTCCAAGGTGCCCAGCAGCTCAGCCCATTTTGGAGCTGAGGTTCTGTGGGAGAGGAAGGGCAGATGAGAACAGGTAGGTGAGAGGCAGCCAGGTGCTGGAGGAGCCTTTCTCCCTGGCTGGGTATTTCTGACCTGATTCTTAGTAATAGGGAGTCATGGTAGATTCTTGAGAAAGGTTGGGGCAGAAACCTGAGGCACGTTTTTGGTGGGAAAAGCACCCATGTATGTGGGTCAAGGTTGGAGATAAGGGGAGAGAGGCTGGAGACAGGGAGGCCACCTAGGTGACGGGGCTGGGATGACGGAGGGCAGAGGAGCTGGACGGAGGGGACACATGGAGGACACGAGCAGCGTGCCCTAATGGACAAAGGAAGGGCTTTGCAATTGACCTCCGTTGGAGGCTCAGTCTGCTACATCCTAGCTGGGCGATTGGGCACACTGAGCTTCACTTTTCTGAGCCTCGGTTTCCTCAGGGGTAGGAGAATCCCTCCTGGGCAGGGAGCCTGAGTCCAACCGGACAGAGGGCAGCTACTCCCTTCTTTTCTCTGCAGATAGCAGCCCCCGGGGCTCACGTGGCACTCGGCGCCTTCAGGCACGTTGACATCTCCACTGCTCTCTGCACCCCAGACATGTCACCGAGTCAGGGCAGGGAAGCCAGGAGGGGGTGTGGGCAGGGGCGGGCCAGAGAGGATGCACAGAGCACGGTGTCTCCTTCCAGAACCTGACAGGCACCTGTCACTGTCACCTTCTCCCACTCTCCCAGCCCCCGGAAGAGGAGGGTGCCCCCCCCCACCATGTCCAGGTCTACCTCACTTTAAACAACTCTGACTGCCTCAGCTTTGACAAGTTTGAAAAATGCACAAGGGAGGGCTGGCACACGCAAGCAGCAGTTTTCCAAGGGCTTCCTCATTCATTCTCTCCACCAGCCCTCAGCTGGGTTCCTTTTAACTGTCGGCGCCCCAGGGTGCGGAAAATGGGATTCAATTACATGCAGCTTCTGGGCAGCACAGGGGCTGTGTAATAAGAGGTCCCCACTGAGTCCCGCCTCCCCCGCCCCAGCCCTCCTCCTCTCAGCAGAAGCTCCAGAAGGGAAAGGGGGAGGTCCAGCAAAGTCAGGTGGCTTACTCAGGGTCCCACGGCCAGGAAGGGGCAGAACAAGGCCCCCTGCCCCCGTCTGCTGGATCCCAAAACTCGCCTGTGTCCATATCACACTTCCTGGGACCTCGGGTAAAACGCCAGCAGAGAAAGCTAGAGGAAAAATCCGAGTCAGCCCAGGCAAAGAGCACAGAAGCACTGGCCACAGCCAGGCAGCTGGCGGCTCCTCCCGCGGGCAGCTCCCTTCCTGCCAGGTCCAGCCCTGCAGGCTGAGCGAGCACTGGCTTCCAGGGTCCCAGAGCCCGGGAACAGACCCACTGCAGAGAAATCCAACCTCAGGCTCGCTCTACTTGGGGGGTCTTCAATTTTTCACTGGTTTGTGCATATTGTTTCTCCAGGCACTGCTTCCCCAGCCCCCTGCAAAGTCCTGTGACCAGGTCTTGTTACTCTCAGTTCACAGATGGGGAAACTGAGGTTCAGAGGAAGGCTAAACGAAGGCATATCCACAAAACCCTGGTGCACAGAGCCCAGCACATCTCAGGTGTCTCTCACTTAGTTCTCACAGCAGCTCCTGTGAGGTAGGAATAAGTAGTCCCCATTTTATGGACAAAAGAAGAGGCTTAAAGAGGTTAAGGAAGGTGCCTAAGAGTACACAGCTGGTGGGTGGCAGAGCTGGGCAGAGTTCTGTCTGGCTTTGGGTCCGAGTTCGGTCCCTTCTTTGTGTATCAGTGTTCCAGGGCCATGCAGTGCACTGTTGCTCCAGGCTCTGCCCAAGACTTCTGACCCCCCATCTCCTGGTTCCTGCTCAGCTCTTCCAGCGGAATCTGACCACCCCACAGTGCTAGATTGTTCAGCAACTATACTCTTCCCTCCCCCTCACAGGGAAGGGTTTACTTCCTGAGCGTGATCAGACATGGCGCGCGTGGAGGCTTAACGGTGCCTGTGCTGTGTGAAGAACTTGCCCCAGGAAAACTCTAATCTAAGGAGGACGAGAGACACCTTGTGCTGGTTTGAATCTATTATGTCCCCCACAAAAGCCATGTTCTTTAATGCATTCTTCTGGGGGCAGACTTATTAGTTTCTTGATTAGGGTGGGACCTTTTGATTAGGTTGTTTCCATGGAGATGTGACCCGCCCAACTGTAGGTGAGACCTTTTGATTAGACCATTTCCATGGAGGTGTGACCCTGCCCACTCCAGGTGGGTCTTAATTAGATCACTGGAGGCCTTTAAGAGAGCTCACGGAGAGAAGGCGCTCAGAGAAGCTGAGAGAGACATTTTGGAGAGAAGCAAAAATATGTAATCCGGAGTTTGTCCCCGGGAGAAGCTAAGAGCCGATGTAGACCCAGATGCTAGGAGATGCAGACCAGACAGATGCTTGGGAATGTGTGGAGATGCAGACTGAAAGACATTTGGAGATGCTAAGCTAAGAGATGCAGTCCAGAATTTGCCCCAGAGAAGCTAAGAGAGGACCCCCAGACTCCTAAAGAGAGATGCCCTGAGAGAATGAGCAAGGATGCACAGGAGCTGAGAGAGAGAAGCTAAGAGAGACAGAAGCCCAGAGACATTTTGGAGAAAGCCTTTTTGAAACACAACCTGGGAGCAAAGGACCAGCAGACACCAGCCACTTGCCTTCCCAGCTGACAGAGACGTTCCAGACTCCATAGACCTTCCTTCAGTGAAGGCATCCTGTTGTTGATGCCTTAATTTGGACACTTTTATGGCATTATTATTTGTAACCTAATAAACCCCCTTTATAGAAGCCAATCCATTCTGGTAGTTTGCATAACAGCAGCTTTAGCAATCTGGAACACACATGGTGCAGACCTGGACCCAGCCTGTGGCCAGAAGCTGAGCCCACTCAACCCACAGCTGCCCTGGGACCCATGAGAGAGAAAAGTAAATTATTGTTATTGTAATGAGCTTTGGGGGTGTTTGTTATGCAGCATTATTGCAGCAGTAGCTGCCTGATACACTTATCAAGTGTGAAAGAAGCCCTGTGAAGCTTACAGAAATCTACCCCTATCCCTTCGACATCCCTCCAGACATCCATCCAGATGAAGGCTGGTTGTTGTGAGGACCCTGGGTCAGCTTTGAAGGGTGGGGTTGGGGAGGAACATCACCCAGGAGTAATGGGCAGACCACAAGATTTGTGAAAGGGAAGGGGGAGCAGGAAAGACTATAGGTGACCTTCCCACCCTCTCCTTCCCTTTAACTGGTAACAGAATGCCTCTTCCTGGGGGAACACACCCCTGTCCTCCACTCCCCATGCAGGGGTGGGCCTGCGATTCAGGCCTGGCCAATCAGAAGAGCCATCCTGGTCTCCAGAGCTGGGGAATGGGCACACTTTCCTAGCCAGTCCCACTGGAATCTTCCCTGGGAGTTTTTAATGGGTGTTCTTTTGGCTGCTATGAACATCCAACCCCAGGATGGGTTGAGAAATGGAGTTCCCATGACATCATTTGAGACCCTTGAATCAGCCAGGTCTGAAGCCCACCCCTTCAGATCTATCCCTAAACTTTTCAGTTTGATTAGTCAACCAATTTCTCTTACACTGGTTTAAACTGGGGTTCCGTCAGTTGCAACTGCAAGAGTCCTCTGATTACAGGAGGTCAGGTTGGATGGGAGGGAGGGGAGAAGGCAGAAGAGGTAGCAAGTAGACCCTTAGAAGTCTTGCAACGTCTAACCCCTGTGCACGGATGCACAGAGAAGGAAAGAAAAGTACTAATTAGGTCTTGGTATTTTGAAGGTGGTTAGCAGCCTTTTTTTTGCTCTCCAGGGCTGACAAAGAGAGGTTGCCACTCAGGGGTTGATTGCCCTGAAGACTTTTTCCAAAGGTCTAGGAAATTACCCAGGAGTGTCAGGTGGGGGGTGGGGAGGTTGGTGTTTCCAGGGCTAAAGAGGGGAGAGCCTGACTCCAGGACTGGAGGGGCAGAGGGTTCCGTTCAGGCCTGGGGGGACTTAAGCCCAACACGACCAAGGTTAGGGGCTAGGAAGGGGCGCTGGGGGCTCAGGGGCCTCTGGGCCCAGGCCAGTGCTCCTGCGGCCACAGGGGGCGGTGGGGAGGGAAGGCGCTGCCGGAGGGACCCGCTGCCCTGCCCCTGGCCACGTAGGGGAAACCTCTGCAGCTGAGGCCAGCGCCCTTTCCCAAGGACCGGGTAATGCCGGGGTTCTTGGGGGATCCACGGGAAGGTGAAGGAACCTGAAATGCCTCAACCAAGAACTTCCTGCCAAACAAGGGGACCCGCTGAACTGGATTTAGTTTCGTTTACTTATTATTTGTCAGCATTTTAAGTTACTCTGGAGTAGATTATATGGGCATGTGGAACAGAATTTGAAAGGCCCAAAAGCTGTTTCTTCTTGCACCATCCCCCATCTCCCCAGTTACTCAGTTGTCCTCCCAGAGGCACCCCCAGTTTCCAGTTCCTGGGGTCTCCCTGTAGAGTGTCTGCTTTATCCACACATGCCCACCAAGGTCTCCCAGCCACGTTGAGGGGACCGGGACCCAGGTTCAGTGAGCCCAAGGCTGACACCCAATTTCCTTCCATGGGGCCGCGCTGATGGAGAATCATAACAAAACCTAAAATAACTGACCCACGGGATGTTGCAAGACTGCGATGGGCTAATGGAGAGGAAAGGGCTTTGAACGTCAGCAAAGCTGGGCTCTTACCCACACGCGGGCTCATTACCGTGCTGCCAGGGCCCGAGGGAGTGGGGTGATGGCCCCATCTGCCTTCCTTTGATCAAGTCCCTCCAGCTGCTGTTCCACCTCCCTCTCCGCCAAATGTGCTGTTGGCTGTTTCCCCGGGTCTTTTATTCTGGGCTGCCCTGCCCCCTCACCACCACCCCAGCTCCCCTTCCTCCCACCTCCCACCTTTATCGGCTGTCAGATCTGTTCTTTACGCTGCAGCTCTGTCCCCACCTGCAGGGCTCAGCTGACCCACGGACCAGACCGTAGGACCAAGGCCTCCAAGAGGGGCTGTAGAGGAGGGGCTGTGAGCCCTCGGCCTGAGCAGCAGCAAGGCGAGTGGCCTCCCTGAGCCCCCAGCCTCGGCCTTTCCAGGGCATCGTTCCCCCCTCCCTCCCTCCCTCCATCACACCACACCTTCTTCCATACACCCTCCACCCAATAAACGCTCATTTGCATTATGTGCCAGGCCCTGAAGATACAGCCCCAGACAAGAGACACACAGACCCTCTCGCCCTCACCTGGAAGGTGGCTTTTAAATACTGAGCTCGATGCTGCGGGCCAGCTCCCCTGCTCTGGAGAAGGCAGCCTTTGGAACGTCGCTCAAGGCCTGGGGAAGTCGAATCCAAGCCATAGAGCAGCACGTCTGGCTGTCTTTGGGGGAATCACTGAGACTGTGCCTCCTCCCGTCCCCCACCCTCGGGGTCCGCTGTCTCCCACGCCCCCTCCCCCATCCAGCCGCAGAAGAAACGGAGGGACAGAGAGAGAGGAACAAAGAGGGGCTCCAGGAAAGATGTTCAATGGCCATCGCAGGAGGCCAGACCCAGCTGAGGCCCTGCCCCTAGGTGAGACGAGTTGAGGAGCCAACAGCAGCCGCCCCTCTGTGGGGGTGAGTGAACTGCTGGGACCCAGGGGATGAGTCTAGGTCCTTTGGGATTCTGGCTGCAGTTAGGTCACGTTGTTTGGGCCTGACCCTTCCCTCCCTTCCACAGAAATGAGAATGTCAGTCATGACAATAATTAACACCCTGAGAGGTTGGTGCTCCTCCCATCACCCCTACACAGATGAGGCCACCCGGGCACAGGGCAGTGATGCCACCCGCCTGACGTTATGCAGCTGTGGTGGAACCTGGTGAGGTGCTTCTGGCTGGGGTCACATTGGAGGGGGTCCCTGGGCAGTGTCATCCAAGGGTGGCTGAATCACATTCTCCCCCAGGACTGCACCGAGGATGGCCCTAGCCTGCCAGCTCAACTGTTAGCAGAATGGTGCCCAGGGCCATAGTGGACCACCAGGGATAGTAATGTGCTCTGAGCACTCTCCTGGGGACAAGAGTGAGATAGAGGCTGCTTCCTCCCTTCAGGAAGATAAGAGAATAGTGGCTGAGAGCTGGACCTTGGAGCCAGTCTCCTAGGTTCAAATCCTAGCTCTGCCTTTTACAAGCTGTGTGACTTTGGGCAAGTTACTTAACCTCTCTGTGTATCATATTTCTCATCAAAATAAGAAGAGTACTAGTGCCTACCTCAAGATTGCCATGAGGATAAAGAGGATAATGGAGGACAGGAGTGTCTTGGTTTTCTGTCTGCTATGACAAAGACCACCCAATGGGTTGGCTTAAACAATGGAAATTTATCATAGTTTCAGAGGCCAGAAGTCCAAAGCAAGGTGTTGGCTAGAAGGCGGGCCTCCCCGAGGTCAGCAGCGTTCTGGCTGGCCAGCTATCCTTGGGCTCCTTGGCTTTCCCATCACACGGAGATGCCCTCTCCTTCTCTTCCGGTTCCGTGGACCCTGGGCTCCTCCCTTTGGCTTTCTCCCCTACTCTGCCTGCATTTCTTTTGCTTATCAAGGACAGCAGTAATTCAGATTCAGTTCCACCCTCATTCAGTTGAGCCACACCTTAATTCAAAACAACATCTTCAAGAGGACCTACCTACAATGGATTCACACTCACAGTTTGCGGATTAAGATGGAGAATGGTCTACACTGCGGTACATGATTCAACCTGCCACAAGGAGCCCAGCGTCATCCTGATTCATCCTGTTGGCCGGGGGCCGGGGGGCCATTTCCTCCATCTCTCCCAGCTTCTCCTGGGTGGGAATAACCCCATGTCGCAGCCCAAGAGGGCCATGCCGGTCCAAAGGCCAAAGAAGACAACGAGCATTCTCTGATACATGAACTTTTATTCAGGGCTTACTTACAGGGTGAGAAGTCGTGGAGAGATCATGACGGCTCTCTTGGGCCAGGCAGGCATCACATTCACAGGAAAGATGACGGAGCCATGCAAAAAGGGAAGAAAGCCTTCCATAAGGGTTTAAGACCAAGGCCTTCCTAAGGATGGGGGGGGAGCACAGATGCAGGAACACTCACTCTGACCTGGGGGGTGGTGCAGGAAGGACTAGAATAACACTTGAACAATTACATTTTGCTCTTTTTGTGAGACTGAGAGCCTCTCACTTCCTTGCCTGCTTGCATAAAGTTACATTTTAAGGTCAATTTACCCTTTTTCTATTTACTGGCTTAGAAAGACAATAGGTTAAACATTTAGCTGCCTAGGTCATGCAGACTGCTGTGCACCAAAGATCTGCAGGCCTGTTTTGCTCAGGCCATGGGTTGCTACAGTCCACCCCTGCACACCACTTTGCATTGACCATAGGATATTTACATCTATAATTCACAACAATACAATAAACAACATAGTAATAATACATTGGTACAGAGAGATAATAAACCTATTAGCAAGTGGTGCTATGGCCAGGTTAATGAGTTTTACCATTCAGCACAAGTGGGCTAAAATAGCTGAAGGATAACACTACCAGGCATTCTGCTTTATTCTATATCTAGTTTTTAGTATTTTCTTCACCTTGATCACAGAAATAGATTTCCCTTTCCACCAACTTTCTGCAACTTCCTATATTCATTCAGGTTTTGTTCCATATCCTTTATTTTTTATTCTGATACAACCAGTCATTTAGGAAAAAATGACTTCCTTTTCCTTTACAAAAAAAAAAAAACATTGCTTATTCCCTCTGCATTCAACTCATCAGAATAATTCTAGAAATTGTTCTTAAACATTTTACAGCATATTATTACCAATAACATTACACTTGTTAGAAGGCTAAATGCTGAAAACATTTTAGTCAATGCATTATTGAAACAGTAACATTTTTTTAACAAGGATTAACAACACATGAAAGCATTAAATTGGACAGTTGAGCAGTTTAACTATATATATACATATACTGAGTCTTCATAGTAGATAGAAGAGTTTCAGGTGAGGGGGTTTTATATACCATCTTTTCTCCCCCTGCAGGGAGCCCCTCAGTGTCAGAGCTACAGTTAATTTCCTATGTAATTCTAATACCCATGGGCTTAGGATTCTCAACCAGCGTGGCTGCATGGGCCAGAACCAGAGCCAACTGACCTTATTTTCCCCATTTTCTAGTGTTTGTGGCACAGGCAAGAGAGAGTCATTATCATTGCCGCGTTGTGGCCTGAAGGCAGCCGGCCCCTTTATCTGGAGTTAATGCTAATACAGTCCTCGAGTCCGTTGTTTCTAACATCCTTTAAGTGTTCAGTCGTATCCACGGTGGTGAAGGCATATTTTGTCCCTTTGGACAGAGGAAAGGGGCCAATATAGTTTACTTGCCACCAGGTGACAGGAATCTGGTGTCCTCGGTGCCCAGTCTTCCGGCACAGCCATTCAGCCACTTCATGCGTCACTGGTGTTAGGCTGTGGAATTTCACTAGGGCATCCGCTTCTGCTTTACCTAGTAATGAATCGGTGCTATGGGCAGGGACATGAAAAACGGTGACCTTATATTTGTGGCAGGCAGTCCAGATGTTTTCCCACGAGGTGGTGTCAGTACTGGGCTGGACAGTCACGGCTGTCCAGGTAGCAGGTTGCCCATGTGCCAATCCATGCAGAGTCAGGTGTATTTCCTTGTCCATCAGTTGATCCTCAGGAGGATCCACAGGAAACAGGGCATGCTGCTCTTTCACATAGGAGGCCAGTCCTAAAATTTCATGCATCTCTGTTTTTAAAGAGCTGTTGTCAAAGCTGCCATGTCATGGGAGGTAGACTTTCCATTCTGTCAGTGTGCTCACCTGAGCACTCCCCAAATGGGCCTTATTTATAGTGTCCCATATCTGCATACCTGTATGGGTATGGTCTTCTGTAAGGTCACTGGGCACCTGAGTTAGACCTTCAACACTTGCAACAGAGGACTACAAACTGTGCACAATTGTTCTTTTAAAGGGCTGTATCTGAGTTCTGTGCCCTTCCATAGTTGGAACAGAATCCAGCAGGTACACATTTAGCTTGTTGCCTTTGCCACAAACCCCACCCAAAGCCAATATTGGCACTGGCCACACCCAAATCACAGGGTGTATCGGGGTCCACCCCCCCTTAACGCCTATGTGTACAAAATAGTTCACTTAGTCTTTTTAAACACAGCCTGCTTTGGAAAAACCCATTCCCACACTTTTCCTTTTCTAATTAGGGTATAACAAAGGTTTTAAAATTCATACTACATAGACTATAAACACTTTCCAATAACTTAACAACACAAGAAAAGCCATCAACTGTTCAGAAGTAAGCAATGTGGGATAACTTTGCATTTTAACAACAACAGCTGAAGGAATAGCCTTAGTTTTACCCAACCAGACGAAACCCAAGAACTTGAAAGAGTAGTCAGGCTCTTCTGGAGGTTTCCACATTTGAAGGTATCCTTGTGGAAGCACAGCAAATGTCCATTGCTGTTTTCCCCACGTGAAGCCTAACACAGGTTGACTGGAAAAAATCTAAAAATATTCTAAATAACATATTAGCAAGATTTAACGCAAAATGAAACAGGAGCAACCAGTTTGCTAATGGCTTTCTAGGTTTTTGTCAATATTAGTTACTAATATCTCCTAATTCCCCTGGGGAAAACTCCCAGGATGAAATGGGCACCTTCCGATCCGAAGCTGCTGCCACTGCCCCACCTTCCTCCCTCCATGGGGGTCAGGGTGCTGAACCTCCTCTGCTTTAACCCTTTGTTGGAACAGAGGTTGAGTACACCTGCTTTCCTTAGTATCAATTTCCCAGTCAGACAGGGGCTCATCATCTTTTGAAGAGGAATCACCAGGGTCCCACACTTTAGGGTCCCAGCCAGGGGAAGCCAGGATACACCTAACTCGCCCTTTGGGCAGCTTATGCCCTCTTACTCTAGTGTGCTGGTATGCCAATATTTCTAAACTTTTATCCAGAGCATCTTTCAATTCCACTTGTGCTAGCCTCATATCTTTTTTTAGATTTAATTTACCTCCCAGGTGGCTTACGGCCACATTAGCTGCTAAAACTTCCTCAGTAGCAATGCATACAGCCTCTAGCAATGGCCAGCCCACTGCAGTGTCAATCTGGTGGCCCTTTTTTTCTTTCTGAATCCCCAGTGGTCCTGTGGCCTGATACAGGATGGCTATTTGTTCATCCAGAGAGTTATAAACATTTCCACACTCCCTCGGCAGAGTCCACTCATCTAGGAAGGTAGCCACCCCTCCCCACATAGACATCCATTCCACTGGGAGGGTGGGCAGCCCTTCCCACATAGGCATCGCAGGCCTCCCCGGTGTCCTGCCCGGGGCCTTCTCCTTTCCCCTCCCCAAGTTCATGTCATCAGTGCCCGGGATCTCCTTAGTCTCTGGCTGGCAGCTATTTAATTCCCCAGGCTGGCTCTGCCAATTGTTGCAGTTCAAGAGGGCCACGACAGTCCAGAGGCCAAAAAAGACAACGAGTATTTTCTGATACATGGACTTTTACTCAGGGCTTACTTACAGGGTGAGAAGTCGTGGAGAGATCATGACAGCTCTCTCAGGCCAGGCAGACATCACGTTTGCAAGGAAGATGACTGAGTGACACAAAAATGGCAGAAAGCCTTTTATAAAGGTTTAAGACAAAACCCTTCCTAAGGGTGGGGGGAGCATAGATTCAGGAATAGGTCACTCTGACCTGGGGGGTGATGCAGGAAGGACTAGAATAACACTTAAACAATTACATTTTGCTCTTTTTGTGAGACTAAGAGCCTCTCACTTCCTGCCTGCTTGCATAAAGTTACATTTTAAGGTCAATTTACCCTATTTCTCTTCACTGGCTTAGAAAGACAATAGATTAAACATCTAGCTGCCTAGGTCATGCAGACTGCTGTGCACCAAAGATTTGCAGGCCTGTTTTGCTCAGGCCACCGGTTGCCACACCCCAGCATGGCCCTCGCAGGTGAAAAAGGCTCAGCCGAGTGCAAAGCCCCAGGCCCCAGCAGAGGGCGGTGGCATCTGGGAGCGTTTGGAAGGCCGAGCCGGCAGGAGGTGCTGATGGTTTGATGCCACGACTTAGGGAGGGGACAGGTTGTCTCCCCCCTGCGGAGGCCAGCCTGGTGGCACTGCAACGCTGTGACAAGGAGCCCCGGGGGCTGGTGCTCAACCTCCAGGGCTTCTGGTGCTGAGAGCCTGGGTGGCCAGGGAGTCCCTGGGCCTCACCAGTGTATTAGACCGCAGAACTCCAAGGCCTTTGTTTTTAAAATTTATATGTAACATAAAATCCCCCATTTTAGCCATTTTTAAGTATACACTCCAGTGGCATTAATTGCATTCACAATGTTGCGTTCCATCACCATTTATCTATTTCCAAAACTCTTTCATCTCCCAGAAGAGCAACTCTGTATCAGCCCCTGGTGACCTCTAATCTATTCCCTATATTTGTGAATTTGCTTATTTGCTTAACCTAGATCATTCATGGGAGTGGAATCATAACAATATTTGTACTTTTGTGTCTGGCTTCTTTTGCTAGGTATAGTATTTTCAAGTTTCATCCAAATGGCAGCCTGTGTCAGAACTTTACTCCTTTTTATGGCTGAATAATATTCCACTGTATATATAGACCACATTTTCTTTCTCCTCTTTTTATCCTATGTTTGTTTGTTTATATTTACATATAATTTTTAGTTGGGTTTCTTGAGGAGTAATTTACTTTAAAATTTACCCTTTTTGGTGGAAGGTTCTAGGAGTTTCTGCAAATCTGCCTAGTCATGTAAGCACCACCACTATCAAGGCACAGAATGGTTTTGTCACCCCCATGTTCCCTGAGGGTGGCTCTCAGCCTTGAAGCAACTCCGAGGGTGAATGTCAGAAGCGGCCTCCCGCAGAGGGAGAGCGGGCTCGTCTGCGGAGCTCTGGGCCGGGGCCGAGCTGAGCCGTGCCATCTGCCCGCTCTCTTCTTCTGGGTGAGGACAGGCTGTGCTGGAGCAGGAAGCGAACATTCCAGGCCGTTGCAGCAGCTTCTGACCTTTACTTTGGGACGGATCCTTCCCCCACAGCCTGCAGGCTGCCTGGGGAAGAAACGCGGACCTGCCAGCCTCGGTGGTCTTGATGTCTTTTTGAAAATGGCCTTTGGGGAAACCCCACAGAGCCAGGTCCGGGCCTGGGTGCTGGGCAGCTGTGCTGGACTCTGGAACCCTGTGTTGTGCTCCGCACAGGGTCCCAAGAGGTGCCGAATTAACGATGCTTGTTTACCTGGGAGGTGGCTCCCGTCACAGTGTGCTTTGAAGAACCCTCAGAGTGCTTTGCCTGACTCCCCCATCACAGAGCCTGACACGCCACCACCGGGGTTTCATCTTTGGATCAGATGCCTCCAGGATAAAAGGCACCTCATGAAGTGGCTACACATGCAGCAAGCAGGTACTAGACTCTGGAGCCAGAACTCCCTGGATTCAAATCCCAGCCTCACCACTGACAGGCTCTGTGGCTCTGGGGATATGATTTAGCCTCTCTGAACCTCAGTTTTCTCATCTATAAAATGGGGATAACAGTAAAACCTATCTCCCGGAGTTGTTGGCAGGATTAAATGAGAAAACATGCATGAAACACTGAGAACAATACATAGAAAGTGTTAGCTACCATTAAGATTATTTCGTTATCGTTATCACTGTTATCATGTGGGAAGAAACCCAGGTTCTGGCTCCAACTCTGCCACTGCCTGCTTGTGTTTCAGGGTCAGGCCACCAGCGTGAGTTCCCTCCAGGGGCATCTGCCTTTTAAGCAAGGAGGCTGGAGAGAGCAATGCTTAACCCAAAGGAACAAAACACTAGCAACTGTGTCACTCCACTCTTAAAAACACTTAGGCATCTCCTTGTGGCCTTTGCAATGACTTAACTCCTGGCGGGCAAGCTGGCTGACGTTGGAGCGGCATGGAAGTTGGAGCCCAGGGAGGAGGTGATATAGCTCCTGCACTCAGACCCTTGCTGTGGAAATGGAAGGAGGCACAGACCCCAGGATGGAGAGAAACAAACTGTGTAAGCCTCAGCTTTGGAATCAGCTGAATATAAGTTTAAATCATGTTGCTGCCACTTTCTGATGGACGACCGTGAGCAAGTCCAGGGGTTGACTGCAGTGTCCAGCCCTGTATCTGATACACAGAGGTATTTGGTCTGGTTGGTGATCTCCTCCCTTCCTTCTCCCAGTCCATGTTTTACATGTTGAGGTAGAAAAGACTGGGTTGGAATCTTGGTTCCAAATCCCCAAGCTAGGCTATGCCTCCACTTTTCAAAAACACTCTGACACCCAATGATTATTATAAAATACATCTTGATTGCAAAGATGTCAAAACATGAAAAGAGGGAGTATCTTAGTATCACTAAACATCCACTTTGCTACTCTGAGTGTTGGCTGTTCAGCCGTGTGCTTTGTTGCCTCATAGTCTCAATGTGGTTGCCAAGCATCCCATCCTCACACCATCATCCCATAAGGAAGGAGAAAAGGTCTGGCCCAGCAAGGGAGGGGGTGGGGTGAGGAGCAGTGCTCTTTTTAGAAGTTGCTCAGCAGACCTCCCTTTATCATTGGCCAGAACTGGGTCACATGGCTGCTGCAACTGCAAAGCACACTGGGAAAGGACCTGGCAAAGGGGGCTACAGTCGTAAATGACTTGGAACAATAATTTTCAGTCCCTGGATTGGGCACCATGATGCTCCATCTTGAATAAGGTTCTGTTAGCAAGGACAAAACGGGTCTGCTGTCCAATAGGAAAGTGGCAGAGTCAGTTGCAGATGGGACCTTAAAAACTCAGCTGACACCACCTCCCACCAAGGTCTTTAATTTATTTATTTTTACAGCATCTTTTAACAGATGGTCACCCAGACTCAACTCCAGCCCCTCTAACAGGGGACTCAGAACTTTATGAGTCAGCTCCCAACTTCCCTAACAGTTGAATTGTTGAAATGCTTACTTAAACTTAGCCAAATATGCTTCTTCCCGTTAGTTCTGGCTTTGTTCCTTGGGGTGTCCCAGGTCCAGTTGATTTCCTTTTCCTGGAGTGTGTCTTGCAGGTTTCGAAGGCAGAGCTCACCCTTCCCTTTGCCCTCTCCAGTCCCCATGCACCCCCGGCACCTCCAACCCCGTTATTTTCTTTTTCAGTTCCTTCCTGCCCTTATTCTTAAAGGCCTTGGTCTTTTGTCACGGGGCTTCCAATTAAGTGAATCCTTTCAGCTGTCTTTCCCTGAGAGCTCTTTTTTGCTGAGCATTGTCCTCGATCCTAGGGACAAAGCAGTGAACAAGACAGGCCATCCTCTGTCTGAGCCCACTGAAGAGCAACTTGCACATGCACACCTCCTCCAGGAAGCCTTCCCTGATTTCTGGATGGGGCTCAGGGCCCCTCTGCCATAACATTCAATGCCCTCCTACTTTCCTTCTGTCTCCTGGCCTGTACTTTTACCCCCTCAGGTATTGGGTCATGTCTCCTATAAATAGGAAGGCATTTAAGTATGGAGAATGCCTGTCATCCTGTTCACATCTCCCTGACACCTTCACTTGAGTCTTCAGTGCCCTGGTGGCTTCACGAGGGTGGACGGAGGTAGGTCTGGAAGCAGCAGCTGGGCTTCAGGTCTAGGTTGAGGCTCGAAGGAGCAGGCTCCCAGGCAGCAGGGGAGGCCATGGGGATGTGAGGCCCCAGGGAGACTTGCTGAAATATTGGGGATGCTTTGCCCCTCCCCTGTGCATGGAACCAGAAGTGGGTAGGGAGGAGGTCAAGGCGGTTACAGTGACAGGACATTGAGGTGAGTGACCTTCAGAATCAGAAACCCCTGGGCTGTCCGAGCCAAAGGGTATCTTAGCCACCACCCAGGCTGTCCCCTCACTGGACAGAGGGGGAAACTGAGGCTCAGAGTTTGCCCAAGGCATGCCTCCAGTTAACCAGGGACCTGGCTGTTTCCTGCCTGGCTTCCAACCTGCATTTACGGGGCCCCTGCTGCATACACAGTGCTGTCAGCTGCCGTGTATCCCAGAGTTTCCCTGAATACTGGGTGCAGCAGGGGATGGGGGGGAGGAAACTGGCCAGAGGACACCAGGAAAGAACCCCACCGGACCCTCGAGGAGGGGGTGTCTCCAGTGTCTCCAGCTGCCCCTCTGCCTGGCAGCAGCCTGGAGACCCGAGGGCCCCCTCCCAACCACGGGCATCCTGGAGGAGCCCCCCAGCAGCCCAGCCCGGGGATCCTCAGGGAAGATACCCCTCGGCAAGCAGATGTTTGCCAACTCGTCCCCCACCCTGTGGTCTCAGGCACACTCTGTTTTCTCTTTTCTCTCACACAAACACATATTCTGTGTTGCTTCCTCTTAAATTCTCATCCCGCCCCATCCCCCTTCCTCTTTTTATCAACAAGCTCTGGTCTCCCCCCCTTCCCCCTCCTTTTCTCATAAATTCTCCCCCTGGGGCTTTTGGTCAAGGGGTTGAGTAAACAGGAAGTGGGGGGGGGGGGCAGAAATCAGCCAAGCCGCCCCTCTGTGCTCTCTGGGAAGGTTTCCGCTCTGCAGACTTCACAGAGGAGGGTCTGCCTCTGCCTTGGGCTCTCCGCACATCTCTGCAAGGGCCTGGGGGTGGGGGCAAGGGGGTCGGGGTGGTATTTGGGGTCAGCATCAGACTGGTGACCAGGCAGCCTATCATCAGACCCAAGGGACCCCCAGAGTGAGGCAGGGGGCAGAGACTCAGGCTGGGGGCTAGGGCCCTGGGTTCTAGTTCGGATTCTGCTGTGTGACCCTGGGCAAATCCCACCCGTCTCTAAGCCTCAGCAGCCCCGTCTGTCAGAGGAGGAAGCTGGATTCGATGGCTGGGAAGGGTCCTTTCAGCCCTGATGCCGTAGGATTCTGAGGGTTGACCCTTTATATCACATGGGGGTCTCTGCAGGGCTGGGCCTGGCCTAGCTGCCCCGGTGGCCGAGATCATGCAGATGCCCACTTTCCCACCTGAGAGGGCCTCTGCCATAGTCCCAGCTGCCCTGAGGCCCAGGGGCTGGGGGAGTCCTGGGGGTCCGGGGGGTAGGAGACCCTCAGCTCAGGGCAGGCGCCTCCTGAAACCTCACCCCATGGCTCCCCTGGGTGAGCGGGGACACCATGACTGTGCGCTGGGAGCAAGCAGTTTGGCTCAGCCTGGCAGCAGGAGCTGCCCACATCTCCCCTCGTTCAAGCAGCAGGCTGGGGGCTCTGGGAAAACAGGCACAGATATGTGTGTGGAGGAGGGAAGGGAAAGTGAGGGGGAAGGGGAAGGGGGCAAAGAGGGGGCAGGAAGGAAGGAGCAGTGAAGGGGCAGCACTGGAGGAGGCCAGGAGGTCTGGGGGTTGAAGGCCAGGATGTGTGTGTGTGTGTGTGCGTGCACGTGCACGCACGTGAGTGGGCATACGTGTGCATGTGGGGTCCCCAGTGCCTTGGCACAGTTGTGTGAATGTGTGTGTGTGTACCCTTCTGTGAGTGTCTGTCTGTGATTTAATCTCTGTGTGTCCTGGGGGTGACGGATGGTGGGGGTCTCTGGGTGACAACTCAGTGCCCCAAGAGTGCTTAACGCAAGATGATGGAGAAAAATCCTCGCTGCCATCCAGAACCTCGGTGATCTCAATGACAGCACTGGCCGGAAGTTAGGTGACCTGGGTTCCTGCCTCGGCTGGGCCACGGACTCCCTGGGCAAATGCCTGCCCGTCTCTGGCTTCGGGGTCCTCCATCGCCCATAACAACAGCGGCTAACTTCTTGAGCATTTCCTACGTGGTGGGCCCTGTTCTAAGCTCATCTGACCCTCGAAGCTGGGCTCTGTTAACATCTCCATTTTACAGATGTGGAAACTGAGGCACAGAACAGTGACGTGAGGGGAAGAACTGAGATTCCAACCCGGGCGGCCTGCTTCTGTGCCCCAGCTGTTCACCGCAAGGCCGCGCAGTGACCCTGCCCTGGGGGAGGAGGGTCTGACCCCTCGGGGGACGGGATGCAGGTTCGCGGAGATACAGGCAGCTCCGGACAGCGGGGCGCCCCTCCTCTCACCAGGGGCCTGGGTGCTGGGCAGGCCTGGAGTGATGGCTCAGGGTTCTTTGTGTTCTAGGATGCTCAGACCTGTTGTCTGAAACATACAGTCCACAGCAATAAATGTCACAGGCTGGAAGGACGAGTCCAGGCTGCAGAGGGAAGAGACAAGCCTTTCTCTCTCGGGGCCCCAGAAGCTGATTCACCCCAAGAATCCCAGCGCCATCAGACATGCCATCCTCTGATGGCAGAGGCCATCAGCTGCAGCCAGGGCTCAGAGCAGGGGCAGGGGGCACACCCCGGTGGAAAGCTTGAGGTTGATGTGATGGGGAGGGCGTTTCAAAGCTGCTTGTCCAGGTGGGGATACAGTTCTTTTTTCTGTTCTCCCCTCCCCTGTTCCTGGACAGTCTGACTCCTCCAAAGAAGGAGGAGGTGGGGGAGTTAAGGGAGCAGCCGGGGCGGAGAAGGAGAAGTCCTGCTCGGTGACATTAATGTGGCAATGGAATCTCCTTGTTCTTCTATTTCTGGATACAGGAACAGTCATAAAACTGAGCAAACCCAGACTCGGGTCCGTGCTGGCCCCAACCTCCCCTGCCTGCTGCGTGGGGCCAAGGGCACAGGCCTGAGCGGAGGAGGCCACTTTCCTGAAGCAGGTTGTCCGGTTGCCCACCCCCGGCGGCCAGTCCAGGGCTGGATATTGCTGGATGTTGAGTACACGGAGCCCACTGTGCTGGGTGCTGGGGGTCCCGAAGAGTCAGGCAGGGGCCCGACCAGGAGGAGAGTCTAGAGGCAGTGACGTCAAATAAGCAGAGGATGAAAACAGGGAAGCCTGAGCAGAGGGGGCCCAGGGCAATGCAGAGCCCAGGGGAGGGTCTGGGAAGCTCATCTCCCACGTGGCAACTGGAGGGATCCCCATAAAACAGAAATCAGGCCATGTCACGTCCCTAGTTAAACCCTCTCAGTAGCATGCCTTAAAATAAAATCCTAACTCCTTACCTACCCAACAATCTGGCAATGCCCATCTCTCCGTCTCATCTCATGCTGCTGTCTCCTCCTCACTCTACCATCCAGTGACAAGGAGCTTCTTTCGGTCCCTCAAACACAGTAAGCTATTTCCCATCCCAGGACCTTTGCCCAGGAGATTATGGCTTACCTGGCTTTGGAAGGTTGATAGGAACTGGGGAAGTGAAGAAAGGATGTGTTTAGCAATAATAACAGAAAACCCAACTACCAGTAGCTTAACCCATAAGGACAGCTGTTGTTGACCCAGCAAGATGAACGAATATAGTTTGTCCTAAGAATGATTCTGCAGTTACACAATGTCATCAGGCATGCTGGTTCTTTCCTTCCTTCCTTTCTAGCTAGCATCCTCAGCATGCTGGTGCTCAGCCTCAGGCTTGACACCTCATGGTCAAAAAATGGCTGCCACAGCTCCAGGCATCACATCCTCACACTAAAGTCATCCAAAGAAGAAAGGGAAGGGAATATGGCTTTCTCTTCCATCAGAGCGGAAAATCTTTACTCTGAAGCACATTGCAACTCCTCCTTCCACCTCATCCTCCACCCCCCACCCTGGAAGAGAGCAAAAAAATCCAGGGCACAGCCGGCCCTGCTATGGGTTCCTGGGAAGAAAGCCTCAGCTCTCAATGGGAACTATTTAAAAGTGGGATGGGGAGGCAGCAAAATGCTTTCCCTGGAGGTGCTCAGCCATGAAAAGCATCTCTTGGATAAATACTCTAGAAGAGATGTGCGCCACTACTAGTATGTTAGAATCAAAGATCACTGAAGCCTCCATTCACTTGAAGACTCTATGCTTCTAAGATATGTTGGCTTAAGAGCATGAATAACAGCATTCACTGAATTCTTGATGTGTATTAACTATTCCTCATACCAGCCCTACCTTGATTTTACGGCAAGGGAAACTGAGACACAGAGAAGTTAAGTAACTTGCCTAGAGTCACACAGCTAATCTGTGGTGGAGACAGGATTTGAACTCAGGCTTTTATTAATCCAGTCCCTTCCCTTAACCACTAAGTCACCCTGCCTCTAAAGTTCCCTTAGCGATCTAAGGCTCTGTGATTCTAAGAATTTTGATTCCAGTACTGTAAGAGTGTGTTCTAAGAGTCTATGATTTGGAGCAGATTCGGAATTCTAAAATGCTTGGATTCTCTGCGATTCTGAGAGCTGATGCTGCTGCCCCATTTTGTGGAGAGCCAGCATGGTTCTTCTCATGATCTGCTGCTAAACTTGCCTTTATTAAAAATTATTTTTAATTTTTAATTAAGGGGGTGGGAGTGGGCTGCTTTGCCGCTGCCCGGCCAGGCAGTGCTGATGTGGGGTTGCTGATCTGTGGGTGAGGGAGGAGGTGGGGACCGGGGAGTTTCCCAGAATAGACAAGGAGGGATGGCAGAGGGTGGCAGTCGCTGGCAGGCAGCAGCCTTGCCCTCTGCATTCGTTCCACTGAGTCTCCATGGGAGGCCCCAAGAAGTGAGATGGTTCCTGGTGATACGCCTCCTTCCCAAGCCTCCCGGCAGCAGATGGAAGAGAACTGACGCTGATCGGGAACCTTCTAGCACTGTGCTGTGTCCTGTACGTCTACTGATTATTTTAATCAACTCCCCTGTTTCTCCCCCAGACAGCGAGCCCTGCACACGGGGTGCTCCTTGAAGCTTTGTCCTTCTGGCTCCTGCAATATTCAGTCTCCCCCTCTCTAGGAGACAGAGAGAAAAACCACAAACACACACACACACAGAGAGAGGAGAGAGAGAGAGAGAGAGAGAGAGAGAGAGAGAGAGAGAGAGAGAGAGAGAGAGAGAGAGAGAGAGAGAGAGAGAGAGAGAGAGAGAGAGAGAGAAACACTCATGCCGCTCCCCAGGCTGCCCAATTTTCCCTCTTGCTTTTTAGCAAAGCTGCGTGGCAGCTCTACCATTCCATTTCTTCCACTCCCTTTCTCGTCACCCCCGGCCAGTTTGGCTAATGTTTTTGGTAAAGTCACCGGTAACCTTCCTGGTGCCGAGACAGCAGGAGACAGGATCCCTCCTTCTGCTCCCACTTTACTCTCTTGACTTGGGTGGCACCGACACCTCTGGCTTTTCCTCCTCCTCCTGCTCTGTCTCTCTGGCTGGCCTCTGGATTCATGCATTTCCCCTGGCTTTAAATTCCCTTTCTAAGCTGATACATTTCTACCTGGGTCCAGCCCTCCTGGGACGCCACCATTCCACCTGGACGTCTCGCAGCGTCTCTCACTCGGCCTGTGCACGCCTGAGCTCTGGGTCCCCCGGCCGCCATGCTGAGGCTCGGGCGCCACCACGCAGGACGCAGGGCCCAGCCTTGCCTCCGCCTTCTGGCTGACCGCGCCATTCAGCAAGTCCCTTCCGGAGATTCCAGGCTGTGTCCTCACAAATACACGCTTGCCCAGGAGGCCATCACCTCCCACCTGGACCGTGGCGGCACCTCCTGACTGGGGTCCCCCTTTGCCTCTTAGTCCCCTGCGATCCACTGTCTGCAGAGAAGCCAGAGCCGCCACCCTCCTGCCCTGCGGCTGGACCACAACCCAGACGCTCAACAACCGCTGACCTGGCCTTGCCTTCCTCCGCCCTCCTCATGGCTCTGCTCGGGAATCCGACTGTTCCCTCTGAGCAGAATACCCTTCCTGGCTCTTCCTTGTCCCCCCCATCTCAGCCGTGGTGTCCTCAGAGGGGCCCTTCCTGACACCCCCGCCCCCCCATATCCTGCACCACAGCCCCTCAGTTTTTCTTTGCATGGATATTCATTTACTTTCCTCTTTTTTTTCCCCATGCCAGCCCCCAAGGGCAGGGGCAGGCCTGTCTCTTCCTGGTGCCTGGCATGCAGGGGGCACTCGGTAAATAGTTCCTGGTGAATGGAAGGAGCCCTTTGAAGGAGGTTCTATTATCCCAGGCTCAGAGACCTGAGGGGACTTGTCCAAGATCCCCCGGGGAGTGGAAGGAGCCAGCGCTAAGCCCACGCCCTGCAGATGCTGACACCCCAGCCTTGCCCTGACCCAGTGCTGGCAGCCGGGCGAGAGTGGGAAGAGAGCAAGGTAAGGGGACTCCGGGCTCCGAGCCACGTGCACACTGACAAGTCTGAGGACTCAGCAGCGATGGCCTCTCGCCTTGGAGGAGACACTTTGTTAAGGTATCTATAGAGGCTGTGGCTGTTGGAATAAAAGTAAAAGTTGAATTAAAAGCATTACTGAACCCCAGCAGCCTGGTGAGATTATTTTTCTCCATTAGTGGATGCTCAAAATGGAATTACTATCATGAGGGAGTCCATAAAATCTGTGAAAATTATAGTGTTCTAAAATCAGAAAACTTTTAGAAAGACTTCACCATACCACTCATAGATTCATTCACTCATTCATTCATTTATTCATCTAATAATTACTTATTGGGTTCCTGCCAAGTGCCAGGATGGGGGCCAGGGATGAGCTGGTGAACAAAACAGGCACAGGCCCGGCCATCACGGAGCTCATAATCAAGTGCAGGAGACAGACAGTAGCCGTCAAGGTGGACAGACACTGAGCTCCTGCTAAATGCTTCGCTGCATAAACCCATAGCTCTCACCTCACTGCCGTGGGCAGGTACTATTAATGCTCCATTTTACAGACGAGGAAACTGACGAACAGAGGGATGTGTGACTCGGCCAAGTTCACCCAGGCAGTCTGACTCCAGACTCCACGCTCTTACCCAGGACACAAACACTGACACCAAGGAGATGTGCGGTTACAAACTGTGACGCGCACCATGGAGGAAAGGCTTGGGGTGCTGAGAGCAAAGAGAGGAGGCTCAACCTAGTCCGAGAGTGAGGAAGTGATGCTTCCCTGGGGACGAGAGGATCAGTAGATGTAAACAAGGCCGAGAGTTGAGAAAGGGCATCACAGGCATAGGAAAGAGCTGTGCAAAGGCCCCGCGGCAGGACAGTTCAGGGCAGAAGGGCAGTTAAAGCAAGCATAGCAAAAATCAAATGAGAGACTACATGTGTGACGGCAAGTGGGAGGTACTGGGGGTGATGGGGCCAGAGCAGGGCAGGCACCACAATTTAGAATTTATCCCCCTGTAGCAGAAAGGGCTTGTGGCCAGGCAGCTCACCTGCCCTCCACCCCGGGGACACAGGCAGCTGTCACGGGGTGGGATTACGGGGTCCCGTAGAGCCCGAGTCGGTCAAACATCTCTTCCTCATGCTCTGTCTTACGTCCTGAGAGTCTGTCCCTGTTGCCCTGTCCTCAGGGCAGTGAAAAGCAATTTATGACTTCAGGAGTCTCCCGTGGAAAGTTGAACCCCTCTGGGAAGTGGGAAGCCTGGAGCCACAGCCAGCTTCCTCACCAGAAGCGAGCCCCTGCCCAGGCACTGCGGCTCCGGAGACGCTTTCACCAGGATTTCTGCTCTCCAGGGACCCGCCGTGCGGTGGCTGGTGCTTACGGCAGTAGGTAGGCTGTGACCCGGGATGATGAAGGCTTGGAGGCATTTCCAACCTGGGCCTGATCGGCCTCAGGTAGAAATGTGGGCATCAGGGAGGGCTTTCCAGTGGAGCCCACACTTGACCTAGAGCCCCTGGCTCACCAGGCGGAGGACGGGGAGGCGCTCCAGGCAGAAGGCATGAAGAGGGGGAGAGGGCAAGGAAAAACGAGGAGGGCGGGGAGGCTCTATATTCCTCATTCTTCAGAGACCCAGCCCGGCCCTGGGGCTGGGGAGGTGGGCTTCCGGGCCCTGGCTGGGTACCAGGGTCCTCATCTTCATTTAACAGATGGGAAACCCGAGCCTGGCAGAGAGGCTAATCTCCCCAAGGGCCACCCACGTGGCAGAGCTGGGATTCAAATTCCGGCCACCCGACTCCAGAAGCGCAACTCAGAACCACCAAGTTCCATTGCCCCCTCCCAAGTTATTTTATTGCAAATACCCCCCGGGCAGTCGGCCAGGCTCTGACAAGTTCGCGAGAGCGCCCTGGCCTGGGGAGTCCACTTCTGCCCCCACCCAGCCAGTGGCTCTGCCGCCCTCTTGCCCTCTAAGGGCCTCGGGCTCCTCATCTGTGGTACTTGCTCCCCCATGGGCTGCCCCGGAGCCCTCAGGAGAGCCTTTAGGCTCTGAACCCTGGAAGCCCCTAGGCGGGAGGGCGGGAGACTTGGCCCAGGTGGGCTGCAGGAGCCAAGGGGTGGGCACCGAGATGGATGGGTGCCCGCCACTCTCCCTCCCTGCCCCTGCCCCTCCCACCCCCGCCGGTGTAATCAGGTGGTACCACTGCCGGCTCGTCCATATTTCATCAGCCTGGAGGGTGAGGAGGGGGTGTAAGGGAGGGGGACGCAGCCACAGGGGACTGCCCAGGAACTGAAACAGCACCCCAGCCCAGCCCTTCATTCCCCACACAGGCTCAGTGAACCAGCTCAGTCCTAGGCACCCTTTTGGGAGTGGGGTGGGGGTGGGGGAAGGGGTTAGGGGTCTCTTGGTGTGGGTCTGGCAGACGATGTGCAGTAGAAAAATGAAGCCGATGCTGTTTTTTATTGCTTTGGAGCCCTTGCTTTCTGGCAGGGCCCTTTATGTGCATTGCATTATCTAATCCCCCAGATACCCAATGAGTCAGGCTCTGTGAACACCCCCACTTTATAGATGAGGAAACTGAGGCCCGGAGGGGTGAGGAGCCCGCCTGAGGCCCCAGCTAAGACGTGGTGGGGCTGAGATCCGACTCGGTCACTCGGGCTCCAGCATCTCCCTCCAAGCCCAACCATTACCGTCCCCTGCTTGGGTTCAGAATCAGCGGAGTTGGGTTTGAAACCTGAGACCACCAGCTGTGGGCTGAGTAACCTTGGGCTCTGCTTTCCCCCTGAACCTCAGTTTCCTCACCTGTAAAACAGATGCCTCGGCCCAGTTCCTGAGGCTCAGAGCCAGCCTGAAAAACATCCTTCACGTCTTTGCTCAAATGTCACCTTCTCGGCAAGGCCTGACCTGACCACCCTATTTAAAATTGCATCCTGTCCCCATTCCCCACTCCCCTTGCCTCACTCTGTGTTGTCCTTTTTTTTGTATGACCATTCCATTCCATTCCATCCCAACCAATCCTATCCCATCCCATCCCATTCCATCCCAGCCCACCCTACCCCACCCTACCCCAGCCTATTCAGCCTGTCTCTAGCATCCCACCTCCTGGATGGAGGGATCTCTGCTGATTTGTTCCCTGGGTATCCCAAGTGTCTGAAACAGAGCTACCAGGGAGTGAGAAGTTAATATGCATTTTCTGAGGGAATGAATAAATGGATGCATGCTCTCATCCCCTTCCCTCAGGGGCTTCCTGGAGACAGAGGTTGCAGGGGGTGCGATTTCACTGTCAGGCTTGGGATGAGCTGGAGAGGCTGGGAGGGAGGTGTTCAGAGGGGAGAGAAAACACTAGATTCTGGGTCAGGAGGCTGTGCAGGAAGCTAAGCAAGGCGGAGGATGGGAAGGAATTCTCCAGGGCTGGGGGCTGCTGTTTGGGTTGGTTTCTTAGTCACCTCCAGGCTGCACCCATGGGGCTTGCCCCCACGGCAACTCTGCACTTCCAGTTCTCTCTCCCCCGGGCCCCGAGGCTGCCCAGACACAGCCCTCAGCGGCCGGCACCCTGGGCCTCCCCTGGCTGCCCGCTCGGCCCGGCTGGGGTCAGGCAGCCCCAAGCTCCTCAGTGCTGCTGCTTCAGGGGAGGCGGTTCCACCCTGAGCCATGACTGTCAGAACTTCATGGACTCTTGGAGGTTGCGATGCCCTGAGGAAGGAACGAGCTCAGAACAGAAAGTGACCCCTCAAGTGCAGCTGTGAGGTCAGCCAATCCCTCTGTCCCAGACGAAATGAATGCGAAATCCTGGCCCCCACGCACATCCCCTCCTCCTCCCCACCCTCCCCACGCTCCTGCCTTATGTACATGCAGCCTGGCTGTCAAGCCCTCCATGAGCCGGGTCCCCACCCCCTCCCCAGCCCCTCGCCCTTCCCCAGGCCAGGTGTCTCTGCCCAGATGTCTCTCTGCCCAGGTGTCTGTCAGCCCAGGTGTAGTCTCTGCCCCAGGGTGCTCTCTTTGCCCACAACTGCTCAGCACACATGGCTCCTCAGTTCCGATGCCTGCGCCCCTCTAGTAGACTGTCAGCCCATTCCGGGGACCCAGCCCGAGCCCCTACCTTCTCCAGGAGGCCTTTCGGGTCTGCTCTGAGGTTGATTCTGCCAGCTTCAAAGCACAGGGCACCAAGCATTGAGTGTTTCCAGATCTCCTCTGAGTTTCTAAAGGATTTGGGGAAGGGGGGTGTGGAAGGAGGCAAAGCAGTCGGTGGGCTTATATCTTCCTGTTCCTCCAAAGCCCTTGGATCTGCTGCTTACCTCCTCCCAGCTGTTTTCTCCTCATCTAGAAAAGGAGTGCCATGAAGGACCCTTCTCAGTCAACCATGGGGACAAGGTGGGTGGACGGGGAGGGCCATGCACAGGGGAGAAGCCAGTGGGCCCAGGTGCCGATGCAGCCGCCTCCCCCAGGAGTGGGAGCCCCCCTTGCTTGGGACTCGTCTTCTTCACTGTCTCGAAGGCCCTGGGTGGGTGCCCTGGAGGTCTCAGGATGTTTGGGGAGCACTCGCCTCATGGTACTGGAGCCATCGATGTAACTGTCTCCCCGGAGGCTGCAACCTCTCCTCAGAGCCCCACACAGGGCCTGGCATGGGGAAGGTGCTTTGTTCCTGACCCTAGAACAAAAGAGCTGACGTGTTTGACTCTGGGCACATGCTCCAGCCCAGGATGAGCCCTTAGAAAACATCTCATCCAACATCCTGTCATGGCACAGATGGGGAAACTGAGGTACAGAGCAGGGAGGTAATGGTGTGCATGTAGAGTGGCACCAACTTTGGAGACTGACAGATCTGGGTTTGGGTCCAGTTCTTCAACTTCCCGGCAGTGAGATACTGGGCAAATCTTTGGTCCCTCTGAGCCTAGTGTCCCCATCTGTAAAATGGAGCTAATAATGAGGGTTGCAGAGGTATAAAGTGAGACTGCTTCTGGAAGGTGTGTGGACAGTGCCCGGCACATGTTTGGTCTCTTTGCCCATAGTCGTGCACGTGGTAGGTTTGGGTGGTGGGGAGAACAGGGTCACCTGTCCCCGCCTCCACTTTCTGTCTACCCCTTTTGATGAGGAGAAGATGGCTGGTTGCCCCACTCAGCTGGCCCGATCCTATGGTTAATATCCGATTCCGTCCTCACACACCTTATCTATGGAAGGGAGCTATTGGATCTTTCCAGGAGGTTCTAGTCGATGCACCTACGAGTTTCTGCCAAGGTCTAGATCTGGTTTCCACGTCTTCTATTACACTGGCAGCACCACCATCTCTCAAGCCTGTTCCAGCTCAGAAACTCTGCTCTGTGAAGATCGAGTCACCCTCCCCCCCAATCTCCAGACAAAAGGGCCCTCCCCTCTGTCGCTCCCCCACAGAGGCTGCCCCTCCTCACCAGGCAGCCCCACTAAAGGGACCACAGAGGGACCACTTGGCCCTAAAGTGGAGGCATCTTACATGGGCACGGTTAACGTGGGGGAATGGCAGAGGCATTGGAACCAGACCGCCGTGGGTTTGAATCCCAGCTCTGCCTCCCAGGAGCGGTGCAACTCTAGGGCGGTGACTTTGCCTCCCGATGAATGGGTACAGAATCACTACTTTGCAAGTTTGTAGATGCAAATGCCCAAAACAGTACCCTCTTTGCTTTTGGCCACTCATGCCCTGTATCTGGCAGCCCCATCCTCCTCTGAAGAGGCCCCATTCTCCTGGCCCAGACGTCTCTGGCTAACCACCCCTTCCGCCCCTCCCTGCCATCTCCAATCTCTGCAGAGGCAGGATCGCCATGCTGCAACCCCCTAGCAGAGCCTCCCTCCAACCATCTGCCCACATACCCTTTCACCATCTCCCTGGCCACCCACCCACCCATCTACCTACCTGTCCCTCCGTCCTCCACGATAGTAACCACAACTCAGACTTCAGGGGCATGTACAACGTGCAAAGCACTGTTCCCAGTGCTTCTATCAACTCTAAATCTCATCGCAACCAGACAAAGAAAGTATTGTTATCACCATCTCCATTTTGCAGGTGAAAAAACTGAGGCAGAGTGATGTTAAATAGCTCACCAGAGGTCACACAACCAGTAGGAAGAGGGCTGGGATTCAAATCCACGCTGGTTACCACTACCCCCTACTACCCTGACTCCCACCACTCTTCCACCTGCCCACGGCCCATCCATTCGTCCATCTTCTCACCGACTTGTGCACCCTCTATCCTTCCAGCACACACTTCTCCACCATCCCTCCCTCCATCCATGCTTCCTTGCTGACCATCTGCACTGCCACCAGATTTTGCACCAGTCACTGACGCTGCAGTGGTGGACACGGTCCAGCCCTCACACCAGGGAGATTACCGAGGATCCAGGAGATGACAAACCATCACGGTAAAAGTTGGGAAGGGGCTGGGGTGCTGTGGAGCACACTGGGGGCACCTGGCCCAGCCTGGGTGTTCAGAGAAGACACCCCTGGTCCAAGACCTGAAGGGGAGAGGTGCAAAGAAAAGAAGGGCATCAGCAAACAGGAGAGCGAGCACAGAGGCCCAGGACACACCAGGAAAGCTGGGAGTCATCACTTATGGCTGAAGTTAGGATTACAGAGACCAAAGACGAGGCTGGAGGGGAAGCCGAGGCCAGGTGGGCAGCGCTATGGTGGGAGGTTGGATGGGGCACCACCGAATGGTTTTAAGTGGAATCATGTGGCCATAGGACATCGGGGTGGTGTGTGTGTTAGGGGGGGAGGGTCTCAGGGCATCGTGGTCACTGCAGGGAGAATAGTCTAAGGGGGCCATGAGAGGCGACAGGCTGCTGCAACAGCCCAGCCCAGAATGAGGAGGCCTGGACCCGGATGGTGGCCCTGGAGGTGGAAAATGTGGGCAGATGGGAGGCTCCTCCAGGACGTAGCCTCGGCGGGCTCAGCCAGCGACTGGATGGCAGGGGTGGAGGTGGGGTGTCAGGAACTTAGGAAAGTCACCTCTCTAGAGACACCCCTCACATCTGGGTCCTTCCTCGGGGGCCCCTCTTGCTCCCATAGCCTCGGATGTCCTGCCTGGAAGGCCCCTATCTTGAAGGCCATGGAAGAAGTTTAACTCTAGCAGCAGGCATTAGAGCTACTGCCACTTTTAAGCAGGACAGCGGTGAAGTGAGATGTGGGTGTTAGAAACCCTCTGGAAAAGGGAAAGCTCAGCGGGGACAGTCAGGGGGTGGGGCAGGGACATGAGGCTATGGGGTGCCATCAGCAGAGCCATCCCTTCCTCAGAGCATCCGCCCAAACTAAACCAGATGTCTCTCTTATAACCAATTGTCCCACTCCGAACTTTTCCTTCACACCACTTACCCCAACTTGCAGTTTTATATTTACATGCATGGTTACCTAATTAATAGCTATATCTCAGGCTAAACTATAAGCTCCATGAACATAGGGGCCTGAGCTCCCTGTTGTCATTGGTCCCCGGCATTCTGCAGAGTCCCTGGCACATACCAGGTACTCCGTAAACGTTGAATGAAAGAATGAATGAGTGAATGATCCTGGCTGGAGTTTGTTTGGGCAGCATGTTAGATCATGGGATGTAATGTTAAGTGGGAAGCAGCTGCCAATTTGCAGAGCTTGGAGGCCAAGCTTAGCAGTTCGGATCAGAACTCAATTCCCCAACACCCACTTTGAGGAACATCCACAAAAGATGATTTTTAGGATTTCTAAAATACTAAACAGGCTGAAAAAGACCCTCCAGTGTCCCAGAAGAAAGCTGGCAGGGCTCGGGGACTGCTGTGTTTTGGAATTACTCAGCTGGCAGCGGTTCTCCATTGGCACAGAGAATGGAGACGCGGCTCCGGCTGTTTTGCACACAGGCCCTGGAACTGAACCATCTACTAAATAAAGGTTGGAACAAAATGTACCACATTTCCAACTCGGAATGTATCTCAAAGATGATGGTAAGATATGGTTTTGTTTTTTTTTTTCCTACACTACAAAGGGAACAATATTTTCTTTTGAACATTGGTCAACGAGTTGGAGCTAGAGGCCTGATGGAACAGAGAGAACATGGGATCCAGGGCCTGACTTGAATCTTTGTCCCAGCTTCTCCATGGGCCATTGTGATGCCATCAAGCCACTTTACTCTGTAAGCCTTACTCGGTTTTCTCATCCATAAAATGAGGTGAGAAGCCTCTCCCCACTCAATTCGCAGGGTGTTGGGGGGGACGGGTGTGGGATGCAAAAATGCATTGAAAACTGAATGGCTCTGGATAAACAGGAGGTGTGGCTTAATTAGTCTAACCTCGGTAGTTTTCAAGAAAATCAAAGCATCCAGATATCTTTCCAAACCTTGCGGGTGCAGGCAAATGAAATACTGTTTTTGTTCTGCTCTTTAACTGCCGGGAATACATACTTGCTCAACATGGTATAGTACAGAAGGCTGCAAATGCTTTGCCATTCTTCCCATGGAAAGGCAGAGTCTAATTACCCTCCCCTTGAACCTGCACTAGTCCTTGTGATTTGCTGACTCGACAGAATGCAACAGAAGTGATGTTCTGGGAATTCCCACCTGGTCGTAAGCAGCCTTGCAGCTTCTGCCTGGGCCTCTTGGAGCCTTCTCTCCGGAAGCTGCTGCCACAATGTCAGCAGGCTGGCCACCTTGGCACCATGTGCTGGGGAGGCCCCATGGAGTGCTCGGGTCAGCAGTCCCCCCCTCAACCCGGCCAGCCTTCCAGCCCTCCCTGCCCAGGCACCCGACATGTCAGTGGAGCATCAGGGACCTTGCAGGCCAGCCCGACCACCAGTGACCTCAGGCAAAGCCACGTGGAGCGAAGATTCACCCCAAGGAGGCCCATGAACTTGTTAAATGGAATAAAATGGTTATTGGGTTAAGCTGCTGGGGGTTGGGGTGATCTGTTGACCAGCAGATGCCTGGAAAGCTCGCTTCGGGTAGGGAGCCCTGGAAAGGACAACCAGCAGGACCAGGAAGAGCGGACAGCAGGACGCCCAGGGGTAGCTGGGGCCCTGCTCCCTGCTCTCTGCCTCTAGGTGACTCAGCCACCCTCGGATCCCTCCCACCTACTCAGCCTCTCTCCTCACTGCGCAACTGCTCGTTCTCTGCCCCCCAGCGTGGCTCGCTCTGAGTCTGTTCCCTCCTAACATCAGCTTTGGACCGCACCAGCTCGCTGCATCTTTCTGCATCCTGCACGTGCTGCTACGGCTTCCTCCGCGGCACCTTCCAATTCAGAGCGAGAATTTGAAGGGCTCAGCTCTTTTCTGCAGCCGGTTGCGTCATAAGCCCCTGGCCAATGGACTGCCTGCTTCTGTTTTGATGACCGCCCCTAGTCCAATCAGCTGCAGGGGTGGGGTCACGCCGCACCAGAGATGACGGCCCTGTTCTAATTACTGACTCGGTCCTGGGTGGGTGACGTCGTTGTGCCCATTTTATAGACGAGGAAACCGAGGCTCGGAGGGGGTAACTTCACGGATTACATAGAGCTAGTAAAATTGAGACTCATGATTCAAATCTTGAACTTCACCTTATTTAGTCCCATTGTCTTGTTCTCTATGTACCTCCAGTGCTTTGCAGAGTTCTTGGCACTAAACGAGCACTCTGTGCGTGTTTGCCAAAAGAGGGTTTGGGAACAACAGCACTTTTTTTTTTTTTTTTTTAATTCAGTTTTATGTAGATATGTTCAAATACCATACAATCATCCATGGTGTACAATCAGCTGTTCACAGTACCATTGTATAGTTGTGCATTCATCACCCCAATCTATTTTGGAACATTTTCCTTATACCAGAAAGAATCACAATAAGAACAAAAAATAAAAGTAAAAAAGAACACCCAAATCATCCCCCCATCCCACCCTATTTTTCATTCAGTTTTTGTCCCCATTCTTCTACTCATCCATCCATACAATGGATAAAGGGAGTGCGATCCACAGGGTTTTCACAATCACACTGTCACCCCTTGTAAGCTACATTGTTATACAGTCGTCTTCAAGAGTCAAGGCTACTGGGTTGGAGTTTGGTAGTTTCAGGTATTTACTTCTAGCTATTCCAATACATTAAAACCTAAAAAGTGTTATCTATATAGTGCGTAAGAATGTCTACCAGAGTGACCTCTCAACTCCATTTGAAATTTCTCAGCCACTGAAGCTCTATTTCATTTCATTTTGCATCCGCCTCTTGTTCATGGAGATGTTCTCAATCCCACAATGCCAGGTCCAGATTCATCCCCGGGAGTCATATCCTGTGTTGCCAGGTAGATTTATACCCCTGGATTTGGGAACAACAGCATTTTTTTTTAAATGGGCTTATTATGAAAATTAAATAAGTTAATATTAGTAGAAGCATCTGGCACAGACCCTGGTGAATAAATATTGCTTTCATTCATTCTTGGATGCATTCATTCATCCTTCCTGGGGGCTTGGGGCCCTTGCTCCTGTCCTCAGCTGCGGGACACTGATTACGTGCTTCAACTTGGTGGGCCTGGGCCAGGGGACCGGATCCGCCCCTGGGGAGGGTGGTGGGCACGGGTGACAGCGCCCTCCACAGCCCCCCAGGCCTGGGAAAGTGAGGCCGGAGGCAGGCCCCATTTCCTCACCCAAAATACCACCGTTAGGGGAGGCTTGCCGGAGGGAACCGCCTTTTCCCCACCCCCTTATCTTGCTCGCACACCCCCCGTTGCCAGAGCAACTCCCGCCACCACCAGTGCGCATACACTGTTGCCAGACACCGTTGCCAGAGCAACTCCCGCCCCTTTTCAAACTACCTCCGCGCCCTCTTAGAACCAATCCTAACCTCCGCACCCTCTCAGAACCAATCCTACCCTTTATCCCCTCAGCATTGGCTTGTAACAACCCCCGCCCTCTATGCCAGCCTATATAACCTGTGCTCACCCCTGAATAAAGGTCCTTTTGTTCTACCCCTACTGGAGGAAGAGTGTCTTGTCTTTCCCTTCTCGCCGCCCTCCACACCTTGCACGCCACCGCCGGGGACCTGGCCAAGTCCCCCGCCTCGCCCTCGCCTCCGGGAAAGAGCGCCCCCCCCCCCCCGAAGCAGTAGACGCGACCGCACTCAGCCCCCTTTCTGCACAGTCTCTGCTTTAGAGACCTTGTATGTGCTCTCTGGCTCACTGCTCATCCTGAGCGGCTGGAAGATCCTACTTGCCAAGATGAGAGAATAGCTAAGGCAAGCACGTCTCAGACCAGCCTCTCCAGGCCCATCTCCGACTCTCCTGCTTGGCCCACTCTTGCCCCCCAGGCATACAAACCAGCCACCGCAGGCTGCCCAGGACTCCCGCCAGGCTCTCCTCTCCCACACTTTTGCTCTCACTGGGCCCTGTGCCTGGTGGACTTCCTGTCCAGGCTCCAAGGCTCAGCTCAAAAGCAGCTCATGCCACACAGTTTTCCCAAATTCCTCCAGCCAGAAACCACCTGTCCCACTCACTGCCTCTTGCTAGTTTATCCTCACCTCTCTGAAGGCACTTTGTCCTTAAAGCCTGCAGATGACAGGCTTGGCAGGTGGGCCCGAGCCCAGCTCCTCACTGTCCGTTTGTCTAGTGCAAGCCCTTCACCTCCCCAAGCCCACATTTCCTATGGGTAAAGACTGAGTTAAATAATATCCACTTCACAGGGCTGTTGTGAGGATGAAATTAAAAGAAAGAAATATTAATTCCCTCTACATTCCCCCACTTCAATATTTCTCTCTAGAATGATGGACCTGAATAAGACTTCAAGGAATATCAGATCCAGTGCTTTTCAAACTTCTTTTTAGCTAAGCAGAACCATTTTTTTTCCCCAACAGAAGATTAAGCAGAAGCTCAGTATATAGAAACAGATTAACGGGACCACTCTGGTAGAGGGGGGTCCTAGAAGGGGGAGGACAGGGGCCTACAGCTCTTCCTGCTCAGCTCCTCCACCACCCCTGATGGCCCCAAGGCACCTGTTCAGGCCTCCAGGGACCCTCAGAGCTGTTTGGAGGCCTCCATTGTAGGGCTGGACCGACGGGGCTTTTATGGTATGGGATGGGGAGACTCAGAACTGGGGAGGTGGAGGAGGGCAAAAGAACAGAAGGGTTTTTTTTTTTTCTGCAGGGGAGGGATGAGAGGTGAGGGAGCAGTGGTTGGGAGAGGAAAGGGTTTTTAAAGAAGTGTAGCCAAAGCTTACAGGCCCTCCTTCACTTCTGCTGGCATGCTGGTTCCACGCGGGGCTTTTACATGTGCTGCCCCCGCCTTTGCCTAGCATGTCCCCCTCCCCCAGAACCCCTCTCATTCTCTTACCCTTCATATCTCAGCTTGAAAGCAGCTCCTTCAGGGAAGCTTTCCCTGATCCCCATCCCTGGCCAGGTCAGAGGACCTGGTGATTCTGCCTCTGGTCTCTTACCACCATTCAGTACCACACATTTTTGAATGGTTATTCAATATCTGCATCCCCCACTAGACTGTAAGCACCAAGAGGAGCAGCCACTCCCCTGTTTTACTCATCATCCTTATCTATCTCCAGTGTCCAGCACTGTTCCAGGGAGCATAAAGTAAGTAGCTAACATTTATTGAGCACTTACTGTTTGCCAAGCACAGCTGTAAGCCCTTTACATGTAGCAATTCTTTTAATCCACACAAAAGCCTATAAGGTAGGTACAATTATCCTCAGGAAGGAAACTGAGGCTTGGAAATAAAGCAGTTTGCCCAAGATTACCACTAGCCATGAGACTACGTGATTATCTGGCCTCTCTACATACCTAGGGGTTCAATAAGTGTTTATTGAATGGGGGACTACTGAATGAAAGCAAAATGAATCAAACTCCCATTTTACAGACAGAAGAGCTGAGGACCTGACCAGGTCATTCAGCAAAGCAGAGGTGGATGACCGTGAGGCTGGGGTCTCCCAGCTGCCCCCACCTGGCCTCCCAACCACGAGCCTCCTTCCCAAACCAGGAGCCCCAGAACCAGCCCTCCTCAGTCCAAACGTCACCGTCTGCTGCCTCCTCCATCCCTGTATTCTCTCACCACTTTCTAGAGTTTCCCCAAGCCAGCCTTGGGTACCTCCACGAGAAAACCAGCAGACAACATCTAATTCCCACAGCCCTTCCACTCAAGTTCTCAGGAACTCCCTAGCACCCTCCCACCCAGTCAGGGTGGCAGTACAGCCCGTGGATCAAGCCACATCCTCATTTTCCCTCTTTATCTTTTCAGATCTTCAAATTATTCTTGTCCTGGCTTCAATGCCAAGGTCTCTGTGTGCTGCTCAAAGTTCCCTTCCCTCATTTAGTCTACCAAAGAAGGTTTGTCTGTGCTAAGTAAAATTGCTTCTGATCAACACTTTTTAGCTCATCTCTTTGTGAAAGATATTTCTCCAGTGATCAAAGGTCTATTTCTATAGACTTTTTCCTTTTTAGCATTGCAAAAATAATATTCCTGCCTCACATCGGTTCAACCATCCTCACTACGACCCTAAGGGGCAGGTATGAATTAGCCCCATTTTACAGAAGAGGAGCTGCGGGGAAACAAAGCGGCCAACCCAGGGGCAGATGCTGATTCGCCTAAACCAAGTCTGATGATCCTGCTCCCATTCGCCAGGGATTGGTGTAGGGGAGGTCACCTGACTCAGTTCTGACCAATGAGATGAAAGGGCAGTTCTTCCTCCCTGATAAAAGAGAGGGTTACCCAGGGCGATGGCAGGCTTTGATTATTATTATTATTATTATTTTATGTTGGGTAACTCTTTCTGACTTTGGCTACTATATTGGAGGACTTGACATCCAGAGCTCTGGCAGCCATCTTGTGATGTGAGGCAATGAGCTTATGGGTGAAAAGTCAAAATTCTGAGAGTGGTAGAATGGGACAACCCTGGACCATTCTCGACAGGCTGAGCCACCAGCCCAACCCTGGGACTTTCGGTTCCAGAAGTCTCCTAAATAAACACTAACATCTTTCCAATTGAGCTGCCATCAATCTGGTTTCCTCTAATTTGAGGCTAAAGGCATTCCTTACTGACCCCTCTGAAATGCCTGTGCCTCCTTAGGAAGTTCCACAGGAATTGCAGGCACAGGGGTACTCACCTGGGGTGAGAGGAACATGGGCTTCTGTCCCCACCCCACTCTTACTGGTGTGACCCAGGCCAAAGTCACTTCCTCTCTTGCTCCTCAGCTTTCTCCCTGGTAAAACGAGGGACATCTTGCAGCAGTGACTCAGGCACCCAGAAGCCACAGGGGACTGCTTGTACGTCTGCTGATGACAGTGGGGAGTGGGGAGGGTCCTGCTCAGATCAGTGGTGATGTCTAGGGGTGACTCCGTGAGGAATCAGACACCTTGGAGTCTTTATGCATTTGTCTTTCCTGTTTGTCAGCAATTTTTCATCATGCCCCAGTTTCAGAATGTATTTTTAGTAGAAATAAACTTGAGCAGCTCAAGATTACACAATTCCTTCAGGAGTTTCAGCATCACCTGCTGATGGAGCCAAATGATGAGCAGGGCACGTGGAGGCAGGCGCTCGCCTGGCAGCAGCTGGGAGCAGCTGGTGGGGCCCGCTGACCCAGGGGTGCAGATGGGTGAGCAAACTAGGGAAATCATTTTGCCAGAAAACCCGGGAAAATCTCCAGCGGCTGCAGCATAGGGTAAAGCAAGTGCGTTTGGCCTGGGATCCAGAATCAATGCCTTCCAGTCATCCACCATCCAGCTGGGGGGACAGAGATGCTGTTCAAAGTCCTGTTTGCCTTCTCACTTAGGGACTGGATCTTGCTTGTTTTTGCAGGGCAGCTTTATAGGTTTGAAAAAGCGTACTGGGTGTGGGAAGCTGGGAGGGAGGTTTAAATTCTCTGCCTAATAAAGGAAGGAGAAGTCAGTGATTCTAGAAGCCACAGAGAAGGGAGAATGTGATGGACTTGGTTTGGGGGACTCGCCCAGACCCTCCACCCCACCCCCACCCCCCCCTTAGGGCGACTGCTTTCCCCATCTCTTTGTTATAATGAGTGTTGGCTGCACCCTTCAATGGTGAACTGCCCCCATCCAAGGAGGCCACACGGCCCTGCCCTCAGCCAGTGCCTGACTGGTACAAGAGTCTAAAAGCCCACCCTCCTTGGCTCAAGGTGGGATAAATCTGAGGTGCTTTGCACACCCCAGAGCTCCCCAGGGGATCAGGCCAAGGCTCAGCTTCTCGTGAACCCACATCTCTGCTTAGCTTTTTCCCTTGCTTTAGTCGGCTTCCCTCACTTCCTTACAAGTTCCTCCTGAGATCTTCCCTAATAAATTATTTGCACAACAATCTCTGTCTCAGATCCTGCTCCCACGGAACCCTAGAGTGGGAAGGAGCGGGGCAGGGCCACTGGGCTGGACGGGGCCCCTTCAGATGCCATGAATTGGCTAACATCCACGGCTTTTTAAGCACGTGAATACTTACTGTTCTGTTCGAACTGCCACTTACTATTTGGGCAAACATGGGCAAGTTTTTCAATCTCCTGCTGTGATGCAAGCTCTTACCCCTCCCTTCCAACCTTAAATTAAGTCTAGTATACACAGAAATGCTTTTGTGTGTGTGTGTGTGTGTGTGTGTGAGTGTGTGTGTGTGTGTGTGTTATGTTACAGGAATAAGGGGCTGTTTTCCACAACTTGGTTGACCCCAAAACAGAGATAGACCATGCAGGACAGTGAGATGATCCATAAATGGAACTAACTCGGCAAAAACAGGGGCTAGTAGTGACCATGAGAATGTAAATCCTTTGGGACTTTGCAGAAATGTTGGGAAAGGCTTGAGACTTCCTTGGAGAATAGAATGGGGATAACAGTCTTCTTATCTGGATCTTAAGGGGCAGAAATTTCCCAGCTGGTGTGGAGGACACTACTAGTTCTTTACACGACATCTGTTCTCTCTTTCTTCCTTTGTAACAGAACGTTGATTTTATTCTGGACAGAAATGTGCCTCATTAAAAGAATACATTTCCCAGAACAGTTGGGGAGGCCAATGAGGTGTAAACATAAGTTGTTGAGTAGGATTGTTTAGAAGTTGCTTTTAAAAGAGCACAACAAGGGTTCTTTTCATCCTTTCATTCTCCCTCCTACTTCCTGCCTGGAATATAGATGTGATGGTTGGTGCTCCAGCAGCCATCTGGAGCCATGATATGACCTTGAAGATGACAGCCACATATTGAGGACAACAGAGCAGAAAAATGGAAGGATCATGAATCTCTGAAGATTTCCTGGAAGTATCATGCCAGCCCCTTTTGGCTGGAACTCTGAGATTGGAACTTTGTTCCTAGTAGCTGTACAGATTCCTAATGAATGTAGGTCTAGAGGAGGATTGAGGAGTATTGGGAGCACAGAGGACTTTCAGGAGTAGGGACTTCACCAAGTTCTTCTCTGTTTTTCCGGGATTAACAGTATTGTTTACTACCATGTTTTCAGTGGAATGACTTTAGGAAGCAACCTAGTGAGGGAGAAAGAGCATGGGCTTTGGCATCGACTGAGCTAGGTTTGGAGTTCAGGTCTCTTATTTACCCCCCTGTATGACTTCCCACAAGTCATCCTTCCTCTGTAAAATGGGGAGAATAAAGTTGTCATACGTCCTCGGGTTCCTCTTCTTCAGGTGGAATTGTAGGGTTTCTCTAGGGATATATAAGAGTTTATGGTCTGGCCCCTAAGTAGATGCTCCTCCATCTGCCTTGATGAGTTTTGAATAAAACAGCCCGAGAGCGGTGAATGAAAGGTTAAGTGCCCAGACCACTTTGCTGGGGGCTGGGGCCAGTTGCTGGGTTGAGCTGAATGATCTTTAAGACCCTTCTGGTTCTAACAGGCTGAGCCCCAGCACTGCAGGAGTGGAGTGGGGGAAAGAAGCCGGGACACTGATTTTCCTCTGTTCACCGTCACAAATCTAGCCCCTCAGCTCCCTTGTTCAGAAACTGCTATTAAAGAGGCCGTGCTGAGTGGAGGGTCCTCCCTCTTCACTTTGGATGGCTGAGTCACAGCAGCATGCTTCTCAGCCGGAGACCCCCCCAGTGTGCTAAAGTGAAGTTGGGAGTTGCGTTGTCTCCAGGGACTTGGTGTGGGGAGGCCTGGGGGTTGTAGCCCCCCCCTTGGATTTATCCGATGTTACCCGAGGCTCGGGTGGTTCCCATGTGTTTCCTCCATCTTGTATTAGTGAAATAGGACAGGACCACGTCAAATCTTTATATTATAATAATGGTTCTGGGCTTGTTGGTGCGTTATAAATATTAACTCATTTAATCTTCACAACAACTCAGGGGTCAATCAACTAAGGCACAGCGTGACTAGTGACTTGTCCAAGGCCACACTGGTGCTGCAGCTGGCTCCAGACTCATCCTTCATAACCTCTGTGCCGTACTCTCCCAGAGCTGGAAGGGAGCCTCTGTGTCATGTCCAGTCCCCTCTGGGGGGAGCCAGCCGAATGAACCTCCCTTCTTGGCCACCAAGCTGCAAGGTGTTCAGGTAATAAGCCCAGCAAAAAGTCACAACTGGGAACAGTCAAAATTACCCTTGAAATTTCCTTAAGTGTCGTCACATGGCAGCCCCACAGGCTGTCTCTAATAGGACCAGCACAGCCTGTTTTATCCTTTCGTACTGGATCAGACCCGTATCTTCAGTTCTGTCCAGATGTAGGACCTGGTGGGCATGTAGGGACCAGTTGCATGAAAAGCGTGGTGCTCCGAAGGCTGGATTCTTTCTCAGCACTGCGAGACGCTCCGGGAGAGGCAAGGCGGGACCGGATGCTGGTGGAGAGAAGGCCAGGGGTGCACGCTGACCCTGGGGTAGTGTTTTCGGTGGTGGTGGAGGAGGGTGCTATGGCGTTTGGGGCGGGCAGTTCTTTGCAGTTGCAGGACTTTTAGTACACCTGCTCCCAGCCACTGTGTGCCATGAGCAATGCACCCCGCCCCCATCAGGGAACAATAAAAAATGTCTCGTGCCCAGACACCTATTGTCTGGGTCTTATGCTCATTACAGGACCTGGGATGGAATTGCCAGCTTCTCTCCCCATCTCTCTCTCTATTTCTCTTTCTCTGTCTTTGTCCATAAAGGCCTGTAACTCTGCCTGACTTGGGGTTGCCTGCTGTCATCCACAGGAATAAGAAGCAGCAGTATTTATTTTACTTTCCCAAGAGTTAATTCATTCTTCTTGTTTGTGGGCTTGTATTATAATATTTCGATTTTAAAAATTCCTTTAACTTCAGAATCACTGTTCAGTGTCGAAGAAAACTCGCTTGCCACACATGACTCCACGCACGTTCTGTTTTGGTCTTCGGGCCACCCATTGTCCACTCCTCTGGAAAGGATTCCTGCACCAGCATTTGGGATGGCAATAATGTCTTTTCAGCTGTCAACCCAAAGGAAGCAACCAGAGGGGTATGGTGGTTCAGGGGAGCCCCCAGGCTTCTTACAGAGCTGTTCCTGGACTTAAGCTGGTCACGGTGGGGCCTGTGAATCTGCATTTCTAACTAGTTTCCAAGTGATGCCAACACTGCAGTCTGGGGACCATATTGCTCTCACAGCAATATGAGAAAATCTCTTTCCTTTTGTGGTAGGTTGAATTATGAACTTAATCCGCATGCCATGGTTATAAACCCCTGGTAAACAGGACCTTTAAAGAGTTTATTCTTAGTTGAGTTGTGGCAAGCTGAACCAGGGTGAGTCTTGCTCCAGGTTACTGGAGGCCTTATAAAGAGAACCTGGGAGCCACAGACGTCAGAAAGCAGACAACGTCACCGTGTGACACGAGGCAGAGGCACAGGCCAGAGAAGCTCAGGGATTATCGGCAGCCAGCCCTGGATGCTACAGACTCTGGGGAGAATGCAACCTTGCCCATATCTTGATTTTGAACTTTGTTTATCCTCAAAATGGTGAGCCAGGAAATTCTCCTTGTTTAAGCCAACTTATTATGCAGTATTTGTCGTGCACCCTGGCAAACCAAGACTCCTGTAAACAGTTTTTAAAAACTGGCAAAGCCATGTACTTAAAATGTGTATTCATTTCAACATGCTGTTCATGCGTTCATTCGGCAAATCATCATGGAGCAGCTGCTGTGTGCTGAGGCCAAGGCGCTGGGAATTCAGCAGTGAAGGAAACACAGTCCCCAGCATCGTGGAGCTAACATCCTAGGGCAGGAGGAGGGTAATAACAGGTGAGCAATTGAAAAATATAATAAAATATAATAAAATGGCAGATAGTGATAAATGCTATGAAGAACAATAAGACAGGGTAAGTGGTTAGAGAATGATGGGGAATGATATTATAAGTAGTGTGCCAGTTTGGATATATTATGTCCCCCAGAAAAAGCCATGTTCTTTAATGCAGTCTTGTGGGGGCAGATGTATTGGTGTTGATTAGGTTGGAATCTTTCGATTGAATGTTTCAATGGAGAGATGACTCAAACAACTGTGAGCAAAACTTTTGATTAAATTATTTCCATCGAGGCATGGACCCCTCCCATTCAGGGTAGGTCTTGATTTAATCCCTGGAGTCCTATAAAAGAGCTCACAAACAGAAGGAGCTCAGAGCAGTTGACAGTGACATTTTGGAGAGCAGCTGAGAGAGACATTTTGGAGATGGCCGCTGAAAGCAGACTTTTGCTGAAAATTTGGAGATGCTAGCCCAGTGTTTGCTCCGGAGAAGTTAAGAGAGGACAAATGCCCCAAGAGCAACATTATGAAGAATGCACAGGAGCTGAGAAAGGACCTGAAACACAACCTGGGATCAGTAGGCCCCAGCCACGTGCCTTCCCAGCTAACAGAGGTTTTCCAGATGCCATTGGCCTTTCTTCAGTGAAGGTATACTTGTGTTGATGCCTTCGTTTGGACATTTTAATGGCCTTCAGACTGTAACTTTGTAACCAAATAAACCCCTTTTATAAAAGCCAATCCATTTCTGGTATTTTGCATAACAGCAGCATTAGCAAAACTGGAAAAAGTAGGATGGTCAGGGAAGGACCCTTTAAAAAAATGATATTTGACCAAAGACTCAAATAAAATGAGGGAAGGGGCAGTACAGACATCTAGGGGAAAGAACAGTCCAGACAGAGGGGATAACAAATGCAAAGGTGGGTGGAAAGGGGCACGTTCGATGGCTCAGGGACCAGCAAGGAGACCTGTAGGGTGGAGCAGAGGGATCACAGAACAGACAGGGAGGAAAAGAGGGTAGAAAAGTCATCAGGGGCCAGAATACATAGGAGCTTCTAGGACACAGTATGGGGTTTTAATTTCAAATTCCAATTGTTCTTTTGCTGGTATATGGGAAAGCAATTGACTTTTGCGTATTAACCTTGTGTCTGGCAACCTTGCTATCATCACTTATTAGTTCCAGGTGTGTTGTTGTCAGTTCTTTGGTATAGATGATCCCATCATCCGTGAACAGATGACGTTCCCAATCTGTATCACTTTTATTTCCTTTTCTTGTCTTATTGCATTAGCTAGGACTTTCAGTATGAATGTTGAATAGGAGTGGTGGGAGGGGATGTCCTTGAGGATTAGAGATTTTATCTTAAGTGTGAAAGGAGTCATTAGAGGGTGTCAAACTATCTGATTTATGTTTGTTTGTTTTTTTTTTAATTAGAGAAGTTGTAGGTTTATAGAAAAATCATGCAGAGGCTAAACAAAGTCCCCATATACACCCTGCCCCCTACTGTTCCCTATTATTAACACATTGCATTACTGTGTTTCCTTTGTCACAATTGATGAAACAATATCATTGTAATTATCCTATTAATTATAGTCCGTAGTTTGCATTACGGTTCACTGTGTTGTGCAGTCCTATGACTTAAATTTTTTTTTTTTATTCCAGGAACATATATTCAACTTAAAATTTCCCCTTTTTACCACATTCAAATATAGAATTCAATGGTTTTAATTGCATTCACAATGTTGTGCTACCATCACCACCACCCGTTACCAGAACTTTTCCAACACCACAAACAGACTCTGTACCAGTAAAGCATTAACTCCCCATTCCCTACCTCCACCCACTCCTGGTGACCTGTATTGTAGTTTCTGACTCTATGAATTAGCTCGTTCTAATTAATTTGTATCAGTGAGATCATACAACATTTGTTTATGTCTAGCTTATTTTACTCAACATGATGTCTTCAAGTTTCATCCATGTTGTCACCTGTTTCAGAACATTTCTTTTTATGGCTGAATATATATGCCACATTTAGTTTATTCATTCATCTGTTGATGGACAATTGGGTTGCTCCCACCTTTTGGCAATTGTGAGTACTGCCCCTCTGAATTCTGGGGCACAAATATCTGTTCAAGTCCCTCTTTCAATTCTTTTGGGTAAATACTTAGAAATGGGATTGCTGGGTCATGTGGTAATTCTATACTTTCTGAGGAGCTGCCAAACCATCCTCTACAGGGGCTGTAACATTTTCCATTCCCACCAGCAGTGGATAAGTGTTCCTATTTCTCCACATCATCTCCGACACTTGTAGTTTCTTGTTTGGTTTTTTTTTAATAGTGGCCATTCTAGTAGATGTGAAATGATATCTCATTGTGGTTTTGATTTGCATGTCCCTAATAGCTAGTGAAGAAGAACAACTTTTCATGTGCTTTTTAGCCATTTGTATTTCCTCTTTGGAAAAATGTCTATTCATGTCTTTGTCCATTTTTTAATTGGCTTGTTTCATCATTGAATTGTAGGATTTCTTTATATATTTTGGATATCAAACCCGTATCAGATACGTGTTTCCCAAATATTTTCTCCCAGTGAATTGGCTGCCTTTTCACCCTTTTGACAAAGTCCTCTGAAGCACAGAAGTATTCAGTTTTGAAGAGGCCATCCCATTTATCTATTTTTTCTTTTGTTGCTTGTGCTTTGGGTGTAAAGTCTAAGAAACTACTGCCCATCACTAGATCTTAAAGATGTTTTCCTACATTTTCTTCTAGGAACTTTATGGTACTGACTCTAATATTTAGGTCTTTGATCCATTTTTAGTTAATTTTTGTATAGAGTGTGAGATCAGGGTCCTCTTTCATTCTTTTGAATATAGATATCCAGTTCTCCCAACACCAACTGTTCTATCTCAGTTGAGTGGGCTTGGGAGCCTTGTCAAAAATCAATTGACCATAGATCTGACCATAGATCTGAGAGTTTTCTGAACTCTCAATTTTATTGCATTGATCAATATGTCTATCTTTAGGCCAGTCCCATGATGTTTTTACCAGTGTGGCTTTATACTACGCTTCAAAATCAGGAAGTGTGAGTCCTCCCACTTCATTCTTCTTTTTCAAGATGTTTTTGGCTATTTGAGGCCCTTTACCCTTCCAAATAAATTTGATAATTAGCTTTTCCATTTCTGCTAAGTAGGCTGTTGGTATTTTGATTGGTATTACATTGAATCTGTAGATCGATTTGGGTAGAATCAACACCTTAATGACATATGGCCTTCCAATCCATGAACACAGAATTTCCTTCCATTTATTTAGGTCTTCTTTGATTTCTTTTAGCAACATTTTATAGTTTTCTGTATATAGGTCCTTTACATCCTTGCTTAAGTTTTTCCTAGATATTTTATTCTTTTAGTTGCTAATGGAATTTTTTCTTGATTACCTCCTGAGATAGCTCATTACTAGTGTATAGAAACACTACTGACTTTTGCATGTTGATCTTGTATCCCATCACTTTGCTGAACTCATTTATTAGCTCTAGTAGCTCTGTTGTAGTTTTCTGGGACTTCCTAAATATAGGATCATGTCTTTTGCAAATAGTGAAAGTTTTACCATTTTCTTTCTGATTTGGATGATGCCTTTTATTTCTTTTTCTTGCCTAATTGCTCTAGTTAGAACTCCTAGTACAATGTTGAATAATGGTGGTGACAATGGGCATCCTTGTCTTGCTCCCAATCTTAGAAGGAAAGCTTTCAGTCTCTCACCGTCAAGTAGATGTTAGTTGTGGGTTTTTTCTTATATGCCCTTTATCATGTTGAGGACGTTTCCTTCATTTCCTACCTTTTGAAGTGTTGTTATCAAGAAAGGTTGCTGGATTTTCTGTGTCAATCAAGATGATCATGTGGTTTTTTCCTTTTGATTTGTTAATGTGGTGTATTACATTAATTTGTTTTCTTGTGTTGAACCACTCTTCCATACATGGAATAAAATCCACTTGATCATGGTGTGTAATAATTTTAATGTGCTGTTGAATTTGATTTGCAAGTATTTTGTTGAGAATTTTTGCATCTATATTCATTAGAGAGATTGGTCTCTAGTTTTCTTTTCTTGTAGTATCTTTATCAGGCTTTGGTATTATCTCCTACTATTTTTAAAGCTGAGTTTTCTTGTTTTGGCACTTGCCCAGTTACCGCAACCCTTTAACTGTTTTCTGAGGTTCTGAGGAAGGCGGCTCTGTGTGGAACACAGAGCCTGAAGTTTCTCCTCTCCTTCCCGCATACTTGAGGTGGGGGCTTGGAACACTGGGCCCCTGCTGAGATAGAACACTATCAAGGCACATCTTGTTAAAGTATGCGTGGACGTGAGAATGCAGTTGGGGAACTGTTTTTCTGTCATTGTCCTTGAGAATAAGATAAGACCCATTTTGCAGACAGATGTAGACAACCTTGAGAAAATGTCTACGTGCACAGTAAAGCATTACTCTACCCTAAAAGCATAATAAATAAGGGTCTTGGGAACAGGACAGACACACTCGCCCAACAGGCGGTGTGTCCCCTGCTCCCAGTCTCCAAGAGACATTTTTGTCTCTAATCTTAATTTCTGCATCGCCCCTGGCAACAGCTCTGCCAATTTTTTTTTTAATTCAGTTTTATTGAAATACATTCACACATCATACAATCATCCATGATATACAATCCACTGTCCACAGTATGATAACATAGTTATGCGTTCATCACCACAATCTATCTCTGAACATTTTCCTTACATCAGAAAGAACCAGAACAAGAATAAAAAATAAAAGTGAAAAAAAAACACCCAAATCATCCCCCCATCCCACCCCATTTGCCCTTTAGTTTTTATCCCCATTCCTCCACTCATCCATACACTAGATAAAGGGGGTGTGATCCACAAGGTCTTCAAAATCACACTGTCACCCCTTGTAATCTACATTATTATATAATTGTCTTCAGGAGTCCAGACTGCTGGGTTGGAGTTTGGTAGTGTCAGGTATTTACTTCTAGCTATTCCAATACATTAAAGCCTAAGAGGTGTTATCTATATAGTGCATAAGAATGTCCACCAGAGTGACCTCTCGACTCCATTTGGAATCTCTCAGCCACTGAAACCATTTTGTCTCATTTTGCATCCCCCTTTTGGTCAAGAAGATACTCTCAGTCCCACGATGCCGGGTCCACATTCATCCCCAGGAGTCATACTCTGCGTTGCCAGGGAGATTTACACCCCTGGGAGTTGGGTCCCACGTAGGGGGGAGGGCAGCGAGTTCACCTGTCGAGATGGCTCAGTTAGAGAGAGAGAGGGCCACATCTGAGCAACAAAGAGGTACTCAGGGGGAGACTCTTAGGCACCATTACATACAACTTTAGACTCTCCTTTGTGGTAATGAGCTTCGTAAGGGCAAGGTCCCATGCTCAAGGGCTCAGCACATCAAACCACCAGTCCCAATGTTTGTGACAACATACGCTAGGGGATCAGCATCTCAAAGTTTAGAGATAGGCCTTACAATTCAGGGATAGAGTTAACTGCTGTAAGAGCTTACAATCTAGGGACTATTACAATTATTGTGTCTACGTTAGGCTATGTTCTAAGATTCAATTCTGAGTTTACACATTGTAGTTAGTCCATATTGGTGAGGCATCATTGATCTCACCATGTTTTCTCCAACACTTTTACTCCTATATATATATTTTCCTACAATTTTATAGACTTATATTCACATACCATACATTTATCCAGTGTACAATCAGTTGTTTGTGGTATCATCATAAAGTTGTACATTTATCACTACAATCAGCATTTGAACATACTGATTACTACAAGAAAAATTGTTTTTTTTTTTTTTTTTTTTTTTTTTAGCAATAAGAAAAAATGTTAAAAAGAAAAATAACAATATACTGCTAAGGACAGCAAATAACACCACTACCAAGAATCCCATATTACTCCCCTATATCCCTTTCTCATATACATTTAGCATTGGCATATTGCCTTTGTTACATTTAATGGAGGTATATTACAATGTTACTGTTGACCATAGACTCCAGTTTGCTTTGATTATGTTTTTTCCTGAATACCATCTCTTTTTCAAATTTCTACATGGTTGACATTCATTTGCTTTCCCACATGCAAAAACATTTTTATATTTGTATATTTAGTAACAGTCATTGGCCACTCCAGTTTTTGCCACGTTATACAGTCCCAGTCTTTATCATCTATTGTTACCTCTGGTGTCATACATTCTCCTATCCCACCTCTTTCAGCTTTACTCACAGACATCTTTGTTCAGTGTACTTACAATACCGTGCTACCATCACACAGCATTATGCTATCTATTTCTGGATCTATGCAATCAATCCTAAACATTCTGTAGTCCTTCAGCATCAAATGGCTGATCTCTGCCCTCTTTCTATCTCCTGGTCGCCTGTTTGTCAGCTTGTAACTCCCAAAGTTTGTTCATTAATGTCTGTTCATATTAGTGAGACCATACAGAATCTGTCCTTTTGTTTCTGGCTAACTTCACTCAACATAATGTCCTCAAGGTTCATCCACATTATTACACGATCCATGTCTTTGTTCTGTCTTACAGCTGCATAATATTCCATCATGTGTATATACCACAGTTTGTTTATCCACTCGTCCTTTGATGGACATTTGGGCTGTTTCCATCTCTTGGCAATTGTGAATAATGCTGCAATAAACATTGGTTTACAAATGTCTGTCTGTGTCTTAAGTTTCAGTTCCTCTGAGTATATACCCAGCAATGGAATAGCTGGGTCATATGGCAAATCTATATTTAGCTTCCTGAGGAACTTCCATACTGTCTTCCAGAGTGGTTGCACCATTCTACATTCCCACCAACAATGAATAAGTGTGCCTCTTTCTCCACAAGCTCTGCCAATTTTTGCCAGTTGTTCAGAGATTCCATTGGGAACAGCATCCTGGAGCATCTTAATGCTGCCCATCTTGGTCAACCAGAAGTCTCTGATTTATGTTGTAAAGGGAGCATCCTGGCTCCCAGGTGGAGAACAGAATATAGAGGGCTCAAGATTAGAGGTAAGGACACAAGTTAGGGGCCACTATTTTCTTACAGGCAAGAAATGACGGTGGCTAGGCTAGGACAGGGGCACAATGGTGACAGGTGGACAGATTTAAGTAGAGCCAGTAGGATCTGCTGACAACTTGGATGTGTGGAGTGAATCAAGGGCAGCTCCAAGGTTTTTAGCCTGTGCAGACAAATAAATACTGGTGGCTATTCAGCAATTCTTAGATGCTAAGCCTGGATTCCCTGGAAATTCCTTGGGGAAAAGGGACACCTAAGACAGGGTGTCTGCCTGCAAGATTTCACGTTTAGTGACATTTATCAAGGGCATGTGTAAGATGGTTCCCCAGAGCAGGGGCAGTTCCCATTTAGGCCACCTTCTGTCAGCTTATCTGATTAGAAGTATTGCTTTCTGGGCTCCACTTGGGTAACAGAAGTCATGGAGATGCTGAGTTGGCATCAAGAACTCAGCTGTGTGGGCATCCTCAGAGGCTAGAGGTGTCAGGTCCACAGCTCGCTAGAATTACAGAGAACCAAAAAATTAGTTAAGAAGAATCACAGTGGCACTATGGATGAACTCCATGTAAGCTTACTAAAATAACTCGGCGTCTATGGAACTAATTACTGCCATCGTGTCACAGGTGTGATATGCTCCCTTACACTAGTTAACCCATCTAGCCATGGGTAACTAGAAGGAGCATTTGGCCTTAAGTAGTCACCTGTTGCTAGCTGGAAGGGAATCTCAGATTTTCTTGGCATTTTTTTTCTAGTAGTTAATCATTTCTACGTAATTCAAATATTTGTCAGCTGGAGCCTTCCTGCTCCTTAAGATTTTCAGTAATATTAACATGGAACCCCGAATTCTATGCTCGGGGGAAATCTAAATCAGAATCTCTCTGAATGTGTGTGTGTGTGTGTGGGGGGGGGGTAGGGACTCCTGTTCCCCAGATCCCTCTTATTTCCAGGGTCTTGCTTGCCCTAGTATTTAATGTGTCTTGCACCAAACTGATGAGACTCGAAGCTTATTTTCTTCCTTATTTTCTGTCACCTGACTATACACAAGGGTCCCAGTCTTTGGACGGAGTTGAATTCAGGATGTGCAGACCAAGAAAACAAAGGTAGCTAAAAATAATTCCAAATTTTACTTTCATCTTTCTAATCAAATCGAAGGGTATCTCAATCACATTACATGGCATAATTTCTCAAAACTCCCTTCTTCATCTCGCTGATTCTCTTTCATAGTGCCATTTGCTCCTCTACTTCTCATCTGCCAAACCTTCCAAACCTTCTCCCAAGTCCTGTCCCTTTTTGTAAGCCTCTAGAGTCCCTTTTTTTTCCTGCCCATTCTTCAAATTAAGTATCACAACAGCCCAGGCTGCAAAAGACAGAACTTGCATGAGTGTGTGTCTGTGTGTGTGATAGAGACAAGCTTTAATATTTTTATACCCAATCCCTCATTCTTAATCTTCCTACTAAAGATAATTTTCTTAGTCCCTCTATTTCTCCCTTTCTCTTGCTCCATTTATACAAAGCATTCGTTCATGTGGAGCATTTTACTGAAGATTTGGTGGGAGAAGGGGAGCAGGAGAAACCAAAAGTCTTTATTGCAGAAATGCAAATAACTTTAAAATGCACAAAGGCCATTTATGAGGTTTTTGTTTTTGTTTTTTTGGTTTATTTTTAAATTATTATTAGAGAATGGTGGGTTCTGGAACCACCATGCATCAAGGCCTCTGTGTTTCTATAGACCTCTCAGCCACCTAGAGATGGAGGGCTTTCACTGGCTGCTCACCCCAAGTTAGCCCTCTCGATCTATCTTGATGGCTTCTTCATTCCACCTGTCCATGCTGATCTCCAGCTCTCTCTCCTCCTCCTCCCTTCAGGAAAAAGACCACAAAATTCTACTCCTAGTTATAGGCAAAACGGTTTGGCCTATTAGCAAAGGGGTTAAAAGCCGGCCCTGGAGACAGGCCCCCTGGGTCTGAATCCTAACTCTGTTTACCAGCTGTGTGACCTCAGGAAAGTTTCATGTCTTGTCCTTTAGTTTCCTCATCTGCAAAGCAGGACTGACACTAACACCTTCCTCACGGGGTTGATGGGAGGATCACCTGAGTTAATAAACATAAAGGTCTCAGGGAAACACCTGATGGCCAGCTGCTATGACAGGCACACCTCAGAGATATCGCAGATTCGGTTCCAGATGCAGTAACGAGAATATTGCAATAAAGGGAGTCACATGAATTTTTTGGCTCCCCAGTGCATATAAAAGTTAGGTTTACACTATACTGTAGTCTATTAAGTGTGCAAAGACATTGTGTCTGAAAAGCAATGCACATACCTTAATTAAATGTGACAGAGGGGCACGAAGTGACACAGGCTGTTGGAAAAATGGCGTCAGTAGATTTGCCTGACGTAGGGCTGCCACAAAACTCCAATTTGTAAAAAACACATTATCTGTGATGCGCAATAGAGCAAAATGCAATAAAACAAGGTACTTAGTGTCCTGGGCTCTTGGGATCATGTGTCATCTTCCAACCTTTTCCAAGCAAAGGCCAATGCCTCCTCAAGAAGGATTTTGGTGCCAGCTGTTAATGTCATTTCACCTTGTTGCATCTGCAAAGGGCCTTGGGTTTGAATCCAGACTCTGTCATTTTCTGACCTTGTGACATAGGCAGATCTGTCCATCTCTGTGTCTATTTTCTCATTATGAAGCGGAAATGACAAGGGTTCCTGTTTCCTGTGCTCGTTAAGGGAGATTGCACGTAAACCATCTGTAATAATAATTGTTTCTTGAGAGGCTGCTGGGTCCTGGGTGCTTTCCAATATATATTAATTCTCAGCACAATGAGCAGCACCCAGGAGGTGGCTGATAGATGTTTTCACTGTGCAGTAAGAGCAGAGGAGTGCAGGGATGGTTAGACTGGGATCAAGGAGCAAGGTGAGCTCAGGGGACGGCCAGATCCTGTGGGCTGGGGAGGCTTCCTGAGGGAGGGGGACTTGGGCTGGCCACGTAAGCAGGGAGGGTTTGAAGAGGGGTCACGCAGAAGGAACTTTAGACAAGCGGAGGCCCAGGAGCAGAGGCTGAAGGTGGGTGCAGTGCCAGCTTCCCAGGACCCACCGCTCCTTTCTGATTCAGCTAAACACAAGCAGGGGGCTGAGCATCTGGGACAGAGGGTTTGCATGGGGGTGGGTGGGTGATAAGAGCAGGAGCGAGGACTGCGGAAGGTTCCCTGCCCGGCTGAGGTGTTCAGACTTCAGTGTCAGTGAGGTGTTACCAGAGCAATAAGGACGGCCACCATTTGTTGCCCTCCTAGGTGCCAAGCACCACACCAAGGAGGGTGAATTCTCTTATTCCTCCCATTTTCCAGATGAAGAAACTGAAGCTCAGAGAGAAGAGGTCACAGGTCTGCCTAACCCCAAAGGTCAGGCCCTTGACCCAAAAGGGTCAGCATTGTCGGGGGTCTACTAGCAGCTCTGTGCACTAGCAGTCTTCACGGACACTTTTCTGTCCCTCCTCTCCCCCCACTCCTCTTCTCTCCCCTCTTCCCCCTGCACAAGGTCACACACTGACTTTGGATTCCCTCAGGCCCCCTCAGCCCCTGTGAGTCTGGTGGCCTCTGAGGCAAGCTGAATGGCCTGTGAGGGTCCAAGTGTCCCCGGAGCCCCTCCCTAGCTTTCCTTGTCTGTGTGGGACCATGTAAGGTGGAGCTGGAGATGGCAGGAGGGGACAGAGAGAGACTTCTCCAATGAGAGAGGGGACTGCACCCCTCCAACCCTGGTTTGGCATGTTATGTGCTGGGAATGAGAAACCCAGCGTTGCTATGGAAACCGCCATCCCCTGTGCCTCTGTCATTCCCAGTGGGAAGTCCTGTGCATTGGGGGGCATCTATAGGGCGCCTACTGCACAGGGCGCTGGAATGCAGAAGGACCGTCTCTGGGTGGGGGATGCAGGGGTGTGTGGGAGCTGGAGGAGAGCCCCAGGAAGGCCCTGCTCCCAGGAGGGGCTTCAGGACTTCGAGCCCAAGGGCAGGGCTGAGGGGCAGTCACAGGGCTCAGGTTGCTTCTCTAGAACAATGTCCCAAAGGCACAAGATAGTTTGCAAAACACATGGATGGGCTGTTTGGAAATGGCCTGAGTCCTCCAGTTACGGAGATTCGGGCCTGAAGACCAGCTCCGTTCACTGCCCCAAGCCTCAGTTTCTCCGCCCAGAGAAGGGCTCGGTGACAGCAGCCTCCTGTCACGGAGGTGACGGTGGGCATTGCCTGGGACCGTGACCCTATGCACCCGGCCCCTGCCTGCGTCTACAGGAGGCAGCAGCCAGCGAAGGGGCGCCCTCCACCTGCCCACTCCTCCCTGCCTGACCCCAGGGCACTAGGAGCCCCATTTTCCAAACCAGAAGGCTGAGGTTCCCACAGGGGAAGGAAGGGGCTCAAAGTTCCAGAGGGAGGCAGGGCCGGGCTGGGCCAGAGCTCTCCCCCTCCCCAGCAGCCCCTCTAGCTGGCAATGCGACCTCAGGCCCCCCTGGCTTTGACTGGGTGCTGAGCCCCAACCCCTCTTGACAGGTCATCAGGGGGATGGGGACTGCAGCAGAAACAATGTCTGTTTGGCTTTTAATATTGAAACAGAATAATGTGCTGTGCTTTCCCCGTGGAAAATAAGGAGGGAGGTGGAGAAAAACAATGCTGTGAGCCCCGACCCAGGCAGCCCCCACCGGCATCCCCCCCAGCTCCCATCAAGGAAACATTTTCTTCCAGGTGATTTGCTAGCTCTTTCTAGGGCAGAAGAAGGTGGAAAACTAATTTTAACTCCTCAGCGTTTAAAAACAATTTTATTTATTTATTTATTTATTTATTTATTTAGCTTTTATGTTTTTCAAACTAAAGAGAGGACATCAGGTGCCCCTAAGTCTACTGAGTCAGGGAGAAGCAGAAAAGTGGGGGGCAGCATGGCCTCCACCAGGTGCCCATCCACCTTCTCCCCAGTAAAGTTCCAATTGCCTCCAGCCCCTAAAGGCAAGGAAAGTGTTGTCCTAAGAGCCAGGAGGCTGAGGCCAGAAACTGGGGGAAGGGAGACCAACTCCTTCACTGATCTGCTGTGTGGCCTTGGGAAAGTCGCTTCCCCTCTCTGGGCCTCAGTGGCCTCTTCTGTCACAGGGGGGCAATACTTGCTATCTTGCCCACTTCCCAGGTAACCATGGAGACTCAAAGTAGGGCTTGGCTGATTTGTTGGTCCCAGCATTTGGAGAGACATGTTAAAACTTTGGAGAGGGTCCCACAGAGGGTGATCAGAATAGGGCAGGAATCCCAAGTTCATCTGCTGGATGGAGAGGCCCAAGGGAGCAGGCTCCGTGCCCGGCACATGGAGGGTTGTTAACGTACATTTATGAATGATAGATCAATGAGGGTTCCCACTGGGGATGGCTGGGCAAGGTTTGCCTGGAGGAGAGATCCGTGGGAAACAGGCTAATTAGTCTTTAAGCAGCAGAATGGCTGTGCCAGGCGCAGGGGAGAGAGGTGGCAGCTCCTGGGGACAATGAGTAGGTGCTACAAGGCAGCAGCTCTCAGTTCTATACGAGTGGGAGTGGGGTGGGGGAAGTGAGCTTGGATCCAGCATCTCAATATGGCTGGGAACTGAATAGAAACTGCTCATTTTTATTGAGCCCTTGCTGAGAGGCAGCAAAAGTCAGGGGTGAGGGTCCCAGTACCTGGAGCCAGGTGGCCTGGGTTCGAATCTCAGCTCTGCCACTGAGTGATCTTGGGAGAGTTGCTTCACATCTTTGTGTCGCAGTCTTGTCATCTGTAAACTGGGGATAATCACATTATCTAAATCAGGAGTTGGTATAGAGATTACAGCACACATACACACACACAGACACACACACACATCCTAGGACAGCTTGAAAACAGTAAGAGCTGTGTAAGTGTTGGCCGTTATCATTGGTTGTCCTTGGCCTGGAGTGACTTAGCTTCCTTTAGTCTTGGCCATTATCCCCATTATCCAGTTAGGAAAACCGAGGCTGGCCTAGATTTAGTGATGCTCCCAAGGTCTTGTAAGGGCAGCAGCAGAGCCCAAACCCAGCTCTCCTCCTTTCAAAGCCTGCCTCCCAGTCACAGTGTGATACTCGCATCACCCATCCGAGGGGAACGCCGTCATGTTCCCATTTCACAGCCGAAGAGGCAGAGGCCCGGCAAGTACAGGACTCAAAGCCGCACGGCTGAATAGTGGCAGAGCCCAGGTGTGGCTCTATAACCCGCTGGCTTTCTCTTCCCTACACTGCACCTTCCAACGGGCCACCCATGCGGAGCGAGGGGCCTCCTGCTGATGGCCATGGTGAGAGGAGCCCTTCCGGGGGACGTGGAGATTGGAGACTGACTGACCTTTTGCTCTCTTGCAGCCCCGAGGTTGGGCAATCAGATGAGATGAATATGTAAACCCTGGGTAAGCTGGAAATGCTGCACACATGTAATACAAGGTGAGGGATGTCAGTCTCTCCGACTGTCATTGCCAGCTGGGCCGGGAAAGCCATGATTCCCGGGGTCATTTCTTCTTGTCTCCCTCTGTCTCTTTGCCCCGTGTTTCGTTTTCCCTGTCCCTCTGTGTGTGCCTCTCTCTCCCCTCTTCCTCCCGGCTTCTGGAGCTTAAAGACGCACCACCTAGGAAAGGAACCGTGTCCCCTCCCCCTTCCCTAGCAGCCCTCCACCAAGATGAGTCATTAGTCCCTGTAGCCCCCTCTTTCTTATCTGGCCCTCGTGGATCTTGCTACTTTTGGCTGAAGAATGTTCAAAGGTATGTGATAGCCAGAGTACACTGCAGAATTTAGCTGAATTTCTAGTCAGGAAAATATGTGCCATTCTAAAGGTCATTTTTGAAAAGGAACGACTGGATCAATGTAACGCTACGTCAGCCCGATTGCCGTGTCAACATAAGAATCCTCAGCAAAAATAGATCATCTGAAAGTTATTTACTGGGCTGTGTCAGCCGGTAAGCTATTTATCTTCTCTGGGGTTGAGTTAAAACTGCACCCGAGGCATTTTAGACAAGGATCCCAATATGAAGGGTAGAATAAGAGATAATCGGATGATGCACTGGCTTGAGGGTTTCTTAAATAGATTCAATGAGCTGGAGAGTCTCAGCCTGGCAACTTCATACATTTATTCATTCTTTATTTTATTCAAGGCCGAGGGCAAAAGGAGAAGGAAACAGACACTGGGGGGGGCCGGCAGACCTGGTCCTTCTGGAGCTTTGGGTCCAGGGGTGATACAGGTGATTAAGGCAGAGTGTGTGCAGGGCTGTGACAGGGGCACCCAGGGGCCGGGAAAGGGGCCCTGCTCTCCTGGTGCTGTGAGAAGTACCGAGGACATGGGGCACTGCCCTTAGGAGGCCCCTGGGTGAACGACATGGCGTCCAGCTGCAAGAGCCCAGTGCTTTGGGTGCAGCCCATGAAACAGCCACTGAAGCAGGGTGGGCTTTGGAGACAGAAATGGGGACCACGAGCATGGAGCAGATGGTATAAGCAAAACCACAGATGCGAAAAGATGTGCAGAGTGTGCAGGAGATGTGAGCATGCTGGGGTGACTCTAGCAGAAGGCTTGTTAGAGGGGTGGCCAGAGAAGGGGGCAGGTGAGGCTGTGGGAGGCCAGGTTCTAAAGGGCCTTGAATGTCAAATTGAGGCATTTGGACGGCCTTCTGCAGGATGTGGGGCGCCCCGCAAGGGTTTTGAGCAGGGGTAGCCCAGGCAGAGCAGCAGTTTGCCTGGGCTTTGCACGGATCTCTGCAAAGGCTGGTTGCAGCTTGGGAAATGGAAGCCAGGCCAGGTGGGGGGCTGGCCCCTGCTCGCCATCTGCTGAAGTAGGGCTGTGATATGTGCCACCTGGCTTTCTGGGGGGGCAGATAGCATCTGGGAAGCAGAGCCCTCCTCTGGGGGAAGATGCTTGACTGAGCCCGAGCATGATTTATTCAGCAGCACCAGACACCTGCAGCTTGGGGCCAGCGCTGGCCTGATCATCCCATCATCCTCCAGGCCCCATTCCAGGTGCCCAGGCTGGTCTTTGACCAGTGCGTGGTGGGTGAGGACGGAGGCCAGTCCAGACGGAGCCCTTTCCACTGGGGGTGGGTGGGGTAGCATCTATATCATGGGGCCGTGTCCGGCTCGCCTGGGGGTGAGCACTGCCAGTGGCAAAGGAGTAAACTGAGGCCAAAAATGTCCTCCTGGTGCCAAGTCCTTGGGAGAGCACTGTACCTCACGGGCAATCCTTCTAGGCACACCATGGGGTTCACCCTTTCCCGCTGCCTTGTCCTAGTAAACCCAGACAGAACTCAGTGCCACCGACACCTTGCAGACCCCTTCTCTGTTGCATGTCGTGCTTGCAAACTAGAGGTCTGACCATGGTCTCTTAAATCCAAACTAGGGTGAACACTGACCAAGTAACTGTGCATCACCCCTGATATTTGCATGGCAATTTGTACCTTTCCAGAACCTGCTCACATCCTTTTTCCCTCTTGGGTCTCACCACGATCCTGAGAGGTGGGCAGGGCCAATATGAGTTGGTCCAGAGATGGGGCATTGCTGGGTCGCCCGCTGGCCAGGGACCGAGCAAGGAGCAGCAGACTCTCCTTGACTCCACGGTCCATGGGATAACTCGAGACACAAAGGGTTCTCATTCACTGAGCCTAGGGGCGGCATGTATTTCTGCAGGCCCTCCGAGTGGGCTCTAACACTCCTAATTTCAGGCTAATTTTGTTTTTAAAATTTTTTTTGCCTAAAGGTAGGAGAGTAACCCAGGGACTCAGTAGCTGATTACTGTTAAGACTGACCACCGAATGATGATATTAGTCAAGTTTTACTTTTACTCGGCCCTATTGACCCTAAAGCTGGTTTTCTCTTATGATCCACCCTCAAAATGGAGCTGATCACAGCCAGGTTGCTCCCAACCCCAGCTGCGCACTCAGCTTTCCCAGAGTCAATAAACTATTTTTTTATTTTTTTATTTTTTGGCGCACTTACTCTTTATCAAGCAGGCTAGGCCTAAGCTAAGCACGCTGCAGGCATGACCTCAATGAATCATAACAACAAATCTGTAAAGTGGCTATCATTGTCATTTCCATTTTTCAGATGCAAACACTGAGGTGCAGAGAGACTCAGTAATGAACTTGAGTTACAAAGCCAGGTTCATGACCGAATGTCAGACCCCAGCACCCAGGGGAGCAACCAGGCATTTTACCGCCTCCCCCTCCTCCAGCTTCTCTGCCAGTGCAGGGACCCCGGGGGGCAGTGGAGGGCCACGGACTTGGGAAGTGAACGGGGTAGGGGACAGCCCCTGGCTCCCAGCAAGGGCCACCCAGGGCCGGGGCAAGTCAGCAATTAACCTGCATTGGGCTCCCCGTGGCTGCTGCTCCCCCCAGGTCCTTGTCACCATCCTTAATTGTGAAATAACAGCGAGAGAGGGAAGGGTGGCGAGTGAGCATGCAGATGGCCCTGCTGACAAGCGTGGGCCTCATCTGTTCTTTATGTAAGAGTCACTCCGTTTCCCAGGCTGCCTTAGAGTCAGACGTTTAAACACTTGTTTTGTGTTTATAATACAGAGAAAGAAATTAAAAGACTCCCGTGGGAAAATGAGGAAGAAAAAAAGGAGGAGTGATTCTGGGGGTTTGCCAGGCAAGATGGAGAGAGAAGACAGGTCCGGGACTAGTTTTGAGATGATGGCGAGAAGGTGTCTTCCCCAGGCTGGGGCGGCAGGATCCGGGATTCTGAGATCCAGAGCAGGGAAAGGGATTGACACAGAAGAGGGCGATTGTCCAAGACCCACTCCTCTGCTAAGCCTTGTGCCAGACACTTTACACACTCGCTCTATTTCTCTCCCTGGCCCTGTTTTACGGATGGGGAAACTGAGGCTTGGGGAGGCTCAGTGATTGGGCCCAGGTCAGAAGGCCTGATAACCAGACTTGGCCTGGGACTGCTGCAAGTTTATCCCCTCTGGAATGCCTTCCCCCATTAAATCCCAGCTCCTGCAGAAAGCCTTCCCAGATAAGACAGCCTGGTAACATGGGCCTCTCCTCCCCAAACTTTCCCCCAGTAAGAAGGCCTCCTGCTTCTGACCTTACATTGCTCTAAAACTTCGTAGTCTCCTGGAATCTGTGTTGGAAGAAACCTCAGTGGTCTGACTCCAAGCCACCACTGGATCTCTAGATTCTCTAAGACACCCAGAGCTCGGCTTGGACACTTGTGCAGACAGGGAATTAGCCTGTTGCCGCTTTAGAGGGAGAGGATGGTTTCATACTTCTCCGTGATGTAATGTCCTAATGGGCAATGCCCAGCAGTCTCTTATCTACTTCCTTCCAGAACTAGCACAGAGCTGGATGCAATAAGAGTTGGCACAAACACAGCATGGGAGAGCTGCAAGGGCAAACAGTCGAACCATCTCTTTTTACAAATGAAGAAACAAAGGCCTAGAAGGCTGGGGTTTGCCCAAGGTCACCCAGTGAGCTGGGGACAGAGCTGGAACTAGAACGCAGTTCCCAACTCCTAGCCCCATGCTCCTCCCGCTTTTTGCCCAACCTTGGGTCTTGCATCTTCTGCAGATTTAGCTGCTCCCTCTTTGATGCTCATTAAAGTACAACCTGTTCAGGAGTCTGTTTTCACAACAGACCCACAGTTTTGGAGAGCAGGGGCTTCCTGTTTCCATCTCTGGACCCACAGCTTCTTGCATAGGGCCTGGGCGCTGGGAAATGTTGGAGATAGGTAGGTGGGGAGGGAGAGAGGGAGAAGGAAGGGAAGATGGAGGAGAGGGAGAGGCAGGGGCTTCCACTTGAGGGGTCTCCTGAGACAACCTGTCAGAGCAGTTGGAGGGACCATCTCTTGGTCTGACCGTGGGCAAGAAGTTATCTGAATGTTACTCTATAATAGTCATGGAAATAAGGAGAGTTCACAGGGTAATCTGCTTTATTCAATCCCAAGTGCTTCTGGGATTTGATTCACTTGACAAAGTGGGCAGAGGTTTGTATTATCCCTATTTTGCAGAGGAGGAAACTGAGGCTTGACAAGGTCCCTCTGGTAATTAGAGACAGAGCTTGAACTTGAACTCCTCGAGCTCACCCCTCTGGTCCTCAGCGAGGATGGTTTCCAACACCACCACCTATCCTATTCACCATCCATTCTTTCCTGCACTTCTTTCCTTTTCTGGTTCGCTCTCGTGAGCCTCCTTGCTTCTCCTTGCACACACCAAGGGCCGCCCACCTCGGAGCATTTTCACTTGCTGTTCCGCCTGCCTGGAACACTCTTCCCACACATGTGCTCCTGGCTCACCCCATTGCCTAATTCTCACGTTGCCTCCTTAGAGGGGCCTTCGCTGGCCACTTGTCCCCAATAGCTCCCCCAGCCCTCTCTGACACATCTGACTGTGTGTCATTTTTCTTCATAGCACTAATCACTACCTGACGCTGTATCATATTATATTAATATTATGCATTCTATTCTAGTCTATATTATCTTTTATAATTATTTCATTATCTACCTCTCACCTTTAGAATGTCAATCCCTTAAGAGCAGGGATTTTGTCAGTGTTGCTCATTATTCTATCCTTAGCTGTTAGAACAGTGCCCAGAATATAGGAGGTGCCTAATATATGTTTATTGAATGAACAAGCACCTATTGTATGCCAAACCCTACTCTGGGTACTGAGCATATGCACGTGAGTAGGACTCCCTCCTGCTCTTGCTCTTGAGGAGCTTATGGAAGACAGGCAAAAGTCTGTCTGGTGGGCCTGGTTGGGGTTCTCTTAGTCACTGTGGCAAAGTTGGGTGATCCCCGATATCAGTTTTTCCCTTTTTTACTTAATAACAGAATCCCAGCTTTTAGCTGGACACCCAGAATAAAGACCTTTCACTGGTGTGGCCATGTAACTCAGTTCTGGCCAATTTCCAGGAAGTACCCTTAGAGGAAGGGGGTGTGCCCTTCTCCACCCCTTCCGCTGCTTGCTAGAATATGAAGTGATGGCTGTACTTGAGCAGCTTTCTTGGACCATGAGGAGGGGACCACACCCCAGGGATGATGAAGGATAAAGCTGGAAGAAGTCTGGGTCTCTCACCCTCTGAAGCATTAACAACCTCACCTCCAGAAGTCATTTACCTGAGCAAGAAATAAACTATCTTGTTCAAGACACTTTTATTTTGAGTTTTCTGTCTTAACTAGGCATGGAAAGAGGAAAAAGTGTCCAGGAGACTTGTTTCCCCACACAGAGAGTGTTCTGGTTTGCTAATGCTGCCATTATGCAAAATACCACAAATGGATTGGCTTTTATAAAAGGGATTTATTAAGCTACAAATTTACAGTTCTCAGGCCATAAAAGTGTCCAAACTAAGGCATCAACAAGATGATACCTTCACTGAAGGATGGCCAATGGTGCCCGGAAAAGCTCTGTTAGTTGGGAAAGCACATGGCTGGCGTCTGCTTATCCCAGTTTGTGTTCCAGCTCCTCTCTCAGCTCCTGTATGTTCTTGGTTCTTTCTCCCAGGACATTTCTCTCTAAGCGTCTGGGCATGTTCTCTTAGCTTATCCCAGGGCAAACTCTGGGCTTCATCTCTTAGCTAAACATCCTTCTGTCTACATCTCGAAGCATCTCTGAGTGTCAGTGTCAGCAAGCATCTGGGTCTGGGTGGCTCTTTTCAAAGGTCTCCAGAAAACTAATCAAGATCCATGCTGAATGGGCAAGGCCACACCTCCATGGAAATAATTCACTCAGAGTTATCACCTACAGTTGAGTGAGTCACATCTCCATGGAAACACTCAGTCAAGAGGTTCCAACCTAATCAACACTAACACATCTGCCCCCACAAGATTACATTAAAGAACATGGCTTTTTCTGGGGCCATAATATATCCAAACCAGCACAGAGAGTGAGATAGCCCCATTACTGATTAGTGAGGCAGAAACTGTGGCCCAATAGTTTTGTAATGTGTTTTGGGGTTGGGGTAAATGGGCTATGGTAGTATTCATTTGATCATCCATTCATTCATTTATTCAATTGTCCCACCATTCACTCATCTATTCATCCACTAAAACATTCCACTAGGCAGGTAAGGGCCACCAAGGCTGGGGTGAGAGTTTGAGCCACACAGGGAAACAGGTGGCAAACGAAGCTCTTCCTGGAGACTGAGAAGGGGGGCTGGGGGTCTGGAGCCCCCTCCCAGAAGCAGAGCAGAGCCTGCTCTATCACTGCACATGTCTGCCATGCCTCGCCCCTCATGGGCGGCATCTCTGTGGGGTGGTCACGTTCCAGATTGCAGGAGAGTGTCATTCTGGGGGAGGTGGTAGCAGTGCTCTGCAGGCTCCAGCGGAGACCCCCTCAGTCTTCCTGTGGCAGGAACGCTGTCCCCTGTAAAAGAGTAAGCAGAAAGAACGTTTAAGCACAACCACACATTCATTATGCCGTGAAAAGTTAGTATTAGCAGGAGGATGGTACATGTACCTTGTAGCTTCTGAAAAATCTAAACAGTGTAAAGCCTTTGCCTACGACACAATGCTAAGAAGGGAGTCAGAGACTCATGGGCCAATGGGAACTGTTATGTTGTACACATGTTACAATTAAAAAAAATCAGAAAGAAAGTCATGGGCTTTGCACGTATTCTCCAAAATTGAGCCAGGATCCCGGGAGAGGATGTGCTTAAAAAAGATCACGGGTGGGAATGAAGAAGGAGCTGAGAGGCAGCAGGACACCCAGATGCCCTTCTGAGGCACACCTGATAGGAAAGAAAAAGCGACTTGTGAGAAAAGTGAAGAAATCTTTTGCCCCATTTCCTGGACTCTGGATTTTCATGGTTGGCTCAGAGCCAGGCACTTTTCTTTCTGGTATTCCATGGCCCTGCACATCCTAGCAGACACCGGGGCCAAAACTGAGGGTTACGTGCGAGAAACAAAGCAAATGGATCTGCTTCGGTTGTCCTTTGTTGTGTTACAAACCATCCCAAAAGTCAGGGGCTTGAAATAATTTCTGATTTCTCATGATTATGTGGTTAAGGCTGAGCAGGGCTCCTGCTCCACGTGAGGAGGGCTAGACACTCGTGCAGATAAGTTTGGTGGCGGCTAGAAGGTCCTAGAAAGGCCCTCTCACATGTTCAGGGCTTTGGTGTCGGCAGGCACCACCGCCCTCCTCCACGTGGTCTCTCCCTCCCAGAAGGCAGTGCGGTTGGCGTTTCAACATGGCCGCCTTTCAACATGGCTGCCTTTCAACATGGCGGCTGGATTCTGAGAGCACGGAAGCCGAAGCTGTCAGGCCACTGAGGTGCAGGCCTGGAACTGGCACAGCACCACTTCTGCTTCATTCTATTATCAGAGTGAGCCACAGAGTCAACCCAGAGAGGAAACAGATTCCACCACTGGATGGGAGGAATTATCGGCAGCCATATTAGTAGATAAACTCCGACAGGAAGCTGATAAGGGATTGTGGAACCCAGAAAGAAAATAAGATGTGATTTACACAAATTTGACATGATGCACAACTTTGTAGACGCACATTTAGGGTGTGAAGCGAGGCTCACTATCCACCTGCCCAGGGCCTGAACTGGGGTTCTGCCTGGCTGGCTCTGCCTCTTTTCCACGGCCCTCCTTTCCTCTTCTTCAAACAACCCCATCCTCTGGAGACCACTAAAAGGAAAGAGAAATACACCAAGGCCACAGTCTTTAGCATCCCAGAACACTGGATTCTATTTCTGGCAGATGTGAGGTTGTTGGCAAATCTCTACCCCTGCTTCTCGGGCTCAGCACCGCAAGGTAATGAGTCCACTGGATTATGTGGAATTAGCAGAAATGCCGGTTCCCAATCAAGAGAGGAAACAGACTCCCTGTCTTCTGCTGTAATCAGCCTGCACCTGGGGTTCGGAGTGAGTTCTGCACTCAGAAGGGAACTCACATTGATTGAGTGCCTACTGTATGCCAGGTGCCAGGCTAGGCACATCTGGCCCTTGCTTTTCTCTCTAGCCTCATCTTGCACGATTTTCCCTCTCTTGCTTTCCGGGCAATCTAAGCATATTTCATTTCTTCCAACAGGCCACTCCTCCTCTTTCAGGCATGCCCTGTTCCCTCTGCTTCAACATTCTTCCCCTACCTCTTTGCCTGGTTAACTCTCATGTACCCCCCAAATCTCAGGCTCTCCCTAACCCCACTCCAGGGGGGATGTATTACATTAAACATCTGCCTTCTCTGCTAGACTGGAGGTACCTCTGGGATAGGACCATGCCTTCTGAGGTACTGATTGGCTTTGTATTTGTTGAGTGACTGAATGATGGAATGAATGACATCTCAGCACAGCCCATTTGACAGATGAGGCAACTGAGGCTCAGAGGGGAGACATATCTTGTCCAAGGTCAAGCATGGTGAGAGGCAGAGCTAGGATTTGAATCAGGTCTGTTTGGTGGCCAAACTTGTGCCCTTTCTACCACAGCTGGCCTGCAAGGGTAAGAGAAAGGGTGGACAATGGCAATGGAGAGGAGGGAGGAGGTGCTGGAGGAGGACGTGAGGACCAAGGCAGTTTCTCTGCCCATTGCTCATAGAGAGCAATGACAGAGATGGAGGTGGAACCTGGGGCTGGGCCACTGTGTCATGGGGTATGGCTGAGCCACTGTGAATCTGGCCTTCCTGAATCTTGCCTAAGTTGATGGTTTACACACACCTGCTCTGTAGATAAGAGGGGCCAGGCCAGCAGCTCACCTGTGTGTCAGAACTTGGTGGGTCACACTAACTCCCAGGGTCTTTGGCACCCTCTGGTTAAAGGGGCCCAGATGAGATTCCTGGGCAGCACAGGAAGTGATACCCCCAGAGGGGCACAGTCAGAGAGCTGCATGGGAGGTGGCTTCCTGGGGCTGAGAGAGCACTGACTTCAGAGTCCTGCAGACAGACACAGAATCCCAGCTCCTCTGATGACAGCAGAGTGACCCTGGCCCAGTTACTTCTCTTCCCTGAGCCTCAGTGTCTTTACCTGGAAAATGGGAATAATAGAACAATTCTCATAGGGTTGTTAATAAAGTCAAATGGATTAATATGAGTAGCATGCTTAGATCAGGGTCTGCCTACCCGACTTGATCCTGGCACAAGAGAAGCAGTTGACAAATATCAGGCCAGAAAGCCAATTGCTCTTCCATGGCCGTTGAACCTATCCTGACTCAGCTCTTCAATACAATCTTTTGCTCTGCATATTCCCAGGGGCTGTTGGGAGGATCAGATGTCATAGTGGATGGACAGAACATCACTAAAGTTCTGTCCAAAGGCCAAGGCTTAAGGAAGTTGTGTTACTCTTGTGTCTCCATCTAGACCAGGCCAGGCCAAATCTAAAGGGCCGATAAACACCTGGAGAGGAGCAGAAGCGCCACAGGCTTGGGATACAGTGATGATGGTACAGATGATGAGACAGAGATGATGATGATGAGGGAGATGATGGTGAAGATGATGACAACGATGGTGATGATGATGACGATGATGGAAATGGTAACGATGATGATGGAGAAGAAGAAGATGATGATGACAATAGGGAGATGATGAAGAAGATGAGGAAGAAGATGGAGATGATGAGGAAGAGGATGATGATGATGTTGGATGGATGGATGAGAAGGCCTGTGATGGAATATACAGGCCAAAGCTTTAAGAAGATAATGAGTGTAATGAAAAGATCAAAAGCCTAGTTGTCTAAAAATCCAGATATTTCTCAGTACAGGCTCTGCCTTGAGCAAGTCATTGAACATTTCTAAGATTTACTTCTGTCACCTGTTGTCTTAGCTTCCTGTCTGCTGAGACAAATACCATATAGTGGGTTACCATATAGGAATTATTGGCTCATAGTTTCAGAAGCTAGGTTTGCTTCCTCCTGGGGTCAGTAGCGTTCTGGCTGGCCAGCAATCCTTGGGTTCCTTGGTTTTCCTGTCACAGGAAAATGCCCTCTCCTTTCTCTTCTCTGTTCCTGCTGACTTCTGGCTCCTCCCAGAGGCTTTCCCTTTATCAGGGAATAGGATTAAGACCCTTCTTGATTTGGTTGGCCACACCTAATTAAAAATAACGTCTTCTAAAGGTCCTATTTATGATGAGTTTACACCCACAGGAGTGAGATTAAGATTAAGAACATGTTTTTTCTGGGGTCCATTTTCCAATACGCCACATCTTTAAAATGTGAACTAAACTCCCTGCCCTGCCCCTTCCTCAAGAAGCCTCTATGGGGATCACCAGCCATGAACATTTTCATGACACCAAGTAGTTGTTGCCATTAAACAGTCTTAGTTCCAGTGCAAACTCTGACATTTCCTTCCCTAGGTTTCCTTAGACCACTTAGGTCCCTCTCAGTTTCAGTTCCCTCATCTCCAAATGAGACCAATGATGTCCCCCACATAGGGTTGTGGTCTGGCTAAAATGGGATCAAACCAGTGCCTGCAAAGAGTTAGGCCTGCACAAACATTCCCATTTGGTTAAAAGCCTCTGGTCCACTCTGACTGCTTCCTTTCTGGCCATACCTTTAGCTTGACCTGACTTCCTATAACAGGCACACCTTCTTGGTCATCACTGCTTCCTGTGGTGTATTCTTCAAGGACTAGATTCACAAAGTCACAAAGAGCTGCCCTATATGGTTGTTCAGGCTGCTTACTGCTCAAGGGCTCTTGGCTGAGGAAATCACCTTGTGCTTTTTCCCCTAAAGCTGTGAGCCTTGGGGGATGGCTGTCATTGTCTGGGGGAGGCACCTTTTTCTAATTTGCGTAAAGACTACACATGGGCTGGAAAGCACCCTGGGTCACCTGTAGTGGCATTCATCTAACTTAGAAATGTAGACTCAGATAGGGTCCCAGACAGGATCTGATCCAACATTCTTGTTGCACAGAGGAGAAAACTGACCACTATTCATTCATTCACTCATTCAGCTTTTTGTGACAAGCACAGCCTCTGTTCTCAAGATGAGGACACACGGACAGACCATTATACTATATGCTTTGCAAATCTATTTGGATACTGATTCTCAACATTGATAATTTAGATAGCAAATAATTCAGAGTGAGGGATGCTGCATTACCCAAATTATTTGGATTCTGAGTTTCAGATATGACTAACAAGAATTCAGACAGTGAGGGATGCATCCAAAAATGTATCTGAGAGCGAGGAATTCCTGCAAGGAAGCTCCATGGAGCAAGAGGACAGGGTAGCCAGGGCTTCCCAGAAGCAGTGATACTTGATTTCAGAAGGAAAGCGAGGAATATGCGTGGCTGCCCAGAAGGGAGAGGGCATCCCAAGCAGAGGCACTGATATGGACAAAGGCCTGGAGTGGGGAGAGCCTGGCAAGCTCTGGGAGCTAAAAATCAGTCTTTTTGTCTGGAGCATAAAAGATGAGGAGGAAGAGTGCTGGGAAATGAGGACCAGAGAGGTTAAGTGGCCCACTCAAGGGTCACACAGCAAGCTTCTGGTATAGGTGGGATTAGAACCCAGGCTCCTGACTAAGGCTGGGGTTCTGATCACTGGTTTCCAGATGGAGAGTGGGGTGGGAGGATCCCTGAGCAGGCAGCAGGAGGCAGAAGTGGTCAGATAAGGGGACAGACACAAGGCAAGGCTGGCTCAACTGTGCTCCTGCTGACCCCAGGCCTATGTATGACATTTTGTCCTTGCCTTTCCACCTGCAGGGATGTTTGGGGAGGTTCTGCGGGGCCGGCTTGGTTCCATCCAGCTGTTCTCTATGTTGACTGGGGCCTGACCTTGTGCCCCTGATCCAGCTGGGCTTGTACAGCTGGTGACCTGCTGCCCTCAGCCAAAGTTCAAGGCTGAATCATGGCCAGGCCTGCAATGTCAGAGACCCAGGCAGGGGCTGGCCATGATGCACTGGGTGGTACAGTCACTCAGCAGTGGGAAAGATCAGTGTCAGGGGTAGGGGCCTGGGGTAACCGTTCTGGCCTGCCACTGGTCAAGTCACAAACCATCCGTCTGAAAAATGGGAAGGTTGTGTGAAATAACTTCTAAGGCTTTGCCAGCTCGAACCTTCTAGCTAGCCAGTGGTTCTCAAACTTTGGCTTGCCTCAGAATCACCAGGAGGACTGGTTAATATGCAGATGTCTAAGGTGATAGCAGATTCTGCACTCCTAACATGTCCCAGAAACTACTGATGTTTCTGGTCCAGGGATCACACTTTGAGAACAACTCTGGCTGCACTTAGGATCACTTGGGGGAGCTTTAACAATGTGGTTATCAGGCCCAACCCCAGAGCAATTAAATCAGCATCTCTGAGTGGGGCGCTTGAGCTTTGTTATCTTTTAAAAGGCTCCCCAGGTGATTCTAACAGGCAGCCAGGGCTGGGAACCACTGTTCTAGAAAAGCAGCTGGGGATGTGACAGGATACTGGGCAAATGCCTTCTTCCCCTTTGGAGATCCCAGCTCGGCCTCTCATTGGCTCGCTGGCTTTGAACAGGTTACTCACCCTTCCTGAACCTCTGTTTCCTCTTCTGTAAGTGGCGCTGTTCAGAGGATTAAAGGAAACTGTGCTTGGATGTGTCTGCCCTCCCCTTCCCCTTGTCTCCAAGGGCAGCTTGCGCATTTCCTCTGCTCCGAGGCTATTTGCTAAACACAATTCAATAAGTATTTATTAGAAACTTACATTGTGCAAGACGCTGCTCTTGATGAATCAGGCTCAGTCCTTGCTCCAGGGAGCTAACATGCTAACGCGGGTGACGAGGCACGTGCCCAAAGTGTGAGGCTGGATGTGACACATGCTAGAGAGGAAGTAATCGTGATGAGGGACGCTATGTGCAAAGCACTTCACAGTTTATTTTAATACTCCCAACAACCCCGTGAGGTAGCCACTATTACATCACCCACTTTACAGGTGGAAAAACTGAGACTCAGGGAGATGGTCAGTTACCCACAGTAAGAAAGCCAGCTTTTGGTGCCGCCGGCGGGAGTGCAGAGGAGGGTGAGATTGATTCACGTCACTAGAAAGGCTAGGAGGAGGCTTCATGGACATGGACACTGCTTTGAAGGATGTGTAGAAGTTCACTGGGTAAAGACAGAGAAAAGGGCAACCCGGATGGAGGGACCAGCATAAATATGGGCCGGGAGGAGGGAAAGCATCATTTCTTTGGGGGCTGGGATGTTGTTTGATTTGACTGGAACACAGGCTGGTGGACGGGCGTGGTGGGAATCCCATCCTGGTTGGAGGTCTTGTATGCCAGGCTATGGAGTTTAGATTGTCTATCTTAAGCAATGGGAGCCATTGAAGCTTCTTGAGCAAGGGTGGTGTTTTTAGAAAAAGATTAAGGTAGTGATGGGTTATGGGAGCGAGTGTCCACGTGAGAGATGGTGAGACAGGGCAGAGGCAAATGGGGGGTGGGGGTAGGGGGATGGGGAGTGGGCACACATGGAGGTGCACTGTTGCCATGTGAAGCTTCCTTGGGGATCTATCTCTTAGAGGCACCCACTTATTGACTGAGTCATTCTGCGCTGGGGGGAGGGGGGTAAAGGTAGGGGAGGGGGGGTCTCCCAGGGTCCCTTGGCTCCACATGCTGCTTCTCTCACGACAGGGATGTGGTCAGTGGGGCGTGACCCTCTCAGGGTGGAGGACCTGGCTGAAGGAGCGGGTAATGGGTTCCTGGACCTGTTCCAGGCTGGCTGCCTGCCACATTCTGGGGGGGTGGGTGGGTGGGGTGACGAGAGTTGGCACAGTGGTTTGTCTCCTCCTGGCTCCAGTCTTCCAGGTGAAGTGCACCACCCTGCCTGCCTCCTGCTGCCAGGTTCACAGCCAGCGCAAGCACAAACCCTCTCGGGCTAAAGCCAGTTCCTAGAAGCAAAGTGGGATGTGGAAAAGAGCACTGGGCTGGGATCCTGCCACTTGCCAGCAGGGTGGCCATGGCACAACCCTTAGCCTCTCTGAGACCCAGATCTCACATCCTCCGCTGGGGTTTCAAGTACAGTCAAGTAGTGCAAGTACTTTATAAGCTTTGAAAGCTCTAAAGCCTCCTGCCTACAGCTTTGAAGTCAGAGCTGGATTTGAATTTCTGTCCCACCACTTACTAGCTGTGTGACCTTGATACAAGACTTAACCTCGCAGATCCTCATCCAGAAATGGGGATGAGTATAAGGCCAATATTTTTTAAACATGTACTAATTGCTCTGCAATTAATTCTTGCAAGCATTAGCTCATTTAATCCTCCAAACCACCCTATGAAGGAGATGCCCCATTATTATCTCCACTCCACACAGAGATGATGGAGGCACAGAGAGGTTAAACAAGCCACACAAGACCACACAGCAAAAGGCCAAATGGGGCCCCATAATAGAACCCCCCTCAGAGGGTCCCTGGGGGATTAAATGAGTTAATGCTTAGCAAGACCCAAACACAGCACTTGGAACATCAGAACGACTCAATGAATGTTGGCTTTTTCAGTACCAAATCATTTAATAGGCAATATTGGGGCCAGAAAGTATCTGTGATGCTAGTTGATTTAACCCCTACCCAAAGCCTAAATCCCTTCAACGTCATCCCACCAAGAAGACATCATCAGCCTCTGTTTACACACTTCCAGTGATGGGGACCTCACCACCTTCTGAGGCAAACCTTTCTAACATTGGAGGACTCAGCCAACCAGACCATCCCGCCCAAGGGCCCACAGATCAAACTGAATTTTTCAAAACCCTACAGGGACAAGTAAGGCAAGCCATTTTCTATTATCAAAGTCCAAGGTTGTCCACTGTGTGGACCTAGCAGTATCATACCCATTTTACAGATGATACCATCAAGGCCCAGAGACTTTCCATGACACCCAGGTCAAATATTTGGGTGGTTACGGAGGCAGGATTTGAACGTCAGTCTCTTCTCAAAAGGAGCTGGACCCTCAGCTCCGCACAGGACCCCCAGAACCCCACTGCCTGTCATAGGGTAGGGATACAGTCTGGGGTATGGCGGGGACTGGCAGACATCCCCAGATCCAGGGTTCCCGCGGGAGGGGGGCGGATACATGTAGTTTGAAAGACAGGATGCAGACGCCCCCAGGGTCCCACCCAGTGAGAACACTGTCTTTTCAACCTCCTGATTATGTGAAGGAGAAAGTCTGTTGGGTGCTAACAGGTCTTGAACATCTCCCCCAAATTTTGGCAACTTCCCTTTTTAACTGAGGGCACATCTCAAGCCTAGGCAGGTCACTGTTTCCAGCCTGAATTTAATAGCCTCCCTGTTTTCACTATGTTTATTTTTACTCTTACCTACTATTTATGGCAAGTGATACTGATTTCCCATATATGGCAGTGATATAACGTTTCTCAAAAAAAAAAATGCGTTTAAAGGGGGGAAAAGCGGGTCTTGGACTTGAAGAAAATATGAACACGTGGCATCCAGATAGATACAGTAAGAACGACTGATGTCTGACCTAGTTCAAGTCCCTCAGTAAAGGCCGGGAGAATGGAGACGAGCGAGGCACTGCCCCAGGGCACACGGCAGGTGTGTGCGGAAGGGCTCTCTCCGCAGTGCTCGGCCAGACCCGCAGGCTGCGTAGACCCGTAGGCCAAGGTGACTCGGCCGCCCCTCCTGGCGGCACGTGCGCGGCCCGTGCGCCTGTCCGTGGGGTCCCGCGGGCCCCGAGACCTTAGGAGAGCCCCGGCGGCTTTCTGCCGGAGTCTTGGTACGCGGGCTGCGGTCGGACACGGCGTGAGCGGCTGGAGACTCCTGGCCGGCGGCGGTCCCTTGGCGGGTCACCTGTGGCCGGGGCGGTGTGCGTGTGAGGCCGTGTGCAGATGTCAGCCTCCGAGGCCGGTGCCGCCTTCCGGTCACGGTGCGCGCGCCTGGCACCTCGGGCCACCCCACCCCCATCCCCGCGGCGGCCCGCACCCCACGCGCCCCACGCGCCCCCGCACGCGGAGCCATCAGACTGCGGCGCCTCGGCTGCCGCGGGGGAGGCGGGGCCAGGCCGCGGGACCCGCCGCCCATTGGCCGAGAGCCGTGCCGGGGGCGGGGCGCCGGGCGAAGGCGGGTGAGCCGGCTCCGCGAGCGCAGAGGCGGGCGTGGGGCAGCGGGACTGGCTGCGCGCGGGCGGGCGAGGGGCAGGTGGGCACCGCCGGGGGCGCGGAGGGACGCTCGCAGGCGCGGCCTAGGGCGCCCAGAATTGGGCTGGACTTCGGCAGCTGGAACCGCTCTCAGCGAGCCTGGGCTCCCACCACTCTCCGGGAGATTAGAGACCTCGCCCGGTCGGAGAAAGAGGGGCGTTCGCTTCTGGGAGCTGGAAGGAGGGAGGGGCCAGGGCGCCGCCGAAAGTTCGCCTCCTCCAGGGGCTAGAGGAGGGGAAGTGGGAGGAGGAGCCGGTTTTCAGACTAACTTGGAGCTGCGAAACCTGGGAGCGGCGTTCAAGGCCCCCTCCTACACGCGCGCGGAGCAGAGCGTCCTGCTCCTCCTGCTGCTGCTGGCGTCGCCTCGCAGGGAGAAAGGAGCCATTCCTCCCGCGGGGAGAGAGCTGCAGAGCTGCGGGTAGAAGAGGAGACCGCGGCTGAGCTGGGCAGGCCCCTCCAGCCCCCCACCCCCTAGCCCCCCACACACACCCGAGCGACCCCCCTTTGGGCCAGATGGAGAAGGTAGCTTAGGCGGCCCGAGCGGGTTCGCCCACCGAGGACACACGCACACACGCGCGCACCCACAATCACCTCCAAAAGGACCCTCCGGAGTCTCCAGGGAACCCTCCCTTAAGCCCCGGAGTCGCTCCCGCCGCCCTTCTCCCAGTTCCGGAGCCCCAAGGCAGGGGACCCCGGGATAGGACGTCCCCGCGCTTCCGGGCACCTGGCTCAGCAGGAGACCCCCGAGTCGGGGCAGGGCCGGTCCGGCGGAGGTGAGCCGGACCCCGCCCGGCACCCGGGCCCCGCCGAGCCCTCGGAGCTCACCGATGGGGCCCCGGCTCCCCGCGCCCTCTCGCCCCACCGCGCCCAGCCCGGCGCCCCGAGCCGCGCGGAAGAGCCCGGCACAGTGACCCAGGAGCCTCCGCGAACTTCGGGCGGCTCGGCGGCGGGAGCGGCAGGCGGTTCCCCGCACGTACAGGCGCTTCCAGGCAGCCCTCCGAGCCGTGCCAGAGGCCCGGCCCGCCGTTCCCAGGTAGGAGAGACACCCGGACAGAACTGGGGAGCTGGGTGAAGTGGAGCGACCGGGGAGAAAGGTTAGAGGCTCGTTGATGGGAGGCTCGGAGATGTTTTACATTTTTAGGGAAAGTTAAGCTGATTGAGCACCTAATGTCTGCCAGGATCTTACTGGCAACTTTACTAATCTAGGGAAAGCTAAAGTAGTTGAGTGCCTTTTATGGGTCAGGCTGGGTTAGGCCCTTCATGTATCCCAGGAATAACAGATTTATTAAGCATCTACTATATGCTAGGTTTGGTGCTAGGAAAGGTTTGAGGAAACTAAGGAGGAAGATGAACTTGCCTTTGCCAAACACTTCTTCCGTCTTCCCAAGCCAGCTGTAGTCTGCACTTCCAGATGGAGATAGGCAGCTGGGGTGGGGCCAGCTGGTGGGGCCCACCCCACACCACCCCAGCCCTGGCCAGCACCCCTTCTGAGAAGGGGAGATTAAAGAAACCCTTCCTTGTCCAGTGCTCCCTGAGCATCTTTCTGGGATGGTACGAGAAGTGAGTTTGCTGGGGGAGCCCCTTCCCAGGAAGAGTTTCCTTTACCTAGCTGGCCTGAGGGCCTCCAGGCAGTTCTGGGGGTCTCTGTCTTGAACCCCTTCACCTCCAGGCCTGGGAGGATGACAAAGGATGTTCTTGGACCTCACAGGGAGGTAGGCGGCTGGGCTGGGAAGGGGCAGCCAGCTCAGGAGTGTGTGTCAGGCTTTCCCTGGCAGAAGACAGACGAGGTGAGAAGAGGCCTCCTCTAGGGGCTCCCCCAAGACCTCTGCCTGCACTCCAGTCCCTCCCCAACTGGCTCCTCCAGGCAGCCCCTCAGCTGCCAAGAGAAAGTGCTCCAAAGAAAGGAGCTGAGCATTTGTTAACCTTGCTGTGTGCTAGGAGCTGTGCCAGCCTCTGGAGTTCTCGAGGAACACTCAGGGTTACGCCGTGGTTGGTTTCTAGCATACTCATTTCCCAGATGACTAACCTGAGCCCCAGTAGCCCAAGTGATTTGCCCAAGGTGGCTGGTCTGGTCTGATGCCTGCCTGCTGTCTACTGTCCTGAGCTGACCAGGGGCTTTGCCAAGGCCCTGGACTCCCTTCAGTGCAGGGAATGGAGACCCAAAGAGGCTGAGTGTGCACTGACAGTGTGTGTGTGTGGGGGGGAGGGTACAGGGGAGGGGAGGGCAGTGCAGCCGAAACAAGCTCTGGGGCGCACACAGGGAGGAGAACACGGGCAGACCCTCAGACCCACATCTTGCATTTATTACCCATCAGACTCCCCGTCTTCCAGCCAGGCCCTGTGGGGAGGGACTCAAGGGGGAGGAGGGGTGAATCCACAGATGCCTTTGCTGGGAGCTGGCAGGGCAGAGTTTGGGGGAGAGCCCTGGGCTGGGTGCCTGCCCCCAGCTGCTTGCAGGGAGAGAGAGGGAATGAGGCTGGAAGATGCCTCGGGGGTCATTCTCTAGCCTGATGCCAGCTGAGGCTTCACTGAGTCAGACACTGTTTTTAAAAAGACCAATTTTGGCCAGGGGGTTTATAGGTTTCTATAGAGTTAAGAGCAATAGGCTTTAGAGCCAAACAGCCTGTTTCTGATTCTGGCCTGGTCAGTCATTTGCTGTGTGAACTGGGGCAACTGACAGAACTTCAGTGTTCCCATCAGTAAATGAGTCGCCAGTGGTCCCCTCCTCATGGGCCCGGGGCAAAGAGTCATTGCCTTAAGGCGTGCAAATCGCCCGGCTTGTGGCTGCCTGCCCAGCTGAGATCACTCTTCCCCCAGGCCAGCCCCATTTCTGCTTCAGGCAGGGACCCTCTGCCTTCCTGTGGTGGGCTGAGCCGAGAGGCACAGTCCTTGCATCCGGGCACCCTGTTGCTAGTTGGCCCCTGGTGGATACCCCACCTCCCTGGGCCTCCAGGGCTGAATTCTAAACTCTCAAAGGGCCCCGCAAACTCTGGCCCGTCTGCTCCTCACTAGTGGAGTCAGCCTGGTGGAGGATGGAGAGTGCAAGCTGGCAGGTTAGGAGCAGAGCTGTGCCCACAGCGCTGCCCACAGGGCCTCCTCTGGGAGAGGTGGAGGGAAGACAGGTGTGGGGGTGGGGGGTGGAGCCCACAGGGGCACTATCACCTGGCATCCAGGTGTCTCATGTAGCTCCACATGGCAGGGGCCACGTGAGAACTTATGGTCTTCTCTCAGAGAAGGTGTCCATGGATATTTTTCTCTTTCTTTGTCCATCTCTGACTCCCTGCCTCCCCTCTCTGATTCTCTGCCTCCTCTCTCTGACTCCCTGCTTGGCCTCTCTGACTCCCTGCCTCCGCTGTCTGACTCCCTGCCTCCTCTCTCTGACTCCCTGCCTCCTCTCTCTGACTCCCTGCCTCCCCTCTCTGACTCCCTGCCTGCTTCTGTGACTCTTCTGCCTCCTCTCTGACTCCCTGCCTCCCCTGTCTGACTCCCTGCCTCCTCTCTCTGACTCTCTGCCTCCTCTCTCTGACTCCCTGCCTCCCCTCTCTGACTCCCTGCCTCCCCTCTCTGACTCCCTGCCTCCCCTTTCTGATTCTCTGCCTTCCCTCTCCGACTCTCTGCCTCCTCTCTCTGACTCCCTGCCTCCTCTCTCTGACTCCCTGCCTCCTCTCTCTGACTCTCTGCCTCCTCTCTCTGACTCTCTGCCTCCCCTCTCTGACTCCCTGCCTCCCCTCTCTGATTCTCTGCCTCCTCTCTCTGACTCCCTGCCTCCTCTCTCTGACTCTCTGCCTCCTCTCTCTAACTCTCTGCCTCCTCTCTCTGACTCCCTGCCTCCCCTCTCTGACTCCCTGCCTCCTCTCTCAGGCTCCCTGCCTCTCCTCTCTGATACTCTGCCTTCTCTCTGCCCTCTGAGGGCAAGTTACCTAACCTCTCTGTGCCTCACTTTCCTCATCTGTGAATTGGAGGTAATACCACATACCTTGTGGGTTTACGGAGGGGGTGAAGCAGGTTAATGTGTGTCCGTCACTTAGAACAGGGCCTGATGTATGGGAAGTGCAGAATGGAGGTCGGCTGTCATGGTTCTGTACCGGGCCTACTTAGCACAACACATGGCACTTGGCAAGGGCTTGGTTATTGCTCGTTGTCATCAGGCTCCAGGCCTAGGGTTGTGGCATGTCAAACCCTGCCATGGGCACATCTCCTTCCAATTCTGCAATTCATTGAGTTCCTTTTGGTGACGTGAAATTGGCTAGGGTGGGAGTATTTATACCATGGAAATTGACAGAGGCTATCAACCAGGGATTTTTAAAAAGCGTTTTTGAGAGCCAGTTTTACCAGTGCCCAACTGCCTAGGGGCTCTCAGCTGGGCCGGGGCTAGCAGATTGGCTGCCTTGGGACCCAGAACAGGATGCTCGTCAGACTTGCACACAAGTCTCTCCCCACCGAGTGGCCCTCTCAGACTCCTTTAGCATCCTGGCAGAAGGTTGGAGAGTGCCCTCAGGGAAATGGATGAGGCAGCTCAAGGCTACTGGCTGGGAGCACCCATCTGCAAGGCGGAAGACCAGGTTGTAGCAAGCACCCATGGCCCCTTTATGCAAAGTGAAGCAAGGTGCCGTCTCTGAGCACATGAAGGACACAGATGACCCTTCCTCTGGGCTGGTGCAGCCTTCATTTGCCCACCCAGAGGGTACTTTTGTGCAGTGCTCAGCCTGCACAACCATACCTGGCAGCCTGGTGAGGGTCAAGGGGATTGATAATTGAGCAGGCCTAAACCCATTTGCAGTTCTGAGGTGGAGAAGCACTTCTCCAAAGAAGGGGACAGAATCCTGCCAGGGCTGGGGGATCAGGGAAGTCTTCAGAGGAGGTGGCATTTGAGCCAGGCCCAGCAACGTAAGAGTGGGAAGAGGCTGTTCTGGGGGAGCAAAGGAGAGGAGGCAGAACTCAGCAGCACCCAAACTAACTAGGGTTTCTGGGTGGACCCTGACATAGGAAAGAAGGGCGAGCAGGCTGGTGACTGGCCTTTGGGGTGGGCCTGGTGGAAGCTCATGGGAGTTTTATTCATCTCCATTTGGGGTTTGGAGCTTGGATCCAGTTCAGCCTCTTCCATGAGGTCAAGAGACTCCCATGGAAAGTTCTGGGTTTCCCAGAACCATAGACCTCTGGAGTTGTGAGGAACCTGGAGTCGCCCTTGGGTCATTCCCTGCCCTCGGCCTGGCTGCCTCCAACCTGTGTGTGAAGCCCCGGGAGGGGGTCTGAAGCCCCGTGTGTGTCTCTTGCCATTGAGCCTGTGGTAGGAAGGTCCTTCCTCTAACTGTGGGTGCTCTTGCTTCCTCGGAGCCTGCGAACTCCCAGGGTCTGGGGCATGAAAATCACCCGGCAGGACACAGAGAGGCTAGTGGGTGGGCAGTGGGTGGGAGGGAGCCCTTCAGCTGCCAACGGTGGGTCGAAGGTGAGTCCCCTCCCCACCAAGGCAGCTCCAGGAAAGACCCCGGGCACCGGGCTTGGATGCTGAGGCCTGGCCGGAGCCTTTCCCTTCTTCCCAGGAGGGCCGAAGGGCCACGGCACCTCTTTGTTTAAGAAATGCATTCTGGAGCTTTGCCCGTGTCGTGCCCTGGATTCACAGGCTCCTGGGAGGCCGGACGATGAACCAAGGAAAGGATGGAGTCTAAGGAGAGTTAGCATTTTTGAAGATCTCACCCTGTGCTGAGCTGGGCTCATTTTATAGATGAGAAATGCCTAAACTACTTGCCCAAGACCAATAGCTGGTTAGTGGTAAAGCCAGGATTCAAATCCAGTCGTCCATGCTCTAATAGGTAGGTAGATGAATAAATGGAGGGGTGAATGAGTGAGTGAATGAATGAAGAATTAAAGAAACGAGAGGGCCGGAACGAATGCAGCGCTGGAACTCCAAGGTCCCTCGGAGGGAACCGAGGCCCACGGTCCCATTTGACAGATGGGAAGCTGAGACCTCGGGAGGGGCTGCAGGGGGGGCTGTGGCAGGGCAGGGGGTGGGGGTCCCTCTTGACACCTGCTCCCCTCGCTCTCTGCGCAGCCCCGAGCCATGATGAAGACCCTGTCCAGCGGGAACTGCACATTCAGTGTGCCCGCCAAGAACTCGTACCGCATGGTGGTGCTGGGCGCCTCGCGGGTAGGCAAGAGCTCCATCGTCTCCCGCTTCCTCAACGGCCGCTTCGAAGACCAGTACACGCCCACCATCGAGGATTTCCACCGCAAGGTCTACAACATCCGCGGCGACATGTACCAGCTCGACATCCTGGACACCTCCGGCAACCACCCCTTCCCTGCCATGCGCAGGCTCTCCATCCTCACCGGTGAGGCCCGTGCTGCCTGGGGTGGGGTGGCCTGGCAGCCTGGGGGGTCCCTGAGCCCGTGGCTCTGTTTGCCCCCCACTTTACAGTTGGTAGCGCGCTTGCAAAACTCACAAGTCCCCCCCTCCTCCTCACACTATGAGGAAACGATGGCTCAGAGAGGTGTCGCCATTCACCCCATCAAATGACGGAGTTGGGCCCCGAATTCCATGCGCTTCCACTCTGTACTGGTGACTTGTGACTGCCACCGCTGCCTTCCAGATGGGGAACTATACAGACGTGCAGTGGGATGTTCTTTTCCAGGGGAGAGAACAGTGTCAAGGCTGCAGGAGGGCACCCGGGGCCCGCGGTCAGTCTGCCGCTGGGAACTTCTCTAGTGTCAAAGAGGTAAAGGCAGTGACGTGGGCAGCAATTAGAGCAAGGACATCGGGACCCTGCCCATGTGGTGAGGGTGATAGCAGACACCAACAAAGAGCCTGCATCTGGCCCCCTTCTTGGTGCTTGGCATGTGTTTATTTTAGCCTTACAACTACTCTAGGAGATGGGTGTTTGCATCCACTTTACAGTAGGGAAACTGAGGCTCAGAGAGGTTAAGTAACTGACTCAAGGTGGTAGCAGCTGGTAAACTGCAGTTGGCTGGCATGCTTTCCGTCCAGCTCCCCCACAGCCTCTTGGCCCTGCTGGGAGCTGCAGGCCAGGGGAGGGGGGTAGTCGAGGATCAAGGGGCACATGGAGACATGGGATTGGCCGCTACTGCATTACTTGAGGCCGGGTAGTATGGCCCAGAAACTTCTCTGTCTGGGTCTCAGTCCTGGCTCTGCCACTCTGGGTAAGTGACTTCACCTCTCTGGGCCTTGATTTTCTTTTCTGTAAAATTAGCATCATATTAGCACCTCCCTTCAAGGTCATTGTGAGAATTAAATGGGTTGTTGAATGTGAACTGCTCAGTGAGGGCTTCCTATGTGCTCTGTAAATATATGTCTTAAATCGAATCAGCATTTTTGTGTGCCTGCTTCGAGTCTTTTCCCAAGCTGCTTCTTCCAGGCTGTCCTTGTGGACTAGCTAACCCAGAGAGCGTTCATATCCTCTTGGCTTGCTTTTTTTTTGGGGGGGGGGGGGGAGCATGTGGATAAAGGAGTCCTGGGTTCAAATCCTGACTCCATCACTCGGTAGCTTGGATGAGTGACTAGAGGCTTACCGTGAAACCTCTCTGAACCTCAGCCTCCCCAGCTGCACAGTGGGCATAAACTTCCTTTCCTCCCAGCAGCACATGTGGGGAGCTGCCAGCCTAAGGCGGGTATTACATGGGTGTCAGTTGTTAAGGAGGGGCCTGGGCGCCCACTGATATAAACAGGGCTAATGTCAGAGGGAGGGAGATAGGAGATGTGGACAGGGGCCCTGTGCTTATTTTAAATTAATTTTTAATTATTCAAATAATATGTGGACACACACTCCTTTAAACATCATGGATAAGGTGAAAGCCCCTTTGACCAGTGACCCCAATCCTAGGCTCCTGCCCCCTCCCCAGAGGTGGCTGCCCCTTTGGTTTGGTGTAGACTCTTGTGGACAGTCCATGAATACACTGACATTCATATTTATATCCCCCAAATAGAAAGTATTTTTCCCTGTTTTTTTTTTTTTTTCCTTCTTCATGCATGTGTCATTCTGAGCACATCCCTCTGCTTCTTGTGTCCATGCCTCATTTTCCAACCTGGTGCTGGTGCACAGGGACTTCTAAAAGCCATTAATCCTGCTGCCAGCTCTCCTTCCAGCTGCCAGCCCGGCCAGTCTGATGCTTGGCATCACAGTCTTCCATTTGAATATGTCAAGGCTGCCGGGTCCTCAGGGGCCCAGGAATAGCCAAACTGGACAGAGCTTGGCAGCTCAAGCAGAAACGGTTGCCAGGCTGACGTTGCCTTACAAGTGCCTTTCAAAACAGCCCACACTGTAATGCATTCCACCCCATCCATTCACCAGCAGTTAGTGAATACCCACTATGCACCAGGCCCTGGGATGCAAGGATGAGCAGCATCCGGAAGCCTTTGCCTGTGCCAGAGCTTGCTGCTTGGAGCACACACTTAGCCAGAGCCTGGGTCTGAACGTGGCGTGTGCTGCTATGAGGGGACACACGGTGTGTTCTGGGGTTCTGGAGGAAGGAAGCAGCAGTTGTGTGATAAGCTGGGATTGCTTGAATTTCCTCTTGAGAACTTGGGCCAGTTGCTGACTCTCCTGAGCCTCAGTTTCCTTGTCTGAAAAATGGGAATCATGGTGTCTATACCACAGTGTTGTTACAAGTTCAAGTAGAAGTCGGGAAGGTGTGCTGACAGTGAGGCCGTGGTCCTGCAGTAAATTCTGGGGTTGGATGCAGGCATCGTGCCCCCTTCTCTCCCGTCTCTATGCACCCCTGCCCCTTCCACGTCAGTCCCTAAGTTCAATTCAGGAACCTGTCTTGAGGGATGCAGTGTGCTCTAGTAGGAAGTGTGGGCCTTGGAGGCAGATGTTCTCCTGTTCACTCCATGATTTATTCAAGAAACAGAGAGCACCTACTGTGCACTAGTGCCATGCTAGGTGGGGGCAGAATGGGCTCCAAATCTGGGCCTAGCCTCCTGAAGCTGTGTGATCTTGGGCAAGTTGCTTGCCCGTTCTCAGCCTCAGTGTGCTCACCTGGAACATGCAGGTTGCATTAAGGTTGCCTTCCTCCTGGCGGCTGTGTGGGCAGTCCACGGAACAGTGGACGTGGAGCACGGGCCCCAGTGCTTGGCTCACAGCTGGCGGTCATTACCCCCGTCCTTACTGAAGACTTGAAATTATTGAAAATCACAGAGCACTTGCCACCTGCTGGTACCAAACGCTCCCTATTCATTGTCTTGTGGGACTCTGAAAATCATAAAATAAAATTTCATCTGCAGAGGACAGATGGGGAAACTGAGGCTTAGAGAAGCTGCATAACCTGCTCGAGGTCACAAGGCTCATAAGTGGAGGAGGCAGGACTCAAACCCAAGCCTGCCCGATGCCAGTCCCCCAGAGACCACACTGTGGCACAGACATTGCATCGGGCATGGTTCCAGGCCCTGGGTGTAGGCACTGACAAGGCAGGCGAGACCCCCGCCTTCGCAGAAATTACATTTATTGTATTCTAATACCGCCCACTTGCGCCTGGAAGCCCCATCTCCAGCCCCAAAGAGAAATGTGAAGTGAATTAACCATTCAAACCAGGCTTGGCCACTTGTTAGCTGCGTGACCTCATGACAAGTGATTTCGCCCCTCTGAGCCTCAGTTTCTCACTCCAGAAAATGGGGAGAATACAGCAGCCACTCCCTAGAGCATCTGCAAGGGCAGGGGAGTGGCTCCGTGTGAAGGACCCAGCACCCCCGTAAACAGAAGGCGGGATCCCCGTTATTTGGTCAGGCAGGGGGAGCGGCTAGAGAAAGGAGCAGGGAGGCCGGGCCGGGCCCACGTGCTCAATGCCCGCCTTTCTCTCCCCGCTAGGCGACGTCTTCATCCTGGTGTTCAGCCTGGATAACCGGGAGTCCTTCGACGAGGTCAAGCGTCTCCAGCAGCAGATCCTGGAGGTCAAGTCCTGCCTGAAGAATAAGACCAAGGAGGCGGCACAGCTGCCCATGGTCATCTGCGGCAACAAGAATGACCACGGCGAGCTCTGCCGCCAGGTGCCGGCCACCGAGGCCGAGCTGCTGGTGTCGGGCGACGAGAACTGCGCCTACTTCGAGGTGTCGGCCAAGAAGAACACCAACGTGGACGAGATGTTCTATGTCCTCTTCAGCATGGCCAAGCTGCCACACGAGATGAGCCCAGCCCTGCACCGCAAGATCTCCGTGCAGTACGGCGACGCCTTCCACCCCAGGCCCTTCTGCATGCGCCGCGTCAAGGAGACAGACGCCTATGGCATGGTCTCGCCCTTCGCCCGCCGCCCCAGTGTCAACAGTGACCTCAAGTACATCAAGGCCAAGGTCCTCCGGGAGGGCCAGGCCCGCGAGAGGGACAAATGCAGCATCCAGTGAGCAGGGGGCACTTTGGGGTGGGGGGGCCCGGGCAGCGCCTTAAGGGAGGTGACCCCAGAGACCCTCTGCCCACTGCCCACGCACCCTACCCCCCGGAGCAAGCTTGGTCACCAGCCGGGAGGACCACGCCCCTCTGTACATTCTCCTGCCTTCTCACTCCTCCCCTCTGATTTTTTTTTTTCCGTGGCTTTCCCATGGTTCCAGCTCCTCCATGGTAGGGCGCATCTCAGCATAGCAGGAGACAAGGTTGGGAAAAGTCTGGACTTATGCAGAGACCCAAATTGGAGAGTTGCTGTCCTTGGGGTGGAGGAAAGACTGATGCCAGAGGGGCCTGGATTCCTGCATCCGACCAAGTCTCCTGGAGCGGGGTGCCAGGTGGAAACAACCTCCCAGAACCGGTGGAAGAGGCCTCTGCCCTCCTGGTGTGAGACCCAGCTTGGTTTAGGGGAGAGGTCCCCTCCAACCCCCAATCCTGAAAGCCCTGCCTTCTGGCTCAGCCGTCTCTGCCCCTTGCCCCCACGTTGTCCCCCTGCTGACCTGACACTGAGCCAGTGGCATCTGTATGTTTGAGATGGAGCGTGGCCGTGTCCATCTCTGAGACCAGGTCTACGTCCTCAGCCACCCCCCTCTCCAGTCTCCTCTCGTCTGATGGTTGTGCTGTCCTGTTGCAGCTGCTCTCCTCTTGTGCATAGTGGTAGAAATGGAAATAATTGTACTGTAAAAACCTAATGACCCTTCCTTGGCCAGGCCCCTGCCCAGTTCAGAGCCACGGCCATCCCTGGGGGCACCTCCCTCCCCGCTCCCTGAGACAGCCTGTCTAGACAGTGACCTCTGTACAAGCTTTCCGGTTTGCAGAACACTTGCACAAGCCCAGGGTAGGCAGGGCAGGCTGCTTCTCCTTCATGTGCCCATTTCACAGAAGAGGAAACTGAGACTTTGAGGGGGAATCAGTGTGCCCAGTCCCCTCCCCCCAACACCCTCCCGAGCTCAGGGCCTGACTTCTGCTGTGCTTGCTTCTCAAGCATTGAGTGAGCGCCTGCTGGGTGCTGGGTCCCCTGTGTGCTAGGAAACAAAGAGGGTGAGGGGGTGCACTTTATGTCCTCAAGGCCTGACCCACTTCCCTTCACCCACACCTGTCCTCCACTCACCTCTGCTGCCCGCTGCTTTCTGCACACACAGCTGTTGGCAGAAGTGAAGGAGCAGCTGGGAGCAGAGCTGAGCCCGGGAGAGGTCAGGCAGAAGGGCTGGGGTCGGGGTGGGGGTCTTTTCCTTATGCCCAGATTGGGCCGAGCTGGACACCTCCTCACACCGAGGCACAGTGGGATTTGAACTGTAGGCCCAAAGAGCCTGACATATCGGCACTTAACAAATACATTTAATACTTTAATCTCCTTAAAAACATTGACTTTTCAGGCCGCAAGTCATTAGTGATCATCTAGGGAGTCTTTCTGAAGCCCAGAGAGGGTAAGTAACTTGGCTCAGGCCACACAGCAAGCCCCTGAGGGCAGAAGCAGGGCTAGGTCTGGGCATTCAGTATACACCATGCTGTGCCCCTTCTCCAGAACCTTTGTATCCCTGACCCTCTCCTTGAATTGGCCCATCAGGGTTCCCGTGGGGTGTCCAACAAGCCCCTGTATATACACAGCTGTACACAGGAACACACAATACACACATGCCTCGCCCCATCTCTGAATACCCTGCCCCCTGCTGTGTCTGCACCTCCGCACCCGCCACTCCAGCAGCAGCTCACGCCCTGCTTCTGTCTCCCCACCTGCTGCCAGCCTGAGCCCTCTCACCAGACCAGGAACCTTGGCCAAGACAGGTATGTGGTCTGGCCTCACCCGGTCACAGCCCCGCCGCCCTGGTATCTCTGTATACACTAGCAATTAAACTGGGTTTGTTTTTAAGCTGTGTCCTTGACCACGTGTATTCTCTCTTTCCAAGAGCAGGTCTGCCTCTTCCCTGCCCCCCAGCCGGAGGTGGTCTTTTCCTTCCCAGAATGCACCCACCGGTGCCGTGCCGTGTCAGCATGGAGTCAGTCTTCACTCGCAAATGGGGCGGCTGGGGTAGAGGGGGAGAAGGTGACCCAAGCTAGGAGGCTGGGCCCCTCCCAGCCCTGCCCTTCGGCATCCTCCAGGTTGGGTGCTGACTGGTCTGTTCCCCCGGAGGGCAGCCAGGTGAGACCACACTTGGCCCATCAACCCCTCCAGGGGCACCACGTGTCTGAGTTCTGGTGGTTCCTGTAGAGCAACGATTTCGCCCCAGGGGACATTTGACAGTGTCTGGAGATATTTTTGATCATCTTAGTTGTGGGGGTGGATGCTACTGGCACCTGGTGGTTAGAGACCAGGGATGCTGTCAACATCCTACAGTGCACAGGACAGCCCCCCACCACATAGAATTATCCGGCCCCAAGTGTCTGAAGTGGGCAGCCTCACTTAGAACGTCAATCCTCGAGGTCAGGACGGCGCCTGCGTTTGGGTGTGTGGTTAATGACACACGAGTTGCTGGACTGTACTCAATAAACATTGGACAACTAGAATGTGCCCTCCTGTGAAACAAGACCGGCTGGTGGAGGATGGGGCAGGGGGTTTGTGGGGAGGGCAGTGGGGGGGAGGGGGGAGGAAGGTTCTCCCCAAAAAGATCAAATGTGCAGCTTTGACTTGCGAGGTTCTCCTTGGGCAGAGGGGAGAGAAGGGAATCAGCCTTTGCAGGCTGTGTGATTCCATCCTCCCACCAGCTCAATGAGGAACGCTCTCCCGGCCATTCCATTTTGGCAGACTGGGCATCTGAAGCCAAAGGCCATGTTTTCCCCATGTGAGTAAGGGAAGGAGCTTGCATCTGGGAGATGGGGATGGGTCTGTGCTTTTTGATCATGCAGCAAATGCTACTGAGCATAATTAGGTGCTAGGCCTGGAGCCAGGGCTTCAGAGAGGAGTGGGACAGGGTCCCTGCTGGGGAGCTCACGATCTAAGGAGAGCGTCTTCTGCGCTGACACCTGGAAACCAGGTGAGCCAGGCTGGGCTCGAGGCTGGGGGTTGGGGGGCACTGGGCAAGCTCTCGGGCTCTGCTGAGTGGGGAGCCAGCTCCCCTCCAATCCTGGGCCCACACCAGGCACAGAATGCCTGTGTGGGAGGCGTGTCACAATGACGCTTCTCAGTCCTGGTTTTCAGAACGTGAAACATGGAGGTGAACTCTCCTTCTGCATCGCGGGCCAGCGCTGCCCCGTGAGAAGGGCTAAATGGGAGGCAGCTGGGGGTGCCCCAAGCCACCTCCCATGGTGCCTGGGAGCCTGGGCCCACCTCTGGCTCCTCCGTGGGACGTCCTCTCTCGGGCCTCGGTTTCTGCACCTGTAATTGGGAGGTGGGGAGGAGGGCAGCTGGGCCTGATAACACAGGAACAGCCCCTTGCAGCCCTGACATTCTCTGCAAGAAGGAATTAATATTCCTGTTACATAATCCACAGCATTCCTGTCATTACTAAGCCAAACACACTCACTCCAGCCCCAGCCCACTCCCGCTGCCTGCATCCCACAGGCTCACCCTGGAGTGGGGTTACCAAGCAGGACTCCGCAGCAGGGGAGAAAGACTTCACCAACAAAATCTCTTCTCAGCCCTGGGACAGGGGCAGAATAGGATTGTAGGAAAATTCCCCTCACAGTGAGACCATTCAGACACAAGCCCAGGGCAGCCAGCTTCATTCCCCAACACTAGGAAGGGAACGTTGGGATCTGATTGCAGGGAATTCTGCACTGTGAACTCTGAGTACTTGTTCTGTTCCACCTCCCTGAACCTGTCACTCAAAAGAAAAACTTCAGTTTGCCTCATGGCTCAGTGCGGGGTGAGGGGAGGCCTGCCAGGGGCTCAGCAGCAAAGGCTGCTGGGAACTGGGGGATGGGAAAGAGAGCCAGCCTTTGCTGAAGACCTACTTTGCACCAAGCACTGGCTTTGACCTGCATCTTCTCACTGGGTCCTCATGGCAAAGCTGTGTGGATGGATTATGAATCCCTTTTTACATATGAGGGAAACAAGGCTCAGAGAGGTAAAGTCGTTTGCTAAGGTTGCACAGCTAAAAAGTGGCCGAGCTGGGCTAGAATCCACATCTGATTCTGAAGCATGTTTTCTTTCCAGAGCTTCCCTAACTGAGTTGGCTGATGGGCTGCTCTCTAGAGGTCAGGTGCAATGTCTGAAGGTGGCTCAGAGAACTCAGGCAGGTGTAACTAAAGGGCGGGGCAGACTCTTCTACTCCTTCCTAAAAAAGGCTAAGCCGTGGGCACAAGAGGACTTGACTTCTTTTTTATGGAAGCGGCTGAGATGAGTGTGTGAGGCCAGAGGTGACTCTGCCCCATCTGGTCCCTCAAGCACCCAGGTTTTGCCCATTCCCAGGCTGCTCTATCTTTAGGGCCTGTCACCACCTACAGGGTTGCAGCCCAACCACGGCTAAGTTCAGGTTCAGCCGGAGGGAAAGGGGAAGAGAGGAGGAAGAGGCTGAGCATTGGCTGCCTTGGAGATTGCATCCCGGCTGCTCACTTCCCATTGGCAAGGATGTGGTCATCTGACTGCACCTGCCTAAGAGAAGGGCTGGGAAATGAGGTCCCTTCCTAGGTCCCCACGGTGAGCAGCAGCCCTGTTACTGTGGGAAAAGGGGAAGAGAGATCTGGCCGGCCGGCTGACTTCCCCAGCTCAGTCACTCCGATGCAGCAGGTCCCGGCTCTGGGACCCCACGTGACACCCGAAGAAGCAGAAAACAACTTTCTTCTCCTGCTGCATCTTTTTATTTTTTTAAAATTAAATTCAGTTTTATTAAAATATATTCACATACCATACAATCATCCATGGTGTACAATCAATTGTTCACAGTACCATCACATAGTCATGCATTCATCACCCCAATCTATTTTTGAACATTTTCCTTACATCAGAAAGAATCAGAATAAGAATAAAAAATAAAAGTAAAAAAGAATACCCAAATCATCCCCCCCATCCCACCCTATTTTTCATTCAGTTTTTGTCCCTGTTTTTCTACTCATCCATCCATACACTGGATAAAGGGAGTGTGATTCACAAGGTTTTCACAATCACACTGTCACCCTTTGTAAGCTACATTGTTATACAATCTCTTCAGGAGTCCAGACTACTGGGTTGGAGTTTGATAGTTTCCAGTATTTACTTCTAGCTATTCCAATACATTAAAACCTAAGAGGTGTTATCTATACACTGCATAAGAAAGTCCACCAGAGTGACCTCTTGACTCCATTTAAAATCTCCCAGCCACTGAAACTTTATTTTGTTTCATTTTGCATCCCCTTTTGGTCAAGAAGATGTTCTCAATCCCACGATGCCGGGTCCAGATTCAGCCCCGGGAGTCATATCCTACATTGCCAGGGAGACTTACACCCCTGGGAATCAGTTCCCACATAGGGGGAAGGGCAGTGAGTTCACCTGCCGAGGTGGCTTAGCTAGAGAGAGAGAGAGGAGGCCACATCTGAGCAACAAAGAGGTACTCAGGGGAAGATTCTTAGGCACAATTATATGCAAGTCTAGCATCTCCCTTGCAGTAACGAGCTTCATAGGGCAAGTTCCATGATAGAGGGCTTTCCTGCTGCTCCTTTAAATTGGATCTGAGGGCCTTATTTTCCCCCATCTCTGGAGGAAAACTTGGACTGACCCATTATTCTTCTCATCTCTCTTAGAAAATATACTAGGCATTTTAAGTAGTAAATAGTCTCAATCATGTAGCTAAAAACCCTTGACCCACATGATAGTTGACGTTTCGGTCTTTGTTCAAATGGAAGATGCATCCTCCTTCCCCAAGCTGGGCTCGACTGCACCCAGAAAGTCTGCAACTGGGTCCTCCTTCCTCCCTCACCACCTCCCCCTTTAGTTACTTCCAATTTCCCTCCTCTCCACTCATAGAGGTGGGAATGGTGTTGGAAGAGGAAGAGGTCGGGAGAGCAGCAACGTTCTGACTTGACGAATACTTTGGTAAAATGGCTTCTCTGGCATTGTGGTGGGATGATGCATGGCAGAAGTCAACAGTGGCATCAAAATTTCATGGAACATTATGCAGATTCTTCAGAGACCATCCTCCACCATTACTAAGACTCTCTCACCTGCAGCCCTCTTGATATCATTCCATGCAGCCCCTAGGAATCTTTGGATACCTTTTTGATCCTCTCTGCTGAGGCTCTTTGCCATTCTAGAATGTTCTATTGGACAGGGCCTAAGGCATCCCCACACCAGTTTTTTCTCATTGTTATCCCACCCCTGGTCCATATGAAACACGCATGCCTGATTCCAAGCTGTCCAAAGAGTATAAGCTGGTCTGAGTTCAGTTGGGACCTTTGGCATCTAACCAGCCAGTCTATCACCCATTAGAGTTATCAGGCAGAGGACGAATGGTGGTCCACAGAGCCCCTCAGCTACGGAGCACACACTTTAAGCACTTTAGGCTTCAGCTGAGGAGAAGGCACTCTCACAGCACACCAGAAACTCCACAAAAATTCTCTCTCCTGAGAAACCCTCTTACTGCTGACTTTTTATAACATTGACATAGATGAGAGGTTTGAGAGTAGTGGAGCTGGTTCTCAGCCACAGCCTTTGAAAACTGTGCTCTTGGTTTGGCACCTTGCTTTGGAATCTGAGATCAATCATCTTAGAGTCTCAGCCAAAATGAAAGGGACAGGCCCAGGCTCATCCATCAGGCCAAAGGGGCCTGGGGATGGCACTCACGGAGGGACCCAGCCTCATCTGGGAAATGGAACCCTGAATAGGACAGTGAGTTTGGGACCAGTGAAAGGACTGACCCAACCTAGGGATCCTGGCCACACCTCTTAACGTGCTTCTCACACAAGAGACATTGAGCATGGTAATTGTTCATGACATAGGCTCTGGACCAGGGCTGTCTTGGTACAAATCCCAGCTCTGCTGTTTGCCAGCCAGATGTCCTTAGACAAATTACTTTTTGTATTAGTCAGCTATCATTGCAATAATGCCGTGTAACAAGTCACCCCCAAATTCAGTGGCTCACAGCAGCAAACATTTTTTCCTATGCTTATGGATCTGTAGTTTTCAACTGTCAATTCTAATGGATTAATAAAAACTAACCAGGAGAATGAAAGAGCAGGTAGCTGAACAGAATGTGTGAAGGACCAGAGGTGAGAGATGCCTATTGGGAACTCATGCAGCCAGGGCACAGAGGCCCTAAACACCCAGCTGCCATGGGGCATTTGCACTTGCTGTTCTCTCTGCCTCATGTGCTTCCTATAGATACCCCACCGGCTCACTCCCTCACTTCATTCATACCTCTGTCCAAACATCACCTACTCAGAGATGCCTCCCTGATCTCTCTACCTAAGGCCCCCCTCCACAGATCCCTCTCCATCCTCTTCCCCTACTTTATCTTTCTCAATAACATTTATGACCACTTGACTTTTTTTTATATATATACTGTTTTTTTTTAATCTTCATTTTATTGAGATATATTCACATACCACGCAGTCATACAAAACAAATCGTACTTTCGATTGTTTACAGTACCATTACATAGTTGTACATTCATCACCTAAATCAATCCCTGACACCTTCATTAGCACACACACAAAAATAACAAGAATAATAATTAGAGTGAAAAAGAGCAATTGAAGTAAAAAAGAACACTGGGTACCTTTGTCTGTTTGTTTCCTTCCCCTATTTTTCTACTCATCCATCTATAAACTAGACAAAGTGGAGTGTGGTCCTTATGGCTTTCCCAATCCCATTGTCACCCCTCATAAGCTACATTTTATACAACTGTCTTCAAGATTCATGGGTTCTGGGTTGTAGTTTGATAGTTTCAGGTATCCACCACCAGCTACCCCAATTCTTTAGAACCTAAAAAGGGTTGTCTAAAGTGTGCGTAAGAGTGCCCACCAGAGTGACCTCTCGGCTCCTTTTGGAATCTCTCTGCCACTGAAGCTTATTTCATTTCCTTTCACATCCCCCTTTTGGTCAAGAAGATGTTCTCCATCCCACGGTGCTGGGTCTACATTCCTCCCCGGGAGTCATATTCCACGTTGCCAGGGAGATTCACTCCCCTGGGTGTCTGATCCCACGTAGGGGGGAGGGCAGTGATTTCACCTTTCAAGTTGGCTTAGCGACCACTTGACTTTTGATGATGTTTTATTGTATGTCTCCTCCATGAGGGTGTGAATTACCCGAGACCAAGGTAAGAGCCCTTCCAGCACAGCATAGTGCCCAGCACACAGTAGGGCTTTGATGAATCTTTCACGCATGGGTGCATGAACGAACAGAGAGTTCAGACACACCTTTTGGGAAGACCACCCTGACTGCAGCGTGCAGAGTGGGTCAGAAGGGCATGAAAGAAGAGAGCAGTCAGAGGCGACTGCTGTCATCCCGACAGGAGCTGGTGTGGGCCACGGCGGAGATGGAGACGCAGTGTGGGACTCCAGGTCACCCTGAGGTTTTAGTACCAAAGGCCTGGGATTGGTCAGATGTGGGGTGTTGCGTTGGGTGCGGACTCAGAGTTGGGGGTCAGGATTGCCAGTTGAGCAGCTTTGGTGCCTGCCACCAAAATGGGGGCTGCGGGGGCGGGGGGTGCAGGCTGGAAGGCCATGCGTGCTGGGGAACAGGAGGGAGAAGACAAGCTTAGTTTGCATAGCTTGGGGTTTGAGGAGCACCCAGGCCCCTCAAGTGCCATGTCTAGCAGGAGCTGGGATGGGAGGGTCCGAAGCTTAGGGGAGGAGACTGGGCATTGCGGCAGGGAGAAGAGGGTCCTGAGAAACACTATCGATTAGGAAAATGCAGAGGGAGGGGAGATGGAGAAGGAAGAAAGGAGAGGTGGTCAGAAAACCAGCGTGTGGGGCTGCGGAAGCCCAGGGAACAGCAAGTTTGGAGAAGTAAATGGTGTCCATGTCAAAAGCTCCCGGAAGAGCTGGAGCTGAGCCCAAGGAGTGATGAGGACAGCAGACTGATGCATTAGGGGGGACAGGAGGCAAACAGCAAAGCCGTCTTCTCCTTCTTTTAAGTTTTTATAAGCCTGACTGTGAAACACAAGACAGACACGATGCAAAGCTAGAAGGGTTTGAAAAGGTTTGTTAGTATTTTTTTGAAGGTGAAGAGACTTGAGTTTGTTGAAAGGCCCTTGAGAAAGACCCAAAAGAGAAGGAGGATGCCAACCCAGGAGACCAGGAATTGCCGGAGGGGGATCTCTGGGAACAGGGCAGGGGCTGGGATCCAGGGTAAAGGTGGGTGGGGGGGGGGCTTGGCTTCAGACCAGGGAAATCGTCACTCCTAAGGAGAGGGCCGGGAGCAGAGAGCATGAGCTCTGGGTTAGCCTTTGCAATGACTCCCAAGGCCATGGGCTTCCTGAAGTCACCTGCCTGCTGGGGACAGAGACAGGCCCCCGAGAGAACATGCTCAGCTCTCTAATGTCTTTACACGAAATTAAACTTGAAGTAGAAAAGCCCAATTCAATTTTATCCAAAATGAGAAATGAGTGGAAATGAAGGCTGCAGCCCAGGGCGTCGGGGTGGGAAGGGTGTTTGGAATTCGCAGAGACAACTAAAGGGAGGATGCCTATTTGGCATTGAATTTTCAGTCCACAAACAATCCCTAGGTCCCCCACCTGCCCCTTCCCCCCATCTGCTGGAGACGGATCAATCAGGATTTCAGGGAGTCTGATGAGGACGGATGGGTGCTGCAATTCTGGGAGGTAATTGCTAACATAGGTGGGAAAGGTTTTTTCAGAGGTGACAGTTTTAGCAGCCTCTTAATGAGTTGTAGGATTTCACCACGAAGAACTTGCTGGAGGTGGGGATCATATTCTTCTACTTAATATAAGCGTAATTATACTTAATATAAAAGCTCTTAGCTCAGTGCCTGGTGTACCATCGGCTCTCAATATGGATGAGACTTTAACATATTATTATTAACCATTTTCACGTGTTTATAAGTTTGGCTCCACCGAACCCTACCCCCACCGCCACCGATTTTTCCTGACACTTAGAATTACTGTGGACCCTTGACATTCATAAGAAATAAGACAAGAGACCTCAAAGTATCCCAAACTGGGAAATACTCCCTCCAGCATAAAATATCCTCCTAAAAAAGAGCAAAACGTAGCTGGGAATGCTAAGCTCCTATCTTGGATGTTTCATGACTATAAGGACAGGACTGAAGCCGTTTCTAAAGTTATAAATGTGTGTTCCGCCAGTCGTCAGCCTTCCTGAGGTGTCCTCTCTCGTTTGAGCTGTTCTGTGTGCTGGCTCGAGCCCCGCAGGACAGGCTTCTCCCCGTTTCCACTGGGAACAGTGGGGGGCTCATTCAGAGCCGCAGATTTAAGCCATGACTGAAATTGACCCTGCACGCTTTAATTTGCTCCCTGTTTCTATTCTTCAGCCTGAAAGCCAATAATTTCTCAGACATCTTCATCTTTCTTTCCATCATTTGCACTAGCAGTAGGAATTCTTTGGGGGCCATTTTCCAGGAAGAAACAAAGCATTTATTGTGGGAGTTCAGGTGGGCTCACTCATCAGCTCAATTTCATCGATGCTTTTGCCCCAGCAAAATGATAAATAAATATAAGCCTTGAACCTAGGGATACCTTGAAATGATCCAAAACAGCACGTTAAACTCTCCAGTGTCCTGGGCTTTCCGATTCCCCTCCCCCTTACAAATATAGCCTTAAAATCTCCTAACGTTTCATGCGGACTACATTGCAGGCACACACACATGCACAGAATGCATGCGCTCACACAGTCTAGTGCACACACACTCAAGGACACATAATGCATATAGGCACGTGCATACATGCTCACAAGGAACATGTATTTGTGTGTGTACACACAAACACACATGTACATAAGGCTCACCCAGATACACACTCACACACATATGCAAGCACACACAGACACATGCACATCCATGTGTGATGTACCCAGACATGCACATGCACAGATGCAGTGTCATGCACACACAGGTGCACAATGCATTTACAGCCATGATGTGCACACACATGCACACACACAGCATGCGCACATGTCCAGGCACACCTTTGCACCCATGCACATACACACACGCTGCATGCATGCTTGCACAGACCCAGCAGGCACAGGACGCACTTGCACTTTGCCAAGAACAAGCTAGAAGGAGGAGGAGGGGGTGGAGGAGGAGGAAGGTAGACACATCATTCTTCTCCCTCTAGTTCAAATGACTTCTCTTCCTTGGCACCAACTTTTGCTTTGGTATCTTTTGTTATTTTTTTTAGATCACAAAGATGTGGAACCGGGTTTTACAGATGGGAAATGCGATTTCCAGCAATGAATCTGCTTGAACAAAATGACATATCAAGAGAAGAACTTGGAGGACTTTTGGATTCTGCAATCCTCACCCCCACCCTCTCCTCCCTCTCCACCTCCTCACCCTGCTTTTCCAGTGGCAAGGAGGCAACACCGTGGAAGGAAATATGCTCTTGCTTCTAACCTCAGCTCTCCCACTCATTTGCTGACTCTGGACAATTTGCTCTCTCACTCTGGTTGTTCCAGCTTCAACATTTTAAGGTTCAATTGCCCCCATTAACAGGTGGAGAATCTGCCGCTCAGAGAGGTTAAGAGAATTTCCCTAGAGTCACAGAACTAGAACTCAAGTGCTCTAAGTCCGCTGCACAGGGCTTCTCAAACTTGAATGTGTATTTGAATCAGCTGGGGACCTTGTTAAAATGCAGACCCTGATTCAGTAGGGCTGGGGTGGACTTGAGAGTCTGCATTTCTAACAAGAACCTGCATGAGGCTGCTGCTGCTAAGCAGTGAACAAGCCCTCAGTAGAATCGCCTTACAATCTTTCACACTTAAGGTATGTGTAGGGTGTGGGGGGCTGTGGTTTGGCTTCCCGACATGGAACCTCATACCCCTGGCTGGGACAGTGACAATGTCATCTTCTCCCAGTGCTGCCTCCCCCCACCCCCTTTCCCAGCCATCTCCCCATCCTTGCTCCCACCTGGGGACTGTGGGAATGGCAGTGGGCTGGAGAAGATCTGGAATCCACGAGGCTCTGAACTCCGGAATACGGGAAGCCTGGAGCTTCTCCTCTCTGACCCTCAGTATCCCCACGTGTACAAAGAGGGGATAAGACTTGTTATCAACCCTGGCTGCACATCAGAATCATGGGCAGAGCTCTTAGAATGTATCCTTGCCTCAAAGACTTTTTTAAAATCAGATGGAGTGGGGCCCAGGTGTCAGGAGTTAAGAAAAAAAAAACTGCCCAGGGGAATGTAACGGAACATCGGGTTGACAACCTGGTCATCATTAAAAGTCAGTCCAGAGTCGACTGTCTGTGTGTGGCCCAGCAGCTGTACTCAGACGCCTTGCCATCATCGGGTGCAAGGTTAGCGGACCAGACTTGCAAAACCTCAGAAGGCTTAGACGAGGCATGCTCCCCTCCCTATTGGAAAGAGCTCTCGAAGTGATGCTCAGGATAAAGACCCTGGCTTTGAGTTGAACTTTATTTTCTTCTGATTGACACTTGATGCATGTTTTAATTAAAGACTCAACCCCACACTTCAATCACCTGCAGACCTCCCCCACCAACGCACCCTCCTCCAGGAGGACTGGGAATAGCATCTCTGTGCCTGCGTGGGCCAAGAGGGTGGCCCGCGGCTGCTGCTGCACACCGTGAGTTAACCTGACACCATGGCCAGTCAGGGGACCCAATTAGCCAGAGCTCTCTCGGCCGCCTCACAGCAGAGCCCCGGATGGAACCATGAAAAGGTTTCCTTGCAGCTAGCTGGTAGTATGTCTATAGAGTCTCGTGGTTTCCATGGTAACCTGTCTCTTCCTGCAGCTGACAATGGGGCTCTATCACCAGGAGGGAGGCTTTTGGTGTCTAAGTCCAGCCTGGAATGGGTCAGACGGAGCCTGTCTAATCTCAGCTCTGCGATGCCTGCTGGTGGCCTGGGGCACCTCCTTTCAGCAAGGATGGTGACACCAGGTGAGAGGTAGCTGTGCTCTGATCAGCCCTCCAGAGGGTGGGAAAGCAATCATGTGGCCCCAGAGGCTCAGGTTCAGGAGATGGACAGTTAATGGGTACCTCTCCACTGTCACCGCCAGTATAGGGTGGTGGTTGAGCTCCTGGATGTTGGAGCCAGATTGCCTGAGTTCAAATCCTGGCTCTGCCCCTTGGTGGCTGAGTAATTGTGGGCTAGTTACGTGATCGTTCCATGCCTCAGAATCTCCATGGGTAAGATGGGGATAATAATGCCCATCACCTTCATACGACCCTTCTGAGGACAATTGGGAAGTCTCTACAACAGGGTCTGGCACAGACACCATAGCCTGTGTTTTCTCTCATTACTTACAGCCTCCCAGTGCTACACAGAGAGGCAATCTCCAGTCTCCCAGGTTAGAAGAGCTTGGCAAGGGGCCTCCGTCTCCTCACTGGCCAGGGCCATGGTTCTAAGGCCTGGCCTGGAGAATTTTCCATCACCCTGATGCCCAATGCAGCTGCACCCTGATCTCTGAGGGTGGGACTGAGTCATCAGCTTTAAAAAACAAAAACAAAAACAAAAACTCTGCAAATAGTTCTGATGATCAGCCAAAGTTCAGAACCCACAGAAATCTGCAAGCATTTGCCCTTGTAAGGTTTGCTTGGGTTAGTCCTGGGCTCCCAAGGGAGCTCCTAAAGTCAGCATGGAATTGGGGAGGGGAAAAGTAGGGGGAGGGGGAATAATATTTGCCTAGGACTAGGCACCCTTTGTTGGTTTGTTCATTCATTCATTCCACATTAATTATTCATTAATGAATTCATTCATTCATTAAGAAACTGCGATGTACCCTGAACTGTACAAACTGCTGGGATTGAGGCCTAGCCCTTACTGACTCACGGGAGAGGCAGATCATTTATGGTCTATCACACATTAATACCTGAATTCACAAGCTATGACGAGGCACACGAAGCATGGCCTAAGCAGGCAGGGAAAGCTTCTTGGAGGAAGTGGTATTTGAGTAGAGATCTGAAGGATGCAGAGGAGTTTGCAAGAGGGGAGCACACTCCAGGTGGAAAAATCCCACATGCGCCACAGGTCCTGAGGCTGGGTCGAACAAGGCACCTTCAAGAAACCAGAGGATGTGTGGTATGGGTTAAAGCTCAGTGAGCATGGACGACTAGAGGGTGAAGGAGGTTCTGTAGAGCTGGGCAGGAGGTGGTGCAGGCCATTTGGGGCTTTGCATCTTTACACAAGAAAGGTGGGGCCCTAAAAGATTTCAAGCAAGGGAATGACATGATCAGATTTGCAATTTAAAAAAGATCGCTCCGACAATTGTATAACTATGTACCTTACATGGTGTAACTCTGTGATTGTGAAAACCTTGTGGCTCACACTCCCTTTATCCAGGGTATGGATGGATGAGTAGAAGAATGGGGACCAAAAACTAAATGAAAAATAGGGTGGGATGGGGGAGTGGAATGATTTGGATCTTCTTTTTACTTTTATGTTTTATTCTTATTAATTAATTAATTTATTCATTTATTGGTGTAAGGAAAATGTTCAAAAATTGATTGCAGTGATGAATGCACTACTATGTGATGGTACTGTGAGCAGTTGATTGTACACCATGGATGATTGTATGGTATGTGACTATATCTCAGTAAAACTGAATTTTTTTAAAAAAAGATCCTTCTGGCTGCTGTTGAGGACACCGTCAACCTAGGTCTATCAAAGACGAACCTGAGCCCTAGGGAGACAGGGTCACTTGTTGAGGCTTGTGTGACTAGCGAACAGCAGAGACAGGCCCCTACCCCATGCTTTTACATTCAAAAGGAGGTTCTTTCCACTCCCCCTTCTCCCCCCCCCCGCAAGCTACATCCACCCTCATCCCTTTCACTGTCTACCCTCTGCTCGGCTTCCCTCCCCACCATTCGTTATAAACTCCAAACTCCTCTTGAGGCCGGGCTGTTAATCCCTGTCTGATGACATCCTTTCCCAAAGTCATTGTGAAAACAAATCTTCATTCTTTGGGGGTTGATCTGATTTTTAGAAGCAGCCAAAGCCTGTTGGCAACCAAACTTAGCAGGATGAGGTAAACGACTGCAGTAGTCATCAACTGCTCTGTAACAAATGACCTCGAATCCGAATGGCTCAAAACAGCGATAAACATTTCTATCTCACCCAGTTTCTGTGGGTCAGGAATCAGGGGTGGCTGGGCTGGGGGTTCAGTCAAGCTGTCAGCCAGCGCCGGCCATCTGAGGGCTTGACTGGGCTGGAGGCTCTGCTTCCAAGATGGCGCCCTCCCATGGCTGATGTTGACACTGGCTGTTGGCAGGAGGCCTCAGTCCCTGGCCACATGGGGCTCCTCAGGGGCTGCTTGAGTGTCCTTACAACATGGCCACCGGCTTTGCCCCAAGAGAGCAGTCCGAGAGAGAGCAACACAGAAGCCACAATATCTTTCATTACCTAGCCTCAGAAGTCACACACATCACTCCTGCGATATCCCACTGGTTATTCAGTGTGGGAGGGGATGGACAGCGGTGGGAATACTAGACAGCACAGGTCATTGGGGAGCCCCTGAAGGCTGCTACCACAGTGATCCCCGAGAGACATGATTTGGGTTCTCAAACTACGGAGACAGGGATTGTTTTTCTTGAACATTGACAGGAACGAAATCACCCTAGATTCTTGAGGAGAAGGACTTGAGGCTTTGCTCAGGAAGTGTGAGCAGTATCCTGTGGTTCAATTCTGATTTGCCAGCATTGATTGGGCACCTACTGCATGCCAGATCCACATTCATTGCCTCTCGCCGCCCTCACCAGCACATGTGAGGTAGGCATCTTTTATCTTCCCAGTTTTACAAATGAGGAATCTGAGGATCAGCAGGAAAACAAGGTTAGGGACCAAGTGCCCTCTGGAGCACAGTGACCAGGACAACCTGTGCTCGGAATCCATGCTCGGAAGCCAGAGAGAGCGCTAGGCGCCAGGCTACAGGGGAGGAGGCAGGAGAGTCGCTGCTGCTTTCTCTCACAACCCCTGGGAAAGGGATGAGGAGCCCTCCCGGCTGCTGGGCAGATACCCAAGCCCAGCACAGTGGGAGCACCAGCTAGGGTCCTGGTGGAGGCAAAGGGCACCCAAAGGGGGTCATTGAGGGTCCTGCTGGAGCTGTCCGTGCAGGTCAGCTTCTTGGACACAGAACAGGGCAGAGCTGGGAGAGAGCAGGTCTGGAGGGATGAAAGGATGATGCCTAATGCAGTGGCATAGAAAATACAGTAGTGGTAATAATAGCTAATATCTGCTGAGCACTTGCTATGGGCTGGACATTCCTCTAAGCATTTACACATAGCATTAATATGAGTTTAATTTTCATAGCAACCCATTTTGTTATGACTCTGTTTAATAGATGAGGAAACTGAGGCACGGAGAACTTGAATAACTTGCCCAGGGTCACACAGACGGTCCCTGGCAGAGCTGGGGACACCTGGTCCTGTTTTCCTGCCACTCCCCACGTGCCATTGCTCCTTATGTTTCCTGGCTTGGCCTCAGTTTGTCCTGGTGAGGATCAGCTTCTCTGGGTCCCCTGCTGACATAGGAAAGGGCCCTTAGCCAGGAGTCAGGAGATGTGGGATCAAGTCTCATCCTCCAGGGGCTATGACCTTGGGCCTGCCACCCCCTGTGCCCAGGCCTTGGTTTCCCCAACTGTAAAGCAAAGAGCTTAAACCAGACCATCTCTAATATCCCTCCAGGCCTGGATGCTCCAAAGAAGGTTTTATTCTCCCACCCTTGCCGACTCCTCTCCTCCTTCTCCCCAACCCACCCAGCAGCCTCTACAGGTCATTGGCTGGTGGTTTCCTTTTTTTCTACAAAGAGCTTCAGCCTGAGGCTGGGTCCTTTCTTTCTACCTCCTGGAAAATGCCGGAGAAGGGACTCTGAACCCGAGGTGAGGTCAGAACAGAAAACCCAAAATAGCATCACCCCTAGCCCGCTGCAGCGTGGTGGTGAAGGTGTAAGTGGGTTACTGACGCCGCTGGGACTTGGCTGTGAAGCCACTGCCTCCCTCCTAGGTGTCTTTGCTTTGAAACACTGAGTGTAAAGAACACGTACACGGAACGAGGCAGCCACGGATGGACGAACAGCAGCCGGTCATCTCTGCGGCTGCCACACATCCTGGTGAGTCGGAACGCTCGGGAATGGGGGCGCCGGTCCCACAGGCCCCACTCCCACCCCAACCCCAAACCAGCTCGGCTCATCCTGGCCATCAGGCCACGAGCCAGGGGGGAGGGAAACACTGTGGAGGCAGGAAACTTACATTGATTGAGTCACGGTGGGCCCGGGACCTGCTGGGGCAGGGAAGACAATGGCGAGCCCCCAGCCCACCCCCAAAATAGGGCAGCCCTCGTGTGTTTATAATTGAGTGGGGCAGATGGACAGTCATCAAATAATCACACAGGACAGGAGAACATTACAACCCTGGTGAGGGCTATCGGAGAGCATAACGGGGTGAGTTGCACTAGTTGGAGGACACTCAGAAGACTTCCTGGGGAAAGGCTGGTTCAACCGAGGTTAGGAGATAAGGAGGTAAAAATAACATGGGGAAAAGAATACCCACCGTCCAAGGACCTCATTTAATTTTTCAAGGGAGGAAGAGGACAGGGAGATGGATTGAAAGAAGAAAGGTGGGGGTGAGGGTGCGGAATTAGTTGGAAAGGCAGCTGGGCCCTGAGTGGAGTTGGAAGCATGGATTAGTAGCCGCGTCATCGGGCAATTTTGCTGAGCGGCCGGCACCTGGGGGGCATTTGCTTCTCAGCCGGCGGCCAAGGGCACGATTCCAGCCAATGAGAGCTCTCAGAGTCCTGGCACCACCTCGGAGGAAACGTGTTGTTCCGCTATCAATCACTCCTCCTGGAAGCCGGCACCACCCAGCCCCCCTGAGCCTCAGCTTGCTGCCTGCTGCTCCAGCTTCATCAGACGCAGGTGGGTCCCCAGCAGCGCTGCACCCCCCTCCTGGGGCACAGGCGTCCTCGGCTCTCCCTGCTCTGTCCTCTGCAATGTGGGGTCAAGGCTGGGATGTCTTGGCCACCAGTGCCCCCACAGACAGTGGCAACAGCCTCCTTCTTAGGTCCCTCTGTCCCCACTCTTGCCTCCCTGTCCTTGGTTCTTCCCAAGGGAACCAGGATGGGACACCTCTCCCCTGGGCCACCCCTCCCACAGGCTTCCCACCCCACTCAGCAGAAAACATAAACCCCTTCCTGGGGGCTCTGAGCTCCCAGCCCTGTCTCTGGCCACAGTCCCACGCAGGTCTTCTTGCTGCACCTCACCAGGGATGCTCATACCTGAGGGCCTTGGCATGCGCTGTCCCTGCCACCTCTTCCCAGATACACACACGTGGCTCCATCTCTCACTTTATCCAGGTCTCTGCTTGAGTGTCACTTATTCAGGAGGCTTTCTTTGACAACCCTATCCAAAAGAGCAACCCCACTCCCTTCTCCCTGCTTTTTGCTTCTTCATTGCACCTATCATACTTTGCAGTTATGTATATATATATGCATATACATACATATACAGGTTATCTCATTTATTATCTGTGTCCTCCTACAATGTAAGTTTCATGGGGGCAGAAAATTGGTCTCGTTCAGTGCTATATTCCCAGTGCATGGCCATGGCCTGGCACACAGTAGGCCCTCAAAAATCTTTGCTGAATGAACAAATGAAGCTCAAAGTAGATTGTCACAGTGTAGAATGAAGGAGAGTACCATGACTTCCAAATTTTGGCCCAGGTTGGTGGCAAATGTTTGAAGAGTGCTCTTGCTGGGTACACGTGCCAGCTCTGTCACTGATTAGCTTCATACATATACCCTCTTGAGGCCTCACTTTCCCTCTTTGCATTATGGGGGAGTTGTATTAGATCACTTTTTTTTAATGTATTTTTTTTAAGCACAGAACACTGCTTTCTAATGAAAACTTGGGTGGCAGCCTGGAGGTGCTCTTGTTGAAGGTGGGGGGCCTGGAACCCTGTGCACTTGTACCACCTGCTTCCCTCACTCACTGCAGCTCAAGCAGGGCCGTGGAGGGCTCTTCTGGGAATAGTTTAAAATCTGTTGGATTCAGGGATCCCTAAATCCCAGCAATACATGTATGACTGTTCGGCAAATATTCATCACCAGTGCCACCCACTGATGTTAGGCTTGGCCGTGTGACTTGATTTACCCAAAGACATGTGGGCCTAAGTGACAACATGGCCATTTCCATGGAGGTTTTAAGAGGCGTTGCAAGTTTCCCCAACCCTCTTGCATTCCTGCCTTCTGCCGTGAGGACATCACACCCCAGACAAGAGCCCAGGTCCTGGAATGAGACATATGGAGCAGACCTGACCCTTCCCCTGGCGTGGAGCAGAGTTGCAGAAGCTGGTGCCTCTTCTACTCACCAGGACTGTGAGCAAGAAATAAATACTTGTCCCTGGGAGCCACTGAGATGTTGGAGCTGTTGGTTTTGCAGCATAACCCAGTGAAAACTAACAGGTCCCTTCTAGCTTTGATGTGACTTGCTCCCAGTTTCTGGGGGTGGGGTTGTTGACATTGTTTACAGATACAGGGACCTAAATTTGGAAGTTATTTAGTCAACTTTTGGGCTATTTCCTCTACTTGTGATCCTCGCCCCCACAAACACTACTTCTCCCTACTCTAACGCAGACGTCTCAAAATTGGAGGTTCCCTAGCTGTGTATATCATGAAGACGTGCTTCTGGGGCCCAAAGTCATTCATTCATTCACTCCCTCTTTCAACAAACATTTATTATAAATACAGTATATGTCTCTCCCCCAAATGTGAATAGAGAGGATTATGCAATTGTAAGTTTCCGAGTAGCCATTCAGAAAACAAAAAACAAAAAACAAAACTCTTCTCCAGTAAATGTTAACGGTATACTTGCTCTTCGAGGGCTCCAAAGATGAAAACGGCCTCAGCCACCTAGGAATTTAGGATATTACACTCGGGGCAGGAAAAAAGAGTCTGACATGACTAAACCACCATTAACAACACACACAAACAACCCTCCTCATCTCAAATCAAAAAGCCACCCATCATTTCTACTTAGTGAAGCTGGATAATTTCTGAAGCAGACGGATGCGTATAGCATACACAAGAAGAGCACTTTTAGAACAGCAGAACCTTTTATCTGGCTTACAGGCAGCTAAAAACATCACCGACCCATCCTTTTTAGCTGTCTTTACTGAGGCTAATTTTCACAAACATCATTTGGAAAAAGAGCCGTAGTATGCCAAAGTGGGGGAGAGACATATGCTGTATGTATAATAAATGTTTGTTGAAAGAGGGAATGAATGAATGAATGACTTTGGGCCCCAAAAAGCAGGTCTTCATGATATATGCAGCTAGGTAATCCCCAATTTTGAAACGTCTGTGTTAGAGTAGTATGCCTTGGGGTTCAGGGGGGAGATGTTGCTCTTCTCTGAGCCTCAGTTGCTGCATCTGCAATGTGGGCTTCTGTGAACAAAGGGGGCTGGGCCAGATGCTCTCTTATTGCTTCAAGACTCTTAGACTGTACCCAGAGTTCCAAGAGTGTGTTCCTGTCCATCTACCAGAACTCAGAGAATGGATCCCAAAAAGCATGCCCTCTCCCCAGCCCAGGGAGGCAGGGCTGAGGGTGGGAGGCTCCTCCCCAGCACACCCCACCCCACAAGCCCAGGAGCCCTAACTGGGTTCTACTCCCCTACCTCCCACCTTCCCTCTCTGACCTCATCTTCCTCCTACCTCCTACCTCACTGCATTCCAGCCCCAGTGCCTTCTTGCCATTTCTCCAACATGCCAAGCAGGTTACAGCCTCAGGGCATTTGCACTTGCTGTGCCCTCTCCCTGGAATGCACTTGACCCAGATATCCATGTGGCTTTAACCTGCACTTTGAAATAATTCCTGCTCAACAGCCTCCTGGAAGAGGTCGTTTCTGACCCTCCTACCTGTCATGCTATGTCTCCTGACTCTGCTTAATTTTTCTTCATACAACCCATTCTTATCAGAATGTCAGTTTTGCAAGGTAGTGGCCTTGGTCACTGCTGGATCTCCATCCCCTAGAACCTGGCCCATAGTAGGTGCCCGAGAGGTATTTGTTGAATGAGTGAGCAAACGAACAAATGAAAAGGGCGGGTGAAGGCTCTCTCCACCTCCATCCACCCCAGGTCTGGTTTTGCCCACTAGACCCCCTGACCCGCTGGACTTTGAGATTCCTACCCAGCTGGTAGGATGTTAAAGCAGGTGGAGCTCTAGGGAACCCAGTTGGAAAAAAAAGAGACCAAGTCCCGGAGCAGGGAAGGGCACTCATTCACTCAGTTGGCCAAGATCACAGAGCAAGCAAACAGGGGTAGTTTTCCTGGTGTCAAGAACCCAGGAGGCCTCTTCACTTGCACGCTGGGCCTCCAGCCACTGTTACAGCTACACCCCTGTCCCTGAGACAAGAAGCCAAAGGATGCCACTTCCTATCTTGGACCAAGAGTCCTTCTTGGCCTCTAAAGGGGAAGGGTAAGAACTGACGTTCCCAAGAGTGTTCAGTGAATGGTAACTATTAGTGCAGGTGTTATTACAACAAAGCCAAGCACACAGTGCATATCTCTGTGAATGTTGCATGACTGGATAGATGGACCATTTCAGACCAGTGGTGTGGGATGGTTGGGTGAGTAGAAGGAAGTTAATGAGAGAGGATAGGTGGCTGGGTGGATGGATGGATGGGTGGATGGATGGAGAGAGACCAATGGACAGGCAGTTAAGTTCTGGAGCAGACAATGGGTGAATATCAAAGAGTATAGGATGAATAGATGGATGGATGGTTGGATGCATAAATGGTGGACCAACAGCAATCAATCAGAGAAACTGGTGGTTGGTCAGACGAGTGGATGGATGGATGGATGGATAAATGGATGGATGGATGGGTGGATGGATGTGTGGGTGGATTAATGGGTATTTGGATGAAAAAATGACTGCAAGGGCCATAGGGTAGGAAGATAGAGTAGTAGATGGATGGAAGACCAGATGGATAGTAGATGTTCCTTCCACTTGAACTGAACCAGATGAGCTGGTGGTGGCATAAAAGAGAGGGCAGGAGCATCCTGCTCCAACAGGAAGACCCTGGCAGTGGTGCAGTGAGCAGTTGCTTATTAAATCCTAGTGTCTGTCCTTACAGTGGAGGCCCCATGGAGCAAGATACCCAGAGGAAGCAGCACATGTGCACGCACTCCTCTAATACTGCAGGGAGGTGGGGGCGGGGGCTCCTTGGGGGAGCTCTGGGTCCCACCTCCCAGAGCATTAAGCAGCTTCTCCCATACATGGCGGCAGCATCACAGCAGGGAAGGGACCTTCAGCTGGGGACGCCTTTGACAAGGGCGAACCCAGAGTATGACTCTGGGGACTCCTTGGGGCTGGGCCAGAACAAAATGTCCCGTTCAGCCAGGGCTCCGCGGCAGGAAGAGACCTGCTCTGGGAAGGAGAAGTCTTGGCTTTAGTGCTGGCTCAGCCGCCCACGCGCTGAGGGGCCTTGGACAAGCCCCTTCCCCTCTCCCGCCTCGGTTTTCTCATCTGTAATTGGAGCCAAATCATAGCCACGGTCCCTTCCGGTACTGAAACTCTTTGATGTTCTGAGTCTCGGGTTTCCAGTAGCACAGTAGGGAGAGGGCGAGACCCCTGGGAAGGCGCCCTGGGGTGGTGGGGGGAGAGTGGTTCAGTAGCCCTTCCGCTCCTCAGATGGCGACCCAGGCTCTATTTTCCGGCCTTGGAGGGGTCACCTGACTGCAACGACATCTTGCGGTGGCTCCCCGCTCCACTCAGTGAAAGCTGAATTCCGCCTAACGGCTGCCCGGGGGTCTCCGGCCCCGCCCACCTCCCTGGTTTCTCCTCCTGCCGCTGCCCTGTCACTCACCCTCTAACCCGCGTGCTCCTCCCCCGCGTGGCCCCTCCCTCACTTCCGGCTTGGCCACCTATTTCCATTGCAACTCGGGCCACTGTCCCCACCCCTGCATGCCCTATCCTTTCGGCACTTACTGCTTTCTAGCATACTCTTGAATTTGCGTATTTGGTTCATTGGCTGTCTTCCCCAAACCAAAGTGTCAGCTCCAGGAGTGCGGGGACTGTCCTCTGTTGGGTTCCTGACACCCCAAGCGTGCTCAGTGTTATGTGAGGTTATTGGATAACTGTGGTGTCACGGCGATGAGCAGAAGCAATAACCGAATGTTTCCCGAGTGCCCGGCGCCGTGCCACGGTCACTCATTCATCCCTCACAGCGCCCCCGTGAGGTAGACACGGTTATTATCTTCTCTGTTGCCGATGAGGAAACAGAGGCTCAGAGAGGTCCCGCGGCGCGGCTGGTACTAGACGGTACTGGAGTCCGGCCCAGCCTCAACCCAGGAGAGCTCATGGAGTTAGTGGAGTCCCAGCCCTGCCACCTTGGGGCCTTGACCTTGACAGAGTCCCTTCCCCTCTCTGAGCCTCGGTTTCTTCACCTGTAAAATGGGACAATAGCAGCCTCGCCTCCACAGGGGGCTGAGGACGCCGGTGGGTGCAAGGGCCTTAGGTAAAAACGGCGCCCGTGTCCCTGGTGTTCGGGTGCCGCCGTAGGCTCTGGCTGATGGGACTCACTCCATCTTCCTGGCTCTCAGACAAGCCCAGGGCCCCGGGCTTAGAGCCAGGGTCATCCAGGAAAACCACACTAACTGGCTGGAGTTTAGAGAGCCAGTCCCTTCTCCCGGGGCCCCGCTTTCCCCCCAGGGACTCGTGGCAGCGGCGGGGCAGGGGCGGCGGGGTGGGGAGAGGAAAGCCTCTGAGCCGTTCCCAGGCTGAAGGCCCGGAGCCCGCGCTCTCATTCCCTCGCCACAGCTGGGCCGGGTCCCTGAAGCGGCTTTCCCAGACCCGGATGGCCCCTGTCTGCTGGGGATAAACACGGAGGAAGCCCAGAGTGGGAGGGAAGGGCCTTGCGCAGAGGAGGATGCACGGGGGGCTCCGGGCCAGTGCACGCTGTCAGTTTAGGGGACAGGTTGCAACCCTCTTGGGCAACTCCTGCCTGCTCACTGGGAGATGGGTTTGAACCCGATGAATGAGCCCCGACTGTCTGTAACTCGGGTGCAGTGTTGGAGGCCAGAAGTATAAACAAAGCAGCCCCAGGACTTGCCCAATAGACAGCCCCCCTCCCCCCTCCCCACCTTCTCACCTCTGTGAGATCAGAGCAAGTTGTTCCCTCTGTCCTCGGGTGCCACATATGTAAAACGAGCTGGTTGAGCTGGAAGATTCCGGAAGTCCCTTCCCCCTCTGCTGCAGAATACCATTCTGTTAGAGCTGGAAGAGGAAAAGGGGTGGGGCTGGAAAGGAAAGAGCATTTAGTGAGCGCCGACTGTATGCCTGATGCTTTTTGGACACACTCTGACGTGTCTGTCAATACAAGTGTGTTTCATAACTCAGTTTCGAATTCCAGCTTCTGCCACTTCTCAGTTGTGTGGCCCTAGGGCAAGGACCTGATGTGTCCAACCCTCAGTGCCTTCATCTGTAAAATAGAGATAATGACAGAGGATGGCTAGAGATGATGCAGGGAAAGCTCTGAACCCAGTGCCTGCAACTGCTGTTCAATGAATGTGTGTAGTAGTAATAATAATAATAATAGCTATCATTCACTGAAGACTTCATTGGTGCCAGACATTGAGCTGAGAATTGAGTTTATGCAGGTGAACTGCATAGAACCAACTGGCCCAGAGCTTACAATAAAGCCCAGAAGCCAGGCTTAGAACAAGCACTCATGCCCATGATTAGGTCCAGAAGGGCCCCGGCAACACAGCTGGGTGGGAGGCAGAATTCACACCGCTTCTGCCTGATTCCCAAGCCGGTATTTTTCCATGATACCCCCAGCCCCTCTAGATCAGGTGAGACCCCCCCCCCCCTTCTTGTGTTTCAGCAGAGGAAACTGAGGTCCAAACATGGGAATGGACTCACCCAAGGTCATACAGAGGAAAAGCTGCCAAAGGCAGACCTGGACCTCTGGGTATCTGGCCCAAGACCCTTCCCAGGGGAGAGTCTCGGAGACATAAAATCATGCTAATGGCCAATGACAGATAGAGCTCACTGGGGCTGGCTCTGTGCCAGGAGGCGGGGTGGACTCTTCACACGCCTGACCTTGTTCAGGCTTTACAACATCCTCTGAGAAGAAGCATGTTATCCCATTTCACAGAGAAAGACCCCGAAGTCTCAAAGAGGTCCTATGGTGTGCCCAGGGTCACCCAGCAAGTTAAGGGCCTTGCTTAGAATCCCCAAATCCCAGCTTGTCCGACACCATCCCTGACCCCTGCACACCCCGCACCTGCCAGCCAGCTGACCTGCAGGGGCCCGTGCCAGAGGGAGAAGGGTGACCTGCTGGCACCATCTAGTGGCCCTGGGGAGACACGCCACCTCCCTGGGGTGACTCCGGGACCCACAGAGGCCCAGGGAACTTCTTCATCCTCCCTCCAGCTTGATCCTTGCAGCAAACTGCAAGGTTGAACTAAATGTGATAAAAAATGATTCTCATTTTGCAGATGAGAAAACTGAGGCCCAGAAAAGGGAAGGACACGCCCAGCCAGTCAGGGGCAGGTCTGGATGGATGGAGGGGAGCCAGGCTCAGAGGGCAGGGAGGTGGGGGCTGACCCTGAGCAGGGAGCCTGTCCAGCCTCCACTGGAGACCAGGGCTGAGGGTTTCTTGTGGATGCCTCTGTGGAAGGGTGAGGACACCGAGGCCCGGAGGCTGAGCTGGCCCAGGTGGCCCATCTCCCCAGCCCTTCTCCTTGCAGACCCAGGTGCTCCACGCGGTGGGCAGATAGGCTGCGGGAGACCAGAGCGGAGGGTGTGCTATCTGGATTTGGCCTCTGAGGGGCTGGAGCCCAGGCCTAGAGGAGGGTGCAGCTAGTGGTTGTTGGATTATGAGCTGGTTCCTGGGATCAGGGGAAGGGAAGTGGGTAAGAGGCACAGATGTTCCTGACTGAAGTGATAATTGTCCTCCCATTGAGAAATCCCGTTGTTCAAAGGGACAAATGTGACTGAAGAAATCCACGATTCTAAGGGACAAACATGGCTGGAGAAATCCGTGGTTCTAAGGGACAAGCATACTCTGTGCCCTCAAGGAACTTGGTATTGTTCATTCATTCAACAAGCATTCACTGACTACCTGCTCTGTGCCTGGCCCATGACAAGTGCTGGAGACCCAGAGACAACCCGACCGGGTTCCTGCTTTACAGGATCCCACAGCCCAGTGGCACAGACAAACAGATAACAAACCATGAGAATCCAGAGAAGACAAATCAGTGAGATTGGTTGGGAGGGGCATGGGCACTGCAGCAAGACAGATCTAGCTGATGAAACCAAGAAAAATAGCAGCTGGCATTTATATTGTCTACTGTGTGCCAGGAACTGGTGTAATTTGGTGAAACCCTGAGTCTAACTGGCTGTGTGATTTTGGGTTAATTACTTAGTCTCTCTGGTCCTCAAGGTTCTGCAAAATGGAAGCCGCAATGCCCATCTTGCTCGATTACTGTGGAGTTTAAATGAAATGGTGTGTGTGTGTGTGTGTGTGTGTGCACGTGCATGTAGACAGGTGATGCCTGGAACACTGTTGGCACTCCATAAGTGGTGTCCACTATTGAAATAACAAGTGTCAAATTAGAGGGGTGCTGAACAGGCTGCACAACCCTGAGCTTATACTAAGTGTTGTCTGAAGGTTGGGGATCTTTTCTCCTGGAAAAAAGAGGGGAGACTTGGCCAGAACCTAGAAGGCGCAGGAGGCCTCCCCCTCCTTTTCAGCTCCCCCTTCCCCTCTGGGGTGCACCCCCTCCTCTGCATTCCCACACACTCTGCCCTGGGCACATCATCTCTTGCCTGGACTCACATTTCCACTGGCCTTAGTGGCCCCATGTTCTTCTCACCACAGCCAGAGGGAGCATCTACCACACAAATCTTTCTCTGTCGCTTCCGTGCTTGTTGAGCTCCATCCCACAGGAAAGCGCATTCGATGGTGACATTCAGGGCACATCCTCCCTCCACGTGCAGGCCAGTTTCCCTCGCCTCCTGCCTTGTGTCTACAGAGACCCAGCTTCCTGCCCCCCACCCCCGGAATTACACCGAGCTACCCGTTCCAGATCCTGCAGGCTCCCTCGCCACCGGTGTCGTCTGCCTGGAATGCTCTCTCCTGCATCCTTTGTCCCCCTGCCTCAGCTTTCCAAACCCACTCAGATCATGTGTCGCTCCTCTGGGAAGCCTTCCCAGGCATCCCCTCCCCGACAAGTCTAGAGAGAGCAGCCCCCGCCCCAGCTGAGCTCCCCCCACCCCTCAGGAACATGGTGTTCTAATGTTTGATTTATAGTCCATCTCCCTAACTCAATGATTGTGTTAAATTAAGTGAGATCAGTGCTGGAGAGATGTTGGGCATCAGGACTGCAAAGGGGCCGGGTCACTGTCATCCCCGCAGGCCCCTGCCGAGTACTGGTAATGACGCTCACCTGCCAGATGACACTCACCTGCCCAAGCACTTTGTGGAACCAGGACTGTGAACTGGGCTTCATTCGTGTAACTTCCTTAATCCTCCCAACCCCATAGGAGGCCACAGTTGTCATCACCCCCTTTTAGAGATGCACAAACTGAGATCAGAGAGGGAGGCTAATGAGCAGTAGAGCCAGGCTCCAGTGGCTGTGCTCTCCTAGTGGCAGGTGCTGTCCCTCTGCTGGAAACACCTTCCTGCCTGCCCTTTGACATGGTGGGCTTGGTCACCCTGAGGCCTCAGTCCCAAAGCCTCCTCCTCGAGGGGGCCCTCCGAGACCACCCTGTTGTACACCGTCACTGCACCCTCTTTGATTCCTCCATAGACATGTCTCAAGGTATTTCTTTGACTTTGCTGTCTGATGTTTGCAGTACACACGCACGCCCCACACACACACTCATACACACACAATCACACTCAACCATGAGGGCAAGAACTGTGATGGTGTTCATTGTCGCAGCCCTAAAGTGTAGCACAGTTTAGCCGGCCTCTGAGATGGTCCCAGAGATCTTTGCTTTCCTGGCTTTGGGTGGTTCTCCCCCCACACTGTACAGGCTGGACATGTGCTGCCAATAGGGTGCTGTGTAATGACAGAGTGGGACTTTCAAGGCCAACCATAAACAACATTGTGGCTTCGCCTTGCTTTCTTGGATCTTTGGCCTTGGGAGAGGCGACTGCCACATGAGGATGCTCAAGCAGCCCCATGGAGATGTCTCCATGGTGAGGAGCTGAGGCCTCCCACCAACAGCCGACATGCACTTGTAAGAGGAGCCTGCCCCGGTCGAGCTTCCAGAAGCCAGCAGCCCCAACCCACATCCTGACTGCAGCCTCACGAGAAGCCCTGAGCCCAAGCTGCCCAGGTAAGCTGCTCCCCAAATTCCTGACCCACAGAAACTGTGTGAGATGATATATGGGTATTGTCTTAAACTACTAAGTTTTGGAGTAATTTGCTTTAGAGTGATAACTAACAAATGTGAAACTTAGAAAATATTTGCTGTGTGAATAAGTGGATGGATGGTTGTTGGTAGCAGCTCACACCCACTGAGTCCTTTCTTGATGCTAGATGCTGGGCTGATGTGTTCATCCCTTGAAACTGTCACAACAGCCTCATGAGATGGTACCCACCACGATGCTCAGTTTACAGATGAGGAAACAGAGGTTAAGCCACTCTCCCGGCATTGCACAGGTGGGCTTGGACTTGCCCCCAGGCAGTTTGGGAGCTCAGGCTAGGAGGCTACACCACACTGCCCGGCAGCTCTCGCTAACTCCCTCGGGGCCAGGAAGAGGCACCTCCCACAGGTGGACACTGAACCAGAGCTGGGTTGACATGGGTGGGCAGCAGGGCTGGGGACGGCGTGGCTCCTTCTGTCTGGCTGCTGGGAGCCTGTCACCCATGGGGGACGGGATGGGAGGAGGAGGGCAGCTTCAGTGGAGTCACTCTGAGTGGAACCAGGTGGCTGCGGGGGTGGGAGTGGGGTCAGGGGGGCTCAGAGTCCCATCTGCTTGTCATTGCCGGGCTAAGGTAACACCCCCCAGGCACGCGTGGGGCGCAGAGAGGACTTCAGGGGCTCTGCTCCCTGGATCTGAAACAATATGGCAAAGGCACAGCTGGAAGTAATGATGGAGAACCCAAGCCCCTCTTTCCCTCTAATAGAGGGATCCTCAAAGGGTCTGCCATCTTCTGGGAGCCCACAGCATCACAGGAAGGTAACTGGGCTGTCCCTGGCGAGAGGTGTGAAGTATGATGGGCCAGGATGCTGCCGCCTGGATCCACGTCCTGGTGCTGCTCGTGACGCTCACTGTGTGACCTCAGGCAAGTTCCCTGACCTCTCTGTGCCTCTGGAAAAGTCACCTGAACAAAAAACTCATCCCCCACCCCCACCCACAAATGAATGAGCCTGGCACGAGACAAATGCTCACGTGTACCAGTGTGTTTAGCTTACCAGGTGGGTCCTCCTTCCAAGAGCCTTACAAGGTAGGTGTCACTATTGTCATTTATGGATGAAGAAACTGAGGCTTAGCTTAGGTTAAATCACTGTGTCAGGGGCCACACAGAGCCATCAAGAAGGGGAGACAGTCAAGGTTCAAACCTGAAGAATGTCCTTGTCTCCATGCTACCCTGCCCCAATTGTTTTTAAGCCTTTAGGGCCCGCCTCTGTGTGTGACATGGGCACATGATAAATGCGGTCATGGTTGTCAAGCAAATGAATAGAATGCTTGGGGAGGCAGTGAGCTCCCCATCACTCCAGGGGTATACAAGCACAGCCTCGGCATGGTAGGGTTCCTCAAGCATTGGATCTGGGCTTGAACTCGGTGCCATTTAAGGTCTCTTCTTACCCCTAGATCCTCCGGCTTGCCACTATTCTCCCCTGGAAGACAAAGAGGGATCAGGAATAATTATTAGGTATGTTTTACAGTTAAGGAAACTGAGGCCCAGAGCCAGAATTTGCCCAAGGTCCCTCCTCCAGGCCAATGCAAAGCTGCATCACAGCTTCCGTCAAGGTAGGTGCTCACCCTACACCACGCTAGGTGCAAGGGGATGACAAAGGAGAAAAGTGGGCTCCTGCCTGCAAGGTACTAGGGAAGGCAGATGGATGAAAATGAAAACACAGCACCCAGGGCAAGGCAAGGTAAGGGCAAATCTTAGAGCCAGCAGGCACTTAGAGGGCGTGCTGGGTCAGGGGGCAGGTGAAGGTCACCAGAAACTGGGTGAGCAACCGGAGACTTCTTTTCATCCAATTCCTCATTCAGCAGACAAATTAAGACCCAGGGAGGCAGACTTTCTTGTCCCCGACCCTCACGACGGAGGTAAGATCACAGAGAACCCGACTGCTGAGTGGCAAGAGCAGGGGGATGGAACAGGGCCAGGCCTTGCAAAGCCTGGCGAGCTAGAAAAAAGTGGAGGATGATTCACGTGGGGCAGAACAAGGACTGGATTCAGGATCTCCCGGCCTTAGTTCAGCCCCTCTTCCCTCCCACCAGAAATAGCCATCGTTTTCCAAGCACCCAGGACAGGCCAAACCCTCTGTGAGGTGGTATGTGTGGATTAACTCATTTAACCCCATAACAGCCCTGGGAGGAAAGGACTGGGAATATCACTTCCATTCTTCAGGAATGGAAACTGAGGCCAGAGAGGTTAAGTAACTGGCCTGGAGCCACACAGCCAGTGAGTGGCAGAGCTGGGAGTTAACTTCAGCTGTTCAAGGTCTTTGCTTGAGTTAAGGTCTCTGCCTCAAGACACTCTAGCTCGGATGGCTGAGCCCAGACTTGGCCCGAGTTCCTCTCCTGTGGGTGGAGGATGGGCCAACCCTCTTCACCTCCAAGGTCATCTCATCTGATCTCTGGAGCAAGAATTTCTCAACCTCAGCCTCCAACCTCTGGATACCGCAGCTCATACACGTTGGGTGGTGGCAAAGCAGCCGCAGCCCCGGCACTACATGTCCACTGTGTGCCAGCCGCCCAACAGACCCCTCCTTAAAAAAAAAACAAAAAAACAACGTTTTATGGAGCCAGGATTCATATACCATATAATTCACCCAACCCAGTGGTTTGTAGTCTATTCACAGAGTTGGGCAACCATCATCACAATCTAATTGCAGAACACTTTTCATCACCCTAAAAAGAAACCCCATACCCATTGGCAGTCCTTCCCCATTCCTCCAAACTCCCAGTCCTAGTCAGCCACTATTCTCCTTTCTGTCTCTATGGATTTGCCTGCTCTGGAGATTTCACATAAATGGAACTATTCAGTATGGGGTCTTTTGTGGGCACCTCTCTCTGGAACCTTAAAACAACCCTTTGCAGTAGGATATTATAGATGAGGGAACAGAGTTTCTGCATGGTCGAGCAGCCTGCCCAAGGTCACCCAGCTTGGAAGTGCTGGGCAGGATTTGGACCGGGTCTGCTGACTTCCAGAGCCCCGTAGCCTGGAGGGGCCTGACAGCCTTAGGGCCCTGATGCAGGGCAGGGATATGGGGACGGGGAGTCTGTGGGTCCTGAGGGACAGGGGTGGAGGGTGGAGGGTCTGGGGGCAGGTGAACGGGCCCAGCCACCAGATACCAAGATCCCCGGGCAGGGCAGGCAGTGGGGGGAGAGGCTGCTAAATTTACCCGCAGGCCCTGCTGAGGGTCTGGAAGTTCTGGCCCCGGCTCCCTCCTCCAGTTACTTCTCCTGGATGGTTTCCCCAGTTCTGCCTCGTCTCCTGAAAACGGACCTTCTCAGCTCCGAGACTCTGGGCCCTGCAGGATGACTCAGCTCATCCCTGGAGCTGGCTGACCCCTCTGCCGCCTCCCCTGCTCCCCCAGCCCCCCAGGCACCTGTCCCTCCCTGGCTACACCCGGCCTCCCAGGACTGGATATTGCAGCCCCACTGTGGATGTGCCAGCATCTGCCTCTGCCAGCCTCCGAGGGTGGGGGCAGCTCTGCCCCCCAGCACGTCCCCCAGGCCAGCCACCAGCCCGGGGCCGCCGTGCACTGCCATCGGGGGACCCTCCTCACCCATTTTCTGGCTAGTCCCTTGGGATAAACACAAGCACCCTCCCGAAATGTTCTTTGTATTTTAAAAATAATTTCCGTGTCTTGACCAAATTAAATCAAAGCTTAGAAGATGCTCCTTCAGGCTGCTGACGTCTTTGGACCCCCAGTTTGATCCACTCCACCCACCCCCTTATGAATCATCACCTTAATGAACCCCTGGCAGGTCGGGAAAGTTTTCCCTTCGAGGGATGAGGAAACCGAGGCTCGGAGAGGGAAAGTGGCTTTCCCAAGGTCACTGGCAGGGAAGGGTCAGGCTTGGACTGTGACCGTGAGTCCGTCTGACCTCCCAGCACCACAGTCCCTGGGAATGGGATTCTGAGGGTGCAGCTGTGGGCACCACCTGCGAGGGTGGGATCCTCTGTGGTCTTTCGTGGCCTAAGCGTCAAATGATAGTGGCAGCTGCTTACCACGCTGGGGGTAACAAACCTTTAGTCACTTCTTCATCCATGAATTCATTTTGAGCAGGCAGCCTGGGCTGGAGTGCCAGCTCCACCACTTAGCGCTGTGTGACTTTGAGCAGTTCTGTTCACCTCTCTGGGCCCTAGCTCCCCATCTGTAAAATGGGTTGGCTAGTAATAGTCCCTGCCTCGTAGGGCTGTTGGGAAGATCAAAGGAGTTCATATGTGTGCAGTGCTTAGGAGGTGGCTGGCACAGGTTGCCTACTCGATGAATGGGAGACAGTAGCCTTGTTATTATTCCTGCAAGTGCACTATGGGGACAGCCACCCTACCTGGCCTCACGGAGCTCCCCGGGAAGTTAGGGAGACAGTCAAGTAAATAGGGCTGTTATGAGCCAGAGAGATGGGACCTGGGCTTGCAGGGCTCAGAAAAGGGTGCCTGGTCTGGCCTGGGGGTTCACGCCACAGAGGGAGCCAGCTGGGGGTCAGAAGCCCCGGGGCCCTGGAGGCAGCTCTGCGGCCCACCCACTTTGTGACCTTAAGCAGGTCACTTGACCCCTTTGGGCTGCAGCTTCCTGCTTTGTGTCTCTGGGACCTGGGCAAATAGGCATGCACGAGGCCGGCCAGGCCCTGGTCTATTTTTTACCAGGACTCAGCTTGGAAGCACAACCCCAGCGGGTGGAAGGAGCCAGAGGTCAGCCAGCCAGCCCCCTCCTTGCATTCCAGCTGCCCTGGGCGCGGTGGCATCCTGTCTGGGGTGGGGGAGCAGTTGGCTCTGTCCCGTAAGGGCCCCACCAGGCACTGCCAAGCTGCGATTTACAGCCTGTTCTCATCCTGACTCCGTGCTTGTTAACTTTTTAATTTTTATTTTAAGCTGTTTACGACATCACCAGAAAAGTTCAGGGATCTAGGATGGGGTGAGAGGGCGGGAGGGAAGGAGAAAGGGAGACAGCCTTGCAGGAAGCACAAACCAACAATATCAGGGCTCCTGATTCAGAGACCAGCAGGTGCCCTAAGGAGACAGAGTCGCGAGACCGAGAGACGGACAGGGAAGGAGACAGGGACCCAGATGGAGATGGCGAGGAACAGACAGAGATAGAAACACAGGCACAGAGAGGGAAAGAAAACTAGGAAAGGATTTAAAGAGAGAGAGAAGACCCAGAGAAAGGAACAGCGAGACGAGAGAAAGGAAGGTGGAAAGAGATGGGGAGAGGGCGGCGGGGGCTTTCCCAGCACCAAGACCTCTGGCGAGGGGGGGCCTGGTGTGCAGGGACCCTGGGTGCCAGCCTGGCTGTGCCACCTTCTTGCCATGGGGGCCTGACCAAGGTTTCTCTTCTCTGGACCTCAGATCAGGGCCCAGAGATCCCCAAACGCTCCTCGAACTCCACTCGTGGGACCCTGTGATGCTGAAGCATGTTGAGAAGGGATTGAGTTGTGATGGTTAGTTCTTCAGATTTAGTTAGTATTTTAATTGTATCCTCCATTGTCAGCATAATATGACTAACCCCATCTAGCATATAGGAAGCTGAAGCTCAGAGAGGTGGAGGCATTTCTTGAAGGTCACACAGCAGAGCTGTGGTGTCGCTGGGGTGGGATGGAGGGCATACTAAGATCAAGAAGGGTCAGGCACTCCTCTAGGCACTTGACATAAATTAACTCATTTGCTCATCATGGAGGCTTTTCAAGATGTGTAATGAGAAAAATCGTTATTTGCATTTCACAGACGAAGAAACTGAGGCACAGAAAGATTGTATGACTCACCCCAAATCACACTGCTAGGATGAGGCCTGGCCAGTTCCAGAGCCTGGCTTGTGATAACCAAGAGTTGCATCACCCTGTATATGGTTTTCCATTCATGGACAACTCCTAACACCTCAACCTCACTGAGTAGCATCATGTTTCCAGCACCAGGCTGAGTGCTTGGGGTGTGTTTCCTTGTTTCATCCTCCCAGCCAGCACTGCTGGTTCCCTGTCCAAAACCCCCCACCGCCAGCTTCACCCCATCTTCCTTGCCTGAAGGGTCTCATGTTGGTTTGGGATCCAAAGAGCACATGCTCAGGGAAGGCACCTCCAGCTCTAGCCCTAGGGGTGAGTTGCACTTGGTCCAAAACCAACATGGTGGTCTCATTCTTCTTGCCTATTGGCTTAGGCACGGCTGAGAGGGAATCTGCCAGAGCAGAAGGAAAGGAGCTTTCAAAAGGGAAAACAAAAAAAAAAGGGGGGGGGGACATGAAGCAAAGACTTGGCTCTTCCTGCCTTTGGGTGTTGGATGAGGATGTGATGTCTGGAGCTGTGGCAGCCGTCTTGTGAAATTGAGAGGAAGGTGAATTGTGGAGAAGCAGATCTAGAGCCTGATACCTTCAAGCTCTGTATCCCAACCCTGGGACTTGCTTGTCTCCAGATTTTTTATGTTAGATATTAAATCTTCTTATTGTCTAAGCCAATTTTGGGTGGGTTTCCTGTTATTTGAGGTTGAAACCATCCTAACTGATCGATCTCACAATCCCCTGAGGTGGGAACTATTACTATACCCATTTTACTGAAAAGAAAACTGAGGCACATGAATATTAAGTAACTTGTCAGTTAGGAATGAGCAGAAGCATGATATGAACATGGGAATTCTGACTCTAAGTCCACATTCTCAACCACTCTGCAAGTCTGTTCAAATCATTGTCCCGCTAAATATATTTCAGTGGCTCCTCATCACACACAGAATGAAATTTCAAATAGCATCCCCTGCCCTCTCCCTTGCTTTCCCCTGTTGACCGCTGCACTGTGTGCAATTTGCGGTGGCTGTGCTCAACCATTTGCTGTTCCTGGGATGTGCCCTGTTCTTCCATGCCTCCCAGCCCTTCGCATGTTCTGGTCCCTCTTCCCTTCCAGCAAGAGGGACTTCCAGGGCTGTGACTACTCCTCTTAAACTCTCACTTTGGGGAGTGTTTCCTCACCTCCCTGCCCGCCCAGCCTATGACAGGGCTCACTCTTCCTGGCATGCCCATCCATTAGGGCTCCAATTTGTTGCCCTATATCTCCCATATCATTGCATGTGGTGCCACCCAGGATTCCAGTCACAAGGAGTAAGTACAAAAGCATGGGCAGGGTTTAGGGACTGCGTGGAACTCTGGGGCTACAGAGGGAAGTTGTTTCTACCTCTAACTGCAAGGGGAGGGAGCATTTAGAGGACTGGAGAGGGAGCGGGGTGGAGAGGGCAGGAGCTGTGGGCTTCCGGGGAGGGATGCAGCCCCCCTGCACCAACCCAGCAGGGCAGGGGTCCGGGGAACGGATATCCCCAAACTCCAGCCTCCAACGCTTCCCCTGCTGGGAGCCAGATGGCAGGGAGCCGTCTGGTGCCATCCACTGGGGTCAGCCTCCCGGGAGAGGGGAGAAGGGTGAAGAATGGATCTGGAGGGGCAGAGGAGCTCCTGAACTCTCATGTCTGTCTCCCTTCTGCACTGGGAGAGGAGAGTGGTGGCTTTGCAACATGGCGGCCCACTCTCGCACTCCCTTCCCATCAAGAAGTGGGGTCTAATTCCCCTCCCCTTAAATACAGGCTGGACTCAGTGACTCTCCCCCAAGGAATAGAATGTGCGGAAGTGACCCTGCGTGACTTCCGGAGCTAGGCCATAAAGGGCAATACAGCGTCTGCCTGGCTCTTTCTCGGGGGTCACCTGCTCTGGGAACCGGGCACCTGTCGTGAGGAGGCGGAGAGGCCCCGTGGAGAGGTCACTGCAGGGATGAGGGCAAGACAATGAATGAGCAAGCCCTTGAGGCGATGCCCCCGGCCCATCCTGTGTGAGCAACCCCAAGCAAGAACCCCCAGCGGAACCCGGCCTCCCCCAGAGCCACGCGAGAGAATAATAAACGGCCATGTTTTAAGCCACTATATTTTAGAGCGATTAATTATGCAGCAAGAGAAATTGGAGTAAAAAGCATTTCATGGATATTTGGGGAATGAAATGTATTGGGTACCTGATTAGTTGGAATTAAAAAAAAAAAAGTCTTTTTGTTTTTTTCTTCATGTGTTGTTGTGTCTGTTTTTTTTTTTAATTAGAGAAGTCGTAGGTTTACAGGGAAATCATCCATAAAATACAGAGTCCTCCTATAGCACCCCGTTATTAACACCTTGCATCAGTGTGGAACATTTGTTATAATTCGTGAAAGAACATTTTTATAATTGTGTTATTAACTAGAGTCCATGGTTTACACTAGGGTCCACTGCTAGTGTGTTATGGGTGTGGGTTATAACCTCTAACCTTGGAAGCCAAGCTCGGGTCCCACTGCAGCCCCAGCAGGGCAGGGTCTGGGCCAACACAAGGTCCTGGGGGACCCACTGAGGCTGCAGCACCAGGAGCCAGCCCCCAGCAGGCGGTCAGGACCTCTGCTCCCCACATTTGCAACTACACTGGCCCCTTGCACTGAGTGCACCTCTGGATTCTTGGACAATTCGGGGAGAGGAAGGAGCCCCTGACGGGATGCTGTGTCCCTGCCAATGTTTTTACTTTAGGAGCAGGTTTTGCTTTAGGAGCAGGTCTGTCCCCAGACTGATGTGGCCTGCCGCTCTGGCTCCATAAATCTGTATATCCCCCAGAGGCAGGTACTGTAAGCGGTTCAGAGTATAGACTATGGGGACAAATCCCAGCTCTACTGCTTCTTAGCTGTGTGACCCTGGGCAGGTTACTTAAACTTTCTGGTCTCAGGCCCCTCATGTGTAAAATAGGAATGGTGATGATGGTGGTGGTGATGGCAGTACCTCCCACATAGGGATATTGGAGTTTGCTAAACATTAAGAGTGTACTTGACCTGTGGTTAAGAGCTGCATAAATGCTCGCCGCTTTTTAAATACTGCTTCACCTCCGCTCTCTAAAGCATGTGGCAAAATGTGTCCACTCTGTCCTTGGAGTGTTCAGAGTATGATAAATTGTGGGAAAGCATTTGATGAGGTGGTTAAAACCTACAGATGCAATCTTGGGGGAAAGGCCACCAGCCAAAATTTTTCTCTGTGGAACTCCCCGCTGCAGACAAGATGTTCCTTTCCCTTGCGGTAACAACATCCTTTGATGAGTGGAAATATTGTCAGCAAAAAGCATGCTCTTCTAAATGTGTTAACATGGGTTCAATATTTTGTTTCTATTTCTTGCAAAATGCCAGCAAGGAAAGGATTTTTATATTCATAGGCAATCTGTGGTCTGGTAAAGCAACGGATATACCATAGGTCAATAGAAGGTGAAGATTTTGTGGCTATTTTTTTTTTTTTTGTAAGATGCACCTTTCATTGTTTGGAAGCACAAAATGAGTAGTGTGTGTGTGTGTGTGTGTGTGTGTGTGTGTGAGAGAGAGAGAGAGAGAGAGAGAGAGAGAGAGAGAGAGAGAGAGAGAGAGGGAAGCTACACATCAAACACCAGATAAAAGATATAATTTAAACTATGAATAAAATTGCAATATATAAACCTTTACTTATCAAGCCCGTCCTTTTCGTTGACACCATCTGATACCCGAGCTCCAGTCCTCGCTTAGCTAAAAGTCTGCTGAATCAAAGCCTAGAATGAGTCATCACACACTGAGCTCCATAATTTATTGCCAAAGCTCCCCCGGCTATTGCTCAAGCCCTGGTTTCTTTTATGTCCCCTTCAGCTGCTCTTCCTGGCACCACCGAGTTAACCACAATCCCAGGCACAGTCATGGGAGCTGCTTTTAAAGGTCCACGAGAAGGTTACCTCGGCTGTCCTGGGGGGTGACTCAACATGGATTTCAGAGGACCGGGGAAAACAGGGGCTGAAAGCTGACGTCAGCCTGACAGTAGAAGAGTAAGACAGATGTTCACACTCAGACTCACAGACACTGATGCTTGCACACACGCACATGCACAGAGATGTCCTCAATAAGACATCACATATGTGAAGGAGGATGCAAACACACACATGTGTACACATCAAGCTCAACCTCACGAACCAGATGTTCAGAACAGGGTTCCCACGGGTGCCTCCTGGGCCATTAAGTTTTAAAAGGCTCTACAGTTTATCATGGGCTTTTATGTCCATAAAGAAATAATGTGGCATGACTCACATATCCAGCGAACACTTAGTTGGGTCTCTATGAGCTGCTGGGCATTGGGCGAGGGGATAGGTGATGAGCAAATCAGACAGGACCCTGTCCTCTTTGTCCAACAGGGCTAAAAACAAAACACAGGGAAATAGGTAAAGAAACAAATAAACCCATTCGTTTTCAGAATTGTAAATTATGACAAAGACTTCAATTTCCATAAATACAGCAGACTAGATAGGGTGACATACACTCCTAGTGCCACAATAGGCTGTATCACCGAGTTACTTATGAAAAGTATTTTGCATAATGTTGTATATATATTGTGCATATACCTCAAGCTTGAATTAATGCCTTTGGTTTATGTTCTAAAAAAAAGTGAGTAACACGAAAATTAATTTATCCTTAGTTGTAACCCTATGTGATAAGTACTGGAGTTGGTGTTAAGTAACATTTTGTATTTTTCCCCTTAGGTTCTCTGTGTTATAATAACCAACCCCCAAATCATTGAGCTGCTCTTTAAAAAAAAAGGAAAAAACTTGATGCTGTGTACATATTTTTTGTTGATCAAATCACACAGAAATGTACTGCAACTGAATGGAACTTACATCAAATTCTTGGCTTAAGTATTACTAATGCACAGAATTACACAGCAAATAATTATCAGATCATTCCGTGTATAGGTCCATATGCAATCTGTATTACTGAAGAAATTGTTGAGCCACTAAAACAACAACAACAACAACAACAACAACAACAAAAACTGTATAACTGAGCAAACCAGAAAATAAGAGAAATCCTCAGAGGCCAAAAATGGCAAGAAAGTACAAATCCATAGAGGTAAGGGGACTGAAGCCAACAGCTGTGCAGAGGCCTCTGCCCATCCTTGAGGAATAGATGTCTGGATTTTACGGGTCACACACAGGGATGGGGACAGGCCTAGCACCCACACAAGGTGGAAGTGGGACCTGAGAACTTTGCATAAATTAGGTCCCCAGAAATGCGACAGCCCCAGTGAGTGAATGCAACTAGGACCTAGGCTTCTCCAAAAGAATATGGCCAGGGAGTTCTTCTCCTGGACATGGCTCTGGGAAAAGGGGAGAATCATAATCATAAGTTGGTTCTTACTCAGGCTAGGGGATCAAAGTCATAATAACCATGCACCTGAAAAAAATCAAGTCAAAAATTTGGTTGAAGGTGGTCCTCGCTTGGTAATGTCCCCAGGTATCTAAAGAAAGCAAATGAGATTCTCTCTGGAGGAGCACACCTACAGGTGAAGTTCTGAGTCAAAAAAGAACTATTAAAAATGAAACACAAAATGCAAAGAACAGGACACTATGAGTGGTAGTCAACAACAAATAATAAAATTAGACCTGCAGAAGCAACCAGTAAATAGCCAAGAATAACTAGAAAATAGTCTGGAACAACTGATGGGGGAACATCCCTGACCAGACAGCATCGTACAATAGTCAGGAACGAGTGGAACAGCTGAGACCACAGCATAGAACTGTAAGTAAAGTTCCACAAACTGTGTGGTGCCCCTCCCCCACTGGCATGGCAGGCTGACTTACAAAACTTCACTGTGGGAAACAGAAGAAGTCCCAGCCAGGAGCAAGGGAATATATCTCAACCAAGCTCCAACTGCAAATTTGGACTCCTGAATACATTCTATGAGCACAGATAAACCTGGAGCAAACAGGAAAGGAAACTGGAGCTTTCTCTTGGCAGAGAGAAGGCGGGGCTGATGGAAAAAAACTAAAATAAATAGTTTTTATTTATTTTGGAGGCTTTTGGAGTCTGCTGAGCTCAGAATACTGGAAAAGGTTGTGTCCCAAGAAAAGGGGCACAAACAGAACCAGGTACCAATTCCAGTTCTTGCCTGATGAACTGGAGGTCTGGGGACTGGCTCTGAAAAGGGGACTTTTTTCCCTTTTTTCCCCTCTCATTCTAAGTAGCTCATTAGAGAAATTCTCAGGCAGTTTCAGTCATCAGCACTGGCCCAGGCAAAGGTGGAGTTAAGATAGAGAGTCAAAGGAAAAACTCAAGCATAGAAGATAATTCCCTAAAGGGCTTATCTTCCCTAAGAAAAGGAGGGGGGGGGCAGCTCAAGTGGCAGCCCACCCTCAGAGAATTCAGATCCCAGGGACTGGGGGAAAAAAAAGAAACAGCTTAAGCTTAGGTTCTGACACCCTCAGTCCCTGGCTAGGACAGAATCCATAAGAATTAAATACACTGCACCACTTTATGCCAGTGGGGACCTATGGGCTGACAATTGCCACCTTCTGGGCAGGATAGGAAAGTCACAGAGTCTAGAGCCTCACAGGAAAGTCTGGCAATCTTCTGGGTATCATCTTCTGGGAAACTTGATACTGATTACACCCTCTTCCTGAAACCTGGGCCCACCTGGTCTGGGAAAATCTGACTGGGGTAATCAAGGAAACCAGATGCCTGACAACAAAAAATGAATCACACTAGGGGAAATGAAGATATGTCCCAAAGGAACAAACTTACACTTCAAATGAGATACAGGAGTTGAAACAACTAGTTAAAGGTCTTCAAACAAATATGCTAAATCAATTCAAAAATCAAATCAATGACTTGAGGGAAGATATGGCAAAAGAGATGAAGGGTATAAAAACCACATTGGGAAAACATGAAGAACGTGAAAGTTAGAAAAACAATTGGCCAAACTTAATGGGAATGAAAGGCATAGTAGAAGAGATGAAAAACACAATGGAGACATACAATAGCAGATTTGAAGAGGCAGAGGAGGGATTCAGGAATTAGAGGACAGAACATCTGAAAGGCCACGCACAAAAGAACAAAGAGGGAAAAGAATATGTGAGCAGGGTCTCAGGGAATTGAATGACAACATGAAGTGTGCAAATATACATGTCACATATGTCCCAGGAGGAAAAGAGAAAGGAAAAGGGGCAGAAAGAATAATGGAGGAAATAAATCACTGAAAATTTCCCATCTCTTATGAAAGACATAAAATTACAGATCCAAGCAGCCCAGTGTATCCCAAACAGAATAGATCTGAGTAGACCAACTCTGTGCTGGTTTGGATATATTATGCCCCCCAAAATGCTATGTTCTTTGGTGCAATCTTGTGGGGGCAGACATGTTAGTGTTGATTAGGTTGGAAACTTTTGATTGAGTGTTTCCATAGAGATGTGACACACCCAACTGTGAGTGACACCTTTGATTAGGGTGTGGCCTCTTGACTGAATTTCTCCATGGAAATGTGGTCCCACCCATTCAGCATGGATCTTTGATTTAATCACTGGAGTCCTATATAAGAGCTCAGACAGAAGGAGCTGGCTGCTGCAGCCAAGAGAGACATTTTGAAGATGGCCATTGAAAGTAGACTTTTGCTACTCCAGAGTTTGCCTGGTAGAAACTAATAGAATACTCCCAGATGCCAAGAGAGAAACGTCCTGGGAGAAAGCCATTTTGAAACCCAACCTGGGACCAAAGGAAGAAGATGACAGTCACATGCTTTCCTGGACAACAGAGGAGTTCCAGATGCCATTGGCCATTCTTCTGTGAAGGTACCCTGTTGTTGACACCTTAGCTTGGACACTTTGATGTCCTTAAGACTGGTTACAAATACATAAAGAGGAGTTATTGTAACCAAATAGACTCCCTTTATAAAAGCCAATCCATTTCTGATATTTTGCATAACAGCAGCATTAGCAAACCAGAACAGACTCCAAGACACTTAATAATCATATTATGAAATGTCAAAGACAAAGAGAGAATTCTGAAAGCAGAAAGAGAAGAGCAATCCATCATATACAAAGAAAGTTCGATAAGACTATGTGTAGATTTCTCAGTAGAACTGTGGGAGCAAGAAGGCAGTGGTATGATATATTTTAGATACTAAAGGAGAAAAACTGTCAATCAAGAATTCTATATCCGGCAAAACTGTCCTTCAAAAAATGAGGGAGAGTTTAAAATATTTTCTGGCAAATGGATACTGAGAGAGTTTGTGAACAAGATACCATCTCTACAAGAAATACTAAAGGGAGCACTATAGGCAATAGGGAAAGACAGGAGAGAGAGGTTTGGAGCAGAGTGTAGAAATGAAGACAATCAGTAAGGATACTGTATGGTCTCACTATTATGGACTAACATTGATGAGAGAAATTTGAGAGTTGAGAACACAGGTTATCAGGAGATAGAGGTTAGAGATTGGGCATTTGATGCTGAAGGAGTACAGAAGGTTCAACAGGATTGATTGCATAGATCCAGAAATGGAATGGATAGCATAATAATAGCATGTGATGGTAACACAACATTTGAAGTACTCTGAACAAAGATGAGTGTGAGTACGGTTGAAAGAGGGAGGCTAAGGGCATGCAGGACACCAGAAGGAAAGATAGAAGATAAAGACTGGGATTGTATAACTTAGCGAAATGTAGAGTAGTCAATGATGGTGATGAAATGTACAAATATAAAAATGTTTTTTTTTTTTTTTTTTTTTTTTTTAATCATCATTTTATTGAGATATATTCACATACCACGCAGTCATACAAAACAAATTGTACTTTCGATTGTTTACAGTACCATTACATAGTTGTACATTCATCACCTAAATCAATCCCTGACACCTTCATTAGCACACACACAAAAATAACAAGAATAATAATTAGAGTGAAAAAGAGCAATTGAAGTAAAAAAGAACACTAGGTACCTTTGTCTGTTTGTTTGCTTCCCCTACTTTTCTACACATCGATCCATAAACTAGACAAAGTGGAGTTTGGTCCTTATGGCATTCCCAATCCCACTGTCACCCCTCATAAGCTACATTTTTATACAACTGTCTTCGAGATTCATGGGTTCTGGGTTGTAGTTTAATAGTTTCAGGTATCCACCACCAGCTACCCCAATTCTTTAGAACCTAAAAAAGGTTGTCTAAAGTGTGCGTAAGAGTGCCCACCAGAGTGATCTCTCGGCTCGTTTTGGAATCTCTCTGCCACTGAAGCTTATTTCATTTCCTTTCACATCCCCCTTTTGGTCAAGAAGATGTTCTCCATCCCACGATGCCGGGTCTACATTCCTCCCCGGGAGTCATATTCCACGTTGCCAGGGAGATTCACTTCCCTGGGTGTCTGATCCCACGTAGGGGGGAGGGCAGTGATTTCACCTTTCAAGTTGGCTTAGCCAGAGAGAGAGGGCCACATCTGAGCAACAAAGAGGCATTCAGGAGGAGACTCTTAGGCACAAATACAGGGAGGCCTAGCCTCTCCTTTGCCGCAACCGTCTTCCCAAGGGTAAAACTTATGGTAGAGGGCTCAACCCATCAAACCACCAGTCCCCTATGTCTGTGGTCATGTTAGCAACCATGGAGGTGGGGTTGGCGAATACCCCTGCATTCTCCACAGGCTCCTCAAGGGGGCACTACATCGTTTTTTTTTTTTTTTTTTTTTTTTTTTTCCTTGTCTGTCTTTTTTCTTTCTTTTTTTTTTTTTTTTTTTTTAACTTTCCCTTCTTTTTTCAAATCAACTGTATGAAAAAAAAAGTTAAAAAGAAAACAAACATACAATAAAAGAACATTTCAAAGAGACCATAGCAAGGGAGTAAGAAAAAGACAACTAACCTAAGATAACTGCTTAACTTCCAACATGTTCCTACTTTACCCCAAGAAAGTTACATACTATAGCAACATTTCAGTGAACTTGTTCCTACTACATCCATCAGAAATTAACAGACCATAGTCATTTCTGGGCATCCCCAGAACGTTAAATAGCTTATCTGTTCTTCTTGGATTATTGTTCCCCCTTCCTTAATTGCTCTCTACTGCTAGTTCCCCTACATTCTACATTATAAACCATTTGTTTTACATTTTTCAAAGTTCACATTAGTGGTAGCATATAATATTTCTCTTTTTGTGCCTGGCTTATTTCGCTCAGCATTATGTCTTCAAGGTTCATCCATGTTGTCATATGTTTCACGAGATCGTTCCTTCTTACTGCCGCGTAGTATTCCATCGTGTGTATATACCACATTTTATTTATCCACTCATCTGTTGATGGACATTTGGGTTGTTTCCATCTCTTGGCAATTGTGAATAATGCTGCTATGAACATTGGCGTGCAGATATCTGTTCGTGTCACTGCTTTCCGATCTTCCGGGTATATACCGAGAAGTGCAATCGCTGGATCGAATGGTAGCTCTATCTCTAGTTTTCTAAGGAACTGCCAGACTGACTTCCAGAGTGGCTGAACCATTATACAGTCCCACCAACAATGAATAAGAGTTCCAATTTCTCCACATCCCCTCCAGCATTTGTAGTTTCCTGTTTGTTTAATGGCAGCCATTCTAACCGGTGTTAGATGGTATCTCATTGTGGTCTTAATTTGCATCTCTCTAATAGCTAGTGAAGCTGAACATTTTTTCATGTGTTTCTTGGCCATTTGTATTTCCTCTTCAGAGAACTGTCTTTTCATATCTTTTGCCCATTTTATAATTGGGCTGTCTGTACTATTGTCATTGAGTTGTAGGATTTCTTTATATATGCAAGATATCAGTCTTTTGTCAGATACATGGTTTCCAAAAATTTTTTCCCATTGAGTTGGTTGCCTCTTTACCTTTTTGAGAAATTCCTTTGAGGTGCAGAAACTTCTAAGCTTGAGGAGTTCCCATTTATCTATTTTCTCTTTTGTTGCTTGTGCTTTGGGTGTAAAGTCTAGGAAGTGGCCTCCTAATACAAGGTCTTGAAGATGTTTTCCTACATTATCTTCTAGGAGTTTAATGGTACTTTCTTTTATATTGAGATCTTTGGTCCATTTTGAGTTAATTTTTGTGTAGGGGGGTGAGGTAGGGGTCCTCTTTCATTCTTTTGGATATGGATATCCAACTCTCCCAGCCCCATTTGTTGAAAAGACCATTATGGCTCAGTTCGGTGACTTTGGGGGCCTTATCAAAGATCAGTCGGCCATAGATCTGAGGGTCTATCTCTGAATTCTCAATTCGATTCCATTGATCTATATGTCTATCTTTGTGCCAGTACCATGCTGTTTTGGCAACTGTGGCTTTATAATAAGCTTCAAAGTCAGGGAGTGTAAGTCCTCCCACTTCGTTTTTCTTTTTTAAAGTGTCTTTAGCAATTCGAGGCATCTTCCCTTTCCAAATAAATTTGATAACTAGCTTTTCCAAGTCTGCAAAGTAGGTTGTTGGAATTTTGATTGGGATTGCATTGAATCTGTAGATGAGTTTGGGTAGAATTGACATCTTAATGACATTTAGCCTTCCTATCCATGAACATGGAATATTTTTCCATCTTTTAAGGTCCCCTTCTATTTCTTTTAGTAGAGTTATGTAGTTTTCTTTGTATAGGTCTTTTACATCTTTGGTTAAGTTTATTCCTAGGTACTTGATTTTTTTAGTTGCTATTGAAAATGGTATCTTTTTCTTGAGTGTCTCTTCAGTTTGTTCATTTCTAGCATATAGAAACATTACTGACTTATGTGCATTAATCTTGTATCCCGCTACTTTGCTAAATTTGTTTATTAGCTCTAGTAGGTGTATCGTTGATTTCTCAGGGTTTTCTAGATATAAGATCATATCATCTGCAAACAATGACAGTTTTACTTCTTCTTTTCCAATTTGGATGCCTTTTATTTCTTTGTCTTGCCGGATTGCCCTGGCTAGCACTTCCAGCACAATGTTGAATAACAGTGGTGACAGCGGGCATCCTTGTCTTGTTCCTGATCTTAGAGGGAAGGCTTTCAGTCTCTCACCATTGAGTACTATGCTGGCTGTGGGTTTTTTCATATATGCTCTTTATCATGTTGAGGAAGTTTCCTTCAATTCCTACCTTTTGAAGTGTTTTTATCAAAAACGGATGTTGGATTTTGTCAAATGCTTTTTCAGCATCTATTGAGATGATCAATTGATTTTTCCCTTTCGAGTTTTTAATGTGTTGTAATACATTGATTGTTTTTCTTATGTTGAACCATCCTTGCATGCCTGGAATGAACCCCACTTGGTCATGGTGTATGATTTTTTTAATGTGTCTTTGGATTCGATTTGCAAGTATTTTGTTGAGGATTTTTGCATCTATATTCATTAGGGAGATTGGCCGGTAGTTTTCCTTTTTTGTAGCATCTTTGCCTGGTTTTGGTATTAGATTGATGTTAGCTTCATAAAATGAATTAGGTAGTGTTCCATTTTTTTCAATGTTTTGAAAGAGTTTGAGTAAGATTGGTGTCAGTTCTTTCTGGAAAGTTTGGTAGAATTCCCCTGTGAAGCCATCTGGCCCTGGGCATTTATTTGTGGGAAGATTTTTGATGACTGATTGGATCTCTTTGCTTGTGATGGGTTGGTTGAGGTCTTCTATTTCTTCTCTGGTCAGTCTAGGTTGTTCATATGTTTCCAGGAAATTGTCCATTTCTTCTACATTATCCAGTTTGTTGCCATACAGTTGTTCATAATATCCTCTTATAATTTTTTTAATTTCTTCAGGATCTGCAGTTATGTCACCTTTTTCATTCATTATTTTGTTTATATGGGTCTTCTCTCTTTTTGATTTTGTCAGTCTAGCTAGGGGCTTGTCAATCTTGTTGATCTTCTCAAAGAACCAACTTTTGGTGATATTTATCCTTTCTATTGTTTTTTTGTTCTCTATGTCATTTATTTCTGCTTTAATCCTTGTTATTTCTTTTCTTGTACTTGGTTTAGGATTGGTTTGCTGTTCATTTTCTAGCTTCTTCAGTTGATCCATTAGTTCTTTGATTTTGGCTCTTTCTTCCTTTTTAATATATGCGTTTAGTGCTATAAATTTTCCCCTTAGCACTGCTTTTGCTGCATCCCATAGGTTTTGGTATGTTGTGTTCTCATTTTCATTCGTCTCTATATATTTAGCAATTTCTCTTGCTATTTCTTCTTTAACCCACTGATTGTTTAGGAGTGTGTTGTTTAACCTCCAGGTATTTGTGAATTTTCTAAGTCTCTGATGGTTATTGACTTCTAATTGTATTCCATTGTGGTCAGAGAATGTGCTTTGAATAATTTCAATCTTTTTAAATTTATTGAGGCTTGTTTTATGTCCCAGCATATGATCTATTCTGGAGAAAGTTCCGTGAGCACTAGAAAAGTATGTGTATCCTGTTGATTTGGGATGTAATGTCCTGTAGATGTCTGTTAAATCTAATTCATTTATCAGATTGTTTAGGTTTTCAATTTCCTTATTGGTCTTCTGTCTGGTTGATCTATCTATAGGAGAGAGTGATGTGTTGAAGTCTCCCACAATTATTGTGGAAACATCAATTGCTTCCTTTAGTTTTGCCAATGTTTCTCTCATGTATTTTGTGGCACCTTGATTGGGTGCATAGACATTTACGATTGTTATTTCTTCTTGCTGAATTGCCCCTTTTATTAGTATGTAGTGGCCTTCTTTGTCTCTCAAAACATCCCTGCATTTGAAGTCTATTTTATCTGAGATTAATATTGCTACACCTGCTTTCTTTTGGCTGTAGCTTGCATGAAATATTTTTTTCCATCCTTTCACTTTCAGTTTCTTTGTGTCCCTGTGTCTAAGATGAGTCTCTTGTATGCAACATATTGATGGTTCATTTTTTTTGATCCATTCTGCAAATCTATATCTTTTAATTGGGGAGTTTAATCCATTTACATTCAACGTTAAAACCGTGAAGGCATTTCTTGAATCGGCCATCTTATCCTTTGGATTATGTTTGCCATATTTTTCCCTCTCTCTATTAATATCCTTTATTGTACCCATACTGAATCTCTTTAGTACTGAACCTTTCTCCAAGTCTCTCTGTCCTGTCTTTGTTTCTCTGTCTGTAGGGCTCCCTTTAGTATCTCCAGTAGGGCAGGTCTCTTGTTAGCAAATTCTCTCAGCATTTCTTTGTCTGTGAAAAATTTAAGCTCTCCCTCAAATTTGAAGGAGAGCTTTGCTGGATAAAGTATTCTTGGCTGGAAATTCCTCTCACTCAGAATTTTAAATATATCGTGCCACTGCCTTCTCGCCTCCATGGTGGCTGCTGAGTAGTCACTACTTAGTCTTATGCTGTTTCCTTTGTATGTGGTGAATTGCTTTTCTCTTGCTGCTTTCAGAACTTGCTCCTTCTCTTCTATGTTTGACAGTGTGATCAGTATATGTCTCGGAGTGGGTTTTTTTGGATTTATTCTATTTGGAGTTCGCTGAGCATTTATGATTTGTGTATTTATGTTGTTTAGAAGATTTGGGAAGTTTTCCCCAACAATTTCTTTGAATACTCTTCCTAGACCTTTACCCTTTTCTTCCCCTTCTGGGACACCAATGAGTCTTATATTCGGACGTTTCATATTATCTATCATATCCCTGAGGTCCATTTCGAGTTTTTCAATTTTTTTCCCCATTCTTTCTTTTATGTTTTCATTTTCCATTCTGTCATCTTCCAGGTCACTGATTCGTTGTTCAACTTCCTCTAGTCTTGTACTATGAGTGTCCAGAATCTTTTTAATTTGGTCAACAGTTTCTTTAATTTCCATAAGATCATCCATTTTTTATTTAGTCTTGCAATGTCTTCTTTATGCTCTTCTAGGGTCTTCTTGATTTCCTTCATATCCCGTACTAGGGTCTCATTGTTCATCTTTAGTTCTTTGAGTAGCTGCTCTAGGTGTGTCTCTTCTGGTCTTTTGATTTGGGTGCTTGGGCTTGGGTTATCCATATCGTCTGGTTTTTTCATATGCTTTATAATTTTCTGTTGTTTTTGGCCTCGTGGCATTTGCTGACCTTGATAGGGTTCTTTTAGGGTTTGTAGACCAGTTGAAGTCCTTATCTCTAATTTATCAGATCTACAGCTTCGTGGAGTACACTTTCTCTAACTAACCAGCAGGTGGCGTCCACGAGCCACCTGTTCTCCACAAGCCAGATCTCCCCTGCTTAGCCTTTTTGGTGAGTGGGGGAGTGAGTCTTGTGGGGCCCAATTGGTGTCCCAAGCTTGCGTGTGTAGTTGGTGTTGCCTGCCCTGTATGTGGGGCGTGTTTCTGGGCAGTCGGGGAGGGGGGGGTGGCCCTAACAATCAAATCTCCCTGATGATCCTAGAGTTTTAAAGCTACTGCAATAGTCTAATCCTTCAGTTCAGTCCTGCCACAGTTTGTCTCTGCCACTGACCCACAAGTCTTTGGTATTGGCGTATGGCTCCTGAGACTTGCAAGTGGGCCCCTCTTCCAGGCTGTGCACCCTGGGTCCTCTGTTGAGGGATGACTGTGCTATGTCGCAGGTGAGTGCCGTCCCCCCAGGGCAGTTCTGGGCTGCTGGGCTGTGTTGGGAGGCTCCCAGTCTGCTCAAATGATGGCTGAATGGGGCTCTGTTAATTCACACTGCTCCCCCTTCCCAGCTCTGGGACATTCAGCTGAGGTTGCAGGGAAGGCTAATGTCCACGCCCAGTTTTGTGGTGTGTGCCTGTTATTTGAAGCACTTCCGTCACACTGGGTTGTCTGGGGCAGCTCTGGGCTATGGGGCTGGCGATGGGCAGGAGTGTTTCCTGTCCACCAGGATGGTGGCTGTGAGCGGACACCCCCCTTTTCTTGGGAAGTTGTGTTGTTTAGTGAATTTTCTCAGCCACTGGATTATTGCCTTTTGTCTCAGAGCTCTCTTAGTTCTGCTCTTGACTTGACGTGCCCAAATTTCAATTCTTTGAAGCTTTCTGTATTGAGCTTCTTAGAGTAATTGTTTTAGAAAAAGCAAAAAGGATTTAAGAAAAAAAAAAAAAAAAAAAAAAACGGCCCACCTCAGAGATCTAATGGGTTATTGAAATGCTAATAGACAAAGCAACCAGGGCCATTAAGGAAAAGTGCCCAGGGCAGAGAGATCAGCCTTGCTTCGGGATTTGCATATGCGCCTCAAGGCCTGATCTCCGCCCTTCCCCTTTCTGTGTTCACCAGAACTCCAAAAATCCTCTGCTTTTATTTTGGAGTTTTTCGTGTTGTTTTTTTTCTATGCCTGTCTCCTCTCTGCTGGGCTGGCTGCTCTCAGAGTCTCTGGTGTCTGGCCTCAGTCTATCTATGGTTGGAGTTTGAATCAGTAGAATGAGTTTCCGGTAAGAGCAGCCACTGCAATTCTCCCTTCTCCTTCCTGGAGCTGACAGCCCCTCCTCCCCCGGGACTGAGCCTGGCAGGGAGGGGCGCGGGTCCCCTGGCCGCAAAAACTTACAGATTTCGCTGATCTCAGCAGTTCCACGTTTTCATGAGTGTTGTATGAAGTATGCCCAAAGACAGATTGCTCTGTGGTGTCCAGTCCACGCAGTTCCTGGCTTTTTACCTACTTTCCTGGAGGAGTAACTAAAACATACAGCTCACCAGTCTGCCATCTTGCCCCGCCTCTCTGCTATGCTCTTTCAAATTCCATAAAAATGTTTTTAAATGAGGGAGAACAAGTTAATGTTAACATTGCAAGGTGTTGAAAGTTGGATTGTATAGGGGAAAAAACACAATCAATGCAAACTAGAGTCTATAGTTAATGGTAACATTGTAAGATGCTTCCACTAATTGTAACAAAGTAACAAAATACCAAAGCTAAATGTCTGTAAGACAGAGATATAAGGAAGTGATATGGGATTATTGGTGGTGATGTTGTTGTCTGACCTTTTCATTGTATTTTATTTTATTTTTCTTCTGTCTTTTGTGTTTTTATTTGTTATTTTTTTGTCCTTTTCCTCTTTCTTTGGAGAAGAAAAATGTCCTCATAGATTTTGGTGGTGAATGCATAATTAATTATTTACTTAGGGTGGATTGTATGGTGTGTGAATAAAACTGTTTAAAAAATAAACAGAGGGATACAAGTGCTGGAGAAAATGTGGAGAGAGGGATGTACCTATTCCCTGTTGGTAGGGAAGTAGAATGGTGCAGCCCAGCTGGAGAGCAGTGTGGTGGTTCCACAGCAAGCTAACTATAGGGTTGCCATATGGTCCTGCAACCCCGTTATTGGGTATATATTTGGAAGAACTGAGAGCAGGGACATGAATAGACATTGCACACTGGTGTTTATGGTAGCCATATTCACAATTCACAATCGATGGAGGTGGACTAAGGGTACATCAACTGATAAACGAATGGTGAACAGTGGTGTATACATACAATGGAATACTGAGAGGTGGCAAGAAGAAATGAAGTTGTGAGGTATGCTACTAGGTGAATAGACCTTGAGAACAGTGTGTTGAGTGAAACAAGCCAGAATCAAAAACACAAACATTATAATGCATCACTAATATGGACTAGCTATAATGTGCAAACTCTGCAAATTGAATCTGAGAGCATAGGCTTATGGTAATGGTTCCTAGATTGTAAGCTCTTACAGCAGTCACATCATGACTATTCATGAGTTGTAATGGTTGTCTCTAAATTCCAAGATGCTGAGCTGTTTGTGTGTAACCTGGTTGGGCCCTGGAACTTGGGGTATCTATGTGACACCTGAGACTCAGAGCCAGAGTCTGGCAGCTATGAACATCAGCATTACCCGATATAGCAAATGTTAAAGAAGCTGAAAAAGAGATCAGTCTTCAATTAGAGATATGAATGAAACAGACTTGATTAGAACTAAGATGAACCAGGCTAACGGGAAAAGGATGATATTGATTATATTTTAAAACCTCAGCTTCTGTGTGAGACCAAAGGAAGAGATGTTTACAGAATAAATCTGTATTTTCTGTAGCACACTATATAGGTTGATGTGAATGGTCCGTTTATTCATACACCGTAATTGCATGGAACCTTGAATAGAGAGTGAGTGAGAGCTGGTTGGTTTGTACAGGTTAGTGTGAAGCCCTGATACATCCCAGAGTAATTTGGGTAGAGAATACAAAGTATTTGCAAAGCCCCCTTGAGGGCCTGGGGCAAAATGTGGAAACAATAAACTTGCAAGCACTGGGGACTACCATTGTAGGAGGCCAAGTCCTTGATCTTGGGGCTTACCCTTATGAAGCTTGTTACTGCAAAGGAGAAGCTAAGCCTACTTAAAATTGTGCCTAAGAGTCACCCCCAAAGAACCTCTTTAGTTGCTCAGATGTGGCCTGTCTCTCTCTAAGTTAACTCTGAAGGTAAACTCACTGCCCTCACCTCCATGTGGGACATGACTCCCAGGGGTGTAAATCTCCTTGGCAACCTGGGGCATGACTTCCAGGGATGAGCCTGGATGCAGTATCGTGGGATTGAGAAAGCCTTCCTGACCAAAAGAGGGAAGAGAAATGAAAAAAAAATAAAGTTTCAGTGGCTGAGAGGTCTTACATGGAGTCGAGAGGTCATTCCAGAGGTTATTCTCATGCATTATATGGATATCCCTTTTTAGTTTTTAGTGTATTAGAATAGCTAGAAGGAAATACCTGAAACTGTTAAACTGCAACCCAGTAGCCTTGATTCTTGAAGATGATCTTATAACTATATAGCCTATATGGTGTGACTGTGTGATTGTGAAAACCTTGTGGCTCACAATCCCTTTATCCAGTGCATGGATTGATGAGTAGAAAAAAGGGGGACAAAATGTAAATGAATAATAGGGGGGAAAAAGGAGCATGAGATGTTTTGGTGTTCTCTTTTACTTTTATTTTTATTCCTATTTTTAGTTTTATTTTTCAGAGTAATGAAAATGTTCAAAAAATTGATTGTGATGAATGTGCAACTATATGATGATACTGTGAACAACTGATTGTATACTCTGGATGATTGTATTATGGTGTGTGACTATATCTCAATAAAATTGCATTAAAAAATTTAGACCTTCAAACAATACAGATATTGTCATTGTTGGATACAAAATAAAAATAAATATGAATAACATGCTTAAGGAAGTAAAATAGGTAATCAACTATATGATTAAGGAAAAAATGACCAGGCAAGTGTGAAAAGCAATGAAATGGAACTTCAAGGTATGAAAAGTATGATAACTTAAATTAGAAGCGCAATGAATGAGTTAAAAAGAGGATTAGATACAACTGAGGAGAGATTTGTATTGAAGAAATGACCCGGAATGCAGCACGGTCTTCTCCCCATCAAAGCTGCCCTGCACCTGACCTGGACTCTTTAAATGTCCTATCCCACTTAATCCACAACAATTCCATGAGGTCAGCATAATTAATCCTGGATTGCCAATGAGAAAACCCCAGCTTGAGAGAAGTAAACGGACGGAGGTCGTATAACCGGTAAGCAAAGCTGGGACTTGAATGCAGGCTGGCCTGTGAGTCAGTTATCTATCGCCACAACAAAGCTGTCCAATAAGCAACCCCAATACTTCAGTTGTTCAGAGCTACACAACAATAAAGTTATTTAGCTTTCGACTCCATGGGACAACTAAGCAGTCCTTTGGTCTGGCCTGGTGTTGGCTGATCTCGGCCTTGTTCACGCATCAGAGTCAGCTGGGGGATTAGCTGGGGATGGGGCGATCTTGGCTGGCCTCAGCTGGGTCACTTGGGCTCTGCTCCAAATGGTCTGGCCCAGGCTGCTTCTTATGGTGGTAGCAGGTTTCCATAGAGCAGAAGGTGCAAGGCCTCTTAAAGCTATGGCTCAGGACTGGCATTTTCCTTTATTCTGTGGACCAAAACAAGTCACAAGCCCGGCTCAGCCCAGATACAGGAGTTGAAGGGCACTACAAGGTCGCATCACAAGAAGCATGGCTATCAGAAGGGGTGGAAAATCAGAGACGGTTTTGCAGTCCATCTACCTCAGCCTGGCATCGCAGCCTGTATCCTCTCTACTCTACCACCCTGTCCCCCAACCAGGTCCCAAAGGCATTCCTGTCTGTGTCATCCCCACACCCCCCAGACTCCTTGGGCTTCAGTCTTACCCACCTCCATAGCTCCAGAGCCCTATGCCTAACGAGCTCCCTGGAGGCAGGGGCCAGGCCTGTCTGCTTCACCATGGCTCCCCCATACCCAATCCTGGTGCCTGGCATGTCTCAGAGCTCAGCAAACATTTATTCAGTGAATGAATGCATGTACCCATCAGTGAATTCATTTGAAAAGCCTCTCCTGCAGTTTCCCTCACCTGAAACTCTCTTCTGCCTTCTCCACCTATCAAATATCCTGCTTTCCTCCACACCTAGCATGGGCTGCTCCCTCAAGAAGGTTCTCAAGATATTCTCAATCAACTGTTTCCCTTTATCCTCATCCCACAGAAACTTCTCGAGGGCAGAGACCGTGTCTGCCTTATTCACAGCTGCAAAACTAGGACCTGGCATGTGGCGTTTGCTCAATAAATATTTTTTAAATCAATGCAGAATAAATGCCACTGTAGGATAATATTTTTAAAATAAGAGGCTGTATTTCTCCCCAGTTTCCTTTCTTCCTTTTATCTTTAACTTTCAGTCAACAAGGTGTTTCTGTGCCCAAGCCTCGGGAAGGAGGGGGCAACTGAAAGCAAGGAAAAGGCTCTCATCTGAGTTTGCAGATTCAAGCTTAAGCAGGGAAAGGACTAGAAAGCATGGAGGGCAAAGACAAAAGATCTGGGGGAAATCATGAGGCTTCCCCACTCCCCAGGCTGGAAAAATGTGGAATGGAACAGGAAGCAATGACTGTAGATGTTGGTGGTTCCCAGAGGAAGGGTTCCTGCCCCTGCTTGGGGCTACCCTGGCTCAGGAGCACCCTGTATGAATTAGGAAAAGGCACCCCCTCTAGGCACACCGCTTGGCAACTGGAGTGTAAACTGGGTCCAACCCTTATGAACCCCCGGCCCAGGCACCCTTGTGGAATGCACAACCCGTACAACTATATAGGGCAGCCTTGCATGCCCAGGGCAGCCCTGTTTGCCTAGTGTAGCCCTGGAGGAGGGGGCAAAAGCTCAGACAGGTCTGTGGGGTCTGAAAGCAGAGGAAACCTGTGCCTCACATTCCTAGCAGAGCCTTGTGGGGCAGGGAGGGCCCAGAAAAGAAGTGGCTCCAAGGGGGAGTCTAGGGCTGCCACCGGAGTTTCCTAATTGCCGCTAGACCAGAAGGGACCATGTGCAGAGAACCGAGAGACTTCCCCACCAGGACCTGTAGGAAACAATGAGTGAGGACCAGGAGGGGTGTGGTGTCCCTGAGGACCCCATGAGGTCAGACGACAGCAGTAACCAGATTGCCACCTCCTCACCCACACATGCCACAACTTGGCACTGCTGTAAGCCCCCTGGGATTAGCCAAAACCCTGGGAATATCTGGGACTGGGGAGAAACTGCAAATAGACTAAGATTAAGTATAGACCACCCAGGCAGAATGACGATTCAAAACCAACTGAGTTACAGAAAGAAAAAAAAAAGTTGCATTATGTGCACATCCAAGTTATAAAGTGAGATTTGTTTTTGTATCTGCTGTGTTGAACAAACGTGTGTTGAATGAATGCTGAAGGAATGCCAAATAACTGGCACTTCTAGGCAGCCCTAATTTTATTCTGCCCTGATTCGATTATCAGAGCAAATCTGCCTCCCTGCCCAGATTGTCAATTGTTTGAGGCAGGGACTGGTTGATTCAACTTACAATTCTGCACACAAACCCTATGCAGAGGCAAGCATAACCCGGGGATTTAAAAAATTACTATATCAGTGCATGGAATTTTTCTCCAGGCTCCAAGGTCAAAAAGCTCCCTTTACCCTAGACTCCCACTTCCCTTCTCTGTCACCTTCTCCTAGAGCACAAGAAACCCCCAAACTTGGAGCAGAATGGAAGGCAGAGAAGAGCCTTTAATGGCGTCCTCCAATGCTGCAGCACGGCTGGAGAGATGGATAGAATGGAAGACCTGGCTGCGCCCTGCAGGTGGGACTCCGGGTGAAGCAGAGGCGGTGAGGACAGGCTGACCACAGAGGACCCCCAGGTGGACCCTCCAGGGCAGGGGCGCCAGGTTCCTTTACTGGGAGCCACCGGATGCTTGCGGTGCTGGGGACGGGGACGTGGGGCTTCCCAGAGGCGGCTTTTATTCAAACCACTCCTGGGTGGTGATCAAGGCCCCCACGGCTTGGGGTCCCGGGCGGCCCACCTCATCAGGCCCTTTGCCAAGGCCCTTTGCCAGGTCTGTCTCCTGGCTGCTGCGTCCCGGGCCAGCGCTGCGCTCCCGGGGCCTGGCAGAGGTCCCGCATACATGGCCGTATTGTGCTCGGGAGCCCTGCGCTCGTAGATATGGATTTTGTCCTTGGCCTGTGTCTATTAGCTATTCCCCACGTGCCCGTCCTTGCTCTGTGGCCAGAAGGTCAATTTCTAACACAGTCTGGCTCCGTCTCTCTTTGTCCCCCCACTTCCCGCCCTGGTGTCCCTGCTACCTCCAAGCCAGGGTTTGAATCCCAGGTTCCCGCCCCCTCCCCTCCCGCAGCCCCCACGCACTCTCTACCCTTTCCTGCCTTCCCGCTAGTCCTCTCCCTTTCTCTCCTGAGGCCCCATTCGCTCGCTGCAGGGGATGAAAAACGCCAGGCAGGGACGGAGATGTTGCAGGGTCTTTTATTAAATCCAGGTGAGTCACCCCGTTAACTGAGAAGGCACACATGTCCCAGACACCCAGACGCCTCCCTCCGGCTGCGCGCGGCTGTTCCGCCTGCCCAGACCTCCTCCTGCTGCCTTCAGGGCCCGGGTGTGGGATTTGGGGTTAAAGGGCTGTGGGTCGTGCTTTAGAGGATGGAGGGTCGATTTGGGGGTGGGGGGGGGGGAGTAGGCAGCAGGAGAATTAAGTGTGATCCAGCCTCTGCACAGTGCATGGTTTCACTCGCCCTTCTCACTTCTCGGGGTTCCCCGGGTGAAGACCCCCCCTCAGGGAGCCCCGCCCCAATGCTCAGCTCCCGTGGGCGTCCCCGCCCCCAGCCGCTCCACTCCTCTTCCCGCCTCTCAGTCACAAAGCAGACACTCAAAACCAAACTCTACGTTGCTACATCAGGCTCAGCCCCTGTCCTCCCCTGGGTGCCGGGTCCCAGGGGCGTGGGGGTGGGGGGCGTCAGGGGCCTAGCCCTGGAACCCCAGCTCCTTGTACTTGGCGGCGATGTCGTTCCGGAACAGCTCCAAAGCCTTCCTCATGGCCCCCTGGGCGTCAGCGCCAAAGTCCCCTGGGTGCTTGCTCTGCAGAACCTGGATGATGACTTCCGAGATGAACTGCAGGGAGGGAGACAAAAGGGGTGGGGGCCACTGGGGTGGGGCCAGCCAGGAGTCAGAAAACATCCTGCCTTCTGATCCCAGGGCTGTTTATTGAGCATCTGTGATGCACCAGGAACCTGGATTAACTCCTGTAATCCTGCAACCCTGAGAGATACCACTCTCGCTTTACAGAGGGGGAAACTGAGGCACGGGGGTTAAGCCGTGTGGTCAAGGTCTTACAGTCAGGAAGGGACAGAGCTGGGGTTTGAACCCAGGTGGGCGGGCTCTGGAGCCCATGCTCTGACCCACCGCCTTCCTGTGCTACACCCAGGAGGTGGATCCCCTAGAAACTGGGCAAGAAGAGATCCACCAACTTGGGGGCAGCAGGAAAAATGGGAAATGCTCAGATTCTGTGATTTCATCCAGGATTTTGCAGTCTAGACACTGTTTCCATTTGCACGTGGTTAATTTTTGCATTTAGTGATTTAGAGTGGTTATTGCTTCAAATACCTAATTTGGAGGAATATCATATCTTCGGGGCCAAGCACAGAGTTGGTGCTCAGAAATGGGAAGGAGGGAGAGAGAGGGAGAGGAGAGGGTTGAGGTGATGACTTGTCCCCGGGACTGATAACTCAGATCAGTGTCACCATCGTCATGGTCTCATCTACCGGAAAACAGAGATGGTAAAATCCACAGCATGGGGCTGCCTTAAGGGTTGAAAGATCTCATGGATGTAAAAATGCTACTGTACAGATATCTGTTCATGTCACTGCTTTCCGATCTTCCGGGTATATACCGAGAAGTGCAATCGCTGGATCGAACGGTAACTCTATATCTAGTTTTCTAAGGAACTGCCAGACTGACTTCCAGAGTGGCTGAACCATTATACGGTCCCACCAACAATGAATAAGAGTTCCAATTTCTCCACATCCCCTCCAGCATTTGTAGTTTCCTGTTTGTTTAATGGCAGCCATTCTAATCAGTGTTAGATGGTATCTCATTGTGGTCTTAATTTGCATCTCCCTAATAGCTAGTGAAGCTGAACATTTTTTCATGTGTTTCTTGGCAATTTGTATTTCCTCTTCAGAGAACTGTCTTTTCATATCTTTTGCCCATTTTATAATTGGGCTGTCTGTACTATTGTCATTGAGTTGTAGGATTTCTTTATATATGCAAGATATCAGTCTTTTGTCAGATACATGGTTTCCAAAAATTTTTTCCCATTGAGTTGGCTGCCTCTTTACCTTTTTGAGAAATTCCTTTGAGGTGCAGAAACTTCTAAGCTTGAGGAGTTCCCATTTATCTAATTTTCCTTTTGTTGCTTGTGCTTTGGGTGTAAAGTCTAGGAAGTGGCCGCCTAATACAAGGTCTTGAAGATGTTTTCCTACATTATCTTCTAGGAGTTTTATGGTACTTTCTTTTATATTGAGATCTTTGGTCCATTTTGAGGCTGAGAGGGTTGGGGGGGCTGGATTGTTTGTGTGCAGGGGCAGGGCGAATGCAGGAGGTGAGGCTGAAGAGGAGTGGTGGTGACAGTTGTTGGTGGGACTGGGGTGCCACTGGGGAGTAAGCACTTGGGTCCTGGACTACCATAAATCTGGCTGTTCATCCTGGCTTACTAGCTGTGTGACCCTGGGCCAGCTACTTAGCCTCTCTGAGCCCCCAGTTTCCAAATCTGTAAAATGGAGATAAGAGTGGTAACTGCCTGGGGCAGATGCTGCTAATTGCCTACTCAGTACCCTTTCTGCCTTCTGCCTTGGTAGCAGAACACTAGCTTTATTTGGGACGGTAGCAGGTTACATTCCCCAGCTTCCCTGTAGGTGGGTGAGGCCTTTTAACTAAGCTCTGGCCAATGAGATGTAAATGAAACTTGTTGGATGAATTTTCTGAGGAAACTTCTTAAAAGAGTTCTTTCCTCTCTTCCTTCTGCTTCACGTTTGAACAGTGGACTAGATGACTGGAGCTCTAGCAGCCATCTTGAGCCATGAGGCAACCTTGAGACTGGACACCACATGCTAAAGATGGCAGCATAGAAAGACAGAAAGAATCTGTACCAGCCACCATACCAGCTTGGATTCCCTACCTCTGAACGTCTTTTATGTAATAGGAAAAGAAAACACTGGATGCAATTCCGAACCTCATGAGTTTGTTGTGAAAATTTCCTGGAGGTGACCCAGGTAAATACTTACCATAGCTATCTTAACTGGCGGCTGTCACCGTTATCTTCATCCTCATTCCTGCGCCAGACTTCCTGCTGCTTCCACCCATCTCCATAGCCCTTTATCCCCTGGCTCCCTCATTGCTTCCTCCCACCACATCTCCTTCTCCCTCCGGTTATAGAGACAAGACCTTAAGCTCAGGCTCCCCCAGGCCCACCCAACTTTCTAGCCCACCTCAGGAGATTCCAAACAATTGCTTGTGTCTGGGACACCTGAGCCTCTGTCTCTTCATCTGTGAGATGCTGGAACCAAACCAATCTGCCCCCCACAACCCCACACCCTAGGTTTGAGCCACAGCCCCTGAACTCCTGTCACATGAGTCCTATATGTCACAGACTCCACAATACACAGGGTTAGGAGCTGGGGTTCTGGAGAAATAGAGACCTGAGTTTGAATCCTGGCTCTACCATTTGCTACATCTGTGACCATGGACAAGCTTCTTAACCTCTCTGTGCCTCTGTTTCCTCTTCTGTAGAATGGGTATGATAATGGAGAGACTGCAGGCTGTGTACCCAATATCCATTCTCCCCTTCTTCCTTGGTAACAAGGTACTAATTCTACTTGGTGAGAAATGTGTTCACTCTCAATGACCCCAGGAAAGTGGGGCACAGAGAGGACATCTCATACTCAACATCACACAGCAACTTAGCAGCTGAGCTGGGACTTGAACCCGAATCCCATCTCCTCCTTTCTCCCACCTGCTCCCTTCCCTGCCTCCTACCTCCAGGTACTTGATGGGGATCTTGTGCTTGGTGGCGTGGGACTGGGCCAGGGGCTTAATCTCTGCCTCGTGATGCCCCTTCTTCTTGAGGACGCCCCCCAGGGCGGTGAGCACCACGGTGCCGTGCTTCTTCAGATCCTCGGAGGCCTTCATCTCATCCTCTGACTTCAGGTGCTTGAACTTGTCAAACTTCTCCAGGGTCTCGGGATGACCCTTAAAGAGCCTGTGGGCACAAGAAGCCTGGAGTCAGACGAGGGAGCATGCAGTGGAGTCTGGGTGCAGCCGGGCATCAAGTTCAAGTCCTGGCTTCCCCATTCCCCAGCTGTGTGACCTTGGGCAACTCGCTTCACCTCTCTGTGCCTCAGGTTCCTCATCTAAGAAATGGGAATTACAATAATCCCTACCACAGAGAAGCATTGTGAGGGTTAAATGAGAGCCTGTGCTAGGTGCCAGCAGGGTGGCTGGCACACAATAAGCATTATAGGAAGGCTTGCTATTATTATTCATTGCTGTTAATAAAGGACAGGAAGGAACAGGAAGTCTCAGTATTGCACCCCAGCCTCACCGTAGTTCTCTAAGCTGTTAGGAGTGTAGATGACAGAGTGGCATTGTGGTGGGACAGGGAAGGGGCGGGAGCACTGGAACCAAAGAACTTTGGCTTTATTGAGCACCTGCTGTGTGCTAGGCCTCGTGCTAACCTGTGCACCTGCTCTTCCCTTTAGGGTCGCTGGTATTATCCCCATTTAACAGATGAGGAAACAGGCTCAGAGATGTGAAGTCACTTGCTCAGTATTACAAGGCTGCTATGCAGAGGAACCAGACCCTGAAATCTGGTCTGAGTGCCTCAGAAAGTAGTCCAGGCTGAGGATCATCTCTGCAGCTGCTTGAATGCTTCCACCTATGGGAGGCTCTCTACTACCTCTGGGGGCCCATTCATTCCAGAGCAGCTCCCAGGCACAGAAAGCTCCGCTTATTTTGAACCCAAGATCTACTCCCTGTGCCTCCCAAGCCCCTCTTTGTACAGATGGTGAAAGGACCTTGTGGGGGCATCCTGATCTACAGAGACCCAGCCCCCACCCTGCCAGGCGCCCATGAGCGGGCGGCAGACAGACTCTGCCCGTGATCCCAAGGCAGCCCTTCCAGCCTGAGACCTCAGCCTTTCCTTCCGTGAAGAGATGGGGATGCTGTCCCCATTTCACTCATGGCACACTGAAGACCACAGAGGTAGGGGACTCATCCAGGGTCACACGGCAGGTCGGGGGTAGAGCCCAGATCGGAACCAAGATTGGATGGCTCCCCAGCTCGTGCTGTCTCCCTTGCGCCGCACCCTTGTTTGGCAGGGGTGACCATGTCTGCCTGGGGCTTTCTCTCTTCCTGTCTAATGGCTCCAGTTCCTCAGAACAGTCTTCTTCTGCAGCTTCCAGGCTCCATAGCACCCTGACAACCTGACCGTGGACGCACTCCACTTTGGCCGGGAGGCACAAATAGCTCCTGCATTCCCGTGTCACCACCCCAGGGTCCCGTGGGGAGGACGCCCCAAGACCAGGACCCTGAGCTTCTCTTCCTACAGCCTGAGACTGAGTTCATGTTTATAAAGAGTCATCTCCCTCAACTGTCTCCCCAGCTCCTCTTCATGGGAACGGCCATATCTTCTCGTCCTATGGGCAGCTGATGATTTATGGCCATGTATAGAACACGGCATCTCCCCCTTCCTGTTTTCAGTTCCCTTTTCCAGGCTCAGTTAGCCTGGGTGGAACCTTGGATGGGGGGACAGGTTGGGGGAGTAGAGATGGTTTCTGAATTTTGGAGGTGACAGCACAGGACTGGGAGCCAGAAGCCAACACTTAACAGAGAACTTACGAAGGATCCAAGGATCCGGCATTCTAAGTGCTTTGTATGTACTGGCCCACTGAGTCATCACACCAGCCCTGGGAGGCAGGTGCTGTTATTACCCCCTTCTGCAGACACAGGCCCTGACAGGTGAGGCCTCTTGCCCAAGCTCACACAGCCAGAGGTTGGAGGTGACAGCTCCTGTATTGCAGTTTTCTGAACGACAGAGCCCTGTGATTCCTTCTCTGGCAGGTGCCCCCTCCTCCCTCCTTCCCCAGGAGGGAAAGTGGGCTTCTTTCCTTCAGTTGGCTCAGGAGGAGAAGAGATGAAAGGGCTTCCGCAGTCCTGACCCAGCGCTTCCACCCGAGGCTGCTGCGTGCTGTCAGGACACGTGCGATACTGCGAGTGGGTGGGTCACCTGCTACTGTCCACAGGGACCACTCCTTATTATGAATACCAGGAGCCCGGGGGTGGAAGGGACTTCAAGATAAGCAAATCCAAACCTCTCTTCCACTCTCACAATTATCTTACTACACAGAGAAACACACCCTCAACAGCATATGCAGGCACTTACTATTTTGTTGATAATCCAGTCTCCCGTCTGGAAGCTTGCTAAGTCCAACTCCCCATATATACACACAGACACACACAAATGCACACTCTGCTAAATGCAGGTAGCAATAATACCAACAAACACTTATGTGGCACCTGCTTTGTTTCAAAGCACTTTACATATCCATTTAAAAAGCTTTATGAGGCAGGTGCCATTTTACAGATGAGGAAATGGAGGTACAGAAAAATGAAGCAACTTGCTGGGGTTTCAACCCAAATAGCCCAGTGGCATGTCTACACTCTTGACGACTACCCAATGATACTTCCATGCACAACTGAGCATACGCTCATATGTGCACACATAGACATGTATGCACACTAGAACTCACCTTCACGCACACACATGCACACCCCCATGCAGACACGCACAAGCTAGCATGTGCCATGTAGCATGGGCAGGGACATCCCTTTCCCCAGGAGCATACCTCTCACACTTTCCCTGAGCACCTGCGTCTGTCCACAACCATGCCCAATGTCACCACCTCATTCTGGGGCTCCATCCAAAGCCTTGTGCGTCACTGACAGCTCGTCTCTGGCACCTTTCTCCCAATGGTCTCCAAGCTCCTGACTATTATTATCTGGCGACAATGATCCCTGCACTCCTGCCTGACAGATGCAAGGCTTGGCACCCACAGGTAGGACACTGGGAGGAGACTGTCTGGGACAAAGAGGCCAAGGACCTGGGATCTGAGGCAGCTGGGGTGCTTAGGACATTTTGAGAGCCCCCAAGATGTCAGGGAAAAGAACATAGTTCTGAGAATTATGGCCTCTGGCTTCTAGCCCCAGCTCTCCCTCCAATGTACTGTGTGTCATTGAGGAAGTTACTCACCCTACCTGGGTCTTAGCTGCCCCCTCTGTAAACCAAAAGGATTGGTCTAGATGATTTCTCAGCCTCCAAATTCTAAAACCTGACTCCCCCCTTACCCTCTATGCTTAGGCACCAGACAGCCAGAGTGGGAGCCCAACTTTATTTTTAAACAATCCAGGGGAGTAGAGCTAAGTAATTCTCCATCAAATCATTCTGGCACAACACAGCTGCCCAACCCTTCCTTTCAAGCCCTGCAGCTGGGATTCCCCAGGGAACCCACAGAATTCAATCCTCTGTTCCCCCTCCACCCCCCACCCCCCTCCACAGATTTGCCTGACAGCAGCCACCAGGAAAATGAGTAGATGGAAACCCCTCACCCTTGCGGAAATGAGCAGGGGGCATTTTCTCAAGCGTTTCAGAAACCTTCACTTTCCTGGCATATTTCACCTTCATTCTCATTGTCCACCTGCCCCATTTATCAGGCTGGCCTCCATGCAGGTCAGAGGGAAAGGAGACAATTGCCCTGCTGTCCTCTAAACGGAGGCCCCATCAGCCACCCACATGGAGGACTGAGTACCCTTTCAGATCCTTCTCTTTTCTAGAACAAAAGAACCAGAGGGAGGATGGGGACTCATCTCTAGTGTGGCAAGATTGTGGAACAGTGTAGCATAGTGATCAAGGGAAGTACACTGCGTCCAAGCTGCCTGGATTCAAATTCCCACTCCCCTCTTACTTGCTGTGTGACTTTGGGCAAGTCACTCAATCTCTCTGTAAAATGTGGGTGATAATATCTATTTCCCAGAGTTGTTGTGAGACTGAAATGAGTTAACTGTGTGAAGCATTTAGCACAGTGCCCGGCAATCAGCACATCCTGCACAGTGTTTGCTATCATCACCGTCACCATCATCTCCATCATTGTCATCATCTCCATCTCCCTTATCATCATCATGATCATTATCATCATCTCATCTCCACAGTTGTCATCATCACCATCACCATATTCATCATCATTTTCACTATCATGATCACTACCACAACCATGATCATCTCCATTGTCATCACCACCATGATCATCTCCATCGTCATCACCACCACCATCATCATCTCCATCGTCATCACCACCACCATCATCTCCATCGTCAACACCACCACCATGATCATCTCCATCGTCATCACCACCACCATCATCATCTCCATCGTCAACACCACCACCATCAGCATCTCCATCGTCATCACCACCACCATCAGCATCTCCATCGTCATCACCACCACCATCATCATCTCCATCGTCATCACCACCACCATCATCATCTCCATCATCATCATCACCACTACCATCATCATCTCCATCATCATCACCACCATCATCATCATCTCCATCGTCATCATCACCACTGTCATCCTTGTTAAGGCCAGAAATTTTAGGTTCTGCTTGTAGCTGACATTGGCTGGATGAGACTCTCAGGCTCAGTCTTCCTTTCTGTGGCATGAGAAGTATTGGCCATGAGCAGTGGTCTTAAAACTTTTCACAGCCTCAGGATCCTTTGCTCAAACAAAAGAAGCAAAAATAAATAAAGCAGAAAAAGTTTTGGCAGGAGAAGGCAAGGCAGGGAGACCTGGAAGCCTGCTCAGCAGACCCCCCCCCCCCCCGAACTCCAACCCCTGGAGTGGAATCTCTGACTGACTTTCCAATGCTTATATTCTAGAACTTTATGATCAGGTACTTGCAGTGAAGGCCTCAGCATTTTACCAACAGCCTCGGCTGTACAGAATTTTCCCTCTTTTATAATCAGGGTGGTAAGAGAAATGACCTTACCAAGGTCAGAAAGAAAGCCCGAGTTCAGCATCTGGAACAGCACTAAGAGACCAGCCCCCGTGGCAGCCTTTGTTGTCCTGGAGTTAGCACCCCCGCACCCCACACAGAGAGGCCAGCCTTCCTGTATCCCCAACACCCAGAGGGCAGAACCCATTCTGTGGCCTAAGACGTGACAGAGCCTCGGAGTCTGGTCTCCTCCCTGGCACCTGGCCCCCTGGCAGGCCTCTCCGATCCACCCTGGGAAGGGAGGAAATACTTCCCCAATAACACATCACCCTGAGCCTCCTTCAAGATATACAAGGCATTGCCTCAGGGCCGGAAGCCTCCAGGTCACCTTGGAGAGCTCCCCTGCTCTGCAAACTCGGTCCCCCAGCCCCCTCACACCCAGCCTCTTCTCCAAAGACAAGGGAGGATGATGGACATGAAAAATCCCGGGGAATTCTTGAGAGCGGGAAGGGATCTCAGAGACCATGCTGACAATCTTTCCCTTGATCAGTAAGGAAATAGGACCCAGAGACGGGTAGTGACATGTCCCAGGTCACACAGCAAATTGGCTGAGGAGGTGATGCCAACTTAGGGGCTGCCTTTCAGGGATTGGGGGCCTCGTGTTAGGAGACATCTAATGGAACAGGGCCTGATGCAACCCCAGCAGCCACCTGACAGAGACAAGAGGAGAAAGACTTAAAGGAACAGTCCCAGGACACCTGCAGAGTCGGCAGAGAACTTCCGCAAAAGTCTCTAGCTCTGACTTCTAAGGGCTCAAACTTCGGAAGACGGAGCGTCTCCTCAGGCAGACAGGAGCTGGAAATGGGTGAAGCCCGAGGGAGAGACAGGGCGTCTGGATGGGGAGAGGGAAGCCTGCTCTGGCTCATAAAGCGGGAGAAGCTCATCTGTACGTTAAAGCACCAAGAACCATCCCTTCACCATGGCAACAGCGAAGCCCACTCCCTCCGCAGGACAGAAACGTTGATTCACACCCTGTTAAGCTTTGGACCTGAGCTGGGCCAGAATCTCAGGGGAAAGGCAGGAGAAGAAGACTCTCTATGACCATTTGGGGTGGGAGGCAGTGAGACATGAGATTCTATTTACAAGCCACAAGCTATCTTACAAAACTTGGAACTTTCGTTTTCTTTTCAGAAACCCCTTGCTGAGGAAGCCAACATGAACTTGGAGACCGTACCACTCCAAGCTCTCAAATTCAAGGCATACTCCAAGTCAAAGGTCACTAAGGGGTCTCTATCTTCCATTTTCTATTATAATTAAAGGTCACTAGTGTGGCCTCCATCTGTAATAGCCACTTACAACTTCGAGAACTCACTATATGGCAGGGATGGTGCCAGAGCCCTCACACATACCATCTTATTTAATTCTCACTTCCACTCTATGATGCAGGCAGTAGGATTTCTCCATTGTACAAGAGAGGAGGTTGAGGCTCAGAGAGGTTGAGTAACTTCCCATTGGTCACCCAGCTGCTCAGTGGTGGAGCCGGATCTTGAGCCAGTTCTGTCTGACCTCAAACACCATGTCTAAGCCATGGCACTTCACAGACTTTAATGGGCTTGTGACTTTGGGGACATCCTGCTTATTATCATCCTTTAAATAAGGTGGCTGGATAAGACCTTTCAGGGCCCTTGTTAACTCTGACAATTCTAAAATTCCTCTTTGTGGGCTCTAGGCATCCAGAGTTTGATCCTCAAACTCCCCTCAGCTTTCTTTCCTGACTCCAATTCCTGATATTTCAAGGCAAAAGAGAACCAAACAAGGCTTTCAGCACCTCAAATAATGCAGCCAACTGGTCAACCCCAGAGCACACTTTCTACCTTCCAACTGAGTATCCTTGACCTTTGGGGGAAGGGGGATAGGAACAATGAGGTCTCTTCCTTTTACCTGATGAGGACTTCTTGTCCATGGCTGGGGATGTCAGCCTCCACCTTCCCCCAGATGTTCAACACCAGCTGCCATTCCCCATCGCTGAGCCCCATGGCGCAGTCTGAAGAAAACAAAAAAGAGCAAGTGCAGACTGACTTGGTGCCCTGGACCTGACAGCTGGGGTCTGAGGCTGGCCTGGCCCCAAAGGGGTTTTATACCTTCCCCAGATGCATGACATGGATCACTTGATGATTTACTCACTCTTCTCCACCCCTTTCTCTCTCTCTCTCTCTCTCTCTCTCTCATCCAGAGGTCTAATCTTTTCCTTTCTCTAGCCCTCACATGGAAGCTATTTTGGGGCAGAGGCCATCGTGGGGAGGTAGGACAACTCAGGCCATGGAGGGGGGTAGGGTGGGGTGGAGATTGGACACAGTCGGGACTAGCAAAAGCCAACAGAAAGGGCATCACCAAGGCCAAAGCCAGCAGTCTGAAATCCAAGTCTCCCTGCCACCAGCCATCCTGAGAAGCCTTGTCATGTTTCTACTTGGGCAGGAGCACCTTGGCTGGCCACTGGGACAGCCTTGCCCGTTGCAGTCTCCTTGCTCACCTTCTGCTTGGTTTGCCAGATGTCCCTTACCCAGCTGCCAGTGCATGGGAAGGGGCCTAGATGGTTTTCTGCTGCTAGCTGGGTGAACCCAGGCAAGTCCCGTAACCTCTTAGCATCTGAATATCCCCCACTGCACCCAGAGAGCTCCTGGCTTCCTTGGCCCTGCTCAAGTATTTCCCTCTGAAAAGTTTTGTTTGACACACCCCCCAAGGCACAATGAACTACCTGCTCCTGCTCTTTATTTGTGTATGCTTCTGTCGTGTTGCTTGTATTTCTCATTTGCTCGTACTTCATTTCCAGGATGTCTCCTCCATTAGTATAAAAGCAGCCAATGTTCATGGGGACGTTACTCCACACCAGGCCTTGTTTCAAACACTTTACATTTGGTAACACATTTACTGTGGGGGCCCAGCCCTATATAATAGATACTGATGTTATCCCCATTTAATTTAAGGGAGATTAAGGAAACTTGCCACAGGAGCGCAGCTAGTTGATGACAGAGCTGGGATTTGAGCACAGGAAATTAGGTCCCTGTGTCCACGCCCCTGATCCCAGCCACTGAGCACCTCATTTTGATTTTCATGAGGGAAGAGGCTCTGTCTTATTCATCTGTATCCTTGGGGCCTTGCACAGTGCCCAAAACTGAATAAGTGTTCACTGAGTAAAAAATGGGTGACCTTGCAAGGAAGGTATTTGGGGGATGATTGGCCTTATGATTGGCCTTATTTTATATCCTTCCTTCTATCCTTCCTCCCTCCCTCCCTCCCTTCCTTCCATCTATCCACCTTCACATCTATCCACTCATCCATCCATCCAACCATCCATCCATCCATCTATCCATCCAAGAGTTATAGAGTACCCTAGTGTGTGTCATATATGGTGCTACATGCTAAGGCTAACAAAGCCAAATAAAACATGGCCCTGTGCTCAAGAAACTCACAGTTGCCTTGGAGAGATAAGGTGAAGAAAATTACAGTACAGTTTATTTAGTTCTATGATCAAGGTATGCACAGGTTGTCTTTCCATCTGCACAGAGAATTGCAGTTGTGGAAGGTGAGGCTCAGAAAGAATAAGCAAATGTCCTGGCTGTCCTGTGTCTATATCGGGCACCTACATAGCCCTGTCTAAGGACACCTGCCAGTCCCAGCCCCTGCTGAGGGGCAGGCGTAGGCTGGGACCACCAGATCCTTCCCCACACTTGCCACCAGTCGCAGCTGACTGAACCATGGCTGGCAGCTGACCCGAGGGCAGCCAATGGCAAGGCTCTGTCTAAACAAAGCTAATGTCTATTAGCCCTGCCAGGCGGAGACCCTGTCTCCAAAATGTGAACACGGACGTTTGGCAGGAATTGGCCAGGTGGTAGCAAGTGCAGAGTGCAAGTGGGTCAAATTCATGGCCAGCAATGGACAAGAATCCCCAAATTGAGAGCTTCCTAGAGCAACCTTGGGTCTAGAACACCCTCCATTCTGCTCTCTGTGAAGCCCAGTTACTGCTCAAGCTTATACAGGATGTATTTATCGAGTCAGCTGATTCCCAGTGACCAAGGTCGGAGCTGTGCAGGGGGCCGTCTGGCTCTCTTACCCCAACGGTACCTTCCAGAAGTCACTAAGGGGCTACCGCGTTGACCCGGGATGGGTGACCATGTGGCCTCCAGTACCCATCCAGCTTTAACATTTTAAGATGCAGGAGCAACATGATGAGCTGTTGTGGGTTGAGCCATGTTCCCCCAAAAGGTATGTTGACGTCCTGACCCCCAGTACCTCCAACCGTGACCCTTTTTGGAAATAGAGTCGTTGTTGATGGAATGAGTTAAGGTGAATTGAGGCCATATTGGAGTAGGGTAGACCCCAAAGCCAATAGGACTTGTGTCCTTACAAGAAGGGCACAGGAGAGACTGAACCCACAGGGAGGAGGTGGTGTGCAGAAGGAGGCAGAGGCTGGAGGGACACGGCCACGAGCCATGGACGGTGAGGGTGGCCGGCCACCAGGGAAGCTGGAGGAGACGAGGAAGGAGCCTCCCCTTGAGCCTTCAGGGGGAGCGGGCCCTGCTGACACCTTGATTTCAGACCTGTGGCCCCCAGAACTGTGAGAGAAGCCATGTCTGTCGCTTTATCACCCCACTGGTGATCATCTGTCACGGTAGCCCTAGGAAACGAATTCAGTGGTTTCAAATGCCGTGGGGATTTTTCAGGGAGGCTGTCACTCATTCATCCACTCATTCATTCATTCAACAGCCTGTACTGAGCGCCTACTGTGTGCCTGGCCCAAGATCACAGGGAAAGGTGCCTCTAGGGGGTCTGCCCGGGGCTCCAGCCCTCTGCAGCTTTGGTCCCTCCTCCTGGCCGTTTGTGGAAGGTGAGCCCAGGGGAGCAGGAGAGGGCAGGAGGCAGCGGCCAGCAGGCCGGGAAAGGCCTCTGGGCGCCTCCTTGGCAGCACCTCCTGCCTTAAGCCCTCAGCACTGACATTTAACACGTGGTTGCACTTTTCAGAACGCTCTCCTGCCAGTGCCCTTGTGGGGCCTCGGAACAAACTTGAGGGGTTGGCGGCAGGGGTGATTGAGACCTCCCCTCACTGGAGGGGAAGCAGGGATGAGCACCCATCCGAGGCTGGAAGAGGTGGAGCCGGGCCCCAAACCTGACTGGGAGCCCTTCTCTGGGCAACAGCTTCCTGAGCCGCCGTCTACAGCCTCAGCATTTAAACTCTCGTCAATCCATGGCCGACGCGAAAGTGTTGAATGCAAAGCTGTCACCCCTTGGCAGGCACCCCCATTAACTGGGGTGCTCACGGCAACCTGTGGCTTTGAAGTTGATGAATCTAACCTTTAATTTTTACCATTTAAGCTAATGGGAAGGCGCCGACATCTGTGTGTACTTACCCATCTCTACAACAGACCAGCGTTACCTCATGGTTGCCATGGTGACCCAGAGTCGCCAGCTCTGTTTGGGGGCTATAATTATCCCTGTGACAGCCCTCACTGTGGCCGGGCAGGGAAGCCTGAGATGCGTGAAACAGGAACATCAGGCTGCTTTTGTGTGCAAAACTTCCTGCAGCCTCACACTCCATGACACACACACACACACACACACACACACCCCTCTGGCAGGTTGGTTGTACACCCAGGGGGGCAAAACTGGATCCCACCACATCAGACCCACCCCGCCCTCTTCTTTCTCCCTTTGACACCATAGAATCCTTTGTATCTGAAAATCTGAGACTTGTAGAATTGTCCTCAATTCTTCAAATTTTGAAGTCTTGAGATCCCAGACCTAACATTCTAGAGTGCCAAAGTCTTCGGCTTTTGCCATTCTGGAAACTTGGATTCTGGATTGCAGAATCATGGAAAGCTAGAGATAGAGAAATCTTGAATTATAGGGCCATAGTGTCTTGACACTAGAAGAGGCCTTCCATGGTATCTTACCCAATTTCCCACTAAATGCAGGAGGTCTGCCTATAGTTTGTCATCCAGCCACTGCTTGAATACTCTTAGGGGCAGCAAGCTCACTACCTAAGGCTTTAAAAATTCTTCTTTATATTGAACCAAAATACACCTCCTGCGAAGCTCACTCACTCCCGGGTGCTGGCTGTGCTGGCTACTTGGGGACGTAGAGGACAAGCCGGGTCTCAAGAGGGAAGCTACAGGCTAGCCTAAGCCTCTTCCTCTCTGGACTAAACTTCCCTAGGACTTTAACTGAGGACCCTCCCCAGACAAGGCCAGTCAGGAGCCTGGGCTGGTGGAGAGACCAGCTCTGCCATCGCCAGTATCCGGCAACACCTCCCCTCACCCACACATGCAAAGGAACTCTGGCAAGATCTTACAGCACCCAGGCCCGTGGGCCTGATTCCCGTGAGTCTTAGCAAGGGCCACAAGTCTGGTCAAGGTGAGCCCGGAATTTGCTATCCCTTGGGCAGCCAACAACTCCCTCCACCGAGGTGGGCCAAAGATGGGAAAAGAAAGAGAGCACTTCAGTTCTTCAAAGCCAGGGGTTCCCTTGCTCCTCCCTCTAGGAGCCACCCCCTGGGAGACCAGTCCGGGCAGCACCTCCCTCCAGCCGGCAGCGCCCCCCTAATCCACTCCCCCTCCCTGCGCAACTCACGCCATCCTGGCAGAGTCCACCCTCCGGGGCCAGGGCCAGGCCAGGAGTCAGGAGTCCTGGAGTCTGCAGGACCACTCTGAGGCCCTCGCCGGGGCAGTGGGTCCCCCAAGCTTGCCCCCAACCCCCCACTTGGGCCCACTACCCACAGCTGCTCCTCTCCAGGGCCCTTGGCGACCATCGTACTGACCACGTCTCCCCTTCTCCCCAGCTGTCCTCGCAGAGCCTCCAGCCAAGCGGCCAGAGCTGGGGGTGGGGAGAGGTATCTTATAGCAGCTGGGGAGAGGCACAGGGAACTAAAAATACAGTTTATACTGCAAGGCTCCTCCTCTTCCTGGAGGCCCAGAGGGGCTTATTGGAGGAAGGCTGGCAGGGAGTCAGGGGCCACAATGTCACCAGGTGCGACCTGGGGACACCAGCCTACCCTCTTCCCCCACTAGAGGCTTTGGGGTGCTCCTCTGGCCCTGCCTTCCACCTGTCACCCGGAGCACCCTTCCCAGGGCCCCAGCCCCACCTTCACAGGCCTTGTCCTTCCTTCCTTCAAGGCCCATCTCAAAGTAAGGGCTCCACCCCCAGGAATCTCCCCACACCCACCTCCTTCCCACAGACGTGCCCTCTTCACCCTCTGGGCTCCCACACTGGAGCAGCCTTCTCATCCCTCTCTGCCTTGGGGAGCAGACAGTGTGGATGTGGCTTCTCCCCACTTCTACCCCGTGAGCTCCTCAGAGGCAGGAGTGACACAGCAAGGAAAGGCCAAGCACGAGATTTGAACCCAGGTGGCCTGGCTCCAGAGCCTGTACTTGTAACCACTCCACTTCATGGCTAGAAAATTTGGATCCTTCCCCCTGCACCCTCTCGCCTTCCTGACTGCACCTAGCAAAGGACCAGGTTAAATAAGCTCTTCAGATGTTTATTTTATTGAACTGAGTCCGTCTGGGGTCTTGACTTCCTGGAGGTAAAGGCACAATTGGGAATCTTCCCCCAGGGGCTATAGCTCGGGAGGCCCTGCTGCCATCTAGTGGTGGCAAAGAGAAAGGCCTCTGTCTCTGGCCCTGCTCCTGCCACCCACCTTCTTTGTTCATCCATCCATCCTCCCAGCCAGCCGAGTTGGGGTCTTTTCCAATCTCTATATTTAGGGCGCTTTGCTTAGAATACCAGAGATTTCTTGCTAAATTTTTAGAAGTAGAATAAGCCATGGTCCTTGACCTCAAGGGACTCAAAGCCAAGTGAAAGAGGCCACCCAGTGGGACAGGGCGTGCATCGGAGCTCTGAGCTCTGGGAGGATGCTGGAAGGGAGCATCATGGAGAAGTCCTCCCAGCAAGGGTGGTGATCCGGCTGGATCTAAAAGTAGAGGGAGTGTCCCACAGGGTGCCCTAAGCAGAAGTTACAGTGTGTGCAAAAGCCCGAGGGCCTAAAACAGGCAGGGGATGCATGGGGAAGAGACTGGGTATGGCAGTCAGAGTCATTGGAAGGGTCTTATGTGCCAGAACAAGGACTTGGGGACTTAGAATCGACAGTTCAGCTCCACCGACACCCACGCTGAATACTAAGGAGTCCTGGGGTGGTGGTGGGGAGAGACACGTAAACAGATGATGACAGCGAATGTGATAAAGGCAATAAGGGAAGCAGTCCAGTACAGGGCTAAAGGCTCTGGGATCAGACAGACCTAGATTTGAGGTTTGGTCCCATCATGCACTACTTTCATGATCCAGGCAACATGTCAGAACTTTCCAAGGCCTTTGTTTTATTATCTGTGAAATGAGAATTTTGAAAATAATTATATGTCTCAAATGTCATTGTGAGAGTCAACAGTAGTCCCCAAAACCCTAAAGAATACCCAGATCCTTATCTGAGATTCTATAAATGTTTCACTCAGAATTTATTCTTCAGAAACTTAAATCCTCCAGAGAGCTCCTATGCCAGCTAAGACCCAAAACCCAGAGCCTCTTCAAGAACATCATCCAGATGCGTCCCCTTTTCTCATAAAGTCGACACCCCTTTACAATATGAACAAGTTAGGGTGGTCACTGCCTAAACATCCCTGAAGATCGGGAAAGTGATTAAACTAGAAGAAGGGGTAGCAACAGACAAGATGGAATTTAACAAAGCATTATGAATACTGAATTTCTATATAATTTTCTTTTTCTCAGTTGCTAGGGTATTAGAATAGCTGGAAGGAAAGAATTGAAATGGTGGAACTGTAACCCACAGCATCCTTTGAAATTTGTTTATAGCTACTTGTTAAATTGGCATTTGAAAGTTATCACCTTTTTGTATATATGTTGTGTTTCACAATAAGGAAATAACTGAAACTATGGTACTGTAACTCATAACATTGTTGCAAATTTCCTATATAACTACTTGTTAAATAGTACTTTGAAAGTTATTACCTTTTTGCATATATATTATATTTTACAATAAGGAGATAACTGAAACTGTGGAACTGTAACCCATAACATTCTTTGAAATTTGCTCTCTTAGTACTTGTTAAATTGCACTTGGAAAGTTATCACGTCTATGTATATATGTTATAGCCCACAATAAAAAATACGATTTAAAAAATGTCATTGTGAGGATTAAAAAAAGGGAATGTGCATACAGCACTCAGCATAGTGCCTGGTGTGCAGTAAGTGCTCAATACTTGCTCAGTGTGATATGACGAACAGAGGAATTGGCATGATTAATTTTGCCAAGGAAGGTGTAATAGAGAAGAATATGCCTGAACAGGGTTTTCAAGTTTAGTAGGAGATTGCTAGGAGAGCAAAGTGAGGAAAGAATATTCCAAGCACACAGATCAGCACATTCCAGTACATGGAAGTCTGTCTGTTGTTAGGATTAGGTTTGGTTGTGGGTGACAGAAAACCCAAAACAATGTGGCTTTAACAAGGGAGTATTTATTTCTCTTTCACATAGAAGTCCAGAGCTAGGCAGTCCAGGCTGTATGGCACACAAGAATGTGAGGGACCCTGGCTTAGTTTATCTTAATGCTCTGCCATATTGCACACATGGCCTCCACTTCCTGACCCAAAATGGCAGCACCAGCGCTAGCCATCACATCTTCATTCCAACCAGCAAGGAAGCAAAAAGGTTGAAGAAGATTGCAACACCAAACTGTAAGGGCACTTCCCAGAAGTCCAAATCTATACCTCCTCTTACAGCACATCATGTAGCCTCACTTCACTGTATGGGAAGCTGGAAATGCAGGCTTCAGTTTCTATATGGCCAGATCCCCAGATAAAAATTGGGGATTCTATTATTTAGGAAGGAGGGGCGAATGTAAATTGGATGAAAGATAGCCTTTCCTACCACAGTAGATCTAAAACAGCATATATATGTAGGGGACTACAAATACTTCGGTGTTCCTGTGGTAGAAAAAGTGAAGGAGAGAGTGATGGAAGATGTGGCTGGAGAAATAAACAGAGGCCTAACCTCGGAGTACTTGGTGAGCCACAGAAGTTTGGGTTTCTCCCCAGGAGCGAGCCATCGAAGGGTTTCTGGCGAGTTTGCCGTTCTAGAAAGACCACACTAGCTGCAGGTGGGAATAACTAATGGAGAGGACAATCGGGAGCAGGAGACATTTCTTCCCAACATTTTATGATGAAAGATTTCAAACGTACATGAAAATTGAAAGAATTTTACAGTGAAGGCCACAACCCACTACCTAAAGTCTCCTACTGACATTTCCCTACACTAGTTTCATTGCTTCTCTGTCCCATCTATGCACCTCTCTATCCATCTGTGGATCCTTCTTATTTTTGTGGCATTTCAAAGTAAACTGCAGACAACAGTCCACATCCCCCTTAATAGCTGAGCATGTATATCACTAGCTCAAGATCAATATTTGTATACATTTTTTTCTTTTGGTGTAAAATTCACATCCACTGAAACGCACATAGCTTAAGCCGATATTTGTGGAGTTTGGACAAATGCGGCACCCAAATCCCTGTCAAGATGAGAACAGTCCCATCACCCCTGTAAGTTCTTGCATGCCCTTTCCCAGTCAATCCCCACCCCATCCCACCCCACCCCACCTCTCAGAGACAACCACTGTCCTGATTTTTTTTAACCACAGATTGGTCGGGGTGGGGGTGGAGGGGATGGGGAGGGAAGGGAGCCATTTAAGAGCCTGCTGGGTTGATCCAGGTCCAGGATCTTCCGAGCCGAGGGAGAAGCAGGCAGAGGAAGAAAGAGACGCAGAAACAATTTCCAGGACTTCGCACTCAGCCCGAGGGAGAGGAGGGCCTGTTTGTCTGGCTGGAGTGCCCGCCCCATTCCCCCGGGCTTGGGCGGTGCAGGGGCCCGCACGGCCCCGGCTTCCGGCCGCAGCGTCTGGGCAGACGGTGGCGCCGTTGGCTAAGGCGGGTGCCCGGGAGGCGGCGCCGAGCTCGTGCCGGGGCCGGACGCTTTGCAGTTGTGCTCGTGGCACCCGGCAGGCGCGGGGACACGCGTGTTCCCCCGGGACCAGCTCCTTCTCTCCCGATCCCCACAGGGGATGGCCTGAGCTGTGCCCTGGGGAAGTGGAGTCAGGGAAGCGGCCGCGTCCTTTCTCGGGTTTCGTTCCTGCTGCGCGCGTCGCCCCCCCTGCTGCCGAGCTGCCCAGCGTCCCCAGGGCGCCGTCCACCAGGGCGTCCCCTCCTCCGCCCGCTCTCCTCCGTGCTGTCCCCGAGCAACCCCGCCCGCCCTGGAGGGGTGGCAGCAGTCCCTCCCCCGAGGCGGGTGTCCGCGTGGAGAGGGCGGCGGTGAGGTTCCCTCCGATTGCGCAGGACAAGAGGCGAGACCTCAGTCCTTGGAGAGTTCCCACGCCGCGTCCCCCGCCTCCTTCCTCTCCAGCTTGTGAGAGAAAAAAAACGGTTCCCGCACTTTAGGATCTCACAGTTTTTTTGAGCAATTCATAAATTGGGCAGCATGCCATTCAGAAAGCAGAAGGGGTGGGAAGGGGAAGCTCTCACAGGGCAAATGCGGAGGCAAGCGAGGAGATGTTTGCAGGGGGGTCTTCAAAGTGGGGGGCAGGTGGTTGCTTGGGAATGAGGGAGTTAGCTGGCCCCAACTGATCAGCCGTATTTAATTTTGGTATTCTGGACAACCCAGGAATTTACAGGAAATGGAAACTCGCTTCGGTTTTTTGGTTTTGCTGACGTGGAGCTTAGCACCGGGCGTCTCCATGTTGCTGGATATTATTTATCAGTTCCTCCCTTTGGATCTGAAGCTCCACCTGGCCGAGGGCTGAGATAAAAATTAAAAGCATTAGCGCCACTCTCAGTTACCATCTGCTGGCTCTAGACGACTCTCCCAGGTGATTAACTCCAGGTTACAGATGTCACGGGGTTGGTTGTTTTGTTCTCTTCGTGCTTCTGTTGTTCTAGATGGAGGGACGCAACTTGGCAAGATGGCTGGGTGCAAGCCCTGAAAACCTTAGCGAGGATATAGTGCCCCAGGGATAACTAATATGATTATTCTGAGTAGTAAAATGCCTAAGGTTTGGAGCCTGCTTCTGAACCAAGGACCCCAGGACCCGAACCAACTGAAATCAAAGAACGACCCCAAAACAGGATTCACTTGCTTGAGCCACGCGGCTTAACTGTTTCGTGTAACTGCGTTTTAGCTTCCCTAGAAGTGTTTGTCCCGGTGGTATTGATGACAGCACAAACCCCTGCTTTCTCAGCCAGCAAGGAAAGTGAAATTCTATTATCTAAAACAATTCTAGCTAAAGAATCTAAAGATTTCTGTTGTGCAGCAATAGGTTTTGCAGCGGACTCAGCAATTTGTCCTACTGTTTTAGATAACTGTCTGATCGTATTTCCATTTATATTAACTCCTAACCAAGGAAATAAGAGTCCAAGAAAGCGGCGCATGCAGTGTCAGTGACACCGCGGGGTGACTCGAGGTTGGCTGGGGGGTGTGAATTGGGTGAGGGAGTCTAGGATGAAGCTTCGGCTTTGTTTTAAATTTCAGAGGGGGCTCCTAGGAGGCCCAGTGCGCATTGCCCTGACGTGTACCAACCTTCTGTACATTGAAATGTTTGAGCCTAACTGATATCATGAATCACCTTAACTTGGTCCTTTAAAATATTTAGGTTTATTTATAACTTTCAGTATATTTGTAACTACTCGCTCTAGGCCGTGTGTACCCAGGGAAGCCATGAAGATGCTCATGAAAGAGGGGAACCCTGTATTACAGTAGGTCAGGGATTGGGGGTACTAACTCTTTTTGGTCAGTTTGACAAAAACTAAGTTAGCTTTCTTTTAGGGTAGGTGATATATGCAAGATCACAGGATCCAGTCCAATTTACAGGCAGGTAACAAAACCATGCTGTCACCTGCGGTTTACAAAAGGGGTGCAAAATAGCTCAGACAATGAACAGAAGCAAAATCTGATAACCGCAGGAGAGCGCTGTGGTTTTTCCATTGAAAAAAAAAAATTCTCTACAGTCACCCTCCTTTTGCTCAAAGATAACCTCAAAAATATTATTCTTAATCATGAAATAAGGCTGGTTACATTAGATTTGGCCTGATTATTTACATAGGTGCAGCAGGAATGGCAATTTGCCATATAGGCTTTGTTTTCTAAGTTTGCTTTGCTGGTAGTTTTCACAAGGAATCTGCGATTGAACTTTTAAAAGCCTTTTGAGGCTAGTTAGCCAGGCCAAGAACTCAACATCAGGTTTCACCTTCTTTACTGACCTGTAAGGCTGGGAGCCCTGGAGCCAGGTACCAGACCGGTTTTTCCAAGAGGGTTTTGTAAACATTGGCTCCATAAAGTCAACCCTAGTTCCTTAAAAGTGTCTGTTGACATCTGATTAAATGAGCATCATTCTCAAACATGACATTCCAGTTGACGCACTGGTTATGCAGCCAGGATCTCCAACTATGTCTTATTAACAAGGAGGACAGATTCTAACTGAACCTATGCAAACAATTATTTTGCCATAAAAATTACTATTCAATAAGAGTTTCCAAATTCTAGAGGGTTCAGGCAGTGAGAAAAAGAGGAATGTTTTATGAATTATGGATAGCTTAAGGGACAAGAGTAAGAGATTCTATGTATCTAGAAAATAAAACATTAAAATATCAGCAGCAATCCAAACAAAACTATAATCATTCTTCATCAGTTTATTCAGTCCTAGGTAATTAGTCCTTGTTCCACTCGATCTTGTGCTAGCAATCTCGTGACCCGTTGGCTTCCTCAAGAGAATTCTGGAGTCTTGACTCATTCCAGTGATGTGGTCTCAAAGTTATTTAAGCGATGTCAGAAGCCTTTACCCAAGAGTACTAGATATACTCCTTTCCATGGGTTTCTGAGTCAGTCCCTTTTGTAGAAGACAAAGCACTTGGCCTGTAGCTGATTGCAAGGGTTTTCAGGGAAGCATCAGAATTAAAATTGTCTGTAGATGACAAAAGACTTAAAATGGCTGTGGTTAACTTACTGCTGTTTTATAAAAATGAGCAGTAATACTATTGAGAAGGAAATGTGGTTGTTCCTGTGACATGTAACATTTTTAAAGAATAACTGAAATGATCAGTGATATTACTGATGTCTAATATCATGCAGATCAGTACTAGGACATCTCACAGACAGTGAGGACATGGACAAATCTCTAGGACCCTTATGCAATTTCTGACATGTTTATATTAATGGCATTTTACTCATGCAAATATAACCAACAGAAGGTTAGAAAATCCTACTTAATTTGACAACGCTTCCTAAGAACGCATAACATATCAAATAAACCTATTTCTAGCACCTCTTTTTACAGTGTGAAAGAACAAATCTTTTGTGATTTTTCAGGGGCCTGTGGAAAATCCCAAAGACAGTTTGAGATCAATAAGGTGTCATTTAGAGTTTGATATGGGGAGAGCAAAATGTCAAAAAGTTGTCAGGTTTGAACATTTTGTTAAATAGGATAATGAGTCACTGTGAAACAATATTTGGTTCCCTAATCAAAGTGACAATAAAAGAGTGAATAAGAGTTAATGTGATTGTTTAAAAAAGAAAAAAAGTTCTTTTAAAGTGAAAAGACTTGTTTTCTAAAACAATATAGGATGATGAGGTCAATATAAATATCAATAAGGATATTATTTGGATAAGACATAGAATCCTTGCCTTCTAGAAGATTATTCAGATGGTTAAGAAAAACCTTTTACACCCTCTTGTAAAAGCAGACCAGTAATCCAAGAAAACTTCCTCATTTTAACAGAAAGAAAACCAAATTCTGGTTTTGTGTGAGGATTCTGCCTGATTAACAAAACTCTTAAGAATCTCATAAGCCTTTCAAATCTTAACCAGCCTGCCCATAACAAATAAAATTCCTTTTCCACAAACCTTTTACAACTTTCTTGATCTATTCAGGTTTTGTCTTACACATTCTTGCTTCTTATTCTGTTGACAACAAGTCATTTACTACAGGACAAAACTATTCTCTTTTTACTTTAAAAAACTCATCCTACCTACTTTACATACCTGATACCTTAAGCTAACAAAAACATCTAGTCCCCTTTGTCAAAGGTTTACCTGAATTATGTGAACTTGATTTTTTTTTTTTAATATTTGGTTTTAATTCTGCAAATACTCTTTTTTCTTTGGAAATATTAGAAGTATATATTCATTTATACATAAGGGCCTATTTATCTTTAAGCCACTTTGAATAGAGCTCTTTTAAGAAGTTTATAAGTTAATTTGGTAATATCAGTTGGAGGTTGAAAATATCATACATCAAACATATAGAAAGATACTAATAGTTTATAGCTTTAATTTAAAAAATTCAGACATGAGTCAGACATAGAAGCACAGAAACACAGAAGACAGAAATACAAAACTCACTAGTTTATATAAGCTATTTTTACAGTCTCACAATTTCTTAGCAGACTCCAAGTGCCAATTAAACTAGGCATCCTGTTTGGCCTAATTTGCGAGCTCTTTTTCTCTAGTGCACTGCTGAGATGAGTAAATATGTCTAATCGCAATGTTCCCCATAATTGCACGTCGAGGATGTCTGTGGTGGGATTTTGCCGTCTGGTTAGATAGGCACAACTTCTGGCCCCACAATTTTTGAACATGTGATATGCCAGGGTGCCAGAGGGTGGAAAATCAAAGTTTTTTGAGTTTGAGGATCCCATCTTTATCATTTCACTTCTTACCCCATGGACAGGTCAAAGAAACCAGCAGCAGCAAAAAATGAAACTGCACACTGAATCAAAGGCTGGGGACTCAGGCTCAAAATTTGAGCCTTCTTGTCAATTAAGATTGATGTGCTAACATTTGGGCTAAAAGCTACTGAGATCAGAGAGCTCATACACAGAAGAGTGGAGCTCAAATTTGAGAGGCGCTCACCCCCGACTCTTGGAGATGGCGAGGGGGACAGGGAGCTCAAAAGGTTCGTGGTGCCTTCCACCTGTCGTTCTCATTGTCTCCAGAGCCATCAGCAGTCGTCTTCAGATTCCTTCTAGTCGCCAAAACTGATAGAAGAAAAAACTTTTCATGCAATTTAGGATCTTGCAGCTTTATTGAGCAACTCCCATTCAGAAAGCAGAAGGGAGCTCAGTGAGGGAGTGGCCAAGGGGACACACATATAGGTGAGTGTGGAAGCAAGTGAGGAAATGTTCGGATTGGCTGACATGAGGTTTCCATTTTACTTAGGAGGGTCTTGCAAAGTGGGAAGCAGATGTTGCTTAGGAATGAAGAAGGCAGCAGGCAACAACTGATCGGCTGCATTTAAAATTTGATTTTCTGGGCATGCCAGGCATTTATAGGAAATAGAAACTCGCTTAGGTTTTTGGGTTTTGCTGACCTGGGGCTCAGCGTGGGCACCTCCAAGTTGGGCCAACTAGATTTTAGTTATCACTTCCTGCAGCTATTTACTCTTGGCTCTCTGAGGACACCACTCACCCCTTCCCCAACACCTCCCCGCTTCCTTTTAAAAACAATCAAGACCCAGGTCTTGGCTACGGAGGACAGGCCCCCAGGAAGGGGCCAACGACAGCAGAGAGAAGAAATGAAACCTCGTCCTCCCAAGGCTGCAGCTGGTTTTTCTCTAGTGTATCTAAAATCAAACACAACTCCCCACAGCCAAGAGCTAGTTCTTTCTTAAAAACCTATGTGTTAAAAAACAACAACAACACGCTCAGATGTGGCCCTCTCTCTAACTAAGCCACCCCAGCAGGTGAAGTCACTGCCCTCCCCACTACATGGGACCTGACTCCCAGGGGTGTAAAATTTTCCTGGCAACACAGGATATGACTCCTGGGGATAAATCTGGACCTGGCGTCATGGGATTGAGAATATCTTCTTGACCAAAAGGGGGATGCAAAATGAGACAAAATAGTTTCAGTGGCTGAGAGATTCCAAATGGAGTCGAGAGGTCACTCTGGTGGACATTCTTATGCACTATATAGATAAAACTCTTAGGTTTTAATGTATTGGAATAGCTAGAAGTAAATACCTGAAACTATCAAACTCCAACCCAGTAGCCTTGGCTCTTGAAGACGATTGTATAACAATGTAACTTGCAAGGGGTGACAGTGTGATTGTGAAAACCTTGTGGATCACACTCCCTTTATCTAGTGTATGGATGGATGAGTAGAAAAATGGGGACAAAAACTGAATGAAAAATAGGGTGGGATGGGGGGATGATTTGGGTGTTCATTTTTATTTTTGTTTTTTATTCTTATTCTGATTCTTTCTGATACAAGGAAAATGTTCAAAAATAGATTGGGGTGATGAATGCATAACTATATGATGGTTCTGTGAACAGTTGATTGTACGCCATGGATGATTTGTATGATATGTGAATAATCTCAATAAAACTGAATTTAATTTAAAAACAACAACAACAAGACAAACTATGTATTCTACAAGAGAAATTCCTAGTCTTTCTAGAACCATAACTTTAATTTATTTCTTCTGAATTAATGCCTGCCCTGATTCTTCTAAGAGAGGATCTGCTCCCCTCCCTTACTCTGAGTTATGTCACAGAGAATCTCAAGTTTATTTGACAGTTTGGAGAGGCCTCACTTTACCCCCTGAGATCAGGAGTTGGTGTTTTGGAGGAGATGTCAGAGAGAAGGGAAGATAAAAAGGACCTGGGGGACACACATATTAAGAATTGGGAAGTGGAAGAGGAGGTGGAGAAGGAAACTTTCAAGGGCAACTTATAAGGGAACCCTGAGCAATTTATAAGGAGGGGAGCAGCAGGGTCAGGTCTGCATGTGAAGATGGATGAAAGGGAAGCCAGGCTGCCAAGGACTTTGTATGTACTAGGCTTGGGTGAAGGGCAGAAATACAAATAGGGATGTATTGGTCAGAGCAGTGGCTGCTGTAACAAACAACCCCCAACCCCTCAGTGACTTATTAGTTCTTCATACTGATTTAATAGGTTTGGTTCTCATTCACCTCTCAACCCAGTTTGAGTCGGGGAGGGGACTCTGTTCCATACAGAGATTCAGGGACCCAGACTTCCTTCCTGAGGACTCCAAAGACCTCTGATCCTTCCATAGCAGGCAAACAGCAGGAGAGAGAAAAAGAATGGAGGACGATGCAGGAGGTTTTAGGAGCCAGACCCGAGTGACACTCATCACTTCTGCCCACATTCCACTGGCCAGGTGACAGCCACATAGCACAGCCAACCCTGAGGGAGGCTCAGAAATGAGGTCTCCTTGTGTGCCTGGGAGGAAATGAAACAGGGTGTGGTGAAGGCATTGCATTGTGTCTGTCACAGTCATGGCCTGGGATAATAAAATATTTCATAATCTAATGGAAAGTTGAGAAGGGGAGCTGGGAAAAAATGCATGTAAATAGCACATCTCAGTATGGCACCAGCGCATAGTAGATGCTCAATATTTGTTAAAGCTGCACAGCCCACTGTCCTCTGCATGAGTGCTTATCAGCACTGGGCGTTGGGAGTGATGATTAGAAAGCCGCCCTAGAAAAGGTGGCATCTGAATTGAGACTTGAAAGATCCTACAACAGTTGAGGAAAGTTCGGGAAGCAGGAATGCTTGTGGAATATTCAGGAAACCCCGAGAAGACCAATGTGGCTGGCTCAGAAGTTGGGTGAAGCAGACAGGTCCCGGAGGCGGTTGGTAGGCAGGCTTGGAGCGGGTCAGGAGTGACTTCAGCAGGCCCTGGGGAGTGGCTGTGGTTGCAGCTTGGGTGGGGCAAGGCTGGGGGAAGTGTGTCCCCTGTCATCTCGGATGAATCAGCAGGGTCAGTTGAAATTAGTCACTGCGGCCTAGCAAAGAGAAGCCCACAGGCAGACAGTGGGGTTTGCTTACGTGGCCAGCAGGGCTTCTGTCTCTGGGGGAGTCTTTGGCTCAGAGTGGAGCTGTTGCTCTGGGCTGTCCCAGATTTTGGACCAGGGGAGCAGTACCCCCAGCCTTCTGACCTTGGCAGCCAGACAGTGGGAGGGGGCAGTCTGGCCCTGCCAGCCTCCCTGTGGCCACCTTGGCCTGGAGTGGCCTCTGCCCCTTGACCTTACCAACTCCTCACAGACATGACAGGTCACGCCCCCAGGACCTCACAGTCCTTCACTTCGCCGTTGTACCACTGTTCGCAATTGTAAACTGGATAATAATTTGGAAAGTTTAAAGGAACGCATTTGAAATCCCCTTGCCCCCACCCCGCCCCCTGGCCGCCATGTTCCCGGCCACTGTTCCCATCATCACCGCCCCAGCAAAGTCCGGAGGGCAGATGATCCCTTGGAGAGGGAAAGATATGATGTAGGGGAGGGTCCCTGCAGGCCCTCAGGAAGGCAAAGGAAGCCCTTCAGGACGTGTGATGAGGGGAGATGAGAGAAGAGTTAGAGGGACGCGGTCAGTCCGCAGCTTGCTACATTCACTCGCACACTCACAGCTGAATTTGGAGCCATGTGTGGGAGTGGGCGAGAGACCCATCCAGGTGAGCTTGGCAGGTCCTGTGGACCTGGAGGCCAGTCAGCCCTTCCTGTGTATCACGGGGCTTGGTCTCAGCTCATGAAATCGTCACAACAGCCCTTTGAGGTCGATAACTCTTATTAGCCCATTTTACAGATGAGGAAACAGAGGCCCACTGAGTTTAAACAACTTGACCAAGCAGCTTAGCGGAGGCGGTGAACTTTTAAGACGCCCCTTCCCTGAGATGTGCAAACGCTAATGTGATGCAGTGAGGCCGAGCAGGAAGGTTTGTGGGAAGATGGGGCGGCAGGGCTGGGGAGGAGGTCACAAAGCAAATAACTTTCCGAGAGTGAGCTATCCCCAATCCAAGGAATTTGGGGCCTTTAAACCAAGGTTTAAACTGTTTCTTTGGGGGGCTCTGTATCTATGAACTAAGCATATAAAAGAAAATGTTTGTAATCAGTAGGAGAAAAACCCCATAAATGTTATGAGGATATACTGGCTTCTAACGACTTTTTAAAAATACCTTTAGGCAGATTAAATTCTGACAGATTCTTCTTGCATTATCAAAATATGTTTGCTTGTTATAATTCTGAGGAAAATTATAAATATAAAACAGGAATATAAAATGTTAACTTGGAATTAATCTTAAAAAACGCTAATGTGATGGGGTAAAGGAGTACTAGTTAGGCCTTGGTTTGGACAGCCATAACAAATGCAAAATAACAGTAGGCTAAATTATAAACAAAGGCTCTCCTTGCTTGTGCAGCAGTGACGGGCTTGAGCCTTCTAGGGCGGCTCCCCTGTGTGGTGTCCAGGTCCCTTCTATTTTGTGCCCACATTCCAGCCAGTGGGAAGGGGAGCCAGGGAACGGAGAGCTCACCCCTTCCCCTTAAGGGAAGTTTCCCACATTCTGCTCCTGTCCCATGGGCTAGAGCTTGGTCTCATGGTCATACCAGCTGCAAGGGAGGCTGGGAGGCAATCTTCAGCTACCTGGCTGGGGTGTGGCTAAAAGTTGGGGATTCTGTTACTAAAGGAAGAAGGAATGGAAATGGGGCAGGGGGCTAGATTTTGCTCCTGGTTCCCCATGGACTGAGGGTATTGCTCAGGGCTCCAGGAATTCCTGGGGTCCCCTTACATGGATGTGGATGTGCTGAGGTGGCTAGTGGTCCCCACGGGCCTGGGGATTGAGGTAGGGGCTCAGAGCACAGACCCTTAGCCACTGGAGGAAAAGGCCGAGACCATGAACCTCGGCAACACAGAGGCCAGGTGGGCCTCATACGCTTCAGCAGACACCACACAGGCCTCCAGGGCCTGGGGCAAGGCGGTCACCCCGGTGCAGAGAGCAGAGCACCCAGGGAGACCCCAGGATCTGCCCCACACCTATCCAAGGGCCCATCTCCCCATCTCCACTCTCCTTCCATACATCAGGTCACCATCTTAGAGAGAAGAATGGGGGTAGGAGGGCTGAGATACCGTTAATTGTTTCATCTAAGTTGCAACCCAACCCTGCTCCCCAGAAGCGCTGAGGAGTGTTTGCAAGCAAATGGCAACATAGTAGAATGGTCAGGGGCAGGAATCCTGGCTTCATGCTTGCTGGCTGTGCAACTTTGGGCAAGTCACTTAACCTCTCTGTGCCCCAGTTTCTTCTTCTGACAAATGGCAATAATAATAGTACCTGCCTCACAGGGTATTGAGAAATTTGAACATGGTAAAATACCAAAAACTATGTCTGGCACAGAGGAAGGACTTAATAAGTGTGGCCTAGTGGTCCCAGTTGTGGGTAATGTGCTAGTTTGGATGTATTATGTCCCCCAAAATGCCATGTTCTTTGATGCAATCTTGTGGGAGCAGCTGTAATAGTGTTGATTAAATTGGAATCCTTTGGTTGAGTGTTTCCACGGAGATGTGACTCAATCAACCGTGAAACTTTTTATTGGATAATTTCCATGGAGATGTTACCCCGTCCACTCAGGGTGGGTGTTAATTGGATCACTGGAGTCATATAAAGGAATTCACAGACAGAAAGACCTCAGAGCAATGGAGATTGACATTTTGAAGAGGCGCTACAGCTAAGAGACGACAAAACACCCCAAGAGCAGCATTTTGGAGAACACCATTTTGAAATACAACCTGGGAGCAAGCAGATGCCAGCCATGTGCCTTTGGAGCTAGCAGAGGTTTTCTGGATGCTGATGGCCATCCTTCAGTGAAGGTACCCTATTGTTGATGTCTTACTCCAGACACTTTATGGCCTTAAGACTGCAACTTTTTAATCAAAAATCCCCCCTTTATAAAAGCCAATCCATTTCTGGTGTTTTGCATAATGGCAGCATTAGCAAACTGGAATAGGTAATAAGGAAACCGCATGTTTTTGAAACATCTAGTTGAAATTGTTGAAATGTTGACCCTGTTATATAATTAGTAAATTTTGGTCCATCTCCCCTGATGAAATGTGAGGCCTGTGAGGGCAGTTCCCTTGTCCGTCTTGTATTTCCATTGCAGGGTACAAGGCAGGTACATGCTGATAGCAACAGCACCCCAATACATGGAGGAGATGTTAGGGAGCTGGGGTTTCTTTTCTAGTTCTGCTGAAATTATGCTGCCCAGGTGGAAGGCAGTGCTGCTTTCCAGAATAGAAGGATGGGAGAGAGGGATCAGGTGTGTGTGTGTGTGTGTGTGTGTGTGTGTGTGCGCGCGCGTGAAAGAGAGAGAGCAAGAAAGAGAGTGCGAGCACATGCACCTGGGATTTTGCATGTGTCTGTATAAGGACCTAAAGCTTAGGTCTTTCAGGATGTGGACAATCTCCCCAGTTGCTGAGAAAGAAGGGTATATTAGCTACAGGGAAGAAGATGAGCAAAGGGACAGAGGTGTGAAAACTCAGGCTGGGTTTAGGGAACAGGGAGTATCCCTGGGTGGCAGTTTTCCAGGGTTCAGGGTGGCAGAGATAGGAGATGAGGCTGGGCAGGTGCAGGGGCTGGATGTGGAAAGGCTTGGGCAATTGGAAGCTGCCATTGGACTGCTGAGGACTCCCCAGGGGTCCAAGGGCCAAATAGGACCACTTTCTTTTCCCCATATGTGCCTCCACAGAATGACTCTAGCTCATTCTGTTCCATGCACCCAGAATGGCCTCTGTGACTTCATGACCAAATCCTAATCCTCCTCCAAGACTTAACTCAAAGGCCACCTCCTCCAGGGAGCCCTCTGCAGGAAGCTTTGTTGTTTTTGTCTGTCTACATCCTCCCCTTTGTTTCCTATTGGAAAGTCGTTACACTTGGCTGACCCTGCCTCTTGGCTACAGTGATGGGTTCAGAGATAGGTTTGCGATCCAAGCTGGACAGATCGGTCTCCCTTGGGACTTCTCTTCCAGACCTCTGGGAGGGACATTGCCACTTAGGGAAGGCATGAGTCTGGGGCTGCAAGTGTCCTCCAACCTGAAGAACAAAATTAGAGACAAGGAGAGCCAAGAGATCCAGACAGACTGATGACTTTTTCTGAGTCCCAGGATCCAGCTATGCCTCAAGCCAGTGGCACCCCTGGCCGTTCAGCTACATTTATTCAATCATTCATTCATTCAACAAATAGTTCTTGAATGCCTACCATGTGCAAAGCACAGTTCTATGCACTGGAATGATAGTATAACAGTTTAAAAAAAAAAAAAAAACAGACAAAAACCCTATCATAGTGGAGTTTGCATGGCAGTGACTGTGTGGGGAATAGAAAGACAATAAATAAAAAGAATAATAAAAATAAATAGTGTTCTGGTTTGCTAATGCTGCCATTTGCAAAATACCAGAAGATGGATCTGCTTTTATAAAGGGGGTTTATTTGGTTACAAAGTTACAGTCTTAAGGCCATAAAGTGTCCAAGGTAAGGCATCAACAATAGGCACCTTCACTGGAGAAAGGCCATTGGCTTCTAGAAAACCTCTGTTAGCTGGGAAGGCATGTGGCTGGCGTCTGCTTGCTCCCAGGTTGTGTTTCAAAATGGCATCCTCCAAAATGTCAGTGTCAGCTTTCAATGGCCGTCTTCAAAATGTCTCTCTAAGCTGCAGCCAATGTGAGGGGTCTGTACTACAAGCATCTCTCAGCTAAGCCAGCAAGCATCTGGGCCTGTATGGCTCTTTTTAAAATACTCCAGTAAAATTAATCAAGACCCATGCTGAATGGGCAGGGCCACACCTCCATGGAAATAGTCTAACCAAAGTTATTACCCAGAGTTGGGTAGGTCACATCTCCATGGAAACAACCTAATCCAAATATCCCTCGAGACTGGATTAAAAGATCATGGCTTTTCCTTGGGGGTCCTAGTATATCTAAACTGGCACAGATAGCATATCAGACGATGATAAATGTTATGGAGGAAAATAAAGCCAAGAAGAGGCATAAAGAGTGTTGGGCAAGGGGTGGGTGATACATTTTAAAATTCACTTTAAAAATGAAATTTAAAATTTAATTTAGGCTTATTTGAGTAAAGACCCAAAGGTAACAAAGGAGGGAAACTTAGAAATGCCTGGGGGGAGTGTTCCCACAGAGGGAACAGCAGGTGCAAAATCTGAGGTAGGAGCATGCCCTGCCTATTCAGGACGGCAACAGCTGGGTGAGCCAAAACATTCTGATTTTTTTTTTGCACAATGCGGTGTGAGCTGGGTTTCTGTGCCTTGCCATCAAAAGCATCCTACTAATATAGCTTCCCTAATTACCCCCAAAAGCAAACTCTCCCTCTTCTTGCTCCCATTGCCCATTATCTGTGCCTCTCCCTGTTACTGGCAGTGCTTGCTGCCCCACACAGCTGCCTTGCATTCACGCGTTATTCAGAAACATTGTCAGACACCTTCATGGGCCGAGAAAGTACACATGCTTATGCCCTGGCGTCCCTAGTATTTCCCATTTATGGATGAGATCAGAAAAGTTCAGAGAGGTTTAGTCGTTTTCCCAGGGCCACGCTCCAGCAAAGGGCAGAGCTGGGATTCACACCTGAGCCTGTGCAACTTCAAAGGCCGTGTGTTGCCCGCAGCCCATGCTCCCTTGAGCTGAATCCTGGGCACCTCTTCTGGAAGAAAGGTAACTTCTCTTTTGAGACTTGTCTGCAATTCAAGAATCTGCCCCTGAGGACACTCATTTCTTGAGAAATAAAGCTTCGGCCAGATACCATGTCAGTCACTATGTACATCAGGTCCTTTCACTTCATTTCATAAAACCCTTGTAAGGAAAGGATTGCTATACCCATTTCACAGGTTATAAGAATGAGGCTCTGGCCACCCTGCCTGAAGCTCAGCACCCTGCCTGGTTGGCTGCCTGGGTCCCGGGTCCCACCCTTTCTTAATCCCCTCCCCTAACTCCTGCAGAGTCCTTTACCCTGGGCTGGGCCTTGCCTTGTGCATCCCTTGCTCTGACCTGGGCAGACCTCCTGCCCTGCACCAGGACACCTCCCGAGCTGAGACCCCTGCAGCCCCAAAAGAGATGCTGGCCTGGATGGCACTTCAATCCCTGCTTCCTGCTCGGACTGCCAGGTCCAAGATCCCACCAGACCTGCTCTTCTCCCTGGGATTCCTGGGGGCCAATCCTTCTATATAGTTTGACCTTCCACCCTTCCACTCACCCAGAAGCAGCCTGGCCACTCCTCCCAGCTGGGTGCTCCCACCAGCCTTGCAGCCTGGACCCCATGTACAGAAGACCCATCAAACTGGAGATCAACTCAACTGCGATCTTCTCAGAGTAGTGGTCAGTTGTGATACTCTCATTCACCTCTCTCGTCCACTGGAAGAACCCCTGGCCCGATCACTACTCTCAGAGATGGGGAAATGCAGGCCCACGTTTGAACGGGTCTGCTGGGATCCCACAGTGCACTGGGGCAGCCAAGGGGCGGCCCTGCTCTCCCGACGCCGAGCCAGAGTCCATCTCCAAGGCTGCTCTGCCCGAGATCCCAAGGCTCGCTGGGAAAGTCCTCAGTGACAAACCATCTGGAGACTGCCTGGGTCCTGGGGGGGCCTGCCCTTCCCTGCTCCGAAGTGGCCGAGCCTGGAATTGTGGGAAGGAGTATCCTTTCAGGTGTGTGCCAGTTTGAATGTATTATGTCCCCCAAACGCCATTATCTTTGATGCAATCTTGTGGGGCAGACATTTTAGTGCTGATAGATTGGAATTCTTTGAGTGTTTCCATGGAATGCGCCCCACCCAACTGTAGATGATAACTGATTAGATATTTCCATGGAGGCGTGGCCTCACCCATTCAGGGTGGGCCTTAATCAGTGGAGCTATATAAATGAGCTGACAGGCAGAGGGAACTTAGTGCAGCTGAGAGTGATGTTTTGATGAGGAGCTACAGCTAAGAGGTACACATTGAAGAAAGCACAGGAGCTGCAGATGAAAGACTGTTTGAAGATGGCCATTGAAAGCAGACTCTTGCTCCAGAGAAGCTGAGAGAGGACAAATATCCCAAGTGCAACTAAGAGTGACATTTTTGAGGAACTGCTGCCTAGAGAGGAACGTCCTGGGAGAAAGCTATTTTGAAACCAGAACTTTGGAGCAGACGCCAGCCATGTGCCTTTCTAGCTAACAGAGGTTTTCCAGACACCATTGGCCATCCTCCAGCGAAGGTACCCGATTGCTGATGTGTTACCTTGGATACTTTATGGCCTTAAGACTGTAACTGTGTAACCAGATAAACCCCCTTTTATAAAAGCCAATCCATTTCTGGTGTTTTGCATTCCGGGAGCATTAGCAAACTAGAACAAGGTGGCTCCATGCCTGGGGCCGTGGCCAGCCTGCAGCCCTGGTGAAGAGTCCACATCACGCCCAGTGACAGTCACTATTCCCCTCCACTTCTCAGCCAAGGCCAGAGTCCCCCCTCGGCATGATGAAGGAGAGGGTCAGAGACGCGGTCTTGCCAACCTCAGGGTGGCTTTCTTTCCAGGACACAGATCATGCCCTCTTCGGTGAGAGCCTGAGAACATTCCGTAGGATTTAAGCTGACAAATCCTCAGCTCTGACAGCAGGACATGGTGGTTGAGATTGCGGCCTCGGGAGCCTCCAGCCAAGGCTGAAGCCCAGCTCTGCCCTCTGCCGAGTGCCTGGTCTCAGGCTGTGACTTCCTGCTCCAAGTCTCGGTTTTCTCATCAGTAAAACACGGCCAACTGCAGAGTAATTAAAAGGATCAACCTCAGCACATACTAAAATTTTCACAGGGCCTAGAACCTAATGAGACCAGGCAGAAATGCAGGGCAGCCGGGACCACGAACAAAGTCAAAAGTCTGTTATCATCCAATTATCGTGACTTTCGGGCCCCAGCTCTTCCTTGCTGGAAGGGTCTCTGTTCTTTCCTGGGATCCCACTAGCACCCCCAGGGCCAGCGGCTTTGTTTTTCTGTGGGAGTCAGAACTCGGGTCCACAGCTTAGGAAATGGCCACAGGCCAGGCAGAACCAATCCTGGTTTTAAGAGAAAAAGTTTGAGAGGATTATTTGCCAGCCTGGTATCTAATGTGCCTTCCGAGCTGGGTAGAAGTGTGAAACAATAAGGTCTTCTCTTCTTATAATAAAATAACCTCAGACTGGCCCATCATACCCATCACCAAGCTCAGAAGCCTATCGCCAGACCCTTTTCCTGCCGTGTGCTCCCTCTCTGAGCAGGCTGAGCTCGCATCCACAGTCCAGGTCTGCTGTACCTCGGGACGAGCTGCTTCGGGGGTCTTTGGTGCTGAGAATCCCCAGTGAGGGAGGGAGGGGCCTGCCTCCCCTCTCCCAGAGCGCTTCTTGGCCTCCTTGCACATGCACCCAACTCCCAGAGCCAGCAAGCCTTGAGCTCTGCACAGCCCAGGATGAGATGTGGAATTCTAGAATCTAAGGCTTCAGAATCTCAGAACTTTAAATGATGAGCGGTGTGTGGCATCCCGGCACCTCCAGGTGTGCCTTGGGCCTCTCCCTAACCAGCACGTCTTCACAGCCACCTGAGAGAACCAGGCCCATAGAAAGAAAGACCAGCAGTGTCACTTCCATTGAGGAGGTTCCGGTTTTGACAACCAAATAGAACCCCATTCCATAAGATTGTTCTCACGTGGTCCCTCTTCATCTGCGTCTAGCCAGTCTTTTCTCTCTGGCCCATCTGCCCTCGCCCTGGCTCCACACCTCCTCCTTCACCAGATTCCACAAGCTTTCTCTTCTGTTCCCAGATGTGCTGCCCCAGGGGACCGAGCCTAGTTTTCTGCCCCACCTGCTTTGCATGTACAGAATGGGCCAGTCTAGCCTCCTGGTCTACCCCATCCTCTCTGGAATTCTGGTGTATGACATTTTCTCCCTCTCATTTGATTTGAGCCACATTTACTGTGAGCTGTGGAATTTAGATGAATTTGGGTCAACAAAGGTTTGCCGTGCTAGAAGCTCACTGCCAAAGAGGAAAGACAAAAAAGACCTAGTCTTTGCCTTGGTATCTATCGCCTAGCAGTGGGTTTGAAAACAGGAAGCTGGGTCTCATCTTCTCTGAAGCCACGGCTGGTGTGAAAGTGCATCCGCCCCGTAGGCAGCACAGGGGGGTAGATATGGGAGCAAAGGAAAAACCAAAATGTATTTTCTGTGGGTGGCCTTCCTGAGATTCAAAGGGCAGTCTGGAAAAACAAATCCATGGGGCAGAGGACAGAATAAGGCTTGGATCCAAAGCCACAAGTCAAGGATGCAAAATAATCTTTGAATTGGGTTTTCCAATTCCCAGGATCTCAGAATCACAGAATTTTAGAGTCTACGGATCACAGGACTGTAGCCAGGAAAAAGCTCCTTCATTTGACAGACGTGTAAATGGAGGCTCCAGTGGGCAGGGATCTGGGGGTGAGCCCAGGGCGTGCCTGGGGGATGGGGCTCCTCCCTCTGGAAGATGCTCCCTGGTGGGGAGCAGGTCACGTGGGGACCCGGCCAACCAGCTGGGGCCGAGCTGCCCAGCCACACTGCCCACGGCCATGGTGGGGAGGGAACAGAACTGGGTTCCTGGTCCACAGCCAGGCTCAGGTGGCCTGTGGACTTCCATCCTTGGCCACAGCTTCCTGGAGCCATCCCCTGCAGTTCCCTGGATACGTAAACAAAGGCCCCCCGGGAGGGACAGCACAACCCCCTGCTGAGCAGAGAGGGCTCGTTCTGGTGCCGGGGGAGGGTATTGCTAGAGGCAACGCCCCTCCCTTCTCAGCCTGCTTCTCCATGGGCTTCTCTTCCCAAGCCTGGAGAGGTTGCAGGCACCCTGAAATGGATCTGTCTATTGCAGCACAGTGGGCCTCCCAGCCTGCAGGCTGCCCAGATCCCTCCCACCTTGGAGGATCGGCTGCTGGGGAAACAAGCCGCTCTGCAGAACGCCATCCAGCTGGTCCCCAGGCAAACTGGCAGCAGCGAGCTCTTGCACGCCCAACCATTGGTAGAGGCCGCCCATCCGTCAACTGGTCCAGAAGAGCACCCCCTTCATTTGGGCCTTGCTCCCTCCTCACCCCAACCCCACGGTTCTGCTGAGGGCTTCCAGAAGGAGTTCCCGCCCCGTTGCTAGAGGAGAGCGAGTGTGACCCGGGCAGGGGGATCCGAGAGCCACATTGCCCTGGCCATGGGGACTGGTCCGGGGACCTGTGGGGCAGGGGGCACGGGTCAGCCAGGGAGAATTTCCTTACCGGATCTGGTGGGGAAGACGCTCTGGCATCTGCGATCCAGGGACTGGAAGGACAGGAACTGGAAGAGGCTTAGAGGCTGTTTTCTCTGCGATGGGAAAAGCCCATCTGCAGTGTGAGAGGATGGGGCTGGCAGTCAGGGAGAAGCACACGCAGAGAGAAAGGAGACACAGGGGGAGTGAGAGAGAGGGAGGGAGAGATACAGACAGACGAGAGATAGACAGACAAACAGACCTACCTACGTATCCAGGGAACTGCAGGGGATGGCTCCAGGAAGCTGTGGCCAAGGATGGAAGTCCACAGGCCACCTGAGCCTGGCTGTGGACCAGGAACCCAGTTCTGTTCCCTTCCCACCATGGCCATGGGCGGTGTGGCTGGGCAGCTCGGCCCCAGCTGGTTGGCCGGGTCCCCACGTGTCCTCTGATGGGGTCTCTAGTTCCAGGATCTGGGGTTCCTGGAGCTGCATGACACACTGCAGCTTTTTTGTTGATCCTGTGAGCTGGATCAGTGGCCTTTAGACATTCTGTGACTCACAGAAAGGGATATATTTCACATCAAACCCAGAGCACATGCACATGTGCACACATACTTATATTTGTTTTATGATTATATGTATATAATTTTCATGAAACAACACATAGTTTTATTACGTATGATACACTCTGTGCCAGTTTGAATGTATTATGTTCCCCCAAACACCATTATCTTTGATGTAATCTTGTGTGGGCAGACGTTATCAGTGTTGATTGGGTTGTAATTCTTTGAGTGTTTCTTTGGAGAGGAGCCCAACCCAGCTGTGGGTGATGACTCTGATTGGATAATCTCCATGGAGGTGTTACCCCACCCATTCGGGGTGGGTCTAAGTTGAGTCACTGGAGCCATATAAATGAGCTGACGGACAGAGGGAACTCGGTGCAGCTGAGAGTGACATTTTGAAGAGGAGCTATATCCAAATGGGACACTTTGAAGAAAGCACAAGAGCTGCAGATGAGAGACAGTTTGAAGACGGCCGTTGAAAGCAGACTCTTGCTCCAGAGAAGCTGAGAGAAGACAAACACCCCACGTGCAACTAAGAGTGACATTTTTGAGGAACTGCAGCCTAGAGAGGAACGTCCTGGGAGAAAGCCATTTTGAAAACAGAGCTTTGGAGCAGATGCCAGCCACGTGCCTTCCCAGCTAACAGAGGTTTTCCGGACACCATTGGCCATCCTCCAGTGAAGGTACCCAATTGCTGATGTGTTACCTTGGACACTTTATGGCCTTAAGACTGTAACTGTGTTACCAAATAAACCCCCTTTTATAAAAGCCAATCCGTCTCTGGTATTTTGCATTCTGGTAGCATTAGCAAACTGGAACACACTCTATAATATTTTTCATTCTATTCCATCTCATTTTCTTTTATTACTACTCAAGACCCACTAAACTGATTTCATGATCCACAGAAGTGTTGGGATCTGTAGCCTAAAAACAACTGAGCTTGACCAATAACCTTCCAATTAATTCCTGTTTTGGGTAAACTCACTTGGGTTTGTCACTTGCAACTCGGAGAGACCCTAATTAACTTCCCCCCTTGCATGCCCTTTACCTCCCACCCCAGCCCTCTGCCCTCCCCACACCCAGCCTGGCCAGGCTCCCCAAGGAGCTCAGAGTGCAAACCCACATTCATTCAGCCAAGAAACCAGATGGGGCGCCTGTGATGTCTTCAGTGGAGAGAGAAACCTGGAGTTAGACCTTGGTTCTAACTGCAGAACTAACACTCATTAGGTCAGACACCATGACCTTGGGTGAGTTACTTATGCCACAGAGGCTCGGTCTTGGCAGCTGTAAATTGGGTGTCTCCCTGGCTTGTAGAATGACAATATGAGTTGATTGACACCGTGTTTCAAATGCTTCCAGCACAGAGTCCGGCATTCAATGATCTTCACGTGGCGGCCCCCATCCCTCTGATCCCACGACCGCAGAAATCTTCACTGTTCATAAGGGAAAGGAGAAGGAATGGGTACACCCTCCCCACCCTGAGTCCCTCAGATCCCCCAGGGATCTGTCAAGGTAAACTCATTCAGTCCTTGCCACAACCCCGGGAAGCAGATGGAAGGCACATGTTTCTCCACCCAGGCGGGCCGGAGGGTTGGAGGAGCTGCAGGGAGCAGCAGGGAGGGCCTGGCCACGTGGCTGTGGCCTCCCTGCTCCGCTCTGGGCTGGGCCCCAAGGACCCGGGACTGCTTCCAAGCAAAGCAAGAGGGCAGAGGTGGAACTTTCGCTCCATTTGGCAAATCGTGCCCTCTGGGCAGTATTTGCTCAAGTTACCCTTAAAAGCGGTAGCCAGGCAGAGATGAGAGTCCCAGAATCCAAGAATTGGAGGGTCAGAATGTTCCCCAAGGCGCCTTCTCCATCTTGTGCTACTGACGCTGCCTGTGCCGGGTTGCTGCCAGGGGATCTGCCAGAGGATCTCAGGACGCCTTTCGGGGTGGGGAATCTCAGAGCCTTGATTTGGGATTATGAGAATCTTGGGCTAAAAGCATCTTCTCTGAGAGGACAAACGGAGCTTATGCATGTTGGCCTCAGGGCTGCCAACGTCCCTGGGGTGGTGGAACCAGGCAGCGGTGTGGCTGCTTTCCAGTTTGCCATCAGGCTCTCCCCGCAGCGCAGCTCGGGGACCAGAGGGAGGTGTGTGCAGCTTGGGACCCCGCCTAGCAAGGGATCCCCGAGGGCAAAGGGCAGCTGTTTTATAGGTGATGCTGGGGGGGATTTTCCATGCAATGCCTGGGAACCCAGCTCTCCCTGCTCAGCCCCAGGACCCGAAATCCTAGTGACAGCAACGCAGGGGAGTCAGGGCGTGTCTTGGAGGATCCTATTGGAACAACCGCACCTGTGCTGCCTTTTCTGAGAACCAGAAATCCACGGGCGGGGTCTATGGGGCACTCCTCTACTGCAATTGGTCTGATGTGTTTCTCACCATTAGACCGGAGTTATGGGTTTGGGGGAGGAAGGTCACAGACATCAAATGCCATTTTTATCACATCGTATCAATACTGAGGTTGGCCTTGGTCACCTGGCAGAGGCAGTGTTTGTGCCCAGCACACATTTTGCTTCCCATTCCAAGAGTCGAAGCTCTACTCATCTGGGAGGTTTAGCTTATTACCCAGGGAAAGGAGCTTCTACCAGTTAACCCAGTAATAGCTCAAATGGAAGCTGAAACTGTGACCTGGCCTTTATTATTATTATTATTATTATTATTATTATATTTTAATTTTTAAAAACAGTTTTAGATTTACAAAAAAATTGAGCAGCTAGTACAAAGACTTCCTATATCTCTCCAACCCTCTGCATAGTTTCCCTTATAATTAACTTCTTATATTAATGAGGTACATTTTTTACAATTACTGAGCCAATATTGATACGTTATTATTAACTCAAGTCCATGCTTTATTCAGATTTCCTTAGTTTTCCCTTTTTACTTTCCTGTCCTGGAATCTCATCCAGGACACCACATTATATTTAGCTGTCATGTCTCCTTAGGTACTGCTTGGCTGTGACAGTTCCTTGGACTTTGTTTTTGATGACGCGGAGGGTGTTGAGCGGAGCGCGTCAGGTCTGTCTGGGACACTCCTCTGTTGCAATTGGTCTGATGTGTTTCTCGTGACTAGACCGGGGTTATGGGTTTGGGGAGGAAGGTCACAGAGGTCAAGTGACATTTTTATGACGTCATGTCAACAATGATGTGATTTCTAACTCTTGAGGTTGGCCTTGGTCACCTGGCGGGTGTTTGTCAGGTTTCTCCACCATAAAGCTGCTTTCCCTCCCACCACCCGCCTCTCCATCCTCTGCTTTGGGGGAGGAAGTCACTGAGCAGAGCCCACACTTACGGAAGGGGATGTTTGTGCCCGATGACCCTTCCTCAAGGAGGCTGTTTCTACATGATTTTTTGGAATTCTTCTGCATGGGAGATTTGTCTCTTCTCCCCTATTTGATTTTATATATATATATATATATATTGGATTATAATCCAAAACTACTTTATTTTGTCACTCAAATTGTTCCAGCTTTGGCCCTTAGGCGCTTTTTCAGTTGGCTTCTGTGTCATTTTTAGTTACTCCCATTGTGTTTTTTTGTTTGTTTTTTTTTTACAATGTCCATACTTTCTTGCACTAAAAGATACTACAGGATCATGTTGTATAACTCCTCTGCCTGTAACTCCTTGCTTCTGTGCTATAGAACATTTTTCAGAATTTTTCTACCCTCTCTTCTTCATTCCCTTTACCATCTCTTCGTGGTGGTTAAATTTGCCATTTGCCCATCGATTTCAGAATGTCCGTCAGGGGTGTGGGAGAACGAGAGAGGGCAGGGGTCCTGGCTTCAGAGCACAGGGACACTGTGGAGTCTATCCACTGCCTCCGGACAGAGTCACTGGACTTCGGGGCAGCTACCATTGGAAGAGGCAGGAACAACCAGTGTTTTATCTGCGGTGGTCATATTTTTTAGGGAAGGCATTTTTCAGTTACATGCATGGAAGAAGGGTGTGTGTGTGTGTGTGTGTGTGTGTGTGTGCGTGTGTGCACTGCCGTGGGCGAATGTGGCTTTTGCCTGCTCAACATCTCTCTGGCTTCTTGGGGTTCCTTTGGGTAACAGCCTCTCCTCCACTCCGTGTGGTTCCCGTGGATCAGCAACCTTCCCCTTCACACCCACCACCCCAAAGCACAGAGCTGGGCACGTGACCTCAACTGGGCCAATCGCATTCTCTCCCAGGAACCAGATTGGCCGAATCATCTGATGGAAGCGGCCCTGAAAGATGTCCCCCGAGCTTCTGACAAGCTTCCTGGGCCACCTGTTTTCTGTTCTTTCCAAGGCCTGATCGTGCAGTTGAAACTTTGATTCTGGAGACACCCCAGTGGCCTTCCAAAACATCCTAAACTTAAATTAGCTAGAATCCATCACTATTGCTTATGTTCAAAGAACTTTACAAAACCTCAACTTCAGATAGGCCTGACTGACAGGTGACACAATAATTCTCCAGTTCGTCAGCAACACTAACCGTGGGTCAGCCTTGGGTGTGGGGGGTAAAGTGGGGGGAGCAGGGGCTCCCCATTTCCAGCCGCCAAACTGATTGAACTGATTGGTATGCCTACGTTACTAATTGGGGTTGCAAAAGATAAACCATTTTTTGTTGGGTTGTTGTCACGAACAACCGAAATTCTGCGAGTCTCTGATGTGTATAACAGAGATACCTGACTACACAACATTTTCCCCACACAGCATCTCTTGGGGCTTTTATTTCACGGAGCCATTGGGATAAACACTACCTCCGGCCTGGTGGCTGGTCCCTACGGCATCTAGACTGAGGGGCAACCACCACATCTGTGTCTGTGCCAGGGAAACAGCAGGGAGGAGGCCAGGAGGGTGTGGCTGTCCCACTGGCCATCTCCACCCCAGCCGCTCCCCACGGGTGGGAGGCTGGGCCAGGGGTTGGATCCTGGAGTCCAGGATGCCAGGACTGGAAGGGACCCCACGAGTCCCAGCTCTGGCCACCCACCAGGTCTTCTTGCCCCTCATCCCTTCTTATAGTGCCCAGGGGACATCGGTCAGCCTCAGCCTCCACCTTCCGCAGCGACGAGGCTGGCAGGGTGGGCCATGCCTTCTGCAAAGCAATTACCCCAACATGGCCACAGGTCAGAGTGGGGAGAGGAACCAGGGCCCTGTGGACATATAAATATGAACAAAACCATCTCATCCCTGACCCCAGTTTGCACACAGATGTTGGGAGAGACCCATATATCTAAGCCCAAAACCACACTGCAGGTTCATTGCAACAAACATGGAGTCTAGGATGGCTTCTGCTGTTTCTTAGCTCTGGGACCATTTGCAAGCCGTTTCCCCTCCCTAGGTCTCCGTTTCTTCATCTGTCAAATGGAGATGCAGGTCCACAGTCCTGCATTCAAATCCTCGGGGTCACACATGTTTCAGAGTTCCCAGTTTTTTGGCTTTTTAGAAAGATAATAGGGTGCAGCTATAATATATTATGTAATACCCCCCAGAAGCACCTCTTCATCAAACACATTAGCATTTCTGCTGTGAAACTAGGAATACTCACATTAAGTGGGCTACATAAAAGCCACTAATAAGTGCACGTCAGGTCAGGCCAAGTTTTGCCACCCAGCAAATTAAGAAAAAGCTTTTGGTTTTGACAGCATTTTGCGTTTCAGAATCACAGATACAAAAAATAGTAGACCTTTAGTGCTCCATCAGATTGTCACAAGGATCAGGTCAGACAGGGTGTGGGAAAATGATTTTGCAAACGTCATCGCCACCACAGCTTCATTTGTGGGGTGCCCGTTTCACACCAGGCACGGCGTCCTTTCTCGCCGGAGCTCTATGCCACAGGAGCCCTGCTATCCCCATTTTACAGATGGGGAATCGAGGCAGCGGGCAGCTGAAGAACCAGCTCGAGCTGACGCCGCCCTGAGTGATCTGTTGGACTTCAGAACCCTCGCACGACCCTGACAGCGCCTTATACTGCCCGCTGCACGGCCGAAAAGAGGCTTGGAAACTCAGGCTGTCTGGCTGAGGTATCACCCACACTGCATTGGAACTTCTTAGAGAAAGAAGCAAAAAGGAAAGTGAAACAGTTAGCCACGTCTCGACAATCTCATGTCTTCCAGGAAGACTTCCGTGGCGGCTCTGTGCAGCCCTTAAGCTGAACCTGGTTGTGCAATCCCTGCTCACAGCCAGCTGGCAGCGCCTCGGGCCGCTTCCCATTCCCGAAACTGCCCGGAGAAGCTGCACTTCGCGTCCGTTCCACCACCGCAGCGCGGCCATCCCGGCCCGGGGGCTGAGCAGGGGCCCTCAGACTGGTGAGCGCAGAAGTTGCCGTCTTCCGTGGGACAAGGCGGGATGGCAGGCGGCGGAGGGAGGGAGGCTGCTTCTGGGCTCTGTGAAGGGGCTGACAAGGCATCTTGGTTCAGGATAAAGAGCTTTCGTCAGGGCAACCAGGGTTCAAATCCCTGTCCGGCTAGTTACTAACTGAGAGGCTCAACTTCTTTCCTTGCTAAGTCGGGACAGGAAACACTCCTTAATGGGGCTGTCTGAAGTTTCAGCGAAACTTGCTGGAGAGTGTGGTATGACTCATTGAACAAGTTGCATCTTCTCCTCCCTTGGCTGGGGGGCTGATGAGCCCACACAGAGACGGAGGAGCCTTCCTTGGCCACAGGAATTTCCCTGGAATTTCTAAATCGGCGTGGTTTGGGGGTGATATCTTCTCAGAGGAAAAAAAGGTGGCTGGGTGAGTTGTCTTGAAACTGAAAGCAAACTCATGAGGTGTCGCAGAATGTAAGTTTATTTGGGTTCATTTGAGGAAGGGCAGGGGGAGTTGGTGATCAAGTTTAGAGGGTTTATCTCAAAGCTGTATTTTCAGAGCAGCAAACTTCTTACTTTGAGTGCATGTTAAGAGAGTTGGCTTTCCGGGGACAATATGGTGGAATTAAAGGCTCTCCAAGCAACCAGATACAGACTGTTGTGGATATTTTATAAGCGCTCAAATTAAAATAACGTCTCAAATTCTTTGGGGTCAATTCCATCCCTCTCCCAACCTCCCAGTCCTCTCACATCCTCTGAGAAGGTCAAAAAGGGGGCGGACGGGGCCTGATCAGACCAGACAGTTCCTGGATGTCACCTTTGCCCTTCACGGTAGGACTGATAGGAAAAACAAGGGAGATATCGTAGGGTGGCAGTAAAGAATGGGGCTCTAAACCAGAGTTTTCCACCTCAGCACCATCGACATCTGGTCTGGATAATTCTTTGTTGTGCGGACCGTGCTGTGCATTATAGGATGTAGAGTAGAATCTCTGGTTTTTACCAGTACATGCTACTGGCACCCCCCTATAAGTGACAACAACAAATGTCTTCAGATAGTGCCACATGCCCCATGGGGTGCAAAAATACCCCTGGCTGAGAGCCGCTGCTCTGGCCTCACAGCAGCTGGAATCACACCTCCACTCCCTCACATAACAGACACAAAAAGGAAGTATTGATGCATTACTCACGGTAAAAAAAAAGAACATCTTAAGCCACCCGGATTCCATTCTAAAGTAGACTGTTTAAATTATGGCTTATCACACACTATGATTTTTTTTAACTTTTTGTTTTGTGATAATTGTAGATTCTGATAAATATAATAAAAAATGGCTCTTGGGTTTTCTCAGAACCCATACAAAAGTAAATTCCCCTAACTAGCATAAAATTATGTGACAGACATTCTCTTCAGAAAGTCCCCACCAAGAGGCTCCACCCCAAAAGGACAATTATGCTCCTAGGTGAGCATAGCTGGTCAAATTAAAAATAACACCACCACCACCACACCCCCACCCCCACTCCCCATCCATTAACCTCCCCCTACCCTATAAGACTGACGGGTTCCTGCTCCACTCAACGAAACCTGGTCAGGTTCCTTCTTTCTGTTTAGGAATCTGCCTGCAAACTCGAAGCTTTTGCTTTTGTAAGTGATTGGTTTCTTTGCTGTAGCAATCTTGGTTGTCCTGAATAAAATGCAGTGAACTGCCACTCGACTCCAGTTAGTCCTTTGACAATTCACATGCAGTTGTAATAAACAATACAGAGAGCTCCCGTATATCCTTTACCCAATTCCTCCCCATTGGTAATATCTCACATAACTCGTGCAATGATCACAACTAGGAATTGACATTGATACTATCCACCAGTTTCATTTGCACTCACGTTTGCGTGTGTTTAAGTCTATGCAGTGTTTGCACGTGTGTAGATTTGTGTGAGCACAACTGCAATCCATAGCCTGTGTTCCCCTTTCATAAACCCTTGCCTGGTGTGATTTTGCTCATTGTTTTTCTTTTCAGCTTTTCTGATTTAGATGTAGCTCTTATAGGAAGCGTATTGTTGGGTTTTGCTTTCCGATCGACTGAGTCTTCTCTTTTGAGCAGAAGATTTTCATCCCACTTATAATGGTGACAAATGCAGGAACTATTGACCCTTAACATTTCTTGAGGCAGGATTTTTCCTACCTATTTCTCAGCTGAGGAAAGGGAGGCTTAAGGCAGTGAATTAATTTTCTTGAAATCACAAAACTGGCAAGAGGGGAGCTTTGAATCCACTTAACTGTGCTGTCTCTGTTCTAATTATAAGGTCGCTTTGCTCCTCTGGGAGGGGAAAATAACATCTCTTCCCAGCCAGCATAGCCTGTCGCCCTGGTCGTGGGAAACAGCGGAGACACCCTTTTGAACATTGTGACAACAGAAAGGTCTCAGATCTGCAAAGGGACGGTTTCCTCCAGGGCAGCCATTTCCCTTGGAGGGTGAAACAGAATCCAGTGATACCTGCATTTGTAAGAGAAATATGGGAAACAAAGTGACCCAGAAATACAGAGATACCCAGAGATGGGTCGATGATCCTCAAACTTTCCTTCACTTTGCTTCCCAAATACCACCCTCTGTTGGTTCTCCTCAAACGTCACTGGTGTCTCCTTCTCCGCCTCTTCCTGCTTTCTCCTCTCCTTCCAGGCTCTGAGTGTTGGAATGCTCCAAGGTGCAACCCTAAACCACACATTGCCTCTGTGTTACTCTCTCCCTGGGGTTCTCATCCAATCCAGAGGCTTTAGCTACTTACCACACTGACGCGCCCCTGACCTTTCAACTCTCATATCCATACTTACCCAATATCTCTTGAACGTTTAACAAGCACCCCGAACTTAACATGACCCAAACTTAACTCCGAGGCTCCCCACCCACCCTGCCCTCCAAAACCTCAGCCTTTCCCATGTCCGTCAGTGGAATCATCATTGTAACAATTGTTCAGGCCCCCAAACCTTGACAGCATCCTTGACTCTACTCTCCCAGGTCCCACGTCCACTGGTAAGTCCCCGGGGCTTCCCACAGATCCAGTGGCTTCTCACCACCCCTCTGTCCAGCCTGGGCCAGGCCATCGCCTCTGGCTCTGACTTTGGCAATCACTTTCTAACCGTTCTCCTTGCTTCCTGCCTTGCAAACCTATAGTCTATTTTCCAGCCAGAGTGATCGTTTTAAAATATAAGTTAGAGCAGAGCCACTACTGGGTCTTGGGTGCCTGAGGGCCTATTAGAAAACGCCCATGCCCTGCCCCTCAAGCGGACCCAGAAGATGGCACTTTCGTTCGATCAACCAACCAACATTCCCCTTTCTCCGGATAGACACTGTCCCCCCTTCCCTTGACCACCTGCCCACACCCCAGTTCTCACTGCTTGTCAGGGGGAGGATTTCAGCCCCACCTGAACCCCCAGCCAGCACCTGTGCACAGCTCTCATGCTATCAGTATGTCCTGGGGAATAGAACATGTACAGAGGTGCCTTGTAAGTTGTTATCTTATGCTGCAAAAGTGATCTTTGAAAGAAATTTGTAATTCTGATTGATTGTCTTACTTAGTCATTTGTTGATCTGATGATAATGCTGTGCTTGACTTCTCTGTAAAACCTCCCACCCCCAAAATGAAAACACTTGGAAGGTGACTTCATCAAATCAGAAATGGATTTCTCCAATTTTCCTCTTCCTCTCCCCCTAGGCAAAAGAAAAAGCCTTTTTTTTTTCCCCTGCCTGGATTTCTCATTTTAGCCAAGAGGCGGATAGTCTTGTCTAATTTGAATGCACAGTAGAGCCTGCGATCCCTTTGTATGGTGGGTTTACAATGTGGTGAGCACACTGGTGGCCCTTGGGTATTATTTCTAAGAGGGAAAAATTGAAGGTGATAAAAATGGATTCATCTTTGGACTCCCAATTCTATTCCATTGAGAACAGAATTCTATATGTCTATCCTTATGCCCATACTGTTTTAATTACTGTAGCTTTGTAGTAAGTTTTGAAATCAGAAAGTGTGAGTCCTCCAACTTTGTTCTTCTTTTTTGAGATTATTTAGTCTATTTGGGGTCCTTTGCAATTCCATATGAATTTGAGGATCAGCGTTTCCATTTCTTAAAAAAAAAAAAAGGCTGCTGAAATTTTGATAGGGATTGCATTGAGTTTATAGATTGTTTTAGGCAGTTTTGAAATGTTAACAATATTAAGCCTCCCAATCCATGCACATGGGATATCTTTCCATTTTATTACATTTTATTTCATTTCTTTCAGCAATGTTTTGTAGTGTATGAGTCTTTCACCTCCTAGGTTAAATTTAGTCCTAGGTATTTTAATTTTTTAGATGCTATTGTAAGTGGAATTGTTTTCTTGATTTCCTTTTCAGATTGTTCAAAACTGGATATAAAAACCCACTGACTTCTGCATATTTACATTTTATCCTGAAACTGCTGAATTCATTTATTATTTCTAGTGACTTTCTTGTGGATTCTTTGGGATTTTCTATACATAGGATCATGTTACCTGCAATAAGGATAATTTTACTTCTTCCTTTCTAATTTGGATGCCTTTCATTTCTTTCCTTTACCTGATTGTTCTGGCTAGAACTGCCAGTAAAATGTTGAATAACAGTGGTAACAGTGGACATTCTTGCCTTATTTCCAATCTTAGGGGGAAAGATTTCAGTGGGGTTTTTGCTGTGGGTTTTTCATAAATGTTCTTTATCATGCTGAGAATATTCCCTTGTGTTCCTAGTTTTCTTGATGTTTTTATCTTGAACAGATGGATTTTGTCAAGTGCCTTTTCTGCACCAATTGAAATGATCAAGTGTTTTTTTCCTTCATTCTCTTAATGAATTGATTGATTTTCTGATTTTGAACCATCCTTACATTCTTGGAATAAATTCCACTTGGTCATGGTGTAGAATCCTTTTAATATGCTTTGGATTCAGTTTGCCGGTATCTTGTTGAGGATTTTTGCACCTATATTCATAAGGGATATTGGTCTTTAATTTTCTTATCTTGTGCTGTCTTTATATGGCTTTTGTATTGGGGTAATGTTGGCCTCATTGAATAGGTTAGAAAATAATCCCTCCTCTTATATTTTTTGGAAGAACTTGAGGAGGATTGGTGCTAAATATTCTTTAAATGTTTGGTAGAATTCAGCAGTAAAACCATCCGGACCTTGACTTTTCTTTGTTGGGAGTTTTTAAATTACTGATTCAATCTCTTTACTTGTTATAGGTTTGTCGAGATTTTCCTTTTGTTACTGGGTCAGATTATGTAATTTGTGTGTTTCTAGGAATTTGTTCATTACATCCAGGTTTTCTAATTTTTTGACAAATAATTGTTCTTAGTACCCTCTTATAATCCTTTTTTTATTTCTGTAAGATCAGTAGCAATGTCCCCACTTTCATTCCTGATTTTAGTTATTTGTGTCCTCTCTCTCTTTTTCTTTGTCAGTCTGGCTAAGCGTTTGTCGATTTTAGCCACTGCAGGGAGGGTGAAATTCACTGAGATGGCCCACACGTTACCAGTGTCCTCCTCAGCTCGTCCCTGGATGCTGCACACTGTTCCACTGGACTCCAGAGTTCCAACATGGTTGATTCAGACAGTTCCTGCTGGTTCAGTAGCTGTTTGGGTGGAGGGACTGATTCCTGGAGCTTCCTGCTGTCATCTTCCCACAATGCTTTCAAAAATCTAAAGACAATCGTTCATAAATATTTAGCCCATTATGAATACTTTGTTGCTATTTTGATCCTAGCATGATCTAAAATCCTTTCACACTTGAATTTCATCAGGTTTGATGATATATGCAGTAAACTTGTTTTCCATATTCCTACCCAGAAAATCATTTGACTCACAGGAGCATCTCTAATTCTGCTGTGGACAAAATGAGCATGGATTTGGTGCCCCAGAATCAGCTGGACAACCAGGAAGGGGACGAATATGAGGATGAGGAAGAATATGAGGCTGGTATTGACTCAGAAAGGTAATACAAAGGGCTTGCATCCTTGGGGAAAGGGCTAATTCTGTTGAAATGCTGCAGGCATCCTCATGATGTGGAACAAATGTGTTCCAATAACATTAGCTATAAAGGGGACCCTGTTTTCCCACTGATCTCCATTGTACATATGGAGATACGTTCTCCTTAAAAATTTTTTTTCACAGGTCTAAATTAAATATTTTGGAGAGTAAGCCAAGAGTTATCCAGGCATGTGACACTGGGCAAGAGGATACTAGGAGCAAAAATTGCCCCACTTTAGGGCCTCACCTCTGTTAGTTTCATCAGCCAATAGGAACTCAGTCTTTTGGGCTCATATATCACCAAGGAATGGGTTAATGAATTTAAGTCAAATTATCAGTAATTGTCAGATATAACATCAAAGCCTCCAGCACACTGTGGGCCATCAACAAACATATGCTGAGTGAATTAGATAAACGATATTTGTAGTATCTCATAGCACTTGATTGCAGTATTACGCCAGTAAGAGCTGCTGCCCAATACAGGATGTGCCACCGCAGATATGGCCGTATTTGCAGGATTTGGTTTAATTCAGAATCACATGAAGCCAAGCTTCCGTCAGATAGCACCCATGTTAAAAACATAAAACTTTGTAGTTAATGCAAAGTGGTGCTGTCAGTGTTTGCAGCTACCTGTCTGCTCACTGCTTCTCTGTGTCCTACACAACTGGAGGAGACACAGAGGTTGGGGTGGGCAAGATGTGACACCTGTAAATGTGGTTCCTCGACAAGGGGACCCTCCTTGCTTTCATCCCACCCCTTCTCCCTGGAAACCCTTGGGGACCTCCTGCTCTGCAAACTGACTGTCATCTGTTGGTTAACTGATAATTGGGCTTAAATGCATCAATCCATTAACACTAAACTATTTCCTTGGTGGTATTTTTGATATATAATCTTTTCATTGAGGAATTGTGTGTGTGTGTGTGTGTGTGTGTGTGTGTGTGTGTGTGTGTATGTAGAGAAAGAGAGAGACACAGAAAGAGATTAAAGAATAACAATATAGTTCTGGGAGGAATTCCTGACATCATCTGACAGATGAGAAAGGAAAGAAGAGCAGAAAGAACTGAGTGTCCCAGAGTTCTGAACCCCCAAAGCTCTATCCCTGCTTCATGGGTTCTCTTGGGCCAGTCCCCTTTCCTCTCTGGGCCTCGGTTCCCTCTGAAAATTAAAAGAGGTGGCTTGGATACTCCCCAGAGTTCCTTCTAACTCTGACATTCTCCTTCAGGCCAGTGAACTTGTCCTCTCCAGGCCTCCCCAGCACCCTGGAGGAAAAGCCCTGGTGGGACTCGGCACTGGGCAGTGCCAGGAGTGGGCTCTGCCCTTAGCTGAGCTGCTTTCCCTGAGGCTGCTCTCCCAGGAAGGCCAAGTGCAGCTGGGCTGGCAAAGATCCTTAATGCTTCTCGTGAAGTGTAGGGGAAAGAGGGACCTGGGTGCAATCCCCTCTGCTTGAGGGGGTCATGTAAAGCTGGCTGAGCACCAAGGAGAATATTCAGAATATAAGTAACAATTTGTCTTGGCCCTCTCTGTAGACAGCTCCTGATAGAAGCAAAGGCACATTCTTAGTAGCCAAATGCCAGGTCATCCCAGGGATGGGTGCATTGAAGGATATGGCCTTCTCCTCCCTCTGGTTCACCTCTACATACGGAGCAACTCCCTGCCCAATACCTGAGTCTCCTTTGTCTGCTACTTCCCCACATCTTTCCCTCCATTAGTCCCAAGGTTCCTTATTTTAACTAGGATTTTAGCATTTCCTCCTTGCCTCTCCAGGTGACAGTTGTTCGGTTTCTCTGTAGAAGGCTGAAAACATCCCTCAGGACTCTACTGCCTTCCCCACCTCTTTGGCCAAGGCTGAGGTCACTCCCCACTTGTCCCTCCAGATGCCTCTCTTACTTGTCTCTTCTGCTCATGTAGCTTTTTACAAAGGCTGACCTCAGTGGCACTCGGATTTTTCATGGTCAGATCAGGGGGAATGGAGGTGTCCAAGTTGGCATTGATAAGGACTTCTAGAAAAACCACATGCCTGACTAAGAATTTGGCTTTCCCATCTGGAGTGGGGAGTGGCTGAAGTCAAATCTTTATGTGACTCCTCCACAGGGACATGGATGACATTCTTCCAGGTGAAGATGCAGATCTACAAGAGGGGGATCTGTCAGCTAGAGAAAGAATGTTTTTGGGTGAATTTCCCATCCAAAAACAGGAGCTGGAAGAGGGCATCAGATTTCTCCATGACCTTGCAAATGGTTTCGACAGAAACCACCAAATATTCACCAAGACCAACATAGTGACCAGCTCCCTCGGCCTCGTGTCTGCAGCCATGGGCATCATGGGTGTGGTCCTGGCTCCGGCAACGGCAGGAGGAAGCCTGGTGCTCTCCACCTCTAGTCAAGGCTTGGGGGCAATCGTTGGGGTCACCAGCATGTTGACCAACTTTCTGGAATATTCTCATGACAAAAAAGTCCGAACTCAGGCCAGCGGCCTAATGCCCACCCGTGACCAAGAGGCCAGGGAGGCCGAGGAGAAGGCAGCCTGTGTCATGGCGGCCGGTAAAGCTGCTTATAACTGTGGTGACACCATCAAAAACATGAAGAAGAACGTCCGTGCCTTTCGGATGACCAGAGCCCACCCCCGCTTGACCGCCGCTGCCAAGCGTTTCCTGATCACTGGCCGGGTCTCGGCCCGAAGGATGAAGCAGATGGAAAAGGCCTTTGATGGCACCGTACTGTTGATGACCAAAAATGCACGCTTGATGAGTAATCTGTTCGCTGGCTTGTCGCTTGGTGTTGACGCGGCCACTGTCTGGAATAACTGGAAGGAACTGCAGGGAGGAGCACGTGCAAAGTATGCAGAGGAGCTGAGGGCCCGGGCTCGCCAGCTGCAAACGCAGCTGACGGAACTCACCCGATACCATGAGAAGCTGCAGCAGGTGAGGCCACGGCTTCCCTCTTGGGTGGGGTCAGGGAGAGGGGGGAGGTGATAGCTGAGCCTTTACAGGGACCAAGGTTTACGGAAAGGGTGTCGAGGGAGTTGGGGGTGAGTGAATTTTGCACGGCTGTTCCTGAGGACATGGGGCCCACAGTGGCCCCCGGAGGTCCAAATGGTATCAGGAACACTTTGGAGATAGAACTGGCCGTGCCTTGTGTCACTGCTGGATGCTCCTCAAGGTCCAAGCACTGGGAAACGGGCCTTCCCAGCTTTCCAGAAGAGGACACACGGCTGCTGTGCAACTGGCCGTGTTCTGGTAGCTCGGTGGTGGTCGAGTCAGGATTACAGACCCCAGAAGTCTGACTCCCCTTCCATGCTGCGTCTCAGGCCTTTGTAGCTTTACCGGGTTGGGTGATTTTGTTTGCTTTACAGAAACTCTTCGAAGAAACCACGGCCTCTGAGTCATCCTTGCAGGGAGCCATGGAGAACCTGTCTCTGCCCACCGCCAGGCCCGGGGAAGCAGGAGCTGAGGAGAGCAATAGGACACGCTAGCCAGGTGCCTCTGAGCAGAGTAAAAGGGGCCAGGGAGGGGGTGGGAAGGCCAGTGGGGGTGAGGAGATGCCTGGAGGCTTCCCCAAGGGGAGGTCCCAGTGCGCCCCTCCATTGGGTGGGGACGTGACCTCTGAAGAGGACACCAGGAGCCCTTGCTGGACAGAGATCTGGAGGTCAACCCGACCCCCCCTCACTTCCTCATGGCTCCCACCCCCCATTCCCTCACTCGTTGCTGCCTCCCCCACCCTGGCAGGAACCGATGGCTGAGACCCCAGACTCACACACAACAGGATGTCACTGGAACCTGCTCGTCCAGATTCCTGCGGGGAAGGGGAGCCCCAGGAGTCCCTCTGCATCCTCCCACCGCCTTCTTAGGCCCTGAAGGAACTCAATGGCTGCCCCAGTTCACCTCCCTAAAAAAAATTTCTTTTATAATCTGTTTTACCAGCTATTTTTAAAGTAGTATGTGTACATTCAATGCAATTTCTGAAAAATCAGGAAAGTAAAAATTGGGGGGAAGAAACAGTGCCCAGACCAAGAGTGAGGCTGGTTGGCATTGGGGCCTCCCTGCTCCCTGGGGCTTCCCGGCTTTGGGAGTCAAAATGCTGGTTTGGCAGGTTGTCAGATCGCCTGCTGGGACCTCCTCCGCTGCGCTCTAAAATAATACCTTTCTGCAGTCCACTGTCTTCTTCTCCTCTCATTCCCAATTCCTCCATTTGCGCACAGATCCGTCACTGTCTGTCCTGCTCTTTTCCCATAACAGTACTTTCTACCGCTCACTGCCCTGCTCTGTTTTTATAGGCTGTGTTTCTTCTCTATGTTACAAAATGTTCTGTGTGTGTGATCGTTTAATTGGCCTGTATTAGTCATCGCTCTTTCATTCCTTTTAAAGTGTCCCCAAACAGCTCAAACTCTAAGTAACAAAAATAATTTATTGGCTCATGTACTTATGAAGTTTAGGGGCACCCATGTGTCAGCATCCAGAGGACCAAAAAGATACCCCTGGGCTTCTGGCTTCCCGTCTCAGGCTTCTGCCAACGCAGGCCAGATGGCACCAGCACCCCTGGGTGCTCTTCTCCCAGCTCAGTGCTCCCAGGGGGGACGTCGGGGGAGGGCGGTTCTTCCTGAACGTTACCCAAGTCAAGGCCTGGATCTGGGTGGGCAGGACTGGGTGACCTGCCTCTGCCGGGGGTGGGGGGTGTTGGGGACTCCAGGGTTGAGTCCCCCACAGGAAAGAGAAGGGAGAAAGGAAATAAAAGACCTAAAAGCAACACATGGTCTGCTATTTGTCCCTCTCTTTTCATGAACATTTAGACGATTTCAAATGTCTAATTATGCAGAATGGTCAAATGAAGATCTTTGTGACAAAAGCATTTCTCCTGGTATTCTTGTCTAAAAAGAGTCCCTAAACCAGGATACCTAAGATAGCCTAGAAGGAGGAGACCCCCACCCCCACCACCAGATTATAATAGTAAAACACGCCACAGGGAATCTGGAAAAGATTTTTTTAATTGTGTGGGAAAGATAGCCACTATCAACGTCATGGAGTCTCGCGAGCCCGTCTTTGCTTTATAACTCTTACGATTTAGGGATTTGAAATAGTTGCAGTCTTGCCGCCCATGCCATTTTGTTTTCTGCTTCTGTTGGTCTCACTTCTTTGTGCTTACAATTTTTTATAATTTCTTATAATTTTAATTATTTTTCATAAGCATAATTGTAAACGGCTTTCTCTGCATTTGATGTTGCTTTCTTAGTGCATGAGCATGCTACAGGTAACCAACAATAATACAACAAAAGACATTCACCAAGTTTGGGGTTTTGTTTCTTGTGTGGAATGGCTGGAAGAAAAAAAAGGAGCACAGATCAGAGAACTGGGATCTGGGCCTCATCTTTGCCACTTATTTGCCAGGTCCCCTTGGGGCCTCCACACTGACTATAAACCACCTTCCATTGTGAATTACCCAGGGAGAAATATTAAAGTCTAAAATTCAATCTCCTTGCAAACAAAAAATTTAAAGGAATTAGTCTGAAATAAAATTGGGTTTCCTTTGTGAATTAAAAGCCCAAAGAAATAAAAATCCTTTAAAGTCCACAAGAATCAAACTCTATAATCAAATAGTCTTCTAGAGCTCAATGCATTTTTTTTAGGTCAGTTACTTTTTTTTTAAATTCATTTTTATTGAGATATATTCACATACCATACAATCATCCATGGTGTACAATCAACTGTTCACAGTACTATCACAGTCATGCATCCATCACCCCAATCGATTTCTGAACATTTTCCTTGCATCAGAAAGAAACAGAATAAGAATAAAAAACAAAAGTAAAAAAGAACACCCAAATCATCCCCCCATCCCACCCTATTTTTCATTTAGCTTTTGTCTCCATTTTTCTACTCATCCATCAATACACTGGATAAAAGGGCTGCAATCCACAAGGCTTTCACAATCACACTGTCACCCCTTGTAAGCTGTATTGCTATACAATCGTCTTCAAGAATCAAGGCTACTGGGTTGTCATTTGATAGTTTCAGGTAATTATTTCTAGCTATTTCACCGCACTAAAACCTAAAAAGGATTATCTATATAGTGCGTAAGAGTGCCCACCAGAGTGACCTCTTGACTCCATTTGGAATCTCTCAGCCACGGAGACTTTGTTTCATTTTGCATCCCCCTTTTGGTCAAGAAGGTGTTCTCAATCCCTTGATGCCGGGTCCAGATCCATTCCCGGGAGTCATATCCCATGTTGCCAGGGATATTTACACCCCTGGGAGTCAGATCCCACGTAGGGGGGAAGCAGTGAACTCACCCACCGAGTTGGCTTAGCTAGAGAGAGAGAGGCCACATCTGAGCAACAAAGAAGTACTCAGGGGGAGACTCTTGGGCATAATTATAAGCAGGTTTAGCCTCTCCTTTGCAGTAATGAGCCTCATAAGGGCAAGTCCCGTTATAGAGGGCTCAGCATGCCCAATGCAATTTTTAAAATAAAAAATACCATACTTTCTGATGTCTTATTTTGTCAATTTCCGCTGATTGAAATTCTTTTTTTTTTTTTTTAGGAATAATTTTAAGCATACAGAAGAGTTCACAAATAGTATAAAACACAAGAATAGCACAGTGAGTTCCTACCTACCTTCACCCAGATTCACCCCCTTTAGCATCTCGTCACGGTGCCAGTGATCAGTACACTGCCTCTTCAACTGAATCCTCCCGAGCCCTGCTTGTCACCCTCCTCTGCCGGCTGGCCCCTGGGTCAGCTGTCGGTAGAGGGCCCACTGCACGAGGAAGAGGCTGGCCAGTCTGGGTCGAAGGTGGCTTCCTCTCCTTGTTCCTGTGGAGCTCAGCCATCCTGAGACCATGGCAGTCACCGCAGCAAGTTCTACAGCACCTCTGGCGGCAGCTCCCTGATGAGCCCCATGGTTGCCCCCACCAGCTTTCCAGCCAAGGCTTTCCCTGCAGGTGGCTTCCCGGCAAGTTCCAACCAGGCCAAATCCCAGCAAGTTCAACAGCTCACCATGCAGGCAGCTTCCCAGAAGGTTCAGCAGCACCACTCCCCAACACACACACAGACGCGCGCACACACACCGCTAGCTTCCCGGGCACCCCAGTGGGCAAGCTCCTGTTTGCCAGTCGCAGCGAGCTCCTCCACCAGGCTCCAATCCCACCTTCTCCAATGCGGTCTGTGTCTGGGCCTTGGCTGGGGAGGCAGTGCTCTTTCCAAATGTGTTCCTTCTTATAGTCTTTAGAATTCTCTTTACTTCACAGTAGCCAATCCTCTTTTACTAGTTAATAATTCTTCACATTAAATCTTCCTGGTTTACTGCATGCTCTTTGTCTCCTCACTAACGTGGCCACATTTATTTTCTCTTGTTCTCTCATGTATATAATTATCACATTCAGGACATTTAACATATACACAATACAATTATCTAATGTACAACACATGTTCAAATTTTCCAAATGATCCAAAGAATGTATTATATAACATTTTCTCCCCAATCTGGGATTCAATTGAGGATTGCACGAGTGGTTTACCTCGTAGTGTACTTTTCTGGAAGTTTCTCCTCAGCCTCACTTTGTCTTCTGTGATTGATACTTTTGACGAAACAGGCCAACTATTTTGTAGAATGTCTTTCCACCTGGGTTTGTCTGATGTCTCTGCATGATTAGATTCAGGAAGAAGGCCCTCCTGCATCCCTGCAAAACGTCAGCTGGGCCGGTCCACCTGAGGTTGTCGACGGCCTTGCCCAGGGGGCAGAGGGACATAAGCCCATGGTCTACAGTTCCTCTGAGGTCCTGGGTAATTCGTCCACAAGCCCTAACTTGCTTCCATAGACCCACCCTCCAATATCCCTCGAACCCATGCCCAGTCTGTTGTAGATGGTCAAGGAAGAGATGGGCAGCGACAGGTCTAAGGGATGGACAAATCAGACTCTCTCATGCCACAGGAAGTCGATTGCAGCGTATTGCACAGCTCAGTGGTATCCACTTCAGAAGCCCCAAATCCTATAAAATTGGCTTAGAACAGTGATTCTCAAAGACCCTGCAGAACTTTGGTGTTCCAAGGAATTGGGTCAAATGGATTCAACTAGAAAATTGAATAATTATGGTATTTTCCCAAATAATACGGAAATTTCGAGTTCAGGAAGAAAATTGTCTCGGCTGCACATTTTTCTCCTCATCACCTTTTTCTTAAGACTTGTGAGCTTTTCTTAATTGCCTGTTAAAAAGTGAGCTGTGTAGATCCCACTGTTTCTAAGTATGACCATCCTTTTGTTAAAAATCTGTTTTCAGTTTTCAAAATACACACTGTCAAATTGAATAACAAACAATAAGCCCTCTCCTCCAGAAGGGATGATAATTCGTTGTCCTGTTGGAGGACCCTTTGCCTTTTTTTAAAAAATGTAGTTCACTTTATTGATTTGTAAATGATTATAATACATGCACATGATATAAAATTTTAAAAGGAACAAAAGGGCAACCAGTAAAAAATAAGTCTCCTTCAAGCGCTTTTCCCTTAATCTCCCAGGTTCTCTCTCCAGAAGAAACCACTATTTCCAGGTAGATTCCTTTCTCACGTAACAAAGAACTTCAAGGCGTCTCCTCTACACACTCTTTTTTTTTTTTTAATCTTCATTTTATTGAGATATATTCACATACCACGCAGTCATACAAAACAAATCATACATTCGATTGCTCACAGTACCATTACATAGTTGTACATTCATCACCTAAACCAATCCCTGACACCTTCATTAGCACACACACAAAAATAACAATAATAATAATTAAAGTGAAAAAGAGCAATTAAAGTAAAAAAGAACACTGGGTACCTTTGTCTGTTTGTTTCCTTCCCCTATTTTTCTACTCATCCATCCATAAACTAGACAAAGTGGAGTGTGGTCCTTATGGCTTTCCCAATCCCATTGTCACCCCTCATAAGCTACATTTTTATACAACTGTCTTCGAGAGTCATGGGTTCTGGGTTGTAGTTTGATAGTTTCAGGTATCCACCACCAGCTACCCCAATTCTTTAGAACCTAAAAAGGGTTGTCTAAAGTGTGCGTAAGAGTGCCCACCAGAGTGACCTCTCGGCTCCTTTCGGAATCTCTCTGCTACTGAAGCTTATTTCATTTCCTTTCACATCCCCCTTTTGGTCAAGAAGATGTTCTCCATCCCACGATGCCGGGTCTACATTCCTCCCCGGGAGTCATATTCCACGTTGCCAGGGACATTCACTCCCCTGGGTGTCTGATCCCACGTAGGGGGGTCCTCTACACACTCTTAGTACACTTATGTTCCTTAATAAGGTTACTCACAATTTGTCATATATTTAGAAATTACATATGTATATATGTATGTGTTTACTTATTTAAAGAAAAGTCTTGGCGACAAAAGTCGATAGTGCTTTTATGTCCTATTCATCACATCAGTATTTATCTACATTTGGAAGAGAACTGTCCACAGATGAATGACCTGGTAAGCCAGTGTTGGGGTACACGGAGCACGTGGCCTGTGCTCTGCTATAAACGCACAGCCACGCGGTGGGGCAGGTTAGTGTGGGACCCTTTGTCGTGAGGATCCCCACCTTGCATCTTGGTTCCAATGTCCTACTCCTGGATGAACTCAGGTTCCACAGAAGTGTTCAGCCTCACTGGAGAACCTGTCCCACGGTTGGGAAAATAATCCTTCGCTATGGACTGTCCCCAGGGATGAGGCCAATTTGGTGTGCCACGCCCATTTGAAGAGCGGATTCTTCCATGCCAGTTGGAAATCTGGCAGAAGAGGAGAAATATTTCTCTTAAGTCTTCCCTTGTTGGAGCATAAGCTGGAAAAAGACGTCAGAGAGCTTGACACCAATGCAGACCAAGCTGACATGATGCTCCCTGAGACCAGCCTGGGGACCGGCTCCTCGGAGGCTGCCTCTGGAGTCAGAGCCTCCTGGATGGGGCCCTGGCACCTGGGACGGCAGGAGGGCTCCTGATGCTCTCAGCAGCTGGGATGGGGTTGGGCACAGCTACTGCCATCACCAGCTGTCTGACACGTGTCTTACCAAGTGGAAACAACTCAGCAGCAGGAGGCAAAGCCAGCAGACTGGTGGCACTGGAGTATGAGGCTTTTGGAGAAATGAAGTTGGCTGATGTCAAGGCTGCTGGCAAGTTGGTAAATGTGCAAGTGCTATCAAGAGCCACGAGAACCATCGTTACTACTGTGTGACCAAAGTCAATTCTGGCCTCATGGCCACCTTTCAAGAATTTTGTGGCCACGGGCCAATCATCCCTTCTGGTGGGCTGGAGGGATGCTAAAAGCTTTTGAGAGCACAGCCCTGGCCAGGAGCAAGGGCGCCTGGGAGCTGGGTGTGGCTGGGGCCGGCTCTTGATTAAGGCAGGTGTGAAAAGCTCCTGCACAAGTGGGGGCACCTGGAGGAGGCGGCAGAGTCAGAGATGGCAGGGAACCGAGGGCGAGGGAGCTGCAGGGGCCCCCGAGGCAGCTCACCCACACCACAAGCACCTTCTGCGGAAGGAGGGCCAGACCCACCAGGGGGTTCCCGGGCAGGGCTGTCAAAGGGGCCCACGGTATTGAAGCAGAGGATGGGGAAGGGGGAGGAGGATGCGGATGTGCTCGGTCTCTATGCAGCTTATGATGGGGAAGGAGGGGCGACGCTGAACAAATCAACACATAAACACATGCATCATTACGACCGTCCCCTCTGCGGACAGCAGGCTTTCCCGACACCTCTACCTTAAGTTAGGTCCCTCCTGTTATTCCCAGCAAACTTTGTAGACAGAGAAGAAAGTGAATGGGTAGCCAAGTCACTGCCCGAGACCCAAGAAAGGACACATATAAGACTTTGCTGGAGATACGAAGGCTCAACAATCATTCATTTGTTCATTCAATGGATTTTTTTTTCTTTAATTAGAGGAGTTGTGGTTTATAGAACACTCATGCATAAAATACAGGATTCCCATATACCAGCCTGTTATTCACACCTTGCCTTGGTGTAGTACATTTGTTACAGCTGATGAAAGCATATTTAAAAATAATTGTGCTATTAACTATAGTCCATGGTTTAACTCAGAGTTCACTGTTTAACAGGTAGTGCAGTTCTGTGGATTTTTAAAAAATTTTTTTATTACATTCACAATGTTGTGCCACCATCACCACCATCCATTACCTAAAAAATTTTCATCTTTCCAAGTAGGAACTTTGTACATTTTAAGTCTTAACTCCCTGTTCCCACCCAGTTCCCTACTAACCTATATTCCAGATTCTGACTCTGTGAGTTTGCTTATTTTAATTATTTCATATCAGTGAGATCATACAATATTTGTCCTTTTGTGTCTGGCTGATTTCACTTATTAAGACATCTTCAAGTTTCATCCATGTTATTGCGTGTATCAGATTTCATTCCTTTTATGGCTGAACGATACTCCATGTGTGTATATACAACATTTTGTTTATCCATTCATCAGTTCATGAACACTTGGGTTGCTTCCATCTTTTGGCAATTGTGAATAATGCCCCTAAGCAGAGACTCGAACTGATATTTTCAACAGATTTTAATTAAATGAGGTCTTTGACAGGGGCCAGGGATTTAAGGGAATGGGTCCCAAACCTGTCTGCGGCTGGAATCACCGGGAAGCATTACAAGATGCTGATGCCTGGGTCGCAGCCCCAGAGATTGTGGTTTTAATTGGTCTGGTGCATGACTTGGACTTTGGAATTTAAAAACGGTCTCCACGTGACTCTGATGTGCATCCGAGTTTGGGAACTGCCGCCCTAAGGGATGGGGCGTTTTCTCCTTCTTCTGCAGCAGCAAGAAGCTTTCACTCCCTTGGGCACATATCCTAATGACCAGGGGCAGAAGGTTGTTTTTTTGTTTGTTTGTTTGTTTTTGTCAACTAAAGTGACGTCCCCACCTTTCCCTTCCCTGTTATGCAGGACACCGCGGGAGAAGATAGACACAATCTCTGCCCAAATGGCGCTTCCAACCCGGCAGGGGAGACAGAGCGCAGCTAGGCCACCACCAAGGAGGAGGTGGAAGCTGTGAGCCCGGGGGGTTCGCAGGGGTCGGGGGTGGGGCTGCAGCGGGGAGCAACAGGGTGGTCCGGTCAGAGAGGACCCTGGTGGTGAGAGCAGCTGGTGCCTGCCGATGGTGTCCCGCAGCCCTCTCGCACCTTTCCTGCCTGCATTTCCTGCCAGTGGGCCACTGACAGCAAATTCGGTGCACACCTATTACCTGTGCCCCGCGTGATGCTAGGCCTGGCAGTGAACTAGACAGCAGAGGGCTGGGGGTGCAAAGTAAAAGAACTACCTCGCCCTACCCTGTAATATCTGGGGGCTCAAGTGAACCTACTGCGGGATCCCTATTATACCATGAAAGGGAGTAGCCCATTTCATTTCCTTTTTGGCCATAGTTGTCAAGCTGTCGCTGAGAACCCCAGTCGACCGAAGGCAAAATACAAGTCTCCAATTCAGAAAACTTGGGTCAGAAAACCATGAGGGAGCCAGCAGCGAGACAGAAGAGAGACCTGCAGTGATTCGTGATGATCCTTGGGGACTCCACATTTGTGGGATTGAAGGGACATTTGCAAGAGCCCAGATTTTCTGTGGCTACAGATGGGGCTGGCAACCAAGACCCCATTATTCAAGGCGCTGTTTACTAGTAAGCCAGTACACATTTAGGACATGTGCTTTCCAAATTTTATATAACTGCATATTTATATAATTTATAAGTTATACATTTATAATTAGAATGAAAAAAATACCTTTAAGAATAAACTATGCCCTGCCCCCCTCCACTCATCTCCTCCCCACCCCCATCTCTCATTACTCTACAGTCTCACACCTGTGTGGAATCATTTTCATAGAGTCTATTGCTCAAGCCAAGATCCAATCTGCATTCCCAGTGCCCTGCAGTAGAAAGTCTGTGATTCGAGAAAAGCTGTCACTGAAAGGGTTATTGCTTTATTGTGGCATAATTTATAACGATGAAAAGTTGGAAGCCACTTCAATATTTAAACACAGGGGAATGCTTAAATGGAAAACATTTGTCTGCTTGATTGAACATTGGGTAGCTATCAAAAATGATGTTCCCAGGGTCAATAACTGGACTTATGTGGAAAATATTTAACAAAGTTAGGTGGAAAAAAAAAAACAGTATAAAAATTGTATATATACTTTCTCACTTTTTACCTAACCAGGGGGAAACACATCTCTCAAACCTGTGTGTAGGGGGAAAGAAATCTTGCAAGGAAATACAGCAAGGTCATGTACATTTATTGAGAGGAATTTTGGTGACTTTTCCCTTTTCTTTTCTACTTTTCTGTATTTTCCAAGTTTTCTGTTATGTGAATTACTATTTTCTGAAATGGAAAGAATAGATAATAAACATTTACATAAAAAATCATTTTTTTGAAGAGTATCTACTCTTGATCTGTTTGTCTTAATTTAGCTTCTTAAGTTGTTTGAATGAATACAAAGCATCCTCCTTATCACTGAAGGAAGTCACAGTGGGAGTAGAATGGGTGTATTTTCATGAAAGGCCTTCCCCATGATAGCAATGGCTGGAAATCCAAGGAAACCCAGCTATCCTCTAATTTGTCCATCTATTCATTTGCTTCTTCATCCGTCCGTCCATCTACCCATCCATTCATCTGTCTACCCATCCATCCATCCATGCATCCATCCATCCATGCATCCATCTATCCGTGCAAACACTTACTGAATACCTTCCATAGGACAGGTACTGCTCTAGGCACTGGGGATACAGCAGTGAACAAAACAAACCCCTGCCTTCGTGGAGATTATATTTTAGTGGGAGGGGGAGAGGCAGACAGTAAACACAATAAATAAGTAAATTATATAGTATATTGTAAGGTAATGGATACCATGGGAAAAATAAATCTGGGAAGGAAAATATAGAGGGTGGGGTCAGGCAAGATTGCAATTTAAAATAGGATAGTCAGGGAAAATCTCTGATAGGCTTGTAGTTGAGGAAAGACCTGAACAAGGTGAGGGTGTCAACCATGAGGATGCCTGGGGGAAAAGCTTTCCGGACAGAAGAAACAGGTGTGCAAATACCTGGAGGTGGAGACATGCTTAGCAAGTTCAGGTTGCTGTGGGAGCCCCATTGTGCCGGGAGCAGAGTGAGGGTTGGGGGAGCACCAAGGGAAGTAAGAGGGGAGGTGGGAGAGGTAACTGGAGGCTCACAGGCTAGGGAAAACATTGAAGGATGTACTGTGACTGCGATTTTAACAGGGTGACTTGGGCTGTTTGGTTGAGAAGAGGTATAGAGAACTGGTATAGCAGGGATACCAGTTAGCAAGCTGAAGGAAGAACCCTTGGGAGAGTTGACGGTGGGTTGATGCAGTGTGGTAGCAGTGGAGGTGGTGGGAAATGTCCTGATTTTAGATGTATTCTGAAGATGGAGGCAACAGGATTTGCTAATGGACTAGCTGTATAATGTGAGGGAAAAAGAAGAGAAGGTTTTAGCCTGTACAACTAGACTGATTGAGTTGCAATGACCTGAAATGGGGAAATTTAGATGAGACTGGGATGAGATCAAGGAGCTCAGCTTTGGACATGCTGAACTTGAGAGGCCCAAGGGACATACAAGTGGAGATGCTGAGTAGGTGATGAGATTTATGGGTCTAGATTCAAATGCTGTAGATACAAATTGGTCAGAGATATGAATTTGTAAATGGATGGCCTTTAAAATCATAAGAGTGGATGAGATGATCAGAGGCGTGAGTGGCACAAAAGAGCAGATGTCCAAGACATCTGCCTGGGGCACTCCAGCGAGAAGAAGATGGGGACATGTGGAGGAACCATCGAAGGAGACTGAGAAGGAGCAGCCACCCAGGTGAGGAGAGCAGGGGTGGGGTGGCCTGGAAACCAAGTGAAGAAACCCTCAGAGAGAAAGGAGTGACACATGGTGTTGGAAGCTGCTGATGGGTCAGGCAGTGAGATCGAGAGCTGATCTGATTTAGGGACATGGAGGCCAATGTTGGCCGTGAAAGGAGCAGCTATTGTGGAATAGTGGAGGGGAAAAAGCTTAAATGAAGAGAGTGTAAGAGAGGGAGGAAGGAAATTGGAGACAGCGAGTATAGATAATGCTTTTGAGGAGTTTTGCTGGAAAGTCAGAAAAAATAGGCAGTAGTTGGAGGGGAAAGTGAGGTCAAGAAAGGATTTTTTTTTTTTTTTTTCTAAGATAGGAGAAATGCTGGCATGGTTCTATGCTGATGAGGTTGATCCAATAATGAGGAGACGGAGGTGGCAACACCCAGAGACCACCCTTACTCTTTCAGCTCCTGGTGCCCACATGGGCCTGCAAGCTTGCCTGGAACCCCCACACCCCCTGGGACATAAATATATGGTGATTTAGCAATAAAACCTGATTACATATACAACATATATCACATACACACTCATATATTTATGTACGTTCCCATTTTTCTCACACATATCTTTAAAGAGGATGGTCCTAGGGAATCTTTTGCTCTATTCCCTACTGTGATAAGGTTCCTTCCAAGCTTTCCAACCCAAGGAATCCTTGTACACCCCCCAGAAACTCCCTGATCCCTGACCCCCAAGAAAGGGAAGAAGAAATACTCATTGGCAGTTTATGTGCTAGGGACTATGCTGAGTGCCTTACCAACTTATTACATAATAAGTTATTGAATACTTACTGCTTTCTAGATCCTCTGCTAAGTACACTGCACATACAGTCTTATTTCATCCTTGCAACAAACTACTACAGTAGGTACATTTGTCATCTCAGTTTTATAGACGAGGATTCTAAGGCACAAGACATGCCTTAGGTAGATATTGACTACTTCAGTTCTGCATATTAGGAAATGGAGGCAGGAAAGAGGGTAACTCTTTCCCACAGTCACACCATCGACAGGGCTGCAACTTGCATGTCTATGCTTATAGGTCTAAGGTAGAACTCCTAAGTTTGTTTAAATAAGCCAATTCTGGCAACACTTTTTACAGTTATTTGGAGATTAGTATTTTCCCCACATTTGGAATCAGTAGTACATTCACTGTATACTTAACAGGAAGTTTTCACAAGCATTGATCTAAACCCTTCCAGAGATTACATGGCAAATTATAGCCCACAGCCCAAATCTAGCCTACCACCCATTTTAAAAAAATATTTTTTATTGAACTTGTTCACAAACCATACAACTATCCAAAGATCCAAAGTGTACAATCAATTGCCCATGGTACCATCATACAGCTTGGCATCCATCAGGACAATTACTTTTTTTTTCAATTTTTAGAATATTTTTATTACTCCAGAAAAGAAATAAAGACAAAAAAAGGAAACTCAAATCCTCCCATACCCCTAACCATGTCCCCCTCCATTATGGATTCATAGGTTTGGTATAGTACATTTGTTACTGTTGATGAAAGAATATTAAGATACTACTAACTGTAGTATATAGTTTGCAGTAGTTATATATTTTTTCCTATATGCTTCTCTATTATTAACTTCTAGTTATAGTGTCATACATTTGTTCTAGTTCGTGAGAGAGATTTCTAATATTTGTATAGTTAATCACAGACATTGTCCACCACCAGATTCACTGTTTTATACGTTCCCATCTTTTAACCTCCAACTTTCCTTCTGGTGACATGTGTGACTCCAAGCTTACCCTTTCCACCACCTTCACACACCTTTCAGCACTATTAGTTATTCTCACAACATGCTACCATCACTCCTGCCCATTTCCAAACATTTAAGTTCACCCTAGTTGAACATTCTGCTCATAATAAGCAACTGCTCCCCATTCTTTAGCCTCATTTTTATATCCTGGTAACTTATATTTCGTGTCTATGAGTTTACATATTATAATTAGTTCATATCAGTAAGACCCTGCAATATTTGCCTTTATGTGTCTGTATTATATCACTCAATATAGTGCCCTCAAGGTTTCTTCATCAACCCGTTTCTTTTAAGATGGTTTTGTTCACACACCATACATTCCATCCTAAGTAAACATCGTTGACTCCCTGTATAGTCACATATTTATGTATCCAGCATCACCGCCACTATCTACATAAGGACATCTCCATTTCTTCCACAAATAAGGAGGAAGAGTCAAAGAAGGCAGAGAGACAAAAAAAAAAAAAAAAAAAAGAGAAACGATAAAGAGAGAAAAACAAAACAAAAAACAAAACAAAACAAAAACTTGACAGCTAGAAAGCAACAAAAGGAAAGACGGCATTAACCTAAAGTAGAATAAAGAGTCAGACAACATCACCACTGCCAGGAGTCCCCTACCCTTTCCCTATTCCCCACCCCACCATATGCATTTCTCTTTGGTATGTTGCCTTTGTTACATTAAAGGAAGCATAATACAATGCTTCTGTTAATTATAGGCTCTAGTTTGCATTGATTGTCTTCCCCCCCAATCCCACCCTATTTTTAACACCTTGCAATGTTGACATTCATTTGTTCTACCTCATGTAAAAACATATTTGTACCTTTTATTACACCCTAGTTTTCCCTGAGTTACAGTCCCAGTCTTGATCCTTCGTCTTTTGTTCTGGTGTCCCACATGGTCCCAACCTTCCTCTTTCAACCATACTCACAGTCTTCTTTCTTCAGTGTACTTAAATTGCTGTGCTACTACCTCCCAAAATTGTTTTCCAAACCTCTCACTCCTATCTTTTCCTTTCTGTCTGCAGTGCTTCCTTTAGTGTTTCCTGCAGAGCAGGTATCTTGTTCACAAACTCTGTCATTGTTTGTCAGAGAATATTTTAAACTCTCCCTCATATTTGAAGGACAGTTTTGCCAGATATAGGATTCTTGGTTGGTGGTTTTTCTCTTTCAGTATCTTAAATGTATCACAGCACTTCCTCCTTGCCTCCATGGTTTCTATTGAGAAATCTGCATGTAGTCTTATCAAGCTTCCTTTGTATGTGATGGATCGCTTTTCTCTTGCTGCTTTCAGGATTCTCATTTTACCTTTGACCTTTGAAAATCTGACTATTAAGTGTCTTGGTGTAGGTCTATTCAGATCTATTCTGTTAGGGATATGCTGTGCTTCTTGGATCTGTAGTTTTATGTCTTTCATAAGAGATGGGCAATTTTCATTGATTATTTCCTGTATTATTGCTTCTGCCCCTTTTCCCTTCTCTTCTCCTTTGGGAACACCAATGACATGTACATTCTTACTTTTCATTTTGTCCTTAAGTTCCCGGACACGTTGCTCATATTTTTCTTCTTTTCTCTATCTGTTCCTTTGTGTGTAGGCTTTCAGGTGCTTTGCTCTCCGGTTCCTGAGTGTTTTCTTCTGCTTCTTGAGATCTGCTGTTGTATGTTTCCATTGTGTCTTTCATCTCCTGTGTTGTGCCTTTCATTTCCATAGATTCTGCCAGTTGGTTTTTCGAACTTTCAATTTCTACCTTGTGTATGCCCAGTGTTTTCATTATATGGTTCATCTCTTTCGCCATATCTTCCCTAAACTTTTTGAATTGACTTATTATTAGTTGTTTAAATTCCTGTATCTCAATTGAAGTGTAACTTTGTTCCTTTGACTGGGCCATAACTTTGTTTTTCTTAGTGTAAGTTGTAGTTTTCTGTTGTCTAGGCATCTGGTTTCTTTGGTTACCCTAATCAGGTTTTCCCAGACCAGAACAGGCTCAGGTCCCAGAAGGAAGAAATATTCAGTATCCAGTTTTCCTGAGGGTGTGTCTTAGAAAATTGGTACACCCTGTGATGCCTCAGGTCACTGTGTTTTTCTGCCCAGCAGGTGGCGCCTGTCAGCCTGTAACTCCAGACTGATGTAAGGAGGTGTGGCCCGTGGCTGTTTTCCCCCAGGCTCTGGGGTCTGGTTCTGAAAGGAAGGTGGGTAGTAGAGCTGGGCCCCACCCCTTTCCTCTTAGGGAAGATAACCCCCCTGGGGAGAGATCATTAGCATTTGAATAGACTCTGCCTGTGCTATCTCCACCCTTGTCTGGGTCAGAGTGCTGGGAACTGAAAATGGCTGAGGCCTTCTCCACAGGGACAGAAAGCCACCCTCCGACTTTCCAAGGTCAGTCGTCACCCCTCTGTTTGCTTGTTGGGGATTCGTAGCTTGTAGTGAGCTGTCACGCTTGTTAATTAAAACCACAGTTGGAGCTCAGCTGACCTATGTTCGCTTGCTGGGAGAGAGCGTCTCTCTAGCACCACAAGGCTTTGCAGCCTGGGCTGTGGAAGGAGGGGGCTCCCAGCTTGGATCCGCAGTTCTTACTTACAGATTTTATGCTGCGATCTCGGGCATTCCTCCCAATTCAGGTTGGTGTATGACGAATGGACAGTCATGTTTGTCCCCCCGCCGTTATTCCGGATTATTTGCTAGTTGTTCCTGGTTGTTTATTAGTTGTTCCAGGGGGACTAACTAGCTTCCACTCCTCTCTAGATCTTCCTCCCTACCACCCGTTTTTGTAAATAAAGTTTTATTGGGACACAGCCATGCCCATTCTTTCCATGTGGACTGTAATGGTAGAGTTGAGAAGCTGGGAGACTGCGTGGCCCCCAATGGTTGAAATATTTACAATCTGGCCCTTTACTGAAAAAGTTTGCTGACCTCTGGTCTGAAGGTTTCAAGAGAAGGGAATTTTGAGTACTTATAATTCTGGCTTAAATTTTTTATTTTTTTATTTTTAAACATGTTTTATTGTGAAATATAACATATATACAAAAAAGTGATAAATTTGAAAATACAGTTTAACAGGTAGTTATAGAGAAAATTTCAAAGTATAGTATCGGTTACAGTTCCACAATTTCAGGTATTTCCTGATGGCTGTTCTAATACACTAGAAACTAAAAAGAAATATCTATATAATGGTTCAGTAGTCATAATCATTTGTTAAATCCTAACTTCTCTGTTACAATTGCTCCTTCTCATTTGATCATTTTCTCAGTCTTCAGGGATATTTGGGCAATGACCATTCTAACTTCCTTCATGTTGAAAAGGGGTGTCGACACTATGGGGGTAGGGGAATGCAACTGGTTGATGTTCTCGAGACTGGTACACCTGGGTTTCAGGGCTTGTCTGGCATAGGGACTATATGGAGGTTTTAAGTTTCAGGAAAATAAATTCAGTGAGTAAAACTTTTATCCAGTCTTAGATAGAGCCCTGGGTTTTCTTTAGGGTTTTCAAGAATGCTATTGGTTGGGGCTGGGCATAGCATGGCAATTTGCAATATCTGCCAAAGCTTGCCTAAGAGTAACCTCCAGAACGACCTCTCGAGTCTATTTGAAATCTCTTAGCCACCAAAACCTTATTTTGTTACATATAATTCTGGCTTTTAAAATGGGAAATTGCCACCTGAGAACTGGGAAGTCAGTTTCAGAAAACAGAAGGAACCAAGGAGCCTTGATGATGACCCATCAAGGTTCTTTTGGCTACAGGGACAGATGCCTCTCAAGAGAGCGCAGGATGGAGGGATTTGTCATCATCGGAGAGGCCAGGACAGGCTGGTCCCTGGGGCCTAGATCTGGGCCCCACCTCTCCACCTCCCCACGAAGCTCTCCCCCATCTCTCCTCCTTGGCTCCCTCTCCCCCTCCACAGAGCAGTTCCCTGCACTACTCTGCAGTGTATGCTTGGCTTGCTGCCATTCTCACCCTGTGTGAACCAGGGCAGGGCTCCTAGCTTCACTGAGTCTTAGTCTTCTCAACTATAAAATGGGGATAATAGGTAGAAGTCCTCAAAAATTGTGAAAATTAAATGAGAGCTCACACGTGAAAGCACCTAATACCACCCCTGCTACATAATAGAGGCTCAACCAAAGCTGTGCCTTGAGAAGGCACGACAGGACACCCGGGAAGCATGTATTGAATAGCCCCGATGTACAGCACCCTGGACAGGTACCCTGAGTGGGCACAAAAGGTACAAAGCCCAAATCCCCAACTTTGGAGAACTTGCCACTCATCAGGAAAGACCAATAATCTATGCTTGTTTTTCCATCAAGCAGACTTCCAAACACCAACAAGGCAGCATTTGCACAAGCAGAAGCCCCTCCGGTCCTAACCTGCCAACCACTGGCCACGGGATCTTGTGCTGAGCCTCCAAGGGCCTTTTCATCCCATTGGTAAATGGATGGCTGGATGATTTGAACTTCAAGGGTTCCACCCACCTCTACAATTCCACAACTTCGACTCTAAAATAAGGACAAATGAAGAAGTGCTGGGGTCAAAAGTGTAATCAGTCTTCATTCAGAGAAGAAAGATTTATGGAGTTCCAACCACCGAGGCCAGCCCTGGGCAAGGCCTAGGGAACGATGTGAGCAGAACTGGCCAGGGTTTGCCTGGCTCCACAATCCCTCACCACATGATCTGGATATTGAACTCCCTGTGCCTTGGTTTCATAAGGAAGTGGGAAGCACACACTCCAGCAGGGAAGACAGGCACTTGAACAATTACAATTGGGGGGTTAAGGGGCTGTCAAAGGACCTCAAGGCTCAGAACCTACGTCGTGTCCTACCACTGAAGCCCAGGAGGGTTGCCTGGAGTACTTGGCTCATCTCTATGGATCACACCAACAGCAATAATGGTAATAATAACACATTTATTGAGCTAATACTATGTGCCAGGCACTATTCTAAGCATTGTACATATATTAACTTTTTAAATCCTTACCTCAATCCTATAAAGTAGGGACTTCTAACACCCCCATCTTATAGTTGAAAACATGGAGGCATATGAAGCAAACTGTATAAATCATAGATCCAGGAAGTGATGGAGCCAGATTTCAAAACTTGACAATCTGGTTCCAGAGCTCATGCTTTTAAACAGCAAGCGAATGCAGCTTCTCAAAACAGAAGAGGGATGAAGACACTTTCCTATGCACATCCCTCTCCTTTTCAGGGCTCAGGAGCTCTGTCTTCTGTGGAATGAGTGCAGTGGGCTCCATTCAAGCTTGTGTGTTTCAGGAAAACTCTACGCAAGACTCTGCTTGGTGGCTTTTTGGTCATGACGTCCACGTCAGGGCTGTCCAAGGCTCACGGGCCCTGATGAAGCTCCCAGTGGCTCCAGGCTGGTGAGAGAGAGTTGAATAAAGCAGTCCTGGTAAGGAATTAAAAATTACGCAGCACAAAGCCGGGTATGGTCAGAATAAAGTGAACCAGCACCACAGGGAGGAGTCCAGAGGTTGGCAGGGGCTGGAAGACCAAGGGAGAATTAGCTGGAAGGGCGGGCATGATGTGACTAAGAGTTGGTGTGAAAGAAAGAGGTGGGCATGGGTTGCACTTGCCTGGAGCCAGACCCCGTCCGGCTCTTGCAGTCCTCACACAGCGGCGAATAAGACAAGCCAGGTCCCTGCCCTCCTGGAGCTCCTGGTCTAGAGGGGATGCTCTTTCAGTGTGGACTCCTCGTTACTGACTCTAAGCCTGGAAAGATGTGTGAGGCCAATGCTGTAAGGTGCCCCCATGCCCAGCTATGGAGTTTAGAATTTTGCTCACAGACAGAAGCCTTTCATGGAGTGTGAGCCGAAGAACGAGAACAAAAGGGTTTTTAGGAAGAGTGATCTGGCTGAGGTGTGCAGACCCACTGTCAGGTCTGGAATTTGGTTTCTCCCTCCTTAAAAGCTAGGTTAGCCTGCTGCTGTGTTTCAAGGATGCTGGCAGAGGAAAGGAGACTGGATCAGAGACAAAGGACTTTATTATTCACAGTCGAGCAAGTGACATAAGCTTCAGTTCCTATGGGATGACTTCCCTGGCCCCCAAGTCCCATGGTGGGGGAGCAGTCACGGCCTAGATGGGCGCTGTGCATGCAGTGGGTATGCACTGCAGCTGAGCAACACTGAGCCTGAGGATTCCACCTTTTTAACAGCAGGTTAATAAGCAAGGTTGCTCTTTGTGGATGGATACATTGCTTCACTTCTTAAGGTTACCTGCTGCAAACACAAGCCCCAGGAATGGCCCGGCAGAGAACAGTCAGTGCTTTACATTCTTGGCATACCTGGCAAGAAGGGTAGGAGCACGAAGAGCACAGAGTGCCCGCCAAGCACCTAGCTGCCCTATAGGGTGGTTGGGAAGTGTTTTGAACAGTGCTCCGTGTCAGCTTTTGTTACCAGGGGTTTCTGAGGTTCAGTGAGGACGGCAGCTGTGAGTCCAGGAGATGACGGAAAGCAAAGAGGGAAAGCTGACAGATTTCAGAAACACAAAAAGCAGCTTCTGGAAAGACTGTAGCTCATCAACTGGAGGAAGCTACAAAGAGCAGCTTACCCAGTCCCAGCTTTTGGTCTCATTTACCTTACAGCTTTCCATGATTTTAATGCCTTACAATTAGCAAAGTGTTTTTTTCTTCTTTTTTCCCATCTTAAGTCCCATCCAAGCTGCATCTTTTGAGCCTCAGGAGGAAGCAACAGGGACCAAGGATCAATACACACAAGCCAAAGAATGGTGTTTCTCTCTTTTATTTAAAAACAGTGCTTCATTACCACTTGCAAAGGCAGAGGCAGTGCTCCTCCTTCGCTTAGAGTTTATAAAAGCCAGCAACATGATCAATAATTTATACACACGGATAGTAATACAAAAAAATAAGGAATAAAAGCTAAAGATCTAACTACTCCGACCTTCACAATTCCAGCTACTTGATAATAATAGGAGTAACCCAATGAATACTGTATGGTCTGAAAGCTACTATACAATATGATTCTTAACGAGAAGGGAAGGGAATTAGAGACTGTCACAAAGCCCTGGGATGCTTCTCTGGAGTTAGCAGGGAAACAGGACCCTGGGCAAGCAGCTCGGGTGTCCTAGGAAGTGATTCTGGGAGGGTAAGGGGGGCGGGAGAGAAGGCGAGGTGGTCAATTACACAAGCATCCCACAGGATGCCCCCCCATTCCCCAAAGGTACCTGTTTAGCCATGGCAATGGGAAGGGCCGGAGAAACGGCATGTTGCATGTAGGGATGGTTCCGTCCCTGCCATGGGGACTGGGGGGAAGTGGGGAGGTTCGTGGCATTTTAGCCTTGCAAATGATTTGGACTGAAAAGCTCAGAGACACAGGTAGGTCAGCCTGTCAGGGACAAGAAACCGCCACTGGCTCTTTTATCACTTTACAGCCCTAGCTTACGTGTGTCAGCCCCAGGTTTGCTCCAGCTATTCACAAGCAGAATTATAACACAAGGAAAAAAAATTTATATCCCTTAGGGAAAAAGAGGATCAATTCATCACTCGGTAGATAATACAGCCAAAATGAGCTGCCAAAACAAGCATACACACACACACAAATACTGTGAACAGAAAAAATACAAGAAAATAACTAAGCTGGGAGTCTCAATGGGGGTATAGACATTGCTTAAAGCACTTATCAGTCACCAGAAAAACCAAACCAAAAAACATTTTTTAAAAATCCAAAAGCTCATGGACCCCCTGGGACTCTGGTGTTGGTAAAAGGGGCAGAGGGTGGGGAGAGAAAAGAGAATCGATGTTCCCTTTTTGCTTGCCGGTGTGAGCTGAGCCCTCATGTCGCCGGCAAGTATATAACCACCAGACAAGTGGGACCAAGCCCGTGCTGCTGGCAGTCTCCATAAAGGCAAGGTTTGAGTCTTGGCTGATGAGCAGTTCTCTCAGTTACCAATCCCTGCCAACCAGCACTGCCATGGCTGAATTGATCTACTGTTTTCCTGAGTTAAACTGTAACTGGCTACAGTTTCGGTAACATAGAAAAGAACTCAGCTACCACAGCCAACTGCTGTATTTCAGGAATCCCCTCTATCCCTTGATGCAGGAATTCGATAACTTGCTGTAGTCTGGTCAGCAAGACTTATTTTCAAAGAAAAGTGCCAGGGACTCCACCGTATTCACTAAGCCAGAGGGCACGCGCTGGCTTGGGACACCCAGAGCCTGCTTGGAGAGGGCCCTGTTTCATGCCTTAGCTCTTGGATGGCTATTGCCTTGTTGATCAGTAAAGCAAGAATGAAGGGAGTACATAGGAAAAAGGAAAGGGAGGGAAGAGGCTTGTGGACAGCAACATTTCCAAAAAATATAGTGTTTTATGCAACAGAGAAACAAGTTTCACTGGTGTATACTACAAATGGTCAAACATTTCAAGAGCATGACAAAATAAAAACACACAAATTTATATTTGATGTTCACCTTGCCCACTATTTCTTTCCTATCTTAAAACAGTGCAAACAGGTAACTTATGCTTTTAAAACACCACTACCCTTTCCCCACCCCCCAAAGTCCCTTTCCTCCTAGTATCTGGGGGAAAAAATCTGCAATTCTGCAAATGTTATTGTGCTAGAGGGTTTTAAACAGCAGAGAACTGGCTGGACTTGGCAAAGGGGAAGGTTCATCAAACATTTTCCCCTTTTCCCTCGTTAAATGCCTAAGTGCTTTCCAGACTGTCCCTTGGTAGGCCTTTTTCTCCTGCCAGAGGAAAGGGGGTGGGTGGGTGGTGGTTATCGTGCCCTTCTTGCATATCCTTGGGATTGCTTCCATCCCTATTTTACTCCCTCATATCTGGAAGCTCCATGACTAATTACAGGATGGTGGTGATTAACTGACTCATCTGCTATGCCTCTAGTAATGTATAATCTAAACTAAGAGCGGTTCAACCCCTGACGAGTCACACATTTTGAGGAAAAGCTGCTAGCATTGATTTCTATGGAACAGATTTCCACTAGCTCCCCTTAAACTAAGAGTAGAGCCCTGTCTGTTTCTTTTTTCAAGGAAAAATAAAAAAGCTGGCTCAATTCATACTGTAGCTGTTGGAGGATGATGGTGGTAGGTTTTCAAAATCTGAGGGACTTAATAATGATGACTCACAAATGGTTAATCTGGGTTAATGGGAGTTGAACTAGGTGACACAAGAAATTCTGGAAAAGACCAACAGGCAGCTTTTTGGGCTGAAAGTGGGATATTCAGATAAAGGTTTTTTCACTAGAGGTCTCCTTAAAGGAGCCCCACTTCCAAGAGTAAAATGCTTAGTATAGAAAGTCCAGGTCATGAACTACAGTAAAGCTGTCAAAAGCATCCATGTACTGTGATTCAGCATCATTATGTTCTTTTGGAATTATCAACCAGTATCATCTAACAAACTCACAAGATGTTAAACTGTCTCCTGACTCTGTTTCTTAATCCAAAGAGAACTAAAGTCAGGAACATACAAGCATAGATGCTTTGAGGAACCTGCCTCTGATGGAGTAGACTGTATGACTATTTGGAATCCCAACATTCAAAAGGTGATGAGGAGGTCGATACCATGAAATCTAGGTGCTGAGGAAATTCCCAGTTCTCGGCACTGACAATGAAAACCAAAAATCCTTTAATGAATGGCAGAACTCCATTTAGTGTTCCTTAGAAAAGGGAGCTGGAGGAAGCGGTATTAAAAACCATCCCTGGAAATGCAGCAGAAACCCACTGGAAAACACAGAGCTTGCTTGCAGAGTCCTCAGCCAGAACCAGCTGAACTGAAATGCACAAGAGATACCTCAAGCTCAAGCTTCTGTCTCTTTTAAAAGGACCGTGGGAACTGCCTTCTCTATCTTTCCCATTAGGGTTATCTCTTTCTAGGAAAAAAGAAGAGAAAAATTCTTAATCTTATTTCCCTATTCTCCCCACATTGCTACAGATACAACCATTTAGAATTTGGCCTAGTTTCCACTTGAATAAGTGGCTTGCCATTTTTTGAGAATGGCTTCTATTTAAACATGACACAAAATGTCTCTCATTTTCTGTAGTAAGTAAAAGCTCTCCCTCAAAACAAAAATAAAGGAAAGAAAAAGTTTTCCTTGCCCCCATTCTCTAGAACTGTGAAAGTCCCACATCCCATTTCCACCCCCCAACTAAAATATTTATATACATATAACAAAAATTGTCTTATCAGAAACAAACCAAACTTTGGCTGGGGATGGGGTGGGGCTTAAAAAAATGGTCAATGGACTGGACAGTGAGTATCCCCTAGGTCTATGTATTCCTCCCCAGACTTCGTAACAACTGCATCGAGGCCTCCAGGTTCTTTGATGTCTCCCCTAGTTTCAGGCACAGACTCCCAGTTACCAGGGGAGAGCATTCTGAAGGGGGAGAAGATATGTATTATATATGACAGGCCAGTGCCCTCCCAGATATATCAATTTGCTTACAAAGAATGCTGGATACTGTCATATGTCAGTCGTTTAAATTCAGGGACATGAACCAGTTACCAATCAAGAACATGTGTGGAGGCAGGAGTCAAAAACAAAACAAAACAAAACAAAACCCATAATGAATCAGAAGCTCCATGTCTCTGAATTACTCCCTTTAGCAGCTATCCCTTGGGTGAAAGGTCACCCTAGTACCAATGTGAATAGACCAGGGAGCCAAATAGACCGTGCTTTTCTATTTTCTAATGCCTTCATTTTGGAAATGCTGCAGGATGCTTGCCTTTATCAGTAATAGCCAATAGCCAGAAGAGAAACACTTTCTCTCCTACTTTGACAATATATAAAATTGAAGCCAGAGAGCAAGAGCAGTGACTCACTGCCGTGCCCATGGCATAGCTCTTTCTGGCAATATGTAAGATCCTTGTCATTTCAGACCCTCCTTCCAGGACGGGAGGGGAGAAACCTCAGGGGTTCTGGATTTTACACCCAGTGGTCCAAGTGCTCAGCTGGGTATCTTTAGGGGACAATGAGAAGCTGGGTGGAATGGCCACAAGGGCTCATGACTGTGGATATAGAGTGACTCATAAAGGCTCTGGAAGATGAAAATTCCTATGGCTTTGGGGCTAGTACAAAGTGCCTCTGTTTGTACTTACATGTCCTAATCACCAAAATTTCCAGGGACAGCTGAACCAGGACTTTGTGCTTTATTTTTTTCCAACAGATTCCATATACTTTATACTGACTTTGATGCAAGAGAAAGATAAGGCATATCAGAGTGACCTGCTGGACGCTGTCTAATCTCCCTTTCTCTTCCTCACCATTTATGATGGTTCGCAACAATGTGTACATCTAAATCCTCACGCTGTGTCCAGATACATGGGGGAAATCTGGCCACTGACTACTCTTCTGTCCCTGGGTCCGAAATTCCTGAATTCTTGGGGACATGAAAGCAGGGTGTTAATAAAAGTAGAGATGAGTGAAGCTGTGGTTCCATTAAAGGGGAAGAAGGCCAGCAGGAATGCTAGGATTAAGGAAAGAAAAGAATGATCTTTTTCATACTCCAGAGTTCATTCTGAGATTGGTTTCTTAATGAGGTGTTTATTATCCACAGTCTGAGACCATGTTTGGAAATATTAATACTTAATTCCAAAAACTATGCCAACTATCTCAGGCTGTGCACGTAAGATGATTGTAAAAAGAAAGGAGAAGACAGGAGGGAGGAGAAGAGGAAAGCATCTTTTTAATTCTCCTGCTTTGCAAGCACAGATTCCTATCATCTATCAGCATGTGGATTCCAGCCACAGCCAATCAGAATTGTCTGCCAGACCCAGAAACTCAGAAGACTAGAAGAATATCCTGTTGGAGAAAGGAAAGAACCTCTTTCTCTTCCACTTCTGCCTGTCCCCCAGCCATTCAGCACCAGATACACTTTGGTAATTCTGTCTGCTGATTTCTGATCAGATGCATCTATCAGCTCCTAATGTCTCTCCTTCCTCATTAACTGCCTCTTCTGTGATTGACAGAATAAGCTCAGCACAGACATACAGACATGGAAATGCAGTATTTTTTTTTTTACCACAGTTAAAAAAAAAGAAAAAAAAAAAGAAAGAAAATGCACAATCTTTGGAACAAAAGAATTAAAGGCAGAAATTTAAAGGAAAAATACATATTCAAAGAACATAGTGAGGTATAAAAAAGTATTCTCTCTTTTTTTTTGTGTTTTTTTTTTGTTTGTTTGTTTTTCCTCTTCATCTTGCTATAGAGTTCCTCTACTAGTAAATATTGCAATAGCCAGGCCTCATGAACTGGGGGGCTGTCCCATTTGCAGGGGTCTCACGTCACTTCAGTAGGGGGCAAATCGGCTGTAGCCACCTCGGTATAAACTCGCCTGCAGTAATGAGAGACACAGAAATAATTAAAAATTTGATGAGAGAAGCATTCAGAATGAAGAAAAATGTCCTTGAAAGGGACTTGGAAAAACAGCTTCCTTTGAAGCCTAAAAGCAACTGATGAGATATTGTCCCATGAAGTGAAGTCAGGAAACCAAATTCTGCCTCTCAGGTGCTCACATCAAAGTCCAACTCTTTTACTGCTGGCTTGATAGTCTCACGTAGAGAGTATGATGATGGTTTCTATTTAAATATATACATTTTATTTCTGAGTTGGCACAGAAGAGTAATTTAATATCATTTAAAACTAGATGTGCAAATCACTTGATTTTTAAAAGCAAGGGCTTTTCTTTACCTTGATCCATCATTGCAATCCTGGCCTGAAACAGCCTGCTCATTTGACTTCTTTCTTGCACATTTCCTGTCAGTGATACATATTTTACTTCTGCCCACTACCTCTGGCACGTGTGGTCACAGCTCATGTTTTAGAAGTTGCTGTGTTTAAACTTCAGTTAATTATTCAACTAATAAAATCTATTTCCTCTGTAATCTATAGAATATACCAACTAGGTTGTTTCTTGACATAACCTAATTCATACACATAGCTAGTGTTTTAACTGGGTTTTATTCCTTTCTTTTATCTTTATCCAATGATGGCTTGCCTCTTTAAATTAGAAGTTCTTTGGGAACATATCTTTCCCTTTGTCTTTCTATCAGTATAGGTCTTATATCATTTTGGCACTAAATAAAACCTCAGGCTTTTTTCCATCACCATCTTTATATTACATGTCTCTTCTTCAGTTCTAAACAAACATTCCCCCAGGACCTTACTACTTCTTCCCACAAATCTTCCTAAGTAGAAACTTAGTGAGAGAAATGATGGACTCTCTCATATTCCTTTAAGTCTTAAATTTTACGCTTCTTTCTAACTGCCTCTCAGACAACTTCTCCCGTCTCCAGAGGCAGCTGCCCAGTTGTATTTTGGACTAGAAAGACTGCTTGGCATTTAGAGCTGTCATTGTGGAATGGCCTATCTTTGTAGCCAGTGAGTTTCCATCACTGGAACTGGAGACAGCCAAGCCAATACATAATTAAACACAAGGATATTACCGTGAGGACTTACCTTTGTGTAGGGAAATTATTCTACATGAGCTCTATGGACTTTTTCTATACATGAAAATAACATATTCTGCCATAAATGGTACCGATAAAATATTCTTGTAAAGCTATTTATTTTTCACTTGGCTATGTAGTACTAGCTATCAGAACACTTAGAAATAGCAGAGAAATCCTTTGGCATCTGCATTTGAAACTCACACACATGAAATTTTTGAAAAGCTTACTGTGAGAATGGGAGAGCCTTATGCCTCCACCTATCTTAGTCAACACCTATCATACCACTCAAAACTTTACCACAGGTAAGCACCCAACATTTGAACCAGGATAAAACGTCAACCTGTTCCCTTCCTTTTCTCCAAAATGATGCTTTTACTCAGGGCAGACTATCTCTATTTATTCTCTCCTGTTGTCCTTAACTCAACCATGTGGCTCATACTGTAACACATAGATAAATACACATGGCTTTAATACTTTGGCAATGGAGGAAGGGCTGAACTTATGACCTCGCAAGATCTTTTGTAGTCTGTTGGTAAAAGTTAGAAGGGGTAAAATGGTTTAATGAAGAAAGGTATATATACTTACCACAGCGCCAACTCCATAGCTAGCGGCAGGGGCAAGGGCATGGTAGGGGTCTGCTGTATACACCCTGCCATAACTGGAAAGAAGAAATACAATCAGATATATACAGGAAAGATTGTGATCCCCAAACACTTAAGGGTTTATTGTGCTGAAGACTTGTATGTAACTGGGTTCTGGAATGCTATTAAGAAACTGGCAGAATGGAAAAAAACATGTCTATTTCTACTCCTAAAGGCAGTAACTCTGAAAAATCCTCAGAGGACTTCTATAAAACGGACAAGATGGGAGCTGGAGATGAGGAAAGGGAGACTGGGGTCTAAGCCAAAGAACAGACAGAACAAGAGAGAGGGAGCAAAGGAAGGAGCCAGCGCCACTGGGCTTTTAGCATGATTGAGGTCGTAGGAGAAGACCTCTGGAAAAGCCAGGTTTGCAGGCAGCCTGGTGTACCGTGTGTTCTTGGAACGGAGGAGGTGGAAAAGGAGATGGCACAGTGCTCACAGCATCCCAAAGCTCGCTGCTCGCTGTTTTTTACATACCCGTCGCTGTAAGCGGCTGCAGCAGCTGCAGCAGCTGTGGCTGCGGTTGCAGTAGCAGGTTGTGCATATCTGTAAGCTGCATATCCACCCTAGAGGAGAGAAGAGAACTGACTTTACAGATACCTCTCCCCGCAGGAAGACAGATAAACATATACCCACCCACACGCTGACACAGGCACACACACACACACACACACACACAGACACAGACACAGACACAGGGACAGACAAAAACATAGACACACACATGGGAAGAAATGTTTCAAACTGCATCAGTCTACATGTTATTCCTCTAGTACAAAATTAAACTCAACCTAATACAGGGATTCGCTTTCCAATTTGTGAGTGTGACAAAAATAAACTATATTAGTGTACCTGTTCTCAAATTTAAGAAATGAAGATATGATTTTGGATCTGTCTTACTTCACAGCCTTTGTTAGAACTATCAATAGGGAAAATATTTATAGAAAGTTGGGAGAACTTTATTTGACTGACAAGAAATGTAAATTACTGAATTAAAATACATTAAATTTATATGTGTTTACTTCAGATACTCTGATGCTTACTCAGATTTATTTAGATTGATTTATAGCTAAGAGACTACAGGACATAACAGAATGCTCTAACAGAGAGCTATGCTCCATTGAGCCTAACCTATTTCCAAATAGGCTAAGATAAAAATATTTAGAAGAAAAAAACAATGTAGATCAGGGGTTGGCAAACCACGGCTTGTTAGCCAATGCAGTCTGGAACTTGTTTTGGAAAGTAGTTGTGACAGAGTCCGTATGGCCCACAAAGCCCAAAGTATTTACTATCTGGTCCTTCACAGAAAAAAAGTTTGCCAATCCCTGATCTATATTTCAGACTTGGGCAGATCAGAAATGGCTGAGGATCTTTTGGATTTAAACAGCTTGGGAGCAGCCCCACCCACCCCAGCGTTTAACTGCATTTATTTTCCTTCCCTAAATGGTCCTGAGATTCTTACATCTAACCTTTTCTTCCAATGGTTCAAACATCCCTCTCAGTCCTAAAGGGTTTCAAATCACTATATCCTTCTATTTTGCCTCGGTTTAGAGGAAGCAAATATTCAAAAGGTTTTTGCTCTGTCAGGGTGAACCTTATATTCTCCTTTGTAAAGTATTTCAAAGACAATCACAAATGCCACAGGAGACAGGCTATTTAAAAAGTGGCAAGTCCTATTTTTCTTCTTGTTCTTTACCCTCCTAGAATTCATCTATTTTACTTAAACCTAATTCAGATGTGCATTTTTATTATTACCCTTTCACCACCGAATACAACTGACCAATGGTCCAGGCTGACACCATTTCAGTGGTAAACAACAGCACATTTTCTTTCTGTAGGTTAAGTGGGTCCATTTCTCATGGACATCAGAAGCTTTCCACCTGTACTTTCTACTTTCTATTCCTTCAAATGCCCAATTTTGCTAAATCTACAAAAGATATTTCAAATTTGTTTCTGTATCATTTCTTAGGGTTGAAAATAAGTATTTTTTAAAAATGGAATGCCTGTTCTTTTAAGCCATTTGATATGGCAGCTTCTAACTTACTTCCTTTATTTCAGATCAAATATTATTTTGGAAATACATGTATTTTCTTGTGAGCTTCTAAAGATTTTTCTTCTTTTTTATATAACTTCTGCCTTCTCTAACTGAAAAAACAGAATTTTGAGGGAAAATGTACTCTTGCTCTTTAAGTTTATGCTACTTTGTTACCAGAAGTAGCTTCAAATATATAGTTAAAAATTCTCTGACTAGTTTTCAATGGTTATGCATTATTCCTTCTTAGTTCTTTAAGAGATTGACTTAGAAAACATCTCAGTTATAAATTCTTCCACAGATATTCATATAAATATAAAAATTCTAAGTAATCTCACCACAAACACTGGCAATGAAACGGCAATGGATAGGGACATGGGAAGCACCCTCATGGGCTATTCGTGATCAGCACAACAATTCCTCTGAACTTCAGCCAGGTCTACGGGAACGGGCACGTCAGACTGATCTGAGCAAAGCTTTACATCAAGGCCACAACACAGGTACTGTAATATAACTTAAGTTCTTCTTTATCTTAGTTCTTCTTTAAAGCTTCTAACAAGGAAATGAAGCATTAAAAGCATTTGTTAAACAAGGCAAAAAGCTGATCATCATAGTTCAAATTTGAATCTTTAAATGGACCTTGAAGGTTCAGTTTTTCATGACAACTAGAGATGGTTGCAGCAGTTTAGATTAAAGTCTGCTAGTAATACTTCTTTGTAAATAAGGATCATTCAGCATTATGTGGTCTGTCTCTCCAGCACTCCTCTAAGCACCAAAATAATCTGTTTTTGAATCATTTTTTAAATTGTGGAATACAACAAAATAACCTTTAGAAATGTAAAAAGTCAAGGTAATAAAAGCAGTTAAAGCCAGATTCATGTTTACCTAAATAAAACATTCAAAAATTGAAGGTCTATGCCTTAGGGCAGAGGTATAAATTCTCATTAAGGGAGCTGAGGCTCAAAAGTACCAATCAAGGGTAGATTTCAGGCCCTCCTCTCAGTAAGTCTGAGTGGAGATACTGAGGTTACAATCTCTCCAGGTATTGGGTCAAAGTGTGGTTTTGAGCTATACTGTACTAATTCTGGGGTGGTGGGGGAAGGTTACTGGTAGAACCATTTCCCCTCGCTTTTCAGGTCATCAATCAACACCTCGGTGGTTTAGTAATAATGTTATTATTGCTAAACAAAACAAATCAAAATGGATTGGATGGTCTGGAAGAAGCTTCCTTCCAAACAAATAAATAGAAAAAAAAAAATAGAGAAAGAAATAGAGAGAATCTATCTGGAGTAGTTTTCTTCTTTTATAAGTGAACGCTGACTTGCAAGTTTGAATTTGACGAGATGCTTCATTATTCAGGTTAAGGAAAACAGGTCAGGGATACAGGTATTGACAACAAAAGGCCTGAGCAGATCAGCATTAAGAAAACTATATTAATAGTTTTTTCTAAAAGCAGGTAATATTTCAACGTGACTATTCTCCTAATTACTTTGAAGATGGTACTAAAGAAGAGGGGTGCCTATCTTTAGGATGGATACATAATATCCTAATAAATTAATTTGGTAATTCATTAATAACTCTCAAAAGATAAGAAAAATTAAATTGAATATCATGGATTTACTCCTTTTGGATATAGTCTTACTCCAAAGTACTTCCACTGCTGCTTAAACTGATTATTTCAATAAAATATATTACAAAAATACAAACAATTAAAAAAAAAAGAAAAAAAATTCTGATATATCTATTTCTATTCCAGATTTCAGAGTACATAGAGATTCCAGGCTGAGAAACTGTTTTCCCAACTTCCACTTTTACTAGCAAATCTGGAGATGTTTATGGAACATGAGAACAAAGTGCAGTTTGAAACACTAAGATTTTCATTACTTTTTCTTAAGTCTTTTCAAAAAGAACAGGGTTGGGGGAGAGGGCAGGAGAGACAGGGTTCAGGCGTGGGGAGGGGATATGGCGCCACAATTATTAATCACATTAAAAACTAAGCATGCCAACATCTTGGAGCTAAAACAACCAGCAAAATCACCACGTTCAGACTCATATTGGCTAACTATCTATCCCAGCATTCTCTTGGGACAGCGGTTTGCCCTAGGCTCTACCACAAGCTCGGTGAAGTACACAGCCTCAATTACTAGAGCGTGCAGCCACAACGACCTGGTATTACAGAAACAGTCAGTCACCACTTTAGTTAACATTCCATACCCTAACGACTGGCCCCTCCCCAGCCCAAGGAAAGAGTAAATCTTGCCCACCCTAGCCCTGGCCCACACCAAAATGTTAATAATTATAACAAGCAGTAACCCATCTGTTATATCAGAGAAGGGAACAGAGACTCCACTGAGAGATTTAGAGTGAGATGTTAACATTTCTTCAGCTGACTGCACAAACAAACAAACAAAAAAAAAGAGGAGAAATAATTCATTTGGAGATATGAAGTCATGAAATAGCTGATGTGTACTGCTTTTAACCATGCACTGATGCAAAACTGAAGCAACCATTAATAATAAAAATTTAAAAGGACATATGTATTTACACACAATCAGACCTGTTTGATCTGAAGCAGTTTGCAGAGTCTATCTGTGTATGATTTGAAATAAAACAAAAAATGGGGATTAGCATGGCCACAGCACATCCTAATGTAGGAGGGCACACACAGACAGCTTTTGGGAACTCTAATAGCTGGATAAATTTGGCATGACTAAGCCTGATCCAAATATCTGCATGCCCCTTTAAAAAGATTAACTTTCTTATTCCCTTGTAATTAATTTCTTAATGACTCCCAGTGTTCTAAATTGGGGCAGCCCAATGCTACATCACTCCCAGTTCAACCTTCCTGACCCTGCCAACATAATGCAGTCTTGATGCACAGAACTCACTCGTATGCTTGCCCTCTGTCAACACTGATCTAAATACCAATCAATAGTGATCTAAACACTATTTCTTGTATTTAAGAATTCTATCTTTTCACATATCTGTAACAAATCCCTGCCTTCAACTTCCAGCCTTTTCAAAGGAAAATGTTACCTTTAAGATCCTTTTCCATAATGACTTCTGACAATATTAAAGCCTGTTTTCTGTGGTTCAGTGTTACTTCCTAGGGATTTTCTACTCCACTCTGAATCAATTTTATAATCTAATTAACTTTATAAAGTTACCACAGTGACCACATGACTTTTCTGCAGTTCCATAGCTGTGTTTTGAAGCAGGACAAAAATGGATCGGTTCTATGTGTCATCCCTCCTACATCTGACCTATATCTGCACATTTATTAGTTTCATTTCACATTAGCAGACTTTCCCCCATCTTGATTTTAACCTAGCCTTTCATTTTATTCTATTTTTGTTTTTGTCTCACATTAAAACAGGACTTTGGTGAGCATATGATCTACCTGGAAGACAATGACAGTATATGACACTGAGGAGGAGTGTGTATTTCAAGACCAGCAGACAGAAATGAAAGCTTGTTACTTACGTGTGGTGTAAAGATCTAATATCTATAAAAACTGGCAGACCAGGGTCTGGAATAATGTAACTAAGGAGCTGGCTGAGTGTGGGTGGGAGGAAGGTGAGTGTTATGAGTAAAATCACTACAGCAGAGCAGAAACCTATTCCAACTAGCTTGGGTTTAATGCTGTGCCTCTGGGGATCATTTTATTGTTCCTACATGACTCTAACTCCCTCCTTTCCCTTACCTCCTTCCCATCCCAGATGAGAACCACTGCTCTATTCAGAATATGGCTGAGGGGCTCTTTAGAAGCTGTTAGAATCCTTATTTGGTAATATGGTACTTTTGATTAAGTGTGAATAACACAGACCTGAACAGAAAAACTTATAATAATGGTAACATTATTATGACTTTTGCTTAAGACCTATCTACTTTGAAAAGTAGTTATGAAAATTTTTAAAGGAAAAATATTTAAATTTTATCTTGTTATTAAAATTAAGGTGGGGAAAATTGTTATGATTGATATGGTATCTTCCACTTATTACTTCTGTGAAAGATGAGTGATGATTTTAGACAGGTCTTTAACAAATTTAACTTTTCAAACACTCTACTGTTCCTCCAATTAATTCTATACAAAATTCACTGGGTAGCAACATATTAAATAAACTAGCTGAACTGTGAAAAGCCATTCATTGTTTTCTTTTTCCTAGCACCCAACTACCAGCAAACCTTCTAAGTGTACTCACTGTCCTTCCTTTAAGGCGAAAGGAAAAGAGGGGAAGGGAAATAAACGCCTCAATTTGACAGTTCCAAAATGTCTAGACTGTTAAGGCAACTTTGAACTTATGTAACAGAGCAGTCCAATTACTACTCTAATTTCAGTTCCCAATCTGGGACTCAAGAATCCCATTTGGACAGAATTCTACTTCTTCCCTCTTCTCATTTCTCCCACAGTGGTATGAAAATATCCCCAACTGCTAAGTTCTCCAAATGTAAGACCAGTTTAAACACCACAGATAAATGTGATTGACAAACTAAAAGGAGTGGCAGTGACTGGACGGTGCACATAACACGCCTAGTGCGGCTATGCGGCCATGGGACAAGAGCACTTGCTTTTGGAGGACGTGCCACTATGTGTGAAACTTGACTGTGTGCACTGCTGAGGCAGCAGGGCTCAGATCACACGCTCACAAGTCTTGATTGTCCAAAAAAGCCTCTGTTCCCATCTCTAACGTGGAGCTGGAATGGTTAGTATAATTCAATTTTTTCACTGCAATCCACAATCTGATTGATTGGCAGGTCACACTTGGCACTCCTACCTGAGGTATTTTAGCGCTAATGATTGGTTCCTGTAAGACTATTCTATAACAGAACACAGGAAGAGCAGTTCAAAAAACACAGCTGTGGAAGGAAAACAATCATACAAAAAGCCCATGAAGGGGCCCACCAGCCTTTTCTTTCCTTTGGATGCAAGCATGCTTTTCATGGAATGTGCATTAGAAGCAGTTTGTTATCCCATTTAAAAAGTGAATTAGGGTGAACTATGCCTTTTCTACTGGTCAAAAAAGAGGGGGGTGGCGGGGTGGACACATCATCTGTCTGCCCCACTCCCCAGTCCTATCATGGTGGATCTCTTTACAAATTATGGATACAATTGCTAGATCAGTTCTCTAGAGAGGAATGTGCCATAAAATAAACAGAAAGGAGGAAAACGGCTAGCAGAAATCACTTTCTTAGAAGAAGAACTTAAAAAACCTCTACCATCAACAGCCAAAATTAATATAAACAGAACAAAATCAGCAACTTAAACTGTTTCCCTCCTGTCTTCCTTTCGAGCTCTACAGAGTTCAGTGTACCTTACTAGATAAACCTTCCACTCTTTCTGTTTCCAATCTGTATCACTGAAGAAACAAGAATTCCACAGATGGGAAAATGTACAAAGAGAAGTGGAACCTACTCAAAACAAAAGGGCTTTCATTTGTTTGTTTTTAAAGAAGCATCCTTTTGCTCCCTCACATATTGAAATAGGAAATATTATGTTTTAAAAGCTATAATTTTATTTAGGCCTAGCTCAACAGTTACTTGATAGTATATTCCTGTTTTTCATTGGTGGGCTCGGATATTATTTCAGCAGTAGTCACCAACTTTTGTCTCCAAGTAACTCTGCTTTAAGATAAGAACTAAGAAATGATAACATTAATATTAATTCCTTTCATCACAAGGGTCCACTAGTCAAATACATATATATGCAAAATTTCTGAATTAATTATTTAGTTTGATTAAAGGAATCCAGATAGATTAAAAAAATTACAAGAGTATTTTTCTGTATAGGTACAGAGAAACCATCTCTCTTAGTATCATACATTGTGAACTAAGGAAAAGAGAGAATTGTAAACAAGCATTAGCTTGGTTGACTTACCAAGGTGGTACTAGGCAAATCTTAATAAGGTCGAAATAGGCCATACTTCTAAAATCCCCAAAAGAAGAAGATATGGGGGGGGGGGGAGGGGGCGGTAGACAATTTAAGAAACAATCCAAACGGATTAAAATGCTTGTTCTGATAGACCAGATTTCAAAGAAAACAACTTAGATAATATAAAGATGAGCTTCATGAGAATATGGATATCAATGTATATGAGATGTACATGCTCAGATTATACGTAAATATGTATATACAGAACGCAAAATTTGGTGTAAAAATATGATATATTTTCCCAACCCTCAAGTTTCATTGTGAGCATGGGAAAAAAGACTTCTTTCATCATTTCTTAAAAAAAAATCTGAGGAAAAAGGTGGACTCAAATCAAGGTTATAAAGAGAGGTAACGAAATACGGATTAGGTGGGTTTTATGCTTAGCTGTACAAGTGATTTGTGTAATTACAGGTAATTCACAATCTCTTTAAAACATAGCTAAGAAATGAGAGTCTGGATTAAATCATGGCTAAGATTTCTTTAAGAATACTTTAAGGGCCTACTCTACACGGCACAGGAGTATACAACTACCTGTATCTCCACAGACTGCATTATCCTAGCTCTACTTCCTCGGTACAGAGCGTCTGAGTGAATTCTGAAAGAGCATTAACTTTTTTAGACAGCCAGAGAATCTCTGGCAGACTGTGGAAATAGTTCACTAAATAGATTCCCTTACTGATTTTGGGAGAAAAGACAGTGGGGTGTTGGGGAGGGGAGGATTAGGGAAAGCATTTCCAGACAATTCTAAACTATCTCCACAGAATAATTTTATGCCGAGAAGCTTTTCTTACAAAATTGTTTACAGAAAAAGACCATTTGGTGAGGTCCTGATAAAAGACTTCAAAACTCAAACTTGCACTCTGTCAGTTAGATCACTTTGTCCATATCTTAAATAATATGTGACAAATCACAGAACATTAACTATAGCTAGACAGTTTAAATTATGATTACATGTCAATGTGATGGTTGATAGAATGAACAAATCTTGTATAATAATCAATTATCTCTAAGAGTCTAGGTTGCTAATTATGCCACTTATTTTCCCCTAGACAACTCTTTAGAAAAGAGACTTGCTGGTTGCAGACCTTTTGATAGAAAAAGGCTTCAAGCACTGAATATACAACATCCTCTTATTACTCTCCACTGTTAACTGGCATCAGTTCCTTATTTCACTTTCACAGGATAACACTCTCTTGAAGTATGTAAAATAGGAAAACACAGAGCTCACAAAGCTTACTGCCACCTACATAAATCAAAGCTAGAATGATCTAAAGAGAGATATGAAATGAGAAGAAAAGCAGAAAAGGGAAAAAGTTGGTTTAAGGCTAAGCTAGTCCTGTTATTTATGTACGCAAATGATACAGAGAGTAATAAAAGACTTTAAACCTGCTGATCATCTCACAAATAAATTAGTGGTGCCCAGAACATCTGTGGGTATAGGGAATGGAAAAGAATATGTCCAGTAGACTGACCCTAGCAATGATCAGGAAACCCAAAGGCTTAGTTTTTGCACCCAGGGGCAAGCGCAGTGGCAGAGAAGCATGCTTGCATTCTTAATATATAAATATATATATATATCCACAAGGAAAAAGAAAATAAAAATTAAATAAATTATATTTAAAAAAAAAAACCAAACCAAAGAAACAGAAAAAAAAAGGCTGGCTTGTCAGGGGATGGGGTTGAAAAGGCCCCAGTGTGTGTACTTACATAGAGGTCAGCACCGTAAAATCCGTCCTGGTAAACCACACTGCAGAAAATCCACACAAAAACAAAAACAAAAAAAACAAAAGAACAGAAACACATTCCGGTTATTGAGGACGGCAGCATGCACATGCGCTCTACACAGGCAGGTGATGTATGAATACACAACCTGGGCTTTGGGGCCATAGCAAGTCAGTGAGGAAAGGTGAAGGGGCACACGCATGTTACACAGCTCCAAGACACGTGAGGAGAGGGAATGGGATGCAAAACTCAGATAAATTACCTGGATATTTGGTAATTAAGAGTGAAACAATAAAAAACACTCCCAGAAAGGCCTAACACAGCTATTTGGTGGACTGGAAATACCATCTTTTTGTATCTGGAGTGTTTTAAAAAATAAAGCTTGCCCTAGGAAGAAGTTTTTCTTTAAAGAGCTTAAGGGGCCAGGGGGGTGGAGAGGGGAGAGTTTGCACAAGGACAAAAACAAACAAACAAACAAAAAAAAACGGAACCCAAAGAATTCAGTATGCAAAATGTGTTTCAAAATTATGTTCAGTATTCTGTTTTCAGTTTCACAGTAACATGAAATTTTTTTTTTATATCCATACATCACCTGCTTTTTACCCTGCACATTAGACATGCGATAAGATTTGGCTGATCACACAAGCATGCAAAGTATTATTATTCAGCATTTTAAGAACCAATGCAACACCTCGGAAAAACAAGTCAATCAATTCTGACCAAAGTAAACAGAGAAATGTAATTAAAAGAAAAAAACAACAACAACAAAAAAAAACACAACCAAAATACCCACAATGCATTGCTTTCACAAGCAGAGATAATGAGCTAAAGGTTAAGGTGATTGGTCCAAAGTCTAAGAATTGAAAGGTGCAGTGGGGATCCCAGATAGTAACAATATAATCCGGAGTGGGAAGGAGTAACTAGATTTTAAGGGTTCTTTTTGATCATAAGAGTATTCATGGAATTCTGAAAAATGCAACTGATAATTGAAGTTCTGGGCATGCCAAAGGAGCATCCTATCTATTTAAAAGAATAAAACGGAGAAGGCAGTTGGTTAGGAATAAAAGGGTTTCTTTTCTTGTTTAGAAAATTAACTTGCATCCAATAAACAATGCCTGAATCCTTTGTTTTTTTAATCTGGAGCAACAGTATACTATTGTTGCTACACTATAGATTTCAAACCTTTGAGGTATTTTTGTGTATATAGACTTTCTTTAAAACATATTTTGGGACCAAAAGACATGGAACAGCAGTAAGAGATTAAAGACTTACTTCTTCATATCTATTAAATCAAGATTTGGCTATTTTAAGTTAGAGGATCTGTTTATCATTTATTCAACCAAACAGTGTGGAAATTTTCACCACCAGTTTCTCTGTTACAACAAACATGCTAGAAGTAAGGTCATCAAATCATATTTTTCAAAACTCAAATATGAAAGAATTTGAATCTTACAGGTACTTGAAAAGTTCTGAATTCTATTCCCAATTGCATTTTGTTGTGTTTACAGGAAAGTACTGTCACACTTTGCAATGCCCCAAATGTGGTGTGCCTTTGCATGACACAACAGGGAACTTAAACTTGTCTTTCATGTTCAGTTGGCTAGGTTCTATCCATTTGCATTGTCTCCAATTGCAATTAAAGCCTGATCTGAGAAAGAAATTTGCCTCTGTTTAATTAAAAAGGAGACTTGTTCATAATGAGAAGGTTCATAAAATGCAAAGCATTAAGGTCAAGTAGTGATTAATTAACCTTCAACTATTTCAGTAAAGAGATAAGGTAAAGATCAAAAACATACCTTCTTTAGAGAAGAGTGGTGGCATTAAAAACATGAATAAATTTTATCCTTAACTGCCTCACTCACTGGGAATATTCACCTAAGCTCTAGAAGAATTCCAATATTCCCTATATTAAATGCCACATGAGGCTACACCACAATGATTAATGATGAAATTAGTTTACTAGCTGAAAAGCAATTCTAGGCCATTCCCCATAAAATACTGGACTTATTCCTTGCCATCTTCCATGTAAAAAGGTTTAATTAATAAAAAAGAAAACATGGGAATTTCGTGTTAAATGTAACGCACAGAAGTTGATGTGATCGGACAAAAAGATAAAAATACCTTTGAGCAAATATGTACCTGACACAGACTGGGTAAAGCATGGGCTCTCAAGTTTGACCAACAGACTGATAGGACCCTAACACTGAATAGAACAAATTCAATCACTTTATAAAATAAGTCAGGAATGTTACAAAATAAAGAAGTCCCATGTTTTTGGTGAGCAGTTCTCTTTGCAAACCTGATGGCAAACTCTCTTAGATTGAAATGGAAGATGCTTCATGAGCAATTTTCCTAGTTTGCAGAACCTCCAAAAGGTTCATTTTTGTTACACTTGAATATTTCTTGATGAAACAATACTGTATCTTTATTCATTTCTTTAAAGAGATGTCAGAGGTTGAAGGTCAAAGGTCAGGTTGAGAGAAAAAAGGATAAAATTAAAAGTAAGTAATGGCAGAAGATGGAGATGATGGAATGCATAGGATTTAAACATCTATAAACTGCAAACAAAAGTTAACTCCTGGAGTAGTTCCCTTTCAGTGGCTTTTGGAGCCTGCCCCTTTCAATATGCATACTTGTAAAAATGCTTTTTAATTCTGTGGAATGGAGGACCCCTGAAATGGTACGCCCATTTGGTTTATGAATGGACACTGAGTTAGTACCCCTCGAGGTTGGGCCAATTTTGTTACCAATAAAGGACCTACAAAGGAGACTCTTTCTCTTGGTATTTTAACTAAGTAGCAGCTAATAGGCTTCTCTGACATTATGTTGATTCCTCACTAAGATTCTAGAAAAAAAAAAACCTGTCATAGGCAGAGAAAAGATGAGGAACACAAATGTTACATCCTTGAAAAGAGAAAGTCCTTGGTACAACTGACTTATAAAAATCTACTCTATAAAAACATACATTTTAGGCTCTGACACTGAGAAATAACTGAAAACAAAACCTATATACACTCCTTCTCCCCCATTCAATAGCAAAGGATTTATTTGTTGCTATGGAATCATTCCACTGCATGAGACACCCTCCAGATAAAAATCAAAGGGTGAGGGATGCTCAGCTACATTAGCTGTTTTACCATCACTCGGAAGCCAACTGCTGTTTAATTCGTCCTACTTCTCCCTTTCTCCCTTGATTCAATTGGACTTGGTTCATCTTTGAATTAACCTCTTTTAATCCATTTCCTACAAAGAAAGCAAATCCATTGTGGGTAACTAGCTCTGCTGCTCACCACCCAGGCAGTGAAACCCAAGGGGTGGGGGCGGGGGACACCTGTGAGAGCTTCCACCCCAACATGGGGTGGTAATAAGGGGGTGAACACAGCAGATACAGTCTTGTACTACAATCTTGAGTTCCTATTTTGGTTCTCTGCAGTAGTGTTAATCCATATACATGCGATGCTGAGTGAACTCCATGCCAACACACTGCTAGTAAACACAAGACGATTCTGGCTACCATCTTAAGCCGCTACCATGAGGGCTTAAGGTTACCAAAAATGAAGATTTATGTAAAGAACTGACATTTTGTTACATTCTGATGATGGTATATTTTGGTTCTTGCCACCTTATCTGTTAATTTGCAAATATTCACTGAATGTCTACTATGTGGCACAGCAACGTGCAAGAAGTCATGAGAGGGTCATGGTGTTCTGTATTTGTCCAATTACTTATTTGGAAATAGACCTGATTTTGGAATCAGATGCTTACCCTGGATAGGCGGGGATGGCTGTTGGAGGTACCGCTCGGACTGCACCGTATACTGTCCGCCCTCTACCCCTCAGGTGAGCTCCTCTGAAAGCAGCTGCCGTGGTGGCTGCAGCTGGGTAAGGGAAGCCAGGAACTAAAGGGAGACCCAAAATATGACAGAAATTTCAACTTTTATTCAACAGCAGCTGAACAGTCACAACGTGATTTGAACCAATTATAGAAAAGATTAAAAGATACATGCTACTTCTTTCCTAATACACATATTAATTATATTCTGTGTCTCTGAGTAAGAAAGAAACGGAGAGAAAGAAAAGCTTATGTTCCCACATCTCATTCACCACAAATCTTGAGAGAGTTTTCTCTGCAACTTCTCAATTTTGGCATTAAGATGCAATGTGATGAGAAATTGTTCAAGAAGCTGTGAGAACTAATGCCATAAGAGATAAGATTTTTCATTTCTTTGGGCACTTTAAGTCAGATTGATATAAACTCCTTAACTGATCAATTATTAAAATCTTGTTTCCAAATATTATTATGTGCATATAGTATTCCTCAAAAGAATAGGCTTTCTGAATTTTTGCATAATGCCAACCCCCAAGGTATGTAACAGTCTTCAGACATTTCATTTTGTTAGTTAACGTTATTCCATTTTCTAAAAAGTTTTAATCCAGAAATGCAAGGTGAGAGAAAAACTACTCCTCCCTCGTAGCTTTTATCTTTTAAAGAAGCTGATATTTTCTAAGGGTCTATTTTAAGTGTGCCATCCTCTGGAAAGCATGCAGAGACAATGATCCCACATCCACTTGCTGGAGCAAAATGGTTTGTCAAAATAACTTTAAAGGTATCAACAAAGCTGAGAACAAGTCAATAATACTGGAGGAACTTTAAATGTTATTTCACTACAAGGCCCAAGGCTGACTTGCAGAGAATATGTATAACCTATACCACATACTTTACTCCTTCTATTTTCTTATCAAGTGCATGGACTAAAAATATTCTTCACATGCCCTTAATCACTCTGCTGTTTCCAGCTATTTTTGCTTTGTGGCAATCTTAATATTTGGTCAGGAAGATTCTAGAACAGGTTAAGCAAAACAGGGCATTGTGATGGTATTTCGCCCTCTTGAGAAGTCTTTTTTTTAGTATGCTTTATACCAGGAAAAAAAAAAAAAAGCCAACACATCACTGTTCACTCACAACAGTCAAAAATCCATGACAGGTCAACATAGGCTACTTACTGATTAAAGGAATGTAAGTGTTAATACCCCCTCTTCCTGATAGGGGCACTGCTGCTTCATTGCCTAGGGAGACATCTGCTTGAAAGCTGGAGGCTGATTACATTAAAAAATTTAAAAATGCATAAAAGTTACAAAGGGATAGCAAATTGAAAAACAATATGTTTTTACAGATAAACAGCACAAATAGAAATATTAATTTAAATACTACCTGCATATAACTCAGGGCCATATACAGCTCCAACTACTGGGCTTAATTTCCAACCTGAAACAGAAGAAAGGACAGTAAATTTTAAGACTACATCAGGAATGCAGGAAAAAGGAGTGATCAATGCATATACAAATTGGCTTCAGAAATCTCCGGGCTTATTTTTGCCTACCAACTTCTTTTAAACATGGCAGCTGGGGGTTTATATGAGAGGGTGATGACATTCTACACCTGACTGTCTTCAGCAGGATGAGCACTGTGAGAGGACAATGAAGGGCTGAAGGGTGGAAGGGAAAGGGAGGGAGGGAGGAAGACAGGGAGACATGATCCATTCTTAGTTTAGGAAAAGGAAAAAAAGCAGAATACATATCATTGTGTACCACACTGTCATGCAATTTCTTATATATCATCTTAACAAGTGTTACTACTCTAGTTCTTATATCCTTGAACTGAATTCAAATTTGACTAGGATCTTTGACTCCAAGCTCAAGTATACCATGTTGGTACTCTGGGATAAACTGAAATCCTCTTTTATTGGGATTTACATTGGGGTTTAACAGTTAAAATTACTTAGTCAACAAGAGAAGACACACAATGATAAAATTCAAGGTACATTCCCAATCTCAGTGCACATCTTCTGAGGTTTTAATTTATAATGAACATATTTAAGTTAATCAGACTTTTTAGTTAACAAAGGAGACCAGATTGCTGTGGAACATTAGCTTAAACTTTTATATATTTTAAGAATTTCCAAATATTATGTTTATCTTTTTCAAACATTATGTTTAATGTCAATTTTATTTCTTCTCCCCTATTTTTTATATTTATAGGAATATGCTAGTCTCAAAAAAAAATAAATGAAGAAGAAAAATGTACTACGGCTCACTGATACCTAATAAACAGAAGTCCATATGAAAACTTTAATTAATAAATATCTATTGAATCTCATACATAAACAAGCAAACATGCCTTATTTTTCTGAAAGACTGGCTCCTTCTTTCATTTCTTTTATATTTCTGAAGTGCTTAGCATTGTGCCACTGCCGCTCTATAAATATATGAATGTAAAGAGGAAAAGCCAATTCTACTGAAATTACCAGGTTTAAATGGCTGTAAACAAAGGCATCTTCAAAAAATAAAACATGAAAACCCATTCATTCTGTATCAGTCCTCATTCATTATTTTATGTGCTCTTTGTCATTATAAACACATAAAATGTTGGCAAATTCTGAATTCAAATCCTACTTGAATTGTAAGAGCAGAAATGTTCTGCAATGTTGGACAAATCAAGTGATTTCAACCAACATAAAATAAGATGCTGACTGAGAATTCACCTGGTACACTCTACTCAGCAATGACAGGTTTCTAAAGTTTGGATCTTTTAGTTTTGAATATTAATTTAGAATAATATTCAAAAATGATGCTTTTCTTTCCTACCAGTGGTACTGTTTCCTGAACATCTGCTTTAAATCTGTACAATGGATGCACATTAATACATTGTTAATAATATTTTGAGTATGTTTAGCTTTGTATAATTCACAATGCATTTTCATTATGTCATCTGACCCTCACAAAACCCAAAGAGGGAAATAAGATAGGTACCATCTCTGCAACCTTGGTTATGTACTATACTTCTTTGGGCCTCATTTCCTATATAATAACTGAGAGGTTTAGGTTTTGATGACTTCTAAAGAATGCTCTGCTGCTAAAATTCTGTGATCTCCAATTTATTGATATGAAAATGGAATGAGACAGGTTAAGAAACTGGCCCACTGTCACACAGTAAAACGAGGACTCAAACCTAGAAGTAGAATTTCTGTCTTTGGAATTCTAGTGAGAGGTTCTCTCTGCCACACCATTTCCCCTAGATCTGAAGGAAGTTTAACATACATTGCTTTCTCTTCCTATTTTGTTTACATTGGGTTTTTATCAAAATTGCAGAAACTTCTGTTTTGGGAAAAGAAGAAAACGAGAAAAGTGGAAGGTGGTGGTATCACATGATGTATCACTGATAAAATAGGTAGAGAAAATGCAAACTATGCTGGCAAATTTATATCATCCATTTGAAAAGCTGGACTAAATATATTTATTCAAGACTGTGTGGGGTATACTCAATAACAACATACTTCTATTTGATTTACTAGGACATTACCAGTACACACTGCCATACCCCAGCACAGTGGCTTCAAACTTTTAAAACAACAGCAGAAACTCTCCCTTTTGTTCTAGATAAAATCTTATGCAGATCTCATTATATACAGAGTGTGGAGTTACTCAGACTGAAGTAGAGCTAGAGGCCCTAGAACCCAACCCATTTGCCCCACCCTCACCCTACCCCTGCCCCATGGCTCCGAGGAACACGGTTTGCAAAACCAATATTTCAATACAGATTAAAATGATATTCTATCTCATTTAGAGAAAGAACATGAATCTAGATTAAATTTGACAACTGATGTAAAAGTTGCTTTTGTTAGAAAATACTTCTAGCTCTGCTCTGGGTCATACCTTATTAGGAGAGCAAGGGGTTCAGAATCATAAAAGTAATTAAAAAATACCTATTCTTCCAACTTATTCCACTCATGCTCACATAAATAGGAATCAGTAGTAGAAGTCAGAGTTACTGGGCATCCAGGGGTATTATGGACAAGCCTAAGATATTACAAAAAACAACAGTAGCTGAAAAATGGGGTGCCCAAGTGGGACCTAACTTGGGTTAACAGGCAATTTCAAATGACATGTTTGCACTAGTGCATAACATGGATTTTATTGAGAACATAATACTTCACTAAGCAAAAAACTTAGCTTAATTATAAGGGAAATAATTAATCTGTAAAGATAAAATACACTCCTAGGTAAGGAAGACTATTTAAACATTAATTAAGCAAATTGTCTTAATACTGAAAGCAAAAAAAATTCTTAAAAGATTACAAAAAATTCATATATTCACACGAGAGTGACATCCTTCTGACGTCACATCTGATTTAGTCTCTTACCATTTGCATATGGTGTGACCATCTTCTTATTGGTCATTACACGTGCTGTAGCATTATTCACCTAAAAATAAAAAGTAGAAGGAGGGGCAGGGAAGAAGTAGACCATATTAGGCAACATGAAGTTGCTCATCCAATAACACAGTATTTAGTTTAAAATGTAAATTTCAGAGAGCACTGATTTAAATAATTAAAATAGCAATATAAAATATTAATATATAATACTTTAATTTTTATAAAATTCTTATTAAATGAGGCTAACAAGAGTAAAATGCAGTTTCTTCATCTCCAAAGTAAAAAATACATTTGCCAGTTCTCTGGAGATCTCTTAAACAGACAAGTCTCTGCATTAAGGAAGATATGGGGGTGCAGGGTAGGGAACCAAATGGGAAAAAACTCAATTTGTACATGAACTTTGAAGTTCATTAATAAAACAGAGGCTTGTCACATGGGTCATTACACAGATTTCCAGGAAGATAAGAAAAATTAATCTATTGATTTTAACTGTTCTAATAGTCACCATTTGTTGATGAACCATACGTAGCTATATATTTAAGATTTTATTGCTTGAGATTACTAAACAAATATAGGAGCTTAGGTTCCCAGATTTCAGGGCCATTTTGAATTTTCTAGACTACATGGTCTGTTCATTTAAGAATAAAATTTTAAGAAGGCCTCGAAAGAAGGCACTTTTTAAAAGAATTGAGAAAATAAAATTTATTTCTTTTGTTTTATGGTACTCTCCAACCTCATCATGGACCTACAGAATTTAAAGCATTCTCAGATTTAGGGCAAATAGGTATTACAAAGATGATGTTGATGAAGAAAAGATGATGGAGCTTAGAAGCCAGGATATTGCAGCCCAGTGTCAGAAACAGCCTCAAAGCTCTTGCTAGGAGGGTAAAGCCTCATCACAGAACTCAATTTTATACTGTGTAGTCAGGTCATAAAACAGGCTAATTTTAAAATGAATTATAAAATACATATGTCTTATTTTGCCTCTTGGAGTTTATATTGTGTTAAATAAATACATATAGATAGATAGATAAGTTTGTGTTATGAAAAGACCAATTTTAGGTAGAATTGGAACATAAAAATATCTTAATACTTCTTTTAGAATTTATATAGTGATAATCCTCCTATGTGAGGAAAAGAGCTTGAAACTCCATTTACTCTAGTTTGACCCAACAAATAATATAAACATTTCACATTTAAAAAGAAAGAATGGGATACAACAATGATGAGACTGAGAGCATGCAGTTACAAAACACACACACACAAATAAAAGAAAGGAGAAAATAATCAATTTTGGAAAGAAGGGAGAAAGTGAAGAGTGAGGTTTTCATAGACAGTGAGTAGAATGGTGCAAAGGCTTAAACCAGTTGCTAGAGCAGAAAGCAACCAAGCACTTAAAAGGAAAAATGGCCAGAACCAATCAGAAACCACCAGTCAGCAAAAGAGACAAACAGCTCCATATAACAGAAAGGATGGGGAAGGAAGTAAAGGGAAAAGGAAAGGGCCAAGAACTTGGGTAAAAAGAAAAACAAGGTAAGGGAAAAGAAAAGACAAAGTCCGGAAGGGTGTCACGGGCAGAAAAGAGCTGTCAAGAGCAAAGAAAGAACAGTCATAGCTACAAACAGAAGGTTTGGGAAAGAGGTAAAGTAGGGAAGGAAGTTGGAGGCAGGAAATGCATTAATAAAACCAGCCAAACTGGAGTTCAGTAACTCTGAGTAAGATGTGCAAGGGGGAAAAAATCACCGTCAAGTCAGTAATCAAACAGCTCAGACTGCTACAAAACAGTATGTACATCCAAAGTCCAGGCGGCATTACTCAACAGCATTGAAATAAAAGGGGGAAAGGAAGAGGAACAACAAGTCAAAACACATTTTGTAGTGTTAATGTGAGATGGCAGATGGACTTTTTTCTTTCTTATTTAATTGTTTTGTAATTACATTTTAAATAGCTTCTTCTCTAGTGCTTGTTTCACTTACCGCCAATGGGTACCACCGCCAGCATTGTGTATAGTTACCATGGAAAGAGTGAGTCAAGTGAAGGGCCCTAAATGCTATACCATTCGGAAGGAGGGGGGAAAAAGCAAAATATGCAAACATCTTACTCAAAATGGTGGCTTTTATATTTAATACTTTTAAAAATTGGGAGGGGGAAAGGAGCCAGTTAACCTTCACTGCGTTTTTAAAAAGAGCTATCAACAGATAGCTGACTCAACCATGGTAAATTACATTCATCAGTCAGCCAACAAACCTTCTAATTGAAGGATTTTATGCATAAAATTTTTAAAATTAATTGCTGAAAATTTTGAAATTTAAATATATACAAAAATGACATGAGTTTTGGATTCTTCCCTCCTTCCCCATACCCTCTACCATCTTCATCACCTATCGCACGCACAGGCGAACTGGACTCCCAAGAGAAAGAGGATACTGGCTGGCCCCTTGATTCATTACAGGACATAGTGTTATAAATTTGATAGTTGTTAGACATTTTTTTTTTTCAGTTAGTTTTGTTTAGGCCTGATCACAGGAATTCAGAGTCTCGCAAACTGAAGCAAAGGAAAAAAATCAAGAGAGCAGAAGGATGAACATTTTGGAGGAGGAAAAAAGTAAATGAAAAACAAACACACACACACAATAAATCAAAATGAAAACCCCCAAACAAGGAAAAAAATGGCACGGTGGAGAAAAGTATTACTTTTATACATTTTAGTGCAAGAAGTGAAGGACATGGAGACATGAACACACATACAGGTGAGCCGCACACACACACAAACAAGACAGGGTTCCAAATGTGATTTAAGTGAGGCAACACAAAAAAAGAAATAAAAATACAAACAAGAAATTGAATTATTGAAGACATGCACCTCGATTTTACGGCCCTCTACCACGGTGCCGTGTAATTTCTCCCTGGCCCTGTCTGCATCAGCACTATTCTCGAAAGTTACGAACCCGAATCCCTGCATGCAGCGGGAGAAGGGGGGAAAACATGCACATCGTTATATTGAAATACTGATCTCTTGGTAAATAGAGAAAAAATATCACAGTATGAAACTGACATCAGCAACAACTCAGCAGTACTCTCCCAAAGTCACATTTTTGTGTTCCATGCATTTTTTTTTAAAGGGAAATTAAATCCAGTAAAAGAAAAACGAACTGCAATAACAATAATGATAATCATAATAATTTAATTAACAACAACAAAATAGTAAAACATAAAGCATGTGAGGCCAGACCAAAATTAAGGTATAGAGTTACTTGGGACAAACTATTCAACCAAGAATCTGAACATTCTTTTAACGTCTTACCCTTTTTCTCTTAATTTATACTGTTAATGTAGTGTCTCTTTATGCAATACTAAAAAAGTTAATTAAATTTACTCTCTGACATTCCATATCTATTATTGCCCAGTAACTTCTACACGAAATTTTAGGTGCAATCATTATACAATGAGATTTTTCAGGAGGCCTTGTTTTGCTTATATTATTATCAATTACTTTGGGAACAGGATAATTTAAGGCAAAGTCTTGATGTATAATTCTGGGTGGAAGAGGAGAGCACTTAGTTTTTCTGAGCAAATGAAAATAGTACTATGCAGCTGTCAGTCCAATCATGATTTTTCTTCAATGCCAACTTTAAATGACCAGATTCATGTACTCACAGAAAAAATATATTGGGCTGAATTTCAGAAAATCACTAACTCAAATTTGTCTCAATTATAAATTTAACACTTGTATCTGCTACTAAATTTATTAGTAATATCCTATGTATAGAGAAAAAAGAAATAGTCAATAGGTGATGGGAATGAGATCTAGTTTAGTGACATCAGTTATAGATTATTCTTTAGGAAAAGAAAACCATCAACTAGCAATACAGTTGCTATTCTGAGTTAGGACTAATTTAATTCATTTGTTCTTGTAGATGCTGCAAAAATAGAGTGAAACTCTAATTCACTAAGTAGACAAAGCAGAAAACCAGGGACAGCACCTTTACACCTCTGTTCACATCAAATCTAAGTTATGGGTCAGAATCACACTATCGATGTCAGTATCAGCAGCATTTACTACATATTGACGTGACTATTTCATAAAATATCACATCAGTTTTTTTCCCTTGGTGCTTGTCCTTATCTTTCTACTCTAATTTTTCAAATAATTTTCCCAAGCTATTCCTATATTTCTAGGGCAATAAATTCTTAGGATTTTCTGGGAAAGTCCTCATTTCCTAATAACCTCATTGTCCTATAGCATTCTTTGAATACTACACAGTAGGATGACCCGGAACTGTTCATTTTTACTGAAGTTCTTCCTTGCTGCTTATCACAAGTATATGAAATGTGTTCTGGACTCAGATGGTCAGCAGTGTTCATTGTTCAATAAAAAGATTTTATGATAGCAACTCTATTACTTATTAGTAATAGAAGCTTATTACTCACGATTCTAAATGATTATATGGTTGGGTGACATTCCATAGAGGATTCCAATGAACTATCCAAACTCACAATATGGATATCACCACAAGTTTCTAGAAAGTGAAATGCTAAGCTGATAGAAATTTATAAATGTATATTGTTTAGGAAGTATATCAACTATGGATAATTTCAATTAAGATTCTTTCCTAAAGAATGTATAAATCTGTTGAAAATATCAATGAAAACATATTTTCTGAAATAAATTTTGGTATAAACATGTTACAGCCACTTTGATACTTCAAGGTATATGGTAAGTTATTAATGAATTACAATTTGTCTTCTACACAATCATTTGCTGAAGATAAGAAGCTAATTCTTCAATCTTAGAGGATCTTTCAATAAGAAAGTTAAACCTTTTAAGACAGGTCACACATAGTGATGAGTTTTCATATTACACTTTGAATGCATTTTAATTTGTATTCCAACTGATCCTGAAAGCCTTATAAATTTTATGCCTTGGGTTAAATTAATAAATTATACATTAATAGTTGAATAACTATTAATTTATGTGGAGACTAATACCTAGGTTTTTAATTTTAGCTTTTTTACTACATCTACACACACATATTTACACACGTACATGGTTGTCTTTTTAATACAACTATGGGATTAAAAAGGATAGATCTGTTTGTTTCATTTTGAAGTAGAGAAACTAGGTCAAACTGAGGTTGCATACCCAAGGATATTCAGCTAACAGTGAGAAAATTAGAAATTTAAGCAACTGAGTTCAGTATTTTACTAAACTTACATTAGTACACAAATCCTTCTAATTTTCTTTTCCATATTTAATTGCTAAATGTCTTCTGCAACCCGTCTTTCTGGAATGCTGACAGAACATGTGTGACATGGTAACTGCTTCCAAAAGAGTGAATGGTAGTATTACAAGCACTGAAATTTTACGGTCAGTAAATGATAAAGTTTAACATTAATGTCTGCTTACATAAGATTTCCTCAATAATGACTTTATACTCTGAGGAAAGACTAATCTAGATACCAAAGAAACAAAAAATAAAGCAATCGTTACAGACATTTTCATCTGAGGTACTAGAAGACCTCGTTGAAGCTTTGGGACTTCCTGATATGAAGCCTAAAGGTCAAGTCTTCCTTTCCTTTGAAGGAAAGGAGCCCTTATGGTACACAGAATGGCTGCCTCCCGAGGTTGCCTACATCCTAATCCTCAGAACTGTGACTAGGTTACCTTACATAGCAAAAGTGATTTTTCAGAAGTGATTAAGTTAATGATCTTGAGATGGGGAGACAATTCTGGTTTATCTAATTGTTTCCAAAGTAATCACAAGGGTGCTTCTAAGTGAAAGAGGGAGGCAAAAGGGTCCAAGAGTGATGTAGCCTGCAAAAGACTGGCCGTTGCCACTGCTGGCTCTGAAGATGAAAGGGGCTCCAAGGCAAGGAAAGCAGGCAGCTTCCAGGCAAAGAAAGGCAAGGAAATGTATTATCCTTTGGAGTCTCCTGAGGGAAAGCAGCCTTGCTGACACTTTGATTTTAACTTAGACCTATTTCAGACTTCTGACCTCCAGAACTATAAAATAATAAATTTGTGTGGGCTTAAGTCACCAAGTTTGTAGTAACTTGTATAGGAGCAATAGGAAACTAATACAGACCTCTTAGAATAAAAGCCTGTGATTAATATAACTGGCGTTCAAAAATATTGTTCTTATTTACTTCTCTCTCATGTTGAAACTTTAAAAAGGTGATTTTTCCATTAAGCCAACTTCACGCTTCCTTATCTAATATATTTACAGTTCAGTTTCAAGCATATTAACTGAAATAAAGCTTAAAATTGTTCTTAATATATTGTTTCTTCAATAAAATTGAGCATTAAAAAAATGTGCCAGGAACAACAATCAGAGGCAGCTGCCTTCCCCATACTGTCAACACCCCCTTTCAATGTGAACAAGTTAGGGTGGTCACTGTCTAGACACCCCTGAAGAGGGAGAAAAAGATTAAGTGAGAGGAAGGGGTAGCAACAAACAAGATTAAGATTTAACAAAGGTCTACGAACACTGAAACTTATATAAAAATAAATATATATTTTTAGATGCTGGGGTGTTGGAATGACTGGAAGGAGTAAATGACATGGTGGAACTGTAACCCATAACAATTTCTGAAATTACCTATATAACTACTTGTTGAGCTGGCACATCAAAAGTTAACACCATTCTGTATGTATGTTATATTTTACAATAATGGAAATAGTTGAAGTTGTGGAACCGTGACCCATGACATACTTTGAAATTTGCTAACTACTTGTTAAATCGCACTTTGAAAGTTATCACTGTTATGTATATATGTTAAAGTTCACAATTTAAAAAATGCATTAAAAAAAAAAGTGCAAGGAACTGAGTTAAGGATATCCACACAAATTAACCAAGTTTAAAAAGTCACCAATATGAAAATATGCTTACATGAAATTATGTTTAAGGTCCCTTCATCCTTAGAAATCTAATTCACATTAAGTTTTGGTAATTTCTGATCTCCTGTTCTGAAAAAAAGTTAATGTCTAAAACTAACACATTTTCTTGGAAGAGCTTCAAAATGATCACATAATATACCCAACAGGGACACATGAAAACCAGTCTGAATTGGTAAAAGTCAAACTGATTTAGTTTCAAACACTTAAGAGGAAGTATTTCAGGCATGTAAGATGTAATTGTTTTGTTATCTAAACTCTCATTAATAAAAAGATAAGCAAAAAGTAAATTTTTATTTTTATTTAAAAAAATGTTGAGATAATGTTTGTGTACACCTTCACTGTCCAATGTGAGCTAAGTGTGTAATTTTAAATTTTCTTGTAGCCACATTAAAAAAGTAAAAAGAAACGTGAAATTAACTTAAATATGTATATCTGTGTGTGATATATATAGGAACCACATATCCTACTGTAGCATTCAAGACCTCTATAAAGAAACTATATAATTCCTCATCCTTATGATGGAATCACTTCATATACCTTTTATTGAGTCAAACCAGGGCCCCCATTATTCCCTGAATCCACCAAACCTCAGGCTCTCCTACTCTATGCCATTCCTCACTCTAACAATGTATTTTATTTAACTCAATATATGCAACATTATCATTTTAACTTGGTATCAATACAAAAACATTATTAGTGAGATGCTTTACATTCTTCTTGTGCTTTGAAATCAGCACTCAATGTGACCACTGGACAGCGCAGGTCTATACATTTTAAATCCCACCTAAGGTTCTCAGTTCCCAAAGTCCTTCTGCACTAATATTCTAAATATACCAATGTTACATAAGAGATTTACTAGATATCTTAGCTGCCTTCTGGAAATGGAGGAATAGTGTGTTTACTAGATGTATAGTTGTGATTAAAACTTCCAATAAGTGTGACGGCAATTTTATCACCTGTCTTTGAATCTTTTTATATAATATCAAGAGCAAATAGGAGCCAAGTAACTTTCACCTTTTTAGTCTGGCCTCAGACTGCAATAAATAACAAGCAATAGGATGAACATTGCAAAAATGTACTTTTATTTGTATAATCTTTGAATTTTTCCATCTGAGAAGAATGAGAAAGAAAATTTACCATGTAACTTTTAAGGGAGAAATCAAAAGCAGATGGTTCTCCTGGGTATGGCCAGAATATAGAAATTAAAAAATAAATAAAAGAAAACTAAAACCCCTAAAATGGTAACAAAAGGAAAATAAACTAAGCCCTTTGGAAATTCATGCACTGTTAATTCAGTTTTAAGCATAATAATAAAACATTTCATCTCAGCATTATCTATCAGATTTTACTGAAAACCATTACTTAGTGCAACTTCAAAGGAAGTATTTTGACCATATGTTAAAAGAAATAAATAATTTCCCTTTGCAATTTCCCAAAGCTAGGGAAGTTGGCAAGAAATCACAGCACATTACTTGTGTCTAAGGCATGGGAATAGAGGTTTTTACCTTCCTTAACTCTAGCCTAAACTTAAGCCCGGCACAAATCCAGATCCCTATCATTCCAGAAATCCCCTTGAGAAGTACTGAGAACACATTAACTAAAAATTTGCTAGAATTTTCAATAATTGTTGCTGTGCTCTATCAGGCAGATCTTTAGTGGACTTAGTAATTGGCACTGCCTGAAGAGGTGAAGGGCTTCTACATACTCAATATTTATAACACATGTCCCTTCAAGGGACAACTATACCAAGAGTATTTTGATAAAGCTTTATGGAAAACATAAACACTAAAATCTGTGTGTTTCTTTATTTAATAAGCTTGATAATTATCACAAACTGTTATACAGGGCTGGGTAACAGTCAACAGGATGGTAGAAAGTCTGATGTTCAACAACGGAATAAACTTTTCAAAAGCAGCAAGCTATTAGTCACTAAGAGTGTCAAGCAGAGAATGCAAGTCAGTAATACTGGGGGTTTAACTAGGTGACCATTATTTAGGGTTCCGTTTAAGATTCTATGTGAGATAAAAGACCGGAAAGAAATACATGAGAATACTAGCAGTGCTTGATACTTGTTAGTGTACTACGTATAATTTTTCTTTCCACTTCTCATTAAACCCCATGTTTTACTTTTATAATGGTTTTTAAAAGGGTGCTTTTTAAAATCCATTACTCAAATGATCTATAAGGAAAGTGGCGATATAATTTATTGCTCAAACTGGGATACTCTGAGAGATAAAAGAAACATTATAAATAATTATGCTAAGGTATAGACATAAAGTGGGACTACCCTGGATAAACCCTGAAACATGGTCACTCTACCTACAAATTATCTTCTTGTTATTTGTGTTACACTTTGTCATAACTGGTGAAATTTGGAGAATCAATAAAGCTATGCATACCCATATAATCATTTTCTAGATCTATTTGAGTGAATCAGTCAACTTTCTGGCAGGGGTACCATTTTTAATCATATCCTAATTGTACATTTTCAAAAGGATAGTCTTTGTTTCAGTTAATTACAGAAAATTAGACACAGCTGATTTCTTTTTATGTGTTTACAAAAGAGTAGGGAGTAAAAAGATTTTTAAAAATCACATGAAATCATTTAAATATATATGTACGCATGTGGGTCCATGTTTATAATATATATTCATTCCACAATCTAGGTATGCCAAATGCAGAATATGAAGGTCAAAGATGAAAGAAAAAATGGCCAACAACAACGAAACAACTTCTTCCTAGAGAAGAATTTTAACTCCATAGGCAAGTCTGAAAAGGCGGAATATCGGTAGGGAGGCAGGGAGTGGACGTGGCTATGTAACAGTGTACAGGTACATTTTCAAATGAGTCTATTCTAAAGCCCTGGGCCAAGTCTCATTCTTTAAAACAAGATGTGATAGCCACTTTTTTTTCCTTTGGAGCAATTTGGTTAAAAACTATTTTACATTTAAGTACTGCTTATCTCAGAATTATTTTGTAACTAATTTAACATTATTGCCTGAAAAAAAAGTTCAACAAAGCTAATTTCTGTACAGAGAAGCACTTTATTTAAAAGCCTGAAAAACTCTTAACTAAACAACAGGACCACGCAAGTCTCTTTTTTCTTTGGCTCTTTTCAAGACACACTGTAATTTTATAGTTAACCCCAAACATAAAAAGAGGAACTACACTTAATTCACAAAAAGGACAGTACTCATTAATTTATCTTAGGTAGATCCCAGAGGAGGCATTTATTGGTTTGACTCCAAAACAAACCTCTATTAACAGCCTCAGAACAGATCCAGGGGATCCTATTTCAGCAAATAAATTAAAGTTACGTTAAGAAGGGTAAAGGATGAAGCAAGGTTTTGTATTAGTCTTAGAGGGCATGATGATGTGCTTTGTTTTTAAAAACATTTATCAATCAGTTCACAGTCTGTCTACCCTTTAGCAGCCCAAAGGAAAAGAGGGGCAATGAGGACACAGCATCAAGCTGAGAGAAGCAGCATACATTTTGGTTCCCCAAAGAGAAAAGGAAGGTTTGTGTCATTATTTTAAAATGACAATTACAGGGAGAAGCAATTGGATTATGTAAATTTAAAAAATTCTGGTAGCAGGCAAATCCTTGAAGTCAATGAAAGAAACCTTATGATCAATTTCCTTTGCTTCACAATAATTCAGCCAAATTATTTTCTCAGTAAGAAGCAAGTCCTCTATGCCTGATGAATTATATCGGGTTTTCCACTGTTGGAGTCTAGTTAAGAATATTTTAACTAGTGCACACACTTAAAATTGAAAATATTCAAAGTACTACTTTAGATAAAGAGCGTGGACAAATAATCTTCACGTATTTATTTTACATTCATGTGCTTCCCATCTCTACATCACTGCCACTTTTCACCATATAGCTAAGAAGTCACAAAAAATAAAAGCAAATTAAACAACAAAGAAATAGAAATCCACTGTGAGGAAATCATAAGCATAAATAGTTTTATTAGTTGCAGTTTGAATAGATTTCACCTAAAAAATACTTACCAAGTAAGTGTTGGAGAAAGTTCTGTATAGACAATTAACCTTTTTTGTTTTAACTGAAAACTAGAAGCTTAGAGTATAATTACCTCCTTAATAGTTAACAAATAATTATTATAGTCTGGATTGAGCAGGAGCATTAAAACAGTGCATACGTTTGTATTAGTACAGATGGGGAAAGGAGGCATATGTAACACTTGTAGATACATATTACTAATTCCCAAAGTATGGTAAATTTGGAGTAGGACATTGAAGAGAGGTAAATGTGAATTCATTTCTTGGCTTTACTGTATTTAGCTTTGCTCAAATTACATTCTTAGGGGATTTAATCATAGTCAAGAGCTGTTTTCAAAGTTCAGCAGAGATGACCAAGTGAAAATTAATTAAAAAACTGTTCCAGTCTAAAAATGTAAGTGGAAATGAACACAGCAAGGTGAATATTTACAGGCTTGGCCAGGACTGATTGTTTCTATGGGGTGCATTTCACTTCTTGAGGAAGAAAACTTTCAAATAAAATTTCCCCAAATTCTGTTCATCATATATGTTTTTACAACACCACTGTTAAGACTGTAACTATGCCATGACTTCATTCCTGAAAACCCCACTGCTTACTTTAGTGCATAAAATTCTAAATCATCAAGATTGAAAGCAAATTAATAAAGGAAAACAAATTTTAACTAAAAATTTCAGTTCTCATATAGAACACATTTAGAAGACACATACATCTTATTATACAATTTACTCTTATGTACTCTTACATACACTATTATTCCTATGCAAAAAAACCTAACTCACTGTATTTGCCATTTAAATGATTCTACAGCCTGAAGCTTCCCCATCCAGGTATGACTTAATGGAGGAAGTGGGTTCACAGCGAATTCCTCAGTCACCATTCACATTATTTAAGCTTCATTAAAATTTATTCAAAAGAGACAGGAAGTCAGCTGAAAAAATGAAACATTATATTTGTTCTAAGGATGACATTTTAAAGTTGAATTTTAAAAAGCTGAATTGTTCTAATACAATACAGAATGGAATCCTCATAGAAGTTCACCTCATAGAAGTCCAGTCTATCCCACCTGCCTTCAGAATAAGAAAGCTTAGGCCAAATTTCAGTCTGATAAAGGACTGGTGCCTCCTACACCCTATCTTCCTTATGGCCGTGTTCTCCCTTGAAGTTCTCTTGCTCCTACCCCACCATTCTCCCAATTTAAGTGTTAAGGTAAGGTATGGTCATATGATAGATTATTTTTTGAAGATTATCTAACACAAGGTAGACATTTGGGATACTTTTTCACAGGCTTGAAAAATAGCTTATGTTTCCTGATTACTTACTATTTAAAATAAAACAAAACTAAAAAGAAATCAAGCACACTGGATACTGATACGGAGCTTACCTTAGACCCACGTTCATTAAAGATTATTTCTACATCTAGGATTTTGCCAAACTGCTGCAGAAACAAAAATAACAACACTTATTAATGGTCATCTTTTTATCTACATATTTTACTTTCTTCTGAAAAAGGTATCCCACAACCCCCCCGAAACTACTTATTCAATGTCCACATTTCTGTTTATTGGTAGGTCCTGTTATCAGTTTCTGATTTTTTTCTCATTACTAAGCCAATGGCTTCTCCTTTTTCACTCCTCTCTCAATCTGTTCACTCACACATTGTCCATGTACATGGTGGAAACTGTATATAGGTGTATATATCACCCTAATATATATCCCTTCACGTGGACAAGAACTGGGGATTTTCCTACCTACAAACTCTACATTTTAAAATGTCTCAGTTGAGAAGGAAATCCAACTAGGTAGAAAGATACACTACTCAAGGCTGTTTTTCCTCTCCCTTCTTCTTCTTATTTACACAATAATGTTCATTATACAAAAATTAGAAAATATTTTAAAAAAGGAAAAGGGGAAACAGAAAATAATCTACAATCCTACCATCTTAACATTTTGGTACACAGTCTTCCTGACTTTTCTACAGGCATCTTTATAAGCAACATAGAATTCAGACACACTCCACATACTGTTTTATAACTTTCTTTTATTTATTTTAAACTTAACAATATACCATGAATAAGTTTCCAAGTTAATAAATATGTATCTGTATTATCATGTCCATAGGGTACATGCTATTCTAACATAGTTAACTTTTTTTGGGAGATTAAGGATGATTCTATTTACTTGTTACTTTACTATTTTTGCAATGAACATCAAGAACATTTTTAACAACAATTATGCTTAGTAATTGCTTAGATATTTTAACATTTGGAAAAACAAATAAAGCTAAAGACACAAGGTTCAAATAGCTGATTAGAGGGTCATACACAAAACAGTAATTATTTGGAGGGAGGTATACATAAGGTGACAAAACTGTTTTAATCAATACTTGGACAAACTGAATCAAAGGCATAAGCAGTAAATCTCTAGACATCTTTTCAGCTCATAGTTATCTATTTCATCTGGATTTCAAACCAGACTTCAGGAAATACCAAAAAAAAAAAAGTGAAAAGAGCAAAACAGACACCATACTTTTTCATGGGTTTGAATAGTTTCTACCTTTATTATCAAAAAACATGTTAACGAGGGCTCAAATTTCCTAGAGTAAGATATCTGGGTTTGATTCCAGTTTCATCATGTAATAGAAAACTAGAAAAATCAAGGGAAGAGGAACATGTCTTATTTTAGGTAGGAGGGCATTTTATTTTATTTCTCTGACTCTCCTATAAAACTAAGATTCATATGATACTTAAGAGTTTGTTTTCTTTTACATTTTCTAATATATCCTCAAACATGCTTCTGGAGTAAGGATTACCTTTCTTTTATGGTTAAGGAAAATGAGGCTGAAAGAAGCTATTTGTCAAGTTTACAGAGCTAATACAATGAATAGAGCATGGAATCCCTGCTCTATATTTATATATTTACCAATGCTGCTGTTCTTCTATGTAACAGCTATTAACCATGTAGAAGAAGACAGAGCAACCAGTCATCCCTTGCAAGGAAAAATTTCTTTTGCCCTTTGTACTTACAGGAAAGGCATAATACATCTTAAGAAATCACTGCTAACTGGCTTAGGCAGATATTCAATGGACACTATTTTTCTGACTCAAGAGAAACCATACATCTGACAGATGAGGATGTACCCCATTTTTGCAGACCTCCAGAGACAAAGATTCATATTATCTCTGATAATTCAGTAGAAAGTCTAATAACTCATGTGTCCAGGAAGTTTCTTCTTATGCATAACCTAAGTCCTTTATGTTGCCCTTCATGTTCTCTGTTACCCTCTTTTCTGTAGGGATGGAGAACAGTTGTTATCATTCCATGTACAAACTCTTCCAGTACTTTAAGAACATCAATAAATCTGAATCTTGGCCTTCTCTCTTTTTTTAAAAATTTTATTTTGAAATAAATTCAAAGTTATAGGAACAGTTGCAAAAACAATACAAACCCCATACACAGAACTCCAGCATTCCATGACCTCCCTCCCCCAATACCCCGATCCACTAACTTTAACATGTTGTAACACTGCTATTTCTTTCCCTCCCTCCCTCCCTCTCTCCCTATCTATCATCCATCATCTATTGCTCTGTCTTCTGAACATACGAGAGCTAGCTGCACACATCCTTGAACAAACACTATAATTCACATATACAATTCCCTTGAACAAGAACATTCTTTTATGCAATCCCATTAAGCACAGCTAAGAAGTACAAGAGAGTCAACAATGATACAAAGCTTACAGTCTATATTTCCTTTTCCTTATTTCTCAACTGTGACCCTTTGAGCCTCCTGTCCTCCATCCTCAGATCCCATCCAGGGTCATCCTTGGCATTCAATTGTCATTTATTTAGACGGTCCCCCCCCCCCCAATTGTGGAAACATATATACAGCCTAAATCTTCCCATTCCACCCCCTCCCTAGCCTTCCATTAGTGGGATTAATCACATTTAGAATGTTGTAATGCTCTCACCTTTCCACCATCCATTACTAGAAATTTCCGTTCACCTCAAACAGCAACCCTACACTCATTTCTTAACTCCTCATTGCCCCTTCCCCCATTTCTCTTAACTCATACTCTACTTTTAATCTCTATGGTCATATTCTCTAATAATTTCTTTGTGTTTACTGTGGGGCTTAAAATTAAACTTTTAAATCCATAACAATCTTGTTTTTCTTTGATACCAACTTAATTTCAATAGGACACATAAACTATGTACCTATACTCCTCCATTCCCCCACCTTTATATAGTTCTTGTCAAAAACTACATATTTTACATTGAGTTCAAAACTAATTTGCCATTAGAGTTTGTGTATTTTATATCATGTAGGAAGTAAATAGTGGAGTTACAATTCAAAAATTATTGACTTCTATTTGTATTTCATTGTGGTCAGAGATTGTGCTTTGAATATGTTCAATTGTTTTTTTTTGTTTTTTTTTTTTTTTTTTTTTAATTTATTGAGGCTTGTTTTATGACCCAGCATATGGTCCATTCTGGAGAAAGATCTGTGATCACTAGAGAAAAACGAGTGTCCTGGTGATTTGGGATGTAAGGTACTATATATGTCTGTTAAAATTCTCTATATCTCTTTCTCCTTTCTTTGTTTCTCTGTCGGTAGGGCTCCCCTTAGAATCTGAAGTAGGGCAGGTCTTTTATTGGCAAACTCTCTCAGCATTTGTTTGTCTGTGAAAAATTTAAGCTCTCCCTCAAATTTGAAGGAGAGTTTTGCTGGATGAAGTATTCTTGGTTGGAAATTTTTCTCTCTCAGAATTTTAAATATGTCATGCCACTGCCTTCTCGCCTCCATGGTGGCTGCTGAGTAGTCACAACTTAGTCTTATGTTGTTTCCTTTGTATGTGGTGAATTGCTTTTCTCTTGCTGCTTTTAGAACTTGCTCCTTCTCTTCAGTATTCGACAGTCTGATCAGAATATGTCTTGGAGTGGGTTTATTTGGATTTATTCTATTTGGAGTTCGCTGGGCATTTATGCTTTGTGTATTTATATTGTGTAGAAGGTTTGGGAAGTTTTCCCCAACAATTTCTTTGAATACGCTTTCTAGACCTTTACCCTTCTCTTCCCCTTCTGGGACACCAATAAGTCTTACATTTGGATGTTTTATTTTATCTATCGTATCCCTGAGATCCTTTTCGATTTTTTCGATTTTTTTCTCCATTCTTTCTTTTGTTCGTTCATTTTCTGTTCTGTGGACCTCTAGGACACTGAGTCATTGTTCAGCTTCCTCTAATCTTGTATCATGAGTATCCAGAGTCTTTTTAATTTGGCCAAAAATTTCTTTTATTTCCATAAGACCTTCTATTTTTTTATTTAATCTTGCAATGTCTTCTTTATGCTCTTCTAGGGTCTTCATGTCCCTTTTATCCTGTTCCATGGTCTTCTTCATGTCTTTTATATCCTGTGCCATGTTTTCGTTCCTTGATTGTAGTTGTTTGATTAATTGTGCCAAGTACTGTGTCTCTTCTGATATTCTGATTTGGGTGTTTGGGATCGTTCTCCATATTGTCTGGTTTTATCATATGCATTAAGATTTTCTGTTGTTTTTGGCCTCTTGGCATTTGCTTTGCTTGACAGGGTTCTTTCAAGTTGTAAAAAAAAATACCAATCTAATTTTTCAGAAATACAAGTTAGTGGCGTATACTTCTCCAACTAATCAGCAGATGGTGTCTGCAAGTCACCTATACCCCTCAAGTCAGTTCTCCCCAACTCTGTCTCTGTGGTGTGTGGTTTTGGAAATGATTTTTGTGGGGTTCAGTTGGTGAACTTAGTTTGGGTTTGTTGTTGGAGCTGTCCACCCTGAACTTGGGGCGTGTATCTGGGTGGTCAGGGAGGCAGGGCAGCTTTAATATTCAAACCTCCCAGGTATTCCCAGAGAGTCAAGGCTGTTGCAAGAGTCTAAGCCTTCATTTCAGTTTTGCCCCAGATTTTCTCTGTTGCTGATCCACAAACCACTGGCATTGATGTAGCGTCCCTGAGTTTTCTGAGTGGGACCCCGTTCTCAGCTGTGATCTTCCAGGACCTCTGCTGAGGGAAGGCTGTGCTACGTCACTAGTGCGTGTCGTCCCTCAAGGGAAGCCCCGGGCCGCCAGGCCGTGCAGGGGCGCTCTCTGCCTGATGCAAAGATTAGTCTATAATTCTTCACTGGTGTAAGTTCTGAATGAAAGGTAGTAGAGCTGGGTCCCATCCCTTTCCTCTTAGAGAAGATAGATGCCTTAGGGGAGGTCATTAGCATTTCAATGGTCTCTCTCTGCCTGTGCTATACCCTTGTCTGGGTCACAGAACTGGGAACTGAAAATGGCCGAGGCTTTCCCCACTGAGTCGAAAAAGGAACAGAGCTAGTCCGAGGTGACCCTCCAGCTCTCCAAGGTCAGTTGTCACCCAAAGCCTCTGTCTACTTGTTGGGGATTCGTACCTGTAGTGAGCAGTTCACACTTGCTAATTAAAACCCCAGTTGGAGCTCAGCTGAGCTATATTCGCTTGCTGGGAGAGAGCTTCTCTCTGGCACCACGAGGCTTTGTAGCTCGGGCTGTGGGGGAGGTGTCTCCCAATTTGGATCCACAGTTTTTACTTACAGATTTTATGCTGTGATCTCGGGCATTCTTCCCAATTCAGGTGAGTGTATGATGAGTGGACGATCACGTTTGTCCCCCTGCAGTTATTCCGGATTATTTACTAGTTGTTTCTGGTTTTTTTCAGTTGTTCCAGGGAGACTACTTAGCTTCCACTCCTCTCTGCCGCCATCTTAGATCCTCCCCCCTAGGTTCTTGGCCTTCTCTTCAGTGTGGAAAACACATCCAGGTAATCAGGTATAAGTGACAAAACTTTGCTCCAGTTGTCTTGCCCCCATCAATTGGCTACAACAAAGATTTAAAGACGGGCATGTGCTTGTTGGCAAAGCACTAAGAAGCTATCCTACTCGAATTTTTAAAAACCAATGATTATTTCTTGGTCCTGGGGATCTTGTAAAAATGCCAAAGCCGCACTTCAGATTGATTACATCACATTTGGGTATGGAACACAGGCATCACTATTTTTAAGCTCCCCAGGTGACTTCTAACGTGCAGAAAAGTTGAGCAATCACTACTCTAAAAGAATGTGTATGTTTGCTCTTTTAGGTGAAACCAAGCATTGATTGATATGTTTTCTAAAATTGGTATGTGAGCAGGACGATGTCCCGGTTTGCCAGAGTTTCTTGATTTTAAGCACTACAAATCTCAGGTTTCAAAAAACCGCTCAGCAAACCAGAGGCATGGTCACCCTATGTGTGTGAGAACCTTCAAGTTCAATAAGAGTAAGTAGGTGATAGAAAAAGGTTTCTAAAAGTGTAATGAAAATACTGATTTACCTCATGATCTTTATCAATCTGTTTGCATTTTTACACTAGATTACTAACAGCTAATAACTCATTTGGTGTATTGAACTAAATTTAATTGTAAAACCAATAAGGACTTCAGAGACTTACCCCAAACATCTGTCGGAGGTCAGGGTCCCGGAAGCGGAAAGGAATATTAGAGACATGCAGCCGTTTAGGGGTAGATTTACTCTCTGAGTTTTCACTACTTTGTGTCTGTGACTGCTGGCCGTCTGTCTGCGCTCCCCCTTCTGTCTGCTAGGCAAATAAATAAACATAGAATGAAAAATAAAAACAATTACTTCCCAAGAATTATGTATAATAATTAAAGTCCTCTCCCACCCAATCATTCTCAGTGTCTTCAGGCAAAATTATAGTTGTCCCTTCAAAGACAAAAAAACAAGCCACCTATGTTAAAAAACACTATAATCTACAAACAAAATATAGGTCTTTTGAATATTTATAGTACATTAGCAAAATGGGAGATGAGAGACCCAGAATCACTAAGAATCTTGCCTAAGATCACAAGGAGATTACATCAGGATAACTGAAGATAACAGAATACTATCTTAATTCTTAGAGCTTTTATTTTTTGAGGTTTTTCTATTCCCAAATGAAGAGTCTATTGTGCTTAGTTTGGAAATAATTACATTTTTGGTCTATCATCTCAGGCTCTCTCAAGGAAATAAAATACAGGAATATTTTTTATTTCACTCCCTCTATTTGTTCTAGAGTTTATGACTACTGGGTTGCTAAAGCACTACAATGATATTATTTATGAAGAGAAGACACCTGGTGACAAAGGGCAATTTGCTTGAAAATTGAAGCTTCTTATTTAGAAACTAATGTGTACTCTTCTCCAAAATGTATACAATTCCAGCTAATTTTAGCACAGGGGACCCATCTTTCTGTAGCCCAGAGCAAATATGTATTCAGCACCAGAGAATGTAACTGTTGGAAAAGGTTTTAAAGGATCCTGTCAAACCTACAACACATAAATGTCATGTGTGTGTGTGTCTGTGTTGTGAAACAGTTTATAAGTGAGTGTGGCTTTGCATTTTTAATCATGAATCTCTTTTGTAATGTCCCAGGCAGGCATCCATCTAATTTTTTTTCACTACATCCTCAAAAGTTGCTATTTGAGAAACATTTCTGACAAATATCTAACAGGTGTGACATTCTAGGCATGCAAAAAGATATTTATTTTGAAGTATTCATCTGGCAATTTAAGAACCTTATGTTTTTATTATTTCCTATGAATTGCATGCCAAACTGGTGGCTTGCTGAGCTGATTAAACCAGCATACTTTAGAGACAGGAGTGGAATTTGCTGTTCTTACTGTCTCAATCGAGACAGAACTGAATCCACAGGTTCTTCTGCGTCCCATCCTACAGAAAGGATCCCCTCCCTTTGACCCAATGTTGAAGCGTGAAGAAATTGTGATGAGAAGTGCTTTTGACTCAGAGATGTTAGCAACCATTTTGAAATGAAATTTGAGACTTCAAAATATAAAGAATAATCAGGAATAAACTCCAAATGAATACCAGCTTTTCAAGTTTCAATCTAAGTGATGGTAGTTTTTAAAAATTTCATTCCATTCAGTCCCTGCAGATGGCCTAAATGTGCAATGACTCATGTGATGTAAAAATAGCAGAAAAAGAAAGAGCTATGAAGCAATGTTCTGTGAAAGTGTAAGGTTTTCAATCTTCAATTTGAGCATAATGCAGACTAAACAAAACAAATTCCAGTCAAAGATAAAATTCACCAAGTTACTAAAACAGCATCATGGACACCAATATGCAGTCAAAGCAGTAAGCATCAATACAATTAATGCCATTCAAGCACCTTCAAATTTGCCTCTTACATCTCACATCTGTATCACAGAAAACTCTATTTTCAATCAAATTTTAAAACCACCAGAATGTATCTGCAGGATGACAGTGTATCACTCTGAGAAAAGTTAAAAAGACTGATTCTACAAGCTTCCAACCACATATTTATATATAATATATATGCAGTCCATCCAACTTGAAATAATGTGTGTGAGATGGCAATATAATGAAAACTAGTGATTACATCAAAGCATGCTGTTGGAGATACTTATTCGTTGCTGTGGCAAGTTCTTTGCTGCCCTAAAGACGAAATCTGAGGAGGAGGTTAGAAACCAGATTGGTTAATTTTCAGGCTTGCAGTGAACAACTGCATTTTGTAAAAGTAGGAAATTTTTAGTTCTAGGGAGACTTGGTAAGTGGAAAAAGTGAACTATCATTTCTAAAATTCTCAGGTTTAATGTGAATTTTTAAATTGAAGTATAACACACACAAAAATGCACGAATCACAATTGTACAGTGTGAATGAATTTCACAAGTACACCCATGTAACCATTCAAATTAGACCAAGAAACAGAACTCCAGGAGCCCCTCTAGCCACATGCCAGCCACCATATCCTGAGTTCTAACTCCATAGACTAATTTCAGAACCTGTCATTCAACCACTCTCTGTTGGAGATTGAATCATGCCCCCCACAAAAGATATGTTCAAGCATTAATCTATGTTCCTGTGGGTATGAAAACATTCGTAAATGTGACCTTTGAAGATGTCATTATTAGTTAAGATGTGGACTCATTTGTGAAGGGATCTTCAAAGATCCCGTTTTGATGAGGCCAAACTGAGTAAGGGTGGGCCTTAATCCACATGGCTGGGTGGAGTCTTTATAAGCAAAGGAAACTGGACAGAGGAGTAGAGAAGCCAGAATTCAGAAGAAGTCAGAGAATGACACAGATCTCCATGTGATAAAGACAGAGTTGCAAGCCAAAGAACCCCAAGGATTGTGGCAAGCCAGCACCAGAACACTACAGACTCTGGGAGAAAACCCAATCCACCGAGACCCTGATTGTGGACTTCTTGCCTTCAAAACCATCAGACAACAATTTTTTTTTGCTTAAGCCAAGCAGTGTGTGGTATTTGTTACGGCAGCTCATGCAAACTAAGACACTCTCCTTGGTTGAACCTGCCCACAAAAGCTGCAACCCTGAATAAACGCAACCATTAATTTTATCTGCCTAACCTGGGCAGGTAACTGTTGCTAGAAGAAAAATCATTCAACACAGTCACCAACCTAAAAAGGGCCCTTAATACTACTCCTCAATCTTACCAACTTTTTCCAATTAGCTAGTGTTCCTACTTTCAAATATAATACTGTTTCAGATTCCTTTATTCTCTTCAAAATCTCAGGTTCTTTCCTTCTTTCCACTATCACAATTTTGTTGAGAAATGGGAATTCCCCATAGAATAGCAACTTTTTTGCTCTTTTTGCTATATGCCAGACCCTGCTCTAAGCCTTTCAATAATAATTAATACATAAATAGTGTTTACTAGTTGCTAAACACTGGTCTAAGTATTTTACATATTTTTATTAATTAAATTATTTCAACAACCCTATTCCGTAGGTACTATTTTTCATCCCAATTTTTCAGATGAGGAGATTGAGGAATAGAAAGACTGCCTAAGTAATGGAGCAGGGACTTGAACCCAGGCAGTCTGGCTCCAGAATATATGTTCTTAAAAACAATATTATATTGTACTTTACATGGGTTATTTTCCTTAGCCTTGCAATAACTCTTATGAGGTGGGTACTCTTATTATCGCCAACTCAGTGAAAAAACTAAGGTATAGAGAGGTTAAGAGGGTTAATTGCCCATGGTCACATAGTTAACAGCAGAGTAGGAATTCAAAACTAGGCCGTCTAATTTCATATGTTATACCACTTCCCTTCTAGCGCTGCACCCATCCTCTCTTCTTTTCTTCCCATTAGAATGGAAAAACACGTGCTGATTCCATTCTCTCTCACCTTCTAGGACCCACATCTGAAGCAGCAGCGATTTTCCTGGGGTGGAGATAGGCATGGGGATAAGAGACAGGAAGGCTACCAAAGAGGTAAGGTGTGTTTTAGACTTGAGAGAAGTGGGTCAGCTATGTAGGGGGAGGACAAGCAAGAGAAAAGAACACCAGCAAAGACATAACAAAATTCACTTAGGAAAAAATCAGAGGACTAATAACTTGATACTAATAGGAGACAAAAAGTAGAAGTGGATCAGCTATGTAGGGGGAGGACAAGCAAGAGAAAAGAACACCAGCAAAGACATAACAAAATTCACTTAGGAAAAAATCAGAGGACTAATAACTTGATACTAATAGGGGATAAAAAGTAGATTTCTGTACATAATGGAAACAGGAACAGAAAATATTGCTCAAGGTATACTGAATGTAATTAGTTAAGATTAGAACTCATTTGATTTTTCTCCTCTTTAAGTTTATTTTGCTGTAGACCACTAATTGTTAAAATAGACCAGAGAGGAAAAATATGAAAGATTTTATTATTGTGAAAAGGGGACAAACTGTTTTCAGAAAAATCTCAGTCAATATAATATTAATTTGCTTTATTTTCTATTGTTAACTGCTAAGCAACTTTACTGATGATAAAGACAACATTCCAAGGTTCTGTTTTTCTCTTCTGTAGTCATTCCCTGACCTCATTTATTCACTGGGCAGGCGATGAAACAAAAGAGGCTGGAGTCTGTTTACTGATAGTTTATAGCAAGGACTGGAAGTAGCACGGCTCTGATGCAATCATATGACCAGAACTTACATCCATCCATCCTTCAAACAACCCTTCATCTTCCCAAGTAAAGAGGTGAGGTGTGTTTTAGACTTGAGAGAAGTGGGTCAGCTATGAAGGGGGAGGACACGCAAGAGAAAAGAACACCAGCAAAGATGTAACAAAATTCACTTAGGAAAAAATCCCCTAAACAAGACTAGGATGCTAGTTTAAGTTAAATTATGGGAGGGGAGCAGGTATACTCAAAGAAGAAAAATGACCCTTGAAATTAAAAGCATCTCAACACTGCACAGAAACCTAGGACTTCTTACATTTAATAGCAAATCAGATTTTTAAGTCTCAAAATCTCATTCTGTAAATAAGAACTAAATATGTATTTTTTTTTGATGACCCCAAACTTTAAAAATCCTTAAATGGATTCATTTTTCTAACTTTTTTCCCCTCTGAAACAATGGAACTATTTTAACTATTTATACATTTTGAACAAATGTTCTAACAAGTTTGAAAGCGAACTCTGGGCAATACTAGACGAAGTACTACTTTCTGAGTTTCTATCATAGTACTTAACACATAACCTGAGATCCTAAGGAATCTCAATGAATTTGGGAATAATATTTTGGTTTATAGATTATCCATTTTCTTCAATATTTATTTCTCTCCTTGCTTCTTTTCTGTGGATGTCTTCATTTCCTATTTCTACCTCTGTGAGACTGAAGGGGGAGAAAGGGAAAGAAGAAATTCAATTTAGCACACTAAAATTTCTTACATCATTCATGTCTGAAAATGTCTATTTAACCATCCAATTTTAATGATAATTTGGCTGGGTATAGAATTGTGGGTTGAAAAAAATCTCCTTCAGAAATTTGAATGCAACTCCTGTTTTCTAGCTTGCAGTGTTGCTTTTGAAAAATCTGAAGCTGTTCTGATTCCTATCCTTCTGTGTGTGATCTCCACCCCCCTCTTGTCCACTCTGTCTGGCTTATAGGGCCATCCAATTATGTCCACTGTTCCAAAATTTCATAGTGATATGCCTTAGTGTGGGTTTATTTTCATCTATTTTACTGAGCATTCTGTGGTCTCTTTCAATTTGGAAATTAATGTTCTTCAGTTCTGGGAAAGTTTCTTGAATTCTTTCACTGATAATTCCCTTTTACACATTTTATCTTTCTCTCTCTCTTGGATACTGGATCGTCTAGACTGCACCTCTAATTCTTTTATGTCTTCTCTTGTATCTTCCATCTCCCTGCCTGTTGGCTCTATTGTGTAGCATACAGGTCCTTGATCTCTCATATGAAACCTCTGGGGTCAAATGTTTATCAGAATTCAAAATTTTAGGATTTTAGAAAGGAAACATGTTGCATAACCCGTAATATAAAACCTTCGATGACACTTAGGACAGTGATATTTATTTAGCAAAATGTATGCATATCCACAAGTGAAATAAAGACTTAAAATATATTGTTGGTTTTACTACAAACTTAGGAAAAATCATCTGATTTTCTGTGGATTTCCTATTCCTCAATTTCTTCTTCCAGCCCTTCAATGGAATTTTTCATTTTGTTGAGATGCTTTTAATTTCAAGGGTCATTTTTCTTGAGTATACTTGTTCCCCTCTCCTAATTTAACTTAAACTAGCATCCTGGTCTTGTTAAGGGGATATAGCATCTTCTCTTACCTCTTAAAGGATATAAATGATGTTTCGGTAATTTGGGAGGTGAAGGGGTTCCTTCAAATTTCTTTCTTTTTTTTTTTTTCTCCAAATTTCTTTTTTCTGTTTGTTTTTATTCTCCATCTTCCTCAGGATGTAGTAATCCTTGGCTGGATGTTCCTGATTAAGAATGGGGAGGGTATGGCGTGTGATGGCTAAAACTGCCTGGAAGTACAGAGTGGGGGGTTGATGACTTTGTAATTCATACTAGGTTAAGTTAGGTAAGTGATTTGCTGGAAGAACACCGACATGTATACTGTTAAGTCTTTTCCTTTGAGCTAGTCAGGCTCTCCAGAGAAGAATCTTCCAATCTTCTAACCAGTGCTACTAGTTTCTGAAACTTTTGAATTTTTTGTGGTGTAAACTGAATTATTTCACACCTTTTCCTACTACTGGCTTAGGCAATCAGCTCATATGAGTCTATTAAGTAATTTAAAAATTGGTCTTCTACTTTCCAACTTCCAAAATTGTGCTACAGACTCTTCTCATGACCTCTAGTTCTTATGGGTTTATATTCCTAAAAATATACAGACACACAAAAAGTTTATTTACTACAATTTTAGGGGAATTTGGAGAGGAAACAAAATAGATGTTTGTATTCAGAAGTAACCTGGAATCAATAATAAGTGTTTAAAAAGTCTTATAACACTACTGTTGGGGATTGGCTCTTGTTCCCCACAAAAGGCATGTTTAGTTCCCACCCCTGGTCCTGTGAACCCATTTGTAAATAGGACCTTTGAAGAAGTTATTAGTGAAGGTATACAAACTGAATTATTCCAATATGGCTGAAGTCCTTATAAGGAAAGGAAATTAAGACACAAAAAGAAGCTGTGGGGAGCAGCAAGAAGCTGGAATTCAATGGAACCTGGGGGAGATAGGAGAAGTGGCCAATGTACACTGCCATAAGACAGAAAAGCCAAGGATCAAGGACCAAGGACCTCCAGCAACCAGCCCAGGAATGTCACAGTCTTCAGGGAGAAAGTATCCCCAAAGCCAATAAATTCCCATTATTTAAGACAATCCATTGGATGGCATTTGTTTTAACAGCTGAGAAACTAAAACAATTGTATATACATATTTTAATGAAGGGAGCAAAATAGGGCAACATTGTCTATGCTTGATTTGGGCTGATGTGTATAAATCACTTTGGGAAATTCTGCTTGTTTTCAAAATAGACTTTGTACCTCAAGTGCAGGAGAGTTTACATTACAGTTCTTCTTCAAGAATTTTATGTATGAAAGGCAGATGACCTCAGAAATGAGACACGGTTATCAGCTAACAGCAAGCCCAGAGATATAATTTTTTTTCCTTTCTCTGTTCTTTACATCCTGGAACTAACTGAGATATAAATTGAGAATTATTAAAATATTTTGGGATGAGGAGATATGATAAACTGCAATGTGGGATCCTAGACTGGATTTTGGAACAGAAAAAAAGACAATAGTGGAAAAACTGGTGATATTTAAAAAAGGTCTCTACCTTATAGTATTGCACAAAAGTTTCTTATTGCTTGATTTTGAAAATTGTACCATAATTTTATGAGGTTAACATTAGGGGAAGCTGGGTGAAAAGTACACAGAAACTTTCTGTATTGTTTTGCAACTTTATTGTTAAAATTATTTTAAACTAAGTTAAGAAAGGTATTTTGGGGTATCAGATTCTAAATCCTATAGAATATTAAAAGACAAAAAAATGTTTCATTGGTTTAATGATTATACAGAGATACAATTATAAACAAATACTTAAGTTTGTATTCAAAATGTGAGTTGGAACTCTTAAATGGGCTGAAAAGCCCATTCATTTCTAATTATTGGCAAGGTGAATGAAAAAAAAACAATTAAGTTAAATATTACCATTCCCAAATTAGAAACAGTTGAATTTGTAAATTTCTGTTACATAGAAAAGGTGAGTTACATAAAGCTTCAGGAAAGCAGCCTTCTTCAAAGCTCTCACAGTGTTAAGAACAGGTATAAAAGATTCCTAGTTGGGTTCAATTTATTTTGGATGACGGTAACCTTCAGACAAGGTTTTTTCTTTGTAGGATGAATTAGGTATTTTTACAGTAATACAAAGTCAGTCATAGTGCAAGAGATATGAAAACTGCATAATTCAAGACTAAACCTATTACAGGATAGATAGATATTTCTATTAACCACTAGGAGTTGAGCTGCCATGTGAATTATACCATGAAATTCATATGGCTTTGAAGTTAGGTAATTATTAACCTAATTATTTTCATTTGGGAAGATTCATATGATTTCAAAATTACATGAAAATGAAACTTCATTAATTTTTTTACATCACATGATTTCAAATCTAAATGATTCATATTTGTATAAAATAAGATTCTAATGTATTTTATTTTATTTTATTATTTTTTTTAATCATTTTATTGAGATATATTCACACACCACGCAGTCATACAAAACAAATCGTACCCTCGACTGTCCACAGTACCACCACACAGCTGTACACTCATCACTTAAATCAATCCCTGACACCCCCATTAGCACACACACAAAAATAACAAGAATAATAATTAGAGTGAAAAAGAGCAATTGAAGTAAAAAAGAACACTGGGTACCTTTGTCTGTTTGTTTCCTTCCCCTATTTTTCTACTCATCCATCCATAAACTAGACAAAGTGGAGTGTGCTCCTTATGGCTTTCCCAATCCCATTGTCACCCCTCATAAACTACATTTTTATACATCTGTCTTCGAGATTCATGGGTTCTGGGTTGTAGTTTGATAGTTTCAGGTATCCACCACCAGCTACCCCAATTCTTTAGAACCTAAAAAGGGTTGTCTAAAGTGTGCGTAAGAGTGCCCACCAGAGTGACCTCTCGGCTCGTTTTGGAATCTCTCTGCCACTGAAGCTTATTTCATTTCCTTTCACATCCCCCTTTTGGTCAAGAAGATGTTCTCTGTCCCACGATGCCGGGTCTACATTCCTCCCCGGGAGTCATATTCCATGTTGCCAGGGAGATTCACTCCCCTGGGTGTCTGATCCCACGTAGGGGGGAGGGCAGTGATTTCACCTTTCAAGTTGGCTTAGCCAGAGAGAGAGGGCCACATCTGAGCAACAAAGAGGCATTCAGGAGGAGACTCTTAGGCACAAATATAGGGAGGCCTAGCCTCTCCTTTGCAGCAACCGTCTTCCCAAGGGTAAAACTTATGGTAGAAGGCTCAACCCATCAAACCACCAGTCCCCTATGTCTGTGGTCATGTTAGCAACCATGGAGGTGGGTAGGCGAATACCCCTGCATTCTCCACAGGCTCCTCAAGGGGGCACTACATCATTTTTTTTCCTTGTTTTTCTTTCTTTCTTTTTTTTTTTTTTTAACTTTCCCTTCTTTTTTAAATCAACTGTATGAAAAAAAAAGTTAAAAAGAAAACAAACATACAATAAAAGAACATTTCAAAGAGACCATAACAAGGGAGTAAGAAAAAGACAACTAACCTAAGATAACTGCTTAACTTCCAACATGTTCCTACTTTACCCCAAGAAAGTTACACAATATAGCAACCTTTCTGTGAACTTGTTCCTACTATATCCATCAGAAATTAACAGACCATAGTCATTTCTGGGCTTCCCCAGAAAGTTAAAAAGCTTATCTGTTCTTCTTGGATTATTGTTCCCCCTTCCTTAATTACTCTCTACTGCTAGTTCCCCTACATTCTACATTATAAACCATTTGTTTTACATTTTTGAAAGTTCACATTAGTGGTAGCATATAATATTTCTCTTTTTGTGCCTGGCTTATTTCACTCAGCATTATGTCTTCAAGGTTCATCCATGTTGTCATATGTTTCACGAGATCGTTCCTTCTTACTGCCGCGTAGTATTCCATCGTGTGTATATACCACATTTTATTTATCCACTCATCTGTTGAAGGACATTTGGGTTGTTTCCATCTCTTGGCAATTGTGAATAATGCTGCTATGAACACTGGCGTGCAGATATCTGTTCGTGTCACTGCTTTCCGATCTTCCGGGTATATACCGAGAAGTGCAATCGCCAGATCGAATGGTAGCTCTATATCTAGTTTTCTAAGGAACTGCCAGACTGACTTCCAGAGTGGCTGAACCATTATACAGTCCCACCAACAGTGAATAAGAGTTCCAGTTTCTCCACATCCCCTCCAGCATTTGTAGTTTCCTGTTTGTTTAATGGCAGCCATTCTAACCGGTGTTAGATGGTATCTCATTGTGGTTTTAATTTGCATCTCTCTAATAGCTAGTGAAGCTGAACATTTTTTCATGTGTTTCTTGGCCATTTGTATTTCCTCTTCAGAGAACTGTCTTTTCATATCTTTTGCCCATTTTATAATTGGGCTGTCTGTACTATTGTCATTGAGTTGTAGGATTTCTTTGTATATGCAAGATATCAGTCTTTTGTCAGATACATGGTTTCCAAAAATTTTTTCCCATTGAGTTGGCTGCCTCTTTACCTTTTTGAGAAATTCCTTTGAGGTGCAGAAACTTCTAAGCTTGAGGAGTTCCCATTTATCTATTTTCTCTTTTGTTGCTTGTGCTTTGGGTGTAAAGTCTAGGAAGTGGCCGCCTAATACAAGGTCTTGAAGATGTTTTCCTACATTATCTTCTAGGAGTTTTATGGTACTTTCTTTTATATTGAGATCTTTGGTCCATTTTGAGTTAATTTTTGTGTAGGGGGTGAGGTAGGGGTCCTCTTTCATTCTTTTGGATATGGATATCCAACTCTCCCAGCCCCATTTGTTGAAAAGACCATTATGGCTCAGTTCAGTGACTTTGGGGGCCTTATCAAAGATGAGTCGGCCATAGATCTGAGGGTCTATCTCTGAATTCTCAATTCGATTCCATTGATCTATATGTCTATCTTTGTGCCAGTACCATGCTGTTTTGGCAACTGTGGCTTTATAATAAGCTTCAAAGTCAGGGAGTGTAAGTCCTCCCACTTCATTTTTCTTTTTTAGAGTGTCTTTAGCAATTCGAGGCATCTTCCCTTTCCAAATAAATTTGATAACTAGCTTTTCCAAGTCTGCAAAGTAGGTTGTTGGAATTTTGATTGGGATTGCATTGAATCTGTAGATGAGTTTGGGTAGAATTGACATCTTAATGACATTTAGCCTTCCTATCCATGAACATGGAATATTTTTCCATCTTTTAAGGTCCCCTTCTATTTCTTTTAGCAGAGTTATGTAGTTTTCTTTGTATAGGTCTTTTACATCTTTGGTTAAGTTTATTCCTAGGTACTTGATTTTTTTAGTTGCTATTGAAAATGGTATCTTTTTCTTGAGTGTCTCTTCAGTTTGTTCATTTCTAGCATATAGAAAGATTACTGACTTATGTGCATTAATCTTGTATCCCGCTACTTTGCTAAATTTGTTTATTAGCTCTAGTAGCTGTATCGTCGATTTCTCAGGGTTTTCTAGATATAAGATCATATCGTCTGCAAACAATGACAGTTTTACTTCTTCTTTTCCAATTTGGATGCCTTTTATTTCTTTGTCTTGCCGGATTGCCCTGGCTAGCACTTCCAGCACAATGTTGAATAACAGTGGTGACAGCGGGCATCCTTGTCTTGTTCCTGATCTTAGAGGGAAGGCTTTCAGTCTCTCACCATTGAGTACTATGCTGGCTGTGGGTTTTTCATATATGCTCTTTATCATGTTGAGGAAGTTTCCTTCAATTCCTACCTTTTGAAGTGTTTTTATCAAAAACGGATGTTGGATTTTGTCAAATGCTTTTTCAGCATCTATTGAGATGATCAATTGATTTTTCCCTATCGAGTTTTTAATGTGTTGTAATACATTGATTGTTTTTCTTATGTTGAACCATCCTTGCATGCCTGGAATGAACCCCACTTGGTCATGGTGTATGATTTTTTTAATGTGTCTTTGGATTCGAATTGCAAGTATTTTGTTGAGGATTTTTGCATCTATATTCATTAGGGAGATTGGCCGGTAGTTTTCCTTTTTTGTAGCATCTTTGCCTGGTTTTGGTATTAGATTGATGTTAGCTTCATAAAATGAGTTAGGTAGTGTTCCATTTTTTTCAATGTTTTGAAAGAGTTTGAGTAAGATTGGTGTCAGTTCTTTCTGGAAAGTTTGGTAGAATTCCCCTGTGAAGCCATCTGGCCCTGGGCATTTATTTGTGGGAAGATTTTTGATGACTGATTGGATCTCTTTGCTTGTGATGGGTTGGTTGAGTTCTTCTATTTCTTCTCTGGTCAGTCTAGGTTGTTCATATGTTTCCAGGAAATTGTCCATTTCTTCTACATTGTCCAGTTTGTTGCCATACAGTTGTTCATAATATCCTCTTATAATTTTTTTAATTTCTTCAGGATCTGCAGTTATGTCACCTTTTTCATTCATTATTTTGTTTATATGGGTCTTCTCTCTTTTTGATTTTGTCAGTCTAGCTAGGGGTTTGTCAATCTTGTTGATCTTCTCAAAGAACCAACTTTTGGTGATATTTATCCTCTCTATTGTTTTTTTGTTCTCTATGTCATTTATTTCTGCTTTAATCCTTGTTATTTCTTTTCTTCTACTTGGTTTAGGATTGGTTTGCTGTTCATTTTCTAGCTTCTTCAGTTGATCCATTAGTTCTTTGATTTTGGCTCTTTCTTCCTTTTTAATATATGCGTTTAGTGCTATAAATTTCCCCCTTAGCACTGCTTTTGCTGCATCCCATAGGTTTTGGTATGTTGTGTTCTCATTTTCGTTCGTCTCTATATATTTAGCAATTTCTCTTGCTATTTCTTCTTTAACCCACTGATTGTTTAGGAGTGTGTTGTTTAACCTCCAGGTATTTGTGAATTTTCTAAGTCTCTGATGGTTATTGACTTCTAATTGTATTCCATTGTGGTCAGAGAATGTGCTTTGAATAATTTCAATCTTTTTAAATTTATTGAGGCTTGTTTTATGGCCCAGCATACGATCTATTCTGGAGAAAGTTCCGTGAGCACTAGAAAAGTATGTGTATCCTGGTGATTTGGGATGTAATGTCCTGTATATGTCTGTTAAATCTAATTCATTTATCAGATTGTTTAGGTTTTCAATTTCCTTACTGGTCTTCTGTCTGGTTGATCTATCTATAGGAGAGAGTGATGTGTTGAAGTCTCCCACAATTATTGTGGAAACATCAATTGCTTCCTTTAGTTTTGCCAGTGTTTCTCTCATGTATTTTGTGGCACCTTGATTGGGTGCATAGACATTTACGATTGTTATTTCTTCTTGCTGAATTGCCCCTTTTATTAGTATGTAGTGGCCTTCTTTGTCTCTCAAAACATCCCTGCATTTGAAGTCTATTTTATCTGAGATTAATATTGCTACACCTGCTTTCTTTTGGCTGTAGCTTGCATGAAATATTTTTTTCCATCCTTTCACTTTCAGTTTCTTTGTGTCCCTGTGTCTAAGATGAGTCTCTTGTATGCAACATATTGATGGTTGATTTTTTTTGATCCATTCTGCGAATCTATATCTTTTAATTGGGGAGTTTAATCCATTTACATTCAACGTTATAACCGTGAAGGCATTTCTTGAATCAGCCTTCTTATCCTTTGGTTTATGTTTGTCATATTTTTCCCCTCTGTCTATTAATATCCTTTATTGTACCCATACCGAATCTCTTTAGTACTGAACCTTTCTCCAAGTCTCTCTGTCCTTTCTTTCTTTCTCTGTCTGTAGGGCTCCCTTGAGTATCTCCAGTAGGGCAGGTCTCTTGTTAGCAAATTCTCTCAGCATTTCTTTGTCTGTGAAAAATTTAAGCTCTCCCTCAAATTTGAAGGAGAGCTTTGCTGGATAAAGTATTCTTGGCTGGAAATTTTTCTCACTCAGAATTTTAAATATATCGTGCCACTGCCTTCTCGCCTCCATGGTGGCTGCTGAGTAGTCACTACTTAGTCTTATGCTGTTTCCTTTGTATGTGGTGAATTGCTTTTCTCTTGCTGCTTTCAGAACTTGCTCCTTCTCTTCTGTGTTTGACAGTGTGATCAGTATATGTCTTGGAGTGGGTTTATTTGGATTTATTCTATTTGGAGTTCGCTGAGCATTTATGATTTGTGTATTTATGTTGTTTAGAAGATTTGGGAAGTTTTCCCCAACAATTTCTTTGAATACTCTTCCTAGACCTTTACCCTTTTCTTCCCCTTCTGGGACACCAATGAGTCTTATATTTGGACGTTTCATATTATCTATCATATCCCTGAGGTCCATTTCGATTTTTTCAATTTTTTTCCCCATTCTTTCTTTTATGCTTTCATTTTCCATTCTGTCATCTTCCAGGTCACTGATTCGTTGTTCAACTTCCTCTAGTCTTGTACTATGAGTGTCCAGAATCTTTTTAATTTGGTCAACAGTTTCTTTAATTTCCATAAGATCATCCATTTTTTTATTTAGTCTTGCAATGTCTTCTTTATGCTCTTCTAGAGTCTTCTTGATTTCCTTCATATCCCGTACTATGGTCTCATTGTTCATCTTTAGTTCTTTGAGTAGCTGCTCTAGGTGCTGTGTCTCTTCTGGTCTTTTGATTTGGGTGCTTGGGCTTGGGTTATCCATATCGTCTGTGGTTTTTTCATATGCTTTATAATTTTCTGTTGTTTTTGGCCTCGTGGCATTTGCTGAACTTGATAGGGTTCTTTTAGGGTTTGTAGACCTATTGAAGTCCTTATCTCTAATTTATCAGATCTACAGCTTCGTGGAGTACACTTTCTCTAACTAACCAGCAGGTGGCGTCCACGAGCCACCTGTTCTCCAAAAGCCAGTTCTCCCCTGCTTAGCCTTTTTGGTGAGTGGGGGAGTGAGTCTTGTGGGGCCCAATTGGTGTCCCAAGCTTGCGTGTGTAGTTGGTGTTGCCTGCCCTGTATGTGGGGCGTGTTTCTGGGCAGTCGGGGAGGGGGGGTGGCCCTAACAATCAAATCTCCCTGGTGATCCTAGAGTTTTAAAGCTGCTGCAATAGTCTAATCCTTCAGTTCAGTCCTGCCTCAATTTGTCTCTGCCACTGACCCACAAGTCCTTGGTATTGGCGTATGGGTCCTGAGACTTGCAAGTGGGCCCCTCTTCCAGGCTGTGCACTCCGGATCCTCTGTTGAGGGATGACTGTGCTATGTCACAGGTGAGTGCCGTCCCCTCAGGGCAGTTCTGGGCTGCTGGGCTGTGTAGGGAGGCTCCCAGTCTGCTCAAATGATGGCTGAATGGGGCTTTGTTAATTCACACTGCTCCACCTTCCCAACTCTGGGACAATCAGCTGAGGTTGCAGGGAAGGCTAATGTCCACGCCCAGTTTTGTGGTGTGTGCCTGTTATTTGAAGCCCTTCCATCACACTGGGTTGTCTGGGGCAGCTCTGGGCTATGGGGCTGGTGATGGGCAGGAGTGTTTCCTGTCCACCAGGATGGTGGCTGTGAGCGGACACCCCCGTTTTCTTGGGAAGTTGTGGTGTTTAGTGAATTTTCTCAGCCACTGAATTATTGCCTTTTGTCTCAGAGCTCTCTTAGTTCTGCTCTTGACTTGACGTGCCCAAATTGAAAGTCTTTGAAGCTTTCTGTATTGGGCTTCTTAGAGTAATTGTTTCAGAAAAAGAAAAAAGGATTAAAAAAAAAAAAAAAAAAAAAAAAAGGGTCCTCCTCAGAGATCTAATGGGTTATTGAAATGCTAAGAGACAAAGCAACCAGGGCCATTAAGGAAAGGTCCACAGGGCAGAGAGATCAGCTTTTCTTCGGGATTTGCATATGCGCCTTAGGGCCTGAGCTCCGCCCTTCCCCTTTCTGTGTTCACCAGAACTCTAAAAATCCTCTGCTTTTATTTTGGAGTTTTTCGTGGTGTTTTTTTTTTTCTATGCCTGTCTCCTCTCTGCTGGGTTGGCTGCTCACAGATTCTCTGGTGTCTGGTCTCTGTCTATCTATGGTTGCAGTCTGGATCAGTAGAATGAGTTTCCGATAAGATCAGCCACTGCAGTTCTCCCTTCTCCTTCCCGGAGCTGACAGCCCCTCCTCCCACGGGACTGAGCCTGGCAGGGAGGGGCACGGGTCCCCTGGCCGCAAAAACTTACAGATTTCGCTGATCTCAGCAGTTCGACATTTTCATGAGTGTTGTATGAAGTATGCCCAAAGACAGATTGCTCTGTGGTGTCCAGTCCACGCAGTTCCTGGCTTTCTACCTACTTTCCTGGAGGAGTAACTAAAACATACAGCTCACCAGTCTTCCATCTTGCCCCGCCTCCAACCTCTAATGTATTTTAATACCCAAGAAAATCAAATGTAAAGATCATAGCCAAAAGTTTTAAATGCATATCCTTTACAGGCTATATATATGCATAACTATACACATACATATGTGTGCCTGTGGGTGTTAAAAATCATGGAGCAGTACTTCTCAAAGGGTAGAATGCCAGTTTCTTAATTCTAGGTTTTCTCAAAGGATTTGATGTCTCCATGTTCATTGTGAACTTCCAGGAGGGAGAAGACACCTCTCTCCCCAAGCATATTATTACAGATATCATTTGTTTGTTTGTTCATTTTTGCAGAGCAAGCTGTAAAATTCACTTTGAAAAATACTTCTCTTATCAGAATAGCTCTTAGGGGACTAGCTTTGAAGAGTGAAAGGGAAGAAAATGGCATAAGAGATGTAAATGGATGGCCTGGTAATTTGGATAATTTTATAAGTCAGGAACTGCCTACAATACTTTCTTTGAAATGAAATAATTATATACTAATAGTAATTATACCTAAATATTAATTGAGCAGTTACTATGTGCCAGGCATTATTCTAAGTACTTTATATTCATTTTCTCATTTAATCCTAAAAACAATCCTAGAAGTAGGAAGCATTATTGCCATTTTTACAGATGAAGAAAGTGACCATTAGAGTTACAATTCGCTCAAGATCTCATATTTAGCAAATGGAAGGATTTAGGAACTAAACCCAACTCAACCTGATTTCCCCAGGCACAGGTTCCTTAACCACCATATTGTATAATTAAAAATGGTTTCTTACAGAAAGCTGCTCTTAAAATTGAGATCTCCTCACAATATTTTAGAAAACTGGTTGGGAAACTTTTCATTATGCCATTTTACAAAGCCTTTAAAAAAACAGGAACTACAAATCGTGTTAGTTCATCAACTAGACTTGTTAGAATTTAAAGAATTTTTTAAATGCTTAAAATTTTAACAAAGGATTAAAAATCCAGTGGAATTAGATGGTATGCATTCCTTCTCAGAGTAAAAACGTCCTAACATGACAATACTTTTCTAAAAAATGAAATATTGACCCATGTGAAAAACAGGGTATTTCACAGACTAAAATAATATAATAACAATACATATGATGTGTTGAGTGTAAAACTGTTTTATCTAATGCCACTATCAAACAATATTTTAGGCATAGAAAAGCAAATTTACTTTTTCCCTATTTGGAGAAAATGACTTTTAGATTTATTTAAAAGAGAAATGCTTATGCGTTTCTTCTGTGTATTTGAATATTGCTATGACAAGCCGAATTCTGAGAATCTAGTCCTGTTTGGGCATTTAACTGTAAGCTGACATTTTTTCAATAAACTAGCAATTCAGTTTTCATCAGAAAATATGTAGTTCTATTTCTCAGTGGGTCAAAGTAGAATAAAAAGAAATTAAGAAAGGCATCATTCATTCATATAATATGATCATGCACTGAATTATCAATATCATACTGTGAAACAAAAACCACTGTCACACTGTGAAACAAAAGTTTATAGATATGTAAATAAACCAGAAGTAAGAAATATATAAAAATGATATATTATATATAATATATAATAGTGAAATGCACACAAATCACTTCGATTTTTAAAACCTTTATATTTAACCAAATGATTCTTCATTATTTTAAGATTCGTTTTAGAATGAGAAATCTTTTGGTATATTCCAGCTGGAGTTCTCAGGCTTAAAGCTGAAGAAAAGTGGCCGCAGAAGACAAGATTGTATCTATGGGTATCTTTTCTTTTTTATAATATCCATGAAGACTCAGAAACAAAGCACTTGACCAAAAGCAGATTTCCTGAGCTTCAGCTTTGTTACTAGCTAGCTGTATAACCTTCTCAAGTTACTTAAACCTGTTGACCTCGGCTGTAAAAGAAGGAATTAGATATGATGATTCCTAAAATCCTTTTTAGCTTTATAATTCAGTGGTTCTAATCCTAGTTTACTGACTTCAAAAGACATAATAAAATATTTATGAAAAAATGTACAACTCTTGTAGACAGATTAAAAACAATCATGCCCCCAAATTACTCCTAAGTGCTTCTTTGGCCTAGCTTTACAATGCGAGAAGCAGTAAGGGTCAGTAGAGCTCAGCATTACTGTTCCTTGCGACTTTTTAGTTCTAGCTTCTTTGGGGAGGATGGATAGATGGAGAATGAATGCAAAGTAGAAGAAGCAATAGTTATGAAGTTAACAACATTAACAATGTGCTGAAAGGGTATCTTGGGTCTTACATGATCCAAAGGGCAATTTCCCCTATTCAAAAATACCCATGCCTGGCTCTGAGTGTTGTCTGCTGTCGCAATTCTTGCATTTTCAGACCGGGCTAAAGATTTCTCAGGATCCAGCTTTGAAAATGCCAGGCTGCTCCCAGGTATCAAAACTCTGGAGCTGGAGGGTAAAGTAATTATTTTTAAGGGTAAATTGAAAAAGGGTGTTGCTCAATTAAGTCTATTTTGTGTAGGCTCAATGACCTCAACATTTTATTACTTTAGGGGCTTCTTCATGGAAAAGCAGATGGCTGAATGAATGAATTCCTTTGTCATCCAAAGTCTCTCATTTTGGCCTAGAAACAGAACACACTAATGATACCTACACTGCAAGTTGAAGGTAATATGGCCCAATCATACAATGGTCCAGAAGTCTTCATATGGGCAACAGGACCAGTGGTTAAGGGCTATACCTTCTTGGCTATGTTTTAGTGGGTCACCAATTTACCAGGCACCTTCAGTGTTATCAGATAAAGGAATCAGAGAGGAATCCCAAGAGAGGATGCAGAGACTGAACTTCTGATAGCAGACAAGTACAAGAAAAACTGGCTTCAACTCCAGAGAATGGGTCTGTAACAGCCAAGAAATTCTGACAATGGTGGGCAATGTGGTGGCATGTGAGTCATCTTTATTTAGAGGCATGTGCAGAAGGACCACCAATGAAGAGAGCTATAAAATCTACAGCTGACTAATATACTAAGACAGTCCCCTCAACTATTCCTTCAAATCTCTTCTTTAGACCCACCATCAACTCTTTTCAAATACTTTGAATAATACTCAACTATCTACAGTACAAAATTCCAAATCCTTTGGGCTTGCATTCGAAGTCCTCCATAATTCAGCCTTTATGTACCTCTCTTTCTGAGCATTATTGCTTCAGAAGAGACCTCTGTTTCAACCAACTCACTATACTCAGAACCTTCTATTACATTCCCACCTGTTTGTGTTACCTTAGAACAGTGTTGTTATCTACCATTTTGGTCTCAGTATCCCTTTCAACTCTTAAAAATTATTGAGGAATCCAAAAAACTCCTTGTTTCTGTCAATTATATCCTATTATTTACTATATTAGAAATTAAAGCTAAGAAAATTTTAAAGTATTTTTAATTAACTAGTTTTAAATAACAAACCTACTACATGTTAAAATAACACATTTCAATGAAAATAACTATTTTTCCAAAACAAAAAAAAAATTTAGTGAGAAGAGTGACAATCTTTTTAATGACTACATTTACTCTGTTGTAATATGCTGTTTTGGTTAAAGTATATGAAGAAAAATCCAGCCTCACACAGATACTTGGAAAAGGGAGAATTATTGTAACAATCTTCTCAAATAACTGGATATTTTTCTTTGATCAAGTGGCAGTTTCTTAAAGGTTCCTTGCAATGTGAATCTGAAACTTTATCGATGAACTCGTCATATCATACTGATAAATTAAAAAATTCATTAGACTATCATGTACTTTGAATGAACTGTTACCCATACATGATTTTGTAATGTTACACATCAGTCATTTGTATAATATTGGTTTATGGAGTTATAGAACTCTTCCAAATGTTGACACATTTCATTATACAATATCACCCTCAAAAATCACTTGTTAATATTACCACCAATATTATCAGAAAAGGCTTGAAAGCTCACAGTGGCGGATACAAGTTTTTCAAAATTCTAATTCTTGTTGCAAAGCTGAATTTTATCATGGCAACAAATACTGTCAGTCTTTCTCTTGAAGTAACAGGCCTAATACTTTGAGAAAATGTCTGCCAGATACCAAAACTGAATATGTCTGGTAATCATTCTTACAAGAAAAAAATTGCGCTCCATGACAAAAGCAACTAGTTCAATCTGCAACTAAATTGCACAAGTACTTTTTCTTGAGACAACCAATGTACTTTGGTACGCAGCACAAGTTCGTCATGAAAATATCCCATTTTGTCACATAGAATATGAAAAAAAAAATGCACTCGATGGTGGGAAATTAATAAAATTTGTATTTTTTACTGCTTCATCAAGGACACTCGTAAGTGAATCTGCATTGTTTTTCCCGTGAGTTCATGGCAGTAAAGAATATAATGTCCACTAGTACAGTTTGTTGTCACTGCCTTGATTCATGCTAAGGTGCCAACAATTTTACCCACCACTGCTTTTACACAATTAGAGCAAAAGGATACCATGAAAAGGGCAAATAATGTCAGTATTATTATGAAAATAGTTTTGGCCATCCAGATCCCCTGAAAATGCCTCAGGAACTGCCACAGCAATCTGTGGCCCATACTGGCAGGACAACTGACTTAGAGCATTGCTTGCAATGTTCTCCTCCACTCCACCAAGATCTATGGGTTGCTCAAGGTTTAGGGGAAGTTGTACCTACCTCTTCCAAGTATTTCTCAACCAACCCACTTCACAAGTCTCTCCTCCCTCTAGTACTTATCTACAATTTTGGTTTTCAACTTAAGACTTCTATGAGCTCATTGAAGGCAGAGGCCTCATTTTATATCTTTAAAGTCTACCTAGTGTCTAGCACAGAAATGTGCGCAGAACAAGTATATAGAAAACATTTGTTGTAATGATAATAACAGTAATATAATTTATGGGAAAGGATACAGCTGTAGGAGTCAACAACCTATGGTTCAAAATCCTCATACTACCATTTACCAGCTATGTGACCTTGGACAAGTTATTTAATTTTTTAATGGCTAGCTTTTCCTATCTGTAAAAGTGGGGAAATAATAGTATCTATTTCACAGAGTGGTTGTGACAATTCAAAGAGTAAATACATATAAAGCGCTTCAAACAATGCCTGGCATAGCATAAGTCCTCAAGCATGTTACTTTTGTTGCTACTATTAAGTAGATATTTCTGCCATACGTGTACATATTTTATAAAACTTATTTAAGGACTCTGATAAAAAAAATGTTGGCTTGTATATATGGTAAAAGATTAAAAATTTTTTAAAAATCCATGGAACAGCAGTATACAAACAGTAAACCTAAATTAAACTATGCACTACAATTAATAGTACAATTATAAAAACATACAAGTTTTATACTTTCATCAATTGTAACAAATGTACCACATCAATGCAAGGTATTAATAATAGGGTAGTATATGGGAATCCTGTATTTTATGCATGATTGTTCTGTAAACTCACAATTTCTATAATTAAAAAAAAAAAAAAAAAAAAAAGGTTCCTGAGACATTTCAGTGGAGCCCAAGACTATAGTTTGATATCCTTTGAGGGGAAGAAATATCTTCATACTAGACTTTCTTCCTTCAAAAGGGAAAATTCCTTCACCTGCTCTCATAGATGGGCTTCTTATGAAGCAAGGATTCCAGGGCAATTTCACCGGTGATTATAAATCCTAAGAAAGATTTGGTTAATCTCCCTGACTCTAATTTTATACGAAATGGTTAGCTACTCAACTTTCAATGGCTTCTACAGAAATTCCTAAACCTCTCTCAATAACTATGTCATGATTTATAAAGTTCTTCCTTAAATGTGTCCTTTCTTGTACTATTTATTAAAAGTTCACTAACTCCCTGTTTTTGGGGAGATATGGTATGAAAAGAAGAAATTAATCTACCATCTTAACAAAAACAAAAATAGGTAGCTCTAAATTATGATTTAAATTGTGTATAAAGGGAAATAAATGTTCTTATCTAATTATTCAGTTAGGAAAATCTACTACTTAAAGGAAAGACTCAATGTGGTATGTCTCCTAAAACAGAAAGAAAGTATTTATACTATGTGGAAAAACGTACAAGAAAGAAATTCTGTTACCTGAGCTGTCATGATAACTGTTAATATTTTTAATGGTATATCTCTGATTGGCATTTACTATTAATCAATCACAGATACTTAATGTACCAGTGGGGGTGATTTTCCTTGCCCTCAAGGAAAGTATAATCCAATAGGTAGATAAGATATGTACACAAATATAAATCTCATATCTGAAGATGATTCAACAAAGTTTGTCTAATTCAAATACTTTGATTATTTATGCTTGCTGGCATTTGGAAAAATATCTAAACATATAGGAACTGAGGTCCTTTCTTCTCTGCAGAGGGGCTCAGTGATAATTAAACCACTGCATGCCCAAGTAGGAGACCCCAAACTGCTATCTTGTTGCTAATACACAGTAAGGGACCAACTGACTGTCAAAACAAGCTCTCATTTTAAGAGTAGAAGCTCTCATGCTTCAATCAATTTCTAAAATACATTTTAGAAAAAATAAACTCCAAATTTCATTGCTTATTTCTTATTTTTTTTGTATGAAAAGTCCTTTCTTTATGTTTTCTTCATCAAGATAAGACCTCCCAACATAAACAAGATCTACACTATATGCAGCTGTAGCTCACAGTAATAAAAAGCACAAAGACATGACATTAACTGTGACAACTTATTTAAAAAGATGTAAGATGGTAAAAAGCATCTCAAAGTATTATTTAAACCAGTCATTTCCAAACCATTTCCAGCTTATTTTGACTATAACCCTATACCACCAGGTAAGATCATTAGCCTCATTTGATAGATGAAGAAACTGATACCTAGGAGGTAAACTGTTTATTCAAGACCCAGTGAAATAAGAATGACACAATCGTTGACTCTTTTGTCCTTCTTACTTTACTCATCCAATCAACTGTCAAATCCTATATATTCTACCTTCATAATTCCTTTTAAATTCATTCCCTTCTCTACATAACCTCTGCAACCCCCTAGTTCAGAACCTCATTACTGATTCCAAGCAGTCTTGCTTGTCTACATATCTTGTATATAGCTGCAAAGATTAATCTTTTGGAAGCACAATTCTGATCACTTCATTTCCTTGCTCAAAAACCTTCAATAAAGTTCACATTTCTCAGCCTGGCATTCAAATGCTCTTCTCTATCTATACTCAACCAACCTTTCTCGCACCTAGCTTATCACTAGTCTCCACCAAACACACAAAGCTTTAGCCAAATGGAAACCCATGTCTTTATCCAAAGACATTTGATCTTTCCCAACTCTCTATCTTTACTTTGAGAACTGCCTTTCATAACTCTTCCCACCAGCACCAACGCATGTTCAAATTCTAGTCACTTTTAATACAAAGTCTGGGTCAATGCCATCTCCACCAAGAAGTCACAGCTGCTTTCTCCTCAGAACTGTCACAATACACCTGTACTTTGTTTTATATTTTTCCCAACTATTAAGTGAGAGGCACTGTGTGATAAGTCAGGGAATGCAAAGATAAACAAAAAGGACTTTCTCTTTTAAAAGTCAGGGAAACAAATGTGAATTTAAAAACCACATCTTAAAAGTGCTACGAAAAGTGGTCAGCTCAGGATTCTACTTGATACCAAATGAAGGATACATGAATTTGGCTTTGTCTAGAAAAGTCAAGGAAGGATGCCCAGCAGAGATGACACTTGGACTGAGTGGAAAAAGATATGTAAGTGTCTGCTAAGAGAAGCAATGAATATAATACATACAATCTTCTTCTTCTGGGTTGGAGTTGGAGAGGTGGGAAAACAGAGTGGTAGAGTAAAGAGTATGGACCTAGAATTTCCCAATTATAAAACCCTAATAGAACACAAAGGGCCATATCACAAACCACAATAAATACTGTTGTGAAAGCAATTTTTAAACTGAAAAGTGCTATACAAATTTAAGATATTGCTAATAAATTTACAGCAATGCTTCTTATCTACCTTTCAAATTTAATTGGCTACAGAAATTATCAGACCCATTTTGAGAGACAGATAAGCTGACAGTAAAAGTTTAATAGAAAAATCTACAATGTTATCAAATCTAGGCTTTCTCAAGTACTGCTTTACTGCTCAATCTCTATATAGACATAACACATTCCTAGAAACACACACATGCACAAGTTCCAAAGGTAAATGGCTTAATAGCAGAGAATTCACACTCACATTTAAAATGCACACTTAAAAAAAAGTGTCACTCACCCAGAGCTTCCTGATAATTACCAATTCTATCATTAACAATTTCCTAAAAATCAGAGAGGCTGTGCTGTGTTTGTAGGCTCAACTCTAAGGATTTTCCATTTTCTCCTGAGCTATTTACAGTACCAATAAACTAACAACCTATATACATGGATTCCTATTCTTCTTTCGATATTTCTTTGGGAATTCAAATTGGTTGACTTAGTGCAAAACCTTATATATGTATACAGGGAACAGTTTTCTAATACAGATGAGGAACAGAAATCTTTACTCTTTGTATATTTATACTAAGGGACAAAGCTTGCACTTAATCACTGTCATTAGAAGCACACAATCTGGGGGTCTGAAACAATGGGAAATGGTAGCAATAAGGAAAAAAAGAAAGGGACATGGGCAGTGGTGAGGAGATAATTACAAGCAAGTACTTGTAAAATACCATGAAATGATTCAGGGAAAGGACTTTTGGTTATGGTGGTGTAAGCAGGTCAACGAATTCTCTTCTCAAAACAACAACAATTGGACAAAATTGTCAAAAACAACCATTTCAGGCTTCTGGAAATTAATCAAAGGGAGAGAATACATAGAGAAATTTTCTGAAAAATTGCTAAAGCTTAATGTAAGATCAGCAGAAGTCTACGAACTTACTGCCTGGGATTACTCCAACTCCCTCCCCCCACCTCAAATAGTGTAAACTGAAGTCTTATCAGGGCAGGGCTGGCCATGAAAACCAGCATCTTTGCTGCCAGAAGGGGCAAACTCAATTTGGGGTGAAGGGTGGGTATGGGGGTAGGGAACCCACAGCTTTGAGAGCTAAAAGTGGCAAACTTTGTAGGAACCTAACAGGAAGAACTCAACAGCTCTCCTAGCTTGAGGCTGTGGTATGAGACATCCATGGCTACACACTATGTGGAAGACATATTCCGCAGTTTAAGTCCAGGCAAGTTACTTAAAGCATACACACACAAACAAAAGTGTGCACACAAACACACCTCTCTCAGGAAAAAAAAAAAAAAAAATTCCAGAGACACTATTGTATATTATCTAAAGTGTCCAACTTCTACCAAGAAAAAGACATGCACAGAAACAGCAAAGTGTGACCCATATTCAGAAAAACAAGCATTAATTAGAAACTGAGTGAGCCTGGATGCTGGACTTAGCAAATGACGTCAAAGCAGCTATTACTTATTTATTCAAAGAGCTAAAGGAAAATATAATGGCAAGTAAGAAATCTCAATAGAGAAAGAGAAATTATAAACACAAACTCTAGAATATAAAAGTACAATGACTGAAATAAAATATTCACAAGATGGGCTCAACAACAGATATGAGATGACAGAACAAAGAACGAGTGAACTGAGAGGTCAACAGAAATTATCCAATAGAAGAACAGAGAAAAAAAATATTGAAGAAAAATGAACAGAACTTCAGAGACCTGTGGGAGAATGTCAAATGTCCCAATATACATGTAACGGGTGAGCATCCCAGAGAAGAGAAAAAAGAGGCAGAACAAATATCTGAAGAAACGATGGTCAAAAACTCCTCAAATTTTACCATACTTGGGATCTATTGAGATTTTTGGATGAAAAGTATTAATCTGTTGATCTAAAAATCTCAACAGATCCCAACTTTAGTAAAAGCAAAGCGATCCATGTCTAGCCATATCATAGTCAAACTGCACAAAGTCACAGACCAATGTAAATCTTGAAAACAGGAAGAGAAAAGCAACTCATCATACAGAATAAGATAACAATACAATTAACAGCTGACTTCTCATCAGAAACAGCTGATTTCCCTTTAGAGGCCAGATGGCAGAGGGAAACATATTTAAAGCGCTGAGGGAGAAGGGGCTGTCAATCAAGAATTCTATAGCTTGCAAAATTGTCCTTCAAAAACGAAGACAAAAACAAAGACATTCCCAGATAAGCAAAAACAGAATTTGCTGCAAGCAGAACTACCCTTCAGAAAAAACTAAAGGAAGTCCTGCTGGATGAAAGGAAATGACATCAGACAATAGCTCAGATTCACAGGAAGATATGAAGAATTACATACTGAATTGCTATGTTTATAATATATATGACAATAATAGCACAAAGGAGAATGGGGAATGGAGCTATATTGAATCAAAGGTGCCCCACTTGATCAGAATAACACACAATCCTCAGCAGGTTGTGATAAGTCAAAGATGCAACCTTTATTTTTTTTTTTTTTTTGCCTTTTTCATCTGGTCTTTATTCAAAATAAGGTGTCCAATATAATTTGACTTTTATGGAATAAGCAATTTAAACAGCAGGCTTCTTTTCTTCTGTGGTAGGTTTCTTTTCTGCTGGCTTCTTGGTATCTGCAGCCTTTTTTCCCACCGAAAGCTTCTGCTTCTGTGGCTTCTTAACACCAGTAGCCTTCTTTCCTTTCTTCCCCACTACAGGCTTCTTGCCTGGAACCCCCTTCTCATCTGATTTGGTCTCTAGTGCTGCTGCAGCTTTATCCATCCTGAGTTTGTGATTCCTAGCCTGGCGAAGAATGGTGTTTTGGCACATAGTCTTTGCATAGGGATTCAGTTTCAACATGATTCTCAGGTTTTTCAGTGGGTTCTTCTTTAGAACTCGGCGATGAATCTTCTTGCATGGTGCTCGGAGGGCTCGTTGGATCTCTGGGCTTTTCAAGATTCTGCTAAGGTCTGTATTCATCATCTTGTGCATGGGAAGGTTGTAGTTACTCTTGAGGGAAGCAGCTTTACGCCACGTGCCATACAGTTCATCTAACTTGCGGAAAGCACTTTCAGTCCAAATGCAGAAACGTCCCACATGCCCACCAGGAGCAAGTTTCAAAATATTCAGCTTGCTTACATTAAGCAGAGTAATTCCAGGGATGTTTCTGAAGGCCTTAATGATACCATTGTCCTCATTATAGATAATGCATGGTCCCCTGCGCTGTATGTGACGACGGTTTCTCATTTTGCCCTTGCCAGCTCTCATTCGCTGAGAGGCATAGACCTTTTTGATATCATTCCAGGCCTTAAGTTTCTTAAGAAGCAAAACAGCCTCCTTGGTCTTCTTGTAGCCTTCAACTTTATCTTCCACCACCAAAGGAAGTTCAGGAACTTCCTCAATGCGATGACCTTTAGACATGACCAGCGCTGGTAAGGCTGAGGCAGCCAGGGCAGAGCAGATGGCATATCGCTTCTGTGTTGTGTTTACTCTACGGTGCCATCGACGCCATGTTTTGGTTGGTACAAACATGCGACCTCCACGACACATATTTCCAAAAGCACCCTGGCCAGATCGGTGAGTCCCACCACCTCGAACTCTGGGGATTCGAGCCACAGCTCTGCCAGTGCCCCAAGACTCAGCACTGGTTTGATGACCTGCTAACTCACTGACAGCACAGGGCTGTCTGTTGTTTTTGCGTAAGTTGGTGTGAACGAAGTTCACAATATCCGGTCTAATGGGAGCCTTGAACACAGCAGGCAAAGTAACATTTTTGCCAGATGACTCCCCCTTTTCAGAGTACACCGATATCAATGGATGAGCACACGCCATGTCGGGGAGAGGAGAAGGCCACACTCCTCTCAACCCGGCGGCTCCCACAGGAAAAAAAAGATGCAACCTTTAAACCAACCAAAAAGAAAATACAAGAACAACAAAAACAAAAAATAGCTTTGAAAAAATCACAAAGGGATTTAAAAAGTACAGTAAAAATTATTTAACACAAAATAAATCGGTAAAGAAGAGAGGTACAAAATGAAAAAGACAAGACATACAGAAAACAGTAAAATGGCAGAAAAGTAAGTTCATAGAGATGAGATCAAAGAGTTCAGCTGGGGGCAAAGACTAGTAAACCAAATAAAGGGTCTAGATTTTACTCTAATTGTATTAGGGAACCATTAGAGTTAAGCAGGAAAACAGCATGATATGAATTTTTTAAAAAAAACCACCTCGGCTGCTATACAGGAAAGAATGGATGTGGTTTGGACTGGAGTGGTGGTGATGATAAGAAAGTTACCTGAATTAAACTCTCTTAAATCTCATTACAACCCCTTGAGTTAGGTACTACTATCTTCATTTTACAGATGAGCAAGCCAAGGCAAAGAGAGAGTAAATAAGTTGCCAAAGGTCATATTGCTAAGCAAAGGCCAAACTGGGACTCAAACCGAAGCAATCTGGCAGAGAGCTGAACATGCATATTATCCAACTGCAGGAGTGAGACAATGTGGTTGAAGTAAGAAAATGTTTCAGAGTTATACCTTCCAAGACTTGCTAATGAACTGTGTATTGAGATGAAGGAAATAAGCAGAATAAACAGTGAACCCTAATGTAAACTATGGACTACAGGTTAATAGTATAATTATAAGAATACTGTTTTATCAATTGTAACAAAGGTACCACACTAATGCAAAGTGTTAATAATAGGGAAAACTGTGTGTATGAGGAGGGAGGGGGGTATATGGGAACTCTGTATTTTCTGCATGATTTTTCTGTAAACTTACAACATCTATGCATACATACATACATACATACATAAATACTAAAGAATGACTCCTAGGTTTTGCTTGAGTAACAAGGTGAATGGTAGCATAATTTACTAAGATGGGGAAGATTAAGGGAGAAACACTTTTCAGGGAGAAAATTAAAGATTGTTTTGGACCTATCAAGTTCAAAAGGCTTGGTAGACATCCTGGAGGAGATATCAAGCAGTCAGTTGGATTTATGAGCCTGGAATTTCAGGGAAAGGTTTGGACTAAAGATAAAAATTTGAGTGTCATCTGCATATAGATAACATGTAAAGCTAGGTGAGTGATGAGATTATACAGAGAGGGGCTGGAGAATAAGAGGAAAAGGGGTCCCAGGATCCACTCTGGAGATACTCCAACATTTAAAAATTGAACAGAAGGAGGAACCAGCAAAGGAGACTAAGAAAGAATAGCTTGTGTCCAGTGCTTAGGAGGCAAATTGGGAGACTGCAGTGTCATGAAAGCTAATAGACTAAGTATTTTGAGGTGAAGGGAAAAGATAATGGGTAGAATACTGCTGAGAGGTTGCATAAGATGAAAAACAGAGAAGGGACCATTTGATTTTGCAACATGGAGGTTATCAGTAAAGTTGAAAAGTGCAGCATCCTCCTAAGTTTACTTCTACCATTGCACTTACCTTGTTATATTGTCTGTCCATCTCTAGACTGTAAATTCCTGGGCAGTGACTATGAGTTTTAATTCTAAATCCCTATCTTTTAATTACAACGCTTAGCGTATAAATCAAATTGTATAAATGCTAAATTAATGCAAAGGGTTTTCTGGTCTGATTATTAAGGTAAAGATTTCAATATGATGACATGTATTCTTCCATTTCCACCTCATAATTCACGTACCGTAAGAGATCCGTTTTGTGTGCTGGGTGAGGTGCTACTCTGCTCTCCATGGGCTTGTGTACTTCCATAGAGTGTCAGGTTATGTTCACTGGTCTGGCCAGCATAGTCCTGAGTGTGTGGCACTCCATATTCTGTGGGAATTCCATTCTGTGGAGGTGGTGGAAATGGGATGGTAGTAAAAGGCTGAACCATTGCATCAGGAGTAGTTGTTGGCTCCTGGTTACCCTAAAACAAAAAGGAGAAGAAAAAGTAACTTTAAATTCTCATTACAAAATTATTTTTAAGGTGAGCACACAAAATTCTCTGAATATTCTCCTACTGTTCAGGTACACTAGAACATTTACTGCCCCAGGTTTGGGATGCCAAGAAATTTCTCACACATGATAAACTATGAAATCACTGTAACAATGAAATTAGTTTGGGCCATTAGGATTTTCTTTAGAATACTCTCTTATTCCTTTAACACTTCATGAGGAAACCAAAAGGAAACAAATTAATTTCCTAAGAGAAAAATTCACAGCAATAGGTAGAATTACATTATAAATGAAAGCCTCAAAAACCAGACAGCATGGACCTCTAGATTTTTAGAGCACAAAGTTCCGGGGAAAGTATATTACTAAAAAATTAATCTTTGGATTTCAAGGTAGATATTTATTTGAGACTTGGCTCTTAGGTTAATAATAATACAAAAATCTTACTTTAATTTGAAATATTAGAAATAGAGAAAAATTTCTCCAGACAAAAAAATCTGGAACAGTATTTTTCCTAATTACTGTAGTATTGTAAGACTAACAACACAGCAGGGCATGCCTCCATATAACATCCATTCTGGATGCTTATTTGGGATAGAATGTGAGATCTGAAATATCAATAAAGAACATGCAGTAACTACAGGAAATTGTTAGAGGCCATTTTGGCTCTGTAGCCCCTCTCTCACTTCTGTCTTCAAGTTCAAGTGCAAAGGAAGGGTTTAAATCTTGTGTAACATATTTTGCAAAACCCTTCCTACCCTCTCTTCTCAATGTCTAGTCTTCCGACCTTCTTACTAGTTTGTTCCATAAAAAGCAAAGCCATTACTTCACTGAAGCCACAAGTCTGCAAAGTTTATGACACTGCCCTTCTAGAAGTAGGTGGAAGAGATGGCCAAAGGTTTCAAAAGGATAGCACTTAGATAAGCTTTCTCTCCCATATTTTAGACATCAAACATTAGAGATCAAATATCTGTTAAGTCCCTGCCTTCAGTTCTTCTGGATATATACCCAGAAGTGGGATTGCCAAACCATATGTTAATTCTATACTTAACCTTCTGAGGAACTACCAAACTGTCCTCCACAGTGGCTGCACTATTTTGCATTCCCACCAGCAATGAATGAGTGCTCCTATTTCTCCACATCCTCTCCAACACTTGTAATTTTCTATTTTTTTTAACAGTAGCCATTCTAGTGGGTGTGAAATGGTAATGCTTTGTGGTTTTGATTTGCATTTCTGTAATGACTAATGAGGTTGAACATCTTTTCATATGCTTTTTGATTATTTCTATATCCTCTTTGCAGAAATGTCTATTCAAGCCTTTTGCCCATTTTTAAATTAGTTTGTTTTTATACTGTTTTTAGGATTTTTATATATTCTGGATATTAAATCCTTATTGGATTTGCACACCAATGTTCATAGTGGCATTATTAACAATTGTCAAATGATGGAAGCAACAAAGTGCCCATCAACCGATGAATGGATAAAAATATATATGCATACAATGGAATATTATTCACCATTTAAAGGTAATGAAGTTCTGATACATGTGACAACATGAATAAACCCTGAAGACATCATGTTGAGTAAAATAAGCCAGACACAAAAGGATAAACTTTGTATGATCTCAATGATACAAAATAATTAGAATATGCAAACTCACAGAGTCAGAATCTGGAGCATAGGTTACCAGGGACTGGGTTGGGGGTAGGGAATGGGGAGCTAATGCATGAGTTGTACAGTTTCTATTTGGGTTCACTGTAAAATTTTGGTAATGATAGTGGTGAAGTAGCATAATATTGTGAATGTAATTAAGATCACTGATTTTTATATGTGAATATGGTTAAAAGGGTGATTTTTAGGTTGTATATATGTTGCTAGAATAAAAAATTAGAAACAAACACAGGACTGTACAACACAAACAGTGAACCCTATTGTAAATGATGGACTACAGTTAGTACAATTATAAAAATGTTCTTTAATGAATTATAACAAATATATCACACTAATGCAAGGTTTTAATAATAAGGTGGCGTGCTAGTTTGAATGTACTATGTCCCCCAAAACGCCCTTTTCTTTGATGTAATCTTGCATGGGCAGACGTATCAGTGTTGATTAGATTGTAATTCTTTGAGTGTTTCCGTGGAGATGTGCCCCACCCAACTGTGGGTGATGACTCTGATAGGACAATTTCCATGGAGGTGTTACCCCATCCATCAGGGTGGGTCTAAATTAAATCACTGGAGCCATATAAATGAGCTGACAAACAGAAGGAACTTAGTGCAGCTGTGAGAGACATTTGGAAGAGCAACTGAGCGTGACATTTTGAAGAGGAGCTACAGCCAAGAGGGACACTCTGAAGAATGCACAGAAGCTGGGAGAGTAGCTGCAGATGAGAGACAGTTTGAAGATGGCTGTTGAAAGCAGACTCTTGCCCCAGAGAAGCTAAGGAAGGACAAACCCCGCAAGAGCAACTAAGAGTGACATTTTTGAGGAACTGCAGCCTAGAGAGGAACGTCCTGGGAGAAAGTCATTTTGAAACCAGAACTTTGGAGCAGACGCCAGCCACGTGCTTTCCCATCTAACAGAGGTTTCTGGATGCCATTGGCCATCCTCCAGTGAAGGTACCCAACTGCTGACGCGTTACCTTGTATACTTTATGGCCATAAGACTCTAACCGTGTAACCAAATAAACCTCCTTTATAAAAGCCAATCCATTTCTGGTGTTTTGAATTCCGGCAGCATTAGCAAACTAGAACAGGTAGTATTTAGTAATACTGTATTTTATGCATGACTTTTCTGTAAACCTATAACTTCTCTAATGAAAAAAAAAACATTAGAGATCAAAAGTTGAAAATCTGAGTTTATGTCACATGATTTCCTCCCAATCATGTACATCACTTCTTTCCAAAAAGAAATAAATAATTCCCCTTTGTATCGCAGCCCCAATTATCCTTCTTTTCTCTCAATTCAAGAGAGGATTCTCAACTCACTGAGGGCTCCAGAAAACTGAAACTTTCAGCAGCATTTTCTAAACATCATCCCAGGTTTTCAACATTTACCTGATGGCAATTAAACTCAGAATACCTCAAACAAAATAAATCCAAAGCACTCTCACACTATCTTCAGAAGGAAGGTCTAATCATCATTACCACAATCAGTTATTCTGTATAAAAACTTTTAGTTCCACAAATAAGATAAAATAGAGAGACCTAGAACAGCTATTGAACACCTGATAAAATGAAACAAAACAAATGTACAAAGGCTGTTGGATTTTTATGCTGCTGTGTAGATTTTATTCTGTTGTGTCTCCAACTCCCTAGTATAATTGAGCTATAAAGCAGGGTAAGGACCCAAGATAGCCCTGAATTATTCTAAATTCTGTCCTTATTAACCTCAGCACACTTTCATATGGTTCTCCCCATACCTGATCCCCTCTCCCAGTAGTATAAATATGAATGGATACCAGATTATAAAGTGACCTGAAGCTTCAAAAAAAATTTTTTTAAGTAAATGACTCTTCATTATTTTCCTTGTGTGGCAAATGATATCTTCATATTAAAGGTGAGACTGAGCAGAACAATCCACTTTGACTAATTTCTTCTGTGTTCTTCAAGAAGTGCTATAGCAATCCCTTGAAGTTTTCTGCCCCTTTATCTCACATGCATGTTAAGACATGTTCTTGTGCTCTTTCAGCATAACTCAAAATCCACCTGCATAAACTTTCAACAAGGCTTAAAGACTCATAAATGTAAGATCAGCAAGGTTCCAGGTAAAAATAACACTGTAGTAGAAGGGAGAGAAAGGGAACTCCAAAAATATTGTTCTTGTTCAAGGGACCTGGAAAAGCTTCTACTTCTAGCTAAAAGAACTTCTGCATCTAAATTTAAAATCACGTTGGATCAGATATTGGATAAATTCTAGTTCAATGCATCCTGAGGCTATTTTGGGTTACAGGTCTTAAAAAACATGTTGGCCCACCAATTGTACTTCCCCACCCCTCCCTGAAATAAAGGGGGGGAGGGGGTAGCTTAGGGTGCCACACCAAAGCTCAGTCCTTTTTAAGCAAAGGCCAATGTCACCACAAAATCTGTTTTTACCTGAAAAAATACTGTCTTCTTTAATGAGCACTTCAAATAGAATTTCCTTTTATGCCCAGACACATTTTCTAAAATAAATGCCTCTAGTTTAATTTATCTTAATTTCTTCCCAAAACACCAAAATTATCTAGTTTTCTTTAAAACCTGTTCAAACATTTTATATTCCTCAACTTTATCACCAGACTGTTTGTACTCCTACTTCTCCAACAGATACCAAAAACAGAGTACCAAAAAGTACAATATTATCCAAGAGCAATAATTATTCTGTTTGATTTATCCCAACAACCAACGAGTTCAACAATTTGATACACCTATGTAACCATCACCCACAAAAAGATACATGTAACATTTCCATCACCATAGAATGTTTTCTGGTACCAAATTTCAATCAACACTTTCTCCTCAACCTCCTAAAAGAGGCAACTATTTTCTGACTTTCATCATCATAGATTCGTTCATTCCTGTCCTCAAACTTCATATAAATGGACTTAAACAGTATGTATATTTTGTGTGTTTAACTTCTTTCATTCAACACAATGCTTTTAGGTTCATCCACGTTGTTGCAAGTCCCAGGAGTTTGTTCCCCAGCCCCAACCCCACCAACAGCATTCCAACTTGTGACTAGATCACAGTTTGTTCATTCATTCTCCTGCTGATGTACAGATGTTTTCAGTACAGAGATCAATTACCTTTACAAATGTGACTACATACTTAGTAAAGCCTAAAGAATTAACTACTTGTAAGATTTATATGCAACTATTTTAAAACTAGCAATAACTGTTATTCAAAATAGTGACAAAATTTATATAAGAATAGAAAACATACAATATAATATAAAACAAGAACTGAAAAAATGGAAAGTTATGTGTTGTCTCTGGAGGAATACTTAATACGAAATGTTAATCCTTCCCAAAATAATATATAAAGCTAATGTCATTTCCAATCAGAAGCACAGGTGTCTGGGGAAAGAAATAGGATTAAAAACATTTCTAATTTGTATTTGAAAACTATTAAGAAAGTTTGGAAAAGGAAAAACTATGAAGTGGGGCATGATCTATCATATATTAAAATTTGCCATAAAACTGTTTTAATTAAATAGTAAGAATAGACAAAGTGATCAATGAAACAATGATATTGTTAAAATAAATTCAAATCAGAAACTTAATAGAAGATAAAGGTGGCATTTCAACTCAGTGGGTTAAGAATGGTTTATTGATCATACGATATTTGCAAAAATTGGCTAGCCACCAGAAAGAAAAGAAAATTAGCCCCTCAGCTCATACTCCATACCAGAAAAATTCCAAAAGGAATAAAATCTGGCATAGAAACAAAAACTATAAAAATATAAGAAGAAAACCTGGAGCATAAACAGGGAGTGGGATATTCTTAAGTAAAACAGTAAACCTAAAAACTGGTAAAGAGAAAAAAAAAAAGACAGAGTTGGCTATATTAGTTAGTAAGGAAAGAAAGGATGCAGGCTGGGAAAGGAGAATAGAATTTAAAGTCAAAAGAAATTACATGAAAGAGGTGGCTATATCAATGGATAAGAAGCATATACACACAGCAAAACAAGAATAGGCAAAGGATATAACTGAACAATTCAATACAAATGGCTAATATAACAAAAATATCAACCTCACTAACAGTAATATACAGGAAATGTATATTAACAGTAAAATAAGTCCAAAATTTTAGTCATCAAATCAGAAAAATAAATTTTAAAGTTTTATTGAAATATAACTGAAATACAACAAACTGTACCTGTCTATATACAGTACAATTTGTTAAGTTTTGACACGTATGCACCCATGAAACCATCACCACAACCAAGAAAGTGAACATATCTATTCAAACCAAAAGTTTCCTCATGCCCCTGCAAAATAAGCATGTATTACTTTTGTAATAAAACCTACCAAGTATATTTTTAATGTAGAAGAGAAGGAAAAGAGAAAGATCTAAGATGGCGGCATAGAGGAGTGGAAGCTAGTTAGTACCCCTGGAACAACTAATAAACAACAAGGAACAACTAGTAAGGAATCCAGAATAACTGCAGGGGAACAAACGTGAATTGGGAGGAATGCCCGAGATCGCAGCATAAAATCTGTAAGTAAAAACTGTGGACCAAACCGGGAGCTCCCTCCCCCCACAGCCTGAGCTGCAAAGCCTCGTGGTGCTAGAGAGCAGCTCTCTCTGAGCAAGTGAATACAGCTCAGCTGAGCTCTAACTGGGGTTTTAATAAACAAACGTGGACTGTCTGAACAAGCTATAAATCCCCAACAAGCAGACAGAGGCTTTGGGTGATGGTTGACCTTGGGAGAGCTGGAGGGTGGCCATGGGCTGGCCCTGAAGGGGGCTTTCTTTCCTTGTTTTGGCTCAGTGGAGAAAGCCTCAGCCATTTTCAGTTTCCAGTGCTCTGACCCACACAAGGGTGGAGATAGCACAGGCAGAGAGAGACCATTGAAATGCTAATGACCTCTCCCTAGGGGGGTTATCTTCCCTAAGTGGAAAGGGGTAGGGCCCAGCTCTACTACTCGCCTTCCATTCAGAAACAGATCCCAGAGCCCGGGGGAAAACAGCCACAGGCCACACCTCCTTACACCAGTGTGGAGCTACAGGCTAACAGGCACCACCTGCTGGGCAGAAAAGCACAGTGACTTGAGGCCTCACAGGTGTACCAATTTTCTAAGACACACCCTCAGGGAAACTGGATACTGAATAGTTCTTCTTTCTGAGACCTGAGCCCATTCTGGTCTGGGAAAACCTGATTGGGGTAACCAAGGAAACCATGCCTAGACAGTAGAAAACTACAACCTACACCATGAAAAACAAAGTTACGGCCCAGTCAAAGGAACAAACTTACACTTAACTGAGATAAAGGAATTGAAACAACTAATAATAAGTCAACTCAAAAAGTTTAGTGAAGATATGGTGAAAGAGATGAACCGTATAATGAAAACACTGGGCATATATGAGGTAGAAATTTAAAGTTCGAAAAACCAACTGGCAGAATCTATGGAAAGGAAAGGCACAACACAAGAGATGAAAGACACAATAGAAACATACAACAGCAAATCTGAAGAGGCAGAAGAAAATACTCAGGAACTGGAGAACAAGGCATCTGAAAGCCTACACACAAAAGAACAGCTAGAGAAAAGAATGGAAAAATATAAGCAATGTCTCCGGGAACTTAAGGACAAAATGAAAGGCAAGAATGTATGTGTCACTGGTGTCCCAGAAAGAGAAGGGAAAAGGGGCAGAAGCAATAACAGAAGAAATAATCAATGACAATTTCCCATCTCTTATGAAAGACATAAAATTATGGATCCAAGAAGCACAGCATACCCCAAACAGAATAGATCTGAATAGGCCTACACCAAGACACTTAATAATCAGATTATCAAACGTCAGAGAATCCTGAAAGCAGCAAGAGAAAAGCGATCCATCACATACAAAGGAAGCTTGATAAGACTACATGCGGATTTCTCAATAGAAACCATGGAGGCAAGAAGGAAGTGGGGTGACATATTTAAGATACTGAAAGAGAAAAACCACTAACCAAGAATCCTATATCCGGCAAAACTGTCCTTCAAATATGAGGGAGATCTTAAAACATTCTCTGACAAACAGACAATGACAGAGTTTGTGAGCAAGATACCTGTGCTACAGGAAACACTAAAGGAAGCACTGCAGACAGGAAGGAAAAGACAGGAGTGAGAGGTTTGGAAAACAATTTTGGGAGATAGCACAGCAATTTAAGTACACTGAACAAAGATGACTGAGTATGGCTGAAAGAGGAAGGTTGGATCCATGCAGGACACAGGAAAAAAAGACGAGGATCAAGACTGGACTGTGTAACTCAGGGAAACCTAGGCTGTTCAACAACTGTAATAAAAGGTACAAATATGTTTTTACATGAGGTAGGACAAATGAATGTCAACATTGCAAGGTGTTAAAAATAGGGTAGGATTGGGGGAAAATACAATCAATGCAAACTAGAGACTATAATTAACAGAAACATTGTAATATGCTTCCTTTAATATAACAAAGGCAACATACCAAAGCTAAATGCATATGGGGGCGAAGGGGGATACGGGAAGGGTATGGGACTCCTGTCACTGGTGATATTGTCTGACTCTTTATTCTACTTTAAGTTAATGCTATCTTTCCTTTTGTTGCTTTCTAGCTGTCATGTTTTGTTTTGTTTTTCTCTCTCTTTCTCTTTTCTTTTCTTTTGTCTCTCTGCCTTCTTTGACTCTTCCTCCATATTTGTGGAAGAAATGGAGATGTGCTTATATAGATAGTGGCAATGGTGCTGAATACATACATATGTGACTATACAGGGAACCAACAATTGTTTACTTAGGATGGAATGCACGGTGCGTGAACAAAACCATCTTAAAAGAAATGGGTTGATGAAGAAACCTTGAGGGCACTATATTGAGTGAAATAAGGCAGACATATAAAGGCAAATATTACAGGGTCTCACTGATATGAACTAATTATAATATGTAAACTCATAGGCATGAAATATAAGTTACCAGGATATAGAATGAGGCTAAAGACTGGGGAACAGTTGCTTATTATGAGCAGAATGTTCAACTAGGGTGAACTTAAACGTTTGGAAACGGACAGGGGTCATGGTAGCATGTTTCAGAATAACTAACAATGCTGAAAGGTGTGTGAAGGTGGTGGAAAGGGTAAGCTCAGAGTCACATGTGTCACCAGAAGGGAAGCTGGAGGTTAAAAGATGGGAACATATAAAACAGTGAATCTTGTGGTGGACAATGTCCGTGATTAACTATACAAATATTAGAAATCTCTCTCACGAACTAGAACAAATGTATGACACTATCACTAGAAATTAATAATAGAGAGGCATGTAGGGAAAAAATCTAGTGATTGCAAAACTATATACTACAGTTCGTAAATTTTAACATTCTTTCATCAACAGTAACAAATGCACTATACCAAAACTATGAATCAATAAAGGGGGGTGGAGGTGGTTAGGGGTATGGGAGGATTTGAGTTTCCTTTTTTTGTCTTTATTTCTTTTCTGGAGTAATGAAAATGTTCTACAAGTTAAAAAAAAATTAATTGCGGTGATGGATGCACAGCTGTATGATGATACCATGGGCAACTGATTTTACAGTTTGGATCTTTGGATCATTGGTATGTGAACAATCTCAATTTTATATATGTATATATAAAAGAGAATGACAAGAAAAACATAATCAATAAAGAGAAGCTAAGATGAAAAGGAAGTATTGAGTTACTGTGCTACTCTTTAGAAATGGTAGTAACAAATCGAGAGAGAAAAATTCGTAACTGTTTCATTTTTAAAGTTATATACCATTAAAATTCAGCTGTCTCCAGTGTCCAAAAATCATTTCTACTTGGTCCTAAGGATTACTTTACATAAAAATCTTCTTTGTCTAGTTCACAGAAATTATGCTATAAAAACCTTAAAATTTTGACCCATAATCTTTCAAGGAAAAAGCCTATCTTTATCACTACACACACACACACACACACACACACACACACATTTTTTTTTTCCCCATTATTTGTAGGCCAGGATAGTGTTATGATTTCTTCTCAGCTATTCTAGACAGGCCTAAAAGGAAAATAAAATAATACTCTCCCATCTTCAAATTACTCAGTGCTGAACATACTGCTTCAGGAGCCTCCTCAGAATTTACTGGCCTAAAGACAGGTATCAAAGAGAAAAGAATTAAAATTCAGGTGGATTGGTGAAATAGACTAGGAGCACACCAAAGGTCTCCATAGATCTATACTCCAAGTCCAGGCATCAAGAAAATCTCAGGGGAATCCACAGGAAGGGGCTACTAAAATAATCAATAAAGATAAGTCACTGCTTTCAAGTTACGACTAACATAGCAAAGGGGACTTTCCTAATGCTCTGACTTTACTCCTCTCAGACTCATGTCTTTTATTCTAGCCTCCATTCTCTTCACTCTCTATCTCATCCCTGCTGGGAATGATACAAGTACACAATATTAACTCTCCCACAGGGGTAAGTCTTGACAGAGCTGGCTTAGCCAACTGAATAAACACATCAATTAGCAGTGGGAGGTGGGAAAAGAAAGGTAAAAACATTTTATATGTTCACTTGAATCCCTCACAGAAATGCAAGACAGGCAGAGGCTAGACTGTTTCCGTAAAAGAAGGGAAATGTAAACTTTTGTTAAGAGAACTTGGTAGATTGTTACTTAAAGAAATGTTTTTTTTTGTTTTTAAAATTCAATTATGTTTATATACTGAATAGGAATGAAATTGAGATAGGAGTGATTTTCATATTTTATTTCATATACTTCTAACAATGTCTGAATTTTTATCCTAGTATATTTTATTGTTTTTTTTTTTTTAATGTTACAGAATGCTTTCAGATTTCTATTGAATTTCTAGGCCATATTTCAAAGTTATAAGTCCAGAAGAGAAGTGCAACAGCCCCCAGAAAAAACTGAAATAAGTCTACATGACTGTTTTTAGGCATGAATTTACCTCCACATTTAGATGAAAATGTTTTACTACCATAAGGCTAAACTACTTATATCAACTAAGAAAATGAAATATTGACTTTTTCTTGTAGTCAACTAGACTAGACACAAATTGCTCTTTTCCCTAATTCAGAAGTCTATAAACCTTTACTTCTAAGAAATTAACAATAATTATGCAAATAAAATTTCTACCTCACGTAACAAGAATCAAATAAAGACTGTAACTATAACTCCTTTCTTTCCTAGAATGCAAATTGTGACTTTACGTGAAAGATGAGAGAAAAAATAAAATTACAGTTACCTTTTCGTTCTTATCACTGTGTCTCAGTGAAATGAAAGTTCTCTGAAAGCAGGGCTTTTTTTGCACATCCTTCCTTGTGTCCCTCAAGGTGCCCGGCTGAGCAATGTGCCATAGGGATTCGTGTCAACTGACTCGCACTTCTCTCTCAAGGCTTTGCTCAAATGTCAACTACACCGACCACTCTATTTTAAATTTAAACCCCTACTTCTCCCTAGCCCCTCAACCTTGCTTTATTTTCTAACACACAATACTTTTCTCATTTACTTTGTCTGTCTCCCCTACTAGAATGTAGACTTCATCAGGGCAGCTGTTTTGCCTGTTTTGTTCACTGAAGTATTTCCAGCACTTAGAACTATGTCTGGTATACAGGAGGTGCTCAATGAATATTTGTTGAATAAAATAATGAAAGGGTCACAGGTAATCACATTTTTTGTTTTTAATTCCTACAGAGTTGAAATATGGCAAAACTTGTTCCCATATGAATTGGCACAGAATTATCCCAGCTTAAGGGTTTCAGACTCAGCAGAATACAGCAGAACATCTAAGATAAAAGGTGTTCCCATTTTGTAGAAAGCTAAATGTGTGGAAAGAAAGAGGAGACTGCATCTAATGCTCCTGGTATCTCCATGAATTCATTACATTACAGGGAATAGGCAGGAAATTATAAAAAAGCAATTCTTTGGTTAATTGCCTTCTCATAAGCAATATAAGGTATACCTACACTAAAAAGTTAGATCTTCCAAATTCCCTAAAAAGCTACCTATATTTTTAACTCTTGGGTTTAAAAAGATGGCACAAATGAGTGAGAAAGTTGCTTTTCTAAAAAGTTTTAAATACTGCCCTCCCCCCAATACTTAAAGAGAGCTATATAAAATAGACAAATCTGGGTTATAGCATTATTTGATAATATTTCAACAATTATTCAGCAAACCAATTCAATGCATTAAATTAAAAATCAAACATTAGAGGACTAAAAAAAAATAGTATTCCAAATAGATTTTCAGGGATAAATCTATTTTTTGGTTAAAGCTAAAGACGATACACACATAGGAAAGGAATACGTGCTTACAAAGACTGCAAATAATTTAAAAAAAATATTTGCCAATGCAAACAAATTTATTTATTCTATTACTTTAGACACAGCCTACAATATTATCAAGTCCATCTGAGACCAATAAATTTCATATTTCAGCAAGGTCAGTGGAGGAGAGCATGATTAAAATGTAGTTTGAGTCTCAGTTTTGCCACTTAACTATAGCTGCAAAACTTAACTATGTTACCTAGCTTTTCTGCGATTTCGTTTCTTCATCTGTAAAATAGCTCAACGTTAATGCCATTATATTGTTGCGAAGAATTATGAAGATAACATATGTGAAGTGACTAAACCCCGTATATTCTCAATAAAAGTTGTTTTCCATCACTACCAGCACCAGATACGTCTTATGGCCAAACTCCCACAACTCCAGTAAATAATAAAATCCTACTAGATGCCACTGTAATGGATGTTATGTGGAATAAAAAAAAAATAATGGTCATCTTTATGAGAATATTTAAGAAAACAAATTACAAATATACATATCTAATCAGAGCAGTACAGAAATCATCTAGTGAAAAAGAAAGAGCCACTGAAATTAGTTTTTAGAACGACTGACAAGCTAAAAAGGCAGTAGGAAGAAATATGTGAAAAGGCACAAATTCTTTCCATTCCAGGAATGTACTAAATACCTACTGTGGGTATACAACTATCTCAGGCTCTGGAGACATGTGGTAACAAAAAAGTTAGAAACATGATCCTCAGAAGTTGATATCACGTTAAGGAGCCTACCTAATCAAAGGCAAAAGTGAAATACAATATGCATCAGTACTGGATTGGTGATGCAAAGGTTGGCCACTCCCTACTAAATACATTCTAAATCCCTCTGCTAGTTATTTTAGACCTTCCATCACCTGTATTAGCACCTTACATTTAATGAATGCTTATTATGTACCTGGCAATACATTCAGTACTTTACATACATTAACGCATTTAATCCTCACAATCCTATCAGGTAGGTACTCCCATTAGTCTCCTTTCACAGATAGGGAAACTGAAGTTTGAAAAGGTTAAAACTGTTCAGCTAATAGCTGGCATAGGCAGAATCAAATCCAAATCTAATCCAAGACATCTCCAGTGGGGTCCTTAACCATCCCCCCCTCCCCCAGTCATATCATATACTATTTCCAACTAAAATTCTATGTTGCAATGAATCTAAACTATTCAATGTTCTCCAAATATGGTGCTTTCCCAGTCACAGTCAGCCGGTTGTAGCAGGAAACAGTATCTTTTCCATGTTGTGTCTCTTGCCAAGAATATTCATTTACAATGAAAAACTTAGATGATCATAAAGAGTCAACTCAAATAATCCTTCTCTATGAAGTCATCCCTAGAAAAGAAGTATGGTGTAGAGCAGGGGTCAACAAACTTTTTCTGTAAAGGGTCAGAAATATTTTAGGATTTGCAGACCAGTTTGTTAAAACTACTCGACTCTGCTGTTACAGAAGCTGGTATATGCAAATCGAAGGGCAAGTACAGGCTTGGTCAACAAGAATTCTGCAAACAAGATTCTCCACATCTTATCTTCCACACGCGCGCACACACACACACACACACACACACACACACACATAGGTACTCCTTTTTTGAAGTACTCAGGGAGAAAAAGCAGACCAACCCCTCCTCTGAGGTTGAGCTCTGCCATCTCACAGCAGTGAATATTTAATCAGGAAAATAAATATTTCAGAACAAAAGTCATTCAAACCAATAGTCTGTTAGGTTAAACGTGACAAACCCTGTATCAGGTTTAATGTCTCCAACTTCTTAAAAGCTCTTTATTCTGTGTCACCTTAAAGCAGTATTTAGAACCTCAAACATCCATGAATCAATCATGTCTTCCACTGGCAAGAAGAGATCACGAAAGGTACTCTGATTTGGCTATCTGCTTCCTTGGGCAGGGAAGGCCCTTACACACAACCCATGGACAATTATTTTTTATCTCAGACCAAAACTTTACTACAATTTAATTTACTCATTTGTCCATGTCTCCATGGACAATTAAGTTTGCATCTTCCATATTTTAAACTGGAATATCCTTGAAAACAGTTATAACTCAGGTTCAGAATAAAACAATGGTGAGATTTTGTAGTGTCTTCTGAATCACAAAGTATTTCTTTATGCTTTATAGATTATGTATGGTCCGTTTTTTTCAAATTGATAATTCATGTGACATGCATATAGAAACAGACAAATTTTTCCCTATCCCTTTCCCAGAACAAAACTGCATTTTGTCTTCAGCCACAGTTACATCATTTCACAAGTAAAGTCCCCAAGTAGACCAGGGACTGAATTACTTACTTCATTATAATTTCCTCAACAAATGGTGGGCACTTGGTAGGTGATCTTTAGAAAATGCTTGTTAAATTGAATTAGCCAGAACACCCTAGTTGAAACCCTGCATCTGAGGTACAAGTCTGTAAAAAAGATAGGAACCCTTCCCTCAAGAGCTTTAGCAACTTTAGTTACCTGCAGGTTAACTTACCACAATATAAAAAATCTTCTGTTAAGTATTAACCACAGAAAATGGGTTATTACAGTTCTAATAAAATATATCTATAATAACTGAAATGCTACATGTGAGAGTCTATGCTATATTCTGCGGAAAATGAAAAGAAAAATGAGTGTCACTACTCTTACTATAATTCCCTTAAAATTCTAGTTTCTCTGATGGGATGCCTACAGTCCCAAGTCCAAACACTACTGTTTGGAATTTGTGAACCTCCATTTTCTAGCCCCTGCATACCTCACGTATTCAGCTTGCCATCAAATATTTATTTTGCACCCACATTGTTGTGGATGCTGGAGGAACAACAGTGATTAAAAAGACAAAGTCTCTGTCCTTACGGAGCATACATTCTAGTAGAGAGAGAAAAAGTAAACAGGTAAGAAAAACAATAAACGGATGGCATACTACCAAGATAAATAAAGCCAGAAAGAAGGTGGTATCTGTGTTGGAGGGATTGGGGACTGCCATTTTATACAGAGTGCTCAGGGAAGACAACATTTGAGCAGACACCTGAAGAAATAAGGGAGCAAGCCATGTGTGTATCAGGGGGAAGAGCACTACAGACAAAGGGAACAAACATGCAAAGACCTAGAGGCAAAAACAAGCTTGTCTTATTCTGGAAACAAGGAGACCCTTGTGATTGAATTGGAATAAGCAATTAACAGAGTGGCAGGAGATGAAGTGAGAAAAGGGGCAATGAGGAAGGAGTGATGGCAGGTAGAAATCATGGAAAGCTTACAGTCACTGCAGGGATTTGGGCTTTTAGTCTCAGTGAAATGGAAAGTTACAGGAGATTCTGACAGAGAAGCGGCAAGGTCGGACTGCAGTTTCAAATGGATCAGTTGGCAAACGCAGAAACAAGTAAACCAGTTAGAAGGTTATAATCCACCTGAGAGATGACAGTGGCTTGGCCCAAGGGTACTAGTTTATATGCATCAAATCCTGGAAAACACCTTGTGCTATTTCAACATGGACGTTCTTTGCACTTGCTATTCTTTCTGCTTAGAAAGCCTTTCTCCTTTCTACCCGTTTGGCTACCTCATACACAGTCTGTAATGTGCAGCTCAAACTTCACTCTATTTGAGTGAATCTCTGATTCACGCAAATAGGAAAAAATTCATTCCCTCATCTTACCCCTCTGACTCTAACACTTAACTATCATAGCACTTATATTCTAAATTAACTGTTTGTTTACATAGTTGTTGCCTCTATAGAACATGAACTCCTTGAAGGCAGGTAATTGTGCAAGTCTAATCCATCTTTGTATCTCCAGTGACTGCCTTAAAAGCACTCAATAACTATTTATTAAAGGAGAAAGAGAAGTTAGAAACTAATAGAGCATATAAATAACTACAGACTTTTGTTATTTTTTTAAAAGTTATGACTAAAATATGACTTGGGAATACAGGAAGAGACCCAAACCCAGCATGGGGAGACAAAAGATGGCATGAAGAAGGGAAGACAAGGAGATCAGTTAGCAGGATACTACAAACTTTGAAGGGACTTATGAACTACAGTAGTAGCAGAGGGATGTAGATTTAGGGAACAAGTGCTAGAGGCAATGCACACAAAGGTAAATCAGCAGAACCTGGCAATAGGTATGCGGGAGAACACTCCTAGATTTCAGTTCTAGGGGACTGTATAGTAATGATGAGCAATGCAGGTAGGATTAGAAAGAGAAAGGATCAAAACTAGAGATCTAGTTTTCTTTAAAAAGATTATCCTGTTAAAAATTACTAATTAGATTTTATCTTTCAAATATTTGAAGTTCATTATTTTTTCACATGCCTTCTAAAAGATCTTTGACAGCTATTTCTAGGGTCTTTTGTTAATTTTTTTCTTTCGCAAAATTTAATTTTTAATTTAATCAAATTAATTCATGTACATGATAGCAAATCAAATGGGTACAGAAGAGCTTATGATGAAAAGCAGTAATTTCTTGCCTTTCCCTTTGTCAGCCCTCTGAGGAGTGACTATCTTTTAATAGTTTCTTAAAAGAAAGGTTCCAAGGCAGGAGGCTACCATTAGGAATTACTGACGTGGCTCACCACTTCTCACCCTGTGCAGATCTGTCCGAAAGGAAATTGTCTATGAATTATGTGCCAGTTTGGATGTACTATGTGCCCCAAAATGCCATTATCTTTGATGCAATCTTGTGGGGGCAGGCTTACTAGTGTTGATTAGGTTGAAATCTATTGGTTCAGTGTTTCCATGGAGATGTGACTCAATCAACTGTGGGTGAGAACTTTCATTGGATTATTTCCATGGAGGTGTTGCCCCACCCATTTAGGGTGGGTCTTTATTGGATCACTGGAGTACTTCAAAAAGAGCCACACAGGCCCAGACAAAGAGCAGCTGTGAGTGACATTTTGAAGAGGAGCTGCAGCTAAGAGAGGACAACAACACCCCAAGAGCAACATTTTGGAGAACACCATTTTGAAACGCAACCTGGGAGCAAGAGGATGCCAACCACATGCCTTCCTAGCTAACAGAGGTTTTCCGGACACCAATAGCCATCCTTCAGTGAAGGCACCCTTTGTTAAACCCCTTCCTTGGACACTTTATGGCCTTAAGACTGTAACTTTGTAACCAAATAAACCCCCTTTATAAAAGTCAATCCATTTCTGGTGTTTTGCAAAAGGGCAGCATTAGCAACTGGAACAACTTACTACTTGTATTTTCCATTTTGATGTCTTAAAGCCTTACATTTGGGGAGATATCTTTGACTCTCTTTTCCTATCCTACTGAATGTCTTCTTAGACAATCTGGTTTTTAATCTCTAATCCTTTTTGCATTCTCTAATGGTATCCTATTTATTATACCCAGTACTTGTTTTATGAATATATTATCTTGTTGAATCTAAGTATACAAATTAGAATGTTTCTTTAAAGGTTTCTTCTCTTTCATAGGTTATCTGTATCCCCTATAGTAAAGGATTGGGTTGGGTTTGTTTGTTTCTTATGGTTACTTTCACACTGAAAATCCCCTTCACATGTCTAATGATCCCCCCCACGCAGCAGTGATGCAAGCATAAGGACTTGGTTAGCAGGGGTGGGTTTCCTTTGTTATTGTACGAGTAAATCTGTTTTCTGATTTTTTCCTCTCTCTGGAATTGAAATTCTAGCTGTGAACTGAGTTAGAAACCTGTCAACCGGCAGGTATCATTTTAGTGTAAGCTGCTAGGAAAGTGTGGAAGGCCCTTCCTGGCACCACCCTTGCAGATCTCCCACAAATATCTGACTACAAGTAGGGGTGCTAGCATGTAATACAAAAACAATTTAATTTCCCCCAACACTTTGATCAACTTCTTTGGAGACCAACAACCAGGGTATTTTTGTTTGTTTCTTTCTTTTTTTAATGCTGAGGAAGGGGGGAAGCACCGTGAATGCTGGCTGTTTCCATTCTGAAGGGGTGGGAAGGCTATGGTAGTACCAAATAGTGGAGTCACCCCTGTATAAAAATGGGATCCCTCTGTTTTCTGTTCCTTCTTACTCTTGCTCTGAGTCCAGGGCCCCTTTTTGGTTCCTGCTGGGGAGACTGGATTCAAGACTAATGCTAGCTGCCTCAAATGAATTGCCAGACTTTAGATGCTCTTCCACTTCATATGTCAATTGGTTCTCATTTGCTTTAACTTTTCCAGAAATTTGTTTAAATCTCTTATTAGTAATATCACCACTTGCCCTTTGTTTTTGCCAATAGTTTACCTCTTTTTGTACTTCTATATTGTTATTTCAGGAGAGTCTTACAGGAAATGAGAGGCAAGTGAAAGTATCTATATCTTGCCCTAGAAGTCATGATTTAATTTCAAGTTCCTTTTTAAATTTGAGATAGGACTTGGGTATGCAAAGACAAGTGGGTTAATGAACTACAAAATTTCTGTTTCTTTAATAAGCCTTTACACTGAAATGCATTAAGAGCAAATTAGAGAAGGTTAAAGGGAAAATAGAAAATGTTTACTACAATCCTTGAAACAGTCCTTGTACTTAAGCTTTCATAATTTAGACACATTTAGAATGCAGGAAGCAAAGCAACTCAAGAGGAGTAGCAGAACTAAATATGTGCTGCAAGTCAGAGTCCAAGCGCCATTTGCAAGTGTGCCCAGAACTATGTGCTAAACGTTATTTTAAATCTTGACAAATATGAAAGACTTTCAAAGGTCTATAAATCTCAGGAAAGAAAACAAAGCAAAATCAAGTATTTACCAGTTAAAAGCCTAACTCCTCAACTCCCTCTTTCTTCATGAATGCAATAGTGGCTAGCCAAGATGAGAATACAGTCTAAAGGGAAGGAAAACATTTTCCATTATCCCATTGATCTGTAACACATGATCAATAAGGCATGCCATGGACTCTGATCCTTCAGTCAGGAAGAGACTGAAATAGAAACCAGTGATTGCAATATGTAATCCTTTATCACAAGGAGACAAATAAGCCTAGAGAATAAATTAGAGTCCTATGTTGAAAGAAGTCATCAAAAACGCTATCATAAATAAGCTGTTATTAGTGAACGGGAAAATCTGTCTCAATGTATGGGATGATATTCAATTTAAGAAAGGTGACATGGAAAAAACTGAGATACAGAGATCTAAAAACAGCTATTCAGATCACCAATAAGAAGCTATCTATACTTCAATGGTTGTTTAATATGAAAACATTCCCATATTTTACTCCACATTTCCTACCTTTCCATTTCAAGTCAATGCTCAACAAACAAAAACAGCCAGCTTTGGATATACCTTTAAAAAAAAAAAAATCAAAGGTACATCTATTTCTTCTCCCCACTTATAATCTTCCTTACCTAGAACTTCTTTACTATTCCTATCAACTAGAATATCTTAACTTCATTCAAGAAAATTTTCCAGCAAGAATGGCAGCTCAAGATACTCGAGTTTATTTTTTACTCATTTTAAGATTTTCCCCCCTCAGGAATGAGGACATGGGGCTTGATGTTTTAGCCTTTATAAACTAAGCATTTTTTGTTAAAGATCTGAACTTCCCAGGAGGATGTTCTGACAATAGAAGAAGCCACAGACAGAGACGCTGGTAAAATGAGTTCTAGCTCCAGTTCTGCCATTTACCTTGCCATATGACCTTGGACAAGTCACTTCCTCTCTGGATTTGTATCCTTAATTTATAAAATAAAGTTCTCTCTAGCAGTAAGAATCTATGATTCTATGGTAAAGGAGCCTTACCCAAGGGACATAATACAGTAAGAAAAAAACAGTAATAATAATAATAAACACTGGGTAGATTACACGTGAAACTAATATTTTCTTCTGTAACATAGTCAACAAAATGCCTCTAAGTAGTTCATCTTTCCTCCTACCCAAAGTGACTAAGAGCTACTACTCTAAAGAGCCAATCCTTTGATTTCTCTTTTTCCCTGCACAAATGCTCCCAAATGAAATACTGAGCCATCAAACTGTAAAATTTCAGGAAACTAAATCTGTGTATAGAATGGTCAAACTTATAAACTGGGAGAACCTATCCCAGAGGACCTAAGACTCCAGGAAAATTAGCAGAGAAATTTCCCAAGGTTTTGGCGAAATGTGGTTTATAGAGATTTGGTAGGGGAAGGAAGTGTTTATGCAATAAAAAAGTTAAATAAATATTAAGGCACATATTCTTAGCATTATACTTAATGTAATGCCAATCATCACAGAAAGGCAGAAATTGCATAAACTTCAGAATCAGATAAATATGGGCTCAAATCCAGGCTCTGGCATGTACTAGTTGCGTGACCTTGGTCAAATCACTTAACCTCTCAATCCCTCAATTTTTTCATCTGTAAGTAGAAAAGGACTGTTTCCTAGTGCGGTATCTTGGTAACACTGAGAATTAACTAAAATCATGTAAACAAAATGATTTGCTTCTGGCTAAAAAGAAAAAATAATAATCACCATTATTGTGAAGGAAGAAGAAAAAAGGGGAAGAGTATATTATCGAACTATAAAAGCCAGCAGCGGAGGACCTTAAAGTTCTCCACGTTGTTTTTCTCATTAACAGTCGTATCAATACAGAAACAATGGTGGGGGTGGGAGATCACATTCCTACCTACTAAAGGCTCAATATAAAACAAAGGCTAAGGGAAATTAAACAAAACAAAACATATATACATTCCCAGTTTCTCAAAACTGTCATTTGGTTCCTCAATACAGAAAACTTTAAAGCATACTTAGATGAATTTTTGGTCATAGTAGCTTTGTGTGCAAATGACAGTCAAGCAACCATTTAAACTGAAGTTGATTAAGAAAGCTCTAAAGAGTGCCATCCACATACTTTAATAAGCATAACCTATTTATTTGCATAGCCTTCACCCCTCAAATTTCTGAATGGCCTGATTACCATTTAAATAGTTATAAGTGCAAGAGTCTAAACATTTTCTACTGAGGCTTTCTAAGGTTACATAAAAGTATGGAGCAGTAATCATCATTTTCACAGTTCAAAGTGCCCCTATCTTCCACACTGTTAAAGTGAACAAATGGTACTTTGAAATTTATCCCTTCTTATTCTGCTAGAATTGGAATGGAATGTTAGAATTCAGAAAAAAGAATCCTTCTTTTCCTCAACAGTCTAGAAATCATGTTGGAACTATAAAAGCACAACAATCCTATTTTTACTATGGCTTTGTCCATGTATTACTGCTAAGAATTATTTTACCTTTGATCATATCAATCCTTGACTCTCAACTCAAGCTACTCAATCATTAAACCTAATTCAATACTAAGCATTTGGTTCCAGATTCAGATAAAGTAATTTCTTGCATAGCTCATACAAATACAAACACATGTGTGTATACATGCACACTAATATATGAGCTGTGGCCTTTCCTATAACCTTTTCCACCTCCACCAGACCTTCCAAACTAATTCTTTCTTCATCTGAACTTCTAATGGCAATTTACTGACATCACATTAATGTAATTTGCCATATTCTACTTTGGATTATAATTTCTATGCATCTTATGCATTCTTTCCTACAAGACTCCTTGAAAGTACTGTTCAATCGATTTTCACTCATTTTTTGGGAATTTATTAAAGTAAACACCACTGACTTTTCATTTAAAAATAAGTGGTCTTACTCCTAATCAAGTGGAGTAAGAAGAACTGGATTTATCTTCTCACCTCAAATAACAAATATTGCAGGGTCTCACTGATATGAACTAATTATAATATATAAAACCATAAACACGAAATATAAGTTACCAGGATATAGAACAAAGCTAAAGAATGGGGAGTCGTTGCTTATTATGAGCAGAATGTTCAACTAGGTTGAACTTAAATGTTTGGAAATGGACAGAGATGACAGTAGCACTTTGTGAGAATAACTAACAGTGCTGAAGATACGTGAATATGGTGGAAAGGGTAAGCTCAGAGTCATGTATGTCACCAGAAGGAAAGTTGGAGGTTAAAAGATGGGAATATATAAAACAGTGAACCTTGTGGTGGGCAATGTCCGTGATTAACTACAAATATTAGAAATCTCTTTCATGAACCAGAACAAATGTATGACACTATAACTAAAAGATAATAATACAGGGTCATATAGGGAAAAAATATATCTATTGCAAACCATATACTACAGTTAGTAGCATTTTAACGTTCTTTCATCAACAGTAACAAATGTACTATACCAATACTATGAGTCAACAATGGAGGGGGGGTGGTTAGGGGTATGGGAGGATTTGAGTTTCCTTTTTTTGTCTTTATTTCTTTTCTGGAGTAATAAAGATGTTCTAAAAAGTGAAAAAAAAGGGGGGGGGGTGCTTTCAGGCAAAAATGGCCACATGCAGGACAGGTCAGGAAAGTGCACCTGACCTTCTCCCTGGGGCCCTGTGGAGCTGGTCTGTGTCCCTGGTCCAGCTCTGGTTGGGTAATACTGACAAAACAAGTGTCAAAGAAGAGCATTAGCATGAATCCAATCAACAATAAAAGCTCTGACAAGAGAGAGAATCTGACCTTCAGAGTAGACTCAACAGGATAATCTGATGCTCAGACATCAGCAAAAAATAATAAGCCACATTAAGAAACAGGATGATATGGCCCAGAAGCAGGGACAAATCAAATAGTTGGAGGAGATACAGAACCTGGAACTAACCAAAAACATTCAAACAAATCTTTGAAACAAATTCAATAAGATGGCTAAAGTCAAAAAGGATGTTAAGAAGATCCCGGGTGATGTGATGTTTATCTGGTGCAGGATCTATGTTTTCTGTCGCCTGCTAGGTAATTTAACTTGTATGATCAGTTTGTGTGAACACCATAGGGAGTGGTGAATGGGAAGTGGGATTTCGTGAGTTTGTACAGGCTGGGGTGAAATCCCAACACATCCCAGAGTGATACAGGCAGAGAGTATAAGTGTATTTGCAGGGCCCCCCAAGGAACTGGAGAGAAATGTGGAAGTGTTGGACTTCCCCACCTGGGCTACTGCTGATTTTCATGCAAACAATGAGCACTGCCAATTTAGTGAGCTGAGCCCTCGATCTGGGGGCCTTCCCCTGTGAGGCTAAGTTGCTGCAAGGGAGAGGCTAAGTCCAGTTACAATTGTGCCTAGCAGTCCCCCCCCCACAGAACCTCTTTGTAACTCAGATGTGGCCCCCCTCTCTCTAAGCCCACTTGGCAGGTGAACTCACCACCCTCCCCTCTAAGTGGGACATGACACCGAAGGGTGTGAATCCCCCTGGCAACGCGGGAAATGACTCCTGGAGATGAGCCTGACCCAGCACTGTGGGATTGAGAGGTTCTTCTTGACCAAAAGGAGGAAGAGAGATGAAATAAAATAAGGTTCCAGGGGCTGAGAGATTTCAAATGGAGTCGAGAGGTCACTCTGGAGGGTATTCCTATGTGCTATATAGATATCACCTTTCAGTCTTTAATGTGTTGTGGAATGGCTGGGGGAAATACCTGAAGCTGTCTAACTGCAACCCAGTGACCTTGATTCTTGAAGACAATTGTATAACTATGAAGACTGCATACTGTGACTGTGTGACTGTGAAAACCTTATGGTTCACACTCCCTTTATCCAGTGTATGGACAGATGAGTGGAAAAATGGGGACAAAAATTAGATGAAGAATAGGGTGGCATAGCAGGGATGGAAAGATTTAGGTGTTCTTTTTTGCTTTTATTTTTATTTTGTACTAAGGAAAAGGTTCAAAAATTGATTCTGGTGATGAACGCACAACTGCATGATGTTGCTGTGAACAAGTGATTGTACACTGTGGATGACTGTAGGGTGTGTGACTATATATCAATTAAATTGTATTAAAAAAGTAAATGAACAATGGGGGAAGAGGGGAATGGGATGTTTTGGATGTTCTTTCTTACTTTAATTTCCATTTCATTTTTTGGAGTAATGAAAATGTTCAAAGTTTGATTGTGGTGATGAAAGCACAACTATATGATAATACTGTGAACAACTGATTGTACATTTTGAATGACTGTATGTTATGTGATTATATCCCAATAAAATTGCTTAAAAAAAAGAAGACCCTAAGTGAGCATAAAGAAGAACTCGAAAGTATGCAAAGAAAAATAACAGATCATATGGGAACAAAAGGCACAAGAGATGAAATAAAAAATGCACTACAGGCACACAACACCAGATTTGAACAGGCAGAAGAAAGGATCAGCAAGCTAGAACATGGAGCATCTGAATTCAAATGGGGGAAAAAAAAAACCATAGAGAAAAGAATGGGAAAAATTGAGCAGAGTCTCTGGGAACTGATTGACAACACAAAGTGCATGAACATTCATGTCATGAGTGTCACAGAAGAAGAGAAAGAAAAAGGGGTCAACTAAGTATCTGAGGAAATAATAGCTGAGAACTTCCCAACTCTTATGAAAGGCATTGATGTCTAGGTCCAAAAGGCACAATGTACCCCAAACCAAATAAATCTGAATAGATCTACTTCTAGACACATTCTAATTAGAATGTCAAATGCCAAAGATAAAGAGAGAATGCTGAAAGCAGCAAAAGAAAAGCGATTCATAACATACAAGGGATGCTGCGCTGGTTTGGATGTATTATGTCCCCCAAAACCCCATGTTCTTTGATACAATCTTGTGGGGGCAGATGTATTTAGTCTTGATTAGGTTGGAATCTTTGGATTAGGTTGTTTCCATGGAGATGTGACCCACCCAACTATAGGTGATAATTCTGATTAGATAATTTCCATGGAAGTGTGGCCCCGCCCATTCAGTGTAGGCCTTGATTAGTTTTTAGAGCCCTGTATAACAGAAGGAGCTCACTGCTGCAGCCTAGAGAGGAACATCTTAGGAGAAAGCCATTTTGAAACCAGAACTCCAGAGCAGACACCAGCCATGTGCCTTCCCAGCTAACAGAAGTTTTCTGGATGCCATTGGCCATCCTCCAGTGAAGGTACCTGATTGTTGATGCCTTACGTTGGACACTTTATGGCCTTAAGACTGTAACTATGTAACCAAATAAACCACCTTTTATAAAAGCCAATCCATTTCTGGTGTGTTGCATTCTGGCAGCATTAGCAAACTGGAATAGATGCCCAATAAGACTAAGTCCAAATTCCTCATCAGAAATCATGGAGGTGAGAAGGCAGTGGTATGATATGTTCAAGATACTGAAAGAGAAAAGTTGCCAGCCAAGAATTCTCCATACAGCAAAACTATTCTTCAAAAATGCGGGGGAGTTTAAGATATTCACAGATAAGCAGAAGCTGAGAGTTTGTTAATAAGAGACATGCCCTACAAGAAATACTAAAGGGAGTGCTGCAGGCTGAAGGGTAAGGACAAGAGAGAGAGGACTGGAAGAGAGGGTAGAAATAAAGACTATCAGTAAGGGTATCTAAGAGGATAAAAAGAGAGACAAAAAGAAGATATGACATAAAAAAAACCAAGGGATGGGCAGGTCTGCAACGGCTACAGCAGACTTCAAATTGGGCAAAACTGGGGTTTGCTGGTTCTCCATGTCATGTGCTTGATGCTTCCATGCCCAGAGCCAGGAGAGGATTCAAAGCTTCCAAGCACAGGCTAGAGCATGGTATGCGCCATTGTTGTGTGGTCTCCATTCCCCAACTATGAATTGGGTATCCTACAAGGAACTAGAGATGTTGTTGAAAAGACAAACAGAATGGGGTCCTGATCCACTGACTTTTGTCTGGGCGAGTCTTCTCAATAAAGCAGAAGCAAATTTCTGGAAACGAAATTGGAAAGAAGCTAGAACTACTTTGTCTATTAAGATTATACAGCATCTCACTTAATTTCCTTCCAGTTTCTCCAAGTAAGAAATGGAATCTAGTTCATCAGACTATAATAAAGACACTGAAGAAGAAAGTTTGCTTGCAAATGTAGCTTCCTTAAGACAGGAACTGAAGATGACAGAATGGAGTTTGCAGAATTTAGGGGAAGAGTTATGTAGTGTTAGTCCAAGTGAAAATTCCGATTATGTCTCTAATCCCTCAAGGTTTGAAAGGCTTATTTTGGAAGATCTTTATCAGCCTGTCCACTCTGGACTTTTGAGTTATTCACCCAAAGTTTGTAAACTGACAACTAACAGTAGATTTAAAACAAAACAAAACAAAACAAACAAACAAAAACAATAGACAAGGTAATTGTAGACCTGTCTACTTAAAATATTTTTTCTTTTAGGTTTTTTCTTTAAATGCCTATTCATGTTTTCCATAGTCTTTTACCATAGTGCGAAAAACCACTGAATTTAAACATAATTGTTCTTGTTACTTTCTAAAAAGAAAGTAATTACCTTAATGTATTAGTCTTCTAAAATTTCATATGTATTATCTTTTTGGAACTAAATGTCTTTTTTTCTCAACTAAATCCTCTTGATTTTAGCCCCATTCCCTGTACATAATAGGTAATACTTACTTAAGTGGCTAAAGTATATCCACTCTTTAGCTTGGATCAGGTGCTATGTGATAGCATGGTACTAGTCTCCTTTCACTATCCCTAAGTTTTATTGATGGTGTTAGACATCTTCTCCTGGACTGGTACTCTCCCTGTGTATCTCCCTCCCTTTTTCTTATTCAGTCCTATTATCCATCTACTTATATTTATCCCTCTTTCTTATTGAATCCTTTTATCCTGCTTCCCACTTGATTCTTCCTATTCTTTATTCCTGCATCCCTAACACACTTACACACAGATATGGTTACATATGCGCAGCATAATCTTTTATTTTATTTTTGAAAACACCTTATTTACATTTATACATATTCTTTTTATAAAATTTCAGAAAGCCAACCACTAAGAGATGTTCTTTCTGTAAGGACACTATTTCTTGAGACTATTAGAGCCTACATTTTGGAAAATAAATTCAAATTCGATGTCTACAAAGAGTACATAATTCTGGGAAATTCAATCTCTATCCTAAGTCAAACTGCTGATCATTCTTACTATATATATATGCCTTAGTTGAAACCACTGTGTTTTTTTTTTTTTTTTTTTTTTTTTTTTTTTTTAATCATTTTATTGAGATATATTCACATACCACGCAGTCATACAAAACAAATTGTACTTTCGATTGTTTACAGTACCATTACATAGTTGTACATTCATCACCTAAATCAATCCCTGACACCTTCATTAGCACACACACAAAAATAACAAGAATAATAATTAGAGTGAAAAAGAGCAATTGAAGTAAAAAAGAACACTGGGTACCTTTGTCTGTTTGTTTCCTTCCCCTACTTTTCTACACATCCATCCATAAACTAGACAAAGTGGTGTTTGGAAACCACTGTGTTTTACCATAAGTAAACTCCAAGGAAAAATGCCAAGTTGGTAAAGCCTATCTAAAACAAAGGGCGAGAGGTGGGGCAAGATGGCGGACTGGTGAGCTGTATGTTTTAGTTGCTCCTCCAGGAAAGTAGGTAGAAAGCCAGGAACTGCGTGGACTGGACACCACAGAGCAATCTGATTTTGGGCATACTTCATACAACACTCATGAAAACGTGGAAGTGCTGAGATCAGCGAAATCTGTAACTTTTTGTGGCCAGGGGACCCGTGCCCCTCCCTGCCAGGCTCAGTCCCGTGGGAGGAGGGGTTGTCAGCTCCGGGAAGGAGAAGGGAGAACTGCAGTGGCAGCCCTTATCGGAAACTCATTCTACTGATCCAAACTCCAACCATAGACAGACTGAGACCAGACATCAGAGAATCTGAGAGCAGCCAGCCCAGCAGAGAGGAGACAGGCATAGAAAAAAAACAGCACGAAAAACTTCAAAATAAAAGCAGAGGATTTTTGAAGTTCTGGTGAACATAGAAAGGGGAAGGGCAGAGCTCAAGCCCTGAGGCTCATATGCAAATCCTGAAGAAAAGCAGATCTCTCTACCCTGTGGACCTTTCCTTAATGGCCCTAATTGCTTTGCCTGTTAGCATTTCAATAACCCATTAGATCTGTGAGGAGGGCCCCCCCCTTTTTTTTAATCCTTTTTTCTTTTTCTAAAACAATTACTCTAAGAAGCCCAATACAGAGAGCCTCAAAGACTTGCAATTTGGGCAGGTCAAGACAAGAGCAGAACTAAGAGAGCTCTGAGACAAAAGGCAATAATCCAGTGGCTGAGAAAATTCACTAAACACCACAACTTCCCAAGAAAAGGAAACACTCCTGCCCATCGCCAGCCCCATAGCCCAGAGCTGCCCCACAAAACCCAGTGTGACAGAAGTGCTTCAAATAACAGGCACACACCACAAAACTGGGCGTGGACATTAGCCTTCCCTGCAACCAAGGCTGATTGTCCCAGAGTTGGGAAGGTGGAGCAGTGTGAATTAACAAAGCTCCATTCAGCCATCATTTCAGCAGACTGGGAGCCTCCCTACACAGCCCAGCAGCCCAGAACCGCCCTGGAGGGACGGCACTCACCTGTGACATAGCACAGTCATCCCTCAACAGAGGACCAGGGGGTGCACCGCCTGGAAGAGGGACCCACTCACAAGTCTCAGGAGCCATATGCCAATGCCAAGGACTTGTGGGTCAGTGGCAGAGACAAACTGTGGCAGGACTGAACTGAAGGATTAGACTATTGCAGCAGCTTTAAAACTCAGGGACCACCAGGGAGATTTGATTGTTAGAGCCACCCCCCCCCCCTCCCTGACTGCCCAGAAACACGCCCCATATACAGGGCAGGCAACACCAACTACACACGCAAGCTTGGTACACCAATTGGACCCCACAAGACTCACTCCCCCACTCACCAAAAAGGCTAAGCAGGGGAGAACTGGCTTGTGGAGAACAGGTGGCTCATGGACGCCACATGCTGGTTAGTTAGAGAAAGTGTACTCCACGAAGCTGTAGATCTGATAAATTAGAGATAAGGACTTCAATTGGTCTACAAATCCTAAAAGAACCCTATCAAGTTCAGCAAATGCCACGAGGCCAAAAACAACAGGAAATTATAAAGCATATGAAAAAACCAGACGATATGGATAACTGAAGCCCAAGCACCCAAATCAAAAGATCAGAAGAGACAGCACCTAGAGCAGCTACTCAAAGAACTAAAGATGAACAATGAGATCATAGTACGGGATACACAGAATATCTCTCTAGAAGAGAATAAAGAAGACATTGCAAGACTAAATAAAAAAATAGATGACCTTATGGAAAATAAAGAAACTGTTGACCAAATTAAAAAGATTCTGGACACTCATAGTACAAGAATAGAGGAAGATGAACAATGAATCAGTGACCTGGAAGATGACAGAATGGAAAATGAAAGCATAAAAGAAAGAATGGGGAAAAAAATTGAAAAAATCGAAATTGACCTCAGGGATATGATAGATAATATAAAACGCCTGAATATAAGACTCATTGGTGTTCCAGAAGCGGAAGAAAAGGGTAAAGGTCTAGGAAGAGTATTCAAAGAAATTGCTGGGGAAAACTTCCCAAATCTTCTATACAATATAAATACACAAATCATAAATACCCAGCGAACTACAAATAGAATAAATCCAAATAAACCCACTCCAAGACATATTCTGATCACACACTGTCAAACACGGAAGAGAAGGAGCAAGTTCTGAAAGCAGCAAGAGAAAAGCAATTCACCACATACAAAGGAAACAGCATAAGACTAAGTAGTGACTACTCAGCAGCCACCATGGAGGCAAGAAGGCAGTGGCACGACATATTTAAAATTCTGAGTGAGAAAAATTTCCAGCCAAGAATACTTAATCCAGCAAAGCTCTCCTTCAAATTTGAGGGAGAGCTTAAATTTTTCACAGACAAACAAATGCTGAGAGAATTTGCTAACAAGAGACCTGCCCTACTGGAGATACTCAAGGGAGCCCTCCAGACAGAGAAACAAAGAAAGGACAGAGAGACTTGGAGAAAGGTTCAGTACTAAAGAGATTTGGTATGGGTACAATAAAGGATATTAATAGAGGAAAAATATATATGACAAACATAAACCAAAGGATAAGACGGCTGATTCAAGAACTGCCTTCACGGTTATAACGTTGAATGTAAATGGATTAAACTCCCCAATTAAAAGATATAGATTCGCAAATATACATTCAAAAAAAATGAACCATCAATATGTTGCATACAAGAGACTCATCTTAGACACAGGGACACAAAGAAATTGAAAGTGAAAGGATGGAAAAAAATATTTCATGCAAGCTACATCCAAAAGAAAGCAGGTGCAGCAATATTAATCTCAGATAAAATAGACTTTAAATGCAGGGATGTTTTGAGAGACAAAGAAGGCCACTACATACTAACAAAAGGGGTAATTCAACAAGAAGAAATAACTATCATAAATGTCTACGCACCCAATCAAGGTGCCACAAAATACATGAGAGAAACACTGGCAAAACTAAAGGAAGGAGGCAGGACAAGATGGCGGACTGGTGAGCTGTATGTTTTAGTTACTCCTCCAGGAAAGTAGGTAGAAAGCCAGGAACTGCGTGGACTAGACACCAAAGAGCAATCTGACTTTGGGCATAATTCATACAACACTCATGAAAACGTGGAACTGCTGAGATCAGCGAAATCTGTAACTTTTTGCAGCCAGGGGACCCGCGCCCCTCCCTGCCAGGCTCAGTCAAGTGGGAGGAGGCGCTGTCAGCTCCGGGAAGGAGAAGGGAGAACTGCAGTGGCAGCCCTTATTGGAAACTCATTCTACTGATCCAAACTCCAACCATAGACAGACTGAGACCAGACACCAGAGAATCTGAGAGCAGCCAGCCCAGCAGAGAGGAGACAGGCATAGAAAAAAAAAACACAAAAAACTCCAAAATAAAAGCAGAGGATTTTTGGACTTCTGGTGAACATAGAAAGAGGAAGGACAGAGCTCAGGCCCTGAGGCGCATATGCAAATCCCGAAGAAAAGCTGATCTCTCTGCCCTGTGGACCTTTCCTTAATAGCCCTGGTTGCTTTGTCTCTTAGCATTTCAATAACCCATTAGATCTCTGAGGAGGGCCCTTTTTTTTTCAATCCTTTTTTCTTTTTCTAAAACAATTACTCTAAGAAGCCCAATACAGAAAGCTTAGGGCCAGATGGCTTCACAGGGGAATTCTACCAAACTTTCCAGAAAGAACTGACACCAATCTTACTCAAACTCTTTCAAAACATTGAAGAAAATGGAACACTACCTAACTCATTTTATGAAGCTAACATCAATCTAATACCAAAACCAGGCAAAGATGCTACAAAAAAGGAAAACTACCGGCCAATCTCCCTAATGAATATAGATGCAAAAATCCTTAACAAAATACTTGCAAATCGAATCCAAAGACACATTAAAAAAATCATACACCATGACCAAGTGGGGTTCATTCCAGGCATGCAAGGATGGTTCAACATAAGAAAATCAATCAATGTATTACAACACATTAACAAGTCAAAAGGGAAAAATCAATTGATCATCTCAATAGATGCTGAAACAGCATTTGACAAAATCCAACATCCCTTTTTGATAAAAACACTTCAAAAGGTAGGAATTGAAAGAAACTTCCTCAACATGATAAAGAGCATATATGAAAAACCCACAGCCAGCATAGCACTCAATGGTGAGAGACTGAAAGCCTTCCCTCTAAGATCAGGAACAAGACAAGGATGCCCGCTGTCACCACTGTCATTTAACATTGTGGGAGGACTTACACTCCCTGACTTTGAAGCTTATTATAAAGCCACAGTTGCCAAAACAGCATGGTACTGGCACAAAGACAGACATATAGATCAATGGAATCGAATTGAGAATTCAGAGATAGACCCTCAGATCTATGGCCGACTGATCTTTGATAAGACCCCCAAAGTCACTGAACTGAGTCATAATGGTCTTTTCAACAAATGGGGCTGGGAGAGTTGGATATCCATATCCAAAAGAATGAAAGAGGACCCCTACCTCACCCCCTACACAAAAATTAACTCAAAATGGACCAAAGATCTCAATATAAAAGAAAGTACCATAAACTCCTAGAAGATAATGTAGGAAAACATCTTCAAGACCTTGTATTAGGCGGCCACTTCCTAGACTTTACACCCAAAGCACAAGCAACAAAAGAGAAAATAGATAAATGGGAACTCCTCAAGCTTAGAAGTTTCTGCACCTCAAAGGAATTTCTCAAAAAGGTAAAGAGGCAGCCAACTCAATGGGAAAAAATTTTGGAAACCATGTATCTGACAAAAGACTGATATCTTGCATATATAAAGAAATCCTACAACTCAATGACAATAGTACAGACAGCCCAATTATAAAATGGGCAAAAGATATGAAAAGACAGTTCTCTGAAGAGGAAATACAAATGGCCAAGAAACACATGAAAAAATGTTCAGCTTCACTAGCTATTAGAGAGATGCAAATTAAGACCACAATGAGATACCATCTAACACCGGTTAGAATAGCTGCCATTAAACAAACAGGAAACTACAAATGCTGGAGGGGATGTGGAGAAATTGGAACTCTTATTCATTGCTGGTGGGACTGTATAATGCTTCAGCCACTCTGGAAGTCAGTCTGGCAGTTCCTTAGAAAACTAGATATAGAGTTACCATTCGATCCAGCGATTGCACTTCTCGGTATATACCCGGAAGGTCAGAAAGCAGTGACACGAACAGATATCTGCACGCCAATGTTCATAGCAGCATTATTCAGAATTGCCAAGAGATGGAAACAACCCAAATGTCCTTCAACAGATGAGTGGATGAATAAAATATGGTATATACACACGATGGAATACTACGCGGCAGTAAGAAGGAACGATCTGGTGAAACATATGACAACATGGATGAACCTTGAAGACATAATGCTGAGCGAAATAAGCCAGGCACAAAAAGAGAAATATTATATGCTACCACTAATGTGAACTTTGAAAAATGTAAAACAAATGGTTTATAATGTAGAATGTAGGGGAACTAGCAATAGAGAGCAATTAAGGAAGGGGGAACGATAATCCAAGAACAGATAAGCTATTTAACGTTCTGGGGATGCCCAGGAATGACTATGGTCTGTTAATTTCTGATGGATATAGTAGGAAAAAGCTCACAGAAATGCTGCTATATTATGTAACTTTCTTGGGGTAAAGTAGGAACATGTCGGAAGTTAAGCAGTTATCTTAGGTTAGTTGTCTTTTTCTTACTCCCTTGTTATGGTCTCTTTGAAATGTTCTTTTATTGTATGTTTCCTTTTTAACTTTTTTTTCATACAGTTGATTTAAAAAAGAAGGGAAAGTTAAAAAAAAAAAAAGAAAAACAAGGAAAAAAAAAGATGTAGTTCCCCCTTGAGGAGCCTGTGGAGAATGCAGGGGTATTTGCCTACCCCACCTCCATGGTTGCTAACATGACCACAGACATAGGGGACTGGTGGTTTGATGCGTTGAGCCCTCTACCATAAGTTTTACCCTTGGGAAGACGGTTGCTGCAAAGGAGAGGCTAGGCCTCCCTATGGTTGTGCCTAAGAGCCTCCTCCCGAATGCCCCTTTGTTGCTCAGATGTGGCCCTCTCTCTCTGGCTAAGCCAACTTGAAAGGTGAAATCACTGCCCTCCCCGCTACGTGGGATCAGACACCCAGGGGAGTGAATCTCCCTGGCAACGTGGAATATGACTCCCGGGGAGGAATGTAGACCCGGCATCGTGGGACGGAGAACATCTTCTTGACCAAAAGGGGGATGTGAAAGGAAATGAAATAAACTTCAGTGGCAGAGAGATTCCAAAAGGAGCCGAGAGGTCACTCTGGTGGGCACTCTTACGCACACTTTAGACAACCCTTTTTAGGTTCCAAAGAACTGGGGTAGCTGGTGGTGGATACCTGAAACTATCAAACTACAACCCAGAACCCATGAATCTCGAAGACAGTTGTATAAAAATGTAGCTTATGAGGGGTGACAAATGTAGCTTATGGGAGAGCCATAAGGACCACACTCCACTTTGTCTAGTTTATGGATGGATGAGTAGAAAAATAGGGGGAGGAAACAAACAGACAAAGGTACCCAGTGTTCTTTCTTACTTGAATTGCTCTTTTTCACTTTAATTATTATTCTTGTTATTTTTGTGTGTGTGCTAATGAAGGTGTCAGGGATTGATTTAGGTGATGAATGTACAACTATGTAATGCTACTGTAAACAATCGAAAGTACGATTTGTTTTGTATGACTGCGTGGTATGTGAATGTATCTCAATAAAATGAAGATAAAAAAAAAACAAAAAAAAACTAAAGGAAGCAATTGATGTTTCCACAATAATTGTGGGAGACTTCAACACATCACTCTCTCCTATAGATAGATCAACCAGACAGAAGACCAATAAGGAAACTGAAAACCTAAACAATCTGATAAATGAATTAGATTTAACAGACATATACAGAACATTACATCCCAAATCACCAGGATACACATACTTTTCTAGTGCTCACGGAACTTTCTCCAGAATAGATCATATGCTGGGACATAAAACAAGCCTCAATAAATTTAAAAAGATTGAAATTTTTCAAAGCACATTCTCTGACCACAATGGAATACAATTAGAAGTCAATAACCATCAGAGACTTAGAAAATTCACAAATACCTGGAGGTTAAACAACACACTCCTAAACAATCAGTGGGTTAAAGAAGAAATAGCAAGAGAAATTGCTAAATATATAGAGACGAATGAAAATGAGAACACAACATACCAAAACCTATGGGATGCAGCAAAAGCAGTGCTGAGGGGGAAATTCATAGCACTAAACGCATATATTAAAAAGGAAGAAAGAGCCAATATCAAAGAACTAATGGATCAACTGAAGAAGCTAGAAAATGAACAGCAAACCAATCCTAAAACAAGTAGAAGAAAAGAAATAACAAGGATTAAAGCAGAAATAAATGACATAGAGAACAAAAAAACAATAGAGAGGATAAATGTCACCAAAAGTTGGTTCTTTGAGAAGATCAACAAGATTGACAAGCCCCTAGCTAGACTGACAAAATCAAAAAGAGAGAAGACCCATACAAACAAAATAATGAATGGAAAAGGTGACATAACTGCAGATCCTGAAGAAATTAAAAAAATTGTAAGAGGATACTATGAACAACTGTATGGCAACAAACTGGATAATGCAGAGGAAATGGACAATTTCCCGGAAACATATGAACAACCTACACTGATCAGAGAAGAAATAGAAGACCTCAATCAACCCATCACAAGCAAAGAGATCCAATAGTCATCAAAAATCTTCCCACAAATAAATGCCCAGGGCCAGATGGCTTCACAGGGGAATTCTACCAAACTTTCCAGAAAGAACTGACACCAATCTTACTCAAACTCTTTCAAAACATTGAAGAAAATGGAACACTACCTAACTCATTTTATGAAGCTAACATCAATCTAATACCAAAACCAGGCAAAGATGCTACAAAAAAGGAAAACTACTGGCCAATCTCCCTAATGAACATAGATGCAAAAATCCTCAACAAAATACTTGCAAATCGAATCCAAAGACACATTAAAAAAATCATACACCATGACCAAGTGGAGTTCATTCCAGACATGCAAGGATGGTTCAACATAAGAAAATCAATGTATTACAACACATTAAAAATTCGAAAGGGAAAAATCAAATGATCATCTCAATAGATGCTGAAAAAGCATTTGACAAAATCCAACATCCCTTTTTGATAAAATCACTTCAAAAGGTAGGAATTGAAGGAAACTTCCTCAATATGATAAAGAGCATATATGAAAAACCCACAGCCAGCACAGTACTCAATGGTGAGAGACTGAAAGCCTTCCCTCTAAGATCAGGAACAACACAAGGATGCCCACTGTCACCACTGTTATTCAACATTGTGCTGGAAGTGCTAGCCAGGGCAATCTGGCAAGACAAAGAAATAAAAGGCATCCAAATTGGAAAAGAAGAAGTAAAGCTGTCATTGTTTGCAGATGATATGATCTTATATCTGGAAAACCCTGAGAAATCGACGATACAGCTACTAGAGTAATAAAGAAATTTAGCAAAGTAGCGGGATACAAGATTAATGCACGTAAGTCAGTAATGTTTCTATATGCTAGAAATGAACAAACTGAAGAGACACTCAAGAAAAACATACCATTTTCAATAGCAACTAAAAAAATCAAGTACCTAGGGATAAACTCAACCAAAGATGTAAAAGACCTATACAAAGAAAACTACATAACTCTACTAAAAGAAATAGAAGAGGAACTTAAAAGATGGAAAAATATTCCATGTTCATGGATAGGAAGGCTAAATGTCATTAAGATGTCAATTCTACCCAAACTCATCTACAGATTCAATGCAATCCCAATCAAAATTCCAACAACCTACTTTGCAGACTTGGAAAAGCTAGTTATCAAATTTATTTGGAAAGGGAAGATGCCTCGAACTGCTAAAGACACTCTAAAAAAGAAAAACAAAGTGGGAGGACTTACACTCCCTGACTTTGAGGCTTATTATAAAGCCACAGTTGTCAAAACAGCATGGTACTACCACAAAGATAGACATATAGATCAATGGAATTGAATTGAGAATTCGGAGATAGACCTCCAAATCTATGGCCGACTGATCTTTGATAAGGCCCCCAAAGTCACTGAACTGTGTCATAATGGTCTTTTCAACAAATGGGGCTGTGAGAGTTGCATGTCCATATCCAAAAGAATGAAAGAGGACCCCTACCTCACACCCTACAAAAAATTAACTCAAAATGGACCAAAGATCTCAATATAAAAGAAAGTACCATAAAACTCCTAGAAGATAATGTAGGAAAACATCTTCAAGACCTTGTATTAGGCGGCCACTTCCTAGACTTTACACCCAAAGCACAAGCAACAAAAGAGAAAATAGATAAATGGGAACTCCTCAAGCTTAGAAGTTTCTGCACCTCAAAGGAATTTCTCAAAAAGGTAAAGAGGCAGCCAACTCAATGGGAAAAAAATTTTGGAAACCATGTATCTGACAAAAGACTGATATCTTGCATATATAAAGAAATCCTACAACTCAATGACAATAGTACAGACAGCCCAATTATAAAATGGGCAAAAGATATGAAAAGACAGTTCTCTGAAGAGGAAATACAAATTGCCAAGAAACACATGAAAAAATGGTCAGCTTCACTAGCTATTAGAGAGATGCAAATTAAGACCACAATGAGATACCATCTAACACCGATTAGAATGGCTGCCATTAAACAAACAGGAAACTACAAATGCTGGAGGGGATGTGGAGAAATTGGAACATTTATTGATTGTTGGTGGGACTGTATAATGGTTCAGCCACTCTGGAAGTCAGTCTGGCAGTTCCTTAGAAAACTAGATACAGAGTTACCATTCGATCCAGCGATTGCACTTCTCGGTATATACCCGGAAGATCGGAAAGCAGTGACACGAACAGATATCTGCACGCCAATGTTCATAGCAGCATTATTCAGAATTGCCAAGAGATGGAAACAACCCAAATGTCCTTCAACAGATGAGTGGACAAGCAAAATGTGGTATATACACACGATGGAATACTACACGGCAGTAAGAAGGAACGATCTCGTGAGACATATGACAACATGGATGAACCTTGAAGACATAATGCTGAGCGAAATAAGCCAGGCACAAAAGAGAAATATTATATGCTACCACTAATGTGAACTTTGAAAAACGTAAAACAAATGGTTTATAATGTAGAATGTAGGGGAACTAGCAATAGAGAGCAATTAAGGAAGAGGGAACAATAATCCAAGAAGAACAGATAAGCTATTTAATGTTCTGGGGATGCCCAGGAATGACTATGGTCTGTTAATTTCTGATGGATATAGTAGGAACAAGTTCACAGAAATGTTGCTATATTAGGTATCTTTCTTGGGGTAAAGTAGGAACATGTTGGAAGTAAAGCATTTATCTTAGGTTAGTTGTCTTTTTCTTACTCCCTTGTTATGGTCTCTTTGAAATGTTCTTTTATCGTATGTTGTTGTTTTTTTTTTTTTAATTTTTTTTTAAATTTTTTTTTCATACAGTTGATTTAAAAAAAAGTTAAAAAAAAAAAAAACAAGGAAAAAAATATGTAGAGCCCCCTTGAGGAGCCTGTCGAGAATACAGGGGCATTGGCCTACCCCACCTCGATGGTTGCTAACATGACCACAGACATAGGGGACTGGTGGTTTGATGCGTTGAGCCCTCTACCATAAGTTTTACCCTTGGGAAGACGGTTGCTGCAAAGGAGAGGCTAGGCCTCCCTATGGTTGTGCCTAAGAGCCTCCTCCCGAATGCCTCTTTGTTGCTCAGATGTGGCCCTCTCTCTCTGGCTAAGCCAACTTGAAAGGTGAAATCACTGCCCTCCCCCCTACGTGGGATCAGACACCCAGGGGAGTGAATCTCCCTGGCAACTTGGAATATGACTCCCGGGGAGGAATGTAGACCCGGTATCGTGGGACGGAGAACATCTTCTTGACCAAAAGGGGGATGTGAAAGGAAATGAAATAAACTTCAGTGGCAGAGATTCCAAAAGGAGCCGAGAGGTCACTCTGGTGGGCACTCTTACGCACACTTTAGACAACCCTTTTTAGGTTCCAAAGAACTGGGGTAGCTGGTGGTGGATACCTGAAACTATCAAACTACAACCCAGAACCCATGAATCTCGAAGACAGTTGTATAAAAATGTAGCTTATGAGGGGTGACAATGGGATTGGGAGAGCCATAAGGACCACACTCCACTTTGTCTAGTTTATGGATGGATGAGTAGAAAAATAGGGGAAGGAAACAGACAAAGGTATCCAGTGTTCTTTCTTACTTCAATTGCTCTTTTTCACTCTAATTATTATTCTTGTTATTTTTGTGTGTGTGCTAATGAAGGTGTCAGGGATTGATTTAGGTGATGAATGTACAACTATGTAATGGTACTGTAAACAATCGAAAGTACGATTTGTTTTGTATGACTGCGTGGTATGTGAATATATCTCAATAAAATGAAGATAAAAAAAGAAAAGAAAAATAGGGGAAGGAAACAAACAGACAAAGGTATCCAGTGTTCTTTCTTACTTCAATTGTTCTTTTTCACTTTAATTATTATTCTTGTTATTTTTGTGTGTGTGCTAATGAAGGTGTCAGGGATTGATTTAGGTGATGAATGTACAACTATGTAACGGTACTGTGAACAATCTAGTGTACGATTTGTTTTGTATGACTGCGTGGTATGTGAATATATCTCAATAAAATGAAGATTAAAAAAAAAAAACAAAAACTAAGGGCTTGAACCTTGACAGGTGAACTCATTGCCCTCCCTACTACGTGGGACCTGACTCCCAGGGGTGTACATCTCCCTGGCAATGCAGGATATGACTCCAGGGGAGGAATCTGTACCTGGCAGCATGGGATTGAGAACATCTTCTTGACCAAAAGGGGGATGCAAAATGAAACAAAATAAAGTTTCAGTGACTGAGAGATTTCAAATGGAGTCGAGAGGTCACTCGATTGGACATTCTTAGGCATTATATAGATAACACTTTTTAGGTTTCAACGTATTGGAATAGCTAGAAGTAAATACCTGAAACTATCAAACTCCAACCTAGTAGTCTTGACTCTTGAAGACAACCGTATAACAATGTAGCTTACACGGGGTGACAATGTGATTGTGAAAACCTTGTGGATCGCACTCCCTTTATCTAGTGTATGGGTGGATGAGTAGGAAAATGGGGACAAAAACTAAATGAAAAATAGGGTGGCATGGGGGGGGGTGATTTGGGTGTTCTTTTTTAGTTTTATTTTTTATTTTCACCCTGTTTCTGGTATAAGGAAAATGTTCAAAAATAGATTGGGGTGATGAATGCATAACTATATGACGGTACTGTGAACAGTTGATTGTACACCGTGGATGATTGTATGGTATGTGACTATATCTCAATAAAACTGAATTTAATTAAAAAAAAAAAAAAAAAACTAAGGGCTCGAGGCTTGCTCTTGTGAAACTTAGGGTTGTAAATGGGAGGCAGAGCCTTCCTATAATTATGCCTAAGAAGCACCACCAGGGAACCTCTTTTGTTGCTCTGATGTGTCCTTTCTCCCTCTAAGCCCAATTTGGCAAATAAATTCATTTATCTTCCCCCCTGCTGAGGGACATGACTCCCAGGGGAATGAATCTCCCTGGCGACGTGGGACATGATGCCCAGGAATGAGTCAGGCCCTGACAGTAAGGGATTGAAAACGCCTATTTGATCAAAAGAGGGGAAGAGAAAGAAAGGTAACAAGCTGAGGTCACAGTGGTTGAGAGATCCCAAATAGTCCTGAAGGTTTCTCTTATGCAAGCTCCAGCTAGACATCCCAAATGGCCACAGTATATCATGCCCCTATCAAAAGTAATCCCCAAATACCTGGGTCCCTATCTGAGATTCTATAAAATATTCAGTCACTAAGTTTTATCTCTCAAAACTTAAATCCACCAGAGTGCTCCTATGCCAGACAAGTCCTAAAACCCAGAGGCAACATCCCCTTTAAGAACAACAATCAGATGCAGCACCCTTCCCAATACTAGCAACACCCTCTTTCAATATGAACAAGGCAGGGTGCTCACTGCCTAGATACCCCTGAAGATGGAGAAAGAGATTAAGTGAGAAGAAAGGGTAGCAACAAACTAGATGAAACTTCATATAAATAAAAATATTTATATTATATATATATTTAGATGCTGGGGTGTTGGAATAGCTGGAAGGAGGTAAATGACATGGTGGATCTGTAACCCATAATATCCTTTAAAATTTGCTCTATAGCTATTCTTTGAATTGTGGTTTGAAAGTCTTCACCTGTCTGTATATACCCTATATTGCATAATAAGGAAAGAAATGAAACTGCAGAACTGCAACCGATAACAATTTTTGAAATTACCTATATAACTGATTGGTGAGCTGTGCATTGAAAGTTAACATCTTTCTTTATGCATATTATATTTTACAATAATGGAAATAGCTGAAGTTGTGGAACTGTGACACATGATAGTCTTTGAAATTTGCTCTCTAGCTACTTGTTAAATCATAGTTTGCAAGTTATCCCTGTTATGTAAACATGTTAAAGTTCACAATAAAAAAAAAAGCATTAAAAAAATTAAGGGCTAATTTTCCTAACATATAAAGAGCTCCTATAAAGTGAAAAGAAAATGATCAACTCAATAGAGAAACAGGCAAACGACATGAATGGAAAAAGAAATAAAAATTATCTTTGAACAAATGAGAAGATATTCAGTCATACTCATAATAAGAAAAATTCCAAATGAAATTCAACTGAGATCAGATTGTTAAACATCCAGAACTTTGACCAGAATTTTGTTGATGAGATTGTGGGGAGACAGACCTCTCATACATTGCTGGTGGGATTACAAAATGATACAACCTGTATGGAGAGGCATTTGGCAATATTTGCCAAAATTACAAATGCATTTACTATCTAAAAAATTTTTTTTAGTTAGAGAAGTTACGGGTTTACAGAAAAATCATGTAAAAAATACAGCATTCCAATATACTCCCCTATTATTGACACTTTGCATTAGAGTGGTACCTTTGTTACAATTTATGTAAGAATATTAAAATTGTACTATTAACTATAGTAACTTATAACTACAGTTACTAATTGTAACAATATCGTTTACATTAGGTGTATTTTTCTCCCATTACCTTGCAATAGTGTCGTGCATTTGTTGTAATTCATGAAAAAACATTTTTATTCTTACACTATTAACTATAATCCATTGTTTACAATAGGGTTCACTGTGATATACAGTCCTATGTTTTATCTTTTAATTTTTATTCTAGTAATGTAAATACAACCGAAAATTTCCCGTTTAACCACATTCATATATATAATTCAGTGCTGTTAATTATACTCACAATATTGTGCTACCATCTCCACCATCTATTTCCAAATCTTTATAGCAGAATGGATAAAAAAAACATATGAGCTATCTGTATGCTGTCTACAAGACTCAACTCAGACCGAAGGACGCAAAGAGGTTGAAAGTGAAAGGCTGGAAAAAGATATTCCATGCAAACAGTATCCCCCCCACCAAAAAAAAAAAAAAAGCTGGGGTAGCTATACTAATATTGGACAAATGCAGTAAGAAACAAATAAGGACACTATATATTAATAAAAGGGGCAATCCATCAAGAAGAAGTAACAATCATAAATATATATGCACCTAACCAGGGTACACTCAAGTACATGAGGGAAACACTAGCAAAACTGAAGGGAAAAATAAAGGTAGCTGCAAGGGAGAAATAGATGTATCTATGATATTAGTTGGGGACTTTGATACACCACTCACATCAACAGACAGAACATCTAGACAGAGGAGCAATAAGGAAATACAGAACTTGAATAATCTGATAAATGAACTAGACCTAACAGCCATAAGCAGAACAATGCACCCCAAGACAGCAGGATATACATTCTAAAGTGCTCATCGATCATTCTCCAGGATAGGCCACATATTGGGTCACAAAACAAGTCTTCATAAACTTAAAATGATTAAAATATACAAAGCACTGTCTTTTATCATAATGGAATGAAACTGGAACAATAGGCACAGGACTGGAAAATGCACAAATTTATGGAGGTTAACTAAGACACTCAAAAAATCGGTGGGTCAAAGAAGAAATTACAAAAGAAATCAGTAAATATCTCAAAATAAATGAAAACGAGAACACAATATATCAAAACTTACACGATGCACAAAGGCAGTGCCGAAAGGGAAATTTATAGCCCCAAACACCTACGTTAAAAAGGAAGACAGAGCTAAAATCAAAGACTTAACTACACACCTGAAGGAACTAGAAAAAGAACAGCAAATTTATCCCAAAGCAAACATAAAGAAATAACAAAAGATTAGAGCAGAAATAAATGAAGTTGGGAACTTTTTTTAAAAATTGAGAATTAACAGAACTGGAACATTCTTTTTTGAAAAGATCAACAAAATTGACAAGCCCTTAGACTGACAAAGAAAAAAAGAAGATGCAAATAAATAAAATCAGAAATGAGGGCAGTACATTACCACTGACCCTACCGAAATAAAAAAGAAGGTAGTATGAATAATGTATGCCAAAAAACTAGACAATTTAGATGAAACAGACAATGTTCTAGAAACACATGAACAACCTACACTGACTCCAGAAGAAATAGAAGATCTCAAAAAACCAATCACAAGTAAAGAGACTGAAACATTTACCAAAAATCTCCCAACAAAGAAAAGTCCAGGACCAGATGGCTTCACAGGTGAATTATACCAACCATTCCAAGAAGAATTAATACCAATCCTATTCAAACTCTTTCAGAAAACTGAAGAGGAAGGCATGCTACTTAAATCATTCTATGAACTCAAAATCACTCTAATTCCAAAACCAGATAAAGATACTACAAGAAAGGAAAATTACAGACCAATCTCTTTAATGAATATAAATGCAAAAATCCTCAACAAATTACTTGCAAATCAAATCCAACAGCACGTTAAAGAGAATTATACACCACATTCAAGTGGGTTTTATCCCACATATGCCAGGGTGGTTCGATGCAAGAAAATCAATCAAGGTAATACATCACATCAACAAATCAAAGCAGATGAACCACAGAAAAGGCATTTGACAAAATCTAGCATCCCTTCTTGATAAAAACACTTAAAAAGATAGGAATAGAAGGAAACATTCTCAACATGATAAAGGGCATATATGAAAAACCCACAGCTAACATTGCACTCAATGGTGAAAGGCTGAAAGCTTACCTATTGAGATTGGGAACAAGACAAGAATATACGCTGTCACTACTGCTATTCAACATTTTACTAGAAGTTCTAGCTAGAGCAATTAGGCAAGAAACAGGAATAAAAGGCATTCAAATAGGAAAGGAAGAAGTAAAACTTCCACTATTTGCAGATGATATGATCTTATACCTAGAGAGTCCTGAAAAATCTACAAAAGCTTTTAGACCTACTAAATGAGTTCAGTAAACTGGTGGGATACAAGATTAACACACAAAAATCAGTACTGTTTCTATACACTAGTAATGAGCAATCCGAGGAGGAAATCAGGGAGAAAATTCCATTTACAATAGCAACTAAAAGAATCACATACCTAGGAATAAACTTAACCAAGGATGTAAAGGACCGCTATTCAGAAAACTACAAGGCATTGCTAAAAGAAATCAAAGAAGACCTAAATAAATGGAAGGCATTCCATGTTCAGGGATTGGAAGACTAAATATTGTTAAGATGTCAACCTACCCAAATTGACTTACAGAGTCAATGTAATCCCAACCAAAATTCCAACAGCCTACTTTGCAGAAATGGAAAAGCCAACTGTCAAATTTATTTGGAAGGGTAAGGGGCTCCGAATAGCCAAAAACATCTTGAAAAAGACAAATGAAGTTGGAGATATCATGCTTTCTGACTTTAAAGCATATTACAAAGCTATAGTGATAAAACAGCATGGTACTGGCATAAAGATAGACATACTGACCAATGGAATCAAATTGAAAGTTCAGAAATAGACCCTCACTTCTATAGGCAACAAGCTGACAAGTCCACCCAACTCAGACAAGGCAGTCTCTTCAACAAATGGTGCTGGGAGAAATGGATATCCATATCCAAAAGAATGAAAGAGGACCCCTATCTTATACCTTATGCAGAAATTAACTCAAAATGGATCAAGGACCTAAATATAAAGGCCAGAACCATAAAACTCCTAGAAGAAAATGTAGGGAAGCATCTTTAAGACCTTGTGGTAGGAGGTGGTTTCTTAGACCTTGTTCCCAAAGCACAAGCAATGGAAAACAAAACAAAACAAAAGTGCCTCAAAACTGAATACTTTTGTGCTTCAAAGGACTTTGTCAAGAGGGAGGAAAAACAGCCTACTCAATGGGAGAAAATATTTGGAAATCACATATCCAATAAGGGTTTAATATCCAGGATATATGAAGAGATCCTCCAATTAAACACTAAAAAGACAAACAACCCAATTTAAAAATGGGCAAAAGACATGAATAGACATTTTTCCAAAGAGATATACAAATGGCTAAAAAGCATATGAAAAGATGTTCAACATCACTAGCTAACAGGGAAATGCAAATTAAAACTACAATGGAGCAACATTTCACACCTACTAGAATGGCCCCTATTGGAAAAACAAACAAACAAACAAATAAAACAGAGAACTGCCAATGTTGGAAAGAAGGTGGAGAAATAGGAATACTTATTCACTGTTGGTGGGAATGTAGAATGGTGCAGCTGCTGTGGAAGGCAATTGGGTGGTTCCTCAAAAAGCTAAATATAGACCTGACATTAGATGCAGCAATCCGGCTACTAGATATATTTCCAGAAGAACTGAAAACAGGGACGTGAACAGACATTTCTACACCCATGTTCACAGTGGCATTAATTACAATTGCTAAAAGATGAATGGATAAACAAAGTGTGGTATGTACACATGATGATATATTATGCAGTTGTAAGAAGAAACGAAGTCATGATGCATGTGACTACATGGATGAACCTTGAGGACATTATGTTGAATGAAATAAGCCAGACACAAAAGGACAATTATTCTATGACAACACCAATATGAACTAAATATAACTAGCAAACTCATGGTGTTAATATTTAGAACATAGGTCACCAAAAGATAGAAGGAGGGCAGAGAATGGGGAGATGAGGTTTAATTTGCGCAGAATATATAATAAGGTTAGTTGTAAATGTCTGGAAATGGATGGAGGTGATGGGAGCACATTGTAGTGAGTATAACGAATAGCAATGATATGTGGGTGTGACTGTGGTTGAAAGGGAAAGTTTAGGGGTCATGTATGTCCCCAGAAGGAAGACAGAGGATGAAACATGGGACTGTGTAACATAGTGAACTCTCCTCAGGGTGAAAATGTTCTAGAATTGTTCGTGGTGATGCACGTACAACTCTGAATATACTAGAAGACAGCGATTGTACATTTCAAATGGGTTGTATAAATAAACTGCTTTTTTAAAATAAAGAACCTAGAAGAAGACTTAAGCATGCTAAGAAGAGATATAGAAGATATCAAAAAAAAAAATTCTAGAGATGTAAACGATAATGTCTGAGATAAACAATACAGTGGAAGGGAATGATGGCAGATCAGACACTGCAGAAGAAAAGAACAATCAACTTGACAATGCAACAGAAACTATCCAAAAGGAAACACAGAGAGAAAGAAAAAAATCAGTGAATTGTGGGACAACTCCAAGCAGTCAAATATACGTTTAATGGGAGTTTCCCAAAACAGGGAGAGATTGAAACAATATTTGAAGAAATAATGGCTGAAATTCTTCCAAATTTCATGAAAACAATAAACGTTAAGATCTAAGAAACTCAATGAATCCTAAGCACAAGACATGAAGAAAACTACACACAAAACATAATCAAATTATATACATATCATAGTCAAATTACTTAAAATCAGTGATGAAGAAAAAGTTTTTGAAACAGCCAGAGAGAAGAAGGCACATTACAGAGGAACAACAATTTTTAAAAATCAAGCAGACTTCTTGTCAGAAAAGAATGCAACCTAGAAAACAGTGGCACATCATCTTCAGAGTACTGAAAGAAAAAAAAAATCTATCAACCCAGAATTCTTTATCCAGTGAAAATATCTTTCAAAATTAAAGGTGAAATAAAGATGCTTTCAGATAAATAATAGCTGAAGGAATTAATCGCCAACATACCCTCTCTACCAGAAATGTTAAAGAAAGCATTTTAAGCATAGGGGAAATAATACCAGGCAAAAACCTGGGTCTACACAAGAGGAAGAGTACAAGAAATGGTGACCACAGGAGCAAATATAAAGTTTTTTTCTTTTTATTTAAATATCTTTAAAGGATTATTCTTGTCTTAAAGAGTCAGTTATAACAATATCATGGGAGTTTACAACATACGTAGAAGTAAAATTTATGACAATAACACAAGGGTGGGGGAAGGAGATGAAGTGTAGGGTTCTTATGTCAATCATGAAGTAGTATATTACTTGAAAGCAGACTATGATATGTTAAAAGATGTATACCATAAACCCTAAACTACTTAAAATAATAAACTAAATAAATAAGAAACTACCACAACGAAAACAGTAAAACTAATTTGTTGGTTAATAAACCGTCAAAGGAGATAAAATTCATTCAGGAAATCCCATACACTAAACTGAACCAGATAAAGTAATAAATACCAACACTGAAAGAAACACAACCTAATGGAAGAAACAAATATACTTACAATCACGATACTACATAATATGGACTAAGAGAGCAATTCATACAGAACGCTAATTGAAGCACAAAGGCACAACTTAAAAGGCAACAGGGCAAGCTCTCTGAAGTAGTGCAAATCTCAGCTAAATCTTTAAGGAAAAGAAATTAATCATGTGGGAGAAAAGTTATTCTGGAAGGTAATAATATATGAAAAGCAAAATGTGGCATAATTGGGAAATTTCAGATAGTTCAGAATTGGGGGTGGGGTGAAGGGAGAAAGGAGGTGAGGAAGGAGAATAATCTTCATATTTTCTGGATGGGGAGGAAGGAGAGCAAGTCAGAAATCTAATATGACCCGTCAAAACCGCTAGAAACGGTTTCACTGTCATAAAGAACATAGGAAAACCTTCCCCAAGCTAAAAAAGTAAGAAAGAGCTATATCCCTCTGGGTTAGAAGTCAGCAAACTGGCCTGTGGTTCAGTCAGTCTACTACCTGTTTTTTTTACAGCCTGCAAACTAAGCATGGTTTTTACATTTTTAAATGGTTGAAGAAAGCCTATTTTGTGAAACATGAACATTATAAGAAATTTAAATATCGGTGCCCATAAATAAAGTTTTACTGGAACCCAGCCATACTCATTTGTTTACCTATTATCCATGGCCATTTTCTTGCTACAACTGCAGAGCTGAATAGCTGTGACAAAGACAGAATGTCCTTGCAAAGCCATAAATACTTAAGATCTGCCCTGTATAGAAAAAGTTAGTGGATCCCTGCTCAAGGTTTAGAGTCTTTCAGAATCTCCTACATTTAAGTCTCAGTTTCTCTCTTCAAAAATTCTTACAAGGAACTTCATAATCAACATTAGATAAAAGAATATAGTTATATAATCCATGAATATAAAAGTATTCATTTATAATTTCATAAGATAATCACTAATTCCATTACCAATGTCCTGCTGAAATATTCCTTTACAAATGAAATATTATCATCAAATCTTGGTTGAAGAACTTTAACCTGTAATTCTGAATGAATTTAATATCTCCAGTTACATGATTTCAAGTTGCTATTTTAAAAACTGTATTTCCTTGTTTTAACAGTCTAGGTATATTTATATTTATTTCCTCAGCCATTAGTTAAATAAAAAATGTTATCATTCTAATATTCTAAAACTGAGAGCCCTTGGAAAAAAATTCAAGAGGCATGATGAAAAGACTAACACGCTGAAATAAGCTAATCTAAGAATATCTCTAAGAAGTTCGATTTATTAATATGTACTATTAAATCACAATTTTTTTTCAAGGGTTTAATTTTTTGTTGTTGTATTTTACTTGTATTTTTCAGGAGAAAATCAGCTCATGTTTTTCTGTTGCTACTGGTATGAAAGGCTCTATAATTCCCAATTTTGGTTTTTCACGACTCTCTTTTGGTACTATTTCAACATCTCCAGGGAAGTGATCAAATTTACTTTTGTTGATTTTCAGTGTCATCTGTTGATTCAACTGGTACTTTCAAAACCATATTTCTAGTAAATACGTTTAAAAAATGAAAAATTCAGTGACAGTAACCATTGAGGGATCAGGGCAAAACCCAGAGGTCACAAAACAAGCCTTGCCAATCAGCTGACATCAACAATATTCTACTTACAAGGTAAGGGTTATATTTCTTTATTTTTTAAGTTACAAACTGCTAATAACACTATGAGTTATATGTTTTGAAAACTGAATAAAGTCAACTGAATAAAGTGTTGTCATAAAATAAAACTTACAACAAAGACATGACACTTAATACTCGTAACTGATGTTTTTACTTAGTAATTAGACATAAATGATAAAGCACTCATACAAATTAATGCAATTGGTCCAGGATATTAAAGACTCTGGAAACCTTATGTCTCCATATCTATGAAGAATAATTCAAGTAGGAATAATGAGCAAAGAGAACTGAAGTTAAAGGGAACACTTAGCAGCATCTTCAAACACTTGGTTTTAAGAGAGATTAAACCACCCTATATGATTCCAGATGACAAATCTAGAAAAAGTGAAATGATGATAATGAAAATAATTTTAGCTCATCATAAGAAAACTCTTACTACTATTTAAGGCCAACAACAGAACTATTTATCTTTTGAGGAACAATTTATTTACCATATCACAGAAGAGCATGGGAAGTTAAATAGGTCTCAGGTTTGAAGTGTCTCCAGGTTGATCAACCCCTCAAACCTTAAGTCTCGTTTAAAAAAAAAAGGGGGGGGGGGGACACCACTTGCCTCAACAGGTGATTGACAAGTGATATATGATATGAATATAATGTGTTATGTATATAAATGTGATATGCACGTAAAATTAACTTGTATGAAGACATGCAAAAAAAAAAGTTATTTCAATAATAACAGTCACTACTGGTGGTAGTTAAGAGCAGGGATTCTGGAGCCAAACTCCTTGGGTTTAAATTCTGGCTTTGTCATCTGTACCCCAGTTTCCTAATTTCTATAACATGGACATTAATAATACAAGGTTGAGAGGAATAAATCACTTTAATATATGTAAGGGATCAAGACAGTGTCTACTGTATAGGATGCACTCTATAATGTTACCTATTATTATTATTATTATGCAGTTTTGTAATAATGGATTCATTTTTTTAACAGTGACTTCCCTATTATTTCAAGTGTTCCATCAAAGCCTTGAACAAGTCAGAGATGAAAATTCTGGAAATGAATCAGAGAGACTCAGCTAAATTAATTCATTCACACATTCAACAAATGCTTATGAAATATCTAATACCTACAAGGGACATCAGAGTACAGTGGTCAAGAGTATGGATTCCAAAACCAGTCTGTCTGGATACGAATCCCCATAACATCTCTTAGTAGCTGTATGAACTTAGGCAAGTTACCTAATCATTATATGCTTCAGTTTCCTCTTGTGTACAGTGGGGATAATCATAGGGTTGTTGAGAGGATTCAATGAATTAAAGTACTTAGAACAGAACCTGATATTAATAAATCTAAGCATATAAAAGGATTAGCTAATATTATTATTACTATTATTATTATTACTATGTGCCAGTATAGATACTGGGAATACAACAGACTACTGACAAGGTCCATACCCTCAGATACATATATAACATAGTATCAAGCGGTGACAAGTGAAGAAGCTGGGTAAAAAGATAGAAGTGAGGAGAGAGTGCTGGTTTAAACAGGATGGTCAAAGGAGATCTCTCCCCTTAGAAGTAACATTTGAGTAAGCAAGCCATGTAACTATCTGAGGGAGGAGCATTTCAGGCAGAGATAAAGCAGGAGGAAGAGCCCTGAGCAGGAGGATGCACGGTGGGCGTGGGGTGATAAGGGAATAGCAAAGACAACAATGTCACTGGAACAAAATACAGGAAAAGAAGGGTAGCAGATGAAGTTGGAGAGACACCTAGGTTCCTTATGGTGTGGAGTCTTAACAGACCACAGTAAGGACACTGAATTTTATCCTGAGTCTGAAGGGAAACAACTGGGAGATTTTAAGGACAGGAGTAACAAAATCAGATGTGCATTTTAAATGGTTCACTCTGGCAATGACCTCTAAAGAATTATTAGAATCCAAGAGTTCCTGAATTTAATTATTCTAATAGTAATAGAGGACCATTTCAGAGCATGGAAAATGACAATACATCATGATGGAAGACTGCAGCATTTCTGACTCCCCCCCCCAGAAGAGGCTGAGCACAGGAACCCCAAAATAAAGTTGCTACAATTAAAACAGCAAAGCATGTACTGTACAGGAGCATATCATTGTTTTGCTGAACTTCATAGATGAAGTGTTGTAAAGAAACGTTCAAGAAAGACTTGACAGTGCTTTGGGAATGTTGCGAGAAAAGAATAAAGGCATGAAGAATGACTCCAGGAGGAAGGACTTGAGACAGGCCACGCTGGGATGCCAGACAGGGACAGGACACAAGGAGACTGGTGTGAACCAAAGGTGCCGAAGTATCAGTGTACTGGCTCCTAGTGACAAGCTGTCTGAACATCACAGAGATGTCCAAGAAGTAACCTAAGGGAAGGTATCACATGAAAAGAAATTAATTTTGGGTACCCCATGAACCAGAAGCTGAGAAAGATGAAACTGTTCCCATATGGCAATCTGTGGAAATGTGAGCTTGGCATTTTCTAGCAAAGAACAGAAAACTGAAGACTAGACTAGGGATTTCAGCTTATGCTCTATCACTGAAAGAGATGAGGAGTGTCCATTACCTTGTAAAATGGAGATGTCCTAAAGAGGGCATACAATACAGAATTGAACAGCAGACAGTCAAAACTAAGCTTACCTAGTCTTAATTGCAAAAGTAAGGAGAAAGATAAAGGAAAAAATAAATAAGGTGTGTGGTTAGGGGCTGATTGGGAGGAACTATTTAATGAGTCAAAACTCTCACATTCAATCACATCTCCATTTATGGAATTCTGGGTATCTTTTTCAGGGAAGCTAAGTAATTTTTAGACTGGCAATATTTTTTAAGAGCCATTCTTGGTCTTGGCAAGGAAATGGTTATAACTGAAGATACAGAGCAGTGTAGAAGAATTCAGAAAAAAAAACAAATCTCTGGAAAAAATGAGGCTGTTTTTGGTTCATTGTAAAGGAACATAAATTAGTCTCCAACCCACAATCCCCGCCTTCCCCACAACTTCCCAAGTCGAGTGCAGCCCATAGAAAGCGGAAAGTGTGCCAAAACAAACAGCGTAGGCTGGAGCTCTGTGGACGAGGGGTGGGATGAGGTTGGGGTGGAAAAAGAAGATGACTGGCAGGCAACGGATTGGAATCACTTTAAAGTGATGCCACAAAATGGAGACTAAATAATCATTGAGGACTTCCAGAATTCACCAAAAATGGGACATACTTATCAAAACCAGAGAATAGAGCCCCTACTCCAATAAATAAATTCAAACAAAACAAAAAATCAAAGTCAAAAAGGAGGAAAAAAAAGCAAAACATACCCACTACTCTCTTACCTGTTTTTCATTAAAGCATAAAATACCCACCCCCTCTTCTCTTCTCCCATCTACCCTGAAACAGGACAGCCAACTGGCAGCAGCTCAGGTGAAAGACTTCAGCCTTCAAGTCACAAAGAGGGGAGATACAGACAATGGAACTGGTGATTCATTACAAAAGAATACACTCCAGAGCGGCATGCTGCCACATGGGCTCACTGCACTATTTAAAGGAACAGTAACCCCCTTTCCAACCTCCCTTATTCTTAACACCTTCCCTCCTCTAGGTCCTGATGGAAAACAGATTTTGAAGAAAATGCCAGCAAAGCACTGAGCTGTCCAAGAAAGGGAGGGCTTTGTGTTCCGAAGACCTGGCAGTCTTACTCTATAGTAGAGTACAAAAATTTTCTTTCACATCCATACTGTTTAATCTTTTCCTCTCTGCCACCAGTATACTTTCCCTTTCAATAACAAACAGCATAACTGAGTCTGAATCTGGTTAAGCATTTTTTTTAATTAATTAGAGACAAAGTCATTTGCAATTTTGATTTTCTAATTTTACATAAATTACAGGAACGATTTCTTCTCTCTTCCTTCTTTTTATTCCACATTGTTGTTTTCACAAATGTATTTGGTTCACATGCTCAGAAATAAGAGGCACTTCAGTGAAATACGTGAGTGAACAAATAAACCTGAAGTTACTTTTTTAAAAAGCCACATAAGACATCTGTCTACTATATTAGAATTTTGTGATTCAGTTACCACTTGCTTTTTTTCTGAAAAAAACAAAGCACTGATTACTCATTGTAAATGACAGAGTAGTTCAGTTAAAACGAATCAATAGGGCCTTATTAAACTGAAGTATATATAATAATAAGAGCACACACACTGTGCAAATACCGATATGGCTCAAATATAATGCAATGAAAATGTCATCCACTGAAAGCCTTTCTGATGCAGAGAACCTAGGTGGCAAAATGGTGAAAACACATTCATATATACCTTTCCTGGTCAAGACACTAAATCCAACAATATACCATTTAACTTTGATAACCTAGCCCGAACCAATGTAGACATTTTATATTCAGAAAGCTTACATTCAGGTCGTTATCAACTATTGGGATTGGCTACCTGGCCTTTAAAAAAAAAAGGAAAAATTAAAAATTTCACCCATCAGGTACTTCCTTTGATTTTTTTTCTAGATAACTAACCACTTTGTATGTTACATAAATATAGAAAGTGTCTACACCAAAACAAATATGCTGGAATACTAGAAATTCATAAATTTTACATTCTATTCTTTCCAGCTGTATAAATTCAGGATGGGCAAAAACTAGCTATTTCTTTCCTTCAGCATTTCAGTACATCCTGAGAAAATCAAGTTAAGAATCTATTAGAATTTCTAAACCATCAAAAAATCCCTTTCCATTTTCCGTTTATCTCTTCTGCTTCATCCTCCAATTTATAGTTTCCTTAAGCACTGACTATTAAGAGCACACTATTAACTGTGCACAAACATGTGCATTCTCACTTATGGTTACATACTTACCAGCTTCTCTAGAAAGCAAGAGGAAATGTTCCAAGAAATCTCAGAAAACCTCCAATTATAAAAGTTCCTGGTTTAGATAACTCTTTCCCCGGTTTAAAAGTATATACATATAATGAAAAGTCAAGTAGTTTAAAAGCCGTCAGTAGTATCTGAGAAAGAAGAGAGCTGTTACCCTCTCAAACTGCCAGTTAATGAAAAGTGAATGAGAGCCCCAAGGTTAAGCAAGTATCATCTCCTAAGCATCAAAGAGAATCCAGAAATAGGTTTTCTATTTTATGGAAATTCTTTTAAGAGAATTATTTCAAAAGAATTATAGGTTGATGGTGAGGGGATAAGAAGTGGAAAAGAAAATATTTCAAAGATCTCCCCACTTTTCAAAAGAGGGAGGGGATTTCTTGATAATTTCCAAACTCAGGTCTGGTGAAAAATTACTTTGGAAAGACATGTTCTCTGAAACTTCTCTTTCCTCTGGGTCACATCGGGAAAATCTCCCTAAAGGTTTTCCTCTTTCCAAATAGCACTGCAGGGTTATTATATAACCTTTAATGGAACAGGATTCCTGCTCCTAAAATGATGCCACTATCCTGGTAGCCAGCCCACTCTCTCGCCCCCCGGTGGTGATTTGGAGAGGAAAAAGAAAAGAGAATACAAAAAAGAGCAACCTCCTTAAAAGGAAAGCACTGTCCACTGATGAAATTTCCCTATAGAACATAGACCTGGAGAGAAGCTGATCCTGAGTTTATCACTAAAGGACATGAACGTTCTATAATGCAAATGATTTCTCATTGATAAATCACAGCCTCATCATTCCCTCTCAACCCATATATAAAGAAAAAACGTAAAGGAACATACAGAAGGGTAAACAAGAAAAATAACATGGCCAGGGGAAACCACGGATGAGTACTCACCTGAACATTTGTCAGGAATGACTTGCTAAAATGCAGATTACATATTGCCTGGCATAACCAAAGAGAGGCACAGAGAAAGGAGAGTTCTTCCATTTCCGACTCCCTCTCCTTCAAATGCCTTTTAGTGCCTGCATGTTAGTTATTTACACATTCAGACTTGTTCTCCTGCCAGGGAGGGCTCTACCTTCCTCAGCTACACCTGGATGCTTCTCCGGTTCCTACTGAAAACATTTACCAGTAACAAAGCCATCAAAATGAAACATTTAATAAGCCGTCTAGAGCAAAGGCAGCAAAACTGCAACCCCATAGCCAATCCTGAGAAACCAAAGTGAATCAGGAATCAGATTTCCCTATAACACAAATTCTGCAATTCTTAAGTCAATCCCTTTCCCCCTCTTTTTGGCAGTCTACAAGAATCTCTTCCTACCTCTGCAGTCTTTCTCTCCCTCCCTCTTCTCAGAATCAAGACAAAGAGGTAGACAGATCCCCACAGGGTCTTTCCTGAGCTACAGCTGCACAGTACAGGAAATAGGAATCTGCTATGGAGCTGCAGGAGGGGGGAGAGAAAAGGATACGGAGACGGAACACACACACACACACACACACACACACACACACACACACAGACTCACAACAGACACTAACACTTTTCAGCTGATAATAAATCTGGCGTTTTCTAAGAAGAAAATAGTAGTTAAAATTCTGCTTATTATACCCCACATACAAATCTTTATTTAGATCCCAGAGACGAGAAAATAAACACTCTGAGGAAGCACAAATCTTACCTGAGTTACCATTTTCTTTTTCTCCATAAACCAAACAGAATAGATGATAAACCCTCAAAGCAGTCGTGCTGGGGTACACCTCCACAGCTTTCTTTTCCACCCCCCTCCCCCCCCAATCTATTTAAGGGTGGGGAATTTATCTCCTTTTATCCCGTTTTCCTTCCTTTTTCTTTCTAGTGTTTCTTCCTTTCTTTCCTCTTCCTCTCTGGCAGTCTCTCCCCCTCCTTTCTCCAGCTCCCTCCCATATCTCAGGCAGATGGCTGAAGGAAGCCCCACCCCTGAATGCCTAAGGTAATTAATCAGAGTGGAGCCCCACCTCTTCCTCCTCCCCCACCCCCTCCCAGCAGGCTGACATCTACCAACACCAGAAACAGGCCTGCTGGAGAATAGCAGTTTGCTGTGCGCTGTGCGCACGCGTTGTGTGTGTGTGTGTGTGTGGGGAGAGTGGGGAGAGAGAGGGAGGGGCAGGCGCCATGTGCAGGCATATTTTAAGGAGTGAATATCTGCGGTGGTGGCATTAATTATATAGCACTGGAAGCATTCATATCAGTGTACCATAGTTAATAAACCAATTTAAAAGATTCCAGCCATACATATATGATAATAAATAATAAATGAAACAAAAATTATTCTTTAAAAAGCACATTCTCATGGATGTACAGTTTATAGATTTAGTGGATTTAATGAAAGATCTGAAGAAGGGAAAAGCTGCTAAATGACCATTAACTGAAAGGTTTTTTCAAGGAATGGGAATATGCAAGAATTTGCTCATCCTAGAAGTCCAAACTAGTCTAAAGACTGTAAAGGATTAAAAGAGAGGAGGGAAGTAATTTAAGTGCTATTTTTCTCTACTTGAAAAACCTGGGGATTCTGAAAAAGGTATATATATATATAACCACTTACAAAACAAGGCTTCCAGCTTCATTAGAAATTTGGTGAACTGAGAAGTCCCCCCAGCACTCAGCATTCCAGTCTTTATTGAAAACAAACAAAAAAATCCTATCTTATATATACTGGACATCCGTATCATTATTGTAAATAGTAGTTCCTACTATACTATAGAGTGCTACTGCTATGGAAGGTTTAGGAGAATGGTTATTGAACATAAGAGTTTCATTAAAGTTCTCTTCTTAAAAGGGCATAATGAAAACAAAAAGCATTGAAGATGTGGTTCACTCAAGAAATCCTGGTCTAAGTCTTAATTCTGCCCCATACTACTTATCTTGGAAAATTCTTTAACCTCTGAATATAAATTTCATAATCTTACCACTTCATACGATTATTAAATATCTAAATAAAATAATCTATAAGAATAGTTGATGACATTATGGTTTTTATCATGTCTCAAAACTGAGGTTTTGCTAATCTTTTTTTCATATTCTAGTAAATAGGATCCCATTTTAAAGGATTTTATTACATATTTTAGTTACGTTTTTTATGATAAAACCTCTCATAGATTGCTCAAACGGCAAAGAGATTAATTCCAAAATTAAGGTTCCTATTTTTAAAATAAATATAAAGAAATCAAAATTTAAAATCACAAATCAGTGAGAATACACAAATTTTTGCTATCTCTGTGAAGACTATTGGCAAAATGCATAACAAGTCTTTTAAAAATGTACTGAATATAATAATATTGGTTGGGACATTGCCAATGTTATATCATCATGTCCTCATTCCAAATTAATAATTATTTTAACAATTCTAAAAAGAATACAAGAACTACAAAACTAGGTAGAACCTGGAAAAACTGGTAAAATCATAGCTATTGATTGAGTACCTACAATGTACCTGGGCCTTTTACAGATACCTGTGTACTTTTAGTATAATTTATAATTTATAAAGAATGGCATATTTAAACATTAGAAAAAAATATTTTGAGAAAAGGAATAGACCAATGCCAAGACTGTTCTTATTAAACATTTTTAGAAATGATCTGGAAGACAGAATATATGGTGCTTGCTTAATTTACAACTGAAAAGCCAATCAGGAGGAGGTAAAATGCAGTCAAATGTTTTTAAGGACAAAGTGAGTAAGCAGAAAAGAGGCAGGTGAGTTTCACTGGAAGCAAGGGCAACCCTGTGTATCTATGGGGAAAAATCTCAATCATATTTATGGAACAATTATTCATGTTTTCAATTAGATGACATAATATCAAGAATCACTGTATACCATTATCTGAACCCACTTGTCTATTCTAATACTATGGGGGGAGTGGGGGGGCACCAACATATTCTAGCATCAAGAAGGATATTAGACCCCCTGCCTCCCCTGCGCATGCTACCCTTTCAAATCTGCAACTACACTGAAGCTTGTGTGTCAGTGCAGCCTCCTCACTGATATCATGGAGACAAGGCCCTAAGGAAAGCTTTTTTAAAAAAGCCAAATGAAGGATCCTCACATGTGAATAGGACTAAGACAAAAGGTTTCTCGAGGCTCAGTATTCATGTCTCCATTTAGGACCAATATATTACACTGCAAGTAACAGACCTATAAAGTTTGTTACCACAAGAAAGTGTGACAGGATTTACACTGAACGTTAGACAAACACAAGGTTATCTGAAGTATGTTCCTGACTTTAAAGGTTGCCATTATACAGGACAATTTGCTCCTGGGTACCCAAGAGACAGCAGTGAACAGCCTGGTTCTGACCCAGCAGAACAACGGGTGTCCCTTGGTAATGTACCAAGGGCATTTTGGGGATGGAGATGGGGGAGGCTAGGGGAGAAGGGCAGGCAAATAAACAATTAGAATGTCAGCTCAGGGCAGAGGTTCAATCCCCACATTCCATCACTGGTAAACTGCAGGAACTCTATAAAGATTTGTTCAATGAACAGATGAAGGAAAGAGGATGCTCTTCTTCCAGTTGTCTAAATCCCTTGATCGTTTCCTCAATGCTTCATGCACTTCCCAGAACTCCCGTTTCCTTTCCCCCATACCACTCAACTGAAATTTATCTCATTGAAGTTACTAAAGATCTCAGATGGCCAAATTCAATGAACATTTTACATCTTCTTTGACTTAGTTGTGGCAACTGGAACTCCCTCCTTCAGAAAACTGTAACTCTTAGCTTCAAGTGATACATCTTTCCTGATATTCCTTTCCCTGGCCACTCCCTTCACCATCTTTCTCTTCTTCCTCTACCCAACCTCTTAATGTTGGTGTTGCTTGTGTGCTATCCTCAAACTGCTTTTTACTCCACCCCAGAGACTTTGAACCCAAGGTGCCTAGTTCTTCACACAGGCGCCCTGGCAAAATCTGTTTTCTTATATATATTTCCATGTAGAGAGAATCCAGAGCATTCATCAGATTCTCAAAAGGGTCCATGACCTCAAAAAAGATAAACAATGGTGCAGACCACTTTCTCCAGATAATCCAATCCATTCTCATTTACCCTGATGGCCCCCACATTTCAATTTCCAGCCTAGATCTCTCTCCTGAACTCCAGATCCAAATATCCAACTAACAAATAATGCTCAACTCCCTTTCGATGTTCCACTAATTTCTCTAACTTTTTTTAAAAAGCCCAAAAGTAAATTAAATTTCTCAAAATCTACTAATGAGTTCATTCAATAAATATCTGAGTGCCTACCATGAGCCAAGCACTGTTCCGGGCATTGGGGGAAAAAAAACCAGTAGTAGACAAAAGAGACAAAAATCCCTATAGGTGTGAAACTTAGATTCTAGTACTCATTTTACCATATTTGTTTTCTTGGTGAGTGGTTAAATTTCATGACAGGTAAAACAGCTACCACTTCTTAAGAACTTAATCTGTGGTAGCGTCTTATCAGGCAATTACATATATTAGTTCATTTCATCCTCACAACAATGATGAGACATTTTAACTTCCCTTTTAGTAATGAGGGCACTACAGCTAGGTGAAACTAAGTATCTTGTTTCAAGTCACTCAAGCTAGCAAGCTGCATAGCCCACAATCAAACCCAAATCTGATAGAAAGCCTGGCTCCCTCCAAAAGAATGATTCTTGACTCAACATAATACCAAATCAGAAGCAAGTCTTTTGATCTCTCCAGAATCTTCCCCTTCCTTCCTATCCTTATCACCACAGATTTAGATTCGATCCTCATTATTTTGTATCTAGCTTCTTACTTGTCTCTCAGCCTTCAGCCTATAAACTCTTCCCTTTCAAGCTTTTACTATGGCTAGAATGGTCTTTCTAAATGCAAATCTCATCATGCTACTTCCCAGATTAAAATCCTTAACTATTCTCCATGGCCTATAGGAAAAAGAAAAATCCTAACTCTAATGACACCACTTTTCAGTTCTTGCTGTTCTTACCTTCTTGAATATGGTCTTCTATCAGGCTATTTCGCGTTTTAAGACTCACTTCAGGGATCCTCTGCTCCAGAGAGCCTTTCCTGAACCTACCAGCTCCCACATCTGGGTTGGGTATCCCTTATCTCTACGCATATTTTCCTTAGCACTTAACCCATGGTTTATAATAGTTGAGGTTTCTCCATAACTATGACTAGAATGTGAGAATCTGAGGGTAGGAATTACATGTTTCATATCATATTCCCAGTTACAATCCAGTCTCTGAATACATAGTAGATACTCAATAAATGTTTGTTGAAACCGAACAATAACAGTCTTGATTGCTATTCTCTAATCATATATTTATCCATGCATGGGTTTGTAAGAATTAGGACGAACATTTATGTTGTTATCAAAACATTACAAAAGCATTCTTTATTTTCTATGAGTATTGAGAAATACCTTCAAATTCTCAAATTTATAAATTTACTTTAGTATCTTTAAAATTTCAAAAAAATTTGAAGCTGAAAGACATGTACAAAAGAGTGGAAGAAAGGCTTCATTTTCAACTTTATTAGGATAGTTCAGATTCTAAAGCAAATATCCAATAAAAAAAGGGGGGGCCCTCACAACTTTAGGTGCTCTTAATCTTTACATAGATGTGACTCAATTTCCACACCTTCCACCCACATACCAGCAATGCTATAAAAACAAATCCAGGAGTCTCTGACTAGAAGGCATGGCTTGCTCATACTTTCCAAAGCTGCCTCTGACACCCAAGTGAAAATCAACATTAAAGGGATGGCATTTCCTGCAATAATAAAAACTTGTTAGTATAAAAGCTCTTCACAGTGTGCCCCCATACAATAACGCTACGTATAAATAACAATTTATATCTAATAGATACTTAATACCTTCCCAGAAGCACCTCTAACACAAAACACTTTAACATCCTTTGACCCAGCATTTCCTCTAATATAAACGAAGTCAAATTATAGTTAACTCTATTATTTCCCTAGTTTCTTTTCTCTAGTTTAAGCAAAGTTCAGTTACACAGAACCCATTCTAGGAAAAAAAGATGAGTGCATTTAAGGTGCTTTTATATATGCTTATAAAACACAAATTAAAATTCTCATATTTAATTTTTGTCCCATCAAATCAAACCTTTAAAACAAGATCACAACTAATACATACTAAACATAGGTGAGGCCTTAGGAATTAGAAATTACTTCATAAATTACTATCTGGTTTGGAGTCACTCATTTAAAACATCCTAAACTCTAGACAACTAGAGTAATATACATGAAATTATGGATAAATTCTCAGTATTCTGTAAGAGTTTAAGGAAAAGGTTCTCAAACAAATATTAAGGCAGGGGTATGTAAAAAATTTGTCAATAACCAGATTATCAAGAAAATAATATATGATTAATCTGAAAACTGGAGTGTGCTGTTTCTCCAGTACTAAAATATGCCATGCCTCTATTAATTAATTACTGGAGACTTTGCTATCTTATTCACCATCAATTTCCTGAGCTTGGCATAGTATCTGGCACACAGTAGGGACTCAAAACATATTTGGTAAGCAACGAACTAATTCAGAATGAGAAATTAAAGAATGTATATTTAATCCCTATACATCAAGGGCATCTTTCCACAAAGAATTGGATAGCCATATGGCTGTCCTAAACCCTCTAATCAGGACACTCAGCTACACTCCCAGTAATATAATACTCCGCTTCCTCTTCCTCCAACTGCCCCATTTGCCATCAAAATGATAATCAGTGTCAATGTGTTCAATGGGTGACAGGTTAAGTAAATTGCCTAAGGAAAAACTGGAATAACAGGTGATAACCCTAAATAGGACAACAGTCACATTTTAAGCTTTCAGTCAGAGGTGGCAAATATTTAATCCAAAAAAGTGTCCACAAGGATAATTTCAGGAACAATTTCTCAAATAGATTTTTCTGGGAAGGGAGACTATACTCATTGTCCCTTAAATCATATCTGGCAAGCCCTTATCTACTTACTCTGCCTGTATTTCTTTTTCTTTTTTTTTTTTTTTTTTGCCAATTCACAGTGTTTTTTTTTTTAATCTTCATTTTATTGAGATATATTCACATACCACGCAGTCATAAAAATCGTACTTCCGACTGTTCACAGTACCATTACATAGTTGTACATTCATCACCTAAATCAATCCCTGACACCTTCATTAGCACACACACAAAAATAACAAGAATAATAATTAAAGTGAAAAAGAGCAATTGAAGTAAAAAAGAACACTGGGTACCTTTGTCTGTTTGTTTCCTTCCCCTATTTTTCTACTCATCCATCCATAAACTAGATAAAGTGGAGTGTGGTCCTTATGGCTTTCCCAATCCCATTGTCACCCCTCATAAGCTACATTTTTATACAACTGTCTTCGAGAGTCATGGGTTCTGGGTTGTAGTTTGATAGTTTCAGGTATCCACCACCAGCTACCCCAATTCTTTAGAACCTAAAAAGGGTTGTCTAAATTGTGCGTAAGAGTGCCCACCAGAGTGACCTCTCGGCTCCTTTTGGAATCTCTCTGCTACTGAAGCTTATTTCATTTCCTTTCACATCCCCCTTTTGGTCAAGAAGATGTTCTCCGTCCCACAATGCCAGGTCTACATTCCTCCCCGGGAGTCATATTCCACATTGCCAGGGAGATTCACTCCCCTGGGTGTCTGATCCCACGTAGGGGGGAGGGCAGTGATTTCACCTTTCAAGTTGGCTTAGCTAGAGAGAACTCGGCCTGTATTTTAACATGATCTGGCCCAGATTTGGTTTGAACACTCTTAAGAAGGTGTGCCAGTTTGAAAGCATTCTGTCCCCCAAACACCCTTATCTTTGATGCAATCTTGTGTGGGCAGACATATTAGTGTTGATTAGATTGTAATTCTTTGATTGAGTGTTTCCATGGAGATGCGACCCACCCAACTGTAGGTGATAACTCTGACTGGATAATTTCCACAGAGGTGTGGCCCTGCCCATTTGGAGTGGGCCTTGGTTAGTTTACTAGAGCACTACATAAGCTCAGACAGAAGGAGCAAGCTTGCTACAGCCAAGAGGGACACACTGAAGAATGCACAGGAGCTGAGAGAGGACAAACGCCCCGGGAGCAACTAAGAGTGACATTTTGGAGGAGCTGCAGCTAAGAGAGGACAACGCTCCAAAAGCAACATTTTGGGGACCACCATTTTGAAACGTAACCTGGGAGCAAGTGGATGCCAACCACAAGCATTCCAAGCTAACAGATGTTTTCTGGACACCAATGGCCATCCTTCAGTGAAGGTACCCCCTTACCTTGGACACTTTATGGCCTTAAGACTGTAAGTCTGTAACCAAATAAACCCCCTTTATAAAAGCCAACCCATTTCTGGTATTTTGCAAGAAGGCAGCATTAGCAAACTGGAACAACAGGCATGATTTTATTAATAATAAGAACACTGAAAGGTCAAGTACCTAAAACTCTTCATTGCTTTCATTGTTGAAAATAATTCACTTGTTTCACTATTTCAATTCTAGCAATTCTAGAAATAATTTTAAAAACCTAAAACCTTTAATCAAAAAAAAAAAACTATTCAATTATGTCCTCAATAATTTCCAATGGCATAATGCATTGGTACATAACCATAAATATCATGCAATGCAGAGCTTTGATTTACTAAGTGTAAGACTATAACAGAATCTAAAAAGAACATTTTATAATCATAGCTGAGGTAAGGGTTTGGGTAGCAAGAAACTACCTATTACTCATTTATAAATGTCTTGAATGAAAATTGTTACCTTAACAGAATTAATAAATGAGACTGTAAAACAGTTTTGGGAGCTGGAGCTGAGACAGACATTTTGAAGACAGCCATCAGAAGCTAATGCAGACATTTTGGAGAACGCCATTTTGAAACGCAACCTGGGAGTGAGCAGACGCCACCCATGTGCCTTCCCAGCTAACAGAGGTTTTCTGGATGCCAATGGCCTTTCTCCAATGAAGGTACCCTTTGTTGATGGACACTTTATGGCCTTAAGACTATAACTTTATGACCAAATAAACCCCCTTTTATAAAAGCCAATCCATCTCTGATGTTTTGCATTCCGGCAGCATTAGCAAACCAGAATAGATTTTGGTACTGGAAGTGGGGTGCTGGTGCTGCTGAGTTTGCAAATATCAAACATGTTAGAACAGCTTTTTAAATGGATAAGGGGAAGATTCTGGAAGAACTGTGAGGAGCTTGACAGAAAAGGCCTAGACTGCTTTGAAGAGACTGTTGGTAGAAATATGGACTCTAAAGGTACTTTTGATGAGGCCTTGAGCAGAAATGATGAATGTGTTGTTGTGAACTGGAAGAAAGGTGATCCTTGTTTTAAAGTGGCAGAGAATTTGGCAAAATTGAGTCCTGGGGTCAGATGAAAGGAAGAATTTGAAAGCGACGAGCTGAGATACTTGGCTGATGAGATTTCAAAACTAAAAGTTGTGGACATAGCATGGCTTCTCCTTGCAGCTTATAGTAAAATGTGAGCAGAGAGAGAGAAACTTAGAACTGAACTCTTGGGTTCAAAGAAACCAGAAACTGATGGTTTGGAAAATTCCGGGCTTCCAGGGGTGAAACCTCAGAAGCTATAGCCCAACATGAGGATTTAACCAAATACGGAACCCAGCCACCATTTCAGTACAAGACACGATTGGAGACGGAATTATCCAGAAAGGATCTGTAGAAAGTCCTATTGTCTGAAGGCTTTGACCTTTGTGTGCTTCATGCAAAGCCAACAGAATTTTTGTGAGATCTTTATACATGGAGCCGCTGCTGATCTAGACTGGAGGGGACAGACAAGGAACAAACTGAAAGAAAAATTTCTTCAGAGACAGAGCCATGCAGATTAAGGTCTGGGATCAAGAGATATGGGGCTGGGAGAGAGGAGTGGCCCACACGCATGGAAAGGGTGAGTTTGCCCCAGAGGTCGAGGGTGGGTCTTCCGCCTCGATGCTCAGGAAGAACTTTTCCACCCCAGGCCCCAAAGCAGGTGGAGCACATTCCCAGGGTATTGGGGAGAGCCTGGCCACCACCCCACTGTTCTGACGGGATTGAGCATGTGCACCGGAGATGTAAGAGAATCCAGGTGCTGCCCCAAGGTTTGAGGAGGGTGGAGCCGAAAAGGTGGTCTCTCCAATGTGTGGATATTTTGGAGCACTCACCCAAGCATTTGGAGAGAAAAGGGCTGCCGCAAAGGCCCTTGTAAAGGGTTGCAATCCCGCTCTCTCAAGCCCTAAGGATACAAGTCGTTCTGTTAATGACTCTCAGACTTTGAAATCTAATGGACTTTGCCCCGCGGGTTTTAAGAATTGTTTTGGTCCCTTAAACCCTGTTTTCCTTTCAGTTTCTCCTTATGGCATTGGGAATGCTTACCCTATGACTGTCCCTCCTTTGTATACTGGAAGCAAATAACTTGTTCTAAGTTTCTCAGGTACAGAGCCAGAGCGTAATTTTGCTTTTGGACAGACCACACTTGTAACTGATTTTGATGGGATCTTGTACTTACCTCCTGTTACTGAAATGATTTAAGTTTCTGTGATACTGTGATGGGATGAATGCATTTTGTATTTGGAAAGAATATATTTTTCTGGTGTCCAGAGGGTGGAATGTGCCGGTTTGAATATTTATGTCCCCCAGAAAAAACCATATTCCTTAATGCATTCTTGTTGGGGCAGACATATTAGTGTGGACTGGGTTGGAACCTATTGGTTCAGTGTCCATGGAGATGTGACCCACCCAACTGTAGGTGATAACTCTGATTGGATAATTTCCATGGAGGTGTGGCCCCGCCCATTCAGTGTGGGTCTTGTTTAGTTCACTGGAGCACTATATAAGCTCAGACAGAAGGAGCTCATAAGTGGAGGTGAGGCAGACATTTTGGAGAATGCCATTTTGAAACACAACCTGGGAGCGAGCAGACGCCAGCCATGTGCCTTCTCAGCTAACAGAGGTTTTCTGGATGCCAATGGCCTTTCTCCAGTGAAGGTACCTTTTGTTGATGGTCACTTTATGGCCTTAAGACTGTAACTCTGTAACCAAATAAACCCCCTTTTAAAAAAGTCAATCCATTTCTGGTGTTTTGCATTCCGGCAACAATAGCAAACTAGAGCACCATACATCTGACAAAAGGCTGATATCTTGCACATATAAAGAAATCCCACAACTCAAAGACAATAGTACAGACAGTCCAATTATAAAATGGATAAAAGATATGAAAAGACAGTTCTCTGAAGAGGAAATACAAATGGCCAAAAAACACATGAAAAAACGTTCAGCTTCACTAGCTATTAGGGAGATGCAAATTAAGACCACAATGAGATACCATCTCACACCAATTAGAATGGCTGCCATTAAACAAACAAACTATAAATGCTGGAGATGATGTGGAGAAATTGGAACTCTTATTCATTGTTGGTGGGACTGTATAATGATTCAGCAACTCTGGAAGACAGCCTGGCAGTTCCTTAGAAAACTAGATATCAAGTTACCCTTCGATCCAGCAATCACACTTCTTGGTACATACCCGGAACATCTGAAAGCAGTGACACAAACAGGTATCTGCATGCCAATGTTCACAGCAGCAATATTCACAATTGCCAAGAGATGGAAACAACCCAAATGTCCTTCAACAGATGAGCAGATAAACAAAATGTGGTATATAAACACGATGGAATACTACGTGGCAGTAAGAAGGAACAATGTTGTGAAACATATGACAACATGGATGAACCTGAAGACATAATGCTGAGTGAAATAAGCCAGGTACAAAAAGAGAAATATTATGTTACCACTATTGTGAACACAGAAAAATGTAAAATAAATGGTTTGTAATGTAGAATGTAGGGGACGTAGTGAAAGACAGCCAACTACTGAAGGGGGAACGATAATCTAATAAGAACAGATAAGTTATCATGGGTAAATTTACCATTCTGGGAATGCTCAGGAACGACTATGGTTTATTAATTTCTGGTGGGTATGGTAGGAACTAGTTCACAGAAATGTAGTTATCTTAGGTTATCTGTTTTTCTTATTCCTTTGCTGGGTTATAGTCTGTATATTTTCTTGGGGTAGCGTAGGAACATGTTTGAAGTAATGTAGTTTATTTTAGGTGATTTGCTTTTTCTTACTCCTTTATTTTGGTTTTGTTTAAAATGTTTTTTTATTGTCTGTTTTTTTTTTTTAATTTTTTTATAAAGTTAATTAAAAAAAAACAATGAAAAAAAATATGCAGAGCAAATATGCAGAGCCCCCCTGAGAAGCTGCAGGAAAATACAGAGGTGCTGGGCTTCCTCACCCGGATGGTTGCTGATGTCCTCATAAACATTGAGGACTGGCGGGTTGATGTGCCGAACCCTCTATCACAGGACTTGCCCTTAAGAAGCCTGTGACTGCAAAGGAGAGGCTACGCCTGCTTAAAATTGTGCCTAAGAGTCCCCCCTGAATACCTCTTTGTTGCTCAGATGTGGCCCTCTCTCTCTAGCTAAGCCAACTTGGTGGGTGAAATCACTGCCCTCCCCTCTATGTGGGATCTGACACCCAGGGGTGTAAATCTCCCTGGCAATGCAGAATATGACTCCAGGGGGGGAATCTGGACTGGGCATCGTGGGATGCAGAACATCTTCTTGACCAAAAGGGGGATGTGAAATGAAATGAAACAAAGTTTCAGTGGCCAAGAGATTCCAAATGAAGTCAAGAAGTCACTCTGGTGGGCACTGTTACGCACTATATAGATAACTCTTTATAAGTTTTAATGAATTGAAATAGCTAGTAGTAAATACCTGAAACTATCAAACTACAACCCAGTAGCCTTGAAGGCTGAAGACGATTGTACAACAATGTAGCTTTCAAGGGGTGATAAGGTGATTGTGAAAGCCTTGTTGATCACACTTCCTTTTATCCAGTGTCTGGATGGATGAGTAGGAAAATGGGGGCAAAAAACCAAAGGAAAAATAGGGCAGGGAGGGTGACAATTTGGGCGTTCTTTTTTTACTCTTATTTTTTTATTCTTATTTTCACTTTTTCTGGTACAAGGAAAATGTTCAAAAAATAGTTTGGGGTGATGAATGAACAACTATATGATGGTAATATGAACAACTGATTGTATACTTTGGATGATATATGGTGTGTGAATAAATCTTAATAAAAAAATGAAAAAGAAATCTCTAAAAAAAACAGTTTTGGATTCCTCTATTTAAAATTATTTACCAATCCCATTAATTTTCTTGATGTGGTAGAATAGAGTATGCACCCTTGAATTTTAACATTCTACACTTTTTAAGCAACCTTAATTTCAGATAGAATAAACCTACTAAATGGAGCAATGCCAAGAAAGTATAGTTATAAGTACTGAGTGCTATATTTACCAATACCAAATCTTAATGACCAGAAACATTTTGGATGGCAAATTTGTCTTATTTGGAATAAACAAAATTTCTCTGCAAAAGACTTTACCAAACCATGATACAATCTCTGAACAGGAACTTTTTGATCCACTCACAATTTTTTTGGGAGAAAAAGGGACAGCAATTTTGTACCTCAAAATAATTCACTTATGTATTATAATTACTTTTCATATATTGCCAATACCTCAGTCTTCTTTGGAAACACCTTTACTTTCTCAACTTTTTCCTCAGACAATTTTACTTTTATATCTTGTTACTACAAGCTCCCTTACTTTGCTAATTGGGTCTCAAAAATTTACTGTTCACAGATGTTACTCTTCAAAAGCACATCAATATTTACTTTGCAAGAAGCTTTACTTATAATCTAGTCTCGAGAATCTTCCAGCCTTAAGCTCTTACGTAGACCAATCTATTGTTTTATGTCAGTAGAGAAGTAGTTCACAGATAAATTAAATCTATCTCGTTTTGATAAGTATAATATACTCTTAATTTGAATAATCCAAAATAATGGAACCAGCTATACAGATAACATAAAACATACAGTATTACAGACCAATGTACAAGAATATAGATAATTAAAAAAGAAACATAACCACATCTCCTCCCCTATGATTCCAATACTGATAGCTTTAGAGTGAAAACTCTGAACTTAATCTGAAGAGCCTACTCAGCAGGCCCAATAGAAAATAACTTGGTTTAGCCTTATGCCCCAATTCTTAGTTCTTCATTCCTTTAACCCTATGTATTCCTGACTAACTTTCAATTTAGGGGCTAATTGTTTGAAAGAAATTAAGGGCCATGTAAAAACAAACTGAGAAACCAACTAACATCTACAACCCAGAATCCATTTGATTAACCACTTATTTTTTCATTCGAGGTTTTCAGCCCAATCAATATTTCAAAAAATCATGACATATGCGAGATCATCTGGGCCAATCCTTTCATTTTATATACAAGGAAACTGAAGTCAAGAAAAATGAAGCTATTTGAGCATGAACACAAAGGTGGTAAACAGGATAGCCAGAAGTAGAATCAGATTCTTAACTTCACTCACTATGCTGCTATTAATTTAAATACAAATAAATATTCAGGAATAAGCTTGAAAATGGCCTAACATTATCTGATTCTAGATTACAAGTTAAAAGCTAAAATACACTAATCCCATCACAAAATAGTTTAACATATTATGTTAAGTATGGAAAGAATGATCTCTATTGCATATTACCTTTCTAAAAAAATACAGCAACAACATTTGGAAACTGCCATCTGTGCCTCTCATTTACCCCAAAACGAAGCCTAAAGTTTACTACAGTATGGTACTTTTGTTATGTTACATTTATATTGTCCAGTCCCACCCTATTTTAAACATGTTCTCTCTGTCTCTCTTCCACTCTTTCCCTCCCTCTCCCCCTCCACTCCCCCCCTTCCTTCCTGCTGGGCCCTCAGTACTGCCAAACCCAAACCTCTTGCTACAGCAAATTCGCAAGAAACCTTTGGAAATATAGGTCCTGAACCGTACCAGGTCAAGAGACAGAAGCCTTGCAAGCATTTCATCCCACCAAAAAAAAAAAAACCTTCGTATCTTAAAAACAAGTTATAACCCTTAGGCTTACCTGGACAACTGGATACTGATAATCCATACAATATACACTATACATAGCAAACAGGAAAAAAAATCTTCAAATAAAGACAGTACAGAAAGTGTCAAGGTTTTGCCTTGTTTAATCTGGCAGTCTAGTCCAAAGGAACTAGATAGCACCAAAAAAGTCCTTGGCTCAGTCTTCTAGTTTTCGCAGAGAGGTATACTGGCTCAGCTAATGAAGTCAGGGTTTGGGTCAGACCTGGCTGCCACCCCAAATAGGATACAGAAGAGATACACAGATGAGATGTTCAGGAAAAAAGCAAAAAGCTCCAGCTGAGTTATTACTTACAAGCTGAAAACTACACTGCTTCTACTTGTTGTTTTAAACTGACAATTCCACTAGAAACTTAAGAGGCAGAGAATGACAGCCAGGAAGGGAACACCGGTTCCTCAAAGTAGCACACAAAAATGGTAGGAAGCATGCAGTACCCAGGAGCCAAAATGATATATATATTCCAGGTTTTGAGTGCGTCAGAGGGAACACTCCCAATCCAAGACACGGAAAGGCAGATGGGCCTGGTAGTATTTCTCTATTCCTCCTTGAGCATAAGTATGTGCACACACGTGTGCACACAACACACACTTATCCTTCTCACTGTCTCCGGCAGTGACAGGTGTGAGGATTAAGGATATAAAGCCTTTCTGCCACGGAAAGGAATGGGAGAAAAGAGAAGTCACACTGATATATGCAGTAAAGGGATTCCTTTCATGACACTGTATGTGTTTGTATCATTTAACACCTCTCTCTGCGCTTTAACAGAGGCTAGGACAGCTGGCAGGATCAGCACTAGAAAAGAGGAAGGTGGCCCCAATTCTGAGGCAACATGAGTCCACCGCAGGCCTTCAGCTATGCATGGTATACTCTCTCAGCTGTTCCAATCAAACTTGGAAGGATTAACTCCGGCTGCCTGCAAAAAGGTGGGGGTGGAAAAGTCTTTGCAGAAAAGCCAGTTGCTCTTCCCCTTTTAGGAAGCTGCTATACCCACTCTACCATTATATACAAACACACATATGCACACATATTTCTATAATAGATATTAAAAGCATTAACAAATGTGGACAGGTGTTAAGGTAGTCTGACAAAGTCCAGCAGGTTAAAGAGTTCGCTTTCAGAGCCAAAACGGCCCTTCTGTAACCAAAGCACCTTTCAGTAATTCTTAAAAATAGGACATAGAGAGAGCAGTAAATGAAAATAAGTACTTAGTGAGACATACCAGTTATAACTATTGCCCCTAAGAAATTCTCTACTTGGGACAGGCATCCAAGAGTTCAAAATGATAAATGATTCTAAATTAGTTTCAGAGGATATGACTTCTCTAATCTTGGAGAGTCAGTAATATTATAACATGCTTTAGTAAGATTAAACTTTGAGGATTTAATGCAACTGTGAGGGCATCTGTGAGAGTCCACATATTACTGCCCCAAACCCCAACCCCCCTCCCCAAAGTGCAATTTTTCTCCTTTTATGGCCATTGCAGTTTATTTTAGGATTGTACAGAACTTGTTTTTTAAGAGTCAAATTGGCCTTAGTGTGTCTAACGATAGTCCCCTCAGACAAACATTTACCTTTCATCAGTTCTAAGTCACTAGGAAGACCACGCCAACTTACTAGATTATCTTCAGATTGCTGGTACTGATTCTAAATGTATTACACATGAGGGACAATACTAAATCAATTTGGTATAATCTTTAAATAATTTTATGAACATCTATTACATATAAGGTATTGTGCTAAAAAAGGGAACAGATGACAAAGACACAGTCCTGTTGTCAAGGACTGTACAATTTATGGGAGAAAAAGATAAGTACACAGGTAAAACCTTAAAGCAAAACAATGCTACAGCACAGAACTAAACATTATAAGCAACTTCCCATACATTGAAGAATATTTTTTAAAAAGTTGCTCTTAAAGAACACTCGTATAGTGCCCCTTTCCCACCACTAAAACGATGAAACTCAGCTTTGTCATTTCTTAACAGAGATTATCAGAGCCTCATACTATCTTAGAGCGAATTCCCCATACCTTAAAGGTCAATAATAAACATTCTAGCTGTCTTCTACATGGCTATTAAAGTGAGAATTAAGAAATAACAAAAGGAATCTTTCTATAGTAAAATTGTTTATTAAATTTCCTCTTCTCCAGTTAATAATTCTCCAGTCCTCCTCTTTACTGAACACTGTGCTATTCACCCTTCATGCTTTCTTTCATCTACAGCAGTGCAGCAGTATCTGCTACATGTAGACTTGTGAACTAGTATCTTAAATCACTATTAAATCTTCAAAGATTCCTCTTAATATGAAGACTTGGAAATGATGATACTTAAACTTTGTGAGTTAAGCCAGCCCTTTCAATAGCTGGTGAATTAAACACAGAAGATGAAATTCGCTGTTGGGACTGTATTTAAGATGGCAGACTGTAATCCAAATCTTAGAACTGACATGATTTAAGCTTGAAAATGATACCTAAATACATAATATTGAGGGCCTGTTCAATTTCTGGAGATTTAAATTCTTCTTGAGGATAGATTTATACATACAAGGTAAAAAAAATACTGACGCATTGTTAAGTGAAAAAACTTAAGTTGTTGAATAACATGAGTGTAATTCCATATTTGTAAATAAAATTATATGGGACATTGGTGTATGCATCTGTGTGTATACATATCACATATGCAAATTACATACATAATTTATAAGTTTTATAAACTTTTTAAATATATCTGGTATATAGATAGTTTAGGTATAAGACAAAACCAACACCTTTAGGAGGTGAGACAGGGAGGTGGTTTGTTTTCATTTATTACTTTAGAGACAAACTTCTATTTTGTCCAAATACACTTAAATTAGCATTTACTGCTTGTTCTAGTTTGCTAACACTGCCAGAATGCAAAACACCAGAGATGGATTGGCTTTTATAAAAGGGGGTTTATTTGGTTACACAGTTACAGTCTTAAGGCCATAAAGTGTCCAAGGTAACACAGTATCAGGTACCTTCACTAGAGGATGGCCAATGGTGTCTGGAAAACCTCTGTTAGCTGGGAAGGCACGTGGCTGGCATCTGCTCCAAAGTTCTGGTTTCAAAATGGCTTTCTCCCAGGACGTTCCTTTCTAGGCTGCAGTTCCTCAAAAATGTCACTCTTAGTTGCACTTGGGATATTTGTCCTCTCTCAGCTTCTCTGGAACAAAAGTCTGCTTTCAACAGCCGTCTTCAAACTGTCTCTCATCTGCAGCTCCTGTGCTTTCTTCAAAGTGTCCCTCTTGGCTGTAGCTCTTCTTCAAAATGTCACACAGCTGCACTGAGTTCATTCTGTTTGTCAGCTCATTTATATGGCTCCACTGATCAAGGCCCGCCCTGAATGGGTGGGGCCACACCTCCATGGAAATATCTCATCAGAGTTATCACCTACAGTTGGGTGGGGCGCATTTCCATGCAAACAACCTAATCCAAACGTTCCAACTTAACCCCACTAATATGTCTGCCCCACAAGATGGCTTTTCTGGCTTTTTCTGGGGGACATAATACATTTAAACCATCACACTGCTCCTATAATTTCTCTTTAAAAATGTTTAAGGGAACCAAAACAGGTTTTACTTTCAGTACAGTACTTCAGAAACTAGTAATGTTGTCTCAGTCTTTAATTGATATTACATTTGCTTTTTCTAACATAATACATATAACTAAAAACTCTCATTTAAGACTGATACAGACTATAAGAAATCTTAGTCATTTGCCTACTTAGAGTCTGCTGAAACTGTGCCCAAGTCTAGTTTAAATAAAAAGCCCTTCTGAAACATGGCAAAATAATTCAGTATTTGAAGTATAATGCTCTGTACTTCATTTACCATTTCACCTACCTCTGTCTGTAAAATATTTTAAATTGTTAAAATTTAAAGATCAATAATTTAATCAAACTACAATTTTAAGAAATTCTTATACAAAAAACGCAAACCTTTTGCCAGGAAGTCAAAGCACAACACATACGATCAAATTACAAATGCTAGGGTTGAAAGGCCACTCTTTCCTGAAATGGTCTTTCTGCGGAAATAATTTAGTCTTAGTCATTAACAGATATTCCATTCCTAGGATCAGAAACTCAACATCATTATTTCAGTATTTTTCCCACTATCAAAGTAATGCTAAAACTAGAAACCAAAAATGCAAATATTTTCAACTCAGAGATTACTACTAAATGATTCCCTCCTCAGAACAGACAATGTATTTCTTTTAAATTTCAAATACTATTGTGTATTCACTAGGATAAAAATTCCAGAAATAAAGACTGATTTTCCACAATAACCTCAGAGGTATTTGCTGACAATGCCAATTAATACCATTTTTAAAGTACACTCTGTAACATTATGAATGTTTTTATAGTATTAAAGTTCCGTGTACAAATCAATTATAGAAGCATGATTATAGAAAATGGCCTTTCATGTATATTTCTACAACTCTTATTAGCAGAGACATGCATCCCAACTTGTTTTTCAACATAAGTTTCAAAACTCAGCACATCCAGAACATGTCTATTTAGTAGTCAGAATGTATGGATATCAGAGAGAAACAGAACTAATGAAATTTAAGAGTGGGATACCTAGAATTCATCTTGAGATAGATATAATTTAAGTTTTGCTACAGATAAAGCAGACAATCCACTATACCAGTCCTGTGCCAGAGGACATAGTGGCACTTGGGGTCTCAAGACTTATCAAGTAGTGGATAAGTTGAGTCTATCATCAAATTTACCATAAAATATTTGAGAGTCCTCTTTTTCTTTATATTCTCCCATTCCTCTTTTCTTCTCTCCTTTTCCTTCCCTTCTGTCTATGTCATAATCTTGCCAAAAGTGTTCAAAGACACTATTCAGAGTTGCAGAGACCTCTGCTCTTAAATTTGCTTCAGTAGCAATGTTCTTAGATGGTTCCAAAGATTGTTGTGTACTGGGGTAATACAGAACTTATAAAAGACACAGGGCTTGAGGTAAATAGAAAAGGGTGGAGGGAATGGGGGAGAAGATATATGGGTATGCAAGCAAGATTTATTTAGGAATCAGCATGCCCAGGCTACTTGACTGTGGGTGAACAGAGGCAAATGACAAGCAGTTTGGAATCATTTTGAAGGACCCAGAACATCGAGCTATGCATTTTAGACCTCATCTTTAAAGACTGTTCGAGAGGGAAAGAGTGCTAACAAAAATTGTTTTGTGAAAATGGCTCTGGTGGTTGCTGGTAAGAACAAAGGCAAAGGGAATAAGGTAAAGGCAGGGAGGTCAATTAGATGCTATCATTACAATAGTCTACAGATTCTTAATGCACAAACCACATTTTAACAGTAGTAGGAATAAAGAAGGTATAGATGTAGGAGACATTACAAAGACAGTATCCACAGGAATTGAACACTGTCCACATATGAGATATAAGAGGAAGGGTAATTAAATGTAACACCATGGTTCTAGGTCTAGCTGACTGGCAGACAGGATAACGCTGCTAAAACAGGGAAATCAGAAGCATGAACTGGTTTGAAGTTATGGCAGGACATCCAATAGAAAAATTCTAACAGGGGCGCAGATGTGAGTGGCAGCCCTAGAAGAGCAGTCAGGATTAGAAATGAAGATCCAAGGTGGGTACAGGAGGAACAGCCAAGGTTTTTCTCCCATGCTGATTTAATCCACATTTATTGAGCATCAACCATGTACTCCAAAAAAAAGGTAGAGAGAAAAAAAGAGATAGACAGAAGGCAAAGGGCTGAAAATAGAACCTTAAGGAATACTCACTTCTAGAAGGCAGAAATAGCAACAAACAATAAAAAGATTAAGCCATATAGTGTACTATTCATAAAAGACAGGACACAGAAAACATCTGTTTCTTTTCTTCTATCTCGTTTTCCTTACAGTAAGGAAATTAATCAATAAATTGATATCAGAGATGACCATATAACAATGTCAAGTAGGAATATAGAAAGGTTAAAAAGAACTAGAGTTTAGAAAAGATGACTGAATTTAGCAATAGGATTATCAAAGGAAGTTTTCTGAGGGCTGTTTTAGTAACTTAACTGATAGGGTGGCAGCAAAATTGATAAACTCATGGTCAGAATGAAAAATAGGCATAATGCCTGCTAATAACTTTAAACAAAGTTTGCCATCTTGGAGTACTTCTTTGTCTTCCAACTGGCAATGAAGTACAAAAACAACTACTGATACATCCAACTATTCACTGTTGTCTTTATCAAGGTGGATTTTAATTTTGTTTTATTGCTTCCTTGCCCATTTCAAAACGTCCAAATCAAGGCCCACTTCCAATGCCATCTGCTCTCCAAAGTGCTTCCTGATTACTTACAGCTAGAAGTAATTTTTCTTTTCTCTGAACTTACAGGGTACTTTATCTCTAGCTGACTTATTGTACACACCACTTTCTATTTGTTTTTTTCTTTTTTTTTTTTTAAATGCAATTTTATTCAGATATAGTCACATAACATACAGTCCTCCAAAGTGTACAATCAGTTGTTCATAGTGTCATCATATAGTTGTGCATTCATCACCACAATCAATCGTTGAACATTTTCATTACTCAAAAAAATAAAATTAAAATTAAAATAAAAAAAGAACATCCAAAACATTCCATTTCCCTCTGCCTCCATTGTTCATTTACTTATTTACTTTTTTTTAACACTCATTCATTGTTTTTTAACTTTATCACAAAATTAAAAAATCAAACAATTAAAAAAAATTTCAAACAGAATCAAAACAAAGGAATAAGAAAAAACAAATAACCTAAAATAATGACATTGCTTCCAACATGTTCCTACCCTACCCCAAGAAAATAAAAAAACTATAACCAAACAAACAAATAAGAAAAACAATTAACCTAAAATAACTACTTTGCAGCCAATTTGTTCCTACCATACCCCCCCAAAATTAACAGACCATAGTCATTCCTGAGCATTCCCATAATATTAAGTTTACCATCTATAGCTTATCTGTTCTTTTTTTTTTTTTTTTTTTTTTTTTGGCTTTTATAAAAGGAGTTTATTTGGTTACAAATTTACAGTTCTAAGGCCATAAAAGTGTCCAAAGTAAGCTATCAACAAGAGGATACCTTCACTGAAGAACCGCCAATGGTGTCTAGAACACCTCTGTCAGCTGGGAAAGCACATGGCTGGCATCTGCTCGTCCCGGGTTTTTTTTTTTTTTTTTTTTTAAATCATCATTTTATTGAGATATATTCACATACCACGCAGTCATACAAAACAAATCGTACTTTCGATTGTTTACAGTACCATTACATAGTTGTACATTCATCACCTAAATCAATCCCTGACACCTTCATTAGCACACACACAAAAATAACAAGAATAATAATTAGAGTGAAAAAGAGCAATTGAAGTAAAAAAGAACACTGGGTACCTTTGTCTGTTTGTTTCCTTCCCCTATTTTTCTACTCATCCATCCATAAACTAGACAAAGTGGAGTGTGGTCCTTATGGCTTTCCCAATCCCATTGTCACCCCCATAAGCTACATTTTTATACAACTGTCTTCGAGATTCACGGGTTCTGGGTTGTAGTTTGATAGTTTCAGGTATCCACCACCAGCTACCCCAATTCTTTAGAACCTAAAAAGGGTTGACTAAAGTGTGCGTAAGAGTGCCCACCAGAGTGACCTCTCGGCTCGTTTTGGAATCTCTCTGCCACTGAAGCTTATTTCATTTCCTTTCACATCCCCCTTTTGGTCAAGAAGATGTTCTCCGTCCCACGATGCCAGGTCTACATTCCACCCGGGAGTCATATTCCACGTTGCCAGGGGAGATTCACTCCCCTGGGTGTCTGATCCCACGTAGGGGGGAGGGCAGTGATTCACCTTTCAAGTTGGCTTAGCTAGAGAGACAGGGCCACATCTGAGCAACAAAGAGGCATTCGGGAGGAGGCTCTTAGGCACAACCATAGGGAGGCCTAGCCTCTCCTTTGCAGCAACCGTCTTCCCAAGGGTAAAACCTGTGGTAGAGGGCTCAACCCATCAAACCACCAGTCCCCTATGTCTGTGGTCATGTTAGCAACCATGGAGGTGGGGTAGGCGAATACCCCTGCATTCTCCACAGGCTCCTCAAGGGGGCACTACATCTTTGTTTTTTTTTCCTTGTTTTTCTTTTTTCTTTTTCTTTTTTTTTAACTTTCCCTTCTTTTTGAAATCAACTGTATGAAAAAAAAGTTAAAAAGAAAACAAACATACAATAAAAGAACATTTCAAAGAGACCATAACAAGGGAGTAAGAAAAAGACAACTAACCTAAGATAACTGCTTAACTTCCAACATGTTCCTATTTTACCCCAAGAAAGTTACATAATATAGCAACATTTCTGTGAACTTGTTCCTACTACATCCATCAGAAATCAACAGACCACAGTCACTCCTGGGCATCCCCAGAATGTTAAACAGCTTATCTGTTCTTCTTGGATTATTGTTCCCCCTTCCTTAATTGCTCTCTACTGCTAGTTCCCCTACATTCTACATTATAAACCATTTGTTTTACCTTTTTCAAAGTTCACATTAGTGGTAGCATATAATATTTCTCTTTTTGTGCCTGGCTTATTTCGCTCAGCATTATGTCTTCAAGGTTCGTCCATGTTGTCATACGTTTCACGAGATCGTTCCTTCTTACTGCCGCGTAGTATTCCATCGTGTGTATATACCATATTTTATTCATCCACTCATCTGTTGAAGGACATTTGGGTTGTTTCCATCTCTTGGCAATTGTGAATAATGCTGCTATGAACATTGGCGTGCAGATCTCTGTTCGTGTCACTGCTTTCCGATCTTCCGGGTATATACCGAGAAGTGCAATCGCTGGATCGAATGGTAGCTCTATATCTAGTTTTCTAAGGAACTGCCAGACTGACTTCCAGAGTGGCTGAACCATTATACAGTCCCACCAACAATGAATAAGAGTTCCAATTTGTCCGCATCCCCTCCAGCATTTGTAGTTTCCTGTTTGTTTAATGGCAGCCATTCTAACCGGTGTTAGATGGTATCTCATTGTGGTCTTAATTTGCATCTCTCTAATAGCTAGTGAAGCTGAACATTTTTTCATGTGTTTCTTGGCCATTTGTATTTCCTCTTCAGAGAACTGTCTTTTCATATCTTTTGCCCATTTTATAATTGGGCTGTCTGTACTATTGTCATTGAGTTGTAGGATTTCTTTGTATATGCAAGATATCAGTCTTTGTCAGATACATGGTTTCCAAAATTTTTTCCCATTGAGTTGGCTGCCTCTTTACCTTTTTGAGAAATTCCTTTGAGGTGCAGAAACTTCTAAGCTTGAGGAGTTCCCATTTATCTATTTTCTCTTTTGTTGCTGTGCTTTGGGTGTAAAGTCTAGGAAGTGGCCGCCTAATACAAGGTCTTGAAGATGTTTTCCTACATTATCTTCTCGGAGTTTATGGTACTTTCTTTTGTATTGAGATCTTTGGTCCATTTGAGTTAATTTTTGTGTAGGGGGTGAGGTAGGGGTCCTCTTTCATTCTTTTGGATATGGATATCCAACTCTCCCAGCCCCATTTGTTGAAAAGACCATTATGGCTCAGTTCAGTGACTTTGGGGGCTTTATCAAAGATCAGTCGGCCATAGATCTGAGGGTCTATCTCTGAATTCTCAATTCGATTCCATTGATCTATATGTCTATCTTTGTGCCAGTACCATGCTGTTTTGGCAACTGTGGCTTATAATAAGCTTCAAAGTCAGGGAGTGTAAGTCCTCCCACTTCGTTTTTCTTTTTTAGAGTGTCTTAGCAATTCGAGGCATCTTCCCTTTCCACATAAATTTGATAACTAGCTTTTCCAAGTCTGCAAAGTAGGTTGTTGGAATTTTGATTGGGATTTGCATTGAATCTGTAGATGAGTTTGGGTAGAATTGACATCTTAATGACATTTAGCCTTCCTATCCATGAACATGGAATATTTTTCCATCTTTTAAGGTCCCCTTCTATTTCTTTTAGTAGGGTTATGTAGTTTACTTTGTATAGGTCTTTTACATCTTTGGTTAAGTTTATTCCTAGGGTACTTGATTTTTTTAGTTGCTATTGAAATGGTATCTTTTTCTTGAGTGTCTCTTCAGTTTGTTCATTTCTTAGCATATAGAAACATTACTGACTTATGTGCATTAATCTTGTATCCCGCTACTTTGCTAAATTTGTTTATTAGCTCTAGTAGCTGTATCGTCGATTTCTCAGGGTTTTCTAGATATAAGATCATATCATCTGCAAACAATGACAGTTTTACTTCTTCTTTTCCAATTTGGATGCCTTTATTCTTTGTCTTGCCGGATTGCCCTGGCTAGCACTTCCAGCACAATATTGAATAACAGTGGTGACAGCGGGCATCCTTGTCTTGTTCCTGATCTTAGAGGGAAGGCTTTCAGTCTCTCACCATTGAGTACTATGCTGGCTGTGGCTTTTTCATATATGCTCTTTATCATGTTGAGGAAGTTTCCTTCAATTCCTACCTTTTGAAGTGTTTTTATCAAAAAGGGATGTTGGATTTTGTCAAATGCTTTTTCAGCATCTATTGAGATGATCAATTGATTTTTCCCTTTCGAGTTTTTAATGTGTTGTAATACATTGATTGTTTTTCTTATGTTGAACCATCCTTGCATGCCTGGAATGAACCCCACTTGGTCATGGTGTATGATTTTTTTAATGTGTCTTTGGATTCGATTTGCAAGTATTTTGTTGAGGATTTTTGCATCTATATTCATTAGGGAGATTGGCCGGTAGTTTTCCTTTTTTGTAGCATCTTTGCCTGGTTTTGGTATTAGATTGATGTTAGCTTCATAAAATGAGTTAGGTAGTGTTCCATTTTTTTCAATGTTTTGAAAGAGTTTAAGTAAGATTGGTGTCAGTTCTTTCTGGAAAGTTTGGTAGAATTCCCCTGTGAAGCCATCTGGCCCTGGGCATTTATTTGTGGAAAGATTTTTGATGACTGATTGGATCTCTTTGCTTGTGATGGGTTGGTTGAGGTCTTCTATTTCTTCTCTGGTCAGTCTAGGTTGTTCATATGTTTCCAGGAAATTGTCCATTTCCTCTACATTATCCAGTTTGTTGCCATACAGTTGTTCATAATATCCTCTTATAATTTTTTTAATTTCTTCAGGATCTGCAGTTATGTCACCTTTTTCATTCATTATTTTGTTTATATGGGTCTTCTCTCTTTTTGATTTTGTCAGTCTAGCTAGGGGCTTGTCAATCTTGTTGATCTTCTCAAAGAACCAACTTTTGGTGATATTTATCCTCTCTATTGTTTTCTTGTTCTCTATGTCATTTATTTCTGCTTTAATCCTTGTTATTTCTTTTCTTGTACTTGGTTTAGGATTGGTTTGCTGTTCATTTTCTAGCTTCTTCAGTTGATCCATTAGTTCTTTGATTTTGGCTCTTTCTTCCTTTTTAATATATGCGTTTAGTGCTATAAATTTCCCCCTTAGCACTGCTTTTTGCTGCATCCCATAGGTTTTGGTATGTTGTGTTCTCATTTTCATTCGTCTCTATATATTTAGCAATTTCTCTTGCTATTTCTTCTTTAACCCACTGATTGTTTAGGAGTGTGTTGTCTAACCTCCAGGTATTTGTGAATTTTCTAAGTCTCTGATGGTTATTGACTTCTAATTGTATTCCATTGTGGTCAGAGAATGTGCTTTGAATAATTTCAATCTTTTTAAATTTATTGAGGCTTGTTTTATGTCCCAGCATATGATCTATTCTGGAGAAAGTTCCGTGAGCACTAGAAAAGTATGTGTATCCTGGTGATTTGGGATGTAATGTCCTGTATATGTCTGTTAAATCTAATTCATTTATCAGATTGTTTAGGTTTTCAATTTCCTTATTGGTCTTCTGTCTGGTTGATCTATCTATAGGAGAGAGTGATGTGTTGAAGTCTCCCACAATTATTGTGGAAACATCAATCGCTTCCTTTAGTTCTGCCAATGTTTCGCTCATGTATTTTGTGGCACCTTGATTGGGTGCATAGACATTTACGATTGTTATTTCTTCTTGCTGAATTGCCCCTTTTATTAGTATGTAGTGGCCTTCTTTGTCTCTCAAAACATCCCTGCATTTGAAGTCTATTGTATCTGAGATTAATATTGCTACACCTGCTTTCTTTTGGCTGTAGCTTGCATGAAATATTTTTTTCCATCCTTTCACTTTCAGTTTCTTTGTGTCCCTGTGTCTAAGATGAGTCTCTTGCATGCAACATATTGATGGTTCATTTTTTTTGATCCATTCTGCGAATCTATATCTTTTAATTGGGGAGTTTAATCCATTTACATTCAACGTTATAACCGTGAAGGCATTTCTTGAATTGGCCATCTTATCCTTTGGTTTATGTTTGCCATATTTTTCCCTCTCTCTATTAATATCCTTTATTGTACCCATACCGAATCTCTTTAGTACTGAACCTTTCTCCAAGTCTCTCTGTCCTTTCTTTGTTTCTCTGTCTGTAGGGCTCCCTTGAGTATCTCCAGTAGGGCAGGTCTCTTGTTAGCAAATTCTCTCAGCATTTCTTTGTCTGTGAAAAATTTAAGCTCTCCTTCAAATTTGAAGGAGAGCTTTGCTGGATAAAGTATTCTTGGTTGGAAATTTTTCTCACTCAGAATTTTAAACATATCGTGCCACTGCCTTCTCGCCTCCATGGTGGCTGCTGAGTAGTCACTACTTAGTCTTATGCTGTTTCCTTTGTATGTGGTGAATTGCTTTTCTCTTGCTGCTTTCAGAACTTGCTCCTTCTCTTCTGTGTTTGACAGTGTGATCAGTATATGTCTCGGAGTGGGTTTATTTGGATTTATTCTATTTGGAGTTCGCTGAGCATTTATGATTTGTGTATTTATGTTGTTTAGAAGATTTGGGAAGTTTTCCCCAACAATTTCTTTGAATACTCTTCCTAGATCTTTACCCTTTTCTTCCCCTTCTGGGACACCAATGAGTCTTATATTCGGACGTTTCATATTATCTATCATATCCCTGAGGTCCATTTCGATTTTTTCAATTTTTTTCCCCATTCTTTATTTTATGCTTTCATTTTCCATTCTGTCATCTTCCAGGTCACTGATTCGTTGTTCAACTTCCTCTAGTTTTGTACTATAAGTGTCCAGAATATTTTTAATTTGGTCAACAGTTTCTTTAACTTCCATAAGATCATCCATTTTTTTATTTAGTCTTGCAATGTCTTCTTTATGCTCTTCTAGAGTCTTCTTGATTTCCTTTATATCCCGTACTATGGTCTCATTGTTCATCTTTAGTTCTTTGAGTAGCTGCTCTAGGTGCTGTGTCTCTTCTGGTCTTTTGATTTGGGTGCTTGGGCTTGGGTTATCCATATCGTCTGGTTTTTTCATATGCTTTATAATTTTCTGTTGTTTTTGGCCTCGTGGCATTTGCTGAACTTGATAGGGTTCTTTTAGGGTTTGTAGACCTATTGAAGTCCTTATCTCTAATTTATCAGATCTACAGCTTCGTGGAGTACACTTTCTCTAATCAGCAGGTGGCGTCCACGAGCCACCTGTTCTCCACAAGCCAGTTCTCCCCTGCTTAGCCTTTTTGGTGAGTGGGGGAGTGAGTCTTGTGGGGCCCAATTGGTGTATCAAGCTTGCGTGTGTAGTTGGTGTTGCCTGCCCTGTATGTGGGGCGTGTTTCTGGGCAGTTGGGGAGGGGGGGTGGCCCTAACAATCAAATTTCCCTGATCATCCTAGAGTTTTAAAGCTGCTGCAATAGTCTAATCCTTCAGTTCAGTCCTGCCACAGTTTGTCTCTGCCACTGGCCCACAAGTCCTTGGTATTGGCGTATGGCTCCTGAGACTTGAGAGTGGGCCCCTCTTCCAGGCTGTGCACCCCGGGTCCTCTGCTGAGGGATGACTGTGCTATGTCACCGATGAGTGCCGTCCCCCCAGGGCAGTTCTGGGCTGCTGGGCTGTGTAGGGAGGCTCCCAGTCTGCTGAAATGATGGCTGAATGGGGCTTTGTTAATTCACACTGCTCCACCTTCCCAACTCTGGGACAATCAGCTGAGGTTGCAGGGAAGGCTAATGTCCACGCCCAGTTTTGTGGTGTGTGCCTGTTATTTGAAGCACTTCCGTCACACTGGGTTGTCTGGGGCAGCTCTGGGCTATGGGGCTGGCGATGAGCAGGAGTGTTTCCTGTCCACCAGGATGGTGGCTGTGAGCGGACACCCCCGTTTTCTTGGGAAGTTGTGGTGTTTAGTGAATTTTCTCAGCCACTGGATTATTGCCTTTTGTCTCAGAGCTCTCTTAGTTCTGCTCTTGACTTAACGTGCCCAAATTGCAATTCTTTGAAGCTTTCTGTATTGGGCTTCTTAGAGTAATTGTTTTAGAAAAAGAAAAAAGGATTAAAAAAAAAAAAAAAAAAAGGGCCCTCCTCAGAGATCTAATGGGTTATTGAAATGCTAAGAGACAAAGCAACCAGGGCCATTAAGGAAAGGTCCACAGGGCAGAGAGATCAGCTTTTCTTCGGGATTTGCATATGCGCCTCAAGGCCTGAGCTCCGCCCTTCCCCTTTCTGTGTTCACCAGAACTCCAAAAATCCTCTGCTTTTATTTTGGAGTTTTTCGTGTTGTTTTTTTTCTCTGTGCCTGTCTCCTCTCTGCTGGGCTGGCTGCTCTCAGATTCTCTGGTGTCTGGTCTCCGTCTATCTATGGTTGGAGTTTGGATCAGCAGAATGAGTTTCCGATAAGGGCTGCCACTGCAGTTCTCCCTTCTCCTTCCCGGAGCTGGCAGCCCCTCCTCCCACGGGACTGTGCCTGGCAGGGAGGGGCGCGGGTCCCCTGGCCGCAAAAACTTACAGATTTCGCTGATCTCAGCAGTTCCACGTTTTCATGAGTGTTGTATGAAGTATGCCCAAAGTCAGATTGCTCTGTGGTGTCCAGTCCACGCAGTTCCTGGCTTTCTACCTACTTTCCTGGAGGAGTAACTAAAACTTACAGCTCACCAGTCTGCCATCTTGCCCCGCCTCCTCTATTTGTTTTTATGAATACTTGTTTTATCTATTAGATGACTTCTTTAAAAGACCTGTCCATTCATCTTTGTATTTCTCTCCAAGAATTAAGCCAATACCTTTTTACACAGTAAAAAGTATTTATCTATCAGTATATTAAATGGGAGGGTCTGCAATGACTTAAAACCACAAATCACAGGCAAATGAATTAACCACCACATGTACAGACCATCCCTGATGTATTCATTCAGTCAACACTCATTCACTCAGCCAAGAAATCTTCAACATCGTGTGAGGTCTTAAGAATAGAAAAACCCTCAGAGAGCTCACAATATAGGGGAGATAAAGTAGAAAATAATAAGCACCACACTACCATTTGATAAATGCCACATTTATAATGTGGCTTGGAAGAAAATAATTAAGCAACTACTGCTGCTGCAGACATGTCTGCCACAGCCATCACTGCCACCATAGAATTCCCTACGAGTGAAACAGGGAGTATTTCACAAGCAACTAATGCTTAAAATGAATTGTGAAGAGTTAATAAAGAGTTTTCCATATAGCTTGAGATGAGTGGTAGAATGGGAACTTTGAGGCAATGGAACAACATTCCAAATGCATAAAAAAGCATAGCATAAGCAAAGCCATATTTAGGGTGCTTACAGAAAGATGGGTGGAAGAATGTACCCCCAAATCAAGTCTATTAAAAAATATTCATGTAAGAGCTCTATTAGTTCTAAAATACCATGAGAATTATTTAATTTTCTACATTGATGGAAATGCTTTCAACCATACCTACTGGAGAATAGTAAAAAATCACAATTAAGTACAGAAACACTCACTCTTTTGTATGACACATGAAACAAATGGAATTATGTGTACTAAGGGTAAGCCATGGTATGGCAACAAAGCATTTTGGAGTGAGAGAGACAACAAGCAAGCTGTGAAGCAAGGAATTAGCATTTTTGTTGTCTTTCGTTACTTTCATTCTAAATCAGTTGCTACTAAAAAGTAAAATGCATCCATAAATAATAGGACAATAGACATTTACTTAAAATCCAGAAGTAAAGATAATATAAGAGTACCGATGTAAACAAATAAATGTCAACATTGCAAGTTGTTGAAAACGGATGATATAGGGGGAAAAATACAATCAATGCTAACTAGGGTCTACAGTTAACAGTAACACTGTAATATGCTTTCACTAATTGTAACAAAGCAATATACCAAAGGTAAAGGTCTATAAGAAGGAGATATAAGGGAGGGGTATGGAATTCTTGGTGTTCTCATTATTGTCTGACCTTTTAATTTTGCTTTATTTTTATTATTTTTTTATTCTTCATTTATTTTTTTTCCTCTTCCTATTTCTTTGTGGAAGAAATGGAAATATCCTCATATAGATTGTGGTGGGGAATGCATAACTATGTGATATACCGGGGACCACTGGCTGTTTAAGTAGTATTGATTGTATGGTGTGCAAATAAAACTGTTTAAAAAATAAACAGAAAGGTACAAGTGCTGGAGAAAATATGGAGAGAGGGATGTACCTATTCACTGTTGGTGGGGACACAGAACGGTGCAGCCCATCTGGAGGACAGTGTGGTGGTTCCACAGGAAGCTAAGTATGGGGTTACCATATGGTCCTGCAACCCCATTACTGGGTACATATGTGGAAGAACTGAGAGCAGGGGCACGAATGGACATTTGAACACTGGCATTTATGGTGGCAGTATGCATGGTTTCCAATGGATGGACGTGGCCAATAAGGGTACATTGACTGATGAATGGACTGGTGAACTGTGGTGCATGTGTACAATGGAATATTGAGTGGCCTCAAGAAGTAATGAAGTTGTGAGGCATGCAACTAGGTGGATGGACCCTGAAGACAGTATGTTGAGTAAAATAAGCCAGAAACGAAAAGACAAACATTGTAATGCCTCACTAATATGGACTAGCCATAATGTGTAAACTCTGAGAATTGAATCTGAAAGCATAGTTATCAGGGGTAGGCTTATTGCAAAAGTTCCTAGATTGTAAGCTCTTATAGTAAGTCACATCTATTCCTGAGTTATAAGAGCTATTTCCAAAGTCTGAGATGCTGATCTCTTTGTTATAACCTGGTGGTTTCCTGAATATTTGGGTATCTGTGTGACACCTGAGACTCAGAGCCAGAGTTTGGCATCTATGAATTGCATTACCCCATACAGCAACTACTAAAGAAGCTGAAAAAGAGATCAGGCTTCAACTAGAGATATGAACAAAATGGTTAGGACTAAGGTAATCAGACTAAACGATGATATTGTGTTTTAAAACTTCAACTTCTGTGTGAGATCAAAGGAAGAGATGTTTATTTGGTTCAAAAATCTACATTTTTCTATACCACACTGTTCCAGTTTGCTAACACTGCTGTTATGCAAAATACCAGAAATGGATCAGCTTTTATAAAAGGGGTTTATGTGGTTACAAAGTTACAGTCTTAAGGCCATAAAGTGTCCAAGGTAAGGCATCAACAGTGGGGTACCTTCACTGGAGAAAGGCCATTGGCATCCGGAAAAACCTCTGTTAACTGGGAAGGCACGTGGCTGGCGTCTGCTTGCTCCCAGGTTGTGTTTCAAAATGGCGTTCTCCAAAATGTTGCTCTTGGGGCGTTGTTGCCCTCTCTTAGCTGCAGCTCCTCTTCAAAGTGTCACTCTAAGTTGCTCTCCAAAACGTCACTCACAGCTGCTCTGTGTCTGGGCCTGTGTGGCCTTTTTAAAGTACTCCAGTGATCCAATAAAGACCCACCCTAAATGGGTGGGGCAACATCTCCATGGAAATAATCCAATGAAAGGTCTCACCCTCAGTTGATTGAGTCACATCTCCATGGAAACACTGAAGCAATAGGTGGCAACCTCATCAACACTAATTTGTCTGCCCCCACAGGACTGCATCAAAAAACATGGCTTTTTCTGGAGGACATAACATATACAAACAGCTATATAGACTTTATAATTTAACTTGTATGGTCAGTTTATTCAAATGCCATAATTACATGGAACCTTGAATAGGGAGTGAGATCTGGTTGGTTTGTACAAGTTAGTGTGAAGTCCCACTACATCCCAGAGCAACCTGGGGAGAGAAAAAAAAAGTATTTGCAAAGCTCCCTTGAGGGACTGGGGGAAAATATGGATATATTAAATTTTTCCACCTGGGGAATTCCTGACATTCTCCCAAGCACTGGGGACTACCAATTGGAAGGCCAAGCCCTCAATCTTGGGGCTTGCCCTCATGAAGCTTGTTACTGCAAAGGAGAGGCTGAGTCTACTTATAATTGTGCCTAACAGTCACCCCCAGGGAACCTCTTTTGTTGCTCAGAGTAGCCTCTCTTTCTAAGCCAACTCAGTAGGTGGACTAGCTGCGCTCCCCTCCCTGGTGATGTGGGACACAATTCCCTGGCATTGAGGGATTGAGAACACCTTCTTGACCAAAAGGGGGAAAAGAAAGGTAAAAATGTAAGTTTATAGCGGCTAAGAGATTTCAAATAGTCGAGAGGCTATCCTGGAGGTTACTCTTATGCAAGCTCCAGCTAGATATCCCAAATGGTCACAGTATGCCAAGCACTAATCAATAGCAGTCCCCAAATACCTAGGTCCCTGTCTGAAACTCCTTCATTCACTAAGTTTATTTTTCAGAAACTTAAATCCTCCAGAATGATCTCATGCCAGACAAGTTTCCAAACCTAGAGGCAATAACCTCTTCAAGAACATCAACCAGATGCAGCCCCCTTCCCCATAATGTTGACGCCCTTTTCAATATACACAAATTAGGGTGGTCACTGCCTAGTTAACCTTGAAGATCAAGAAAGTGGTTAAATGAGAGGAAGTGGTAGCAACAGACAAGAGAGGATTTAACAAAGGATACGAATACTGAATCTTTTTGTAATTTATTTTTTTAGATGCTAGGGTTATAATAGCTAGAAGGAAATAACTAAAATGGTAGAATTGTAACTCATAACATTCTTTGAAATGTGCTCCACAGCTACTCGCTAAATTGAAATTCGAAAGTTATCACCTTTCTGTATATATGTTAGATTTCACAATATGGAAGTAATTGAAACTGTGGAACTGTAATCCATAACATTCTTTGAAATTTGCTCTTTTAGTACTTGTTAAATTGTACTTTGAAAGTTATCACTTTTCTGTATATATTTCACAATAAAACACATATAAAAAAAATCCTGCTGGGATTTTGAATGGGATTGTACACTGAATCTACAGACCAGCTTCGGGAGAACTGACAACCTAAGAATATTGAGTCTTCTGACCCATGGATACAGCGTATCTCTCCACTTCAGTCCACTATTCAGATAAAGGTTTTTAAAGATTATGACTATCTTTTCTCTAAGCATGTACTGAAACCAACTGCTATACCTGAGGTTTGTGATAAAACTCACTATCACTTTTCAAAGGCCACTAAATCCCATAACTCTCTTATCCCTTATAAGACAGTGTGCCATCTAGATAGACAAATAGATCAATGGAACAGAGTAGAAAGTCCAGAAACAGATCCACATATATATGGACAACAGATTTTCAACAAAGGTTCAAAGGCAGCTCAGGAGAGAGAGAAAAATCTCTTCAACAAATGGTACAGGAAAATCTGGATATCCATATGCAAAAAATTGAACCTAGATCCACACCTCATAATATTTACAAAATTTAATTCAAAATGAACCACATACCTAAAAATGTAAAACATGACATTATAAAACTTGTAGGAGAAAATCTTTGTGACCCTGGGTTAGGCAAATATTTCCAAGGTGCAAAACCAAAAGCACAGTCCATAAAAGGACAAATTAGTAAGCTGGATTTTATTAAAATTAAAACTTTTGCTCTTCCAAAGACATTGGAAGGAGAATAAAAAGGCAAGACATAACTGAGAGAAAATACACATAAAGTATGTATCTCTTAAGGACTTGTATCCAGAATACATAAAGAATTCTCAAAACTTAACAATAAAAATGTTTTTAAAGATTTAGTGTGCAAAAAATGTGAAGACACTTTACCCAAGTACACATAGGGATGGTAAGAAGATTCTCAACCACATTAATCATTCTAGAAGTGAAAATTAAAACCATGATGATACCACTATCTACATACCTATTAGAATGGCTAAAATTATAAAGACAGACAATAACAAGTGTTGGCAAGGCTATAAAGGGACTGAGTGTCTCACATATTGCTAGTAGGGGTATAAAATGGTAAAAACACCATGGAAACAGGTTAGCAATTTCTTTAAAAGTTAAACATACACCTACCAGATGATCCAGCCATTCCAGTCCAAAATATTTAACCAAAAGAAAACAAAAACATGTATTCATATAAAGACTTGTACACAAATATTCATAGAAGCTTTATTTGTCATTGCCTAAAACTGGAAATCATCCGAATGTCCATCAGGAGATAAACAGATGAAAATATTGTGGTGTATCCACAAAGGACTACTACTTAGTTAATAGGAAAGAGCCAATGATACATGCAATAACACAGATGAATCTCAAAATAATTATGCTGGGTGAAAGAAGCCACACAAGAGTATTTACTGTACAATATGATTTTTATAAAATACTAGAAAATGCAAACTAATCTGTGACAGAAAGCAGATCGGTGATTGTGGAGAGCTGTGCAGGCAGGGTTTGTTAGGAAGGATTACAAAGGGACACAAGAAAACTTTTGGAGATGATTAATATGTTCATTATCTTAGTTGTGGTGATGGTTTCATGGGTATATACATATGTCAAAACCTATCAATTATAATCTTTAAATAAGTGTAGTTTATTGTATACCAATTATTGTGTACCAACTCAATAGAGCTGTTAAAAATTAAAATAATAAATTCCTGCCCCACTTATAGCTTTGAGTTTGTGGAGTTTTTTGTTCTTTCTTGGCAGGGGATGGATTGCTAAAAGGAAAGACACCAGTTTGCCCCACATAAAAGAAGATCATAGGTATGAGAAATTAAAAGGCACAAGTTTTTGAAAATTACTTCTGATTAGTTTAGATTAGATTGTTGATACACTTAGCACTTGAATATATCCTTTTAAACTTGTCATATACATAATTTCTTTCTCTTCCCCTCCAGGAGGGCAGTGACAAAATAGTCTACATTATTCCTTAAAGCATCCCTAACACCTAGCAGAGTACCTAGGTGGTATACATAAACAACAGAGCATGTGGTTAAGAGTCCAGGGCTCTTAAGTCAGACTAGCTTGCATTCCAATCTTAGCTCCATCACTTCCTAACAGCGTAAACTTGGAAAAGTTATTTAACATCTCTCTGCTTTAGGTTCTTCATCTGGAAAAAGAAGATAATAATAGTACCTGCACCTCATAAGGTTGTTGTGATGATTAAATGAGTCAGTATAAGAACAGGCCTGTCATATAGTGAATACTAAGTTATGGCTGCTATTATTATTGTCACTGCCATAGCCATCATCATCATCATGAGCATCCCCAGTAATTTAAGAAGGGCATTTAAAGGAGACTCAGAATTTTCTGAATTATATCTGAATTGTAAGTCAGATCTCTATCCAGGAAATAAGTAGTCTCAATAACAGAAAGTGTGTTTTAGAAAACGGAAAGGTAGCAGAGAATGGGAAGGAAGAGGAAACTCCTACACACACCCAGGGTAGGGCGAGATTTCTACTGAATGACCTGCTCAAGTGAGAAGACCATGTTTGACCAGGAAAGGGCTATTAAATATTTAAAGGAACAGAGAAAGTATAAGCAATTTATACCCTAGCAATCTCCTCAAGGGCAAAGCAGGTAACGTGTTCTCTCTTTTCATTTAGTAGAACCAAAAGACAACAAGAACCTATCCCCTTGTGTTGAAAATAAAAAGTCAATGAAAAGGCAAGGCCGTGGTGTCTTCTACGTGTAACTGCCTCTCTTCTTGGAATGTGTTCATCATGCTCTTGCTTTACAGATGACCTGTCAGGCATCTAACAGCTTCACCTGACTCTCATCCCTACTGGGGAAAGGGACAGGGCTCTGATAGCAGCAATGCAGCAGTGTGGGAATCCTCAGGTTGGCACCAGCCCCTTGCTCAATTCAGACCTGTAATCTTTTCTGACTTTGATTTAATGCAGCAATTACTGGTAATGTGGTTTGAAGGAGATAAATACCCAGTGCTAGCTGGCTATCACTTACTCTGCTCACGATGCAAGAACATTTTTAAATTAAAATTCCCTTTATGATACAGGAGCTGCTTCACTGAATGTTTCTGTGCAGCCCTGATATGGAGCTTCTCCCAAAACGTATTAGAAATCAAAGTTGCCCCTCCTCACTTCTGGAACACCATGCACATACACAATGACCCTATCACCTATCTATAACCCTAAATTTTTCCTATGTATATAATTAGATCTGGTAACAACTTCTTTCTACTTCTCACAATCACAGTGTCAGCATTACAGAATGTTCAATAACGAAAACTTATCTCTTCTTTTTGTAAAGGAGTTCCTTTAATTTCCTTCTAAATAACAAATATGCAAAGTAAACATTCATAAACTTACCTGCATAAAAAGACTCCATACCCATTTAATTTAGGAAAAAAATAAAGAATAACTGAATATAAAACATTAATATACCTGAAACACAATTTTGTTTTAATTTATAATAAAATGGTACACTATACATAACCTTTTATATCTAGGAATCTTTGAATAATTAAGTCATATGTGTGAAATAAACTTAGAGGGATCAATGTGGAGTCAACCAGGGTTTTTTCCCACAACATAAAACCATTTGTGTTCTAGCCATTTAAAGAAGTTATATTAGGTACTCAAAAGGGGAAAATGTTGGCAAACTACAAAAACAGCAACAACCACCCAATAGTAATTACATGGGGCTTCAAGAGACAGCAAAGTACATTTGGTACAGCCTCAATGGTTCCTGAATTAATCAGTAAAACTTCTGATTCAATTACAAAACTTTCTGTGCTGTTTGGATCTGTTATGTAACCCCAGAAAAGCCTATGCTCTTTTGATCCACTCCTGTGGGAGCAAACTTGTCATGGGTGGGACCTTTTGATTGGGTTGTTTCCATGGAGATATAACTCTGCCTATTCAAGGTGGGTCTTAGATCCCTTGCTGGTGTCCTCTATGAGAGGATAAAAGGCAGACATTTTGGAGAGAGTCCACAGACGCTTACAGAGAAAGCGCAGACATTCTGGAAGGAGAGAGCCATTTTGAAGCCAGAACCCAGGAGAAGAAGGATCAGCAGATATCACCATATGCCCTCCCATGTGACAGAGGAACTCCAGATGCCATCAGGCTTTCCTCAGAGAAGGTATCTACCTCTCAAGTGCCTTACTTTGGACATTTTCATGGCCTTAGAACTGTAAATTTACAGCCCAATAATTCCCCATTGAAAAAGCCAGCCCATTTCTGGTATATTGTATTCCAGAAGCTTTAGCAAACCAAAACACCTCCTCATCCCTTAAAGCAGAAATAAGAAAAAAATAACAATTCATAGTTAGCTGGGATCTATTGTTTTGATTGCTAGGAGAGGACAGTCATTGACAATTATCCTTTAAAAAAAAAAAAAAAAAGAAAGAAAGAAAAGAAACAGAGAAGGTCCAAATCAGTTATATTCTGCAATATGGAGACAAATGTGTACACCAAATTGTGTATTTTCTCATCTCCGTAAGTTTCCCAAGGCACACAGGGCAATTTCAACATGAAGGTCAAAAGTTAACAACTGATTTTCTGTTCCACTATAGTAGAGTTGTGTCTGAATTACAATTAATTCAACTCATGTTTTCTGACTAAGAGCCTCTAAATTCAAATAAGATTCCACCTTCAGAAGAGTGCCATATGCCTTCTCAGGAAATCCAAGACTAAGAATGGATTCCTTTTCAGGAGGCCTTATAAGAATAAAGAATTGATACTACATTTGCAATACCAATGCTATTCTGGAGAAGGACGTGTGGCTCTATGGTTCTTAGTGAGAAAACTGATCTTCTCTTTCAATGAGAGAGAGTTAGCTATCTTTAGAAAAATAACTATATGAATATACATAATATATATATCCTGGCCCTTGGGAAAATAGTCTGGCATAATTAACAAGATTAAAGAGGAATTTAGGATAAATAAAATGAAAGTAACAGGCTCATCTGATCCTTAAAGGATTAAACTCAAAATCCTAATATGAATCCAATGATTTTAAGATCAACATCATATAAGATTAAATCAATCGCTGCTTTTGTTTATGTATTGGAAACATTCACAGCTGGTAACACCACTGCTGCAGTTAAATAGTAGAGAGTTCAGAGCTAAAAATAAGGGCCTGAACTCTATACTGGCTTGATGACCGCTATACCTCCCCAGGTCCAGAGCCACCTATTTATGAAGCCCAAAAAGCTTAGAAAACTAAAAGTTTCTTTCTTTCCATATACATATATATACATTTTTTGTTTGTTTGTTTGTTTTGTTTTTGTTTTTTTTTGAGGGGTGGGGATGGATGGGTGCAAGGACTCATTGGGTGACAAACTATAACCTAAACTGATGTGGATGCAAGGCTATTACAGTGTGAATATTCAAAAACATTTAGCTACAAACATAATGAATGTGATTACAAGGTATTGACTCCTTCCCTAATTAGGAATGTGAGGTAATACAGAGCATATGTACTGTATTTTCTTTCTAAAATTCTGAAAGATTCAAAATTATGACACATATCTAGTCCCAAGGATTTCAGACAAAAGACTCTGGATCTGTATTAACCTTCCCCAATATGTAGTTCTTTAGCTTAAAAAAGGGAAGCCATGACATGAATAATGGCAAGTCAGAAAAACAAATGGAAATTGCTGACATGAGCAACAATATGCTAAATAACGGCTGTCAAATCACCATCAATGTGCTTAAGATGGAAGTCCACTGGAGATAAATCATGTGAGACAGAAATCCAGCTGGAACCATTTATATTGCAGATTGATAAATACATTTTAATGATGGCCAGGAAAGCAGTATATTTTAAGGAAAATTTCTGGAAAAAGCATGACCCGTCAAGATCTTGATTTTGGGCTTCTAGCTTCCCAAACCATGTTCTTATTTAAGCAAGCCATCACGTCATATTTGTCACATCAACCCTGGCAAACTAAGACACATAGCAAGATTTAGAACAGAATGGAGAAGGGAAAAGTAAGTGCTTAATAAATATTTGTTGAAAGGAGAGAAGGAGAGAAAGAGGGGAAAGAAAGGGAAGAATGTAAATATCTAAAAAAGAAGAGTGCTGGAAGAATAATAATTAACATCTAAATAGTAAAAGAGAAATATGGAGATGAGGGGTAGGGAGAACAGCCCAACATACCAATAAGATTTTTAAAGGGGGGAGAAAAAAGAAGTGGTAAGGAGACCCTGAATCAGAGTTCTCAATACTGCCACCCAGGAGTACAGTGGACTCAGAACAGGGAGGATGGGTCTAGAAAGTTAATAATTGTAATAACTAACGTATATTGAGCATTTACCATTTACAAGAACTTTTCTGACGTGTCTCAAAACAACCCCCTCAGGCAGATACTATTTTTGCCCTCATTTCACAGATGCCAGAGCACAGTAATTTGCCAAAAGTCACTCAGACAGAATGCAGCAGAGCCAGGTTTGGAACCCAGGCAACTTGGTTCCTAAGTCTGCACCGTTAACCACTACTGCCTCTATCGTAAAACCATCACTCACATACACACATGAAAACTGGTCCCTGGTAAATGAGACAGAGTGACTGCTGACAACAAAGAGAGTTCCACCACTATAAATTCCTACAGCTACTAAGTATTCCCTTGTTAATGAAAGAGTAACAAGTAGAAAACCTCTGGAATTTAGCACCCATTTGACAAATATTTACTGAATATCATTTAATATTTTAGACACTGAGGACACAGCCATAAACAAACCAGACAAAAATCTCTATAGAAGACAGGCAGTAAAAATTATAAACAAGCTTTTATAATATATTAGAGGATGGTTTAAGTGCTATGAAGAATTTTAAAAAGGATGGCTATAAAAAGGCCTTACTAAAAAAGGTAACATTTGAGTAAAACCTTACAAGAAGATGAAGAAGTAAGACATAAGGATATCTGGAAGAAGAGAACAACAGACAGAGGAAATACATACAAAGGGCCTGGCAAGTCTGAGGAACAGCAAGAAGGCCAGCGTAGCCGGAGGAAAGGGAGAGAAGGGAGGATGGGAGACACGAGCGGCAGAGGGGCATCTAGCAGCTAGCTCAACCATAGATTCCTAGGCACTCTGGCTTTTCCTCTGTGTGAAAAGCATTAGAGGATTTTGAGCAGAGAAATTACATAATCCAAAACATATTTTGTCAGGAGCACGTTAAATGATGTCTTCAGAGCACGTTATTGGAAACAATGGAGGAAATAGGAAGCCCAGGGTAGGAGACGATTACAGTAATCCAGCAAGAAAGGAATGTGTACTGAACCAGGATGGAAGTAGTAAAGCAGTGAGAAGGGGTCAGATTTAGGTTAGTTTTGAAAGAGAAAGCCTAAGGGAGTTGTGGATGATCAAAACAGGAGTGAGACAGATGTGGCCCTCTCTCTCTGGCTAAGCCAACTTGAAAGGTGAAATCACTGCCCTCCCCCCTACGTGGGATCAGACACCCAGAGGAGTGAATCTCCCTGGCAACGTGGAATATGACTCCCGGGGAGGAATGTAGACCTGGCATCGTGGGACGGAGAACATCTTCTTGACCAAAAGGGGGATGTGAAAGGAAATGAAATAAGCTTCAGTGGCAGAGAGATTCCTAAACGAGCCGAGAGATCACTCTGGTGGGCACTCTTACGCACACTTTAGACAACCCTTTTTAGGTTCTAAAGAATTGGGGTAGCTGGTGGTGGATACCTGAAACTATCAAACTACAACCCAGAACCCATGAATCTCGAAGACAGTTGTATAAAAATGCAGCTTATGAGGGGTGACAATGGGATTGGGAAAGCCATAAGGACCAAACTCCACTTTGTCTAGTTTATGGATGGATGTGTAGAAAAGTAGGGGAAGGAAACAAACAGACAAAGGTACCCAGTGTTCTTTTTTACTTCAATTGTTCTTTTTCACTCTAATTATTATTCTTGTTATTTTTGTGTGTGTGCTAATGAAGGTGTCAGGGGATCGATTTAGGTGATGAATGTACAACTATGTAATGGTACTGTAAACAATCGAAAGTACAATTTGTTTTGTATGACTGCGTGGTATGTGAATATATCTCAATAAAATGATGATTAAAAAAAAAAAAACGAAAAAAAAAAAAAACAGGAGTGAGGGAGAAAGAAGGGTCCAGGATGACTCCAAGGTTTCTTTGGCCCAAGCAACAAAAAGATGTAATTATGTGAGAAGGGGAAAACTGTGGGTAAGGCAAGTGAAGACCAGAAGTTCAGTTCTGGACATGTTCAGTTTGAGAGTAACTATTACTAATATATGGAAATGTCAAGTAAGCTTTTGGACATAAGCTTCCATGGAGAGGTCTGGCCAGCAGCAACATATTTGAGAGTCATCAACACACAGGCAGTATTTAGCCCTCAGTATACCATCAGAGTCCACTGGCCCCCATTTTTTCTTTTTTGAGCAGTCCCATTTTTTAAGGATTTATATTTTATAATTTTATTCTTTCTTAGAGGTTTTCCAAAAACAAAGAGAATGTTATTTAAATACATATATACATATATAAAAATAACTCATTCTATCTTGCAGTTAACATATTGGTCTCTCGGATCCTTTTATAAATCTAAGACGTGTTATGATATTTTAAGGATCTTACTTTTCCTATTATCTTGAAACTTTTTGATTTTTCATCAACTTTTACTCATCTATTACTCCCAACCACGATTTTAAAAACAGACTTTAAAAAAAAGACAATAATCAAATAGACAAATGACGTACTCACTTAGAAGAAAGGTACAACAGTGAAATAAATCATCACTAACACATCATCCTTCAACATTCTTACTGCACTGCGCTAAGCACGGCATCACCTGTCAAGAAGGCATTAAAGAAGACTGGAGACACCATCTTTTAGACTGCTTTTAGTTTACACTGTACACAGTTTAGAATTTAGTTTTTCATTTTTCACCCATAATGGCAAAGAGAAGAAAACTAACAGAGGGAAACATTTTACAATTATTAGATGAATCAGAAGATAGCAGCACTCCAAACTCTAATAATGATGGTGAAATTTGATCATAAAAGTAAAATCTCAAGACTATGAGCCTTCAGATGATGATATTCTAACTTGGGTGAATTTTCTCAAACTCAAGAATGAATAAGTGAACAATGCATTTCTGAGGACAAAAAGGAAATATGGTATTCTTACCAACTTCAATAGAAAGGATTTCTTCATGCTGTATGTTCAAAGAAAAACTGTAACCATCCTGCTTTGCTAAAAGGGCATGTACCAGGGCAATCCGGCAAGACAAAGAAATAAAAGGCATCCAAATTGGAAAAGAAGAAGTAAAACTGTCATTGTTTGCAGATGATATGATCTTATATCTAGAAAACCCTGAGAAATCAACGATACACCTACTAGAGCTAATAAACAAATTTAGCAAAGTAGCGGGATACAAGATTAATGCACATAAGTCAGTAATGTTTCTATATGCTAGAAATGAACAAACTGAAGAGACACTCAAGAAAAAGATACCATTTTCAATAGCAACTAAAAAAATCAAGTACCTAGGAATAAACTTAACCAAAGATGTAAAAGACCTATACAAAGAAAACTACATAACTGTACTAAAAGAAATAGAAGGGGACCTTAAAAGATGGAAAAATATTCCATGTTCATGGATAGGAAGGCTAAATGTCATTAAGATGTCAATTCTATCCAAACTCATCTACAGATTCAATGCAATCCCAATCAAAATTCCAACAACCTACTTTGCAGACTTGGAAAAGCTAGTTATCAAATTTATTTGGAAAGAGAAGATGCCTCGAATTGCTAAAGACACTCTAAAAAAGAAAAACGAAGTGGGAGGACTTACACTCCCTGACTTTGAAGCTTATTATAAAGCCACAGTTGCCAAAACAGCATGGTACTGGCACAAAGATAGACATATAGATCAATGGAATCGAATTGAGAATTCAGAGATAGATCCTCAGATCTATGGCCGACTGATCTTTGATAAGGCCCCCAAAGTCACCAAACTGAGCCATAATGGTCTCTTCAACAAATGGGGCTGGGAGAGTTGGATATCCATATCCAAAAGAATGAAAGAGGACCCCTACCTCACCCCCTACACAAAAATTAACTCAAAATGGACCAAAGATCTCAATATAAAAGAAAGTACCATAAAACTCCTAGAAGATAATGTAGGAAAACATCTTCAAGACCTTGTATTAGGAGGCCACTTCCTAGACTTTACACCCAAAGCACAAGCAACAAAAGAGAAAATAGATAAATGGGAACTCCTCAAGCTTAGAAGTTTCTGCACCTCAAAGGAATTTCTCAAAAAGGTAAAGAGGCAGCCAACTCAATGGGAAAAAATTTTTGGAAACCATGTATCTGACAAAAGACTGATATCTTGCATATACAAAGAAATCCTACAACTCAATGACAATAGTACAGACAGCCCAATTATAAAATGGGCAAAAGATATGAAAAGACAGTTCTCTGAAGAGGAAATACAAATGGCCAAGAAACACATGAAAAAATGTTCAGTTTCACTAGCTATTAGAGAGATGCAAATTAAGACCACAATGAGATACCATCTAACACCGGTTAGAATGGCTGCCATTAAACAAACAGGAACCTACAAATGCTGGAGGGGATGTGGAGAAATTGGAACTCTTATTCATTGTTGGTGGGACTGTATAATGGTTCAGCCACTCTGGAAGTCAGTCTGGCAGTTCCTTAGAAAACTAGATATAGAGCTACCATTCGATCCAGCGATTGCACTTCTCGGTATATACCCGGAAGATCGGAAAGCAGTGACACGAACAGATATCTGCACGCCAATGTTCATAGCAGCATTATTCACAATTGCCAAGAGATGGAAACAACCCAAATGTCCTTCAACAGATGAGTGGATAAATAAAATGTGGTATATACACACGATGGAATACTACGCGGCAGTAAGAAGGAACGATCTGGTGAAACATATGACAACATGGATGAACCTTGAAGACATAATGCTGAGCGAAATAAGCCAGGCACAAAAAGAGAAATATTATATGCTACCACTAATGTGAACTTTGAAAAATGTAAAACAAATGGTTTATAATGTAGAATGTAGGGGAACTAGCAGTAGAGAGCAATTAAGGAAGGGGGAACAATAATCCAAGAAGAACAGATAAGCTATTTAACGTTCTGGGGATGCCCAGAAATGACTATGGTCTGTTAATTTCTGATGGATGTAGTAGGAACAAGTTCACTGAAATGTTGCTATATTATGTAACTTTCTTGGGGTAAAGTAGGAACATGTTGGAAGTTAAGCAGTTATCTTAGGTTAGTTGTCTTTTTCTTACTCCCTTGCTATGGTCTCTTTGAAATGTTCTTTTATTGTATGTTTGTTTTCTTTTTAACTTTTTTTTTCATACAGTTGATTTGAAAAAAGAAGGGAAAGTTAAAAAAAAAAAAAAGAAAGAAAAAAGACAAACAAGGAAAAAAGAAAAAAAAAAAAGATGTAGTGCCCTCTTGAGGAGCCTGTGGAGAATGCACGGGTATTCGCCTACCCCACCTCCATGGTTGCTAACATGACCACAGACATAGGGGACTGGTGGTTTGATGGGTTGAGCCCTCTACCATAAGTTTTACCCTTGGGAAGACGGTTGCTGCAAAGGAGAGGCTAGGCCTCCCTGTATTTGTGCCTAAGAGTCTCCTCCTGAATGCCTCTTTGTTGCTCAGATGTGGCCCTCTCTCTCTGGCTAAGCCAACTTGAAAGGTGAAATCACTGCCCTCCCCCCTACGTGGGATCAGACACCCAGGGAAGTGAATCTCCCTGGCAACGTGGAATATGACTCCCGGGGAGGAATGTAGACCCGGCATCGTGGGATGGAGAACATCTTCTTGACCAAAAGGGGGATGTGAAAGGAAATGAAATAAGCTTCAGTGGCAGAGAGATTCCAAAACGAGCCGAGAGATCGCTCTGGTGGGCACTCTTACGCACACTTTGGACAACCTTTTTTAGGTTCTAAAGAATTGGGGTAGCTGGTGGTGGATACCTGAAACTATTAAACTACAACCCAGAACCCATGAATCTCGAAGACAGTTGTATAAAAATGTAGCTTATGAGGGCTGACAGTGGGATTGGGAATGCCATAAGGACCAAACTCCACTTTGTCTAGTTTATGGATGGATGTGTAGAAAAGTAGGGGAAGCAAACAAACAGACAAAGGTACCTAGTGTTCTTTTTTACTTCAATTGCTCTTTTTCACTCTAATTATTATTTTTGTTATTTTTGTGTGTGTGCTAATGAAGGTGTCAGGGATTGATTTAGGTGATGAATGTACAACTATGTAATGGTACTGTAAACAATCGAAAGTACAATTTGTTTTGTATGACTGCGTGGTATGTGAATATATCTCAATAAAATGATGATTAAAAAAAAAAAAAGAAAGGAAATGTAAAAAAAAAAATAAAATAAAAAGAAAGAATAGGGAAGCTTCCAAAAAAAAAAAAAAAAAAAAAAAAGGGCATGTAACAGCATTCTTTCATCTTCTACAATGTTTATGTGCCAAAATTTACTTGATATAACTCAAAAGGGGCTAAATATTGAAGTTAGGTGTACATACAAAGGTAAACAGAAGGAAACATAATGCAGAAATGAAAAAAAAATTCTTTGGATTCATTATTGTAAATAGAGTTAATAAACCCAAAAACAAAAATGTTTTGCAATTGTGAGGAAAATAAAATGTCCATCTTCTCTTCAACAAAATTATATACTGTCAAAGGTGTCAAAAAATTCTTCAAATACTGCATTTAGACAAAGAAAGTGCAAGAAGTAATGATAAGCTAGAATCTATTAGAGATATATTTGAAATCTGGATTAGAATTTATAAGAATGTGCCAGGCTAACGCATGATAGTTCAAGAGCAATTTATCTCTTTCAAGAGAAGCTGTCTATTTCAGGTATATATACTTTCAAAACCAGTAAAATAGGGAATAAAACTTCAAGCAGTATCAGTGAAATAGCATATATAGGGAAGATTCCAAGCTACATAGGTAAAGATCTAGAAAAGAGCAAGAGCAAAACAAAGGGTAGATAGTATAAGCATTTAAACTCCTGGAATAAATATAATTTGCGACAATTTTAGAACAAGTTTAGAATTTAGAACAGCAAAAAATCTGCCTTAGATCATCCTATTAGAAAGAATGGGGTTGAGCTTCAATGTATTTTCAAGATAGGAAAAGAAAGAGAAGTCAAGAGCACATTATTTACATTTCAAGAGATTTGATGATTCTTTCTGCCCTATGAAAAATTATGTATGGCTCTTCTTAGCTTAATGTATTCTCCACTATCATTAGATTCAATAACCTCTGTGTTTTGTTTAAAATAAATAAATAAATAAATAAATAAATAAAACCTGAAATGACCTTATACTCACTATATATAACAAAGCTAAAGGAGGGGTAGATACATTGATAAGATGGTTAGAAGCTATACTTGGCAAAAGAATAACCTGAGGAAAGCCTATGGCTATATTCTACAATATGATTTACAATATTAAATTACTATTTAATAGTAATACTGTGAATGCTTTCATTTCATGGAAAAAGCTTCAATTACAAGACAGTCTTCAGTATACAGGTCTTATACTTCTTTTGTTACATTTATTCCTAAGTGTTTTATTCTTTTTGATGCTATTGTGAATGTAATTTTTCAAATTTCATTTTCAAAATTTTATTTATCGCTAGTATACAGAAACACAATTGATTTTTGTATATTTTTACCTTGTATCCTGCTATCTTGTTGAATTCACTTATTAGCTTGTTTTTTTATATATTCCTTAGGATTTTCAACATATAAAATCATGTTGTCTGCATATAAAGACAACTTTACTTCTTCCTTTCCAATCTGGACACCTTTAATTTCTTTTTCATGTTGTATTGCACTGGCTAGAATATCCAGCACAATTTTGAAAAGAAGTGGTGATAGCAAACATCCTTGTCTTGTTCCTATCTTAGAGGGAACACATTCAGTCTTGCACCTTTAAGTATGCTAGCCATAAGCTTTTCATAGATGCCTGCTGTCAAGCTGAAGAAGTTCTCTTCTATTCCTAGCTTGTTTAGTGCTATCATGAATGGGTACTAGATTTTGTCAAATATTTTTCTGCCTCTATCCAAATGATTATATGAGGTTTGCCTTTATTCTACCAATATGTTATACTACATTGATTTTTGGAATGTTAAACCAACTTTGCATTCCTGGGATAAACTCTACTAAGACAAGGCATATAAGCTCTTTTATATATTGGTCAATCTTGTTTATTAATTTTGTTAAGGATTTGTATGCCTGTGGTCATGAAGGATAATGGTTTGTAGTTTTCTTTGTTTGTCATGTTTTGGTCCACTTTTGCTATTAGAATAACAGCAGCCTCATGAAATGAATTGGTAAGTATTCTCTACTCCTCTATTTTCTAAAAAAGAGTTGATACAGGATTGGTATTGTCTCCGCCTTAAAGTTTAAAAAAAAATTCACCAGTGAAGCCATCTGGACCTGGATGTTTTCTTGTGGTGACATTTATATCTCTGAATTCAATTTCTTTACTTCATACAAGTCTAGTGAGATTTTCTATTTCTTCCTGAGTCAGTGTGGTATTTGCATCTTTCAAGTAATTTCCCCATTTTATCTAAGATGTCTAATTTGTTGGCATAAACTTACTCATAATATTTCCTTAAAACCCTTTTAATTTCTGTAGGGTCTACAGCAGGGTCTCAACCTAAGCACTATTACCATTTGGGGCCAGATAATTATTTGTCGTGGGGGCTGTCTTGTGTATTGTGGATGTTTAGCACCATCCTTGGCCTCTACACATTAGATGACTTCTCCAGTTGAGACAACCAAAAATGTCTCCAGGCACTGCCAAATTTCATAGGGGTCAAGGAGAGGTGGGGCGGTAGATTGCCCCAGGTTGAGAGCCATGATCTATGGTGAGGTCTCCTCTTTCATTGCTGATTTTCGTAACTTTCTTTACTTCTTTTTATTCTTGATCAGTTTAGATAAAGATTTATCAATTTTATTTTTCTTTCCAAAGAACAAAATTTTGGTTTCCTTTATATTCTCTATTGTTTTTCTGTTTTTTTATTTTATTGATTTCCAGATCCTTATTAATTCCTTTCTTCTACTTAGGTGTATCTGCTCTTCTTTTTTCTAGTTTCTTAATGTTAAAATACAGTTTATCAATTTTATAGCTTATTTTCTTTCTAATGAAATAATTTCAAGCTATAAGTTTTGCTCTAAGCACTGCTTTAGCTGCACCTGCGTGTTTTCCTTTTCATTGACTACAAGATACTTTCAAATTTCCCTTGTGACTTCTCACATTGACCCATGAGTTATTTAGAAGTTTGTTGTTTAATTTTCAATTATTGGTCAGGTGGAAAAACAGGGAAAGGGCATTCTAGGCAAAGGAAAACAAATGTGTAGAGGTAGATATTACCAAAGCACATAGCATACTTGGAAAAGAGCCAGCAATTAGATGTAGCCAGAACAAAGTAGGGAGTATGGAGAGCAAACATATGGCAAGAACTGAAGCAAGATCCTAGAATGCTTTTCCTTGTCATGCTAAGGAGTTTGAACTTTATCTTATAAGCAATGCTACATTGATATTCGTGCTTTAAGACCAATAATCTGCCACAGAGTATTTAAGACTGATTAGAGAAAGCCAAACAGAGAAATCCATTAGGAATATATTTTAAGAGGCCATGGAAAATAAATGCAAGGACAGAATTCAGATACAGAATAAGAAGTACTTTTGGTCTGAGTGAACACAAAAAAAGGCAAGGACAATATGCAGAATAAAGTTTCTCATTTAAGCAAGTGGGTAGATAATGAGGCTATTAATGAAGATAAGGAACACAGAAAACCGTAGCAGCTAACTAGAAGGGCAGACAAATTTCAGAAAAATATGATTTTTCAAAAGCAAATGAAACGTCAATACTGTTAACAGAATTATTAACAATGCAATGGATATCGGACATGAGCTCTAAACATCATCAAAAAAGTCCTGTTTCGTTCACTCAACCCCTTCCATGATCCCCAAAGGTCTTAACCCATTACAGCATTAGCTAAAGTTCAGGATTTCATTGCTAAATCAAGTCCAAGTGTAAATCAGTCTCCTCAAACACAGTTCTTCTTGACTTGTGAAACCAGAGACAGTTACTTGTGCCCATCCCTATGACCCCCACCCACCGCATAACAAGAGCAGGACAGGCAGAGGATACCTGCTACAATCATTCTTATTCACAAGCTGTGTCTGAAATCCCGCCAAGCAAAAGTTGGAAGCTCCTTGACTAGATCTCAAGACTGGGGTAACACTTCTTCCTGTGGCTTCTGCCTCTCACCAATTAGAATCTTGGTTCCAACCTCTGAGTCATTCTTTTTCAGTGAAAGGTAGCATGTGTAAGCTTCTCAGTAGTTTTCTCAGTCTGCTTCTTGCCAGAAGAATTTTGGGGGTCCAACAGCCTTTTTTCATATTTAATAGTTTCTTTTCTACCAGTCCTGCTGCAGCAGGCCTCCTGTTAATTTCACTGAGATTCACTGCATTAGACGAAAGCTATACCCACAAATATCTTTGAGATGGGTCCTTCTCTACCTTGGACTCCTGCTAAAATGGCTAGAAGCCCTACTGTTTGATCGAGAGGCATTTTATGGGGCTGGATAGTACTCTGAGGTACTACCTTTGGTCTTGCTGAGATCTTAAAAGATTTTACAGTCACGCCTTCAGCTTCATCTTTAGGCCACCATTCTGGCATTGTCCTTGAAGTTATCTTTGCTAAGAAGTCATGTTTTATTTTAGGGTCATCATTTGCCATCTAGAAGCTGAGAATTTGCTAAACAACTAAGTTCTGGCTCCTTTTGCTGTTTAACAGTCCTTCCCTCAATTTATTTCCTTTCTCTCACATTTTACCATAAGCAGAAAGAAAAAATCAGGGGCACCTTAAACATTTTGGTTGAAGTTTCCTTAGCTCCCAGTTCATTAGGCACATTTTCTACTTTCTACATAACCACAAAATAATAGTGTTACTCAACTTTCTGCCACCACATAATAAGAGTTCTCTTTTCTCCAATTTGCTTGCCTTTAAGCCTAAGTCCCAATGTTACAAAAAATTTGTTCAAGGTACTCTTACTACTCTTACTCTTTCGCTAACACTCTCCCAAAAGTCCACTGCCAAGTTCCAAAGTTACTCCCACATTTTAGGTTTTAGTTACAGAACCACCAGCACCACCACCCACCCCCAATTCTGACACCAAAATCTGTAGTTGTTTATTTTTATGTAAAAAATCACCTCCAAACTTAACAGCTTAAAACAAGCACTCATTATCTCACAGTTTCTGTGGATCAGCAATCCTGTTGAGGCTTAGAGACCCTCTGGCTCAGGGTCTTTCACAAGACTGCAACCAGGTGTTGGCTGGGACTTCAGTCATCTCCTGGCTTGACTGGGGGAGGAGCCTCTGCCAAGCTCACTCATCTGGCTGTTGGCAAGTCCCAGGTCCTCACTGGTTGTTGGCTCAAGACATCAGTTCCTTAACAAATGGGCCTCTCAGAGGGCTACTCACAACAGAGCAGTTTGTTTTCCCTGGTAGAGGACTCCACGATGGCGAGCCAGAGAGGACAAGCACCCAAGATGAAAGCCAGTCTTTTTGTAACCTAATCTTGGAAGTGAACATCCCATCACTTTTGCTGTATGCTATTCATTTGAAACAGTCACTAGATCCAGCTTACACTCAAGGGGAAGGAATTACACAAGGGCATGAATACCAGGAGGTGGGGAAATCACTGTGGGCCATCGCAGAGGCTCCTATCACAAATTGTTTGAAAGCATTATAGCAAACTGGTTAAGAGTACTGGCTCTGAAACGAAACTATTCTGTTTGAATCTGGCTTCCTCACTTGCTAGCTCTGGTAGCTTGAGCAAATTATTCAACCAGTATGTGTTTGTTTCATCACCTATAAAATGGGGATAGAAAAAGCACCTACCTGAGAGAATTATTTTGAGGATTAAATGAGTTAATACATTTAAAATGTGTAGAACAGGGCCTGGTGGTCATTAAATGTTGGCTATATTAGACACTGGTGATAGAAAGGAGTTCTGATATCCTATGTTCCCTATACCTTATCCTATACTTCTCAAATTGGAGTACATGTAACAAAGGCGATTCAAAAAGCCATAGGTTGTAAAAGGCACATCTTTGAGTATCTTTTTTTCCTTCAAAATCTTCCAGTAAAATTAAGTTGAAATTACTAAATAGTAAAATAAACAGAATATAATGTAAAATTCTAACCAATTTTTAAGACAAGCCTCCAGAATAGACAAGAAATGCTGACTGCACTTGTCTAGAGTAAATATATATTTATTCTACTTTGCTTTTAAGGTTATTTCAAGGAAAAGTTTTTAAAAGCCTGATTTGATGGCTTATAAATTATATACAATGAATCAGAAGATGCTCAAAGCATTTAAGAGTTAGCTTTGTATTGCTTTGCTGTGCTTCTGGAAAAGGTAGAGGCAAGAATTTGTTTAAGAGTATGGAAAGCAAGGAAACTGAGAACCAAATAGACCTTGGTCAAAAGATTTAATATCACTATTTTAGTTTTCTTTGGCCTCTCAAGCAATACCATGCAATGGGTTGGCTGAAACAATGGGAATATAACTCCTCACAGTTTTGAGGCTAGGAAAAAGTCCAAATCAAAGTGTCATCAAGGTGATGCTTTCTTTCCCAAGACTGATATTCTGGGGGTGGCTGCCAGTGATCCTTGGTCCTGGGCTCCTCTGTCATATGACAATGCACATGGCAGCCTTTCCTGGCCTCTCCCTTCCCTTCTGGGTTCCCTTGACCTTCAGCTTCTTGCTCCCAGCGGCTTTCTCTCTACCTGAATTTCACTCTGCTTACACAGGACTCCAGTAATTGGATTAAGACCCAACCTGACCGGGTTAGGCCACACCTTATCTGCTGTTAGTAACCTCATTAAAAGGTCCTACTTAGAATGGGTTCACAGTCACAGGAATGGGTTAAGTTTAAGAACAACTTTTTCTGGGGTACATAGCTCCAAACCACCACAATCCCCATCCATAAGATGAAATAAGGAACATGAAATAAGATAACAGTTGTGAAAGTACCTGACCCAGTGTCTCATACATAGGAAGCACTCAGGAATTTCTGTTCCCTTCCACCCTCCAGCCCCGAATGTCTTTTATAATCTCTAGTATTGGATGGTATCCATGAACAAACCCTTATTAAACACACATACTACTGGATAAATGTAGTTTTGATGGAAAAATAACATACTGTATTGACCAGGAATTTGACCAATCTAAGTTAATATCCTGCTTCTACAGAAGTTGTTAAGAGTATGCTATTTGGCTTTCGACGAGTTCAGTGAACTTATATTGGACAGAATTTTAACAAATTAAACAAGAAAACTAAAGGATACACATAAACATCACAATTAATGAAATATAGCACAGGACAACATACATACAATAGAATTCGCTCCCTCCCCCAAACTATGGTTCCCACTCTTTGGCATCTGTGCTGGTTTGTACATATTATGTCTTCCAGAAAAGGCCATGTTCTTTGATACAATCTTGTGGGGGCAGATTGATTAATCTTTTTGATTAGGGTGTGACCTTTTGATTGGATGTTTCCATGGAAATGTGACTCAATCAACTATGGGCAAGACCTTTAATTGGATAACTTCCATGGAGGTGTTAACTCTGCCCATTCAGGGTGGGATGTTAATTGGATTACTGGAGTTCACAGACAGAAGGACCTCAGAGCAGCTAAGAGCGACATTTTGGAGAGAGCTGCAGCTAAGAGAGGACAATACGCCCCCAAGAGCAACATTTTGGAGAATGCCATTTTGAAATGCAATCTGGGAGCAAGAGGACACCAGCCATGTTTTTTCCAAGCTAACAGAGGTTTTCTGGACACCAATAGCCATCCTTCAGTGAAGGTACCTTGTTATTGATGCCTGACCTTGGACATTTTATGGCCTTCAGACTGTAACTTTGTAACCAAATAAACACCCTTTGTAAAAGCCAATCCATTTCTGGTGTTTTTGCAAAATGGCAGCATTAGCAAATCGGAACAGCATATGATTTTAAATGGTACTGTTTAGTGAGACTTCCAATTTAACCCTGGGAAAAAAATCATAAGGTTTTTTGCCTAACTGCCAATAATAAGTACAGTAAACAGAATAAATAAATCATTAAGAATGTTTCTGTTTAGATGTCAGTTTATCAGAGCAAAGGCATTCAACAATGCTACTGGAAAGTAATGTTGTCCCCATTTTACAGATGAGAGGAAGGAGCATAAAGATCATGTGATGTTATAAACACATAGCAGATTAATGACTGGGCCAGGAACAGAACTGAACCAGCATATGAAGGAGTTCACAACGAAGGTGTAATCAGTTATTACTGATTTTCATGGGCATGGGAACCTGACTAAAGGACTGTTAATAATGACCCATGATTAAAGGGTTCATCTCACACTCAGGATAAATGGCTTGACAGTTATTTGAAAGTATGAATGCTAGGCCTTGATTTATTTAACTTATGACTTAATGGTCTAGGTTCAAATAAGCAAGAAAATCATGATATGAATTAATACCCAAATAAGATATTACAAAACCTACAGATTTTAGTTAAGCAGAACCAAAACCCAATTTTTAAGCTGAACACTTTGCTACATCATAGACAGCTCATTTTAACAGTATATGCTTTATTGAAAGTTGACAATTATTGAAAGTTGTTCATTTCAATAACATCCAATTAAACTCTTGTGGTGTGCCTACTCTATGATGGCGTTTTACTATGAGTAACATTTTATCTTTTTTAAGGATGCTGAAAAAGATTTGTGAAGAGGAGCCCCAAGTTCAAATTCAGAGAAGGATGTGAATTCTAAACAAGAACGCAATGCTTTAACCCAGATCACAAGCTTTAAAGGTAACACACAATTCAAGATCCAAAAAGAGAAAAAGGGAGTTAGTGAAGGAGGACTGCAACTCCTACAATGTACTTTCTTAGAGGAAGAAACTAAAGGACCTTAAGAAATGTATCTTACAAGTTGTAGCCTTTTCTGCTTTCTCTCCTCTGACCACCCGTTCAAACATATAATTTAAAGTTTACAAGTTTTTGTTTAATTGGCTCCAAATTTATTCTCTAATTTATAAATTTTAAAATAATAGAATTCCATATTCTGATTTGAAACATGACAAATGATACTTGTTTATGCATAAAAGCCATATAGGCAGCTTTCTTATACAACTGGAAGCTTACTATCTATTTTAGCATTCATTCATAAGGCTTTCATCTTACTTAATTTTATTCTCACTGCAAAACCCTGATTCTAAGGCCTTTTAACCTCATACTTGAACAGTTAAAATAATAGATCTCACTACCTCCAGTCCCTCCCCAAAATACCTTATCCACAGAACCCAATTACAAAGCAGTATTTCAAGTTAAATATTTTGCTGTACCCGAAATCTGTGAAGAATTCCATGTTTTCTACAGAACAAAATGATCTGGTATTCAAGATCCTCCCATTTCTATCTTAAATCATCTCTTCCATTCCTATCTTTTCCAATGAAACTGATCTCTGTTTGTTATTCTCCAAACTGTCCTTCCTCTCGTTTTCACTCCACAAATGTCAAATCAGTACCTACCACTCTGTATCATGGACCTTTCTAGAGATTACATTCTAGTGGAGCGAGGGTGAGAAGGGCAATAAATATATAGCATGTCAGACAGGGGCTATTGAGAAAAATAAAGATGGGGAAAGGGAGATAGGATAAATGTTAGGCAAAGGGATAGAGAAGTGCCATTATGTAGGGTCAGGTGTCAACGATAACATGACATTTGAGTAGACATCTAATGGTAGCAAGAAAGGAAGTCATGCTGATATCTGGGAAAAGAGGGGGTGGGGGAGAAGATGGGCAAGTGCTAAGGCCCAAAGGCAAGGGTGTGTCTGATATGTTCCAAGAATGACCGGGGGCATGTATGACCCCAGTGGAATGAGCTGGGAAGAAGTGTAGAAGAAAAGGCATAAGCAGGGAAGCAAATAATATGGGGTCTTATCAGCCAATGTAGGACATTTTAGGCTGAGTGGGATAAGAACAACAACACAATCTGTTTAAAAAGATCACTCTGGCCACTGTGTTAAAGGACAGACTTTGGGGAATGGGGGTTATGAGATGGCAGAAGCAAGGAGGCCAGTTAGAATATTATTTTAATAAAATAAGCAAGAGGTAATGGGGGCTTGGGGCCAGGATAAAAGCAAAGGGGCTCATAAGAAGTCATCAGTTTCATGTTCATTTAGGACACCAGGCCTTGCTTATGCCTTTCTTCACCTGGCTTGTCTCTATTTAGATCTGCCAGTACCTAGCTTAAATCACACATCCTCCAAAAAAAAAAAAAACCTTCTGCAACGAACTTCTTCTTCAGTGATTGCCCATTTCTCTGAACTGCTGTTGACAAACGCCCAGACCATTCATTGACTAGCATGTGGGCTTTGTTACAATGTATGATTATCTATTTAACCTGTGTCCTTTCATCCCATTGTCCTTGAGGAAGAAAATACTTCACAACTTTTTTTACCCTCATTTTAGTGCATATTATACTCAATAAGTGTTTGCTGGTAGTTAAACTAAATCACTCAGAAAATACTATCCCTCAAAAAAAATAATCATGTGCTCACACCCTCCTTAAACTGCCAAAGTAAAAGAGATGCCCCACACAGCTGTCCTTGAGGAACCTCTACACATCACCCAGGCCCACATATCATCTTGAGCTACAGTTTGCAACAGCTGCTTACTACACTCAACTAGTTTCTCTGAACCAATGGTTTTCAAAGTGTGGTCTCTGGTCCAGCAGCCTCAGCATCACCTGAGACCTTACTAGAAATGTAAATACCCAGGCCCACCCAGATCTTATGAAGGAGGGGCTCAGCAATCTGTATATTCTGATGCAGGACAAAGTTTAAGAACTACTGCCCCAGCTTACAGGTTTTAACTAATTACCATGTTTAGCCAAAAGACTTCCAGAATAATTCCAACCTGGCTCACAAACTCATTCACCTCAATCATCACCTTCAGTCCAAGTCTTCCAGATGGTTCATCTCCTACATCTCTGCACATCCACACTCTGATCCCATCTCCTGTTCTTCTACAGTAAAAGCTTTTTTTCCCATCCAGGAGGAGAGGCAAACATCTTCCTTGTTCCCCATTACCATGTAGTTTTGGACCTTGCAGGCATCCTTCTTTCTTACCAGTACTACTTCCAAATCACTTCTCTTTCCTCCTCCCAAATTACAGATTCTTTGAAAAAGATACCACCTGCTGACCTACTGAGTCTTAGCACAGGGTTTCCTGCCTTCATCTCCATCCTGATGACTTCAGCATCTATATAGATAATCATCCAACATTTAGGCCTCCTAGTTTTTTTTTAATGACTTTAGTGCCAACTATACTTTTCTCACCACTTCATCTAAGCCACTCACCTTAGCATCACAGCCTAGCACTGGCATTACCAATAACTATATTGTCTTGGTTTGCCAGGGCTGCTATGACAAATACCACCCGATGGGTTGGCTTCAACAACAGAAATTTACTGTCTCAAAGTGTTAGAGGCTAGAAGCCCATCATCAAGGGACTGGCAGGCCTTGCTTTCTCTTGGAGTCTATAGCGTTCCAGCAATCCTCATCACATGGTGTGCTCTCTCCATGTGTCTGTTCCTCTGATTTCCATGACTTCCAGCTTCTTCTGACTCACTGCATCTGAATTTCCTTTGCTTATTAGGGCTCCAGTTATATGAATTAAGGCCCACCCTGATTCAATTTAGCCTCAAGTAAATAGGATCTTTTAAGATCCTATTCACAAATGAATCCACATCTTAACTAATAATAACATCTTCAAAGGTCCTATTTACAAATGGGTTCACAACTACAGGAGCATGGATTAAGACTTGAACATGTCTTTATGGGGGCCCTCATTCAATCCCGAGCACACACTACCCAGATGAAAAACTAGGTCTTTTGATTCACAATCCATGATTCCCATGTCTTAGGACCAAGCCATCAGTCACTCAATATTTTATTTCTAAAATAGCTGATACATTTTTCTAAGATTACCCCATTAATATTTCCAAGAACCACCACTCACTTTTCATAACCTGTGAAAGTAACTGATCTCAAGACTCCCAGGAGTTTAAATCTCCCTGGCCTGCAGCACATGACTCCCAGCAACATGGGATTGAGAAAATCTTCTCGACCAAAGGGGGAAGCAAAATGAAACAAAATAAAGTTTCAGTGGCCGAGAGACTTCAAATGGGAGTTGAGAGGTCTCTCAGGAGGGTATTCTTATATGCTATATAGATACCCCTTTTTAGTCTTTAGTGTACTGGAATAACGAGAAGGAAATACCTGAAACTGTCCAACTGCAACCCAGTAACCTTGATTCTTGAAGACAACTGTATAACGTAACTTACACAGTGTGACTCTGTGATTGTGAAAACCTTGTGGCTCACACTCCCTTTATCCAATGTATGGACGGACAGATGAGTAGAAAAATGGGGACAAAAATTTAATGAAAAATAGGGTGGCATGGGGAAATGGAATGTTTCTGGGTGCTCTTCTAAACTTTTCATTCTTATTTTTATCTTTTTTCTTGGAGCAATGAAAATGTTCAGAAATTGATTGTGGTGATGAATGTACGACTATATGATGGTACTGTGAACAACTGATTGTACACTGTGGATGACTGTATGGTATATTAATATATTGCAATAAAACTGAATTTTAAAAAAAGTAATTGGTTTCAAGTAATTAAGGAAGATGGAATTCAAATTCAGGTTTCCTTATTCTCATTTCCTTACTTTAGCCTTGTATCATGATGGATGGTAGGAATAATAAAGTGGATACTATTGAACAAATAAGAGAAGAGGTAAAATGTGGTACAGAAAGCTTTGGGGCCAGACAGACCAGGGTTCAAATCCCAATTCTGCCAATTCTAAATTGTGTGTGACTTTAGCAAGTTACTGAAGTTTTGGTGATCCCATAAGTAAAATGAAGACAATTAACTCCTAGATGTGTTGAGGACTAAGGAAGGTATATACCTAACATATAGGTTATCATTCCATAAACAGTTTAAAAAAAAAAAATGAAAAAAAAAAAAAAATCAGCTTCTACCAAAAGAGTACAGTGTGAAAAGAAATATGAGCCACAGAATTTTAAAAGATGAGACTACGTTTCCAGCCTTGCCATTTACTGAGTGCCATGTTCACTCTCTCCTAATCTCCTTTCTCACATCTACAATGGAGATAATGATACTTAGCCCTTAGCACTCTTGTGAGGATTAAATGAGATAACACATAAAAGAACTTTTGAAAGTCAATAGCATCATATAAAAAAAATCATTATTATCTGTGTACACACACTATCACTGTGTTATAAATTATTTAAGGGAATGAGATGTCGTTAACCATCTCTATTTGTAACCACTGCTAGCTAGGCATTCGTTAATGTTTGCTGAATTGACTTAAGAATACAGAACTGAATTATGACTAACAACACTGCAATATGAAATCCGTAAGTTCATCCATACAGAACACGAGTAAGAGAGAGTCTGGTGCCAGCCTAGCTAAGATCAGCTCAGACAGGGAGAACATATCCTGCCTTCTGAGAATTTAAATAAGAGAACCATAATTTTGTTTACTGAGTATAAATTGTATAATCATCAAACAAGTAAGTTTCATGAGTACAGGAATCACGCTTGTCTGTCTGTCTTCACCCCCCTCCCCTGCTCTGTTTGTTTTGGACAATGAAGAGGAGAGGGGGAGAAAAAAGTTTAGAAAAAAACAATGCCTCCATCATGAGGCAACTTTATGAGGCTTCCCTAGTTGCAAGTATTTAAAATACTGTACTAATTTTAGGTGGAAATGTTTCACATAAGACTCATATGTAATTAAAAAACAAACTCACTCATTTGTGTTTATCAAAGTTCTCCCTACATGAATCAAAGATATCTTCAACACAACAGAGAAAACACTGGGGTAGTGAGCAGTCTATCTACGCAAATGTTCAAAGTAAAAAGTTGGCTTGCACTAGTTAATTTGAGCATCTATTATGTGCCACATACTATGCTAATCATGTTCAGAGTACCCCAAATTTTCACAACAATCTACTGTAATAGGCATTATTTTCCCTATGTGACAAGAAACTGAGGTTCGTTCAAAGAGGTTAACTTACCTGCTTACGGCCACACAACCGGAAATAGCAGAGGTGGAATTTAGATCCAGTGAAGATTGTCTCTAAAACCCATATTCTTTGAACTCTACTATGCTGCCTGCTGATGCTACCAAATTCACAAAAAAAGGAGGCAACTCAACAGGTAAATGGGGAGAAGATCTGGCAAAGAGGTAGCACACAGGACAAATTAACGGGCCAACATTTAACCACATAAACTAAAATGTGTGGATCAGCTGTAACTTTTATTCTTCAGTTCTATAAGTTATAAGAGAACATCCACATCACCCAGAGGTCCTAACAACTGATGTAACTCAGTAATTTTCCTAGAATACCCAGGAACAGTGTCTTTAATTCACTGCTGGTACCAAAGCAAGCAGGCAGTGCAGATGATACGTTTCACAGGTTTCTTATGTTCATGAGGACGGAAACGCTCTTGCACAATAGAATGTCTTTTTGGCATACCTACTGCTATATAACATTCACTTCACAGAATTTTAGAATTAGAAGAGGTTCTGTCCAATTCTAGTATCTTATGGATGTGGAAACTGAGGCTGAGAACAGTCAAATGATTGCCCAAAGTCACATGGCCAGTTACTGGTTAAACCTGGACTAAAACTTGGATCTCCTATTCCTAATCCAGTAAGTTTTCTCCTCTGTACCTCAGTGCCTCCCTTTAATGCTTGACCACCTAGATTTTCTTCTCTATACCTGGGTGTTAAGCAGCTATGGCTCCTTTGGGACATCTTCATTCAATACAACATATGTATGGGGCACCAGGCAAGATGATTCAGATAAAAAGGGGCTAGATATGATTTCTGCCCTTATACAATGCTACCCAAACTTTCTGATATTGTGGCATATGTTTAAAAAAAGATATTTTTATGGCACACCGTGGCAAACAAACTAGGTAACACATGGGGAATCCCAAGCCACACCTGACTGCTCTAAGGGCTGTGGGAAACAGCTATCTTGGCATATTTGTACCTCAATCCAACTTATGTCACATTGGTTGGGAAGCTCTGTTCTGGCTGCTAATGAGGAAAGGGAATTGAGACAAATATGCAACTAACTGTAATCTAAGTACAAAAGGAATAACTGAGGAGAGAGTCACTGTCTACTTTCATCAAACAGAAATAAGTGGAAATAGGATTAATTCAACTTGCTTCCTCTCTTAACTCCTCTATGAAACAAATCAAAAGACAAAATAACCCATTCTCTGGTTGACAGATAGTGCTGATCAATCCCACTGACAAAGAACCTAGACATTTTGACTGACTAGTTCATAGGCAGGTAAAAACTACTTAAAACACATTAGTTTCTCAGAAAATTCCTTGAGTGCTTATGAATACTACAAAAATAAATCAACAGAGGGGAGGAAATTCATTTCAAGGTCATATTCAATTCAAGAAGCCAGGAAAGAAGCACCCCCCACCCCCACCCCACCCAAAACACACACACTGGTGACCGAGCTCCATCTCTGTAAACCTAGTTTAAACTGTGACTTCTCAGATTTAGAAATTTGGCCTGCCTGGGCCAAGTAAGTTCCTTCAATCCCAGACATCTGTGCTGAAGGGCAAAGGGCAAAGTAAAACTTTCAAAAGCTGGCTAGTAGCCAAGGGTATCACATCTACTAGGCTCCCTTAGCAACACACAACAGCTGTCTGCTCAAGAGAGGATACCGCCATCTTTGCATGGAACTACAGATGTTCTTATTTTCACAACCAAAAACATAGGGTTTTTTTTTAAATATATTATTTTCCCTGTCACTCTACTGAAGATTATCACATTTCATTATATAAAAATCTCTCTAATCCTAGTATGATTCTCTCTATTCCAAGTTACAATGCCAGAGTTAATGATAAATTAAAATAATGTAAGGTATTAAGTTCTTGGCAAATATAGAATGCTTGATAAATATCTGGTTATTAATTACTATTCTAGCTGCTACAGACTAAGTATCTAACTATGGGGAAGTCACTCTTTGTGACTTAATTACTTCCCTCATAAAATTTTAATAACAACAGTGACCTACTTCACAAGACTACTGTGAAGGACAATAAAAATTATTAGATAAAAATTTATAAATGTGTATTCCTAATTAGGAATCTGACACCTACTGGCTCTCAATATCTCAAGAGATGGCTTGAACATCAAAGTCAGTGCCCCCAAAAGAAAATACAGGTTGATCCCAAACAGACCAAGAAGAACACAGAATGCTGCTCCTGAACGACCAGCTTATTCTGTCCACTTGCCTTCTCCAAACCTAACAAGCCCAGGGGATGGCACTGTGCTGTGAGCTCAGCCCTTGGGCCTATGTCTAACAAGATAAACAATGCTTAAAAAAAAAAAATCACAATCACTGCAGGTTTTAAAAACCTAACACCTGTGGGTTTCTAAGAAGGGGATGCGGCAGTCTGTTCTGTGTGGAAGGCCATTTGTGCAAGAGCAGAATCTCGCAGCTTTCCATTCCTTATATGTGCAAGTGCAAACCCTCACCCACAGCACTCTGTACTCACCCAGAGGTACATCATGTCAGACCCGGCTGCTCAAACTCAGCGGTCAGTTGATCCTGCGCTGTAAAAAGGCACGTAGGAAAGAGGGTGCCAGAATGGGGGGCAAGGTTCGGGGTGGGGAGAAACCCACCCCACCCCCCAAATCACTTGAGTTTAAAAATCCTAAAAACGACCGGTCTCCTCCCCCCTCCTCCCTCCTCTCCAGCTGACTGTTCTGTTGTTCTCTCTCCTCCCTCTCGGCCTCCCACCACCCACCCCCCCTACCCCCCCTTCTCTCTGTCTCTCTCTCTCTCTGGGAGTTCCTAGCCCCGTGTGTCTGAACTGGAGTGAACAGCACACACTCTGTATTTGCCTTCAGGGAATCTCTCTGTCATTCTACTTCTAGAAACACAATCACCACCTCACAAAGATTACTGCAAAAGGCAGGAATGGGTGGGGTCAGGAATAAACCACCAACACCAGTTTCTAATGCTAGTCATAAGCTAATTTAAGATGGGTTCTTTAAACATGAATGAAGCAATCAAAAAACTCTACCCTCCAAGATCAAGGAGAGTGAGCCAACCTTCCCCTCCGTCCCAATTCTTCTGGAAGCCCTGGCAAAAGCCAAGCATGAACACAGAAACTGCTCCGGACCTACATTCCCTTCCTGCAATTTCAGCCTTATGCTACTATTCTTTACATGGTTGCACCACTAATACTTCTCAATCCTGGAAGATTTTTAAACACAGGAAAAATTATATACAAACTCAAATAGGGTTTTCATCTTTTTCATTACTACTGTTCTAGTTCAGATCAACATAGCCACCCTTCTGAAAGTGGACAAGGCAAGGATTTTAGAGTCAAGTGGATCTTGAGTCCCTAGTATGTTGCAGACACTTTACCTGGCATGAGGACAGAGCAGGGTACAAGGCCTAGGATTGAATTCCGGGTCTGCAGTTACTATCATTATGGCCGAGGGAAAGTTACTGAACCTGCCTAGGCCTCTGTTTCCTTAACCAAAATGCCAGTATAATACTCCTTGGGGAGTTACTGTAATTAGATCAAATGATATAACCATGTAAATGATTTGCTATGTTCCTCATGTCCACGTTTTCTAATTTCAGTTCAGTTCAAACATTTATTAAGTGTCTCTTATATGCCAGGCAAAGCTTTTATCCATTATCTCCAATGGTGAACAAGTATTATCACATCACCTGTCCTAGTGGTTTTTATTTAGAAAATAATGATCAATGAATTCACTCCATACAACACAGCATTCTTTACCTGCTGGAATACCCATGGCCTTCTTTCATTTCCCCAACCCTTTTCTCCCTGTTCAAATCCCAAAGTCCACCCCAGCTATAAATGCTCTCTCCACTGGTCTGTGGGCCGCAGCCTGGTATCTGTAACGCAGCAGTCTCCACTTCTGCCAGTTACCACTTCAGGTATTCCTGTACCAATCTTATCTCCTCTACCCACATCTTTCAAGGGAAAGACCTAAGACCTGGTCTTTGATCTATTTTTGGCCATGGAGTCTCTTGCATAGTATGCAGTACACAATAGGTGCACAATAAATTCTCAAAGGGTTATTCATTTTGAGGAACATTGCTCTCCTTTGCCTCATAAAAGGAAAAACAGAACAAAAACAAAAACCAAAAACAGGAGGCCTCCCTCCTTCCAGCTGCCTCAGGGTTCTGCTTCCCTCAGACCTGTTGTAACAGCTCTCTCCTGCTCATAAAATCTCCAAGTAAGGGCTGCAAGTCTCCCACACTCAAGGCAGGCCATTAGCAGGTATTAGGTACATGCACTCTCCCTATCTAATACTCACTGCAGTGGTCCGCTTAGGTGGAGTTTCTTTTTTTCTCTTAGGGTAGAAGTAAAGTCACTTTTCCTTTTCTTCCACACTAAATATGTGCCTTCCCCCGGGGAAGTATACAATGTATACAATACCTTTTCTCTCTCCTTTCCTTCAACTCCCAGCTCATTTAAACTTGCAGAGGTAGGAGAAGTATTCTCAGCCTCACCCAAACTTTTATTTTTCTTTATGCAGAACTCTCTGCTTCCTTTAAAGTCAGGATTACCTCATTCCCAGTACAAAGGAGGAGTAAGAACTTCCAAACGCTAGGTTAGCTACAAGATACTTGAAGAAAAAGAAAAAAAGGAAAACAAATCTTGACTTTCTATAAACTTATTTAGCCTCTTGGTGTATATGGAGTTCATACCTGTTCTGCCAATGTCTTATTTACTAACAATCAACTTTTACAAGCCAACTTTCCTTTCTAGTTTCATAGCCCAGGCCCTAAATCTTAAGTCACCAGCCTTCCCTATACTCCTTTCTAAATAACCATATTAAAATCACAATAGATGATAGTCCTAGCAGACACATAATTTTTCTTACTCCCATTCATTCTTAATCGAGTATCAATAAAAGAAATGCAATAAATTTTCACATGTTCATCTTGTTCACTTTATGGTGTTATCTTTTAATCAAGCTTGGGATGGGATAAAGATAAAAATATGTCTGTCTGGAGCAAAGCAGGAGAAAAATAACTACACAGAGAAAAGAGACCCTTAAAATGAAACAGAAAACATTTAAATATGTCACAGAAACTTTGAAAACTACCTCTAAAATTTTCATGGGCAGAACCATTACAAATGTCTTTAAAACCAAAGAAAAGTGTCTGTAAAATCCTACTGTAAATGCGTCTCTTCCTTTTTCTGATCATAGTTAAAAATTCGGGTAGACAGTCCAGTCAGAAATCAAATTCTTCTATGTGTTCCCTACATACACACACACACACACAACAGGCAAACAAAGTGGGCCTTTTTTATTCATGCTCCTGCATGTCCACATTTCCATACCTTATAAAAAGAAAGGAAGAAAAGGAAACAAAGAGGCAGGAGAATTTTTTTTCTTTCAAAGCATCAAAGTAAAATAAGGAAGCCAATGCCTTATAGCTATGTAGGAGTCAAATCAAGAGGAACGGGTATAAGAAGTCCACACTATGAAGACACAGTCTTGGCACAGAGACCTCAATGTACACATCCTTCATTCTGTCAGAACATTTTCTCAGGCTGCCTAACTGTACTCCAAAGCTTATCAGCCTCTGTATTAGGTCAGAGGAGTAAATGTGAGAATTTGCACATCAGAGAAGGAATTCTTCCAGGGAGACACAGAAGCCTGTGGGCAGGGGTGCTTCTGGGAAAGAAAAATCCCATAATCTGGGACATCAAAATGAGTGCTGCTAGTAATTCTAACTTTATAATGCATCCTGAACTCCTATTTCTGGAAGTTTTGGGGTTTGTAAAGTGAAGAGTCTGGTGGGCAAAAAGTGTTTGGAGCCACATTTTAGATTCTCTGCCTCAAAACCTAATAATTCAAGAGACTGCTTGTGTACACATCAAGAACCAACACAATTTCTCAAATATGTACCTGGGAAATCAGGCACTGAAAATTTTCCAAAAGAAATGCCAAGCAAACCAATGTACATAATTTATATTCTTTTCACTTTCAGGACAGATAGTGACACTACAGATGTATCACAACAAACCTGAGCTATAGAAAAATGTCATATAAAGCACAACTAACTTCGACTTAAAAAAAGTTGAAAGAATGGGGCTCTTTTTATCTCATTTCCTCTCAGCTCTAAATAATAATGATTCTCAAAGGGCAGTTCTGTAATAGAATTTTGCTACTCAAAATGTGGTTCACGGACCAGCATTAGCAGCATCAGCATCAACTGGGAGCTTTTTACAAGTGAAGAATTTCAGGCCCTACCCCAGACTCACAGAATCAAAAGCAACATTTTAACAAAATCCCCAGGTAATTCACAAGCACATTAAAATCTGAGAAGCTAATCTAGATCCAGCACTGTCCTGATGCGGCAGCCCAGAAACTCAGGAAAAAGGAGATGTAGTTGCCACTTTCCAGTTAGGGACTCTGAACCACTCTGGAAGACAGCCCTATCAACAACAAAAACAATGCCAGCTACTATTGACTCAGGACATAGTATGTGCCAGAACTTTCCATGTATTATCTCATTGCACCCTCACAGTATCTCTGTATTACTTTTTTTGCACACATAAGGCACAAAGTGGTTAAATAACTTGTCCATGATCACACAGTTAGTGAGTAAAGGAGCCAAAAGTTGAACACAAGTTTGTATAAGACTCCAAATCCTCAATCTTTTTACACTACACCACACTTATTCACTGATGAAACTAAATCAAGGCCTTCAATATCACTGGAAATTTCACCTTGAATATAGTCTTGCACTCTACCTCTGCCCATTACCAGGACTTAAAATGATAAAGATATGGAATTGAGTGTGCAAACACTGTACTTCAATTTCCAAAGGCTATGGCACTAGCCAAGCCCTGCTGCTACTACTGATATCATCAAGAGAATGGTCCCAGGCACCTCTTGTGAACCATGGTTACCTTCTGTAGTGCCTAAGGTAAGCTCCAGATGTATGCATGGAGAAAAAGGTGCATCTCAAAGCTGGTCTCTTGGGGAAGCTTTAGGCGAAGGGGTGATATGTTAGAGCTCTTGCCCCCCGTTTTTAGGGATTACAGAGCTACATCCCTAAAACAGGAAAATGCATTATCTTAAAAGATACTCCTTACTCTGTTTCAATCAGGCTCTCAGATATCCTCCATTCTTTTAACTCTGTTATCTTCTCCACTACAATTTTTGAACCTTATGAAGTTCTCCCAACCCTTCAATTTTTTTATTATCCATTTCTCCAGTCTTGTCTTCCACTACCTCCTTTGACCAATTTGATTCCAAGGTCTATAATTATAACCCTCTCTTGCAAATACCCTCTATTTTTTGTCATCTCTATCAGTGCCACCTGGCAAAACTCCAACTCTGGTTCGATATAATTATCTGTCTTCTTTATGCCTGTGTCCAATCAGCAGAATGCTGCTGGAGGAAAAAAAAATCACATAAGCAAGCTTGTCTTATCCATTCCTATTGCCTCAAACATCATCAACATACTAATAATTACCAAGTTACATCCCTAAGTCAAAATCTTGCTCTATGCTCTAGTCTGGCTGCTTAGCTCATAGGCTTGTTAGGCATAATGTGCCCGAAACTGGGCACCACCTCCACCACCACCCCTGAAATCCGCTACACACTTATGCATCCCTTTCTTGAACATCACAATAGTCTTCCACTTCCATTCTTGTTTCCCTTCAAAATATTCATCACACAGCACCCGGAGGGACTTTTTAAAGCAAAAGCTAGATCATATTACTGCCCTGTTTCTATAGCTTCACACTGCACTTAATTTTTTTTCTATCCAACCTATCTTTAAGGTCTTTTATGATGTACCTGGTGCCCACCTCTCCAACCTCTACTTCTCAATGACTATGCTCTAAATACACTGAGGTTTGTGTCAATTCCTAACCTAGAGCAAAACACCCTTCTCCAATCCCCTCTTAACTGCTGCTCCTTTTCTTGGAATCCTCCCTCATCTCACCTCCATTCTTTGCAAAGCTGGCTCTCTCTTATCTTTTAGAATTCAGCTTAAATATCAACTCCTTAAACAAAACTCTTCAACCATTCTATCTAGTTGTCTTTTTCCAAACGGCATTATCTCTATTAATGTGCCTGTTTATTTTCTTAGCAGTTATCAAAATCTGTAATTTATTCATGTATTTGTTTTCTTGTTTGATATGGAGTTTGCCATTAGAAAGTAATCTTTTGTATATATCAAATACTACTGAGATCTTCTACTATGGAACATTTTATCCCTTGACTTTTGTTAGGGAAGGTCAAAGTTATTTGTAGTTTCTGGCACTCAGGCAACTGTCTAACCAGGTCCTATAAATAAATTCAGAGCACTACTAATATCACCCTAGTTACCAAAAGGGTTCAAAGCTTTACCATAGCTATAAACCATAAATAAATGTTGGCATCAGTGGCTTCAGAATGTTACAATTTAAAATAATCATAATATTAATATGAAAAAGCAGCTCCAATTTAATCATTTACTTTAAGCTAATTTGATCATCAGCATTTCAAACTACCTCCCTTCTAATAATATAAATTTACTCCTTTCAGCACTATAACAAATAGTACCCCAATCCCAGCTCAACTATAGTCAAGTTTTAGTATAGAAGTTAATTATGTAGAGTCTAGAACCACACCGTCCAATGCAGTAGCCACTATTCACATGGCCATTTACATTTAATTTAAATTAAAATTTTGGTTCCTCAGTCACACTAGTCACATTTCAAGTGCTCAAGAGCCACATGTGATGCTCGTGGTTATTGTATTGGACAAGGCAAATACAGAACATTTCCATCATCACATAAAGTTTTACTGAACAGAACCATTACAGAACATAGCCAATAGTCAGGAAGCAAAAAGGGCCTCTTAAGTAACCAGAATATCGAACATTCATGCACTTTGATTGGCAGGAAAGCTACCATCAGGCCTTCTCTCTGAATCTATTTATTGTTATTTTAAAAATATTTCTGTCCTGGTTATTGGGCTACATGCCTACTGAAAATTAACCAGCCTTACATCTGCAAAAGCTCCTGTTTTACAGTAGTAAACAATAATCGCCACTGACAACTGTGATAAAACCATTTCAGAAAAGTATCACTACTATACTTTGTTAAAAAGAAATAATACCACCTACAGCAACTGTTAACAAAGCTGAAAAAGAGTCCAGACTTCTATTAGAGATATGAATGAAGCAGATCTGGTTAGGACTAAGGCAAACCAGGCGAAAGGGTAAAGGATGATACTGACTGTGTTTTAAAATTTCAACTTCTGTGTGAGACCAAGAGAAGAGATGTTTATTTGGTGCAGAATGTATATTTTCTGCAGCACACTAAATAATTTAACTTGTATGGTCAGTTTATTCAAACACCATAATTACATGGAACTTTGAATAGGAATTGAGATCCTGTAGGTTTGTACAGGTTAGTGTGAAATACCGATACATCCCAAAGTAAGAAATACCGATACATCCCAAAGTAATTTGGGCAGAGAATAAAAATATATTTACAGGGCCACACTGAGGAACTGGAAGAAAATGCGGAAATGTTGGATGTCCCCACCTGGCTTATTACCGATATTCTCACATTCATTGAGGACTACCAATTTAGTAGGCCACACCCTCAATCTTGGGGCTTGCCCTTATGAAGCTTGTTACTGCAAAGGATGGGCTAAGCCTACTTATAATTGTCCCTAAAAGTCTCCCCCAGAGAACCTCTTTGTTGCTCAGATGTGGCCTGTTTCTAAGCCAACTCAGCTGGTAAACTCACTACTTCCCCCGTGTGGGACATGACTCCCAGGGGTGTAAATTTCCCTGGCAATGCAGGACATGACTCCCTGGGATGAGCCTGGACCTGACATTGTGGGATTGAGAACATCTTTTTGACAAAAAGGGGGAAGCAAAATGAAACAAAATAAAGTTTCAGTGGCGGAGAGATCTCAAATGGAGTTGAGAGGTCACTTTGGAGGGCATTCTTATGCGCTATATAGATACACCTTTTTAGGTTTTGGTATATTGGAATAGCTAGAAGGAAATACCTGAAACTGTCCAACTGCAACCCAGTAGCCTTGATTCTTGAAGACAACTGTATAACTATGCAGCTTACATGGAGTGACTGTGTGATTGTGAAAATCTTGTGGCTCACACTCCCTTTATCCCAGGGTATGGATGGATGAGTTAAAAAACGGGGACAAAAATTAAATGAAAAATACAGTGCGATGGGGGGATGGAATGATTTGGGTGATCTTTTTTACTTATTTTTTATTCTTATTTTCATTCTTTTTGGAGTAATGAAAATGTTCAAAAATTGATTGTGGTGATGACTGCACAGTTACATGATGGTACTGTGAACAGCTGACTGTACACCATGGATGACTGTATAGTATGTGAATAAAACTGAATTTTTCCCAATACCCTTCTTTCCCCTCCTCCTTAGTAACAAAGCCACATTTTTCATTCTAGCACATCACCATACACACCCCAGAAAAGGACTGTATCTCCCAACCTTGCTGCACCTAGGTGTGGTATAAACTGAATTTTCAAAAAAGGCAAAAAAAAAAAACAAAAAAAAGAATGCAGTAAAAAGCTTAACGTTTTCAATGAAATATATGATATGATACTAAATTAGTCAATAAAATATAAAACCCTTTCCCCAAAAGTAGAAACAGGTTAGTATGGATTGCCTTACCTAATTCTTCTAAGAAGAATAAAAGAAAGATAGAACACTCAGTCATAATATTTAATTTTAAATTTAGTAATGCATTGCTGAATGACTATAATAGTTTCTTGGGGAAAATATCCACATTAATAAGAAACTTGCCCTTTTTTTTAGAATCCAGTTCATATTTTGAATTTCTCTGCCACTGTTGGAATATTTGTATTACTGTTATTCATTGTGGAATGAAGAAAGTAAAACTTTATCCTGAAATTGACACATTCAGGGATAATAACACTAACAGTTTGAAACTGAAAAAAAAAAAAAAATTGTGTTGGTGTTCCTGTTTACTTGCAGTTGATTTTAAAGGTGAGCTAAGTAAAAGTTATGTTTTTCTATTTCAAAAAAAGAAAAGACATTATATAATTATATAACCCATTTTAGAAAGATTTATTTAAAAAATGAGTACATCTTAAACACTGTGGTGCTTAAAGATGGGAAAATCCCCTCAGCTAGCTGGAGTACTCAACCAAAATAACTCATTCTTAAAATATTCTGCACAAATTCAATTCAACCAATATTAACTAACATTGCTTACAGAGCAGGTACAGAATGAGAATAAGACAAGATCCTTCTGTTTAATGAATTATGGTTCACCCAGACAATGGAACACTATGCAGCCTTTAAAGGGGAACAAGGATAGAGATGAGGAAGCTCTTAAATAATGTAATGAAATACTCTAATACATATCATTAAGTGATAAAAGAACGGTGGAGAACAATGTATGGGTGGAGGAGGAATTATTACAAGAAGGTGAAAGCACCCATTACCTCCAGTGGAAAGCCACTGGGAGACTCGGGATAAGAATGGGAGAGCAAACTTTGTACTACATGACCAGTTTGTACCTTTTGAATACCGAGCCATGTGAATGTGTTATTTATTTTTACATAACAATAATCTTAAATTTTTTTAAAAAAATAGCTTATCCAGGCTTCAAAACACTAAAGTTCTCGAGAAAATTACACTTTTTCATTTACCAATGACCAGGCATATAAATATTTGATACTTGCACTTTATTCTTACTAAAAGTTCACGCTATACTATTTGAACTCCCAGTAAACTGATTTGAAAAAAAAAAAAAAAAAAGAGTAGAACTTAAAATAGACACTGCAACGATTCTTATCACTATCACCTACTACTTCAAGTTTTGTTAATTTTTGCACAGATATAAACATTTCAAGAGAAAAAAAAAATCACCTTATTGGATAATATGGCAGACACTGGTTGAAAATTTCTTAGGGAAGCTACAGAACAGTCTTCTGTACCTAGTGGGGGGCAAGATCAAGTCACTCTGACAGTCCCTGAGGCTGAGAATGCTCGAGTTTCCCAATACCCTTCTTTCCCCTCCTCCTTAGTAACAAAGCCACATTTTTCATTCTAGCACATCACCACACACACCCCAAAAAAGGACTATATCTCCCAACCTTGCTGCAGCTAGGTGTGGCTATAAAACTAAGTTCTGGTCAATGAGATATAAAACAGAAATGTTATGTGGGACTTCCTGGAAGTCTTCTTAAGTATAGGGGAGCACCCCTCTTTTCCTCCTCCAAACTATTTCGTGGAAATACAGGAATGGTGGGATGGAACTGTAGCAACCATCTGGGCTACATCCTACACACAGAGAAGCAAAGAGTAGTAAGGATCCTAAATGGAGCACCACATCAGCCCCAGACTTCCTCATTTCAGACTCATTTTTTTTTGTGTGTGAAAAACAATAAACCCCTCCCTTATTTAAGTCAATTTTGGAAGGAGGGAGGAGTTCTGTTATATGCAGCTGAATTTAATCCTAAGTGATGCTCTCAGTAATAAATTATTTTACTGTAACTTAAAAATCAAAATTGAATTTCATTTGAAGCAACAGAAAGCTCTACATTAAGAGTATATAGGTCCAATGAATGGGACAGAGATTGTCAAAGAATCTTGAAATGTCTAGGCTGAAAATCTAGGCCAGGAAGTCAACAAGTGTATCTCCCTAATCAACTGTCCCCAGCCATTCCACACCAAAATGATAAAAACAAAATTTTAATTTAAGCAATTCCTGAATTCTACTAAGTCAAATGAACATGCTCTCATTTTTTAATAATGCTTATATCACATGGATGGTGTCAGACCAAAATAAAATAGACTATGTTGGAGCATTCTCTAAAAGAGAATTATACACTTCCATTACCATTACAACTACCACAGTAGCAACAAATTGGTAAATGTGAGTCACAAAACAAACACCATTAGATGAAAGCAATTAACAGGGCCGAAATTTAGGCTTGAGGCCCAGGAATTCAGTGAACTGTCAAAACTCTTTCACCAGCTTCCCATCTCTTTATCTTTCAGAAAATGTTACAATCAGGACCTTCGATTTCCCATCTTTAAAGCACTGGGAAAGAAGGAGTTGAGTGGTTGAAAGGGAAGAAAAAGAAAAAACAGTTGTAAAAGGTATAAAGCAATTACCAACTATGATGTATTTGTGACCTGTAACTATTTTAGCATTTCGCAAGTTGTCAACTGGTAGTCCAATAATTTTTAAATTGATGCTAACAGTAATTTTCTTCTGAAACGTATTCATTGAAGAGAAATCTACAAAACACATGTATTATCATTTCTACTTAGTATGCAATAAGCTATCTTTGAGAAATAAGGATAGTATGTGAGCCCTTTGATGCAGGAAGACAATTTTAGCCAGAGCATTAAGGCATAGATAATACATATGTGTCTTATGATAATGATGGATAATCATGTTATAAACACTGATTCGATTTCCAACAATGTGGGGTATTTTGCTCTTAAAAAAATAGCTTAAGGTCTTTCATTTTTGTTCTTAAAAATTATTTTCCTAAAACTTGTTTTAAAGCTTGAAAAAAAGCAATGAATCCCATTTCCTAAAGCCATTAACATCTTTGAGACCATATCTGTCGACCGCGTTAATCATATACACACTGAACACAAGCTCATACTGATACTGCATATGTGTTCAATTCACTATTTTGAAAAGTATTCCATGGTCATGCTCTAAGCAATTTTACTATTTGCCCAATTTTCATAGTCTTCTAATAAGATACTAACATTAATAGATCTTTTTTTTTTTTTTAATTTCACATATACTCTAGGAAGGAAACAAAGCTATCCAGGGGTGTCAGAGATTAGCTGACAGGCAGATGGATGCCAAGAATTGCTCCACAATTTAAAGAGCTACAGTCAGGATAACGGAAGTGTGAGAAACAGATTCAAGACAACTTAGGGGGGATTTGTTCCCCAGAGGAATACCAAAAATATTGCCCAATTTACATACCCTTCTGCTCTGAATGCCGTATCCAAGCAACTCTACTGTGTGAGACTTCTGGAGATTTAAAATTATCATACCTTTTCTAACACCAATCAAGTTATCTCACAATGTCATATTTATGAGACTGGATGCATTAAAAGAGCCAAGTCCAGGATCTTCTAAACTAGCAGAGAAACTGAAACAGCATATCTTCTGAGAGGGAATCTATTTAATCCTGTCTTAGGCCTGGCCATTCTATCCTAGATCGAACCAATGGTTGCAATATAAATGTTTTTACCAAAACTTAGTAGATACCTAAACACTATAAACTTATTTTCTAGCTACCACTACACTTTAATAACATAAATGAGTTCAGTGGGTCTTAATTATTTCTGAAACACAGTTTATTTTTAGTAAATATAACAGTCCCCCACACATGGAAAGCTACCACCATGCCAAACTTTTGAGATAAAATCCTATTTATAGACCCTATCAGTTGCTCCTTGCTTAGGCTGTAACATAGTTTCCACTTTGAGCCTGATATGACCTCCCCTGACTTCTCTGGTCTCTAATGTTCCTTTATCCTGAATTTTCCCATATTTATCTTTATCTCCACAGGGTGCTTAAGTCACCATGAGGGTGAGGGGGAGGGAGAAAGAATGAATCTCCTTTCCTTAAGCCATCGCCCACAGGAGAGTTTTAGGTAAGTTTGAGAAACCTAAAAGGAGAAAAGAGGATTGCTTCATTTGGCGAACTCTTGGGGAGGGACTATATTATCCAGCAATTATCAAGAATACTGCTACACAAATAAGTCATACTTACGGCAAATGGGAGTGGCAACAGAACTTAGTGATGCCTTCGTGTATGACTTTGCTTAAAGTTCTCTGCCTTTTAAAAACAACACAAATAATGCCAAGTCATTACTAATACAGAGACCACTGTACTCAAAAACTAATCAGGGAAACTAAAAGATAATAAAAGAGATTTATCAGATGATTCCTAAAAATTATGTTGTTGTTATTGTTTTACATAGGCTGATGGCATCCTTATATTCCCCACTTAAAAATGCTAATTGGTGGAATCTTCTTCCTCTGGTCTCTAGCCATGATTCAACAATTCTTGAATGCATAATAAACTTATCCTAATCCAGCAAGCCATTTTCACTGCTTCCTTTCCCTTACAATGGTATGACCCACACCCCACATTACCACAGTCCTGCCCCAACCCATACTCTGGATGAAATTCCAAATTAACCCTGTCTTTACTGCTCTGGCAAGCCCTAACCCCTTTCATCTCTGAATTCCAGTAACATTGCTGTCCCTGGTTCACTTACTTTTTTACACTCTTATGCATATATACTGCCTTTTATTGTTAGTTCCGTATTTGCAGGTCTCATCTGACTCCCAAATGAGAATGCAAATTCCACTCCACCTTGAGCTCCTGGAGGGCAATGACCATGTCTTATTCCTCTCAGTATCCTAAAAGTTGTGAGAAGTGGCTGGCATACAATATACATACAGTAACCACTAATGAAATACTTGTTGATCTGATCTGGATGGCAGAAACAATGTAGTAAGTATACACTTCTCTCATATAAATCTCTCGGACACAAGTAATTCCTGTAAAGAGGACCAGAGAAGAACATGACCATTAAGTAACACTAACCCACCTTTCACTGGATTTTCATCACAATTCTCAGAAACTCAAAGAGATGGTGAATACAGGAGGTATGATGTGATGGGACAAATGATAACATTTCCTTACCCCAAGAAATTTTTTTCTGCTTTTCTCCATCAACCTGCATCTTACTCATTCTCTAAGGCCTATCTCTTCCTGCCCACTCCAATCCACAGTGAAATCCCTAACTCTCCAGGATTTGATGATGAGTCTTCCAGTATCTCATGATGCCAGTTATTTAACATTTTCACTTAGAACAAGAAAGGATAGATTTAAATTTTAGTAAAAATAATGTGAACACCGGTAGAAGTTACCTGATTGTTAGTGATGACAAACACCAGAAAATAACCCCTTTAAATTTTTTTTAATTGTAAAGTTTATCATATAAAATGCAATTTCCCTTTTAAAAAGAAGGTATTTGGGTTTTCTGGGATGATCAGAGCTAAGGCTTGGGCATGGATGATTAAATGTACTCTCAAGATCATTTTCCCGAGGCAGTATGGGACTGAGGAAAGACTTTGGGTTTGGAAGCAGAACAGACCTGATTTCAAATTGCTGAATAAATGCTCACTAGCTATGACCCTGAAAATATTTAACTCTCTGCGCCTCCATTTTTTCATCTATAAATGTAGGATTATTATGAAAATTAGAAAAAAATGTACATGAAAGACCTAAGTCAGTGTCTGGCTTAATAATACACAATTGTTAAGAGATTTGTTTATCATCCTATTTCTTAGTCCACAAAAACAAAAGAGAAAAAACTCTTAGGTAAATTTGACAGTTTAGGGCATTAGAGTAAATTTTTTAAATTGGTACAACAGGGTATAACTATGAACTCACCCAGTTATTTTTCTGTGAATATACATGTAAAATCTGCAGGAGAAGAAACACAGTGTTCCACTGGGCAAGTGTCCCTATTAAATCAGAGAGCTAGGATAATTTATAAGAGGCTATAGTAAAAAACAAAGCTCTTAAAAAATATTTTACCTAAAAGGGGAGCTTCTAACAGGAAATATATGGTATCATCACGGATTCTACATAGGAGTAAACCCAAAGCCTCTCAAAATTCCACCCCTCCCTTCAACCAGGGATTCTTAACTGAAAATCACAAACACAAGGCAAAGAGAAAAGAAAATATCTGCATATGAATGATGGGGAGAGGGTATTGCAATAAAGGATGAGCACTTTTCCCTGAAGGAAGGAGAAAATTGATTGCTTCACCATCTTCTTTTGCTGCTTTCATAAAATGGTTGGAATGTCTACATTAGTCATTCACCTGCTCTAGTAGCAGCGCTGTGAAAGGGACAGTGATATTTGATCTTTCTAAAGGGCAGGACTACAAGCTTTTAAGGAGTTAAAGTTTTATCAGAGTATTAGAGTAAAAATGCTGCATGGACGTTCAGGGCTTTTCTAAACAGTCTGGTGGAATGGAAGCAAGCCAGGCATTAAAGCCAAATGGGCCTTACTAGCTATGTGACCTTGGGCAAGTCGGACAGCCTGTCCAGTCTTCACTTTTCTCATATATAAAATTGGGTGAATAGTATGTGCCCTGCAGAGCTGTGAGAATTTAATGAGGTAATAAATAAAAAGCAACTGCTTCAGAAGAGGCTCTCAATACACATTAACTGCCATTCCCCAAACCTCAGGCAAGCCATACATAAAATGCTGGTGGCTGGCATATATAGATACACCATAAATGTTCATTCTCTCCCTTTTCTTTCCCCCTCATATTGCATAAAAGGAAGCAAGTCTAAGTTGGGAAACTAACTTTCCCAAGGTTACAACGCTGGTTGTTGGCAGAATTAAGACTTAAAACCAGAGTTTTGTCCAGCTCAGTGCATTGCACCTTGCCTCATTAACAACATTCCGTTGGAAATCACAAGCAAGCACAGTCTAACATTGTATGAGCTCAGAGAAGCAATGCAAACAAGAGCGCAAGCCAGCTGCAATGGCAGCCACTCCCTGCATTCCAGACACCCAAGAGTTAAATATTCAGCCTCAGCTACGGCTCAGGAGAGCTGTAGTCCATCCCCTGTCTCCTAATGGGTGGAGGCCAGAGAAACACTGAGATCCATTCCTCTGTGTGATTGGTTGATTTTCAAAGGGGTGGAGAAGAAGAAAAGGGAGAAGAATACCACCCGATCCCTGGGGGTAATCAACAGCAGGAACATCTGCTCAGGTTTTCAACTAAATCTGTAAGGTATTTCTGAACACCACCAAACTTGGAAGCTTGTAACCTCTGACCTTCAGCAAGAAGACAGCCCTTGTTCTTCAATGGCCAGATTCTTAGTAATACAATCTGGACAAATTCTTGCAAAAAGGCAGTTTAATATTCTCTAACACAAAATTAGTATCCAGTGCTCCTGCTTGAAACAGACACCACCACCATCCCACCTCTCCCCCTGCCATTAGAGAGGAAGGAGCCTGTCAGCTTCTTGCTACCATTTTTCTCACATTCTGACACTTCAAAAAGATGATGGGACTACCCAATCACATTCCCTTCTCTGAATTTTTCTCCATCCTCTTTAAGAGAAGCCTTTTCCCTTTAAAAAAAAGTTATCTTATTCCAAAATGCAACCTCTCAGCAATTATGTTAGCACACATGTGCAGAGCAGGGAGAAGGGAGGGCTTGAGGAGAAAGAAACCCAGTACCCTACCAAACCATTGGGAAGTCTGTCCAAATCATTCACACAGGACCAGGCCCCTTAACTGGATTAGTTGACTGCAATGCCCTTCAATTCTAGCTACATTCTTGCCCCAAGGGAGAATGTAGGAAGGGTCTATCTCCTCAAAATCATATTACCCTCAAGATTAAAACACGGGAATGCACAACACAGTAAATCTTGTGGTGGACAATGTCCATGATTAACTGTACAAATATTAAAAAGCTCTTTCACGAACTAAACAAATGTATAATACTATTACAAGGAGTTAATAATAGAGGAGTATATGGGGAAAATGCACCTATTGCCAACTATGGACTAAGTTAACAGTAATATTTAATATTCTTTCATCAACAGTCACAAATGTACACACCAATACTAAGGGTCAGTAATAAGGGGAGACAAGGGTTTTTGGGGGGTTTTCTTTTTTCTTTTTATTTGTTTTCTGGAGTAATGAAAATGTTCTAAAATTGATCATGGAGATGATGCTACTGGGAGCCAGTGATTGTATACTTCTGAAGGTCTGTATGGTCTGAGAATTCATCTCAATAAAATTGCATTAAAAAAATCATATTACCCTCAACAACTCTTTTTCCTCAGAGGTTTCTCTCTCCTATTCCAAAGAGAGCAATATATAAACAAAATGTTTCATTTCCAAGCAGAGAATTAAAGCAGCAGCCCCTCTCCCCCTATGCACTTCAAGGACTCCTTTGTTCTAATGCACAGCCACAAATAAATTAAAAGCCTTAATCATTTAAATTTACCGTCAGGGGTCAAGAGCTGAAGTAAAACCGAAGAGAGAGCCTCCTACTGAATAACTATAACCAAGTCAGTACTGGAATCAACTTGAGCTCAACTTGTAGGGGCCTCAGGGGCCAGGACTAAACTGTATCATCTCCTAAACAATCTGGAATTGCTGGGCAGAACCATCCCTCAGGAACTGTATAGAGTAGGAATGACCCAAAACCAATCTGGACTCCAAGAGCAAAGATTCTTCAACGCTGAGCCAAAAGCAAATCAGCTTCAGGAAGTCAGAAGCAAAGGCTCCTTAAACTCCCCTTTGTCTCAGCTCTGAAATCCCCAAACCAAATTTAATCTAAACTACCACTAATAAAAGGGCTACTAATGCCCTTTGCTAACAAAGATGGCTCATTTATAAATCTCAGGGAACATAAGTGACTCAGCTCTTACACAGGAATGTTCAGTAAATTAACTGATCAAGGAGGTTTGGCATGGATAAAAACATAGGCTTCCATGCCAGACAGGCCTCAGTTTAAATACCTGTTCCACAACTTCTGAGCTTGTTACCTACACCTCTCTAAAGCTCAGTTTCGTCACCTGTAAAACACGACTTCTACCATCTATCATATAGGGAAGGCTGTAAATAATAATGAGGAGTTGAGGGTGAGTATGTATGTGTTTACTTAGCATTGTTCTTGAGGCACAGTAAGCATTCAGTATGTAACAGTTATTACTATAAATCAGTGTTGAGGACTATAAACAACTCATATAAAGTAACAGCACTGTCAGCTGACTACTGGCACCTTACCCATGCCAACTTAGGATGGTAAAAAGCACAAGAATGACAAAGATTGCTATTTAATGATTATCTTTGAGCCCCATGCTAAGTGCCCGAGAAGAATACAACACCCAATCTCTACCTTTAAAGAAGGTCACACCTTAGTGGGAGAAGAGATGATGAAAAGGAAGCAACAAAGGAGAAGGAAAGTATCAAAGGGGGTCTCAGTATGGAACCACAACTCAGCTTATTTATTCTACTGTGAAGGAGATGCTTTTAAATCTAGTCCCAGTAGTGAGACTGATGTTGAATAAACAGATTTATTAGGGTCACAGGGTAGGGGAATACTAGAAAGAGAGACACACTAGGGGGTTCTAGACACTCAGAGTGAGGAGGGAGAAAAGTCTTTTTTCCTCCCATTACACCAGGCAAAAATTATACCCAGCATGGAGTTGGGAGCCATGGCCAAACTTTTCAGGAAGGTACTCTAAGATGACTGCTTACTGGGTTAACACAGCAGCATATATATTTATTAGCAAAGACACAGGGCCCTCAAAGAATTACAATCATGTAACCAAAAACACATATACTCACTAGAAATAGTACACTGGAAGGAAGGCCAGAATGTGTTGGGTTCTATTGGTCAGTGGCATCCAAGCTCTTGCTCTTCTCCCCTCTTAACAAATTTTCATCATCATCATCATCATCCCAATCCGTCAAGCTCTCATACCACACACCTTAAAGACAGCACTGCTGATGGGGTGGAGTCGGGCTAGGCCACTCCGAGGTCATGAAACTACACGTCCATCAGAAAGAGCATTATACTACGGGGAAAAAAAAGTACTAAACTAAGAACGAAGGAATCTATCTCAGGCCCAGCTCTGCCACTAACAAGAGCCATAAGCCTGTGTAAATCATCTACCCCCTCTGGGACTCAGTTTCCCCATCTGCAGAATATAGGCAATGTGAGCAATTCCAGCCCTGACATTCATGATCGGAGGGCCATGTTGATTTTCCCTAAACTTAGTTCTTGTTTCAGTGTCAGACCTCCCATAGAAGAGCCAGGAAGTTAACATGAGTGATTATGATTCACCCTGTAAACCAGACTGAAAGTTCAGGCACAGGAGAAAAAGCCAGAAAAGGCCAGCTGCAACATTTCTAGAGTACAAACTAAAAGGTTTTGGGATGCAGAGTCCTGGCCCAGACCATTCATTTTTATGAAGGTCAGGATTCTTTGTTCCTTGGATGTTAAACCAGGAAAGAAAGCTACAGGAAGCAATGAGACAATTGTCAGTAAAGTTACTGTTTGCTTGCTGAAAGAGCTCTCCAAACACTACAGCTAAGAAGGACAAGCAGGAGCCTTAGAATCATCATTCACTCCAAAAACATAGGAATGATGGTTGCCGTTTCTGGCCAATGGATCAGGACCTGACAGATGAGTACAACCTTCACTGGACAAACTGTATGGTCAAAAAAAATCTTGCAACTGCCAGCACTGAACAAACTGGCAGCTCTTTAGCGAGGACTCTCTGGGGACCCAGAGCTGCAGTAACTAAGGGAAATGTATCCAGATTAGATCTGCAGAGGCCTCTCTGGTTCCATGTGAAGTACTGTAGGGGGCAATGGGCTGGCCAAGACACAAGATTTACACAATGAACCCCCTGAATGCTGCACATGTTCAGGTCAGAAGAGCCGCTGCCCTGCTACCCAGGAAGCAGCAGATACCAACTGTACTATTTACTTGTGCCTTTAGTTACAATTCCTCAGGAGGGCCAGATAGGTTTTATACAGTGGTCTCTCATTCTCCCCATTTTAAATTAGAAAGAAGTCATATTTATTGTCCCATTCTCACTTTTCTCTTCCCAACATAAAAACATGGCTTAACGGATAAATAAAAACCACAGAATGGAATATTATTTGGCAATAAAAAATGATATACTGATAAACACAACAACATGGATGAAGCCTGAAAACATTATGCTAAGTGAAAGAAGCTAGTCACAAAGGACCACATACTATAAGAGTCAACTTATGAAATACCTAGAATAGGCAAAACTGCAGAGACAGAAAGTAAATTAGTGGTTGCATAGAGGAGGTGGGGGGAATAAAAGAATTAGGAAGTGAAAGCTAAGGGATGTCAGGGTTTCTCTGTGGCATGATGAAAATGTTCTAAAATTGATTGTGGTGGTGGTTACACAACTCTGTGAACATACTAAACGCCAATGAATCGCCCACATTTAAATGGGTGAACTGCACAGTATGTGAATTCTATCTCAACAAAATTGTTAAAAAAATTGCCTCAACAGATGGGAAATTTAATAAGGGAGATTCGACTCTTGTAGCCATCCCTTGTTTCCAAATTGCCTGCCCTTGCTCCAATCATTATCAGCTATTTACTTTGATATTCATACCTTCTATTCTGCTTCAGTATCCAGCTCAGGCTTGCATCATTCTGAGGATAACAACTGGGCTGGATGCTGGCTTTGTTTGAGTCCTAGTCTACTCCTCTATCTTGACTTTCATTTCCTTCCTTACACACCTAGTTTCCCTGTGTCCATACAGAGAGGGTAAAAACACACACATACATACATACATACACACACGGACATCTACAGCAGTGGCTAATTACCTGCCATAACATGAAAAAGAAATGAACATAAATGATACCATAAAAGCACGTTTGGGAGTTTCAACAAATCTGGGTTGCAATCAAAGCTCTGCGCACTTAGACAAGTTATTTCAACTCTCAATCTCAGTTTCTCTCTCTATAAAATGGGAAAGGCACCACCTAATGCATCTAATGCACATAGTTGTTATAAAAATTAAATGGCAAGTGTATGTAAATGATTAGTATGATGCCTGGCACGTGGAGGGTATTCAATAAACAATAACCATTATCTGTGAAAGCTTTATGTTCTATTTTTCTGATACTGTCATTGGGCAGGTCAGCAATAAAAGGAGAACCTTGATACTCTCAAATTATTCATAATCATTTCCCTGAACTATTTGTTCTAACCCATCTTACTCACAGATCTCCCCATTCATTCCTGATACTTAGTGTTTTTTTACTTCAGTTTGTTCTCCTGTTTTTGGACTCACTTTAACCTCAAACATCATGATTAGGATATTGCTTCCTCAGCTCCACATTCCCTCCTCATCCATAATCTATATTTAACACCTTAATTATAATACTCTCAGCCACTCTGGGTAAAGTGTTTACCCACAGCACTCAGTATCCTATTCCTCCTAAAAGCTTATCAGGAAATCAAAACAACTTAAGACACACTTCAGTAAAAATTATGATACAATCTTACATTGGAATACCAGGCAGCAATGAAAAATGATGCTTTTTAGAAATAGCTAATGGCATGAAATAATAGAGTAAGGGGGGCTGGAAGCAGATTTCAAAAGTTTGTACAATATGATGACATTTTGTAGGGAATTAAAAAATATATGCATATGCAAACACAGCTACATAGAAAGAAGACCACAACAAATAACAAGTTAAGATAAAGTTAAATTATATTAAGGCAATTTTTCTCTTATTCTTTTAGTCTGCTATATTTTCCAAATTTTCTTTGAAAGTATATTACATTTATCTTAAGGAAAGAAATTGAGGACTTTTTAAAATAATGAATTTAAATAAAACAATGCCTCTTAGCATTTCCTTAACAGGAAACTAGCATGGCTCTGGAATCAGAAAGGGTTCAAATCCCTGTTTTGCCACTTATTCTATGTATACGTTTGGGCAAATCACTTAATCCTTTTAGCCTTGGTGCTTTCATCTGCAAAATGAAGATAAAATTCCTGGCGCAGTGACTGACACGTCATCTTCAGTAAATATCCGTTTCTACTCCTCCACTCTCACTATGTGGCTAGTGCACATCATCATCACTGGAGAATGCAGGGCCCTATTCCCAGGATTTCTGACTCTGGGGTGGGGGCAGGGAACAGTGAATATGCATGAGTTCCCAGGTGATGCTGATCCTGCTGGTCCCAAGACCACACTTGAAGGACCTGCTGTAGGTAATAGAAACAAAGTCTTCTTACAATATGCTGCACAGATATTAAGTGTTCTCTGAGATCAATATTTCAGGAATACTTGCTCACTGGATAATGAATTAAATTAGAATCCTATACTGCATATTCACACAAAAGCGCAAACTTTACAACATCCCCAAAACACTGTGAAGGAACTGGTTTTCCATTTAAGGTAGTCAGCAAATAACAATTACTAGGACAGCATTTAGAGTAGTCCAACTTCAAAATGGGAGGAAAAGTCTGAGAATGTTGACACGAGTTGAACAAAATTCAAGAGACAGAAAAACTGAACCCACTGCAAGTTGTTCTCTGCCTGTCTGGTAAACTCATCTGGAGAATGGCAGGTTCCAGTGTGGCACAGAGTACTTGCTTTGCTCTAGGTGCCCTCTGTTGACAAAACCCGACACAGCCACTTCCTCCATTGCTCCCTCTTTTTTCTGTCCCCACTAGAGGAGAGAGCCAAGAGTCCTTCTAGTGTGACTCAGACTTGGGGAAAGGTTTCCAGTTATGAAATTTTCCTAAACCCATATGTAGGCAGGACAGACCTTTTCTTCCTCCAGATTTCCTGGACCCTTCTATTTGTGTTTGTATCTACAGCTTATATTAAACAGGTTAACTATTTCAGGATTACAGAACAAGACATGAACAGTACTTAAAGAGTTTCTAAAGATGAAAATTGTTTACTAACACCATTCCATAGAGTTAAAGGAGAATGAGATCATTTTAGAGCTGTAAAAGATCTATCTTATCCTATTTCTTCATTTATATGAGGAAACTGAAGGGCCCAGAGAGGTAAACTGACATAAACAAAGTATACAATCAGTGACAAGGTCAAGTTCCCTGACTCTGTGACTCATGGCCCTTCCACTGTACTACACACTCTTTATCTAGAAAACTTTTCATTTAGTCATTACCAAGACCCGGATAACTCCATTTAAACCATTTTCTAAGAGGGTAAAGAAACTAACGAACACGTTCCTGAAAGGGGGTTGGAAATCCCACCTTTTTCTGTTGTTAATTTTAAGACTTTCTTAATACCACTACTTCCTTAAAAGCAATCATTTTTTTTAATTAAATTACTTTCACAGGGTCAAAAACTATATTCAAGAAGAAGCATCTAAACCAGGGGTTGGCAAACTATAGTCCACAGGCCAAACCCAGCCCATCACTCAGTTTATGTACAGCCTACATACATCCCATGAGCTTAGAATGCTTTTTACATTTTTAAATGTTTGAAAAAAAATCAAAAGAAGAATATTTTGTGGCATGACAAAATTACATGAAATTTAAATTTCAGTTCCCACAAATAAAGTTTTATTCTGAGTTATAAACACCTGGAGGCCAATGCTTCAGTGTCATGCTCCCTACACACCATATAGCATGAGTCCTGCACAGGGTGAGTGACCAACATATATGGCCCAACCCTGAACTCTCCTCCAGAGAAGATGAAGGCATTGTGGTGGGTACTTGGCATTTTTTTTAGTCAACATTTATCGGCAATCCCATTTTACAAATGAGGAACCAAGCCTAAGAGAGGTTAAGTATCAGGCCTAAACTAAAATTTGAATCCAGGTCTGTCTGACACCAAAGTTCTTTGATCATTCCCCAAACTGTGTTCCAGTCAATTGAGGGGCCTCAGGGCCAAAAGGAAGCCCAGAGGGCAGGGCTCCAGGCCTCCCACCCCTTTTCTACTAGGATTGCTCTTCTTATATTTTTTAGAAATGTGTCTACATAATTTGTCTGAAAAAGAAAATGTGCTGCTTAAAAAATTTTAATCAGTTTCTTAAGTCCAAGGGTCACTGCACCTCACCAAAATAGAAGACAAGTTCTATGTCTTTTATCACCTTCTGTTCTAGTTTGCTAATGCTGCTGGAACACAAAACACCAGAAATGGATTGGCTTTTATAGAAGGGGGTTTATTGGGTTACACAGTTACAGTCCAAAGGCCATAAAGTGTCCAAGGTAACACATCAACAATCGGGTACCTTCACTGGAGGATGGCCAATAGTGTCTGCAAAACCTCTGTTAGCTGGGAAGGCACGTGGCTGGAGTCTGCTCCAGAGTTCTGGTTTCAAAATGGCTTTCTCCCAGGACATTCCTCTCTAGGCTTCAGCTTCTCTCCAAAATGTCACTCTCAGTTGCTCTTGGGGCGTTTGTCCTCCCTTAGCTTCTCTGGAGCAAAAGTCTGCTTTCAAAGGACATCTCCAAAATGTCTCTGTAAACTGCAGTTCCTCTCTCAGCTCCTGTGCATTCTTCCAAGTGTCCCTCTTGGCTGTAGAAAGCTCGCTCCTTCTGTCTGAGCTTATATAGTGCTCCAGTAAATTCATCAAGGCCCATGACGAATGGGGAGGGCCACACCTCCATGGAAACTATCCAACTGGAGTTATCACCCACAGTTGGATGGTCGCATCTCCATGGAAACACTCAAAGAATTACAATCTAATCAACACTGATACATCTGCCCACACAAGATTACATCAAAGATAATGGCATTCTGGGGGACATAATACATTCAAACTGGCGAACCTTTAGAAACTCTCTCACCAAACTGTAAATCTTAATTCCTTATCTGCTGATGGAAATTAAAACCGTGCCCCCCTCCAAACAAATCCCACTGGGGTCTCATCAGGATCAACTGAGAACAGATATGAAAGTGATATATAATATATACAGGACTACAGAAATGTAATAAAGAATTATCATCTCCTTAGCAAAGAGCAGGGGAGAGGGTAAATGGGAAAATAACAATGTTTGCTGCTACCTAAAGAAAAATCAAACAAGTAAGCAAAATGAAAAAAATTAAACACTCAAGTAAAAAAGAAGAATTCATAAAATACACGTGCACAGTGGGAATGTCAAACACATTTCGATTAAAACCCAGCTTCACCAATTAACAGCTACACAGCTTAGGGCAATTTTAACTTAGTCTACTTGAGAACCTTGGTTTCCATACCTGTAAATGGGATTAAATAAAATGATACTTGCTAAGTGCTTTTATACTGAGCCTGGCACATAGAGCTCAAGACACATTAGATCTCTTTTCAAGGGGACCCTATGTTGTTACTGTGAAATTAAGACACATTTGCTAGAATTAATGTATGAGTTTCCTGTACCAGTAGCTAAATAATGGAATTGAGGAACTAGAAGGATCTTTATCTTAGATATATCTATGATCCATCTGATACCACAAAGCTTGTGAAAGCTTAAGCTAAAAATGCTCAAAAGGAACAATGAAAGGAGATACATGTCCCTATTGAAGCATCTTACTAATTCAATAAAGGTATTTACTGAGTGTTTTAAGGGCCTTCTATGTCTCCATAAAATGACAGATTTACATTTAATAACCACTTGACAGAACCCATTAAACTTGTAGGAGGCACTCTCTTCCTGAAGATCAGATATTTAGCTTCTTAAGTATTAATTTTTTATATTGCTCTGACATGGCAAAAGCAATGAAAACCTAAACAATGTCTGACCAAAGGGTTTTTCTTTGTCCATAGGACAAAATCCCTACAGAGCTGTCTCTGTATTTCAAGAAGGCTGAAGATGAGTTTACTTTTCAATTTATCCCTTTACTAAATTCTTACTGGGTACTTACTCTGTGCAAAGTATTTAAGAATATTGAGAAATATGATACAGTCCTTACCCTCACAGAATTCACAGTTACATGTGGGTCTACAAACTTGTTCTCCAACATAATAGGCAGAGATAAACTGCCATTACAAAGTGGAAAGTATGTGTCTTGGGAGCTCCATGGACATTAAGAGTCTGCTCCCAAATAAGTGCATCAGTCAAGGCTTCATGGAAGAGGTATCATATGAAGTGGGATTTAAAGGGTGGACAATATTTAAACATGGAAAATACTGTGTATTTTTTATATAGAAGGAAGAAACAGCATGTATAAAAACATGTAGTTCTACAGCTACTATTTATTAAGGCTGACTGTGCATGATTCTCTGTGCTTAAGCCTAGAGAAATATCTTATTTAATCTTCATGGCAACCCTAAGGTAGAAAGCATTCTTCCCATTTTTAGAGATGGGAAAATAAAGGTTTAAAAAATTAAGGCACTTTCCCAAGGTCATAAGGCCACAAGAAAAGAAATTAGAATTCAAACCCATACCCAATTCCAAAGCTACACTGCTCCAACCTATTACAATGCCCCATCCCACCCCAGTGTGGCTAGAAACAGGTCCCTGACAGAGAACAGAAGGAAAAAGTTTGGGGCAAGATCATGGAAGGCATAGAATATCATGCTCAAGAGTATTCAGCAGACAAAAGCTAAGCCGAGTTAATGACAGTCAGAGCTGTGCTTTTGTTTAAATACATTATTACAAAGAATCTGCTGAAATTATTTTCTAATGGCACCAAAATTTCTAACATAAGATTTTAAGTCATGTGTTAGAGTCCCCTGCCTCTCCAATCAAACCTAAATCAGTTCAGGATGACAATATACAATTAATGCTACTAAGAAAATCAAAATATTTCATATATAACGGAAATGCATGGCTATATTATCTGTCAACTGTGAGGCCTTCTGCCTTACCTTTTACTTAACTAGTGAATTTCACTCTAAATCATCTAGTGGTTGTCTGTTAGAGAATAACATGTTGAAAAGATATATCAAGCTTCTCAGAAGTAACTCACAAAATGGTAGCCAGGATAGACTGTGAGAAGATCATCTATTGCTTGGCAGTACTAACCAGTATAGTAAGAATATGCCTAACCATTTAGGCTGCCCTAAGCAATTCTAAACAGATGAATTTCCCAGTTTATAGACTGCTTCTGAAGGAGATTCTATGGTTTCCTTTTGGAAAAAGCCATAGTAATTAATAAACTTTAATCAGAATATTTTTTTAGTCAGAAAATTCTTTTTGATAGACACACATTAACCCTCTCACAACAATACAAATCAACAGCCTATACACAATATATTAGGCCAATCTACTGAAAAGCAAGGAGTGAAATTATGATCCATCCCATTTACAAAATACTTAATAAGCAACTGGGTCAAGAGAGTTGAAGACAAACTATTCTGACAATCCAACAACCATAGCAACCCTAAACTGAACCAAAAGAGACAAAAGCTGAAGGAAGAAGTCAAACTGTTGCATGAAAGACAGGATCTGGCAAAGAAACCAGGTGCAAAAGAAGAATGTGAATAAAAGTCAGTCATATTTTCCATACTTCTGGCCCAAGTCACTCATCTCTCCACAGATCCACAGCAGCCCTGCTGGACTCAGGAGGAAAGAAGACGCTAAGTGATAAAATCTCCCACGGTTTTCCCTTGATGCCATGATAAAGAATGGCATTCCCAAGAACCACAAAAGCAAACCCATCAGAGCCAAAAGAGACCTTAAAGAAAAAAAGCTGAAACTTGAGTCCAGAGATGAGAAGAGACTTCCTAAATTACATAAAAAGTTAAAGGCAGAGCTTATCGGAACCTACTTTCACAACACCTACCAAAAAGTCACTCTTGACCTAAGAAATCTTTTTAAATATAATCCTTACAACCACCCTGTAGAAGTCTTATTATCCCCACCTCACAGAAGAGAACACTTAGCCTTACAGAAGTTAAACAATTTGCTCAGAGTCTCACAACAGTTCTTCAATATTATGGAAATGCTTGTGTAAACAGCATGTTAAATAAGTTCAAAAGATCAGGGGCAATTAAGAAAGATTTCATGGAGGTAAGTTCTGACCAAGGATCTTTAAGGATACTTAGGATTCTGCTGGAAAAAGGAGAAACATCTCAAACCAAAGGCACTAAGACTAAATGCTAAGACTATGAAGGACTGTGCAGAGGAATCCAGAACAGAAGACATATGTGGATAAGGTAACAATGAGAAACAAGGTTAGAAAAGTATTTTGGAACCAAAGAGAAGAGAGCCTTGAATGCCTGGCTCAGTTTGAACCAGATTCTGTTCAAGTTATGAAAGCCTCAAAAATGATTCCCTCTTTCTATTGCCACAACCAAGACCCATATGAATTAGGTAAATAAACTTACACAGATTTCGTTTCTCTCACAAAGACCTATTTTTCTTGGAGATATGCCAAAGCTATTTTCCTGAGCTAGAAACCTCAAATCTGTAAATATAATGCATTTCATAGTGAATAACTAAGAACCAAAAGGAAAACAAGAAAATAGACTTAAATCACAGAGTATAAGGATTAATCATTTCCTTGTAAAGCTTCTCTAAGGCCTCTTTTCCATTAAAGAAATGAGAAAAATGATTTATTGAGCCAGGAACATTCCAGAAAATTCAGAAATGTTATTTCTAACGCTTGGAACAACCTTGCAGAGTAGGTATTCCTATTTTATGGATGAAGGAACTGAGGCTCAGAGAAGGAAAATAAGTTGTCCAAAGTCATATTGCCTATAATGGGACAGCTGATATTTAAGTCTAAAGCCAGGGTGTGTGGGTTGGGTATGTGTGTCTACAGAGGAATTTCCATGAAACGCTCTTCCACAGAAGCTACACTATCTTGGTAAGATGGAAAAAAAACATGCCAATGAACATGGCTGATCCCTTAGGACATGCAGAAAGCAGCATAATTTTTCAGCATGAAGAGCTTTCTTGCCCAAACATGTCTGCCACTAAGGACATGGAGAAAGCTGTGTCAGCCAAGCACAAAGGCACTGTAAACCTGCCAGTCTTCTTGGAGCCATCACCAGGACTGATCTTTCATTAGATAGTCATGCAGAATTTAATCCAAACCTAGCAAATAAGGAGGAAAATACAGTTCTGTTTTATTGTCAGGGTGGGGGTGGGGTGCAGAGGAATTTGTCTTGTGAAGTTTCATAACTGAGAGAAAATATTTGCAAATTATAACTCTAATAAAGGACCTATATCTAGAATATATAAAGAATTCATATAACTTAATAAGAAGACAAACAACAAAAATTAAAAACGGGCAAAAGATTTAAGTAGCTATTTCACCACAGAAGACATAGGATTGACAAATAAGCACATGAAAAGGTACTCCACTCCTTAATCATTAGGGAAATATAAATTAAAACCACAATTTAGAAAAAAACAACATAGAACTGTACAATACAAAGAGTAAACCATAATGTAAACCATGGACTACAGTTAAAAATATAATTATAATAATATTGTTTCATCAGTTGTAACAAAGGTACCACACTAATGCAAAATATTAATAGGGAAAACTGGATGTGTGAGAGGGAAGTATATGGGAACTCCGTACCTGCTGCATGGTGTTTCCGTAAACTACAACTGTTGTAATAAAAAATTTTTTTTAAAAACACACATGTACAAAAAATTAGATAACACTGCATATCCACTAGAACGGCTACAATCAAAATGACAGATAAGACCAAGTATTTGTGAAAATATAAAATGGTAGAGCTGCTTTGGAAAAGGCTGGCAGTTTCTTAAAAAGTTAAGCATGAGCTCACCATAAAACCCAGCAATTCCACTCCCAGAAATCTACGCAGGAGAAATTAAAACATATGTCCACACAGACCTGTAAACGAATGTTCAAAGAGCATTATTCATAAGAGCCAAATGTCCAACAGCTGTTAAGTGGATAAGCAAAACATGCTATATCCACACAATGGAATACTATACAACAATTAAAAATAATAAAATACTGATATATACTACAACATGGATGAACCTTAAGAACATTAAGTGAAAGAAGTCACACACCAAAGACTACATACCTATATCACATGATTCCATTTATATGAAATGTCCAGAAAAAGGAAAATTATTTATAGAGTCAGTAAGCAAATAAGTGATTGCCTAGGGCTGGGGTGGGAACAGGTTTGACAGCAAACAAATTCAAGAGACTGAATTTAGAAATGCTCTAAAACTGGACTGTGGTAATGGTAGCACAACTCTACAAATTTATTAAAACTTGAATAGCACATTTATAATGGATGAATTTTATGGTATGTAAATTATATCTCAATAGAGCTTTTAATAAAGTAATTATACATAAATTCCAGGGGAAACAAAAAAGTATATAAGAAAGGGACTGTAATCATATATTTTATGCCTTAGCTATAAAAAAGTTACACAGTGGTGATAATGTAATTATTATATAATCATAAATCAATAATGAATATTGATTTAAGCAAAAAATGGCTGTTATTACCAGGAAGGACAGAATGTCTATAAAACTGTTAATTTCTCATCTTCAACAGTAGGAAGCCAAAGGATAAAGCCTAAAATTGATAAACTAAGAAATAGCAGAATAAGGAAGTTACATAGATACATAGCAGTAAAGAGCAGAAGAAATAAAATGGCCTTTTCCCACAGGGAAAGCTTATAACTATTTGAGGAATGAAGTGTCTAAAATGCAATAGTGATTACACGGTTTGAGAAAAGTGCCAAGAGAACACTAGATGCTGCAGCATTTACTAGCCCTTCATCCACCAGAGGGTGTAAGGACACCACCACAGAAAGACCTAAACCACTAATGGGCAAGTTGGCATCAGATAATTAGGGAGAAGCAACCATAAGAAAAAACCTTACACAAGGTAGAAAGTGGGGCTAGACAACCTAGTAGGAAGAAAAGAAAGAGATTTCCAACTTCCTGTGAGTTAAAAGCAAAGCTGAAGCATTTTTAGAAAAAAAAAGAGGGGGGGGGCAGAAAGGAAAGTATTACAGATTGTGAAATACAGAAGGGGTATCAAACGTTTTACTCTGAACCAGTCATTTCAATCCAATCCCCAGCTGGGGGGAGTAAGATACAATTTCTCAATCAGCAATTAAGTTCTAGCTGGAATTGATATTAAATGCACCAGATGATAAAGCTGTTGCCCAGAGAGTCTGAGACTGCATTTTTAAGAACAATTATTAGAATGGTGTTTTTCAAATGGCAAGTTGTAATTCTACTTAGTGGATACAGGAAATCAATTTAATGGTTCACAACCAATAATTTTTATAATGGAAAAGGTGACAATGGAAAATATCACAGTGAATAGAATATGAGTAGCTTATTTGGTAGGACTAATTCTAAGTTACATTCATACATATATATATGTGTGTGGACTCAATCATGACATAAAAGGGATTGCTTACTAGAAATCACAGTCTTTTTTTAAGCCTGAAAGCACTGAGCTGGAACTTGAATGCCTTCACCATGTCCTCCACACTACCAACTCTCCCCAAAGGAAGAGAAGCAACCATCATTTCTTTGGCATCAACCCAAATTAGTATTACCAAAAATGAGTTTGCTATTGTCCACAGCCCCCAATCAAAATAACTAAAGCCTCTGAAAGTTCATTTGTAAAAATGAACTAGAATGTACTGAAATAAAGTCCAGGGATAAAAGGGAGACCTAGCTACAAAAAGTAAAAGGAAAAAAAACATTCTTGAGAAGAAAGAAAATACTTTTTCAAAATACCCTTAGGTCATTTTTAATCTACCCTCTAAATTATAAGTAAGAGAAGATCTAAATAAATTGAAGGACATTCCATGTTCATGGATTGGAAGACTAAACATTGTTAAGAGGTCAGTTCTACCAAAAGCCACTTACAGATTCAACGAAATCCTGGCCAAAATTCCAACAGCCCTCTTTGCAGAAATAGAAAAGCCAGTTTTATATTGGGTAAGTGGCCTCAAACAGCCAAAACAATCTTGAAAATGAACAAAGTTGAAGGATTCACATTTCCCAATTTTTAAACTTACTACAAAGCCAAAGTAATCCAAACAGTATGGTACTGGCACAACAACAGAATATGGACAAAAGGAACTCAATTTAGAGTTCAGAAAGATAACCCTCACATCTGTGGTCAACTGATTTTTGACAAGGATGTCAAGTGCACTCAATGGAGAAAGAATAGTCCCACCAACAAATGGTGCTGGGGAAATTTGAAACTTCATCCATGCAAAAGAATAACCCACATCTCACACTATATAAAAATTAGCTCAAATGGATCAAAGACTTAAGCATTAGAACCAAAACTATAAAATTCCTAGAAAGAAACAGAGGGATTCACCTTTGGGACCTTGTATCAGGCAATGGTTTCTTAGAATTTACACCAAAAGCAAGAGCAACAAAAGAAAAAAAAAAAAAAAAAAAGATAAATGGGACTTAATCAAAATTCAAGATTTTTATGCATCAAAGGACTTTATCATGAAAGCAAAAAGACAACCTGAATGGAAGGAAGTATTTGGAAACCACATATCTGATAAGGGTTTAATATCCAGAATATATAAAGAACTTACTACAAGTCAATAAAAAGACACACAACCCAATTTAAAAATGGCCTAAAGACCTGAACAGACATTTCTCCAAAGATGTACAAATGGCCAATAAGCACATGAAAAGGTGCTCATTATCATTAGCCATTAGGGAAATGCAAATCTAAACCTCAACAAGATACATTTTACACCCACTTGATTGACTACTATTTTTTTAAAAAATGGAAAATAAGTGTTAGAGAGGATGTGGAAAAAAAATAGGAACACTCATCAACTGTTGGTAGGTATGTAAAATGGTGCAACTGCTGTGGAAAACAGGTTGGTGTTTCCTCAGAAAGTTAAGTATAGAATTACCATATGACCTGCCAATCCCACTTCTAGATATATAAAAGTGAAAGCAGGGAGTCGAACAGATACTTGTACATCAATGTTCACAGCAGCATTATTCACAACTGACAAAAAATGGAAGCAACCCAAGTGTCCATCAACAGATGAATGAATAAACAAAATGTGATCTATACGTACAACAGAATGTTATTCAACCATAAGTAGGAATGAACAAGGATGAACTTTGAAGACATCATGTTGACTGAAATGAGCCAGACACAAAAGGACAAATATAGTATAATCCCACGTAAAAATAGAATATACAAATTCATAGTCAGAAACTAGAATACCAATTACCAGGGGCTGGGGTGCGGGATAGCGAATGGGGAGTTAATGCTTAAATTGGTACAGAGTTTCTATTTTGAATGCTGGAATAGCTTTGGCAATGAATGGTGGTGCTGGTAGCACAACATTGTGAAAGTAATAATTAACACCACTGAATTATATACTTGAAAGTGGTTTAAATGGGAAATTTAGGTTGTATGTTACCAGAGTAAAAATTTTTTAAAACTAAAGAACTATGCAACACAAAGAAGGAACACTAATGTAAGCTATGGACTTCATTTACTCTATTTAGCAGTATAATTATAATAATATTATTTCGTCAATTATAACAATGGTACCACACTAATAAAAAGTGTTAATAATAGGGAAAACTGTAGGGGAAGGGGTATATGGGAACTTTGTACTTTCTGGATGATTTTTCTGTAAACCTATAAGTTCTCTAATTTAAGAAAAAAAAAAAAAGGAAAAAAAATAAGATTACCACTCAGAATTTAAATCTATAATTGTCTAAGTCACATTTGTTGATTAAACAGCTCCTTTGATTTTCCTACATTTCTGTGAATCACTTGAACATATATCCACACAGTAAATTTGCAACAAAATTTCAGATAACTGAAAGAAAAGTTTTGAGGAGCCACTCATAGCATTCTGAAAATCAGATAAAAGAGCCATCCCATTATTTACATCCTGCTACTATTTTTTTTCTTTATATTTGAAATACAAAAGATAATTCTGGACCATAAGCTACTTTAATAACAAACAAGATATTTAGAAAACCTGACAGAAGTAAATTATTCAATATGCCTTGGGATCATATAAACACTTTTCATACTACTACATTTTTCAAAGATTCCTCAAAATCTTTTCTTGTCAAAATAACAAGAGAACACCCACATTCAAAGAACACTGACAGAAGAACACAAAAGGGAAATATCAGACACAGAGGCTAAAAATCCCAGGTTCAAGTCCAATTCTGCTACTTACCACCTAAATGACATCAGGAAATTCATTTAAAAATCTCTGTGCCTTAGTTTTCTTGTGTATAAAAATAGGGATAATAAAGCCCAACCCATCTGGTAGAGCTGTTATGAAAATCAAAAGTGAATATACATGAAAGTGCTTTGGGAATTTAAATACTTGACAAACATTAGTAGCATATTTACTATCATATTTCCAGCTCCATAGCTGAGGCAACACCTTAACCCAATCAAGCATCTGTGCTATCCCTCATCTCAAATGTGAATGGCAAGTGTTAGGCAATGCAAAGTGCCAGTTTACCTGGGACTGTTTTGGCATAATCTGTGTTGCTTTTCATTTTCAAAAGTGTTCCAACTTGAATGATAAATTATATCGTCACCCTGATTATAGCAGTTATAAAGTTACGGCACCAAGGGATGGAACCTTATAAGCCCCACTGTACTTTCAAGGAGCCCTCTGAAAGTCATCCCAAATAGACAATCTTAATAAAAACAATAAGGTTGCTATACAGAACCATCCCCCTTCTAATCAGATTACTGTTCCTAAGCTCCTCCAATATGAAAACTCCAGAGCTGATGCAGACAAGTATTCTCCCATTTAAAAAATATTACAAACCCACAAAATATTCCCACCTCAATCAATACTTGGTAACACATGCACACACACATACCTATAAGTCACAAAGAAACAATCAGCCAGGACGGTTTGATGTGCTGAGCCCTCGAGCATGGGACTTGCCCTTATGAAGCTCATTACCACAAAGGAGAGTCTAAAGTTGTATGTAATGGTACCTAAGAGTCTCCCCCTGAGTACCTCTTTGTTGCTCAGATGTGGCCCTCTCTCTCTCTAACTGAGCCATCTCGACAGGTGAACTCGCTGCCCTCCCCCCTACATGGGACCCGACTTCCAGGGGTGTAAATCTCCCTGGCAACGCAGAGTATGACTCCCGGGGAAGAATGTGGACCCGGCATCGTGGGACTGAGAGTATCTTCTTGACCAAAAGGGGGATGCAAAATGAGACGAAATAGTTTCAGTGGCTGAGAGATTCCAAATGGAGTCGAGAGGTCACTCTGGTGGACATTCTTATGCACTATATAGATAACACCTCTTAGGCTTTAATGAATTGGAATAGCTAGAAGTAAATACCTGAAACTACCAAACTCCAACCCAGCAGTCTGGACTCCTAAAGACAATTATATAATAATGTAGATTACAAGGGTTGACAGTGTGATTGTGAAGACCTTGTGGATCACACCCCCTTTATCTAGTGTATGGATGAGTGGAGGAATGGGGATAAAAACTAAAGGACAAATGGGGTGGGATGGGGGGATGACTTGGGTGTTCTTTTTTCACTTTTATTTTTTATTCTTGTTCTGGTTCTTTCTGATGTAAGGAAAATGTTCAGAGATACATTGTGGTGATGAACGCAAAACTATGTTATCATACTGTGGACAGTGGATTGTATATCATGGATGACTGTATGGTGTGTGAATGTATTTCAATAAAACTGAATTTAATTAAAAAAAAAAAAAAAAGAAACAATCAGCCAGGAATCTACACCAGTACATTTTATCATCAACCTAAAATCTTGCATAGCTTCAGATAAAACATTTAGCCTTTCTGAGCTGATTTTCGCTTCTGTAAAACTGGAACATTGTTTGTCTCCTCCACTTCCACTGAGAGACCACATTAGCAAGCACAGTGAAGCACTCAGAGTGCTCTAATAAAAGCAACGTATTACCATCCCAAAAAGCTTGTTACCTGATCAGGGGAGCAGGATGAGGTGACCTTGCATAAAACAGCAAAACCTCTACAAGTTGGCTGGTGGTTTTTTTCCCCTCCTCCTCCACAGGTTTTTAATTCAACTATGCTGCTGGGTTCTTATATAATACAGCACGATGAAAAGAGTCGCTAAAATGGTAAAATGCTGGTCCATTTAGTGCTAATGAACTTAGCTGTAATAATCCTTAACCAAGGGTCATGGACTCCAAGGTCTACAACTGAGCTTCCAGGGTTCTATGAAGCCTCCAATTGTAAACAAAATAATGTGAGTGAGTATGCACAAATGCACATGACCACATTTTTCTTGAATGAGTCACTAATCCTCAGTAACATTTTTCTTGGGTGAGTCACTAATGTCCTGTATTAAGGAAAGGGTGTCACTAATGTCCTGTATTAAGGAAGGGGCCCTCAACTAAACAAGAGATAAATTTCAGTTATTCAGCTACTAACTTGCATTGTTACCTTGCATAAGTCACTTCACCTCTGTGTGCCTCACTTTCCTTATCTTTTCAAAGGGAATAATATTTGCCTAATCTACTTCAAAAGGTGGTTGTGAAGTTGAGATGAGAAAATATCGATGAGATGAAAGTACTGAGAAACAATCGTTAAGAATGTAACTTTCACCTTTTTAAAACCACCAGTAGATGCTGATAAAAATCTAGTCAATTTAGTAAGGAACAGCAAAAGAATAAGGAAAGCAACAAAAGACACACAATTAAAATTCACCTTCTCCCACTCCCCAGTCCTGGATTTGCTGAGCCAAGCCACCCTGGGAAGATGTAAAGATCACAAGTTCAGTTCTGCCCAGCTCAGTCTGCTCAGTGACTAGTGTTTCACACTGATAAATGCCTCCCAAATCTCAAAGCACAAAGTGAGAGTTCACAAGGTTAGGTGCATTAATTAGAAGTACTCATTTGGATTCTGCATTCATCAAATACAACAAGCAGCTATTCAATATTTGCCTATTTGCACTGCTCTAAGATCTCTAATTCAAAGATCTAGCCAGAGAACAAAATAAAGCCTAAGAAAATAAACTGAAGTAAACCTGTCACCATCAGAATGTGCCTCAAAGTAAATTAGCAGCTTAAAATCATAGCAAAGGCTCTATACAGACCTACAGCAGATAATATGAGTAAATGAATGTGCAGGTTACAGAAGTGGGTCCTTGCTGCAGAAGAAAAGAAAAATATAGTAGTACCAAGCAAAGAGACTACTTTTTGTGCTTGAACAAATTCCTCTTAACTCTTTTTGCTTAGCTCTTTATTGATCTTAATCTCCCAGGGAAAACAGCTTTATACAGTATCCTTACAGATTCTTTTAAACTCAATTAAGTCTATTTCCATACTTTACGTCAATTAGCTTTACCTTCCTAAATCCAAAATAAGCAACATTTTATTAATAACCAATTATTTGCATTTGTATTCAAGTCTAGGTTAAAGGAGCAGGCTAGGTGAAAGAAAATGTCACTCCTTTAAAAGCAACCCACAGAATTGAAGTTCTCAACATTGGCTGCAAGTAGAAACAACTGTCGAGTTTTCTAAATATTTGACTGGTTAAACCCAATCTCAGACCTACTCAATCAGAACCTCGGGAGACTAGATCTCTAAACATCAGTATTTTTTCTCATGCCTGGGCGGGATAGAGACCATCTCTAGAAGGCATAAATTTCACAGCTTACAAATGCTCTAGGGCAGGACAAAAAATTTCTCTATATTCTCTTTAGATTTGGGGTAAATGACTTTTTCTTTCACCAAAAGCTTTCATAAGGACAATCTCCAGTTATAGCTGCATTACTCTGACATTCCAAAGATTGGTGATCCCACTGGGAGACAAACATAAGAAAGAACAACACTTTCTCTGCATCTCCTACCTGCAGCCAGTTTGATGCTTAACCCAGCACCAAAAGTGTTTTAAATGGCTCAAGAAAATTGGGCAAATAATTTCAACATTAGAAGGCCCTTAAATAGATGACTATTGGTTATGGAGCCACCCTAGTTTTTTAGATCAGTTTCAAGAGCTTTGATGAGATTCAGTTGATTCAACTGATGACTCATATACCTTGGACAAGCTTAATAATGGTAGATTTCTTTATTACTGTGTGTTTTTAATGAGAGAAGTTGTACGTAAATACTGAATAGCTGCTTGTTGTATTTGATGAATACAGAAAAAGCATAAAGAGTTCCCATATACCCCCACTCACCACAAAGTTTTCCCTATTTTTAACAATTTATAGTGTGGTACCTTTGTTACAATTGATGAAAGAGTATTATTACAATTGTACTATTAACTATATACCATGGTTTACATTAGTGTTCATTGTTTGTGTTGTACAGTCCTATACTGTTTTAAAATTTTTATTCTAGTAAAATACATACAATCTAAACTTTCCCCCTTTTAACGACATACATAATTCGGTGGTGTTAACTGCATTCACAATGTTGTGCTACCATCACCACTATCTATTACCAAAACTTTTCCAACAGTTATCACCTTTCTGTATATATGTTACATTTCACAATAAGGAAATAACTGAAACTGGAAATGCAACCTGTATCACTCTTTGAAATCTGCTAACTACTTGTTAAATCATACTTTGAAAGTCATCACTTTTATGTATGTTATATATTCCACAAAAAAAAAAAATGGAAAAAAAAAACACAAAAACTTCTCCATCACCCCAAAAAGAAGTTCTGTACCAACTAAGCATTAACTTCCCATTCTCTACACCCTACCCCTTCCCCTAGTAAACTGTATTCTAGTTTCTGACTCAACGAATTTGCTTATTCTGATTATTTCATATCAGTGAGATCATATTGCATTTGTCCTTTTGTGCCTGGCTTATTCCACTCAATATGATTTCTTCAAGGCTCATCCATGTTGCTGCGTGTATCAGACTTCATTGCTTTTCACAGGTGAACAATATTGCTTGTATGTATAAAATTGGTGGCCTTTTTTTTTTTTTTAAACAACCCTACAAGGAATAGTGGTTAGGCTTTCAAAGACATTTCCAGGGGCCACCCTTTCAAATCTCCTAAAGAATGTCAGTATCCCCAAACAGCAAGAAGGCAAATCTCAGAGACTAGGTGACTTGAACACCCCATTTCTCTAAGGAGCCCCACCATTTCTCTAGCGATAGCCTTACCTGTTCTTCCATCCTAATTCTGCTTCAGCCTCATCTGCTCAAGGCATGAAACAGCAAAAAGACAAGGTAGGTATTTGGCACTCGCCTAAATCACACAGAGGATGTCTTGTGGGAAGCAATTCTGCTCTGACCCACAATAGGGCCTGGGCTTTTTCCAGTCCTCCCCCATCTACCAGAGAAAGGCAGCAGAAACTTCCCTCTCTCCTGCAAGCCTTCCCTGATTAAAACCACAAGGCTGAATTCCCCCAGGGAGGAGAATGGAATTTTCTTGTTGCAGACAACTGTAAGAACTCAAAATATCTGTGCAGGCAGGGAATAAAGAGATGAGTTCAGCATTCAGAAATATGAGGCATCACAAAAATCAGATTAAGAAATTATTACATAATATAGAGAAGAAAAAACAAAATCATGACTGTGCTTGGGTGATTCTTCCCCTACAATATTCAAAATTTCAACAGTGCAATTATAATACTTTCAGAATTAAGAAATATAATTTCTATCTCTTAAAGTAAATTCATTGCTGAAACAAGCTATATCACTCTCCAAAATAAATAATTTCAGAAAATGCTATCATAGTTTCCTTAGATAAACACACACACACACACACAAACCATTTGATTATAAACAGCAGATACCAACCTGGCTGTCCCGCGCTGGGAATCCATGATAACCTGGGGTCAGAGGCTCGTTCTAAAAGAAAAGAAAGATCTAAATATAAGAGGAAAGAAAATGGAAAGAATAATCAAAATCATTCAAAGTAATAAAATATAAATTTCTGCCCCAGTTTCTAAGATATTCCATTACTGTATTCCACTCTACCTAACTACATACCTCTCAGTTCAGCCTCTACAATGGTAAAAACAAAAACAAACAAAAAACATTATTTGCTTAGGAACACTATTCATAAATGCTATTTTCTTCCTTACGCAGCTACATATGTTTCCTCCCCAGTAGATCTCAATCAGAGCACCTCTGTGCTTTAGAGCAGAACAATTCCTAACTTCACACTGCGGGACCCTGGCATCCCTGGCCCCTACCATTAAAAGCCAGTAGCGCTCTTAAGCACTAGGACAACCAGAAACTCCCACACGTTTCCAAATTGCCCCTGATGGGAAAAGAGACAATACCACCCCTGTTGAGAGCTCTCTCTTGACCTGAAAATGTCTTAGCTCCTCTCCTCTATCAATCTGCCTTCTTTCAGTTCTTTAAAACCTAGATAAAATTTGACCTCTGTTTAAGACTTCCCCTACAACCTTATCTCATCCACTGGACTCAAATGACTCCTTCTAACATGTATATATGCTAAAATTTATTTAGTTTATTTGAGCAGTTTACTTTTCATGCTATTTATGAGTCTAGTTAATCTTATCTATGTAAAGCTATATCATATTGAGTACTTTCTTACCTTCACAATGAACCACAAGATCCTTGGAGGCAAGAATGACACCTAACAAAAGCTATGCAAACCCATTCGACATCAACAACACTCATTTATGGCTTACTTAATCTACTCAACCTTCAGTCAACATATATTGAGTACTTAATATTTTCAAAGGACTATTAGATGACTGATGGAGAAAGAAAGATGAATAAAGCAAAGCCCTTTAAGAGAACTTTTAAATGGGAGGAAACAGGTGTACTCATAAAGGAGTAAATGAGAACACATGCTGCTTTTGTAATTTTCAAAGTGCTCAACACAGCTACTTGAAAGATATTTATCCTCTTCCATTTGTACTTTCCTTCCTTCTAGTAGAATAACATGTTAAGAAGAATTTTCAGTAATAGGGCTTTCAAATATGGCAATAAGGCAATCTTTCCACCTAATAGCATGTCTTCTACAATTGTATTCATGTCTCTGATAACCTACACACTCTTCAGAAACATGAAAGCTTACTGTTTTCAACTTAAGCTTACTGCAGAGACCTGTGTCTTCTTCATCATCATTTCCCTGAGATGTAGCATGGTGTCTAATACATAATGGACAGCCAAAGAATGTATAAATAAATAACTGAAGTTAAATAAAAAAATTATTTAGGGATTCAGTCATCAATTATTCAGATAATCCAAGTTCTCCTTTTCTTTTCCAAAGTCTCTATTTTGGTCATTTTAATATTTATAAACTAGTGTTACCAAAGAAAGAACACGTACACACTGAAGATTGTCTTCAAAAATTACGGCTGCCAAAACAGTATTGAGAGAGATGAACAAAGTTGGAAGACTCATACTTCCCCATTTCAAAGCTTACATCAAAGCTATAGTAATCAAGACAGTGTGATACCAGCATAAGGGTAGACCTGCAGATCAATGAATTAGAATCAAGAGACCAAAACCCAAACAGTTAAGGTCAAGTGATTTTTGATAAAGATGCCAACACATATCAATAAGGAAAGAATAATCTTTCCAACAAATAGTATTGAGACAACTGGATAGCCATATATAAAAGAATGAAGTTGAACCCTCACCTCATACTATACAAATGTTAACTGGAAATGGATCACAGATCTAAAACCATAAAACCCTTAGAAGAAAACATGAGGAGTAAATCTTCATGACCTTGGATTAGGCACTGGTTTCTTCAATGGTACCAAAAGCAAAAGCAACAAAAGAAAAATAGATAAACTGGACTTCATCAAAATTAAAACATTTGTGCTTCAACGGACACTATAAAGCAAGTAAAAAGACAACCTAAAGGGAACCTAAGATGGCGGCTAGGTGAGACAGGGCAAAAAAAAACACCTCTGTGAAAAATACTAGACAAAAACCAGCAAGTGACCCAGAACACCAGTTTCAGCAATGCACCAGCTGGACAAGGTCTGCTAAAACCACAGGGACCGTGCACTTGGTGAAACTGGGAGTCTGCATTTTGAAACGAGCGAGTAAGCCGGCTGAAAGTCCCTCGGCCACGCAGCGGTGCGGGGAAACTGGGGGTTGGCGTTTGGAGACGGACTAGTTCTTTTTAAAAAAAAAAAAAAAAAAAAAAACCCAGGAGAGGCTGCAGTTACAACGGTGAGAACCGCGCAGTGAAGCACGGCAGGAGCGGGCTGTGCCAACCTCTCGGTGTCTGACGTGGAGGATAGACCGCTGCTGATTCCCTCAGGGCCAGAGGTGCAGAGGGGAAAGCCAAAAGGAGAAAGAAACCACACTGCTTGCAGCCAGCTCCCCGGCAGGCTGGAGACACTCCTGCCCGGGGCCGTACCCACAGCCCAGAGCTGCACCAGGAAACCTAGTGTGACAGGGAGGGTACCCCACGGCACTGCGCACAGGCCACAATATCAGCCGTGGACAGTGGCCTTGGGTGCATACACAGCTAGTTGTACCAGAGCTGGGAAGGCGGAACTGTGCGAAAAGGGGGAGGGTTGAGATGCCCCATTCAGCCATCTTTGCATCAGGCTGGGAGTGCCCCTGCACGGCCCAGCAGCCCAGGGCTTCCCTTGAGGAACGGCGCGCACCTGTGATGTAGCACAGCCTTCCCTCAGCAGAGGTCCTGGAAGATCACAGCTGAGAAGGGGGGCCTGCTCGGAAAACCCAGGGTCGCTACGTCAATGCCGGGGACTTGTGGGTCAGCGGCAGAGAAAATCTGGGGCAAAACCGAAATGAATGCTTAGACTCTTGCAACAGCCTTGAATCTCCGGGAACACCTGGGAGGTGTGATTATTAAAGCTGCCCTGCCTCCCTAACCACCCAGACACGTCCCACATTCAGGGCGGACAGCACCAACAACACACCCAAACTGAGTTCACCAATTGAACCCCTCAAGAATCATTTCCCCACACACCACAAAGACCAAGTTGAGGAGAGCTGACTTGAGGAGAGCTGACTTGAGGGGAATAGGTGACTCGCAGACACCATCTGCTGGTTAGTTAGAGAAAGTGTACGCCACCAAGTTGAAGATCTGAAAAATTAGATTGGTATTTTTTTACAACTTGAAAGAACCCTATAAAGCAAAGCAAATGCCAAGAGGCCAAAAACAACAGAAAATCTTAAAGCATATGATAAAACCAGATGATATGGAGAACCCAATCCCAAACACCCAAATCAAAATATCAGAAGAGACACAGTACCTGGCGCAATTAATCAAAGGACTACAATCAAAGAACGAGAGCATGGCACAGGATATAAAAGACATGAAGAAGAACATGGAACAGGATATAAAGGACATAAAGAAGACCCTAGAAGAGCACAAAGAAGACACTGCAAGAGTAAATAAAAAAAATAGAAGATCTTATGGAAATAAAAGAAACTGTTGGCCTAATTAAAAAGACTCTGGATACTCATAATACAAGATTAGAGGAAGCTGAAAAATGACTCAGGGTCCTAGAGGACCACAGAACAGAAAATGGAAGAACAAAAGAAAGAATGGAGAAAAAAACTGAAAAAATCAAAATGGATCTCAGGGATATGACAGATAAAATAAAACGTCCAAATTTAAGACTCACTGGTATCCCAGAAGGGGAAGAGAAGGGTAAAGGTCTAGAAAGCGTATTCAAAGAAATTGTTGGGGAAAACTTCCCAAACCTTCTACACAATATAAATACACAAAGCATAAATGCCCAGCAAACTCCAAATAGAATAAATCCAAATAAACCCACTCCAAGACATATTCTGATCAGACTCTCAAATACTGAAGAGAAGGAGCAAGTTCTGAAAGCAGCAAGAGAAAAGCAATTCACCACATACAAAGGTAACAACATAAGACTAAGTAGTGACTACTCAGCGGCCACCATGGAGGCAAGAAGGCAGTGGCATGACATATTTAAAATTCTCAGAGAGAAAAACTTTCAACCAAGAATACTTTATCCAGCAAAACTCTTCTTCAAATTTGAGGGAGAGCTTAAATTTTTCACAGACAAACAAATGCCGAGAGATTTTGCCAACAGAAGACCTGCCCTACTTCAGACACTAAAGGAAGCCCTACCGACAGAGAAACAAAGAAAGGAGAGAGGGAGAGAGAATTTTAACAGACATATATAGAACCTTACATCCCAAATCACCAGGACACACATTTTTCTCTAGTGATCATGGATCTTTCTCCAGAATATACCATATGCTGGGACATAAAACAAGCCTCAATAAATTAAAAAAAAAAAAATTTTTGAATATATTCAAAGCACATTCTCTGACCACAATGGAATACAAATAGAAGTCAATAATTTTTTATTTGTAACTCCACTATTTACTTCCTACATGATATAAAATACACAAACTCTAATGACAAATCAGTGGTTTTGGACTCAATGTAAAATATGTAATTTTTGACAAGAACTATATAAAGGTTGGGGAATGGAGGAGTATAGGAACATAGTTTATGTGTCCTATTGAAGTTAAGTTGGCATCAAAGAAAAACAAGATTGTTATGAATTTAAGAGGTTAATTTTAAGCCCCACAGTAAACACAAAGAAATTATCAGAGAATATGCCCATAGAGATGAAAAGTAGAGCATGGGTTATGAGAAGTGGGGGAAGGGGCAATGGGGAGTTAAGAAATGAGTGTAGGGTTGCTGTTTGAGGTGAAGGGAAATTTCTAGTAATGGATGGTGGGAAGGTGATAGCATTACAACATTCTAAATGTGATTAATCCCACTAATGGAAGGCTAGGGAGGGGGTGGAATGGGAAGATTTAGGCTGTATATATGTTTCCATAATTGAAAAAAAAAAGACAGTCTAAACAGATGACAATTGAATGCCAAGGATGACCCTGGATGGGATCTGAGGATGGAGGACAGGAGGCTCAAAGGGACACAGTTGAGACATAAGGAAAAAAAAAAAAAGGAAATATAGAATGTAAGCTTTATATCAATGCTGAATTTCTTGAACTTCTTAGCTGTGCTTAATGGGACTGCATAAAAGAATGCTCTTGTTCATGGGAATTGTATATGTGAAATATAGTATTTGTTCAAGGATGTGTACAGCTTCCTTTCATATGTTCAGAAGACAGAGCAATAGATGATGGATGATAGGGAGGGAGGGAGGGAGGGAAAGAGAAATGGCAGTGTGACAGCATGTTAAAGTTGGTGGATCGGAGTATCAGGGAGGGGGGTCAGGGTATGCTGGAGTTTTGTGTGGGGGGTTGTATTGTTTTTGCAACTGTTCCTATAACTTTGAACTTATTTCAAAATAAAATCAAAAAAAAAAAAAAAAGACAACCTGAAGAATGGGAGAAAATATCTACAAATCATACGTATAAAAAGGGAATTGTATCCAGAATATATAAAGAACCCTTACAATTCAATAATAAAAAGACAAATAACTCACGTTTTTAAATGGGTAAAAGATTTTTCTTTTAATGCAATTTTATTGCAATATATTCACATATCATATAATCCATCCAAAGTATACAATCAATGGCTCACAGTATCATCATATAGTTGTGCATTCATCGCCACAATTTTAGCATATTTTCATTACTCCAAAATAAAGAAAAAGAATAAAGATAACAATAAAAAAGAAAACCCAAAACATCCCATACCCCTTGTCTCCCCCTACTATTTATATATTTTTTGTCTTCATTTTATTACCCATCTGCCCATACATTGGATAAAAAGACTGTCAGTCACAAGGTTTTCACAATCACATGGTCACACGATAAAAGCTATATAGTTATGTAATTATCAAGAATCAAGTCTACTGAATTAAAGTTCAACAGATTCAGGTGTTTCCTTCTAGCTATTCTACTACACTAGAAACTAAAAAGGAGTATCTATATAATGCATAAGAATAACCTCCAAAATGACCTCTTGACCCTATTTGAAATCTCTTAGTCATCGAAACTTTGTTTCATTTCTTTCCCCCTTTTTGGTTAAGAAGGCATTCTCAACCCCATGATACCAGGGCCAGGCTCATTCCTGGGAGTACTGCCCCACCTTGCCAGGGAGACACAGACCCTTGAGAGTCATGTCCCATGAAAGGAGGAAGGTAGTGAGTTTATGTCTGAGAAAGAGAGGCCACAACTGAGCAACAAAAGAGGTTCTCTGGGGTGACGCTTAGGCAAAATTATAAGTAGGCTTAGCTTCTCCGTTGCAGGAATAAGTTTCAGGTCAATCCCCAAGATTGAAGGCTTGACTTTTTCAATTGGGAGTCCCTCATGCTTACAAGAATACCAGGAATTCCCCAGATCGGGTAGTTTAATATTTCCACATTTTTTCCCAGTCCCTTAAGTGGACTTTGCATATATTTTTTTTATTTTCTGCCCCAAATACTCTGGGATGTATCGGGTTATTACATTATCCTGAACAGAATTACAAGATCTCATTCCCTATTCTAGGTTCCATGTAATCATGTTGTTTAAATAAACTGAACTTACAGGTTAAATTAGATAGTATGCTACAGAGAATATCAATTTTGTACCAAATAAAACATCTCTTAAATAACAGTTAAAACTCAGTAATACATGAGACTGCTGTTAAGAGTTTACAATCTAGGAACCTTTACAATAAGCCTTACTGAACATTCTGTACTCCTGCATCAACAATTTGGGCAAAAGATTTGAACAGACATTTCTCCAAAGAAAATATACAAATGGCCAATAAGCACATGAAAAGGTACACAACTTCATCAGTCACTATGGAAATGCAAATCAAAATCACAGTGAGATACCACTTCACACCCACTAAAATAGCTGTAATTTTAAAAAAACAGACAAAACCAAGTGTTGACAAGGATCAAAAAAACTGAATCCTTGTGCACTGCTGGTGAGAATGTAAAATGTACAACCTCTTTGAAAAACAGTTTGGCAATTCCTCAAAATATTAAATACAAAGTCACCATATGTCCCAGTAATTTTAATCCTAGGTATACACCCAGGAAAACTGCAAACATGTATCCATACAAAAACTTACACACAAATGTTCATGGCAGCATTATTTATTAATAGTCAAAATGTAGAAACAACCCAAATGTCCATCAATTGATGAAAGATAAAGTGTGGTATAACCATATAATAGAATATTATTCCTTATTAAAAAACAATGAAGTACTGATACAACATGTACGAACCTTGAAAACACTATGCTAAGTGGGAAAAAAAAAAAAGCAGACCCAAAGGGTTACATATTCCATTTATATGGAATATCCACAGTAGGCAAATCCATAGAGACAGAAAGTAGATTAGTGGTTACGAGAGGCTGCAGGGAGGGAGGAATGGAGATTGACTGGTAATGGGTATGGGGTTTCTTTTTGGGGGGATAAAAATGTTCTGGAATTAGATAGTGGTGAGAGATGCACAACTCTGTAAATATACTAAAAACCACTGAATTGTACATTTTAAGAGGGTGAACCTTTCATAGTAGCATTATTCACAATAACCAAAAGTTGAAACAACTCAAGGATCCATCATCAGACAAATGAAAAACGAAATTGTGATATAGACATACCGTGGAATATTATTCAACCATAAAAAGGAATGAAGCGATACATGCTACAACACGGATGAACCTTGAAAGCATTATGTTGAATGGAGTAAGTCAGATGCAAAAGGACAAATATTGTATGAGTCTGCTTGTATGAAAATACCTAGAACAAGCAAATTGATAGTGACAGAAAATAGATTAGAGATTACCAGTGGCCAGAGAGGGGGAATAGGGAGGTATTGCTTAATAGGAATAGAGTTTCTTTTTGAGATCATGAAAAAGTCTTGGTAATGGACAGCAGTGATGGTAGCACAACAGTGTAAATGTAATTAATACCACTGAAGTGTACATTTAAAAATCATTAAAATGGGAAATTTTATGACATACGTATATATATCCACAATGAAAACTAAATAAATAAATAAGTAAGCGAACTTCATGGTCTGTGAATTATATCTTAATCTGTTATTAAAAATTATAATAATTATGGACAACTTTGGGTATTTTTCACATGGATTTTTACAGGGGAGACAGCTTAGAGTACAACAAAATAAAAGACTCCTGAAATCCTACAGTGCCTTGTTTGGTCTGGATTCTATGGATTTTAACAATGATAACGATAAAGATGATGATGATAAGCACCAGAAATTGAGCAACTACTCAGGTATAGTTAGTTCCAGAATGGAGGGAAGAAGAGAAAGATAATATAGAGGCATATAAAAATGTATCTCCTATCATCCAGGAAACTAACTCAGAGAAGGTAAGTGAGTGACACAATAATTCACAGAAATAAAGTGTTAAAGCCAAACTTCCAAAACAGGTCATCTGGACTCCAAAGCCCTTATTCTTTAAATTTTACCAAGTTTTCTTCTCTACTATCCATTCCATATTACTCCTTTACAATAACTATTTCAACTAATTAAAAATCCCCAAAAGCATATTAACAGAGATTTGTGATTCCCAAACAACATCCTGCTTATAAACTATATTCTATGATATACCAGATTTCAATAATGCAGGAAACTTAAAAAGATGACATTTCTATAAGACCGTACTGTCAAACTTTCATATCAAAGATGGATGTAACAGGTTGTACACAGATGTGTCAAAGAAAATGGATTTACTCTTCCACCTGCCTTATTAAAGCATTTACTCCTCTTTCTTCCCTACCCCAGAAAAGGCTATTTGGAACTCTTCAACCCTCAGAAACTTCCTACCTCTCTGAGAGTGGTCTCTACTTAATGACAAAAGGATGGGTACTTTCACATCTAATGGCAGGAATATAAATATTTTGGAAAGTAATTGGATAGTTAACTACTAAAATATTAAACGCAAATGCTTCCCTTGTCATTTTACATCTCTGTATCTACCCTAGAGGATTTTCCCTGTACATGTGTTCAAAGAGACATGTGCAATGATTTTCAAAGAAGTTTGTAATAGTGACGAACTAGAAACAACCTCAATCTCCATCAATAATAGGCAAATAGTATTAACAATTATTGATTTATTTCAACATCGTATGTGCAAGTTTTAAAAGTAAGATAAAATCTGTACTAAATGACAGCAGGTCATTTAATCACAATACAAAAACAGGTATTTCTACATGTGTATAAAAAATCAAGTAAATACACAGAAAAGGTCTAGAAGGATATTCAACAAACTTTTAACAGTGGTTACCGCTAAGGAGGAGAATAAGATTTGTGAAAGGTTGAGGAGGCATTTATTTATCTATAATGTTTGAATTTTACAAAACATAAAATTCATGTATTACTTGAGTATCAAAAAGAACCAAAAAAAAATCACTATTACCAGTGCTTCATAATGGTTTATAGCTTACAAAAAAACCATCACATAATCTTACTTAGTCCTCAAAATACGGAAAATAGGTTTTTTTATTTCAATTTTACTGAGATACATTCACAAACCATACAATCATCCACAGTGTACAACTGTTCACAGTACCATTATATAGTTCTGCATTCATCACAGTTTTTAACATTTTCATTACCACAAAAAGTAAGAATAAAAATTAAAGTAAAAACACCCAAAACATCCCATCCCCCCATCGCTTATTATTCATTTACTTTTTCTCCCTATTTTTCTACTCATCTGTCAGTATACTGTATAAAGGGAGTGTGAGTCACAAGGTTTTCACAATCACATGGTCACAGTGTAAGCTATAGTTATACAATCGTCTTCCAGAATTAAGGCTATTGGTTGCAGTTCAACTGTTTCAGGTATGTCCTTCTAGCTACTCCAATACACTAAAAATTAAATATATATATGTTTATGAATATATATATATACATATGTATAACCATAAGAATAACCTCCATAATGTCCTCTCGACTCCATTTGAATTTTCTCAGCCACTGAAACTTTATCTTGTTTCATTTCTCTTCCCCATTTTGCTCAAGAAGGCTTTCTCAATCCCATGATGCCAGAACCAGGCTCATCCCTGGGAGTTGTGTCCCACGTTGCCAGGGAAATTTACATCCCTAGAAGTCAGGTCCCACAAAGGGGGGAGGGCAGTGAGATTACCTGCAGAGTTGGCTTAAAGAGGCCATATCTTAGCAGCAAGAGGTTCTCTGAGGGTGAAAGGCACAATTATAAGTAGGCTTAGCCTCTCCTTTGCAGTAACCAGCTTCATAATGGCAAGCCCCAAGGTCGAGGGCTTGGCCTTTTAAATTGGTAGTCCCCAATGCTTGTGAGAATATCAGCAATTCCCCAGGTGGGGAGTTTAATGCAGAAAATAGGTTATATAACCCTCATTTTATAGATGACAAAACTGAATTTAAGAAAGATTAAGTGATTTACTCAAAGCCAAATAATTAATGATAGAGGGTGAGATGCCTTCAGACTTAAGGCTCTACAAACTTCATTCTTCATGACAATTAATCAGTAGAAAATATTCCCTTGGTCCAGGCAGGGATGGTTATGATTGTCTAACAATCTGCAGATGTGGGTTTTTAATCACTGTAAAATAATAACTGACATTTAAAGCAGAAATGGTGCTATAAAGAAAGTTAATGAAACAGATGGGATAGAAATGAGTTTGTTAAACTCCAAAGAGGAAAGACTCTGGTAGATACCCACCCCTAAAAAAATGTTAGTAGCATAGTATCTAAGACTGAAAAACTTGGAAACTGACTCTGCCTAGGTACAAAGACTGTTCAAAAATAAAAAGAAATATAAGAAATAAATTATCAACCATAAGAATCCTTAAAACAGAGGTCAGCAATTAAACCTTCTGCTTGGAAGCTTCTGGTCAGTGGACGTATGAAAACGCAACAGAAGGAATCCTTATGCAACTGTCAAATAGAACAACTGCAATGGATCACGTATGGTGGACACTGAGAGAAGTGACGTTACAAGAAGAAAAATACCACCTGACTTTTGCATTCATCAGTGACTGCTGAGAAGCTCTCATATGCACCTAGATTCAAAACATCATTTAAGAAGAAGAATCCTTCCTTTATTCAGTAAGGGGAGACTGAGCAATTGCTTTATGACAAGCACAGTTCTAGTGTCCTTGACCTTGAAGAGCTCACAGTCTTAATAAAGTCTTAATAATTACACTATAATGTGACTGATAATATAACTAAAGTCTACAAAAAGAACTACAGGACTCCAGAGGACCTCTAATACTCTGATGCACTGATGCATGATGAAAACAAAATGGTTTTGTGGGCTTGTGGCTTTTTTTCCCCCCACTTTTAGTTTATTTTCATGGGGAGTGTTCTAGACATTATTTTGCATCTTTATTAATTAAAAAATAATGATTGGATATCATTCCAATCAGAACATACTATGTTCATCAATTTTAACATTATGGTGCTCCACTGTAAGGTTTACCAGAATTGTTTTTATCTATTCTTCTGCGTATAGCATGCTAGAGTATTTAGACTGTTTCGAATTTTTTACCGTTTCAAAGAATATTGAAGTGAATATATGTATGTGTATGTGTATACACACGTACATACACTGTCAACTCCTGGGATCCTGGATTTTGTGCATATTTCTGGTTGTGATTTTAATTTTATTTAAAATTTTCCAAAATTCACAAAGACCCTGTACCCACCCAAACCACAACTCCCCTGATAACTTCTACTCTACCTCCTGTCCCTGTGACATAAATCACTATTTCTAGATACTTCCTGTGGTGAAATCACACTATCTGCCCTTATGTGCCTTGCTGATTTCACTCAGTTTAATGTTTTCCAGGTTCATCCATGTTACATCATGTCTCAGAACTTCATTCATCTGTTAACGGATACTTAGCTGATTTCCACCTTTTGACTATTATGAACAATGCTGCTCTAAACACTGGTGTACAAGTACCTGTTTGACTCTCTGTTTTCAATTTCTTTGGGTATATACCTAGTTGTGGAATTGCCAGGTCATATTCTAATTCCATATTTAACTTCTTGAGGAAAGTAGGCTGCATCATTTTACATTCCCAGACACATGGTTTTTAAAGTCACTTTTCTAGGTGCATTCTGAAAATCATCAATATCATTTCTGAATGATTAGCTAATATATCTGCCCATGGCCATCCAGCCTCACTGAAGGTGTTTCAAAAGCTGAACAAAAATTAGTGGTGATGTATATGATTTCAGTATTCAATGAGAGAATGTATGAGATTACCTCTAAGGTAACCAAAGCAACTTTGCCTTTTGTGACAAATATATGATTCATACAGCTAGGTAGTCCACTCTGCTAGCATCAATCACTGTTCACAATTCCACTCTGTTCTTCCCTGTTTTTAAGGTACCCTAGATCTCTGTTCATTTGTCGTCTTCTTTCTGGTTTCTGAGGATCAGGAAAATTAACTATCCATTCCATTTATGTGCTGATTACCAAATTATTAACTCTCAACTCCAAATTCACCCCTTTTGCTTGCTATGTGAAAACGGATCTGGGCCCTTTAAATATTTTTCCTTTTCCAGAATGCAAGCTACGTCAATCTTCGTCGATAGAGGGCACAGGAGAGACTTTGCAGGAGGAAAGAGTGTTGCTCCCCGGTTCCAGTGAGCTTATTCGGCAGGATCCTGCAGGACACGCAAAGAAGAGCATTTCCTGGTTCACAGCAGCCACAGCTTCCCCAGTACCCATCCTAAGGCTGTTAGACAGCAGCGTACCTCTGGTAAGACAACTCCTTGCAAACAGCTCTCCACAGTACCCCAGAAGGTAGATTTCTGGTTAAGTTCAAAAAGGCAGATTTCCAACAAGTTCTGCTGGTGTGACACCACAGAGACTTACTTTTCTGCCATTCAGTGAACCACAGTCTTGCCCTCTCCAACAAAGTCCAGGTCTCGGCCATAGGGAGGTGTAGGAGGGAGACAACTCTTCTTTGGGTACTTTATCTCAGCCCTAAGGGTAGTTGCTATTACATATTAATTATATTATATATAGTAATCACATTATTACATGACAGTACATCACATCTATCACATTACATCTGGTATTCCTATATTCCTTAGCGTTCTCTTTACTTCTTACACCCAACTTCTCATTACTTCAATCTTCTGTTAGAATAAGTAAATCTTTAGATTAAAGTCCCTGTTCAAATTACTGCATAGTCTCCCTCTCTCTCCCTCCCTCCCTCCCTCCCTCCCTCCCCCTCCCTCCCTCCCTCCCTCTCTCTCTCTCTCTCTCTCCCCCCCCCCCCTCTCTCAATTGAACCCAGACTGATACCGGTGAGCTGAAACAAAGTTTATTAGCCACTTACTACATATAGGACAGACAATATGCTTAGTGTTTTACATACATTACTGCTTTTTATACACACAACCCCTGTGATAGTCTATACATTCTACAATATGGTAACTGAGTCTCAGAAAAAACTTTGCAACTTGTTCACAGTAATGCAAATCCAGGTCTGTCTGACATCAACCCTTGCTGGTTCTCTACTAGGGCATTTATTCTTCTTCACAGTACTTGGCAATTTTTCTTTTTTTTTTAAAGAACTGAACCCCTATATAGAGAAAAGAATTAACATAGCAGCCTGAGACTGCTATCTTTAGAAAGACCTGCTTGCAAGGCTGTCCCCTGACTAGTACCTGGCAACTTCAGATTTCCGGGGGGTTCTATTCCTAGAATTGATAAGAGTGGTTCACTGTGCCTAAAATGTTTGTACAAATAATGTGGCTTATGCTGAACACCTGCTTTCCTTCCGGGAGTATGGAATTTGGGGATATGCTGACAGACGGTGCCTATGTGATCAGTGCCCAATAAAAACCTCAGGCTCTGAGTCTCTAATGAGTTTCTCTTGTAGACATTTCACATGCTGTCACAACTCACTACTAGAGGAATTAAGCATGTCCAGTATGACTCCACTGGAGAAGACTCTTGGGAGTTTGCAGTTTGTTTCCTCTGAGCCCCATGTACCTTTTCTCTGCTGATTTTGCTTTATAGTCTTTTGCTGTCATAAATCATAGCCACGAGTACAACTATACACTGAGTCCTGTGAGTTCTAGCAAATCACTGAACCTAGGGGTGGTCTCAGGGACCCGTAACACAGCCTATGACATGCCAAGCACTTTGTTGAATTCTGTGTACAGAAAAGACGAATAGAGCCCTTTGCCTGCAAGGAGCTTAACAGTCTATTTAAATTTCCTTTCTTTCATTTTCCTAATCTTCACTTCTCAGTCTGTTCACCACTTAAAATAGATTAGATACATTTCCCTGAACTAAATTTCATTCTTTGCGCTGAAGTGATACTAAATAAATATTTAATAAGTCCATCAGGCAAAATCTGAGATACCAGGCTCTAATAAACTCAAAAGGCTACACACATTTTCTCTTTACTTTCCCAGTCCTATTGTGCTTCTCATTAAAAATGAATTGACAAACCCTTGTACAATACTGGTGGGAATGTAAAACGGTGCAGCCAAAGCGGAAAACAATTTGGCAGTTCCTCAAAAAGTTAAACATCAAGTTACACAAGACCAAACAATTCCACTCTTAGGTGTATATCAAAAGAATTGAAAACAGGTACTCAAATACTTGTACACAAATGTTCACAGCAGTATCATTCACAACAGCCCAAAGGTGGAAGCAAACTAAATGTCCATCAATGAATAAAGTCACAAACAAAACATGACATATCCATACAATGGAACATTATTCAGCCATTAAAAAAGAAATGAAATGCTGATACATGATACAAGGAAGATGAACCTCAAAAATACTATGTTAAGTGAAAGAAGCCAGACACGAAAGGTCACATATTGTATGACACCATTTAAATGAAATACCTATAAGTAAATCCAGATACCATAAGCATATTGGCGGTTGGCAGGGGCTGGCAGGAGGAAGGAAGTGACTACTTAATGGGTATGGGGTCTTCTCTCAGAGTGATGAAAATGTTTTGGAACTTGATATAGGTAGTGGTTGCACAACACTGCAAATGTGCTAAATGCCACTGACATACACACTTTAAAAGTCACTTTCATGTTACACGAATTTCACCTCAATTTTAAAAATGACATTTTCACCTATTAGCCATCAACAATTTTTAATGTGCAACAAAAGAATGGGTACATTATAGTACATTCCAAATAAGAGAACATAATTTATAAAAAGAAAATTTACTCACAAGGAAAACTGTCGATAATATATTAAATGAAAGACTAAAACATTTGTTTCTTAATAAAATTTGTGTGTTTTTTCTTACCAACTATATAGCTCATTTTTCCCCAAAGAAAATTATCCCTCTTAAAAAAAGAGTCACCTTTGATCTGAGTCCATTCAAAGGCTCACAGTCCATGGTACTCTCTCTCAGTTACTATATTTTGCAAAACAAAATAATACTGCTTATGGAAGACACATTGGCCTAAAGAGACTCCAATCAATGTTACTTTGAGATGTGTATAAAAGTCTCAAAATTACATGTTATATACATTCACTTCACAGAATCCATTTTAAAAGGGGGAGGAGGGATCTGGAAGCAAAGAAATATTACATAGATTTAATAATAATTCCACGGCCTTCAACGTCACAATTTCAAATGCTTGCTGCTGTAAATAACGTTTTTAAAAATCACTTTAAAAAGAAATGCAGTAGACAATATGGTGCAAATGATCAAAAGCAATCTTCCTAATGTTACTTGAATGGGCACGTGTAGCTTGGGATAAAACAATCAATGACTACAATAGATACAGATTCAAAAAAGTGTTATATTTCAATATATACTCTGGAAAACTGGTTTGTAGACTCAAAGTAGCTCTAAGTGATGATACAGATACTGATGCATGCAGTAAAGTATATATAAATTTTTTTCCAAAAAACATGGTATACAAAATTGTTTCTAAATTACTATATAATTTTATATGTGATTTCAAAATACGTATGTGTAAATAATTAATAAAAATTTTAAGTACACATTTGCCTATTTCATCAGCAGCCTTAAAAGTTCATATGTTTTTTTATTTAAGTTGGCCCATCCTTCCTATGGAAAAACAGTATAAAATCATATAGTCAGGGTTTCCTCAGAGGCAGGCATATAAGGCACATATACATACTTTGTTCGTTTGGAAGGATGTATCCCAAAATGTCTGCAGTGATTATATGTCTTGATGTTGAGTTTGGATTTATGAGTGATAATATATTTTCCTTCTTTTGCATATCTGTATTTTTCTAATTTTTCAACAATTATTATCAAGTATTATTTTTACTTGATAATCAAAAAAAATGAAGATAATAATAGCACTTACCTACCTCACAGGGATGCTATGAAGATTAAAAAAGATAATATACATAAAGCCCTTAACACAGTGCTCAGCACATAATACGTATGCAATAAATGTTAGATACTTACGGATATTATTATTATTACAATGCTGGTTTCATAAATATTCCTCAGGATATATGTTGCTCATTATCTATAGCAAAAACATCCACCTTAATCCAGGCCTGGGTCACCTCAAGTCCAAATTACTGTAATAGCCTGTTGGCTGGTCCAGCAGCCTCTATCCCCCTTCCCAACTCTCTTACCAGAACCAGGGTTAATTCCACACAACACTACTCACTTAACTCCCATGCTAATGGCCCTCTACTGCTTACATGATCAAGTACCAAACATCCTAAGCCTGGTCTCTCCTGGTCATTCCCCTTTCTCCCCATTTATTTATTCCTTCAACAAACAAATTACTGAGTGACTTTTATGTGTCTGGTACTGTGAATTGGAATGCAAAGACAACTAAGTTATGGATTCTTCTCTCAAGGAACTCACAGTCTAGTAAAGGAAAGAAGCATGTAAACAAATACAATATGAGCCATGCGATAAAACGTAAATACAAGGTCCAAAGGGAATGATGATAGGGATAATGGGGTGAAGAAGGCTTAAAGAAATCACAAAGAAGGGAATCACATAAGACAAATTTTGAATGGGGTTTGGAGAATGATCTCAAGTAGCTAATTTCCAAATCAAAACATTGCTCAATTTATTTCTCCGCACCCTGGGTGTGTTCTCCCACATCAATTCAATTTAAATAAACCCCAGCAAAGTCCTATGTTCCTCCAGGATGCAATCCCTATAACTCTAGTATTTAAGCTACAGATCAAGACCCATTCATGAGTTACAGAATCAATTTAAGAAGTCTCAACCATTATTTAGAAACAAACCAACAAAAAAAAGAACACATTGGAGCAGTGGTTCTCAAAATTTTGGTCTCAGACCTCCTTTACCCTCTTAAAAATCATCCAAGACCCCAAAGAACTTTTGTTTACGGCATTATAACCATTCATATTTACCTATTAGAAACTGTAACTGGGAACATTTTCAAATACTTAATTCATTTTAAAAACAGCAATAATAAACAATATACTAATAAAAATATTTTTATGAAAAATAATTACATCTCCCAAAAAAAGCCAAATTTAGTGAGAAGAATATCACTGTTTTACATTTTTGCAAATATCAATGATATCTAACTTAATAGACGATAGCTGGATTTTCACATTTCTTTCTGCACTCAATCTGTTGCAGTTAAGTTCTTTTGGTTGAAATATATGAAGAAAACCTGGCCTCCTACAGATTTGAATTTGGAAAAGGTAGCCTTTTCAGATTCTATGGCTTTTCTTCTTTGATACTGTACTAAAACTTGACAAGTTCCTTAAAGTTTCTTAAAGGTTAGCTGCAATGTGGCATCTGAAATCATATGTTATGGATTCAATTACATCCCCCATAAAGAAACACTAAAGCTCTAGTCCCCCAACCTCAGAATGTGACCTTATTTGGAAATAGGGTCCTTACAGATGGAATTAGGCAAGTTAAAATGAGGTCATACTGGAGTAGGGTGGGCTCTTAATCCGTATGACTGATGTCCTTATAAGAAGAGAAAATCTGGACACAGACAGAGGGAGAACAACATATGACAACTGAGGCAGAGAACACCATGGACTGCTAGCAAACCACTGCCAGAAGCCAGGAAAGAAGCATGGAACAGATTCTTTCCTACAGACTTCAGAGGAAACATGACCCTGCCAACATCTGATTTCAGACTTCTAGCCTGCAGAACTGTAAGAGAATAAATTTCTGTTACTTTAAGCCACCCAGTTTGTGGTACTTTGTTACATACAGCAAGCTCTAGGAAACCAAGACACCACATCAATGAATTTTTTATACTCTTATTTTAAAATCCATTGGTCTGTCTTGCACTTTTCAATGGATTTTTTGTCTAGGCATGATTTTGTAACATTACACATTCTTCATTTGCAAAATACTAGTTCATTAAGCTATGCAGATCTTCCAAACACTGACATATTTCATTACATAATATCAAAAAATCACACTAATTAATACTGTCATCAATTTCATCAGGAAAGTGTTTAAGTACTGGCGCTGATGAGCTCAAAACCCAAGACACAAGTTTTCCAAAACTCTTAATTTTTGCTTGAAAGCTCAAATTTTATCCTTGGCTACAAACAGTTTCACTGTATTTCTTGATATGACAGACTCACTTCATTCATTTTAAAGAAAATGTCTCCCAAATACCCAAGTCTGAATATGCATAATTTGTCTGTCAATTTTAATTTCAAATAAACATGATATTCCATGAAAAAAGAGGCTAGTTTAGCTGGCAACTCAAACAATCACCCAAGTGCTTTTCCTTGAGATAACTGGCATACTCAGTATGCAGCATAAATGCTTGATGTGTACTACTCATTTTGTCACAAAAAATTTTCAAAAGATACATAAAGTATAGAGATTTAATAAAAGTTAATAATTTTTACTGCTTCATCAAGAATATTCTTAAGTGAAACTGACTTTTTTTTTAACTGTAAGTGTGCAGCAGTGAAGAATATAGTGAATACTAGTAGTTGTAATCACCTACTTGATTAATGCTAAGATACAATCAGTTTTATCTATCATTGTTTTTGCAACATCAGTACAAATGTCAAAAAAGTGAAAAGGGCAAATAACATAGTTTTGCCTTTCAAAACCTTCTAATGGGATCTTGGGAATATCTAGGAGTCCATGGAACACACTTTGCAAACCACTGCACTAGACTACAATTTTGAATTTTGAAAAAGAAAGAAATAAGTACCTCACATTTAGTAAACTACATATTACACATCTTTGTAAATCCGTCAATATAACGACATATATCACAGTGTTGCTGTTGTAGTTGTTTTTAAAAAAAGGGTACATTGCATTTCCTCCCAGATATGTAGTGGGTCTAAAGCAGTTTGTCTATGACATAATAAACTGAAAAATACTTCCTAGTTTTGACATGTCACAAATAATGCTGTGGATAGTGAGGTACGGGGAGAGTACAGTCTTGACTCAATGCTGTCCTGAGATACATCTCTGACACTAACTAGCTCTATGATCATGGGAAGTTACTTCATCTGTGGGCTTCAACTTCTTTATCTGTAAAATGAGTACATCACCTTCTTCAGAACATTATTGCAAAGATTTGAGATGATACATGTAAAGTGACTTTCACAGTGCCTGTTCCTTAATGGGATAGCACTGCTATAGAACAATGATGATAATAAGAAACAATGCTCTATTTGTATTTACCACTTCACCACATACAAAACATAAACAGATTTTACAATTACAGGATCACAGATATGGAGGATCACAGAGATCAACTAATTTTAATCCAATTTCCTTAACTGCACACTCCTCACCTTGCCCCACACGCACACACAGACTGAACTTACAGATAAGAAAACCAAAGTAGCAAAAAGTTTTAAACGTCTTTCCCTTGGTTACAGAGCCAGCAGGGGGCAGAATTTGGTATCAAACCCATCCTCTCATTCACAGCACTCCTGTTAAGACAGAAAACATTATTCCTTCTTGATTGATAAGGAAAAGTTTTAGATTCACTGAGGATAAGTGACATGTCCAAGGTCTCACAAGGAATAAATAACAAAAAGGGGCATGGAAACCAAGTCTCATAATTGCAAGTTTGGGATTTTTTCAACTATAATTTATAAATCTATCAAAGAATATGAAATTCACCTGTGCAATTATTGACAATTATCTGCATTTTGATCTGAACGGAATAACAGACATGACTATATGAATGTTTATTATGACTAAATATGCCTATTTTTTAGTCCATGTTGAAAGACTCAATTCAAACTGGTGTTTCACTGAAGACTTCACAAGCTTTAGTACTTAAAAAAAGATACCTCATAATTAGCCACAGGGAATAAAGGAAATACATCCCAAAAGGATAATTCTGCAATGCTCTAAAAAACTCCTCTAAGATAGGCTAACATGTCCATCTGAGCCAAAATGGTCAATATAGACAAAATAATAAATTTGATTTTAAACTGCTGTATATTAGCTATTTCAGTTTAGCTTTTAAAACAGTCTCTTCACTCACACAGATATTCAACATGACGTCAAATCAGCTCTGCTGCTGATTAACAGAGTAACTCAGGGCAAGTTATTCAACCTTTCTGGGCCTCAACTTTCTGATTTACAAAATATACATGATTATGCCTAACTTTCAGGAATGTTACGATTATGCATAACGTATACAAAAGCACCTAGGATTGTACCTACCCTACAGAGGAAAATTATTATAATTATTATATGCTTAAATGTCACAATCTTGCCTTATCTCTCAGTTCCCTAAAACTTGTAGAAGTGAATAAAAATGGACCTTTCTATTTCCTACTCCTGCTGTTGCTTCCAATGCCCTAGTGGCTACAAACTGCCAACCCTCTGACCCAAACCTCAACAATCTACTTCTGGTGTCCCCAGAGGAAGACCCTAAACTTGTTCTAATTGTATTAATTCCCTGATCATCAGAAAGATAAAGTTCATTATTTATAATTCAATGATCTTCTAATAATTAACATGTTAATTCTTGTTTGGGATCAGTCTAAAAGATCTCAAAGGAAGCCATCTGAGGGTTTTAGAGTTCAGTGATTTTTTTATTCCAGTTTTTAACTTCATTTTTTTTTAACATATGGTCAACTATTAAGAAATTCATAAAACAGCTGCCTCAATCAGAGTCCTCAGACATGATTCCTCTACCAGCTCAACTATGCAGCTACTATACTCTTCCTCTTCCAGAGTTTTGGATAATAGTGTCCATTAAGTAAATAGGGCACTTTGTAGAACAAGAAAGGAGGCAGAGAAATATGAAGCAGAGTTTTCTTTAAGTACAATCAGATGTTCAAGATGGCTGGGAGAAGGGCAAGAGGTAAGGAACCTACACAGACTAGATGGTATTGCAACTCGATTGGTGGCCCTTTCTGAGGGGACAGAACTTCTATACAGATTATGAATGAAAAGGCTGAGGGAGAGGGGAAAGAGGAAAGCACTAACACATGCAGGCACTATAATGTGCTGGATACTTTATAAACATTATTTCATCAAAAATATATATAATTATTTCCATTATCAGATGAGGAGAACAGACTCAGAGAAGTTAAATGGCTGTGCCAAGATCAAACAGCTGGTAAGTGACAGAGCCAGAGCCCCAATTATAACTCAGCTCTTTGTACATAATGGTTTAGTCCAGAGAACCATTTATCCCTAAGCCAAGGAACAGGGAAGATGAGTGCGTGCTCATCTACCCAATGACTTAGCCAGATTGTTTCTCTTCCACCAACGGGAATGAATGAAAGATATTATTCCCATTTATTCCCACTGGTAAAGAAAAGCAGTGTTTCTTAAACTGTAATGTGCATACAGGTAACTAGAGATCTTGTTAAAATGCAGCTCTGATTTAGCAGGTCTGAGGTGACTCCTGAGATTCTGTATTTCTAACAAGCTCTCAGGGTATGATGAAGCTTCTGGTCCTTGGGCCATACTCTAAATATATCACTTCCTGGAAGCTTCCCCGCTGGGCATTCAATGGATGTCTGGGGCCCAGGTTGATTCTAATACAGAAAGGGGGCCTATTGCTCCAGGGACCTTCTATCTTATAATTCTGTAATTCAGAGAAATGTACAAATATAATCATTAATGACAATAACCACAGCAAGCATTGAGTACATACCAAATGTCAGACACTATTCTAAGTGCTTTGCATATTAGCTTACTTAATCCTCGCTACCACTGCATAACATTAGCACCTATAACACTATCATTCCCATTATATAGATGAGGAAATCAACACACCAAGAAACTCACTTATTTGTCTGAGGTCAGCTGATGAGCAGCAGAACAGAGGTTCAGGCTTGAGTCCATCTGATTCCAAAGAGCCTGTGCTCTCATACACCACGTAATACTGCTTCTCACAGTACCGATGGTAATATCATTGATTTTAACAAACACATGAATAAATGCAAATGGGCCACATCAGAAGATGGTGCACTGGGTAGGCTACATTCATATTCCTCAGATGCTTCAATCACTCAAAACATTGCCTCTTGGAGTAGCTAGCAGTAAATACCTGAAACTATCAAACTACAACCCAGAACCCATGATTCTTGAAGACAATTGTATAAAAATGTAGCTCATGAGGGGTGACAATGTGATTGGGAAAGCCATATGGACCACACTTCCCTTTGTCTAGTTTATGGATGGATGAGTAGAAAAATAGGGGAAGGAAAAAAACAAACAAACAAAGGCACCCAGTGTTCTTTTTTACTTTAATTGCTCTTTTTCACTTTAATTATTATTCTTGTTATTTTTGTGTGTGTGTGGTAATGAAGGTGTCAGGGATTGATTTTGGTGATGAATGCACAACTATGTAATGGTACTGTGAACAATCGAATGTACGCTTTGTTTTGTATGACTGCATGGTATGTGAATATATCTCAATAAAATGAATTTTAAAAGGGGGGGGGGGCGGGCATTGCCTCTGCTAAAATAAATCACCCAGGAGCTCTTGATCTGCAAATGCCTTTCAGAACTTAAACCTATGAATTCAAATATCTTTAGCTGTGAAATTCATCACTTGAGCATAAATTTTATTTTTTGACCACAACCCCAAATCAGGAAAAGCCAATTCAAAGAAACCTAGTATCTGATCAAGTCAAGGTATTATTTTTTTAAGAAAAAAAGCATGTTCAGTATTGAAAATGCTTTCCTCATCACTCATCTCTGAAGCTGATTCCGACTAAGAGTTCTTTATGTTTTGCGCAATGGCTGTATCACAGGAGTCAGTTCCATAGTCTTCCCCAAGGTGACTATTTTGGAGGGCAATATGCATTTGGAGTCACAGGTTCTGTTATATTTGTTTAAAAAAAAAAAATCAGTCTCTTAGACATACCAAAAGAAACACATTTGCCCTTCACAAGTAATACAAACATGCATATTCAGAACAACTGTGTCGAAGCATGCAGTTTCTCTTTCAGTTAAATTTCTGCTACGAAAGCAAATGCTTTGATTTGCTTTTCAGATTTTTTGCGTGTTTTATCTATACACACCCACCCACATAAAAATAAATACCATAATCAGGCATTAATGAAGCATTTAACTGCATGCAGCACCATAAAAGGCATTGTACAAAGGCAACTATACATCAAAAATACGTGCACAAATACCCTCACACACAGGGGATAAAGGCACACAGAAATGCTACAGGGATACAACTATAAAAAGATACTAGAATTCTACATCTAGATGAGCACCTTCATTTAATGAATATGCCCTTTATCAACAAAGAAAATACTCTGCAAAATCAGAATGATTTACAGATTTTTTTTTAATCAGGCATTAATGCAGAGCAGCACAATTCCACACAACCAACCAACCTCTCTGCTTGAACTGGACTCCCCACACCTTACTGAAGCCACAATTCCCCTGCATAAACTCCCACTCCACCACCCCCACACACACCCAACTCCCCACCAACCTCACAGGGGTTCCTGGGCTGGTCCATGGAATCTGATGACATCACTCTCTCTTCCTTCCTGGAATTCTAAGCCCTGCTGTTCTCCCCTTGCACACAGCTACCATCTCCATGGCAACCTCACCTCCTCCTGCTTCCCTATTGGCTTCATGGAGCAGGATACACAAGAAGGTTTTCCATTCTCCCCCCACTACCCGCCCTCAAAAAAATGATGCTTTCAACAGGAATCTGAGCTAAATATAGCTATTTGAGATTCAGAGTCCTATGACTAAGAGAAAGGTCCTCCTTCCTATATTCCAGCCTCCTTTCAACCCCACCCCAAAGAGGCTGCTTCACCTCCTCTCTGGTCCCCAACCCAAAAGAAGTAGTGATATCTGCTAAGCATTAAAAATATCTGGATGGCCGCACATATAAGGCTGGCACACAAAAAACTCTTAACACCCACCTCCTCCTAACAAGACAGAAAAAAGGACAAAAATTAAAATATGCACTGGACAAAAAAAAAACGATTGGGACATTTCATGTGCTGTCTTTGGCTACTTCCTTCTATAGAAGTCAAGGATTGGGAACTCCTAAAGGCAGAATAGTCTCTAACCTCTTAGGAGACCTTACTCTCCTTGCTATTTGCTTGGTACCATTTCCTCAGTCATAGAAAGAAAAGATGGGAAAGGACGCGGGCTAGAAAGACTGTAAACTTCAGTGACTAAGCCTGGAATCACAAATCCTGGGTCCAATTTCCCATCCCAGGGACTGACCTACTATGTAAATTGGAACAAGTTTTCACATACTCATCTAAAAAGGATATTATAAGAATTACTGGCAAAATTAATGTATAGTAGTTTAAGTCCCTGAGCCAAAAGGACTAAATTGAGAGTCAGGTGACATCATTATTAGTGAAATTCCTATGGATATTAATGAAAATTAATAATCCACAGAAGAAGAACATGAACCTCTAGAAAATTATTTTCATAATCCTAGATATACCACAAAACTTGCATAATTCCTTGAACCATAAGCAGTTTCCAAAAATGTTCATACTTCTGGTAAAATCAGCTAACTTGTAACTAGCACTAAATTTTGGACCTGGCCCTACTTTTTCTTTGCTTAATCTAAACTCTAATTTTGAAATTGCTACTAACTCCTCCCTAAATGATGGCTGAATATGGATCAGGGCTTCCTTCTCTGGCTCAGCTGCCCATTCTAGGGAAGTACTTCTTTCTCAGAGTCATATTTGATAGCTGAACACTGATCAACCCAGTGGCTATATCCAATATGACTCTGAAGGACAAGGCATCAATTATAATCATGTAGGAAAGGCTCCAAGCAGTTCAAAGCCCTGTAGTATGGAAGGGAGTGAATTAAAATAAGACACATCTAGGAAAACCATTTCTGATTTCCAAGGCAGAGACTAAGCACCAGAGCACCAACTCTGCAGAGAAAAACAACAGACATTAAAGGAAAATGGTTTAGATTAGTAGGAAATAGTCATCCTACCCAAACAGAATTTAAACAATTTGGGACATTTAGCAAAATTAAAATGCCCCACTAGTTAACACACAGGCATCCAGAATAAGCATTACAACTGCTATGAATAACAACAAAGGATACAATATGTGCTAATAACAACTAGAACTCACAAAACTCACATTCCGGGAGAGAGCGAGAGGAACTCAGCACAAATAGCCCCATCTCTTGAGTATTTGCTTTCTCATCTCACTCCTTGTTTGATGCATTTAATAAACCATTCCTTGTATGAGACCTTTCCTACGCACACCACTGGTCAGATGGTTGCACAGGCTAACTAAGATGAGCACTATTCTACAGGACTTTCTTAACTCTTAAAAACAGATGGTCAGTCACCTTATTCTACAATGAGAAAACTAAGGCAGTTTCCAAGGTTGCCCATCTAATCAATTACTGAGTTTGACTCATGTTATCATTATGAAATCTGCCAACAATGGTCTAGACTAAGCAGACTGCCCGAAATAAAGCTCTGTTTAGTCCACTCTTTCATTCAAACATGCGTTACGTGCACTTATTGTATGCCAGGTGTTTTATATGCATTGTCACTAATTCTCAAAAATTAAAACTTGCAAGTCACATATATTCTTAACTCCACTTTGCAAACAGCAAAACAGAGTTCCAGAGATGTCAATGTGACCAGCATTGTACAACTCATTATTGAATTAAAAAAAAAAAAAAAAAAAAGTCAGAATTCTAACCCAGATCTGTTCGAAGCCTGTGCTTTTTTTGCTTGGCCTCGCAATTATGGACAATTGGGGCTAAAAAGAAGCATCTAGAAATCATTTTGCACATTTGCTTTCTTACATTACCAAATAAAATACAGGTTGTTTGACATCAAGGTCAAAGTCATACATTTTATGTATTATTAACAACACTAAATCCTAAATTGGCACTCAATACCTATTAATTTATTTTCCTAATCTTACTCTAGACTTCTGGACAAATGGCTATGGCTTCACTTAGATCTTTTTAAATTAGAATCAGCTTGAGAAATTACATGCCAAAGTGAAATGACAGAACTTCAGATCAGATAAATATATTCTGGAATTTGATTTTTAAATATTTGAGATTAGAAAAATTACTATTGTCATAATGCCTACACTGGCCCAGTTACAATGTCAAATTGCCTACACAGTCCTGTGTGCTGGTTTTAATCCATAAATGCTAATGTAGTCAGGAACTATATGTTAGATTTATGATTTCTAAATTCTGCATATAGAACCAGAGCATTTCAAAGTATTTCTCCAGGGGTTCCACTAAAATTAAACCTGCTGATTAGAGGACCATGCTAAACAGGCCAAGGTCATGTGGCTGATACTCATGTGAACCAGTTAGCGTATCACTCTCTTCTACAGCCACAATATGCACCCTCAGCTGTAAATATACACCCGTGGTTTCACTGAGAAATTAATGCAAAACTATTTCCTTCCTGAAAAAGAATTAAAACATGTATCTACTGATGTCTAACATAATTGGCTTTTATTCTTTAGAAAACAGCTACAGTATTTTAGAAAATATGTCCAATAACTCATTGATTCTTTCATTACTTATTGAACAACCTACTACATGACAGTCAACAGTCTCAAAGGGCTAATATTGGAGGGAAAATAAGCACAGCTATGTGTGACATGTGATACAGGTATACGTAGGTATGTTGAGAGCACCTAAGAGTGAATGGGTAAATCTGGGAAAGTACTGTGGAGGACGAGCAAGAGTTCACGAGGTAAATGAGGCCACGTTAAGGGATTACAGGGAGAGAGAGCAAAGATTAATGAAGTTATGGTCAAAATACAAAATGGCAAACTTAGAGAACTTTCAGGTATTTTACTAAGGCCAGGTTGAGAATTGGGAGTTTTGACTAGTTGAGAGAAAGCAAAGTGACAACTTTTAGATTTTCTACCACACCCAGATTAGAGTTTCCTGAAATATGTTAGAGTTAGATTTCCATAGAGTATGGGAGAAAAATTTTAATGCCACCAGGCAATTTCTCCTCTTCAAAGTCTCTATAATAAGAATAAAGGCCAAAATGAGGTGCATCCTTCTGAAAATAAAGACTTTCATGGCTAAGCACCTTCAGTGAAGAAATCCAGATTTCATTTCTTCCATCTGTAGCACAAAATCCAAATTTGCCCCCTGTGAGGCAGAGGCAAAGTTTCATTATTGTTCTCACAGAATTGGTTAAAAAAGTGATCAGTGGAGTTTATTCATCAATCTTCCTTTCCCATGACTGTTTGAAACTCTTAGTATGTTGAATATTTAATAAGCAAACAGCTTAATAAAAGCACCTTCAGGCCCACACAGCAAACTTAACATATAAATCCGTAAATATATGTGCACACCCACCTCCTACCAGCTTTGACAGGTAAAGGATTAGCACATAAAAAGGGAGAAGGCTATATCAGCTATAGCAATCATAGGACCAAAGTAAAATCTTTTAAAACAAACTTTTTACTTTAGTGATTTTATATACAGAAATAGAAAAAAAGCATTATGTGTATAAACGTGATGTATTTTCACAAAGTGAACACACACAAGTAACCAGCATCTAGGTCAAAGAACACACCACTGATAGCACCCTAAAAGCCCACATAGTAGTGCCTTTACAGAGTCACTCCCACCACCCCACAAGAACTTTAACTCCATAGATTCGTTTTGCCAGAGGCTGAAACTTACATAAATGAAATCATATATTATGTACTCTCTTGTGCTAGATTTCTCACTCTACATTATACATGTGAAACTGATCCACTTGTTGAACAAAGCAACAGTTCGTTCACTGTCATTACTGTAACGTATTCCATTTTATAAATATATCATAATTCTTTAAAAATATTTCAACAATATTAAAAAGCATCTGTGTTATTTCCAGCTTGGGGCTATAGCTAAAAATGCTGCTATGTACATTCTTGTACATGTCTTTGGTGCACATATATACATATTTCTGTTAGGCATATACCTAAGAGTGGACCTGCTGTCTATATGGCACACTTATGTTCAGCTTTGGTAAATAATGCCAAACAGTTCTCCAAGGTTGTGCCAATTTACATTCCCACTAGCAGTATTTGAGGGTTCCAGATGCTGCACATCCTCACTAACACTTGGTACTGGCCACCTTTTCCATTTTAGTCATCTGGAGGCAGTGTGTTAGTATCTGTATCTCACCGTGGTTGTTATTTGCATCTATTACCTGATGATTAAAGTGTTGTCCACTTTTGGGGCATTTGGATATCACCTTTTGTGAAGTACCTAGTTCAAATCTTTTGCCCATTTTTCTACTGGGTTGCTCAAGATTGACTTTTAGGAATTCTTTTACATATTGATTTGTAGGAGCTGTTTATATATTCTTGATACCGGCCAGAAACTGTAATGCAAGTATCTTCTACTCTGCAGCTTTCCTGTTCACGTTCTTATCAGTATCTTTTAATGAACAGATGTTCCTTATTTTAATGTAGTCAATCTATCATTTTTTTCTTTTTTTTTGTCCTGTTCAAGTAAAAAATATCATTAAGATAGTCTCCTATGTTTTCTTCTAGAAACTTTAAGTAGCATTTAAAATGTATATTTTTAAGAATTCCAGGCACATCATGTATGTGTATATAAAACACTCGATGAGGTTTTCTTCCACCAAATAGATCAATCAATTCAAACAATCTGTGAGGAGTTAAGCAAAACTGCAGTTAATTAAACTCATCAAGCTTCTTTCAAGTACCTCTTTTGTGCCCAGGACTGTGTTAAATGCTACAAGAGATGATTTGACTAGAGATGATCTCTGACCTAAGTGAATAACGTTAGCTGAATACATGACACTCAAATGTTAACGGTGGCTAGTGTTCAAATGAAACTCACTGAGGATTTTGACAATGAAACCCAAAAAGAATAAATAATGCTCCACCATCCTCAGCTCCCCAGGCAAATTTCTACTTCAATAGGCACAGCAGGATAGAGGTGTTACTTTATTACCACCTCTACTTCTTCAATATACAGCTAAACATCATATCATTTACCACTTTTCATAAGAGTACACACAAAAAAATCTTAATGAAGCAACAGCTACAAATCCATTATTTTCTGACACAATTACCTAAAAGAAATAGCTAAAGTCAGAAATTACTCCATTTCTCCCAGAATAAAAAAAATTTTAACAAGAGAAGCTAGGGCACTGAAATATCTGAATCTGATTAAAAGGAAAACGCTAAATTGTACATATGGTAATAGAATTTGAAAAAAAATTTTAAATCCGTGCAACTACACAACACAAACAGGGAACCCAAAGTTAAATGAAGGACTTTAATTAATAGTACAATTACAAAAATGTGCTATCATAAATTGTAACAAATGGTCTACACCAATGCAAGGTGGTTGTGGTGGCGTCATATATGAGAATCCTGTGTTTTATTCCTAATTTCATGACTGTTCTATGAACCTACTTCTCTAATTAAAAAAATTATAAAAATAAATTTAAAATTAAAAAAAAAACGAGAGGGACAGGAAGGGAAAACATATATATGCACACACATACACTCTTACACACCCACACACTCCTACATTTTTTTCCTAAATATTTTCCAATTTTCTTGCCCAAAATTCCTTCTTCTTTTTATCCTGGTAAGGGGGGGAAAGGTTGCTTAGCAAAAAGAATACCCAAGATGAATCTGGACCCAGCATTGTGGGATTGAGAATATCTTCTTGACCAAAAGGGGGATGCAAAATGAGACGAAATAGTTTCAGTGGCTGAGAGATTTCAAATGGAGTCTAGAGGTCACTCTGGTGGACATTCTTATGCACTATATAGACTACACCTCTTAGGTTCTAATGTATTAGAATAGCTAGAAGTAAATACCTAAAACTATCAAACTCCAACCCAGTAGTCTAGACTCCTGAAGATGATTGTATAACAATGTAGATTACAAGGGGTGACAGTGTGATTGTGAAAACTTTATGGATCACACTCTCTTTATCTAGTGTATGGATGGATGAGTAGAAAAATGGGGACAAAAACGAAATGAAAAATAGGGTGGGATGAGGGGGATGATTTGGGTGTTCTTTTTTACTTTTATTTTTTATTCTGATGTTGATTCTTTCTGATGTAAGAAAAATGTTCAGAAATAGATTGTGGTGATGAATCCATAACTATATGATCATACTGTGAACAGTTGATTGTACACCATGGATGACTGTATGGTATGTGAATATATTTCAATAAAATTGAATTTAATTAAAAAAAAAAAGAATACCCAAATTTAAGAAACTGTCCCAATGAGTTAGGGACTGAAAATACATATATACAATCCCTGTATAAAAGGTAAATTTGGGGAAGGTCAATTCTAGAATGAAAAATTGGGAGGGATTAAAGGAAAAGAACAGTCATTAAACCAATTTAGAAGAACTGGGAGTTTTCAAAGCAAAGAGAGTCATCAAGTTTTCTTTGTTCTTCTGTTTCATCACAAGCCTCAAAATAGGATTGTGCTCCTCTTCTAAATAAAACATGCGGAACAGGAGGGAAAAGAAAAAATCTGCTAATTTTAGAGGTCAAGGTGGACCAGATGCTTCACAGTCCAGGCTTCCAGACCTTAAGGACATTTTCTGAAATCAAGTAAGAACCCATCAGCAGAGCTTGTAGGATGGCCTCAAACTAAGGTAATAAAACACAAAAATAAAAAGAAGGCTATGGAATTAAACTCTTTTAATCAGGTAAATTTTCAGTCAGTACTCTGACCCAAAATAAGAAAGTAAGGAAGCAAAGGCTTGACAAGGGCCTAAGGATTAAGTTCTTCAACAGGAACCATAATTTCCTATGGTTATCATTCAGTCAACAAATTTTTATGATATATATACCTACCATGTTTCCATAGCACTAGAGACCATGTACACAGTGAGAATTACACAGTCCCTGAAGTTCAGTCAAATAGGGAAAAAAGCTATTACAACAAGTAAAGAAACAAAAATTTAGTTACAAATTACAATAAATGGTTTAAAAAATCAGGATAAACCTATCTTAGGTTAAAGAATGCCTCCTAGATAGATGACATTTAAGCTACTGGGAAAAAAAAAAATGAAAGGAGTCTGCAGAGTGATCCCCAATAAAGATAGCTGGTTGATACACTCCTTTCCATTACTATCTTCTCCCAAGGTCTACCATCGTTTCCACCCCCAATCTAACCCTACATTCTGAATGCTGTCTCTGCTCAGCAAATCAGCATGATTTCATGGTATGGCCTGATTTAGGAGCTGCAACTGGGTGCCTCTCATGGTTCTGCACTTGCAGTGTTTCACAAGTACACATCCCAAACGCAGCTGAGCTGTAAGGTGAGGTAGAGGTCTCCAAAGCCCCTGACACATTCTCCTTCCACACCGTCCTAGGGGATGAGAAGAGTGTTTGCCTGTCTCTAGATCAGAACCTCTGCTTTCCTGCCTTTCAAAAGCAACCTTTGTACAACTGTATGTGAATCTACAGTTACCTCAATAAATATTTCAATTTAAAAAAAGCAGCTTTTTAAAGCCTATATACAAAGCATTGACTAAATGGTTCACCTCCTTCCTCTCTCCAGTATCAGCTTTTTATTTATCAGAGGGATGAGATCATGCCTAAATAAGGAAAAGGATGAAAGTAAAACTAAGTTTAAAATGATTTTTAAAATTTTCTTTTCCAAACACTACATCCTCATTAGAAAAAGTTTCTGAGAAGGGTTTAGGACATACATATAACTCAGAGTGTGGGAAACATTTATCACCTTTGGACCCAGAATATAATGGGTTGAACCTGTCTTTCTGGCACTTACTAACTATATGACACTTGGCAAACACAGTTTCCTCATCTGCTTATGGAAATGAAGTCACCTATCCTAGAGTCACTGGTGAATTACGTGAAATAATAGTCACTCAATTAAAAAAAGAAAAGAAAGAAAGAAAGAAAAGGAAAAAAAAAAATCTTTAGCTGCCTTCTCTTCTCCACACCTATGCAGAGGCAGATTTTAAAAAATAAAGTGGAAAGAAGATCCTGCTAGTAAATTGAATACATTATTATAAGTTGCTGACAGTTATAAATACCAGATAATTCTCCATCAGCTCCAATGCTTATCTTGCTAAGATTCACTCCATTAGAAGGGTGACCATGTAACCTATCTTAAGAAATCCCCATTTCAAATACTGACCCATTTTCCCCACTAACACTGAAAATTCCCAGAAATTCTAACATTTCTGCTTCCAAACTGCATCTCCCAAACAAGCTTCCCGCCTAGAAACAGCACAATTTTTTTCATCAGGCAACATATTCCAAGTTTGGTTCAAGAAAAATAATTGTCATTCCTACAAGAGGACAAAAGGGACACTAAAAATATGGACAGGTCAGGAAAACAAAGAAATGTTGCTGAGAGTTTTATGCTTATATAGTATATTTTTACATATTCTATACCCATAAATTTGCATTTATGCAACAGCATCAAATCAATAGCCAAATGAATTAGAATCAAATTGCAAAGATCCAGATGAACCCCTGGGATAGGAGAGTTTCTGCAATCATCAGCTAGAGACAGAAAACAGAGTCAATTACCAAGCATACCCACAAGTCTAACAGGAACCTGAACCAAAATAGAAAATCAAGGTTTATACATATATCTCTGAGTGGACTCTGAAGGGTCCAAAAGAACTATTCACCGTACCTGCAGCTGAGCATCACCACAAATTCCTCTTGGACCTGTGCAGAGCTGTGAGATATGCTACAATGGCTGAGAATATGGCCAAATGACAAGCCCACCTCAGATCCTGGCAGGTATGCTCCCTTGGCAACAATGTTACAGGGGATCTGAGTGCACATCACTTTTCTATCTCTGTTCAGTTTACAATCACTGTCAAACTCGCCCTTTGGCTTCAAAGCCAGACAGGACCAGTGATACTCAGTTTACAATGTAAACAAACCATCCCCACACTCAACTATTTGAAAAGGCTGCCCAGGATTAAAAAATAAACAAAAATAAAGTGAAGGGCGGCTTGGTTTTCCAAGTCTGCTTCACATTCTCATGCTCCCATTCAATATCCACTTCCAGCAAACACCTCCCAGATAAAGGAAAAAAAAACAAAACTTATCCTTAATATTCAGCTTCTGCCTTTAATTTAGCCATCCCTTCTTCCTTCTCTCTGCTCCCCACCCCAAAAGGAACAGAAAGCATTAAAATATTTGGTTTTCCTGAAAACAATTGGAGATGAGATGAGAGAGGTAAGGAGACTAGAAAGGGGAGGTAAACCAGGCAACGGAAAAAGGGAGTTTCACAGAACAAAGCACACAGCGAGCACCAGGTGGTTGTTCTTGAGCTCCAGCAATCAGGGACTGTTTCTGATTAGGTGAGCACAACTGCAGAGCTGCACAGGAAGTGCTCAGAGGGCCTCTTGGTCAGCCCCATCCCAAACACACTGAAAACCTTTGTACTGTAGCAGGTCCATCTGGAATCAGTTAGGACCGGGCTCCTAGCAGGCCTTTCCTTTAAGGAAAAAAAAAAAACACTTTCTAAAACCACTAAGCTAAGCTGAGACTTGCCGCCTGCCAACCTTCCCTTCCCTTCCCCCCAAATCACCCTTCAGAGCACATTTCTCCCTCTCCCCTTATGGGGTCACCACAAACAAAAGTCATATAAGAACACAGAGTAATTCAGAGCTAGTACTCTCCCCAAGCCCAGAAACCCCCAGAAACTTATAGCATTCATATAACTAAAATCCCTTTTTATACAACTTGGTTTTTTTTTAATGCTATTATTAGAAATTTGAAGTGGCCTACTTTTTTTCTTTAAGGATTCAAATGAAGCATTTCCTTTATGAAACTTTTTTCATTTTGTCCTGTCTTCCAAATCATGCAAAATGTGGAAAAAGAGAAACTGGCATAGTTTCCCTAGAATTCAAAAGAAAATCTTTTTCACTTGAATTCCTAAGTTAAACTGCCAATATTCACTTCTGCAGGAACTCAATTATTACTGGCACCTTCTATTGAAAAGGGGGGACTCCTCTGGTAGTGTGGTAAATGCCCAGGACTTAGGCTCAGGAAACTTGGAGAAGAGTCTTGATGGCCATTCATTAGCCACATGGCTAGGAATATTTTTAACCATTCTGGGCCACTCTTTTTTTCACTGGTAAAATGTGTGGGCAAGGCAGATTCTCTAGGATTTTTTCCAGCACCATTACCTCCTCAAATTCCACACCCACCTAACAAAGCATAAAAGTACATACCAAACTAGCCTCCAGCTTCACCCAGGAATCACTTTAAGGCAATCTTCTTATTGCCCCCAAAGACTGCACAGAAAGGAGTTAAGCATGTGGTGGGGGGAATGGACAGACTCTGTCAGCTGGTACAACTCTTCTGAAAGCCACAGTCCCATCCTCATGTTGCTTAGAGACATCGTAACCAAGGTAAAATGTTTAAGGACAAGTACCGGCCTAGCCATCTGGGCCCAGCAACCTGATCAGAGAAGTAATGCAAAAGACATGGAGATTTGAGCGTGATCACAAATAAGCTACTGAAATGCAACTCTGTCCTTTGTGTTGTTTAGAAGCCTCTTGTTTAATTGATCTCAACAAATATTTATTCACTCTACCATGAGGGCCAGATTCCCTGAGGAATACGAGGAAGCATAAAAAGCTGTCCTATCTCAGGAAGCTGATAATCTACAGGAGAGACCCAGACATGTTCAAACAATTTTTAATTCAAGACTTGAGAACAATGAGGTAATTATAAAGTATTGTGGGAGTTCCCTGACTGCTGCCTTCCTACATGAGTGGCCTTCCTTGAGGTCCAACACCTTTTCAGAGCTCTTTCTCTTATCTTCTTCTTCTGTTAAACATTACAAGGGTTCTAATAAATCTGAAAATTATGTTTCACCACAAAGTTTAAAGGCTGGCATTATAAACTGCTTAAACTTATCACAGGGTTCAATAAATGCTAAATAAGTAGTTTATATCCATAGAGAATGGGTAGACCCACATAAACCATTTCCCAATCACAGCTGTCACCAGGGCAGAAGCAATGAAAACTGTTTCCACAGGAGACCCCAGTCACAACAGTTACACCAATGACACCTACAGGCTGTGTTCTAGGGCTTAAGAACCAGTCAAGCAAGTAAAAGGACTGAGATTAGCACTGTCACTTGTTGGCAGTTTGCCCTCAGTCACAACTAGAATGGCAGGAATTGTGAAGGCCACGCGTAAGGTTTTTGGCAAGAGGTAATTCATACTATGCAGCATTTGCCCTCATTTTGAGTCAGAGTGATCAATGTTTTCCCTTACAACTAAAATTGGTCAAACAAGATCCAGTTCTTAGAAGGTCTGTTTTGTTTCTCATAGAGAGGAGAAAGAGAGCATTAATCCCATACAGACTGAGACCCCTTTCGTTAATCTCTACGTAAGCATGAGCTAACTAACATGAAAACTGAGTGGGCTCCTTTTCTTTGGTTCCACACAGGGAATCCCATTCTGGGTAAACTCCCTAAAAACATACTCTCTTCAATCAGTTAAACTTGCCCCCTCCCTAAACTAGAAAGACTTCAAACGCATTCAAAAAGAAGTAAGAACCTATGTTACAGAAACAGCAGGGCCACATTTCCTCCCAGACCATGGAAAGTTGAACTGCAGGAGGTACATCCAAGGGATCTGGCCCACTCCCTAAACATTAATACATCTCAAATTAGGTACAGAAAACTTGGCAGTGTGGCCAGCCTCCAAATCACCTCGGAATAAAACTGGACCAGTCAGGATTCTTCGTAGCAAACAGCAGAAGGGGCCAATCAAAACTCTCCGCCCTGCCAAAGAACTGCAGCCTTTTCCTTAAAGGGAAAACACTCTAAGGTGTAAGTTACACACATGCTTGCGTAGTGGTGTGTGTTTATGGGGAAAGGTAATTTTATTTCTATAAATTCCTTTTTCTATATTTGTTCTTTATACAAGCAACATTGCTGCTGACTGTAATATAGAGTAGATTAAGGTTAAATAGAAAGGCAGCTATAATCCAAACACTACATTTGCTCAAAAGAAACAGGACACACACCCCTGACCTCCCTAATCTTACGAGAGAACTGAGATTCACCCCTACCAGCTACAAACGAGGGCAAAATTGGGAGAGAAATTTCTCCCAAAGATTCTTCTAGATCCTAACCTTTCCCAGTTGCCTCCTGCCATTTCTCTGTCGCTCTTCCCTACCAATCAGAACTCACAGTCAGCTGAAGTGAAGAGCTGGAGTAAATTGCATACAAATCCAAGTATCTCCCCAAAGAAAGGCAGCACAGTACAATGCGTGCTTTGCAAACTCACTGTAATAAGCAACCTTTGGGGTATTAATTTCCAATCTACCATGGACTGGTACTTTTGTAAAATGCAATAAAGTGAATTACTAGAAAAATGAAATATAAAAAAACACAGACAAAATACAAGTCCAAACTTTTTATTAGAGTCAACCCTCATAAAATTACTGTCAGATTGCTAAAAAAGTATTTAGAAACTTACAATTTCTGCATCTATCTTGTAGTGAATCATAATAAACAGTTAGTGAGTTGATACACTTGGTAACTAGCAAAATCCAGATCTATGATCTTTCACTGTCTTTAGTATCCTCTCACTTTTGGTCTCACAGAGAACTAAACTTTCTTTTTGTGCCAAAAATGCATTTCCATTTGATTTCTAGTGTTTTCTGTTTGACTCAAGATACATTTCAATTTGATTTCCAGTAAAACTACTACCAGTTCACTAATTTTGCTGTAATCCAGTTGTGGTTTTGGTTTTGTTATTTTACCAAATATCGGGGAGAAATATTTATAAATTATGGGAAGGATATAGAGAAGTACAAAAATATGTCACCCCATCTTAGAAGTCAGTTGTTCCTCATCTTACTCCCTCTCTCTCTCTGATATGTTGTCAAGGCCCCTCTTCACAACCAATCTTTAAGCTCTTCAGTGCCAACTCTGCCACTTCATGACCCATATAATCTTCAACAAATCTCAACACTCCTATAAGCCTCAGTTTCTTACCTACCAAATGAAGAGGCTGAACAAGATGGACGCTCTAACATTCTTTTCAAGTCTCCATATGTTTAATCTAGATTCAACACTTTCAATACATGCCATGTCAAATCCCCCTTCCTTCTCTCACGCTCCTTACCCTTTCTAGTTTAGGCAATTCTTGCAGCCATCCTCCCACCAAAGACTCTAGCCCACGACTAAGCCAACCCCTTTTATTTTTCCCTTGGTCCTTCCTTTTTTCAACAAGTACCCTTGAATCACTGGGGAAGAGCAATTCCACTTGATCTCCCAAGCCCCCACCTCCCTGCAAGCCTAGATTCATCCCTTTACAAATATTTCCCTTGGGTATTCATAGCATAAAGACTATACAAAGCCCCAAAGAATCCAACACTTTTATATACTAAAGAATCTATTATTTATAATTTAAAAATAACAAAATTGGAGAAACTACTTGCAAATACTTACCTGATAAAGGACTGGTATCCAGAATAAAGAAAGAACACTCAAAATTCAATAAGAAACCAAATCACCCAATTTTTTTAAATGGTCAAAAGATTTAAACAGACCTATCACAAAAGAGATAGGCATGGCAGATAAGCAAATGAAAAGATAATCAACATCATTTGCCAAGAGAGAAATACAAGTAAAAACCATAAAGAGCTACCACTACATACAACCGAAATACCTTGAATTTTTTAAAAAATCAGTACCAGAGAGTGGTCAGAAACTAGAACTCTTTTGTACATTGTTGATGAGAATGCAAAATGGTACAGCCATTTTGAGAAGCAATTTGGCAATTCCTTATAAAGTTAAACATACATTTACCATAAGACCCAGTGATTCCACCCCTAGATATTTACCCAAGAGAAATGAAGGCACATGATCTCACAAAGAACTATATGCAAACATTTACTGCAGCTTTATTCATAAATGTTAAAATCTGGAAACAGCCCAAATGTTTATTAACTGGTAGTGAATGGGTAAATGAATTGTGGTAATGTGCACAGAATAAAAAACTACTCAACAGTAAAAAAGGAATGAATTATTAACACATAAAACAACATGAGTGAATCTCAAAATAATTACACTAAGTGAAAGAAGCCAGATTTAAAAAGCTACATAACTATAATTCAACTTATATGACATTTTAGAAAAGGTGGAACCTTAAGAACAGAAATCAGATCTGTGACTGCCAACAGCTAGGGATGGGAAGAAGAAATTGACTAAAAGGGTCACAAGGGAACTTTTTGTGGTAATGGAAGTATTCTATATCTTCATGGTAGTGGTGTTTATATGACTGCATTACATTTATCAAAATTCATAGAAATGTATACCTTAAAGGATGTATTTTACTGCATGTAAATTGTATCTCAATAAACAAAAAATAAAATAGGCAAACAAAAAATATAAGCCCCCTTCTACTCTCAACACAAAGGAGTTAGCAGAGCAGTTCAAGATACAGGTAAGGATGGGAAGGTGAGGCATCACAAAGAGGCACAGGTCAGCAGGCTCAAGGGCCAAGGACACAGAGTGGCTGGGAAGAAGAACTGGGGGACTATGTGGAAGGTTGGGGGCTGTGGGGAGGTTGGGTGGGGAGGTTGGGAGACCACATGGAAGAATGGGCCAGAAGGCTCAATGGCTGAGGATTCTGGGTCATGGGTACAGAGGTAAGGTGGGAGAGCAGAGGAGACGCCCACTGTGGTTGGGAAACTGGTTACATTGAGCAAATAAGTAAAATGAAATAAGTAAACATACTGAGGATAAGGGGAGCCAAGTTTCTTCCTACTGGACAATACATTTCAAAAAAAAAAAAAAAAAAAAACAGTAATTGGTAGGCTAGAAAGAATCCTTAGGTGTTGGACTGAAAATGGAGTTATCAGTACGGACTCATGGTTTTATAATATCTAATATATAACAGATACACGCATACATGTGCACACATATAGATAGATACAGAACTAGGGAAGAGTTCCAGATGTACATGTGGTGTGTATGTACGTATATATATACCTGTATTTTCTAGCTCTGCTGAAAGAGCCTAGAGGCAACGACACCCAGCAGTACTGTGCACACTGAGCACCCAGCAGTCCTGGGATATGGCTGATTTCAGGGCTGGGGCAGAAAAAGAACAAGATAAACCCAGAAAGTCTTGTGCCAGAAAGTGAGGGAATATCCCCCAGTGATGGACACAGGTCAAAAGGATATGGAAGCCAGCATAAAGCAGGTCCAATTGGCCAAACAGAGGGACAGTTTGGGGATCAAAATAATTACAGAAATGAATTACAACCCACTGAATAAAACAGGAATCTAAGAACCCATAATAATGATGGAAATAAATAAATAAATAAGAAAGAAAAATTCTTCCTTATAACAAAATGACAACTAATAAATATAGACAGAATGATAGAAAATCACCATGTGGCAACTATCTCAGAAGTGCTTGGTGTAGGAAGGAGACAACAAAGGATGCTAAGGCTTTTTGTTCGGTACAGGGTTGTTGAGAAACAGGATATTTATGTATCTCAGAACTCGTTTACACAAGATAATGATCAATTACAAAAGGAGAACTGGTGAACTTAATGTAGAGAAACCTCGCAGACACCAACTTAAGCAGGTGATCAAGAAGGTAAGTGTTCTGGTTTGCTAATGCTGCAAGAATGCAAAACACCAGAAATGGATTGGCTTTTATAAAAGGGGGTTTATTGGGTTACAGAGTTACAGTCTTAAGGCCATAAAGTGCCCAAGGTAACAAATCAACAATCGGGTACCTTCACTAGAGGATGGCCAATGGCGTCCGGAAAACCTCTGTTAGCTGGGAAGGTGCGTGGCTGGCATCTGCTTGCTCCCAGGTTGCATCTCAAAATGGCATTCTCCAAAACGTTGCTCCTGGGGCGTTTGTCTTCTCTTATCTTCTCCAGAGCAAAAGTCTGCTTTCAAAGGCCGTCTTCAAACTGTCTCTCATCTGCAGCTCCTCTCTTAGCTCCCGTGCATTCTTCAAAGTGTCCCTCCTGGCTGTAGCAAGCTCACTCCTTCTGTCTGAGCTTTTATAGGGCTCCAATGAACTAATCAAGACCCACGCTGAATGGGCAGGGCCACGCCTCCATGGAAATTATCTAATCAGAGTTATCACCTACAATTGGGTGGGTCACATCTCCACGGAAACACTCAATCAAAGAATTACAATCTAATCAACACTAATATGTCTGCCCACACAAGACTGCATCAAAGATAATGGCATTTTGGGGGACACAATACATTCAAACTGGCACAGTAAGCAACATTACCGGTGGCAGAACAAGTAGACACCATTTGGCTCCAGGTCTGATGCACTGAAAAGAGCACAGCATCACTGGGATATTCCTGCCAAAGATGACTTGACTGCTATCATAAAGAAACGCAGGCCCAAACCTACAGCCTTCAAAAACATTTTGCCAAGGATATGAAAGAAGGCAAAGACTAAGGAACTAATCCAGATGGAAGACGTCTGAGGAGGAATGACAACTAAACGCAATGTATATTCCTGGATAGGATCTTGGGCCAAAAGGAAAAAGAAATATTACTGGGACAGCTAGTGAAATGTTAACGGGGTCTGTGGATGGATGGTAATGTATCAATATTGATTTTCTCATTTGGAGAGTTTTATGCCCGCTATGTAGGAAAGCCCTTATTTGGGGGAATACACACTGGAGTGTTTAGGGGCAAAGGAATATCATATTTGCAACTTGCTTGCAAAAGGTTCAGAAAAGTACTAATGGAAAGGGTAGGTATGCATACACAATCACACACATATAAGGACACTAGGCAATGGAACAAATGCAATAAAATATTAACAATGGGGAATCAAGTAAAGGGAATACAGGAGTTTTTATTTTTTTTTTTTTAACTGTTCTGACAACTTTTCTCTAATTGTGAAATTCTTTCAAATAAATTCTCAGTTAAAAAAAAATAATAGCTATTGACTGCCAGGAATCATGCAGGGCACAATGTCTTTTAATCATCAAAACAAAAGTTGATCCTAAACATCAGAAAGGTTAAAACTTATCCCAAGTCCTCCAGCCAACTATCCTAACTCAGGTCTGTCAAACCCTAAAGCCTTTAATCTCCTACTATACCATGCTGCTTCATTTGACATATAGGTAACCAGTATGTGCTGAGGGGCATGCCAACATCTATACTGATTACTGAGGATATAAAACCAATCAGATGATCCCTGCCCTCAAGGAATTCAATCTAACAGGAATAGACAAACTTGTAAAGAAAAGCTATAGGTGATACTGTTTGCCTTAACTTTTAGAGGAGGGAAGGTTAGTCTGTTACTCTACCACAAATTAAGAAGGGCCCCTTAGGGTGTTGAAGATAAGTTTCGAGATGAATAGAACAAATAGACCAATGGCCACAATGGAATTCCCTTGGGACAAGTAAGGGAAAGGACCCTTTCTGAGCTATCTGAGGGGTGTCCATCAATTCCAGAGGTTTTTTGTTTAAAGGGGTCATTTTTTAAAAAGTAGTAGTTGTGGTGGGATTAGACCTACTTGGCCCAATTACTAAACTAGATGACTGCAGAAGTCATAACCTGGAAAATCACTCAGAGCAGAAAAACAACTTTTGATATTGAAAAAGAACAAAAGTCTGCATCTCTAACAAAGCATCAAGAACTAGGTTTATTAGGTTCCCTGCTTCAATGACTTTGAAAGCCCAATTTACACCCAGAGGAAGCAGGCTTTACCATCAATTATGTGCAAATTAAGTGGTCTTCTTCTGGTTATAAATCAACTCGGGACAGAGAGGGTGCTGTGCCTCTTGGTATTGCCCCGGGTTTTGCAAGTAGATTAGGCACAGGCCATACCTCATTTAAGTGAAGAGAAGGAGAAAAGCACAGGCTCTGTACTGGTAACCCAATCATAAACATGACAGTCATTGTCTTAAGAGAGTTACAAGTTTAAAGGGAAACAGATAAATAAAAAGGGTGCTGTGGAAATATTTAGAAAGGACACCTTTCCAGATTTTTTTTCTTTTTTGGGGGGGCTGGTGTCTGGAAAAGGCTTCCTTGTAAAGGAAATGCCATTTAGCTGAGACCTAAGGAACAAGGGAACATAAACCTGAGTTTACCAGGTTTGTGTGTTTGTGTGTTTTATTTTGTGAGTGGGCAGACAAAAAGCAATACAAGAAAAAATAGATAAAAAGACAAAAGGGAAAGAAAGCAAGTGAATTCCATCTTGCTGGGACATATATTCACACATCACACATCACAACTCTGTGGTAGTTGTCATCAGCTCCATTTTTCTAATGAGAAAACAGGCTTGAGAAAAGTTGAGTAGACTGAACAAGGTCACACAATTAATAAATGGCACATCGATTCTAAAGCCCATTCTCATTCTGCTCCATTCCTCTCAGACATTTACCTACATGTGACCAGTTCCTAGGGTTCCAAAGACAAACCACCTTTTCCCTGGATATTCAACGCTCAGTATTTAACACGTTCAGAATCCAAACAATCAGCCAAATTCATTTCAGCTCCATTTGAAGGTCAATCCCTCCGTAAAAATCTAATATACTCATTTTTATGTTTTCGTCAATCTGGATTTCAACACGAAAATAAAACATTTTTCCTTACGCAGTAGAGGCCCCAAAAGCTTAAGGCAGGAGTAAGAAAACAGCCCACACAGAATTCATTGCACACTCTGTAAAGCACAACACATCAGCATCTATTTTATCTGGCAGTAGGAAGAGGTGTAAGTTAGGACCCCACAATTATCCCTGAAGAGAGGCACACCAAACAGAATGCAGGCATAACAACTACAATAATGGTAACACAAATAGCCATCTGTACTTATATCCAGTCATGCCAAGAGCTTTTAACCACCCACATCCCTAATGCCTCCCTCTCCCCTTAAGCAGGTGGGCCTATTTCTTTCCATTCTTTTCCAACCCACATAATTCCAGGGGAATAGATATCTGCTGCCAGGAGTGGGAAGCAAAGAAAGCTCCCAAACTTTTGGACACAAAAGGCCAAATAGGAAGGGTGCTAACTCCCCATCATATGGTCTATGCACTAGAGCATTATTTCCCTACACCTTGTACTTCACAAAAAAACACAGGAATGCAGTGCCTATTACACCCACCAGGTCCCTCTCCCTGACATCCACCCTGCTCTCAGCTAGGTTAGGTACCTTCTCTCACATCTCATCATTTACTCAACTCTGCCAAACACTTATCATATGTATGTCGGCTTGGTACCAGTCCCCCCACTACAACTGTGAGGTCCTATGGACAGGGGCTAGCTTCCTCCCTGCCTCCCTCTACATCCTCAACACCGAGCACAGTGCTCGGCATGCAGGTGCTGAATAGAGATTCACTGGATCAATACATGAATGGAAAGGGAAGTGGGTAGTGGAAAAGGGAATGGGTGGACAGTAATTTACGGTCTAGGGGCCAGGATATTGGAATGGAAACCATACCACAGTCTCTACACTGGAACAATATGTTGACTGCAACATTTGTATAAGAAAATCAACTTTTAATAGTCTCTAATAGAGAGCTTTAGAACAAAACATGAAGCTAATAGTACTATTTTAAAAAAAAAAATCATATTTATTATAATATTAAGTTCCCAAAAGCAAAACAGCAGCAATAGAGTGCAGCCTACAAAACTACCAAAACTACCAGAGTCCTACCACCCAGCTCCAGTTATAAACAGCATTTCAGGACTACTTTTATAGGAGGGTAGCTTTTCTGCCCACCACTTCCTTTACCCTCACTGCCCTCTCCTCCCTTTGCAACCTACCAAAGAATACAATGAATGCAATACCCGAGAATCTTCAAAAAGACAATCCTCCCCAATTCTCCTTAGTATCTGGAGGCTACTGACAAGATAGGCAATCTTCCCAATTCTAGGAGACTTCATCTGGATGGTGAATGCAGTTAGCAATTCCTCCAGCAAAGCACAATGAATCTGACTTCAGCTCTGCAACCATGAAGTTTTTTTTAGGCTCTTCTTTTGCTCCAATCTACCAGCTACTTTCTCCCTTAGGGACACACTGGCTTTCGAATCTTCCTTACTAACTGTCTCAAAGTCAAACAAAACCTGTGAGAAAGGTTAAGAAGGGGAAAGGATCTGATAAGGTCCTAGGATCTTCTCAGTTTAAACCCTTTATCCACACTTTTTCTTGGATTTTTTTTTCTACTGAAGAAAACTGCAATAATTATGGGTAGGGGTGGGGGGGAGGGAGTCTGGCTTTTACTCGATTTTACTTGTAATACTGTAGTAAGACGTCAAAGCTAAAAACAACCTCAGAAATAACCTCAACATACCCCGACATTTCACAGATAGAGAAAGGTCCAGAGACGTTAAAAACTATCTAAATACAATTACACAAAGGAATTCCCTAGACTGCCAGCTCCCAAATGGAAAAGGCTGCACCTAATTCATATCCAGTGTCCAACAGTGTTCAGCACTTGATAAATAGTTAGTGAAAAGAACCAAATGAACACAACTAATTAGTGCAAAATCTAGGACTATAAGCCATGACATTTTACTTCAAATGCAGCGTTTTTTCATGACATGTTAAGTCTAAGGATGATATTCATGCATACAACAGACCCTATAAAACTTAAGCTCTCTCCTTCTTCAACAAGCAAACACATTCCCTTTATTTGTGACACCATCTACAAGACTTACAACCTCTTTATGTTCCAACTGCTCTAAAAATCACACAGCACTTCTAAAGTGATTTCCTAAAATATTCCTCCTCTCCTACCCAGATACTCTATTAATAATTCTCTTGAATTAACTAATATTCTTAATGACTGTCCTCTTTGGTATCCCTCTCCTTATGCCTCAACAATTTGCAACGTGTCTCCAATCCCTTGTTTGTGTCCCCCTGAACAATGGTTCTCAACTTGGCTGCATATTGGAATCACCTGGGGGGCTTTTAAAACATACCAATTTCTGGATCCCACTTCCAGAGATCCTGATTTCACTGGTCTGGGTGAGACACCACCTAAACACTGAAAGCTTTAAAAGCTCCCCAGGTGATTCTAATGCACAGCCAAGACTGAGAACTTCAGCCCTAAACCCTTGAAAATGTACCACCTAGTCCATAATATACTCTAAAAATAACTACTGCCAGTTTCTCTGGACTTGCAAAATATTAGACTGCTCCATACCAAAACAGTGTATTGCTAAACTAAAGGCACACTACACAATCGGTTTACATCTGTCATCTAATAGTAATACTTTAAAAAATGTGTCAGTAAAGCTAGATAAATCATAAATGATAATGAATGGTCAGCATCCTGCTAAAAGACTGTAGAGAGGGGAAAAGGCTGTACTGGGGTTTTTAGAGTCAGAAATACAATTAGTTTCTGATTTTTTCTTTTTTTTTTTTTTTTTTTTTTACCAAGGATCCAGAGTCATTCAAGTGCAGATGAACTTTCTGTATCAAAAGTGGTTTTTTTGTGGCGCATGAGTAACCTCAGCCCCCCAGAAGCACAAGACCATATCATGTATTCTGATGTCTCCACACCTCTGCTCTTATCAACCTGTCTGTCTGGAACACCTTTTTCCTGTAGGCATGGAAAACATGTGTTCAACCTTCAAAGCCCAGTTCAAATGCCTCATTTGGTCATTCATTCAACCAATATTGAGAATCTATTAAATGTCAGGCATTATTCTAGGCACTGGAAATACAATGTTGAACAAGATACAGTCCCTGGTCTTACAATACTCACATTCAACTTAGGAAGCCAAATCATGAACAAGGAGACAAATTAAAATAATTTCAGATGGTGGTAAGTGATATGAAGAAAATAAAACAACAAAAAAGTGACAGAGTAATGGTGGGTGGTGACTTTCCCCAAAGGCATACTCATTTCATCCCTCAAGACCAAATCAACAGAACAGGAATCTTTACTACATATTCCTTTTTACACTCCCAGCATTTATATTTAGTACTTTCACATGAATATTTTGAATGAATAAAGAACATGAAAGAAGAAAAAAGGTAGAAAAAAATTTTAATGTGTAAAAAATAATAATCAACTAAGAGTTAAGAGACATTAATCCTCACCTAAGTTTTTCTCCCACTTGCAAGATTTTGGGCCAATCAAGTCCCCTCTTCTGTAAAATAAGTGGACTGAGTTAGACTGGGATTGTAATGCTTACCAGGGCCAGAGGTAACATAAAAAGTAAAGGGTGCAGGTGGAGACTGAGTACTGGAGTGAACAGGCCACTCCTAAAAGGAACCACCTCTATTCAGTTCCCACAGACTTCCACTTTGTAGGAATGTGCACCCTATGTTGCCAAGAAAAGCCAGAAATCTGAATTTCGTAAACACTCTCCCAATTTTTCAATGTTAAATGCAAATGTCTTTTTTTCAGCCAACCTTGTTGATGTCTCCATAAAACAGATGATCGACAGATAGACAGATAAAGGCCTCCTACCCCACCCCCCCAAAAAATCCAAATGTCTTTAAAACACTGTATTAGCCAAACAAAACCCCCACATGCAGGAGACAGACCACAGGCTTATTGTTTGTAACAGTGTACAAAATCACCTATCTCTAAGTCCTTTCTAAAAGTCTATGGTTCTAGAATGAAATATCTTCTCAAAGGAAAACACTGAAGGTGAGACAACAGAATAAAGGAACAAAAAGTACAGTTTCCTTCCCAAATGTACGAATCAGATCATAGAAGAATCTTCAGGCAGCAAGTCCTTGTTTCCTGGAAAGAAAATTTTGTATCTTAGAGTAAAAAGATCAATTCCAACCTCTCCTTTAAGACTGTGAAACAGTAAGTCCACTACATATACAGTGATCTGGAGCTGAACTGTTGTGCCCTCAGATGCTTAATAAATATCCCTTCCTAGGCAATCAGGAATTATTAAACAAAGGACTACTGGCACACATAGACAGACACACAGAGCATAAAGCAAGGAAATCAATTATGCTGAAGACTGGCAAGATGCTCCAAAGAAACAGCAGGAATTTGATATGAACAGCAGGATGAGGACGGAGAATAAATAATTCAGACTCCCTGATTCACTTGACAAAGTCCTGTCAAACACAAACTGAGATCCATGGTTTGTGGGCTGAGCTCCCTCGCTGAAACGCAAGAGGAGCTCACTGTTTGAATAGAAAGCCAACTGCGACCGCTCGGAAGGTGGGAGAGTGAAGAAATGAAAAACTTACATCTAGAAGAACTCAAGTTATTTTTCTGACAACCAATTCATCATAAAAGACCAAACTGGAAAGCAGACAATGTTTTCTTACTGCCATTAGTAAAGGAAAAAGAACATGCATATTTTATTTATGCCCACCCTCTTTGAGAAAGCCTCGATGGGGCTAGCAAGCCAAAGTAACCAAGATAATGGGGAAGGGAAAGAAGTAAGTATCAGCCAGAATAGCTAAAAGTGTACAGACATATTCTCAACCCCTATTCTCTTACTTCCAAAGCTTAAGGAAATAACCAATGTTAACTATCTTCAAGTTAGCAATGGTAACAGTGGATTTATGGACTATTTATTAAATTGCTTAATCCAAGTTCCACATGATTTTTAAACCTAGACCTATTCTGAAAACAGATCCAGATCTATTCCAAGCATTAATTAGCCATCTTAAACTTAGGTGGAATCCAGGGCTTTGCATAAAGATAAAAGAAAGGTGCTACATAAATAATCTAGGGAAGGAAAACAGTCCAACCTGTTTTAATGTGTCTCTATGATAGGTTTGGTGTTTTGGAATCCATTTTTGTTTTTTAATGACAGGAATAAAATGTCTGTAATCATTCAGCATTTAAATCTCTCAAAGCTAAGATACTCACTGATGTGAGCAATCTGATTTCAGTCTTGTATTTGTGAAATGTTATTTGTAAACAATACATCAAGAATGTGTTAACTTCTGGGGGATGATTTGGGTGTTCTTTTTTCACTTTTATTTTTTATTCTTGTTCTGGTTCTTTCTGATGTAAGGAAAATGTTCAGAGACAGATTGTGGTGATGAACGCATAACTATGTTGTCATGCTGTAGACGGTGGATTGTATATCACGGATGATTGTATGGTGTGTGAATGTATTTCAATAAAACTGAATTTAATAAAAAAGAAAAAAAGAATGTATTAACTTCTGAATGCCACCACACTGAAAATCAAAAGAAGAAAAATTTGGGATGCTTCTCAAATCCTTCTAAGGCTGTGTTCTATGCAGTGAACAGATACAAAATATTATACTAGTTGAGTAGAAAAACACAATCACAAATAACTGCACTCAAGTGAGTTTACATTTTTAAAAACCATTAAAAAATTAACCTGATTCCTCAAACTTACCAAAAGCAACAAGCAACTTCTCAAAATTCAAATGGCTGAACAGGAGATGTTTCAGCCCTAAACAGCATTAATGCTGAAAGCAATTAAAAAGCAAGCTGCTCCTCCTGTGATAATAATCAAATTTTCTATTTGCATCAGGTCAGCCCCTAGAGAATTAATCTGTCAGCCTATCATGAAAAGGCACGTGACAGACAGCAGTGACTCAAACGGAGACCCTATCAAAGAAGAGAGCAACTATGCCAGACGGAAACTTTTTGTTCACTTTCTATACTGCAGATCATGATCCAAAGGTTCACAAGCAAGTTCACAAGGGTCATAGAAAAGAGACCCTAATTTTCTAGCAACTGGTGCTTCTAGTATTAAGATACTACAAAGTCCCACCTGCTATTACTTTTGTCAGAGAACAATAAAGCTGGTGTTGATCAATCTTTAACACGCTGGAAAATGAATGACAATCTTCCTAGAACAAGAATAAAAATTACTCTCTAATTTATTTGTGAGGTCAAGGCAACAGTATTTTTTTAAAGCTCCCTTGATGATGCTAATTGGCAGCCAGAATTGAGAAACAGTGGTCCAATTAAGCCTTGAAATAAACTAACCAGAGCTACTTAACCAGTGAAATCAGGGGTAACATTAAAAGAAAGTTCTGACCTCCTTTGTTTGAAATAATTATCTCAAGCAAAAGAACCAAACACACCACTAAGTAATCACTCACCCTGTAAACCTGGGATATGTATTCCATGCAAATAAAGATCTTTCAGTTCTAAAATCCTACAATCTATTCAATCATTAATCATCCAATAAACACTTATAATTTATTGAGTCTACTACATATTATATTATGTGCTGTGCTAGATGCTGAGAATTTAAAAAGAAGAAGATCAAAACGGTTCCTACCCTCAAGGAGCTTACAATTTGGCAGGAAATAAGAAAAAGTAAACAGGAACAGATAAAAGTGAGATAAATGCTAAACAGGGAAAAATACTTGGCTATGACAACTTTCAGTTGGGTTACTAATCCAGTTTTAGAAAAGCAGCAAAAGGTTCCCAAACAAAACTGACCAAGATCTCAAGGATGAGGGTTAGTGCAGCAAAAGAAGGAAAGCTGCAATTTTACAGAGGGAACTTTAGGCAGAGCTGCATGGTGTGTGCATGAACGGACTCAGAGTTGGGAGATGAGGTAGGAGACAGATCACTAGTGTCATTTAATGAAAAGTCTGTCACTAAAGGGAAATGATATAATCAGAGTTGCTGCAAAATGATCACTCTAAGAAAGATCATTGCAATGTAGTGAAGTGGAATGAGAGGGACAAAACTAAAGGCAGAAAGAAAGACTATAGCAGTTATCTTCAGCAACTGGGTAAATGGTGGCATGGGCACTGAATTACATACGAAGGACAGAGCCTTGCGTAAGAACAGATGAGAAGAGGTTACTTTCAGACATGCTGGGTGTACAGTAACTATGGGCTATTCAAATTCAGATGTACACTAAGCAGCTGGATACAGACATCTGAAGTATAGAAAGAGATCCAGACTAGAGATAACAATGTGGAAATTGTCATCATAGAGATGATAAATAAAGCCTTAGGAATAGGTGAGCTTGCCCAAGGACAGCACACATAATAAAAAGAGAAAAAGGCCCACAGTAGAATCCTGAATAACATCAACTTTTAAGAGGAAGGGACTGTGAAAGGCCACTGGCAGACATAGAGGGAAAATTTTAAAAAGATGGGTGCCAGAGAAGTGAGGAAAAGTGAAGTATTTCAAGGACAAAAAAGACAGAAAAGGATATTTGTTAGATTTAATCACAAAGGGGTTATTGGTGACATTGGGGGAAGAGTTTCATGGTTGTAGATGAGGAACAAATCAGACTACAATTTCTAGAGTTGAAATTATTAATCAAGACCATTATCTTAAGATGTAAGTTTATAGAAGGGAGATGAGTGAAGCGAGCTTGAAGGCGAAGACTAAAAGACTAAATGAACTAGATTTTGTTTATTTTTAATGACACAGGATGTTTGAAATTGATCAGAAAAACCAACATCAAAGAGCAGATTTTTAAACCTAGGAAAGAGATCCAAGTAGGATTCACAATAGAAAAGAAGAAAGAGACATCTTTCACTATAACGGATCAAATATAGGCTTGGTGGCAGAAAGTTAAAGAGTTTCAATCTGATGGCTTCTATTTTATCTATAAATTAAGAGTCAATATTTCTCACTGTTACGTGAAAGAAAAGTGAATATAGGACAAGGAGAAACATTTGAAACAGTCACTGTGGCAAACTCACAAGAGAGGTCACCTAAAAACAGAAAGACTGCCATGCAGGATCAAGGGTCCAGGAATGGTAGGAAACCATGAAGACAGACAGCTGGATTGATCTAGCCCTGGGGTTTTGGTAAGGAGGCAAAACAAAATGAAAACAGAGAGGATTTTGGCCAAAGAGCTGTTTAAGTGAAGTATCATGAAGTCTAAACAAAATAGGGAAGGAAGCAAAGACAGGAGAAAACTGCAGTGTGAAAAGAAAGGGAGAGAGAACAGAGAAGGCCAGTGCTTGGGATTTCTCAATGACACCAATAGGAACAACCCAGTGGGAGTCTTCATAACTGGAAGTGGAAGAGTCTTCATAAGAAAATGAGATGTCTCATTTTACATTTTCAGAAATGAAGGAGTTCCAGATATGACATGATCCAAGGGATGGCATTAGAATAGGTGGTAAAAATGAAATTAAAGTCAGTGGAGTTGATTAATCAAAGAACTGAGAAACGGGACTACCTATGTTGCTCCATCAGTCATTACACAGACAAAGGAGTCACTAAAGATAATGCAGTACTTAAGGTAGGAAGTAGGCCCATGATTCACGTGCTAAAAGGTTTTTGTTGCTTCTGTTTTTGTTTTGTTTTTTAATGAGAAGGAAGAAACAGGCAATCAATAAAAGACAGCAATGAGTAAGGGAAGAGCAGCAGATTACATGAGCTTTAAAGGAGCAGGGAATGTCACCCAAGTGTAGAAGGATCATGGATTGTGGTCCCAATCATGGACTCTGAATATTGGAGAGGGGAGAAAGAAAGGATGAGATACTTACCTCCCTAACACAGGAGAACAAGAAACACCCACTCTGAGATGTCCTCAGAAAGAAACCAAATTTAGTTCAGAGAAGGGTAAAAATAACCGGCAGACTGAGGATGAAGGAAGTCTGTTTACCATGTGACAGGAGTTCCAGAGGAAAAAAAAAATGGAATCTTTATGAGGAAAGCAGGCACTGGAAGGTCAAACCAGTAGAGAAAAGGCACAAAGTCAAGCCTGGGACCACAGAAATATACCGACGTCCACTGGTGCTTATATTCTGGATGCTGACAAAGGAGCACAGAATGGAAAGAATGGGGTTTCGCTGCAAGATTTTGAGAAAAAAAAACAAATTAGCCATAACAATTCCCTAAAAGAAAACTGGACAGGGATGGGGGTGAGGAGTCAGAATGACTTGGGCCTTTCAATAGGAGTCAGCATCAGCCAGGTTTAAGTGAGCTTCTGAAGGACTCACAGTCTAAGGAGCAGACCAAAACTGGGTTATCTGAATCTCACATGATTTATCATACATTGAAAACAAAAACAGCCTTTGGTGACCAGAGAGACGGGTGGGGGTGGGGTGGGGTGGGGCAGCCTGAGTCTTTCCAAGGAAGTATCGTCACCTAGATTATCTACTTTGCCATAGAAGACAACAAAATTCTCTGCAGAGAATCATTTAAATCTGGACCAATTCAGACTGATAAGAACAGACAACAAATTCAGGCTTCTGCCACCTCCAATAACAATGATTGATTAATCAATAATGTCAAGTCAATTGTGAGAGTCAAGAATTTTCATGTCTCTAAACATAAACAAAAATTAATAAACCAAACAATTTTTAACAAATCTAACATATGTGACTTCTGTGCTAAGTGCATTGCTTACCATGTCTCTTTAGTTCTCACAACTCTATGAAGAAGAACTATTATCAATCTCATTTTACAGATGAAGGAACTGAGCCTTAGAGAAATTAAGAAATTTGCCCAAGCTAATAAATCTACTAAGCAGCAGAGCCAGTAGGACTCTAAAACCCAAACTCTTAACCACCGAATTCTATACCTCTTACCTCTAATTCTATATGGAAATTTACCACACCAGTGGTTACTGCCAGTATATCTAAGAATATATCCTCTTGAACATATAACTCAAACTACAATTATTATTAGGGAGAATATAAAGAAATAATAAAATGCATAGTCCTCAAGAAAATGAAGTCTGGTTAGAGACAAGAGATAACCAAGATAAAAAAAATCAATTCAAAACTATATTTTATTTTCAATAAAGTTTAAATTTAAAAAAAAATTAAAAATAAAAAACACCATATTTTAGTACCAAAATGATGACAAAGTTAACAAGCATTCAGAAGATACCTAGATTCAACAGATCTCTAATTCTCTGTGCAAGGCAACAAACTTTCTAACAACCCATTCATGTAAGCTTGCAGACTTTCCAAACTGAAGAGAAAACTTAAATTCCTCAGGAAATACCTGAGTTAATCATACCTAGGGTGCCAGAAAAAAATGAAGTCAAGCAGCCTGAATTGAACACTTCCTCTCCTGTACCTTGAACCCCATCACATAATCCAACCACTTCCCCTAGTATACCTGGTTTCCTTATACATAAAGCTCCACTTTGAGCCAAAGTAGACAAATTAATTCTCATCAAGAAGCTTCCTGGGCCATTTACCTATAAAAAGTTAGAGGTAGAATCAGACACCCAGGGAAGTGAATCTCCCTGGCAACGTGGAATATGACTCCCAGGGAGGAATGTAGACCCGGCATCGTGGGATGGAGAACATCTTCTTGACCAAAAGGGGGATGTGAAAGGAAATGAAATAAGCTTCAGTGGCAGAGAGATTCCAAAACGAGCCGAGAGGTCACTCTGGTGGGCACTCTTACGCACACTTTAGACAACCTTTTTTAGGTTCTAAAGAATTGGGGTAGCTGGTGGTGGATACCTGAAACTATTAAACTACAACCCAGAACCCATGAATCTCGAAGACAGTTGTATAAAAATGTAGCTTATGAGGGGTGACAGTGGGATTGGGAATGCCATAAGGACCAAACTCCACTTTGTCTAGTTTATGGATGGATGTGTAGAAAAGTAGGGGAAGGAAACAAACAGACAAAGGTACCCAGTGTTCTTTTTTACTTCAATTGCTCTTTTTCACTCTAATTATTATTCTTGTTATTTTTGTGTGTGTGCTAATGAAGGTGTCAGGGATTGATTTAGGTGATGAATGTACAACTATGTAATGGTACGGTAAACAATCGAAAGTACAATTTGTTTTGTATGACTGCGTGGTATGTGAATATATCTCAATAAAATGATGATTAAAAAAAAAAAAAAAAAAAAAAAAAATTTAGAGGTAGAGCCTAAAATAAAACAAGTAGAAGGAGGGGAGGCATGAATGAACCTACCTCTGGAAACTCAGCAATGTTAGTAAAGCACCTTTATTCACATAGTATCTTAGTTCCCATACTACATTTTCAGCTACTGGAGAGCATCATCTATGTCTCTGCCTTACACACCTCTATATCCCTCCCAACACCTTCCACTCAGCCTCATGTGTAACAAGTGCTCAACAATATTTAGTAAATGAATTCACCTTTATTTCCTTATTCATATGGTAGAAAGCAGGATACCATGCTTTACTTTCAAACTGCTCAGAGGTCAAATGAGAAAGAATGGTTAAGTGCTCTGAATCTTAATTAAGAGAAATTTGCTGCACAAGTACATAATGCACTACTATTGCTACCCACTGGTTTCAACATGTTTGGTATGGAATGTCCAAACAGCCTTATTCCACTACTAAGAATCAACGAAGGCATAGACAGAACACACATGAACATATGCGCACCTACCATGGTTTAAACCCCAATCAAAGTCTCCCAAAAAAAAGAACCATTTGGTTACAGGTCAGAGTTTGCATCCTCGAAATGAGCAGAACCATTCCAAGTCATACTGCTGAAGTAGCAGTTGAGGGTAAACAGGACATCAGCCACTGTTCTTCTGACCATATCATCAGAGACAGTCAGTAAAATAAACATAGGTATGCTAACGCTGGAGAACAGCAGGAAAAATAGTTAGGTATAGTCGTTTCAAGTGTGTCCACAAATTTTTTGATACCACTCCCTTTAAGAGGTGGAGCCTAATTCTCCCCTTGAGAGGCAATGGACTTAAACATTTGCTTCTAACAGATAGAATAAAGCAGAAGTGACAGTGTAGACTTAGGGTACCAGGTCATAAAAGGCACTGCGAGTTCCTCCTCACGCACATTCTCTCATGGATCACTTACTCTAAGGGAAGTTACCTGTCATGTCAGGAAGACACTCAAGGCATCTATGGAGAAGCCCATTTGTGAGCACCTAACACCTACTACAAACAGCCAGGAAGGAACCGAGGCCTCCTGCCAAGCCATATGACTGAACCATCTTGGAAGCAAATCCTCCAGCCCCAGTTAAGCCTTCAGATGATTTTGCCCCAGCCAAAAGCAAGTCCAAGCCAGAATCACACAGCTAAGGTGCACCCAAATTTCTGCCCCCCAGTAACTGTGAGATAATGTTTGTTGTTTTAACTTAGTAAGTTTGGGGGTAACTTGTTTTCCAGCAATAGATAAGTACTGCTTATATAGAGAGAGGGCATGTCATAGTACACTGGGTTGTGAATCCCAAACTATCATTAAAGTATTAAAGTTCCTTCCAAGGTTCTGGAAACAGACACTACCAGAGAAAAGCAAACCAGTACTGCATCCCTTACTCTTCTATTTAGAGCAGCACTAACAGAAATATAATGAGAGCCAGAAGTACAGACCACATGTGGAATTTTAAATTTGTCTAGTATCCACATTAAAAAAAAAAAAACTAAAAAGAAATAAGTAAGATTGATTTTAAAAATGCATTTCATTGAATCCAGTATACCCAAAATACTAACATTGCAATCAATATAAAAACATAACCAATATTTTAAAATCTCAATGAATTTTTTTTAATACTGTCTTAAAAATCTACCGTGTATTTTACACTGACAGCATATGTCAATTCAGAGTAGTCCTATTTCAAGCACTCAATAGTCACACGTAGCCAGTGACTCTCATATTAGCACAGGTCTAAAGATTCCCTGTTACCCTTTTAGAAACATGATCAGACAGCCCAAGGAGGTAAAAGTAAGGAATCTTTTAAATATCTAAAGACTCTTTTCATTTTCTTTACTGAGAGATCTCAATTTTACAGGTTCCCAAGCTGGAAAGGAGGCCTTTAATGGAAGGCAAAAGGGAGGGAAGGGCTGCTCTTACTATCAGGAAGAGGAAGGACCATGTTGAAAAACTGAGAAGAAACTTATTCTTCCTATAAAACATCAAAACCAAGAATCAGCATGAATACAGAGAATATCATCCACATTTTTATTAACTGGTGTTACCCTCCGCACTGACCCGTCCATCCACTTCATGCACATCCCCAGGTCCACCTGAAAAGCAAAGATGCAGTTTGTTCTGAAGTGGAAGGTTTAGGAGGAAATAGAAAGGGCAGAGTGAAAGAACATTCGGCCTAGTAGAAAAAATAACACTTTCTCCAGTAATAACTTGCCTCCCTTTCCCCAGCAACGTTATCTTCTAGAATCACTGCTTTTTTTGAGGACAAATAAAACCCAGAACCCTTCAGGAGACAGTAATCTGAACAAGAAAAAAAAAACTACTCCAATGCAACCGAAGTCACCCTTTCCTCCTCCTTCTTCAAAAGTTAGATTCAGACCACTATGGAAAAAAGCCCAGTTGTGTGAGTCACTGCAGCCATCCTAAGGAGCCTGGGCAAAATCCAGAGGACAGCTGGAAACAACTGTTGTGAAATCAACTGCCACTGGGAGGGAAGGAGGAAAAAGATGAATTCATAATTTATTACACATGATCCCAATCTGGCCTCAGAAAAGCTGGTTTTTATTTTCTCTACCAAACAAGAAGTTTCTTCTTCTCTCTTACTTCATTACTTTCTAATGAAGAAAGCAACAACTGATTCACCATCAAACTAAAGGCCCCCTGTGACTATTATCTAATGTGGCTTAGCACTCCCACCATCTATCTCCCACAAAACAGGGTAGACAAGAACTCATCAGGTGAGGAAAGAATTCTAAAAAAGTAGCTGCAAAGGCAAGATACCTTGACTTGTATAAAACTCTTTAAAAATAAATAAATAACCAGAAAACATGAGACTTATGAAATCTAATAAAGAAACAGTCCCTGGGGAAGAAGGGTTCCTCTCTGGTTCCTTACATGATAGTGATGTTATACTTTGTTGATTAAAGAAAGGAAACAGAAGAGTGTTTCCTTTGCACAAATAGGAGGCAACCAGTCTCTGGACTTCTAATCCACTTTCCCACTGGCCAAAAGGATGCAGATCCCTGGCCCAGACAATTATACTAACAAAGTAAAGGTACATTTCCTTAACAGGAACTTCTCCGAGTTTGATAGGTAAGGGAAGAATAGACATTCACCAACTCCAGTCCATGCTAATGATTTAATGGGCTCTGGTAATGAGACATAGGGAACTAATGAACATTCTCTTCTCAGCCTCAGTATCCGGATATCCATCCATCAAAACCTCCTGCCTACAGCTCAATGGTTTTGATCAACACACACTTCTGGGTGGTCAGTCTTGGATTCTGCACAGGCATTTCAAAAATTCAAATGAGTACAAGCAATGTATACCCTTCAAATTCACCAGCCAAACCGTCAGTGAGAATAAAAGAACTGCTGCCTTCAGCAAAGTCTAGAGAGATTTTTAAAAATCAGTGAAAAGCCCTTTAAATTCTCCCATTCGCCCACCTGCTATTAATAACAATGTTCCTAAAGTAACATAAAAATACTCAAAATCTCTATATATCCCCTTCTCCTGAGTGTGGTCTCTCTGCTATAAAATTTTATTTATTCCATCAATAAATATTTTAAGTATTTACTATATTACATCATGTGTAACACTTCTTGCAACTAGTTTCCAAAGAGAGTCACTGGAGATCCTGTAAATAGCAAAAGGAACCGAAATGAAGAGGTAGAGTGGAGGAAAGTCTGAGTCTCCTTTCTGAGCCAGAGAAAATTTCCCATGGCCCCCATATTTAAGATTAAAATAATTAATTACAGCTCCTTTAAAAGAAAATGCAAAAGTCATTAAAAAAAATTTTAGGTTGCCTTAGCTTTACATTTTGAATCCCTTTTTTTCTCCTTTATGTTTCTCCTCCCCAAGTGTACAGCAAATCTAAAAAAAAAAAAAAAACATTGTCGTGCAATTTTGTACTAAATAATCTTATTTTTCTCACCAACAAATTAGTAGTAAGGTATGACACTATACCATATTTTATACTATCAGCTTAAACTGTTATCTAATTTTTGCTGTGTTTATATATCATCTACCCAACTAAATCAAAAGCCTCTACATTATATCCTCTGCATCTCATACTTCCTGCCCACATTACATTACACAGAGTAGAACCCCAAACAATTCTTCTTAATTAGATTTTACTTGATATAAAATGAACAAAGGGTTGAGATGGAGAAACTGGATCTAAAATGCACAAAATGAGGAAAAAACAAAGGTGACAATCTCTGCAAACAAAGCCAACCTCAGTAAGTGGGGAAGGAGAAAGCTTCTGATCAAACTTTATGAGAAGATGGCATTTGGCACCTCTGTGCCTCCTTATGACAATCTGTCAATAATACAGCTAAGCAGCCAAAGCCACCTGTCCTTTCATCTTCTTGCCCTTTCATCCTCTTCTCCTTCGGTATGTATTTCTGATGACCACAATATCTGTCTTCCCAATTAGCCCACAATGACAGCCACTGCCATGGTAACCAGCAGTGAATTTAGTATCTTTTTCTTGTATCTTTTTTTTAATTTTATGTTTGTGTAACATATACACAACATAACATTTCCCATTTTAACCACTTTCAAGTATACAATTCAGTGGTGCTAATTACATTCACAATGTTGTGTTGCCATCAACACCATCCATTACCAAGGCTTTTCCACCACCCCAAACAGAAACTCTGTACCCATGAAGCATTAACTCCTCATTCTCCACTCCCACGGTCACCCCTAGTAATCTGTAATCTTCTTTCTGTCTCTATGAATACACATATTCTAGTTATTTCATATAAGTGAGGTAAAGCAAGATTTGTCCTTATGACTAGCAACTAAACATGATGTCTCTTCAAGGTTCACCATGTTATAGAATGTTTCAGAACTTCATTCCTTTTTACAGCTAAAAATATTCCATTTTATGTTTATTTCACATTTTGATTATTCATTCATTCACTTGGGTCACGTCCACCTTTTGCCTATCATAAATAATGCTGTTAGGAACATCAGTTGCCTACCATAAATAATGCTGTTAGGAACATCTGTCCAAGTACCTGCTTTCAAATTCTTCTGGGTATATACCTAGAAGTGGAATTGCTAGGTTATTTGGTAACTATATACTTAACTTTCTAAGGAACCGCCCAACTATTTTCCACAGTAGCAGTGCCATTTTACATTCCCACCAACAATGCATGAGGGTTCCTCTCTCTCCACATTCTCAGCTACAGTTGCTATTTTCCAGGTTTGTTATTTTTTAAACAGTAGCCATTCTAGTGGTATGAAGTAGTAGCTCACTGTGGTTTTGATTTGCATTTCCCTAATGGCTAATGCTGCTGAGCATAGTTTCATGTGTTTATTGGCCATTTGCATACCTTCTTTGGAGAAATGTCTATTCAAGTCCTTGACCAATTTTTAAACTGGGTGGTATTCTTGTTGTTGAGTAGTAGTTCTTTATATATTCTGGATATTAAATACTTATCAGATATATGGTTTCCAAATATTTTCTCCCATTCTGTAGACTGTCTTTTCACTTTCTTGATAATGCTCTTTGATTTATAAAAGTTTTTAATTTTGATGAGGTCCAATTTATCTTTTTCTTTTTTTTTCTTTTTTTTTTTTGCTCTTACTTTCTATGTGAAGTCTAAGAATCCACTGCCTAGCACAAGATCTGGAAGATATTCCCCTATGCTTCCTTGTAGGAATTTTATGGTTTTCTTATATTCAGGTCTTTGATCAATTTTAAGTTAATTTTTGTAAATCCTGTGAAACGGGTCTAATCATCTGTTTTCAAGGCCAGCTTGAGGAAGCCAACAGTTGAAAATGTCCCAGGCAGGCTCCAGGAGTCCACAAGATTGAAAGGGTGAAAAATGCGGTTTGAGAGAGAAAATTACCATCACCTAAAAGGTCTGAGTGTATTCATCTTAAATGTGTATATGTTAGTAACCACAGGAATTTTTTTTTAAGTTTTTTTCCCAACCAAGACAACAAGAAAAAAAAATTATAATTAAGGTCTTAGGGCAAAGTATAAAATGATTTTTAAAAAATACTTTAGAGGAACTTTCCATATAAGAATTTTTTAACTATACATTGTTGAGTGGGTACTATTACCCACGTTTAACAGATAGGAAAATAAAGAAGAATTTAAACACCTTAGCTCAAGGTTTCACAAAAGACAGGTATCCAAAGACAAAAGCCAGATTTCCTGAAAGCATAATTTATGGGGAGAACTTTTTATCTTAGACAAGAATATGAAAGATAGAGAATGCATTTTACACATTTAACATTTAAAAGCAGAAAATGCAGACGTTATAGTTCTTACAACAATGTTAAAGCACCCACACTATATTTAAACACAGAATTTTACAGCTGGAAAGGAATCCTGCACAATAAATCAATGTAATAGCAATTCCAACATGCACTTGTGTCCGTGGAGATCAAAGCACTTGGCTTTAAATACTGTATATATGTGTGTGCAGCACACATGAGACTTTGAAGCCTTAACTTTTGCATTTCATGATTTATACTATTTCACAACTTTTGTATTATACTTTAACTTCATTTTAAGAAGAAGAAAGGAAGGAAAGCAGGGAGGGATGGAGAGAAGGAAGAAAGTAAAGAAGGAAGGAATAGGGAGGAAAAGGAGGGAATAGAAGGAAGGAAGGAAGGAATATAGGAACAAAGTACCCAAAATGCTTTTTATCTCCTATGAAGAACACACAATGCACCCTACTCGGTTTCTCAGTATCTAAACTCCTTGTGTCTGTTTTCCTTTGGTTTTCCTCTGTCCTCTCTCTTTCTTGTTTTGTTTTTGTTGTTATTTTGTTCACAGTCCTGATTTCTCTATTCTCCTTCTGCTTCTGCCTGCCTTCCTTCCAAGTCTGCCTGCTTACCTCTCTAGATCTTTCCCTTTATCTGCCTACAACCCTACACCTCCACACAGCACAAAAGTACATCATACTCAAAAGCAAACAAGAAATTTTAGAACTCAAAGTTATTTAGAATATTACAGATCATCTGATCTAACTCTTCCAGCTTAGGAAACTGAGTCTCTAAGAGACTATATAAGTTGCCCAAAGTCATAAAACTAATTGACGATAAAACCAAAATAAAAACCCAGGTTTTCCCACTGAAGTACAACAGAAAATTATTTTTAAACCTCAATCTCATGTTGCAAAAGGTCTTCCTCAGGAAGAACAAGATCCAAAAGTTTTAAAATAAATACCTGACATATTTGATTACATTTAAAATGTGTTTTTCTAGGACTCTGTAACAGTTTCACTCACTAAGTTTATTCTTCAGAGACTTAAATCCTTTAGAGTGCTCCTATGCCAGCTAAGTCCCAAGACCCAGAGGCAATAGCCTCTTCAAAAACATCATGTGCCCCCTTTGCTCATAAAGTTGATACCCCTTTTCAACATAAACAGGTTAGGGTGATCACTGCCTAGACATCCCTGAAGATGAGGAAAGTGATTAAACTAGAGGAAGAGGTTGCAACAGACAAGGTGGAATTTAACAAAGGATTATGAATACTGAATCTTTATATAATTGTATTTTTCTTAGTTGCTAAGGTACTAGAATAGCTAGATGGAAAGAAATGAAATGGTGGAATCGTAACCCATAGCATCCTTTGAATTTGTTCTGTAACTACTTGCTAAATTGAATATATGTTACATTTCACAATAAGGAAATAACTGAAACTACGGTACTATAACTCATAACAACTTTGGAAATTTCCTATATATCTACTTGTTAAACCATATTTTGAAAGATGATATCTTTGTGTATATATGTTCTATTTCATAATAAGGAAATAACTGAAACTGTGGAACTGCAATGTATATTTTTTTAAATTTGCTCTCTAACTACTTGTTAAATTGCACTTGGAAAGTATATATGTTATATTTTAAAACAAAAAAAAAATATGATTTTAAAAAATGTGTTTTGCCTGGCCCAAAAACATACACACAGACACTTATATACCATAAGCTAATTCAAAAGACAAATGACAAAGTAGGGGAAATTTTGCAACATGAACAAGGATAATTTCCGTAACTTATAAAAAGTTCTTACAATCACTAGGAAAAAAAAAAAAAAACCTCTTTAGAATCTCATTCATGATATAAAAAAAAAATCAAATGACTTTTAGATATTTTAAAAAGGTACTCTTAATTATAGAAATACAAATTAAAAGGTCAAGATTCCATTTTTCACTTATCAGACTGGTGAAAATCAAAGTATGGTAACACAATTTGCCAAGATGATGGGGAAAGTCACTCTAATTCATTGTTCATAAGAGTATATACAATTTTGAACACTGCTTGGCAATATCTATTGAAAATTTAACAGTGCATACTCTCAGAAACCCAACAATAAACCTATGTATGCAATAAACCTATGTATGCAAGACATAATATAAGCAGCATTGTTCATATAAGCAAAAGACTGGAAAAAACATAAATGTCTAGCAAAGGAGCTGTTTAAGCAAATCATGATAAAAACCTTACTATGGAATACTATGTAGCCATTTAAAAAGGAAGAGGTTGATCTGTGTAAACTGAAACAAAATGTTCCTCAAGACCTCTGGTTCAGTAAACAACACAAGGTGCCAGAACCTTTAGGTATATAAAGGGGGTTTAGAGCATACAAACATACATCCACAGAATTTCTCCAAAACATAAAAGAAACTGCTAATGTTTCTATCACACCAACCCTCCAAAAGGAACTGCAAGACTCTTCCAGTTTTAAAAAGCTCCTACATTAGTACTTTCTTCCTAATTGCTAACTTCTTTAAAAGCCTCAACCCTACCTCCCCTTGAACTCTTAAACCCAATACAGTGAAGATCTCTGTTCCTTCTCAACCCCTTGTTTGCCTTTCTACCAGTTCATTCAATTGGACCCTTTGGTACCCACCACCCCCTTCTACTGTCAACAGGCACCCCTATAGTTCTGAGCTTTTCTTCACTCTTTCAATATTTTCTCCACATCTTGACATTAACTGATTTTCCAGCCTTCCAAAACCTGAAGGCCATTTCTAGGAATTGGCATCCTTTTTGCTCCCCTGCTTTTCTTTCCATTCATCCATTCATCCTTCAGCAAATATTTATTGAGTGACAAATCTCCAAAATTAAACCTCTTAGCATGTTATATAAGGTAAGAGAGAGAGAAAAAATTAGATTTGGGGGAGGTACTCTTCAAATGTTCAACTACACACACCAAACCAATTGCAATCTCTAGGTAGAGACTGGAGATTATGGTCAAAGTGGCACTGGCTTTACATATTTGAGTTTTCATATTTTATTTGTAAAAATACACTGCATATGGTGTGGTTCCCACTGGTACCTGTCGTCCTGGGGTCCCATTCCCTTAGTTCTCCCTTTCACTCACAAATGTGTCATTCACCCTAATTATTAAATATTTTTGAATGAGTAATTTTTGGAGGAAGTAATTTACAGATATGTTTTTGTTTTCTTCTTTTAATTTATCTGCATTTTCTGAATTGTGTACAATAAACATGTATAATTTGTGTAAAAAAATTCACTGGCATATTAATTTACAGTTAAAAATAAACTTTAAAAAAGAAGCAATATCTAATTAATCTTTATATTCCTAATGCCTATCAAGCATGGTGCTTGGCATATAAAAGGAGCTGCATAAGTGGCCACTAACTAAAAGAACAAATGGATTTGCAGAGTCCTAAGAAGCAGAGTGGAGGGAGAGAGAACCAATCATATTCTGTCGTATTTCCTTTACTCAATAATTTTCCTTTTAAAGTTAATGTAGGGTGTCTCAACCTCAGCACTACTGACATTTTTGGCGAGGTAATTCTTCATTGTGGGATCTGTCCTGGGCATGGTAAGATGTTTAGCAGCATCCCTCGCCTCTACCCTATGGATACCAATAGCACCACCATCGTTATGACAACAAAAAATGTCTCCAGACATTGTCAAATGTCCCTGGCAAGGGGGCACATGAGCTCAGTCAACTTCCTTTCTCATTGCCTCATACACATTATATCAGTAAATACTTGTTAAATTTAGGAAAGAAAAACTCATGGCTTAATGTTGCCTCTATTTAAGAGTGGTTTTTGTGAGGGGAGAGCTCTAGATTTCATTATAATTCAAGATTTTATTTTCCATTATTAAGCAACCTTAAGAAAAATCAATATGCCTGTCTAGTTTCTCAAGGCTATCACCACCAACCAATGGCACATACTACTGTTACAAAGGGATTCTTTGGATAATCATGAAAGTATGCCAAGGTTTTAAAAGGAAATGTAAAATATGAACTCCAATAATAACAGACCATACTGCAAATAAAAAGTGCTGCCCAAATATGTGAGTGATTCTTAACTCCACAATCCAATGAGATGCAGGGAAGTCTGAGTACTGAGAGGTACCTTAATAGGATAACAGAGCATCGATGGCAATTCCACATGCTAAAGATTCATCATTCAGCCCTCTGTGGAGACTAACAAACATTCCCTGAGAGTAAAAACTGCTCTGCAACAGAAGATCCATGCTTTAAGTAATTAGCTGGTAGAGGCAATTATACCGCATCTTTAGAACTAAATGCTCCATTTTTACCTACACATAGTGCCTTCTACAGGTACAAGTTTATTTTCAGAAAAGATGGGTAGCATATGCATTCCAGTTAAAGCAAATCGAGGGCCCTACTGAATCTAAGACATAAAACTTCCCACTAGTTTTGTCTCGGGAGGTAATTATGGAATAAGACACTTGGCAAAAGCCTTAGCAAAACAGAGCCAATTATTTCTAAAAAAGTGTTCTAAGCCTGTTCATTGACCTTTCACTTATGGTAGCTTAGACAACTATCTTAAAAGCATTTCTAGTCAGCCATTTTTGGTAACTCATGTGCAAAATTATTTTTAGCTGAAAAAGTTTATTTCAATCCCTCTCTCATAACTCAGAAGCATCTGATCAGGTTTAGTTCAAGCTTTCCAGAATAATCTGTCTTTGAGCGTATTCAAAGCATAGAGCTTTTCAGCTTCAAAGGAGAAACTTTCTCCTTAAGAGGCATGAACAACCAAAATGTGTTAATTTACTGGATATGTGAAAAAATATGAACTGCCTATCTGCCAACTACCCTATGTACTGTGGAAATGAAGCACATAAACGTTCATAAAATTTTTTTAAAGCCTCTGATGGACAAAACATTCTTGTTATAGCATTCTGTGCTATGAAGAGCAAAATGCATGCCCCCACTGTAGAAAATGCTTAACATAAATTCAAACAGAATGAAATGGAACATAAGGTTCAAATTGTCTCCATGCAGTATTCAAACTGTGATTCCAAATAGAAGGAAGGCTTCTTCTAGGATGAAGACAGCTGAGTAAAAGATGAGAAATAAGTAAGTCTGCTAGAAAGTGGTATAATTAATATATACAGCAAAACCAAATAAAGGTGTGTGCGCACACACAGGCACATTCTCATCATGTGCACGTGCTCTCTCGCTCACTCTCTCTCTAGTGAACAAAAACACTGTTACTACTCTACCACTGTGAAGATATGTTCCTCGAGTGGCAGGCTATTGCCACCATCCAGTCACCCTGATGAACAATGTACATGACTGCAAGGGGACAGCAGTCTGTGGATGAACTACCTACCAAAGACACTGAGAAAATCCTCTGCCCATCCCTCTATTACCACTCTCCTACCTCATTCCCTGCATTCCAACACCACTGAACTACTTGCAGTGCCTCTCACACCTTGTCTGTGTACAGACTCTGGCTCTTGTCTGCCTGCAACGGCCTGCCGCCTCTTCTTCTTTGCCTGCCTAACCCCTGATCACTCACTCAGTGCTCAGCAGCATCTCCTACAGAGAATTCTCCCTGTTCCCATCCCAACCCAGTGGGTTAAGAATTCCTCCAGTATGCTCTGCAGAAACACTACACACCCCTGTCAAGAGTACAAAAGCTCCTCTATTTACTAATATGTTAGGTTCTGGAATGAAAGGCTGTTCCTAAAATGTCAATGTCAAAAAATTCAAGTATCCCATGGATGCATATCTAGTTAGGAACACATTTCTTAAGAATACCACAGAGAGCTACGGCCATGGTTCTGACTCTTGTTGTTTCTTCTCAACTCACTTTAAGATTTGCACTTGGAAAAAAAAAAAAAAAGGATTTACACTTGAATTGTTTGTATTTTTTAATGACTCATCCCATATACACATGCAACATCCATCATTTTCTAACATACTTTCCATTTTTAGTCATCTCTACATTTATCTATTCCTTCAGCATTTTCAACATAAATCAAGAGATTCTACCCTTACTGAATAAGACACAGTTTATAATAAATGTAATGGCATATTTAATAATAAACATAAACCCTGGAAATACCATACACACCAATAAACAATAATTAAAATGACCATGTGTCACTGCTAGCACTTTTCTTTCTTTGGTGGTGGTTAAGCAGAATGGTATACTTTTCTCCAACACGCAACTATTCATTTCTGTGAATTCTATGAATTTATTTTAAGTACTTTCCATGATACCCTTCTAAGAAAGTTCAAGGATAGAAACTAAAACAACTCCTGAACTTATTCCTACGTAATTTTAATAAATGGTTTTATTTTTAGAACGAGTAATACATGCACAAAGTGTAAAACTGAAAAGTCACAAAAGATTTACAATGAAAATTAAGTCTTCCCCTACAGCTCTATTCCTCCCTCACTCCATAACCTTCCCCAGAGGCAAACACTGTTACCAGATCGGGTTTCCCGGCAAAGAGAATCTATATGTACATGTGCATGTACTTTTTCCATTACACAAATAGTAGCAAACTATACTCTTTGCTGCATCTTGATTTTGATGCTTTATGTATTTTGGAGGATGTTCTATGTTCATAGAGCACTGCCTAATTCTTTTTGATGGCTGCATGATATTCCATTGTATGAATGTACCTTATTTTAATTAGCAGATTTCCTGTCAAAGAGCATTTCAATAGGTTTAGACCTTTTGCTATTTCAAATAATGCTGCAATGTATTATACAGAGCTCATTACACACAGAGCTCATTACACACAGACTATAGGATAAATTCCCAGAGATGGAACTGCTGGGCAAAAAATACGTACATTTTACATTTTATAGATATTGCTAAGTAGCTTTCCATGGATGCTGTGCAACTTCTCACTTCCACCAGCAATGAGTGCCTATCTCCCTACCAACACCCTCGTCAATACATGGTGTTATCAAATTTTTATTCTAATATATAGTTGTTCCATAAACCTTACCCAATAAACCTCACGTGCCATAGAACAGTCCTTTAAGCCAGTAACCTCATGGTCTAGCACGAGCACAGTGTATATCATGTCCCAAGTATTCAAATGCTGTTAAATGAATGACCAAACAAAAGGATAAGGGCTTTTAAATTGTATGAGGGCTTGCTTTAAATATAAAGAACAATGAAAGTGACTGAAACATTAGCATTTTTTCCCTTTTAAAGAAGAAGAAGAGAGAGAGGAGGAAGGAAGGAAGGAAGGAAGGAAGGGAGGGAGGGAGGGAGGGAGGGAGGGATGGAGGGACGGATGGACAGACAGACGAATGGATAGGTTGGTGGACGGATTCTGCTCTAAAATAGTTTCTCCCAGAGGTCGTTAAAAAAAAAAACACAGAGTCATAGTTAAGTACTGCCCTACCTTTAAAGCAAAATACACAATCTATCTTCAAAATACCAAGGAAGCTGAATGGCCTCCAATACAATTCTAAAAAGAACATTAAGATTCCTCCTCTGAAACTGGTCTGGGATAACAAAGCTTCTCACATCGATATTCTTTTTACACAACTTTCAAAAAATAGGATCTCATTGTGTACTGACACAATCATAGAGGTTAATATTTCATTCATTTGTTTTTATATGCATGACAGTAGCTAATGCTTCTGTACAGTACCTGACATAATAAAGCACTCAAAATCTTTCTTGTGAATATAATAAATGCTGAACTCTGCACTGCCACTGCTCAGCAGGTGCTAGCCACGGCCTCCGGTGCCCCTTCGCTGGGGCTATAACCACCACCATAACAACACACAACAGTTAGACAGTGCTTACCCCAGACCAGGCACTCTTCCCAGAACTTTGTACTTACTGCATTAACTCATTCAATACCCACAACAATCCTGTGAGGTAGAAACTGTCATTATCCCCATCTTATGGACGAAAAACTGAAACAAAGAGTGATTAAGTAACTGACCTAAAGGTCACACAGCTAGGTAGGTACAGACAAAGAATTTGAATGTTGGTAATCTGATGCCAGAATGAGTCCTCTTAAGGCAATATTTTAATACAGTGTGATAAGTGCTCTGGTAGAGGTATACAACAGAGTCTGTTACTAAAGTACTATGCTTTAACATACACTCTTGAGTATATCGCTAACAGAGCAATTCTCACTCCGGATTAAGATTATATGTGTACACCCCTACTTCCCCACTGCAAACTCGAGTCTTAGCACGGTGCCTAGCACCTAGTATTATAGGACTCAATAAATTCTTCAGCAGGGTTTTAAGCTAAGAGGTAGAATAAAAAAAATATTTCTATTCCTCAAGTCTGCACTTCATATTTCCTATGTTGGTGCTTCTTTTGCTCCTGTGAGCTAATATTTCCTAAGATCCAGCTCCTCTCAGGCAAGATGTACATCTCAGATGTATGCTGCTTCCCCAGAGATCCTGGCCACTCCTCTCAAACTACTTTGGACACATACTTGGGAGTCTTGAAACTGCAGAGACCCACACCACCATTCCTACTGGGGAGAACGCTAACAGTGTACTTCCCACCCCCAGCAGCCACCAGGCTGGATCAGCAACTCTTATCAAGAACATGGAGTAACTTGAGTTACCTGCCAACCCACCTGCAGACCGCTATGGGAGGTGTGTTCTGCTATCAGGTTGCACAAATGCCTGGAAACCTTATACCAGGTATGAAGGTAGAAGCAATAGGGGAAACAACACAGCATCTGGTGCCCTGCCTGCTTCTATCCACTCCTTGGGGAAGGAGCACTAACCCATGCAACTACAACCATGGAGACTAAGCAGGCCTAATTCACCCACTGCTGAGCCATAAAGATTGTATGGTAAGATTAAGGACAGAGTAGAGATCAGCAATCATCTAGAATGTGAAGCACATCCCCTCTAGCCTCAGTCTCATTCTCCAAACAGCCAGAGTGCTACACCCTCTATAATGCTCTTGTAAAGACCAAGTTCACTGCAGAAACCAACTGCTGTGGGTTGAACTATGTCCCCCAAAAAGATACGCTGACGTCCTAATCCCTAGTGTCTCAGAACATGAACTTACTTGGAAATAGAGTCGTTGCAAATGGAATTAATTAAATTCAGATAAGGTCATATTGGAGTAGGGTGGGCCCCTAATCCAATATAACTGGTGTCCTTATAAAAAGAGGAAAGTTGGACATAGGCACAAACAGGCATGGAAAGGAGAATGCCAAGTGAAATGGAGACAAAAAAGACGACCACGTGAAGACTGAGGCAAAGATTAGAGTGACACATCTACAAGCCAAGGAATGCCAAGGAATGCCAAGGATCGCCAGCAAACACCAGAAGCTAGAAGAGGCAAGGAAGGATTCTCCCCTACAGGTTTCAGAAGGAGCGTGGCCCTGCCAATAACCTTGAATCCAGACTTCTGGCATCCAGAATTGTGAGACAACAAATTTCTGTCGTTTTAGGCCGCCTGGTTTGTGGTACTTTGTTACAGCAGCCCTAGGAAACTAAGACACCAACTCTGAAAAGCACAATTTTTTTTTCATATCTTTAAATGTAGCAGTCTATAAAGGTTCACTCAGCTAGTGTCAAGCCTGAGCTTGAAATCCTTAATTTCCATATCCAAGTCAGACAAAAGAAAACAAGTAAACAAAAGAATACTATTCCGTTTGTAGAACCACATCTGCTTACTTCCCATCAAGTCTCAGCTGCAGAGAGGCCATGTTTCAGGGAAGAGTATTCACTCAGTCCTGCGGCTTTCTATAAACACGGGCTAAGTGAGGCCAACAGCAATTACAGTTGCCAAGATGCAAACACCTATTAAGAACTAAACCTTCCTTATTCACAACTCAACACCAAACTTGGTTCACTGAGCAGCCTCCTGACAGCAGTGACATTTAATCAGGATAAACCTGGGCTTTCTGGATATGTCTGGCATAAAAGATGTCATACTGAATAAAATCACTCTGTGGTTAAAGTCTTACATGCAATGACTCGAGGCAGAGCCTAAGTATCATTACTAACTCAATGACAAATAGGATAGCTGACCCAAAATGTGCCCTACTAGTGCAAAAAGACAGAACCAGGAGCAGCTGATTGGGGAAGGTGGAGAGTTAAGGATGTCTGTCTTTTATTCAAACATCTCTAAAAGGTTATCACCAGTCAGGGATTTGTAGGGCATTCATGTGAAAGAATAAAGACAGAGATTAAGTCTAAATTCTCTCTGGCCCTGTGATTCCGTAAGTACATAAAAACTCAGAATCCCACTATATGAGGTCCTATATTAATCAGTCATCCTTACCAGAAACCTTTAGCCATAGCTTTCTCAGTAGACCAGAACAGCAAAATCCTAATTAAGAAAACTAACAAATGGGGGGGTGGGGGATCTACAAACTGATCTCCAAATATACTGAAAGGAAAAAAAAAGCAAAGTGCAGAATATTATATATAGTAATACTACCATACGAGTTTTTAAAAGAGGGTGAGGAGAATCATATATAGGAATGAACTATCTCTGGAAGAATACCCAGATAACTAACCATACTGGTTATCTCTAAAGAGGGAAATTAGGTAGCTGGGAGAAATTAGAGATTCTTTACTCTTCAAATCCTTCTATAGTTTAAATCATTAACCATGTGAATGTAGTATGTTTAGAAAAATAAAAGAAAAAAACCTCCATTCAAGAAATCACAATGAACCAAAGCAGTAAAAAAAAGACTAAAAAATGAAAGGTTCTATTGAGCCTTAAAGCCCAATTTTGAGCTTATTGCCTGCTCTTAGATACCCTCTCTCTAAGCGTGAGATATCTTATCCATAAAAATGAGCATATCAACTATTTTACCCAACTGAAGCAGAGAGCTGGTCCAGATAATTTCTAGATGGCTTTAGCTCCGATGATTTCTTACTATCCACCACTAACAATCCCCTATTATTTGGTCAAAAATAAAGTTAGAGATGGGATAACTTTGAGACAGAAGTCAAACCAACAACCACCAAAACAAAACAAAACAAAACAAAAAAACATACAAACAGCAACCAATCATCCCACTTAACTTTCCCTAAATACAAACTGCAGTAAAGTGAGATAAACGTTATGAAGCCCCTATACAGTGCTTAGTACATGCAAGTACACTATACGCAAAATCCTAATTAAAAACACTGGCTAGATGCAAATTATTCAAGAAAGAATCTAGGGTTCAGTGTTGACTTCAAGTTCTACCTGAATCAACTGTCTGGGAATGGGTAAAGTTTTTCAATAATAAATACATGGCATGCAAAGACAACGGAATACATAATTCACCCACTACCCATCAATCATACTGTTTCAGTTTGAAGGGCCATGAGGCACAGAGGAAAAGGCACTGGATACAGTCACAAGATCTTCTTTGCCACTTACTAATCATGAGGCTCAGAGAGGTTTATTTTCACCATCCAAAAAATGGAAAAATGGAAAAAAGAGTTGCCTATCTTTCAGGGTTGTAAGAAACTGTGTGACTGCATTTTATAAACTATAAAACATAATATAATTTAATTAATGTGTATTATGTGGAATTTTAGTCACCATGCTTGAAAGCCCGGGGCGGGGGGGGGGGGGGGGGCGCTGTATAGAAAAAGCAACAAAAATTATTAAGATTTTTTTTAAATAGGTTCTATAAAGGTAATTTTTTTTCCAACAAACATTTACTGAGTTCTTATCATATATCCCTGGTACTGAGGGAGGGGCCAAGGATACAAAAATGAAAAGACTATTCCTGTCTTTAAAGAATTCAAAAATCCCTTAAAGGAACAAGATAATAGGTTTGGGTAATAACAATAAATAATCATAAAAAATAGCTATTATGTTATGCCTGACACCTACTATGTGTCAGGCCCTAAACTAACGTATTACATACAATGTCTCTATTAATCCCTACATTTAACCCTATAACAAATTTTTACAAAGGGAGAAGCGGAGGCTTAGAAAGATTAAGTAAATTAACCAAGAACACACAACTATAAAGTGGAAAAGCTGGAACTCCAACTCAGCAAGCCCATTCTAATTTTTATAATATTGGAGTTGTCTGCAAGCCTATTCTATTTTTTATAATCTTGGAGTGCAAAAAACTTTTCTAAATATGACACAGAAAAACAAAGACCAGTAATGAAAACACCAATAGATCCTATAACATTAAAAGATTAAACGAAAAAAACAAGGTGCAAAAGAATGTTTTCAGTCTTGGGATCCCTCTTTCAAGAATCCCCTATACTTGATTTCCTTGAGTTTGGTATAGGGTTTCTACACTAGCATTTGTGTAAAAAGAAAGGGGGAGAAATAACCCAAGAAACTAATAACAGTGATTACTTGCTTGGTGAAGAGAGTACTGGGTAGATGGGGAACAAGGATGAGAGAAAGACATTATTAGGAATTTAGAGTTAGGTATGAACTTAGAGATAAGAAACCTGGGCACACATACTGGTTTGGTAAATTAAGTTTGGAAAATGCTACACCATACCTTGGAGTTGCAACATCTGCATCAGAAGAGTAAAATAAAATAGTTCAAGGAAAAAAATTTATTTTGTTTAGCTCTAATTTCCAAATTTATTCAACATGGGGTGGGGGGCAGAATGATACCTAAATGATACCCATTATCATTTCTCAAAGAGCAACTGAAAACAGCTTGGGAGGTGCCAATTTAGACAACATCCTTGCATAAAACAGGATACTGGACCAGTCAAATTTTTGAGGTTTCTTTAAGCTCTAGGACACTATTAAACCAAATAAATATTTACTTGCCTAAAACTAACACTGCAGAAAACAATTCATAGTGGAACTAAAATCCACAAAGGGTAAAGAAACCCTACACCAAACTCAAGGAAATCAAATATAGGGGTTCTTGAAAGAGGGATCCCAAGACTGAAAAGCAAAGTTACAGGGTAACACTAGTTCTAAACCTCTGCTAGGAAAAAAAATGCAAAGGAAGCATAAAGGAAAACTGTGCAGGCACACACACATATACACAGCTATCTATTAATCACAGCATTCTTATACAGCTGACAAAAATCACTAGTGGTCCCTGATAAGCACCTTTCTGAAAGGGTGATGTATGATCATATATGCACATACTTTAATGCTTAAGTCTGAAGGCAGGTAATGCCAAAGTTAACCAATTGATCACCAACATTATAAAATGCAGCCAGCTCAAACTCAAAATGTTGCAGCAAAAAGACCTATTTAGTATCACAACAACTCCCCCTCATTAACACAAAATAGGGGGACAAAAGATGTGTCTATAATGTATAATAAGCAATACCTGGGGATGGGGAAAAGAGGTAGCCAACAGAAATATTAACTTCCAAATCCAGACAAACTTTTTGAATATGACCTGCATTACTGCAAAGTCTTGGATGATATAAAAATTAGTCAAATCAGCTTATTAAGAGTCATGAGTCAGAATATGGCTTCAAGAGTAAATATAACATACAAAACATGCAGTAATTTCATAAGCAAGTATAACATACACAGACACACAATGAACTATGTAAGTGATAGCTGCACAGCCTTACTCTCCATTCTTTTAAACAGGCCTGCCTCTTTCACAGAGAGGTACACCATAATACCAGCATGATACTTTGGAAACAAGTACTACCAACTCCCTGTAAGCTTTGCCAAAGCTCCCACTGTGACAGGCAGCTATTATGGAAACTTCCTGAAGTTCCCACAAAGTCCTCAAACCCACTGTGCCAGCCACAGACAGTGACTGTGTTCCTGGAAGCTTGTATGAGGTGCAAACCAGTGAGTTAAGTAAGCTTTGTGGGTGCTTGGAGCCACCACAAAACATCTTCCAATTTTCCCAATTCTTGCTTTGAAACCACACAATCCTACTATCTCCTCTTCTAGAAACCAAGAAACAGCAGGTGAACGCTACAGAAGCTACATATTCAGATTGATTAGGGGACAAGACAGTCTGCTTAGGGGTTAAGGGACTTCATTTCACAAGGGGAGAGTGGAGTTTTAATAAGAGAGGAAAAAAACTAAACAAAGATCTACAATTCCTTCTACCCAAAATTAACACCCACCCTCCCCAGAATTTTTGTGGCACACTGAACTGCAGAAGAAAAAAAAAAGGAAAAGAAAAATTCAAGGCTGTAAATGTGACTACATAAAAATCCCCCAAACGAGTTCCAGGCAACAAGGACTAACTATGCAGTTGTTTTTCTACTTGCCTATTAATCCAAGATAGAGCAGGTTCATCAAGCCCCATTAACTTCCAGGAAAATGGAACCCTCTTGTCTCAGGACAAGCCACATACCCCTGAAGTTAATCCCTAAATGAAATTCATACAGGTCTGATCAGGAAATCATTCTGGCTCACAGCAATTAACGCCCCCTCCTCCAAAAAGCTGCAAACGCTGAGCAAAATAAAGCAAATATAAGAACTTCCAATGAGCCTCAGTTTCAACACTGTTACAACCCAAGCAGTAGCCAGAGCCCACATTCAGACCCCACTGTCCCCAGGTCCCTGTTTCTAGTTCCTCTAATTCTACTAGCATGGCTTCTACCGCCACACCAGTACAATCACCCCACCCACCCATCCCCCCCCCCAATAAGTCATGCTTTGCTTGTGCAACTTCCAATTAGGATCCGAAAAAAATCAATGCAGCCAGAAAGAAAAATAAACATTATTCCTCCTCAAAACCCACATGACTGGCTGGAATAAAATATCCAATACCCAGTGCAAAAACTCTTCTCCTCAGCAAAGAAAAACCAAGGAACCAGCCTCAAAGTGGGAAAAATCCCACATACCAGGGTGTTATCTGGGGACTTAGGCTCCTAAAAAAAAAAACAAGTATTATGGCTGAACACACCCATGTGAAAGCCTAAACCTCAAAGGCTCAATTTCCACCCTTGGGAAAATAAGTTTTTTAAGCCGTTACACAATCATTATCATTTGGCAACTCAAGAATGTCATCTACTTCATAAGTGGTATTTATCATGTGTCCTGTGCTTTGAATCCTCAGCTGAAATTTCTAGATGCCACGTATGTGCAGGACACGTCAGAAGGAAGTGCTATTACTGGCTGCTCTCTTTCTTTCTCTCTCATTCGCTTCTTAGAACCTGCTTTATTCATTCAGAATCCAAAAGGTCAGACGCACTACAAAGTTTATCCATTAGCCTTTAAAGAGGCCCCTACTAAATCAGCAAGGGAAATCTCAAGGCTGAAGAACAAGCAAGGGTTATATAGGAAAGTGAAGGGGGAAAGAACAAGAGCAAGAGAGACGATTCTTAAAAAATACCTCTATGACGCTATCTACAAAGCTGAAATTTAAAAGAACTGTATCAAGCTATCTCATTTTCAAACATGCAAAGTGATCTGAAAAACATATTTTGTGATGTATCTCAGCTTGGTATTTTTCCTGGATGCATAAAAACAAGCTATAATATCAAATAAAATTGAGAAGGGAAAGGTTAAAGTCCAAAGTTTGATCAAATGGCTCTAGTCCCAAATGGTAGTATTATATAAGAACGGCAACACCCCAAAATCCCTCAGCACCACTCTAAAAGGTAGATCAACAGACTGCTCCACTGAACTGCAACAGGTTAGCTCTAATTGCCCCTCTCACTTGTATGGTTCCTCTTTTTCCTTAAACATACGATCACAAAGAAGCCTTTTACACATACACACGTGCACTCAATTAATATCTGAGCACAGGAAACTAAATATCAGGTTGCCATGCCCACCCAACACATTCGGCCGTTAAATTCCACCCCAGCTTCTGTTTTCAGAGACCCCTCTCTCACCCTTAACCCTGATCTCAATAGAAAGATCAGGTAACATTCAAATATCACACAACACCCTGTCTTCACATGAGCTGTAAAGCAGACCAAGGGCCAGACACCTCCAGGGAAAATCTGGAGAAACAATTAAAGCCATCTGCAGGCCCCAACTGAGGAACAGGAAGACAAAGTTCCATTCAACAAAAATGATATTTTCTTTATTACTCTGAGCCAGGCACAGTGCTAAATCCTATGGATCCCTAGGGACCCCTTGAGGATCTCACAGTCTGGATGGCGTGGAGGAGCAGGCATTTAAGTTAAAAAGTCCTGAGCTATGGATATGATGTTCTGGAAAACAGCAGGAGTGTGGGAAGGATGGGGGGGGGGGAGCAGGCACAGAAGACATGCGGGAGGAAACAATATCAGAACTGATTCTTGAAGAGTGAGCCTTCGAAGGGAGGAAGGGAGGCAGGGGGACATAGAGAAAGGAGGCAGGAATCTCACTAGAAGGAACAGAAAAGCACAGAAGTATGAATTAACCTGGGTGGCAAAGTATGTTCAGGAACCCACAAGCCCAGGACATGGACTTGGAGGTGGAAAAGAGAAGGCAGGCATTAGTCAGGCCAAAAGGACCTGGTAGGCCGATGGAGAAAATGGACTTGATCCTGAGTCAAAGACAAGCTATCAAATGATTTTAAGGAAAAAGTATCATAGTCAGATTCAGTCTTTTAGAGGGATCACACTGTTGTGGTCTGACAATACAAACGAATCCAAGCTCAATTTCCATAAACCAAGCTGAGAACAGAAAGTACCATCTATTACATGTAACATTTACCAACAAACCTTATTAAATTTGAAAAACAAACCAAGTTTTCACTGCTCCTGCATCCCATACACTATTAAAACAGCCAGTGCATTGTTCTATGAAATGTCCACTTCCCCAGTGCAGGTACTGAGATTCTTCAGCAGTCCTCTTAGCCCTTAGTAGAGAATTAAACTAAATAAATATCTCCTCAGCTTCTAACAAGAGAGGCCACAGTGACTAGGAATGCAGAGCTCATTCCCCTCCCCTTCTCTACGCTGGATGAAGAGCAAATTAGGTTTCCCAGTATGACACACGGCTGATCTCCAGTAGTTCCCAACTTTGGCACTTAATCAATCGGAAGCACATTAACTGCTGATCAAGCAGTGAACTTACTGAGTGCTGTATAGCAAGATATAAGGAAGGCAAGAAATAAGCATTTATTGCTGGGTACCACAAGAGGCACTTTAAATAATCTCAGTTGCTCATGATAGCCACTCATAAGAGTATGTATTAAATTTCCAAGATTACACATAAGTAAACAGGAGCTCAGAAGTGTTAAATATCTTGTCAAATGTCGTTCAAGTAATAACTGGAGGAGCCAGGATTCAAACCCAAATATTAGAAATTCTAAAGTGGTTCTTTCACTACACCATACTTTAAGTATACAGATATAACAAATATTATGTATTAAGCTTGGTAATAACAACAGTAACAATAATAATATCTCCTCTTCAAGCACCTGTTGCTACTGGGAGAACTGAGAGGGGAACCATATCTTACAGTCTAGGATTAAGAGATCACTCAGAGAAATCAAAGTGAGTGATCGCTACTGGAATCTCCAAGTTCCACTAAAAAAGGTCATCCCTGGGCATCAGTGACCAAAACATGTTCAGACTCAAATAATCAAAGCAACCTGGCTTTCCCATGAGAGTCCCAAAGACAATGTCTGAAAAAGACTCATGGCTGACTGTTCATTCACTCTCTCAAGTAACTGATATCCCAAACTACTTTATCCACCCAAATTACAGAAATATGTTCAGGACTCCCATGGCAGTTCTGATCCGATTTGTCCCAATCCCAGCTCAAGCAGCTTTGCACTACCCTCCTAACTAGATCAGCACTGGCCAATGGGTTTTATTCAAGCTGATCTGTTTGAGATGGATTAGATAATGAAATCTTAGCCATGTAAGCTGCCTGCTTCTAGTGGAGCTGCAGGGGAGAAGAATAAGAAACTCAATACTCCTAGTGGCCACCTAAAACATCAAATGCTTTCGCCATCCCTCACACCATGTCTGCTCATGCTCCGATTACTGCCATTTCCTTTCCATCATCTCTGTCTTTGAAGGAAGTACACATTTATCCCAGAATAAAGATGCACACCATGCTTTACAAATGTATATCAACAAAAACTCAAACAAATCTACACACTAAAATAACTGTCTTTATTGTTTCTAGAAATTATTAATGCCTGGCATCAAACTGAAGACCTGAGAGATGTCGAACTAGAGATTCATTAACAACATTCTTGTTTACACTAAGTAGTACAGTGCATTTCTTTCTCCACAGTCCTGTAATCTTGAGGATTGTCTGCACCAGTCTGCTTTATAACAAAATGAAAGTTAAATCTCTATTTTGCTTCTGTTTTATTCACATATCAGTCTAACAGAGGAAAATGACAAGGTGGCTAGCAGATAGGGGACGGAGTTGGGAGACAAATTCATCTCACGCTAATCTCTTGGATCAACCAAAAGAATAATTACACTTTGAATTCAGATCTGACTTTCTCCTTCTCAAAGACATTCCCAGTTTTACACTCAGACTTCCCTGTGAGGCTTGAAAAAAATTGGTAATTTTACATGACCATGCCTCAGTTTCTCCACTCTCCAATGTACTTACCCCAGGAGGCACAGAAATGAAAATTTCAGTAATTTTCGTGAGATGCTCTTCATGAAATTACTTGGAAGGAAAGTTATGTTTTTAACTGTATTCAAATGGTAGCACCATGTTCAGTTTCAGAACCAAATACCCAAATGAGAGTCTAAAGAGACATCCTCCTAGCCTCCTAGGTGGGATAATAAAATGGTTCAAGAAAAAAGAGCATACACATAGCAACTACAGGCTACCTGGAACCCCTTCCTTGAAACCATGTGGAAAGTCCCCCTACTACTAGGGTCAACCACTAAAATGAACAATTGCTGAACCCACCTGGCTAAAGTGGATTGATGACTGTATGGTCAGAAGCAGTTCCTTGGCCAATAATAATCACATACCAATGTTTCACTGCCATAAAGAATTTTGCTGAAAGCTGTAAGTAATATCCAAGGTATACCCTGATTTATACAAGTTCCTAGAAAGTTCCACAAAAATAAAATTATTTATACTCACTAGAAAAGCTGACCAAGATTTCATTCCCCAGTATGTTTTATAAACCCCAAGTTTCTTACACATCAGACTTGCTTAAAGTGAAATGAACTAATATCTGTACATTTTACTCATTTAGCTTTCTACCAGGTTAAGAGTATATTATTTCCAAGTACTCCCTTTAACAACTAACTATATTTTCTCAAACCATATTTCAATTTTTCAAATTGAATTTGTCTCTTCTCTCCTACTCTATGGTTCAGGTTTCTCTATTTTTATTCTATTTCCAGGGCTGTGCTTACTGCCTCTTCCATTCACATAATGCTTCTGCACACTGCCCTTGAAAGTGCTGATTCTTCTTCTCTCCCCTAGAATTCTTTCTGAACCTAAGGATTATAACACAAACACTACTGACTCTCTGGAGTCCCCTAGGCATCACTTTGGGAAGTAATGATTTACTCTAAAAGTTTAGTGGCCATAACTCAACAGTTCAGCTTTGGAATCTGAAGCTTAGAGTTGTAGCCCTATTTAGTAATTAGCCTTGGGAAACCAACCCCAGTAAAAGACTTCATTAATGTAAAAAAAGGTTTCCTTTGACTCTCAAATGGATTAGGGAATTTCATGATAGTACCCTCACCCCAGAATTTCATGATTTCTCTATTCCTTGGCTATTTATAAGAGATAAATTTCAACTTCAATTTTAACAGGCATTAACCACTTACCAGGTACCCCAAACTGTTAGGTATTATGAAGGATAAACACAAAGAAAATATGGTTCCTGTCTTCTGGGAGTTTACAATCTTACTAGGGAGACAAGAATAATAAAACAATTAAGACAATACAAGATGATGCGTAATTAAGCATCGAAATAACAGAAACTCAACTGTCAAAGAGCACTTCAGGGAAGAAGCTCAGACCTCAGAAAAACTCCATTTGTGTTAAGATATAAGAAAAAAGCACATGCTTTAACACAAACCCTTATACCAAAAAGACTAACTATATTAACGTTTTTAAAAGGTATATTTATATAGGTCCTGTAAATATCTCTACACTGCTCAGATCATCTCCTAAGACTACCCCGTCTTCTTGCTCATTCTGTTCCAGTCACAATAGATTCTTGTTCTGTTCTCAAACACACTAAGCGTACTTCTTTTTAAATGCCTCTGCCCTAATGGTTCCTCTGCCTGAACCCTCTGCCCTCAAATATCTGGGTGGCCCACTCCCTCACTTCACCTCCCTTCATTCAAACATCACCTATAGGAGAGGACTTCCTTGACCATCTCTCCATCATTCTCTATCCATCCCCTTCCCTGCTTTATTTTTCTTCTTAAGACTCATTACCACCTAACTAATAAAGTTGTTGATTTCTTTATTATCTATCTCATCCCATTAGGACATTAGTTTCATGAGAGCAGGGTCTTTGATGTGTTCACTGCTATATCCCCTAAGGATAAAACAGAGCCTTGAACACAGCAGCTGCTCAATAACATTGGTTGAATGAATAAATGAAGAAGAATTATTCTGTCACTATTATCAAAATGATAATCGAAAATCCTAGAGGTATAGTCCTAGGCTTAAATATCATCTTCTCATAAACATTATTTCTCCTTTATTCTACTGTATCTCAATTTCAACCTCCCCATAGAGCCTTCCTTGACCACATCAGCAGGAATGACCATCTCTTTCTCCTGGACCCAATAGGCATCAAAAATCCTCTGTACCCTTTGGATCTAAATTATGCAATGTCACATGACATATATCTATCCTGTGATATCTCTAGTTATCATCTTACATTGATGGTAAGGAGGGAAGGCTGGATGTAGGAGCTTGTGAGCACATTCTGCTTGATGTCTCCATACATTTATGTATGTATTCTTTTATTGTTTCTATCGATCATAGTTAATAGGGGAGATCTTCTTCCCCTTTTCCCCCCTTTCTTCTAGGGGCCTATTATTTGCTGGCTGCCTTCAAATTAGCTAAGGACAATAGCTTAAGTCTCCCCATATTCCTCTATATTTTTTTCCATGGTCCTGAGCTTTTACTTCTCACAATCCCTTCGGCTGACAAAATTCTAATGGAGAATGAAAGCAAGCAAACAAAACAAAAGAATTCAAAAATAAACACCAGCAGGGTCACTTTACCCAAACCAAGAGAAGTTATGGAGTGGCCTCGGCAAAGGAGACCAAAAAGCATGCAGCAAACATGCCAGGCCGAAGTACAGCTCCTTCTCCAACACAGGAAGTCAGGCAGAGCTTGAAAAGCAGGGAGCAGAGCACGGGAAGTCTTTCAGCATTGCACAGATTTCCAAGAGTAGTTAAATGGAGAAATCACAGGAACAGGAATTAGAAAACCCAGTTTCCAGTTCTAGCTTTACTACCAGCTACCTGGTGCCTTTAGGTAAGTTGCCAGCTGTCTCTGGATTTATGACTCCCCTTCTATAAAATGAGGCGGTTAAAACATTTTGGGACTTGAACCCACAAACAAACAAACAAAATGATGAAAACTATTGACTCTATCCTTCCAAACAGTGCACGTACACTATTTTGCAAAGGATCCTCCAGGTCTATCCAGGTTAAGAACCCCTGGAAAAGAAGATGCCTCTGGTCTCTTCTAATCTCTTAACATTCTATGATTCTAAGACAATTAGGCAGCTCTCTAAACAACTGCTGGTAGGTGAGCCCCATCATTTTATAGCAAGTATTTTCTGAACAGAAACCAAATACTAAAACCTGCGATGGTTTCAAGCTCTTCCTCAAACTACAAAGACACTGACATCACTCCATTTCCCATTCCCAAATTAACTAGCTTATCCTCGAGTCCACAACTCAGCATCCAGCCTTCTAATAGTCCTATAAATTTTCTTTTATACTCCCAGGGCATTAAAGAGCTTTTCTGTGTCTTAGCTTTGTAGGATGCATTTGGCAAAGTACAAGAGGGACATTTCTTGTGTCTCTCTTCAGACTCATTAGCATGCTCCACAAAGTTAATGAGGCTGAGTACCATAGTGTCCCTACAACACTACCAAACTCCTTGTACTTCACACTCGTTGAGTAACTGATTTAACCCACAATCTAAGCCACATCCCCTTTCGGATCTCTCTAGGAGTTTTCTCGCCTTTCACCCACCTCCTTCAAATGCCCCTCCCCAGCCCCATCCCAATTGTGTGTCAAGGGCTGCCAAAAACGTACTCCTCCTTCTTGGGAGGTTTCCCACCCTTGCCCCCTCGTCCTCGACTCAGCCCAGCGGCTCTCCTCTAAGAAACAGACCCAGGATTTCCCACCCCAGCGAACTAGGGAAGGGTATGAAGAAATGGAATCCATCTCAATCATGTACGATTTCCCCCCAACACCTATTCCCTCGTCGTGCTTCCTCGTCCACTCAGGAATCAGGACCCTGTAGGGCACATCGGGATCCTCCTGCACCCTTCGCCTCCAAGCCAGAGCTCGCCCCACCTTCCAACCAGGCCCCGACCTGTCCCCTCCCACCTCCAACCCAGGACCCCTGGAGGCCCTCCCCCTCTCCAAGCCCGGGAGCCCGGGGCCGCCCCTCAGGCCCCACTCCGCACCCCCACGATAACGGGGCGCCCGTCCCACGCGGTCACCTGCATCCCGCCGCCGCCGTCGGCCGCCGCCTCCTCGGTGCGCGGCCGCTTGCTCAGGCCGGGATCGGCTCCGTCTCCTCCCCCTCCGGGCACCGGCAGCTCCAGCTCCGACTCCCGCTTCATTCCCCGGGCAGTGGCACTCGGCCCGAGCTGAGGCGGCTGCTGCGGCTGGGAGCCTTCCGCCATCCGCCCGCGCCCCCCTCGCCTCCGGGAGCCGGGCGACCCGCGACAGGACACCTCCCCGTGGGCCTCGGCCCCGACTGTCGCGACAGGCGAGCGCGCGCCTGCCCCCGCCCCCCGCGTGCGTGCGTGCGTGCGCGCGCGCGGGCCGGCGCCCCTCTGCGGCTCGCGGTCGCGGCTTCCCGCTCACAGGCTTCGCGGCTCGCTGCCCGGCGCCCGGGTCGGGGCCGCTCGCGGGTCGCTGCCGGCACTCGCTCGCCCTGCCCCCGCACGCTCGCCACACGGCTCCCGGCCCGCCGCGCCGCCCTTCCTCTCACACTCACGAAGCTCGCCCGTCGGCCCGCGCCCGCTCACTCACACTCTCCCTCACACGCCTCGCCGAGGGAGGAAGGGGGCGGTCCGGCCTTTCGAGGCTTGGGGAGGGGTGTTTATTTGGGGGGAGGAGGGGCTCGAGCTGACTGGCCGGGATGCTCCGACCCGCCACTATGGCAGCACCGGGAAGGCGGGGAGAGAGAAAAATGAAGGGAGGGCCCTGGATGTAGAACTCCAGCCCGCGCGGGAGCTGTGGCTAGGGGCGCGGTAGCGGCGGCCGGGTCCGCTTGGGGGGGGCGGGGCCAGTGCCCCTCGGCAATCTCCGCCGCCCCCGCCCTGGCCGCCCGAGGGAAGCCGGAAAGGACTCGGGAATATTCGGGAATCTCCGGCACGGGTTAGGGACGGTCCTAGAGGCACAACGCTGCTGGAGTCCCAGCTGCGCGGAGGGGGCGGAGTCGGTTCCCTTTAGGGGCGGGGCCACGGCCTAAGGCAGGTGGAGCTTGAGAGGCCCGAGGGCCGGGGAGCGCTGCACGCTACCAGGACTAGTTATGCAGAGATTTGCGACCTGAGCTTTACCCGTTTCGCCACACTGGTTCCGGAGGAGAGAAGGGGCGCTCTATGGGAGAGGACTTTTAGCCTGCTGCCTCTCCCGCAGAAGAATGAGACCCTCGAGTTAGAAGGTCCAAGAATAAGGCCATGTCTACATGGCTCTTCCCAGTTCTGAGAGCTCTTACTGTAATAATAATCATATTCCAGATAATCATAATAATACCTGTTGTTTGTAAGAGCATTACAGTTTGCACAATGCGTTCACAGACCCGATTTGGTGATACAGGCAGAGTAGATGTCAGGATCTCAATTCCCATTGATGATGAACCCCAAGCTTGGTTAAGTCCTGCAGCTAAAAAGCAGCAGGTCCTAGGACACCAGGTCATATTCTTTCTCTATACTTGGCTGCCTACACTTTATTGCTTATCAACTTTATGCACTTTGAGATTTCTGTCCAATAACCTCTCTCCTACCAGACTGTAAAGATGAGGAGGGCATCTGTTCTTTCAGGGTTCCCTATAATGTCCTGTACATTACAGGGTTACAATGAAACTAGCTTAGACAAGTTATTTCATCTCTTTGGACTCCAGCTCCATTATGTGGCCTTCCTCCCCACCCTCACTACCACCCCACCCGTTACCCCACCAGGACATTTGTCTATGTCTGTAGACATTTTTGGTTGTTAAAATTGGGAGGTGCTGCTGGCATCTAGTAGGTAGAAGCCAGGAATGTTGCTTGACATCATGAGGACAGGCCCCACAACAAAGAATTATCCATCCCAAAATTATCCAGTAGAGGTTGAGAACCCCTGGGTTAGATCATTTCTCAGATCATTTCCAGATGGGTCTATAATTTGGCCTTTGGACTTGGGTTTAACCTGGATAGTGCTGGAACAGTAGAGGGCTGGTAAAAGATCCCTGTTTTGGAGTCACACCAACCAGGGTTTGAACCCAACTTTACCAACCACTGCCTATGTGTTGTTGGACCAGTGGTGACTGAAGAAGTTCTGTATAGAGAAGCTTAGGGCCTCCAATGTGGAAGGGAGGAATGGAGGACTTGTCCTGAATCTGAGTTGTCATAGCAAACACATTGTTTTTACTAAGGTTGTGTGCTACAGATCAATACAAACAGCCAAGATTTAGTTCTGCCACTTAGAAAACATGAAGCTTTGTGAAAATTACTTAACCTTTCCATTTCATCTGAAAATTAGAATAATGAGAGTATCTCCCTCAAAGTATTATTGTGAAGATGAAATGAGTTATCATATATTAAGAACTTCGAACAGACCCTGGCCTATGGTAAGTGTTCAATAAATGTTGGCTTTTATTACCTTTATTTTAATCACACTTTAAATGAGAGTAAAAAAATGTCCATTGTGACGATTGAAGAATAACACCATCACTTTTTTTTTAATTATATAAAGAGGCTTGGGTGGGGCCACTAGAGATTGGGGTGGGGCTGCTAGAGATTGGGATGGGGCAGACAGAGCTCCCCTTAGTGCAACCACTGTGCCACTATGTTGGACAATTATTTCTTTTCAATAAGCTTTCAAATGCTCATTTGTAAGATGGCAATAATAATAGTCACAGTGTTGTTCTAAGGATTAAATGAGACAAGTACAAGGCACAGGGCCTAACATATAGTAACTGCTTAATAGGTGGTAATTATTTATCATTTTATTTATTTAGTGTTGGTAAGCTATCAGCCAGAAGACCATGGGGCTGGAAGGAAAAGCCCAGACATCTCTTTATATTACCGTTTGGGCCTTCAAGTTAGAAGTCCCAGTGACTGAAAACTTGTTCTTGAGCTGAATTAGACAGCCTCATCCCCACAGCAGATGGGGCCTGAACCCATCCAACCAAGTATTATATCTTTGAAGAAAAATCAGGATGTTTCCTGGAGGTCTGTGAAAAAATGATGGCTTTTTTTTTTTTTTTTCTTTTTTTAACCTAGGAACATTAGTGGTTGGTTTTCTGAAAATTTTACTTATTGAACTGGTGACTTAAGAATTCTTCTCTTCTCCCCACCTGCCTTGCCAAAATACTGAAATCTAAATGATGCTAGGTCCTTCCTAAGCTGCCCTGTGACCCCACTAGAAATGAGACCTGGGATCAGGACTGCCTGCAATTCAAATTATTATATTATTCAAGTAGCTCTCAAGTCCCTAAGAAATAGAGCAATGCAGTATAGGAATATTTTAATGACCAGGCAGAACAAAGAGAAATTGGACTCTACCCTGTAAACAAGCATTAAGCATTTAAGGAGAGAAAGGAGAATAGAAGCCTACAAATAGTACAAGAGGCCATATGTGTCAAGAGTGGCACAATGAACAGTATCATTTCTTTTATGTGAATCTGCAACTACCTGATTGGAGATAGGTGGTTATGAAATATTAAAGAAGAAGGGAAGAATTAAAGCATATTTCCTAGAAAGAATTTTTAGCTGCAGAAACTACTACTGTGATGGCATTTATTCATTTATTCACTAAACAAACTATGGGCAAGTGTCTGGGATATCATGATGAATAAAATTTGTTCACGGTACCAAGGAGCTCACAGTCTAGAGGGAGGAAGAGGTGAACAAATAGTTGCAATGCATCATAGTAAGGAGCACATCCCTCCTAGTGATCAAGAACATGAACTCTGGTGTCAAACAGACATGGGTTAAATATGACTTTGCTACATAACTGACCTCAGACAAAATCCTTAGCCTCTCTGAGGCCCAGTTTCTTCATTTGTGTGATAGGCACTGGTAGTGGCCAACCCAGTATCTATTGTCTTCTTATTCCTTATTAGTGGAACCTCAGTTGTACACAGGGCAGCAATCTGTCCAGCATGAAACAACTGAATTCCCAGGCTTTCTGGTGGCTAAGGGTGACCACGTAACACAGCCCTGGCCAAGGAAGTGTAGCTAGAAGTCCCTGGGGCTGGCATCCCTTCCTAATAAGACAAAATCATGGGAACAAAAGGTTCTTTGCTTTTTGCCCTTGGCCCTTTGCCCTTAATCCTTTGCCTCTTGCCCTTCATTCACCCTTCCTCCTGCCTGGAACACAGATTGGAAAAACAGCAGGTGTCGATTCTCCATGAGGGCAAGAGCTACGTGCTAAGAATGGTATTGCAGCACCACTATACCGGCCATAGTCCTCCTACCTCTAGTTTATTGTTGTTTGAGAAAAATAATTTCCCATTTGGTGAAGCCACTGTAAGCAGGTTTCTACATGCAACTAAACTCCTAACTGATAGAATCTCTAAAATGAGGATAATAATGGTATCTCCCCCTGGGGTTCTTCTGAGCATTAAATAATGCATGTAAAGCACTTAGCATGACATCTGGCTCATAGAAACACTTAGTTAAGTGGTAACTCAGGCCTTTTTGCTACTATTATTATTCCTGTTGTCCTCATTTATATGACTTTTATATGTGCCAAAAACTATAAGAACATATAGGAAGATGTTACTCATTCTGCCTGGGGGAGACAGAACAAATTTCACCAAGAATGTTATGTTTGACCTGGGTCTTCAAGAATGAGGAAGAGGTTCCCAGTGTTTTGGCTTGGTAAAGCTGCCGGAACACAATGTACCAGAAATGGACTGGCCTTTGGCAGTGGGGATTTATTAGCTTACAAATTTACAGTTTTAAGACCATGAAAATGTCCCCATTAAAGCATCAACAGGACAATACCTTCTCTGATGACCGGTTACCAGTGAGCTTGGGCTCCTCTGACAGCTAGCAAGACACGTGGTCCTTCTCTCCCAAGTTTCATTGCTTCAGCTTCTGGCTTCTCCATCTGTGGCTTTTTCTCTAAACTTCTCTGGGTGTTTCTCACAACTTCTCTGGGGCTTTTTCCATGAGCTTCTCTGGTTTTTATCCTCTTACAAAGGACTCCAGTAAGAGGATTAAAACCCACCTTGAATGAGGTGGGTCACATCTCAATGAAAATAACCTAATCAAAAGGTCTCACCTACAATAAGTCTACACTCACAGAAATGGATTAAATCTAAGGACCTGATCTTTTCTGGGGTCCATAAAACCTCCAAACTACCACACCCAGGGTATGGTTTTTGAGAAAATGTGAACAAATTCTTGTGTGTCTCCAAAGAGCGTAGAAGGTGTGCAGCACTGTTCAGTAGGCTGCTACCAAGAGAACTCTGTGATAAGGAGGTAACGGCGCTGGGCCTGGAGTTAGAGGACCAAGACTGGAATGGGGAACACCAGCTGCGGTTCTCAAATAAACTAAGACTCAGAAAAGTACGTGGGCTGCCAGTCGGTAACTTGGGAGCCAGATCGCCTAGCCACAGGACGATTGTGAGGAAAGACCTATTTAAAGGCCACCTATCATTAACTTAGTACCCTGCTTACCTACAGACATAAGACAAGCTGTGGGTGTAAATCTCTATTTATAAGCTCTTTGAGAACATGAGTGCTTTCTTACTCCCTGTCTTGATTTCTGTGTCCCCAGCACCTCACACAGAGTTGACACAAAATATGTGGCTATTAAAAGTACATATTTAATAACAATCCTGAAAATAAACACATAGTCCCCCTCCTGGGAAGAACAAATAAAGACCCATAACCAGTAGATGGTCTTAGAATGCCATCTCACTCAACCATGCACTCCTGTAAATACAGACAGAGCTTTCAGGGCTCAAGCCCTTCTCCAAAACTTGTCATCTCTCTAATCTGAGAGAGAAGAGTAGATATAAATAGAAGAGACTGTTTCTACTCCAAAGCTTTCTTTTCCCAAAAAAAGAAGGGGGGAGAATACCCTTGATAATTCATTTCCCAGAGGAAGTGGAAGCGATTCCTGCCATGTGGCGGGCTGATCCGGGAACAGATAGCAAGCCTAATGAAAAACGGAGTTCAGCAAAAGAGAAACATGTGATGTTTAAGCCTCATTAGGACTATAAAACCAGCCATTCCAACCCAAACCCTGCTACTGACTTTGACCTCACTCCCATACCTCCCTCTTTTTGTGGCGTTATTGAACCTGGGTTTTTCCTATAGACCAGAACCTTGCCAACCCTTTCACCCTTCACATAATGTGTTTGTCTGGTTTCTATTTCTGTAGCTTGATGAAGGATGATAGCAGGGTATTGAGTTGTTGTTTTTCATTTAGTGCAGTCACCGCCCTCACCCTGCCCACCCACCCCCACCCTTCTCTCAAGCAGCATTTCCATTGTCTATTTTGTGCCTTGTCCTGGGTTTTCATTGCTTCCTTGCAGAATGGGGAAAGGCTTTAATTAATTTTATTTTGTTTTATTTTCTAGACACGGGAATATACAACCTCATATACCCATCTTTCCCGAAAAGAATTATGGCATTTTAAAATTGAAAAGGACCTCAGAAGGGAAAGGCAGGGAAGGCTCATATATTCACTGAGTTCCTTCTATGTGCCAGGCCCTGACTAGGTGCTTTTGGAAATTTAATCCTCACAACAAGCCTGGAAAGCAGATAGGATTACATCTCATTTCACAGATGAGAAAACTGAGATCCAGAGAGGTGAAATGACAGGCTCAAGGTCACACAAATAGTAAGTGACAAAAGAACTCCCATTTTCTTTCTCCAAGTCCATCTCGTTATTCAAAGTCCCTTCCAATGCCTCTTCTATTTCTGTGTACTTTTAAAGGTGTTTCAGTTTGGGAACAATTAAAAAACAAACACACTCACACACACCACACACACAATTTTTTTTACCCTGAAACCGAAGTTAACTTTCTTGATTCTGCATTCTACTTGGGGCATAAATTTCATTTTAGTCAGTTCAAGGCAAACTCCGTTGCCTCTAAGCTCCTGGACTATTGTTGCATCAAGGCTTTGAGGTAGGTCTTCGTTGACTTCACTGTCCCCGTGGGCACCTGCTCCGGTAGCTCCAGGCTCCTGGCTGCTGAACAGCGTCGACCCCAGATGACCCCCACTGAGTGTCCAGTCTGATCCTCAGTTGTTGAGCCACTCAGAATGCAGCTGGATTGTCCCTTGATCCCTTACCCAGGGTCTCTCCAGTAAACGCTCCGTCTTATCAACTTCACGCAAGGCCATGGGAAACCCTCACTGCTCCTGCACTCCTCCAAGGCCTTCGGAATCCCTGGGAGACTCAGGCCCCCGCTGCTTAGTCACACTGAGTGGTGTTTGTACTGGGTTGAGCAGTGTCCCCCCAAAATGCATGTTCACCCTGAACCTCAGAATGTGACCTTATTTGGAAATAGGGTCTTGGCAGATGTAATTAGTTAAGATGATCAGCCGGGATTAGGGTGGACCTCATCTGATGACTAGTGTCCTTATAAGAAGAGAAAACAGACACTGACAGACAAACAGGGAGAATGCCATGTGACAACGGAGACAAAGATTGGAAGACCAAGGATTGCCAGCAACTGCCAGAAGCCAGGAAAGTGGCAGGGAATGGATTCCTCCCTTGAGCCTTCAGGGGGAGGACAGCCTGATACCTTGGTCTTGGACTTCCAGCCTCCAGAACTGTGAGAGAAGAAAGTCCTGTTGTTTTCAGCCCCCCGATGTGTGGTCATCTGTTACTAAGGCAGCATCTATACTCGACTCCTCTTGTACTTTGCTGGAGGGAAACTGCAAGGCTGCCAGCTCCCAGGCCTCCCATGCAGCTCCGACCTGGAGTTCTGTTTCTCTCTCTGTCCTCCCCCAGTTCGCCTCCTCTCTTTCCTCAGAGCCAAACGCATTTGCCTCTCCTGGGATGGGAATGCAAGACAGGTCCCGGCTGATTCTGATTCTTCTGAAATTCCGGGTTTGGGACAGCATAGGCTTCAGGTCCAGAGTCACGAAGGGTTTTAGACCTTGGGAGTGAGAAAGATCAGGCTTTCAAAACACAGGAGACTTTTCTCTCAAGCCATTGTCTCTGCCATGCAGTTTCCAAAATCTATTTTGAAATTCAAAAGCTAAGCGCCCGACTCCTTTTTTTTTGCATTTCCACTGTAACAGCTTTATTGCTGAATGGAGGGAAGGGTGGGAATAGCGGAAAGTACCTGGGAGGGGGGCAGGAGAGGGAACATAAATGAATATTTCCATAGCAGAGACAATGGCAGCACCATTTCCTTCTCTGAACACAGAGAAACAATTCCCAGCCTCCATGGCAATTAGAGTGGGCACTTGTGACAAGGCTCTGGCCGGTGGAATGTGGATAACAGATGAAGGCCACGTACAGGCCTGGCCCCTCAAAATGTCCCTGCCAATCCCCTAGCCCTCTCTTTCCCTTCTGCAGCAGCCACAGAGGCCACAAGCTACAGAAGCAGCCTTGCAAAGGAAAGGAGCCTGGGGGCCCGAGTCATCACCTGGAGGAGAGCTGCTCAGGAAGCAGACAGTGATGTGAGCAAGAAATCAAACTTAACTTTGTGAAGCCACAAAGTTGTTTTGTTTTGCTTTGTTCTGTTTTCACAGCAGCTTACATTACTTACCCTGACTAATAAAATACCTAAATATTGTCCTGCCTCATAGTCAGAGGTGGGGGATGGGAAGCTTGACCCCTTTGATTAAAATCTATGAAATTGAAAGTGCATAACATGACACTAATAGTCAAAGCTGGATGTTGAAAAAGAGTGATGGGAAAGAGAACAAGAACAATATCTTGAGTCCCTTCTTTCAATCAGCCCAGCATAATACCTGGTTTGTTGAGACACTCAGTAAGTAATGATTGAATAAATGAAACATCCATTAATCAATGAACTCTGGCCAAGCCTCAGGCCATTTGCTATCTTAGGTTTTATGGGGAAGAGCAAGGGGAAGTAGAGATAAACAAAAGGGAAGAAGGAAAAAAGAAAGTAGGGGATGGTAAAAACGCAAGGTGAAAGTAATTTCCCAGAAGGCATGTCCCTTCCCCATTCCCACTTTTGCCCCTTAAAACAGAATTTATCAGCTAGTGTCCCCTGTAATTTTGTCCTCTATGTGTTCATAAACACAAAAATAGAATTACAATTCCTGTTTCTTATTGATTTTGACAAACAAAATGAAAGCCGAGCATGGAAAACACCACATTGCAAGACAGGCCAAAGCCAACAAATTGGAAAAAGCCATTCTATCCCTTAGACCTGGAATCATGCAGAAAAAGTTTTGGGTTTTGAAGGGGCTCAATAAATAACACCTCTCTTCCCCACCAAGTCAGGAACCAATTTAGAGACAGACAAGCAAACAATTTAGAGACAGAGGACAGAAAGAGGAAATCACAAGATTTGATTTATTACTGATAAACACTAGGTTTGGGTATGTGGCTTAGGCACACAGCCAAATGGACTTGCTGTTAACCTTCACCCTTGAAACTGTTAGACAGAACCACCAAGTCACTGGTGTAGCTGGAAAACCGCAAGCTGCCCTCAACAAGGGTAAGTTACTTAACTGTGTGCAGTGAGCTAACCAGAAATCCACCCTCTCAGCTGTCAAGCAGACTTGAAGAAAGGATAAGGAAGGATAAGAAACAAGCCGTGTTCCAGTTTCTTCTCCCCAAATCACCAATCAGATAAATCAATCCTTCTATCAATCAGTTTTGGCTGAGGTATGTGGCAGGATTAAAAGGCCCCAAATTCTCAGTGGCTTACTATCACAAAGGTTCTTGTTGACATATTCATCGTGGGTTGGCTATGTGTTGTGTTCATGCTGCAACCCAGGCTGATGGACCAGTCCATATCTCAGACATTGCTAGTCTGTGGCAGAGGTAAAAGGGGGAGGATGGGGAACCACGTGTGTTCTGCTTTCATTCCATTGGCCAAAGCAAGTTCGATGGCCAAGCCTTTCCTCAGTGAGGTGGGGATTCGAATCCTCCTGAAGGAAGGGACAATGAAGATGTTTGAATAATCATGCAATCTTCTACACTCTTCTCTGGAGGAGAAATGGAGACAGGGACTTTGGTTTTCTCAATCCCAAAGGCCAAAGGAGAAATAGCAGATATGGTTATTTCCACATGTATATCCCCTTGACCTACCCTGAGGAGAGTTTCCACACCCATCACCTAGAACATCGGTTCCTAAGTGGAACACCGTAACTCTCTGCTGAAAGGCTCTCCCTGGCTGCAGGACAAGCATGAACTCCTGTCTCCAGGGAACAAGACTTAACCAAGAAGGGAACAAAGTTGGTGGATAATAACACCCCAGTTTCTTTGTCCCTTGGTAGGTCAATTTTTAGGTGTGTTCTACGTAGTCTCACAAAGGGTCCTCAACAGGAGTGAGCCCCAGTTGCCCACATTGGGGACTTGCTCATAAATGTACCTTTTCTTCTCTTTCCTTCTTTCTCTGTCTGTCTTCCTCACTCTCTCACCGTGATTCCTGGGGTCACCACCCAAATAAGGCACTGCACCCAAATCCCTGGCACAGGGTCTATTTTGAGTAACCCAACTAAAACAGGAAGGGAAGTTTCTCCTAATACTTGCTTCCTAATCTTTGGTCTTTCTTGAGCAATTTTTCTTCAGTCTATGGAGCCCTACAGCACAACAGCACAAAGCAGATGGTGTGGGTGAGAAAATAATCTTAAACAATGACTAACATTTCTGTATTAACTACTTTCAAATACAAAACCTCGAAATAGCCATGTGAGGTTGGTATCATTAGTATTCCCATTTTGCAGGTGAGGAAACTGAGGCTCAGTAAAGAGTCTCCTCCAGGTGCTGATGCCTCTGCCGTCCTGTACCAGCTTGCCTTGTCCTCGTGGAGAGGCTCCTGGCTTCTTGTCAGAGCACCTTGACTTTGCTACCATCCCATGTGGTGTCAGCCAGTCTCCACCTCAGAAATCTCAGTGCCTCTCTTTCTTCCCAACCTATAATTTAGTATTTTTCAAATGTTCCTTTGTATCCATTATCATGCCTCCTACATAGTTCATTCACATTCAACAAATGTGGAATCTCCTAATTGGCAGGATTGTTCTAGGTGTCGGGAATATGACGCTAAAGAAGACATATTAGGTCTCTGTTCTCCTAGAGGTTTACATTCTAGTGAGGATAGAGGGGAAATAACAAAAGTGTAGATAGTATTATGTGCTACTCAGAGAATCAAAAGAGGGTGATAGGATTGACGGTAAGTGGGGGGCTGTTTTTGATTGGAAGGCCAGAGAAGGCTTCTTCTCTGAGAAGACGACTTAAGCTAAGATCTGAATAACGAGAAAGTGCCAGCCATGGAAAGATATGGGGGGAGAGCATGCCACAAGGAGAGAAGAGCACATGGGAAGTTTCTAAAGGCAGAACTCACTTGAGGAAATAAAGCCAGGAGGGTGTTAAAAATAAAACCTATGCCTTCAGGTCGTGTACTTTTGTTAGAGTCAAACCACAGCTTCAGTTCTGGGCTTTCTAAAAGTCAGTACAAACAGGGTGGGAGTCCGGTTTCATCTCCCTCACAACCTCACCCCCAGCCCACTGAGTGCCTTCTCCACCTGATACTGTTTATGACACCTGGTACATACGGACACTTCCCCATTCCTCTCTCTTTCCTTAACCTGAAATCTGCCTCCAGCCTCAACCTCAGTGAAAGGAACTCCCCCTTCGAGACCCTGGAAGACCTTCCTGCAGCACACGCCTCCATCCCTCTGGCACTGACTGGGATCCTACGCTAGCTCTCTGCCACCCCCACTAGACTGGGGCTTCCCTGGGGCTGGGCTCCCTCTCTCTATCCCCAGCCTTTAGGAATATGCTCAACACACAGATATAATAATATCTCATTATTCAAAAAATGCCAGGTGAACGACTCCTGCAAGGTCTGTTGGATGCATAACCTGTGCTCTTGTGGAATCCTCGCTGATGTGCACCTCCTCCAGCTCTCATCACGCACTTTCATCCTTAGCACTTCCCCAGGGTTCCAGGAAAGGATTTAACGCATTGTATTCCAGTCTGTTGTTAACCTGTCTTTCTTCCCCACCAACCCATCAAAGCAGGTGGACACAACAGCCTGCAGGGACCAGGGAGGGAAGGTGTACGGCTGTAGCAAGCAAAGGCAACTGAGGAAGGGAGAGGCACGATGGCAAACTGATTTTCATGTAATGCTGGAAAACTGGATTTTTAGATGAAATCTCCAGATATTTAAATGTTGGCAATTGATTTTTAAAAAATTTTAAATAAACCCTCATCTATAGAAATCTCATTTTATTCATAACCATATTCCCAGCATTTCACACAGTGAATGACAAATAATAGCTGCTCAACAATATTACACAAGTGAATGAATAAATGACTAAACGAACAAATAAACTTTGTGGGAATTAATCAGCTCAGCTCTTCTCAACAGATACCACCCAAGACTTTGAAATTGTCATCCTTTGGCTTAACCAAAATTGCATTTCAGATGAAATGTAGGGTGAGCTTAATTTTCTCTTTTATACCATAAGATGGGATTCCATTTTGTTTTCTTTAGTGCCTCACTATCCCAAATGACTCCAGTGGCCCTGGGGCTTTCTGGGCAGGAGATCAAATGTCTCTGAAACAAGATAATTTCCTCAGGTGGCTTGGCTGGAGCTACACACTAATCAGACAATTCATGACTAAGTGCTTAGAATCCAGAAATGTTGCACTGGGGTGTACAGAACTGTGGATGGTTAACACTGGATGCACCTTCAGCTGCCCGCAGCCCCTTTGCAGAGGAGGAAATGGTCCTGACCTGCTCAGGGTCATGTGACTCTTGGCCCCATGTCACCAATCCTCTCCCTGCTATCTGACTCTGCTCAGTGTGGAGCCATGTGTACTCATCTGTCACTATTCCTAAGGCAAGGACCAGTCCTTATAAGAAACACACAAATATGTCATAAAATTCTCCAAATTGCTTAACAGGGTGGACTGTGGACTCTTCTTGGACTAACACCAGGACTGCTACCCTAAAAGGGTTTCTCTACAAACAGAGAATTTGGTTGAACACACCAGGATCCCAGAGGGACATCTGGGGGATGTGATTCAAGGGGAGGGGTTGTGTCTTTCCTGTTTTTGTATCACCGATAGCACCTAGCAGGTACAAATACATGCTTGCTGAGTAGGAAATATGAATCGAGTGCCAGGCATTGTTCTAAACCAGTGATTCTCAAAGTATTATCTGGGTACCCCTAGAAGCCCTTGAGACCCCTTCAAGGGGTCCTTGAGGTCAAAAATATTTTCATGACAATGATAAATGTTATTAACCCTCTCCACTCTTATTCTCTCGTCAGTATACAGTGGCACTTTTAAGAGGCTACATGGTGTCTGACAGCTAATTGAATATGATTCTTGTGTTTTGAAAATTTTTCAGTTTTTATTTATAGTATGGTAAATATCAATAGACAGAACCCATATAAAAAATTCTTTGAAGTCTTCAATATTTAAGAGTAAAGTGGCCTTGGGACCAATAATTTAGAGATCCGCTATTGTAGAAGATATAAGATGCTAATAAATACCATGGGAAAAAAAGAAATGTAGAAAGGCCAAAATGAGGGATGATGAAGGGAAAGCTTGCAGTATTAATAGGGTGGTAAAAAATATATATATAGGACAGCTTTATTGAGAGACAAACCTATAAATCAAATATCTGATATCTCTGAGCTGCCATTTAAAATCCCCTCATTATCCTAAATTTAAAAAATTGTGAATTAAATCATAAATATATAAGCATCTATAACTATGTGTGTACAGTTTAAAGAAATTGGTTAAGAAAGATGTATGTTTCTGGTACTTTAAAATCCCATTGCAAACCCTCTCTGCTCACAAAGGTAACCCCTATTCTGATTGTTGAGTTAAGTATTCCCTTACACTTCTTTGCAGTTTTACAATCTATGTGTATCCATAAACAATGTATTGTTTAGTTTTGGAAAAATCGAGAAGAAAGCTCAAAGTTTTATAAGGAAGGAGCAATAGTATTACTACTAATAGATGAAGCCTCCCAGGAGAAAATAAACCACACAGCATGTGGGATCATGGTCTGGCTTCAGCTGTGTCCCTTCTGGGGAAGTCAGCAGGAATTGTCAGTGCATCTGGCAGGGCTATGGGGCGAGCCTTGTACTACAATAGGGTAGAAGTATTAGCATGGAGAGGAGGCTGCCCCACATTTTTTTGCTTCTAAGCTCTCCATGGCCTATCTCCAGGCCTCAGGAGTAGATCAAAGCTAAATACTTATATGGAGTTGAAACGATTGTCAGGCACCTAAGGGAGAGCAGGAACTTCACTAGCACCTTATCAAGACAAGTCAAATCAGGAAAGAATCAGGGCTCTGCTTATCTGGGCATTCTTTTCCTTAATGTAGGATCTTGGTGATAATGCCCAAAACATGTCTGTCTATCTACTGAGCCACAGGACTCCCTTCTGGCCAGTCGGGGGCACTGCTCTCATGCTCTTATGTGTCAGGGTCCTGCTTTCCTGAGCCCACATCATCCTATTTCCTGATTTGCACTTTTGTTTTGTTGGAGCACATCCTCCAGTAGCTTGCTGAGAAAGGCTGCATGGGAAAGTATTTGGAGATATTAAATGTCCGAAAATGTTTTTGTCCAACCTTGGCTGGAATAGAATCCCAGATTATAGGACATTTTCATTCAGACTTTTGAAGGCATTGGGTTATCTATCATCTTCTCACCCTCACTGTTGCTTTGTGAAGTCTGAAAGTATTTGGATTCTGGTTTTCTTTTGTCTGGAAGCTCAAAGAATCTTCCTTTTTCTCCTCAGTGTTCTGAAATTTCACAATGATGTACCTTAACTTGGGTCTGTTTCCATCCACTCTGCTGGGGACTTGACGGGCCCTTTTAGTTAGGAAACTCATGTTTGGGTATTTCCTGAACTTTTCATTCATTTCCTCTCCTCAATTTCCTCTGTTTTCTTTTTCTGAATCCCTATTATTCTGATGCTGATTTTTTTTCCTTCTTTCCTATTTTCAATCTCAGTCTTTCTGTTCTACTTTTTAAGATGTTTCTTAACTCACTCTTCCAACCCTTTTATTGATTTTTTTAATTTCAACTATCATAGCTTTGATTTCCAAAGCTCTTTTGAAATCCTGAACATCCCAGTGGTGTCCTGTCTTTGCTTCAGCAAGACAAGAATCTTTTCTTACCTTTCTGAAGACCTGATGCTTTTTTTTAAAACTCCCTCCACAGTCTATTTCTTCCAGATTCCTTTTATCCTATTTCTTTGTTTTAGCCTCTCTCTTCCATGTTTGAGGTTTTCCTCAGATGTAAGATACTCTTTAGCTGCCTGCTCAGTGCAGCACTAAAAAATAGAGGCCCAAAAAGCATACCAGCAGCTCTGAGCACCCGGTGGTGGGGTCCACTTGAAACTTCACAGCAGGGTAATCTGGGGTGGCTATTTGACGGAAAACCCAGACATCTGTGTTTTTACATAGCCATCTTCCAACTCCTCTTGACGGTAAGAGTTTGATTCCCAGAATTCTAGAAACCAAGCAGAGGCAAAGGGCTGGGGCACTGGGTTGGGGGTTGTCTCAACTCTTAGCATTCACATACATACAGCTCCTTTAGCCCCAGTTTGCTGTGCAACACCCATCTCTTCAACTGTGCCTCATGTCCCCCAGCCCAGAGGAGCTCTGTTTTACTGTCTTCAGAGAATCATCTCGCAGACTTCTTCCGGAGTAGGGGAAGGTCAGTTGCGGGAGGGGGGTGAGGGGTGGAAAAAAGGATCTGGGGATCCGATTGCCTCCCAAATAGTTTTTCCCAGTCATTCTTATTTTAGCACCCCCACGCCCAACTCACAGCGAGGGGTGGGTGCAGAGGCGCTGCCTGCTTCTTTGTCTTTAGCAGAGTGTGCTGCCTAGAGTTGGTTCTCAGCCTTCCTATGGCTGCCTTGGGCTCTGCTTTCTCAGACCTGCCAAATCAGTTACCACCGTCCTTTTCCCCTTGTGGCTGTGGTTTCCCATTCTGTTTTTCTGAATATTGTGGGTTTATGTCTTTTTTAAAAATCCCTCTTACAGAAGTTTTAGTGAGGTTTCAGGAAGGAGCAAAATTAGATGCATATGTTCAATCTAGCACTGTAACCTGAACGCTACCCTAAAATTCTGGGCTCCTGTCTGCATCTTAAATTTTGTTGTGGGAATTCTCCAGAGACCCAGGGAGAATTCATAAATACAAGTCATTCTGCAGATTTTGCTGCATGTGACCAGGTACCAGGCACTCTGCTGGAATCGGAGGACACAGAGGTGACTTGGACATGGTATCCATTCTCCTTAGAAGAGGCACACACACTCCAGGGAACATAATACAACTCCACAGCCCCTTATCCAAAACCTTTGAATTCAAGTGGATTTTGGATTTCAGAAGTTACCAGATTTTAGAAAGGTAATATGGGGTATGTACTGTCCTTGTCATAACACCTCATTGAGGTCTGTGGCAATACCTGGTAAGTAAATATTAATACTGCTGCCGTGAAATGTGTGGATATTCACACTGAGTGGGGGTGGGTGGGTATAAATAGCCTCACATCTAACCAGGGCAGATTTTCAAACCAAATGAGTTAACAAACCAAGTCCAGTTTTCAGATTTGGGGATTTCTGAGTTGTGAACCAACCTGGGCAATGTATTCGTTTCTATAAACGAGGTTTGTACAAAGAGCTATGAACATAAGAGTGGAAGGAGAGGGGAAGGCTTCACAGAGGAGGTGGTTTTGTGCTAGACCTTGAAGAATGTATCAGAGCTCACCAGAAAGGAAGGTGAATTCTAGGCAGAGCAAGCAGCACAAAGGCCCAGAGTTTTGAAGCAAGCAAGAATGTCACTTCATTTCCAGCTCTTGAGCAACTAGATGGCTTGTTTTTGGTTCTAGAGCTAGGCCTCTTTCCCCACAGGAGGAGTCCACTCTCTCCAGCTGAAGCAAAAACTTGAGTAGAGGTGGGATGGCATGAGAGATGGGGCTGACAAGGTTGGCAGGGGCAGGTTGTGGATTGCTCTCTGGGCCACACCAAGAAGTTTGGACACCACCCTGGAGGGTAGCAGTTCTCAAAGTATGACCCGTGGATCCCTGCAAGTCCTCAAAACTCTAATCAGGGAGTCCAAGAGGTAAAAACTATTTTCATAACAATGCTAACACATTATTTTCCTTTTTCTCTATGTTGACTTTTGTCATGATGGTACAAACCAAGGTTGAGTAAAACTTCTGGCACCTTAGCAGGCCAAGACACTAACCAAACCATACCAGTAGCCATTGTATTTTTTACCACTGGGCACTCATGGTAAAAGAAAAAAAGCTTGTTTTACTTAAGAATGATCTTGATGAAACAATCAAATTATTAATTCTATTAAATCTGACCCTTGAGTACAAACTTTTTAATATTCTGTGTGGTGAATGGAGAAGTAGGCATAAAGCAGCTCTGTTGCATGCAAAGCACCGTGATTGTCTCAAGGAGAATCACTTGGGCAGTGGTTTAAACGTGTTGCAGTTTAAATGAGCTGTTTTTTCATGGGACACCATTTTTACTTGAAAGAACGACTGCCAGAAAATGTTTGGTTATTCAGATTTGGGTGTCTGGCAGACATTTTCTTAAAAATGAATGCAGTGACCCCATCAATTCAAGAAAAACAACTGGACAATATTTGTTGCCGATGGTAAAATTCAAGCTTCTGAACAAAAGTAAAAATTTTAGAAATTGTATACCCACCATCATGAACTTGATAGCATCTCAATATTAAAAGACTTTTCTAATGAGATCAGTGGTAACATGAGGTATCAAGATTTTTCATTACAGTGTAATGAAATGTGTTAGCACTTGGAAGATCTGCCTAAATTACAGAACTAATATTTTCCACAGGACCAGTGTATGAGGTTATAAAATCATACATGGGTAAAAGATCTATTTAAAATGCAGATCAATGGATATTAATACAACAGCAAGAAACATTCATGACATGGTTTCAAATTTCACATTGCAAATAATCTTTAAGAAATTACCACTTGTCAAGTTTGGTGTGATATCAAACAAGAATATTCACAATTATTAGAAAGGGCTACTAAAATATTCCTTTTCTTTTCCAAGAACATATTTGTATGAGATCTAATTTTCTTCCTAAACTTTGATCAAAACAATATTTCGCAACAGATCAACTGTGGAAGCAGAGATGAGAATCAAGCTCTTTTCTTTTAAGCCAAACAATAAAAAGACTTGTGGAGCTGTGAAACAACTGGAAAATTTAGCTATTTTTCACAAAAGTATTCATGATAACAGGTAATGGATTTGCTATTTCTTAAATTTTTTGACAAATTAATAAATATGTAAAATTGTTCTCACATTTAACTTCTAATTTGGTAAATACAGATAGATACAACCCACACAGGCAAAAAAAGTTCTTTGGGGTTTTCAATAATTTTTACAACTGTAAAGGTTCTGAGACCACTGCTGCAAGCAAAGAGGAGTCGGTGGCAGGTTTGAACAAGAGGAGAGCTTTTGCTCTAGAAAGATAATTCTAAAAGCAGCGTGGAAGCCGGAATGGAGTGGAACCAGGTCACAGGCCTGCACCCTAGCCGGGGTTGGGATGGGGTGAGAAGTGATGAGGAGAGAATGGAAGGTGCAGTGGAGAAGGGAGAGGAGAGGATTTGTGCCCTAGGAAAGACAGAGCTCCCTGAAGGTTGCCCCTGCTCATTTCGCCAACCTCTCCCCTACTGTTTTCCCACTTGCCCTCCACACCCTGGCCACCCGGAGCTGCTTCCTGTGCCTGGAACATCTTACGCTGACTCTGACCTTAGGCCCTTTGAGCTAGCTGTCCTCTACCCGGCATGTCCACCTGGTCTTTATAGGCTGGCTCCTTCTCATCATTCAGATCTCAGCTTAAAAGCCACCTCTTCGGAGAGGCCACACGAGGTACATTTGTCAGCTATTCACCTTCCATCACATCATCCTTTTCAAATTCCCTCTGTGACATACATCACCTTCTCTATGACATTGGTTTATCTCATATTTATTTCTTATGTATTAGTTCTACTGCCACTAAGTAGAAGCTCCAGCAGGGACTCTATCTTATTTAGTAAAGTATTCCCTTATACCTAGAAGAACATCTGGCCTGGAGTAAGTGGTCACTAAACACTTGCTGAATGAATGAATCGATGGATGGATGGATGTGAAGGATGAGGGGGAGAGAAGTATGCAAAGGTTACAGGCTTTTCAACCAGAGAGACCCAGGTTTGAGCTCCATCTCCTCCATTTCATAACTGCATGGCCTTCAGCAAAGCTTGCTTTCCCTGTTTGAGGCTCATTTTTCCCACCTGTAAACTGAGGGGCTTGGTTCAGTAATGTTTCAGTTAGGATACAAGCAGCAGAAAATCCAACTACATCTGGCTGAAACAAAAAGGGGACTTGATTGTCTCATTGCCTATGGTAGAGCGGTTTCAGGTGTGTTTGATCAGGGCGCCAGCTCTCTTTCTCTTCAGGTCCCATGCCTTTGCCCTCTTCAGTGTATCAGCTGCATTCTCAGGCTGGCTTCCCTCATGAGAGCAAAAGGGCTGCAGCAGTTCCGGATGACACCATCCAGGGGACAAGAGAGATGTTCTTCTCAACCCTCCACCAAAAGTCTTAGACCACTAAAGAAATGTGAATTTAAACTACAATGTGATACTACTTCCCACCCACTGGGGTAGTTATTATTTAAAAATCTGAAAAGAAAAGTGTTGACAAGGATGTAGAGAAATAGCAACCCACATACATTGTTGGTGGGAATGTAATATGGTGCTACTACTATGGAAAACAGTTTGGTAGGTCCCCAGAAAGTTAAACTTAGAATTACCCTATGACCCTGAAATTCCACTCCTAAGTATATACGCCAAAGAATTGGAAGCAGGGACTCAAACAGATATTTGTACACCAATGTTCACTGCAGCATTATTCACAATAGCCAAAAGTTGGAAGCAATCCATGTGTCCATCAACAGACAAAAGGATAAACCAAATGTGGTGTGGAGAGCCGTCTCCCGGGACGGGCATAGCGCATGCGCTGTAAACCTGCTCCAAAGTCCCCCCGCCCATCGAGTGGTGCCAAGATGGCGCCCACATCCTGCTTCCGGCTTCTGATGTATGTAACCACCCGCTGTATTCACCAATCATGCTTGTGTGCGTGGCGTTAGCCCATTGGATACACGCAAGGTTTATAAGAAAGTTCCCGGGCAAAGCTCGGGGAGACAGCCCACAAGGAGCCGCGCCTGACGGCCGCATCGAGGTTGTTCTCCCCCGAGGTGTCTCGCCCCGGGTGGAACCTGTAAAGATGATGATTGCCTAGTCCCATTAAAAGTTTATCTGCTTTACCACCACGAGTCCTGAGTGATCACAAGTGCTCCGGGTAAGACGTTGTCCGCACCCTCTCTCCCCTTATCTCTCTGGTCCCCATCGCCGGCCGACCGAGGACTCGAGGCGGGGCGGAGAGAGCGCCGGACAAGTGGTGGCCCGTACGGGGAACTCATTCGCGTTCCCCTCGACCCGACGGAGACGTGCTCCCGGGATCCGTGGTTTGACCTCCGCGACTGATCACCGCGAGAAGGTAAGCACCCCCTTTCCATACGAGGACTAGGGCCCGTGGGCGTTCAGGTAGCCCCGGGGACTCGGAAGAGCTCTCCGAGTGATTAAGAGATAGTGCCGACTGCAAGCATGCGGCAGTCTGAAAGCTCACCCCTATTAACCCCCTTAAAGACCCTTTTGAAACAGCGGGGTATCTCAATTAAGAGAAGTTCTCTCCAGCGATTTCTTGATGATGTGGCCACTTTTGCCCCCTGGTTTCCTTGTTCTGGCAGCCTTAATCTGCCCTCTTGGATGAAACTTGGTCGTGATATAGACCGAGCGCGCCAAACGGGTGTCTGTTTGGACCCGATTCTAGTCCTTATATGGGAGACTGTTAAGGGCCATATCGCTCCCTCCACGTCACAGTGGAAAGGCCCTGACCCGGTGCTCGGCTGGGCCGGAGGCTCTGTTTGTGTTTTTCCCCAGGAACCAGGACGTCAACCAGTGTGGGTTCCGGAAAGACTGGTGGGAACCGTGGCATCACCTGGGGAGGCCGGGAAGCAGCTGTCAGAAACGAATATACGGCCTGGGCCATTGGACCAAGCCTCCGGCCTTCAGGGACTTGAGAACATTAGGGAATTGAAGCCTGTTAGTTTCGACCTTTCCACACTGGGCGAGACTGTAAAAAATCTGTGGGACCAAGTCACCTCTTGGTTCTCTTGGCCCAATTTGACTAATTGGATTCTCTTGATGGTGGGACTATTGGTGGGATTAGTCATTGTTAAATCTTTGCTAGAACGCCTGTTTCAAGCGCGGCAGTACCGTGTTACCACTATGATGGCTACCCCATCCTGGCCGCCTCGGGCGGGGCACTCGGGAGCGAGGTTTGTAGCTAAGCGCGCAGCTATGTCCCGGGTATAACGGGCGACGCCAGCAGTCATAATTTTTGTCTCAGGTAGGTCCCTAAGGCAGAGTCATAGTTGTGGCCAGACTTGACTCTAGCCAATGCATAGGGACGCCTAGTGACGCCTCCGACTCTGGTTAATGCTATCCCTGCCCCCGCCTTTGTCCCCCAGTTGCAAGGCAAAGCACTGCAGGGAGAGTCATGTTGTTTCCAGCTCACGGACTCTCCTGTCTCCATATGAGGTGAGCATTCTGGTCGGTGCTAGAGGCTCCGCCGCTAAATGGCTGAGACCTAGTCCAGACTTCCCAAAGCACCGGAACAAATTGTGAGCCATCTGGGTTCACGGGAGCACACTCATCACTGGGGACACTGGGTCGATATAAATAATAAAGGGGGAGATGTGGAGAGCCGTCTCCCGGGACGGGCATAGCGCATGCGCTGTAAACCTGCTCCAAAGTCCCCCCGCCCATCGAGTGGTGCCAAGATGGCGCCCACATCCTGCTTCCGGCTTCTGATGTATGTAACCACCCGCTGTATTCACCAATCATGCTTGTGTGCGTGGCGTTAGCCCATTGGATACACGCAAGGTTTATAAGAAAGTTCCCGGGCAAAGCTCGGGGAGACAGCCCACAAGGAGCCGCGCCTGACGGCCGCATCGAGGTTGTTCTCCCCCGAGGTGTCTCGCCCCGGGTGGAACCTGTAAAGATGATGATTGCCTAGTCCCATTAAAAGTTTATCTGCTTTACCACCGCGAGTCCTGAGTGATCACAAGTGCTCCGGGTAAGACGTTGTCCGCACCCTCTCTCCCCTTATCTCTCTGGTCCCCATCGCCGGCCGACCGAGGACTCGAGGCGGGGCGGAGAGAGCGCCGGACAATGTGGTATATCCATTCAATGGACTATTTTTCAGCCTTAAAAAGAAGTGAAGTGCTAGAACTGCTGCAACATAAATGAACCTTGAATAATAGGGAGGAATAGGGAATTATTACTAAATGGATATGAAGTTTGTTTGGGGATGATGAAAATAGCCTGGAAATAGATAGTGTTGAAAGTTACACAATATTGCCAATGTACTTAATGTCAAAGAATCGTCCACTTAAAATGGTTAAGATGATTTTTATGTTATGTATATTTCACCACAATTAAAAATTTTTTTAAAGTTTTAAAAAGTTATGTTGTAGAAGAATAATAAATAAACAATATGGGAAAATGTTTCCATTACATAGCTAAATTTAAAAGTAGGTTTTAAATTGAAAAAATAAAAAAAAAGTTGGAAGTAACCCAAGTATCCATCAACAGATGAAAGGATAAACAAAATGTGGTACCTACATCCAGTGGAATATTATTCAGCCATAAAAAGGAATGAAGTTCTGATAAACATGCTACACCATGGTTGAACCTTGAAGACGTCATGTTGAGTGAAATAAGCCAGACTCTAAAGGACAAATATTCTATGATTTCACTTATAGGAAATACCTAGAATATGCAAATTCATGGAGACAAAGCAGATTAGAAGTTACAAAGCAGATTAGGGGTAGCCAAGGGGACAGCAAAGGGAGTTAGTGCTTAAAGGGTACAGGTTTACTGTTTGGGGTGATGAAAAAGTTTTGGTAATCAATGGTGGTGATGGTAGCACAACATCATGAATGTAATTAATCCCACTGGGTTGTATGCTTGGAAGTGGCGAACATGTGAATTTTTTTTAATTGTGGAATATAACATATTTACATAGAAGTGATAACTTGCCAAGTGCAATTTAACAAGTAGTTAGAGAGCAAATTTCAAAGAATGTTGTGGGTTACAGTTCCACAGTTTCAGTTATTTCCTTGTTGTGAAATATAACATATATGCAAAAAGGTGATAACTTTCAAAGTGCGATCTAACAAGTAGATACATAGGAAATTTCCAAGAATGTTATGGGTTACAGTACTATAGTTTCAGTTATTACCTTATTGTGAAATATAACATACATAAATATTGTGAAATATATATACAAAAGGGTGATAACTTTCAAATTACAATTTAACAAGCAGCTATATAGAAAATGTCAAAGGATGTTATGGGTTACATTTCCACAATTTCAGTTCTTTCCTTCTAGCTATTCTAATACCCTAAAAAGAAAATTTAAAATTTTTCTAATACCCAAGAAAAAGAAAATTATATAGAGATTCAGTATTCATAATCCTTCGTTAAATTCCATCTTGTCCGTTGCTACCCCTTCCTCTAGTTTAATCAGCCTCCGAATCCTCAGGGATGTCTAGGCAGTGTCCACCCTGACTTGTTGATGTTGAAAAGGGGTGTCAACTTTACGGGAAAAGGGACGCATCTGGTTGATGTTCTTGAAGAGGTTATTTATTGCCTCTTGGTTTTGGGACTTAGCTGGCATAGGAGCTCTCTGGAGGATTTAAGTTTCTAAAGAATAAACTTAGTGAGTGAAACTTTTATAGAGTCTCAGATAGGGACCCAGGAATTCTTTAGGGTAAAACAGGAATTTTTATGTTGTATATATGTTGCCAGAGTAAAAAATTTTTTCATTTGGAAAAAAAAAAGCCTCAGGCCTCACTCTGAGAGGACTGACAGAAGTTACATACCCAATCCCTGAGTCAGCTACTGTGGCAAGACGAACGGTGCTTGGGGTGGGTCATTTCCACCCAGAGCACTTGACAGCTTTACAGTGGGGAGTGAAGGATGGCTGGCAGTGCTCCCCAGGGTCCCCAATTCCAGGCACTGCTCCAGGGTCTCTAGGGTCCCAGGCTCTGCTCTCCGGGGTCTCAAGGGTCCTGGAAACTGCTCCCTGGGGTCCAGGGTCCCAGACACTGCTCCCGGGCTCCAGGGTTCATTAAGACAGCACAGGAGCTTTTAGACCTGGCTGTCCAATGGGCATCTCATTTGCCCCAAAATGGATTCCTGGTTTCCCACTACTGAATCCTCCTCCTTAAGGTCTTGCCTATCTTCATAAATAGCAATCCATTCTTCCAGTTGCTTCAACCGAAAACCCCGGAGCCACTAAATACAGCAGCAAATCCTGTCAGCTCCACCGTTAAAATGTTTCCATACTCCGACCATTTCTGACCACTTCCAGTGCCTCCTGTCTGGTCCCAGCCACAGTCAGCTCTTGCTTGGGCAGAGGATGCCTAATGGGCATCCCTGCAGCCCTCTCACCTCTCAGCACTCGATGCTTCCTACTGAAGCAGGAGGAGCGTTTAAAAATGCTAAATCAGATCATGTCATCCCCCTGCTCCTAGCTCTGTAAGGGTTCCCCAGCTCACTCAGAGCAGAAGCCAAAATCATTACCGTGGTTCCCAAGGCCCATGCTGGATGACATTAATGGCCCCTAAGGAACTACGCCCCTGGTACCCATACCCTCATGGGGCACCCTTCCACAGTGATTCTTAGTGGAGCCATGTGACTTGCTTTGGCCAACGGAACATGGGCGAATGTGCAAGCAGAGTTTTGATGAGGATGCTGCTGCCACCATATAAGGAACCCAGACTATTCTGCTAGAGGAGACCCTGCCCAGCAGCCCCAGCTAGCCCCTCACAGTGGGAGTGGACCATTTAATTCCAATTGCATCACCAAACTGAAGCCATAGAAATGCTTCCAGCCTGAGCCACCCAGCTGAGCCTAACTTGAATAGCAGATTTCTTAAGCATATAACTGTTGATTGTTTTGAGCCACTAAGTTTTGGGGTTGTTTGTTATGCAGCAATAGTAACCAATACAAGGCCCCGCATAATCTGGCCCTTGACTCCCTCTCTGCCCTCCCCTCCTACCACCTTCCCCTCTCCCTTCCTCCAGTCATCAGCCTCCTCGCTGATCCTTGACTTTGAGGACCGTCACTTGGCTGTTCTCTGCCTGGAAGGCTCTCCCCCTGCCCCCCACCCACATCCACAACTCCCCTAGTTGCTTCAGTCTCTGCTCAAGTGTCTCCTTTTATCAGAGTGGTCTTCCCCAAACCTGTACACAGATCGTATTCCTGCATCTCTCTATGACCCTCTTTAGTCTGCTTTAATCATCTGTTTCACCCTTATCACCACCTGGCATGTTTTGGGTTTGTTTTTGTTTGTTTGCCCATGTACCTTCTGCTTCCCTTCACTAGCATGTAAATTATTTGAGAACAGAGATACTTGAAATCTCTGTCTAAACACCTAGAACGAGACCTGGCCTAGAGTAGGCCCTCAGTATGTATTTGTTGTACAAATGGATGAATGAATGATTTGACATCCTAAGTTTTTGATTAAAAAAAAAAACAAAAAATGTTTGGAAACCACTGATCTCTACAAGAGTATCTGCGGCTAACACAATCCTGGATGGTTCCTGAATATGTTAGCGAATAGTTACTGAACCCCTACTATGCACCAGGCACTGCCTACATATTTTTCAGCTATTCTCTCCTTCCTCTCTCCAGCAACCTATGAAGTAGACACCATTATCCACATTTTCCAGGTGATGAAACTCAGGCAGAGCGATTGAGCAATTTGCCTGAGATCACACAGCCAGTTAGTGTCAGGGAAAGAATTTGAACCAGGCTGCTCGGCCCTAGAGTCCACATTTGTAATCACCCTGCTACGATGACTTCTGAGATAACCTAAAACATCCAGGCTGAAGAGTCTGGGCCATGATTTCTAAGTTGTGTCCAGTTCTATGGGCTCTGAACTTGAAAGTTTACCTGTTGATAAGATCAATCAATTGAGTAATTTGTTAGCTAATCCATTTATTCAACAGCTATTTGCTGGCTGTCCACTACCAAGTTAGGTGCGAGGCTTGTCACCTATACCTGCCTTAATCCCAAGAGTTAGGTATTATGACGCCCATTTTATAGATGAGGAGACCGAGGCTCATAGAACTTAACTTACCTGAAGTCATGGGAGGAGTTGAAGCAAGATTCGAGCCCAGGTCTCAAGTCAGCTTGTTTCTAAAACTCAGCCTCCTTCCCTGAACCCAGTCTGCCTCTCTTCAAGCATGTCTGGTGATTCTGGAGGAGGCATGGGGGGCCCTATTTACATAAGGTCCTGGTGAACTCGCTGATAGGTCTCGTAAGGTTAGGGGACAGGGGATGCATCTTGACCTCTCAGACAGGGCTGGGGAGCTAATAAAAGGGGGAAGAAATTTTTAAAAAGCGCCACGAGATGTCAGTTTTTGTCCCGATCCTCCCGTTTGCCTCGGGGCTGCTCTGGCCAGTGTCAGCCACAGTGACATAAATCCTGCCTCATTAGCAGACAGGCCAGCCCAGGCGATCCCCAGCCCAATTTAACCACACTACCCGTTAACCAGGGAACCACACGAACTCAAGGGCGGCTTTCCAATCAGGCCTCTCAGCGTGGTCTGCAGAGGCTAGTTAAAGCTCTCGCAGCTACATTAGGGAAAAGGGAGACCCGCCAAATCCAATCTAAAGACCGGCTTCTCCAGGGACCAAAGTGAGGGGGGTGGAGACAGAACGAGCCTGCGCCGGGCTGGGAAACCAGAAAGGGTCCGGAGAGTGGTGTCACACGCTGGCAGCGCAAATGAGCTAATACCCCGAGTTACAAACGCCCGAGGGCCCCACCCATGTCATTACAGGAAGTCCAGTGTTTTCCTAGGGTTTTCCAAGAACGCCCGGGGCTGCGAGAGGCGCGGAAGCTCAGTGGCTCCCCCCTGAGGCGCGCCGGCTGCTGGCTGCGTCCTCCATGTATATGACACGTGGGCCATGCCTCACCTCCGTTCAGAGAGCCGTGATAGCCCCAGCAAGCTCTTCTGAGGTGGGAGGGAGAAGAAAACTTATTTCCTTTGTGTTACCCTCCGTCATACAGCAAAGTCGCCGGGGTCACAAACTGTCAGAGGTTTTCCGTCTCACTCGGCGACTTCCCCCTATTTCCTCTAGGGGGCGCGCGCACGCGCTGCTGGCGGCGGCTCCGGGGCGAGCGGCCACGTGTTCAGCGCCTCTTCCCCAGTACCTGGGTCTTCCCTGGTGATGACAGGACCTGCTCTTAAGGTTGGAGAACTGAGAACGGAGGAGGTCTCACCCGGGCTCTCAAACCCGGGTTCCTGTAGCCAGCAGGGCGCTGGGAGTAGAATGAGAGAGAATATTTACTGCACTTTCGGTGTCAACTTCTGTTCTAAGCACTTTTTACCTATTTAATACTCAGCACCTCCCTGCGAGATGGACACTTTTATTAACCCCATTTCACAGTTAAGGAAACTGCTGGGTGATGAGGAGGTGACTGGCCAGAGACACCCCAAGTGGGGATGGGTGGGAGGAGCGTACAAGGAGGGGAGGACAGCGGATACCTCGGCAGATGGATGACTGGGAAGGTCTGTTTTTTGCATCCACTTGGCTGGGCTACAATCCCCAGTTATTCTATCAAACACTAATCTAGTCTATAATCAGTTTACTCAGTAAGGGAGATTATCCTAGATCATCTGAGCGAGATTCAACCCGTTGAAAGACCTAAACACAGAGCTGAGGCTCCCATGAAGAAAAAGAAATTCCGCCCGTGGACAACAGCTTCAGCTCGTGCCCGCAGCCTGCGCATTCGGTTGTCCTGTGGATTTCAGACTTGCCTTGCCAGCCCCCACCATCATGTCGGCCAATTCCTTGCAATGGAACTGTCAGTCATGGAACTTTCTCCTTTCCTCCCAATTATTGGATGGTTGCACTGCTCAGACTGAGTGAAACACTGTATTCCATTTCCCTGACAGTAGTGATAGGTTCACAATCCAAACCGTGCCAATTAGAATTTCCCCTGGGATTGACAGACTGATGTGAGGAAAGAGAGGCTCTCTTCTACCCTGGGGTTGTTAAGCTGGAAGGATATTTATTTACTGCAGCTGGTGGCTATCGTTCCTCGCCTCATGGAAGAAACTATATGCAGTAGGAGAAAATTAGGTCAGCTTAGAGGGAAGCAGAGGTGTTAGTGAGACAGCCAGGAAAATATGGTTTAATCTCCTGGATCCAGCTAAGCCTGAAGCCATTCCATCTCTGGTTTTTAGTTACTCTGACCAATAAGTTCCTTTATCAAGCTTCAGCTAGTTTGGGTTTGATTTCTTTCTCTTACAGCTGAGTCTTCATAATAAACCACTCCCTCCCCAGTGGGAAATTTACTGTGAAACATGTTTCTATCCATTATTTCATTTGATAGTGGATTTGAAAGTAAGAAGGGAGCTTTAATAAGAAGAGTAAAGAGAATGATTATCCTGATTTCATAAAGAAGAAAACTCAGACTCAGAGAGGTTAGCATACTTGCCCAAGGCCACACAGCCTGCAGGAACGGCATTGCAGGGGCTCTTGGGCCTGGGGAAGCCCCAGATCCGTGCCCCTGGCTCGTGCACCCTGGGATAAGGCCTTCCTCTCTCTGAGCTTCTGTTCTGCAACCTTTAGTTCTGAGGCTGCTCTGGCCCCAGGCCTCACTGCTCCCCGGAGCTCAGTGTTTCCCCAGAAGTGTGGGGAGCAGCAGGGGCTGAGAAGGGGCCAGGGACCAGCTCCGAGAGAATTCCAGTGGCTTGACCTCTTTCCCATCTCTGACACAGGCCCCACAACACAAGGAAGAAAGGGCCTGGGAGCGATAATTGTTTTTTTGTTTTTGTTTAAATATGTATATATAATTAGAGAAGTTGTAGGTTTACAGTAAAATCATGCAGAAAATACAGAATTCCTATATACTCCCCACCCATTATTAACACTTTGCATTAGTGTGTTACAATTGATAAAATAATATTTAACTGTAGTTCATCATTGGCATTAGGGTTCACTAAGTTGTGCAGACTTATGGGTGTTGTTTTTTTTTTAATTCTTTAATCCAGTAATAAATATATAGCCTAAAATTTCCCCATTTAACCACTTTCAAGTATACAATTCAGTGGCATTAATTACATTCACAAGGTTGTGCTACCATCCCCACCATCCACGACCAAAATTTTTCCATTACCCCAAACAGAAATTCTGTACTTATTATGCATTAACTCCTCATCCCCTACCTCCACCCCCACCCCTGGTGCTTGTAATCTTTTTGTCTCTACTAACACTTCTGAGCACTTACTCTGGGTCAGGCATGGCCCTAGGGGCTTTATGCCTGTTTACTCATTTAATCCTGACAACAACCCTATGAGGAAGTTACTATTACTATGCCCATTTTACAGATGAGGAAACCAAGGCACAGGGAGGTGAATTAACTTGCCCAAAGTCACACAGTGTTCCCACCTCAGCACCTCACCTTCCAGGATAGGGGTGACTTTGACAGAGCAAAGTCTCCCAATTCCTGGGCCCCTGAAGCCACCAGGTGAGTCCCCAGTCTCATTGCCCTTCCCCAGTGTGTTGGATTGAAGCCATACATACCCCAGAAAATATATGATTAAATTTAATCCATTCCTGTGGGTGTGGACCCATTGTGAGTAGGACTTTTGGATGAGGTTACTTTAGTTAAGATGTGACCCACCTCATTCAGGATGGGTCTTAATCCTGTTACTTTATAAATGACTTGAATACAGAGAGAGAAAGCAAGCCAGGGAAGCAAGAAGTTGAAAGCAACAAAACCCAGAAGAGACGGGAGAGACCAGCGGACGCCACCATGTGCCTTGCCATGTGGCAAAGGAGCCAAGGATCGCTGACACCTGATCTTTGGGAAAAAAGCATCACCTTAACGATGCCTTGTCTTGGACATTTTCCCAGACTCTAATCATAAGCAAATAAATTTCCACTGTTTAAGCTGAACTAATTCATGGTATTGCTTCAAGCAACCTTGGAAACTAAAATGCCTAGGGACCGTGACCCCTCACAAAGTGTTTCTTCTTCCCTATGGCTCCAGGACAGGGGGCACAGTTCTGTTTCTGTGGGAATCCATCTGAGGACGGAATGGAGGGGATCTCCCACCAGTGTCACACATTTGTACCTGTGGGGCAAACAGCCCTCTCTCCCCTCTTCCAGGTGCCTGAGTTTGCTATCTCTGCAGTGTCAAGAGCAAGTGACAGGCTACTCTTGGGGGGTCCCACGTCTCAGTGGTGGCGGTGGTGGGGAGCATTTTAATACATCAGGGTACCCAACCATACAAATTGCCTTGGTGACCAACGTACATATGAATATGCATGCTTAAGTAAGAAGATTACCTATCACAGCAATTACTGGACAACTTTTAATTGGCTCTGTGGCAAATAAGCTGCGTGGTTGGAAAGTTCTGGGTTCAGATCCTGGATCCTGTCTGTCTTTCCATCTCCATGACCTCAAGCAAGTTACTTGATGTCTCTGAGGCTTGCTTTTCTCATCTGTTAAATGAGAGCAAAAACATCAACAAAATAATAACATTTAGATAGTGTTTACTATGTGTCCATTTGAAGTGTTTTATATATATTAAATAGTTATAATCCTGATGGTGACCCTATGAGGAAGCTTTCATTACTTCTATTTTATGGGAGAGAAAATCGAAATGCAGAGAGATGAAGTAACTTGCCGGAGATCACACAGCTAGGAAGTGACAGAGCCTGTGAACAAACCTAAATAATCTGGCTCCAGAGTCTGGGCTTGTAATTGCTAGGTGACAATGCCTCTTATTCTTTTCCTTTCTATTATGGCTAAGATTTACATTTACGTGCACCTTCATAAACACCATCTACTTTGACTGACAAGATTTGTGAGATAGACATGATAAGAACAGTGTATTAGTTATCTGTTGCTGCATAACAAATCACCCCCAAACAGCAAATATTTATATTCTCAGTTTTGTGGGCCAGGAATCTGGGCAATCAGGGTGTCAGCCAGGACCACAGTAGTTTCAAGATTCAACTGGGGCAGGGTCCACTTCCAAGCTCATTCAGTGGCCATTGGCAAGATTCAGTTCCTCGTGGGCTGCTGGATGGAGGGCCCAGTTCCCGCCACATGAGCCTTTCCACAGGGCAGCTCGCAGCATGGCAGATGACTTCATCAAATGAGCCAGTTGAGAGAGGGTAAGAGAGTTGCCCACAGGACCGAATCACTGTCTTTTATAACCTGCTCCCAGAAGTTTCATCCCATCATCTTTGCTGCTTTTTATTTATGAGAAATAAGTCACCAGGTCCAGCCCACATTCATGGGGAGGAGATTACACTGGGTGTGAACACAGGGGGCGGGGATCACCAGGAGCCAGGTTAGAGGCTGCCAACCACACCCAGTATCAGTATCCTCTGGGAAGCTCCAAGAGGGTCACTGAAAGGCAGCGTCTGTTATTGGAGTTGGCAGCACGGCATAATGGCAAATAAGCTGTGTGGTAGGAAAGATCTGGGTTCAGATCCTAGATCCTGTCTGTCTTTCCATCTCTGTGACCTCAAGCAAGTTACTTGATGTCTCTGAGGCTTGTTTTTCTCATCTGCTAAATGAGAACAAAAACATCTACCCTGAAAGGTTATTGCAATAATTAAATGAAATAACATATGCCATGCATCCTACACGTTGTAGGAGCTCGAGGAATAAGTATCTAATAACCACCACCATCAGCAGCAGCAGCATCACCATCCCATCCTCCTCCTTCGCCACATCCTCTTTCTCCTCCTTATTTTGGCACAAACAAAACTAGTCATCAAAAGGCAGGCCTGGGCGGTCTTCCCTGAGTGTCTTTATAAGCATCACCACCAGGTGGCAGCAGTTATGAGACCGGGTATTGACCTCTCCTTGTCGGTAAGCAATAAGGATGCCTGCAGGGCATCTCTGCCGGTTCTCACCAGTTCTTGGTGAACGCTGCGAGAAGAGCCTCTTGCCCTCTTGGAGTTCTGACTCCAGAGTGCAGCAGTGCCTCAGTGATCGAGAAGAAATGATTAGAGCTGCCTCTTCTGGCCGTGGTGCTCTCTTGGGACCATGGACCAGCTTCTGACCTTGGATCTCTCTCTAGGGGTATCAGGGGTCCTGCCCCTCATGAGCCATAATCACAGAATCTGGCAACCCCTCACCTTTCCCATAAGTTCCATTGCTGCTTCTGTTTGCTGAAGCTGGTGTCTTTGCCTGAAACCCAAACACCCTGATAAATACAAAGGCTTACAACATTTAATTGTGGAGTCAGAGTTGGGGTGCTTTTTGTTTTTTTTTTGTTTGTTTTTTTTTTGAACCCTATTTCTTCTTTTTTTTAAAATTCAGTTTAATTGAGATATAGTCACATACCATAAAATCATCCACAGTGTACAATCAACTGTTCATAGTACCATCATATAGTTGTGCATTCATCAAAATAAATTTTTGAGCATTTTCCTTACTCCAAAAATAAATAAATAAATAAATAAAAATAAAAATAAAGAGCACCCATAGCATTCCACCCCCCCACCCTATTATTCACTTACTTTTTTCCCCATTTTTCTACTCATCTGTTCATACACTGGATAAAGAGCGTGAGCCACAAGTTTTTCACAATCACATGGTCACACCATGTAAGCTATATAGTTATGCAGTCATCTTTAAGAATGAAGGTTACTGGGTTGCAGTTCAACAGTTTCAGGTATTTCCTTCTAGTTATTCCAACACACTAAAAGCTAAAAAGGAATATCTATATAATGCATAAGAATAATCTCCACAGTGACTTCTCGACTCCATTTGAAATGTCTCAGCCACGGAAACTTCATTTTGTTTCATTTCGCTTCCCCATTTTGGTCAAGAAGAGCTTCTCAATTCCATGATGCCAGGGTCAGGCTCATCCCTGGGAGTGATGTCACACGTAGGGGGGAGGGCAGTGAGTTCACCTGCCTAGTGGGCTTAGAGAGAGAGAGAGCCACATCTGAGCAACAAAGAGGTACCCAGGGGGAGACTCTTAGGCACAATTTTAAGTTAGGCTTAGCCTCTACTTTGCAGTAACAAGCTTCAAATAAGGGCAAGCCCCAAGATCGAGGGCTCGGCTTAGTGAATTGATAGTCCTTGATGTTTGTGAGAATATCAGTAATAACCCAGGTGGGGAAGTCCAACATTTCTGCAATTTTGAGTTGGGGTGCTTTTAATTTACACTTCTCTGTATTAATAATTTTTAATATGCATATATTAATTTTATAATTAGAAAGTACATTTTCAAGGTATTGAACTAGGAGTATCTTCTTTGGCTTATACCAAGCATTTCCTCTTTTCTCAGCTTCCTTTAAATGGGTCTCTTCAGTTATCAGTTCTATAAATTGATCAAGGGGGGCTATATATATATATATATATTTTTAATAACAACTTTATTGAGATATAATTCACATGCCATAAAATTCATCCTTTTAGAGAGTACAATTTGGTGATTTTTACTGTAGTCACATAGCTGTGCAACCATCACCACTATATCTAAATCTAGAACATTTTTATAATCCCAAATGAAAACGTGTACCCATTAGCAGTAATTCCCCATTCCTGCCATCACCACCCCCCAGCCTCTGGCAACCACTAATCTATTTTCTGTCACTATGGATTTGCCAATCCCAGATATTTCATAAAAATGAAATAATACCACATGTGGTCTTTTATATGTGATCTTTTGTGCCTAGCTTCTTTTTTTTTTTTTTTTTTATAATAAAGATAATTTATTTGCTGCCTTTAACAGAATAATGCCATTCAATTAGAAGAAGATTAGTTTTTAAATGTTAGGGCTTGTAGAGTTTCAGAGAAAAATAGAGTGTACGATAATCTTAACATCATGTTTAGAAGAAGATACTGTAATTCGTAAGAATTGGGCAGGATCAATCAATACCCTTTACTGCATATATTTTCAAAAGACATAACCTGGACCAGGTCGGTTGTAATTTGTACCAGATTCCAATAATGGTAATTAGTAGGTGTGGCCCTTTTAACAATAGGAGCATTGTGTTTGAATCCAAGTTTGTTGAAATTGTGTCGTCATAGGTATAGATGACGGTTAATAGTACCTTTTGGGGTAATTATTTGAAGGCATGGTGTGAAGTTAAGGGCTGTTTCCATATATGAACTCAAGCCAATCACACTGATGCTTGATCTACAGTAAGGCCAGCCCGTGATAGCTCCGTTACAATTACACAGCCCCAGAAAGCGAACCCCAGCTGTTTATTACACTTCTGATTTTGAGCACATCCCCATTGCTTTCATGTTCGATTATGTTATGGAGAAGGCCTGTTTCTTAAAAGACTTTAAAAGCTGAAAAAGTTAGCTCTTTGAAGAGAACTTAGCCATGACTTCAAGAGTAAGGATCAAAATGGTCTCCATCAGATGGGCTTCTTGGGCCTCCTCCGCTGGCCACCAGCCTTCTCAAACCGAACCCCACAGCAACCTGACGACTGTGGGAAAGGGGGGGAAGGTGGAGAACACTGGCATTTTTTTTTTTTTAATCATCATTTTATTGAGATATATTCACATACCACGCAGCCATACAAAACAAATCGTACTTTCGATTGTTTACAGTACCATTACGTAGCTGTACACCCATCACCTAAATCAATCCCTGATACCTTCATTAGCACACACACAAAAATAACAAGAATAATAATTAGAGTGAAAAAGAGCAATTGAAGTAAAAAAGAACACTGGGTACCTTTGTCTGTTTGTTTCCTTCCCCTACTTTTCTACACATCCATCCATAAACTAGACAAAGTGGAGTTTGGTCCTTATGGCTTTCCCAATCCCATTGTCACCCCTCATAAGCTACATTTTTATACAACTGTCTTCGAGATTCATGGGTTCTGGGTTGTAGTTTGATAGTTCCAGGTATCCACCACCAGCCACCCCAATTCTTTAGAACCCAAAAAGGGCTGTCTAAAGTGTGCGTAAGAGTGCCCACCAGAGTGATCTCTCGGCTCGTTTTGGAATCTCTCTGCCACTGAAGCTCATTTCATTTCCTTTCACATCCCCCTTCCGGTCAAGAAGATGTTCTCCGTCCCACGATGCCGGGTCTACATTCCTCCCCAGGAGTCACACTCCACGTTGCCAGGGAGATTCACTCCCCTGGGTGTCCGATCCCATGCAGGGGGGAAGGCAGCGATCCCACCTTTCAAGTTGGCCTAGCCAGAGAGAGAGGGCCACACCTGAGCAACAAAGAGGCACTCAGGAGGAGACTCCTAGTGTGCCTAGCTTCTTTCACTTGGCATAATGTTCACAAGCTTCATCCATGTTGTAGCATGTATCAGTACGACATTCCTTTTTGCTGCCAAAACAATACTCCATTGCATGGAGATAACACATTATGTTTATCCATTCATTAATTTTGGACATTTTGGTTATTTCCTCTTTTTGGCTGTTATGAAATAATGCTGCTATAAACATTCATGTGGAATTTTTTCTGTGGATATATATTTTCACATCTCTTGGGTATATGCATGGGGTGAAATTGTTGAGTCATGTGGTAATTCTATGTTTACCATTTCGAGAAATTTACAAACTATTTTCCACAACAACGGCACCATTTTACATTCCCGTTAGCATTGTATGAGGATTCCAATTTCTCCACATCCTCACTAACCTTTTTCCTTCTGTTGTTGATTTCTAGTTTCACCCAATTGTGATCAGAAACTATATTTTGTATTATTTCAATCTTTTAAAAATGTATTAAAACTTTATTTGTGGCCTAACAAAGGATCTCTTCTGGAGAATGTTCCATGTGCACCTAAAAAGAATGTATATTCTGCTGTTGTTGATGGGGTGTTTTCTATATGTCTATTAGGTCTAATTACTTTATAGTGTTGTTCAAGTCCTTTATTTTCTTATTGGTCTTCTGTCTAGATATTCTATTCATTATTGAAAGCAAGGTATTGAAGTCTCCAACTGTAATTGTAGAACTGTCTATTTCTCCCTTCTATTCTGTTCATTTTGCTTCATATATTTTGGGGCTCTAGTTGTTAGGTGTGTGTATGTTTATAATTGTTACATCTTTTTGATGGAATGAAACTTTTATCAAGGTATAATATCCTTCTTTGTTCCTTATAACTTTTACTGACAAAATCTATTTTGAATGACAATAATACAGCCACCCCAGGTCTCTTTTGGTTACTATTTGCATGGAATATATTTTTACATCTTTTAAAAAAAAATTTCAACCTCTTTGTGCCTTTGTATACAAAGTGAATCTCTTGTAGACAGAAAATATATGAATCATATTTTTTGTCCATTCTGCCAATCTCTATCTTTTAATTGGAGAGTTTGATCCGTTTACATTTAAAGTATTTACTGATAAGGAAGGATTTGCTTCTTTCACTTTTTGTTTTTGGTATGTCGTATATGTTTTTTGTTCCTCAGTTTCTACATTCCTGCTTTTTTTCTTTGCATTTAATTGATTTGTTGTTGTTGTTGTTGTTTTATTAAATTCAGTTTTATTGAAATACATTCACACACCATACAATCATCCATGGTATACAATCCACTGTCCACAGTATGATAACATAGTTATGCATTCATCACCACAATCTATCTCTGAACATTTTCCTTACATCAGAAAGAACCAGAACAAGAATAAAAAATAAAAGTGAAAAAAGAACACCCAAATCATCCCCCATTCCACCCCATTTGTCCTTTAGTTTTTATCCCCATTTTTCTACTCATCCATACACTAGATAAAGGAGGTATGATCCACAAGGTCTTCACAATCATACTGTCACCCCTTGTAATCTACATTATTATATAATTGTCTTCAGGAGTCCAGACTGCTGGGTTGGAGTTTGGTAGTTTCAGGTATTTACTTCTAGCTATTCCAATACATTAAAACCTAAGAGGTGTTATCTATATAGTGCATAAGAATGTCCACCAGAGTGACCTCTCGACTCCATTTGAAATCTCTCAGCCACTGAAACTATTTCGTCTCATTTTGCATCCCCCTTTTAGTCAAGAAGATACTCTCAGTCCCATGATGCCGGGTCCACATTCATCCCCGGGAGTCATATTCTGCATTGCCAGGGAGATTTACACCCCTGGGAGTCGGGTCCCACGTAGTGGGGAGGGCAGCGAGTTCACCTGTCGAGATGGCTCAGTTAGAGAGAGAGAGGGCCACATCTGAGCAACAAAGAGGTACTCAGGGGGAGACTCTTAGGCACCATTACATGCAAGTTTAGACTCTCCTTTGTGGTAATGAGCTTCATAAGGGCAAGTCCCATGCTCGAGGGCTCAGCACATCAAACCGCCAGTCCCAATGTTTGTGACAACATCAACACCAGTCCATGTGAGGATGTCCAACACATCCACACCTTCCCCCAGATCCTCGGGGCTGGGGAGGGGGAGGCTGTAAATATATTTTTTATTGTCTGCCCAAATTACTCTGGGATGTGTCACTATTTCACTCCACCCTATACTAACCTACTGTATCTCACTTCCTATTCAAAGTTCCATGCAGTTGTGGTGTTTGAACAAACCGACTGTAGAGTTGTACCATTTAGAAAATTTAGATCCTGTGCCAAATAGATATCTATTCCCTTGGTCTCATATGGAAGTTGAAGTTTTAAAACACAATCAGTTTCAACCTTTACCCTTTAGCCTGGCTTGCCCTGGTCTTAACCAGACCTGCTTCATTCATATCACTAATTGAAGTCTGGGCTCTTTTTCAGCTTTTTTTTTTTTTTTTTTTTTTGACAGTGGCTGTATGCACTAATACTGACATTCATATCTGCCGAGCTCTAGCTCTGAGTTTCAGCTGTCTCAGAGATATGCACTGTTCCAGAGACCAATCGGGTTATACACTAGGGGATCAGCATCTCAAAGTTTAGAGATAGGCATTACAATTCAGGGATAGAGTTAACTGCTGTAAGAGCTTACAATCTAGGGACTATTACAATTATTATGTCCACATTAGGCTATGTTCTAAGATTCAATTCTGAGTTTACACATTGTAGTTAGTCCATATTGGTGAGGCATCATCCTTCTCACCATGTTTTCTCCAACACTTTTACTCCTATATATATATTTTCCTACAATTTTATAGAGTTATATTCACATACCATATATTTATCCACAGTGTACAATCAGTTGTTCATGGTATCATCATACAGTTGTACATTTATCACCACAATCAGCACTTGAACATACTGATTACTACAAGAAAAATTGTTTTTTTTTAGCAATAAGAAAAAAATGATAAAAAGAAAAATAACATGTCATACAATACAATATACTAGTAAATATATTGAAGTATATTGAAGTGCACATTTTTATTCCCTTCTTCTTTCTCTGTATTTTGACAGAAGGGCACCACCAGGAGTGGAGCCTGTGGCTTAATTTGACTCAACACGGGAAACCTCACTCGGCCCAGACACATCTCTGTCCCTTCCCCTTTATATTGTAATTGTCACAGATTACATCTTTATGTGGCCCTTAACATATGTATGTATTATTTGTTGTGTGTGGTCAGTAAAGTTTCCATTCTACTATCTCTGTAGTCAGCTAGTAACCTCACAAAGATTTCTTAAACATCTGCCTCTCAGACATAATGGGGGTGGGGGGGGAAGGGGAGGATGTTATCTCTGTAAATCTTCTGATAGATGCTCCCAGGAGAAGCCTCTGCAGCCAAGAGGACAAAATCCAAGTGTCTGCACTGGTCCTTCAGGGAACTGCCAGCCCATCCAAAATGCACAACTCCAAATTTTTAGAGAGCAAGGTCTCCACTGCTCACCCTGACACCCACCAGCCACTTTGGATGTTATCCCTACAGCCATGCAGAGCTGAGGAATAGGGGAGGGATGGTAGTTGGTTCCCGCACACAGCTCTCTTACCAAAGAATAGCAGCCTCTCTTTGCCTCAAGCACTCCCTTGGTTTTTATAAGTATCTGGTCAGGTTCCAGAGTTCTGAAATAGTCAATTCCAACACTCTTTCCAGTTCAATGGTTGCTTCACTGGAACTTCAAGTTTCACCCATGTTGTAGTGCCTATCAGCACTTCATTCCTTTTTGTGGCTGAATAATATTCCATAGTAGGAATGTACCACTTTTGCTTATTTGTTGTTTGGACACTGGTTATTTCTGCCTTTTGGCTATTATGAATAATGCTGCTATGAACACTGGTGTACAAGTGTCTCCATTTTTACTTTCATTTTTTTTTTTTTCCTGATACATGAACTTTTATTCAGGGCTTACCAACAGGGTGAGAAGTAGCAAAGAGATCATGACGGCTCTCTTACACTGGGTGGGCATCGTGTTCACAGGAATGTTGAGCGTGTGATTAAAAAGGACTCAAGCCAGTTATAAGGGTTTGAGACAAAGACATTACTAAGGGTGCAAGTGCAGGAAAAGAGTCTTGATGGGGGAAGGGGGTGATGATTGATAGATAACCACAAGAGTGTTAACATTTGGGGGCAAGGAAGCAAATAGATTAGATTAATATTTGATGGTGGGAGGTCTGGGGTACATTTACACCTTGCTCTTTTGTGAGACCAAGAGTTTCTCACCTCCTGCTTACTTCCTTTGTTTTTAAAAGATGGTCCTAGACTTGGGCAAAATGGCAGCATAGACAGGTATGTAGTTCAGTTAGTCCCCTGGAGCAACTAATAAACAACCAGAAACAACTAGTAAATAATCTGGAACAACTGCTGGGGGACAACCGTGACCATTCACACATTGTACACCAACCTGGGTTGGGTGGAATGGCTGAGATCACAGCATAGAATCTGGAAGTAAAAACTGCGGAACCGCGCTGAGAGCCCCTCCCTACATCAGAATGAACTGTAAGACCTCGCTGTGGGAGAAAGCAGCATTCCTGGAGCGAGTGAATATAATGCAACCTGGCTCCAACTGGGGTTTTAACTAACAAATGTGGACTGCTGAATACAAGCTATAAACATAGACAAACCCCTAACAACAGCAATGTACCCTGAGGTTGCTCCAAGTGGAGAGGAGTGGGGTTGATGGAGAGGAAAAAAATTAATTAAAAAAAGAAAAAAAAAAATACAGAGACTTTTAGAGATTGACCTTAGAGAACCAGAAGGCACCTGTGCCCCTGGAAAAGGAGCCCGGAAGAACGGATGCTCTCTCTGACCAATGAGTGAAACTAGGGGGCCATGGAGTGGCTCTGAAAAGGGGCTTTCTTTCCATTTTTCTCTTTCTCAACCTGAGTGGCTCAGTGGAGAAACGCTCAGCAATTTTCAGTTTGCAGCACTCTGACCCAGACAGGGGTGGAGTTAACAGTCAGAGAGACAAAGGAGCTATTTGAATGCAGAAAGTAACTCCCTACAGGGTATATCTTTCATAAGAGGAGAGAGGTAGGGCCCAGCCCAAGTGCCCACCCTCCCTTCAGAACTAAGACCCCAGGGCCTGGGGGAAAACAATCAATCCCAAAACAACTTAACCTGAAAATTAAAGGGGCCACACCTCTTTACACCATGGGGAGTGACAGGCTGACAAGTGCCACCTGCTGGGCAACTTAGGAAAAGCACAGCAGCTAGAGGCCTCACAGGAAAGTCTGTCAATCTTCTACGACACACCCTCAGGGAAACCTGACACTGACTATTGCCCCCTTCTGAGACCTGAGCTCTTTCCGGTCTGGGAAAGTGTGATTGGGCTAATCAAGGAAACCAGATGCCTAACAACAGAAAACTACAACCTACACTAGGAAAAACAAAGATATGCCCAGCCAAAGAAACAAACTTACACTTCAACTGAGATACAGGAATTGAAACAACTAATGTTAAATCAATTCAACAAGTTTAGGGAAGATATGATAAAAGAGATGAAGGATACAAAGAAAGCACTGGGCAAACATAAAGTAGAAATTGAAAGTTTGAAAAAACAACTGGCAGAATCTGTGGAAATGAAAGGCACAATACAAGAGATGAAAAACACAATGGAGACATACAACAGCAGATTTCAAAAGGCAGACGAAAACATTCAGAAACTGGAGAACAAGACACCTGAAATCCTACACACAAAAGAATAGATAGGGAAAAGAATGGAAAAATATGAGCAACGTCTCAGGGAATTAAATGACAACATGAAGTGCATGAATGTACATGTCATGGGTGTCCCAGAAGGAGAAGAGAAGGGAAAAGGGACAGAAGAAATAATAGAGGAAATAATCAATGAAAATTTCCCATCTCTTATGAAAGACAGATCCAAGAAGCGCAGTATACCCCAAACACAACAGATCTGAATAGACCTACGCCAAGACACTTAATAATCAGATTATCAAACATCAAAGACAAAGAGAGAATCCCGAAAACAATGAGAGAAAAGTGATCCAGCACACACAAAGGAAGCTTGATAAGACTATGTGAGGATTTCTCAATGGAAACCATGGAGGCAAGAAGGAAGTGGTATGATGTATTTAAGGTACTGAAAGAGAAAAACCACCAACCAAGAATTCTGCAGCCGGCAAAACTGTCCTTCAAATATGAGGGAGAGTTTAAAATATTCTCTGACAAACAGACAATGACAGAGTTTGTGAGCAAGATACCTGCTCTACAGAAAGCACTAAAGGAAGCAATGCAGACAGAAAGGAAAAGACCGGAGTGAGAGTTTTGGAACACAATTTTGGATGATGGTAGCACAACAATGTAAGTACACTGAACAAAGACGACTGTGAGTATGGTTGAAAGAGGAAGGTTAAGGGCATGTGGGACACCAGAAGGAAAGAAGGAAAATAAAGACTAGGACTGTGTAACTTAGTGAAACCTAGAGTGCTCAACAATTGTGATAAAATGTACATATATGCTTTTACATGAGAGAGAACAAATGAATGTCAACCTTGCAAGGTGTTAAAAATGGGGTGGTATTGGGGAAAAAATACGATCAATGCAAACTAGAGACTATAGTTACAGAAATATTGTTTTATGCTCCATTTAATGTAACAAAGGCAATAAACCAAAGCTACATGCCTGTAAGAGGGGGATATAAGGGAAGGGTATGGAACTCTTGGCATTGTTGATGTTGTCTGACTCTTATTCTACTTTAGTTTAAATCTGTCTTTCCTTTTGTTGCTTCTTACCTGTCATTTCTTTCTTTTTCTTTTTCTTTTGTTTCTCTACCTTTTTTGATTCTTCCTCCTTTATTGTGTAAGAAATGGAGATGTCTTTATATAGATAGTGGTGATGGTGGTGAACACATAAACACGTGATTATACAGGAAAACATCAATTGTTTACTTAGGATGGAAAGTATGGTGTGCAAACAAAACTGCTTTAAAAAAGAAACGGTTTGATAAAGCAACCTTAAGGGTACTAAAGTGAGTGAAATAAGTCAGACACAAAAGGACAAATATTGTATGGTTTCACTGATATGAACTGATTATAATATGTAAACTCATAGACATGAAATACAGGTTACCAGGATATAGAATAAGGCTGAAGAATGGGAAGCGGTTTCTTATTATGAGCAGAATGTTTAACTAGGTTGAACTTACATGTTTGGAAGTGGACAGAGGTTAAGGTAGCACATTATTGTGAGAATAACTAGCAGTGCTGAATGATGTGTGAATGTGGTAGAAAGGGGAAGCTTAGAGTCATATATGTCACCAGAAGGAAAGTTGGAGGTTAAAATATGGGAATGTATAAAACAGTGAATCTTGTGGTGGACAATGTTCATGATTAACTGTACAAATATTAGTAATCTCTTTCACGAACTAGAACCAATGTATGACACTATAACTAGAAGTTAATAATAGAGGGATATGTAGGGAAAAAATATACCTATTGCAAACTATGTGCTACAGTTAGTAGTATTTTAACATTCTTTCATCAACAGTAACAAATGTACTATACCAGTACTATGAGTCAGTAATGGAGGAGGGGAAGTGGGTTCGGGGTATGGGAGGATTTGAGTTTTCTTTTTTGTTTTTATTTCTTTTCTGGAGTAATTAAAATGTTCTAAAATTTTGAAAAAAGAAATAATTGTGGTGATGAATGCACAGCTGTATGATGGTACTGTGGGCAATTGATTGTGCACTTTGGATGACTGTATGGTACGTGAACAATCTCAATAAAATTGAATTAAAAAAAAAAGGCAGTCTTGCTCTAACACCTCACTGGACTGCTCTTCTGGGGCATCACTATTTCTCACCTCTTTCTGACCAGTAAAGGCCCAGAGATTCAAAAGTGAGTAGAATATATTCAAGGGACAATGGAGAGAACAACAGAACAATATTAGAGATTAGGATCGGAGATCGTGAGAGACAAAAAGTAAAAATTAGTCTAGAATATGGGGTCCACAACTGGGTAATAGTATATGACATGTGTACAGCTGTAGAGTTTGCAAAGCGCATCTGCTTGCTCATTTTACATTTCCCTTCATCCTGATAGCAACACTGTAACTGCAGATTGAAGGGAATCATTCTTGATATTTTACCAAAACAGCCTGATGTTCAGAAAAGTTAAGTGACTTGCCCAAGGTCATGCAGCCAAGAAATGGCACAGCTGGCACTTGAGCACAAAGTTACTTGATACCAGGCATAAATAACTGGAACCCAAGGTGCTATAAAAGCCAGACAGTGCTTAAGCAATATTTGTCAACTGACTCTGCAGTTACAAAACATACTGTTCCTGCTAACACACCTACTGTTTGTCTTCTGGAAAGAGATCAATAGTGTTTTTGGCTAAAGTTCACAGAGGAAGGCTCCCCTCCCCCACCCACTCAGGTCCAATCACTACTGTCCATGCAACTGCCCACCCCACTCCAAAGAATCCAAGTTTAGAGGGGAGCCTGGGCAGGAGGCTGGGGGTGGTGGGGGATGGAAAAGAGGAGGAAACCAGGAGAGCAGTCTTTGGAGAACGTTTATTTTCCATGATGCAGGAGTGATTTCCGCTCCATTTCATGAGACATTTTCAAGATGTTCCACATCTTCTTTCAGTTTCCTGGAGGGCAGGGTAGAGGGGGAGCAGAGGGGCTGTGTGGATCTCACAGAATGGTCTGAAACCAAGGCAGGGGCCCACCTTGACGTCTTTAAGAGCAATGCAGGAGGCTTATATTTTCACAGAGATGTTGCTAGAAGAACAGTGACCTGCAGTCCGCTGGAGCCGGAAAGCAAGCCCCCAGAGTGCACATTGGTCCTCTGTTCCCCTCTTGCCTGTGCAACGAGGACCCTGTGAAGGACGGGTGCCAGGAGGGCTGAGCCCCAAAGCTGCCCCAACGCTGCCTGGGCCAGTCCCCAAGAGGCCACGCGGCTGCCTCGGCTCCCCCACCATCCCTTCCCCAAGCTCCTTCTGAGCCTGCCGGAAGACCCCTTCTACTGGCGTTTCTGAGGATCCAGTCTGTGCCCTGCCCTGGGAGCAGGAGATGAATAATGCTTGGTTCTCGTCTTTGAGTTCCTTGCCCCCCATATATTCTGGGAGCGGAAGTGGGAGCATACAGGGCCATGTTGGGGCACAAGGACCCCACGTGGTAAGACTTCAGGCTTTGGAGCCACATGGGCCCCAGCTCCAGGGTTGTTGAGAGAAGGGCCCCGTAGGGACGGCACCATGTGCAAGGTGACTCTTCACTCACTGGCCTGGACCTTGATCATCAGTCCTCAGAGCAGAAAGCAGGGGCCTTGGAGGAGAATGGACCGAGGAGCCGGGGGAAGGTGGCCGTGCAGAGAGGACGGCTGAGATTCTGGAGGGGGAGTAAGGGAAGAGTTAAGCCAATGGCAGGGCCCCTAGCCCAGGGGGAGGAAGTGGGGGCTGGGGGTGGGAAGCTGTAGGGTGGCTGCTGGGGGTGGCTGGGAGCCAGAGGAAGGAGAAGGGCTGGAGAGAGGGGCAGGAGGCCAGGCCCAGAGGGAGGGGGGTTGGGGCCAGCGTCTTGGCCAGCCTGAGGACCCTTCTCCGGGTCCAAATGGTGCCTGGGCATCTGTCCCAGCAGGCTGCTTCCTGCCAGGTTGGGAAGTTGCTTGAGCCTGGAAACTTTTCCGCCTGGGGGTGTATTTTGGAGCCAGGTTCAGCAATAAAAAGCTCCAACTCCTAGCTTTCCTGAAACAAGCCCAGAGCTGGCAGACGTGGATTCCACAACCACTGGCCAGAATGGGGTGGGGGGTGGGGGGCGGGAGGAGAGGGCACACCCTTGCCCAGCTCTGCAGCCAGCCCCGGGGCCCTCCTTGGGGTCTCTGCTCTCACTGTGCAGGCTCTTGTGGCTAACTCTCCTGTAGATGACAGGGGCCCCATGTGCATACTCAGCTCACAAGTGCCCCTGAATCCTAAGAATGAGGCTTGGGAGGGACCCCAGAGAGCACCCTGCCCAGCCCACTCATTCACAGGTGAGGGAGAAAGGAAAGGACCACCCAAGATCAGGCGTCCCACCCTGAGGGAGAGTTGGCAGGACAGGGAGATCCAGCCACTGGCCACCACCCCTCGAGAAAGCTGCCTGGAGATCCCAAGATCTTCCTGGAATCTGGCGCCTCCCCTTTGCGGAGTCTGCTACTCACAAAGATGCCTATAGAGCTAGGAATATCATCTTCCCCATTTCCCCCATGGAGACACGGAGGTGCAGAGAGGCTAGGCGACCTCACCGAGGTGTACCGGAACCCAGATCGGTTCACCCCAGGGACGCTGTTCATCCCACCAGCTCAGGGAATCTGGCAGGGATCTTCTCAGCTCCAGCCTTTGAAAAGCAGCTGAGGATGCACTCAGTGCTGCAGGCGCCTGCTTCTTCCTTCGGTCTCCTTCCTTCCTAAGGTCTCAGCAGCACCCAAGTGGATCAATTTCGGTTAAAAAAAATAAACAACAACAAAAAACGATGGATTCCCAGAACCTCTCATGATGCTGGGAGAGAGCTCGGGCTCTGAGGCTGCAGATCTGTGTTTGAGTCCTGTCTTTGCCTCTTGATACTGACCACTACCTTAGTCAGGTCAATTAAAATACATATATATTTGACCGAGTAATAGAAGTACATGTTACAAAATTCAAAAGTGTATAAAATGAAAAACAAATCTCTCTTCCAGAGATTGCCTTGCTCCCTAGCCCCCCCAGTTTCCCTTCCCACTGATCAATTTCTGTGTCTTCCATAGATACTCAATGGATATGCAGGTATTTTGTTCTCTTTTGTAAAATGAAGGATGAAACTACATTATGGAATAAGGTCCCAGCTGACATACAGGTTTTGTATATAATGGGAAGAAAGAAAAGTTGTAACCCTTGGGTCTGTATTTGATTGCCCACCCCTCACCCTCTCCACCCTGCTTCTGTTTCCTGAGGCTGCTGGGAGGAGAGTCCTCAGATGCTCACCAACAATCCCTCCTCCCCAGGAGCAGACTGCTCCTCCCATCAGGAGGCAGAGTCCATTTTCCCTCCCTTTGAATCCAGGCTGGTCTTGTGACTTGCTTTGAGTAATCCAATGCAGATTCCGCTTTTGCTCTCTTGGAACCCAGCTGCCTTGCACTGAGGAAGTCTGGCTCTCCTGGTGCAGAGAGAGCCCCGGGAAGATGAGACACCACGTGGGGAGAGGGGCCATGTGGAGGCAGTTCACCCCAACGACAGCTGACACCTTGCCCCAGACTTGCGAGAGAGGCCTTTTGGGACCTTCCAGGTCAGCCCAGCATCAGTGATCCTAGCCGAACTCTGCTCAAATTCCATGCATAGAATCATGAGAAAGCATAAATTGTTGTTTTAAACCACTAAGTTTTGAGGTGGTTTGTTATGCAGCAAATAGATTACTGATACACAGTTATCTATGAGAGAAGCAAAGCTGTCCTAACCTTGAGATCTGCTCTGCTATACATTTGGGCTGGAACATGTTAAGAAAAAAAATTCCAAAGCTTCATTTTGAGACAACCCAGTTGCCAACCCTCTCTCCTTTTTTGTTCAGAAAGACATGCTCCTTTTAGGGCCTAGGTGATTCAGAGAAGGCATAAAAACTGATTGATCTAAGCCAATCAGGGCCATTCCATTAATTTCCAGTGGTTGGCTTATGAATGGACAGATGACCTAATTATGCTAATAAGACATGAGTCTGCTCTGGGGGCCAGGGGTGCTTCCGGATGAGTTTTTTTGTGTCTTCAAAAGAGACACAAGGAAGAACAATCCCTTTTCTGCCTCTGGACATTGGTCTATAAAGCTGATCATTAGTCAAAATGTCTGCAGCCACCTTGGGCCCACGAGGGGAGTAGCTGATCGTGAGGATGGCCAAGCACGAGGAAAGAACCTGGGTCCCTGATGATGTCATTGAGCTGCTGGACTGACCACCCTGGAGCTGCCCTACCTCAAAACTTCTTAGTTTGTGAGACAATGCATTCCATTATTGATTAAACCAGTTGAGTTGAGGTTTCTCTCACTTGGCACTGGAGAACATTCTTATACATGCAAATACATGCTTATTTTTTCCAGCCCAGCATCCATTTCTTCTTCTGCTAAAATAACTTACATTTTCAATGGGGACTCACCTACCCCCTACTGTCTTTCTATTCAATTCAGTTGAATTCATTCTTTTCTCTACTCCAGGCTCCTGCACCCATCCTGGCTAATCAGAACAACACATTTCCCTGGCCATAGCAAATGGTTGGGGTTGACACAAGACCCAGGCTTGGCCAATCTGCACATTTCACCTCCCAGCCTACCCTCAGCTCCCAACTGGAGTGACGGCTTCAGGGGTGGACACGTGGCCCAAGAAGGTCCAGTGAAATCTAATTCTGGAACTTTTGTAGAAATGTTGGCCTCAGAGAATTACTTCTTTTTTGCTGGTTGGGGATCTTAGAGAATGTAAGCCTGGAATCCAATACAGGAAAAGACAGAGCTAAGAGGTAGATAAAGATCAGAACTTTTTGACATCATTTAAGACTCTGGATCCAGGTGATCCTGAAGAAGATTCCAAACTTATCGTAGGCCTCTTCAGTTACACGAGAAAATGAATTCCTTTTTGGAGTAAGCTTGGTTTGACTTGGTTTTCTGTCCCCTGCAAAAGAGTGAGTCCTGGTGAATATGTCTATATACCCAAATATGTATGTTTCTCTGCCAGCGTTCCTAAAATGATCATTTATTTCCTTTATAATCAATCAGAAATAAATAAGTCAATCAATAAAAAAGCATCCTCAGTTTTAACTTTCTGGGGTTCTATGATTCAACTGTTGTCTAAAAAGATGATAACCAGAGAAGGCAGAAAATCTGTTTTGGCATTTTTTCACTTTGATGGAAGGTTGGATTTTTCTAGTGTCTTTAGGAGGCAAAATTGGCAGAATCAGGACCCCACAGATATTCCCCTGTAGAAAAGGGCCCTGCTTTTTCCAGAGCTGAGTACAACACATTGTTAGTTTCTTCTATGCTTTGTACTGAGATTTCGTCAGCCTTATGTGGGAATCTGCACTCCCTGGAGATGTATCTTTGGAGTGAGCCTGGATCCAGGGAGGCCTGCCTTGGTGTTGTCGATCTATTATTACAGAACAAGCACCACAATGCCCGAGAGGCACACAGCCATAAGCACTGACTCTTGCAGAGTGAGGGCTCAGCTGGGATTTGGCTGATCTAGGCTGGCCTTGGCTGGGAGGCTCTGGCTTAGGTGGAGGCAGCGAGAAGGCTCTGCCTCATACCTATTGATTCTGGGGCCATGGCGAAGGAGCAGCACCTACTTGAGGAAAACTCTCCTGTGATGAGACAAGCTCGAGGAGGAAAGTGAGGACCCTGGAGGCTTCTTAGGGCCTGGCCCAATTCCAAAGTCTAGAGTCAGGATGAGCATGAGCTCAGCTGAACCATACAGAATGAAAGTAGGCAAGTGGTGACAGATTGCATCATTAGCCCCAATTCTTCATCCCTCCTGTTCTGGTTTGCTAAAGCTGCCATTATGCAAAATACCAGAAGTGGATTGGCTTTTATAAAGGAAATTTATTAGGTTATAAATTTACAGTTCTAAGGCCATAAAAATGTCCAAATAAGGCATCAACAAAAGGATACCATCACTGAAAAAGGTTGATGGTGTCTGGAACACTTTTGTCAGCTGAGAAGGCACATGTCTGCTGGTCCTTTGCTCCTGGGTTCTGGTTTCAAAATGGCCTTCTCTAAAATGTCTCTTGGCTTCTGTCTCTCTTAGCTTCTCTCTCTCTCAGCCTCTGTGCATCCTTGCTCGTTCTCCCAGGGCATTTCTCTCTGAGTGTCTGGGGATCCTCTCTTAGCTTCTCCAGGGCAAACCCTGAAAAAGGTTTGCATCTCTAAACGTCTTTCTGTCTGCATCTCCCAGCATCTCCAAGTGTCTGAATCTGTGTCATCTCTTAGCTTCCCCTGAGGGCAAACTCTGGATTGCATGTCTTAGCTTCTCTCCACAATGTCTCCCTCAGCTTCTCTGAGCTCCTCTTCTCTGTGAGCTCTCTTAAAGGACTCCAGAGAACTAATCACTGGATGGGTGGGATCGCACCTCCATGGCAATGATCTAATCAAAAGGTCTCACCTGCAGTTGGGTGGGTCACATCTCCATGGAAACAACCTAATCAAAAAGTCCCACCCTAATTAAAAGACTAAGAAGTCTGCCCCCACAAGACTGCATTAAAGAACATGGGCTTTTGTGGGGGACATAATGGATTCAAACCAGCACACCATCTTATCCATATCCTTTGCTGTGTGAATTTACAGTTCCTCACACCAAAGAGCCAAACTACCTTTCCCTGCCCCTTGACTTTGGATTTGATCATGTACCTTGCTTCAACTGAGAGTACGAGGCAGCTCTGAAGCTATGCTTTCAGAGGTCTCACTGTATTTCCACTCAATCTCTTGTACTTCTGCCATCACCATGATAAAAGCATGCCCAGGTTATTTCACTGGTCCCAGGAGGAAGATGAAAAAACAAGGGAGACTGTGACCCCAGTTGTCACATGGGAGAGTTGTCACCTCAGCCTAAATCAGCCAACCCCAGGTGACTTGCAGCATATAAAAAAGTCCAGATAAGATCAGCAGAGCCACCCAGCTGAATCCAGTTTAGATTAGCCTCCCAGCTGACCCACAGGTGATTGAGCTAAATAAATGCTTATTGATATATGCCACAGAGGTTTATGGATGTTACATGACATTATCGCCTGTTGAAAGTTGGAGGTCCAGAAGTCCCTTTATACTCAAACCATCCCAGATCCCTTCTAGTCCAGGCTAATTAATTGTGCTTTCACCAATACAGCACTTTCAAAAATTCTGTGGGTTTTCTATGTATTTGACCTAAATCTACTCCATGTGCCAAAAGCTACTCTAACTACCTTTGGCAGTATACTTCTCTCTCTAGACTTAATTAATATAAAGTTTTTATAAAGACAGGATCACTATTACTGATTTTTCCTTTTGCTTAAGGCTCCAATAGAACTCAGCATGGTGCTGTTACTGATTCTGTCTTTATTTAAAATTTTGATATTTTGTTCATCATGGAGTTTTTGCATTGGTTTTGATTTTTTTTTAATATTGCATTAAAATATTATTTCACCTGATTACTGAGTTTTCTGGCACCCTTTTAAATTTTGCACCTGAGACAAATGCCCCCCCCCCCCCCCAAGTCCTGGTCCTGTTAAGAGGAGAGCTGACAAGAAGGCTTCCCCTCTTGTGGGCAAGCATGTCTGAAAGGCAGGAGTGAGCAAGGGAGTGCACAGGGGCTGGATGTGTCCCTTGTTTTCCTGGGGAATATGGGGGGGAGGGTGTAGGGGCAGGGAGGGATTCCCTTCCCTCTACAGAAACACAGAGATTAAATGTTTTCCCCCTAGTAAGAGTTATACCAGCATAAGCTCTTTCTCATTTTAGAAGCATAAGAGGCAAAAATGTGTATATATGTGTGTATAAATATATTTTAAAGAATAATACAATGTATACCTATATGCATACCACTAGTTTAGGAAGCAGAACATTCAAGTATCTTTAAGCACCCCATGTGCTCCTCCATGATGGTATTCTTCTCTCCCCACCAGAGACAACATCTATTCTGCATTTTATGTGAATTGTTCCTTGCCATTGATGTATTTATCTCTAAACAAGATATGTTTGGATTTACCTAGTTTGATCAATATATAATGGAATCAGGCTGAATGCATTCTTCCATAAATTTTATGTTTTGGTTCAATGTAATAGTTTTGAGGTTCATATATGTTGATACCTATTAGCTGTAATCATTTTTTACCATGCTGTATACTATTCTATTTTATGAATTTATCCTTTCATCTATTAAATCTATAATGTTAATGGACATTATGCTGTGAACATTTTATACATGTTTCCTTGTGTAAGTATGCAAGTGTTTCTCTTGGGTAAGTATTTAAGACTAGAATTGATGGGTCATAGAGTATGTTCTCATTCAATGTTACTAGGTAACACCGAATTGTTTTCCAAAATAGCTGTCCCACCAGCAGAATATGAAAGTTTCCATCACTCCACATTCTGGGCAATGTTAGGCATTGCTAGACTTCTTAATTTTTGCCAGTCTGGGTAAAGTGGTTTCATATTGTGTATGTGTGTGTGTGTGTGTGTGCGCGCGCATCAGTATTGTTTGGAGGTTGTGTCCGCCTTTGTTGAACACACAGACTCCAGGAGGATGTTCCGTTCCCTAAGACTGCACTGAACAGCTGCCCCATGGGTTCAGAGGGGGTGCTTCTTCACCTGGAAGCTTCCCTGCCCTCCGCTAGTGTGGTGCCTTGGAGGCTGGCGCCTGGTCACTCTTCTGCAGCTGCGGTCACCACCTGCGAGAACCACGTTCCGATGCTGGAGGCGAGTGTGCGGCCTGCAAGAGACGGCAGATCCTTGCTCTGGTGTAAGGAGTGGCGCGGACAGTGAGGCTGCTCCCTCAGTGCCAGCTGCTCCCTCAGTGCCAGTCGCTCCCCTGAGATGACCATTTCCGCTCTTCAAGGACGTGTTCCCTCGGCTAACGGTCACCTTCCCCTTTAGCACGCAGTCTGGGAAGCAGTTTGCTGACTGCTTTTGGCAGCTTCTGTCACTTGACAGGGCGTTGGGTGGGTGGGTGGGATGCTCAGCTTGAAGGTCTTCCTTCCCGGATGTGGAAAGTGGACCCCACATTCACTGTGCCAGGGATCCCCTAGAGGCAAATCCATCACCAGTGCCACCCTCCCCAAAGGTGCATGTTACCCCCAGCCTCTCCCCCAACGCTGGTTCCTAGGGTATCCTCTCTCCTACCCGGGCCAGATCGTATTAGCTAGAAATGGGTCTGGTTGGGCAGCGAAAGCAAAATGGTCGACACCAGGTATCAAAAGCTGGCTTAGGAGCTACACAACAACTAAACACAATGTGTGATTCTGGATCTGAAAAAAATGTTGCTCTAAATGACATTTTTGGGACAACTGGCAAAACTTGCATTGGATAATAACATAGGGTTGCCAGATAAAATACAGGATACCCAGTTAAATCTGAATTTCAGATAAACAACAAATAATTTTTTTAGTATACTAAAAAATGCATACCTATACTAAAAAAAATTTAAATTATTTGTTATCTGAAATCCAAATATAACTAGGGGTCCTGTATTTTCATTTTCTAAATCTAGCAGCCATATAATAATATTATATAATGTAAAATCTCCTGAATTTGACAATACTACTGCAGCTACCCCAGAGAATGTCCACATTCCATGTAGACACACATGGAAACACTTAGTGGTGCAGAGTAAAAAATGCTTGTAATTTACTCTCAAATGGTTCAGCAAAAATATTAATGATAATAATAAAATTAATAGTAGTGAGTAATAAAGCAAATGTGGAAAATGGTAACCAGTGACTATTCCAGGGCAAGGGGAAAGTGTATACAGATTTATTGTACTATTCTTTCAAACATGATGCAAAAATGATGGTTTTTCAAACAAAATGCCAGGGGGATGGGTGACAAAAAAACAAAAGCTGACTTAGAAAGCCAGGAAATGTAGGTCCAGGCAGCAAAGAGCAGCTGAGTAAAAGCCTGCAGGGTTGGACAACTGCTCAGAGCAGCCTCTCTGCTATTTGTCTCAGTGTGTCAGGAAGGGAGAGGGTGTGGGCGAGCAAGCAGCCAAGCCAGCCCAGCACTGACACTTCTCAGAAATTCTGTTTCTGGGTCCCTAATAGCAGGTGGGGGAGGGAGGCAGCAGCTGTGAGAGAGAGGGCCAGGGTATGCAGGGTGATATTTTCGTTTAAATGTGCATTTCCGTATTTCTGTTGAAGTTAGCTGGCACTCCATTTCCAGGTCTCTGAATGTTGCCCATGCTTTTTGTTCCTCTTCCTATTAGGTTGTCTATATCTTAATGATTTGTTCTAATCCTGTGTACATTCTAATTATTAATCCTACATCCCTTGTGTGCTGAAAATGTCTCCCTCTAGATTGTGTTTTTTGTCTTTTTTTTAACTCTCTTTTCTGGTGCCTTTTGATGCATTTGAATCTAGTCAAATTTATCATTTTTTTCCCTGATTTGTGTGTGTGTGTGTGTGTGTGTGTGTTTCTTACGATATCCTGCCCTCCCCCAGGGGGTAGAGATAGTATGTTATATGTTTCTTCTAAAAGCCCTAAAAATTTTCCTTCCACATTTACTTACATGTGGAATTGATTTTCTCATGGCCTGGGGCAGGGATCTATTTTCATATTTTTCCATTAGGTACTCATCCCCTGTTTGCAGGCCTGCCGGAGAAACCACAGGGCTCCTGCAAGGAGCTGGGCAGGAGAGGGCTAATTCAACAGTGTGGGCCTGATGCTCAGCACACACACACACACACACACACACACACACACACACGCACACGCACACGAAGAAAGCACGTGACAAAGGCAGAAGGGGTCCCGGGTGGGGCTGCAGAGAGGGACTTCTGTGAGGACTGGAAGAGCGATGCAGGCTGCAGTGTGGTTTCGGCAATCAGTGATCCCAGAGAGGCCCTGCAGGGGCTCAGGACAGCTGATGGAGTGAAATGATCCCCAAAGGAGGCCAAGAGGCAGAGCTGGGGAGAAGACTGGGGTCTGAGAAGATACCCCGGCCCCCTCTCTCGGCTCCTGCCCCAATTTAGCCCTGCCTGCACTAACAGGCCTTGGACCTCAACACCACCACCCCCACCCCCACCCCACTCATCCTGGGCTTGAACCCAGCCAGGATGCTAGTTGCCACCATCCAGGTGTCCTGGAGCAGTACACTGCAGCATTAGCTGAGGCCACGGGCACAGAGAATAATCTAGAATACTCTGACGAGGGATGACGAGAGAATGCAGCAGGGGGAGGGGGCTTGTCACTTCCTACAGAAAATAAGCCCAGCCCTCCCCCTGCACCAGGCTCAGTGCAGCGAGTAGGAGAGCACAGGCCGCACGCTGCTGGGTTAGGTGCAGCCAATGCCCTGACTCATGGTGGGGCCTGGGGAGGCTCTTCATCTCTCAGGGCTTCACTGTTAATGGATTCCAATGGTAATTTACCCCAGCAAGTTACTGTGGGGCCCAGATATAATGAGGGAAGCAGTCGGTGCTCAATACTGACTGATGGCCATCATTTGAACGAATGAAGCTGCATAGCTGATAAGCAGATCCAGCACAATTTTCCCACAACCTGTTCCTTTAAAAAAACATTTTAAATGGATTTTATTTTTTTAGGGCAGTTTTAGGTTTATAGAAAAATTGTTCAGAAAGTACAGAGAGTTCCCACATCCCGCCCCCTACCAGTTTCTCCTGCTACTCCCATCCTGCATTAGGGTGATACATTTGCTACAATTGGTGAACCAGCATCAATGACCCATGATTCACCAAAGCTCATGGTTTGCCCAAGGCATCACTCTTTGGGTCATACAGTTCTATAGGTTTGGTCAAATGTATCACATCATGTGTCCACCATGACAGCATCATACAGAATAGTTTTACTATCCTAAAAATGCCCTGGGCTCCATCTATTCCACCCCCTACTCCCACCCCACTTCTCCTAGACCCCTGGCAACTGAGCTTTTTACGGTCTCTCTAGGTTTGCCTTTTCCCGAATGTTCTAGAGTTAGAATCATACAGCAGACAGCCTTTTCAGACTGGCTTCTCCCCACAACCTATTTTTGTGGCCTTATTTTCTACAACTCCATCCATTTCGACTACTCTGAACCCCTCCTGGGTGCTGTGATCATCTTCTGTTGGGGTCTGGTTGATGATGCTGGACCCATCATCCGCAGGATGGAATTTCATGTAGCCACTGAAAAGGAAGGGGCAAATCTGAACCAGCACATAAAAAAAGATGCCCATGTATGTTATTAATTGGATGAGGCATGGTGCAGACCCTGTGTAAGCAGTGTGCTTTAATGCCATATTTAAAAGGAGATTAGTCAACACACACATACACACACACCCCATTAGGTAGTGTTTACCTACCTTATAGGAAAACAAGTTATTATTTTCCTATAAGGATCCATGACGTTATTTTCCTATAAGGATCCATGGGGGGTGGGGGCTGTTACATCAACTTCTTTTTGGGAAAGGGGCCCGTGGAGCAGGTAGGTTTTTCTTTTCTTTTTCTTCCTTTCTGTGGGACTTAAATTCCCTCCCTACCAACACTGGTTCAGCATGATTCCATGGAGGGCCCAGGTCACGGGGATTTTCATGGACAAATTTCTCATCGTGCCACCACCTTGTGGCAGATTCCATCGTTATCCCCATTTTACAGGTGAGGGAATTGAGGCACAGAGAGATTGAGTGACTTGCTTAAAGATGCACAATAAGAAAGGGGTGGAGCTGGGATTCAAGCTCTGGTGGTGGGGTTCCAGAGCCTCCATGTTCAGCTACTTGGCAATACCATCTCTCAATGCATTATTTTTATCTATTTAAAAAGTGTACAGCAGTGTCCTGTGTCACAGGCCATTTTTTACTTCTATGTAATAAGAGACGATGAATGGCCTGTGGTGAATTGTCCCATTAGCTGTGGTCTTAGTTTCCACTTATTACGTCCATCCTTCGCTGACCACAGCCTGATGGGAGGCCCAGGTGAGGGAAGAACATGGCCTTGGGAAGCCGGTGAGCCCTGTTCTAATAGCAGCCCTGCACCAACTCGCAGAGTGACCTTGGCCGGACCTCTTCCCTCCCCATCTGTAGAGCAAGGACGCTGAGCCTGTGACTTCCCGCGCAAGGGTTGTCTGGCTCTCTCCGGTCTATTTTTGCCTGCCACCTCTCCCCCGGGCCTGTGGGCCTGAGCTAATTTCCCTGGCTGGCCCCGATCCAGGCCACTCAGGTGGAGGGCGCCAAGCTAATGAGGCCAAGGCCACGGGCCAGTTAGTGTCTCAGCGCTGGGCTCAGGCTCAGGTGGGTCCCGGGGGAACACAGGAGCGCGGGGCTGTTTCCTGCAAGTCACCACTTCCAGCAGGAGCTGCCCAGAGCCCAGGTCCCAGGCAACCTTTGCGACTACAGCCACAGCATGTCCTGGAGTCACATCGACACACCAGGGGCCCGGGGTGGGGATTGGAGGAGCACGTGGAGGGGGTGTGAGGAGGGGGCCGGGAGAGTTCATCAAGGGCATCCTCGTGCCTGCAAGCCGACCCACACTGGAGCCAGGAAGATGCAAACCAGGCCTATTTCTTTTAAAGCTAAAGCCCAGACACATTCACCTTCTCCTGAGGGACCCACTGCGTAACTTTCCCTGGCTCTGACCCCAAACGCTTCCTCTTTAGGTAGGTCTGTCTCCATTTCCTTGTAATCAGAGGTGAGGTAGAGCAGGGCTTGCTTTTGGACGTGATTTCCTGCCACAAGGGCAGGGTGTTATCCCTCTTGTTCGCTGCTACATCCCAGGCATCTAGACCTGTGTCTGGCGTACAGTAGGTGTTCAATAAATATTAGTCAAGTGAATGAATTCACCATTGCCCCAGAGAGAGGTTGGGCACTGAGATTGAATGGACACAGCATCACTAATAGGTGCTACTTGGTTGTTTTCAAATATTCTTATATAAAGAATCCAGAGAAGCTTGGTATTTAGAAGAAAACTGCATGAAGGCTCTTGAAAAAAAAAAAGGATAATTCCTTTAAGCATGTGCCACAACCCATTAATTTGAGCATTTTGCAAATCTGAATTTTCTTATTCCAGATTTTTCAATTCAGTTCAGTGAATTATTATTTTTATATCACATATTGAATTATTGAGTTCTTACTATGTGCTGAACATATTACATGTACTGATTTGTTTAATTTTCATAACCACTAAATAAAATGGGCACTACCTCTATTCCTATTTTACAGATGAGAAAACTGAGGCAGGCAGAGGTTAACAGGAATTTGCTCACGCTTACATGGGTATTAAACTCTAGATCCAGGATTCCAACTCCAGAACCCACAGTCCTCGTAACAACTGATACTTCTCTTCAGGACCCACTTTGCATGGATGTATCCAAGAGGCCCGGGGGATGAAAACCTGAATGAGCCTTCAACAAGTGTATGGCTACACAAGCTGGTACTTCCAAACATTGGCTACAACTCAGCAATAAAAAGAAACAAACTATTGATACATGTAGCCAGCTGGATGAATCTCCAGAGAATTACGCTGAGTATAGAAAGCCAATCCCAAAAGGTTGCCTACTATATTATTCCATTTATCTAACGTTCTTGAAAGGACAAAATTATAGAAATGAGGGCTCGATCAGTGGTAGCCTGGGGTGGAGGGGAGATGGGGGGGGTGGACGTGGCCATAAAAGGACCACCCAGGGGATCCTGGTGGTGACGAACAGGTTCTGTGTCTTCACTGTATCAATGTCAATATCCTGGTTGTGATATTGTACTAGAGTTTTGCAAGATGTGCCCACTGGGGAAATTGGGAAATGGGTACATGGGATCTCTCTATATTATTTCTTACAACTGTACAATGCAAAGTTTAATTTAAAAAAAAAAAAAAAAAAAAAAAAAAGGCTGTCCCTGCCCTCAAGAAGTTTATGTCTATGTCTAAGAGGAGGGACTCTACATTCCCAGATCACGTCCTTACCCACAGTGTGGTGACAGAGGGCCCAGCCCTGCAGACTCAGTTGCGCTGAGTTCTCAAGAGTTAGCAGGTCCGGAGGGAGGGAATGGTCACGTGGAGTGGTGGGACAGCATGGAGAGACAGGGGGCTGCGCAGATCTTCTTTCCTCAAAGCATCCTGGGGCCGAAAGACTTCAAGCCTTTCCACTGCAAAGAAAATGTGTAACTTTATTTCCCAATTTGCTCATAGGGGTCTTAAGTGCTGGACAAAATTGTCTCTTCAAATGATTCTTCTCCCTTTGGTGCCTGCTGCTGCTTATCTGGAGAGAGTGCTACAGGAGGAGAAATTGAATGAAGATTCCATTGTCAAACATCACACCAGATAGCAAGAGTCTTTGTTCAGCTCCTCAGGATCATCTTGCACGTTCAATTTCATTAAAAGGCAGATGTTAATGTTTTTCCTATCAAGAGGTCATTAAAAAAAAAAAAAGTATGACTTTTTTTTCTTGATATGCCTCATCCTGCTTTGTCTATGATAGCAACTTAGTGGTGGAAAGAGGGAGGGTTTTGGAGTCAGAGATCCCTGCATTCGAATCTCAATTCCACATCTTATTAACCATAAGCAAGACCTTAAATCTCCCTGAGCTGTACAGGGAGAAGGATAATACTAGGTCTGTGGTGGGGATTCATGGGAAAACATTTGTCAAAGAACCTAGTTTTATGTCTGACTCATAGCAGGTGCTCACCAAGTGAGGTCATGTTTGTTAATGATGGAAGGTAGGCACTTTCACTGTGTCCTGCAGATGGTGCCATGATTTCCAGGGACTTTGCTTGTATCAGTGAGGATGGGCTAGGTTATGCTGCAGTAACAAACAACTCCCAAATCTCAGTGGCTTACAGCAACTAGGTTTACTTCTTCCTCTGGCCACATGTCCCTCATGGGTGAGCTGCTACTCTGTTCCTAGTTGCCTTCCCTCCTGGACCCAGGCTGATGAAGCAGCCAGTCTCTGGAACATTGCTCATGGTCATGACAGAGAAAAGGGGTCTTATATCAGCATTAAATGCTAAGGCTAAGAGATGACATGTGTTATTTCCATTCAAAACTCATTGGCCAGAGCTGGTTATACAGCCCCACCAGACCCTAAGTAAGCCAGAAAGTATAATCCCACCATGTGCCTGGAAGTGGGGAGAACCAGAAAAAATATGGCCAATAGCCCAGATGACTATCATAAGGCTCTTGCAAGCCACTGCCAAGACCAGAGGGATGGAGGGTCAGCTAGACAGTAGGAAGAAACAAGGAGGCCAGAGTGGGGCCTGGAATGGAGTTCAAATCTAGGTCCATGTGTAGGTCTGAGGCCAGGGCAACAGGGGGCCTTTCCCAACTGCACCTTCACCCAGACAGACACTGGACCATTCTGTTCCGCAGGCAAACCCGCTAGCCCCGCGGGCAGGTGGGAGGTGCAGGCTCTCGACCTGGATGGGGAAGCTGAATGTAACTTGGGCATCCCTGGGCCTCCGGTTTAGGAGCACACAGAGTTCACAAAGCTGTACTTCTCTGGCTGCATCCCTCCTGCTCCATGGGATTCCAGGACCTATCCACATCTTGTAAATCACTTTGGGAGCTCCCAGACGGTGTCCCTGGGATACCGTCAGTTTGGCCCCCTTGGCTCCTTCCTGGTGCCAGCCATTTGCCCCGCCCTGCTCTGGCTTTGTGCATCTCCTGCTGATGCTGACGTCAAAAGCAGCAGTGCTGCTGGCACTTTCCTCCGCGGTCCCCGGGGCTGCCAGACGTGCAGCTCCAACAGCACTGAAATCTGTACCGACAGTGCCACCTGCCGGCCACATCCAGGGCTCCCAACGCCCCAGATTCCCTACTGCAGACATGGCCACAGGAGTCAGCAGCTGTCTGTGGGGCCGGTGCAGGGAAGGTTGAGCGGCAGGCACTGGAGTCTGGTGGGTTTCTACTCTGACCCACGCTGGCCTTCCTTCAGATCCTGGATCCCAGGTCTGCATTTGGACTCCCTCCCAGCCACAGGCTTTTGCAGATGCGGGGTTGACTGCCCGGAACACTCTTATGGCCACTTCCCCTCGCCATCCTCTTCATCTATTTCACCTCTTAGCCCAGACGGCCCTCCCTCAGGGACCTTCCTTGAGTACCCAAACTAGTCAGGACCCCCGTCAGAGGGTCCTTCCCCATGACGTTGGATGGGCAGGTAATGATGGAGGATCTGGAAGGAGGAACAAATTCTGGCCTAAAGCATTTTCAAAGAGCAAACGAATTCTGCAGGATCCTCCTGAGGATTGAGGCCACAACCCAGATGAGCTGCTCACATGTCCTCTGTGATCTCTGGAGGACAGGGGCTGGTTGGCCAACACACTGACCTTGGTGATGAAAGCCTACATGGGTTTCTCATTTGTCCCAATAAGTTGATATAGGCTAAGGATACATCCTGACCCAAGTGGTTGGGAAAGGAATCTTCTTCCTTGTTCTTTTGCCTTGGATGGCTCACACCATTCTTGTATCAAAGGGAGCAATCAATTTCTTGCCAAAGCAGACTTGGTATTCACTGGAGGCCAGGAAAGCCAGACCTAACAGGGGTGCAAGGCTCAGGCAGCTGCCTGGGGTTCCCATCCCCAAGAGGGGTGTCGGCCCACTGTTGTTTTCAGTATCAAAACCGATCAAGGAAATTCAACAGGAAAATACCACATAGACAGGTGGATAAATTAGGACCCATTCTTACTAGGGAATATTAGGTAGATATTGAAAAGAATGGGGAGGTCGAAGCAGCATTTGGTACTATAAAGTACAACTAGCAGCCTGTAACCACAAAATACAAAACCGGCAGATTGTTTGCTAAGTTGGACTGAATGATGTGTGTGTGTTTCATTTTTGTTTTGCATATGTAACATTAAAAAAAAAATTTTTTTTTTGCAAGGCATCAAAAGCATTTATTTGGGGTCTTAGAATTGCAATTTGGGGAGCACAGATTCAGGTAGCAACCCAAACCATGTCCCCTGTCTTAGGGCTTCCAAGCAAGGGTTTTTAAAGAAAAAGAACAACACTACATAAGTTGTTTATAAATAAACATGATTGGCAGATGTTTTCCAGTTAGAAAGTTTACTGATTTCTTTATCTTGTGATTGTTTTGTGGAGTCCAGATGTCCTCAGAAACATTGTTACTTTTGGTTTTGCCTACCTTGGCAGTTTGTGATACCTACCTGAAACATACATAGAATCATTTCCTGAATGGCCTCCTGACTCCATTTTAAATCTCTTAGCCAGAGTAACTCCATTTTGTTTGTTTGTTTGTTTGTTTTTAATTCAGTTTTATTGAGATATATTCACATACCATATAATCATCCATGGTATACAATCAACTGTTCACAGTACGATCATATAGTTATGCATTCATCACCACAATCTATTTCTGAACATTTTTCTTACATCAGAAAGAATCAGAATAAGAATAAAAAATAAAAGTAAAAAAAGAACACCCAAACCATCCCCCACATCCCACCCTATGTATCATTTAGTTTTTATCCCCATTTTTCTACTCATCCAACCATACACTAGATAAAGGGAGTGTGATCCACAAGGTTTTCACAATCACACTGTCACTCCTTGTAATCTACATTATTATGTAATCGTCTTCAGGAATGCAGACTACTGGGTTGGAGTTTGGTGGTTTCAGGTATTTATTTCTAGCTATTCCAATACATTAAACCTAAGAGGTGTTATCTATATAGTGCATAAGAATGTCCACCAGAGTGACCTCTCGACTCCATTTGAAATTGCTCAGCCACTGAAACTAGTTCATCTCATTTTGCATCCCCCTTTTGGTCAAGAAGATATTCTCAATCCCATGATGCCGGGTCCAGATTCATCCCCAGGAGTCATATCCTGCGTTGCCAGGGAGATTTACACCCCTGGGAGTCAGGTCCCACATAGCGGGGAGGGCAGTGAGTTCACCTGCCGAGGTGGCTCAGTTAGAGAGAGAGAGAGGGGCCACATCTGAGCAACAAAGAGGCACTCAGGAGGAGACTCTTAGGCACAATTATATGCAAGTTTAGCCTCTCCTTTGCAGTAACGAGCTTCATAAGGGCAAGTCCCACAATCGAGGGCTCGGCACATCAAACCGCCAGTCCCAATGTTTGTGACAACTTCAACACCAGTCCAGGTGAGGAAGTCCAGCACTTCTGCACCTTCCCCCAGCTCCTTGGGGTGGGGGGCTGTAAATATATTTTTTGTTCTCTGCCCAAATTACTTTGGGATGTGTCACTATTTCACTCTAACCTATACTAACCTACCGTATCTCAGTTCCTATTCAAAGTTCCATGTAATTGTGGTGTTTGAAAAACCGACTGTAGAGTTATACTGTTTAGAAAATATAGATCCTGCACCAAATAGACATCTCTTCCCTTGGTCTCACATGGAAGTCGAAGTTTTAAAACACAGTTTTGACCTTTACCCTTTGGCCCAGTTTGCCCTAGTCTTAACTAGATCTGCTTCATTCATATCACTAATTGAAGTCTGGGCTCTTTTTCAGCTTTTTTTTAACAGTTTCTGTATGCACTAATACTGACATTCATATCTGCTGAGCTCTAGCTCTGAGTTTCAGGTGTCTCAGAGATATGCATTGTTCCAGAGACAATCAGGTTATACACTATGGGATCAGCATCTCAAAGTTTAGAGATAGACATTACACTTCAGGGATAGAGTTAACTGCTGTAAGAGCTTACAATCTAGGGACTATTACAATAATCATGTCCACATTAGGCTATGTTCTAAGAGTCAATTCTGAGTTTACACATTGTATTTAGTCCATATTGGTGAGGCATTATAGTGTTTGCCTTTATTTCTGGCATACTTCACTCAAATACTGTGTACAGGATCCATTCACCTCGTTGTGTGTCTCACAGCTTCACTTCTTCTCGTAGTTGCTCAATATTCCATTGTATGCATACACCACAGTTCACCATTCTGTTCCTCAGTCAGTGTACCCTTAGGTCACCTCCACCCACTGCAAATCATTATTACTGTCTCCATGAACACCAGTTTTCAAATGTCCATTCATGTCTCTGCTCTCAGATCTTCAAATGACATACCCCATAATGAGGTTGCAGGACCTTATGGTCCCCACATACTTAACTTTTTGTGGAACCACCACAGTGACCTTCAGAAAGTCTACACCATTCTACCTGTCATCAACAGTAGATAGGTACATCCCCTCACCATGTTTTCTCCAACACTTTTAGTCCTATATATATTTTTTCCTACAATTTTATAGTTATATTCACATACCATACATTTATCCACAGTGTACAATCAGTTGTTCATGGTATCATCATAAAGTTGTACATTTATCACCACAATCAGCATTTGAACATACTGATTACTACAAGAAAAATTGGTGTTTTTTTAGCAATAATAAAAAGGATGATAAAAAGAATAATAACATGTCATACAACACAATCTAATAGTAAGGACAGAAAATAACACCACTACGAAGAATCCCATATTCCTCCCCTATATCCCCCGCTCATATACACTTAGCATTGGTATATTGCCTTTGTTACATTTAATGGAGGTATATTACAATGTTACTGTTGACCATAGACTCCAGTTTGCTTTGATTATGTTTTTTTCCAAATACCACCCATTTTTCAACACTCTACATGATTGACATTCATTTGCTCTCCCACATGCAAAAACATTTTTATATTTGTATATTTAGTAACAGTCATTGGCCACTCCAGTTTTTGCCAAGTTATACAGTCCCAGTCTTTATCATCTATCTTTACCTCTGGTGTCATACATTCTCCTATCCCACCTCCTTCAGCTTTACTCACAGACATCTTTGTTCAGTGTACTTACAATACTGTGCTACCATCACACAGTATTATGCTATCTATTTCTGGATCTATACAATCAATCCTAAACATTCTGTAGTCCTTCAGCATCAAATGCCTGGTCTCTGCCCTCTTTCTATCTCCTGGTCGCCTGTGTTGTCAGCTTTTAACTCCCAAAGTTTGTTCATTAATGTCTGTTCATATTAGTGAGACCATACAGAATTTGTTCTTTTGTTTCTAACTTCACTCAACATAATGTCCTCAAGGTTCATCCACATTCTTATATGATCCATGTCTTTGTTCTGTCTTACAGCTGCATAATATTCCATCATGTGTATATACCAGTTTGTTTATCCACTCGTCCTTTGATGGACATTTGGGCTGTTTCCATCTCTTGGCAATTGTGAATAATGCTGCAATAAACATCAGTTTACAAATGTCTGTTTGTGTCTTAAGTTTCAGTTCCTCTGAGTATATACCCAGCAATGGAATAGCTGGGTCATATGGCAAATCTATATTTAGCTTCCTGAGGAACCTCCACACTGTCTTCCAGAGTGGTTGCACCATTCTACATTCCCACCAACAATGAATAAGTGTGCCTCTTTCTCCACATCCTCTCCAGCACTTGTCATTTTCTGTTTTTTGGATAATGGCCATTCTGGTAGATGTGAGATGATATCTCATTGTGGTTTTGATTTGCATTTCCTTAATAGCCAGTGAAGTTGAGCATTTTTTCATATGTTTTTGCGCCATTTGTATTTCCTCTTCAGAAAAATGTCTGTCCATGTCTTTTTTTTTAAATATTCATTTTATTGAGATATATTCACATACCACGCAGTCATACAAAACAAATCATACATTTGATTGTTCACAGTACCATTACATAGTTGTACATTCATCACCAAAATCAATCCCTGACACCTTCATTACCACACACACAAGAGTAACAAGAATAATAATGAAAGTGAAAAAGAGCAATTAAAGTAAAAAAGAACACTGGGTGCCTTTGTCTGTCTGTTTGTTTGTTTCCTTCTCCTATTTTTCTACTCATCCATCCATAAACTAGACAAAGGGGAGTGTGGTCCTTATGGCTTTCCCAATCCCATTGTCGCCCCTCATAAGCTACATTTTTATACAATTGTCTTCATATCCATGTCTTTTGTCCATTTTTTAATTGGATTGTCTTTCTGTTATTGAGATGTAGGATTCCTTTATATATTTGGGATATTAAACCCTTATCTGATATGTTGTTTCCAAATATCATCTCCCATTGTGTAGGTTGCCTTTTTACTTTTCTGACAAAGTCCTTTGATGTACAAAAGTGTTTAATTTTGAGGAGATCCCATTTGTCTATTTGTCTTTTGGTTGCTTGCACCTTGGGTGTGAGGTCTAAGAAACCACCTCCTATCACAAGATCTTTAAGATATTGCCCTACATTTTCTTCTAACAGTTTTATGGTCTTGGTGCTAATGTTTAGGTCTTTGATACATTTCGAGTTAATTTTTGTAGAAGGTGTGAGATAGGCATCCTCCTTCATTCTTTTGGAAATGGATACCCAGTTCTCCATACACCATTTATTGAAGAGGCTGCTCTTTCCCAGTTGCTTTGGCTTGACTGCTTCATCAAAGATCAGTTGTCCATAGATGCGAGAGTCTACTTCTGAACACTCAATTAGATTCCATTGGTTGGTATATCTGTCCTTATGCCAATACCATGCTGTTTTGAGCACTGTGCTTTGTAATGTGCTTCGAAGTTGGATAGTGTGAGACCTCCCACTTCGTTCCTCTTTCTCAAGATATTTTTGGCTATTCGGGGCATCTTGCCCTTCCAAATAAATTTGATTATTGGTTTTTCTATTTCTGTAAAGTAAGTTGCTGGGATTTGAATTGGTATTGCATTGAATCTGTAAATCAGTTTAGGTAAAATTGCCATCTTAACTATAGTTAGTCTTCCAATCCATGAACATGGTATGTTTTTCCATTTTTTTAGGTCTTGTTCAATTTCTTTTAGCAGTTTCTTATAGTTTTCTGTGTAAAGGTCTTTTGTATCCTTGGTTAACTTTATTCCTAAGTACTTGATTCTTTTGGTTGCTATTGTAAATGGGATTTTTTTCTTCATTTCCTCCTCTTGTTGCACATTACTTGTGTATAGGAACACTACAGATTTTTGCGTGTTGATCTTGTAGCCTGCCACTTTGCTGTATTCATTGACTAGTTCTAGTAGCTTTGCTGTAGATTTTTCTGGATTTCCTACATATAGAATCATGTCATCTGCAAATAGTGAAAGTTTTACTTCTTCTTCTCCAATCTGGATGTCTTTTATTTCTTTTTCTTGCCTAATTGCTCTAGCTAGAACTTCCAGCACAATGTTGAATAATAATGGTGATAGTGGGCATCCCTGTCTTGTTTCTGATCTTAGAGGAAAAGCTTTCAGTCTCTCCCCATTGAGTATGATGTTAGCTGTGGGTTTTCATATATTGCCTTTATCATATTGAAAAAGTTCCCTTCTATTCCTATCCTTTGAAGTGTTTTCATCAGGAAAGGATGTTGAATTTTATCAAATGCCTTTCCTGCATCAATCAAGATTATCATGTGGTTCTTCTGCTTTGATTTATTGATGTGGTGTATTACATTAATTGATTTTCTTGTGTTGAACCAGCCTTGCATACCTGGAATAAATCCCACCTGGTCGTGGTGTATAATTCTTTTAATGTGTTGCTGGATTTGCAAGTATTTTGTTGAGGATTTTTGCATCTATATTCATTAAAGAAATTGGTCTATAATTTTCTTTTTTTTGTAGTATCTTTGTCTGATTTTTGTACTAGGGTGATGTTGGCTTCACAGAATGAGTTAGGTTGCTTTCCCTCTTCAATTTTTTTTAAGAGTTTGAGCAGGATCAGTACTAATTCTTTCTTGAATGCTTGGTAGAATTCATATGTGAAACCATCTGGTCCTGGGCTTTTCCTTTTTGGCAGCTTTTTGATGACTGACTTAATCTCTTTACTTGTGATTGGTTTGTTGAGGTCATCTATTTCTTCTTGAGTCAATGTTGGTTGTTTCTGCTTTTCTAGGAAGTTGTCCATTTCATCTAAGTTGTCTAGTTTATTAGCATATAGTTGCTCATAATATCTTCTCATTATCTCCCTAATTTCTGCCAGGTCAGTAGTTATATCTCCTTTCCCATTTCTGATTGCATTTATTTGCATCTGCTCTCTCTTTTTTATTTTTTTTTTATTATTATTATTTATTTTTTTTTGTTAGCCTAGCCAGTGGTCCATCAATTTTATTGATTTTCTCCAAGAACCATCTTCTGGTTTTGTTGATTCTCTCTACTGTTTTCCTGTTCTCAATTGCATTTATTTCTGCTCTAATCTTTGTCATTTCTTCCCTTCTGCTTGCTTTGGGGTTAGTTTGCTGTTCTTTCTCTAATTCCTCCAGGTGAACAGTTAACTCTTCAATTTTTGCTCTCTCTTCTCTTTTAATATAGGCATTTAGGGCAATAAATTTCCCTCTCAGTACCGCCTTTGCTGCATCCCATAAGTTTTGATAAGTTGTGTTTTCATTGTCATTTGCCTCGAGGTATTTACTAATTTCTCTTGTAATTTCTTCCTTTACCCACTGGTTTTCTAAGAGGGTGTTGTTTAGCCTCCATATGTTTGTGAATTTTATGACCTTCTGCCTTTTATTTATTTCCAACTTCATTTCATTGTGGTCTGAGAAAGTGTTTTGTATAAGACCAATATTTTTAAATTTGTTGAGACTTGCTTTGTGACCCAACATATCCTAGAGAATGTTCCATGAGCACTTGAGAAAAAAGTGTATCCTGCTGTTGTTGGATGTAGTGTTCTATAAATGTCTGTCAAGTTTAGTTCACTTATCATACAATTCAACATCTCTGTTTCTTTAGTGATCCTCTGTCTAGATGTTCTATCCATTGATAAGAGTGGTGTATTGAAGTCTCCACCTATTATTGTAGAGGTGTCTACTTCTCCTTTCAGTGATCTCAGTGTTTGCCTCATGAATTTTGGGGCATTCTGGCTTGGTGCATAAATATTTATGATTTTTATGTTTTCTTGATGAATTGACCCTTTTATTGATATATAATGTCCTTCTTTGTCTCTTTCAATTGTTTTACTTTTGAAGTCTAATTTGTCTGATATTAATATAGCTACTCCTTTTTTCTGGTTGTTGTTTGAGTGAAATATCTTTTTCCAACCTTTCACTTACAGTCTATTTTTGTCCTTGTGTCTAAAGTGAGTTTCTTGTAGACAGCATATAGATGGGTCCTGTTTTTTAATCCATTCTGCCAGTCTGTGTCTTTTTATTGGGGAGTTTAATCCATTTATGTTTAGTGTTATTACTGTAAGGGCAGTTCTTTCTACTACCATTTTGTCTTTTGGAATTTATATGTCATATCTTATTTTTGCCTCTCTCTCCTTTTACCTTTCCTGATAATCTTCATTTCTTCACTGTTCTCTAACTCTCTCTCTCCTGTCTTTTCCTATCAGCTTGTAGCACTCCCTTTAGTATTTCTTGTAGTGCTGGTCTCTTATTCACAAACTCTCTCAGTGTCTGTTTGTCTGAAGACGTTTTAATCTCTCCCTCATTTTTTATTAATTTAATAAATTTTATTTTGAAATAAATTCAATCTTACAGGAACAGTTGCAAAAACAGTACAAACCCCATACATAGAACTCCATCATACCCCGACCCCCCCCCGATACCCCAATCCACCACCTTTAACATCCTGTCACACCACCATTTCTTTCTTTCCCTCCCTCTCCCTCCCTCCCTCCCTCCCTATCTATCATCGATCATCTATTGCTCTGTCCTCTGAACATATGAGAGCAAGCTGCACGTATCTTTGAACAAACAATCTAATTCACATATACCTTTCCCATGGACAGGAAAATTCTTTTATGCAATCTCATTAAGCGCAGCTAAGAAGTTCAAGAAATTCAACATTGATATAAAGCTTACATTCTGTATTTCCTTTTTTTTCTCTTGTGTCCTATCTGTGTCCCTTTGAGCCTCCTCTCCTCCATCTTCAGATCCCATCCAGGATCATCCTTGGCATTTAATTGTCATCTATTTAGACTGTCTTTTTTTTTTTTTCCAACTGTGGAAACATATATGGAGCCTAAATCTTCCCATTCCACCCCCACCCTAGCATTCCATTAGTGGGATTAATCACATTTAGAATGTTGCAATGCTATCATCTTCCCACCATCCATTTCTAGAAGTTTCCCTTCACCCCAAACAGAAACTCTACTCTCATTTCTTAACTCCCCATTGCCCCTTCCACCACTTCTCAGAACCCCTACTCTACTTTTCATCTCTATGGTCATATTCTCTGATACTTTCTTTGTGTTTACTATGGGGCTTAAATTTAACATCTTAAATCTATAACAATCTTGTTTTTGTTTGATACCAACTGAATTTCAATATGACACATAAACTATGTTCCTATACTCCATCATTCCCCCATATTTATGTAGTTCTTGTCAAAAATTACCTATTTTACATTGAGTCCAAAACTACTGATTTATCATTATAGTTTATGTATTTTAGATCCTGTAGGAAGTAAATAGTGGAGTTATAAAGCAAAAATACAGTAGTATTGGTATTTATATTTACCATGTGATCTTTACTGGAAATCTTTATTTCTTCACGTAGTTTCAGTCAATTGTTTAGTGTCCCTTCCTTTCAGCCTGCTCAACTCCCTTTAGCATTTGTTATAGGACTGATTACTGGTGATGAAGTCCCTCAGCTTTTGATTATCCGGGAATGTTTTCATCTCCCCCTCATTTTTATCCTCCAGGTGTTTGTGAATTCTCCAAGTCTCTGATAGTTATTGACTTCTATTTGTATTCTATTGTGGTCAGAGAATGTGTTTTGAACAAATTCATTTTTTTTTTTTTTTTTGTAATTGAGGCTTGTTTTTATGTCCCAGCATACGGTCCATTCTGGAGAAAGATCCGTGATCACTAGAGAAAAATGTGTGTCCCAGTGACCTGGGATGTAATATTCTATATATGTCTGTTAAAATTCTCTATATCTCTCTCTCCTTTCTTTGTTTCTCTGTTGGTAGGGCTCCCTTTAGCATCTAAAGTGGGGCAGGTCTTTCATTCGCAAAATCTCTCAGCATTTGTTTGTCTGTGAAAAATTTAAGCTCTCCCTCAAATTTGAAGGAGAGTTTTGCTGGATAAAGTATTCTTGGTTGGAAATTTTTCTCTCTCAGAATTTTAAATATGTCATGCCACTGCCTTCTTGCCTCCATGGTGGCCGCCGAGTAGTCACTGGTTAGTCTTATGTTATTTCCTTTGTATGTGGTGAATTGCTTTTCTCTTGCTGCTTTCAGAACTTGCTCCTTCTCTTCAGTGTTTGACAGTCTGATCAGAATATGTCTTGGAGTGGGTTTATTTGGATTTATTCTATTTGGAGTTTGCTGGGCATTTATGCTTTGTGTATTTACATTGTGTAGAAGGTTTGGGAAGTTTTCCCCAACAATTTCTTTGAATACTCTTTCTAGACCTTTACCCTTCTCTTCCCCTTCTGGGACACCAATGAGTCTTAAATTTGGACGTTTTATTTTATCTATCATATCCCTGAGATCCATTTCGATTTTTTTGATTTTTTCCCCCTTCTGTCTTTTGTTCTTCCATTTTCTGTTCTGTGGTCCTCAAGGAGGCTGAATTGTTGTTCAACTTCCTCTAATCTTCTATTATGAGTATCCAGAGTCTTTTAAATTTGGCCAACAGTTATTTTTATTTCCATAAGACCTTCTATTTTTTTATTTACTCTTGCAATGTCTTCTTTATGGTCTTCTAGGGTCTTCTTTATGTCTTTTATATCCTGTGCCGTGCTCTTCTTCATGTCCTTTATATCCTGTGCCATGCTCTCATTGCCTGTCTGTAGTTCTTTGATTAATTGAGCCAAGTACTGTGTGTCTTCTGATCTTTTGATTTGGGTGTTTAGTTTGGGTTCTCCATATCATCTGGTTTTATCATAAGCATTAAGATTTTCTGTTGTTTTTGGCCTCTTGGCATTTGCTGTACTTGATCTTTAATTTGTCAGAATTGCAGCTTGGTGGCATACACTCTCTCCAACCAACCAGCAGATGACATCTCTGAGTCACCAATTCCCCTCAAGTCAGCTCTCCCCAACCCTGTCTTTGTGGTGTGGGGGATCTGACCCCCATGGGGTCCACTCAGTGCACTTAATTTGGGTGTGCTGTCAGTGCCGTCTGCCCCAAATGAGGGGCATGCATCTGAGTGTTAGGGAGGAAGGGCAGCTTTAATAATCAAACATCCCAGGTGTTCTCAGAGATTTAAGGCTGTTCTCTGCCGCTGACCCAAAAGTCCTTGGTATTGGCATAGTTTCCCTGGGATTTCTGAGTGGTTCTCCCTTCCCTGCTGTGTTCTTCCAGGATGTCTGCTGAGGGAGGGAAGGCTGTGCCATGTCACAAGTGTGCACCTGCCTCCAGGGAAGCCCTGGGATGCCAGGCTGTGCAGGGGCGTTCCCAGCCCGCTTCAAAGATGGTTGAATGGGACACATTAACTTCCCCCTTCCACACAGCTCCACCCTCCCAGCTCTGGGACAATCAGCCATGAGTATATTCAAGGCCACTGTCCACGGCTGATATTGTGGCGTGTGAGTGGTGCTACGGGAAAGACTCCCTGTCACACTGGGTTTCTTGGTACGGCTCTGTGCTGTGGGTTCAGCCCCAGGAAGGAGTGCCCCTGCCCGCCAGGGAGATGGCTGCAAGTCGTGCTTTTTTTCTCCTTTTTAGCCTATAATTCTTGACTGCTGTGAGGAGGTACGGCCGTGTTCCCCCAGGCTCTGGGGTCTGGTTCTGAATGGAAAGGGCCCCACCCCTTTCCTCTTGGAGAAGATAGACCCCCTAGGGGTAGGTCATTAGCATTTCAATGGTCTCTCTCTGCTTGTGCTATCTCCACGCTTGTCTGAGTCACAGCACTGGGAACTGAAAATGACTGGGGCTTTCTCCACTGAGCCAAAAAAGAAACAGATAGTCCCCTTCAGACCTAGTCCAAGGCGACCCTCTGGCTCTCCAAGGTCAGTCGTCACCCAAAGCCTCTGTCTGTTTTTTGGGGCTGCGTACCTGTAGTGAGCAGTTCACACTCGCTACTTAAAACCCCAGTTGGAGCTCAGCTGAGCTATATTCGCTTGCTGGGAGAGAGCTTCTCTCTGGCACCACGAGGCTTTGCAGCTTGGGCTATGGGGGAGGGGGTTTCAAGACTTGGATCCACAGGTTTTAATTACAGATTTTATGCTGTGATCTCAGGCATTCCTCCCAATTCAGGTTGGTGTATGATGAGTGGACAGTCTCGATTGCTTCCCTCGCTCGCAGTTATTCTGGATCATTCATTAGTTGTTTCTGATTTTTTTCAGTTATTCCAGGGGGACTACTTAGCTTCCACTCCTCTCTATGCCACCATCTTCCCTCTCCCTCTCCCTCATTTTTGAAGGAAAGTTTTGCCGGATATAGAATTCTTGGTTGGCAGTTTTTCTCTTTCAGTATCTTAAATATATCATGCCACTGTCTTCTTGCCTCCATGGTTTCTGTGGAGAAATCTGTACATAGTCTTATTGACCTTCCCTTGTATATGATGGATTGCTTTTCTCTTGCTGCTTTCAGAATCCTCTCTGTGTTTGACATTGGACAATCTGATCAGTAAATGTCTTGGAGAAGGTCTATTGGGATCTATTTTTTCTGGGGTATGCTGTACTTCTTGAATCTCTAATTTCCTGTCTTTTATAAGAGTTGGGAAATTGTCAGTGAATATTTTTTCTATTACTCTTTCTGCCCCTTTTCCCCTCTCTTCTCCTTCTGGGATACCCATAACACATACATTTGTGCATTTCATGTTGTCACTCAGCTCCCTAAGACCCTGCTCGTATTTTTCCATTTTTTTCATCATCTGTTCTTTTGTGTGTATGAATTCAAATATCTTGTCTTCCAGTTCACTGATCCTTTCTTCTGCCTGTTCAAATCTGCTGTTGTGTCCCTCCATTGTGTTTTTCATCTCCTCCATTGTGGCCTTCATTCCCATGAGTTCCGCCATTTGCTTTTTCAAGTTTATGAATTCTTCTTTATGGTCACCAGTGTCTTCTTTATACCCTTCATCTCTTTCGCTATATCTTCCTTCATTTCATTGAATTTATTTAGCATTAGTTGCCTCAACTCCTGTATCTCAGTTAAACTATTAGTTTGTTCCTTTGGCTGGTCCATATTTTTGTGTTTTGTGGTATGGCTTGTTATCTCAAGTTGTCTAGGCATCTGATTTTCTTGATTAGTTTATTCTGGAGCTTGTTTTCTATCTTTTGCCTAGGGGTTTTCTTGTTGGTTGGCTTTGTTCTCTGGCCTCTGTTATCAGTTTAACTTATTCTAGACCTCTAACTTAGGTTCTATTTAGTTGATCAGAATTTTTCACCTCTTGTTTTTTCTGTTTCTTGCTCTGCCTCTATGTAGCCTTTTTGTGAGGGCGTCTCCTTAGATATGGTCGACACCAGTCAGATTTTCCCAGTCTAGTGAGGCCCAGGTCTCATTGGGAGGGTATGGAGTTTTCCTGAGAATGAGACCCTCCTATGAGGCCTTTAGAATCAGTGCTTTTCCTCTCCTTTCCAGCAGGTGGTGCTTGCCAGCCCGCAGCTTCCCCATCAGTGTAAGGAGGTACAGAGACTTTAGTTCTCCTGGTGACTCTGATCCTGTCGGGGGCGTGGCTGACTGAAGCCGGAATCTGAATTCCAGCCCCTGGGGTCTGAGTTCCCAGAAGGAGAACTGCCAGTTGAGCTGGACCTCCCTCCACTCTCCCAATCCTCAGAACTCCAGTGGTCTCTCAGGGGCACTATTCCCTTCCCCCCTCTCCTCTCTGGGGCATCTCCAGCTCTAGATTCCTTGGTCAGCCTGAGTTGCCAATTATAGACAGGGGTGGAGACCTTCAGAAGTGAATCCGGAACTCAAAGATGCTGTGGGTACTCTGTCTCCCCCCAAGCCCAGCCTAGTCCCTCAACCTGGGCTTTCCGATAGAAAATAACCACATGTTACTTTTAGATTAAAAAAAATAGGAAAGAAAAACAAGAAAAAGAAAAAAGAAAAAAAAAAGGATTCCCTTTTAAAAGTCTTTCCCCAGCCTGGAAGTTTTGTCAGGGTCAGAATAGAGCATTTAAAGATGTACTCTGGGCTATTGTCTGATAATTACTCTCCAACAGCTTCAGTTCCACCCCTGCTGGGGGCTATTGAAATGCAAAAAGATAAGGAATCAGTGAGAAGCCAGAAGGGGCAAAATATAGGGGAAAAACAAATGGCTTTTTTGGAGCCTGGGAATGGGTGCCCGCTTTTATATGCCCCCCCTTCTCAGAGCCCAGCCCTTCTTTAGCACCCCAGCTCCCAAAATTAGTTAGTTAATTTGTTAATTAATTCTGCAGTTGAGGCTGGGTTGAGGCCCCCTTCTTGCCCTCAGCAGATTGCTGTTTTTTAGGGTTTTTTTTCCCCCTTTCAGGGAGCCGGCAGCAAGACAGTCTGTGAGGTCTGGGTGGGGAGGGGTGCCAGACCCCTGGTCCGGGGAACTTACAATGTTCGCTGCGTTCTTAGCTTTTCCTCCAATTCCAAACTTGCGTCCGATGTGTGACTGGTTACTGGAGACCCTGAAAACACTGTTTCATATAGTTCTTGGGTAATTGCCAGCTGCTCTAGGGGAGAGACGAAATTCTGCACCTCACCACTCCACCATCTTGCCCCGCTCTCAACATTAAAATTTTTAATTTATTTTCAAACATGTAAAATGCAGGAAATTTTCCACCACATAATCTATCATCTTTAACCGTGAGGAGATGGGATAGCACAGAGCCCTCACTCCAGCTAGGCTGGATCTGAGTAGCCAGTGTGTGGTCCCTGCTTACCCAGTTCCTGCTTGGCCTCTGGGGGTGACTGGGTTTGCAATCCCTGCTTTCCCCTCTCTCTACCTCCCCCAGCCTGCTGAGGGCTTCCTCCTCCTTCCACTTAGAACTTCACTGGATGCTCACAGCCCTGTGGGGTCAATGGAGCAGGGAACCCTAACCCTGTTTATCAGGGGAAAAAAATTGAGGCCCAGAGAGGGGAAGTGACTTATCCAGGGTCATGCAGCCCTCGGCAGGCAGAGTGGAGGCCAACCCCAAGCCTTCTGGCTTTGGGATTTAAGAAAAAAAAATGTGATTTTAATATTCCAGATGTTTCTAAAGTAAGAAATTGAATTCTATCCCATCCCAATTAATTGTACCTCCCATAGGCAGTGACCACAGATAACAGCTTGGTTTGTGTCCTTTGAGGTTTGTCTCTGCTTCTATAACACAGAGACCTAAGTTCACACTCCTACAATTATATGCACACATAAACAATATGGTTTCTTTTCTTAAAATTTTCAAAGTCGAGATCCTGCAGCAGCTGACATTCTGCAACACGCCCTTCTCTCTCCCATGTTGTCCAGGTCATGTTTCGGACTTGGGACACTCAGGACTGCGTTTTCCTTCTCCCATCGCCCAGCAGTCCTGATCAGAGGCCCAGGTGGAGGGCCAGAGAGCCAGAGCCCTGCAACCGCCCTGCCCGGCCTCCCATCAGGTGCGTCTCTGCAAGGCCTGGCACAGAGTGGGTGCTCAGAGGGTGGTGAAACAAGCTCCAGATTTCTTGCACTTAAAAAAATATCCTCCCTGCCCTCCTGAGAAGTAGCGCCTCGGAGGAAGCCTCAAGGGGAGCAAGTTGCTGGGGGCAGCTCCGGCCCAGGCTACGCTGGTAATGTCCCCAAGCCCATTCCTGGGGGAGCCAGGCCACTTGGAGTGGGAGCTGGGCTCTGGTCTTCTATGTCCCACCTCTCCCTCCTCTGCTTCTACAAAGCACCCAGAGAAATGCACACTCCCCATATCTACTGCTTTTTGGGGTCACTTAACCATGCCCCAAGTGGTCCCAGGACCCATGCTGAGCTGGGGAATCATCCTCGGTCTCCCACCTGCCCCTCCACCCTTCAGGGGCACAGCATGTGGAAAGGGCAGTCAGAAAAACCTAGGTTTCAATCCAGGCTCTGCCACCTCAGGCTAGTTACCTGAATGCCCTGTGCCTCAGTTTCTTCATTTGTCAAAGGGCACAATAATGCTTTCCTCCCAGGTCATTTTAAGGAGGAGGTGAGGGGGACATGCTCCCCACCCTCATCACTGACCAAAAAGACCAGCTCTTATCACCTCCACAGCTCCCAGCTGCCAACTGAGGGCCCTGTTCCTGACTGAAAGCCAGACCCTCCCTCCAGTATCCAAGATATGCCCAAAAGGGAAACCAAAGTCATGCAGAAGAAATGATCCCGCGGGCAGCACCCCCAACCTCAGCTCCACCCCGTGGCTGGCCAGCGCGAAGGACGGAGCCCTCCAGAGGCCGCCCTGGCAGAGAGCCTGCTGCCAGCTTGACACCGCCTTGGCATTCTGTGGGTGCTTAAGCACAGCCACATGTTGAAGCAGCCTCCTTCCCTGTCCACCCCCACTAGAATGCGGTGCCCGGACTGGGGGTTTCCCAAGTGCTGCTGAGCCTTAGTTCCTTCACTGACTTTGCTGTGTGAACTCGAGAGAGGCCCAGGCCCCAGGAGGCCACGGCAAATGCTTTGGGGCTTGAAGTAGAAGGTAAAAGCACCAGCTGGGGACGGTGGTGGACACAGAAGCCTGTGGAAGGCTGTTTATAGAAAATCCGCATTATCTCCTTGACTACATATCCTTTCCCAGAGGAAGCTGAGGAAGAACAAAGGAAGAAAAGTAAATCTTGTTTCCTGCTCCATGGCTTTGGAGAGCAGCTATCAACCATTGAAGGCTTATTGTGCTGAGCTCTTGACAATAAGTTTCTAATGTAATTATCAGATTGTCTCTAGGAGGAAGGTACATATCTTATAAACGAAGAAGTCAAGGCTCAAAGAGGAAAACAACTCACCCAAGATCACACAGATATGGAAATAGGAGTGCAGATCTGACTACAAAGAGGATGATCTTAAATTTTTGCTTTATAGGCCGACCTGTTGTAGGTGGGATCTTTTGATTAGGTTGTTTCAATTGAGATGTGACTTACCCCATTCAAGGTGGGTCTTAATTCCCTTACTGGAGTCCTTTATAAGAGGATAAAGGACACAGAAACAGCCCAGAGAGTTCAGAGAAGCCCCAGAGAAGCTGAGAGACAGGGACACACCCACAGAAATTGAGAGATGAAGCCAGAAGCTGAAAGCAATGAAACTCAGGAGAGAAGGACCAGCAGACGCTGGACATGTGCCTTCCCATGTGGCAGAGGTGTCCCAGATGCCAGCAGCCTTTCTTCAGAGAAGGTATCCTCTTGTTGATGCCTTAATTTGGACATTTTCATGGGCTTAGAATGGTGAATTGGTAAGCTAATAAATCCCCATTGTAAAAGTCAAATATTTCTGGTATATTGCATTCCGGCAGCTTTAACAAATCAAAACAACAGAGGTCCAATCTCACCCTCCCCATAAGATCTTGTAAATGTCCATGAGACACCCTGGACCCATGCTGACCTGTGAAGGAACAGAAGAAGGGGTGGTGGGCATTATTATATCCAAAAAGCACCCTATAGTTTGTAATACATTTGCTTCTTAACATTTGCTGCTTCTGAGGAGGGATGGAATCAATATCTCATCGTTTAGGTAGGGAAACTGAGGCAAAGGGAGGGACAATGGCTTGCTCAAGGTCACACAGCAAAGTCAGTGAAGGAACTATGGCTCAAATGCATGTTCAAGTAAGCTCCTAACAAACCAACTGTCCTGCAGATAACAACCATAAACTCTAGAAAAAACACAGACAGCAACTTCAGGATTCAGGATGAAGAAAAGCAGACGATTTGGGGGGAGGGGGGTTGTCAACCTTTGGAGGAAAGGGCAGGCACAGGGTGAGTTCCCTGTTTGTGCTGGTTTGCATATATTTTGTCCCCCAAAATACCATATTCTTTGATGCAATCTTGTGGGGACAGACATATTAGTGTTGATTAGGTTGGAACCTATAGATTGAGTGTTTCCATGGAGATGTGACTCAATCAACTGTGGACAAGACTTTGATTGGATAATTTCCATGGAGGTGTTATCTTACCCTTTCAGGGTGGGTCTGAATTAAATCAATGGAACCATATAAAAAGCTCAGAGAGAAGGTGCTCACTGCTTGCTGCAGCTGAGAGACATTTTGAAGACAGCCATTGAAAGCTGATATTTTAGAGAACACCATTTTGAAATGCAACCTGGGAGCAAGCAGACGCCAGTCATGTGCCTTCCCAGCTAACAGAAGTTTTCTGGATGCCATCAGTGTTCTCCAGTGAAGTTACCCTATTGTGGATGCCTTACCTTGGACACTTTATGGCCTTAAGACTGTAACTTGGTAACCAAATAAAGCCCCTTATAAAAGCCAATCCATTTCTGGTGTTTTGCAAAATGGCAGCATTAGCAAACCGGAACACTATTTTTGTAGCTTTGCCCTGAGGGCAGCTGCAGCCATGGCACAGGGCAAGGTGGCTAAAATGCTGATAGAAAGTCCATCACCTTTCTGGCGTTAGGAAGCCCAGGGATAGAGCCCAGGGCAACCAAGCTGGCTGGAGAGAGCCAGAGAAGGAGCACTCCACCTTCTGTGTATCATCTCCACCCAGTGTCTGATTAACCCTGAACTATGCATGCATGAGATAGACTACAAAGTCCAAAATGAGATCTTAACTGCCTCCCATCACAGACAAGACAGAATTTGCAGTTTAAGTACAACACAATTAATTGCCTGCTAAAGCAAAAGATTAATATCTTTGGAGGAATATAACAGAATCCAGTCTCTTCAACATAACATTCATAATGTTTGGGATATAATCCAAAATTACTTGACATAGAAAGAGCAGGAAAATGTAACTACTCTCAAAAGGAAAGACAATCAGCAGAGGCCAACACTGCCATGACCCAGAGGTTGAAATGATCAGATGAGAACTTTAAAGAAGCCATTATAACTTATGTCCAATGAGGTATGGAAAAATGCACTCATAATATATGAAAAGATAAGAGGTTCAGCAGAGAAATACAAAACAAAACCAAAAGAAAAATTTAGAACTGAAATAAATACACAATATCTGAATTTTAAAATTCAATGGACGTGCATAATAGCAGAATGGAGATGGCAGCAAAGAGTGAGCTTGAACATAGGAGAAATAAGAGAAAAAAGTTTGGAAAATAATAAAGTTTCAGGGACTCCTAGTTGGAGTTTTTTTTAAAATTCTTAAATAATAGCTGGAAATTTTAACACCTTCATTCATAACAATTGATAGAACAAATTAACAAAATAAATTCATAAAGTCACAGAGACTCTGAACATTATTAATGATCTTGATCTAACTGAAATTAATAGAACACTATATGCAACGACTGCAGAATACACATTCTTTTCAGGTGCACATGATGTGCTCATGAAGGTAGATAATTTACTGGGCCATAAAACAAGTCTCAGTAAATTTAAAGGATTGAAGTCATGAAGAGCATGTTCTATAACTACAACAGAATTACATGAGAAATCAATAACAATAAGATATCTAGCTAAGGACATCCCAAATGTTTAGAAATAAAACAATATTTTTCTAAATAAACCACAAGTCAAAGACGAATTCCTAAGGAAAATTAAAAAAACATGTACCAACTGAATTAAAATGAAAACACAACATATAAAAATTGGCAGGTGCTGCTAAAGCACAGTGTAGAGGAGGATTTATAGCTGTAATAGGCTGAATAATGGACCTACAAATATGTCCATGTTTTAATTCCTGGAACTTGTGAATATTACCTTACATGGTAGAAGGGATGTTGCAGATGTGATTGAGTTAAGGATTTTGAGATAAGGAGATTATCTTGGATTATTCAGTTGAGCCCTAGACGTAATCATATAAGAAGGAGGAAGGGAAGGGAGATTTGACTAAAGAGGAGCAAGTAGGAGATATGACAAGAGGTTTGAGTGAGGGGAGGAAGGGCTTATGAGTGAAAGGAGGCAGGTGGTCCCCAGAAGCTGGAAAAGGCAAGGAAACTGACCCTCCCCTCATGTATTCAGAGGGAACCAGTCCTGCTGACACCCTGACTTTAGCCCAGTGAAATTGATTTCTTTCTTCTGACCTCCAGAATGGTAGAAGAGTAAGTTTTTGTTGTGTCAAGTCACCAAGTTTGTGGTAATTTGTTACAATAGCTGTAGGAAACTAATACAATAGTTTTAAATGTTTATATTAGAAAATATGAAAGATCTAAAATCAGTCATCCAAAATTAAATTCAAGGTAAGCAGAAAATAAAGATGGGAGCAGAAAACAATGCAACAATAGAAATTAACAAAGACAAAAACCAGTTCTTTGAAAAGATCAATAAAATTAATAACTCCCTAGCTAGACTAATAAGGAAAAGAGACTGAACACAATTCACCAACATAAAGAAGGAAAGAGGACTTATCACTACAGATCCTAGAGAGATTAAAATGATAAGAGGACATTATGCCAACAAATTTGACAACTTAGAAGAAATGGACAAATTCTTTGAAAAATACAACTGACCAAAATGGACACAACATGAAATAGAAAAATATTAATAGCCCTGTGTTTCTTAGAATAATTGAATTCTTTACCAGAAAGTTTCCACCAAGAAAACTTCAGGCCCAGATGGTTTCACTGGTGAAGTCCGTCAAAACATCCAAAGAAAAAACAACAGCAATCATAAACAAACATTTTCAGAAAACAGAGAAGGAACACTTCCCAATTCATCTTATGAGGCTAGTATAAACTTAATTTAAAAACCTGAATAAGACTTAAAATTCTTTCAGACATATCCCTTATCAACAAAGACACAAGTATCTTTAACAAAGTATTAGCAAATTGAATCTAGATATATATGTAAAAAGAATAATACCCTTAGACTAAGTAGGGTTGATCCCAGGAATGCAAGGTTGGTTTAACATTTGAAAATCAATCAATTTAATTGATTACATTAACAGAATAAAGGAGAAAAAATCAATAAAATGAGAGGAAACATTTGACAATATTAACTTCCCATTCCTTATAAAAGTTCTCTGCAAAGTAAGAACAGAAAACTTCCTCAATCTGATAAAAGGTATGTACAATAATGATTCAGCAAACATGATACTTAGGAGTTAAATATTGAATGTTTTCCTGTTAAGACTGTACCAGTTTGGATACATTATGTCTCCCAAGAAAAAGCCATGATCTTTTTTTTATTCAATTTTATTGAGATATATTCACATACCATACCATCATTCAAAGTGTACAGTCAGTTGTTCACAGTACCATCATTTAGCTGTGCATTCATCACCACAATCAATTTCATTACTCAAAAAAAAAAAAGAATAAAAATTAAAGTAAAAAAGGACACCGAAAACATCCTGTTTTCCCATCTCCCTCTATCATTCATTTAATTTTTCTCCCCATTTTTTCTACTCATTTGTCCATACATTGGATAAGGGAGTGTGAGCCACAAGGTTTGCACAATCACATGGTCACACTGTGTAAGCTTTATAGTTATATAGTCGTCTTCAAGAATCAAGGCTACTGGGTTGCAGTTTAACAGTTTCAGGTATTTCCTTCTAGCTATTCCAATACACTAAAAACTGAAAAGGGGTATCTATATAGCACATAAAAATGCCCTCCAGAGTGACCTCTTGACTCCATTTGAAATCTCTCAGCCACTGAAACTTTATTTTGTTTCATTTCTCTTCCCCCTTTTGGTCAAGAACGCTTTCTCAATCCCATGGTGCGGGGTTCAGCATTGCCAGGGAGATTTTCACCCGTGGGAGTCATGTCCCACGTACGGGGTGGTATGGTGAGTTTATTTGCAGAATTTAAGCCATGATCTTTTAATCCAATCTCATGTGATATTGGGATTAGGCTGTTTCCATGGAGATGTGACCCACCCAACTGTGAGTGACACCTTTGGTTAGGGTGTGACCTTTGATTGGATTATTTCCATGGAGGTGTGGCCCCTCCCATTCAGCATGGGTCTTGATTAGTTCACTGGAACCCTGTAAAAGCTCACAAACAGAAGGACCTCAGAGCAGCTGCAGCTGTGAGTGACATTTTAGAGCTGCAGCTAAGAGGGACAATTTAAAGACAGCCATTGAAATCTGACACTGACATTTTGGAGAATGCCATTTTGAAACCAGAACCCTGGAGCAAGCGGACGCCAGCCACATGCCTTCTGAGCTAACAGAGGTTTTCCGGAAGCCATTGGCCATCTTTAAGCAAAGGTACCCTATTGTTGATGCCTTACCTTGGACACTTTATGGCCTTAAGACTGTAACTTGGTAACCAAATAAACCCCCTTTATAAAAGCCAATCCATTTCCGGTGTTTTGCAAAACGACAGCATTAGCAAACTGGAACACCCACTCAACCACTTCTATGCAACACTGTTGTAGCTATGCCAGAGGGATACCTGCGGGGTTGTGGGAGCCCAGGGAGGAGCACAAGATTCACACTGAGGGTCTGAGGATGTCCTGGAGGAAGTCAATTTGCTGAGTATGTTAGGAAGCACAAGTAGGAAGCGACCCGAGGAAGAAGGACTAAGGGCTCATGATGGCAGCGGAGATGGCACATGTGGAGGAACAGAGAAGGTTCTCTGAGGGTGCAGGGAAGCTAGGGGCACATCCGTGTTGCTGGACCACAAGGGGTAGAGAGATGGGATGAGCCTGGAGTGGCTGCAGCTGGAAGCCCTTATCACACTGCACTGTCATTTGTGTGTGCTTATGTCTGGGCCCCCTCTTGACCCTATCTAACTGTTCTTTAGGTCCCCAGAGCCTAGCAAGTTCCAGGCACATAGAAAGTGGTGTGTCATGGGTATTTGATGCATGAATGATTGAATTCATGAATGAATGAATGAATGTGAAGGACTGCCTTTCAAATCCATTACTCAACCCCATCTGGTGCCAACATCAACTCTAATGCTCACTCCTCCAAAAGTTCTTTTTGGGATGACACTTAGCTCTTTTTGTCATTTGCTAGATTTTAGTTGTGTGACCCTAGGGACAGACATGGTTATGGGAGAGCTTCAGACACCAGTTGGACATCATTTAAAGATTCATAGGAGCAGAGGCTCTGGCAGGCAGAATGAACATGAGGAAAATTCAGAAAAAAAAACTCCAGTAATAGACTTGTTGAATTCAAACTCAATGAGGACTGGGCAAGAGACCAATGCACTCCTATCACTCGCTCCTTCCCAGAGCCAAGTTCCCTTGGCCTTTGAGCTCTCAGGTCTTGGGTAATGTTTGTGGCTTCAGTGGCAGGAGGGACATTCCTTCCTGCAACCTCTTTCCATTTCCCCCAAATGCTCCCCCTCTCATTTCATGCAGGTCCCGCAGTTATTCTCATCTTACCAAGGTTCTTGAGTTGATCCTGCCCCTTCTCGATCTTACATAGCATTAACACTGGATCAGAGGGCCTAACTTCATTCCTTGTCCTTTATTTTTACTTTGGGGTCTAGGTGTAGTTTCCCTGGTAAACATCTCTGGAGTCCGTCTTGCTGGGTCTACCATATTGAGAGACAGGAAGTCAAGAAGTTCTGGATCTTCCAGAGACTTCAGCCTGCTGACATCCCTAAGGCTTTCTGAGGAAGCCCACCCTCCCAAAGCCTGTTTTTAAAATTTATTTTGACTGAGCATGTATGCACGCCTTTACTTCTGTGAGCCTCCTCTCTGGGTCATTCCAGTAAATACCTCTATCCTTGAGTAAGCCAGAGGGCTTACTTACAGATTGTTTTTGTATTGGCTTTTGTCTTGGTTTTGTTTTATTGTTGATTTGCTTGCAACCAAACAATCTTAACTGACACAGAAGTTGGTACCATTGGGTTGGTGGGAGATAGCAGGCCCTCAGGAGGTCCGGTATCTTTGGATTGGTTTTCTGGCTGAGATAGGGGATGAAGCAGTGGTGAAGCCCTTTTCCTTGGCTGTCAACCACTGCCAAGGGGGTAAGGACAGCTGGGACTGGAGCAGGATGATGGCTTCAAAAGCTTCCATCAGACACCTGGATGAAATCTTCAAATGTTTCTTCAAGGCATGAAATAAATTCTGGTCATTTATGTTCTCAGCAGAAAGACTGTCCTACAAAAATCAAATTCTGAGATTGATTCTGCAGGTTTCTGATTCACACGATGTATTTATTCCTCATTAGCTCTTTTAAGTGAAAATCAGGGCATTGATGGGGAAAGAGCTGATATTTGTTCCCTACTATTGCTGTAACAAATTACCACAAATTTAGTGGCTTAAAACAATGCAGATTTATTACAGTTTGGGAGGTCAGAAGTTCTAAAATCAAGGTGTTGGCAAGGCTGCGTTCCTTCTGGATGTTCTAGGGGAGAATATGTTTCCTTGCCTTTTCCAGCTTCTAGAACCATCTGCATTCCTGGGCTCATGGACCTTTCCTCCACCTTCAAAGCCAGCATAGTATCTTCCAATTGCTCCCCCTCTGCTTTTGTGGCCACGTGGCCTTTTCTCTCCTCTAATCTCCTGCCTCCCTCTTGCAAGAACCCTTGTGATATTGGACCCAGGTGGATAATTCAGGATAATCTCCTCATCTCAAGACCCTTAATTTAGTCCCAACTACAAAGTCCTTTTTATTATGTCAGGCAATATAGTCACAGGTTCCAGGGATTAAGAAGTGGACATCTTTGTGGGATCGTTATTTAGTCTACCACAAGTTGCATCCAGAAAACTGCAATCGGGACAAAGACAAAAATTTGAAGGACTCCAACCCCAAACCATATCTAGGGGATTCCAATGTGCAGCCCTTGCTAGAGGGAGCTGTGCTACTCCTGGTGCTTTTCTAGGCAAGCAGCCACAGTGTGATGTTAGCACGGCCCTGAGAATGAAATGCAGAATAGGAAAGTGTTAGACACCAAAGGAAGAGAACTAATTCGTTATGAAAGCTCTGTATATCCAGAGATATTTCATGGGAGTGGAGTTCAAGGATGTTCCACCAAGGAAAGCAGAACATAATTTTGAATTCTTTGCTATGATGTTCAACCTCAGCTGACAACACTTGCTCGGTGTTGAACATACAACCCTGACTGAACGCTGGCCACACCTTTGTGACGCTGAAAAGCCAGAAAGCATGAAGGAGAAGGAAGAGTAAAAGAAGGAGGAGAAAGGGGAGAGGGAAGGAGGAGGGATGGGGGAAGGGAAAGGAGGTGGAGAAAAAGGAGGAGAAATCAAAGTATGCCAGAAACTGAAACATCACATTTGACCTCTCGTGGACTTCCAACCCACACTCCATTTCCTGCAGGGCCCAGGAGATTTTTCTTTCTTTTAACATAAGGAATAAATAGATGAAGGAATCAACCTAGATTTTAAAAGAACTTTTGACTTTGTCCTCTCTAAACTATGAGCTCTCTAGACTGGTGGGAGAGACTGGGAAACTTATGTCCCTGGAATGGAGAAATTCCAAGATGCCAACCCCCATTGGCGGAGGCAGATCACAGCTAGAAGAAAAGTGAGTGTGGTCATCGTGTTACGCAACAGGGATGGCACATGATCAAGGTTCAGGGAACAGTTTGACATGTGGAGATTCCAGTGATAGAAGTTGTTATAGTTTGCTAATGCTGTGAGATTGCAAAACACTAGAAATGGATTGGCTTTTACAAAACAGGGTTTATTTGGTTACAAAGTTACAGTCTTAAGGCCATAAAGTGTCCAAGGTAAACATCAGCAATCGGGTACCTTTACCGGACGATGTCCAATGGCGTCCGGTAAACCTCTGTTAGCTGGGAAGGCACGTGGCTGGCGTCTGCTCCAAAGTTCTGGTTTCACAATGGCTTCTCCCAGGACTTTCCTCTCTAGGCTGCAGCTCCTCTTCAGAATGTCACTCTCAGTTGCTCTTGAGGCATTTGTCCTCTCTTAGCTTCTCTGGAGCAAGAGTCTGCTTTCAAAGGCCATCTTCAAACTGTCTCTCATCTGCAGCTCCTCTCTCAGCTTCCATACATTCTTCAAAGTGTCCCTCTTGGCTGTAGCAAGCTTGCTCCTTCTGTCTGAGCTTATATAGTGCTCTAGTAATTTAATTCAGACCCACCCTGAATGGGTGGAGTAACACCTCCATGGAAATTATCTAACCAAAGGTCTTCTCCACAGTTGATTGAATCACATCTCCATGGAAACACTCAAAGGATTCCAAAATCTAATCAACACTAATATGTCTGCCCACACAAGATTGCATCAAAGATAATGGCATTTTGGGGGACATAACACATTGAAGTGGCACAGAAGTGATGGGCAGTTCTTGTAATCTGTAAAGCCCAAAATCTAGTTAGCAAAGACCAGACACAGGTCCACATGTTGGAGAGTCCTTGCTTGACAGATGGGAGACCTTGAGGGAAGGGAGGTCAGGAATCTTTGCAAAAGGGCCTGCAATAATGCCACAGATGTGAACTGTGCACACTTCTCCAGTCTGCCCTCCTGGACCATGGAGCATCCTCTTAGGCAGCAGTGGACTGCTTAAAGGAGAACCCAACTTCCCAGGATTGTTGGGTCCAAATTTCTCATTAATTCCTGGGACCCAGAATGACCCAGACTGCTACTGTGGTCTGCCAGTCTAAGGGAGAGCTTATGGGGAGCAAGTAATAAATGAATATCTGATTTGACATTTCCAGGTAAACAAAAGCTGAGGGACTTCGTCACCACTTGATGGGCCCTACAAGAATTGCTAAAGGGAGTTCTGCAGGTTGAAAGAAAATAACACTATGTGATTGACTGAAACCACATGAAGAAGCAAAATCTCTGGTAAAATGATGACATGGGAAAATATAAATACCAGGACTATTGTATTTTTATTTGTAATGCCACTTTTTACTTCCTACAGGGTCTAAGAGGCAAATGCATAAAATGTAATGATAAATCAATGGTTTGGGACTCATAATGTATAAACACGCAATCTGTGATAAGAATTACATAATGGTGGGGGGATAGAGGGGTATAGGAACATAGTTTGTATATACTATTGAAGTTAAGTGGGTATCAAAGCGAACAAGGTTGTTATAGTTTAGGATGTTAAATTTAAGCCCCGTAGTAACTACAAAGAAAATACTGGAGAATATGCAAGCTCACAGAGACAGAAATTGGAGTACTTGTTGCCACTGGCAGGGGTCAAGGGGGAATGCAGAGTTGATGCAAAAATGGATATACGGTTTCTGTTGGGGGAGATGTGAAATTTTAGTAATGGAGAGTAGTGAGGATATCACAAATGTGATTAATCCCACTGAATGGTATGCTTGGGAGTGGTTGATAAGGGAAAGTTTAGGTTATACATATGTTCCCACAATAAAAAAAAAAAAAAGAGGAAAGAGAGAGAGAGAAAGAAAGAAAGAAAAGAAAGAAAGAAAGAAAGAGAAAGAAAGAAAGGAAGGAAGGATTGGAGGGGAGGGGAGAGGGTGGAAGGAAGGAACTAACAAAGGAAGGAAGGAAGAAAGAAACTAAGAGACAATGACAATTAAAGGCAATATATGATACTGGATGGGATCTAACAAGGAAGGCGCCTCAAAGGGACATTATTGGGATATATGAAAAAAATTGGAATATAGACTATAAGCTTTATATCAATGTTAAATTTCTTGAACTTAATAACCGCAGTTCAGCTGGTTACATACATGACTATCCATCTTAGGAAATACAGATGGCAGTATTAAGTGTTCAAGGAGTATTATATATACAACCTACACTCAGAAAATGGATTTATAAGTAGATAGATGGACAGATAGATAATTGGATAGATAGTTTGATGGATAGAGAGAATAATATAGAAAATGTGGCAAAATGTTAACATTGGTGGATCTCTGTATCTGGAGTGATGGGGTATGTTGGAGTTTTGTGATCGAGGTGTGCATTATTTTTGCAAATGTCCTGTAAGTTTGAAAGTGTTTCAGAATAAAAAGTTTAAAATTTAAAAAAATAAATAAACAATATCAATCTGATACCATAAAAAAAAAAAAAGAGGCAGCAATGGGGGACTTGTGAAATCTGTCCTAACTCCAGATAGTTAAAGTCACAATTGTGTTGATGTTGGTTTCAAGGTTATTTCAGTCATTTGTACTCTGTCTATCTCATTCCTCTCTTTCTCCCAGTGAAATTATTCCCAACATCCCCCACAACCCAGACACAAACAGGACCATCACTCCTCCCCGCCAGCAGCAACAAAGGTGGCATCTCCACCCAGCAGTACCATCTGACTCATTCATTTACTAAGCAAGAGTTTTTGGAAGGTCTACCGTGGGCCAAACTCTGTACTAGGTGTTGGGAAAACAACAGTCACCCAGATGGCCTGGAGTTTATGTTCTGGTGGAAAAGACAGACATTAATCAGATAACGGCATACATATATACGTACTATACTCTGATAAATAAAATCTAGTAGGCCAAACTGGAAGTACCCCATGCTAAGCCCACATCAGCAAAACCAAAATCTAAGTAAATTTCTATGCCCTGTAAATGCCTGGGCTGCCCAGAAAAAAAGAAATTAAAGCAGCCAATCAGCTATCACCAACTCCCTATTCTTAGGCCAGCTTACTTCATCATTGCTAAGCAACTGCCTGCACTAACCATGTTAGGAAATGTAGTCTGCATTAACCAGTGACGATTTCCTCCCAATGTACTTCCTAGTTTTGTCTATAAAAGCCTGTTGCATTCTTGGCAGCAGAATTCCTCTCTTCCTCATGGTGATTGAAATATCCCCAGTTTGTAACTGAGAAGTTACGAGTTGACAAATAATTATGATTACTGAATCATTACATAGATGCCTTGTTTACTTCCTAGTATATTGTAGAATAGCCAGAAGTATATACCGGAATCTACTGAAACTCACTGAACCATAACCCACATACCTTGAACTTTGATAATGATTCTATCTTTACCTTATGATAACTTGTGACTGGCTCCACTTGTACACCCTTCTCCTGTTTTACAACTTTGAAGTCTTAATGATCACAGACCCCTTAATGTTTATTAATGAAGGAATTTGAGTCAGCCCAGAACTAACTCATCCCAATTCCTAAGCTATCTACTGGATGAAGCTAGATCTAACAAAATTGGCCTGCCTGACATGTATAGTAGCTTAAACACTAATATAAATAATCTTATCATAATACCAAAACTCACACCCATCATCATGTTACAGCCACCATTTTCTTACATATGTTCTGTGACTAGGCATGTAATCAAACTGTGCATGCTCAATAATTAGATCATCTCTAACTTTGCCATCTAGAGCTAGTATACTCATTATCCGAAAAACTGCCCGTCTTTTAATTCTGTAAAACTCTCAAAGTTACTGCAGTTGGAGAGACAGATTTTAGGCCCAGAGGCCATCTGTTCTCCTTGCTTTGCATACCAATAAACTCTTTCTCCCTCTGAAACCTCGTGTCTCAGGAATTGTTCATTTGTGTGCATCGGGCAGAGAACCCCCACGTTGATTGATATCAAATTCATGAATTGATTTCATAAAACCCTCTGAGATCTAAGCAAATTTTGCTCAGGCTTTGATTTACTACCCATATGCATACTCAAAAACTATGGCAGGAGTGCTCTAAAAATAGCAAATATTATGATAGTCTATAAAGGGGCACTGGACTCAGAATGGAAGAGAGAGTATGTGCTGGATTATTCTCTTTTGTTCTCTAGAGGCGACTCTTTTGTGCCTTGGCTGTGGGAGGATTTGGGAAGAATTTCATGGGAGAAAGTGAGAGAAATGGGTTGAAGACCCAGCAGGACGAGTTCTTTAGGTGTTTCTGAACGGCCCCTCAAGGAAGCCCTGGAGCTGGGAGGGAACAAAGAAGGCTTTTCTGAGCAAGTGCGTTTGGACTGAAATCAGAAGTGTGAGTGGGCATTAATTCAGCAGAGAGGGAAGAGGATTTTGGCAAAAAAGTTTTCTTGGCAGAGGAGTCAGCACGTGCAAAGGTCAGGCTGGGAGGAGCCTGCATTGGAGCAGCGCAGAGAGGCTGGAGCAGCAAGGCCAAGGGGCGCTCAGGAAAAGGCTGGAAAGGCAGAAAGAAGCCACAGCACAAGGGCTTTGGGGTCGGACACCCTTGTATCCCATGAACACCCTCATGGCCTCACCCCCGCTGTAGCCACGGCTGTAACCCACAGTCCTGGCAGGCATCAGCAACGGTCAAATGCGTCCTCTTTTCTCCGTTGAGAACATTCCCCGAAGGCTCTTCAGGAGGGCCTGGCAGGCTCAACCTCCCACGTGGGTGACCAAATCAAGAATACTTCTGTGGTTGAAGAGTGTCCCCCAGAATTCATGTCCACCCAGAACTTCTGAATGTGACCTTATTTGGAAACAGGGGCTTTGCAGGTGTATTCAGTTAAGATGAGGTCATCCTGGATTAGGTGGATGGTAAATCCAATGGCTGGTGTTCTTATAAGAAGGCCCCATGAAGACACACAGGGAGGATGTCGATGTGACAAAGGAGGCTGAGATGGGAGTGAGGCAGCCACAAGCCAAGGATGCCCAGGGCTGCTGGGAGCCCCCAGAAGCCAGGAAGACGCAAGGAAGTGTCCTCTTCCCGAGCCTTCGGAGAGAGCCTGGCCCTGCCGACACCTTCATTATGGACACCTGGCCTCCTACTGTGAGAGAATTAATTTCTGCTGTTTTAAGCCACTGGGTTAGTAGTAATTTCTTACAGCAGCCACTGGAAACTAAGATGATGTCCTTGTATCAACTTTTCCTCCTTCCCTTCTTCACTCCCCCAGGCGCTCATTCCTACTTGCTGGGTTCACTTTCCAATAAATCACCTGAATGTGAGCCTTGCCTCTGGCTCTTCTTTCTGTTTTTCCTCTCCATTCCTCACCTCAATCAATTCCCTGGCAGGCTGTCGTCTTTTTTCTGTCTCTATGAATTTGCATACCCTAGTTATTTTATACGCATGGAATCATACAATACCTGCCCTTTTCACCCTGGCTTATTTCACCCTACATGATGTCTTCAAGGTTCATCCATATTGCAGCATGTAACAGAACTTCATTCCTTGTTATGACCAAATAATATTCCATTGTACGGATATACCACATTTGGTTTATCCATTCATCCATTTATGGACACTTGGGTTCCACCTTTTGGCTATTGTGAATGATGCGCCTATGAACATTGGTGTACAAATAATCTAGTTGAGTCCCTGTTTTCATTTCTTTTGGATATATACTTAGAAGTGGGATTGCCAGGTGTTTTTTGTAATTCTATACTTAACTTTCTGAGGAACCACCTGGCTCAACTTTCAAAAAACCCCAGGCTACAGCAGCCAACCTTAGGCAACATGGAGGTTTTGGGCTTCTGCACACAAAGTAATGGAAAACCACCGAAGAATTGGAAGCAGGTGCTTGATCAGATCTATTTTCTTAAGGGTCATTCTGGCCTAGTGTGCAGAATGAGCAGGGGCCAGGGGTGGGGACATGAGGATAAATGCAGGAAGACCATTCTGGAAGCACTTGCAGGAGTCCAAGCGAAACATGATGGCAGCTTGGACAAGGATGTCTGCTGTCTGGATGTCTCTCTGGTCCTCTATCGATCACGGACCTTCTCTGAGAGGGTCACACAGGTCCTTCTAGTTCCTAATCAGCCTTATGTGCTGTGGATCAGTCACAGACAATGGCTGCTGGATTGGGAATAGGCCTGTGTTCAGCCTAAGCTAGATATGCACCAGCTTCCCCCAGAATTCCCACTGGGGCCTGAGGGAAGTGACAGAGGGAAATAACTAGACAGAAGAGCAGTGGCCCAGTGAGTGAGCAGGAGGAGCAATGGAGGACTTGCCCCCTGAGATCCTGGAAGGCAGGCACTTGGGGAAGGGGAGTCAGGCATCCAAAGCCCAAGTGTGCCAAAGAATCAACACAACAGGGGCCAAGGTATCAGTTAATATTTATTGAGCCAAAGTCTATAGAACCCAAGATAGGGAGAGAGAGATGGACCTAAGATATCATCTTGTCCAGTCCTCCACTGCACCAAATGTTGAGGAAACTGAGGCTCAGAGAGGCTGCATCTTTTGTCCCCAAGTTGGTTGATCTTTTGGCCACACCACAAGGTTCCTTGACCTGTTTCTGGCATCAGGTTTCACATTTTTTTCCAACTTGATCACTGTTCCAACACAGCATTAGGAGTTTCACTGGACCTTCATTGGTCCCTTAGTACATGCTGGCCCCAAAGAGGGCTGGTGACTTGCCAAATGGTCCAACCAGTGCTCTCATCACCACCACCACCAGCATCATCACCACGAAGAAATCTCTGCCTTGTTTGTGCTCCAACGATACAAAGGTCAATGAATCGATGGGATGGCACATATCTCATCAAGTGAGAGAGTCTGGGGAAGGCCAAATGGGCTATCCTGCGTGCAAGTGCTTGGTATGTGGATGCCCAATAAATGGTGCTGCTTATTATTATTGCCTTTGAGACGAGGCCTTGGGGATCTGGAGGTGAAGATGTGGTTCTTGCTGTGAGGTTGAGGGTCTGGAACACTGTGTAACAGGAGAGAAAGCAAGCCTTGCTCCTCCCTTTTCTCTGTGTAAAGGGTCTCCTGAGGGGCCTCTAGGACTACCCAGAAGGCAAGGAAAGAAAAGTTTGGGGATATATGATGCCTTGGAGTGGTACAGAAGGGACCCTGCTTGAAGACACAAGAACTGAGGGAGAGGAATAGAGTCAGTGCTTTTGAAGGGACCAGGGAGAAGAAAAGTTAAGTTTTCCTTAACTCTTCTGGCCCAGTCCAAGTGCTAGCTGGTCTCTATGGAGTCTCTCCTGGTCAGGCCCCCGTGGGCAGTCAGGGTAACTCCAAAAACCCGACACAGACCTGGTCTTCAAGAAGCACAGGGCTAGACAAGTCCTAAAACCCAGAGGTTAACACCTTTCTGTACGTGTGTTATATCTGTCCTAGTTTGTTAATGCTGCAGAATGCAAAACACCAGAGATGGATAGGCTTTTATAAAACGGGGGTTTATTTCACTACACAGTTACAGTCTTAAGGCCACAAAGCGTCCAAGCAATCAGGTACCTTCACCGGAGGATGGCCAATGGCATCTGGAAAACTTTTACTAGCTAGGAAGGCAGCTGGAGTCTGCTCCAAAGCTCCGGCCTCAAAACGGCTTTCTCCCAGGACGTTCCTCTCCAGCAAGCTTGCTCCTCTTCAAAACATCACTCCCAGCTGCACTCCTTTTCCTCTCTTCGAGTCAGCTCATTTATATAGCTCCACCGATCAGGGCCCACCCTGAATGGACGGGGCCACACCTCCATGGGAACATCTCATCAGAATCATCTCCCACAGCTGGGTGGGGCACATTCCAAGCAAATCTCTGCCCCACAAGACCACAAAGATAATGGCATTTGGGGAACACAATACATTCAAACAAGAAAGGAAATGGCTGAAGTTGTGGAACTGTGACCCATTCTTTGAAATTTGCTCTCTACTTGTTAAAGGGTACTTTGAAAGTTATCACTGTTGTGTATATATGTTAAAGTTCACAGTAAAAAAATGCATTAAAAAAGGAAGAAATCACTGGCTGCCTGAGATAAACCCACTGGAAGACAAGGGTGCGTGGACATTGGAAAGGTAGAGCCAGAGGCCACCACCCCACCTGGAGAAGACTTCATTACGGCTGGGACATCAAATCATGAGGAGGGTCAGTAGTGGTTTTCTCCCTTTTCAACTCCTCAGTTTTCCTGGCCTTCTTATTGTTTGTTCCTGTACACCTCCCCTTCCATTCCTACTCCCAGTGTCTTCTTTAGAATAGTTTCTTTCTGTCTCCTCACTCCCTAGACCCCTCTCCTCCCTTACTCCAGGCTGCACTTTGCCTGCCTTGCCTTTGACCCATGCCATCCGCATCAGCACCTCCTTTGCTGTGCACAGAAACATCAAACTCCTCAGTACCCGATTCCATAAATTTATCCCACCCTGTTTTCCCCTTTAATAAAATGCCTCTGTGCTTTCACCCAGCACATAGCTCCTGCTCCCTGCACTGCCTTGGGGGTCACTGAGTCAGGCTACTGCAGACTCGCATGGATCCTGGTGAGCTCCTCCAACTTCTCCTGCAGCTTCCGAGCCTCCTGCCGCAGCTCTACGGCCACCTCTGCCTTCGCCCCCTCGTGTAAATGCTTTGACTCTCTCACAAGGCTGACCACATCCATCAGAAGGAAGAACCCTGTGGCGGCCACACCCATGACCCGGGCTCCTTTGGTCATTGCCAGAGCGGTGCCTCCAAAGGCTTCCTGCACCTCCAGACCGCTTCGAACGGAGAGGCTCCCAGTGGTCATGAAACGTGTAGCACTGGCCATTAAGCGAGGATCGGCTTTGGCCAGCTTGATGGCACGGATGTTCTTCCCAATGATTTCCGAAGCTTGGATGACATTTTCGGAGACAGAAACCAATCTGAATGTATTCGCACGTAGAGCCTTTGCAATGACCTCTCCTTTGTCAATGCTGGTTGACGCTAAACTGCTGGCTTCAGCTTTTGCCGACAACCTGCTTGAATGATCCACGATGCTAGTGGAAACACTGGTGACAGCGGCCGCCGCCCCCAGCCCTATCCCAATACCTGAGAGGACCAGACCAACCCCTGCTGTCACAGGTGCCAGAGTCAGGCCAAGGATGGTCAGAATGCCAGAGACGGTGCTGGTAGAGTTGGCCACCACGTGCGAGATGGTGCAGTCCTTGTGTATCTTGTCGACTTTGTCTGCAAGGGCGTGAAGCTTTCCAATACGTTCCTCAAGCTCCATTTTCACCTGAGGAAACTCTTTCAGAAACCTAACCCTGTACCTACCCAGCAGGTCTTTGGCGAGCTTGTCTTTGCCTCCCACAGCCTTGTCTTCTTTAAGCTCATTCAGAATTTCACATAGCACATCTGCTTCATCCCTGTAAACAAGGAAGGTCAAGTAATTAAGAAAGGCAGTTTGCTTACCTGTAAAATGGGCTTTATAAGATCTATCCTGCACAAGCCATGGTGCTTATACTACAAATCAGAGAGAAAAGAAGTCTACAAAATATAAGGAATTGTCACGGCCCAAGAGGGCTTCTGCAGCTGAAGGACTAAGAAAGCACCGGACACGTTCTGAGACATGAGCTTTTATTTGGGGGCTTACCTACAGGGTGGGAAATCGGTCACATTGTCCTGAATTCAGGAGCTGCTCTGAATGGCAGTGGGTTCAGAGCTCAACGTGAAGAAAATCCGCAAAAGCCGGGGGTGCCAGGGAGTGGTTTATAAGGGTTAGGACAAAGACATTCAAATGGATGTGAGAGGAGCAAGGGTCCTGTGACGTAGGGAAGGATCGATTGCAGTCAAAAGGGAAGAGGGGAGGACTATGGAGTATCCTCCGGGAGTTTCAGGGAGAAGGTAGTTATAGATGACATTTAGCAATGGAGGCCTGATTGTACAAGGAGAGTAGGTCAAACCTTAACTGTCCTAGGTCAAGCAAGCTGCTGTGTACAGTCTTCAAAGCACTAGGGGAAGGCCCTGGGCTCCCACAGGAATTTGTCCTTCCATTTTAAACATGTTTTGTACATGATAGAGTCTCCATAGTCCTTACTCAATAAGAAATAAATAAGTAAAAGTCATCGTGAATAGTAGATATTTGATAAGCATTTTCTCATGCAAGGCAGGTCAATGTCATTACCACCAAAGTGTTTTGAAAAATGGGGACTCCACACACAAACAAAGAGAAGTGGGATTAGAGCAGAAAAATCTTCATTCAGAGAATCTTAGATTTTAAAAAATGCTTGCAGATAGAAGGGGCCCTAAAGGTCATTTTAGCTGGTTCCTGCTCTCTTCTAATGCCTAATAGTCTTTGACCTTTTGGACTGAAGGTCACCGGTGACCTCACCAAGAAGACAAACAGATGGCAAATAAGTATATGAAAAGATACTCAACAACATATATCAGTAGGGAATTGCAAATTAAAACAATAATGAGATACTACTACACACCCATTAGACTGGCTAAAATCCAAAACACTGACAACATCAAATGCTGACGAGGATGTGGTGCAACAGGAGTTCTCCTTGACCGCTGGTGGGAATGCACAATGGTGCAGCCACTTTGGGAGACAGACCAGCAGTTTCTTACAAAGCTAAACATAGGCTCACCATAGGATCCAGCAATTGCACTCTTAGGTATTTACCCAAGGGAGCTGAAAAGTTACATCCCCACAAAAACCTATACGTGAATGTTTATAGCAGTTTTATTCACAATTGCCAAAAATTGGAAGCTACCAAGATGCCCTTCCATAGATGAATGAATAAACATTCAGTGATCAAGACATGCAAAAAGGGAACTTAAATGCATGTTGCTAAGTGAAAGAAGACAGTCTGAAAGGCAACATACTGTATGAGTCCAACAACATGACACTCAAGAAAGGGCAAAAAGATCAGTGATTGCCAGGGGTTCAAGGGGTTGGGGATGGGGATGAATAATTGAGCACTGGACATTTTTAGGGCAGTGAAACTGTTCTGTATGATACCATATTGGTAAATATATGGCATCACATATTTGTCAAAACCCATAGAACTGTACAACACAGAGTGAACCCTAATGCAATCTATGGATTTTATTTAATAATAACATGTCAATACCAGTTCCTCAGTTGTAACAAATGTATCACACCAATATAAGGTGTTAATAATAGGGGATACTATGTAAGGCAGGGGGTAGTATATGGGAACTCTCTGTATGTTCTGTGCAATTTTTCTGTAAACCTAAAAGTGCTCTAAAAACAGACAAAAAAGGGACACATTTGAATGTACAACGAAAGGGGAGTAAATACATTAATGTATAGCTGTAGAATAAAATAATAAAAAATAAAAATACAAAAAGCCTCACAGATAGAAGGGGTCTTAAAGCACTTGTTCTCTTCCAATGCCCGATGTCCTCTGACCTTTCTGGCTGAAGGTTACCAGGTGTGGCCATGGTCCTCACCGCCTGGCTGCTAACCCGGCTCCACTCTCAATCTCCATCTCATCTTTACTGACTCGCCCCCACCCCCCACCACCTTCAGGGCCTTGCTGCCAGATGCTTAACCTGTGTGCACTCCAAGGCCATGTGCAATCTTATGGGACTTCTTAAGAAACTTTAAGAACCACCCTTATGATCTGTTAAGACGGAAAAGACCTGCATTTGGACAAGTTGGTGGAGGAAGCATTTTCCTCTGAGGTGCAGACTTGAGGCAGTAACTCCCTCAAATCACATAAAACTGCAGGCCACCCATTCAACTCTGGAAGTCATCACAAAGCCATGCTGCCTTCCTGCTGGGCAGGGACCGCCCTATGTAGAAAAGAAGAAGGTCCCAAATGGCAGTGGAGACCCCCACGCAGCTCCCAGGCAGGGTGTGAAGGAAATAATTGCCCCTGGCCCTCATGCCCAATAGTGATGGGATCAAGTCATGGAGGGAAGAAAAATCCCTCCATGCCCCTCTGGGTCCAAGGCCTCCTTAATCCTGAACCTTGACTGCCCCCCCACCCCGCCCTGCTGCACCAAGTCTCCTTACCACTCCTGCCACCTCAACCCACTCCGGCTCCATCCTGACCCCTGGCTCTGACCCTGTGCCCAGGCTTCCCGGGCCTTTGGACAGGATGATTGGACCCGGCTCCCCAGCTTTGACCTGCAGTTCAGTCTCAGACCTTCGCCACTGTCCTATGGGATTGGATTACTTTTCCCATTGAAAAGATGGCAAATCCAAGCCTCTGAGGTATCAAGTAACCTGCCCAGAGCCCCAGAGCTGGGGAGGGATCCAACTCAGCTCTGGCTGCTTCCACCCCAGCCTCCCACCTTAGAGGTCAGCAGAAGAACCCTGGAATGTATGCACAATTCCTCGCATGTGGGGAAAGGGCTCTTAGCCCGAATCCCCAGGAACACAAATTGATTATACTGGGGTTTTCCTGACTTGTCCCAAAGGAAGTTCTGTTCAACTCCCATCTCCAGTAAAAAGACTCTCAGTCTGGGTTTCTTCCCAGCAAGCTTTTTAAAAGTTAAGATTAATTGAGCACATACTGTGCACCAATCATTACACTAAGCACTTCACATGCACTGTCTTATTTTCCTCACAATAAAACCCAGCAGTGAAGAAACCAAGGCAGAGAGTGGTTACGGTCACACCGCTCTTGGATGGAGAGATGACACTGCCCCGGGTGGGTCGCATGCCTTCTCACCCTGAGGCCATTCGCTTTGACATGGAGGAAATTTCCCTGGATTGTGGAGAAGGGGCATCCTCATCCCCAACCGCAGGAAACTGCCTGGAGGAGGTGTGCTTGCCCAGGGGAAAGCAGCTCAGTGGGGAGATCGGGTGACATTCCTGGGGTACCCGAGGAGGTTACCTGGACAGTTGAGCCTCAGCCACAACTGTCTCCCAGGCCTGGTCATTGGTCAGCAGGGTCTGCACTTCCTCTCTGCTCACTGTGGCCTGCAGATAGGCAATGGCATCCTCAAGAAAGCTTCTGCTCTCTATTTGGAAAGAAAACAGAACAAAGTTACGGGAGATTGTGGCAGAGCATATATGGCATTGAGTATAAGATGGTTAAAAGTTAATTCTCCTGAGCAGCTGAGACATTGTTGGTTTACAGAAAAATAATGTAAAAATTACAGTATCCCATATACTCCCCCACGTGGGTGTTCTGGTTTGCTAATGCTGCTGGAATGCAAAACACCAGAAATGGATCGGCTTTTATAAAGGGGGTTTATGTGTTTACACAGTTACAGTCTTAAGGCCATAAAGTGTCCAAGGTAACACATCAGCAATTGGGTACTTTCACTGGAGGATGACCAATGGTGTCCAGAAAACTTCCGTAAGCTGGGAAGGCACGTGGCTGGCGTCTGCTCCAGAGTTCTGGCTTCAAAATGGCTTTCTCCCAGGATGTTCCTCTCTAGGCCACAGCTCCTTTACGAAATATCACTCTCGGTTGCTCTTGGGGTGTTTGCCCTCTCTTAGCTTCTCCAGAGCAAGAGTCTGCTTTCAACAGCTGTCTTCAAACTGTCTCTCATCTGCAGCTCCTCTCTCAGCTTCTGTGCATTCTTCAAAGTGTCCCTCTTGGCTGTAGCAAGCTCGCTCCTTCTGTCCGAGCTTATATAGTGCCCTAGTAAACTAATCAGGGCCCATGCTGAATGGGCGGGGCTACACCTCCATGGAAACTATCCAATCAGAGTTATCACCCACAGTTGGGTGGGATGCATCTCCATGGAAACAACCAAATCCAAACATTCCAACTTAATCCTCAGCAATATGTCTGCCCCCAAAAGACTGCATCAAAGAACATGGCTTTTTCTGGGGGACATAATATATACAAACCGGCACAATGGGGTACTTTCAATGGGGTTTTCCTGTGTCACTGCACATGGTGGAAAACCAGGTCATTTTCAGCTCAGAGCAACCAGGAAGTGAGGCTTCGGATGCGGAAAGTGGAAGAAATCTAACACCAGCTTCCAGTTACCAAGTGCCTGTTGTGTGCCAGGCACGGGGCATCAGCATCTTCAAAAGGTGAGTGGCAACCTGTCCGTAGGGTATGAAATTCGTTTACAGTCAAAAGCTGCATTTTTAAAAGGAAGTAGAATGGAAAACACCAGAGTGCCTCAAACATAAGAACACATGTTTTTGTGAAAGATTTCAGACATCCCCTTATCTAAAATCCTGAGCTCTGGATGTGTTTAGAAATTCAGAATTTCTCAGATATTAGAAAAGGGAATACAGGGCACATGTTGTATATTAGTCAACACAGTGGGGTGTCAGCAGTGCCCTGTAATCAAATGCATTAATGTTTTGACAATGAAACAGATGAATATTCTCATTAAGAGGGATGACTCATGCAATGATCATAAAAAGCCTTGGGTCGGATGCGGTCAGGATTACCTGCCCAAATGACTTGCCGAAAAATGTGTGGTTTCCAGGGATGTGGGGATTATGGGGCTGCAGATAAGAGACCGGGACTGGTATATGGTTATGTGTGTGCTGGAACATGATGCAGAATGCGTTTCTTACTACATCTGCCTGAAAGAGGCATTCTTCTTATTTCAGAGAAGAAGGAAGTGGGAATCAGAGAAGGGGAGCAACACCTGGAGACAGCAGCAGAGGCTCAGGCCTAAATCCAAGGCTGCAGGCATTTTTTTTATATTGATTTGAAGCCTCGTGATTTAAAAATTCCTGTGATTTCTGCATTCTACCCTCTGGTATATCTATGTGTTTTTATATTTAAAAAGAATGTTTCAAACTAACACCACTGAGTAGAATCACCAAACAAGGAGACAGCTGCCTGCTAATCATGAGTGACCCCAGAGGGATGGAGTATGGGAGGTGGACTTCTTCCTTTAATAAAACCAATCCTGACGCTCCAAGATGGACAGTGGAGGGGGTTCTTTGGGCAGAGGTGGGGGTGGGCATGGGGGCTGGACCCCAAGTCCTGATCCTTGGGCTCTTTCTGGATTACCTCTCCCCTCCAGGCTGGTCCCAGGGGACACAATCCCCGTCGGCACCTCTGAACCCACACTGGCCACTGTGTTTACACGAGACTTTATTGGGAGATCGTCTTGTTTCCACGGTGGGGTTTATTCTCAGGCATCCATCAGCCGTGCGCCTCACCGAGGACCTCAGGCCTGTGGGGGAGCTCCTGGCCTCTAATCTTTCCTCCCCTCCTTTCTTCACGGTGACTCAGTGATGCACAATTTGCTCTCAAGGGTGGTTCCCGAGAGGACTTGATTTGGTCGCCAAGGCAATTTGGTGAGGGGGAAGAAAGCAGTCCAGAGACCACAGGCCTCAAGGATTTGTGTTGATTTGGGGGGTGAGGTGGGGGGTGGAGATGTGTTTTTAGTTTCTCTTCCACGGCAGAGAAGGAGATGGGGCTTAGCTGGAGGAAACCCACAGCCCTAAACTCGCATGTTTATTGATTGGGATGGGGGCGGGTAACTGGGAGCCGGGCCTCTGGAGTCCACACCTGGCAAGCAGGTGCTCATCACTGGGAGCACAGGGCAGGTGCCTTAACAGCCACGGGGATATTGAGGAGAAGGGGGGGGTCCTCTGGTGGAATTACTGGGTGAAGGGGAAGGAAACCAACACTCGTGGGGACCAACCACACGGGCACTTGCCCCAGGCCATGTGTACACGTTATAGTTGATCCTCAGGAAAACATTCTTCTCATCTTACAGGTGAGGTTAGGTAAGAGCTCCATCCGGGTCACCCAGGTGGGGGGAGGTAAAGGCCAGACCAGGTCCCTCACTCTTCCCTCTGACTCCCACGGAATGGTTGGGGTGACAGCAGGGCAAGAGCTGCAGGGACAGCGTGTTTCTAGCTGTCAGCCAAGAGCTGAGGGGGAGGGTGGCTGGAGCCTGGAGGCCAAGGCGGGCTGAGAGCTCAGCACAGCTCCAGGGGCACCTGCTCTCCTCACCCTCCCCCCCTCACACACACCCCCACCCTCTGCCCTCCCCCCACTTCCTCGTGGACTGGGCCGCCGGGGTGAGGAAGACGGGAACACCTTGGCAGACCACCCCGAGACGCCCCCCACGAACCCCACCCTAGGGGGTGGGGACTCCACTTGCGCGCTCTCTTGAAGCTCCCTTATCCAATCCCTCCTCGATTCTTGCTTCCTAGGAGGGTTTGCTCCCTTAGAAGAGGGTGCCTCCTCTGCCCCCCAGGTCCCAGGTAGGAACTTCCCAGCAAACAGCAGCAGGGCTACCTCGGTGGGCCCTGCCGGCCGCTGGGACCATGGTGCCGGCAGCGGGGTCTCCCAGCTCTTCCTGACGGCTCGCCGGACTGCACCCAGGCCTGAAGGAGGTTTCGCTTCACCCTGGGGAAGGAGAAAACAAATCATGGGATGAAATGTGAGCCGGCTGTGGTTTGGAGCGCAGGGAGGGGCTGGATTCCAGAGGGCCTCCCCCCAGCATGGCAGCAAATGGCGAAATGGTTAACCGAAAGTGTTTCTCTGTCTTCAGGGCTCTGCTGGGTGCTATTTAAAGAAAGTTACCTAGCCCCACTCTGGCTCCCTCTGCCCTCATTTCCAAGCCAAATCAGAGAGCCCTGCTGGGGTACAAGGAGAAGCCACTCAGACAAGGACACGGCCATCTGGTAGGCTGTGGAAGCAATAAAAGCCATACACCGAAGAAGAGATTGGAAGGAGTATTCTGGCACTTACCTGGGGGTGGGAACATTTGTGTTTACTAATTGATAGTAGCTAATATTTATCGAGTATCTGTGATGTGCAGGGCTCCTTATGTGTTCTCAGCAAATAATCATGCTCCTTGGATGAGATGGGCCCTTTTGTGGTTCGCATTTTAAAGCAGAGGAAGCCACTGCAGTGTCTGGGCAACTTGCCCAAGTTCTCACGGTAGTTCTAAGGCAAGGACCTGAACCCAAGTCTTGCTGACCCACATCCCATGTGTGTGATGACTATGCTTTCCTCCCTTTAATATTCAAAATCATTTATTCGTGTGTATGTTTATTTGAAAACAAAACTCATTCCAAAATGATGTCTTGTGCCCTGGGCCTGAGCCTCCGCCTTGATGGATTTCCTGGGGCCCCAGCTTGCCAAGGCCTGGGCCCCCCCTGATTTTGCAGGATCCTTCATCCCCCAGGGCCTGGAGTCCTGCCAACCCCTGCTGTGGGCTGCCGGCCCTCCTGCTGCCACCTGTTCTCCACAGTCCTCCCTACAACAGGACCTTCGGTTGTTTCTGATTCTTCAAGTAAATAAGAGTACAAAGGGTATTCTCTTGCATAAAACTTTTTCCATATTTGAACTTGTTCCCTTAAGATATTTCTAGAAGTAGAATTACAGGGTTAGAGGGTATCAGAATGAACGTTTTTTTTCCCTACCAGAGCCACACTGCTATCCAAAGAAATTGTATGGCTTCCCATCCTTTTGTCACCAGGATAGTCTGACCCAAAAGGTTGCTCCTAAAAGCTTCTATCTAACTTCTGTCTCTGCTTGAGCTGTGCTTGTTTACAGAAAAATATGGCTGCAAACACCTGCAAAGAAGCTAAGCTGCCAACGCCAGCTCCTGCAGTCATCGCCCCCTCACCCTGCCGTGAACCACAAAGTCCTGCCAATGAGAAAGCAAGAACCCATTTCGGTGCCACAGCCAGGGAAGTCCCTTCCCAGTGCACACACACACTAAGCCCCCAACCCCGACCTTAATTTGCCTTTACTTATTATAACAGTAAATTTTCCACCTCCGGGTGGGATTTAGATGCCATTTTTGGAATGTGTTATGTGTGTAGAAGCCTGTTCTAGTGTGATGAGGGACTGCACATGCTCAAAACCAATTCTTTGAAAACCCTTGGGTTCTCTGGAAAGAACCCTGTCCCCTTGCCCCAACCACCTGCACACCCCCCGATCCCATATAAAAGAATCCCACTCACCTCCCTTCAGGGAGAAGGTGCCTTTTGGACACGAGTCCACCCTTCTCCCTTCTTTGGCCAAGGAATAAAGTGCTGCTTTGCTTCACCGAGCCTGGTTTCGTTCTGTTGGTGTGAGCGGCACCGGATAGGAGACCCTTTTTGGAGGGTCCGGACCATAGAGAGTCAGTAACAAACTTTGGTGACTCCACTGGGATGGTTTTGGCTCTCTCTGTCCCTCAAAGATGGAGGAAGGACCGACGACGTCCTGTCTGCTGTCCAACCCCCAGAGTGTCCCTGCCTGGCTCCTGCAGCTGCAAATGGGTAGTGGCCATGTTGCCGGATTTGGGTTTCTAGGTTCTTGGCCACGCCATATGAGAGAGTTCAGATAGGTAAGCAGGCAGAACATGTATGAAAAACACATGCAAAGAGGAGCGTGCGGGCACTCTGGCAAGCAGAGAGGCGAGAGCCCCGGCACTGTGGTGCAATCTGTTTTTATAGGTTTGTGTTCCTTTGTCATTTTTATTAACTATTTTATTTACTACCCTCTCCTTTTCCTTCCTCTGTGCAGCTTGAGCTTAGATGACTCGCTCAGGCAGGGTCGGTTGGCCCCCAGGTGCTGTTTTTATTGTGTTCTCCGAGACCTCTCTCTCCCTCTGGCCTGACCGCTTCTGGGAATTTGCCCTTTGCTCAGCCAGCCACTGCCCTAATTCTAATCCTGCCTCAGCCACGCTCAGTCTTTTCTGAGTTATATCCACTTTGTGGACTCAGGCAGGCAGTGCTGGGAAAACCTGATTAATTTCGGTTTAGCAAAGTTTGACTTGAACTCAAGAGAGCTCTCAGGCAAGGACACCCGAGGACACCGGGTGTGGGCAAGTGGGCCGGGGACCCTGACCACAGACTAAATCCCCAGAGCGGGGGCCCTTGGGAAGGACGGGGGTAAGTCTGAACCGCCCTTTCCTACTTGTTTGGTTGACTTGTTTACTTGGTTCAATGACCATCCTCCTGCTTCTTTTACTCCTTATATCTTCTCTCGATCTACTCCTTCCTTCTGGCACTCTGCCACTCTGGTACCCCAGTCCTCTCACAAATGCCAAACCACAGCTCAGTCCTGTCTTGTTTGACCCAGAGAGCTCTGGGGGCCCCTCTTGCCCTCATCGAAGCAATGTGCTACAGGAAATTGTGAGCAGCCCCTGGGAGCCCCTTATTATTTACATGTGTTCTGTGCCACCGGGGATTGGCCTGGACTCCCCTACATCCCAGGGAACCTCACTGAGAAAGCCGGCCCATGCCCTCACTTCTCCAGCTTCTTAGAGGGGTATCCAGCCTTCTCACACAAGAGCTCCTGTGGCTAAAAGAAAATAATTCGGCCTTGTCCCTTCTTCCTTGCTGTTGGAGGATTCCCTGGAATGGGAGAGATCTCCCGGGAATTGGGGTGGAGGCATTCGAGAACTTCTTCCGAGACCTGGTGCCTCAGGCTCCACTAGGAGCTGGCGGTCTACTCCATCCCATAGCAGACCGCTTGTAGGAACAACCAAGAAAAGTGAGAAAGCTGTGTCCCCACTATTCATTGGGAACTACTGTTGGGCAGCTGGTCTCTGATAAAGACGCCACCTCGCCAGTATGGGACACCAGGCACCAACCTCGATGCCAGAGGAGAGCCCACTGGGGTGCATCCTCAAACGCTGGAAATCTTTTGAACGCCATCCTTCAACTGGACTTGTTCTGTCAAAAAAACAAAAATTGGGACGAGATCCCATATGTGCAATTCTTTATGGCCTTGTACCAAAATAGAGAGTTACAAAAACATTGTTGCAGTAACCCATTTTTCTGTTTAACATAATGTTCAAGCCTGACAACTTAAGATATTTTACTTTCTCAAGGTGAATCCTAAAAGAGATCTTTTTATTTCATGTTATTGCAAAAGATTTGTTCTTTCACCTTATAAAATTGAGGTGCTAAAAATAGCTAACTTTGTATCATATGAGTTGCATGAGAAGTGTTTAACAAAATTACAAGGGATTTTCTAACCTGTTGGTCAAATTTACATTAATAAAATATTGTTCAGATAAATATTTGAAATCTAGAAAAATTTCTGAAAACTTAACAATGTACTCACTGTCCATGTTATAACCTAATATTAATCTGCATGATGTTAAACAACAGTACAATGTTGCTAGTCATAGTTTTAGTTATTTTAAAATATGTTATGTCACAAAAACAACCAACCTTCCTTAGCAGTTACATTATTTTACCTTACAGCTTCTCTGAAAGTGCTGATCAGCAAAAGCGAGTCAAAGCTTCCTCTTCAGAAATCCAACTAGTAAACAATAAAGCTAAACCAAGCAGCCTTGTCCCAACAGGAGACAATACCCTTCTAAGGCAGGAAGCCTTGAAAAGCACAGCCCCTATAATAAAAAAAACCTGCTAAGTCAAGGACTCATTTGGCCCTGCAGATTGGCCTGCAGACTCCAGTCATTCCAGTTAAGAAATCCAATGAGGAGTATCAGATTCTTTTATCTTATATCAGTATAAGATTTAAAAGCAGTGAGGCCACTAAAGACATCCACCCTGTAGTTCCAAATCACTGCACCTTGCTAGCTTCTCCACTCGCTGCAAACACTTGGTACTCAGTACTAGATCTCAAGAACGCCTTTTTCTGCATCCCTCTAGCCCACTAGGCCCAAGAATTATTTGCCTTTGAATGGCAAGGTCCAGACACCCAGCAAAAGAGGCAGTTCTACAGGACAGTCCTGCCCCAAGGGTTTAAAAATTCCCCAACTATCTTTGGAGAAATTCTAGCTAAAGATTTACGTGATCTCTGCCTTGACCAAGCTTCAGCATGTAGATGACTGCTCATAGCCAGCCCCTCTAGAGGACTATCAGACAGAAATAATTAAAATCTTAAACCACTTAGCCAAGAAGGGGTATAGTGTCCAAAAGGAAGGCTCAAATCTCACTCACTAAAGTCATTTACCTAGGATTTATCCTAATCAAAGGACATAGAAACCTCTCTCAAGAAAGAAAGTAAGATGGTTGTAGTCTAGCCCCACCCCAAACAAAGAAACAGCTCAGGAACGTCTTGCGGATGGCAGACTTCTGTTGGATATAGATACCCAACTTTGACCTAATAGCCAAACCCCTCTATGAGCAACTTGAGAGCAAAGAAGTCCCTGTAGAGTGGGGACCAGAATGTCAGCAAGCCTTTGGAAAGCTCAAAGCCTTAGTACCACATGTTCTGGCTCTAGGTCTCCCAAACTTGACTAAGCCCTTTCATCTCTTCATCCATGAGAAAGCAGAGTAGCCCTTGGAGTATTAACTCAAAAACTAGGGCCTCTAACTAAAGTGGTAGCTTCCTTCTAAAAACAGTTAGACCAGACAGCAAAGGGCTGGCCATCTGCCCAAGGGTAGCAGCAGCCACCACTTCCCATTTAAAGGAAGTGGAGAAACTAACTTTCGGCCAACCTGTGCCCACCTGGACAAAGCACCAGGTGCAGGCCAAAGGGGCTGCACAGCCCTTACCCGGAGGGGTAATCCAGATCCAAGCCATGATGTTAGACAGCCCAGCAGGAACTATTAAAATGTACCACCCTGCACCCATGAGTCAGAGATGATTATAACTCAGGGTTATGAATAATTAAGTTTTCACCTGGTGACAATCACACATACCTTAAAAAGCTGGAGAAGAGTTCTGCCCCTCTGTGGGCCCTAGGACGACACCCACATCCAGCTGGAAGCAGCTATAAAAGGTGAACCGTCACCCCTCAGCAGCCCTCAAGGATGAGGAGCGGGACATGGACAGAGAAGGCACTTGTCACCAGGATGGAGTCTGGCCCAAAAGGTTGCTCTTAAAAACTCCTATCCAGCTTGAGCTATATTTATTTTCAGAAAAATATAGCTGCAAACACCTGCAAAGAAGATAAGCTGCTGAAAACTCCAGCTCCTGCAGTCATCGCCCCTCGCCTGCAGTGAACCAGCAAGTCCCAGCCAATGAAAAAGCAAGAACCCATATCGGCGCCGACCTCAGGTTCCTGCCTTGCTGCAAGCAGGGAAGTCCCTTCCCAGAGTCACACACTAAGCCCCCAGCCCTGACCTTAATTTGCCTTTGCTCGTTATAACAGTGAATTTTCCACCTCCGGGTGGGATTTAGATGCCATTTTTTGAATGTGTGATGTGCGTAGAAGCCTGTTCTAATGTGACCAGGGACTGCGCATGCTCAAAACTAATTCTTTGAAAACCCCTTGGGTTCCTGGAAAGAACCCTGTCCTCTTGCCCCAACCACCTGCACACCCCCGATCCCATATAAAGAATCCCACTCACCTCCCTTCAGGGAGAAGGTGCCTTTTAGAAATGAGTCCACCCTTCTCCCTTCTTTGGCTAAGGAATAAAGTGCTGCTTTGCTTTACCAAGCCTGGTTTTGTTCTATTGGTGCATGCGGCATTGGATAGGAGACCCGTTTTGGAGGGGTCTCGCAGTCTCAGTAGTTCTCAGCAGTATTTTGTTAAAAAAAAAAGGTCTTTATATAGAGAGAATCTCCATTGTCTTGGGAGATGGGGGAAGAAAGCAAATGTTGATTTTGTTTAGGCACTATTTTAAGAAGCAAAAGAGCCCTTATTAACTCCGCCTCCCAAGAGCCGAGCAAAATGAGAGTAAAGGCACTCTCAGGTAGAGTAATAGCTAACAGTTACAGTGGCTGCCATTGTGGACTCGTTCTGTACCAGTAATTGCTCTAAGGCTTTACAGATGGTAACTCACATTATGCTTCCAACAGCCTTTGAGGTTTATGTCATTAGTATCATCTACAGATGAGGAAACCAAAGCACAGATGTTAAGAGACTGGCCCAAGGTCAGAAATCCAGTAAGTGGCAAAGGCTCCATGTGTCATGAGCTTTTAAAAATATTTTTATCCATTGGGTCAGTAATTCCACATCTATAAATGTATCCTAAGGCGACAAGTAGATTTGCACAGGAAGATTGATGTGTAAGGCTGTTGATCACATGATTATGTAAAATACCAAAAACCTAGGAACGTCACACACCCCAGCAATCGAGAATCAGTTAACTAGATTTTGCCATGCTCACATAATGGAATGTTATGCAGTCATGAAAACTATGTATTTTGTGAGTCTTTAGGGTTCTAAGTTTAGAATCTACACATGCATTAAAAAACTAAAGGCCTGGAAGAAAACACCCCAAATCTTAAAAGTGCTATCCCTGGTGTGGGATTATGGGTCATGGGCATTTCTTTTTTATACTTTGCTGTACTTTCCTAGAACAGCCCATATTAGTGTGCATTCCTTTTTTAAGAAACAACAAAAATCCCCCTTGGCTTTTGAGGCTAGAAGAACCACCTGAAGGCCTCCTTCTCGGCACCTTCCTAGCCCGTCTGCCGTCGTCTTTTCTGTGTCCTGACGCCTGTGGAGGATGAGCCCGTTCTCCTGAGCAAAGGAACCCAGCCAGTGGTGATGGTGACACAACACTGTGGATGCAATTAACACCACTGAACTGTAGACTTGAATGTGGGAAAATGGGAAATTTTATGTTGTATATATGTTACCACAATAAATAAAAAACAAACAAATATAGAACTGAAGAGATGAAATTGAGAAAAATTTTGAGATAACCATGGAGAAGCTAAGGGAAGACCCACAGAACCTGAGAGAGGAAGCCATTGGAACCAGAAGCTGAAAGCAACAAAACCCGGGAGCAAAGGATCAGCAGATGCCAGCCATGTGCCTTCCCATGTGACAGAGGAGCCCCAGATGCCATTTGCCTGTGTTCAGAGTCCAGGTATTGTCCTGTTGATGATTTGAGTTGGATATTTTTATGGCCTAAGAGCTGTAAATTGTAAGTCAATAAATCCCCATTGTAAAAGCCAGTCCATTTCTGGTATATTGCATTTCGGCTACTTTAGCAAACTGAAATAGATTTTAGTACCAGAAGAGTCAGGAGCTGCGATTTGCAAATACCAAGAATGCTGAAATGGCTTTACAAATGGTTAAGGGGGAGATTCTGGCAGATTTGTGAGGAGCTTGATAGAAAAGGCCTAGATTGCTTTGAAGAGACTGTTGGTAGAAATATAGATGCTAAAAGTACTTCTGATGAGGTCTTAGAAATGATGAATATGTCACTGCAAACTGGAGGAAAGGTGACCCTTGCTTTAAAGTGGCAGACAATTTGGCAAAATTGAGTCCTGGTGTTGGATGGAAGCTTGGATATTTAGCTGAGGAAATTTCCAAACTAAATGTGGGAAACGCAGCCTGGCTTCCCCTGGCTTATATTAAAATGCAAGAGGAAAGGGATAAACTGAGAACTAAACTCTTGGATACAAAGAAGCCAGAAATTGAGGGTTTGGAACATTCTGAGTTTCCAGAAAGTGAGTCCCCAGAGAATAGAGCACCACGTGAGGATTTAACTGGATGTGGAACCAGCCGGCCATGTCAGCGTGAGTAAGGATTGGAGATGGAGTTATCCAGAAAGTATTTGTGGAAAGTCCTGTTGTCTGACAGTTGGGACCCGTGTGCTGCATACAAACCAACAAATTTTTTTTGCGAGATCTGTATGAATGGAAGCACTGCCAGTCTGGACTAAAAGGGACAGGTTGAAGGAAAAATGACTCCAAAGGCAGAACCATGGAAGCTGAGGTCTGGAGCCAAGACACGAGGCCAGGGAGGGCTGACTCACCCATACACATGGAAAGGATAGGTTTGTCCTGGAGTTTGCCCACTGTTCAGGCAGACTGTTAGCACCCCAGGGCTCTCATGTGTGGGGACTGAGAGAGCTTGCCTACCCCATCGTTCAGGGAGAGTGCTGCCGCCCCAGGCTTCAGGGAGGTGGAACACATTCCCTGGGGATTGGGGGAGTCTGGCCTCCACCCCACTGTTGAGGGGGTTGAGCACGATTGTTTTCCAGAAGAAGTGTGGCAGTTTAAACTACTATCAGCAATGTATCAAAGTAACTGTTTCATTAACATTGTGTTTTGTCATTACAAAAAAAGACAACAAAAATCAACTTTGAAAATTTAATGACATTTTTCATCATGCATTTCTTGGAGAATTTCTTTGAGAATGATCATCTTTTATGATGTTTAACTAGGTATATTTCATTTTAAAATATCTTATTTTATTTAGCCTATTTTATTATTGTGAAGAGAGATCTTATCACTGTTAGATCCCAGAAACAAAGAAACTAACACGTAGGAGTTTCTAACCCAGGGGCCCCTGTAGCTTATCTCACAGAAAATAGGTGCCCCATAAACTAAACAATGAAGGCTGTTCAAGGCTGTTCCAGCTCAACCCCAAAAGGTGGGTAAAAGCAAGGTCAGATATGTCCATAAGATGAACAACTGAAAAGGCCTGCTCTCCCTAAATAGATAACGCAGCTGTTTTTCTAAGAAGAATAATGTGCCAGAATCCTAACAACCTATCAGCCTAGAAATTGATAGGCACTCACCCAATCGAGGCACAGGACGCACTTAGCAGGCCCCCTTCTCCCCTGACACTCTCCCATCCCAAAATGGGTTTTTTCCTTTAAAAATTGCTGGAGAGCTGGAGCCATTTTCTTTCTTTCTCTCCCGCCGGCTCCCACCTGCTTTCTTCCTCTAAATAAACTCTATACTTTGACTCGCTGCGTTGTGTGGTTTCCTGAACTGCTCCGGACCTGACAATCACATGAATTTTATGACTCCTTAATTTTAAAACTAGGTATGTGTCCTTTGTCGATGGTGTAGCGTTTGTTGAGAATATTTAAGTTTCCTCTTGATCTTCAATTTTGTTTTTAACATAAATAATTTTGACTGGCTTGTTTTGATCTATACATTTCTATAAGTTGCAGTCAAATTGTCCAGCCTTCCTTTTGCAAAGGCATTCATCATTTTTGTGGTTTTCTTCCCCATTTCAAAATTTATTTTGAACAATTAATTGTTAATCATTTTCTTTTCTTTTTTTTTTTCAATTATGACATGTGAGACTTCTGACTTTCCATGCACTGCATATTTTTATACAAAAAGGACAGATTCAACGAGCTTTATTCATTTACTTTCATCCATTTTGCCCTGTTTGCTTGCTGGTTATTTTGTAGAAATCAATGAAAGCATTCCTAAAATCGATTTATCATTCTCACCAATGTCAAACAAAAAAATAAAACTTTATGTGGCCCACCTTAAAAAAACAAACAAACTGTAGAACTGTACAACACAAAGCATGAACCCTAACATAAACTATGGACTTTAGCTAATATGATGATAATAATTGGTTCATCAGTTGTAACAAAGATACCACTCTAATGCAAAATGTTAATAACAGGGAAAATTCTGTGTGTGGTGGGGTGGGGGTGGTATATGGGAACGCTGGACTTCCTGCATGATTTTTCTGTAAACCTACAACTGCTCTAATTTTTTTTAAATAAAAAAATAAATTTTAAAACATGAGGGGAAGAAAAGGTGATTGACAAACAACTCTAGAGAGAGGTTGGAAAAGAAGGAAATCTTCCAGAAAATAAAAACAAGACAAAAAAAAAAGATGACAGAAGACAGAGCTAAATGGGTAATAGAAAAGTTACCATCCACAATTATTTTTTAGAAAATTGCTTGAGAATAAGTTGTAACAAAAGATGGGGTGGGGAGAGGGGGAATGATAACCAAGAAAGAAAGATGTAGGATCTAGGAAACAGGAAAACCAAGCCAGAGAGAAGGAAAGTCCCGGAAGACAGCTGGACACGCAGAAGAGCAGGCCCTGGGAGCAAGCAGTCCAGAATGGAGCAAGAAGGGAAAAGTTCTGGGAGGGAGGTTTCCAGGGAGGGGGGAAAGGGGACTTGATAGAATATCTCCTATGATGCTCAGTTTGAAAGAAATTGGAGAAATGATGAAAGCAAATTGTGCAAGTGTAAAAATAAGTGAAATCTTTATTCTGATAGAAAGCAAATAAATAATGCTTAAATTAATAATAAATAATAACGTAATAATTACTACTAATCAGAGTGTACTCTAACTTACAGCAGCTCCCTGTCTGCTCACAAATGCACTTATGGTGTTATTCTCCACTCCAAGGAGAATTCCCTGCAGGGGCCCTGAGCTCCACAGACCTTTAGTGTCAGCTGCTCCACGGGCCCAGGGCTGGGAGGGGGTCTCAGCCTCCCACAAACTTCCTGCCCCCATCTCACAGACAGCTGCTTGGCCAAGCCAAGCAAGTCTAGGCCCCAGAATGGCCCAGAGGGGTCTGTGGTCAGCCACTTCCACTGTGAGGGCAGTGTTGGCCCCCGGCGGGGACAGGGACACTGCGTCAAAGCCCTGGGAGTGGGACCTCGGCAGCCCGAGACGCGGCCCACCAGGCCTGCGGAGGGAACAGCCCTGCGGCCCGTGGCTTCTGCTCCTTCCTCAGCAGCCACACCACCTTCTCTGCTGAGGCCCTAACTCAGAGAGGCTCGCAGGCCCAGAGCCAGCCTGCAGGCTGCTCGGCCACGGATTCAGTGTCCCTCCCTGACATGGGAGAAGCTCAGCAGGGATGGATGTACCTATGGATGTGTACATACCACAGTGCTGTAATTTTTATATGTAGCAATCATGTAAATACATGTATGGATTTTATAAGATACATATTCTAGGTAAATCTATAAAGGCATATTTTTAGAAAAACTGCACACCACTGCTTCTTTTGAAAATAGCCTGTATAAGAATAAAATGAATTTCTACCAAAAAAAAACCATCTGCTACTCCAGAAAGCAAGAATGCTTTCCACGATGTTTGGGGCAGTGTTCAAAGGCGTATCCACTGGCAAGCCCTAATAACTTAAAGATAATATTAATTAATAATGTCTCATTTATAATCACAATTATTGTCATGTTTATTTGGGCCAGGTTGAGTCTGTAAAAGGCCATGTGTTCATATAATATTCAAAAAGAGATGAGTTGAGATACAGTATACTAAAAAAAAAGTATAAAGTATAAAAAAGGAAATGCAAAGAAGAGTTAGCATAATAGGGAATGTTTCATTGTTTAATGAGAGAGGAGTCTTAATTTGTATGGGTATTTATCTTTCTATTTATTTATGCACTTGTTTACAGATATGAGAAAGGAAAAAGAGCAGCCCCTGGCATTTGGAAACTGGCCTGACTCTCAAAGTAGGCCACGTTATTCTCCTATTGGACTTCAGAATCTCACAGAAAACCGACTTCAGACAAGGTTATCCAGAGACTACGATAAAATGAGACAAAATAAGGCTGCTTCACACTTTTGTCTAAGCATAGACAAAAACAAGGTCACCATGTCACCCACAAAACACCAAACACCCTCCTCTCTTGGCTAAAAAGAATGACTGTAAACTTCTTTACCAGTGATGTCTTTATCCTCATCTAGTCTCCACTGCCTGTAGTGAAGATTTATGGAGATAGCCAACCATCAAATTGCCCCCGCTCTCTGCAGCGCCTGATCTGGGGCAGGCCCCTTCTTCCTTAGATCCTCCCCCAAATCACCACCCAAGGCCCTTATCCTTTTATAGGCTCTATAACATTCTCTGAGAGGCCCCATGGTTCTCTGTGGTTTGCTGTCTCCGTCACTGCCTCCAGCAATCACCTGTTCAACTATGGGTGTCTTCCTGGCGGTCTTTGGCTGGTGGTGGTGGTGGTGGGTGGGAGGGGGTAGGTGGGGTGGGTGTGGACAATATAGATGCAAATTGTTTCTATCTGTGTGAGGAGGAAAGAATAAACACAGGCAGCTGGGAGGTATCTACGTCAGTCCCAGCAAAAGTGAGCTGGTTCCAAGAAGGTTCCTGTCCCTTTCTAAGCCACCCATCCATTTCTGGCTGCTGGTCTTTCCTCTCAGACTTTATCTTAGCAACCCAGTAGGTCCCAAGGCCCCTTGATGGCCTTCTGCCCAGCAGCAACCTCACACAATTCCACCTTCCTCAGAAGCCACTCGCCTCTCCCTTCCCCCAGCTGCTTCTCATCTTGGGGGCCGGACTTCCAGATATCTGCTTTCTCACCTTCATTTGTAGCTATAAGGTGACTGTGGGACCCAGGCCTGGCCAACGAGTCTGCTGGGTGACTTCCTGCCTCAAATGCTGCATGGCATGGAAGACAGGGCCACCATCTTGAAATCATGAAGCATGAGCATGAAGAGCCAACACACAGAGCAGGGGGGAGTGGCTGGGCAGAAGGAGCTGAGATATTGGACAACACCAAAATTATGTAGATTAATCTGCACCTGGATCTCATCCTTCTCCATCCTTCTCTGTCATTCTTGGCCAGGCCAAGCTGAACCTCTGCTGGGTGATGCTGGACATTGCTCTGTCCTGCCTGACTAGACACTAGTGTGGCTTCACTGGGTTAGCCTGTATGTCAGTCAATTCCCAGGAAGGCTGATGATGGGAGAAGCCCAGGTGGCACCTACACCTGGTCCCATCCCTATCAGCTCTTGCCTAAACTCTCCAGATGCAACAGGACAGAAATCTCAGCAAAGCACATCCCTCCAGGTGGCTGCAGGGAAAAGAGGGGTTAAGATACTGTCCACCAATAGTAGGGGTCAATAATGGGGAGGTGGGGGTGGTAAGAGATATGGAGTGTTTTGAGTTTTCTTTATGTCTGTTATTTTTCTTTTTGGAGCAATGAAAATGGTCTACAATTGAGTGTGATGATGATTGCACAACCAGATGATACTATGGGACATTGTATACTTTTCATGGAATATATGGTATGTGAATATATCTCAGTAAAATCTGTAGTTAAAACTTAAAGTAAAAAGAAATAGTTGAAAATAATTTAATAATATATTTTATTTAACCCATGTGGCAACCCGTGGCCTGAGCAAAACAGGCCTGCAGATCTTTGGTGCACAGCAGTCTGCATGACCTAGGCAGCTAAATGTTTAATCTATTGTCTTTCTGAGCCAGTAAAAAGAAAAAGGCTAAATTGACCTTAAAATGTAACTTTATGCAAGCAGGCAGGAAGTGAGAGGCTCTTAGTCTCACAAAAAGAGCAGAATGTAATTGCTCAAGTGTTATTCTAGTCCTTCCTGCACCACCCCCAGGTCAGAATGACCTATTCCTGCATCTATGCTCCCCCCACCCTTAGGAAGGCCTTTGTCTTAAACCCTTATAAAAGGCTTTCTGCCCTTTTTGCATCGCTCAGTCGTCTTCCCTGTGAACATGATGCCTACCCTGCCTGAGAGAACCATCATGATCTCTCCACGACTTCTCTCCCTGTAAATAAGCCCTGAATAGAAGTTCATATATCAGAAAATGCTCGTTGTCTTCTTTGGCCTTTGGCCTGGCATGGCCCTCTTGGGCTGCGACAACCCAATATGTCCAAAATATCACCATTTCAACAAGTAATGAATATTAAAAAAAAAAAAAAATTGTGTCCTGCTGAGTCATCTTTATTGGCCTCCCAGGACTAAACCAAAACTCCTCGCCCAGCACCCAGGCCCCCTGACTGCTCCTCCTGCTGCCTTCCCGCCTGGTCGCTTTCCACGCCCTGCCCAGCCAGCACGCCCACCCTGGCCATCTTCCCCACCAGCTGAAAGCTTAGCGGCCCAGCTGCACACCCACCTCCTCCTGCTTCCCCCAGCTCCTCCCCGGCTCCCCCCGAAGGCCGTGCTCTCCTTGCTGCGGTTCTGCCTGCTGCAGTTCTCCAGGCATCGGTCCCCCCACATTCGACTCAGAGCACAGGAGGCAGAGCCTGGTGTTCTTTGCTGCATCCCTCCTGCTGGCGACCACCGGGCACCCCGCGCCCTCCCAGGCACATCTCAGCTTAGATCAGAGTCGCGGGAACCGTTTCTGGGACATAAGGCAGCTAGGCTCCCCAGCCCACGCTGTTGAGTAATTCCATTTGTTTTTCTTTTCAATCCTGATGCAAAGTTCTTTCTGCCAGAGAACAAACAACACTCAGATTTCACGCAATTTACCTCACTGATTTATTGTTCTTTTGACAGTTCTATCAGATTTCTGAGTTTCCATTTATTTCTGTATGTCCCCTTTCTCCAGCCCTTGCAATTTTATGGAGCTACATCATACATCACACAAACCATCTGAAGTGTACAATCACTGGCTCCCAGTATCCTCGCATAGTTGTGCTTATAGCCCCATGATCAATTTTAGAACATTCTCATTACCCCAGAACAGAAATAAGAATAAAAAATAAAACCCAAATTCTCCCGTACCCCTTATTCCTCTATATTATTGACCCATAGTATTGGTGTGGTACATTTGTTACTGTTGATAAGAGAGTATTAAATATTACTGTTAACTATAGTCCATATACCCCTCTATTATTAACTCCTTGTAACAGTGCCGTACGTTTGCTCTAGCTTGTGAAAGAACTTTTTAATATTTGTACAGTTAATCACAGACATTGGCCACCACACGGTTCCCTGTGTTGTACCTTCCCATGTTTTAACCTTCAGCTTTCCTTCTGGTGACATACATGACTCTAAGCTTCCCTGATGTTTTTTTAATGAGGAGAAAGAGAATTGCAGAAGAGCATGGGTCCCAGTGAAAACTTGAGGAACGACGGAGCCCTGAGCACCACATTCCAAAGCCTCCCCTCTCCCACCCCAGGCAGCCGGCCCGGGTCTGGGTCTGGGGTCCAGCTCTCTCCAGTCTGGCCCCGCTAACGTTCACTAACTGCTGGCAGGAACTCTTCTGTGGGAAGGGGGGTGGGGGGGAGAAGGTGGAGTTCATTTCCTTACTACATTGGAGGCTCTTTGTTCTTTTTTGTCTGTAATAGTTTCTCATTAAGTATATGCTACATTAAAAGGGAGGGGGAGGGGTTTCTACAAAAAAATAAATCCTGAAGAGATTAAAGATCTAAATGTGAACCAGAAAGAAAAAACTCCAAACATACTGGAAGAAATGCTTTAAAATGATGTGGAATTGGGGAAACCTTTCTAATCAAGACACAGATCCCAAGGTTTGTCCTCCAAGGCTTATCTCTGCATCTACAATATACACACCCCTCCATTTACACACACGTGCACACACACACACACACACACACGGTGTGGTTTCTTATTTTACGATCACAACACTGAGCTCCTGCTGCAGGGTCACCCTGCAGCGTGCCCTTCTCTCTCCCACATCTGGGTATCCTTTCCAAGTCAGGACACCCCTGGCCGTTGTCTCCTCTCCCATCACCTGCAGCCCTGAACGGAGCGCCCGGCAGAGGGCAGAGGGCAGAGGGCAGAGGGCAGGGAGTCCTGCGTGGCCTCCCGTCCTGCTTTCCCTGTGGGTCAGGCACAGAGTAGGTGCTGAGGGGCAGGGGGGGTGAAAGAACCTCTGAGTTCCTTGTACCTCGAAAGCAGCCCTTTCCCCCCAGCAGGTCTCAGCGGCAGCACCTGACACAGCCTCCAGGCAGAGGGGGCTGGGCTCTGGCTCACCACCCCGCCCCACACCTACCTTCCTTCTGGGGTCACCTTGCCATTCTCAGCAGTCCAGAACCCCAGCTGAGCCCAGCGGGAGGGAGGGAGGAGCCAGACAAACCTGGCTTCAAATCCAGGCTCTGCCACTACTTCACTGTGTGGCCCAGGGCCCCTTGCCTAGCCTCTCTGAGCTCCTTTCTTCCTTGATATCTTGTCAATAGCATGATGCAAAAGTCCACCTGTTATAGGGTTGTTGTGAGGAGGAAGAGATGGGGGACCATAAGCCTCCCTCACCACCCCAACTTACCAAGGGCTCTTCCCCTTGCTGAGATGGAATAAGATCCAGCTGTTCTTAGCTGTGCAGATCCAATTGCCAGCACTGCCTCTGTGCAATTACCAAACATATCCTCCCAGCCTCCAGATATACCCTGGAACCTGAAAGTGAAACCTAAAATTGTGACCTCTGGAGAATTCATGCTCCGACACACAAAAGGACTACACCCAACTGCTGACCCATTAGAGGAGCAAACTCTCACCTGCCGTTCCAGACCCCACCTGGTTCAGCCACCAGCCCCCATCCTGCCTCGCCTTCTCGGGGGTCTGCGTGGTCTTCAGGAAGGAGCAGCCACCCGAGAGCCAGGTCCAGGCCTGCCACTAACTGGCTGTGGGCAATTGGCAGTTCACCACACCCACTCCCACCACCACCCCCTGGGCTTGTCCCCAGTCCCTCCCTCTTGTGCCCCCATCCCCCACTCCCTGGCACACCTGCCTTAGTCACCTTGCGCATACCAGATGCTTGCTGCATACTTGTCAGATGCCAGGGCCTGGAGGCTCCTGGAAAAATCATGCTCATCCTTCAAAGCCCAAGTCAGCATTGCCTCTTCTGGGAAGCCCTCCAGCATCCTCCCTGGCAGAGTTCACTGCCACTGCTCTGCTTCCCTGGCGCCCGGAGGGAGGGGCTTCAAGTCCATCTGCGTGGCCTCTGCTTCCATGTCTGGGCACCCTCTGACCCCCTCTATAAACAGGTCCCTATTTGGAGACCCTAAAGATTTAGGGACTATAAAATAAGTCTCCCCCCTCCAATGGCAGGGACCACACCCTGGCCACCCACCCAAGGCCCATTCTTGGTTGTCCGTGCCATTTGGATGGACCTAGAAGTAGGTGGCAGTGTGCTGGGAGAGAGCTGCTGTGTTCTGCTCAGCGGACTTCTGCTTGAAGACAGGTCTTTCTCAATTGTACACTGTGGCTAATTACATGATATGTGAATATAGCTCTATAAAATTGTATGGAGGGGGCGGGGCAAGATGGCAGACTGGTGAGCTGTATGTTTTAGTTACTCCTCCAGGAAAGTAGGTAAAAAGCCAGGAACTGCGTGGACTGGACACCACAGAGCAATCTGTCTTTGGGCATACTTCATACAACACTCATGAAAACGTGGAACTGCTGAGATCAGCGAAATCTGTAAGTTTTTGCGGCCAGGGGACCCGCGCCCCTCCCTGCCAGGCTCAGTCCCGGGGGAGGAGGGGCTGTCAGCTCCAGGAAGGAGAAGGGAGAATTGCAGTGGCTGCTCTTACCGGAAACTCATTCTACTGATTCAAACTCCAACCATAGATAGACTGAGGCCAGACACCAGAGACTCTGAGAGCAGCCAGCCCAGCAGAGAGGAGACAGGCATAGAAAAAAAACAACACGAAAAACTCCAAAATAAAAGCAGAGGATTTTTGGAGTTCTGGTGAACACAGAAAGGGGAAGGGCGGAGATCAGGCCTTGAGGCGCATATGCAAATCCCGAAGCAAGGCTGATCTCTCTGCCCTGGGCACCTTTCCTTAATGGCCCTGGTTGCTTTGTCTATTAGCATTTCAATAACCCATTAGATCTCTGAGGAGGGCCGTTTTTTTTTTTTGTTTTTAAATCCTTTTTGCTTTTTCTAAAACAATTACTCTAAGAAGCTCAATACAGAAAGCTTCAAAGAATTGAAATTTGGGCACGTCAAGTCAAGAGCAGAACTAAGAGAGCTCTGAGACAAAAGGCAATAATCCAGTGGCTGAGAAAATTCACTAAACAACACAACTTCCCAAGAAAAGGGGGGTGTCCGCTCACAGCCACCATCCTGGTGGACAGGAAACACTCCTGCCCATCGCCAGCCCCATAGCCCAGAGCTGCCCCAGACAACCCAGTGTGACGGAAGTGCTTCAAATAACAGGCACACACCACAAAACTGGGCGTGGACATTAGCCTTCCCTGCAACCTCAGCTGAATGTCCCAGAGCTGGGAAGGGGGAGCAGTGTGAATTAACAGAGCCCCATTCAGCCATCATTTGAGCAGACTGGGAGCCTCCCAACACAGCCCAGCAGCCCAGAACTGCCCTGGGGGGACGGCACTCACCTGCGACATAGCACAGTCATCCCTCAACAGAGGACCCGGGGTGCACAGCCTGGAAGAGGGGCCCACTTGCAAGTCTCAGGAGCCATACGCCAATACCAAAGACTTGTGGGTCAGTGGCAGAGACAAACTGTGGCAGGACTGAACTGAAGGATTAGACTATTGCAGTAGCTTTAAAACTCTAGGATCATCAGGGAGATTTGATTGTTAGGGCCACCCCCCCTCCCCGACTGCCCAGAAACACGCCCCACATACAGGGCAGGCAACACCAACTACACACGCAAGCTTGGGACACCAATTGGGCCCCACAAGACTCACGCCCCCACTCACCAAAAAGGCTAAGCAGGGGAGATCTGGCTTGTGGAGAACAGGTGGCTCGTGGACGCCACCTGCTGGTTAGTTAGAGAAAGTGTACTCCACGAAGCTGTAGATCTGATAAATTAGAGATAAGGACTTCAACTGGTCTACAAACCCTAAAAGAACCCTATCAAGGTCAGCAAATGCCACGAGGCCAAAAACAACAGAAAATTATAAAGCATATGAAAAAACCAGACGATATGGATAACCCAAGCCCAAGCACCCAAATCAAAAGACCAGAAGAGACACACCTAGAGCAGCTACTCAAAGAACTAAAGATGAACAATGAGACCCTAGTACGGGATATGAAGGAAATCAAGAAGACCCTAGAAGAGCATAAAGAAGACATTGCAAGACTAAATAAAAAAATGGATGATCTTATGGAAATTAAAGAAACTGTTGACCAAATTAAAAAGATTCTGGACACTCATAGTACAAGACTAGAGGAAGTTGAACAACGAATCAGTGACCTGGAAGATGACAGAATGGAAAATGAAAACATAAAAGAAAGAATGGGGAAAAAAATTGAAAAACTCGAAATGGACCTCAGGGATATGATAGATAATATGAAACGTCCGAATATAAGACTCATTGGTGTCCCAGAAGGGGAAGAAAAGGGTAAAGGTCTAGGAAGAGTATTCAAAGAAATTGTTGGGGAAAACTTCCCAAATCTTCTAAACAACATAAATACACAAATCATAAATGCTCAGCGAACTCCAAATAGAATAAATCCAAAAAAACCCACTCCGAGACATATACTGATCACACTGTCAAACATAGAAGAGAAGGAGCAAGTTCTGAAAGCAGCAAGAGAAAAGCAATTCACCACATACAAAGGAAACAGCATAACACTAAGTAGTGACTACTCAGCAGCCACCATGGAGGCGAGAAGGCAGTGGCACGATATATTTAAAATTCTGAGTGAGAGGAATTTCCAGCCAAGAATACTTTATCCAGCAAAGCTCTCCTTCAAATTTGAGGGAGAGCTTAAATTTTTCACAGACAAAGAAATGCTGAGAGAATTTGCTAACAAGAGACCTGCCCTACTGGAGATACTAAAGGGAGCCCTACAGACAGAGAAACAAAGACAGGACAGAGAGACTTGGAGAAAGGTTCAGTACTAAAGAGATTCGGTATGGGTACAATAAAGGATATTAATAGAGAGAGGGAAAAATATGGCAAACATAATCCAAAGGATAAGATGGCCGATTCAAGAAATGCCTTCACGGTTTTAACGTTGAATGTAAATGGATTAAACTCCCCAATTAAAAGATATAGATTCGCAGAATGGATCAAAAAAAATGAACCATCAATATGTTGCATACAAGAGACTCATCTTAGACACAGGGACACAAAGAAACTGAAAGTGAAAGGATGGAAAAAAATATTTCATGCAAGCTACAGCCAAAAGAAAGCAGGTGTAGCAATATTAATCTCAGATAAAATAGACTTCAAATGCAGGGATGTTTTGAGAGACAAAGAAGGCCACTACATACTAATAAAAGGGGCAATTCAGCAAGAAGAAATAACAATCGTAAATGTCTATGCACCCAATCAAGGTGCCACAAAATACATGAGAGAAACATTGGCAAAACTAAAGGAAGCAATTGATGTTTCCACAATAATTGTGGGAGACTTCAACACATCACTCTCTCCTATAGATAGATCAACCAGACAGAAGACCAATAAGGAAATTGAAAACCTAAACAATCTGATAAATGAATTAGATTTAACAGACATCTACAGGACATTACATCCCAAATCACCAGGATACACATACTTTTCTAGTGCTCACGGAACTTTCTCCAGAATAGATCATATGCTGGGACATAAAACAAGCCTCAATAAATTTAAAAAGATTGAAATTATTCAAAGCACATTCTCTGACCACAATGGAATACAATTAGAAGTCAATAACCATCAGAGACTTAGAAAATTCACAAATACCTGGAGGTTAAACAATACACTCCTAAACAATCAGTGGGTTAAAGAAGAAATAGCAAGAGAAATTGCTAAATATATAGAGACGAATGAAAATGAGAACACAACATACCAAAACCTATGGGATGCAGCAAAAGCAGTGCTAAGGGGGAAATTTATAGCACTAAACGCATATATTAAAAAGGAAGAAAGAGCCAAAATCAAAGAACTAATGGATCAACTGAAGAAGCTAGAAAATGAACAGCAAACCAATCCTAAACCAAGTACAAGAAAAGAAATAACAAGGATTAAAGCAGAAATAAATGACATAGAGAACAAAAAAACAATAGAGAGGATAAATATCACCAAAAGTTGGTTCTTTGAGAAGATCAACAAGATTGACAAGCCCCTAGCTAGACTGACAAAATCAAAAAGAGAGAAGACCCATATAAACAAAATAATGAATGAAAAAGGTGACATAACTGCAGATCCTGAAGAAATTAAAAAAATTATAAGAGGATATTATGAACAACTGTATGGCAACAAACTGGATAATGTAGAAGAAATGGACAATTTCCTGGAAACATATGAACAACCTAGACTGACCAGAGAAGAAATAGAAGACCTCAACCAACCCATCACAAGCAAAGAGATCCAATCAGTCATCAAAAATCTTCCCACAAATAAATGCCCAGGGCCAGATGGCTTCACAGGGGAATTCTACCAAACTTTCCAGAAAGAACTGACACCAATCTTACTCAAACTCTTTCAAAACATTGAAAAAAATGGAACACTACCTAACTCATTTTATGAAGCTAACATCAATCTAATACCAAAACCAGGCAAAGATGCTACAAAAAAGGAAAACTACCGGCCAATCTCCCTAATGAATATAGATGCAAAAATCCTCAACAAAATACTTGCAAATCGAATCCAAAGACACATTAAAAAAATCATACACCATGACCAAGTGGGGTTCATTCCAAGCATGCAAGGATGGTTCAACATAAGAAAAACAATCAATGTATTACAACACATTAAAAACTCGAAAGGGAAAAATCAATTGATCATCTCAATAGATGCTGAAAAAGCATTTGACAAAATCCAACATCCGTTTTTGATAAAAACACTTCAAAAGGTAGGAATTGAAGGAAACTTCCTCAACATGATAAAGAGCATATATGAAAAACCCACAGCCAGCATAGTACTCAATGGTGAGAGACTGAAAGCCTTTCCTCTAAGATCAGGAACAAGACAAGGATGCCTGCTGTCACCACTGTTATTCAACATTGTGCTGGAAGTGCTAGCCAGGGCAATCCGGCAAGACAAAGAAATAAAAGGCATCCAAATTGGAAAAGAAGAAGTAAAACTGTCATTGTTTGCAGATGATATGATCTTATATCTAGAAAACCCTGAGAAATCAACGATACACCTACTAGAGCTAATAAACAAATTTAGCAAAGTAGCGGGATACAAGATTAATGCACATAAGTCAGTAATGTTTCTATATGCTAGAAATGAACAAACTGAAGAGACACTCAAGAAAAAGATACCATTTTCAATAGCAACTAAAAAAATCAAGTACCTAGGAATAAACTTAACCAAAGATGTAAAAGACCTATACAAAGAAAACTACATAACTCTACTAAAAGAAATAGAAGGGGACCTTAAAAGATGGAAAAATATTCCATGTTCATGGATAGGAAGGCTAAATGTCATTAAGATGTCAATTCTACCCAAACTCATCTACAGATTCAATGCAATCCCAATCAAAATTCCAACAACCTACTTTGCAGACTTGGAAAAGCTAGTTATCAAATTTATTTGGAAAGGGAAGATGCCTCGAATTGCTAAAGACACTTTAAAAAAGAAAAACGAAGTGGGAGGACTTACACTCCCTGACTTTGAAGCTTATTATAAAGCCACAGTTGCCAAAACAGCATGGTACTGGCACAAAGATAGACATATAGATCAATGGAATCGAATTGAGAATTCAGAGATAGACCCTCAGATCTATGGCCGACTGATCTTTGATAAGGCCCCCAAAGTCACCGAACTGAGCCATAATGGTCTTTTCAACAAATGGGGCTGGGAGAGTTGGATATCCATATCCAAAAGAATGAAAGAGGACCCCTACCTCACCCCCTACACAAAAATTAACTCAAAATGGACCAAAGATCTCAATATAAAAGAAAGTACCATTAAACTCCTAGAAGATAATGTAGGAAAACATCTTCAAGACCTTGTATTAGGAGGCCACTTCCTAGACTTTACACCCAAAGCACAAGCAACAAAAGAGAAAATAGATAAATGGGAACTCCTCAAGCTTAGAAGTTTCTGCACCTCAAAGGAATTTCTCAAAAAGGTAAAGAGGCAGCCAACTCAATGGGAAAAAATTTTTGGAAACCATGTATCTGACAAAAGACTGATATCTTGCATATACAAAGAAATCCTACAACTCAATGACAATAGTACAGACAGCCCAATTATAAAATGGGCAAAAGATATGAAAAGACAGTTCTCTGAAGAGGAAATACAAATGGCCAAGAAACACATGAAAAAATGTTCAGCTTCACTAGCTATTAGAGAGATGCAAATTAAGACCACAATGAGATACCATCTAACACCGGTTAGAATGGCTGCCATTAAACAAACAGGAAACTACAAATGCTGGAGGGGATGTGGAGAAATTGGAACTCTTATTCATTGTTGGTGGGACTGTATAATGGTTCAGCCACTCTGGAAGTCAGTCTGGCAGTTCCTTAGAAAACTAGAGATAGAGCTACCATTCGATCCAGCGATTGCACTTCTCGGGATATACCCGGAAGATCGGAAAGCAGTGACACGAACAGATATCTGCACGCCAATGTTCATAGCAGCATTATTCACAATTGCCAAGAGATGGAAACAACCCAAATGTCCATCAACAGATGAGTGGATAAATAAAATGTGGTATATACACACGATGGAATACTACGCGGCAGTAAGAAGGAACGATCTGGTGAAACATATGACAACATGGATGAACCTTGAAGACATAATGCTGAGTGAAATAAGCCAGGCACAAAAAGAGAAATATTATATGCTACCACTAATGTGAACTTTGAAAAATGTAAACAAATGGTTTATAATGTAGAATGTAGGGGAACTAGCAGTAGAGAGCAATTAAGGAAGGGGGAACAATAATCCAAGAAGAACAGATAAGCTATTTAACGTTCTGGGGATGCCCAGAAATGACTATGGTCTGTTAATTTCTGATGGATGTAGTAGGAACAAGTTCACTGAAATGTTGCTATAGTATGTAACTTTCTTGGGGTAAAGTAGGAACATGTTGGAAGTTAAGCAGTTATCTTAGGTTAGTTGTCTTTTTCTTACTCCCTTGCTATGGTCTCTTTGAAATGTTCTTTTATTGTATGTTTGTTTTCTTTTTAACTTTTTTTTTCATACAGTTGATTTGAAAAAAGAAGGGAAAGTTAAAAAAAAAAAAAAAAAGAAAAAAGACAAACAAGGAAACAAAAAAAAAACAAAAAAAAACGATGTAGTGCCCCCTTGAGGAGCCTGTGGAGAATGCAGGGGTATTCGCCTACCCCACCTCCATGGTTGCTAACATGACCACAGACATAGGGGACTGGTGGTTTGATGGGTTGAGCCCTCTACCATAAGTTTTACCCTTGGGAAGACGGTTGCTGCAAAGGAGAGGCTAGGCCTCCCTGTATTTGTGCCTCAGAGTCTCCTCCTGAATGCCTCTTTGTTGCTCAGATGTGGCCCTCTCTCTCTGGCTAAGCCAACTTGAAAGGTGAAATCACTGCCCTCCCCCCTACGTGGGATCAGACACCCAGGGAAGTGAATCTCCCTGGCAACGTGGAATATGACTCCCGGGGAGGAATGTAGACCCGGCATCGTGGGATGGAGAACATCTTCTTGACCAAAAGGGGGATGTGAAAGGAAATGAAATAAGCTTCAGTGGCAGAGAGATTCCAAAACGAGCCGAGAGATCACTCTGGTGGGCACTCTTACGCACACTTTAGACAACCTTTTTTAGGTTCTAAAGAATTGGGGTAGCTGGTGGTGGATACCTGAAACTATTAAACTACAACCCAGAACCCATGAATCTCGAAGACAGTTGTATAAAAATGTAGCTTATGAGGGGTGACAGTGGGATTGGGAATGCCATAAGGACCAAACTCCACTTGGTCTAGTTTATGGATGGATGTGTAGAAAAGTAGGGGAAGCAAACAAACAGACAAAGGTACCTAGTGTTCTTTTTTACTTCAATTGCTCTTTTTCACTCTAATTATTATTCTTGTTATTTTTGTGTGTGTGCTAATGAAGGTGTCAGGGATTGATTTAGGTGATGAATGTACAACTATGTAATGGTACTGTAAACAATCGAAAGTACAATTTGTTTTGTATGACTGCGTGGTATGTGAATATATCTCAATAAAATGATGATTAAAAAAAAAAAATTGTATGGAAAAATATAAACAGGGATAAAAGTGCTGGAGAAAACCAACCAACCAACCAAACAAAAAAGACAGGTCTTTTTCTCTCCGAAGGGTGGAGGTTTATAGGAAGGCCAGTATCACAGCTACTCGGGAAATTTTGAAAACAGGAACTGAGCCCTATTTCCTGCTTGGTTCCTGTGCATGGCAGCCACCCGGACGGAGGGTGGAGTGTGGGCCAGTTGCTCTGCTGGCATCTCACAGGCTTTTCCTGATTAAATTCTCACATTCTCACATTGACTAGGACACTATCCCCATTTTACAAAGAAGCACAGGAAAAGGTCCCTCGCTCATCAGCCATGGAGCTGGGATCGCTGTCCGACTTCTCTGCTTTGTCCCAGGCGGAGCCCAGCCTGACCCTTCAGTCAGGACCTGCTCGATCCTGAGAGCAAACCATGAATATCCCGGGAGCATCGGGCCACCCCGTGAGGAAGGGACACAGGGTGGCGCATATTATTACACAAGAGCAACACACTGCGCTCGACAATGCATTTACTTCTGATTGAGCTTTATAATCACCCCAAGAAGTGGGGGATTGATTCCACAGGTAAGGAAACCGAGGCCAGGGAGAGGCGGTGGCTTTTGTCCAGCAGCTCGGCGGAGGGGCCAAGACTCAAACCGAGTCTGACATTTGACACTTGTGACCACCCATCTTGTTTAAGGCTCTTTTTGTCCTTTTTTCTGTAACCCCACTTCCTCTTGGTTCTTCTCTTATTAGCACGATGTTAGCTTGACAGACAAAAACACCTCCTGCCACGTAGGAAGAATGTGATAAGAATTTAGAGTGGACTCGGAACATAAATAGACCAGTCAAATGCGATCTCATGGTGGAACAACAGGTTGGGGGCTGCAGACTCATGTGGATTCAGGGTCTCTAGCATCCAGGGATATGAACTGGGACCTCCCCATTTGGAGACCCTAAAGATCTAGGGACTATAAAATAGATCTCAGCTTGACCCTCAATGTCATAAGAAAAGTCACCCAGGGTGCCTACGACCTCAGCCCGCTGAGAAGGTGATCCCAACTCAATGGGGGAGGAGTCCCAGGGTGCTTAGGAGGGCATCCAGAAGATACGGCGCCACCTGGTGGAGGCTGGAAGTCACAGGTGGGGGGGCAGCAGCCAGAGGCACAGAGCCCCCAACCCCTCCACCCCCCGTACCCACCATCTCTTGCCATCCCATGGAGAGATGTGTTTGGGTCACACGTGGCTGCACACTATGACTTGTGTGCTCCAGAATGGGGCCTCCACTTGCCCGTTGTTCCCCCTCTTTATAAGGACTGTGGGAGAAGGCAGGGAGCTTAACCTGGGGACACGTGATAATGGGGCTTCTGAGGTCATGAGAGTGGCTAGCAGAGAAAAATAAAACATGACCACAGCATAGTCTGATGGCACCTGGGGAACTGCTGGGACATGGGGCCCCAGCTCTGGAGAAAGGAGCCACTGGCCCCAGCCCCTCATTACCAGGCAACCAGCATCACCCAGTGGACAGTCCTGTTGGTCTCTCCTCAGACTGCAAAATCATGCCCTTATTGAGAAACAACTGTCAACTTCAGGGGGATTTAGTACAAATGATAAAGAAAATCAAACCCACAGTATTAATATTTGTGTTAAAGTTGAGACAAGTATGTGTTTAATTTCCATGTGTTTGACACAGTCACAGAGTTAGAGTAGCTTTTGGATTCCAATTTAAAATGGGTGGAGGTGATGATGATTTAAGTTGAAAGGCACTCTGCAAGTACTGAGGATACTGCAAATAAGAGAATCAGAGATCTTCAGCCCAGGGGGAGGAAGAAACCTCCCATTCAGCAGATCCCAAAACAGTAGAGGTAGGGAGGGGAGTGTGGGGCAGTGGGGCCGTGAGAGCCCACCCGGGGAACCTCTGGGACACTGGAAGGGGCGCCCCTATTCCCTGGCAGGAAGGAGGCCACGGGGACTCCTGTCTGATGTCACCATTGTGTCAAAGTATGACCCTAAAAATAATCGCCCAGAGTCCTTGACAGTTGGCAGAGTATTTTCACGCACGCAACTGGAACCGTTTCAACAACAGCCATCCGATGAAAACGTTCATTATCCCCATTTCACAGAAAACAAAGGTCTAGATGGGGTGAAAAGTGGCACTGCTGGGCTTACACCCAGGGCTCTCTGACTTTGTTTTGTTTTCTAGACCATGACGCTTCTCCAGAGAAAGGAAAATCCTTAAAAGCCTCAGGTTCTAAAAAATGTAATATTCATCCCTCAGTTCTCCCGGTCAGCTCCAGATGTGTCATAAAGCTTCAAACACCTCGAGAATCGGTTGCCCAAATGCCCCTGGACTACGAGCTGAGACTGCAGCCCGGTCCCTGGTGACCACTGGAGCTGGGTCCTCGGCTGCAACAGCTCAGGATGGCGACTGACCTGAGCAGCTCGCTTCCGGGGGGTTGGGGGTGGGAAAAGCTGCCCTGAAATGTTCACCTCACAGAGGGCTGTGGCCCCAGATTCCACAGGCTTGGAGAGAACGTTTGGCTGCAGCCATCCCTGCTGGAACGCACCTCTCCCGGTGTTGTGCTGTGTGACTCAGTCTTCTTGCTTGTGGAGTGAGGTTAATCAGAGCAATGGCCAACAGTATGGGAGGACGAACCGAGATACGGCAGGGCTGTGCCTGGCACAGAGCAGGTGCCTGATAAATAAGAATCTGTATTTTCCAAGCACCCATCGTGTGTATATTGGACACCGAGCAATCACTCCGTTATCTCGAGACCCCTCCCGTTTGACAGAGAAGAATTCAATCAGTCTTCCCAGCCACAAGGCATGGCTGCCCCTATTTTACCCACTGATCCTTACCACACTATTCAGCTCTTGAGTCAGGTTTGTTCTTTTTAAAAAATAATTATATACTCACAAGATAAAATAGTACAGTTGCAGAAATAGAAGAGAGGTCCCATGTACCCTGCACCCAGCATCCCCCAATGGGGGCACCTTACATAACTATAGTCTGTTATCAAAACCAGGAAATTGACATTGGACCAATATAATTAGACCACAGACCTTCCTTGAACCTTGCCAGTCTTCGCGTGCACCCATTCTTTCACCTTTGTGATAGTTCTATGATATTTGAACACATCTATGGGATCACCATCACCACAATCAAGGTAAAGAACTGTTCCCTTCCACACCCTCCCCACCACTCCTAATCCCTGACAAGCAGTGACCTGTTCTCTACAATTTTGTCATTTTGAGTCATACAATATGTTCCTCTGGCTTCTTTCCTTACTTGGCTGCCTCTTCACTTTTTTGACAAATTCATTTGAGGTACAGAAGCTTTTGATTTTCAGGAGTTCTCATTTATCTATTTTTCCTTTCATTGCTTGTGCTTTGGGTGTAATATTACTAGGTCTTGAAGATGTTTCCCTACATTATCTTCTAGGAGTTTTATGGTACTGTCTCTTATATTGAGGTCTTTGATCCACTTTGAGTTAATTTTTGTATAGGGCATGAGGAAGGGGTCCTCTTTCATTCTTTCGGTTATGGCTATCCAGTTCTCTCAGCCCTATTTGTTGAAGAGACTGTTCTGTCCCAATATAGTGGATTTGGGGGCCTTATCAAAAATCAGTCGACCATATATCTGGGGGTCTATTTCCAAACTCTCAATTTGATTTCATTGATCAATGTCTATCTTTATGCCAGTACCATGCTGTTTTGACCATAGTAGCTTTATAGTAGGCTTTAAAGTCTGGAAGTATAATTCCTCCCACTTTGTTCTTTTTTAAACATGTTTTTGGCAATTCAAGTCCCCTTTCCCTTCCAAATAAATTTGATAACTAGCTTTTCCAAGTCTGCAAAGTAGGTTGTTGGAATTTGGACTGGGATTGTGTTGAATCTTTAGATCAGTTTAGGTAGAACTGACATCTTAACAATATTTTGTCTTCCTATCCATGAGCATGGAATATTTTCCACCTATTTAGGTCCTTTTTTATTTCTTTTAGTAAAATTTTGTAATTTTCTATGTAGAGGTCTTTTATGTCCTTGGTTACTTTTATGCTATTGTGAATGGAATTTTTTTTCTTGATTGCCTCGTCTGTTAGATCATTACTAGTGTATAGGAATATTATCAACTTATGTGCGTGTGCCAGTTTGGATGTATTATGTCCCCCAAAATGCCACGTTCTTTGACAAAAAGACAGCATTAGCAAACTGGAACAGTGCATTAATCTTATATCCTGCCACTCTGCTGAATTTGTTTATTAGCTCAAGTAGCTTTGTGGTTCTTCTAGTTTGCTGATGCTACTGGGATGCAAAACACCAGAGATGGATTGGCTTTTATAAAAGGGGTTTATTTGGTTACACAGTTACAGTGTTAAGGCCATAAAGTGTCCAAGGTAACACATCAACAATCGGGTACCTTCACTGGAGGATGGCCAATGGTGTCCGGAAAACCTCTGTTAGCTGGGAAGGCATGTGGCTGGCATCTGCTCCAAGTTCTGGTTTCAAAATGGCTTTCTCCCAGGATGTTCCTCTCTAGGCTGCAGTCTCTCAAAAATGTCACTCTTAGTTGCACTTGGGGTATTTGTCTTCTCTTAGCTTCTCTGGAGCAAGAGTCTGCTTTCAACGGCTGTCTTCAAAATGTCTCTCATCTGCAGTTCCTGTGCTTTCTTCAAAGTGTCCCTCTTGGCTGTAGCTCCTCTTCAAAATGTCACTCACAGCTGCACTGAGTTCCCTCTGCCCGTCAGCTCATTTATATGGCTCCACTGATCTAGGTCCACCCTAAATGGGTGGGGCCACGCCTCCATGGAAACATCCAATCAGAGTCATCACCCACAGCTGGGTGGGGTGCATCTCCAAAGAAACACTCAAGGAAATCTCATCAAAACTGATAACGTCTGCCCACACAAGATTACATCAAAGATAATGGCATTTGGGGGACACAATACATTCAAACTGGCACAGTGGTCAAATTCTCAGGATTTTTCAAATATAAGATCATATCATCTGCAAATAAAGCAGTTTTACTTCTTCCTTATCCAATTTGAATACCTTTCATGTTTTTATCTTGGCAAATTGCTCTGGCTAGAACTTCTAGCACAATATTGAATAATAGAGGCGACAGTGGGCATCCTTGTCTCATTCCCAATCTTAGCAGGAAGGCTTTCAGCCTCTCATTGTTGATTATTATGTTGGCTGTGGGTTTTTCATATATGCCCTTTATCATATTGAGGAAGTTTCCTTCAATTCCTACCTTTTGAAGTGTTTTTATCAAAAAGGGAGGTTGAATTTTGTCGAATGCTTTTTCAGCGTCTATCAAGACGATCATTTGATTTTTCCCTTTTGATTTGCTGATGTGTTGAATTACATTAATTGATTTTCTTATGTTGAACCATCCTTGCATGCCAGGAATGAACCCTCCTTGGTCGTGGTGCATAATTCCTTTAATGTGCCTTTGGATTAGATTTGCAAGTATTTTGTTTAGGATTTTTGCATCTATATTCATTAGGGAGATTGGCCTATAATTTTTGTTCTTCGTGGTGTCTTCATCTGGTTTTGGTATCAGAGTGATAATAACTTCATAAAATGAGTTAGGTAGTGTTCCTTTTTCAATTTTTTTGAAAGAGTCTGAGCAAGAGTGGTGTCAATTCTTTTTGAAATGTTTGGTAAAAGTCCCCTGTGAAGTCATCTGGCCCTGGGCTTTTATTCATAGATAGATTTTTGATAACTAATTGGATCTCTTTGCTTGCAATTGGTTTGTGGAGGTCTTCTATTTCTTCTTGGGTCAGTCTAGGTTGTTCATGTGTTTCCAGGAAATTGTCCATTTCCTCTAAATTGTCTAGTTTGTTGGCATACAGTTGTTCATAGTATCCTCTTATGGTTTATTATTATTATTATTATTTCTGCAGCATCTGTAGTAATTATCCCCTTCTCATTTCTGATTCTATTTAGTTGAGTCTTCTGTCTTTTTGACTCTGTCAGTCTAGCTAAAGGTCTGTCAATCTTGTTGATCTTCTCAAACAACCAACTTTTGGTTTTATTTATCCTCTCTATTGTTTTTTTGTTCTCAAGCCCATTTATTTCTGCTTTAATCTTTGTTATTTATTTTTGTCTACTTGCTTTAGGGTTAGTTTGCTGATCATTCTCTAGCCTCTTCAGTTGTTCAGTTAGGTCTTTAGTTTTAGCTCTTTCTTGCTTTTTGATATATCTGCATTTAGAGCTATAAATTTCCCTCTCAGCACTGCCTTCACTGCATGCCACAGGTTTTGATACATTGTATTCTCATTTACATTCATCTTCAGATATTTACCAATTTCTCTTGGAATTTCTTTTTTGACCCACTGGTTGTTTGGGAGTGTGTGGTTTAACCTCCATATATTTGTGAAAGATCTGGTTCTTTGGTGGTTAGTGATTTCTAGTTGCATTCCACTGTGATCAGAGAATGTGCTTTGAATAATTTCAATCTTTTTAAATTTATTAAGACTTCTTTTATGCCCCAGCATATGATCTATCCTGGAAAACATTCCATGGGCACTAGAGAAGAATGTATATCCTGGTACTCTGGGATGTAATGATCTATATATGTCTATCAAGTCTAATTCATTTATCATATTGTTTAGGCTCTCAATTTCCTTATTGGTCCCCTGTCTAGTTCCATCTATAGAAGAGAGTGGTATATTGAAGTCTCCCACTATTATTGTAGATGTCTCTATTGCTCCCTTCAGTTTAGCCAATGTTTGTCTTGTGTATTTTTGGAGCTCCTTGATTGGGTGCATAAACATTTATAATTGTTATTTCTTCTTTGTGAATTATCCCTTTTATTAATATGTAGCCTCCTTTTTGCTCTCTCATGACATCTTTGCATTTAAAGTCTATTTTGTCCAATATTAGTATAGCTACTCCAGCTTTCTTTTGATCGCAGTTTGCGTGGAATATTTTTTTCCATCCTTTCTCTTTCAGTCTCTTTGTGTTACAGGGTCTAAGATGAGTCTCTTGTTAATAGCATATCACTGGGTCATATTTTTAAATCCGTTCTACCCGTCTGTATCTTTTGATTGGACAGTTTAATCCATTCACATTCAAAGTTATTACTGTGAAGGGAATTCTTGAACCAGCCATCTTATCCTTTGGTTTTTAGTGTTAGATCTATTATGTTTTTTCCCCCTCTCTTTTTTTTTTTTTCTTTAAGTTGCCCTTACTAATAACTCTTCAGTTCTGTGCTCTTCTCCAGACCTCTCTCTCTGTTCTTTTTTTCTCAGCTGGTAGAGCCCTCTTTAGTATTTCTTGCAGGGCAGGTCTCTTGTTAACAAATTCTCTCACCATTTGTTTGTGAAAATTTTAAACTCTCCCTCAATTGTGAAGGAGAGTTTTGCTGGATAAAGAATTCTTGGCTGGCAATTTTTCTCTTTCAGAATCTGAAATATGTCATACCACCACCTTCTTGCCTCCATAGTGCCCGCTGAGTAATCATTATCTTATGTTGTTTCCCTTGTACCTAGTGAATCGCTTCTCTCTTGCTGCTTTCAGAAGTCGCTCCTTCTCTTCAGGATTTGACAATCTAATCAGGATACGTCTTGGAGTAGGTTTATTTGGATTTATTCTTCTTGGAGTTTGTTAAGCATCTTTAATTTGCATAGTTATGTCGTTTAGAAGGGTTGGGAAATTTTCCTCAATAAATTCTCTGAATAATCTTCCTAGCCTTTACCCTTCTCTTCCCCTTCTGAAACACCAATGATTCTTATATTTGTGTGCTTCCCTGAGATCCATTTCAAATTTTTTAATTTTTTTCACCATTTGTTCTTTTGTGCTTTCGCTTTCCATCACCCAATCTTCAAGGTCATTAATTCATTCCTCTGCGTCTTCAAATCTGGTATTATGTGTCTCAAAAATATTTTTAATTTGTTCAACAGTACTTTTAATTTCCATAAGACCTGATTTTTTTTTTTAATTTACTCTTGCAAATTCTCTTTAGGCTCTTCTAGGGGCTTGTTCATGTCCTTTATATCCTGAGACATAATATTTGATGTTTTTGTGTACCTCTTTAATTGCCCCAAATTTTGAGTCTCTTGCAGCTTTTTAATTTGTTGGTTTGGCTTGTCCATGTCTTCTATATCCTTTAAGTGCTTTTTAATTTTCTGCTGGCTTCGGGGCATTTGCTTGTCTTGATAGGGTTATTTTGGGAAGTGCAGAATTAATTGAGCGTTTATATAGAATTCGTTTTGCTGGTGTGCAGTTTCCCGATCCTACTAGCAGGTGGTGCTCCTGAGGCACAGCTTGCTGGAGTGCAGTTTCCCCATCTACCAGTAGGTGGCATTCTCAAGTATGTCCTCCCCAAACTTCTCCTGTGTGGTCGGCGGAGTCCAAACCTGGTGGGGAACCAATCAGCGCACCTGTTCTCCATGTGCTCTGGGGAATCCTGGTCCTGGGGCTGCAACGTGGGCCCTGAGCAGGTAGGCAGGGAGCCTGACCAAGGGCACTCCACAGGTGGGATGTGGGCCCTGCCTGCCAGTTCTCTGCCTGCCTTGTGTCCATAAGTCTCTGGAGTGTGGGAGGGGCTCTCGATCACCTGTATTGTGCCTCTCCCTTCCCTATTTCTCACCATTGCACTCCCATTCCCCACCCCCTGGACTTACATGGGTGAGAGCAATCACTGCCTGCTGGGTTCCCTCACGGGAGCTCCCCGCTCTCTGGCTGTGGAGGATCACCCCCCAGCAAACCATCAAGGTAGGTGAACGGGAGTGAAGAGCTGCTGCTCACTCCCTTGCCCAGCGGCAGTTTTGCTGCTGCAGGCCTGGGGGGGTTGGTGATCTGGACAGGGAACACACTCACCGCGTCCCTCCAGCCACTGTCTGTTTTTGTCAGGTGTCCCCTGCATGCACTGTGGGCGACCCTCTATGGCCCTCTATGGCCAGTCACAACCCAGAAGTGAGGTCCCTGGTGTCCTCGGCCCCTTTCTAGTTACTTTCTTGGAGGAAAGGAGAAGCCTGTTCTGCCTCACCTACTCCGCCATCTTCCCAGAAGTTGGCTTCTTTCCCTTAGGATAACGTTCTCGAGGTTCCTCCATGCTGTAGCATGTATCGGCACTTCATTCCTTTTCACGACTAATATTCCAATGTATGTATGTCTGTATGTGCCACAGTCTCTCCACTCATCTGCTGATGGACATTTGAGATGTCTCCACCTTTCGGCTTCTGTGACGCGTCCTGCTGTGAACACCAGGGGTGGAACTGCTGGGTCATATAGTAATTCTATGCTCAACTTTGAGGAACGGCAACACTGCGTTCATGTAGCTCTGCCTTCATCCTCCCAACACATCTGAGGAGGTGGAGTAAGGATCTGTTATAGGTGACCCTGGATCAGGCCCGTGTGTGCAGCAGGTGCCATGCTGTCATCTAATCACGGGCCACCCACTCCCCCATCAACCCCAGGTGGCAGTGACTGTTATCGCCATTTTTCACAGCTGATTTCGAGGCAGAGCAAGGTCAGCCAGGAGGAAGCAGGGCGGGCATTCAACCCATAGGCCACCTTTCCCTCCAACACCAACCATATTGAGGAGTAAGCCTGAGGCAACACCTGGTGCCCAAAGACACAGAGTGGCGGAGTTGGAACCCAGGCCGGGAGCACCTGACACAAGGACCAGGAACTACTTCTGCAGACTAAGACCCCCACATGCTATTGAAAGGAGGGAGTCATGCAAAGGCCTCCAGAGCTTGGCCTCTGCCTGCCTCTCAGTTGCCCCTTGCTGCTCCCTGCTCAGAGACGGGGCAGGGGCACTGCTGGAGGCCTGGGGCGTGCCCTGGGGGCATCTCCTGCAGAGAGGAGCCCCTTTCCTAAGCAGCCCTGCCCGTCAAAGCCAGCGGCCCCAGGGGACTGGTTTACAGGCCTGCTGCTTGGGTCCATGCCTTGTGCTTGAGTGGATATCACGTCCCTGCTCAAAGGAAAGCCTCTTCCTCCCTTCCCTTCCCAACGCTGTTCACTGCTCCTGCACTCCCAGCGCCCAGCAAGGGCCTGGTTTATGCTCAGCGTTTGTGAAAAGCGTGAATGTTCTGTAAAGAGCCTTCCACTCCCATACCCACAGGCCTAGCGCTGCCGTTTTCAGTTCTGCTCCTGCAGGGCTTGGGTGACTGTCCCATAGGGCGGGGACTGTGTTGCATTGTTTGATGACTAAGGAAGCTCCTGGAAGTCGGCGCCAGGGTCTTAATCCGTTTCTATCCCTAGTGCCAGTGCATGATGCGCCACAATTAAAACTGACCCCCGACACTCGGCGAAGGTGCTCCCAGTACCCCTGAGGCTGGCCCGGCCTGCCCTGCTCTCCTCTTCTGAATGACTGCCTGACCCCACCCAGGCCCATGCCCTCGCCACTCCCCCACCAGACGCTCCCTGAAGATGCACGAAGTAGGTGCTGCAGCAGAGATGAAGCCAGTCCCCTCCAGGCCTACCCCCTCTGCAGACGGACGACACCACGCGGCTGGTAGCACATGGTACTCTTTATTGTGACGCTCAGTGGAAACATCTGTAAACCAGCTTACTGTAGTGGTGACAGCTGCAACACATGCTAAGGCACTTTTATTATATAAAAAGGGGGGTGGGAGTTCCATTCACTCCTTTGTGACAGCAACTGGGACCTGAATTCAGAGCTTTTTAGGCATATGTAGATTTTATATATCTTCATGATTCATCAAGAGTTTGTTTCCTTTAAAAAAAAAAAAAAAAAAGAACGCCTTCTTTGCCATAGTTAAGTCTAAATGCAGCATATACAAAACAGTTAAGAATACAGGTAAATTCAGCAACCAGTAGAGACCAGTGTAGGACAAGCTACTCTCTTCTAAACATGGTTCCAAAGGGCAGGCAGTGGTAAAGACTTGGAATTGTATCATTTATTATGAGAGGGAGAAAAAGAAAACCTTTTTTTTTCCTGTCCTTTCAAAGTACATCTGTGCAGATGACGGGTTTTTTGACCATACTAAGTCAACGGTGCAGATAAACTACCCTTGGGCCCCAGTCCTAGGGTAGGCACACATGGGAGGGCTGCTGACCCTCTCTGATGGTCTGGCTGGCAGACTTGGGACAAGTACCAGAACCATTAAATATAGTTGGTCCCCAAGAGTGGTGGGAGAAGCCACTGGAAGGCAGCTGGCTGCTCCAGCTCTGCCCAAGCAGCCCCACTGTGGCAGGGGGCAGGCTGCCCTTGGGAAAGGTCGGGGTGGGGGGTCATCATTGCACTTGAAACATTTTAGCATCATGGAGAGGAGAGAGGCCCAGCCAGGAGGGGAGGGGAGGAGTCCGCCTGCCCTCTCTCCCCTGCCCTGGCGTTCTGCACCCTGCACAGAAGCAGAGAGCCTGGGCCTGCTCCCACCGACCCTCCCAGAGCACCCTGGAGTGGAGAGCCAACAGGCAGTGGATGTGTGAGGTCACCGCGTGTGATTGACGACAGCAAAGAAGCAGGGAGAGGAGAGAGCTGGTGGCGGAGGTGGGGAGGGGACGACTCTCATGGGGTTTTTGGCTATCAAAACTCCTTTAGTCTGAAGAAAAATAGATTCATAAAAAACTTCTTGCCCATCCCTGGGGGCCTGCCCTGCTTGCCTCACCACCTTTTGCTTTTCGGCAAGAGTGGGCTGAAGCTCCTGCTGGGCACTCTTCTCCAGGGCCGAGGAGGCCCAGGACCCTGACTCTTTGGTATCAGATTCTGGGAGGTGGGTGGGAGGGGGAGCTGTGGGGGCCGCAGCAGAGGAAGCCAAAGGCCCACAACAAGGTGTGGTGTGCCGGGGGCTCTGCAGGCCTCAGTCCCCGGGCTGGAGGGGGTGGGGGTGCTGTGGCTTGGGATGGGGAGGCGGAGTTGTCGCCCATCTGGCTCGGGCAGTAGGAGGAGAGGAGCCTTACTCGGCCGCTTTGGCCTCAGCCCCGTCAGCTTTGCCGTCCACCTCCTCGTCTGAGCAGTCACCAGCACCTTTCCGGGCCATTCGGCGGGGCACGACGAACGGCAGGTCCCCACGCCTGCAGGGGCAGACACACAGGGTCAGCTGGCCGCACCCGCAGGCAGCCACTGTGTGGCCCGCACATTGCAAAGTGATTTACCGATGGAAACTAGACACCTAACTTATTCCGAGAGAGAGAGAAGCAAGGTTGAACCTCTGGAGTCAGAAAACACCAGCTAGAGACATTCAGGAAAGCAGGATGGACCAAAAGTGAGAAAGTCACAAGGGCAGTTACTGAGCTGCTTCCTGTGAAAGGCCACCCTTTGCTCGAACTTATGAAACAGCCAGAATCAAGAGGTAAAAGGTGCTGTTTGTGCAATGTATGAAGATGGGCACCTTCTTCCGACCACACGTAAGAAAATGAATATTAAATTCTGACGAGAATGTCTGTTCTTGCTGCTCCTAAGCTATTAAAAAAAAATCCCTTTGCAAATGAGGTAAGAGATGAGACTCTCAGGAAAAAAATACCTCTGCCTCACTGCTGAATTCTTCATGAAATGCTAACACTCCCTCCCCTTAAAAATGCAAAGAAGCCTTTTTCATTGTGATAGGCAGTGGAAGATCACATCATTCATTCAACAAAGATCTGCCAGACACCTACTATGTACCAGGGGCTGGGCCAAGTTGCCTCAAGCAACTTCTAATTCAAAACCCAGCAACATGAACAGACTTTTAAGACAGACTAGGAATAAATCACCAAGAGCCTACTGTTCGTTCAAAGGCTGGGCAAAAGCCCGGGAAGTGAGCAGCAGTGATGAAAGGAAGCGAGAAGCAGTGATGAAAGGGGCACCAAGTTTACAGGAACCTCATTTCCTGAAACATGCTTTTCCTAACTTTTTAAAGGAGAAACAATAGAGCAATAGGGCCGGTTGGAGTCCGACGGTGACAGACGGGGGCGGGCAGGACCCACAGGGCTCACCTGAGCTTGTTCTTGAGGGAGCTGACCTCGCGGTTCATGGCATCCGCAGTCTCTGTGGCGTCCTCCAGCTCACGCTGCAGTTTTCGGCGGGAGGCGTTGGCCCGCTGGGCCTCCTCCTCGGCCTCCTCCAACTGTCGCTTGAGCTGCTTCAGGCGGGTGGATGCCTTGTCGGCCTGTGGAGAGGGGTGGCCAGTGGCCCCGTTAGGGCTCTGGGTGGACGTGGCCTGCAAGAAGCAGGTCCCGCGGCTCTGCCCGCTCATGCACCTGGTCCTTGAACTGCTCCGCGTTCCTCCGTTCGTCATCCACCTGCAGCAACACGTCCTTCAGCTTCTTCTCGGCCCGGCGCACCTGTTTGCAGGCGGCTTGGCGCTCCCTGTGTGGCACAGGCCCAGTGGCTCAGTGGGGATCCAGCACGAGCTGGGGCTACCATTGCCCGGGGCCTGGTAGGTACCGACCCCTTGCGGAGGCCTTGGGCTAAAGGGGATAGTCGCCTGCGCACCTACTAAGCGCTCTGTTATGAGAGGCACTGAGACTTCTCCCAATTTACAGATGAGGAATGGGGCTCAGGGTCAGAGAGTGGCATACCTCAAAGAGAATATGGCTAGAAAAAGGGAAAGTTGAGATTTGGGCCCCGGCGTGACCCCCACTTCCTCCAAACAAGTCTTGGTCCTGCTGAGCCTGTAAGATGGGCTACCCAGCAGGGGCAGGAACCCCACCTCTCTCTGAAGCAGCTCTCAGAGTCAGCCACCAAAGCCCCTGCTGTTGAACTCTGGGCTCCTCAAACCATATGGGTCCTCAGCAAAACAAGAGGGCCCATCAGGGGGAGGAAAGCAGCTTTTGGGACTTGGGGGGCAGAAAGTTGGTTCTGGCCTGACTCTGGGACAGGAGCTCAGAGGGGTCTGAGGGTCATTCCAGGTGACAGACAGACGGATGGAAAGGCGGCCCCAGGGCACCTGCCAGATCGGGAAGGGCGGTGCAGGGTCACGTACTTGGTCTCATTGTCCAGCTGTTCCTCCAGCTGGGCGATCTTGGCCTCGAGGGCCGTGATGGAGGCCTTGTACTTGGACTTGACGGTGCCCTCCATCTCCTGCAGCTTGACCTTGAGCTCCTTGTTCTGGCGCTCCAGCTGCTGCCGCGCGTTCTCGTTCTTCTGGGCGTGGCTGCGCTCCAGGTTCAGGTCAGTGTTGATCTGGTCGATCTGCGGGAGGAAGAGCCCCATGACCTCGAGGAAAGCTGTGCCCTGGCTGGAGGGTGCATTGGAGGGTGGGGGGTGGCTGGATCCCACCGAGGTCCTGGGCCCCCAACTCTCCGCTCTCCTTTAATAAGATGCAGAAATTTCTGAGAGAAACTGTGGGGAGAACTTTAGTGATGCCAGGATGCTTGCCCCTAAGCGACCAGGTAGCAGCTGGCACCTGGGCTCGTGTTCCTGCCAGCTGGGGCACCCCGTGGCAGCCAGGAGAGGGAAGCCCGGCCCACCCACCTGCAGGTTGGCCTTCTTCAGCCGGTCGTTCACCAGCTCCGTGTTGCCCTGCTCCTCCTCCAGCTCCTCCTCCAGCTGGGTGATACGGGCTTCCAGGCGCCGCTTCTCCTCCAACGCCAGGGCTCTGGGTGGGGTGGGAACAGTCAGGGGCCTGGCCCAGAGGTGGGGGGCTCCCGCCAAGCCATCCCTGAGCACTCCACCCGCCCGTCTCTGCTTGTGGCTCACCCCTTGCCACTGCTGTTGGCGATCTCGTCAGCAAGCTCATCCCGTTCCTGCTGTGCCTGGCGCTTGGCACGCTCGGCAGCTGCCAGTTCCTGCCAAGGGACCAGTATGTGACTAGCGACGGGGCAGCCCACAGCCCCAGGCATCCACCTCTGCCATTCCCTGTGCTCCGCACACGCTCTCAGTGCCACCCCACTGGGCTCCTGGCCCTCAACTCTCACACCCGTTCCCAGGCCTGCCTCCCCCAGCGAGCTCCCAGGCACCATCTCTGAACTTACACCTCAGGCGCATGTTTACAAAGCCCCCAGAGCTCAGTGCAGGAGCCACACCTGCTGCCGGGGATGCAGAAATAACCGAGAAACCAACCCAGCCTTATGGCAGACCATGCTGAAAGACACCCCACCAGCCAACCCCGCTACATCCCAGCGGGACCAGGAGTCAGGGCAGAGTGTGAGGCCTGTGAACCTGAGAAGCAGCAGCCACCATAAAGCACCATGTGTGCCCAGGAAGGGGTTGATGAGGACATGCCCGGGCTTCTAGTCTGAGAGCAAATGCTTGGCAGCCCCAGTATCACACAGCAGCAGGGCAGTTAGAGCCCTGGGGATGCCCAGCCCAGTCAAGGAGAGGGCGGCCACAAGACACTGGCCTGCTCAGTCGGTGTAAAAACAGCAGCGGAGGGGCCCCATCCCAGGCAGTGCCTTGTTTCATGAAGGGATCGGCCCCCAGACATCGCAATGTAATCTGCACTTGTTTCAATCGCTCCGGGGGGCCTTGCTACTTAACAGGCCCTGGAAAGACTTCTGTCATGCGGCCCTCCCTGGCTCCTCTCTGGGTGGGCTTTGTCTGAGGCCCACCTCCTGCAGCTGGATCATCTCGGCCTCCATGCTCTTCAGCTTCTTCTCATTTTCCTTGGCCTGAGCCAGGATCTCCTCCCGGGAGGCACGCGTGTCGTCCAGCTCGCGCATGTAATCCTTCATCTGGGCCTGGGGGCCAGGGAGAGAGGCTTGGCGCTGCCACCTGCGTCCACCTGCCCTGCCGCCACCACCCCATCCAGGGACAGCCCCCCACCCCCTTGCAGGGACATGTCCCCAACAGCCAGGTGCGGCTGGTCTTTAGCCTGAAGTCACAGCACTTAACCAACTTCACTGTAAGATGGCAAAAATAGACAAAATGCCTTTTCTTCCCAGGCTTTTTTACACTTTTGCCCGAAAGAATCTTAAAAGCGTATTTCTGGCAGCTTTATTGAGTGTGGACACGTCAGCTGCTGACCTGAGCCCCGTCGCAAGGCACATCCCTAACGTACCCCAGCACTCTAAGCCAGCGCCTGCTGGGTATCCCAAACTACAGGCAGGAGGTAAAAGCTCCTTTCCACGCCCCTGCCGTCTGCCTGACCTGACTCTAAAAAGCTTGATCATGTGGCTTCCTTCACCTTTTGCAGATAAATCCCAAACTGGGGTTGCCCAGGCCAAAGGGTGTGACTCTGGCTACACACGGCCCAGTGGTACCAGCTAAAAGCTGCCCCCAGCCATCAGTGTCGCCCCCCCCCACAGTCCCGCCAATGTGGATTCTCAACGTTTCTGGTGGGTTCGACCTGGCATCCCAGAGCTATCTTCAATTTGTTACTCTTTAATGTTGGAGAGGCAGTAACTTCCCAAGTGTGTGCCCCTCATTCTGTGCAGCTTCTCCAGTGAACCGAGTCAGAGCCTCCCATCATTTGTCCCTGAAGGCTGGACCGGGCCTAAGGGTCTAGGTCAGCACCCGATCTGTTCTGGCAACCTGTCATTAGGTGGCCATCTTCCCTAGCTCCACTGCACTTCTAGGTTTGCGTTTCTTTGTTTAATGTTCACAAAACCATTGGTCTTATTACAAGTTTCAGACTAATTTGCTTCTGCTCAACTACTTCTGGGCTTCTAAGGCCTGGGGTATGGGGAGAAGGCACCCAGACCTTCCCAGAGGAGGAGGGTGGGCAAACCTCCACCCTCACTGGCCAGCCTGCTGGTGTCCGGGGCTGAACCCCAGTGCTCCAGGGACTAGCTTGGTTCAGCCTGATCTCACCTGCAGCTTCCGCAGCTGCTTGATGGCCTCGTCCCGGTTCTTGTTGGCCGAGTCAATGTGGGCCTCCAGGTCCTTCAGGTCCATCTCCAGCTTCTTCCGAGCGGCCACTGCAATTGAGCGCTGCTTCCTCTCATCCTCCAGCTCTGCCTCCATCTCGCGCACCTGGGGAGAGACACCAACAGCTCAGAAGGCTGCCACCCACAGTCCCTGCTCCGACTGCCAGGCCCAACAGGGCTTGGTTGGTCCTGGTGGGAGCCACAGGGACTCCAAGGGCCAATGAGGATTGTTAATAACCAAAGCCCTAATAAGGTGAGTAACTGACCCCCAGGGTACAGAAATGGAAGTAATGACACAGAAGGAAGGTCTAGGGAACCCCAGTGTAATCCAGGTAGAGGAAGGAACAAAGCGTCTGCCAGAGCCAGGGGTGGAGGGGCTGGGCGTGCACACCTGTCTGACCAGCTGCTTCTTCTTCTCCTCGCTCTGTTCATCGCGGCCCTGCAGGTCCCGCTCGAACTGGGCCTTCATGGCCTGTAGGTTCACCTCCAGCCGCAGCTTGGCATCTTCGGTGGCCTGCAGCTCATCCTCTAGCTCCTCCAGCTGGGTCTTCATCTCCTCCACCTGCTGCTCCAGGGCCCGCTTGGACTTCTCCAGCTCATGCACCTGCCATGTGGGAGAGTCCAGCTCAGGACCAGAGGGATGGGCAGGTCCCAGAGGTCCCTGGACCCAGGGGCCGCTCACTCCCAACCCTCTGTGATGCCCCCATTTGGCCCCCTCTGGAGAACCCCTTGCTGGCACAGGTGCTCACACTCTTGCCAACATCGTCCTTGGAGCTCATGAGGTCCTCCATCTCTGTGCGGAATTGCTTGTTGAGCCGCTCTAGCTCTGCCTTCTGCTCCATGGCCTCCTCCAGGGCCCGGGCCAGGGACAGCGCTTTGGTCTCTTTCTCTCGGGCCTCTGCCTCAGCCCGGTCCCGCTCCTCAGCATACTTGGCCGAGATGGTTTTCTCCTCTGCCAGGAGCTGGGAGAGAGATGGCAGGCCATGAGACTCAGGGCAGCGGGTTCTGAGGCAGAGCTCAGAGCTGCTGACCACAGGCAGGACAAAGCATCCAGATGCAAACTCCCCAGAACGAGGATCCCAGGTGCTAGTACTGCAAGGAGGAGGGACCCAACAAGAGCAAACCCAAGGCTGCTGCCTAGAGAACCTGGCAGAAGGTGCTGGCTCCAGGGGTGCCATGCTGTCTGCCCAACTTACTCTAGGGACCAGTTGGGGGCAGGGACTGCTTCTACTGCCACCTTTTAAGTCTAATTAATTTTCACCACTTATTAGAGATACTCCTGTATGTCACGCCATGCCCCTTTCATGAGAACCCACAGGGAATACTTCTCTTGCTCTTGGAATCTGGAAAAGCTTTGGTTCTCCTAAACAACTGGTTCTGTGTTTATTTGATGCGACTGTGACTCTAGCTGCTCAGAAGCCCAAATCCAGTTTGCGGCCCTCCGCAAATGGGAACACACATTCCCCTGGTGTTCATTCTCTGCAGAGACCCACCCCTCGCTAGATCTTGTTTTTCTACCTGCCCCAATACCTTGTTTGTTCCAAGTTGGTAAACTCTTTCTTTGATAGTAAACGTTTTAAGCTCCGTAGGCCACATGGTCTCTGTAGCAGCCACTCAGCTCTGCTGCTGTAGCCCAGATGCAGGTAGGCAATGTGCAAGCAAATGAACGAGAGCGAGGCCATGCCCCAACAGAACTTGATCTACCAAACAGGGAGGGCTGGGTCTGGCTGTAGTTTGCAGACCTCTGGTTCACTCTAGTTTTCTGTCCTGCCCCCACTGTCTATATCCCTCTAAGCTGTCTCAGGTCTCGTGGAGCAAGGAACAGGTATAAACACACCAACAAAAATGTTAAATAAGAGTGAAACGATCCATTAAAAAAAATTCGGAAAACATCAAAAATCAGAAAGGGGAAAAGTCACTTCACTCCTAAGCCGATCATGGGAAGATACTCAATTCCAGTCATTTCTTTCTAGGTCCCTCAAGATGCTGGACAGCAAAGAGGGGCCCCGGAGAGCCTGGTGCCCTTGCAGCCTCCTCCCTGGCTGGGTCTGAGGAAGCCCTCACCAGGCTTCACGGCAGCCTCTGCCCTGGAATGTGGTGCCTGGAGAAGAGAGGAAATGAGGGGGGCAGAGCCGCACCACACACCTGGTCAAACTTCTTCTGCTTCTTCTCCAGGTTGGAGACGCTCTGCCGCTGGTGGTCCAGATCGACCAGCAGGTCGTCCAGCTCCTGCTGCAGCCGCGTCTTGGTCTTCTCCAGCTTGTCGTAAGCAGCTGCCTTCTCCTCGTAGCGCTGGCTCAGGCCCTCCAGGTCCTTCTGGAGCTTCCTCTTGGATTCCTCCGCGATCTCCAGGCACCCCACACCATCCTCCATCTTCTTCTTTATGTCAGTCACCTGGGCAGGGGCAAGGAGGGAGGAAACCCTAAGATGGCACCTGTTCAGGTAACATAACTGCACCTGGGGGCTGGCCTGCTCCACTGTGAAGGGAAACCAGGGAGCCAACCCAGTTATGGAAACAACTCCCCTGAAAACATAATTTCTGCAAAGAAGCATCTGTCCACTGTGAAAGCCCAAGGCAAGGTCAACGCCACAGTTGGCTTTGGAGGACCCTCATCAACAAGCTCCACCAAGTCTCTCATCGTACAAAGACCGAGGCCTGGAGAGGGGAGCACCAACCCACCTCCCCCCCCCAGGAGCAGGGATGCTTGTCTGCGGAGGCAGAGGGACCAGCAGGTCTCTGTCACGCAGCCCTTCTTAAGCCTGGAGATACACCCATGACTGCGTGAACACACTGGTTACTCCGACCCAGGCATGGGGATGGACCATTAACCCATCCTCAGGTGGTTCAGATCTTCTGTCCTGGCACATTAAGTCCCAAAACAGGATTCAGAACAGCGGTTCTTAATATATTTTTGGCCATGTATCCTTTGAAAGTCTAGAGAAGGCTGTGGACCTCTTCTCACAATAATGTCTTAATATGCACAAAATAAAATGCACAGGATTACCAAGTAAACCAATTACAGGAAAACGCTGTTGTCACAACTTATTTTTTCAATTGTGGTGTGACGACCTACGTGCATCTTTATTGACATACTGAGTAACAGGCTTCAGCGGCAGGCCTAATGACACTTCTGGAGCAGTGAAGAGCCACCGCTAGGAGAGGTGCTCAGGATGGTGAGCGGTGACAAAGTCACCTGCTGCCTTAGCTTACTGACTACCTAAGTAAAAGCAGGAAATGCTACACTTCAGTTAGAGATTCGAGAAAACACACCCAAGTTCACGGGTCCCTGAATTCTGCCTTGGAACCTCAGGAGCCCTGAGCTGTGGGCGTGTGCTCTGGGGCCAGGCACCCATTGGGGAGCAAGTCTGGGCAGCCAGGGGCCAGGCTCCCCAGCCTGCAGAATCCCACCACGGTTCCCCTGAGCCTCCTGGCCCAGGGGGCACAGGTATCTCATGGTGGGGCCAGCACCCAACCTGGGCATGGAGGGTGGCGATCTGCTTCTCGAGGTTCCGCTTGGCCTCCTCCTCCTCCTCCAGCTGCTCCTTGAAGGAGTTCTTCTCGTCCTCCATCTGCTTCAGCTTAGTGCTCAGGCTCAGCTTCTGCCGGTTCTCCTCCTGCAGGAGCTCCTACTCCAAGGACGAGAGGGGACGGGGGGAGGCACTCAGGAGAGGCAGCATTGAAGCCTGATGGCCACCACACCCTCAAGGAAGGAAGGAGCAAGTCCACTCGGATTCAGGGGACAGGGTGGGGGAGGAAGAGGAGCGGGAAGGACCAGAGACCACAGGGATGAGGGCTGGGACAGATGATACGATGAACTTCTGGGATGGAAAACCCAGAGACCTGGCAGCCACTGCCACATGAGCACAGGGGCCTCCAGCAAAGGCCCTCCCACCTGCTGCTGCCCTTCACCTGGGTGTCCTGAAGCTGGGACTCCAAAGCTGACAAGTCCTTGGTAAGCTTGCTGGACTTGCTGTCAGACTGGTTGAGAAGACCCGTGACATTGTCCAGCTCAACCTGTACGCAGATGGGAAAGGCAAAGAACCATGAGCTAGACTCACTGCTGCTGGCTCCAGCTTGGCTCCTCTAGGCAAAGCTGGACACAAGTCACAAACTGGACCACAGAGGATTTTACTGAGGAGCCAGTGTGAGGCAAGAGAGAGATGGTGGGAGCCCTGCCCACTGGGCTAAGATGGAGGAGCGCTAGGGGGACCGTACCTAGAACAGGTCGTGCGGAGGCCTCACCTGCAGTTTGGTGACCTTGTCGGCCAGCTCTGTGCGCATTCTCTCCCCCTCGCTGAACTTCGCCTGCAGCTCCTGCCACTGGGCCTCCACCTTCTTCCGCCTGTGCTCCGAGTCACCTTTGCTCTGCAGCAGGACCTTCACTTCGCTGGTCAGCTCCCCCCGCTCATCTTCCAGGGTTTGTTTTGCCTTCTCCAAGTTGGCTTTCACCTGCCGGGGGAGAGAGCATGGAGCTAAATGGGCCACCTATGCCCTGATGTGGGACTGATCCCGTTGGAAATGCCGCCAAGTCCAGATCCCAAAACCGCTGCCACCAGCAGCACAAACGGTGCTGGGCAAGTCCAGGACAGGGCCTGGTGGCAAGAGCCCTGGGCTCCGAAGGCTTGACCTGATCTGCCCTCTTCTCACGTACTGGTGGGTGGCAAGCATGTGCCCTCCCGTCTGAGCACAGGGTAGAGGGAACGCTCAAGGGTAGGGTATTGCTGAAGGAAACTATAATTGTCCACAGCTAGACTTCTAATAAAGCCTCTTTGAACCTGCTGCTCAAAATAACAATGTAATATGTTTTCAAAAAATAGAAAAGTGAAGTTCCCAAAATAAGTGCAACAATCCCATTCTAATTTGCACTGATCAAGCCACAGGGTCACCAACAATTTCAAGGGTAAAGTGGACCATGAGAGAATGCAACCACAAAGAGTTGGATAAGAGCCAAAGGACAAGGGAAAGGCTCTAACTTATAGAGACAGATAGACACGTGCATTTCTAAACCCTCTAGGTTGCCACATGAAAAAGCCTTAGCCAGAGGCCAGCAGAGTAGCTATGAGCTGCAAGCCACAGGAGACAGAACCTGTCTTAGTAAGGAACTGCCTCGCCACCAGCCACCTGACCAAGAAACCAGCAGGAATCAAGGTCACCAGGGTTTTCCCAAAAAGACCCTGGCCAACCACTTGTTGGGGTGTTCTAGAAAGGACCCAGGCTTCAGAAAAGGGACCACAGAGGCCCCCTGAAACCCAGCTTCAGGATTGTCAGGTTCCTTGAAGCTTTCTGGCCCAGCAGGTAGAACAGAATAATTATGATAATAAGAAACTGTAACAACTGGCTGAGGCCTTCCTCCCTACATGCTTTACGTGCATTCTCGGCTCCTTCAGATGTGACATTACCACACGAGACGGGCCCAGCATTATCTCCCTTCACAGGCGGGAACAGAGGTGACTATTTGCTGAGGTCTCACAGCTGCTAAGGAGGGGAGCTGGACTCAGGCCCTGGCGCGCTATTGCTGGACCTTCTTGGCTCTGCCAGACTGGTGGGCACAGCACTGCCCACCACAGTGGCCAGTCTTGGGGGCACCTGCCCTGAGAGCAACCCAGCCCCCCCCCCCAGCAGTCATGGAGCTGGCACCCAGCCCCCCGCAGCTCCCGCACCCGTTTCATCTGCTCCAGCTGCTCGGCCAGCTCCTCCACAGCCTGGGAGTGCTTCTGCCTCATCTCCTGGATCTGGGCCTCGTGGGTCTTGGCCTCGTCCTCCAGGGTCTTCTTCAGGATGTTCACTTCCTGTTCTCGTTTGGACCTGGACAGGGAAACACCCTCAGAGTGGAGGTCAAGGACCCTGGCCGCCCTCCCCAGCTCTCCATCCTCCTGCCCAGCCTCACAGACACACTTCGGAGCGGCCATCTGTACCCTCTGAGCCTTCAGTCCCACCCTTGCTTCACCCTGACTTTGAGCCAGGTTCTTAAACAGGTCTTCAACTCAGTAGAAAGAAACTGCTGAGAAGCCTCTAGGTCCCCTGTTTTCTGTTACATAATAGCAGAGGCCTGGGGTCCCCCCTCCCAGGCCAAGGCCTCCTCTCCCCTCCCCACCCACCACCCTCAGGGATTTGAGTGGTTAGTCCCAGGGCCCACCTGAGCTCCTGCTGGGCGGCCGTGGAATCCAGTGTGTCCTCCAACTCTGTTTTCAGAGCCTCCAGCTCTTCCCCAAGATCCCGCTTCTGCTTCTCAGCTTTATTCCTCGAAGCCCGCTCAGACTCCAGATCTTCCTGGAGTTCAGAAATCTGAGATTCCAGCTCCCGAATCTTCTTTAGGGCCATGTTCTTCTGGGCGGCTTCTTCCTCCACTCTGTCGAAGAGACCAAAACACCAGCATGAGGCATTTTCATTTTCAAAAAGCAGCAAGTGGAGGGGGCAAGATGGCAGACTGGTGAGCTGTATGTTTTAATTACTCCTCCAGGAAAGTAGGTAAAAAGCCAGGAACTGCGTGGACTGGACACCACAGAGCAATCTGTCTTTGGGCATACTTCATACAACACTCATGAAAACGTGGAACTGCTGAGATCAGCGAAATCTGTAAGTTTTTGCGGCCAGGGGACCCGCGCCCCTCCCTGCCAGGCTCAGTCCCGGGGGAGGAGGGGCTGTCAGCTCCAGGAAGGAGAAGGGAGAATTGCAGTGGCTGCTCTTACCGGAAACTCATTCTACTGATTCAAACTCCAACCATAGATAGACTGAGGCCAGACACCAGAGACTCTGAGAGCAGCCAGCCCAGCAGAGAGGAGACAGGCATAGAACAAAAACAACACGAAAAACTCCAAAATAAAAGCAGAGGATTTTTGGAGTTCTGGTGAACACAGAAAGGGGAAGGGCGGAGATCAGGCCTTGAGGCGCATATGCAAATCCCGAAGCAAGGCTGATCTCTCTGCCCTGGGCACCTTTCCTTAATGGCCCTGGTTGCTTTGTCTATTAGCATTTCAATAACCCATTAAATCTCTGAGGAGGACCGTTGTTTTTTTTTTTTTTTTTTTAAATCCTTTTTGCTTTTTCTAAAACAATTACTCTAAGAAGCTCAATACAGAAAGCTTCAAAGAATTGAAATTTGGGCACGTCAAGTCAAGAGCAGAACTAAGAGAGCTCTGAGACAAAAGGCAATAATCCAGTGGCTGAGAAAATTCACTAAACAACACAACTTCCCAAGAAAAGGGGGGTGTTCGCTCACAGCCACCATCCTGGTGGACAGGAAACACTCCTGCCCATCGCCAGCCCCATAGCCCAGAGCTGCCCCAGACAACCCAGTGTGACGGAAGTGCTTCAAATAACAGGCACACACACCACAAAACTGGGCGTGGACATTAGCCCTCCCTGCAACCTCAGCTGAATGTCCCAGAGCTGGGAAGGGGGAGCAGTGTGAATTAACAGAGCCCCATTCAGCCATCATTTGAGCAGACTGGGAGCCTCCCAACACAGCCCAGCAGCCCAGAACTGCCCTGGGGGGACGGCACTCACCTGTGACATAGCACAGTCATCCCTCAACAGAGGACCCGGGGTGCACAGCCTGGAAGAGGGGCCCACTTGCAAGTCTCAGGAGCCATACGCCAATACCAAAGACTTGTGGGTCAGTGGCAGAGACAAACTGTGGCAGGACTGAACTGAAGGATTAGACTATTGCAGTAGCTTTAAAACTCTAGGATCATCAGGGAGATTTGATTGTTAGGGCCACCCCCCCTCCCCGACTGCCCAGAAACACGCCCCACATACAGGGCAGGCAACACCAACTACACACGCAAGCTTGGGACACCAATTGGGCCCCACAAGACTCACTCCCCCCTCACCAAAAAGGCTAAGCAGGGGAGATCTGGCTTGTGGAGAACAGGTGGCTCGTGGACGCCACCTGCTGGTTAGTTAGAGAAAGTGTACTCCACGAAGCTGTAGATCTGATAAATTAGAGATAAGGACTTCAACTGGTCTACAAACCCTAAAAGAACCCTATCAAGGTCAGCAAATGCCACGAGGCCAAAAACAACAGAAAATTATAAAGCATATGAAAAAACCAGACGATATGGATAACCCAAGCCCAAGCACCCAAATCAAAAGACCAGAAGAGACACACCTAGAGCAGCTACTCAAAGAACTAAAGATGAACAATGAGACCCTAGTACGGGATATGAAGGAAATCAAGAAGACCCTAGAAGAGCATAAAGAAGACATTGCAAGACTAAATAAAAAAATGGATGATCTTATGGAAATTAAAGAAACTTGACCAAATTAAAAAGATTCTGGACACTCATAGTACAAGACTAGAGGAAGTTGAACAACGAATCAGTGACCTGGAAGATGACAGAATGGAAAATGAAAACATAAAAGAAAGAATGGGGAAAAAAATTGAAAAACTCGAAATGGACCTCAGGGATATGATAGATAATATGAAACGTCCGAATATAAGACTCATTGGTGTCCCAGAAGGGGAAGAAAAGGGTAAAGGTCTAGGAAGAGTATTCAAAGAAATTGTTGGGGAAAACTTCCCAAATCTTCTAAACAACATAAATACACAAATCATAAATGCTCAGCGAACTCCAAATAGAATAAATCCAAAAAAAACCACTCCGAGACATATACTGATCACGCTGTCAAACATAGAAGAGAAGGAGCAAGTTCTGAAAGCAGCAAGAGAAAAGCAATTCACCACATACAAAGGAAACAGCATAAGACTAAGTAGTGACTACTCAGCAGCCACCATGGAGGCGAGAAGGCAGTGGCACGATATATTTAAAATTCTGAGTGAGAGGAATTTCCAGCCAAGAATACTCTATCCAGCAAAGCTCTCCTTCAAATTTGAGGGAGAGCTTAAATTTTTCACAGACAAAGAAATGCTGAGAGAATTTGCTAACAAGAGTCCTGCCCTACTGGAAATACTAAAGGGAGCCCTACAGACAGAGAAACAAAGACAGGACAGAGAGACTTGGAGAAAGGTTCAGTACTAAAGAGATTCGGTATGGGTACAATAAAGGATATTAATAGAGAGAGGGAAAAATATGGCAAACATAATCCAAAGGATAAGATGGCCGATTCAAGAAATGCCTTCACGGTTTTAACGTTGAATGTAAATGGATTAAACTCCCCAATTAAAAGATATAGATTCGCAGAATGGATCAAAAAAAATGAACCATCAATATGTTGCATACAAGAGACTCATCTTAGACACAGGGACACAAAGAAACTGAAAGTGAAAGGATGGAAAAAAATATTTCATGCAAGCTACAGCCAAAAGAAAGCAGGTGTAGCAATATTAATCTCAGATAAAATAGACTTCAAATGCAGGGATGTTTTGAGAGACAAAGAAGGCCACTACATACTAATAAAAGGGGCAATTCAGCAAGAAGAAATAACAATCGTAAATGTCTATGCACCCAATCAAGGTGCCACAAAATACATGAGAGAAACATTGGCAAAACTAAAGGAAGCAATTGATGTTTCCACAATAATTGTGGGAGACTTCAACACATCACTCTCTCCTATAGATAGATCAACCAGACAGAAGACCAATAAGGAAATTGAAAACCTAAACAATCTGATAAATGAATTAGATTTAACAGACATCTACAGGACATTACATCCCAAATCACCAGGATACACATACTTTTTCTAGTGCTCACGGAACTTTCTCCAGAATAGATCATATGCTGGGACATAAAACAAGCCTCAATAAATTTAAAAAGATTGAAATTATTCAAAGCACATTCTCTGACCACAATGGAATACAATTAGAAGTCAATAACCATCAGAGACTTAGAAAATTCACAAATACCTGGAGGTTAAACAACACACTCCTAAACAATCAGTGGGTTAAAGAAGAAATAGCAAGAGAAATTGCTAAATATATAGAGACGAATGAAAATGAGAACACAACATACCAAAACCTATGGGATGCAGCAAAAGCAGTGCTAAGGGGGAAATTTATAGCACTAAACGCATATATTAAAAAGGAAGAAAGAGCCAAAATCAAAGAACTAATGGATCAACTGAAGAAGCTAGAAAATGAACAGCAAACCAATCCTAAACCAAGTAGAAGAAAAGAAATAACAAGGATTAAAGCAGAAATAAATGACATAGAGAACAAAAAAACAATAGAGAGGATAAATATCACCAAAAGTTGGTTCTTTGAGAAGATCAACAAGATTGACAAGCCCCTAGCTAGACTGACAAAATCAAAAAGAGAGAAGACCCATATAAACAAAATAATGAATGAAAAAGGTGACATAACTGCAGATCCTGAAGAAATTAAAAAAATTATAAGAGGATATTATGAACAACTGTATGGCAACAAACTGGATATGTAGAAGAAATGGACAATTTCCTGGAAACATATGAACAACCTAGACTGACCAGAGAAGAAATAGAAGACCTCAACCAACCCATCACAAGCAAAGAGATCCAATCAGTCATCAAAAATCTTCCCACAAATAAATGCCCAGGGCCAGATGGCTTCACAGGGGAATTCTACCAAACTTTCCAGAAAGAACTGACACCAATCTTACTCAAACTCTTTCAAAATATTGAAAAAAATGGAACACTACCTAACTCATTTTATGAAGCTAACATCAATCTAATACCAAAACCAGGCAAAGATGCTACAAAAAAGGAAAACTACCGGCCAATCTCCCTAATGAATATAGATGCAAAAATCCTCAACAAAATACTTGCAAATCGAATCCAAAGACACATCAAAAAAATCATACACCATGACCAAGTGGGGTTCATTCCAGGCATGCAAGGATGGTTCAACATAAGAAAAACAATCAATGTATTACAACACATTAAAAACTCGAAAGGGAAAAATCAATTGATCATCTCAATAGATGCTGAAAAAGCATTTGACAAAATCCAACATCCCTTTTTGATAAAAACACTTCAAAAGGTAGGAATTGAAGGAAACTTCCTCAACATGATAAAGAGCATATATGAAAAAACCCACAGCCAGCATAGTACTCAATGGTGAGAGACTGAAAGCCTTCCCTCTAAGATCAGGAACAAGACAAGGATGCCCGCTGTCACCACTGTTATTCAACATTGTGCTGGAAGTGCTAGCCAGGGCAATCCGGCAAGACAAAGAAATAAAAGGCATCCAAATTGGAAAAGAAGAAGTAAAACTGTCATTGTTTGCAGATGATATGATCTTATATCTAGAAAATCCTGAGAAATCAACGATACACCTACTAGAGCTAATAAACAAATTTAGCAAAGTAGCGGGATACAAGATTAATGCACATAAGTCAGTAATGTTTCTATATGCTAGAAATGAACAAACTGAAGAGACACTCAAGAAAAAGATACCATTTTCAATAGCAACTAAAAAAATCAAGTACCTAGGAATAAACTTAACCAAAGATGTAAAAGACCTATACAAAGAAAACTACATAACTCTACTAAAAGAAATAGAAGGGGACCTTAAAAGATGGAAAAATATTCCATGTTCATGGATAGGAAGGCTAAATGTCATTAAGATGTCAATTCTACCCAAACTCATCTACAGATTCAATGCAATCCCAATCAAAATTCCAACAACCTACTTTGCAGACTTGGAAAAGCTAGTTATCAAATTTATTTGGAAAGGGAAGATGCCTCGAATTGCTAAAGACACTTTAAAAAAGAAAAACGAAGTGGGAGGACTTACACTCCCTGACTTTGAAGCTTATTATAAAGCCACAGTTGCCAAAACAGCATGGTACTGGCACAAAGATAGACATATAGATCAATGGAATCGAATTGAGAATTCAGAGATAGACCCTCAGATCTATGGCCGACTGATCTTTGATAAGGCCCCCAAAGTCAACGAACTGAGCCATAATGGTCTTTTCAACAAATGGGGCTGGGAGAGTTGGATATCCATATCCAAAAGAATGAAAGAGGACCCCTACCTCACCCCCTACACAAAAATTAACTCAAAATGGACCAAGGATCTCAATATAAAAGAAAGTACCATTAAACTCCTAGAAGATAATGTAGGAAAACATCTTCAAGACCTTGTATTAGGAGGCCACTTCCTAGACTTTACACCCAAAGCACAAGCAACAAAAGAGAAAATAGATAAATGGGAACTCCTCAAGCTTAGAAGTTTCTGCACCTCAAAGGAATTTCTCAAAAAGGTAAAGAGGCAGCCAACTCAATGGGAAAAAATTTTTGGAAACCATGTATCTGACAAAAGACTGATATCTTGCATATACAAAGAAATCCTACAACTCAATGACAATAGTACAGACAGCCCAATTATAAAATGGGCAAAAGATATGAAAAGACAGTTCTCCGAAGAGGAAATACAAATGGCCAAGAAACACATGAAAAAATGTTCAGCTTCACTAGCTATTAGAGAGATGCAAATTAAGACCACAATGAGATACCATCTAACACCGGTTAGAATGGCTGCCATTAAACAAACAGGAAACTACAAATGCTGGAGGGGATGTGGAGAAATTGGAACTCTTATTCATTGTTGGTGGGACTGTATAATGGTTCAGCCACTCTGGAAGTCAGTCTGGCAGTTCCTTAGAAAACTAGAGATAGAGCTACCATTCGATCCAGCGATTGCACTTCTCGGGATATACCCGGAAGATCGGAAAGCAGTGACACGAACAGATATCTGCACGCCAATGTTCATAGCAGCATTATTCACAATTGCCAAGAGATGGAAACAACCCAAATGTCCATCAACAGATGAGTGGATAAATAAAATGTGGTATATACACACGATGGAATACTACGCGGCAGTAAGAAGGAAAGATCTGGTGAAACATATGACAACATGGATGAACCTTGAAGACATAATGCTGAGCGAAATAAGCCAGGCACAAAAAGAGAAATATTATATGCTACCACTAATGTGAACTTTGAAAAATGTAAAACAAACGGTTTATAATGTAGAATGTAGGGGAACTAGCAGTAGAGAGCAATTAAGGAAGGGGGAACAATAATCCAAGAAGAACAGATAAGCTATTTAACGTTCTGGGGATGCCCAGAAATGACTATGGTCTGTTAATTTCTGATGGATGTAGTAGGAACAAGTTCACTGAAATGTTGCTATAGTATGTAACTTTCTTGGGGTAAAGTAGGAACATGTTGGAAGTTAAGCAGTTATCTTAGGTTAGTTGTCTTTTTCTTACTCCCTTGCTATGGTCTCTTTGAAATGTTCTTTTATTGTATGTTTGTTTTCTTTTTAACTTTTTTTTTCATACAGTTGATTTTAAAAAATAATGTAAATTTAAAAAAAAAAAAAAATAAAAAATAAAAAAAAGGAAAAAAAAAAAAAAAAAAAAAAGATGTAGTGCCCCCTTGAGGAGCCTGTGGAGAATGCAGGGGTATTCGCCTACCCCACCTCCATGGTTGCTAACATGACCACAGACATAGGGGACTGGTGGTTTGATGGGTTGAGCCCTCTACCATAAGTTTTACCCTTGGGAAGACGGTTGCTGCAAAGGAGAGGCTAGGCCTCCCTATATTTGTGCCTAAGAGTCTCCTCCTGAATGCCTCTTTGTTGCTCAGATGTGGCCCTCTCTCTCTGGCTAAGCCAACTTGAAAGGTGAAATCACTGCCCTCCCCCCTACGTGGGATCAGACACCCAGGGAAGTGAATCTCCCTGGCAACGTGGAATATGACTCCCGGGGAGGAATGTAGACCCGGCATCGTGGGATGGAGAACATCTTCTTGACCAAAAGGGGGATGTGAAAGGAAATGAAATAAGCTTCAGTGGCAGAGAGATTCCAAAACGAGCCGAGAGATCACTCTGGTGGGCACTCTTACGCACACTTTAGACAACCTTTTTTAGGTTCTAAAGAATTGGGGTAGCTGGTGGTGGATACCTGAAACTATTAAACTACAACCCAGAACCCATGAATCTCGAAGACAGTTGTATAAAAATGTAGCTTATGAGGGGTGACAGTGGGATTGGGAATGCCATAAGGACCAAACTCCACTTTGTCTAGTTTATGGATCGATGTGTAGAAAAGTAGGGGAAGCAAACAAACAGACAAAGGTACCTAGTGTTCTTTTTTACTTCAATTGCTCTTTTTCACTCTAATTATTATTCTTGTTATTTTTGTGTGTGTGCTAATGAAGGTGTCAGGGATTGATTTAGGTGATGAATGTACAACTATGTAATGGTACTGTAAACAATCGAAAGTACAATTTGTTTTGTATGACTGCGTGGTATGTGAATATATCTCAATAAAATGATGATTAAAAAAAAAAAAATATGTGGAACACACATGAACAATAAAAATTAAAAAAAAAAAAAAAAAAAAAAAAAAAGCAGCAAGTGCAGAGGAGGCCTTGGAGGTGCAGCCACCGCCGGACCAGGTGGTCATCATAGACCCTGGGAGCTCCTCTCGGTGGAAACAACAGCCAAGGCTTCCAGAGGGTGTAAGGGTGACACCCTTCAAGAAGTGGGAAACCTCAGGGAGGAATCACTCATTTTCCAAAGATGCAGTTCTTTAAACAAATAAAAAAACACAAAACAGAAAATAAAATGCTACAGTCTGTGATGACGGCAGCCAAGGAAAAAAAGAAAAAAAAGGAGAGGGAAGGGCTGGGCTGCTGAGTGTGGGTGATGGAGCTGCAGGCGACTCTTTATAGAGTCCCCAAAATAATAATAAAGGACACGGGGGCCCTGGCCCATGCCTTGGCAGATGAGGAACACTGTCCAGTGAAACCGGCTCTCAGGACAACAGCAGGAGAACGCCTGCCACTCACAACACCCCCAGAACCAGCAGGAAGCCTGCGCCTCACCTCGCCAGGGCGGCCTGGAGCTCCTCCTCCTTCTTGGCCAGCTGCATCTTGAGCTCGGCGATCTGGGCCTGCAGCTCTGCGATCTGGTCATTGAGATCCGTGGAGTCTCCCTCCAGCTTCCGGCGGGTCTTCTCCAGCTCCTGGCGCTGCTTCTCCTCCCTCCGTAGGCGCTCTGGGGAGGAAGGAGGGGGAGAGAACAAGGAGCCCTGAGTGGCCGCGGACTTTACTGGTTTTGTTGTAAATTATTTAAATAAAATATTTGGTAGGTAATTGCTACGAAACATATGTATGGTGTGAGGCATTTCGATTCATGGACACTCGTGCCCCACCCCCTGGACGAAGGAGAATCCTGCCAGCACCTCGTGCTCCCCTCAGCCTCCCCACCCAAGCCAGTTCTTCCTCCACAGGGTAACCACCTCCTACAGGATGTGCTTCGCATTCCCTGTTTTTCTTTACTGCTGTACCAACTGTATCCCTAAAAAGTACACTGTTTAATTTTGCGTGAACTTGAACTTCCTTAATGGAACTGTAATGTACCAATTTCACATAGTATAGCGGAGTCTGACAAGCCAGAATGCCTGGGCTCCATTTCTGGCTTTACAATTCCCTTGATGATCTTAGTTAGGTAAGTTACTCAAGCTCTCTGTGCCGCAGTTCCCTCATGTGAATAAGAAGATCCACACAGGTTGAGATGAGGCTCAAATAAGTGAACATCACAGAGCACTTGGACACAACAGGGCCTGGTCCACACTAAGCATTGCTGATTGCAATTCTTAGAACTGCCTTCACTGGTCAGAACTAGAATTCTGAGATTTTGCATGCTGTCGCTGCAATTGATACCATATCATTCTGACTTCCGCCCAGTATTACATTTGTGAATATACCACAAGTTATTTATCGACATTTCGGTTTGCACTTATGACCAGTGCTGCTAGTGGTGTTCTTGCCCACGGCTCCAGTGTACATGTGGAGCACAGCTGGTGGAAGTGCTGGTTGCTGGTCTGCAAAGCTGCAACTTCACTGCGTGATGCCAGATCACTTTCCAACGCCAGCTACCAACACACACTCCAGCAGCATGTGTGGATGCAGCCTGCTCTACGACTGTGCTAACACTGCTTACTGTCAAACTTTTCAACATCTGCAATCTGGCAGGCATGCCCTTTCTAGACCTCTTGGCTGATGGAGTTGTCTAGACTACTGTGAGGGGGAGGGAGGGAGGAAGGGAGGGAAGGGGGAGGGCTTCTACCCCTTGGCAGCCGCCTTCCCCTCATCCCACTTACAGGTGGGCCTAGGCCAGGCGGGGCCCTTAAACCAAGCTGGGAAAATCCTCCAGCGGTCTGCCTGGATGGTTTGTAGCCCAGCGTGCTGTCAGCACTGTGGTGTGAGACCCCTTTGCTGGGGCCAGCCGGGCTGCTCTGTCTCCACAGAAAGAGCGGCTCCAGCACATGCCCGGAGCACCTTGGCCTCTCCTCCCTCACCTGGCTGCCCGCTCCACAAGTTGGGGCCGGAGACAGCCACAGACCTGCAGGGCACAGGGAGATGAAGGCTCTCTAACAACACCTGCCTAGCATTTTACAGTGCAACAGCACGTTCACATGCAGTTTAGTCTGTTCCTCACCAAAACCGTGTTGTTGTGTCTGCTGGACAGGGAAGGGAAACTAAAGCTTGGGAAGATTAAGTAACAGGCACAAGATGACAGAGCTGATGTCAAACCTAGCACCTCTCAAGTCACAAAAGCCGGTGAGATACATGGTGCAAGACACAGAGAAATGCCAAAGCTTTACCAACTCTTTTGATGGAGGGGAATGTCCCTCAAGCTCACAAAGCGCCAGGCGCCTGAGGCCCAGACTCCCACAGGGACCAGCACTGCCCCCATCAACCCAGCAGCCTTGGGCCTGTGGGATAGGGGCCTGGGGGCGCAGACCCTGAGCCTCGCCTGCACAGCCCAAGCTCCTGGAGGCCATGGGGTCGGCACAGGCACATTGCTGCCAGGCCCCTACCTTCCAGGTCGGTGATCATCGCCTCGTGTTTGTTCTTGAGCTTGGCGAGACTCTTGGACTTCTCCTCCTCTTCTGTGAGGTTGGTGGTGAACTCGGCTATCCTGTCTTCTAGCAGCTTCTTCTCCTGAGGGGTGGGGAGGGCAGCAGGGTCAGAGCTCAGCCTTTTACCCTTGGCTGAGCACAGAGACTTTGACTCTTCTCAGTGCCTGACAACTCCTCCAGGAATTCAGAACGGAATGGAGTGGCAGGGCCCGAGATGCTCGATCACATTCCCTAGGATTTCCTGAATCAAAGGGGTCGCTTTGAAAGATCACAAGCCCTTCTAAAATAGCCAGAGAAGCCTACTTGGAATCAGAAAATGGGGGTACCAAGCTCTCCTGGACCCCAGCTGACAGCAGGCTCGAAAGGGCAGCCGCAAGGGCATCACTTTTGTCTCTGTGCCAGCTCCTCATGCCTCACACTCAGCCACTGCATCACCATGACACACCCTCCTCCTCACCCCCCAATAGCCCAGGGCTGCTCCCCTTGCTTCCTGCTCTGTGTGCCCACAGTGGAGGCACAGGCTCAGTAAGGCTCCCCCAACCTGCACACAGCCGGCCCGTGGTAGAAGTGTCACCTCTCAGTGTAAGCATTGTGCTCCCCATGCCACTGAGCCCGGGAGGGCACCCACCCTTTCAACTGCCCACCCTCTGGGGATCCAGGCAGCCGAACCGGTCCTTCCTTCTCCTCTAACATGACTCCTGGCATTCGTCTGCTTGCAGGGGCAGATGCCAACAGGAGCCCAAGGCCATCTTCAGGACACAGCCAGCTTCCTCAGAGAAGCACATGCTTCCTCACCACGAGCCAGCAAGGTGCCGGGCCACTCCCACCCACAGCTGACCCAGACAATGCCCATAACGGCAGACAGTAAGAGCCAGGACATGGCTCTATAAAGCCTCAGGTCTCCAAAGCTTGTGGAAAGCTTTACTAAGGAGAGATGTCACACCTCTACCCTAGATACTGTTCATTTATGAAACGTCCCTTCAGATGTGACCCTGGTGTCCGAGGCCACAGGACATCCAGGTAGAAGAGGCCACAGTGGGCAGAAGCCAAGTGCTGCCAACAGGAAAGATGGGGCAGCCAGCAGAGCCAGGGACCTCACCTTGGCAAGTTTGCAGTTCTGGTCTTCCATGATGATTTGGTCTTCCTCCAGCTTCTTCAGCTTGGCCTCGGTGGTGACCTTCTCGAGCTGCAGTTTCTGGCGGGCACTCTCCTCCTCCTCCAGCTGCTCCTCCAGTTCCTGCCCCAAACCCAGACAGGCTCTGAGGCAGAGCTGAGATGCGGCCCACTCCTCACATTTGGGGTCATGTATTCAGGACTAAGAAGGGGAGCAGGCAAGAGCTCCAGGCCTCTTTCCAGCCATCTGTTCTGAAGTGCTCCCTTTTTCGAGCTGCCTGCCGGCGACATGGGCAGAGTGTCCACGGAAAGCAGGGCCTGAGCCCCCAGACGCCCTCAGGGCCAGGCCTGAAGGGAGGGAGATGAAACTGGCTTCACTGCTGCGGGGACCTGACACATGCGTGTCAGAAACAACCACCCTAAAAGAAAACGCTCTTCAAGGGTGCCCCAAGTGGACAGGAGTGGAGTCGGTATACTGTAGAAATTCCGGGTTCTGTGTTCTCCCTGGTTCCTGAGTTCCCCGCACCCCATTTCTGACACATCCGGCTCTGCCCAGCCTCCAGAGGGTGGACGGTTACCTGGATGTTCTGCTGCATTTTCTTCTTCTCTGTCTGCAGGTGTTGGCAGCGCTCCTCCTCCTCTTCCACCCTGGCCTCCAGGTCATGGCAAATCTCCTCCAGCTCCTGCTTCTTGGCAGTCAGACGGGCCCGGAGCTCCTCGGCTTCGGCACACAGCTCCGTTTCTGCCTGGAGCTGCTCCTGCAGCTGCAACTTCTCTGCCATGAGCTGCAAAGAATGCAAAGATGCAAACTCCTTGCAACCTCCTCAAGCCACCCCAGGACCGAGGTGCTCGAGCTCCTGGAGGGTGAGGGGTGTGCCCACGAGAACAGCTTCCATCTGGAGGGTGCTGAGGCTCTGGGGCACTTTGCAACACCATGTCCTTTATGCTTCACCATAAGCAACATCCCCCGAAACGGGCTCCGAGAGGTAAGTGGTGGAGCCAGGGCTTGAACCCAAGAATCCTGATCATTCCATCCCAGTGGCCAGCCTCCCTGCATCCCATAACCCAGAACGGGGTCTGCAGAAAATGGATTCACTGCCATTTTCTAGCCCCAACAGGAGAAACACTTCCTTCAACTCCAAGCCTGCTTGCTCGCTGGTGCCCAGTAGGTGGCAGCACTCAGGCAGCCGACAGAAACCCACCTGGGACTGCAGCGTCTCCATCTCGGTGAGCCTGTTCTCCGCGGCCAGCTGCTTCTCTCGGACCTTCACCAGCTCCTCCTCCTTGGCCATCATCTCCTCCTCCTGTCGGCTCACCTGCAGCAGTGGCTTGACCTAGGAGAGGAGAGGGCAGTGGAGATGAGCTCAGCCAGAAGGTGCCTGCCCGGCCAGCAGCTGTGAGGGGCAATGAGACACACTGTGGGGAACAAGCTGGTGCCACCTTCCTGGAACCAGTGCAGTGCAGTGTGCTGTGGGGTGCCATGCTGTGCACGGTGTGCGTGGTGTGCACCAGGTGCTACAGTGTGCACAATGTGCCATGGTGTGCTGCAGTGTGCACGGGGTGCCATGGTGTACGCCGTGTGCTATAGTATGCTCCAGTGTGCACAGTGCACAGCACTGTGCCACGGTGTGCGCCGTGTACTATAGTGTGTGCGGTGTGCCATGGTGTGCTGCGGCGTGCATGGTATGCCACGGTGCGCCGTGTACTATAGTGTGTCCCAGTGTGTGCTGTGTGCCATGGTGTGCTACCGCCCTTAACCCACTAACTACAGTATCCCAGGGAAACGCCATCTGCACAGAGATCTCACGACAGCAATGTTTATAACACTGAGGATACAGGAATGACACAGAGACCCACCATGGAAAAGCAGTCAGATGTAAAGCATCCTCCAGGGAACAAGTGCACTCACTCTTTAAAGCCATGCTTAGGAAGGAATTTTAAACAGAAAAGGCAAGGTACGAGACTGTTTACACAAGTCAGACCTCAGCTATGCAAGAATGTACATGGTTTACACAGCTGAGATTTATAGGGAGTGAGAAAGAAAAACAGACCGGGGATAAATATGGAAACATCTACTTTGTGAGCTCAAGGAGACGGGGCTATGGGTGATTTTTAATTATTCTTCTTTATGCGTTTTGTTAGTCCGTGCCTAGAGGCTGGCTTGAGGCCTACTGTCCCCCTGCACCAGGGGAGCTCCAGGACAGGCTGGGGGTCTGCAGAGTCCCCCTGGGCACAGGAGGGAGGCCCAGGACCCACCTTGGTGAAGAGCCGCCACCACTGCCAGTTCCGTAGCTTGAGGTAGGCGGCGCAGTTCCTCTGGAGGACCTTCATGGCTGTCAGCTGCTGCTGCCGCTTGGCAAAGGCCCTGCAGTGGGCAGGGGACATGGTTAGAGCCTGGAGGTGGGGGCAAACAGTGCTGACCGTGCCAGGGGACCTGCTCCTCCCCGGAACACTTTGAGAAAGGAGAGCAGCAGGGGAGGCTGGTCTCAGGTTCGGGGCTGGTTCCCCCAGTTAGGAGCTGTGTGGCCCCAGACAACTGCTGACCCTGCAGAGGGTGCCTGGGCCCAGGCCTACCATAACCCCGCCTTCATGGAGGGGCGAGGCATTTCCAGGTGTGAAAGCCCCTGTGAACTAACTGCAGGTCCCCAGGGGCAGAGCTTTGAGATACATATGGGCCCATTTATCCAAAATGATCTACTCGTGCTCATCTCCGGAGCTCAGGAACACCCATCCCCGAGCACAGGCCCTGACTTGAGGGACTGAGATGCAGCTGCCGTCCTGCAGCAGGTGAGCCCCCAGCACCCAAGGGTGCTGCTCAGACTCAAGAGCACCGGGCACTGAGGTGCAGCCAGCTCCGAGTGTCACCCCCACATGGGAACAATGTGAGGGGTCCCAAACCCAAGCAGTCTCCCCCTTTCTGCCCACTTCCAACCTCCACTGGACACGGCAGTTTCTACTTGTTGGAGGTAGGAATCCAGGGAACAGAGGGCATAGGAAGAGCCAGGCGGGCCTCCCTGGGGTCCCAAATGCTCCTCAGAAATGGAAGCACGGAAGAGCCTGGAGTGTGTGCAGGCTGGCTGGGGAGCTCACTTTCTGGCCAGGTAGCCCCTGCAGCAGGCCTGGAACCCTATGATGACGTCCGTGATCTTCAGGTCCCGCTCCTCCTCCAGGTGGGCCAGCACGCCGGCCCGGAAGAAGACTTTGCTCTGGCCAATGCGGTACAGGTTGCTGTCCAGCTCCAAGGCCTTGATCTGGTGGGAGGAGAGCAGGCGGGACTCACTGCCAAGGAACGGTCTGAGGACCTGCCTCTTTCGGTGTGGGGGGAAGCCGGAAGGGCCAGGAAGCAGGGGTCAGGCAAACAGCAGCTTCTTGGCTAGCTTCTCCTCTGCTGGGGAGCCTCTCACCCAAAGTCAAAGAAAGCGGGACATAGGAGGACACTGGGAACAAGGGACAGGCGGGGCTCTAGCTCGGAGCAGGTGCCAAGTCAGACTTGAAGAGAAACAGTTTCTAGGAGTTGGAGTGGTCCTAAAGGTCCCCTCTTTCTGTCTCCTGCCCCTGCACGCTGGAATCACACTCTATGAATGCCCACAGGTCCACCCCCAAGCAGAGGCAGCCAAGGGCAGTGGTCACAGTGTGCATACCCCAGGCCAGGCCTGAGTTCAAACACGCTTCCTAAGCAGGTGACCTTGGCCTTCCCCTCTATGAGCCCAAATCTTCGCTGTAAAAAGGGAATAATGCTTTCTTTAATTTAAAAAAAAAAAGGTCACAATTACAACAAATAAGAGCCGAGTTGTGCGAATTAAACAAGAGACTGCACAGAAAGTGTTTATCTCAGGGCCAAGCACGCAATGAGCCCTGAGTGAGTTTCAGCTGCCGTTGCAACTGAGCAGTTCCAGTGACAACAACAAGGCCCTCTTGTTAAGCCTACAGGCAAGGGCATGTGTGTCTGTCTGCTCGGAGTGAAGGGATTTACAACAGGCTCGGCACAGGCCAGGCCATGCGTAGACCAAGTGGGATCTGGGAGGCCCTCAGGGATCCCAAGTGGCCCTGGCAGTCCTGGAAGAGGCCCAGGCAGGAGAATGGAGGACCAGGGGCGGCAGAGCTGACATGGGTCCCCCCACCCCTGGAGGAGCACATGCCTCCCAGCCACTGACTCCGTGTGTCTCTGTGGGGTAGAGACAGGCACAGGGAAACCTGCTGGAGACATCCCCGTCCTAACATTTTCCTTCCCACCAGCTTACAAGCACCACGACATGAGGCTGTCCCCTTGCCTTTTTCACTGTTCTCCATCTCCCTGTCACCTAACATAGCACTTCGCACAGAGCAGGTATTGCATCTCTTCTTTCCTTTTCTGTTTCTCCCAAGGCCATCATCTTCTCTGCTGACTCTCTGGAACCAATACCAGGTAAAGCAAAACAAAAGGTGTGCCTGCTGACCCTGGATGCCCCAGAAGCAAAGGGGTGCCTGCAAAGTGGGAAAATGACCAGAGTGGGCCAGCAAGACACTGCATGGCCATCATTCATTCCACAAGAATTCAGAGCTTCTCCTACACATCAAGCACAGCACTAGGGGCTGGGAAGAAGAGAGAGAGAGGAAAACACATCCCAGGAGGTAGATCCCAGTGGCTCAGGGCTTGTCTCCGTGTCCTGGGCCCATCTTCTGGCCTAGAAGCTGCCCACTGACCACTCTGAAGCGTGAGGATTGGAGGAGATATGCGAGCACTGCCCCGGGGGAGGGCCATGGCCCTAGCCTGGTCGACGCTGCCCCAGCCCCACACACCGTCCCCGACTACCCAAGGGCCAAGGGCCGCCGTTCAGGGCAGCCGGCAGCACCCAGACCTTGCGTCCAACCAACCAGAAGGCACTCGACTCAGCCCCTTGCTACACATCCCTGAAGCCCACCCCAAGCAGAGGGGGCAGAGACAGCCCCCACTCACCATGAGCACACACGCCTGCTTCCCGTCCATGAAGCCCTTCGGAATGGAATTGGGGGTCAGGATCTCATATCTGAGGAAGAAAAGAGGACTGGTCATGGCATCCCTCATTTAAGTGCATTTTGAAAACCCTGAGAGGCCCAGAATATACAGGAAAAAAGCATCATTCCTTCAGTGTGGGAGGTGGAGAACTTTCACAAATTCTCCTAAGGAAAGAAGACATGCTGGTAAATCCTGCCCTGCTCTTTTCTTAGGCTGAATGACAGGAAGAGGCTTGGTGTTTTCTGGAATGTGACTGGGAACTCCCACTGGACTGAATCACTCTGGGGTGGGCTTTAGGGTGGGCTTCCTTGTGGCCCACTGACTGGAGTCGTCATCTGTGAGCCCGGGATCCTCATCTGTGACCCAGGGCGGCTGTACTCAGAGCTTCCCTGGGGTGCTGCAGGGACCGTGCTAATAAACAGGGGCGTCCATGATGTCAAGGGCTGCATCATGACAGCAACTGAGATGAAACACCGTCGCCTGGTGAACGGGACAGCATCACTGCCATCTCTGCACACCCAGCAAGAAACGGCAGCACTTTACAACTTCCATTTCCATAACATTCCTCTGATACCCAGGTTTCTGGCTGACCCTTTTAAAACTTTTCACAGCTCCTCTAACTATAACAGAGTCAGGCTCTCCCATTGCTAAATGTCAGAGCCAAGCGCGGTTACTTTCATTTCAACAATAAAACAGGGGAGAGCCCTTCTCCCGTACAGGACAGAGGAGAGCAGGTGCGTGTGAAGAGCCACCCTGCCCGCGGCTCCCTCCCGGCCTCCATGGCTCACCTCTGCCTGAACTCCTGGAAGACCACCCTGTTGGGGAAGCCCTGGCGGCAGATGCGGATGCCCTCGAGCACCCCGTTGCAGCGGAGCTGGTCCAGCACCAGGTGGGGGTCCAGCTTGCCGGCCTGGAGAAGAGAACACACGCGCGTTGAGACCAAGGGCCCCTCTGACCCCGACAGGGCAGAAGCCAAGGTCAGACGGCTCAGGCACGGAGGGGACACTATAGAAGCTGTGTAACCAGCCAGAAACACAGGACACACGTGGCCACCTCCTCTGCAGACGGAGGGACCTGACCCAGGGCTCCAGGGAGGCAGGGCTCGGGGAGACGGGCGGACGCCCACATGCTGGGCCGCACCTTCTTCTCGTGGTTGGGGATGATGCAGCGGACGAAGTTGGGGTTGGTGTTCCTCAGCGTGGCCATGAGCTTGGCCAGCTGCTCCTTGTAGAGCTGCCCCACGGTGCGGAACATGCCCTTCCGCGTCTTGAAGGCTCCGGGCAACGCCGTCTCTGACATGCCGGCCACCTGGTCCAGCCCGATGATGCGGTCCACTGTGGGGGCACACAACACAGATCAGCACCCAGTGTCCAGCGGCGGGCAGGAGGGGTGGGAAAGACAGACTGACATGTGGACAGAAAAGGAGGAGCGACAGGACGGAACAACAGGATCATTTTGGCTCAAACTCCCCAAAGTGCTCAGGGCATCCCCAAACATGGAGTGGACCTGACCTTCAGAGCAGGAAACGGGGAGGGGGGAAAGACTTCAGAGCCACTGGGGTGGGTTCTCTCACCAAGGTCACGGTCAGGGCACCTGTCTCCAGCCCACTTTGGAAGCTTCTATTCACCCAGAGACATAACGAAGCGAATAATGTGTTTTGGAAAAGAGCTTGGGCTTTGAGGAGGCGTTAAAACTTGACTTACAGAATCACCCTGTAGTCGTATGGTCCCAGTTTAAGGGAGAAAAAGTCTCTTGAATTCCCATGGACTTTCACCTAAGATCTCTGGGCGGGGAGCCAGGAGGCAGGAGCTCCTGGGTCACTGGCCATGGCCTCTGGGCGATTCTCTCTGCACCTGGAATCGCCCATGCAAAGGCCACGCAGGGAACCAGAGCACTGTCTGGTGGAGCCAGAAACAGAGTGCTCCAAAGAACCACCACTGACAAGAAATGGTCCACAGTCCACGGGTCTCTTCCCACCCAGCTCATGCAGCCACCTAGTTGCAGGAGTTTATCGTCCAAACCGTCCTCAAAGGAGCCCTTGTCACCGTGGCTCATGCCCAGCTGAAATGCAACGAACCACTCCTCCCCGGCAAAAACGAAAACTAACAAATGACGTCAAAGGGGCCAGAGATTTGAGAGCACCTTTAAAGAAGAGCTAATATGGAATGTGAAGCCATCCCATGCTAGATGTAAGAGTTAGGAATTCTGTGACAATGCCCATTCCCTAATCCTCTGTGGCTAGATTCCAATTATTCATTTCAAGGAGCTGCTCAAGACAGAAGCTGGGGGCCAGGAGGGACCCTCTGAAGCAGCCAATTAAAATGGGAGGCAGCTGTGACCTTACATACCACCTGAGGATTCCAGGGCCAGCCACCCAGGGTGCCCACAAGAAGGCTAAACGGGGCCATGGAGAAATGAGCATTGTCACTGCATGTGTCCTGCACCCAGGGAGGCCCAGCCCACCCAGGGCCTCTACGTCCACACACACATTGCGGCTTGCACAACAACTAAACCTCATGCTGAGACGTCTGTAGCCATTCAAGCAGGAAGGCACCACCTCTAAAAGGTGGGGCTCTGTGGTGAACATGAATTTTTAAATTATGTTTTTCCTCTTAACGTATATAATGTGAAGTCCCCAATACCCAAACACAGGCCCCATTTTCCTGGTTTTCTACCAGAGGCCTGTGATGGGCATGGTGGGGAGGAGGCTGCTCTGAAGCCCAGGGCGGATGGGGGGAGTGGGGCAGTCAGGCATGAGAGCCACGGGGAGGCGGGAATGCTCAGCCGAAGCATTTCCTTGCACAGCTCAAGGATGCAGCAAACACAAGAGACAGCACTCGGGGTAGCCAGTCACCTGATTCTAGGTGAAGAATGGGAAAGCGCTGATAGAAATAGGCTCTCTGAGTGCTCTGCAGCTCTGCAACAGAGAGGTTAAAGCAAAACCCAGGCCAAGGAAAAGGAAAGACGGCAGAAACCATTCCAAAGGGGGCCTCCAGAGCATCCAGCCTGCCGAGGAGAAGATGGGAACCCAAGAAAGCACATGGACCAGAAAGAAACAGCAGTGGGCTCCGGGCCACCTCGGGATTTCCCACATTTGGAAAGTGCTGTGGCCGCCTGCGACGGGGAGGCCGCCAGAGGCTCCCAGCCCCGGAAGGGATGGCTGCCGGGCCAGGTCAGACCCAGAGGTCCGAGGCCCCCGGGCTTGTTTCACACAGGAAGAAGGGAGGCAGCGGGCGGGGCACGTACCATCTTTCCACAGCTCTGAGACGAACTTGTCGGAGGACTGGTGGAGCAGCGTGGCGATGTTGTCGTTCAGGGGGTCCATGTTCTTCATGAGCCACTCATCGGCCTTATAGTCCACCTGGAGAGGCAGGGGTGCGGGTCATGCGTGGCCTGGGTCACGGGCAGCCCCGGGTCACATGTCCTGGTGACCTCCCTGGAGAACAAGCTGACCGCACGCCCGGGAATGTTAATCGTGTGAACGCCCTTCCGCCCAGTGTTTCCATTTTAAGAAAGAAATGATTAGCGATGAGGGCACAAAGAATAGAAAAACCACCCAAATGGCTGCAACAGGAGACTGGTTAAGTAAGGTACGTTGTGGCTACACAATGGAAAGTTCTGCTTTTAAGCTTCTTCTTTTTTTTTTTTTTTAAGGTAATATAAATGCAAAGAAAAAATCCTGGAAAAACATACACCAGAATTTTAATATGTCTTTTTTGATTAATAGGACATAAGTAAGCTTTGCCTTCTTTTTTTGGTCTTTTCAGAATGTCCAAGTTTTCCCTAATGAGCAGGTTACTATCATCTTTTTTTTTTTGAGATACATTCTTAATAACACAAGTAATGGAACACTTTCCTCCCCTTGCAAAAGAAAACAAATAGAGCAGCAGCCCCCACACTGGCCTCTCTCTTTCTAACCCAAAATGTGGCCCAGAAGGTAGCCCCAAGCCATGCGTGTCCTCTCCTAACCCCTTCCCTATGTTTACATGCATGGCTGTGGAAAGGGAAGTTTATAACGTTGGTTTTTCCTACTCTAGGCCCAGAGTATACCTGCTGTAAAATGAAAAAGGCCCCAGCCATATGCCTCAGTGGTCTTTCCACCTGGGCACAGAGAGCCATCCCTGGCTCTTTCTAGGTGCCGGCTCGCAGCCCAGGGCAGGGACATTCCACAGCGGATTCCACCATTCATCCTGCACCTCCCATGAAGGGCTTTTTGGGTGTTTGATTTTTCAGCACTAGAAGCAATGCCACAGTAAAAGCCCCCAAGCGAGCTTCTTTAAGCACGTGTATTTCTCAGAGGTTGCAGTGGGACTGCAGGCTCACGCAGCATCTCCTTGGAGTTGCTGCATAAAAAGTCAAGAGTTGCTCCAGTGGCCTTAGGAACCAGACATGCTAAGTGAGGGGCTGGGCAGTGGGCAGGAACCACAGGGTGGCTTGGGAGCCGGGCTGGGAAAGCTCACAGCTCTCCTCACCCACCAGCACTGACAAGGAGAGTGGACCCAGCCCCATCCAATTAATGGTTAGACACTTCATGAAGGAACAAAGGACATGCTGAGGAAAACCAGGTTTAATGCTAGTGTGCATCTCTATGGACTCAGGACACTGCTGCTCAGTTAGGGCTGAGCCCCTGGAAGAACGGGTACCAGTCAAGAGCTGAGGTTCTACTACTTACTGGCCTTTGTGACCTTGGCAATGACGACACCTACCACACAGAGCCTGGCTCTTGTCCTGTCCTCCCACAGCAGACATTTGGCAATGTTTGGAGTTTGGGGCTGTTACAACTGTGAGTGTGTGTGTGTGTGTGTACGCTAATGCGCGAGCAAATGCGCACACACTACTGGCATCTGGAGGGTAGAGGCCAAGGCTGCTGCTACACAATGCACTAGGCAGCACCCACATCTGCCCACACGCCCCTCCCACAACCCCAGTGAATCATCTGGCCCACAGAGTCAGTAGTGCCAAGACCGAGAAGCCCTGCCCTGGAGCCCTGACACACACCAAGAGCCTGCACCGTTAACACGAAACTTCTCTCTTCCACACCTGAAAATGGGTCAAACAGTAGCAACATGACAACAACCAGCCTGACCACTGCAGAGAACTGTTGGAAGCTTCAACAAGAGGTAATATGTGGACCCTAATGTAAACTATGGACTTCAGGTGACAATATATTACAATATTGATTCATCAACTGTTACAAGCTGTGGTTGTTTGAAGCTGTTATCTACCCCAGAAAATGCCATGTTATTTTAATCTATTCCTGTAGGTGCAGACCTGTTGTGGGTGGAACTTTTTGGTTAGGTTATTCAATTGAGATGTGACCCAGCTCATTCAAAGTGGGTCTTAATCCTTTAACAGAAGTCCTTTATGAGAGGAAAAGACAGAAAAGGCTGAGAGAGCTAAGAGAAAAGCTCTGGCAAAGCTAAGAGAGGACCCTCGGGAGAGAGAGGCAACCACTGAAGCCAGAAGCTGAACGCAACAAAACACGGGAGAAAAGGACCTGTAGATGCTGGTCATGTGCCTTCCCATGTGACAGAGGCGTCCCAGATGCCAGCAGCCTGTCTTCAGATAAGGTATCCTCCTGTTGATGCCTTAATTTGGACATTTTCATAGCCTTAGAATTCTAACTTGTAAGTTAATAAATCCCCATTGTAAAAGCCAATGCATTTCTGGTATATTGCATTCCAGAGCTTTAGCAAACTGGAACACAAGGTAGCATACTAATGCAAAATGTTAATAGGGAAAACCATGTTTGTGGAGAGGTGGTATAAGGGAATTCTGTACTTTCTGCAAGATTTTTCTGTAATCTTTCAACTGTTTAAATAAATATAAAAACAATAAAACTAACAAATAAATACAATATGTTCTGGCAAGGTACAAGTGCCGTGTGAATGCAGATTCCTGTCACCAGCCACATTAGCAGGTGGGTCACTGGGCCAGGAGGTGCTGGGGGACCAGGTAGACTCCCCTGGGTCTGCCTAGCTCGAGTCCTACAGCACCTGGTCCAAAGCAGGTCCAGCCGGCACCTTCCTGTGAGGCTCCTCACCTTGCCAGCGTAGTGGATGATGCAGAAATCTGCTTTGTCCTTCAGCTGCTTGGGCTTTTGGAACTTGGGGTGAGTGCCCTGCTCCTGCATCACCTTCTCCACGAAGCTCTTGTCGGTGGCTTTGGGGAACCAGCACTCCTCATCCAGTAGGGCCAGGATGCCTGGGGGGCCTGCCTGGAGGAAGCACAGTTGAAGATGACAGGTAAGCATGACACGGCAATCACACCCCCACCTGCTCAAGAAGCCAAAGCTGGGTTAATCAGGATCCCCAAGCAGCCAGCAGGTGGGTGGCACTCTTCTAGGGAAAAAAAGGAGCATCACAGGGAGCATTCAATGTGAGAGGATGTGGTTTACTAGGAATCCTCCAGGCTCTTAGCTGTGGATGATGGACACTGGACCCAAAGGACCACCAGAGCAGCTCTCCACCTCTGGTGAACTGGTGAACCTCTGGTGAACTGGAGATCACGAGCTCTCCACCTCTAGGGAACTGGTGAACCTCTGGTGAACTGGAGATCACGAGCTCTCCACCTCTGGGGAACTGGTGAACCTCTGGTGAACTGGAGATCACGCAGAGCCACTGCTCCACGTCCCAGGGATTCTGGTGCACAGGTGCGTCTGGGGTCTACCCAAGAGGCTGCGCTCAACACGCACCCTCGAGACCAGGACACAGGGGTCTGCGTGCCTCCCTTTGAGAGACACTGCCCTGCGCTCTCTGTGCCTGCGAAATTCGCTGATGAGCCATCATATTTAGAACAAGCCTCACGAGGAAGAAAAAGCTTCCTGGACCCAACAGCCTTCGGTTCACTGTACGTTTAAGACAAAAAAGGGGATTCAGACATCATGGAGAGGCTGCCTGATGAGACTTGAACCCCTATGGGCTCCTATTAATTAGATAATACAAATGATTTTAAAAACACACCCCATCATACAAATAAATTCTTTCACATTGGGATTCTGGAGAGTTTGGTCATCCTTTAAAAATGAACAAACTTTTACCTAGGCCTGCCAGTTAATTAACATTTCAATATAGTTCTGGCACACACATTCTCAAGCTCAGGATCCCAGGGAGAATATGAGTTCAGTGATTTAACTATAATCAAGAGAGAACCAGAAACACACAGCTCAAGCTCCATTACAGAGCACTCCCTCAACCCAAAGCACAAACAGGCAAACAGGTACCTCAAACTCCACCTGGCAAGAGCTTTAAGTATGAACTGACTGGACAAGGGAAAGGGATCTCTAGCCACAGCCACCCACAGCAGCAAATGCTGTAGAAGAGAAAAGGTGCCCCAGAAGACGGGTCCCTCATGCAGGGTCTGCAGGAATACCCAATTCTGTGTTGTTGTGAAACTGCGTGGGGTAGAGTTTTACAACTTAAAAACATACAGCTTTTTTAAGACAAAGAGCTGGCTGTGGGGTGCAGCCCCTCATTTGGATGTGCCCAGTCTCCTGGGCCTGCAGGCAGGAGGCTCGCCCCAGACACCCCCCCATTCAGAGGCTGGCCCTGAGCATCTTCCCGGAGGCAGGCTCCCAGGCCCCCTGGATTTATGCCCCCATGGCACCCGAGAGGGAGTGGAACTCAACACTCCACAACAGAGTGAGGGTAAGAGAGGCCCGAGAGGGAGGGCAGGAAGCCAGGTCTGGCTTGGCCCTTACTGGCTTCTCGATGAGGTCGATGCAGGGCTGCAGGTCGAGGCCGAAGTCAATAAAGTTCCACTCGATGCCCTCACGCTGGTACTCCTCCTGCTCCAGGATGAACATGGTGTGGTTGAAGAGCTGCTGCAGCTTCTCATTGGTATAGTTGATGCACAGCTGCTCGAAGGAGTTCAGCTGCAGGGAAGGAAAACCAGCATGTCAGGGACGCCAGCCTCCCTGCTTGGAGGGCCCAGAGCCCGGGAAGGAGAGTGGGCTGGGTTTGTGGGAAGGATGCCCCTGGGCCCATCAGGGCTGCAGTCTTGAGAGCCTGGACGGCCAGATGCCCCCCCTTCCTGGCTTGCAGCAGCAGGCGTTTGTCACCACCTGGGCTCCTGGGGCGTCTGGACCTCCCAGCAGCCTGGGAAAGCCCTTCTCCAAATAATGCTCTTAAATGCATAAAATACCCAGCTTGCAAAGGAAAGGAATTATGTTGAAATGTAATTATCAAGTATAGTGACAAAGTAATATACTATGCTTCTTTACTAACAAGAACTAGCAGTGGGCTTCATAACTTCAGAAATTTCGCAGTAGAGATAAATGGAAATGACATTACAAGATCTTCGCAACAACTGCAATGTGATATGAAAAGATATGATTTCTGTTGGTGACAAGTTTCAGGCATGGCTTATTCAACTGTGTTTTGTTGCAGTTTTTTTCAATTTATAGGTGAGGAAAAAAAAGGTATAATTTCATTGGCAGGTTAGTGAAAAATAAAGAAGTGATTATTCCCCCTCCTAGTTTATGGTTCCTTTAAATTCTACCACGGAAGTTTTTAAGAACCTCTGGCTCTACTATAATTATCAGGTTTTCCTACTAGACCTCAAAGTTTTTATGAGCAGTGACGATGTCTTCTCCCAACACTCAGTAAATATTTGCTAGAAGAAAAAATAAACAGAAAACACCTGCCACGAAGCCGCCAGGAGCAGTCTACAAGGTGTCCTTCTCTCCGGCACTTTTGGTTGGCCACGGGCCCCTCTGTTTAGCTTAAACTACACCCAACCTACGTCTCCATGCAAGGAGGAGGCAGCCGCTCTGGTGCCGTGGGGCCACGGAAAGAGGTTTCTGAGCCCAAGGAGGAAGCAACCAGGTGGGTCACAAAGGGAGAAGCTCACTTCAAAGATCTCGAAGCCGGCGATGTCCAGGATTCCAATGAACGAGGCGCCCTGCCGCTTGGTCTTGTCCAGGGCCTTGTTGATGCGCAGAACCAGCCAGCGGAACATCCGCTCGTAGGTGGCCTTTGCCAAAGCTTCGATGGCAAAGTCAGCCTGGGGAGGAGCAAGCGGGGGGAGGGCGTGTCAGACGCAAAGAGCCTCATCCCCGGCCCTCCCCAGAGAAACACCCTAAACATGGAAAAAGGATTCATGCTCAAATATGCTCACTATAGTGTTTATAACAATGAAAAATTGAAACCCACTAAATATCCAACAATGTGGGCACAATAAATTTAGAAAGACATGCGGAAAGACCTTTGGTAAATTAAATGGGAATGTACTGAAGTATTTACAGAATAAATAAGAAGTCTGAGATCAGCTTCAAAATAATGTAGTCGGGGAGGCGGGCGGCACATAAGATTCAAGATGAACCAGGTTTGGCCAGGAGCTAATCATTATTCAAGCTGCCTCATGAGTACATGGTAGTTCAGTATGCTATTCTCCCTACTTTGTTTATTCTGTTTCAAAAGTTCCATATTAAAAAGCCAGGGTGACAACTAAATTTAAAAAAAAAAAAAAAAAGGTGTGTATTTAGAAAAAAAAGACTTGCTGGAAACAGAAGAGCTGACTGCTGCTGGGTAGAACTATGGCAATTTTTTTTTTCTCCTTTCTACTTTTCGGTATTTTCCGAAATTTCTTAAGGGTTTGTGTATTTTCATTAGGAAAAAGTGTTCTTAAACTCTTAGGGGAATGAACAGCTGATAGTAATTATGCACATGGTCTTCTGGAAACAATGTCTTTGGGGGGGTGGCTGTGCAGAATCACCTGCAGGCTCTCAGCACCCCATGTGAGGGGGACGATGGTTCTCGGGGGAAGGAGTAACCAGTGTGAACTCCAGACCATCGTTTGAGAGGTGGGACTACCATCACCTTAAGCACTCCTCTCGCCAGGGCTACAACAGGCCTCTAGAGTCACCAGGAGTGGGGGAAATCGGTCCACACGAGCAGGGACCTCACCTCCTGGGGAGGTGTCATATTTGTCTAGGACAAGCAAGACAAGACCCTGCTTGTCTCTCACCACAAGCTGCATGACAGCAGGTGGTGCAGAGACAGCCGCCTGGCATGGCTTCAGGGACGACGGATGCCGCCATCCTGGTACCAGGCAGGATAAGCAACAGAACAGCAAGTTCCTGCTTTGCACCCAGCATGGGAGAGACATGGCCGATCACTCCACTACGGACTCGAGGAGCACAGCCCTGGTGCTCGGCCCTTGTCAGCACAGACAGCACTTCCTAGGCCCCCGCTCCTCTGCCCTGCTCCGTCGTTTCTCCAGTGGGGTAAATGCCACCTACTCTCTGCTTGCTGTCGGTTTGAATAAGGGAACCCATGTTTAAGTGCCTTACTTGTGACCCACTGTGGGCCCCAAACCACGTCCCTGTGGAGAACATGAGCGGCTGGTCCCCAACTCCCGCCAAGGCATACCTGCTCCTTAGTCTGCGCCTTCTGGACGTAATCCCGGCCCACCTTGATGCGCGGGGTGAGAATTCCTCTGGTGAAATCAGTCACGTTGATACCCAAGAGGTGGGACACTTTCTGGGCAGCTGATATTTTTCAAAGAGTGAGGAGGAGAAGGGGGAGAAAGTTTTATTTAAACCCAAGAGGACAAGTCCTCCGCTCAACCTGGGAGCAGAGAGGTACAAAGCCATGGTGGTCATGGAGCAATCACTACCAAAACAACTTATTCCAGGCCCTTCTGTAGCAGGGCCACGGAACCCTGGTCCTCCCTGCAGGCCCAGGGCTGGGCGCAGGCCAGTGGGCATGGCAGCCTTGACGCCCACCGAACCACAGGGCATGGAGGGGGCATTCGAACCACAAGCCCCGCATCGGCCCATCCCCCGGGTATTAGAGTGTGCCCCTGCTGAAAAGCAGAGCTGAGGGAGAGGTCCCACCCAAGTGCGAGGGCTGGAACAGTACACGGTCCCGCAGGAATATCCGCTACAAGCCAGGCACCCACATGAAGGGCATGGGAAGGGTGATTACTTTAAATGGGGTTCTTTGCACCAACCCAAGGAAATAGAAGATGCCAAGTCAGAGGCAATAAAACAGTGTTTTGTGATCCCAAGGTGTTCACAAGCAAAGCTGCCATTAAGTTGGCGCTATCGCAGAAATCACGCTTTAGCACGAGCAAAATCTTGGTACACTTGACCGCGAGTCTTGCTATTTCATCCCAATACTCCCTCTGTGAGAAAAAGCCCCTGCACAGTGGGTTTTAAATGTTTATGTGTATTTTACAGCTTTACAAGAAACACAGACCACATAAACCCATAGATATACATAGAGGAAAAAAAAAAGGAAGATGCCTTTATAATCAGAATGTTTGGAATTCATGCAAGGCTCTTTCTCCTGAGGAGATCCAAGTCCAGGGCCCTGTCCGCCTAGTTCACAGGTGAGAAAGGCCCAGCTGTTACCTGTGTTGTCGGGCATGGACGCCTGGTCAGTGTTGCGCTCCTTCTTGAAGGCGATGTTGCCGAGCTGAAGAACCCCAGAGATCACCCGCAGCAAGCCTTTGGGGTGCAAACAAAGGTGGCTCAGAACCGGATATGGGGTGATGAGGCCCTGAGCGGGAGTGGTCCTTCACCCAGGGGGTCTGTCACCAAAACAAGCCAAGTGGGCGCCCACACTCCCTGGAGGGCCCTCCACCTCCCAGCCAGAGACCTCTCTCTCCTGGGCCCCTCGCAGGCCTCAGCTTGGGTAGCCCTATGCTCAGACACAGCCCTGTTAGCACTCCCAGCACTTTCAAGTCCGTACCAAGGACGTGCCTCTAGCCCAGGGGTCTACTACCTGTTCTTGTAAATAAAGTTTGCTTGGAACACACACGGGTCCATTCATTTATGTACTGACTATGGCTGATTTTGTGCTGCAACAGCAGCTCTGAGCAGTTATGACAGAAATTGCATGGCCTGCAAAGCCTGAAATATTTACTGTCTGGTCCTTTACAGAAAAAGTTTTCCAATCCCAGTTTTAGCCGGAAAATGCCTGAAGGCTGCAAGCATGACATGAGAATATATGATTATTGGGAACTTTAAAGGATGTCCAGGCAGCCAGGCAGGGCCCACGCTGCCCCAACTGCCCTTTCACAGCAAAGAGTTTGCCGGTTTACAGAGTGAGGGGCCTGTCACTCCATTAGGCCTTAGGAGGGATGCAGTGGTGGGTAAGACACGGTCCTGACCTCTGAGAAACTCATGGTCTAGCAGGACATACAGACATGTAAGTAAGTATAGGTTGATGGTTGCCATGGTAGAGGATGTAACAAGTAGTCCTGGAGCTCAGCTGAGGAAAGTAAAATACAAGAGGACAAAAGCCACCCAAGTGTTCACAAACCTGACCTAAGGACCTTAGGGAAAAGGAGCGAGACCCTGGCAAAGCAGGGTGGGTAAACATCCACCTCCCTGATGATACAACTTACAGCCTAAATGTGAGACCAGGAATGGAACAAAGGCCAGTGGCCTCACCCGAGCAAAGGAGGCTCCAACCCTACTCCTCACCCCACTCTCCCACAAGCACTCTGCCCCCAAACAGACAGGCAGAGGACACACTCTTCCATCTCCCCGTTTTCTACAGACTGAACTTCACACGGCCAAGGGAGAAGACACGGACATGGCCCACACTGCTATTTATTCTGGGCTTCGTTAGCACAACGAATCTGGCCCGTGCCCCTTCCACACTCTGCTGAAGACACTGCACAGATTCACCACCATCAGCAATGGCAAGGACTCCTGCAGCAGACCCAGAGGAGCTGGCCCACAGGCGGTTACAGGCCCTGGTCTTCTTCCCCTGTGGCACCACTGGGAACGAATAGCCCTGAACTCTCAAATCCGAGGGACTGTCTTCCCACACTCCTGAGGACTTCTTCCCGGGAACTACAGGGCTCCCCGAGCTCTCCCCAGGCCTGCCAGCTGCCCCGGTGCCTCGAGGATGTGAGGACCAGCCCCCCGCCTCCCAGCCCTTACCCATCTGCTCATCGTCTGGGATGCCCATAATCCTCATGGCTTCCATGGTCTCCTGGAACATGTCCTTGTCCTGCTGCCCAGGGATGGTGACGTGCCCGTTGGACAGGAAACGGTATTTGTTGAATGGCTCCAACAGGAGATCGGCTGTAAGGGGCACAGGACAAGGGTGGCTCAGCAAAGTGTCAAAACCAGAGACTACGGGCAGCACTGCCACCTCCAGGGTTTGGGAGAACAGACAATGGACTCTATGCCGAGATACTCTGAAAACTGCGGAATACCCAGGAGCCCTGACCTGGTTCAGCATGTGAGACTCAATCTAACCCTCACATAGCACAGATGAGACTCAAAGCCCTGTGATTTGCAGCTACACGTGCAACAAGCCCTAGCTTTTCTCTGACACAGTCAGAAACAGAAGACCAAGTCTTCAGGACAGCACGGAGAACAGAAGTCATTCTGGCTTGTCCTCCCCAAACCCAAGACTAGAATTTTCATTTCCCAAATGGAGTCTGTGACCCAATTCCTGCAGGAGACCCCACGCCCCAGCTACTTACTCTTCAGGTGCTCTCCAGCCCCGGACAGGAGATAGTAAAAGATGTGGAAGGTCCGTTCTTCCTTGGCTTGGCGGATGGCACGAGACTTCTCCAAAAGATCTTTGCAGACACTAAGGAATTATCCAATTTGGAGGGATGGTGACACCTCCATTTTCCTCTTATCCCCGGTCAAAAAGCACTGAACTTTACCACCAGGTAGATAGAACGGCACAGAGTGGCAGAACACCACAAAAAGCAAAAGCAGATGCCTTGGTTCTCTCCTTCAAGGGGTGTTGTACATCCCAAAGAGAAGCTCCCACACCTAGGAGCCTGGTCTGTTTAAAGTGCCCCCGTCTCAGGAGGGAAGGGAGGTGAGGATACTCTTTGCAAGCAAAGGCTACAATGCTGGCATAGGGGAGGGACAAAGTAGCAGCCAACTGTTCCAGTAGTATATATTATGTCCCCCAGAAAAGCCATGATCTTTTGATGTAATCTTCTGGGGGCACATGTATTTAGTCTTAATTAGGTTGGAACCTTTGAATAAGGTTGTTTCCATGGAGTGTGACCCGCCCAACTGAGTGACACCTCTGGTTAGGGTGTGACTTCTGAATGTTTCCATGGAGATGTGGCCCCGCCCATTCAGCATGGGCCTTGATTAGTTCACTGGAGTCTTACAAAGGGGCTCACAAACAGAAGGACTTCAGAGAAGCTGTGAGTGGCATTTTTGAGCCACAACTTAGAGAGACATTTTGAAGACAGCCATTGAAAACAGACTTTTGCTCTGGAGAAGCTAAGAGAGGACAAACGCCTCAAGCAAAATTTTGAAGAATGCACAGGAACTGAGAGGAGCTAGAACTCAACCCGGGATCAGCAGATGCCAGCCACATGCCTTCCCAGCTAACAGAGGTTTTCCTGGATGCCACCGGCCTTCCTATGATGAAGGTAACCTCTTGTTGATGCCTTACCTTGGACACTTTATGGCCTTAAGACTGTAACTTTGTAACCAAATAAACCCCCTTTATAAAAGCCAATCCATCTCTGATGTTTTGCAAAATGGCAGCATTAGCAAACCAGAACACCAACTAAACCCCACCCTCCTGGGAGATACACTGGATGATTTCAATAGCTCTATTCCACTCCAAGAAGGACTTTATCCTATTAGCAAAGAAAAACCTGAACTCAGAGCTGGGTTTTTAATGCGCTTAGACTGGTAATCAGTCCCAACTCCACAGAGAAGGTGTGAGAACAGGCCCAGAAAAGGGAAACTGGTGGAATCCAGAAGCAGCTTCTTTTCTACCAAGGTCCCTTCTTTCTCCTCCAGACCGAGGCGGCCTTAGAATTAACCACAAGGATACAAGTCTCAATGTTGGCTCCAACAATGTAGCCGTTGACATCAAAGTTGATACGAATGAATTTGCCCTAAGGAAAGATGGGTGAAGAGATTAGAGGCCCCCTGCTTTAGGGAGCAAGGAAGCTGCCACAGCCAGGGAAAAAAACCACAAGAATCGACCCAGGTGGGTCAGGGACCCTACACCTGCCCTGGACTCAGGCGCCATGCTGCCTGGAGCCTGAGGACGAGAACCAGCTCAAGTGGTGCCACGTTCCTCCACAGAGGGGAACAGGGCAGCTCCCGTTATCTGGAAGTGCTCCTCACTGCTCAGTCAGACCCTGGAAATTAGCTGGATACTGGTTCCAACAAGACAGGCAGGGGTGCAGCCTCCCCGCTCCCCTTAGCATCTCGCCCCCTTTTACAAAGGAGGTTGGTAAGAACAGGAGGGCAGGCCCACTTGACTGCACTCAGATCCAGCTGACTCCATGCAACAGGACCAGGGAGCACCAAATCTGAACGCTCCTCATTTTTTAGGGGCAAGCGCCCAATTGGAAGGCAACGTTTGCCCAAGCTCTAGATAGGAGCCAAGAGAGCTCCAGCAGAGCGTGCACCCTCCCTGTCACTGGAATGGGCACTGCCGCCCGCTACTCACAAATCGCGAGGAGTTGTCGTTCTTCACAGTCTTGGCATTCCCGAAGGCCTCCAGGATGGGGTTGGCCTGCAGCAGCTGCCGTTCGAGCTCGCCCTGGAAAGGAACCCAGAGGCACTGTGAAGGCCAGACAGTGGAGCAGGCTGCCAAAGCTGCCCCGCCAGGCAGAGGGACAGCAGCAGAGCGGTGTCTGAAGTCCAGCAGGCCAGGAACAAAGGCTCCCAGATGGGGCTCTGGTGGCCACCATGCGGCCTCCCCACCAGGCCTCTGAAATCTCACCTGGTCTGCACTTACATGGACTTGACCAGCCAGTGGCCCTGAAAAAGGAAAGTGGGGAACTCACTCCACTCTAGGCATCCTCATATTCACGGCCTGGACCTGACCGTGGAAGGCCACATTTTAAAGCAGCACATAAGCTAAAGAAGATACTTGGTGGCACTGTTCCTTCCCTGGGAAAGAATCTCCATACTTCCCTCCTTGCCTCTAATCCCCACCCCACTCCCGCTCTTTACGTAGGATGAGATGATCTGGGACCCAGATTCCACAAAAGAGACAAGCTCATCTCATCCATGTCCTAATAAATCACTTCCTTTTTCTTACTACTCCCCTGCCCCACCAGGCCACAAACCTGCTCCCACCACCTCAGGTATCTAAGCTTGGGATCAGAGCCAGTTATCAATAACACCAGTAAATCCTATTCATGATCTCATGTGGTTTACAAATACATCCAGTGCCTTCTTATCCTGGGTCCTCAAAATAATCAGGGCGGACAGGACAAAGAGGTCCCATTTCACAGGCGAGAAAGCCGAGGTTGAGGGAGGGTGAGGGAGGGTGAATGAACCCAAGGTCATCCAGCTACCAACCAGGAGAGGGCAGTCGAATCCAGAATCTTCTAACATACACTTCTCAGCCACTGCTGCATCCCCTCCCCGTCCCCCTGCCCCAGACCCACCTGGGGGTTCTAGTTTGTCAGATTAGATCAACCCTGGGGACAGCTGCCTTCCTCCCCACACTGGCTGAGAAAAATACAGGTCTCCTTAATCTCGATACTCAGGTATCCTCTAGGGGAAAGAACAGCACAGAAGGGCCAGGCAGGGTTTTGTGTTTCTTCGCAAGGCTGGAGGCCAGCCAGATTTTACGGGAATATAGGCTGCTCATGGGAACTGGAGAGGAAAACTGTTAGTTGCAGGAGATGCCAGGAGAGCCATGGTCCATGGCCTCTAGGCACACCTGCGGTGGACGAGCTGGCTGCCAAGCACTGCAAGTGTTCTGATCCAGGTGGGCAAGGCGGGAAGCCCACCAGACCTGGAAAGGGCCCAGCAGACCCTGCAGCTCCTGACAGCTGTCCTTAACCAGGCCAGGGGCTGGAGGCAAACCCACAGAGCGGGACTCCACAGGGGCAGCTGGCATATGCTAAGAGGATACCAGGCTCCCACCCCCGCCTCGGGTGGGCCTGGGACGCCTGCCTGAAGCAGCCCACAAAGCCAGACTTGGATGAGAACTGCTCCCCACCCACTAAAATGTTCCTCCTAAAGCATGGGCCAGGCTGCCAGATTGGCTGAGCCGCTCCCCTTCCCGCAGACGGGAGTGAGCTCCCAATCCCCCAAACCCTGCTGACTGTCCTGATTTGGAGAGAAAGCTAAGCCCTCTGTTTGGGACCACAAACTGTTGCTGTGGACAGTGGGACTGGCAGACCAACTTGGGAGCAACCCCTTCAGATTCCAGAGCCGAGTTCCCTACTGGCAAGGGAGATTGGTAACCTACGAGATTTTCTTTACTGAAATGTAGTTAGGCATGGAAGAGACTCATTTTTCATTGAATCCTACATAATATGAAATGACAAGATATTATATACAATACATGCCCATCAGGTTTGGAATTATCCATCTGGTTTCACAGGCTCCACTGGGTGGGGTTTCTGCCAGTGGGCTCCAAGGCAGGCATAAAACACAGTGGGGGAGGAAGACAGGGAGCGATCAGAGATCACTGTTTGGACTCTGGAAGTCTAAATGGAAAGTCCCCTCACCCGAGACCGCAGGCCCCATGCCCTGGCGCCCTACTTTGCCAATCAGCAGCCTGGGGAAACCTGGCCGCCCCATGTCAGGGTGCGATCTGTCTGACAGTCTTGGCAACTGGGTCACTCCAAGAGAGGGGGGGCGCCTGCTCCCAGAGTAGGCCATGACAGGCCTCAGACTGCAAGGCCGGGTGGACCAAGTTCAAGAGCGCCTCGTGCCCCAGCTACAGGTGGAAATCACAGCACAGCTTCAGGCAAAGTAATCAACCAAACTGGTCACTGGCTTTTAAAAGTGAGGACCTGAGCAGTATCCGAAGCCAGAAGCAATCAATTCCATCACTCTGGATGCTCTCAGAGTCGGGGACGTGCTCTGTGTGCTCCCACTCATCTCCCCTACGCCCCATAGGACGCCCTCTGACTGAGTGCTCGGGGCCAGCCTTCCCCTCTACAGCTCGGGGAAGCCTGGCCTCCACACATCAGGGTTTGTGATTGAGGTTCTGTCTGCTGTCCTCCAGGGCAGAGGCTCTCATGTTCCCTCCAGGGAACCTGGCACATTTCTGGATTTTAATAAATAGTTGGAAAATTTATTTTACTGCAAATTCAGAGGTGGGAAACTCCCAACCTCACTCCTCATAGCTCTGTTTTTAAAATAAACCTCCTAAAAAGAATGGAAAGTGGGGGGTGGGGGGTGCAGATGGAGGAGAGAAAAGAAATATTATTGGCTTCTAAATATAACTCCAGACACTCCAAGGAAAAAGATTTAGAATGTTTCGTGAAGTTTGGCACATGAAAAGTTACTTTTGGTTTAATTCCAGAAAACGGTACTCATTAGGCCATTCTGCAGGACACACCTCAGAACTGCATGCAAAGAGACACACATCCCTACTTACTTACAGATGCGACACGTGGCATGCCAGCAAGGTGGAGCCGCCAACAGTGGCCGAGCACACCCTGACGGCTTGAGGGGATCCCACTGGCAATTAGATTCCACCAGGAAGTTTAAGAGTGTGTGCTTGAGAGAGAGAGCGAGCAGAGAGTACCACGCGGTCATGCTTAAGACTGAGCATCCCCAACCTCTGGGAAACTCCAATGGGGACCTTCCCAGCCGTGCTTCTGACCAGTACAAGGGTGACAGGTGAGACGGGCTGGCCATCTGCCTCTGGTCTGGGCTGAGACCCCGGAGTTTCAGAAGAGTGGGTTTCCATTCCGCCAGGCCGGGGTCAGGCTTCTGAATTGGGCCTTACATCTACCATGTGCTGGGCATGACCGGGGTTTCTAAGGACATCCAGGTGGCGAGGCCCATCTGATTTTGCAGGAGTTGTCATTTCAGAGTGCACAAGAGGTCACCGTGCGTCATACCCAGCCCCTCCAAAAACAGTCAGTGAACTGAGCCTATGAGAATAATTCTAGCTGCAGAAGGTGACAACAGTGTAGAGTGAAAAGCTGCTCAGAAAAAAAAATAAATACTTCAAGGGCACACAATTGGCAGAACACGCATTCCTAGTGCAGAACGTGCAGTAAACGTGCAGCTCACCTAGCGAGGCCACTGCTGAGTTCGACCACAATCCATCAAAAGGGAGAGGGAAGAAAATGGAAGTGAGACGACTTTCCCATTGCTCTTTTTCTCTTCACCGGGGGACTGTCCACCCAGAGGCATTTCCACAGTAGGGAAAAAGTGCAGGAATTCAAGATCCTGCATGACTCCTTCAATGTGAGCACCAAGCTTTGGAATCTCTTCTTGCAACTTCCAGGGGTGGCTCCCAAACAGCAATTAGTTGCAAACTCCCAGAGTGCTGCTATACAAAACCCGAGTGCTGCTATACAAAACCCCGGTTGGGTCATCTCCAGTCTCCATAACAATACTTGTAAGGTTAAGAGGCAAGGGAGAAATGGACTTGCTATCAGCGAACCTACTACCACCAGCTCCACTCGCAAGAGGGCTAAGCTGCAGCTGCAACGGAAGCAAGCTCAGCCTTGGCTTCGGACCCCAGAGCAAGCTCATTCTAAGCAGAAGCCATGATACATTAAATGCTCTTCCTTGGGATGATCAGGCACTTCCTCAGTCATCCTACCAGAGGCCCGGACTGTGGCAGTGGGGAGGAAGGCCGTGACACTCACCTGGTCCTTCTTGCTCTTATGCGAGGAGGCCACATGAGCCAGGTACTGGATGACCTTCTTGGTGTTTTCTGTCTTGCCAGCTCCGGACTCACCCCTGCCAAGAGAGGCAAGGAAGTCCTCAGGGGAGAGAGGGGCCCTTCCCCACCGCGGGCTCCCCTGCCTACCATTCTGCTGGATGCGAATGAGGAACCCAAGGCCTAGTGGCAGAAAAGCCAAATAAATGCTAAGTTCTGGAATCCTCAAGCAGTCCATTTCCCAGGGCCCTCCAGAGGCTTGACAAGAATAAATACACATTCACTGCCTATCCTGCTCACTTGGCAGCCTTTGCATTCAAATATTTTAGCAAGCAGTTTTCAGCAGCTGTTGACTTAGGGGTCAAAGGCATTTATACATGCCCCTTTGAAACTTCACTTGAAGGAATGCTGTGTGGCATTAACCCCCTCGGCAATGGGGCTTCTCTGACTCTTTGTTAGGTCAAGAGTGTGAGTGTGAGAGGACACAGAGTCCACTCACGTCCAGGTAAAAACAGCCACTGTTCAGAGCCAGAAGGCAGGGATCCTGCTCAAGAGCTACGGGAAGGCCAATCAATTTCCAACAGTGTTTAGTTTCCTCTCTGCAATAAACCCAACCCTTCCCACCCACTGGCTCCTTTGAGGAAGACAGATTAAATCTTTGGCCATGAAATAAAGCTGGCCCCTGCTACAGGACCACTGATCAGCAAACATACAACCTCAAGTCCCGTCCCTTGAGAAGGGATCGGGGGATCCTGGAATTGGGAATGGAACTCATCGGCCGAGGTTTTTACCAGGAGCCCTCAAGAATACAAACAGGTCAGGGTAAAAACAAGGCACCCACCGCCCAAAGAAACACTTACGTGCACAAAATGGACTGATCTTCTCGGTCTGCAAAAAAAGGAAACATCAGATGAGAGAGAATAAAATTAACTTCTGGCAGATACAAAAGCCTCCGGGCTTTGACTTCCTAAAAGCGGCCCATTTTGCAAATGAGAAATACAAAGCCTCAACTGCTGTCCTTGCAGGGGGCCCTCGGGAGCCCACCCAGCACACCGACCGTGGCCTCAGGCAGAGAAGGAGCACTGCGGTGGCAGCGCCACAGGGCAGCTGCTCCAGCCTCCCAAGCAGGATCAGGCTGCTCCGCCTCACTGGCACCTCCAGTTGCCTTAGAGACCTAAAGCCAATCTCTGGGAAACTCCCCAGGAATCTCCTTTACATGTGGCAGGTGTTTTAAGTAGTGTTTCCATTGAAATAAGGCTGGGAAGGGGGCTGAGTGGATGAAGCTTGGCTCTGCCAACGGCTAGCCCTGGGTAAGATGCTGCCCCTGCTGGGTATGGCCCATGGGAGACCTCCGACATGTGTGTGGCCTCTGAGCCCCTGACCCTCCACCCCCATGACATGGGATAATGGTACACATGCAAGTAAAATGCGTGAACGTGCCCAGCACAGCGCCTGGCATGTGCAAGACACTCAATACTTCTAGTTTCAAGATGGCTAAAAACGAAGAGCAGCTCATCCGAATGACAGTTTTTGACGAGTGTCTGTGACAATTTGATTTCTATGCCTCAGCATCAGGAACGTTCGACAACCACCCCCAACTCTGAGGACCATCCAGCAAGCAAGGACATAACAACTCACTTTCCCGGGGTGTGGGAGGAACAGCGTGCCCCTCGCTTTGAGAGCCCAGTTCAAGAGGAACAGTTTAAGACATTCTGGCTGAACTGGACCAGTGCTGGGCATCCAATTTTAAGCAGTAGCTGAAAACAAACTCGGTGTTTCTCTTTTGCATCCACCCCACATAACAACCCCCATCCCTCTGCCCCTGAAATCAAACTGGTCCAAATCCAAGTTAGCCTCGTTACCGACAGGTGGTCTGCAGTGAGGTATCTAATTCCTGAGTCTCAATTTCCTTATCCATAAAATAGATGTGCTCCTCACTCCCTTGCAGGATAATTTTGAGAACCAGGAATAACTCAGGAAATGGACCTGGCCTGGCACCCTGGGAACAGTGAGCTCCACCATGGGGGCTGCTCTGCACTGCCCCCTCATGCAGGCACCGTGACAGGGGCAGTGGATGGCCAGGGCGGTGGGGGGACCAGAGGAGCACCAGGAGTGAGCAGAGGTCGTGCTGGTGATGGACGGAAGCCCAGACACTGGTGGCTTCTGGAAGGCACACTTCCTGACTCGTGCTGCCCAACTGTGCCTGCAGGACTGGGCACGGCTGAATGAGTCGGGAGAGTGACTCGGCTTTCTGGTGTGTGAGACCTCAGGAGGTGGGTTTAGCTGCTGGACACCCTGCTGCTGGACAAGGTGGGCTCCCTAACAGCCTGTTCTCGGCCTCAGGCAAGGCTGGGGGTTATATTGTTTCTTCTCCCATCTACTGGCCATCCCAGGGGGAAAGGGAGGACAGAAAGAAGACAAGACTAATTCCACACCCAGCACATCCAGCAGCTACTCTGCCCTCACCTGCAGCCTTCTCCTCCCACAAAGAAGTATCACAATTGGGGTGTGAGGGACCCTGTTACTCACAGTCGCAAAAATATACCCCACGCCCTGCCCACTGATGTTGGAACCACTCAGGCAGGCCCTCAGGGACCACCTTCCTCCCTCTTGTCTTGTCTTTCCCAAACCGTGTCCCTGCAGGCTGCACAGCACGGCCTGCTATTAGAACTCCATGGTGGCTCAGTGCCAGGGAAGGAGATGGTGGAGACTGAAGGCCAAGGAGACACAGCGCCCTTCACCCCAGCTCCCTAGGAGCAGTGTGGTAACCAATGAGGGTTGGGTGCAAACACCTCTGCAATCCAAGGCCTTGCCACTCCCACCCCCCCCATCACCACACCACTGCAGCTCCCTGCGGTCTGCCCAGCTGCAGGCATGTTTAGTCACCACACCACACAGAGGCAAAAATGTACCTGCACGTGCTGGCAAGTCAGGAGGCAACAACAGGCCAGCACTACCATAAAAGGAAACATTCCCATCCATTCCAGAAGGAAGCGTTTCCCAGGGCTGCCCAAGCCCGGTCCCTGGGATGGCTGGAATTCCTCTAATTGTGTGAGGAGGAGTCAGATGCCGGGCTGCTGAACAACAGGAAGCAGAGCCCCCAAACACACACGTCTGTGCATGCACACAGCCACATGGACACACAGACACCTGGCACGTGGGCACACACAGCCTTACACCAGGCATACACATGCAGAGGCATGTGCACATGCAGAATGCACACACCAGTGCATGTACACAGACACACATGGACATGCACACACACAGGTATTTGTGCACACAAACAGGCACATGGATGCAAAGATGCACACACACACACACATAGGGGCCTGCACACACTCCACATTCCAAAATTCCAAAACCAAACTCACTGTAACCTTCATACCACCCCAATCCCCCCTTTCCACTCCTGTGACCTTTCACCTCCAATTTCTGAAGTGGGGCTACCACTGTCAACACAGCCTAAAAGGAAACACTCTGAGGCTTTCGTTTGAAGAAACCTTAATGTGCTGTGCCAGAAGGAGTCCTTGGGGCAAACGCTTTGCAAGAAAAACTGAGGAGAGGCTTTTTTATCTCTTCAATTCTTGCTCCCACCACTTGGTGCCCCAAATCCACCCATCTGGAATGAAAAGCACTGTGGGCTCCTTACATCTGTAAATGTCTTTTTAATACTTGCAGCAGGTTTTCCTTATCTTAGCAAGTAGACAAGGCAGGTACGAGTATCCCTACTTTGCACAGGTCCCTTCTTACAGCAGTTCTTCTGGTTTGGTCCCTGGGCTCAGAAGCCCCTTGCCTGGGTTTTGGGATAGTCAGAATTCTATGACACCGGCCAGCTTTTGGCCTGACTCAGTTTATTCTGCCAAACCACTCTGTGCATTCTGGGGGGACCCATCTTTACCACTTCCTCTGTAAGCCACTCTCCACACTTGGCCCTCCCAAAGACGAGGCCGCTCTTAGGAGCCCGTTTGTTTGGGTTCAAGTCCTTATTTGGCTTATATGGACTAAAGGCTTATTTGAAAATGCCTTTCCTTCTGCTGAACTGGAGGAGACAGACAGACAGACAGACACAGACATACACCCACACATGAACCCTGCAGCATGGTTCCTAGGCAGGGAAACTGGGCGTGCAGAGCAACCGAGTGCCCTGCCCTGGGGAGCGGGTGTCCTGCTGGGATGAAGGCCCTGAGCTATGACCCCTTCCTGCCCCGGGCCCTGTCCTGGTGGGGGTGGGCAGGAGGGAGAGGCAGGATCACACATCTCTGCAGTGGTTTACAAACTTTAAAAAAAGCAGCAGCAGCCTTCCCTCAGATAAAATCATCCCCAGTTCCCAACATGAAACACAGAAGATAAAAACCAGAGCTGCTCTGGCTGAAGAGGGGCTTGGTGGGGCAGTGGGGACTGGGTTCCTCAGAGCAGTTTGAAAACCCCTGGTCGGGTGTCTGCAGCATCTGAGGAGCTGCAGCCAGGATCTCTGCAGCGCCTTCCCCTCCGGTGCCTGGCCCACCTGCCTGCTCTGGACTCGGAGCCCTCTGCTGTGACAGGAAGGAGGGGGGCCCTCCGTCCCAGTGTGGCTCTGAGGATTAAACCAAGCACTGGGGGCCCCAGAGGCGCCTGGGACATGGGTCCTTAGCATCAGGGAGCGTGCCTTCCCTCTCCCAAGCTCCCTGGAGCACACCTGCCTTACAACAACAAAAGGGTCTCAAGTTACACCTTCGGTGTGCATGCAGTGTGCATGCATCGAGGCCAAGGCAGAGCCCAGGCGGCCAGGTAGGGGGTGGGAAGCAGCCTTCCCTGGACTGTGGGCAGATGCCCCTCCACCTCAGTGGGAGGAGGGGGCGCCCTGACTCAGGTATCCATCCCCACCGCAGACTGCTGCCATGGGCTTATCACACTTCCTCTGCCTGAGTCGCTGCAGGCTGATTCTTGTCCATAAAAGGCCACGCTGTGCAAGCAGTGGTGACATCAGCCCCAACAGGAAGTAGAAAGAGAAAAGAGTGGGGCCTGGTGCCCTGACAGCCGCTGCCCGAGACTGACTCATCAGACCACCTCCCCAAGGTTCCAGCTCACTGCTGCTCCGGGGTACACCTGGAAGAGCAGCCCGCCCTGGGATCCCAGCTTTGGGTCAACCAGGTTTCCTGATAACTGACTGAGGAACGGAAATGGACCCGGATAAAAAAAAGGGGGGTGGGCGGGGGAGGACAGCTTCAAGTTGGGCGAGATGCCTGCGGGTGAGACTAACAGGATGAACTGTGACAAATGCCTGGAACTTTCCTCCATCAAGAGGTCTATTCAACTTGTTTTTCACGAAAACTCCAGAGCAGACCTCAGAAATCACCCACTGGGTGGAGGGTGCACCCACTCTCCCAGGGAATCTCGTTCTGCTTCACCTCGGAGGGGGACAGCCTGGGGCAAACTCCCCAAGACCCTCTGGACAGCATAGGGGTCCTAAGAGCCAAAGGACAAAGCACTTCATGAAGTCTGACGTATGGAGAACTAGGGAGTTTGAGCTCAGCACGTGAGGGATGGGAAGGCCTTGGCTCAGTGACCTCACTTTACAGAGCAGGACAAGGGTCCTGAGAAACCCAACAGCTTGATCAAAGCCACACATGCTGGGCCCAAACCTCAGGCCTCTGGGTTCCTAGTCTTTCGCCAAACTGCCCCCGTCACGGACTCCTGCAGGGCAGGGCACCCTGGGCCTCCACCATCTCATGCCAGAGTTGCAAACGGAGGTGCCAACAGGCTTGTGAACGATCTTGTTTTAACCTGCACAGGGCCTTTCAAGCACATCTGCTGGTTTCTCCAGAAGCCAGACCAATTCACCAGCTTGGGGCACAAGCCCTGGGAAGGAAAAGAGGTGAGGAATAGTGGTGGTTCCCACCAGCAGAAGCTGCAGACCAGGACCGGGCAGTGTGTGCCTGATGTCCTGGTGCCTGTGGCTGCACCTGCCCGACTTGGACTTGTGGTCAGCAGGTCAAGGATGCCCCTGCCAGGAGCTCCCAGGCACACCATGCGGTCGGTCGTCAGCAAACATTCTCCCCAAGGCAGAAAGGTTGCCCCAGACCCAGAGAGGCACTCAACCAGCAGCAAAGCCAGCCCAAGGCCAGTTCTGCCCGACCCAGTGCCTCTGCCCCAGCCCTGCGCTCCCTCGGGTAGGCCTTGGTTTGAACCTGGCCGAGGAAGCCCGAGTCCTGCCCCCACCAGGCCTCCTTGATAATTAGGGGGGTTCAAGTGACTGCTCGGAACTTTCATTACACTGAGAGCAAGTGAGGTCCCTGGCTTGCACCCAGCAGAAGACAGGTAAGCTTCCAGTGCACAGGTACACTGCCAGAAGCGCCCCTAGAGGCTGCTGATCTACCTTCCTGTGGGTTGGGCAAGGAGGGAGAATGTTGTCCTCATGGAGCTGCAGCGGCAGCTCTCACAGGTCTGGAAGCTGGAGGGAAATTCAAATCACCAGAGGTGCCACCACATGTGCGCACTGACCGCCCACGGCCAAGGCGAGTGCGGCTCTCCAAGGACGGTTCTGCCTTGCACTTGCCCGACACTCCCCTTGAGGAAAGGGAAGGGCATGGGCAGGAAGGGGCCCTCGCGGATCCCCAGGGAGAAGGGCTTTCAGAGGGGGAATAAGCCACAGTTCACAAAGGGAGGACAAGAGGGAAGGAGGACAAGACGAAAGCAGGCAGCAAGATGGAAACAAACAGCCCTGCAAAGAGAGCAACTGGCTAGTGAAGCTCCCTTCTGATGAGTTGGGCTAACAGTCGTGGTCAAGACCAAAGCAATTCCACAGAAGCTCCTACAGAGGCCTGACTTCCACACCCGGTCACTTGGTCATTCCAGCTCTTGTACTTCTCAGTTTTATGGGATTATTTCTGTTCTCACCTGACAGTTTCATTCCAGAAATTAGACAGGAGAAGGAAAGCAACCCTCTTCTCTAGATGCAGCAACGTTCGACTCTGACATAGTCACACATGGTCCTGCTGGAGTCTCAGAGCCAGAACTTGTGAGAACAAGGCAAACCAGCTGGTGAGGGCATTCACCCCAGCCAGAGGGGGACTCGCCAAAGGTTAAATGTCCAAACCAGCTGGACCGTCAGGGATTTCACAGAGGAAGTTGTTGCCTGTTAGCTTGGCAGGGTGGAGGCGCTGGTAACAGAGAGGACAGGCCAAGTTGTCAACTACCCCTGGGTTTCAGGTTCTAAGGGGGCACTTCTTTCTTATCTCCCACCTCAGCCAGCAAAGGAAGACATAGTGGGCCTGTTGGGTTGGATTTTAAAAAAAAAAAGGGCAAGCCTAGAGCTGAATCCTTGAAATGGATCCATTAACCACAGACTCCTCTTCTAGAGAGAAGATTTTATAGAACTGAGACCGATGGGCAGGACCACGTTATAAACAAGCAGCTTCATTCAGGGGCCAGGCCTTCCTTCTGAGGGGCACAGCCAGGCAGACCCCTCGGTCAGCTCCACAGAGTGGACACTGGCTCTCCTTCCTACTCTTGCACTTGGCTGGGGGGCCCCAGACCTCTGCCTGTCGCTGAGCCTTGTTGGGTTTATGGCCAGGACAGTCAACAGAAAACCACTTCAGCATTACTGGAGAACCGTTGCTGGAGCATCCCCACATTCCCCTGAAGCTCAACCGCGGCCACGTTTACCCAGAGGCCTCAGTGATCCCAGCTCTGGTTCCGAGGACTAGATCAGACAAGTGGGAGGCTGCGTCTGCTGACGAGCTCTTGCGCATTCTGAGGCCGCTGCTGAGGAAGACAACTTGACAAGTCGCTTCCTGTGCATGCTGCTGCCGAGACCGAAACTCCTGGCGGGTTCTCTTTGAGGAGATTAAAAAGCCAGGCTACAGGAAGCATTTGGTTATCACCTTCATTAAACAAGAAGGAGAATGGATGAAGAAATGAGTGATTTTAGGTTACATGTCAGGCAGGGGCAGTTCAGTCAAGAACCTAAGTTTTCAGACTCCTACTTCTCACAGCCCAGGCGTCACACACGTAGTAGCATCTTGTCTAATTCTTACCAGAACCCCACAAGGGAAGTTTTACTCAGCCCAAGTGCAGGTGAGAAAATGAAAGCTCAGTAAGTTAAATAACTGGCTCCACCCAGTTCACAGCTAGCATGCGGGGATGGTGGCGGGCACCAATGCTGCCTCCGACGAGCACGTGCAGCGTGCGGGAACCGGCTCCAGGACCTCGGCGGATAGCGGGGCCTTTGTGTGGTGGTGGCTGGCAGGGCGTGCAGCTCCTGGCCGGCACATTCTTGCCAAAGCGGAGCCAGCACATCTGTGGCTTCCTGCTGCCCTTGTCCCTCAGCCACCTGCCTGGTGCGTCTGTTCAAAATTGGGCTTTGCAGTATCCCTGGAGCAATCCCCAGCCTCCGGCCAACATGGCACTTTTCCTCGGAAAGGCCCTGGGAAGCAGACAGCTCCACAGAGGGACAACAGCAGGGCGGGGGCTGGGAGGGGGCCTTCCTCCCCCACTAGACAGAGAAAACAAGGGAGAAGGGCGCCCCATGGGCCAGCACAGGACTGGGGGACACTAGTTCCTGGGGCCATGTCCCTGGGTGCCTCTGGGCAAGTCTGTTAACATTTCTGGGCCTGTGAAGTAGGAGGACCATGCCCAGGCATGGAGAGGGCCCTAGGATTCCACCCTTCACTGTTTATCCACACAAGCCGGCCACCCCCGAGGGGAATGTGGACACCGTCTCAGGCACTTTGAGTGGCCACCCCTCGGGCTTTCGCTGAGAAGTGGGGACAGGGGCTGGCACAGAGCAAAGAATGAAACAGTTCTGGGATTTGCTTAGGCCTGGAATAAAGCAGGCCCCACTGCTGCTGCTGCTCCCCCAGAAATGCTGGGAGCTCATTAAAATACCATGAAGTCACTGAAAGCGAACAAAACTTGGCATTCTGACTAATTAACATGGAAGTTATTTTTTCTGATCTTGCTGGGGAGATAACTGGGCTCAGTCAATTTGTAATGCCAGGCAGTTCTCCTGTAAGAACACACTGGCCTTTACCCACAGAGGGAGACCCTGGGGTCTGGCCCAGGAGCGCCATTTTCCAACCCAGCCACACCTGTTACAGGCAACGAGTGTCTTCCACCTTGAAGCTGCCCTGGGACACACCTCTATCCTCCTAAAAGCCAATGCCTGCCTAGCAAGGGGTGGCAGCATGGAAGGCTTCTGTGCTCTCATCCTCTCAGCCTCTGTCCAACGCCTCCAGCCCCTTACAGAATTCTGAGAACCAGGCCAACCCCCAGGAAGGAAGACCCACTAACGGCAGTGAAAACAAATCAACCAAACGGAAAAGCCAGGGTTGGGAGGGCGAACCCACCTTGTCATCACAACTTTAATTAAACCCAAGGCTGGGGATTAAACACACACGCAAAACTGCTGGGCATGTCTGGGCTGCGCGATAACTGTTTATTGACAAATACCAGCCAGACTTTCCGCAAGGTTCTACCCTCATGGTGCCTTGCCCAACCACCCTTTCCTCTGAACTCCCACGACACCTGACATCTGTTCCAGTCGTGCTGGCACCAGGTGTAGGTACCAACATGTCCTGCTCTGCAGCTACAGTCACAGGTCTCCATGGCTCCTCTCTCCACCTGGATTGCCAGGGCCGGTACCAAACCCCTTGGTATTTTGGCACTTTATATCGTTTATCTCCATGGCTTCATCCAAGGACACCAGGTGCTGCCATGCCCCATCCTGTGCCCACGGCAGACAGCACTAATCCATCACAGCATTCCTTGACTCTAAGTCCCAAGTCCTCGTCAACACAGGGCTCCAAGCAGCACCACTGAGGGATCAGAGTTGACACTCAGAGTAAAGCTAATCTGCACTGCTGAGTCCGGTTCTCAACTGAGGGCAGTTTTGCCCCTCCCCCTAGGGGACATTTGGCAATGTCTGCAGACATTTTTAGTGGGGTACTACTGGAAGCTGGTAGGGAGAGGCCAGGGATGCAGCTAAACATCCCAAAATGCACAGGAAAGCCCCCACAACAAAGAATCATCTGGCCCCAAATGTCAATAGTGCCGACGCTGAGAAACCCTAGCTTAGTCTAACACAGGGCTGGCGTGGCCATATAATTTATTATCCAACTGGGATGCTTTTGAAAGTGAAAGAGGGCATTAATAGTATTACTGCCCAGACAATAGGCATCCATCAGGACTGTCTAGGCAAACCAGGACATTTAAGAGATAAACGGAAGGAAGTCCCTAGGAAGGTTCAAAGAGCTCATCACTCATCTTGTAAGAGTCCCCAGACAAAGCCACCAACCACCTTATTTGGCAAAATGCATGCTAGTAGGTCATAAGCCACAGCACTCAGGAAGGGAACATTCTCCTCATTCTTGTTTAAAGAAAAAAACAGAAAGGGAACTGCCTGGTCGTGCCTTTTAAGGTGTGAGAGGCAGAAAACAAAGTTGTTTCCCCCAAGGTCAGCAATATGTACTAAGACTCCACTCCAAAAGACAGAAGCTGATTTTAACAGCCTGCAGACCCCAAGGTTCCACTGATGGCATCAGCTTTAAGGAAAGAACCAAAGGCTCAGGAACTTTCTTTACTGGTGAACCATCTTGTCATAACAAGGGCAACTTCTGTTGTTAACGTCTTCAATGACCCAAGAACAAGAAACCTGCTGCTAATTGTTTTGCAGGTCACCTGTGTACAGGATGAACCTTTTTAAGAGCTGAGAGACGTCCTTGGTTAACACCAGGGCTAAGGAGCTGCAGCAAGAACAACACTAGCAGAATATTAGCTTGAGGGTTAGAAAGCATGTGGACCTGGCACCTGCACACACGTTAAGGAGAAAGCTCCAAGATTCTAGACTCCCCATTCTTGGAAATATATTTGCTATCCCTAGTCTCCAAAAGATGAAAACACCCACCCACTTACCCTTATAATTTGAGACAGCTCCTCAGTTCTGATCAGGCCTTTCCATCACAGTGAAGACCTCCTGGTCAACACTAAGGAGAGCTCCAGCCCTCTACATATTCAGCGTTTTAAATTAACCCCAACATTTGGAGCTGACTTTAGTTCCCCCTACCCAATTGTTTTGTTGTTGCTGTTGAACAAATAGAAATTGGATGAATCTCTTTGGAAAGGAGTTCCGCAGGAGGTCTGACAAAAGACCGGAAGTCCAGTTCTGGGGATCCACCTTCTGGCACCACATTTTTTGTCACTACAGTGTTCTCATCATAATGGCATGCCTGCCAACGAAGAAAGCCCAGGCTAGAAAACCATTCAGATCCAGAATCCAAGTGTGGGAATGGGCCCTTCTTCAGCAGATCAGGTTTCAAGATGGCTCCAGAGTGCACGTCTTGCACTAGGCCAATTAAGATCGCCAGGAGGAAACTGTACTCTAGATGTACAGACTCAGACTCTTCTGGAATCTCACAGAATGTTCTTCCACCAGACTGCTCTAGTTAACAGTTTGAAACAGACATCCTATTTTAAAACCAAAGAGTGGGCTTCCTCAAGGAAAGTTGGTTTTGTGAATACAAAACCAAAGGCAAGGCCAAACCTGTACGTCCTACATACATCAATCAACCTTAACAACGCAATACCTTCTCCATAGCACTGTGAATGTGGTATAAGGACAGGCTCATATGCAGTCATTTTAAACCAATAAATCAGGGACAAAGTTGTTAGTACAACATGAAGCATTACTAGTGCTGCAAAAATTGACTACACGGTTTAAAGTAAAAATATATGTGTAACAGGACATAAAAAACCACTATCAACATAAGATACAAAAATATGGCCTGAAAGTTGCGTTTGAGTTAGAATTACATTGAATGCCTACCATATCCCAGATTAAGCTCTGGGAATATACAGGCAACATGGCCTTGTCCATGTCTAGGACACAGAAAGACATCTGTTGAAAGTTTAAGTCAGATAAACTGGTGGCGATCTAGCCCAGATCCTCCCCTGGAGAGCAATAATGCTTCAGTCACAGCTTTAAAAACAAGAGGGACTTGCCAGGCATTGCAGGCAGAGGGAGGAGGCATGACGGTTTGGAGCAGACTGGCCTGTCGGAGAAACATCAGTGGCTCGTGTAGCTGGGAAGCTGCAGAAGTGGGCAGCAGGCCAGTTAGGAAGGGCCTGTGTGCCCTGTATGTTTGGATGCTGTCTTGGGGACAATAAGGGAGCCTTTTCAAGTTTTTTCAAGATTTTCAGTCAGGAGATTTGATTAAATTTATATTCCAGAAAGACGACCCTCTGGTGGAACGACAAAAGAAGGGCTCTAGTAAGAGTTAGGGTTAATATGCCACAGCAATAATGCAGGCAAAGAACCATGGAGGCTTGAACTGAGGCCCTGGCTGTGGAGGGATGGAGGAGAAGGGGATTAAATAGCAAAACCGTGGAAATCCATAGAAAGGGTAGACCAACTTGGGGAAAGGAGTGAAGGAGAGAGGAAAGAGCCTAAGGTGAGCCCTGGTTCCAGGCCTGGGAACTGGATGGAGAAAGCGGGAGCACAGGAAGAGGCATGGGGGAGTAAGTGGCTGGCGACAGGTGGGGGTGGTGCCAGTCCTCAGCTCGAAGTGATGGCAGAAGCCACGTGAGTGAATGAGGCCATGGTCCAGATGACCACTCAGAGGGGGAGGACCCCCAGTGAGGACAAGACCTCGAGGAGCGCCAACAAGAGGGGCGGGGAGCCACCTAGAAGGAGCCAAGTAGATGGGGAAGGCAGAGATCAGGGGAACCAGAGAGAGTCACAGGAAGGAAGGACTTGCAAAAGGAAGTGGCCAAGATTGTCCAATGCCAGGGAGAGGTTAAGTAAGAAGAACTCATGAGGACAATGGATTTAGCAACTGAGAAGTAATGGGTGACCTCTGTCAGAGAAGTGGTGGGGCCAGCGGCAGGCAGGCAGGGCAGGCCCTGTGCCTGGGAGAGGAATGGAGGTGGGCACAGAGCCTTCCTCTAAAAACCTTTGCTGTGAGGGGACAGAGTGAGGAGAGAGAAGCCGAGGCAGGGTGCAGAATCCAAGAAGGTTTCACGTTTGTTATTTGTTTTTTGTTTTTTTTATTTTATTTTATTTATTTATTTTTCAATAAAGTTTAAATCCTTGAGGGGTACAGCATCACACGGATTCGGTGTCCAATGGCCTTAGCAGGAAGATTGCTTCGGAATTTGGAACGAACCATGCCACTATTTCCATGAGCACGAGTTACCTTTCCCCAGATTACTCTGGTTTTGTTAGGTTTGCCGCCAGGAGTCCTGTGTTGTTTTTTGCTTTGTACACATAAGCACATCTCTTGCCCAAATAAAATTCAGTTTCATCTCGGGCATAAACGCCTTCAATTTTAAGAAGAGCTGTGTGCTCCCTCTGGTTCCGAAGACCCCTTTTATAGCCAGCAAAAATGGCTTTGGACCACAACCTTCCAGAAATATTTGCCGTTTTAGAAGTCCTGTTCCCAGCAAGCCTCCACAGGCTCCAAGATGGCGGAAAAAGCTCACGTTTGTTTTTTAAAGATGGGAATACTCAAGGACAGTTCCAGAGGTTGGTGAAGGAACAAGAAAGGGAGAGGTGAGAAAAATGGAAGAAGGGGTGCAACTGGAAAGGGGCCTGGAGGAGAACAGAGAGGAGTGGTGGAAGAGCTCTCGACAAGTGTGAGAAATAGAGAAACTAATTAGGAAATGTATTTTTAAAGCCTCTAGAATGATCTATAATCATATAAACAGATCCTCCAGATAGCCATTGGTCTTGTGTCTCCTAAGATGGCTTTGGCTTCCATGATACACTGCCCCATCGCTAGTGTCATCAGCGCTGGCCCAGACACTATGGATCAGCACTCACTATGGGGCAGAAAGCAGGGGAGTGTGGCACCATGGGACATAGCGTCGGGGAACGGGGGCTGCCCTCATGTTCACCAAGCCTTCCCGCCCTGTGGCACTCACCTTGCATCATACTCCTGTAGGCGGTGTCTGTGATGGCGTAAATGTGCGGGGGCATCTCGTGCCTCTTCTTGCCCTTATACATTTCCACGATCTCCTCAGAGTAGATGGGCAAATTCTTATAAGGGTTGATGACCACACAGAACAGGCCTGAATAGGTCTAAAGAAAAAAGTAGCAAGGAGGAATGGGTTAGGACATCTGATTCTCAACAGCGTGCAACCCCTGTGGCAAAGTCTCTGCTGCTTCAAATGATCCTGAGTCAGCCTGAAAATCAAGCACTCCCGGTAGCACTCTCTTGGCCCTGCTCCGGCAAACGGGCTGTGGGCATGGGGTGCCCCAGCTCCTCTCTGCTCTTTCAGCTAAGGCTCCCCTGACTGCATGACTGCTGCCAGCATTGTATGTCAATGCGTATACATTATCAGGCAAGATCCATGGCAAGCTTCATGTACAGCAGAAATCTACTTAGAAAACCATATCCAAAGGACAATAAGAGATGTGTCTGTCATCATGAAAAATGTACAAACAGAAAAGGATTCAGCTGCAACACAGCAAACCATAGAGAAAAACAAATTACTCTACACTGAAGGATTCTCACAGATAATCAAGCTTAAACCCATCTAAGGTTGGGAAAACCCACAGTACTCCCAGAGTAGGCAGATCTTTTGTGGGCTAGTAGATCACTGGTTAAAAAAAAAAAAAACAACACATACACCTCTCCTCCTGGTACAGAGTTCCTATCTGGGGTGATGGAAATATTTTGGTAATGGCTAGTGGTGATGGCAGCACAACAGTGTGAGTGCAATTAACAGCACAGAAATATACATATCCTAATATGATTAAAAGAGGAAATGTTAGATTGTATAAATGGTAACAGAATAATAATTAAAATAAAAATTCAAGGCCTTACACTACACAGTGATCCCTAAGTTAAACCATGGACTTTAGTAGAACTATTATAAAAATGTGCTATCATCAATTAAACAAATGAGCCACACCAATGCAGGAACCAGTTGTGAAGACAAAGGCTCTTCCTGGGCATCAGTCAAAAGCTACAGCACTTGGAATTACCAGGCAGAAGTTAGATGGAAAGCAGAACTCTGGGGGACCCATGTACCATACACTGGTCTGCATTCAAAAGAGCAGCTGAGCTTAGGAATGAACAAGCGTGTTTGGCTGCCTCTTCTGTTTGGAGGAGGGGAAGGAGGCCCTCAACTTCCTTTATTCCTGGGGATAATCAGTCATTTGTTTTCCCTCCAACTTCTCTTTACACAAGGGACCAGGAAAGCGCCGAGGCAAAGAAGTTCACACATGGCATTGCCAACCTGCAACCTGTGGATCATGGGGAGACAGGAGCGGAGATTTTTCTGGGTTCTCTTCTGTGTGAATGTCAAGTAGGGACAAGATAGAAGGCCAGGGAGCTGCAAGGTCATCCCAAGAGCTCAGAGACAATCAAGCTTTGTTCCTGGGGTTTGAGAAAACCCACACTCTAGGAAATCCAGCCCGATAAAAGTGAAGGACACATGGCCACATATTTGTGGAGTGCCACAGGGCCAGACATTTTGACACAGCTGGCAGTGACAGCAGAGAGGAGGAGGGTTAGGACAAGTCCCTCCAGCAGATGGGGTTGGGTGGGCAGATGGGCTTGTGGAGGGTTCTACATGGGGCTCAGAGTTCCCAGGGCTAATCCCATAAAATCTGAGGGCTTGATTGGACTCAGCCCGATGCCATCAGGGCTCAGACAAGGTGGGAGGAAGGAAACAGCAACTCTGTGAGCACAGACACTGGGCAAGTGGCTCTCCTCCCACGCACCACGCCAGGAAGCAGCTCCATTCACAGGCCACAGAGGTTCTTTGTGCCCAACCGCCCCCCTGCCCAGGGCCTCACCCCCTGAAGGAAAAGACGGAGCAGCTGTGGTGGAGAATGAGCCACTCCACCCACAATGCCAGGCAAACCCTCTGCACAAAAGTCCTGAGGTAGCGATCTGGATCCTTGCATGTAAAGAGGTGGACAGCATGTGAGATGACATCTCCTGCCCAGCCAGCCCCACCAAGTGGCTTTAACCTCATCATGACTCAGCAGCTGCTGAGGTCTCCATTAGGACCACTGCAAAGACAAATCAACTTCCCCAGTGGTGTTGCAGAAGGAGGCTGGTCTGAGGCCAGAGAAACCGGCAGCCAAGGAGCAAAAATGATAGTTAATGCCTCCAGCCAGCTTAGGGAAAAAGTTCAGGTCCTTCCCACCATCCCTGCCTAAGAATAAAACCTGTGCATGTCGCTTTCGGAGGAAAGACAAAGCAACTAACATTGAACGCACTTTAATAACTAATATCCCTCTTTCTGGGGGAGGGAACAACCGTTTGCAGCCAGCTGACGTGGGCAATGGCATGCCGCCCAACTCAGGTTATGCTCAGCAAATCTCTAACAGGTCCCAAGTTGAACAGAGACACTGGTGAAAGGTGAAGCAAAAGAACAGGAATTACTTTCATCCATAACAAATAGTAGCAGCTACCTGGGTCCAGACCCTTCTGTGAGCCTGGTGCTGGCTGCGTACTTTACAAAGTTCTCACAGAGCCCTGGGAGGGGGAAGTGAGGCCCCACATTGCCCTGTGGCAGAGTAAAGGGCCGAGCTGGGATGTGAACCAGGTCTTGGAGGCTCCAACTCCAATGCCCTTAATCGCTCTGCTTTACTGAGCAGAGACCATCTCAGCTTGACAGCACAGCAGTGAGTGTAACATAAGTCTCACATCTGCCAAGAAGAAACAAGGGCACTGTGGCTCCCCATCCCACCCCTGCAGACAGACATGCTTCCTTAAAGGCCCTTCATTTTTCTGCAGGTCACTAATGCTGCACTTCAGTGGTTAACACTCCTATAGGTAGAGAATTTTAATTTGATCCCAAACAAGATACTCATCAAGAAACAGAGCAGTAACTGGGCTGACAGTTAGGAAACCCAAGTTCCAGCCTCAGCCCTGCCACCACTTACTGTGTGACCCTGGATAAGTCCCTTGCCATCCCTGGGCCTCAATTCTTCCCCCCTGCCATATTAGAAAGTTGGAGTAAGCTGGTCTCTGAAGAAGAATTTATCCAGGTGGACCATTCTAATATCTACTGGTTGATGGATCCTCAATTAATCAGGATCATCCCCAAAAGGTGGTCATCATGGCAGAAGGCGGGGAGGGAGGGGGGTTTGTTATTATGGCTTTATTTAGCAATCAGCAAGGTCCCCTCACTGGTCTGACCCAGGCAGAACTTCTGGGCAATCCAAATGGCCCAGGTTTAACAGAGGGTTTCTGTAGAAAGCAAGGCACTCACAATTATCAGTGTAGTGGGATAAGGCAAGAGGCCACAGAAACATGTCCTAAAGTCACTCTCAACTGTATAGAAAGTGGTAAGACTGACCCTGTGAGAAATGCTCACTGTTTTTGCAATAGGATGAGCCCAGCTCCCCCTTTTCTTATATGATCCTGAGTAAACCTCTCAGTTAGAGACTTGATCTCCCCCACTGTAAAATGAGAGGGCTGTAATAAATAATCTCTTAAGATTTTTTTTCCCTAAAGCTCAGAAAAAAATTTGAGAACTGGTTTATCCAGCCTCAAGACCAAGAAGGCTGAGGTGACCGTAACAACATATTTAAATAAATAACTATTTTAGGAATAATTAGAACTAGATAGTTCTTCCCCACTGGGGAGAACAGAAGGAATTTGGAATCAACATCATAACTTTCTGACTCAAGGCCATTGGAGCTTGGAGTCTATCACCAAGAGGAAGGGCGAATGCTCATTTCCTAATGTTTTCTCAACAGGTGATGAGCTGTCTTTTAGCAAATGCATCCCTTCTGGAGGAAAAAGAGAAGACCACGCCTGGTCTTGTAAGTGTTTTGGGCCTTTGCACATGCTGTTCTCTGGACTCTACTGTCAAGCTGGCATGGAACCAGCACTAAAGTATTGGGCGGACTAACTGATTCCAGCCTTACTTTTGGTAGCTCACCCCTGTGCAAACCATGGTCCCCAGGGAATTAAGTCAAATCTACAAGTCTCTACAAAGAATGAGATGGCAGAAGTGCCTAACATGAGATGCGGCAAAGTGGTGAGAATAGAGTGGACCAGGTAGTGCAGGAGGATCGGGGTGAGAAACAGGAAATGGTATTCCCCAACTTTAGAAGGAATCTACCACGCTGACCTGAACCTCTTTGTTTCCAGAAAGATTCAAGGTGTGGACCAAGGCCGGCAGGTGGGTAGGCATACATCAGATACGGCTGCTCCTCTCCCTACATCTGACTTAAAACAGACTTCCTGTTGTTACTACCAAACGCCTTGGCTATGCAGGGAAGACACAAAAGTAAGGTTCTATAGAACATTCCACCAAGACGCGCCAGTGCTGAAGTTCAAGGACATTGTCCTGGCCCTTCTTAGAGCCTCTCTACCAGACAGCCATCCCAGGCATCTGAGAGGGTGGGGGGCCTGGCACCTCCTGCCCTAGAGCCCCCAGGCTGCGGCCCCCATAGGATGCTCGGGGAGCCACTTACATAGATGAGCCCTGAGTAGTAGCGCTCCTTGAGGTTGTGCAACACTGAGGCTTCATTGAGGCACGTGAGCTCCGCCATGTCCTCCACCTTGGAGAACTTGGGTGGGTTCATCTTCTGGATGTCATCCTTGTTGATCTTCACCTTCTTCCCATTCTCCACCAGCTCCACGATGGCCTCTTCACCCACCTCTTCTTTGAGGCTGGCAGGCTCAAAGCCACTCTTGTCCGAGGGCACCCAAACCAACTTCTTGGCCGCCCAGTCTGCCTGGGCCAGTGGGTTATTGATGAAGTTTTTATCCACATAGAGATACTTATCAGCAGCTTGCTGTGCCATAGTGACTTACAGCCAGGACCTAAGGGAGGAAAAAGGAGAAGGCATTAGATACAACTGCAGCAGCCACACAAGGATTGCCCACACTCACCTCTATCTTTGTACACTTTACAGCACCACGATACAGCAGAATTCTATAGAACCAGGCTGCACAATTAACCAGAACTTTTCTGTTCCCAACTTTTGCGGGAAAGATTATATTACTAAAAAAACAAGTTGATATTAGAGATTTTGCACAAAATTAATAAGAAGTATCCTAGGATCAATACTCAATCAAATGTTCTATAAACAAAACTGTTGTGCCAACTGATAAGCATAAGAGTCTCAAACACAGGGAAGTGGGACCATACAATTTAAGAGGATTTTCAACAAAAAAAGGTTCTAATTAACCAAAAAATTCAAGCAATCCTACATGGTTCAAGTTTCCAGTTTGAAAACCTTTTTCTTATTTTACAGTCAACCAAGGCAAAACAAGAAAATAAAACACCAATATATGTTGTCACCAGATTTTAATTCCATCTTAATAATACAACTCAAAGAAATAAGGCAAGAAGAAAAGAAGTCAGGCTACGGGGGAACAAGCACTGGGTAGAGTTAGAATACTTCACTTGTGGGGCACACATGTGAAAAGGCAACTTCACAATTTATTGGCAACAAGAGCTTGAGCACATGTGTGTTTGCTTTTTTCAAAACTCATTTGCAAAATAAAGATGATTAAACAACAATCCCTTGTATCTGTGTGTTTACGGAATGCTTTCACACACATTACACTATCTCAATAGATATTCATCATAACAATTCCGTAAGGTAGGTAAAGCAAGCATTATTATCCTCATTTTACAGACAAGGAAACAGAAGCTCCCTGGAGTTAAGAGACTTGTGCAAAGCCACCAGGAAGAGGAGCCGGGGCTTCAGACGCCTAGGCCTGTGGTCTTCTCTCTACTAATATGGTAGTTATTCCTTTGGAGGCTGGGATGCTGAGAGGACTGTTCCTTTGCGTGAATCAAAAGCAGGGCTTAGAAACCTGGTCTGGCAGATCCAGCCCATGGCTACCAGCCCTTAGGAGGAAGCAGCCCAGAAGGGACAAAACTCACTGCCCAGTTCCCATCATGAGGTTAAGCCCCCATCCTTCCCCTCCTCCGGGATACCCAGGAGGACCCCAGTTCCAAATCCAGAGCCTCAGAGTGTCCATGCTTCCAGATGGATGCCAAGAGCTCTGGAGACTGGGGAGGGAAAGAGAAGGAAAAGCTAATCAGTCCGAGAAGGTGCGGCCCGGGCCTTATCAGGGCTCTTTAAATGGTTTCCAGATGGAGGCTGAAGGGCTCCTCTGGGCTTGCTCCAGGAAACCTGCACGCTCCCCCAGACAGAAGGGGGACAAGACCAAGGAGCAGAACAGGACAGCCTCACTCACCTGCTCCCTCAGCCAGGGGCTTCCCGGCACAAACAAACCCTGCAGCAGCTCATGGGGCCCAGGGGTACCCCCAGCCCTGCAAGGAGCACCCCCAAGAGCAAGCAGGACCCAGAGTCCCTCAGCACCAACCAGCAGGACAGGCGGCTGCGAACCACCAGGGCCTGCCACGATTGCTCATGTGGGTCTGGGGTCTAGGCAAGAGGCAGCTCCCAGGGCACTGCTGGTTTGTTTTGGCTTCCTCACTTCCACTCTGGGAAGTCCAATCACACAAATCAAAGGCTTCTCCCTGCCCGAGTAAACACCAGTTGTCCTCTGCTTCCTGCCATTCACCTGACCACCAGCCAAGTCAGCCTCCCCAGAGTGCCAGCACCCAGGCCCCTGAAAGCAGGCCCCCCAAAGCCTCCCCATCGCATCACTCACCTGCTCAGCAACGTGTGGCAATCACAGATTGCAGGATCTCCTGGGCTGCTGGTTGGATAAGACAACCTCCCATCAGCATACAAAGCGGGGTTCACCTAACCCTCACCACCGAGCATCCTAAATTTGCTGATAACTGAGAGGCCCCTTTGATCCAGCCCAGTGGAGACTCCCGAGGACACTGCATGGCCTCTACAAGATCCCTCCCAGTACCAAGTACCGTATTCCCTATGAACACCACGTCTCATTTAACTGCCAGTCCCCAGCTATAAATGAGGAAAAGACTCAGAGAGGTGAGTCACTTGCCCAGAGTCAACCAGCTGGTCATGGAGGATGTTCTCACCCAAGTCCGCCTGGCCCCCACTTGTGCCCTGCCCCCATACATTTGTCCTGGGGACCCTCCAAGAAGTCAGGCTGACCCTCGAGCCAAGCCGTAATGTCAATAACCTGAGGCACAGGGAGGGGAGGGGAATGCATTCTCAACATCCAACAAATATTTACTGAGCGTTACACCGGACAGGGAGCTGAATGAGTGAGCGAGCGTCCCCAGTGTGGGCTGTGCGGCCTGTCAGCAGGCAGGGCACTAGAATCCAACATCCTCCTGCCCTCAGCACAGGGAGGGCAGAAGCCGGCCCTGCTCAGACTCCACTTCACTCCAGCAACACCAATCCCGGGTGATGAGCAGTGAGGCCTGTGACTGGCTGCGAGAAGTGGCCTGGTGGCCTGGCTTCTAGGCCCACAGGGGCTCCCTAGGGCTGCAGGAGCCAGGCGCTTGGCCCATCCGGGAAATCTGGGGAAACTGCCGGCCCTTTCATAAGCCTTTTAGGAGTGTCTCTGTGCCAGAGGGCCATAAACATCACAGTGGCTGGCAGGGGAAGGGGCAATTAGTGACCAGCTGGCACTGACTACTCCTAACAGCTCACCAAGGACTGGAGACCAAGACACGATTCCTGGGAGAAGAGCCAGATGGTGGCGAGAATCAAAATGCCAGACAAGTGTTGGTGAGGACGTGGAGAAGTCAGAAGCTCGTACGCTCCTGGTGGGCATGTGAAAGGGTGCAGCTGCTTTGGAAAACAGTCTGGTGGTTCCTCAAACAATTACACAGAGTTACACTATGACCCAGAAATTCTACTCCTAGGAGAATTCTACTCCTACCCTACCCAAGAGAAAGGAAAACAAATGTCCCTACAAATTCTTTTCACTATTCATACCAGCTAAAAGGTGGAAACAACCCAAGTGCCTGTCAGTGGGCAAATGGATAAACAAAATGTGGTTGGAATATCGTTTGGCCACAAAAAAGGAATGAAGTACCGACATGTGCTGCCACATGGGTGAACCCTGAAGACACTGCTAAGTGTGAGAAGCTGGTCAGAAAAGAGCACTTACTACCTGATTCCATTCCTGTGACAGCCCAGAATAGGGATTCCACAGAGACAAAGCGAAAGGATCTAGGGTTCCTTCCTGAAGTGGTGAAAGTGTTCAAAAATTGACTGTGGTGATGGCTGCACAACTTGGAATATACTAAAACCACTGAAGTGTGCACTTACGGGTGAACTGCAAGGTACATGAATTATAGCTGTTAAAGGCAGGGGTGGGGGATACATGGTGCCCCTGCCCATAAAGACCAGGGTGGCCAAGGACCCCCTAGAAGGCCAGGTGAGAGGAGCCCCCGTCGCCTCAGAACCTCCCCCAGCAGAACTCTTCATTACCCAGGGCTGGCCCTGCTCCGCCAGGCCAAGGACACAGCTATTTGGTTTCCGCCACTTTGTGGGGATGACGTGGATTGGTAACAGGGCCAAGATCAATACAGGGGTTAGACCGTGGGGAGGGCCACAGAGGTCACGCGAAACAATGGGGTTTCTATGCAAGGCCCCCTGGGCTTGACGGGAACCTACACAATCCGTGCTTCAGGGGCCCCGGGGCTGCCAGCTGCCCAAGAGGCTACTGACTCCCCATGCTCCCAGTGAGGAAGCCAGCGGTGTGCACAGGTTGAAGCCACCTCTCCAGGACACACTGGAAAGGGCTTCTAAAATTAACTAAGGGGCACTAGAAAAGGGCACTAGCAGCCCACATGCAGCCACTTCCCCCCACTGTCCTGGGACTGCTCTGAAACGTTTAAACTGCACATAATATAAACATCCCCCCAATGAAAGGAAAACATCCCCCTAACTTCCTGTTAACCCCCCCTCCCCCACAAACGATCACAGTTTCTCTTTTTATATGGCCCCATCTGGTCCTGGTTCACAGAAACACTTGCTTTTTAACTTTTATTTGCAGGACAGAATTTTTCACATTTTGTGTCTTCCCTACTTTTGATGACTCTTTTCCCATAGTGCCATCATGTGCTTAATCATTTTTAATGGCTGCATAACATTCCAAAGGTTTTTTTTGTTTATTTGTTTAATCACCACTTATTAGTGTTTTTTCCCTCCTGTGGAGTTTTTTTCCCCCTCTTCATTTCAAGTAACACCTTGAGATAATTTTCCAGAAGAGTTACTGGAGCAAAGGAACATTCAAACATTTGTACAGCCCTCATATGTATTATTAAATCGTTTTCCAAAAGGGTTGATTTGGTGTGCACTGCCATCTGAACAGGGCAAACAAGGGACAGTTTGATGCAGCCACACCAGGACTGGGTACCATTAAAAGATACATGTATCATTCAGTTAACTTAACATGTATGAAATTGTAACTGGTTTACTTTTAAAAAAATTACTAGCCTTTCAACAACATATATTTATATATGTCTACAGGAAAGATCTTTGTGGCTCAGATTAGGGAACCTCCGGAAGTCCTAGGATCAGCAGGGAACCAGCAGGCAAGGGGCAAAGGGGAGAGAAACCGACGCTCCTGCCTCGGTGACTGGCTCAGCTGTGGCCCTCTGCAGCCTCCCCCACCCGGCTTCCGGCAAGGCGGCTTCCTGCGGGTGCCATTCCAACTCCAAGAAACCCAAGGAGTTGCCTTTTTAGGCCATAATCAAGCCACACACAACCAAAGGCTAAATTAGGACTCTCAGGAAATGATGAAACTGAAAGTAAGTAGCTTGACCAAAAACCTTGGCTTTCAACTCAAAATATAATTCCTCGATTATTGACTTCCCCCTACCAAACATGCATTCAGACCTTATATTCCTCCCTGTTTTCCCAATAATCCTCTCCCTCCCTCCCTGTTTCTCTTTTTATTTATTTTTCTGTTTGGAAAAGAAACTGCTAGCCTCTTAAAGAGGGAACATATTGGTCCAAACACTGCATGCTTTTCCATTCCTAGACAACCAGGATTTATGTAAAGCCTTCCCTGGGCCAAGTTCTAGGCTAGGAGCTTTCATACCCATCATAAAACTGCCATGTACTGCTACTAAGCGCTACATTTTCTCACTCCTTCCTCAAGATAAATTCATAAGGCATATTTCATCCTATTCATTTTACAAACAAGGAAAATGAGACTCAGGTCAGCAATCTCAAGTCGAAACTCAGACCCATGTGGCTTCCATGACTGCCTTCCCCACAAACTCACTGGAGTTACAAGAAGAAACGAAGAAAACAAACTGAGAACCCTTCTGATTAACATATCAGTAAAAAGACATTAATTTTGCCAACCCAGAGCTATACACCATGCCCTCACACTGCCTTTCACAAGAGACTCTGCACACATCCACCTTACATCGCTCGAGCTAAAAGTAAGAAGGTGAGTGAGTGTGCACCAGCTCAGCCAGGTATGGCCTTGGTTTGCCAGGAGCTGGACTAACCAATCTCCAACGGCACTTGGCGGGCCAAGGCTCCAGTCCAGAGATCCCGGCAGCCCCAACCAGACACTGGAAGCCCCCGTACCAGAGTCATCACTGACTTATGCAAGCAGGTTCCTCTATTTGTTTTTTCATAGCCACCCCTATCCCAGAGAACACAGATGAACATGTCCCTTCCTCTTGCTGCTTACAGCCACTGGTTCTGAGCTAACCGAAGCCACTGAGGTACCAAAATTTCATGGTGATGGAAAGTTCTACGCAGGCAGCTGCTGTAACATTGTATAGACATTTTCAAACCCATTAAATTTGCTTATATAATCAACTAATACATAGTGAGAATCTAAAAAAAAATGTGGCAAAGGTGTAAAGGACCCAAAGAGTATAGTGTTGTGGAGTGACAGATGGCAGACACACAACTAGCTAAAGTGGACAGAGAGCAAGCTCCTTTGTTTTCTTTCTGTTTGCCTTGGCATCTAACAACCAAACATAGCAGGCACCTAATAGAAAGATTTGCCATGTGAAAGAATGAAGAGCAATCATTTGCTGTGTGACCTTCAGCACGTGCCACCTTTTCCAGCCTCGACTGTAAATGCAGATAATATTCCGGGCCGCCCTCTCTCACAGGACTCTTTAATTCAATACATATCATAGCACCAAGAGGCTGACATACATAACAATGAGACAGGACACACCTGAAGACCCATAAGAACAACCACTTCCAACACCAGACTCCAAGAAGGAAGACTGGACAGAAACAAGCGACTTGCTATAGGATCAAAGAGAAAGTGGTTGTTCATTTAAAAACTTGGGATCCAGGGAGAGTTTCATAGATGCTGTGACGCTTAAGCTGGGTCCTGGAACATGGCAGACATAAAAAGGGGAAAGGGAGAGATGGTGGAAAAGTGTCCCAGGCTGAAGGAGGAGAGTGAAAGTCAAAAGGTAGAAAGAGGAGGCAGTGTTTCATTAACTATAAAGTGATTGATCCTTTAAGGTGGGATTTCTCAACCTCAGCATTATGGACATCTGGGCCTGGATAATTCTCACCTGCTGGGGCCTGTCCTCCGCATGGTAGGCTATTGAGCAGCAACCCTGGTCTCTACCCACTTGATGCCAGTAGCATCACCCAGTTGTGACAACGAAAAATGTCACTCAACACTGCCAAATGTTTCCGGGGGGTGGGGGGCAAAACTGCTCCAGTTGAGCAGGAGCAAGTGTAGCAGCACGAAGACAAAAACTCGGCTAAGTAAATTCTATTTTGAAGCGCACAGGTCAAAGCTTCTTAATAGAACACAAATTTCCTGGACAAAAAGATTCCCAGAACCCAAACAATCACTCACTTATGACACAGTTACCAACAAATGATTTTCCCTTTTAATATACTGTCCTTTAAGGGAACTTACCTACCCTCACCTTTTAGCCTGTACTTTAAAGATACCTAAATGCTCAATTAAAAACAAACAAACAAAAAAAAACAAGGCAAATGAGACTGATATGCTTCCCAAAGCAGGGCATGAGGCTCTCCACACGACAGCTCGGCACATGATTCATAAGCAAAGTTCACCAGCTTCAGAAGGTCCAGGTGTTTAATGGAAGACAAGTAGCAGCCACGTCTCAGAAGCAGCTCCCGTGGCTGTGCCAGCTCACCATCCAGGGGATTCTATCAAATACTAGTTATTGAGTAGTTTGGGCAAATAAGGATTAGGCCCAGGAAGTCCATGGCTTCCCACCAAAGCAGAAAGGCCCAGGTGAATCTTCTCCAACCCAGAACACTCCCTGAGTCCTCTGATATATCCAAGCACCTAGCAGCCATCTCCACCTGGAGAGCCACGGCACCATCACACCTGAACACCCCTCACCATCCAGACCCACCTCCTATCCTGGGAAAGACCTTGTCCATCTGGTCACCATAGATAGTCATTCTGAACTCCTTCCCGTTTGTCGACAAGCCCCCTGCCAACTCCATGGCCAGTGTACCGCTCCAGGTCAGGCCCACATCACCTCCTATGGGGATGCAACTGCTTCCTTTGCTAGCCTTCCCCTGACTTCCACATCCTTCAAATCAATCCTCCTTGCTGCCTTCAGGATTACTCACCAGCCCAAAACTATATCCATACTACTTCTTATTTTATTGATATCACTTGCTAGTTCAAAACACAGCACTGGCCCCACACTTTCAGAACAAAACTGGGTCATCCTTGCATGGGGCACAGGTCCTGTGTGAACCTAATCCATTAACCTGCTGCCACCCACCCTTCCTTTCTGCCACAGTTGTTTGGAACTACTCATAATTCCCCGATCACATCCCACTCTGCTCATGCCTCCAAGCCTCCAAAGAACCCTATGCACCAGGAACCCTCTCTCAAATCTCATCTTCAATGCCACCTTCTCTGTAAAGCCCTCCCTAATTGCCACAGAAACTCTTACCCTGTGTCCATCCCCTCAGTGCTTTGTACTCATCCCCACTGCAGTAAGCAAATGGTTGAGCTACAATTATTTCAAGTTTTATTTGAGGACAGGGACCAGGTCTCAGTCTCTCAATTCCAAATATCTAGCACAATACCTGACCCAGAGTTTCATGAATGAATAAATGAATGAGTGAGTGAATGAGGAACAGGCAAAGATGAGAAAACAGAGTAATTAGGAAGGTTTATCCAAGAGGCTGGAAAATCCCTTTGAGCTGTGGAAAGTAGGCCAGAGTTAGAGAATCAAAGTCAACAAGGAGATCTGTGTTGAAAGCATGTAAGAGGGGCATGGTCACCTTATTTGTTAGAAAAACCAAGCCATTTATGGGCTTATTTTCATATCACCAAAGCAAAAAGTGAAAGGAAGCACATTGGGGGTTACAATCCACAAAGAGAAATAAATGGTAAAATTTAATGGTCCCCAAGAAGCTTTGCATAAGGTTGAATAAGCCATCTGTTTTCTGGAACCTCCCAGCATCCCATGATTACCCAGGGTGGAGGTGCTTACTACCTACCACCAGACTGAAACATCCGAAAGGACCTCCTTCATTGGGGTGCAATAAAAGGCCCAGCCCCCTCCACACTTCTCCTAGAGCACTTGGTCTAAGCAGGTGTTGGAGACACCAACCTTTGGTACAGACTCAGAAGTGAAGAAGGGAATTTGGAAAAGCCACAGCTGTTTGGGGCAATGATTTTGAAAATCTCAAGACAAGTGCTTGCAATACACTGTGCTGGAATGGAAAGGGCACAACTTCAGAGTCAAACAGACCTCGGATGGAACTGCCCCCCACACACACATACACATACCACTGTTCTTGTGATCTTGAAGGTGTCAGCACCTCAATTTTCTAACTTTAGGATGAGAAAAAATACCCAGTATCAGAGAAGTTGTAACAAGTTCCCAGCAAAGAATCCAACACTTAATAGGAACTCCTCAACCCAACTCCAGTATCTTGTCCTCCAGGCCTAATCAATCCTATCCTTCCTAGGAATGACACCTGGAGCCAATGAAGAGTTTCCAGAAGATTGGTGACTCTCTCTGGGTTACACCAGTCCACAGAGGAAAACATGGCATACTGCAGCGACTCCCGACTACAGGGATTTGCAAAAGGGAAGAGGTTTCATGGCTGAGTGGGGCTGGAAATGCTGCCTACCCACGGCCTTCTTGCAGAGGCACAATGAGCATGAAAGGTTCTGAGAAGCCTTCAGTAAGGAAACCTGCTTAACTCTGTCCAGTGAGCCTTAGCGCCCATCAATATCCTGCAGGAAAAATATTTCTCAGATGCTGGGTGGGAAACAGTGGGGTGGCAGGACGTGCATCAGGCCTGCAAAGAAGAGCTGGGTCACATCTGGCTTGGCAATAACCCACTGGACAACCCTGCAGAAGTCACCATCCAGAAAATGTGCTACCTGCTCAGAAGGGGCTGCTATCAGGCTCAAACAAGATAATGGACGCAGGAGCCTCCCTGCTTAAACACCAGAATTATGAGAGCAGTTATCTACAGGGAGGGGTCATCAAAGTGGCCAACCTTATAGCATACTGGAAATGGGCCCCGTCCCCAAGGCCAGAAGACAGGGGTCTTCCCAGATGCCCAGAGCCAAGGAGGACTAAAGCTGCTGAGGAATGAGAAGAAGGCAGGTGGCCCCCTCCCCTCCCCACCTCAGGAATGTTGTTTGCTTGCAGAAGAAGCTGGGACTTGTTTCCATTAGCAGTATTCCAAACCAAGCCTGGGCTGATGCCGAGCAGATAAGAAACCCAGACCAGGGAAAGGCCAGAGAGGAATTTAGCACCGGAGCCCCAGAGCCTCCCCTCTTTGCCCTTCCCTCCGCATCAGGCTGCACATGGGGGCTCCCCATAATTTCTAGGAGCCCACAGGAGCAATGCTTCCATTTACCTAACCATGGATCGCTGGGCTTGTGGTTATTTGGATTCTGCTCACACCCAACAGACCCCAGGCCATCAAAAATGACTCCAGAATCCTGTGCGTAGAATCCCTCAGGTTTTCCTGGGCAAACCTGTGTGAAGAATGGGGGGGGGGGGGTAGCTTGAGAGGAGGATGGCGTTTAAAGCGGGGGCAGTTCACCCAGGATCTTATCAGCCATGTTAAGGAATGTGGACTGTATTCCAGGGACGAGGAGAAGCCACCACAGGCTGGTGGAGTGGGGTGAGTGACATCATCAGATTTGTATTTTAAAGAGATCAATCACCCTCCCTGGCCTGACTTCAACCGAAGGGGGAAGGGGGAAGTGTGGGTGAGAAGGCAGCAGCTGGAAAGTACCAAGGACCAGCAAGGAAGGAGCCTCCAATCTGAGAGAAGACCAAGGCTCTAGACTAGGGAGAAAGTGGTTAAATGCCACAAGAGAGGGACAGAGGACAAGAGAGGTCTCACCCTCTGATCTACTACACCCAACAGCCCAGCTCCTCCAGGGTCTCGGGCTTCCGTGTCCTCCCACAGTCCTTTCCTCCCAAATGAGAAGTTACCCAGCACTCCCAGGAGTCTGAGGAATGGTATCCTCCTAGCACCCTGGGCACTGCTCTCATGCAGGGTCTGTCACCCCAGCTCAAGTGCCCAATGGGGTCTGATCCTAAAAGACGCCACCCTCAGGGCCAAAGACACCCCACGAGGGTCCTCAGCACAGAAATCGTTTTATAATGAAAGAAGCGATCAGCCGATGACTCAGGGCAGAAAGCAGAGCCTGAAGACAGCCCATTCATGCCAGACCCCAAGCCCACCCCAACCTGGAAAGCAGGAGCTCAGACAATGCCCGGAGAGAAGCAGGTTCACCCATGGCCTTTAGACCCGACCAACGCCTCCAACCTCCTTCCAGCCCCACCTCTAGTGTCCCCTGCCGGACGCCCTCCAGGATGGCCACTCTGCTCCCTCAGCACTGTCTTGGTTCACCCATCTCCCCAGGAGACAGGCTAGATGGCCCTCCCCCTGCTTCTCCACTGACTTACGACCAGCTGTGAGGGCCACCCCACCCAGATAGCCTCTCCTCACAGATACCACCCCAGGCCAACAACAGCCCCATCCGCCTTATTCCAGAACTACTGGAAGGCAGGGCCAGTGCTTTCCCCTCTGCCCACCCACCCCCACCCACTCACTCAAGTGCTGGCTGAGCCCAGAGTACTGCACGGGGGGCCTCCCACAGTGCTTCCCGAAATGAACTGAAGTGAGGCCAGAGCCCACGCTGGGTCTTCAGGGAACCTGACTGTCTAGGATAATAACCATCACGAAGGTAACCTAATCCCCTCACATCTCATGTCTACCAAAGGAAGGAAGAAGGAATGGAGAGAAGGACACATCAGCACAGGATTAATCATCTTTCACCCAGTGGTAAAAGATCTGGCAGGCGTGCCACCAGCTAGATCTGTGGACAAGTCATCTGCGCTGGACCTTGACTTTGCTCTTAATTGGTTCAATATTTGCACGGTGAGATCACCTACTCAGAAATGAGCTTTCACCCAGCTGCCCAGGGGAAGCTGCAAAGAGAAGCAAGTCCTTTCAGGTATGGGGGTGATAGCGAGGCCCAGATTATCCCCTCAGACTCGCCCCCGGGTTCCAGAGACTGGCTGCCTTCACGACTGGAAAGGTACACTGAGCACCCCAACCACGCCCTCCTGCAGGTACCATCCCCGACCTTGCCAGAGGCTCCCCAAACACGCACAAAGGGCAACTTGAGCCCTTCAGATTCCTGCAGCGAAGTCATCCCTTCCTTTTGGTTCTGCTGATAGAATGGTTTTTCTTTCCTCAAGCTGTTTGAGCATAGTTTGCTGAAACCCAAAGCAAAAAAAATAACCATACTTGAAAGATTTAATTATACGGCCACTGTCTCAACGGGAAAGTGCAGCACGCTGGTTTCCTCATCCACATCATGACTGCTGAGAAACAGAAGCCGAGATCAGAAACTAAAGACAGCCCTGAAGGCCACTCAGGCCAGTGCCCAACAAGCCTTCAGCACCGCCTTATTCTCTAAGTGATATTTACATTAAAACAAAACAAAATAAAAATCAGCTTGATTGTGTAGCCTCTTCCACCAACTCCCAAGCCGACTCTGGCCCTGCTGGCCTGAGAGCTCAAGGGCAGGGATGGGGTCCGAGCCCTCACAGGGCCCCCACTGCCTGGCAGACAGCAGGCGCTGCAACAGTGCCTGATGAACCAAAGCACAGGGGAGGCTCCAGTCTTCCAGGAGGTCCAAATGCAAGGGAGTCAGTCTAACAACACCCCTGTCACCCGGGCTTAAGTGCAAATGTTCAGCCCAATAAATGCAGGCTTTTACCATGTGTTCATTTCTCCCTTTAGGAGGCAAGACAGCCACAGCCTGGAATGGGCCAAGGCTTCTCTGTGGCTGTCCAGGAGGGATGATCACCATCCTCAATCTGCTCACCAGGCTGGAACCACTCTCCTGCCTTAATTAGAGCTAAATCTGACTCTCACAAAGTTATTTTGATTGTAGGAGACCCATGACTGGCCAGAGGTCAATGGCAATCTTCCTGAATTGATCAATCTTCCTCAATTGACTCTGACAATGAGCCTCATGGCTGAAAAGAGAGAAACCTTCCAAAAGGCGATAACTTATTCATGACCTTTATGGAAGGTGTCTCCGAGAGAACCAGACTCAGGAAGCAGAAAGCCTGGGATCGGAATTCCTGGCCAGTCACTTAACTAACAGGCCTCAGTTTCTCCACGTGTCAAATGGGGAGATATCAGCTACCTCAGAAGAATGAGGAGGAGGGCAGCCCCCAGCAAGCCCGGGGGCAGCTTCCTGAACCTCGGCCCCTTCTCTGCACTGTGGCCTGGCTCCTGGCTGGTGGCTCCCCCAGTGTGCCAACCCCACCCCACCCCCACCCCATCTTCCCGCATCTCTTAAGATGCCTGTGTCGCTGCTGAGTTCACAATGAGTCAGTCACAGACACTGCCCTTACAGAGTCCACTTCAGGAGTTTGAAGTCACATCCTGCCTACCTTAATGCAACATGATTTATTCCACTTCAGGAATGCAGCTCATTTCCCAGAATTTTGTAAAGAACTTCAGTTAAAAGAGCTTGATCTTGCGAGGGGCTCTATTTATGGCTTGGCTGCAAGGCCTTGAGGAGCCCCAGCTCTGCTCTGACCTGTATGTGGGAACCACACAAAGTCGAGGTTGGAAGAGGCCTCCAGGAGCATCTCATCCTGGGGGTTCAAAAATTTTTTTTAAATCTCCAGCCAGTGAAAAAAAAAAAAAACAAGCATGTCAAAAAAGTTTCACAAAATAATACAGACATGCCGTGCACTCTGCTATTTTTTATTTGGATCTATTTTATTTCATTTCTTAAAATGCTGGTTGCAGCCTTCTTAAGTAATTCCACAACCCCCCAGGGAGTCTCCACCAATAGTCTGAAAAACCTCAATCTGACTCCACCCTCAATGAGATGAGGCTCAGACTAGTTCAGCAACTTGCCCAAGGTCACACAGTGAGTTAGGCTCTCTGTGGGAGAGCTCAACCTCAGGCAGGTAAGACAGCAGCAGCAGCAGCAGCAAATGATCCCCCAACATGTGTTAGACACACTCATCTTACCTGTTTACATAATCTGATCCCAATATCCTTGACAAAGCCAAGGCAGTATTATGCTGCCCCCGTTCCCTGCCTCCCATCTCCCCTTAAAAAAGAGAGCAACTCACGGGCTCAGAGAAGTGAAGTGACTTACCTAAATAATTGGGATGTATGAAACACTCTTTGAGGACAAGGTGGAAGATGACAAGGATAGAAAAAAGAACCCAGTTTCCTCGGTACCCAACAGAACAACAGATGAAATCCAGCTACAAGGAAAACATCACACAAATCTCCATTCCCAACCCTACAATGAAGAGATGCCCCCAAGTGATGTATCTCAAAGGCTTCTTACTAGAAAGGTCAGCTGGAGAGGAAGGTGGGACCGGGCAGGCGCTAGCCACACATTTATATGCCTGGGGCATAACCTAACCTTATAATGAACAGATGATTGTGCACTGACAGTATGTGTGTTTACAGACACACAGAGACACCCTCCATAAACAGGAAGCCCAAGGTTTCCAATCCTCTAGATCAGTGGTTCCTAACCCTTCCAGCCATCAAGGACCCCCTTTGAGAATTTGATGAAGGCAGTGAGCCCTCTGCACACCATTTTAAGAGGCTCACAGAGGCCCTGAAGTGCAGTCCAAGGATTTTTAAGAGCACCCCAAACTCAAACTCCAGATCTAGAGGAAAAAGGCAAAGGGATCAGAAAAATGCTTCGTTCTCTCCACCAAGGCATCATGAACAGGACTTGACAAGAATTCTGTTCCTTCGTTACCCTCCCAAGGATTAAGTAGGATCTAAAGAAGAGGTTTGAGGAAATGCACAAAGCTTCAGCGAGGACAGTCCAATGGTGAGAGTTTGCGTGGGACAGGGAAGATTTGGGAGGGTGGGACAGAGAGGTCATTTCCCCTAGGCTGGGCTGGATTGTCCTGGACCCCAAGAACAAGTAAACCTAAATCTGAAGGGCCAGTGAATGAAAACGGTGTCTCCATCCCTCAGTCCTCCTCTAAATTGAGCCAGCACATGCCAGCCTGGGCACACAAGCTGCATGGAGGCCAAAGCCAAGTTTTTCAGAGAAGCTGGGGTGGACAAGCAGCACCCTGGAGCCTTCTGCTTCCCCACGGAAAATGATCCAAAATACAAGCCACGGAATGAAGATGAAATCTATTCATTTCACACTCCAGAGAAAAATTAACTTGCCACACCTAGAGTAGGCTGTGGTAGCACCCCTTTCTGAAGGGTGGGCTGACCCCAGCTGGCCTCGAGCAGGCTGGTGGGGAGGACCTCACCGCATCCTTCCCAGCTACCCAGCCTCTGCTTAGTTTACCACCTGCCAAGGATCGCTCCTTTGCCCAGGCCACGGTCCGGCTCCAAAGTGGACAAGGCTGAGCCTGCACATGAGGGAAGGAGCAGCCCCTGACACGAGGAGCTGCCATCCTGCCCCGTGCTGAGTTCGCACATGCCTGTGCACACACACAGAAGCCTGCAGGCACACATGCAGCACAGAGGATGCTGGGACCAGAACAGAATGTGACCCTCAGGGTTGAGGCAGATGTGTAAGGGAGTGCTGGGTTCTCCATTCAAGGGTTGAGAGACTCCGGAAGTTACTCAAATGTCCTGAACCACCCTTTCTTCATCTGTAAAATGGGAATTACAAAGCCCACCTCACAGGATGGTGTTAACAGTTAAACCTTACTTAGGTGTTTTACATGTGTGATCTCACTTAACCCACACAACACAATCCTATGAGGTTGGTTCTATTTCTATTAGTATCCTGGAAACTGAGGCCTGGAATGTCCAAGTGACTTGCTCAAGGGTACCCCAGACCCCAGGGCCTCTGCACCCAACCACTCGGCTTCCCTGCATCTAAGGATGCACTAAGGAGACAAACATACACAGAGCAGCTGGCAGCGATCACAGCAGGGCTTGAGATGAGATGACAAGGGGCAACTATCCATATGCTCAGGAAGGGGAAAGAACGGAGAAGCCCACCCTCTCCCCCATCACCCAGAACCAAAGCAGGAATAACTGTCCTCCCAGCTGACACTAACCCCCTCAGGTCAGCCTGCTTTCCCTTCCACTCCTTTTAACCTGATTTCCCTAAGATAAGAGTGTTGGGAGGAGGAGGAGTGATTTGTCTCTCACCCCCACAGGTCCCAGCTGTCTCAGGATCAAATTGAACAGCCAGGAATTTAACGAGCCTGTCATTGTCTGTGACTCCCAACCACAACCAATTCGGAATGTCCCAGGTCCAGAGCACAAAGGCTACGTGTTAAAGTGACTCTAAGGAAGAGCCTTTGAACCCTCCACAGCCCCAGATCTTTGCTCAAGTCCCCAATAGAGCATTACATTCTTCAGATTCTTGTCTGAAAGCCAAAAGTAAGAAAAGGAGGGGAAAAAAAAACAACTCCACCATTTCAACCTAAGGATAATTAAAGCCTGTGACTTGTTTTAAAGGGGCAGCACTCCACCCCTTCCCAGCCTCTCTGAGGTGTGGGACACTGTCCAGGTCCTAGAGTAGTGACCTCACCCCAAGACACCACAGCTGCAAGGGACAGTGCCTCTCCTGATGGCACAGCTGGTAAGTGGCAGGGCAGGGCTCTCTGCTAGATCCTCTGTCCATTATCTATTATCTAAGCCACAGGAGGCTTAAAGTGGAACTAGCCCCAGGTAGAGCTGTAGGAAGGAGCAAGACAGAGGAGCCACAGGGGCTGGTGCAGCCTTGTGACTGCCACAGTGCTTGGCAAGTACCTCGCGCCTAATGAGGCCTTCTTCCTGAGCACTTGGCACAGCACAGCCCACCTTCTCTTCACCCTGGCAAATGCAGGAAGCCGGCAGTGGGCGGCGGGCCCAGCTGAGCAGAAGGCAGGCTGAGAACAGCACACTGGTGGGCTCCAGAAGAGGCGGCACGGGCAGGCTGCAGGCGAGAAGCCAGGCCCAGGATCCCTGCAGGAACCAGGAAGACCTGACCCCAGAGGTCACCTGCCACCTGGCCTCATCCGGTGTCCACGAGCTTTGTCTCAGGTGGAACAGGAAGGGCTGCATTTTATTCCTGGCTGCTAGGCACTGGGACCTCACAACCACAGCTTTAATGTTGGGGACATAAGTGCAAAAGTCTACCAAATCCCAACTTAACAAACATTACCTATGAGATGAGAAGGCAGGAGAGGCAGTGGAAGCAGATATCTAAGAGCTGGGAGAGGTTCTTAATCCACCTGGGACAAGTCACTTAGGTCTCTGATGCTCAATTTTCCCTGCTATAAATTTGACTCTCAATTTTCCCTCCCGGGTGCCTTCTGAATCTGAATGCGCCTTTGAACTTTATAGAGGAATAGGAAAAAAAATAAAACAAAAGGCCCACTAAAACAGGTCTTTTAAAACAGATAAAAATAGCCTGGCACTGTTCTGGACAATTGCGTATAAAGAAAACACAAGGGTATTGAGCACAGACCCTCAGTGGTAGTTCCTCCTAATGATCCTCATTACACGGATAAGGAAACTGAGGCACAGGATGGTTACACGACTTGCCCAAGGTCAAAGGGCTAGCAAGTGAGAGAATGAAGATGAGGGCAGAGGTCTGAGGCCAGAGCCCCTGCCTATTTCCTTAAATACTAGGCCTGGATGCATTGTCAAGGTTGAGCCTCAGAACCTGAAGAAATTAAGTTATCTGTCCAGGATCACACAGAGCCAAGGGATGTTCCTGGGCACTGAAGCCAGGGCTATTCAACCCTACACATTCTCTGATGCATTCAAGTCTGAATATATTCACCCAGTTCTCAAGCTCGGGCAAGGCACAGTGCAAGAGTCCCTCCCAGTCGTGGCCCCTCTAACAGGGGAAGCGAGACCAACAAGTGAGCCAGCAGAAGGGCTCAGACCTGAGCAGGGAAAAATGGGAGTGGCCACATAAGCGACGTCTTTAGCAAGGAGAGCTTTACCTGGCTGTCATCAACACTGTGGCCAGCAATGTTTATAGAGTCCTGCACAAGTTTTCTTCAACTGTCACTCCCAGTTAGGGCAAAAACAATATTCACGGCTCATCACCAAGGAACCATCTCCAAGAACACTTGGCCACAAGAAAACCAAGCGGGCCCCTGGGTGGGGGGTTGCAACCTTCCCTAGAGGGAGGCATAGCAACCTGGGAGCTGGGCAGATGCAGGGCAGCTCCCATTCTTGGTCGGCTCCAAGGTCCAGGGAGTGGTGTGCTTTGATCAGGAGTGGAACTCGGGAGTGGGGAGGGTGAGAGTGGGCCAGGAGGAAAGGCACCCTGGGCAGCCATGGGCAGCAAAGGGAATGAACATTTATGGGGGGTCCAGTATGAGCCCGACCCTCTACTGAGGGCCTTCCATACTCTGACTCGTCAAAGAACACCGAAAGGTGGGTGTTCTTAGCAGTACTTGACGGAGGGATGAGGAAACGGGCTAAAAGAAGTTAGCTAGCAAAGGAGAAAACCCCTGGAGGGCTCCCCCAGAACTGCAACTGCACGGCTCACTCCCTGGGTCCCTGCAAGTCTGCAAGGCGATGTCCTTGGAACAGAGGCCTTCGCTCCATGCACACCCCCTCGCCTCGCCCCTGCCCCATTTTGTGGCCTCCAGGGCATGGACCACCATCCTGACCCCTGTGTCTACTTCACTGTGTCTGGCTCCCCCTCATTAGAATGTAATCTGCAGGGACTTCAGTATGTTTTGTTCTGCAAGGTAGCCCCGGCACCTAGAACAGTCTCTAGCACACAGCCAGCATTTGATTCATATTTAATGAATAAATAAATAACGTGAACACAGGATTTAAACCCAGCTGCTACTTCCAAAGTCACCCACTCCCTTCTCCACACCCTGCTTCCTTCTTCTGCTTTGTCCAACTCTATCCCTTGTACCCATTCCCCCTCCTCTCATATAATAGTAAATAACTAAAAATAGGATAAATTAAAAGATAATCTCTAGCCTATAATCCCCACTAAGCAGCAATATAAACAAGGTGACAGGAGGTAAGAGAAACACATGAAGAACCTGCCCTTAATCATCCATGAACACTAAGCTGGAATCCCAGTTACCTTTTGCTTGGATTGATATTAAGTCAGTACGTAAAAACTAAGGTTATGGTTTAGGGTTTTCTTTTCTTTTCTCGGCGTGTATTTAATAAAGGGAGGCAGACTAAGGACAATGTCAGAAGCTCTCCAAGTCAAACCTCAAACCCAAGAGGCCTGTACCAATCTAAACCCTAACAACGAGAGGAAGTGAGCAAGTTGGCAGACGGGACACACGTGCAGGACCACTAAAGCCCCCCAGGGACCGAGCCTGGGCCCACCCCAGCCTTCTCATTCCCACGGTGCGGTGGGTGACAGCCTTTGCCTGCTTCCCAAACAACAAACAACTTCTCTCCTGCTCTCTAGGAAGATGGCAGAATTCAAGTCAGATTCACAGGCTGCGGGAGGTGGGGTTGGGGGGACTGGGATACTAGGGGGCCAGGAAAGAGGGAAGGCACAACACCCCACAAGCGAACAAACAGGAAGTCATTTATCTGGAATTAAAGAAAACACTAGAGCAAAGACAGCTCCTGCATTCCAGTTTCTATTCCCTGGATCAACCCATCTTCTGCCCTCATGCCCAGCCCATCCTAACCCCAAATATTCCCTCCTGTAAATATCTGTCTGCTCAAAAGCCACCACTAACATTCTGAAGCTTCCTCTTTACAACAAAACTAAACTGTTGCAACTTGTTGCTAAAATCCACCCACCATTTAGGGGGAGGGAGAGAGGGAGGCAGGAGTGAGGGCAAAGACCAAGTTGCTGCCTGTGGCTCTTGGCCATCTGGGGACCACCCCGCACCCCACCCCCATCCTCCTCCTACCCCTACCTTGGTATGGCCGGGGGACTACTCCCTGAGCCTGCGTGCTGACAGCACCCCTTGGGGCCTTTGCTCCCCAACTTCCTCCAAGCTTGTTTTCTGGCTCAGGCCCTGTAGCTGCAGGCACAGGCAGGGGGAGGTGGGGGTATCCTGTACTGCCCGGACAGCAAAAACAGATGCCCCAACACCACCACTTTGAAGGGCCCATACATGGCGGGGGGGGGGGGGGGGGGGCGGTGACGGGAGGTGGGGTGAGGTGGGGCAGGTTGAAGATTTTCTCCCAGCTCTGCCCTGCATCCTAAGCTGTCCTACCACTAGTGACAAAGCAGTTACACCTGCTTTCCATCAACTCAACTGGGCTTCTGAGCTGCCACCATCTCCACATCCACCTCTGTCACAATCCACAATACCAAACTGAAGTGATTTTTCCTTGGGTCTAGACTGCAGGTCCCTCAGGGGCTGGGCCTGTGACATCTCATGCATCTCTATCCTGACCACCTAGCAGTTTCTTCCCTGGAATCGACACCCAGGACACATTTGCTGGATGAATGAATTTCCAAAAAGTCAAAAAAGCCCATGGAACTTTCTGGCAATGTAAATAATGGTTCTTCCCCTCAGTGTACCATAACATGGCTGTTAAAATAATAACTGTTGCAACATAGGAAAGTTTATATTATAGTACAAAGTGAGTAATCAGAATACACAACAGTATCTCCATTCTGCCTACAGTTGTGTAAAATATGCATTTACAGGGACAGGAAACCCAGAAGATGCTAACAGTGGATGGAGCGAAGGGCAAATCTGTTTCTTGCTAGTTTTGCTGTTTTAATCTTTGTGCTATAAACACCCCACACCCCCTTTTTAACTTTAAAAAGGGAGTTGATTCCTGTAATTATTATGTATCTTAACACTTCCTGCAAAATCTCATCCCAAGTCCTCTGGCTGGGAACAGCTTGCTGACCACACAGCCAGGGAGCACAAGAAGAATTCCCAGCAGCCATCCAGAGGTTAAGGATCTGGGCTCAGCAGTGTAAACAGAATGGAAACCCAGAGGGTTTCTCACATTTCCAAAGAAAAGGCACAGGGAAACAGCAGGCCTTAGCAGGCCATCTTGGACTACTGTTGTGTAAGGAGCTGGGGCAGGAGCTCCTAAAGAAGAAAGGAAATCTTTTACCAGCACGTGTGACTCAGAGGGCCTTGGCCAACCTGAACCACCACTGAACAAAGCTCTGCTGGAGACTGAGTGACTGAACAATGTCCCAGCCCTGCTCCTTGGACATGCCATGCCATGCCCCTGTCCTGCAAACAGCTCTGAGGCTGCCTCCTCCAGAAAGCCTTCTCGGGCTTCTCCATACCACTCCCTGGGCTCCCCAAACTCTGTATGTGGCAGGACACCAGCAGCACCTGGAGACCAGGGCCCATGTAAGCTCTGAGGAGTGGTATCAATAGATGGGCCAGTGGAGGAAAAAGGAAAGGAAACAATAGATGAATACAACAGTTGGCAGCGAGATGATGTCATGAAGAGCCCACCAGTCAAGGTGGAGGCCTCTGTCTGGCCAGCTGGCCAATAACCACTACAGCCACAGCAAGCAGGCCCTGGAGAGCGCATCCTCTCCCAGGGCCTGCATTTACACTGGCCAGGCCATGGTGTTTTCAGCTGCCCTCCCTATGACCAACCACACACACTTGAGAAATGGCCTGCTGTGATAAAGGCGAAGTCAATAGCCAAGGCCACACTCTCGAACTAGCAACCACAGTAGCCAACTGCACTATGGAACATGGGGCCCCTTTCTGCGGAGGCCAAAGCTCCGCTCATTCGATTCATCCTCAGCCAGTGGCAAGGAGGAAGGCCTCAGTGACCACTAAAACCCAAGGTATGAGTTGCGTGAGAAAATGCAAGCAAGCCCAGGGGCAAAGGGTGTCTACAAAGTCACAGAGGTGGTTGAAGGCACACAGAGATTACGAACAGGGTTCCGGAGTCGGAGCGCCCAAGTGAGAATCCCAGCTCAGCCATGGGAATGTGGTGAGAATTAAATGATATAACTCAGGTAAAAGCACTAGCACAGTGCCTGGTGCCCAGCAAGGGCTCCATAAAATGAACTATGATCACTACTGCAGAGCTGGGACTTCAGTCCGGACCTCCTGAGTCCCAGGCCAGTGCTCTTCCCCCAGCACCATCCTCCCTTCCTCATCCACCCTCACTGTCTTCCTTCCTCCCACCAGGCAATTCTAGTTTCCAGGAGCCTGGCTCAAGCCGCTCAGAGTCCCCCAGGCTGCCTCTCGTCCAACGTCTCTCTCACTGCCCGGATGCCTGCTGACATGGGGAAGCTCACTGAGGACAAGACCAGCTCTCTGCCATCCCAGTGAGGCCCACTGCTGCCCAGCACAGTGCCAGCCATAGGGCAGGAACTCCAGGAGTCTCCCTCGACAGACTTGGGGGAAAACTGGGGGGAATTTCCTCATACCCAGTAGGTGACTCTTAAATAATAAAAAAAGAAAAAAAAAAAAATTAATGCCTCCCTATCACCATCTTTCCCAATCCAGCAATTCCCAAACAAGTACAGAGCATGATTCATTTGAAAAATGGAGAGATCACTAAATGACATTCAAGGTTTTTGGCTGTCTGGGCCCCCACATTACAGGCTAAAAGCAAAGACACCACTGAGTCCTAGAAACTCAGCCCCACTGAGGGCAGGAGATGGATGACGCCAACATGAAAGACCCCGCCTCCACCCTCCAGGTCCTCAAGGCCAGTGAGTTCTAAAATCTTCTCCTCCATTTGGCCCAGTTAGATTAGGTCACCCAAAATGTTCCAAATGCCTTGTTCTTTATGTTTATCAGACAGGAAGCTGCCTTCTCCAGCCCAGTGACTTAATGCAAAACACAGGAAACACCATGACTTTTGAACATAGACAATTCTAAACAAAGGTGCCTCTACTGCTTTGTAACAACTTTTTTTTTTAATGCTTAAACCAGCTCAGAGCCCGTAACCAGCTGCACTGTATCTGAGTGGTAAGAAAGATGAACAAGTTGCAACCCTCAGAAACCTCAGCCTTGATGCCCGGGGAGTCCTCCCGCAGGTTCCTCACTCATCCGTCTCAGCTCCTTACTATCAAGGGGCAGGCTTGCTGGACAAATTCAAAATCTTTAAAACTTGGGACATATTCCTGCACCTGAGAACAAATGATGTGGAAGAAAAGGTGAAGGAAAGCTGAAAGGCGGGGGGTGGGGGGGAGGCGGAGGAGTGGATCACTTTACATGCACTTATAATCCTCGTCAGGGTTGTTAAAAAGTAGGCATCTCCATGTTGCAGACGGGAAAACCAAGGTTCAAACAGGCAACATGCATCAGCCTATAGACAAACGGTTCCATCAGCTCTGCCCGATCCCAAAGCCCTTGTTTTGTTCCCTCTTCCTCAGGTTTCATATGGAAAACAGAACAAATTGATCCACACACTCAGAAGACACCAGTTTGGAGCCACCCAAGACAAAGTTAAATGACTTGAAGTTACTGGAAATCAAGGCTGGCAAAAGGACAGTGGGAGTCAGTGCAGCTCTCTAAACAACCCACCCTGCTGCCTGGCACTACCCCATGGGAAATATTGATTTTTGAGCTGTGGGAACCTTCTGCCTAAGCAGCCCTGTCCAACTGGAAAAAGTTCCGACACCCCCAAAACACTTCCCATCCTGTTCCTTAACCCCAGTGCTCCCCCATGCCCCACTTCCCAAAAAAAAGACAAAGATTAAGGGAATGAAGAATAGACTTCAGGAAAGTTTAAAGGAGCTAAGTATGTATTACTTGGCTAGACAGCACATAAAGACGAAGAAAGAGGTGATAACAGTTTAAAAACATTTCTAAAAGAAGCCGCATGATTTAGAGAAAAGCACTGGGGTTGAGCGAAACCAGGGGCCAAGGCCTTCTACCAGCTCGCAGCATGAGCTTGGACAAATCACCCTCTAATTGAGAAAAAAAGCATCCCTAAGATTCCTTCCAGCTCAGACATTCTATAATTCTAAGTACATTCAATAAGGTTTCTTTAATTGCTGTTGTTTATTTGTTTCTTTTTCCTTGAAGCAGGGCAACATTTAACCAAACCTGGGTTAAAATGAAAATAAAAGCAAACACACAAAAAATACATAAGGCCAAAGCTCCCAAGATGTAAATGTTAAATTTTATCCTTTTGGTCAGTGACAATCTTCTAAAAGAAAGAGATTAGTTTATAGCTTCCTCAATGCATTAAAAAGTGCACAGAGAGACCACAAGGGCGCAAGAGGGCCTGCCCCTGAGCAGCGCCCGTCTCCTCTAGGTAAGCCGCCCATGGGTACTGGTCCAGGGAAGTGACTTGCTGTAGCTACCACCTCCCCACCGGCTTCAGCCCAACCTGTGCCGGCAGGAAGTCACACCCTACAGTGGCAACTTCCGGAAGGTGCTTCGAGGCCCCCTCAAGCCACAGCATGAGGGCTTCCGGGCAGAGGAATGGCGAACAGGGCTGGCGATGAAAACAGTTGCTAGAGGAACTGACGTGAGAACTGGAAGGTCAGTCTGGGGAGAAACTCCCCAGAGTGCCTCAGCCACAGGCCAACCAAGCACCTTCTCTGCACACGAACGGGCAGGCAAGGGTGCTGTGTCCCAGCCCGGGTGTGAATCACCTAGGCTGGAGAAACTAGTCTTCAGAATGAGGGCTGAGTAATTCCAACAGAGGCCTCAGCAACTTTTTAAAGGGCCAGGCACCAGACCCAATAGGGCAGCTCAAACCACCTACCCATGGGGTGGCAGGCCCATTTCAGATCCAGCTCATTTCGTGCTGGTGACTCAGGACATTCCTCCAGGAGGCCCTGAAGCTGCCCTGCAAGGAAGCCGGCCTGCTCAGTACCTGCTGGATTCCCTGACAGGGTCCTCAGCCAGCCTCTCTAGTGAAAAGAGCCTGGTTCAGCAGTGAGCAGAGCTGGCAGTTTCTCCACTACCCAGATCATCCAAGGCTAAGATGGTCTTCCTTCAGGAGGTGCTCAGGACTGCGAACTCAAAACACCTCTCTGATCACACCGTCTCAAGAATTCAGCTTGTCTACTGCTATCACTACATAAAAACCACAGTTGAACTGCAATGATTTCCACTGTACAGCTGTACCATGATTTGAGCCTTCTGATGGACAGTTAGTTTGTTTCTGTCTTCTGCTATAACAATTCTGCAGTGAATATCCTCAGAAATTTCCTTTTGCACTTTGAGTATATCCATGGGGTAAATTCCTAGAATGCCATCAGAGGAAATACACTTTGACAGATATTGCCAAACGACCTCCTAAAATGAGTTGTACAATTTACACTCCCACCAATAAGGTACAAGTGTGCCTAAGAAACTGGGGCATCTTGGAGAAATTACAATTAACTTCATTTTTCAGTTTCCTAGGCATTCCCATATATAACTAATGGGCACATAAACTGGTGCCTGTCTTTGTAGGGTGATATGGCACTTCTACCAAATCAAACACTCTGACTGGCGCCAGAGCTGAAAGCCAGGTCTCCAGACACTGAAGTCCAGTGCTCTTTATGTATCACCCCCTGGCTATCTCCTGGATTGCAGGAAACCATGTTTTAGAGTTAAAACCACAATTAATTCACTGTCTGCCCCTGGCCAGGACCCTGTATTGAAGCCTTCAGCACCAGCTCATCACCAAGTGCATCCAAATGCATTAGCAGCTGGGCCCAAGGACCCCTGTGTCTTTACCAAGTGGGCTTCACAGCTCAGGAACACTGCACACGCACACCTTTTTAGAAGGAGATAGAGCACTGAGCCAGGAACCAGAAAATGAGGGTTTGAGTCACTTCTCTGTGGCCCCCATTTCCTTACCTGACAGCCCAGGGAAGTTAGGTTGATTATATTTTCTTTAAAACTTTCTATATAGTCACTATATATTAGGCCCTTTACATTCTTTATTTTCTTTTAGTATTATAGATGAGGAAACTGAAGCTCAGGGAGGTTATATGACTTGCCCAAGGTCACAAAGCTAGTAAGTGGCAAGGTCAGGATTTGAACTTGGGTCTCCCTAGCTCCAAAGGCCACATTCTTTCTTCCACCGCACTCTAAATCCCAGACCTAAAAACAGGATTCTGTAAGCCCAGGAGGCAGCCAGGGCTCCCTTCTGTTGTCACCAGAGAATTTAAGCCCACGGGCTCAGCGCATCAAGGGTTAAGTCAGGGAGGCAGCGACTTGCTGGGGCTGCACAAAGGGAAAATGCACTTCCTGCCCCAGGCAGAGATGCTGTTTTATGCTCAGCAAATTAGGACGTTTGTTTAATTAAGACGGCACAGATTCGGTTATTCTAAACATTTTTGGAACATGATGCTTGGAAGGAAGCTGTCAAGGCATGGATTTTTCCCCCCCTCTGCTTTGGGTTTCTCTTTCTCTCCCTCCAAGAGAAGGGTAGGGCCCAGCTCAGAGGAAAACAACAGCCAACCCCTCCTCTCCTTTTGAAATAAAGATGTCAAGCTGGTAAGGGCTGTCTTAAGTACTTTATTGAAAGATTAGCTAGAAGAGGAAGTGAAGAAAGCACAGCCATCCTGGTTTCTAGCAATACCCTACCAGGCAACAAAACAATGCTGCATTTTTTTTTAGTGCATTTTTCTTCTTTTAAAGAGCTAAAAGATCCTTCTTTTGTTTTTTCTGGAGCAAGAGCAGGCAAAAGGCAGACTGTGATTTAACATGCATCCTTCATACTATAAGAGAGAAGGTGTCCCATCTCTAACCCCTCAGATTAAAGTTTAAAAATAAAAAGGACCCTCTCTTTCATCTACCTTCACAAGCCCTTAGAACAAGCATCCCCACAGAATGCACCTCTCCAACTGTCCCTCTCCCAGGGGCTGGATAACTCCCCAAATCCAGCTGGCCAGCCCCAGTTCTCCAGGCACTTAGATCTGCCCGTGGGCACTACCAGGGTTTGTTGGGGTGGAGAGTGGGGCTCTTTAGTCAATGTCACTGGCCTGGCAATATCCTGCAGCCATCAGGGACACAGCGGCTCTCAAATTACACTGGGCAATCTTGCCACTTTTAATTACCCCCCAATTATCCACTAAGTGACTCCTCATTTTCCAACACTGCATGCTTGCCTCAGTTTGCCAAACCCGCAATGTGCTCCCTCCTCAAAGCAGTGTCCTCCTCACCCCAAACAGCAGTGGCTCCTCTTGGCCTTGGAATTCCTCGAGTCCTTTGTCTATGGCATTCGTGGGACACTCATCACAGGCTGCCTTTGTCTTTCTGTCATTCTGCCACTATTTCCCCTGGATGACTGCAAACTCAAACTGCAAACTCCCGGAGGGCAGAGGCCTCCAGAATCTCTACCAGGTGGACTGGATCCCTTCTCTCAATCTCCATGACTCACAGCACCCTTCTGGGGTCCCTGTCATCTCCACCTCATATTAGAGTCATCGACAGATTTGTCTCGGCTCTCCCCTAAATGCCCGGGGACAGAGGCCAGGTCTTGCTCAACCTTGCACACCCTCCCACCCCCACCACCTGGCAGAGTTCTTGGCACATAAGAAGCCACTCAAATATTTGTTCCATTACACATCTGTGTACCCTGCCCCCTACCCCCATAGCAGCCTTATACATAAATTGACTAATATTAGTGGAGTGATTGTCTAAACAGGCCTTAAAGCCGCCTCCCTCCTTACCCAGAGGTATCAGATCAGGCTGACAGTGGAGTCAGAAATGGTAAGAGCATTGCTCCCAGAAGTTGCTAAGGCTTCTTCCCCTTCAACTGTTACTTTGAAGTCCTGTTAAACCCAGAAGAGGGCTCAGTGAACTGAGAAGTGGCTGGGCCCCTCAGATTCGGAGTCCCAGGACTTGGGACTTCCCACGATCCTTCTCCCTACACGAGCTGGGTGGGGCCGCAGACAGCAGTCCCTGCACTCACTCTCCCCATCCACCACCCACCTTCAAGGCAGCAGGCAAGCTTCAGTCCTGGAGGTTACTCCTTTTCAGTTTGAACAGTGGACATCCGTGGAGGAAACAGGGGGACTTTGGCCCCACAATGGACCCGGGCGTGGCCCCCGGGCAAGACAGGATGAGGACCCCAGCACAAGGAGGTGCCGCGAGGTTAGAAAACTCCGGACCCGGCCCAAGCAGACAAGATGCCATAACCCAGGTCTGGTCCTAAAGGATCAGGAGCCAGCTCCCAGCCGCCTGGCCCGGGCGGGGCGGCCCTGGGTGAGGCGTAATCAGGTGCACGCCTAGGCCGCCCCGACCGCTCCGGGCATTCCGGGGCCCCCTTCCTCTCCGGGTAACAGCAGTCAAAGGTTGGGGTGGGTCTTTCCCGCCCCGCGGCCGCGTCCCCGCCGGGTTCCCCCATCCCCACGCACCCGTCGGTACCTCTCCCCCCGCCCTCCTCCTGGGCCCGCCCGGGCGAATGAGGAAGTCGGAGGGCGGAAACCGAGCCCAGCACGTCTGCGGCAGGATTCTGTCCCATTCTGACTCAGGAGGCCGCCCTGACAACTGCCAAACGGTCCCCTCCTGCCCGTTACCTCCGTTTCGAAAACGCCTGAAAACTTCCAAAGGCGCCTCTGCCCGGAGCCCTGACTGACCCGAGCCCCCCACCTCCCCTCCACCCGCCCGGCTGGGTCCAAGGGGCAGCGGCTCCCCGCAAGGGGTTAAAAAAGTTCGGCCAACTCGGGCACCCGGCGGGGCGAGGGCGGGGCGCGTGCCCCCGAGGCCGCGGAGGTCGGGGTCCCCGGGCGCCCCCTCGGGGGAACGTGCCCGGGAGCGCGCGGCCCCGAAGCCTCCCTCGGCTCCCCGAGGCCTCGCTCCCAGCGGCGCCCTCCCCGAGCGCCCGCGCAGGGGTCCCGCGGCCCCTCCCGAGAGGATGCGGTGCCCGGCCCGGAGTCGGCGGCGCTCGCGCCCGCCCGCGCCGGGGCCGACAACCACAGGCCGGCCCGCTCTTCCCTGAGGCCGAGCGTCCCGGCGCCGCCGCCCCCGCCCGCCGGCCCGGGGCGGGACCCGCCGGGGGGCGCGCTCACCTGAACCTGGATGGGTCCCGGGGAACAGGCGCTGCTTCTCCCAGAGAGCTGGCTCGAGGGCTCGGGTGGCGGCAGGAGGGGGCAAGCGCGCGAGGCGGGAGCTGCAGCAGGTCAGCCTCGCTCAGACTTCCGTGCCCTGCCCAGGAACCGCGGTGATCTGCGCGCCGCACCGCACCCAGTCCGCCTCCTCGCCGCCTTCCCGCCCCGCCCTCTCAGCCGCCGGTCCATTCCGAGCCCGACGCCGGCTCTGGGGCGGAGCCCAGGGAAAGACTCCGCCCTCCTGGCTGTCTCACCCACTCCGACCCGCTCTCGGTCTTGATGGACAAACATCGTGGCCCGTGGGAAGCGCGGTGGGCGGAGCCCCTGGGCGGAGGGGTGGGGACTGGTCCTTCCCATCCGCCCCCACCTCCACCCTCTCCACCTTCCCCCGCGCTTCCTAGGCGGGAGCCCCGCCCTCCTGGGGCGGGTCCAACGGACAGCCAGGTTCGAGGAGGAGGATTGACGCAGTGAGCATCCAATCAGGAGGAGGCAGCTCGGGGCGCGGAGGGCTCGGGAACCCGGTTTTGGTGCATTGCCTGCTCTGGGGCGAGGCCCGGCGGGAGCGGACTGGGGAAGTCGTGGATGCTGGCGCCCGGCCCCGCGGGCTGTTTTTTCCCTGTCCTATGTCATCCTACCAGAAGAACAGATATTAAGTACCATATATGGGAAAAGTGCTGTTTTACAAAATCATTATGGCCTGTGGGAGAGGGCGTGGACTCAGCTCCAGATTCCGTTGTGGGCGTCCGGAGTGCGATTCCTGACCCTGGCTGTTTAGAGTGAAGCACGCTGCTTTACTTCTTGGAGCCTCTAGAAATTTGTCCAGTCCCTCTGCCCTTCCACTTTTCTTCCACATGATTAATACTTGTTACAAATTTTTCTTAGCTCTTTTTGGGTAAGCAAATCACACTTTTGGGGAGGTTCCTGCCAAAGATAGGAGTCATTTATTATTTTTTCTATTTTTTTAATTTTTTAAATTTTAACATCTTTCAGTCCACCTGGAATTTATTTTAGTTCTGGAGTGAAGAAAAATCTGATGTGATTTTTTTAAGTCAATTGTCCAAACACCGTTTTCTCTACTGATTTCAGGACCACCATCACATACTGGAGTCATATCTACTTGGATCTGTATCTGAATTTTATCCATTAATCTTTCCTGTGCAAGCCTCACAATGCTTTTAATGTCCATAGCTTTATAATACATTTTATATCTGAGAGGGCAAATTTCTCCTCATTACTATTTCCTTTGGAATATTCTTGCTCTTATGACTAAGCTATTCTCCAAAATGAACTTCAGAAAAAAATTTATCTTCAACAAAAAAAGAGGGATTGCAACCCCATGACAAAGAATTATTATCAATAATATATAAAGAACTCTTCCCAGTCAATTAAAAAAAAAAAAAAAACCCAAGTACTCCAAAATAAAAATGGCCAAAAACAAGAACAGGCAATTCAAAAGGAGGAAATACAAATGGCTAATTTATTTTTTAAATAGAAAAGCAAACAAAAACAACACTGATGCAATTTTCACTTATCAAATTGAAAAAAAAAGAATAAAAATGTCCAATGTTAGCTAAATTTAGAGATACAGGTAGACAAGTAAATTGACCAAACAATTCTGAGAATTCATCTTAAGACAAAAATGGAGAAATGCACAGATATGTATAAAAAAGTTATTCTTTGCAACATTGTTTATAGTCTCTAAATATTAGAAATAAATTAATATCCAATAATGAGTAATTGATTAAATAAATTTTGATACATCTATATGTTGAAAAATACCTCCAAAAAGGCATTTAAATTATTATGTAACTTTGTATATATTGGTTTAAAATATACTAAGTGAGGAAGAGTAAATTATAGAATGCTACTGTAGCAGGATTTCATTTATTCTTATGCAATTTTGTATGTATGTTTCTTTGTCAGAGAAAGCAAGAGAATGAAATTTAAAAGGCTTTCATTACATCAAAGTATAAAACAAGGATTATGTCTTTCTTAATAGAGAGATTGTGATTTTTTCTTTGCTTATCTGGATTTCTAACATACGTATCACTTGCATAATTTTTGAAAAAGCAGAAGAAAAAGACTCATTTCGACACCCCCTCTTTGCAGATGTCTTCCCTGGCTCTCCAGACCAGATTGGGTGCCCCTCTGTGCTCCCACATTACATGCATTTACCTCCCTTGTACCACTTACACCCTGGATTTTATTGTCCATTTACTCACTGTTTCCCTACCCAGGTTGGAGCTGCCTGGGGACATTCAGGGACTGTGCCTCATTTGTCTCCATGGACACAGATCTAGCAAAAAGTCTGGGATAAAATGGTCCTCAGTGCATGCTTGAGCAGGACTCAGTGAGCCTGTTTCCTTATTGTAAAATGGGTGCAATCGCCAGGCCTTGCCTCACCTACAGGACTGTCAGCCAGAACATGGGGGCCATGGACCTGAAAGTGTTTTGTAAACTGCTAAGCGGTATGCGTTATCGATAATAATGTTTCCATTTTCCTCAAGCCCCCAGCCCCCTAGCCCCACCCTTTCTTTGGAACTGAGGTCACTAAGAAGATGGAAGGTCTGCCCCATTCCCCATCCACTAAGCTAGATGCTTCCCTAAATTAGGAAGCCCTCCTTCTTGCTACCCAGCCTAAACCCTCCTCCATCCTCCAAGAACCTGCACCCTTGATCCTTTCCACTCCGGGAATATTTTAGAAAAATGTTCAATCTATTTTGTCTGAGTGTTATGTTTGGTGCAGAAAGTAATAAAAAGAAAAAATTTTAATCACCCATAACCTTATATGGCAACTATTAACAAAGCTTGTTACTTCCTTCCATATACACATAAACACACAACTATGTATAACATAGATATGTATAAATATATATGTATGGATGTATTCATATGTATATGTATAAATATACATATGTATTAATATATATGCATATTATTATATATATATTTAAAATAAAATTGGAAGATCCACACATATATGGTCACCTAATTTATTGCAAAGTTACCACTGCCAATAAGTGGAGAATGGATAGTCTTTTTAATAAATGGTGCCAGTTCAATTGCATATCCATAGGGGGAAATATTAATCTTGACCCCCTATATCACACCATACATGAAAATAATTTAGGATGGATCAGAGAACTAAATATGAAAAATAAACAATAAACCTTCCACAAGTAACCATACAAAAATATGTTCATGACCTTGAAGTAGGCAAAAATTTCTTAAACAAGACAAAAAAAAGTACTAACCAGAAGACAAGATTGTTAAAATGAACTTCATTAAACTGAAGAACTTCTCATCTAAAGACAAGTAAGAGAGTAAAAAGTCAGACCACACACTGGGAAAAAACTGTTTGCAATGCTTAAATCTAACAGAGAACAGTACCCAGAATTTATCAAGAACATCTACACTAAGAAAAAAAGACAATTTTTTAAATGGACAGAAGATTTGAATGAGCCATACATAAAAAAGGATATCCAAATAGCCAGTAAGCATATGAAAAGGTACTCAACATCATTAGTCATCACAGAATTGCAAATTAAAGCCACAATGAGATACCACTATCCCCCCCACTCCATCCCGAGGAATGACTAAAATTAAAATGCCAAGCATTGGCAAGGGCAGGAAGCAACTGGAACTCTCATACACTGCTGGAGGGAGTATAAATTGGCACAATCATTTTGGAAAAGTGTTTGGCTCTATCTTCTAAACTTAAATGAATATACAGGTATATGCTACGACCCAACAATTCCACTCCTAAGTCTATATCCAATAGAAATGTGTGCCAAATCCACCAAAGGCATGTTCAAAAATGTTCATAGCTGCTTAAAATAGCCAAAAACTAAGTAAAAAAATGTACATCAATGACAGAATAGATATATTGAGCATGTTCATACAATGGAACACTACACAGCAATTAAAAATACACACTACTGTTACACATGAAACCAGGGATGACCCAAATTTCCATCACTTGATGGCTGTGGTATACCCATACAATGGAATATTATTAGGTAATAAAAAGAAATGAAGTACTGATACACTCTACAACATGGATGACCCTTGAAAACATTATGCTAAGTGAAAGAAGCCTGACACAAGGTCCACATATTATATGATTCCATTTATATAAAATGTTCAGAACAGAGAAGTCTATAGAGACAGAAAATAAATTAGGGGGCACAGTGGACTGGGGAGTGTCTGCTAACAGTATGGGATTTCTTTTGGGGGTGATGAAAATGTTTTGAAATTAGTGGTGATGGTTGCACAACTCCATGACTATGCTAAAAACCACTGAACTGTACACTTTAAAAGGGTGCATTTATGGTATGTGAAGTATATCTCAATAAAGTAGGGTTTTTAAGAAATGGATGAATCTCATAGGCATTGTTGAGTGAAAGTTGAGATATAAAAGAGTAGATGAGTAGAATCCATTTATGGGAGGTAGGATTCTGTTTATGTGAAGTTTTAGAACAGGCAAAACCAGTCTCTAGTGACAGAAGTCAGAAAGTCCCTTGGAGGGCAGTGACAGGAGGGTACCCCGGCCTTTTGGGGTGCTGGAGATGTTCTATATCATGATCAGGTTGTTGGTAACTCTGGGTCCACAGACATGTATATAATTAATTAAGTTGTACATTTAAGATTCTTCTGTTCTCCTGCCTGTAAGTTATTCCTCAATTTTAAAAAGGGGAAGTGATCAAAAAATAAAATTGGAGCAAAATGTAAACAAATAGCAAAGCCAGATAAGTTTTTGTACTGTTCTTGTGCTTTTCTGTAGTTTGTAATTATTTCAAAATCAAAAGTTACGGATAACATAAACAAAGAAATAAAATTGGAATCCGGTTTTGTATTCCTGCTCATCCGTTGTCTCTACCGCGTCTTGGCAGCTCATCCGCCTATAAACATACTTTGGATTTCCTGATCTTAAAAACAAACTGGCCCTTTCTGATGCAGCTGCAGCTACAAGCTCTGCTCTGCCTCCCCTTCCTCTCCGGAGATCTGTCTGCCTTCAGGCCCTTAGATACCACCACCCCCCCTTCCCCATCCCACCAGCTCAGTGCTCACTTGCCTTGCCCCTACTTGTTTCTGAAACTGTTCCCGCACCTCGAGGTCTAACCTTCCTAGAGGGCATTTGAAACTGTCCAGTGCACCTCATTGCTGTTCTCCCCTGCCCAGCCTAGCCACATAGACTTCTAGAAACCCCCCAGATTCCTCATTCTTCCTTCGCTGATTGCTCCCCAGTCCCATGGCCAGGGTGGGCATTTGTCTGGAAAGCAGGCCCAGATTTGGCTGCACCTATGTTCCTTCCCATGCCCAGGCGAAACCTGTTGTTAAATATTTTGAATACCATCTCCCCTGGAGTCTCACGTTTATTGAGTGTCTTGCCATTATTTACGCATTATCTCATTTAATCCTCACGATGACACGGTGAGGATAGATAGAAATATTATCCCCATTTTACAGATGAGGAAACAGGGAGTTAAGCAAGTTGCCAAGTGGCAGAGCCAGAGTTCATGCCAGCTCAGTGGCACTTCAGAGCCCTGGTCCCGGCTACACGTATTGGCCACTATTCTCAGCTCCCCTCTTTCCACCCTCCTCTGTGTGCACCCACTTCCTTGGGCTTCTATCTTCTCCCCCACTTTCAACTATGAAATGTATGTGCCTGACTTCAAAATCAATCCATGCCTCCAACCCCAGACTCATCCTGAACGTCAGTCTTTTTTTTTTAAGCCACATAATTTTTTTTTTTTTAAATGCTAAAAGAGCAGATAGAGAATCTTTTTGGAAGGATATATGAGAAGTGAGTAACAGCATTTTTCCTTAGGAGGAGAACTGTGTGATTGGGAATAGGAATATGAGGGAGAATTTTCACTGAAAAACCTTATATAGCTCTTAATTTTAGTGGCGGTATTATCTATTTTAAATAAATCATGTTTAAATAAGAAAACATGCTACAAATTAGAGTTGTGAAATAATACCTGCTTTTTTTAAAAATTGGAAAAAACAGAAAAGCATAAAGAAAAACATCAGCATCACCTCTAGTTTATTACCCAAGTCCAAGAGTCTTTGTGTGTTTCCCTCTTGTTAAACTGCCTTCTTCTCCAACCCAGCACACAGTGTCTCACGCTGAACTCCCCGCCATCCTGGTTCTTGCCAAACCTGTCTGCACACCTGACTTCCTGCTTTGCTCAGGTTTCCAGCCCCTCCGTGGCAGCCAGGCTCAAACCCAGAAGGCTCCCTCCTCCTGCCTGTTTCCTGGCCTCCGAGAGCCATCTTCCCTTCCCACTACCATCTTCCCAGCCTTCCTGTCCTCCCACTCTGGCCTTCTCAGGACCAGGACCTCAGCTTCCCAACAGGGCCACCCTCCCCCTCTGAATCTTCCTACTCCCATCCATTTTCTGCACCCCATGAAAGCCAGCTCTCGGCACTAACTTACCGAGCTCTTGTGTGCCAGGCACAGGGCTGAGCACCTGGCATACGTCACCTTATTACAGCCTCATAATAGTCCCTGGATGTGGCTGTTATACAGCCCCATTTTATGGATGAGGAAACTGAGGCTCGGAGGAATCAAGTTACGTACCCAAGATCATGCTAGGTCTGTCCCATTCTAATAAAGACAACACTGTTATTATTATTGGTTTATTACTCTCAAAAAAACAATTATTATCATTGCTTTTATTCTCTTTATTTTACACAGGAGAAAACTGAAGCACAGAGAATTAAGAACCCTGTTCAAGATCACTTAGTTATTAGTGGCAGGGCTAGGATTTGAACCCAGATATTCTGGCTTCCACAAAATCCCAAAACCTCTCATTCCACTGTGCTGTCTCAATAGACACCACCTGGCCCTGAAAGAGTTTGGAGTGCATCCTTCCTCTCTTCTCCCATGATGCTTTTCACTGCCTCGTCTGGTATCCCACCCTGTGATTTTGTGTGCATTTGTGTCCAGCCTCCCATTAAGGCTTATCTCTCCCTGGTCCTCTGTCAGGACCTATACCCCAAGAAGCAGCCGGCTCACTGTCCTCTGAGCCCACCCTTGCTGCAAGCACCCCTGCTTTCACACTCCCTCTGACACCTCCCCCCACTGAACTCCTACCCACCCTTCAAGACCCCAAGTCCCTACTAGAAAGTATTTTCCCCCTGCTTGATTTGTTTACATCTGTCTGACGGTGCCTCTCCCCTTCTGTCATGTGTCTATCTTGCGCTGTGTGGGGCAGAATCTAGACTCTGCCACTTAATGAACTTCTTTGTTCCTCAGTTTCCTTGTTGGTAAAGTGGGGCTGATGACAACTCTGGCAAAATTGGGTTATTGTGAGGATTAAATGATTTAATAAATGCCAACACCGATACTAGGACCAGGCGCAGATTATGCATCTTCCTATCTTCTCTCCTCTAAGAGGTTCATGTTTCATTCCCCAAACATTTCCTATGGGCTTCTTGTTTGTGAGGCCTGGTGCTAGGCGCTGGGATTCGGCAATAGACAACCTGCTTTCTCTGCCCTAAAGATGCTCACACGGGTGCTTCCAGGACAGCTGCTAAGTGCCACAAAAGCAGAAGCATGGGGTGTTAGGGGCAATGCGACGGGGGTGGGGGAAGCATCTGGATGGTGGGGGAGCAGAAGTGCCTTCCAGGGAGGAAAAGCCTGGGTGCAAGGCCCAGGGAGAGGGAGCACAGCCCGCGTGGCACTGGCAGCAGCATCCATCTTGCTGGGAGCTGGTTAGAAACGCAGTGTCTCGGGACCTACCCAGAGCGACTGAATCAGAATCTGCACTTCCACAGGATCCCCAGGTGGCTCACATCAAATTAAAGTGTGAAAATCACCAGGTTAGATCTTGAGGGGTCTCATGGTCATGCTGAGGAGCTTCCGTTTCAGCTGAGAGTCTCAGCTCTGGCTGCACATTAGAATCCCTGGGGAGATTTTAATTAAATTAGAATCTCAGGTGGCAGATCCTGAGCACAGGTATTTTATACCATTCGTCATTCAGCACTAGCTAGGTGCCGTCCATCACAGGGACCACGCCACCACCGTCCCTGGGATGGCACGTGGGGTCCTCCTCTCCAGCAGGTGCTCACAAACACTTATTCCAGGAATCTAGTGCGATGGCCCCTGTGCTCAAATCACAGCTCTGTCTCTAGGGCCTGCCTCCTCTCCATGCCATAACTCAAGGGTCTACACTTCCCCTTCCTCTTGATCTTTCAAGAATGGGAGCTCCTTCAGGAAGCCTCTCTGGATCCTCCCACCTGATACAGATGCCCTCCTCTGTGCTCCCGTAGAGCTGGACTTAATTTCCATCCTGGACACACACACACACACACACATACACACACACACACACACACACACACCATGCAGTCAGCTTGCCTGCCTCCGGACAAGGAGCCCACGCGCTCCGTCAGGACAGGTCAGTGCTTTGTTTGGGGTTCATCCCGGTACTTGGAGCCTGGCACTCTGCAAGACCCTCAATAAATGCTTATAGAGTGAATGCACAAATAATAAGCTAATGAAAATTAAAATAAGAATATATGTGAAAGCTCTATACCAAAACAAGAAAATATGATTATTCATCTTTGCATGCCTCATGGTACCACACACAGATAGTGCTCAGGATTAAATTAATAATCATGCATAATTTTAAAAAACAGCTTTACTGAGATATAATTCACATACCATGCATTTCACTCATTTAAAATGTACAATTCAGTGGTTTTTAGAATAGTCACAGTTGCGTGACCATCTCCCACTATCTGATTCCAAAATATATTCATCACCCCAAAAAGAAACCCAGTATTTATTAGCAGTCATTCCCCATCTCCCCCAAATAACCAACACCCCAACCCAAGGCAACCACTAACCTACTTTCTATCTCTATAGATTTCCTATTCTAGACAAGACATTTCATATAAGTGGAATGATATAATATGAAACTGGCTTCTTTCACTTAGCTCAATGTTTTCAAGGCTTATCCTTGTTGTAGCGTGTATCTGTATTTCATTTCTTTCTATTGCCAAATAATATTCCATTGTAGCATAGACCACATTTTGTTTATCCATTCATCAGATGATGAGAAACAGCCTTCTTGCAGGTGTACGGCATTTAGCTTTTGCATCAGCATGTTCATGCCAGCTCACTTAATTTGACATTTACTGGGGGGGAGGGGGTGGATATCTCTGGAAGATGAGTATAAACTGAGGCTGGAGTGAGAAGTTGTGACTTGCCAGAGATCACGACGCTATTAAATGGCAAAGACACAGCTGGAAGCCCTCTTCTCTGCTTCCCTCCTTAATCCAGTTTTTATTACATGTCTTTTCACCTTCAACCATGATCTTTATGAGCCTTTTCTGGTGTCCACAGTGCCCTGTGGCCACCTGGCCTTGCATACTCAGAACTTTGGGTGTGCGCTCACAGAGAGTAAGAAGCCTTTATCTAATCTGGATTTACAAGCCAACGGTCTGCCCTCCTTCCAGCCTCAGTGCAGTGCGGTCAGGTTATTTCTGGGTCCTGGATATGGATGAGAAAGGGTGTAGCCAAAAAGAAACCATGGTGCAGAAATCCTTGAACTCACCATCCACCCTGCAGAAAAGGGGCCTCTCCCACCTGCCCCAGCACCACCCACCCAGACCTTCCCGTGGCCACTTCCTTTTGCCCCACCCATCTTGCCACACCTCCTCCTCTCTGACCACAGAGAACTTCAATCATACCTCTTTTATAGTACTTGTCACTCTGGAGCACAGTTATTTGTTTAAACATCTGCTCCCCCCAAACCTGTGAGCTGCAGACGTTGAGGAGCCTAATCATCTTTGCATCACATGAATGAATGAATGAATGAATGAATGAATGAATTTAAGAGGAACCCAGTCAACATGGGTGGAATGAATGGATCTGCCCATGTTTTAATAATATCATTTATTGCATGCTCACCACAGCCACTTTATCCTGACAGTCCTGTGATGTGGTGTCTAATCTCCGTTTTACAGAAGAAGAATCCAGGCTAAAAAGGTAAAGTTCACAATCCCAAAGCCTGATAGTAAGAAACAGCCAGGATTTAAATCCAAATCTATCAGCCTCACATCATGCTGGGTTTTTTTTTTTCATTTATTTAAAATTACTTTATCAAATAAAAAAAACATTTCCAAACAAAACAAAGCAAAGCAATGGGAAAAACAAATATCCTGAAATAACTTCATTCCTTCCAATATACTCCTACCATACCAAAAGAAAATTAATGAACTGTAGTCATACCTGAGCATTCCCATATCATTAAGATCAGCCTCAGTATCTCAATTTTTCACCAATGGTGAGCCCTTCTTTGCGGTGAGTGTGTAATTTAGAATCAGATCTTTGGGAGTGGATGATATAAAAATAGCAGCAAAAAAAAAAAGGACAAGAAGGCCAAACTCCACTTACCAGTGATCTCTATTACTAGACCCCACTTCAGGTCTCAAGAGAGAAAACCAGCGCTGAGAGGTTAAGTGAATCCCAAGCACACACAGCTAAGCCAGACTTGCTAGTTTCCAAGGGCAGGCTTGCTTCAGTGTGTCATGGTTCTTGCAATCGTTCCACCTTGCAGTGCTCCAATGGAAGTCTATGTTTCCATTGAGAAGTTTCAAAAGGATATGAATAAAGACAAATAGCAGAGAAATTAGAACCCTCATACATTGCTCGTGGGATCATAAAATGGTACGGCCACTTTGGTAACTAACCATAGAGTCACCATATGACCCAGGGAACAATTCCAACCCTAGGTCTCACCCAAGAGAAATGAAAACATATATCCATACAGAAAAGTAAACACAAGTGGTCAGAGCAGCATTAATCATAATAGCCAAAAAGTGGAAAGCACCTAAATGTCCATCCATGGATGAATGGATAAACAAAATGTGGTACAATACAATATTATTCAGCAATAAGAAGGCATGAAGTACTGATATGTGCTACGACATGGATAAACCTTGAACACATTATGCTAAATGAAAGAAGTCAGATGTAAAAGACCCCATATTGTATGATCCCCTTTGTATGAAATGTCCAGAGTAGACAAATCTATAAAGACAGAATGTAGATTAGAGGTTGCTGGGGTGGTGGGGAGGAATGGGGAGTGGCTGCCAGTGGGTACCGGGTTTCTTTATAGGGTAATGAACATGTTCTGGAATTAGATAATGGTGATGGTTGGCCAACTCTGTGATTATACTAAAAAGCACTGACCTGTACACTTTAAAAGGGTGACTTTATGGTAGGTAAATTATATCTCAATAAAGTTATTATATAAAGAATAAAAATAAATACAAATAGAGTGACCTTTGCCTCTTCCAGGCCCACAGAAATGGCATATGAGCCCCCCCAACCTGTTCCACACCCATGCCACAACCAGAGCATTCCTCCTCTCGGCTTCTCCCAGTGGGAACCTGCAGCCAAACCTGGCACGTTTGACCTGGTATGGGGGCGTGGACCTCTTCCCTTTACGGTTTCATTTTGTAATATTTGGCCTCTGTGGCAAAGGATTTCAGGGTCCTGATATATGCTGTGCTGGGCAGTCTGGGCAACAGGTGTAAAGTCCATCCCAAGATGGAAAAGCCGATGCCCAAAGCCATCTTAGCAGCCCGGCCCAGCCTGGAGGAGATGGAGTCAAGGGGATATCACAGGATTTGAGAGATCTGGAGCAAATGCAGCTTCACCCCCAAAGCAAAGGTGAGCACCTTGGCACCTGAATTCTGGATACACATCTTAGTTCCATCACCTCAAGCTGGGTGAACTTGAGCAGTCTCTTAACCACCCAGAGCCTTCATTTTCTCATCTGAAAAAGAACGAGGGTGATGATTCCTACGTCAGGGACCTTTGGAAAGAAGCTTGCTATTCAAACCATGACCCACACCCAGCAGCCTTGGCCTCACCTGGGTACTTGTTAAAAATGCAGGATCCCAGGCCCCACCCCAGACTTACTGAAACAGAATCTGCAGTTTGACCTGACACCCAAGGGATTCGCATGCACAGTAAAGTCTGAGAAGCACTGGTAAAAATTAAATGAGATCATGTAGATTATAACCTGGCACAAAGCCTGTGTGTACATGGTCATCTTGGCCAGTGTGAAGAAAGAGTGACTTGCAAGATTCCAGAGATAAACAGAGGTTCTGAGCCAAGATGGGGCAGCAGACAGTGAAGGCAACAACCATGGAAAGATAAGAAGAGTGACTGAGGAAGCACTCCTCTTGCCCAAGACAAGCCCCCCACCCCCATCTCAAAGTCATTTAACCAAAGGAAATGGAAACAAAACCACCAAGTGCTGTGGGGCAAGATAGGGAGGCGCCAGGCAACCTGAGGCAAGAGCTCACAGCTGAGTGCTTCCTTGTTAAACAGAGGGCAAAGGTATCAGCCCTCTGGTGTCCCTCCTGTTAACATTTAGCATCAAGCTAAATAACAGCTGACATTTAGCACCAAGCATTTTCCGAGAACGTTTCCAGTTAGCTCCTGTGTTCCTCACAACGGCCCTACGAGGGAGGCTCCCTTAGATTCCCCACGTTACAAATGAGGCCACTGAAGCACAGAGTGGTTAAGCGACTTGCCTGAGACCACAGAGCTACTAAGTGGAGGAGCCAGGCTTCAAGTACAGGCCATCTGGCTCCAAGGTCCACCTTCTCAGGAACCCTGGAGATGGAGAGAGGCGGAGCCTGGGCTGCGAGCCACATAGGAGGGAGGTCAGGGGTAGGGAGTTGTCTTCCAGGCCCTTAGTAATAACAATAATAATCACAGCATTACTATTATTGCTGTTGCTGATGTCATAGTAACAAGATCCCTCCCTTGTGACTGTGAAAAGCTTGTGACTGACACTCCCTTTATCCAGTGTATGGGCAGATAAATAATAAAATAAAGACAAATAAATAAATAAATGGGGGGCATAAAAGGTATGAGACGCTTTGGGTGTTCTTTTCTATTTTTATTATTTTTTCTTTTTCTTTTCTTTTGGAGTAATGAAAATGCTCTAAAATTGACTGTGGTGATGAATGCACAGCTATGTGGTGATACTGTGAGCCACTGATTATGAGAATATCTATCTCACAGTGTATGCATATATAGCTCAATAAAATTGCATTAATAAAAAGATCCCTCCCTTACTTCATTCAGGTCGCTCATAAAATGCCACTTCCACATGGAAGCCATCCCAGAATACCTAATCCAAAAGAGAACCAACATCACTCTCCAGGGTGGCACCTATCCCATGTTTTTACTTTCTTCATGCCTTCAGCACCACCTGACAAATGATCTGTTTGTGTTGGTTTATCTGTTTATTCTTTGTCCTCATGAAAATGTAAACCCCATGAGGGCAAGGACTTGTAGGGTTGGTTCCCTGCTCCAGGGCAGGTGCCCACTAAATGCTAAATCAGTAAATACACTGGCCCAAGGCTGTGGGACGGGGCTGATGAATCAATCAGTCGGGACCAGTGGGGTCCCCCTGGTTCACAATTTGGGCATAAAAGATTCTGCGATGAAAATCTCCCTGCCACTCCTGTTCCTCCCCCCACCCCGGAAATAGCTTACTCTTCCCCAGAAGGAATCAACGTTGCTGTTTTTTGAGGGACCAGGACAGGCACATTTACAGCGAGGGCGGCGGAGCGGCTGGGGGCGGTGAGCGCCTGCCCGGTGCTTCTGCCCCACCCGCAGCCAGGCGCCGCCTCACCCACCGCAGCCACGTGGTCCCCCCACCCCTCCTGCCCGGAAGTTCTGCGCGCGCCACCCACAGACAGGTGGATTCGATCGATCCCGCCCCCTTCCCTCCCATGGGCCAATCGAGCACGCGATGCAAAATAGCCCAATTCCCCGCCCCCGACGACAACCAATGGCTGAGCAGGCGCAACAGGTCTGCCGGGTTCCCGCTACGACTGAGCTGCGAGAACTGCGCTATTTCTACCCGTGGCCAAAAGAACTTTGAAACTGCGGGAGCTGGAGGAATAAGGACGGCAGGAAAGGGAAGGCTGCAGAGAGACTGACGGGCCCGGACTAATAGGAACTGAGGTTTGCAGGACTGTAAAGGTCATTTCGCCCGACACCTGGGCTGACCCGAGCCTTGCCTCTGCGTCATTCCTGCCAGGTGTTCACAGTCTTGGGTGAACACAGAGAAATCACTACCAGCACACGTGCCCCGGGTGGCGTCAGGAAACGAGGGGCTTCATCAGAAGGAGATCCGCCGCCTGCCAACTGGGGCTATGGAAAAAGCGCCACAGAAAATCCGAAGCGGGTTCAAATCCTGTGGTTACCACTTGGTAACATGAGCTCGGACAGTCCACAGCATCCTTCTAGGCCTCAGTTTTCTCATCTGGAAAATGGAAATAATAAGTGTCCTAGCTTTGATGTAAGGATCTATGGGATAGTCAAATGAAAAACGAAAGGGATTCCCATCTCTGTAAGCCGTAGAGCTTTATGGAGAGTGTCGCTTTGGTTTAGACAGACTGGGGTTAAGAATCTGATTTTCCCAGTTTCTTGTGCAACCTTAGGCAAGTCACTTTACCTCTCTGAATCTTCCTTTCTTCAACTCTAAAACAAGGAATTCCATGGGGTGGTTGTTAGGTTGTTAGTTAAGGTGTATGAGGCATTTGGCATAGGGCTGGGTCAACATTTGGTGAATGTAGCCATGGGACCTCTTGGAACATCAGTTTCATCATCTATCATCTGGATACAACAATAATGTCTGTCCTGCCTGAATCACAGGATTGTCATACGTCTTAAATGTCTTGTGACATGTGCTTATAAATGGAAAAACACTTTACCGTTGTTAATCAGTGATATTGCAAGGCAGTCGGCACACTGGAAAAAGCATGACCTTGGCTCTGGCTCTGCCTTTTATTACCTCTGTGACTTTGACAGGTTATTTTACCTGTCTTAGGCTTAGCTTCCTCTCCTGTAATATACCACTTTTATGGGGTCATTGTAGAGATCAGTAAGATGGCATCTGTAAAGCATCTATTATATGCCTGATATAACAATGGACTTTAATAAATAGTACCAGTTATTACTAGAAAGTCTTTCTTTAAATTGCCCTGAATTCTGTTTTCTAATTTCTGTACATTGGTACTAAGTTTCTATTTCAACAAACAAAATGTGAGTGTGTGTGTGTATATATATATATATATATATATATATATATAATGATGGAATATTATTCAGCCATAAAAAGGAATGAAGTTCTGATACAAGTGATGACATAGATGAACCTTGAAGACATCATGTTAAGTGAAATAAGCTAGACACAAAAGTTCAAATACCATATGATCTCATTGATATGAAATAATTAGAATAAACAAATTCATAAAGTCAGAAACTAGAATACAGGTTACCAGGGGCAGGGTGAGAGATAGGGAATGGGGAGTTAATGTTTAAGTTGGACAGAGTCTGCCCTATTTGGGGTGATGGAAAAGTTTTGGTGATGGACAGTGGTGATGGTAGCACAATATTGTGAATGCAATTAACAGCACTGAAATATATACCTTAATGTGGTTGAAAGGGGAAATTTTAGGTTGCATATTTGTTAATAGAATAAAAAATTTTAAGAAAACATCCATAGGACTGTATAACACAGTGAACCCTCAAGTAAACCATGGACTATAGTCAAAAGTACAATTATAAAAATGTTCTTTCATCAGTTGCAACAAATGTATCACACTAATGCAAAGTGTTAATAATAGGGTGGCATATGGGAACTATATTTTATTAATTTATGCCTGATTTTTTGGTAAACCTACAATGTCTCTTAAAAAAAAAAAAAAAAAAAAAAAGATAGTACTTCAACCCACATTTAGAAGATGGAATGATGCAGGAAAACCTTCACTGAATGTTCATTCAACTAGAAATACTCCTTGAGCACTTACTATGTGCCAGGACAGGCACTTTATCCCAGAGGCTAGCAGGATACAACCTTGGGAAAGAAAAAGAACAAATGTTTTAATGATTGTAGGTTTCCAATACATTTGAATATCTAAGAATAAATCTCCCCCCTTGTTAATCTTTTTCTTTTAGAAATTTCATTCTTGCAAATAAGCTGCAGAATCATTTTGTCAAGTTCTAAAGGCATTTAGAAACTGGGGAAAATATATATTAGAAATAAACCAAATGGTTAACATCAATAAAGACTTAAAGAGCTCTTCCAAGCTATAAGAAAAAAATATCCAAATTCTTCAAATGGGTTAAGGACATGAATAGGCAACTGATAAATGTTAATCAAAATGAACTTGAAATTATTTTTTAAATAATCTGAGAAACTTGGTAATTACTCAGAATCTTGTTAAAATTAAAATGTGGATTTCCACTGCCACCGTTCTTTCTCCTTACCCAAGAGAACAACTTTATGCCCTGTGCATAGAAACTCACAGAAAAATTGGATGGACATTGTGTAAATTTTAAAAAAATATTTTATATATGTGTATGCATGTGTGAAAGGGCTCGTATGTTTGCATGTATATAGACCAGGAGTCAATAAACCATGTTCCATGGGCCAAATCCAGCTGGCCACCTGGTCTTCTGTGGCCCTTGAGCTAAGAATGGTTTTATGTGTTTAAATTGTTGGGGAAAAAAAAACAAGAGAAAATCATATGAAATGTAAATATTAGTGTCCCTCCTCAAAGTCTCACTGGAACACAGCCACACTCATTAGTTTCCGTGTTGTCTGTGAACCTGCAATGGCAGAGCTCAGCAGTTGAGACAGAGATGTTATGGCCGCAAAGCCTAAAATATTTCCTAAATAACCTAAAACAGAAACAGTTTGCCCACCCGTGGTACAGATTATCTCATAAGAGATATAAGAAACTTGTAACAAATGGCTAACTCTGGGAAGGGAACTACAGAGCTGGAGGACCGGAGAACAAAATCTCTCACTGTACAAATTTCTGTATCTTTTGAATTTTATATTATGGGAATGGATTATTTTTAAAATAAATAAAATTTACAATATAATAAACTATAATATATGATATAAATTATATTTCAATATTAAAATAAATAGAAATGTAATAATGAAAAAAGAAAATAAAATTTATTAGCAATTTTCAGTCTTCTGGGCAGAGGCCTTGCCTGGGGTGAGCAGCTAAATCACACACACACACACACACACACACACACACACACACACACACACAGTCTATGCTCTTACTAACAAATCACCCGGTGTCCTCACATGCTGGAATTTAACATGGAAAGCTCTAGTCATGTTTTTTCCCTAAGATCAATCGGGAAAACTTCCAAACCCCGACAAAGGGTCACCTCTCAAAGGAGCGATCATCTGTTGGTGTAAACATTCTCAAAGCCTCTCTGAAGTCAGGAGCTGTGGAAGGAGATGACCTGGGCCCCAGGGCCACCTCCCCCAGCATCTGAGATATTCTATTTGTGGCCTGGGGGTGACTCACCCCTCCCCGCTGGGCTGGCCTCCCAACCCCATTAAGGAACAATACCTCATTAAGGAGAACGGTCCACACACACCCCCATGCCTTACATGGGTATCCACTAGCCCTGGGCCCTCCAGCCCATCCCTCCTAGATGTCTGAAATTGTCCTAGGATGCCTCTGGCCTGGACAGACTTCCTGATTCTCCCCCCAGGCCCACAGTCTGAACTTGGCCACCACCGGCCGCACTGGAGAAAGGAGGGGAAGAAGCGCATCCAGGCCCCGGCCGGCCCTCTTAATCCCCAAGTCTGCCAGCATCTTCGCTTGTGCATGGCAGGGACCCCGCAGTTCAGGTTCCGCCTCCTGCCATTCGCATCTCAGCAGCCGGCCCAGCAGGGGCTAAATCCTAGGCTCAACCCAGGTGAAAGGGGCCGGGGAAGTGCTGGGGTGGATGGAATATTTGGTGAGCCTTGCTGTCTTGGCCACAGTCTGTCTCTCAGCCTTTCTGTCAACACCAACTGGCTGTCGAACCGGAAGACATTGGAGTGGAATTCAGTGAATTCCAAAAGGAGAAACACATTGGAGTTCTCTGGGGTTGTTGACAATGCAGAGTCCTTGGCCCTACCCCACACGGCCTGAATGGGACTACTCGGGTGGGACCAGGGGATTCACACTTTTACCAGCTCACCAGGAGATTCTAGACTCTGGCAGCAACCAGGTTTGGAACCCACTGATGGGACTCCAAACCCCTTTTACAGAGGAGGAAACTGAGGCCAGGGACAGAATGACCAGAATCCAGGCTTCCTGATGGGGGACCTAACACCTCTGGTCCTCACCTGTTGTCTCTACCTGCCCAGCATCACACCCCTGTCTTCTGATAACAGCAGCCCAGTTTTCCTTTGGGGATCCACAAGGCACCATCTCAATCTCCGTGATTCAAGTGGGGCCCACTTAGCCCTAACCAATCAGAGTCCCAGGTATTAGTTCAGGGAGGTCAGATCAAGTTCCGAGATGGGAGGTCACTGTGAGGATGTTTGCAGGAACTGGTTAGGGAAAGAAGCTCTTTTCCACTGGGGTGGCTGACTGGTTTGACGTGAGCCGGGAGCAGCTGGTGGCTGTCTTTGCTTTCATTTGGGAAGAGCCTAAATCCCTGCACAGAAGAAAGCAGAGCTAAGAGAGGGAGAGACGAGAGAGAGCGTTCTGACAGCACCAAGTGGATACCTGGACCCAGTCCTGCCTGGATTCTTTACTGTGTGAGCCGATAAACCCTTTTTCCTTTCCCTCAGGTTGTAGTCCTGCCCTTGCAACTGCTGTTGGCTGGGGATAAAGCACTCAGGTGCAGAGGCACCCCGGGTCAGACGAGTGTCCACTGAGGGACCATGAGGAAGTGACAAGATAAGTGAGATTCCGTCCCTGTCCCCTTCCCTTCTCAAGCAAGATAAATGTTCTAGATCACCATCAGGGACACCTGGGGTCTCATTTTTCTCCTCCCCTGGAGGTAAGTAAGCAGGGGAAGCATAATAATCTCTGAATGATGAGGAAACCTAAGCTCAGAGAGGTGAGGTCACTTGCTCCAGGTCACACAGGAAGTGGCAGAAGGGAGACTTAGCCCAAGTATTTCCACTGTGCTTCACCTGGAAGAGCAGCCAGTGTTTCCAAGTGCCTGGAACTCAGGCTGTGCTCACATGCTCTGCACAAGCTCACACGATGGGCAGGGGCATGGTGGTTACCCCATATTAGAGTTGAGGCAACTAAGGCACAGGCGGGGAGCGGGGGCTGAGGAACTTAGCCAGCGTCAGGAAGGCAGGCAGCATCTGGGCTTGATGAGCGAGGCTGTTTAGAAACCAATCTGTGGGTAGGGTGGGGGTGGGGGTGGGAGTGGGAGGGGTGCATTGTGCAGGACGGGCAGGAGCTCCTCTCTGATCACCCCTGTCTTCCCCGCTACGACCCCTGCCCGAGTCACTGTGGGGAAGCCTCACCCAGCAGCCACGAGGCTCCGCAAGGCTTCTCCGGAGCCAGACTGCCTGCTCTCAAATCCAGGCTCTGCTCCCCCATAAGCTGTGTAACCTTGGGCAAGTTGCTTTCCCTCTCTGGGCCTCAGTTTCCTCACTTATAACATGAGGATAATAATAGCATCTACCTCAACAGAATTGTGGTATGAATTAAAAAATCTTCACTCCAATAAAATGCTCAGAACAGCACCTGGAACAAAGGGAGCAATTAATAAAATGAGCAGTTACTATTTCATACTAGTCACTCTGGAAAAGACTGTAGGGGAGAAGGAAAAGAATGATTCTTTCTTCTACAGGTTCTCAGTCTCTTTCCTCAAGTTCCACCAACCTAAAAACTCTGGATTTTTCAGGCTTCAAGCCACAGGATAGACAAGCAGAAAAGAAAAGAGCATCACAGCCAGCCCGGGGTCTCAACCCAGCCCCTCCACGTGCCGCTGAGCGATGCTGAGCCGGTTGGTTTACCTCTCTGTGCCGCAGTTTCCTCATCTACGAAATGAGTAAACTGGCCCCTCGCTGAAGTGATCCCCACTGCAGAAAGAACAGAAGGGCAGGGGCCTGGTCCACAATGGGCTCAAGAGGTTGATCCCTCTCTTCTTCCATGAAACCAGGGCCAGCGCCTGGGGCATTTGTTCCCTCCCTTCTCAGGCTGTGGCTGGTTTGTAAAGGATCAGAGAAAAGCTGTCTCCAAGGACTGCCGCTGCAGTCCACGTGACCAGGATGAAAGTCATTAACAAAAGGCGGAAAAGCCTCTGCTGTCCTCTCAGGGACTCAGATGGAGGTCAGTGAGATGCCCAGAGCGATAAATAAGGAGGGAACAAAGAATAAACCCCCAAAAGCGTTTACGCTGAGATGAAAAGGCATTGCTAAACGCTAACCCGCTAACCGCCAAGACTTGTGTACAGGAACCACATGTCTGGGGATGCTCTGGAATGTCACAAACTGCAGGGGTAAGAGAAGCCTGCTGGGCTGGGGTGGGCTGGGCAGAGCCGGGCTGTCCCCAGGAGAGAGGGAGGACCCGACTCAGCTCTGTGGCCACACTCTCTGGCGCACCGCCCCTTCCAGCCCCGGCTCTCTCACACCCCACCTCTGGCAGCTGGAGCGATCCATGTTGCTTGGACCCCCTGAAGCCCCCTGTTCCTGCTCTGCTCCTCTGCCCCCTGCCCATCTGCAGTGCCTTTGCTCACTCCACCCACCTTAGTCTCACTCACTCTACCCCCTCCTTTAAAACTGTGTCTAGGCATAACTTTCTTTGGGAACCTCCACAGACCCCACCGCACCACCCAGGCTCCCACAGTCCCCCAGGTTTATCTCTGTCACTGCAGTTCTACAGTGTGTGTTCCTGCTTGTCTCCCCTACTAAGCTGCAGAGGCTTAAGGGCATCGTGGTTAAGGGTGTGGACTTGGAGCCAAACTGCCAAGGTCTGAATCTGAGCTTCCAAGCTGTGTGACCTTGGGTAACTTACTTAACCTCCTGTGCCTCAGTCTCCCTCTCTGTAAAATGGGGATGATAATAGTATCTTCCCATGGAGATTCTGCCAGTTGCTGAGTATTCTACTCCCATCCTACATTCAGGAACTGAGGAAATAACACAGGATGGATTTGGGGACCCACTGGACCCACGGTGAGATGGACCTGAGTTAAACCTCCATTGATCACCTGACCTCCATGAGGCCCTACTCTGACTGGTGGACCACAGTGACAGTTTGAGTCTCCTGGAATTACTATCAGTTCAGGGCTAATGGCTAGTAATCCCCTTTGATTATTTCCTTTTCCTCAATGCATAGTCACCCTGGTAAATGGTCGTAGGTCCCTTACCAGATGGATTAATGGTATAACATTTCTGCCATGAAGCAGAGTCCTTCTCAAGAAGACACAGCCTCCCCTTTATTCCTTCAAGGGGTTCTACGCCTGTAAACTGGCTCAAGTCTGGGAATGATTGAGGGCTGTGACACTCTATTTTGATAATTCTGAGTTAGCCTTCTGTTCATTCAACCTTGAATCTTCCACTTATATAGAAAAGTAGAGTTCAGTGAACACTACCCTTCTATTTTCTTTCTTTCCATGATCAACTAGCCAATGCTGTAAGTTCTCTCTGACTTTAAATGGATTGAAATGGTTGATAATCTAAGTTGTTTAGAATAGAACCATCTCTCTCTCAAGCAAGCCTCATAAAAGTTTTTCCTCACTATCATTCTTAGTAGGCCCCCAGTTCCTGACAGCAGGCCCTCAAATGATGAGCGGAATGGGCCCTAAAGCTTAGATCTTTAGGTTCTGTCACTATGTACGGAAACCACATGAAGACCTAGCTGTTTCACTCAGTTGATTCAGACAAAAACTGGGGGTTGCTTGCAGTGCCCAACATGGGGTGATCTGCATGGGGCTTCAGGAAAAGACCTCACTGCAAGGAAAAAGAGCCCAGACATGGAAGTTTGGTTTGAGACCACTGGCCAAGACCAGAGGGGAGAATTTCTGACCAGTAGAGCAGCCTGGGATGGGGACACTTAGACTATTTCCACTTGGCTGACTTATTTATTTGCCAGTGTAGTTAATCTGTTTTATTAATGCTTCTGAGGACCTCCAGGTACATAGAGTTAAGTTCAGGGCATGGCAAATGATCTTTGCTGTTTATGTAAAACTCCTTTCTTATTGTTTATTACACTTCTCTTTTTTCCTGATCCCATTCCTATTGCTTCTCCTTTCCAAACATGCATGAATCTTTTAAAAGTTTTCTTTTAAGGACTTCTAGTATTCTTTTATTACTTTTGAGATCTCTATGTCCATGTTGCTAGATATATCTAGTTCCTTGTTTCTTGCTGTTGCTCCAAATCTGCTAGTATGGGTCCACTATATTTTGCCGCTGACAACACTGAGATGAGCATCCTTGTCAGAGTTCCCTCGTGGATTTCTGTGACGATTTTCCAGGTCTGATTTCTCAGGAGTGGGATTTATGGGTCATAAGACATGTCATACTTTGCTTTGCCAAATTCTGCCTGATTGCTTTCCAGAATGACTGTACCAATTAACATGTCCACATCAATACTTGAGGTTTCCATCTTCCCCCTTGTCACCAGCACTTGAGAGTATCTACCTTTCTAATTTGTGATGGCTATGTATGTGCTACCTCTCGCTCTTTAAAAATTGTTTTACAATTTCTTCTCAGCTGGATTGTAAGTCCATGACAGCAGGAGGTCTCGTGCAGAAAATATGGCCGAGTCCTCAGCGTCCTGCTCTGTGCCTGCCACAGGGTGGGAGCCCCAACTTAGACCTTTGAATGGACCAGTAAATTACTCACAAGAGCAGCCCTTCTGAGCCGGAAGGGGGGATGCTGTCATGAGTGAGCAAAACCAGGAAGAGCTGTTGCACTCAAGTCTCAGAAAGCCACTGACCAAGAGGAGATTCCCTAGGGACTTCCAGAAGCAGCTGGAGGGATTGCATTGGGTGGACGTTCCCATAAAGCCAAGGAAATGCTATTTGGTTGCAAAAACTGACATCTGTGTTCATCTATAGACACGAGCTGAGGTCAGGACAGACTTTCTGGAGGAGGTGCCACCAAGGACAAGGCAGAAAGCACAGTGGTTAGGAACGGCCTGGGTTTGTGTGACCCTGGGTAAGTTACTTCCCTTCTCAGAATCTCGTTTTTTTTCATCTGTAAAGTGGGGATAACAATAGTGCCTTCCTCATGGGACCTGGACTAATCCATGAAAACACTTAAGACATCATCAGGCACGTAAGCAGCACTGGGTGGACCCTGGCTTTGAAAGACTTCTCTAAGGCCCAGGCTTGGCACTGATGAGGCCAGGGGCAGGTAAGGGGCAGGCAGGGGTGGCCGGCTCACTTTTCCTCTGGCCTGACCAGAGGCCAGTCTCCCTCCTGTCTCCATTGCTACCTATCCAGGTGCCCATGTACCCTCATTCATTCAGTCAACAAACTTTATGGAGAGTCCTGAGGACACAAGGACAAACCAGAGGGAGCCCCTGCCCTCAAAGAACTAGCAGTTCTGTGGGCAGTGCAGACACTGGGCAGAAAAATGACACCACAATGAGGGCAATCACAAACTGCCACAGGGAGCCTGTCCACCTGTACATCATCTCCCTCATCTCTCTGTCACTCACTCACCAGCTCTCTCTGAGCCTTGCTTTCCTCATCTGCAAAATGGGACTCACAGGGTGGTTTCCAGGTTCAAATGAGAAAACGGATGGGTGGGAAGAAATTTTCTAGCCTGAGAAGAATATCTAGACAGATGAACAGGATAATATTAGGAAAAAACTGAGACTCACTTATAGAGTGATGCTAATGTTTAGTAAGCTCTTTGTCCCCAGGTGTGCTTTAATATCCTATGGGTTTAAGGAGCTTGAAGTAAGAGGAATGATGCTCTAAACGTCCATCCACTGGTCAGAGAAGGGGATTGAAGGGGGCGTTGGGAGGGTAAGGATGGAGCTGAAAATGTGGTTGCTTGAACTCGTTGGGGTTTTCTAGAGGGGGCCAAGACCTATACCTGAGGCCTGGCAGGGTCAGGACAGAAGCTGCTCGAATCCAATCACCATTTCCTCCTCACCCAACTTCCCACAGCCCCAGAGGTCGAGGAGCCGAGGACATGGGTGGAGAGACAAAGCACGCTGCCTCAGCAAAGGGACCATGTCGGTTAGAGGAGGACTAGGCTGCTGTAACAAGAGCTTTAGAAATATCGGTGGCTTCCATGAGATGCAGGTGTATTTCTCTCTCAGGTAACTGACCAGGCAGGTGGTCCAGGGCTGGCTTGGCAGCTCAGTGGTGCTGGGCTCCAGGCTCCTATTTTGTTGCTCAGCCATCCCTAGAGGGGTGCGTCGGCCACATCCTTCCGGCCACCAAATGGCAATCTGCTTGTCATTCCAGGCAGAGGGAAGGGAGGAGAGAGAACGAAACTGGCGCTTTCCTCTCACTCTGGGCATGTGGTCGTTGCCAGCCCCTGGGACAGCCACCAGGGATATTTGCCTCCTGGTACTTTTCATTCTAATGTGGTCCCTACCCATGCTGAAGAGGGCTGATCTGTGAAACCAATAGGGTATTTTGAGAAAGAGGCTATGTCATAAAAGCCATTACTGCCTCTATGCTTATTCTCGTATCTCTCATTCTGATGAAAGCCGGCAGCTATGCTGGCGAGGAGACCCAAGCGGCCCCATGGAGATCCACACGAGAAGGAAGGAACCAATGCTTCTGCCAACAGCCGGCATCAAGTTACCAGCCCTGTGAGAGATCCGCCTTGGAAGGACATCCTCCAGCCCCGGCCAATACCTTGACTGCAACTTCTCAAGAGACTCCGAACCCCCAATGCCTGACCCACAGAAACTGAGTGAGATAATAAATGTTTATTGTTGTTTTAAGATGGTAAGTTTTGGGGAAATGTGTTATGCAGAAAAAAGATAACTAATACAGGTCACTGCCCAGAATTTGCACTTGTAGCCACATGGTGATGCGTAGATGCAAGGGGGTTTGGGGAACGAAGTCTTCAGTTGGGTGGCAATGTGCCTAGCTAAAGCCTCTGTGATTCCACAGAAGGGGAGACTGGATACTTGAGCAGGGGGAGGCAGGGGAGAGAGCAATTGATCTTCTTTGCCATGGGGACCAAAGTGTTTCCATCTTGAGGTTCTGCACACACACACATGCACACACACACACACACACACACACACACACCCCTTGACCTTCAGCCATTCCTATGTGCTTCCTGAAATACTTGTCTGTTTCCTATTTCCGAATGCAAAATCTCAATCAGGTTACCAGATCTATTTCTCACAGAACCCTATGTTTTCCCTTGTGGCATGTAACACACGTGGGTTTTAAGTGTCGGTCCTTGCAAGGGTGACCCCTGCCTACCACTTTCTCCCCTCAATTGTGTTCCAGTCACCTTGGCTTTCTATTTGTTCCTCCAACATGTCACCAGGTTTTCCACCTTGGGCCTTTGCACAAGCTGTTCTCTAATGCCTGGCACAGTTTCCCTCCACTCTTCCAGGGCTGACTACTTCTCATCCTTTAGATTTCACTTTAAATTCAGCTTTCATCTGGAAGAGGCCTTCTCTGATTAATGTATCTAAATTAAGTACAGCTTCCTCCCTGTCTTGCTTGCCTGTTATTCTGTATCATTCCACCCAGAGTGTTTTCTTTTTAGCAGGGATCATAGATCATAATTATTTATCCATTTGTTTATTTGTATCCCCAAGTAGACCTTTAAATCCACAGGGATTTAAAGAGAGAGAGAGAAAAAAGAAGAAATAAAGATAGAAAGACAGAAAGACAGGCAGAAAGAAAGAAAGAAACAAACCCCACTGGTCTCAGTTTATTTTATGAAGCTAATATACCCTGACACCAAAATCAAACAAGGACAACAACAATGACAACAGAAAACTAAATAATCCAGACCAATGTTTCTCGTGAACTTAAGCAGAAAAATCTCCAACAAAATATTAGCACGACCACCTGAGATTTATTCCAGGTGTGCAAGGTGACTCAATATTTGAAAATCAATCAGTATAATCCAGCATATCAACAGGCTAAAGAAGAAAAATCTTATGATCATATCACTTAACACAGAAAAAGCAAATTGACAGAATTTAACATCCTTCATGATTTAAAGAGCTCTCAACACAATAGGAATGGCAGGAAACTTCCTCAATCTCATAAAGCAGCCACAAAGAAACATCCAGCTAGCATCATACTTAATGGTGAAGACTGAATGCTAAGATTGGGAGAAAGGCAAAGCTGTCCACTCTCACCACTCTTATTCAACACAGTGCTGGAAGTTATAGCCACTGTCATGGGCAAGAAAAGTAAATAAAAGGCACACAGATTGGAAAGGAAGAAATAAAACTATCACTATTTGCAGACAACATGATTGTCTATGTAGAAAATCACAAGGAATCTACCCCCAAACTCTTAGAACTAATAAATGAATAAAGTCAAAGGATACAAGATCAACACTCAAAAATTACTTGCATTTCAAAATACTGGCAATGAACAAGTGGGAACTGAAATGAAAAACGCAGTACCATTTACACTTGCTCAAAAGAAAATGAAATATTTTGGTATAAGTCTGCCAAAACCTTCTCAGGATCTGTATGTTGAAAATTACAAATGCAGATGAAAGAAAATCAATGATGGTCCTAAAAACTTAGAAAGACATGCCATGTTTATAAATTGGAAGACTCACTGTAGTAAAGACATCAATTCTCCCTAAGTTGATCTATAGGTTTAATACAGTTCCCAGGAACATCTCAGCCAAGTTTTTTTTATAGACACAAACAAGCTTATTCCAAAATGTATATGGAAAGTAAAAAGCTGTAGGAGGGATTGGGAAAGCCATAAGGACCACACTCCACTTTGTCTAGTTTATGGATGGATGAATAGAAAAATAGGGGAAGGAAACAAACAAAACAACAGACAAAGGTACCCAGTGTTCTTTTTGACTTCAATTGCTCTTTTTCACTTTAATTATTATTCTTGTTATTTTTGTTGTGTGTTTAATGAAGGTGTCAGGGATTGATTTAGGTGATGAATGTACAACTATGTAATGGTACTGTGAACAATCGAAAGTACGATTTGTTTTGTATGACTGCGTGGTATGTGAATATATCTCAATAAAATGAAGATTTAAAAAAAAATAAAGTGAGTTTCTTGTAGACAGAAAAAAAAAAAAAAGCTGTAGGATAGCGAAAATCATTTTGAAAAAGAGGAATAAAGTGGAAGAAATCACTTTTCCAATGCTAAGGTGTCCTATGCAGCAACAGTAATTAAGATAGTATGTACTGTAGAGGGACACATATAGATGAAGTGGAACAGAATAAAGAACCCAGAGATACACCTGTCTTAGTTTGCTGTGGCTGGCCATAACCGAGAACCACAAAACAAATGGCTTAAAACAAGGGCAATTTACTGTCTCACACTTTGGAGGCTGGAAAGCCCCCAGTCAAGGTGTTGGCAGGGTCGTGCTCGGTCCTGGCAGTGGCTTTCCGGCCACCCAGGGCATAACTCAACCTCTGCTCTCTGTGTGTCTCCTACTGTGTCCGAATTTCCTCCCTTTAAGGACACTGGTTACACTGGATTAGGACCCTCCCTAATCCATTTGGCCTTATCTTAACCAATACCATCTTCAAAGATCCTATTTCTAATCGGGTCATATCCCCACAGGTCTGGGGCTAGGACTTGAACATATCCTTTGTGGGAAGACAACACAATTTAATCCATAACAATGCCCATTCATTTTCACATTTTTTAAAATTGTAGGTTTACAGAAACTTCATGCAGAAAGTACAGAGTTGCCATATACCTCCTTCTCACACATCCAGTTTTTGCTATTATTAACATTTTGCATTAATATGGTACCTTTGTTATAATTATGAAACAATATTATTACAATTAGGCTGTTAATTATAGTCCATGGTTTCTCTTAAGGGTCACTCTTGTATAGTTCTATGGGTTCATGTGTGGGGGTAACTTATACAACTTATATACAAATTTCCCTTTTTCAAATACACGATTGTGGTGTTAATTACATATGCAAATTTGTGCCTCCATCCCCATCATCCATTGCCAAAATTATCCATCACTCCAAACAGAATCTCCATACCAATGAAACATTAACTCCTACTCCCTTCCCCCACCCGGACCCTGGTAACCTGTTGTTACGGTTTGCTAATGCTGCTGTTATGCAAAATACCAGAACTGGATTGGCTTCTACAAAGGGGGTTTATCTGATTACAAAGTTACAGTCTGAAGGCCATGAAAATGTCCAAATTAAGGCATCAACCATAAGTATACCTTCACTGAAAGAAGGCCAATGGCGTCCAGAAAACCTCTGTTAGCTGAGAAGCATGTGGCTGGCATCTGGCTGATCCTGGGTTGTGTTCCAGCTCCTCTCTCAGCTTCTGCACATTCTTCAAAAGGCTGCTCTTGGGGTATTTCATCCTCTCTTGGCTTCTCTGGAGTAATCTCTGGGCTAGCATCTCCAAATCATCAGCTTTCAATGGCCGTCTCCAAAATGTCTCTCTCAGCTGCTCTGATGTCCTTTTGTTTGTGAGCTCTTTTATAGGACTCTGGTAATTAAATCAAGACCCACCCTGAATGGGCAGAAATAATCTCCATGGAAATAATCCAATCAAATGTTTTGCTCACAGTTGGTTGTTGAGTCACAGTTCCACGGAAACACTCGATCAAAGGTTTCCAACCTAATCAATACTAATACAGCTGTTGTGTCTGGCTTATTTCACACCACATGATGTCTTAAAGTTTCATCGACATTGTAGCATGTATCAGAACTTCATTCGTTTTTATGGCTGGAATAATATAGCATTGTATGTATATGACACTTTTTTTTTTAATACATTCATTGCTTGATAGACACTTGGGTTGTTTCTACCTTTTGGCAATTGTGACAAATGTCACTCTGAACATCTGTGTGCAAATGTCTGTTTGAGTCCCTGCTTTCAGTTCTTCTGAGTATACATCTAGAAGTGGGATTGCCAGGTCATATGTTGATTCTATACTTATCTTTCTGAGGAATCGCCAAACTGTTTCCCACAGTGGCTGCACCATTTTAGCTTTCCACCAACAATGTAGGAATGTTCCTATTTCTCCACATCCTCTCTAACATTTATTTTTTGTTTGTTTTTTTTTTAATAGTAGCCATTCTATGGGTTGTGAGATAGTAACTCATTGCAGTTTTGATTTGCGTTTCCCTGATGGATAATCCCTTTAAGCATCATCTCATGCGCTTATTGGCCATTTGTAAATCTTCTTTGGTTATTTAAGTCTTTTTTCTCATTTTTCAACTGGGTGCGTCTTTTGTTGAGTTGCAGAAGTTCTTTACGTATTCTGAATATTAAGCCCATATCAGATATATGGTTTCCAAAATATTTTCTCCCATTCTGTAGGTTTGTCTTTCTACTTTGATGAAGTCCTTTGATGCACATAAGTTTTAGATTTTAATAAAATCCTGCCCCATTGATTTTTTCCCCAAATGTAAGCATTATTTTTTTATTTCTTTCCATCAGTTAAACACATATGCCTACGCACATAGTATGTTTATATATTGTTTTCTGCAAGTATACCGTGTTCTCACCTTGCTTTTTCCATGGAGGAAACCTCTTGCATTCTTCCATTTTTAATGACATCTTACCTCTCAGCTGTAGCGCCTAACCCAGCAAATACCTACCTGGATCTAGTGTGAATTCATTTATTCAACAACTCTTTATTGAGCGACTACTGTGTGCCAGGTGCTGTTCTAGACTCTGTGCTGCCCCATTAATTTTTGACAAGGAGGCAAGCAATTCAAATGAAAGTCAGACAGCCTTTTTAACAAATGGTGCTCAGCCAATTGGACATCTATAGGCAAAAATAAAAGAAAGGAAAATGTAAAACTATAAAAATTTTAGTAAAACACATAGGAGAAAATCTTGAGGATGTGGGACTAGGGTGAAGAGTCTTTAAATTTGACACTAAAGCATGATCCATAGAAGGAAAAATTGATAGATTGGACCTCATCAAAATCAAAAACTTTTGCTCTGCCAAAAGACCCTCTTGAGGATGAAAATGACAGACTGCTAGGAAACATTTGCAAATTACATGTGTAACTATGGACTTATATTTAGATACAGAAACAACTCTCAAAACTCCACATTAAAAAACACAAACAATCCAATTGGAAAATGTACAATACACATGACCAGGCATTTCACTGAAGAAAATAGGCAGATGGCAAATAAGCACCTGAAAAGATGTTCCATATCATTAGTCATTAGGGAATGGAAATTAAAAACTACAATCAGATATTACTGCTGATTGTTAAAATAAAAATCAGAATTGCTAAAATAAAAAATAGTGATAACAACCGAAAGGTAAGGTTGCAGAGAAACGGATAATTCATACATTGCTGGTGAAAATTTAAAATAATACAGCGACTCTGAAAAATAGTTTGGCAGTTCCTTTCAAAACTGAAAATGGACTTATAATATGACCCAGCAGTTATACTCTTCAGCATTTATCTTGGAGAAATGAAAATTTATTGTTATGCATATATTATTTTTCTGTTGCTGTCATAATGAATTTAGCAGCTTAAAACAACACAAATTTAATCTCTTACACTTCTTGATGTCAGAAGGCCCATGCAGGTCTCCCTGGCTAGAATCAAGGTGTCAGTAGGGGTGGCATGATGCTTTCCTTTCTGGAAGCTCTGGGTAGGATCCCTTTCCTTCCCTTTTCCAGCTTTTAGGGGCCACCTAGAGGTCCCTGGTATGTGGTCCTCTCTCTCCATATGCAGAGAAAGCAAAGGTGGGTCAAGTCCAGCTCACAGAGCATCACTCTGACCTTTCATCCAGATCCATATCTTCTGATCCACATCTTTCTGCCGGGAAAGGTTCTATGATCTTAGGGAACCATGTGATTGGATAATCCTAGATAATGTCCTCATCTCAAGATAGTCAAATTAATCACATCTGCAAGGTCCCTTTTCCAGGTTCCAGGGTTAGGATGTGAACATCTTTGGGGGCATAATTCTGTCCACCACAGTACAGAGCTTGCACACAAATGCTCAGAGCAGCTTTATTCGTAACAGCCGAAAACTGGAAACAGCTAAATGGCCTTTAAAAGGAGAAAGGTTAAACAAGCTCTGGTACCTCCACACCACAGAATACTACTCAGCCATAAAAAGAAATGAACTATTGATACATACAACTTTGCTGAACCTCTGGAAAAGTATGCTGAGAGAGGAAAGCCAATCTCAAAAGGATACATACTTATGGTATGTGAATATATCTCAATAAAACTGAATTTAATTAAAAAAAAAGGATATATACTGCATGATTCCTTTTATATACTACTCATGAAATAACACATAACTACAGAGGTGGAGAACAGGGGTTGCCAAGGGTTAGGAATGGGGAATACAGGGTGGCTTTAGAGTCCACACAAAGGGAGTCTTGTGGTGATGGTATAGTTCAGTGTCTTGACTGTGGTGGTGGTTACACAAAGCTACACCTGGGATAATGTTTCATAGACACACACACACACACACACACACACACATGAATGCATGTGTAACTGAGGAAATCTGAATATGCTCTGTGCTGGTTTGGATGTATTGTGTCCCCCAAAACGCCATTATCTTTGATGCAGTCTTGTGTGGGCAGGAAATGTATTGGTATTGATTGGGTTGGAGACTTTTGATTGGATGTTTCCGTGGAGATGTGATCACTCAACTGTGGGCGAGATCTTTCATTGGGTAATTTCCATGGAGGTGTGGCCCCGCCCATTCAGCGTGGGTGTTGATTAATTTACTGGCGCACTATATAAGCTCAACAGAAGGAGCGAGCTTGCTACAGCCAAGAGGGACGCTTTGAAGAATGCACAGGAGCTGAGAGAGGAGCTTCAGCTTACAGGGACATTTTGGAGATAGCCTTTGAAAGCAGACTTTTACTCCGGAGAAGCTAAGAGAGGACAAACACCCCAAGAGCAACCAAGAGGGACGTTCTGAGGAGGAGCTGCGGCCTAGAGAGGAACGTCCTGGGAGAAAGCCATTTTGAAACCAGAACTAGGAGCAGACACCAGGCACGTGCCTTCCCAGCTGACAGAGGTTTTCCGGACACCATTGGCCATCCTCCAGTGAAGGTACCCGATTGTGGATGTGTTACGTTGGACACTTTATGGCCTTAAGACTGTAACTGTGTAATCAAATAAACGCCCTTATAAAAGCCAATTCATCTTGGTATTTTGCATTCTGGCAGCAGTATTGGCAAACTAGAACATGCTCTGTGGATTGTACCAATGTCAATTTCCTTGCTTTGATATTGTACAATAGTCACACAATATACCAGTGGGGACAGGGGAAAGGTTGCATGGGACATCTCTGTAAATTTCTTTGCAACTTCCTGGGAATCTATAATTATTTCAATTTAAAAGATAAAAAAGCATTGGACTCACAGGACTGGACAGCTGGTTTCTGGGTTCTCATCCTGGTTCTTTTTTTTTTTTTTAATTCAGTTTTATTGAGATATATTCAATACCATACAATCATCCCAGGTGTAACAATCAAACTGCTCACAGTTCCATCACACAGTTGTGCACTCATTACCACAATCAATGTCCGAACATCTCATTACTCCAAAAAGAATGAAATTTAAAAAAATAAAAGTAAAAAAGAGCACTCAAATCATTCCCCTCCAATCCTGTCCTGCCCTATTTTTTTTTTGTTTGGTCCTTGTCCCCATTTTTCTACTCATCCATATACCCTGGATAAAGGGAGTGTGAGCCACAAGGTTTTTCACAATCACACAGTCATCCTGGATAAGCTATATGGTTGTATGATTGTCTTCAAGAATCAAGGCTATTGGGTTGCAGTTCGACAGTTTCAGGTATTTCCTTCTAGCTATTCCAATACACTAAAAGCTAGAAAGGGATATCTATCTAGCACACAAGAATGTCCTCCAGAGTGAGCTCCCGACTCCAATTTGAAAATCTCTCAGCCACTGAAACTATTTGTTTCATTTCACTTCCCCCCTTTTGGTCAAGAGGTGTTTTCAATCCCATGATACCAGGTCCAGGCTATGCCCGGGAGTCATATCCTGTGTTGCTGGGCCCCTGGGAGTCATGTCCCACATAGCGGGGAGGGCAGTGAGTTCACCTCCCGAGTGGGCTTAGAGAGAGAGAGGCCTAGAGAGTGAGAGATTCCACTCCATTTGGAATCTCTCAGCCACTGAAACTTTATATTGTTTCATTTCGCAGCCCCTTTTGGTCAAGAAGATGTTCTCAGTTCCACGATCTCGGGTCCAGATTCATCCCCGGGAGTTATATCCCATGTCCTGCAAATATATTTTTATTCTCTTCCCAGATTACTTTGGGATGCATCAGTATTTCACACTAACCTGTACAAACCTACCAGATCTCACTTTCTATTCAAAGTTCCATGTAATTATGGCATTTGAATAAACTGACCTTGCAAGTTAAATTATTTAGTGTGCTGCAGAAAATATACATCCTGCACCAAATAAACATCTGTTCCCTTGGTCTCACACAGAAGTTTAAGTTTTAAAACACAGTCAATATCATCCTTTACCCTTTGGTCTGATTTGCCTTAGTCCTAATCAGATCTGCTTTATTCATATCTCTAATTGAAGTCTTGACTCTTTTTTCAGCTTTTTAACAATTGCTGTATGCAGTGATACTGACATTCATAGCTGCCGAGCTCTAGCTCTGAGTCTTAGGTGTCACACAGATACCCAATGTCCAGAGAACTGACCGACCAGGTTAAACACAAAGAGCTCAGCATCTCAGAATTTGGAGATAGCCATTCCAACTCAGGAATAGATGTGGTCATCCTGGTTCTTAACTTAACCTGCTGGTAAGCATGAGGCATCCCTTGTCATCTCTAAGACTCTCTGAGCCCATCTGTGAAATTGGGGGTTTTGGCTTATATCAGAGATTTTCAAATTTAATGTTTAGCAGTGAATATCTTTGTTTAAAAAAAAAATCTTACTGAAGAAGATTCTTGTTACCCCTACTCACCATTTTTGTGAACCCAGGTCCAGTTTTACTGCCAGCACCCGTGACACTGCTGGAGGGCTCTCTGGCTGTGTGCATCTGTTCTACCTGAGCTGCAGGGAAGGCCAGAAGTGCTGGGAAATTAACACCCTCTGGGAACAGCTCTCAACAATGTCTGATGGAAATTGGTGGCTCAATACCTCAGCTCCCTCGCCCCTTGTGCAGGATAACCATGAGGTTTGTGCTCTACCCTGGTTCCAAGAGCTCCCCGGCAGAATTAAACTTCAGTTGCCCATGGGGGAAGCGTGCTGGATAGCACACACTGTACTGGTTGCCTTCCCGTCCCTGTCTTACTTTCCCGCTCTCTTACCTAAGTCACCTGGGATCACAATCAAAACAAATTACTTGCATTCAAATCCCTGTCTCAGGATCTGCTTTTGGGGAAACCCAAACCAAGTTAGGATCCCAAAACATGAAATGAATACAGCCGTGCCCCCAGGAGGCAGAAGGATGCAGGAGAGCTGCGCTGAGCAGACCACCTTCCAGGAGGGTGGCCTGGCCAGCAAGTAGACCTTGACGAACATCTAAATTTTGAGAAGGAAGGGGGTAAGCAAGAACACCGAACTTGAGAAGCGGCCTCAGCAACCAAGACGGTGGGCTCAGCCTGCTCTCCCCATCCTCCATGACGACAGAGCCCCTCACAGCAGTTCTCTCCGTATCTTCCCTTTCCACCCAAGACCATGTTCCTCTTTTGACCAAGAAAGTGACACAAAGAGGAACAAGGTCACTTTCTTATCAGGCCTGTGGTGGAGACTAAGGACACACGTCAGGCCCTCCCCCCAGCTCCCATGCTCCAGACTTCACAGGACACTCTCCCCAAACTCTGAGCCAGGTGGGGAAAGAGGCCCCAAGCAGGGCATCCCGAGGTTAGGGCTGGATGCATGCTGGGCAGCAGGGGTTCCAGAGAGAGAGAGCACTGGAAAGGGAGTCCAGCTACTGACCAGGAGGATAGCCTCATGTGGGGGTCCTCATCCTTTTGAACTCCAATTTCTTCAGTTGTGTGATGGGGGAAATAATATCCACACACTGGCTGGTTCTAAAGATCATAGGAGAGGATGTGTGAAAGGGCCTCATAAACCATAAAGTGTAATCAGCCGCAAGTTATTATTCCAATGAATTCTTGATGGCAAAGCTCTGACCTTACCCCACACGGTATAAGTGCATGGTAGGGGCTCAGTAAATGCTTGTTGAGTGAATGAGTGAGTAACTGAATGAAAGTTTGGATAGGTCACCTAATTCAACAATTCAATCCACCAGAAGTTGCTAAGGGCCCTACTATGAGCCAGGGATCGGTCTGGGCTCTGAGCACAGCCACAAAGAAGATAAGACTTCTTACCTTCAAGGGCAATTTTCCTATGTTGACCTCTTTTCAGGGCCCCTTTCACTATTCCTGCATGTCCTCTGCTCATTCTAACAAAAATCTGGACTCTAGGTCACTGCTTATGTTTGTGGAGATGAACTCTGGAGTGGTCTCCATGCTCCCCGCCCCCCACTGCTCACGGCCTTGTGTAGTCCCCTCCCTTGAGTGTGGGCAAGACCATGACTTGCTGCTGCTGCTGCTTCTTTTTTTTTCATTTAAACAGTTTTATTCTCACACCATGCAGTTCATGCTAAGTGTACAATGTGGTATAATCACGTAGTTATGCATTCACCACCGCAGTCAATATGACAACATTATCATTTTTTTTAAAAAACAACAAACAAAAATCCCATAGCTCTTATATCCCCCTATTATTAACATTTAGCTTTGGTATAGAGCCTTCGTTTCAATTAATGAAGGAATATTACAATGTTACTATCAACTATAGCCCTTAGTTTGCATTAATCAGATTTTTCCCATATACCACCCTATTATTAACACCTTGTAATAGTGACATACTTTTGTTCTTGTTCATGTAAGAACTTTCTTACTTATGTTTATACAATTAACTACTGTCATCGTCTATTCTAAGTTTCACCAAGTTATACAGTCCCAGTTTTTATCCTATAGCTTTCCTTCTGGTGACATATACAACCCTAGCCTTCCTCTTTCAACTATACACCCACTCAGCTCCGTTATTTACACTTACAGTATTGCGCTATCAATTTCCAAACCTTTACAATCAATCTTATTAAACATTTTGTACTCTTTAAGCATCAATTGCCCAATTTCTTCCCTCTTTCTATCTCCTGATAACTTATGCTCTCAGATCTAACTCACAGAATTTGCTCATTATAGTTAGTTCATATTAGTGAGACCACCCAGTATTTGTCCTTTTGTTTCTGACTTATTTTGCTCAACATAATGTCCTCAAGGTTCATCCATGTTGTTGCATGCATCATGACTCCATTCCTTCCTACAGTTGCACACTATTCCATTGTATGTCTACAACATTGTTCGTCTTCCACTCTTCAGTTGATGGACACTTGGCCGCCTCCATCCTTTGGCAATCATGAATAATGCTGCCATAAATATTGGTGTGTAAATATATTGTTTCTTATCGATAGAGAATGACAAATGTGATGCGACGTAGATGATTACATGTATAGGATTGCATTACATAAGACAGTAACCCTCTTCTTGGAAAAGTACACTTTTACTTTTGAAATTTTTAGTAGAGAAGTTGTAGGCTTACAGAAAATTCATGCTTAAAATACAGTTTTCATATACCACCCTATTATTAACACCTAGCATTAGTAGGGCACTCTCTCTCACTGGCTTTGATGAGGCAGGCAGCCATGTTGGGAGACCCACGTGACAAGGAACTGAGAATGGCCTCCAGCTGATAAGCAGCAAGAAACTGAGGCCCTCAGTCCTTCAACAGCAAGGAACTGAATTCTACCAATACTCTTGTGAGTTTGGAAGTGAACCCTTCCCTGGTGGTGCCTCAGATGAGACTGCAGCCTCAGCCAACACTTGGCCACCTTGAGAGACGCTGAAGCAAAAGACCCAGCTAAGTTGTGTCCAGATTCCTGACCCACAGAAACTGTGAAATAATAAGTGTTCATTGTTTCAAGTCACTAAATTTGTGGTAATTTGTTACATAGCAAAAGATAAGTAATACATTGTTCTTTTCTCCTGAAATTGTCTCTTCTCTCTTTATTGCCTGGTCTAGTCCTCTTTGGTGGTTGGTTTTTATCTTCAGAATCCCTTCCTGTTCCTTTGGTAAAACAACCCAATTTCCATGTGGGGAACCACTCTGTCCCACACATTTTGGACCATTTGTTCCTGTGGGATTGACTCCACCCTCTGGCTCCAGGGGTTGACACATGACCCTGGACTCAGCCAATCAGAAGTCTGCTTTCCTCTGGTCATCGGTGATAGGTTCCGGGATGAGCATGTGACCCAAGCTGATGCACTCAGATTTAATTCTGGATTTTTCCTGAGTTCGCTAAACTGATGGAATATAATATTGTAGTTCTGGGGACCATTTGCACCACTCTGCAAAGAGGACCTGCCTCAGAGGGAAGCCAACAGGAAGTAAACAGAATTTAGACATGGATGGAGACAAAAGCCTGGTGACATTGCTCGTTTGTGAACGTGGATCCAGCCCTACCAGAAACTAGAGATCTACCCTGGACAGTGCATTGATGTGAGCCAATAGATTCTATTGTTTATTTCATCCAGCTGAGTCAAGTTTCTATCACACGCAAAAGACAAGAGTGCTGATTAATACCCTCATCTCTGCAGATTATAATTCAAGACCCCCCTCAGGGACTCCTTTCCTGAACCATCCCCTGTGGCGTCTCCTGATAGGGTACTCTCCCCACTTAGCATTTCGGTTTTCCTCTCCTGCTGTACTTTAGTATCTTGAGTGTGAGTTGTGACACCCACCCCAACAAGTTTTGAAGCACTTTTTAAAAATCTACCTGCATTCTAGGCACACAGTATGCTCCAAATCAAACAAACAAATAAAAAGCATCTTTTGGATCAAAATGCAATGTCCTAAATCCCCCTGGCAACATGGGACATGACTCCCAGGGATGAGCCTGGACCCAGCATCATGGGATCAAGAAAGACTTTTTGATCAAAAGGGGGAAGAGAAATGAAACAAAATATAGTCTCAGTGGCTGAGAGATTTCAAATGGAGTTAAGGGGTCATCCTGGAGGTTATCTTATGTGTTATATGGATATCCCTTTTTAGTTTTTAGTGTATTGGAATAGCCAGAAGGAAATACCTGAAACTGTTGAACTGCAACCCAGTAGCCATGATTCTTGAAGACAATTGTATAACTATGCAGTGTGACCGTGTGATTGTGAAAACCTTGTGGCTCACACTCCCTTTATCCAGTGTATGGACAGATGAGTAGAAAAATGGTAACAAAAATTAAATGAATATATGGGGTTGTACAAGTTTGAAACTGTTATGGACCTCAGAAGAGCCATGATCTTTTAACCCAATCTTGTTGGGTGGAACATTTTGATTGTTTCCATGGAGAGACTCACCCAACTGTGGGTGACAACTCTGATTAAATTATTTCCATAGAGGTGTGGCCCCACCCATTCAGGGTGGGTCTTGATTAGTTCACTGGAGTCCTTTAAGAGGAAAAGGAGCCAACAACAGACGCTGATGCTTAGAGAGGCTTGGAGATGCAGACAGAATGATGTTTGGGGATGCTAAGCTAAGAGATGAAGCCCAGAGTTTGCCCTGGAGAAGCTAAGACACTTAGAAAGAAATGCCCTGGGAGAACAAGCAAGAATGCACAGAGCCTGGGAGAGAGAAGCTAGGAAAGACAGAAGCCCAGAGACATTTTGGATAAAGCCATTTTGAAAAGCAACCCAGTAGCAAAAGACCAGCAGACGCCAGCCACGTACCTTCCCAGCTGACATTGGCCATCTTTCAATGATGGTATCATCTTGTCAATGCCTTAGTTTGGACACTTTTATGGCCTTAGAACTGTAAATTTGTAACCTAATAAATACCCTTTATAAAAGCCAATCCATTTCTGGCATTTTGCATAATGGCAGCATTAGCAAACCAGGACAGGAAAAATGGGGGGATGGGATGTTTTGGGTGTTCTTTTTTACTTGTATTTTTATTCTTATTTTAATTTTTTTTTTGGAGTAATGAAAATGTTCAAAAATTGATTGTGGTGGTGAATGCACAACTATATGATGGTACTGTGAACAATTGATTGTACACTATGGATGATTGTAGGGTATGTGAATATATCTCAATAAAACTGAATTTAAAAAAAATGCAGTGTACCAAAAGAAGGGAAGTTTACTAATGTATCTAGAACCTAGGGTATGTCAGAAACTTTCAGATGTGCTGTCCTGTTGCTCACTCCCCTGAGCCTTGAAGGAGGCCAGTCGGTCAGGAGACCCAGGTGCAAACAGGTGAAAACACCCCACATAGTTTCAATGGAAAAGGAATTTGCTAGAATAATGGCTTTAATCTTGAGCAACTATCAGAATCACCTGAGGGCCTGTGAAAGCATGGATGGCTGGGCCCCATCCCCAGAGTTTCCCACTCAGCAGGTCTGGGGTGGGGCCCAGGAATCTGTATTTTGTAATGAGTTCCCGGGGGTGGGGGGTGTGCGTGGGGGTGGGGAAGTGCAGACAGGGCCTAGCCCAGGATGGCACTAAGAGCTCAGCTGGACTGAAGGCTACTGAGAAGGTAACAGGGCCAGGGTGGGGACCCCAGAGCCAGGTTTGGAGGCTACACAGCAAGAAGCAACCCCAAACCACACTCTGGGACAGTTCCAGGGACACCTTCCTGTTGCTGGGCCCAGCTAACTGCCCCTGGGCTCTGGACACCCAGAGGGCCTGGGGGCTCGTGTGTCCACCACTGCTCTAGCTAGAAAATAGATTTGGGCCGGCCCCCTGCACCTGCAGTCCGAGCCTCCTGAATGCGGGAGCTTCGGATGGGCAGGGCCTGAGTCTCCCGCCTGCTTCCTACTTGCAAAGGAGGCTGGGAAAGGGAGGTGAGAGTCGGAATGTGGGAAATTTGCCAAACAGAGAATGGGTATTCAAGAATTACCAGGCAGCCCCAAAGCATGACTCATGTCAATTTCATATGTCTATTTGATGTATAATAGGAAAAATGATTTGCGATGAGGAAAAATCATTTATTTACAACCCTTCAGTATAATCTAAAGGGATTAGATCCTAAGGAAGTTCCTTTGTTGATGTAGAGAATGATAATAGTAATAGTTAACATTTATTTAGTGTTTATTAGTATCAGAAACTGTTGTTGAGGGTTTTACACACATTAACTCATTTAATTCTCGCAACAGTTCTTTCCAGGAGGCTTGTTTAGTGTTCACCCATTTTGCAGGTGGAGAAAACGAGGCTTATGGAGGTGACACCCTAAACCAAGTCCACACAGCAAGCAGGAGGCAGAGCCGAGATGTAAACCTGGCTCCTCTGGCTCTGAAGACTTTATCTCAGCAGTGATGTGAAACTGCTGCCTGGGATATGGTGAAAATACCTAGATTGTCCTGTGTAAAAGGAAGAAAGGCAATGGAAAGACCAAAATGTCAGAGCCAGGGAGAGGGGGGTGGCTGCCTGCAAAAGGGTGGTGAGAGGTCAGGGTGGCTACCGGTGGGAGAGGAACATGTGGGGAGAACTGGGTTGGCTAAGGGGATTTTTGTTAAATTTCCTGTGTACTATGCAATGTAATTTCTTCACGTCCCCACAAAACCTTCAGTAAAATCTCATGACTCATCAAGGATTTGGTTTTTATAGGGAAGCACGCAAACCCCTGAGGTCTCCTTCCAGGAGTGCAGGGATGAGAACAAAACCTATCCATGGGAGCCCAGTCACACTTGGGAGGTGCAAAAATGGGACACACAAGGCTCAGAGAGGGGAGGTCACTGCCCAAGGTCACACAGCAAATGCATATTAAAATCTGAACTTGAACTCAGGTTGGGCTGACATCAACGCTGAGACTCTCTGCTGTAAAGCCTGGATGATTGGTTTAAATTCTTCCATGCTCCCCTGGGAAATTTCCCTGGTGCACAGGCACAACTGGGGCCCTTTAAGAATGTCTGGATGTGCTTGTGAGATGGTTAGGAGGGGGACTTTCCCAAGAGCCTGTCACAAGTCAAGGCCCCAGGGGACAGGAATGGCTTGGGTGACTGACCTCTCCCTCCCTGGGCCCAGCCAGCTTCCCCCAGGCTGATAGCACCCAGTTTATCAGGGGCCTTGATGGGATGTTTATTTGGCCCTTTGGAGCTGAGCCCAGGCCTGCAGGCCTCCCAGCAGGCACTCAGAAAACCCAAAAGAAAATCTGGGGTGGGGGTAGGGGGCTGCTCAGGCATTTTCTCTGGATCTCTCTGGCACATTCCATTTCTCTCTGGGCCTCTGCCCCTGTCTGTCTATTTCTCTTTGTCTATAACTCCCTTTTTCTCTTACTCTTACCATTTTTTTCTATCTAACTTGCTTTTTTTCTCTTTCTCTAACTTTTCTCTCTACTTCTTCCTCTCTGAGTCTGATCTCTATTTTTCTGTTCCCTTAGGTCTCTGGTTCTCTCCCCTCTGGCTCTCCCTTTGTTCCTCTCTCTGTCTTTCCCAACTCCCTCTGCCTCCCTCCCCTTTGCCCTGTTCTTCCTCCCTCCCCTTTGACCTCTCCCCCTCCCCCTCCCCTCCCCACTCCCCTCCCCACTCCCCTCCCCCCTCCTCTCCCCCTCCCCCTCCCTTTCCCCTCCCCTCCCCTGCCCTCTGTCCCTCTAGAGCTCACAGAGCCCAGCCAGCCCCTCCTAGGGAGGTGGCTTCCCAGGGGCCCAGCAGGAGGTGCAGCTTCCCTTCGACCCTGTCAGCTGCCCTGGGGGTTGCAGCTTCGTCTGCCTCCTATCCAGCCAGGCAGCTGTGCAGCTCCCTGGGGCTCTGAGGACAGCCTCTGGGGGGCATCCCTGGGAGGGCTGAGGGTCAGGGGCCTGGGCTGTGCCTGGGCGAGCAGGAGAGAAGCACCCCTTTTCCACCGCGCACCTCCTGGCTGCCGGCCCTGCACTGGGTCCTGGGCAGAGAGGGTGTCCATGTCCACAGTCCCTTTCTTGGAAGACAGAAGGACACAGAAGGGCAAGGAGCTGGGGGTAGGGGGTGGCCAGAAGCATAGGTTGGTGGGGAAAGAACAGGTCTCCTCCCAGGCAGGGGTTTCAGGGCAGGATCGGGAGCAAAAGGACACATTCCCAAGGCTCTTAATACATTCTCAGATCCCCCAGGTGGCCAGGAAGAGAGTGGTTAGAGAGCACCGGGAGGGAGGCAGGGGCCCGGTTCCATTCCACTTCTACTTGTGACCTGGAACACACTGGGGAACCCCTCCCAGCCTGTTTCATCAAGTATAAAATGGGCATGAGAGACCTGCTGACCTGTTAGATGGAGTGGACAGTGGATGGGGGGTTACACGCGCCAGAGGCAGGAAAGGGAACGGACATTTACGGAGACCTCAGGGACGCGTTTCTGTAGCTGCCGTCACAAATAACCACAACCTCGGTGGTTTAAACCACATAAACTTCTCTTACAGTTCTGTAGGTTAGAAGCCTCGTAAGAGTCTCCCTGGGCTAAACTCGAGGTGTCAGCAGGGCTGCCTTTCCTTCTGGAGGATCTGGGGGAGCACCCGTTTCCTGGCCGCCTCCCACTCCTCGAGACCACCCACCCGCGGTCCCTGTTGTGCAGCCCCTTCCTCCAGCCCCAGAGCTGGCCCCACTGCACCCCTGGATCGTTCTTCTGAAGTTGCGCCTCCCTCTGGCTCTCTCCCTCCTCCGCTTTGAGGGCCCCTTGTGATTGCATTAGGCCCATCTAGATAATGCAGGATCATCTCCCAGTTTTTAGACAGATGATTATCAACTTGAATTCCGTCTGCAACCTCAGGTCCCATTTGCTAGGTAACCTGATGCAGTCATGGAAAGGATTAGGACACGGACATCTTGGGGTGGGGGGAGGGGGGAGGGGGCAGTATTCTGCCTCCCACCTCCCACACCCTACTAAGGGGAAAGGACTTACAAGCCTCATCTCATTTAACCTTCACGAGAATCCTGGGGGTTGGTTTTGATAACCTCACTTTACAGATGAGGAGGTTGAGGTCCTTAAGTACTGGAGCTGAAATCAGAGTCCAGGCCTGTGTGATCTCACAGCATATGCTCTCCCCACTCATCACAATCCTCCAAAACCCCCAAGATGCTGTGGAAAAGCTAGATGCTCTATAACTCATTTAGCAACAGGTGCACAGAGAGACACCCAGTGGATTAAGATGTGGGCTTTACCTCCAGAGGAGTTTATGATCTGCTGCGGGGGAAGAGCCCACAGTCTCACCCCACAGAGTGGGGAATGGGGGAGAGGGAGGGAGAGGAAGACAACAGGAACCAGCCTCTTGAGTATTGATTCGGACCCTGGAGTGAGAGGGCTGGTTTTAGGTGCAAAACCCAGCTAGCTCTGTGTCCTCCTCTGGGTCCTGGGTTAAAAAGAAGCCTCTATTTACTCATCTGTAAAATGGTGTGCTGGTTTGGATGCATTATGTCCCCCAAAACACCATGTTCTTTAATGAAATCTTGTGGGGGCAAATGTATTAGTGTTGATTAGGTTGGAACCATTTGATTGTTTCCATGGAGATGTGATTCAATCAACTGTGGGCAAGACCTTTGATTGGATCATTTCCATGGAGGTGCTGCCCCACCCATTCAGAGTGGGTCTTAATTGAATCACTGGAGCCACATAAAAGAGCCACAAACAGAAGGAACACAGTGCTACAGCCAAGAGACACATTTTGAAGACAGCTGTTGAAAGTTGATGCTGACATTTTGGAGAACACCATTTTGAAACACAACCTGGAAGCTAGCAGATGCCAGCCACCTGCCTTCCCAGCTAACAGTTTTTCCAATGCCAATGTCCATCCTTCAGTGAAGGTACCCTATTGTTGATGCGTTACCTTGGATGCTTTAGGGCCTTAAGATTGTAACTCTGTAACCAAATAAGCTCCCTTTATAAAAGCTAATCCATTTCTGGTATTTTGCATAAAGGCAGCATTAGCAAACCGGAACAAATGGGAATAACAATATCACCTACTTCGTGGGCAGAATTGTCATAAGGACTAAATTAGTGTTTGTAAAGCATCACATGTGGTGCTTGGCATGCTGTAAGCACTCAGTAAAAGCATCTGTGGTCAATTCCGGCAGGACTAGCACTAATAAGATCCTCATCCTGATTCTGGGATGAGGCAGCAGGACAAATGGTGCTGGACGTTGGCAAACGCATTCTTTTGAGAGAGAGGCAGAAAAAGCACTCAACAGAGAGTTGCAGGACCAAGGTCACAGCTTTTGGTTGTGCCCCTTACTGGCCAATGAATCTTGAGCAAGCCACTTCTTGACTCAGTGTCTCAGTTTCTTGGGGTTCTTTGTCTTTAAGCTGGGACTCTTAAAGCCTGCCCTGCCTTCTGGGTTTGTGTGAAAAACACAGGGAATTAGCTCTGTGAGTTGCAGGTGTACGACCAAATGGTCACTTTGACCACCACCACTCTTGGGTGGGCAGGGGCATCGTTCTCCGAGGCTCAGAGGGCTCAGGATGACCCGGCTCACTGTTGGCTGAATGGGGTTTTGGGTTTGGGGTGGGACAAGGGCCCCTAGGCCTCGCCCCAGCGTCCCTGCTGCTCCCCTGCCCTGCCCTGTTCCACCTCTGGGGTGTACTGAGTGAGTGGTTCTCCCATCCTGGAACAGGCCTGAGCACCCACTGAACCCAGGCCAGATGTAAGTGTCACCCTAAAATCCTATGGCCAGAAGGGCTTTAGCAGTTGGTTAATTCTGTGGTTTTTCAATATATTTATTAGCAGCCAACCATTTTTCCAAAGACATCCCACCTGGGAGCTCAGGAGACAGGGCATATGAAAGTGGAACCCCTCACTGCGGCCTCCCAGGCACCCCTGGCCCTGCCCACCTGGCTGGCCTCCTGTTTCCCTGAGCCCTGCCCCATCCCCACCACTCACAGCCCCCACAGCTTTCTGGTTTTCCACAAGCAACCCAGGGTCATTCCCCAGCCCTCCCCAAGGCCTTTACTTCTCCTCCTCCCTCTTCTGGGGCAGTATGTACAGTGCGTAAAAGCGGGTACCCTGAAGTCACACAGCCTGTGTCCAAATACTGGCTGCAGAGCTGATCCGCTGTGTGTCCTTGCACGAGTTACTCAACTTCTCTGGGCTTCAGCCCCCTCATCTGTGACAGAGGAAGTGGTGATAGCAGCTCCTCAGCAGGGTTGTGTGAGGATGAGTATCAGGGAGGGGCCTTCTCTGGCACCCACATCCCACTCCCCTGCCCCCTTCCCACTCCATGTTGCTGCACATTTTGACTCTCCACCCTCTCCCTCAGCCACTCGACAAGTCTGCCTGGAGCCTCCTCAGGGCCAGGCTGGGTGGGCGTTATCCTCTGAAGAGCTGCTCTGCCTCCCAGGAGGAAAGCCCCTGCATCTCGCTCCCTCACACTCTGGGATCCCAGGGCCCCCTTCCCCGCGGCCTTCTGCAGGCTCCAGGGGCTGTTCGAGGGACGCACCAGGGGGCCCTGGGAGCCGAGGAGCTGGGGAGCCTGGGAGGGGGTGTTTGGGTTCAGACGGATTTTGCTCCCCGGGGTTTGTCCCTCTGCTGACCCAGAGGAATGGCCCGTGGCCCTCTTAGCTCAGGAATGCTGAGCATTTCTAACCAGCACTAAGAAGGAAGGGGTGGAGGCCTCCTCTCCCAAGCTCCAGAAGGATCCAAATTGTTTGCTAAAACCACAGCCCCGGAGAGGTCTGCAGGGAAACAGAGGTTTGGGGAGCCTGGGGGCAGATCCAGGCTCTGATTACCCTGGGGCCCGGGGTGGGGGGCGGGGTGGGAGGGGGTGTTGGCGGGCAGTAGGGTAGGAGTAGCCCTTAGAAAGGAAAGTTATTCTGGGGGCTGGATGGATGGAGGGGGTGGGGGGACAAGAAAAGAGCCCTTAGAACCCTGTCACCCCAGTCCACAGAGCTAGTCAGGGGGTGTGGGTGGTCTGGCCCCTCCTCCCTGCCTGCTCCCCACCCCAAGTCCAGGTCCCTTCTCTGTCCTTCCCCACCCCAGACCCCTACTTCCACGCCTCCCCTGGGCCACCCATTTCCTCTCTGAATCGCCTCATTTTGGGGTCTCCACTGGCCAGGTAGGTATTACTGGTGAGCCAGGTACGGCTTTTACTGGGGCGACTCAGGGTCGGGGTGCAGTTCCGACTTGCCTCCTATTGGACTGTACGTCCCAGAAGGGCAGGGGCTGCACCTTGTTCTCTGCATTGTTTTTGGCAAGGGTGGACCTGGATTTTCCAGCCCCCAGTGATCTCACCCTGTGTACCATCAATCTAGGCTCTCCCTCCCCTCCCCTCCCCTCCCCAGTGCAGCCCCCAGCCCTGTCCTCCCACACCAGTGTTTGCTCAGCTGCCCGGGGGAGCCTGCACCCCACCTCCGCCTCCCCAGAGACCTGAGCCCCGCAAAGGGGCACCAGACTTTCTAGACTATTCCTGGGCTGGCTCTCCGCTGCCCACCACGACCCCATTATCTGTGGTCTCCCAAGTACAGACCCGGGAGGCCGATTTCTCTAGGCCCCTGTATTTATCATCAGGGTTCAACCAGAGACACAGAACCAGTAGGACATATATGTCATGCCTGGAACTGGCTTGCACCTAGTGGGGGGCTGGGGAGGTGGGGGGGCAAGTGCTGGAAATCCGCAGTCAGGAAGGAGGGCTCACCTCCCTTAATGAGTTAACTCAATCCCATCTGCGAAGTCTTCTGGTCATGTGAAGTAACATATCCCCTGATTCCGGGGTTAGGATTTGGTCATTTTGGGGGGTCATTATTCGGCCTACGGCAGCCGGGAAGGGCCTGGCACCCTTTCCCATTCATTCATTCACTCATTTTTCCCTGCATGGTCCATCTACCTTGGGCCAGGCCTCTGGGGAGGCAGCTGCAGAAACAGGCTGTGATACAGAGACACGACTCGGTGACATAAAATGAGTGGGGGGCAGAGGGCTTCAGAGACTCAGGCTCGCCAGGGGGTGGGGGTGGGGCGTGCCTCGCGGGGCTTCCCCGGGGGCCGGGGAGTGTGGGAATGCTCTCTGCAGGCAGTTGATTCCAACCCTTTATTGGCAGACAGGGAGGGAATTGGGTTATATTAAAACAAACACAGATATGTTCGGGAGTGGAATGCAAAATTCACAAGGTTTCTTAAGAAAACAAGGCAGACCTGAAGGAATTGTTGAGTGTGCCTCCAGTTCAATTCCTTGCCAGTCTCCCCCTTCCCCCCACCCCCTCCCTGCTCCCACCCATTCCTCCCCCAATTAGGCACTGGGCAGGCATGGGAAGGGGGGGTAGGTTGAGAAGCAAACCCTGGAGGGGGCTGAGAGCTCCGTTTGGAAGAGACTGGGGTGCGTTTACTCTTTCATTCATCCCACAAACAGCTGTGGGAGAGAGGCCCCCAGGTTCCTTCTGCCATGGGGCACCCCAACAGATGGGACCCAGTCAAGGGCCTGCAGGGCAGGTTGGGGCGGAGCCTCCCTGGGTTGCCGAGGGCCCATAAAAGGTCCCTCCCTTCACCTACCTTCTCAGTGCCTCTCCGAGTCTTGCCTTCACCAGCTCCCTCCAACTATTTTTCTTCACAGCTTTAACCACTGGCAGCGTTTGATTCCTTGAGGTGGGGCTATGTGCCAGGCTCTGGGCTAAGCGCTGGAGATGTGGCAGAGACTTGGGGTGACCAGCGAAAGCAGGCTCTAGGTTTGAATCCTGGCTCCATCCACTGCTTACTAGCTGAGTGACCTGGAGCAAGTCTCAAGAACCCATTTCCCTCTTCAGTCAAATTAGGGTAACTCCCCACCACCATCCCTAGCAGGTGGAATTGAGAAAGGCTTTTAAGGCTGGCTCAGAAGTCCTGCCCATAGTTACAAATCCCATTACTTAACTTCCCACAGCAATTAACCACACCCTCTGTCTTTTGAGAAAAATCTCCAGGAAAGCAGTGTCCCCAGCACCGCTCACAGTGTCTGGCACATAGTAGGCACACAATAAATAAATCTCCTTCCTTCCTTCAACAAATGCACATTAATCAGTCTACAAGGTGGCTGGCACATGCTTGGCTGAAGAAAATGAGATTCAGAGAGGTTAAGTGACTTGTTCAAGGTCACACAGCACGGCTCAGCTGATATTTGAATTTAGTTCTATCTGACTATTCCCACTTGACCCAAAGCACATGTGAAGGTGCAGAGACAAGAAAAGAGGGTGACCTGTTGGGGAGACAGTAAGAGGAACAGCAGGAGATGATCCAGGAGAAACAGGCTGGGGCTGGGTCATCAAAGGTCAAGTGAAGGACGAGCAAGCAACTGGCCTCATTCTTCCAGGACCAGAAGTTTCTTCATGCCCTGCGCCCTTGTAAAACTAAAGTAGCCAAGATAGAAGGCTTGTCACAAGTATTCTCTTTTTTTTCACCTGAAAAAGGGCAAAAATATATTGATAATTATTAATAATCCCAGTGGAAAGAGCCTTGGAGACAAACATATCTGGATTAAAATCCCAGAGCTGCCACTTTGTGGTTAGGGGATCTTGGCAAATACTGAAAGCATTTACTCCCTCTAAGCCTCAGCGTCCAGCTCGGGGAAATGGGACAGATCAGACTCTTCTTGCAGGACTGTTGTGAGGCTCAAAGGGGACAAATCACATAAAGCACCTGCTACTATTGCCATTATTAATTATTATTATTATTACCATTAGCCAGAACTTTTGAGGGTCAGGGCTGGCACTGAGTGCACCCGGCTGGGGGCAGGGACCCAAGGCCCTCTGTGTGCCACGCTGGGAGAAGCCTCTCCCTGCAGGAGAACGCTCAGCCCTCGGCTTCCGGTTCCCCAAGGGTCGTGATACGTGCTCTCCAAGGGCAGACTGCACAACATTCTCCCCGGGCCCTCGTGAGGCTACTACACTGAGCAGCCTGAGAAAAAACAGGTCTGAGAGGCTGGGGACCCAGGGCCTAGTGTTGGTGTTCTCCCTGCCTTGCTGTGTGCTCCTGAGTGAGTCAGAGCCCTCTCTGGACCTCAAACAGAGGGAGGTGGGCTGAAGGGCTCTAGGGGCCTTTCATTTGTGGGAACTGAGGCCTGGAGATGGAAAGCCAGCACTGGGTCCAAACCCTGCACCTGCAGGGTCCAGTAAGTTCCAGGTGCCCAATTCTTGAAGCTCCCAAAGACTTCATTCCAAGAAGCTCCATGTAAGGGGCTAGGGTTGCCAGACTGAGCAAATAAAAATATGGGATGTGCAGTTAAATTTGTATTTCAGATAAACAGCAAATAATTTTTTATAAGCCTGTCCCAAAATATTGCTTGTGACAGACTTACACTAAAAAATATTTGTTGTATATTTGAAATTCAAGCAATTCAAATTTAACGGGGTGTCTATATTTTATCTGGCACTCCTAAAGGCAGCTGAAGAAAAAAATGAGAAAGCTCTCCAAGTGCTAATATGAAGTGTGCTCAAAGCTACATTAAGGGAAAAAACAAATCAAAGAACAGTGTGACTAACTTGCTTCTGCGTATTAAAAAGAACACAGCAAGTGGGTACACACGAGCAACTGGGAAAGGGACCTGGGCAGCGGGAACAAAGTGGGGCAGAAGACTTTTCACTCTGCTCCCTTTGTACCTTTCGATTTTTGCACCAGGTGGATGTTTTATCTGGGCTAAATAAATAGCGTAATCCGGCAGTTCCATCCCGACCCACCTCCCAGCACGCTTAACCTCCTACATTCTAGAAACACTCTAGGGCTTGGCTCATCCTTATCAAAATTCCTTTAGGCCTTTGACTCCTGAGTCAGCCTGTCTGCAGCATCTCCCGCCGGCTGGAGGGGTGAGTCACCACTGCCCGCAGCCAGCTGCAGGCCACCTGCAGGCCATCCTGGGCAAGAGCCCCTTCCAGCTGTGACCCCTTCTCCAGGAAGAGCCTCCTGCCCCTTGTGACCCGTCTCTCTCCTTACAGTGCAATCAAGTGAACTGACCCCTATTTTTTGGGGTGCATTAGGCACTGCACAAAAGGAAAGTGTGGACGGAGGTGGGGAGTAATACTGTGTGTGTCTTTGGAGAGAGGGCATCTGGGAAGGCTTCCTTGAGGAGGTGGCATGTGAGCCGAGAGGAGAACGGAATTCCAGGCAGAGGGAACAGCATGAGCAGAGGCCCAGAGGCAGGAAGGGAGACTAGTGGAAAGGTGCTTGACTGCAGCCTGATTTCAAAGAGGTCAATGGCTAGCAGTGTAGGCCTGATTCTGGATGGAGGAAGCTGTGAGCAGAAGCATGTTCTAGAAATCTTGCTCTTCATCTTCTTGAGGCTTCTTTTGCTGGGCCCATTGTGGCTGGGGCTCAGGCAATAGGGCTTCACTAACGGGAGTTGAAAGAAAAGTGCTCTCCTGGGCGAAGTCAGGGTCTTCCTGAATTTATCAGTGAATCTTGATGTGGAAAGCTCAGCGCTGGGTTTAGGGCAGGAGGTAGGAACAGAGAGACCCAGACACAGGGGCCTGCCCTGGAAAAACTTACAGTCATGCAGGGAAGAAAAACAATACACCTAATAGAAGGCCTGGCAAACAACTCCAGCAGTTTGTGCTTCATTACCATATCCAGGGGACAGGCAGGGGTGCTAAGGGGCCCAGGGAACGGTTACCCCAAGCTAGAGTGGGTGAGGCCTTTGCATATCCTTAAATCCCACCTTCGTTTTCCAGGCAAGGCTTCAGGCCCAGAGAGGGACAGAGAATTGTCTGGGTCACATGGCAAGTCAGTAGCAAATCCAGGACTAAACCCCAAGCCCCTGACTCCCAGCCCATGCTCATTCCACATCTCCCAGCTGCCTTTCACAGCAGTGAGAACTCAGGATGCAGGAGCAGGGTTTTTCCAGGCACTCTGACCCCAGGGGGTCCCCTGGCAAATGGCACAGATGGGTGGCACAGGATGCTGTTCCAGGATGAGAGAAAGTTCTACCGAAGACATGCTTACTTTGTCACCTGGGGTGATGTGACTCTACCTTGGCTAGACCCAGCTCACAGCAGCCGGCCAGGTGATGTGGGGAGGACAGGGCAACCAGATAAAGACTATCTCAGACAGTCCTCCCAGCAGAACTGGGATGTAGGGATTTTGCCCAATTTTTGAGAAAGAAAATGAAGACACGGGGAAATGAAATGACTAGCTCAAAGTCCCATAAAGCAGGGAGGACAGAGGCATAGTAGTTTCCTGTGCTGCTTCTGCAACACCATCTGTTAGCACTGGAGAAATCCAGAGCCTGCCCACTAAAATATATGCATGGTTCCTCTAGACATTCCTGATACGGTGCCTAAAATTCCTCTATGAACTCCCTTCCCAGTTACCTGAACATCCCTCTAAGAGGAGCAGGTAACCCCTGAAGCTACTATCAGCCATTGATACCACACTGTGGTATCAATTAGTTGTCAGCTGTAGACACTGCCAGCTGATGCAGGGCCCTACCCAGCACGACACAGGACAGGTGAGGAGGGGGAGGCCCCAGGATGTGGGATGTGCCCTGGGAGTAGCCAGGTGGGGTCTCCCTTGTAGTCTCTGGGTCCTGGGCCCTGTGTCCAGGTGGTCCATGAAGGGAAGTGCCAAGGATGGTGGTGATGTGCAAAGAGCAGAGACTTGACACTGGGTGCCCAGGTTCTAACCCAAGCTCTACCACCTCCTACCTGTGTGGCCTTAGGCAAGCCACCCACCTCCTCCAGCCCCAGCAACCGCACCTGTGAAAGGAGATGTGCTGGTTTGAATCTATTATGTCCCCCACAAAAGTCATGTTTTTTTAATCCAGTTGTGTGGATGTGGACTTATTATAAGTGGGATCTTTTGATTAGGTTGTTTCCATGGAGATGTGACCCACCCAACTCTTGGTGAGGCCCTTTGATTAGATTATTCCCATGGAAGTGTGGCCCCGCCCATTCAAGGTGGGTCTTGATTAGTTTACTGGAGTCCTCAAGAGAGCTCAAGAGCCGACACAGACCCAGATGCTTGGAGATGCAGATAGAAAGACATTTGGAGATGCTAAGCTGAGAGATGAAGCCCAGTGTTTGCCCAGGAGAAGCTAAGAGAGGACCCCCAGACACTTAGAGAGAAACACCCTGGGAGAAAGAAGCAATGACACACAGGAGCTGAGAGAGAGAAGCTAAGAGAGACAGAAGCCCAGAGACATTTTGGAGAAAGCCATTTTGAAACCAGAACCCAGGAGCAAAGGACCAGCAGATGCCAGCTACATGCCTTCCCAGCTGACAGAGGTGTTCCAGACACCATCGGCCGTTCTTCAGTGAAGGTATCCTCTTGTTGATGCCTTTGTTTGGGCACTTTTATGGCCTTAGACCTGCAAATCTGCAACCTAATAAAGTCCCTTTTAAAAAAGCCAATCCATTTCTGGTATTTTGTATAATGGCAGCTTTACCAAAATGGAACAGATTTTGGCACCAGAGAAGTGGGGTGCTGCAGTGTTTGCAAATACCAAACATGTTAGAATGGCTTTTTAAATGCTTAAGGGGAAGATTCTGGAAGAATTGTGAGAAACTTGATAGAAAATACCTAGATTGCTTTGAAGAAACTGTTGGTAGAAATATGGACTCTAAGGATACTTCTATGAGGCCGTAAACAGAAATGATGAATGTGTCATTGCAAACTGGAAGAAAGGTAATCCTTGTTTTAAAGTCATGGAGAATTTGGCAAAATTGAGTCCTGGTGTCGGATGAAAGGAAGAATTTGACAGCAGTGAGCTGGGATACTTAGCTGAGGAGGTCTCCAAACCAAATATGGAAAATGCAGTCTGGTTTCTCCTTGCAGCTTATAGTAAAATACAAAAGGAAAGAGATAAGCTAAGAACTGAATTCTTGGGTACAAAGAAACCAGAAGTTGATGGTCTGGAAAATTCTGGACTTCCAGAAAGTGAGACCCCAGAGGATAGCACACCATGTGAGGAATTAATGAAACCTGGAACCAGCCAGCCATTTCAGTACAAGCTAGGATTGGATATGGAGTTATCCAGGAAGGATTTGTGGAAAGCCCTATTGTCTGATGGTTGTGACCCCTGTATATACTGCATGCCAAGCCACAAATCTTTTGTGAGATCTGTACAAACAGATCCACTGCCAGTCTGGACAGGAGGGGATGGAGAAGGGACAAGTTGAGGGAAGGATGACTTCAAGGGCAGAACTATGGAAGCTAAGGTCTGTAGTCAAGAAACCTTGGGCCAGAAGAGTGGACCCACCCATGCGCGTGGATAGGGTGAGTTCAAAGAGTTCCCAGAGTTTAAGAGTTCTGCCGTCTAAGGGTTTCCAATTGCCTGGGAAATTGAGGGGAGACTGGCCACTTCCATTGTTCAGAGTGTTGTGACCCACGTCTCAGAGTGGGTGGAGCACATTCCCCAGGGATTGGAGAGAGCCTGGCTACCACCCTACTTTTCAGAGAGGGGAGAGCCTGGGTCCTGGAGATGGCAGAGAGTCTCAGTGCCACCCCAATGCTTGAGGAAGGTAGTGCCGAGAACAAGGTGGTCTCCCCAGCACATGGATATGTTGGAGCAATCACCCCAGCGTTTGGAGAGAACAGGGCTGCTGCTCTCTCAAGCCCCGAGGATAAACGTCATTCCGTAGATGACTCTTAGACTTTGAAATCTCATGAAGCATGTCCTGCCTGCAGGTTTTCGGAACGGTTTTGGTCTGGTGATCCCTGTCTTCCTCCCAGTCTCTCCCTATGGCAATGGGAGTGTTTATCCCATGACTACCCCTTCCTTGTATATTGGAAACAGATAACTTGTTCTAAGTTTCAGGGGTTCACAGCCAGAGGGGAATTTTGCCTTAGGACAAACCATGCTTGTACCACTACTACATCTCCCCATGCTTGAGGAGATCTCCATATCAAGGGTTGTCAAACTTGCTGGCCTGGAGTCTCCTGAAGGGCCCCTAAAGTCTCCGATGCAGTTGGTCTGGAGGGAGGCCCAACAATATGCATTTCCAACAAGTGTCCTAACAAATTCCCAGGTGGCTCCGAGGCTGCTTGTCCTAAGACTACTTCTATAGAAATAAGGGGATCCCTATTAAAAGCTGGGAGATCTCAGCATGGGGTGGAGTAGAGCCTAGAAAGGAACTTTGCATTTTGCACCTATCTCAGTCCCTGGATACCATAATAGGACAGAGGGAGGGTACCGGGAAAGAAGCGAGGAGATGCCATCCTGGGGTCGGGGGTCTGGGGTCAGTTCTGAGCTCTCTCTAGTGACCGCTCCCACGAATGAGGAAGTCTTCCATTGAGTGCATGATGTCAAGTGCTTTTATTTGCCAGGCCAAGTGCTTCACATGAATTGTCTTATGTCTAATCTTCCCCACAAATCTATGAAGTAGGTTATTAATACCCCACTTTACAGTGAGGAAACTGTGGTTGACAGAGTAATGCCCCCCACCCCCGCAAAAAAAGATGCCCACATTCCAATCCCCAAAACCTGCCAATATGCTGCCTTACATGGCCAAAGGGCCTCAGCAGATATGATTGAGTTAAGGAGCTGGAGGTGGGGACAGACTCCTGGATTATAGACAGAGCAGGAGGGTCAGAGCCAGAAAGGAGAAGAGAGACAGAATCTGGGGTTGGAGTGAGTGCTTTGCAGGTGTTAGAAAGGGATCAGCAGCCGCAGCTGGGGATCGCGGGCGGCCTCTAGAAACTGGAAAAGGCAAGGAAACAGATCCTTCCTTCAAGTCTCCAGAAGGCAGCCCAGCTGACGCCTCGATCTTAGCCCTGGAGGAGTCATTTCAGACTTCTAATCTCCGAAACGGTAAGCTCATCCATGTGGGTTGTTTAGTTTGTTACGGCCGCAATAGGAAACGAGCACAGAACTCAGAAAGGTGGGGACAGGGCTCCGACTTCCTCCTTTTGCCTGCAGGGCCTGTGCTCAAAGACTCCTAAGCACAACGGTGACTCAACCGCAGGCGGAGACCAGGATCTGAAGGCACCCGGGACGTGCAGCTAGAGGAGAGGAACCGTCCTTGGGGTTGGGGGATTCTGCCATTTTTAAATGTCAGAATTGTTACGGGGCAGGGGGACTTTGCTGGCGAGGCACAGCAAAGTGTTTCCATATTTTGGGCCAACTCCAGTTGGTGGGAACTGGCTGCCCAGAGCCCATGAAGAGCAGAATCTTGAGGCTGAGCCCAGGCTCCAGGGCAAAGGGGTCTGCGAGCGACAGGCACCACCTGCCCTGGGCTCACAGTGGGGGAGGACAAGGTGGCGGGGATAGATCTGGACGAGAGGAGCCCCCCTCACTGTCCCAAGGACAGACACTGGGTCTGAAATGAGGAAGCACTCAGTTAAGTGTTTGAGGGAAGGAAAATGGAGAGAAAGGGAAAACTGGAAAGGGGAATTTATTTTCAGGGAGACCAGAACTGCGGGCTGATGGGTAGACCCCCCGAGTGAGGAGCTCCTGATTTCCCTCCCAGCATCTCTTACCCATTTCGAGCCACACCCCGCCATTCCTTTGGACAGCCATCCCTCCCACATTCATTCCTGTTCCTTGTCAGGCCTGTGACCCCAGCTGGGCAACCCGAGTCTTGGAATTTGAACCTGGATCAGAGGCTGGAGGGAGTTACAGCGTCCGATGGCCACGTGCTGGGGAGGTGGTCCACAAACTCAGCCCTGGAAGAGGAAGTGGCAGAGGTGGGCCCAGGTGCCAGGTCAGTGTGACTCCGAGACTGTTCAGATTCTTGAACCAGAAAGTTGTCTCCAAACCACACCCCAGGACTCAGAGTCAAATCACTAGAGGCCCCTTACCCTGGGTAAACGAATGTCCTGGGAGCATTACAGCCTGCTGGGGCCCAGGCATCGGCCCTTTCTGCATTCCAATAACCAAGGCAATTAAATGGCAACACGTTGCCCCACCTCCAATTTTTTTTTTTTTCCTGCTTAATTATTCAGAGTCAGTTTCCCTGGTTTGAAACCAAAGAACCCTAATCAATACTACACAGGCCCACTAGAAGGAGGAGCCGGCCAACCATAAGAGCCTTTCAACTTCTGGAAAACCTCTTTCAGTCGGGGACTTGAAAGAAGAGGGGCTGGGTGTCCACCTGGCGGAAATGTTGTCAGGTTGGTTGGGGGATAGAAGGGAAGGACAAAACGTCTGCGGCCAGCAAGCATACCTGGGCCTCATTCCGTCACCTTCCACCTGTGTGACCTGGGTGGGTCCCTGCACTCACCTGGTCTGTGTCCTGGTCTGTGAAATGAGGCATATTCATCTTGTGGGGTCTCCATGAGATCATGGGGGTCCCCATGGGGTGGTGCATGTAAGGCACTGAGCATAGTGCCGGGCAAACCCTGTGACTTCTCGCTTCTCCTGGGGGCTGGCCCCACGGGGGGTAAAACTAGAGAAATGGATCATTCAAGCACATTCATGGGGTGCCCATCAGGTGCCCGCCGCAGCACCACAGGCATAACATATATGCCTTCGTTTAATCTGCAAAGTGATGAGGGCTCTGAGGCACAGAGAGGTTAGGTCTCTACCCTCAAGGCCACCCAGCAGGCAAGCAGGGGAGCTGGGGTTTGAACTCGCCATCCAGAGCTCCAGGTCTTAACCTGGACTCACACTGCCTCCCTGGGGGAGATGCCCAAATTCCACCTCCACTGAAAGATTCCCTGACTGCAGGCAGAGGATCCCACCCCTGCCCCTAGGAGCTAGAGGTCCAGCTGGAGACTAGACACCCACACAGAAAAGGAGGGTGAGCCAAGAAGGCAAAGTAGGCGGTAAGGGCCCCAGGAGATGGGAAGACCCTGGGGGGAGGGGGAGGGTGCCTTTGTCTGGGTTTCAGGCAGTATCCAGTGTCTCCAGAAAGAAAGGACTAGAAGCCACCATGCCAATCCTGAGGCTCCGGGGAAGCAGCAAGGTCCTGGGAGAAAACAGATTCCCATAGTTTTTCACAGATCAGCGTCACCTAGTTACAAGTCACAGAGAAAGAGAGTGGCGGGGCACAGCCAGGACACAGGTCTCCCAGGCTGGGGTCCCTGCAAGCACACGGTCCATCTTTCCCCAGAAAGAGGCATTTCCCCACACCCCTTTCCCCAGCCCTTCACCCCTTTCCCCAGCCCTTCACCCCTTTCCGCAGACCCACAACGTGGAGAAAAGAGAAGAAAGGCTCCAAACCCAGAGCCCTGGGTCTCTGCTACTCACTCAGACTAAATCCCTGCATATCTTGGGAGGGTTACTTCCCCTCGCTAAAAGGAGGGGTGGGGGTGACCAAAGAACTGAAAGCAGGGACTCAAACAGATATTTGCACACCAATGTTCACAGTGGCTTTATTCACAATCGCCAAAGGGTGGAAGCAACCCAAGTGTCCATCAATAGATGAATGGATTAAAAAAAATGTGGTATAGACATACGATGGAATATTATTCAGTCATCAAAAGGAATGAGGCTCTGCTACATGCTACAACATGGATGAAACTTAAAGCCATCATGTCAGGGGAAATAAGCCAGACACAAAAGGACAAAAATTGTATGATCTCATTTACAGAAAATAAACAAATTGTGTATATTCATAAAGTCAGAAACCATAAAACAGGTTACCAGGGGCCGGGTGGGAGAGGGGAGTGGGAGTTAATGTTGAATTGGTGTGGAGTTTCTGTTTGGGGTGATGAAAAAGTTTTGGCAATGGATGATGGGATGGAGGCACAACTTTGCATATGTAATCAACACCTCTGAATTATTTAATGGAAAGTAGATAAAATAGGAATTTTAGGTTGTATATGTTACCAGAATAAAAAAAAAAAAATAAAACAAAAAACATAGAACTGTACAACACATAGAGTGAACCCTAACATAGACCATGGACTATAGTTAATAGCATAATTATAATAATATTGTTTCATGAATTGTAGCAAAGTTACCATACAAATACAAAATGTTAAAAATGGGAAAAACTGTGTGAAGGGGGTATATGTCCTTTCTGCAATTTTTCTGTAAACTCACAACTGAGCCAATAAAAAGGGAAACGGAGCTGAAGTCCATTTCCAAGATCCCTTCTAGCTCCAGTGTTCTAAGAGCCAAGAGTTATGAGTTGGGACCTGTTCAGGAGGTTTTCCTCCATCTCTCCAGAGGCCTCAGAGACCCCCAGATGGAAGAAGAATCAGGACAGAAGCTTGGTGGGTGTGGGTGTGGTAGGGGGCTCTGACCCCTGTAATCACCCTCTGCTAAGTCAAAATGCCAGGCATGCAGGGAAGTTGGCTGGTACAGGCAAGGATCAGCCCCTATGCATGGAGGGGCTGGATTGGCCTTGGTAATGGGACAGGGACCAGAACCTGGGACCTCAGTCACCCCTCCTCTCCCCACTCCACCCCACTCCACCCCACTCCACCCCACTCCCAGGGCTGGTGGTGTCCAAGCCAGCCTGGAAGGGCACTTGGTGCTCAGAAGAGACTTCTCAGAATTGGAAGGGAAGAGGGGGTGGGGGATGGGGGGGTGGGGAGGAAGTATCCTGAGGCTGCTCCCCTCCCCTCTTTGTATCTCAAACCCACCCCGGAGCAATCCTGTAGCCAGGGCTTTTCTGATTGGGAGGAGGGGTAAATGGGGGAGGGAAGCTGATGGGCCTGCTCCCTCTCCCAGGTTGCTTTGCAAATCAGAGTAGCTGTGGAGAGAGATCCTAAAACTTTAAACACTTTATAAACCAGAAGGGACCTCACAGCTATTAGACTGTTAGGCTTGGACTGGAAGGACGCTTAGATCAGTGGTTTTCAAACTGCAAGTCGTGACCCCACTGGTGGACCATGAAATGAATTTAGTGAGTCACAATCAGAATTTAATAACAATAATAAAATAGAAGAGAAAATATGAGAGTAGGAGTAGTTAAAGTGTATCATGAAAATCTTGTTTCGATTATGTCTGTTGTGCCAGGTTGTGATGCAACACATTTCTTATTCCTCGCACAGATGGAAACCTTGAAAAGCCACTGCCTTAGATTGTGCGTCTAACCCCTTTGTTCACCAGCAGGGGAAAGTGAGCTGGCACACCCAGTCCTTCCCACCTGGCCCCAACTTTCCCTCAGAGCCTCAGCTCCCTGCCCACACAGCAGACCCACCATGTGCTCTGGCCACACCTGGCTGGGTGCCCCATCCCAGCAGCTGCACACATCCACACCTGTGCACTTCCTGCCAATTCTCCCTTTCCTCAGCCACATTCCCAACCCTTACTTTACCCGAGGAGGCCCCAGGCAAATGCCACTCGCTTTGCCCATCATCCCCTAGTGGAGCCAGGCAGGATGAGCCTTTCGTTGTTGGCGGTCTGGTGGACAGAGGAGCTTGGCATGCTCTGGTCGGAAGGAAGGGAGGGAGGGAGGGAGAGAGAGAGAGAGAGAGAGAGAGAGAGAGAGAGAGAGAGAGAGAGAGAAAGGTTGAATTGCTCCGTGATGGAGGTCCTGGACCAGAGGCTTTGCTGCTTAAAATCATCCAACAATTGCTGTGGATCTGCACCCCACAAGCTACTGGGGTCACTGGGCTAATCAGAGCAACCACTGAGTGAAAAGGGCCACAGTTAAGACATAAGCAAGGAGCTGGAGGGCCCGTTAATATTCTCCTGGGTGGGGGCAGGAACCCCACGGAGCCCATGACATTTTCTAGGAATCTAAGAGTCTGGCTCTAGAGGGGTGAGGATTGGGGCACTTGCAGGCAGAAAGCAAGAACTCTTGGTGCCCTGTAGTTTCCTTATAGTACATACTGCATGTTTAAATGTTTATGCTTATGTACCCCTCACCCCCCACACAAGAAGGGTATGGCCCATGCCTGCTGGGCTATCCAGCCTCACTGCCCAGCACGATTTCCCAGCCGGCCATCCTAACACATTAAATATTTACGGAATGAATATTTATGAACCTGCAAATGGTTCCGGATGGCCTGAGAGTCAAGTCAAAGGAGGAAGAGGGAGGAAACCGGGTGGGAGGTCCGCGGCACAGGGGAGCCGTCGAAGGGTTGAAACGGGCAAGAGTCAAGTAGTCAGATTCACGGTTAGGAAATCCTTTTGGCTCAGGTGTGCGGGAGGGAGGCCTGCGGCCAGGTGGGCGGCGGGAAGGCGAGCGCGGTAGGAACCCAGGCGAGGAGACTTGCGTGTGGAAGCTGCCCAGAGGGCCGTCCTGGAGCGGAGGAATTTGCGTGGCCGCAGGTGTGCGCCACCCAGGTGGAGCCGGTCCCCGGGGCTCCAGGGGCTCAGACCCTCCCTCCCCCCCGCGTCCTCCCGGTCCCCGTGGGTGGGAACGAGAGACGCGCCACCTTCATTCCACGCGCGGGGCGGCGCGTGCCAGACCTCCCTCACTCGGGTCAGTGAGCTCAGGAGCTTTGCCCTGGCTCCACTACTTTTCTTTTTTTCTTTAAATCAGCTCATTAAAAAAACATTAATGCATATTCAAACGCGAACATTCGATGAGTATATAAGAGGTCATTATAAGATTCCCTTTGTGTATCTGAGCATTTTCATGCTAAGAAAATTGAGTGTTAGGTCAGAACCATGCACAGAACGCCAACTCTCTTTGGAAACTGTAATATCATCTGAAACAAACTCATCTTATTAAACTAACCTAGCTCCTGGCTGCTGCCCAAGGCTGCAGGCTGAGGCCTGCCCTGTTCTTTGCTAACAAGGGAGATTGCTAAGGTGGCCGCACACGTCCTCGCACCAGACTCGCCTTGACCCTAATCAAGATTTACCAAAAAGTAAGCGCTCCGTGGGCTGGGGTCGCCCGGGAGAGAGGCTGGTTTTCCTGGGGTTGTCGCTGCCCCCGGCTTTTGGGCAGCCCTGCAGTCCACTACTCCCTTCGGGACCCACCACCCGGCCCCACTCGCTCCCCAAGCTCGCTCACATCCCGCTGGGAGAGAGCGCAGGTGCGCGGGGCCGGCGCGGGGCTGGGGGTGGCGGGAGGGCGGCCTCCCGGGGGGCCGGCGGGGCGGGGAGAGGCGGCGCTTCCCGGCAGGAAGGCGCTGGGGAGCGCGGCCCGGGAAGGGTGCCCGGGCCCTGCGGCCGGGGGCGGGCGGACGCCGGTGACGACAGCCGCTCCCGGAGGGCTGCGCAGCGCTCGCCTTATATGGCAGGCTCGGCGCGGGCGGGCGAGCCGACGGCCGGGGAGGGGCCGCCTCTGGGGAAGACTTTCTCTTCGAGGGTGGGGTCTCCCCAGTAACGCCCCCAGATCCCTGGAGGCCCTTTTGGGGATCTTCCTGCGCCTCTCCCAGGCTGTGACCCGCGCCGGGCCCCGTCTTTCGGGGACTCAACTTGCGGGAAGCCCAAGCCGGGCTTCTCCAGTCCGGGATAGGGAGTTCCTTGCCTTATGACTGTGGGCAGGTTACTTCCTGCACCCCACCTGGCTGCGGGTCCCCACCAGGTAGCTGGGGAAGGGGGGAGCCTCTCAGTTTAGCTGCCTTTTCCACCTTCCAGTCAAATGGTGAGCCTTCTCTGGCTCGGACTGCCCAAACTGGGGCCTGGCTAAACATTAGCCATGGATGCATTGTGTGTTTGGTTGACTGCATCCTTCTGGCTGGGACAGGATTTAAGCCTGAGGAAATGGCCAGTGTGAGCCTTCCCACTGGTCCTCTAACTCCCTGTCATCTCCCTCCAAGCTGTGCTCACAGCACACATGCTTTTAAACCCTAAATCTGTCCAATTGCCCCATTGCTACCCCCAATCCTAAAGCCCTCTACAGTCTCCCAGGCACACACAGGGTACAGTTCCAACCCTTGGCTCAGCACACAAGGCCCTCTGTGAAGTTGCAGTTCCCTGATGCATCATGCTGTTCCATGCTTCCCAACTTTCACACCTGCCTCTCCCTCCTGGAAGCCCTTCCCCTTCAAAACGATACTTCTTCGTGTCCTCTTTCTGACTTTCCTACTGATTATTTAAACTTTCTGAGCCTCAATTTCTCGCAAATGGTGATAAGACAGTCCCTACCTCACTGGGTTATTGTGAGGGTTTGATGAGTTAATGTTAAATTGCTTAAGACAGGGCTTGGCACCTGGTTAAGTAGGTGCTTATGAAATATTTCCTGTTGAACACTCATCTTACCGTGCTCCAGTTACCCATGTACGTTGCTGTGAGTACTGCGAGGGCTGGGCTGTCCCTTTTCCCCATGTGTACCCATTGCCCAGCACAAAGCAGAGACTGAACCAGCTTTTGTTGATAAATGACTGAATTTCATGTTGTGGGCGAGGGAGAAGAGGCAGTCTCTCACCATATTGGCCACAGTACAATGAGAAATGAACCCTCTCATTTGTTGGAATCTAGCACATTTGAGCTTGTCCTCTGCAGTCTCCCAGGAGCTCCACGACAACCCCACGCGGAACCCAGGATAGACAGTGACCCCATGTTTCAGATACACCTCTGAGGCTTGGAGAGATGAAGCGACCTGCCCACGGTTACATGGTGAGTAGCCGAGTCGAGGCTAGTTTGACCAACTCATCCCAGTTTTAGCCCTGAAAGTCTTGTGTCCCAGCACCTCCTATCTCAGGCCAAGTGGGACAGCTGGTCACCCGAGCTCAAGGCCCAGTCAAACCCTAGTCTTTGAGGACCCCCTCAGCTTCATCCCCCAGCCTCCCCTGGGCCTGTTCGGCTGCATTTCCTGAACGGGGCAATGCTCTGGGGCCCAGAAGGTCTGGGAGGCTAACATAATTCTCCCTCCCACTCCCCCAAAAGTCAGATCTGCAGCAGAATGGGGGGTGGGGTGGGGGGGATGGAAGGTGCACAAGAGCATTAGAAGAGCACAGGCCCGGGGTTAGAAATTCCGTCCACACTGACACAGACTCCTGGTCCGCCCTGTGTCAGGCCCTCTGAGCACAGGCAGACGCATGGACGCGATGCCAGCAGCCAGCTCGTGGGCAGCTGGTGGCGGGACTGAGAAGCGCAGGCTCTGGAGACGTGGGGCCTCTGTGAGTTTCTGAAGAGCGTCTCCCCCCATGCCCTGGCCTCGTTTTCCTCTGAAAACCCAGGGAGTTCGAGCTGGTCTCTGAGGGCCTTCCGGCTCTGAGGGTCACGACTGGAGGAGAGCAGGGTTCTGGGAAAGGCAGCCTCTGGAGAGGAGGCCTCAGAGGTCAAGCCTGGACGAGCGAGCAAGGGGTGAGCAAACAACAGCTGCTGCATCTTCCCAAGCCGCCCCGGCCCCGGCAAATGCAGCTCCGGCCCTGCACCCCCTCTTCTTGGGCCGCTGTCCAGGGAATCCGGCCTTTCTGCCTGTTCTCCACAGCCCTTGGGGACCAGGACCAGGGCATGGAGAAGGAGGCTCCTGCTGAGAGCTGCAGCCTTGACATTGGCTTGGCCATGGCCCAGTGGTCAGGGCCACGGGCTGTGCAAACACCCGAGCCTGCCGTTTGTACCCCTCTACCTGTGGCCACCTTAAAGTCATCTCAAGTGGCCTGGGGAGACCCAGCTGGGCAGGCAAGTGCAGAGGGCCCTGCCTGGGGTCTAGGGACTTGGCAGCAGGAAGCTGAGCCCTTGGGGGTCCTCCCCTCCCCCTTACAAGGAATTTCTCCCCCACAGTCTCCATCAGCCTCAGTCAGGAGCAACCCAAGGACTGGCTGTGGGAGCTCAGATCCCCTCTGGACTCTCTCCCCCTGCAGGTGAGGCCCTTACCCTCTCAGGGCTTCCATTTCAATTTCCTCCTCCAGACTGGGGGGTTTCCTTCCTGCTGCCCCTTGCCCAGATAAGAAAATAAAGAAAATAGAGAAAAGACAGACTGACATTCCTAGAGCCATTTACTGATGCACTGCTGTCCCTTATCTCTACATCATAGGGACCCTGTGAGACAGGAGCTACTAATATGCCCGTTACGGGGGAGGACACTGTGGCTCAGAGACACACAGTGGTCACAGGAAGTGGCAGAGGGCTGGGGCCCAGCTGGCCTTCTTGGTGAGAGAGGGTCCTTTATAATTGGGACATGACATTGGATAACGGTGGGGACCAGACCAAGCACAGGGCCTGGTATACATAGAACACCACCTGGTAAGGTCACACACCTTATTCATTCATTCATTCACTCATTCATTCATTCACTCACTCATTCATTTTGCAGATCCCTGTGCTCCTCCTTTGTGTCTGGCCCTTGGGAAGGGTTGGGACATTGAAGGGTTGGGGCTCAAGGAAGAGGTTCAGTAGGATGGGTTTGGAGATGCCTGTAGTCTCCGAAACTAAGTTTTCTCCATGTGTAGTCTGGGATCCCCTGCATCAGACTCACCATGCCTTTAAAAATGCACACTCCCAGATCCCGTCCCTGACTCAGTGACCCAGGATTTCGTCACATGGGGCCTAGGCATCTGCATTTTCAAAAAGTACTGCCAGGGATTCCTATGTGAACCATAGTTCTGGACTCAGGGTTTCAGAAATGCCAGAATCTGGGGCCTGGAACTTTCCAAGGTGGAGGCAGTCAGGACAAAAAGGTGGCTGGGGTGTGGGGCAGAGCGGAGGATGTCCTTGTAGCTCAGCCTCCCCTCCCCCAAAGTAAACCAGCGGCGGGAGGTGCAGGTGCTCAGGAGGGAACCCAGCTCGGGTTTCAGGCCTGGGGACACTCCTTCCTTTCTCTCGGGGACAATAAAATGCTCCCTTTGCCCTGGGACTCCCACCTCTATAAAATCCCAAACAGGAAATAAGCTCTATGTCCAAACATGTACATTCCAACTAAATATGCGACACTGGGGGAAGGGTGGCTCCCCTGGTCTGGGAAGCGGGGACGCTAAGGGTGGTGGTGGGAATGCCATGAGCTGCTGCTTCTGCGGGGTGGTGGCTGTGAGGGAGGGGGGTGGGGGCTGGTATGAGTGAGCGGAGCAGGGACTCAGTCCGGGTTTCAATTCCACCCTGCCACTTCCTCGGCCCATAACCTAGAGCCTCTGCATCTCAGTTTCCTCTCCCTAACCTGGGGCTGATAATAGGACTTACCTCATAGGGTTGCATGAGCACCACACGAGTTAGTACACGGGAAGTACTTAGAACGGGGCCGGGCACCGCTGGGTAAGTGCTGGTCATTGTTATCAAGCCGTGGAACCCGCCAACCACACAATAGGGATGGAAATTGTAATAGGGTGATGGAGGAGGTTGAATACAGCACCCCCCAAATTCACATCCACCTAGAACCTCAGAATGTGACCTTATTCAGAAATAGGATTTTTGCAGATGCAATTAAGGTAACAATGGAGATGAGATCATACTGGATTAGACTGGGCTCTAACTACAACGAGAGTGTCTTTAGAAGAGACAGAAAAGGACACCCAGAGATACAGGGGAGAAGGCCATGTGAAGATGGAGCAGCGATTGGAGTGAAGCAAGCCAAGGAATGCCAAGGACTGCTGAGGCCACCAGAAGCCAGGAAGAGGTGAGGGAGCGTGGCCCTGGCGGCACCTGTACTTAAGACTTCTGGTCTCCAGAACTGTGAGCAAATACATTTCTTTTGTTTTAAGCCACCAAGTGGGTAGTAGGTTGTTACAGCAGCCCTAGGAGAGGAATACAGGTATTTACCACATAACAGCTCTTTGCTCAAACATTGCACTTATTATCTGGTGTCACTCTCATACCTGTGAGGAGGCTACTGTTCTCCCATTTCAGAGATGAAGAAAACTGAGGCTTGGCTGGTGAGGGAGAAGGCTTGGAGCCAGGTCTGGATGATCTAAGCCCCAGTTCAAAGCCTATCTCCACCCACCTGGGTTGGGCCCAACCAACCCCTGCACCCAGCCTTCTTCATCAAACAGATTTCATTTTCCCTTTGCACATGCTGTTCTCACCTTCTGGAATGCTCCTCCCACTGCTTGCCTCTCTGGCTAATGCATATTCAATTCTTCAAAACCCTTCTCCAGTGTTGCCTCCTGTGGTAGTTTGGAACCATTATGTACCCCAGGAAAGGCCATGTTCTTTTTTTTTTTTTTTTTTATAATTAAATTCAGTTTTATTGAAATACATTCGCACACCATACAATCATCCATGGTATACAATCCACTGTCCACAGTATGATAACATAGTTATGTGTTCATCACCACAATCTATCTCTGAACATTTTCCTTACATCAGAAAGAACCAGAACAAGAATAAAAAATAAAAGTGAAAAAAGAACACCCAAATCATCCCCCCATCCCACCCCATTTGTCCTTTAGTTTTTATCCCCATTTTTCTACTCATCCATACACTAGATAAAGGGGGTGTGATCCACGAGGTCTTCACAATCACACTGTCACCCCTTGTAATCTACATTATTATATACTTGTCTTCAGGAGTCCAGACTGCTGGGTTGGAGTTTGGTAGTTTCAGGTTTTTATTCTAGCTATTCCAATACATTAAAACCTAAGAGGTGTTATCTATATAGTGCATAAGAATGTCCACCAGAGTGACCTCTCGACTCCATTTGAAATCTCTCAGCCACTGAAACTATTTCATCTCATTTTGATCCCCCTTTTGGTCAAAAAGATACTCTCAGTCCCACGATGCCGGGTCCACATTCATCCCTGGGAATCATACTCTGCGTTGAAGGCCATGTTCTTTTAACTCATTCTTGCAAGCACAGATGTATTGTGGGTGGGACCTTTTGGTTAGGTTGTTTTAATTGAGATGTGACCCACCCAATTCAAGGTGGGTCTTAATCCTTCACTGGAGTCCTTTATGAGAGGATAAAAGGCAGAAATACGGAGAGAGATTTTAGAGAGAAATGCCCCAGAGATGCTAAGAGAGGACACACAGACAGTCACAGAGAAAGCCACTGGAACCAGAAGCTGACAGCAATGAAACCCAGGAGTGAAGGACCAGCAGGTACAGGCCAAGTACCTTACTATCTGACAGAGGAACCCCAGATAACAGTGGCCTTTCTTCAGAGAAGGTATCCTCTTGTTGATGCCTTAATTTGGACATTTTCATGGACTTAGAACTGTAAATCTGCAAACTAATAAATCCCCATTGTAAAAGCCAACCCATTTCTGGTATATTGCATTCCAGCAGCTTTAGCAAACTGAAACACCTCCTTTCTGTGATTTACCCGACAGCCCCTTGCAGATTGACTTCTCTTCAGGGCTTTCAAATCATTTACGTGTTTCTATGTTAGCATTTCTACTTTAGATTATAACAATGTATTTACTGTGAGCCCCCTGAGGGCAGGGGCACTGTCCTACTCTGAATTCCCAATAACTTGCCCTGGACAGACCCAGAGAAGCACTCGCAGGTGCTTGCTGGGCTGAGGTTAGAGCATGAGGTTGCCGGGTGTGGACTGGAGAGAATATTCCAGATTTAGGCATAGATCCTGAGCAAAGTTCCTACTTGTGGCATGACAGAGGGATCCCTTTGACCCTCCCAGATTGGGGGGTTGGGGTATCAGTGTGGCAAAGGAGGAATAGCCCTGGGCCCACTCACTCTCACTGCCCTGTTTCCCAGGGTGTGGCCTTGGGCATGTTACACCACCTCTCTCTTTCTCTGGCCCTCAGTTTCCTCATCTGTGAAATGGGAACAACAATCTCTACCTCAGGTGGGTGTTGGGAAGATGAGAGAAAATACAGGTGAAGCATCTGGCAGCAAAGGGCATGGAAGGACCAATTGGGGGACACCTCCCGGCTGGGGTTGAGGAAGGCAGTAGACAAGAGACAGATGTTACTTGCCTCTGGACACCAGTAGGCTGGCCAAAGCGGGGGACCAGCTCCTCCCCAATGAATCATTAGCGGCTGTGGAGCAAGGGCGTCCTAGCTCCCAAGAGGTGCTCCCCTCCTTGGTGGCTTGTGGGGGACGGGCACAGAGGTGTGAGGGAGAGGCAGTGGCCGGGAGGCACGGGGAACAGAGGAGCAGACAGGGTGACTGCCAGGGGGCATTCTCCAAGGCCGAGGTCACCACCCCCAGCTCCTGGTGGCTGCCCACACCTGAGCCACAGGCACCAGAAAGCCAGCTCTAGGCCATGAGGAGGCTGTGGCAGGAGTCAGGGCCAGGGCTTGGGGCCCAGTATCAGCCCCACAGCTTGGCACAGCAATGGGCCCCCCATGGTGGGGTGCCCTTATCTCAGGAAGCCTGGTGTTTCCTGTTTAAGGAGTAGAGTCAGGTTGGGGAGTGCTGGGAGAAGGGGAAAAGCAAAACCACTAATGGTTCTTGAGCTCCCACTAGGTGCTGGTGTGCTTCTGGGTGCCAAGCCATTTAATCCTCAGGATGTTCTCATCTGGTGGTGATTTTTATTCATCCCAATTTGCAGATGGTACAACTGAGGCTTAAAATGGTGAAAAGCTTTGGCCAAAAGGGACAGCAGTATGGCTAAGAGACTTTGGAATCTACCACATCTGAGTTCAAATTTAAACTCTGACACCTACTGATGCCAAATTACTTATACTCTCTGGGCCTCAGTTCCCTCATCTGCAAAATGGGGATCATGATAGTCCCCACCTCTTTGAATTGTTATGAAGGCTCAATGGGATGATGTGTGTAACATGCACTGAGCAAGTGTTAGCCAGCATTATGTTCCCATTTCACAGATGTGAACACTGAGCCTGAGGAAGGTGAAGTTGCTTGCTCTGGGTCACATGACTAGGAGGTGGCCAAAACAATATCTGAATCCATTTCTAATTCTACCTGCCCTACGACACACTGTGGAGTGGCTGATGCTGGCCCCTGGCTTCCCAAAGGCTGCCAGGAGGTGGCTGCTGGGGAGGAGGTGAGGCTCCTTGGAACAACCAGAGGCCCAGATTTTCTGCAGAGCCCTGAAACCCAGCCCTGGGTACTGGGAATTCAGGGTCACACCTGCAGCCGGTGTTCCAGGCAGCAGAGAGGAACCGTGGCAGCATCCTGCCCGCCTCGGACACGGCCCCGACATTGTTCTCCAGGCCCCTCCCAGGACAGGTTCACGCATTAGGGATTTCCGGCAGCCTGTTCAGAACCACTTTGACTTTCCAGAAAAGCTGGGCAGGCAGCTGGGGTGGGGGCTGAGCTGGCCGTGGGCTCCTTACCCGGGGTAGGGACTGCTGGGAAGGGCACTGATGGCCACCATCGTCAACATCCTTTTGACCCAAAGGGTCCTGGCCCCAGAGCCTGCCCTTTTGGGAGATGCAGCTGCCCCGTCATTCACCTTTCCTGATGCTGAAGGGAAAAAAAGGCCGTGACTCATTTTCATTTTGAAGTAGTAGACAGAGCACTGGGCTCAGGTCAGAGCACTTGGATTCAAGTCCTGGCCCACCACGGACATGTGACCTGGGCGAGTCACCCCTCCCCAGGCCTCCTGCCCTTATGTGGGAGACTGGATGACTTGAGGTCCCTTCCAGCTCTGATGTTAGTTCCGGAAGGACCTGCAGCCCCTGTGCCCTGCTGTCTTGAGAGCATAAGCCTCTCAAGGGCCAGTTTCTGCTCCCTCTTCTGTGCATTTGGAAGGAACCCACGTTAGTGATCACCACACTACTTACTCCAGAACCCTTCTTTTCCTGGACAGTGCTCTTTGGGGGTGAGCTGTGCCGGGAAGCCCACTGACACCTGCCTCTGTGCTCAGTGTCCTCATCTGCAAAGTGGGGCGAACTCCTGCCTGGCAGGATAGTGGCAAGGATCAGACAAGAGGACACACGTGAAGGAGGCAGTACAACAAACTCAAGTTTCCATCCCGTCTGAGGGCCTCCTATGTCCAAGCCAACTGGACAAACTATCAGAATTAATGTTTGGAGGTTCCACCCCGGGACTGTCTCTGGGCTGGGAGGGAGCCTGGGGGCTGAAGCACCTTCCAGTAGTTGCTTAAGCTGCACAGAAGCTGGGGCTGGCCCTGCAGCTGCCCGGCCGAGCCCTCTTCCCCAGGCCTAGGGCCCACCAAGAGGGTGGCAGTGGCTGCTGAAGATGCCGAGCCAGCAGCGTTCCCGGTGAGGTCAGCAGCATGGAATTAGTCAAACAGGCTCACCCTGAGGGTTTGTGCTCATAGTCAATGACTCATGGCCGTGACAGGCCTCAAGGGCAGAGCTGCCAACCTGGACACCGCCACGGGCACACCTCGCCATCACAGCTGGCCTTTTAGGGAGAGGCACCCCGGGCCCGGCCCTGCCCCCAGCCTCCGAGGCCTTCCCAGCCCTCTCCCCACTTACCCGGCCAGAGGTCAGGCTTCCACCTGGGTTCACATCTGGCTCTGCCACTTTTTAGACATGTCCTTGGGCGAGTCAATTTCTCTGAACAGGTTTTTTCACTCATAATATGGAAATAGTACTTGCCTCACAAGAGAGGAATTAGGTGAGGTAATATTGTAGGAAGTGCTGGGCAAAAGGTACCTTTTAAGGAGTGGCAGTGGGGTACGGGGGACAGAGATCGGGTGCCCTGGCTCTGCGTCCTGGCCCCACCTCTCACTAACTGTGCGTTTCTGTTACTCAACCTTGCATCAGGTTCCTCATCTGTAAAATGAGCTGCCACCACCGGCTCTGTCAGCTCGTTGGAAGATTAAGATACCGCACTCTACATTCTGTAAGACGACATTGGTGGGTGGCGAGGGTGGTACTGGGGAGCAGGGCCAAGCTGCCCGGCCTTGGGTCCCAGCCCAGCTGCTTATGGACGTTGTGACCTTGGCCAAGCTACTTCACCCCTCAGCTGGATTCACAGGTAGGGGCTGCTGAGGCCATGAGGGAGGGTGCTCAGAGGCGTGCCCAGTGACCCGGAAGTGCTTTCTGAGCCCGGGCCGTTATCACCCACCTGCTCCTGGCTCCAGGCCTCTGTGGAGAATGCACATCAAATGAGCTCCTTTCCCCACCAACGCCTTGTCTACCCTCCATGGGCCTCTGACAAAGCCCGGCCCTGTGGTCTTTCAGAGGCCATGGACCTCCATTTTTGAGCCAATCCTGCTCTCCTGTATTCCCAGCAGCCTTCCCAAGGCAATCCCTGGGGAGAGCCCTCGAAGACCCAAGTAACTCAGCAGTTCTAATAGAACAGGGTGAGCCACCGAGAACAATGCACATGTCAGTGGGCACAGCCTCTCCAGGGCTGGAGGGAAGGGTGCCAGGGTAGCCCTGCTATCAAGCACCCAAGGCTCCCAGGAGGCTGGTAGCTCGGCCCGGGGAAGGAGGCAGAGAAAAGGCTTTCCTGGCTAATGAGCCTGGCTCACCTGGCCCAGGCCTCCCCGGGCTCCTTCAGGGGCCAGCTTCCTGCAGGAGCAGTCAGGGGCCAGTCAGTGGAAAAGGAAGCCCCAGAGGGCTCAAGGGGATTAGTCCTAAGCACCTAGGCCTCTGGGGCAACCACATCTGGGTAATGGGGACACCACCGACTCGTCTTGCCAGGGCACAAGGACTGTGTGTGGGAAGGAGGGGCCTCCAGAACGGCAGTATTAGTAACAGGAGGGGCCAGTTAAGACAAAGACGGTAAGAGGATGGTGGAAGTGGCAAAGGAGGAAAGAGGACAGCACCCCAGTGTGGGGGTCACGTTGCTCTCCCAGCCCAGACAGAATGGAAGCTGTGGATGGCGCAAACCCTAGTTTTATTGGTCTGATTTGTTCAGTTATGTCTCTTGCTTAGAGAACTAAAGGGCCAGGTATGGAGGGATGGGGGTGCTGCTTTGAGCCTTCCAGAGCCAAGGATCTGTGGGGCACCCCCCGGCATGCCTCCTCTCTGCCCTTGTGCCTGGGAGGAGGGGAAGGAAGGAGCGTGGTGGCTGGTGAGGGTGGTGGTTACAGAGTAATTTTAGTGTGGGGCCCAAGGTCTGTTCTTCATAGCAGGAGACAGAAGGGATCATAAAGTTCTCTTTATTACAGACCTACAAAAAATGAGAGAATTATATATTACTCTCACTTGCTTGGGTTTCTGTTTTCCTTCTTTTTCTTTTTACAAAACTGTAGCAGGAAAGAAAAATGCAGGAGGCAGATGAGCCAGGCACTGGGGTTCAGATGAGAAGGGACCAGGCCGGTCACATTGCAGGCTGGCCTCGGCCACCAGGTGGGCACTCGCCACACCTCCTGGGAGCAGGGCCAGCCCTAACGGGAGCAGACAAAAAGAAAAGTGGGTGGGAAGGTGGCAACCCCCAAATCAGCAGCAGCAGCAGCTGCATTCTGAACAACCACCCTGGGCAGGCAGCTCCCGTGCTGGTGGCCTGGTCCCCAGAGCCTGGGCCCGCAGGGACCAGACAGGGAGGAGGCAAGGAGCCGCCACGAAGGCCTGTGTTCTATTGCGGGCCCTCCCCATGACCACCGGGGGCTCAGGAGGGCAAGGGCAGCTGGGACTCCTCCCCGCTTGTCAGCCGATCAGCTTCTTGAGGAAGGCCTCCAGCTGGTCCTCGTCCTTGATGCCCACAAACTTGTCCACCACGTCCCCGTTCTTCATGGCCAGCACGGTGGGCACAGCAGACACCTGGGAAGAGGAGGGTGAGGAGAACTCTTCTCAGCTGCTGTTCCCACATCCTTGTGGGGGAGGCTGGTGGCCTCTCTGGGGCAGGCCTGTCCAAAGCCATGGCTGGGGCCGGAGGGAAGTGGCCTTCCCGTCGTGCTGGGGACTGCAGGGCCCCAGGTTCTCCTGCTGGAGAATCAACTTCCATTCTGGGCTCCTAGAGCTCCCTTCCTCCCCCAACCACACGACTGACTCACTGGCCCAGTGGTTTGGCTGGAATGACAGGAGAGATGAAAATAACTCCTGCGCTGCAGCCAGGCCTGGGGGCAGGGAGGAGCTGAGGGGCTCAGGGAGGGACCAGGGCACATGGGAGAGTCTGAATCCCAGCCTTGTCCTGCACTGGCCGGAAGGCCTCTTCCAGGTCACGGCATCTTTCTGGGCCTCAGTGGTCTCTTCTGTAAAACGGGGCTGATGACAATGTCAACTGTGAGGGTTTGGGATAGGGCTGGGAGATGCCTGTGTGGAGCTCTGCAGCCGGCTGACACTAGCCCGCTCCTCCGCACAGGGTGGTCTCAGGCAAGCCACACCATTACTCTAAGTCTCAGCATTCTCAACAGTGAAGCAGAGACATGAATGGTACTTAGAGTAAGAGGACTGAATGGAACCGGGCCTGGGCAATCTCTGCACAGCACCCAGCACTTGGTGAGGCCGACAATTAATGCCAGAAGCCTGGTGCCGGTACCCCGCGGACACGCAAGTAGTAGTTACAGAAGGGGTGTCAGGGGAGTCTAACACAGACCCCTAGGAGCCGCTTTAACTTGCTCCATGAACGGCTCACAGGATCCAGAAATTCACTGACTCATCCTGGAGAGTGTGGGAGGAGGGACTCGGCACATCCAATCTATACGTTTAAGGAGACAGGCGGGCCAGGCAACATTCTTGACCCCTGAAGCATCTGCTCAAGAGCCCCCAGCTGACCTGTATAGATGATGGGAAGCACAAATGAGGCCCACCATCTACACCGGCACCCCCAACTTTCTGCCCAGGCCCCCTGCCTGGCCTTCATGGGCATTTGAAAAAACTAAACAGTGCAAGAAAAACCCCAGAGTTCTTTTACACACAAGTTAACTATAAAGTGACACTAGTGAGTAACACCAACATACCAGGCCTTCACATATCCTGGATGCTGCCCTGCTATGAGTCAAGCGCAAAGCCAGACTTTAGATTCAGAACGTTCAAACTGTGCCCACGTTAGTCACAATAGGAAAGAGCCCCTCCAGACTGGTCCTATCGTGCGTCTGCTGGGTGCCATCACTCCCTGACTTTACCTTCCAGGTCCTGCACCCCATTCCCAGTGGACACTCTGGGGACACAGCAGGGAAGTCCTATCTGGGGCTGATGTGGGTGACAGTGACAAGTTTCCTGTCCAACACTGGGCTGAATGCACGTGTCTCTGGTCCCCACCCTGGCTCATCTCCTTCTCCTTCTGGACCTGGCGTGGGTGGCAGCACAAAGTACCAAGGGCCCAGTGCAGGCCTTGCCCTGTCTCCAGGATGTACTGCGGATGCTCTAAGGGCTGTTATGTTGTTTGGGACTTTTGTGCCCTCTGGTGGGCTGCGAAGGCAGTGCCCCCGTCTCAAATCTGGCAAGTCTCAACTGAGGCACAAAGTTCAACAACCAGCTGTTCAATTTAGCACTTACTGGATACCATCCTGTCCTGTTTCTTTAATTAAAATAAAAACTTAATGACATTAAATAAGAAGTGGTCTAAGTTTTTCCACATGTGTTGGTGTTCCTCTAAGCAGGACCCTGAGCTCACTGAGGCAGGGACAGACAACATAGGACTTAATTTACTTTAGGATCTACAGAGGAAGCCCACACATGCCTGAACAAGCTGAGCTCATCAGGCAGACAGCAGGTGTGCTGCGAATGTGTTTTCAGGACAACTAAGGTTTAGTTGTGACTGATAAGTTTGAGCTTAGCATGGAGATGCCAAGTGCTGGGGGCCTGCAGGCAGCCAGAGTCTCCAGGGCACTGCAGAGATACTTGGGCTTGATTGCACTTTCCTCACCCCCACGGAGGAGGATGTGGCTTTGTTGACTTTGGCTCACAAAATCAGGAGTGGCAGGTCCTTGTAAACATCCCCTTAAATGGAAGTGCACAGATCCTCAGCACATTCTTCTAGAAGGGTGATGTAAGTGTAAGAGGGGTAGCCGTGCAGCCAAAATTCAGCTTCTTTCTCACTAGAGAGGACCCTGTCTATGTGTCTGCTCCAAAGGCTAGCAAGGGACTGGAGAAAGGAAGTGCTAAGGTGTGTTGCATCTCCACCTGCTTTGTGAGGCTACCTGCAGCCACCCATCTTTGGCTAAAGGCAGGAGAACTCAGGGCAGGTGTGTGTGAGTGTGCTTGCATGCTCGCCTCCCACTAGACCTCGGCCCACCTGCAATGCCACTGAGTGCAGTGTCCCTGCCAAGTCCTCTCCTGTCCTGTCCCCAATTTCATCCATTTGTGAGCTCTCAAGGACCACAGCGCCAGGTGCTGCAGGTGATGGCAACCTCATCCACAGCTAACTGCAGAACTAATGCAAAGGAAAAGAATCACAGTCACCCGGCTGCCACTGGCTGGGTGCTCCTTCAGTGCCAGGCACGACACTAACACTTGCATATATGCTGTCACGTAAATTCTCACCTCAAGGTAGGGTCATTTTTACAGATGAAAGACTGGGCTCAAAGGGCTGAGTGACTGCAGAGCTGGGATCTATCTGACCTTGCTGCCCATGACATCAGCTATGCTGGGCCTCTGACCAAGAGCAGGGAATTGGAGAAAAATACCAAGTCCCAATGGGGTGAGGAAGAATATGGAGGGAAGCGTTAAAAGGATTTCACACTTCAAACGGGAAAAGCTTTTGGATACAACAGGGTTCTTGGAAAGGCTATTAGTGAAAGAAATAAAATGGCTCGTGGTCACTATTCATGCTTCTTCACTCAGGGCTCCCCATGGAAGGGAGAGGTTAGCGCCACCCTGCAGTTAGAGCCCCATGCCACACCAAGTGCACCTCGCAGGCCTGAGCCCCACCCCCCACCTGTGCGTGCAGGCAACCCTGCTGAGAGTGCCGGTGACACGAGGACTTTAAAAGAGTAGCACCTCCCCTAAAAGGTCAGTCTGGGGCTTTACACTTTGTGTAATCTCAAAGTTTGTGCATCTCAAAGTTTGGTCTGGAACCGCCAGCATCACCATCACCCGGGGGGTTGTTAGCAATGATGAATCCTGGGCCTTTCCTGAACATACTGAATCATAACCTGCTTCCTAACAATATCCCAGCTCCTGTGTATGCACATTCAGGTGTGAGAAGCACTGATTTAGAATGTTTTCAAGATAGAGACACATTCCAATTATGAAATATTAAGTACTGTTGAGAAAGAGACAATATGGTAAAAAGCTCTGTGCGATATATAAAAGTACGCAAAATTACTTATAAAATTGTATCTGAGGTTATACAGAAACTTAAAAAACAAACATTCAAATCCAGTGAGTTATCCAAATGGTGAGAGTGACCGAGTATGGATGGTGGGTTATAGCTGACTTTTCCCCTTTAGTGTTACTTGGGTGCATTTTCAAATGCTTTGTAAAGAATACTCACTTCTTCCCTAACACGAAAAACTAAAAGGCTAACCTAACCCCTCCATGTGTGAGGTCAGAAGAATAAGCTTCTGAGGAAAGCATGAGGGATCAAGGGCCGGCAGGCAACTCACTCTTCCCTGGCCTCTGCCCTGATAGCTGACGAAGGGTCCGCATGGCTGGGAAAGGCCAAGGGCAAGGGTGGGGACCCGGGGGCACCGAGCTTCAAGAGCAGGATGGAACACACATTCCAAGGCCCCGCGGGACTTTCTCTCCCCACTCCCTTGGGCCACAGTGAAATTCCAGGGGGACTGACACACAAACAGAAGAGTGCCAGGGGTGGGGTGAGGTGTCAGGAGAGGGCAACTGCCAAAATCCCAATACAATGGGAAGCAGCTTTGCCAAAAAGTTCATCCAACATATGGAAAAGGACTAGAGGCCTTGGAGGAAGCGGTGCTAGGAGGTACAATAGATCTCTCAGCTGAAACTTCTTCCTCAGACTTTCTTCAAAAAGAACAGGTGTGAAGGAAGGAACGGCGTGGGGGCTGGGGTCAGGAAGAATCCTGGTTGGAACTTCCTGAGCTCTGCAATGATGTCAGCCCAGGGCCTGGCCAAACAAGCGGGCCGAGGCCTGGTGGCGGCCCAGCAGCCTGGAGGTCTCTGTGTGCGGGGTGTGCACTCCTGGACCGCGAACAGAGGGAGAAGCAGAGAGAAGATCCTATGAGAGCCCCCCCCCCCATTTCCATGCTTAACCACAGGACTTCAGTGCCCACCCCTACACCATGGGGCTCCCTGAAGGCAGGGGGGATGGTCCCAGGAATCCCCGTCATCCTGTGTGACCACTGTTAGCAGGAACTGGGTTCCTGGCACATGGTTGGTCCTTGGGACGTGTCTGCTGAAGCCACGGTGTGGGGCAGGGTCAGGAGGAAGACTGCCCATGACCCTGAGGGCTGTCCCGGGAGCTCTGGCCCTAAGCTCACACTGGGAGGCCACAGCCTCAACCCCACTGTAAGTCCCTGGCCAGTGGTGGATGAGCAGGGGGAGACTAGGGGCAGCTCCAAGGTCAGACAAGTCTCTGCTTGCCTGAGTGAACAGGGGGAGAGCTTCTGAAAGAACACTGAGGTACCACTCCCCTAAACCCTTGTCAGCAGTCCCCAGTCACCAAGCCCACTTGGGTAATTTCCCCCCACCTGTGACCATCATGTGGCGGCCCAGTGAGTATTTCCCTTGCATCTGTTAAGAGCACCCCGATTTTCCTTCATGTCACCTTCCCTCTCCAGCTCAAGGGACAGTCAACCTTTCTCATTACCCCATGGGGCTGACTGGAGGATGGACATCTTTACTTGAGGGGATCCAATGAGAGTTAGGTCTGGACTTTCAAACTCTTGAGGACAAACATGGCCCCTTCACCAGCAGGAAACGGCCTGAGGGGAACGGCCTCTGCCACCACCTGGCAAGAGCCTGAGCATGACGTTAACCCAGAGCAGAGCTGTGAGATGGAATCAGACTCCTGAAGACGCGGCCTGAGCTCCTGAATCCAGCTGAAGTCTAGTGTTTTGGGGACGGTCTGAGTACGTGGGCAGGCAATTGCCTTTCACAGAAACCCCTGGGTTTCCTGGCTGGTGGCGGAGCCCTGGCTCCCACACTCTGCCCAGTGCTCAGGCCCTCAGGTCTGTGACGTCTCCTTGCCAGTTTCCTCCCTATGCCGGCCATTACCTCCTCAGACCCTTCCAGCTCACAGCTGCCGGAGGCCTTTCCAAGACCCACAAGTGATCCCCTCACACCTGGGCCTGAAATCTCTGCATGGCCCTGCCTCCCAGACCAGGCAACAGGCAATGTGATTAGCGAAGCAGGCTGGGGCAGGGAGCAGGGGTCTGTGTGCCCCGATCCTCCAACCATTTAGTTCCCGGAAGTGAGGGTGGGGGAGAAGCTCACTCTGCTCAGATCCAGGTATTTCAAGGGAACCAGAAATCCGGATTTTCATGTGAAATGTTCAGAATTTTAAATATTGACACCTAGCAAAAAAAAAAAATTTCTTTTTTTTTATACTACTCTGAGGGCCAGATTAGATGAGCCTGTGAGTTAGATATGGCCCCAAGTGCTGGGGTGCACCTTGGCTCACAAATAATGCTACCTTTAGCACAGCTCCTCAGAGACCCTTCCCAGCTGTTGGCACAGCTGTCTGTCCTCCCACTTCTTGGTCACCCTTCACTCTGGTCACCCAGACACAAGAGGCTTCTTCCCTTTCCCCAACTGCAAGGGTCTCCCAGGCCCAGGTGAGGCCCTTGGTGCCTCCTGCTAGTCTTCCTCCTCCCCTCACTCCCCTCACTCGGCCCAAATCACATGCCTTTTACAGAAAAAGTTTGCCAACCCCTGATCTAAAATACTAGAATGGAGGCTCTATGGTCAGGGATTTCATCAGTTCTATTCACTGCTCTACCCACAGCACCAAGTCACTGTGCCCAGCATTTAAGGGACTCTCAATAAGTATCTGCTGGAGGAATGTACAAACCAACCACTTGAGGCCACGTCATGTCTCTGTATGTTCTCTTCCCGCAGCCCTTCTTTCCATGCTCAGCCTTCACAGTTTAGCCCAGAGGGTCTCAGGTGAAGCATTCCCTGCCCCCTCACCATTTCCTCCCAGGAATAGTCCTGTCTTCCTGTACTTTTCCTCTCAGCACCTCTCACCCCATATCGAAAGCCCTGTCTACCTGCTGTTCCCTCCACCTGGACCAGGAGCTGCTTGGGGACTAGGAGCCCATCTAATTCTGGTCAGAACCAGGAAGGCCTGGAGCACTGTAGGGCCCACCGCCAACTGCCGACTGATGCAGGGAGGAAGGAATGCCTCAGTGTCCCAAGACTCAGAAAACTAACTGGTGCTTTGGGCCACACATTCCACCTCCTGAAGCCAGTGAAGGAGACAAGTGGCTCAGAGATCAATGGTCTCATATCTGCAAAGTGCTCTGAGCTCCAGAGGGCACTAGAAAAACCCAAGACATCACCCAAATAGCTGCCCTGTGCCTCCCATGACACCCTCAAGCTGGCTATCCTGCGGCCCCCAAGGCACCCCCACCAGGTGCCCTGCAGCCCCCTGCCATTCCATACCTCATACTCAATGGCGAGATCAGTGTGGTCGTCAATATCCACCTTGGCCATCACCACCTTCCCGTGCTGCTTTGCCACCATCTTCTCTAACCTTGGCCCCAGGATCTTGCAGGGGCCACACCACCTTGGAAAGGGAGAAAGGAAGCATCCAATCTGTCACAAGGGCACTCACCCCTCAGATTTACTGTTTCCCCAGAACCTTCTAAGCCACATCCTACTGAGGGAACCTCTTGCCCTTACTGGCTCTGTTTACAGTGTTTGAATATTAACCTGTAATCTTCACATGCCAACTGGTGATGCCAGGAGACTCTGCAACTGGGAAATTTTCCTGAGACGCTTACAGAGGTTCTTTTATTTATTCCAATATATCTTAAAGAAATACACTGTCATATAGAAGAATATGAGATCTGACTTTTAAAGATTTAAGCAATCAACTGAATGTTCTGGAGCCTCAGTGGTCTCATTGGAAAAACAGAGATTATGACTGTCAAAGTTCTAACGAGAAATCAACACAGGCAATGTAGGTAAACACGTTCTGTGACCTGCCATGTGGACTTGGAAATCAAGAGAGGGAATCCAGCGGCTAGGAAGTGTCAACAGGCCAGTCACTGTGCCGGCACCTACCCCAGCTCTTACTGCACAGAATCCTCACATGCGAAGGAAGATAGAGCATCCTCCTAAGAATCCAAGGCCCATACAAGCTAAGACACTAACCCAGCTGAGACTGCAACCCAAGATGGAGCTCCAAGTCGCTGTGCCTTCAGCCCAAGGTACTCTGTGATTCCACAGCCACTGTGCCACAGTCCTCACTGCCCTGTACACAGGCAGTCCCTTGCCTGTGGTGAGCTCTTCAAGGACGGGCAATGTGCTGTCGTCTCTAAGTCTGTGGCACCAAGGACAGGGCCTGGCACTGAATAAACAAACTTATAGCCTGCTTCCTTGTTGGAGAAGAAAATGAGGCACCACCCCGTGTATTGTTTATTCCTACATCTCTCTAGAGCACTTACCACACCAGGAGTGTAGCACAGCAAAGTCTTCCACTAACCCCTGGCTGACAACTATTCTAGTCACAGCTCTTAAAACCCTTTCTACCCAGAGATTTCAATTAATGAATTTACAACACCGAAACACCCAGTTTGCGAGACCATATCTCTTATTACAAGTGAAGAAAGAAGAGGCCCAAGGACATCAAACAGCCTGTCCAAGGCACCATGTGAGTCAGGGAAAGAAGCGGAATCACAGCAAAAGAAATCTGTCAAGAGATTTGCCCAGAAGGACTTCCAGTGTTTTTGTAGATAGGCATCAAGGCACGCTTCAAGGTCTGTAAATGAAGAAGGCCAGCCTAAAAATCAGAAGGCCAAGCATTTAAACTATCTCTAAAACTCATATAACACTGAAAAGAAACTCCTGCTCATCCTTGCATGCTCAGGCACCACTGCAGGATCACTGATAACTTTTTGCCAGCTCCTCCCACAGTTTTGGTGGCCAGATGTTAAAATAAAATCAACTTATCTGCCGGGCCAGGAACTGTACACACCAAAGTCCAGATGATGTTCTAATCACGTGTTTCCTGCTTTGGTTCAGGCTGAAGAAGACTGAGATATTTGAACAGTGAGAAACAGAACTTAAGCCTGTCCCAGCACTAATCGCAGTGGGTTTTAAGCTGTTTACTAGACTGCCTCCTATCAGAGCAGGGACTGTCTTACCTGTCTTTGTATGAGAAGCATCAAGCATGGTACTGGGACACAGCGGGCAGTCAAGTACCTGAACAAAAGAGACCCCAGTCTTCTGCTGACTCCCAGTACTCACTGTGCATGGAAATCCACAACCACTGGTGTCTCGCTGTTGACAACTCGGTCTTGGAAGTCAGGTCCATCCTGGATGTTAAAGGTCGTTGTACAGACTCTGGTGGTGTATATTGTTCGAGCTGGGCTGGGTGTAACTGCAAGGCCACCAGGACTGCACTGTGGGGTCTGCAAGGCCCCAGAGGTGAGGGGTGCCCAGTGTCCCTGAGGGGGTTTCCTGGAGATGACGGAGGCCAGGAATCTCCTCAGGAGAAGCCGTTGAGCCATCTATGAGGGGGAGAGAGACAGAGAGCTGGGGTGGACAAAAGGAAGACAACACACCAGAAAAAGAAAAGTATTTGGGAGTACTAGCGGTGGTGGTGGTGGTGGTGGTGGTGTGTGTGGCTCAAGGAGGTGCAGGGGGGGAAGCAAATATGAGGAAATAATGTATAAGATTTCTGGAGTAGAAGTGAGTGGGAGATGAGAAGCAAAGGGAGGAAGGAATGGCAAAAAAAAAAAAAAAAAAAAAAAAAAGGAAAGAAAACAAAAATAAAAAGAAGCAATGGTAAGCCAGAGGTTAGGAAAATTGGGTTGACAACTAAAAGGAAATAAGGATAAAGGGGAGGGAGGAGAGAGGTATCAATATTTACAGAACACATGATAAGGGCCAGGGCCAGATGCCTTACACTTATTATTAGTGCTTCACATCAACTTTGAGAAGTTGATATAATATTGCCCATTTTATAGGTAAGGAATCTGAGGCTCAGGCAGGTTAAGTGACGTGCCCAAAGCAACCCAACTCTCAAATGAGAGCATCAACACTGGAACCCAAGGCTGACTGCTAAAACCTTTGCTCTACCGATTACTCTTCTAAAAAAGTGTTTTAATGGGAAATTAAGGAAAAAGGGATCAGGAGAGAAGACCGCAATAGTTCAAGGTAGAAATAAGAGGCACAGGAACAGGAGTGTGGAGGGAACGAGAAAAGAAGGGCCACGGGTGTGGAGGGAACCGGGGAATCGGACGCCACTAGGAGCTCTGTATCTCATGAGGGCCAGCTCCCCGCGCCCGCTGTGCTCCTCAGCGGCGGAAACCACCTCGAGCTACCCCCACAGGCTTCCTACCTCCCTGCAACGCGACCGGAGGGATGCAAGCCCGGCCCTCCCCGCCCGTCAAGGGCACTCCTGCCGTAAGTTCCTTAGGAGAGAACCTTTCTAGCGTCACTTCCGGGGATCGGCGACCTGGAGCACCTCTCCCGGCTCCCTCAAGGACGACTCATTGGCGGAAAACCGGCAGAAGGCGGCACAACTAAAGGGCCAGAGCTTCCGTGAGGTTCCGGAAGAGGCGGGCGACCCCTGGAGGAGGGGCAGGAAGAGGCAGGTGGACCTTGGAGGCGGGGCCGGAAGAGGCGGGCAGATCGTGGAGGAGGAACGGAAGAGGCGGGCAGGCCCTGAAGGAGGGAGCGGAAGAGGAGGTAGAAGGAGGTGGGTACAGCGGGGGCGGGTACAGAGGGCGGGTGTTGGATTTTGCAAGCTCTTGTTGCTTCGCAACGCAATCACTCCCGCCCACGCCCTCTACTTCCTTGCCTCCTAACGACTCCTAGCGGTGCAGGAAGGTTCTTTCTCTCTATTTTACAGATGAAGAGGCTAAACCGTTCAAAGGCGTAATGTACTTATGGGGGAAAAGACCCTGACTTGTAGTCAGGAGAGCGCTTTGTGGGCCTTGTCTGTGACCTCGCGATTTGAGGCACATGACTCTCCTCTTCCCGGCTTCAGTTTCCCAGTATGTGGGGGCTGAGCTGGTCGTGCTCCCAGGCATTTCAAGCTTTTCACTTTATGGTGACTGGGGAGCTGGGCTGGGCAAGGCACCAGATGGTAGTGATATTTGGGGGTTGCTGCCTTTGAGGCCCTAGGTAAAGTCAGAACTGTGAACCTGCCTGGGCCAGCGGCCTTCTATTCACACCCATTGTCACTGCCATAGGCTGTAGGAGTCTAGGCACCTCTGTGTGCCCGCAGCTGGTACTCTAGCCACCTGTTGTCTCCCCTGCTTTCTGTATGGTACATTCTGGCCACTGAGGGCCTCTTACTGTTCTGTGAAGACACCTGGGCCCTTGTCTTTCCTTGTATGCCTCCACACCTTTTGTTATGCTTTCTTGTCTCTCCATGTGGTAGAATGCGTAGTCATCCTTTCTGGGCCATTGTAATTGTCTCTTCTCTGAGCAGCTAATTGCTTCTCTCTAGTGCTTTGTTCAGTGTTCCCATAGCACATTGTAGAGTGCTTGTTCCTCCCATTACACTGTGTGCTTCTTAAGATTAGGAACTGACGGTGTTTATTTTCATATGCCCAGCACTCACCTGGTACGGGGTGCTCAATAGATGCTCATTGAACTGAGTATCTTTGGGTGTCTCTGGGAGTGGTTTCTAGTCAGGCAAGGTCATGAGGCAGGTAAAGTGGCAGCGTCCCATGTCTCACCTCTGTTTCTTACCCTGCGCTGCATCCACTGGGAATCATCCTTTCACAGTTAGCTGAAATGCCTCTCATCCCTGTACTATGCCATTGTTGCTCCCTGTAACTGGAAGGCCCTTCCCTCTACTCTCTGTTTGGGAAAATGCTTCCAGATCATGATAGTGACCAAAAATGGTGGTTTCTCTGCCAAGTGCATGCAAATGACCAAGTCCTGAGTCACCGAGGTTTCAAAGAGAGAAAATTTATTGCTAGGCATGAAACAGGAGATCAGATGTTCTATTGGCCTAAAAATCTCTCTGTGAACTGCAGTTATTCTGATAGTTCTATAGTATCAAAAGATGGGCATGTTTTAGGATAATAAGCACAATGGCTCTAGATGATGTCATTAGAGATGATCTAATTATTGAGCATGCGCAGATTGATTACATGCTTAGTCACAGAACATACGTAAGAAAATGGTGGCCTTAATATGAAGTTAGACGTGATTTTTAGTATTATAATGAGGTATAGGTCACTGTAGGTTGAAGTTGAAGCTACTGTGCATGTTAGACGGGCCCGTTTTGTTAGATCCACCTTCCTTTATCAAGATAGCTTTGAATTGGGGTGGGTTACTTCTGGGCTTACTCAAGTCCCTTCATTAATAAAAATTAGGGTCTGTGATCATGACTCTAAAGTTGAAAAACTGGATAAAAGGGGTACATGTGAGGGTTAGTCACAAGGTTTTTGTTTTTATAATCACAAGGGCACAAAATAAAGGCTATGCAATCCTAATCAGAGATCAAAGCAGCTGGATTATAGTTCAGAGATTTCAGGTAGTTCCCTCTGTTACTCTAATATACAGAAAGTAGAAAGGAATATCTATATAATGATTCAGTAATCATAATCATCTCTTGAATCTTAACTTCTTGGTTACAGTGAGGCTCATCTCTGAAGACCTTGTCCTGAACCTCTGGAGTTGGGGAAAATGCCCTCTCTGCACAGCCACTGCCCTCTAGGCATCTGTCAATCACTGCGCACAATACTGTGTTGTTACTGGCTGCTTCTTCATTCCTCACTCCTCATTTGTACTGCCAGTGAGTACAAGAAGGGCCCATCAATCTCTCCATTGCTTACCTCGGAGCTTGGAGCATGATAGTCGGTGCTCAGAGGTTATTTGTTGAATGAACAGAAAACAGAGGTGTACATATTCCAGCTCATGCAGGCCACATGGCATTATTATTTGTCCTCTGTCCAGATGGCAGGACCACTCCCACACCTTCCAGTGGGCAGGGCCACAGCTACAGCTGCAAAGGGACCCTCCCTTGGGATGTGGTGAGAGAATCCTTGGACCAGGTTCATATTCCATTTAATGGGCTCCCTTGTCCATCACGGGCAGGAGACTAGGTGAAGGTGTGGGCAGGCATTACCTCCTCACCCTGTCTGACCTCTTGCTTTACCCTCTGGAGCCAATGGTGGTATCTCCCAGTGCTCCTGGCTCCTTCTGAGGTCACCATCATTCAGTGCAGCTGTTCCTGCTAATGCCAGATGCCTTCTGGCAGGGGCACTCCCACCCTGCTCATTTTCATTTCTGTATTTCTGTGTATCCAGCACTTTTTCTTCCAGAGCCATCTGTTAGTCTATTCAGCATTTCCACAGCTCTCTTTTCCAGAGAGCCCCTTTCCCAGCTTAATTCACATTCTGAATTCCAGAGGAGGACCAGTCCTGTTTATCTGTAGTCCTGTGAGACACACAGGGAAGACCGCGCTCATGGTAGGCCACAGAGGGCCTGTCCGGCTCTCTGGTGGTGCGCCTGCCATGTTCTCCCTCACAGGTCTGCTGCCTGCCCAGCCGACCTGGCCTGGGTCTGGCTCAGTCCCAGGGCATGCTCAGGGTGTAAGTGTGAGCGGAAGGGAAAGAAGCCAGGATTGGCATCCAGGGCTATGGGGAACCTCTGCAGCTACCCCTTACAGACATTTACTACAGTGTTTTTTTCAGATTGTGGGACATGAGCCATCAGTAGGTCACGAAATCGATGTAGATGAGCATTAAAAAAAAAATAGAAGAAAATGGAAAATATCATATCAGAGTATGTTGCAGGTAATAATGGTAAGTATAGTTTTGTGGAACATTTATTGCTGTTAGGCATGTGTGTCTGCATGTCTGAGGTTGTGATATAAACTTCATTTCTTACCATGGGTCATGGTCGATGTGTTTGAAAGTTACTGATACATCAAATAGTTACTAAACACCTGGCACTGTTCTGGGCAACTACCTGTATTAACTCATTTAATCTTCACAGTCCTACAAGGTTGGTGCTGTTAAAGCACGTAGAGGTTATGTAGCTTGTCCAGGGTCATCTTGACAGTAGGAGGTGGAGTTGGGATGAAAACTCCCAAACTGGATGGTGCCATAACTGCCCCTGGCAAGGATCACAGCCCTGGGGCAGGGGCTCTATCAGGCCCAGGCAGACAGGATCATGGGGACAGGGCTGCAGCAAAGCTGCAAATTTCGAAGCTGGAGGGAGGTGCTTTGAGAGAAAACGCAGGGAGGGGTGGTGGGGCCACAGTCTGAGCTGAGACTCAGTTTTTTTCCTAGAGATAATGCTGCTAGTGTATTTTTGTTTTGTGTATTCATCTGGTGTTAATTCTGTGATTTTTTTTTATGCTGTTGCAGAACGATTAGAACCATGACATACATTTCACAATTCTAGGAGCTGGTTTCATGTTGTGTTGTGGTTCACCTTCTGTCATGTTTCCAGCAGTTACACAATGTCCCTTTGCCCCTTTTAGGATTGTAAGAGCTTGACACAGGAACAGCAGCACAACCTGTAACTCAGGGACAGTGGCTCTTGAGTGTCAAGGCTGTGATGTAGGTGGGCACAAGGTGCCCTCCTCACATGCCTCTTCAGTGCACAGCCGATGTCCCCAGTAGACACCTATGGGCTGGGACCCCAGGGCTAGTGTTGGGGTGAGGCTTCTCACATGCCCCTGCTGGGCCAGGACTGGCTGGCTCAGATTCTGCTGGGGAGGACCCGGCCTGCAGCTGCAAGGGGCTGAGGGAGGGAGGCAGCGTGAACCCTTCCTCTGCCAGATCTCTCTGCATTCCTCTCCTTTCGACTCTTCTGCTGCTCCCAGTCCGTGAACAGGAGGCAGCTGCGGGGCAGAGGAACGAGCCCTGGGCTGAGAATTGGAACTAGGTCATCACCAGATTCTGCCTCTAACCCTTTTGGGCTTTGGGCAAGTTGGTTGTTCTTTCTGGCGTTATTCCTTATCCAGCAACTCAGCTCGGCTGCATCTTTGATACTGTCTGTCGATAAGAGAGTTAAAATATACGCAGCTCTTTGGAAGAGGTACATTTTAGTGTCAGTGTGAGGTTGGGGTACAAATCCCAGCCTGAGCTAGGAAGAGTGGCCTCTGCCTCTGGTGTGCTGACCCTACAGCTGTGGAGCCCAGGTGGGTGAAACCAACAGACCCCAAGGACCTGGATTTGAATCCTGGCTCTGCCTGTGACCATCTAAGTTGTTTCCACCAATGTAAAATGGGGCTGGCAGTGTGTCCCCCACACACTGTTTACAGAGGAACAAACTGAGTCTTAGAGGGGTCGGGACTCACCCAGGGTGCACAGCTGATTAGAGGCAGAGGCAGTCTCTCAGGCAGATCTGCAGACCACCGTCCTGTGCTTTCCCCACTGACTTGCAAGGATGTGGTGGGGCGGGGCTGGGCTAAGGACTTTAATCTTTAGTTTGTGTTTAGTTTGTTAAAGTGTCACTGGCAAAGATTACAGTGAAGTCCAGTGAATGAAAGGAGGGGTTTGGTTGAGAGTGAGGAGAGAGGGAACTTCTACCTGAGCCTGGGGACCCTGCTCGGCATCCATGTGTACTTAACCATCACAGGGAATTACCAGGACCGGAATGGAAGGGAGAACTTGGGGCCTTGGGTTGGAGGTGTAGCAGACGTGAAAGTGCCTGCAGCCCCGTCCTGGGTCCTCAGTAGTCTGTTCTAGGAAGGAATTGGGACCTGCACTCTGTTCTTACCTCAATGGATGATCTGTTTTAATCCTAGGCAACATATCCTGACACCTTCATTACTGCAACTGTGAACCAGGGATAATCACAAATTTCAACATGCCCAAAACTTCTGGGAGATTTTCAGAGTTAGAAAAATTGCTACGTGAAAGATTCTTAGATGAATGTACATTATTTGAATTATCCTTAAATTACAAATGTGGTATAAACATTTTAATCAAGGTATAACTTACATATAATAAAGGGCACAATTCTTTTTTTTATAACAGCTTTATTGAGATATAATTTACTTACGCTACAATTAACTCTTTTAAAGTGTACAATTCAGTGGGTTTTAGTATATTCACAGAGTTGTGCAAGCATCACCACAATCAATTTTAGAACTTTTCCATCACCGCAGAGAGAAATCACATACCCTTTCTTTAGCCCACATCCCCTAATTCCCTCACCCCCTCACACCAATCCTTGGAAACTACCAATCTGCTTTCTGTCTCTATGGATTGACCTATTCTGAACATTTCATATCAGTGGAATCATATAATGTGTGGCCTTTCATATCTGACATAATGTTGCTTGATTTTTTAAAAACATTTTTATTCTGTTATCATATATACAACTTAACATTTCCCCTTTTAACCACATTCATGTATATATTTCAGTGCTGTTAATTATGTTCACAACGTTATGCTACCATCATCACTATCCATTACCAAAACATTTCCATTATTCCAAATAGGAACTTTGTACATCTTAAGCCTTAACTTCCCATTCCCTATCCCTACTGCACCTCCTGCTAACCTATATTCTAGATTCTGACTCTGTGAGTTTGCTTATTCTAATTATTTCATATCAGTGAGATCATACAGTATTTGTCCTTTTGTGTCTGGCTTATTTCACTCAAGATGAGATCTTCATGTCCCTTTTTTTTTTTTTTTTTTTTGTTCTGTTCTTCCTTTTCAACCTTCCTTTGGGTTAATTGAATATTTTTTAGAATTCAATTTTAATCTATTGTTTTTTTAGCGATACCTTTTTTGTATATTTTTTAGTGGTTCCTCTTGGAATTACAATATACATCCTTACCTTTCCACAGTCAACTTAGAGTTAATATTGTGAATACATAAAATGTAAGAAATTTGCAGCTATATGGGTCCATTTGCCACCCTTTCCTGTCTTTTATGCTGTGTTGTCTTATGTACTACATTGATAGGTTACAAACTCTGTAATATAAAGTTGATATTTTTGCTTTAAACTCACATATATTTTAAAGAAATTATGAGGAAAACACAATCTTTAACACTTACCCACATATTGGCCCTTCTAGGGCTCTTTATTTCATCTTGAAGAGACTGAAGTTTTCATCTGATATCATTTTCCTTCAGCCCGAGAACTTACATTAGTAATTATTATCGTTCATGTCTACTGGTGATCAATTCTCATCATTTTAGTTTATCTGCAAATATTTTTATTTTGCATTCATTCTTGAAGAATATTTTTACTGGATATATAGAATTTTGGGTTAATAGTTTTTGATAGTCAGTTACCAAATTTGGGAAAATTCAGGACATTATCTCCTCAAAATAGTTTATGTCCCATTATCTCTCTTCTCTATTTCTAGAACTCCAATTACACATATATTAGACCTTTGTATATTTCCCATAGATCCCTGAATCTATTTGATTTCCCTATCCTTTCTTTTCTGTGCTTTTCAGATTAAATAATTTCTATTGATTTATCTTCAAGTTGTTGATTCTTTCTTCTGAATAAGCTGTTAAGCCAATTCAGTGATTTTTTTCTCTTCAGATGTTAACATTTTTTTAGTTCTAGACTTTTTATCTGGTTCTTTTTAATAGTTTCTATTTCTCTAATGAGATTTTCTGTTTACTCAGATGAGCATACTTTCCTTTATGTCCTTAGACACATTTGTAATAGCTGCTTTAAAATCCTTGCCTGCTATTTACAGCATTTGGGTTAACTCCATGTCAGTCTCCATAAATGGCATTTTCTCTTGAGTAGGGGTCATATGTGCCTGTCTGTTCATATGTCTATCTTTAATTGTATCTTGGATATCATGTTGCTACATTGCAGATATTCTAGATCCTGTATATTCCTCCAAAGAGTATTTATTTTCTGTTTTAGTAGACCATTAACTTGGCTAAATTCAAACTCTGAACTCTGTCTCTTTTGTGGTGGGCAGCAGCTGAACCCTGTTCATTTTATCAGCTTTAGTTGAAATTTCCTGAACACTTGGGTAGTTCAGGGATCTGGCGGAGAGTTGGGCAGAGTTTATATGCAGATTTGGAGTTTATTCTCTATGGCTCTCTCTTTTTAAGTATTTTCTCCCTCACTTTTCAGCTCTGTAGTATCCCTAAGCTCTAGATATTCAAGCCAGCAAAATTGTGGGTTTCTATTGGAGTATTAGCCATCCTGTGTAGTGCCTTCTGGGGTCTGTCCTCAGGTGAAAAGCTTTTTAAAATGACAAAGTGCCATTTTCTTCTTCAAAGTGTCAACTTTCCTTTGGTCTGCCTGCTTTTAGATGCTCTCCAGTACCTTCAGGTAATTATATATATACCTTATTCAGAGTTGTTACCTGGGAGAGGGTTTGGTCTGATAGGGGACACTCCACCATTATCAAATGTGGACACCTAAGTGCTTATAAATGCTTCCATTAATTTTTTCTTTTTAAAATTAGAACCATTGTAGGTTTATAGAAAAATCATGCAGGAAGAACAGCATTCCCATATTACTGCCTTCTACCCCCACCCCCAACACTCAGTTTTCCTTATTATTAACATTTTGCATTAGTGTGGTAACTTTGTTACAATTGATGGACCAATATTTCAATAATTATATTACTAACTATAGTCCATAGTTTACATTATAGTTTACAACTCTTTGTGTTGTATAGTTCTATGGTTTTTTTTTTTTAAATTTTATTCTGGTAACATATATACAACATAAAGTTTCCCATTTAAACCTCTTTCAAGTTTACAATTCAGTGCTGTTAATTACATTCACAAGGTTGTGCTGCCATCACCACCATCCTTTACCAAAACTTTTTCCATCATCCATGAGTAGAGGTTTTTAATATTTACTGAGTATCCTGAGACTCTGCCACATGGAGGGTGCACTCAGTTGTTGTGTGAGGTGGTAACTCCCCAACTCAGTGTCACAAGAAGAAGTTGGGAACAGGTTTCATGTCCTGTTTCTCTATGTCCTTTACTTTTACTTCCTGTTCACTCACATCAACATGACCTCTTTATCTTTCCTGAATCTCACAACTCTTAAGTTATTTTTTGGAACTTGAACTGTTTTTGTGTTTGAAAAAATAGTGAGTTTTTTTTGTTTATAGGCTTTCCCAGCCCTCCTGGCTTGATGCAGGTGCAAGCCAGCCTCTCTGTTGAACCTTTGGGATGCTCATCCCAAGCCTAGGGGATGGTAGTATAGGAAGGAGCAGCTGCTTTGGGGGATTAAGGGCCATTGTAGATGAGGTCAGCAGTTTGTCTTAGGGAACCAGTTACCTGCCTGCAGAGGTGACTAGCATTATCCTCAAAAGAACTGATGATCAGCTTTAAGGAGGCCATTATGCTGCTCTTCTAGAGTCCAAGGCTTGATCCAATTTTTCTCATCATCCAACATGAAGATTTACTGATGGCCTATTATATGCAGAGCAGAGGGCCCATCAAGAGCAAAATGAAATTTTTTTTTTTGAGGCATAGTACTGTGCTATAAGAACATCTAGCCTTTGTAGTTGGTAAAGGTCCTTACTCTACCATGCTTTGGGCTGAAGATCTTTGGGTAGGTTACTTAGCCTTTTTAAGCCTTGCTTTTTTGAATGTATAATAAGTATGAAATTCAAATCATACACAGTTGTGAGTATTAATTATGTGAACTTGCAAATGTGTGTGAATGTGAACATATCACTAAATGGAATTTTTATAAAGGATGCTTTGGCTATAAGTTATAGCTTACCCAACTGAAAGTGGCTTAAATATTAAGGGTTTATTATATTTGAGATCAAAAAGCCTGAAGGCAGGTAGTTTTAGGGCAATTAAGTCAGAGTTCCGTGATATTAGGGCTCCAGGTCAGCTTTTCTGAGATTTTCTTTGTTTTCTCTCCACGCCAAGTCAGGATGGCTGCCATGGCTACCAGGACAAAATCCTCCCAGAGAAGAGTGGATTTCTCCTCCCATATTATCCTGACTGTTTTTAATCAGGCAGGACAATCTTTCCAAGAACTCCTTTACTTCTAAATGGCCAGAACTGGGTGACATGACCATTTCCAAACCAATGGCAGACAAAAGGGGATGCATCAGATCGGGGTTCATCCTGTAATGGGGCCCACCGTCCCTCTTCCTGCCACACTAAACAAAAACAGGAAGTTGCCAGCAAGGAAGAAGAGGGAGACTGGCTGCAGAGTGTTATACTGCTGCTATAACTAGGTGGGAATGCTGGACATTTATAGGAAACAGTAAATTAATTGCTAGCATTAGAGTGGTTCAGACAGTAAGTGATAGGGAGGCCAGAAGAGGCACAAGCCAGTAGTAGAACTTGACGGAAAGGTTGGGTAGAGAGACTGTCGTCTTCCACGGTAATAGGATCTTTAGGTGAGCACAAGCTATTCAGCTGAAGACATGTTTCCTTGCCTCCCTGGCTGTTTCATCTGTTCATATAACTGAGTTGTGGGAATAGAAGTCATTTGTTCAACTTCCAGGCTGTTGTTCCCTTAGTAGGGGTGAGCAAACTTTTTCTTTAAAGGGCCTGATATGAAATATTTTAGGTGTTGCAGGCCGTATAATTTCCATTACAACTACTTAATTCTGCTGTAGTACAAAAACAAACATAGACAATACATAAATGAATAGGTGTGCATGTGTACTGAAAAAACTTTATTTATAAAAGCAGGCAGTGAGCCAGATTTGGCCCAAGGGTAGTAGTTTACCAACCTCTTCTTTAAAGGGTTGGAGGATACTATCTCTTTCCCTCCAGCTGGAATGTGGATGTGTTGGCTGGAACCAGAGTAACTATTTTGGATCACAAAGTGTAAGCCATGTGTTGAAAATGGCAGCACAACAAGGTAAGCGTTTTGAGTCCTGGCACTGTGGAGCCATCATATCCACTCTGGACTGCTCACACCCAGACTGTTAAGTGGGAGAGGAATAAATTTATAACTTGTGTAAGCCACTAGTATTTGGGGTCTTGTAATGGGAGCCATAGAATCTAATAGGCTGTCAAATGTAATGTTAATGTAAGTTGCACCATTATTTTATATATCTTTAAGAAAGAAAAACACTGCTGTGCCAGTTTTTAAGCTGTTGTTTCTCAGCTCCACATCCCCTCTTCTAGATTCTCCTTTGTGATGCCAGGACTAGGAATCTGCAAACTACACTTCTTTGGCTGCGGGCTGTCTGTCAGGTTCTGCGAATAGGGTCATTAAAGGGGCGTGAGGATGCAGGAGGAGGGGGAAGGGGGACTTCCTTGTTGCTTCCTGTCCCCCTCCCAAATGGCTCCTCACCCAGGCAGCAGCAGGTGGTTCCAGCCTCTGGCATCTTTCTGATCTCAGAATCAGATTCAGTGTAAAGTATGCCCTCCTCAGAGGGCTGGGTCCCAGCTGCTTAGGGCCCCTCCTCCAAGCATTTAGGTTCTGAATAATCCCAGCTTCCTCCCTTGGTCCCCCGGCCCCAGGGCTGATGCTGGTCTTTGCAGTTACTATCTCTGAGTTATCTCATTGTCCCCTTTTATCTGTTCAGTCCTGCAATTCTTTGTAAGCAAATTCCCTATACTAAATTCCCTCATTTGAAATGTGTTGTGTGGCTTCTGTTTCTCTGAGTGAACACTGACTAATAAAATTGCCAATTACTACACTCTGGCACACTTTTTCTTATCACTTATGTTTTATTGTGTGCTTGTCAAAAGAGCTCTTTTTTGGGCTTATTTTGACAGATTTTCATATATATATACATGGAGACCCAGGGCCTGGTCTCCCCCTCCATATTGAGAGCAAGTTATTGCATTTAGCTGCCTATTTGACTGGGTCAGAAGTTAAAGGTCATCAGATCTCTTGAGCAGGGGAAAGAATGTACAGATGGTATCTTGAACAAAGCAAAAAAACCTCCCCTCCCCTCATCACTTTTGATAACAAACCTCCAGACCCCTGTGTCATGAGACTCTGCTGAAACTGTTTTCATATCCTATGGAATGTCTTTGTCCTAAATCCTTATAAACTGCCCCTTGAACTCCCCGCCGTTGTGGAGTGCTAATTCCATTTTCCAGAGATGTCCGTCACTGGGGACCCTCTCCTGCTCATAAGTCCTAATACAGCTCGTGTCTGACTCTGTGCCTGGTGTGCTCTCTGGTCGTGGGGCTGTGCTGACCTGAGCCCTTCAAGAGCTGGGTTGGAACAATATATTTCTTGTGCATTTATAAAAAAGAAAATGCAAGTGAAATGAGTTTAATGGAATATTTCTAAAACTTCAAACTTTCAGAATCCAACTCTTTTGAATAATTTTTTTTTTAAAAATTCAGTTTTATTGAGATATATTCATATACCATACAGTCATCCATGGTGTACAATCAACTGTTCATAGTACCATTGTATAGTTGTGCATTCATCACCCCAATCCATTTTTGAACATTTTATTTACACTGGAAAGAATAAAAATAAGAATAAACAACAAAAGTTAAAAAGAAAACCCAAATCATCCCCTTGTCCCACTCCAATCCTCATTTAGTTGCTGTCACGGCCCAAGAGGGCTTTTGTAGCCAAAGGGCTAAAGAAAGCACTAGACACGTTCTGAGACATGAGCTTTTATTATAGGGCTTACCTACAGGGTGGGGAAGTTGAGCCAGGTTGCCCTGAAATCAGGAGCTGCTCTGAATGGGGGCATGTTCAGAGCACAATGTGGAAATAGCCCCTCTTTGGGAGGCTGAATAATCTGGTTATAAGGGCTCGACGTTCCAATGGATATGAGAGCATAAAGCTGGGAGGAGGGTCCTGCAATGTAGGGAGGGGTTGACTGTAATCAACAGGGAAGAGGGGAGGATTATAGAGATAACAGTATCTCAGTGAGTCTCAGGGAGGAGGTAGTTTTGGGTATAGATTACAGTTAGCATCTGATACTACAAGGAGAAAAGGTCCTAGGTCAAGCAAACTGCTGTGTTCAGTTTTCAAGACTCTTGGAGGCCAGGAGCTCCCACAGTCCCTGTCCCCATTTTTCTACTCACCCATCCATACACTGGGTAAAGGGAGTGTGATCCACAAGGTTTTCACCAACACACTGTTACCCCTTGTAAGCTACATAGTTATACAATCGTCTTCAAGAGTCAAGGCTACTGGGTTGGAGTTTGATAGTTTCAGGTATTTACTTATAAGCTATTGAATCACTTTTTGATTCAGGAGCATCAACATCCATCTCCCCACCCCTCCCTGATATCATCCTCTGTGCCATCAAGTGGGCTGGTGATGCAATATTTCTTTAAAGGATATTCTGTTATTGAGTCTAGATTTTTTCCAAGTTATCAATACTGCTTCTGAAAGTTTTGATGTTGGCATTTTCTTCATTTTACCAAAATTTTTTTAGCAATAACTGGGGCTCATATTCCTTCTTCAAATGTTCCCTAAATAGTTTATTTACTGAAAGGTTGAGGACATGTGGCTGTGTAGTTGTTTCTCTAGAACGTTCAGTTACATCATGATTGCCACTTGGCCAATAGTGATCATTAAGGGTCTTTGTAAGGTGCATCCTAATTTCAGAGATGATGAAAGTGTGAAAAAGGTATATTTTACAATCCATGGACTCCAGTAATGTAGGTGGGACTAGAGGGGAGACAGGGCATAGCTTTTATGTGTTTCCTCAGCATCTTCTACTTCCTTTATCCTGAGGAATTATTGCTTGTTTAGGGGAAGGGAATTCTGATTCTCTTTATTTTTCATTTTAGCCTCCACATGCCTGAGGCAGACAATTTACTGTTTGTGATAGATTGAATTATGTACCCTGATTTAATCTTAATTCGCATTCCTGTGGGTGTGAACCCACTGTAAGTAGTAGCTCTTGAAGATATTAATTTAAGGTGTGGCCCAATGTAATGAAGTTGGGTCTTAAACAAGATTACTGGCAGCCTTTTAAAGAGAAAGAAACTAGAATCCAGAGTCAGAGAAGGCCATAGGGAGAGGCAGGAAGTCAGCGGAAAGAGAAAGGAGAGGACATCGCCATGTGGTGGAAAAGCCAAGGAAACCCCTTGTGATGGTTAGGTTCATGTGTTAACTTGGTGTATTAGTTAGGGTTCTCTGGGTGTTCTAGTTTGCTAATGCTGCAGAATGCAAAACACCAGAGATGGATAGGCTTTTATAAAACGGGGCTTTATTTCACTACACAGTTACAGTCTTAAGGCCACAAAGCATCCAAGGTAACACCTCAGCAATTGGGTACCTTCACCGGAGGATGGCCAATGGCGTCCGGAAAACCTCTGCTAGCTAGGAAGGCAGCTGGCGTCTGCTCCAAAGCTCCGGCCTCAAAACAGCTTTCTCCCAGGACGTTCCTCTCTAGCAAGCTTGCTTCTCTTCAAAACATCACTCCCAGCTGCACTCAGTTCCCTCCCCCCGAGTCAGCTCATTTATATAGCTCCACTGATCAAGGCTCACCCTGAATGGGCGGGGCCATGCCTCCATGGGAACATCTCATCAGAATCATCTCCCACAGCTGGGTGGGGCACATTCCAAGCAAATCTCTGCCCCACAAGACCACAAAGATAATGGCATTTGGGGGACACAATACATTCATACTGGCACACTAGGGAAACAGAACCAACAAGAGATATCTGTAAATAAAAGATTTTATGAAAGTGCTTTCATGCAACTGTGGGGATGCACAAGTCCAAATTCCATAGGACAGGATGCACGAGTCCAAATTTTGTAGGGCAGGCAGCAAACTGGCAACTCTGATGAAGGTGTTCAATGAACTCCTCAGGAAATGCTTCACTGGCTCACTGAAGAAGTGAAGGTCCTCTTTCTTTCTCCCTTAAAAGTCTTCAACTGATTGAATTAAATCCAGCTGAATGAATTCTCTCATTGTGGAAGATACTCCCTTCATTGATGTAATCAGTCACAGGTGCAGTTGATTGATGATTTAATAAACCAGCCTTCTGGTTTATTAACCAGCCACAAATGTCTTTGCAGTAATGGTTAGGCCAGTGCTTGCTTGGTTAGACACCTGTATACCATCACCTGGCCAAGTGACACACGTTAACCATCACAGTCAACTTGGCAGTTATACACATCACCTTAAACCATATTTATCTCTAAGTAGAGCACAATAATAGACATATATTTCACCTAACAATACTCAGCTGTCCTGTGTACAACCGGAAGCACACTAAATCTCTCCAGAACAGGGTGCAAGTCCTTGGGTGACAGTAACTCTTAAACTTGATTTCCTTCGACTTAAATACTGCAAAATGAACAACACAGCTTATGTCATATGAAAAGGGGTTAAGATAGAGAGGAAGACAAACATACTTGCTTTATGGACAAATACAAACATACTCATAACAAAACAAGGAGGAAATAGTCATGCCAGCATAGTCCTCGTTTCTATAACTGGTCACATGGTCATAGTTCATATTTATCACTACCTTCTTCTACTACCCATTCCTTGTTCCCTTTACCCACAGCAAGCACTTCAGCTGGCCATGATTTTTTGCCTGGTGGGGTGACCCAAACCTTCATTCCTGAAGTTTCTTGGTCATTGGTATTCCTGCCTGGATTGGGTTGTTGCAGTTTTCCATTGACTTTAATCACAGGGCATGGTAGTACTAAGAGATGCCCCTAGGAGATCTCCTGTATTCCAGGAAAACTCTTCTTTACCTCCATTGTGTAGTTTCAGTGCTATTTCCCCTTGATAGTGAAGATCAATCACCCAGCCAGTACTGTAATCCCCTTCCTTGCCTGTTGATTCAGAGGCATGAGAAGCCCAAAGTGACCAGGTGGCAGTCTTAACTTCCAGTTCAATGGAATTATTGTTGTGTCTCCTGGTAGAAGAACTACTACTTTTGGAACCAAGACTTGTAGACTAGCAGAGCTTAAGGTTGCAGGGACAGGAAGGAAAAATTTTCCTAGTGGATCACTAGGAGTGATAGTGAGTGATGCCACTCCTGTTTCCACCCTTTGATTCCTGGACCTGTGAATCCTGGCTATGGGTGAAACAGCCCTGTAGAGTGGATACTGATTCAGAGCATACACAGCCTCCTGGAGAACACTGCCACATCCCTGCAAGGTATTGCCACCCAGTTGGCACCATAATTGAGTCTTCAAAAGGCCATTCAACCATTCCATCAACCCAGCTGCCTCTGGATCATGGGGAACATGGTAAGACCAGAGAATACCGTGAGCATGTGCCCATTCCCTCACTTCATTCGCTGTGAAGTGGGTTCCTTGGTCTGAAGCAATGCTGTGTGGAATACCGTGATGGTGGATAAGGCATTCTGTAAGTCCATGGATGGTAGTTTTGGCAGAAGCATTGTGTGCAGGGGAGGCAAACCCATATCCAGAGTATGTGTCTATTCCAGTGAGAACAAATCACTGCCCCTTCCATGATGGAAGTGGTCCAATGTAATCAACCTGCCACCAGGTAGCAGGCTGATCACTTTGGGGAGTGGTGCCATATTAGGGACTGAGTGTGGGTCTCTTCTGCTGGCAGATTGGACACTCAGCAGTGGCTGTGGCCAGGTCAGTCTTGGTGAATGGAAGTCTGTGTTGCTGAGCCCAGGCATAACCTCCATCCCTACCACATGACCACTTTGTTCATGAGTCCATTGGGCAATGACAGGAGTGGCTGGGGAAAGAGGCTGACTGGTATCCACCAACTGGGTCATCTTATCCACTTTATTATTATTCCTCTGGTGAAGTCACCCTCTGGTGAGTATTCACATGGGACACAAATATCTTCATGCTTTTTGCCCACTCAGAAAGGCTTATCCACATACCTATTCCCCAGACATCCTTGTCACCAATTTTCCAATCATGTTCCTTGCAAATCCCTGACCATCCAGCCAAACCATTGGCAACAGCCCTTGAATCAGTATACAAATGCACCTCTGGCCAGTTCTCTTTCCAAGCAAAATGAACAACCGGGTGCACCACTTGAAGTTCTACCCACTGGGAGGACTCTCCCTCACCATTGTCCTTCAGGGACATCTCAGAAAGGGGCTGCAGTGCTGCAGCTGTCCTCTTTTGGGTAGTGCCTGCACACCGTGCAGAACCTCTGTAAACCAGACCTGAGTTTTCTCTTCCTCAATTGATTATAAGGAGCTCCCTAAGAGGGCATAGCGGTGGGCTGGGAAAGAGAAGGTAAGGAGGAAAGAGTGTGGGCCATGGGCATTTGGGTCACTTCCTCATGTAACATACTTGTTCTTTCAGGACCTGCTTGAATTCTATCTCGTATATACCATATCCATTTTAGGATGGAGTGCTGCTGTGCATGCCCAACTTTATGGCTTGGAGGGTTGGACAACACCCAGCTCATGATGGGTAACTCAGATTTCATGGTAACTTGGTGGCCCATGGTTAGGTGTACTGTTTCTACTAAGGCTCAATAAGCAGGCCAAAAGCTGTTTCTCAAAAGTAGAGTAGTTGTCTGCAGAGGATGGTAAAGCTTTACTCCAAAATCCTAAGCGCCTGCATTGTGATTCTCCTATAGGAGCCTGCCGGAGGCTCCAAACAGCCTATTTGCCACTGACATTTCCAACACCATTGAATCAGCTGGATCATACGGTCCAAGTGGTAGAGTGGCATGCACAGCAGCCTGGATCTCTCACAGAGCCTCATCTTGTTCTGGTCCCTCTCAAAACTAGAAGCTTTTCTGGTCACTAGGTAAATGGGCCAGAGTAGCACACCCAAATGAGGAACATGTTGTCTCCAAAATCCAAAGAGGCCAATTAGGCATTGTGCCTCTTTTTTAGTCACAGTTGGGGCCAGATGCAACAACTTATCCTTTACCAAAGAAGGGATATCTTGACATGCCCCACACCACTGGACACCTAAAAATTTTACTGAGGTGGAAGTCCCCTGTATTTTTGTTGGATTTATCTCCCGTCTTCTGACATGCAAATGCCTTACCAACAAAACTAGAGTAGTTGCTACTTCTTGCTCACTAGGTCCAGTCAGCATGATATCATCAATATAATGGATCAGTGTGATGTCTTGTGGGAGGGAGAAATGATCCAGATCCTTGCAGACAATATTATGACACTGGGCTGGAGAGTTGGTATAACCCTGAGGTAGGATCATGAATATATACTGCTGGTCTTTGCCAGCTGAAAGCAAACTGTTTCTGGTGGTCCTTACTAAACAGCTATTGAGAAAAAAGCATCTGCCAGCTCAATAGCTGCATTCCACGTACCAGGGAATGTGTTGATTTGCTCAAGCAATGATTCTACATCTGGAAGAGCAGCTGCAATTGTAGTCACCACCTGGTTAAGCTTATGATAATCCACTGTCATCCTCCAAGACTCATCTGTTTTCTGCACAGGCCAAATAGGAAAGATGAATGGGGATGTGTTGGGAATCACCACCCATGTATCCTTCAAGTCCTTAAGAGTGGCGTTAATCTCTGCAATCCCTCCAGGAATCTGGTATTGCTTCTGGTTTACTATTTTGCTTGGCAGGGGCAGTTCTAGTGACTTCCACTTGGCCTTTCCTACCATAAAAGCCCTCATTCCACAAGTCATGGAACCAATGTGAGAATTCTGCCAGTTGCTGAGTATGTCTATTCCAATTATGCATTCTGGAACTGGGGAAATAACCACAGAATGACTCCAGGGACCCAATGGACCCACTGTGAGATGGATCTGAGCTAAAACTCCATTGATCACCTGACTTCTATAAGCCCCAACTCTGCCTGTTGGACCAAAGTGACATTTTGGGTCTCCTGGAATTAATGTCACTTCGGAACCAGTGTCTAATAATCCATGAAATATCTGATCATTTCCTTTTCCCCAATGCACAGTTACCTGGTAAAAGGCTGTAGGTTTCCCTGGGGAAAGAAGGGAGAAAGGTTAACAGTATACATTTTTGGCAGTGTAACAGTGTCCTTCCCCAGGGGCACCCAGTTTTCCCCTCATTCAAGGGGCTCTGGGTCTGTAAACTGCCTCAAGTCTGGGAATTGATCAAGGGGCTGTGACTCTCTGTTTTGGTAATTCAAGGGAGACTTTTGTTCACTTGACCTAGAATTCTTCTGCTTATACAGATCAAACAAGAATTTAGTATACTGCCCGTCTATTTTACTTCTAGGTACTCCAAGATCTACTGGCCAATGCCATAAGCCTCTGCAAGTCAGATTATTTTGACTGCTACTTTGTACCTGTTTTCCATTATGGTAGCCATGCCCACCTTGTCTTTGGCGGTTAACTGCAGCCACTTGGCTTCTGCCGACTTGGGATCTGATTATCCCCATTGTGTTTAAGGATTCCAGCACAGTGTCAGCAGTTCCCACAGTAATATCTGACCTACAGAGAAGGGCGACTACAGAGCTCTTCAGGAATGATGGAACTAGTCTCACAAATGTATCCCTCACAGTCCTGGTAAAAGGTGTGTCCTCTGGACATTCCAGGGGTATGTGAGGAGGTCTTCCATGGTAAATCCACTCTAACATTCCAATCTCTCTAAGCCTTTGAATGTCCTCCTCTACATTATACCAGGGCAGTTCTGGCATTATGACCTCAGACAATGTCGGCCATCTTTTGCTCCATGTTTCAGCCCACCACCCAAACTGCTAATGTCCTTTCTAACCCCTTGAGCTACAACATTGAGTCAGAAATCTGCTTAGTGGGTCCAAATCAATAAATTCAGCCTGATCCAACTTTGTATTCCTTCCTCCATTATTCCACACCCTTAATAGCCATTCCCACACATATTCCCCTGATTTCTGTTTATATAAATTGGAAAACTCATGCATTTCTTTTGGAGTATAGTATACTTCCTCATGAGTCACACTTTGTACCTCACCCTTTGGGGCCTGTTGGGACTTTAGTTTTAGGTCCTGAAGCAAAGACTGGTGGTGGAGGTGGGTCATGAAAAGAATTAGAAGTATGCCTCAAGCCATTTACCTCAGGACATTCCATTGCAGTTTCATCTCGTGAAACAGGATTAATCTATCCAAACAGAGGAGTGAGGGCTGCTTCCTCAGGGGAGGTGATTATAGGTTTAACAGGCACTGAAGGGTTAATCTCTTTAGGTGGAGGTTGGATGGCAGGCTCCCCAGGGCAGACTGGAGGTGGGGTGGGGGTAGGGGGCTGTTTCCTCAGGGCAGACCATTACAGGTTTATCTAGCAAAGACTCAGCAGAATCCAGAGTTCCAATGTTCTCGCTGCCATTATTATCAATCCATATGTCCCCATTACATGTTTCAGGATCCCATTCTTTTCCAATCAATGCCTTTACTTTAAAAGCAGACACCCTGCGAGATTGAAATTTTAGTTTGTGTTGTAAATCTGATACTTGCACAAAGAGACTCCAGGTCTGATTTTCAGAAATCTCAAGTCTGCGGCCACCAGAAATAAGATTTTCTTTCAGGGCACACATAGAAACCTTTACATCTGTCATACGGCACTTAAGTTTCAAATTTGAAGTGTTTAGCTCATCCCTTTCTCTTATAACTTTATCCAGCATATCTGAGAGCAACCAGTCAACATCATTATACCTCTTAACTCCACAAAACTCTGTTAAGGTGTCAAAAACACTGTCACCCAGAGTCTTGCTTCATACAAGAGTATGATTAGGAGAATCAAATGGTGATATTTTGCATATCTACATTGCCAACTCACTCCATGGAGTGTCAGTGCCATCTTGATTATTGGAAATGGAGTCATTAGTGCCTTTGAATCTAATCAGAGTAGAAAATATATTGTAAAATCCCATTTTAAGATTCTGTTTCTCAAAAACCACACCCTAATACCAAGTTGTATTAGGGTTCTTTAGGGAAATAGACCAACAAGAGATATCTGTAAATATAAGATTTTATAAAAGTGTCTCATGAAATAAGCTTCAGTGGCATAGAGATTCCAAAAGGAGCCGAGAGGTCACTCTGGTGGGCACTCTTACGCACAACATAGACAACCCTTTTTAGGTTCTAATGAATTGGGGTAGCTGGTGGTAGATACCTGAAACTATCAAACTACAACTCAGAACCCATGAATCTTGAAGATAATTGTATAAAAATGAGGCTTATGAGGGGGGACAGTGGGATTGGGGGGGCCATGGGGATCACACTCCCCTTTGTCTAGTTTGTGGATGGATGAGTGGAAAGGTGGGGGAAGGAAACAAACAAACAGACAAGGGTGCCCAGTGTTCTTTTTTACTTTAGTTGCTCTTTTTCACTTTAATTATTATTCTGGTTATTTTTGTGTGTGTGGTAATGAGGGTGTCGGGGATTGATTTTGGTGATGAATGTACAACTATGTAACGGTACTGTGAACAATCGAATGTATGATTTGTTTTGTATGACTGCGTGGTATGTGAATATATCTCAATAAAATGAATATTAAAAAAAAAAGTGTCTCACGCAACTGTGGGGATGCATGAGTCCAAATTCCCTAGGGCAGGATGCACGAGTCTAAATTCCATAGGGCAGGCAGAAAACTGGCAACTCCAATGAAGGTGTTCAGTGAACTCCTCAGGAAATGCTTCACTGGCTAGCTGAATAAGAAGTGAAGGTCCTCTCTCTTTCTCCCTTAAAAGTCTTCAGCTGATAAGATTAAATCCAGCTGACTGAATTCTCATTGTGAAGACATGCCCTTCGTTGATGTAATCAGTCACTGGTGCAGTCAATTGATGATTTAATAAATCAAGTTGACAAATGAACCTAACCATCACATTTGGCCAGGTGATGGTGCCCAGATTCTGGTCAAGCAAGCACTGGCCTGTTACTGCAAGGACATTTGTGGCTGATTAATAAACCAGAAGGCTAGTTTATTAAATCATCAGTCAATTGATTGCATCTATCACTGATTACATCAACAAAGGGTGTGCCTTCTGCAATGAGAGAATTCAATCAGCTGGATTTAATCCAATCAGTGAAGAATTTTAAGGGAGAAGAGAGAACTTTTTCTTTTTCTTCAGCCAGCCAGTCCCTCCTGGTGAGTTCATCAAAGACCTTCATTGGAATTGCCTGCTTGCTGCCTGCCCTGTAGAATTTGGACTCGTAAACTTGCCCTTTGGAATCTAGATTCCTGCATCCTGCCCTATGGAATTTGGACTCATGCATCCCCACAGTTGTGTGAGACACTTCTAAAATCTCATATTTACAGATATCTCCTGTTGATTCTGTTTCCCTAGAGAACCCTAACAAATACAGCTCCAAACTGCCAGCCAGCCAGCGCCAGAACACGACAGATCCTGGGAGGAAGCAAGCCTTCTAGCTTTTGAAACCCTGAGCCTATAAATGCTTGTTGTTCAAGCCAAACCTGTTGTGTGGTATTTGTGCTAGCAGCTCAGGCAAATGAAGATGGTGTTATTTTTCATCCATTATGAGGGACACTCCTTTGTAACTGATGTAGCCCTGTCATCTGCCTAGCTCAGTGCTTGAACATAGTAAAGATGCAGCAGATATTTGTTGAATGAAAGAAAACATAAAAGAATAAAGTAAGAGGCAGATTCAGCTTTGGCATTCTATGGATGGAAGCCCCCAACCCTGCCCCCACCAATGGCCCTACTTGAGGATATTATACATCAGGACTCTTCTGTGGTAAATATCAGAACCCAACTGAAACCAGCTCATGAAAAGAGACTTGTTAGCTTCCATAAACTGGCACATTCAGAGGTATAGTTGGCTTAGGCCCAATTGGGGTCAAATAATGATTAAGAGCTCTGTGGAGCTTCCATTGCTTGCTTTGTCTTCTTCATCACGTTGGTTTCATTTTCAATGTGGTGGGAAAGATGGCTCCTGCCATCATAAGAAGACAAACTTAGAGTTTACCATCTAACAGGAGCAAAGTCCTTCTCCCTCCAATTGTCTATATATCAAGTCTCAGGGAAGACCCTGATTGGCCCTGCTTGGGTCATGTGTCCAGCTCTGGCTCAATTACTGATTGGCCAACACAGGAGGAGGCAGCCTGCATTACGTGCCTCCCCCATGTTGGGTAGCCCCCATAGAGTCGGGGCTGGGGAGTAGTTGAGTGGATTCTCCAAAGAAAGGCATGCAGGTCACAAAATATGCTTGTAGTACAGGGTCCTTACATTCAAGTCCAATAATCTTTCCATTTGCCACATTACTTCTTGATCAATTGATCTCTGGCAGTTGGGAAGTCTTTGATGTTGTAGGCGGGTCCTTTGATCAATAAAAGTTATGCTGGGCCAGTTTAGTTTTGCCTAGGTGAAAATCCCTTTGAAGTGCAGAGCATTAGATCTAGGTGAGATAACTTGTTCCTCTTGCTGAAGCATGAATGCCTACAATAGCTTGCAGGCTACTTGCAGCTCTACTGAGGGCAAGACAGACACCAACTCCTGAGTTTCCACTCATTGTTTTCAGGCAACCACATAGCATGTACCAACCTGGTCTTCAGACACTCTCTTTCTTGGCTTAACTTGCTCATGCTTCTCTGCCTTTCCCTTTCCTTTTTAATTGACCCCTCAGTGTGGGCACACTAAATGGTGCAACACTCATAGCTGGATTTTCCCTCCAATTCCTTGAGTTCCTTGATAGGTGGGTTCTGCAATTATCTTCTCAATATGTTTCATTATTAACAACTGCTGATGTCATACCTGTTTTTACAACCTGAACTGTGCTGTAGCGACCTTTTTATTTTGCCCCGTGGTACCTGTCCCTGCTGTCTATTGCTGTATAACATCTGATCTCAAAACTCAGCGGCTACTTAGAACAATTGCAATCACTTGTGTTGCTCACAAACCTGACATATGGGCAGGGCTCAGTGGGAACAGCTCCACATGCTGTCAACTGGGGCTGGAGGAACCACTTCCAAAATGGCTCACTCACAAGGCTGGGAAGTTGATGCTGGTTGTCAGCCGGAAGTTCAGCCAGGCGTCTCAACTCCTGTCCACATGGACCTTTCCATGGGCTCCTCACAGTATGGTGGCTGAGTTCCAAAAGGGAGTGTTCCAAGAGAGGTAGCGGAAGCTGCCAGGCTCTTAGGGCCTGTTTCCAGAAAACTGGCATAACATTGCTTCACCATGTGTAACTTTTTTTTAGTGAAGACTTTTAAATCAAGCTTTTGATTATGTATTTATTTAGGTATATGCCACTTTGTTGAAAAAAGGTATTGTGGTAACCTAAAAAATACCTAAAATGCAACAGAATAAAAATAAAGAGATCTGAGTAAGGATAAAAGTGGAATGCTCAAATGAAGGCAGAGTCCCACAGGGGGGTCAGTACAATTGTTAAAAATGATCTCAAATTTGACTTTGAGCTTCCCAGCAGCCAAAGCTAAGAAGAAAACATGATTAATTACAAGATTCCTAACAACAGTTAGTTTGGGACTTTGGTATGGAAACAGACCTGGTTCAAATCTTGACTCTACCACTTGTTAGATACGTGACCCTTAGCAGGTTGCTTACCCTCTCTGAACTTGAAATTCATCACCTGTAACAGGAAAGAATGATGCTGACCTTGGGGTTTCCGTGTGGATTAGTAGTAATGTATGGAAAGGTGCCTTCTAGCTCTAGGAGGGTGCCGCTTTGGCTCTGTGGGCCCCGTGTCCTCACTAAACTGCAAGTCCTCAGCTCTAAAAAGGTGTTAACATCCCCACTGCAGGTGTTGAGAGGTGGAGCTGGATTCATATCCAGGACTCCCTGTCCATGCTGTGTCCTGTCACCAGAGTGGCTTCCAATACTAGTGGCAGTCACAGAGGAAGAGAGGGTTGGGAAACACATGGGCTTTCAGGAGCCCTCACATCACTCCCAGGAATAACCACTGGCCTCACCTGTAGTGCTGCCCCCCAAGGCAGGGGCCCCCTCCTTTCCTTCCCAGACAGAGCAGATTAGATTTAGGGCCTGGAAAACTCTATGGAGGAATCGAAGGTGACCTCTTCATGTATCACTTTGTTCAGAAATCCCCAAGACAGCTTCCTTTGCCCTGACAATAGAGGCCAGTAGATAAACACTGGCTCTTCCAGGGCCAGCCCATTCCTAGTTTGAAGTACCTGTTGCCAAATGTAATAAAGCCCAGAGGTGGGTTGCAAAAATCAATGGGGAAAAAAAATCAATGGGAGTCAGGTTTCCTCTAGAGCCCACAAGTTTGCAGTTATGGACTAGTTCTAGTCTCCCTACACTAAATCCTTTCCCTGCATTGCATCACCTTTGAGATAAAATCCAATTGTCTTAGAATTTTCTTGTCTGTTAGTTTATACTTGACTTTGTTCCAGACATGATTGGAGGCAGCCATTCCTTGGCTTGACATTCAAGGCTCTTCACAAGCTGGCCCCTCCTCCCTCCTGGGTCTCCTTTCTGGATACAATTTACTGCCATATTCTTTTGGTCAAAACAGTCCCAGAACCAACGCTGATTCAAGGGTGGGGTGGGGGCGGGGGGAGGTCCCCACATCTTTCTAGGAGTTGTAGGAATTTTCTGCCATCTTTAATTTACCACAGCGCCTCATAGTGGAGGTTCTAGGCATCTCTTCTTTTTCTCATAGGCTGACTTATTTAAAACTTAAGTATAGTTGGTTTGAAGGAGCTCACCTCATACATTTTTGTAGTTGCTTTCTGTGGGAAACTAAGTCTTCCATGTTGCCTGAGGCGTAGCTGGGGTGGTGGCTTAGAACGCTGAGCTGCAGACCTGCATAGAATGCCATGCAGGCCCGCCCTGTAAAGATGTGTGCCTTGTGACTATGATGACGGTGTTTCTGATATACACCTGATGTAAATATACCTGATGTAAACATAGGTATCTGGTGGGCTCTCCCCCACCTGAGGACCTTTAGCATATACACCTGATCTTCTGTAATAAATAGCTGGAGCAAGGCTGCATTGGCGTCCATTTAGGACGAGATGCAGCGGGCCCCCTGCTCCCTTAACTCTTAACTTTGTGTCCGTGTTTCATTCCTGCGCCGCCCTGTCAGCAATAGCTTTCTTTCTAAACTACCATGACAGATAATAACACACTGAACATTTTGAGATATTTCATTGTCATTTTCCTCTGTTAGTGGGGTTTTTCTGCATCTAATTTGTTTCTGATGATTCAGAGGGCTTTGGGAGATTGGTCTGAGATGGTTGTATCTCAAAGAGAATGTAAAAAAAGGTGACAGATTTTGAAAGATTTTGTGATGAGCACTAAGTTTGGGCTTCCTTGTGAAGAGCAGGCAAATTTGTCTTATTTATGCAGAACTGAGAAAGGAGCAAGACAGGATATCCTGCTGTTCCTTTTTTCCCTACTTAAATACATCTGTTGTATGTTATTTTTTATTTCACGATTGATATATTTTTTATTTCAGGGTTGATTGTGTGATATACTTGGATTAAATACTTAGGCCAAAGCATCTCATATATTTGCCCATCAACTTCACTTTGTAGCAGATTTACATTCTGTCTGGGATGCCAGATTGAATTAAGTGCATTTTTAAAGTCTGCAATCTGACAAAAACCTTTCCCCAGTCAGCATTTTTATCATATTAAAAAAAAGTATCTGCAGTGTAATGATGCAACCTATGGTTTGTTTTCTAGGGAAGAATCCAGTTGGCGTTTGGGGATGATATTGTAATTGGTCAGAGAACTGAGGATCCTGAGGCTGAAGTCTGGTGACTCGCTGACACTCCAGACTCCAGGGCTATCCTCTCCCATCTTTTGTGATCCTGCCCTGCACCTGGTTTGATGGGTGGATTAACACTCTTCTCTAAGGCGCCTTTTGTGTAATCAGTATTTCGTTCAGAATGTCTCTGCCCTCCTGTGGGAACCATACTCTTTTCTAAGATGTTCTGGCCTCTTAATTTCTTATCACTCAGAGTTCACATGAAGAAAACCCACAGGGAGGGTGATGAGGAGGTGGCTGCCTTTAATGTCAGATTACCATTGTCTAGAGGATGGCTCAAATGAGTTGGATTTTCCCAGCACCATGCCACTATCTTGCTGTGTTCTCAGCCTTGGGTTCCTCATCTGTACAATGGGGACAGTAACGTCTCCCTCCTAAGGTTTTGATGAGAATTAAATTAGTATGTGTAAATGGTTTAGTGCATGTATTAGTTATCTATTGCTGTGTAACAAATACTGCCCTCCCACCCAATTTAGCAGCTTCAAACAGCAAACATTAATTATCTCAAAGTCTCTGTGGCTCAGGAATCTGGGAGTGGCTTAGCTAGGTGGTTCTGGCTCAGGGTCTCTCAGGAGGCTGCACTCAAGGTGTTGGCTGGGGCTGCCGTCATCTGGAGACTGACTTGGGGAGGGTGCCTTTCCAAGAACACGCCACGGCTGGGCAATTAATTTCACCTTAGTCACATTATTTACGTTGATTAGGTGTGGACTGTATGTGTGCACCCAGAAATGCTAAGCCTTTTCCTCTGGGACATTACTGTTTCTAAACTTGGAAAGTCCTTTCATTTATTCTCATACCCCTCCACACTCCCAGTTTCTATATGGCTTTAAAAGATTCACTTGGAATTAGTTTTGAAGTGTAGTATGAAATATGGGTCTAAAATGAGATTTTTCCCCCCACATTAATAACCAGTCAGCTCAAAACTATTACATGGTCCTACACAGGCTTTTCCATTGTTTTGTGATTCCTTTTAAAATCACTGCCTTCTTACTTAGAATAGGAGCTGTACTTGCCTATTGTTTCTCTGATTTGTCTATTTTGCACCAGTAACTTTATAATATTAAAATGTGAATTCTTGAAGTCAGTCCTCAGCTGGAAAAGGAACTTGGTCCAGCTGGAAATGATGAGATCTGCCAAAGAGCTGCCAAGACTTGACAAAAACAGGAACTGAGGCAATAAAGTAGAAAACGTGAATTTATACAATGTTGCAGGAAGAGGACAGACATGCACCCAAAACTGGCTGCTTAAAGCAACAGGTGCTGCAAGTGACGCCTTTAAAAAAAGGGGAGAGGGGAGGAGGACAAGACTGCTAGAAGGAGGTGATAGCCAAGCTAGGAAATCCAACAAATGCAGTGATGATCTTCCTAGGAAAAAAGGAGTTCTCTGTTTGAAACCAACTATTAATTTACAAAAAGAATATCAGGAAAGCCATTGCTGAACAACTGAGCAAGAATGAAATCATGTCTTATTAAAAAGAAATAAGGCTGGCTGACATTTTGATTGAATTAACAATTTGGCAGACGAGGGGAAAAGCAGCAGATGTCACATATTTAGGCTCAATAAAGTATTTGTCACAGCACCTCGAACTTCTATTGGAACAAAGGGCTCAGCTTTGGGCAGGTGAGATGGGTTTAACAGGATTTGGTATTATGAGTACAACCCTACTTAAAAGATTTATTTAGGAAAAAAAAAAGACTCTCAGAGAGGGACAGGGGACTGATGAGCCCCAATTCTGGTTCACCTGTGATCTGTGTACTTGTTAAGCTGTGTGAACTCCTGTGAACCCAGCATCCTGGGATTAGGGAGAAACCTCGGAGTGAGAAGAGCTGGCTAGTGCCAACAATCATGAATATTGTCCTGGGGTAACTGATTCCTCCCTGTTGGGGCAAGGCCATTGGGTTTCACTGCTGCAGCTCTGCAGGGACTGGAGGGAGAGGCATCTGCAGACAGACAGCGGGGCCAGCAGGTGGGGAAGGGATTTGGGATGGAGCCAAGAGGGGAAGAAGCACCATACTGACAGGGAAAGGGCACTGGATCCAGAAAGCCAATGCCCTTCTAATTCTGGACAGACACATGAAGACCGGGTCAGAACCAGTGAGAAAACAGTCACTTATGGTCCTACTATGACCTTTGTGACTATTTTATGTACAAATGCTTTCCAACGGTTCACTTGTAAACGGGACTAAGAAGTCTGATGGGAGGGTAAGAAGTGAGCTGCCGCCTTGGGAGGAAGGACAGTGAAGAGGAGTGGAAACAGCTCAGGGAACTGGGGAGCTAAATCCATCATCGTCATCACAAAAAGCATTTCTCATTGCCTCCCTGAACATGACCAGCTGAGCACCGTGCAGACATCAGGGTGACTCACTGCCAAAAAAGAAAGAAGAGTTCCCCAAAACCTGAATGGGAAGCTCAGAGGCACAGGTTTCTACAGGATGCCAGATGGTGGGTAAACGGTACAGGAGCAGGCTGGAAGAGGGAAAAACACAGAGGTGGAAGATTAGTCAGGGAATAGAATCTTGGGGAGAGAGCAATTCTGGGCTCTGTGGCTCAGGGCAAAAGCCTGATGAGATAAAATGGCTTTGCAGGGCCCTGCCCAGGCTCCATCTTGAGGACAGCCGGCTGGGCCTGTAGTGAGAAGCCCAACTGGCACCCATGGGTTCCGCAGTGAAGTCCACATCCTGCTGAAAATGGGGGGTGAGGCAGTGCGGTGTGGTGGGAAGAGCATGACAGGCTTTCGGGCGAGGCTGACTGGGTCTACTTGCTGGGCCACCTCTCAGCTGTGTCTTTGTCTGTAGACTGGGGACAACACTCCCTCCTCCCCTGTATGGATGGTGAGGATAATGGACTGTGGCTTTAGAGTGCCTGACACATCAATGTAGCTCAAACTCTTATGAAGGGGAGGATGGGTTCCACCTGTGAAATGCCCCCAGGGTAGAGCCAGGCCTATCCGAGGATTAGGCAAGGAAGGAAAAGAGTAGAGGGGCCCTCGAGGGGGACAGACTGAGGCCAGCCTGGTGCTCAGCAGCTCACACCGTGCAGAGGATGCCCTGTCTCTGACTCCGCATCCTGGGCACCCACAGGACCAGAACAGGAGGGGAGGAGCCACCGCTTTGCCACCTTCTGGCCCTTGCGCACCCTCCATGTTGCTTGGGTACAATTACTCCAATGATCTGATGCGTCCTTGGCCATCACACATCAGTGGGGGCATGAGACGGCAAGGAGAGAGGGCCCGGACTGCGGGCCTACGTGGGGAAAGTCTTGTGACAGAGCCTACAGCCCAGGAGGGGTCAGTCAGAGCTCCTCCTTGTTGCTGTCAAGGGGCTGGACTGGAGATGGGGGGTGACCACCTTGCCGGCTGCTGTCCTCCGGCTGTTTGCCTGCAGTGGCATAGCCCTGCAGGAGCCCGCTCTCCACCCCATGCTGCCGAAGGCTCTCGGTGCCCACAAGCCCCTGCATTCTCAGGTACCCCCGCTGGCAGAAGGGCGGCAGCTTCTGGCGTGTCAGTGCGAACAGGAAACAGGACTCTGCACAAAAGCCAAAGAGGGAGAGGAGTCAGTGGGGCTGGGAGGTGGGGAATAGTGCAGAGGAGGAGGTGCCCATGCCCCAGGGCTCCAGCCTTGAGCCCAAGAGCTGGTATTTCCGGGCATCTCAAGTCTGACCTGAGTAGCCTTGGATCTCATCCCTCCCCAGAGCTCCAGATGAGGATGCTGCCTTGACATTCTGGAGGAACAAGGCTCCCCAAGGAAAGCCAACCACAGCAAGCATTCAGCTCCCAGAGCTCAGGGCCTAGAGTGATGTTCCGCATGGAGAAAGCCTGGGGATGGGGGGAGCTCAGCTGCACATGAACACCCTCGGCCCTCTCTTCTGGAAGCCTGGTGTGGCCGGAACTCGGGGGGAAGGGGAGGGTCTGTCCCACTTGGTGCCCACAGAGCTGCCTGCAAGGATCTGCTCCCTCAACAATATCTGATATCTGAGCGTCTACTGCATGCAAAGCACTGTCCTAAGCACTGTGGGGGATAAAAAAACAAAATGGATGAACCCTCGTCTCTGCTGCACAGAAAGCTGGTGCCTGCTGTCAAAACTGATCACAAAACAGTTGCAGATACTTAATACTTAGCTATACGAAGGTAACCATTAGAAGAAACAACCAAAGGGCTAGAAGTCCTTGCCTTGGGGAATGGGAATGGAGGTGGGAAAGGGGAGAAAATAGGAAAGATGAAACATCTGGGCTCAGTCTCCTGTAGGATTCAGAGACTGTAGGATGTGATGGGGGATGGAACAGAAAACGGAGTGTCAGAACACCGGGCCGAGTCCTTTTGCAACTTCAGGGAAGCCTTTTCACCTCCTTGAGCCCCTTTATCTATCTCTCAACTAAAAATGGCATATTATAAAGGTGAGGAGTATGTGGGAAACTATGGTGGGCAAACAGGCTTTGTAGAGTGTAAGGTGCCATGCAAATATGATTTCCTACTTTATTTCTGACCCACAGCACTAAGTGCCCCCAGCACAATAGGACATGACAATGTTCTCTGAACAGGGAAGAGAGAAGATGTGGGAGGGGGACAGCAGAAGGGCAGCGAGGTTGCCTTTAGGCCAGCACCCCCTTCTGATGACATCACCACTTCTGCAGGGGCTGGGGGCACAGAAGCCCAGCAGAATCTGGGGCCAGAAGTAGCCACTACACATTAGCTAAGAGGGCAGAGGTGAAGCCCAACTCTCCACCGCTGGTCCTCTGCCGGGAGGAGTCTTCCCAGCCCAGGGCAGTGACACTTAGTGGCCAGTCGAGCAGTGTGTAGGAAGTGGGAGCCAGGAGGTGAATGGGCCTGGGATGACACACTAGTCAGACTTATAACTCAGGTAACTCAGAGTGGGAATACACTTACTTCCTAACATGCACTGGGATTTTTGCGTACTCCTGGAACCTCAAGAAATAGGCAGGGATTTTGTAGTTGGGGACCTCTAACATATAGTTTCATGTGTAAGTATTTGGCCAAGGTTGATGGTGTGCAGAATGCTAGTACTTCAGTTTCTTAGCTCTGGCTCAGTGATTTTACTCTGAGCACTCACCTACATTTAGATTATCAATTTAAACTACAGTTTTTTAAAGCCATCTCCCATACTAATATATTTACAGTATTATTTCAAAGTGGACTGAGCATGTCTCCTGGAGATGAAATGAAGATACCTGCTCTCTGACTTGTAGGCCAGGGATGGTTGCTAACCTGCTTTGATATAAATAGAGCTTGATATATGACAGGCATTCAACAGATGTTTGAACAAAGAGAATGAATATCCTATGCATTCAGGGGTTTAAAAAAAAAAAGACAAAAAAGTGGCCTGCCTCAATCAAATCCCCCTTTGGATCATTCAATTTCTTTCCTCAAGTCCCTGTTTGGGTTTGGCCAACAAATCTATCTTGCAGTTCACTAATTCTCTCTCCATCTCCATCTAATGGGCTTGCTATATTTTTACCCTGAGTTTCTAATTTCTAAATATTTTTTTTCATTTTCAGAAGTTCTATCTGGATCATTTTCAAAACTTCCCAGTCAATTTTGGTAGTCTTTACCCCTTCATCATATTTCAATAATCTTTTAAAATTTTCTTTACATATATCAAACATACTCTATATTCTATATCTGTTCATTCCAAAATCTGCAATTTTTGTAGGTTTGATCCAATTGTTTGTTGTTTCTGCTGACTCTCCCTCATGGTGGTTTATTTCCCTATGTGTTAAGTGACTTGTGATTGGGAGGACAAGTTTCTTGGAACTTTATCTGTGGGAATTCTTTGAGGCCATGTTTTAAAGTGTGCTTCTCTAGAGAAGATTTACATTTGCTTCAGTGAGGCACTTAGGATTTTTACACCACAAAAAAATGGTAGTGTGAATTTTGGTCCCAACTTGCATGAGTGGGGCTTAGTGGTTGGAAATTTCAGGCGAGATTCTTTTCTCCTGTTCTATCCAGAGCCAAAGACAAGATAAGCATGTGTCCCTTCTATCTCCCTCTGGAGTATTTTTTGCCTACTTCTTTACCAACTGAGATCCAAACTTTATTTGAGGGTCTCTAAACAGAACTCTACCCCCTGCCCCGGCCACACCTTCCCATCCCCAAGTGCTGGTCAATTAATACGGAGGCTCTGGACTACTGAGGATCAGCAGAAATCCCAGGTGCAGCAGGGGGTCTGGGCTTCCTTACAGTATCTGGCCTCAGGGGAGTTCCCTTATTTTCCTACCAGGTTCTTTAAAAAAAGACATTTTATCCAGTGTTTTTAGGTATACTGTACTGACAGAGGTTTCTGTGTACATGTAGTCTACCACGTTGTAGGAAACAGAAGTCTTGAAAGTTTGGAATTTTAGATGTGGGTCCTGAAATTCCAAACGGTGTGGATCTGGTCTTTCTTTGACCTCTATCTCAGTCCCCTTGTCCTTCTGGGAACTTAAGTTACCTGCATAGAAGCTTCGCAAATCGGTGTCCAAACAGTTCTCCAGGAAGCGCCTCAGAGGCAGAATGTGTCCGACCGGGGCGGTCCAGTCTGTCAGGAAGTCTTCCACGATGTGATGGATGGCTATGGGCCGAGGCAGGGGCCAGTCTGCAGGGCGGAACCTCACCTCCTGCTCTGTGAGGAGAAGAGCAGGAGCCATGTCAAAGCCGAGGGCCGGGGCTACCCATCCTGGAGCCAACACGGTGGAAGTTTCTGCCCATCCCAGATGCCTCCCTTATTCTGTCATGCTCGGCATTCCTGACACACCTCTGCAGGGTCCCCTGGTCAGCCTGGGTCAATAGCCATCTTCATATATTGGAAAGTTGACAGGTAGAAGAGGGATGAGACTTATTCCTTGTGGTATCAGAGGGTAGAACTAAGACTAACAACTAGAAATGGTGTTTTTCTAAGACTCATATGGACTGAAGGTTTATTGTGGATGCTTCCAAACTGGTCTTGCTGTGAGCACACTCAGAGGACATGTAATGAAAAGGGTCTCAGAGGCCATCCTGTCTAGCTTCCCCTGGTGTGATCCATTCCATGTGTCCCCGATCAAATGGCCACTGAACCACAATTTGACCATTGCTTGGGAAACTCGACTCTAGGAGGCAACCTGTTCCCTCCTCTTTATTTTGAGGATAAACCTACTTCCCTGTCACTTCTACCTGTGGTTAGTACTTCTGCCTTTTGGAATGACCACATTTAGAAGGCCCTCTTCCAATGACAACCCTTTAAGTTATGATGCAGGAGACATGTTCCCCAGCTTGTTCATTTACTGGGGGTGACTCTGTGCCAGACATCTTGCTGGCACTCTGTGCATATTCTCTCACTCACCCTCATACACCACCACAAAGAAGGTACTATCACTCCCTCCATTTTTACAGCTAAGGAAGCCAAGGTTCTGAGAGGTTAAGTCAAATGGTCCAAGGTTACCCAGCAAGGAATGGACAGACCTGGGATTTTTACCCACTTTTCTTTCTTCTTACTGCTACACTCTCCGGTTAACTAGCTCTAGTTCCTTTCCCTGTTCCTACTAATGGTCTGTCTCCAGATCCCCAACCCCCACCCCCTACACCACAGGCAGCCCCCTGTGGATGCCCCCACAGCATGACAACGTCCCTCTCCTTCTGGTGCTTGGAGGAGGTCACGATGCTCCAGGTGTGACTATTTAGGCCATGCTACACTCCAGAATCTGAAAATATCACTTATCGTTCTCTGACCTTCTGCCCCTGTGTGGTCTCCGGGCAGAGTCCCCCCTCTGCCAGCTGAAGGTCTTCATGTGACAACTCTATTGATAGGGGCAGAGCAGAGACCCAGCTCACCAGTGGGGAGGTGTCTGTAGTAGTAGATGACAGGATGGAGGAAGTTGGACTGCCAGGCATCCTCCGTGTGCCCCACAGACCGCTCATAAAAGAAGACGTCCTTGTCGGGCCCAGAGAAATTTCTGCCATATTCCATATTGACGACAAAGAGCCCGTGCCTGGCCTGCCTTCCGGTGAGGGTCTCCAGCTGGGCCAGCATCTGCATGGGGAACTCCTCCAGGTACTCAAAGGCTGTGGCATTCCTGGGATAATGGCAACATGGGTGGGGAGACCTTATTACTGCAGCAGAGGTGAGGTGCATGTGTGTGTGTGTGTGTGTGTTTCCCTCCAAGAAGCTTCAACCTAACAGTTCCAAAGACTGATCAGACCCCACACCTCACTTCACTGTCACTGTTACCTCTGAGCCTGGGTTACACAGGACAGATTCCAGAAACCTTTGTATACCCTAAAACAGATTTCTGGGGAAAGGGTATTCCAGGCTGAGAGAACAGCAATGGGAATGCCCTGTAGAAGGACTGAGTGCCTAGTTTGGTCCAGGAGTAGGAAACAGCCAGTGTGGGTGGAGTGGAGGGAACGAGCGGGAAAGGTGGTAAGGGAGGCAGGTGGGGCCAGGTCATGGAGGGCTCCTGGGCCACGAAGGGAACTTCGGATGTCACTGGAGAGGACTGAGCAGAGAGGGGATTTGTGTCCCATGAGTCGTGTGACTCACGTTTTAAAAGGATCCCTCTGGCTCCTGTGTTGAGACTAGAGTATGGAGCCAAGCTCAGGGCAGAGCGGCCCACTGGAGGCTGACGCCTTAGCGCAGGTGAGAGGCTGGTGGTCCCGACCAAGGTGGGGCTGGTGAGAGGTGGTCGGATTCTAGACACAATCTGGAGGCAGCAATGACAGGGCTGACCAACAGTTTGAATGTAGGGTGTGAAAGAGAGGGCAGTCAAAGATGACGAGAGGTCTTCCCGCTGACCTTTCGGCCAAATCTCTTCCATGTCCCTGAACTTGCTGTGCTGTTTCACTCCCTGGCTTAGGGTAAGGCTGTTCCTTTGCAGGGTTCTTTTGCTGCTTCCCACCTGCCACCCGTTCTTTGAGTGCCTGCCTGGTCCTCCACCTCCAGCTCCCTCCCTGCCCTGCTCTGCACTGTCTCCTTTTCAGGAACTGTCCTCTGTGATCTGCCGCTCAACACTCGACTGATAAGGAGTCCACATGGTCCTGACCCGAGGGACTCTGAAATCTAAACCTACAGTACACTCAGAGCTGCTGTTTATGCTCAAGGGCTTTATACATGTTATCTTTACTTCTTCCTATGGCCCTGCAAGGTGGGCCTTTTTGTCCCCATTTTACAGATGGGGAAAGAAAGGCTCAGAGAGGCTAACTAACTTGCCCAAGGCCACACAGCTAGCAAGTGGTAAAGCCAGATTGACACCCAGGTCTGGCTGTTGGCTGCAGAGCATATGATGTTGATATCACTGATTTTAACCCTGGATAGATTTGTCCTGTGGGTTTTTTCTTTAGGGTAGGATGTGTGGGTGAAACTGAACGAGGGTTGGGCCAGGGTGGAGACGGGCTACTCACTCCTTTAACAGGACAATGTCGGCTAGCACACTGAACATCTGGTAGAGTCCGGAAGCCTCGTTCACACGCCGGATGATGCAACTGGTCAGCTGTGTGATGGGACGCTCAGAGGAGGGCCAGGGGACGCCGTGGTGGCGATGTTCCAGCATCCGGTGGACAGCACGCACTGAAGTGGCCAGAAGGAGGAACGCATGCCGTGCTGAGCTTTTATCTTTTGTCACCAGAAGGGATGTCCAGTCCCCATTAGATTCTTTGGGCCCAAGATGCACTGGTACACTCAGTGCCAAATTTGTGGGTGGTGAGAAAGGGGCAGGGGAGAAAGATGTTGCCTTTAGAGCAGTGGTAAGCAAACGTTTTCTGGAAAAGACTAGATGGTAAATATTTTTGGCTTTGCAACCCATACTGTCCCTGTGGCCACTACCCAATTCTGCCTTTGTAGCACAAAAGTAGCCAGAGACAATACGTAAATGAATGGGCACGGCTGGATTTGGCTCACAGGCCAGAGATGGCCCGCCCTTCTGTAGTCCCTCCATCATCATCTCACACATGATATGTGAAAACCCAACATAGAACAAAAGGACAAATACTGTATGGTTTCTCTTATATGAAATACTTAGAATGAGCAATTCATAGACAGAGAAAGTAGATTAGAGGGTATCGGGGCTGGGGTGAGGGGGAAATGGGGAGTTATTGCTTAATGGGTACCAAGGTGATGAAAATGTTCTGGAAATACATAGTGGTGAAAGTTATACAACATGGTAAATGTATTATTGTCACAGAACTGTACATTTAAAAATACCTAAAATGATTTTTATATTAATGTATATTTTACCACAATAAAAATAAACATAAAAAAACCAAACACACAGCCTTCCTCTGAAAGCTCTCTCCTTCTCCTAGTCCCTATTTCTATCAAAGACTCCCATATGGAAAACCTTTGATTGTTCCTTCTTTTCTGCAGCCTAAATCCAATCTGTCACCAAGTTCCATTTTAAGATGCTTGGTTTATTTATGGAAGTTCATAAAAGCAACTGCTGTTGGAAACAACAGGGAAAGGCTCTGCCGTCTACCTGGGGCTGCCGTGTATGGCTGTGGAGGTGGTGGCTGCATATGGGTGCCTGCTGGGGGGCAGTGTGGGCTGGACCTCCCTGCATCCCTCCTGCCAAGCTGAGCGCCCTGGCATGGGGCTTTGTGCCCAGAGGGGAGGACACAGAGCACCCCCGGGCTCGTGGTGACCCCGAGTGAGGCCTTTGGCGGCTTTTGAATTGAATCCTGTGAATGTGGTCCTTCAAGAAAATTAAGTTGGAAAAAAATTAAAATTTTTAAAAAAGTGAGCTTGTTAAAAAATACCTAAGAAAATATGAGACTATCTGATTTCTGGGTGAGGCCTTCTTTCAGAGTGAAAACGAGACTGAGAGATTGAACCACATGAAACTTCCGCATTGAAAAAGTATAAAAAGATTAACCACCATAGATATATGGATAATAAAATGTGGTATTTACATACAACAGAATATCATTCAGGTGTAAAAAGGAATGGAGTACTGAAACGTGGCAACACAGATGAATTTTAAAAACATTATGCTAGTAAAATAAGCCAGACATAAAAGGACAAATATTGTATGAATCTACTATATGAAATATCTAGAATAAGCCAATTAATAGAGAAAGCAAGTAGATTAGAGGTTATCAGGGGTTGGGGGAAGGGGGAATGAGGAGCTATTGTTTAAAGAATTTTGGTTTTGGGTGATAAAAAAGTTTTGGTAATGGATGGTGTTCATGGTACTACAACATTGTAAATGTAATTAACACCACTGAGTTGTACACTTAAAAATGGTTAAAAAAGGCAAATTTTACATTATATAGATGTACACATGTGTGTTGCCACAATAAAAATAATTTACTTTTTGAATATGTAGTATGTAAAAAATATAAAGAGAGATACAAGTATATATAAAGATAAAAAGATAAACCCAAACTAGAGGAAATACTTTGCAATAAACATGACAGAACATTTAAATTCTTATTATGTCAAGAACTCTTCCTAAGTTAATCAACAAAACACAAAAAACCTCATAAAGGCAAACATATAACAGACAATTCACAACAAAGGACCCCAGTTGGCCAATCACCGTGGAAGATACCCAGCCTCACCAGCAATCTGGCTTTGCAGAGGAAGCAATGGGTGAGCTGAGTTTTGCAACAGGTTTAGGAATTACGCAGCCTGGGACATTTGGGAAGAGTGCCCTGGACAAAGGGAAGGACACAGGTGAAGTGATAAAATCTTGAGAGAGCCTGCCACCCTTTGCCAAGCAGGGTTTGCATGGAGAAGAGGTGAGAGGTGAGGCTGGGCAGGGGAAAGCTCTCAATGTCTGCCTGGCCGAGGAGGTGGGGCTCCCCAAGGGAGATGGGGGACCACTGGAGAGCAGTAAGCAGAGGAAGGGCATGGGCTTTGGTTTAAAGAAAAGTTGTCTTGGTTGGTACTATAGAGGCTGTGTGGGAAGCCAGAGCGCACAGTGGCAGGAAAACCAGTTAGGAGAGGCAAAGAAGACCCAACGGAGGTGAAAGCGAGGCAGGGATGGCTGGAGAGTGACTTAGGAGGGAGAATGGACAGGCTTCTAGCATGTCTCACCTTTCAGGGCAGCTGCAGTGTGTTCCACTCATCTTTTAGCTTTTGTTAACCTTGCCTGGATTTACTGTTCTCAATACTTGTTTCCTTTGGGACCTGTTTCTCAGCCGAATGATGAGCAACTCAAAGGTCTGGTCCAGGCAGAACCTTCTGTGATCGTGCACACTGTCCCTGTACCCAAGAGGCTCCTCAGCTGCTCAGGCCACAGCACTCACTGCCTGACACTCAGCATTGTTTCCCATTTGCCTGAAGTCAGGCGGTAGAGCCCAGTGGGTAGTTGTCAGCTTCAGGGTCAGACAGATGTGGATGCACACTCCACTCTGCTGTCCACTAGCTGGGCGACATTGGGCACATGGCTTAACCTCTCTGTGCCCCAGTTTCCTCATCTGTAAAATGGACTCGAAATAGCAGGATCTGCCTCACGGGGCTGCTGGGAGAATCAATTATGTCATCTAGGAGAAAGAACAGGGGACTGAAGGAGACAAGAGAGATGGGGCAGTACCTGCCAGGTACAAGGGAGAGTAAAATACATGGGAAGAATGGTGAGGAGGTTTCTTTTTGGGGAGGCACAGCTGAGTCACTGACACTTCTTATTCCATTATACCTAAATACGCAATTTGCAATTATTTTGGCTTACAGATAGTTAACAGCCTCTCCCTGATTTCCTTCCCAGACAAAACACATGGGATATAAAACAGACTGCCTGGAAATCGACAGCAAACCATGATCATCTCTCCCGGCCAAGTGGAAAGAGAATGAGACGCGAAAGCTCACAGTAAGGCCACGGGAGGCATCAAATCAAATACACAGAAATGTCAGGATGAAGGATTCTTATGGTTTCTGTGGCAAAATTAACCAGCCCACGTAACACCCAGCATGCAATGAAGTACCTGTCCGACTGCTGATGGGTGGCCCAAAGTGCCAAGCGTCTGCAGCAGCTGTAAGGTTGCTGGGGAGAAACTTCCATTTTCACCCTCCTGATTCCAAAGGCAGGCTTGGATTCAGGGGGATTGGCATCTGATATCCATAGTTGGCTTAAAAGAGTGTATGCGTGGCACCACTGCCACCGCCACCAACAGAGACTCTCATTGTCAAGCAAGACCCGGCAATGCCAGCAAAACCCAACAACACAATGCACCCCCTAACCTGCACAAAGGAAGCCAAGGCTTGGTGTCTCCCTTACACAGAGAAAGAAGTCATGCATGTATTCCTATGATGTCTGCAGTTTTTATACACATTTTACTTTCTATATTAAAAAGAAATTCAGGTTTTTAATTTAAAATAAAAAAGGAAGCTAGAAAGAAAGAACAGAAAAGACCAAGCAAAATGTTAATGGTGGCTACTTCTGAGTGATGTGTTTACAGCAAGTTTTTGTATTATTTTCTATTTTCCAAAGTTTCTAGATAAGCACGTTAGTTTTTAAGACCCAGTAGGAAAAGATGCTACACTATTTTGGAAAAACATGAACACTGAGTGTCTTTGGGCCGGAGAGCATGGGGATGACTTTCCCCATACTTTGTATTTTCCAAATATCCTGGTATCAGCTGTAAGCTTATTAGGATTAGTGATGGAGTCACCTCACTTATCAAGTGAGTTTCAACAATAAATCCGTGTCCTTCCCAGAAGATGAATGTCAGGAAACAGAGCACCTAACATTTACAGAATCTCTCCTTGCATACACTCTCTAGAGAGAGGGTGCTGGTTGGCTTTCTGTGGAAGGACAGAAAACCCTTGTAGAAAGTATCTTCCTGGGTCTTGGGGGTCGAATTCTGTGACAGTGATGAAGTCACCAAAACGCAGAGCCTCAGCTGTTTCTTCAGAAAAGCGAACGTCCTCACCCAGCTCACAGGCTCCTGGCAGGCTTGAGGGGGTCAGACCTGTTCCAGGTGCCCGGCCCATGGAAGGTTCTCCACACACCTGACTTCACCTCTCTCCCTCTGGTAGAGGGATTTTTTATTTCATGGTTATCCTTGAAATCACAAAGTGGCATTTTTGGTTGGGGATTTTTCTCATGCAATACATGGAACTATTTTTTTTAAAGATATTTTAGTATTTTATATGCAAATATTCTCAACTTTGCAGAAATTTATATCCTCAGGACACAGAATTTTGTAAAAGAACTGATATGATCCAATTATAATTTTGTCTTGACATTTGTTGGTAGCAAAAAGGTCTGTGTGCGTGTAACGCTTTACGAGCTGCAGAGTGCTCAGCTATTATTACCTTACGTGGTTCTCACAAGAGCCAATGGGGCCAGAAGAGTTCACCGCGTTTGCATCTCTGACATTAGGGATGTGCAAGGGAGGCTTAGAGAGGTTATGGGACTTCGCCTCTAAGACCACCCAGCTGGGGCAGGAGTCCACCTTAGCATTGTTCGAGCTCGGCAGTCTTGCCAATACTTGGTGCTTAAGTGTTGTCAGGGCTTAAGCAGAGAACACGCCACCCCCAGGTGTACCTAATTTTATACCTTATTTGATACTTTCCTAGACGTATGCTCAGATCATGAAAACCTTTTTGTGCTACCAGCTTCAGACAGGAAATTTATCACAATCTACTACAGATAAGAAATTCCTGTAATGCTTCTGACTCTCGGAGTGCATTTATAACCCCTGGAGACAGGAGTGGTGGTTCTGCCTGGGGCCGGCCCTCCCAGCTGGGCTCACCTGTGTATCGGAATCCGTGGATGAAGCCCCCAGCAGACTTCCGGTAGTCCACCGAGTGACTGGCAGAACCCAAGACAAAGAGACCCCGGCTTCCTTTGGACTCATAGCTGGCTTTGATCAGCGGGTACTTCTTGCCGAACGCAGCCCCCGAGGAGAGTCTGAGGGATCTGTGAGGGGAAAGGGGTGTTAAAAAAATGTGCCAAGCCTGGGACCCCAAGGGGTGCGAATGACGGTCTCCATCTAACAGAAGAACTAACTGAGGCTTGGGTGGAGGATTGGGCAGGACAGTGACAGAGGCTCAGGATAAAGGCCTGACTCAAGACTGGGGCTCTGGACTAAGACCACGTCCTTCCGAGACCTGATGGGAAAGGAGAGTCCACAGTTTCTCCTTGTCCTCGTGTGCTCTGGCCAGAAGAAAAGTGAGAGAGTGGACAGATTCTTTGATATGGAGACTCACCACGGTGCTGGGGTAGCAATGTCAGAAGACCAGGCTTCATAGGGCATTGCCTCTGAACAAAAGTATAAGTCAGAATTTCAGCAGCTAACATCTCATTGAGTGCCTGGTATATGCCAAGCATTTTCCTACATTAATCCTCACATTTACCCTATGAGAAAGAAACAATCACCCCCATTTTAGAGATGGAGAAATTAGGCACAGCGAGGTTGAGTAACTTTCCCAGAGCTCACAAAGTGGGTAAGAAGAGAATTTCAGGCCCACCCCGGAGTGGTTTCTTTCAGTGAACCCAGCAACCTGTTCTGTCTGAGCTTGCTTTCCCATCTCCAGCGTGGCAAGACACTGCACAGATAAGGACCTGCTGCTGCCACCGGGATGGATGGAGCAGGTATGGAGCATCCTGGCCACCTGGGAGCCACGGAGGACAGAGAGCTCACGTCCTGGGAGAGAAACCAGGCAGCTGAATGTGGGGTGGCCAAATCTCAGGGGGCGGCTGTGGAAGCCCTGTTGCTGGCCCACTGAAGGGCGACTCTGTTCCCCCACGGAGAGGTCAGAAGGGGATGGTTAAGTGATCTGCTCCCTCCCCCGCTTTGGACTCGCCTGTTGAAGATGGAGAAGTCAAAGTTCCAGCCCAGGCAGCGGATGACCCGGTCATAGGCCACACGCATGGCAAAGTTGTCACTGTCATCCTGGGGGAGGGGGATGGACTCGGCACTCTGGTTGGTTTCTTCCAGGAAGAACTTCAGGGTGACGTGGAACTTGCCCACACGGTCCCTCACGATGGCCAGATCCGTCAGGTCCGACTCGAGCAGCCCGTCCAGGGACTTCAGCTGGTAGGTGTCTAGGAGGCCATTGTTGATGGCCCTGGGCCCAAAGAGAAAGCGAGGTGCCCCTCGTTAGGGAGAGACAGGCGGACAACCAGAAAGTGCACCACATGGGCTTGTGACTGCCGCCCAGTCTCCACGAACCCACTGGGCACCCATCTACACCAGTGTAACCAAGCCCAGTGTCCTTACAGGGCCCCAGAGCTCTGCATGACTGCCCTCCACCTCTTGCTCTAGCTGTCTCTCCCCAGTGCTGCCCTCACTTACCACACTAACACTGCTCTGCTCTTTTTCACATCCTCAACCTCCCTGCTCATTCACGTCTCAAGGACTCGGCATGGCCCTAGCTCTGTCCGCGTTCCTGTGGCTCTTCAGACCTCAGCCTGAGGGGCACCTCCCCAGGGAAGCCTTCCCTGCAGGCCACCCTCTGCACGCACACTTTAAGGTTTTCTCCTTTATGCAACCTGATAATACTTTGCACTCCTTTACAATATTTATAACTTGATGCTGTTTAGTTCCTGGTTTATTATTTGCCGTATTCCCAGCACTCTAATTCTGCTTGGCATATACAGCATCTGGCAAGTAGTTGTTTTGTAACTGGTGACTAATTAATAAAGTTATTTAGAACTTGGGAAAGTTATTAGCCAAGAGAAATTTTACTTTTCAACTGGGGAGTGCTTTGCTCCCTCCCTCCTTGCCTCCTTCTCTTCATCCCTCTCTCCCTCCCTTCCTAGCTTCTTATTCTTCAACATCGAATAAGCCCCTTCCTCGTGTCTAACTGAGCCCGGGGCATTCAAAGGTGAGTAATTCAAAGACAAATAAGACACAGCCTTTGTCCTTAGGGCCTCACACCCCACAGAGGGCGGCAGACAAGTACCTACGTGCTGAAAGAAGTCTGATGGGACCCGGGAGATGTGAGGAAGGCCTGGTCAGTCCAGCCGGGGTCAGGACAGGCTGTGAGACGAGGTTCTTGCCCTGCTCAGGGCTTACAGGACAGACACAAAGGCACGCACGCGCATACCTGAGATCTCCAACGTAGTGGGTGGCCCAGGAGAGCCGGACTCGGGAGCGGCTCAGCATGTGGACGAAGTTGGTGACACCTAAGATGTTCTCTGCAGTCTCAAAGGCCGAGTTCCCACGGCCCAGGATCAGCACATTTTGACCCACAAAGTCCTCGGGGTCCACGGACACGGACTCGTAGCCCTCCGCGTACTGGGCGCCAGGGAAGTCAACCAGATTGGGGACTGACAAGCCAGTGGCTACAAAAAGGACGCTGCAGTGGGGACAGAGGAAAAGCGACTTAGCCTCTAAGCCAAAAGGGCACTTGGTGAACGTCACTCTCTGAACCTGCCGGATCAGCTTGCCTGCCTCACGCAGACTGCTGGCTCCTAAAAGAAAACACAACTTTCGTTCGTTCGTTCGTTCATTCATTCATTCATTTATTCATTCACTTACGGACTTATCCCAGTAGGTGAGACTGAGAGACTCTGTCTTACCCTTCCCTGAGCTCACAGTCTGGTGGATACACTTTCCTTAATGCTGTATTAGGATTCTACCAAGACAAAGGAATTCATTTTACTCTCTGATGCTGCGAGAAATCGAATAATTCACCCAGTTTTGCACACAGCAGTCAGAGCAAGTGTCACGCTCAGTCATGAAAATGAAGCTGGATGTTCTCCTTTCCACTTTCTGATCTGCCTGGCAAATTTGGTTATTTGCTGAGTAGTAATTCTGCACCAGGCCCTGCACAGAGTTCCTTTTTCTTAAGTTTTGTTTTCTTTTATTAGAGAAGTTATAGGTTTACAGAACACTCATTCATAAAACACAGGGTTCCCATATACTACCCAATTATTAACACCTCGCATTGGTGTGGAACATTTGTTACAATTGGTGAAAGCACATTTTAATAATTGTACTATTAACTATAGTCCATGGTTTCACTTAGGGTTCACTGTTCGTGTAGTGCTGTTGCATGCATTTTTAAGAATTTTTATTCTATTACCATACATACAACTTAACATTTCCCCTTTTATCCACATTCAGATATATATTTCAGTGCTGTTAAGAATATTCACCACGTTTGCTATTATCACCACCATCCATTACCAAAACATTTCCGTTGTTCTAAATAGGAACCCTGTATGTTTTAAGCCTTAACTCTCTATTCCCTATCCCTGTCCCATCCCCTGGTAACTCAAATTTTAGATTCTGACTCTATGAGTTTGTTTATTCTAATTGTTTCAAATCAGTGAGATCATAAAATGTGTCCTTTTGTGTCTTATTTCCTTCACCATGATGTCTTCAAGGTTCATCCATGCTGTTGTATGTATCTGGACTTCATTCCTTTTAATAGCTGAATAATATTCTACTGCATGGATATATCACATTTTATTTACCCATTCATCAGTTGATAGACACTTGGGTTGCTTCTACCTTCTGGCAATTGTGAATAATGCCACTATGAACATTGGTGTGCAAATATCTGTTCGAGTCCCTGTTTTCAATTCTTTTGGGTATATAGTGGGATTGCTGGGTCATGTGGCAATTCTATACTTAACTTTCTGAGGAACTGCCAAACTGTCTTCTACATGGGCTGTGCCATTTTACACTGTGACCAGCAATGAGTGAGCATTCCTATTTCTTTGTATCCTCTCTAACACTTGTCATTTTGTTTTTTAAATATAGCCATTCTAGTGGGTGTGAAATGGTATCTCACTGTGACTTCGATTTGTACTTCCCTAATGGCTAATGATGTTGAGCATCTTTTCCTGTGCTTTTTGGCCATTTGTATATCTTCTTTGGAGAGATTTCTAGTCAGATCTTTTGCCCATTTTTAAATTGGATGGTTTGACTCTTTGTTGTTAAATTGAAGAATTTCTTTATACATTTTGGATATCAGATATGCGGTTTTCAAGTATTTTCTCCCATTATGTAGGCTGTCGTTTTACTTTCACGATAAAGTCTACTGAGGCAAAAAGTTATTAATTTTGAAGAGGTCCCATTTATCTACTTTTCTTTTGGTTGCTTGTGCTTTGAGTGTAAAGTCTAAGAAACCATCGCCTAATATAAGGTCCTAAAGATACTTCCCTATGTTTTCTTCTAGGAGTTTGATAGTTCTAGCTCTTTTATTTAGGTCTTTGATCCATGCGCCAAGTGCTGTTGATGCATCTTTTACTTAATTGTCAAAGCAACCCTGAGTTGGGAATCTGGCCTGTTTTATAGATGAGGAGACACATGTCCTGAGGGCCACGGGCTCGATGACCCTAGAGCAGCAGAACCAGAATGTGAACAAACAACGACCTGATTCAAAGCCCTGCTCTTTATGTTGTGGGGATTACAACTGGGTAGAGGCAGCTGGAGAGCTGGATCCTGCTGGCCTGCAGAAGAATGGTTTAATCACAGAATGGTTTAAAAAATGTGACTACTCTACACTCTAGCACAGCTCCCTGAGAGGCAACGCTCCAAATTGGTGCAGCCCTTCTCTCGTGGGCTGGAACAGGCAGGGAGCGAGGCTGGGCCTCTGGGAAAAGGCGTGAGAAGATGTACTCGGACTGAGCACCTGCCTGCAGCCAGAAGCTAGGCTAGCTGCAGTCTGGTGTTGTGGGAAACACACAAGCTTTGGAGTCAAGAAAATATGAGACCAAATCGCAGCTCAACTACTGCTTAGCTGGCTTACACAGCACAAGTTACTCAGATTTTCTGAGCCTCAGTTCTTCACCTGTAAAATGGGGATAAATAAACCTCCCCCATAGGGTCTGTGTGAAGATTAAACATTGTTGCATAACACCTAACTTGGAGTTTGGGGGTTGTTTACACGATGTTAAACTGTCTCCCAAGCCAAAGAAAGCTAAAACTGAATGCCGGTAGCACTGCCCCACCCTTGTTCAGTTCTGAAATCCCACAAAACTGTCTAATGCTTGGTGCACATCTGCCACAGCCATTTCCCAGCATATATTTTGGGGAAACTGCTGGTTTCCAGAAGATGATCAACAAAAAAGGGTTTTGTGGGTACATAGACTTAGTCAATGCTGAATACTTTACCCAACACTGAATCATCACAGTGAATATGAAGATAGTAAAGACTCCGGCAAATCCTGGAGGCAAGAAATTGTTACTATTTCCCAACATACTTGACCACAAAACCCTATTTTTTAAGAGGACACACTTTGGGAGATGACTGAGCTGAACTTTGCACTGAATTTCGGTTGGAGCAAGGAGAGGCAGAAATGCCCCCAGACCTGCCAACCAGAGAGGGCTGAGCTTCTGGGAAAGGACGGGCTTCGGCAGGCCAGCTCCGGGGCCGGGTCCTTACCTGCACTGGTAGGTCTGACCGTCCTGGTCCGTCAGGATGAAGTAGTGGCCGTTCCAGGCCCGACGATCCTTGGCCAGAGCGACGTGAGCGATGGCCCTGTTGTACAGCACCCGGAGCCCCAGCCTGTCTGCGAAGTCGCCCAGGTAGCGCACCATGTCGCCGGCGTCGGGGAAGTAGGCGCGGGAGTAGTGTCTGAACAGCAGCCCAGCGTCGTGGCTGAGCAGCGAGTTCCAGTCGTGGCGGAGGTTGAACTCGGCATTGGCCTTGCCCGTGTACCGCTTGTTGATGCTGATGAGCTTGCGGTGCCGAGGGTAGCGCGTGAAGAAGCTGCCGGGGCCCGCGGCGCGCTCGAACACGGCGTAGTCCCTCCCGGCCCGCTGCAGGAAGTAGGCCATCTGCAGGCCCGCGGGGCCCGCGCCCAGAACGCAGTAGTCCCGGGACGGGGGTGCGGAGGCCTTGGACGGGCGCAGGGAGAGGGCCGGGTGGAGGGCGATGGCCAGGAGCAGCCCTGGGGGTCCCCACAGCGGGGCTGCGGCGGGGAGGCCCATCCTGTAGTGGACCAGAGGCGCGAGGCCTCGGATCACGGATGGCCCCTCAAGGGCCTGGAGGATGGGACGCAATCCCTTCCTTTCTCAGCGAGGAACCGAGGTCACACAGCAATTTGGGGCCCGAGTCGAGACCAGAATTCAGGGATCTCTGGGAAAATTTGCCCCAATTCCATCTTTGCAAGCTCAGAAGTGGGTCTCTAGGGCAAGAGTCCTGAACCCTTTCATCTCCATCCCCTTCGGGGCCTCCTATCCCATGGGCACCAGCCCCCTTCTTACTGCCATGATAACCCTCGGGGTGCTTTGATTCTGGGGAAAGGGAGGGTATTCTCCCAATTTTTTTTCTTAATTTAGGGGGTGCCCAACACCCCCCCGAGGCAGTCCTTAGGCTAGACCCTTGAGAAATGGGACTCTTTGGCCACGCCCCCGCCCTCTGCTGTAGCTTGGAGGGGGTGTGGCCTGCACGGCTCCGCCCCCTGCCAGGTTCCGGCGCCCCACCCTCCTCGGCCACTTGACAGAGCTGCCCCAAGCGCACCTGCCGCCACCCAGAGCGAGGCCGTCCTCCTGCCCGCGCGCGCTCTCCTGGAGCCGGTGCTCCGCGCTTGCGCCGTGCCTGCACCCGCACCTCCCGCCTCCCCGGCCCGCGGCTCCACTCCCACAGCAGACAGCTGGAACCTCCCAGCCGCTCCGCAGGCAGCTCGCAACTAACTGAGGTCCCGCAGGGCTGGGTTCGCTGGCACGCCTCGGCCCCGCCCCGCCCCTTCCGCTTCGGCCAATGGCGGGGGGAGGAGTCACGTGCGTGGCGCGCGGCACGCCGGGCCGGGAGGGACACGCGGTTGGTTGCTGGGCTCCGGGTCCGGGCAGGAGGCGGACACGTGCTGCGGACGCTGTTCGGGGGTGGCAGAGTGGGATCTGGAGGCGGAGCGCACCCGTGGATGTTTGGGGTGCTGGAGACAGATCTGGGATGGGTCGCGGGACTCTTTTTAAACTGTGCCTCTCCGCTTGTGAAGCGGAGGACTGAGCAGAAGATCGTTGGAGATAATCCCAGTGTTTACACTCCAAAGACTACATTTGTGAGGTTGGAACCCAAGGTGGTGAGTCCTGGACAGATAAACTGTTTGCTACAGTAATTCAGTTTATTGTTTGCTAATTAACATACATGACTGACTTGGTCTTCCACCAACCAGGAAACTTGGGCAAGGTACATTTCCAGCGTTTTGTAGCAAACTGTCGGAACAAAGGCTTAAAAAAACCCAAAACCTGTAGCTGGGGCCTCTCTAGAAAAGCCTCCCCACACCTCTCAGGCCAAAGTATCTCACTAGAGAAAGACATATATCTAATTTTTCCAAAGCCTGTGAGTTTCAGAGAAAGGTCAAGAAAGCAGTTGTGATCTCACTGCCTTTCCCAGCATACAGGAGGCTTTCGGTATGCAGAGAATAAGCATTGGAACCCTAGAAAGGCTGAGGCAAAATACCTCACCAAAGAGAAACTGTCCTTGTCTGTGAAGATTGTCTAAGGATGGGTGCCAGCAAATAATTAAGCACCTAAAATAATTGTGGAGTAGTGGAAAATTAGGCAGTACTGGTAAGGTATGAAGAGGACTTCAGAGGAGGCTGAGCCTGGATTGTAGGTGCAGGATGTTACTGGTTTTTGAGTACAGGACTGTTTTCAGCAGTCAACTTGGTGGCCCCATGTGGGACATACAAAGCAAAGGATAAAACAAAGATGAAGGCTGTGGAACCTGAAACTAACTTACACCTGTCCACTCCAATTAATCGGCTAGATCAGGTCATGGGTTTGCAAGAGGCAGCTCGGTGAAGACTGAGACCCCATGGCACTTGCCACACTACAACTTTTTTATTTCATAACATTCTGTCTACATAGAAAACTCCCCAACAGCACATTTTATGCTTGAGGAGTCCAGCTCCTTGCCAGGATCTGATGTGGTTTCTTCCAGCTTGACCATCAGTGGGTACAAAAGCTTTACATGACAGGCCTCATGGGGAAAAACTACTCTCCCTTCACTAGATTCGTGTACAGCCAGTACATTGGTCTCTAAAGTAAGGTGCAGGCCTCCCTAGCTGGCCTTACCCATATCTGCATTCTTAACCTGAGACCTTCCCCAGGTGACTCTGCAGAGATCTCATGTGAGGGGGGCAGTGGAAGGGGAGACAAACTGCAGGAGCCTTTTGTTCTGGGTGCCCTCAGCTGTGAGTCACCCTGACATCTGATCCATTTGACCCTTGTTTCATGGGGAAAATGCAACAGGGGGAACTGAAGTTTTTTCTTCAGGATAGCCTTCTGCTTATACCATAGCAGTGATTAAAGGCTTCACTGTTACTTCTATTTTGGCTTGTTATTTTAATCAACATGTTTGACACCTGGTAGCTCAGCTCAGCTCCTGACAATACTCTGTTTTCCCAATTACAGGCATACCTCGTTTTATTGCACTTTTTACAAATTCAAGGTTTGTGCAACTCCATGTTAAGCAAGTCTTGCCAGCATCATTTTTCAAACAGCATGTGCTCACTTCTTATGAGTCACATTTTAATTAGGCTATGTACATTGTTTCTTAAGGCATAATACTATTGCACACTCAATAGACTACAGTCTAGTGCAAACATAAATTTTCTATGCACTGGGAAACCAAGAAAATTCATGAGTTGCTTTATTGCAGTGTTCACTTCATTGTGGTAGTCTTGGAACTGAACCTGCATTATCTCCAAGGTATGCCTGTGCTCTTGGCAAAGTTCAATAAACTTTTGCTTACCTCGTGACGTTCCATTATTTTGACTGAAATTGTAACCTTATGGCTGCTTCTTCGAGTCCTCCCCTATGCAGTGGTATTACTTCTCCCTGCATTGTGTTCTGCATGAGGCCCAGGTGAGTTTTCTAGAAAGCTTAGTACAGTACCTGGCAGGGTACAGATGTCAAAGGGTCCAGAACAGAACACTCTCCACTTATTAAAAGCAATTCACATTCTAAACATCCATAGCTCTAATTTCATGAGCTGCAACCTCACTCAGCCTGCAAAGACTGTGCTGCTCCACCCTTCACTTGCATCTGTGTCCCAATGTTCCTTATAGACAGGAAGCCTTGAAGGGTCTTGCCCACGGTCAGCAGGCACTCATGCTTGTGGAATGGGCTCCTCCAGGGGACTTCACAGGGGACCTAATGATGGATAATGCTGCCCATGAAAGGATAATTTCATGGAGTGCCAAGAACAAAAAAATAAAATTGTTGATTTTACTTTCCTTTTCTAACAGGAAAGTAAAATCAACAATGCCTAAAAGCAAACAGTGGAACCCAGATTTAAGAACTCCACATGGAAACTCCTGTATCTCACCCTTCCTCTCTCAGGGCTACTTGGGAGAAGGAAAGACTGTCCAGTCATTAATCCAGGCAGACAATAGGGAAAAGAAGCTAAACAGACTGAAATTTATTCCATCTGCCAAACTCCAGAGAGCAAGAGCCAGACAAATATCCCATTAGACATCAAATTCAGTGGAATTTCAATTTCCAGCTTCATGTCACCAACTGATTTAAGCTTCTTCCTCTAAAACAGAGAAAAAACATTTTGAGAAATGAGCCATGTCATGGGAGGCAATGCTCACTTGCCTTTCTGAACTTCTGGTGAGCTCCCCTCCCCCAGAAGCTAAACCTTTCAGATCCTCTGGGGCTAACAGACTTTTTCCTCCATCACCAGATGCTGAAGCAGGGAAGAGATTTAAGCCATTTATCCATGTAACTAATGTGGGACAGATCTTTCCTCCTTTAGACCTCTGGCAGACACCAGGGACTTCTGTCGCCTTTCTCCAGTTGCTTCATCCTCATCCTGACCACCTCTCTGAAGGACCACTCTCCTCCACACCCTGTGTGACCTAAAGCCTCTTGAAGAAGCTCTTCCAGAGCCAGAGTGAATGCCACCCCAAACTCAAGTCTTGAGGACTCTCAGAAGGTTTTCTGTCTAGGTTAAAGGAGGCTGTGGCCAGAGTACTTGTTCCCTTGTGAGCCCCCAGGTCACGATAGACTCTGGAAAGACACTGGGTACAAACCTTCTTCCTCCTCCTCCTCCTCCTCCTCCTCATCGTCCTCATCAGAGCTGAAGGTGCCATCGGGCAGACTGTAGACGCGGATGACCTGCTTGTTGGGGTCCTTGAGGATGAGGTACTTGCCCTCCTCCAGCTTCATGCAGATGTCGATGACGCAGCGCAGGATGCCCCAGGCATTCTCCACACTCAGGTTGATCTGGCTGGCAAACTCATTGGGCTTGAACTGCTGGGTACCCAGGATCACATGGCGTGAGGAGTCCTTCACGTGGTACCGGGATACGTACCTGGGGGAAGGGATATTAGTGGTAGGGGCAGACCGGCACAGAGACAGGAATATACATGGGGTCAAATGTCAATTAAATGGTGACACTTGGTCCAGGGCTTTTTTCCAAGGGAAAGGGGAAAAGGCGAGTCTTCATCTCCCTAACCATTACCCCTTCCTTGCAGAAGATCAGTTCAGAACTTCCAGACAGGAAATCTCACCCAAGCTTGAGATACTCAGATCCAGCTAGCAAAGCACAGCATGTCCAGCGGGCCAATTTGTAGCTGTTGTTCTTCAGCTCAGTGGCAATGACAGCACCTCTCTGGGAGTCTAGCTTCTGGCGCCAGTCAACGCCATTACAGTGCTGCAGAAAGAAAGCCCCGGTTAGAGGAGTGAAGGCAGGCTCCTAGGCAGAGAAGGAACCCCCCAGCCTGCTTAATTAGAAAGTGAGCAAGTATGCACATGAATCAGAGATAAGACTTATCATTTAACACACATGGAGTATGGGCCTACTAGTTTCAAGATGTCAGGGTGGATACAAAGTGAAAGACAGTTTGTTCCTTTGCACAGCCTACTGCACAGTAGGTACTCGATAAAATGATAATTCTTCCTTTCTAAAGCTCACCCAGACAGGTACACACAAAGTTAAAGGCCTGCTGAGTCTGAGGAGCTCAGAGTCTGGTATTATGTATATGCAGACAAAACAGAAAGGAACCCAAGAGATCATCTTCTCCAACCACCTCATTTACAGAAGTGGGAACTTGGACCAGAGGGAAGTGACCAAAGGTCATAGGCAGAGGTTCCCAAATTTTCTTGGTTCACAGCAACCCTAGGTCAAAAGAAATATCAGAGTTCCTTTTATTAAGTGGTTATATACATGCAACTCAGGAGTAGTACTCTGACAGATGTCTCTGCATTTCCCTCAAAAATATAAAATACTGTGCAGCACTTTTGTGAGTTTCCTGTGGCATTTTAAGAGACCTTCCACATATCTGTAATTAACTGGCAGAGATAAACTGTATAGGAGGCAGGGCGGTGGGGGGGGGGGGGGTTAGTTAGGAAGGTCAGTTACGAGATAAAGGCAAAATAACAGGCATAACAAATAGGGTCCTGACTAGTGTGATGACGAAGTCAGTGAAATCCAAAGCCGAGTGCAAATACAGATGGCACTTGACAGCAAAGAAGGAGTCAGAGATGTCTGAGGCTCTGAGTTTAGGTGAGCAAGAGAAAGACAAAGTTGATGGATAGCCAAGCTGAAGATAATGACAGAAATGAGGACATTGGGAGAGGAAGGTATTTTAGCAGAAAAGTGATGGGAGGTGAGCCAGAGGAGAAGAGTTTAGGAGTCATTTTTATAGAGCTAAAGTTAAGGCTTGTGGTAGACACAATGACCCCCACTGATCTTGCCCTTGCAGGATCTCCTCCCCTTGAGAGGGTGGACCCTTTGAATTTGATGAGATTTTACTCCTGAGACTCTATCTTGTACATCAAAAGGGATTCTGCACATATAATTAAGGTCTCAAATCAGATGACCTTAAGATAGGGAGACTATTTGGGTGGGTCTGACTAATCATTCAAGTCTCTTAAATTTAGCATAGACGTCAGAGACAGAGAAAGCCAGAGATTTAAAGCATAAGAAGGATCTGATGCGCTGCTGCTGGCTTGAAGACGGAGAAGCCCGTGGCAAGGGAGAGGAGGACCTCAGTTCTACAACTGCAACGAAATGAAGTCCACTAACCAGAATGAGCTTCAAAGGAGATTTTCCTCCCAGAGTCACCTGATGAGAACTCAGCTCTGGTGACACCTGGATTTCAGCCTTGTTATACCCTGAGCAGAGAACGCAGCCACGCCAAGCTAGACTTCTGACCTACAGAACTATGAGTTTATTTTAAGCCACTAAGTTTGTGTTAATTTGTTATGAAGCAAAAGAAAACCAATAAAAAGCTGTATAAAAAAGTAACACGGCAAAGATCTGTGTAAGGGACTGATCCTTAGAGAAAGCTGGGGGTCAAAAAGGAGGTGAACTAGTGAAGAAAACGTGAAGGGGGCAGAGATATGCACGAAACTGGAGTAATGTAGTAATACTGAAGCAAAGCTACACAGGCACTATAAGGCGGTCATGGTGAAAAGCCTAAGAAAAGGCCATGGGCCCCAAAGCCAAGGTCACAGCGAACCTTCCAGTGTGCTCTCTGAGAAGCTGATGGGGGCGAAGGAGCACCTGAGGGGTGAGACTCAGCAGTACTCGATGTTAGTCTCCGACCGCTAACGAAGGTAGAAGAATGGAATGAACGGTCTTCTGTACTAGAGCTCATTAGACACTTGTTCAACACAGGCTCGGCCTCAGGGTTCTCCTTCCCCACTGAGCTCTGGTAGCTGCAGGATCTTTCATTCTGTACAGGAGCACCCAGGACTCCAGACACCCACTTCAAATTCAGACACAGCACATAAACCTGGGTAGCCTCACTAGAATTAACAGTCCAGCAATCACAGAATGCCAGCATGAGCGAGAATGAAAAGAGAAGGAAAAATGAAGAAAGTATGTTTCTTTCAAGGTGCCTCTTAAGAGTAAAATCTGAGCTGGATCTAAAACTTCAATAAATGTTCAATAAGTGAAAAAGGGTATCAGAAAGTTAAAGAGAAGTCAGTGCCCACAGTAAATGAGAGAACAGGTCAAAAAGAAAAGCTCCCAGCTAACAGGAAACCTGCAGACCCAGATAATAAGGAGAGATCAAAACCAAAAGTCTGCAGTCAGCAAAAGCCTACAGGAGGTCACAATGGAACAGAGGGGAGAAAGTACTGGAAGAAGGTAGTTATTGGGTCCTATGCACAAACGAAGCAGAAAAGTTCTTAAAACTTAGTGATGTCTGACAAACACACTCACTCTCTTTCTCAGTGAGGAACTAAGTGAAGGAAAAAGAAAGTGATTCTAGGTAGCTCTGTAAGTCAGAGGAGAAAATATAAGCTCAGAAAAGCTAGATGGTATGACAACATGCACTGCAGAAAATGCAGAGTTGGTGCCATGAGGAGGGTGACGGTGGTGGTGCCTCACCCTGGAATCCCACTCGTTGAGGGTCTTGATGTTGATAAAGGACACTTCTCCGTTGGCTCCAGTCATGACACCATCATGTTCACAACGAACAATCAGGTCGATGTCATCACCAAGCTTCCACCGGCGATAACTAGAATGAAGGAGAAACTCATTTGGTCACTTAAGATCTGACCTCTCCGACATACCACCACGAACAGGAAGGGGCCTGTGCCCAACCTGGTCTCAACACTTGGGGTACTCGCTGCAGAGAAGTGACGTACCGGTATGCAACAGAGGCAATTTCATTCTTATCCATGTCGTCCTCCACAAATGGGTTTGGGTTGGGGAAGTTGTACCTTTCCTTCCCCTGTAAAAAAAACCCCAATGGTGTCAAGAGACGGTCCTAAAGTTGTTTCAAAGGCCAACCAGCCAGAGCCAGCACCTCTGCTTATTCACAGCCCTGGCCGGGTCACTAGCATTCTTGAGAGGCCTCTGGGCTCATGGCAAGTTTTATGTCTTTTTTTATTCCTCCTGACTGTAAGCACCCCCTAAATTACAACCAATGTAATAGCTAGCATTTACTGAGTGCTTGCATGTGTAGGCTATGTGCTTTAGGTATCTCATTTAATCAGCAAACTTGCCCTTCTGCTTCATTTTCTTCCATAGCATTTATCACCATTTGACATAACATATTTATTTAATGTTTACTGTCTCTTCCTTTCCACTATAATGAAGCTCCACAAAGGCAGGAGGTTGGTTTTGTTCTTTGCTATGTCCCCAGCACCTAAAACAATTTATTTGTTAAATAGTTATAAGATCCCAACAGCATGTCTGTGTGAGACCAGTCATATTAGTATTCTAACTTTACAGACAAGAACCATGCAGGAGACCACAAAGCTATTAAGTGGTGCATTTTTCAAAAGCAGGTAATCTGATCTCAAAGTCCAAGCTTGTAACCCCTTGGCTTCAGGTAGGAACCACATCTGTCCTGCTCAATCCCACTATCCTGGAGGCTAGGAGAGAGCAAATGCTCAATGAAGAGTAGTTAGTCCAATAAAAACCAGTCAATGCCAAGACCCTCTGGATCCCTCACCATTCTCAAGCACTGCTGGGAGAAGTTGTGGTTGATGTAGGTGGCTTCCATGGCCAAGTTGCGGGGTGAGTTGAAGGAATTGCCTTCATCCTGAGGGGGCTCGTTGGCTGTCTCACTCACTGTCAGGAGGTCTGCAAAAGCAGTGGCACAGTCACTCACCCATGCAGCAGTCACTGAACACTGATGGTATGCATGGCTCCGTGGGGAGACACGGAGGAATGACACAGTCCACCCTTCAAAGAACTCCACCTACTAATGTAGGTCTCCCAAATGAGGGACAAAGGATTGTTTCATTTTCATTGCTGCTATTTTTTGAGTGATCTGGTTTCCATTTATGGTGTGTGTGTATGTATATATTTGTATGGTAAATACACTGAAGCGAAAAAAAAAGGGGGGAATCAATCAAAAGAAAAATGTTAAGTAAATAATACAGTTGGTATGGAGAGATGAGAGAAACCAGGGAAATGGCATTTACTGAAAAGCACAGGGTTAGGGTGCTATAAGGAATCAGAAAGCTGATACCTCAAGGAGCTTCTGCAGTGACAGACAGTTCCTTCTGCATGTCTTAGAGGAGATAGGGAGGGATTTGGCCCTTGTTGTCAATGTCTGTGGGGAAGAGAACATTCTCTTTCCACCCGTTCTCTCATACCAGGGAACTGTTCGGAACTAACACAACTACTCATCCCTTTAGTGTTGTGCTCCAGACAGGCTGCTCACCAAAGTCAGAGTTGTCCCTCTTGTCAAAGAAGAGCTTGGACCCAACTCTCTGGACGACGATGTCCCAGGAATACACTGAGCGGGTACAGCTCATCAGTGTGGCCAGAATGGCATCAGTGGCAAACACATTCCCCTGAGTTTTTGCCAGCTGCAAAGAGGACAAGAGAGAGAGAGAGAGTGCTAAGGATAGGAACTGCTGACCTATCCTAGGTCTAACTGCCCATTCACATGAAGGGAAAGGACTCAGTCCTCTGCTTGTCAGATAAATCCTTAGGAATAAGGAGCCCTTTCAGACACACATGCCTCCCCTAGTCGTAAAGGGTCTTGAGCACAGTGGCCTGGGTAAGACTACAGCACATCAAGCACTTGCTGTATTCTGATGAAGCACTTCATGATCCTTTCATTCTCACCCCAGTGCAGATGGTAAGTACATTTCATTCTATTTTATAGATGAGGTAACTAAGGCTCCAGAGAGGTAAAGCCAGGAAGCAGCTAAGTAGGGCAGAGCTGGGATTTGAGTCCAACTTTAAGGTCTAGCCAGCAAAGTGCATTTCTTTTCATCTAATGTTAAGTTTGATTCAGAGAAATCTTATCTAGAGGGGTTTCCAAGACCCAAATTATATATACAAATCTCTGTGTTCTCTGTACTTTCTGAGAGGCCTCAGCTGTAGAAGCTGGTGGCATTCCTAAAGGATGGGAAAGGGGTGGGAGGGGGTGGGCACCTTTCGGATGACTGGGTCGTCTGTGGTGGTGACGGTGTGGAAGATACGCTTGATGCTCCGCAGTGACTTCTCATTCCTCGTGGTGATGCGGTCAAAGGCCTTATCGTAGTATTCTAGGGCCCCACAACACTCACTGAGGGGAGAGCATCCAAGACATGCAGAGTCAAGGAAATTAAAAGAGCAAGAACTTTGATCTCCACACAGAACCATGATGTGTAGCAGTGGGTGGGTCCACAGAGGCTTAGAACTAGCTCGGTGGTTCCCAATCCAGGCTGCCTGGTAGATGCTGAGTTGAAGGTGAGGAAGCTTTAAAGATGCCAATGCTTAGGCCCTGAGCATTTTCTTTTTAAAATTCCCCAGGTGATTCTAATGTGCAGCCTGAACTAGAGCACCCATCCAGCCCAATGTTTACTTCACTTTTATTTTTTTCAGTCATGGAGTCAGATCCATGAGATGAAAATAGTTTCTCTGACTAGAAGGGGAGATACAAACTTGCAGAGTTTGCTTGGTTTCCTGCCCCCTTAGTTCCTATGTGGCTCCACAGAGCAGTGCAAACAAAACTGATCCAGGCCGACCTCTGAAGACAGGAGACTGAGGCCAGTACAGGGAGACAACTAGTTAGAGAGGGGTCCGGGTGGGCTGCCTTGTGGTCTGGAGCTCTTGCTCCCCACTACATTATTATCATGTATTTGCCTTTTAGAAGCTCCCAAAGGAGCTCCTGGAAACTATCAGGAAAATCCCTGCTTCTCCTGAAGAACTGCTGTGTTCCTCTTTCTGCCAAAAGAGCTATATAACTTCTTTCTCGTTTGCTCAGGAGGCTGGGAAGTTGAAAGAAACATTAGCAAACTTCTTTCTGCCTTTTTCCCTTGGAAAAACTAGGGCTTAAGAAAATGTTCATAACTGGCCCACACATATAGAAGCATATGTGGAAGGTGGTTCAAGGCATCACTTACATGTCCTGTGGCTCTGATACTTCCAAGTAGCGCATCTTCATTAACTGAGGAAAATCCATTTCCTCTTTCACCTCCCAGTCACTACGAACTTCAACTGAAGAGTCTCGGGGTTTCTATAGCGGAAAACCATTGGAGTGAGATAAATTATAGCCAGGGCAAAACATGTTAGCAGTATGAAGGGCTTTTATTTTATAAATATATACTGAACATTTACTATGTGCTGGCTGTTTTAGAAGGCAGAGTCCCTGACTTGTAGGGATCAAGAGTTAAAAAATAAGAGTTCCACTCCTATGTATCTAGCCAAGGGATATGAAAACATATGTCCAAAGAAAAACTGTACAAGAACATTCAGAGCAGCATTATTCATAATAGCCAAAAAGTGGAACAACCCAAATGTCCATCAACTGATGAGGGGATAAATACAATGTGGTATATCTATACAATGGAATATTATTTGGTAATAAAAAGGAATGTTCTGACACAGGCTACAACATGAATGAACCTTGAAAACACAGACGACCACGCATATTGCATGACTCATTTATAGGAAATGTCCAGAACAGGTAAATCCATAGAAACAGAAAGTAAAGCAGTGAGTTCCTAGGGCTGGTGGAAAGTGGTGGTCATGGTGGTGACTGCTAAAGGATACAGGGTTTCTTTCTGGAATGATGAAAAAGCCTCTAAACTGACTATAATGATAATTGTACAACCTTTCAAATATACCAAACTTCTAAATTGTACACTTCAAGTGAGCAAATTGCTTGGGATGTGAATTATACCTCAATAAAACTTTTACAAAAACAAATGGAATTCTGATATGAACACACTACCTGTGATTTTTGGTCCCATTTTTGCCGCACTCCAAATTGCTTCTGGAATTTCTTCTGCAATCGTATGCGATCTCTGGAAAATTAGGAAAATTGTGATCTCAGCACAGGTCTGAAGATCAATGGCATCTTCAAAAGACAGAAGCTGCCATTCTCTTCAGCTAATTCTCAAAAGCACCAGTGTCTTCTCTGAATTCTGGAAAATGGTGTCTTAGTAAGAAAGAATAGACCAAGAGTGCACACCAGAGATGTTAGAAGAGCCCCCCTGCAAATACTGACCAGATGTATCTTACTCTCTCTAGGTTAGTGACTGACTATCCACTGGCATCCCCAACCCAGGCAGGGCTACTGCACCACACAACTCCAGGGTGCACACAGGACAGAGTATGAATGGGGCCCTCTAGGGGTATGCCACCTTAGAACTGAGCCTAGACAAGCTACAAGGTCTCTTCTTATTAATCTGATTTTGTTTTCCTTTAGCGTTCACGGCCAGCAGAAAGCAGTGTCCCACCAATGCTACCTGCCATGGACTGGTCTCGGAGAATCACACAAGGGCTAAAATGGTGGCTTACACTGCTTTGGGAATTTTTCTTTCAATGATAGGGAAGGCAACCATCATTCAGCTTTGACCCACTAATTCCAAAGTACTGTCAGTCCAGGAAGAAAAACCTGTTTTGGAAGGATGGGAATCTCACCTCTCCTTCTGCTTGGCACTCTTAGGCAGGGTCTGCAGGTTGAACTGGAGCATGTTCCGTCGATCTTTGTCTCTGCGGAGGTTCCGCTGGGAACCAGGACAAAACATCCATGTTAAAATCTTAGAGATTTGGCTCACAACAGGCAGGGGCCTGTTAGGGAGGCCTTTAGAGTAAGGTTAGGATGCAAATCCCATGTTTCACATTTTACTCTGTGCTTTTACTCTACAGGATTAAGTACAGGGATTTTAGTAGAGGAAGTTCTTGTTATTAGCCTGACTTACATTCCCACAAAATATTTACTACTGAAGTAAGTTTACTTACTTCAGTCTTATTAGAGGTGCTAAATTTGCCTCTTGATGTTATAAAATGTAGCCTGACCAGACCATCTACTCAATAAAGCCTGTATACAACAATTAAGTGAAGCAATAGGCACAGATGCACCTTTTTTCCAACAGAGACAGATCCCTGGCAACATAAACATCCATTCTTAGCACAGGGAAGGGCATGAGATCCTAGCTAATGGCTAACAGAAATCTAAACTATTTAAATGCATCACTGAACCCAGTTAGTACAAGTCTACTTTAGCACAATTCATCAGGAACACAGGCCAGCAATGATGAACTCAGGACTCACCAGGAGACCTAGGATAACATCCTTTCCTCTCATGGGCACTCATAAGTTAGCATTTTTAGCAGCATGTGATAGGCAACAGTAATAGTCCCAAGACAGTCAGGCTGTCAGCTCTTGACCTACCTGTGCAAACCTCATCCGATTTCGCTGGTAGGCAGTCTTCTGTGTGCGTGCTGTATCCACCAGTTGGAAGCTAGTTTCATCCTCTTCGTGGAAATAAGCGTACTGACTTCCACCACCAAACTGAGAGGAGTACTTATCTAGAGAGAGAGGTGAGCAGTCTGCAATCACTACAACCTAAAAACTTCATGAATTATAATAGCCTGAGGCATTGCCCTTCTCAGGATCCGGAGCATTTGCTGGGAGCTTGTTAAGAGATGCATATTCACAGCCCCATCCCACACCTACTGAATTGGAACCTTATATTTTAATAAGATCCCCAGGTGAGGTATATGCACATTCAAATATGAAAAACTCTGGTCTCAAGAACTTTGGAAGTCAAGACAGTGTCTGAGGAACTCAAGCTAAGCCCATTTCCTTCTTTGCCTCATTCTGTAAGGATCTGAATTAAGATTCTTTAGTCTCATAGGAGAGGCAAATATGGCACGTATATATCACCATTTCTATCACCTGGTGCCCAAGGCAGACAAGTTTAGTGGATCACAATCTATTTCCTTGCCGACCTCAGCCTCAGATAACCTTAATGTAGTGCTCCAGACAGCCACTTTCAACTCTCTCCATTGGCCCAGAGGAAAAAACCTATTATCAGATCTGGATCTTAAAACTAGGGGCTTTAAATCTGGGTTCCAGTGTTGGGCTTCACAGGTTCAGTAAATCTCAAACAACTGAATGCAAAATGGGAATGTGTTCAACACATTTTTAAAAGGAGCTAGAAAGCCTTCAGATGAAGGTTACTAGGAAAAAAAATGTCACAAGGCCCTGATCCAGGCAGTTTAAAAATACTTACTTGTATACCTCTTATCCTGGTATGTGGCACCCGTCCAGTCTGCAACCTATTAAGAGCAATAAGGAAAGACAGAGAACACAGATCAATCAGTCAAGTTTCTTGTGACCCAGAAACCCCTGAAGTGAAAGGACACAGTGTGACAGTATCAGAAGAACCGGCTCACAATGGCTTTTTAAGTACCCAGCTTTCCTATGACTACTCCCAGAGGTCATAACCTTTCTCAGCTGGTATCACTATAAGGAACCCAGGAGTTAGGATTTTGAGAGAATAAAACTCAAACAGGAACTCCTGGAGAGAAGTACCCACAGATTAAAAGATGCAGGGACCGCTGACAGGCAAGTACCTTTCCTAGCCGATCTCCTTTGCTGAACGGCTGGTAGGGCATATCCCGAAACTGCTCGGGAACTGCACAGGGACCCCAGCCTGAGGGGTTGTCCTGGATCACGGGGGTCATGAACTTCGCCATATTCTAAAACTAAAAAAATACAGATAGTATGAGTTGGTACATGAAGGATGGGGCCCCAAAGTACAAAAAGCCCCCCATTTGAGGTCAGCCAGATCATAAATGACAAAATTTAAAAGGCAGCACACAAAAACAGAATCCTCAATTGTGGAACTACTACTAGGTTAGTGTCTTTGTAAATAATACTGTGAATACTTAAAACTCAGAAAACTGCTAGCCCAATTAACTGTAACATCTTTGAAATAAGGCTGTACCTTATATTTGATGGTATGTCATAGCTTAACTTTCTTACTGTTACATAAAATGATACTTTTAAAATCCATGGTGTCTCAGATTTGATGAAATGTAACTTTTTTCAAGAGTGATAAACACATTCTGGTTCTTAGAAATACTTTCACTATGGCATAGAATACTTCACTTCCCTAAGCCTCAGCCTCTGCATCTGTAAGATAAATATAATCTGTTTTATCTATATCACTGGATCACTGTGAAGGTCATATTAGTTAACACATGAAAATGCTTTCTTTGTAAAATGCTCATAATTACTATTTAGACTTGCAAAAATATATTTATGCACAGAGTGCTGAGAAAAAAAGAATCCCTAATATATCCTGAAATTTGACTTTCCTCTCTTGTTCTAATTTTCTATCATCAGTGCAAAATCTATGTGTGGAGCAAGGGGAAACAGAGCCAGGTAAAAGAGCTGCCAGAAGGCTAAGGTCAGCATAAATTTTAGGCCCAAAGTGACTGTATATAAAATATGCATAAATATTATGGGTACTAGGCATTGTTCTTAGTGCTTACCATGCCTTGATTCATTATCTTATGCCAAGAATCCTATGTGGTAGGGGCCAGTGTTATCCCCACTTTTCAGATAAGAGAACTGAGGCACAGAAGTTAAGGAATTGCTTAAAGCCACAATATTATTTGATGAGGTACTTGAACCCAGGCAATCTGGCTTGAGTCCATACTCTGCAACATCATCACCATCATCATCATCATCATCATCATCATGCTGCTATGGGTCCTCTCAGGAGATCAAAAACCAGGGGCTCTAGGGCAGATGGTTGCCTGGCAGTTCCCTTCAAAAGTCTGTACATTTATCTTTCATTGTAATGCTCTGAAAACGCTCAGAAACTGAGTTCCTAGAGGGAAACTCATCACACAAATATTTTCTGGAAGCTGGAGAGCAATCAAAGAGCATATGTGTATTGAAATTGGCAAATTCTCCTTATGGCCCCAAGATGGGGAGACTGAGGCTTCCTACACACTTGGATGACAGCAACAGGAAATGAGCCTGGGATTGTCATCCTCCAACTAAACAGAAGTTATACTATAGGGAGAAAAGGACAGAAGGGAGGGAGTGGCAGTCTCAACAATTCACATCCAATAAGTATTTCTTGAGCTCTTACTATGTACCAGGAAATCATACAAGACGCTTTATCACCACTAATCCTCCCTCTCCTGATTTTAGAGCTAAAAATGAGAAGCTCAGCCAAATCAAGCAGTTGATCTGTCCATGGTTTCAAAATAGATTTGATTTCCACGGCTGTCTGCCCCAAATCCAACATTCTTTCCATTATATTATAGCTGTACAGCAGCCAGAAAAAATCTGGGGCTTTCACACCACACTTAAAAGCACAATAACGATGTCTCAAAATACACCATCTGGTCTTTTAATCTAGCTGTTTTTGTCAGAAGCTCGAGAAAAGAACAAGCCCAAGGCTTGGCATGCATTTTCCCAGGGGATGGAAGAAGTCCCCGGGCTTCAGCCCGTGTAAAATCGTGAGCAGAATGGAATCAGTACGGAAAATTGAGCCGTTCAGGCAAAACGATAATGACAGCTGTACTGGCGCCAGGAGCAGGATGGGGAAGCATCAAATCAACAGGGCAGTCAGAAGGGGCCCGGTGGCTGGGAGGCTACAGTACTGTGTAGATGGCCGCGGCCACCACAGACCGTACGCCATCAATCCCCGAGGGCAAGAAAGGATGCTCCTACATCCTGCCCTCCCATTTAACAGAAAAAGAAAGAAAACCTATGAACTACGAGATCCTTATGCAGGGACCGAACACCGCTCAGCTTGGCACATCCAATATTACACTCATAGAAACTCAGGAGATCTCCGGTCACTTCAGAAGTGAGACCCTGAGACCCAGTTGGTTTGGGTGACAGATCCAAATTCGCCCAGCCCAAGGCCGCTGAGCGGAGCCTAAGCCAAGGACCTCACCCACATGGCCGGACCCCGCACCCCGCAGTGTGTCAGGCCTCGCGCCCTGCCGTCTGCCGGGCCTGGGACTCATAAAGGCGGATTCCTGCTCCGCCCAGCTGGGGGACAGCGGCGACAGAGGAGGGAACATAAGAGGAGTCTCTTCCGGGAGGCCCCCGAAGGCCGAACCCAGCCCAGGCCGGCTCCGAGGCCCGCAGCGGCCGCCGGAAGACACCGCTCACCTGTAAGGGCCTTGGCCGGCCCGGATGGCAGCAGATGACACGGGCCGGAGATCGAGCGACCAGCAGCTCTCCCGAGAACCGGGAAAGGAGGAAAGATGCGTGCGCAGCAGCCGGCGCCGTAAACACGACCGGCGCTGTCGTAAACTGCTCTCCATCTTCCTCCGGATTTGGCGGAAGAATGCGCGAGCCGTAAAGCGAAGGTAGTCCCGGAAGTTCGTCACCGCTCTTCACGAAGCGTCCGCGCTAGTCTCCGAGGCGCCAAGACGCAAGAGGAGTGGTTACATTTACGTTTAGACGGCTTCCGGCGACGCCCAAAGAGAGAGCTCCGGACTGAAACGTGTCTGCCGTGTAATTGGAGCTAGAGGGCGGCGAGAGGCTGACAGCCACGCTGTGTTCCACAGTGCTTCACCGGCCTCTTCGGCCCCTTTGTATCCCACAATGACTCGCGGCTCCTCTGCCCGCTTAGCCAATCGTTTCGTTGGATTCTCACGCAAGGGGGAGGAGCGAGTGACTTAGAACGAGTTTATTGATTTTTTTATTATTAACCTTCTCTTTTACAGTTGTGAACACTGAAGCTTAGAGGTGTAAAATGATCTGCGCAGTTTAGATTGGTAGTTTAAGAGTGGTCGCCAGGATTCACTCTGCTCCTGCAGTTCTTAAACTTTATTCTTCGATTTCTGGAGCACTAATTTTAATAAATGCAGGTTTCGGGTCTCACTTTCATAGATTGTTATTCAAGGAACCAGGGAATCTGTAATTTAATCAGCAATGTGAGTCTGAACCGGGGGACTCAGGAACCACTTTACTACACTGAGCAAAGTGCTGTCCCGGTTGCAGCTCCCAGCCTAAGGGTTTTCTCCTAGAGTCTTGGGGAATTTCAAAACTGATCAGAAAGAAGCTGGGCGTGCTTATTCAACCCCCAGATCCTTCTCTACCTTGCCTCCTTGATTTTCTGATCACACAGGCTGGGATGCTGTATCCGTTATTGGAAAATGTATCTGTTATTGGACAGATCTCTGTAACGTTCACCTATCTAGGTCTCAGTTTCCATATAACTAAAATTGCTAATAATAATAAGAGGGTGCTGTGCGGGTAAAAATAGAGACTGTATGTGAAAGTATTTAGTAGGTTCACTAATCAATTGGGGAATTTGGACAGGTTATTCAAGCTCTCTAAATCTTCTTACTCATCTGTAATATGAGAATGTAATAGCAGCACTTATCTCCATCAGTTATTTCTCAGTTGCTCCTCTTGTAGTTTTCCTGACTTTTGTTAATGGCACCCAATGCATGGTGTTTAGGGCAAAACTTTTTTAGTCATCCTTGGTAGCTCCTTTTCCCTTCCCAGCACATTCAGCCCTTCACTAAGTTCTCTTTATTCTACTTTAAAAATAGATCTTAAGCTACTATTTCCAGTCTCCATATTTGGACTCCCATTTTTCACTTTTGGCACATGGTGGCCAAAGCAATCTGTTCACAGCCTTCTAGTGGCTTCCCATTATGTGCTTAGAATGAAATATGAATGTCTTCCCGTGGCCTGCCTGGTCCTTGGTTCCCTTTCAGCTTCATATCCTGCCGTTCTGCACTCTGCTTCAGCCACCATGAACTGCTTGTACCTTGAACCCACCAAGCAGAGCCTCTGCACTTGCTTTCCTTTGGCATGGCATGCTTTTCCCCCGGATCTGCCTGTGTTTGGCTTGGTCCCTTCATCTGTGCCTCTGCTCCAGTGTTGCCTCCTCAAAGAAGTCTTTTCATACCATACTTCCTAAAAATACTTACTTTTCCTTCCATCCCTCCTCTTCCTCTGCTTTGTTTTCTTCATAGTTGTGATCACTATACAAAATGTTTTTTTCCTTCTTGTGCTGGTTTGGATGTATTATGGCCTCCCAAATGCCATTATCTTGGATGCAATCTTGTGGGGGCAGACTGATTCATTTTTTTGATAAGGGTGTGACATTTTGATTGGATATTTCCATGGAAATATGACCTGCCCAACTGTGGGTGATTACTTTGATTGGATAATTTCCATGGAGGTGTTACCCCAGCCTTTCAGGGTGGGTCTGAATTAAATCACGGAGCCATATAAATGAGCTGACAGACAAGGAACTCAGTGCAGCTGTGAGTGACATTTTGGAGAGCAACTGAGAGTGACATTTTGGAGGAGCTGCAACTTACAGAGACATTTTGGAGAACACAACCCAGGAGAAAGCAGATACCTAGAGAGGAACGTTGTGGGAAAAAGCCATTTTGAAACCAGAACTCCAGAGCAGATGCCAGGCACGTGCCTTCCCAGCTTACTGAGGTTTTCCGGACACCATTGGCCATCCTTCAGTGAAGGTACTCGATTGTTGATGCCTTACCTTGGACACTTTATGGCCTTAAGACTGTAACTTGGTACCAAGTAAACCCCCTTTATAAAAGCCAATCCATTTCTGGTGTTTTGCATAATGACAGCATTAGCAAATGGGAACAATTATTTAGGGGCTGTCTTCCCTCTAAAATACAAGTTCCATGAAAGTCTTTCCTAGAACAGTGCCTGGTAATAAATATTTGTTGAATTGATTGTTGAATGACTGGATAGAGATTTTGTGACCATTAAATGCAAAAATGCATTTGGTACATTACCCTGGGCACATAAATAAGCCTTCAATAAATGCTGATATAATTATCAGTAGTAAGTTGTAATGTGTTCTAAAATATAAGGGGATCATGTCTTTTTTTTTGCTGTGGGCCCACAGGCCATCTGCTGCAGCCTCCCTCTGTGACTTGTCCAGAGTTTAATTATCTTCCTCATGTTTTGGTCCACATGTCCCTGCCCACCCCAGAAGGAGGAGGATTTGGAGTGTCCTGTCTCATTCTCACTGATGGGTCCCTGGGCTTGGAGGGAAGATCTTGCCTCTGTGCAGCCTCCCAACCAGCACCCCTGCTGCCACTCTTTCTGCCTATCCTGGTTTCTGTTCTCCAGATGGCAGGAGGATGACCCTCTTTCACACCAAATCAGAGTATGCCTTGTCTCCCCCCACTCCCCTGCCCTTAAAAACCTCTGGGGGCTTACCATTACACTAAGGATAAAATCCCAAACTCCATTCCATAGCCCACAAGGCCATAAATGATTCTTCTGTTTCCCTCTCCCAGCTCATCCCTACTCGCTCTCGTGGTTATGATTAGATGGTGATGGGAACCAGAGCAGCTGGGGGCTGGTTGGACAACCCCTCTGCCCCATTTCATCTTATGGTTTCTCTAGGCGGTGTTTCCCCCTGGGCTAGTCTGGGCTTCCTCACAGCATAGTGACCTTGGTGCAGGCTTCTCTTTTTTTAAATGATATTTTTTATTGTGGAATATAACATATATACATAGAAGTGATAACTTTCCAAGAGTACAGACTTCTTATGTGGAGGCTGAAGATGCCAAGAGCTAATGTGCTGGATGCTGCCTCGCCTTCTGTGACCTTCTGTGACCTTCTGTGACCTTCTGTGACCTAGCTTCTGAAGTCACGTAATGTCACTTCCATCCCTTCTGTTGGTTACAAGTGAGTCACAAGCCTACCCTGAGTCAAGGGCAGGGAGCAAAGAGCAGCTCTCTTGATAGACAAGGCTCGAGGTTTGAGGGGAGCATGTGAAGCAGAGGTGTTGTGGTGGCATCTTGGGAATGTAAAACTTGCTATAGATGTCAAGTGGCCCTTTTTTGGAGTCACCAGTTAGTCGTCCGCAAATGTGTGATTGAGCATTTGGGACACGTCAAATGCCAGTCCCATGTCCTGAGGCAATCTGGCTGGGAGGAGGCCTGGAAGGTGATCACAGGTTATCCCGGGGAAACCTGGTCAGCTACCTCGTATGCTCTTTGGAGAAGGAGTGAACAAGGAATTGGTCAGTAGAGAAGATGTGGAGGGGCAGAGTCACAGGCAGAGCCTGGCAGGTTCAGGAGCTGGCTCTTGGCTGCACCTGGAAGAGGCTGTCCCTCAGGATGGGGGAGACTTCAGGCTGCCTCCGCTGATAAATGCATCTCCAGACTAACTCCTGTCGTTTGCTCTGACCCCCTCTCACCCACAGCCCCTGAGAGGCCATGCTGCATTCTCACGGAGTTTTTACTCCAGGGAAGTGTGTGCTGGCCAGGCCAACTACAGCCTGTCCCTCTGGCAGTTGTATTTCTTGTGCTTTCCACAAATGGACAATTGTGCATTCATCAGTCTAGTAAGCCTGGTTAAAAGGAGTCAGCTCCTGCCATGTGGGTAGATGCACCCCAGACTGCAACGCCTTCACCAAGGTCACCTTGGGGAGAACTGTCGGTGTGGCCTGCCTGCTTCCCAGTGCGGCAACCCTAAATCTCCTTGTGCACCTCCTGAGAACCACCCCAGGGATCATCACCCCTCTTTTTACAGATGAGGAAACCAAGGCACAGAGAGGTGGAATGTCTTGTTCAAGGTCACCCAACTGGTAAAGGCACAGTTGGAATGGAAACTCAGGGGTGCCTGAAACCAAAGCAGGCACTCCTTGTGTATAATTCCCAAATCCATAAAGCTCTGAAAACCAAAAGTTTTTTTTTTTTTTTTATGAGGTTGGAGCAAGGTGAACCTGATGTGACTAGGACTTGGGGATATTTATTTTATCCCTCTTCATGTGACTCTTTATACATTTTGCTGCAAAAAAATTAAAATGACTATGGGGTGCTGCTCCAGAACTCACTGGCCATGTTATGTAACATCCATAGACACACTGTAGAACCTTCTTGAAACCCAAAGAATTCTAAATTATCGAATACATCAAACCTCAAGGGTTTCAGATAAGAGATGGTGGGCCTGTACCAAACTGCTCTGTCTCAGTGAGGCAGAGATCACTGTCTCCCTTTTTACAAAGGGGGCTGTGGATCCCGGGCGGACTCTGTGTGAACTCAGCATTTCATCCGCCGGTGGGAGGGTGTTCCAGTAGGAAGAGAAGCCTTTGAGTCACCAGCCCACCCTGGGCTCCCAAGAGTCTTGTCGCCCCAGCAAATTTCAAAAATAGAAACCTGGAAGGATTAAAGCCCCAAAGAAATACCCCAAGTCCCCTGGAAGAAAGGGAGTCTTGTGTTCCATCCTGATGGTCGGCATTCAAAATAAGTTTTTATTTCAGCTGGATGTACACTCACCCATCACAGGCCCGGCTCTCAGAATAGAGAGGCACCTGTTGAATCATCCACCCCACTTCCTGCCTCGTGCGGGCATCGCTCCAAGTGCTGAGCCATCCGCTTCTCTGCTGTGGCCCGAGATATATCAGGATTTGCAGCCCTGGTGACAGGAGACAAAATAGATTCCCATTTCCTTTGGAACCATTTAGCTCATTTAGAGAGCGCTTGACTGTTTCAATGGGATGCGCAATATCTGGGCCTCTCCTTGGCGCCTTCTCTCTGCCCCACTCATTTCCTTCTGTTGGAAGTTGGCCTATGATGGTCCTGGGGCCAGAGGCAAGCACTGACTTTAGCTTGCTCTGGCTGTGCAGTCATGGGGCCTTAGGTGCCCCTCTCTGAACCTCAGCTCCACTTTGCTGCACAGCATTGCTGTTGTCTCTGTTTTTGTCCCATGCCCTGACTCCCGCCATTCTTCTCAGGCTTGGAAACTGTGTCCGACAGGTGCCTGCTTGGCAAGGGCAAGTTATTGCACAGTGATATTGAAGGGGCTGATCTGTGGGGGGTTCCTGGGGGCAGGATGGCGCCACAGCAGTGTAAGTAGACATCTTGCCTGAATTTTAATCCCAGGTGCACTATGAGCCACGTGACTTTGATTAAGTTGTGGGACCGCCTGAGGTTTGGCTTCCTCATCTGGAAAATGGATGGAATCATAATATTTACCATTTAGGGAGGTGGTGAGAATTAAATCAGGAAGTGTATGTGAATTGCTTAGGGCAGTCCCCAGCAGGTAGTAAATCCATGACAACTATTGGCATGGCTTGGTTGCTAGAAGCCTGGGGCAGGATCTTGCAACATTGCAAAAGCAATCATTTGTCACTTGTGGGGAGCCAGGGGCCAGGCCCTGGGGTGGTCACTGAGGGTTGAGGGAAAGGGGGAGGGAGGGAGGGAGGGAAAGAGGGAGGCGGAAAGAGAGAGAGAGTGGGGGAGAAAGGGAGTGAAATTAGATCCAACCATGTCCTCAAGTGGCCCAGTGTCTAGCAGGGAAAGTAGGTGTTGGCGAATCCAGAGCTGCAAAGCCTATGGAGACTATGAAATATATTTGGTGCAGATTTCACAAACAAGTCAAGATTTTTGGCTTCTTTTAAGATCTGGCAACACTCGGCTTGTCCTTCCTGCGTGATGATAAGAAGCTGGACCCGAATGAGGGCTGTCCCCTTGGGCAGGGGCTCTCTACTTTGCCACAGTCCTCACTACTCCCTATTTTTATGTCCTGCCTTCTTCATGTTCATGTATGGTCTCTGCCTCGCCCTCTGGGAATTTGTAGATAAATTACCATGCAAGGCTGTGAGTGCTATGGGAGCATAATGAGGATTGGTAGCTCAGCCTGGGGCAGTCAGGAAAAACTTCCCAGGGGAGGCCGAGTGGCAGCTGCTTCTCCATAATACACGTAGATGCTGATGAATACCCTCATTCTGAGGGCTTAAGGACATGAACAGCGATATAAAGTCAGAGCTGGCAGGAGCCTCGGGAATCTCTGCTCTAAAGCAACCAAGGCTCAGGGAGGCTCAGTGACTTCTCTGGGGTTCCACAGCCAGTTGATGGCAGAACTGGGACTTGAACCAGGACTCTCAACCAGAAACTATTCCTGCTCCCCTACCTCCCCTGTCCCTGGGTCTTTCAGGAACCAGCAGAATTTGTACTGCAGAGTCTTGGACTTGAGTTTTGACATGGCCATTTCCTTGCAGTGTGACCTTGGACAAGTTAGTTCATCTCCTCGAGCCTCAGTTTCCTCACCTGTAATGATTCTTACCTGAAAGGATACTCCGAGGACCAAATCATGAGATAGTGGATAGGAGGACAACTCATAAGTGCTGGAGGACTCTGGGCAGGTGAGGGTCATTATGATTGTTGAAAAACAGCCACCTCCCCCAACAGATGAGGAACCATCTGTTCCACGGAGAACTTGAAGGAAACCTCTTCCCCTCACCTGCCTTTGCCAGCCCCTTGTGGGAATTTCCATGGCCTTTTGTCAGACTCAGTCCTAGAAGGGGAAGGTTTTGGGATTCTCTGCCCTAGGCTGTGAGCAGGACTCTGGGTGCAGAGATCAAGGGCTCCCCTCTTCCAGGAACCTTCAAAATCAAAGAAGGTGCTGGGACCAGAGATGGAGAGGAAGCTGAATTTCCTGGGGAAAAGAGAAACTTCAATCATTCTTTTGTTTTCTTCAAGGCTCCTATCACTGCATCCCTTGAAATCTCTGTTCGGTGGCTGGAATTATCGGGACAGTATAGCATTGCGACTGTCTGCCCCAGTTTGGGGCTCCCAGTGAGTTGGGTTCAAATCCTGGTTCTTCTTCTTATTAATTAAATGTGATTTTGGGCAACATTTCAAATGTCTCTAAACCTCAATGTCCTCACTGCAAAATAGACTTCTTAAAAATACCTGTTTTTTAGGATTTTGTGGGAATTACATGAGATCACAGTTAAAAGGGTTTAAGCACAGTGGGAAGCTCAATAAATACCAGTTCTGACTATTATTGGAAATAGTAATAATAACCATCCACTGAATTTGTTCATCACTTTACCATTTATAAACTAGTACTTTCCTTACCCACTTGGCCTTCATGAGACATTTTGGAGGTGGCAGGTGCAGGGAAACTAGAGCTCAGGGAGGGCGGCCACCTGCTCAAAGTCAGGGAGCTTGTAAGTGGTAGACCCGAGTTCAGGTGTTCTTAGATGAAGAAAGAGCAGCATTTGGCACAGGGTCCGGCCTGAACACAAGGCCAGCCTGTAGCCCTCCACTTTTCCTGAAGATCCCTTTTAAAGAGGAATAAGCTGAGAGTTCCTTCAAATCCTTGTTGCACCTGTTTATATTCTGAGCCGATACCATGTCTAGGGGTGAAGACATTTCTCATTGTTCTGTGGCGTCGGACTGAGTTTTCCTTCCATGTGTCCTAAAACGACCTCTGCCAGGCTCCTCGTGGCCCCCTCCCCGCCTGGTCCCTCCGCGCTGTTTACCAGAAAAGCCGTGTGTTTTGAACTCTGGCCACTGGAGGGCGCAGCTGCCCAAGGGAAGAAAAGTCTTGCCCGGCGCCTGGGCTGCGTTTCCGTGCATCAGATATCAGCGACGCCTACTATGTGCCAGCCACTGTGGCTGCTCAGGAGAGGGGTTCAGCTGATATTTCTGTATTAAAATCATAAACGACGACAGCAGATGCAATAGTAACATGGATATAGGGCTTCAGAGGTCATTGAGCAATTTACACTGACTGCTTCTGTCTGGCAAGCAATCCCCAAGTATTTGATGGGGTGGGCCTTTTTGCCCCATCTGAGGAGGAAACTGAGGCACAGAGGGCTGATGGTATTTGTTGAGTGGAACATGGCAGGCACTTGGTGAGTCATGTGTCCTCCATGCCGTTACTAGTCCCGAGGGCTGGGACTGTGTCTTATTTGTCTCTCGGTCCCCATTCCTACCCGAGCACCTGGTTGAGGGTTTCGGCAGATTGTGCTGAATATCCTTGCAGTCCTCTGCGGTGGTGAGAGGAGAGGAAGGTGGGCCTGCTGCAGGCCTGCAGGCCACCTGGCCTCCCTGAGGCTGCAGTGCTGACCAGTGCATCAGTGGCAGCATGCAGGTCAGGCCTGGAAGTCTCTCTGGGTGCACTCAGGCTGAGAAATGCAGCCTCTGGGTCAGAGCTGGTGGAAGAGGCTGCAAAGAGAAGAGGTCACCACTTCTCCTACGTGGCATTTGCATGGCATGAGTGACTCACCATAATTTGACCCCTGACTGCTGCCAGGTGACCGAGTGATCAGAAGTGATCTATCCATCATCCATCCATCCATTCACCCATACACCTATCCATGCATTCATTCAACAAACATTTCCAAACTCCCTGCTATACGTTAAGCACTAGGGATACAGAGATGAAAAACACAGCCCCTATTTTTCTGGAGTTCCCAGATTGGTGGGGGAGACAGCAGGTGAAGAGCTAACAATATAGTTTGGTATGTGTTGCCCAGGGGTCTGTGCCAAGTGTCCTGGGGCTGACTGAGTCTACCAGGGGTGGGTGGGAAGGCAACACAGAAGAAGGAGCCTTTTGCAGGATCTTGAAGGATGAGATGAATTTGCACATTATCAGGCAAAGAGAAGAGTGCAAGGTTGGATGGAGGGAAAGAGCCAGGGGCAGTGGCGTGTGCAGAGGGACAGAACTGTCAAAGGGCATTGTGCTTTTGGGCATAGGTAAGAGGTGCAGGAAAGGGAGCTGGGGCCAGTCAGTGAGAGGCCTCGGGTCCCATCTCAAGGACTGTGAATTGTTTCCCATAGGTTCCAGGGAATGTTTTTAAGACTTTTAACCATCATTCCATGAGTTGTGCTAAGCTCTGGGATCCACGGTTGAACCTGGTGGTTCTTGCTGTCAAGGAGCTCAAAGTTTCATGGGGAAGAGGGACAAAGAGAAGACAACTGTCTCTCCCGTTTACGGTGCCCTGACAATTTGCTGCGCACAGTGGTTAGTGCTTCCCAGGTATCTGTTCATTACCTACCTGCTTTATAAGGCAGGTACTGTTATCATCCCCATTTTAGAGATAAGTAAACTGGGAGGGTTTCAGTAAGTTGTCCAACGTCACAGAACTAGTAATGGTGAAGCCAGGATTTTTTTTTGTCTTTTTGCTTTTCAATGGTCACTTTTATGAAAGCAAATTCATTGATTTTATATAGATTGTTCATGCACATGGTACAAAATTCAAAAGGCTCAAAAGGTACCCGGTGAAGTAGGTTTCGCTTCCATCCCTGGCCCTAGCTGCATAGACTCCCTCCCCAGCTTTTTGTGTTTTCTCAGGAGATGTTCTTTCCAGACAGCACAAAAGGTAAGAAAAGACAAGCACGTGTTACCTACGAGCATGGGCTTTGGGTGAAGCCTGCAGGGGTTTGCATCCTTTCTTTTTGTGAGGTTGAAGAGTGTTCCCACTCAGTTGTGTTTTGAGTAAGGGGCAGAGGGGCTTGGGGGATGGGGATGGGGGTGGGATGGGGGTGGGTGGAAGGCCAAGAGGTCCACATGCAGGTGTGTGTGACGGTGGAGGGCTGGGCTGCTGCAGGGGTGCCGTGGCAGGCAGCGTTTGGCGAGGCTGGAGGTGCACTGAGAGGGAGCTTGGGGGCTCCAGGACTGGGAATACTGTCTGATGTCTCCTGCTCACTGCTGGAGCAGGTCTGGCCTGTCAGCCACACACTGGAGGAGCTGAGCTGCAGGGTCTGGGCTGAGGGGCAGCTGGAGAGGCCGTGGGCTCTGGGTTCTGGGAGGTTTGGCCCAAGTGCCTGGTGGGGGATTCTGTGCCCACCATTTTCCTCTCCAAGTGCCAGTCAGAGCTTCACAGAGGGCCTCACCCTGTGGAAGGAAAGTCAGGGTGGTGGGTGGATGGAAGGGCTTGGGGGAGACCCAGGCTGGAACTGGCTGGGGGCTCAGTTCCTTCTCTAGAGGTCGACAAGTCTGCCTCTGAACAAGCACCCACAGTGTGTGGCGCTCTCTCAGGGAGGGTGGGCCACTTGCATTAGGTTCAGAATATGCTGTGTGATATGATATAGATACATTAGTCTGCTCGATTCTCACCTCCCTCTTTTAAAAAATCAGTTTTTCGATAATGAGTTGGTTCTCTAACATCCTCCAAGCTTTTTGATGCCCAAAGAGCCTCCTCTTAGCCCCTGGGAGCCCTTTCAGGGTGGACTCTGAGTCTTGTTCCCCAGCCCTAGTGGTGTTTGATAACCTCCTCACTTTCTGGAAGAATGAGATGTTCCACCTTCATCTTGTACTTTCCCTGTCCCACTCCTGGAATCAACCATTTCTCCAAGGAGCCCTGGTTCCCTTTCATGAGAAATACTGTTTGGAGGCCACAGTCGGAGAAGCCCCGATCTGGGCAGCCTCGAAGCTAAGGCCACCTTGGGTAAGTCCCTCCACCTCCTCGGTGGTGGGGGTGGTGGATCAGAGGACCAGTTCAGGTCCTTTCCAGACTCATCTGACGCCAAGAACAGGATGAGGGAAACATTGTGCCACGTACCCATGGGCTGGAACAGCACATTGTAAGTCCATGGACCTAGATTGAAGTCCCAGCCCTGCCACTGTGTGGCTGTGTGACTCTGGGCACATTACTCACCCTCTCTGAGCCTCAGGGTCCTCATCTATGAGAAGGGGATAATAGCAGCTACCTCGTAGGATGTTCATGAGGATTAACAAGACAACAAGGGTAGATTCCTGACATGCCCAGCCCTGAAAAGGTGCTCAGTAGATGCCGATCCCCTTCTTCCCCCTCCTCAAAGCATTGAATTCAGCACCCAGGAGATGAGCACTGGATTACTGGGTGGTTTGGGAGAGGGAAAGAAAGGGGGCAGGGAAAGGGAAGAAACTGGGAAATAGAAGGCTCTGGACTAATAAAGTGGGAGGTGTTAACTCAAAATAGTGAAGGTGATTTCATCATCAGAGCTGTCCAGCAAGGGAAGGCTCTGGTTGCTTGGGAGAGGTGGAGAGCCTCCTGTTGCTGGGGGTATGCCAGCAGAGGCTGAGGGACCATGTTCTGTAGAGATGTATTTGTGAGGACTCCCACACTGGCCAGGAGGTTGATTCATTCACTTGGCAAACTTTTGGAGAGCGCTGTCCTTGCCCAGCCCTGTGATGGGACGAGGGATGCCAAGGTGAATGGGACACTGTCCGCGGTCCCAGGAGAGCCCAGTCTGGGGAACAAGCAGATTTCTGTGGTCCCTTGTGCTCTGCGGTTCTGTGCTTTAAAGCATCCAAGTCTTGGAGGGAGTTGGCTGAGGAATTTCACTATTCACCTTTTGCTATTGATCCGCTGGAGTTGGAGCTGGCTGGGAAGCGGCAGGAGGACGCTGCAGTGTTATTAGTGCGGAGGACACGCTGTAATCTGTCAGTGTCACCCTGGTTGCAGCTGGCCAGGGAGCCATCCTGCTGTTAACTCCTTGCTTCCCAGCAGCTGCCGAGTCCACAACTTGTACTGCATCAACACCTTTCCCTGCAGGAGGGAGAATGTAGGTGTTTACTCTTATCCTACTTCTCCCTGGCATGAGCCCTCTGCCCCACTCACACTGATTTATTCATTGTTTCCCAAACACACCTGGGGCATTCCTATCTCTGTGCCTTCAGTTAGTAGATTTTCCTATCAGATATGTTCACCTAATCTGATTCTACTCATCTCTCGGTCCATCTATCCATTGATCTCACCCTCCAATCATTTATCTATTCATTCATGCATCCATCCAATCTACCACCCGAACATCCACCCATTTTTCCATTTATCCAATCAACTATCCATCCATCCATCTATCTTAACATCTATCTTCCATCCATTCATTTTCCTATTCATTCATCTATACATTCACCCAATCATCCAACTAACATCCATCCATGCAAGCATCCATCTATCTAACCAAATATCCTCCCTCCCTCCCTCCCTCCTTTCCTTTCTTCCTTCCTTTCATCTCACCCTGCAATCATTTATCTACCCATCCATCCGTCCATTCAGTCTACCATCCAAACATCCATCCATTTTTCCATGTATCCAAATAAGCATCCATCCATCTTACCAACCAATCACCTATCCATCCATCCATCCATCCATCCATCCATTCATCCATCCATCCATCCATCCAATCTTGCAATTCAGTTCAATTCAATTCGATTCAATTCAGTTCACCTTTATTCAATTCACAAGATTATTGGGTCCTTCCATGAGCCAAAGAAGTGATGAGTCATGTCTCTGTTTTCAAGGAACCCATGTCCTAGTGGGAGGATCCCCCCCATCCTTTGTGGTCAGCTTCGAGTTGTACTTCTTTGAATCCTTTGCCAGTGCCTTCAGCAGAAGCAATGGGCTCTAAAGGGCTGTCTTGTGGAAGAAAAGTGTAGGCTGGTTTTTATGAGCTCCAGGGACAGAGCTAAGACAAGGGGAAAGGCAAAAAGTGGGAAGCAGGTGAAAGTGAGGTGAACCAATAGGGCAGGGATTTTGGCTCCATGGAAGGTGGAGCTTCCTGATCATCTAGCTGTGAGCACTCTGGCAGGGTGTGTATTGGGGAAGGAAGGTAAAGAGAGGGGGGCAAGGAGACCATTATTGGAGAAGTGGGTTTGTATGGGATGGGGGAGATACTGTCTCTGGAGCCATAGACTACCTGACTTCAAGTCTCAGCTCTACCATATTCCTACTCTGTGACCTAGGGGACATATCTTAATCTTTCTGAGCCTCGATTTCCTTATTTGTAAAATGAGAATAATAATAGGATCTATCTCATAATACTGTTGTTAGCATTTACACATAAAGTGCTTAAAATGACACCTGGCACAAAGAGAGAGCTCAATGGAATCGAGCAATGATTATTATTAGCTTTCATTGAGCACTAGGCACCGTGCTAGGTGCTTTCACATTCAGTGTCTCTTCCAGGCATCTCGGCCACTAATCCTTTGTAGGGATTACTGAACCCATTTTACAGATGAGGAAATGAAGGCTCATTGTTGGTAAAGTGGGATGAGGTGTGTGATGGAGCTGGGCTTCAAGGGCCTCTCTAACTTCACTGCCCATGCTCTCCCATGCCCCCTTTCTGCTGCCTCTCAAGGGGTGGGCTCTCTGAGACATAGGAATTCTCAAGTGTTTATACTGGTTTCTGCCTGGGGCACTCTTTTGGTCTTTTCTATTGCCAGCTTTGAGTTGATAGTTGTTTCTTGTGTGTTTTCTCTCTTCCCCAGCAAGCATGAGCTCAAGAAAAACATTTTCTTCTCTGCAGTGACTGAAGGGTTTACTTTGACAATGAAATCTAGAGAATTTATGATATTTCCCTTTTTGCCTTGTTCTCCAGTAAGCTTATATTTGTCATATGGCTTTTTCCTCTTTCCATGGTTTTGATTTTCTACACTTAGATGCCTTTTAATTTATGTGTCTTTTACTGTAAGCTGCTCTTCTCATCGAAAGAGCTAAATAAGTAGAGGTTGAATTGAATAGAAAAGGGAAGGTTGCAAATTATAAGTAAATAGTTCAAATAAAATCATGACCTTCAGGAAAAGGATGTGTCCTATTCAGATCTGTCCCCTCCACAGTGTCTGGCCTTGGATCAGGCTCTGTGACTTTTGGATGGAAAACTCAGAGGTTATTTTCTCTGTTATGTTTGGGTCAGTGGCTCTCCTTGCATTTGGAATAAAATCCAAAGTCCTACCCAATGAGGACCAGCCCTTGCCCACCTCTTCCACCTCATCTTGTGTTGCTTTCCCTCTTGCTCACCCTGCACCACCACTCAGCTTGTCTTTCAACCTTCTCACAATCCAAGTTCTTTCCTGCCTCAGGGAAAGAAGCTTTGCACATGCTGTTCCCTCTGCCTGGAGCCCTTCCTCCTTTCCTACCCCCTGCCTTTGCCTGGCTCACCCTCCTCACCCTTTAAATTAAATTTCAGCTTAAAGTCAGCATCTCAGAGAGACCTCCCCTAACTTCTCTACCTAAAGGGGGCTGTGATAGCTAAGTCTTCAGTGACAGCTCCCAATATTTCTTTCCCTGTCATGCCATGACCCTCATCAAGAGGTGAACTTCATTTCTCCCCACTTTGAAACTGAGCTGGGCCTGGGGACTTGCTTTGGCCAGTGGGATGGCCAAAAGCGGGGTGGAGGTGACGTGCTGAGAGCTCTGAGGGTAGGCCTTCGTTGACCAGCTCTTCCCATTCTCTGCCACTTGCAACCCAGCCACCAGGCTGTGAGAAGCCCAAGCCATGGGGAGAGGCCATGGGGAGGAGGAATGAGGTGCTCCTGTCAACAGCCCCAGCTGTGCCCCCAGCCAACAGTCAGCATCAACGGCAGCCATGTGCATGTGGCATCTTGGTTGTTCCAGCCCAGCTGAGCCCAGATGACGGCAGCCTCAGCCAACATCCCGTGGCACAACAGAACTGCCAGTGGAGCTTGCAGAATTACTAGAGATGCTAAAATGGTGATTTGTTGTTTTACGCCATTAAGTTTTTGATAACCACAAGAGAGGCCAACCTCTTACTTTCTAAATTTTCGCTCCAATGCATTTACTTCGCAGCACTCATGACAATGTATAATTATATAATTATTTGATTCTTAGCTTGCTGATTTTCTCTCTTCCCCTCTGGAACATAAGTTCCAGGAGACAGGGACTGTGCCTGTCTTGATCAAGTCTACCTTTAGCATTGAGCATGGTAGATCGTATGTGACAAGGGCTGGTGGATGGATAAATGAATGGATGGGTGGATCGATGGATGGATAAATGAATGAGTGGATGGATGGGTGGATGGATGGATGGTAGGCATCAGAGTGGTCCCACAGTGTCCCTGAGAACCAGTGAGACTCTCTGGAGCTGGAGCCCATGCTGGGGCAGCATGGAAGGAGGTGGTTTTGGTCCAAGCCTCAGCTTTCAGGGGCTTTTTATGACTCAGAATTGTGAAGCCTTTCTTGACACCCCCTCTGTACCCCTAACCTTCCAAGAACCTGCAAGGGAGAATTGACTTCTTCCTTTTTGATGCCTTTCTGTGCCCGTACAGCCCTCCACCTGAGCAACCAAGTGTACGTGTTTGTGTGTGTAACTGAGGGAGGTAGGATAATGTAGTGGATAAGAATGAGGACTCTGGAGTGAAGACCCCTACGTTTGAGTCCCAACCCTGCCATATTTTGAGTATATCTTGGCATCATGGCTACATTTATTGAGTGTTCTCGTATACGGAAAGTTCTTTGTAAGTGTGCTGTTGCATTACTGTTACTATGTGTCAGACACCATTCTAATGCTTTTAATCCATTTCATCTTCACAACAACCTTATGAGATAGATACTATTATTCCCATTTTACACATGAGGAAACTGAGGCATAGATAACTTGCCCACTGTTGCGCTGCTAGTAATTGGATAGCACCAGGGTTTGAACCCTGGCTACATGGCTCCAGAGCCTACCTTCTTAATCTCTATACCATTCTGCCTCTCTGAGTGTCAGTTTCCATACCTATAAAGGGAGAAATAATACCTGCTTAACAGGGCTGTGAGAATATATAATTGGCACTGCCTGGAGTTCCATAAGTTCTCAGCAAACCCCAGTTCACTGTGTCACAACAGATAAACGGATGCTTCATGAGGGAAGGCTTTGCAATGAGAGTACTCGGGAGTTACTGAAGGTTTTGGTGTGAAGGAGTGACATGGAGAAACCGTGGTTTAGCTCTTATATCCCCTCCTGTTCCGGATTGCTAAAGCTGCTGAAATGCAATATACCAGAAATGGATTGGGTTTTACAGTGGGGGTTTATTGATTCACAAATTTGCAATTCTAAGGCCCAAGAAGATGTCCCAATTAAGGCATCAAAAGTAAGATACCTTCTCTGAGGAAAGACTGATGGCATTTGGGGTTCCTCTGTCACATGGGAAGGCACATGGCTGGAGTCTGCTGGTCCTCCCCTGGGTTTAGTTTCTGGTTTTCATTGCTTTTCTCCAAAATGTCTCTGGGCTTCTGTCTTAGCTTCTCTCAGCTCCTGTGGGTCCTCCTTTCTTCTCCCAGGGGCATATTCTGGATTACATATTTTAGCTTCTCTCCAAAATGTTTCTCTAGCTTCTCTGAGCTCTCTTTCTCTTTGAGCTCTCTTAAAGGACTCCAGTAAAGGATTAAGACCCACTTTGAATGGGCAGGATCACGTCTCCATGGAAACAATCTAATCAAAAGGTCCCACCCACAATAGATCTGTCCCCATGAGATTGGATTAAAGGAACGTGGCCTTTTATAGGGTACATAACAGATCCAAACCAGCACATCTCCCCTCCCCCAGCTAACTCCATCTTGCCTGATGTTGGTGCCTGAGTTTCATGACCCTGTGTCTTATTTCCTGTGAGGCTGTGGGCTGTTTGAGGCTGTGACAGTTCATCCCAGACTATGGAATGGAATGGAATGTGGAGGGGTGCTCTCCTCTGCCCTATGACAGGCATTCTTGGTTGTGCTGGGCTCATCTCCAAAGCCTGCCTCCGAGAGCCCACCCGTGGCTCTATTTCCTTCTCCGCTTCTAGCACCAGTGATTTAAAGAGGTGCCTGGGCCTATCTCACCATTTCCATCTTCTTCCCCTTGGAATCTTTTCCATGGGCCATGTGTGGGCAAGGTGAGAATGCAACTGGCAACTCGGTAGGAGAAGGAGGAGGGGGGGGGAGAAATATAAGGGAGAGAGTGAGAGAGCAAGAAACAGAACCAGAGTAACAGAGGCAGGGAGAGACAGAGTCTGAGAATGAGAGTGAGAGAGATTGAGAGGGAAAGAGGCTGATGCTTTTTGGGGGTGTACTGGTTTGGATGTATTATGTCCCCCAGAAAAAGTCATGTTCTTTAATGCAATCTTGTGGGGCAGACATATTAGTGTTGATTAGGTTGGAACCTTTGGATTAGGTTGTTTCCATGGAGATGTGACCCATCCAACTGTAGGTGATAACTCTGATTGGATAATTTCCATGGAGAAGTGGCCCCTCCCATTCAGGGTTGGTCTTGATTAGTTCGCAGGAGTCCTATAAAAAGAGTTCACAAATAGAGGCACCTCAGAGCAACCAAGAGTGACATTTTGGAGAGGAGCTGCAGCTAAAAGAGACATTTTGGAGAACGCCATTTTCAAATGCAATCTGGGAGCAAGCAGATGCCAGCCACGTGCCTTCCCAGCTAACAGAAGTTTTCAGATGCCATCAGCCATCCTTCAGTGAAGGTACCCTGTTGTTGATGCCTTACCTTGGACACTTTATGGCCTTAAGACTGTAACTTTGTAACTAAATAAACCCCCTTTATAAAAGCCAATCCATTTCTGGTATTTTGCATAACAGCAGCATTAGCAAACTGGATTGGGGGGGAGGGGGCAGGCTGGGCACTCCTGGGGACAGCAAAGGGCTTCTGATCTCGTGTTGTGTTCTTGGCTCAGACAGGTTTTGAGCATGAATATGTGCACACACGTGTGCATGTGTGCACATATGGTACACGTGTCCCTCCATCTGATATAGTAGACACATCTATATGCTTCCCTGTTTATGCCAACATATATCTGAGTCTCTGAGGACCAGGGAATAAGTACGTAAAGAAGGACCTGTGGTAGGCGGGCACATCCTCAGCTCAGGCCACACCGCGCCACCTGCCCTGCCCTCTGCTGCTTTGCCCTCCTCTCTGCACCTCGCCTCGGGGGCAGTGTTATCACATTTCTTGGCAATTCTCTGTTTACTTGTCCATGTCCCTGTCTCCCCTGGAAGCTTCCTGAAGGAAACTCAATGTCCTTCTCATCTCTGTACCCTTGGGACAGAGGGGACGGGGTCCGTAAATGCTGACTGAATGAATACATTTGTGTGAGTGGATCTAGTCAAGGAAGTGTGTGTGCTGGTGCATGTGTGTGCTCTCTGAGGGGTATACGAGTGAACCTACATGTATGCACCACCTGCAAGTGGTGTGCTGGTGAATGCTCAAGAACCAGCCCTTTATTTTTTCAAAAACCCTGGCTCGGGGCACCTGCCAAGGTCCATGGTGTCAGTGCTCCCACCAGGGCTGATTTCCAGCTGCTGGTGGGGTCATCCAACACAGAGAGGGGAGAGATGCGCACCCTTGGCTGGTGTGAGCCTGGGGGCCGGCTCTGGGGCACCCCTGTCTGTGACAGCCCTGCCTGAGAGGGCAGGAGGGAACCTTCCCTCGGCCCCAGGAGTGCCTGCAAGCTGGCTGGAGACGCCTGTTTCCAAAGCTCGGCACCAGGACGCAGGCGGTGGTTGGCTGCCGGCCAGCGCTCTCAGCCGTTGGCTGGGAAGCCGGTCCAAACCGATGCTCCTTGTTAGTGAGGTCTAGACACTCTCTGAGACAGCCGCCTCCCCGTACCCCCCACAGACACCCTTCGTGCTTTTGGAGTTTGGTGAGGCCAGCGTGGCTGGGATCAGGAAACTCTAAGCCTGGGGCATGAACAGAGGAGGAAGGAGGGGGAATACTTCAAACCTCCATCAGACAGGGGTGGCCGAGGGATCTAGAAGCTGGGGCCCTTGGTCTGCCTGAAGCCAATTTACTGTGCAAGCCTGGATAAGTTGCTTGCCCTCTCTGGCCTCCCATGCCTTTTTTTCTATGAAGGGATAGGACTCCTGAGCTTCCACTGCCCTTTATCTGAACTTCTAGGATCCAGAGACCTTAGGCCAGGCCCTGAGTGCTGAAACTGACATTCAAAAGCCGGAGAGAGGAAGTGCCACCCTTGGACAGGGGCACGACTCTTGGCCTGTGTGTCAGGGGACCCTGCTCTGGTCCTCCTCAGACAATGCCCTTTCCCACTGGGGGTGGGGTGCACAGGTCACAGGAATGGGCTCCCCCTGAGCCTTCACCCCTCTTCTAGGCCTCACTCTGGGACCTGTGGCTCTAGAATTCCTGCCCACAGAGTCCCCAGCTGCTTCCAGGGCCTGCGTCCTGAGGGTGAACTGTTCTCTGGGGTGGCAAGGGGTGGCCGTTTGGGGTGGCCGTAGCCGGAGCGTGGATGTGCAGGCTGGGGTGTGCACACCCCTTGTGGGAGAGGCCCCTTGTATGCAGAATGGAGCTGCAGGTGGGAAGCGAAGGGGGCAGGCTGTGGGCTAAGAGCTAGAGGCACTTTTCGGGGCAAAATCCAGAGGAGTTTGAGAATTCTGAATTTGAAACTAGTATTTTAGATCATGATGAGGACATGTTTGCCAGGATCAGAGGATTGAACATATTTTAAAAATTTGTTTAGTTTGATTTATTGCTGCTAGATATTTTGATGAATGGTATGTAGGCCCCCAGTTGTTTTCCTGCCCTGGGCCCCACACATGTTAGGGGTGACTCTGGAGGAAGCAATGGTTCAGATTTGTGGGGGGCTTTGCAGTGTGGCCCCAGGTGTTTGCGCTGAATTGACAGGGAGTCCTGAACTTTGGGCCACTTCTAAGAGGGGTCTCCAGGGACTTCAGGGAGCAGTGGGGTGGGGCTTTGCCCTGAAGCCTGCAAGTTGCTCAGGTTTCACCTGAGTGCCATCTGCCTTCTCTTGAGCCTCAAGGAGAGCTGTGCAAGGACTAGGGCTCTCCTCCCTTCCCCGCTTAGATAGTGTCTTCTCTCCCGAAGACCGCCATCTCCCAGACCTCATAAAGAAGCCCTGGGCTCTGTCAGGTTTGGGGTCATGGTGTCTGGGACCCACCCCGGCCCCCATTGCTGCGTTTTAAGGACTGCTTCTAAGGTGTCTTGGCTTCTAAGGTCACCCTTCTGGCTTCTTCAAATGAAAATCTGAAAGTAACTGGGCCAGCGAATCCCAACCGTTTTAATTAATGAGACCTCAATGCTTTTTTGGTAGGTGATTATAGATGTCAGTGGGGCAGAATGAAGCTCCTATTCTTTTTTTCAGAGCAGTGGATCATGATGTCTCCATTTTAACAAGCTTGGGTCAGCTTTCCTTTTCCTTTGTCTTTTTTGTCATGGCTTCGGTTGTGAGTTTATGCCTGACCTACTGGGTCAAGGATAATGAACTTAGGGCGGTGGTAGGAAGGCAGGTGCAGGAAGGGGTAAGAAGGAGAGGAAGTTGCATTTCACAATTTGCCCGTAGATGAGTACTTTTTAGATTGCTTTTGAAATCTCGATTTTATTTTGAAATAGCTTTGTTCCTCCCATCCTACTCGGTATGGAATCTTTTAGAAGTTAGAATGAACTAAATTAAACTCATTTGATGCATTTGGAGAGGCGTTTACAGCCTTCCTTTGAATAGCTGGACCAGACCAAGGCTGGGCATTGAAGGACCAATTCTTTGCCTGCCTTCCATGGGCCTTTCTCCAGTGTTAGATCCTCTTGGAGCGTCTCACCTGGCCTCTCCCATCTCTCCAGTTTAGAGAGTCCCAGCGCCCCCTGCTAGCACCTCCCCTCCTGTTCTCCCAATCTGTGGTCCCCTCCAAGGAGCCACCTCTGCAGGGAGCCCTCTGAGCACTGCGGCAGGGTCCATTCTAGGCAGTGCCCTTTTGTGGGGAAAATTGAAGACCTGGGATGTGATCGGGATGGTGAGGGGCCCTTTGGACGAGTGGGCTGATTTGTTCTAAAAGAGGAAACTCAAGGGTGCCATGCTCACTGTCTTCAAATATCTGGGGGGCTGTCGTGCTGAAAAGAGAAGAGCTTCATTCAGTGTTGCTGGAGCATGAAGGAGGAGGTGGATTGCGATTCAGTGCACAGAGGAGGTTTTTACCAATGAGTGCTACTCAGCAGCGGCCAGGGCTGCCGATGGAGGGGGTGAGGTCCCCAGCACTGGGGGTGTGTAAGTTTCAGTAAGGGATATTTAGGAGGGGCTTGGGAGGCCCCCCCCCAACTTTGAGAATTGGTGCTGTTAGGATCATTTTAAATGGGATGTCATGAGTTGGGAAAACAGTTAAAGAAATCCACAGAAGTGAGGACCAAGCTATAAAAAAAATCTTTATTTCATGTACCAGGATTTCTTTTTTCTTCTTTTTTTTTTTTTTCAGTTTTCTGCTTTTTAAAATTTTTTTCTGTTAACAGTCTGAAAAAAAAAGGACCCACCAAGAAAATAAAATGGATTGGTTTCTCGAACTGGTTTGAGCTGGACATGAGCCTTTGTCCACTCTGAGAAGAAGTGCCCTCACAGGCCCGGTCCTGCCTCCTTGCCCCTGAGCCCGTAGCCCTTTCCCGGCCACGCTGGCGCTTGCCCCACACCGCTGGCCTGCTTCAGAAGGACCCAGGACCCAGGCTGTGCAGCCTGGAAAGAAGTGCCAATGGTCACCCCACATGCTCTGCCAGAACCCAGAGAATGGGGGCCAGTTTTCATCTCAGAACAGTGCCTGCTTGTTTGGTGTTTTCGGGGGGCCTCTTCCTTCTCTCTAGTCCTTGGGCCATTCAGGTTTGGCATCTGGTGGGGTGGTGGGCGAGGTTGGGGTAGGAGGAGGGGAGATCGTGGTTTCTGCCCAGACACAAAAACGTGGTTGCTACAGCCCTTGAATTTGCCTCGTTTCTCTGCCCTGGGGCCCCACGGCCTCCCCGGCACCTCTGGGCCGGGCTGGCAGATGTTCTGCCCTGCAGCTCAGGCTGAGGTTCAGTGTTCCAGATGCTGCTGACCTGGGGAAAAGAACTGAAATTTCCCAGACAAAAGGCAGCTGGGAATGTGCTCCCTGGAGATCTCAACTTGGGAAGCCTCAGGCCAGGCCAGTGTCAAGAAAGAGGCAAACTGAGAGTCATGCTGACCCGGGCAGCAGGGGTGCCTTCAGCGGAAGGACTCGCAGGCGGATCTGACATTTCTAGTTGTCACTCTGGAAAAGAAAGGGGGCAAAACACAGGATGCCTCCAGAATTTAGTCTGTGGAATTAAGTTTAACTTTTGGGGTTGGTCCTCACCCTGGGACCGGACTTTGCTAAACACTCGCCTGTCCATCTGCTCATCCTTTACCTCTCCCAGCAAACCCCGGGGGATCCCCTCTTTCTCTGATCCCCAAAGACAGTGGGGGATGCCTGGTGAGTGTTCTCTTCTGTCATGCACGCCCCTTTCTTCTCTTTGATCGGGTCATGGCATTAAAGAAAGGGGAAACGAAATGAGGAGGCTTTTCTCTCTGAACGTTTGCTCCTGGGTGTGTATTTTTGCTTTGATGCTGGATGTGGGGTTGGGGGCCACAGTGAGGAGGCACGTGGGATGTATGTGCAAGTGTGTGTGTGGGCACATGCGTGTGTGTGTGTGTGACAGGCTGATGATTTGGGAATGTTCTCGGGACCTGGAGGTTGCGTGGCAGGTGTTTTGGTCATCCATGACATCTTTCTCCGGTGAGACGGCAAATCTTTACCACATGTTGGCATGGGGGGAAACTAAGGCCCAGAGCACCTACCAGGAAAGGAATTCTAGAGTCTGGTCCTGAAATCTAGGCTAGTGCCCTGTCCTGGCAGGTGAGCATGGTGTGTGTGCTCGTGCGGTGTGCAGGGAGGGCATGAGTGAGTGTACAGGCCAAGGTGGAGCCTCGTCCATGGCTTTGGAGAGCGTGAGTCATTTTCTTTGAACCACACTTCTGGCTGTGTGTGGGGATGGAAGGGGTTAGACTATAAGTGTATCCCTGCAAGGGACTCTAGCACTGGGCTCACAGGACTGTGTGTGTCTGTGTGTGTGTGCGTGTGTGCACGAACAGTGTGTGAGAGTGTGTGGGTGGGGTGTGCGGTCTTCTTCAGGTAGACATGATTCTCTGTTGTGATTCTCTCTAACCCATTAGCAGCACCTTCCTAATAGAAGGAAGAGATATTTCCGTCACAGACAATCCTGCAGTTGGCTGGGGCCCTTCTCTTCTCCCTCCTGCTTTAAGCCCAGCTCTAATCTCTCACAACTTTTTTTTTTTTTTAAATGGATTTATATATTTGTTTTCTGTTTTCTCTTTACAAGTTCCCTGCTAAATTTTAAGACCCCCATCCCACCCCATTTTTTTGTTTTCACAGTTTAAAGCTGGAAAAGAATGAAAAGAAAAATACTATCTGATTTTCTTGCAAGTAAATCCACTTATTATATATTTACACTTATTTATAGTCTGTGGTTTTTTTATTAAAAAAAAATCACCACTTTTTTTCCTTTTTCTTTTGTAAAAAGAAACCTTTTTGCAGTGTCGTTGTTGGACTCCTGGGCCTCAAGAAGATGCCAGTGGGTCCAAGGACCCCCAAAGGGTCAGTGAATTCCCTTCCCAGGGGGCCTGGGGGCCTGTGGGTCTGGGGGTCCACCATTGCCCCAGGGTCACCAGGTGGCCCTGAGGTGAAGGGTGAGGTTGTTGAGCTCCTTTATCTCACCCCGGGGTGGGCATCTCCTGACCCCAAGGACAGGAGCTTGAGGATGGTGACCCCAAGAGGCTCACCCTGAGGATTCCAGGGGTTTCCGGGCATCGTGTGAGCCAGTGGCAGCCATCCCCTCTCCTTCCTCTCCCTCAAGGCCTAGGAAGCCATCACAGTGGGTTAAGGACCATTAAGGACAGGGAACCTGAGGGCTGGGCAAGTCCCCAGCGGCACCCCCCTCCAGGCACCTTACAGATAGCTGGGAGCAGGACTGTTGGGGGGCCTGGAGGCCTACAGTCGCCCATCCATGCTGGGCAGAGCCAGCTCGGCAGGCACTCAGCACCCCAGCCCCCAGGGGTGCTCCAGGGACCTGGCAGTGACCAAGAAGCTGGCCTGACCCAGGGGACCCCGAGCCCGCAACCCCCCTCCCAGGGAGGCAGAGCCTGCTTGGGGTTAAATGGAACAGAAAAGTAATTCTCCCCACATTACAAAACAAAACAATAGCAACATAAAACCCTGGTAAACGCAGAGAGCCTCCCCCTTCCTTTCTGCTCCTTCTCATTTTTTGCTTTAACGTTATCTTGGCTCCCCTTTATTTTTTCATTTAAATTGTTTTCTGTTTAAATGTTAAAATAATGGTACATGGGAAATCATGCATTTTCTTTTAGATTTATTTTCTATTTTAATTTTTTATCCCTCTCGCTGTTTTTAAAGTTTGTTTTTCTGCCCTCTTTTTTTTTTTCTCACATTTCCTGTTGTTGTTTTGCGTCTTTGTTCCTCTTAATATTTTGTTCTTTTTTTTTTTTTTTAATTTACTTGTTACGTTTTTCTCTTTTTTTGTTTTTTTTTTGCTTTGGGAAGGTTTCCCCGCAGATGGGGTGGTCGGCCCCCGCCCTCCCCACTCTCCCTCCCTCTGTCTCCCCCCCACGCGGCCCCCCCGCCCCCGCAGCCGAGGCCCGGCGCCCCCTCCCCCCGCAGCGGGCTTCACACGGGGGTGGTCCGGCGGTTGGCTGTGTTGGTGTGGAGGGAGTCCTTGTTCTCCTTCTGGATACAGTTGTGAACTTGGAGGAAGCTGTTATCCCTGTCGGAGTTGTAGGTGGCGGTGGGCGTGGTGGCGGCCTTCAGGGGGTCCCTGCTGAGCGTGTACATGGAGATCTCCGTGGACGGCAGGGTGTTGAAGCCCTTGATACCCACGGGGGACGCGTCCCTGGAGCGCGAGGGCTCCGTGGAGCGGGAGCTGGAGCGGCTGCGGCGCTGGTAGCGGTAGCGGTAGCTGGGGATGCGCGTGATCGCCGAGGCCTGGAGGTAGTCCGTGGCGCGGGCCGTGGCCCGCAGCTGTTTGTGCCGGTCGATGAACATGTGGACGGCCAGCACGCCCACCATCTCGGCGATGATGAAGGACAGGGCCCCGAAGTAGAAGGACCAGCCGTACGAGTAGCTGTTCTTTTTGGAGTCGCTCTTGGAGGGGTCCCCGGCGTTGGCAGATATGTACACTATGATGCCGATGATGTTACTCAGACCTGCGGGCGCAGGTGGGCACAGGTGGGCCCGGGAGAGGCGGGGAGGGGCGGGAGCAGGGGGAAGGCAGGTTAGTTTCTATGGGTGAGGCCGGGGGCAGGGGTGGTTCTCTCCCCCAACCTCAACCCCCACTCCCCACCCCCACCCCACAGGGCATTCATGGAGAGTAAACCCGCTGGTACAGTATGACACTGCCAGGCGTCCCCTTGAATATGTTATTCCATTTGAAGAGAGCCACAAAAGGAAGAGCAAACAGAAACAGATATGGGAAGAGCCGAGAGAAGAGAGAGGCATTCTACAAGCCATCACCATCACCATCGGGTAATCCTAATAATAGCTATTGAGTATTGGGCATTTGCTCCCTGCCTTCACTGTGCAAAGTGCTTTACAGATGGGAAACTGAAGCAGAGAGGGTAAGTATCTTGCTTAAGGCCACACAGGGGTTTAAACCTGGGGCTGCAGAGGGGTGAGAATGGTTTCTGGAGCCAGAGAGCCCGGGTTGGAGGCCCGGTTCTACCAGTGATAGCTGTGTATGGCCTCTTACAAGTTAATTTAACTCAAATAGGTGTTCCCAGATCTGTAAAATGGGGGTAATGGTAGGACTTACCCTTATAGGGCCATGGAGGGGATTAAATGAGCTTATACTTATGAAAGCTCTACTTAAACATTACTCATTCTTATTAAATGGTTCATGCTACAGCCGAGGTGGTTTTTCTGGCACCTGAAGCAGGTGTGATTTGTCTCATAATGGGGGGCTCAGAAATCTGGCTTCAGGTGGTGCCTGGGTGGGTCAGTGGGAAAAGCTCTCCTTTGGGATGGCGCTGAGCACACAAAGGGGCTTGGGGATGGCAAGGCAACTTATCATCTGTTGTCCATGTCCCCCCTTCTCCAGCCTTCTCATAGGTCCACTTGCACCCAGAGGGGAGAGGGCAAGTGGGGATAAGTCCAGTACTCTGAGAGGGACCTAGATTTTAACCCTTTTCCAAGCAGTGGGAGGAAGATGGGCCATTGGGCCAAGACATAGGGTCCAGGGATGTACCTGGAGGGCTCGGTGGGGGACTCGGATGTTGCTATGGGGCAGGAGCCCAGTGTGACTGTCTTTCCAGACACAATTTGTGGAGGCCTGGAGATTCCTCTCCTCCTTCTCCTTCTGTCTCTGCCAGGTCCTTCCGGCCACTTAGCACCCAAAACCCAGACCCTGCCCCCTGGAGGTCCCAGCCCCCCACCTGTCCGGCCCAGCAACTGTTACCTGCAGACACGAAGAAGATGCCGGCACTCAGGATGATATTGTGCCGAGTCTTGTAGAACTCGCTGGCTGCGATGCAGAGGCCACCCATGAAAAGCAGAATCACACTCAGGATTGGGAAAATACTGGAGGCCCTCACGGCCCCTGCGGAACACGGAGGGTCAGGGAGAGAGAACAGCATGGCCATGAGACCGAGGGGACACTGGAGGGAGGCGAGAGGGCAGCCCAGAGGAGAGGGGGTGCACAGATACAGCCCTGGGGCAAGGTTGCTTAGCAGTGCTGCAGAGGGAGCAAGCTGCTGCTCAGCTTACAGCCCTTCAGGGTCTCCCCACTGCCCCCAGCACCAAACTCAAGCATCTCATGTTGGCACTCAGGACCCAGTGTGACTTGGCCTTGTGCCTCCTGGTCCCCATGCTCCTTTTCACCCAGCCACAACAAACTTCCCATGACAGGCCATGTCCTTTCATGCTTTTGATTTTTGACATACAGAGCTTTTTACTGGAAAGTCTCTCCAGCTCTGCTTTACTCAGCGATCTTCTGCTCATCCATTAAAACCCAGTTCAAAGTCCCCTCCTCCATGGAGCTTTCTCTGACTTCACTTGGAAAAGTTATTAGGTCTCTTGTCTGTGCTTGGGGGCCTTGGGGCACATGGAGAGGCGGTGCCGTATGGTGGGAGAGTGAAACTACAAAGGTTTGGATTTGAGTCTGTTCTTGTGTGTATTACCTGTGTAAAATTTCGTAAGTGGTCTCATCTCTCTGTGCCTCAATTTCCTCATCTATAAGATGGGGATGGTAATTGTACCTGCCTCATAGGATTGTTATGAGGATTAAATGGAAAGTTACATATCTTTTTTTCTATCCAATTTCAAATAAGCAGCAAGTGACCTCGAGACTGAGAGATGTGGGCCAGACAGACTGCAGGGCTGTCTTAAGGCTAGTGTGAGGGAGAAGGATGCTTTCTTTAAATGCTTTGGGTGCTAAACAACTTCTCTGGAAGTTGAGCCCTGTTAGCCAGAGGGCCCTTTGGCTGCAATTGCAAGTTTGGGAAGTAAATGCACAAGAAGCAGAGTCTCCTTCCCTTCCCTGTTCCTGCTCCTTTTGGGAGTAGAGCCTCCTTCCCTCCCTGTCCCTTTTGGGGTGCAGCCTCCTTCTCTCTCCTGCTCCCTGCCCCTTTTGGCGGCAACGTGGCAAGAAGGGTCTTGGAGAGGAGGCTTTTCTAAGGAATTTTCAGCAGTGGAGTGGGCTGAATAGGGTCCCCCCCAAATTCCTGTCTGCTCAGAACCTCAGAATGTGACCTTACTTGGAAATAGAGTCCTTGTGGGCATAATTAAGGTAAGATCTAGATGAGATCATACTGAATTAGGTTGGGCCCTAAATCCAATGAATATCCTTACAAGAGACAGAAAAGGACACACAGAGACACAGGGGGGCCAGGTGACGGCGGAAGCAGCGACTGGAGTGGTGCTGCCAAAGCTGGAAGAGGCAGGGAAGGAGCCTCCCCTAGAGCTGACAGCTTGATTTGAGATTTCAGGCCTCCGGAGTGCAAGAGAACACATTTCTGTTGTTTTAAGTCACCAAATTTGTGGTAAATTTGTTACAGTGCCCTAGAAAACTAATACAGGCAGTTTTCTGTGATTTGTGTTGTATAAAAACCCTTCCTCTGTTTCCCCCAGGAATCTTTAGTAAGGTCTACACTGCTGACTAATGCCACTGCGTGAGCAGATTATACTGGGGAGACTTGAAGAAGGGCTGAGCTCCTTGTGTGTATGCACATGTGTGTCTTTATCTGTGCATATGTGTGTATTTATATGTGGGTATGCATGTACCTATGCATGTGTGTATTTATGTGTGCATGTATGCGTGTGCATTTATATATGCATGTATGCATGTGTGTATGTGTTTGTATGCATGTGTGTGCACAAGGAGAGCCCCGGCATTTGTGAACAGGGTGGAGGAAGACAGGAGGGAGAGGTCAACTGTGTTGCAGCCAGTGAAGAGCAATGTGGAGGCACAGAATGGCTTCAGAAGGTATTGAAGCAGCTTATGATATGCTCTAAATACTGGCACCAGCAGGGAATACAAACAAGCCTCTTCAGCCCAGCAGAGCCAACCCAAATATCAGCCTCCCCTGGAAGAGGCCTCTTTGCCCAAGGGGAGCCGTAAATGTAGCAATATGCCCAGGAAGCCTAGACTTTGCAAGGCCCAGATCCAGGCTGGGAAGGAAGCTTGTAAGTGGAGAGTCCTACATTCCAGAAGTCTCGCCATGGAGGTCTTCCTGGCTGGGCAGTGTCTCGGATAGAATGGGGATTTTGGAGTTAGTCACATCTGAGTGTGAATGCTGGCTTTGTCACTCACTCACTGGGTGACCTTGGTGAGGGTCTGTACCTCTGAGCCTCAGTCTCCCCATCCTGTGAAATGGGGATAGTACTAATATCCACCTCATAATATCCCAGGAATGTGCTAAGGCCTCACTGCTCAAAGACCAGAGGCACCAGCCTCACCCCGGAGCCTGTTAGAAATGCAGTCTCTCAGGCCCCACCCCAGACCTCCTGAATCAGAATCTGCATTTTAAAAAGATCCCTAGTGGATTTGTATGTAATGAAAGTTTGAGAAGCACTGTTGTAAGGATTGAATTGGATAATATCCATAGGGTGCCTGGTAGTAGAGGATGTTCAGTAAAAAGTAGCAATTTTTATTATTCTGATGTCCCTCCCCTGTCAGTTCAGACACAACTGGTTCGTGAATCATCCTGACCTCCCACTGGGCCTGGTGGGGTCTTAGTGCTAAAACCCATCATGAGGAGCAGAAAACATCCGATGTATTCACTGCAGATTCATTGAGAAAATGTTTGCTCTCTATGAGTAAGCACGTGGAATGACAGCACATCTACGGACGTTTAAGGAGCTCCCCCCATGTGCCAGGTGTCTTACGTGGATCAGCCTTTTTCGTTCTCAGACCAACCCCATGCAGCCACGGGCCTTGGCTTCAAGAGCTTACAGATACCTAGAGCGGGCATCAGCAACTTTTTCTGTAAAGGGACAGATAGTAAATATTTTTGGTTTGGCAGACCATACAGTATTGGTGGCAACGACTTGACTCTGCCATCACAGCAGGAAAGCACCACAGACCCCATGCAAACAGGGAGTGTGGTCGTGTTCCAGCACAATTAAATTTACAGAAACAGGCAGTGGGCTGGGTTGGGCCTGCTGGCTGCGGTTTGGTCCCCCCACCTAGAGGGTCATGCACCGTGGTGGGGACAGGCCGTGGGCAGTGGAGAGAAGGGAACTCTGTCTCGTGAACAGATATAGACTGAGTGTCACCATTGTGCCAGGTTCTGGGCTGGGCCTGGGAGAGAGAAGAGGTGCAAAAACAGGCTTGGTCCATGTCTTAATAGACTTAAGTTCTCATGTGGGAGATTCATGTCATCATTAATAACATGAATAAATGTCTAATTACCAACCAGAACAAAGGGCTGTGAAAGAACGCTACCCATAGGGCACCATGAGGGCAGGGCACAGGCTAGTGTCGCTCGTGGCCAGCTCGTGTCCACTGAGTGCTTAGTGTATGCTGGGAACTAGGCTGAGCACTGTAGAAGTATTAAACTCATCAGTTCTCATTAGAACTTTCTGAAGGAAGTACTTTGATTATCCCCATTATACAGAGGCTAAAAGTGAGGCACAGAGAAGCTCTCATTTGTCCAAGGTCACCCAGCAGGGAGATGGAGGAGCTGGGTTTGTGAACTCATGCCATCTGGTGTTAGGGCCTGTGGGTCTAACTGCTGCAGTCCCCCGTTTTCAGGCCCTACACTTCCCTGACTCTCAGGAGCACCCCACCTTGTGTGGGGGTCGTGGAGGGCTTCCCAGAAGGAGTGAGGTTTGGATAAAGAGGAGTTACCTAGGCAGAATAGAGGCAGAGGGTGGAGAGTGCAAAATGAGCAAGGGCCAGAGGGATCACAGCTTCTCCAGGGGATTCAAGGAAGGGCTGGATCACAAAGAGCTGGTGGAGGGACCTGGGGAGTCCCGAGGGAGAAGAAGCAGGCAGGGGCCAGGCTGTGCGGGGTCACCAGGGGCCTCTCGCTTCATGCTAAAGAGCTTACCTTTCTCCTAGGAGCAATGGGAAACATTAAAGGGCTCGAGCAGCAGGGTGCCATGATCTGATTTGCATCTTAAGAGGCAAATGAACTGGAAGGGTCAAGGGTGGCCCTGGGGAAGCAGGGAGAAGGGTCCTGCAGTTGACCGGCTGATGGTGGCTTGGACCCAGGTGGGTATGAAGGAAATGGAGAAAGTTGGATGGGTTTGAGAGATGTTTGGGAGGTGGATGGATGGATATGGGTGGGGAAGAAGGTGACAGCAAGGATAACCTCTAGTTTTCAGACTTGCTGGCTTTGACGGATGAAGCCATTTATTGGAGACAGGGAGAGCCCCACGTCTAGGGGGAGAGGGAAGGGGGCAAGATCAAGGCTGCTGTCTGGGCTGAGGCTGTGATATGGGAATTGTAGACAGAGAGGCGTGCACAGAAGAACTTGTGCATGGAAGAGGCTTAGGCCTGAGGCTTGGGGAGCCCCGAGATTTAGCGCCTGGCTCTAGAAAACCTTGGGCAAATCATTTCATTTCCCTGGACCTTCACTGCCTGGTTTGTAAAATGGGGATGGAGATTAGTCTACCTTAAAGGGTTGCAATAAACAAATAGAAGAAGAATGTGGGAGCTTTTGAAATGGCAGTGTTGGTCAACTTTGTGGTTTACTATTTTCCATGCTGATGATGGAAATGAAGCATCTGATAAGTGCCCAGGAGGGAGGTGGCATCTTGCTGAGGTGACCAGGGAAGACCTCCTGGGGGTGGTGCCTGTAAAGTAAGCTCCTGACAGTCCTTCTCTTTGCCAGGATCTAGTCCTCCACTGGGCTGCAGCACCTATGGCCATCCTGCTGGGAAATCGCTCTTCACCCTGAGCAGCTGGAGGACACAGGGCAGACCACCGCAGCCAGAGGGCCGTTCTCTTGGACTGATGGAGGAGGAGGGGTGCGGGATGGGTGGAGGTGGGTGGAGGTGGTGGGCGGGCAGGAGGCCTAGGCCTGGTTCTTGGTCTTTGCCCGGCTCTCTTGGGGCCTGAGCCTGTGCTTTTCCTTCTTGAGCCTCAGACCCATGCTCTCCAGGTGGTGGCCTAGATGATTTCTAAGGTCCTGTCCATCTTTGAGGGTCCTGTGCCCCCCCCTAAAACCTCTCCTCGGGGTCCTCAGCCGGGCCAGGCTGCCATATTACCCCTTCCCTGCTCCAGCGGTGCCTTTAATCAAAACAGTCATCGCATTCAGGTGTTTTGAGGGCGGCCTCCCTGTTTTCTGGGCACAGTGCTGAACTCCATGTGTGTCATCCCGTCTGGGATTTGATCCATTCTATTGGGATAGAATCACGGCTGGGCTGGGCTGGGAGGAGCTCTAGGCTCTCGGGCATCTCTCCCTCTTTCACGCTGTGCTTGGTGGTGCAGCCCATAGCTGTGAAAAAGGGGTGGGCTACAAAAAATGCAGGTGTGAATGTGTGTATGAGAGTGTGTATGAAAGAGAGAGAGAGAGAGAGAGAGAGAGAGAGAGAGAGAGAAGAGCGAAAAGGAGGAAGGGGGAGAGAGGGAGGGAGGGAGGAGAAGAGGAGGAGAGAAGAGAGAGGGAAGGAGGGAGAGACAGCAAGACGGGAAGAGAGAGGAGAGAGGCAAGAAGGAGAGACAGAGAAGGAGGAAGAGAGAGAGAGAGAGAAGATGACAGAGGAAAGAAGGAGAGAGGAGAGACGAGCAAGCAAGAGAGAAGTTCCTGGAAGAGAAAAGAGGAAGACTTCGAAGAAGAGGAACGAGAAGGCAGTGGATGAGAGGATGAGAGAGGTCGAGAGAGGGAAGTCAAGAGTGATGGTTAGGAGCCTGGGCTCCCCGACCGGCCGTGCCTTGCCTTTCCCGTCTATATAATGGACACACTTTTAGCACATGTCTCATAGGGTTGTCGTGAAGGTTAATTAAGATAACGAATGAAGTATCAGGAGACATTCACTACGTGTAATGACATAATGGAAAGAAGGGTGGGGGCCCAGAGAGCTGCCTGTGGGAGCACCACCTGTGTGGGATGCTGGGCACTTGCCCTTTTCCCGATTGTCCACAAGCTTGGGAGACAGACTGCCTGGGTGCATCTCACCACCTGACTGCCCCGTGCCTCAATTTCCTCCCCTGAGCGTGGAGATAATAACTGCACTTGGCTCATAGCGTCGCTGTGGAGGAACGGAGTAAACACATTTTAAGCAGTTAGAACAGCACCGGGAAACGCTGGCTGCCCTTACAGCCGAGCAGAGTGGGGCTGTTTCTCAGCGGCCTGGGGTTGCCTAGATGGGTGTTTATTAAAGTTGTGACTCATTACTAGGTCATGAAATCAGTGTGGTGTTGCAACCGGCACTTAAAAGAATGAAGCAGAATAGAAAAGAGACAGCCGTTGTGTTGTGGCGGGAGCTAAGGGCGGCGCTGTTGGGTGAACTGCTTGCTCTGCTTGCGTGGATGTGCGTGAGCGGCAGTTGCAGGGAAGGAGGTCTCCTAACTGGAGGAGGTGGTCGTGCCACTGTCAGCCACATGGGCCGTGATGGCCCCTGGATGGGGAGGCGAATCTGAATCACTGCCCAGAACAATTTTGCTAGTAGTGGCTGGAGGGCTGGGGCACTAGCCAGGGGCATGCTGACCCAGAGAGCATTCTGGGGTGCAGGTGGTGTCCCAGACAGTGTGCTGGGCTGGGTGAAGCCATTTTCTCTGCCTGGGCCTCAGCTTCCTCATCTGTAAAATGGGAGGGTGGGGCTGGCACATTTAACTGTGGCATTTCAGAATCTGGGATGATGCCCCAGGGAGCCCCAACAAAGCACCACCCTAACCCTTGTCTCGCCGCTTCCTCTGAGCCCCCTTGGGGACCTGTATTACTCAGAGGCTCCGAGAAGTTGTGGAACTTGCTCAGGCCATGGGGTCTGTGAGGGCCTGGAACACACTTGAATCTAGACCCTTTCACTCTAAACCCAAGCTCTGACCTTGACACTGGGCCTCCCCCCACCTTCCACTTGGCAGAGGTGGGGATGGAGAAGGGGGAAGGGGATGTTCTCTGAGGCTGGGAAGGGTGGCTTTGGCTCAGCTTGACACCCACATCTACCTCCCTTCTCATTCTGGGAAGAGAGTGAAAGTACCAGGATCCTAGGGAGAGTGATACCTCATTTACTCACTCAACAAACACTCCTGGATCTGACTGTGGGACAGGCCTTGTGCTGGAGAGGGGAGGGGTGAGGGGGAGGGCACTCTTTTATTCACTCAACAAACACCCCTGGACCTGACTCTGGGAGAGGCCTTGGCCTGGGCAGGGGGATGGGGTGTGTGTGTGAGGATGCTCTTTTTGGTGTCCAGTGGGGAGAAGAATCAGTGGCAGAAATAATAAAATGGTCAGTAAACAGAGTCATCACCCCCTCCCCCACACCGACCTCCACCTTCATTCCTGGCCCTGGCAAAGGCAGCACTGTTTGCTCCATCTTCCCAGCCAGGACCCCTAGACATGTATGACTCCTTTTTCTCTCCCCTGCCCCACCACCTGGGCTGTCAGTGAATCCTGCCGGCTCTGCTTTCTAATAATCTAGAATCCGACCCCTTTTCCACTACCTCCACTGCTCCCACTCTGGTCCAAGCACTTTCATTTCTAACCTGGGTTATGGCTGTCATCTCCTAACTGGACTCTTTCTCCTGCCCAGACCCCTACCGGAAGTTCGCTAGCAGAGGCCAGAGGGATACTGTTAGCATGCAGATGGCGTCTCTCCTCCCCCAAGTCCCAGCCTCCCTTGGCCTTGCCTCCCACCTGCCTGCTCACTTGGCTTAGCCATGTGGGTCCCTGCCCGGTCCCTGAGCAGGCCAGCCTCAGAGACTTTGCATGGGCTGTTCCCTATGCCTGGCTTGCTTTTCCCAGGATATCTGCAAGACTCAGTCCCTCATCTTCTTTAGGTCTCTGCTGAAATGTTACCTTCTCAATGGAGTCTTTTCTGGCCACCCTATTGAAGAGCCCCTCTTCTCAGCAGCTCCCTGCTTAATCTTCATCCTTTGCACTTAATGCTATGTAACATACGATGCAAAAATAAGCAACAATAATGGCTCATGCCTGCCCAGTGCTTACTACGCTTGGGGCACTTTGGGAAGAGCTGTTTTATACTAACTCACTTAATCTCATTACAACCCTAGGAAGATAACAGTGAGCATCCCTCCCGTTACCAGGAGGCCCAGGGAGGTTAACTGGTAAGTGGCAGAGTCTGGATCTGAGCCAGAGGGTGTGTGCCAAAGCTGGCCATTATGTTCTCCCACCTTGGGCTGGTGCCCCTTTCTGTAAACTTACCTCCCAAATAACCCTCACCTGGGGCCTCCCTGCCTTGGTTGCTTTCTGCCCCCTTATTGGTGTCTGCTCCTGTTTCTTGTCTTCCCCAGGGAACTCTCCTGCTGCCTATTCTTGTTCTCAGGGGATCAGTGAAGCTCTGTGAAGGTGTCAACTCCTAGTTCAAGTATAATCAAGTGTGGCCTTTCAGAGGGGGGCAAGGCCCTGCCCAGAGTTCCCCCTCCCTTCCCCTTTCTGCTCACTTCTGGCTCTGGAGGGAGGGTGTGACCTGGTGAGCAAATTGGTGAGGCCCTGATACTGCAACTCCATTGTCTCTGTGTGTGTGTGTGTGTGTGTGTGATCTGTGGGTCCCAGCCTCCTCCCCAAACCCTGGAGAGGGTGCATCAGGAAAGCAGCAACCTTCCACCCAAACCTCCAGCCCCAGCCTCTGAATGTGGAGAGAGCCTGCCTCACCCTGCTGTCCTGGACTACGAGTGGCCACAATACAGTGGATTTGGGCATCTAGCATACAGTAGGTGCTCAATAAATAGCTATAGAAGGGAACTAAATTCCTCTGAATCTTCTTCCCCAACTCCAAGTCAAGTTGGGACAGCTGGGAAACACTGACTTTCTTCTCCTGGACACAGCACACACACCAAGTGGTCTTTCATATGTGATACCACAGTAGGGGCAGAGGGGCGGCCTGGGGTGGGGGTGGGGAGGGGCGGGTAATCAGAGGTGATTACCAGGCCCCAACCCATTGCAGCTCTGCCTCTCCTTTATTCTCACAATGGTGCTATTTGGTTGGTATCGATTTCCTCATTTTTCCAGACTGGGAGACTGGTGCTCAGAGAGGCAGATCACCAGGCACAGGGATCTGGGCTGACACCTGAACCCAGGTCTGCCGGATGCCAAAAAAGGACCCACACCCACCTGGCAGCTAAGACCTCTCCTGCTCTCCCGGATGCCTGTGGTGTTTGCCCCAAAGGGTCAAGGAAAAGGCATTCAGAAGTTTTCTCAGGAGCCATGGCGCTGCCTGCTAAGGCTGCTGTCCCACATATACACGGTCAGGCCCCTGTTCATTCTAGAAGGGCACCAGCTCCGTGCAAGGTGCTATGCTGGGCACTGGGGAGGCAGTGTTGGTTCAGAACAGATCCTCCCCTCATGGTGTGAGAAACTGGTGGGCTGTGTCCCTGCTCTTGGGAATGCAGGTGCTCTGGCTCCTTCCAGGAGCTCATCTCTCCTGGCTGTCCCTCTGTGGCTGGCTGACCATGCAAGGCCAAAGCTGGAGAGAAACACCTGGTTTGGGCAGACAGGGTTCTGGCCTCTCTCTTTGCTAAGCCCCTTTCTCCCTGCCTGGGTCCACCCTCCAGGGACCTCCATCCCTCTGGAAACCCAATGCCATGCCCTCTGCAGCAGTGCCCTGTCCCACCACCCACCTGCAGGTCCTCACTTTCACATCGCTGCGGCTAACAGTCTGGTCCAAGCTGCCACTGCCCCTCACCTGCATGACTGCAACAGCTCCAACCGGCCTCCCTGCCTCCATTCTTACACTCTTATGACCCAACCTGGCTAGGTGTTCCTTCCTGTCCTTTCTTAGAGAAGCCGGCTCGACTGCCTCGTCTAAGCAACATCCCCTCCCTGCCCTTTGACCCCTCTGCCATCACCCTCCCATCTGTTGCTATGCTTTGATTTTCACAGCGCTCTCTGAAACTTATGCACTGGCTCATTGCTTGTTTCCTCCGCTAGAATGGAACTTTCAGGAAGGCACCGACTTTCTTTGTTTTGTTCACCCTGGTTCCTCAGCACCTAGAACACTGCCTGACATAGAGTGGGTGCTTAGTAAATATCTGATGAATGAGTGAAGGAATGAATGAGTGAGTCCCCCTAGAGTCAAAGTCTCAGCTCAGGTGGCCCCTTGTCTATGGAGACGTCCTTGAATGACCTGCCACTGTCAGGGTTAGGGGTCAGGCGTCCTCAGCATCTCGCACTTCCTTCTATCCCGGTCTCGGCATAGACATTAGGTTCGCTCCCCATGAAAAGGTGAGGCCTCAGGGTCAGGGGCTGCGTGCGCCCCTCTCACGGCCTCCCATGTGTGGGGTGTGCCGGGCAGGTCACTTTGACAGGCGGGAACGCCAAGCCGGCTCAAGCTCCGCCCACCTCCAGGCGCAGCCCCGCCCACCTCCCTGGGCCCGGATTCTTTTGCTCCGGCCGCCCACGTATGTAGCCTGCGTTGCTCTCTACAGCTCTGGACCTTGATTTACTTGAGTGCTCACTTATTCATCTACCCAGTCACTTACTTGCTCAATCGACAAAGCTTTATTGGGCACTGATTTGGAGCCAGGTCTTGTGCTGCGTGCTTGGGATGAGGAAATGAGTGGGACGCCGTGGTGCCTCAGGAAGCGCATGGTCACGTGGGGATGCCAGGTGTAAAATTGCAGCAAAGTGCTGAGATAGTGGTATCCGTCGTAGGGTGCAGGAGAGGCCCAGGAAGGGGCTTCTGCGTCAGAAGGAGGTGGGAGGGGGAGGGGAGTGGGAGACAGAGAATCCTTCCAGAGGACTCCTGTGCTTTTAGCTTCTCTTGCCAACCAAGTTACAAGCTTAATAGAGAATAAGGGGAACTCATGTCTTCCATCTTTAAAAAAAGATGCTGCCTAGTCCAGGACTAGCATATTATATATCAGGGATCAGCAAACTGCCCCAGGTCCAGCCAGCAGCCAGTTGTTCTAAGTGGTTTCCTTGAAACTGGCCACACCCACTGGCTCACATGTGGGTGTAGGGTTGCTTTCAGGCTACAGTGGCAGAGTAGTTGGGACTGAGACTGGGAGACTTGCAAAGCCTAAAATATAAACCATCTGGCCCTTTACAGGAAAAGTTTGCCAACCTCTGTTACAGATGTTCAAAAAATATGTAGGGATTAAGTCAACTCAAATCAGACCCTCAGAACCCTGCACTGTTAATGTAAGACTTTTGTCCAGGGACTCCGAATGAACGATATACTCTAAGCTCTTTTTTCTTTAAAAATAAGGAAATTGAATCATAGGATAGGTAGGAATAGACTCTGAAGAATCTGATGACTTTCCTTTATTTAACAAGCAGCATTTGCTGAGCATCTACTATATCCCAGGAGCTGGGCTAGGTAGGAGAGGAAATTCCTGTCCCATGGAGCTGACTGCCTAGCTTTTGCTGGTTCCCTTCCATCCCTATATACAGGCCTCTTCTCCACCATTTGTCTCCTTGATTATCTGAGGGTCAGCCCCCCCCCCCCAGGCTGTGCTCTCCTTGGCCAGAGACTGTGTCTCACTCAACCATTTTGGTCTCCTCAGCACTGAGCACAGAGTCTGGCATACAGAAGGTGCTCAATTGATGTTTAAACCCTGCCAAGCTCCTGCAGCCTCACGAGCAGCCTCGGTGAGTGCCCCAGACAGGGTAGCTGGTAAGGACAACCTAACGGCCCTTTAGGAATTCCATATGAGAGCAGCGTCTTGAGGGAATTTGTGAAAGGAAATGATGAGCTTTGTAAGATATTTTTCCCCCTTTCAAAAAAATCTATAAATTGCATCATGTTCTTCCTTTCTCTCTGTTCCCAGCTGCCTGGCAGACTTTATGTTCCACGGGCTTTTCAACAAAGCCTAGATTCCAGATCTGGGTTTGATGTGAGGAGTAATTATTGAAAGAGACAGGAGTGATCCATATAATAAAATGCCTCCTCCATTTTTCATAAAAGTGATCCAGGGTGATGCTAGCCACTCTGCTATGGGGGAGAAAGGGAAACCTCAGTCCAGCCTCCCTGTGGCCCAGGAGGGTGCCTGGGAGGAGAAGTGAGGGATGCTCATGGGTGGAGAGAAAACCTTTTTTGGAAGAGCCGGCCTGAGAGCCTCAAGCAGAGCCTTCAACCACTCCGGCTCCAGGAAGCTTTGCTGTCCCAGGAGTCAAGGACCCTCAGCTCCTCTCCTGGAAATCCTCTTCTCCAGGGAATGGGTTGCCTTGTTAGTTTTTGCCGATTCTTGAGAAATTTCTGTTGGGCCTCAAAATGCTTTCTCTTGATAATAATATGCCTCAAGTGTGTTTAAGATTGCAGTGGTTACACCAGGATTTAACTTTGACTTGACTTGCAGGGAAGAAAAATTTCATTTTGTTTTTGTCGGTAGATGTTCCAATCTGGCACTGCCAGACAGGTTTCTTCATTCAGTTATTCAAGAAATATTTATTGAACTCTTATTACGTGTTGGACACTGGGCTGGGGTTATAATGGTGAGCAAGAAGGCAGAGGCCCTGCCCTAGAGGAGTTGACAGGATGGCAAGGAAGATGGTTGCTCCAATAGACCAGTATCCCACAGCGTGATAAAGGTAGTGTGGCCTGGGAACCCACAGAGGAGAAAGGGAGGACTTCCCTAGGAAGTGACTGTGATGTTTGGAGGTTTTATGGACCCCAGAAAAGACCTTAAAGCTAATCCATTCCTGTGGGTGTAGACCTATTGTGGGTAGGACCTTTTGATTAGGTTATTTCAGTTGAGGTATGCCCCTTTATAAGAGCATGAAATAGAAATCACAGAAGTTGAGAGAGAGGGAGACATACAGAAGCTGAGAAAGAAAGCCACAGATGGAGCAGCCGGAAGCTGAAAGCAATGAAACCCAGGAGAGAAGGACCAGCAGACACTGCCATGTGCCTTGCTATGTGACAGAAGAGCCCAGGGCTGCCGAATCACTTGTCAATGCCTTGATTTGGACATTTTCATGGCGTTAGAGCTGTAAGCTTGTAAACTGATAAATCCCCATTGTTAAAAGCCAGCCCATTTCTAGTATATTGCATTTCAGCAACTTTAGCTAACTAAAACAGTGATGTTTCAGTGGAGACCTGGAGGATGAGTGGGAATGTGCCAGACAAAGAGGGGAGGGAAGGGTGTTGCAGCAGAAGGAACAGCCTGCATGAAGGGTTGGCCTCCAGAAAGGTGAAAAGGAGGGAGGGCCAGCTTTTTCCTGCTCTCTGCTGTAACTGGGACCTCTAGATCGGCCTGGTCTTTGACTCTCCAAAGGCCAGATAATAAATTGATTGCACTCACGGAGGAAATATTCTGCTGTGTCAGCTTCGTAATCTGCGTCCTCTGGGAAGTGATCGATTTGCTTGCACAGACCTTTGAAGTTCCCTGAAAAACAAGGGGAGAAGTGCATGAGACACCAGAGTTTCCAAGGGCTCAGCGCCCACCTGTCTCTGCCTGACTTCTCGCTCTTCTGAAGCTAGCTCAGCCCTCTCCCCCTGCCCCTGCAGGAAGGGATCGCTTTGTCTGTTTGGACATCTGCCTGGTGAATCAAAACACACACTCCCGCGGTGCTTTGCAGAGGATCTAAGGCCTAAGACTTCAATACCCTGCCTTCTATCTCTGAACAGAGGCTTCTGAGGATTAGCTGAGGCTTGGCAAGCGGCGGAAGTTTGATTCTGTACTGGAGACTGCCACCAAGAAGGCTGATGAACGTGTTTCTCTGCCCCAGCCCAGTTGGGGGGGTCACCTGGCATTTTGCATGTGAAAAAGCAGCAGATCACTCTCTGAAGAAGGAAGAACCCAGACTTGTGCTGCAAAACCTTCCGGTGCCCTTTAGAGGAGATTGCAAAGCACTTTCCCATCCGGAGCCCCCAACAGCTCTGAAATTTCCCCTGGGTTGAGCCGCTGCTGGATGCTGGGCTCTCTGTCAGGTTCTTGAAGAAACTGCAGCTCATTTTAGCTCCTCATAGGCCTGTGGAGAGGGCTGTTATCACCCACATTTTACAGGTGACGAAACTGAGATTCAGGAGGCTAACCAATCTAAATGAGTACTTGTGGCCAGGAAGCGATGGAATCAGGGCGCAAACTGGGCTTTTAACTCTAAATATTGTTGGTTGATTGTTAAGAGGGTGAGAACCAGCGCAGGTAAGTTCTAGCACAGTGCTAGAAGGCACTCACCAATATCCAGTAGTGAGTGGATGAACTATTGAATGCAACCTTCATAAAAGCTGGTGACTAGAATAGAACTTAACAATCACAGAGTGTCAGCTTCATGATGGCAGGGACTTTTGTTTGTTTCATTCACCATTGTGCTCCCAGCCTAGGTACAACCAATGTCCCTTAACTTTCTCTGAATGAATAAATAGTTGAACCTATACTGGGAAATATGACTCAGTGGGTAAGACATAGGTTCATAGTCTATAGTTAGACCTCCTGGGTCCAGCTTGACTTCGTGGAGTTCCCTCGGTTTCCTCATCTGAAAGTGGAGATAATAAGAATCCTTAACTCACAGATTCTTGGGGAGATTTGATGTGTTGATATGTAGAAAGTACTCTGAACAGGACCTGGTGCATTATTGAGTCTTTGGGGAAATTTATGAGAGAGAAAAATGAACTTCAAGTACGCTCAGCCACCAAGATTTTGGATTTTCTGTGGCAGTGGCTAATATTACCTAATTAGTACAGTTCTCAAAACATGTTAGCAATTTATTTTCTTGCAGAGTCCTAAGATTCTGTATCCTATAAAGTAGGTGTAGGTTTTATTATGTACTGGAAGTAGTATTTAGGAATTTTAAGGCATTATTATGTAGCCCTGTATTTATTATATACACCTGTATATGTAGTCTACAGATATACTTACATACCATATATAAATATAAGCATTTGAGGCATTTTGAGCTGTTATTTATTATATGCTTTATGTTTCAGAGAAGATGGTTCCCTCCCGCCTCTCCACTTCATACACGGCCTGTCTCTGTACCAAATTCACCTCCTTTCCTACGTCTTTAAGAAAACCAAGAGCATATTGGGACTTTGGGTAATTTTGCTGAAGCTTTGTGGGGTCCTGAGAGCACAACGCTCCACTGGGAACAGTGCCATGGGCAGGTCTCTTCTCCGAGTGTTTTGGACCCTCCCTTTTCCTGGCCGCCCTTGTCCCCTCACCTGACCGCACCCTCCTCGGCACTCATGGATTTTGGTGCATTGCCACGAGGTCTCGTCCTCCCCCCAGTAGCTTACCAAGGCATTTCCTCCACCCCTACACACTTATCTCCTGAGAAGACTCTTTGCACCGGCTGCTAAGAGGATAAAAAAAAAATCTCCCTATTGATGAAATTACAAATCAGTGTATTTGCAAAGTACTTTTGCAAAGCACTTTTATTTCTCTCAATTCAATCTGACAAATATTTCTTCAGCGCCAACCGGGTGTCAGGCATCTTTATAAGGAATCTACGCAGGAGGTAAGGCTCAGAGCGTGGTATCGACGTGCCCCGAGGCTCCTAACTGATCGGGACAGAGCTCAAGCCAGAATCAAGGGCTCCCCTGGAGGGGGCCTCCGTGTCCCTCTTCTCAGGTGCCCCGCTTTATCCAGGGGACCCCCTCCACACCTGCTCCCCTGCGGCGCTAAGCCCGGGCCTGACACATCCTTGCATCGCTAGCTCCTGCCCCGCTGCCTGGCACAGAAGAAGGGGCTGGGGACTGGGGGAGACAGCAGTTCAGACCTCTCCTTTGGGGTCTGGACCTGGGTGTCCAGTTGCTTATTTGGTGCCGCTTCATGGATGTCAGGCCCAATCCCAAACTCATACTCTTTCCCTCAAGCCTGGTCTGCTGCAGGTGTCACCTGGCTCAGCAAATGCCTCCCCACTGCTCTCTCAGGCAGGCCTGAGCCCAGCCATCATCACTGGTACCTCTTCCTCCTCACTGCAGAGTCCATCCTTCATGAAGTCGTGTCTCCATGAGCTCCTCAGTATCTCTTAAACCCATCAACAGCTCTCCATTTTCAGCACCACCTGCCACCAGGTCACCAGCCCTGCTTCTCTGGGTGACTGCAGCAGCCACTCTTACCTCTTTGTACAGAGCAGCCAGTGTGAGCTTCGAAAATGCTACCTGTTCATGCCATCACCAGCTGAAAACACTCACTGGCCTCCCAGTGCCCTTTAAGAGGGTGAGGCCATGACCTCCATCTCTGGCCTCATTGCCCACCCACCCCCTCCTTCTCCGTGCACCTGCCACCACAGGTGTCTTTCCTGCTATGCTTCCTCATTCCGCTGGCCTTAGCACATGCTGGGCTTTCTGCCTGAGCCCCCACCACCTCCTTCATTGTCTCCTTCCCCCAACCTCCCCCCTCCACTGTGCTTGTGGGGTGCTACCACTGCGCTGGCTGCAATGGGAGCATGTGGGGCATGTGCTAAGGCACGCATGACGATGGTGGGGACATTCCAGTAGAGAAGGAAGAATTGATGACCAGGAGAGAGGAGGGGGCAATGCAGGAACAAAGTGAGAGGGGATGGGGTCCAGGACACTAGTGCGAGGGTGGCCTGAGATGGAGCACCCACTGCACTGGGAAGGAAGGCAGCACCTGTGGGCGCAGGTGCAGAGGGTGGGTAGACTGGGTTGTGGGAGCTCATGGCACTTCTCTTCTGGCTGCTTTTCTTGATGAAATGAGAATCAGGATCACCAACCGAGAGTGAGGATGGGGAAGGAGGGCTGGAGTCTTGGGGAGGGACGAAGGGGAGTGCACTTGAGAGGGGGAATGGACCAGACCTGCGGCATACGTGTGTCTGTGGCTTGAAGGTCCCTCTTGAGGCTCTTGGTCATGGATGTAAGATGAGACCATTGAACATGGTTCGGAGAATGTCTCTGGCTGCATTCTGGGTGCAGGTGTAGCATAGCTGGAGGGTTGGCTCCAACCAGGATGGGGTTTATGAGATTAGTATGAGAGAGAGAGACAGAGAGCAAGCAAGGGGAAGTCAGTGATTATGAAGATGGATGATGGGCTCTAAACTGGGTCAGGTGGGAAATGAGAACCTGCGGGCATGTGAGGTGGTGAACAGGTGGAGGGGTCACTGCACTGGAAACTCTGGGTGGGGGCCGAAGGATCGTCAGAGCCAGGGGCTCATGGGAGAGAGCTGGGAAGGTGGGACTTGGTGGTCAGAGAGTGAGATGCATAAGATTGAGATTGTGCAGGGGGTGTGGTTATGGCCGTGTCAAGGTCAAGTTCGTGACCAGGAAAGTGGGTGGCTCAGGTTGGGTAGAGGTAAAGATGATATGCAAAGGGTTTGGTAATCGGAAATGTCATACAAATTAATCTATAAGAAAAAACTAAAACGTTCACTTTATTTTCTACAAAAATCAAGTCTATATTATGAAACTACTTACCAGGTTAAAAGTTGAAGTACAAAGGATTCATCAAATTATTCTAACGACCCCCAAATCTTTGGCTGATTTTTAGAGAGTGTTGGTGTGATATTCTGATGAGGAGGTTGTTACAAGCAAAATGTGCCTCTGTCTAGGACATGACTCGACATAGCATTCCACACCAGATGCCCCCAGCACCCCCCTGTTAGAATGAGAGTCATTTTGTCTCAGTGAATACAGAGGTACAAGTACAGAATGCACTTTTCCTAACGCGTCCGACACTGTGCAGTCAGAGGACCCGGCTCTCCCTCGTCCAGCCCCATCCTCGAGCGAGGGGAGAGACAGGAATCTCCCTTCTCTCTGTCCGTCACAACCCAGGAGCCACCCCTGTCCCCAGCCCTCTTCCCTGAAGTTAATGGGACAGATTGGGATGAAAGTACTTCAGTACTTAACAACCGGCAAGGCAGGACTGGTACACGCCGGCTGCGCTCAAAGAAGAGGTCAAGGCCAGGTGCGAGAAGACTGTCTGCCTGACAGTGACGTCTCCGGGGACGAGCGCAGGAGCAGCACGGGGGGAAAGGCGGCCAGCCCCTGCCAAACTCCTCAGAGGACCAGGGGCCGGCCCTGGAGTTGGTGGATGACGGGGGCTAGGAGGGAGGTGGGGGGAACGTGGAACGGGATGAATTTCAGAGGCAGAGAGTTTAGGGAGGAGGGAGGGGAAATGTTCTGGAAATAGCAGTGAGGAATAGGGAGGGTCCTATCCACCTCCATGCCCAAGAATGTGGGTTATAAAATGCCCCCCAGGGGAGCTGGTGCAGGGGTGGTGGTGCACTGGGGGAGAGCCAGGTTCCCAGCAGAACAAGAAGGGAGGAGGTTGAGAATTTGGGGGATTTTGCTGACACTGGGACAAATTCATGGAGCATGAGGGCCAACTGACGAGTATGAGGAGTGGCCCAGGGAAACGGAGCTGCAGGGCATGCTGGGATTGGTCCCCAATTGTCTCTGAGGCCAAAGGTCTCAATGAGGCTGTGAGGGTGCCTGGAGGCATAAGAGGTCTCTGGGAACACTTGTGGGCCCTGGATTCAGTCCACTGATGGTGGTGCTGCGGCTCCTGAACAGGTGGTGGTACTAGCCTCGCTCAGCCACTGTTTGTGGAATTTAAATGTTGTAGAACAGCTGTGTTGACAGACAAACACTACGGACAATGAAGAGTGGTATTAATCTTGCCAGCCTAGGTAGACTTCTACTATATTTCTTTTTCTGGTTGGTGGTAGTCAAGCCCAGGGAATGATCCATCTTCAGGCATAGCTGGATCCAGGTGCTCAATAATCTGGGTCTCTCTCTCCATCTCCCAGTTTGGCTTTCTGCTCAGTTGGCTTCCTTCTTAGGCAGACTCTCTCCCCAGAGTACAGACTAAAGTCTGGTTAAGTGCCCAGCACTGGGGTAAGGGAGGTAAATCTAACCTGATCTCTTGCCTTCAGGGGCTCACAGTCTAGGGGGAAAGACAAAGTATACAACTGACTAGGATGTACTGTCTCACCCACTATATTAGAGGGATGTACAAAGCCTTACAAGAACACAGTTGTTCAGTTAACATGTAGGTGGCACTGACTATGCCATGCTCTGTGCAACATGCTGAGGACACAGAACAAAAATGCATTGTTTCTGCCCTTAGGAAACTCACAGTCTATGGTGGGAGATAGAAAACAGATCTGTGGTGTAGCAGAATATGGGCTGTGATGGAGGAAAGCAGAGCATGTTTGGGATCACACAGGAGGGGCACCTGTCCCAGGTGTGTGAGTGTGCAGGTGTTAACCCAGGCCTCTCGTGGGGATGCTTGAGCTGATACTGAGGTGGGGAAGCAGTTAGCCAGGTGAAGCAGGGAGGCGGGGGAGTGTGAGGCAGGTGTGATGAGGAAGTGGTGGTGGGACGAGAAGGGCTTTCTAGGAAGACGGATCAGCAGGAGCCAAGTCCTAGAAGTGCTGGACGTGCAGGAGGGAACAAATGATTCTGTCTCAGGCGGCCAGGGAGGGCTTCCCACTGCAGAGCTGGGAGTGACTAACAGGGGTTGAGAGGAAAGCTGAAGGCAGAGGTTGTCTGGAGCTGGCTCGCACTGGTTCACAGGAGATGCTTGTCAGTAGCTGGAAACCAGCTGTGGTGGGAGTATTTACACCATGGGAATTGGCAAATACTACAAGTCAGGGTTTGCCCCCCTCCACTCTCCCCCACCCCCAAGAGCCAGCTGTTGAATATTTACTCATCAGCACACCACTAGATGAAAAACAAACCTATGGGTGGGGGGTCAGCTGATAGAAGAACATGACATCTCGGTGGGATTGGAGATTGCAGAAAGATGGGTCCCCTTTAGAGGCTGGATGGGGAAAGGGGAGGGCAGGAGATGACTGGAGGGGTGGGTAGGGGCCAGACCCCACCAAGGCTTGTGGTCCCGGCTGATGTGAGGAGGGGGCATCTCACTGCTCACTCCCCCTACAGGCACTGGCTCCGAGCTTTTGGGTGGGTGGAGAGGAGACCCCTCCCCCTACCATGAGCTTTAAATGATTGAACAATTAAGGGGCCCCCAGACTGTGAAATCTCTACTGAACCCCTACTCCTTCCCAGAAGGGCAGTGTGCCCCCGCCCCTTCCTGCCGATCAACCCCAAAGCTGAGCGACTGCGGTCAAGCTCAGGCAGAACAGCCGGGGACTGCGCCTTAGGCAGTCGCAGCTCTGCCTCCAGGAATTCCCCGTTTCAGAAGGGAAATTTTAGCTCGCAGGTATTAAGTAGTTTAAAAAGACGTGTCATCAATTTTGTAAAAAGCACATTAATATCTCACAACACCAACTGCTGTCTCGTTTCCTTGAGATACAATAAGCTCCTCATAAACCTGGTCATTAGGGGCTGAACAGACACTGTTTTATTTTCCACGACTTCATGAGAAGCTGAAAGAGAAGACAGAGCTGGAGCCGGAGGGTGCAGGGCTGCGGCCCGGGGAGGAGGCTGCCTAAGTAATTTTTTAAGTGCAGCAAATGAAGGGTTTGGTGGGAGCTGCTTTCTCTGTGTTTTAAAGCTTTTCTGTTGGTGGCTTTTTGCTTTTCTGGCAGGGCCCTCCCTGACGGCAGGGATTCGGGAGTTCTCTGGTGGGTGAGTAGTGCCTGATTCGTTCCTGGCTGGAACGCCAGCCTGTGGCACTGTGCTGGCACCAACAGGTGTTGGATGCTTTGAAGACAACAGCCTATGTGGCGATACATGGGTTCGCTCATTCATTCATTCATTCATTCATTCAATGGTTTCTTTTGAGTGTCTCCTGTATGGAGGTCCCTGAATTCTCTCATTCATTGTTCATTCATTCATTCATTCATTCATTCAGTAGATACTTTTGCATATCTCCTATGTGGAAATCCATGAGTTCTATCATTCATTCATTCAATGGATCCCTTTGAGATCTCCTATGTGGAAGTCCGTGAGTTCTCTCATTCATTCATTCAGTGGATCCTTTTTCATATCTCCTATGTGGAAGTCCACGAGTTCTCTTATTCATTTGTTCATTTGTTCATTCATGCATTCATTCAATGGATTTTTTTGAGTATCTCCTGTGTGGAGGTCCATGATCTCTCATTCATTCACTTGTTCATTCATTTGTTCATTCTTTCATTCAGTGGATCCTTTTGAGTATCTATGTGGAAGTCCATGAATTCTCATTCATTTATTCATTTGTTCTTCATGCATTCATTCAGTAGATCCCTTTGAGTATCTCCTATGTGAAGGTCCATGAGTTCTCTCATTCACTTGTTCATTCATTGATTCATTCAGTCAATGGATCCTTTTGAGTGTGTCCTATGTGGGAGGTCCTTTGCAGGCACTGAGTGGGGTTAGAATGGGTGAGAAGTCTGCCCTGCCTGCTTTCCCTCCTTCTCTGAGCTCTCGCCTCTCAGAAGTCCTGAGCACGCAGGGTCTGAGCCCCAGCGCTGAGCACTTGACCATACAGCCTCTGGTCGTATCCTGAACTGATTCTTGTCTCTGCGGCTGCTTCTTTCATTCTTTCCATGTGATGCAGGGGAAGAGACTGGGTTCTGGACTCAGAAAGATCTGGCTGTGCCAGCTATTACCCGTGTGGCCTTGAGCAAGTTATGTGACCTCTCTGTGCCTCCGTTTCCACCTCCATTTTCTTAGCTAAAGGCTAAGAGATATTAATCTGTGCCCCAGTGAGGGCAGTTCTGAGCACTGAAAGTGATAAGAGAAGTGGAAGCCCCTAACCAAGTTCCCAGTCCAGAGCAGACACCTGCTGAGTGTAGCTGTCCTTCTCTCCCTCCTTTAAATGATGCCTTTTTCAGGAGGTGTTTCTTGAGTGCCTTCAGCTAGAAAGACTTTTCCTCCCCTATGCTCCTACGCAGTGCTTCCAGACTTTAATGTGCATAGGAATCGCCTGGGGATCATGCCAAACCAGATTCTGGTTCATCAGGTCAGGGATGGGCCTGGGAGTCTGCATTTCTAACAAGCACTCAGGTGATGCTGGTGCTGAAGGTGCCTGGACAGGCTGTGGGTAATGAGGCTGTAGAGCACTTGCACCTGCTTTGCTCATGTGCTGTGGTCTGTTATCATTGTTTGGGAGCAGATAGGTGCAAGTCTGTGAGTTCCTCAAGGGCAGATTTCCTTCCAGAGAATTCTCTGAATATACCATATTTCCCTTGACTCTAAGATGCTTCCGTGCTTTCTTCATATTTTAATATTTCTGAAATTGGGGTGTGTCTTACAATTAATGGGTTCCTTTTCTTCAGTGTGCCTCTTTTCTCCGGAAAAGTCATTATTACATTGATGGTGTGTCATAATTAATAATAACAGGTACCTGACAAATGTTTATTGAATAAATGAACAAATAAATGAATGACTCAGTGCATGTGTGTACGTGTGTGTGCATGTGTGTGTGTGTGCACATATGAGTGTGGACAGGAAGTGTACTACACATTTCTATTCTCCTAAACAGATGGGCTTCATGCCAAATATTAGAATCCCTGGGGGCACCAGGATCTTTGGCACCTCTCATATTAAAAGTTAATTTGACAATATCAACCCCAAACACCTCAATTATTTCTCCTAGAAATGTGCTGTGGAGAGACCCTTACATGTATGAACAAGGAAAAGTGTGTGAGAATGTTTGTAGCAGCACCACAGCAGCAAGAAACTGGGAACAGCCCATATGCCTATTGTCAGAAGAATGGATAAGTACCTTGTAGCATATTAATATAATGAGATACCACGCAGCAGTGGAAGTTAATGGATTGTAGCTACACATGTCAACACCAATGGAGTCCACAAATGTACTACTGAACAAAAAAAATCAAGCTGCAGAAAAATACATATGGTATGATTCCATTTTCATGAAGCTAAAACCATGTACAAATAGACCATGGATTATTTAGAAATTGTGTATGTGGTAAAACTCTAAAGTCATGCAAGGGAATGAAAAACAAAATTCAAGAGCGTGTTTATCTGGGAAGGGAGGGAGGGACGGCAGCAGGGAGGACACACAATTGCTTTGATGTACTGGGGCTGTTCTATTACTTCACCCGGAGGTGAGGGCATGGGTGCTCATTTTACCATTATTTCTTATACCTTGCTGTGGCAGAGGTTCCTGGCTGTTTCCTAATACCCTGTTCTTTCCTTCTTTCCAGGTTTTGCCTGGGCACACGGCTTCCTGGATTATGGATCTTGTGGCTAGAGGTGGCCATGTGACCCAGGTCTGACCAATGGGATGCAAGTGGAAGTGGAGTGAGCAACTTTGGAGAAGCGTCCTTAAAAGGACAGGGTGTGCCCTTCTCAGCCCTCCCCTCACGTGGAATACGGGGCGCCAGTCACCGTCTTGGATCGTGAGACGAGAATGGGGTGCTGCATGATGGTGGAAGAAGATGGAGGGCACCCGGGCCCCGCCTCCCTAGCGTGTCACACCAGCCCTGGACATCTCACCTCCAGAATTTTGCAATGAGAGAAATAAACTTCTATCTTTTTAATTTAATTTAAGAAAACTTGCAACCAAACCTAATCCTAATGAACACAATAACACACGTTAAAATAGTCTTTTAGGTGTATTTAATAGTAAACATTTTCAGGAAGGCAATTTGTTGGCCCTTCAGGGCTTGGCCTATATCGATGGACTAAATGAATGAATGAATGAATGAATGAAAAGGTGTCTCAGGGCTCCTCCCAAGCTCTTTGTTCAGGACTGTTGATAAACTTTACTACTGTTCAGCACTGGCTGTTGCTATGAATAAAGGAAAAAGGTAGGAGGGGGCATTACTGAGAATGAACATGGGAGATGGATTAAATCAGCTTTTTGACTGCGGGGGTCAGGAAGAGAGGGTAAGACGGTGGGTTTGACCTCAGGCAAGTGAACCATGACCTGTTGGTGTTTCAAGACTGTGGAGAGGTCCCGGAGATGGTGGTCGGGGCCATACCCTGGGGGCTGGGTGGGGGTGGGGAGCTCTGGGGAAGGGTGTCAGCCTCGGTGGCTTGAACATGGCTTGCGCTGACTAGTTGGTGGATTGATATGGACCTGACCTCACCAAGGCTGAGAATTTGGAAGGATCTGGAAGGTTCTAGACTTGAACCACATCACAGCCTCACAGCTCTGTCCCCGGGGATAGACCTGACATGGGAGCAGGCCCCCAAGGGACAGAAATGAGTGCACACTCACTTGGGGAAGTCATTGAACCTCTCTGAGCCTCAGTCTCCTCATCTGTAAAATGGAGAGACAGGGCTGTTGTTATATTTGCACAAAACACTGCATACAGAGGGCTTGGTACGGTGCCTGGCACCTAGGAGGGGCTTGAGACATGGTGGGCATCATTGCCCACTGCGGGGCCCCATGCTGGGGGGCTCGTGCGGCTCTTACACAGTCCCTGTCCTCAAGAAGGGGACAGTAATCTGATATGTCAAGACTGCTGTCTGGTGGAGCCATGCCCAGAGAGCCATGGGAACCTCATATGCTTAGATCCTAGGATATAGGACCACTGAAATGACTCTGCCAACCAGAGCCCCAGGACTAGGCAAATAATGAATAAAAACTGTCATGTGCCAACCACTTGAGATTCACCTTAAGAGATCTGGAGGTGTAGTGGAAAGATCGCTGTGCCACTCAGCAAGACAGTGTGAATTTGAGTCCTCTTTTTGCCAGTTATTTACCACGTGATGTTGGACAAGTCCCTGACTTTACAGCTCTTTCATTCATTCAGTATTTCAGCTAGTCCTCCACTCTTTACTGAGTGCCTGCTGGCGATTCTCATTGAGCTAGGAGCCGGGATAGAGAGAGGAGCAATACAGAAGGATCTGCTGTTTCCAGAACTATGAGTCTAGTCTAGACAAATAATCAACTTATATGACCCAGAGTGACAATAACAACAGCAATGATGACGATGGCTGGCATTTGTGGAGAAGCTGTCATGGGCCCAGCACTGGACTAAATGCTTTCCATTTTATCCTTGAGAAACCTTTTGAGGCTGGTGCAATTACTTTCTTTGCTTTAAAGATGAAAAAACTGATCACAGAGAAGTGAAAGAGTATATCTCAGGATTCACTGCTAGTGCGAATGAAGTAGCCGGGATTTGACCCCAGACTGTGGGATTCTAGGTAACCACTAAGCTGCTAGTCACTGCAGAACACAGGATGTTGGAGGGTGGGTGGGAGGGTGAATAGGTGATGGGGAGTTTTTAGGAAGGCTTCCTGGAGGAAGCTCTGTCTCAGCTGAGCCACGAAGGACAAGTAGAAATTGGCAGATGAAAGGGAGGGGGGTGGGGAGGAGGAGCTAGGAAGAAGAGCTAGGGTCAGCCAGAGAGAGAGGACAGGGTCCCAAGGCCAAGGGCATCAGTTTGGAAGACTGAAACCAGCTGGTCGGGCTGTGTGTGTGTGTGTGTGTGTGTGTGTGTGTTTGTGAAAGCAGTTGGGAGAAGTAGCAGCAGTGATCAGATTAGTCAGGGTCTGATAAGCCATTGAAAGCGTGGATTTAGGAGCAATGCGGAGCCACTGAGGGGTGTTGAAGCTGGGAGGTTGATGTGACCAGATCCGTGCCTCGGGATGATCACCTTGGTGGCTGAGTGGGGAATGGATTGGAGGGGGCAGAGCTGGCACCCATGGCCCCAGTCTAACCAACATAGTCTCTTGCCCAGACAACAGTGACCAGGATAGTCCAGGTGAGAGATGGAGGTGGTTCAGGCAGAGTGGGAACGATGGGGGTGGGGAGAAGTGGATGGATTTGAGATCCACTGAGATCTATTCATCTGTAAAATGAGGACAATGGGATCAGCTCTGCTTCCCTGATGGTGTGATCTGATAGACGAGATGAGGGTTAATGAAGCCACTTGGTAAACTACAAAACCCCGTGTAGAGGTGCAGGCTGATGAGTGCAGGCATCCTTTAGTGAATGTCGCTGGGTTAGGAATAAAACCCTGCCCATATACACGCTTTCCACTCCCTGGACTGATCGCTGCTCTAAAACTTACTAGCTGTTTGACCTTGGGCGAGTCACCTCCCTTCTCCAAGTCTTGATCTTTTCCTTTGTAAAATGGGGATAGGGCTTTTATAAAATGAATGAGATAATGTGCAAAAAGTGCTGGGCACTGTGGCTGGCACATAATAAGAGTACAGTAAGTGCTAGGGTAATAAAACTCTACCAGGATAGCATCTTTTCGGTTCCTCCATGCACGAAGACCACGTGGCCCACCGGCATTCCATGGACATTGCCACCTGAGGGACACTCTTTCCTGCTAGCTTTTCATAAAAGTTTCTGCTATGCTGTCCAGATTCCTCCATGGTATGAGAAAATGCCAGTGGCCTTTCCTGATTTGTAAAAATCCATCTCAATTTTCTGTCTCCCGAATTCCTCCTCTTGATTCATTTTCATCTGCTTGGGCACTCAGTTTCCCGGCAGAGAATCAGGACAAAGTGGTTACCACCACCCACACCATGGACCCCCAAGGGTGGCAATGACACGTGTGCCATGAGGGACCACAGGCGTGGGGATGCCCATCCAACCCTGCTCTTGTTCCCAAGCCAAAGACGCTGTCCTGCCCAGAAGTCTCCAACACTCCCATTGCCTGCTGGACAAAGGGCAGACTTCTTAAGAACCAGACATTCCCAGCTGTGTCTTGCCTGGCCCAAAGCTTTCCATCTTATCTGCTTTGAGTCTTCTGGTCTCAGAAAAGCATTTGCCCCTTTCCAGTTCTTCACCTTTCCCCACGCTTTCCCTCTCAGCTGAATCAAGCTCTTCCCTCTTCTCCACCTAAAACAATGTCCGTTTTACTCCAGAGGGCAGAGCTAGGAGCCACGGGTGGGGATGTGTGGCAAAGCTGGGACTAGGATGAGGTGTGTAGGCTGCAAAACTGAAGGAGGCCCCTCTAAGGGTCATACATGTGAAGCAAGTGCCTCCTCCAATTTTGCACCTTGCTTGCTGTCATAGTTTCCTAGGGCTGCCACGACCAATGACCACAAACTTGGTGGCTTAAAACAACAGGAACACATTCTTCCACAGTTCTGGAGGCTAGAACACGGGGTCGGCAGGGCCACGCTCAATATGAAGGCTCGAGGGAAGGGTCCTTCCTTGCCTCTTTCTCACTTCTGGTGGCTTCCAGCAATCCTTGGCTTTCCTTGGCTTGTGGCTGCCTCACTCCAGTGTCCTCCTCCATCTTCAGCTGGCTACTTCCTTGTGTACATCTGTCTCTCCTCTTTCTATAAGGACATCAGAGATTGGATTTAGGGCTGATCCTAATCCAGTATGACCTCATCTTAACCTGTATCTTATTACATCTGTAAAGACCCTATTTCCAAATAAGCATTTCAAGCATTCACAGGCACTGGGAGTTAGGACTTGACATATCTCTTGGGGAGAGACAGTTCAACCCATTACACTTGCCCTGTCCTGGTTGTTGCCCTCTGTAGGGACCATATGCCAGGTTGGTGCCTGGGTGAGTGTTGTGTCTCCCGAGGTAGTGAGCTCCCCATCACTGGAGGGGCCACACGGAAGCTGCCCCTTAGGGATGCCGAAGAGGGAATTTCTATAATAGCTGGGAGGTGGGGTAGATGGATTCTGAGGGTACTTCATCCATAAGAAGCCTTCCCTGCTCCTCAGCCCAGATCCTTCTCTCCCTCCTTTCACCTCTGCTTTTACCTTAAAGATCACTCACCTGGCAATTAACCACAGGCTGCCTCGTGATGGCTCTTATATTGCTATCTTGTCCTGTTGCTTCAATTTCCATGAGTTTATGTCTCATTTTCCTAATAGAATTCCATATGCCTTGAGGACAGGGATTGAACGGTAGACTCTCTGGTCTCTCACTTTCAGTGGGTTTGGGAGACTCTTTACTATTTATTAAAAACCCTTTCTGTGCCAGTACTTTGCATATAATCTGATTTGGTGATCACACTAACCCCACGGGTAGGTTCTATTCATAGGCCCATTCCACAGATGAGGAGCTGGAGGCTCAGAGAGGTTGATAGCGTTGGCTATTACTTTTAATAGAGACTCAGGACGGGTGCTATCAAAACACCTGGGTGGCCTGGGGCAAGTTTAACCCCTGTGAGCCTCAGTTTCCTTACTGTAAAACAGAACGATAATCTTAACTATAATCTATTAAAGCTCTTAGAACAGTGCCTGGAGTGCGCTCTCAGTATGTGTTAGCTATTATTCATTATTACCACTGCTGCTATCAAGAGTGGCAGACCTTGTCAAATCTAGAAAAAAGGATGATCAGAATGCATGTCTCAGTGTTTCCAGGTGTTTAAGAACATCCAGACCAGATATCCAGAGAAACGAAAGACCACTCCTCATCTTCAGACCATTTGTGTTAGTGGAAATGTGAGTCTCTTATGAGCCTAATGGTAGGAATTAGTCTCCCAAACTTGATCACTTTGGGCAAAAGTGCAGAGAGTTCTTGAAACTACAAAGCTGAGGGCAAGATACTGGCATTAATTATTGATTAATAAAGCAATTAAAAACATTTTGGCAGCCTTCTCTGTACCCAGGCACCATACTAGGTAAGCACATAAGGATGAGAAAGTGAGAGTCTTAGCTTTGAGGGTAAACCGAGGACAAAAGTCTGATAGGGGTGTGTGATAGAGGAAGGATAGAGAGCCTCATCCCTGTAGCCAGCCTGTGCTCGAGAGGAGCAGTGAGAAGCCAGCCTGCCTTCACCTCTCCACCACAATTCCCTGGAGGAAAAGGGTTCTTGAGGGACGAGGAAAATTTCTGCAAGAAGTTGCAGGGCTGATCTAGACAGCTCACAGTGTGCAAAAATTGGGAGAAAAAGACTGAGTTGGTTGCACCCGTCATTGCCGTGTATGTGGGAAGAGATGGTGGGAAGTTCTTGGGGGAACCGCCAAGCCCTCTGCCATCTCGCCAAGGGAGGGTGGGTTCTATAAAGATGCTCTCTGTTGGAGCCTCTGCCCACAGTCAGCTGCTAAGAGCAATGCTTTCGTTGCTGTTGGGAAGGCAAACTGTTTGCATTTCTGTCATTTAAAACAATGTGGTGTTGTGACATTCTGGAATCTGGAGATAAATGTTTAATAAGAGGATTCAATTTGATATGATGTTGGAACTTAATTAGATCCACAAGGCACAGAGGGCTTTGTGGGCTCTTCAATTAGAAGCTACTCAAGGGTCTTGCATGTGGGGCTCTCCAAGGGGCTGTCAAAGGGCTGCCGGGGCTGCTCTGGTGCTTTCTAGCCTTGAGGCCTGCCCTCTGCAGATTTTGGCTCAAGGTCTCTGCTTTTGGCAGTTCTGGTGGAGGCGATGGAGGGTCTTGGCCCATTCTGAGCTGGAAATCTGCATTTGCTAGTATTGGGGCTGCAGCATGTGGTCATGGGTGATGCAAAGGAATCTGGCCTATGTGTGGCTCAACAACATGACCCGAGTCAGCTGAGTCTTGGACAGGGAAACAGTCTTTAAGTCTTTTGGCCCTGAGCCCAGGGGCAGTGAAAGTCTAGGCTGCTGGAATCTAGTAAACAACTGTGTTTACCCTCCCAGCCAGGGCTGACATTCTGCAGTTTTGTCACAATATAGCCACACAAGTTGCCAAATTGGGTTGACAAAATGCGTGCTGTCCAAGCACCTCCCGATGCCCCTTCCCCACACTACCCTGATCTCTCCAGGGATCTTTCGGACCTCCCACCGTCTCAAGTGTTGAAGGCTGGTGAGCAGGGCGTCTCCAGGCTGCGGTGCCAGCACCATGGACAGCACCTGTACTCAGCAGTGAAACATGTTGACTATCGCCCCTATTCCTAGCTATCTGGGCAGCAAGGGAGTAGAGACTTAGGAGCTTGAACTTCAGAGTCAGATCCTGCCTGAGTTCCAGAGCCTCACCGCTGCCTGCTAAGAGCTGTGCTAATACTCTGAGCCTCATCTCTACACAGGGTTCAGAGCACGTATGTCGAAATGTTGCTGTGAGGGTCAAAGAACAAAATCAGTGTGGGCGTTTCCAAGGTGTAATGGTTAGCACTTTAGTCTCGGATGCCAGCCATCCAAGTTCAGAATCGGTGAGACATTTTTAACAGCTGTAGAATATAGTGTTTAGGAGTATACTACGTGGAGGCAGAATGCCTGGGTTCAAACCTCAGCTCTGCTGCCTACTAGCCATGGCCTTGGGCAGGAAATATCTGAAAAATGAGATAATAAGTACTGTGGTAGATTGAACCATGTACCCCAACAAAGACATGCTTTTAATCTTAATCTGTGTTCATGGGGTGTGGACTCATTTGAATAGGATATTTGAAGAAGTATAATTAGTTAGGTGTGGCCCAACTGAATCAGAGTGGGCCTTACTCTGAATTACTGGAGTCCTTTAGAAGCAGAAGAAATTCATTCGCAGTGAGTCAGAGAATGCTACAGGAGGAAGCCAGCAGTCAGTGGAAACTGGAAGAGATGCACGGGAGGAAACCAAGGACATCATCATGTGACAGGAGGCAGAGGCAAAGCCAAGGAAATGCAAGGACTGCTGCAAGCGAGCACGGGAATGCTACAGACTTTGGAGAGAAAGCAGGGCCTTGTTGATGCCTTGGTTTGGGACTTCTGGCCTCTAAAACTGTGAGCCAATAAATTCTTGCTGTTTAAGCCAATCCATTGTGTGGTGTTTATCATAGTAGACTGGCAAACTATAACAAGTACTTACTTTACTGAGTTGCTGGAAGGATAAACAATAAAATTTGTAAAGAACTTAGAAGAGGACCTGGCACATGGTAGGGATTTGATAAATATTAGCCACTGCTATTTTATTATCATGTAAAGTGACTGGTGCGTAGTAGGTGCTTAATAAATAGTAGCAACTACAACCACTTTGAGAATGCTCTTCCACTCTGCCTTAGTCCCTGGGAGCCTTACCAGTATCCTTCACTGCCTTTAGCACCTAATGTTTTTAGTCCCCACAAACCTCATAACTTGTTTGGGCAGAGAAGGCCCCCTTGTAGTACTTCTTCTCCCTCATCCTTCCCACCTGGTCAGCCCCTGCCCTGTTACTTGGCGAACCATATCCTCCATGACAAGCATACGGCATATGTCCAGAGAATGCCCTCCCCAGGTCTCCTCGATCCTTGTTTTCCCTGTTTCCACCTCCACCACTCTCCAGATCATGCCACTCAGGACATTTAAAATCAGTGAAGGAATGAGGGAGCCCAGACCAAGCAAGCCTTTTGCCAAAAGTGTGGGAGAGGATGCTTCTTACCAACAGGTAACCATATACAGACATTTCATCAGTTAGACATGCTTTCTTCCACAAATACTGTGACTTCCAAAGCATGCCCTGCTGGTGCCAGCCCTGAGAGATGCCAATAGGGGCTACATCATAAAAGGGTCCCATTGTCAAGTAAGTTTGGGAAATTCTGGGTTAAAAGAAGTTAAACAGGTTTCCTTGCTGCAGGGCTTTTCGGAGACGTTAAAATGCCGATTGCATTGTTAAGATAGAATGTGGAAATAGAGCACAGAGCCTTTCCGAAAACTCCTTTCACTATAGATTCTGTGTGTGTGTGTGTGTGTGCACATGCATGTGTCACATCTCACAGGGCTAGATTCTTTGGTTCATCCTTGGGGAAACACTGCATTAAATGAATCTTGGATGTCACACCTGTACTTTCATGTAGAGCAGAGGGTAATGAAAAAGTAGGGTATAAAGATTTCCAACACCTTTCTTTTTTTTTCTTTGAGCACTAGTGTGGGAGGCATCTCTAAATGTCTAGCGATCCCCTACACCAGCATCCGCTTGCCTCTGCCCTGTCCTGTTGGCATCGCTTGAGCCAGCTGAGAGCCCTGTCCTTCTTGATGTGCCCTCCACCCTTGGTGTCTGGGACCCCATGGTCACCTGCTTTTCTTCCTACTCATTTTCAGGCTCCTTTTCAAGCTCCTCTTCCTCTGACTATTTTATAAGTTGGGTGTCCTTGGAGCTCTTCCCTTGGTCCCCTTCTCTTGTCACTCTCTCTAGATACCTTGCAGAATCCTGTCCCATGGCTTCAGTTTTCATTATTGTACTAATGACTCCAACCCAGACTCGTATTTTTACCTCTGACTTCCAGGGTGTCCCACAGACATTTACACCTCAATCTGAACTTACTGTCTATTTCTGCCAAATTCCTTCTTCCCCCATATGCTCTCCTAATAAACAATATCTTCCTCCAGCTGGTTTCCCAAGCTGCACACCTGGGAGCTGTCCTTGATTCCTATTTCTCCCCATCTCGATCCCCTCTCCCATCTGATCACCAGTTCTTCAATGTGTCTTGAATCACTGTCTCAAGTCTAGGGCACCATCAACTTTTACTTGCATCATTAAAGCCCCCTCCAACCCCCTGTTTCCATCTCACACACTTCCAATCCACTCTCTACTCTTCAACATTGGGTGCTAATTTTCAAAAGATGAAATCTGATCTGCTTTTTTCTGGCCTTCAATACCTCTCTATTCCAACAGGATAAGGTCCAAACTCTGATAGACCCACAGACACCACCACAATCTGATTCCTGCCTGGCTCTCCAGCCACATCTCTTTTCTGATGCTGCACTCCAACCATCCTCATCTATCCAAAGACCCATGGTCCAAGTGCCCTCTCCCACTTCTGGTCAATTTCGTATGCTGTGCTTTCTGCCTGTACTTACCCTCTCCTCTCTTCCCCCACCTGGATGCCTCCTCTTGGTGCTTGAGCTCTAAGTTTACACATAATCCCTTCTAGGAAGCCCTCCTTGAAGACCATCCTCCACTTTACCCACTAAGACTAGGCTGGGTGCTTCCCACAGCACTCCACACTCATCCACTTTGTAACACTCCCCACACTCCTGTGAAGAAGCTCATTGGCCTCTGTGCTGGTTTAGATGTATTATGTCCTCCCAAACTCCACTTTCTTTGATGCAATCTTGTGGGGGCAGACACATTAGTGTTGATTAGGTTGGAACCTCTTGATTGAGTGTTTCCATGGAAACACAGCCCTGCCCATTCAGGGTGGGTCTTGATTAGTTCACTGGAGTCCTAAAAAAAGAGCTCAGAGGGACCACAGAGCAACTGAGAGTGACATTTTGAAGAGGAGCTGCAGCTAAGAGAGGACAAAACACCCCAAGAACAACATTTTGGAGAATGCCATTTTGAAACGCAACCTGGGATCAGCAGACACCCGCCATGTATCGTCCCAGCTAACAGAGATTTTCCGGATGCCAATGGCCTTTCTCCTGTGAAGGTACCCTACTGTTGATGCCTTACCTTGGAAACTTTATGGCCTTAAGACTGTAACTTTGTAACCCAATAAACCCCCTTTATAAAAGCCAATCCATTTCTGGAGTTTTGCATAATGGCAACATTAGCAAACCAGAAAAGCCTCTTTCATTGCCCCTCTCCTCTGCTGGAGGGCAAGCCTCTTGAAGAGCAGCTGTGTTTCTTATCGTATCTGTAGGCATAAGACAGCCTGCTTCATTCTCCTGGCTCGGGATTTGCCCAGGTACCTTCTTGGCCCTCATTATCACCTCCACCAGAGAGTGCACAAGGCGGCAGGAGCAACAAGTGGTGGGAACTATAGTGCCATAATTATTTTTGCTGGATTTAGTGTAGCTAGTGAAAGGTTTGTGGAGGGAAGAGATTGCAACTATTGACTAAAATGAAGTTTGGGGATTTTTTACAGTTTGCACTGATCCATTAGCCCATTACCAGCTGTAATCTAGAATTGGTGGCCCTGACCTACTGAACAGGAGGGAGGAAGCTTTGGAGTCTAGAGACAGAATCAGTTTCTCTTTTTCCAGCTTCTCTTGTGCAGTCCATCACTTCTTGAGCAGCAATCAAAGACTTCTCTCATGGGTTACTGTGCCTCAATTTACTTCCCTGAGAGTGCATGCCTTTGGAGCAGGGGCTGTATGTGTTCGTTTACCATGTTGTGCTGGTTTGAATGTATTGTGTCCCCCAAATGCCACTATCTTTGTTGTTTTGTGGGGCAGACATTTGGGTGCTGGTTAGATTTGCTTGGAATGTGCCCCACCCAGCTGTGGGTAATGATTTTGATGAGATGTTCCCATGGAGGCGTGGCCCCACCCATTCAGGGTGGGCCTTGATCAGTGGAGCTATATAAATGAGCTGACTCAGAGAGAGGAAATGGAGTGCAGCTGGGAGTGATGTTTTGAAGAGGAGCAAGCTTGCTATAGAGGAACGTCCTGGGAGAAAGCCGTTTTGAGGCCGGAGCTTTGGAGCAGACGCCAGCTGCCTTCCCAGCTAACAGAGGTTTTCCGGACACCATTGGCCATCCTCCGGTGAAGGTACTTGATTGCTGAGGTGTTACCTTGGATGCTTTGTGGCCTTAAGACTGTAACTGTGTAGTGAAATAAACCCCCGTTTTATAAAAGCCTATCCATCTCTGGTGTTTTGCATTCTGCAGCATTAGCAAACTAAAACACATGTATTCCCAGTGCCCAGATGGGGTCTTGGCCCATGCTAGGTGTTTGGTAAATGTCTGTGGAATGAATGACTTGAATGAATGTATATGCAGCCATAAGCCCACCACAGCATATAAGGCTGCATCTGATTGGTTACGAGGGAAAGTGTGTGCACAAGGTTTGTCGTGATTGGCTCAAGTCTCACACAGAGACCAAGGAGCAAATTGCATGCACTGCTGCCCAGTGTATATATTTGGTGTATCTCACAGTAGCCTCTACAAGGCCCTTGCTGAGTTAGCCTGTGACGACTGCTATACTCAGCTGCCACTCTCCCCATTCACTCTGCTCCAGCCACACTGGCTTCCTAGCTATTCTTTAAACACCCACCAAGGGCTGCCCCTACCTCAGGGCCTCTGCACCTTGTGGCTCCCTGCCTGGAATGCTCTAGCCTCAAATCCACACGGCTGCTTCCCTCGCCTCATTCAGATCGCTGATAAAAAACCATCTGACCGTCATTCTCCCTTAATCACCTTGATTTTTTTATCGCTTATCCCCAGCTGACATTTGATCATTTATTTTTTTATTAGTTTATGTGTTTACTCTTTGTCTCCCCCATTAGAATGGAAGCTCCACAAGGGCAAGGGCTTTGTTTTGTTCATTGTCACAGCCCCAGGGTTTAAAACATTGCCTGGCAAATGCAGGTGCTCATGGAATATTTGTGGTAGGCATGAAGGAATCTTTTGCAAACACTCTCTGATTTAGCCTCCTGCTTTCTGAGGAAATAATGGCATAATCATGTCAGTTGGTTACTCACTGACATGCTGCATTTAAAGGTAAGAACGTGTGCTCCTGTTCACTCTCTCCTCTGCTGCTGGTGGGTGGAATCTTCATCCTCCAGGTAGCAAACTCAGGACTCAGAGAAATAAGTAATTTGCCCAAGAGAGCAACTGAAATATAGAACTCATGTCATCTGACTGCAAATCAGGTGTCCCTTGAACGTCAGTGTTCTTCAATTACTTAATCTCTTCTTGCTTTGGTTTTCTCATCTGGAGATAAGAAAAGTATATGTCTGATAGGATCACGGTGAAGGTCAAATGAATTAATCTGGTTAAGCGCTTAGAAAAGTGCCTGGTACATGCTAAGGACACTTTAAATGTTAGTTATTATTGTTGAGTCATTTTGATATTGAATTACTGTTGAAATCCCTCCTTAACAGAATTCCATCCTTGAATTTCTGATGCAATTTTCTTGCAATTGCATTGTAGGTAAGACATATTAAATATCTGTCTTCTGCTATTGAACTTTATCCTGGAAAGGCTGTACCATGCACTACGGGGTCATATGACTCACTGGATTTTATTGTCTCCACTTGCTCATGTGTATGAGTCGATCTGTCTTTCCGGCTAGCATGGAGGTCCCTGAAGCTTAGAGGGGGTATTGCTAACAGAGATTGGATGGAGCTGTATTGCTTCCCTTTCTCATTTAGATCTGAAATCTGTTAGGAAGGATTTTTTTTCTTTCTGGTGTGAGGTAGGGGTTGAGATATATCCACCCCCACCCCCCATGGATATCCCTATCCCTGGCACATAGTAGATGTTCAATAAGACATCATTCTCTCTTCCCCCCTTCTTAACTTCAAAAGGCAACATGGTGTGGTGGGGCGGGTATGGATTTGGAATCGGACAGACCAGGGGTTGAACTCTGACTTCATCACCTTCTTGCTCACCTGTTGCCCACCTGTAGAATGGGATAATAGTGGCTGCTTTTGGACTCTCTGGGAATGTTAATTGCAAGTAACTATGTTGAGCATCTGACATGTTCTAGGGGCTACAAGTCCGTCAGCCACCGAAATACAGAAGCTCTCCCATGTTTCACTGCTTTCCCAGAGGAGAAGTGTGAAGGCCTCACAGTGTCTACCTGGCCACAGGAGCTGACCAGCAGACATGTTGAATGACTGTCTCTGATTTTATGTGGCTCAATGCCATCTTGGCAGGGGTAGGAGTGGGGCGGGGAGGGGCCGGTAACAGATTCGGAACTGTGGGCTGGTGACAGCTGGCAGCTGCTGGATGGGTTCCACGACCTCGCCAGTTTCTCCATGGTGACTTTGCTCCCTTGAGTCTTGGTAGGACTGACCTCCCCTCTCTTCCCAAAGAGGAGCCGGCTGCCATATGGCCACATCTTCAGCTGGACTGGAACCCGGGTGAAACCCGGAAGACAGCAGCCAAGTGTGCCTGCACGGGCCCCTCGGAGGCAGCTGCTCCTCTGTCACATCCTGGGGCTGCACAGGCTGCCCTGAGCTGCTGCCAGGCCTGCTCGCTGCCACTAAGTGAATGGCTGGTTCTCCCCTTCCTGGGGAGATGGGTGGCGTCCATATATGCACAGAGCCCCTACCTCGCTGCCTTCCTGCCGGCCATGGGGGCTTGCCTGCCCTGGTCCTGACAAACCAGAAAGAAAGAAAGGGACCTGATCAGGCAAGATGTGTTGCTGAGATTGGATGTGGCTGCTCTCCTCGAAGGAAGGAGGGAAATAACAGCATGACGTGCAAATAGGGGCACAACCTAGAGACAAGGGCCCAAATGAACATTTAGCGAGTGCCACCTTATGTACCTAGCAGTTTCCAGAAAAGATTTTTTTTTCAATTCTCACTGCCAACATGTGAGGCAATGCTATTATTCTCATTTTTTTCAAATGAGGAAATGGGGGCCCAGAGAAATTCAGGGATTGCCCAAGATGTGTACCCAGCAGATATGTGGCAGAGCTGAGAGTTAAACTCTGCCAAGCTCCCAGTTCTATGCCCATTGCATGCATCAGTGTTTCTCAAACTTGAGGGGTGTAGGGGCGTATTAAACAAATATATAGAATTCTCTTGGCTCCCCAGGATGACAGATTTAAAATGTTAAAACATAATACTAAGTATAAGCTTCTTATGCTGATAGCTCTTATACAATTGTAAAAAATAAAATTACCAAGGAAATAAAGAGCTATGATTCTAATAGATTTCAAATTGACAGCATTGATTTAATGCAATGGATAATGTGGTTTTCAGAAATGGAGTCTCTGATTTCACCATGCCTTAGCCAATATGTACTAAGTGATGACTCTGTCTACCAATTTTTTTTTTTTTTTTTAGTTTGAATGGTCTTAAAAGTCTTATACATAAAGACCAGCACCATGGTATTTGACTTCAGTCAACAGAAGCCCACCATACACTGTGACAATAAAAGCAGAACATCTCCTGCCCTCTGATGTTGTTTTTGTGATGTGAAATCAAAGCCTCAGTTCATCAGATAATTTAAGAAATGAAAGCATTATTCTATGAACCTTACTTTCCATTGCCACAGACCACAAGAGAGAATTTTGTCTTTAAAACCAGTAAAAGATTTCCAACTTGAGGGCTGATCGCTGTCTCTTAGAAATCAGACTAATGGCAGCTGGACATGTTTATCAACCTGTTCAAAGTTAAATGCTGTCACTTGGGGTCTTTGCTTTGTGCCAACACAAAGCGAACTCTAGTAATGCAGTGGTACAGCTGGGCTCTGCAGATCCTTATAAGCCAGTTATGCTTAAGTGGATTTAAAAAGATTATCATCAGCTAGAAAACACACACACAGCATGTGCATATCTACGCAGCACATGGAACGTGGAGTCTGGGAAGGACTTCTCTGGGAAATCCTCTCCCACCTTTCGTGACTTCATTCAGATTAGGACAGGGCAGACTGGCAAAGACGAGTAATTGGGCACTCACCTTCGGTACAAAGCTTCCCAATCTGTCTGCAGAGGGAAAGTGGCTTAGAGAAGCACTCCTTGACTGGCATGAGAACTTAAGGCAGGGTTTCCTCTGGGAGACAACTGAATTGTTCTCAACCAATTGATAGCAAAACTCATGCTCCACAGTGAGGCTTACATTATGGAGAGAAATGTTTTCACCTGGATGTGTTTGGAGAAAACGGATTCTAATGTTTTCTCCCTTTGTCTTCAAATTGACAATTGCCACACAGAAAATCTCTTCTGATCCCCTCCATCAGTTCATTTGTTGCATGATGCAGATTTATGAGTGAGGCTCTGCAGGTTCGAATCCCAGCAGCGCTAGTGGCTGGCTGTGTGACCTTGGGCAAGTTACTTAACCTGTCTGTGCCTCTTTATGCTCATTTGTAAAAAAGGTCCTGATGATGATGTGTGACCACCTACTCCTGTAGGAGCGATGCATGAGAAATGCATATTAAACACTCAGCATGGGCTCTTGCACCTTAGCAGTGACTCAGCAAGGCTGTGACCCAGGGCAAGGTCACACCAAGGTCACACCTGCATTATCCACCATCTGTCTGAAGGCCACCTGGAGCTCACAAAGGAATGAACAGACATTTACTACTCAAGGCCAATCTGAGTGCTACCTCCTCTGGGAAGCCTTCCCTACTTCCTGAAGCCCAGAGTGGGAGTTGCCTTTGCCAACCCTGCTCCTGGACTGCAGACTTTGCCCACAAGCCCAGGTCTCTCTGCTCTGGCCACTATTTTGTCTTTCAGAGTCTTACACGTTATGATATGGGGGCAGTTGAGGGCAGTTTGTTTTTGGAGTGAGCTTGGTGCTTGGATGAATGAATGACTAATAGTAATATCTAATATGTATTGAGCTCATTCTTGAAATCGATAAAGGAGAAGTCAGGAGAGCAGAATGATTTCCATCCTTAAATGCCCATATGTGCTTTTTTTTTTTTCAAAAAAGAAAATCAAAGGTTAAGAACAGAGAGAGCGAGAGAGCGCGTGTGTGGGTGCGTGCACACGTACCCTCCTACACACTCTCATCCTTCCTTTTAGGCTCCAGGCGTCCACTGTACCATGTGCACGTGGGGCTGGGACACGTACTCCCTCCTGTGCCCCCTCCCCTGCAATGTGATCGCATTTGTCTCCTGGGACAGGGTCTTATTCATTCTGGCATCACTGGCAGGTAATAGATGCTCAGTAAATATTTCTCAAATGGAGCTGAATTAAAAAGACAACTGGAGTTTCAGCTATTTGAGACAAACTTACAGGTTTGCTGGCCAAGTCTCCCTGTTTTCCCTCATGTTAAGTATGCACTTGATTCATGTATTTGTCAATGACAACAGCAATTAAACAACAGCTGACATTTAGTGTACTCACGATCTGTTGCTCAGTCTACTCATTCAATCCTCCAAACACGACTACAAAGCAGGTGCTACTATCATTCCATGTTTACAGACGAGGACCCGGAAAGTGACTTGCCCAAGCTTGCTTAGCTGGTAAGGGGTGGGCAGGCGTCGCGTAATACTCTAAATCAGCAGTCCTCAAATGCTAGTGTGCCCTGGAATCCCCCGGAGGGCTTGTTACAACACAGCTTGCCAGGTGCCAGTAGGTCTGGGATGAAGCCTGAGAACCTACATTTCTAACAAGTTCACAGGTGGGACTGATGGTCCCGGAACTGCCCTTTGCTCTAAACCACCGCTGCTGTAAACCGTCCTTCCTTGTCCTGAGAAGAATCCAGCAGTGTGTGTAGGCACAGGTCCTCTATGGCTGGAGACAGGGGCCAAGACAGGCCAAGTGAAAGCAGAAATTCTGCTCCAGGACACCAGGGGGAGGGAATGAGCAGTGATTAGGCACCTACTATATGCTAGCCTGCTCTGACACTAAAGTGTCAAAAAGGCAAGGCAAGGTGCCTTCTGCATTCAATCTGAGGCACTCTGGCATTTGGCATGCATGTGGCTGGGGCCAGACTGCTGGGGGGCGGGGGGAGGGGGTCACAGCTCCGCCCCTTCCCCATGGTATAATCTCGGGCACGTGACTTCCCTGCGTTGCACTCAGTTTCCCTATCTGGGAAATGGGGTAATGGGATACCCCCCGATAACGTTCATTGTGAGGATGAAGTGAGTTAGAACAAGCAGTGCCTGCCCGAGTTTGCCCTCAATGGCTTCGTTAGGTGTTAATTAATACAGAAAGGCCCAGTCTGGAAGAGCGAGGTCCCAGCCACTGACGGGAAACCGGCTGAGCTCCTGGGGAATTGCTTAAAAACTGACAATGATGATGATGATGATGATGGTGATGGTGATAATATAAACTGCTACTAGTACCACTCACTGAGGTATTTGTATACCCTTTGTCGTGTAGGATGCTCTGCTGTAAAATTTTACAGTATCTTCTCAATAGTCCCAATTATACCCCCACTGAGAGGGTGACTGGGCTAGGGAGGCTGAGGGTCTGCCCATTTTCCTGCATTAACGTCCTGTGTGACCTTGGGCCCTTGCCTGACCTCTCTGGGCCTCCAGGAGGGGGTGGCTGGATGCTCTGGAAGGGCAGGTTTCTTCTAATTGCGGACTCCGGGCTGTGCTGCTCCTACTGGGTCATCAGGACATGTCAGTTCCTAAAGCCTTGGGGATCCCCAGGAGGGGGAGCTTCTGTCCCTTGAGCTTCAGACGTCAAGGGATCAGGCTCCCTGGAATTCCTGATCTGGAATTCTAGACACCTCCAGAATCGTTTCCAAACCATGCAGACCTGATTCCTGGCAGTCTGCATGGGAGGTGGGCGGGGATGGCCTGAGGCAAAGCTGCCTGGTTTTCTGAGGGGCTTCGCAGCCCATTGCAGCGGCAAGAACAAGGGCTCTCACTTACACAGCAGCACCTGTACTCTGGTAATGAACCCGAGAGGTAGATGCACTGTTTCCCATTTAAAGGCAAGAAAATAGGCCCAGAGAGGTCAGGTAGCTTACCCAGGTGGAGCGTCAGACTCAGGATTTGAACCCAGGCCTGTCGCCCCTCCCCACCCCAGCCCATGCTGGTAACCACTGCCCTGAACTGTCTTCCCACATCTTTCTTCCCTCTTGACTCTAATTCCCAGCTGTCCCAGTGGCCCCTCTCTGAACTTTCTCCTCCTGCCCTAGGGACAGTCTGATGAGCACCTCCAAGTAACTGGGTAGCGTTAAGAACCCTAACACCAGAGAATCTGGTTCTGGAGTCTGAGGTGATGTGCCCACAGGACTTGCTGACCCATGGGGTCCCTTCCAGATCTAACGTTCCTTCCAGATCTAACATTCCTCAAGACAAGTGTCCTAAAATGTGTTAAAAAAGAATCTCTGCAGCTCTGTGAAGCTTCACCCCATCTCAGGCATAGTGATTTTTTATGCAGAAGAAAGAGCCCTGGAGATGGAGTCTGAAAACTCGTCCTGGCTCTCCCACTTTGCTGTGTGACCTTGGGCAAGTTGTATCCCGTCTCTGGGCCTCAATATCCTCATCTGTTAGACGAGGGGTTGGAGGAGATGATCTTTCTTGGTGCTACACTTTGGAGACGGTCTCGTGAGTTGGTTGTTTGTGTGCCCACCCACACTCACTGGAGGGCAGAGAGGGTCCTTTTGGGGAACGGCTCGCCAACTTCTCTCAACTACTGTTCAGTAAATACTGTGAACAAATGAGCAATGCTTCAAAGCATCTAGCTGGCTGCTCAAGTCTGCCAAATATAATTTATTATAAAAAGATAATCACCAACAATAGCAGCTAATCTGGCTTTTAAAAAGAAACTGTGTTATGTTTTGTCTGACTTGATAAAATAGCTCGGCTTTGGGGGAAAGAATGTTTATCTTTAACCACCGTTTTGAAAAAGAGTCATTTTAGCAAAACCTTCTGGAAGTAATTTGGTTATATGGGTTTTTCTACCTCTAGTTGTTTTCTTGGAAAAAAGCGAAATAGGAAAACAAGTGCTACTCAGTAACAAGCAATGTTGCTTGGGAATTTAAAGGCACAGGAACAAACAATGTAGCGGATTGAGTTTAGCTGCCTTAAGTCTGGGTTATAAATTTGCCTTGGCACTTTGAAAAGTCGTGTCTGTTGGAGGACTCACTATGAGCCCTAGAACTAATCCTGTTTTTGATGCTGACTTCTCTCAGCGTCTGAAAGAGTCACTTGACTGCTTGGCCCAAGCTTGCTCACTCTGGCAAAGGATGATGGTGCCAGCCTGCTTTAACTTGTCTGCTGTTTCTTTGTTTTCTTCTTTTTTATCTTTTTAAAGAATCGCCTCGGGCACTCAACTCTTTCCCCATTTCTTTCCCCTTCTCTTTTCTCTCTTCCCCTTCCTCATTTTCTTTCTTATTTTTCACTAGCATGAAATGTGGGAGTAGAAAATAGAGACTGTCAGGGATTTTGTTGGTGTGTTTACTTTTTTTTTTTTCCCCAAGTCAATGAAGAAAATGTATATGAAACAGCTTTTTGAATTTCACTGCCAAGGCAAGCCCAGAATCTCAAACAACTGGGAGGGCTTTCTAAAGAGCTGAGTAATCATTCGGTTCTTGTCTGTTTAATGTTTTGCTTTTGAAGCCAGATTCCCAGCCCTTTGCAAGAGTCCCTGGCTCCAACCTTAAAAGGTGCTCCTTTAAAAGCAGAGAAGTGCCAGCTGATTAAGCATTTCGAGCTTAATTGGGAAATCTCAGCTTCAGTCTTGGCCAGAGGAAGAACTGACAGGTTTAGGGTAAAACTAAGGCCTCAAAGACGGTCAGTGAGCCTATGGGGACACCCATGTATCTGGTGCAAACTCTTGCTAAAGGTGGTTTACTCAGGGTATAATCCTGCAAGCTGGGTAGCCTTATGTCATTATACAGATAAGGAAATTGAAGTCCAGGTAAGTTAAGCCACTTGGCCAAGGCCACACAGATAGGAAGTGACAGCCCTTCTGACGCCAAAGTCTGTTTCCATCAAAACTTGTCCCCTTTCTGTTGAGCACTGTGACCTCCTGGCATTGAGCTTGGTATGAGAGGACTGGAGCCAGACGGAAGACTGGGGAATCTGGTGAAAGCTAGCCCCTGCCTGCCTGGGACCCAGGGTGGGGGCAGGGATGGAGGTCATGTGCCTGGAAAAGTGGGAGGTGGGAATGGGAAATAGGCTCCGATGGGAGCTCCTGTGTGTGGAGAGAGGAGAGAGGGAGAGAGAGAATCAGGGTAAATATATAACTGGGTATTGTTTGCTTCCCAAATGAAAATAGCATTATGGTTTATAACTGATTTTAAAAGCAAGGCACGCTCATGGTAACACATTCAGTCTGTACAGAAAGGAATAATAACGGAAGTGAAAACCACCCATAATACCACAATCTAGGGATCCCACAAGACTCAGAGCTGGGCTTTGATTCTACATGTCAGGCTTAGCTACCTTCAAGTCACGGTGGTCTCGCCTGTTGGTGAGTTGCCATGGAGACCACCAGACAGAAGTTCACGTGAATAACTGATTTTTGAATTTTGGATTCACTTGTCACTTGGGAGTAGTCACTTGATCGCTTCTTTGGGTCTATTTGACATAAGATGGCTTTTAAGGCTAACAAAATATGATTAACCCATTAAAATAATGTTTTCAAAGATGAGGGATATGGATAAAATTTTGGTATGACATTATGCAAAAAAGAGAACATAAAATTGTATATCTAATATATCTGAGGCTTGATATCTATATGTACATTCACAGAGAAAAAGAAAAGAACTTTCAGTATTTCTCCTAAAATGCTGTCAATGCTTATTTCTGGGTGATCATGTTATAAATGATATTGTCTTCTTTATCCTTTTCTGTATTCACTAAAGTTTTAATAATGAGCATCTTTTGCTTATACAATCAGAGGATAATATATGCTATTATAAAAAAGCATATGTTTGGGGACGAGATGTTTTTGAAAGATACATAGTACCAAATGGGTGCAGAGACAGAACATAACAGAGTAATAAGCAATTTCCCAGTGACCTTAGTCACCATTCTAGCCTGGATGGATGTTAGAGATGGTGGTGGGGTGGGGGGCATGGAGGGAACTGGTTTGAGTTTCTGAAATACTCATTTCCTACAAATGCCTCAATCCTGCATCCTCTTTCTGAATGGAAACACCTGTTGAGCTAAGCAAGGGACAGTTTCTCTCTGTAGGAGCCCAGAAGTTCTCCCTTATTTATATTTCGGGCTCTGCTTTCCTGGTGGAAAATGATGGTTTTACCCATGGACAGCTGCCAAGAAATCAAGCAGAAGGGACAGAAAGGAGAAAATGGCCTGTAATTTAGGCTCTCTGGATGTGTGTCATATAATAAATTTCCTCAGCATGCTGTGTGTTTCTGGCATGAAAGTGTCAAGGACTCCCTTGAAAATTCTGATTCTGTTTGGGTCCACTGGCAGGGGAAGTGTGAATCTTCCAGGGCCCTCCTGGGTAGAGCTAATAAGGCCTCTAGCCTCCCACTGCTCTGTCCTTTCGATATGAGTGGTAAAGACAACAATAAAAACCGTGAATCCTTAAATCTCAGGGGAGAGTGGAAAGATGAAAGAGGGTCTGCTTTATGATACATCTACAATAAAAAAGATTTACAGGTGAGTCATTTTCTCTTCTTTCTAGGTGTTAGATTGAAAGGATCCAGTAAACTAAACCCCAGAGAGAGCTTGGCATAAATAAAAAAAATCTGACAACTGTCAAAACAGATAGCAACCAATCAGAAATACAATGTCGAGGGAGGCTTCAGATCTGAAATAATTCAGAGCCGCACTAGCCTGTTGCAGTAAGAATAAGAACTTGGGAAAGAATTTAGGATGCCCCAAAAATCTCAAAGCTGGAGAATGATTGAGTGAAATGCTATTATGGATCCAATTTCATCTCTTAAGGACTAATCAAAGCTTTAAGTATCAGTGAAGAGTAAATTCACTCCTTCATTCACTCATTCATTCATTCAAGACAGTCACCAAGGGCCTTCCCTGGGCCGGCCATGTGCTGGGGTGACGGAGATGCAAGGTGGAAGACACAGCCCCAACCTCAGGGAGCTCAGAACACGGGGGGAGAAGCCATAACTAATGCAGAATGCTGCATACAGTGATAGAAGTAAATGCTGGGTGTTATTGTGAGAGACAGAGGAGGGGCAACCAACTGTGTGCGTGTGTGTGTGTGTGTCTCAGGATTGGTGGTTGGCAGAGCTGACTTTGAAGGACACAAAGGAATTAGCCAGGTGAAGGGAAACAGGTAATGAGAAGGCCTATATGCCAGACAAATAGCATATTCTTTCCTTCCCTGCATATATTGAGCTCCTCCTACATTCCAGGCATTGTCCTAAAGCCCAAGTGAGCAAGACAGACAAGGCTCCTGCCTTCAGAGGGCTTATATTCTAGCAGGGACAGGCAATGAGCGAGTGCTGGAGCTGTCTCGCCACCAGTCTGAAGATAATGAGAGAAACAGACAAACTCGCTGGCACTGCCCATTGATGGGAGCAAGTTATTTTGAAGCCAGTTTGAGTTGCATTTTCTGTTACTTGCAGCCCAACGCATCCCGACTGATACAAGGGGCTGGTGGGACACGTGGGTGGAGCCCCGCAGCAGCCCATGGACCTATCTAGGCATGGAGCTCAGGCTGGGGGCTGGGATGGAAAAAGAATTTGAACATGCACGCTCTTTTCAGGGTTCAGTATCAAGAGGACCGTTTTCCTATTCAAGTAAGATTTTTTTTTTTTTTAATGAGGGAGAAAGTGGAGTAATGAAAGGAAGAATTTCCTTGAAGGAAAACTATAAAATAGTTGTGCAGTAGTATATAGGGGTTGATTGTGGAACTTCTTTAATTAAAAATCTAAAGGAGAGAGGCTGATCATTAGAATGATTCAGATACTATTAAAAGAGAAGCTGAATGACCTATTTTCTAAGATTTTTAAAACGTGGGAATTCATTTTGCGTTGGTTGCCTCAGATTACTCTAAGGGACATGGGCTAGCACAGAGGAGAGAGGATGGGCACTTTGGGGTCTGGCACCTCCAAAGGCCAAGTCTAACCTTCCCACATCCTTGAGCTACAGCTTCTCGCTGGGCCTCACTTGTAAAGTGGGAAAAATAGCTGCCCCCAACGTGGTCCTGTGAATTATTTTGGAGAACTCATATGAAGAGCCTGTAGAGTGCCTGGAAAATAGTGGTGGAGAGAGGGCTATACTCTATACTCACCCCTTTTCTCTTCTCTCACTCCCTCTCGAGCCCTCTCCCATCAGGCTTTCATCTGTAGCATCCTCTGCTCATGATAGGCTGGCTGGTAACTGCTGGTTGTCAAAATCTGTTGGTCGCTCTCTGTGCTCATCTTAAGGGACCAGTCAGCGGCATTTGATCTGCTTGATCACTCCCTTCCTGAACTCCTTCTTCCCTTGCCTTGGGGCTCCCCCTCTCTCGGTTCTCTTCCTACCCCTCTGACTGCTCCTTTTCTGTCTCTCTGCTTATTCCACCTCATCTTCTCAACCTCTGAACAGTGGAGTGTTCTAGGCCTCGGTCCTTAAACCTCCTCACTCCAGAAGACTCCTTGTCTCAGTCAAAGTAAAGTCCAATGTCCTTATCGTGGGCCATAAAGCCTACCCAATCTGCCCCCCTTCCCAATCTTCCCCACCACCTCTTCTACTGCTGTCCTCAGTTCCACTGATCTCTTTGCTGTTTCTGGAAGATGCCAAGCACATTCTCTCCTTAGTCCTCTTTACTTACTATTCCTTCTGCCTAGAGTCTATTTCACCTCTTCCAGGTCTTTGTGCAAATGTCACTGTATCAGAGAGAATCTTCCAAACCAGCCCATATAACCTAACATTCCCCCCACTTTGCCACTCTCCCTCCTCTTCCTTTACTTTGTCTTTGTAACATCATCACCACCTAAAGCTTTGTATATTTATTTGTTGTATTAGCTTTTCCCCCACATGAATGTCAGCTCCATAAGGTCAAGGACTTGGTTTTGTGCACGCTTATAGCTCCAGTTTCTATCACAGCGCTTGGCACAAAGTGGGCTCTCAATGAGTATTTGTTGAATGAATGCATTCATTAAGGGTAACTTATTGTTATTACTAGTGTTATTATTTTTTCCAACTTTAACAGTCTAGGGTTTATGCTTGCAAAGCTAGACATAGAGCTAATGACTTCCCAGGATCCCTTTCAGTTTTCCAAGCCCAGAATCTGCAACACAGCAGTTGCTCTGCAAATTGCCTACATGGGAACAGATCCAAACAGAATTACTGATGCTCAAGGGCCTCAGGTTCACCACTCCCCTGGATGTTCTAGACCTCCTAAAAAGCCATCCTGAGCGATATGGTTAGACAGCCATTTAGACATGTCTGTTTTGGAAGCAGTTTGACCTATGGTGAGAATGTCAAATGAAACAAAAACATTCTGACATTTTAAGAGCTTTGATTTACTCAGGATAAAAGCCATAGCATCCAAATATGTCAAGTGTATCAGGCATAGAATTTAGAACAGGAATATGTGCCTACCTAATGTGAGGGCATGTCAGCGAGTTGATTGACTTGTTGAAGGAGTACACCAGTAACGCACTTGGAAGACACAGAGGATGCATCTGCAAAATACATCTGAAACTTGGTTCGGGATGAATCTGTCCCTGTCACCAAAGATTGAAGTTGGCTATATGTGAAATCAAACAATTGAGAAGGCAATTCAAATAGGCACATCTTGGAGGACAATACAGCTGTCCTCAATGAAGAACAACACCCCAATGCTGGCCAGAAGGACAGCATGCCAGTGATGATTGTCAGTCCATAGGATGTAGGGGGAAAAAGCATGGAATTTGGAGTTATACAGACTTGAGTGTCCATACTGTACCACCTCTGCAATGGATAAGCTGAGTAACACCAGGTAAGTTACTTCACTTCTCAGAGCTTTGGTTTCTACCTTCATGTGGCATGGGCTGCAATGAATCACCCAAACCTGTTTTCCCTGCAGTCTAGCACTCATTCAGACTACATTTATCAGCCTTCCTTGCAGTTAGGCATGGCCATAAGACTGAGTTCTGGCCAATGGGATGCAAATGAATATGACACGTGGCACTCCCAAGGCAGAGGAGCATGGTGACTTTAGAAACTGTGTGCTGAAGATGGTGGAGCCACAAGAGTGAAAGGACATAGGTCCCTGTGCTTGGAGGAGAGCTGCCTGTTTCGGACTTTCCGTGAGTGAGAAATAAACTTATACATATTAAGCCACTGGAATTTGGGGTTTAATTGTTATATCATATCAGATAGCAGTATCCTAAACCTTTCTAAAATGGGGATGAAAATGGGGAGGGTTGGAATATATTTTGCATTTGAAGATCCCAGAACAGGTCTTGGTATTTAGCAGGGGTTTAGTAGATATTGGTTCTTATCATCCTCTTGCCTACTTAATCTACAAATAGTCATCTCACATAAGGCTCTGTGCAGGATTTTGCTAGGCTCTGAGGGTACATCAAGAAACATAGATAGCACAACAGTGTGAACAAAATTAACAGCACTGTAATATAAAACACAGCCCCAGCTCTCAAGTTCAAGGTACTTAAAACAGGGAAGACAATCAAACTTCATGAACATGTGTATCCTAAAATATCGGGCTTTGAAGAAAGGAGTGAGTGTTTCCAGGATTAGTCATTAGAATTTAGAGGAAGAAAATCCCTTCGGTTGGACTAGTTAGGGAAGACTTAATAAATCATCCATATATTGGAAGAAAGAAGCTACATAGGTCACCACAAATAATGGTCAATCAAAAAAAGAATTTCTGCTTCATGATATATTCATTCTCTTAACAGATATCCATTGCTAACCATGTTTAGTATAGTCTACTTAGAAAACTAACCGAGAATATGGAAAGAGCTATACATCCATAAAAGATGCTCATTACTGGGCCATTTATAATGTCAAAAGATCAGAAAAAAACTAAGTGTCCAAAAGTGGGAAAGTGCTTAAGTAAATCACTCTACTTCCCATTGTGTCCCTAGGAAATCCCATAGAGGACCACAACTTAAATTACCATCACACCTCAATGACTCCCACGTTTATTACTCTGTCCCTTACTCCTCCAAACTCCACTCTCATATATCCAACTGCCTACAGTATGTCTCCCCTTGAGTGTCTCAAATGCATCTTCAACTCAATGATCCCAAATCTGAACTCATGGCTCACATTTGTTCCCCATGCTACCTCCCAACCCTCCATCGTGGGCTTCTTCCAGCATTTCCCCTCTCAGCATCTCTGGTTGTATGAGTCAGGATTCTGGGAGTCACCCTTGAGTTTCCCTCTTTCTGATCCCCATATCCAACCCATTAGGTCATAAATATCTCTTAAATCCATCTTCTCCACCTGCAGCCAGGGTGATCTCTTCAAGATCACATCTGGTCATTGCAGTCCTGCTGTTCCTCACCCCCAAAACTTTTCAATGACTTTCCACTGCTTTTAGAATGAAGATCAAAATTCTTAACATAGCCTATTGAATGCCTCATTGTCCGAGCTTTGCCTTCTCTCCACCTTCATCTCCTTCTGTTCCTCTCTACCTCCTTCTCTACAGTCCGGACACGGGACTTTGCACAAGCTGCTCCCTTTGTTTGGAATGTACTTCCCAAACCTGCTCCTCCCCCTTCCAAATGCACCTTTGCCAGGTTCATATCTACATACCCTCCAGATTTCATAGAATGAGTCACCTCAAGGAAGCCCTCCATGATCCAGATTCTAGGTCAGGTTCCTTTGTTACATGCTTCCATAGCTTACACGTGGCCTGGGCAAGGTAAAAGGTGTCTCAGGGATATCCTGGATGGTGATGACCCAGGTATTAAATAAACATTTGTCTCAGATAATGAAGAGTGGATGTTCTCCCTCTGGACAATTGAGTGTTGAACCATGACACATAGTTCTGATATTGAATTTGGATCAGGACAATTCATTCCTGCCAAAAAATATTTATTGAGCACCTAGTATGTGCCAGGTACTGTTATTTGCCCTATTCTTGTGGACCTTCCCGTTTATGGGAAAGCAAGTTTCAAAAACTTGGGTATCAGGAAAGCAAATTTGCATTCAAGGAGTTCCCACGAATGTGTTTTATTTCCTTGAATGAGACATTTATTTTATTGGGTCTCAGCTGCAATAACAATCCTTTACCAACTACCGTGCAGTGGCTGGGGCTGATAATCACACAGCTAAATCACTTGGAGCTCTTCAGACCTTTGAATGTGAGGTAGAGGAGAAGTAGGGCTTTGAATCTGAGCAGTTGAAAGTGTGGCCTTCCCAAGACCCTTCCTTGATTCCCCCAGAGGACTTGTGCTATTAAACTAGAGAGCAGAGCAGGTCTGGGCTGGCAAGGACCCAGGGATTAACATCCAGGACTTGACCTCCTCACTGGGTGGCACTGAAGGGGGCAACACCTGCTGTGTGAGGCTCTGATGCCAGGGCACCTCCCGACTGGCTGGGCCCTCCCGTCTCAGGAGGCAGCCTGGGTGCCTCAGGGCTGCACTTAGAACATGCTTAGTAGTCACTGCCAGGTGTTGAAAGCTCTCTTTAGGGCCAAAAAGTGGATTTGTGTCCTGGGCTCCTCAGGAATGCAATGGGGACCCATGTGAGAGGCTCTATGCTGCAGATGCCAGGTGATGGATTAATTGAGTCACAGGCACTAAAGCAATGAGTGACCATGGTCAGTGACAAGTGTTAGTGGCATGAGGTCGGCAACACCTCCTAGCAAAGCCATTCTGCATTTTTTCCTTGACATGGAGTGGATGGGGATTAATTTTTTCTTTAAAAAGTTTTCCCGAGGCAGCGGTGGTAACGCGAGAGCAGACTATGAGTTACGGCAACTGGAGCCATGGCAGGACAGGCGTTTAGAAAGTTTCTTCCCCTCTTTGATCGAGTATTGGTTGAAAGGAGTGCAGCCGAAACTGTAACTAAAGGAGGCATTATGCTTCCAGAAAAATCTCAAGGAAAAGTGTTGCAAGCAGCAGTTTTGGCTGTTGGATCGGGAGCTAAAGGAAAGGGTGGACAGATTGAACCAGTTAGCGTGAAAGTTGGAGATAAAGTTCTTCTCCCAGAATATGGAGGCACCAAAGTAGTTCTAGAAGAAAAGGAGTATTTCTTATTTAGAGATAGTGACATTCTTGGGAAGTATATAGAGTGAAATATTCTTGAAATGGCATCATGTGAAGCTGCCCATTCCACTGAAGTTCTGAAATCTTCTGTGATGTAAATAATTTCCGTGCCTCTTTTATAATAAACTGATAACCCAGTGTCTCTAAAATTTAATTTCACTGTACTGATATAAACATTTCCAAATAAAAATATGTAAATGAATGCTTAAAAAAAAAAAAAGTTTTCTCGAGAGACAGGGTTCAGGAGGGCAGCTCCGAAGTCAGACGACCTGAATCTGGAGGTGGAAAGGGGGAGGAGCCCCGTGCTCCACATTTTCACATTGATTGTGTCATTTAATGACCACTTTCTTCATTTTCCACACGAGGAAACTGAGGATCCAGGAGGTTGGGTGACCTGCCTAAAACCACAGAGCCACCAAAGATAGATCCTGGATTAGAATCTCGTCTGTTTTCCAAGCCCCCACTGTCTTTACTAGATGGTGATCCTCTGTGGATGTGACCCAGTTATGTCCATATCATTCTGCCCCCACGGAAGATCATGAATCCGTCCATTTCTGATCTGACTCAAGTGGCTCCCATAAAATAACTTCAGGGGCCTCCTAACCAGTCTCTCTGCTGCTTTCTTGCTTCCTTTCCTGCTTCCCACTGTCCACACAGCAGGAGCAGATCCAAGCATGTCACTTCCCTGCGTCACACCCTTCAAAGGTTTCCCATCGCTGTTGGCCAGAATCCAATTTTTAAAATGAGGCCATAAGGCCCTACATCTCCGGCCCTGCCTCAATCTCTAGCTCCATCTCCTCTCACTCTTCTCTCCATCCACAGTGGCCTTCTCTTACTTTCTGGAAGGCTCTTATGCTCTTAGTTCTGCTTGGGGGCCTTTACATATTCCTTCTGCCTGGAACCCTTCCCCCTCAATTTTTGCCTGGTTGACTCCTACTTAACCTTGAAAATTTCTTACATATTCCTGGAGTTCCCTGTCTAAATCCTAGCTCTCTCAATATCCTGCCCTTTCCCTTCAAATTTTAATAATTTGCAAACATCTTTTTGTTTGTGACATTGCCAGCTGTGTGTTTGTGTTTGGTCTTTCTTCCCCACTATTTTATCAGCTCCTTCAGGTTAGGGACTAGGATGATTCTGCTCCCTGCAACAACCCCAGTCTCTGGCATACTGCCTGGCACACAGAGGCTGTCCAATAAATACATTTTTATTTGTCAAATGAATAAATGGTTCTCAAGCACCATTGACATTTCCTCTTACAAAGTAAGTGTGTGTGAGTGTATTTATAGAAGTCAGTTCGTTGTATCTCAGTTTTCATCCATTTATTTATCAAGTCATCATTTCCATCACTGTTTTACTAAGCACAAACTGGGTGCTGAGGATGCATGAGTGATGAGGAAAACTGCCAGCCCTCCAGGAACTCGTCAGGGGTGGGGTGAGGGTATGTATGGAAACATGTAAGGGCACAAGCCTGCACTTCCGAGCCAGGCTGCTCTGGGTTCAAATCCCCGATCCTCCTGTTACTCAGCTGTGTGACCTTAGGCAAGTCACTTCACTTCTCTGAGCTCTGGGTGTCTAACTGGTAAAATGCAAGTGATGATACACATCTTGCAGGGCTGTTCTGATGCAAAATTGAATGAGATTTAGTACATAAAAGCAAAGATCAATAAAGGGAAGATAGATTGTTATTTCTTATTATTATTTCTTGAGTGGGGCATTAAGGGAAGTTAGGTCAATTCTACTTTGGGAGGGTGGGGACAAGGTTAGAGAAACTTTTATAGATGAGTAAGTGCCTTGAGGCAAAGTGGAAAGGAGGGGAAGGCTTTGGGGGTAGAGGGAAGGGTAAGTGCAAAGATGGATTTGTGGGGGATCTGAGATAGTGGTACACTGAGAATTTGCACTTGCTCATTTCTCTCTCTCCCTTTAGGGGGACATGCCACCCTTTCTTCTTTCCAGAATAGTTCAGGCTTCTTTTGGAAATTCTTTACCCTGCCCATTACCTTTGTTCCTTGACCTCCCCGTAAAATTCTGTACCTCTCATAATTACCTCAATACAGCTGAGCCTCAGTGTCCTCATCTGTAAAATGGGAACAGTGATAGTAGCCCCTTCCTGGGGCTGTTGTGAGGAATAGCTGCAAAACATAGGGAAAGCACTTAGAACACCCCTGGGTCTGCAGTAAAAGCCTGAGAAGTGTTTACTATTATTGTTTACTCTCAGTGGAACCCTTTCAAAGCAGGGACTAGAGTGAGATTACAGGTACCAGGGAAATCCCCAGCCTCCAAACAATCCTTCTTCCTGCTCTCTGAGAAGTAAACTTCTCAGTGCCTCCTGTCACGTGGTTACAGAAGCTTGTGGCAGAATGGAAAGTGCAAGGACTCTGCAGACAGGCAGCCTGCAGAACTCAGTTTGGCTGCTCCTTAGCCAGCTGGCCTGGGGTAACTGCCCACCCTCTCTGCACCTTGGCTTCCCACCTACAGTGTGGGGACCGTAATACCTTCCTCAAGGGGACAGGCTGACTGTGTTGCAACACCTGCTGGGGTTCACACCTGTCCGCGCCATTGACGTCTCTCCCCTCGGCTACTCTGGCTGTCCCCAACAAGCCTCCCGGTCTCCACACTTGTTCTCACACCTGCTGTCCTCCCACAGCAGCCAGAGTGAGCCTAGGAAAACCCCAGTCAATGAATGTCTCTCCTTTGCCCCAAACCTTTCAATGGCTTCCAACATCCCTCAGAATAAACCCCAGAGACCTCGTCCCAGCCCACAAGCACTTCGGCATCTGACTTCCACTTCTTCTTTGTTCCCTCCCCTCCTCCATTTCTCCCCCTTATTTGCTCTTCTTTCATTTGTCTCCTTGGAACATGCCAAGCATCAGGCATTCTCAGAGCCTCTGAATTAGCAGTTCCCTCAAGCTGGAATGCTTTCCCCTGGTATACACACATTTCCCCAGATAACCCTCATTTCCTTCGGAGCTCTGTCCAACTGTCACCTCCTCTGAGTGGCCTTTCAAGGCCACCCTGTCTTATATAGCATTCCCTTTCTGTTGCTTTATTTTTCTGCATAGCACTTATCACCGCCAGACAAACATTTATGCATTTGTTTATTGCCTCTTTCTTCCCATTAGACTGTAGAGTCTATAAAATGAGGGGCTTTGTCTTTTTCTTGAAATCTCTGCTGTATCTCCAGTACCTAGAATAGTATCTGGCTCAGCATAGACAGTCAATAAATAATTCTTGGTGACTGAGCATAGTAGGACCGCAGGGTTAACAACATTTGTGAAAAGGTGCCTGGTGCATTGTAGGTAAATGTGAGTTTTTAGTCCTCTCATTATCAAGCTAGAAAGTGATTTTAAAAGTGATTTTAAATACCCTTGGAAGGAGCAACAAGTTGATGTAAATTTACACTGGATCCCTGTAAAAGGGGGGACCCAATTAGGAAGGCAAAGGAAGGCAAAGGAAGGCAAGCCAGGGGCTCTGCAGACCAACTCCACTCGCTAAGCACTTTTGCCTTTGGCCAGCCCTGTTTCTATCTCTGTGTAGGACGATTCTCCAGGCAATTGACTTGCTTTATCCCATTTCATTCTAATAACACGAACAGTATTCAGATGTGGTATTTGATGATGTTTTGTCTATTGAATGGCTTCAGGACCGCTTGGCACACTGCAGCAAATTACTGTCAACCCGAGGGCTGCCTTGCCTTCACCAAAGTGTAGATATTTCTGTGGAAAATCACAGTCATCTACAGTTTATGTCTCAAAAATGAATTTTTATTTCATTGACTTAATCTTTAGAGTTATCAGAGACGTGTGCTTACTCCTGGGGAGACTTTAGAGGCAAGGTTCTTATAATAAGACCAGAGCCGGAAGATTTCCTGTAGGGGAAGAAAGGAAAGCGTTCCCTGCCTTGTTGGAATTGCTGTGTGTCTGATACCTTCTGAGAGGGAGAAGAGTGTGCTCTGGATTCTTTCCAAAAATTGGAAAGAAGCTGATTCCAACCTGGGAGGGTGTGAAAATCTTGAGTCCAAGGCTGACAGACTGAGGAGAAAGTGGGGACGAGAGAGAAAAACGTGCGAGCATCTTCTCAAGTCCTTACTACTTTCTTAAAATCAAATGTCTGGAAATCTGATGCAGCCAGCAGTTCTCCAGTCCTGGCATTTAGTAAGTGCTCACTAAATCTAAGTAGAGCTGGAGTTGAATTTAGCTGGCGAAGGTTGGAGGCTGTGTTAGTTGCTGGGCTGCGGATGGAGATGAGACTGTCTTTCTCCCCTGCCCCCCAGGACATTTGTATTGCCTGATAATCTGCCACAAATATCCAGCATCTCCGAAGCCTTCGGCCGTGTCCCAGGGGAATGTCCTCGTCAGTCACGGCACAGCCCCACCCACACACTGGCTCTCTGAGTCAGAGGGCGTTTTGGCTGCAGCTGATTTTACCACTCTTGTTTCTCTCGCATCGGTAAAACCCCGTGAGCTTTTTAGGGAAGGGGCCTGTACCAGCTGGGATCTCGCAAGTAGTTATCCTGATAATGAGGAATTTTCCTGACCAATTTCTCACCGTCTGTCCTTAGACAACAGGCGAAAGACAAACTGTCCTGCAAGGAGAGGAGCCTCCTCACCGAAATGTCCCCTGCAGCTCATCTGCCTAGCAAGGGCTGGTGGAATCGTGGATAATTAGCAGCCAGCTAACCCAGCACCAAAGCAGAGCTAGTGGCTTAGCAACTGTAGTAGATGCAAGTAAAGAGATTACTCAGAGCGTCAGCTATGGGGCAGATGTGATAAGAATGGGAATCCCATGGCGTCTGCAGAGCAGGCTGTGAGATAGTTGTGTGGTCAAAAGGTAGTAAGGACTTGGCAAGGGAAGCATCTCTTTCTCTCTCTTTCTCTGTCTATCTATCTATCTACCTACCTACCTACCTATCCACCCATCTACCTATCACTCATATATCTAGATTTTTAGCTATTTATACAATAAGTATTTCTTAAGCCTTATTATATACCTTGTTACTGTTCTAGTCCTTTGGGATAAGACAATAAGAAAAATAGACAAAATTTTTTGCTCACTTGGGGCTTATATTCTCGTGATCTACTATCTATCTGTCCATCCCAGGCAGTGACCTAAAATGACACAGATTATAAAATCACAAAAAGAATAAGGATCAAAGAATATTCCAACCAGAAGAGAAGGTCAAGATCAGAAGAGAAGAATAGAAACACTGATGGGCAGGCCGGAGGGTCCTACAGAGATGCTAATGCTAAGTGGAAGCTGCAGCCAGAAGCGCCTGACAGCCAAAGCAGAGAGGAGGAAATGCATTGGTTACACAACTGTCATTGGCCAGCACTACTTTCCCTCTTTCTTTCCATAATAAAATCTGTCATTTAATCATATTACCTTACAGGTGGTGAAACTGGGGCATAGAAAGTTAAGAACCTTACCCAAGGTCACACAAGGAAGTGGCAGAGCTGAGATGAATTCTCAGGTGGTCTAAGTTCAGAGTCTGTGCTCTTAAGCCACTATTTGTTGCTGCCTGTCTTTCAGGGAAAACTGAACAAGTACATCATCGGTCCCTGGAATGCTTAATTGCCCTGGAAGATAGTCTCCTCCCAGGGATCTGGGAGGAAAAAAAGGAAAGTGAGGCACATCCACATGTGGTGGGCAAACTGGATATTACGTATGAAATTCATCAGCTTTTAGGCCCCAAACATCTCAATAGCCCAAGAATGGGAAAACCACAGCTGTCAGGTCCCAGGCTTGAGGAGATGACAATCCTGCACCCATTCTCTACTGTCAAAAAGGCACAATCTCAATAAGAGAGAGGAGTTTTTAAAAAAAGTCCCTGATGCTTGGCTCCCACTTGTTTTCAGGGCTCATCTCTTTATAATGGAGCCTCATTTGGTCACCAAGACCTACTGCATTAGTGGTTGGCTAGTTGCTCTCCAAGGTTCTGAAGGGAGTGGTGCTTCTTTTTCTTTTCTTCAGGCTGGCTTTTTGCCTCTGAGTAAACACACTGGTGTTTTAGTAAGTTGAGAAAGGAGACTACCTGCAGGACCAAGTTGAGGAAATGTGCTAATTCATAAAAATTCAAGTTTTTTTAAAGGATAGTGCCAACCCCGAGAGGTAGCATAGGATAAACTTTGTAGCCTGGACAGGGGAGCTACACTATAACGGCTCAGTTACTACTAGTTGAGTGACCTTGGGAAAATATCTTCATACTTCAGTTTCCTTACCTGTAAAGTGGGGATAATGATAATAGTAATAACAATAATAATGAAAGTAATACTGAGCCCATAGAGCTGTGTGAGGTTCAAATGAGTTACTGGTTACTAAGTGCTTAAAACAGTGCCTTGAAAATATTTATATGTGTTTGTTTAAAAAAATCGGTTACATTGCTTCAGGCAAAATTGCTTGGAAATGGGGTCATCTCTAGGATGATGAACCTGGCAGAGTTACTGCATGCCACGGGGTAAGCCTAGCTTCAAGGGATGCAGTGATGGCAGATGACATAGAAAACACTGTCTTGCTCTCATCTTTCTCTATCATGTTTACATGACAAGACAAAAAATCTGCACAAATTCCAATTTTCTGTCACATTTCAGAATTCTAAGTCCTTTGATAATTTTCTAAAATGTTGAATTCTGTTTTCCATACATAAAGCTATTCATCCACCCTAGATGTGATAGCAAGTCAGTGTTGGGGGTTGTTCAATGCATTCCTACATCTCTAGGCTCCCTCATAGGGATGTTAGGGGGTCTAATTAATTACTGTTTACAAAGCACAGAGAAATCCTCAAGTGAAAGTTGCTATAGAAATGCAATTTTCTGTATTATTATTATTACAGGTGCTTATAATTGTTTTCAAAATCTACTTAGGGCAAGGTAGGAAGGGGAATATATTTTTTCCTTGATGGCAATGGCTAATGCTTTGTAAATCTGTATTTATGGATGTTAAATCACTTTACGGAAACTTGTATCTCCAGAGCTAAAGGAATCTTGTAATAGGAAATGTACCTAAAGGATTTTTTGTTTTTTTCCACTTTTGCTCCTTTCTCCTCACTCGACTCTTACTTGCACACTCAAAAAAATTGATTGTGAAAAGAAACATTGTAAGATGCCACCATGAGCGTCCAAATTTAGAAAGCCCCAATACATAATTCTAAATGAAAGTTCCTGCATAGAGCCAGATTTTGGGGGGAGAGAGAACATTCCTCACATAGTTTATGGTATATCTTTTTCAACTTTAGGCAGAAATAAAAGTTTGAAGCAGAAATAAAAGTAGTTAGAGATAGATGTGCACTCCAACAATTAAAATGGTGTGTTGGGCCCCTCCACATAAAAAGCTGTCAAAAATCTTGGCTTGTCTTGGTTTTGTAAACACTGGTATGTAATGACTAATAGGAAGCACACATCTGCAAACTATCTGTCCATGGTTCTGTATACATGTCCTTTCCCCTCTATTTTTATAGGTTTGATTGATCACTATTGAATGGTGTTTACTCCCTTTCCTTTATATATTTGTTCCCTAATTCACATTTGAGATAATAGCATCAATCCTGGCTTACTGAAGAAAAAGTTCACTGAAATAAAATTTAGCGCTCACAGGGGTAAAGCACCAGACCTTGTCTGTGAGCTGTTCAAGTGGCAATGAAATCCGAATCAGATAAGAATGCCATCATTGCCGCCATTAGCTGCTCCTCAGCCAAGTTTTATCTCTAGTCTCACAAAAATTGATTTGCGATCAGTTATATTTGTTTTTAAAAATCCCATAAAATCCAAGAGGCCTCTTTTAGTCTGTAAAATGGAGCAAATAATTGCCTCTTTTGTATGAATAAAATGTAAGACCCACACACGGGCTAATGGCTGTTTTCTCATTCCTCATGAGGCTCTCTGAGCTCGAGTCACACCACACACCTCCTAGATTTTCTAGTTTTATGCTCTTACCTTCAGCCTGGGGTTTTCATTGACAGTTCCCACCCCTTTTTTTCCCTTGGCCCTCCCCCTCCCCTTCCCAGCTGCAGACATCAGTGCCCTCTCCTCTGGGCATCCATAATAGTTTGTATACTATGAGATTTCTCACATGATAAAGAAAGAAAGAAAGAATGAGCTGGGTCTTATGTCATGAGGGTAGGACCCTTACTTTCTGCTTTCCCATAAGCTCTTGATATGGTGCTTTGGTCATGGTGGCTGGCAATGATGATATTGATTCAGATCACCTAGTCACTGTCAGCTCACAACAGCTCTGGCTGGTTTTTGTTCATAGTGGATTAGCCATATTGCAAATGATCAATAAGTCAAATGATTCTGGCATGTCTTGACTTTAAGTCCTTAAGATTGCTGTCACTTACTTAACTGCATTCAGGCCTATTGATTTACCTCTCAAATCCTTCTACTTCTCTCCTTCTCTACTCACCATCCTAGTCCAGGACACTCTCATCTCTCATCTGGACAGCTGCAGTGGCTCCCTCAAAGGTCTGCCTTCAATCACTCTTGCTCCTTCTCTTCTCTTTTTCTACCCTGTAGCCACAGGGGTCATTTAAAATGCAAATCTGATCACATCAGATCCTCTGTTTCTTAAGAATTTCAGTGGCTCTCGTGGTTTAAGGATAAGAATAAAAACCCTCCTTGGTTTCACCTCCTGCAAGTCTTAACTTGACTCTCTTTGCTCTAGCCACTCTGCCTGTCTTCCTAGTTGTTAATTATCTAAATTCACTTGCCTGCCTCAGAGCCTTTGTACATGCAGTTCCTCTGTCCAAAACACTCTTCTCATCCTCATCCCCTTCCACCTAATTCCTGAATCACCCCTTAGAGCCCAGCTCAAACATCCCTCCCCACCCCGGGCAGCTAGCTAAATCTCCCATTACACACTCTTCCAGCTCTGTCCTTTTCCTTCACAGCACTTAGCACAGGTTGTAGTTGTGTGTGTGTGTGTTTAAGCTCCTTGAGTGCAGGCACTATATCTTCTGTTTGCCCCCTGCTCAGTCCCCAGAGTTTAGGCTCCCCTGGCAATGCAGTAGGGGTTTAGCAAAGATTGTTGAATGAATGGATGACTCCAGATAAAAGTAAGATCTTTGTCTAATAAAGCAGGAAGCATAGGAGAAATCTTTATGCTCAAACGTCTGTTTTCCAACCACAGAGAAAGTGTGCACTGGACAGTTCACACCATTGCCCAGCTCTACTACCAGCAAGTCCTCAGTATCAACCTTGAGAAATGATGCAATTTTTTCCCCCAGTGTAAGTTCAGCCCTTTATAAAACGATTCCATCAAGTTGTGGCAAGTATCCAAGAGTCCCATAAGGAAATGCAAATTAAAAAATTTAAAAGAGCATATAATTTCCAAATCAAGTAACAGAAAAATTAATACTGTACCCTAATGATTCTTTATCACTGAAATAAATAATCTAGAATTCATGTGAGGTGGGGTGTCCTAGAGACCCATTTCTCTTAGTAGCATGAGATAAGTGATCCACCTTCACTAACTTCCCGCTGACATTTCTAACCTGTCCTGCCACCCCCACTTCAGATCTTATATTCCATCACAGCCTTACTCAGTGCACTTCAAACATGTCCATACTGCACACTGGGATGCCCTCTGCCTGGCGCTATGTACCCTCTCCTCCCTTCCTCTTCGTCCTTCCACCTCCAGGACTCCTGGGTGAACATCCCTTCATTCTTGTCCCGCTAAAGTAACACTTGATCCACTGCCATTTCTTTACCTGATTGAAATTTTAATTTTCCCTCCTCCGTCTCAGTAAATGTCCCTGCCATACCCTCCAGCTGCTGAATACAGAACCCTGGGAATCATCTTTCCTTTTTTCTTCCTTCTCCAATACCTGTCATATCCCATCCATCAGCAAGTTTTGTTCTTTCTGTCTAAAACATAGACTCCTAACTTCACCATCACCATCCTAGTCTTAACCCCCCTCCCTCACCTGGGGATGACTGCAAAGGACCCCACTGGGTCTTCTCACTTCCACCTTGCCACCCATTTTTCCCTCAGTGGCCAATGGAATCTGCTGAAAGCAAATTAGATCATACTCAGAACTCTTCAATGATTTCCCTTTCACCAAGAAAAAAATTCAGCTTCCCTTCCGTAACTTTCAAAGCTCTACATGATTCAGCTCTTGCCTTTTTCATTTCAATGTTGTCCCCACCTCAGAGCCTTCTCAACTCAACATCTTTACTTCAGGGATCTTAAACTTGACCGTCCTCAGCTGAGCTCCTGTTCGCCCTCATCCCGACCTGTTCCTCTGGCATCTCAGGAAACGGCAGCTCCATCCTTCCCGTCACTCAGGCCGGGAACCCTGGGGCCTGCCTTGGCTCCCTTCTTTCACTTCACACCCCATTTCCAGTCAAACAGCAGAATGCGCCCCTAATCTGACCACTCCTCACAATTCCTCCTGTGACCACACTGGCCCAAGCCATTACCAACAACAGCCTGGACAACTACAATAGCCTCCAAATTTGCTTTTCTCTTTCTGTCCTTGTTGGATCCCCCATCACCACCCATGCTCCCTCATTCAGTTCTCACCCCAGCATCTGGAGATAAAACGTAGGTCAGGTTAGATCCCTCCTCTGTGCAAAACCCCCCGAAGGCTCCTGACTCACTCAGAGTCAAAGCTAAAGGCCCAGCATGTTTTGCCCACCCTCCTCCCCCACCCTCACCCTGCTACCTCTCTAGTCTCATCTCTCACTTTTACCTTCCCTGCTTGCTCTGTCACAGCCACACTAGCTGCCTTGCTGTTCCTGAATGCAGCAGGCCCACTCCTGCCCCAGGATCTTGGCACCAGCTGTCTTCTGCCACCTGGGACAGCTTTCCCTAGATATTCACATGGCTTGCTCCCTTCCTACTTCAGGTATTTATTCAAATGCTACCTTTGTACTAAGGACTTCCCTGTCTGTCCTATATAAATTTGCAACTTCCCTGCTTCAGAAACGCTCGAGCCCAATTCCCTGATTTATTTTTCTCCTTGGTACTTGTCTCTATGCCCCATGCAGGGCCAGCTTCATGAGCAGTCACACAGGGCCCTGCACTTTGTTGAATGCTCTGCTGTCGCCATCTTGAAATTCTGAATGTCTTTCAAACACGGTGCCTTGCAATTTCATTTGCACTGAGTCACGCAAATTATGTAACCTGTCCTAGCAACATGCCCTATAAGGACAGGGGTTTATATCTCTTTTGTCCATCTCTGTAACCTGGCACCTACAACAGACCCTAGGGTGTGGTAGATGCTCAATGAATGTTGAATAAAAAGTCCACCCAGGTAAACTAGCCAGTAATCTGGGAGTCATCCTTGGCACTTCTCAGCCTCTCCTGCACCCCCACATTCAGGTCCCACATTATTTTTTTTTTTCAAATATATTTTGAATCTCTCTACTTCTCTCCATTTTCGCTGTACCACCCTCAGCTGAGCTACCTAGATGCCTTCAGTGGCCCTCTAACTAGACTCTTAACCAGTCTTGTAATTTGCTTTCTAACTGGTCTCCAAGCATCCCCAGATTCTGCTCTGCACTGTGTCCCACAGTTATCGCTTTCCACCCAGGGAGTTCAGGGTGCAGGTCAAAGTCCTTCTCATGGCCCTACCTGTGCTGCCGCCCACTGCCCACCTCTTCTGCCCCCTCCTGCCCTCCTTTCCTTTAGTGCCACCTGCTGATGGTCTCTGGACTCTGCAAACTTGCCATGTTGCCTTCCACCAGAAGGCCCTGGCTTGTGCTGTTTTCTTGCCCAGAGCACCCTTCACTCCCTCTAACACCAGATCACCCTTAGATCTTAGCCTCTTTCTGGAACCCCTGAAATAAATCTCTCCATCACTCACTTTCATGGCAGCCCCTCACGCATCTTTTCCATAAGCCTTATAGTAGTGACTATATTTAAGGATGTGCTTCTTTGATTGATGCCTCTTTTGCTACCTGGGATGCAAGGTCATAAGGGCTCAGGGTGCACATCTCTGAGAACTCTGCATCCCCATTGCAATAGCAAGCTGCAACCAAGCACAGAACAGTTCTCAGTAGTGCTGCTTGGTGAGCAAATGTGTGGCAGACACCCTGCTGAGCAATTAATTTAGGTTGGGTCTTCACTTCATCGTTATTTTTCACACCCCAGCCCAAGGAGGCCGATAAGCAGGGCCAAAACGCAAAGTTGCCAAGCATCTGAAGACAGCCCCCATGCTGGAGGGCCTGAACTGTATGCACCAGCAGAGACATTTTGTTTGGCAAGCTCAGAGTTGGCTCAATGTGGTGTTTTTTTTTTTTTTTTCTTTTTTTTCTTTTTTAATTTGGATGAGTTGCTACTGTTGAAAAATTGGGAGGTTTCACATAAAAAATGGAATGTGTGGCTTCTTTTGAAAAATAGAAAGATCCAGCAACGTTGGGCCTGCAGTGCATCAGTTGGCTGGAGCTGACCGGGGGCAGCCTTGGCTGGGGCCTGTGTGCTTCATTTGCCCACAGTCCCCATCTGGGCAGCTTCCTCTATTTAGGCCACTGGCCTGGCCTCTCTGGGCACTGGCACCTGAGCCTCTCTGTCCAGGTAGGCTCAATGAGAAAAGAGAGCTGGGTTATCCAAAATGGGAAGGGCCCTACAGGTTGGAAGAGGTCAAGGAGAGCCAGCCTGGAGAGGTCAGTGGTATTTGCAGACTCTAAAACTCTGGGCTCTGTGGGGTGTCCTGGGGCTGGGCTCCCAGCCTGGCCCCTATACCTGAACTTGTCACGGAAGCAGTAGAGTTGCTCATTTTTAGGACCAGGAAGTGGTGGACAAGGAGATGACCTGATGGCTCCAGGCTCTATCTTGGAAGTTCTTGATGATGTAAGACTCAAGAATTCTTGCACAATGTTATGGGCTGAATTGGGTTCCCCAAAAGATAAGTTGAAGTACTAAGCCCCAAATCTGTATGTGACCTTATTTAGAAATAAGTTCTATGCAGATGTAGTACATTTTAGGTGATCTCCACTCAATGTGACTGGTGACCTTATAAGAGAAGAGACGTAGACACACAGACACAGAGAGAAGAATGCCAGGTAAAGACGGAGACACAGAGGGGGCAGGTGGCCATGTGGAGATAGAGACTGAGACTGGAGTGCTGTGGCCACAAGCCAAGGAATGCCTGGGGCCCCCAGAAGCTGGAGGAGCCCAGGAAGGATTCTTTCCCAGAGGGAGCGTGGCACTGCTAAGACCTTGAAATGTAAGGTGATACATTTCTGTTGCTCTAAGTCACCTAGCTGGTGGTATTTTATTACAGCAGCCCTAGGAAACTAAGACACCTGCAAATAGACAGAGAAAGAGCCTTCTCAAAAATATGACAGAGGTTCTATATTTTTTGGCTACCATGACAAGAACAATGTGGGCAGGGGGAGGAGGATACTTTCAGAGTTAGATTTAATTGATTTTAGAACAAATAAAGCGATGCAGCTTTCTCACATGCGAAAGTCATTGACCAAATTCGTACCTGCCTCAAACAAATGATGCTTCCCATATTCTCAAAACAGAGCCAAACCTTCTCTCTCTTTGAGGAGCATCCTGTATTCCTTCTTTAATCGGTTTGAACCAATAAGTTAATTTGGGTGTGTTTGATTCTCCATTTTCCCCTTTCTTCTTGTAGTTTTAACATCGACACTTTAAAGAAGTCCATTATGACACCGGTCATTGCTATATATATGTGGAAAGACCGTGAAAAAGCCATGTCCTTCAAACATCAAATGTCAAAAGCCAAATATAATGAGATATAATAGTCCTCTAAGAAGGGCTTAATTAACTTCAGCCTTATAAAAACATTTCAGTTTGGTTCAGACTTGCCACTTTATCAGAGGGTGGGCAGATCATCAGAGGGACCTCCATCTGCAAGAATTTCAAAAGGTTCTCATAGGGCTTCAGATTATCGAGTTTTTCCTCCTCCTTGGGCAAACATATTTGGATGCATTCCTGTACTAACCCATCCTAACTTCGTTTTTTGTCAAACTGGTGCTGGAATCTTTGTGGTGGGGCAGAATCAGGGAGAGCATTGAGAGAGGCAGAGAGGCAGAAAGAAAGGGGAAAGCCCAAGTCTGTCCTGACTAAAGGGAGCTGTGACTGGGGAAGGAGGAGAACACAAGGCTGGGGTGGGAGAGAGAGTTTTGATGCTTGGTGGAAGAGGCTCTAGAAGTGAGAAATATTTCTGTGGGTTGTGAATTGTGTTCTCTTTAATACTTTAATAATAAAGTCACAAGTATTCCTTTTTAATTATTCTTTTATGGATGGACTGGCTTCTTAATATGTGTTGCTTTGAATCTTATTACTAGTGCTGGTTACGTAAGTTTAGCCTGCTGACCTACGGCAGAGGGTCCCCGTAAGGAGAACATCGGCTCTTGTGCCTGAGGTCTTGGTTAAGTAATTAAAGGCAAGATCAAGGGCCACCTCCTTGAGCAAATTCTTCTTCTACTCCTCCAGCCATTAGCCATCTTCTGGATGTCCCCACACCAGTTTGTTCATAGTTCTATTCTAGCACTCAACCCATTTGTATCGTACTTTGTCATTTTGCATGTTTGTTTCTCATCCTACACCATAAAGCTCTGGAGACTTGGGACCAGCTATGTTTTATTGCTCTTTGTAGATTCAGCCTATAGCTGTGGCCAGAGTACCTGGCACATACTAGGCACTCAGTAAATGCTGGTTGAATGAATACAAATGAGGGAACCAACAGATGCAATTTATTTAAGACTTTTCAATTTCTTTACCTAGGTTCATACCAAAGGCTACTGAAAAATTCAGTCCGTGTAGTTTGGAGTGGTCTAGTAAATCGACTATTTTATTACTTGAGAAGTGATCTAAGTTAGGAAATGAATGCTCCTGGGAAATGGTATTAGACCCTTGTGGTCACCATTCATACAAAAGGCAGGTCTGCAGGTGACGCTAAGCTGGCTCCCAGATTTGGGCTCATCTTTGACTCCTGTCTTTCTGTGGTTCATACTTGAACCACAAGCAAATTCATTTGGCTTTACCTTCAAAACATATCCCACATCCAACTGCTTCTCATCCTTCCTCCACTAGCTTCCAACGCAAGCTCCACCCTCTCCCACCCAGGTGGTGGCTGTGGCCTCCTGAGTGGTCTCCTTGTTTCCATGCTGGTCCTCTACAGTCTGTTCTCCACCCGCCGGCCAGGTCAGAACCCTCCTGCGCTCAAAGCCTTCCAGTGGCTCCTATTGCACTCAATTCAAAAGCCAGAGTCCTCATGAACAGATACATGCATTCACTTAAAAAACAAAACAAAACAAAACAAAACAAAACAAAACAAAACAAAGTCCTTTCAAGCTGGACCCAGCTACTTCCCTGACCTCACCCAGCCCCAGTGACACTGGCCTTCTTGCGCTTTCTTGAACCTGTGGAGGACACTCCAGTTTCTACCGCTGCTAGCCTTTGCCCCCAGGGGTCTGTACTGCTCTCTCCCTCACTTCCACCAGGTTCTTCTCAGTGAGGCCTTCTGTGGCCTCCCCACTTAGAATTGCAACTCTTGTGCCTGACACTCCTCTGACCCCCTTCTCTGCTTAATACTTCTCCACAGCACTTTTCTCCTTCTGACCTATAATTTTTTTAGATTTCGTTATTGTCTGCCTGTCTCCAGTAGAACAAGGGCCCTTTGTGAGAGTGAGGACCTTGCTATTGTATCCCGGTGCCTGGAGCAGCACCTGGCAGTACCGAAGTGCTGGAAAACGATTTGTGGAATGAGTAACGAGCGCTCTCCCAGGCAGCACCTGGGGTTCTGATATTTGCTAAGGTCATGCTGAGATCATTGCGAGCATGTGTGAAATGTCTGTGGCTTAATTGGTAAGGATTAATGTTTGATTCTTGCCTTTTTGCCATCTCCAGGAGTCATCAAGAGGCTCTGGGCGTGGGATGACATCTAAGCAAAAGAGAACCCAGGCAACCTGTGAGAGAGACAAGTCTTCTGCTCAACGGCGGTTGGAAACCAGAGGGGGTTATGCATTGTTGTTGGACTTGGGAGAATGAATGAATCAAAGGAAAAGAGTGTCCAGGCCCCAGAAGATTCATGCTACTCACATGCCAAGGATGGAGGAGCTTGGCCTGGACAGAGGAGGCTCTAGATGCCGTGGAGGAGAAGGGCTGAGAAGTCCTCCAAGCTGGATGAATGTTCCCTGGCTCGAGGGAGCTTAGCTTTTTTTTTATTTTTAAATATGGTTTTATTGAGGTATATCATGTACCTATAATCATCCACAGTGTACAATCAATTATTCCCAGTATCGTCATATAGTTGTGCATTCATCACCGCAATCAACTTTTGAACATTTTCCTTATTCCAAAATAAAAATAAAAGTAAAAAAGAACACCTAAAACATTCCATCTCCCCCCATCCCACCCTATTTTTCATTTAGTTTTTGTCCCCATTTTTTTTTACTCATCTGTCCATACACTGGATAAAGGGAGTGTGAGCCACAAGGTTTTCACAATCACACAGACAAACCATGTAAGCTATGTAGTTATGCAATCGCCCTCAAGAATCGAGGCTACTGGGTTGCAGTTCGACAATTTCAGGTATTTCCTTCTAGCTATTCCAATGAACTAAATACTAAAAAGGGATATCTATATAATGTGTAATAATAACCTCCAGAATGACCTCTTGACTCCGTTTGAAATCTCTCAGCCACTGAAACTTTATTTTGTTTCATTTAGCTTCCCCCTTTTGGTCAAGAAGATTTTCTCAATCCCACAATGCTGGGTTCAGGCTCATCCCCAGGAGTCATGTCCTATGTTTCCGGGGAGATTTCCACCCCTGGGAGTTGTGTCCCATGTAGGGGGGAGGGCATTGTGTTCCCCTGCCGCATGGGCTTAGAGAGAGAGAGGCCACATCTGAGCAACAAAGAGGTTCTCTGGGGGAAACTCTTAGGCACAATTATAAGTAGGCTTAGACTCTGAGGGAGCTTATCTTAATAGAATTTGTTTCCTAAATTGGAGGGGGCTGGATATGGGATTCACCCTCTGTACCTATATATTTTATTTTAACCTGGTCAGAGTTTTCATTTTATAAATCTTCAAACTTTTTTTTTTACCAGCCACAATAAGATTGGCCTGAGAATGGACAGTGCAGTAAGGAGGAAGGGGCTAAGGACAGCTCCCTTGGCCTCAGGTTGTCCTGAGGCTTGTGTGTCTTCTGGCATGACCCAGTGAGTGGAGTCTTCTCGTTCTGGACTCTCCAAGGAGGTCCAGAGAGCTCCGGGGACCCAGTGAACCAGGCAGGAGGCAAAATCCTGGTAGGTCCTGGTACTTGGGGGCACAAAGCAATCCCTGTCCATGTCCACGCCGCGGTGGCACTAAGTGCCTGAAAGCCCTGGAGGGATACATCGGACCAAGGACTGTGCTTGGGGGCTGACCCTATAGGGTTGTCATTTCTAGGAGGTTGTCCAGCATGTCCCTCTAGGGTTGTCATATAAAAATGCGCTCTTACGAAGTATTCCAGCATGTACTGATTTGCATTAGTGCAGTCAGTGTGGCCCATGGGAATCCTTAAGAAACAAGTCCAGTGGAAACAAATACGAACAAAGACCTCACAAAGTCAAAGGAGTGCACGAACAATAGCCCATGAACTCAAGTGTGGAGAAAGATAGCCCCGAACTGGGAATTTCAAACCAGGGCAAGAACCCAAAGTTCCTTCGCATTAACTGAAAGTGTCGCCCTCCCCAAAAAGGGCAGGAGAGAGACAGACACCATTGGACAGATTGCCAAAGACTGTTAACGGAAACTGGGGAAGGGCAGGGGCATGGAGAGGGGCTCTCACGACATGCCGGGTGCTTCCCATTCAAGAGCACTTTAAGAGAAACACAACCTCTGAAATTGGTTACTATTATTCCCATTTTACACACGAGGACAGTGACACTCAGATGCGAGGTAATTCACTATCTCATGGCTACTCGGTGTTGGGGGGGGATTCAGACCTCAGCCCGTTCCCCCCATCCCTCTCTTCAATCCCTCCCTCCCTTGCACGTACAGACATACACATCCGATGCTGATGGAGTGCCGGACCCTGCTCCAGCGCGGGGCATCCTGCAGAGAGATCCTGCCCCCAGGGAGCTTTCAATCTCTTGGGGAATAAAGACGGTGAGCAAAGTAACAAACCAATAAATAATCAGATTGTGATAGTCTAGAAATACACAGGGTGTACTGATAAGGAAAGACTGGGTGTGGGGGGCATGGGATCTCCTTAGGTTGGGTGGTCAGCGAGGGTCTTTCCATAGAGACCAGAGATGAGGTGGAGCCCAGCTTGGGAAGGGGCTGTGTTCTGGGCTGGGGGGCAGCAGGGACGCTGGGAGCAAGGGAAGGGGCGTGTGCGTCCTAAGAGCAGAGAGAAGCCTGCTGGGCTGGAGGGACACGGGTGGGGGAGAGCCCCTCGGAGGAAGTGCTCCCAAAGCATCTGCTCCTTTCACTCGAGCACATGGTTCCTCAAGGGGGGCATTCAAGGCAGAGTAGGAAATGCCACTTTACGCAGTGGGTAGGAGACTTGCAGCCCGTGGAAACCCGAGACGGTGTGGGCTGAAAATACCAACAGCTTCCCACTAGGTGTAGACACAGCCCCGCGGAGAGGTTCCTGATGCATTTATTAAGGCAAACCAGAAAGGCAGAGGCTCTGTCCTTTCTGGGGCGAAATCTGCTTTCCCTCGATCCAAGCTCTGACTCTGCCCAGAGCAGAAGAGGGTGGGATTGAGCCACGTGGGGGTGGAGTCCAAGGGGAGGGGCGTGTGGCTGTCCCCAGGGTATTTCTCGCTGGGCAAACGCCCGCTGGCAGCAAGCCCTGGGCTCGGGGTCTCCCATCCTCATCTTACAAATGGGGGGCACAGGGAGGTACAGCAACTTGCCTGGGAACCCTCAGCTGGTAAGGGTGTATCGTGTCTCCCTGACTCCCAAACCCACGTGCTTTCCTGTGAGCCAGGGAGAAGGGCACGGGATTATCTGGACCAGGGAAGGAGTGGGGCCAAAGAGGCTGAACCTGGGGGAGACCCTGGGGGACTCAGGTGACAGCAGGGGTGGGGAGGGATGGAGAGGGAAGAAAGCGGAGCAGATGGAACTCTGATGTACCAGGAACACTGCTTGTGGAATCAGACTTGGGTTCAAATCCCGGCTGTGCCAACTGCTCGAATCTGCAGCTAGGTTGCACACCTGGAACATCCCAAGTCTCCATGCCACTGCTCGCTGCGCTGCCCGGAGCCCAGCTCTCCCCCAGCCCAGAGAGGAGGCCCCCACAGCTCCTCTTGCCTCTGGCTGCCTGAGTAAGCTGTCCCCCAGAAGAGGCTGACTCATTCCCCTTGGCTCCCTGCCACCAGAGCTGCAGAGAGGACAGGGCCCAGTGGCCTGGTGCCTCCAGCTGGGCCCGATGGCCCAGCATCCTCTGGGGACCCGCGGGAACAATCCCGCCACCACTCTGCCCCTGCTACCTGCAGAAGCTTCTGCTCTCGTCCCCGGCACAGACTTGCCCACTTTAGCGTATGCTGTGTCCCTGTCCCTCACTGGGCTGTGAGCTCTTGCAAGGCAGGGACACGCCTAAGTCATCTCACATCCCCAGTGCCCATGACAGGACCTGGCACCACGCAGGGGCTGCTCAGCAAATATTTGTTGAATTCCCTCCCTAACCAAGCAGGAACCCCGCTCCCACCCTTGGCTGGGGACTTCCCGGTTGAGACAGAGCCCTGTGACCCCGGCTTCTAGGAGCTGCGCTCTCTCCGCCACAGCAGTCCCCGGATGCAACACACACGGGCATCTGTCACATTTCGGTGTTGTTTTCCTTCTGATGCTCTCGATGGCTGGTTTTATTCCAGCCCTTTCTCACTTTCTGTCTTGGAAAATCACAAGGAAACTCCACGCTGCTCCTGGAATTCTTGCCAATGTGATTCAAGCAGGTTTGAGCACATGGCCCTGTGTTCCCACACAAAGAGGTTGCCGCTTTCAGCTCAGTGGCCTCCTTCCTTCCGCCGCCCGGGCCCCCCAGCTTGCTCCAAGAGGGGGGTGATGAGCGTGCCGGGGCCTGATGTGAGAGCTCCAACACTGGCTGGCTCGCCCACTTCTCACCCCTGGGGTTGGGGGGTGCAGGTTGTGAAGGCGACGTGGAGGTGGGGTTGTCCTGGGGGGGTAACCTGGGCGCTCTCAGGGCCTCCTGGTCCCTGTTCACTCCTTGCTCACCTACATCGTCCTAAATTGTGGCCTCTTTTCAGTTGCTTGCTAGCTGTGTGACTTGGGTAGATTACTTACTCACTGTGCCTCAGTTTCCTCCTCTGGAAAATGGAGATGATGATAATGCAAGATCCTAGGAGGATGAAATGAGATAAAGTCGGAGGGCTCAGCACAGTGCCTGGTATACAGAGGGCGCTCAATCACTGTTGATGATGAAGCTGATGCCCTGTGTCCATGTTCATGCCCATTCCCTGAGCTCTGGCCTTTTTCTGGGTCACAAGCCCCATTACGGTGAAACCAGTTATCGTGCTGCTCCGACTGTCCCTGGCTGTTTGAGAGCAGCCTTGGATTAAGCCTCCACCCATATCCTCCAGAGTCAAGAAACGAAACAGCAAGTGGAGGCTGATGTGGCTATCGGGTTCACGGCTGGTATAAGATGGCATATGCAGGTTGCTGAGCACATTTAAATTCTGGGTTCTTGGGAGCAGACTTTAAATGGAAACAGATTCCCTAATTAGTTGGAGATGAAATGGTGAAGACGGCGAAGTGTGGAGCTGGCTTCCCACATCTGCCGTAGGAGGAATCATGGAACATCTCTCGGGTGCGGGTCCCAGTCCGTGAATGGGGTTGATATTGGCACCTACTCAGTGGGATCATGAGGAGTCAATGAGGTATTGGAAGTAAGGGGCTCAGCAGGAGCTTGCAGAGAGGCTTAGGGTCTGAATCTAAAAGAGAGCTCTGCTCCTACAAGGAGCTACCTTAATAAGCGTCCCTGCCATTCTCAAGTCTCTGGTGTTTTGTCACTGTCCTCCTTTGTGAAGGGCTGAGACACCCCCGGTGAAAGGCAGATGGGTTTTGGTAGCCAGTCCCGTTGCATCTCACGTAGTGAAAGGGGCACCAAGATGATGGTCCCCAGCTCTGTGTATGTGACCTAGAACCTGTCCTGGGGCGAAACCTCTGAGAGATTGGAAATCTCAGAGGACGGTGGAATAATGGGTCTGGCAGAGGGACTCACCAGATTTGAACAGTGTTTCCATCCTCATTCCCTGTGGGAACTCAGGCAATTCCTTAACTTATCTGAGCCTCAGTTTCTCTAACTGGAAAAATGGGGATAATAATGTCTATCTTGCAGATATCTGGGAGGCTGGGGAATTAAGAACAGCTTCCACTTCCTAAGTAGCAGCCACAATTCTCAGCAACCTTGGGAAGCGGTTACAGTTGTTATATCCTCATTTGACCAATGGGTAAACTGAGGCATCGAGAGGTTAGCAACTTGCCTAGGGTCACTCATTCATGCTGTTTCCTGACCTGGTGCCTGCTCGCTTCTCTACTCTCATCTCCCACCTGCCAGTCCATTGGGATTGTTATTGAATTGCACACATTTCCCCGAGCTCACCAGGCTATTTCACGCCTCTGTGCCCTTGTGTCCTCTCTGCTTAGAAGGTCTTTCTCCTTGACTTTGCCTGGCTCATTTGTATGTGTCCTTCAAGGCTCAGCTCCGGTGTCTCCTTCTCCAGGAAGCCTTCCATGCTAGGCATGAGAGGTCACCTGAGCCCAAGCACACACCACTTTGGACAGTAAGAGTCATGGGTGAAATTCATTCAACTTCCCCTCTCCTGGGCATTGGGCAACACCCTTTATACACTCTCTCACTTGATTCTTCCTACAATTCTGCTATTTTTTCCATTTCATGGTTGAGGAGCCTAAGTCCGACTCCAAAGCTTTTTAGCCCTCCACGGGGCATCTGGTTATGCATTTCTTTTTATTTGTCTCTTGAACTAGACCTTGGTTTATTTATCTGTATATCCCCTGGGCCCAGCATCACAAAGGGATTCAAACAATGTGGTGTGATATGTCTCTAGAATAATAAGAGTAAAACAAGATAGACTTCAAGTATCCCAGATTCCCGTCTTCCTCTATTGTTTAAGGCAAGGTCTCATCAGGGACATCAGCCTCTGAACACAGATTTTGCCTGAAATCAGTCCAATGAGCGCCTCGCTAAGCCTGGCACAGAGGGTGTGCAAATCGGTATGGTGCTGACAAGTAGGTGTCTTTCCTCTTCATACATGATAATGTGCACAGTTCTGCTCTGTGTGAGCCAAGTCTAACTTGGCATCCCTGAGTTGAAAGGTCTTTGGTGTACATCAGGGGTTGCTTAGAGGAACGAGACATCCCTAACCCCAAAAACTCAGGGAACTTGGATGTCTGATGGCACACATAAGCAAGAATGGAAATGACAAAGTGATATTAAAGTGCCCAGAATACTGTCTTCTCTAGGCGTCCTCAGTCTTGTTTTGTTTTGTTTTCAGAGCCAAACCCTGTAACATTAATAAATGGCAGAGAGAAGGATAGAAAAATGACTCTTTCCCTTTGACATGGTGAAGATCACAGGAACTAGAGAGGCCTTTAATCTTTATTAATGTGTCCCGAGGGAGCCTCTCCCACAAGCTGTGGGCAGCAGACATCCAAAGAGCTTGCCTTGCCTCAATCCGCTGCATCCCTGGGAGTCTCGGATGACTGCCTGGTGCTGTCCAGAGTCTGGCAGGACCACGTCATGGGGACCCGCTGTGTCCCGGGCAAGAACCAGGCAGTCCCAACCCAGCTCCCATCTGTGGGGGGGCTGGAAGACACGGGAAATTCAGGACATGACCCCAGTCACATGAGCTGGTTTCTGAGCAAGGGCACTGATGCCCAGAAGAGGCTCAGAAGGAACCAGGTTGTGGTTGCAGAGACACGTACAAATTGCACCTGGGAGGGCCACCCCTGGGTTCAACAAGGAGAGCATCAAATTACTAGCACCCTAATTTCTATTCATCGCAGCTCTCCTCTCCATTGCTGGGCTAAATTCTCCTCCCTTACCCCTTTCCCTATTCCCAGGCATTGCATGAGGGTGGCTAAAAAGTCTGTAATTTGATCCCAAGCAGACTACATTCCCTAGACTCAGTGAATCAGGAATCCCGAGGTAGGTTCGGGAAAGTGCAACAGATTTGAAAGGTTCTTAGTAAGGACTTAAGAGTTGAGAAAGATAGTTGCAGGGTCAGACACATACCCAGAGACTAGAAATGGAGAGGCAAATGTTGACATGCATGCATTCATTCATTCATTTAAAAAATACTTCTTGGTGCCAAGCACTGTTCTGGGCCCTGGGGACACAGCATGGAGAAGGCTGCTGATGTCCTTCTTCTCTATCCTCATTCTAGAGGGAGAGCCAGGCCCCTCACTGAAGCCACATTATAATGCAAAGGGGTGGTCACCACCCTGTCCCACTTCCAGGCCAGCAACCCAAGCTTCAGAGAGGTCAGGTCACATGTCCAAGGTCGCCCCTTGGGCTGTGGACCCGGGATCTCAACCAGGGCTCCAGGCCAGTTCCTTTCCTTCTCACTCCTCCAAGCTGCTAACAGACCCTGAGCCGAGTGGGATGGTGTAAATGGGAGGAAGCAGCCAGCAAAAGTGTGCTCAAATAAGGCGTCGCTTAATTCGATTATGTTTGCTAGACTGCAATGTAATAAAACAGAATTCTCCTATAAGTATCATCTCCTAATGTTTACAGAACAAGAAAGCAAAATTGAGATGAGGATTTCCAGGGAGAGAAGCATGTGTTTTGGGCTGGAATGTGGAGAGAAGAGACCCAGCGGAAATGGATAACCGATTTTACAATTTGGCTCTGACTTGGGGAACCTTGGTGCTCTGGGACAATGGGACCCCACGAAGGACCAGGCTGGCACCTGGTGTTGCTGGTGAGGGCTGCAGGTCCTGCAGAAGGAAACCAGGATGGAGGAGAGAGGCTGAGAGGAGTGGACTTGTTAAAAGGAAGGCGGGAGACGGTGAAGGCTCGTGCTGCCCACTTTATTTCAAACACTTCCTCCCTCCTGTCCAAGCCTCCAGCTTGCCCTCCCAGTGCCCATCCTGCTCCTGCAGCCAGAGAGATTTTCTAGTAACAGTAAAGCCTGGTGATCAGCATGTCTGTGTCCGAAGCCCAGCCTCTGCCCCGCCTCTGCTGTGTGACCCCGGGTAGGTTACTTAACCATTCTGGGCTCCCATTTCCTCATCTCTATGTGAGGGCTGAATGAGCTAATGACATGAAGCACTTAGAACAGTGCCTGGTACTTAGTAAATGCTCGATTATTATGAGCTGCTGTCATTATTTTAAATCTTTCATTCCACTTGCTTTTTGAAAACCTCTGAGTAGAACCCCTTCGTTGCCCTCAAAGGAAAGCCATACTTCCTGGCCCGGCATTCAAAGGCCCTTGAGATCTGGCCTCTGTTGGCTCTTCTAGTTTTCTGGACCACAAGTCCCTTGCTCGATCCCTGCCTGCGTCTGTACTGAGCAACCAGCAGCCGCGGCCAGCACCTTGCTCCCTATCCCCTGTCCTCTGGGCCCTGGCACAGGTCAGAAGGGGCGTTCGTGACCTGTTATTATTTACAAAGTGAGCAAATACATGAAAGATAGGGGAATGAGAAGGCCACGTGGAACCTTGAAGGACCGTTTAGTTTATTTTCTTGGTTAAAAACACTTCGGGACAAATAGCTGGGCCAGGGACCGCTACGTTTTGCCTTCACATTGCCCGTGGATCAGGGAGGTATAAAGCAAAGGTTTGCATTTCTCCTTCGAGAAATTAGGTCACTGGGTGTTGTTAAGTGTGCCTAACAGAGCTATGCTAATCAGCTCTCTTCTGGCCTAAATATCTGGTAATTATCTTGGTTTTTTGCTTTGCCAGGCTTGGCTTCCTAAAACGGTTCATCTGCGTGGATACTTCTGGGCTCACGATCTTCAAAGATAATGTCAACAACCGAGCAGCAAGCACACCTAGCTCTCCCCGATCCGAGCGTTTTACTACATGGGCTCATCAGCTCTCTCAACGATCTGCTAGGTGAGGGGGGTGATACTATTGCTTCCAGTTGACAGGCAGGGAGCCGGGGCTGCTGCTTTTGGGGCCGAGGCCTGAGGCCTGGGCCGGGCCTCTCAGCTCCGCCCCCTCCTCACTGCCCACTGCCAGGCCTTGTCCTGCTGGGCCGAGAAGGCTCTCTGGCTTCTCTGGAGTCCCCTACCCCAGCGTCCCCACCGTCTGTAAACCTCACGTGTTCTTGAAGGTGCGGCTGAGTCTGGACTCTGCCAGAAAATTCTCTCTGAACTCCTTTTGCACTCAGAGTCCAAAACCACTTGCTTTAATGTTTGGCCATGCAGTGGTTGTGTGTGTGTGTGTGTGTGCACGTGTGCGTGTGAATGTGTGTGTGTGTGGTTGCTTGCTTTCCCTATTAGATGATAAACTATTTAAAACAGGGATTAAGTCTCTCTTTCTGTCTCTCTCTCAGCTTCTATAGGCTACTGGTTGTAAGGTTCTCCTTACAAACTTGGCTCATTGAAAAAATCAACAGCAAACACTTATTAAGCACCTACTGTGTGCCATGTACTGTGACTGGCACTGGAGGGCTGGACTAGACTTGGATGACTGTTGACTGGTGGGCAAACATGAGGAGCAAATTAAGGAAAACCAATAAATCAGGGCCAGTTCGTCCATTAAAACCCAAAGTCCTACAGTTGTCAACTTTTGACCAAACATACCAAATTATGCTGTCAATTATAAATAAAATTGAATATAAAATATAAATATAGATATTTACTTTAGCATCTTCCAACTAGTTGTTTTGTTTTGGAGGGGTCTACTTATAAGCTCATCTATTTATATGACCATCTTACTGGGCTGTTGTGAAAATAATTATTATTACAATAGCCAAATAATTGATTTTTGTAATGGCATTCAATTATAATGTGTTTAAGACACCCAGAACACCCACTCCAGGCAGATCTCATCATCACTAGTTCTCTGGAGGGGAAACTGAGGCTCAGAGAGTCTAAGTCTTTTGCCCAGACTCACTTGGATGGGGCAGGACAGCTGGGATTCCAGGCCGGGTCAAGTCTGTATTGTTTCCTACATTAGTTTCCAGCTCCCTACTTCTGAAGCTCTAAAATTATAGAGAAAGACAGGAATGTTTTGACCTTATGGTAATACATTTTCTATAAGGTCAGAGATAAATAAGTGAAAATTAATCTGACAATCTCCAAGCAGGCTGCAAAATACCAGCCTGCACTGCCCTTGGACTCGACCCCCATAATTTTTTCAGTTATTGACAGCTGATCAGTCTAAATAATTCATACCCTTCTGTGAGGGCTATTGCTTTCAAATTGACATTTGCTTGATGAGAGTGGTGACTGACGGGTGATTACCGGCTGAAGCGTTCCGCCGCTGCAAACAGGGAGAAGCTTCAAACTGTCATCTCCTGCAGGGTCGTGGAGGGGCAAAGGCGAATCTCTGTGCTAAGCTCCCACTCTCCCGTAAAGCCCTGAGTCATCAGCAGACAACTCTGGATATTCTGAGCATGTGTGCATTCCCAACATGCCTGCCACAAAGGGAGACGGCTGGCTGCGCTTCCTGCACACGGGGCGATGGAGATGCCCCAGCTCCGCGTTACTGGTCTGGCCTCCAGCTGTGTGCTCCCAGAGTCTGTGTGCCACCCCCTCCCCCCTGCCCCTGCCTCCTCGTCCTCGATGACAGAGCTGCCAAGGTCTTTTTAGGCCCATGAGGACCCAGATCTCCTGACATTGAAGGGGAGCTCCAGTTTCTCCCAGCCCTTTGCCCAGGAAAGAAACTGTAACTAGTGGGCAAAGTTGACAGGCTTTCTGAAGAGGAGAAGAGAACAGGGACGATTCCTAGGGATAAGAGGTGGGGAGTTGGGGAGAGGGCACAGGTGGGGATAAGACAGTGGTAACCTCAACAAAAAGCATTAAAGAGGGGAAATAAGAAGGGATGATGGGAAGAAAGGAACAGATCAGATGCTCAGGAGGCATAAAGATATTTCCTGGAACCCAAGGTAAGAGTGATATGGTCAACACAGACCCTCAGTGCTTGGGTGGCAATATTTACAGATGTTGGGGAGGCTGGAAGGGGAGGTCAGGAAGGGACTTAGGGTGGGGCACTGGTTTTTGAATAGGGGATGGTAAGAGGGGTGGGGTGGTGGGAGACAGGGCAACCACAGGCAGCCTTCAGCTACTCTGATTAGCTGGGACTTAGGATGTCAGAGTGCCCCATGTTGTCGGGGTGCCCTTATGCTGGTCTCCCTGCTTTGATCTCAGAGCAATTTCAGTCTCTTCCAGGTCTCAGTCCTTGTGTCAGTCCTCCTACTCCATGCTGTCAGCAAACCTCGCACAGCAGCCACTTGTCACTGGACTTCCTTTTAGGCCTGGGCCCCCTGCAGCAATGGCCCACCCCAGACCTGCTGAATGGAACCTGCTCCTGAACCAGACCCCCAGGTGACCTGCACCCACAGTGAGGGTGGAGAGGCAGACTGGAGGACGGTGAGCTTCATGAGCTGGGGCTGCTGTCCAACGTGCTGACAGTTTCCTGCCCAAGCCCAGAAGAGCCGTGTGGGCAGACGGAGAGGCAGGCAAGGAGAGGGACATGAAGAAGGAGGTTTGGGCCACTTGCACCGGGGAGAAAGAAAATGAAAGCTGTTCGTCCTTCTGCTAATGGTTGCTGAAAGAGCCAGGGAAGAAGGGCTTTAACCTCTTTATCTAGAGGTTCCAGGCTTGATGCAAAGCCTGTGCGTGGGCAGAGCACTTTGCAGTTTATGGAGCACTTGAGTTTTCACATGCGTTGTCTCTACTTGTCACTTCCCGGAAGTGAAAACACACAGGCGGGTGGGAGAGGCAGGAGCGTGTGGCTGGAGTGGGGAGGTGCCTGCGGTGAGGGGGATGGAGACCTGGTGATGGGGTCCTGGTGACTCACTGGCTATTGCTCTTGACTGCCAGTGGGGAACGGGGGCAGCCGGTGGCCTTCCCTCCCTCACAGCCAAGGCAGAACCAGGCCTGGCGGTGCCCACGCTTGGCCAGGTCAGCCGTAGCGACTGAGGAGACTGCTTGGTTGGGCTCCGTGTGCAGCCGAGAGCTTCAGGCTGACGTTGGTTCTGGCTGATGATGCCGTGTGGTGAGATTGGCTCTGGGCTGCCATCTTGGTTCTGCCACCTCTGAGCAGGGGACTGGGGAAATCTACACTTCACCTCTCCCAGCATCTGCCTACTCAACATGCAACAAGGATTAAAAACTCATTTAATTCTCATTTGACTCTTAAACCAAGTCTGTGATCAGGATTCTTTTTATCCTCATTTTACGGATGAGGAAACCGAGGTCCATGGCAGGCCATTGCAATTTGAGCCCCAAGACCATGCACATATGACTGAGCCATTCTGCAGGGCAGAGGCAGGTAGAGGCTCAAAGTGGGGACTCTGGAGCCGGGCCACCAGGAGTTGAACCTCAGCTCTCTGCTGACTAGCTGTGTGGCCTTGACCAGTCTTCCTGAGCCTCAGTTTTCTCATCTGTAAAATAAATTTAATTAAGATACAGTGGCAGGATGAAAGAAGGTGATGCTTGATGGGGGTGATCAACAAATATCAGTCCTATCCGCCCCCCCACCTTTACCCTCCATGTCTTTCCCTGACCCAACAACTAAACTCTAGTCAGGCTCTAACGCCAGGTGTGAGTGGATTCCATCCTGCCACCTGCACACTCACTTTGCCTTTTATGTCAAGTGCTTTTAAAAGGTCATCCATCATTCCAAGATGGGGGATCCCACTGTGTGGATAAGAGTCCCAGGGATTACGTCCCATCAAACAACCATCAAGCCTGTTGGGCTACATTAAATTCCCAATGCCATCCTGCCAGCGGAAGGCACCTGCCTCTCTCCAGCCTTCAACCTGCTGCCTTGTTATCACAGCATCCTGCTCCCACCCTTCCCACTTTCTGTAGGGAGAGTGTCTGTAGGTCATATTTGAGAAAGAGAAAGAAGGAGGAAAATAAAGGCTTGTTTTAATAGTGTATTACTCCTGCTAGCAACAGCAACAAGCAACAATAACAAGATGACAGCATCAGCAGCTGCTCTTACGGGCTCTGTAAGAAGTGCCTTATCCACACCCTCCTTCTTAGTCCTCACAGCGGCTCTATGAGGTTGGCATGGCTACCATCCCTAATCCACAGGAGGCACGGAGAGGTGACGTGGGTATGTGTCCACATGGCTGGTCAAGTAGGGGGGTGGGGTGCTACCAGTTGTACCTGGCCCAGTTGACCCCAAATCCCATTGGGTGGTTCCATCCCAACCCTTGTGGAGTGGCTCTCCCAGCCCATCTCGTGGGAAGGTTGTCCACAGAATATTTGCTGCCCTGACATGAGTTTTCAGACACATTTGATTTTGTCCTTCCTGTGGCTGGAACCACAGACCAGCAGTCTGCCCTTTGACCTTTCTTTAATTACTCCTGTCTCGGCAGTCCCTCGAACTGGCGTCTTCTTGGCAGCAGAGAACCCCTCTTTGTTCAGGCTGTGGCACTGTCTTCAGGAGAGTAGTTTGCCACCTGTAGCCAGTGCAAATTGCTACCATTTATGATGCAACTACTATGTGTCAAGCCATATATCCTAATTCAGGATCTCATTTAAGCTGCAACATGGCACAGTTTGCAAATGAGAAACCTGAGGCTCAGAGAGGCTAAACAACTGGCCTGAGGCCACCCAGCTGAAAAGCCCTGGGACTGGATTCGAAGCTAGTTTGGTCTGATGTCAAAGCCCTGCCCTTGTCTCTGAAACTCCCTGCCTCCGCAACACTCTGTAATCTCCTTAGCAATCAATAATAGCATACCAGTGTGTGTACAGTACTTTACAGTTTGCATATCCTATTTTAACTCTTTCAGTTCTCAGAACCACCCTGGGAAGCAGAGGTACTGGAGTGTCTACACTACCTTCCTTGTGGGGCTTGACTTCAGGGGATGCACAGAAAGCAGCTGTGCAAGCTGTGGCTTGCTATTGAAATGTGAGGTATTATCTGCTCCCTGCATTTTACAGAGGAGGAGATGGAGGCTCAGGGAGGTTAGGAGCAGGGTCACATGCTCAGAAGTGGAAGAGGCAGACGGCCGGTAGCCCCGAATCTCTGTCTCCATACCTGGTCCCGTGTCCTGGAACATCTGTTGGATCAACCTCAATCAGCACCCTGGAAAATGGCAGGGACCTCATTTCCCCAGCTGCCTGATGGAGGACTTTTTTTTCTCTTTTTGCGTCTCCTAACATGAAGTGTGTGTGTGTGTGTTTCAAAAATCTTTTGTCAGCACCAAATTCATCTTGAAATTGCAGCAAGAATTCAGCGTCCTCTTTACTCTCTTTGGTTCTAACAATCTCACAGTATCAAACAGCCTCCGCTTCAGAGGGAAAATAATAATGAATGACTTAAAATAACTCCGCTGGAGAAAATGAAGGTTTGATTTGAATTGTAGAGAGAAGGGCTCCTTTTTAGTCCCTCGCTCTCTTCATTTCCTGGCATAGGCTTTCAGAATCTGCAAGATCCTTCTACGTTCAAACATTCCAAGAGTCAAGAAAAGAAAGAGTCAGATAATTTAACTGAAAGTATATTTGTCAGCTATCTATCCCCGCAATTCCAAATATCACCTTAAGAAGAGGAAGCCTTGATGCCTTGTTCTCTCCTTTCCTCTCCAAGGACCCTTAGGCTTTCTCCAATCCCCAGGGGATGATATGTTCTCCCTACGATCATACTGCCTAGACGGGGTGGGGTGGGGGGGTCCATCAGCCACAGCATCCCATTATAGATTAACCACTGTGATCCATGCCAAGAGAAGGGACTTCTCAGAGGGGGCCAAAATGCAGATTCAACCAAAGCAGGCTTATCTTTAGAGAGTCATTATAACTCCATATGTGGGTCAAAGGCGATGGCAGATCATGGGTATATTGTATTCTTCAAGAGAAACCTCATTTAACCCACATGGGCACACATGGAGCCCAAATTATCAGAGAAATGTACACTGGCATGTGCTGACCCTGTGGTGCTGTTCAATTTTAATAAAATTTTGTGGATTTAATAAATTTTCTCAGTAGAGTGTCACAGCAGATAGAGTTGTGAATTGCACATCCTGTTTTTGCTTTGAGAATATTCTATTCAGCCAAGTAGCCAATAGGAGCTCAGTTGATTAATAAAAGTACATTCCTTTTAAGTATAATTCTGAGTATTGTTGTGGTCTGACTGCTCCATGATTACATGGAACTGAACAAAGCCAGTTTGGAGGCTGCTGAAATGAACTTATTACTCGGCTTTTATTTACAAAATGCAGTTTCAGGCTCCGAGTCATGCAGTGGCCATACAACGATGCCAGTGGTTGGAAAGATGAGGGACTTGGTATTGAATTTGTTGATATGCTGAAGCCCCAAGGGAGGGCAGCTGCTCACCCCAGCCCAGGTGAAGTGAGGCCATGGAAAGCTATCCAATCATTACCTCCCCCAGTGTCAATTTGGATTGGCTTATGAAATACCGAAGAACGGATTATACCCTGTCCTGGTTGAGATTTATGACACGCAACTTGGGGTGGGAGCAGGAAAGCCTACTTTGAAGTCTAATGTGTCACGAGGAGAGCCAGTGAGACACTGGAATTGCAAGGAAATGATATAACCCAGGAGCTCAAGTTTTAACCCCTTGTGGCTTGAAGCTGCATCCTCATTCCCCTTCTCCCTGACCTTAGAGAATCATCAGCCCACTCTCCCCGTCACCTTCTCCTACCCTTTTCCCACACACATTCACATTTGACCCAATTCCCCCTTCTAACCAAAGACTCGACCCAATTCTCGAGCCTTCTTCCCCACAGTTCTGACCCAATTCTCTCATCATTTCCACAAAGACGTGACCCAATTTGCCTCCCTCCTTCCCCCTGCACAGGGGATAACATTCCCCCCACACCCCTCCATATTGTAGATTTGACCTGATTTCCACCCCCACACCTGTTCCCCCCTCCATTTCCCCACGATGGGCCGGAGCCAGCATGTCTCTACCTGAAACCACGCCACCACCCCCATCTCCGAAAACACCGAGAACACAGCTTCGCTCCTGCACAGCAACCTTTTCTCTCCCCTTCGTACATTCACAGGGATTCGACCCGATTCTCCCACTTTCCAAACCTACCTCGGGCCATCGATCCCGGCACACACCCTCTTTCCAAGGACGCGGTGGTTTGTGTTATTGCTGGAACATCAAGCCCTCTGACACAGCCAACCTCCCTGACTGAAGTTTGCGGCACAACCCAGAGCAGACAATTATGGTGGCACCTGGCATGGCCAGAGGACACTGCACAGCTGCCCATGCCTTAATCTGGTATTCAGTTATCAGTTTCTTTTTAAAGAAATCATTTTGTTGGCAGCATATCTGCTGGCATTTTCAATTTTCTTTCTTCCATTTTTTAAAAAACTGACGTGCAGTTAGTTGTGGTGAAGGGTGGTGGGCTAACAGGGACTCAAGTCCTTTGTATGACGATGTGGGAAAAAGTGAATGCACCTGCCACAGAGCTCAACCCTTGCTATGTCAGGAGGACTCCTTAAGATGTTATAGGAGATTGCTCTCCGTGGACTCCACATTCTCAGCCACTTCTTAATTAAAAAATAAATGTTTCAATGACCACACATGATTTTTTATTTATCCTCTAGGAGCTAGACTCCAATCATTTATGTATTTTATAAAAGCTGCTCTGCAGTTATCAGGTGCAAGGACATTAAGGGCTATCAATTTTTAGGACTGATTTGGGTGAATAACCCAGGGGTGGGGGTGGCTGGTTGAGAGAAAAGTGGAGAGGGCTTTCGTAGCAATGCCCCAGTTTCCATGACTGTCCATTTGTCCCTATCTAACTGTCCGTTTACATGGGATAGAGAAACAGAGGGTACCTTAGGCTTCCCTTCTCTCTGAACGCGGCTCTTTTTGGAATGCTGGGTTTTCAGGTTCAAGTAGATGCTCCTCGGATTTATACCATTTGCCCACCACCATCCTCTTAGCAAAAAGGAAACAATACATTATATGTTCTGTGGTCTGAACAAAGAAGCGGAATGACAGTCAGGGTGGAACTAGGATTAGAAAGAGTTGTTTTGAGAAAGTCAGCATATTGCTGTGAATAGAGATTTTCTTCTAAAATGAAGTGATGCAAGTTAAAGGGCTTTGGAGACGGTGAAGTATTGTTCCTGCATTAGCTATTGTGGTGATAACAATGCCTCTTACCATCACAGTCACCACCACCTGTATCGCCATCATCACTGTTACCATCACCACCACCTTGACCACTACCTTCATCACAATCATTATCACCACTGTCCCTGCCACCACCCCCTTCACCACCACGACCTTTATCACAATCACCATTGCCACTGCTGACATCACCACAACCTTTGTCACCACCCCACCACTTCATAACTTCCACCACCTTCATCACATAATCTTTATTACCATCTCTAGTACTGCCGCAACCACCACCTTTGTCACCTCCTCCACCAATAACCTTCATCACCCCCTCACCAATCTTCATCACCTCCTCCACCACACCTTCGTCATCTCCTCCACCACACCTTCGTCACTTTCTCCACCACACCTTCATCACTTTCTCCATCAACCTTTGTCACCTCCTCCATCAACAACCTTTGTCACCTCCTCCACCACACCTTCATCTCCTCCTCCAACAACTTTTGTCACCTCCTCCACCACAACTTTGTCATCTCCTCCACAACAGCTTCATCACTTTCTCCACCACACCTTCATCACTTTCTCCACTAACAACCTTCATCACCTCCTCCACCACACCTTTGTCATCTCCTCCATCATACCTTCGTCACCTCCTCCACCATACCTTCGTCACCCCCCCACCAACCTTCATCACCTTCTTCACTACACCTTTGTCACCTCCTTCACCACATTTTCATCACTTTCTCCACCACATCTTTGTCACCTCCTCCACCAACTTTTGTCACCTCCTCCACCAACAACCTTTGTCACCCCCACCACACCTTCATCACTTTCTCCACCACATCTTTGTCACCTCCTCCACCAACTTTCATCACCTCCTCCACCAATAACCTTTATCACCTACTCCACCAACAACCTTCATCACCTCATCCACCAACAACTTTTGTTACCTCCTCTGCCAACAACCTTCATCTCCTCCTCCACCACACCTTTGTCACCTCCTCCACCAACTATTGTCATCTCCTCCACCAACAACCTTTATCACCTCCTCCACCAACAACTTTTGTCACCTCCTCCACTAACAGTCTTCATCACCTCCTCCACTGCACCTTCATTACCTCCTCCACCACACCTTCATCACCTCCTCCACCTCACCTTTGTCACCTCCTCCACCACACCTTTGTCATCTCCACCAACATCCTGTATCACCTCCTCCACTACACCTTCATCACCTTCTCCACCACACCTTCATCACCTCCTCCACCACACCTTCGTCACCTCCTCCACCACACCTTCATCACCTTCTCCACCACACCTTCATCATCTCCTCCACCACACCATCATCTCCTCCTCCACCAACAACCTTCTTCACCTCTTCCACCACACCTTTGTCACCTCCTCCATCATACCTTCGTCACCTCCTCCACCACACCTTCGTCACCCCCCCACCAACCTTCATCACCTTCTTCACTATACCTTTGTCACCTCCTCCACCACACTTTCATCACTTTCTCCACCACACCTTTGTCACCTCCTCCACCAACTTTTGTCACCTCCTCCACCAACAACTTTCGTCATCTCCCCCACCAACAACCTTTATCACCTCCTCCACCAACTTTCGTCACCTCCTCCACTAACAGTCTTCATCACCTCCTCCACTGCACCTTCATTACCTCCTCCACCTCACCTTTGTCACCTCCTCCACCACACCTTTGTCATCTCCACCAACATCCTTTATCACCTCCTCCGCTACACCTTCATCACCTTCTCCACCACACCTTCATCATCTCCTCCACCACACCTTCATCTCCTCCTCCACCAACAACCTTCTTCACCTTTTCCACCACACCTTTGTCACCTCTCCATCAACAACCTTTGTCACCTCTTCTACCAACAACCTCTGTCACCTCCTCCATCACATCTAAACAATTCTGATTCTGACCTTTATCTCTCACATTCTTCTTATTCTGCTGTCAACTTCCACATAAATTTATCCTTCATAACAAGTAAGAATGCAAAATAGAACACTCTTTTCCTATTTTTTATTATTTTAAGAAATTTAACATTTTCTTTGGGAGTAAATTTGAAGCTAAAGGTTTATGTATGTCTGTAATTTTTGGTATTCTTTCTACTTTTGGCTACATTTCTGTGACTCTCCCCTTTTTGTTGTCCTTCATCCCTTCACTTCCATTTGGTCTGGTGCTTAGGGCCTAGGGTGGCTGACGCAGCACCTTAGAATCTAGAGGACCCCTCTAATGCTCTCGAATGGCACCCCATCAACACTCAGAACCAGAGTGAGACTGCCCCCTTCCTACATGGAAACAGCGTCAAGAAGGAAATCAAACTTTTTAAAGTTTTGTAGGAAAAGGAGTACATCTCTTTGGTCAGAGCCAAGCGTTTTTAAAAAGAAGGAGGCAGAAGGTAAATATGAACCTTCAGTCCACACCTGGTACTTCAGCACAATGATTTGCACATCTAGTAAAATGCATGGTAAATCAAATTGGATTGTCAGCTTTTGGGCAAGAAAGAAATCCCACCGTCCCTTGGGCAGCCGGCTACTTTTATTCTAAACCTCTATTTGGGTCCCTTTCTTAATCTCTCCCTTTTGTCTTTTGCTTTATATTTTATTAAAATTTATGACACTGATGCCGAAGACAAATTAATCATTGAAGTGTGGAATCCTAAAGTTTAAATCATGACTCCGCCACTCGAAAAAAATCGTTTGACTTCTTTTGGCCTTCGTTTTCTCCTCTGTGCCATGGGGTCGCTGTCCCCCAAGGTCGTTGTGGGAAATGAATGAAATAAGGGATCACGGGAGCACCCAGAGCGTCGGGCCCAAGGCCCGTGCGTGCACGGCGCATGCGCGTTCCCCGTGGCTCAGTGCGCGCGCTTCTCCCCGGGTCCGCTCGCGGCACAACCAAAGGTGCCCTACCGCACGCTACCGACGGAACAGTGCTGGGGACCGACTCATTCTGATCCTTGAATTAAGGAAATATGGCATCGGCGGGTGGAACCAGCAGACCGGGAGGCGGGTCTCCCGTGTGCACGTGCTGCCCCTCGCTCTCTGCAGGAATCCCACGGCAGCCCATTGCCCGGACGGGGACGGTGCCTGCTGCTTGGCTGACACTCGCTGGGGCAAGTGCCGGGCTCTCAGCCTCGTGCTGAACGGAGCAAGCAGGCACTTTGAGTCCTGAGCCTGGATCCCACCTCTGTCCCTGTTTGCTGTGTGACTTTGGCAAGTTTTACTTAACTTCTGAGCTCTTCAGTTTCCTCGCATGTAAGATGGGGATCCTAAAGCAGATTTTCCATGGTTATCATGAGTATAAAACAAAAATGTTTGGCTCAAGATTGGGTGCAATGGATGTTGTTTTTTTCTCTTTCCTTCTGGCCTCTCTTTCTTTTTCAAGACCTCCTTTTCTCTGTATTTCCCCTTCTTTCCTGCTTTCTGGATACAGACTTTGAGAAATGCTATCCGCTTAACGGTGTCTTATAGGAAACCTGAAGTCCTTAGGAGGGCAGACACTAAAAAATCCAGTAGGTGATAAATGCTTGCATAAATAAGAACAACAAAACAATTATTTGCGGTCATTATTAAACTGTGAAATCAAATAATAATTTGATTAATAACAATAATAAGCCAAAATAATAATAATTGCTTGGGAATCAGTGGCCAGTTACACCCTGTAATTTGTTTGAAAGACTGCCCAAGCTTATTACTGATGCTCGATAATGCAGTTATTAAAAAGAAGACCTCCAAACTGACAATACTAATAACAGTGATAAATCTTCTGCTGTGAGGGCTCTCACTTTGTTTAATTGAAGGGAAGCTATGGAAGTGTTTTCCCTCATTTAAAAAAAAAAAATCTTCCTTTTTTCTCAGGCCATCTGTCTGGCTATTAAAATCCCATCAGCTTCATTGTGAGAACGCTTACTTCCCCGTGCCTGCCTTCCCAAAGGGGGCTTTTCGGAGCCAGCCAGCTCACTTCCAAAAGGAAGGCACGTGGCTCTGGAGCTCCCCTGGAGCTGCCTGGCCTTTTCTTCCTGGCCTCTCTGTTTGCTGCTGCCGAGACTAGCTCCTACTGTGATTTATTTCCAGGCCCCCACGTTAATACCCAGAAATGAGTTTATATCCTTAATGACGTGTTGATTTGTTCAACTGTTTTCGAAATAACCCCCTCCTTTCTCAGCAGTCTAGGCTCTAACAAGACAGTGCTGGATCTTCAGAATAACACTCTCAGGTGAAGGGTTGAGTGCTTGCTTGATGGATGATGGGGCCGGGTCTGTGGAGCTAAGGAAGGGCAGGAAATACCTGTCGTCCTCCTCATTCCTAACTTTAGAGACCAGCTCCGCTGGGCTTGTGGGTGACATGATTCCAAACCACCCTATATGACCCCAAACCCTTTGTGATCACTGTTCTGTGACAGTCATTCCTATGATTACCAGGCCTTGTCCCCTCTCTCCTCCAGGCCTGTCTCGGATGTTAGCGTTGAGAATGCTCATAGCTTCCAAGCAAGTGCCTCTTCACACCAGGGCCAAATCCCTCCATGTTCCAAAGCCTTTTAGGGTGGGGGAAGAAATCCCTTCACCTCTGAGAGCTGGAGAGGAAAGAGCTAATCCCTCTCACTCTGGTGAGCTCTTTCTTGGGAGGGGACAGCCCCTGAAGACCCTGCAGAAGACAAAGGTAGAAATTTCCAGCTCAAGTAAGTGTATCAACAAGGGAGGCTGACTCTCTGCCCCTCTCTTGGCCCTGGTCCACACTACCATCCTTTCTAGATAGAAGAGTGGGTCAACTTTTAATAAGAGCTGAGCTCTCCCGGGGCCTCAGAAAGTCTCTTGGAGTCCTCGCCATCTCTGGAATGGGTCTCTGACTCTCTTTTCAGTTTCCATCCCAGACCCCTTCTATCACCCGGAGAAGGAAGCTGATGAGTAGCAGGGCTGGAGGGACCCTGATCTCTCTATTGCTTTCAAACCTGGTGGGTGGTTTATTAGTCAGAACGGTGTTTTTGCAAAGTGGATAGCCAAACACTGTGGTAACAGAGACAGCTTTCGGTGGGATAGGGATGAACATTTAAAACACATTTAAGCTGGGTGTTTTTAATGTGTGTTAAAAATATAACACGCACAATAAACCAGTGATTCCTGGGATCTTATGGCTTAGGGTGAGGCTTAAACAGCGAGTCAATGCAAAAGTAAACCTTTGGTTAATAACATGCCAGGTAGTGTTTGGATGCGGCAAAAATAACGGACCTTGTTCCCAGACAGCTGAGGTGTGGGAAACCTCAATTCAAAGCTGCACCAACTAGCTTTTGAGCACCTACTCTGCGTTCAAGTCCTTGACACAGATAATTTTCATTTTCCAAACACTCTATTGATCAGCATTATTTTTCTTGCATTGGGTGGCGGATAGGAAATGGCGGTTCTGAGGGTTTAAGCCACCTGCCTGAGGTGAACATAGTTAGAACGAGTCAGAATTCAAATCCGGGCCTGTCTGTGGTCAAACCAGGCTCTTTTTGCCAGATCATGCTGCCCAGTCAATCTGGGGAGAAATTAGGGCAGGAAGTGGTTGGGTTCCAGGGAACATCTATTGGTCCCAGGCTGCTCTGCTGTGCGGTCTTGTGGTTGGAGGCCTGGCCTGCCATTTCGGCTAGGATTTGGCCACAGGCTTTGCAGCTCCCCCTCACTGGTCAGCCCACAAATATTTCTTTCCTTGTCCAGTGCTTCCCTACACTCGCTGTTGCTCAGTGAGTTCTCCTTCAGCAGTTTCTCGGGGGGTGGAAGGGGGCATCTCTCCCTGGCTGGGAAGGAGGCAGACCCCTTCCTGCCTTCAACTGCTGCTTCTCTTGGCTCCAGGCACCTGTCAGGGACCCTCTGGGCCCCAGTGCTGCGTCTGCCTGAAGAAGTGATGGCCGCCATGCCCAGGCACCTTCCATCGCCCCGCCCTTCATGCTCTTCCCCTGCCCTTTGCCACCTCTTTGTGCTGAGCTTCTGCCTCTCACTCCTGGCTCCTGTTCTCCCACGGTCTGCCTTTTCCCCGCGTTACTGTCTTCCTCACATCAGCCACCCCCACCCATTCTGCCTCTGGCTACGTCCTCATAACCCTGGCTCCAGGCGTTCTGGCTGATGAGGCCCATGCTGGAGTTCCCATGCTGGCAGGTCAGGTATCCAGGTGCTCCCCTGAACCCCAGCCTGGGGAGAGTGATCCCGGCGACTCCAGGGCTGAGGCTGGGCTGCCTTCCTGCTCGCTGAGCTTCTGTGGCTTCCATGGGAAGCTGAGACTCAAACTGATGTATCCCTCCCTTTCTCCATCCGGCCTTCCGTGCTTTCTTCCTTTCCTCCCTTTCTTCCTTGTTCCATTAAAACCTTTTGCTGAGGGCCCACTGTGTGCTAGACTCTGCCTTAGCCATCCCCTTCCTACCGATTGGCCAAGCCCTCATTTACTGACTGGGGGGCCCCCGCTGAGGGCCAGGCAGTGGGGACAGAGGCACATCCGTCCCTGTTCCTGTCTCAAGGGCCTTACTGTTGGTTGTGAGACAAAGATTTGAAAACAGAGATGTATAAGAAAGCATGCAGATCTCTGCACACGTCTGAACTGGCAGGGACAGCACGTGCCCGAGGCTGGAGTTCCCCTGGCTGTTGTAGCCAGCGGGAGAATGGCAAGAGTTGTCACAGCCCATAGCCATCCCTTCACCATGTCAAAACAAACACAGCCAAGACGCCAAGGCCACCCTGGTACAAAGCCCCATTCTGAGTGGATGTCCCCTGTCATGGAGCAAATCCAGAAGAGGGAAAACATCTATTGCTCAGTGCTATTTGAGGCTTCTCTTTTGCAAATCCCTCTGCCATTTCAGGTGGAAGGGCCCTCAGATATGAGACTTGGTGGGATTGAGACAGCAGCCGGAGCTCACCCAAGGGCCTGACCAGAGACTAAGATGGGGGGAAAAGGGGAAAGGAAACACAGAAGTGCAGTCAGCTGGGCCTCCCAAGGTGGGGATTTCATCTACCCTAAGAAAGGCAGTAGAAGTGTGGTATGGAAAAGAATGCCGTGGAGGGGTAGAGTGGCAAATTCCCTTCGGTTCCACAAGCATTTATTGTGCCAGGCATGGTGCTAGCTGCTTGAAGCTCATACTGAACACTGGACTGGGAGCAGGAAGCAGGGAATCCAGTCCCAGCAGTGCCATGGGCCTGCTCCGTGCCACTGGCCAGGTCGCTTCCCTCTCTGAGCCTCAAGTTCCTCAGTGATAAGGTGGGAGCTTGGACTAGGTGAGCTCTGTGGAGACACCGCCAGCTTCCTTCCCTCTTTTCTTTTCCTCTAGCAACCGAACCCCTAAAATTTTTGCTGGGCATGTGGCCACTTGGAATAAAGATCATATTTCCCAGACTTTCTTACAGATAAGTGTGGTCATGTGACAAATTTCTGCTCCATGAGAATAAAGCAAAAGAGTTGTGAAATCTTCCAGAAAACTTCCTTAAAAGCCAGGTGACAGGGGCCCTTTACCCTTGCCTCTTTGTGCCATCCTCCACCTCAGTGCCTGGAATGTGAAGACAGTGGCTGGAACTCTGGCAGCCATTCTGGACCATGAGGTTGAAGGCCACACTGTAGAGAACTTGTAGGAACCTGTATCACTAACAACTTTGTGAAGCCTCTATACCAGCCTTTTATACTTCATCCTTCCAGATTCATTTACTTTAGAGAGAATAAACTTTTTGTCTTATTTAAGCTACTGTTAATTTTATTTTTCTGTGACTTGTAGTCAAATCTCATCCTCCTGATGTAAGCTCTAAAAACCCTTCCAGGTATACGATTCTGAGGTTGAGCCCTTAGGTGACTTCTTTAAACACTTTCTCCCTGTTATAGGCACATACTAACTCCTGAGATGTCCACATACTAATTCCTGGTGCCTGTGAGTATGTTACATTGCCTGGCAAGGGGCATTAAGGTTTCAGATAGAATGATTTTAGCCCATGAGACCAATTTCAGATTTCTGACCTCCAAAACTGTAAGAGAATAAATTTGGGTTGTTTTAAGCCACCAAGTCTGTGGTAACTTGTTATAGCAGCTGTGGGAAATGAATACATTCCCCATGTTTCCTCACTAGTCAGGTGAGGGTCACGGCCATGGCAGGGTCATGGAACGCTGTGCGGCTTAACGAAGGTGATGCATGTGTGCCTCTGAGGACAGAGCCCAACCCAAAGGAGACACTCCAACCACAGAAGCTTTTGGGAACAATGATTCCTTGCTCTTATACCTCTAGTCATGGTGTTTAACCATAGATAAGATTAGCTGAAACGTTCAGATATGAACTGCTGAGGGATGAATGAATGGCTGTAAAAGATTCAGGAAATTTGTATAAATATTTATCCCATGGCTGGGAGGAAGCCGTCATCCTCATTTTAAAGGCAAGGAAACAGGCTCTGTCTGTCCATGGCAGAGGTAGGATTTGAATCCACATCCACCAGAATCCACTGACCATGTGCAAAGCCTTGTTTCTCTAAGTATGGTCCACAGACCTGTGTCATCAGCCCCAGATGGGAGCTAGAAATGCAGAGTCTCAGGCCCTCTCCGGTCCCCTGGATCAGCAAGTGTATCCTGACAAGCTCCCCAGGTGGCTTGGGTGTGTGTTAACATCTGAGAAGCACTGCTTGGGAACAGCCTTGGGCAATTTCATTTCCTTCATCAACTTTGGGTCTTTCTCCTCTATTCTACTTGGCAAACTCTTACTCATCCACCAGAACCCACTGCAGGGGACACTTCTTTTATGACCCCTTTTCTGGCCTCCTCAAATAGAATTGCTGTCTTCTCTGACCCTTACACATGCTTTTATCAGCGTCCTGAGCTCACTGTCCGCTGATGACCCAGGTGCATGCCTGTCGCTTCTTTTTGGCCTTGATCTCCTTCAGAACAAGGCCATGTCTTTATCCTCCCATGGACATTTACTAAGCACCTGCTATGTGCCAGGCACTGAGCTCAGCTCTGGGGCTATGGAAGTAAACAAGACAGACAGGGTCCCTGGTTTTGCAGAGTTTGTATTCTGGTTGGGAAAGAAACAATACACACTATAAACAAACAAATTCAGAGAGGGTTAAGGCCTATGAGGAAAATAAAATAGGCCAGAGGGAGTAGGAGGAGGAGGATGGTTGTCAGTTGGGGTTTAGGGGCAGCCCCCCTCAGGAGCTGACTGCATATCTGTGCCCCCAGGAATGTGAAGCCTGACATATTAAGAATTCAAAAATTGTTGAATTGAATCAGATCTGACCCTTCTCCCTGATCAAACTGTATTTTCAAGTTCATGTCCTTCCTGGGCAATTGCTAGACATTTTTTTCCTATCTAGGAAACTCCTGAAATTTCCCTCTTCCCTATGAAGTCTTCGAAGAGAAAAATTAGAAGCAGAGAACACCCCCTGGCCCTCCAGCTACACCCTCCCCCTCCTACCCCGCCAAGGCACCCCCCAAACTGGGGTCAAGGTCTGAAAATGTCAGCTCTGCAAGAGAAGCTGTGAGGGTGGCACAAAAAGGGTGACAGTAGCCCACTTCAAAGGCAACAACTTTTCCTAGAGATGCTTGATAAAGGAGAGGGGATGTGGCTAGCAGTCTACCCAAATCTTATCAGCAAGCTCTATTGTTCTGTAGTGTTGGCTATGTATGCGTTTCTTTATGGATGCTTGGCTTCATTCATTCTCATCTCAGTAAGCTGCTACACCCTGCCTGCACTGGTGTTGCTTTGTTTACCTTCTCAGCTGTTGGAAGACAAAGACTCTGCCTATAAGTTGCCAGTGGTGCAGAAGAGGGTTTGACAACTAAGTGGCCAGAGCATGGCCTGGTGATTCACTTGGGAGCGGTGGGGACTTTGGTGGACTGCAGACACCTGTCGCATCTGAAGGGGCGTTGGCTTTCCAGCTTCTGCTGATTGTGGCCAAGCAGGAGTGGGACCCAGTGGTACAAAACCTTCTGATTTTTTTAAAAGGAAGCCCAAAGTATGGACTTTGATGAGAAAGTTCTCTATTTGTAGGACATTAGAGGGTCAAACACAACTCACATGCAGGTCACCATTTGCAACTGCTAGTGTAAGAAATAAAAAGCTCACTCCTGGGAATGACAGCAACTGCCATGGATTGAGAGCTTCCCATGCACCAGGAAGTTTGCTAAACACTTTACAGGGGGCATCTTATCAGACTTCACAACCAACTCCTGCTGCATATACAACTATTTGCCCATTTTAGGTATGAGAAAACTGACTTAGAGGGATTAAATTCCTTGTCCCTAGCTGGTAAGTGATGGGGCTGGGATTTGAACCCAGGTTACATGATGTGAAAGCCAATAGGAGCTCCAGGCCCTGATAGAAGAGAATGTAGACTTGAATTGTGAGATTAAATATGTGTCACAATCTCGGATGCAAAGCTTTGTCTTATATCTTTTACCGTATTAATTTGTTCATTCGTTCAACAGCCTACTACAGGCCAGGCACTCCGCTAGGCCCTGGGGATGCAGGTGTGAAATCACTGCTGTCAGACCTAAAGGCACCATCCTCTCCCTGCAAATTTCTTCTGTCCAGCCTGTCTTGGTGAAGGTCACTCGCTGTCACTATGCACCACGAGAGACAGCCCCAGGCTGTGTGGAGTCTCTGGGGTGCGTTCCCCTTGCTCTCCTGCCCTGGGGCACCTGCCTGATCACTTGGGGGACCTGTGTGATGATCTCCTGGTTTGAGTCCCTGCTCTGTCCTCTTCTTCCTTTCTTCCTCCCATCTCTACTTCACACAACATCCTGAGCCGTCTTTCTAAAATGCAAACCTGATCTTGCCATTCCTTTCTCCAAATTCTCCTCTTTGCACTACCTCCCTGTCCCTGGGTGCTGCAGTCTCTGGGCAATGTCATCCCTCGTCACTAATACCCTTCCCTAGTCCCACCCTCCACACAAGGTCCTCCAGCACTAGCAAACCTGTGAGCCATTGATTGTATGGTTCAGATAGATTATATGGTGTGCGAATGTATCTCAACAAAATTGCTTTAAAAAAAATAGCAAAACTTTTGTGGTCTCCCAAACATCTTTTTCTTTCTCAGCCCTCTTTCTGGAGCCTCTCCACCACTGTGCATGCTTGCCTGCGTCCCTGTGTGCCCCCGAGAGCACAAGCTCCTTGAGGGCAGGGGATGTGTCTTTTTCCCTTGGTGAACCTGGAACCTGGGGCGGTACCTGGCATGTGATGGTTACTTCATGAATTTTGTTGAAGAAATGGGTGAGGGAGCACATGATCTGGAGGTGGAGGCAGAAAAGGGGACAATTAACCCGGAAGTTGGCAGACACTGTGCTGGAGGTTGGTGGGGGTGCTCCGGGAGGACAAAGGTGGGAGCCTTACTCGGGTGGGAGCAAGGCAGGAGGTGGAGGTGTTGGAGGAGGTGACAACTGAGCTGAGTCCTGAAGATAAGCAGGATGTGGCTGGGAAAGGGACTTCTGCACAGAAGGTAGGGAGAGGGAGTAATTGTATTTCTCAGCTCCTGCAAACTACAAGGAGAGGGGAGACCTTGCACTCTGGGGCACCCCCCCCACCCCACCCCGCACCAGGTATTGTCAAAGCAGTGAGAAAATTTGGCAGCCCCTCCAGTTTTTCCTGTTCTGTCTTGGATTGGGAGCACATCCTAATTCTAAGCTTCATCATACTGAAAACTTCATCTTGCCCAGGAGTACAAATAGCAATTTCTGTTCAGCCTTGCCTTTAATTCCTCAAAGAAAGTTATTTGTAGATTTGGGGGTCATGGGGAAATCTTAGATATAATTAGTGTAATAGAAGGTTTTACCCAGGTTCTGGGGTTGGATGGTCTTTGATCGGAGTCCCAGCTCTGTCACTTACTGTGTGAACTTGGGCAAGTTATTAACTTCTCTGAGTCTCTTAAGATGGAGATAATGGGGGTCATGGCACAAACCTTCAGAATTGTGAAGATTAAATCAGAGCAAACTTTTGGAAAGTGTCTAGAACAGTGCTTAGCACAAAGAAAGCACTCAACAAATGATTAGCTATTATTAGTAGTAGTAGTTGAAGTGGAGCCAGAAGAGTTGTTTTTCAGTGTTGCCTTCTCTGCAAAATGGGGTGGAGGAAAATGGGGAGGAGAGTTCTCAATCTTAGGAAAAATGCAAAAAAGACCAAGATCCAGGTGGGGGGAAATTCGTATGACAGAAAAGAGCAAACGAGACAGAAAAAGTGAGAAGAGAGCAGTGGGGCAAAAATGTAATAAAGAAATGTCCAGGGGCCAGCAGCAGCCGGTCATGGGTGAGTTTTGTCTGATGGGAAGGTCAGGGGAGGGCTGGTGCCTGGGTTATTTAAATGGCATGGTGGATGGTGGAGCAAAGCAAGGTGCCAATTCCCTGTCCAGCGAGGCTCCAGCAAACGTGCACCTGGGATCTTGTACTTGATCCTTGTTATTCTTGTTGGCAGCTGGAAGACTACCCAAGGTCAAGGAAGTTCAGGGAAGAGTGAATAAACATAGTATCAATAGGGAAAAGGAGTGGAGGCTCTTCAGAGGCAAACCCAAGGCTGCTAAGTCAATACTTTGGGGCCAGGCAGTAGCCAATGAGGCTCTCCATTGAGAAAAAAGGTGAGCACTGCCCAGCAGTGGCTCATGAACTTCCAGAAGCTTCCTGGCAAAGCTGCGGCCCCCGAGGCACTCCAGAGAACCTCCAAGGTTGAGGGGTGTAAGAGAAACACCTGTTTGTTCTCATGTGTTTTTCAGAATTCAGTTTCCACCAGGCCTAAGATGGGGAACTCCTTGATGGCAGACATCATTTCTTCACTCATTCATTCAGCATGTAGCTCCAGAGCACGTTCTCTGGACCAGACATTGGTCAAGGCCCAGGGGTCATGGCAGGGGACAAGGGTCCCTGCCCTCACAGGGCTGACGGCCTCCTAGGGTGATCACAGATCGTTAACAAGTAAATACTGAAAAATTTTTTAGAAGTGAAGGTTAAAGAAGGAAATGAAGAGAGATAGGCTGGTCAGGGAGTCTCCTTGAGAAGGTAATATTTGAGCAGAGACTTTTGTGTCTTCGCAACCCCTGGGTCCAACCCATGGTATGTGGTCAATAAGTGCTTTTTGCACTGAACTGTTGAGGGCAGTGAGTAGAGGAGGGGGTCTTGGTGTGGATCCTCTTCCCCCTCCCTGGCTTACCACCATTCTGGGCCTCCTTTTCCTTCCAGGCGCAAATACGAACTGCTCTGTGAGCCATCCTGTCACTTGGGGATCTGGTCTCTGCTGTCCCCCAGCCTCACCCCTCCCTGCCTTCCATCTTCCAGCCCCGTTGAACCCTTGGCCTGCCTGCTCTCTTGGGTCTCTGTGTTTCCGTACATTCCATTCCTTCTGGCAGAAGCACTCTTCCCCTCCTTAGCTTGCCCACTCCTGGGCATCTGTCCCTCAGTCTTCTCTGGCTTCCCCTCCTCCCCCAATCTCTGTGCTCCCAGAGGCCCCTGTCCCCTGGGGTGAGTTCCTGGGACATGGAGGTTGAGCCCTTTAACTCTATACCCGAGCCTCATACAGTACCTGGCTGTTGCTGAACAAAGATTGACCTCAGCCTTTCTCTTGTCTAGAAAGTTGCTGGTCTGACCCCATTTTGCATCTCCCCACCCCCACCCCATCCTGCACCAGCGACAAGCTTGGGCTCTCTCAGCACCCTGCCTATGCTTCTCCCTGCCAGCAAGATAGCTTACTGTCTTCTTTGATTTTAAGACACATATTTTAAGATTCAAGGTTTCTGGCATTAGAGTATGTTTTTCAATTGAAGTTTATATTATGTTTGTTTCCTGCTCTCCTGAAAGATGTTTTCAAATGGATTATTCATTTTTGCAATCGATGGTGTCTTGGAAGTGATGGAAGGTGGAACTAGGAGAGTAAATAAGCCTTTAAGATACCCAGGAGAAAGGTCTAGGACCCTGGCTAGGCCATGGAGCTCACTGGCAATCCCACCCAGTCAACAGGCACTTCTTGGCTTTGGGGAATGCAGTTATCATCCCTCCACTCTCATTCTTATTTTCAAAAGTTTGGGGCTTGTAACTGACTCTCATTCAACCTCCAGCTCAAATCCTTGATGATCCATAATGTAAAAGATGCCAGGAAGCTCTCTGAATTTGTGGGAGGGTATTAAGGGGAGGTGGCCATGGGCTACAGGGCTCTATCAAATGTCTTGGGTGGAAGGGAGTTGTTTTATGAGATGCTTGTTCTTCGGGACCCTGGTGATCCTAAAGATCCTAGGAGAGTCTCATCAGGGTCCTTGAGGTCAGGCAGGGGGATTGTTCATCTCTATCTCCCTATGCTTAGCACAGGGTTGGCATCTACTGTCAGCACTTCCACAGAGTATTTTTTTAATTTAGTTGACTGGAGCTGACTCAATCTATTTCCTCCTTTCTCTGCACTGCCATGGAAAGTTTTGGGGCCAAAGAGACCACCACATTCAGAATGGATCAGAAGCAGAAGAGCCAGGGTGAGGAAGAGAAGGAAACAGCTGCTCTAACCCTCACCACAAACATCGGGGCTGGCATTGCCATTGCCACTAAATAGACGGTGAAAACGAGGCACAGAGATAGAATTAACTAGTCCAAGGTCACACAGCTTATAAGCAAGAAGCCAGAAGACATAGAGCAAAACTCTTCAACAAAGACAAACAAGTCCGTGCACCTGCAGATGTTACCTCCCCATCCCCTGTCCCCACCCAGCACCATCCTTGCCTCACACGACCCCTCCATCTCGATTCTCAGTAAGCCACCCTGCTCTTCCCCCACTACCTGTCTCATTCCCTTCCTTGTGGATCTCTGCATTTGCTGCCTTTCACCATGGAATGTTCTTTCTTCTTCTCTTCACCCAGTTAACTCCTACTCATCCTGCAGATCTCCATTCACACCTCACCTCCTCAAGGAAGCTCTCCCTGATTAGATCCCATCCCAATGTCATGAACTCCCTTATCCTCTCTAGAGGTAGGACTCTTTGAATGATGAATGAGGGTCTGTCTCTCCCACTAGACTCTAGGGACCGTGAGGATGCTGCTTTCCATCAGCCCCCAATTTAACAAATAAAATAAAAGAGTGAAAAAAATGGACTGATGTGTGGCTGCGAACTAATCTGGAAACTTACAATGTGTATTTCTTTTGAATATAGGTTTTTAGCTAAAACATCATATCTGAGGCTGAAAGGAGCTGTTGAATTTTGATAAATTAAAAAGTCTCTTGCAGTGTCAGTCTGGATATATGCTTCCTCCTCCCCCACTGACCTGAAAGTGAACACTCATGCAGAGCTCTCCCGGAAGCACTCTGTGACAGGCGCTGTAGATGATGATGAGGGGAAAACATGGCTAGGATTTATCTAGAGGGCTTTCACCCCAGCCCTTCCTTCTCAGGATTTAATCTCTCTCCAAGCTCTTCCTTTTTTATTCTTACTTTATAATTGCTCCTTGTGTTGACCGCCTCCCCCCTTATTTTTCTCTCTTTTCTCTCTATTTGAGATCATTATTTTTTTGAATGTCAAAAAACAAAAAAAAAAAACAAAAATAAAATGATGCTCTTACTATCACTGCTCCCTCTGTGTTTTAAAAGAACACGTTTAAAGAACAGCCCTTTGACAAGATGAAGGACCCACTCATTGCTCATTCATTGACAAAAGTAGGCTGACCTCTTGCAAACATCATAATTACTGGGGATACAGCAATGGGCACAACAGATGGAGTCTCCTGTCCTCATGGAGCTGACAATACAGTGGGCGGGAGCCAGGCAATAGAGACACTGAGTGGATTATGTAGGGTCTACAAGGTGCTAAACCCTCTGCAATAAAATGAAACAGGGTGAGGAGGATGCCTAAAGGGTACGGGGTGTGGGTTGCGGTTATTGATTGCAATTTCAAATAAAGCAGTCAGGGAAGAGAAGGTGACAGACACCCATTCATTTGATGCTTAAACCACCGACCACCCTGCCAGCAGGATCTTACATTTCTTTTTTTACAGAAAAGGAAACTGAGGCTTGGAGAGGTTAAATAAGGCTGAGGAACTTGATGTGAATCCAGGTCTGTGTGTGGCTGTAAAATTCTTTTAATGACACTACAAAGCTTCATCTGAAACTTTCCATGAGTTATAGGGGACACAAATTTGCTACTCTCTGAAAATTGTTTGAAAACATAAAACCAAGGGATGGTTTACCTTGAGGACATTTCCAAACTGAACGGGCAAAACAAAGAGGCAACTGGGGGGTTTGGTCTGAAGTGCAGTGTTAGAAACCGGTGTTGTGCCCCTCAGCTTCCCTCCTCAGCTTCCAGGAGGAAGGGGTTAAGGGGAGAGCTGTTATCACCCACGAGGTGTGGCAGGTGCGGCCCGGGGCACTTGGGGATGAGTGGCGCCCGGGAGCCGTGGGAGCTGGTGCTCAGGCTGAGCCCTCAATGGGGGAAGTGGGAACAGTGACAGCGAAGGATCCAGTCCAGCTGCTGACCCGAGCCCAAGACCACAAGAGAGCAGGGTCTGTGTGTAGAGCCCTCTAGAGGTTTTCGGGGTACATAGGGCAGGAAGAAAATGCAGCTCAATGACTCATGAGAGGCCTGGATTCAAGTTCAGGCTCTGCCGCTCTAGCCACATGACCTTGGCATGTCCCTTCACCTTTGTGTGCCTCATTTCCTCACATGTGAAGAGGATGCAATGGCAGGGAGCATGGTGTGAATGGGCTGGATAAAAAGGTGAGAGGGGGAGAGAATGGAAGGAACGCTGGACCTGGCTCTGTGGAAAACTGATGCAAACCCCAAGACCTTGGGGAAAGTTTTCAGGGTGCTGGGAATTGGGTGGGGCAGTTTGGCAAAGAATAGAACATCCTGGGATAGTGAAGTTGTGATGAGTCCATAAAGTCTGCTCTCTGCCCAAAGGGGAATATTCTGGTAAATAAGATGGAACTGAACTTCAGCATTCTTTAAAAGCAGGAAAAGGAGGAAAAGTAATTGATTATTTTTCCTTCCTCCTAGAGGCTATGTGTACCGATCATTTTTCTTTACCTTTCCTTGAGTAATTTGCCTTCATTTTAGCCAATCAGGAGCTGTGCAACCCCAATGATTGACTCCTCTTTGAATTCTCTTATTTTATAATAATAGATTTCATACTCTTTCTTTGTTTTTTGAAAAGAAGTTCCAGGAAGAACAAACAAATCATCCTTACTGACTTCTTTCTCTCCCTTTCTCTTGATTACTTGGTTGTCACATGTCATTAAGATGCTTGCATTCATTTCAATAATTTTAAGTATTTCCAAATCAATCCATTAAAATATTTCTTATGCACCTACTGTGTGCAGGGTGCCCAAAGAAAGTCAAATTATCTTGGGAATTGTGGAATGTTATGTACCTAGCATGATGGTCCCCCTGGTCACTTCTACAAGCAGTTCATCCACACTTAAAGTCAAGAATGTCTGGGAAAGGCTGTTGGCTTTCCTCAAATGAAATAAAAGATACATACTTTCCTTCTCTAGAACAAGAGAGCCAGAGTGGAACAGAGCATGGGGCACTCTGCCACCTCCCAGAAAAGCAAAGGCTCTGCAATTATGAACGTGGAAAAGAGAATTCAGGAAAATTGAGGCACTACTTGCTCAAAGACAGCAAGGAGGTAGAATGACTGGCAGAGCCACTGCAAGCTAGCAGCATACGAAGGGGAAGACAGAAGAGATGCTCACACATTTAGCAGAGGGAATTGAACAGCATGATCAGAGAGAAAGATCTCCCCTCTGCTCTACAGCAAGGCTGCGTTCTCCCAAAAGGTGGGGCGGGGGGGGGGTGCAGAGAGAGAGAGAAGAGGCATGAGGAGGGTTTGTTCCTGCCACAGACCACGTTGTGTCAGCAGCTGGCTCCTCTTCTGCAGGGCTGGAAATCCTCTGGGGGAAGTGTGGACCCAGGACAGAGGGGAGGAAGGTGCAGGAGAGAATGAACACAAATGAACACAAGGGGTGAATTTCTTGCTGCCCTTGGAGACAATGATTCCTTTAGGTGACAACAGAGGTTAATATCCTGAGCAGCAAGCCATCACGCACCCCAGAGACATCTCACTTGAAACAAGCAGTTTCAGTGTCCTGTTGCAGATTTTATTGAACTCTGAAAGGGCCAATTCATCTCTCCATTGAGAGGCTCTTAACGCAGCTTTCCTGAAAAGTTGAGGACTTCCCATCACTGTCCTCCTACCTGCGTCCAAGTGCAGACCAACGCCTGCCCCCTGCCTACATCCCACTAAGCAATCCAGCCTGCCCGGGATTCCAAGTGCTTCTATTTATTCTGCAGAGGGAAGAAATACAGGCTGCGGTTTCCTCTTGATCCCTCTCCACCTTCCTCTGTGCCTGCCCCTAACAGGTGGTCATGTTCCTTCTAATTCTTCAGCAGACTAATTAATTTCAAAAGCAGCAATAAACGCAAGGAGACATTTTTGATTCTTATTTTCATCAGGAGGTAAGAAAAAAAAAATCATCTCAGGAGAAAAAAAGCCCCAACGAAATCCGGAGAGCAAAAGAGATCACAGGAAGACAGTTGCTTTTCATCTGGAGGCATTAGCAGCATCTTAGGGAGATTTAAAATCTATTCGTAATTTCTCATCTATGGGCAGAAAGCACAAATAAAGAGGTGATGGGGAGGGGGGATCTTTTTGGAAGTCCAGTTTCTCACAGAAAACCCAGCTTGCAGAAACCCGAAGCACTGACAATCTGATTTGTGCAAAGGCCGACTCTGTTTTGAATGCTCACAAACGCCAGCACACAAACGCCCCAGCAGAACGATCCAGGCCAACCTTTGGAAGTAAGTACACTTATAACCTTTGGAAATAAGTGCAGTCTCTGGAAATAAGTGGTTCAGAATCTCTAAACCACTTCCTAAGTGGCCAAAGTCCAGCTTCCTAATGAGGTCCTGGGCCCCTAAAGCCTGACAGAGGCTTTAGAAATTAAAGGCCAGACTGGAGAGCAGCCCTGAGCACCTACCCTTCCTGCCAGCCTTGCTACAAGTGGAAAGGAAATAGTGACCCTGGATGTGGCATGGTCCAGCCCTTACCTCACTGCCTGGAAGCAGGTGCCCCGAGGCTGGCAAGGTCCTGCAGGGAAAGGGGTCCTCCCGGGAAAGGGGTCCTCCCAGACCAAACTTCCATCTCTTGTGTGCATCACACGACCCTCAGGAAGTGTTGCAATTCTAATCCTTTTACAGATGATTCAGGGAAAGAGAGGGTGTGCTGGTTGGAGAGAAAGTTGAAGGGGATGGGCAGCACATTTGGGGATGTGGGCACTAAGTCGAGTTTTAATGAAAATTCTTAAGCCTTTTAATGCACAACTCATTCAAAGCTACCTCTAGTCTTCTTGTCTTTTGGGAATTGAAAATACCACGGTATTCAGAATTTGCAAATAAAACCCTGACAAGAAAGTATATTTATACCAACTCAACAATTTCTGGGCATATTTCCCCTAAAATAATGTGCTGTCTTTCCTCTAATCTCTTGGCTAACGTAGCTCCATCCATCTAACTGAAATCCAAGGGAGGCAAATTGCTATAATGATCATTTCCCTAAAGCAACCCTCATTCTCTTTGCTTTTCTTCTCTTTTGGAATGAAAGTCTGTCATAAATGTTTAATTAAATGGAAGTCTTTCCACTGTTAATGACTAGCTGCACAAAAGGATCTTCATTTCTTTAAGGAGGGGTGTGTGTGCGTGTGTTTCAAAGAGTCCCTATTAATTTCCCGATATTGATTCTCTGGCTGGGGAAGAGCATATAGTATTCAACATAGAGCTTCCCTGCAGAATATGTTAAAGGCAGCGGTTTGGATTGAGAAAGGGCACCAAATGCAGTATGCGTCAAACAGACCAGCGCTCAATGAAGTCACTTAGCTATTCAAAACATGTTCAGCCATCACTCAACCATTTGCACCAAGAATGGGGGTGGGGGGCGGGGCACAGAACGTGTGCTTTTCCCACACACAACCATTTCCCAAAGAGCGGCTTTTGCTCCGTTTGGTTTAGTCCCCGGGGCCAGATCCGTTCTTCCCTCTCCTGTCTCTTTCCCTCTCTTCTCCTCCATCTCCTGGTCTAAACTCCCTGCATCACCATCCCATGTTGAGCTTAACCAACAATCCTGCAGTCCCCACTTCCCCACGCTGCCTCAAACGGCCTCCGGTACTGGTTCATGTCAGAAGCAAAATACACAAGCTAGGAAACATGTTTATCTCTCTGTGCATGTCTTCCTATGCGTGGCTATAGCTTGTACACACAGACATACATAGCCACTCCAAGGCAGTCCCTCTTATTAAAGTCTGTTGCTAAATGCAGGTTGTATGACCAGCAAGAGTTTTTTTTTTTTTTTTTTTTTGCCTTTTTGGTGTTTATTAATGTTTTCCAGAAGCACATGCCTTCATCTGTGCTCTGCTGGCCCAGCCTTCACACTGTGGCGGCCCCCTTCACGTACAGCACATGCACACACACACACCCCCCAACAGCCTTCCGAAATAAAGGCAAACGGCTGACACCCCCGCCCCTCTACTCCCCCATTCAACCTCCCCGTGCCCTCGCCTCCCTCCCTGCCTGCCTGCCCGATGTCTGATTCTCCAGCTGGCTGCAATGCTGACTTTACTCGCCTCTGGATAACAGACATGTCACTCTGTGTGGAACTGAATTGCTTCTCAGCCTAACCTCAGAGTGAATTGCTGTTTATTAGAACTTAGGCTTGTTTCCTGTGAGAGACATATGTATTTTTAGACTTTGTAAATGTTAAAACACACACATACACACCCAGCCAGTTGCCTCAAACATTATGTGTGGCTCATAGACATTATGAAATGCTCTTGAACTCAGCATAAGATACTGGAAAAATTAGGATTTACCAAATAAAGACTCTTGGAAATAACAGATTTTTTTTTTTTTTTTATAAAAGATACTTGTGGATGATGATGTTTCTGAGACTTTGGGGTACTAAGGGGAAGGGGAGGGTGCAAGGAAGAGTATTTTCAAATTCTTCATCACGAAAAGAGGAGCAATGTTGAGAGAAGCAATTATTTTTCCCTCTCATAGATGGTAACGCTAAACCAAATGGCAAATCCTAATGTTTCCGAAGCAGGCAGAACACGTTTGACTTTAAAGACAATGTCTTGTTGTTTTCATCAAATCATAGATTATTCCAAAGAAGAGGTTTAGGGAAAGGAGGGTGGTGGAGGCAAGAGAGTAAAGTATGGCTTTTGCTTATTGATTTTCTTTCCTCTGAAACTAACCCAACGAACCTTGATCTGTGGTGGAAGGAGTAAAGTAAGAAAATGGTGGAATGCAAAGGGGGACTTATTTGAAGGAGGATGGGGAAGGGGAAGTGAAGAGGGGAGGGGGTGGGGTGGAAAAGGGGGAGGAGATGGGGCATCAAATACCTTCTAGGCAGCAGGTTCTCCATAATCCAGAATGGGTCATAACTTCCTCGTTCTTTTTGCTGGTTTCATTCTCACTGACACTTTTAGTCTTGCAAACCCCTCTGGAGTAGAGCCAATAGTCAGTTCCCACAGCTATGGTCATCAGGCTGAAGGCAGCGAAAGCACCAACGGTGGTTAAAAGCATTTGAACGCCTCGATCAAAGAGCCCCATAATTCTTCATTATATAAACACCCAACCGACTTCTGGTTTTCAGGAGAGTGTGTGTGAGGGTGCAAGTACTAAAGCAAAAAATAAAAAATAAAAATAATTCCACTACTAATATAATGGATATATGTGTGAATAGAGAATATGGAGATATATATATATATATATATATATATATATATATATATATATATTTTTTTTTTTAAAAAAAAAGGGAGGTAAGAAAGCGCACGGAAAAGAGTGTAAATTATAAAGATCACACCGGAAGAGAGGCTTGCCTTTTGAGATCAGAAACTGTTCCAGTTGCAGTGATTTTTTTTTTTTTTTAAAAAGGGGGAAAAAATAAAAAGACGCCCCCCACCCCCCCAAGTGAAATGCCTTAATCTCTTTTCCTAAAATTCTGGTCTCCAGTTTCCATATGTGATAGCTAATTTGGAGATGGCTTCCACAGTGAACCAGGGAACAGCCGCATTCTCAACACAATCTCTCATGATCGGGACCTAGACAGTTAGAGACTGTAGGAGCCGGGATGCAACCTTCCGTCTTCGCTCTCGGCTCTGCGGCCTGCGCCATGAAAACCCCTTGCTTCCCCAGTTCTCTTCCTTGGGGATCTCGGACGCTTTCCTTTCAGACCAGACTTCCCAGTATTCTGTAAGCCCTTGATCTCAGCTGAACAGGTGCGGGGGCCTCTCCTTCCATGGTTTTGCCCCGGAGCAGCAGCGGCGGCGGCAGCAGGGCTGGCAGGCGCGGCGGCGGCGGCGGCGGCAGGAAGAGCAGCGGCGGCGGTTATTGTTGTTGGTGGCGGGGGTAGTGTTGGCAAAGGGGGGAGGGAAGGGGTTTCTCCCGGAGAATCGAGGCGGGTTTCCCTCCCCCTATCTGCAAAGCTCCTGGAAACAAGGGAACCGGCGTCTTGCTGCAGGATGGGCCGCCCGCCTGCCCGCACCCCTCCGCGACTCCCTGCCGGCTCGGCCCCCGGCGGAGGCGCTCCCACCTACTGCATTACCGGGTGGTGCTGAAGTGGACAGCTCCCTGCGCCGCCCGCTCCGCGCGCTCCCGGGCTCGCTTGGCGGCCCGCCGGGCGGGGGGCGCGGGCCAGAGTCCTCCCTCCCCTCCGGGACCGCAAGGCCAGGGCCGAGCGGGACTGCCTTTCGTTTTTTTTACCCTTCTCCCAAATCCTAAAATGAGCTCTCTCCTGGGCTCCCGGAGCTTAGAGAAAGGCGTAGCTAGGGATAGCGCTCTCTCTCTCTCTCTCTCTCTCTCTCCCCTTCCCTCCCCCCGCCTTGGTGTTTCTTCCAGCTCTGCCTCCTTCTCATTCCATCTCTACGTGCCCAGATCTTCAAATACAACCCTCCTATCACACTCAGACGGGCACCAAACTTCAACCAGCTATCTCTGCCTGGAAGGTGGTGAAAGTGTAACCTGAATGGGTAATTACAAGCATGTCTCTACTTGTGTTTTTTTTTTTTTTTTTTTTTTTTTTTTTTTTAATAACTGTTTTTCACTTTGCTTTTCGCAGGGGGTGGTGGTGTGTGGTGATGGAGGGCTTGTTTTATTTTATTGGCACTTTGGATGCTTCTCCTTTCTGTTTTTCCTCTCTCTTCTCTTTGTCTCTCTGGATAACATGGGTATGCATTGCACTGCCTGTAGTTTTCCGTGAAATTCCAAATCTTGACCCTACAAGCAGACATTTTGGAAAGATTATTTTTGGAAAGTGGTGTAAAAGGTTGACTGGGGCTTCAGCAATGATTTTTATCTCAAGGATAAACACGCTTTCAGAGGAAGTGCGTGAAATATGAATCCTTCTAAGTTTCCTATGCCATCCATAAAACTGGGTTGGAGGAGATAAAAATTTTCCTACTATGAACACCAAAACACACTATAACCCTCCCCTCTTCTCAGCAGAGTCATTTACCTGGGGTTAATTAAAGTTTCACCTCTTGTTTCTATATGTGCAACTTTTCCTTAATGTGATCCCTGGAAAAAAGAAGTACATCAAATTCCTGCTGCTACTGATAACATTTTCCTTTGATCCATTTCATAGTTAAGTGAGTGAGAGCATGTGAGGAATGATGTGGGTGCACTGTTTTTAATTTCTTTTTTTCATTTTCTCTTCTCTTTTGGTGTAGAAAGTGGTGTGAGTCTGATGGGTAAGTTGGGAGGTTAGAGATATTTCAATTTCTTAACTCAATTATTACATTCTTTCTTCTCTCCCATCCCTTATTGTCTTGAAATCATGTGTTTGACAATTTCTCAGTGATCTGGTGATTACCAAGTTGTAGATAAAGATGACTGAGTTAAAACAGACTCTCTTTGGTGTAAAGCCTATTGCCTAACTTCTTTCCCTCAGCTTGGAGTTGTTTGCAGCTGGTGCATTCTGTTTGGCATAGGAAAATCTACCTGTTTCTCCACCCTGCATAATACTTCCCTGTTGTCACTTTCTGTTCCCTTCTCAGGAGAGAGGGATTTCTACAGTGGGTGTCTGCTGTGCTTCAGGAACCTGGGGGAGGCTCCTGGAGTCTGGAGAGCAGAACCAAGATTTCAGCAACTTCTGCTAGGGTTCCTGTAGAGTATAGCAAGAACTATGTCTGCAGATTGAGGATTTCTGCACCTTGGTGTTTTGCCCTGTGAGGATGGGGATGACAATTGGGATGGGGGTAGGTGGGTGTTGATCTGCTGATCCTAGCCAGCAGGGAACCTAGCAGTGATTCAGGTAGATGATTTTCTTGGTTCCTATCCCTGAGGGAAAAGTGAGGGGTAGGCATAGAGGCCTCTCGGGTATAGTCACATGAACCTGAGAGGCTTGCCCTCCACTTTCTTCCTGTCATCTTAGTTATCTGTAAAGTCCCTTCAGACTGGAGATAGAGACCTCCTTCACATCCCCTCCCTGCCTTCAGATGAACCTCTGGATCTTTTTCTCAAGAAGAATAAGCAACAGAGACTCAGATACTTCTGTTTGTCCACATAAGCTGCTAATACCTTAGCCACTGACAGTGGCTGCAGCTTTAGCAGTATATGATTAATCTTCTGGCCAGATAATCACTGGGAAAAGGAAAGCCTGCCAGCATGGAGAGAACAGGGACTTCTGGAGACAGAATAGCCTGGGGACACAGCCTGACTCTGTTACTCAGTTAACTGTGTGGCCAAACAAGTTGGCTTCCTTGAGCCTCAATTTTACCATCTGTAAAATGGACACATTATTATCTGCCTCTTCTTTCTGAAGTTATTCCTGGCCATTGCCTGCTTTGCTCCCTGTGGTGCTGTTCAGAACCCTTATCATCACATGTGTAGCCCTTTACTGTTTACACATCATCTGCATCACTGACCTGCGAGCCCTTTGAGGTCGACAGTCAAGTGTCGTTCACCATTATATCTTCAGGACCTAGTGCAGGGCTTGATACATAGTAGGTGCTTGATAAACAGTGGATGAATGATTCTAGTGAGGATTAAATGGTATAATATAGGTGAAGTGCCCAGCAATCAATAAATGTGAATTTCCTTTCATTTCTCCTCTCTGCTTTTACATCCAGATTGCTCTCCTGCTTCTTCTTTTATCTAACTCATATGCCACTGCCCTCCCCACTTCTCAGCCTAACCTCACTCCTTAGATCTCTTCTGCAGACCAGGAAAGAAAACCTGGGAAGACCTGGCTTGGTGCAAACCCCATTGAGATAGTTCAGATCCACCAGGCACACACAGCTAGCAGCTGCTGAATGGATGTGCTTAGGGGAGCCACTTTATGTGCTTGTGGTTGGCTACATGGGAAAAGCTTAGAGGAAATTAGCTGAAATGCCACAGGCCTATTTTGAGCTCCTTCTTTGATGGAGTGGAAATAACATGGGATTTGGGTGCAGCAGACCTGGCTTTGAAGCATAAGGCTGCCATTTCCTCATTGTTTGACCTTGGGCAGTTACTTAACCTCTCTGGAAATCTGCCTCCTCATCTGTTAAGGGAACCACAGATGTGAGCCTTACAGAGTGGTTGTCAGAATCACATGTTAATGTCAATGGCAACAGCTAACAATTTTTGGGCATTTGCTATGTGCCAGGCACTGATCTAAGTTGAATCCTACAGTAATTCTATGAGGCAAGTACCTTCATTATTCCCATCTTACAGATGAGGAAACCAAGTCACATAATGGTTTAAGCATCTGGCCTATGGTTGTCCAGTCTAGTGAGTGGCAGAGATGGGAGTCTGGTCCAGCAGCCCTGCTTGAGAGTCTGTGATGTTGATCACTGAGCCTTGACCCAAGGGACGAGCTTTCTGAGCACAGGGTATTACATCTAGGCCATTTACTTCTCATCCACAGATTTGGCAAGCATTTGGGGAGTAACTCCTAGGTGCTAGGTATTTGCACATGGGTTCCCATACTTAACCCTCTAACAACTCTACAAATATGTATTAATATTTTTTCCTATAGGTGAGTAAATGGAGGCTCAAAGAGGTCATATATCAAGTTCCAAGGTCATACTTAAGGGAGGGGAACAGCAGAGATTTGAACATTTTGCACTGCTTCAAGTCCTATGAGCTCCAAATCCCATAGTTTATTTATTTGTCCATTTATTTGTTCAATAAATGAGCACCTACTATGTGCCAGGTACCATGCTACTTTCTGTGGCTATTGCACAGGATAGACATGGCCCCTGCCTTCAAAGATATGCAGACATTCAGGAAGGGCAGAAAAGTAAGGAATAGCCATGCTGAGGTGAAGAGAATGTTAAGTGAGGGGTGCTGTAAGGACATAGGGCAGGGAGACCCAACCCAACCTCAGGGATGAGGGAAGTCCTCCTTGAAACATATCTCCTTGAGATGTGACATTTAAATTAGCTAGGCCAAGATGGGGGTAGGAGGATGGAGGGGGGCCAAGGAGAGGAGGAGTGTCCCAGGCTGGGGGGTGGGGCAGCATATCCAAAGTTCCAGAGGTGTATCTACAGGGGAAAAGATCATTGGCCAGTTTTAGGGAGAAAATACAAGGGATGGTTGATCTAAAGACAACGATGGGAGATGTTTTAGGTTAAGATCCTGGAGGCCATGGGAAGGAGATTGGTGCAATGGAAACCAACCAGAGGAGGCCGGCGGAATATAGAATGGGAGAAATAAGTGTGGAGGCAGGGAGAAGGTAAAGCAGCTCCAAGCAAGAGGCAATCGTGGCCCCGATGAGAGTAGCGGCAATGGGGAATGAAAGAAGTGGAGGGATTTGGGGGTATTCTGGAGGAAATTGATGAACGCTGGTGTCTGTTACTGAGATAGACCATGCTGAGGAAGGAGCCGGTTGGTGTGTCTGTGAGGGTGTGGCAAAGCCAAGGTTCTGCTTTGGTAGAATACCTAATTTGGTTACATTGTACTGACTCTTCACTCCCACACCTCCACCTTTTTTTTCTCAGTTTCTTAATTAATCGATTAGAAATGTAAATAATTCATGCAATAATCCTAGCTCCACTAGAATATAAGCTTCATAAAGGCAGGGATTTGGGTCTGCTTTGTTTATAGCTGCAGTTCCTGCACTTAGAACAGTACCTAGCACCTAGTAGGTACTCAGTCAGTGTGGGGAGGATGGCAAGTAGACAGCTAATTCTAGAGCAGTGGGCCCCACCCTGGGGACGAGTTATGGTGTCCCACAGTCCCCTCTGTGTGCCCCTCCCCGCCACCTCTCCTCTCGTAGCACACTTCTCCATCTTCTCCATGTCTTGGAATTGCTGTTTGAGTGCCTGGGCTTGTCTGACACATAGTAGGTCCACAATATGTATTTGATGAATGAATGAATGAATGAATGAATGAAGTGAAGAAATGTGCTGTTGAAGTGCAGGGAAGGAAATGTTTAATTTTGCCTTGGAGTGTCTCAGAAGGCTTTGTTTTGGTTGACCTTCAAAAGCCAGGAAAAAAGGTCACAGCTGTTCAAGGAGGAGAGGAGGGTGTGCCGATCAGAGCAAGGGCATATGAAAATGCAAAGAGGTGGGGGAAAGATGGGCGATAAGGATGGATAGGAAGGCTGGGCCTGGGTCCTGAGGGACCACCGTGCCCAGGACTAGGGACTGTCCACCAGCACTATTGTTCCTGTGGCCCTTGTCTGCAGGAGCAATGAGGCGGGAAGAGAACCCACTGTGGGGTCAGATGGACCTGGGTTTGAATCCCAGCTCTGCTGCTTACTCTCTGTGTGGCCTGAGGCTGTGATTTTGCCTCTTTGGATTTGTTTTCAGTAAATGGGGTGATGGGTTTGCTCCTACCTTAGGTCCTTTGCACTTGCTCTTCCTTACGTTGGAAAGATGAGCTGGGTCCCATCACTCTCTCTCCTCTCTCATCCCATCTCTTCTCTCCTCCAGAGAGGCCATTGCTGGTCACAATCTAAAATGGTCACTCTGCAGGACATCAGCCTGTTTTGCTTTCATCCTAGCATGCTGCAACCTGACATTCTCTTGTTGATTTCTGAAATCTCTTCTCACCCACCTGCCTCCCCCAGGATGTCAGATCACAACTGTTTTGTTCACTGCAGTATCCCCAATACTTAGAAAGTGTCTGGAATATTGCAGGTGCTCAGTGAATGTTTTCTTAATACATGAATGAGGTTGAGGTTGTGGGGGTTAAGCAAGGGAAACCTTTTAAATAAGAATTTGGAAAGTAGCAGGAGCTTGGGAAATGTCAGTTCCCTTGAGTGGGGTGATTGATGCTTTGCCATTGAAAAGCAGGTCTCTAGAAGCCACTGACCATTGGAGAGGTGGGAGCCAGGGAAAGGGGAGGTGCCCCCAAATTGTGGGTGGGAAGTCTGGGAGCATGCAGGGGTGATGCGTTCCCCCGAGGCAGCCTTGGAAAGGCCAGTGCTGTTCCGGTTGGCTTTGTCTGCCCTGATACGCTGGGTCTGCTTTGCTTTCTCAATCCCACACCCGGCCCACCTCGGCTCGCATGGTTGTTTAGTTCCATGCTGGATCATCCACTGCAGAGAGGTCCAAGTGGGGTTGCTGTAAGACTTGGCAGGTTTTACTCCTTGCAATGCTGGGAGCTGCTGGGGAAGCCTCAGGAAGACCCAAATGCCTGTTGCCAAAGGGGGCTGGGGCAGTGGGGCAGGGCAAGCCCACATGAACTGGGGTGTGTGTTGGGAGAGTGGTTAGTTCTGAGCCTGGAGAGAACTGGAAGCAGAAAACCCACATGTAGAGGTGTCCAGGACAAGAGTTCCCCAGAGAAGTCGCTTTTCTACCCAGAATGCTCTGCTTGCAGACCTCCTCCAACTCCCAGTCAAAGCTCTGCATCACTCAAAATGCTACCCCAAGGATGGCATGGGATTTCACCAAGAACTCAGCCACGGCAAAGAAAATTATGATGGAAATTAATAATAAAGTCATGGAGTTATAAATCAAATAAAATGCAAAAGGATACATAAAGGTGCAGATGGCCAGTAAGAAAAAGAATGCTAAAGGACAAAAGGGGCAGGGGACAAGAGACTATTGTTAGTGACTTTCAGGGGAGAAGGAATCCAATGGTGGCTGAAGGAGGTGAGATGCAGGCAGCATACTTGGGCAAGCAAGTTTGGGAGGGATCAGAGAATGGACCCCTAGTGGCCTGGGGGAGCAGACAACTCGTGTCCTCCTCTACTTCCATTCTCTTTCTCCTTCCCTCCCCTCCAGCTAGCAGTCCAGCACCTACCTAAGGGCTTTGTATCCCAGTGCCACTGCCTGCAACGCTCATTGCCCACAGCCAGCTCTTTCTCTTCACTTCCTGCAGGTGCCTGCTCAGAGAGATCTAACTGACCAGCCCTCCCCTAAGAAAAACCTGCTTGATTTTCCTTCCTAGCCCTCAGTGGCATCCCTCACCTAACCTCTATGTTTATTTTCTTATTTATAGTGTAAGGGCCATGAGGGGCTTGGTGGGGTTTCTCTTATGCTCCCTGCATCTCACACGGTGTCCAGCACATTGTAGGTGCTCAGTAAATAAGTATAGACTGAATGGCAAACTCCCAGGGTTGCAAGGGAGAGAGGGAAGCAGGGAAGAAGAGGGAAGAAGTGGGAATGGCTTGGCTGGAAGATCCCGGGTGGGCTTGGCCTGGAGCTTTGCACAGGGCGGTCAACAGCATCTCCGGGGGGGGGGGTGCCAGAAGTTTCTGAAAGTAACGGGGGATTTCAGAGGTTCCTGGGCAAGGTGGAACCTGGAGAAGGGAAAAGTAGGAAAGAAAAGGGAGAGGACTCCTTTCTGCGAGGATTTCAGGCAGAGCAAGTTGCAGGCGATGGCTGAGATGGCAGAGCTTGAAGACACGCAGGCTGTGGAGCAGAGCTGGGGAGCAGGTCCCAATTCTTATGCTTCCTGGCAGTGTGACCTCACACAAGCTACCAGACATTCCAAAGTCTCAGCTGCCCTGTCTGCAAAATGGGGGTGGGTTGCCTGCCTCAAGGTGCTGTTTTGATAGTTAAATAGAACAACATAGAAAAAGTACTTTCAAAGCCTACTCCATAGTAAGCCCTAAATAAATATTAGCTGCATGTTGAGCTCCTATTGGATGTTATGTGCTTTGAATAAAATACCAAGATGAGAAAGACATGGTCCCTGCTCAAAAGCAACTACAGTCGAGTGGAGAGAGATGTGCAACTGGAGCTCAATAGAATGTGGAAAGAGAAGAGGGTGGAGGGTGAATGGAGGCACACGGGGGTGTGCCATGCAGATGACACTGAACTCCACCTGGGTGTTTGGCAGGGCTTCCAAGAGATCATGACAGTTGAGCTGGGTCTTGAAGGATAAGTGGGAAACAAAGTGGCAGAAAAAGCCAGGGAAGGATTCCCTAAGTAGAGGATTTCCTACGGTAGAGCCAAAGATATGACAGGTAAAACTTTCATTAGATCAATTTTGTTGAGCAACTACTGTGGGCAAGGCACATGTAAACAAGGCTTGACACTGTTCCTGCCTCCAGGAGCGTATTCCCAGGAGGTGGATACTAAGAAATTGATTCCACAACTGGTTATTCAGTGGCAATCATGGTAAGTGCATGGAGTGTTTATGAGAGCCACAGGGAATTCTGTTTTACCAAAGTGCTAGGAGGGGGCTGGCTGGAGATGAGACTGGAAGGGGAGGTGGGGCCAGGTCCAGGAAGGCCTTGGATCAAGGCCTACTGTGTGCCAAGCTCTGTGCAATGGATACAAAGATGAACAAAACCAAGTCTGTGCCTGTAATGATGCAGGAGCCAATGACTGAGGGCAGAGTGAGCGAGGGAGGTCCAGGGGGTGGCAGAAGCACAGCACAGAGACAAGCAGGGAAGACTTCACGGAGGAGGTGACCTTTGCTCCTTCATCTAATTAAATAGCAGTACCAAAGCCCACCATCCTGCCTTTTGGAAGTGTAGCACCCCTACCCTGCAGGCTTAAAGGGGGTACTATTACATCAAAGTGGTTCAATAGTGAACAGTTCTGTGCCCAGCAAAGTTCCTTTGCAAGGTCTTGGATGCGTTGAAGGAGAGGCTAGCATTATATGGAGCTACAGACTCAAAGACCAGTTTATGGGAGGGCCAACAGGCTGCTCCTATGCCTAGGTGGCAGTAGGGCCAAGAGCTCTAGAGAATCTGGCTCCACCCTTACCTTTCAAGCTAGGTGACTTTGGGGCAGGGCAGTCCAGCTCTCGGGGCCTCTGTTTGCTCATCTGTAACATGGGCATAATGCTGGCTCCTTGGGGTTGTCATGAGGGCTTAGTTGGGAGCTTGCCCTGGTGAGTTGTCATTAAGAGTGGTTTGTTATGTTCTGCCAAGTGTGCCACCAGTTCCACAACTGTGGCTGGCCTGGATACTTACAGAAAAGGTCCAAACTGCTACGGTTGTGCAGTGGTGGTGGTGGTGGTGGGTGGATAGCCAGATTCTGAGCCCCTACGAGAAGGACTTCTTCTCCTGACCCTCGATGGGTTTTTTGGGGTGTCAAGTTCCTCTTTCCCTAAAATAGCTTCCTCTTCAACAACCCAGGGGTGTGTGAATCCCTCAGTGGTGTCACTCAGGGTCTCTTGGAATCTGTAGGCAGTTCCAACCAGCCTGTTACCTGAGCAGAGGTACCCACCAGGCACTCACACGTCAACCCACTCTCCTGGAGAGGGTCCCCAAGAGGACAGGGGCTTCCCTGGGCACCTGGGAGTGGAGCCTCATCCCTGGCTGCCCTACCCTCCTCACCCTAGGCTTATCTCCTGGTGCTGCAAACGTTTTATCATCTTTCTTGATAAGCCTTGAGTTCTGAGGGGTTGAGACTTTCTCTTTTGTGTTTCCCATTGTGTCCATTGCTTCTTGTACAGGGTCTGGCACAGAACAGACCCTCAAAATGTGCTTGTTGATAAATGAAGTGGGATGGGAGTGGGGTGGAAGGAGAGCGAAGAGGAGAGAAAGTGACAGTAGCTGCATATTATCTTTAATGACAGATGACGCCCCATTCATTATCCAGTCACTGTGACATTTGCTGAGCACAGGTGTGCTTTGCCTCGTTTGAACCTATTTAATCCTCAAGCCCTTAAAGGAAGTTCTGTTGTGTCCCCATTTTACAGATGGGGAGCCTGAGGCACAGAGAGGTTAAGCAATTTGTCCAAGAACACACAGCTAATGAGCCATAGAGTGAAGATTCCAGCTCTGAGGCTCTCACACTGTAGAGCTTCATGTTTATAGACAGCCTACAATGAACAGTGTACTTTCTCCTTTATCGCTGTAAAAACCTTGGGGGAAAATGGGACTGAGGAACACGCCAAGCCAAACAACTAGCAAACGGCAGAGCCATGATTTGTATGCAGCTCTGCCTTTTGGCAGAGTCCTGGCACCACTCGGTCAGGGCCCTCAGAGTGGGGAGAGTGTCTGCAGGTCAGTCACCACCCCACACCTCTCACTCCCCAAGCAGGAATCTACTGAGCCCTCACCTTCCTCCCAGTTGCCCACAGGGACTGCAGGGCTTGCCCTAGGAGCCCCAGCTCTTAGGGGATTATATTCAGTTGTGCGGGCCAAACTGAGTGGACTGGAGGAAAGAACATGGGGTCTGGAGTCAGAAAACTCAGAATCCCAGTGGCCTTGGAGAAGTTGCTTCCCCCTCTCTGAGCCTCAGTTTCTTCATCTGGGAAATGGGAAAAATAATGACTGTTTCAGGGTAGCATGGATCAAGTCACATCAAGCATCCAGCACTGTATGGAACAGAAAGCGTTCAGTGAAGGGGCGAGATGGTAGCATTCCCTGCATAGTACATGTAACAAGGCTTACACACGGCTTGTGAGGTCTGGCTGGGCTCCTCCAACTCATCCATCTTCTCACCTTCTTCCTCCTGGCTCCCCACTCCCCCCACATACATATACATGCTTTTGCACATATGGGGAGTTGGGTCCTTGTTTTACAATATGGGATTATATGAGGTGCCCTTTCTGCGTCTTGCTTTACTCATTCAAGCAACAGTTATGGGAATCTCCCCAAGTCAGCTGGTGTAGCTCTAATTCATTCTTTTAATGGTGGCATAATATTTCATAGTGAGGAAGTACTATAATTTCTTCATCTGGTCTTCTGTTGATGGGCATTCATTTTATTTCCTGCTTTGTTTTGTTTTGCTTTTTGCCACTATAAGAAGTGCTGCAATACACAACCTTTCAACTAGAGGTTTTATTTCAATGGAATAGATTCCCAGGGGTGGGATTGCTCAATTGAAGGATATACGTATTTTTTTATTCTAGTCGATGTTGCCAGATTGCTTTCCAAAAATGCTCTAACAAGTCACATTTTCTCCAATGATTCATGAGCCTACTATTTGCCTGCAGCCACTCCAGCAATGGGTGTTAGTAATATTTTTATTTTTTTTCAAGTCTGACAGGGACAAAATGAAATCTCACAGTAACTTTAATTTCAATTTCCTATACCACTAGTGAGTTTGTATATTTTTTCATATGTTTGGATTTATGCCTGGGTCTTGCCTATTCTTATCCTTTGCCTGACTCTAATCCTTCTCCGTAATTTCTTATCAGTTTGTAAGAGCTCTTTGCATATTATAGATATTAACCTTTTGTTTGACATCTGTATTGCATGCAGTTTTATTCTCAAATCTTTTGTTTTTATATTGACTTTGTGTATGATATCTGTTGCCACAAAAGCAATTTTCTGTGTAGTAAAAGATGTCTTTCTTGATCTTTAGTGACCCAATATTTCCTTTGTCATCTTCTAGATTATCTTTCAGGGTATTTATTATTTAAATTATTTTACAGTTAATTCTTTAATTCATCATTACATGATGAATTCTTTAATTCATCATGTAATGAATTCTTTAATTCATTACATACATGTAATTATGTAATAATAAGATAGGTTTCATCATGTAATTCATCATGTAATGAATTCTTTAATTCATTACATACATGTAATTATGTAATAATAAGATAGGGTTTCAACTTTCTTACAAAAGATAGCTGGTTGTGCTAGCATCATTATACAGTTGCTTTTCTGAGTTGAAATGCCATCTTTGCCACATATTAAATTATCATGTATATTTTGATCTAGTTCTGACCTCTCTGTTCTGATCCACTGATCGGTGTATTGCTTCTTTGCCACCACCATTTTGATTTGATTTTAGGATCCTGAGCTCTAGCTAGCCAAGTTCTTCCCTAGTATTCCTCTCTTTCATGTGCTCTGTTTATTCCTGGGTCTTCACTCTTTTGCACGAACGTAGAGACCCTTATCCCCTTGTGTGAAGTCAAGGATGAGTTCAAGCATTTGGTCAGGAAGCAGGAGATATTTGTCGAATGCCCTTCTGCTCTTTTCCCTCTCTAATTCTTCCCGTTCCTACACCCCAAGGACAAGGGAAGGTATTAAGTAATTTTCATGGCAAAAGAAGTTACCCTGAAAATGTGTCCCAAGTAGATGAATCTAAGTGAATAGAGAAAGCTTCACAGGTATTTAGTCCCTGGGGTTGTCACTCTTGAGACTCTTGAAGCAGAGAGATAAGTCATTCATTTTATTCAACACCCATTTATTGAACACCCACTAAATGCCAGCTCTTATTCCAGGGTCTGGGAATATAGTGGTGGGCAAGCGAGACAAAATTCAATTTTTAAGGTGTTCCAGTGGTGTTGTGTTAATTATTTTTGGTATGGTAATGATATTGTGGTTTCATTGGAATTAAAGATCCCCTAAAATTATACAAAGTCTGGAATTTGTTTGTAAATAACCTAGGGTTGGGGAAAATGGATGAAAGTATAGATGAAATAGATTGCCCATTAGTTGATAATTTTTTGAAGCTCAGTGATAGGTTGATAGGCTTTTATTATGCCATTCTCTCTACTTTTGTATATATTTGAAACCTTCCATCATAGAAGTTTGAAAAGGCACACCAACCTTATTATGTGCCAGGCATTGTTCTAATTGCTTCATATTCATGAACTCATCAACTCCTCACAACAGCCCTATGAGGTGGGTATTGCTATCCCACTTTTTTAGAGGAAAAAATTGACGCCCTGCAAGATTCAGGAACTTGCTTTGCCAGTTTGGCTATATTATGTCCCCCAAGAAAAAGCCATGATCTTTTAATTTCCAATCTTTTGGGATATTTGGATTAAGTTGTTTCCATGGAAATGTGACCCACCCAACTGTAGGTGATAACTCTGACTGAATAATTTCCATGGAGGTGTGGCCCTGCCCATTCAGTGTGGGTCTTGATTTAATCACTGGAATCCTATAAAAGAGCTTACAAACAGAAGGAGCTCAGAGCAGCTAAGAGAGACATTTTGGAGATGGCCTTTGAAAGTAGATTTTTGATAGTCCAGGGTTTGCCTGGGAGAAACTAAGAGAAAGCCCCCAGATGCCTAGAGAGAAACGTCCTGGGAGAAAGCCTTTTTGAAACCAGAACCCTGGAGCATATTTCAGCCACATGCCTGTGCCTTCCCAGATGACAGAGGTTTTCTGGACGCCATTGGTGTTCTTCACAGAAGGTGCCCTATTGTTGTTGCCTTTCTTTGGACACTTTTATGGCTGCAGAACTGTAACTTTGTAACCAAATAACCCCCCTTTATAAAAGCCAATCCATTTCTGGTATTTTGCATAATGGCAGCATTAGCAAACTGGAATACTTACCCGAGATCACAGGTAGTAAGTGGCAGAGCTGAGATTTGAATCCAGCTGTCTGGCTCCACGGCTCTGCCCATTGTTCCCAATGAGCCTGTAAGTAAAGAGCTGGATATAAGGCTAAGATTATTTCATATAGTAGGAAGGGCTTTGAAGGAGATAAAGGATTTGGGGAGAGAGAAAGAAGGGTAGTAGGAGAAGATGGGATTGAGGATGAAGGGGTGGGGTAGCCAGAGGCAGCCTCTCCAAGGAGCTGAGACCTGAAAGAAGATGAGGAGTTGCGTGGAGATCTGGGGAGGATGCTCCAGACAGAAGGACTGGCAAGTGCAAAGCTTCTGAGATAGGGACGGCATGAAGGCCCGCATGGCCTTCCTTCCAGGGAACATGGTAGATGAGGATGACATCCGCGTGGGAAAAGCAGCTGGGATCAGATCTTACTGCACATCATGGTAAGGCATTTATAGGCTCAAAGAAAGTAAACTAAGACATCTCAGCAAGATCATAATGATTTATTGGATTTATAAGTTCAATAATCATTTAAATACATTTTCCTACGTTTTGCAGTGCTAAATTCATCTATAACTGAGGAATAATTTAATTCTGAAGCCAAATTAACTGCTCTTTGCCTTCTTGCAAAGTCACCCGCTTATGATTTTTCCCCCATAACCTGATTCAATTTTTCTGCCCTTGCCATACTTTTTCCAGCTCCTATGCACTTACATTTGGTGGTTATACCCTTATTATCTTATTATTAGTCACTAACCAGGGATAATTTACTTTTCCAATTGATCCATGCTGCTTAGGAAATGCCAAATCAAGTGGAAGCACAGACTGGATAGTGAGTTCTGAGAGGCAGTGTAGACAGACAGCTGTGTGTGTAGCAGGCTGGGGGCCAGGTGCTGATGATCCTTGATTAGTTGAAATCACCTGTGGTCAAACAGTCCAAATGTCAGATGAGGGTCCACAGGGCAGATTCTCAGGGACACAGCTTGTGGTAACCACTTGCATCGTACTCATGACGTGTGCGCTTAATATTTTACACAGTTGCTGCTGGTTTGTATTTGTTCTAAGTAAGTGTCTGATAATGTTGAGTTCAACTCATTCTGTAGATAAACTACCCCCAAGCATAATATATCCCTTGAAAAAGCAACTGGCTATACATGTAGATTTATAGTGTAGAATTCACAAAAACCACACTTATTTGGATAACATGGTGTGGTGGCCTGGAGCTGTGTATCGCAGAGAAACATGTTAAATTTAGTCTATTTCTGTGGGTGTGAACCCATTGCAAGTAGGACCTTTTGCTGAGGTCACTTCAGTTAAGGTGTGGCCCAACTGAATCAGGATGTCTTAATCCTATTACCAAAGGCCTCACAGGGGAGGCCTCAGAGCTAGAAAGCCACGGGAGAAGCTGGAAGTCAGTGGAACTCCGAGAAGCCAGGAGAGCCTGCCACACGCACGGCCATGTGACGGGAAAGCCAAGTACCGGGGATCACCGGCAGTCAGCCCCAGAAGGCCACAGTCTTCGGGAGGAATGCGTCGCCTTGCTGACATCTCGATTTTGGACTCGTTCTAACTTCAGAACCGTGAGCCAATGAATTCCCATTGTTTAAGCCAATCCATTGTGCAGTATTTGTTTTAGAAGCCAGGAAACTAAAACAAGTGGGAATTGTGTGTGGTTGCCAATACAGCCTTAAGTCATTTTGACTCAAGCCTGAGGAGTTGTTAATTGTGGACGAGTGAGGTTTGGGGCATAGATAGTTGTTTGGTTCACTTTTTGGTAGAATTATTGAAGCTGCAAGTTGGAAGAGAAGAGGATGAGGACAGAGCATTAAATGAAAAAGGAGAAGCTATATAATAAAACTCATTCTTCGGGTCAGAGGAAACCACTAAAAAGACAGATTCACAAATACGTGTTCCTGGCCTTTCCTTTCCCGCTGTCCACTAATGAAGTTGTGCTGATTCCTGACTAGTTTTGGGTGGTCTTTGGTATGCAGAATCAAGAAGAAAGGGGGAGAAAGAAATGGAGGAACTTTTCAGGTTGTTGGAGGAGAGCACGTTGGAGGGATTGTTGGGGTGATGAGGAAGGCAGAAGAGAATGAAAGATGAATTTTAAGAAACAGCAATGCAAATTATGTTTCCCCTTTATGATGTTTGTAAAACAAAAGTAAGTAGCTTGAATTTGTCTGGGGTTTTGATTGCCAGGTGTGATTCTTTGCTCCACCTCTTTGTAGACTGGACCTTGTGAGCCACGACTTCCACAGGGGGCAAAGGAGCCGGATGCTAGAGGAAGCTGTTCTGACAGTCTGGCAGATTGGCCAAAGATTTGGTGAAAGGACATGTCAAACTAACACAATTTAGACATTAGAATTTATCTTTTATTGATTTTAGGTGTTAGGTAAAGAAGCCAGAAGAAATAAATAGCTCTAGATAGAGAATCAAGAGACCTACACATTTATCCTTACTTCACTAGATAATCCCTTTCTTCAGTCAATAGATTATTGAGTGAGCAACTTCTATGTGCCAGGCCTGAGCTATTAGCTAGGCACTTGTGATGATTAATTTCCTGTGTCAACTTGCCTAGGTTATGCTGTCCAGTTGTTTGGCCAAGCAAGCACTGGCCTGGTTGTTACTGTGAGGGTATTTCATAGATAAATCTAAATCATTAGTCAGTTGATTGCATCTATGGCTGATTGCATCTACAATTGACAAAGGAAAGTGCCTTCAGCAATGAGGGGGGGTCTCCTCATCCAATCAATTGGAGGCCTTACAGTGAGAACTGAGGATTTCAGCAGAGGGAAGAATTTCTGCCTTTTCTGCAGCCAGCCAGCTTCTCTTGGGATATACAACTTCACTCTCATTGTAGTCTCCAGCTTGCAGCCTGCCCTACAGATTTCCAATGTGTCAGATTTAAGAATCACCATTTTCAAAGTTTCCAGCTTGCAGCCTGCCCTGTGGAATGTATACTTGTCAATCTCCAAGACTGCTTGAGCCAATTCCTATAATAAATCTCTTAATATAATTGTATGTGTGTGTGTATATAGAGACAGATACATAGATAATATAATAAATCTCTTAATGTAGTTCTTTCCATCTATCTTTCTATCTATCTATCTATCTATCTATCTATCCATCTATCTATCTATCTTTCTATCTATCCATCCATTCATCTACCCTGTTGGTTGTGTTTCTCTAGAGAACCTGACTAATAATACAGCATATAAATATTAATTATTCAATTTTCAATGGGCTTCAATCTAGGGTACATACATATGGTTGGAAAAAAGTGTGATACACTTCCCTATTGTTGGCATTAAGGATGTTTCTATTTTTTAATGATTATAAATAATGTGAACATCTTAATGCATAAAATGGATTCTGGGTTTTGCCTCAGGGTATTTCTTGAAAGGAAAATCACAGTGAATTTGAGGGAAGAATAACCTGGGGGCTTGGCCATGTGGCTTAGGCCACATCATTGGCCCTTCTGGGTTTCCGTTTTCCTCAGCACTGGGACGCCAGGAACTCGGTCTAACACTCACAGTCAAACATCCAATGGTGTCCCCAGACTATGGTTCAGGACTTTAGAGAGATCTGGATTCCCACTGGCTCAGGAAATTACTCATTATTGTTATTTTATCTTGAGCAAGTCACATCCCTTTTCTCTGCCCTTATCATCCTGTGGGCTACTCAAGATGTTAAAAGGGTCTAGGAGGGTCATGAAGTGATGTTCATGAAGTCCTGTTAATTGCAGAACTCTGGGGACCAGAGCAGAGAGCCACCTCACCACTCCTTGGGTGCAGACTCGCTCCTTTTCTTCCTCTCCTGCCCCCCTGGCCCACCACCTTCTCCTCGGGGGGCTCGTGAGGATGCCTGCTAGGAGGGCCATCTTACCGGAGGGTGGCCCCTAACTTCACAGATGTCCCTCAACTGTTAATTACCAGTGATGCTGGCCCTGTCGTGCCCTGGACTCCTCTCCAAGGAAACCATTCCCTAGAGGCTGGGCCCCTTCTCTGCGAATCGCCCCCACAGCTCCCATGGGGCAAAGCCCCTTTTTTCACTCACTTCATTCTTGGGATTTTCCAAACCTGTTCAGAATCTGGCCCAGAGGTGCTACCTTCTGTTGACTTTGAACATAAACTGAACAGTTTTTTACTGTTTTTGTTTTGTTAGTTAGCTTTTGGAATTTGTTCTTCAGCATTCCCGACTCCAATCCTATGTTGGCAGGCTCTGGAACTAGACTGCTTGGGTTCAGAAATTTGACGGTCACTGACTAGCTGTGTGAACACATTTGAGTTACTAAATCTCACTAAGGCAGTTATTAAAACGGCCTCAGTTTTCTTACATGTGAAATGGGGATCTTGGTAGTACCCTTTTGTCATAGTTAGTTATTGTTGGATAACAAACCACCTAAAACTTAGTGGCATTCGACAACAAGCATTGTTTTCTCCCTCATGCATCTGTGGGTTGGCTTCGGTTTGGCTAATGTAGGCTGGGCTTCTTAGGAGTGTCCAAGCTGTGGATAAAGCACACTCTTCTCCATTTATCTTTCATATTCTTTGCACCAGTGGTTTCCTGGGGCATGTTCTCATGGCAAAGAGGGCAAGTTCATCCATGCAAGCACATAACAAGCCCCTACTGAGTCCCATCCACTGACATCCTATTGGCCAAAGCTAGTCAACGGGGCAGGGAAATGATACCCCCTCCAAGGTGGGAGGGGGAGGGGAGTGACTTTACTGAACAACATTCAAACGATTACATTATTTGATGGTTTCTTGTGAAGGTTTAAGTGTTTGTAATAGTCTTGGTACACAGTAAGTGCTTAATAAGTCACAGCCATTAGTAGTAGTGATAATATTAATACCAGCAGTCATACTGATTTGGCAATTGCAGTGTACGTACACCTCAGATACTCTTCCTAAAATATATGCTCTCACACTATAGTGTAAATATCTGATAAGATTGTATAACACAGTCCTCAAATTATTCATCTTTAGCAGCAGCCATTTAAGCCAAATGGTGACTGCCTAAGGATGGAGTTTTGAGAATCAGTAAAATCTAGTGGTTAAGAAAGTGGGTTTTGGAGTTAGTCAAATTTGAGTCAAAATTCCAGCTCTGCTACTTTTCTTGTGACTCATTCTCTTGGAGCCACCTAGGGTTGTTGCCTGACCTTGATAAGATCATGTAAGTCTTTACTGCTGTAAAGTGCCTGGCACATAGTAAATGCTCAACAAATGCCCATAGTGCAAAGGCCTGGAGTCAGATCAGGAGGCAGCAGAGAGCCCTGAGCCTGGCCAGTAGATGACCATTCTGTCCATCGGTCCATCCAACACATAGCCATTAAGCATCTCCCACGTGCCAGGCACATGCTATGGGGCCACATGTTAACTTCTGCTCAGTCAGTCCATTCCCATAGTTCATATTCTTCTATGGAACATCAGTTCCAATGGATATTATAATACAGTGATCAAAATTAAAATTAAACTGACAACATGAGGGTTCTGTGGCAAATTAAGTTTGGGAACCCCCGCGTTAAACAATGCTCAACAGTTTCCCCAGCTGCAGGGCTTGGAGTCTGGCCTATGCTTGTGTGCCTTGAGGCCAGGTCTACAGCCTTCTGGGACCACAGAACCCTTTTTAAGGAAGCATGCTGGGCTCTGCCCTCAGGAACCTGGCTTTGGGAAACAGAGCTGCACTTCTCTGACATCTCCTGAGAGTGCATCTTCCTCTCCATTTCTGCAGCCCCCTCCTGCAGGCCCTGCTGCCTGCCTTGGCGATCTCTGAGCCCCACTCCTGGTCTCCAACCTACCTGCCACGTGGGAAGTGGAGAGAGCTTCCCAAAATACATGTCCTTTGCTTGGGCCACATACCGTCCTCCCATGCACGATCTGGGTCCCCTGTCCCGGAAGCCTCCTGCTGCCCTGGTCTAGGATTTTCTGGATCTTCTTTTCTGGATTCTTTTGGCCTCCACCGCGCCCCTCTCTCATACTTATTCATACTGCCTGGTTCCTGCATGCTTTCTGCCATCTCCTTTCCGTACGTACTTCAACAGCTTTATTGAGATACTCACATGCCAAACAATTCACCCATTTGAAGTGGTTTTTACTATCTTCACAGAGTTGTGCAACCATCACCACAGTCAATTTTGAACATTTTCATCACCCCAAGAAGAAACCTTTAGTCCTAGGCCACCACCGGTCCACTTTCTGTCTCCATAGAGTTCCCTAATCTGGACTTTCAAGTAAAGAGAATCACGCAATAGGGGGTCCTTTGTGACATGCTTCCTTCACTTGGACTGATGCTCTCAGGGTTCATCTGTGGTGGAGCAAGTAGCTGAACTTCATTCCTTTTTATGGCTGAGTTCTATGCCATTGCATGGAGAGACCACATTTGGTTTATCCATTTACCCTTTGGTGGACATTTGGGTTGATTCTCCCTTGTGGCTATTGTGAATAATGCTGCTACAAACATCCGTGTATACGTTTCTGTGCAGACATTTCTCTCGGGTATAGACTTAGGAATGGAATTGCTGGGTCCTGTGGTAACTCTGTGTTTAATCATTCGAGGAACGGCCAGACTGTTTTCCAAAGCATCTGCACCTTTTACATTCCCACCTGCGGTCGTAGTTGATTCGTCTGGGGCGGGGTGGCGGCCGGTCGCTAAATCCTAGGCTCTCAGGATTGCTCGGGGGGTACCGGCTGCGGGGGCTCTTTCCCGGAGGCGAGGGCAAGGCGGGGGACTTGGCCAGGTCCCCGGCGGAGGCGTGCAAAGTATGGAGGGCGGCGAGAAAGGAACAGGCGGGACACGTTTCTTTTTAGGGTGAAGAAACCAAGAGAGTTTATTAGGGGAGAGTACAAGCTTATAACGGGCGGTTTAGAGGGCGGGGTAGCTGTAGAGGTTAAAGGCTTGGATTGGTTCTGAGAGGGTGCGGAGGTTGTCTTTGGTTGTTGGGTGTTGCGCAATGATTGGTGCATGCGCACTGGCAGTAGGGGACGTTGCATTGTAACGGAGGGGTTGAGTGGTTAGACGAGGGAGGCGGTCTTACCCGGCAAGCTTCCTCCAACGGTTGGTTTTGGGTGAGGAATTGGGGCCTGCCTCCGGCCTCACCTTCTCAGGCCCGGGGGGCTGTGGAGGGCGCTGTCACCCGTACCCACTACCCTCCCCAGGGGTGGATCCGGTCCCCTGGCCCAGGCCCGCCAGGTTGAAGCACGTAATCAGTATCCCGCAATTCCCCCTTCTTTTCTAATTAAAGGAAGAAGCTTACCGGAGAGGTCCGCTAAGGGATGAGGGAAGGGGGAGGCCAGGGAGGGGAAAAGGGGTTGACGGTGGCTCAGCGAGGCTGGAGCTCGGCGTTGGTGTGGCGCCCGGGCGCTCGACAGGGGCCTTGCTGCTTGCGGGATGGACGAGGGTGGGGGGTTTAAAGTTGGAGGTTCAGAGAAGCTGGAGCTCGAGGTTGGTGCGATGTTCAGGCGATCGAGAAGGGCCTCGCGGTCGGCGGGTTGACTGGTGGCGGTGAGGTCGCGGAGGGTTGGTTGTCATCTCTGAGTAGGGAGCGTCAGAGGTGGCGAGTCGCTGGTACTGGACTTGCACGAACGAGGAAAAAATAGCATCCGTTTGTTTCCTTACAAGCTGGACAATTCTGCGGATAATGCAGGGTCCTAAGGTGAGAGCTAGAATAATCATTAGTAGGGGGCCGAGGAGGGGGAGGAGGTAAGGGAGGAGGGGGGTAAAGATGTGGGACCAATAGCTGGTGGCTTCACGGTCTCTTTTGCGTTGTTCCAGTCCCTCTCGGACCTTCTTTAGGCTGTCCTCGGCGAGACCTGTGGAATTGGCATATACACAGCACTCTTCTCCTAGGGCGGCACAAAGGCCTCCTTCTTTGAGGAGGAGAAGGTCGAGACCTCGGCGGTTTTGGAGCACTACCTCAGAGAGGGAATTGACAGAATTTTTAAGATGGGAAATGGCGTCTTGTAGGTGACGAATGTCCTCGTCAACAGCCGCCCGGAGGTGAGTTAGGGCGGAGCCTTGACTGGCTAATGCAGCGATTCCGGTGCCAGCGCCTGCAAGACCTAGGAGGGAGGCAATCGTGAGGACGGTGATGGGCTCTCGCTTTTGCAGAGGGGCAGGAACTGCAGTTGTTTCCAGGCGGAGGAAGAAGTCTTCCTCGCTGTGGTATAGGACCCTAGGGATAAGGACAATTAGGAGGCAAGTTTCTTTAGTTATATTGATGGTTTGCATGTTAAGGCAGGGGGTAAGTCCTGTAGAGGAGCAGAGCCATTGGGAGGAGTTATGAGGAATGAGAAATTTGGCAGAGCTGCTGGGAGATGAGTAGTTGGCACAAGCTGTGAGGTTGGGAGAGTTACTTGAGCGAGGGCGGATGCACTTTCCTGTAAAGGAGACTGAATGAAAGGTTAGGGGGACGGCAGAGGTATTCCAATTGCATTCTGAGGGGCTGTCCTCTGTGTTTTCTGAAAAGGAGAGGTTGGAGGCAACTGGCTCATACAGGGGGGAGGAAGTGGAGAGGTAAAGCCAACAAGAGGAGGTAAGATTGGGGTTGGAGGAATTCACTGAGGTGAAGGCTGCTTGGATAAGACTGAGGAGGGGAGAGGAGTAACGGGCGGGGGGCGGACGAGGTTGGGGTGGTGGTGTTGGTGATGCGCCGTTTGCAGCTGAGGTGCGGTTTCCGGGTGTGCTGCTTGTACTCGAGGTGCGGCTGGGGGGCTGTGGAAAAAGGGGGTTAATGACTTGGTTGGGACCTATGCTAGAGGGTGTTTTTAATGCAGTATTTTGGCATGGTTGGCTTACAGCCTCCTTTTTTATGAGAATAAGTGATTCTCGGTCGGCTCCTTTCTCATAGATTCTGAAGCCCCAAGTTTGACCGAGTAACCAGGAGGGATCAGTGGGGAGCTGCACTGTAAGATTAAGATGTGTGCAGGATCCCTCGCTTTCTTGGCCGAGCCAGTTAACTGTAGGGAGTTTGCACCCTGGAGGGGCCCACCTTAAGGTAAGGTATTGATTAGGAACAGGAGGCTTCCAATTAGTGGCTAATGTTTCACACCCCCAGTATGCACAGTAGTACTCGTTGGGGGAATTGCAGTACGATTTTCCAGGATTTGAGGATGGGCACATGTAATATTGGGCCTGGGGATCACTTACCTTTCGAGCGCAGGTTTCTTTGACTTTGGAGACAAAGGTGGCGAAAGGCTTACTCGGCTCCTGGAAGAGCTTGGTGAATTTATTAGGCCGACAGGCAGAGCAGTTGGCAAACGCTTGTAAGGCGATTCCCCAAAGGATAGGCCGAAAGGTGGCAGGTGCATTAATATAGGCAGATGCATTTATAAACGCTCCCGTGCCCAAGTAAGCTTCGGGGTGATGATAGACTCCAGTGGCTGCGTCTTGCTCGCTTTGCCTAGCTGCTTCCGCCTGGAAGTGGGCACGCCAATCAACGAACTGGCCGGGGTTAAGGATGGTACGGGCAAGCGAGGCCCAGTCTTGGGGGAGGCAAAAGTTCATGGCGATATCCTGCAGTAATTGGGAAGCGTATGGGCTACCTAACCCATCTTCCTTGACGGCCCTGCGAAGCTGCTTGATAGTATCTGAGTCAATGGGATACCAGTCATACGGTTTCTGCGGTGTGGGGGTAAGGTTAAGAGGAAAGCAGCGAAAAGCACGAGAGAAAGGAGGACGCGCTTGCAGAGGGCCTGGCACAGGGGTGGGGGCAGGGGCAGCGTTGCCCCAAGGGTTGCCTTGAGGTGTAGAAGGCAGCCAGGGGTTATTTGCCGGCAGGGTGGGAGGGGCGGCGGCAGCTGCCGGTAGCGGCTCTGAGGGGGAGCTTGTCGAAGGGGAAGGCGGAAGTGGGAGGCCCCAAGCGTCGCAAGATGGCGGCGCGGTAGGCGTGGCTAAGACACAAGATGGCGGACTAGCTCCGCCCTGTGAAAGGGCGGGGTCTAAGGCATAAGATGGCGGACTAACTCCGCCCTGTGAAAGGGCGGGGCCTAAGGCGTAAGATGGCGGACTAGCTCCGCCCTGTGAAAGGGCGGGGTAAAGCGCATGCGGTTTCCGGCCCGGCTTAGGGCTGACGTCATCACTAGAGCACTTCCTCCCCTCAGTGGAAGAAGAAGGAGGAAGTTCACCATTTTGGAGAGACTCGGTACCGCCTCGTCCCTGGGGGGCGACCTCGAGCACGCCGCCAATTCGCTCGACTAAGGACCCTGTGCCCGTACCGCGATCCGCATCGGTCACACCGTCCGAATCTGTCGATTGAGTCGACAGGGCCCCCCCGGATCCAATGGGGCCTCGACCAGGGGGGAGGGAGCCCTGAAGGCAGGAGCGGACGGCCATCAAGGTGGGGAGCAAGCCGGGAGGGAAGCGCCCGCTCCCAAGCTCCACGGCGCTGGTGACCCGACTAACAAGGCGATCACAAGTGACGGGGCCCCAAAGATGGCAAGTGGTGAGCCACGGGTCAAAGGGCAGCAGGAGGTCCCAGCACACCCGCAGCTGCCGGACAGACACCCCGCAACGACGTGCGTCCAGAAGACCCGCCAGAGCCCGAACCCGAGGCGCCCGGCGCGCGGACAGACGACCACCCACAGCGGAGGGGAAAAGAGGGGGGGGCCGTCCACCGAGCAAGAAGAACGAGGCAAACCGCGGCCGCGAGGCTGAAGAAGACGATGAGAACAGAAAGCAGGACCCCCCGGCAACGGGAACAGTCCGGGGGGGGGGGCGGCCACGGCGAGGCACACCGCGCCGAACAGAGAAACGAAGACACAGAGGACCACACCAAGGTAATGAAGGGGTAGAGGGAGAGTGTCAGGAGGAATGGGGGTCATAGAAAGAGAAGACGAAAGGTAGTCGGGGGCAATAGCCGGGTTAATTCGGGAAGGGAGGAGCGGCCCGGGCGCGGAGCGGCGAGGGAGAGGCGGTTCCGCGGGGCGGCGAGGGAGAGGCGGCTCCGGACGTGGTGAAAGCTACTGGAGGAAGAGTGTTAGGAGGAATGGGGGGATATAGGAAGAGAAGACGAAAGGTAGTCGGGGGCAAAAGCTAGGTTAATGCGGGAAAGGAAGAGCGGCCCGGGCGCGGAGCGGCGTGGGAGAGGCGGCTCCAGACGTGGAGCGGCGAGGGAGAGGCGGCTCCGCGGGGCGGCGAGGTAGAGCATGGGACTCTTAATCCCAGGGTCGTGGGTTCGAGCCCCACGTTGGGCGCCAGTTGCGGTCGTAGTTGATTCGTCTGGGGGGGGGTGGCGGCCGGTCACTAAATCCTAGGCTCTCAGGATTGCTCGGGGGGTACCGGCGGCGGGGGCTCTTTCCCGGAGGCGAGGGCGAGGCGGGGGACTTGGCCAGGTCCCCGGCGGAGGCGTGCAAAGTATGGAGGGCGGCGAGAAAGGAACAGGCGGGACACGTTTCTTTTTAGGGTGAAGAAACCAAGAGAGTTTATTAGGGGAGAGTACAAGCTTATAACGGGCGGTTTAGAGGGCGGGGTAGCTGTAGAGGTTAAAGGCTTGGATTGGTTCTGAGAGGGCGCGGAGGTTGTCTTTGGTTGTTGGGTGTTGCGCAATGATTGGTGCATGCGCACTGGCAGTAGGGGACGTTGCATTGTAACGGAGGGGTTGAGTGGTTAGACGAGGGAGGCGGTCTTACCCGGCAAGCTTCCTCCAACGGTTGGTTTTGGGTGAGGAATTGGGGCCTGCCTCCGGCCTCACCTTCTCAGGCCCGGGGGGCTGTGGAGGGCGCTGTCACCCGTACCCACTACCCTCCCCAGGGGTGGATCCGGTCCCCCGGCCCAGGCCCGCCAGGTTGAAGCACGTAATCAGTATCCCGCACCCACCAGCAGTGTCTGCTGCTTCTGAGTTCTCCACATCCTCCCCAGCGCTGACCCCCTTATATTTTGAGGGTCTTGAGGTGGGGTTTTCTGTGCAGCTCAGGGTTAGGTTCACAGGTCTCCTCTGGCTCTCCATCCACTCCACTCCCACCCCACACCATTTATCAACAAGTATGTATTGAGGGTCTGTTCTGTGCCAAACCTGCACCAGAGGCCAAGGACACAATGGGGAACAGGAGGGGCAACCCCAGCCCCTCAGAACTCAAGGCTTAGCAGGAAGGATGACGAAGCAAGCATCTGCAGTGCTAGGAGGTGAGGCCGAGGGTGAGGGGGGCAGGGCAGCCAGGGCCGGGGCCGGGGGGTTGGGGGTCCACTCCTGGGTGCCTGTGGAAGCCCCCCACCCCCTTGGGATGGAGACTGATGTGTAAGTGCCTGGTGGGTACCTCCGCTCAGATAACAGTTAGGTCAAAGCTGCCTACAGACTCCAAGAGACCCCAAGTGACACCAATGGGGTATTCACACACACCTGTGGGTTGTTGAAGAGGGAAATATTTTAGGGAAAGAGGAACTCGACACCCTGAAAAACCCATCAGGGGTCAGGAGAAGGAGCCTCACTCACCAGGTCTCAGTTTGCTCGTCTGTAAAATGTGGAGATGCCAGTATCCCCCTTAGGGCGGTGTTGCAGGGATGGAATGAGTGGACACCTGGCAGAGCACTTGCCAGAGCCAATGGGAAGCACTGTTGTCAGTATTGTCTCATTTAATGATGACCCTCAAAAATGGGGAGTCAAGGTGCCCCAAAGACACCCCCGGTGTTGCTCACTTCCAAGAGGGAATGGCCATGTTACTTCTTTCCTCACCCTCCCAGCCCCAGCTGCTTGTCCCCTCTTGGCATCACGAGAGGCACCACCTGTTTGCAACAGTCCTAATACCTGGTACAAGAGTAGCATTTTACAGTTTACAAACCCCTTTATTCTACACAACACATTACCCCTCTCAGGTGCCCAGCACTTTACAGTTTATAAACCACATGCATCTGCTGGGGGCAGGGATGCTGGCCCTTGTCTTACAGATAAGAAAAGGGAGGCAAGAGGAGCCAGTCCCGGGCTCAAGGTTGCATCCCTGGACTGGTCCGATTCCGCCTGCACCCCAGTACCCTTTGGGTTCTTGCTCCCTGAGCTTCCTTTGCATCCTGCAGAAGAGGGGGCCCACCTGGCTGAGGCTGGAGGGCACAGCTGCTGTTCAATGAGCTAATAATGGTGAAATTGGAAAGTCAAACTTTCGAGACAGAGGGGAAAAAAAAAAGCGGCTTTGACTCACAGGTGATGCTGAGTGAAGGGAAAGAGCAGCTCTGGGGGATGGAGGGCAAGCCTGAGCCGCACGTCTGCTGGGGGCCCCTGGGAGCCAAGTCCCGCCCAGGGAGGGGAAGGTCACTCTGTGGCTTGTGGAGAGATTAGCCTGCCCTTGGGGCGTCCGCAAGCCTTGGGCAGGGGAGGTGAGGGAGCATGCCCAGGCTCGGGGGCAGACATCTGGGCTCCAATCCCAGCGCTGCCATCCGGAGCAGCCCTTCTGAGCGCACCTGTGAAGGGCAGGTGGCATCGCTGATTGTCACGGAGCTCTGGAGAGCAGGAAGTGTGTGGCTCTTAGGAGCAGGCACGAAGTAGGTGCTCACAAAATAAAAACACCTGGAAGCTGCTCTCATGGGGGATGCATGGGGTGGGAGGAGAGGGCAACTCCTGTCTCTTTGGAAGATGGGGATAAAATCTCACAGTTGCCTCCACTGATCCTTAATGAGGCTTTCAAATTCTACAGCATCAGGTCTAACTTCTGGCAGGGTTAAGTAGCTAGAGTCATGAAAGTGTTTCTAACAGTAATAATTCTCATGTCTAGGGGGTATCGCATGCCCTTGCATGTATAGACTCTCTCGTCTGATCTTTATACAGACTCACTGAGCTCGGCACCATGGTCCCTGTGCAGGCAAGGACTCAGGGCTCAGAGAGGGAGAGCGATTTGTCCCAGGTCACACAGCCAGCACATGGCAGAACTGGGATCCCAGTTCGGATCCCCTGCCTCCAATCCCTGGCTCCTTCCAATACTCCATTTTAATTTGGAAAGAAATGGAAATGCCTGGGAAAAGGGGAGGGACAAAATTAGAGTGTAAGCACTAAGGCAGGTGTTGATAATAGGAGGGTTTATGGGAACTCTGTACTTCCTGCATGATTTTTCTGTAATCTTCAACTTCTCTAATTTAAAAAAAAAATGAGTGTAAGAAGAAGAGCATGATTGTACCTTGAACAGTTTTAGAATTTTCACTAGACCCTTTAGCCTGTTGCACCCACCTGCACTCACCTTCATGATATAAAGCAATTAGGTTGCAGTGAGAAAGCTTCCAACTCACCCATTTTTCGGTTTACACCCCAGATTCCCAAATTAATAGAGCCTTCCTCTGTGCACTGGGAGAATGCCAAGGAAGCTTTCCAAACTGAAACTGGGCGATAATGATAATTAATGGAGCCAGTTTGCACAGGGAGCTTCAGCTTGTGCGGTAAACAGGAAAAGGTTATATTCCGTTGTATTTTTTTCTAATAACTGCTCCCACTGTGTTCTGTTGCTGGGTAGCTGGTTTCCTTCAGGACATCTCAGGCCCATTCCGTAACTTTCTCAGTAATTCTCAGTTAATAAAAAGAACAATCTGAAAAAGAAAAAGAGAACAATCTTACTTTTATTATTAAGACTCAATCCTGTTCATTTAAAAATGTCAATTTCCTATGAAACTCGAAGCTCCCCTCTGGGGTGTAGAGCCTGTGTGTGCACCTCTGGAAGTGGCTCTGGGGAAAGTTGCCTCCTCGTGGGACAGCTGCTGGTAGATGGGCCGCGCCCCCTTGGCTGTACAGATCTGCTGCCACCTCCTCGGATAGCCCTGAGCTGGAGGCGGCCAGTTAGCTACCCTCCCCGCACCCACTGGCTTTGCCTGCATTTCTGTCGAACACACAATAGCTGTGGCTCCTTTCCTGAGGCCGGAGCCCCAAAGCAGGCTTTTGGGGAAGGAGCATTTGTCAGAAAAGCTTGGAAGATGCAGCTCAGGCTCAACCTCCCCCTCCTTCTCTCAGACCCCACGGGTGAGTGGGGGTGCGCCTTGCAGCTCCTGCTCCCAGCTCTTGCCCTCCTTGGTTCTCTGTGTGTGTATCAGTGCGTTCCGGCATACAAAGCACTGGGCCGGGGCCTGGCACTGGCTGGCACTCCACAATCGGCCCTTGTCATTATCGTTACCGGTCTCCTCCAGGGATCCCGTTGACCTCGGGCCCGTCTGACCCTCCCAGGCCTCGGATCTGTTTGGCGATGCCTGCACTGGCCCGAGCTGACAGCACTTGGTTCCGTTCCGACCCGGCAGATGCTCGTGTCACATCAGATGTCCGCTCACCACAGCTGGTGGTAATTGGCCATGTTATGCAGTGGCAGCAGGTGGTGGGTGGGTGTGTGGGGGACGCTGGGCCTGCCGCCTGCACTGTCTCAGGGACCCCAGCCTGGGGCCAACCCTCCCATCCTGCCATTCAAGGTGATCACCGCCAGGCAGGCAGGGCTCGGCTGGGAGGGTGGACTCAGTGTCTTCATCAGCAGCGTCATCCTCCACGCTGTTATTCGGGGCGGCAGTTGTTACCAATCTGAGCACCTACTATGTGCCAGGTCCCTTAATGACAATCAGGACGACTCTAATAACAAAAGCAACAGCAGTGAACATTGTCATGCTTACTCTTCCCAGCACTCTTACGGGGAGGCTGACACCCATTTCATGGATTGGTAAGTTGAGACGGAGGGTGGGGAAAAGCAACTTACTTGGGTTCCACTTGATGTCTCTCCATCAGCAATGACTGTGGCTTGTTCCTCCTGATTTACTTCAAGGCAAACTTATACAAGTTCTGGATTCTTCCAGCTATGGCACAGTTTGAGCTACAGGAGAAACACACACTCCTCCTATTAACCTGGAGCAGCCTGTGGCTTGTAAAATAATCTGTCCCTTCCTCCCTCAGCCAAATGGGGTCATCCTTGTGAATGCCATCTGTACATCGACACCTCCCAAATCTCTATCTCCTATTCCACCCCTCTCCTGCACCCCAGAATCACATCTTCAACGGCCTCCTTGGTGATAGACACCTCACATGCTGTCCACCTGGATTCAGTCTCCCCAACCCGTGTCTGTGCTTCTCCCGCAGCTTTGTCTCAATCATGCTCAGCCCAAGCCCAGGAGTCACCCTTGACTCCTCTCACCCTCTCTCACCCCACATTGACTCCATTAGGGAATCCCATATCCAGCACTGGTCCTCTCTCTCCATCCTACTGCCTCCCCCCTAGTCCAGCCCCCGGCCTCTCTTGCCTGGACTGCCGTGGTAGCTTCCGAACAGGTATCCTGCTCCAAATCTGGCCCCACCTCAATCCATTCCCAGTGCAGTAGTGGGAGTGATTCTTGTAAGACATAAATCAGGCCATGTGACATTTCTGCTCAGACCCGGATTGTGATTTCTCTTTTCACTCAGAGTCAAAGCCGAGGGTTTATGGTGGCCCCCATGCCCCCCCCCCCCCGCCCCTGACCTGGCCTCCTGCCTCACAGCCCTCGTCTGCTCCTGCTGCTCAGCCTCGTCGGTCACCTTCTGTCCCCCACGATGCCAGGCAGCTCACACCCAAGGGTCTTTGCTCTCCTACTCCCTCTTTCCTGGGACAAGCACGTGCTCACTGCCTCGCCTCCTTCGAGTCTCTGCTCAGCGACAACTTCTTCCCTGACCACTCTGAAATTGCATCACCCACACCCCAAACTCCTGACCCCCTTGCCCTGTCCTAATTCTTTGCTTCTTAGCAAGTATCACCTTCCAACACCCTATACAATTTACTTAAAGAGAATTATGATTGCTATTTATTATCTGACTCCCAAGCCTAGCAGGTCAGCTGGGGCTATTAACCTGTTTATTTCACCCAGGTGCCAGAAGCTACTGAAACACTGCCTGGCACACAGTGGACAATCTATGAATAAGTCTCCAGTATATCCCCCTCAACCTCAAAATTCTCCCTGATATGATATTGGGACCAGGAGAGCACCAGTTCCGTCAACCATACAGGTATTAAAATCTCCAGGAAAAAAATGATCCTGTAGAGCAGGTTGCTGACCTGGCCCCTACCCCTGCTTCCAAACCCCCTAGTTTCTACTCTTATTTTCATCTTTGGGTTCCACCAGTGTCACTAATCATCTTTAGGTCCACCAACGGCAGACCCTGCTCTGTCATACCTCAGGGACTTTGCACATGCTGTGCCTCTTTCTGCCCAGTGGACTCCCGAGTGTCACTCAAAGCCTGGTTAGAATTGCCTCTTCCCTGAGGCCCTCCAAGATACTCCCACCCTCTCTAGTCCTCCTCTCTGCTTCTGGGTGACTTTTGTAACTAGTATACGCATTGTGTGTGGGGGCCCCAGGGCCTGGCCAGGGCTCATCTTCACGACCATCAGCCGGCCAGTTCCTTGAGGGCAGAGATTGTGCCCAAGCTCTGTGTCCTGGAGCCAGCAATAGAGCAAATCTGACATCAGCCGGGATAGAACAAAGACTTCCAAGACCCTCTCAAGGTCATTGGCTGCCTGGGAATGAACAATGTCTTATTATTTGATCATTTATTTATACTCTAATTTCAAGTCAGATTTAACTCAGCCTAAGATGAGAGAGGTAGAGGTATGGCAAAAAACAAAGTCCCACAACTTGAATGCCTCCTTCTCCTACTCACTAGCGTATAAACATGCTCACGTCTCTCCCACAGCTCTTCCTAGGGCAGCTGGTGCCCCCACTGCCAAGCCCCCCACACCTGTCTAACTTTTGGACCCACTTCCTCAAATTGGAGTAATCTTACTTATGCCCCATGCATCCACTAAAACTGCTCCTAGCCAGGGCACCAGCTGCCTCTCTTACTAAATACAGGGAAACTTTCAGCCCTTAAATCCACTTGGGCTCCTGGTAACACTGGGCATTCTGCACCCACAGCCCTCCTCCACCCCTTGCTTCCCTCGGATCGCCTGACCCCACACTCCCATGGTGCCCTTCTACTCTCCAGTTTCTGGGTCTCTGTCTATCCCACAAAACCTGAACTCCCCAGGACACCCATCTTGGCCCCCTTCTGTGCTCACCCTATGTGTTCCCTGAGCAAATCTCTATCCCTCAGTCTGCAGTTTTCCCCCTGGGACTAGTGAAGGTAATTCTAGAAGGTGAGTTTCTCTCACTTATGGAAAGACCATTCCGCAGCAAGCAGAGGAAGGGGCTCTGTTCCCTCTGGTGACTCAGGAACCCAGGCTCCTTCCATCCTGAGGCTGCCCCAGCCCCCGAGTCAGCCTTGGAGGCCTCTGCCGGGTGTCCTGAGTCTGGCTGGTGATGGGCTGGAGGGAGAAGATATGGGCCAGGTCCCTTCTGCCTCTTTCCATGAACGAGAGCTCTGTCTCTTGTTCTCACCTAACTTCCAGGCAGTCTGGGAAGTGTAGGGTTGCTGATGCCAGGAGGGATGGGCGGAGGCTGTGACGTGCCCCTACATGTACAGACTCACACTTCCCTCTCTCTCACTCGGAGTCGTCTCCCGGGCCTCGGACCCCCACATCTGAATGCTTCCTGGCCTCACTGGCAAGCTGACTCTGGTGCTTGAGACTGAGCTCACCCCACTGCTCCCCCTTCTGTGGTCCAGATCATGGCCAGGGCCTTCATCCCCTCCGCACCCAAGAAGACCCCTCCCTTTCCTTCACCCCCACATGGAAACGTTCCGACAATCCAGTCTCTCCCTCTCACTCTCCAAATAAGATTCCCATCTACCACTCTTCTCCAGCCCACTGGCCTCTTCTTAGCTCAGGTTTCCATCATTTCCTTCCTGGACCATTGGCCCAACTGGCCACCCTGCCTCCAACGTGGCCAGACACACCCAGAATGAACTTTTTAAAGCAAGATCTGACTGTGTCACTCCCCAGCTTAACGTTCTACAGGGGCTCCCCATCCCCGAGGACCAAGTCCCAGAGCCTCGGCGTTCCACAAGAGTCCTGACGGCGAGGCAGACGCGCCCCAGGTCTCCCCACACCCCCTTCGCCTTCGCCTTCTTGTGCCAAATACATCGAGTTAGTGCCAGGCTTGCCTTGTCTCCTGCCCTCCCATCGGCTCTTCCTGGGCCTGAAGCCTCAATCCTGCGGCCACGCCCACCCCATGGCCACGCCCCAGGACACGCCCCATGCTCCCGCCCTCTCCTGTGGCCCCGCCCCTCTCCCATTCTGCTCAGAGCCGGGGTAGTGGGTCGCTCATACCCTCCAGGTCCCCAGGGACGTACCCCCAGCCCCCTCCCGCTGTGTCTCTGTGCTCACCCTCCTCCCTGCTCCCACAGCACCGCTCCAGGAGGAGTCACCCTATTCTACTGGACTCGCCTGTTTTTGTCTTGCCCGCTAGACTGAGATCTATGACGGCTGGACCCGTGTCTTGTGCACCTCTGTGTTCTCTCTGCCTCGTCCCGGCCTTGACATAGAGGGACTCAAAGAATGTTCTTCTGAATGAAAGAATGAAAATATGAAAATAACCCATGTAATGCAGAAAAGAAAGAGTTAAACAGTTACCTCTGGAAATCTACAATTAACTGTCTATGATTAAGTATAAAAGGTAGCACTGAGCCCCCCGGCATGTGTGCGCCCGTGTGGCCTGGCAGTCCTCCACCTCTGCTCTGTGCTCCCACTGGACTGTGCCTCTGGACAGGGTGGTGAGCGTAAGGTGGAGGACAGGGAGAATCAGGTGGCTCTGAGTCCCCAGCCAAGCCTGTCTATGTATTGTCCCCATCCCCTGGGGAAAGTCACCCTGCCCCTCTGACCATCCATTTCTTCATCTTTCCAGAGGGGATCATGTCATCCACCTTGGGATTCTGTTGTGAGGGTTCATGAAAACATAGATTCATGATGATGCTTTTCTCATATTTCTGGGGCCCAGGAAAGACCTGCCAGTTGGCTGAGTCCAGAGTTGGGGATGTGGTTGGAAGGAGATAGAGATGGCGCCATCACCAGCCATGGTCTCAGGGTGGCCTTACCACTGGAGACTGTGCAGTGTGTGACTGAATCTCCTCTCACGAGTGGCAGCCAGAGTGTGGGAACGCACCCAAACACCACTCGGTCTCCTGTCAGATCCATCACCCACGGTCGATAGCATGACAGTGGACATATGTCACCAACTCTTGAAGCCAGACTGGCTGGGCCTTTGGTCTTCTTCAGAGGAAAGGACATTGATTGAGCACCTACTGTGGGCTAGATCCTCTCCTAAGAGCTTCACACCCATGTTCATTTAATTCTCACAACTGCTCTGGAAGGAGGGGTGGGTCATCATCTCCATCTCACAGGTTTAGAAACCAAGACTTAAGGAGCCAAAGACTTTGAAAATTCCCTTAAAAGCACAGTGAGAAGGGAGGATGCCCAAATATTGCATATTTCAAGCACACAGTGGCTTGTTCTTCAACTCTCACTTGACCCCCATCTTTAACTCTTCTAGGACCATATGGCAGAAAAGAAATAGGGATGGCCTGGCAACCAGAACACCTGGGCTCACAATCCGGGGTCTAGCACTTGCCGGATGAGCCAGGTTGTTCAAGCCATTTTAACTTCTTAGAGACTCAGTTTTCTCATCTGTAAAGTAGGCACAATCCTGCTGATCTTCCAGGGGCATTGAGATAATGCAAGTGAAGGGCTTTGCAAATTGGAAAGGCCCGAGTATTTTCTTTATTTAAACTGCAGTCATCTGCCTAGATGGGCCTTAAGGGTTATTTCCTGTCTACTCTGGCCCCTCTGCAGCCTTTTCACTGCACAGCAGACAGAGACATTTTTTGAAACAGAAATCAGAGCATGTCACTTGCTCACCTAAAACGTTTAAATTGGTTCATGGATGCTCTCAGACCCCATCTCCTGCCCACACCCTCTGCCTGTGCTCTCTCTCTTCAGCCCCCTGGTCACCTTTCAGTGCCTTCATCACATCAGCAACTTCCCACCTCAGGACCTTTGCACAGGCTTCTCCCGCTACGTGGAACATTCCTGTCTAATACTCTTCACCTGGGCAGCACCTGCTCTTCCTTCAGATCACAACAGAAATTTCACTTTCTCAGAGATGCCCTTTTCTGCCTCCTCTACCTAAATTAGGTTCCCTGGTTTTTCTCTTTGTGATACCCCGTATGTTTCTTTAACACTGCACAATTCATCACTGCATTTTTACTTATGTATTTATTATTTTTTTGATGTCTCCCTCCCTGTCTTGGAACATGAGCTCTGGAAGGACAGGCATCTTGTCTGTTCTGCCCACCGTCACATCCCTGCCCCCTGCAGAAAGGGCACTTTCAGCTGAATGAATGGAGGTGTTTCCTGCCATTTCTTTGGGGTGCCTGATCCTGCCATTCCAATCCCATGCTAGAAAGCACCACGGGGAACGGATGCCCGCAAAGCAATTGCTAACCAGTAGTTCTAGAGTTTCACGTCTCTGATCTTATTTTAACTCTCACAACATTTAAGCTTCGATTTCTTCATTTGTAAAATGGGAGTAACCGGCCTGCCCGACAGGGTTGGAAGATTAAATGTAAGAAGGTATAGAAGTGTACGGTATAGTGAAGCTATTTTTCAAATATTGTTCTTTCCCCATTTTGAAAATTTCCTTGATCCCTCTGTGGGCAATATTTTTCCCATTTTGCAGACGAGGATACCGTGGACCAAGAAGTGAAGCAGTTTGCCTGGGAACATGGAAGCAGAGCTGGCCACAAGATGAGGTTCTCTGAGATTTGTTTGTGACTGGGCTGCCTTCCCCATCTGCCAGGGTTCTGGAAGCAGCCCCAAGACCCTCTCTGAAGAGACGGCCCTCCTGCCACTTGTGGGAGTCAGGGAGGCACAGGAGGGGCTCCGTCCTGCCCCGGTGGCCTTCTGGTTCCAGAGCCCACCCACCTCCCTCTCTCGCCTCTCTAGGTCCCCTCCGTGCAGCCTTCTGGAGCTGACTCGGAGGCCATTTCGGCAGAACTGGGACCCAGATGATGAGGCCCTCCTCTCCCCAGGACCGCTGGGACACTGCGTGGCAAATGACCTACATTCCCTGCAAGTGCTATTCGCCGTCTTGGTGCCCTCCCACCCGGCACGCAACCCCACCCTGCACAGACACCGGATCAATTCAAGGACGTTGTAAAAATAAAATGTCACAACCTGGCCCTCAGGGAACCTCAGCTTTACAGTTTGTCCTCCTCCGGGGCCGACAGGATTCACAACCCAGTTTGAGGAAGAGAAGCAGATGAGCAAGAGGAGAAGAGGCAGGGAGGAGTTTGCAGAGGGAAAGAGAGGGAGCAGATACTCAAGAATTTGGAGGAGGGGGCAGGATGAGATGAGATGGATGAGGGAGAAAGAGGCAGGGAAGAGGAGAGAGACCAAAAAAGAGGAGAGAAGAAAAATGAGCAAAAGAAACCCAGGGGGAGTTAACAGGGGTAGAGAGAATAAAATTCTAAAAAGGACAAAGGAAAACTTTATAAGGAACAGTGAACAGATGGAAACAGAGAAGAAAAGAGAGAACTGGAAGCAAACTGGTGAAAGGAAAGAATGGGGTGGAAGGGGACACAATAAATGAAAAGCAAATGAAACAGACCACCCAGAAAATTGAATTGAGCTATTTGTTGAAAATAGAAACAGAGAAAGTGAAATAACATACGAATATACCAAGTCTGAAGGTTGGAGAGTTGGAGAAGAAGGATTGGTTAGAAGGACAGAAAGCAAGGTCAGACAGGCCCCGGGGGCAGCCAGAGGGCCTTGGGCAATGACGGGACCAGCCTCTAGAAGCTGAGTGATGTTCCAGTCCCAGAGCCGGCTCTTACGGGGGTCTTTCCCAGACTTCACAGCTGCCCTGCCCTGTCCTGGAGTCATCAGTCCAGGGAACGCTGCTGCAGGTTGGTCAAGAGAAAACTGCCCTTGGAGGTCCAGGTCAAACCTACTGATTCCAGCCCTCTCTCTTCAGTCCCACTCGTGGAGGATCTTGGAGCCAAGCGTTCTGTCTGGGTATTTGTAATCTCTCCTGGGTCCATTCTGGATTTTGTCTCCAAATGTGCATTAAAAAACTCAGTACACTCAGAATTGCAGTCTTTCCCTCTTCTCTTCCTTCACTGATTCACTATTTGACAAGTATTTATTGAGTATCTACTATGTGCCAGGACTCGTCAGTGAACAAGACAGACAAAATCCCTGACCTTATGGAAGGTAGAGTCCCTTCTTTCTTCCTTCCTCCCATTTTTGCTTCCTTCTATCTCTTTTGCTCTTATTCTCTTATCCAGCCCCGGGTGTATCAGTAATCTATTGCTGTGTAACAAACTACCCCAAACTTAATGGGGGCAAAACAAGAACAACCATTTATTATTATTATTTCTCACAGTTTGGGGGGTTTGTCTGGGCTCAGCTCTGTAGTTCTTACCTGGGGTATCTCAAGCAGTTGCGGTTAGACTGGGGCTGAGGCTAGAATCATTTTTTTTTTTAAATTCAGTTTTGTTGAGATATATTCACATACAATGCAGTCATCCATGGTGTACACTCAACTGTTCACAGTTCCATCATATAGTCGTGCATTCATCACTGTAATCAATTTTTGAACATTTTCCTTACACCAAAAAATATAAAAATAAGAATAAAAAATAAAAGTAAAAAGAACACCCAAATCATTCCATCCCCCCATCCCACACTGTTTTTCATTTGCTTTTTGTCCCCATTTTCCCACTCATCCATCCATACACTGTATAAAGGGAGTGTGAGCCACCAGGTTCTCACAATCACACAGTCACACCATGTAAGCTACATAGTTATGCAATCATCTTCAAGAATCAAGGCTACTGGGTTGCAGTTTGACAGTTTCAGATATTTCCTTCTACCTGTTCCAGTACACTAAAACCTAAAAAGGGATATCTATCTAGTATGTAAGAATGCCCTCCAGAGTGACCTCTCGACTCAAGGCTGGAGTCATTTTGAAGGCTTCTCACTCATCTGGAGCTGACAGCTGAAACACCTACACATGGCCTTCCCATGTGACCTGGACTTCCTTACAGCATGGTGACTGGCTTCTAAGAAGCTGTTTCACATTTTATGACCTGGCTTCAGAAGTCATATAGCATCACTTCTGCTGTTCTCTAATGACCAACGCAGTCGTGAAGGCCATCTGGGTTTTAGGGGAGGGGACACAGACTCTACTTCTTCTTGGGGGAGTGGCAAGATCACATCACAAGAAGAGGATATGGGAGCATATCCTCAGTTTTCCCTCTGGCTATAGAGATTCAATGGGATTCACATCCCTCCCTCCACATGCAAAAAATATTCATTCCCTTCCCCGACAAGACCTCCTTTTCAGACATCATCTCCAAGTCCAACATCCAGTTATCTAAATCAAGTGCAGATGTGGATAAGGCTCCTTAGGTGGAGGTCCCTGGGGATGACTCCTTGAGTTCTATTCCTCTCAATAGGGAGATCTCAATAGGGAACTAAAGAAACAAGTTATCTGCCTTCCACACACCCAACACACAGTAGGGGGACGGGCAGAAGATAGCATCATAGACACTCCCACACCAAAAGGCAGAACCAGGATGCACCCAGCAGTCACTGATCCATACCAATTCTGAAATCCTTCCGGGGACAGACTGCCAGTTCCTTGATCAGTCCCATTACCTGAGAATGATTCTCCGTAGCACTGGGCTCCACCTGCTGGGCTCTTGGTTTTCCCCTCTGAGCCATCCTTGTGTTTTCATAAGAAATAAGCAGTGTTTTTCTTAGCCTGTAGAGATTTGATGGCAGAAAGTCCTCTCTTTTCATTTGGCCCCTCTGTGTGCCTTCCAATCAAAGCCAAAACAATTCCTTTAAAAGTTTTGTGGATTTCTTATGCATCAATTTATAATTCATTCCGTCAGACAAAAACCACACCCCCAAATCTCTTTGAGATAAGCCCTTTTATTAATTGGGGAAGGGGGTCAGTCCTGGTACAGCTGCTGTGAAATAATGCCTCTAAGATTCTTAGAAGCTCTGTTGTTTAGTAGAAAGGATCTTTAAGATATGCGATTAAGAGCCTTAGAAGGCCCTTGCCTGTTGAAAGGATGTATGAGGCACCACCTCAACTCTTTTTGAGGTCTTATCAAAAGGCTTTACAGTTATGCCCTTGGATTCAACTTTAAATTACTTTTCTAGTCACAGCCCTGGATTGATCTTTGTCCAGAAGTCTTTGCTTAATTTGAGAATTGTCACAAGGAGAGACTGGAATGAGAAAAGTTTTCAAACCCACAAAGTCCTGGGTCCCTAATATTTAATAATTTGTTCTTTAGCTTCTCCCATTGCCGGAGCCAGGATGTGAGCCCAGGATTATCTGTCCTCAATGCCTGCTGTCTTGCTGATAGACCCTACTGGCTTCCTGCTCAGTGGAGCAAGAGGGGATCTCATGAAGTCCTGAAAGAAGGGTGGGATTTAGGCAGGTGGGAGATGGTAGTCGCTACATTGATGAAGGTAAGAAACGGAAGGAGACGCAAGGTGTTAGGGGGACGGCACGGCAGCCAAGGGCACACACAGGACATCTCTCTCTCTCTCTCTTCTATCTTATTCATCATACAACCAGTTCTACCGTCCGATCCCGTGTGACCTATTTTTTACATCCCTGTTGCAGTGCAAGCCTTGCTCTACCTTCCCTGCTACATTCCAGGGGTTGGCTCACACAGGCCCCATCTTCCCCGAGAACCCCTTCCTCTTCTTGCCCACCAGGAGAGCACCTTCCTCATCTGTCCCGGCCCAGGTTGGCCGTCAGCCGCTCTGTGAACCTTCTATGTTCGGGTGGGCTAACTGTTCTAAAAAAAAGCCCCCAAACCCAGTGGCTTAATGCAAGAGCTGGTTTCCTGTTCAGAGCACAGTCCAAGGCAAGTTGGCTGGGGTGAGGTACGTGGGCTCTGCTCCACAGGGTTATAAGGGGTCTCGGGCTCCTTCTGTCCAGTGGTTCCATCAGTGTCTGGAACAGGGGTTCACCAACCATGATCCATTTTCATCAATAAAGTTTCACTGAAGCACGGCCATGTCCATTCCCTTGTATACGGTCTCTGGCCGCTTTAGTGCTATGGTGGCAGGGGCGAGGAGTTGTGACAGGGACCCTATAGCCTGCAAAGCTTAAAATATTTACTCTCTGGCCTCTACAGAAAAAGCTTGCTGAGCCCTGCTCTAGGGCCCTGAGGGCCTATGAACAGAGAGCGTGGAGGGTCGTGTGGAGGGTTCTCTGGGCCAAGCCTGGAAGTGGTGTCCGAGGCTTCCTCCCACGTGGCGGCAGCTGGCCCCGCGCCCCCACCGAACTGCAGGGAGATTGGGAAGAGGGGCCTCCCTGGCTGCTCAGGAGGAGAGGGAAGTGGGGTCTGCTGACACACACCCCTGGCTCTCCACACCTTTCCTACTTGCTTCCGCCTCTCTTTCCTCCCAGGTCCTCTTCTCCGCTGGGCTCCCAGCACTAATGTCCCCACGGGACAGAAAGTTCCATGGGGCAGAGACTGTGCCTGTTTTATCTCTGGTGCCCTGTTCTCCCAGCGCAGAACACTATTCCGAAAATAGTCGCTGAAGAGAGGAACAAATCGGCCTTTCATGTGTGCGCCTGCGTACTTTGGAAACACCTCCAATCTGGAATTCCCCTCATTTTCGTGCCTGTTTCTCCCACTAAGCCTCAGATGCCTCTCTCTATGCCACTGATTTCTTTTCAGGCACCTGTGCCCTCAGGGGGCTTGTAGTCTGGCGGGAGACAAGGGCAGTAAGCGAAGAATCACGCTCAGCTGTGCAGGTAAATGTGACACCAGTGGTGAAACCCTCTGACAGAAAGGGGCAGAACTAGTGCCCTGAGCATGGCTGATGGAGAGGTCTGTGTTCATCCAGTGGCTCTGGGAGGGCGTCCCCGAGGGGGCGATGTTTGTCTGGTCTCCATCTGAAGCATAACAGACGCTAACCGGGGGTGGGTGGGAGAATGAGCCGAGAAGAGTGAGACGGGCTGAGGGCCCAGCCTGGCAAAGTCCCGGGGTGGGAGGGAGCATCCCATCAGCCACAGCAACAACGACGATGACAGTAATAATAATGCAGCTCAGACTCATTGAGTTCTTACTGTGTGTCGGACACCGCGTCACGCTCCCTGTTTCCGTGGATTATCACCTGCCCCTTCCCACCAGCTCATTCCCTTTCTCCAACCCCGCAGACTGGGGGTTCCAGCTCCCAGAGTCCTCAGCATTTACCATGCGGTTTTTACTTGCACCCCTGAGGAATGTCCTCTGGGACAGCTGCTTCCCTGCAGGCCTGTCCTCAAATGCTCCCAGCTGCAGTGCCCTTCAGTTACCTGCCTGCCCACCCAAGCTGCTGCTTCTCAATGCAAGCGCTACTCCTTGTGTGCACTTGAGAAAACGCCTTTACCATTGGGAGCCTCAGTTTTCTCATCTGTAAAATGGCAAAATCATACCCACCTGGGAAGGCTGTTGTGAGGATGAGAAGAGATGAATGATGTAAGATGTCGTGCATGGCACAGGAGCTGGAAGGGGCTGTGCACCTTCCCTCCTGCCACTGTGTGCCAGGGGCAAGCCATGTCACCTCCCTGGGCCTCTGGGGATGAGAGATGTCACCCTGCTCCACCACAGGGAGGGGTGGGCCACCGAGAGGAGGGAAGGCACCCATGAGGGCTGTGCTCCAGGGTATCCCGTGCCCGTGTCTTCCCATCCACCTGATGAGAGGTTTGGGCAGTCACCTCCCTGCCTTACCCAGCTTGGACAGTTTGGGGGTGCTTGGGGCTCTCTCTGCCCTACATGGCTCATATTCCCACTGCCTCCCACATCCGAGGGTCAGAGGTGGAGGCCACCATCGGGCCTTTGCTCTGATTTTGCAGCCCATGGGCAGCCTGGTGCCGGCTCAGTGCAGGACGAGGTCCCAGGGCTGCCCGAGCTGTGTAGGGAGAGCTGGGTTCCCCCCACCTCAACTCAAGCCTGAGCCCCAGGAACTCCCCCATATCTTGGTGTCTGCTTCTCCCTTGGGAGTGGGAGACCTAGCACCTGGGGGGACATTAGGGGCCACATGGGGACCCCAGGAGAGTGAGGGCAGAGGAGGAGGCTCTGCTTAAAGCTCTTGCTAAGGGATTGGGGCTGCTGCCAAGCGCTGCCCTCTGGAATTGCAGCTGCGTTGGCTGGGTCCGCACTGGGTGCTGGCACCCTCCCTGGGCATGCCTCACCCACACACCAGCCCAGAGGGGAGGAATGATCAGCCCCTTTTACAGATGAGGGAACTGAGGTGCAGCCAGGCCTGCTCCAGGTAACTCCCAAGTGTGTCTGGCTCCTTCCACCATTCTGGAGACTGCCATTACCATCCACTCAGTGGTCTCTTCTGACCTCCCACTTTCCAGGGGAGGTAAACTGAGGCCCAGGGGCATCCAGGTCATACCATGGGAATGGAGCTGGGGCTCACATTGAGTTTCCTTCCTCCCCTCCACCCCTGCTCTCCTTTCTGCCACGGATGTCTATGGACGTTCTCCTTCATGTGGGCACCACTCCCATCCTGAGTCCCCATTTGGCTCTCTGTTCCTCCTACCGCAGGGCCTCCGGGAATTGTCCATCACGTTCATGGCCCCAGCTGCCAGGTCCTGAGGGACTGAGGTGCAGGACGGGAGGGGTTGTGCGTGGGCACCAGCTGGAAACCCCTTGTCAGCCCCACGAGGAGGCCCCAGGAGGAGGCGCTGGGTGGGGTGAAAAGAGCACAGGTTTTCCAATCCCCGGGGCCAGTCCTCGAGTCACTGCTCCTCTCCGATGCTGGTGCCCTCTAAGTGTCTGAGTAATGGGGTGAGTGAGGAAAACCACAGAGAGGAAACGGCTTCCCCTTAACCCCACTCTACCTTAGACTCTGAAATCACAGCCCATCCTCTCCAACCCAAACCCTTCAGTGACTTCCCCTGCATGCCAAGAACCATCTGGAAGACTTTCACGCCTCTTCTCCCTAACCTGCGGTCCCTGCACCCCAATGCCAGGCAACCTGGCCTGATGTCAGACTAACTCTTCTCTGCCTCAGGGCCTTTGAACACACTGTTCCCTCCAGCCCATATACAGTTTCCCTGTTTTGCTGCCCAGCCCCTACTCTTCTACAGAGAGGCTTTTGTGGAACAGCCTCCTACCCCATCTAAAATAGGTCTCCTCTGTAGTCTTGTTCAGAAGGCTGTGGTCTGTCCTTTTGCAGCAGTTTTTACAATGCATGTTACCTATGTGTTCTTCAACTTGTTTATCGTCTGTCTCTCCTGCTGGCCTGCATGTGCCATGAGCTGAACCCTGTCCTGTTCAGCCCCGGAGACCCTGTGCCTAGAACAGGGCCTGGCCCATGGTGGGTGCTTGAAAAACCAGGGCTGACTGCAACTCGGTGGTTCCGTGCCTGGAGCTGCTCATGAAGGCCTTCTTGCCTGCCTGCTGCACGCGGGCAACCAAAGACAGACAGGCAAGGACCCCAGCTGAGCGTCAGCCCACCCCGTCATGACAGAGGCCCCCGACGCACAAGCCCTCCAGTGTGGGGAAGAGGCAGACTGGGGCCAAGTCTCCTGGCTCCCCTCGGCTCTCTCTCCAGTCCTCGGTGGGGCCCTGGCAGGTGGCTCTTCCCAGGGGTCACCTGCAGGGCACCCAGGCCTTCTGGCTCTGTGGCCCCCTCAGCTGAAGGGTGAGAGACAGCAGACACAACTCCTTGGGATTACCCAGGACAACAAAACAAAATAATAGCATGAACACTTATGGTACCAGCATGGGGTGAGCGTTCTACAAGTATCATCATACTGAGAATCCTCAGCACCCATCCGAGGTAGGTGACATTTGGGCCCAGAGAGATGAAGTGACTTGCCCAGGGTCACTCAGTGAAGCTGTGGCTGAGCCAGGAGTTGACCCCAGAGGTTCAACGCCAGAGCCTTGAACACAGCTCCACACTCTCCTTTCCCACCTTCCGCTTGTTGGATCAGGAAGGTGCTGAAGGAAAGCTGCTGGTAAGGACTCAACCTTCCTCAAGAGGTTCCTGAGATTCACAGACCTGGAGAGCGGCTGTGGGCATTCCTGGAAGGCTGCATTTTTGGATACAAAAGTCAGGAGCCCACTGTGTGCTCAGGTTGCCACAGCCTGCGGGGCCGAAGTGGAGGTCGAGCGGGGAGGACACAGGTGTAAATAAGCCTTGCAGAGATCCTGGCACAAGACGGGACTCCAGGGCTCCCTCCGTGCCCTACACTCAGCTCCTGAGCCCTCAACACCCAAGGAAATAAGATGAAGCCTTGGAATCAGTGATGAGACAAAGTTGGGGGACAAAAAGGGCTCTGAGAAGGCAACCACGGTCAGAGAAGGAGTCAGAGGCGGGAAATCCAGGTTTCAGTCCCAACTCCTTCTGGCTGAGGGAGTCCATTCTCCTATCTGAGGCTCAGTTTCCTCTTCTGGAAATGGGATGCAGGACACCTCTCTCAAACTGTAGCCATACAAAATAAAATTGAGATAAGATGTGTGACTTGCCAATATATATTTTTTATAATGCAATACTTGTGTGTGAAGAAACTGTCTCTTGATCTTTGCTCAAAAACTTCCAGTTTACACCAGCAAGAATCCACCATGGCCTGGATCCCGTGTGTTCTTAATTTAACTACCATCCTACAAATGATACAGCATCTAAGGAATTTCTGGACTCGGCACTGTGAACTCCTCCTAGCCCTTGTGTTAGGATATTCGCTGTTTACTGTTGGAATGGGTTTGTCAATTGATAACTGGATCACTTCATCCCTGGGCTGGTTCTTCTTTGGGTACTGGTAGCTGATTTAGGGGTATTCTAGTGCAACCCCGGGGTGGAGAGACAGAAACAGGCCAAGCATGATGGTGTCAACCTCCAGAAAGACCTTCCAACGTAGGTGGCAAGAGCTAGAACCAGCCTGCTGTCCACTCTGTGGGTATGGCCAGGCCTCAAATGTATACAAGTGTTTTATTTATTCTTCCCAAACTGGAAATACATTTTAGTTTTTAAGCTATAGCCACACACGCACACACATGCATGCACACACACAGAATCAGCAGCACAAGGGGTTGCTTACCACATGTTCCCTGTCCATCTTTCCCTGCCCCAGAACAGAGGGTACCTTGGCTTTGGTGGTGGAGATTCTGGATCCGAGTCAAATTCTCTCACCTCAGAACCAGGCCTCCCTGGATTGTGAGTGCAATAGATGGAGCTCTTTCTTGGAATTTTAGGAAAACAGACAAGCTTCAAGCCCAGCTGGGCTGCAGTGTCTTTTTTTTTTTTTTTTTTTTTTTTTTTCTCTTTTTCTTTTTAGCTGTCAGCCGGGGCAGGCTGCTCCTGATTTCTCTGGAGAGGCAGCTCCTAATTAGAATGGATCAAAGAGTCTTTGCTCCAGCTTTGTCCTCTGTATCAACTGAATCACTGCTTTAGGACTTAATCTGGTGACTGTCCCCGGCGAGCTGGGGTCCCTGGTGCTCTGAGCCCCTCTCGGGCTTGGGCAGGCTGACATCCCGGGGCACCCTCTCACTCCAGGCCCTTCTTCCTTCTTTTTCTTCCCATCTGCCTTCTCTCTCTTTAATTTCTTCTCATTAACAACCCAAGGCTGTCCAGAACACCGCTCCTCCCAGTCCCTGCTGGTGGGAGTGTGAACTGGAACAATTTCTCTGGAGGGCAATTTGTCAAATGTTATTAAAAGCCTTAAAAAAGTACATAGGCTTCGACCTGGAAAATCCCCTTCTAGGAATTTGTCCTATAGAAATAATTGTACACAAATATGCACAAAAGGATGTTGTCCTCTGTGATTTTTGTAAGGGTGACAGCTTGGAATCAACCTGGAGCCCATCAATAGGGGATCATTAAAACCAACCATGTAACAAATCATGTAACACACAAAAGAGCCTTTTGAGCTAATCAGGGAAATCTGACTGTGGACTGGGTATTAGATGCTCCTAAGGCATTACTGCTACTTTTACTGTGTGATAATGACATTGTGATGAGTTTAAAGACACAGGATCTGAGGGTTAGTATTTGATTTAAACTGTTGTAACAATATGGGAAGGAGGAACAGACGAAGCAAATGTGGCGAAATCTCCAAAGTTCTGAATCTGCTGGACGGGATGGGTATATGAGTGTGCATTGTGCTGCTCTATTTTTGTGTATGTTCTGAATTTTTCATGATTTAAAAAGAAATAAAAGAGTTGTGTAAATCTGCATTTTCTGACCTGGAATGATGTCTAACAAGATATTGTTAAGTGAAATGAGAAAAAAAATCTGAATAGTACATATGGCATTATCATACTTTCTGCTTTTAAAATATGTATGTATTTTTACATGCAGAGGTAAAAGGATGGACACACACACATGAGAATGTGAATGGTGATTACCTGTAGGTGGGAGGATTTGAGAAAGTTCCACTTTCTTCTCTAAACTTTTCTGTAGTGTCTGACTTTTTTTTATTTTTTTTGGTAATAGTTATATGACTTTTATACTCAGAAACAAGTGCAATAACTTTCTTCTAAAAAATAAAATTTGGAAAAATTAAACTTGGAAATCACCTATTCTGCCTTGGGCATTTACTGTACGCCATGCCCCGTGAGAGGGGGTTTTATGTATCTTGTCTTATTTACCACCCCCCCACCCCCAAACTGGTACGGTTGGTGCTGTTAGTCCCATGCGATAAACAGGGAAGCTGAGGATCAGAGAGGGTAAGTACCTTGCCTCAGGGCACACAGCTGCAATTCTACTCCTGCTTTTCTGACCTAAGCCACTGCTTTTCTACTAACCCCCAACTGTTTCTAGGGACCTACAAGGAGTGTTAGGTGCAGTTCCTGCCCTCAGAGAATTCCCCTCTCCTTGCTCTCCTGCTTTCTCGCCCTCACACTCAGCTCTGGAGTCACTTCCCTCCGCCCCTAGGGCCAGTTACATAACGACTTTGGTGAAAATGTACTTTTCCCCTCACATCCCGGGTGAAACTCTCAAACTGCCCATTCAATATTTTTTCCTAATGAGCCATCTCAGCCTTCTTGCCTTTTTAGGATGGAAACAAGCTCTCCGTTGCCGTGCTGTTGATATTTATCAGCTCTGTTTACCAGCAGAACGCAGGAGTGACTGGGCGACAGATACATAAATACCATAAAATCCACAGGGAGCTGGCAAGCCCGAGTTCTTAATCCTGGCTCTATTGCTAACAATTTGCAACCCAAAGAAGTCACTCTCTCTCTCTCTCTTCTGTCTCTAAAGTAAATAAAGGATAACACATTAAAAAGAAAAACATCTATTGGTATGCCAAGAAAAAGGCAGGAGAAAGACAACTCTAAGTTGGGTTGAAAATACATTTCCCAGATTTTTGTCTTCTAAGGCTCAAGATGGACAAAGCTATGTCTGGTCCTGTCTGCATCTCAACCCCATCAGCTCTAGAGTTTTGCAATCGTCTCGTACCCAGTTCCCCCACATCCAGTCGCTGCCTCTCCCACCACATCACCAATTCTCCTAGGTATGACCTCTTCCAGGCAGAAATCCAGGTGAGTCACTTTTGTTAAAACCTGCTCACGGCTCCCCACTCCCTTCTGGAGAAAGCCTGACTCCTTTGGTCTGGGTGTACAAGCTCGGTGCTCTGGCTTCGTCCTCACCATCCATTCACCTGCTGCACCCCACCCCACAGCCCCAAACCCTATTCTGCACGCACAGCTCCCCTAGAGGCGCCCCTGCTTCATGCCTCAGTGCCTTTGCACATGCTGTTCCCTGCATCTGGAATACCTCCCCATGCTAGCATCAGGTAACCCCTGGAAGGTCTCAGCATCGACCCCCCTGCCCCACACCAGACTGGGAGCCCCTTGAGGGCCCAGCCTCTGTCACCCGATCCCCAACATGCACAGAGATGAATGAACACAGGACAGGGTTGCACAAACCAAAGGCTTCTCTCTCTGTCTCCAGGATGGGCAAAAATCCTCTGACAGATCTGGGTTAATACGGTTCTTAGTTTCCATCCTGGGCTCAGTGAATCTATGCTTTCTGTGGACACAGTTTGGGCCAGCAAAGTTTTAGTTTTCAATATTCCATTTTTAAAAACATTTGTAGCACCAAAATGAGTGTATCCTGCCCCCAAGTTTCACAGAAGACGGTCTAGCCAAAGCACCTTTCCCAGCCACGGAGACCAACAGGGCTACTCTCACAGCAAAAACAATCCCATGGTGGCCACCTGGACCAGAAGACACCCCCACTAAGGGGCTGTCCCCTCCACTGCCCACATCCAAATGGGGAATCTTTCCCAGGGCTGAACTCCCACCTTCCCAGGCCAGGCCACTGTCCCAGCTCCTCCTGCTGGTGCTGCGGGATTCTCCCCAAGTCTCTTCCCATGGAGTCCCCTGGAGGGAGCTGGCTGGACTCCAGGGATGCACATGGGTGCCACCCTGTGCCAGAAGCCCAGAAAACATCCAGCCCTCTCTGGGCAGAACCCTCTATCCCAGGAGGATGCCCTCGGGCAGGGCCTCCTTTGCTTGGCTCTGGGGGTGATGGTGGTGCAGGAATGTGGGGTGCCCACTTACCAACACGGGGTTCCCGTCGACCCTCACTCCCTCCTCTCTTTTCCACTCCAGTGTTGTTTTGTAAACAGCAGAGGGGTGGGAGGGTGCTCGGTGGCAGCTGGGCCAGCTCTGCCACCTCTTATTCAGCCATGGGGAAAGTGTCTGGAAAAACTTTCTGTGATCTCTCTAGGAAGTGGGTTACTTAGCATCTCTTTGTCCACAGCTGTGAGCCCTAGTTACCAATTCTGGGGCGACCGGAGGCGTCCCCTTGTTGTCTGCTGTAGTTCTTCTGGAACGGACAACACGAGACCAGCAGCTTGGCCTTGTTTACTGCCATGTCCCTGTGCCTAGAAAAATGCCTGGCACACTGTAGACCCTTGATAACTATTTTATGAAAGAGTGACTCAGTGGTAAGAAGGCTGTGGCTGCCCCGAGTTGACACTGGGCAGTGGCGGGAGCGGGAGGGGCCAGGGGGCCTGGGGCTGGCTCATGCCACCCGCCTGGTCAGTCCCAACCGTTCTGCGCTTACTTCTTACGGTGCTCTTGAGAGGCGGCCTCCCCCTCCCCTTGCAGATGGCAAGACCTCCCTCCGCCAGCTCCTGCTCCTGCGCCAGCCTGTGAGGCGGACTGCAGCGGCTCTGAGCTGGGCTCGGGCTTCCATAATCCTGGCGCTGCCACCCCCTGTGAGGGAACTTGGCTACATTATGTAATCCTCTGCCTCCATCTCCTCATTTATAAAAGTGGGATGACAACAGATTCTACCTTGTGGGGATTTACTAAGCTGATACATGCAATGTGCTCAGCAGATGCACGGACGTGGCGGTCAGAAACAGCAACCAGAGTAACGGCCATTAGCGTCGCTGTTATTGAGACGAGCCCAGGTCTGTCTACCCCAAAGGATCACCGAGAGAAGCTGAGACCCTTGTGGAGGTAGACAGTAGAGGAGGTTTTGGATGCCAGACCGGGGCTCACAGCCCTGATGTAGGGGCAATGAGGAGTCTCTGTGGGCTTTAATCAGGTGAGTGGAATGATGAAAGTGGTGTTTTAGGAAGATTAATCTGGCAGCAGGGGACAGCTTGGAAAATAGTCAAACAGTACAAAGAATGCTGCTGCCCATCTCCCTAAGAGAGGAGGGTCATTGCAAGGAAGTGGCCGCATTCTTGGCTGCCTGCACACTCAGGGTTCCCGGCAGCTGGGAGAGGCTGGGCTCTTAGCTAAGACACAGGTGCCGAGGGAGGACGGCAGAGGGCACTGTTTTGTCAGTGCCAGCAGCCTCGGCCAGGGAGCACTGGCATCTGGACAGCCAGAAACAGGCAGCAAAAATGCATCTGCCTGTTAGCAATAAGGAATGGGCAGGGACACCGGCCTCCGTCTCAGCCAGGTGGCAAGGTCCAAGCTGAGACCTGCAACCACGGCAAACTGGAAGCAAAGGCTGGTCCAGAGACCAGCCCTTTGGGGAGCCGGGACCACCCAGCCATCCAGGGCGAGTAGGACCACCCCGCCCAAACAAGGTGACAACTGGCAGCACCAGCTCTGGAGGGTGCCTGTCAGGACCAGCCCACCACAGAAGGGAGGGCCACCAACGCCCCGGGCTTGGCTCTGGGGGCTGCTCTGGAACCGGCAGTGCCACAGCAGCCAAAGCGCAACATGGAGCCAGGGCTGTCCCAGCCAAGAACAGAAGGAGCTGCTGCTTCTACATTTTATCCTAATTTTATTTAAAGCTGTCATGATATATAGGAAGTGCACAAGCAATCCCATCTTCTCATCTTCCAAGGAGATAGCGCCTCTTGCCAGCTCCCTGGCAGTCCTGTACCACCGGAAGGCACACTTCACCCAACATCTTCACACCAAGGAGTGGAAAACTTCCACCTTCTCCCGGTACAGCTGGTGGAACTGCCTGGCCAGACAGTAGAAAGGGGCCTCATAGTTTTCCATCTCCTTCTGCAGAGAGAAGGGGAAGCAGTCGGCTGTGCTGTTTCTGTCACCAGAGCCAGCCAGCACTCTCTGAAGGCGCATTTCATCTTCACACCGTTGGGATAGCTACTTTTATGCCGATTGTACAAGAAGGAAACTGAGACTGGGAGCGATTAACGTTGCTTGCTAAAAGTCACACACCTTGTAGGGGGGGCGCTGGGACGGAACCTGGACGCGTTTCTAGGGCGCCTGTGCTTTTACCCATTTGCGAGTGGGAGGGACGTTAAAATGAGTCTTTTCCTCGCTTAGTTTTGACCGAGGCTCCAAAGGCCAAAGCAAGATAACATTCATCAAGGCCCCCACATTCGAGAGGGCAGGCCAGATGAGACTGGGTGTGCCCCACCTTGTAGGCACAAAGGCTGGGGGCTGCCGCAGGTCCCCCACGAGGCGCGTCTCCCTCACCACAGCTCAGCAGGAGCTTTGGAGAGAAAGCCTGGGGTGGGGGGGTGTACTAGACAGGTGCTGGACCCTCACCTGGGAAGACTCAGGTAAGACCGGGGCTAGGAGAGGCTGCCCTGGCGGCCTCCACGGCCTCATCTGTCAAACTAAGAGGCTGCAGCAGCGCTGCCCTGGACCCGTGGCCTGGAGCTGTTTTAAGGAGATCCGCACAGGGACGGCCTCTAGGAGGGTGACAGGTCCCCTGAAAAGAGGCTTCTGGGCTGGGCCGAGGCTGCAGGAGGGCAGCTGTCAGCCCGAGAAGGAGCACCTGCAGTGGGGAAGCTGCAGGTGAGAGCCCTGATGGAGAGGCAGGGCACCAGGAGGGCCCAGAGTTCAGAGGGGCCCCCAGGCAAGGCTGCCTGCTCCCCCTCCCCCAGAGTACCAGCTGCCCAGCTTCTCACAGCAGCCTTGGAGGAGACAAGCTCCAACTTCAAATTAAGTTTGGAATTTTGACAATCACCCAGGGCTGGGCATCTTAATAACTGAAATAATGGAAGTTTTTGTGTGTCAAGGTGCCCAAAGGACTTTTTCTTATCTGAGAGAGATCAGAAAATTATTGAACTCATCCTAGATTTGATCTAAGGAGGGAAAGAACAGGCCTACAGGGCAGGTATGGACAGTGTGGCACGAAAATGGCAAGTTCTTAATGCCTGTTGTTCTCTCCTCTCTGTAAATGCACTGCACGTATTTAAATTTTTTTTTTTTTTTTTTTTTTTTTTAAGAAATAGGTTGGCAGAAGAAAGAATTCACTACTTGAAGATAGCAGCTCAGACTGTGAATGCAAAAGAACCCATTTTGAAGCCATCTTTGGCAGCTGGCAAAAGTGCAACCTCAAGAGACAGCAAAATACCCCCAAAGAAACTGAAGAATTTCCAAACTGCAGAACGCTACAGAAGTCATCAAGTGTCTCTGTCTGACAGGAGTCACCTGGGGCCCAGGGGTGAGCAGCCCAGCTGGATGGCAGCAGAGCCCAGCAGAGACTCCAGGCTCTCCAATGTGAAAAGCCGCCTTTCCCCTCTGCCAGCCAGGATGGCAAAATGTGAAACGGAGGCCCTTTTCTGTGGAGGAGATGACCAGGACTTTCTAGCAAGGGAAATCCCAGGGTGAAGGAGAGGAGAAACGGACGTGATGCTAAAGTGGGCTGCCAGCTGAGTGGGCAGCTGGCACCTGGGATGGACGGCCAAGGGCCTGACAGCTGTCACCCTCCAGCGGGACATAAGGGAAATAACTCAGTTCTGTGCAAGGCACCTTTGGTTTGCACAGGTGACATGTCCTGAGCAATGCTGATGCCAGACAGTAAAATGTTACATCAGTTGAAAATACAGTTAAGTATTGAATGGAAAGAGAAGGAAGCTGAAATAGCACATGCACAAGGATTTCTACATAATCCTAAAGCTCCTGAGAGCAAGATGTTGGGAGAGCACAACATAAAAAGTAAGGAATTCAGTGCGGGAAAGCCTCAATGTACATCATGGCATACTCCTGAAATAGTAAGTGCACACTGAACTGTTTTTCAAATGCAATAAGGAATCCTTCTGTTAAATGACTAATTATAGTCTCACTTAAACAGTTTGGAAACCTACCGAGTGGGTTTGCTCAGACTGAAGTATTCTGAGCAGGCTCAGACAAGCACTTCATCTGGGCTACAATTCTGTCCCTGAGAATCCCAAAGAAGCCTCGGTGGGAGGCCAGAGCTACCCACCCCCCAGGTGCCATCCTCAGAGAGGAAGGCCCAGGTTTTGAAGAGGAACGGGCCTGAATCCCAGACCTGGTTCTACCTCTCATTAGTGCAAGCAGGGAAAGCCACCTAACCTCTCTGAGCCTGTTTGTCATTTGTGAAACAGGGACAGGAGCTGCCTTATTGGACTGTCATGAAAATGAAACAGGTAATGTATGCAAACCCTAGCACACAACAGGCCCCCACCAAATGTTAGCTCCCCTCCCTTAGCCTTTCCTTTGTGGAGGGACACCATCCACACGGATCTTTCTTGGACGGGTTTGTATTCAATATTGTCCAACTTCTTACAGTAATGAACAATATTTTAAAAAAAATTTCTGTTTAAAGAAATGTTATTTAGTTTTTTGGCCTGAAAACTTCACATATCGAGGGGTGTCAGAAAGTCAAAGGACCACACAGGTGCCTCCGCAGGCCACTGCACTCAGTAAGGAGAGAGGTGGAGACGGGCTTGGTGTCGAGACTTGGCTGTGTCTCAAGCTGCATTTGGTTATATTTCCTTTTTAATTACAGCTTTCTTAACCGAGCTGCCAGTGGCACCTCTGTTAGCATCAACTCAGGGGAGACTAGTTAATTTGTGCAGTTCATACTGAGTGCTTCAGTGCAGCCTCCTCGAGCACAATTTATACCCACCTGTTCCAATAGAGGAGCAACACCTGAACAGTTCAAACACGCAGCCCACTGGCCCTTGCGACTGATGCACTCGGGCTGGGTTTTCGTTTTTGAGTTTCCACCAAGAGTCCTAGGGCATCTGAGATCATGGGGCAGGTGGACAATTTCACACATGTGAATGGAGGAAGAGGAAATACTGTTTGGTGTGGGTGGCACAGCTTACTGCTTTGCTCAAAGCCATGCTGTGCTCTGTACAGTAAAGGCCCACTGATGTGAACTCTGTTAATTTGGCATTTGTGATAACTGGAACAGAGGCATGGGTGACATTTATTTTTGCATGATCTATGAATACAGGGACTTAGTAAGTAATAATAGTAGAAACAAGAGTCTAGGGGGACATTTAAACTTTCAAAAAGCTAACATTTATTGTTTATTCTGCACCAGATTTGGCGCTAAGTGCTTTTATAATCACCATCTTAAGTCTCTTATTTATTACTCAATGAGGGATGTTTTTTATGATCCTCATTTTCCAGATGAGGAGCCTGAGGCACCAGTAGGATCAACATCATGCCCAAGGTCACACAGCTAGCTCTGCTATTCATGGTTGAAGATGAGTGCCCCTGGCTTCCACCCCTCCACTTCCCTTAAGGAAGTGTTCTGCTTTTAGCGGATTTAAAAAGTCACACTCATACAAGCCACGAGCCAAGTTTTGTAGATGCAACAACAGAAGCCACTGTAGCCAATGTAAGGTTTGAGTGGAAAACAGCTTTCAGGATATCAACTAGCCCACTAACTTTTGGAGGCCAAAGAATCAAGCCTGGAAGCTACAAAGCCAGGACTGAGGGCCGAATGAGTTCCGACCGCAGCAGCTCCAGTGGAACGGCCCTGCAGGCCGCCCAGCCATCCTGGGAGGGCACGTCCGCCGGCCTTTGCCCTGTGCCTGAGGGGGATGTTTCTTGGCTGTTCCTGCAGGGGTGAATTGTACTCCCTTCCATGGTGAAATCTCACCCTGACTGCAGGGAGGCTGCACTTCAAACACAGGAAGGGGTCCGACAGCACTGATTAGCCAAAAACATGATATGTGTGTACTGAAGATACCAATGACTGATCTCCCTGATTTTTCCACTTAATGACGTCTCCTGCCAACTCTACTGGAGAGTATGTTGTGGCCTGGAGACCTTGTCAGGGACAAAGGGCACCTGGTGGGATATGGAGCCACAGATCCTAGTCCTGGCTCAACCCTTTACTAGTCACATGAACTCGGGCAGCTCATGCTTCCTCCTTAACATTGAAATGGGAATCGTGCCAGCTCCTGGTTCACAGGATTGACGTGAGGGACTAATGACACTGTGAACCATAGTTCATGTGCAAGGGTTCCTCTCATAGAACACAACGCCCTTGTATTTCTTACTATGGCACACCACGGCGATACTGCGGGTTCGGTTCCAGATCACTGCAATAAAGCGAATATCACAATAAACTGAGTCACACTACCTTTTTGGTTTCCTAGTGTCCGTAAAAGTTGTTTACACTAAACTGTCATTGATTAAATGTGCAATAGCATTATGTCTAAAAACTGTACAAACCTTAATTAAAATGTGACACAGAGACACAAAGTGAGCACATGCCATTGGAAAAATGGCACTGACAGAACTGCACGACGCAGGGTTGCCACAAACCTCCAATTTGTAAAAAATGCAGTATCCGTGAAGCGCGATAAAGCAAAGTGCAACAAAGCAAGGTATGCCTATACTTGAGAGACAGCTTCTCCTCAGGCTGGCTGAACAATCTGCTTTATTATAATGCATGAGGGACCCCTGTTATACTGAGAAAACATCCCGGGCTGAGGATGTGAACGTCAGTTCCAAATGGAACTCTGCATATGGTGGAGGAACAACCCGATGCATGTGAGGTCGTGTGAAAAACCGCTTCCCAGCAGAGGCCCACTCCAGACTTGGCTACGGAGCAGGTGGAGGTACTTACCACGGATGTTTCAAAACATTCCAGGCCTTGGCCCAGCGCCCACATCTGGGCCTGGGCTGACTCCACCACTCGTCTGCCGGCCAGGTCTGCTTTATTTCCCACTAAAACACCTACTCAAAAGAAACAACCAAAAGCATCGCATTTAACTGTGGCCATCTGGGAGCACAGCTGGAGCGAGAAAGGAGCAAGCACACTATTTTTTGAGGGGTGTAAGGGATCCTGGGAGGGTGGTGACTGGTGCGAGGTGGTGACTCCAACAGGGGACCGGGAGGGACTCAGGGACGATGGGAGGGCTCTGCTTTTAACACACAGCTTTTGCTCAGCCTGTTTTCTAGAGCTCCCATGTCTTGTCCCTCCGAGGCTGCAAGCCGCGTGAAGGAGAGGGCAAAATTGATGTGAGCATTTGTGATCATTCCTAACCCATGGAGCAATCTTTACAAATGGTCATTAATACTAATCTAAGGCCTAGGCTGAGAGGTCATTGTGGTCTGTTTCCGGCTGCATTAGCTGTGGCTAAGTTTTTTAGTCTGTCTGGAGATGGCTCTTCTTGGTCTATAAGAGGAGTATTTGTTGATCTCATCTAGTGATGGACAATAAACTGATTTAAAGCATTCGGCGGTGATAACAGGACTTGAATGTATATACCTGAGAAAATGGAAAATTCTCTCCTGGGGTGAGCTTTCCCGGAGCAGCTCATCTCTACAGCACCCTCCCCCCTGCTACCCTGAGTCTCCCTGCAACCCTCAAAGTGGGTGTCATTATCCCTGCTGCACAGATGTGGAGAGGTGTGGGAACTAAGGCTGATGTGGTAGCCAAGAGGCAGAGCCAGTGTACAATCCAGGCCATTGTACTCAGAGCCCGGAGGACCCCTTCCTGCACCTGCAGCTACCTCCCAATGACGCCTCGCCCTTGAGGGGCAGAGGGGCTGTTGGGAACACAGGCTGTCCACAGTCCCTACCTGGGAGGGAGAGGCCTGGGGCCAGTGCACGCGCCTTCTCCAGCCACTTGCTGCAGTTGTTGAAGGACTGCTCATTGGTCACATCGTAGACAAGACACAAGACGTTGGGACTCTCCCACTGCATGAGAAGGACAGGATGAGTACGTGACAGTAACAGTGAAAGCGACTTCTAGGCGGGAAGAAAATCTGGCCTCCCAGGGGAAGGAATATGTGGGTGGAGGGAAATGAAAAAACTATCGAGGGGCTGGGAGAGCCCGAGGGTGGGAGCTCACAGCTGTGCCAGTCTCCCTGCAGGGTGCTTTCTCTGCACGGCTCTGAAACCTCACAGCTTTGCAGGCGCCACCTAAATATCCTGACTTTGGAGCTGAAGAAACTGAATTCAGAGAGGATAAATAACTTGCTCTGGTCAAGCTTTGGAAAAAAAAAACAAAAAAGCAAAAACAGAGACAGGAGTAGGATCTAGGCTTTTCTCTACCCAGAAATGCTTTCTTCTGCCACTGGCTTCATCGATTCATCTTCCCCCCATCTTCACTGAGGGTCTACTACCACACCAGGTGCTCTGCTTTTGTTCTGCAGGCCTGAAAAGAGTATCTTTCTTTCCTTTGTCACTCACTGGGAGTTTATTTGCTTGCACCATCTTAATAAGGGCTGGTTTTCAATATGCAAAGAGCACTCATGCCTCTCCTGCAGCCCTAACCCAAACCAGACTGACAACCAGACAGGGCTCCCACTGCCAACTTGGAGCCAGGGCTCCATTTTCAAGGCTGCTCGGAGTTTGAGACGTCCTGCTGCCTCCCCTGGGATGTGGGACGGCCCTGCTCTGGCTGTGGACACGCACCCTGGGGGCAAGTGACCCTCAGCCACACCTTGGTCTCTGGGCACCACCATCCTGCAGTTAGGTTATTTCAGGGGCATCAGGAACCTCCCAGGAAGTGGGGAGAATCCTTTTCTCTCCAGTTGTCCTGGCAAGGCCAGCCCAGGGTTGGTGCTGAAGGTTCAGTCCCCATCCCCCAAGTCTATGCTGATTGAACTGATGATCACCTCACACCCTCACTCCACAGACCACCTCTCCAACTCTCGCTAGAACCACTCTGACCTTTTATGTGCAAGAAGGAGACACCTCAGTGAGGTTTTAACGCAAGAAGCTCTTCTTCCTCCAGTCCTTAGTGAGGGGACCCAGGATATGGCTGGGCCCAAGCCAGAGCAGGGAGCCCGGAGCGAGGGCTGGCCGGAGGCAGCGTGTGCCCTCTCCTGCCTAATGCACCTGCCCCCTTCCATGCCGTGCACTTTGTTAGCACTTTGCAAACATCCTGAATCAGTCTGAAGTCCAACCCTGCTGAAATTACCACCATCAGAGCCTTTTCTCGTAATTAGACAACAAAAAAGGGACAGAAAACAGTTTCTATTAATATGTGACTGTTCTTGGAAAGGCTGGGGAGGGCTTGGGAGAACTCACCTTCTGATTAGCTCATTGGCCCAGATTAGCAAACCGCACCTTAGAAGGTACAGCAAGCTGGATCGCGAGAGGATGGCTGGGAGAGTGGGTGAGTGGGTGGAGCAAGCCCCCAGGGAATGCCCCATCCCAAGGTGTGGGCCAAGAAGGTGAGCTCATTCTGGAGCCTCTAGGGCACCTCCTAAGGGGAAGGAAAGATTCAGCATCATCTTAGGGAGTAAGGAGGTGCACTGAAAGAGCCCCACCTGGAAGGGGTGCCCAAAAGAAGGGCAGCCCAGAGTGGGAGGGGCTGCAAGGCCTGAGCCACACAGCATTTGGCACCTGACCATTCCACAGCGGGGGGTCAGGGGGCACCATGTGCTGTAGCCACTCCTCCTTGCAAGTGACCAAAGTCCCAGGTTTAGGAGAAATGCCCCTTAAAGAATTTTGTCATGGTAGTTTCTCTTGACTGCTGTAGTGCAGTGACATTTCTGTGTGAGTGCTATAAGGGGCAAATGTTTTGGTGGGAGGTGGAGGTGGTGGTTAGGAAAGAGACCGCATGCTACTTGCCAATCTATCCAGCATTTCAGAAAACAGCTCCTTGCCAGCAGAGTCAAAAATGAAGAATTCCTAGAATAAGAAAATCGACATGTGGGAAAACCATTGGCTGCAAGTCATCAATATTACGCTCAGCTCATTGTAGACGTGTTTGAGTGGTGAGTAGCACAGACACCCTGCACAGCGATGCATACATATCTTCAGAACACTAGCTTTTCCCCAAGGCGGGAGAAAGATGATGGTTAAGGTAAAGAACTTAAAAGTCTCAGAGAGGCAGGCCAATAGTTTCCCACATAAACTAGCACTTTTGGGGCGGTGCTGCAGCTCTCCCAACCCCGAGTGCAAAAATACCAGGCACAAGCTGACTTCCCAGCTGGCAGAACAGAATGCTAAACAGGCGACAAGTGCTCTGGTTTCCAAAAGGTCATTTTGCACTTTGTTAACCAAATTGATTTTCAAATCTTAGAACAATTCCTTCTAAAGGAGGTCACTCAGGAGGCCTGGGGAAGGCGGTTAAAGTAGGACAGGTTATTGTCATTCTGGGAGGGCCATGGTGACTTGGGCAGAGGGCGTGGATGACCCTTCCTGCCCTGTACAACCCGCTGCCGGCCCATGTGGGAGCCCCTCCCCAGTGCCGCTGCTCTATGAACTCTCCCCTAAGTTCACCCTTAAGTTCCCTCCCTGCCCTGGATGCCCCCTGGCAAGCTGCAGGTCCCTGGCACACACTGTCTGGGAGTCAGTACCATGATCTGCTTTGCACGGTGGTCCTGCAAAACAGGTTTAGTGTTTTAAGTAATTTTTTTTTATTATTATTACGAACCTCATTAAGGATCTGGTGAAAGCTATAAACCCTCTCTTCAAGAAAGTACACACAAACACAACATCTTGCAATTCAGTTTTGAGAGCTCATGGATTCCCTTCAAGGGACCTGGCTAAGAATGTGGGCACTAGCCAACCAGTTCCTTGAAGGCAAGGCCATATCTTGGTCTCTCTGATCTTCTCCCAAACACTCAGCCCCTCCCTAGAATGCTGCCCAACACTTCATGGCTCTGTTTCCAAGCGCTCTGCCATAGCTAGGCCAAGGCCTGGCATGGCGTCTCTCACAGGAGGATGGCAAGGCCATGGAGACCCTAGGACCCAGCTGAGTAGCACTGAGTTCCTTTGATCTAAGGGAGCCACTTACCACGCTGTCACCTGTGTCGGGAACCAGCACTGTCTTCACCACCAAATCCACCCCGGTTGTCTACAGAGGAAAACCAAGAATGTGACTATTGGGGTCCCCACGGGACACATTACAGGAAGATGCGATGGGCACCCCAGCTCCCTGGAAGGACATTCCCAGCCTCATGTTCGTGTCTGGAATCACTATCTCTGGAAAGTGGCTGGGGCTGCAGGCGTCACCTCCCTTCACCCCTCCATGGCATGAGAGTGTTGGCTGCACAGCAAGGCCGAGTTGTACACCAGCGGACTGCTCTGCAGATAGACCCCGCTCAGTGGCCAGTGGGAAACAGCCTCCACTTGGGCCTTCAAGCAGCCTCCCAGCCTCCACCAGCCCCCCAAGAAACCTGGGCCAGTCACCCCCTTGGGCCACCTGGTCCCTGCCCCTTAAGCACTGGCCAGGTGTACTACCAACCCCTCTCACCAGGTAGCTTGTAGTGTTTGTAGCTCTTCTGGAAATGGGTTGCCATCGCTGCGGAAGATCTGTTGCCAGGGCGGGTCTTGGCCCCACCGCTGGGTCTCCTGTTGGGTCAAGGCAGAAGAAAAACCTCACTGCCGTCCTCACCTGCCTGGGGACTCTCCCGTGCCAGAACATACATCTTGAAACCAATAACTTCAACGAGTTTTCATTGAAAATGTACTTGACTCCCGGGAATTTGCTCTGAGGGTGATGTGTCTATGAGGACAATCTTCAAAACTCACAATGGCCAGAGTCGTGTTTCTTCAAGGCTAATCCTTTTATCCAAAAGAATTGACCCAGAAGGCAACCAGAGCTTAAGGAAGGCTTCACAGCGATGGAAACAGAACTGACACTCTCACACTGCAACACACCCTATGGGGAAAACCTGTCACTTTCATCCTGGAATCGACTTTGAAGTCTTGAAGGTAAAGAGGTACAACCCACTAGGCACAGACAGTTGTACAGTTGTAGACTCACCTGACTGATGGAATCAATCTGAGTTTAGACCTTCCACCTGAACACTTCGGGGTACAAGTAGCAGGCGGGTTGGGAGGCTTTCCAGTGGAAGCAAGAAGTCAGATGCTACACTCAGATCCTCAAATCTATTTCCAAGTGACATTCTCCACCTCTACCTCGATGTGCCCCTCTGTAGCCATGGCAGATTCATCTTCCTCAGGGCCTCTCCACAAATCCTATCTGCAGTAGCAACAGTTTCCTGTGCACTGCTTGTCTTACCCCTCCTGGGTTTATTTTCTGGGTTTTCCTTTCTTAGCTGATAGCCCTAGAAAATGATACCCCCAAACTAAAGGTTTATGTCACTGTTTTTGGTCTGCGATCTAGACTTTTCTCAAGAGTCGGAGCAATTTAATTAGGAGTTCCTCCTGGGCCTCTCAAGGGGGGCTGGGAGCTCTCCCCTTTGCCCTCCTGACTTTCCACCAGTGCCTCCGCTTGGCCTCCTTTTGTGCCCGTTGTTTTCACCTTGAGAGCCTTCCGTTGACTCCCACTCCATCACCCAGCCCCAGAGAGAACACCTGTTTTCCGCTTTCTCACCCACCTTATGCTTGGCTGAGTCATCACGGCACCCTGTGTTCTCAGCTTGGCATCATTCGTGCAGTCTCCTCACCTTGCTCCCCACTTACCATCGGCTTCAACACTCTTTACTGGACTTCTCCAAAGTCTGCCACTTGGCTCGCTTTTCATTTTTTATTGCCCCCATCTAATGTTCTCTATAATTATTTTTCTATCGTCATTTGACTCCTAGTGACATTTCATTTTATGTCAACTCCTCCAAGTATGAGTGAGCCACTTCTCTTTGCCACTGCTTCTCTGAAGGGAACCAGCCTTCACTGAGCCCCTCGCATGACCCCGATCTCATGGTCTCATTCGTTCTTTCCCCATCCTCCCCACCTCCAGGGGAGCACATTAGCCTCATCTGACAGACGAAGAGATGGAGCCTTGGAGCAGCTGGGGAACCTGCACAGGATTCCAACATGGCACCCTCTCCACTGTGCCCTAGCCCTCTCCTAGAGATCAGGGACTACTTGTGACCTGTTTTCAACACCGTCCCTGAAACCTCACCGCTGCAGCCTTCCGTGACTCCTGGGGGTGGTCACAGCCTTGACTGCTGCCAGGCTGCCCTGCATTTTGCAGCAAAGCTCATCATTTTCCTCCCTTGTGCTCCGGCTGCATCCACCCGCCCAGGTCTAACTTTGCTTCTGAATTCAGTTGGAAACCGAATCTTCCCACTTGTGAAATTCTCCACGGATTTGTGCTGGTTAATTTCCTGTCTTTTTTTATTCCAACTGTCAGTCAGAGTCACTAACACTTATGGAAAATCTCCTGTGTCGGTGATGAGGAGGGATTCAAGCACAGGGAGGCAAAATAACTGATAAACACATTTGCAGAGCAACGCGATGACAAGTGCAAATTCAAATAGCACCAGCTGAGAACCACAGCGTCTAAGGGAGCATCAAGGAAAGAGATGAACCAGAGGTTTGATCAGTGTGGCAGACTTCCCTCAGGGCTGGAGCTGAGCCTCCATGGACAGCAGGGAGGGGACCTGCTTGACAGAAAAAGGGTGATGTCTGCAAAGAAGCGAGGCAGGAGGGCCACGTGACCTCCTCGTTGCCAAGTCCAGGGGTCTTTCCTCAGTTCTCATCCTCCCTGATGTCTCTGAAGGATGTGAGTCACCCCTGACGCGGCCCTCCTCCTGGAGCCTGGGTTCTTCAGCTGCCTCACCTGCACCATTTTGCTTCACTGTCCCACGTGCTCTTGTGACCTGTTACTTCTCGAGCCACACTCTCTCCCCCAAGCTTTGTCTGCCATTACCAACCACCTGTGGCTGTGTCCATGGGAATGATGCACCATCTTCACCCACAAGTGGTTTGTCTACCGCCAGGCCCGTGTCATGCCCCTGACCCCAAGCAGTACTGCCTCTCGATCTCACCTCTCTGTTCCTGACGCCACCAGTTATTCTCCCTGTCCCCAGACTCCAAACCAGTCACCTCTGACTGCTCCTTCTTCTTCCTCCCCATATCTGCCGGCCTCCTGTCCATTCCCGACATCCTTCGCTGGACCTAGGCACACCTTCCTTCTGTCCCCACTGCTGACGTTGCCCGAGTTAGCTCATGCCCCGTCCCTCCCTGAGCCCTGAGCCCACCCTTCCATGCTCCACTTCCATGCTTTGAGATGCTGGGGCTGGGACTCTGCAACCCCAGTCCTCCTTTGCTGGGGGCTTCCTGTGAGGCTCATCCGATGGGGATGAGGGGAAGATGGGAAGGCTGGCAGGGAGGAGGGACTTACTCCTTCCCGTTGCTTGCTGCTTCTCTTGGTGTCATCCCAACCGTGGCCCTTCACCCTGGTGGCAGCAGTTTGTTCCTGTCTTTAGCTTCTGTTTCAGTTTTGGGGTTTGTTTTGATTGTTATTTTGCACCTCCAGACCAGTCTCCTCACTCCCTCTGAGAGGTACCAGTCCCAGGTGGGCCCCCTTCTCAAGATCTGGGTCCCAGCCCCAGGGGCCCCCTCTGGGTGTCCAGGTTCTGGTAAGACCACCCGCTTCCCTCTGTGCACCCAGCCCTCCTTCCCACAGTTACTATCTGTGCTGCCTTAGTGGCACCTCTTGTCTTTCCATCCTGGTTTAATCAATGCCTGACATTAAATTCTCTCTCTGGAAATCTCTAGCGTGATTTCTGCATTTTGCCTGGACCCTGACTCTTGCAGTACTTGGTCCAGGAGTGATTTCAAAACACAGACCCTCATGCATGGGCTGGAGCTGGTTTGATTGCGTCCTGCTCCAAACATGGTGCTGAGCTCCTCGCCAGTGGGAAGCGGGTCCTGGTGGTCCATGGCACGTGGCGGCAGGGGTCCTGGTGACTGAACTCCTGAGCGACCAGCAGCAGCAGGGCTGCACCCCTCCTCCGAGGTCTGGATCCCAGCTCTGTGGGGCGATCCAGGCTTCTGACCACCCAGCCTCCCTCCACCCACCGCTTCTGTGCTAGCTCACTGTTTTCTTCCTGCTCTTTCAGTTCTCCAACACCAGCTGAACGGATCTCGCGTAATCAACTTTCTCTGTTGAAATGCCTCATGCATTTTCTGTTTTCTTGACTGGCCTTCCCCCCTTTCCCTTTTGCTCTCTGCTCTAACCCACCCACAGCACACTGTCACCAGGTGGGTCTTCTCTCCCGTCACGCTCCCCCACAAAATGCAGTGATGATTCCAGCCACTGCCTGCCCCTCACCCACCTTCCAACTCTCGCCAACCTTCCCTCATACAAAATCTGGGCTCTACATTTATTCTCTCGGTCCCTGAAAATTCCTCCAGGCCACTTGCTTCCAAGTCTCCCCAACCCAAGTCCAAATCTTGCCCACTCTCTGCCAGGCACAAATAGTGTCAAACAGTGTCTTTTCTGCACAGCCCCTGAGATAATCTCTCCCTCCTTCGCCTTCACCTGCGTGGCTAACAGGGGTCACCGCAGGTGCAGAAGATCGGGTGCCAGAGCACCTGGACAGGGATGCAGTGTTACGACCCTCACAGATACCAAGGGGCCACACAGCACAGGGCTTAGAGGAACAGACTCTGCAGCCAGGCTCTAGCTCCACCACTTACCAGCTGTTTGGTCTTAGTTACTTAATCTCCCTGTGCCTCAGTTGTCACATCTATAGAGTAGAGAAAATAAAAGCACCTATCTCATAGAGCTGTTATGAGAATTTAATAAGTTAATATGTACAGTACCTGGCCTATAATGAGTGCTACTAAGTGTTTAAGTAAATAAGATAAAGAAATATGTCATCATTAGTGTCTCTCTTTGGGGAACCACAAGCAGCAGCTGTGTCTGTTGTGAGGCACTTCCCTAGTATCTACCACACGGAGGGCATCCGGTTCGTCTTTGCCACATTAACTTATTGTGAACATCTCAGCTCTTCCGTGAGAGCAGAGCTGATTCATCCTTGTATTCTCATTGCACCCTGTGTGCTGACTCATACGTACTAGGTGCTCAATGAGTATCTGTTGCATGAATAAACACCTGAATTGAACATCAGGTCCCTTCCTGTCTATATATGTGAGAGAAAAAGATAAATTAACTCAGTTTAAACAGTGGGCTTGCAAAGACTGAACAGGAAAGTAAAATCGGTGAGTGGGGGTATGTGGTGGGGGTGGTGCGGAGAGTAAGAATTTGGACTTGGGAGACAGAAGATGGCAGGGACTGACCCACTGGTCTTTTGGTTCCTGGAAACTTCCCAAGAGGGGATGTCCTTGAGACCTTGGAAGGATGCTGTAGCTGAGGGCCAGGCTGGAGTTTAGGAATCATCTGCTTGGGCAGTGGCTGAAATGAGGTGAGACAAGTGCTTGAGGGAGTGGACGTCCAGATGGGCCAAGGATCTAGGACCCAGGCTTGAGGATGGTACAGCACGGAGCTAAGAACAAGATCCTGAAAATCAGATTGCTGGGTCTGGAACCCAGCTCTGCCGCTGACCAGCTGCGTGGCCCGGGGTGAGTGCCCTAATCTCTTTTGGCCTCATCGTCTCAGCTGTAAAATGAGGCTAATGAAAGGACAGACCCCCAGGGTTCTTGTGGGATGGTCTGTGTTGAGGGTTTAGCACTGAGCAGGCACATAACAGGTATTCAGTAAGTTAGTCCCACGATGGAGAGTTAAATTAAAATGATAATGATAATAATAATAATAATAATAGAAACAACAGAGAAGCCCATTAAAAAAAAAAAATCTAACTTGAGAAAATAAAAACCTTCCCAGCTTATCTCTGAGGAAACAGGGACTCAGAAGTGCTTTAACCAAGATGATACAGTCAAGAACAGCCAGAATCATTTTCGTTACACAATACTGCCTCCTCTGGCGCTTAAGAGACATGAGCTCCTCTCTTAAGAATCATTAATTTCTTCTGCTGCAATACGATTTGAGCTATTGTTGTCAGTCATCTTTCTGTGTGACCCTTTTATTTCAAATTAGAAAAGTCATTAAAAATATTATTATCTATTTTCAATCTGGAAGAGAGGACGATGAAAACGAGGAATCTCTTTTTTTCTCTGCTGAGTCTCCTGCTGCTTCTTTCCTGAGCTGGTCGGGGAAACCTGACAAGGTCACAGGTTTCAATAGTTGCCTAAGCTAAGAGTTCTGGAGTTTGGCAGATCTTGGGAATGAAATCTTGTCTCTGACCTTCACTAGCAGGTGACCTTGAGCAAGAGACTTCACCTCTCGGCACCTTAGTAATATCCAAACACTGGCAGCACGTACCCCAGTGTGTACGGTGAAAGGATCAAATGAGACACATGTACCTGGCATGCAGCAAGAACTCAGGAAAATATGTATTTGTTCTGTGGTCACAGGTCTATAGTCAAGACAGTTGTTTTCTAAGTGTGCAGACGGATACAAGGGGAGCCCAATAGATGGGAATGGCAAGTATTTATTCATTTTACAAATATTTATTGAGCACCTGGTGTGTTCCAGGCATTGTTTTGGGTGCTTGGGATCACCAATCAACAAAACGGACAAAGATTCCTGCCCTTGGGGGACTCAACGTTTATGTCCTCCAGAGAGTGGGGCAGCGCATCTTTCGGTCTTTAGGAAAACATACATGGACCTTTTCCACACTCTGGTCAACTCTCCATTCCTATCTCCTATCCCTCTTATCAGAAGGGGTGGGTAACAGGGAAAATCCCCTAAGTAAAGACCGCCAAACTCATTGTTGCTGAACTTTGGGGTCCAACAATTGATTTAGCTGAAGCACACTTAAGGATGGTTGAGTCTGATTGTTTAATGAGTCGGCTCTTCCTGATTCGGTTCATGCTGGTGAGGGTTGGTCTCAGAGTATGAGGGGGGGCAGGGGGCACGAGCTGGAGCCACGAATGTGCCCTGGGAGATAATTCTTCCACACCCAATGGAATTGACTACCAGTAACTGCATGAACTCGGAAAGCAGGCAGGCAATTTACGTGATCAAAAAAAACTCTCGATAAATCGGAAGCCTCTGGACTCCGGAGACCACCGTATCCACCTCAAGTTTTCAAACTCACCTGCCAGGATGCATTTGGCTGCCAGCTTCACCATGGTAACCAACCACCACACGGACCAGAGAGGGGAAGAGCGGCGGCTACAGGCGATGGTAGAGCGGGCTTCGGGGGCTCTGGGTCTGCCTGGGAAAGGGGAAGGGGTAGAGCTCGCTCTCAAGGGGCCTGCGACCGCGGTGGGGAAGGGCACGGATGGGGCGGACACCGGGAGCGGCCAAGACAGGAGGCGCTCGAGTCCGGGGAAGCAGGGGAGCTCCTGATGGGTCTCGGCTCAAGGCCTCAGAAAGCAGTCCGGGAAGGTGCAAGTGAGGCGACGCCGCTCCCCTCTCGGCGCAGGTCCTAGCAGCAGGGACCGCGGACAACCACCGGCCGCCCCGCCCTAAGCTCCGAGCCCCAGGAGCTTGCCAGGCGAACATCGCCCACCGGCCCCACCTTCTCCTCCTCCTCATCCTCGATTGGCTGCCGCCGACAGCTCCCACCCCCGGTGGCGTCTCGCAGACCCAGTGGGAGGAGGTGGGCGGGGCGGAGGCCCTTCCTGGTGACACCATTCGTAGTGGTGTCTGCTCTTCAAGCTCATATCGCTTGGCGAATGGCGGCAGGAGAGACATCAATCGTTTTCTTCTGCCGCCCCCGCCCCGCCGGAAAGTCCCGGGAAAAGAAGCTCCAACTCCGTGTAGCCCCGAGCCGTGAAGAAAGAAGTTTTCTGATTGGCCGGAGGCTGGTTTGGCCCATTTTCGGGAGGGGTCAGCCTCACCCCTCTGCCCTTCTTGAAGTGGTTTCGTCCACGAGGGTGCTAGTCGGGTTGGAGGGACTCTTGAACGGCGCCTGCGCAGTGTTGTGGCTACGGGATGGGAGGCGTGTGTGTGTGTGTGTGTGTGTGTGTGTGTGTGTGTGTGTGTGTGTGTGTGTGTGTGTGTGTGTGTGTGTGTGTGTGAGACCTTTGAGGTGCTTGTGTGTGTGTGTGTGTGTGTGTGTGTGACCTTTGAGGTGCTTGTGTGTGTGTGTGTGTGTGTGTGTGTGTGTGTGACCTTTGAGGTGCTTGTGTGTGTGTGTGTGTGTGTGTGTGTGAGAGACCTTTGAGGTGCTTGTGTGTGTGTGTGTGTGTGTGTGTGTGTGTGTGTGTGTGTGTGACCTTTGGAGGTCATTTGACTTCGCAGAGGTGCTTGGTGCTCTCCCAAATTCCACGTATCGAGAGAGCCAGTCCTTGCCTCGCATAGCGAAATCTTATTTTTGTGAGCTTTAAAATCTAAAATACGAAAGCGTTTAAGGTGGTGCCTGTGAACAAAAGGAAGACCGACTAAGCTTTGGGGCGGTTGAATGGAGGGACGCGCAGATTTGAAGTTTCTTTCCTGGGAGCCCATTTTCTCCTTTGAAAAAGTGGAGCTTGTGTCGCTTACCACAGGATGTATGAAAGCTTGTGGTCCAGGACTTTGCCCAGCACGCAGGAAGAAGCCTTAAATATCAGTTAACTTTCGTGGGAGGCCCCTCGCTATGCGGCCAGGAAATCCAGACTTAAATCACCACCATGATGGATTAGAACCCACCTCATGGGTTGTTGTGAAGATTAAAAGAGAGAAAGAATAGGAACAGAGTAGGTGCTCAGTTAATGATTTATTTTTACAAAGAAAAGAAATGATTGTTGAATGGATGAACGAGAAGGAATTTATCTGGACAGACTTTATCATCACCGTCATAGGTTGGCCAAATGCACCCCCTGTGGTCACTTTTCCTGGGCCCCCCTGGGATCTTTGCTGGCTAGACTGAGAAGGAAGAGCCAGGGCTCAGCAAAGATGCCTGAGCTCGGGACCCACGACACCTGCCCCACGGTTAGCTGGAACATTTTGTTTTCTCTCAGCTGCTCTGTGCCTTAGTGTGGCTCCCAGCTTGGTGCAGGGCAATGAACACATGCACGTTATGCTAATGGCTGTGATTCAAGTTGTGCAGAATTTTCTTTCTTTGGTTAAGTCCTGCCTCTCCTTCATCCAGCTTGCCTGGCTTTCTTCCTTGAAGACGTCATGGGAGTCTGTCTCAGACACCCCAGGCCTGGGCGGGTCAGAAAGTCTCTGCCTAGTCTCCTGCCTCTCCCCTGCCTCCCTCCTCCAGGCTGTGATCCCATGCATCCTTTAAAGGACTCCTCTGAGTGAGTCACCCTCCGAGGCGGCTCCGTGAACTAAGACCCTGCGAGAGCATCTGGGGTGGCCTTCCTAAGCCTCAGTTTCCTCATCTGCAGGTGGGGGAAATAACAGTGCCTCCTTCATAGGGCCATCGGGAGGGAACCTGTTCCCTGCCCCATGCCCGCGTTCTCCTTTGTTGCTGCTGCTATGGGGTATGGTTTTAGCATCAGTGTAAGAATTAGTTGCATCTTTGCAGAGACACTATATAGTGAATTCTGCCCCCCTTGCCCCACCATCTGAAGGGCCTTCTACACATTCTTGATGACAACTGCATGGCAGAATCACTTGGTTTAAGGTGGGCAGAGAATTTTAGAAGCACGAGGGACCTTAGAAAAGTCCAGCCTAATCTCTTGTTGAGCAGTTCTAACGGTGAGGGCTGGCATATGTTGAGCACATACTGTATGTGGCCCTGTTCTAAGTGCTTTAGTGGATTAATTAATTTCATATTCATATTTGATATTCAGGATAATATTTGATATTCACAGTAACCCCTGTGAGGCTTGTATCATCCCCATCTGACAAGATGGGGAAACCGAGGTTAAGTCAAATGCCCAAGGTCACACAGCTAGTGAATGGCAGAGCTGGGATGTGAATGCTTACCAAATATCAACCCCCAAGCTCCAACAGGGCTCTCTCCTCCTCTACCTCCTCTCGCATCTTGTACCATCCTAGAGAGTAAACATTATTGAGTTCCTTGCAGTAATATCTCAGCACTTTATCTGACTCTAGGGACTGATGCTTTTTTCCATTACCTGATGTAAATTAATGAAAAATGTAAATTAATGAAAAAGCAAGATCAACAAGCTTTTATTGAGAACATACTATGGTGCAGACACCATGCTGGTTGCTGGGGCCACTGAAGTGAAGATGACCGAGTCCCAGATACTAGTTTTGGCAGATGGTGGCCAAGTGGGGATGCGGGCCCCGGGTTGTAGATTCCAGACTTTTCTAGAGGAGCCAAGAATCTGGATTTTTGTATGCAATCCCTGACCCTTAAATTTGGTGATGAATTAAAATATAAAACACAGTGGCTGCAGCAAAACTTGGCTGTTGACTCACTCCACCTGGGGGCTGCCCATTTGTGACCTCTAGTCTAGAATGAAAGAGCAACGTGTGAACAAAGAATTATGACACCAGTGGGTACAGGACTCCTTGTCCCCCTGGGGTCAGTCTCCTGACCCTGGATGGGTGGGAGGGGGGTTGGGGAGGTTGGGAAGGATATTCCAGAAGGAGGGTCTTGAAGAATAGGTAGTGATTTACAAGGTGGACACGGGAAAGCACGGAGTTCACAGAGTTGTGGGAGTGCATAGCACATCTGGAGAATGGCAGGGCCACTCTGATTAGCATGAACAGGGAGTGGTTAAGAGATGGTGCCGGCAGAGTGAGTTCTGACCTGAGCATCTGTTTGGAGCTAAATACACAGCAGAACGGCATTAGAAAGGGAGACCAGACTCCGGATAGAATCCTTTTTTTGAGGAATTCATTCATTCAACAATTAGTTTATTGCATGCCGTCTAGGCACTTGGAGTACAATGGTGGACAGAGGCATCTTAGCTGCTGTAGTAAGCGTGAAGTAGGAAAGGAATCAGTGCAATAAGGAAAAAAAAGAAGCTCTATGCTGTGGTCCCTGGGCTGGCAGCATCAGTATCACCCAGGACTTGTTTGAAGAGCGAATTTCCAGGTCCCACCCCACATCCACTAGACAGAAATCCTGCCCCAGTCTGCATTTTGTAAGCCCTCCTGGAGATACGGATGCAGGCTCATCTTCGAGAACCACTGCTCTAAGGTAATGCCAGCACCCGCCTTAACCCACTTTGTCTGGTTGCTTTGCAGTTTCTTGAACTCCCCGAGAGCGTTCCCACCTCAGGGCCTTTTGACTTACTGTTTCCAAGCCGAGGGAGCATGGCTGCCTGGCGCTCTCCCTTGTGCCCTTCAGATCTCTGCTAAGTGTCATCCCTGGGAGAGGCCCTCCCAAGCACCCAGTTTAAAGAATTGCCCCTACCTGTCCTCTCAATCTCTTGCTTTACTTTTCTGTCTTCATAGCACTCACTACCACCGGATTCTATATTCCATATTTATTTGTTTATTTGCATAGTATCTGTTGCTCTCCATTAAAAAATGAGCTTCCTGAAAGCAGGGACTTGGTCTCTTTTGTTCTCCTAGCGTCTGGGACAGTGCCCAGCATGGCGAGACACTTGATAAATATTTTTGAATGAATTAATGAATTTGGTAGTGTTCTAGTTTGCTAATGCTGCTGGAATGCAAAACACCAGAAATGAATTGGCTTTTATAAAGGGGTTTATTTGGTTACAGAGTTACAGTCTTAAGGCCATAAAGTGTCCAAGGTAATGCATCAACAATCAGGTACCTTCTCTGGAGGATGGCCAGTGGTGTCTGGAAAACCTCTGTTAACTGGGAAGGCACGTGGCTGGCATCTGCTCCAGAGTTCTGGTTTCAAAATGGCTTTCTCCAAGGACATTCCTCTCTAGGCTTCAGCTTCTCTCCAAAATGTCACTCTTAGTTGCTCTTGGGGCATTTGTCCTTTCTTAGCTTCTCCGGAACAAAAGTCTGCTTTCAAAGGCTGTCTCCAAAGTGTCTCTGTAAACTGCAGTTCCTATCTCAGCTCCTGTGCATTCTTCAAAGTGTCCCTCTTGGCTGTAGCAAGCTGTCTCATTCTGTCTGAGCTTATATAGTGCTCCAGTAAACTAATCACGGCGCATGCTGAATGGGCGGGGCCACACCTCCATGGAAATTATCCAGAGTTATCACCCACAGTTGGGTGGGGCATATTTCCATGGAAACAATCCAATCCAAATGTTCCAACCCCATCCCCACTAATATGTCTGCCCCCACAAGACTGCACCAAAGAACATGGGTTTTTCTGGGGGACACAATACACACAAACTGGTACAGGTAGGGTTTACCCTTCTGGTCACCCATTCATTCAACTAGCAGTTCTTGAGCTTCTGCTATGTGTGGGTCGCAGGCCTATTGCCAGGAGGGGTGCATTGACCTTTCCGATGGGAGGAGCTGAATGTCTGGGTCCTTCGCCCTCCCTCCACCCAGCTCCCAGCCGGAGCCATAGGCTCAGTGGCGGAGAAGGGGTTAACGGCATTCTCCCCTTGTGGCTGATCAGGAAGCAAGAGCTCGGCTGGGAGTTGAGGGGAAGGACAACTGTTGGTGGTTCCCAGGGACTCTTCCATCATCCCGGCCTGAGCGCCTCCTGACCGCCCTGACACATGGCATGCGATGAGCTGGGCTCGGTGTTCCCCACATGGTCCCAGGGCTGATTTTGTCCCCTGTGGGGTGCAAGTCCCTCCTCATCTGCCCATCCCAGCCAGGGGGTCTCCCTCTGCCCCAGTGCTTGTAGGGTGTATTAGGGGGATTCCTGGACACAAGGCAATCCCTTTGAATAAAGAAGACGTTTTAGAGGGAAATGCTGGGGGAGAGACTCTTGAGAGTTATTCTGTGTGAACCCTCAAGAAGAAAACCTTTGGTGCATTAAAGCAGAATTCCTCTAATGCCATTGTCAGAGGCTAATTCCAGAGAGAGAGGGCTAGTAGATTTGTAAGAATTTTATGTATTTAGATCAGGGTTTCTCCAGCCTTTTTGTTGACATTTTGGTTGGGATAATTCTTTGTTGTGGGGGGCTGTCTTGTGCATTATAGGATGTCTGAGCGCATCTGGGCCTCGACCCACAGGATGCCAGATTCCAACAAGTAGGTTGTCCTACTTGTGACAATCAAAAAATGTCTCCAGACTTCTCCAAACGTCCTTTGGGGAGGCAAAATTGTCTATGAATGAGCACCTGTGATTTAGATGTTATTAACTCAATTAGTAAGAAATGTTGATTTTAAAACTGAAATCTGCAAGGACCTGGGGCTCCGACTACTTGGGTTTGAATCCCCGCTTTTTCATATAAAGTCTCCGTTCCTCAGTTTCCTCATTTTCCTCATTTGGGTGCTGTGTTAGGGCATGTACAGGGTCCAGAACAGTGCCTGACAAAGTAGTAAGACTCAGTAAACGCCCACTCATATTAACAGTCACTGGGCTTTGGACGAATCTTCGGAGGGCAATTTATAACCTTCTAGTGGTGCTGTTTTATCATCCCCTAAAATGCACTGCGTTGCGTTTGGTACCCTTCTCTGGGTGCAGACTTGTGGTAATGACTTTTGCTGTTCAGTTTTTCCTTGTTCAGGCGGGTCTGGCTGTTTATGCCTCTGCTGATGCAGTGCTCCATGGTGGCTTTCTCCATAAAAGGGCAGAGAAATGCAACTGACTCAGCTCCCATGTGCCTGGAATGTAAAGCGGAGCCCTGAGCTGTGGCCCCGGGACTGCACGCAGGCTGTGATGTCCCACCTCGGTCACCAGGGGGCAGCAGCAGCCAGGGAAATACCGCTGCAGGAGGCGCTGAGGGCTGAGGGGCCGTTTTGATTTCATCTGCTGCTGCCTTTTTAAAACTTTGAACAAATCATCCCTCCAGAGCCACCTGAAGCCTCCTTTATCACCCCGGCATAGCTCATATGTGGAAGCCAAGGACTACATTTTTACATTTCCAAACTCCCTCCTTTTGAGTCACAGTTCTTTGATTCACATCCCAGAACCTGCCACTCTGACTTTGAGTCCTGCTCGAGGTTTCACCCTAGGGACCCCCAATGTCCTTCGTTGTTCCCATACATAAAATTTGTGTGGCTGTGTTTCCAGGAGAGGACAAATGATTCGGAATGGCTCAATATGCACCCAGGCCAAATTCTCCTAGAGGCAAAGTTAAGCCAGGACCTGTTGCTTTGCTGGGCTTTCTCCCCTCCTCTCCCCGCTTCCCCCATACCTCTGGGGCCTCCCCCCTGCCCCACTGCTGTGCCGAGTGACAGATCAGCCCTCCCCAAGCAGCCTGCACATCATGCTCGGACCCCATTTTAGCTTCCCCCCCTTCAAAAACAGCCCAGAGTCTCATTCTCTCATAATTTCCCCAAATCCACCTTGAAACCACCCCCCCCACCCCCACTCCCCAGCCCCAATCCCATTTCCCGCCCGGCAGCCAGGGTCATCTTCTAAAAAATTCTTATTTTGAATGAACAATCTCTTCCCTATGTTTAAAATTTGAATGACAGAGAGGGATAAACATCTCTTCCCACCCCTGGCCCCAAGCAGTTCCCACCCCCAGGGACCACCACTCAGTGGTATACTCATGGTACACCCTTTCAGAGATCTTTTATGTACATTCCAGCAAATGCATTTGTAGATAGATATTTTCTTATTCTTTGTCTCCCCTTTTCCCCCCACAAACAGTCATCCTCCCAAACTCTTGGCTTTTTCCCTCTAACAAGGTACTTTGGAGGGTTCCGTGTCAGTATGGGAAGAGCCCGTCATTCTCTTTTTAGGGTTGTGTCTTGTTCGACTGTAGAGCGTAATCTTTCTATATCTTGTCATATTTCCACTGAAAACCCCCCAACTGTCCTTGGGGTAAAGTCCGCCTTCCCCACGGGTGCTGTCCAGGCTGGTGAGCAGGCCCCCATCTCCTCTCCAGCTCCGTTTCACTCTCTGTGCCTAGGGCAGGCTGGCTCTCCCCAGTTTTTAAACTTGACCTGCCTGGTCCTGCCTCCCATGAGCTCCTCTGCCTGAAGGTCCTTCTCCTTTTAACCTGGTTCACTCATACTGTGCTTTTTTCAGCTCGGACGTCACTTGTACCGCGTGTCCTGTATACTCCATAACTGCAGTGAGTGGCATTTGTAATTGTGGGCAGTGCTGCCTGGAGCCAGGGGTTCACATCCCAGCTCCGCCACTTCCTAGCCAGGTGACCATGAGCACCTTACCACACCTGTCTGCCTCTGTTTCCTCACATGTGGAATGGGAGCAGTCAGAGAACCTGCATCATGGGGTTTTGTGATGAGGATTAAGGCTTTAGCACAGAACAGGTACCACATAGCACTTGTTACGCATTATCTGCTGTAAGGAGGGAGGTGATTGCAGCACAGCTCTTTGGCCCACTGATGGAAACCCTTGAGGGTGGGGCATGTCTCCTTTGCAGCCATCACATCCCAGTACCTGGGAGAGAGCCGACTGGGCGTGTTTACACTTCAAAATGGGCCTCTGCAGGGATCAGTGTCCTCACCCAGTAGTTTTCAAACCAGGCCTCTGTGATATTAGTTAATAACAACCAACAGTAATTGACCCTAAACTTATGTCATCATTCCCATTTTACAGGTGAGGAAACCAAGGCACAGAGAGGTTGAGTCACTTGCTGGAGGTCACACAGCAGCAGAGCTAGGAGTCTGCTAGGAAACCATAAGAGTGTGAAAAACATTGTCTAAACTCCAAGAGGGTTGCCTCTGAACTGAGGGCAGGCTTTCTCAGGAGCACCCCCAGCATGTATCTCTGTCTGTTTCAATTCTGTGCAGGTTGCGGGGCCCGGCTCAAATGCCCCTCCTTCCTCCACCCCACAACCGAGTCCTGATGCACCTCTGGACCCTCGGAAGGGGAGGTGGCCCCTCTGCCGGGCCAGTCCCCCCACCTGCGTTCGGGCCGCTGCTCTCTCCTCCGAGCTCTGCCAGTACCTCCCATCTCTCCTGTGCCCTCCTGCTGCCTGCACAAGCCTAGTTCTTCCCAGCTTTTCAAAGGAGCCCCTCCCTCAGTCCTGTGATCCCCACACCTCTGTTTGAAGCTCATCTCCTCTAAAGATTTTACCATCCCTTGCCTCCCACTGATCCCATAATCAGTTGCAAACTGTCTTCCCCTCGAACCTGTAGCAAAGGTCACTCATGGCCGAGTGGCCGGTTCCAGTGGCAGCTCTCGGGAGTAGAGGTTGCTGTGTGCCTCTTGCCTGCCAGGCCCATGAGGAGCCCCGAAGCCTCATGGCAACCACATGAGTTGGGGACTAGGGTTATCCCTGGGGGAACGGTGGCACAGAGAGGTTTGGCAACGTGCCAGAGACCACACACACTTGACCCAAAGGGACAAGGATCTGCAGGCAGGCGGGCCGGCTCCTCAAGCCTCCCTCTCTATTGCTTGGCTGTGCTGTCCCTTACGGGGCATCTCTGTGGAGCTGGCACAGCTGGCCTCACCTCCCCTGCCCCCCGACAGCTCTCTCTGATGCACTGGAGGTTTCTCTGCTCCCTGCTCCTGACAGTGGTCCCCTGGGGCTCGGTCCCTGGCTCTTCCTTCCCTCCAGGGGCTCCCTGGCGAGTGCACTCATGCCATGACTTCACTCCTGCAGCGGGCCACTTGGGAATCACAGCCCCCTACCCCACCCCACCACTCACTAGGTCAAAGAGTTGTTATGAGGGTTGAACCTGACACCACATTTTGCCTAAGATACGCTGTGCAAACTGTGCTGGATCAAGGGAAGGGCTGTCACTGTCACCATGATGCATTCCATCCAGAGGTCTGCTTCCTTGAACCCACCCACTAAATTTCTTGGAACATGTGGTCAGCGTCTAAATGTGGCATCCACAAGCTGGGATTTGGCACCCTTCAAACAGGTGTTGATAATACCCGATAGCTGAGGAGCCTTCTCCAGATGGAACCACAGAGGACAATCACACAGGCCAGCCGGGGGTACCTGGCTGGGCAGGCCCCAGGCCCAGCTCCTGAGCCTCTTCAGCTGGCAAGAGATGTGATTGCTTTGACAACAGATGTGACCCAAGGCAGCCCAGAGCCTCAGTTTATCCTGATCAAGGGCCGTGTGTCTGAAGGAGCAAGCACCCAGGCTCTCGAGGTGAGAGGGGCAGGAGGATGGACTTCCTTTATTTTAAATTAAATTCAGTTTTATTGAGATATATTCTCATACCATACAATCATCCATGGTGTACAATCAACTGTTCACAGTACCATCATATAGTTGTGCATTCATCATCCCAATCTATTTTTGAACATTTTCCTTAAACCAGAAAGCATCAGAATAAAAATAAAACACAAAAGTAAAAAAGAACACCTAAATCATCCCCCCATCCCACCCTATTTTTCATTTCATTTTTTTCCCCATTTTTGTGCTCATCCATCCATACACTAGATAAAGGGTGTGTGATCCACAAGGTTTTCACAATCACACTGTCACCTCTTTTAAGCTACATTGTTATACAGTCATCTTCAAGAGTCAAAGCTACTGAGTTGCAGTTTGATAGTTTCATGAATTTATTTCTGGCTATTCCAAAACATTAAAACCTAAAAAGATTTATCTATACAGTGCATAAGAATGTCCACTAGAGTGACCTCTCGACTTCATTTAAAATCTCTCAGCCACTGAAACTTCATTTCATTTCATTTCGCATCCCCCTTTTGGTCAAGAAGATGTTCTCAATCCCATGATGCCAGGTCCAGATTCATTACCGGGAGTCATAAGGAGGATGGACTTTTAAGACAACGGATCTGGGCGTGGAGTCTGACTGGAACTTAGCAGCTGCTTGACCCACTGGGCCTCAGTTTCCTCATCTGGAAGAGTGGCTATCGGGAAGCCGTTAAGAGTCAGAGCCATGGATCTGAGTTCTGTTTTGCCACCCAATTACTTTGGGCAAATTACTCAATCTCCCAAAGTCTTTTTCCTCATCCGTAAAGTGGTATAAATTGTCACCATCTCCTAGACTGTTAGGAAGATCAAATGGTGTATTAGTCACCTATTGCTGTGTAACAAATTACCCCCCCCCCCCCAAACTAAGCAGTTTAAAACAAGACACATTTATTATCTTGCCATTTCTGCGAGTCAGGAATCTGAGCCTGGGTCCTGCTGCTGCAGTGCTGCAGCCAAGATGTCTCACCCGAGGCTCATCTGGGGAGGAATCTGCTTCCAAACTCATGTGGCCTTTGACAGGATTCAGTTCTTCTTGTGCTGTAGGACTCAGGGCCGTGGTTACTCACTGGCCGTTGGCAGGAGACCAGGCTTCTTGTCACCTGGGCGCTCCAGCGTGGCAGCTTGCTTCATCAAAGCTGCAAGCCGAGAAGGCAATAGAGATGGGCTGCTAGCAAGACAGAAGCCACTCTCTTTTGTAACCCAAACACAAGCATGACATCCCATCACCTTTGCTGTATTCCATTGGTTAGAAGCAAGTCACCAGGGCAGCTCACACTCAAGGGGAGGGGTGACATCAGAGTGGGAATTCCAGGAGATAGGGGGTTTGGGAAGCCATTTGTGAAGTGTGCTTACCACTAGCAAGATAATGCTCAGCAGGTTCTTTGCACAGTATTTGGTACTCAGAAAGTACTCAGTATGCATGAGCTATCATTGTTATTAATATCAGCCTCGCCTCCCAGTGCCATTGTTTGATTAAATGAGATTGCATATCTACTCTGCCCAGTTAAATAGGCCCTTGGTGCATGGGGAGGTGGTACAGTGCAGGGATTAAGATGGGAGCTTTGGGAACCCAGTCACCAGGGTGCCAAGTCCAGCTCCACCACCTGCAGGCTGGATGGCTTTGATCCACGTCATCTGGCTCTCAGTATTCTCATCTGTAAAATGGAATTAAACATAGCCACCTCTCTTATTTAATGTGAATTAAATAAGACAATGTATGGAAGGGCACCTGGCACATAGTAGGAGTTCAAAAAATGGTAGCCATTTTTGTTATTTTTTTCAGGAATTATTACTTGGGTTTGAATCATAAGCTTTGAAAACCTAATTCCTCCATCAGTAACATGGGCTGATGAAAACATCTCACCCACTTTGAGGTGAAACCTTACAATCACTCCAAGTCCTGTTGAAGGTTTACAACAGGGAGACTTTTATTGCAAACTCAAAATCAAGATCTCCACCATAAAAGGAGCTGGCACAAGGGGGCAGCGAGTGCCTGGAATCCTCCAAAGCTGAGGCCGGGTCAGTCCTGCTCTGTGCCGGGCACACAGTAGATGCTCAATAAATTAAAGTGCCCCTCCCCCATGGATAAAGTGCTTGCATTTGTCAGCTCTCGTGATGGATTCAGAGGTCCTGGGCCTCAGAGTCCCTGCCTACTGGACGAGGTGGGGGTGTCAATGGGTGCCACTCGGGGGTGGGCAGTGGCAGGCTGCCTCAGTGGCTTGGATTGGGTGGAGCAGGACCACAAGCCCACTCAGGACAGAATGTCAGCTCCATAATGGCAGGGATTTTTGTCTGCTTTCTCCGCTGCTGTTATCCCCAGGGCCCAGAGCAGTGCCTGGTTCAGAGAGGGAGTTTAAATCATATTTATTGAAAGAAAGGAAGAAAGTAATATATGAATGAAAAGACGCAGTAGCCTAATGCATGGTGAAAACAGAAGTGAAAAAAGGCAGTGGGGAGGAAGTAGGTATTCAGTTCTCATGGAATCCAGAGGTGGCGGAACCAGCAGACAGTGCACGAGAGCATGGTACATTCTGTGCTGTCTAAAGCAGAGGTTTCTGTTGTGGGCAGGCTCCGTCCCAGGTCTTACCTGGCCTTCTGGTTCCTAATTTAGCTTCCTAAGTCTCCTAGAAGGCAGGTGTCCTTGAGGGAAGACATGGTATTTCAGTCACTAGAAAAATCATTCCAGCAGTGGATGTTAATCAGTGGACTTCTGGGTTATGTTTCAGTCTCTTGTGAATTTGGCTAGCACATATCAGTCTTTGAAATTTTACAGAATCACACCTAACTTAGGAGACAAACGTAGTCATGTCTTTTCCATTTTTTCATTAATTGCTTAAGGCCTATCTCATCCCCAGTCTGTCTTATTAGAACAAAATCTAGTACCTTCCTTTTAAGGAACACCCCTTCCCCAACCAATTGTCCAGGAATCCCAGGGGCTTATGTAAAAGAACATCTGTCTGGCTTCCAAGTCCAAGAAGAGGGAAAACTAGGGTCAGATAAGTGGTAGAACTTCTACTTTTTCTTAGCGATAAAAATCTGATTTTTAGCAGGACACAAGGCCATCTTTCCTGGTTTCTCTGGCAACTAGATCACAAAGTTGTGGTCAATGGATAGAAGTGAAAGAGGTATATGCAACTTCTGCCAAATGTCTTTACAGGGCATAGGTATGCCATTCTCCTGCCTTCTTTTTCTTCTTGTTGACTGGTTTGTGGATGTGATGGCAGGAGCACAAGCAGCCATTTTGGACCAATAGGCAGAAGTTGCATGCTGAGGATGGCAGAGCAGCAAGGTAGAAGGAACCTGGATCCCTGACTCCATGGAATATCCTGCCATCCCTGACTACTTACCTGCTAGTCCTGACTACTTATCTCTGGACTTGTTCCACATTGGTGAGGAATACTCTTCTATCTTGTTTAAGGCACTCTTATTTGGGAGTTTCTGTCAGTCACCACCACATAGTGATGCTTTTGAAGAGGGGTCCTATGGTACTTATCTGCTGCTGGAGTGATCCCTGCTGGGTCCCCACTCAGGCTGTGGGGTTTGTGGAGGGAAGACGACCCCTCAGTGCTGAGCTTACCTGGAGGAGCTCAGCCTCATGGTTCTCATGCACATCTTCTGCCCATGGCAACTGCAGTGCTGAGGCGGGACTGGCTCTGGCATCTGACACAAACCCAGACATACAACCCCCTTCCCACCCCAGGGGTCTGTCTCCAGGGACTGGGCAGTTTTCCTTTTTAAACCCTTGAACAAAAAAGATGTCTCTTGTCCATCCTCTCAAGGAGAATGCCCGCAGTAACCCTAAGAGATGTTCTGGCCTCTCACTTGCTGGGGAAGATTTTCAAAATCCCACCACTTTAATCTTTGGTGGGAAAAAACAGTTTTGGGATATGCAAAGCTGGCTACTGGGTACCAAGTTGTGTGAAGAAGTCCCTCAAAGTGCTGGCACTTTACCCCTCTGATATCACTATCCTGTTCTCTAAGACTTCAATAGGAGGGGCATCCATTCTCCAGAGGGGGAAACTGAGGCTCAGAGAGGTTGAATGGCATACCTGCCTGATGCAAAACAGCTAGTAAGGCGAAATTGGGACTAGAATTCAGATCTCTCTCCAGATCTGGCTCCACTGCTTTCTGGCTGAGTGACCCTGGGAGAGCTAATGGGCTTTGCTGAGCCTCCTTTTCCTCATCTGTAAAATGGGGCTAATGACAGAAACTACTTCAGGGAGCTGTGAGGATTAAATGGGTTAACACCTACAAAGCATGCGACACCCTGGTGGCTGCTGGGTAAGTAGTCAACAAATGCTGGCTGTTATTATTACCCCAGGGCAGACTGACAAATGAATGAATGAATGACACGAATCTATGCCAGCACTCTACCAGGGACAGGAAACTTTCCTTGCAAGAAATCCAAGAAACGAAGGCAATTTCCTTTAGATGGAAATAAAGTGCCTATTGAAGCCCTTTATTGTGGCAGAGAATTGGGCATTACTTCCTCTGTGTTATTCATATTCTTGAAGGATCTTTTCAAAAGCTGAGACTGGGCTGGGCCTCACAAAAGACCATCGTGGTGATCTCTTTGGCGATGCTGACAAGGTGGTGTTTTGTAATGATTTTGCAAGAAACCTTCCAATTACTGACCCTCTGCTCCAGCAAAAAACTTTGAATTTTGCAAAACTGCTCAGGCATAGCAATTTCTCATCTGGTGCTGGCTGGCCCAGCAAGTTTTGCAGCCATCCCAGAATTGTCTCCGAAGCACTCTGCTGGACCAATTGCCCTTTGTTAGTTTCTGGGGAGTTAACAGATGTGAGCATTAGAGGAGAGGGTGACACGTGGCCCGAGACCTGGAGAGGCTGGGGCGGTCAGGGAGCAGTTGGCTTCTCACTGGAGGGTCCAAGGTGTCACAGCAAGTACAGAAAACATCAGGCTGCTCTCTTTTTCCACAGCATGACATTCAAGAGCCTTCAAATCAAAGTCTTCCATGCTGGTCTCTCAGCTGCCACTTCCCTGCCACTTCCTGCTCATGGCTGCAGATAACTAGCCACTTTCTAATTTGTGGCCCTAAATATGGGATGCACTTTGGGGCAGTTACACACGTAATCTCACAAGGCAGAGGAGTTTAGAGGGTACAGGCTTGGGCTCTGGAGTCAGAATAACCTGAGGTGAGCCCTGGTTCCAACACTGTCTTGGTTTGGGGTTCCCCCAGAAATGACCCTGAGGTCAGCACAGTGGTTTACTTGTGTGGTAATTCCAGGCAGCACCACTAGGGGGTGGGGAAGGGAAAGGAGCCAGGAGGGGACTGTATTAAGTCAGCTCCTGCTGTGGGGGACAGGAGCTGGGGAGCTCCGGGAGAGCTCATGGAGCCGACCTCAGAGTCGTGCACATCCAACTCCCCAGCAGCACTGGCTGAGGCTGCACAGGCCTTTTACGCCTTGCCCCTTGCAGGGGCTGAGTGGGCGCAGCCAGCCAGGAAGTGAAAGCCCATGGACGTGAGACTTAGGTCTTCATGGCGAATGTTCAGCCAGAAGAGGTAAATGCTAGGGGTCAGGGGTGGGGGCAGCTGGGCAATGGGGCATCTGCTACAACCGTGCCCGCTCCCACACAGTCATCTGACCTCTCCTGCTTCATTTTCCTGCTCTGTTAGAAAGGAATAATGATATCATTGCAGGGTCTTGGTGTAATAATAACTAAAGGGAGAGGGGGGTGCACGGCACTCAGTAGAGTGCCAGAGTGCTCAATACAGGTGGCTATTGTTATAATTTGCTACCCCTCTCTCTCTGGAAGGCCCTTTGCCTCTTTTTTAATCAAAGAATTCCTATTTACCCTTCAAATGCCCAGCTTAAATGGTACATCTTCTATGATGCCTACTTTCCTAAATTTTGTGAATTTTCTACACTGACTATTGCATTGGTTAGAATTGTGTTTGCTGCATGTACTAACCAAATGGGGGCTTATTTTCCTCCTCTTACAAGCACACCCAAGGCCAGCAGCTTCTGCGCTGGTCTGACAGCTTCCAGGGGTCCATCAGGGACCCAGGTTCTTTCTAGCTCTCAAATGGCGCCATCACTAGCTGTGTTTTTTTTTTTTTTTTTTTTCAGGGGCATGTTTATCGTGTTTGAGATGATACATCAGGTGCTCTCTGAGCTACAAAGGGTAAAAGGAAATCTTCTCATTACAAACTGACAAAGGCAAAGGTAAAACATTTTTCACAACAGCATGTACCACATACTCAGAAGTATATCTGGCTTTAATACAAATGACATAATTCCTAGTCATCTACAGCTACTTTTATAACTTCATACAGATAATGAATTAGGCTAAAATGCACTATAATATTTGGTAGACTTCAGGACCAGTATCCTTAGTACATTACAAAATACGTTTTGATATCCCAAAGAAGCAAGACTTGCAAGTAGGCGTTTTAAGCGTAACTAATCTACAGCTACAAAGTTCTACTCTTGATAGCATTTACCTTTTTGGGGAGTCTCCCAGTCTCCAAAGGATAAAAGCAGAGAGTAGAATCAGTATAACATATACACAGAAGTCCATGTTGTAAAAGCTATAAAGATTTGCAGCACAGTGAGAAGATGCCTTCTGCTCCTCCACACTGTGTAGAAATTATGTGAATTATGTTGCGTATCTCTTGGTCCACTGTCTGGCTATCCTGTCATGTTCTGCTCTGTTGGTCAAATACTGAGTGGCTACGCTTCCAACCAGAGGATCCGCAGGGTTGCAGTCTGTCAAGAGGGAACAAATAGACAGCAAAACTTTTGAGAGAATCAAAGCGGGACTCCAGTTGTCTTTAAGAATGTCCAGACAGATGACTCCCTGACTGTTGATGTTGCAGTGATAGATTCTGGTGCAAAAAGTAACCTTTGGTGGCTTAAATGGATAATCTGATGAAAATGTGATATCCAGAAAAAACACACCACCTTCATATACAGAACCTGGTGGACCAAGTATAGTTGATCTCCATTCATAAACGTTATCTCCTTTAGGCCCAGCACTGCAGTTAGGAGGAGGATCAAGGGTTATTTTGGCTAGCTCCTTCTGAATTCTTTTAGCACTAGTGGATAACTTAGCAGTGGTTTTGCTAGAGAGTTTGGTGTTTTTCCTCTGCTGGGTGGCAGAAGGTTTTCTTTCTTCTTGTTTTTCAGGCTCTGGAGCGGCTGGGTCTCACTGGTCCGCATCTGAACTACCACTGCTGGTGCTGGGACTCTCATCGTCGGACCTTTGCCTATCACTGGACATCTTGATGAAGTTATTTCTTGAAAAACTCGGCCACCCGCCCAGTCTGCTCACGCGTCGCTACGGTGTGGGGGAGGGAGAGAGGAAAAAACCCTTCCTTAAGGAAATGAAGGCAGCTGAGGGGGTACTAGCTGTGTTTTTAACCCCCATCAGTGTAAGATGGTGGCTCCATCTTTGGGTCCCAGACTGCATCTTAGACAGGGGAAAGGGGAACAAAAGACTATGGGGTTCTGCCCTATCCAGGGATATGTGTGTACATCTCATAGACCAAAACTGGGTCTCCTGGTCCAAGGAGTATTTTTCACAGGGTGCATTGCTGTCCGGCCCTGAAAGGGGTTGGGATAGAAAAGAGGAGGTGAGAATGGATGCTGAGTAGACAACTGTAACAATTGTCACTTCTAAAAACATGAAAATGCACACCATAAATACTTCCCCATATTATAGAATATTATAGAATGTCCATGATGACTGTTTTAAGGGATACAGTATTGTGTATTTGTGGATGCCCCATAACCTTTCTCAGCCTTGCTCCTTCCCTTGGGCTCAGAGGCTGCTGCCATCTTTGCAGTACCCTCCTTCCCGGAGGGCAGTGCCTGCCCCCAAGGGAGAGCGGGGAGTCCAGCCCTAGGCACAGCGGAGGCAGCAGCTGGCTGTGGTGCTGCCGGTTAGGAGTCATGGCAGGAGCCAGGAGGGGCGGTGAGCACACCGCAGGGACAGCTGCCCAGGCAGAGCAACTGGCAGAAGGGACATTAAATGCAAACCAATCTCCTCTGAACCCGGGGGACATCAGCACATCACAGCCGACGCTGGAGTTCTGAACACTGGGTCAGGTCAGAAAGGAGAAAATGAAAAAGAATGACCTGGAAAACTTCTCCACCTCTTTAGGACATGGCACCATCTTTGGATCCATCTGCACGACACCTGTGCTCAATAAATGTCTGGTGAAGTGATTGATTCAACAAGGTGACAAGCAGCCAGCAGGAGGGTAAATGGATGTTTAACGGAGGCCGGCTCAGATCACAGTGTCTCAGAGTTGGAAGGAACTCACTTCCTGAGGGAGCTCCCCTGCTGATGCCGAGTCCCTTCAACAAGTGCCCTTTTTGGGAATGGCTCACTGCCTCTCCGGGCAGCCCATCCTGCTGCCCGATGGCTCTAAGTGTAGACACGCCCTCCTTGGCTTTGGTCAAGAGTTGTTGTCTTTGCAAATCCACCTGCTTGGTCCTGATTTTGTGCCTGCAGAATCGCACAGAATAAACCCTGTTCCTCTTCAGGCTACACTCCCTGCCTTTAGTTATGGAAAGGTTTACTCCTCCATATGTGGGTGCTGGCTCTTCTTCTTTGTGAATGTGTTTGTCGTTGTCTTCTTTGTTTAATGTGTTTATCAGCTCAACAGAGACGTATGAAGCACCTCCTTTGCGCTAAGTGCCATGTAGCAGCAGCGAGCGAGCTAGCCTCCATCCCAGCTCTCAGGAAACCTAGCCATCAAACGGGAGGACAGGTGATTAAAGGAGCCATAAGCACCAAGGGAAGTGGGTGCTGAAAGAGCAAAGAGGCACAAACTAGGGTTCCACCAGCAAGGACACTCTGGGAGAACAGGCTTATTTATCATGGAGCCCGTGCCTGACCATAGAAGTTACTCACTGAAGATTTGTTGGAAGTACACGTGAGCAACTAAATTTGGGTGCTGATAGGGAGTGGAGCAGAGACCTGAGGGCTGTGTAGGAATTAGGCAGGGAAGGAAGGGTGTTCCAAGCAGAAGGAATAGCTCATGTGAAGGCACAGAGAAGAGGGAGGATGTGGCAGCTTTGCGGAATGGAGCATTCTATCTAGTTAGAGCAGAGAATGCAGGAAATGTAGGATAGGAGGGCTAAATGGGAGTGGGAAGGGAGAAGCAGGCAGGTAGAGTGGTGAGGGAGGAGAAGGGGGAGTTTGGAAGGGGCCAGGCATGAAGGGCTTTGTAGGCTGTTAAGGAGTTCGGGGCCCTCTGAGAAAACGAGAGGACGCACAAAGAAGTGAAGGGTGATTGAATGCGCAGCAGCCTTGGGAAGGCCCTGGGGTGCTTTTAGGTGCCCTGCAGAGGAGGCAGGGAAAACAGAAGGAAAAAAAGGTGGGCTTTGGATCCACGCTCCTTGAAGTTTAAATGCTGGCTCTGTCCTTGACCAGGCAGAAGAGTGGGGTCAAGCCAGTGGGTTCTGGAGTCTCTTAGTCAAGTCACTTAAGCTCTCTGAGCCTGTTTCCTCATCAGGAAAATGGTGCCAATTCCTGCCACAGCAAATGAGACGGCAGGCCCTCGGCTCTGGTGAGCCCCCAAATACGGACACATCTTCTACCACTTCCCAGGAATGACTCCACTGAGAAGATTCAGGAAGAGCAGAAACAGGCAGGCAGGTGACAGTCCTTTGAGATGCTATTGGGGGCTCCGCTGGCTGCCCAGGCCCCTCTCTGCTGGATCAGTGGAGGAGGCTGATGCTGAGAGCCCCGGGCTTCCCCCCGACATGCCTGAACCCCTTCTTGGGAACAGCCTCCCGACTCCTAAAGGCCGAAAGAACTGCTACTGCAGAGAGAAGGAAGAGAGCTTTACTAGCAGTGTAACAGTTTGCAAACTGGGCAACACCAAGTAAAAGCAGAGGTGTCCCAAAGCGTTCGGGGGCGGGGCTGGGCATTAGGAATTTATAGTAAAAAAAAAAAAATTGGAACATTGAGGCAGAAGGAAACATGCCTGAAACGGATTGGCCAGAGCTCAGGCCTCTTCTTGTTGTCTTATTTCCTGTAAGGCCTGGTCTCCAAGCTGCACATTCCTGTTGTCTGATTGCTCACTTTGTGCAGCTCCTTTGCTGGGAGCCGTTTTGTGACCCAGGACCCCGGATACGTAAGTGAACCTGAATATCAGATCCATCCAGTTGGAATCACCCTGGACTAGTTGTCTCTGTAGGGTGGGAGTGGGGGCACTGGGTGGGAGGGGTCTTCACTGTGGGAGACAGAGTTGGGAGGCTGAATGCTTTGGGAAGTTGCTGGATGCCCTGACAGTTGCCAGATGCTTCTATGAGGTATTCTCTCAAGTGCTTAGCTGGGCTGAGCACGTAATTGACACTGAAGAATTATTTATTGAATGAAGGAATAAATGTTTGCCATTTCCTTTTTCTTTTCTTTTTTTCTTTTTTTTGCTGTGTGGTTAGGGCAAGTTACCTAATCTCTCTGAACCCTGTTTTTTTTTCATCTGTAAAATCAGGAGACTTCTGTACCTTCAAGGGCTGTGGCATGGGTTGAGCGATGGTAAAGATGAAGTTCCTGCAGAGTGGTGCTTGCCAGAAGAGGCAGATTTGGAACCCAGCTCTGCCCAGCCCCAAAGCTGGAGCAGGGCCCAGTCCCGTCCTCCAAGCCCATGAAGAAAGAGGACAGCCCCTGGTCCTAACTTTCCAGCCCATTCATCCCCCCTCACTCCTCTTGCCTCCACTTCTCTGCTTCCTTTCTTGCTGTTTGCCAGCCATTGATCACCTGTCACTCTGCAGAGACGCTGTGTGACTCAGCCTCCCTCCTCCTCCCCTCCCTGCTCAGGAACCAGTGTGCCTGCCCCTCTTCCCTGCCCCAGGTCCCTCCCTCCCTGCTCCCAGCCTCTCCCAGACACGAGGAGGGCAGAGCTAATGAGGGAGGCTCCCCTGAGCATAGCAGTGAGCTGTGGAAGGGGAGTAGGGGAAGGGGTCATGTTTAGCTGGGAGCAGAGACCTAGGAGCGATGGGTGGCCGGGGGCCGGGGGTGCAGGAGGTGAGAGACACCAGGCCTACAGAGCGGGGAGCTGGGCCAGGAGGGCTTCCCCTGCACCCACCCCTACCCAGTGTCCCTCCTGTGGCTGGGGCACCAGGGTAGTGCGGGAGCCGGGAGACTGGGCTCAAGTCCCGGATCTGATCTGACTTCTGTGCCGTCTGGAGTGAGTCACAGGCAGCCGGCCTCCGTAGCCATGCCTATGTCCTCACAGGGCGGACTCGACCCTCTGCCCATCCCTGCGCTGCACTTTCCTTGGTGCTCCTGGTCCTGGGGTCTGGCAGGAACCCGGCAAGATGAGGGATGGACACACATCAGGTTGTCCTACTTGCTTCTATTTTGTCCCTTTGGACCATGATCAGTGCTGGTGGGGCAAGTTCAGGGGGCTCTGAGCCACTGGGGCTGGTACGGGGTGGCTTTCCTGAAGGAAGGGAGGACTGAGCCAGGCAAAGGGGCTGGGTGGGCGGTGAGAGCAGAAAAGGACAAGCAGGAGAGGCCCAGAGGGGACACCGAGGGTGGGAGGGAGAAGCGCCGAGAGGGGGCGGCCCTTAGATCCAGGGCCCACCTGTAGGACGGCAGTCACCCCACAGGTGTGGCCTGATCTACACCTTGGAAAGCGGCCTCAGGCTCTGTGTGGACAGGGGTTGGGGAGGGGCAGGCAGGAGGGGGCAGCTTGGACCCACGTCTCCCAGAGGCTGAGAGTAGCTGGGGATGGGGGGTAGGAGTGGAGGTGGGGACCCACGCCCCTGAAGCCTGGGTGTGTAAAAATGCCAACCCCATTCTCAGACAGTGGCTGGAGGTGTGGCCGCCCCTGAGGAGCTGTCCAAAGGCTGAACTTGAGGCTCATCAACGCACAGGACCGGGCTCCTGGCTTTGCTGTCATGTCCCCACCCGGCCCAGGACCTCAGGCAGCGGCAGAGAGTATGGGAGAAATGGGCCGAATCAAGGACCATGGTAGGGAAGGAGGACGGGGTCAGGGCCCACCCCTGGTCAGCACGTCTCCCCCGCCCCGGGGCAAGGTGGCTTTCTGCAGCAGTGCTGCCCTGCACACAGCAACGCAGCATAGACCTGGGACTCTCGAGTCGTTACCCCCATCCCACATGCATTTCCAGCTCTGCCACTCCTGGGTGTGTCACTGACCTCAGTTTTATTATCTGTGAAAGGGGGTGGTGGTGGTTGTTGAAAGAAGGAAATGGGGTGATGTGGTTTAAGGGTGCAGCAAATAGAAACTGCTCCTCTTCCCCCTGCCCCCAAGGTAGCTCTTGCTGTTGCTGCTTCTGTTACCCCGTGGTCAGCCCCCAACCGCGTGGGCCTTTTCAGGCAGGCGAGGGGAAGCCATTCCTCCCCAGTCCTGCCTGGATCCCGGAAAGTCCTTTTCAAAACCATGGCCCTGGGCCTGGTCCCAAGTCCCCTAAATGGTCGAATAGCCCTGCATCAAATTCTGTGGCTTGGCCGCTGTGCCCTTTGCTGCCCTCGGTCTGCACTGGAGTGAGTGGGCTGTCCCTGCAGGTCACCCAGGTCACCCCAGGCCACAGGCAGCACCCTGAACTGGCTTCTCCAGCCCCCCAGCCTGCACGCCTGCATTCCACACGGGCCTGAGGACAGGGCACACTCTCAACCAGGGGCAGTGGCAGCCCTTCTTCATCTTCCCGCAGCCCCCACCCTGTCCACAGTGGGGTAGGGCCCCCCCAGACCCCACATGAAGACCCTCACACCCACTCGCTTGCCCACACACTTGGACTTGCCATCTCTTGCTCACACACATGCACACTCCCATTCACCGGGCCCCCACTGGCTCAACCTCAAGCTCACCTGAGGCCTTTGGGTGCAGACCACCCACAGCTCCCGGGCCCGGGGCTGAGCCCGAATGGGGGTGTCCCCCTCGGAGACTGGCTGCTGCCTTGGCTCACTTCTCAGTCCAGGTCCCAAGGCCCTCCCAGGCCTGAGCTGCTTTTTGCCATAGGCCTTGCCATCCATGAGAGCGTTCCTTGGCAGCCCTGTCCAGGGACGACAGCTCAGAGCCCAGTGGAAGGATCTGTTGGCACCCAGCATGTGAGAGGGAGGACACCCCAGGAAACTAAAATGAATCTCTGCCCAGGCCATCGTGGGAGGGGCAGAATCTGCCCTTCAGGGATGCGGCTGTATCCGTGCACTCAGCACCCCTCCCCACTCCTGACTGCCACTGGGACACCCTCCCCCACCCTCAGGCCATCAGCCTTCCATGGGACTGACCCCACCTAACTCTGCTGATGGCCAGTTTCCAGAATGGGCCAATCAGGGCACCCACCCTCCTGATCACTGTGACTGAGGGAGGAGAACTGGCCAGGGTTGGATCCTGGCTTTACTACTTACTTGCTGTGTGACCTTGGGCAAACTATTTAATGTCTCTGTGCCTTAGTTTGCTCATCTGGACAATGGGGATAACAACAGTGCCCACTCTATAGGGTTGTTGTGCAGATGGAATCATGTGAAGGGCTCAGCAGAGTGCTTGGCACAGAGTAAGCGTTCAATAAATGTTAGCCACTAATGTTAACAGGACTAAATTGGGGGCCTTCTGATGGAGTGATGGGAAAGAGAAGCTCTCTCTTTCTCTTTTTTTCTGATTTTGCTGAATGTACGCCTTGAGCTTTGGAGAAATTTTACCGCCATAAGGGAGAGCCTGCCTGATAACAAATCCAGCACAAGAAAAACAGTGCTCAGAGATGGGGAACGAGGGACATAGTCCTGATATCACTTGAGTCCCTTGATCCAGCTGTTCCTGAAGACTGATCCCTGGACTATATAGGCAGGTAAGCCAATCAAGTCCTTCCTTCCTTCCTCCCTCCCTCCCTTCCTTCCTTCCTAGTTACTTTGAATTCGGTTTCTGTCATCTGTAATCAAAGGCACCTCAACAGATATCCATCCATCCCACCTTCTATGCACAGATCTGCATTCAAATCCTTCCTCCAAGTTCTAGCTGTGTGGGCTTACACTTGTCTCTTCATCTCTCCAAGGCCTGGTCTCTGCATCTGTAAAATGGGTGTTTCATCACCTTACTTAGGGGGTGGTTTCAAGGAGTAAATGGGTATCCTGTATAGCTACCACTCTCAGTACCATGCAGAGCAGGAGCTCAGTAAAGTTCCCGGCCAGCACATCTTCTCTAAATTCCACTCCCCAGCCCCACCCAGGTGTGTCTGAGAAGACAAAGCAGGATCACGCCCCACCAGGCCTGTGTCCTTCCAGGCAGGCAGAGTCCAGCTGGTACAGCCTTTATTATTTATCCAGCATTTTCCAGCAGAATGGTGTCATTTCAGGGCCACAGGGGTCGGGAGGGAGTAAAAAAATAACATAAATAAACTGAACAGAACTGCAGGAGGGCAGCAAGGGTGGCTGAGAGGGGGTGTTGGGGTCAGAGAGGTGAAAGGCCTGGGGCAGTCAGTGCCTCTTAGCTTTCGGCCACCAGCATGGAGAATTCTGCAAAAGAAAATGACAAAGGGAGTGAATCAGAGGTGAAGAGGGCAAAAGAGACCGGCCGTGGCCTGACTGCTGGGCTCTCGGCACTGCGCTTTCTTTCCCTCAGTTCTCGCTGCAGGAGACCTGGAGTGAGTGAATGAATGAATGAATGAATGAAGTGGGAAATGGTGGGTCCACCACATCTTTTGCTCATGATGTCATGCCACCTACAAATTATTATGAATAATAATAGCAATAATTTTTTGAATGTTTATCATTTGCCAGGCACTATTCTAAGCACTTTATAAACAGTATCTTATTTGACTCTGACAATAATCCTATTAGCTGCATATTATCATTATTTCCATTCTATAGACAACATAGCAGAGGCTCAGCGTTCAGCAAGTTTTACAAGGTTATTACACATACTCACATAGCTAGTCAAAGGCAGAGCTGGGATTTGCACCCAGGTTGGTCTGACTTTCGACCCTGAGCTTTCTTAACCACTTGTCTAGATGTTCCCCAACCGCCCACTAGGATCACTTGCAGAATTTAAAAGACACCTTCCCTGCCCTGGAAATTTTTGACTTAGGAAGTCTGGGGTGAGGGACAAGCTACTGGATTTGTTAAAACTTGATTCTGATGAGCAGTCATGTTCAAGAACCACAGTGCATGTCCCCCACTGCCTCCCCAGGGGTCTGAACAAGACCCTGGAGGAGACCCGACCATGAAGCTCAGAGAGGCGAGCACCCACAGGTCCTTCACACTCAGGAAACTGGGGGTTAATATCCCCATTTTATGTAAGGGGAAACTGAGGCCCAGAGAAGAGAAGTGACCTTTCAGAGGCTCCAGGGTTGTAAGCAGCTGAGCTGGGATTGTAGCTCCTGGTCCGAGGTCCTCCCAGCCCACCACGTGAGGTCCTCCCAGCCCACCACGCCTGGGTGCCTTCAGGTCCACGGTGGGATGAACGCCTGCCCCTCTCTCGCCAGCACTGTCCAGCTGACGTTAAGGAATGATGTCAGTGACTGGTGTCAGCAGCAGGAGGCCAACAAATGTCTCTCCACTGAGTCTAACGCAACTAAACTGAGCACCTGGCCAGGTGAGGGGGAGACACAGGGGAACAGGAGCTGGTCTCTGCCCCACAGGAGCTTGTGGGCGAGTCAGAAACAAGGCGATACCCAGCAAGAAGTGCTCTGTGTCGCTGACCTATTCTCTGAAATTACCTACTTATGTACTTACTTATTTTTGTTGCTCTCCCCTACTAGAATGCAAACCCCAGGAGGGCAGGGAACCCTGCCTGTCTGGTTCCCACACTCCCAGCAGCTAGAACAGTCTTGGCACAAGCAGGTGCTAAGAAACAAATGCTGAATGAATGAATGAATGAATGCACCCACGCAATAGCTCATAGTCTTCCTTAGGATTCAACAAGTACCTGGCTTAACTCATATAATTCTCATGAGAGCCTAGGAGGCTAAGTGGGACGATGGTAGAGATGGGGAGAGGTGAGTTGTCAGGGTCATGCGGAAAATAGGAGGCAGAGCCAGGACTGGGCTCTGGGCTCCAGGGAACTCCCTACGGGACTAGGAGAAGCAGTTCCTGCTCAGGCCAGAGTCCCAGCTCGGGTGGAAGGAGGAAAAGAGAGCCAGCTTCAGCCTGCCATTTCATCTGGAAAACTGGCCTGAGCCAGCATCCCCTGCCATCTGAGGCTCTGAGCCGCTCTGTCCTGCGATAAAGGAGGCATGGGTCCTTCCACCAAAGCCTGCTCAAGAAGAGCTTGTCACTAGGGCAAGCTGGTCGTTATTGTTTCCCTCCTTCCCCCTGGAGATGGTGGACTCTGGGGCCACTCATCAGCAAACAGCCTGTCAATGCCCTTTACCCCAAGAGGTGGGCTTCGTGCAGTCAGTGGGAAGACGGCCAAAGAACACCCAACAGAGCACTCACCAGGGGTAAGAAGCCAGGCATTTTGGAGCTGGGCTGTGGGGGATATTTTGGACCTGTGGGGGTTTTTAAAGCCTCCTAAATCAGACCTCTGGGCCCACCCTGGGCCCACTTGCCCATGTATGCTAAAAGCAGTCAGGACAGCACAGTGGCCATATCCCCTGGCTTTTTGCAGAGAACACAGGATTCTCATTTTATCCACTCCAAACCTCTCACAGGCCCCTTTGTAGACAAATCGAGGGCAGGGGGTCACAACTTCGTGTCTTCGGTGTCTCCCTTGGGGCAGAGCACTTAGAAACCAGTCATGCACTATGGTCCTCCTTGCAAAATGTGTCCCCTAAAATTTCCAGGTCTCTACTTAAAGAAAAACAAATAAGCAAACAAATACCCTGTAATGTCCAGGTCCACTGATTTTGTGGGGAGATCCCAGGGGCGGGGAAAGGGGCATTGAAGGGTAGGGTTTTGGTCTTGGTTCTACCATCCTCCACCCCTGCCCGCCCCGTCGCAGGACAGGAGCCTGCCCTTCCAGGTCTTGGCTTCCTCATCTGTGCAGTGACGGGCCTAGAAAACACCCCTCCAGCTGCACGCAGCACCTAGAGCAAGGAGGCAAGGGGGCAACCCCCAGCTTCCCGGTTCCTTCCTTCTGGGACCTTGGACTAGATACCTGTCCCCCTGTGCCCGTTTCCTCTCCTGTACGGTGGAGCTCACAGTAGTACTTGTTCAAAGGAATCGGCCCCGGTGCTCTTGGTCAGAGGGCCTCAGACACAGCAAGTGCTCAGTAGTTGGGAGCTGTCATTATCTGGATGCTTCTACCACTCAAGCCACTTTAAATCCAAGCCTGTGACATGCCTGGCTAGGGCCTACCATAGCCAGAGCTCTACACATGGTATCATAACCTTTATCGGTTATTGCCATCATTGTTGTTCTCATTGTCTCCATCACCCCTAACCACTTCCCACCTCCACCCTGGCACCTGCCGCCACCTGCCAGCAACTCTGAAGCTGGGTCTGAATTTGGTCCCATCATGGCCTGGCTGGGTGGTCTTAGTCACTGCTTCACTGCAATTTTCTCATTTGTAGAGTGGGTATAATGATGCCCACTTGCAAGTGGGAAGGCTAGATGAGAAACGTGTCAGATACCCCATAACAGTGCCTGGCACACAGTAGGTGGTCAACTGATGTTAGTTCTCACCTTCCTTGCATCTCCCCAGCACAACTGATGTGGGCTGGAGCTTTGAAATCACCACCATCAAAAAATCCTAAGACAAAGAAGGACCCAGAGGATATAAACAGAGGACACAGGAGGCCTAAAGAGCAGCTGGCTGAGCCCGACACCATGCGACACATCTGGGTTTGAATCCTGCCTCCAGTGTGCCCAGACATGGGATCGCACTCTCTGACCCTCCATTTCTTCATCTGTAAAATGGGGATACTGTGAGAATCTCCTCATAGGGTTATGGTCAGACCATAGTAGGACTACGTGAGCTAACGGATAAGAAGTGCTTCATCCAGGGAAATCCATTCTTATCATCCAGGCGTGACGGAGAGTCTTCCTTTGGAGAGATCCATTAGTCTCTCCCTCGATAAGGCATGCAAGGACAGCCTTATAGGAGCTTACAGGAGGCTTTTCAGACCAAAGCCCTCCAAAGGCTCTTTGGGGCCGGCCTGCTGTCCAATCAGAAAGGGCCAGGGAAGGGTGGGGCAGGGAGGGGCCGGCAGAGGATCAGAAGATGGAGGATGCTGTCCTCCGCTTTCCCTTAGGACACTGAAATTAGCCTAATTAGGTCTGCCCAGTCCGGGATGCTGTGGGGATTGGACAAATTTAGAAGCCACTGACAGGTGAGACTGGCACACACTGATAGCCCGAAGTGAAACCGAGACGGACACAGCGTCAGCGGCTGGCAGGTGCCTTCCTTCCCTCAGTCGAGATGACCAGAGTGAAGGAACCGGCCTCCTGGTTTATCACCTCGCCTCTAAATAGCTCCCGGGCTCTGTTCCTTATAAATCGGTATTGCAAACATGATCACTTTCCCATCCCAGGGGACGGCGAGGCAGAGTCACCCCGGGTCAGGACACGCAGCCAGGAGCCCGCAGCACAAACAGCTCTGGGGCTTCAACTCTGCACCAGGCGTGTGTGCCTTACCCATTCCATCCTCGCCGGCTTTCATATCCCCATTTTACTTCCAGGGAAACTGAGGCCGAGGGTCACTCAGCCAGGAAGATTCTAACTCAGGGATGGACTTGAGTGGCCCTATGTCAAGTTGTCGCCGACAGAGACAGAAGGAGAGGGGTGAATGGAGAGGGAGCGCCACTTTCTGCCCTAATTACTGTTCCTTTTTACAGGAGGGCAGTTACGTAAGGAGCCTGCTTCCTGTCCCTCTGCTAAATCTTGTCTAGTGCAGCAGAAGGCCCGAGTCAGAGAAAGTCCACTCGGGAATACAGCCGAGTTGCTTGCTAAGCACAGAAACCATTTATAACTCTAATGTCTCAACTCAGCCCTGTGGGGGGAGTCGTGGAGTCAGAGGCCCGGGTTTCATTTCTGCCAAGGATTTGCTGCGTTACTGCGGCCACTCCATGCCCACTGGGCCTCAGTTTCCACACCGCTCAAGTGTATATCAGAACCTCTGCCCCTCCAGACCTCATCAGGCTGGTGTGAGGACGAACAGACATGGACAAAACACCATACGCCACAGGGCTGTGCTGCCAGGGCTGGGAGCTGACCCCGAGGCCCACATCCTGCCTCGCTTGGAAATCAAACCCCACCGTGGCTGGAGGGCTGGAATTACAGGGTGGTGGGAAAGACGCTCCTTCATTCCTTCTCAGCTTTCCCCCATCATAGACTCAATTTCATTTCAGCTGGAGAGCTGCAGTACACTACTTCCAAGGGGGCTGAGGTGGTTTACACATAAAAGCATATGTGTAAAGTAGAAGAACGGAAGAAAGTCACAGAACATTCTCCCTTAATTTGAGCAACAACCCTGTGAGGCAGGTATTTTTATGCCCATTTTACAGATGAGGAAAGGAAGGCCTAGAGAGAGGGAGGCTTGGCCAACACATAGTTGGGACATGTGCATTTTTTCTGTCTGATTTCAGGTGTGCGGCCACAGTCTCAGAGCTCACTCCGCTACTCTGCTCCCTTGTAAATAGGCTACTCAGGGGTGAAAAAGAAGGGAATCTGCCAGAAGGAAGCAAAAAAGGCAAATGCCCTCAGGCATGTGAGCAGAGCAGATTACAGTGGTCAGGCAATAATTCTGACTGTTAATTTTTGAGTGAGAGGCCAAAAAGCAAAACACAGTCTCTACAGTTGGAACAGGCTTGAAGCATAGGAAACGATCCATCGCTGGGACTGAGTTTAAAGGAAACCAACTAGATTGTGTGCATGTGTGGCATCTATGTGGTGCACATCTTGTGTAGAATACAGGATGAAGAGTGTGGATTTTGGCATCAGAGTGTCTGGGTTTGACGCAGGACTCCAGTGGTTCCCAGCTGTGTGATCTTGGGACGAGGTGTACCGCCTCCCTGGGCCTCGAGCTTCTCGTCAGTGCAGCAAGGATAATAAAGGTATTTTGTGGAAATGTTTTGAAGACTGAATGCGCTAATAGAGCGGAGGCCCTGGGTAGTACCTGGAGCACACAGAGCGCACAGGTAACTGCTCTTCCTGTAAGTTCCGGGAAGAGGGATGCAGAGGGGCTCCAAGCCTGGCCTGAGTGTTGAGCCTCAATCCTGGCTCTGCTACTTGCCAGCTGAGTGACCTTGGGCATGTCACTTAGCCTCTCACTGCCTCAGTTTCCTCATTTGTAAAATGGGTTTAGAGATGGCACCTGCTTTCGAGGATTGCTTAAGGTGGTGGTTCTCAAAGTGTGATTTTGGACACCTAGGAACTCATTATAAATGCAAAAGCTTGGCCCCCACCCCCAGACCCAGTGGATCAGACACTCCGGGGGCAGGAGTGGGCGCAGCCACCTGTCCTTCCACGAGCCTTCCAAGTCATTCTGGTGCACACTCAAGTTTGAGATCCACTGTGGTGAAGGTGAAGTGTTTGAAAGTAGCAAGTCTTACTTGCTATTTGTGCCTGAGTTTTGCAACTACAGCTGGTTTTTGTTGTTTGTTTGTTTGTGTGTGTGTGTGTGTTTGCACCTTCCACCTCTTCCCAGCTACTCTCTCATTTTCTGCCTTAAAAACCCCATTTACAAGCTTTGCACCAACCATGCAGGGCAGCCTTCAAGAATCAATCAATCATGTCTATAAAAGGCTTTGAGCTTCCTGGAAGAAGTTGCCCCAGAGATGGGTGCAAAGGGTTATTATTAGAACTTTGTCTTTCTACCTCTCCCTTCAATCTGGGGTCTTAAAGAACCTGGTAGATTTCACCACCTTTCAGAAGGGCCAGCAGAGCTGGGCAAGGAGGCAGGGCCTGGTTCTGGACTCCCCCAGCCCTCTGTGTGCAAACCCCCAGCCCATATGGGTCTCTAACTTTGGGTGGCAGATGGCCTCTTCCTTCAGGTGGGAGTCCTGCTTCCTCATCCTGGCATCCCCAGAGCTGGATACATATTCATTCATTCAATAAACAAACTTTTCTTGTGCCCCTATGTGCCATATCCTATCCTAGGTGCTGGGGATTTGGAAGTGAACAAAAAGTTCCTGCTCTTGAGGAGGTGACATCCTAGTGGGGAGAGAGAAGCTAGAAACAAGCCAACAAATGAGATAATCATATGGTGAATACTCACTAAATGTTGAATGAATGAATGAATGAATGAATGAAGCAGGCAGCACAGGGCATGTCTTTGGGGCTGGACAGGCCTGAACCCAGATCTTGACCTTGCTGCTTCCCAGCAGTGAGTCATTAGGCAACTGAGCCACAGTGACCTCGTCTATAAAACGGGGCTAGCAATTGTATCCACCTCAAAGAGTAGCAGGAAGATTAAATGAGCAAAATACTAATTACAGTGTCTGGAACACAGGAAGGACCCCAGAGAGTCAGATGTTATTGTTATTCAAGATTGCACAGTGGAGCCCCCCGTGCGAAGCTGGTCCTCTGCTAGAGATTACCTGGTGAGGGATCCACGGAATCCCAGATTGGAAGGGACTCCAGGAATGGGGCAGCGATTTGACCTCTGATTTTAAAGACCAGGCACCTGAAGGTCAGAGGGCTTCCATGACTTGCCCCAGGTCCCACAGGGAGTTGAAAGCGTCCCCCAGCTAATAGGTGGGGCTTGGACCCACTGGCAGTCTCGGGGGTTGGGTGGCAAAGCAGAACCTCGTGGGGTCTCACAAAGGGTTCTCATCTCACTGCCCATCGGACATTGTCATGCCCACCTTCCCATCACCCTCCAGAAAAAGCATCTGTATTCTCTCTTTTCAAAAACACAATGTGTGGGGCCATGAGAGCCTCCAAGATGACCTGTACTCATTGCCCATTTCATCCCCGCCCCCCTTGCCCCATCGTCTTGCCCTGTCCTGACCCTCAAAGCTTCGCTGGGACGCAGCACCAGTCAGAACGAGCCTAGACCATACGTTGTCAACCTGGAGTTGAATCCTGGGTGACCTTGGATTCCCTGAGTTGCCCTTTCTGTGTCCACTATCTTCCCAAGGTTAAATGAGGTGCCATATGTAGAGGGCCCAGCACTGGGCTGGGCAATATCACACCCAGGTAACAGTCTTCTTGCCCTTTTCTGAGCATGCCTGGAATGTCCCGGCCTTTGCCGATGCCATCGCCTTGCCTGACCCCCTCCCTCCACCTGGCCTTTCTGTCTGTTCCCGTATATAGTCCCAGCACTGTGAGCAAGGATAAGAGAATCATCGCAGCTGCCACTTACAGAGGGCTTCCTAAGTGCCAGGCACTGCGCTCAACCCCGCCGCACACGATGTTGTGGAATCCTCACAAAATCCCAAGGAGGGAGGTATTATCAGGCCTGCTTGCAGAGCAGGAAACTGGGGCTCAGGGGCACTGGGCCGCTGCTCAGGAACACCCAGCCAGGAAACGGTGGTGCTGGGAGCCGGGCCTGATTCAGCTTTACCTCCCCCACTGCGGGCACAGAGATACCACTCGGCAAAGAGTTTAGCTCTTTAAGATCTGCGAGCAGCAGGGAGGGAGGGAGACAGGGAGGCAGGCAGGGAATGGGGCCCGGCTCTGGGCTGGTGTTTTGTCACCATGTAGGTTATCCACGAGCAGCCAGCCATGAAGACCCTGCCAGGGGCTTCCGAGCTGCGGCATATTGGCTGTGCGTGAAAATGGGGAGGCAGGTTGGGAGGCCTGGTTGGGGTCACGGTGGGGACCAGGGCCTGTGGGGGAGCTAAGTGGCTCATGAGGATGGGATCTGGGAGAGGATCTGCCATTCCACCGAGGCTCTCCTACACCCTCCACACCGGCTCCTTTAAAACCACCTCCCTCCCTCCCTCCCACAAGAAGGACAGGGACACGCTGCACCTGACCTTGCTAGAGATCCTCCATTCTTGATTCTGGCATAAAACTTGAATAAACCCAACACCCACTTCCCTTGTACCTTTCCCAAAGTAATTCTGCGTGTTTAGCCATTTAATTTTCACAAGGAGCCCAAGTAGGTCATAGGATGAAACTGTGTACCCCGTTTATCAGGCAGGGGAATCTAGATGTGGCCAAGGTCACAGCCGGCAAGGGTCAGAGAGAGACGCAGAGGGCTGGACTTGACCTTTGATTTGGTGGCTGCTATGTGTCAGGTAGTGGCTAGCTGCTGGGGCTAAAGGGATGAATGCAGCCCAGCCCCGATACTTATTTTTAAATTTAGTTAACAAACGTGTATCTAGAACTTACTGTGTGCCAGACAGTGTTCTAAGCACTTTACAAATCAGCATATCAAATCCCCATGACAACCTTATGAGATCAGCACTATCATGACCCTCAGTTCAGAGAAGAGGAAACTGAGGCCCAGGGTCGTGACTTGAATTGCCCAAGGTCACATTCCTAGAAAGCTGCAGGGCTGGGATTTGAACCCAGACAGCCTGGCCCAAAGTCCACGTGCTTAGACCCAGTTTTCTCTTAGATTGGCAGAAAGGACTATCACAGGAGGGGAGGTCACGTGGCCTGCTGGAAAGAGCTCTGGTCTCGGAGTTACCCAGACCTGGTTCTAAGTCCGGGCCCCACCACTTATGTCCCAGCTCTCTGAAGTAGGCTGAGCTCCTTGAACCTCAGTTTGCCCATCTGCAGAGTGGAGAGGATTCCCAGGGATGTTTGATGAGTAAGAGAGAGAACTGTGCTAGGACGCGCTTTGTGAATGCTAGTCCGATCCGAACAAGGAGGATGCGGGGTGGTGGCCTGCCAACCCCTCACCTGTGCTAAATGCGAAGCTTGAAAAGTAAGGCAAGCCCAGATACTGCTTTTCCTAATCCCCAGCCGATTCTGGATGGCTGTTTTTCCCTGCTCTCCTACAATGTTTGAGTGAAGCCAAAAAGGTTTCTGAGACCTAAGTTACAGGACACCAGGGCAACATGTGAGGAGGGTAGAAGATAAGGAATTTCCATCCCTGGAATCTGAGAACAGGACAGCTGGAAGGGTCCTTGGGGATCAGTTGGCTTCATCTCCTCTGGTTGCAGAGGGGAGACTCAGAGAAAGGAGGAGACAGCCCAAGGTCAGAGCTTGGGGCAGAGCTGGGGACAGAACCCAGGCAAAAGTACAAAGTTCAGGAAAAGTCCCACATTCTCCTGGGTTCTCCTACCCTATGGGGGAAAAAAGAATATACCAGTTTATCTTTGCCTGGCTCATGTGATGGATCTCTTAGACCTAATGAATTACCCTTCTTTTCCTAATCTTGGGGAGTGAGGAATCCCCCCCCCTCTGCTTCCCTGGGATGGACAGCCCTGTGCTTTTAGCATCCTAGCACCCACAATCCATGATGTGCCAGGCCCTTTGTCACAGCTACCCACCTTCGGCCCCAATTTTGCCGTCCCCATCCTTGTCTCCAGCGCCCAGCAGCTTCTTGACTTCTTGAGCAGATAGTTCTCTGGCATCTTGGGAGAAGCCCTGTAGGAATAATCTGGAGGGGGAAAGGGAGAAAGTGGGGAGGGAGTCAGGCCAAGGTCACCTTGCAGGAACACCTCACCCCTGCCCAGGGGATGTCTGCAGCTGGGACAGGAGGCCAGCAGCGGGCGGCACGCAGCTGGGTCAGGCCAGGTATTCTGGTCTGGGGCTGTGCCTTCGTTGTGAGTGTCCAGAGAAGGGCAGGCAGTCCTCAACACAGGGGTGACCAACTTCAGGGAGGGCATCTGCATTTGTTCATTTACTTGACAAACATTTCTTAAGTGCCCTCTCTGTGCCAGGGCCCGTACTGGAAACTGGGGGTATGGGATGGCCGTAGGAAGCCACCTGAGAAGAGGGAGGGGGTCAAGGACTCCGAGAGCAACCACACGGATGACGGATGCAATGACAGGGAAGCGGAAAGGGACACTCAGGGGATGCATCTATCCCTCCTGGGGTGAGGGAGGAGTCAGGGCAGGCTTCCCGGAGAAGGTGACGTATGGAGGGAAGTTGGAAGGCAGCCTCCCTGTGTGTGAGAGTGTGTGTGTCTGCTCGTTGTGTGTGTTAGGTGTGAGTTGGGTAGATGGAGAAGGTTCCAGATAGAGGGAACTCTTGTAGGAAGGTTTGGGGGAGAGGCAGGATGGATGGGGAAGTCCTCACTTGAAAGTCCCCTCTCCATACCCTCCATCTCCTCTCCATGGCAGGATTCAAGGCAGCCTTGGCCGGAGGGTGGCATAAGGCACAGCAGGGATGGCAGACGTGAGCCAGGGTGGTCAGGGGGCTTATGAAGAGAGGTTCCTTTGCAGATGCCGTTTCACATTCTCCTAGTCATATCCTTCTCCTCCTCTGCTTTGCTCCAAGGACTCCCAACCCCGCAAGGCAGGTTCTGCATCCCTGACTTTCCCAGAAACAACTCTAGCCTCCCTAGTACAAAAGAAGTGGGGGAGTGTGCGGGACGGTGGAAAGAGCCTTTTAGACAAACGAAAATCAATGAAATCCTAGAGCAAGTGTCCTCTGCCTTGCCTATGGTGTTAGGCAGTGAGAAAAACTGCTTCATTTGTACTAAATTATTAAGTAGCAGCATCCCATTAGCAATATTAAGTGGCTATACTTTATCCTAGTTAGTTGGATGTTCTGTTGAGGGTTTAGTCTTCCGGAAGCAACGCTGGGAAACATTTTCCCCCAAGCTCGCTGGGTCTCAGCCCTGCAGACGGGCACGGTTATTTTCTGTGAAGGGTGCAGAGAGAGGGGGCAGGGGAGGGACAGGGCCAACTGGAACTTGGAAACAAGAGTTCCCACCCCTACTCCCTCTCCTGGAGGCCTCAGTTTACCTCAGCTCCTCCTCCTCGATGAAACCACTTTTGTCTTTATCCAGGATGTGAAACACCTTTCTCAGTTCTTCCAGGTTCCGGTTCTTCAGGCCGATCATTTGGATGAACTTTTTGTGGTTGAAAGAGCCAACAGCTATGAGGAAGGAGTGGGTTAAAATGAAGACAAAGGGGCCATAAGGAAGGGTGGGAGAATGGATGGGGGGGTCGCAGCCTTTGCTGATTGACGCCTGCCTGTGGGCCCTGGAAATGGGGGGCCTCAGATAGAGGCACATCCCCTCCTTAAGAGGGCCGGGGCAGCCCAGGTGCGGAGAGGGTGCTTTGCTCAAGGTCACCAGCGAGAGCAGGAGATGGGGTTGCACCTGGGTCTCGCTGGCTCCCGGGCTGAGCCTCCCTCCACTGCACCCTGCACCCCTGGTGGGGGTAACCTTTGGCCTGGTGAGAACCTGGTTTTCATGAAGCCTTTTGGGTGGTGGCTGAGTGGCAGGGGGCTGAAGGTGGGGTGAGTGATGGCGGTCCTGCTGGGTGGATATTGGGGTGAGGGGGGAGGAAAGTCAAGCTTCTTTCTTGGCCGCAGATTGTGTTGCTAGGAAAACTGACATAGAGAGGACAAGTTTCTCTTTCAAGGTCGTACAGTGGGAAGCCGGGGAGGGGGGGGAGCGTTAGGCGGAGGGGAGGACAGAGAAGTCTTGGCTTTGCTCAGAAAACCATTCTGGTGGGATGGGGGTGAAGGGTCTGTGTGGAAGGCTCCTGAGGAATCCTTCATTAGTTTCTTCTCAGAGGTCTCAAAGTGACTCAAGGCTGAGTGAGTGGGTGATCACAGTGCCCTGAGAGGGGTGTCCCAAGCAGAGAGGAAGTGGGAGACCCCTCCCCCAATTCTGTCTTGAGCTCCTCTCTTAAAACTCCTGGGGAAGGGTACAAAGTTTGCCGGTGTAACTTGTGTACGTGTGTGTTGGGGGTGGGGGTGGGGGTCCTGTAGACAGGGGTATACCTCCTCCCCTCAGCACAGAGATGGACAGAAGGAAAGTTGCTCTATTCGCCTCTGGGGGCCAGACACCGGCGAATCCCGGAGACGCAGTCAGGATACCTAGTTCTAAGGTGACTTTAGTCAAGTATCTCTCCCTCCCCGGGCCTCAGTTTCCCCATCCGGATGACTTGGTTGGAGGCAGATAAGCTCTTAAAGTGCGGGGCAGCTCGGGGAGGTGAACTGCCCCCTCCCCTCCCTCTCTCGCCCGCCCGTCGGGGCTGGAAGTTGCAGACGCTGAGCAGGCGTCGCCCGGGTGTTGGGCAGAGCGGAGCGCGGGCTTGGGGAAGGTCACCCCGCCCGTGGATCGGGTGGAGAAGGGGGGCGAGAAGGGGGCTCGAATAATCGGGGATGCCAACAATGGACACCGGCGGGCGGGAAGAGTCTTCTTTTCCCGAGCCGGGATCTAAGAAACGGGTTGGTCCGAGAGAAGGCGTGCGCGCCCGCAGCTCCCTCTATGTGATCAAAGGGGAAATCCTACAGCGCACAAGGACCCTGGAGCTCCCGCCTCCGACCCTGGTCTTTGCCCTTGGTCCGGGACCCTGGAGTACTCGCAGCACGACACCTGTCCCTCAGCGCTGGCAAGTTTCAGTTGCTTGGGCAGCGCACCCGGTCTCCCTCCGCCAAGTCCCGCCCGGATGCAGTTTGGTTAATGCTGAGGGCTGAGGACAATTCATTCTCCCGGTCTCCAGCGCCCCGCGGGATGCGTGAGCAGAGGAGCGCTGGGGATGACTGGGCTGCCGCGGGGCCCGCGGGGATGCGGGGACAGGGGATGGTGGATTAGGGGAGAGGAATGGGGACCGGAGGAAGGGAGCGCGCTGCTCACCGGCAAAGGCCTCCACTGCCTTCTTGATGTTCTCAGCGCCGAGTATTTCTGTCATCGACATCTTGCAACTATTTGAGCGGGCAGAGCAAGTGCGAAAAGACTAAAAAGTGCTTTTCTCATCATTTCTGCTCATATGACCAGCGCTGCAGTGCTGCGCGCCCGGCGCCCGCCCGCCCGCCAGCCCGGCCTGGCGCAGCGCCAGGGGGCGTGGAGCTCGGCGCGCAGCCAGAACCGCTCAGTCCCGCCGCGCCGCCGAGCCGTGCGGGACGCGCGGCGGGCGCGTAGTGCGGCTCCAGCCGGGGTCCTCCGGGTCCTCAGGATCCCAGGGGCTATGGCCAGGGCGGGAGGGGAGGGGGACCCTCCGAAACTGCGGGGTCGCCCGCGCTACCAGCTAGAGCGTCCGCTGTCAAGGGCATGCCGGAGGCGCCCATTTGGAGCAGCGAAGAGTCTCGGGTGTGGGCACCTCCGAGGATGTCCGGCGCTTGGAGAAGGAGATTCAGTTGGCCGGGCCAGGCTTGGACCCTCACCTTGGGCCCCTCGGCCCTGCTCCGGGTCTCCCTCCGCCCTGTACACTAGTCTCTGCTCCTCTCTGTCCCGGATGGAAATTTATGCTGCAAAATCTGAGCTCTGTGGTCGCGAAACCTGACCCACGAGACGCAGGGAGGGAGTGTCACGGCGGAAGGGCACTGCTTGGCTCCTCTGCGGGCGCCGCATCCCGCATCTGGCCAGGGATGTGCATTCTGAAAACTGTTTTTTTTTTTTTTTTTTTTTTTTTTTTTGGTTTGTTTGTTTTTGTTTGTTTTTCCTAATCTGACTTTTCAAAGTCAGATCCCCACTAACTACTTGCTTTCCTGGTCTCCTGGGTCATTGAGTTCTTTTTGGGAAGCTAGGGTGGGAAAAGCTACTAGGAATTTCTATGCATCTTCCCCTACTAGGAGACCCAAATATGGGAGCAGGGGAGGGTAGCATCTTAGGAGCACACTTTCTAGACAACTTTAAGCTGATTTTTGGTTCTGAGCATCATCTCTGCAACATGTGATGTCCCTTAATCTTTATGCAGCCTGAGACCAGTCACATCCTTTCCCAAGGTTTCCCAACGCTTCAGGCTGCAACCAACTGCCTCTAGGGTGTGCAGAGTGCAGAGCACTGGACAAGGAGTCAGGAGGCCTGAGCTCTATATCTCCTGCTCTGCTAACTCCCCGTGTGATCTTAGGTTGTGACTTTCCCCTCTTTGGGCTTCTCTCTCTCTCTTACACTTGTCTTGGATGGTTTGGGTGTCCCCTTCTGGCAGAACCTTGAGACTCCAACCTAAGGTATTGGCAGGTGAGGAGGGGCTGCGACTGGGTGGCCTTTGGCAGTGGGGGCTGGGGAGGGCTGCCCAGCTGCCCTGTGGCTCGGGTTCCTTCACACTCGCTGTTGACACCATCTTCCCCAGTCCTGTCCTGGACCTGTGCCCTTCCTGGAAACCTTAGGAAGCGTTGGCTCTGCCTGGCCCCTTCCCTGTGAGTCGGCGCCTTCAGAGGACAGCCCACCAGTCAGTTTCGAAGGCACTAAGGCTGCAGCCCTTAACTCCTATCTCTTATCATGAGGCCCTTCCCGGGATCCCTCCATCTCTGTCTCCTGCCCCGAGCCGGCTGCTAATTCCAACATACTGGGCCTCTCTGCTATCATTTCAACCTATTAGCACATCTGTTTTCACGGTTGAAGGATCTTTATGCTATACTTGTGGGTAAACTGAGGCTGGAGAGAGTCAGTGAGTGGCCTAAGGACACACAGCAAGGAAGTGACAGGGCAGGGGCTATCCCTGGGTCTGCTGGCTCGGAACTCAGTGACCCTCCTGGTGCATCTCCCCTGTGCCGGAGTCCCAGCCCTTTCGTATCCTGTACCTCTGAGCCACACACAGGCTCCCGGAGTCCCCAAATGCTGACCCCTGAGGAGGTGAGGATGGAGCCTCAATAGAGGCCCATCCTTCCTCTCCTCCTTTCCCCACCTCTCCCTGCTGCTGTGGCCTCCCATCCACTCGACACTCCTCTGGGCCCAGCCCCCCAGGAGCACTCCCTCTAAGCTGTGCACATGTCGTGAGGTCAGCTGGTCCAGCCTCCGTGCACCTGCCTCCGTGCTCCTGCCTCCTGTCTCCTCTGCCCACTCCTGGGTCCCCTCTGATGACATCACCAGGGTCCACAGCTGTCTGGCTCCACCCCTCTCTACAGGTGAGGAACCTGAGGCCCAGGCAAGGGGAAGGATTTGCGTGGGTCACACCAGGATTCGGGACACGCAGTCAGCCTGGACTCCACGATGGCTACCATTCGGCAAGCCCCTCCTCACCTTGCCCCTGGGTCTTGGGGGAAAGGGAGATGTTGCTCCCCCTTCTAGCTGGCCTCCACCCCATCTCCATTCTCGGCCAACCTCTGGAGCTGCCACTCACCTCGGGTGGGGGTGGAGGGCCGGAGGCTGCACTGAAAAGCTGGGCTGGTGGGAGGTGCTGTTGGGAAGTGAGCCTGGTGGTGGGATACCCACCTATATAAGCTTCTGCCCTGGCTATTTTGGGAGGTGGTGATCCCCCTGGCCCCCACCCCCTCCCCTTCCAGTGTCAGGTACTCCTCAACCCTGGTGCTGGGTGTCTGTATCACATTCGCCCTCCCTGGGCCCAGCAAGCAAGGCCTGTTAATAATCCTTGGCCCCTGCCTCCTTCTAGCACCCCAAACTGAGACTCGGGTAGGGCTCACCTCTTCCATGAAGCCTTCCATGACCACCTCAGATAGCAGCAACATTTCCTTCCTCCCAAATCCTGCAAGGAAAGGAAGGGAAAAGAAAAGGAATTGTTTTGGTTTGCTAAAGCTGCTGGAATTCAATATACCAGAAATTGGCTGACTTTTAACAATGAGGATTTATTAAGTTACAAGTTACAATTCTAAGGCTGTGAAAATGTCCAAATAAAGGCATCAACAAGAGGATACCTTCTCTGAAGACAGGCTGCTGGCATCCCGGTTTCCTCTGTCACATGGGAATGCACATGGTGACATCTGCTGGTCCTTCTCTCCTGGGTTCTGGTTTCAATGGCTCTCTCTCTCAGCTCCTGTGGGTCCTTCTTGCTTCTCTGGGCATTTCTCATCTCACTTATCTTCATAAAGGACTCTAGTAAAGGGACTAAGACACACCCTGAATAGGCTGGGTCATATATCAATTGAACCAAAGGTCCCACACACAATAGGTCTGCTCCCACAGGGATGGGTTAAAAGAACTGGCCTTTTTTTGGGTACATAACAGCTCCAAACCAGCACAGGAATGGAACAGGAATTGTCTTCCATGGATGGGGCTGGGATGGGTTCCTATCCAACTCTGACTACCTTCTCGCTATAACACAGGCCTAGGAACTTTTGCCCAGAGGAGAAGATGGAGGCCAAGATGTTAAGGTCTTCACTGCTCAAGCCACAGACCTGGGGGTTGGAGGGAACCCTGGCACTTTCATAAGATGATCTCATGCCTAGCATAAAGACATGCTTTGCATGTTCTCTGACAAGCCTCTTCCTCTCTATGGGCCTCAGAATTCACATCAGTAAAATAAGCTCAACCAGGGGCCACCGGTGCTCTACAGATGGACTTGGAGGCACTTTGAACTCCCTTAAGTTATATGGGATACGCCACATGCGAGCGCACTTTGGTGCAGTAGAGGATCATCGCTTTCATGAGGTTTGCAAAGGGATCTCTGATGCTGTCTGTCTTGGATTGGAGATGACAGTCTAAGGGGGTTGTTTTGAAAAGAATTCATTCATTCATTTGTTCATTCATTCAACAAATATTTATTGAGTGGTATGAACACCATGAAAGATTCCTCCCATGCCCTGAACCATAAAAAGAATCTCCAGGGCACTGACATTGTCAACCTTGGAGCTTAGTTCCTAATGGTGATGTGAGGAGGCCTGGCCTCTGCGCAGAAGCTATTGGGGAGGGGAGATACACTAGCCTTTATTGGCTATTGGCTCCACAGCTGGGAAGAGCAGAGGGGTGGACTGGATGGGGTGCATTGGCACAGTAGCCTGGAAGTGTAGTGCTGGGTCCTGGCCTAGGATGATGGCAAAAAGGAGGAGTGTACCAATCCCCATCGATTCCAAAGGAAAAATATCTCAGCTGTGGGGGTGCCGTGGGATGAACAAGATGGATAAATCCAAGTTGACACCAAAGTTTCAAGCCCAGTTAGCTGAAGAATGGTGGTGACATTTTTGAAGGTGGTGAGGCTGGGGAGGTGGTGGCACCTGGCTGGGAAGAGGATACATTTGAACTGAGATTCCTAGGATGTTGGGGCTGGGGCGTTTCCCTATTATCTACTGCAACCTTCTCATTTTCCAGGTGGAGAAACCCAGGATCTTGTGCTGGGTTTGGGGTGCTGGGGGGACATCCTGGAGATGCCCAGGAAGCCCAAACTTTGGAGAGAGGTCAGGACTTGGCACAGAGCTTTGGTGGTCATCAGAGATGTCGAGGAGCTGAAGTCATGGACATAGCTGAGCTCAGGGATGAAGGAATGTGGCAGTCTTGAGGACCAACCCACAAAGAAGATTCTTGACTAGGGATTGGGAAAATAATGAACTTGTTTGTTGCATCCTGAGCTGGCATCACGGGTTCATCCTTGTACCCCCCTCTTTCAGGTAGGCATCACCTTCCCCATTTTACTGATGAGAGAACAAGGCTCAGAGAGGTTGGGTGACCTGCCTAAGGTCACAGAGCAGAGGTAGGATTTAAACCCAGATCTCTCTGACTTCAAAGGCCTTGCTTCTTTCTACTCCCCTATCTTGTTTCTTGGAAAAGATCAAGAGAAGGAACACAGTGGGGACAGTGTCCACAATGAGCAAATTCTTGAAACCAGGATGGCCTTGCTCTCTTTCCCCATGTATTTTTTGTGTGACCCTTTCATTACGCAGGTTTACATGGTCTGAACAATGCTGTGGGAGTGTGTTTACTGAGTGCACTGTATACCCAGATTAGGCACATTAGCTCATTTCACCCTCATTATAGCCCTCAGAGGTTTGAAGAAATAGAATCTCAGAGAGGTATACTGACTTGCCCCACCAAGGTCAAGCTAGAAAGTAAGTGGTAGAGCTGGGATTTAAACTCTGTTTTAAATTAAAGACTTATACTTTAATTCTGAAACATTTTTTTCCACAACACTTGAAGTAGAATAGGGCTATTCTAATGCCCGAGTAGAAAATCTTGAAACGTTATCTAAATCTGTGCTAAATTCAAGCAATCTTTAGTTTATTGATTTGATTTTATAAGGGCCTTGAAGCTGGAAAGTGGGTTTATCAGTTGGGGCTTTTTTTGACTGCAGATGACAGAAAGCCTGACTTAAGCTGGCTTAACACAAAAGGGAGGAATTGATTGACTCACGCAACTGAAAAGTGAGGAGGCTTAAAGTAGGGCTTGATCCAGAGCTCAAATGCTGTCACCAGGATGCTGTTTCTATTTCTTAGCAGTACCTTCTGCGGTACTGTCCACCTTTTCAGGCTGGCTGTCCCCTGAGGGTAACGAGATGACTGTCCCCCTGCAGTGCTGTAAGCTTTCAAGCCCTGTGGAGAAAATGGAGTCCACTGGTCTGAGAGCTCAACCAAAAGTCCCAGAGTTGAGCGTCACTGGCTGTGATTGGCTTGGTTTGGTTGTCCCCCCACCGGGAACCACTCATGTTCAGTTGCAAGGGGAGTTCATGGGCCAGCTAGCCAGGCCTGGGTCATAAGCCGCCCTTTAAGTTGGGACGGGGCATGGTTGTGTCAACACCAGTGACACTGCATGGGGGTAGAACTGCCACTGGACAGAGAGGGCAGGGATTCAGGGAGGCAAAAGCCCGTGAACTGTTCACTGAGGTGGGTCTCTGGGGTGAGGAGAGGCACCCAAGCATGCCCAACACTAAATCCCTGGTGAGTGTGACAACAGCATGCATCAGACTTCTAGAGAATGATTCATTCCAGGGGCCCAGCGTTGCCTTTCTGGGCTTGAGACTCCCATCCTGTTCTGGTTTGCTAATGCTGACAAAATGCAATATACCAGAAATGCACTGGCTTTTAAGTATGGGGATCTATTAGCTTACAAGTTTATAACTCTAAGATCATGACAATGTCCAAATTAAGGCATCAGTAGGATAATACCTTCTCTGAAGAAAGGCTGTCAGCATCTGGGACACCTGTCACATAGGAAGGCACATGGTCAGCCAGCACCTGCTGGTCCTTCATTCCCAGGTTGTTGCTTCTAGCTTCTGGCTTCAGTGGCTTCCTCTTTCAGCTTCTGTGGGTGTCCTTGTCTCTCAGCATCTCTGGGGCCTTTTCCATGAGCTTCCCTTAATTTCATTTCTCTCTCTCTCTCTCTTCTATCCTCTTACAAGGAACTCCAGTAAAGGAACAAAGACCCACCTCATTTAAGGTGCATCACATCTTAATTAAAAGAACCTAATCTAAAGGTTCATCTTCAATAAGTCTACACCCACAGGAATGGATTAAAGGAACATGGCCTTTTCTGGGGTACATCACAGCTTCAAACTAACAGACACTCTATCTTGTCGCCTGTGAGACCTAACAGGCAACTTCTCCCAACCCTTTGTACCTCTGCTTAAAGGCAGCAACAGGGCCCTGTGGAATGTTCCTCTAGCTTCAGGGCTTCTTGCTCTGAATAGGGATGGGACACCTGGACAGATGGATGGATGTCACATTCCCACATGGAACACCCCTCTATCTCCTGGACCCCTAGTACTAAACATGGCCTTCAGCTGGACATGTCCACACAGATGTTACTGTGTTTTATCCTTACCAGAATCCCTGAAGTGGAACCCATTATCCCCTTTATCAGATAAAGCAATCAAGATTCAGAGAAGTCAAGTCATTTGCCTGAGGTCACACAGCCAGCTGGGACCAGAACCTGGTCTGTCTGCCTCCACTCTTGCCCAGGGCTCTCCCTGAGGGCCGCAGCACTGGCCTCTCCACTGGTGGAGGGGAGGAGGCCAGTGTGTGGGGGTCAGTGGGCCCTTAGCTGCCATCTGCCAGGAGACAGGCTTTCAGTTGTTAGCTTTGCTGCTGCTGTTTCATTAGTTCACACTATTTCCACCTGTTGTGGCTGGGACCAGGAGACAGTTTCTCACCACCAGGACCCTGGCAAGCTGGGTGGAAGCTGCAGAATCTAATGATATTTATGAGGTCAGCCATGTGGGATGAGGAGTTCTAGGTTGAAGGCATCTCGGCCCCATTCCTGAGAGCTAGATCTTGAGCCCGTGGCCTGTGTCCCCTCCCTCCCCCATATCTAAACACCAGTTTACCACTGAGAGAGGGTATAAAGAGAGTCCCAAGGGTGGTCGGACACACTGTGGCGAGCTACCTGCTTCACCTCCCTGGGCCTCAGTTTCCTCATCTATGGGGCTGAGGAGGACATATCTGTTGTCTGGAGACTACAAGATCCTACACGAATGGCCATTAGGGTGGTGTCATTGGGAGGAACTTGCCCTTGATCCTGTCCTGGCACTGAATGAGGGGCCCCTGGAGAGAGGCTTTATGGAGAGCCCCTGGCTCTCCCAGGAAGGTCTCTGAGACCAGGACTCAGTGCCCCTTGCTGGGCAAGTGAGGAGCTGGAGACTGTGCAAGGTGGATGGGGTGGGCTCTGGAAAGGGAATTTGCAGTTGGTGGTGTACAAGCAGAAGCGATTACAGCCCTGGGCCCCCACCTGAGCATATGTCCTTCCACTGAAAACCCCATCCCATCTCAGTGCTGCTCACAGGCCACCGGGTCCCTGGGTGGTCTGGAACAAGGCAGTCCCGGGTCATGGCTATGGAAATTGGAAGACACAAGAGAAACTGATAATGTGCCCCCTCTGGGCTTCTCCCTCCTTGGGCTGTGCTGGATGATGGGAGTTGAGAGGCAAAGACAGGTCCGGTCAGTAGACTCTTGGAGAATGCTCTTAGATGCCCGTGACACTAGGGGAAAGGAAGACATGACATCTTGAGCCCCACTCAGATGGATAAGACGTTCCTGGGTTATAAAAGCAATGTCCTTTCTCAGGTTATCATCTCCTCCTTAATCCTCCCTCCCTGCCCCCATCACCATGACAACCTATATCCCATAACAAAGAGTTAGGATGTTCCTAGACAGAGCTGTGTGTATGTATTTGTGTTTGTGTTGGAGCAGTGGGGAGGGTTGATGAGCATCCACTTGTTTTGGGGGACTCCCATCCAGTGCTCTTAACTTGCTCCGGGAATGGCCAGTGCCGGGCATTCTAACATCTGTGCACTCAAATCCACATGCATCCTCTCTAGCATCCAGCACCTTTGTTTCAAAATCAGGCAAGTATGAAGGTTCTGAACTCTCTCATAGCAAAGGAGGGAAATAAAGGATTCACCTCTCATAGTTTATCTGTACCCCAGTCACAGAAAGAAACTGCTGGACAGAGGGCAAGAGGGAAAGGTCATGGCTCAGACACTGGACCACATTCTCACGAAAACTCTCCAAATGCTTTGAAATACTTCTCCTTTTTTTTTTGTTAATTAAAAAATCACTATAAAAGAGATATATACCCTTTAAAGAAACAATGGAAAATAGAGGGGTTAAAAGGGTAGGGGGGAGTCACCCCAAATCCACTGATACTTAAATAAAACCACTGACAGCATTTACTTTCTGGAGCTTTTTGGCTTTCTCACTCCTGCCACACCATCTACCTGCTGACCCCCCTTCATGACTGAGCTCAGGCTTCACCTCTTATGGGAGGTCCTCCTGGGTTTCTTCCCCGACCTCATGCTCCTCCTGAGGCCCCGTGTTTACCTTGATCACGGCTGTGTGATCCCAGCCCCATGATTCTACTTGTTCTCTACGTGTTTCCAGCTGCCTTCTTAATTGGAAGTTGAAGCAACAACATTGGTGTCCAGCGCCTCTCCAGGAGGGACTCCAAGGAAATAAGTCAAGGTGATGGTTTTATTTTTGGCTGTGTGAACAGTGGTTATCTCTAAAACATTGTTGGAGTCCCACTTACAGTGCCGTCTAAATCCATTTATTCACCTGCACTTCAGGGGCAACTAGTAGCTCTCCTTTGGGGTAAAAGCCACATATCAGCAGGACTCTTACTTCTTAATCCCAAACGGTGATCTAAATTCTGATGAGAGAGACTGCTTTGGGGCACAGGGAACTGGAGATTTGAATCCAAGCTAAGCACATCTGGAAGGTGAGCTTACTTCCACTCACCTTTCACAGGCCAAAGCAAGTCACTCAGCAAAAAGAGGAAGTCCCTTTTCCAAAAACACTGACAAAGATTCCGAGGACAGCTCCCATGGACCTTGTTTGGGTCACATGACCATAAGGAAGCATTCCCCGCTGCTAGGGCAAGGTAGTGCTCTGATTGGCCAGCCCTGGGTCACATGCTCACCTTGGGCTCAGTCCCCGCCCCTCCCAGCTGCATGCACTGAGCGTGGGGTGGGGGTGGGGGGATGTTACCAGGGGATGGGGTGGGGGTTCCCCAAAGGAAATTGCCATCTTTGACCTCTTCCCTGAGCTCCTTGCCTGTATTTTGAGCTCCCTACTCAAAATTACCTCTGGGGAAATTAAGCCTCTTAAAACCATTCCGTCCAAATCTGAGTTTCTGGTTTTCTCTGTAAGCCTCCTCCTTTCACAGTTTCTCCTGACTCGGCAAATACCTGAATTAGCTCTGGCCAGAAATCTTATCATACTTGATTCCTGTCTTTCTCTCATACCCACAAATAATCTCCATATTGATCCCATGGAAACTACCATCAAAATATGCCTGGAATCTGACAATTTCTCACCATCTCCAGAACTAACACCCGGACAAGCCTTATCTCTTCCCTGGATTTCTATAATCATTTCCTAACTGCTCTCCCTGCTTCAACTGCAGCCCCTACAGCCGTTTTCTGTATGGCCGTCAGACTGAGCTTTTAAAACCAGGTCCTGTTACTTCCTTGCCCAAAATATTTTGGTAGCTTCTCATCATTCTTAAAATAAAAGCCAATGTTTTTACGTGGCCTACAAAGCCCTATATGGTCTGGCTTCTTGTCACCCCCTACCCCGGTCTCCTCCCCACCATTCCATCACCCCATTCTCTGCACCCTCCCCCCCCAACAAACGGGTTTCCACCTTTGTTTCCAGCCTTTGCACTGGCTGTTCCTTTTGCTTGGGATGCTCTTCCCTCCTCTTTCTGGATGGCTCAGTGTTGGGTTTTATTTAGGTCTCTGCTCAAATGTCACCATCACAGAGGCCTTTCCTACCATCTGGTCTAGATTAGTAGTATCTTCTGCTCCTATCCCTTCCCCTGTTTTATTTTTCCCCATAGCACTTATTACCACCCAACTCACAATATGTTTTGCTTGCTTATTTGTTTACTTTCTATGCCCACCCCAGTGTAGAAGGTCCTCAATGAGGACAGGTTCTCTGACTACTTTGTTCATGTTGTAGCTCTAGCACTTCGAGCACCACCGGCTACGTAGACGGTGCTCAATCGGTGTTTGTTCCGTGTAGCTGCTGGTGAAAGGCAGGGTTCAGATAGACCCCAAGGAAGATTGTAACCAGGGCCTCAAAAGCTGCGTCTCTGTCTCTCATTGCATTTTCTTTCCTCACAGGGGCTGAATTCTCTCTGGTTGGCTTCATCCACAGAGAGAGGAATCTGGTCTTTAATTGTCCCCAAGCCTCTGGTTGACGGCTTCATTGCCAGCAGAAGACTGCTCCACTTCCCTTAATTCAGTTTGAAAGATCCAGACAATGGTGCCCAATTGGCCAAGCTTGCATCAGGTGCTCACCTGTATCAGTCAGCATTGACTCAACTGTTGTGCAGTAACAAACACCCCCCTCCCGCCCTGAGTCTCAGGGACCCATTAAAACCAAGGTTTATTTTACTCTCACATGAAGTCCGTTGAGGGTCCAGACCGCTTCCAGGGGAACTGACCTCCTTGTAGAAACCCAACAGTACAGGAGGTTCCACCACCCTGTGGCTGCACTGATGGGAACACAGGGTCCCCTTGGTTGGCACAGCAGGGGAAGAGAAGGCACAGAACACCACGTGGCTTTGAAATTTTTTCTCATAGGAGGGACACGCTTTACTTCCACTCACCTTTCCAAGGCCAAAGCAAGTTACATGCCCCCCCCCCAGTCCCCCCATGTGGCAGGAAGGACAGAAGGATCAGAAGTACCAGTGAGCCCCATTTGAGGGCCCCAGCTGACACCACGAGGAGCAGAAGAGCTGCCCAGAGGACCCCAGCTGACCCAAAGGGTCCGGAGACATAATACATTGTTGTTTTAAGCCAGTAAGTTTTGGGTTGTTTCTTTCACATCAGTAGAAAACGGGAGTAGAAGTTGGTACTTAGAAGTGGGGTGCTGCTGAAATAAAACCTAAAAGATGAATCACTGGCTTCGAGACTTGGTGGTAGCACCCTCCAGAGAAACAGAACCAATGGGATTATATATAAAAAGAGGTTTATTTTAAGGAATTGGCTCACATGATTGTGGGAGCTGGAAAGTTTGAAATCTGTAGGGCAGGCCTGCAGGCTGGTGACTCAAGCAGGATTTCATGTTGTAGTCTTCTCCAGGAAACCTCAGTTTTTGCTCTTAAGACCTTTAATTGATTGGATGATGCCCACTCACGTTATTGAGGGTAAACTCCTTTACATAAAGTCACCCAATGGTAGATGCTAACCACATCTGCAAAATACCCTTACAACAAACAACACCTAGGTTGGTGTTTGATTAAATAACAGGGCATTACAGCCTAGCCAAGCTGACAAATAAGATTAACCATATAGGAGGTGAGAAGCTTGTTTAAGGCTGTAAGTGCTGTGAGAAACTTGTTATTGGTGACCCTAGAAAGGGTGACTCATTTATGTAGTGGCAGAACTTTTGACAGTTCTGTACCTACAATAATGCAGATGACATAAAATGTACCTAATGGCCTTGTGCTCCTCTAAAGAGATTTTCTGCAGAATGTTTAAAGTGTAAATTGGCTTCTTTTAGTGATGGTGTAATAAGGTATTTTCAGAGAACAATACACTGAAGAAGAAACTGTTCAATTTTCAAGCAGAATTTTAAGGAAATAGGGGGCCCAGAATAGTCTTACCAGCCAGCAAAAAATTCTCAAGATAAGAATTAGTCTCAGGACAAAGATAAAACCCAGGAGAGTGAATGCCAGTAAAATATGGTTTTACTTACTTACTACCAAATCAAGGTAGTAAGACCTTTCTAAAGACCTCTGAAAGATTTAACATTGCAGACCCTCTCAGCCAGACAAAAGAGTTTTAAATATCTTAAGAAAGTTTTCCCACACAGCTTGCCATGCTTAAAATAGAAGATAGTCTTGGAAAGAATTAGGGATGTGTCCTTTGCAGCAGAGTAAATCCCAATAAGATTCATGGAAAACCTACAAAGTATTTAAGATAAGTGATTGGTGAAAGGACTATCAGCCTGGACTCAAAGGAACAGAGACAGTTCAAACTGAAAAGAGATCTTTGGGCTCCCAACTTTCAGACTGCAAATCTGGGCCGTATCTTACAGAAAAGAAAAAATGTCTCAAAGGGTAGAACCAAGAGCCTGAAAGGCTGAGCCAAGAGCCACTGGGAACAATGGATTAGGGGATTACACCCAGTGAAGAAGCATTTCCTGCCCCTAGAGTAGCTGGATTTTGGCTTTTGCCAAGTACCAAGACTGCTTATATGTTTTTCCCTTTGACCCTTTTTTGACTGGGAGTATTCATTGTGGTTGTCTTATGCCTGTATCAGCATTGTATGTAAGTGTGTGTGTGAGGGTGGGGTGGGGTGGGTAGTGTTCTGGTTTGCTAATGCTGCCGGAATGCAAAACACCAGAGACGGATTGGCTTTTATAAAAGGGGGTTTATTTGGTTACACAGTTACAGTCTTAAGGCCATAAAGTGTCCAAGGTAACACATCAGCAATTGGGTACCTTCACTGGAGGATGGCCAATGGTGTCTGGAAAACCTCTGTTAGCTGGGAAGGCACGTGGCTGGCGTCTGCTCCAAAGTTCTGGTTTCAAAATGGCTTTCTCCTAGGACGTTCCTCTCTAGGCTGCAGTTCCTCAAAAATGTCACTCTTAGTTGCACTTGGGGTATTTGTCCTCTCTCAGCTTCTCCAGAGCAAGAGTCTGCTTTCAACGGCCATCTTCAAACTGTCTCTCATCTGCTGCTCCTGTGCTTTCTTCAAAGTGTCCCTCTTGGCTGTAGCTCCTCCTCAAAATGGCACTCACAGCTGCACTGAGTTCCCTCTGCCCGTCAGCTCATTTATATGGCTCCACTGATCAAGGCCCACCCTGAATGGGTGGGGCCATGCCTCCATGGAAATATCCCAATAGAGATATCACCTACAGTTGGGTGGGGAGCATTTCCATGCAAATCTAATCAGCACCAAAATGTCTGCCCCACAAGACTGCATCAAAGAATATGGCTTTTTCTGGGGGACATAATACATTCAAACCAGCACAGGTAGGTAGAGAAAACTTGTCTTTTTAGTTCATAAGTCTGTGAATCAAGAGGAAACTGTCCCCAAATAGTTGTATCTGAGAAGCCTCACTGTGTGTGGACCTGATTTAGATGATGAGAGCCTGGAATTCAGGCCTGATTCTATAACGGCTTGGGGAGAGGGTGAGTGTATCTTTCAGGGAGGAATGTAAATATTTGTGTTCAAAAGGGTAGACTATGGTGGATTAATGATGGCCACAAATTCTTTGAAGCTTTTCTCATCTAGAGGTGGAGTCTATTTCCCCCTCTCCTTGAATCTGGGCTGGTTCTGTGACTTGCTTTAACAACACAATGCAGCAGAAAGCCAGGCATCATGTAAAGAAGTCTGACTACTTGCTGGAGAGAGAGGCCCTGGAGGATGAGAGACAACATAGGTGAGAGAGAAGCCGCTAACAGCCCTAGCCATCCAGTAATTCTCTTGTGGTGCCAATCATGTTACAGAAGCCATCTTGGATCCTCCAGCTCCAGCTGAACCAACTTAACTGACACCATATAGAGCAGAGACAAGCCGTTCCCGAAGCCTTGTCTAAGTTGCAAAATTGTGAGCAAATAAATGGTTGTTGTTTTTTTAAGACACTAAATTTTGGACTAAAGTTTGTTAATTAGTCAACTGATACAGAAATTGGTACCAGAAGTGGGGTTTGAAAATCTACTGGCAACATGTGCCCAGCTGGATGCCAAATTGCTATGGAACAGTGACTGTTAGTAGCCTTCTTTTTTCTCTTTTTTTTTTGTATGGAAGTGTTCATTGTCATTATCTTGTCTCCCTCTCACCATTGTATGTTGGGTTTGTGTGTTGGGGGTGGGGTGGGGGACAAATAAATGATCTTTTTAATTCTGAGGAGCCTCATCTGCATCTGGGGCTGATGTAGATTCTGAGATGCTGGATTTTGAGTGGATACTATAATTGGATGATACTTTTAGTGATTGCAATGGAATGGCCATATTTTGCCCGTGGTAGAATTGTAAACTTCTCTGGGAAGACTATTGTGGTTTATCTCCAAAGATGTCTACCAACAATCCCCCTCATATATGCATGCCACACCTCCCATCAAGAAGTGAAATCTATTTCTCTACCCCCTTGACTCTGGGATGATCTTGTGACTTTCTTTGACCAACAGAATGGGCAGAAGTTACATTGTGTGAATTTCAGAGCCTAGGCCTCAAGATGCCTTGCAGGTTCTATCTTTGCTTTTTTAGGACCCAGCCACCATCTATAGCAGCTTGTGTTTGACTACATGGGGATAGAGGGACCCAGCCATCCTCCAGTCATTCCAGCCTACCCCAACAGATGTGCCCGACTTTGGAGTGAAGCCAACTTGGCTCCCAGTTGTAGCCAAAATCCAAGCTGAATGGAGCCACATAACCGCAGATAACACCGTGTAGAGCAGAACTGCCCAGCTAAGCCCAGGCAACCCAAAGAATCTTAAAAAAATAATATATTGTTGAAGATTAAGTTTGGGGTGGTTTTTCCTACAATGATAGATAACTGAAACACGGCCAACAATTTCCCTCTGGGATTGAGGCTCATGGCACTCCAACAGCTCTAAAGAAAATCTGTGACCTTCAGCTTCTCAGCCTCTATAACTTTAATTTTTTGTATCTTCCAGTGGATGAGAGACCAAAGTCATAGAGCTGCTTTTTGACCCTCTCATTTGCACATCCAGCATAAGAGGTCTAGAATAGGGGTCAACAAATTACAGTCTTGGGCCAAATAAAAATTCATCCAGCCATTATTTTTTGTGTGTGTCTTCTTTTTTATGACCCATGAGCTAAGAATTGTTTGACATTTCTAAGTGGTTACATTTTAAATGGTTCTGTAAGTACCCACATATTTACTGATTTTGCCTCTTGGCCCAGGAAGCCTAAAGTATTTACTACTGGCCTTTTGAGAAAATAATATGCTAAGTTCTAGTCTAGAATCTCACTTTGGAATGTGGGAGCAGTTGGTTGGTCTTGTCTTGAACCCTCAGCTAGAAGTTAGATGGAAATACTTTGATTTTAAAATTCTATTACACATTTCTTCATTGGTGTTGAAAGACCTTCCTACCCTGTCATCTTCCCCACCATCTTTTCTGCATGTTCTAATGCTCCCTTCCCTGTATTTGTCCCACAAGTGAACCCAAGATACTTGCTGTATTTTGGGGGATGGAGTCTCTTGGCTACAAATGATAGCTACTGCTATGGAAATTGAAAATCAAAGTGATACCTCATCGTCTGGTAGCAGCTTATTTAAAACTCAGTAGGTTCCTTCCTTATCTAAGCAGAGGCAAGAAAACCCTGTTAGGAACTTTGATTTACAAGAAAATGTTCAAGCTAGAGATTCATCAAGTGATTGCTCTTTGGAATCAATACCACTGACTTTAAAAGCTATTTTTGAAAGATCCAAGTATAAGAAACATATAGAGAGGAAATAAAAACCAACAAGAAGACTAAAGGGGAGACCAAAAGGAAGGAGAAACACCAGAAATTCATGAATAGGCAAAAAACAACTTAAAGAAGAGGACCCAGGTTCTCATTTTTAGAATCAGAGAATGGAAGAAACCATTACCTTGGAAGAAAATTTTAACCTTTGAGCAAACTATTGCAAGAGGATTTTTCAACTACATTGGAAACCGAAGTATGAATACTACCTCAAGGAATCCTTGAAACAAATGCATGTTGGTGAAGATTTAGAAAAAGAAGATCATGATAGTTGTAGATACAAATACGTGGATGATGATGGATCCATTTCTCCTATTGAAGAGTCAGTGGCAGAGGATGAAGATACAGTGCATCTTGAACACGGTGATGCATGTGATATCAAATTGGTGGAGGATAATTATTTCATAATACTTTCAGAATTGCCAAAGAAGAAGAATGCTTATTTAGAGCAAGAGAAAATAGTAAAGAAAAGGATTTATCGAGAAAAAGAAATTCAAAGGCAAAAACATTGGACAAAAAGAATGACATGAAATGGAGTCAGGAGTATAAATGTCAAACAAGACTTAAGAACCTGATGTTTAGTGTTTTAGGTAAGGGCGTATCCCAAAGGTCTCTACTTTGTGTGTGGTAATCTTTAGGTGTGAACAAGATAGAAACTCATGATAAGAGGTTGTCTGAAACTGAGAACATTGCACATCTACCAATTCTGATTCTAAAGGCCCTAAGGTGAATAATATAAAGAAATTGGGTTACAAGAATACTAGGTGGGGAATTTTTGACACCTCAAGTTATGTCCATACACAACTGGAGATGAAAAGGCCAACTAAAAGAATTGCAACAGTAGTGGATTCCTTTTAAAAGGGGCTAACTGAAGACAAATCTTGCCTCAAGCTTCAGAGGAATATGGAGACTGATGAGTAGTGAAATGAAACTCAACATGTGGAATGTCTTAAATAAAAATTTATTGACTTTAAATAATATTGCCCAATGCTACACATAATAAAACCACACAGTCGAAAATCAGGATGTATTTTTGGCTTGAAGTTTCTCTAGCATTTTCTGTGGAGGAAATAAAAATCAAATTTAGCAGCTTCAGTTGCCTTAAATACGAAAAACTTGTGGGGTTAAGTGTTATGTCTTGTGAAATTCCATAGTTTTTGCTCCATTTTGGGGATAAGCTTCTTGTCTTGTTTTTGCTTCCTTTTGTTGTTTCACTTCTGCTAATTGAGTATATGATCTGTAAAAAATTAAAATGGAATTAAAAACAGAATTACTTCAGATAAATAACCATATAAATAAAAAATACCTTAGGAAAAAGTGCCATTATAGGTGTTTGAATGAATAGAGCATTCCATGGTCAAATAAGTTTGAGATACGTAATGGAAAAACAAAAAAATATATAAGGTTCTTTAGTTGCAGCTTTTTCTCCTACGGCATGCTGTTTGTGATGGTTAGGGTCATGTGTCAATTGGCCAGTTGATGGTGTACAGGGGTCAGGCAAGCACTGGCCTGACTGTTACTGAAAGGACATTTGTGGCTGGTTAATAGGCCAGAAGGCTGGTTTAGTAAATCTTCAGTCAATTGACTGCACCTGTGACTGATTACATCAACAAAGGGTGTGTCTTCCACAATGAGAGAATTCAATCAGCTGGATTTAATCCAATCAGTTGAAGACTTTTAAGGGAGAAAGAAAGAGAACCATCACATCTTTGGCTAGCCAGCCAAACATTTCCTGAAGAGTTCATTGAACATCTTCATTGGACTTGCCAGTCTGCTGCTTGCCTTATGGAATTTGGACTTGTGCATCCCCACAGTTGTGTGAGACACTTTTATAAAATCTTATATTTACAGACGTCTCTTTTTCATTCTGTTACCCTAGCAAACCCTAACTTACACAACTTGGTACCAGGAGTGGTTCTTGAGAAACAGAATCTTAAAATGAGCTTTTACAATTGGTTTTCTACTCTGATTAGATTCAAAGGAACTAATGACTCCATTTCCAATAATCAAGATGGCACTGACAGTCCATGGTGTGAGCTGGCAATGGAGATATACAAAATATCCCAATTTGATTCTCCTAATCATATGCTGTATGAAGCAGGGCTCTGGGTGACAGTGTTTTTGACACCTTAACAGGATTTTGTGGAGTTAAGAGGTATAATGATGTTGGCTGGTTGCTCTTAGATATGCTGGGTAAAGTTATAAGAGAAAGGGATGAGCTAAAGTCCTCAAATTTGAAACTTAAATGCCGTATGATAGATGTAAAGGTTTCTATGTGTGCCCAGAAAGAAAATCTTATTTCTTGTGGCCGCAGACTTGAAATTTCTGAAAACCAGACCCAGAGTCTCAGTATGTGAATAGCAGATTTACAACGTAAACTAAAATCTCAACCTCGCAGGGTGTCTGCTGTTAAAGTAAAGGCATTGATTGGAAAAGAATGGGATCCTGAAACCTGGGAAGCAGACATATGGATTGATAATAATGGCAGTGAGGACATTGGAACCCTGGATTCTGCTGAGTCTTTGCTAGATATTCCTGTAGTGGTCTGCCCTGAGGAACCCCCACCTCCAACCTCCAGTCTGCCCTGAGGAGAAAGCTACCCAACCTCCAGCCTGCTTTGAGGAAACAGCTTCCCCACCTCCAGTCTGCCCTAAGGAGCCTGCCATCCAACCCCCACCTAAAGAGATTAATCCTTCAGTGCCTGCTAAACCTGTAATCACCTCCCCTGAGGAGGCAGCCCTCACTCCTCTGACTGGAGAGATTAATCCTGTTTCACCAGATGAAACTGCAATGGAATGTCCTGAAGTAAATGACTTGAGGGATACTTCTAACTCTTTTTATGACCCACCCCCACCACCAGTCTTTGCTTCAAGACCTATAACTAAAGTCCCAACAGGCCCCGAAGGGTGAGGTACAAAGTGTGACCCATGAGGAAGTACACTATACTCCAAAAGAACTGCATGAGTTTTCCAATTTATATAGACAGAAATCAGGGGAATACATGTGAGAATGAATATTAAGGATGTGGGATAATGGTGGAAGGAATATAAAATTGGATCAGGCTGAATTTATTGATATGGGCCCACTAAGCAGAGATTCTGCATTCAATGTTGTAGCTTGAGGGGTTAGAAAGGGTGTTAACAGTTAGTTTGGGTGGTTGGATGAAACATGGATCAAAAGGTGGCTGATATCACCTGAGGTTGAAATGCCAGAACTGCCATAGTACAATGTGGAGGAGGGGATTCAAAGGCTTAGAGAGATTGGAATGTTAGAGTGGATTTATCATGGAAGACCTGCTCACACACCCCTGGAATGTCCAGAGGACACACCTTTTACCAGGACTGTGAGGAATAAATTTGTGAGACTAGTTCCAACATCCTTGAAGAGCTCTGTAGTCGCCCTTCTCTGTAGGTCAGATATTACTGTGGGAAATGCTGTCACTGAGCTGGAATCTTTAAACTCAGTGGGGATAATCAGATACTGAGTTGGCAGAAGCCACATGGCAGCAGTTAATTGACAAAGACAAGTGGGTGTGGCTACCATAATGGAAAACAGGCCCTAAGCAGCAGTCAAAATAATTGACTCACAGAGACTTATGGTGTTGGCTAGTAGATCATGGAATACCTAGAAGTAAAATAGATGGGCTATCTACTAAATTCTTGTTTGATCTGTATAAGCAGAAGAATTCTAGGTCAAGTGAAGAAAAGTCTACCTTGAATTACAAAAACAGAGAGTCACAGCCCCTTAATCAATTCCCAGACTTGAGACAGTTTATTCCCCCAGAGAATGTGGGGAAGGCTGGGTACCCTTGGGGAAGGACCCTGTTACACTGCCAAAAATTTATATTGTTAATCTTCCTTTCAGCCTTCACCAGGGGGACTTATGGCCTTTTACCAAGGTAACTGCATTGGAGAAAAGGAAATGATCAGATATTTTGTAGATTAGTAGACAGTGGCTCAGAAGTGACATTAATTCTGGAAACCCTAAATGTCACTCTGGTCCACCAGAGTAGGGGCTTATGGAGGTCAGGTGATCAATGGAATTTCAGCTCAGGTCTGTCTCACAGTGGGTCCAGTGGGTCTATGGACCCACTCTCTGGTTATTTCCCCAGTTCCAGAATGCATAATTGGAATAAACATACTCAGCAACTGGCAGAATCCCAAACTTGTGGAGTGGGGGCTATTATGGAAGGAAAAGCCAAGTGGAAGCCACTAGAACTGTCCCTGCCTAGCAAAATAGTAAACCAGAAGCAATACCAGATTCCGGGAGGGATTGCAGAGATTAATGCCATTCTGAAGGACTTGAAGGACGCAGGAGTGGTGATTCCAACCACATTCCCATTCAACTCTCCTATTTGGTCTGTGCAGAAAACTGATGGGTCTTGGAGGATGACAGTGGATTATTGTAAGCTTAACCAGGTGGTGACTGCAATTGCAGCTGCTGTTCCAGATGTGGTATCATTGCTTGAGCAAATCAACACATCCCCTGGTACTTGGTATGCAGCTATTGATCTGGCAAGTACTTTTTTCTCAATAGCTGTTAGTAAGGACCACAAGAAACAATTTGCATTCAGCTGGCAAGATCAGCAGAATACTTTCACTGTCCTACCTCAGGGGTATATTAACTCTCCAGCCCTATGTCATAATATTGTCCACAGGGATCTTGATCATTTCTCCCTCCCACAAGACATCACACTGGTCCATTACATTGATGATATCATGTTGATTGGACCTAGTGAGCAAGAAGTAGCAACTACTCTAGATTTGTTGGTAAGGCATTTGTATGTCAGAGGATGGGAAATAAATCCAACAAAAATACAGGGGCCTTCCAGCTCAGTAAAATTTCTAGGTGTCCAGTGGTGTGGGGCATGTTGAGATATCCCTTCTAAGGTGAAGGATAGCTGTTGCATCTGGCCCCTCCTATGACCGAAAAAGAGGCACAACACCTAGTTGGCCTCTTTGGATTTTAGAGACATATTCCTCATTTGGGTGTGCTACGCTGGCCCATTTACTGAGTGACCAGAAAAGCATCTAGTTTTGAGTGGGGACTGGAACAAGATGGGGCTCTGTGACAAGTCCAGGCTGCTGTGCAAGTTGCTCTGGCACTTGGACCATATGATCCAGCTGATCCAATGGTGCTGGAAGTGTCAGTGGCAAATAGAGACGCTGTTTGGAGCCTTTGGCAGGCTCCTACAGGAGAATTACAACACAGGCCCTTAGGATTTTAGAGTAAAACCTTACCATACTCTGCAGATAACTACTCTCCTTTTGAGAAACAGCTTTTGGCCTGCTATTGGGCCCTAGTAGAGACAGAACGCTTAACCATGGGCCACCAAGTTACCATGAGACCTGAGTTACCTATCATGAGCTGGGTGTTGTCTGACCCCCCAAGCCATAAAGTTGGGTGTGCACAGCAGCACTCCATCATCAAAGGGAAATGGTATATACGAGATAGGGCTTGAGCGGGTCCTGAAGGCACAAGTAAGTTACATGAGGAAGTGGCCCAAATGCTCATGCCCCCCACTTCTGCCACGTTACCTTCTCTTTCCCAACCCAGAGCTATGGCCTCTTAGGGACTTCCTTACAATCAGTTGACTGAGGAAGAGAAAACTCAGGCCTGTTTTACAGATGGCTCTGCACAATATGTAGTGTTCTGGTTTGATAATGCTGCTGAAATGCAAAATACCAGAAATGGATCGACTTTTATAAAGGGCGTTTATTTGTTTACAAATTTACAGCCTAAAGGCCATGAAAATGTCCAAATTAAGGCATCAACACAAGTAAAGTTTCAGGGAAGGAAGGCCAAGGGTGTCCTGAAAACCACTGTAAGCTGGGAAGGCATGTGGTTGATGTCTGCTGATCCCGGGTTTTCTTCCAGCTCCACTTTCAGCTCCTGCGCATTCTTCAAAATGTTGCTCTTGGAGCATTTTGTCCTTTCTTAGCTTCTCTGGCCCAAACTCTGGGCTAATATCTCCAAAGCATCAGCAAAAGTCTGCTTTCAATGGCCATCTCCAAAATGTCTCTCTAAGTTGCTCTGAGGTCCTTCTGGTTGTGAGCTCTTTTATTGGATTCCAGTGATTAAATCAAGACCCACCCTGAATGGGTGGGGTCCATATCTCCATGGAAATAATCCAATCAAACGTTTCGCTCGCAGTTGATTGAGTCACATCTCCATGGAAAAACTCAATCAAAGTATTCCAACCTAATCAACACTAACACATCTGCGTTAAAGAATATGGCTTTTGGTGGGACATATTATATCCAAACTAGCACTTGCAGGTATCCCCTGAAAGCACTGCAGCCCCTTTCTGGGATATCCCCAAAGGACAGTGGTGAGTGAAAATCCTCCCAGTGGGCAGAACTTTAAGCAGTGCACCTACCTGGTTGTTCATTTTGCTTAGAAAGAGAACTGGCCAGAGGTGCATTTGTATATTGATTCATGGGCTGTTGATCATGGTTTGGCTGGATGGTCAGGGACTTCGAAGGACCATGATTGGAAAATTGGTGACAAAGATGTCTGGGGAAGAATTGTGTGACTTGTGTTCCATGGAACACACTTTGGGAACACCTGATGCAAAATATGGTGGACACTCAGTAAGGTGCAATGCAGCCAGGCAGAACTTCTTGCTCCTGTGCCCTCATTTTGACCCTTTTGCTCTCTTTCTTCTCTAGGGTTGTCTGTCTATCTGTTTAAGTGGTCATAAACAGTCTATTGCATACTAGGGTGGGAAGGACTTACAGTTCTCTGGTGGAGGTGAGGCAGGGGGTTGGGGAATTAGCTTTTTAATAATGACAGGATAGAGCAAAGTTGAATTCAGAGATGTTCACTTTCTCTCGTTTTTTGTCACCATCAAAGTTATGATTTGTACTCAGCACCTCTCTTGTAACAGTTCTGTGGTTTTCTGGAGTCACTTCCAAGTGAATTTCACTATGATCAGAAGGAATATGTTATGCCAGGAGGAAACGAATCTGTTCAGACTTTCTGCATATTCCCTTGACATGACGGGCTCCTCTGTTGAGGGATGTTTTAACCTTCAGCTCCCCTCGTTGAATACATTCAGAACACTCCGGCAATACTGACTCATCCTTCCCGCTCTCAAGGGTTTTTCTCTCATGTTTTCCATCATCTCCAGTAACTAAAAAAGAATTAATTTGCAGCAGAAGTGGTAGAGAAATGCTCCTTTACTTTGGAAAGATAATTTCAGTTTGGAGGAAGGTTAATGAGGAAGATTAAAGAATGTGTCTAAAGAAGCAGTGACTGTGTTTACTATTTAATTGACCATCAAGTTGCATTTGCACATGTGACATTTGCAGATATCTCGAGAGTAGGACCTAGACATATAAGCTTTGGTGATTTATCCCCAAAAGGCATTATTTTCTTTGATCAGCATAATTTCCACTTACAATTATTGGAACACTATGAGGTCTCAAGAGGTATTTTTAGTGACATCTGTGCAGAATTCGTGCAGAATTTGGAGGTGCAAGTGTTCTTTAATGATGGCATTTGGGACTTAGCAATAGCAATATGGGGAGATGTTTGGGTCTGGGGACCCTCCCTCTGCAGAAATTACTGCTGGTGTCTATTCCTATGGAGCAGACTTCTGTGTGTGCATGTGCTGTCATTTCAGCAAACTGTAGTTGGGTCCCTCTTGGTCAGGGCCCCAAAACTCCTGGCTCAGATGCCACGGTGGCGGTGGGGTTAGGTAGGTGCGATAGGCAGCTCACCTGTGTCGTGCTGACCCAGCCTGTGTGATTGGAGAGGGACCCAGGCAGGGAGCTGCTATTTGTCCAGCAAGTCCACCAGGTGTTGAGAGTGTTTTATAGTTACTCCTCCTGCGTGCTCCTGACAAGCTGGCCAAGGGCTGCACATTTGGCTGGGCTCTGGGTGTGCTGTCCAATTCAACTCTGGAGCCTTCCTCACCAAGGGCCAGATTCGATCTGGGCTGTGTGCACCTGGATAGTCCCCCTGCCAGCCTGCCCCTGCCTCGGAGGCCAGGCTGCACACTGGGATCTAGTGCCAGGATACAGAGTCTTGGATGGACCCATGCAAGGAACTTGCTGGGCTTGAGCATCCAGGTGTGAGGGAGGGGGTGCTTCCCTACAGGGTTGCAGATGGGGGCTCAGGTGGACTGTCCTCCATTGTGATTCTGCACCCAGAGCAGGGAGGGCCCTGTGCACATCCCCAGACTCTTGATTTCCTGGGAGTGGGTGGGGGGGGCTGTTCTCAGGTGCCTCAAAGGCCACCATTGGTGCTTACATGGAGCTGCCAATAGATCTCCCTTCCTGTAAAAGATTTCTGACCTTTCCTGCATAAAGTTTGCCCTAGAGGGGAAATGCAAACTGAACTCACTTAAGATGGAAATTAGGTGACTTTACTCCCAATTTTCAATCCTCCTGTGATTTTCTGTCACACGTGGAGGAATATCCCAACTCCTTCCCATGCCATGCACAGCTCTGTGCCATCCACCCGGCCTCCAGCCCTCCACCCGCTGCACGCTCCAGTCTCACTGGCCATCTTGGTGACACACCAGCATGTTCTCACCTCAGGGACTCTATCCTAGCTGTCCCTTCTGCCGGGACCTTCCACCCCGATGTCTGCGTGGCTCTCTCTAGTATTTCATGCAGGTCTCTGCACACGTTGTCTCATCAGAGCGGTCTTCTTGGACCACCATATCTAAAGTAACTTCTGCCCCCCTCCACTCTTCTGTCTCCCCACTTTCTCTAACCCCCTTTCCTTCCTTCCGTCCTCTCTTCCCCTCTCTGCCCCCTCTTTAGTTTCTTCAAGGCTCCTGCTGCTTGGCTGTGGGTTACATATTTAACAGTTCACCATCTGTCCCCCCCACTAGAATGGCAACCTCCAATATTTCCCTGCCTCCAGAACTGTGCCTGGCAAAATCAAGCAGAAGGTAAATATTTGTTGAATGAATGGATGACCCCTTAAGAATGTGAGTATTTCCATCTAAAGAGTGTCCTGGTGGCGGGACAATAGCGTTTCTGGCTGGAGGAGGGTGCCGCGTGCAGGAGATCTGGGGGGTGGGGAGCACTTGGCCCCCATCACTCAGGACAGGTGGGCGGGGCTGCCCTCCCCAACTCTCGCCAAGGTGCATCTGATACACGAGTTTGCCACTCCAAAGTTTAATTTAGTTGATGTCTTGACTGCAAGCGACAGCTGATAAATTTAGTTGGAGGATTAAGGAGCGTATAAGATGCATAGCTCCGTAAAAGGAGCTGGGTGTCGGGGCTAGGGATCACCCCAAAGCTGCCCGTGAAGGGTGAGGCAGTGGTGCCCTCTGAATTTTCGAGGGGCAGCCTCTCACCGCGGGTGGTGGAGGGCCAGCAACCCAGGGCCATTCCTTCCACCTGCTGGCAAGGCCTGAGACAGCTCTAAAGCCAGAAACCATAAATAAATAAACTGACAGATGTTGCTGAATGAAAATGTAAAACTTCTAGAAGGCAATAAATGCCATGGATAAAGAATAAGGAAACAAAACGAGAAGAAAGATATTTGCCATACACATGATAGAAAAAGGGTCAATACCTTTGATTTACACAGAACACATCATCAAAAAGAAAAAGTTGGACAGTCCAGTCGAATAAAAGAGATCAAGGGCATAGACAGGAGGGCAACAGGCAAAGAAGTATAAGTGGCTAACACTTGTATGAAAATATGCTCAGCCCATCCACCATCCAGGAAACACAAACCAAAATGAGATGATTATTAAACTTGTCAGATTGGCAAACTCTGTAAAGTGTCATTGTATCCAGTGACGGTGACAAGGAGAGGAAACAGACTCATATTACTGCTGGAAACATAAATTTCCCTTTGAGGAGGGAAGTTTGGTGGTTTCTATCCAAATTAAAAGGGCCTGTGCCCTGTGACCCAGCAGCTCCACAACTTGGGGAATTGCCCTATGGATATCTTAGAATAGTTTCCCAAAGAAATGTTGATGTCAGAAGATTTTGGGTAGTAGCTAAAATAAGCTATAAATAATTTAAATCCATCAATGGGAGACACTTATAAGTTAGCCATACAATGAAATGCTCTAGGTTTTGTTCTTTTTTTACCATGAACATGATTTATTTTTATTAAAAAATCTTTATGGGGTGATCTGGGTTGTAGGGTGATTAACCCATTTTTCTTTTCTCACTTAAAAACACACACACCCTACTACATGTAATATGAAACATAATAGAAAAACCTGCAACCGGTCTTTGGCAATCTGAAATCTAGACTTGCAGACTGAAGATCGTGCCCAAGACTGTGGTTAAGTGACTTAACTTCTCTGGACCTTGATGTTTTCATTTGTAACATGGGAATAAAAATCTTCATTTTGTCTTGTGACTTTGGGCAAGTGATTTTACTTCTCTACACCTCAAGCTCTTTAGAAGATATGGACAATAATATTACTCACTGGATAGTTGTAAAGAGTACATTAAATGATGCATGTACGGCATTTAACACAGAGTCTGAATGTTAAGTGTGCAATAAATGATGATGATGGTGATGATGGTGATGATGGTGATGATGATAGAGGAGAAGGACAGAGAAGACAGGAGTTGGGGAGAGACCAAGGTGAGGAGAAGAAAAGGAAAAGGAAGGAGGAGAGGGGAGGACCAACTGGACCCCTACTGTGTGCCAGACGCTTTACTTTTATTAGCTCATCCAAGTGTTCTAATTATCCCGTGAGATCTATGCATAAGGTAATCCCCCCAGCTGCATTTTATGATTAAGGAAATACAGGTCAATGTTGTGACTTGTCTGAGGTCTCCTCGCAAGCAATCATGGAGACCTGAAGCCTTCTTTGTGGTTCCAAACCTCCCCATAGTACCAGGCATGGTGCTTGGTAACATAGTAAGCATGAATCAGTGTTAGATAAATTGAAATTTATTCCTGAAAGGGTGTTTATCTCTTGAAATTATGCTGTGGGAGTTGCCCCAGGGCCTGTGACACACTTCTGTGAAAGTCCCCAGTGGTAGAGATAGCCTTCCTTTCAGGGTGTGCCTGTTATCAATCTGTGATTTTAGCACCAAACCCATTCTTCTTTGCTCTGCTCATTGTGCAGGGAGGGGAGGGAATCTGCATACATACTTCTGAGCTGCAGCTGTCTCCTGCTAGGCTCTGCCACTAGCAAGTGCTAGAGTGAGACCATGAGGCTGCAGGATAGAAGGGCCTTGCACTTTCCCTTCTGCTTGTTCACCCAGCCATGACCCTTTATCCTGGCAGCCGTTGCCAGCATTTTCCCCAGCGTCCCAGAATCAGCCCCATTGCATAACCAGAGATCCCAGAACCAGCTGAGGAGTGTCCCTTCCCCAGAACTCGGGTCCCAGCTCCCTTTTCCCAGCATCTAGGTTCTGTTAACCAGCCCTTCTCCCCTGGTTCCGACAGCCTGACCACTCCATCCTGCAGTTACTATCTCTGCTTAGCCTCAGTGTCCCCTTTGCCTTTCAATCCTCCAAGACCTGCTGAACCAACTCCTACCATGAATTCTTTCTATTAAAATGACTGTTGTGCCTTCTGTTTTTTGATGAGACTGAATGATGCACAAGGTAAATTTGATTTGGGATAGTAGCCATCCTTCCAACCCCAGTCTTGGGAAAAAGGAGGAGGATCAGGCTATCTCTGGGTATGATGATGGCTCAACCAGGAAGAAACAAGATGGATTTTCTAATGTGACTTGGAGAGCTATCTCCGTCCTCTGTTTTTGTTTTCTACTTTTACAGCCCTGACTGGTGAGCGTGTGACTATAACGCGGTGAAGATGGATCCCAGGGAGCAATGGAACAGGACCCTCCTTGGAGTCTGGCTTTGGCCCCTTACAGCACGTCCACACTGCTGTCCCTTTAACAATCTGGCCCAATTAGGGCCACAAACTCCTGCATGGATTTATTCTTAGAATGGCTGAATCAGACTGAGGCTGTCAAAAGACTTTACCAAACTCTAAGGGAGAACAACTGGGAAATAAGCATAAAGAGGGCACGAATCCGTGCCAGCCGTGCTTAGTTTACAGTGTTCCGAAATTGCTTGCAACCTGTCCTTCAAGAGAATTTAGAGAAAGAGGGACACAGTTGACTAGCTCTAGGCCTACTTCCCTGGGACCCGTGCCATTTTGCCACACCTCCCCCATCCTCTGCCAGGTGTGTCTGCTTGAATTCCTGATCCTTCTAGCGGTGAGGATGGTAAGCACATCAATTCACATACGAACTCATTTAATACTTACCACTGCCCTATGTGATAGACACCATTCCTTGCTCCATTTTACAGATGATGTTGATGGAACTGAGTCACAGAGAGGCTAAGTAACTTTCCCAAAGTTGCTCAGCTGGTAAGTAGCATGCTGGGATTTGAACTCAATTAGACTGGATCCTGAGCCCCCTCTTAACCAAACCTCTCAAGTTTTCCTTCTCAGAGACATCCCTCCCCTCCTGGTGGTTCACTCTGTAGGGCCACAACTTCATTCTTATTCACCTCCCTGCATCCAAAGCTTAGGCTTCACGAGACAGCCTGGATTGCTACCACATTCTTTATATGGACCTGACATTTCCTTTTACTAGCTTCTACCCCTGTTCCTGGAATTTCCAGAATAAATTTACTTTTCTTCAGAGCCAGAATGAGTCTCTTTCTGAGATGTCTCCTCTTCTCAGAATCCCTGACTTCATCTGGCTCTGCCACCTCCTAGCAGCATGACCTTGGACCTTCATCTCCCTTTTCCTCTGTTTCCTCATTTATAAAATGGGAATCATAGCAATCCACACCTCACTGGGGACTTGATAGGTAAAGCCCTAGAGCAGTGCAGCAGCACTAGATAAAGGTGGGCTACTTTGACTTTTCTTTCAGTTGGGGATGACTGTTGTAGCTTGCTCTCTACGTGGTGTGGTTATGTGAAATTGGCTGCTCATCCTGTGATCCTACCTTCTGTCTGTCCATCTCCACTAGCACTACCCTTAGACACTATTTACTAAGCCTCCCCTGGATATAGTCTCCACCACCACCCAATCGACCACCACCCAGTCTACCCACCACCCAGTCAACCCACCACCCAGTCAACCTACCACCTAGTTGACCCACCACTCAACCTACCAGCTTCTAGCCTTGCCCTTGGTTTCCAAGGGTTCTCTTGGTAAAACACAAACCCAGTCTAGGCCCTCCCATGCTCAAATTCCTCCCATGGCTGCTCTTGGCTGCCAGATCAAGTTCAGACTCCTTAGCTTAACTTATAAGGTCCTTCTTGGTCTGCCTCCTGATGACCTCTCCACTTCCTCTCTCGTCCAACTCCCCTTTGCTCCATTTTCAGGCAGGATCCTAGATCTCTGAGATATGCCTGACATTGAGCTGTACCTGCCTCATCTCTGATCCCCCAGGGCCTAGCACAGTGCCTGGAGCACAGCAGGTGCTCTGGAAACCTTGTTCAATTTTGGCCCCAATGGGATAATGCATTTACAGGAATATTCTGGAAGCCAATGTGACACTGATGTCCGTGCATGCCATTGCTTTTTCTAGGGGTCATGTTCAAAATCTTTAACTACAATTGTCTGCTCCAGAGCAGTGTCCTGCTGTGCTGGGCATTAACCCTTTGGTTGCTGGAGTGTGGGGACCAAGGGGGAGGGGTCTGCAGCGGCAGAGGCAATGGGGGTGGAGGGCGGCGCTTTTTAACCAGCTGGTATAGAAGCATTTCAATATCTTAACAATTGGTACAGCTGTGCCTTTTCCCCTGGGATGCTCTTTCTCCAATCCTGGGTCCCGCTTTCCTCTTGGCCTTCCCCAGCTTCCCCAGGCCTTATTCTATTGCTCTGCCAGCCACATCCCACCCCTCATCATTGCAGGCTTCTTTTGAAGGTCATGGAGTTTGAGTGGCCCATTTTTCTCCCCAGAGTTTGTCCACAGGGCTTGGAAAGCTTTCCTTGTCATATGGCACCGTGGACACCCATCTGGCTGGGTTCTTTTGTCTCTAGCTCCCTCAGCCCAGGGGCCTTCAGGCAGCAGGGGACAGGGAGATCCCAGCCTGCTCTACTCCTGTTCTGGAAAGGAGCGCAGACTAAACAAACAGCATGAAGTGGCATGCAAAATAATGACTGGCCTTCAGAGACCTTCATCCAAATAGGTTTGCAAATTGGATTTGCCTTTGAGACAACAGTTTAGCAACCACATTAAAAAATGAAAGATGATATCTCTCAGGAGGTGCAAGTTCTTGGGCTGGTGGGGACCCGGTGGCCTGGCCCTCAGCCTCTGTGGGCCTTGGGTTCCTCACGGGTCCTGAAACAGGAACTCTCTCCTATGTGTCTGTTGCTCAATGTTTCTCATGGCCCCCATGGGTTAGCTTGTTGGATGCCTGTGGTGTCCATCAGGAAATTATCTTTGAACTTGTGGCAATGTCAGAAATGTCTGAAAGGGAAGCAGTGGAAATGGTTGAGGCCAGCCTCTACAGACCCTGCCCTCAGAGGGTGTTAGTGTGTCACTTCACCAGTTCTGAGTCTCCTTGCGTATAAAACAGGGACAGCTGTGTCCAGCAGGACTGAAGGAGGGCAGGTAGCGCACCTGTGTGTGCACTCTCTATCAGGGGAGCTCTGGTGCCCGAGGCCACGTGCTGTAGGGGAAACAGCAGGAACTCTGAACTTAGAAGAATGGACCTTAAGTCCCAGCTCTGTAACCTGGGGCCACACCTTCTCCTCTCCAAGTTGCAGTTTCGTCATCTATGACAGCAGAGGAATAATGTAAAGAAAAGAAAAAAGAAACACATGGCAAATTTTAAAAAATGCAATGCTTGTTACACTGTATACTTAGGGGAGAGGAGGCAGAAGATTTCCTGGTTCAGGAAAATAAGTACCTTGATTACTTTTTTGTTGTTAAACAGGGGAGGCCTCCTGGGCCTGGTCTGGATGGAAGATATTTACATATGCAAAAAGGAATCAACTGTTTTGTAGAAAAAAGGTACAGGTATCGGTCTCCCATACCTCCTACACACTCGCTGGTATTATGGAAGAAAAATCTAAAACATATGATCCCAAAAGGGCAAAGAGAATGGAAGGAGGACATCAGCCTGTAAGAGAGTCCCACACAGTTTCAGAAGGCGTGGATGGTTTGGAGGAACTTCAATGCATTTCAAAGGGCAGGAGACACTGCAACACACAGAGGTTCACACCAGCATATCAGTCAAACAGGACTCTCTATTTCCCGCAAGTGAAAGCTGGATCAGTTTCGGGTTTTCTCTGAGCCCCTCTTTTAGTGAGAAGAAATCTAGTGAGCCTCCAGAACCCACCAAGGTGGGGAGGTTGATGGGGTGAGTTAAAAGCCAGCAGCCAAGGGCTTACCCCAGGGCCTCCTGCAAGATGTCACTTCTCTGGAGACCCAGGTCAACAGAGGGCAAGAACAAGACATGGGGCTGAAAACAGGGCATCGGTTGGAAACCTGCACTGCAGATGGTCAGGACATAGCTCCAGGCCCCACCCCTACAACACATCCCTGTCCCTTCCTATATTCCAAGTGTGGAATGCCAGATGCCAGGCAGGTCACTGGAAATTTTACTTGAGAAAAGAACTTACACATACTATCATTTGTGGGGGCTCCCAACACCCTTACGGATACCTGCCAGTGCACAAGCTTTCATCGCACATAAGGAGCCTCTGATTGGCCTTTTCAGTGCCTTTGTCTTAAATATGAATAAGCAACCAAAGATTGTTAGACATATGAGGAAAGCCTCCAACATGAAAGACAGACCAAAATAAAAAGATAGAAAAGTAAACTGGAAGAAACTGAGATAATACAGGGAACAGAAGAAAACTTTTATGTTGCTAATAATCTCATAAAGATACAGGTCAACATAGTATCCATGTGGTATATTTAATTATGGCAGGTGGGAGATAAGGCCCCTCCCTCTTCTCCCTCATACTAGAAGGGGACTCTTGGAAAAAATTGTGGGATGGTAGGGGAGGGGGACTGGAGAAGGTCTAGATCCTTCTATTAAGTGAAATGGGAAAAGGGTGACCCTTCTCCTGTTGTTACACTGGTCTGAGCATCAAACGTGACCACGGGTTAAAACCCATTTCTAAGGTCTTCTGGAAAGCAGTTACGTGATGATCATTATCACATCACAACTCTAGCTCCCGCTGCCCATGCTCATGTAATAATCTCACCTTTTTTGTCTTAAGCACCTACTGTGTGCCGGGCAGATTCATTTCTAACCCTGTGACAGCCTTAGAGTGGTGTCCAGTCTTTAAGGAGAAATAGGAGTTGGTAAAGCAGAATCACTGCAGGGGGAAGGGGACCTTCCAAGTGGAGGTGTCAGCATGTGCAACAGTCTGAGCACCACTGGGGACCAACCTGAAATGTGGGGTTTGAGTTGGGAGGGGAGAGCAACAAGGCCAGAGGCAGGCAGGAGCCTGGATTAAATGAGAGGAGTCTGGACTTGTTCTCTGAGCAATGGGGAGGCCTGGAGGGATCTGCAGCATGAGAGCTCATTATAATTAGGAAGGATCTCCCAGGGGTCAGTGTGAATGACAGACCAGGGAGCGGAAGTGGGGCAGGAAGATCAGCCAGGCAGCTGTTGAAATAGTAAGAGAAGAGAGAAGCCTAAATAGGATGTGGGCTGTGGGGATGGAGAGGGAGTGGCAGATTTAAGGGATCTTAAAGAGGTAAAATACATTCCTGACAGGTTGTATGTGGCAGGTAAAGGCAGAAGAGAAGGCCAAGGTAACTGGCAGGTTTCTGGCTTCAGTGGACGGAGGAGGCAGAGGATGTATGAGCAGGAGCCGCTATGGAGAGAACAGAACAGCTGCCTGGAGGGGCTGGGGATTTTGGGCAGGGGGCAGAGTGACCAGGAGGCAGTGGGGAAACATGTTAGAGGGTGGTGGGTGGGGAAGAAGTTTCCCCGGGGGCAGCCCCTAGGAGACTGCTGGTGACCGTGGCAAGACAGGAGCTTGGGGGGTGGGGTGCAGATTGCTAAGGACTGGCGTGATGGAAGGACAGTTCTAGAATTTCTAGGACCTCACGATGCAAAGCTCTCTGGCTTCTGGGTGTGCGATTTCCTGGGGGGTATGGCAGTTAAGGTGTTGCCACACGGTCCACGAGGAGGAGGAAATGTATTATCTTGGTGTCCAGGGTCCTGGCTTGGCCCAGCAAGAGGGGAGTGAATATCTAGGACTAGAAGCCCAGTGCAGATGGTCCGCATGTCTGCTCACCCCCTGTTCTCCCCAATACCTCCCTCCCAAGAATATTTGTTGGCCTGTTTTGGACACTGGAGAGACAGAGCTGAACAGGACAGACCTTGCCCCAGATGTGCTTCTGTAAGAAGCCTGTAGGAGCTGGGGAGGGGGCTGCTCCAGCCCTCCAGGAAAGCCTTTGCCTGCCCGGCTTTGAATCTCCCATGATGCAGAGAGTCAAAAAGATGAAGAAAAGCCATAAAATCTTAGAGATGGGAAGAATGTGGGGAGAATGCAGCAGGGGAGGCCAACTGGATCACTAGACTGAAGAGCATGGAGGCCAGAGGGAGGTGGAAGGTGAGAGGGAGGAAGGAAAGCCCTGGGGGGCTGGGGTAGAAGGAGAGCAAAGGCGGGGGCTTCAGAGCAGCTGCAGGATGTGAAGGAATGGAAGAGAAAAGAGGACTCATGAGAAGATGGTATTCCTTTTTAGTTACTATTTGGAGGCTGGACGGATTTTTGAATATGGCTCCACACAAACACTGGGCAGTATGGAGCCACGGCTTTTGTGTTGATTATATTTTGCCCCTTTGGTGCCTTCAAGAAAGTCAAGTTTCAACACGTGTGGGCTTGTGCAGACAGCAACCAGGGGATTCTTTCTTTCCTGGAGCAGAGTTTTAATATAAAGAGTTGGTTACACAGGTCTTAGAGGACTGAAGAGACAAAAAAGACCACTGAGGTAACGAGAGATAATAACTGCAGGAAGCAGCAGCCACCCCTAGGGCCATGGGGATACAAAGAAGAAGGTAGGGTTATCACACCCTCAAAGCTTGTACAAGGGGCCCTGTGGAGCTTAGGGGCTAGAGGGTTGTCACTCAGCAGGTGCTAATGGTGCCTTAGGAGCTTGATAAAGGGCCCTGGGAGCTGGGGACTCAGAACTTAAGTCCTCTGCAGAAGGAGTGGGGTGAGGCTGGTCCTGGAAATGTGGAAAAGACTAGAAACTGGAATCAGCTGCTACTGGGGCCAAATGTCACTTGAGGGGCAGGGCTGTAAGCAGGCATAAAGGAGCAAGTCCCTCCTTCCCCTCCATCTGCCTAGTCTCAGTCTAGAGCCCCCTATTGGCAGAGGTGAATGGGAATCAGCTGGCAAAGCAGAAGTGTGGTTTGGAGCCCCCAGGCTATGACTACGTTCAGATCCCCAGTCTTTACAGACCTGGACACTGTCTCGGAGCCAGTGTGGACCTGGTACTTTGGAGCATCTGCTGATGGAAATATCCAAACCTTGCCCTGGCCTCAGAACAGATAAACCCATTCCAGTGGTTGTGTATTAAATTAAAAAGACTGACAATACCAAATGTTGGCAAGGATGTGAACAACTGGGACTCTCAGACATTGCTGGTGGAAAGCAAGATGGATGGTACAACCACTTGGGAAAACAGTTTTCTTATATATACAAAGTTGAATGTGCACCTACTAGGTGACCTCGCCTTCCCACTCTTAGAAATTTACCCAAAATAATGAAAACACATGTCCACCCAGTGACTTCCACATGAATGCTTGTAGCAGTTTTGTTCATAATAACCCCAAACTGGAAACAACTGTAAATTCCATCAACTGAGGAGTAGATAACAAAGTATGGACTATCCATACAATAGAGAATTACATGGCAATAAAAAGAATAAATTACTGATGTAAACAACAAAACATTGTTGGATTTCCATAGCATTATGTTACATGAAAAAAGCCAGGCACAAAAGACTATATGTTCTACGATTCCATTTATACAAAATCTGGAAAATGGCTAAATTGAGTGACAGCAGATTGGTGGTTGCCAGGGTCCAGGAGGTGGGGGGTGGGGTGTGTGCAGCAAAGGAGCACAAGGAATTGTTTGGGGATAATGGAAATGTCCTAAACCCATTCAATTGTACACTCAAAGTTGGTGAATTTTATTATATGTAAATTATACCTCAGTAAAGCTGATTTTAAAAATCAAATTAGAATGATGCTAGCTTACTCCACTTGCTTCCAATGTCACCCTTCTGTGAGCCACTCTCCAAACAGCAGACAAAGGGATCTTTTAAAAACAGCAATCAGATTACATCACTCCCTTATTAAAACACTCTGACAGATTCTCTTTCCTCTTCAAATGAAATCCAGAGAAGCACTGTGAGCTGCAGGTCCTTCTGTCCTGCTCACTCATCCAACACTTGTGGGACCTGAAGCAACAGTACAAATGAGAGCCTGTGTGCCTCGGGTCTTAATATGTAAACATTACAAATCAAACCTACAAACTGTTAATAAAACAAGTTCTATCCTCTTACCTTGACAAATAGGTCTTCATAATGATCTAGAAGGCTAGGTTCAAATTTAGAATTCTTGGACTCCTTGGAGTTCTGTACCAGTAAGTGCTGGCATGGGGAGGCAGATGCTTGCCTGCAGCCTGTCCTCGGTGCCTTCCCACCCCTGGCACTATCTGGAACTGGGAAGACACCTGCCCAACCCCTGTAGACATTTGTGTTTGCAACCCCTGAAGACAGCACTGGAGATGGAATCAGGGAAACTGGGTTCTAAACACGTATCTCCTGGTTTCTCCTTGAATTGCATTTGGTTGTATGTATGTGTGCACATGTGTATGTTCATGTGTGCCCGAGTGTAAATGTGCAAGTGTGCACATGTGTTGTGTGTGTGCATGTATGTTTGCATGTGTACAACAGGAGTGTGAGCTTCTTGAGAGCACCAAGCATGCTGGATTCCTCTTTGCATCCTTTGTGCTTGGCACAGGTAGATGCTAAATGAATATTTGTGGACCGAATAAATGAATGAATAAGTGGATGAATGGGGACCCATACAGCACAGTAATTAACAGGGTGGTTCAAAATGTTACTCTGTGGCTCACTAACTATCACTTCAGTTAAGTCTCCTAATCCCACAGAGCCTCGGTTTCTTCATCTCCAGAATAGGGATAGGAATATGACCTATTTTATGGGGAGCGGCTTAAGGATTAAGTAACAATAATCAGCGCCAATCTGTGCGGAGGCCAGACGGTGGGCAGGCACGGTTCTAAGGGCTTTGGAAGTGCTAACTCATATGCACTTCCCTGCAATTTTTTGGCATTGGGATGCTTGTGCAGAAACTTCTCAGTGCATCTTGGCTATTATCATATTTATAGTCTGCAGAGAAGGGGTTCAGGATCCTCAGCCTGTCGGGACTTATTTCCCTGAGTGCTGCTCAGATTCTGACTGATGGAGCAGTCTGGAGCGGATCCGGCAGGCAGCGAGCGCTATGCCGCGCCAGTTCATCATTTGACCCTGTGTGTCGGGCGCCGTTCCTTCCATTGCTGCTCATGACATTCATCCTCTAGGTGGCGCTGCAGAGAGGAAACCGGCCTGCGGGGGCGCAGCGCCCCCTGGTGGTCTGATTCCGTCAACACTAGGACGGAAGTTGAGAGCTGTTTCTACAGGTCAAGTGTAGCCTCGGTTTCTGCAGGGTGAGTGGGTGACTGATATGGACTCCCCCGCCCCCAAAATTAGAATTTAATCTAATGAGTCTTATGATACAAAGGAGCAAAGTGTGCACAGGGGGATCGAGAAGGGAGGAACTAAGCCATACAAGGGAAATTATCATCCATAACGTTGACATTAACAGCTATAATCTACTGACCACCTACTATGTGCCAGGTATTGTACTAAGTATATGACATCCTTTGCCTTATTTAACACATCTCTGGAAAGTATGTGTCATGAGAGCAATGGTTTTGTTTAATTTGGAACCTGACACGCAGTAGGTGTTTGGCACATAGTAGGTACTTAATATATTTTGAACAAATAAGTAAAATAATCTTATGGGGCAAAAATTATCTCCACTAACAGAAACAATGACAACAGCAACAAGGAAACTGATGGTCAGAGAGGTTCAGTAATTTTCCCAAGGTCACAGAGAGAAAGAATGACAGAGCCATGGCACCTGCGTTCCAGACCTACTGTGCACCAGGGGTTGCCAGAGATGGGCAGGCTGGCCGTCTAATCAGCCTCATTCACACCCTGCCTGTCTTCAGATACCCTTCCCAGGCAGGGGCCTGCCAGGGAAGGCTACTTATAGCTCAGGGAGGAGGCCCCAGAAAGCTCCCCTCATAAATTATAAGGGGAGACATGTGGATCAGGATTGGGGAATTTGGTTCATGAGGAACCTCAGGAAACCTTGCTCAGTCTAATCGGGGATTATTCTTCTCTCTGCCAGCAGAGTCGCTGGCTCAGGCGGCAGGCATTTGCTGAGTCCCTGGAATGAGCACCCAGGGGCCTCTCCTGGTCCTGCAAAAGAGGCCCATCCTACCCCCGAGCCCTGCCCCTCTCTGCTGTCCAGTTCCGCATCCAGAGCCATTGGCCATGGCTACTGGCCATTTGGAGGCTGCCTTCCTCGTCTCTAAAATGAGGGCCGTAACTTATCTTTTGCCCCCAGGGCCTGGAGGAGTAAGGTTTGAAAAGGCTGTGCATTCTGCAGCCTGTGCATCCCTTCATCATTCAGGCCCTGGGGGTCTCTTGTGTATGGTCTCGGCTTATTGAACATTTTCTTGGTTATAAATGGATATTTGTAAACTTCGATACGCAGTGATGCTGCTTCTCGGAATGGTCCCTGGTGTGTGTTTCAGAGTTCTTGAATCACACCCTCTTTGTCATGGTCAGACTGTCGCTTCATTGTCGTTTGCTTCTGCCTGCCCTGGCAGGCCTCTGCCTCCTCCGCATTTGCTGTTTCAACTTTCTAAATTGTTAGGTGTGTGTGTGCCCTCAAAGTCACCTGCAGTAAATGAGGGCCAGAGGTGCTTTCTTCTATGAACCAAATATGTGAGCTTTAGTGCCCAGAGTTGGAGGTACCAATCAGAGTGTTCCACGGCTTTTTGTTTCCTCCCAGGCTGTGCAGAGTGAAGGTTATCAAAAGTCGAATTTCCACACACCCCCAGGTCACTTCAGGCATTTCTTGGTATCCCCAGAAAGGATCAATAAACACTTGCTTAATGGAGCGTGTGGAGAGTTTGGCTCCTCTTCCAGGCTTTTCCGCTGCCTGGGTCTGCCCACCCATCAGCGGGAGACTCAGTGTGGGGTTGGGACAGAAGACATGGGGACCTCAGGGGCAGCGGCAGCAGGATGGAAGCCCACTGCTGACAGGGTGTCTGGCTTCAAATTACACCCCATCAGAGCTCGGCCGTAAAATTAGCAGCAGTGCCCTGTGTGAGAGGAGCCAGAGAAAAACCCGCATTCAGCAGAACCACAGGCAGGAGAGGAAGGGAGGGAAGGAGCGGGGGGGCGGGGAGAGCTGCCCCTTTGCAGGCCCTCTCTGGGTTCCCTTGTCCCCTCTGCTTTGGATGTGGCTGAGTCAGAGCCAGTGTGGGGTGGGGCATCAGGAGGCAGAGACCTGGGGAAAGCAGATGAGGTGAACTTGAGGGCTTGGCCTGCCTTCGGGGACCAGGATATACAGAAACAGCCACATTCTTGCTCGCTGGCTCTCTCTGTCACTTGCACACACACATTGAAAACTATGGACAAAAACAAGAACAAGAAATTCTCACGTGCCTAGGTGCTTTACATACATGTTCACAATTCTTACGACACCCCCTTAGGTATGCTTGTTTTACTGATAAGTAAAGAAAGAATCAAATAGGGTGCAGAGCTTGCCTGAGTCTGCATGCAATACGTGCACTTGTGCTTTCACTCATTTTGCACCCACTTATACTCAAGCAACTAGATATAACCTCACCCTCTCAACATCACTGCCATACACATTATATACTCTTTTATAGACATGACCATAAACACGCTCACACTTGCCTACACATGGTTGCATGTATTTACGTACATGTTTATAGACATAAATAAGAGTTTTCACCTCTATGCACACAACACACACACAATCACATGCCTGTGATGAAACACACTTTCAATTAAGACTGTGTTGTTGCTCCCTGTCTTTCCCGATCCACTCCCGATGTCCCCTTGTCCCCTCAGCTGAGGCTGGGTGCCTAGACTTCTTGGTAGGTACAGACAGCTGCCACTGCAGACCCTCCAAGCTCTGTCCGGTAGTGGCTCAGTTAATTTTCTGTCCTCCAGATTGGGAGTCTTGAGAGACCAGTGACTGGGTTTGGAGTCATCATTTTTATTATTGTTAGTTCTTTGGGTGTGAATTTTCCAGTGTATCAAGTCTAAGCTGTCTTTCATAGTGCAAGAGTGACTTACGTGTTTTTCAGTCTTGGTCTGTGAGCTCATGAGGCAGTTTGATTGTTTCCCTTGTTGGCTCAGTGACTCCAGACTATTTTTATGTAAAGCCTCAGCCAGGGACATCTGTGCCATGTGGGTAGCTCATATCTGGGCCTCACATGGGTGCATGCTTCAGGCTTAAGGCTCTGATCTGGGGGACATGTCCCTTGTTCCAGCCATGGCCTGGGAGAGCACCCCAATCCCTGCAGTGACACTCATTGGTTCTGCACCCAGGTTCACACCGGGAGCTCAGATGCGGCTCCAGGCCAATAGCTGCCCCCATGCCCGGGACCGAGTCCCAGAGCAGGTGTTAAAACCTCAGCGCACCCGATCCGGGCCCACTCCTGGCTTCCCCATGGGCTGTGGGGCACTAGTTCCCCTCACTGGTACCGCTTCCTGACCCCTCTCTTAGAGCACTCAAGTTATACTCTCTTGCCTTCAAACTTGGCTCTGTATGTGTAAAATATTTAGAAATAGATGATCCAGCATTTTTATATGTTTGGAGCAGGATGGGGAATTTCAGCTTCTGTTCATGCTGCCATCTTGAATTATCTCTGTATTCCAAATGCCTGGCTCAGTTAATGGTCATTGATTATCACTCTCTGTTTTTCGCTTTTCTTGTACCCACTTCTGTCTTTCTCCAACCAACTCTGTCTCCACCTCCTAAGGAGTCCGTAAAGGATTCTGGTTTCAGAGGAGCCCTTAGCCCCAGCCTGGCTGGATGAAGTGAGGAGCTGCTCAAGGGTCAGGGCTGTGGGGAGCCCAGAGCCTGTCCCGTCCCGGAGCTTGGGTGGCTGTTGGAGCGGGGACGAGGCTTGGAAGAAGGCCCCGAGGCTGCCAGCTGCTCGAGAATGGCTGCTGCCCCCATCCCTTTGCCTGGGACTTGAGAGGCCTGGGGTGGGGACCCCAGCCCAAGACCCCATCCCCAGACCCCATCCGGCTAGCTCTGTCCCTGCAGACCCCCAACCCATTCTTGGGCATTCCTAAGGCAACTGGGCTCGGTTTGGGGCAGAGGGAGCGGAAGGGCCAGCCCCCTGGAAAGGACCCCTACTTGCTGCCGGCTTCAGGACACAGACCCCAACTCTGCCTCCTCTGTCCTCTGTTTCCTTCCGCTCCATGTGAAGTTACGTGCCCAGCTGCAGGGTGCTGGGTGTGCCTGGGCCCTCTCCCTTGTGGATCTCTCCTCTTAGGAGCAAATGGCCACACATGTTAGAAGGAGGTTCAGAATCACCAACCAGAAGCATCTCATTCACTCATCAAACATTGGCCAGACCCTGCATTAGCTCAGAAGGCGGATGTTAAACAAACAAATGTGACAATCACTGTAAGGGTGCTGAAGTAAAAGTACAGGGATCTGCAAGGGAAAGTAACAGGGAGGGCGTAATTTAGGGTGGGGGGACAGGGAGATCCCCTCTAAAGGAGGCAGGAAAAATAGCCTTCCCGCCGAGGGAGCTGCCTGGAGGAAGGCCTGAGGGGCAGGTATCTTGGAGCATTCTAGAAATGGAAAGGAGCTCAGGAGAGGAGGCTGGGGAAGGCTGCAGGGCCTCCAGGGCCTTGGATGCGGGCAGGGCAGCCAGGAGTTTGGACTTTCTGCTAACTGCAGGGCAGAGCCGTGAAAGAGTAAAGCGGAAGGGGTGCACTCAGGTTTGTAATGTGAAGCTTGTTCTGCTTGGCAGCCTGGTGGAGCGGGCTGGCTCTGCCAGGCTTGGGCTCGGGGACCTAGGGATAGGAGAGTATGGTCCAGAGCTCTGAGGTGAGAGGAAGACAGGAGCGTAGTGTGATCTTCACGCTCTAATAGGACAGTGAGACCGGTAAGCATGAATTCTCCCAGAGCCCTAAGGCTGTTGGGGGAACCAGGGAGGCTTCCTGGAGGTGGCAGCATTTTGAGCTAAGGGATGACAGACAAGGTAGAGGCCAGCAGTGCGGCCTCAGGAAGAGCTTGCATAAGTCTGGGCAGTGAGGGAGGGTGCAGGGGGTTGGGTGAGCCAGAGGATGGAAAGTGACTCCCCAAGCTCACCCGGCCTGTCTGTGGCTGAGCCAGCACCAGGACCGTCTCTTCGGAGTGGGGTTTTCTAATGTCCCAACCACCAGGGCTTGGCTCCAAGGATTGGCACCCAGGAAGTTTCCAAAGCCCCAAAGTCAGTGGGTTCCTACCAAACCAGCTCCCGAGGGTGGGCACTTCCCCTCCTGCTGTGCAGCTAGGAGATGGGCTAAGAGGAAGTGGAGGCCTCAAGCAGATGGAGAGAGGGCCTGGAGGAGGAGCTTCGTCTAGCATGGAGTGAAGTGGGGGCGGGGCCTCCCGGGACCACAGGCCCAGCTGCAGGGTGGCTGGAGGGAAGTGAGAGGTGAACCCAGCCCGGGGCCTAGCTGGGTGAGACCCGCCGCCCGCGGCTCCCGTGGACTGCTGGCCGCCATGGCTGTGGCCCAGCAGCTGCGGGCTGAGAGGTGAGTGCGGGCGCTGCCCTCCCCGGGCCTCCTCGCTGTTCCCGGCAGGCCTGGGGTCGCCGAGGCTGGCCCTCCTGCAGATCCTGAGAGGCTGGGTTGAGTCAGAACCTGAATACTCTGAAACGCAGATTCTTAGAACAGCTTTAAGGAACCCTTGAGTTGTGGCTCACCTCCCCCCTGGCACAGATGTGGGAACGGAGGCTCAGAGAAGGGGGAGTGACTTGCCCAAGCCAGGGTCACACAACGAGGGGGCGGCCATCTCCAGATGGGAACTCAGGTGTCCTGGGTCCCAGGCTGGGGCTCTTTGCTCTACATTGTGGTCAGAAATAGCTTCTCAGCTTCTGTTCAAACAGAAGCACAGAACTGGGCTTGTTCTCAGTCTTTATTCAAGGCTCAGGACAAATGTCACTTCCTCTGAGAAGCCTTCCTGGATAGCCCCCTTGCCCCCACCCATCACTCTTTGACCGTTTCCTTTTCCTGCATAGTCCTTATCTACACGCACTGTATCACTTAGTCATTTGTCATTTTTTCTTTGCCACTGTCCCCCCATCAATAACAGACTCTAAGAGTGTTTTTGTTTGTTTTTGATCACTGCTGCATCCCTAGGATCTACACCCATGCCTGTACATAGAAAGTGCTAAATAAATGTTGTTGACTGAGTTGTGGATGGATCTTTGAGCTGGAAATAAAATCCCTAGACCCTTCTAGTCCAGCCCTGTCATTGTGCAGCTGAGAAGGCTGAGACTCGGGAGTGGTAAGCCGGGGCTTGGACCACGGCCTCCTGGCTTGCCAGGGCCTACCCTCATCTCTCGGTGAGCGTTTTCTGAATGTTTTCTTGGTAACCAGTGCTGTGCTGTGAGCTGGGGGTGGGGTGGGGGGGTGGGATGGGGGAGGGCTGAGGAAACAGGGCTGGGCTCTTGCCCTCCTGGATTGGAACAGGGGTGACACAAGAAGCAGAGTGTCTGTGCTCACTGTGTGGGGTGACTTGGGGGGTCACTCCGATGGGGGAGGCTGGTTGACACCAGGGTGGAACCTGCAGCTGGAAGTGGAGCTGGGGTTGAATGTCAGGAGGAAGCAGATCAGGCTGGGGGTGGGGAAGGAGGGACCAGAGCAGGTGCTTAGAGCCGCAGAGGGTGGTGCTGGGGACAGGCGTGAGATCTTCAGCTGGATCCCAGCCCCTCTTCCCCACAAGTTCTCACTGGCTCCGGGCCTGGCACGCAAACTCAGACCTTCAGGAAACAGCAGCTGTTGGAGGTTTGTGGCACTTCCCGTTTCTCAGGGTACGGGGGTTGGAGAGGTGATGCCAAGAGCAGACCAACAGGACTGTGTCTTCCCTGCCTCCCACTCCCCATCCCTTTTTAGCCTCAGAGGAGGAACGGCTGCCCTCTCCCACCCCATCAGGGGCGCTCGAGTGAGGTTCTGGGGCCATTTGGCCTCCCTGGAAATGGGCCCTAGATTTGTTCTGCTTGAGGCCAAGGCAGAGGCTCCCTTGGCAGGTGACAGTTTTCACATCACAGGACTTTCCAAAAGCCTGAGATGTCAAAGATGGATGGGGCAGCTGCCGGGGGAGTGAGTTCAGTTCCCATAACCATGTTTGAGCCCCTTCTGTGTACTCAGAGCCATGGACCTGAATCAACTGCTCTCCCGGCCCTCCACCTCTCCGAGCCGGGCTCTGAAGCAGCCTTTCCATGAGCAGCGCAGCCTGTCCAAAGCCTCGAGCTTCCCCGCTGGGCAGGGCCCTGAGCTGCCGTCCTCTCTGAAGGAGCTGGGCGAGGGCCAGCCTCCAAGGGAGCCCCTACTCCAAGGGCAGCGTTGGTCGAGTTAGCGGCTCTCCCCTGGCCCGGTGCAGCCTCTAGCTCGCCCCAGCAGGCAGCCAGGCTCTTCTCCTGCTGCCCTCCCCAGAGGACTTGCTAGAACACAAATGAAGGTTGTGGCATTTGTTGAGCACCTACTGTGTGCCTGGTGCCGCACTGGGCCCCGGGGGTGAACGGAGACCCTGCTCTCCTGGAGATTTTAGGGTTGTGCTTGTTACAGATGTGAGCTCACAGCTACCCAAAGCTGTAAGTACTCCCATGTCACTGAGGAGGGGACGGAGCCAGCGAGTAGGGTGGAAACTTCCTGGGGCCCCCAGCTGGCCATGGCAGGGCAGGAGCGGGGTCTTTACCTTTGTGGGATGGTTCCTGTGTCCTGACCACTCTGCACAAGTCTGACCATGTCTGTCCCTGCTGACCCCCACCCCAGGATAATGCTGACCCCCCTCTCTGAGGCCCAGAGGCCTTTGTGAGTGGGCTCTGCCTGTCTCCTCACTTCTAGCCTCTAGCTCTGTGCTCCGGCCACGCTTGACCCCCCGTCACCCACAGTTCCCTGGACTGGCCCTGCCTCAATGGCCCTGGTTTCCCCCACCTGAAATGCTTTTTGTGCCATCCTGTGGCCAACTCCTCTTTGCTTTCCCCAGCTCACTACCAGTACCACTTCTTCCAGGAAGCCCTCCCTGGCCACCCTCAGTCTGGGCAGACCCTTGCTCTCCTCTCTGGTAGCACGTAACCCACCATCTTTCAAGTGTCTGCTGGCCAAGCCCTCCTGCCTGCTGCAGTATTGATTCTTTGAGAGAATATAGAACAGTCGGGCTCTCTGTTGCAGCTCAAAACAGTGTGAGCTCTTTCTTCTAGCATTGCTGACCAGTTCAATTAAGTGATTATTTGTTCACTGTCCAACTCCTCCACTCAGTTGTAAGATCCAAGAAGGCAGAGGCTGTGTCCTAATGTACTTAGCACAGTGTCAGCTTTATCATTATTATTTTAGAGGCCATGTAGCAGTGTGGGAGCAAAATTTGGGAGCCAGTCGCTCAGGCCCCAGCTGCCCACCTTTCTTGGGCAAGTTAGTTCACCTCACTGTGCCTCAGTTTCCTCACCTGTCTTAGACTAGTGCCTGGGGCATGAGGTGCACTCAGGAAATATCAGCTGGGGAAGTCATTGCCCACTGTGCTGGGCCCCTGTTCTCCCCTCTGGGTCCCTCCTACCTCACCCCCACCATATTGCAAATGAAACGCGCAGCATCCGAGGGGAAAGTGGCGGAGGAGGCCTCTGCCAAGGGTGTCACCACAGGGGCATGTGTGGAAAGCGAGTGGGGAGCTTAGAGCTTGCCAGCAGCCACCGCCTTGCTCTGGGGATGCTGGGGGATTTCCTTGTGCCCACTGCCACCGGAGTCACCAGCTGGTGCAGCCTCCTGGGTCCGACACAGTGTGAGATCCCGGGCAGACAGAGGTCATGCAGGGACAGGCAGGCCTTGAAACTGACTTCTCCTGCGGTCCTGACAATCTCGGAGGCCTCGGACATGGCACCGTCCCCTCCTCCCCCAGTTTCCCAATCATGACAACAGAAGATCGCAGTTGCTTCATTTCATCATCTGTCACAAGTGGCTGGACTCAGTGGCCCCGGCTGCTCCTCCCTCTCCTTGCCTGTTTTCTCTTCCTCCACTTGCCCTCTCGGCCTTCTCCTCCGCTCACTGATTGCTTTTTCCTGGAAGCCTTAACCACAAGCTGCAAGCAGATGGCACTTGCCTCTCCCACTCCTGCCCTGCTGAGTTCCAGAGCTACACACACCAGCTTCCTGCTGGACATCAACCTGGGGGCCCAAGAGGCCTCTCTAATTAGATGTCCCCAAACTGAGTCCATCAACTCCGCCCAATCTCCCCCCATCCTGGCCAGAAATCTGGGCGTCACCCTTGACACTGCCCTTGCTTTCGCCCCACATCCGATCAGTCCCTGAATCCTGCTGCTCATAACTCAGAAATGACTTGCAAACTGGTATGTTTCCATTGGAAATACATTAGGCTGCAGGGAACAGAGGGACTGAGAGTGGCTTACACAAGCCGAGATTTATTTTTTCACATAACGAGAAGTCCAAGGGTAGGTCACTGCTGTTCCACAGCTCAGTGACTTCAGGACCGACAGCCCAGAGATTCCTTTGGTCTTCGTCATGGTTTTGCCTCATGTATGCAATATGGCTGCTGTAAGTCCAGCTATCACATCTGTTCTCAATGCAAGCAGAATGGGGAAGGGGGGGATGTCCATACTGGCCTTGTCCATCCCTCTGGATCAGGAAAGCAAATGCTCTTGAGAGGCCCCTGCAGCAGATTTCCTCTCAGGTCTCATTGGCCAGAACTGGTCACACGCACCTACCTGCAAGGGAGTCTGGGAAACAGAAACAAGATCAATATGTTTGGTGCAGACCAATCATGCCTGGGGCTAGGCATGTCACCGCCCTGAAAGAAATCGGAGCTCAGTTGGTCAGGAAGAAGCAGGGGACACAACAAATGCTAGCTTTGTCTGCCAAGGGCAGTGTCCCTGCATCTTTCCTTCCCCTCCTGTCCCTGCTCAGGCCTGTGTCCTCTCTTAGCTGGACCACTTCATCTCCTCCCAGTGGTCCTCCCTCCCTCCAGTCTCTGATACCCCTTTCTCTCCACACGGCTGCCTGCATTGGCCTCCTAACGCTGGGACCATGGTGTGTTTGGCCCTGTTCCAAAGCCTGGCATGGCTCCTTATTGCCCATAGGGGTCCCTTAGCTTGGCACTCAAGGCTCCCCTCAGACCGTTCCTATTGGCCTGTTCGGTCTCAGGTCACGCCAGGCTCCAGCCACACAAGACCCGGGCCCACCCTTGAGCTTCAGAATCTGAGCATACGCTGTTCCCACTGCCTGGAAGACCATCCCGCAGGTTGTCTCCATTTTATGATTTCTCCAACCTGGGCATCCTTAGCCCTTCTCTCATAGGGGCTCCCAGGGACGCTGCTCAGGGTGCGTGTGGACTTTTTTACCCCCATGAGCCAGTGCTAGAACAGGGCCTGGCATGGAGGGGGTGCTTGCTCCTGAATGAATCAGTGCAGCTGCAAAGCCATTTGTCAGATGCTAACACGACAATCACCTGGGAACCCCATCCTCAGAGCCCGCGCCCTCAGGGAAGGATGGTGCCTCGTTTATCTCTGGATGCCCAGTGCCGAGTGAGGGGCAGCGGGTAACACTATTGGTTTGCTTTGCACGTTGCCTCACACCAAGACGGCCCACTGGGCAAGGCGTGGTGATAACTGGGGCTTCTTTCCCTCTGCCTCCATCAGTGACTTCGAACAGCTTCCTGATGACATTCCCATCTCAGCCAACATCGCCGACATTGAAGAGAAGAAAGGCTTCACCAGTCACTTTGTAAGAGAGACCCCTGGCCGTTCACCCTCTGACCTCTGAACCTCTATCTTTCTGACCTCTGCACTTTCACCTTCTGACCTCCAAACCTCCAACTCTCTCAACTCTCAACCCCTATCCCAGTGGTTCTCCACCAGGATGATTTTGAACCCCTGCCCCAGGAACATTTGACTGGAGATGTTTTGATTGTCATGACTTGGGGGTGGGGGTGGGGGGATGCTACTGGCATCCGGTGGGCAGTGGCCGGAATGCAAACCCCCCAAGCCGCCAACAAAGAATTATCCAGCCCCAAATGGCGACAGTGCTGAGGTCGGGGATTCCTGCTCTATCCCTATGACCTCTGAACCCCAACCCCCTTCTACTCCTGGCCTCTGAAGCCTGACCCTTGACCTCCATCCTCCCTCCCTAGGTTTTTGTCATCGAGGTGAAGACGAAAGGGGGAACCAAGTACCTCATCTACCGCCGCTACCGCCAGTTCTATGCCTTGCAGACCAAGCTGGAGGAGCGGTTTAGGCCAGAGAACAAGGCCAGTCCCTTGGCCTGCAACCTCCCCACCCTCCCAGGTAGAACCCCAGTACCCAGCCCTGCTGCCTGCGGAGCTGGGCTCCCCTCTGCCCCAGGACGGAGCCGTGTTGGCCTAGCCTTCCAGCTCCGCCTGGCACTGTTGGGTTCTTCTATTCTGACCCCAAGTGAAAACTGTTTCTTTAGCCCATGGCCTTCCTCCCAGCAGCCACGGCTGCCTCCCCAGCTCTCTGCATCATCCTGGAACTGTCACCGCCAACCCTCTGGCCTCACTGTCCTTGATCTCCTGGACCCCGATGACCTTTACAGCCACCCGGCATGAGCCATCCACCACGAGGCCACGGTTCTACCTCCCTCTAAACACAGGGACTCATTTTCCAGCCCTCCCCCTGACCTCCTGCCTCCTTAGCCTCCTCCCTTACTCCGAACTAATGCACCATGGACAGTTCCAGAGCTCTGGCTCCCCAGGTCCTGCCCTGCCACTAGGGCCCTGGCTAGGCGTGGACTAGGTGGGGTGACCTCAGGGGCCCCTCCATGCCCTCCAGGATCGGTGCACCATGTGTGGCCCCCACCCCAGCCCGAGCCCATTCCCGACCTTCCCTTGTTCAAGCTCCAAACCCCCCTCCAGCTCCCTCTTCTCTCTCTCGCTGAGCAAATGACCATAAGCCCCACTCCTCATGTCCCACAAAGGAAACCAAATCTCCCCTGTGGGCTCCTCACTTCTCTCTCGTCCCCTGCACCTGGGTTTCTCCTTCCTCAGGTTGCAGGAGACTCAGTGTCCCCTGCTCCAAGCCGACCTCTCCTCGGGTGCTGCATGCCTTCCCTCACCCATAATTCGCCCCCCCGTCTTCTTTGCACCCTCACCTTCTCCTCTGGGCATTGACTGCCTCTCCTAAGCACCTGCACAGACTCCATTCTCTTCTGTCCTTAAACACACACAGGCTGTTAATAAGCATTCCTGAAGCAGCCTCCATCCCTCAACGCTCTCTATTCCCTCTGTCCACAGTAAACCATCATTTGCTGCCTCACCCGCTCATCCCCTGTCCACTCCTCAGCCCACCGGCTTGGTTCCAACTCTCACTGAACCCCCGAAATGCCTCTAGTACCGGGGCCCATAACCTCTTCACTCTGACCTTGGGGCCACAGTCCAGGCCTTGTCTTCATGGACCCCTTCTTCCACCCTGAAGCTGTCTCCACCTTGACTGCTGGGCACCCACGTCTGATCCCCGTCTACCTGCCCGGCTCCTCCCGCAGAGCCTCAGTTACAGAATCTCCCTTTTTGGGTGCTCCTTTGAAGGTGGACGTGCTCTGTACTGCCGTTGTCCTCTGTCTTGTCTACTCCAAACACTTGTCTAGGCCATCTGACCCATCCACACCTGAGACTTGTTCCTACTAACTCCCAAAAGTCTGCCTCTAGCCCAGATCCTTGTACCTCTGACCCCACCAGACACCAGCACCTGCCTGTTTCATGGCAACGTAAGCCAGGCGGGTCCCACACCCAACTCCCCTGCTGAAGGCCCCTGTAGGGGACATTTGTCTCTCCATCCACCAACATCTGTTCCCCTACCCCTAAAACACTCTGCCTTCCTTTTGAGGAATTATTCATGCATCCACTCAGCATGGATTTATTGGTCTGGGCACTGCTCTAGACCCATGGCCTTAACTTTGACTGCATATTGGAATTACCTTGAGAGATTTAAAAAAGATTGAGGCAAGCCCATCCCTGGAGACTGATTTAATTGCTCTGGGCGGGGCCTACCCACTGAGATTTTTCAAAGCTCCTCAGGTGATTGGAATGTGCACCCAGGGTTGAGGACCCTGTTCTAGGTGATGGGAGTACAGCTGTGAGCAAAACAGACAAGGCTCCCGTCCTCTCGGGACTTAGACTCCTGTATGTGTGTGTGTGCGTGTATTTTGCAGGAGCAGGCAGTAAACAAACAACTAAATGGAGACAGCTAGGAGCTGGCAATAGTGCAATTCAGAGAGCTCACGCTGCGTGGTGGGTGGTGCCTGAGTGGGAACTTTAATGATGAGAAGGTGCCACCTTGGAAGGATACAGGGTGGGTGGCCCAGGCCCGGGAGCCACGTGCCTGGGTGAGGCTCCCAGGACAGCTCTTTGCCTCTCCCCAGCCAAGGTCTACATGGGTGTGAAGCAGGAGATTGCAGAGTCGCGGATCCCAGCCCTCAACGCCTACATGAAGGTATCCGTGGGGGTGGGAGAGGGGGTGGCCTGGGTACTGTCCCCAGGGACTGGGCTGGCTCTCCAGCTCCAAGGCGCCCCGCTCCATCTTCAGTCCTTAAATGTCTGGCCTGGGGAGAGGAACAGCGTGCGTTCTGAGGGTTCCTGGGCTGGGGGGCAGGTACAAGGAGGCTCAACTTCAATTAACAACTCTCCTTTAATGCTCCAAACCTGGCCAGGCGTTCGGATACCCACTGTCCAGGGAGCACTCTGACACATGGGTCATAAAATCACAAAGCAAAGAGGCATGGGTTGGGTAAGGGGGCACAAACTGACCAGGGCCGCAGGTTGTTCATACAGTGCCTCTGGCCGAAGCCCCCCTTGCTGGGGTGCAGACTGGATTTTAGTTGCCTTCAAGACCCCTGGCTGGGAGCCCTTGTATTTCCTCTAAACTGCAAGCTAAGGAGTCCCTACAAGATGGGAGCAGAGGAAGGAGCATCTTAAGGGAAAAGCCATGGTGGTCAGGAATGGCCTTCCACTAATCAGGGTGTCCACGGAAGGGGCTGTATTTCCCATGAGGTAGTGAGCAGCCCAGCACTAGAGGCATACAAGTCTAAGTTGATGGAACCTTCAGGAAGCTAGAGAGGGAAGCACTCCTCATCGCCCAGAGGGTCCTCACATGCAGCCGAGGGCTCCACCTTCTCTTTGACTCTCGCAGCTGAGGAGCACTGAGCTAGGAGTCTCTGGTCTTGGCTCTGATGTTGACAGGCTGGGTGATTTGGGGCAAGTTGCCTATCCTCTCCAGGCCTTGGTTTTCTCATGTGTGCCAAGGGGCTGTGCTTCCTACCCTCTGTGGACTGGCTCCTGGAATGTGAGAATTAATGATTTTGAGTGTTGGGGTAGGAGGAGTGCAAAGGGGATGAGAGGAGGGGAGGTGGCCGGGAAGAGGTAGGGAGGGAAGCCCTGTGGGCTCCAGCACTGGAGGCATCTCCCCTCAAGGGGGTGCTGTGACAACTGCTTGTTTGCTCAGGGTAGACCAGGCTCCACCTTCAAGGGGCGGGGCTGGAAGAGGGGGCGTGGCTCTGCAGGGAAGGAGGGAGCAGAAGCTGCGAGCTTGGGCTCTTCTCACACCAACAGCTCCCCTGGTCTTAGCAAACAGCTGGCCAGAGGATTCCATCTCTACAGGTTTGTATCAGATTGGGTTCCTAGAAGCCCAGGGATCAGTCAGTATGGAAACCCCTGCTCTGGCAACTCCATCCCCTGTTTGCACACCTCCTGTGACAGGGAGCTCACTACCACTCACTCTCTCCTGTCCCACCTTGTCCAACAAGGGACAGCTATCAGAAAAGCCTGATTCCCTGTAACTTCCACCCCCTGGTGGTCTCACCCCTTTCCTCATGAAGGATATAGGTCCCATGATAACAACAACTGGAGTTGCCTGGGTGCTTTGACTGGCAACCAGGAGGCTCTTGATATACATTTCTTGGATAACTGAATATCTAATCCCCTTAGTAACTTGTAAGTTGTATATGATTATCCCTATTTACCACTGAGGAAGTAGAGGAGACAGGTGAAGTCACTCAGAACTGGTAGGAAGGAGGGCTGGGATTTGAATTCACATCTGTGTGGATGCAGGGTTTGTACTCTGACCCACTGTGCTACGTTGTAATGAAAAGAACAAGAGCAATATCTAACACTGGTGATGCACTTGCTATATACTCGGTGCTGTCCTAAATGTGTTACATGTATTCTCTTATTCAATCCTTATACAATCCCATGAGGCAGATGCTCTTAATATCCTCATTTTATCAATGAGGAAACAGAGGCACCCTTGCCAAGGTCACCGAGCTCGTGAGTGGTCGGGCTGGGATTCAATCCCAGGTGCAGCCTGGCTCGGCCTCGGCCCTCAACCCGCTCTGGGCTGCCCCCCCGCCGCCCCGCCCCGTAGGCCAGTTCACCCAGCTCCCTCAGCCTGGTCTTTTCTGGGCTCTGCAGCTCCAGCTCCTCCAGGATGGAGTTTCCCGGACCTTCCCAACCTGCCACCCCTGTGGGATTCTCTGCAGGGATCTGGTGGTTCTGGAGCTGCGATGCCCCAGGCTGACCCGCAGTGTTCCCAGGGGGAGGCCTGAGCAGCGCGGAGCCAGGTTCTGGGTCCTCCGCATCCGTGAAAACAGCCGTAGGGTTTGTGTGTGGTGGGTGTGGCCAGCACAGGGGGACACCAGGGCTTGAGTCCCCACCCCACCACTTCTTAGCTCTGCCACTCTGGGCAAGACAGTTCCCCTTTCCCAGGCTGGTTTTCTTTACTGCGACATGAGATAAAGCATCCGGAAGCATTTTTTAGGTAGTAATAACCACATCAACTGTTGCTAACTGGGGTTATTTGGGTTTTTTGGGGTTCCTCTTTCCGTTGCTGTCTCGCCTCCTCAGTAGATGGCTCTGGGCACCCCCAGCTCTGTCACTTGCTAGCTGTGTGGCCTTGGGCAGGTGGCTTCATGTCTCTGATCCTAACTCACCAGGCTCTTGCGAGATGGAGTGAGGGTCTAGGTGTGGGACAGGTAGGGCAGTGCCTACCCTGTCATTATCATATCATACCGTCTGCCATCACCATTCTCGTCATTTCTGGAGACATGTAGGTCTTTTCCAAATGAGCTTTTTTTCAATTCAGTTGTCTCCCTCCCAACCTAGAACTCAGGGGCAAAGCTGAAACACAACCTTCAACCTGATGAAGGTTCTTGGGCATACAACGCACTAATAGGGAGAGAAGGACCAGCATCAGGAGGATGGAGCCGGGCAGTGGGGCTGGGATGTCCAGATGTTTCTGCTGACCACCGTGCCCCCTCCCCACAAACGCAGAAACTTCTCAGCCTGCCTGTCTGGGTGCTGATGGATGAGGATGTCCGGATCTTCTTTTACCAGTCGCCCTACGACTCGGAGCAGGTGCCCCAGGCGCTCCGCCGGCTCCGCCCGCGCACCCGGAAAGTGTAAGCGCTCCCCCTGCCTCCCACCCAGCCAGGGCCCTCGTAATGGGGCTCCTGTCCCCGAGGCTGCTGCTGGAAAGGCACCCCTCTTCCCTGGGAGGAGAGCAGGAACACAGGCCCGTTCCAGCCCCGAGCTCTCCGGGATGGTTTGGCTTATTAGGTGAGCTTAGAAAATCAAGGGCAGGGCCTGGAGGCGGAGGGTGGGCACGTTTTGATGTGGGTGACAGTTAGGACTGGAAGAGGACAAGCGCTGGGACACTGACCAGGGAGGGTTTGGTGGCACAGGACCAGTAGGGATGGCCTGAGGGCTTTGGGTGCCTGGAGAAAGTGGGGAGCAGGGGGAGGAGGAAAGAGTCACTCCTTCAACAAACATTCCCTGAGCGTCTCCGGGGATGCTGTCCCTGGTGGGTTTTAGCTCCAGGGATCGTCTGAGGCTCCTGCTGTATCACACTGGCCCCCAGGGGCGCTGTGGCCCCCCCATTACAAAACACGCCCCTTCCAGACGCAGGAAATAATCAGAAAATCCAAACCGCTAAGAATTCCAGGAAAACCAGGGAATGGTGTTCACGAGACCCTGGCCTCCCTCCCAGCCCCTCCTTCGTCCTCTGCCAGCAAACATTGTGTGTGTCTGCTGGGTCACGGCCATCCCCGCGGGCGGGCTCAGGATGCAGGTTTGAATCCCAGCTCTGCCACCTCCTGTGCCTCAGTTTCCTCAGCTGAAACGTTAGAATAATAGCACTTACCTCAAAAGCTGGTTGTGGGGATTCGAAGATAAAACAAATGTGAAAGGCTTGGCTAGTGATAGGCACTGAACAAATGTCACCTCTCCCCACCCCCTTTCGGAGCCCCTGCTTCCCCATCCGAAGTGGATTATGCATCCGCCTCCACGGGGGTCTGAGAGCCCTGTCGCCATCAGTGTGATGTTGGAGAGGAGCACATGCAGCCGCATTTTTAAATCCCCTTCCCCTGCCTTTCCGACACCTGGGGAGGGCCCCCTCTGGGTGTGGGAGCAGGCAGCCGCCCCGAGGGCCTCAGGTGGGCTGACAAGCCCCCCTTCTTTCTCCGCAGCAAGAGCGTCTCCCCACAAGGCCCCGGCTTTGACCGCCTGGAAGCTCCACGGGCAGAGGTACCCCAGGCCCAGGCCAGGCCTTCCCGAGGGGCAGCAGCCTCTGCTCCAGGCTCCACTGGTCAGCCGATGAGGCCCTCCTGCTGAGAGCCAGCTGTGTGCCTGGGATGGTGCTGGGGACAGGGATTCTAAAGGGCCAAAGCCTCTGACACTGAGTCCGGAGAGGGAGGGGATCGGCAAGCACCCAGAAGCAGAGGGGAGTGCATGTTCCCATCCATTCCTTCAGTGAGTTTTCATGGCCTCAGCCCTGCTTGTGGGCCAGAGGAGAGGAGCTAAGGGTTATGGGCATGCTGGAAGCCCTTGGTGAGGCCTGGGGACAGGGAGGTGGGTGTCCAAGCATGTGCTGTGTTTCCCTTTCCCCCCTGCTTGTCAGTCCTGGGCTGGAAGGAGCAGGCATTCCGGAGTCGAGTAGACCCGGGTTCAAATCCTGGCTCCACCACTAACAAATGGGGTGGCCTCAAACAAGTCACACATTCTCTCTGAGCCTCGGCTTCCTCTTCTGTAAAATGGGGATATGGAAGTACATAAAGCACTTCAGAAAGAGCTAATGAGTGTCATTCCCCTCCCTCCTCACCCCTGCTCTGCTTCCCAGGCCTTGTTTGACTTCACTGGGAACAGCAAACTGGAGCTGAGTTTCAAAACTGGGGATGTGATCTTCCTTCTCAGTCGGATCAACAAAGACTGGCTGGAGGTGAGGCGGCGTCAGGAGCCAGGGCGGGTGGAGGCCGGGGAGGGTCTGGGGGAGGCTTCAGGAGAGAGGTGTTGTCTGAGGACAGCCCTGGAGATTTGGGGAGGGGGCCAGTGTGAGAGGACCCAGTCCCTGGCGGAGCAGAAGGCTCTGGAGCCAGCCTACCTGCCTCTGGTTCTGACTCCAACAGACTTGTCGGCCCAGGTAAACCAGCTAATCTGCGGAGTTTAATTTCTTGGTCTGTGGCTGGATTGCTTCGCCCCAGCACTCTTGGCATCTGGGGCTGGGCACCTCTTAATTGGGGGAGGGGGTCCTGTGCTTTGCTCACGGCAGCCCCCTCCCCCCACTTCTGACAATCAAATGTCCCCAGACGTTTGCCCCTGGGGACCAAAATCACCCCTGGGTGGAAGCCGCTGGTTTGTAATATGGGGATAGCATTGCTTAATTGTAGGCGGCGGGAAAAGATAGCAATTAAGAGCTTGCGCTCTGGAGTCTGCCTGACTGGGTCATGTTTTCAACTAGCTTTGGGACCTTGGGAAACTTGCTCAACCCCATGGTTTCCTTTTCTGTAAATGCAGATAACACTGACCGTTTGTCATAGGAGTCCCATGGGGGCTAAGTGGGCTGGTGGGTGCCCAGGCTCTGGCCCACAGAGAGCAGCGGATGTGAGGGCCCTTGGGAAAGCTCCCTGAGGCAGCTCCCCTGGGGACGTGTGGCGGGGGTCAGGGAGGGGTCCCTTTGTCCAGGGGCTGGAGGGAGCAGGGGACGATTGGTCTCCTCAACTTAGTTTCGGTTTGACCCTGATCCTCGTGCTCTGTTGCAGGAGGGATATCACTACGTCATTCTTCAGAAACAGGAAATGTATGTTGCCTTCCTGTTTTCTGGAAAGTTCTATGTGTCTGTATGCTGGCTAACTTCTGTCCTCAGACAGAGGGGAGGGGCAGTCACAAGGAGGGGGGCACTTTGAACCTCATTTATACCTCTGTGAAACGAGGAGTAAGGAGTATGTCTTCCATAGGCTGTTCTGAGGGTTAAGAGAAAAAGTGCACAAAATACAGGCAGGGCTGGGGCTGGAGTTTAGGAGGGAGGTCTGGGCTGGGAAAAGGGCTAGAGCAGTGCCGGGAGGTGTCTGCTCTCCTGCCTCCTCCCTTGTTCTACTTTCCTCCTTAACACCTACCACCACCATCTGACTCACTCTAGTTCACTACTCACCTGTGAAGCGTTGCCCTTGTTGTCAGGAAGCTCCACGAGGGCAGAGGCTTTGACCTGTTCTGTGTGCCCAGAGCCTGCCATGTAGCTGGTGCTCCAGAAGTTGTGGAATGAATGACTGAGTCAATGAACGAGTGAATGAGATGAAACCAGCTTTCCAGATAAATTCAGGTCTTCACCCATTTTAAAATCGAAAGGTTAAGTCTTCTTGGGGTGAAGAGCTGGGTGAACTTGTTACTCAAGTAGGGAGACCTGGATCCCCAGCTTTATAAAAGGACTGGGGGCTCCGATGCGAGGCCCTGCTGCCTCTCTGCCAGCCCCCCAGCTCTCCACCCTCTCCTCCAGGGCACTGTTCGGGGAGCCACCGGCATCTTCCCGCTCTCCTTTGTGAAGATCCTCAAGGACTTTTCTGAGGAAGATGACCCCACCAACTGGCTGCGCTGCTACTACTACGAAGACACCATCAGCACCATCAAGTTAGAGGCTGCTGGGAGGGAGGGGCCTGTCCACCCTCCTTGCCCACCCCCCACCCCATCGCACCCTCCTTGCCCACCTCCCACACCTCCCCTCACCACCCTTCTGCCCATCCCGCATTCCCCCACTGCTGGCACTGAAAACCAAACCAAATCTCATTTTGTTCCTTCCCCCACTTAAAAGTCTGCAGCAGGCTCCCGCTGCCTTCCAGATTAGCGTTAATAAGAGGTCAAGGCCCAGCGTGGCCGGCCAGCCTCATCCCCACCCCACCCCCTTCCAGCCTGATCCCCCTCACCCCTGCCCTTGCCCCCTAGGGACATCGCCGTGGAAGAAGACCTCAGCAGCACCCCGCTGTTCAAAGACCTGCTGGGACTCATGAGGTGAAGGGGTGGGGTGGGGAGGCAGGGCTGTGGGGGCTCAGAGGGCCTGGAGAAGAGCCCAGAGGGAGAGAGAGGATATATTGAGGTGCTGGGTGTTTTGCATCTATTCTGCAATCTTGTTTACTCAGGCCACTGCCCTGTAGGGAAGGTATCAACATCCCCAGGTTAAAAACCAGCCCTGGAGCCACAGAGAGGTAAAGGGACTTAGCTGAGGTCACTCGGTTTGCGAGTGCAGATTTGCAGCTAAAGCCAGAGTCTCTCTAACTAAAAAAAATTGGACGTGGACCCTGTGCTGGTAGGGAACTCACTTCCTCCCAAGACCCAGATCATTAGTGGATGGCTATTTTGACTATAACTGTAAGGCTAAAAGATGTCAGAAATCACATAAAGGTATAAAGAAGTGAAATCACCCCATAGTTTTACTCCTCGCACTATTTGATGTTCATTTGAGTTGCTTGTGCACACACACACACACACACACAGATATTAGTTTAATCGGCGGTATGGTACCAGTCTACAGATGCACCATAACTGACGTAGCCGTCTACATTTTGTAGCCATGTAGTTTATCTTCTGCTTTTTGTCTACTATCAACAACGCCATGATGACAATCTTTGGTCATGTATTTGATGACTTGTCTGAGTATAACCTTAGGATAATTTTCTAAAAGAAGAACATGGGGATCAGAGTGTTTACAAGTCTTTTGGCTTCTGACCTATTTTGCCTAAGTTACCTGTAGAAAGGTTGGATCTATTTTTACTTTTGCCAGGAAGGTCTGAGAGTGCCCAACCTCCTGCACCCCACCGCAGACAGTTCCAAGACTTAAAATGTGCTCCCCAATAGCTGCACACAGCTATCTCCCTGGGGCTCTATTCTGCTGTACTCGGTAGGAAACCTGCCCAACCCAATCCCCTCCCCCCATGACAGGTCTTAAGTCTCCAGCACATTGATACATGAGGTAGCTCAGGCTAGGCCACTAGTTTACTGTAAAATCCCTTTCCCCTTTAGGTCTCAGTTTTCCCAAGTACACAATGGGAGGTTGGATTTCTCCAACCCTTGGGCCTGTGTAAGACCCAGAGAAGCTCTGACCTTGTCTAATTCTTAGATCCAGGCCATACACGTCCCTCTGCCCCCTCTTCCGGCCTCTGCGTTTAGGCCCAAGGCCCCTGGCTTCTCCACTGGGACCCTTGACTAACCCTCGTTCACTGACCTTTCCCACCCAGGCGGGAGTTCCAGAAGGAAGACATCGCCCTAAATTACCGGGATGCGGAGGGGGACCTGATTCGGCTGCTCTCGGACGAGGACGTCCGGCTCATGGTGCGGCAGGCCCGAGGCCTCCCCTCCCAGAAGCGCCTCTTCCCCTGGAAGCTGCACGTCACCCAGAGGGACGACTACAAGGTCTACAACACAGTCCCCTGAGCCGAGGGCAGTGAGGGGCCGCCTGGCAAAGAGGAGATGCGGACCAGGAAGGGCCGGGAGCCGGACGGACATCCTGGTCTGTGGCTCATGGACACATCGGGCTTGGCTTGTACTCTCTCTGTTTCTACACTTATCTCTGAATTAAAGAAATCATTTCACATTTAAGGACAAGACTGGTGAAAAGAGTCTCTTTTGGGGAAAAGAGGAGGAAGTGAAATAGCATTTAGTGACCCTCACGGGGTGATTTGCATCTGGAAGGGGGCCCTGGCTTTCCTCTTCTGAGCCAGCCACTCCCTCCCCTTCCCTGTCCACAAGGGCAGAGAAACCCACCTGACACTCCTGTCCCTGCTGCCTGCTTCCCTTTTGCCCCCTTTCCTCCCACTGTTACCCTTGTCCTTAACTGGCCACTGGCCTCACAGAATAACCTGCTCCCAAGTGCCTGCTGGTGCTGTGCCAATGCCACCTCCCATTTGAGAATCCTGTTCCAGACCCATCATCAGATGTCCAATAGGAAAAACATGGCACCCTCAAATCGGGATAATTCAAGGAGAGTTTAATAAATGGACTATTTACAAAAATGTAAGCAGCATGTGGGGAAACCAGAAGGAATACTTTACTATCCCAGATACAGGACCATGAGCATGTTATGTCTCTGGGCCCAAAGGAATAAAGGGAGGGAGTGTTTGCAAAACCTGGAAGGAGAGTGTGGCATAGAGAAAGTCACCTTGAGAGAACCAGTGACCTTCGGTTAGTAGACAAGCCCTGACCTGAGTAACCTTTCGGGGGGGGACCAGGGAAATAAACATCCCAGCCTCCCTCTCTTCCCTCCTTCTGCTCTCCCCTTTTAATTTGGAGGGCAGGGGTGGGAGGATCATTGCCAAACCCAACCGAAAGCCATAGGACTAGGCGGTTGTAATACACCCGGAGCATCTTCTTAGGGCAGAGAGTAGGGTGAAGAGTGGAGAGTAGATATGGATGGGCAAATGAGATATTTGGTACAGTCCACCCCTTTCCCCCCTTGTCGTCCACTTCTGTCCTTCAACCACATGAAAATTCCATGCCTCTAAGACAGGGCACATGGGGAGTCCCATGAGCTGCAATATCATTGTAAGGTGATGTCAGTACAGACACATTCCCACATGAACCTAAAATGTCAGCTACCACAGTCTTCTTCATATAAAGTAGTGGGGTGGCAAGTTGAGGGGGAGTGGGGTTGTGTGTGTGTGTGTGTGTGTCTGTGTAGAAAATCAATGCCCAAAGCTGTTAAAGTCCCTGCAACTGTAGCTGGTCACAGATCCTAAATTGGTCATCTAAGCTACCTCCTTCCATCACCCATTTCAGATATCATTGACTCTTGGCCAGCACGTTGGCCATATGGGGTCTTTATTTGGTGGGGCAACCCACAACCTCCTTCCTATGGGATGTCACCCCTTGGTAGTCTTGTCTTTATTGGGTAGCCTCAGTTTCCCATTGATGGGGACCAGGTGAAGACTACTAAGAGGCATTACTGTGAACCACCTTGGTTTCAGCCACAGTCCTCGCTGACCTCCTTGTGTAACAGAACCGAATTCCCCCACCCCAGCCCAGGAACAGGGCTCAAGCACACCAACCGAAGCAGTGACCCTTTCCCTGCCTGAGGCTCTGTGGGACAAGGAAATCCAGGTGGCTCTAATTCTCTTTAAACACCACCTTTGCCGTATACTACAAGTTTTGATACATACTTTTGCCATAATCTTTGGATTGTATCTTTAAATTCAATTATTAAATCTTTTTTGAGTCATCAGTTATTTAGAAGTGCTTTTAAATTTCCAAATGTGTGAGAATTTTTAAAAACATTTCTAATTGCCAAATATGGTGCATAAAAAAGAATAATAGCTGGAGATTAATAAGCTAAGCTTCCAAAACTAAAAATTAAAAAAAAATTTAAAATACAATAGAATTACCTCAAAGAGAGTAGAAGGAAGGAATAATAAAGATAAGCACGGAACTCAAGGTCAGTAACAATACAAAAATGCATTGAAAAAAATCAACAAAGCCGAAAATAGTTTCTTTGGAAAGACTCTGGCAAGACGGATGAAAACAAAGGTGGGGTTAGGGGGGAGGGAGAGAAAGTGTTACGAATGAAAAAGAATCATGATTATAGAAAAAGCAAAGATTTAAAAGGTATTAAAAGAGAACTTATCAAAAGCTTTATATTCAAATTTTAAAAATTTTGACAAAACAAATATTTAGATAGTATAATTTAGTAAAACTAAATCAAGAGAACAGGAAGCATGAATTTTCCTTTAATTCTTAAAAAAATTAAAGCAGTGGTATTGTCTCACCAGGCACAAACGGTTTTATGGATGAATCGTACCAAACGTTCAAGAAACAGACCATTCTATTACAAGAAATCTTCCAGAATATAGAGGATAAAATACTTTCCAACTCATCTCTGCAGCCAGAATAATCTTGATTTCTAAACATTCAGAGAACATATAAGTAACGAAAACTACAATAAATCTCATATATGAATATAGATATAAATTTTAGCAAGCTAAACCCAGCAGGGTATTTTAAAAAGATAATACAAATGCCTGCATTAGGTTTAACCCAACTACACAAGAGAAATTTAACATTTAAACAGTTACACATATGTTTACCACACAGGAGATTAAAGGAGAAAAGCCATATGATCATCCCAACCAAAGTGGAGGAAAGAATCTGATACGATTCAAGACCCTTCATGATTTAAAACACAAACGTGTGAATGCACCTCCAGCCCCACCCCCAGCACCCACCTTTTAGTATGCTGGGAATATAAGGGTCTTCCTTAATCTGATAAAGGCTGTCTTCAAGAAAACCTACAGCAGACATCATTCTCAATAGGAAAATATTAGAGTGTCAGAAGCATTTCCTTTAAAATCAGGAAGAAGGTGAGAACACCCATTATTGCCCCATCTGTTGAACGCTGGTGATCTTAGCCAGCCAGGTAGTGCAATAAAAAGGAATTAAAGTGCACAGATTGGAAGGCAAACGCATATCTGTCATTATTGACATTTGATCTGATTGCCTGCATAGAAAACCCAACAGAATCTATAGGCAAAATATTAGATGTGATGATAGAGGTTAGCTATCTGGCTGATTATATTAATATTAAAAATTGCCTTTCTACATGCCAGCAATAAACAATTTGAAAATAATTGTAAATAGAGGTACCATTTACAACAGCCATAAAATCGTTAAGGTATTTGGAAATAAATCTAACACAAGGTGTGTAAGATCTACTCATAGCTAGGAAGCTCGTATCACATAAAGATATCTCTTCTCCCCAATTGATTCATAGATATCCATAGATCTGGCTCAATCAACAGAAACACCCCAATAAATTCATTTTGTTTTTGCTTTGTTTAGGATTTCACAAACTGATTCTGAAATTTATATAAAAGATCAAAGGCCTTAGAATAGCCAACGTAGTTCTGAAGCGGAATAAAGAGATGAGAGCTACCCTCCAGATTGCAAAACTTATTATAAAGGAATCAAAACGAAAACACTGATATTGGCACAGGGATTGACGACTTACCTATGGATAAAATAGAGCGCATACAGATAACATGCACATGTGGTATTCAATATATTAAAGCAGTAGTTTGCAGGACAGTGGGGCAAAGGAGTGTCTGTTTGGGGTGAAAGAAAAGTTTTGGGAATGGAAGGTGGTGATGGTAGCACAATATTGTGAATGTAACTAACACCACTGAATTGCATAATTGAAAGTGGTTAAAATAGAACACTTCAGGCTGTAAGTATGTTACCAGAATAAAATTTAATAAAACCCATAGAATACAAAGAGTGAACCATAATGTTCATAGTATAATTATTAAAATATCATTTTATCAATTGTAACAAAGGTACCACACCAATGCAAAATGTTAATAATTGGGAAAACTGTCCAGGGGGTTGGGGGAAGGTGATATATGGGAACTCTGGCCTTTCTGCATGGTTTATACATCTGCTCTAACAAAAAAATATCAAAGAATGGCACTTGGAGAACTGGTCAGTCATTTAGAAAACAAAACAAATGAAATTGGATCACTAATGCAAACCACTCCAAAAAGTAATTTTAGGTCATAAGAGGGAAAAGTAAAACACTAAAAAATATATGGGATACTATCTAACCTTGGGGTTGGGAAAGATTTCTTAAGCAAGACAGAAAAAATAAATATGAATAAATTTGACTACATTAAACTTAAGAACTTCTATTCATCAAAAGACAGAAGAAAAAACTACTGTTGAGCTGTACATTGAAAGTCAACACCTTTCTGTACGCATGTTATATTTTACAATAATGGAAATAGCTGAAGTTGTGGGACTGTTTGACCCATAATAGTCTTTGAAATTTGTTCCCTGACTACTTCTTAAATCATACTTTGAAAGGTATCACTGTTATGTATACATGTTAAAGTTCACAACAAAAAAAATGCTTTTAAAAAAAGACACAAGGAAGTAAAGAAGATAAGTAAAAAACTAGAAGATATTTGCAAGACATGTAATTGACAAAATATTAGTATCCATTAGCAATAAGAAAAAGACTGACAATTCAGTATAAAAAATGGGCAAAATAAAAACAAAACAGAACAAGAACAGGTATTCCACTCAAGGAGATAAAACAAATATTCAAAAATACATGAAAAGATGTTTCGTAGCAATAAGGGACAGAAGCAAGAATGTCCGTAGCAGGTGTCTTTGTGATAGCCCGCCACAAAAAACCCAAACACCTGTCCAGAAAAGTAAATTTACACAGTGATTATAACACAGAGCAAAACAAAGACCTCACAACTGATTCTTAGAAATGTAATTGAATAAACAAATCAAATCTCAGAAGATACAATACCATTTGTAAAAAGCTCAACAACTGCGAACAAAAAGTAGCAAGGCAACAATCCACACAAAATCCAAGGTAGCAGCTACTTCCAGGAGGAAAGCTATAGGGGAGGAAGACATAAGTAGATAAAAATTATCTGTAGTTTCTTACAATTCTTGGGTTTCTGTGGTGGGTTCACAGCTCTTCATTACATGAAACTTTATAGATTACATATATGTTGCATATATTCTTTTATATGTGTCCAGATTGAAGCTATAATACAGACTGAGATTTTAAACTTGGTTTCCACAGGAGATTCATCTCTGGTTTTCAGAACTTTGCCTTTATTTTGTGTGAATTAATTATTTCGCTTCCTCCCTGCCTCGGGTCACTTGGCACTGATCAGCTGACAATGATCAATCGACACTGATTGATCCTTTCTCTCCTGGCTCCAGGAGGAGCGGGGCAGGAGTGAGGAACCCCATTTCCCCTGTCTCCAGGGATTGGAGGATGCTGGAGTGCTGAGAGAGAGTTCCAAGCCTGCAACAGGTCAGCTGTGAATGTTTCCTAAAAAAGATGTTTTCTCTGCCCTTCTGGTCACTCCGGCGGACAGTGAGGGGCTTTCCGGAGAGCCAGGCTGGGCTGGGGGTTGTGGATTGGCGAGCCTCGCTTTGGAGAAGGAAAGTTGAGGAAGGAGTCCAAGTGCCCCGCTGTTGGGAAGGGACTCTGAGCTCTCTTCCCGGCTGCAAACTTTGGGACTTTCCACTTTGGAAGTTCCAGTTAACGCCCCATTTCCCAGCAAGCAAATGCAATAAATGCACACAATAGCTTTGGTATGGAGGCTTGTTGTCGGGGCAACCAGGAGTGGGACAAAAGGAAGGAAGGGCGGGTACCGTGCTCCATTCCACAGCTGGGCATCGGAGGCAGTGAAGGGAGGGAAAGCAGGGCGGGGGGTGACCTGGTGGGTGGCACCACGGGCTCTGTTGCCATCACTTCCTAGTTGGCTAACTTGGGTAAGAGACTGGGTTTCTCCATCTGTAAAACGGGCTCACGAGAGTACTTCCTTCGTCACAGGGTTTTTGTGAGAATAAGGGAATATATTGTGAACGTTGCCTGGCACACATCACCCACTCAATTGATGCTGACTTAAGGAAAAGAAGATTGCCTGAGTCGCCTGTGCTTTAACAAGGAACTCTGAGCAATTTAAGGAGAGGACCATGGCACAGCCGGGAGCAGAGGGCAGGGAACTCTGGCTGGAGCCTGGGGGAAGCAACCAACACCTCCATCATACTTTCCACATGCTTTAAATGTTAAACCACCCAGGAACTGTGCTTGTGACCGTGTTATTACTCTAAAGTAGGCTTTGCAATTGTGTTCTTTCCTCTCATGCTGTTTAAGAGAATACACCAAAAGTTTTCCTATAGAGCAGGACTGACTTGCAATGATTTGCTGCCGTTTGACATTTAAATAATTCACACTTGGACACAGATCACACCAGTTGGAACACGCAGTGGTTGGGTCCAGAGCCTGTGCCCCTTCCTGCTTGCAAAGTGGGACATTTGAGAAGCAACATTAGCTCTTACAGATCCTAAAATCTCATAACCTCAGAAACCTGGGCAACTAGAATCCTAAAATCCCTGTGATGAGTCATTGAACCTCTGAAGATCAGTGTGACTGTGTGTATGTGTATGTGTGAGTGTGGATCAGTGTGTGGTATGTGTGAGTGTGTGTGGATATGTGTGTGTTGGGAAAGGGGTGCAACATGGGAGAGCAACAAAACCAACATGGGATGGATGAGTCAAAGTGTGCATTTCTGAAGCCTGGAGTAGGAAGAGACCTGAAGACGGCCAGGTCAGGGATCAGAGGTCACTGGGGATGGCCGAGGCCATCTGGTAAGTGCCATCTCTGCCCACCTGCTGCCCTGACACAGAAGGGACGTCCTGAGGACGAAGCCAGACGAAGCCAGATGCCCCACCATCCCTCTGAAAGCTCTAAACATTTGCTGAGGTTGTTGGAGCCTAGACATAAAACTTTTCCAGGAAAAATAAAATACTCAGAGAAAAAATAGAATGTACATTCCTTCACGAAAATCTTTTTGCAGTGACATTTCAGCAAGTGTCCAGCAGAGTTAATGGCAGAGGTAAAGGAAATTGATGAATGTCTATAGCCCAGGACGTGCCCACAGCCAAAGGGAAAAGCTAAAGCACTTTTGGAAAGATAGTGGGTTTTGTTATGAAAGATTAAATATTTTTTAAATGAACTGAATGCATCAATTTCTATCAGTGAATGGTTCAAGGACTAACACGTGCATGAGTAATAGTAAACAGGCTGCTGCCTTGAATTAATCTGACCGTATGGAAGAGATAGCATTATTCCGAGTCAAGAATGTCCAGCATAAAGACTTTGGGAGCATGTCGTCCAGCCCGGGCCTGTGGTAAGCGTTTTCCGTAGATTTCCCCCCTGAACCTGCCAGGCGGCCCTGACTCCAGCGGGGAGAACACTTCTCTGTAATCTGTCTATTTCAGAACTCTGGCAATTTGTTCTTCCACTTCCTTGGGGGACGCCCTCGCCTTTGACAATGGTGGCCACAGTCAAGCCCCAAGGCCTTCCATCGACTGGCCGCGCACTGGCCTCGCAGGTCGGGGAAGAGAGCAGAGTCCCTGAGTGCTGGAAGCTCCAGACCAGGCCATGCTCCCTTGCCCCAGTTTATCAATTTGCAGCAAGACATACAATTGCAAGGGACCAAACACTCACATCTTTGTCCAGCATTCTCTCCAAGCCATCATGGAAAGATGAATCTTAACCCTCAACGCCCGGGATGGGGAGTTAAGTGCGTGATTAGTGTGTTCAAAAAGGTGAAGCTAAGATGGCCCAAAGGGTGCATCTCTCAGCACAGCTCTGGGCCTCAGCTTCAGCAGGGCCCCCGCCTCTGAACAGGACTTGGGTGACCTTGGCCTCCAAGACTGCCCATGCCTGCCCTCCAAGGAGAGCCCCTTCCCTCCTCACGGGCACACGCCGTCTCTAGATACCTGAACCCTCTGGGGACCACTAAGTCTTTCCTTCTCTTTTCTTGCCCTATTTACGAATAATATATGTTGAAGAATTAGAAACGACAGCTTAGCGAAAAGAAGTAACAGAAAATCACCCAAAGTCCTGGCCAGAAAAAAATTTTTTTGATATTTTTTGTGTGTATGCCCTTTCAGACTTTTCTTTTTATATTTGGAAACATACATAATTTATAATTTGAGGGCAAAAATTAGATCATACCAAACATAATTTTGCAATCAGCATTTTCACTTAATACACTGAGAACATCTTTTTTACAAAGCAAGTATCTACAACACCATTCCATATTGGTTATAAAGTACATAACTTAATTGATTTAATAATACCCTCATTGAATATTCCTGTGGTTTTCACTTTTTTTTTGCTATAAAAAGCCCTGCAAAAACTACACTGCATAAATCTGTGCACATCTCCTTAAGATTCTCCTTCAGATAAAGTTCCAGAAGTGGAATATCTGGGTGAAGGGATATGTATATTTTTATTTCAGGTTGCTGATAATTATCAACAAGTAGCCCCACAGAAGGTTTAAAACAACTGACACTCATCAATAGTGTGTGAGAATTTGTGTCCCCCTTTCCCCCCAGCCCTCGTTACTGTTTTTTCAACATTTGTCATTTTTATTGAGGAAATGATATGCAGTTCTTTTTTAAATTTTAATTTTCTTGGTTAAACTTTTTTTCACATTTATTTTCACATTTATTGGCCATTTGCATGCATTCCCTTATGGATTGTTGTTAATCCCTTACGCATTTGTAATACTCCTGTTCAAGTTGTGAAGTTATCAACTCTGAATCCAGCATGTGTTTTGCAAACTTTGTCCTTTAGTTTGTCATTTTCTTTTGGTCTCATGAGAAGGTTTGGCATATCTTTGCACTGCACAGTTTGGCTTTCAGAGGGTGATCTGTTTTCTAAATTCTGGGAGGGGTCACTCAGTGGCTCTCAAAGTGCTCATAACAGAGAAAATCAAGAAATTCCCTGGACAGTGTGGTCACGGGAATTCATCCTTTTATTGGATAGCCCAGTGCCTTTTCAACCAACCAGCCCATTTCCTTATTTCCTCCCATATGAAAAACCTGCCTGCGCCGGTTATTAAGCTGTCCCTCAGCTCCAAACTCACCCTTCTGTATTCTTTGTTGTGATGCTGGAGCCGGGACTCCCCAACCACAATTCTGCTCTATCAGCTGGTTTCCTGTTAGGCTCTGCCAACTGGGGTGCTAGAGTGAAGCTGGAGCAGGGAGGAGGGAGGAGGGAGGAGGGAGGGGGACTTGCTCCTTCCGGTCTGCTCAGCTGCTCATTGTTTCCATGAGCCTCGCCCCAGGAAGGCTGCTTCCCCCTGGCAGCAGCAGCTCCTCCCCACCGCAGCTGTTGAATCCAGTTTGCAGGTTTTTCTGACACTCACAGAACCAGCTTCTTTGAGCAACCCCCACCCCCAGATACCAGCTCCGTCTGAACACCATCCCTCCTCTGAGTTTCAGCCCCAAGGGACTCTCATCTCGGTTTCTAAATTTTCATGATTCTAACTTCTTCTCTTTGTTCCTCCACCTCCAGGAGTGGGAGCTGCGTCCTGTAGTTGCTACCTCCACGATGCCGTAAAGTTCTCTTTTTTACAGTTACTTAATGAACAACTTTATATTTAATTAACAATTCTCTTGGTTCACAAAACTGGAATGATTTCTGTCTCCACAATGGACTGGCTGATACAATAAATAGAAATTAATTATATTTTTTGCTTAAGTCTTGGACTTAGATGATCCATATTCCAAACCTAAGTCTACCACTGGTATTTAAAGTAAAAAGTAAAGTGTTCTGGTTTGAAACTATTATGTACCCCAGAAAAGGTCATTCCTGTGGGTGCAGACCTGTTGTGGGTGGGACCTTTTGGTTAGGTTATTTCAATTTGAGATGTGACCCACTCCCCATTCAAGGTGGTTCTTAATCCTTTTACTGGAGTCCTTTATGAGAGGATAAAAGACAGAAAAGGCCGAGAGAGCTTAGAGAGAAAAGCCCCCGGAAGAGCTGAGAGAGGAAGCCACTGAAGCCAGAAGCTGAAAGCAATGGAACCCAGAAAGAAGGACCAGTAGATACCGGCCATGCGCCTTCCCATGTGACAGAGGTATCCTAGATGCCAGCGGCTTTTCATCAGAGAAGGTATCCTCCTGTTGATGCCTTAATTTGTACATTTTCATGGCCTTAGAACTGTAAATTTGTAATAAACCTAATAAGTCTCCATTGTAAAAGCCAACCCATTTCTGGCATATTGCATTCCGGCAGCTTTAGCAAACCGGCACATAATCCCCTAGATTGTCCTCTCTCTCATTTCTGCTCCCACCCTTTTGGGTTACAAAGTTTGTCTGCTGGACTTCTCTTATTTCCAAGATATAATGGTAAGAAGAATAAGTAGAGCATCTATTGTTAGGTTTATTATGTGCCAGACACAGTTCCTCATTTGTATTTCCTTATTTAGTCCACAACATCTCCATGAAGTAGATACTAGCATTATCCCCACTTTACAGACAAAGAAATTGATAGCGAGCAGGTAAAGATTCCCCCAGTGGTGCAAAACCACCCCTAGGGAGGCTGACTCCTGAGTCTGTGTGCTGAACCCATTGGCTGGTGGTGCTGTGGAAGGAGACAGGCTTAGAATCCCAGCTCTGTCATTGATGATGAGTGACAGAGATGAAGGTATTGGATGAATAGTCTTTGTGGAGTAATAGCAGAGGATGGAGGGAAGAAGACAGGGTGCCAGGTGCTAACGTCATGCATGACTGAGAGGGGTTGACTGGGTTGCAACACAGAGGGGAACAGAGGCAAAGTCTGATGCCTTGAACTTCAAATGAGCTGGAGTTTTTAGAATAGGAGAATGGGAGAGAAAAACATCCTCCACTCGAGAGGGCTACAGAAGATGGAGCATCCTCAGGGGAGAGCTGGTTTGAGTCGGGACAGTCAGAGAAGAGATCAAAAGAGTTGGCTGTTGCAAGACCATGAGTGCCCGCAGGCATGGGGAAAGGAGAGAGGGCTCAGACACAGGGCAGATTAGGAGGTGAGGAGTGCTCCAGGATGAAGGTCATGGGGGATGCTGGGAGCCCGGACTTCTGGCAGTGACAGGTGAACCATGTCCTGGACCTGGCCTGGATGGCCTCTTGGTCATGGTGGAAGCCAGTTCCAGCCAGCCTGGGGCCACTGTGCAGCTGAGCACTCAGGGAAGTGCTGCACCAAGTGGGGAGCGAAGGGTAAGGGTGGTGTTTGTCTTCTTAGAAAGGAATGGACAGGCCATCTCCCCCAAGTGCATCAAAGTGGAGGTTAGCATCTCCAAGCACCACTGAATGTTCTGCAAGGTAAGGTAAGGATGGATGGCTTCCGCACACTTCTGGAGCCTTTGTGACTTCCCTCAATTAACCAGATTTATTACTCTTGTCAAGTTTTCTCTTGCAGTCAGTAACAAACAAAATTCCTAAGAATGTAGAATGGTTTTGTGCCTGTTTTGGAGATACCATCCTGCCTAGGCGGGTGTTAGGTGACCTGGAACCCCTGAGCGTGTGCAGAGAGTGCCTCAGAAAGAGGCAGGTGATGGAGAGAATTCCTGGAAACTGCAGGAGGACAAGCTGCTCAGCAGGCGCCTCATTGGCTGGGCTGGGACGAAAGAGCAGAGCTGGGGGTCAAGTGCTTGGGGCAGCCCTCGGACAAGAGAGGCCCCGATGGCCCTGGACCCCAAGGCTGACAGCTTCATGCAGGAGAATCCACTAAGCTTGCCTCACCAGCCTCCATACCAAACCCCAACTCTTCCATCACCTGGGTACACCCGGTATGAGAGTGACCCCCAATACTAATCACCCCAAGGTACATGCTCACCACTTCCTCTGTCAAGAAATGAAGCAAATTATGCAACAGAGAGAGCAGTCTGGAGGTTTGGCCAAAACCACAGTCTGGAGAGAGGCCGGCTCTCATGTTGGCCTCCAGGGACAATGCATTTGAAACTAGGAACAGTCTGAGCACTGGACAGGTCCCGGCCAGTGCAGTGATGGGGGTGGTTCCCGGGAGAGAAGAGGGGCCCAGATTGGCCCCCAGCTCCCTGCCATCCCCTCTGCCAGCTCCCCCAACTGGGGCCAGTGCCCCAGGCTCATCATGGCTGTGCAGCCCCCAGCCCGTGCTCCCTCTGAGCCCAGTGCTCCACACCATCTCTCCCAGCAAATCCAACAACACCTTTGCCTGCCAGCTCAAGGGATCTGTCTATGCCTCTCCCAGAACTGCCTCCACCCAGGGTCCTGGAGAAAGGTCTCCTACCCACAAGACTCAGCGTTCTCAGTGGTGACCGGCCTGGCTCCCACCCCATGTCCAGCCCTCCCCATTGCCCCTCATCCCCTCACCCCCCAGCTGGAAGCTAACCTGGAAGAGTCCAGGCCCAGGCAGGAGGGATGCACAAGAGCAGAGCTGAGCTCCGGCCTCCTTGAGCCTCTGCTCTCTTCCCTGGGTGCAGCCTCATTTTCTGAGGGTGAGGCCCCACCTTGCCCTGGATTCCTGTGTTCGTCCCCCATGCTGGCATCCCTGTCCTAAAAAGCTGGACCTGGAGGCCTGCCTTGCTCTGCCTGAGGCTTGGGCCCAGCTCCTGTTGGCAGCCTGTCCCTGAGAAGCGTTTCCCGTCACTGTAATCAGCCTGGGGTGGGGACACCAGAAAGCTGCCATTAACTCTCTTGGCTTTGAGCCTTTGCACGGGAGCCCTTGTGAAACAGCCCCCATCTCTAAGAAGGAGGCGTCAAGTTTCTCGGACACGGATTTTCCTGTAACTGCTCACATGAGGGTAAGTGTCTTATCTGTGTCTGCATAGATCAAACGTTGCCAGGGTCTTATCTTGCGCATGACTCCAAACAACACAGGGTTGGTTCCCGGTATCTCCTTCACCGCCTTGGCATTGGCCGCCCTTGATAACCAGCAGGTGGTATGGGGGGCGGTCGGGCCCCCTCTAGCTCCCTGTTTGGGCTCAGGAGCCCCTGCCAGTGAAGAGCTGTGTGTTGGGCACTTTCCTGACCTTGGAGGGGTGAAGGTCACAGTGAAGCCACTGAGATGGTCCAGAGAATGTGGGGAGGACTGCTGCCAGGAGGAGGGGTGGAATCACGGGGGCTCAAACTCCAAATGGTTCTGCAATCTCAGGATGTCAGCCCAGTTCCTCTCTGCTGCCCACAGCCACGGAAACTAATTCCTTCCACTGATACCAAAAGAACATCTCAGGTTTGGGGGCCCTGTGTTGGCCGACAGCTACCCCCAAACCGACAGCTTCCCTCCCCATCTGGGTGAAGGCACCCCAGCCCCACCTGCTGCACAAAGAAGCCCCAGATGATGTCATTGACAAATTCTGTGATTCCATCCTTTAAATATTTCTTGAACCCATTCAATTTCTTTCCTCACTGTCAAGGTGAAGGACCCAGCTGGCATCATTTTCCGCTTGGGTGTCTGCCTCCTCGGTGGCCCCCCAGCCCCGCTTCTGTTCTGGCACAGTGGCTGGTACAATCTTTCCAAAGGAAATCTGATGGTCTCACTCCTCTGCTAGATTCTCAATGCATCTCAGTGCCCATAGGAGAAAATCCCAAATCCTTACCTGTCCCAAAGGTCCCTGGGATCTAGCCCCCTCATCTCCTCACCTCTTCAGCTCTTCTCCCCTCCCTCTCAGAGCTCCATCTCAGCCCCTCCCACTTGCTCAAATGTCCCACATTCTCCCATCTCAGAGACTTTTCCTTCTGGCTCTTTCTGCAATCAACTCCTGTCCACCCTTCAAGTCCCTGCCTCTGGGTCACCTGCCCTAACCTACAGACCAAATGAGGCTCCTTGCAGTCAGCTTCCAGCAGCCACTAGACTTTTCCTTTTGCAAAATGGTGTAAGATTCATCACACTTCTGCTTGTCAGTTATCTGTGTTCTGAATAAAGTTCTGAGCTTCAAAAGAGGCAGGAACTAAGAGCTGGCAGAAACATCTTTTGAAAAGCTCCAGAAAACAGTTGAAGGATTGCAATAGCATGGTGAGTGCCAAATCAAGAAAAGGGCGACTTAAAAGTGGTAGGATGTCCCGGTGCCTGGCGGGTCCCTCCCCCACCCACTCATGGGCTCAGTGCGGAGCCAGCCTGTGCTCCCAGTGAGAGTCCCTGGTTCTGGTTCCGGAGGAGGCAGGGTAACCCTCATGCACATGCTGCGAGCATGAATGGCCCCTTCTGTCTGGCGGTGACCTGAGGGACTCGCTGTCCCAGAGCTTGCCCTGTGTGGAGAAGGCGGCTCAGAGGGCTCCCTGCAGAAGGCTGTGGGAGAGCAGGCAAAGTGTGGCTTTCTGGGGTGGGGGATTACTGGCTGTGAGAAATACAGTGCAGGACTGGGAGAAAACTTTCCTAGGGAAGAGGGGACATTCACGTCCGTGTAAACAGGGGAATTCCTAGGGCCACAAGTGCAGCCACGCACACGTGCCCAAGAAGAGAAGCATGTTCAAAAAGGCTCTACACTCCTACAGGTCAATTTGCAAAGACTGGGACAGGGGTTGGATTTTTTTCCTCTTTTTTTTTTTTTTTTTCTTTTTGGCATTCAAGGAAAGCTCTGTCATAGCACTAGCTGCATACAAGCTTAAGGAGGAGTCACCTCAGAGTCTAAATGTCAGCAATACCACATTAAAATATCAAAATGTCCAGGCTTCAGCAAAAGATCACAAAACACACAAAGAAACAGGAAGCAGTGGCCCAGGTTAAGGGGAAGATTAAAGCATTAGAAACCTTCAGTGAGGAGAACCAGACCTGGAACATTCCAGACAAAGATTTTAAAAAGTGGCCCTAAGTATGCTCAAAGAGTTAAAGGAAGACATGGACAAAGAACTAAAGGAAATCAGCAAAATGATAGATGAGCACAAACTGAATATCAATAGATGGAAATGATGAAAAGGAATGAAACAGAGCTGAAGACCATAGTAACATGACTTAAAACGCCCTTTGAGGCATTCAACAGCAGATTGGAGCTGGCAGAAGAAAGAATCAGGGAACTAGAAGATAAGATAGGACAATTGAAATCATCCAGTCTGAGGATGTGAAAGAGGAAAGAAGGAAGAATAGTAAGCAGAGCCTAAGGCACCTGTGGGACACCATAAAGCACACCAATATACGCATTGTGGGAGTCCCAAAAGGAGAAGAAAGACAGAAAGAGGAAGAAAGAATATTCAAAGCAATTTAATAAAAGATGTGACTGTACATATTAAAGATGCTCAGTAAACTCCAAACAAGATAGCCCTAAACAGACCCACACTCTGCCATGTTATAATCAAGCTGTCACACACCAAAGATGAAGAGAGAATTCTGAAAGCTGCAAGCGAGAAGCAATGTGTCACACACTAGACTAGGTGTCAATTTTTCTTCAGAAATCATGGAGGCAAAGAAGGCAGTGGGAAAACATATATAAAGTGCTGAAAGCAAAAAATCACCAACTAAGAATTTTGTATCTGGAAAAATTGTCTTTCAAACTGAGGGAAGACTTAAGACATTCCCAGATAAACATAAGCTGAGGGTCTTTGCCACCACTAAACCGGTCCTGTAAGAAATGCTAAAGGGAGTTCTGCAGGTTGAAAGGAAAGGACACTAGACAATTGACTGAAGCCACATAAAGAAATAAAAATCTCTGGTAAGAATAATGACATGGGTAAATATAAATACCAGTACTGCCGCAATTTTTTATTTTTAACTCCACTTTTTACTTCTTATACAATCTAAAAAGCAAATGTAAAGATAAATCAATGATTTTGGACTCCTGATGTGTAAATATGCAATCTGTGACAAGAACTACATAAATGTGGGGGGACGGAGGAGAAGGGGAACATAGCTTATGTATGCTATTGAAGTTGTTAATATCAAAGCAAAAGAGATTCTTATATATTTCAGATGTTAAATTTAAGAACCATGATAACCACAAGGAAAATATCAGAGAGTACACAAACTCATAGAGACAGAAATCAGAGTACAGGTTACAGGGGGGTGGGTGTAAGTGGCAATGGAGAGTTAATGCAAAATGAGTGTAGGGTTTCTGTTTGGGGTGAAAGGGAAAGTAATAGTAATGGATGGCGGGGAGGGTGAATGTGATTAATCCCACTGATATATGCTAGAGAGGGGCTGGTATGGGAAGATTCATGTTGTATATGTTTCTGAAATTAAAAGAAAAGAAAGAAAGAGAAACTAAAGAGATAATGACAATTAAATGCAATCAATACGTGATGCTGGATGGGATCTAAGAATGGAGGAGGAAAGGCTCAAAAGGACATTATTGGGACATAAGAAAAAACTGGAATATAGAATATGAGCTTTATATCAATGCTGAATTTCTTGAACCTGGTGACTGTGCTTAGGTGTGTGCATGGCTGAGTGTCTCTGTTCATAGGATGTATACATGGATGTATTATGTGTTCAAGGGGCATGATGTGCAGCTTGCTCTCAAATGTTCAGAAAATAGACAGCGGGAAGGAGAGAGAGAGAGAGGGAGAGAGACAGGATAGATAGTATGGAATAATATGGCAAAGGTAGTGTGCCAGTTTGAATGTATTATGTCCCCCAAAATGACATTATCTTTGAGGCACTCTTGTGTGGCCAGACATACTAGTGTTGATTAGATTTTGGAATCCTTTGGGTGTTTCCATGGAGATGTGATTCAATCAACCATGGACAAGACCTTTGGTTGGATCATTTCCATGGAGGTGTTGCCCCACCCATTCAGGGTGGGTCTGAATTAAATGACTGGAGCACTATATAATCTCGGACAGAAGGAGCGAGCTTGCTACAGCCAAGAGGGACACTTTGAAGAATGCACGGAAGCTGAGAGAGTAGCTGCAGATGAGAGACAGTTTGAAGATGGCTGTTGAAAGCAGACTCTTGCTCCAGAGAAGCTAACAGAGTACAAACACCCCAAAAGCAACTGAGGGTGACATTTTTGAGGAACTGCAGCCTAGAGAGGAACGTCCTGGGAGAAAGCCATTATGAAACCAGAACTTTGGAGCAGATGCCAGCCATGTGCTTTCCCAGCGAACAGAAGTTTTCCGGACACCATTGGCCATCTTCCAGTGAAGGTACCCAATTGTTGATGACTCATCTTGGACATTTTATGGCCTTAAGACTGTAACTTTGTAACCAAATAAACCCCTTTTATAAAAGCCAATCCATTTCTGGTGTTTTGCATCCCAGCAGCTATAGCAAACTACAACAGGTGGCAAAATGTTGGAATTGGTGAATCGGGTATCTGGTTGGGTGGAGGTATGTTGGAGTTCTCTGTATGGGGTTAGTATTCTTTTTGCAACTGTCCTGTAATTTTGAAATTATTTCAAACTAAAAATTTTTTAAAAGGCAGGAACTCTCTTTTGTTCACTGCTGTGTTCTCAATGTCTTGAGCCGTGCCTAGAACACAGTAGGAACTTATATATTTTTCTGTTAAGATTGCATTAGGCTGTCATGGTTTAATTTTTTTTTTTTTAACAAAACAAACCTGGAGATGAAGGCTACCAGTTTTGATGGCTTAATAGTGTCAGGATCTTTGTTGTGAGGCTCTCCTGTGCCTGTTGCCCATGGTTGGATATGACTGCTGTACTCCTAGGCATCAGATCCACACTCAAGGACAGAAGAAGAAGGAAGAAGGAAAAGATCACTTTTTTTTCTGAGAAAATATCTTTCTCTGGTGAAATCAGCAATGGTAGATAGCAGGCGCCTGTTTTTGAGTGCAGCATACCATGGTTCCACTTATTTACCCAACATTCCAGGGAGGGGGCAGGGGAGAAGTAAGCACCCCCAGCAGAAGAGCCAGGAACGTTTGGAGAGTTAAGGAGCAGCCTTGCAGCAGAAGGAACGGGCTGGTCAGTACTTGTTCTTCTGAAATGTCCTTCCCTCGCACCTTCCCTCAAATGTTGTCAACCCTACATCGATCAGTGGAATAATGTGGGGGAAACTGAGGTGGGAATTTACTGATCTGTGACTTTCCAAAGTCTGAGAACCACTGGGTTAGAGCACAATGTAAGGCAGATGTCAAGGCTTCAATAATATGTTATTAAAAGAATCTATGTTTTGTAAGTTACTGTGCAGATTAAAAGACAGAGGAGATATACCTGGATGAGGCATTAGGGAAGGTTTCATGGAGAAGGCTTGGGTTTGAAATGGGTCTGAAGGGTGGGCAGAATATCTATCTATCTATCCATCTATCTATCCATCCATCTGTCTGTCTGTCTATCTATCTATCTATCTATCTATCTATCTATCTATCTAATTATCTATCTGTCTAATTATCTATCAATCCATCCAATATTTTGAATAAAGTAATATAATCACAAATTTAAAACAAACAACAATATTCAGTGAAAATTCTCACTCCAATCCCTTAAGATCAGCACCCAAGATAAAATTTGAGAATTGAATGTTATCAAGTTTTTGTTTAATGATCATAAAAGTAATCCACAGTAAAGATTTGGAATAATTCATGCAACCATCTGGTTAATGTCTTCCTAGGGTGCCTCCTACCTCCACACCCCTCTAGAGACTTCTTATTCTTTTTTTTTTTGGAGGGAAGAGAGAATTCGTTTCTTGTCTTCGTCTGAGCTATGAGCCCCAGGAAGCTCAGGGCCATTGATGCTGTCTTTATATGTTACTGCTGTGGCCACAGCCATGCTGCCTTCTGAGGAGGGGCTGCATGGGGAAGACCAATTTGCAACCCAGAGCTCGGTCCTTGGGGTGGGGGAGAGTCCTTTCGTGGATATCTGGGATCAGATCAGAGTAAATGGAAGGCTTATGACACTACTCATGTTGTGAATTTCTATCCAGGTTGTGAGCTGGAATATTAATTGATTAAGGAAAAGATGGCCAGAGAGACCAGCACTTCTTGATAATTTCATAGCTGCCTGGACAGAATGGAAAAGTTCTACTGCTTTTAGATGGCAAAAGAGTTATAATCACTGGTACCACTTTCTTGCCACCTTTATTACTGATCAGATCAGACTCTAGTAAAATAACTGAATGCATGGAAAACTTCAGATACTGAAACTCTTTGAGATTATAAAAGTCTAATAAACAGAATTGCAGAAAAAATGTCAAAATACTGGATTTTTTGAAGAAGTGTCCCTGGAGTGGACACTGGCCAGCACTATTTCCCGACAGCACCCTGACACGCTGGCAGAGGAGCAGAGCTGCTGGACAGCTGAGGCTGAAAGAGAGGGTGGCAGCCAAGTACTGGACAAGAAACACCTAAATGCTTGGGGTTGGGGGAGGAGGTGTGTGTTGATTGAAGGGGAAGGTCTATCACACAGGATGAAGGAAAAACATTAAGGAGGTATATTCAAGAGTAACTCTGGAGGGCAGTTAGATCTTGCAAAGAGAGAACAACGAAATGAGGCCAGAACACAAGCACTAACTGAGGTTTGGCTTCCATCCTTCTACCCTCAGGAGTGAGGGGTTCTGGAGCAGAGTGGAGTCCAGCCAGGGAGGGTGAAGGGGCTGGGTCAAGGCCACACTGCACATACTGCACTCTAGGCTACTTCGACGCCCATGGTAATGGCAGGATAGTGAGAAAAGCCAAATGTGGACCAAAGAACCCATCACTAAAGTGGAAGCAACATGCAGCTTCATCCAGAGCTCCCCCTGCCTCAGGTGCACACCTCATCTGGGGATCTCGCTGAGCATGGATCCTGGTTCACTAGGGCAGGAGGGAGGCGTGAGATCCTTTCCTAACAGGGTGCCAGGGGACGCTGCTGCTGCTGGCTGGGGGACCTCACTTTGAGTAGCGAGCACCTGGCTTGGGAAAGATTGTGGAGCAGATAAAGAAGAATGTCATGAAGGGGAAGAATGGACGGCACGTGAAAGGGTGGCAGCAACCACAAAACCCACGGAAAGCAGCTGAGCAATAAGGAGTTTGCTACTGTCTAGACACGGACTTGGGAGGTAGGGCAGTTCCAAGCTGGTCAACTCATGGGCTCGGCCTCAGCAAGAACCGAGGTGTTTCTCTCTTTCTGCTCTGACAGGTGGTTCCAGGTGTCCCATGTAGGGGACAGTGTCCAGAGGGAGAAATGACCTCTTTCCTCCCAAGGAGGGATTTCCCTTCATGTCCCATTGGCCAGGTTCCAATGATGGGCTCCTTCCTAAGCCAATCACTGGCAAGAAGAGGGGAATTACATGACTGGCTTAGACTAGTCAAGATCTGCCTTCTTGGGCTGGGGACAGGGTCCTTCACTCTTTGGAGGACATGGCATGTGGAAAGTCAACCTGGTTAAGGAACAAAATGGTGTCTTCACAAACAATTAACTAGAGCTTGGGGCCCAAGAGAAATTCTTGGTCCAGTGTCCCGTTGCTCTTGTTGTTGGTAGTAAGTTTCATGGTTGCGTGTCCACGTTCCCTGCAGGCTCCTCCTATCAGGGTGGCTCTCCAGGGGGAAAGTGATGAAAGCAGGACCCCTCAAACAGGCCAAGAGGGATGCTTGCTCTCCTAATGCCCTGTCCTGCGGTTCAGGGCAACCTAGGCAGCCTGTCTTTCCCATGACTCCGGCAGGAGCCCACCCACAACAGAGATCACCCACCAGAAATGGCCATTCCTGCCCCATCAGCTCCCACGGGCCCTCTCTCTCCTTGGACTTCACTGGTGACCACATCTCCAGGGTCTCCTTGCCCCATCATAAACCTTCTCCTCTTCCTCCTCTTAGCCCAGACATCAGACCCTAACTCATATCTCAACCACCTTTTCCTGCTCTGTCAGGGGGCTGTTCCCAGATTCCTAACTCTGTAGCAGGGAGCAGGTTGAGGGCTGCAGGCAGGGGCCTCACTGAGCCTGCAGGAATCCCAGAGGTGAGCTCTGGAAACAGAGATCGGGGTTTCACAGCACGAATGTGAGTGAAGCTCTGCAGGGAAGCGCAGCCTGAGATGAGACAAAGCAAGTAGGAAACACAATTGGAAACACCATCATTTAAGAGACAGACAAAGAAAGAGGAGATGCCCGAGGAGCCTGGGAAGGACCCACTGTTGAAACAGAAGAAAACAGGAAAGTGTGATGTGGAGGCCAAGGCACAGAAATGTGTCAACAGGTGAATTTTCAACACAAGCAAATTCTGATTCCAAAGTACTGACAGGTGACCCTTGGATTTGGCTTTGTGGAGGGCCTCGTTGACCCTGTAGAAAGCGGTGTTTGTGGAGCAGGTTTCTCTTTGTGGAAGAGCCAGTGGGAGGTGATGGAGTGGATGTGGATGTGGACAGGCTTCTTTAGAAGCATCCGCACCTCCTTTTCTCAAGCAGGCTTATCCTGACCATCCGTTTAATTCTGCAACCTGCCTCCTTCATCTCTGCCCCCACTCCCTGTAGCCAACCCTGCTCTTTTTTCCACAGCACTTCTCACCTTCCAAACTACTATCTACTTTATAAATGTTACTAATACTAAATGTTATTAGGTTCATTGTTGACTGTGTATCTTCCCTGCAAGACTGTTAGAGCCCCAGGGCAAAGATCCTGGTCGGTTTTGCTCACTGATACATCCTAAGTGTCTACAACAAGGGCTAAACACCTAGTAGGTTCAAAAATGTTGGTCGAATGAACTGAATGAATAAATGAGGGGGGAAAGGATGCGGTTTAAGAAGGATGCTGGGGCAAAGAAGTGTTTTGCCTTTCAAAGATGAGAGCAGCCTGCTTACACTGACAGCTAAAGGAAACTCTTCAGTTTGAAATCACAGGAGAGAGAAGTAGGAGTTAATGACGCGAAAGAAAGGGCGGGTTTAGAGAAGTTGTGTGGAGTGCTTTAAATAAGTCTGAGGGTTTCAGAGTTAATTCCTTTAGTTCATGGAAAGCCGTGGATGGCTTTTTTGAGCAAAAGAGTAACAGAGGACTCCAAGGAGTCCTCAGGGTCACTGCATGGTGCAACCCATTCACATAAAACACAATGTGAATGGCGCCCCCTGGAGTTGTGCAGCATGGAAGCCCTGCGAGCAAGGGCTGGAGCTGAGAGGGACGTGAGGCAGGATGGTCTAGTAGGAAGCTCGGGGGTGGGGGAGGATATAATTAAGGGCCGACTAGGAGGTGGCAGAAGGGACAGGTAGAGGACAAAAGCAGGAAGCTTTGTCAGAGGAGAATTATCACAAATTCAGATCTGATAGCACATGGGAGGGGAAGAGGGTTGGAGGGACCAAATGTTAAGTTATTTATGGGAGGATCTTCAGGACGGATGCTGGCTGCACTGAGGAGATAATGAATTGAGGTTTTGGTCTTTGCAATTACTCAAGAAAGAAGAAGGAAGTCTATGTAGATACCATAAAAAATTTTTTTAAAGTATGATTGTAGATAAATTCTAAGTAAGACCCATAATGGAATCTGGCACATATCAAAAAAAAAAAAAAAAGAAGACCATTGGAAGACTCTGTAAATTGTGAGATCAACATGGGGGGGCCACTGGTGTCGTCTGAAATCATCTCTGGGTGCCGTTTACCATTCCTACATAATCCAGTCCCATCCTGGCCACTCCACTCAATTCAACTACATCCTAGTCCATTCAGCGGACATTAATTGAGCCATCTACAACTCTTCAGCGTTGGAGATAGACATGAATGTTAGGGTTCCTCTTCCTGACTGGCTGTCAGGCTAGCAAGGGAAACAAAAGTGCAAAAGGCTGCTTGGATTTGGAACATGGAAGGCTAAAATGCAAGCAGGAGAGGCTGAGAATGAAGGCTTCTTCTCTTGCTGAGCTTCCTATGGAGCTGAGGCAACGTTGAGCCTGCCTTCATCATCTTTTTTCCCAAAGACCCAGAAGTTGGCATGTACAGGTGGGAGAAAGATCCTGAAAGCTTGTCTGTTTGTCCCTGTGATCTGTTGTTGGGCTCAAAATCACAGGAGGCAGAGCTGGCCTCAACTTAGGCACTAACTGACTGTGACGTTGGAGGAGCTGCTTGCAGCCTCTCAGCTTGGAAGGGGGTTGGCCCAGTCCTACGCAGAGGCCCTTTTGACTGCCTGGTGTCCTCCTTAACCAGTTGTTCAGTGAGTAGAGTCCAGGAATGATGAGCCTCTGGGTAAAAGTCACCCCCTCCAAGAAGGCTTCCAAGATATCCCCTTTCTTCTGTCTCTCCAGATCCTCTTTGTTTTCGTTTCTCAGTTGCTAAAACAAATACCATACAGTTAGATTGGCTTAAACTACAGGAATTTCTTGGATCATGGTTTTGAGACTAAGAGAAGTCCAAAAGCAAGGTGTGAGCAAGGCAATGCTTTGTCCCAGAAGACTGGTGTTCTGGGACTGGTTGCTAGAGATCTTCAGCTTGGCTTTTCTGTCACATGGCAATGCACATGATGGCCTCTGCTGGCTTCTCCTTTCTTTTTTGGGTTTCCTTGACTCCGGCTTCCGGCTGCTGCCCGTGGCTTCTCTCTCCATCAGACTATCACTCTGCTTATAAAGGATTCCGTTCATCCGGATTAAAACCCAACCTAATTCATTTGGGTTATACCTTAATCAAAGTGACATCTTGAAGAGCTCTTATTTACAGTGGGCCCACACCCACCAGAATGTGCACCAAGACCAAGAACACGTCCAAACTGGGGTCCACAGTTCAATCCACCACACTCCTCCAACTCCAAGGTCCGGTGCACACGGTGTACAGGAGAGGAGATCAGACTGTGAATTCCATGTGGCCAGGCTCCCATTTTCACCTATCTTCCTTTCCAATTCAAAAAAAAAAAAGGAATAGCCTGTAAATTGTGAGATCAACATTGGGGGGGTGGGGGGTGCACTGATGTCCCCTGAGCAAAAGAGTAGCAGGTGCAAAATGAATGCTTGTAGAATGAATGAATGAATGAATGAATGTCAAAATTCCATTTCCTCCTTCACAACCCTTCACCAACATCACCATCCCTGGAATCCTTCCCTTCCCTTCTTAGGTAGAAGTCATCTCTCTTTCCTCATACTCTAATAGGGTGCCTTTTGAATTTCCACTGTAGAACAGGGGTAGGCAAATATTTTCTGTAAAGGGTCATACAGTAATTATGGATTTGCAGGCTATAGGTCTCTCTTGTAACTACTCAGTTTTGCTATTGTAGTGTGAAAGTAGCCATAAACAAAATGTAAATAAATGAGCATGGCTGTGTTCCAACCAAACTTTATTTGTGCACATTGAAATCTGAATTTCATTTAATTTCCATGTGCCCCAACATATGATTTTCTTTTGATTTTTTCCAACCAATAGAAAATAAAAACAAACAAAATAAAAAACAAAAAAAACCCATTTCTTAGCTCATGGGCTAACAAAAACAGGCTGCAGGCCATATTGGGCCCACAGGCCACAGTTTATCAATGCCAGCTATAGAACTTCTTAGGACCTGCTTTTCTAAAAGGCTTATTTTGCTCTCCCCTATTAGTGTATAAAAAGAGCAAAACAATTACCAGCTTTTGAAAACAGATGGATCATATTCAAATTCTGATTTCAGATTCTTTCCCTCTGTTCATTCCTTTTCGACCAAAGCCACTAGGCATGCCTGATCAGAGCAAGAAGACAACCCAGCAGCAGCCAGGACCCTGCAGGGAGGATGTTGGAGCAGGGCAGGGCAGCAGCCCAGCAGGGAGATGGCTTCATGCAGGAGGGTGAGCAAATGGGTAAGTGTACTGAGGACAACAGTGGTTGGGTTTCCCACACATATGGAAAGGGAGACAGCTAGAATGAACCCTATAGTGTTGCATTGGGATTGGAGGCAAACTTCTGCATGAACTTACTATTCTCAGAAGTACAGATAAAGAAATAGATGTAAATCTGTGAGTTCATTCATTCATTTATTTTTCTGGCTCTGTCCACCAGGAGGGCCTTATAGCTGTGATGCTACAGCATCTGGGAACATACATGGTGCCTGGATCTTGGTTCTAAATACCATTTGCCACAACAAGGAACCAGGAATCTTTGGAGAAATTCCTGATTCCAGAGCTGGGGCAAGAAAAGTACAGGCTGAGCCCAGAGAATCTTAGGATGCCAGAAATGCAGGGTGATCTTGAAGAATGATTGGGCTGTGTCAAAAGGACACAGGAGCCAGTTTGAAGGGGCTCTCACTGGCCAAATCTGGGATGATTTAAGGATCAAAATTATGATAGCAATTGATGTTAACCCACTGAATAAACCTGAATCCATGAGTCCACACTAATTAAATTTGCAAATAAATACATGAAAGTAAGGGAAGCTCTTCCTTACAGTAGGATAACAAATGTTAAATGTGGAAGGAATGATGTGATCTAAACATCACACTTGGCAATCATAGTGATATTTAATTTACTCAAGAAACATCACTGTATACTAAAATTAGTGGGTGGAAATGGGATGAGGAATGGAATTTTCTATAGTCTCAATATCTCTCCACAAAATACTCATTAATCACAAAAGGAGGAAAAAAGTAGGTTTCCAGTGGAAAAACTTGGCAGACACTATTTTAGTCAAGTGATCAGAGTGAACATCATCAGTAACAGGACAAATCGAAAATTTAAACTTGATAGGATGCCCTGAGAGCTCAGTATCACTTCTTTGGTATTCTGGCCAAAAATGCTTAACCTGGAGGAAATACCAGACAAATTCAAATTACGGGACATTCTGTAAAACGACTGGCCTGTAGTCTTCAAAGACGTCAAAGAAAATTAACTGGATGCCCATGACAACTAAATGCAGTGCGTGATCCCAGATAGGATCTTATTTCCTAGAATCTAAGCTGCCATTAATTGTAAGACACCACATTATTTTATAAGCCACTGGGACGGGGGTGGGGGCATGTCCCACTGAAGTCTGACAAAGTGGTTCTTATCAAGTGGAAATTTAATACTCACTGAGAGATTCCCTTTAGACTTACTAGATCTAGACGTTTATCCTATATCATACCATTGCTTGCGTAAAAAAGAAATTGTACGCAAAATAAACTGGTTGAGGTGTTCCTAAAACCTCATAGTTGGATTTAGGTGTTCCTGAATGATTTTGACTCAGAGTCCCGGGTGTCTTTGTTCCTCCACACAAAATCACCTCTCTGCCCTCGAGGACATGTGTGATGCAGCTTCTCTTACAGGAGGGCTTCTCCATTGTCGCTGGGATTTTCCTCCCAGCCACTGACACCCACCCATTCAGACTCCATGTTATATGAGGGAAAGAAAGAGAGAGGAGAGGAGAGGAAGAAAGGGGAGGGAGGGAGGGAGGGAGGGAGGGGAGGGGGAGGGGAAGAGGAGAGGGGGAGGGGAGGGGGAGGGGAAGAGGAGAGGGGGATGGGAGGGGGGATGGGAGGGGAGGGAGGGGAGAGGGGACAGGAGGGAAAGAAGGATAGAAAGAAAGAAAGAAAGAAAGGAAAGGAAGGAAGGAAAGAAAGAAGAAAGAAAGAAAGATAAAGAAAGAAAGAAAGAAGAGGAAAGAAGAAGAGGAAGGAAGGAAGGGAGAAAGGAAGAAAAGAAGTTAGAAAGGAAGGAAAGAAAGAAAACTATTTGGTTAAGCCATTGAGGTTGGGTTTCTGCTCCATTGTTCTGTTCCTAACAAACACATGTGGATTAATCTTTCCTGAGTATTTATTTTTATTTGAATCTTTATTTAAATTTTGTTAGCTGGACTTAATCACTGAGTAGGTTCCTTGCTTCTTCATGAAGACATGTTCCCTGAGTTTTTTCATATTTGGGAACAACTTTTGTTACTTTCATAAATGAATGACAACAGAATTTTGTAAATTGGTTCATGTCCTCTGTATAACAGTACTTGGAAAATTTGCTGAGCCTTGCTTTATGACCTAGTAAGCTTCAACTTTTTACAAATGTTTCATATGTGCCTAAGAAGAATACAAATTCTCAAGAAGTTGGCTGTAGGATTCTATAACTGGCCATTAAAACAAGCTTGTTAATTATTTATTCAAATCTTCATTTTTTAAAAAAGCTATTTTTTGTCTTTCTCGTATATACGTCTACTTATTTATTCTGATGACTGATACATTTGTCTATTTATAAGTCTACTAATTTATTCTGATTACTGATATATTTGAATTTGTTTCTACTACCTTTCTTTTTGATTTTTATTTACTTTGTTCCCTTTGCTTTTTTCTCCTCCTTTCTTTTCTCTTAGTTTTATGTTTTTACTGAGCTTTGCTTATTTTTCCATTTCTCCTTTCTATTCTCTATCTACTCCATTACTGGTTACTCCTGAAATTTAGCATGAAGATTTAACAGAGCCTACAGTAAATATCTTAACACTCTCCCAAATAATCTGAGGGCCTCAGGATATTTTAATTCTGAGCACTTTGGCCGGCTGTCCATTGCCATATGTCTTCCCCTCTTTGGACACACACAGTGAGTCTATGTTTCCCTGGCTTCCTTGCAGTTGGGTGTGACCTGTGGTGAATTCTCACCAACGGACTGTGAATGCAATCACATGTGCCTCTCCCCATCCTGGTCCACATAAACCTCCCCGGCATCCTCCTCCTGTCCTCTTCTGCCAACTGGATACAGACAACAAGACCCTATGGCAGAGCCCCCAGATGGAAGGCTCCTGGGTAGAGGGCCCCCCACAGACACAGACACCTACCCAGGACCACTGCTCGACAAGAAATAAACAGGTATTTCTCAATTCAGTTGTCCCTGTAGCCTAACTACTCCAAGTAATGCAACTCTTTTCCAACTTACATGCCATTTTTATTTAATAGTTTTAGTCCTTTTTTAAAGGGCAGCAAATTAGACATTATTATTATTAATTTCATACAAAGTTTTATTGGATTTACCCAAATGTCTTCCCATTTCTTGCTTATCATTCTTTTTGGTATCTCAGAGCTTCCTTTGTGGGTAATTTTCTTTCTTGCTGAAGAATCTCCTTAGAAGTTCCTTTACTGATGATCTGCTGGTGGCAAATTTCCTCAGGTTTTTTTTTTCAATCTTAAAATGTCTCAATTTCTTCCTATGTTTTTAAAGATGGTTTTGCGGTGTACACAATTCTGATGTCATGATTATTGTCTTTCAATACTTTGAGGGAATTGTCCCACTGTGTCTACTGAATTTCATTGTTTCTATGTAGATGTCTGCTGTCATTCAACTTGTTTCTCTTTTGTAGACGACCAATCTCTTCCCTCTGGCCACTCTTTTCTTTGTCTTTAAGTTTCATAACTTCATTACAATGTGTTTGGGAATGATTTCTTTTGATTTATCATGCCAGTATATATTGTACTCTCTTCTATAGGTCAATGTGTTTTATAAGTATTGCAAAAATTCCCATAAGTTCTGAAATATTTTATATTCAAATATTCCCACCCCTACATTCTCTTCTCTCTATTATCTTCTTTTAGAGATTTTGTTAGATAAAGTTTCCTCTTACTTCTTATACATCTCATACATTCCATCCTTTATCTCTCTGGGCTGTATTTTGAATAATTTCTTAGGATTTCTTTTCTAGCCCACTAATTTTCTCTTTTGCCACATCTAATCTGCAGTTTAATCCACCCACTTACTTTCTTATTTCATTTATTTTCTTAATTTAAAATAAATTGTTAATTTCTTATTTTAACAATTATATTGTTCATTTCCAAAAGTTTTACTTTATTCTTTTCCAAATCTGCCTGATTATTTTTAAAATTGATTTTATTTTAAATTTTCCAAAATTTACTGAGTCTGTACCAACAAAGCAACAACTCCTCTACCCCCCACCACCCACCCTCTGCCCTAGTAACCTCTAATCTACTTTCTGTCCCTATGAATTTGTTACTTATAGATATTTCAAATAAATGAAATCATACAGTATTTGTCTTTATGTGCCTTGCTTATTTCACTGAGCATAATGTTTTCAGGTTCATCCAAGTTGCAGCATGTCTCAGAATTTCATTCCTTCTTAGGTCTTAATAATACTCCAATGTGCTTTGTTTATCCATTCATCTGTTCATAGACCCTTAGGTGGTTTCCACCTTTTGACTACTGTGAATAGCTGCTATGAACACTGGTGTACAAATTTGTTTGATTCCCTGTTTTCAGTTTCTTTGGGTGTATACTTAAGAGTAGAATTGTCAGATCACATGAGAATTCTATATTTAACTTTTTGAGGCTCACTATACTGTTTTCCACAGTTGCTCCACCATTTTACCTTCCCACCAACAGTGCATAAGGGTTCCAATTTCTGCACATCCTCTCCAATACTTATATTCTATTTTTAAAATAGTAATCATCATCATGGGTGCAAGCAGTATCTCATGCCTGATTTTATTTTTAGTTCCATGCCACATTTTATCTTTGTATTTCTTGCACATATATTTTATATTCAATATCTGATTATTCCAATATCTTTGTTTCTTGAGGGTCTATATCTGCTTTTTTGTTGTTTCTGCCTAATCTCACCCTTGGTGACTTCTTTTCTTGTGAGTTTAGTGATTGTTAATTGTTAGCTTATATTTGGGAAACTTGGGGGCTCAAGCGGAGAATGCTTTCCTTCGGAGAGATTTGCGTTTGCTTCTGTTGGCAGGCAGCACTATCCTACTCTGGAATAGAGTTAGGTTCCCTCCTGAGCCCTGAGTTTCAGGTGAGAATCTCAAGTGTGAGCTCCCCCTCTTTCTTAGAAGCTCAAGGCTTTGATTCCAGATGTTCAGAACTGCTTTCATCATTTGCACTGATGATAAGTTTGACACCACATTTCCTGTTTGCTCAATACTCAGGTTTCAGCTCATTTTTGTTTACTTGTGTGGTTTGTTTTGTTATTGTTATTTTATTTTGGTTTTATTTGGAGGTTGACTTCACCTCCTGGGAGCAGAGCAATGCACTAAAAATATACGTTTATCTGGGATCTAGGTGTTTTGAAGTAATTGGGACTCTCAGAGGATCTAGACCACCACACCACCTGAAGTAACAGTTCTTCTGCTTTCTTTTGGCACTTTATTCACTGTGGAAAGTCACCATGGAGAGGTCTGAGGCAGCCCTGGATTTTTTTTTTGGCCCCATAGGGGCTACTATTCTTGAAGGTCTTGCCTCAGATTTTTGCAAGACTCTTGACCTAGCATCTCAACCTACTGCTCTCCACCTTGCAGGGCGTCTCTCTAAGGGTTTTGTTGACTTAACTTCTTCCCTCTTCTGACCGAGCAGGTCAAGGCACACCCAGCACTGGACCCGCCAGCCTCTTCCAGTACTTTCCTAGACTTCCACGTTGCAAAATTGGGGGTATGAGATCATTTCCATTTACTTGATTGGCTGCTATTGAAACATTTTTGTCTGATTTTCTTAATTATTTGTTCATTTTGATTGGTATCGGGGAGATACAATTTATGATTTCTTCTCATTCTGTCATTTAACCTGGAAGTGTAGACTCGGCATTTTTTACAGCACCTCAGAAATTGTAGGTGGTCTTTGGACCAAAATTTGAGAACGAATCAGATGACAGGGTCACCCCTCGGGACCCAATGTAATCAAGTTAGAATAGATAAGAGATCGCCCGTCAGAATAGATCAGGGGTCTCAGAAAGCCTTTGCTGATCACTTCATTTAATTGAAGCACCTAAGTCACAACAAGTATGAAGCGATTCCATACAAGTGAAACTGAAACACGGACACAACTAATTTATGGCGAGAGGAATCAGAGTTGTGGTTACCTTTGAGAGACAGTGACTGGGAGTGGGCAACAAAGAGCCCTCTGGGGCCTGGGAATGTTCTGTGTTTGATCTGGGTGGTGATTATATAGGTGTATACATCTATAAACACTTATTGCACTGTACAACCTAGAATACGTAAATTTAAAATTAAAGGAATACAAATACAGTACAGAAAAATATTTTTAAGTATAAGAGAAAATCTTCCTGGGTCCCAAGTAGAAAGGAGGCTGGCTCCATGACTTCCAAGGTTGTTGTCCAAGAATCATCAAGTTGAGAAAAGCAAACCTCCAAGGACCTAAATGGGGTCCACACGTTCTCCCCTTCTCTCGACAGAACCACATGGTGAGGACATTTCCCTGATCACCCCAAGCTGGATCCCACACCCAGGCCAAAGGCAGCCCTCACAAACATAATTGAGCTTTTCTTATTTTATTTAGCTTCGTTTCTTGTTGCTGCCGATGTTAGTCTGCTCATTTTTAATGCACTGACAATCTTATTTTTTGAAGTTGAACTTTGTTAAGTTCCCGTATTCCATTTTCAGGCCATCTTCCCGCTGGGTCCTGGGCACACAGGGGCCTGGAGGGAGGGTGCACCTCTGCCCGCCAGGAAGGGCATCGTGGTTGCAAGCTTCCTGCCCTCTCTTGGTGGGCTATGGGTGTCCCTCGATGTTCCCTTCAGGCAGCAAGATGGAGCTCCCGAGCTCCAGGTCAACGGAAGACCCCAACTGCATCCGCGCTGGTCTTCCCGGGCCCTGAGTTTCTGGTCCAGCGACGGCCAAGCAGAGGGCAGGAGAGCGTGGCCCCACCCCCAGCTCTGGACGGGGCTCCTGGGGACCAGGTCTGGGTGTGGCCCTCCCCGGGTCGCTCAGCACTGGCTGGCACAGCAGAGGGTTCAGAGGACAGGCTGAGGGGAGACCCCAGGAGAGAAGGAAGGCCTGGGCCTTACTCCAGTGCAGCCCCGTCCCATCCACGCTGGGCCCCGCATGCTCTCTCCGCCCCAGGAAGGGGTTTTGCCCATGGGCAGGGTTGCCAGGGAGGACCCTGGTCTGCGGCCATCTCTGCAGCTTTCCCGTCAGGGCTTTCCCCGCAGCGTGCCAAGCTATTCCCAGCTAGGCCTACACTTCCTGGCAGGAAGAAAGCAAAGAACAATTGGGCCAGAAGTCTGAAGGCTTCACTAGAAGTCCCCATCCCCTCCTTTCCCTTCTGCCCTGCCCAGCCCTGGACGGCATTTCCTGGGAGACCCCTCCTCTTCCTTCTCGCTGTCTCCTCGTAGGAGCCGTGTTACTGATTTTTCCATTTGCCTCAGACTCCAGTAAGGCTCAGGGTGGCACTGCTACCTGTCCTCTCTTTGTTTTAAATTTTGATATTTTGTGCATTGTGGATTTTTTTTTTTTGCATTAATTTTCACTCTTTATAATATTGCATTAAAATATTACTTATCTTGATTACTGAGATTTTGTGGCCCCTTAAATTTCGCACCCAAGGGGTGTGCCTCACTTGCCTGGCCCTGATCTAGGCCCTGCTTTGCCCAGGTAGTGACTCATTCATTCATTCATTTATCACCCATTCATTCATTCATTCGTTTCACACATAGTCATGGAGGGTGTCCTCTGTGTCAGGGAGGGAGATGTGAACCAGATACAGGCCGCCCTGAAGACAGTGCTGGGCAGGGACAGTGCAGGGCAAAGACGACAGTGGGGGAACCAAAATACCAGCCTTTCAAGGTTTGAACATCAACCATGCAAAAGTAACAGGCAAGAGTCCCGAGGCTTGAAGTTACACACAGGTAATTTGCACAAGGTCACACCCTAAGAAGTAGTGGAGGTGGGTGTCAAACCCAGATCTGCCTGGCTCTGAGCTCTCACCTGCTCTGCTTATTGCAGCCACCTCCCTCTGCCCCCATCCCCCATGGGGAAATCAGGAAGGCTTCATGGAAGAGGCACCAATTGAGCTGAGACTTAAAGGATGCATAGGAGTTTACAGGGAGACAAAGTTGGGGAGAAACTAACTATGGGCAGAAAAATAAAATCTTGTGCGCTGTCAGTGAAGCTTGCACAACAGTATCCTGTCCACAATTCTAAGAAGCTGGTGATGCTTTTGAAGAGTCATCTGTGCAAAAACAGGCCTGAGCCGGCATTGCTTCCTCTTTCGGCTTCTGTTTCCTAACAACGTCAGCATTAATAGGAGGCGCGTGGGGCTCTCTGCTGTCTGGGGACTCCAGCAGAAGGCTGATCGTCCCACCACTAAGAGGTATTGCCTGGCTGTCAGGGGCAGGCTGGGGGTGGGGTGGTGGCGTGCTAGGTGGGGAGCAGCAGGGAGTGTGGGGAGTCTTGGATGGAAGGGGACGGGGAGAGCCTGGGAGGAGTGTGTGTGTGTGCTCTGGGGAAATGGGGGGGTCAAGACTTGGTCTCTTGGGCAGACCTGAGCCGGTGAGTGGGGAGATAGCGAGGGGTGCTGTCCTCCTACTTGGGTGCTGAGCAAAGGGCTTTGGGTGGGTAGGGGTGGTCATCAGGGGGATCTGACTGTCCTGGCAGGGAGGAGGCATGGGTGATTGGGAGAGCTGGGGCCTGGAGTAAGACCCCTGGGTGCTGCCCGTCCTTGCTCCATCACTAAGGTGTTGGTGGCAGTGTGCACATCTCCTCCCTGCCACGGGCTTCTGTCTCATCTGTGGACTGGGGAGAGGGCTGACAGTCTCTTGCACCCTGGGTTAAAAGGAGTGTGTCTGAGTGTGTGTGTGTATGCACACTCATGAGTTCATGCCTGTGTGTCTGTGTGTGTCTGTGTGTGTTCCTGCAGATGCAGGGGTGCAGAGAGAGGGGGATGCGGAGGGGGCATTCTGGAACCTTGCTTGGCTCAGACCCAGAACTCCGTGCAGTGGCGGGAGAAGCCCAGTCCATTGCCCAGAAGCACACATGGCACCAACCAGCCTCCCATTTTCTCCCTCAAAGAGTGTGTTTTTACCCCAAACTGTAGCAAGCCGTTGCTGACTTGGGTCTGGGCCCAGCTGTTGTATGTTCCCAGGTGTGGTGAGTGGGTGGGCTTCATTGGGGTGTGTCCAGGTATGTGGCTCCTTCCTGTGGATGAGAGACAGGGATGTGTGTGGTCTGCATTGGCATCGGACTTTGTGGGGCTGCAGTAGATGATTCTTATGACAAGTCACATATGTGCGATTTTTAGACTTCAAATGTTCTAATGTTATATTTTTGCATGATGGATTCTAATTTCCTATACATGTCATCCTCTTTCCTGCTTTCTAATAGTTTGGTTATAGTATACAAACTTTCCTACTAGCTTTTGGTCACTTTTTCTCCATTCATCAGTTTTATTTATTTTGGGCTACATCCCCCAGTACCATGGGATATTTCATGAGTTGTTTGATGATAGTATTTAACGTTACACAGGTAAATACATGGATACTTGCTTTATTAAAAAGTCAAGCAACATAGGATTATGTAGCATAAAAGACAAAAGACCCCAATCATCTCTATCCCCTACTTCCCACTCCCTTCACCTTATGTGTCCTTCCAAAACTTTTCTAAGCATGTTACAAGTACTTAGTTTTTCTTTGTGCATAAATGAGATTGGAACATGCATATTGTTCTGTGACTTATTTTTTCATTTGATATTACATTTTGAACTACTTTCCAAAATGATGCATGTATAAATTTGACTCATTAATTTAATCCTAAGAAATATGTGACATTATTAGTATAAATAATTATCCACAATTTACCGAATCCCCTACTGATAGACACTTAGGTCATTTCCAATTTTTCTACAGCTAAGAAAGTGCTTCTATAGCCTGGATTCCTAGAAGCAGAATTACTGGGCTAGAGGTTGTGCGTTTAAAATATTAAAAGATATCAAATCATCTTCATTGCAACCAAGCTAATATATATCCCCACAGTGGTGCATAAAAGGACCAATTTTTCTTTAGGGAGATAAGCAGTCTTTTAATTTTGTCCAACATAATGGATGAACATTATCTCAGTGTTACTTGACTTTTATCCTTTCTCTGATTTTGGGTGATACTGCATCTTCCACACATTTACTGACCATTTGGATTCCTTTTATAATATTCGTGGAGTTGTCTTTAGTTCACTTTCTTATAGGTTCTTTGTCTTTTATGTATTAATTTCAAGAGTGGTTCATTTATTATGTATATTAATAATGTGCTTACATAGGTTGTAAATATAGTTTCCTAGATCGTCACTTTTCTTTTTCTTCTTTGCCATCATATAAAAATGCCTCTTGTCTTGTATCATATAAAAATATTTGATTGTTTATTAGTCAGATCTGTCACCATTTTTTTCCTTTGTGTTTTCTGGTTTTAGTGTCTTGCTCAATCTGTAAGATTACAGGAATATTTTTAATGCTTTTATCATTTTATCTTTGATTTTCAGATCTTTAATCCCTCTAGAGTTTAGAGGGATGGGTAATGTATAAAGTAATAATCCAGCTTTTTCTAAATTGTCATCTAATTGCCTCAACATTATTAATTATGTCGTCCATCCTTCCCTCAATGATTTTGCATCCTAAATTCTGACATATTCTACATTATTTTCCTTTCTGTTTTCTGTTCCTTTTACTAGTGTTATACTCCTGGGCCATATTGGCTTAATTATTTTTTATTTTACGATCAACTTGTCAAATCTATTACAAATCCTTTTGATTTAAATTGCACTGAATTTCAAGAGTATTTGGGGGGAGAACTGACTACTGGAGAAATGCCAAGAGTGGGCAGCCTTCTTCTGTATGAGCCTTTTGACAGGGAAGGTACTAACACAGTCATCGGTTTCTGGTGGACACCCAGAAATGCAAAAGTCATTTCCAACTCTTCACTTGCCAAGTTTATTCGTTCGTTTGTTTAACCAGCAATGACGGGTGTATTATCAAATCTTTGAAGGCATCTGTCAAGGTAAACTTATCTTTCTTTTTTTCTTTTAATCTGTTGAAGTTCTCAATTGTGTTAATAGATTTCTTAATGGCTCCCCTTGCATTTCTGGAATAAACCCTTTTTTAAAAGTCTTTTTCAGATTGTTCTATGAAATTGTTTTTGTCCAGAGTGAATTTAGGTTTTGCTTTTTCATTTTTCAGCTTTTATTCCTACCATTAAATTTCTTCGTGAGTTTGGGGATTTTGTTGTGCATTTTTATTTTGAGTGAGAAGATGTTTGTCTGTTTTTTCTCTTCTCTCTTCCCTCCTCTCCTCTCCTCTCCTCCCTCCCCCCCCACCCTCCCTGCCTCCCCACCCTCTCTCTCTCTCTCTCTCCTCTTTCTCTCTCTCTCTCATACTCCTTTCCCCATGCTCACCCTCACTCTTAGCAACATTTTTAACACACATATTTAAACTTATATTTGCATCAGTATATGGATTTAGTTAGCCTATAAATGCCTTCCCTAAACAAGCAAGACCCTTAGCAAGCTTTCAGTTCTCCTCTGCTTTCCACCCTTAACCTCATAGCCAACTCCCACATTAAAATCATCTGAGTTTTAGTTCCATATTGTTATCATGTATTTATTTACTTTTATTTTATGCAGTAACAGATTCTTAACTGTAAGTCTCAGTTTCTTTGTTTACCACTGATGCCATAATCGCATGCCTTATTTCTTTCTCGGGGTTTATTTTTTTCTGAATGTCAGTTTAGAGTAATTTTTTTTCAAAGAAAAGATCTAAAAACTGTCTTTGTCCTTACATATCCCCCCAAAATTTTTTTGCTCTTTCCCGTCAAAGAAAATGTGGCATTTTATGCTTCTAGTTTTAAATATATTTTCCCTAGTATTTAGAGTTTAGAGCTGTTCATGAGAAATCTTTTGTTAACCTGACCTTTTCCACTGCAGGTAAACATGTTTTGTTTGTTTGTCTATTTCTGGAATCTTCTAGGATTTCTTGTTCTTTCCCTTGGGGGCCTGAAATTTCACCAGCATGTGACTAGATAGGTGTTTTAATAAATGAATCTAGCTTTTCACTTAGAGAACTGTTGTTGCTTTTATGCCCTGTGAAGTTTTCTTCTATTCCTTATTGTATCTGTTTGGTTTCAGATAGAAAAATCACCAAACAGTAACTTAAACAACACAGAAGTTTATTTCACCTTCACATAAAAGATGTCCAAAGGTAGGCAATCTTAGGCTGGGTATGACTATTCCCCAGGGACAAAAAGGATCCAGGTTCCATCTTTCTGTTGCATCATCCTGACCTGTGGCTTCCATCCTCAAAGTCACCTTATGGTCCAATATTGCTGCTGGAGCTCCAGCCATCACTTCTGAGTTACAGGCCAGAAGAAGGAGGAAAAGTAGAAGGGCAAAAATGGATCCCCTTTACTGAGTCAACTCCTTTAATGCAGACTTTTTGGGAGGCACACCAAATGTTGCCACCCATATCTCCTTGGACAACATTTAGTCACATGGCCACACCTAGTGGAACGAGAATAGAATACAGGAAATAGAATTGTTTATTCCATGTAGCAATAAGTTCAGCTAAAACCAGGACATCTGTTACCAAGGAGGAAGGGGACAGATTGGTAGCTGACACTGCCATATCCGCCCTCAGTCCTCTCTGTCCTCTGCTTCTGGATATCGGAACTTTAGGATCTTTTTTCCAGGTCTCAGTTTTTCTCTGACATTTCCTCTTCTTGTGCATTCCTCTAGAACAGTTTTGTTTGTAGTGTTCATTCTGCAATTTAGACGATTACTGAGATATTTATTTTTTTAATCATGGATCTCAAACCTTCAAATCTCAAGAACTCTGCCTTTTGTGTACCAGTCAGTTCTTTTAAATGCCTATGATGTCTCAAATCCCCTTGAGGGTGCTAATTTAGTTTTTTAAAGTTTTCTTTTGTCTCTGCTGTATCTGTGCGTGTCTGTAGGGGTGTCTGCCGAGTCAGTATAGGTCAGAATAAACATGAATGATAACAATGATTAGGAAATACAACTTTTATTGGTGTGGTGGTTAAAAGTAGAGACCCTGTAGCCAAACTGTTCTTCACTAGTCATGTGATCATTGACAAGTTACTTAACCCTCCTATAATCGTTTCCTCATCTCTAAAGTGGGATTCTAATATTAACCTACACGTATATGTATTAATAACTGTAACCTCTTCAAAACAGTGTCTGGCTCATGGTGAGCATTCAATACAGATCAGCCACAAATATGAGTTATGTATGCATGTGAATTTTCTGCTTGTGTTCATGGATGACTTAGTACTTCGTATTAACCTTTTACCATGCAAAGAGATATTAACCTTCATAATTTTGGTGGAGTTTTTGCAATTTGTCCTTTGCTTTATACTTCAGTTATCTTTATAAAATACAGAAGATTTTGTTTTTGTGAAGTTACATCTGTCAGTCTTTGTCCATCTGATTTCTTCTACTACTTTTAAGCTTAAATAACTCAAAGATATTTACTTCTATGGTTTGTAAGTTTAATATGTTTTAACTTTTTACATTTAACTATTTTAATTAACCGGATACTTTGGGAATGGCATGAGATGGGGATTTAAATTGATATTTTTATGTTGTTATTCAATGATCTTAGCACTTGTTATAGAGCACACCATCATTCCTCAATGATTCATGACCCCACCTTTATCAAATAGCAAATTCTTGGGTGAAACAGAATTTGTTCCTAGCCAGTCTATCCATTGATCTATATTGTGTGTGTGTGTGTGTGCGTGTGTGTGTGTGTGTGTGACACAGTACACTGCTTTACTTATCAGATTTTATAATATATTTTGCTATTGGTTAGATCTTCCTTGTTTTTAAAAATTTCATTAACTTTCCTCATACATATATTTTTTCCTACAAGTTTCTGGTTAGACTTTGATTGGAATTGCATTAAACCTGTAACCTATTTTGGGATGAATTGCTCTTTTTACACATATAGTGCTTCTATTTGTGATGAGACTGCAATGGGAGCTCTGGAATTCTTAGGCTGTCACAGGGAGGCAGACCAGCTCCCCCAGACCCCCGTGTGCCCACCCCGTGGCATTGTCCCCCATCTCTGGGTGCTCATGTGGCCAAATACTCTGCCCCAGCTCTGAACAAACCTCAATTTTCCTGAGCATTTGCTGGACGTCATCACAGCCAGTTCTCACGACAACCACGTGAGACACGTGGACTCGTGCCCGTTGCACGATGCAGACAGTGAGGTTCAGGGAACTTTGGGACTGAGGCCAGGCCGCCAGTGCGGGTGTAGGAGCCTGTGTAGGAGTCAGGTGGCTGGGCCGGGAGCTGTGCTTTTCCCATGTGTTGTGAGCGTGTGTGTGTGTGTGTGTGTGTGTGTGTGTGGACATCTGTGCATCGCGGGTGAGGTTTCAGACAATCTTACGGGAAGAAAAGGAGACTCCTGGGTACTTCCCAGGGCCTGAGAGAAAGAAAATGAGGAAATCCCCAGGCTTCTGTAAAGAAAAGGGAACTGGCGTTCAGAGGGTGGGGAGGAGAGGGATGACGGTAACTGGAGTGGGGGCGGGTTAGCACCAGGTCCTATGTGTGCAAGAGAGTGAGTGTGTGAGCTCACACCCAGGGGAGGACGGTGTGGCATGCACACCCAGCAGCTCACGGGAACTTGGTACAAATCAATGCCCAGGCTTCCCCTCGGCCTCTCCCGTCACCAGGGCGTGACCTGTGTGGGACCCACCGCTCTGAGGCCGTCCCTCCACCTCCCCAGTGGTCACACCTGAAGACTCTGAGGCTCAAGGGGAAGGGATTGTCCCCAGGTGCCAGGCTCAGACAGCTGTGGGGACAGCACCAGAAGCCTCTGGGGCTCATCCCTGGGTTCTCCCCACCAACACCGTCTGTGTCCCTGGGGTGCAGGATGTGCGGGGAGAGGACACAGAGGGGCAACTCGAGCTGACATCTTCTTCTACAGACCCCAGAGAAAAGAACCTCAAGAGCCTGTGACACGGCCTCCCTGAGCCCCAGGCGGAGAGGAAGACGAGATTCCCTGGCAGTGAGGACCCCGACGCTACCCGGAGTATAGACCCACTTGCCCATCCAGAGCCGACCGGGAGATGGCACGGACCTGGGGGCTGCTCCCCGTGGCCCTGCTGGCTCTGTGCTGCGGGCCCAGCATGGCGGAGGCCCAAGGTGAGTGCCATTGCTCCAGCCCTTGCCCCCACCCCAGGCTCGCTGCTGGGCCCTGTGGGCGAGGCCCCCTCCCTGGGTCCCCATGGAGGCTCCTAGAGGCACCCAGGGGCCGTCTCCCCTCATTTCCTCTCCCTTCTGTTCTTCCCTGGCTGCCCCCTGTCCCCTGCCGTCCTCCCACAGTCCCGCCCTCTCCCTTTGTCTCCCTGGCTCAGTCTGCCTCAGGGCGTGTCGCTTCCTGGCCCGGGTTTCTTGGGTGGCATTCGAGGCCTCTGGCCCCAAGGCCGGCAGTGGAGCCTGTCCCTGCCCTCCCTCCACACCTGCCACTCTCTGCTCCCCGGAGGGGCCTGGAACATTCCACGACGGCGCCTCTGCTCCTGCTGGGCCTCGCCTGGGCACCTGCTCTCTGCTCTGGCCCAGCCCCCTCCTTCTCAAGCTGGGGGCCCCGCTGGGAAGTTCCTCTGGCTCTGGAGGAACACCCTACTCCAAAAGGGCTCCCCTAGACCTTGGCTTCTGATAACTGTGCAGGCCAAATTCCCTTTTCCAGACATCAGGCCAGGCAGGGGGGGCGGGCGGACATGAGGCTGTGGAAGGGCCCGGGCGGGAAACCCCAAGTTTCCTGCTCCACAAGGTGCATTTGTGGGGGGTTTGCGGAGGAGAGGGCCTCTCCTCCCAGGCCACAGGCAGAGTCCCCCGGGTGGGGCCTGTGCCCGATGCGTGTGCCCACCTGGGGCCAGGCTCCAGGAGCAGAGCCCGGGGGTTCAGGGAATGTGCAGAGAGTCATAGAATTACTGACGACCATGACCCTTCCACCCCAGAACCCTGGCTGCCAGGAGCCCCTAGGGCATCTCTGCCTGGCAGCCAGGAGCCCTGCACCTTCTGGGAGACCCTTACCCAGTGCCGGGCGCCCTGGGGAGCTGGGGAACTATGACAAGGGCCACCTGGAGGGACAGGTGTGACTCCCTTTTGCCTCCCCCGGCCAGAGACCGTCCCGCTGCAGACCCTGCGCTGCTACAACGACTACACCAGCCGCATCGTCTGCAGGTGGGCGGACACCCAGGCTGCCCAGGGCCTCCTTAACGTGACCCTCCAGCGCCGGCTGAATGAGTGAGTGATGTTGAGGTGGGGGGGAGGGGAAGGGGAGAGTGCTCCTGTGTCAGGCGGGGCCTGTGGCAGGAGTTAGTCTGGGGCAGGGGGCTGGAAGGATCAGGGAGCAGGGCAGCCTGCCCACCTGATGCCAGTGCTGACATCGGGGTTTCCGGGGAGAGCCTCTGCATCATTATTGCAGTTGTTGATGCTGAGGGTGGTAATTTTGTCTTGCTTCATCACAGTTTAATAAAAGGATCCCACATGCCTTATTTTAGTTCATCCTTGCTGTGGGGTGAGCAGGGAGGGGACACAATGCCCAGTTCACAGATGAGGACCCCGAGGCTGTGGGGGTGAGGTCCTCACCTCACCACATGTGGGTGGGCCGCAGAGCCAGGTGGAGGTGTCCCCAGCCTGAGGTGAGGGGCGGGACTCCGTGCTCTCCCCCAGGCCCCAGCCCCACCTCTGGATGGGGGGTGTCTCCCTTTCTCATCATGTGCTTTCCTGCTCATTGGCCATTTGGGGAAGGTGACTCCCCTAATTTTGGGATGTCTAAATTGGCCAGGTAGAGTCCTAGGGTCCCATAGACACTCCCACCCCTTGGAGGCAGTCCCTGGGGAGGAGCTGGCTGTGTCCACACCACACACCAGCACCGAGTCCACTCTCCCTCTTGCTCCCCTGGGTGCCTCCATCAGGCCCTGCCCCCTCCTAAGGCCTGCTTCCCACTACACCGAGACCACAGAAGCCCCCAGGAGAGGAGCGCCCTCACCCCCATCTGCCCACCTCCCTGCCTCTGGCCGTGGGCTCCCCCACCCTCCCCTGCAGGAGTCACGTGTTAGCTCCCGTCTGAGGCCAGAGCCCTGGACGCCATCAGGGGCAGCTTTGCTGCCACCATCGTCCCTGCCTCTCCTGTGTCATCCACTGTGCCCTCTCCCACACGGTGGGCTCACGCCTGGACCCCCACCCTACAAATGCCCGCAACCAGCTCAGCACCGGCTCCTGAGCCCACAGCCCCTCCAGCCACAGCCCCATTTCTCTGTCCCCTTGAGAGCTGAGTCCTTCTGTTTATGTTTCCTCTCCCTCCCATGAACTGGCTCTAAGGGTTTCACCCCCAGCATTTCAGCCGAACCCTCTTATTGAGACCCTCCCCCCCATGGCCTCCTGCTGCTAGATCTTCAGGGCAGTGCCAGCCGCCTTCTGCCTTGCTGGGTATCGTCGGACACAGCTGGCCCCTCCCTGCTCCTGGGGGTCCAGCTCCCCAGGGCCTCCTGGACCTGCCTCCCCAGGGCTCCTCGGGCCTCCCCAGCCTCAGTCTCCTTTGCTGGTTCATCCTTGGGTCCCCGACTCTACATGGTGGGACACCCCAGGGCTCAGTCTTGGACTCGGCCCTAATGGCGCCTGCTCATGAGTCCTTCCCTGAACCCCTCAATTCCTTCGGGTCCACGCCTCATACCTCCCTGCTTTATTGCTCCACATGAAGTTTCTTCCATTTGATTCCATTTAACATGTGTCTCCTTCTGCCAGGATGTTGGCTCCATGGGGCAGGAATATTTGTATGTTTTCTTCATGGACAGGCCCCGTCCCTGGACAAAGCCTGGCACATAGTAACCTCCCAGTAAATATTTGTTGGATGAGAACTTCTCACAAACTCTGGGCTAACCACTTCCTCTCCTGGCAGTGATGCTCCGAAGCCAGTGTCGTGTGACCTCGGTGACAACCTGCCCTGGTCAGACTGCTCTCCCCCCCACTGCGTGCCCAGAAGATGCATCATTCCCTACAAGCTCTTCGTCATGGCCGACAGAGACCACTACTCATTCCGGCCCGACAGGCCTCTGACGGCCCAGCACACCTTCCCTCTGGCCCAGCACGGTGAGGAGCTGGGGTTGCTGATGGGGGTAGCGCCCCTGTCTGGACAGTGGGCAGCAGCAGCTGGGCCTGGGAGGGAGGGTCATCAAGGACTGGGGTTGGGTTGGGGTCTCTTGAGGGCAGAGGCTTTGGAGTTGGGACAACACAGGTAGCTCCCCGGCCCCCAGCTGCTCCCACCCCCTGCCAGCCCATTGGCTTTGGGAATGGGGGCTCCCCTTTAGGAAAAGCAATTCGTATGATGCTCATAGAAACTCGCCAGCTTACCAAACTCAATCACCAGGGGGGTCTTGCCCAGTTTCTGCAACAACCTGTTTTATAGCTAAGACACTGAGGCTCAGAGAGGTGACATCACCTTTCCACAGCCCCGTATGAGCAGGAATAACCTTGACCTTGTGTAGCTTGTTGCCCTATTACCGTCGCTGCGTGGGTCTTGGTTCATGTCTGCGTCCACAGTGGCATGTGAAATAATTAATGACCTTGGGTGGATGTAGAAGATCATTTTTAGATAAATAGATAGGGTTTATTTTATTGTATATTGGGAAAAAATAAAATCAGCAGTTCAAACACATAGATTCAAGGAAATTATTGCTTAGTATGAAGCCAAATACAAAGAGGGGAGACAATTTGTAAACGTTTACGCTGATATGGCAAAATTCATGCAAACGGCTGGCTTCCAGGAGATTCTGGGGGCTCTTATTTAATTCTCAAAGCCACACTGAGGTGTGTGCTTTTATTATTGCCGTTTGACTGATGGTGAAACTGAGACAGAAGGAAGTGACTTGCCCAAGGCCTCTCAGCTCAGGACAACCTGAACTTAGGGCATGGTCCTGTCCCTGGGCCACCCAGTTCCTGTCTGCAAGTGGGAAATGGGTGGGGGCCTGGCCTTTGCTTCCTGCGCCTTCTTGCCACTGCGTCACAAAGCTGCTGCCTGGGAGAGGGAATGGCGTAGGCCACCAGGAATTGATTTCAAACTGTGCTCCACAGTATATATTTGAAGGATGCCAACATCCCATCTGAATGGACAGGGTAGAGGCTGGGAAGACCAGGAACCACTGCACAGTCTCACAGATACCTAAGCAAGGCGGGTGTGTGCCTCAAGCAGAGGGGCAGGGCCGAGGAGGGCGCTCCCCGGGAGATCAGCACAGGCTCCCAGGGGAAAGAGCTTGGCAACTGCAAACCGAAGGGCAGGTAGGAGGGGAGAGTGGGCAGAGCATTCCTGGCAGAGGCAGCAGAAAGTGCAAAACTGGGAGGCTCAAGGGGGCAAGGCATGTTGGGAGAATGGCCAGGCGATGGGTGCTGTGACATCACTTCAAGAGGGCTGAAGGGTCAGGGAAGAGAGGGGGACGCAGCCGGGTCCTGAACCCGGAGAGGCTTCTGTGCCCTGCAAAGATCAAGTTCACCCTTCAGAGCAGGGGCTGGCAAAGGTTCTGTGCAGAGGACCACAGAGTAAATATTTTTAGCTTTTGCAAGCCATGCTGTCTTTGCTGTAACCCTCAACTTGACTTTCGTGGGATGAGAACAGCTGTAAACCAAACAGAAACAAGTGTGCTGCATACCAATAAAACCTTATTATGGACACAAATAGGAATTTCACTTTATTTCCAGACTTGGGAAGTATTCTTTATTTGAATATTTTTTGCCTTTTGAATATGTGAACATCCTCTGTTAGCTCACAGGCCATTTACCACCAGGTTTGGGGCCAGATATGTCCCGTGGGCCATAGTGGAGGCATCCCTGCCCTAGAGGATGACGGGAGCATTGGGGAGCAGCCCATGGTCCGCTGTTGAGGCCATCTGGGTGGAAGCGATGGGGGGCGATGGGGAAGTTGCAGTGGGGGGACGGGGATGAGGTTCACGGATGGAGGATGGGGAGATGGGAAGGCTGATGTGAGTGGTCCCCCAGGAGGCCTGAGGCTTTTGGGGTTCAGCCAGGGGGTGGGGGATGCAAATGATGGTTAGGGAGTAGACGTGATTCACTCCCAAAGTTGTTTCTTGATAAACACCTACACAGACCAGAAGAGCAGTGAACCAAGCAGTCCGTGTCCCTGACCCCTTGGAGCTTAAGGCCTGACATCCAGGAAGGCTTCCTGGTGGAGGAAACAGGGCAGTTTAGGGAAGGGGGGCATGGTGCTCTGCTGCCTGGAGCCACTGTTGAGTCGGGGGTCGGATGGGAACCACAGCCCCTTTGGCAATGAATCAGGGAGGCTGCAAGTTCCCGGGGTGGAGTGGGGGACAGATGTGCCTCTGCCCTGCTCTGAGACTCCCACGGTTGAAGGCCTTGGACATTTCACTTCCTCCACCCTCTTCTCCCTCGGTGACATGAGTGTCTCAGGCTGGAGGACGAGGTTCAGGGTGGGGTTCCCAGTCTGCTCGGTGTGGAGCAGCTCCTGGAGCTCTGTGCAGGGAAGGATGCTCCCGTCACCCTGATTCAGGTGCAAAGAGTGCAAGGACCGATTAGTGACGCCCATCGTGGCTCTGGGTGGGGAGGGGCAGGTGGCCTGCTGTGTGTCTGCAGCCCTGAGTTTAATGATTTCCGAGGGGCTCTAGCTCCTGCTCTGGCACGCCATGCTCCATGTCCAGCACGGAACATGGACATCTTGTCTGTGCCGTGTGACCAGCTCTTTGTGTTGGAAAGCCATCCCCCAAAGCAGACACAGAAGCTTCAGGAAGGCGGGAGCCATGTCTCTCACCCTCGATGCCTCTTCCGTGCAGCCCAGCACATCCCAGCAGTTACCCTCTAGCTGTTGGTTGAAGGAATGCTTTCACGTGGTCTCTGAGGTTGCCTGCATTCATTCATTCATTCATTCATGCACCCTGGACCCCCACGTGCACAGAGGGGCTACATCTCAGGCACTGGGTACAGGGAGGGGGTGCTTCAGAGCTCCTCATTAACTTGGGGAGACAGACCTGGAAACATAAATACATTGGGGTGTGTATCGGCTGTGATGGGACAAGCAAAGGAGCAGAGGACTCAGCCCGGCAGAGGGAGGGTCCAAGAAGGCTCCTAGAGGGGGACACATTTATTGCAGGTGGGACAGGGGGTGCGGGATGGACAGCAGGCCAGGGAGCAACTGGAGTCAGGACACCCTTTGCTGGGAAGAAGGCCACAGAGGCCAGCTCATGGGCCAGGGGCTCAGGACGGAAGGCGCTCGAGTGAGAGTTGGTAGCATCATTTATTGAGTTTATATTTTATGTGCACAGCAGTCTGCACAGCTTCTGTGTTTGCAGGCAGTTCCACTCAGTTTTCCCGATGAAAGCCTGAGGCTGGCAGAGAGGAGGTTCTTGCCCCAGGTCCCTGAGCAGGTAGGGGCGGTGCAGGGCCTGGAACCCGAGTCTGGGGGCACGAAAGCCCGTGCAGCCTCCTGCCCGCTCACAGGTGTCCCACCCTTCACCCAGCCCTTTACCTCCTTCCCAGTCCAGCCCCCTGCGCCCACGGACCTGCATGTCAGCAGCACCGGGGGCCATTTCGTGCTGTCCTGGAGCGTGGCCCTCGGGGGTCCCCAGGGAAGCTTGCTGTCCCAGAAGGACCTGGAGTTTGAGGTGGTCTACAGGCGGCTTCAGGACTCCTGGGAGGTAGGACCGAGGCCGGCTCTGCCCCGTGCCCGAGGGACCCTGCCCAGCAGGGCTCCTCCAGCAACCCGTTTCTCCCACAGGATGCTCCCACCCTGCTCGCCACCTCCTCCCATGCTGTCCTGCGGCCCGAGCACCTGGTGCCCAGCAGCACCTACGTGGCCCGAGTGCGGACCCGGCTGGCCCCGGGCTCAGGGTTCTCCGGGAGGCCTAGCGCGTGGAGCCCGGAGGCCCGTTGGAGCTCCCAGCCAGGTAAGCGGGCAGGGTTCGGGGCCTGTCCCTCGGAGGGCAGGGCGGCCACCAGGGGTTCCTGGACAGGGGATGCTGAGGGTCCCCAAAGAGGGGTTCCCAGCACCTACAATTCATTGACTCACATGTTTCCCTGGGCCACCCCCTCCCTGCTGTGAACGCTGCAGAGGCGGCTGCTGCATCTCACCTCCGGGCTGTGGTACTGCTCACCTTCCCGCTGATAACCACGACACTGACCACACCGTAGCATCCGTGGCAGCTGTGTTCTAATGAGGGTGGGCATGTCTCCCTTCCCAGGGGACGAGGCCCAGCCCCAGAACCTCCAGTGCGTCTTCAACGGGGCCGACCTGCTCAGCTGCTCCTGGGAAGTGAGGGCCGAGGTGACCAGCTCAGTCTCCTTCACCCTCTTCTACAAGCCCAGCCCCAACTCCAGGTGAGCGGCCCCTTTCCCCTCCCCTCCCCACCCCAGGCCTCGCCTGCTCCAGGCCTCCTCCTCTCCCCGGAGGCCCCGGCTCAGCCTGATCTCAGCACCCCCACCCCCAGCCCCTTCCTCCTCCCTGCCCTCACCCCAGCCATGCTCCCCAGGATGGAAGAGTGCTCCCCGGTGCTGACGGAGAAGCTCAGTGGCCCCTACACCCGGCACCGATGTCAGATCCCCGTGGCCGACCCCAAGACCTATGGAGAGTACACGGTCTTGGTTCAGCCAAAGGTGGAAGAGAAATTCATAAAGAGTTCAGAGAACAGTGAGTGTGCCCATGGCCTTCTATGTAGGGGGTGGCGTTTTGGGACAGGGCTGTTTCCTTGTGTAACAAGAAGAAACTCAGGGCCCCAACATGACCTGGTCCTTAAGTTCATCAGTTTCAGAGAAACCCAGTCCAGGAACCAAAAGTGAACAGAAGTAGCTCCCGTCTCAACTTGAATGTCTTATGAACAACAAAAGAATGACCAAAACTATAAGAAAGATATAGTTGGTAACTCACAGGGACACCTCTTAACCCCCGCCCCCCACTTTCTATTGCTCTCTTCTCTCCCACTCTGGGTCTTCTCTGAAGATTCCCCTGCTGACCAGGCTCTCTTGACCTTCCCACAAAAACTTCCTCTCCCTGATTTCCAAAGTGCTCCCCTGGCTGCCATGCTCAGTCATCGACATAATTGTTCTATGATCTGCGTCTTCAATTGGCCCTGGGGGCTTGTGTGCAGGTAGGTTGGAGATCCCTGCAGGACCTCTAGGGATCAAGTGCACAAAACATATAAAAGCCCTAGCGAGATGTCTGCCCATAGGAGATCTCAGCAAACCACTGTCGTCAAGTAGAGGCGACCCGCTCTTATTTCTAAGAAGTAAACCGGAACTCAGAGTGGTCAGGTGACTTGCTGAAGGCTGCTCAGCTGGCAGGGGTTGGATGAGGGCTGGAATTCAGAAACATTGACTTCGTGCCCAGTGCTCTCCTTTCCCTGCACTCTGCCAAGCGAGAGGTGCTGCCTGCATAGGGAGGAGGGTGCAGGAGGAGGGCCTTCTGGCTGGAGGCGAAGGCGTGTGAGATTTTGGTGGTGAGTGCCTCTGGGTGTGCAGAGGGAGAGTAGCTGGAGTTGAGATCAGGGTCCAGGGACGCCAAAGCAGGTGCGGGGAGTGACGGGGCCCAGGACTCTGGAGTTACAATGCCTGGCCTCCAGGCTTGGCCTCTGCCTCTGATTAGCTGCCAGTCCTTGGGCGAGTTACTTAAGTGTTCTGTGGCTCAGTCTTTCCACCTGGAAAATGGGAATGGTTGGTAGCACCTACCCTGTAGGGTGGTTGTTGGAACTGAATGAAATCATCAACAGAGGCCAAGAAGGTACAACGTGCCGGAAGCATGGTCAATACTCTAAAAAGGAAACCAATTACTAGTAGCTTAATCTTTATTTTAAATACTAGGAATAAGCTATGCCTAGGGTTGCCTTACTATAAAATAAGTGTATCTCGGGATATCCCAAGAGAAGGGCCTCTTGGCTCAAAACAGATGATGGTGTGGTGAAGGGTAGGTCCGAGGCCAGCAGGGAACACTGGGGATGCTCCATCCAAGGACAGATGTCAGGATCACCCTGTTGGCTTCCCTCCCTCCAGTCCAGATGGCCCGTCCAACCCTCAACGTGACCACAGACAGTGGCAGCTACAGCCTGCGCTGGGAAGCAGAGGAACTGTTCTACAAACACATAGGCTACACCTTCCACGTCCAGTACAGGAAAGACGCGGCCTCCTGGGAGGTGAGGGCCCGTGGAGGGGAGAGGCGTGGGTGGGTGGGAAAACACCAGGCACCTCGGTGATACTTAGAGGCGGCCACTGGGACTTCCCCATCTCCAGGGGAAGGAACCGAGGCTCAGAGTGGTGTTGTGACTCAGTCAAAATGAACTCACTTGACCCTGACTTGCAAGGGGACACAGACCGCCAGGGCAGGCAGGGCTTAGGGACTACTGGGATGAATTTTCAAGAGTTGCAAAGCCCCAGGGACATTTCTTCAGAGGAATCTTCTCCAGAACCCCAGGATGCAGGCGCTCAGAACAGACTGCTCTGATAAAGGGGGTGAGCCCAGGCAGGGCTCAGGCCCCAGCCCCCAGCCCAGGAGGCCCCCCAGGTCCACAGAGGGCAAAGCAGAAACACTGAGCCAGCCCCGGGCCTCAGGCCACAGACGGGGAAACTGAGGCTAGATGGGGGCATTTCAGCACTGGAGCTAGCAGTGGCCCCAGGCTCCTGAGCACCTGCCCTGGGCCACTGTAGCCCTCCTCTGTCACAGAGGTGGAGTCCCCAGTGCCATCTGAGTGCTGCCCCCTGAGGGCACTGAGGAGGGTCCCCCAGGGTGAGAGTGACATGGGGAGGGGTGTGCCTCAGCCTCCACCCACCCTGCTCACCCACCCGCACCCGCAGGAGAGCAATGCAGAGACCCTCCATAACACCCGCAGCATGCCCCTGCCACATCTGGAGCCGTCCACCAGGTACTGGGCCCGGGTCAGGGTCCAGCCCACGCCTGGTGGCTACAAGGGCATCTGGAGTGAGTGGAGTGAGGAGAGCGTCTGGGACACGGAGTGGGGTATGTCTCCCTGGCTGCCACTGCCCAGTTTCAGGGGCGTCCTCCCCTCCTCATGTGTCACTGATCGGTGGAAGAGGACACCTGGGATGCCACACAGCCTGCAGGAGAGGCTGAAAGAGCTGGTCTCTCCATCACCCCTCCCTCAGCCTGGAGCTTAGGCCCCTGTTCATATGACCCGTGGCTTCAAGCCTCTGCGGCAGTCACATCCCAGTGCCTCCTCAGCCCGAGATTCCTGTTACCATGGCAAGCAAAAACATGCAGACTGGAGCCTGGGTTTGGGATGCTGTGATCAGATTTTTTAATCTTCGTCACCCCTGTACACTTGTCACTTTCATTGGCCCCTCACATTTCCTCTTAGTGACTACCAGGAAAAACTCATTGACAAGGGCCAGTGGGTGGTTTCAGGGGGACAGAGAAGGTTCTGGGAGCATGCACCAGTCCACAGCCACCCTTCATGGGGGAGGATCCCCGAGCTGTGCTCAGGCAGAAAGGAGGGCTGGGCCACCAGGCCCAGGGGAAGGCAAAAGAGGGCAGTCCCAGAGGAGGCCCAGGCTGTGAGGGGCTCAAGGCCCTAACTGGCCTTTGCACATGCTCCTTTGTCTGCCAACATGCCTTTCCCCCTTCTCTGCCCCTCCAAAACCTCCCTGTTCCTTGAGGCCGTCTTACATGCTGCCTCCTCTAGGAAGTCTCCCGAGATTGCCATGGGTGCAGCCGTTGTCTCCCCATGCACAAAAGTCTGCTACTGGAAATGATCTAACCCTTCTGTGTCCTCCCAGCACTTTGAACATTGTGGGGAGGGTCAGACTAATGCCCTCCCAGGTTTGCATGTATCTGCCCCCATGGGGTGTCCTCCGTGACAGGGAGCTTCTGGAATTCCGTGCCCATACAGAGCAGGGACTGGGAGGGCACTGACCCGGCCCCAGCCCTCCCCTCCCCTCCTGCCTGTCCCAGCTGTGATGTTAATGCTCCTTTTCCCTTCCGGCTTCCCTGGCAGTGCTGCCCGTGTGGATTCTGGCACTCATCCTTGTCGCCATCACTCTCATCTTGCTCCTGGTCCTCCGCTTCTGTGGCATCTACGGGTACAGGTGAGGGGACCCTGCAGGCTCCCTCCAGTCCCCTGTGGGGCCTTGAGCAAATCCCTCCTGCTCCCTGGGCCTCAGTTTCCCCTCTGTACGAGAACATGGGAGCTGCTGGCCCTGAGATCTCTGGCTCCTCTCACCGCCATGGTGTCTTTCCAGGCTGAACCGGAAGTGGGAAGAGAAAATCCCCAACCCCAGCAAGAGTCACCTGTTCCAGGTAGGGTCCGGCCATGAGGTTGGCTAGTGGCAACAGGTTCTCAGCTCCTGACTCCCCGTGTCTCTGTGCCCACTGCCTCCTGCCCCTCCCCGTGGGTTTTGAGTAGTGGGGCTGCAGGGCAGGGGCCCTGTGAGCGCTAAGAGGCCTGCAATGCTGTTCCCTGGGACCCCGGAGAAGAAGGAGCCCCAGCCTCGCCCACTGGAGCTCCAGGTGGAGCAGGAGTGGGAGACTTGAGGGCAGGGACACCCCAGGCCCAGTTGGGCTCACATAAAGGGGGTGCCTTCTACTAGGGGCGGGTGGGGGTGGAAGGTGGGGGACACCTGAGCTGGGTTTGGCAGGGTCAGGGGTGGTGCCAGGTGTTGAGAGGTAGGAAAGGTCCCCGTGGGCAGAGGGCACAGCACAGGTAGAGGCCTCCAGGTAGGCCAGGATCCTTCATTAGGGGACCAGGGTGCGGCGGAAATGAGGCCGCGGCAGGCCCCGGGGCTGATGGGCGGGGCGGGGTCCCCTGGTCAGGGCCAGCAGGGCCACTTACATGCCGAGGGGCTTGCGGCCAGTGTGGAGGACGACTGGCAGGGGCTCGGGGACAGAACCCCTGGCCCTGATGCTTGGGGACCTTGGGGACCTTGGGGACATCACAGACCCTCTCTCAGCCTCATTCTCCTGCTTCAGCGGCCGTGGAGAGGTCTGGCGGTGCTGAGATTCCTTCCGGATCTGGGAGGTTCCTTGCCCCTCTGTCCCCTGCCCCACTCCCACCTTCCCAAGGCCCCTCAGACCCCATGGACAGAAATGTCCTCTCTCTTCCCAGAACGGAGGTGTGGGGCTCTGGCTCCCAGGTAGCATGACGGCCTTCATCAGCAGGAGCCCTCCACACAAGGAGCAGTGGGGCAGCCACGTCCCTGAGCTTGAGGGGTGAGTGTCTGGGCTCTGGGCTCACTCCTGACCACTCAGAGAGCAATGGTGGGGGGTGGGGGGCACTGTTGGGCACATCAGGGTCTCCAATGAGGTGCTTTGGTCTGTGGCTCATTGTGAAGAGATTGCATGGAAGCTGGTTTTCTCTAAAGCAGGAGGCACCTCAGTTGGATAGCAGTAAGAACTTCCTAAGCCTCAGGTCAGCAGAGGGCCAGTTAATGGACTTGACCAGGGCAGGAAGGTGAATGTGTGACCCCTGCTGCCCTCCAGCCTGGGAGGCTGCCCGCTGCCGAGGCCTCCAGGCCTCACCTAGAGCCTCAGTGGGGGCGGTAGGGGCTGCAGACCCTCAGGCCTGCGCAGTCAGCTCTCCGCTGTCTTTTCCTCAAGGACAGTGGATTGTGTGGCTGATAGAATGTAGAAGTGATGGGTGGTTCAGCGGTGCTCGGGCTGGTGTGACCCTGGGCCCTGCAGGGTGGGTGGGGAAGAGGGAAGCCCGGCCCGGCCAGGCCAAGGCCTGGGCGTGTGGTCCACGGGGAGACTGAAACAAAGTTCCCTCCTTCTCAGGAGCCCTGACCCTCCTGCAATGTTCACCACCATCCCTGGGTGGGGTCAGGCCTCCTGAGTCCCTTGTGCACGAGCTGAGGCACTTGCCCAGGGTGGTCCCAAGGTCTCTGCCTCTGTTTTCCCCACAGGGTGTCCCCGGTAGTCTGCGGGGACAGTGAGGTGTCGCCTCTCACCACGGAGAACCCCAAGGATGCCTGTGATTCCCCAGCCGAGCCTGAATTGGTTCCGACTGCCTCGGGCCTGCCCCCGGAGCAGCCCCCCAGCCCCCGGCCCAGCCTGGCAGCCCCCTCAGGCCGGCCAGAGAGCGAGGCCTCTGGCTTCGACTTCAATGGCCCCTACCTGGGGCCACCCCACAGCCATTCCCTGCCTGAAATGCAGGGCCAGCTGGCACCCCCGCAGGTGGGCGTGAGCAGGGAGCCCCTAGGCTCCCTAGAGTACCTGTGTCTGCCTGCGGGAGGGCAGGTGCAGCTGGTCCCCCTGTCCCAGGCTCGGGATGGGAGGTGGAGCCCCCACCCAGAGGCTGAGGGGAGCTCCCACCTGGAGGCAGGGGAAGGCCTGGCCCCTCCCTGCTCTGGGCCGATGGTGGGCGCCCAGGGCCAACAGGACAGGCCGGCTGCTCTGCCCACTGGCATGGGGGCCCCTGAAGACAGCGTCCTGGCCTCTGGCTATGTCACCACTGCCGACCTGGCACTCACCCCACCCACAGGGGCCCCGTCTGTCTCCCTGGCTCCCCCTCTGGGCCTCTCCCCAGACCAGAACCACAGCCTCAGTCCTGGCCTGGCCAGTGGGCCCCCCAGAGCCTCAGTCCCCCTGCAGCCAGGCTTTGAGGACTATGTGGGGCTCCCTGCAGCCATGAGCCAGGCCCCCAAGCCCAGTCTGGGTGGTCCCCTGCCCCCTGCAGCCAGCAGCCCAGGCCTGAGCCCAGGGGGGCCCCGGGCACCTGAGGCCCTGTTGTCCCCGCAGTCTGAGGGCCTCCTGGTTCTGCAGCAAGTGGGTGACTATTGTTTCCTCCCTGGCCTTGGGCCTGGCTCTCTCTCACCCCGGAGCAAGCCCTCCTCTCCTGGACCTTGTCCTGAGGTGGGGGGCCTGGACCAACCTATCCAGGCCAAGAAGTCCCCGAGCCAGGCCGTGCCCCAGGTGCCGGCCATTCAGCTCTTCAAGGCCATGAAGCAGCAGGACTACCTGTCGCTGCCCCCGTGGGATGTCAGCAGGGCTGGGGAGGTGTGCTGAGACCCTCCGGACCCAGGGGAGAGGCAGGAGGGGGTCTGCCTTCCCTCTGTCCTGCCTTTCTCTCCCAGCCAGCCCTTTGTGCTGTTACCAGTCATCTCTGCAAAGCCAAGGAGAGGCTTCCATGGTAAATGGGTGGAAACCTGGAAAACGAGTCAGCTACACAACCACTCCCTCCCTCTGCCCTTCAGCAAATCAGGAGTCTCTCCCTCACTCTCGCCCTCATGCACACGTACACTTTCTTTCAAATTAACTTATTCTCAGATCTGGTACCGTTAGAGCTTTCCGTATGTGCTCATACCATTTCCCCTTCCTATTCCTTGATATCCCGTGTCTTTGCTTTTGCTATTTTGTTCCCTCTATATTTCAGTGATTTTTAAAAAATGAGAGTGAGTTGGGGTCCGAGCCGAGCCTGTTCTGAGATTGAGACACGTGTGGCTGTGCCTGAGGACCGTGTCAGCCGCGGGTTCCCCAGGCACCGAACACAGGACAGGCCCGAGGCAGGCGGCCCGGGGGGTCTTGGGCCTGGAAAGGCGGTGTGGGGGGGACTGGGTGAGCCACCTCAGACACGGCAGCCCCAGACTCGGGGGCAAAGCACTAACCTCCCAGAAGCAGGCCTCAGGGCAGGGTGGGAGCTGCAAGGAGGGAACGCGAGAGGCTGTGTGTGTGCCCCTGAAGCCCCTGCTGCTTCTCCCTGAGGTGCCTGGGGCCTCTCCGGGGACTGCAGACCCTGCGACAGAGAGAAGTCACAGACCGGTGACGGCCGATGTGTGGCTGCGGTGGCCCCTTTCCCACTGCAGGTTGGGGGTGCCTGGGGGGAATGTGGGAGGAGGGGTAGGTTAGGGGACCTGCGCCTGCTGGAGGCAAGTTGGGAAGTGCTGCTCACAAAGGGAAAAAGGGAAGTGACCAATGGACATGTATGTTTTAGGACTTTTAGTCCAAATCACCCAGCTTCCCTCCCTTCCAAAAATGTAGGAGGGGCGGCAGGTGGATGCTGAGCCTGATCGGGGGATTGTCATTCTTTGAAATCTTTTCCTTTCCAGGATGCAAAAAAAAAAAAAAAAAAAAAAAGAAAGAAAAGAAAAGAAAAAGAAAAAGAAATCTGGCATTAGATTATTAGATTGTCTTAATCTGCATTATTTGGTAACTGCCAAGTTTGCACACATCTTCATAGTTTCTCAGACATTGATATTTTTTACTGCGCTAAGCCTGTTAAAACCTTTTTTCTGTTGAGTGTTCGTCTTTTTCTGATTAAGTTTTTTTAAACTATTTGTAAATGGCCTTTCATGAATGGTGCAATTTTTTTCTTTCTTGTTTGTATTTTGCCTTTTACTTCGGTGCATGCGGCTTTTTGGGGCACATAATTCTCACTTTTCTGTGCTGTCACCGGCTCCATCGGGAAGCCCCTGTCCAGCTCCTCTTTTGGTCTCTAATTGACAAAGGCCATCCCCACTTCAAATTGTATGTGTTCTAGTTCTTTTGGCGTTTCAAGCTTTTCATTAAAATTTGTAATTATTTTGGAATTTCGTTTGGTGAAGCCTGTGAGATGGAGATCTAGCTTTGTGTTTTCTCCAAACGAGGCGCCCATTGTCCTTGCAACATTTGTTGAATCATCCTTCGATTGTCCATGTATTTGAAATGCCACTTTTATGACATAGAAAGTTGTATTTTCTTGGTTTCTAGAATTTCAATTTATTGCAGTGTTTTCTCTATGGCACTGTGCTGTTTTGAGTATTGTATGTTTAGAATATGTTTCAGTAAGTGGCAGAGAACAGTTCTTTTCTTGTTCTCTTTTTTTTGGTTCATTGCGGCAATGTTTGTTATAAAATAAAATTACAACTTAAATGTTTGTCAATAGTGAAATTTATATCAAAATTGTACTACATTCTAAAGTAGACTACTCTGTTAAAAATGAGTGAAGTGGATCTCCATGCATTACAAAGAAGTCCTAGATATTAATTCCAAAATGTTTGGACATCATTTAGTGAAAACAAAATCACAATACAATAGGTATAATATACAAAAATAAACCCTAGACTGGTGTGTATATGTTGGAGTAGTCAGGGGAAGGACACCCCCCTTCTGGCCTCAGTTTCCCCAAATGCAGCCTGAGGCTTGGGGCTGGCTCAGTGTTTCTGGTCTGCCCTCTGTGGACGTGGGGGCCGCCTGGGCTGGGGGCTGGGGCCTGGGTCCTGCTTCACCACCTGCTTCATCAGCACAGTCTTCTGCTGGTGGCTGCACAGTGGGGTTCCAGAGAAGATTCCTCCAAAGAAATGTCCCCGGAGCTTTGCAACTCTTGAAAATCCGTCCCATTGGTCCCTGAGCTCTCCCCAACCTAGTGGTTCCTCCTTGCAATTCAGGGTCAAGTGAGTTCATTTTGACTGTGTCATAACGCCCCTCTAAGCCTCAGTTCCTTCCCCAGGAGATGGGACAGTGGCTTGCTGACCGCCTGGGTTTGTGGTCACAAAGTCCCAATGGCCACCTCTGACCGGTTACCTGGCAGGTGGCAGCCCTCTAGGGTCTCTTTTCACTCACCCACCCAACCTCACCCCCCAGGAGGCCACATCATTCCTGAACTAGACCTGGGTGGTGTATCCTGCCTCTTTGGAGATCAGTTCCTCTGCTTCCCAGCGTGGGCTGCAGCTGTCACCACCCTTCATCATGTTGAGGGACCAGGAGTCCACCTGGACTGAGGGAGGGAAACCTTCAGGGTTGGTCCAACTCCCAGCCTCAAATGGGACATTGCGGCATACCCTCCTGGACACAGGTGCTGTCAGCCCTGGCCCTGCACCCTGGGCCCACCCCACCTTGGTCACTCTGTGCGCCCATCCTGTGCCGGGAGATACGGAGACAGCTGCTGTCTGTTCGTCAGGGGTGAGAGGTGGCCGCGTCACTGGTCACCCACTGCAGTCCAAAGGCCCAAGTTTGGCAATCACGTGACTGTTGTCTAAGTAAACATGGGCAGGGTTGATCGTGCCTGTTGGCGTCTCTCTCAGGCACTTGCCCTTCTTGTTGCCTGGAGGAATGACGGGCAGAGTTCCAGAACCTTCTCCAGGCCCTTCTCTACCCCACTGGCCCGGCTGACCTTACAGGTGCTGCTGCCATGTGGGGCTGCCAGGCGTGAACGGGCCTCTGTCCTGTGCTGAGACAAGACGCAAGTGCAGGCTGCCCGACTGGAGGGGCACTCGGAGGCCTCGCTGGGGCATCCCGTCCCGGCTATGGGTGGCTGGCTTCTCCCACGGCCCTGGGCCCACGGCTCCCCTGGGCTGCTCCTCAGGGTGGGATGTTGGGTTGCCATGGGGAAGAGACCTGAGACAGGGCATGGTCGGCTGACTCACGGCTTCCAAAGACCTCCATGCCCTGACCCTGGAACCTGCCAGTGTGTTGTCTTACTCGGCCAAAAAGGCTGTGCAGCTGTGCTTAAGCGAAGGCTCTAGAGCTGGGGACTTGTCCTTGATTACCCAGGTGGACACTCAGTGCAATCCCAGGGGTCCCTGTAAAAGGGAGGCCGAGGGAGAGCTGACCATGCACAGAGGAGGAGGGGACGCACGGAAGCAGGAGAGATTGGAAGATGTTCTGCGACTGACTTTGAATATGGAGGAAAGAGCAGGGATCAAGGAAGACAAGGAATGCAGCTCTAGAAGCCGGAAAAGGCAAGGAAACGCATTGTCCCCTAGAGCCTGTGGAGCAGCACGGCCCTGCCGATGCCTTGACTTTGGCCCAGGGAAACGGATTTCGGCCTTCCGGCCTCCAGAACTGGAAGAGAATAAATACAGCTGTGTTGGTGTAAGCCATTAAGTGTGTGGGAGTTTGTTACAGCAGCCACAGGGAACTAATACAGAGGCGGAAAGTTCTAGCCAGGGCTGCGTGACTATATCCAATTCCCTTCCCTCTCGGAACCTCCGCTTCCTCATCTATGAAATGGAGACAGGAGTAACCGCTCTGCCTGCCCCTTGGGAAAGGTGTGAGGGTCATAGCTGTACTCGCTGAAGAGCGGCCCGCGGGCAGGTTTGGGGAAGGGCAGCTCCTTCTCTAGACCCCACACGGGCACCTGCTGCACTCCTTGGGGCCAGCTGAGATTTATCCATCCCACGCAACAAGTCTGATCTCTCTCAGGCTCCAGGACACTTGGGCGCTGAAGGATCTTTTGCAGCAGGAAAAGCTTCCAGATTTTCTTATTTGAGGGTAGGGGCTTGGGCAGAGGGAAGGCAGAATCTCAGCATGGAGAAGCATGCAGCTGCCAGGTCAGATCAGGGCTTGCATCGAGGACCGCCGTCTTTCTCCTCGTGTGGCTGGGGGAGAATTTCCTCGTCCCCCTTTATAGAGACATAATGTGGGACTTAGAGATCAGCCATCGAGGGGTGGTGGAGTCCTTCAGCCCGGGGACCTGCTGCTCTTCCCTTGTGCCCAAGCCGCCAAAGGCTGGGGCAAGGCGCATTCGGTGATGTTAAAGTGCTAGACAAATGCAAGCAAACACCAAAGTTATCTTCTCCTCAAATCACGTGTCCTCAAAGTACAGCAACGACAGAAGTAATAATGACGAGATTGCGTTTATCTACATTATTTTTTATCCTGCCAAGTTTCAAAGACCTCAAGAAGAAAAATATTCCTACTGTCCTCCTACCAGCCCTGAACCCCCAACCCCCAGACCCACTCCCTCCCCCTCCCCATCCCCATTATATAAAAATCCATGTTGGGTAGATTGTGGTCACGAGTGAGGGAGGAACCTGGGGGGCGTTGGAGGGGGGACACGACAGAGAACACACTGGAACCCCCCAGGTGGAATAATGGGGAAAGGGCAGCTACCTTCAGGCCACGTGTGCACAGTGAGTCTACACGCTGTGAGGACATACTGTGCGCCAGGCATTGTCCTGGACACAAGGAATGGAGCAGAAAGCAAGCCAGCCCTTGCCTGCATGAAGCCTATAGAGTAAACAAATTTATTATGTAAGGGGATAGGGCCTGATTTCTGGGGCAGGGTGTGATTTTCAGAGAAGGCCTTACAGAGGTAGTGGCATTTGAACAAAGACCTGAAGGAGATAAGGAAGTCACTCAGGTTTCATGGAACAAAAGTTCCAAGCAGAGGGAATGAGGGTTGCAAAGGCCCTGAGGCAGGTGTGTGCCCCAGAGTTCCACCAACATGGAGGAGGCCTGGGTGGACAGAGCAGAGGGAGGGAGATGAGAATGTGGGAGCGGGGCTGAGGCCAGGCCATGGGGTGGTAAGGCCTCTGCCTTTTACTCCACGCGGGATGGGGGCCCAGGGCAGGTCTGGGGCCGAGGATTGGGAAGAAACTGAAGGGAGAGCAGGGTAGGAGCAGGGAGCCCCATGAGGAGGCTGTCACAGGATGCAGGAGAGCTGTGGTGGCTTAAACCAAGGCAAAGGCAGCAGACTGATGGGCAGATTCTAGACGTTGTTCAAAGATAGCACAGAATTTGCTAGCGGATTGGATGTGGTACTGAAGAGAAAGACATGGCAAAGATAACCCCAAGTTCTCTGGCCAGAGTGCTTGAGGAGCGGAGCTGCCACTTAGTGAGATGGGGAAGACCCTGGGAAAGCAGGTTAGGGAGGGACGGGTGACTACTCATTTGATGCCTCCTGCATGTGAAATAACCATTGTCCGTCCCGAGAGAGGTGATGGTGAGATAATTAAGACCCGGTGGTAGAGATGAGAGGTTGTGAAAGTGCAGATGGAGAGGACAGCATGGAGCTTAAGGAATGGGGGCTAAGTTTTCTAAGAATTGTTCTGGTTGGGTTACCAACAGTATCACTCGTAATATTTTTGGAGAACCACAAATAAACAACAGAACTACTTTTGTTCACTTTTGGTTCCTGGACTGGGTTTCTCTGAAACTGATGAACTTAAAGACCAGGTCATGTTGGGGCCCCAAGTTTCTTCTGGTTACACAAGGAAACTGCCCCGACCTGAGACCCCACGTAAAAGGCCATGGGCAAACACACGGTTCTCTGAGCTCTTTATGAATTTGAATTTCTCTTCCACCTTTGGCTGAACCAAGACCGTGTACTCTCCATAGGTCTTGGGGTCGGCCACGGGGATCTGACATCGGTGCCGGGTGTAGGGGCCACTGAGCTTCTCCGTCAGCACCGGGGAGCACTCTTCCATCCTGGGGAGCACGGCTGGGGTGAGGGCAGGGAGGAGGAAGGGGCTGGGGGTGGGGGTGCTGAGCTCAGGCTGAGCTGGGGCTTCTGCTGGGGCCTCCGGGGAGAGGAGGAGGCCTGGAGCAGGCGAGGCCTGGGGTGGGGAGGGGAGGGGAAAGGGGCCGCTCACCTGGAGTTGGGGCTGGGCTTGTAGAAGAGGGTGAAGGAGACTGAGCTGGTCACCTCGGCCCTCACTTCCCAGGAGCAGCTGAGCAGGTCGGCCCCGTTGAAGACGCACTGGAGGTTCTGGGGCTGGGCCTCGTCCCCTGGGAAGGGAGACATGCCCACCCTCATTAGAACACAGCTGCCACGGATGCTACGGTGTGGTCAGTGTCATGGTTATCAGCCGGAAGGTGAGCAGTACCACAGCCCGGAGGTGAGATGCAGCAGCCGCCTCTGCAGCGTTCACAGCAGGGAGGGGGTGGCCCAGGGAAACGCATGAGGCAATGAAATGTAGGTGCTGGGAACCCCCCTGTGGGGACCCTCAGCGTCCCCTGTCCAGGAGCCCATGGTGGCCGCCCTGCCCTCCGAGGGGCAGCCCCGACCCCTGCCCACTTACCCGGCTGGGAGCTACAATGGGCCTCCGGGCTCCACGCACTGGTGCTTGGGGCGCAGGACGGCCTGGGAGGAGGTGGCGAGCAGGGCGGGGGCGTCCTGTGGGAGAAAGGGGGTGCTGGAGGAGCCCTGCTGGGCCAGGTCCCTCGGGTACAGGGCAGAGCTGGCCTCGTTCCTACCTCCCAGGAGTCCTGAAGCCGCCTGTAGATCACCTCGAACTCCAGGTCCTTCCGGGACAGCAAGCTTCCCTGGGGACCCCCGAGGGCCACGCTCCAGGACAGCATCCGTGTGAGGCTCCCCAATGCCCTCATCATCCTCTAGGGCAGGGATGGCTTCACTATGGCCCATGGGACAGATCCGGCCCCTTGCATGGGGGTGAACAACCTACAAGCTAACAGAGGATGTTTGCATTTTCAAACAGTAAAAAATAATCAAATAAAGAATACTTCCCAAATCTTAAAATCAAATAAAATTCCAATGTGTGTCCATGAATGAAGTTTTGTTGCAAAACACAGCACACTTATTTATGTTTTGTTTACAGCTGTTCTCATCCTACAACAGTAAAGTTGAGGGGTTACAGCAGAGACAGGGTGGCTTGCAAGGCTAAAAATATTTTCTCTCTTGTCATTTGAACAAGGCATTTGCCAACCCTAGCCTGTCCAGACAGGGGGTATACCGGTTTGTATATATTGTGTCCCCCATAATATGGACTTAATATAATATGGATGACCCTGATTGGATAATTTCCATGGAGGTGTGACCCCACCCATTCAGGGGAGGTCTGAATTAGCTCACTGGAGCACTATATAAGCTCAGACAGAAGGAGTGAGCTTGCTACAGCCAAGAGGGACACTTTAAAGAATGCACTGGAACTGAAAGAGGAGCTTCAGCTTACAGAGACATTTTGGAGACAGCCTTTGAAAGCAGACTTTTGCTCTGGAGAAGCTAAGAGAGGACGAATGCCCCAAGAGCAACTGAGAGTGACATTCTGAAGAGGAGATTCTGCCTAGAGAGGAACGTCCTGGGAGAAAGCCATCTGAAACCAGAACTCCAGAGCAGATGCCACCCACGTGCCTTCCCAGCTAACAGAGGTTTTCCAGACACCATTGGCCATCCTCCAGTGAAGGTACCTGATTGTCAATGACTTACCTTGGACACTTTATGGCCTTAAGACTGTAACTGTGTAACCAAATAAACCCCCTTTTATAAAAGCCAATCCATTTCTGGTGTTTTGCATTCTGGCAGCATTAGCAAACTAGAACAGGGAGGCTACCCTCATCAGTGACCCCAGCCCCTCACCGTGCTGGGCCAGAGGGAAGGTGTGCTGGGCCGTCAGAGGCCTGTTGGGCCGGAATGAGTAGTGGTCTCTGTCAGCCATGACGAAGAGCTTGTAGGGAATGGCGCATCTTCTGGGCACACAGTCGGGGGGAGAGCAGTCTGACCATGGCAGGTTGTCACCAAAGTCGCATGACACTGGCTTCAGAGCATCACTGCCAGGAGAGGGCACAGCCCAGAGTCTATGAGAAGCTCTCATCCAACAAGTATTTACTGGAAACTGCTAAGGTCCTCTCCTCTCTGGCTGTTGACCGCCCCAGGGGACTCTCGGAAATCCTAGGGAGCTGGAGCCCAGGTCTCATCCAGGAAATTGTCCCTCCTCCTTCTCCCAGGGGCCTTCACCTAACAGTCAGAATATTACCTTTTCCTTACCAGCTGGTTTGTGATCGCATTTCAGTTTTTCAGAATTAATAATATGTTTGTTTAGCAGTACAAAGATAGATGGTAAACCTTTAAAGAAAAAAACAAATGTGGTGGTTCGTAGCTGTTGTACCCCAGAAAAACGTGTTCTCAAACGGAATCCATTGTGTGGGTGTGGACGCATTGTAAGCAGGGCCTTTTGTTGAGGTTGCTTCAGTTAAGGTGTGACCCACCTCCACCAGGGTTGGTCTTAATCCTGCTACTGGATTCCTTATAACCCGCAGGCAGTTCAGGCACAGAGAAGAAAAGCCAGAGGAAGCAAGAGCTGAAGGTGATAGGACCTGGAAGAGAAAGGAGAGGCACCGGGTGCATTCCCATGTGACAGAAAAGCCAAGGACCACTGGCAAGCATCGCCGGGGGGACCCGAGAGCCCTTTTGCTCAGCTTTGTAATCCCTGACAGCACCGGGGGGCTCCCCAGGGCTCCAGCTCCCTCTGCCTGAGTGTCCTTGCTTCATCTGCGTGTTTCCATTAAATCACTCTCCAAGCCAAGGCTTCCCGCTGCCAGAGTCGTTCCAAGTCTTCCCTGAGGGGAGAGGCTTCCTGGCATATTTACCCTAATAAACTCCATGTGAATTTTCCACATCCCACCAGTTTTGTTGATTTATGACAGTTTCTTTCTGATAAACTGAGAGTCCTGGTTTCCAGTTGGATTCGTGGAGGCTGGGAGGGTGGCGTGTCACTGGAGGAACATGCAACACCAGGAAGGGGACCTGGATATACAGGGCAAGGGACTCTTTGTACAGACATTTGGGCTTAGGAAAGAAATATAGCAATTCTATATAGGAAAATCTTCCTCCACTTGGGCAGGTGAGTGTGAGGTAGGAGGTACAGGTTGAAAAACAAAATGATGAGATTTAGATAGATTCACAGACAAGCAGCTTGCAACAGAAATGCTGAGCCAAAAAGGGTAATTGGAAATAGTCAGGTCCTAGAAATGGAGGAAGGGCACCCTTTTCTCTTCCCAGGGTCCCAAAGCCTGCAGCATTTGCTTGGGCAGCTGGGTGGGTAGAGGACGCTCGGGGTCCCACCTGTGCTCCAGAAGCCAAGAGAGCCAAGAGAGATGAACCCCACCTCAACTCAGCCTCTGCCAGGCTGTGTGACCTGGGGCAGGCTGCTTGCCATCTCTGAGCCTCACTCATTGTTCTCATATATCAAATGTGAACATTGTATGGGCTTTACCTGTCTGTGCCTGGGTGAGCCCTTTGACCTTGACCCCTTATGCCCGGGGACCCCCGCAGCCCCAGGCCCCATGTGCCTCAAGTCCCCCTTGGCCCTCTCTATTCTGCTGATGTCCCCGCCCTCAGTTGGCTAACTGAGCAGCAGAGCCCAGTGCCCGGGAATGAGGAGGCCAAGTGAAGCATCAACACCATAAAACCAGCTTCTGGGATATGAGAGTAAATCTGAAATGTTATCTGCCCGGAAACGACAAATATCACTACAATTTTATTACTATAAATGTCAGTATTTGATCTTTAAATGTGGCCATTTTTCTGTGTAAGAACAAGAATTTCTCAGCCCTGGAAGCTTCGGCTGCTCCTGGGTTTCCTCTCCTGCTCCCCCAGTACTGGGTAGACACCCCCTGTCAGCCAGCCTGTTCTATAGCACAGAAGAGAAAAATTCAGGTAAAGGTTTCCGGCAATAGGTTTCTAGAAGGGATTCTGTTCTCAGGACAGGCTCAGGCAGCTTTCCAAAGTCATGGTCTTCAGCTTCTAACAGTGGTTGGCAGGCTGCAGGAGTCTTTCCTACACACATTTTGTTTAAATTTTAGCCTCCAGAGACTCAAAGCTACTCAGAATTGCCTTCAGAAAGTATTCTGTTGTTTAGAGGTTTGAATAAGAAGAAGAAAAACGTGTTTGGAGTTTGGATGCTGTGCCGGTTTTGATGCATTATGTCCCCCAAAATGCCATGTTCTTTGATGCAGTCTTGTGGGGGCAGATGCATTAGTGTTGATTAGGTTGGAATTCTTTGATTGAGTGTTTCCATGGAGATGTGACTCAATCAACTGTGAGTGAAACATTTGATTGGATAATTTCCATGGAGGTGTTACCCCACCCATTCAGGGTGGGTGTTAATTGGATCACTGGAGTCCTGTAAAGGAGTTCACACACAGAAGGATCTCAGAGCAATGGAGAGTGACATTTTGGAGGAGCTGCAGCTTACAGAGAACACAACCCAGGAGCAAGCAGACACCTAGAGAGGAACGTCCTGGGAGAAAGCCATTTTGAAACCAGAACTCTGGAAAAGATGCCAGCCACGTGCCTTCCCAGCTAATAGAAGTTTTCTGGACACGACTGGCCATCCTCCAGTGAAGGTACCCTATTATTGATGACTTACTTTGGACACCTTATTGCCTTAAGACTGTAACTCTGTAACCAAATAAACCCCTTTGGCTTTTATAAAAGCCAATCCATTTCTGGTGTTTTGCATTCTGGCGTCATTAGCAAACTGGAACAGATGCCTTGCTTATCTTTCACAGTTTTCTCCTTTCTGCATTCTCTTCATAGACTTAATTGTGTCAGAATCAAAGATGATTTATTATGGATATTGTACTTGATTTTAGACTTTTTCCCCTTTGTGAATTTTTGATGTGTCAAAGTTGGCATTTTGATTTTAACTTATTCTCACAAGATGTGAGGAATTCTCAAACAGGACTTAAAAATGGAACCAAACCACTAAAAAATTAAAAATAGTTCTAAAAGGGATTTTGTTTCATGTAAGGAACACTACTACCTCAAAATTTCTACAGAGATTAGAATTACAATATAATGAAATCTCTATTAGTCTGCCTTTAATTGTTACTTAAATTTATGTAAGTATTTGTTGGCCCAAACTGTCAATAATATTCTTCCTAAAAGTATCAAGCAAACACACTCTCTCCAAATAATTGTATTAACTGTCAATTTCCCTACTCAACTATTTAAAAGTTCTTAATTATTGTTTTTCATCATACAATGAATAACTTTCTAATCATTAATTATTGAAGTATTTTACTCTTGATCTAATAAATGTGTTTATACTTCTAATGACTGATTCATTTTCAACATAAAAAGTACGTAAGCAAATAAATTACAAGGAGGGAAAAAGAGAGAAATGGAAGGGGTACCTATAGATTAAAGTTAGGCAAAACTAAGTTGTTGTGTTCAGGGAAGCACACTTGGGTAGTAAAATGATAAAAAGAAGAAAGGAAATGATTGCTATAGAAGTCAGGAGAGTGATTATGGGAGCAGGTAGGGGGCTTACCTGGGAAAGCCATGTGGGGGGCTCTGGCGTGGCTGCCGAGGTTCTATCTCCTGTCCTGAGCGGCAATTACAAGGATATTCACCTTGTAATAATTTATTAAGCAAAACATGTTCCACACAGTTTTCAGCAGCATTTGTTCTCTCCAAAGACAGATAATACACTACCCCCGGGTGAGGACAGAGGGAAATCCCAACGCCGAGAAACATGGCGGCCTTGCCTCCCCAATGCTAGGGCTCCAGTTATGAAAATCCCCTAGGGCAACTGGTAGCCCAGGATTCCAGGACTGGGTTTGGACCCTGGAGCAGTGGGAGGGGCTCTGGCTGTGCAGTCCCGAGGATTGCAGCCCGCTCTGCCACTGTGAGACCTGAGCAAGTTACTTCATCTTTCTGAGTCTCAGTTTCCTCATCTGTAAAATGGGCACAAGAATAGTTGTTTCTTTCCCTCATAGAATCAAAGTGAGGATTAAATGAGATTAGGATAATCACCCTTCTATGGGGCCTTAAACTGTTTCCTGAGGGGCCTCTAGAGGGTGAGGAGAAGCCAGATGGAAGGAAGGGCATTTGTGTCTACAAACCAAAGAGGGGATGGGGGGATTTTGGAGGGCCCTCCTTGAAAGCAGTGTGATGGGGGGGGTGCCTGGGCCAGGGGACTACAGAAGCCTCGCTCCAATGCCCAGGAGCTGTGTGGATCGGGGAAACCCACCACAGCCCTCCAAGGAGTCAACCACCAAAAATCCCCAAGGAGCCACAGCTCCCCAAGGGACAAGCTGCCTCTGATCCCCAAGGAGACCAGTCTACCTTGACTTTCATGAGAGGGGTGCACATCCCACCTGTGACTGGAAGCCTCCCACGAGCATGTTTCAGCTCCCAGGTGGGCTCACTGCCTCCTTAGAACACCAAGGATGCTCACAGGCCCCAAGGGGACCAGCGGGCTCCCAGTCACAGGGCCCGGCAGAAGTGTGCCTCTCCAAGCCCCATTTCCCCTGAGCTGGGTACAGAGGGGAGGGAACCACACCGCTGTTACCACACAATCCTACACATACAGTGGAGCAGTGGAGGTGGCAGCAAGGCTCAGAAAGCCCTTAGGCGCATATTTTTACAATCATTAAAGTAAAAGATCAAGGCAGCACATGAGATAAAAGAATGCCAAGCAGTGCCACATCTGGCTCGCGAACGGTGGGTGTAATACTATTCATTTCTTGCCCCTGTCTTGCCGGGAACTCTGTACTACATCAGTTTTAACCAGATAACTTACAAATTTCTCTTTATGTCTTAAGGAAATTTGTAATCAAAAAAGATTACTGGATGTCTCCAGTGGAAAATTACTCCTTGTTTACAGCACATTCTTCCGGGTTATCTGATTCTAGCCTTTCATTGCCTTTGAGCTGTTTTATAATCTGTAAATTGTCGATAACTGAGAGTGATGCAAGATAATCCTCGTCTATAGGTAAGCAAATAAATTCTGTCAGTGGAGGGACAACCTCACTCCTCCCCACAGTTTATTTCCATATTCCTGCTCCATAAATGTAAATGCATCTGTTGTTTGCATTCTCCTTTGAACTGGTTGTAACATCTGCCTGGTTCCCTCCTTAACAGTGGATTAAATATATTCTTTAATGTGCATTCATTTTATATCTGCATGATATAAATCTCTTTTAAGATTTGTCCCTTAACAGCTTTCAAAGGAGGGCCAGACACAGGAAAAAAGCGAGGCCAAGGCCCGGAAGTTGACCTGGCCCATGCTGTGGTCCTGGAGGCAGAACAGCTAGCTTTTACCACGGCTGAGGGTCCAGTATGCCAGCCACAGCCTCCAACCCAGAGCTCTGTCCTTCTACAGCCCCATAGCTGGAGACCTGCAGGTGGTTATTTACTTAGGACACATCCATCAAGGAATGAGCCAGGTGGGGCGATGGATACGTTCATTAATTTGATAGTGGCTATGGGCAATCCGTCCACTTGGGGGCCCAGGACCTGATGGCCCCACTCCTGGGTCTGCCTCCCCACCGAACCCCAACCCCTGAAGTCCCAGAGCCCCCATCTGGTATGAGTCAGCCACCATCTGTCTAAGCACTCCACATTCTAATCACTCAAGATATGTACCTACCATTTCCTCTGACTCATTTAAAACCCATCAATGCAAAAGAATCTGAACTTGAGAGCCAGAGGCTGGGCACCCTGTGGGACCCAGACAGGACCCTGTCAATGGCTGTGATGGGGGGGTTCCCAAGAAAGGGGAGGAGCCCACATTGGCCCCCAGCTCCCTCCTGTCGCCTCTGCCAGCTCCCGCAACCGGCTCCTCATGACTGTACAGCCCCCAGCCCCGCCTGCCGCCTCTGAGCCCAGCGCTCCACACCCCTCTCTTGGCTCCACCATCAGCACCTCCACCCAGCAGCCCAGAGCCTTGAGCCCCCCCGCACAGCACCTGTCTGTCCAGACCCCTTGTTATCAGAGATGGCCAGTCTGCCTCCTGCTCCTGGGTCCTCCTGTCCCCATGGTTAAGCCCCTGCATCCCCACCACCCAAGCAGGAGGGATGATCCCCCGACCTCCTTGAGCAGAGTAATAAGTGCAGGCTTATTCTCAGGAGCCAGGGCCACTGGTGTAGCCCCCGACAGCTGGATTCCTGCCTTCTTCCCCGTGCCTGGGTCTCTGATCTAAAAAGCTCAAGATAGAGACCTCCCTGGCTGGGAGATCCACTTTCTCACTTGCACCCCGTGTCCTGGATGTCCTGGATGTGGGATCTGCTTCCTGCCGGAAGCCTCCAGTCAATCCCCATCACTGGAATCAGAGCGTGTGTGGGGACCTCGTTCCCTCCACTACTTACAGCTCACTTCTCGCTTCCATACCTCTACTTCCGTGGTCTCCAGACAGAATTTTCATCGATGAGTAAAATTATAAAAGAGAAAAAAAGTTAGTAGGAGGATGTGGAGTTTAGGGGAAGCATCAACTTTTTATTTATTAATTTAGAACAGGTAAAAAGAAACTACCAAAAAGTTTTGGTAATGGCTGGGGGTGATAGTAGCACATTATGAATGTAATTAATACCACTGAATTGTATATTTGAAAGTGGTTTAACTGGGAAATTTAAATTGTATATAGTTTGCCACAATATAATTTTTTTATAAAACCTGCCATTTACTATGAATGTTATAACCATGTTTATTTATAATATTTATATATAAATATTTAAAAGTCATTTTAATACCAAAGAAGTAGAAAGAAATCTCATCTCAGATAAAAGGATGGCCCATGCAAGAAAGGGCAGGTGGCCACTTACATTGCCCTCGTTTTTCGTGGGTTTCTCGTTCCACCAAAGAGCTAGACCAGTCACGGAACTCCGAGTGACCTTGGGGACCTGCCTTGGCCGTGGCATTCTGTCTGCTGACTGGCAAGTTTGACCACGAGATACAGACACAGTCTAGCTGCAGGAGATAAAAGGAAACTGAGTAATATTCCCAAGAGGTCTTGGGGGTGGCGTTTATCTTGGCGATCTCACGGGCGTGATCGGTGCCTGGCCTCCCCGGCCCAGAACGTCCCATTTTCAGGGCTCTAGGAAGGCGGCTCCAATTTACTAAACTCACAAGAAATGTGTTCTCTGTCATGAAAAACTCAACAACCATTCTGGACAGAGTGTGGAGCCCATCTTTCCAGCATGGCCCCACTCCATGGAAAACCTGTGGGAAACCTGGGTACCAGCAAGCTATCACCCAGCCTGGAGCCGAGCGGGCAGGGCTGGGCAGCCAGCTGTAGGCTGGCATCGGGCTCTGATGGGGCTGGGGGCCATCGAACCCCGGGAGGCAGGAAGGGCACCCCATGGGCTGGGATACCCTCCTGCAGGGAGGACTGGGGACCGACATTCCTGGCATGCCCGGGGCTGGCTGAGAAAGCCTCTCCTCTCCGGACCAGACAGCGCTCTGGTTTCTTCTCGATCTCAGTGCAATGGCCGCAGTGGTGCAGCACCAAGAGACTGAGGCAAACGGAAGAGTGCCCCTCTTTCTGTCCTGCTCATTACACTGCCAGGCACAACCTGGATGTCACCAGCCCTGTTTCCAGTTCTCTGTTTGAAAGTGGGACTCTTCCAACTCCCGAGGGAGAGCCTGGCTTTATACCAGGTCTCCTTCGTGCCACGTCAACACCAGCGGGATTTCCCGTGCCAGGGAGAGCCCCTGCACCCACGAGATGCCTGTTCACCAGTGGCCCAGGAAGACGTCAGGACCCGTGAGGACCTGTAAGACATCAGGCACGATTTTCTTTTGTCTCATTTGCGATAATGACGCAGTCGCTTTTCTCTAATTTTTCTAAAAGAAGTATTTACATATATAAACAGCAAGCAAGTGAGGTTGGCAAGCACAGAAGACTTTTTAACATAATTTTGAGAAGAAAACTTTGACCAAAGAACTTTTGGGCATGGTGTAATTCTTTCTTACTAAAGAGATGCAAGCTTTTCTTAGAGGGGACACAGAAGCCGCACCGTGACCTGTTTAAGTAAAAGAGACCGTAGTCAGGCTGCTAAACCCACAAGAAGAAAGCCCTGAGTCTCTGGTGAGGTTCCTTACAGGGAGTTTCCCCAGGGGCCATAGCCAAGGTGGCGTGTTAATATGAGAAAGTTACAGCCGGGACTCTTTCTGCTTCTGGATTAGAAAACATTTTGCATTGAGGGTATTGAGATTTTGCCAATTACACACAGATTTTATCATTTTAAATTTTTAAAAGATAAAACAAAATCATGTGATAGTAGAAATAGAGAAAATTAATAGATTTACAAGAGAATATTATGCACAACTTTATGCCAATAATTTGGAAAATCTAGATGAAATACACAACTATATAAATTACCAAACTGATTCAAATAAAAATAGAAATGCTGATGGGAAAAAAAAAAAAGATGAGTCTATTTCTGATGTTGGTTTCAATCTGACACTTAATTTAATACTATGCCCCAGAAGCCCACTTGGAGGTGGAGATGAGCACAGATCCTAGGAGGGGATTTTGGCTTGGACCCAAACCATTGAGAGGTGAAAGAAAGAGTATTTTTCAAAAACATGCCTCCTTTTAGATGGTAAAATACTAAAACACAGAATAATTATAGAAAAAAATGGAAAGACTTTTTCAAAAATTACCATTTACTTACGCCTCCAGCCCAGACAGTTTTACAGGCAAATTCAATCTAACTTTTAAGGAGCCAATAATTCCTATATTGTTTAGATATACCAGAAGAAAGCCTAAAGATGGCAGGAAAACTTCCTAACTCATTTAATACCACCATTTCATGCTTAAAATGTGGGCAGAATGCACACAAGCTCCTGTTTAGAAAGAAATCCTACTATCAGGAAGATGAAGTTCCTTTTTTAGAATCGTGGTCAGCTAGCTGCTAATCAGAAAGTGCTTGCAGGCTAGAGTTCAAAGTTAAGGAGAAAACTTCAAGACTAATCAATGTATTTTTGCTTTACAGAACTCAAATTCCTGTCTTCCAAGAAAAAAATGAAATCTTCTGGTGCTTATAAACATGTTAGTTTACTCTTTATTGCACATATTAAGACTTTGAATAATTTAGTTGTTTCAAATCCTTGTGAAACATTGCTCAGGCTAAATTAGGTACTTCATGAAAATTGATGACGGTTCAAAAATTATTTCAGCATATATGAATGATTCTACAGTAAGCCTAGAAAATTTTCTTAAAAAAGTATGTTATTCAAAGACTATAAAAACTCAGTGGATGATTACAGTAGTAATCTTTTTAACTGTACCAGAGTATTTAATAAATGATATTTGGCTCCTTTTTATCTTGAAATATAAATGTAAATAATAAATAAATATAAAGACATGCCTTATTATCATAATATTTAACTCTTTCCTCCATGCTCCCAAAACCTGGAAAAGGTAGCACAAGAAGAAATCTATAAACTAACTTTATTTACAAATGCAGACACAAAAATTGATCAAATGTTGACAAATCAAGTCCAGCTTTGTTTTAAAGGAATAGCTAACCAAGCAGAGTTCATTATGGCAATGCAACAACAGGGATAACTTAGGAAATCAATTAGCACAACAAATAAAGAGCAACTCTATAAATAAATGCCATGGCATTAGAAGTCTTGATGTAACCCAAGGCTGCTGGGTTTGGGGTCCTAAGGAACTGTCCCACCACTGCGACTTCCATGTCACCAGGGTGGGAGCCCCTACTACCTGCCACTATTGTCCAACTAGAGGAAACTTCAGGTGTGGACTTAATCTGGTGCTCATTTTAGGAATATGCCTAACATAGCCATTTGGAGGTGGAGGCAGACATATTTCCTTTGACACAGACCCTGGAGAGGTGAATGACAGCCTTCATTTGTAAAATGTATTTAGTAGTGCTTCCTTCACAAACAGAATTGAGTGTTTTTAAGAAAGCAACAGCCAGCCTCTTGCTGAAATATTAGTCATCCTCAAGATAGTTCCACTGAAGACAGACAAACACACTTTCATGTATTATTCAACATTGTTTTAACTGTTGGCTAACACAGCTAGACAGGAAGAATAAGTAAAATAAACATTAAAAACAAGAGATAAGACTATATGATTTGGAGAAGAGATGGTTGTATATCTAGAAAATCTGCAATATTTAAATAAGAATTATTCAACAAATAAGACTTCAGGAAGGAGCTGGGTATAAGCTGTTTACACAAATATCAATAGCTTTTTTATGTACTAATAATAACCAATAGGAATAAAGTGGGTTGGGGGAGATATTAACAAACCACAATAGAGGAAGGAAGGAAGGAAGGAAGGAAGGAAACAAACCCTGAAATATCTTAAAACGCTTGAGATGACTCGAACAAGAATCTGAGAAGAAAACAAAATTTGCAGAAGTATAATTCCCAAATAAATGGACATCCATGAAAAAATCTGATATTATAAAGTTGTCAAACTGCAGACTTTCCCAAATTAAAATTTAATTTAATGCAATCCCAATAAAAATCCCAAGAGGGCGTTTTTAAATGAATTGATAAATTGATTCTAAAGATAATCATGAAACTAATAGCAGGATAATAACTAATAAAATTTTGAGCTGAACTCTAAACTGCCAGCCTTATGGATTCCTTGGTAAATGGGCCAGAGTAGCACACCCAAAGGTGGTATGTATTGTCTCTGGAAGCCAAGAGGCTCACCAGGTGTTTTGGCTTTTTGTTAGGGGTAAGAGGTGCAAGATGCAGGAACTTATCCTTCACTTTGGAGGAGATACTTTGACATGTCTATTCCAGTTATCACAGATGCCTAACAGATTCCGCTGAAAACAGTTATTTTTTATGCTTGCAAATTCTGTAGACCAGGAATTAGGGCAGAACACAGCAGGGATGGTTTGTCTCTGCTCTGCAATATCTGGGTGCTTAGATGTAAGACTTGAAAGCTGAGAACTGGAATTCTCTGAAGGCTTATTCACTCATACGTCTGGCAGTTAACACTAGCTGTCAGGCCAGGGGCCTCTGTTTCTCTCCATGGGGTCTTCCCATGCAGGATAGTTTGGCCCTTCTCACAATATGATGGTTGGTTTACCCTGAGTGAGAATCCCCCAAAAGAGTGAGCCAGACAGAGGGTATACCCTTTTTATTTAAAAAATACCCTATCCAGATTCAAGGGGTAAGACCTGAGAGACCCCACCTCTTGGTGGGAGAAGTGGTGAAGTTCCACAACAAGAACATATGGGATGAGAGAGATTGTTACAGTCTTTAGGAAAATATGACTTGCCACATTGCCCCAAACCACTGAACCTCTAGAAACTTTACCAGTTTGTGTACTGGTAAAATTTTGTAGGATTTGTTTCCCACCCACTGGCATGCTTGTGTCTTTCCAAAGCAACTAGGCATTTTGCTACTTTCTGATCACCCAGTCAATCAATGTACTGTCAACATTGTAGATGATCAAATATCAAATGTCCCTTTGACCTCTACTGCAACAGAGAACTTGAGAATGGACTTAACTCTGCAATTAAAACTGTGAGGGTGTACTGATGTCCCTCCCAAGTAAAGTCAAGCTGCTTGTGGTGGTCTTTTCCTGCAATTTTAGAGGAAAGGGCATTTAATATGTCGATAGCTGCATACCAAGTGTCAGAGGCTATATTGATTTTCCCACAGTAAATAGACCACATTTGGAACAGCAGCAACATTTGAAGGCACAACTAAAAATCTCCTGTAATTCTCTAGAATCCATCTCTCTCCTGCATAGGCTAAAGAGGCAAGATGAATGGGGCTGTGAGTGACTCTTTCAAGCCTGGGATGGTGTTCCAGTTTGCTAATGCTGCCAGAATGCAAAACACCAGAAATAGATCAGCTTTTATACAGGGGGTTTATTTGGTTACAAAGTTACAGTCTTAAGGCCATAAAGTGTCCAAGGTAAGTCGTCAATAATCGGGTACCTTCTCTGGAAGATGGCCAATGGAATCCGGAAAACCTCTGTTAGCTGGGAAGGCACATGGCTGGCATCTGCTCCAGAGTTCTGGTTTCAAACGGCTTTCCCCCAGGACGTTCCTCTCTAGGCTGCAGTTCCTCAAAAATGTCACTCTCAGTTGCTCTTGGGGCATTTGTCCTCTCTTAGCTTCTCTGGAGCAAAAGTCTGCTTTCAACAGCTGTCTTCAAACTGTCTCTCATCTGCAGCTCCTCTCTCTGCTCCTAGGGATTCTTCAAAGTGTCCCTCTTGGCTGTAGCAAGCTTGCTCCTTCTGTCTGAGCTTTTATAGGGCTCCAGTGAACTAATCAAGGCCCATGCTGAATGGGCGGGACCACACCTCCATGGAAATTATCCAATGAAAGATCTCACCCACAGTTGAGTGATCACCTTTCCGCGGAAACATCCCATCAAAAGACTCCAACCCAATCAACACCAATACATTTCCTACCCACGAAAGATTGCATCAAAGATGACGGCATTTTGGGGGTCATAAAACATCCAAACCAGCACAGATGGTAAAAATTAGGTAATCTCTCCTATCCCTCCAACAATGTGTTATTGCCTTTGATTCACTGTTTCTGATATGACAAAGCAGTTCTAGGAGTTTCCATTTGGCCTTTCCTATCAAAATAGTCCTCACTGGAATAGTCACGGAGCTGATACGGCAATCCTTTCAGTTTCTGAGTTTGTCTGTTCCCAACATACATTTATTACACAGAGGAGAAGAACCACAAAGTGGGTTTGGGAACCCACTGGGCCCGCTGTGAGGTGGAATTCAGTTAAAACTCCTTTTATCACCCGACCTCCATTTGCTGTACTCCAACTGGTTTAACAGTGAAATTTTGGGTCCCCTGGAATTGGTTCAGAGTCAGTGCCCAGTAATCTTCAAAAAGTCTTGATTTTCCCTCTCCCCAATGCACAGTACATTTAGAGAAGGATAAAAGAAACATGGACCATATAAACCTTTGATGGCATAGTAGGGTCCCTCCTCAAGGGGACTGACACCCTCCCCTTCAATTGAGGGGTCCTGGGTCTGTGAACTGGCTCAGTTCTAGGAACTGGATGGGGGACATACCTCTACTGTGGTATACCTCCCACCCTAATAGGTCAAGTCTCTGTCACTAGTCTTAGGGTTTTTTTTTCCACTAAGAAAAAATTTTAATCTTACAGATTAAAATTTTAATGGTCCACTCAAAATTTCATTTCTAGATACACCATGACCAGTTACTTCTGCCAAAGATCTCTAAGGTCATACTATACTTTTGCTACTTCACCCCTCCCTCCCATTACAGTAACCATATCGAGTTCTTTCTCTTGGCTCCCACTGCTCCTGGACCCCATCACCCCATGGAATTCAGGGAGCCCAGTGCAAATAGGACATCCCTCACCATCATCATTGACCTGCAAAGGACCACCACTACTGAGCCTTTCAAAGGGTCTAGTGTCCCTCCCACCAACTGAAGCCGGAACCACCACTTTAACAGAGATCTGTACAGCACTTGGCTTACTTAACAGAAAACCATACAAACAGATTGAAGAGAATAAGGATTTATTATGATGCTAATGGTTCATCAGATAAGTGTTTTGTTTCTCCCATCTTCCAACAGTAAATGACACCTTCCCTTAGTGTCTAATCACAGGTTGCAGGGGGTGGCAAGACTGCAACTGAAAGATCCAGCTTGTGAGAGAATCTAAGATGGCAGCTAGGTGAGACAGGGCAAAGAAACACCTCCGTGAAAAATACTAAATAAAAACCAGAAAGTGTCCCAGAACACCAATTCCAGCAATGCACCAGCTGGACAAGGTCTGCTAAAACCACAGGGATCATGCACTTGGTGAAACTGGGAGTCTGCATTCTGAAATGAGTGAGTAAGCCAGCTGAAAGTCCCACGGCCATGCTGCAGTGTGGGGAAACTGTGGGTTGGCATTTGGAGACGGACTAGTTCATTTAAAAAAAAAAAAAAAAAAAAAAAAAAAAAACAACAACCTGGGAGCGGCTGCAGATACAGCAGTGAGAACTGCACAGTGAAGCACTGCAGGAGCAGGCTGCAGCCAATGCCTCAGTGTCTGGCATGGAGAACAGCCCTACCCACACCTGCTGCTGATTGTCCTGGGGACAGAGGGACAGAGGGGAGAGCCAAAAAGAGAAAGAAACCGCGTCACTTGCAGCCAGCTTCCCGGCATGCTGGCAACACTCCTGCCCGGGGCCAGACCCACAGCCCAGAGCTGTGCCAGGAACCCAGTCTGACGGGGAGTGTATCCCACGGCACCATGCACACACCACAATATTGGCCATGGATAGTGGCCTTGGGTGCACACACAGCTAGTTGTCCCGGAGGTGGGAAGGCAGAGCTGTGTGAAAAGGCCGGGGGGTGAGATGCCCCATTCAGCCATTTTTGCATCAGGCTGGGAGCATCCTTGCACAGCCCAGCGGCCCAGGGCTTCCCTTGAGGGAAGACATGCACTTGTGACATAGCACAGCCTTCCTGCAGCAGAGGTCCTGGAAGATCACAGCTATCAAGCAAAGCAAATGCCAAGAGGCCAAAACAACAGAAAATCTTAAAGCATTTGATAAAACCAGACGGTATGGAGAACCTAATCCCAAACACCCAAATCAAACAATCAGAAGAGACACAGTACTTGGCGCAATTAATCAAAGGACTACAGTCAAAGAATGAGAGCATGCTACAGGATATAAAGGACATGAAGAAGAACATGGCACAGGATATAAAGGACATAAAGAAGACCCTAGAAGAGCATAAAGAAGAAATTGCAAGAGTAAATAGAAAAATAGAAGATCTTGTGGAAATAAAAGAAACTGTTGGCCAAATTAAAAAAACTCTGGATACTCATAATACAAGATTAGAGGAAATTGAACAATGACTCAGTGTCCTAGAGGACCACAGAACAGAAAATGAAAGAACAAAAGAAAGAATGGAAAAAAAAAATGAAAAATCAAAATGGATCTCAGGGATATGATAGATAGAACATCCAAATTTAAGACTCATTGGTGTCCCAGAAGGGGAAGAGAAGGGTAAAGGTCTAGAAAGAGTATTCAAAGAAATTGTTGGGGAAAACTTCCCAAACCTTCTACACAATGTAAATACACAAAGCATAAATGCCCACCAAACTCCAAATAGAATAAATCCAAATAAACCCACTCTGAGACATATTCTGATCAGACTGTCAAATACTGAAGAGAAAGAGCAAGTTCTGAAAGCAGCAAGAGAAAAGCAATTCACCACATACAAAGGAAACAACATAAGACTAAGTAGTGACTACTCAGTGGCCACCATGGAAGCGAGAAGGCAGTGGCATGACATATTTAAAATACTGAGAGAGAAAAATTTCCAACCAAGAATACTTTATCCAGTAAAACTCTCCTTCAAATTTGAGGGAGAGCTTAAATTTTTTACAGACAAACAAATGCTGAGAGATTTTGCCAATAAAAGACCTGCCCTACTTCAGATACTAAAGGGAGCCCTACCAACAGAGAAACAAAGAAAGGAGAGAGAGTTATAGAGAATTTTAACAGACATATATGGAACCTTACATCTCAAATCACCAGGACACTCATTTTTCTCTAGTGATCATGGCTCTTTCTCCAGAACAGACCATATGCTGGGACATAAAACAAGCCTCAATAAAAAAAACAAAGCAAAACAACAAAAAAAACCAATTGAATATATTCAAAGCACACTTTCTGACCACAATGGAATACAAATAGAAGTCAATAATTTTTGATTTGTAACTCCACTATTTACTTCCTACAGGATATAAAATACATAAACTCTAATGACAAATCAGTGGTTTTGGACTCAATGTAAAATATGTAATTTTTGACAAGAACTATACAAAGGCAGGGGAATGGAGGAGTATAGGTACATAGTTTATGTGTCCTATTGAAATTAAGTTGGTATCAAAGAAAACCAAGATTGTTATGGATTTAAGAGGTTAAATTTAAGCCCCACAGTAAACACAAAGAAATTATCAGAGAATATGACCATAGAGATGAAAAGCAGAGTATGGGTTATGAGAAGTGGGGGAAGGGGCAATGGGGAGTTAAGAAATGAGTGTAGGGTTGCTGTTTGAGGTGAAGGGAAATTTCTAGTAATGGATGGTGGGAAGGAGATAGCATTACAACATTCTAAATGTGATTAATACCACTAATGGAATGCTAGGGAGGGGGTGGAATGGGAAGATTTAGGCTGTATATATGTTTCCACAATTGAAAAAAAAAAAAAAATCTAAATAGACGACAATTGAATGCCAAGGATGATCCTGGATGGGATCTGAGGATGGAGGAGAGGAGGCTCAAAGGGACACAGTTGGGACATAAGAAAAAAAAAAAGGAAATATAGAATGTAAGCTTTGTATCAATGTTGAATTTCTTGAATTTCTTAGCTGTGCTTAATGGGATTGCATAAAAGAATGTTCTTGTTCATGGGAATTGTATATGTGAATTATAGTGGTTTTTCAAGGATGTGTGCAGCTTGTTCTCATATGTTCAGAAGACAGAGCAATAGATGATGGATGATAGATAGGGAGGGAGGGAGGGAGAGAGGGAGGGAAAGAAAGAAATGGCGGTGTGACAGCATGTTAAAGTTGATGGATAGGAGTACCGGGGGGAGGGGGTCAGGGTATGCTGTGTATGGGGTTTGTATTGTTTTTGCAACTGTTGCTGTAACTTTGAATTTATTTCAAAATAAAATTTAAAAAAAAGATCCAGCTTGTTTTGTCAATTAGCAAGCACTTGCACTTTAATACAAATTAAGTCTTCTTGTTATAAACATTTTCTAACCATGATTCACTCTGAGAAGGCATTGTGCGTGCTTGTTAGATAATATTTTTGTCTCTGTGCAGCTGCACATCTGCACTGCAGCATAGCTCCATGTCCCCAAATGACCAGTCGCAACCAGGCTTCTCCATCCTTAACAGACCTCACCGTGTCTCGTCATTCCAATGTACTTACTTTTTAAAGCCTGGGTGAAGGGAGTGGTCTCTGTCTGATCCCAGGGGATGGGTGAGCAGGTCACAGAATAAATACACCTCAACTTTCCTATCTCTCTAAGTCTTTGGATTCCCTCCTCTATAATACACCAAAGCAAGTTCTAGCATTTTTATTTCATTTAGTGGATCACCGAGTCCAGGTTGCAGCACTCATAAAACTGTTAGAGCCACTCCCAGCTGCTCAATCTGACAGATTGAATCCAGAAACTCTGATTGGTGCTTCTCTCTTAATAAATTCAGTCTGATCCAGCATCACTGTGGGGGGCAGCGGGAGGAGGGCAGGAGAGAAATGGGATGGGGAGCAGCACAGCTGAGGGGCTCTCCCTCCTCATGCACCCCATCTCCAAGGGAGGGCCCCAGAGAAGAGGGGTGTCCTCTCCCCGCTCCCACCCTAACACCAGGGTTGGAGCTGGAACCCCAAGAGGGTGGTGGTGAGAGGGACGAGGTGACCAGCGGCCTCCCTCTCCGGTTCTCCGCCCTCAGCCGGGGGTCAAGCCTTAGGGGGAGGAGAATGAGAGCAAACTTGTAACATTGTTGACAGTGACCAGAAAGCTGTGAAACTTGCCCAAGATGCCCCTGATGCCTGGGAAGGGTCCACAGGGTCTGGTGAGATGGGTACAAGTAGGAGGGGAAAGAGCTGCTTCATGTTTGCACCTGTTGCATGCAGACTGTTCAATAAGAATATTAGATCCCAATGTTTAAAAGTTGAGGCAGATCAATATATACCACACTGAAAACAGGGCAAATTAAATGAAAAAGTGTTAAGTAAAATAAAATGGTCAGCTGCATTGGGAGTTGCAGGGAGAAGCCTTCTTTCCGAGAAGAACTTTTCCAGAGGATAGAAACAAATGACCTGCAGGGGTTTTCCTACAAAACGGAACACACCCTACCGAGTCACTGATACCCAATACCTGGGACAGAATAGTTTCAGTCCAACAGAGAGCGCTTATCAGAATGGAGAAGCATGCCACGCTAATCGAGGTATATCCGCTCTGCACTTTGTAAGACCCCCCTATGTAAAATAGAAACTTAACGTCGGTCAATCAGGACATTTCCTCGCTTGCTTCTGCATTCGCTTTACATGAGCTTCCCTTTTCCGCTCCAACCTCAGAGCCCCCTCCTACTGTCTGAACGGGTTGCTGCCCAACTTGAATCGCCCTGAGATCCTAAATTGCATGAAAAGTTTTTCTTTTGTAAAAAGCACATGGCAGAACGTATGCAGAGTATGAGACTATTTGGGGTGAAATAAAATAAAAAATAAAATGTGTGTGTATGCATGTGCATAGAAACACATGTAGGTGCTTCAGCGGAAAAAAATATCTGGCAGAGTGTGTGCCAAGTACTCGGAGAAGAGGAGAGGCTGTCACTTCCCTTTTACACCCTTTAAAAAGAAACAAACCAAAGAGTTTTGGGTTATGGATATTTTTTACTTTTGTGCGGGTGCTATTTTCTATAATAAATGTGTTGTAATTAGCATGTTTTTAAAAATAATTTTATTATAATAATAATGAATAATAATGACTATATTGGACTGGATTGGATGATAACACAGGCACAGAAGACTGGATTAGATAATCCCTTGGAGACGCTGAAGCTTTGGGCTGTCCCCAGGCTTTCCAGGAAAGGACGGATTCCGGGAGCAGTTCAGGACGCTGCTCCCGCCGCCCCCCCCCCCCCCCCCCGTTCCTTCCCAACTTCTGCTCGGCTTAGTGCTGCCGCCTAGAGGTCGGCGGCAGACATCACCTCAACTGCTTTCTGCAGGGGTAGCCCCTCCAGCTGCAGGTTTCAGTCTTCATTTGTTTAAGCCTTTTGGTTTCAGGGACGATGGCGCTTCGAGGGAATTTCCAGGGTGTGAGCAAGACAGAGTGAGACAGAGAACGCCTGCTTGTGCATCTGTGCGCTCGGTCCCAGTGCAAAGTGAAAACGCAGGGCCCCGGTTCAAAAAGTATTCAGAATTCTAAGGTGACAACGGTTGCGGGACACTGATTACGTGCTTCAACTTGGCGGGCCTGGGCTGGGGGACCGGATCCACCCCTGGGGAGGGTAGTGGGCACGGGCGACAGCGCCCTCTACAGCCCCCCGGGCCTGGGAAAGTGAGGCCGGAGGCAGGCCCCATTTCCTCACCCAAAATACACCACTGTTAGGGGAGGCTTGCCGGAGGGAACCGCCTTTTCCCCACCCCCTTATCTTGCCCGGACACTCCCCGTTGCCAGTGCAACTCCCATCACCACCAGTGCGCATACATTGTTGCCAGACACCGTTACCGGAGCAACTCTCGCCCCTTTTCAATCAACCTCCGCGCCCTCTCAGAACCAATCCAAGCCTTTAACCTCTACAGCTACCCCACCCTCTAAACGCCCGATATAAGCTTGTACTCTCCCCTAATAAACTCTCTTGGTTTCTTCACCCTAAAAGAACCGTGTCCCGCCTGTTCCTTTCTCGCCGCCCTCCATACTTTGCACGCCTCCCGCCGGGGACCTGGCCAAGTCCCCCGCCTCGCCCTCGCCTCCGGGAAAGAGCCCCCGCCGCCGGTACCCTCGAAGCAATCCTGAGAGCCTAGGATTTAGCAACCGGCCGCCACCCTCCCCCAGACGAGTCAACTGCGACTGCAACTGGCGCCCAACGTGGGGCCCCTGGAATTAAAAGTCCTCTCCACGCAGCGGTCCAGTAAAACCACCCGCTCGCCCGGACGCCTCTCCAGCTCCCCTTCTCCTCGCCTGCAAAGTAAGGGCCGCCTCTCCCTCGCCGCCCCGCGGAGCCGCCTCTCCCTCGCCGCTCCACGTCTGGGGCCGCCTCTCCCACGCCGCTCCGCGCCCGGGCCGCTCTTCCTTTCCCGCATTAACCTAACTCTTGCCCCCGACTACCTTTCGTCTTCTCTTCCTATATCCCCCCCATTCCTCCTAACACTCTTCCTCCAGTAGCTTTCCCTCTTCCCCTCCATTACTTTGCTGTGGTCCTCTGTGTCTTTGTTTCTTTGTTTAGCGCGGTGTGCCTCTTTGCAACCGCCCCCCCCCCAAACTGCTCTCGCTACTAGAGGGTCCTGCCTTCTATTCTCACCGTCTCCTTCGGCCTCGCGGCCACGGTTTACCTCATTTTCTTTACTCAATAATCAACCCCCCTTTTTTTTCTTTTCTCACTCCGCTATGGGTAATCGTCTATCTGCACGCCAAGCACCCCAAGTTCGCGCTCTGGCGGGTCTCCTAGACACACATCGCTGTAAAGTGTCTGTCCGGCAGCTGCAGGTATACTGGGACCTCCTGCTGCCCTTTAACCCATGGCTCACCACTTGCCATCTTTGGGACCCTGTTACTTATGATCGCCTTATTGATCGGGTCACCAACGCCATGGAACATGAGAGCAAGCGCTTCCCTCCCGGCTTGCTCCCCACCTTAATAACCGTCCGCTCCTGCCTTCAAGGCTCCCTCCCCCCTGATCGAGGCCCCATTAAATCCAAGGAGGCCCTATCAACCCAGGCAACAGATTCAGACAGCGATACTAATGTAGACCACGATTCGGACACAGAATCCTTAGTCGAGCAAATTAACAACGCGCTCGAAGTCGCCCCCCAAAAACAAAGCAATACTAAGCCTCGCCAAGATGGCGAACTTCCTCCTTCTTCTTCCATCGAGGGGAGGAAGTGCTCCGGCGATGACGTCAGCCCTAAGCTGGGCCGGAAACCGCATGCGCTTTACCCCGCCCTTTCACAGGGCGGAGTTAGTCCGCCATCTTATGCCTTGGGCCCCACCCTTTCACAGGGCGGAGCTAGTCCACCATCTTATGCCTTAGCCACTCCCACCGCGCCGCCGTCTTGCGACGCTTGGGGCCTCCCACTTCCGCCTCCCCCTCCGGCGAGCTCCCCCTCGGAGCCGCTACCGGCAGCTGCCGCCGCTCCTCCCACCCTGCCGACTAACAACCCCTGGCTGCCTTCTACACCTCAAGGCAACCCTTGGGGCAACGCTCCCCCTACCCCCACTCCCGCGCCAGGCCCTCTGCAAGCGCGTCCTCCTTTCTCTCGTGCTTTTCGCTGCTTTCCTCTTAACCTTACCCCCACACCACAGAAACCGTATGACTGGTATCCCATTGACTCTGATACTATCAAGCAGCTTCGCAGGGCCGTCAAGGAAGACGGGTTAGGTAGCCCATACGCTTCCCAATTACTACAGGATATCGCCATGAACTTTTGCCTCCCCCAAGACTGGGCCTCGCTTGCCCGTTCCATTCTTAACCCCGGCCAGTTTGTAGATTGGCGTGCTCACTTCCAGGCGGAAGCAGCTAAGCAAAGCGAGCAAGACGCAGCCACTGGAGTCTATCATCACCCCGAAGCCTACTTGGGCACGGGAGCGTTTATAAATGCATCCGCCTATATTAATGCGCCTGCCGCCTTTTGGCCTATCCTTCGGGGAATCGCCTTGCGAGCTTTTGCCAACTGTTCCGCCTGTCGGCCTACTAAATTCACCAAGCTCCTCCAGGAGCCAAATGAGCCTTTTGCCACCTTTGTCTCTAGGGTTGAGGAAACCTGCGCTCGAAAGGTTAATGATCCCCAGGCCCAACTGGCTCTCGCTCGAGAACTCATTCTCGAGGGAGCCAATCCCCCTTGCAAGCAGGCTATTCTTCCCTTGCGGGAGAAGAGCCTATGCGATTGGATACTCGCCTGCAGCGCCTTTGACCCAGCTGCTGCGTCCCTAGCCCAGGCTGTCTCTGGCGCTGTCACTGCCGCCTTAGCCGCCACCACCGGTTGTTTTAAGTGCGGGCAGAGCGGTCATTTTGCCCGGGAGTGCCCCAATGCAGAAGTCAACCGCCCGCCTTTCATGCAGCGTAATGGGCGCCCCCCTCCCACTCCTTGCCCACGCTGCCAGCGTGGCTATCACTGGGCGCGCGATTGCAAGAGCAGCCCCAGAGATCTTAGCAAGGATAGCTTAAAAAACCTCTGCTATCCCTGGTGCCCTGACGGCAGTCAGCGCCAGGGCACTGAGCAAGCTTTAAACTCCAAGCGGGGCAAGCCTCAGCCCCGCCCCTAAGAGGCAGCGTGCCGGCCGGTTCTAATAAAACTAATCACTTCACCGGCAGTAAAACGCTTCTCTGGACAGTCCCCATCACCCCAGAAAAGCCTACTCGTCAGTTAAGAATAGAGGGGCAATGGTACACGGGCACGCTCGATTCAGGGGCAGAGGTCTCTTGCATGCCCGCTCAGTATGCCACCATGTGCATGGTTCTCGATGGTCCCTCGGTAGTGGGAGCCACTGGTACCTCCACCTCTCTTCAGGCCATAGGGCCCATTAAGTGGGAGGATGAAGAGGGCCACTCAGGCACCTTCCGCCCGTTATTTCTACACACCATAGACCAAATTTTATGGGGCCGTGACATCCTCGCCGCCTCTGGGGCAGTGCTTACCACGCAGCCCCCCCAATAATGTGCGCCACTGCTCGTTTAACACCTCCAGTGCCCGTTCCTCTGCAGTGGGATACTGAGGAACCTATATGGGTGGAGCAGTGGCCCCTTCCCACGCATAAATTAGTAACACTCCAAGCCCTTGTCCAAGAACAATTGGACGCTGGCCACATAGAGCCTTCTACTAGTCCCTATAATTCGCCAGTGTTTGTTATTCATAAAAAAGCCACAGGGAAATTTAGGCTCCTCAATGATCTGCGGGAAATCAATAAGCATATTCTTCCCATGGGTTCCCCGCAGCCTGGCCTCCCCCATCCGGTAGCCATCCCGGCCCACTATCATGTAGCCACCATTGACATCAAAGACTGTTTCTTTTCCATCCCGCTACATGAGCAAGACCGCCCGCGCTTTGCCTTTACAGTTCCCGTCCCCAATCACGCGGGCGCGGCTAGCAGGTACCAATGGAAAGTCCTCCCTCAAGGGATGTGTAACAGTCCGGCCATCTGCCAAATGTATGTTAATCACGCAGTGGCCCCCCTGCGAAAGCAGGCCATGCTCATCCATTACATGGATGACATCTTGGTGGCCTCTGAGGACGCCGAGGCGCTTCCTCTAATCCTCAAAGACCTCACCACTAATTTAGCTGACCTCGGCCTTACGGTTCAGCCCGATAAAGTTCAAATTGTGCCACCATTAGCCTTCTTAGGGTTTAGTATTAATAGAACCATTGCCCCGTCCGCTCCCCAGCTGGACATACCGGATCGGGTCACTATCACTGAGCTTCAACAGCTCTGCGGTCAGATCAATTGGCTCCGCTCTGCGTTGCCGATCACCACCGCACAGCTCCAACCACTCTTTATGCTGCTGAGTGTCCCTGAAGCCCCGCCGCTAGCAATCTCCCGGCGCATTAAGCTCACCCAGGAGGCAAAGGAAGCCATTGCCACTATTAACAAGGCACTCGCCGCCTGCTGTCTCAACAGGTTCAGCACTAAAGAGGGCAATCTTATAGCACTCATCCTTCCTACGCCCGGCACACCCATGGGCTGCCTGTGGCAGAAAGGCCCTCTACTTTGGGTGCACCCTGCTAAAAGCCGGCTTAGAAAAATTTGCCCCGCAGTGCGGCTCTGGATCAGCCTAGCTTCAGATCTAGTCACCCTGGCTGTTCATGTATTCGGAGAGCCGCCAGAAAAAATTGTTTGGCCCCTAGACGCAGGCCAAACCCGCCTGCTTATACGTGACAACCCGGACATGCAAATCCTTTTAGAAGGATTTCATGGGGAATTCAGCTGCCACTATCCTAGCCATCGGCTGTTACAGGGACTCGCCAAGCTTCCCTTCCGCAGCCCCTTCCATCCTTTCCCCTCCTCTGCACCCATCCCGGGTGCCACTACCGTCTTTACTGACGCCTCCAAAACCCGTTTCGCCTTCCTCTCTTATTCGCAGGACCATCCGGAACCCCGCCTATTCAGTTATGTCAACCTTCATTCAGTCCAAGTGGGGGAAATTCTGGCAGTGTCATACGCGCTAAACGCCCACTGCAACCACCCAGTAAACATTTTCACTGACAGCCTCTACACGTATCAGGTCTGCCGAGTCCTTGCATTTTCCACCTTTTTCCCCAGGAACTCGGCCATCGATAAAGCACTTTCTGACCTCAGAAGCATCTTAGAGCATAGACAGGATCCTTGGTTCGTTAGCCACATTCGTAGTCACTCAGGCCTTCCGGGGCTCTTGGCTAATGGCAACAGTATAGTAGACCAAGCGGTCTCAGCTCAGACTACCCAAGCTATGCTAATTCACACAGCGGCCCCTCCGGGGGACGCTGTTAACCAGGCCAAGTTATTGCATTCCAGGTTTCACTTTTCGGCTACGTCATTGCATCATTTATGTGGCCTCCCCCTAGATACCTGTAAACATCTTGTCCGCAATTGTGCAACTTGTGCGCCCTTTGCGCCGCTTGGCCCCCTGCAACCTCAGGGAGTCAACCCACGAGGCCTAAAACCCAATTCTAGATGGCAAATGGATGTAACTCATGTTCCGTCCTTTGGGCGCCTCAAGTATGTACATGTAATGATTGACACCTTCTCAGCCATGTGTTATGCAGTCCCCCTCGCCGGGGAAACGGCCAAACACTGTATCAAGGCCCTAAGACAGGGAATTCTCTTCATGGGAGTCCCCTGGGACATAAAAACGGACAATGGGCCTGCCTATCGCAGTGCCTCCTCTGCGGCCTTTCTTCAGTTATATAACATCACCCATCATTTCGGTATCCCCTATAATCCACAGGGGCAAGCCATTGTGGAAGCAGTCCATCGCCGCTTAAAAACACAAGTTGAAAAAGAGAGGGCAATGCTCCCCCAGGCAACTCCAGGGGACCTTATCATAGCAGCCCTTATTCACCTTAATCTACTCACATTCAATAAGGAAGGGCTTTCGCCCCTACATAAACATTGGGGGCCCTCGTATAGGCCCACCCAGGCCCCGATGGTCTACTGGAAGGACCCAGAGAATAATACCTGGAAGGGTCCCTCCCCACTCCTCGCCCAGGGGCGTGGGTTTGCTTGTGTTTTCCCAGATGATGCAGCACAACCAATCTGGATCCCAGGAAGGGCAATCCGGCCCGCCACCAGCAACCACGCGTCTAACGAGACGAGAACGCCGCCGTCTCCGCAGCATAACGCACCAGATGACAACAGTACACCTGAGCCTGGACCCCAGTCCAGGTGAAACCCCGGAGAAACAAGAAATCAGAGAAATTATACGCCTCTATAGACGGGCAAAAGCCAGCCCCCTACACCTCCATCTGCCATTGGTCCCAATAAAGTCATTAACCCCCTTTTTCCACAGCTCTCCAGCCGCACCTCAGCTCCAACCAGCCGCACCTCAGCTGCAAACGGCGCGTTGCCAACACCACCACCCCAACCTCGTCCGCCCCCCGCCCGTTACTCCTCTCCCCTCCTCAGCCTTATCCAAGCGGCCTTCACCTCAGTGAATTCCTCCAACCCCAATCTTACCTCCTCTTGTTGGCTTTGCCTCTCCACTTCCTCCCCCCTGTATGAGCCAGTTGCCTCCAACCTCTCCTTTTCAGAAAACACAGAGGACAGCCCCTCGGAATGCAATTGGAATACCTCTGCCGTCCCCCTAACCTTTCATTCAGTCTCCTTTACAGGAAAGTGCATCCGCCCTCGCTCAAGTAACTCTCCCAACCTCACAGCTTGTGCCGACTACTCATCTCCCAGCAGCTCTGCAAAATTTCTCATCCCTCATAACTCCTCCCAATGGCTCTGCTCCTCTACAGGACTTACCCCCTGCCTTAACGTGCAAACCCTCAATACAACTAATGAAACTTGCCTCCTAATTGTCCTTATCCCTAGGGTCCTATACCACAGCGAGGAAGACTTCTTCCTCCTCCTGGAAACAACTGCAGCTTCTGCCCCACTGCAAAAGCGAGAGCCCATCACCGTCCTCACGATTGCCTCCCTCCTAGGTCTTGCAGGCGCTGGCACCGGAATCGCTGCATTAGCCAGTCAAGACTCCGCCCTAACTCACCTCCGGGCGGCTGTTGACGAGGACATTCGTCACCTACAAGACACTATTTCCCATCTTAAAAATTCTGTCAATTCCCTCTCTGAGGTAGTGCTCCAAAACCGCCGAGGTCTCGACCTTCTCCTCCTCAAAGAAGGAGGCCTCTGCGCCGCCCTAGGAGAAGAGTGCTGTGTATATGCCAATTCCACAGGTCTCGCCGAGGACAGCCTAAAAAAGGTCCGAGAGGGACTAGAACAACGCAAAAAAGACTGTGAAGCCACCAGCTATTGGTCCCACATCTTTACCCCCCTCCTCCCATACCTCCTCCCTCTCCTCGGCCCCCTACTAATGATTATTCTAGCTCTCACCTTAGGACCCTGCATTATCCGCAGAATTGTCCAGCTTGTAAGGAAACAAACGGATGCTATTTTTTCCTCGTTCGTGCAAGTCCAGTACCAGCGACTCGCCACCTCTGACGCTCCCTACTCCGAGATGACAACCAACCCTCCGCGACCTCACAGCCACCGGTCAACCCACCGACCGCGAGGCCCTTCTCGATCGCCTGAACATCGCACCAACCTCGAGCTCCAGCTTCTCTGAACCTCCAACTTTAAACCCCCCCACCCTCGTCCATCCCGCAAGCAGCAAGGCCCCTGTCGAGCGCCCGGGCGCCACACCAACGCCGAGCTCCAGCCTCGCTGAGCCACCGTCAACCCCTTTTCCCCTCCCCGACCTCCCCCTTCCCGCATCCCTTAGCGGACCTCTCCGGTAAGCTTCTTCCTTTAATTAGAAAAGAAGGGGGAAATGCGGGACACTGATTACGTGCTTCAACTTGGCGGGCCTGGGCTGGGGGACCGGATCCACCCCTGGGGAGGGTAGTGGGCACGGGCGACAGCGCCCTCTACAGCCCCCCGGGCCTGGGAAAGTGAGGCCGGAGGCAGGCCCCATTTCCTCACCCAAAATACACCACTGTTAGGGGAGGCTTGCCGGAGGGAACCGCCTTTTCCCCACCCCCTTATCTTACCCGGACACTCCCCGTTGCCAGTGCAACTCCCATCACCACCAGTGCGCATACATTGTTGCCAGACACCGTTACCGGAGCAACTCTCGCCCCTTTTCAATCAACCTCCGCGCCCTCTCAGAACCAATCCAAGCCTTTAACCTCTACAGCTACCCCGCCCTCTAAACGCCCGATATAAGCTTGTACTCTCCCCTAATAAACTCTCTTGGTTTCTTCACCCTAAAAGAACCGTGTCCCGCCTGTTCCTTTCTCGCCGCCCTCCATACTTTGCACGCCTCCCGCCGGGGACCTGGCCAAGTCCCCCGCCTCGCCCTCGCCTCCGGGAAAGAGCCCCCGCCGCCGGTACCCTCGGAGCAATCCTGAGAGCCTAGGATTTAGCAACCGGCCGCCACCCTCCCCCAGACGAGTCAACTGCGACCGCAAACGGTAGAGCATTAAACCAAGCACGGGCGCTTCTGGGGTTCTGTGCGCACGCCCGTGAAGCCATCTCTGCTTGCAGTCTTGTATTTGGATGTGTGTCAGCCATTCTTTTCTATGCTGTGAATGTGTGTGTATGTGTAGACATTTGTGTATTTGTGTATATGCACCATGCTTACATGTACACGTTTGTACACATATGTGTGCCCGTGTGTATATACACGTGCTTAGGTGATTATGCATATGTGCCTGGATCAGGCATTCGTGCACGTTGTTGTGTAAGTGTCTGAGAGAGCACAGATTTCTATGTTCCAGGACCCCGGGGTCTCAAGTGTGACTCTGAGGAACTGAGCAGTAGCAAGTGGATTGGCCTCCCCCATGCCACCTAGAGCAGGTGCAGCCACCCCACCCCAGCCCGTACACTGGCAGAGCATTCGTCTGACTCGCAGCCGCCAGCCTCTGTGCTGACCTTTGCCTGAGGATGCTCTCTGGCTGTTGCAGAGGGCCAGGGGTCAATACCCCTGGGAGTAGCTCTCTCCCGGAGCCCCCCAGGTGGGCCAAGGCTGAGGCACCTGCTCCACACTGTTTCCCGAGTTCCTTGGGGACTTCAGATCCAGTTGCCCAAGCCCTACCTTGTGTAACGAGGCACATTTCCGTGGCTTCCTTCCCACTCCTCTCCTGCTTCCACACCTGCACAGGAATCCTTATTTTGGGGTCTGCTTCTGGAGGGGCCCAAACTCTGATACTACACTGCAAGGCACTCCCCAGCCTGTCACCGGGGGCCCTTCTTGAGGTTTTTTTTTTTTTTTTAATCTGTTAAACCAGCTGCTGAGGAACAAAGGCGACAAGCTAATGGGTAATGTGTTGGTCCCTGCAGGAGGAGTCCTATGAGGAGGGGTCTCCGCTGTCCCTAGAGGAAGGTCAAGTAACTCGCCCAGGGCCTGGCAGCTGGTTGGAGCTGAGCTGGCATCCGGAAGGAGGGTCCTGGGAGCTGAGTCCTGCTCTCCCCACTGTGAGCTGAGTCAGCTGAGGGCACCGCGTGGGACATCGCGGGATCTGGGTTCTGACCCAGGTCTGCCTCTGCCTGCTCCAGGACCTTGACCATTCTCTTCATTCTGGGCCTCGGTTTCCCCTTTTGTTAAGTAAGGGAGTGGATGGGCAGGGGGCGGCCTCTACAGAGCTTCCGGCCTCTGACCCTGTGCTCCTGTTTGGGGCTCTGATGCCTCCAGGTGCCGGAGTCCAAGACGACCGCACATACGGTCACTCAAAGTATTGCTCTTTGAACTCTCCTTGCAAACATTGCCTGGCCCTCATCCAAATCGTCACATTTATGACTTTTCTTCCCCCTTCATCTGGCTTTAAAAGATCTCTGGCATTATATTTTCAGGAAGAACTTAAGAACAAACAGCAAATACAAAAATCTCCCGGTGAACTTCCTCCTCTGAACTCTTTACACAAACATTGTCGAAGCCTCGCCCCGGCCCTCCCTAATTCCTGAGAACACCGGTGTTTACACTTCCTCAGAGCCATGCAGCCTTGCAGTTAAGGGCGTGGGTTTCAGAGTCAGGCTGTCTGGATTTAAATCCCAGCTCCACCCCTTATCAGCTGTGAGACCTCCGACAAGTCACTGACTCTCTGTGCCTCAGTCTCCAGATCTATAAAATAGGGACAATAAAAGAACCTCCCTGTTTTTGTTTCCCAGCTGCCAAAGCAAATACCATGCAATGGATTGGCTTGAACAATGGAATTTATCAGCTCATGGTTTTGAGGCTAGGAGAATCCAAAATCATGGTGTCATCAAGGCAATGCTTTCTTCTCAAAGACCATGGCATGATCCTCTGTGCTGGGCTCCTCTGTCACCGGCAATGCACGTGGCGGCCCCTCCTGGCCTCTCCCTTCTAGTCCAGGTTCCACTGACGTTCAGCTTCTGCTGCTCCCTCTGGCTTTTCTCTGTGACCTTCCGTGTAAGGCCTTCAGTGACAGGATTGAGAACCAGCCTGAGCCAGCTGGGCCACACTCAAACTGAAGTGACCGCCTCAAAAGGTCCTATGTACAAGAGTTCACAGGAATGGATTGAATTTAAGCACCCATTTTTCTGGGGTACAGAGCTGCAAAGCCGTGACAGTCCCTCCCAGGGATCCTGTGACTGAGTTAGGGCATGGAACATGCAGAACACTAGCTTTTATTCCTAATGTGGTCATTCTGTGTTGCAGATGTCCTGTCTGTGAGAAAACATATTGTCCCCTTCCTGCGGTGACTCAGCTTCTGTGTGGTGGACATTTGAAGGAGGCTGGGGAGTGCAGAGGTGTCCCTGTGGTAGTGAGGTAAAAAGACCTAACAGAAAATAAAACAAAACCTTGGGAAAATCCCTTAAAGGTCACGGGTGAAAATAAGTAGATACCATGAGTCCCTGAGATTGGAAAGACCTTATAATCACTCTGAGTTGATTACCCTGGTTTGAGGGCTTAGAGACAACTGGAGGAGGAGTGCTATAAGAACCAGTTGGGGAGCAAGGAAACAGCTGTGGAACTCCTCACTTCTGACCTCCAAAGGGCCAGCAGTGGCAAATTTCCTCTCCTTGGCTAAAACTGCTTATATTTGTGCCTAAAAGCCTCCCCCTAAGTGCCTCTTTGTTGCTCAGATGTGGCCTCCTCTCTCTAGCTAAGCCAACTTGGTGGGTGAACTCACTGCCCTCCCCGCTATATGGGACCTGACTCCCAGGGGTGTGAATCTCCCTGACACCCGGGGATGAATCTGGACCCGACATTGTGGGATTGAGAACATCTTCTTGACCAAAAAGGGGATGTGAAATGAAACAAAATGAAATTTCAGTGGCTGAGAGATTCCAAATGGAGTCAAGAGGTCACTCTGGTGGACACTCTTATGTGCTATACAGATGACCCTTTTTAGGTTTTAATGCATTGGAATAGCTAGAAGTAAATACCTGAAACTATCAAACTGCAACCCAATTGCCTTGACTCTTGAAGACAATTGTATAGCAATATAACTTACAAGGGGTGACAGTGTGATTGTGAAAACCTTGTGGATTGCACTTCCTTTATCCAGTGTATTGATGGATGAGTAGAAAAATGGGGACAAAATCTAAATGAAAAATAGGGTGGGAGGGGAGTGATGATTTGGGTGTTCTTTTTTACTTTTATTTTTTATTCTTATTTTTACTTTTTCTGGTATAAGGAAAATGTTCAAGAAATAGATTGGGGTGATGAATGCGCAAGTATATGATGGCACTGTGAACAGTTGATTGTACACTATGGATGATTGTATGATATGTGAATATATCTCAATAAAACTGAATTTAAAAAAAATTTCCTCTCCTCCCCCTCTCCACTCCCAGAAGATCTGGAATGTTCTGTCCCACGGAATCTACTCTGACCTGCTCCAGGGCTCCCAGCAACACTCACCCCAAATTGCCTATGACTGGGGGCAGGGCTTCACAGCTCCTAAAGTACCACCCTGGGGACCCCAGGCTGTTGAATTCCAGCCCCACATACAGCCCCCCTCTTCCTTTGTCCCTGTCTTTCCTCCTCTCTAGACTTTTCCACTCCCTTATATTATGCTCTTCTAGGTCCTCCACTGTCACCCCCAGACTGAGAGCCCTCTGAGCACAAGGACAACTCATCCCTCCCTCCCCCATGGTGCCAAACACCCAGCACATAGCAGGTGCTCAATAAACTCTCTAGCCCACTGGAAAGCGATTTGGAATAGGAGAAGCCCAGGCTTGCCTCCTGGCCTGCCTTGAGCAGGTTACTAACCCCTCTTGCTGTAAACCAGGGAAGGTGGCGGCACTGCGAGTGAGTGGAAGGCTGGGCTATCCCTTGCTCGGCCAGGAAACTCAACCCCCTTGTCCCAAGGCCAGGCACCACCCTCTCTCATTATTAATCTGCTTCCCAGGTGGGACATCTGCAGAGGGAGGCACTGGCCAGGCCCTTTGGCAGGCATGGTTCCCCACGTGCCTGGATAACGGAAGTGCTGGTTTACACGTCAATCTATCTAACTGCCCCCCCAGCCCCCCCCCAAAACAGGCTTTTCTTTCCAGACTGACTTCCCAGGCCTCTAAAATTACAATTTTAATAAAACTACTATCATAATCACAGCCTCTGTCATAGCTATTGGTGTTTTGCTCTGGTCCAGGCACAGTGGGGAGTAGTCCAATCTATACCCGAGAATTTCAAGTAACACAGTAAATTTTAATAGTCATGGTTCTGAGAAGTCTTGCACTAAAGAACCCGCTCATTTTTATTTAAACCATCACAGTCCAAATTCATATAACAATCGGACAGTTTTTCACATAACAACTATTAACATGTCATGACATGTCACAGTGTTCCTTGAAACATATTTGGGAAACCCAGGCCTGACGGAAGGAAAAGAATAGCCATTTATTGCAAGAGGGCTGTGCACTGTGTCAAGTACTTGACACACATTTTCTCGGTTAATCCTTCCACCCTGTGAGAGAGGTGTTATTATCCTACTCTAGAAATTAGAAGCAGATTCCAACAAGTGAGATGGCCTTCCCAAGGACACAAGCCTGCCTAGTCAGTTAGCAAGAACCAGAAAGTTTCCTGTTGCCTCCTGACTGCAAATGTGCATTTGGATTTTCCTCCAGGTTTGCTGCAGCTCCTGCATGTCCTTGTCATGAGACCACAATTCCTGGAGGGAGAACGAGGAAAGGATCTGCCTGCCACCTGGTGCCATCACTGATGGTTTGGATTTGCAAAATTGACCATGCCGACTATTTACTTCTGGAGGGAACATAAACTCATTCCACTAGACCTTCGTTTCTTCACAAATGGGGATACTGGGGAGGGGAGGAAAGGCATGGTAGCTACATGGCCTCTAGATCCCCTCCTGAAGCGTGAGTATCTTGGACTTGTGATTTCTATACTTGGTCTGCAAGTTGGAGACACTGCCATTGGGGCGAGCTGGGCTGGGATTATAACCATGTGGGCTTGTCAACTGTGTCCTGAGTTAGAGCATTGCAAGTTGCTTTTACTGATTTCCCCACAGGTGATACTTGGAGATGAGAGAAATAATGAAGATGATTCTGAATCCATATGGGCAAACAAGGCCATGCATGAATTCACAGGATTCCACTCTGAATGAATGCTGCTTAAGGTCTGGTCCCTGTGCTATCTTGAAACAAGAGCCACCGTGAATCCATCGAGGGACTTCAGGAGCCCGAAGAACAGAGATGCTGCTGGAAACACCACCAGTGGGAGAAAGGACTTAGAATCTGAAAATCTATGCCTGTTTTATTTATTTTGCAAAATGACAGCTTCTCTATTGCTTCCTCAGAAGGAATAAAAGGCTCTCCACATTATTCTATTAAAATTTTTTTTTTAATTTTGGAGGATTTTATTCCATATTTCTTTATGTTAACTTCCTTCATCAAACTACTGGCATATATCTTAGACACATTTAGGAAGTAAAGATACATATGCTTGTCATTACATATTTTACCACACACATCAGCAGGATAGTATAGTTATAATATACCCTCATTTCCTGAGTAAGTAATTGACTCTTTGGTGAGACGCCTTAGTTGGAACAGGCAGCACTTACCTAGTGCTCTAGTTTGCTAATGCTGCCAGAATGCAAAACACCAGAAATGGATTGGCTCTTATAAAAGGTTTATTTGGTTACACAGTTATAGTCTTAAGGCCATAAAGTGTCCAAGAACACATCAGCAATCGGGTACCTTCGCTGGAGGATGGCCTATGGTGTCCGGAAAACCTCTATAAGCTGGGAAGGCACGTGGCTGGCGTCTGCTTCAAGTTCTCATTTCAAAATCGCTTTCTCCCAGGATGTTCCTCTCTAGGCTGCAGCTCCTCTTTAAAATGTCACTCCCAGTTGCTCTTGGGGCATTTGTCATCTTTTAGCTTCTCCAGAGCAAGAGTCTGCTTTCAACAGCCGTCTTCAAACTGTCTCTCATCTGGAGCTCCTCTCTCAGCTCCTGTGCATTCTTCATAGTGTCCCTCTTGGCTGTAGCAAGCTTGCTCCTTCTGTCTGAGCTTATGCAGTGCTCCAGTAAACTAATCAAGGCCCATGCTGAATGGGCGGGGCCACACCTCCATGGAAATTATCCAATCAGAGTTATCACCTACAGTTGGGTGGGGCGCATTTCCATGGAAACAACCTAATCCAAATGTTCCAACTTAATCCCTACTAATATGTCTGCCCTACAAGATTGCATCAAAGAATATGGCTTTTTCTGGGGAACATAATACATTCAAACCGGCACACTTAGTAACTGGTATTTTGAAAGAGAACTTGCTCTTGTTTAAACTTTATTTTCCTTCATTATTAATCTTTTTTTAATGCAATTTTATTGAAATAAATTCACATACTGTATTAGTTAGGGTTCTCTAGGGAAACAGAATCAAGAAATATCTGTAAATATAAGATTTTATAAAAGTGTCTCATGCCACTGTAGAGATGCATGAGTCCAAATTCTGTACAGCAGGCAGCGAACTGGCAACTCCGATGAAGGTGTTCGATGAACTCCTCAGGAAACACTTTGCTGGCTAGCCAAAGAAGAAGTGAAGACCCTCTATCTTTCTCCCTTAAAAGTCTTCAACTGATTGGATTAAATCCAGCTGATTGAATTCTCTCATTGCAGAAGACATCCCCTTCGTTGATGTAATCAATCACAGCTGCAGTCCATTGACTGATGATTTAATAAATCAGTCTTCTGTTTTATTAACCAGCTACAAATGTCTTTGCAGTAATGGTTAGGCCAGTGCTTGCTTGACCAGACTCCTGGGCACCATCACCTGGCCAAGTTGACACATAAACCTAGCCATCACACATACCATACTGTCATCCAAAGTGTACAGTGGTTCACAGTATCATCATAGAGTTGTGCATTCATCACCACAATCAATTTTTGAATATTTTCCTTACTCCAAAAAAAAAAAGATAAAAATAAAAGTAAAAGTAAAAAAGAACACCCCAAACATCCCATACACCCCATCCCCCCCTTTTATTCATTTACCTTTCATACCCATTTCTCTATTCAGCTGTCCATACACTGGATAAAGGGAGTGGGAGCCACAGGGTTTTCACAATCACACAATCACACTGTGTAAGCTATAAAGTTATACAATCATCTTCAAGAATCAAGGCTACTTGCAGTTCAACAGTTTCAGGTATTTCCTTCTAGCTATTCCAATACACTAAAAACTAAAAAGGGATATCTATATAATGCATAAGAATAACCTCCAGAATGATCTCTAGACTCCATTTGCAATCTCTCAGCCACTGAAACGTCATTTTGTTTCATTTCTCTTCCCCCTTTTGGTTAAGAAGGCTTTCTCAATCCCACAATCCCAAGTCCAGGCTCACCACCGGGAATCATGTCCCACATTGTCAGGAAAACTTACACCCCTGGGAGTCATGTCCCACATAGCGAGGAGGGCAGCGAGTTTACCTGCAGAGCTGGCTTAGAGAGAAAGAGGGCCACATCTGAGCAGTGGCAAGCTTCATAAGGGCAAGCCCCAAGATCGAAGGCTCAGCCTTCTAAATTGGTAGTCCCCAATGCTTGTGAGAATATCAGCAATTCCCCTGGTGGGGAATTTTAATATTTCCACATTTTTCTGCAGCCCCTCAAGAGGGCTTTGCAAATACGTTTTTATTCTCTGTCCAAATTACTCTGCGATGTAACTGGGCTTCACACTAGCCTGTACAAAACAACCAGATCTCATTCCCTATTCAAGTTTCCATGTAATTACGGTGTTTGAATAAACTGACCATACAACTTAAATTATATAGTATGCTACAAAAAATATAAATTTTGCACCAAATAAACATCTCTTCCTTTGGTCTCATGCAGAAGTTGAAGTTTTAAAACACAGTCAATATCATCCTTTATTCTTTGGTCTGATTTACTTTAGCCCTAACCAAATCCATTTTGTTCCTATCTCTAATTGAAGTCTGATCTGTTTTTCAACTTCTTTAACAATTGCCGTATGGGGTAATACTTTCATATGTTTAACTTTTAAGGGTTCCTCTTAATGTGCTGAGATGGAATCTTTAGCTAATTAAAAAGTCATAAAACACACTACATTTGTTCTCACGTTGCACAACAACAACTGTTCGCTTAACTCTAAATCAGCTCCCCAACCTTGTGTTGGTCACACTTTCCAGCCTGTGAGTTCTCTTGTTGGAGGGCATTTTAGAGCATAGAGGTGTGTCTGAAAAGTTCTAAGTTAAATATAAGGTGAAGTTGGGCCCCTGCAATATCACTCCAGTCCACCTTCCATTAGACTCATAACTGTGTCCATGAGTTTTGTGTTTTGTGAAAGCTACATAAATGGTACATATCCCACAGTGTCATTCTTTCTGCAGATCACTTGCACCCACTAGGACATACGGTGAGATCTTTCCATGCTGAAATATGTGTAAATGGTTCATTCCTTTCAGATGCAGTATATTATCCCATTTGTCCTCCTGCTGTCAGATTTTTGGTTGTTTCACTATTATAAATAATGTGGCAATAAATCTTTGTACAAGGCTCCTTGTGTGCATGTTTAAGAGTTTCTCCGGAATGTAGAGGTGGAATTTCTAGGTTGTCAAGTGTAATTCCATTTTTGCTAAATACCCTCTTGCCAGTTTCCAAAAAGGCTGTTTTTCACTTGTAATTCACCAAGTGTATGAGTTCCCATTTCCCTCATTCTCACCTACATTTACACTTTAAATTTTGCCAATCTGACCAATTTATTGTTTTAATTTGCATCTCTCTGATCATTCGGAACATTGGGCCTCTTTTCAACTCTTCTGTGGGGCTTCTTGAACCATCGTTAAGCCTCCATGATCCAGATGGACTATAGGCTCGTGCAGAGAAGGGCTGGGCATCGCATCTAAGCCCTCACAGGGTACAGCCCCATCAGGCGTAGACTCTACCTTTCCCTCCGCACCTCTGTGCTCCTCCTTGGAGCCCCACCCTCCAAGCTCACTGAGCCACCTGCAGCCCCCCAAATATGCCATGCAGAGTCTTGCTCACACGGTGCCCTCTGTCTGGAATGCCGTGCCTCTTCCTGTCTACCTGAACATACCTACTCACATTCCGAGGCCGCTCAAGGGCTGCCTCCTCCATGAGGCCTTCCGTGATGACCACGCCTCCATTCCATCCAGACAGAGATAGCCACTTTCTCCTCTGTGCTTCTGCTGGCCCTGGATGAACTCCCCACTGCATGTGTCAGCCTTCTGAGCATCTGTTTCTGATTTTTGTCTCCCTGCCCACCTCCCAGCCCCCAACTCTGAACCCTTGAGGAAGGGTGCTGCATCTTGTTCATCTCTGCCCCACCCCCACCCCCACCCCAGTTCATTGCTCGGGGCTGGGCAGACAGAGCAGAGGCTCAACGAATATTGCTCAGGTGGGAGGATGAGCCTCAAAGCCAGCTTCTTTAACATCGACCCTCTGTGGACTGTAGAGTCCTTGAGGACAAGGACTGTATTGAATTCATATCACTCTATCCCACGGTGCCAATATGGCTGAGTGTTTGTGGTGCGAGGTCCATATTTGTTAACCTAGCAGTGTGATTGTACAGTCTAGTTGAAAGTGGCTTTGGTCACTTTCCTGCGTTTAATCCCAGCTTTCTATTGGGGCGATCCCAGGCAATTTACTTGGCTTCAGTAACTGAGAATCTCAGTTAGGGATGATAATAGCAATGAGGGCTATTGTAAGAATGAAAGGAGGTCATGTGTGTGAAGCATTTGGCAAATAATTGGCCCTATTATCCTTTCCAGCTCACTACAGAGCTGGAGTCTGTTTTTGCCACAATACTCTGGGTGGCTTATTTTTTTTTGGTTGCCACATGGTGATGAACACATAGCAGCTGCTCCATGAATATGAAGCCTGGCTTGGCTGGCACCCAGATCAAGGCCTAGCAAAAATTAGGTACTTAATAAAGGGGCCAGGTTGAACTCAGTCCCTTGTACATAGTAGGTACCCAATAGATATGAAATCAAGTCAAAGTTACTTCCCTGTATTACATACTGATACAATCCTGTCTTAAAGAAGTCGTTCCCTTTTATGGAAAAAGGAGCAGTTGAGGGAGAAGTAGAGAGGTCTCTCCCCCTTCTCCTGGCAGCCATCTGCTTTGGATTTTTCCCAAATGTGATGATCACTGTGGGAGACTGTCATCTGGGTGGTTCCTGCCTTTCACAGCCTCGTGCAGTCCCCTCCCATAATGAGTCTGGGTTTGACCATGTGTCCCTGTAACCATAGGGACATTAGCAAGCCAGTGCAAAGACCCTGCACACTGAGTCCCCTTGGGAGGCTCCTTCTTGGAGTCCAGTCACCACACTGTGAAGCCGCCCAAGCAGAACATAAGAAGAAGCCACATAAAAGGAAGTGATGCACAGCTAGCTCCCAGCCACGTCACCAGGCACGTGAGAGCAGCAACATCTTTATAGTAGGTGCCACACAGGGCAGAAATGAGCCAGACCTGCAGGGCCCTCCCCAAATCACACAGCTGTGAGCAAATAAGTGATCAGTGCTGTTTTAAGCTCCTAGGTGGTGGGGTCTTTTGGAGCACAGGGATAACCACAGCAATCACCCATGAGTAGAGCATGTTCTGAGAGTGCAGGTCAGTGATCTGGGGGTGGGGTATGCTGCTAGCCTGGAGACCCACTGGGTAAAAGACTTCAGGATCAACTGGTAGATGTGACTTTGATCTGGGACCTCTTCCCTGGGGGACTCTCTTCCTTAGGGCCCCAGGTCCCAGGTCCCTCCCCAGTTGTTGCCAGATACACTGATAGGTTATGATGCTTTGCAGAAAGAATGAAATGTCCAGGCTCACAGAACAGGAAGTCCAAAGGTGGGTGACTTCGGATGGGTTGAAGAAACAGCTCAGTAAGGTTGCAGAGAACCCCAGCTGAGCTGCTACCCATGGTATCCTCTATTTTGAAGACCAGTTCCTCTGAACATAGGGTGTCTGCCAGGAGCACTCCGGGCTCCATGGCTCCTCATTCACATACAGCAGGAGAGAGGGCAGCTCCCTAACCCTCCAGGAAAACAAAAGAATTTCCCAGAAGGCTCCACACACCCACATATTTTCTGTGTCTTATTGGCCCAAATTGAGTTAATTGCCCATTGCCAAATCAGCCACTGTAGGGGAGGGAAGTTGGATTATCTTGAGACCAAGCAAACCCACCCCTGGATTAGAGGAAGTGGTTGGAGTCAATTCCTCTTAAGTCCAAGGGCTCATCAGGGAGGAAAGGATGTTTAGAAATTGGGGTTCTGCAAGGGATGGCATTCAGGGTAGAGACTGGCAGTGGCCACTACAGGACCCCTTCCCATAGGGCATGATGGAGAAGCCAGGCACACTGGGCTGGGGACAGGATTCCACTCAGCTCTCACTCCCATTCCTGGGATTAGAGGATGTATTAGTTAGGGTTTTCTAGGGAAACAGAACCAACAAGAGATACCTGTAAATATAAGATTTTATAAAATTGTCTCAAGCAACAGTGGGGATGCACAAGTCCAAATTCCATAGGGCAGGAAGTGAACTGGCAACTCCAATGAAGATGTTCGATGAATTCCTCAGGAAATGCTGGCTAACTGAAGAAGAAGTCAAGGTTCTCTCTCTCTCTCCCTTAAGAGTCTTCAACTGATTGGATTAAATCCAGCTGATCGAATTCTCTCATTGCAGAAGACATCCCCTTCATTGATGTAATCAGTCACAGTTGCAGTCAATTGACTGATAATAAACCAGGCTTCTGATTTATTAGCCAGTCAAAAATGTCCTTGCAGTAACACTCAGGCCAGTGCTTGCTTGACCAGACACTTGGACACCATCACCTGGCCAAGTTGACACATGAACCTAACCATCACAGTCCACCCCTTGTCATCTTGGCAGTTATACACATCACCTTAAACTGTACTTAATCTCTAAATAGGGCACAATTACAAGCATGTCTCCCTTAACAATACTCAGCTGCCCTGTGTGCAACTGGAAATGCACTAAATCTCTCCAGAATAGGGTGCAAGTCCTTGGATAACATTGACTTTTAAAGTTGATTTCCTATAACTTAAATACAGCATATCATGCAGAACCATCTATAAACCATGCCCAAGTTTTCTCTTCCTCAGTCAACTGATTGTAAGGAACTAAGAGGCCATAGCTCTGGGCAGGGAAAGATTAGGTAATGCGGCAGAAGTGGGGGCCATGGGCATTTGGGACACTTCCTCATGTAACTTAATTATGCCTTTAGGACCTGCTTGAGCCCTATCTTGCATATACCATTTCCATTTTATGAAGGAGTGCTGCTGTGCATGCCCAATTTCATGGCTTGGCGGGTTGGAAAATACCCAGATCATGATAGGTAACTCAGGTCTCATGGTAACTTGGTGGCCCATGGTTAAGCGTTCTGTCTCTACTAAGGCCCAATAGCAGGAATTCAAGGTAGACATGTGTTCATGTAACCTAGAATTCTTCTGTATAGACAGATCAAACACAAATTTAGTAGACTGCCCATCTCTTTTATTTCTAGATACTCTAAGATCTGCTAGCCAAAGCCACAAGAATCTGTGTGTCAGATTATTCTGACTGCTGCTTTGAGCCTGTTTTCCATTATGGTAGCCACCCCCACCTTGTCTTTGACGATTAACTGCTGCCATGTGGCTTCTGCCAACTCGAGATCCAATTATCCCCATTGTGTTCAAGAATTGCACTCGGTGACAGATATTCCCACAGTAATATCTGACCTACAGAGAAGGGAGACTACAGAGCTCTTCAGGGATGATGCAGCTAGTCTCAAAAATTTATTCCTTACAGTCCTGGAAAAAGGTGTGTCTTCTGGATATTCCAGGGCTGTGTGAGCAGGTCTTCCATGATAAATCCACTCTAACATTCCAGTCCTTCTAAGCCTTTGAATCTCCTCCTCTACATTATATCAGGGCAGTTCTTGCATTTCAACCTCAGGTAATATCAGCCACCTTTTGATCCATGTTTTAGCCAGCCACCCAAACAAACTTAACGCCCTTTCTAACACCTCAAGCTACAACACTGAAGGCAGAATCTCTGCTTAGTGGGCCCATATCAGTAAATTCAGCGTGATCCAACTTCATATTCTTTCCACCATTATCCCACACCTTTAATAGCCATTCCCACACATATTCCCCTGATTTCTGTCTATACAAATTGGAAAACTCATGCAGTCCTTTTGGAGTATAGTGTATTTCCTCATGGGTCACACTTTGTACCTCACCCTTCGGGGCCTGTTGGGACTTTAGTCTAGTTATAGGTCTTGAAGCAAAGACTGGTGATGGGGGTGGGTCATGAAAAGAATTAGAACTATCCCTCAAGCCATTTACCTCAGGACATTCTGTTGCAATTTCATCTGGTGAAACAAGATTAATCTCTCCAGTCAGAGGAGTGAGGGCTGTTTCCTCAGAGGGAAGTGATTACAGGTTTAGCAGGCACTGAAGGGTTAATCTCTTTAGGTGGAGGTTGGAGGGCAGGCTCCTCAGGGCAGACTGGAGCTGGGGAAGCTGTTTCCTCAGGGTAAACTGGAGGTGGGGGGCTGTTTTCTCAACACAAACCACTACAGGTAAATCTAGCAAAGACTCAGCAGAATCCAGGGTTCCAATGTCCTCACTGCCATTATCATCAATCCATATGCCCCCATCCCAAGTTTCAGGATCCCTTTCTTTTCCAATCAATGTCTTTACTTTAACAGTAGACACCCCGCAAGGTTGCAAATTTAGTTTATGTTGTAAATCTGCTACTCGCACAATGAGACCCTGGGTCTGGTTTTCAGAAATCTCAAGTCTGTGGCCACATGAAATAAGATTTTCTTTCTGGGCACACATAGAAACCTTTACGTCTGTCATACAGTGATTAAGTTTCAAATTTGAAGCCTTTAGCTCATCCCTTTCTCTTATAACTTTATCCAGCATAGCTAAGAGCAACCAGCCAACATCATTATACTTCTTAACTCCACAAAACTCTGTTAAGGTGTCAAAAACACTGTCACCCAGAGCCTTGCTTTGAACAAGAGTATAATTAGGAGAATCAAATGGTGTTATTTTGTGTATTGCCATTGCCAACTCACGCCATGGACTGTCAGTGCCATCTTGATCATTGGAAATGGAGTCATTAGTGCCTTTGAATCTAATCAGAGTAGAAAACCAATTGTAAAAGCCCATTTTAAGATTCTGTTTCTCAAGAACCACTCCTGGTACCAAGATATATTAGGGTTCTCTAGGGAAGCAGAACCAGCAAGAGATATCTGTAAATATAAGATTTTATAAAAGTGTCTTATGCAACTGTGGGGATGCACGAGTCCACATTCCATTGGGCATGATGCCTGAGTCCAAATTCCATAGCGTAGGCAGTGAACTGGCAACTCCGACGAAGGGGTTTGATGAACGTCTCAGGAAATGCGTCGCTGGCCAGCAGAAGTTAAGGTTCTCTCTCTTCTCCCTTAAAAGTCTTCAATTGATTGGTTTAAATCCAGCTGACTGAATTCTCTCATTGCAGGAGACTAAGCATTGATGTAATCAGTCACAGCTGCAGTCAATTGACTGATGATTTAATAAACCAGCCTTCTGGCCTATTAATCAGCCACAAATGTCCTTTCAGTAACAGTCAGGCCAGTGCTTGACACCTGGACACCATCACCTGGCCAAGTTGACACATGAACCTAACCGTCACAAAGGGTTAGGAGTTTGTGTGTCAGAGTGTGTGTGCGTGTGTGTGTGTGAGTGTACAGGGGGAGGTCTGGGAGAGAGACCCCCAAGACTCCTACCACCCCCTTCAGTTGGCCTCTCCAGCACCATACTTTGGCTCCTACCCAACATGAAGAGACAGCACCAAGCAGAGGAAAAAGGTTCAGATTTCTGCCTTTACTGTTAGCATTTTATCTGAGAGGAGGGCATCCCTTTGGTGTTGAATCTACTACTTTGAACCCTTGGACTTCTTTTCTCCAAGTTTTTCATCCAATGCTTTCTGCAAGTTCATGTTCATAGCATTTTTCTGGTGCCACCGTCCTGCAGAGAGGATGAGGAACAGCCACACAGATCACCAGGAGTGCCTCGGAGGTGCCCAGGCCCCAGCAGTGACCCATGCCTTTTCCAAGTCCACCCCAAGGCTCTATTCTCTCCGCTCTGGATTCTCTCTTGGACCTTTGGGCGCACCCTTCTTGCCCATGTTGGGGAGTGACCACCTACCCTCACCACCGGCTCCCCACCTACCCAGATCATCCGTCTTCCTGCCATGCCAGTGTTGTATGTCCCTCACTGATCTCTCAATCACTTCTGGGGTGTAGGAGGCCTTCATGAGGCTAATTGTCTCCTCAGGAGCCCCTGCAGAACCCCACAAAGAAATCCCGAGATGCCCCAAGTCAGTGGAGGTCACATACTCAATGGTTTATACTTGAATATCAATTTCCCCTATGAAAGGTGGATTGTAGAAGGACAAAAGAATGGACAGATTTCAGAATAAGGCAGGCCCAGGCTCAAACCCAGTTCATCATTTATGGGCAGTGGCCTCAGACCTCTCTGAGCTTCAGTTTCTTCACTTATAGAAAGGAACAAAATTTTCCTACAAGTTGGGAAGATTACATTATTGGGCAGTTTTGGGAGAATTTGGCATGTGGCAATTAATTAATAAATGTATTTTCAAAGAAGGACACTATATACTGATAAAAGCTTCAATTCATCAAGAAGATGCAACAATTATAAATATATATGTAATTAACAGCAGAGCCCCAAAAATATATGAAGCAAATATTGACAGATTTGAAGGGAGAAATAGACAGTTCTACATTAACAGTAAGAGACTTCAATATACCACTTTCAGTAATGGAGAGAACATCTAGACAGAAGTATGTAAATAGAGGACATGAACAGTGCTATACACCAACTAGATCCACCCAAAACAGAAGAACACATAGTCTTCTCAAGTGCACATGGATCATTCTCCAGATTAGACCATATTTTGAGTCACAAAACAAGTCCAGAATTTAAAAAGATTGAAATCATACAAAGCAACTTCTTTAATCACAGTGGAATAAAGCTAGAAATTAATCACTGAGGGAGAACTGGAAAACTCACAAATATGTGGAAATTAAGCAATATATTCTTAAGCAACCAATGGGGTCAAAGAAAAATTCAAAAGTGGAATTGGAAATATCTTGAGATGAATAAAAATGAAAACAGAACATACCAGAATGTATGGGATGCTGGAAAAGCAGTACTCAGAGGGAAACTTAAGGCTATAAATGCTAACATTAAAAAATAAGATCTCAAATCAGTAAACTAACTTCACACCTGGAGAACTAGAAAAAGAAGAGCAAACTAAACCCAAAGGGGGTAAAAGGAAGGAAATAATAAAGATTGGAGTAGAGATCAATGAAATAGAGAATAGAAAAGCTATAGAGAGAATCAACGAAACCAAAAGTCAGATCATTGAAAAGATCAACAAAATTGACAAACCTTTAGCTAGACTGGCAAAGAGGAGAATGCAAATAACTAAAAACAGAAATGAAGGGGAGGACATTACTAACCATCCCCACAGGAATAAAAAGGATTCTAAGAGGATACTACAAACAATTTTATGCCAACAAATTAAATAATCTAGATAAAATGGACAAATTCCCAGAAACACACAAACTGTCTACACTGACTCAAGAAGAAATAGAAGACATCAACAGACCAATAACAAGTAAAGATTGGATCAATAATCAAAAAACTCCCAATAATGAAAAGTCCCAAGACCAGATAGCTTCCCTGGTGAATTTTACCAAACAGTCAAAGAATTAACACCAATCCTGCTCAAACTTTTCAAAAACTTGAAAAGGAGGAAACACTTCCCAACTCATTTTATGAGGCCAGTATCATCCTAATACCAAAGCCAGATAAAGATATCCGAGAAAAGAAATAGATGCAAAAATCCCCAACAAAATACTAGCAAACCAAATCCTACAGCACATTAAAAGGACTGTACACCATAAACGAGTGGGATGTATCCCAGGAGTGCAAGGTGGTTCAACTTAAAATCAATATAATACATCACATTAATAAAGGGAAAAAAACCACATGATCATCTCAATTCATAAGTAAAGGTATTTGACAAAATCCAGTGCCCCTTCCTGATTAAAAAACACTCAGAAAAATAGGAATTAAAGGAAACTTTCTCAACATGATAAAGGGCATATACGAAAAACCCACAGCTAACATCATACTCAATGGTGCAAGACTTAACGCTTTCCTCCTAAGATCAGGAAACAAGACCAGAAGCCCACTTTCATCAATGCTACTCAATATTATACTGTAAGTTCTAGCCAGAGCAATCAGGCAGGAAATAAAAGTCATCCAAATTGGAAAGGAAGAAGTAAAACTTTCCCTATTCACAGATGACATGATCCGATATAGAGAAATTCCAAATAATCTACAAGAAAAATCCTAGAGCTAGTAAACAAATTCAGCAAAGTGGTAGGGTACAAGATCAGCATACAAAATTCCGGGGTGTTTCTATACACCAGCAATAAACAGTCTGAAAAGGACATCAAGAAAACAATTCGATTTACAATATTAACTAAAAGAACCAAATATCTAGGATTAAAGTTAACTAATGATTAAAGGACTTGTACATGGAAAACTTAAAAAACATGCAGAAAGAAATTAAAGAAAACCTAAATAAATGGATAGATATCCCATGTTCGTGGCTTGGATGACTAAAAATTGTTAAGATGTCAATACTACCCCAAAGTGATTTACTTATTCAACACAATCCCAATCAAAATTCCAACTGCCTTCTTCACCAAGATGGAAAAGCCAATCATCAAATTCATGTGGAAGGAAACAGGGCCTCAAACAGCTGAAACCATCTTGAAAATGAGTAACAAAGTTGGAGGACTCACACTTCCTGATTTCAAAACTTACTACACAAAGCTATAGGAATCAGAACAGTGTGGGACTGGCACAAAGACAGACATACGGATCAATGGAATAGAATTGAGAAATAAACCCTCACATCTTCGGCCAAATGATTTTTGACAAGGGTATGAAGTCCACTCAACAGGGAAAAAATAGTCTCTTCAACAAAAGGCCCTGGGAAAATTGGATATCCACATGCAAAAGAATGAACTTAGACCCCTACACCTCACACTATATACAAAAATTAACTAAAAATGGATCAGCAATCTAAATATAAGAATTAAAACTATAAAACTCCTAGAAGAAAACATATGGAAGCATCTTCAGGACATTGTAACAGGCAATAGATTCCCAGACCTTACATGAAAAGCACAAGCAACAAAGGAAAAAATAAATTGGGTTTCATCAAAATTAAAACTTTTGTGCATCAAATGACAGTATCAAGAAAGTAAAAAGACAACCTAGATAACAGGAGAAAATATTTGGGAAACCGTGTATCTGTTAAGGGTTTAATATCCAGAATATATGTATAACAGCTGTAACTCAACAATAAAAAGACAAACAATCCAATTAACAGATTGGTGAAGGACTTGAACAGATATTTCTCCAAAGAAGATATATAAATGGCTAATAAGCATATGAAAAGGTCAATATCATTAGTCATTAGGGAAATGCAAATCAAAACCACAACGGGGTACCGTTTTATACTTACTAGAATGGCTATTATGTTTTTAAATGGAAAATAAATGTTGGCAAGGAGAAGATTTTGAAATGATAATAGCTAGAATTGGTCCAGAATTGATGGAATAGGTGAATTCTTAGATTCAAGAATCATAATAAATCCAAATTAGGATAAATACAAAGAAGTCCTTACCCAGGCACCTCCAAGTCAAATGTAGAACACCAGAGACAAAGAAATCTTAAAACTAGCCATAAAGGAAAAACAGCTTATTTACAAAGAATAACAATTACTTTGAGTTTAAACATCCAAACCAGAGGTAAGTGAATTAATATCATCAAAGTGCTGATAGAAAACAATTGACTACCTAGAACAGTTTACAGTATAACTGCCTTCCAAGAATGAGAAAAAAAAAAATAATAATTTTCTGATAAACAGAACCTCAAGTTTACCAAAAACAGAACCTCACTAAGACAACTTTTAAATGTACTTTAGGAAAAAAAAAAAAAAGGCTCAGGAAGAATGTATCTTCTTGAGATACAAAGAGAGGTAGGCAAAGAAAGAGGAAACTAAGTAAATCTAAATATATATGGAGTATAATAACAAGGTCAGTGTCTAATTTATGGGGTAACATCCTGATGAGGTTGATGACAGGGAACAGTTTTTGAAGATTCAAAATTTTGAACAGAAATTAAGGCAAAGGCACTTTGAGAAATAAAAATGGCTTGAATTCATCAGGTTGATATAGCAATTCTAAACTTGCTGTGCTTGAATAATCTCAAAGTAGACAAAGCAAAAATTGACAGAAATAAAAGGAGAAATTGACAAATCTGCCATCATAGAGAACATGATTCAACTTTTAGTAATTAATAGATCAAGCAATGACTATTAATAATTAGAAGATTTGTACAGAAACAATTAATAAGCCTGATGCACTAGACAAACCCAGCACCCCAAGAGATTTTTAAGCACACGTAGATCATCTACCAAAATTAAATGTCTGCTGGCCTATAAAGCAAATCTCAATGATTTCAAAGGACTGAAAACATTACAGACTGTGTTTTTTGATGACCATGCTGTCAAGTAAGAAATCAATTTTTAAAGCAATTTTTACTGTCATTGGTACTTATGGCTTCAAATGCTTGTGTAACAGGATGTTAGAAGTTTTGACTAAGGCAATAATGGATGAAAGAGATCAGATATGAAAGTGAGCTATAAGGCAGACTCCTACTGATGAAAATTTAAAATGTGTCTAAACACCTGTTAGAGAACTTTCCCCATCAAAGGTATAAAATGGACAGGTTGGAGGAAATCTACATGGACGCTTTAAGAGGATTTCCTTGGTTTTCTATGTGCTGTGTGTCCATCCTCCTCAAAGCGGAGGTGACTCTCACAATAAAACAAATTGGAGGGGTCTTAATGGGGTCACTGGGAGAGCTTGATATCTATCCCTGGGCGTTTGGGGACACCAAGACTTGAAGCAAAGAGCTGTGGCCCCTGGCCCGAGATGGTGAGACAGAGAGAGAATTCAAGCCAGCCACACTGCCACAAGCAAGGAAAGAGTGCAGTTACATTTCTCATGGAGCACATGCAAGTTAGGTGGATGGGGGGCAGCCTAGGGCCATTTTAGATCCTACCCAGAACTTTCTAGGGGGCCAATGGGACACCAACAGAGAGAGGCTATGAGGAGTACACCCAAAAACCAGGGAGGGAGGGAGATTTGGTAGCAAGAGGAAAACTATCACCTGTGCCGTAGAAAGTGCGGTAAAATGTCCCCAGTGGGGGCCTCTGCAGAACCCACAAAAGTGCCCATGAGGAAAACGCTCGGCTTCAAACACCTGCCAAGCCAGGGAGCGCAAAACCATCTTAAGATAAAACCAGTCATGTAAACATTGTTTTCATTCCCTTAGCGCCCGGCTTCCCCCACCTCGGACATGGGGAGGAGATGAGTTAAAAAGAGGAATGCTGACCTGCTCCCCAGGAACAGAGCTCCCTGCTGGGGCCCTGGCGGGGGGAGGAAGGGAAAGTGATGATTAAAATTCTTCACTGGAGACATTTCAGTTGCTGACTTGAAACTTAAGTAACTTAAAGTAACCATAGAACTTCTCCTTCTTCCTCCTCCCTTTTCCTTTTTATAAAACAGAGTAAGCAGGAAATCAGGGGGCCCATGTACACTTTCATCCAGAGTCAGGGAAAGACCCACAACCATGGAACAGGTATAAAGGATCAATGAGGCAAAAATAATAAAAGCAGCTTGGATGACATCTCCCAAGTCCTACCTGTTCATAGGATACCTGTTTTAGAAAAGAATAAAGGCTAGCAATTAAGAAGCTGAGCATCCAATTGGATGAGTCTGGAAATAAATAAATAAACCCAAATAAAGTAAAAAGGAGAAAATAAAGATGGAAAAAAAAACAAAAAAACAAAAAAAACAAAAAAAAACCAAAGCAACTAAATAGAAAAGAAAGATACAAAGAGAGGCCCCAAAGAGGCTTTTTAAAATTTTTAAAAGCATTGAAGTATGAACAAACAGCATTAGGAATGAAAGAAGAAATATAACCACAGATACAGCCAGGATTTTAAAAAAGAGACCATTAACAACTTTATGTCAATAAATAAGAAAGTTAAGATGAAATTAGATAGTTTTTTATAAATGTCATAAATGACTTTAAAAACACTAGAAGACATGAATCGTTTGTTTTTTATAGGAGATTCTGCAAACATTCAAGAAACATTTAATTCCTATTTTATCCTACTCTTCCAGATAATAAAAAGCTCTTCAATTTATTTCAGGAGATTATTAGTTTAGCAAACAAAATACAGCAATGTATGAAATAGACCTCAGAAAATGGCCACATTAAGGCTCCAGCTACTGGTAGAAGGATAATAGGTTTATAGAGGTGTGTTAAAAATGTAAGGGCAGGAAAAGCATTGAAAGTCCAGGAAGAGACTCATACGTCTATATTCAATTGATCTTTGACAAAGGTGCTAAGTACATGCAATATGGAAAGAACAATTTCTTCAACAAATGGTGCTGGGAAAACCGGATACCCACATGCAAAAGCATGAAGTCAGACCCCTCCCTTGCACCATAAACAAAATGGATCAAGGGCCTAAATAAATAGCTAAAACTGTAAAACTCTAAGAAGATAACATAGAGTTAAAACTTCATGACCTGGGATTCAGTAAGGATTCTTAGATATGACACCAAAAGCATGAGCAACAAAAGAAATAGATAAATTCAGCTTCATCAAAATTAAAAACTTTTGTACATCATAGGACACGATCAAGAAAGTAAAAGGAAAGAAGGGGAGAAAATAGTTGCAAATCATAGATCAGATAAGAGCTTAACATCTAGAATACATGAAGAACTTTTACAAAGCAATAACAAAAAGACAGCCCAATTTAAAAAATGGACAAAGGACTTCAATAGACATTTTCCCAAAGAAAATATACAAATGGCCAATAAGCACATAAAAAAATGCTCAACATCATCAGCCATTAGGGAAATGCAAATTAAAACCACAATGAGATGCCACTTCATACCCACAAGGATGGCTATTGTTTGAAAAAAGGAAAACAAGTGTTGGCTAGGATGCAGAAAAATAGGAGCCCCGTGTTGTTGGTGGGGATGTAAAGTGTAAAATGGTGCAGCCACTGTGGAAAGCAATGTGGCAGTTCCTTAGAAAGTTAAGTACAAAATTACTATATGACCAGAAAAAAGAGGGTCTCAAACAAATGCTTGTATACCAATGTTTATAACAGCATTATTCACAGTAGCCAAAAGGAGGATACAACCCATCAACAGATGAACGGATAAACAAAGCATGGGACATATGCACAATGGAATATCATCCAGCTGTAAGAAAGAAGTTCCGAGACATGCTGCAGCATGGAATAACCTTGGAAACATTATGCTCAGTGAAACAAGCAAGACCCATAAGGACAAATATTGTTTGATGTCACTAATAAGAGATGTCTGGAAATAGCAAAGCTGCAGAGACAGAAAGTAGTTTAGAGGTTACTAGGGGACACGGGAAAGAGGAAGGAAGAAGGGGTAGTGTAGGTTTGGAGGATATGGATTGCATGTAAATGTATATTTTTTTGATGTAAGGGCATTGCAATGGGCTGGATGGGGACCCTAAAAAAGAGACGTCCGCATCCTAACTCCTGAATTACCTTATATGGCAAAAGATGTTGGATCTTGAGAGGAGAAGCTTATCCTGAATTATGGGATGGGCCCTAAATGCGTTCTCAGGCATCCTTATAAGAGACTCAGAGGAGAAGACACACTCAGAAGAGGAGGCAGTGTGGCCTCGGAGAGAGAGACCCAGGAACTCCCGGAGCCACCGGAAGCTGGAAAGGGCAAAAGACAGAGCCTCTGCCAGCACCTCAGTCACAGGCTTCTGGACTCCAGAGCTGTGACAGAGTCAATTCCTCGTATTTTAAATCACCCTGTTTGTGACAATTTGTCCCAGCAGCCCCAGGAAACAAACACAGGCAGCTTCTGGGTTATAATGACGGACTGAAAAAACACACATCTGTTTTTGCTCCCTTCAGAAAATCCATTAAAACTATAGTAAAGGGATATATATAATTTTTAAAGGCATAATCCCACAAGGCTGTGTGGAATAGAAGAGATGGTATCATAATTCTGGAAGATGGAAAGCATCAATAGCAGTGGGGAGAGGTGCGAGTCAAAGAGATTTACACCACAGACTCCCCAAATCCTCGGGAACTGGCAGCACCAGGGGAGTCTGGAACTGGGGAGAAGGGGGAGGAATTGGGGACTAAAATGAGGATTGGGGGGAAACTGCTTGAGAGGCAGTAGTTCTCTGGTTCCCCTCCCCGGTCCACATGCTGGGGGCTTTCCCTCTCAAACTTTACAGGAGCCCAAAGGCTAACGACCTGGAGAAGGAAAAGCAAAGGCAGGAAGGTGGGGCGAGGAAAGAGTGTGGGCTCACGGGAGGAAACCCAGGCCTCTTTCCCTGTGCAGCAATCAAGCAGTCAGACCCCTTTCCTCCCAGTCAAGAGATGGAAGCCTCTTCCACTACTCTGCCAAAGGGGAGCCTCCTTAACCCAATAAGTGATATCTCCAAAAAAAAAATTTTTTTAGTATTATATTTAATGGTCAAATGTTAGAATCAGGAAGGAACAAGGATGCCTACTTGCACTGCTTCTCTGAACCACTGCCCTGGACAAGGCAGCCAGGATGGCTAGTTATGAAAACAAGTCAGCTGACATAAAGATGGGGCAAGTCTGGGGGTAGGAGCACGGACTCTGGCCCTAGGCTGCCAGTGTTCAAATCACAACTTCAACTGTTGCTAGCTGTGTGGTCTTAGGCAAGTTATTTATCCTTCCCATGCCTGGACTTTTTTCTATCTCAAAAATGACAAGTATAGCACCCACTGCATAGGGTTCTTGAGAAAATTAAAATTTAAATGTACGTAAATTACCTGGAGCCTTGCCTGGCACAAGTTACATACTATATATGAAAGTAGTTATTGTTATTCAAAAGAAGCCCCAAAGAATCTATAAACAAATCACTGGAATTAACAGGAGAGCTGAGCAAGGTTTCTGGTTATAAGATTAAATAAGAAAAATAAAATTTGCATCTGTGTATGCCAGCAGCAAATTTAGAAAATGTAGTTTTTAAAGATATACTGTTTGCCATAAGCAGCAAAATAATAATAAGAAGAAGAGGTTCTTCGAAGTATCTAACCAAAAATTGCTTTATCTTTATAGAAAAAAATGGTTTTGAATGTTTTGACAAATATTGAAAATAGACTTAAATTAGTGAAGATATATACTATATTCATGGATTGTGTGCTGGTTTGAATGTATTATGTCCCCCAGAAAAAGCCATATTCTTTGATGGAGCCTTGTGGGGCAGACATTTTGGTTCTGATTAGATTTGCATGGAAATGTGCCCCACCCAACTGTAGGTGATAACTCTGATGAGATATTTCCATGGAGGTGTGTCCCCACCCATTCAGGGTGGGCCTTGATCAGTGGAGCCATATAAATGAGCTGACGGGCAGAGGGAACTCAGTGCAGCTGTGAGTGATATTTTGAAGAGGAGCTACAGCCAAGAGGGACACTTTGAAGAAAGCACAGGAGCAGCTGATGAGAGACAGTTTGAAGACGGCCAATGAAAGCAGACTCTTGCTCTGGAGAAGCTGAGAGAGGACAAATAACCCAGGTGCAACTAAGAGTGACATTTTTGAGGAACTGCAGCCTAGAGGAACGTCCTGGGAGAAAGCCATTTTGAAACCAGAACTTTGGAGCAGATGCCAGCTACGTGCCTTCCCAGCTAACAGAAGTTTTCCAGACACCATTGGCCATCCTCCAGTGAAGGTACCCGATTGCTGATGTCTTACCTTGGACACCTTATGGCCTTAAGACAGTAACTGTTTGACCAAATAAACCCCCTTTTATAAAAGCCAATCCATCTCTGGTGTTTTGCATTCCGGCAGCATTAGCAAACTAAAACAGAGTGGAAAATTCATTATCATAAAGCTGACAAGTGTCCCTAAATTAAGTTAAAGAGTCAATGTACTTCCAATCAAAATCCCAGCAGTTTTTCATGGAAATTGACAATCTGATTCTAAATTGTATTATATAGGAAGAGTAAAGGACTTGGACTAGCTGAGACATTAGCTGGGGGTTGGGGGTGAGGAGGGCTGGGGGACTGCCCCACCAGATATCAGACTACTTATAAAACCTTGCTAATTGAAAGTGATATTAGATCAGAGGGCAGAATAGAAAGCGTGGAAACAGAACCACACACATATAGAAATTTAATGGATGGCAGAGGTGCAACTGCAGGTCACTGGAAAATAGACGGGACTATTCAATAAGTGACAGTGAGACAACTGGTAATCCACATAAAGAAGGAATTGAAAAATAAATCCCTACCTCACATCAAAAAGAGAGATCAACTCCAGGTGGATTAAAGGTTTAAATGTGAAAAGCAAAACTACTTGTTTTAAAAGACTATATAAAAGATTATCTCCATGACTCAGCATGGGATAGGATTTTGTCAACCTGCTCCTTCTGGAACCTTCTGTATCTCAGTAAATGGCAATTCCATCCTTTCAGTTATTCAGGTCAAAAGCCTTGAAATCAGCCTTAATTCCTCTCTTTCTCTCACAGCCACATCCATTCATCTGTATATTCTGTTGGCTCCATCTCACATAAGTCCCCAGCATCCTCTGCATCCTCCACGGCTACCACCATGGGCCGCCATACAGCCCGATGCTGTCCACCAGTCCAGCTCCCTCCTCCAACCACCATCTGTCCCTCCTGGAGTTTTGCAGCTGCCTCCTCAGTGCCCTCCCTGATTCTGCCCCAGCTCCCTGCAGTCTCTTCTCAACACAGCAGCTCGAGTGATCCTTTGATCTGAGTCAAGCAATGCCACTCTCCTGCTCAACACCCTCCCTCCATCAGCTTCCCATCTCACACAGAGAAAAGACCTTACAAGGGTGCACAATACAGGGGTGCACAGTGCCCTCTGTGGTCTGGCCCATTTCCTCTCACCCCTGCCCAGCCAATGCACCTCACTAAACTCCAGCAGCGAGTGCGAAGACAAGCCAGGTGGGTAGAGGCAGAGCAGGAGGTCAGGATGGACCCACTGACAGTGGAGTGCTGGGGGAGGGGGAAATGGGGCAGGGAGGAGGGAGGCCCCTAATTTGTAGTGTCTGCCAATTTCCAGAGAGATACTGCTGCTACCGTGGCTGGTTTTAAGATACCATCAAGATGCCAACCAGTTTGGGAAAAATTAACATCTGGGATGAGCCAGCTCCAGCCCAGCCACAGCACAGATCTGTTTCTTAGACTAGATGATGGTAGGCAGATGCTTCTTATGTTGTTTTTTTAACATTTTTGTATAAATTGCCATACAAGGTTGCATATGAGAACTATTGTGTGACAATTGTTAGAGAAATGGGAAGGCAGGATTTCTGAGTCCCAGGCCAGAGGGGAATCGGATCTTTAATGCCCCTTCCTCCCCACAGCACCACCCCTCCTCCAAGCTCAAAGAAAAATCCAGAAAGGCTTCCAGTGGGTGTCTGTTTCCTTGGGTAATGGGGAGCCCAGAGAGGTGGCGGAGTTTGCCAGCCCTGGGGGCACAGGAGAGTGCCTGGAGTGGGAAGGGGGAAGGCACCGGGCCTGAAAGAGCTGACCTTCTGCAATGAGACCAAACCAGAATGTGGGGGTGAAGAGAAGCCCCTACAAGCTGGCTGTGGACTCCCAGCTGAGCATTAAAACCCTGGGAGAGACGGTCCTCTTTAGGGAAGTGACCCTGGGTTGGGGCTTTGGAGGCAGAAGCAAAAGCTGGATTTGAATCCAGATCTGCCTCATCCTTTTGATGGGTCTTGGCGAACTGCCTCAAACCTGCCTGTGGAGTGGGGCTAACAGCACACCCCCTTCCCAAATAGGATTCGCTCTGTAAAGATCAGAGCTCCCAACCCACCCTTCCTTTACCCAGGCGGTGTCGCTAGTGGGCTCTAGGAAAGACAAACGATGGGCCTGACAGCTCCTGAGCACTCACAGCAGGCCACAGGCCAAGCGCTGCCACGTGCTGCTCCCTGGACTCTTGCCAACCACCCAATGCGGGTCTCACTACCACTGTCCACGTGGCACTGAGGGGCTGCCTGAGGCTCAGGGGGTTCAGGATCTTGCCCAAAGACACCCAGCCATTGAGTAGCAGGGCCGAACTGTGAACCCAGGAAACCTGACATTGTCACTGAGACCAAAGGTGCCTGGGCCTCCTTTTGGAGAGTAAGAAGCCAGAGGTGTCCGGGGCTGCGAGGGGACTTGCCGCCAGCTGGGACGGACTGTTTGCCCAGCACGGAAGACTTTCCAAGGGCACCGGATGCTCCCAGTCTTGGGCGCAGGCCCTGGCACAGAGGAGGCTCCTGGTGCCCTGGGAAGTGAGTGTCCCTGGTGGGGTACCTAGACCCCACCGAGGTTCGACCCCAAAGGCCTTCGCTGACCAAGGCCTTGAGTGCACAGGTCATTCTCAGTCCCCGCTCTTGCCCTTTGGCCTGACCTTGAAATAAGTTTGACCGCATGTTGTAGCCCAGATCATAGTAGTCTGAGAAGATGGAGGAGAGTTCCACGGGGTTCTGGGCCCTGCTGGGCCATGAGCTGGACCTCTTCTGGCCCTCCACGACTTCACCAATGGCCCTTCGAGCCTGAAGGCGGAGGGAGGGAGAAGAGAGAAGGAGGGGTGGGGAGGAAGCAGGGCCAAGCCCCCTATTGCCCCTCTAACTCCTCCTCCCTGTTGCCCTGCCCTCCTACTCCCTGCTCCTCCCCGGGGAACCCCAAAGTCCCACCGCCACCCTCTTTCCCCACCCCATGGGCTGGGAGCATCCGGGACAGTAATAACCACAAAGCCTCCTCCATGCAAGGAGTGTCTATCCTGGGCAGCACTGAGAGAGGTCCTTAGCATGCGTTTTATTCCTGCCATTTATAAATGAGGAAACAGCCTTGGGGAGGGCAGGGATGCCCCCGTTTCTCAGAGCTGGTGGCACAGGCACCCTGGCTGCCTCCTTGAGTGGCAGCAACACACGTTCAGCTCTAGCTGGGGCCAGACACAGCCAGGGCTGCAGGTTACAGCCAGGGCTGCAGAACCTGCAGACCCAGTTTGGACACTGGCCCCACGTAACTGGGCGAATTGGTTAAGTTACTTATCCATAAAAAATGGGGATAATGATACCTTCCTCGTAGGGGTGTTGGGAAGAGGTGTGAAGGGTTTTCAACGGAGCCTAGACCACAGCAGGTGCTCGGTAAATATTTGGGCTCCAATGGATTGGGCCCAGGGCCCTTGGGACCCTGTCTCCAAGGCGAACCCTCCCGTAGCCCCCTGCACACCTGCTCCTCAGAGACCAGCTGGTCCACCACATTGCTCCCAAACTTGTGGCGGATGTTGTTGGGAATGACGCTGTTCTTCTCCCGGCTCCTGGGTTGGGCCCTCTCGGTCCTGGGCTGCCAGGCTGGGGCCTCCTTGGGCCCCTGGCATGGCTGACCTCCATCTCGGGAGGCCTTGCTCCCCCTTGAGGAGGGCCTGGGGTCGCCCTTCTTCAGGAGCCCAGGCTGCGGGTCCTTCCCCCGAGGGAACCTTGCCGACGGCCGTCGGGGGCGGAGGCCGGATCTCCTCGGGGTGGTCCAACCCCAGCTGGCTACTTCCGGTGCTGCCTCCCTGGGGCAGGGGTGCCTGCGGGGAAAGCGGGGCCTGGTACTTGAGCTGCGAGGTCATCCAAGGGGCTGTGGGCACGTGCTCCAGGGCTCTGCATCCTGCTGCCCCTCCTTGTTGGTATTCAGCTTGGGCCCTGGTCAAGGTGACAGTACCTGAATGGGGGAAGAGAGACAGGGAGGCAGAGGGAGAGAGTGCAGACCAGCTCAGCAAGTGGAGGGCAGGAAGGGGGTCCCGGAGACAGACACAGAGCCCCAGGAAGTCAGGACAGCCAAGAGATGGGGACAGAGAGGAAGCTCAGGAGTCAGTGATGGGAGTGAGAAAGCAGCAGAGAGGCAAAGGGAAGAAGATATTTCAGGCTGCCGAGCTCCCCGCAGCACAGCAGAGCAGTCACTGTGGCATCCCATGTCGCTTTTGACCATCGGAGCTGCAGCCCAAGCCTGCCTGTCCCGCCTCGAAGCCCAGCTGTGTGACCTTGAACAAGGGGTTTGACCTCTCTGTGCCTCCATGTCTCTGGCTCCATTTGATTAATTCCTTCCCCCATCTTGAACAATCCATCAGGGGAAAGGTGGCAGCCAAGGAGGCTGCAGAGGCCGTGCCTGGGCTTGGTCAAAGCACACGACTGGAAAGTGCCAGAGTAGGGTCAGGAGCCCTGGCGCTTGGCTCCCCATTCACAACAGCTCCCCACCCCCCACTCGCCTCCACCACTCTCCAGGATCCCCACCTGGTTGGCTCCCCTCCTCCCACCCACCTCCCTGCCAAGGGCTCCCAGGCTTAGGCCCCTGCTCCCAGCCTGCCAGGAGCCCAGCACCCATTGCTTCCCCAAGGCTGCCGCCTCATTGTCTTCACCCTTCCCTGGCTCCAGCCAGAGAGACCATGGGCCCTCCATCCCTCTCAAAAGATAGATTGGTTTTGCTTTTGTTTGTCAGTAGCATCAGATTCTACACATAGTTTTGTAACTTGGGGTTAAAAAGACTTGACAGTTTGCCTTAGGATCTATCCTGGCAGCGGGTATAGACCTCACTTTCCCTTCAAACCGCACAGGATCATAGCCCCTGCTCACTGGTGGAACTTCAGATGGTCCAGGTTTCTTTTTCAGTGGAAGCCGCCTCGAGCACCAGGCTCTGCCGGCCACGGGTGGCTTTGCGTAACTCTCACAGAATCCTGGGATGCTGTCACCGTATGATGGTGCTGTGGGAGAGCCCCTCCTGCCCACCCCATGGGGGGCTGCAGACCCTTCCCCAGCACGGTGGAGATGAGAAGGCTGGGGCTCAGGCCTGCCTGCTTTTGTTGCTAGAAATCACCCGCCCCTCCATGGTCCCAGCAAGCTGAAGTCAGACAGCATTATCCTGCTGTCTCTGCTTTGTACCCTACACAAAAGGGGGTGAAACCTGATTTCTGAGGCAGCTTTTCCTGATCCTGGGTTCTGTCCCAGCAAGCTGGCAGCCAAGCAGAGGATGGCTCCAGGAGGACGAGGCTGCCAGAGGCTGGGGACCATGGGAAGGGAGGAGACTTTCTCGGAAGAGTGGAGGCAGAGGGTGGGAAGGGCACCACACAGCACCCAGCTGGTCAGCCAGAGCCCCTCGTCCTGCATCTGGGAGACCAAGGAGCAGCGCAGGGGTGGGCTCCTCCTGAGGTCCCACAGGGTTTGGGGCTCAGGACTCCTGCAGTAGTGCTCCCCACTTCTCCCTGGGCTGTGCTCCTGCCTGTCTCCTCTATCACCCTCGGCCTGTTTCTAGGGGTTAGAAGCTCTTTGATGGCGGGACTCAGAGAGCCACTGCGTTCATGAATTCATTCGCTGAGCACCTACTGTGTGTCAGGTGCTGTGGGAGGCAACGGGGAGATGACAATGAGCTAAACAGGCCAATCCCTGTTTGTTGAATGAATGAACGGCTGCCTGCCTTTTGCTTTCCAGGAATCCCATTGCAACTCCATCTTGCCTCCACTGCATTCTTCAGCTGTGAAGTGGGCAGAGAAAACCCTACTTCACATGCTAGAGTGACGTGCAAATGATCAGAGTTGTCCACACTTGGCCTTTTATAGTTTAAAATACAGATTCCTGGGCCCCTCCCAGAGCTGTCACACAATCTCGGAGGGGGAGGTGGGGAATCTGAGTGTTTAACAAGGGCCCCAGGTCATTGAGGTCATTTAAGGAAGCTCCCAACAGGAGTCTCGCTCCAACCTCCCTGGAATCCCCTCTCCCACATCCTGCCTGCCTTCTCAGCCACCCTGCTCTTGCCAGACGGCAGTGAGGAGCCTTCTCAGAGCTGACCTGACCCAGCCATGCCTTGTCTCAGGGCAGACCCCACCCACAGGGATTCAGCCCAGGAGCTGGCAGGGCCTCCTTTGTCACATCCCTCTGTCCTTCGGCCACATTGCATCTCCTTCTGCTCCACCAAAGCACCATTCCCTTCTGATGCACAGGGGTGGCTGGGGGTGTCACCATCTCCCCTCTAATTCTGTGCCCCTGTGGGTGGAGACCATATCGAGGATAGGCCCCAGGCCTGGCACAATGGGAAGGGCTTATCACTAATCCTTGTCCTCCCTTTCTCTTCTATCTTCAAACAGAAGGCCCTCGAAAGTCAGGGTTGGGACAGTGGGTCTAGAGGCCAAAGCAGGACCGAGGAAGAGAAATTAAGGAGCTGTCCCCTGCTGCCCCAGGATTCCCTCCAGAAGTCCGCCCTCCTACCTGCTCTGTGGCCCAGCTCCATTGGCTCCTGTTCTGGGACAGGCAATTCCAAGCTTAGTCCTGTAGGCAAAGAAACACACTCCGTCATCTCAACTGACACACAGTCTCAGTGAATGAGGATGAGCTGAACGGGGAGGCGGGGGCCATCTGCTCTGGTCCTTATAAGCAAGTGCTTTCTGGCACTGCCCAGACCAACGAAGTCCCCTGCCCCATCGACCCACCACCTCTGCCACTGGGCTCTGCCTCTCGGATCCCTGCAGGCTCCGCCCTCTTGGGAAAACCCTGGACATCCCCACCAGTGGTGCCCAAAAGGCCTTTCTCAAACAGCCTGGGAACCCCAGGCTCCTCTTCATCCTTCACAGTCATTTTCTTCCATCCTCTCCTTCTCCCCCAGTGGGGCCCTGGCTGAGTATGGGTTCTTGCAAATAGGACTGTGCCCATTTTACTGGCTAGAAATTAAAGGTCAAGGGATGGAAATCAACTTGGCCAAGACGGAGGAGGGCCAAGAGCAGGAACCCATACTCTGGTGCAATCTCAGTCTTGGAGGAACAGGCCTTTGGGTCAAATTTGAGGGGCAGCTTGCATCTTCAAAAGCTTCTACAGCTTGCATGTTTGTGCTCCTTTTCTGAGGTTACCTTTTTCTTAGTTACAGTCCCTTATTTTATCCCATTTGGGCCTGTTGAAGATTTTTTAATATAGTTTTTTATTAGAGAGGTTATGGGTTTACAAAAAAATCATACAGAAAATACAGAGTCCCCATATAGCCCCCCTTTTATTAACACCTTGTAGTCATGGGTACTGGTCCGTAGCAATTCTGAAATCTAGCCACATAAATGTTGGGTATTTCTTGACTAGGTTTCAAAGCCTGGGCATAATTCTCCATGGCTCTCAGCTCTGCCTCCTGGACTCTTGCTTCTACTCTTTTTTTAATGAGTAACATGTATTTGCAGCTGAGCAGTTTTCTCAGCCTACTTTCTTCTGGTAGGATTTGGGGGCCCAATGATTTCATTTCATTTTGTACTTTATCCTTTTCATTCCAAGTTGGCAGTATTTCTACTAATAATAGTTTTCTCAAAAACAATGAAATTTGTAGAGATTCACTCCACTGAACTAAAGCCACAGTATCCTCTACTTGGGGCTCCTGTTGAGGGACAACACCCTAAGTTTCCTAGAGGCTCCTGTTCCATTAAGAGGATAGGCGGGGCATGATCTTAATTTATTTAAAGGGACCTTTGTGTGACTGAATCATTTGCTTATCCTTCGATCTTTCTGAGGCTTTAACAAAAGGTTGGCAGTCATATACTTGGCTTTATTGCTATGGACCCTTGACTTCTTTGCATTCCCATTTTCCTCATTTTTGAATAGGAATGTCTATAGCTCTTCTTTTATGCCTGTTGCACGTTTGTATGTTCAAGTGGTTTAGGGGACAGATAATTTAGTTTCACAGATCTTACAGATGGAGAACTGTATTCAAGATGCTGTACTCAAGGAACAATCCCCCAAGGAGCCTCATCCATGCATGGATCTGATCTATACAGTGAGCTTCTAGATTTTAAGCTGAATGCTGAAATGGGATGAGTCTTCTGGAGAAGTTGAGAGGGAATTAATGTATTCAGAACGTGGAAGGAATGTATATTGTTGGAGGCCAGCTAGCGGACTGTCGTAGGAGCTCTGACATGGGTCCTTATAATCTCTGCCTCTCGATGTTCACACACTTGTGTAAGTCCTTCCCCTTGATGTGGGGCTGCACCTAGGGACTTGCTTTGAACCAACAGAATATGGCAAAAAGTAATGGCATGTCACTCCCAAGGTCAGGTTATGAAAGACCATCCCTTCTCAGTTCGCCTGCTATTTTGGAACCCAGGTGGCATGCTGTGAGCTTCCCTCTGGAGAGGCCCACAAGACAAGGAGTTGAGGATGACCTCTGAGCTCATGAGAAACTGAAGCCCTCAGTGCAACAACCCACAAGGCTGAGATCCTGCCATATGAGTGACCTTGGAAGTGGATCCTTCTCTAGTTGATCCTTATCACAGCTTAATGAGAGACGCTGATACGGAGGACCCATCTAAGCTGGGTCCGGGTTCCTGACCCACAGAAACTGTGAGATTATAACTGTTATTGTTTTAAGTCACTACCTTTGGGAGGGTGTGCCAGTTTGGTTATATTATGTCCCCCAGAAAAGCCATATTCTTTAATGCGATCTTGGTGGGGGGGGGCAGACTGATTAGTCTGTTGATTAGGGTGGAACCTCTGATTGAATTATTTCCGTGTAGGTGTGTACCCCACCCATTAGTTCACTGGACTGCATAAGAGAGGTCCAGAGTGGACGCTGATGCTTGCTGACGCTGAGAGAGGCTTGGAATTGCAGACAGAAGGCTGTTTGGAGATACTAAGCTAAGAGACAAAGCCCAGAGTTTGCCCCAGAGAAACTAAGAGAGGAGACCCAGAAGCTTAAAGAGAAATGCCCTGGAGAAAGAAGCAAGGATGCATAGGAGCTGAGAGACAGGAGTTAAGAGAGACACCCAGAGATATTTTGGAGAAAGCCATTTTGAAACACAACCCTGGAGCAAAGGACAAGCAGACGCCAGCCACCGTGAGCCTTCCCAGCTGACAGAGGTGTTCTGGACGCCATCGGCCATTCTTCGGGGGAGGCAGCTTCAGCAAACCGGAAGAGGGGGTGATTTGTTATGCAGCAATAGATAACAAATACAACTCAAATGCCAAGAACTCTCACATGCAGTAGGTTAGTCTGTCTTCACAAATACCCAGTAAGGTGGATATTTTTGGGGTGCGGGGGGAGGGGGAGAATTAAACCACGAGCAATTTTAATGACCTAGTTTTCTACCTCCCATTTCCCCCACTCTTAGTATTTTTATTATTACTGCAAGAATAAAAGATTCCTGAGAGCCTGTCCCCTCTCTCCCTGGGCCCTCTTGACAGGACTCATCCTCACCAACCCCACAGTGGATTTCTGGAGAGGGGAAAAAAAGTGAAAGTCACTGCAGGGGTAGGGGCTTGAGTGCCAGGGACTTTCAGGGGAGCTGAGAGGTGCTAGGAAGGACAGGGACAGGCCCAAAGGGAAATGTCACCTGTACCTGAAGGAGTTGAGGAGTGTGTCCATGACTTGCCCCCAGCATTGGTCTTTCCCCATAACTCTGTCTAGTAGGCATAAAACAGTCCCTTCCTCCCACCCACCAGTCCCACACTGGGGGGTTCTCACCCTCGTTTCCACGTAGAGAAACTGAGGCTTTGTAAGGAAAAAGGACCTCACCCAGGTGGAGCTGATACCAGGCCCCACATCCTCTGTGTCTTTCAAGTAAGCTTTCTACTCCTGCTCCCCGTTGGCCCCAATGGCACCACCAGCCCAGAGGGGCCTGGAGCAGCTTAAACAGGAGTTTGGACTCACTGCCAGTTTCTGACCTGGGGAGAAAGGTCCCAAGAGATGTCGATGAAGGAGGGAGGGAAGATAGGTCCAGTTGCAGCCTGGGCACTCTTCACTCACAAGCAACTCTGAATGGGGAGAAGAAAGGTCAAATCTTGTGCTCCGGCAGACCCCTGGCCCACCCCACAAGTCCCTGCCTCACCTCTGCAATCTCTTTCCTAACATCTGAACCACTCGGGTGTGTGCTGAAGCCCAGGAATGCAGATCTGCACTGCAGAACTCCCAGTGAGGACCCAGGGCTGGTTGCTAGGGAGCAGCCCTCCCCTGCTGCTCATTGGAGTTGCTATGACAATCATCACACACAGGGCTCTGTTACCTCAGATGGCTGTTAGGCCCAGGGTGAAAGAGGCCAGGTGAAAGGAGAGGCCTTTGTGCATTTGTCCCCTCTCTCACCCATTCATAAAATATTTACCAAGCATCCACCATGGACCATACTGTGTGTCAGATATCAGGGATGAAGAGAGGGCTCAGATGCAATCAAGGGCAGAGGAAGTTCTTGGGAGTACAAAAGAATAGGTGGAAAGAGTGAAGAACTCTGTCCAGGGAAGAGAAGGCAGGGCTCACAGAAGGGCCATATGAAATGGATCTTGAAGGATGAGTAGGAGTTTAACAGAAATGATTAGACTATTAAAGGCATAGATGTGCTGGAAAACATAAGTGTAGGTCATAGGAGGGGTCAGCAGGGAAAGCGAGATGTATCCAGAACTGTCCAAGCTGTAGGTAGAGGGATCAGGGATCTGAGAGTAAATAGAGCAGGCACAGGACAGTAAGGGTCCCCTCTCCTCCTTCTGAAAAAGAGTTCCAGAAGGAGATGAACAAAGTGGCTTCTTTCATGAAGAGTGAAAATGAGGCTAGCCCTGGCATGCCCAGCCTTTAAAGGTCTCCCTGGGAAACAGAGAACATGATGGTTAACCCCAGGGGCTTCAGAGGCTGGGCCTGCCACTTATTAGATAACTTTGGTCAACTTTTTTTAGCTGAATTTTCCTTGTATGTGAAATAGAAATAGAACCCACCTCCAAGGGTAAGGGTAAGGATTGAATGAAGTCATTTTTGTGAAGTGCTTAGCACATTGCCTGGTGAACCCAATCCATCAGCAATTCCTACAAAAGCCACCAGACCTGGATTCCTTCTTCCACTTCCACTTCTCCCCTCACTTACCCACCCATTAGTCCAGGCTACTGTCCTCTCTTGCCTGGGGTACCACAGTTTCCTTCTCACTGGCCTACCTGTTTTTGCTCTTGTTCTCTGTATTATCTAATTTTCAGGGCAATGTTACTACAAATTTAGCAGTTAAATGCACATTTATTACCTCCCAGTTTCTGTGGGTCAGGGATCTGGGCATGACTTAGCTGAGTTCTCCGATTCAGGGTCTTAGAAGGCTGCAGCCAAGGCATTGGCCTGGGCTGCAGTCCCATCCGTGGCTTGACTGGGGAAGGGTATGCTCAAGCTCCCGTGGTCGTCAGCAGGATTCAGTGTTCTTTTAGTTGGTTGTACTGAAGGCCTCAGTTTCTTGCTGCCTGTTGGCCAGAGGCCACCTTTAGTTCCTTACTATGTGGGTGTGATGGTTTGAAGCTATATGTACCCCAGAAAACTATGTTCTTAAATCTAATCCATTCCTGTGGGTGTGAACCCATTGCAAAGAGGAGCTTTGATGAGGTTATTTTGGGTTAAGAAGGTGTGTCCCCCCTCAGTCAGGATGGGTCTTAATCTTCTTACTGGAGTCCTTTACTGGTGGAATGAAGTTCAGGACAGAGAGAAAGCCACAGAGGGAGCAGCCAGAGGCTGAAACTAATGGAACCCAGAGGCCAAGGGAGAGGCCAGAAGGGGCCACCGTGTGCCCTGCCATGTGGCAAACTGAGGACCAAGGATTGCCATCAGCCAGCTTCAGATTGCTACAGTCTTTGGGAGGAAGGCATCACCTTGATGACACCTTGATTTGGACTTTTTCCCAGCCTCAAACCATGAGAGAATAAATTCCCATTGTTTGACCCAACCCGTTTTGTGGTGTTTGTTTGAGCAGCCCAAGAAACCAAAAATAGGTCTCTGCAACATGGCATTTCTTCATCAAAGCTAGCAGGAAACAGAGTCTCCTTGCAAGACTGACCTTTCAGTCTTATGTTTCATAAATTTGGAAGTGGCATCCCATCACCTTCACCATATTCTACTGGTTAAAAGCAAGTCATGGGTCCCATCCATACCCACAAGGAGGGAATCAGACAAGGTGTGAGCCCTAAGAGGTGAGGACCATGGGGACACTTTACAGTCAGCCCACCACACCCCCTTATGGCCCTTTCTCACCTCAGCAGCCAGGTGATCTTCTTCCAACCTGTGCTGAACCATGTCACACCTCTAATCAAAACTTTCCAATTGCTTCTCACCTGAACCAGAGTAAAAGCTAAAGTCATCCCAGTTAATCCTCTGCTAGGCCAGCCTCGGACTGGCTGACCTGCTCCTCACCTCTCTGACCGCAGCTCCTCCAACTCTCCCACTTGCTGCCTCTGCCCAGCCAAACTGGCCCCCACTGATTCCAGAACATACCAAGCCCAGTCAACCTCCTGGCCTTTGCACTGGCTGTGCCCTCGGCCATGACTTTCTTCTCTCAGGTATCTGCATGGCTGGATCCTTCACCTCCTTCAGAACTCTAGTCAAATGTCACTTTGCAGATGACTATTTTTGGTTATATATATATATGTATATATATAAAATATATATTAATAGAGATTATTAGATATTATTGTACATATTATTAGAGAAATTGTTGGCTTACAGAAAACTCAAGCAGAAAATACCAAGCTCCCATCACCCCCATTATTAACACCTTGCACTTGTGTAGTACTTTTGTGACGACAGATGAAAGAATATTTTTATAATTGTGCTATTGACTCTAGTCCATGTTTTAGATTAGAGTTCACTGTTTGTGTTGCACGGCCATCATTTTTTAAAAGAACATCCAGCCCACCCCACCCTCTCTATGGCCCTTACCCTGCCTTTTCATCCATAGCACCTGACACTGTCAGACATACTGTACAAGTTTGCTTACCATCTACCCCCCACAAGTAGGACCCAAACCACTCGAGAGGAGGCCCATGGGGTGTTGTGTTCAGTGCTGCATCCCCAGCACCTGGAACAATGCCTGAGTCAGTAGGTGCTCAGAAAACACACACACTGAATGAGCTTTGGGATTGGAGGAGCTGAGAGAGGAGGAGAAGAAGGTGGAGCCATTGTCATTCCCGTGTCCGGCCCTTCAGCCCCTCTCTTCATCTCTACTTGAGGCTCTAATAAGAGACCTGTAGGTGGCCTGAGAAGAGTGCATGTGACAGGGGCAGCTGTCCAGCCTGCCCAGCCCTCCCCACACCAGCCCCCAAAGGCCTCAGCCTACAGCCCCACTCCCCGAGCCCCCGACCCTTTATCTAATCTCTTCAGCATCTACCGAGCACCTGTTTACCCCAGATGCTGGGCTAGGGGACATCAGTGGCAGACTTGGTCCTGGGCCCTCCAGGACCCTGTCTTAACCGCAGTGGGCTGGACAGCAGGAAGCCAGGAATCCCCAGTAAGTGAGGCCTAGAACACTTCTTTCAGCCCCAAAGGAGGGTTCAGAGAAGCTGTTTCTGGGAAACTGGGAATCCAGCTACGTTGAACTGGTCTGCTGGCTACTTTCTTCCACAGTACCTTCCTGATTCTGCTGCCAGAGACCTAGGACCCTTCTCCTTGGGGGTCCCCCCGATTGCTCAGCACAGGGCACCCAAAGTGGGAGGCCACCTTCCCTTTCAACTGCTTCTGAGCATTACCTCTTCAGAGAGGCCCTAGGGCCTGTGTTACTCCTCTTTGACACTCAGGAGCTCCATTGACCCCTTCCCCCCAGGGGCCGGGCCTACCACGGGAAGGCTTAGCTTCCTGGCCAGCCCTGGTCTCACGTCTCTGGCTTCCCAATACCCCTTCTAAACTGGCCTTCCAGGAAGCTCCCAGCATATTCTGGGACTCCTGGCTGCACCCTTTACCAGACCTAGGTCATGAAGCCATGTCCCCAGTGTGGCTTTCCCATTGGGGTTGCTATGGAGGATTTCTTCCCTTGGTGAGTGTGATGGTTGGGTTCATGTGTCAACTTGGCCAGGAGATGGTGCCCAAGTGTCTGGTCAAGCAAGCACTGGCCTAACCTCTACTGCAAGGACATTTGTGGCTGGTTAATAAACCAGAAGGCTGGTTTCATGAGGAGTTCATTGTACACTTTCATTGGAGTTGGCAGTTTGCTGCCTGCCCTACGGAATTTGGACTCGTGCATCCCTGCAGTTGTGTAAGACACATTTATAAAATCTTATACTTACAGATATCTCTTGTTGGTTATGTTTCCCTAGAGAAACTTAACTAACAGAGCTTGGTACCAGGAGTGGTTCTTGGGAAACAGAATCTTAAAATGGGCTTTTACAATTGGTTTTCTACTCTGATTAGATTCAAAGGCACTAATGACTCCATTTCCAATGATCAAGATGGCACTGACAGTCCATGGCGTGAGTTGGCAATGGAGATACACAAAACAGCACCATTTGATTCTCCTAATCATACTCTTGTACAAAGCAAGGCTCTGGGTGACAGTGTTTTTGACACCTTAACAGAGTGTTGTGGAGTTAAGAAGTATAATGATATTGGCTGGTTGCTCTTAGATACGCTAGATAAATTATAAGAGAAAGAGATGAGCTAAAGACTTCAAATTTGAAACTTAAACACCGTATGACAGATGTAAAGGTTTCTATGTGTGCCCTGAAAGAAAAATTTATTTCCTGTGGCCACAGACTTGAGATTTTGGAAAATAAGAAACCGAGTCTCATTGTGTGAGTAGTAGATTTACAACATAAACTAAAACCTCAACCTCACAGCATGTCTACTTTTAAAGTAAAGGCATGGACTGGGAAAAAAATGGGACCCTGAAACAGGATGGAGACACATGGATTGATAAAAATAGCAGTGAGGACATTGGAACCCAGGATTCTTCTGAGTCTTTGCCAGATATACGTGTAGTGGTCTGTCCTGAGGAAACAGCCCCCCACCTCCAATCTGCCCTGAGGAGACAGCTACCCAACCTCCAGCCTGCTTTGAGGAAACAGCTTCCAGACCTCCAGTCTACCCTGAGGAGCCTGCTCTCCAACATCCATCTAAAAAGATTAACCCTTCAGTGCCTGCTAAACCTATAATCACCTACCCCTGAGGAAGCAGCTCTCACTCCTCTGACTGGAGAGATTAATCCTACTTCACCAGATGAAATTGCAACAGAATGTCCTGAGGTAATTGGCTACTGGATAATTCTGATTCTTTTCATGACCTACCCCCACCACCACTCTTGTCTTCTAGACCTATAACTAGACTGAAGTCCCAACAGGCTCCTAAGGGTGAGGTACAAGATGTGACCCATGAGGAAGTACACTATACTCCAAAAGAACTGCATGAGTTTTCCAATTTATATAGACAGAAATCAGGTTAATATGTGTGGGAATGGATATTAAAGGTGTGGGATAATGGTGGAAGGAATATGAAGTTGGATCAGGCTGAATTTATTGATATGGGACAGCTAAGCAGAGATTCTGCATTCAATATTGTTGCTTGAGGGGTTAGAAAGGGCATTAACAGTTTGTTTGGGTGGTTGGCCAAAACACATATCAAAAGTTGGCTGAAATTACCTGAGGTCAAAATGCCAGAACTGCTCTGGTATAATGTAGAGGAGGGGATTCAAAGGCTTAGAGAGATTGGAATATTAGAGTGGATTCATCTTGGAAGACCTGCTCACACACCCCTGGAATGTCCAGAGGACATACCTTTTACCAGGATTGTGAGGAATAAATTTGTGAGACTAGCTCCATCATCCCTGAAGAGCTCTGTAGTCTCCCTTCTCTGTAGGTCAGATATTACTGTGGGAACTGCTATCACTGAGTTGGAATCTTTAAACTCAGCGGGAATAATCAGATCCCCAGTTGGCAGAAGCCACGTGTCAGCAGTTAATTGCCCAAGACAAGGTGGGCACGGCTACCATTATGGAAAACAGGCTCAAGGAAGCAGTCAAAATAATCTAACTTGCAGAGACTTACAGCACTGGCTAGTAGATCATGGAGTACCTAGAATAAAATAGATGGGCAGTATACCAAATTCTTGTTTGATCTGTATAAGCAGAAGAATTCCAGATCAAGTGAACAAAAGTCTACCTTGAATTACAAAAACAGAGAGTCACAGCCCCTTAATCTATTCCCAGATTTGAGACAGTTTACAGGACCCAGAGCCCCTTAAATGAGGGGAAGGTCGGGTACCCTTGGGGAAGGACCCTGTTACACTGCCAAAAATTTATACTGTTACTCTTCCTCCCAGTCTTCCCCCAAGGGACCTATGGCCTTTTACCAGGGTAACTGTGCATTGGGAAAAAGGAAATGTTCAGATATTCCAGGTATTATTAGACACTGGCTCAGAAGTGACATTAATTCCAGGAGACCCAAAATGTCACTCTGGTCTACCAGTCAGAGTAGGTGCTTATTGAGGTCAGGTGATTGATGTTGTTTTTACCTCAGATATGTCTCACAATGGGTCCCGTTGATCTGCGGGCCCATTCTGTGGTTATTTCCCCAGTTCCAGAGTGTACGATTGGAATAACATACTCAGCAACTGGCAGAATCCTCACATTGGTTCCCTGACTCATGGAGTGAGGGTTATTATGGTAGGAAAGGCCAACTGGAAGCCACTCAAACTGCCCCTGCCTAGCAAAATAGTAAACTGGAATCAATACCAGATTCCTGGAGGGATTGCAGAGATTAATGCCATTCTGAAGGACTTGAAGAACTCAGGGATAGTGATTCCCACCACATCCCCATTCAACTCTCCTATTTGTCCTATGCAGAAAATTGACGGGTCTTGGAGGATGACAGTGGATTATCATAAGCTTAACCAGGTGGCGGCTGCAATTGTAGCTGCTCTTCCAGATGTGGTATAATTGCTTGAGCATATCAGCACATCCCCTGGTACTTGGTATGCAGCTGTTGATCTGGAAAATGCTTTTTTTCTCAATAGCTGTTAGTAAGGACCACCAGAAGCAATTTGCATTGAGCTGACAAGGCCAGCAGTAATACCTCCACTGTCCTACCTCATGGGTATATCAACTCTCCAGCCCTATGTCATAATATTGTCCACAGGGATCTTGATCATTTCTTCCTCCCACAAGACATCACACTGGTCCATTACATTGATGACATCATGTTGATTGGACCTAGTGGGCAAGAAGTAGCAACTACTCTAGATTTGTTGGTAAGGCATTTGTGTGTCAGAGGATGGGAGATAACTCCAACAAAAATACAGGGGCCTTCCACCTCAGTAAAATTTCTAGGTGTCCAGTGGTGTGGGGCATGTTGAGATATCCCTTCTAAGGTGAAGGATAAGCTGTTGCATCTGGCCCCTCCTATGATCAAAAAAGATGCACAATGCTTAGTTGGCCTCTTTGGATTTTGGAGACAACATATTCCTCATTTGGGTGCGCTACTCCTGCCCATTTACCAAGTGACCAGAAAAGCTTCTAGTTTTGAGTGGGGACTGGAACAAGATGAGGCTCTGCGACAGGTCCAGGCTGCTGTGAAAGCTTCTCTGCTGCTTGGACCATATGCTCCAGTTGATCCAATGGAGCTGGAAGTGTCAGTGGCAAATAGAGATGTTGTTTGGAGCCTATGCCAGTTTGATGTATTATGTCCCCCAAAACGCCATTATTTTTGATGCAATCTTGTGTGGGCAGACATTTTAATGTTGATAGATTTTGGAATCCTTTGGGTGTTTCCATGGAGATGTGATTCAATCAACTGTGGAAAGACCTTTGGTTGGATAATTTCCATGGAGATGTTGCTCCACGCATTCAGGGTGGGTCTGAATTAAATTACTGGAGCACCATATAAGGTCAGACAGAAGGAGCAAGCTTGCTACAGCCAAGAGGGACATGTTGAAGAACACACTGGAACTGAGAGAGGAGCTTCAGCTTACAGAGACATTTTGCAGATGGCCTTTGAAAGCAGACTTTTGCTTCGGAGAAGCTAAGAGAGTGTGAATGCCCCAAGAGCAACTAAGAGTGACATTTTTGAGTAGCTGAAGACTAGAGAGGAATGTCCTGGGAGAAAGTCATTTTGAAAGCAGAACTCCGGAGCAGACGCTGGCCATGTATCTTCCCAGCTAACAGAGGTTTTCGGATACCATTGGCCATCCTCCAGTGAAGCTACCCAATTGTTGATGCACTGCCTTGGACACTTTATGGCCTTAAGACTGTAACTGTGTAGCCAAATAAACCCCCTTTTATAAAAGTCTATCCATTTCTGGTGTTTTGCATTCTGGCAGCATTAGCAAACTAGAACAGAGCCTTTGGCAGGTTCTTATGGGAGAATCACAACACAGGCCCTTAGGATTTTGGAGTAAAGCCTTACCATCTTCTGCAGATAACTACTCTCCATTTGAGAAACAGCTGTGGGCCTGCTATTGGGCCTTAGTAAAGACAGAACGCTTAACCAGGGGCCACCAAGTTACCATGAGACCTGAGTTGCCTATCATGGACTGGGGGTTGTCTGACCCACCAAGCTATAAAGTTGTGTGTGCACAGCAGCCCTCCATCATAAAAGGGAAATGGTATATATGAGATAGAGCTCAAGCAGGTCCTGAAGGCACAATAAGTTACATGAGGAAGTGGCCCAAATGCCCATGGCCCCACTCCTGACACATTAACTTTTCTTTCCCAGCCTGGAGCTATGGCCTCTGGGTGAATCCCTTACAATCAGTTGACTGAGGAAGAGAAAACTTGTCCTGGCTTACAGATGGTTCTGCATGATATGCAGTTACTACCCGAAAGTGGACAGCTGCAGCACTGCAGCCCCTTTCTGGGATGTCCCTGAAGGACAGTGGTGAAGGGAAATCCTCCAAGTGGGCAGAATTCCAAGCATTGCACATGGTTATTCATCTTGCTTGGAAGGAGAACTGGCCAGAGGTGCATGTGTATACTGATTCAACGACAGGGACTTGGAAGGATCATGATTGGAAAATTAGTGACAAAGAAGTCTGGGGAAGAGGTATGTGGATAGACCTTTCTGAGTGGGCAAAAACATGAAGTTATTTGTGTCCCATGTGAATGCTCACCAGAGGATGACTTCAGAATAGGAGGATTTTAATAATCAAGTGGATAAGATGACCCGTTTGTGGGATACCAGTCAGCCTCTTTCCCTAGCCACTCCTGTCATTGCCCAATGGGCTCATGAACAAAGTGGTCATGGTGGTAGGGATGGAGGTTATGCCTGGGCTCAGCAACATGGACTTCCACTCACCAATGCCAACTACGCCACAGCCACTGCTGAGTTCCCCATCTGTCAGCAGCAGAGACCCACACTCAGTCCCTGATACAGCACCATTCCCTGAGGTGATCAGCCTGCTACCTGGATGCATGTTGATTACATTGGACCACTTCTACCATGGAAGCAGCAGCAATTTGTTCTCACTGGAATAGACACATACCCCAGATATGAGTTTGCCTCCCCTGCAAGTAATGCTTCTGCCAAAACTACCATCCGTGGACTTATGCAGTGTCTTATTCACCATCATGGTATTCCACACAGCATTGCTTCTGGTCAAGGAACCCACCTCATAACAAATGAAGAGAGGGAATGGGCACATGCTCATGGAATTCTCTGATCTTACCATGTTCCCCATCATCCAGAGGGCAGCTGGGTTGAATGGCCTTTTGAAGACTCAATTACAGCCCCAACTAGGTAGCAAAACCTTGCAGGGCTGGGGCAGTGTTCTCCAGGAGGCTGTGTATGCTCTGAATCAGCGTCCACTCTACGGTGCTGTGTCTCCCATAGCCAGGATTCACAGGTCCAGGAATCAAGGAGTGGACATGGCAGCGGCACCACTCACTATCACTCCTAGTGATCCATTAGGAAAATGTTTGCCTCCTGTCCCTGCAACCTTTAGCTCTGCTGGTCTACAAGTCTTAGTTCCAAAAGGAGGAGTGCTTCCACCAGGAGACACAACAATAATCCCATTGAACTGGAAGTTAAGACTGCCACCTGGCCACTTTGGGCTTCTCATGACTGAAAACCACAGGCAAGAAAGGGGAATACTGTACTGACTGGAGTCATTGATCCTGCCTATCAAGGGGAATTAGCACTGCAGCTACACAATAGAGGTAAAAAAGAGTTTTTCTGGGATACAGGAGATCCCCTAGGGCATCTCTTAATACTGCTATGCCCTGTGATTAAAGTCAATGGAAAACTGCAAGAACTCAATCCCGGCAGGACTACCCATTTCCCAGAAACTTCAGGAATGAAGGTTTGGGTCACCCCACCAGGCCAAGAACCACAGCCAGCTGAAGTGCTTGCTGCAGGTAATGTAAACATGGAATGGGGAGTGGAAGAAGGTAGTAATAAATATGAACTATGACCATGTGGCCAATTACAGAAATGAGGACCATGATGGTGTGAATATTTCCTTGCTTGTTTCATGTCTGTATTTGTCCATAAAGTAAATATCTCTGTTTTCTTCTCTATCTTATCCCCTATCTTATGACATGTATCTTATGACAGTATTTAAGTTGCAGGAAATCAAGTTTAAGAGTCAATGTTACCCAAGGACTTGCACCCTATTCTGGAGAGATTTAGTGCATTTCCAGTTGTACACGGGACACCTGAGTATTGTTAGGCAAACACTGTAATTGTGTTGTATTTAGAAATTAAGTATAGTTTAAGGTGATGTGTGTAACTGCCAAGCTGACACGGGGTGGACTGTGATGGTTAGGTTCACGTGTCAACTTGGCCAGGTGACGGTGTCCAGGTGTCTGGTCAAGCAAGCACTGGCCTAACCATTACTGCAAGGACATGTGTGGCTGGTTAATAAACCAGAAAACTGGTTTATTAAATCATCAGTCAGTTGACTGCACCTGTGACTGATTACATCAATGAAGGGCGTGTCTTCCACAATGAGAGAATGTAATCAGCTGGATTTAACTCAATCAGTTGAAGACTTTTAAGGGAGAGAGAGAGAGAACCTTCACTCTTCTTTGGCTAGCCAGCAAAGCATTTCCTGAAGAGTTCATCGAACACCTTCATCAGAGTTGCCAGTTCACTGCCCGCCCTAAGGAATTTGGACTCGTGCATCCTGCCTTATGAAACTTGGACTCATGCATCCCCACAGTTGTGTGAAACAATTTTACAAAACCTTATATTTACAGATATCTCCTGCTGTTTCTGTTTCCCTAGAGAACCCTAACTAATACAGTGAGTTCCAATGAATCTGAAGGAGATGGAAGGACAGGACAAGGAGGGAAACCAAGCAGAGGTGGATGAACACAGCTACTCAGAAAGAGCAGAATTTATTCCAGTGTTGTTCAGGAAAGGAAAGGGAGATCTTTACACAGGAATTCCAAAAATGCATCAATTTCCTTTGCTAGAGAGATGTGGACCAGTTGCAGGTGGTGCCGGGGTCTCTAAACTGGCCTGAGTCAGGGGCATGCGGATGAGGGCCCCACGCTCAGGCCTTCTCGCCCTTCCACTGGGACACACGGGTCTCTGGCGGGGACCGGCGGAACCACTCGGACCAGGAGCCGTCGTAGACCGCCACGTCGGGCTTGCCGCAGAGATAGGCGGCCAGGGCCACGTGGCAGGCGGTGACGCCCTTCCGGCACGTGGCAATGAGGGGCTGCGTGAGGTCCACGTTCTTGGCCTCAAACATGGTGCGGAGCTCCTCGGGACTCTTCTCAAAGCCTTCGACCGTCAGGAAGTCTGTGAACGGCATGTTGACCGAGCCGCGGATGTGACCCGAGTCAAGTCCTGGGGCGGGGGCAGAGGACATAGGTAAGGACGGGGTTGGGAGCAGCAGCGAAGGGGTTGAGTGGGGCCTGGTGGTTGCAACTGGACTGTCTATCAGGATAGGGAGTTTAACAAATAAAACTCACATCATTGTCCTTCTTGGAGCTCAATTTATTCCCAGACCTACCTACATGCGACACTCACAATTTGAGACACCTGCACCCCAGGAAACCTGTCTTGAAGTAGGAATGTCCAAAATCATACCTGTTTCAGAAGACAGGGGTATGAGTCTCAGCTCCACCATTTACTAGTCATTTATACCTTGGGGAAATAGCGTCACTTATCTAAGCCTCAGCTTTCTCATCTGTAAAATGGGCTCAGTGGTCCATACCTATATCATAGGGCTGTAGAGAGCAAATGAGATGATTTAACACAAACACTCTGTGCTGTGCCAGTTGCTGGAAACACAGAGGAGAAAGAGAGAGACACAGCCAAGGCCCTTGGGGAGATTAGTCTAGCAAGGAAGACAGACATTAAACAGATAACCACATAATTCATTCAATATAATACTGCTCCATTTTACAGATGAATACACTGAAGGCCGGAGAAAGGCCACGGAGAGAGCAAAAGGCAGGCTCGGGATTACACCAGGTCCCCTGGATTTCCTGTTCAGCACACAGATGTGGGAAGAGCAGGTGAATTGGTTTTAGACCTATATTCAAATCCCAGCTCCACCACTCACCAGCTGGGCAAACATAATTAAGTCACCTCTCTGAGCCTCAGTTTCCCTGTGGGTGAGATGGGAGTAAGAGCAAGCCCCTGGAGGAGGGGCTGTGGAAAGCAGTAAATAATATCAGGGAAGTACTGCCTGCTGAGGTTGGCGTGTAGATTGCACAATTGTCAGCTCCTAGCACATCATCACCTGCCCCAGGTGGGAGGTAAAAAGAATGGGATGGAAGCAGAGTAAGAGTCTAAGTTGGCGCTGGGAGCCTGTCCAGAACCATCTCTGCACCCAGTGAGGCCCGTCTGACAAATCCAGCCATGGAAAAGAGCAGGGAGCAGACAGCAGGAATGGGTCCCAGCCTTGGTCCAGGCTCCCAGCAGGCCCCTGGCGTCCTCCCCGCCACAAGGCCCCATACCCTGGCAGAATTTGGGCACTAGGAGTGGGACCGGAGACAGGTTTGCCTTGGTCTATTTGGACTCCACCTCTTCCAAAAATCCCTAACGACCCTGTAAATCCCGGGCTGTGGTGCAGGACCAGGGTGGGTGGGAGTGGGAGTGAGAGAACATGGCCGGGGTGGCTGAGGCAGCGCAAAATGAGGAGGTAACCCCACCTAACTCATAGGGTTGGGGGAAGTTTAGCTACTGTAGGGCGAGTCCCTGGTACACCGGGCACGTGGTAGGTAAACGACCAGGTCAGTAACATCCCTGTTCCCTTCACCCCCAAGGCCAGAGGAGCTTCTGAAATTCTCTCACATGAGTCAAGAATTTCTTTGATGAAACAGATGTCACAACTTACAAAATTATAGCAATTCCTTTCTGTTGTGGGTTTCACCTTTTTGTCTGGAAACTCTAATCTGAAATCGAACATGTGCCGATCCTACCAACGAGGAACAGTGTATCTGTTGGCTTCGAGAGGGTTCTTCGCCAGGGAAGCCAACTTGAAGATGTTTTCAGCACCTTGGCATGGGCTGGATTTCTTTAATTTACATTTAAAAGCACCAGCATTTATTTTCAGTTCTCTTTTTTCTCCCCACCCTCAATGCTTCATTGTTTTCTTCTGATTATACAAAGGGCCCCTCTTCTGACTATTTACAGCTGAAGTTAAGGAGGTCAGGAGGATTTCTGGAGACCCCCACCTCCCACACTGGACCAGCCTCGGGCCCAGCCTTGGGCCCAACCTTGGGCCCAGCACCCAGCAAGGGCTCAAGGCCTGCCTGGGGAATTTAAATGAGGAGGCACCAGACCTCCTGTCTGTGGGCAGGGCTGGGATGAAGCCAGGCCAGAGAACCTTGGAGAACAGCCAAGTGGAGGCAAGGATCGCAGGACCAGGAAGCAGGGCCTCTTTGCTGCCTTCTCCCAAGTCCCGTCTCCAGCTACAGATTTGTGGTTTTCTCTCCCCCATGAGGCATGTCACCGACTCATAACCTTGGACCCCAGGTGCCCCTCACAAAGCAGAGGAGATTATTTTTCCTGGCACTGATAGTATGCCTGGCTCAGAGAGGGGAGGTAAGTTGCCTCAGGACACACAGTGAGGCTTGTGAATGGAAGTCAGCTCTACCCAACTCCAAAGCCTGTTTCCTATGACCGCCCTGGGCCTCCGTGGCAAAGGGGGCCAAGGCAGGGGCATGGATGAGATGACCTCGTGTTTCTCTGCTACTCAGAAAATCTGGGACTTTGTGCTCCAGCTTTGGCTGGGAAGATGCCAGTTAAAGCAAACTGAGTTAATATCCCATAGGCCACTGACAGTGGACTTCCAAGGCCAGGAAAACCTGCTTGGTTCTTTCTTGCTTTCCTCTTAGATTAAGGGATCTCATGTAGCAGCAGCAGAGGACCGTCCCCCAGCCCTGGCCACTTGCAGGCAGGGAGCCCTGAGACAACACGGCAGAGCTGTGACCCTTTCCCTCAGTCCCCGCGTGTGCCCACGGCTCACCCCTCCTTCAGCACTGGCCTTGGGCATAGCCACCTTTGGAGCCTGCAGACCCACCTGGATCAGGTCTCGGCCCCTCCCCTCGCTAGAGAGGTGGCTTCTCCAGGTCCCCACCTGGCAAAGGGGACCAATCCTGACCCCTGCCTGTCTCCCCCGGAGGAGCTGCTGTAGGTGTCCAGGAGAAAATGTACGTATATAAACAGGCCGGCAGATAAAAGCGCTCATTCGGGGTCAACATCTTCCCTCCTCGTGAGGGGGAGGAAGAGAATAACCTTCCTAAAGAAACTGGGCTGAGCAAACTCCTACAACTCTTCTCTCGCTTCCCCCAGCGCTCCTGTGAGGTGAGCAGAGCTGGTTTCCCTGAGGACGGTTCAGAGGCGAAAGGGGGTGCCCACGGCCACAGATAAGTGCCAGAGCCAGGCTGTAAACCCGCATCTGACTTCCACCCTGAGCCAAATGAAGGCCTCTGGGGGCACAGAACTGAGGCTGGAGGGAATTTGTTTGCCCAAGGCTGGCAGGAAGTGGCTGTCCAGTTTCTGAGGCTCTGATTTCCCCACCCGACTCCCCAGCTTCCAGCTCCTCCCAGGGATGCTCAGGGCCCAGGCCTGCCCCCCAGATCCTCCTGGGCACTGCATCTGGATTGCTGAACCCACCAGGTGCCTCCAGATCCCACCCCAGGCTGGCACCTGTGAATCTGGCAGAGCCTCATGTGCCTTTGCATCCACAAAATGCCTCATATGGGAGGCCAGCAAAGCCTCTCAGAGGATGCAAGATGAAGTGCCACCTACTCTTCGTCTTCCCAGGTGGCACTGGTGTTTGTAGAGTTCTTTATACTCTCAAAATACCTTTCCAGTCCCTGGAATAAGTACACACCCAGGGAGGGAGATGGGTAGAGCTGCTCATTTTACAATAAGAGAACCCAAAGGGGCCGAGCAATTGGACGGAGGCCGCACCTCAAAGGAGTGGCGAGCTAATATTAAAGTCCATGTTCCCTGGTACCCCAGATGGGAACTGGGGGAGGTGGGAAAGGGCCACAGAGAAGGGAGGGACTGAAGAATTCAAGGCTTTCAGGGCTCTCAGAGCCTCAGTTTCCTCACCTGTAAAGTGGGGGTGAGGAGACTGGACCTCCCTTTGGGTTATTGCTGTTTGCATCAGGGCAGGTTGGCAGGCAGCCAGGGGGCCAACCCCATCGCTCCTCCCTGCCGGAGGGAGCTTAAGTCCCAAGGAGAGCCCGTCCTGAACCAAGGCCAGGAGGGGCTGCAGGGGTCCTGAGGAAGGAGGTGTCAAATGAAGCCAAATCTTCAGTTCCAGGCCTTCAGAGAGCAAGACGCACCAGAAAGATGCAGGGCCAAGAAGCTGCACTGCAGAGGTCCGAGCTCCAGGCCCTTCTGGCTCTGCATTAACTAGCTGCACAGCTTTGACCCACCCCTTCCTGAGGCCGCCCCAGTCTCCCAGGGTCCCACGAGGTGATCTTTCAGGCCCTCCAGCTCTAAGAATGCATGGAAAAGCTTTCATAGCCTTCTCTCCTTCTGAGGCACAAAAAGGAAGAGGTATTTTTCAACAAGTTAAGCAAACTGTTGCACAGCAGTTAGGTGCTACAGATAAGGGGCTCTGCCTGAAGACACAGCCTTGGCCCAGGGACCACCAGGCCACCCAGAGAGGCGACAGTGAGCTGCAGGGGGTGTTCAGGCAGGGCCTGGAAGGTGTCCAGCAGGAGTGATGGTGACGAGACCCCAATCCAGTGCGTAGGAAAGGCCAGATCTATGGTTCTCTCTGATTAGAAGGTTCTAGAGCTCAGTGTTTCCTCTCCTGAGGCTCCCCCTGCCCAACACCCCAGCAAGGCCCCCCATCCTCCACATGTAAGTACTCAGGAGCCATCTCCCTGGGGATGCCTGGTGGAGGGGATTCCCTCCTGGCCCTCAGAGGTGGGGGTGGGGCAGGAAGAGCACAGGCTTTGAAACCAGGCAATGTGGGGTTCAAACCCCAGCTCTGCCATGTACTGAGCAAGTAACTTAATATCTCAGTTTCCTCCTTTCTAAATGGGAGTATTAAGCCTCCTTGGATAGGCTAATGCAGCGTCAAGTGCTTATCCTGAAAGGGCAGCTGCAGCTACAACTCTGATGTTACAGCTCAGCAGACCCTGCTGTGGCCGGAAAATTTATCAGTCAGGGTGCCTGTTGCAAACATCAGCCAGGGGTCCCAGTTGGGCTGGATGGAGGTGGGGGGAGAGCTGGGGGAAGGATACTGGTTGTTATCTGTAAGGTTTCTGGTGGGGGAGGGGATGGGCCCTGAGAAGTGGGGTGTGTCCTTGGGAGACCCGTGTACGGCGATGCATGTGTCAGCTCCTGGGTTAGACCCTTTGGGTACAACCTAGGCCATGGGGAGACACCGGTACCCAGGTGTGCATGCAGGTGGATGTCACTAGTCCCCTCTGCCAACGTCACCTCACACAGATGCTAGGTCACTTGTTAGCACATGGCTGTGGGGACACTTATGTAGGTTGTCATGCATCAGAGCTGAAAAAGCCTTTAGGTTTGGCTCTACCATCTCAGTTTACAGATAGAAAGACAGACCCACATTGGGGGGTAGAGGTTGTGGGCAAAACCTGGAGTAGGTCCCAGTCGTCCTCAGGGCTCCCTCCGCTAGGCAACACCACCCAGGGGCCACCCGCCCACCAGGCAACCTACCTACTGCATCTGGCTCCGGCTCAGTGCCCAGGTACCGCCCTTGGGACCGTGCATCCACAAGCTGGAACCTCTTAGATTTGAGGTTCTCCAGCACCTGCTCATAAGTCTTGAGCAGGGAGTGGTCCAGTGTGGCTTTGAACTTGGCCGGTTCTGGGTTTGAGAGTTCGGCGGTCACCGGGTGGCCCTCCTTTATCCAGTTCCGGAAGCCTCCATTGAGCACTGACACGGTGCGGTGGCCAAATACACGGAACATCCACCAGGCCCGTGGCGCATAGAAGCTGCCCAGGTTGTCGCCGTCGTAGACCACCACGTGCGTGTTGTTGCTGATGCCCAGGCGGCCCACGTAGTCAGCAAAGCCCTCTTCGCTGGGCAGCATCATCTCGTAGGGCGATGTCGTGTCCCGGCACTCCTCTATATCAAAGAAGGAGGCGCCAGGCACGTGGCGCTCCAGGTACTCCCTGCGGGCCTCGCGGGTGCCCGGTGGGTACCAGGAGGTGTCCAGCACGCGCAGGCTGGGCCCCAGCTTGCCGGTCCGGACTGACTCCGCCAGCCACTTGGTGGAGACCAGTGCCCGGTAGAGCAGCTGCTGAACCATGGTTTCGTGTCTGTGTGTCACCTGGTGCCAGTGGGAACTAGGAAAGAGAGAAGAGCAGGAGGAGGGTTTTGTACAGTGGGGTGAGGCCTGGGAGGAAGAGCTGGGGCCCTGGTTTTCCCACCCACTCCCCCAGGGTGTCCTGTTTATAACAACCCAATAAGTCTGTTGCAGTGTGACAGGTTTGCAGGTTCCCTAAGGAAAGCCTGCTCCTCCCGTTCCAAGGGCCTGGGGCCTGTGCAGAAGAGGATGGGGCAGGAGCTTCTGAGGGCCCCGATTGCCCCCTACACATGACACCCACAATGCTGGCCCTCGGGATCCTGCCAGAAATGCGCGGTGAAAAGGTGCCCAGGGAGGAGGAAGCTGGCATACTGGGCTTAGAACCTCCATCCCTGGGAGGGGAGGAGAGTGGGCGCAAAGGGAAGGAAAGTTCACTGTAGCCCTCCCACACAAGTCGGCCCTGGACTGCTCCCTCCGCCAAGCCTCCGGTCTCTCCCAGCAGCTGGCCTCGGGCGCCAATAGTCCAGCCCCTGCTCGGTGACCTATGCCCCAGTTGGGTCGGAGGTTCCCGGGGGCACCGAGGCACTCCGCTGGGCTCGCCACGGGGACCGTCCTCCCGGCCGTCTGCAGCCCGGCCGACGACCCAGTCCCCGGGGGTCCGCGAGCCCGGCCGCCGCCCCCACCGGCCGCACTCACTCGCCCTCGCAGCCGCCCTGGCGCTCGCCCCGGCCTGCTGGAGGAGTTTGCCGGTTCAAACCCGGAGCCCGGAGCTCCCCAACCGGCCGACACCATCAAGCCGCCGCCCGAGGGGGGACAGCGCGCCGCCCGCCGCCACTCCGCGTCGCCTGTCACCTCGCCGCGCCCGCCCTCGCGTGCCCCTCGGCGCACGGAGGCTCCCACGCTCCCGGGGGTCTGCCGGGGTGGCCTGGCGGCGCAGGAGTGGCGCGGGACCCGGCTCGGCGGCGCGGGCGTCCCCCAGGCGCGGCCAGTGGAAGGCGCGGGCAGCGGTGGCTCCGAGTGGCCGCGGCCGAGGGCTGTGCCCGAGTCTCCGCCCTCTGGCCGCCGCAGGTTGGTGGCGGTGGGAGGGCCGCCGCGGGCGCGGGGAGGGGGCGCGTGGCGCCCAGGCTCGGCGGAGCCCGGAATCCCGGAGCACGAGAGCCGGGTAACTGCTGCGCTTGCCTGTCTTCAGCGGGTGGGCGTTCTTTGGGGCGCGCGGCTCGGGGCGGAAGAGGGGCTGCAGTCTAGGAGGGAAGGCGCGTCCCCGGAAACGACTGTCCGCCGCCGCTTGGCCGGGCCTGCAGGGTGGGGTCGGACCGGCAGTGGTGGGTGGGCGTGGGGGAACCAGGAGAGAGCAGGGAGAGAAGAGGACCAGACTAATGCAGCCGGACAGAGAGGCGGGCAGAGGAGGACCGGCTGCCCCGGAGGAGAAACTGGCAAGGAACTTGCAGGAGTGAAAGAAACTTGGATTTGTCAAGGCCTGCTGGGTGCCGCCACTTTGGGGAGCATTCCTTGGATCCCACAGCGACCCTGTGGGGTGGGCCAGACGCTCCGGCTTAAGAGGAGGGGGAGAGGCCCGGACTGGCCGCAGCTGGGCCTTGTTAGCCCCCCCGGGGTGTCCGCCGGGGACACCCATGGGCTGCAGCTGCCTTTCTCATTGCCCACAGCCCTAAGCTGGTCTGAAGCCCCATAACTGTTTTTTTTTTTTTTTTTTTTTTCCACTGCCTTTGTTTTCAGTATAGTTTATTTAATTGTAAGTTTATATCATTTCATTTTTGACAATGGCTGTGTTTAACAACAGGCTGGCAAAATCCCTGAAACATCTAACAACTGGCTCTTGCAAGCCTGTAGGCCAGCCTGCTCCTGCACGGTTTTTGCATGTGCTCTTTCACAGGCCTGTGTTGGGTTTCTCACCCCACCCCCATCCCTTTTAAAGAAATGGTTTATTCTGAAAATTATATTGTCACAGGAGGTTACAAAAATTCATTCTTTGATAAACATTTACCCAGAGAATCCTCTGAGCCTTGTGCTTGGCGATAGGGTCCCAGGAGGGGCCAGGCTGGGGAAGTCCTCGAGAAGCACCTGCTCTGGATGGGCCTGGGGCTGTCCTGTATGTCCTGGGGTTCCTCACTCCCAGAGTGCCCCCCCATGGTGGTTCTGGTCCCCCATGCACACAGTGACCTGGTCCCTCCCCAGACCCTCCTATGCCACCCACAGTCCTTGGTGAGAACAACCAATCAAGCTAAGCAGGCAGGGCAGGGTGACCTCAGATCTCTGAAACTCTTAAGATTCTAGATTAGCTGGTGTCAGTTCAAGGGCCACCGATGAAAGCAAATTTGAGGAAAGGATGGGCTTTTATTAAACCAATTTTAATGTTTATTAAAATTTGCCATATGTAGGGCATTAGGGTGGCACCTCTATCTCCATAATTTAATCTTCTTTCCAAGAGGTGGAGGTCGGGGGGGGGCTCCATTATAAGAAACAGAACCTGCCCAGTTGCCTGTCATCCCCACCACCCAACTAGTTGAGCAGTAGACTTGGGGTCTCTCTGATTCCCAGACGAGACCAGTGGATCCTTGGGAATGAACAAGGAGCCCCAAGAATGGAGGGAGTGGTGGGAGGCAAGGATGGCTATGGTTCGAAATGGGTTCTTCAGGGAGGAACCTGTGGTGTCACCCACAGATACTGGGATTGCCCCTTTAGCCAAAGCCCCTTTAGTAGCCTCCTTATTCTGAAGGTCAAGGTGTGGTTTCCTGGGTCCTTGGAAAGGTCGCATCAGTTTGTTCTTCCCCCTCCTCCAGGAAGCCTTCCCACCCCTTCTTCTCCCTCCGTTCTGTGCTCACATTGGACTCTGGGCACCAGTGTCTTGAGCAGGCCCAAGACTTCACCCTTAGGCCAAGGGCCCCTTGAGGTAGGGCCTGGCCACATCCAGAGTTCCTCAGTGCCCTGCACAGAGACACTGGCCATGGGGCAAAGAGGGTTCCTCAAAGCCAGCAGGTGACAAGGCTGGAAGGAAGGTGGGCATGGAGTACACATGTGGACTCCCGAGGCCCTGACTCGCATTGTACCTGGGGCTGGGGAAGAAGTTAAATCCACAGGCCGCGACTGCCTGGCTCTGGGACCACGGCCAAGGCCCTTTTCCCTCTAAGTGACGTGGCCTCATTCAGAAAGCAGGCGTCCTCATACCCACCCTTAAGGCTGTGGCGCTGAGCATGTGGCCCAGCCACAGGGTGCTTCCAGAGTGTTTGTTCTCTTCCCACCCCTGATGCCTCACAGTGGGACTGCTGGGTTTGGAAGCAAAGGTTGTGCCCCACCCCATCCCCACTGTGCAGGGGTGCCCCATGGAGGGGGCAAGTGTGGGGCTGACTGCAGCCCACACATCACACTCCACTCACCCACCATGTGCCCTGCTGGGGGTTCTGCGTCTGTCTAGCAGAAGGGGCGCTCTTTTCTAGTCCGCACAAAGGCACTGTATGGGTTAGGGGGTGCCCAGAACAGCACTCAACATGTTTGGAGAATCTTGGCCCTGGAAGGCTGCAGCCTGAAATGTCCAGGTGGGCTGGAGGGGGGATGTCGTGGTTGCTACTGGCTAGAAGAAAGGCAGGAGAGAAAGCTGTGGCTGCAGGGACCAAGCTGGCCTTGCTGGACGCTCGGAGCCACAAGGCACATGCGGGGACAAGCCTGGACTGTGTGTGGGACTGGCTGGCTCCATTGTAGCTGTTGACCTCCATCGAGTTAGGCTTCTCTGAGCCTGGGTGTCCTCTTCCTTGTAATGGGGAGAATAATACAAACCTTTTGGGGCTATTCAACAAATATTTGAGAGCCTACTGAGACACTGTCCTCAGGGGTGGTGAGGATTAAAATGGCATAGGGTAAATTCCACCTACTGTTCTATCAGAATGTGTCTGAATGCTTGATGAATGAATGGATTCCATCAGTTGCTTTGGTTTGGTTGCAAATAAGGCTAAGGTGCATTTGGGGGAGAGGCTGAGATGGCCCCAGTTTGCCCAAAAGTGCCCTCAGGGCCTTCCCCTGCTGGGCATCTTCCTAACAGCTCCAGCAGTGGGTGGTGAGGGGCCACGTGGCCCTCACTGCAGGGGTCACGGTCACTCCATCACTTGGCTCTGTGTACATTTCCAGTACCTGGCAGAGAGAGGCACTGTGGCTGGTAGTCAGAGCCTTTCCTGGACTCTGCCCTCCTTGGGCTCCACCTCCCCCGCTGGCCCTCACCCCTGCTCCAGTTCCTCGCGAGGGCGTTTCCCACCCCAGGGCCGGCCCTTCCTTCGCGGCCCTCTTGACCTCCTCCCTGTCGCCTAGGCCTGCAACCCGAGTGCCGCCGCCATGGCTTCGCAGCAGCTGTTCCGCGCTCTGGTGTCGGCGCAGTGGGTGGCGGAGGCGCTGCGGGCCCCGCGCCCCGGGCCGCCCCTGCAGCTGCTCGACGCCTCCTGGTACCTGCCCAAGCTGGGCCGCGACGCGCGCCACGAGTTCGAGGAGCGCCACATCCCCGGCGCCGCCTTCTTCGACATCGACCAGTGCAGCGACCGCTCGTCGCCCTACGACCACATGCTGCCCGGCGCCGCGCACTTCGCCGAGTACGTGGGCAGCCTGGGCGTGGGCGCGGCCACCCACGTCGTGGTCTACGACGCCAGCGACCAGGGCCTCTACGCGGCTCCGCGCGTCTGGTGGATGTTCCGCGCCTTTGGCCACCGCACCGTGTCGCTACTCGACGGCGGCCTCCGCCACTGGCAGCGCCAGGGCCTCCCGCTCAGCTCGGGCAAAAGCCGCCCGGCGCCCGCCAAGTTCCACGCCGCACTCGACCCTGCCTTCGTCAAGACGTACGAGGACATCAAGGAGAACATCGAGTCCCGGCGCTTCCAGGTGGTGGACGCCCGCTCCGCCGGCCGGTTCCGGGGCACCGAGCCCGAGCCCCGAGACGGTAACAGCGCCGGGGAAAGGGGCTGGGGGTTCTCCCGGTGCGCGGAGCCAGGCGGGCCTCTGTGTCCTGTGTGCGGCTCTAGCCTTGCCCACCTTCCCTTGCAAGGGCAGCAGCATGGAGGGCAGGGGATTCGACAGGCCAGGAGGTTTGGTTGCTAGTGGCCTGGCTGTCCAAGCCTCAGTTGGCTTTATTCATAAAGGGGAGGCAATAATAGTTGCCCCACCCTGCTCTCATGTTTGGGGGCACCCGTTTGTGACCCAGGGGAGTCCTGTGTAAGTGTGAGAAGCTGTTATCAATCCAAACAGCTGCCACCCCAGTATTGTGGGTGTGTCACAGCGACAGGGGCCTGGTTCAGACCTTCTGCCAGCTCCTGAGGGTGAGGGAGTGAGGAGGAGTCTGGGGAGGAGGGAAGGAAAAGTTTCTCAGAGGGGACAAGGAGGGCCTAGAGGGGAACACTGAATGGGGAGCCTGGTGAGAGCAGAAGCAGAATAGAGCATTGGGGCAGAGACTTCTGCTGTGGGCTGGGCAAGGATGCTTGCAGGAAAGCCCTGTGTGATGGGGGAGGAGTCCCTGCAGGGCCAGGGCCACTTGTGCCCATTGTACAGAGAGGGAAATGGAGCCTTAGAAAGGCTGCCTTGCCTGAGGTCTCAGGAAGCAGCCAAGCCAGTAGTCAACATCATTTATTTTCCAGTCAACAGCCCAAAGCCCGGCCAAGTGCACTTATAATTTGCCCCCAGTGAGGGACACATGCTTTGCTTGGTGGCCCTTCAAGGTGAGGGTACAGCTCTGCTCTTACACTTGCCAACCTTGGTCAAGAGCTTGTTCTTCCTTGCTCTGGGCTTGTCACTACATAATGTCTCTGACCCAGTTTGCTTTCTGTATGTTATATGGGGATGCTTGGTGCATTCCAGCCTCTCTCAAACGCCAAGAACAGACAGGGAGGTGGGTCAGCAGCTGCAGGGGACACACAGTCAGAGGTGGCCTGGAGAGCCCGGCCCTGGAGTCGGAATGGCCTGAATTTGAATCATTAGCTGTTGGGTTTACTTTGTTGCTAGTCTTAGTCTTCCGCATGTAAATGGAAACACTGGTATCACCTGCCTAGTAGGGGGTGGTGAAAAGGAAACAACCTGTGTATTTGTGTATGTGTGAGTGAGTGAGTGTGTGTGTGTGTGTGTGTGTGTGTGTGTGTGTGTGTGTGTTGGGAGCCCCTGGAGTTTGCCCACAATATGGGGGAGGTGATGATCCTCTTTATTAGTCCCCTGGCCTTGCTTAAGTCCCCTTCATGCTGCAGCCAAAATGGTCCATTAAACATGGAAGTCTGATTTCCCACTGTCAGGTCAAAGCCTCAGAGTCTTAATCAGGCCTGCTAAGGTTTTCTTGCCCCCCCCCCCCGGCCCCCCCCCCCCCCCCCGGGCTTCGCTTCCATCAAGATGCCTGTTTTAGTTTCCTGGTTCCTAAAGCAAATACCAAGCAATGGGCTTGGCTTAAACAACTGGCATTTCTGGGCTCACAGTTTTGAGGCTAGGAGAAGTACAGAATCAAAGTATCATCAGGCAATGCTTTCTCCCAGAAGACTGTGGCATTCTGGGGCTGGCTGCCGGCGATCCTTGGTCCTTGGCTTTTCTGTCACATGGCAAGGCATATGGTGGCCTCTTCTGGCTTGACCCTTCTCTTCTGGTTCCATTGAACCAGCTTCTGGCTGTTCCCTCTGGCTTTCTCTCTCTGTGCCTTCCCAAAAGGCCTTCAGTGATAGGATTAAGGTTCAGCCTGAGTCAGCTGGGCCACACCCAAACTGAAGTTACCCCATCAAAAGGTTCTATTTACAAGGGTTCATGCCCACAGGAATGGATTACATTTAAGAACCTGTTTTTCTGGGGTACATGGCTCCAAACCACCATAGTGCCCTTTAGTCCCTCCAAGCACCGTGTGGTTTCCTGCCCCCTCGGTTTCCCTCGGCCCCTACTCCCCGTCCCCTTTACCTGGCTCAGTCCTACTCACCCTTCAGGACTTTCTTGGAGAAGTTTCCCTGACCCCTTCCTACCCCATAGACTAGAGACAGTGTGGCCTGATGGTTAGCAGCCTGGGCCCTGGACCAGCCAGCCTGGGCCTGAATCCTGACTGCCCGTTACCAGCTTGGGCGAGTTATTCTCTGTATCCCAGTGTCCTCATTTGTATGAAAGGGAGGATCAGAAGTTTCCCAGAGTGTCAGGGAGATTAAAGGATGAAATACAGCAGAGGGGCTTAGAAAGGAGGGACTATCAAGCACTCGGTAATACCAGTCATTGTTATTATTATCATTATTACTTTTAGAAATGCCCAGTGCCACCCTGTGGGGCTTTTCGATTACCTTTCAAAATAGGAAATGCCTACAAGTTCTCGCTGGGCAAAGGTCTTGTTTATTGCTTTGTCGCCCCCTAGGGTGCATAGTAGGTGGTCAGGAAACCTCAGGGCTGAGTGTGGCTCTGGTGGAGTCAGAATGTTAGGTTCTAAGGCCCAGCCAGCAGTTTGTTAGATGCATGGCCTTGGGCAGCACATAACCTCAGCATCTCCATCTGTAAAATGGGAATGCCCGTAGCGGTGCCCAAGACCCATGGCCGTGAGGGTGAAGTGAGGGTTTAGCCCGCACCTGGCCTGGAGGCTCTCGATCCGGCAGGCTCCACACGTGTGGGTTAGCAGTCATACCTTCCTTCCCCTCATTCTCTCCTGCAGGCATCGAACCCGGCCACATCCCGGGCACTGTGAACATCCCCTTCACAGACTTCCAGACCCAGGAGGGCCTGGAGAAGAGCCCAGAAGAGATCCGCCACATTTTCCAGGAGAAGAAGGTGGACCTGGCCCGGCCACTGGTGGCCACATGTGGCTCCGGTGTCACAGCCTGCCACGTGGTGCTGGGGGCCTACCTCTGCGGCAAGCCCGACGTGGCCGTGTACGACGGCTCCTGGGTGGAGTGGTACATGCGTGCCCAGCCCGAGGAAGTCATCTCTGAAGGCCGGGGGAAGACCCTCTGAGGCCGTGGGACACAGGCAAGGCCGGGCCATGCCTGGTTGTTCTGGCTCTGCTTTCACCGTGACAGTTTCTTCGCCCAACTCAGGTGGCTCATGGGGTGACATCTCAGAGGCCAGGAATTCTGCCGACTGGTCAGCTCCCAGTGGAGGGGGAGCTAGGGAACATTCGTGGGAGCAGAGAAGGTGGTGGGTGAGCACAGGAGGAGGGAGACCCCACATGGTGCTGAGCTGGGGCCTGGCCCCCTTCTATTTTACTGTTGAGGAAATAAACCAGCCAAGTGCTAAATCCTTGTCACTGTGGGGCCGTCTCGGTTTTCCTAAGGGGCCAGTGGCCCTAGCCTGTCCCTGCAAAGGCAACTTCGTGGAGCCTGGGGGTCGTGGGGATCCTGTCCCTGCCTTCTGAGCAGGTCTGGTGCCCCAGAGCCCTTTTTTCCTGTGACTGATGACAGCACACACCCCTACCCCATAATCCTGGGGATCTCCTTTCTGGCTTCAGGGTTGTTTGAGGTGAATCTTGCTGTGACATGTGTGGGTCCCCACCCAAACCTCCCCACCCACCCACCCATCTCCCCGTATATCCTCATTTCAAGAGAGGGGTGGGTCCAAAGCTCAATAGGAGGCTGTATCATGCTGAGGAGGCCTGTCCCAGCCCAGCCAGGATATTTAGGAGAAGGGCTGTGTTTAGCTAAAGTAGAGGAGAACGCAATTCTAAACTCTCAGAGTAAAATCCGGGAGCTCACACTTGGAGGCAGGTCTCTGGAATTGGCAGGGGTGGGGCAAACCCAGGTTTCTGTTCAAGGAGAACGTCTTCTCCCAGACTTTCCAAGGGTGGGGCCTCCATACTCCGTCCTCTATATTTATCCTTCAGGCAGAGGTGGGCATAGGTATCTGTGAAGGCCCAGATGCCCCCTGTCAGGACTCAGTGGCAAAGTGTCAGTGTCAGTCAGTGCTGGGGAGAGCCCCAGAAGTTACCTTGTCTGGTCCCTCTGGAAACAAAACCAGAGAGGGGGAGTGACTTGGCCAAAGTCACACAGTGAATTTATGACAGAGCTGGGATCAGTCCCCGCTCTCCTGACTAGAGAGTTACTGAATTTACTGTTGTCACTGACTCTGCAAACCCCATCAAATTTCCTCTAATGCTGAGTCATCTTCCAAGTCCACAAAGACAGAGAGGTGCCAACAGCACTAAATTTTGGTTTATATGAGTAAGAGCTCTGGAGTAAGTCCCAGCTTCCCTGAGCCTCAGTTTCCTCATCTATAATAGAGGAATAATATGTTACTTCAGAAGAAGGAAATTCAGAGAACTGAGCCAAGAGCCCATTGCAAAATCCCATTTTTCTAGCCCAGGGTTTCTCAGCACTATTGACATTTGGGGCTGGATAATTCTTTGTGGTGGGGCTACCCTGTGCATTGCAGGATGGTTAGCAGTATCCCTGGTCCCCACCTACGAGATGCCAATATCACCACCTAGTCGTGACAACCAAAAATGTCTGCAGACATTGCCACGTCATGGGTGTGAGGGTGCACTGGCGGAGGGAGGCAAAATCATCCCCAGTTGGGAACCACTGAATTAGGAGCAAATAATACAGTTGATCCCAGCAGTCAGGAACAGTGCAGCCAGGGACCCCCAACATGGAGAGGGGTCCCTGTCTCCCCATCATAAACTCCCCTGAAGGCTGCATTTAGCAGTGTAGAAATCCTCTTCCCTTCACACTGCTTTGTTTTCTCTCCCAGCAGTGTAGCTCTCTGGGTGGTTTGTGATCTAACTTTCTGTCCTAGTACTCTATTTAAAGCTGCTTGACCTTGATCATGCTGCTGAGCCTTTCTGACAATCTGCTTCATCTTTTAAATGGGAATAATTTCTCCAGAGATAGGAGGATGAGATGAGATAATCTACATAAACTGTTTAGCTTGGTGTTGGCATAAGTAAGCATCAAATGTTAATGTTATTTTTATTTTTTTATTAGAGAAGTTGTAGGTTTAAAGATTTAACGTTATTTTTAATAACATTAAAAATTTCACTTATTCAGCATGTTGAGTGCCTCCTGTGCTTCAGGCATTGGGGGAAAGAGTTCAACGAATAAGAGAATTGTGTTCTTGCCCGCAAAACTTTCTGGCCAGGGAGGGAAAACCATCTTGGTGTCTTATATTTCCAGAGGAATGGGAGTACTGCCAGATGATTGATTTTATGAAAGACTTAATTTTACAGGGAAGAAAACAGGCTCAGAGAGGTCACACAGCTGATTAAACAGCGGAGCTTGTCTTTGCTGGACTAGAATTCTCAGTGTGGGAACCTCTCCAGAGGGTCTGCCTGCAATGGTTTCCAGATCTCAGGCTCAAGTGGGGATGGAGTGTAAACCAGGGTTTGGAAACATGGATGACAAGCTCATAGAAGATGGCCACGTATTTCCTAACTCCACCAGCTGCAGTCCAGGGGTTTTGGTTAAACTCCCTTCCCCCACCCCAGCAAGGAAACCAAAGCTGATCCGAGCTGAGGCTTTTTCCTCCTAGGAAGGTCCTTGATGGGTCTGGCCTGACGCAGGAGAAAGATCTAGCCTTGCCTTTCTAGGATTTGCAGAGCTGTGTTTAACTTTGCAGGAGTTTGCCAGGAATAACCCAGAGCCGCCCGAGCTCATTCCTGCCTCCTGCAAGCCTGAACTCCCAGAATTATTAACTGCTCACTGCAGGATCAGCTTGTTAACCAGCACCCGGGGGCTCTGCCAGCCGCCGCCCCCACCCACTCCATTCCAGCCAGGAGCTTGCAACACTGCATGCAGCTGATGAAATTTTCGTCCATTTGGCAGATGTTTGCTGAACACCTCCTCGGTGTCAGGGACAGTGGAAGTGCATTTCCCAACTGTGTTTCACTAGCTGTGCAGCAATAGTTCCACACCTTGGATCACTGGGGCCCAAAGCCTCTCCCTGCCATGCTGGACCCAAGAATAGATTGAATGTGGTCATTCCATCCTGGTGCTGTAGAATCAACTCTGGATCAGGCCCCAGAAGGTCTGCCTTCCAGACTCTTCCTATCAGGGCCTCGGTCTTCTCATCTGAAAAATGGGGAGCAGACTCGACCCTGCCATGCACAGGGTAGGTGTGATGTTAGATAAGGTAAAGTTCAGGGTACTGTAAGGTGTCACTCCTACTGGAATAGCCCCAGCTATATAATATGCACAACAGAGCTTTGTTTTCCTGAGCTCCTGGAGAAGGAGTCACTGGGGGGAGCTGGAATTTCCAGGTAACTGAAGCTGTGTCATTGTAAGCACCAAAACTTTTAACGTATTAACCTATCAGGAGGTGCAAAGGTATACTGAGCACACCTGAACTCTCGGCAGCTTTGTTTCATGACATTATTGCACAGTCACAAAACAAAGCCACTAACCCCTTTTCAGCTCTCGGTCCTGGCTACTCCACATTCTGTTTGCTGACTGTCCTTCCTGTTTACTGTCCGTGTTCTCGGAAGTCCCCTGAGGTCTCCTCCTAGCTCTGCCCTCTCTCTGGATGATGCCATCCAATCCAGTGGCTTAAACCCCTGTGTAAGGACCAATGACTCAACTGTACCTCTAGCTGCTTGCTCTCCTGAACTCCAGGTCTCCAGTCCACTGCCTGCTGGGCCCTTGACCCTTCCCCTCCATCTGTTTTCTCGCCTCGGGGTGCACGGCCGCTACCCATCAGCCTCTTGCACCCAGACCTGGCATTGAGTTGTCTTGGACTCCCCAGCCTTAGCTGCATAGCCAGGCCCCCTTCCTCCCCATGCCCAAGTCACATTGACACAGCCCAGGCTCTCCCGTTTATGCCAGCCCACATCTCAGCAACAGGCCCCATGCCAGGATCTGGGAGCAGAGAGGATGAAGAGGACCCTGAAAGTGGAATCAGCCTAGTGGGGTGGGATGGGGGCACAGAAGACAGGGTGGAGGGGCTGAGTCTGAGCACCCCTCCACACGGGGCCCACAGCCCTTTGATGAATTCCCTGGACTGTGCCCCCTCGCTCCATGTAAAGCAGCCTGGGATAGGGGTTCACAGTGCAGCCCCTGGCCTGACTTCCTACTCCCTGGCTACGTGAACACAGACACAGGCCTCGATTTCCTCGTCTCTGCTATGGTGATAATCCCAGGATCCACCTCATAGGGTTGCTATGAGGATGAAATGATTAGACTTATACAAAGCACTGAGAGCAGATTCTGATACAGCGTACATTGAATAAATGTTTATATTATTACTATTGTTAATATTTGTGGGCTAAGAGCTCCAGGCCCTCAAGAGCTACTCTTGGCTCTTCTGAGAGCAGAGCTAGAGAGGCTCCCCAAGGTGGTCCGGGCCCTCTGGCACACCCCCCCTCAAGCTACCCACTTGCTGCTCCTTCCCTGGCTCTGAGCAACTTCTGGTCATCCTTCTTGGGCCCGGTACTTACATCCAGCTCTGTCATCTTGACTTAGTGGATCTTGGCATGACCCACCTTGGCATCTGCTCAGTCCATGCTGGTGCCCTCCTGGTCCACAGCAGTCTCTGGACTTGGACGCCAGCCTCCCAGACTCCCGCAAAGTGTCCTCTTCCTCCTCTCCAAGAGCCAGGCAGTGGGAGAGAGAAACCATGGGTAAGAAGGGGCAGTGTGCCACTGGGCAGGGAGGATCCTAAAGGATCCCCATGGAGGCCTGGCATGTGCTTGGCCAGCAGTCAACTGAGGAACCGGCACTGGGCTGAGCCCAAAGGGTGGGTGGTAGGGCAGGATTACCAACACGAGGTGAACTGGACTAGAAGAAGCCAGAAAGGGGTGTTGGAGCTGAGGTCCTTCGAATAAGTCCCAGAGGGTGAGAGCAGAAAGGAGAGTGGGTGGCAGAGCCTTGGAATAGAGATGGAGTCAACTCCAGTTAGGAGCAAGGGTAGGAGGGAGCGAGCCCGGGAGGCTGCTGCTTGCCTGGCCTGGCCATCGGGTGTTTTCGGGCAGACATATTGCAATAAGAACAAGGTAGAGCGTAATCATGGGAAGTCAGGTGCTTGCAATGACAGCAGAGTCCAATCGGAAGTTGCATGCAGTCACTGAGCTCCAAAGTTACATCATACTGACCCATTTACATGTCAACCTAGTCCATTGCCTTTTTGTTTTCAATTGGCCATAAGAAAGGTTTTAAAGATCTCAAAATAAAATATTAGAATAGGCAACCAGAGGAAGTTGTGGATTCACTGTAACTAAATAATTATGGTTTTATAAAAATAGATTATTGTTTGAGGAGACAATGCAGGTAGTCTGAAGAATTCAAAAGGTACCAAAGGCTACTTGGGGAGTTCCCCTCCCAGACCAGTCCCTGGGGAGCCAGTTCCCTTCTCCAAGGCAGCCACTGTTATCGTTTCTTGTGTATCCATCCAGAGATAATTTGTGCATTTAAAACACAAGCCCATATATGCCTCTCTTTTGGCACAGTTGCACATACAGAGTTCATCACCCTGATTTCCCCTTAGCATTTTACTTCTGTAACTGTGTTGTATCAGAACGTAGAGATACTCCACTCTTCCAAATGCCTGTGCAGTGTTCCTTTCATGGATACACCCTTATTTAACAAGTTCCCTGCCATCCCTGCTGATGGACATTTTTGTTCTTTTCAGTCTTTTGCTAATACATGTGATGTTGCCATGATTAACTTGGTGCAAATGTCATCTCACACGTAGGTTTAAGAGTATCTGTCCTCTTGAGGCAGAGCAAAGACACACCAGGGGACAACAGCGTGGGACAAGGGAAACCTACCCTGTCCCTCCCTCTCCTTCTACCCCCATCCCCACGCCTGCCTTGGAGGTGGTGGAGAGCGGAAGGAGAAGAGAAGCTGGATGCTGCAGAGGAGCACACGACACCCTGCCCTGTTTCTCCGTAAAATGGGGATTATGATCGCATCTCCCTGTTGGGTTAGGGTAACAGAGATGATTCACGAGAGTGCTTGGTGCAGTGCCCGGCACTGGAAGGGCTCGTAAATGTCCCTTTGGCAGTAGGGGAGGTGTCGGGGAGGACCAGGCAGATGGGCAGTAGATTCCTGGTTCTGTGTGATCAATCTGTGGAATTATATCCACAGGAGTCAGAGAGACGTATAGGGGCGAGAGTACGGCCCCTAGGAAGCCGGTAAGAGTTAGGTCGGCTGTCAGCCTCAGTGCGGGATTGCTGAGCTGCTGAGGAGGGAGCCGGGAGCAGAAAGGACCACGTGCGTGGCCCCGGAGCTGCCGGCGTGGCTTCCGGAAGGCCAGGGCAGACCGGCGCGCCCCCTGCTGGTGAGGCTGAGCCGCCCGCCACACTCCCCGCGGGGCCAGGACAGGCTCGCGAGCCGGGAGCCCCGGGCGGAGGTGGTCCAGCAGGGACCCGGCCGGCAGACCTCTGTGCAAGTAAGAGACAAGCGCCGCTTCCTCCAGACACGTGACTGCCATTCGCGATGTGCATGGCGCCCCCTAGAGTTCTGCAGAAACTACGGGTCCTCTGAGTTCTTCAAGGCAAGGCTCTGGGTCTCAATTCATTTGGGAAACACTAAAGCCTGGGATTTGGGGCGGGTTTGGGAAATGTCCGAGCATTGGAGGAACTTCTAGGTAAAAAACATCCCAATTTTGTACTGGTTATCGTTCAAGTATTCAAGTCTGTAGGCCAGTTATCTAGCCTCTCTGAGCCCCATCTGTAAAATGGGGATAAAAATACTTACCTGAGTTAGATAATACTTCTAGCCCAGGGCTTGGCACACAGTAGAAGCTCAATCCTAATAGCTCACATTTACCGCATGTCATAACACTTATGTAAGTATTAATAACATTATGATGTAAATATTGCAAATGGTGTAGTGTGAGGTTTGAAGTCGTTGGTAACTAGCTCTGTGTCTCACAGCCACAAAGATTCAAACCCTGGACGATGACACTCAGAAAGTCTGTTCTTATGCACAGATATTTCTAGCTGGTCTGGGTGGACTTGTTCCTTATTAGAATCTTCCAGTTTCTGCCCTCAGGTGACCTGAAAAGGTGGAGACTCAGAGCCAAGGGCCCTTACCCCAAGGGTAAGCAGCAGCACTGGCACCCAGGCAATGCCAGGATTGGATGAGATCCAAAGAACAAAATAAGCAGTTGAAACTAATCAGAATGTTCTGACATTCTGCACTTGAGAAAGAGGAGGACTGAATCCAAAATATCCATCTTAGTCACAGAACTGACAGTGGATGTGAAATAAACCACTCAGATGTGGGGGTGGGGTGGGGAGTGCTGAGAAGATGAGGAGTTCAAAACAGGACACAGTGACGTGCTCGGGTGAGAACTTCGGGATGTGTTTTTATGCTCCTCCAGCTCTACCTGGTAGCAGAGAGACCCAGGTCACTTTAGGTCACTGGGGCTCAGCTCTGCTCTCTGGAGCCTGGATCATTTGGGGTGGCCTTTCTCTACCTGTCCCTCCACCTCCAGCAAGGAGGAGGTGGTTGGGTTGGTTCATCTCTGACTGATGGGACAGCCTTTGGTTCCTGCACTGTTCTCAGGTCCAAGCAATGATAACAGGGTGGATACCAGGGTGATTGATTTGATGGAAGACAATAATCATTGAGTCTTTGCTCAGTCAGTAGGTTCATATGTTAATTCACTGAGGTTGATACTGCTATTCTCACTTTAGAGAAGAGGAAATTGAGATTCAGAGAGGTTAAGTGACATTCCCAAAATCACCCAGCTAGCACCCAGCAGGCAAGCTGCAAAGTCTTGTCTGGGAGCGCCGGCCCCTTAACCATCTCTGTCCTGACTTCTATGCAGAATTGAGAGCCATATTTAAAAGCACCTGAGGCTGCTCTCCCCAGAAGGGACAGCAGGGGGCAGTGTAACCAGTAGACATTTGACATTTCCCCCCCTCCAGGGTAACCATCGCCCAAGAGAGTGTCTAAGGAATGTTTAGTTTGGGATTATTGTCCTCTTATGGGGAAAACATGCACAAAACTATGACACGCCAGTCCATGAGTACAAACACGGCAGTCTGGGATTCCATGCTTTGTCAAAAACCTCTCGAGCCCAACACCCCAAAACTGAAGCCTCCCCTAGAGCGGGGGCCATCTCGGACACTTTCACTCCATGGTTCAATCCCTGGCGCACAGTAGCGGCCCCACAAACACATTGGTGGCACTGAATGAAGGGTTGGGAGAGAGGGAGGAGTCAAGAGCCCTTTTCCAGAGGTGGGTGTCCCCTCTCTTTTCAACCCCAAACCTTTCCACCCAAACTCAGCCTTCCCCAGCAAAGCCCAGACACAGGCAGGCATGTGGTGGCATCTGTCAGCTCTATTTGGGTCCTGCCACCTGGTTCTTAGCTGGGTGTCTGAATGGTGAGGCTGTTGCTTCAGCTGCTGGCTGAGGGAATGCTGGCGTCTGGAGATGGGTGGGGGCCTCTGGGGAAAGGAGGGGGAGTGAGACTGCTTTGGGACTGAAGGTGCTGGCCCAGCATCCCCCTGACATCTCAGGACTCCAGTTAAGAGAGTGTGAGGCCGAGCTACGGCAGCTCCTGGGACATGGCAGCCACGGGCCCTGGCACAGGCCAGCAATGGGCCAGCCATATGATGGCAGTTTCCTCATCTATAGCGTGAGGTTAAAGAACGCCTGCTGCAGGGTACTACGGCTGTGGGGGCAGGAGAGCAGAGTGGGTACCAGCTATGGCTTTCGTGTCAAGGAGACCAGGCTTTGAGGCTGGCGGTGCCCTCAGTAGCCATTTCCAGCCCAACCTAGGAAGGGCCTCCAATCTCAGAGCCATGGTCTCATCATCTGTAAGATGGGGATGGGAACAGGAGCAGTTTCATGGGGTTGTTGTGAAAATTAAATGACATACTGAACAGGAACTAGCTGGCACAGAACAAACCCTCAAAAAATAATATTGTTATTGAAGATACCTGGAACACAGACTCTGGCATGTAGTAGATGATAAACAAACGGAAGCTATGGCTGTAACTTGTCTTCGTTGAATACACATGCTACACACTTAGAACAGTGTCAGGCATGTAGGAAGAGCTAAATCAGTTAAATAAAATAAATGGAAATACAGTGTGAAGGAAAGAGACCTGGCCCCTGTCCTGTAGACAGTCCCAGTGTTGTTATATTTGTTTGTTTTATGTCCCATTCACTACTTCTGAGCCCGGCCCTGTGCCAGTTACCTTTGATAATGGCATCTTGGGGATGGTGTCCATCCAGGAACCCTACTGTTCGGTGGGAGAGAGGCAAGAAAATGATATAGTGGGAAGGAGGTGCAGAGTGGCTCTGGGCAGGGCCCCACATGGTGAATGTTGGCTCCCTCTCTTCCCCCATTTCTCCCTCCCTGCCTCCAGGCTTCCCCCCCACGCCCCATCCCTATCACCCACTATGTACACAAATGCCTGATTAAACTTCCCAAAATGCCACATTCACAACATTCCTTGACATTCTCCAAGCCCTGCTGCCAAGTCCACCTCCTCACTGGGGCACCCATGCTGGGAGAGGCAGCCCCAGGGAGGTGGGGGCTGGTTCTGGAAACCTTGCATCTGCTCCACGTCTGCTGTGACTTGCTCAGTGACCCTGGGCAAGCTACTCTGTGTCTCAGGTCCTCAGTTTTGTCACATTTAAAGGAGAAGGTTGGGAGTGATATCATCAACATGATGATGTAAGACATGTCCTGGAAAAGTCTCCCCATAGAATCAACTAATAAAAGGACAAATCCCACTTGCTTGGAACTCTGGAGGATGATAGAGACTGGACAAGGACTCCACAGACACAGAATCAAAGAAAACTAATCACCAAAATCAGGCAGGAGATTTTCATCTGGGAACCCCCCTCCCAGTCTGGACCCCGCCCCCTCACTCAGTCCCATGCAGCTTGGGAGTTGCAAAGAGGCAGCCCGGCTAGGTCCACAGATGCAGACTGTAGAGCCACTCACAGCAGCGAGTTAGAGCCCCACGCATGTCCAGGCACATGGACCCAAGTCTGCAGAGATCCAGGGTGGAACATAAGCGGTTAGGGAGAGCCACATACAAAAGTGCCCCCGGGGGTGGGGGAAAGAGAGACTATGGCAGAACTGTTGGCAAGAGGCGCACATGCTCAGTCCAGTCTCTCTTTGCTAGAGCACCTAAACACAAAGTGGACCTTTCTGGATTGACCCCATCCGGCTCCCCAGGAATACCCTAATGGAGAAGAACCAGAGGCAAAAAAGCCTCATGGGGAAAAAGAGGGGGAAACTGAGCTGCTGTGAAACAGGACAGGTCCCAGAACTGAAAAGTGTGAGAAAAAGGGGGCACTGAATGAGAGAGAGAATTTAAACAAATCATAGGAGCCAGGGATGAAAAATTATGCACAAAAACAAACAACAGATCAAGATTCCTGGAGAAGGAAGAGAGGAAAGGAAGCTTTCTCCTGGAGGTGAAACAATTGTGTAAAAAGTGCAGTCTTAAAAATTTTACTGCCTCTCCAGGGCAAGAATCAGGTGAAGAAGAGCTGAGAAAATCTGAACACTTAAACATGGACTACTCTAAAGGTCCAGAATAAGGTGGACCAAGCATTAAAGAAAAGCCTTAACACAAAGCCAGTCAACAATAAAACCCAAGGAAAGAGAGACAAACTGACCTTCAGGTTAACTCATCACAATAATCAGATGCCCAGACAGCAGCAAAAAAATTACAGGCCGTACTAAGAAACAGGAGGATATGGCTCAGTTAGGGGAACAAATTAAAACTTCAGAGGAGGCATAGGATTTGGAACAACAAATCAAAGAAGTTCAAACAAATCTCCTAAATCAATTCAAGGAGATGAAGAAAAATATGGATATAGAGCTAAAGGATATTAAGAAGACATGTGAGCATAAAGAAAAATTTAAAAGTTTAAAAAGAAACATAACAGAAATTATGGGGATAGCACAATAATTTAGATTAAAATACACTAGACGCATACAACAGCAGATTTGAATCGGTGGGAGAAAGAATCAGTGAACTGGAAGACAAGACAATTGAAATTATACAGTCAGAAGAACAGATAGAGAAAAGAATGTAAAGAAATGAGGAGTGTCTCATTTGAGTGACATGAAGCATACAAAAATATGCATCGTGGGTGTCCCAGAAGGAGAAGAGAAGGGAAAAGGAACAGAAAGAATATTTGAGGAAAAATGGCTGAAAATTTCCCAATTCTTATGAAAGACATACAGGTCCAAGAAACTCAGTGTATTCCAAACAAAAAATCCTAACAGACCTATTCCAAGACACATCCTAATCAGAATGTTGAATGCCGAAGATAAAGAAAAAATTCTGAAAGCAACAAGAGAAAAGCAATTTGTCACAAACAGGGATCCTCAATAAGACTAAGTTCTGATTTCTCATCAGAAACCATGGAAGTGAGAAGGCAGTGGTATGATATATTTAAGGTACTGAAAGAGAAAAACTGCCAGCCAAAAATGCTTTATTCAGCAAAACAGTCCTTCAAATTGAAGGAGACTTTAAAATATTCATAGATAAAAACTGAGAGAGTTCATCAATAAAAGACCTGCCTTACAAGAATTACTGAAGGGAATTCTATAGGTTGAAAGGAAAAGCAGGAGAGAGTGGCTTGGAGTAGTGCAAAGAAATGAAGATCTGCAGTAAAGGTAACTAAAAGAGTAAATGCAAAACCCAGTGGTACTATATCCTCAATATACAGCTCACTCTTTAATTCCTATAAGAGTCAGAATACAATTAAATAAGAAAAAGGCATATTTCCTGATAATGGACACATAAAATACAAAGAGGTAAAGTGGAACAAAAACAACATAAAGAGAGGAAACGGATATGGGAGCAGAGAATGTTATGCTATTGAAGCTAGGCTGGTATCTTTTCAAATTAGTAGGTTATAAATGTAGGTGGTATAATACAAACACCAGGGTGACCACAAAGAAAGTATTTTAAAAATATATAAAAACAGAAATGAGAAAGGGATCAGACAGAAATATCATAAAAGATCAACTATACAGAAAAGGAGGTCATGATAAAGGAAAAGAGACACAAAAAAAGAGGTGACATATAAAAACCAAAGGACAAAATGGCTGAAGTACGTACTGCCTTTACAGTAATAACACTGACAGTTAATGGATTAAACGCCCCAATCAAACCACACAGAAGGGAAGAATGGACAAAAGAGCATGATCCAATTAAATGTTGTTTACAAGAGACTCACCTTAGATCCAGAGACACAAACAGGCTGAATGCGAAAAGACAGAAAAATGTATTCCATGCAAACAGTAACCAAAAAAGAGCTGGAGTAGCTGCACTAATATGGGACAAAATGACTTTAAGTCAAAAGTAGTTACAAGAGACAAAGAAGGAGCAGGATGGGTTTCTACAGCTCTAGGACTGAACATCAGCCTTCTCAACTTTCACTCCTCATGTGAACTTGTTTCATTCAAACAGGCCCATGATTGGTGTCTGGGAGATGAGATGACTTACGTTCCTTTCCCTCTAGACTGTGCTCTTTCCTCTTCCCCAACTTATCCACCCACCCCTCTCCCCACCTCCCCAAGAGCCTTCCTGGGCTCCTTTCTCCTGAGCTAACTTTTCATGTTGTCTTTGAGGGTCTCCCCCACTCCCAAGGCTGATGATGTCCCCACCTGTTCTCTCCAGCCCACGTTGCTCTCCTGAGTGTCACACCTGGAGGGACAATTGTCACTTGCCCCACAGGGACTGCAACACGGGTTGCTTCCCAACCAACCTCCTAACCCCTCTGCCTGCCCTCAAACTTGCCTCTCCTCCTATACTGCCTCTCCTGCTCCATGATGGAACCACCGTGACTTGGTTCAAACTAGAAACTAGGGCAGTCAGTTTGACTTCTCCTTAGCCCTGCTGCCCATAGCCCTTGGACCCTGGGTCCTTTGATTCCACCTCCTAAATATCCATTGAATCCACACACCCCTGTGTTATCCTGATGACCCTGTGTGCCAGTTTGGATGTATTATGTCCCCCAAAATGCCATTATCTTTGATGCATGCTTGTGGGGGCATATGTATTGGTGTTGATTAGATTGGAATTCTTTGATTGAATGTTTCTATGGGATGGGACTCAATCAACTGTGGGCAAGACCTTTCATTGGATTATTTCCATGGAGGTGTGGCCCCACCCATTCAGGGTAGGTCTTAATTGGATCTCTGGAGTACTTCAAAAAGAGCCATACAGGTCCAGATGCTTGCTGCAGATGAGAGACAGTTTGAAGACTTTTGCTACAGAGAAGCCAAGAGAGGAAAAATGCCCCAAGAGCAACTAAGAGTGACATTTTTGAGGAACTGCAGCCTAGAGAGGAATGTCCTGGGAGAAAGCCTTTTGAAACCAGAACTCTGGAGCAGACGCCGGCCACGTGCCTTCCCAGCTAACAGAGGTTTTCTGGACACCATTGGGCATCCTCCAGTGAAGGTACCTGATTGTTGATGACTAACCTTGGACACTTTATAGCCTTAAGACTGTAACTTTGTAACCAAATAAACCCCCTTTTTTAAAAGTCAATCCGTCTCTGGTGTTTTGCATTCCAGCAGCATTAGCAAACCGGAACACCCTGCTTTGGTTCGAGCTTCCCCACCCCTGTCCCAGGTAGCAGAGGCGGCCTCCCAACTGCTCTCTTGTGTTTCCAACCATTGCCCCCTGCAGTTCCCAGAGGGATCCAAGTTGCAAAATGACCATATCATTCCCCAGCCTACAACCCTGAAATGGATAAGGAAGTATTTCCTGCTAAGGTTTTGTTTTAGCTAAACATTGTTGAGGGCTAAGTTCCAGAAGTGGTGCTAATCTTTCCAGGTCAGTTCTCATCCCACCTCATTCATTCCTTCATTTGTTCAATACTGCATGATAATTCTCTCCCCTTAGGGCAAAGTACTACGGTTTTATGGTTACAGCACAGTTGACTTTTAAACTAAAGCTTGCTTAAATAAAGTGAGCAGATTTAAATTGAAAAATAGTGAATGCTACATGTTTTGCAGACTTATAATTTAATCCACTCACCAGTGCTCTGGGGTAGTAACTATTATAATTCCCACTTTGCAAAAGAGAAAAACTGAGGCTCAGCGAGGAAGCTGCTCAAGCTCATACACCTGGTGAGTTCCCAGGAGCAGGCCTCTAGCAGATCCCTGACCAGCTCCCTACCAGGGGACAGGCTTTTTGGAGGAAGCAGGGCCTTGGGTGGTGGGGGGCAGTCCAGGGCCAGGCTGCTCTGTCAGTGTGCAGGGCCTGTGTGTGACACTGGATCAATGAGGGGAACTCCCAGGGTCTTCCCCCTTAATCCAGGCCCAGGACTGAAACAGCAAGGAGTGGAGGAGCCAAGGGCACCTTCCCCATCAGCCCTTGTCCCTCGCAGGTCTTGGACCAGGAAGGAGCTGCTCCCCTCCCCATCCTGTAGTACCCACAGTGTCAGTTCCACCTCCAAGCCATCTGGCTAAAAAGGGGTCCCACAGGACCACTCTTCTCCCCCATTGGTAGACAGGAAAACTGATGCCTCTCCCAAGACCTCATCTTACAAATGCCAGGATGAAAACCCAGCTCTCCTGACTTGGATCCGGCACTCCTTCCACTCTTCCTCCCTAGTTATCTATCCCAAGGAGCGCTGACAACCCATGGCCAGGGAGCTGTGTGAGTCGGTAGGGTCCCTTCGCTTCTCTGTCCACATCTGTAAAATGGGTACAGTACAGTACAGTAATAGCAACCTCACAAGACTGCTGAGATTTTTAAATATATACAAAGTATCAGGCATAAGTAGGAGCTCAGCCGACCTTAAGTCTGACCTCACCGCCAGAAACGGGGCTGTCCGGCCGGGAACGCGGCGGGATTTATTTCCCGAGAGCTGGAGGCGGGAAGAACGGGAAGGAAGGGAAGGAAGGGCTGGGGAGGAAGAAGGGGAGCTGAGGGCTGGGGATATGCCCATTGCCGTGGCAACGGGAACTTACCTGGGGGAAGGAACACGCCCCTCCCCTCAGACCCCTACCCGACCCGCCCCCACAAAGGGCAGAATGAAAGAATATTAAAAAGCAGATGCAAGTAAATGCTATGGGAATTTCGCAAGGGATGCGTTTCGTCTGACATCAGCTGTTTGATAACCCAGACTGGACAAAGGAAAAACAATAACATAGCGAGCAAATGGGGAGAGAGATGCTGAACTGGGGAACGTGACCTTCCTCAAACACACAGCGATTAGGACAAAGAGCTTCTCGAAGAGACCCCAGTGTGCGGGCCTCCCGGGGAGGGCCCCGTGGTGGCGGTGGAGGAGTCGGGGAGACCGGTATCGCGCGACCCTCTCCGCGGCTCAAGCCCAGGCCCGGCCGGGGGCGGCGCGGACTACAGCTCCCGGCATGCCCTGCGCGCGGCACCCGCCCGCCCCCTGCGCCGGGAGCCGGGAGGATGCAGAGGCGAGGGCGAGCGATGAGGATGGACGCCGGCGAGGGTGCGCCCCCGGCGGGGGCGGGTGGCCGCGCCGCGGGCGGCTGGGGCAAGTGGGTGCGGCTGAACGTGGGGGGCACGGTGTTCCTGACCACCCGGCAGACGCTGTGCCGGGAGCAGAAGTCCTTCCTCAGCCGCCTGTGCCAGGGGGAAGAGCTGCAGTCGGACCGGGTGAGGCCCGCGGGGTGGGCGGCGGCCCGGCTGGGGGTCCTCTGCTCGCCAGAAACGGGGCTGTCCGGCCGGGAACGCGGCGGGATTTATTTCCCGAGAGCTGGAGGCGGGAAGAACGGGAAGGAAGGGCTGGGGAGGAAGAAGGGGAGCTGAGACTAGGGATATGCCCATTGCCGTGGCAACCGGACAACGCAAAGCCCGCGGCCATTTAGAGCCTTTGAAGCCGCCCTGGGCTCCCACCTCAGGACGCTGGCGGATCGGGACTCCCCGCTCGCTGCTTTGGGGCTGTGGAGACGGACTGACACGCAGGGCTTTGCCTCCTGCTTAAATGGGACTCCCGATCGGAGTTGATGAGGCTGCTTCTCACCATTTGGGAAGTGGGTGGCCTAGGGGGGCAGCGAGTCCCGGGGTGCCCTCTGAGCTGGGCTCAGTCCAGCAGGCCCCACTTCTGGGCTCCCATCCTGGCTCTGCTGCAAACTGCCCATGTGACCTCTGGTCACATCCTTCCCCCTTCTGGGCTCAGCCTCCCAGTCTGTCACCCGAGGAGGCTGGTCTGGAGATGACCTTAGGGTCCCCTCTCCCCACCCCTTTGACCCCCAGGTGCTGTGACCTTGAGCACCTCCTGAGATCTCAGTTTTCCCTCTGTGGAGTTAAGCTCTTGATGCCTGCCTTGGCCTCCCTGCAGGCCGCCAGTGTCCAATGAGGTAGCGGCTCCAAGCCTTGGAAACATGTAAACACTCCCCGAATGCCTGGGAGCATGGTGGAGACGGTGTGGGGCTGGCTTCAGGGGAACAGCCTCCAACTGGGAGGCACCCCTCAGGCCTCGTCTCACAGAATGTTCACAGGGAACCCCTCCCCACCTCCCCCAGTTATCGGGAGAGGAGTGAGGCTCAGAGGACGAATTATTTGCCCGAGGTCACACATTTGGGAAAAGGCAGGATTTGAACCCCAGTCCCATCTGACCCCAAAACCTTTTTGCTCCATCATGCTGCCTCCTTCTGGGGAGGAACAGATGCCCTCCTTCCCTTTGTCCTTTGCGCGGGGCTGAAGTGAGAGAGTATGTGTGGGTTTGGGCAGGTGGGGAGGCCTCCCCCTCCTCTCACTGCCTGGACCCCCTGTCTCTGCAGGATGAAACCGGGGCCTACCTCATTGACCGCGACCCCACCTACTTCGGGCCCATCCTGAACTTCCTCCGGCATGGCAAGCTGGTGCTGGACAAGGACATGGCTGAGGAGGGTGAGTTGGTCCAGGGGACTGGCCTGTGCCCACATCCCAGCCCTGCCCTCCGCAAACTGCTGGGGCCTTCCGTGGAGACCCAAAGCCGTTTCTCACAGCCGGGAGGGACAGCTGCTTTCTTCTGCGTTTCCTGCCTCTTTCCAGCCCTGACAGGGCTGAATCACAAAGTCTCTGCCCAGGTGACAGACCCAAGCTTTCACTGGTGCTGGTGGGGATCCGAGATCGAGGGAGCCAGGTAGCCCCGAGGCCTCTCTGTGGGGAGGCATGCCCTTTCTCCCTGGCCTCCTGGGAAGCCAGGTGTGGATGGTCACACCCAGCAGTGGGCGTGAGGGGAACGAGTGGAGGCAGGCCTGGGAAGAGGCCTTGTCCTCTTCTGGGTGATCCTGTCTTTCAGATGCTTGGTGAGGGTTGGCAGAAGGCAGGTGGGTGGAGCAGGTGACGTTTCCCCATGTCTGGCAGTCTCTGCAGCACAGTCCTGGTTGTGGGTGGAGGCAGGCAGAGGGGACCTGTTCCCAGCCCGCGGGGGTGGGGGGTGGTTGATCCCTCCAGGGCCTTACTGGCTGAGGCCCTGCAGACCCCAAACCTGAGCCCAGCAGAACATAGGGAAACCCCACCTCGGGAGGATGGCCTCTGGACCGAGCCCCAGCCAGGGGTAGGGCCTGCAATCTGGTGCTAAGTCAATACTTCCTTAGGGTACAGGGTGTGGCCCTGGGTCAGCTGACCAGACCGGGCCAGCTAGGACAAGTCACTTCTCTGTGAGCCTCCACCTCTTGTGTATGTAAAATGGGGCAGTGCTGCATGCTGTGGAGGGAATGCATGGGACTCTATCTGCTGTGTACGGTGCCCTCATGGGTGTCTAGCACAGCCCAGCCCTCCCTACGCTGGTCTGGGGTCTCCCCTCCTCGTTACCGTGGGATACAGTGGTCAGAAGGCTGAGTGGCTCCCCAGAGAGTCAGAGTTTCAGTCAGAGCCTCAGTTGGTCCTGGGCTTTGTGGAGCCCCACAGCTTCCCCTGAGGGAACACAGATATGGAGGGCGTGGCCAGGCCCAGGAGCAGGTCCCACAGGAGCAGATGCAGACACTCCAGCTGCATCACAGCCAACACCTGTTTACAGGTTCTGGGCTCCTCAAAGCTCTGCTGCTGCCAGTACCTTCACAGGGCTAAGGGGATCTGGGAGGAGACTCACTAGCTGTGTGGCCCTGGGTAAATTACTTAACCTCTCTGTGCCTCCATGCCTCCATCTGTGAAATGGGGATGAAGCCAGCACCCACCTCACTGAGCAGCTGTGAGAACAAAAGGGACCAGTGTGAGTGCAGCATGGCAGTGCCTGGTGCTGCAGACATGCGATGCAGTATTGGCTGTCATTTGAGGGCCCTGTGCAGGGCCAAGGGGGGGATTGGGTCACTTGGGCAGCAATGCTCACTGACCATCTGCTCTGCAGTAGGTTCTGTGCAGGTGCCTGGGCAGCAGCAGGGGTCAGATACAAGCCCTGTCCCCAGGGAGCCTAGAGGCCAGTTGAGGAAAGGACCAGAAGATCTCCCGCCCTGCAGGAGCTCTGGGGAGTCCAGAAGCCTGGGACTCATTCTGCTTCACTGCTGGGGTGACTTGCTTAACCTCTCGGACCCTGGGCTCCCTTCACTGTCTGATGGAGACAGTGATGCCTGCTTTCCCCATGTCTCCAGGGCTTGTGATGAGCAAATGAGGGGCTCTGCAAACTGTAAAGTACTGTGTTCAGAGAGCTGCACATGTGCAAAGATTAGGCATTGAAAGTGGGAAAACAGGGGCTCTGAAGTCAGAGGAGCTCAAGTTTGAATCCCATCTCTGCTGCTTACTGGCTCTGTGACCTTGAGCAAGCTGCTTCCCTTTCTGAGCCTCAATTCCCCCATTTGTTCAATGAGGATGATGAGAGTACGACAGCGTCATAAAGGATGCATGGCACAGGGCCTGGCACTTAGAATGGACTTGCTATGGGGTGTACGACAGGACCAGCCAAGGCCCTTCTCACTGTGGGGCTTGAAGGTTCAGTCCCCTTGAGTCTGTCTCTTGATAGCCCCAGAGCAGTCCCAAATTGGTGGCCAGCAGGCATCCCTGAGTCACTGTGCTCAGTGCGGGCTGAGTGGTAGCAGCATCTTGGCCCCTTCCACAGGGAGGGTGGGTTCTAAGGAAGGAAATATTCCCTCTTGCTTGACCCCTGAACTGAGCCACTCAGCTTGCCCTCTCAAAGTGTGTTTGAGCAGGAGATGGGTTTGGGGGTGAAAGGAACGAGGGGAGAATGGGGCACATGGGGGCCATGGGAGTGAGCTGGGGGCTGCTCTGTCTGTGCCAGGGGTCCTGGAGGAAGCTGAGTTCTACAACATCGGCCCACTGATCCGCATCATCAAGGACCGGATGGAGGAGAAAGACTACACCATCACACAGGTTGGAAGCCAGAGGGAGCCTCTGGGGCCCTGGCAGGGGGTGGGGTGGGGTGGGGAGAGAGATGCTGGGAGGGAAGGAGGGAGGGAGGCAGGAGAAAGGTTGCAGAAGGTGGGAACGGCATTGCCCTTGGGGAGGCGAGCTGGCCTGCTGGGTTGGGTTTCGGGCTCTCAGACCACCCAGCACTGCCCTAGACTGGGCGACGGGTGTCAGGTTCTGTCCCTGCACTGGCACCATTCACTGTGTGACTCTGGACTGGTTCATACCCCTCTCTGACCTTAATTTCCCCTTGTGGAATACAGAAGTGCTGAGAGCTACCCACCCATCCCTTCCTCACGGGCAAAATGGGATCAGTGTGGAGGTACAGGGGAGAGGGAGCCTGTGGGGGCAGTGCAGGATTAGTAAAACGTCCATTTCGTGGGATTAGGAGGCCCCCTGCCGGGCACAGCACAAGTTTTGGGGGCCAGCCTTTCTGAGCTTGGACCCTGGGCCTCAGTGGCAAGTCCACAGGAAGATGTGGGGAGATTCCCTGCCCACCCTAGGAGAGAGGGGAGGTAGGAGAGGAAGGGGGGTACCACCTCCCAGTTCCAGGGGATCTAAGGGAGGAGGCCTCATGTCTCTTGGAGGATCTGACTTGGTTAGTGACCCCGAATACCCTCAGGGCCCCTCCCACTCTCCCTCCTTTATCACCTGGCTTCCAGGCCTGGCTCTGCTACCTTCTAGCTGGGTGACCCTGGGCAAATGACTGAACCTCTCTGAGCTTTAGTGAAAATCCCAAAACTCATAGGGTTATTGGAGGAATTCAGTAAGATCATGCTTGCCGAGTAACTGGCACGTGGAAGGTGCTCAGAACAGTTTCCTTCCTCCCACCCTACCCTCCTCTTCTTTCTCTCCCTTGCTCCTTTTAGGGGTATATAGTTGCGGAGGGGAGAGAGGTGGAGGTGAGAGAAGCAGCAGCTGTGGGAGGAAGGCGCTTGTCCCCCTGCTGGGGTGCCTGCTCCCCAAAGGGGCCCTCCACATGCCCTCTGCCCACAGGTCCCGCCAAAGCATGTGTACCGTGTGCTGCAATGCCAGGAGGAGGAGCTCACACAGATGGTCTCCACCATGTCCGATGGCTGGCGCTTTGAGCAGGTGAGCTGGGGGATATTTGGGCCCATCCTGGGACCTCCCTTCCTCCCAACAAAGCAGGCCCCTCCCTCCTGCAGCCCCAGCCTGAGGCTCCCCACCACAGCCCCCACCTTGGGGTCTTCTGAACTTAAACCAAGCGGGACTCTCAAAGGCCACCTTGGAGGCAGATTCACCAAGAAGGAGCGAGGACGGGAGCCCCAGCTGGTTGCAGGGCAACATCAGGTGTCCCCTTGGGTGGAAGCCCTCCCAGCATCCGTATAATAGTCTATACTGCAAATCTCTGGCCCCCAAATGACAGCTCTGGTGTGGACATGAGATCCACGCATGTGAGTGGGTTCCACCCGCCTAGCACCCCACGCTTTCTCAGAACCAATACCTCCTATAGCAATTCCATAGGGACAGTGTCCAGGGTCCCCCAAGGGAGACACCCAGTTACAAGCATCTCCACATTCAGGGAAGCCCAAAGCAGTGGTTTCCCATCAGGTAAGTATAATGACCTATGGTTCCTCCCAGTCCAGGTCCAATTTACTGATCAGGAGGTTTTTACCCTCAGCAATAACACAACTGATGTTACATCTTAGTCTTCCCAAGGAGCAGAGGCAGACAGTTAGCCCCAGATCACAACTGCTCCTAGAGAAGGAGTGGGTTTTGGTAAGCCTTTATCCACACCCACCCACAGCTCCACAGCTCCCTTGCATGTGGAGACGGTAAAAAGGAGAAGACGGGGGCTCCCCAGAATGGCCAGACAATTTGGGAGACTGGGAGCCCAGCCGAGGAATCAGAAGTCTGGATTCTGCCCCCCTACTGCCCCCCAGCCCCCACCTATCATCTTTCTAGGCCTCAGCACTGACAGGCTGCATGACAAGAAGCAAATCCCGTCTCCTCTCTGGGCTCGATTAGTTCCCCAACCTGTGATATAGGCCAGTAGTACCTCCTTTGCAGGACTGGTATGGAGATTAGAAGGGCCATCAGTAAAGGGCCTAGCCCAGAGGAGGACTTGATACATTGGAGCTAGTGTTATGCAAATTATTAGAAATATTTCAGTCTTGAGAGCCCCAGCGAGGATACAGGATGCAGAGTCCCAGATTCTAATCCCTCTTCCTGCCTGGGTGACCTCTGGCAAGTCACCCTTCCAAGTCTTGTCTGCCAAGGGGCTGATATCCATCCTGACTGTCCCCCAGTTATGTGAGAGCTGAATGAGATCACACTGTGAGTGTGGTTATTCTAGGGACCCCTCTCGGGAACCTGCTGGAATCTCAGAGCCTGAGCAAGCAGCTCAGGGGCCACTGGTCATTTGCCTTCTGGCCTAAGAAATGGGCAACCTCTGCTTCCAAAAGGGAAGGGGATACTCTATGGGGCTCTACCAGGCAAAACCTACCCTGCAGCCGGATCCTGGGGCTGTTCCAGCCTCATCCGGGACAGAGGGTGACAGGCTACCCATTACAGGTCTCTGCTTGCTTTTAGAAAGTGGCCTCAATGATCTGGGGCTAGGCTGGGGGGTGGGATTGGGGTAGCCAAGCCAGGTGGGGAGGGTGGTCCTGGGGAACAGAACCAGAGGCATGAGGCAGGTGGGGGCCGTGTCTTCTAGAAACCCAGGGATGGGCCTGGGCAGGACAGCCAGGTCAGAACATAAGGTGCTGTCTTGGTGGGTGCTGGTGCCTGTGTCACCCCTCTCCACTGCCCCCCAGCCCCCACCCGTCATCTTTCTCCCCCTGCGCCTTCCCCCAGCTGGTGAACATCGGGTCCTCCTACAACTACGGCAGCGAGGACCAGGCCGAGTTTCTGTGTGTGGTGTCCAAGGAGCTTTACAGCTCCCCACATGGGCTGAGCTCCGAGTCCAGCCGCAAAACCAAGGTGAGCCCCCAGCCTCCACCATGCTGGCTGAAGAAGCCCCCTCCCCCCTTTCTCTACCCGCCCCTGCCCTCTGCCTTTCCACCGCTGCTGCTTCTTTCTCCCTTCCGCTGTCTATGCATAACCCTCCATGGCCACAGCCGATGCCATCCCATCCCATGCCATTGTGGTCCTGTCTACTCACGCCAGGTCCACAGGCCCAGGCTAGGGGAGCACTGGGATGGGGCCGTCCCAAGGACGTGGCCTCAGGGAGAGCCACTGGGGTCGGGTCGGGGCACCCTGTGTCCCTCCTGTGTGACTCGGACGAGTCCCCTCCCTTCTCGGCATCTTCACTGTGTTCTCCAGGAAGGGGCGGGTGGACCGTGTACTCTCGTGGTGCCTCCACGCTTGGAACTTCTGAGACCCCAAGTGGCCAGTTTATTTCCCAGGGGTGGGTGACTGTCCATGGCTGGCCCAGGCTGGGATGGGGAAGCTGCTTCCGGAAATCCTGCCCCTTTCCCAGGCCTCCTCCCCAGGCACGCTGCAGGAGGGGGATCGGGAGTTTGGCAGGGTGCGGCCTCCCGAGGGCACTCCTGGCAGTACCCAGCCTGCTGTGGGCAGGGCAGTGGGCGAGGACAGGTGCCTCTGGGCCCAGAGCCGGTCAGACGCCTGGAGGGCCTGTGGAAGGCCGGCGCGGCAGGCAGCAGGCTGGGGTGGGCAGCAAACCGCTCCTTGTGGGGACCTGTCCCTGGTCAGTGGAGGCTAATGAGCTCTGGCTTCCTGTCTGTCTGTCTCCCTGTCCTGCTGTGACTCCCCCTGCCCACCTTACTCCCCTGGGTGCCAGGTGCTGGCGCTTCCTTGCAAGGGCACAGAGGGAGCCTGCTGCTTCTGCCTTCTGGAAATGTTCGCTGGGCTAAAGCCCTGGGACCTGGGGTGCCAGGCACTGTAGCTGGCACCCCAGATCTGGGGGGTGGCTGTCCTGGGGCGCTCTTGGCCTCATTTCTGCTATTACAAGGCCTTCCCAGGCCCTGCTCTTGGATAGCCCAGTCACATACCCACCCTGTCCCCTCTGTCTCCTCGCCCCAGCCTTGCTCCAAGCAACAGTAGCCACGCTGACCCACAGAGGGTCCCATCTTCTGCTGGTGTTCCCCAGGCTGCCCATGGGTCTGGAAAAGATCCCACCCCACCCCACCCCAGCTTCTTCGATGGCCGCAGCCCTCCCCTCTCCTGCAGGTCCTCTTTATCTTACCTGCCCTGAGATGAGGGGCCTGGGGGACAGCTGCCAGCAGGCCCCGGCCCCCTCGTTAGTGTCTCCACTCTTTCTTCCCTGGGTCCGCCGGCTGGTTCACAGAGCACGGAGGAGCAGCTGGAGGAGGAGCAGCAGCAGGAGGAGGAGGTGGAGGAGGTGGAGGTGGAGGAGGTGGAGGTGGAGGCAGATACGCAGGAGAAAGGTGCAGCCGACCCCCGAGGAGAATGATTGCTAATAAAGCCGGAGCCTCCCGCCCACTCCCTGCTGGAGCCAGCTGCAGAGCCTGGGGGGCCCCCGGGACTGCTGGGGGGGGCGGGCCCACCAGGGTTAGCTCAGCCGTGGCCTCCCGCCTCACCCCGCATAACCATCCCTTCTCTCACTTTCTCTTTGCAGCCCAGTCATCTCAGGATCCTGCTAACCTTTTCTCCCTCCCACCACCACCGCCTCCTCCTCCTCCGCTTCCCGCTGGAGGTCCTGCCTCCTCTCCACCCACCTCCTCTTCCTCCTGGATCTCATCTGCACCCTGCCTCTTCCCTCTCTGCTCCTGTCCGGGTTTTCTCTCTGCCTGCTCCCGCCTCCATCCCGGGGCGGCCCTGGCCCCAGCCTCCCGCCGCCCCCACCCAGGCCCCCAGGCCCCACGCCCCAGGGCATCCTGCCTGCCGCCTCCTGTGCCCCTCCTGGCACCTCTGGCCCCCCGGCCTGGGGAGGAGGGGCACAGCTGCACCTGCTCCGGGCCTGCCCACACCGCTGGGCACCCCTGAGGCCGGGCCTCGGCCCCCCAGCCCCGCCCGGCCCCAGCGCCTCCTCGCCTCCTCCTCACGTTTCCTCCTTGCAGGTCCCCGTCTGCACCCTCTCAGACCTGAGACCGAGCTGGCAGTGAGGGCTTCTCCTCGGCCCCTCGCCCGCCCCCAGAGCTGCCATCCCTGGTTTGTAGCTTGGCGGAGCTGGAGGGAGGGGCGGAAGCGAGGAGGGTGCTCACCTCTTGTTCCCTGGATGGAGCCGAGCTTTCGGCTGCTTTTCTCCCCCAAACAGAGCTGCTCAGCCTGGCTTGGCCTTGGGTATGAGGCTCTGAGGGATGGCAAGCTGGGGGCAGGAACTCTTTCCCACCTGCCGGGAAACGCCAGAGCTGGGCCAGGGAGGAGGGAGGGACACTGCAGCCAGATGCCCTGAGCTCACCCCTCCAGAGGCTTCTGCACCACCACCTTGGGACACTGGGTGCCCTATTCTGCAGGGGTGGGGAGGACAAGAGCACAGCTGCAGGCAGCCCTGGTCGGCTGATGATTGGTGTGTGGCAGAAAAAAACCTAGCTAGGAGCCCACAAGCCCCCATTCAATCTCATCTGCCTGCTGTGTGACCTCGGGCAAGTCACTGTCCCTCTCCTGGCCATGGCTGCCCCTAAAATGGGCCAGACAGCTGCTCTCTGTGGCCCCTTGGGCCTGATGCTGCAGTGACTTGCCTCCCCTGGCCCCAGTTCCCCTCTGGCCAGTCTTGGCAGAGACTCCGGGCTCCCTGAGCAGCTACCTGGGAGCCCCCTCCAGCCCAAGGCGGGGTATGGGACTCCTGGGTGGATTGTTTGGGGTCCCCTTCCTGCTCCCCCTCTTCCTTGGCTCTGAAACCCCTTCCAGGGGCCTCACCCCATTCCCCTCCTCCCAGAAGGGAGCCTGTGACTCACTGGCCTCTTTCTCTCTCCCTCTCTCCCACCCCCTCCCTCCATTTCAATCTCCTCTCTGCCCTTCTCCTCCTGGCCCTGCATCACCCTCTCCTCACTGGCCCCACCCCCACCCCTCCCTGGTTTTCTGACCACCTACCCTGTTCCCCTGCCCCTTCCTCCTCTTATTTTCTAGCTGTTACAAGCCAGAGTTACCCGGATGTGAGGCCTCAGATCACCTCCAGGGACTTGGGGTTCCGATCTGAAATCCTTTATTTTTGTACTGTGGGGCGGGCCACCAGCCCAAGGTGGAGGCAGCGCTCTCCCTCCTGCCACTTCTGTCCCCCCCTGTGGGGCTGTGAGCTACCCCTGCCTCCGGGGGGCAGGATGGGGGTCCACTGGCACCTCTCAAGCCCAGAGGTGGACCCTGGGACCCCTGGGCAGAGCCACCTGCCCACAGCCGATGCGTGGCACTGCCTAGCGGTGCTCCCCAGGCCCTCCTGCCCCTGCCCCGGGCTTCCCTGCTGCATGGCAGAAACCTCCCCTGTCCAGTGGCATGGGCTCCCTGAGCCTTTGTCTCCCACCCACCTACCTCACAGGGTTGTTGTGAGGGTGCAAAGAGGAGCAAGGGAAGCCCTTGGGGTGTGTGGGAAATGTGAGCACAGCTGGCCCTCCCTCCCCCTTCCCTTGGAGCGGGGAGGGACCTGGCGGAACCCCCAAGCAGGACACCGTTTGCAAAAGGAAGTTCAGGTGTAGGGGCCCCGTCTGAAGGAGGGCTTGGGTGACCCGGCCTTCACCATGGCTGCCCCCCACCCATCCTCACGGCTAGCAGAGCACCGTGGCCGTGGGTCAGCAGGGCCAGTGGAGCGACTCAGGAATTCACAATGAGGGACAGGGGTTCACTCCTGCCCAAGGGAAAGTCTGGGGGTGGGGGGCGGTGTCAGGGGCTGAGTGAAGGGCCCCTCCTGTGTTTCTGACTTCCCAGGATGGGTTCCTGTTTCTCAGCTGCGTCCCACTCCACTGTGTAATAAACCCTGAAGAAACGGCCTAGCCTGGCTGTCTCCCCTCTTTGGGCTGCTTTTGGGGACATGGGCTAAACTCAAGGTGGGGTGATCCTGAAGGTGAAGGGGCTTTTTCCTAAAGCTCAGGGACCTGCCTTGTCACTTTCCTTGGGGCACTAACCCTGCCCAGCTGATGCACTGGAAAGATCCCAGGCTGGGGTCAGGTAAGGAGAGCTCAGCTGCGCTGGGGGAACCCTGGCAAGCCCCTGCCCCTCCCTGGGCCTTGGTTCTGTGTCTCTAAAATGAGGGTTGGGACGGATGGCTGCTAAGGCCCAGCCCTCTGGAGTCAAACAGGCCACACCTGTGGGTCTCCAGGCAGCCCCGGACCAAGGTGCTGAGGTGCTGGTGGGGTGGGGAACTCCCTGGAAGCAGACCAGGCCCTCCCACCCCTTGCTCTCCATCCTCTCAGCCTCACCCCACCATTCCTGGGACCCCCTGAGGCAGCCTGCTACATCTCAAACCTCCCCAGGACACTGCCTCCCCTTCCTGCCAGGACATTTCTTGGCCACTTCCACCCCTCCCCATTGCTGCCAGTCAACCCCTCTTTCTGCCCCAAGGTCCAGCCAGGCCTCTTGCTGCACCTTCTTGGAGCCAGCAGGACTGCCGGGCTTCTCTTCCCTGCCAGCCTGCACCCGGGCCCCCAGCCCCACCCCGCTCTGGTCAACTCCTTCAACTCCCAAGTCCCACTGCTGGGGGACATCCCTGCAAAGGAGCAACCCCCTGATGCGGGGCCCTCCCAGGGCCAGGGGAGGCTCCTACTTGCACATACACACACACTTAATGCCACCAGGCAGCTTGTTAAAGCAACAGCTGACCCTGCTCTCCCCAGATTCTGATTAAGACTGGGAGGAGCCCAGGGCTTTGCACTGTAGCCGAGCACCCAAGGTGGTCCACCGAGAGCATCAGAGGCTGCTGGGTGGAATTCTCTAACATCCCGCCCCCACCTCCAAGGCATGCACGCACCACATCTGCCCTGACCGTGCAGCTCCGCACACAGCCTGCTGCACCCATCTCCTTGCGCCTGGTCCCAGCGGGCATCCCCCTCTCCTGGATCAGTCCCCCTTCCTCTGTCTGCAGACATGGGAGCTGCTAGGTCCCCTCTGAGGCCCCTCCTTCTCTCAGTAGACCACACTTGTCACCCCTCTTCATCATCTCCAGCCTGGCTCCTGGCTCTGCCAGCACCCCTCCCTTGTGGACACCAGTGACTCAGGGCCTTGCCCACCGGCCTGCCATGACCACGTTGCCCCCTCAGCCACCCTCCCGGGATTGCTAAGACACCATTCCCATCCCACTCCTCTGGCCACACCACTCGCCCTCGGCCTCCTTCCTGCAGCCCTGTCCCTGCTCACAGCAATTCTTAGGGCCTGCTTGGTTCCAGGTCTCCCCATCTCCCACCCATCTTGCCACCTTCCCCCGCACCATTTTCCATGGTGTAAGCTTCCAGACAGAGGCTGCTCCCTCTAAAATCCTCCATCCAAACCTCTCTCGCAGGCTCCAGTCTTCCTCTTGGAGGTTCCAGCGGCACCCTGAGCCCATGGCATCTTCCCAGAGCCTTTCCCTCCTCAGGTCCCAAGGTCAGGCAGTGGTGCCTCCATCCGCCTGAGACTGCGCCTGGAGGGCTCGTCCCTCACCCCCTTCCCAGCCAGTGGGGCACTGGGTCCTTTAACTCCCAGGCCATCCCCACTGCCACCGCTGGGTCCAGGCCCCTGTCCTCTACTTCCTGGAGTTCTGCAGTGGCTCCCAACTAGCCTCCCTGCCACCAACCTCCGTGCTGTGCCAGTGGGTGGTTCTACCATGGAAATCCACTCCAGTCACTCCTCTGCCATAGACCTTTTGGTGGCTGCCCATGGCTCTCAGGGTCAAGTCCTTAGTTCAACTCTAAGATCTTTGTCATCTGGTCTCAGTTTGCCCCTCCAAATTCCTCTTCAGTCCTTCCCCTCACAACTCAGTTCTGCCTAACAAATGGCCCGCTGTTCCCAAATATGCCATGTTCTTTTGGAACTGTTATGTCTTTGCACATGCTCTTTCCTGCCTGGAATGCCCTTCCCCACCATGACCACCTTTGAGCCCTAGCTCACCTCCTCCAGGCAGCCTTCCCTGACTTCCCAAGTTCCACACTGCCTTCTAGCCCCTTCAGGCTGGATCATCACTGTCTTGTGACCTATTCTGCACCCACTCCCAAGATCAGGAACCAAGTTTTGTTTATCTCTGTGGCCCTAGTGCCTGGCACGTAGTAGGAGTCTGTGATATGCTGAATAAATGACTCAAAGAATGTGAAGAGAGTATTGTGGCAGAGGAGGAAGTAGGAGACCAGAGATCATGAAACTGAATTCCTCACAGGCTCCTCTCCTAACCTCCGGTGCAATCAGCAGGAGGTCTCTGCCCCTCTCAGGGCCTCAGTAAGGTTCTAGAAGGAGCCCTTCACTTATCCCCTCCTTTGTCTCCCCAGGGTTTCTCCCAGGATCTGGGCCGCTGCTCTGAAGGCTTCAGCTCTCAGGGGCCACCCGGCCCCCACTCACCCCACCTGGGCCTTCTGGACCCTTGGCGGGTGGGCTGAGCAGGACAGAATAGTTCAGCCAAGGCAAGAGGCTGGTGTCCGGGACCTTGGTCAGGCGATTTTATTCCACAGCAGGACCCTGGTCAGGCGATTTTATTCCACAGGGTGAGCGAGCTCACCTCCAGGTGGGATTCTGGTGGAGGCCCGGGTGGCAGGTAGAGGTGGGTGAGGACCCTGGGTCCAGGGCTCCCCCACTCTTTGGCTTTTGGTGGCAGCTGACCCACTTGACTGTCACGAGGGCTCCAAGGGCCTCCTGTGGGAGCATCCCCACCCCACCCCCCAGGTCAGCCGGGGTTTTCCTGGCTGGATTCTGCTCTCTGGAGCATTGCTGCCCCAGCAGCCTCTGTGTTAGAGATTGGGGGTGGGGGTCTCAGAGGCTCCCAGTGGGGACCTGAAGGCCATCAGCATCCCTGCTGAACTCTTTCCCCTCAAAGACAGGGGTGGAGGAAGGGGGAGGAGGAAAGAGAATCAGGAGACGTGAGAGGCCATGGAGGGAGGATGGCAAGAGGTCTGGGCCCAAATGCCCTGTCCTGGGCCCTTGGGATGTCCTGACTCCACCCTCCTTGTGCCCTCCCTGTGGCAGACAGGCCTACCCCCCGGTCCGGGAGCAAGGTGGGAAACAAGATGCCACCTCCTGCCCCCACAGGGTCCTCCCCTCCCAAGAATACTTGTTCCCCCTGCCTAGTGGGTGCCCTGGGCTGGCAGAGTCCAGGAAGCAGGCTCCAGCTTTGCAAGGGGGCAGCTCCTCAGGTCAGCACCTGCTGGATCCAACCAATCACACCAGTGATGCGGGTGTAGACACCAAAGTAGTTGGGCCGGCCACAGCCCAAGCCCCAGCTGACCAGTCCCACCAGGAACCACCGACCGTTGGGCTCCTTGCACACCAGGGGACCGCCTGAGTCACCCTGAAAGGGGGAGAGAAGAGACAGGGCTGCCTCAGGGTAAGGGGCTCCTTCCAGGCTAGGGGCCACTGTTTGGAATTTGCTGGGTGAATGAGAGAAAATCCTGTCCTTTTGAAGCCTCTACCCCCCCTCCCCCCACCCCCCCGCTTTGGCAAAAGCCAAAACCATCCCCGGGGGTCCTCCAGCAGGTCCTGGTATGATGGGATCTCTCGCGGAACCCTGGATATATGTCCCAATACCCCCACTCCACCTCTCCGCTCTGTGGGCTGACACCCCTCCCTCCTGAGTCCTCTCTACCACCTGACATGGAGGACGTGCCTGGAGGTGAGCAGGAAGACTGCCCACCACACGGTCTCGCCTGAATCTTAGCTCTGCAACCTTTGGCAAGGACCTCCTCGCCTCTGAGCCTCAGTTTCTGCATCTGCACGGGGGGGGGGGGGGCTTGTCCCCCTTGCTGGGAGGGTAGGAGGCTTCAGCGGGCTGATGTGGGCAAAGGCACCGCCCCCACCCCGCCTCCCTGTCTGCACCCCCCCCCCCCACGGGCCTCACCTGGCAGGCATCCTTCTTGCCCTTGCGGTAGCCGGCACAAAGCATGCGCGGTGTCACCTGGTAGCGGTAGGCCTCGCTGCACAGGTCCTGCGAGATCAGCTGCACGTCCACCTTCTGCAGAGCATTGCTGGTGGGACCTGCCCGGTGGGGTCGGGGGCAGAGGTCAGAGGGCTCTGGTTAACCCCACCTTTCCCCTATTCCCGTTCTATCTCAGGAGCCCTACTTCATCACCTCCCCCGCCCCCCCCCCGCCCCCCCGGCTCCTGCCAGGCAGCACCTGCTCCTCGGCCTCACTGTGCCTCAGGCAGCTGTACCCCACGGCCTCGGGAGTGGAGCCTTGGAGCCCGAAGCCCCGCCCACCTCCAGGCCCGGATGTTGCCTGAAGCGAGACCCTCCCCTCAATCCCCCACCCCACCTCCCACCCTGGTGCCACCGCTCACCGCCCTCGCGCAAGGCGCCCCAGCCCGTGATCCAGCAGTGCAGGCCCGGCTCGAAAAAGTGGGAGCGCGCGGGCAGGCAGACGGGGCGCACGGCGGCCGAGCGCACCACGGGGTGGTCGAGCTGCAGCAGGGCCACGTCGTAGTCGTGGCTGTCCTCCTCGTGGTACGGGTGCAGGACCAGGCGGCTCACCTTGAAGGACACCTCGCCTGGCCAGCGCGAGCTCTGCCACACCTTGCCCAGGAATACGGTCCACAGTGCGGGTGAGGCCATGCTGGGGGCGGGTGGGGAGGGCAGTGACTCGCTCAGGGGCTGCTCCTCTCCCGCCCTGGGCCTCCCCTCTGCCGCGGCCCCGGGAAGCCCTCTGGGAATGGTGGCACCGTGTTGGGGGTGTGCACCCTGGAGTGAGCCTGCCTGCCCCCCCCCCCCAGCTTCATCTCTCTCTAGACTTCAATCTCCTCATCTGCAAAATGGGAATAGCAGTTTCATGGGAGCATTCACAAGACCCTGTAGGTAAAGAATTAGCGAAGCGCCAAGCACCCGACAAACGCTTCTCTTTTTTTGTGCACTTTACAGACAAAGCCCACTCTGAATTCCCGGAGAAGCGTTAGTCCTGGTGGGGAGGGGGTGGGAGTTGAGTGTGGCAGGATCACCAGAGAGTGGGCCTTGCAGACCCCCAGAGCCCAGGTCAGCATTCAGGTCTGTCTTGACCTCCTGGGCAATGGGGAGCAGGGGACGGAGATTAGGAGAGTGGTGTAGTCAGATGGCATGGTAGAAAGTGCACGCTGGCGCCCGGGCAGAGGACACAAAAGGAGCTGGACCCTGGGCTGCTGGAGCGGTGAGTTAGCCGGGAGCCTTGAAGGACGTGCTGCCTGACTCTGGGTGTAGGGGAGGTGGGGGAGCTGACACATCTGAGGCCTTAGGCTCGGGAGACTGTGCCCTGATGCAGACCCAGGACGGAGGAGGTGGGGAGAGGGGAAGGATCCAGGGGCCCAGGAGATCTGGTGGGTGGGGGTGGGGTTGTTGTCAGCCCACAATGCAGACAGAAAGGTGGCCGTGGGGCTGGAGGAAATGTACCCTCTTTGGGGCTTCCCAGCCCTTCCTACCACCCTGTCGCAGCCCAGTTATACCTGGGAAGGGGTGGTGGTTATGGCTGAAGACACAGGGCAGGCAGGGATTTTTGTCTGTTTTGTTTCTAATATATCCCCAACATCTACCACAGCCCCTAGCACACAGTAAGGAGCACAGTAAATACCCTTGGATAGATCAGTCAGTCAATGAATGAATGAATTACCCACCAACTTAAAGAAAGCTAGTAAAAGGAGAGCCCAGAGAGACCCAACAGCCTGTCCAGGGATGCAGAGTGTTCATAGTGGGGCAGCACTGGGGCCCAAGGGTCCCAGCAGCCGGTCTGGGGGCTCCTTTCTATTGTCCATCCCTGCCACGCCCCTACCCACGTCTCTTAGGGTCGAGGCCCCATGCCCGCCCCCTCACCTGTCCTCCTGGAAGCAGTGGGCAGCTGTGATCACCCAGCGGTCAGCGATGAGGGCCCCCCCACAGATGTGTCGGCCCCGGACCTGGAGGCTGGCCTGCCACGGCCACTCCCCCTCCGAGGACACGGTCCCACCCACGATGCGGCTGGACAGGCCCTGGAGGCCACAGTCTGGGGGAGATGGGGAGGGGCGCAGGGTGCCCAGGAGAAGAGGGGAGGGGGAGAGGCCGGGGAGAGAGAGACAGAAGAACAAAGGGAAGAGATGGAGAGAAAGAGAATGAAGGAGAGAGAGAGGGAGGGGAACAGTCAAGACCCAGATGAGGGGCCCGGGGCGGGGGGTGAGCAAGAGAGATGGACAAAAGGTGAGATGCCCCCTCCCCTGGCTCCCCGGGGGCGCCTCCCTCCCTCCCAGGCCCCAGGGCTGCCCCTCAGGCAGGGGGCGGGGACAGGCTCACCGCAGTGCCACTCGTCCGAGCCGTCCCTGCAGTCGGGCCGCCCGTCGCACTGCGGGTTGGGCTTCCTCACGCAGCTGCGGTCCTCACACTGGAAGGTGAAAGTCCCACAGGGCACCCCTGGGGAGAGGGGCAGGGACAGGGCACAGAAGGTGGGTCCTGAGCCCAGAGGGGGCCCTTCCAAAACAAGGCCCCAGAAGAGGCCAGGAGGTGACCAAGGAGGGGTCTCTTGGGACACTGGTGGGGAGGCTCCTAAAGGCCGGCCCTATCTCTCCCCTCAGACTAGTCTGTTGAGAACAAAGCTATGTCATGTTTTCCTATGGACTGGAGGGTGAGGTCTGGATCTCTGGTGGTGTCTTTTATTCCCACTTCATCACCCTGCCTTGCCCATCACTGGGTGTTCTGCAAGTGTTGGTCAGTTGGTTACTCGGTTGGATGGATGGATGAGACAATGGAGACACAGACAGGAGCTTGGGCAGACCAACAAATAGGTGCATTGATGGTTCAGCAGGGAGACTGACAGACAGCGAGATGGGTGGATGAATGAATGGGTGTGAGGACAAATGGACAAACAAGGTTAGGGAGATCAGTGGATCAATAGATGGGTGGATGGGTGGGTAGGTGGATGGATGGATAGATGAATGGATGAATGGCTGTTTGGATAGGTAAGTGGACAATGACAAACAGACAAGTAGTTGGGCAGACCAATCTGTGGGTGGATTGTTGGTTCAGTGGATAGGGAGACTTCTGGACAGGTCAGTGAATGGATGGATAGATGGATGGATGGATTGATAGATGAGTGGATGCATGAATCATTGGACAGATGGGGTAATGGGGAGACCAGATGATGGATGGATGGGTGGATAGATGGGTGAACAGACAGACATCTAGATATACATACAGATGGGCTGGTAGGTGTTTAAACAAGAGGGCAGAAACCTTTGCAGAAGAAGTGTGCGGAAGGGCAAGGGCAGGGCTGGCTGGCTGACTGCAACCTGGTCATACCACTCCCTACCTTCCTGGCACTGCTGCTCGTCACTCCCATTGAGACAGTCAGGCTGCTGGTCACAGACCCTGGACAGTGAGATGCATGTGCTGTCCTCTTGGCACTGAAATGCAGCTCTGCAGACTGTGTGAGGACACAGATGGGGGCAAGTGGGAGGAAGTCAGAGAAACCTAGCACCTGTAGGCCCCATGCTTGCATTGCACTTCATGGATCACACATCTCTTTTCCAGCTACTATACTTGCAGCACCCCTGGGAGATGCCCCATTTCATGATTGGAAACAGATGAAGGGACTTGCCCAAGGTCACTTGGCTGAGCCAGAACTTGAAGCCAGATATTCTGGTTCCAAATATGTGGCACCTTTCCAGCACCATGATGGGCTCATCCCAGAAGTGGGCACGTCTCCTTTCCCTTCTGCTTCCCTCCCACATTTTTAAAACTTTAATGGGGAGGGGAAGGTTAGGGAAGGCTATGGGGAGGTCAGACTAGAGTGAGCTGCCTGGATGGTGATTCTAGGTGATCCAGAAGCCAGGATTTCGGAGAAGGAGAGATATTGTTCCCAGGGAACCCTGGCTTAGGAGACCACCAGGACATGGAGCCCCTTCCACCAGGGCCAGGCAGTGGTGAGAGCAGCTCCAGGAAGGGTTGGCAGCTCCCAGTGTGAGCCCTGAAGTGGAGGTGGCGAGAGCCCCTTTCAAGGGGGGGCGATAAAGAATTATTTTCTCCTTGACCTCCTGGGGCCTGATGGTCCCTGCTTAAGGACCTTCCCCTTCTAGTCCTCCCCTCTTGGAGAAGCCCTGAGCTGGAAGTCAGGAGACCTTGGTCCCAGCTTGTCCCTGCCCCAGCCCCACAAGATGGCCCTGGGGAGGTCACCTTCCCATTCTGGGTTTCCATCTTGCCATCTCAACTGAGCAAGAGAACCCTTTTCCTGGGTGCTCATATTGGGAACTTGGGATGAGGGGGCTTCCCCAGTGTGGGCTCAGCTCAGCACAGGGAGGGCGAGGAGAGAGGAGGGTGGGAGAGGCGGAGCAGCTGCTCACCACAGTTTCTCTCATCCAGGCCGTTGGGGCAGTCCTTGATCCCGTCACAGGCAGGAACACAGAGTCCGTTCACGGAGCAGAGGAACTCTCCCGGGCAGGCTGGGGACAGAGAGGGCACCATCAAGACATGCACAACCGTGAACGCACGCTGACAATGCATGCACCTGTGTGCTCACGTGTGCATAAATATGTGTCCATTGACATCCATTTATGGGTGCACGTGTCCAAGGTCCACACGGATGTACACGTATAGACACGTGCAAGTAATGCGGGTATGTGTATGCGTCTATACCCAGTGAACACGTGACTGCCTGGGCACTTGTGAGCACACATAGCTGCATGTGTGAGTTCACATGCATGTGCACACACACACATGCACACACTCCTTTTGCCCAGCCTGGAAGGCAGCTGCCCACAACCCACTCAGTGATTCCAGAGATGGTGAAGAGGCAGGGAGTGCTGTGGGCATTCGGGGGTGGGGGGCGAGGGGGTGCCCACCGTGCTCCCTGGCCCTCCCATACTCACGGTCCGACTGGTTGTACAGGCTGTAGTGCACTTGCACGCCGGGCCCAGTGAGGGAGATCTGGGAAGTGAAGTTGATAGTGATGCCAGCCGAGGCCACCAGGGGGACCCTCTCGGTGTAGGGCTGCAGGGTGCGCAGGCCACACAGCCTGGGGGCGACCAGACCTGGACTCAGGGCCACAGGGAAGATGCAGCCAACAAAGCAAGGGCGTGGCTGGCAGCGGGGGAGCTGCACCCCCCACCCCCACTTCCCATGTCTTGGTCCAGGACGCCATGGTTTCTCCCTTGAGTGACCACTGACCCCCACAATCATCTTTCTGGAAAGCAGCCTGGCCATGCCACTCCCTATTGCCTATGAGATAAAAATTCAACTCTGGATCCTAGTCCCAGTCAGCTATGAGCTGTGAGATCTCAGGCAAGTCAGGGTCCTTCTTTGAGCCTCACTTGCCTCCCTTATAAACTAGGAGAATTGTCTCATGGACCTTGGATCTGCCCAAAGGCTTCCGTATCTCAGTAGAGGCCAGTGTCCGGCTGCATCATTCTGTGAAGACTTGTGCTTGGCAAGGGGTGAGGGTGGCGGCTGCACTCCCCATTCAGGCGTCAGGACCCCCACAGCCCTGCTGGTCTCCCTGTGACCCTCTGGACATGAAGGAAGGACTTGCCCCTCTCCCATGACCATTAGGGCCGGGCTGATGGGCAGCGCCTTCCCAGTGCCTGACCACACCTGGGTGGGACCGTGGCACCCCATAGGAGCACCCCAACATTCCTGATGAACACTCACCACCCCACCTCTGCTCCCACTGCCAGGAAGATGCTCTTGTTTCCACGGAGCAGGTGGGGGAACCACCAGAGAGCCCAAGGCCTCCCTGTCCCCTGGGGGAAGGGAAACAGGGGGCTTCCCCCACAGAGTATTGGAGCACACCTCACAGAGCCAGTGCATGCTCGGAGTGGGTACAGCTACTCCCCCAGAAGAGCGGGACTCTCCCCACAGAGCCGGGGTTCCCTTCCACCCAAGATGGGAAGTCCTCACAGAACAGATGGGAAGGGCACCGTTCACTTATCAAATGCCCTGCACAGGGGAGGGAGAACCCCACAGAGCAAATAGGAATACCTCTACAGATGGCGGAAACACCTGGAACACAGGCAGAAAGACCTCGAGAGGGAAGACAGAGAGCCCCAGGAGAGAAGGTAGGAGGGAATCAGGAGAGCTGGCAGGAACACCGCAAAGCCTGGCAGTGGTGGGAACACCCCACAGCAGGTGCTGCACCCCACAGAGCAGGCCGTCCAATCCTCGGGGGCCAGGCCCTTCCTCCAAGCTTCTAGAACCTGGTAAGCACTTAACGGTTCAGTCACTGAATCAGAAAACAGCTGAGCCTGAGGCTGGGGTTACCATTTCGCAGTGTGGGGCTGGGGCTGGGAAGTGGAGCCTTCTCAGCCAGCGCCCGCCCTCGGCAGCGGCAGCACCACGAGGCCAGATGCACCCGGATTCGGAGGTGCTACAGCAACTCCAGCCAACGAGGGGGGACTTGTTCTCCTTCTGTTTTAAGAGAAGGCTTCACTTGCAAAAATGTAAAATGATACTCTTCCCATTAAATGTTTTTGGAAAATGTAATTATTTTTTTTCATAAAGTATGTTCAAATGTGGAGAATTTGTTATTTTAAATGAATTAATATTTGTAAGTTTTCAGTTTTCATTTCTAATATAGTAAATATAGGTATATATAACCCATATTAACAAAAGCTCTTTAGGGCAGTCAATCGCTTTTAAGGGTGTAAAGGGGTTCTCAGACCCAACATTTTGGGAACCACTGCCCTCACCCCAAGACGCCCGCAGCCCGAGCTGGGACCAGGTGGGGATGTGGCACCAGCAGAGGGCGCCCCCGAGCCAGCCTGGCCCCGCCTGCCCTTTCAAGCTAGGGGCCCAGAAGGGGGGTTTGTCCTGGATTGCTTGTAAAGTGGATAAACAAGCGTTATCGTGGACTGTCATCCGCAGAGAATGACCCCAGGAGGCACACAGGGCAGCTGGGGGCTGGGGAACCCTGGGCAGGGGAACCAGGAGCCAAAAGCATCCCTTAGCACGGTGAGGATTCGGGGACGCCTGGGCATTGTTCCCACGCCGTGGAGGGGGCGTCGGGGGGACGACTGTGGGAAGGAACCAGAGCCAGGCTGGAGCGGGCGGGACGTTTCAGCCTAGAGGCATTTGAGGGCTGCTCTTTCACCCCAAGCCTCAGCCGGGGGCTCTCAGGTACCAGGTACCAGCCCTGCCCACCCGTCGGACTCTTTCAGCTTTGGAAAGAGAATCCCGGAATCAGCTCATCAGCTCCTGGCCGGGGGGAACGGCCTGGTCTCCGGGACCTGGGGGCCTGGGGCAGGCCTGGGGTGACGGAGTCCCTGGGGGCCCGTCTCCCTTAGTAGGGACCCACAGGACGTCTGGGCAGAGGCTGCGATCTCGTGACTCAGGCTGGGCCCAACTCTGACATGATCTGTTTAATCTACACAATGGGTTTGTTTTAATTTTTTTTGTTTAATTTAGTTACCTTTTTTCACGTAATAATCTAGGTTCTTGCTTCCGAAAGCTAAGCAGCCCGTCAACACTGGCTGACACTGCACAGAGGCTGCCCGCCCTGGGCAGGCCCACTCCCGCCCCCCACCCCGCAGCCTGCTCACCGGCCCGCACTGACCTGGCCCCCGGGCACCTCTGAGCAGTTGGCTCCTCCAGCAGAGCCTTCCGTGGGAGGGTGCACATCCTCTAGCCCCCCAACTCCTCCAAGTCACCCCAGTGCCCCCCAACCCCCTCCAGGAAGCACCAGCAGTCTGGGGCCTGCCGAGCCCACCCAATCGCCCCAGCTACAGAAGCCCTCGGTGTCTCAAGGGGCTTTTGTGTCCTGTGTGGCCTGCTGGGCTCTCTCGCCAATAAGGAGTTGGGGGTTTTTCCCTCCTGCTTCACCCAGAGGGTAAGCAGGGACCCTGTGAACCTTCTGGCAACTCCACTGAGGGAGGACGTGGAGAAACACCGGAGAGAGGGAGGAGAGGGAGGGAGAGAGGAAGTGAGGGACAAATGGATGCACACACACGGAACCCCTTTCCTGAGGACGGGTTAGATGGGCAGGAGGCCCGGGACGGCAGGTGGGAGGAAGGCTGGACAGCAGCGTGGCAGCCAGGGCACTGCACTGGGAGCCCCAGAGCTGAGCTTCAGACCCAGCTTTTCCCTGCGAACTGTGTGTGTGGCTTTGGCACATGTAGAGTGGGGATGATACCTCCCTGGTAGGGTGTTTTAAGGAATAAATGAGAAAATGACTTTTTTGAAAGCAAGCTGCTGGCATTGTGGGGCCGTGAGCTCGTCTGGGGCACAGTGAGCTCTACCTTCTGCATCGCCAGCACCCAGCGTAGGGTCCGGCCCTCAGCAGTGACCAGGGAATGTCTGTGTCCGCACACAGTGCTGGGAGCCTCAGGGCTTCAGGGGAGCAGTGGGTTTGAGGAGCCAGCGGTTTCTGCCTGTCCCCGTTGGCTGGGAGCCAGGTGGAAATGGTTGGGGCAGAACACAAGAGAAGTGACATCAGAAGAGGGGAAGCTGGCGGGGAGGCAGGTTCCCGGAAAGGGGGAAGCCGGCATGCAATGACGCTGGTTTTCTCCAGGCCAAGTCCCTCCGCCCACCTCCGGGCCACGTAGAGGGCATGAGGCCCCGGGCAGGGTCAGATGGGCACCGGGGAGAAGCCGGGTGGGAAACGAGGAGGGCAGGGGAAACCAGCAAGGGCTCAGGGGACACGGGCCTAGCCTGAGGTCGCTCAGCCAGGGGAGGGGACCCGGGCCAGCCCTTCCCTTCCGCACATGGCGCCTGAGGGGCTGTCTGGGCCCAGGACTGTGCCACCTCCTTATAAACCCTGTGCCTGAAAATCTATACCCTTCCCCAGGCCACTGGTGTCGCTACGCCACCCACACATGCAGATTTTCCAACAAATGCTTATTCTAAGAATTTCCCAACAGCTACAGTCGGTGATCACTATCAAAAACGATAATAACTAGAGGAAACGGGTTGCCTGTTGCCTGTAACTAATTGGCACCGTCTCTGCCTTCCCTTCCACACCCAGAGCTGGGCAGGAGCTGGGGGAACGGGGACGTGATTCCCCACCTGGGGAATGAAGGGCAGGGAATTCTGCCCACTCTGCCACTCGGGGCCCATGGATTGGTCGGGAATGACTTGGCCAGAGAGAATAGCTGGCGTGGGTGTGCGTGCGCATTCCCGCAAGGAGCTGCTGGGGCTCAGCTCGGGCTCCTGCAGTTGCTGGCTATGACCTTGTACAAATCATCACCCCCCACCCCCGTCCCAGCCTCGGGCTCCTCATTGGTCTGTGAAGGCAGCAAGAGCCCCTGCTTCCTCGCAGGGCTGTCGAGGCTGAAGAGGGTGACACCTGCAAAGCATCTGGCAAGGCCTCCACTCGGTGTCCTCCCCACCCACCCCCGTCCCTGTGCAGAGTGAGGGCCACTTGTTAATGCACACTTGGTGCCCTGGAAGCTGGTTTTATCCAGGCCTGTGTATACCAATGACCTCCTTCCATTGTCTCATTTAGTCTCCCCAGTTACCCTGTGTGTGTGTGTTTCATCTCCATTTTTGGATGAGTAGCCTGAGGCTGGAAAAAGTCAAGTAGGAAGTAGGAGAGGCAGGATTTGATCCCTTGTCTGTCTGTCCTGGACACTTAAGCTCTTTCCACCTCACTAGTCTGATTGGGAACAATATTTCTTTAGGAGCTAATAAATGCACTGCTTAGGAGACTGCATTTTTCTGATGGGTCAGTAGTAAAAGGTTGAGGCCCTGCGCTGGCCTAACTCATGAATCCAGAGTCACACATGGGAACCAGGGGGCCAGGCTGCTCTGTCTTCCGCCCCTGACGTGGCTGGGGGCAGTGGGGAAGGGGTGGGTGGGATGAGGAAAGGAGGGCGGGAAGTCCAGCAGCTCTGTCAGGCCCCACCACTGCCCACCCCAGCCACCACCGAGCACACCCCGCAGGCCCTCCCCACCACTTAAAGGCAAAAGGCAAGAACAAGAGGCCAAGGCCTTTGCCCTCTCTAGGCCTCAGTTTCCCCCTGTACAATGAGTGGGGCCTGGGCTCGATGACCAGTGCAGCCCAGATGTTTCTATAGCTCAAGTGTGCTTAGAGGCCCTGGGGAGGGCTCCCCACCCAGCCCTTTAGAATCTGTCACGGAGCCCGAAATCCCACCAAGGTGGCTTCATCCCTTTCCATTACGACTTTCCCACCCGTGCTTCACATTGAAACCCCCTGCGTCACCTGAGGTGGCTCGTGTCCCTGTTCCCATGCCATTGCCCAACCACCCTCCTGGTCATAGTGGGGAGGGAGGAAGGGGCCCCCACAGGGTGCAAGGGGAAGATTGTCCTCAGTCCTGGGCATGGCTGGTAGAGGGTGTGGGAAAGCCTTGACCTTCGTCCCATCTCAGATCCACCTAATCCACCTAATCCTTCTCTGGGAAATGGAACCAGTGCCACTGATGTCACGGGATGGCGGGCCACTGAACCAAATGACCGGTGCTGAGTACCTGGCTCGCTGCCACAGGTCCCCAGGCCGGCCCCTGGCAAAATGGAATCACCCTCGGAGGGAGACGGGTGTTAGACTCAGGACCCTTTGCTCTGCTTCCTGCACCCTCCCCTAGATTTCAGATTCAGCTCTGGGGCTGGGAGGGTGGCAGGAAAAAGTGTTATCATCATTTGCAGAACCGTGAATCAGGGGTCAATCTCAGGGCCACCCTGTGGGCTCCTGACGCCCAGGGCTGAGCCCAGCCATCCTCCGTCTGAGAGGTCTGAGTGCTGGGACTGGTGGGACAGACGCCTTCTGCTCCCCAAAGAGCATCAACACGCCTGAAGTCACACTGTTCAGATTTCATTCATTCCCCTCAAATACTGTGGCGCCTGAGATCCCACCACTGGCGTGTCTTCCTTTTCATTTGATGCACAGTCCCTGAAGAACGGCAGAAAGCCTGGGAGGGAGCACGAGTCAGGGGAGCACCAACAACCCCTGTTGCCTGTGTGATCCTTTTAAATGAAATGAACCAACAGGCAAAGTATAAGTGTTGGAGAATATGGACACAAACCCCAGAATTCAAGAATTCTAGAGTCCTAGAACCACCCATGTTTAGTGTACTGGAATCTGGGAAGCCCAGAAGTCAAGAATCTTGAATATTAGAATCCCAGCCTCTTAGATGCCCAAGAGTCTCAGGACTGGAGGTGGCTGCTGAGACCCAGGCTGCTATTTGATGTAGAAATTTCTCTTCAACTTCCCTTCTCACTCCGGCTCCCCAGTGGGAAGGGTTTCCCCAGCTCTTTGATGGCTACATCAAGATCCCCCTCTCTCTCCCCAAACCTCTGCCCAGTCCCCCTAAAGGAGCCACTGGAGCATCTCCTGGGCTCCGGCTCCGCCCTCCCTCCCAACCACACCCCTCTCCCTGGTCACCCCCTTTCTAACCACCCGTCTCTCCCTCTACTGGGTGCTCCCACACAGCACTTGGACGTGGCTCTCTCCCGTCTTACACATCCCCCTTCTTGGACTTCCTATGTCTCTCCTCCCCTCCCCAGCCTGACTTCTCTCCCTGCCTCATTTCCCAGCCCCCTGCCCACTCTGCTCCTTTGAAGCTGCCAGGACCACCAGAGGCCTCCATGTTGCTAAACTCGGGGGGCTTTTCCCACCAGTCCTACTGCGCGAGCCCCAGTCCCGGTGGACCCTACTGATAGCAACCCCTTTGCCTGACCCCACTGCTCCCTTCCTGGTCCCCAGGGACTCACATCTTTGCCAGAAGCTTCGTTACCAGAGAGGTGAAGGGCAGAAAGGGCAGGGACAGGGAGCAAAGTGGGTGCCCTGCTGGGGTGCAGGTGACCCAGGGCTCCCCTGATTACCACCATCTCCCCACCAAAGCAGAGGGATCGGCAAAAACAGTGTCCTGTCCTGGCTGTGCAGCTTCTCAGCCATGAAACCACTTGACTGGGGCCAGCACCGGGAGCTGGGATGAGGGAAGATGAGCCTCCAATTGCTCTTACAGGGTATAGGGAAGGTGTAGGGAGAAAGATCATCTCATTTAAGGATTCAGGCTGTCACACAGTGGGGCTGTAGCACCCAAGGAAAAGAAACCGTTTCACTCTAACTTGGATCAACATTCAAGGTGTCTAGTGGCAAACCATGTCTCAGAGACCTTAGGGGTGGAGTGGGGGGGGCTTGGCGGGGGCTGGGCCCAGATGGGGCAGGGTCGAGGGGTGGGGCAACAAGCCAGACCCCAGCCCCAGCCCCTGCTCTCTGAGGCCCAGGACTTGAGTTCCCAAGAGGGGTATATCTGGGGGTGGGGTATGAGCCGCACGGAGGAAGGAGAGGAAGGGGGTTCAGGTGGGTACCTCCTGTTCTGGATCATCCACTGGCCCTGGGTGCACGGCAGATCATACTTCTGCCTCCGCAGCGCGTAGGCATCAAACCAGAGGGCCAGGCCGTAGTCCAGAGACGGCACCTGGGAGGGGGAGCCACCGTCAGGGGGCCGGCGGGGCGCGGTCAGGCTGGCAGACCAGCCGCCCAGGACCACAGAAGGGAGGAGGACGCCCAGAAGGTTCTCTGGGCTCTGGGCCATACGAGGACCCAGCACAGAGCACCTAGCTGGGGCTGAAGTCAGCAAGTCACTCGACAAACCCAGGGAGACCTTGTCCACGCTGCTATCCACCCCGGCAGGATTTGCACCCAGGGCCCTGCCTGTGGGCACTGCAACAGAACAGGTGGGACAGTGCTTTCCTCCCAGCTGGGGTCCCTGGAGGCCAGTGGGGTGCTCTGGGCAGAGGCAGGTGTGCAGTTGGGGTGTGGGGCTCACCGTAAGGTGCCAGGAGCAGTGGGTGCTGGGCGAGTAGTAGCTGGGGAAGTACGGCGTGCTGAGTTCACCCTGCAGGTCCAGCCGGCCCTCCAGCGTCAGGTTCACCTCGCAGGCTGGGCCCAGAGAACAGCCTTTTACGCAGAGTCCCTTAGCCCAGCCCCCCACCCTCACACCCGCTGCCCCTCCCACCTGGCAGGGGGGTGTCCCTGGAACCCACCCGCCCACTACCCACTAAACAGTGAAACCCAGCGGTTGAGTCTGTGTGACCTTGAGCAAGTTATTTGACCTCTCTGAGCCTCAGTTTCCTTATCTGTAAAATGGGGACAATAATAGAACATACCTCCTAGGGTAGTTGAGTGGATTAGATAGACACAAAAGGCTCAAACAGCCTGGTATGTAGTAAATGCTCAATAAATGCTAGCTATTAGCCTTAGGTGCACAGCACTTGATGGTTTATAAAATGCATTCACGACTGCATTTCCCAGGAAGGGAAGAGGAAACTGAGTGCGAGGGAGCAGAGTGGAGGGAGGGAGGGGTGGCGGAAAATGCAGCCACAACAGAGCCCCTCCTATTTGCCATCCTCCAGCCCTAAAGGGCCCAGGAGCTCGGGAACCTGGAAGGTTTGGTTTGCCCCTGAGGGCAGCGGGTCCAAGCCCACCATCCCCATCCTCCGGCTGGAGTGAAGGGGGGGAGGTTTGGGCTGGGGCCACGTTCCTCTTCAGGAGAAAGAGGGTCGGGGGGGCAAGAAGCCCAGGGGAGGAGGTCGGGTGGGGGATAGTGTCTAGAAGCAGAAGGCAGAGTAAGCAGTGGGGAAGGGTCAGGGAGCCCTTTCCAGGAAACGCTGCATAATTCCTCTCCCGGACTACGGACTGCACTACGTGATCTCCAAGGGCATCTGCCCTGTCCCAGGCTTTGGGGCGACAGGGTTCTCTGGAGGCAGGTCTGCAGGAGCTCTCCAGCCTGCTGAAAACTCCTGCCACCCTCCGGGCCCAGCCACAGTGGGTGCAGAGGGGAGAGGGGTGGGAGGGGGGTGAGGAGGGAGAAACCGATCCAGGATGGGGGGGGTGGTACCCGAGAGAAGGGAGGGTGGGCAACACAATCAGAAGAGAGAAAATTCAGAAAGCAGATGGGAGAGGGAGTGGAGACAAGGAGTGAGAACTCCCCACGGGGTTCAGCGTCCCCCGCCCCACGCAGGGACCCACGACACCCCTCACCCTGGAAGGCCACGGGCTGCACCGAGAGCATGAAGGGGTCGTAGTAGCTGTGCAGGCCCTTCTTCCAGACCACCGCCATGACGGCACCGGACGCCAGGACCTCTACCACTGGCTCCTGGCGGCTGCAGCCGTAGAGCCTGGCAGGACAGAGAAGGGGAGCAAGGGCGGGATCAGTGTGTGGGATGGGCATCTGGGAGGGCAGCGGGCTGCTGGGGGGATGCAAGGGCACACTGGGTGTCTGCAAATGGGGGTGAGTCACGTGCATGAGCAGGCCCCGAGGGACTGATGGATGCCCTCCAAGGACCAGGCCAGACCCTGAGGCTGAGTGGGGCTGGGAGGTTACCCAGACCCCCACTCAGAACCACCCAGGGCCCCCGAGCCCCCAGCATGTGCCCAACAGGTAGACCAGACTGGAACCTGGAGGAACCTTCCATCTTTTAGAAGTCTAGAACTTCAGCCCTGAAAAGACTCTTTTGGATTGTCAAGGTCAATCTGCTTGGTTTACAGATGGGGAAACTGAGGCTCAGGGACTTGCCAAGGCCCCACTGCTAGTCTGTGGTGGAGAAGTACGTGTGTTCCACACTGCCTGGGACACGTGTGGGTGCAGACTGGGTCTGCCCATCTCAGGCAGCGGGGCCCAGGTGTCCCCTTCACCCTCCCCTTCTCCATCAGACTTTCCATGGTCTCCAATAAAGCTCCGGAGTTCTTGCTACTCAGATGGATCACCGCGCAGGAAGCCGAGGCCCTGCCCCCACTCGAGTGGGTCACCCCACACCCAGCAGCATCCTACTGAAGCCAGCTACCTGCGGACCCTGGGCCTTGAAGGGCAGAAACCAGCTTTGGTGGAGGTGCTTTGGGCACCGTGGCAAGTGGATACATGACATCCTTCAAAAGAACCTCAAGACCAGCACCCAGGAGGACCCCTCACCGCCTTGCAACCTGGAGGGCCCAGGGATGGGGACCTCCAGCCTTGGCTCTTCCCCAGGAAGGAGACAGCCCTCCTTAGGAGGGACCTGCCCCCTCCACTGTCAAGCATGCGCCCCCAGTTCTCGAGATAAGCTATTGGGGTTATGAGGGACCTGGAGGTCACCTTTATTAGAGATGTCAGCTTTTATTATTGGGGATTTTATTTTATTTACTAAACAACAGAGCCCTTGTTGCAAATGAAATATCTCCCAGAATCCCAGTGTGTGGAACACATTAAAAAGCGAACCACCTGCTCAGTCTTCCCACCATCACTAAAGCACTCCCCCCCACACACACACACACCCCCAGCATGGCTCTGGGTGCAGGTTTGAGGACCCCTGATCTTATCTAACCTCATTTGAGAACTTCTCCGAGGGTCAGAGACGAGGAGGAAGCTTCCCAATGGAAGGCTCGGGCTGGGGGTGGGGGCTGGTGAATGGGAGAAGCCCTGGGAAACCTTGCAAATGTCCCTGCCCTCCCCAGGCCTGCAATCCGATGGTATCTGACGTCTCTGAGCGTCCCAGAGCCCTCCAGGAACCCAGCCTACGCAGGAACCAGCCCAGGCTGTGGTCACGGGTGAGGATGAGTGTGCAGCCCCAGAGCCTGGAGACAGAGGCCCCGGGGCAGGGAGGGGGCAGGGACCTCGCCAAGCTCGCCCTCAGGACTGCCCCGGATCTGAGCGCAGATGCTACCCCAGTGCCTGGCTCCAAGTAAGTGCTCAATAAACAATGAGGGGAGGACCGCCTGGCCCAGAGTGTCTGCCCCCTCCTCCTACAGAGCCTCCCCCTCCTCCTGTGGGGAGGAGACCAGGGCTGCCCACCCCTGAGCCCACTTCCACACCCTGCTCCTTCTGCACTCCACCCCCATATCCCACATCCTAAAGCCCCACTCCTCTGCTCAAGAACTTTCAGTAGCTTCCTACTTACCATGTATTAAAATCCCGATGCTCTTGGCACTCAGTACCCTTTGTGACCCAGTCCCAAATCAATTATATGCAACAATAGAAACAGGGGCCAGCATTCATTTACTACATTCCAATAAGCCACGTTGGCTCCCAGAGCTGTCCTTAGGAGTCATATATTACGGCGCTTTGTTACAGATTGGAAAACTGAGGCTCAGGTGGGGAGGGGACATGGGGCATAGCCATTTTCAGCCCCTTCTCCCACTGCCCTCCAGGCTGGCCTCACCGTCTCCCAGGTACCTGTGCCCAGGGTCACACAGAGGCTTGTCTCAGAACGCTGGGTGTGGCCTTAGACCCCATATCGCTCATCCCTGCCCACCCCGCTCCCACCCGCCTCCCCAGGGACTCACGAGGTGATGAGCCTCCTCTCCAGGGGTCCGGCCACGTCGTACATGGCCAGCCGGTCCCGGCACTCGGCCAGCGTCCACTCGAGCCGGAGTTTGAGCATGAACTCCTCGGGGCCCTGCAGGTGCCACAGGCAGCTGGAGGCCAGGGGGTCGGGCCCCTTCAGGCGGAGGACCTGGCCCTGGCCCACGTAGCTGTAGCGGTAGCAGCCTGGAGAGGGGAGAGGGACAGGCCCCCTGACCCCTGTTAGCCAGGAGGAGAGGCCCTGGCGAGCCAGGCTGGGGCGGGGAGAGCGGCTGGACCTGTTGGGTCCCATCTCGTTTCCCTGCTGCTTCCTCTTCCCCATGTCCTCATTCGTTTGTTCGTTCATTCATTCATTCATTCGTTGGTCCAATCATTCATCCATGTGACAAGCACTCACTGACCCCTCCTTGCCAGGTGGGCACCAAAATAAAGGTCCAGATGCTGCCTGTGGGGACACAGAGGACAGGCCAGGAGACAGACGCAGAAAAAGATAACAGCTCAGGAGGTGAGGGCTCCAAACCCATCCTGTGGATCGAGACACCCTGGGGTCACAGTTGGCACAAAGTCCAGGAGGCCAGGGTGAGCAGGGAAACTTTGAGGAGTCTGAGCACAGGGATCTATGGAAAGAGATCCAGCTGGAGAGGCAGGCCGTGCCCAGGCCACAGCCCAGAAGGTGCTGCTTTATCCTGCAGCCATGGGAAGCCATGGAAGGTTCGGCAGGGCTGGGGCACGGTCTGAGTTGGACTCCTCTGGCTGTTGAGAGCAACACCGAGGCGGCTGTGCAGTAAGGTGAGATGGGAAGAGGGTATCGCTGCAGGTGAAGGGAAGAGAATGTGGGGTCTGGGGGGCAGCCCGAGATAGAGATGTGCTCTGGGCTAATGATAATAAAACAATGATAATAAATCTTAGAGTGAGCAGCATAGAGCCTTGCACACAGCAGGTGCTTAAAAAATGTAGAGACTGTTCTCTTGGGGAGTTGGGGGGAGAGGGAGAAGGTGGAGCTGGGGAGAAAGTCCTGTGGCTGCCTTCTCTACACCTGCTGCTCGGTCGCTCCCACCCGCCCACCTCCAAAAGCGCGGACTATGCCTCCACCCTCACAGTTAATCCATTAGCTTTGTATGCAGTGCCAGACTTTGCAAAGCAGTACCACCCAAACCATTCGTTCGTTCATTCATTCATTCATTCAGAATTCTTATTGAGCCAGACTCTGACCCAGGCACCAGGCACTCACCCACACTGAATGAATGGACAAACACCCTCTGCCATGGAGCGTCTGGCATTTCATTCAATCCTCACCATCAGCCTGAGAAGCAGCCAGGGAGCCATAAGGCTGGGGGCCTGAACCCCGACAGGGCGGGCAGCCTGGAGTGCAGGGAGCACACACCCCTCCTCATGGCCCCTGAACCACCAGCTGTGTGACTCTGGGCCAGTTGCTTAGCCACTCTGAGCTCTGACAAAAGGACACAGTAATCCCTGCCCTACCTCTCCTTCTCCGGAGGGTCTGAGGATCAGCAAGGTCTAATGCTGCCGTCTTTTGCTCCACTCCCTCTCCCTGACCTCTGACATCTACCTTGGGAAGGGACAGGACCGTGACATCTTTTCAGCTGGCACTGGGGTAAGGTGTCTGGTTGTTCCCAGGTAGTGATATTCTTTAAATCTTGTTCCAAGCTGACACTTTGATTTTGCCTTTTTAATATGACTATTCCGGGGACAATGAAGTGGGGAGGCGTGTGCTGGCCTCTGCTAATCAAGCACTCCTCTGGGGGAGCCTGGCTCCTCTGGTTGTTGGGAGAAAGTAAACAAAGGTGCCTTGGACATTCTCCCTGGCCTCTGCCCAGCTGCTCTCTCTGCCTAGAGTGCCCTGTGTCCCGTCTCAACCTGGCAGATTCCTGCCTATCCCCAAACCTGAGCCTGACGTCTCCTCCTCCAGGAAGTCTTCCTGGGTCCTGGTCAGGAGCAACTCCTTCCTCCCATGGAGTCCCAGCACACTGAGTTGGGTCTCTACAGGCAGGTCCGCCCCTCTGCCTTGGATTGTAGCCCCTGGTGTCCCCCTCTGTCCCTCTCTCCACTGCCCTCAGGGCCTCTGTTCTAGCACTGCTGCTCCCTCTTGTGAAGGTCTCTCATGTGTCTCTCTCCCCCGGGGGGCTCAGACTCCTCCAAAGGCCGGGGTGAGAATGTGTCATCCTGGTGTCTGTCCCCAGCACAGGCCAAGGGGCCTGATGTGGGGGAAGTGGCATTGGGCACAGAGGCTCTGGGTGTGCACTGAGCAAAAACGGGTAGTTACAAAGCAAGGGCCAGAAACATGGGGACACATGGCACAGGCCAGAGCAAGGGGAAGTTTCACTCCAAACTCCAAAATGTTGCCTCTGAGAGTCAGGGCAACGCGTGCACCGATGCAGTGTGTACACACAGGGGAGTGCCTGTGCACGCACCGATGCAGCGCACCGATGCAGCACGCCGATGCCACTTACTCAGGGACAGGGTGGTGGTTTGCACCAACTGCCTGTCCCGCCCTCCCTTCTCTCCATCTTCCTTTCCCTGGTCCCCGCTGGGGGCCCAGCAGATGGCTCGCCTGGGGAGCCGCCCTCGCGCTGACAGAGCCGACAGAGGGGCCTTTGCTTGGCTGTGACCTTTGAAAAGACATTTCAAAGCAGAGAAAAGAGACTAAAAGTCCTTGAGGAATAAAGGTTTTCCCTGAACTCAAGCCAAGCCTGGGGAATACGCTTGTTTTCCTATAAGCTGGGTTTCTCAGGGCCCACAGCATCTCGTGGCCTTCTCCCGGGGATGCGAATTGAAATGCAGATCCTTGGGCTCCAGCCAAGACCATGGAATCTGAATGATGGTGGTGGGGTGTGTGTGTGGGGGGGGGGGTATGCTCTGTCTTTTAACAAATTTTCCAGGGGGTTCCTGTGAACCTCAAAGTTTGATAACCATAAACCACAGAGTAGGAAAAGGCACAATGCTGTAAAAGTCACCCTACTGGTGACAAAAATTACCCCAAACTTGGAAATAAAGCAAAGAGGTGACTGCACCGAGAGACCTTTCATTGCTACACGAGAGCAGGGTCTCTCTCTGGACAAGGGGTACCCATCAGGGCCCCTGAGACCCATAGGAGGAGGCAGACAGGTCACAAGTATTTTAAAAATAATACTGAGATGTTGTTTGCCTTATTCACTCTTGCTCCCTCACGACTGCACAGTGGAATTTTCCAGAGCTCTGTGACATCACAACAGACTGAGCGCACAAGCAGATCTGAGCATCCGCTGTCTTCTAGATGTCAAAAATGTACAGCAAGGCCACTCTTCAAGCTATACTTTTTTTTGTTCAGGAAAATAGTGGTTTTTCATAAAAACATACTATTTTTGTCCATATGTCATGGGTTTCTTATTGTTTTTGAATCTTCTCCATTTAAATTTCTATGGTAAATATTGATAGCTACAATCCACATAAACAAAAGGTCTTTGATGTTCTCAATAATTTTTAAAAGAATCAAGGAGACCTGACACCAGAAAGCTTGAGAATCCTTGTCCTAGAATGGGGCCAGCAAACTTTCTCTATAAAGGGCCGGAGAGTAAATAGCGTAGGCTTTGAGGGCTAAGAGGCAAAACTGAGGCTACGTTGTAGGTACTTCAATAGCAAGAGAGGAAACGAAAGTCCACTATTGTTTTTTCAACCATTTTGAAATGTAAAAGCCATTCTTAGCTCATGGGCATACAAAATCAGGCAGCCCACTGGATTTGACCTTCAGGCTATAGTTTAGAGGACACACCCCTGTCTCCCTCTCTTGGATCTCTGTCTGGGGAGGCCCCCTAAGGCTCTGTAAGAGTTAATTTATAGAAATGGTTTTGGTTGCATAGAAAAGATAGACCCAAAAGCTATCTAACTATAGGCAACTGACTTTGCAATCTCACGCCAGCATTCTTTTTTCACTGATGATAGATAAATGGATGATAGATAGATAGATAGATAGATATGGATAGATAGACAGATAATCAGTTTCTTCTATTCTTCCTTGAATCAATGTTACCATCCTACTGGTTCCCTCATTAATCATTAAATAAATCTTTGACACATGCTCACTATATTTGTGTATGAGAATCACGATTTCAACTTTTTATGAATTTTGCCTTGACCCCCACATCTCTGTTGGCCAAGGCAGTAAGAGTCTGACCAGCAAGATGGGGGGAACGGAAGGCCATAGAAGGCACCACTGGGGTTTAAACTCTGCCTGCCTCCACGAGCAGGGGCCAAGGTCCTTTCCCCCGCCTCAGCTCTGGTAGAAACCCTGACAGTGTAGGAGGACCCTGAGAATTGAGGGGCACAGGCAGGACGCTGCCCAGCTCGGGAGCTGCCAGTCACGCAGGCCACGTTGCGAACAGTGCCCCCTGGAGTTGTGCAGCACGGTGTCCTGCTGGTGATCTGCTTCCCGGGGCCCAGAAGGACGCTATGGGGAGTCTTGGAGAAAAGCAAGGTGGCTCTAGCAACATGGCCCCAGAGGGGAGGAGAGGAGCAGGAGGGCAGATTGGCCTGGCTGAGAAAGAAAGGGGAAGGTGGAGAGAGTAGCCTTAAATGTGACGAGACCGTTACCTCCAAAGACCAAGTTTCAAGTCCAAAGCGACTGCTATATCTCGAATCAGCAAAATTACTTTTTTACCGTCAGTGGAAACAGTAGCTTGTGGGCGAGATGAATTCAGTGACAGAAAAGCAGAATCACATTTACGGACAACTAAACCTGCCACTCGCCCTCACCCTCAGTACAGGGCACACATTCACACCCACACGCGTGACACACACATCCGCGCACACGCGTGCACGACCCCTCCTCCCCTCCGCCCAGGGGCATCTCCTGGGTGAAGCCCAGGCCAGGGCTCTCTGCACCCACCATGGAAACCAAGCAGCCCTGACCCTCAATCAAGCCAAGGAAAACCCCTACTCAAAAGGAAAGCCGGGAGGAAAAAACAAAGGTAGCGTACCCAGCGTGGAATTCAGTGCAACTATGTCTTTCACACTGGCTTCTGTTAAAAGGAAATGAACAAACAAATAAAAAAGGACAAAAATAAATAAATAAATAAAATGAAATACAATAAAAATAAAATAGAGGAGACCATCAGAGCCAGCCCTGTCTGAGATTCACCTTGAATGCCTCCCAGCTCCCGCTGCCCCTCTGAGGTCACTGGGGGTGGGGGTGGGCGCCCCAAGAGCATCCCGGGCCCCGGCCGCCTTCCCCACCCCCACCTTGCTGCCCACCGTCCGCAGTACTGACCGAGGATCACCAGCCCCTCGGGGTCCGCCTCGTACTCGGTTCTGTAGGACACTGCGGCCGAGCCGTTGGCCGTGGACAGCAGCTCCTCCACTAGCAGCGCCTGCACCACTTCGGGGCTCAGCAGCGGCCGGCGGCGCTCGGGGATTTGGAGGATGAACCAGAAGAAGCAGGTGAGGGGCCCCTCCCTAGGGAAGGTGGAAGTGAGGGGGGCCTGGAAGGAGCCCAAGGTCCGGCCCCCACCCGGCCCCTTCTCCTGCGCCCCAGGCAGGGCCCCCAGGAGCTCTGAGGGAGGTGCACACAGCATCCCCATTTCACAGGCGAGGAAACTGAGGCACAAGAGGTGACACTGTGTGCCGTAGACCTCATCGGAAGTGGCGAAACTGGGATGTGGACACGAGTCATGCTGGCCAGCCCCCTGGGCCTCACCCAGCACCCACCAGCCCTCGACAAGCCCATGACATCCACTGTCTAATGTAGTCTGGACCACACCACTGGGCCCATTCTACAGATGAGGGAGCCATGCTGATTGAGGGGAGGTCATGCACAGGAAGCCAAACGCCTCTCCTTGCCTCAGTTTCCCCATTTATAAAACGAGGGCATTGCACCCGAAGCCTACAGAGTCCCTTCCCACTCTTTGGGGCTGGGTAGGGAGGGTCAGGGGCAACTCACCCAAAGGAGTAGACAGAGCTGGAGTTGTAGTAAGGACCCAGACGGGTGCTGACAATGAGCTCCTTGAGCTGCAAGGAAGAAAATAATAATAACCCCCAGCATTAACGTCCCGCAGGGGCAGACAGCCCCTCAAGATTCCGGGGCACCTTCCCACATGGGTGTCCTCCACCAATGAGCCCAAGGAGACCCGGGGGTAGAGAGTCTTGCCCGCAGTCACCTGGCACAAACCTTTCGCCCATTCCACCCTTCTGCCCCCCACACCCAGACATCGCCCCTCCACCCCAGCTCATGCCTCCACCACCAATGGCCTTCTCACCCCCTTGTCAAGAGCCACTTGAAACTCTGAAAAGTCCCTCTCGGCCCCACATCCCCTTCCTCACCTCCCCCCAGCAGCTGTGGGCACAGCCCGCTGCTCTGATCAGCTTAGCTGGTTGGAGCTTTGCACGTATTGAAGCACAGTGCTGATGGCAGGATTAAATGAGTAACTATATGTTCGTAAAGCACGCTGAGTGGCACAGAGATAATGTCCACGCTGTCTTGTTCCTTCCCTCCGAGGCAGCTCCCCTCACTTCACAAATGAAGGAACAGAGACACTTAGGTCAGGTTCCCTGGAAGCAGACCCGGAGCCAAGGATGTGGGGCAAGCGACTTATGTGGCAGTGATTCGGGGCAATACCCTTGGGGAGTGGGGAAGACAGATGCGGAAAGGAGGGCGGGCAGCACAGGATGGTGGTGAGCAGGTTACAGTCGGGCAACCGAGGCTCAGTCCAACAGGGAACCGCTGGGAGAGACTGTGCCGTATCCTCAGAATCGCCCTCCTGCCGAGGCCGAGGGAGCCGGGATATTTATCCACCAGCTCCCACCTCTCCTTGGCTGAGGGCTGCTCCGGGGCATGTGAGCTTCAGCACTTCTGGCCCTCCATCCCGCAGCGGCAGGTGCTCGCAGAATCACGTCTTCTCCAGAGAAGCGAGCCGTCTGCAGGCGCAGGAAGTGAGTGCCCAGGCCATGGGGACCCGTCAGCATCAGCCACGCTGCGCTGACTTTCCTAAGGTCACACTCCACAGAAGTGGCACATCAGCGTGCATTTGACCCTAGAGTCTATTCACATTCCCACCACCCTACACCATAGCCTCTTCTTCAATAGCCAGCCCCATCATGCCTAGAATTGGACTCTGCTCCTTGAGTGCTCCAGGTGTGTTGACTGGTTGGCTTGTCATGATCAGAACCCCTCCCTGCTCCTTTCTTGGCTCCAGGCCCCTTCCATCTAATCCTAGAGCCCCTCCCTCCAACCCCACAATCCTTCCCTACCATCTTCTGTGCTTTGGCGGTTTCACTGCGGAAAGCACTGGACTCCCGGCGGGCAAGGTCCTGGGAGAAGTGGTGATTGAGCACTCGGAGGCTGCCTGCGTACACCTGGCTGACCGTCACCTCCGCCTTGTACCCTGGCCAGGAAGAAACCAGCAGAGTTAACCACGGGAGCAGACGGAAGGTGCTCCTGTCTTCCCCAAGCCACCTTCCGCCACCTCGGACCCTCAGCTCAGCCTGAGCATCTTCGGCCTCCAAGGCACCATCATCATCATCATTTTTGTCATTGTCACTGTTGTCGTTGTCATCCAAGGTGGCAGAGAGAAGAGGGACACCCACATGGGCCCAGAAGGTCAAGTTCCCAGATTAGCACCTCTGTGGCCAACTCCAAGGAGTTGACAGTGTGTGCTAAGCACCTACTATGTGGGGTGCCCTAGAAAACCAAAACAGACGTGCCTCGCTTGTGGGTCTGACAGTGGTGGGTGAGACGGGAATTGCCCCGACGACCACATGACATGCAGGAGCCACCTGTGAGGAGAGACCCCAGGGAGAAGCCCGCTGTGCTATTGAGAGGGTGTGACAAAGAAACTTGGCTGGGCCGGAGTGACCTCTGATCTGTGAGGACGGGGAACGTAAACTGGGAAGAGGGGAGGGAGAACAGTCTCTTCCAGGCAGAGGGCCCAGCGTGGGTAAAGGCCCTGGGGCAGAGGGACCATGGTGCGACGTGGCTAAAGACCCGTCTGGCTGAAGGAATCAGAGATGGGAGAGGGCAGCCAAAGGCCCGGGCGTCAGCAGGAAGTGGCCAGGCAGACCCTTGTGGGGTTTTGTCTTTGCCTGGTGAGCAAGATACATCAGGAAAGGGTTAAAACCAGGGATGACATCATCAAATTTCCATTTGGCAAAGGTTGTTTTGGCCAATGTGCCAAGAGTGGATTCATAACCCGGGTTTATACCCCTAGTCATGCATGGATTCATTCATTCAACAACTCTTTACTGAGAACGTCCCATATACAGGGAATGGTCTGAAGACTTGGGAATACATCAGTCTAGAAATGAACAAAAGACTAAAGAAAACCTGCCCCTAAGACTTTATAGTCTAGCAAGGAAGACAGACAATAAGCAACAAACGTAGTGTGTGATGTTAGAGGTGATGGTGCTGGCACCTCCAACCATCAACATCAAGGCCGGGGAAGCACGCGATGGAGCAGCCTTGTGGACGTGTATTTGGGGAAAGAGCGTTCTGGGCAGGGGGGCCAGCAAGTGCCAAGGCCCTGGGGCAGGGGCTCGCCTGATGTGTCTGAGGAACAGCAAGGAGTGAGCAAGGGGCGAGCAGGAGGAGAGGAGACGGCTGGGCAGGGGGGCGGTGGCGGCCGCATAGGCCCTTCCTGGCACGTCCTGGTGGGACTCTTGTTTTTACTCTGAGACAGGTGGGAGGTTTTAATGCTCTGGTTCACTTTATACAACAATCCCTTCTGTTATTGCACCAAGAATAAAACCCAAGGCAGCAAGGGCAGAGGCAGGGAAAGGAGGGGGGTGGTGACTGGGGTGGTCCGGGTGAGGGCAGACGGGCCTGGATGGGTGGCGGCAGCAGACTCAGGGAGAAGTGATTCGATTCTGGGTGTCTTTGGGGGTTCGAGATGACTGGGTTTGCCAGCAAGTTGGGGGTGGGGCGTAGAGGAAGAGGGGAGTAGGGGAGCACCTGGAAGATGAAATGGCTTTGGACTGGCATGCAGGTATGTGCACGGCTCAGGTGTGGGGAGAAGACGGAGAGCCACAACCGATAGTGATGGTCTGAGATGCCCCTTAGATGCTGGGAGGAGGGGCTTTAGGGAGAGGCCTGGCTGGAAATGAGAATCTGGGAGTCGTAAGGGTATCAGAGGCACTTAAGGCCCGTGGGACTGGGTGAGATCATGACAGAAGTGGCCTGGAGAGGGGAGGAGTGGCCCTCCACGGCAAGGACCCCAGGAAGAAGCAGCCGTGAGCTGAAGGCAAAAAAATGCAGGGCTTCAGGGATTCCCAGAAGTAAGGGGTGAGCAAAGGGGGCAGACGCTGCCCGTGAGTCGCTGCAGCGAGGCCTGGGAACCAGCGTTTTTTGGAGATCTCACACGAGCTGCTGGAGTTACTACAGGGGCGAAAGCCAGATAAGAGAGGGTCACAGGGAGACTGGCGGGTGCAGGGTTGGAGGCGGTGGCGTGCAGGGACAGCTCTTTCCCAGGAGTTTGCTGCAGAGGGGAGGGAGGAATGGGGTGCTCCAGGGATGGAGGGACCCTAGAGGGTTTCGGCGGTGGGGGTGTTGTGTGGGCACTGGGGGTGGGAGCCACCGACTGAGAGTAGGGTGGGCTTATGACAGGGCACCACTGCGGGAGGGCAGGGGGCAGGAGGCAGAGTGCGTGGGTGCAGTGGGAGGGCGTGGTGGCCAGTGGAGGGCGGTGGTTGGGGGGAGTTATTGCTGGAGTTTTGCCAAGAAAGAGTTCTTTCCACTCATGTGAACGGAGGGGGAAAGGAGCAGGGGCCGCAGTGTGATCCCCAGGCTGTATCAAAGACCCACTCCCGGGACCGGGCGCAGCAGCCAGGAGAAGGGTGCAGCCCTGGGGCCGAGCGCGCCCCCACCCTGGGCAGCCAGCCCTGGCCTCGGATGGGCAGCTTTCTGCGCCAGGCTGAGGCTCAAGCAGAGCCCTGTTCTAGCCTAATCGGCCACTCTTCCATCTCCCTTTCTCACCAGAAACCCCCGAGGGCAGGGCCCAGCTCATCCTGGAAGCAAAGCCGGGGCCCAGGGTGGAAGGACTCGTTCCAGCATCCCGAGGCGCCTCTTCTACCCTTAATCCCTTGGGCGGGTGGGTGGAGGGTGGAGGGTGGCTCCCCACCCCCCAGCTTAGCAGCACCCAACCCTGGGTCCTCAGCTCCACCCCAGGGGGATTTCCCTCTGAAGCATAATCAGGAGGAATTTAGACTCTTCTGCAAGGAAAGGATTGGCAAGCGTGTCCCTAGCCTCCAGCGCGCTGCAGTTTACCCTTAAGACTAATTATCCTGCCGCCTAAGGAGGCCGCGCAGCCATGCCACTATCTGGGGCGCTGGCTTCCTGCCGGTGGTGAAGTGCACACGGTTTCCTCTCCCTACCTGCGCTGCTTTGCTCCGAGCAGAATCACAATCCACCTTCCGAGTCGTTGCAAGCAGGTCGAGCCTGACATGGGGCTCCCGACAGGGTCACCCCTAGAGGCTGATCCTGCCCCCCCACCCGACCTCCTCTGGGGCTGGACCCAGGTGGATCTCCCTGGCCACTGGTTCAGTGTCTTCCAGTGGGCCCAATTCCACCGTGAGATTGAGTACCGTTCAGCGGGAAGTCGGTGAGTTGTCCCTGCATGGCCACGCTCAATTATAGTGGCTCTGTTGGACCCCGCTGCCAAATCACAAGGCCAGAGTGGAACCAGCACAGAGCCTGGCACACAGGACTGAACAACTGCATTAGTCTTCTAGCTGTGCAGGGAGCATTCCTGCACGTACCATCTAATTCAGTTTATCTATTATTGCCCGATACCAAGCACTAAAGGACTGAGATATGGTCTCTGTAGTTTTAGAGAAAGATGTAGTAGGTGCTCAATGAGTGCTTATTGGATGGACAGATGGATGGACAGATGGATGGATAGATGGGCTGGAGCATGGGCCAGCTGCTCCTGGGGCTCCAGGGTACTGATGGAGGGCTGTGATACGGGGGGTGGGGCAAGGCTAAGGACATGCCAGAGGCCCCGAGCCTGGGTGCTCTCCACATTCGCAGCCCCCCCCCCCCCACTGTTGAATTCTGCACAGGCCCAAGCTGGGATATGAAAGCCATCTGTGTACATGGACGCCCCCGGAGGCCCAGGCCGGTGTCCCCCACATTCATCTCCTTTCCTGCTGAACCCTAGAGACCCAGAGGTGCTTGAGCTGTGGTCCCCACACTGGAGGAGCACCCAGGCTGGGCGCGAGTGAGCAGAGACACTAATTAGCACCGGGCACCATGGGCACCACTGAGCCTCCTTCAGGAGAGATAGGCTGGCTCCGAGCCCCAGGAGCAACCCCGGAGGGCTGAGGGCAAGGGAAGGCCATGTTTACACTCCTGGCTTGTTGGGTTGTTAGGGTTAGGGTTAGGGTTAGGGTTAGGGTTAGGGTTAGGGTTAGGGGTTAGGGGTTAGGGTTAGGGTTAGGGTTAGGGCTTGTTGGTTCACAGTAAATGGGTGCTGGGGAGCCCACCATCCCCAGCTGGTGGGGAGCTAAAGGAACACTTGTCTGAAGAGGAAACAGGCCCCAGTTGAGCCCAGGACATAGAAAGCAGTTGCTGCAGCTCCCTCCTCACAGGATGGGAAGGAGCCTCAGAGAGAGGACGTGACTTGCCCAAGTTAGCACAGCGAGTTGCCAGGCCTTGCTGAGCCTGGAATCCTGGTCTGTCCTGCTGGGACCCCAGGCAACCCCGAGCCCTCCCCAGGTGCCTCTCTAGGTGGGCCCAGGTGGTTACCTAGAAAATACCAGAGCAGGACCCCCACCGAAGCCAGCGCGACCAGGGCCAGCCACAGGGGCGCCAGGCGGAGGTAGTCCCGGGCTTTCTTCTTGGAGTCCTCAGGGCCCTTGAACATCCCCTCCGGCTCTGCCTCCTCGCCTTCGCCTCCGTCGCCCTGCCCGCCAGCCGCCTGGGGGGCCTTGGCCATGGGCATCCTGGCAAGGAAAGAGACCATGGTTGGAAACAGCCCAGCACGTGCACAGCAGCCTTCACCAAGCACCAGCTGTGCACAGAAGTAAGACAGGGCCCTGCCTGTTGGAGGAGAAGGATGATGCCAGCCTCTGTAAATGAGGGTCTGCACCCATTGGGCAGAGGAGGAGACTGAGGTGCAGAGTGTTTCAGTCACAACTCAAACCAGGGTTTTCCCAGACTCATTGTCCAGTTGTGATTTTGATATCTGACGTTCACTACCAGCCATATTTTATAGATGAAAAAACCAAAGCTCAGAGAGGCTAAGCCACTTGCCCAGGGTCACACAGTAGGTAGGTGGCTTGAGCCCAGCTGTCTGACTCCCTGCTGTTCCCACTACTTGGGGCCACTTCTTGTAAATGAGCTGTTATTTAATAAATCATGACTGCATCGTAACTGAGTGTGCGTCCTCTCTGCCCCAGGTCTGCAGCTCCATCTTCAGACCCTCCACCCCACAAGCAAACTTCTGAGCCTTATTTGAAGTCTCAGGCAGGGTTTTCCACAGCACAGAGAAAGGCCTCCCAGCAAAGCAAGGATTCGGGACCAGTGGGCAGCTAGTCTCCTCTCACTACATAAATAAATGGCCACCTGGCTTTAAATACATCTCCGGAAGCTACTGGGGGGTGGGGGTGGAGGGACCCTATTTGGGCTATATCTAAGCTTGGTTGTTTTTGTTTTTGTTTTTTTTAAACATTTATTTGTTTTTTATTAGAGAAGTTGTGTAATCACGCATGAACTACAGGATTTCCATATACCACCCCACTCCCGACACCTTGCATCGGTGTGGAACATTTGTTACAACTGACGGCAGCATTTTAAAAATAATTGTACTTTTTTTAAACAATACTGACTTTTGTTACCATAGATGAAAGATTATTACAATCGTACTGTTATCTCTCATCCATAATTTATATTAGTTGTTTTTTTCCATAAACTAGCCTATTACTAACACCTGTATTAGTATCATACATTTGTTATAATCCATGAAAGAATATTCTTATACTGTACTATTAACTGTAGTCCATAGTCTATAATAGAGTTCACTGTGTTGTACAGTCCTGTTTTATCTTTTAATTTTTATTCTAGTAATAAACACATCCTAAAGTTCCCCTTTTAACCACATTCACCTTTGTAGGTCACTGCTGTTAATTACACACCATCTATTTCTACACCTTTACAACATCAGCCTAAATAGAAATTTGGTACAAGTTAGAAGCTTGGGTTTTTACTCAGTGGGTTTTCTGAAAATCGGCCTCCTCTGCGATGCTCAAAGTCCTACCAGGTGGCCGCGAGGGCCCCGGCCTCCTCCCTGCTCTCCCTCTTGGGACAAGGTCCTGGCGTCCACCACAGTGGTGGTCTTGTGTGGCCTCCGTTGGATGCAAGCAAGGGAGACACCGCAGGTGAGTCACAACTGGGCGTGACACCCCCCCCCACCTCCACCCAGAGGGCTGGGGCGAATGGGGGTGGGGGCTGCTGGCTTTTACTGGACCAGAGCCAGGGATGACCAGTTTTGCCACAGGTGTGACAGCCCCATTCACTGCCCCGAATGCCCTCGGCACCCCAGTGCAAAACACCAGTCCTCTTTACAGTGGGGACAGGAGGCTGAGTGGCAAAGTCTCTTGCCCCAGCCACCCAGTGAGCCCCAGTCCCCAGCACAGAGCCACCTCCCCGTCCAGGGCTGGTTGCCTGTGGGCCAAAGCCCCGTGATCTGAGCAGGGCAGCAGATGATGGGGAGCCCAGGGGACCGGCCAGCAACTCACCCTCTCAGCCCCAGGTCCTCTCCCTCCACCAGAGACAGCTATACCCCTGCTTTACTTTTAAGTCCAGATCACCAAGGAGCTGTTTCTAGAAAACTCACACATGGGGACTCTGTATCAAGTCGCAGCTGCCTGCTGTTTCCGATGCTTTATGTGCATTCTCTCGCCTCAGCCTTACTACATAGACCTTATTATCCCCATTTGACAGGTGAGAAAACTAAGTGCAGAGGGACTGAGCAGCTTGGGTCACACTCACACAGTCGGTAAACAGCAGAGCCAAGCAGTTCGTCTCCAAGTGGGGCTCTCACCACCACTCTCCACTGCCTCATAGACCATCGGTGTACAGATGGGGAAAGCGAGGCACAGAGGTGGTCACTGGATCAGTTAGAAGCAGTGCCCAAAGGGGCAGTGTGGGGCGGAACCCCCTGTCAGCCTTGCCCGCCCTCCCTGGTGCCCAGGCTGGGCTCTCACTCTGTGGATGTTGCATCCCTCCTAAATCTTCCCCCTGCTGCCATCAGCTCCGGCCTGGACTCCTGGAGTGGCCCCTGGCTGTGCTCCCTGCCTCCTCCCACCTCCGGTCCTTCCACGCAGCCCCACCTTGTCCCTGGAGAGACCTCTCTGCCCAGCTCCAATCACTCACCTGCTCAGGATCTTTTCTCGGCTCCCAACCACCTGCGATCCTAAGCCCAGGTAGCCTCAGTACCCAAGACCCTCCACCCCGAGGCCGCTGCCCACCCCTCTTCTAGCCCTAGCCTTCATGGGGCCCAGCACCCCACAGGCCCGCGAGACCCTGCCTCTGCCCGGAGGACGGCGCGAGTCCTCAGAGGCCAGCTGCCAGGCAATGAGTGCAGGACCTGGCAGGTAAGCTGCCGCCTCCCCTGGGTGGCCCTCGATCAGAGCAACACCAGGCCTGGCTTTTGACCCTGTCTCTCTCCCCCACCAGAAAGGGAGCCGCCAGGGGCCAGGCCTGTGTTTTCTTCCCTTATTCCCCATTGAACCCAGAACATGGTCGGCCACACGGATGGATGATTGGTGCATGAATGAGTGAATGAATGAATGCAGCTGGGTCTCCAGACTCCTGACGCAGTGCTCTCTCTGTACATCTTGCTGCCTCCAGGAAGCAGGAGTTGGGAGGCTTGGAGCGAGGGCTTGGATGAAGGGGTTGGCCCAGGGAGTCCTAATTCAGTTATTGAGTCACAAGTCACCTCAGTTGTCAATGCCAGGCTCTGTGCTGAGCATGGGAGACACGATGGTGAATATAGGAGAACTTTTTCCCACATTCTCGGGGCTTATTGTCCAGCAGCAGAGAGAGGCAATGGATAATTGTGAAGATGACCATGCCACCCCTGCCTGTCACTGTCACCCAGTGCTCCCCCATTGTCCAAGGTCCAAACTGCCAGAACAGTCCATGGCTCTAACTTCCAAAGGTGCCCAGATTCAACCCCTTCTCTGCACTTCCACTGCTCCCTCCATCCTGGTCGCCACCATCTGCCACCTCAACTGCACTAGCCAGTGGCCCAGCCACCCTCTCTGGTGAATTCCCACTCAAGTGCCAGACTGACCTGTCACCCTCTGCTCTGCTCCCCACCCTCCCTGGGCTCCCACCCACACAGCATAATCCGAGGTCCCTATTGCAGCCCACAGGGGTCTATGTGACAAAGTCCTTGCCCGTCTTCCTGTCCTCTCCCTCCCTCTGCTGCAGCCACGCCCATCTCCTTGCTGTCCCTCCAACACACCAGGTACACAGCCACCTCAGGGCCTCCACACTGGCCGTTCCCTCTGCCTGGGACACTTTTCCTTCTGTCTGCTCCATGGCCCACTCCCTCACCTCCTCTAAGTCTTTACTCAAATGTCATTTCTTCAGAGAGGACTTCCCTGACCCCTCACCTCCAATCCTTTGCCTGCTGCATCTTTCTTTATAACTTCTCGAGGCTTAACCTGCATGATATGCTTACTCGTTCTTTGCCTGCCCCCTCCCTGGCTGCAGACAGCATGAGAGCAGCGGCGTCGTTCTGTTCACTGCCGTGTGTCTGGCTCTCGAGCAGAGCCTGGCATGGAGCTAGCATGCAGTAACTGCTGCTGCACAAATGAGTGAGAGGCCCAGTGCCCTCCTCCACGCTGCCTGGGGCCTGGCCCGTCTCTCCAGCCTCCGGGCTCCCCGCCCCTCCCTTTCCCTGCTGCGCACCCAGAGATACTGGACTTCTATTGGTTATCAATTCCTATCATGAGAATAACAGCAAACATTTGTGGGTCAAGGGCTCTCGGCCAGCCCTAGGCTAGGAGCCTCACGTGACTGTGCCTTGACCCCTGCGCGTTCTCGCTTGCCGCCAAGCCTAGGCACTCTCTCCTCCTTCTACCTGGCTCCCCATGGCCTGACCCCCCGGTCTGCCTGGCTGCTTTCACGGCCCCTTCTGGCCTCATCAGCTCAGAACCACCTCCTCGTGACAGCTCCCCCAGAGTGCCCAGGAGGGTCGGCTGCCCCCGCAAAGCGTCACTGCGCAGTTGACCTTGTGGCATTTTCTGGGCTCCCCAATGGCAGGCTCTTGGAAGGAGGGTCTGTGCCCTGATGGCCAAGGGGTTTGAAGGGTTCTGCCCTGCTCTGACAGCCCCTAGGGGCAGCCACGCCTCACCCTCTCCTTTCATTCTGACCACTGGAGGATCCTCAGTCTGCCTGCCAGAGGCTGACTGCCAGTGGCCTGTCACCGTCTGCCCTGCTCCCCACCCTCCCTGGGCTCCCACCCACACAGCATAATCCGAGGTCCCTGTTGCAGCCCTGCGCCACACCTCACCAGCAGAGAGCTGGACGCCGGCAGGTGCAGATTTGGGGTCAACTCCTATATGTGGAGCTCCTGCCATGTGCCATGCCTGGGCCAGGCAACTCTGCAAACTGCATTCCATTTCAGCCTCCAGCAGTCGGGACGTTCGTTTTGCTGCCTCTATTTAATCGTTTGGGAAACTGAGGCACAGAGCAAAGGAATGACTCATCTAGTGCTGGAATTCTAATCTAGGACCGTGGGAGGTGCCTTCCGTGAGGCCAGTGGGGCCTGGAGTAAATCCCTACCGGCCACTCTCACTGTGTGTCCTGCCCCTGAGTGTGCGGGGGAGTGAGTGACAGTCCCTTCCAACACACAAACAAGCAAACTCACACACACACGTACGCAGACGGAGACACTCTGAGGCAAGCACATACACACCTGTTTGTCATACACAAACTCAAAGGTGCACACCCGCATATCTTTCTCTCCTGCACACACACGCGCGCGCACACACGGCCAACTGCATTCAACTCTGAGCCTGGGAGCTAAGGGGCCCCAGGAGCTTAGGGCAGCATGCAGGGGTGGGTGTGGGGCTTTGGGCCCGTCTCCCACCCTGGAGAGCCATGTGGGGTACCTGGGTGTGGGAGGGGCAGCATGTCCAGTCCTGCAGGGCAGGAGTGGTGTGGTCAGCCCAGAGAATTGGGCCTCTCTCCTCCCCCTTGTCTCAGCCCAGCACCCAGGGCCCCTGCAGGAACCACGGGCCTCCCAGCCCCCAGTGCCTGAGCACCCCACCCCCCAGCCAATGCCCCTGCAGCAGGCTCTGCCTGGCCTTGTCCTTCCTCCCCCAAGCCCAGCTCTGCGGAGCCCCCACCTCCCACCTCACCTGCAGGCCTGGCCTCCGAGTAGCACAGACAGCTCCTGCCCCAGGGAGCCAGGCCTGGCTCTCCGAGTGGACACTGTCACTGGGCCATTCATACGTCCCGGCCCCCCACTCTGGAGATCCCCGCTTACCTCTGGGAGCGGCAATGGATGCAGGGCCTACGTGCAGGCCTCGGGAGCCTCTGTTTGTCCAGGCCAAGGTCTCCCCACCCCCACCCGGCTGGCCTGGCCTGGATCAATGGCCCCGAGCCATGGCCGGGGTGTCTGACCCTTGTCCTCCGTGGCCTGTGGCCCCAGCCTCCATGGGCCTCCTGCTGGGTCCAGGGTAGCCCTGTGAGTGAGCGCCGGTAAACAGGCAGGAGGCAGGAGGCAGGCGGTTCCCGCCCGGCCGCCCCGCCCCGTGGGCACCTGGAGGCTGGCAGGCAGGTGCGGGAGATCTGAGCTCTCCCCAGGGGCCCGTTGCTTGGTGACATCTGCCTGGTTACACCCCCCGGGTCCCGCAGCATGAGGTGGGACACCCTGTGCAGGTGCTGCAGGGGGCTCATGCAGTGCTCCTTACCTGGACAGGTGAGACCAGATGAGCCCACCAGCCCAAGGGAGAGAAAAGGAGGCTAACCCATGTCCTCTGGGGACAGGAGAGGAAAAAGAAGGGGAGGGTGGGGCTCATTGCTATTTTCTGTTGAGCTGGGAATGATTTTGAAGTCTTACCTGAATTTATAGCACTGGGCTGTGCATTACCTGGCCGATGACCACATGTGGCTCACTAGCCATTAGGATGTGGCCAGGCTGCACAAGTAAGATGCACACCAGGTTCCAAGCTTCAGTGCAAAAACTGAATGTGAAATTCCTCGGTAATTTTTTGTATTGATGACATGTTGACACGATACTATTTTGGCTACATTGGGTTAGCTAACATACATTAATTGATTTCACCTGCTTCTTTCTACTTTTATAAGTATGACAGCTAGAAAATTTAAATCACATTTGTGGCTCATGTGACCGTTCTATCAGCTAGCGCTGCTGCAGAGGTGATGCGCTCTGCCCGGGTATGCGCCCAAGCACATGATATGAACCGGGGTGTCTGTCCCCAGTAAGGGGGTTGGCTTTCAATCAGTGCATGTTCCAATCAGGTGTGCACACCTGAAGCCCTGTGCACTGTGGGTATGGGGGTCCCAAGTTGTGTGTGTACTATAGGATGCGGGCTGTGTGTGGGTAGGGGAAAGTGTGTGTGTGTAATGTGTGTGTGTGGAGCATGGCAGGGGTGTGTGTGTGTGTGTTTTGTGGGAGGCGGTGCAGTGGGGGTGAATTTGTCCCACGCTTGGGCGTACTGGCTGGTGGTCAGCCGGCCCGGCCACGTCTTAGTTGCATGGACCTGGGCAGGTTCCCTGACTCCTGGGAGCTTCTGCTTCCTCATCCGCTAAAGGCACAAAATGAAGCGCCCCTTGACATCTGATGAGATAAGGCACTTGTGAAGCCCAGTGTCACGGGAGGCACCCAGGGGTGCTCAGCGGACGCCCTCCTCCATACATGCCGGCGATGGGGTGGATGCAGTGGCTCTGCGTGCACAGCACCTCCCCGCGTGCTTCCTCCTTGTGTCATCTGCTGGCTACAGTGCGGGCTCTGTAGAGCGTGTGACACAGGGTGTGCACCCCAGATGTATGGGGGGGTCCCGTGTGTATCCTAAGGTACATATCTGGGTGATTAGGGGTCTGGGCACATCCTCTGTACAGCATCATGTGTGGGCTGGGGGGTGGGGGGCACTGTAGGGCTGCTTAGGGATCCTGGGTGGGGACACCTTCTCTCATCTCCTCCTTTTCCTCAGCTCTGCCCGGGACCCAACTCCTGCCTGTGGGCCTAACCCTGACCCGGGGACCAAGGACCCCTGCCTTGCCCCACTCCGGGCATTTCGGCTTCCCCACTCCAACTAACCCCCTTCCCAGGCCCCCACCCCACTGCAAACTTTCCCAGGACGAGCAACGTGGGAGAGAGACAGGGACACCCCAGGCCTGCTGAGCCCGCTCCGTCCTTCAAAGGCAAAGGGCAGAGCAGGTGGTAGCTGGCGTTCTGACAGTCAGGGGCATTGCACAATCCGTGTCCCCGTACCTCGGGGCCTCCCCTGTGGCCATCGATCGGCCAGAGCCAGGGGGAGGGGCAGGCACCTGAGCTCTGTGGAGACAAAGGCCTCGGCTGCCTCGTCTCCCGTGGGATCCAGCCTAGGATGGAGCCCGGATGCGGAGGAATAAACACTTGTCAAGTGAACAAGTGACAGCGACTGCCAACCTCTGCAGTGGCAGCTGGTGACCATCCAGCCTGGTGTCTCTGATGGGGAAGGAGGGTACAATCCTGGGGTGGGAGTTGGGCTGGGAGGTGGTGAGAAGGCAGGAGAGCCGCCCTCCCTAGGCAGCTTGCCTGAGGGACAGTGGGTCTCAGAGCACCGGGAGGCCACGGCGGAAAGACCAAGAGGGTCCAGCCTGCCCTGGAGAAGATTCTGGAACATCAGCCTGTCTCTGAAACCCTCAGGGGAAGGCCGGTACTCGAGGGGGTGGGCTCCAGATGCCCCAGCCAGACACTGTCTAGACAGATGTCTAGGAGGACGGAGCCCCAGGGCCTCAGAGGCAGGGCGAGGAGGGCAAGAACAAGCTGGCTGGTGACACTGCCTGGACCAGTGTTTCAAAGTTCCCACGTAATTCCTGAGTCCTCCAGTCGCTTCTGAAGCACACACTGTCCCACATCTGAGGCCCTACCTCCCTCGCTCCCCTCACAAATCCGCAGTGGTCAGTGCTGCTCCCTTCACCCCACTCTGGAGGCTTGGGGTGGGTGGCCCCACTGGTGAGAGGAAAGCAAGCTCCCCGGCACCCCTGTCCATTGCACGGTGCGTCCAGTGCAACTCGCCTGCTCGTGTATTACAGAGGTGTCAGCTCCAAATGCAAAGCCGAACTGGTTGGTGTCTGGCCTGGAAGCCACTGACCGAGCAAGGCACAGGCTCGGCCCTTGAATTGTGCAGCTGAACCTGGGGGTGGGGGGTACCACAGTGGACAGAGGCTGGGTGCTCGGCCATGGAGGTTCCTTCCCTTCCACCGTCCCCCCCCAGAGCACTGAATGGAGGACGGGACCCTCGGCAGGACTTACAGATGCTCATGGAGCTTCGAGGAACAAGAACCTGTCAGGATGGCCTGGCAACAGGCCAAGTGTGACACCTCACGGGGGTCGCTGCTCTGGCAGCCCCCCTTCCCTCGTTTGTGCAGGGGGTTCAGGGTTCCCGAGAGCCCTTGAGGCTCTAAGGCTCTATGACTTTGTGACACTGTTAATCAGACACACGACTGCTCTCCTCCCGTAATAAGAAAAGTGTCACCTGTGCCTTGGGGACCCGGCTTCTGGCCTCTGTCGATAGGTGCAGCGGGGGGAGAACTCACCGGGCCCCTGGCCCGCCCCGTGGCTGCTTTCCCAGCCGAGTGGTCAGGAAGCCACCGCTGCTGCAGGGGGTTGTGTGAAGCCATGTCGGGGACGCAGGATGGAAACTGCATGTGTCACCCAGCCTGGCCTGGCCTCCTCCGCCCTGAGGTTCCAACAGGAGGGGCTCCCGGAACAGGTAGAGAGGCCGAGACCCAGAGAGGGGGCGGGTGCACCCAAAGCCACACAGCAAGGCCGAGGCAGGGTTGCAGCCCAAGTTATCTGACCCCTAGTCCTGTGCTCTTTCCCAGGCGTCATCCAAAAACACATTTCAAAACATTTTTCAAGGACAATATCATTAGTATAAATATAAGATCTTAGGCTTGAGAGTCAAAAATTTCCAAGAGGCACACAATGCCACTTTTCAGCATTTTAATTTTTATTGCCTTAAAATGTTGCAGCCAGAACCCCTCCTCTGCAGGCAGCTCAGTTCGAGGGTCTGGCTCTTGCCTTCTAAGGGAGCCCCGTGCAAGGCCAGGGAGACAGAAGTTTCTCCGGGAAGCCCCTCTTCTGCTGCCCTTTCGTACAAAGCCCACAGCACTCACTCTGGCTTCCCTGGGGGCATCCCGTCTCCTTGAAGATCCGAGTCATCAGGACAGCTGTTGAACTTGGTGATGATCTTGAGAGGTGGCCTAACACCAGTGGGCTTTGCCTCTTCTGGCCAGGTTGGTCTCCAATGTATATGTAAGTCCATGTTTTCACCCTCCCTCCTTCTCCTCCTTCCTTCCTTCCTTCCCTTTGCCCCTTCATCAATCTACACATTCATTCCACAAACATCCTGTGCCGAGTGCTGGGATGCAGTGATGGACAGGACACTGAGGGTCCTGCCCCCCCGTTCCCTATCAGCGTCGGACTTTGGGATCCCAGCAGTAAAGGTTTTGTTGTTGGTTTCATATTTGCATAAATCATAAGCAACAGAATTCACTCGCTGACCTATTCAGTCCCGGGTGATTGCTTGTGACTAGTGCTGTGGCAGGTGTTGTCCTGCCCCTGTTAGGAGAGTCACTGAGCCCTTGGCCTTGGAGTTCAGTCAATGCCAAGCAACCCCAACCCCATCAAATTTAAGTGTCCAATTGAAACAGTGCAGCACACATGGCAGCAGCTCAGTAGAGGTATTCGAATGAACAAGTAAAGAGTTGCCTGCCATAGGGTGGGTTACCAAGCATGCCACGTTAGCACCCCAATGCATTTAAAATCAAAATGGAAGTGGGGAGGAGAGCTCTGCTGGTGAATGTGCTGGGTCACTTTATCCAGACTGAGCAGGGCCCCCTTCCCATCCTTCAGCCTTCACAGAACAGATTGGTTCAGCGAGAAGGGAGCTTAGGGGTGGGGCAGATTCCCCGCCCTCACTTTCTTAAACCCATTTTACAGATAGGGAGATGAGGCACAAAAGGGGAAAGTGGGGCAGAACTGGGAGGGACACAGTGGCCTTGGCCCTGGACCAGGCTGGTGGCAGCTAACATGACCAGATTTGAGGGCAGTGGAGGACACTGTGCCAGTTTGGATATATTATGTCCCCCAGAAAAAGCCATGTTCTTTGATGCAGTCTTGTGAGGGCAGACATATTAGTGTTAATTAGGTTGGAACCTTTGATTGTTTCCATGGAGATGTGACTAGCAACACCTTTGATTAGGGTGAGACCTGTTGATGGGATTGTTTCCATGGAGGTGTGGCCCCACCCTTTCAGCGTAGGCCTTCATTAGTTCACTGGAATTTTACAAAAGCTCGCAAATAGGAGCTCAAAGCTACAGCTGAGAGACACATTTTGAAGATGGCCGTTGAAAGCTGACACTGACATTTTGGAGAACGCCATTGTGAAATGCAACCTGGGAGCAAGCTAATGCCAGCCACGTGCCTTCTCAGCTAACAGAGGTTTTCCAGACACCGTTGGCCATCCTCCAGTGAAGGTACCTGATTGCCGATGACTTACCTTGGACATTTTATGGCCTTAAGACTGTAACTTTGTAACCAAATAAACCCCCTTTTTAAAAGCCAATCCGTTTCTGGTGTTTTGCATTCCGGCAGCATTAGCAAACTAGAACAGATGCTCATATCTTTCCTTTAACATTTGTCACACTGCCTGGAACCCTCCGCTAGAGATGTGTCCCTTTGGGTCTTTGCAATACTCCTGGGAAGGGTCTCTCCTGAAATCATTGTGCCCCGAGAGCCACCCAAGTGCTTGGGGGAGTGAACCCTGAGGAGCAAGAGGTAAGAGAGGGCCAGGAGGTGGGGGAGCAGGTCAGGGCCCATCCCAAACAGCACCCTTAACACCACAGGAGTGGCGTCTACCTGAGAGGTGAGCCCCAAGCCAGCTGTGTCCACCGCTGCAGCCTCTGGGCTCCCCTGCATGCCTGCCCCCCACCCCAGAGTTGGCACTTCTCTCCTAAGTACTTTCCATACACTCACTTCTTTCATTCTTGCAACACTAACTGGAATTCCTCCCTATACAGAAGAGGCACAGAGAAGTTTAGAAATTTGCCTGCAGTCCCAGCTGAAAGGCGGCGGAGTCAGGCTGTCACAGGCCACCTAGCTCTGGGGTTAGTGCTTTAACTGCCCCACGCACTCCCCCTAAGGGGACCGCTGGAGCTTTCAGGACAGGACGGGGGGTTTGGTCCACTGCTGTCCCCCCTGCGCCGAGCGCCACACCTTGCTCGTAACAGGTCCCTAGTAAATGTGTGTTGAGGGAAGGAAGGAATCTGCAAGAACAACTCCCCCCTCTTCCAAGAAGCATCCTTGACCGACTATTTCCAAAACTACTTGAACTCCACCTGTGTCCCTCTTGCCCAAACCCTGTCCATCCTCAAGCCCTCCATCCCCATCAGGACCGTTCCACGCCCGGCATGTCCAAAGAAAGGCTTGTGCTAATGGGGCGCTGGCTTGCACGTGGGAGGAAAGCGATGGTCATCTGGGTCCCTCATGGCCTCCCGCCCCCTACCAGACAGGGCAGAAGCCAGGGACCTTGGTGTGGCCAGGGCCTGGCACCAGGGCACTGCACGGCAGGGTGGAAGAGAAGGCACCTTCCGCCCGGCTCCTCCTCCCCTCCGCGTCCTGGCTTCCTGGAATCGCAGACTGGGTATCTCTCCCCCCCTCCAAACCTGCAGCCCTCTCCTCACTCAGCACTTCCTGCCTGTGTTTTCACAGCGCCCCGCGCCCCCCCACCCTGCCCCGACCCAGGCCCTGCGATGGGAGCTGACAGCCAGCGGGTGTGTCATACCCAGAGTGGTGGAAAATGTCTCTGAGCCAGCCAGACAAGGGGATGTCCCGGGGCTGTCACAGGGCTCTCAGCCGCAGGTGCTGAGCTCGAGTTTAATCAACACCCTCCCTCCCCACCACCATGGCCCTGGGGCGGCAGGATGCAGGGGCAGAGGCCAGGGTGCCTTCCCCCTCCGCCAAACTTGCTGTGTGACCTGGGACACATCACCCTGCTCTCTTGTCTCCTGATCTGTTTAACCGGACTGAGGATCTCCATCCTCCCGGTCTCGTGGGGTGGTGAGGTCGTACGAGATACCAGACATGCACACACTTGACAAACTGTAGAGAGCTGTGGCCACGTGAGTGTGAAGACTGCCTGATTCAAACCCTAGCTCCACCATGGTCTAGCTGTATGACCTTGGGCAAGTCACTCAACCATTCTTCTCCTCTGGAAGAAGAGTAGCTCCCCTGTGCCATCGTTGTAAGGATCAAGTGCTCAGTAAATGCAGGCCCTAGAGACCCCAAAGGACTGAGAATGTTTCACTGTGAGCCTCACAGGGTCTTGACTCCCACAGCTAATGCTTCCCCTTGCCCATTGAGAAAATTCAAACAACACAAAGAGTGGCTGCTAATATGTGACAATTCCTTCCTCTTACAAAAACCAAACTCAATCAACTATTTCCAAACCTAGCTGAACTCCAGCTGAGCTAACTCACTCTCCTCCAAGTCAGAACCCTCCTCCCGCAAGTTAGAGCCCTCCTCTCCCCAAGTCAGAACCCTTCCCCCCAATTTAGAACCCTCATTCCCACGCCTGCCATTTCTGAATAAAGGCTTGCACTAATGGGGCTCTGGTTGATTTTCTTCCAGGTTATTGTCATTAACCCTCTATGCCCAGAACCTAGCATGAGCCTGCCCACAGCAAGATGGATGGTTATGACCACGGTGGCTCAGGAGGGGGATACTAGGAACTCATCACTCCTCCTTGGGACAAATCAGAGGGCCTCCCAGAGGTGGTGACACTTGAGGGGAGACCTGAGGGATGAGTCTGGGAGTGGACCATTTGGGCGGCAGGACTACTTCAAACCCAGGGAGGAGCAGGTGCCAAAGCAAATGAATCCATTTTGGTCCTGCCCTCACCTGCCTACCAGCCTCCACCTCTTGAGGGGAACTACACATAGTCCTGGCCACAAGCCACATTCCACGTGGCACCTGGACCCAAGGAGCTGAGAGAACACTCAGAATTCATCGTCTCCTGCATTCACAGACTGAGGCACAGGAGCAGGTGGGACCTGGCCAAGACCCCCCACTGGCCCCCACATTAAGGAGTCCAGCCACTATCTTGGAAACAGTAGGGAATCACACTAGAGGGTCAGGCGGGGCATGGCATCATCAGATGTGACCCTTAGCAGGTCATCCTGGCAGGGCCCTGAGGTGGGAAGACCGAGGAGCAGGGGTGGGGCACGACTGGACCAAGGAGGAGGCCAGGTCTGTGGCACAGGGGTGGGGATGGGAGCCAGAGACCTGGGGAGCAGCCAGTGGGAGGAGCAGGGAGCGCTGGCCCAGAAGGACACTGCCCAGCTGGGGAGGGGAGCAGAGGGGCAGGGGAGGAGCACAGTCAGGGAGGAGCAGGAAGGAGGCAAGTGCAAGTCCAGGCAGCAGTGCCCTCAGCCACGGGTCCTGGCCACCGTTCAGCCCCATCAGCCCGCAGAGCTGACCAAAAGGCTTCTCCCTCTCTGCTGCAACCACAGTCACAGTCACTGAATGTGGGATGCTGTTCTTTTTTTTTTTTTTCACTTGGCTGCCAGGAATCCCTGGTTGGAACTTTGCAAGTGTTTTTTCCCCCATTAGTATAACTGTCTCCTATGCAGTCCTTGTACATGCAAAAGAGCTAGAGCTTGGGGGTCAGACAGATCTGGGTTTGAATCCTGGCTCCCCCAACCACTTGCTGCATTTCTGAACCTCTCTGAGCCTCAGTTGCCTTATCTGCAAAAGGGGATCATGACACCCACCTGGAAGGGTTATTTTTGGGTGACAAGAGATGATGCTTGGGACGTGCCTGGCACAGTGTCTAGAACATCGACGTTGGTTTCCTTATCCCTTTTCAAGATGCTCCTTGATCTGTTTGAAGTTAGCCAGGATGTCAGAAGGAGAACAGCGGTGGGTTATTCATCCTAGTTTAGGACTGTTTACACTGTAATTTGTGGGCCTCGGAAGCTGCTTGGAGGTGGGGTGAGGGCAGAGATAGTGAGGGGTCGAGGAGGTGAAGGGACAGCTCCAGTTGAACAAAGAGGAAACCTGAGAGGCTGGAAGGCCCTCTCACCTCTCCTGCCTGTTCTCTTATCCCCTCAGATCTGCCCTGGCTGCCTCCTGCTCCCCGCTCTGCACCTGGCAGTTCTCTGGGGGCCTGGGCAGCCTGGTTCCCAGATGATGCCCACTCTGTTCTCCTGCAATCTGACCCAGGCAGGCCCTGTCTCCCCTTCACTCCTCCCACACCTGCCAGCTGCCCCCTCCTTGCCCCATCTCCCAAGGTCTGCACTCTAATCCACACTGGATCGACTTCTGGGGCTTTGGGCCCACCACTTCCTCACCCCCTGGTGTAATGCGACCCTCTACTCCACACCCAGCCAGCTTGGATCTCTTGCTGGGCCTGGTGGAGATAGCTGGGCTCCCTGAGTTCACCTGTTCACAGGACCCTACCAGCTTTCCAGTCTCCATCATCTCAGAAAATGGGAGTCAGGAATAATACGAGCTTCTCTTGCAGAAGGGACTTGAGGGATTATCTAGTCTAGAGATTTCATTAGGAACCTGCTCGGATCAATTGGCAGCTGCCTACAAGTACCGCACTGCAGAATCTAAAGCTGCACCCAGGATCTGCAGGAAGGAGGCTCATGATCAATTAGCAATTTCTGTTATGGATGGAGGTAGTTGACTGGCAATGTCTGCCACGAGAGCAGCTTTATGAATGTCAGGAATTGCCATCCCTGATCTGGTCCAGTTTTTCAGAGACAAGAGCACTGAAAAAACTCTGCATATTTGCCATCACGTGGGATATTTCCTAAGCATGGGACTCATAAGATACAGGCATGAGTTAGGGTCAGATGCTCCCTGGACACAGAAAAAAGATAAATCTGACTCCTATTCATGAGAAAGATTTCCTCTTTTCAACTCTTCTGCTTTCTCTCAAAGAGGAAGTTTCCTTTTGTGAGAATGAGATTAAGTTTAACTTTCACACAGGATAGGTGTGCCTGGCAGGGTGGGGCAGTTCAGGAATTGGCAGAAGGTTAAAAAGACAAACTGTAATCCATGGTCAGTCCCCGTTTATCCACCCACTATCCACAGTCAGTCCCCGTTTATCCGCCCACTATCCATGGTCTGTCCCCCTGCTTATCTGCCCACTATCTACTATCCTTGCAAGGTGGAGACTCGGGGTAGAGGTTCCCAAAATAGCCTCATAACTTGTTACCAAACTAGCCCAGACTGGCTTTAAAGAAGCCTGGGCATAACCATTATACACAGGGGTGGAGATTTGTTCCAATGGTTCCAAATGTTGCAAATTCACAGGGGAAACTTATTTCAAATGTTTCCAATTTGCACTGGCTGCATGTTTCAAATTTGCGCGGGCTAGTTAGGCTTGTCGAATAGAATGTAACCTCTGGAGTATCCAGCCAATGGAGAAACAGGGGAGGGACTTGCAAGTTAGGAGTAGGGAATAAATTCTGCTGGGTCTATTGTTCTGCGTACCAACTCCCCACATTTTGGTTGGGTGCCCATTCTTGCAAGATTGTGAATAAATTCTTTTCTTCTCCACAATCAGGTGAGTGTTTATTCCTTTAAGGAATAGTGCTTGTTTGTCACACTTTGGTGTTGCTATGTCTCCAACAACTTCCCAGTACTTGCTAATCTCCAAACTAGTAGAGCAGATTTCTAGCAGGTAATTAATTTAAATATTGTTTTGTATCACTGTGTTTGCTTTTTAAAGTTACTTGTATTTATAGTATCAGTTTTTCCACTTACAGAAGTGACAAAAGATTTTTTTTAAATAAATGTATTTAAACAAAAAAGTGAACTGCTTTAAAGAAAAATATTAAGTAAATAACAAAAGACTACAACCCAGATCATTTAAAAAATATGTATGATAACACATGACCAAAACAGGAGAAATTCAACCTTCACAAGAAGTCTTCAAACTAGAGCAGGCAAATACTATTCCCTTTTGGGGGTAAGAAAACTGATTTGTGGACAGGGAGCTCAGGTCTGATGCTCAGGCCAGGACCTAAGGGGCCTTGTGGGGAGGAGCATAAAAGCATTTTATAGCAGAGGGTGGGAAGTGGGGCTGCCCTACAATTAAGCCCTTTCCAGTGGTAAGAAACCCAAGATTCAGCCAACCTCAAGAAAGGGGAGTTTATTTTTGGGACATAAAGGAAACTGGAATCCTGACCCAATGTCAGTAGAACCCTGGGCAGCAAGAGTTTCTCTATCAGCTACTGGGGACCTCCTCTAACAGGGCTCCACTGCACCCAGCTTTTCCTGGGCATGTTTCCCCATCTGCAGGGGCTACTAGGGCCTCCCTCTCTTCCTCCCTGGGTTCAAATCCTGGACTGAGAGACAATCTGATTGGCCAGCTCAGGCCCAGCCCCCTTGAATTGGCAGGGCTTCTGTCCCGAGCCACCTCACAGGCTGACGGTCAGCCTATAAACGGACTTGCTTTAGTCAGGTGCCCAATCAGCTGCTAGCAGGGCCTACAAATGCTGGGCACTGTGCTTCCCAGCTCCCAGGTGGCTGGGATTTGCTCCTTGCCTTATAATCTGGGAGGAAGGTTGTGACAAACATCACAGTGTGATGAGTGCCAGGGACTGAGGAAAGAGACGCAGAAGGTGGTGGGGAGCACTAGAAAGGAAGGGGCCAGCTGGGAGCAGATAAGTGTGGGGCTGAGCCTCCTGTACTGGGTGGCACACTGGACCCCAGGAGGGCATGGGACTCCCTCTCTCCAAGTCTTCACCTCAGAAGGCTCACAGTGGCAGGAGGTGGTCCCGTGAGGTGGGTGGTGCACACGGAGCCCAGGCAGGGTAGAGCCAGGTAATTCATTAATTCATCCAAGGTCTATGATCAGGTGCCTGGCTCTGTGTCAGGTCCCCTCCCAAACCTCCAGTCTGGAGACTGGGTTGCTGGCTCCTGGGCTGCACAGGGAGTGGGGAGGGGAGGGGCCCAGGCTTGGGCCCCCCATGGCAGCAACAGGCGTGGCACTTGGAGGGGCTGCTGCTTGTGCTGCTTGCACTCCTGGATCTACTTCACATTGTGTCTGTGAGGCCATGGTAGAGAGGTCCCACCTGTGTCCACTGTGCTGGGGGATTTGTGTCGGAAGGAAGCGGTAGTCAAGCATCCCAAGTCCCAAAGAGATCCCAAGGGGGGTGTGACAGGGCTGCTTGGTCCAACTGCCCAGTGGCCCTGAGAGCTTCTCCTTCCCGAGCTGGAATTCGAAGTCTTGGCACACTAAGAGGGTGGTGTCTCTTTTCAGGGGAAGCAGAACTGACACTTGCTAGATAGGGGTAAGTTGTCATACAGATGAGAGAGAAGAGGGGCTGAGGGAGCTACAGCCTTTCCATAGGATCATCCTGAGGGTCCCAGAAGGGAGTGGACATGATACTGCAGGGGCAAGGACCAGGCCAAGGAGTGTGGATTTGATGCTCAGGGCAATGGGGAGCCATGGCAGAGTTTTAAACAGGGAAAGAACATGGCCACATTTGCATTGGGGAAAAAGCATCCTGGCTGCCGTCTGGAGGGTGGATGGGAAGAGGTGAGACTGGGGCCGGAAGCCCAGCGAGGAGGCCGGGTGACGACAGCGAGCAGTTGGGAGGCTGGAGAGGACGGAGGCTGCTGAGGCAACAGCTCCAGAACTCCCTGGTTGACAAGGGGGAACAGAACGGGTCCTGACTTGGGAGCGGCAGCTGAGGTTTGGGAGTGGACGGGCTGAGTGTGTGGGGCTGGATGGGGACTGTTGGGCAGAGGTGTCCAAGGGACAGCTGGACCCTGAGTTTCCTTGGCAACGGACGAGCCTGGAGGACTTGCCCAGAGAGAACCCTCAGCTAGGCCTGCCTCCGGCCAGGTGCAGCAGCAGACAGCCCCTCACCTCCACCTCGGCCGGCTGTCTATACTGAGTGAGCTGGATCCTGATCCTGGAGTTCTTGGAGGGACAAGTAGGCATCAGTGTTCAGGGTCAGGCAGGAAGTGAGGGCCCTGCCCTGACCCTGCCCAGGAGGGGTGACCCAGGGGGGACCACGTCCCTCCCCAGGGCTGGGAGGAGACACCTCCTCTCTGGCCTCTTCCAGTGCCAGCTCCAGGGGCGACTGGGGACCCACCAGTTCAGGGGCTTCTGGGACAGGGGTCCCCAGGGGCCTGAGGCCCGAGTCTCCAGGGACTCCCACCTGCAGGGAGGGGGACAGCCTCTCTTCACCAGCCTCCCTGCCCCCAAGGGCAGTGTTTTGGGGGCCTGGGCCACCAAGGAGACTGGGGGAGAAGAGCAGCAGGTCTTCCCCGGGGGGGAAGGTGCAGTAGGCATCGTCCTCCCCTGGCAGAGGCAGCACAGGTGGCAGGGGGGACCCCGCGGGCACCCCAGGCCCTCCCTCATCAGGCTCCTCTGCACAGGGGTCATAGGTGAAGTACACTTGGCAGGCCTCGATCTCCAGGGCATCCGGGAGGTGGAAGAAGAAGTAGCCCTGGTTGGTGAAGCAGCTGGTCAGAGAGTGGCCGCTGGTCTCGGGTGAGGGCACCTTGTCCGGCTGCGGCAGGAGCAGCTGCATGGCCTTGGCGTCCCTCTCCAGCACCTCCAGTGGGGAGATCTCGGGTGCCAGCCCACCAGGGCTGAAGGAGGATGAGGGGAAGGGTGAAGAGAGCCACTTCTGCCAGGAAAGAGGTCATGGAGGGTAAGTGGGTGTCCCTGCTGCCCCCCAACCCCTCCACAGACTCAGCAACAACTCCTAACTCTTCCTCTTGGCTCAGGACCACCCCCACAAGGAACCCTTGACGGGGCCCCCCTTCCTCACTGCACCCATCTGCTGGGTTGGGGCACCCTGAGCCCAGGGTGTCTGATCCACAGCCCCAGCACAGGCCTTCCGGGCTCCCAGCAGGTGCTCAGGGAATGTTTGTTGGTTGAGTGAGGGACTGTTTGTCTAGCACCTTCTATGGCCTGGCTCTGGTCTAGGGGCTGGGGATACAGAGAAAATGGAATCCTCTGGTGGACACTAGCATGTGTGTGAATTAACCAACTAATGCCAAAGCCGAAAGAGCTCCTTGCTTTACAGATGCCGAGAGAAGGTGGGCCCAAAACCTGGGTGCCCCACTCCTACTGCTCGGGACATGTCTCTGGTGGAGAGCTGATGGTCTCCCCATACCCACCTCTCCCTCCCAGTGCCCCGCAGTCTCCCAGGGAGAGCAACGCATCCATCAAGAGCCCAGAGGGCCCTGGCAAGGAGAGGGCAGACTCAGTTCCAGGCCCAGCTCTGGCAATCATGACCCTGGGCAGGTCAGTGCTCCTCTCTGAGCCTCAGTTTCCCCAGTAATTAGCTGTCTCTTTCCTGGCTTCCTCACTGCTATCTGTCAGACCTGGCAGGGAGAGGTCAGGTGAGAAAATGGAGATGCAAACCCCTGGCCCAGGGTACAGTGCAGGCTGCACCATGGAGATGGAGGTAGGAGTAGAGCCCCAGGGTGGTGTGATGGGGCTTCTGGTGGGTGAGTTTGAGATTCCAGCAGCCCTCTGTCCTGGGAGCTCTCTTTGGCTGGATTGGAAAACCCCTACTACTGGGAATAGCTCACCTACAGTACCCTTGAGGGGGGACACGTGTCTCCTTAAACTCCTTCCTGGGGCCTAGAGGTAGTGAGCGCAGCCCAGGCTCTGACAGCCCAATCAGCAGATTGCAAATGAACTGATGAACCAGCAGAGAGGCCTGGTTCTCCCTCCCCAGGGTGGTTTCTGGGCTGAGCTGGCTGTTACACACACACGTATGTACACACTTACATATGCACACACACAATCCCACAGGCACACACACAGTTCACACACACATCTACCCACACAATTCAATGACATCTTCCCACTCCCCATTCTTTAAATGCTCCCCAAAACTGGGAGTTCGTGTTATAAGAGAAAAGGCCAAGAGAGAACATGAGAGGACGAGAAGGGCGTGCTGGGGATGGCAGAGAGCAGTGGCAGGGCAGGAGGGGGAAACAGTGCCTGCCGGCGAGGTCTGCAGCGCTGGAGGAGGCGGCAGAGGGAACGGTGACACTGAGCACGGCAGCCAGCAGAGGCGGAGGCCAGGCCCGTGGCCAGCACTGGCCCCTCTCAGAGGTGTGTGTGCTCAGTTGCTTCCTGGGTTTTGCCCAAAATGGGAGTCAAGGAGAAACTCGTCTCCTACTCACACACACACACACACACACACACACACACACACACACACACACACACACACACACACACACACACACACACACACACACACACTCATGCCCAGATCTCACAGATGGGGGCAGGCCTCACTGCCTTGGAGTCAAGGGTCCTGGAGGAGACAGGGAAGGGAATGGGCTTCTCTCGTGGAGAAAAGCATGGGGGTCTGTCCAGAGCAGCCCCACCCTAGTCACACTGGGTATCCCCAGGGCCTCCTCAGGATACCCCGTTGGCCAGACTAAACCTCAGGGGAAGATGGAGAGGTCTGCAGCTCTCCAGGAAGGACCCTGCTTCCACCTCAAAATGTCCCAGGCCCAAAGCATCAGAAGGCCATCAAGCTAGACGAGGCCTGAGGAGGTATCTAGTCCAGCTGGATATCAATTTCAATACAGGAATGTAGTATTTCTGATACATAGTCAGCCAAGGCTTGCTTGAATACCTCCCTTGATGGGGTGCTCACTACCTATAGGCCTGAGGAAGGAACTTTAAGGAGATACATTTCCCCACCTCAAGGGTACTGGAGATGAGATATCCCGTCTTAGGGGTTTTTAAAGAATTCCAATAGGGGACCTGATCAGTCCTGACTGAGGAATTCAAAAGCCAGCTCACAACGGTGCCCATCCAGGATGGCTTTTGTGCCCCTCACTGCTCCCCTGACCCCTCGACCCCTTGCCACCCCACCTAGGGAGCCTGGAGTGGGGTCTGGTGGTTGAGGCAGGCCCACCACATCCCCCTTCCTGCCGGAGGCTTCTTGCCTGAAGCAGGTGTGGGCAGGCGGAGGGGATGGCTGCACTTTGGATGTTCACAGGATCACCAGCATGTGGGCCTGCACTGTGAAAACGAGTCTGTGTTTGTGGCTGAAGTGACCAGAGAACCCATTATGGAGACTGTGGGACTTTCACACGGGGCAGGGGGAGCACTCACCCCCTGACTGGGCCCACACAGGCAGGGGGTGGGTGGACTTGTCCCCGGCAAGCCCTGTGCAGCCACAAGCTGGCGACAGTCCTCCTAGCTAGGGTCCCTTATTGGGGGCTGGGGCGTCTTCTCCAGGCAATACACATCACAATGCTGTTTTCCCCCACCTTACAGATGAGGAAAGCCAGGCACAGAGAGGTTCTGTAACTTGCCCAAGGCCACACAGCCAGGAAGTCTGGCACAGATGGGAGGTGCAAGGCAGCCTGTGAGTGCTGGTGCCAGAGCCAGAGAAAAGGACCTGGGCCTGCACCCACCCGGGGACATTTCACCTCCTCTTGCCAAGCGCAAACACCACTAAACCTGCACCACCTCCCCACCCCACTTTCACCACTGCCCACCCTCTGGCCAGCCCAAGTCAGCTGCCCCTGCCGCCTCACCTGTGGACTCTTACCTGGAAATCTCCTCCATGCTCTGAGCTCAGCTGGGAAAAGAACTCCGAAGGGTCTGGGATGTGACACTTCAAAACCTTCTTCAGCCTGCACAGGAGGGAGGGAGGGTGAGGCAGGGAGGGAACCAGGACCCTGCCATCAGCCCCAGCAGCTCTGCAAGCAAGGCAGGCAGCCATTCAATATCGATGGAGTGCTGGGTGCGCTGGGTGCTGGGGACACAGGAATGTCCAAGACAAAGAAGAGCCTGCTCTTGAGGGCTGACATTCTAATGGAGAGACAGACATGAAACAAGTGTGTCCCATTCCCATTCATTCTGGGGAGACAAAGAGCAGGGTGCTATGCAAGAGAAGGATGGGGGGTGGGCAGGGCAGGGCAGGGCACCACACAAGCCAGGGCTCTCAAGGATGGAGGTGGCTGGAGCAGAGCGGTAGGAGAAAGGCTGGCTCGTGGACCGCCCAGGCAGGACTGCCATGGTTGGTGGGTGTGCCGGTTTGGATGTATTATGTCTCCCAAAACTACCTGTTCTTTGATGCAATCTTGTGGGGGCAAACGTATTAGTGTTGATTAGGTTGGAACCTATTGGTTCATTGTTCCCATGGAGATGTGACTCAATCAACTATGGGTGAGATCTTTCATTGGATTATTTCCATGGAAGTATTGCCCCACCCATTCAGGTTGGGTCTTTATTGGATCACTGGAGTACTTTAAAAAAAAAAAGCCACACAGGCCCAGGCGCAGAGCAGCTGTGAGTGACATTTTGGAGAGGAACTGCAGCTAAGAGAGGACAAAACACCCCAAGAGCAACATTTTGGAGAATGCCATTTTGAAACACAACCTGTGAGCAAGTGGTCAAAAGTCATGTGCCTTCCGAGCTAACAGAGATTTTCCAGACACCAGTGGCCTTTCTCCATTGAAGGTACCCTATCGTTGATGCCTTACCTTGGACACTTTATGGCCTTAAGATTGTAACTTTGTACAATCTTTGTAAACCCCCTTTATAAAAGCTAATCCATTTCTGGTGTTTTGCAAAACAGCAGCATTAGCAAACTGGAACAGTGGTTCAGGTCGTGCACTGTCTAAGGGTACCTGACTTGGGGGGGTGGGTGAGCGGGGCTGAATTCCAGCCCATTTTGCTTGCCAAGCTGAGTGCCCTGGCACATGTATACATCTGCCTGGAGGGAGTGGCACCATTTTCTGACTTGCACAAAGCTTCCACATGGCTGGTGATGGCCCCCAAGGGTTGAGTGTATTCCAAGCGCCATGGGCTGCCCCTGAGAGTTACGCAGGAGAGCTGCCTGGTTGAGAATGGATTGAAGAGGAGCAAGACTGGCAATGAGGGGACCATGAGGAGGCTACCGCAGTGGTCCAGGCGAGAGGAGTCCCAGTCTGGGAACATGGGCACTGAGCAGGGAGATGGTTTCCCCTGAATACCTCCAGAGCATGGGGCTGGGGGTGAGAGTGGGAGGGGAAATGTCCATCTCTCTTGGGAGGGCAGGGGAAACAGGAGCCCTGAGTAGAAACTTGAGCTCCTGCCCGTTTCTCTACTAACTGGCTGTGTGACCTGGGGCAGATGAGCTGCCCTCTCTGGCACCAGTCCTGGCATCGGTTAAAAGGGAGTGGCAGCCCCTGACTTCCTGCCTTCGCAGTACCGTGGGGGCAATGCACAAGATGACGTAGGCAGGCACACTTTGCAAACTGTAAAGTGCTGTCTCTCCTCTTGGGAGAAGCAGGACCATTACTGGGGAGCAGTACCCCTTGGGTACATGAGTCACCTGGCCCCTGGGGTCAAGGGCTGCGTGGGGTGAGAGGGGACACACACATGCTTCCTCAGAGGGGCTGTCAGGAACAGAGGCTCTGGAGCCAGACTGCCTGGTTTCAAACCCAGCTCTGTCACTATTACCTATGTGATCTTGCACAAGTTACTTAACCTCTCTGAGCTTCATCTGCTGGAAAACGGGAATATTGGATTAAAAGTACTGACAAAAATGTTAGGAAGTTTAAGTGAAACAATTTATATAATGTCCTCAGAGCAGGGCTCAGTATTGCTCTAATAATAGCAGCTGCCCATGCTCAACACTAGTGGTTACTCCTGCTGTAAGTGACATACCTACACTGCCCCAGGGGACACACCTGGGCAGGGACTGCGCCTCTCAACTCCAGACCCAAAGGTCAGACTGCTCCTGGCATCTCTTCTCAGATCTCAGGGGCACCAGGCTCTCCACCTGCCCTCCCCGTGGGTCCCCCACCCCAAGGAATGCTGCCAGCTTCCACCTGCTACTCAAACTGCACTCCTGACCCTCCCTCAGCCCTCGACAGGCTCTGCTCTTTTCCTGTCCTCTGAATCTCTCAATCCCATCTATTTCTCTCCTCGGGGGCCTCCACCCTGGGCCAAGTCACTGTCATCTCCTACCCGGGCTCCTCACCATCCCCCATATCTGCTCTGCCCTCCCCCAGGCCAATGGGCACCCAGCAGCCAGAGCCACCGCCAGCAAGGCTGATCCCATCATGCTCCTGCAGACACCTCCCACGCAGCCCAGAGAACAGCTCCATATCCTCGCCACGGCCTGGAGACCTCATGAAGTCTGGTTGCTGCCTGCGGGTCCTGGCTCCGTCAGCCTTCTTCCCTGTCCCCTCCCGACCTGTGGCCACACCAGTCACCAGGTACTCTCAGTTCCTAGAATGCCCCTCGCCCCTTCCCCTGGCCTTTGCACAGGCTGTTTCCTTGGCCTGTGATGCTCTCCCCACCACACCACTCCCCACCACTCTACTTTGCCTGGTTAGCTTCTACTCCTTTGGATTGCAATGGAATCACCACTTCCCAGGAAGTTTCCCCTGCTGCCCCCCCACACCCCTCCCCCAGCTGAGGATCCTCTCCCTGCCACCTGCTCCCAATGCATCCAGCACCTTCCACCACCCTCCTAAGAAGGGCATGTCATACATGTGTGTGATTAATCACACACCTCCCCATGGGGCTTTGAGCCCCAGGAAGATGGAACCACGTGCATGTGGCTTGTCGTGCCCCAGCATCCAGTGGTCCCTGGCACTGAGCTGGTGCTCAATGCAGGAAGGAATAAATGGATGAATGCCCAGACCTAGAAGACCAAGAGAATCAACACACAGAGAGGCAGAGGTGCACACACACCCACACCCACACACACACACTGGTCTTGAGGTGATGCTCTGGGCAGGCCCCCCCATGGGGCTCTCCCTGGAGGGCTCTGTCTTCCCGACTCTCTTCCTGGGGCTGGTTCCATGGGCCAAGGGGTACCATCTTTGGGAGTGGATCATAGGGGAAGGCCAGGTGTTAGGCAGGGAGGACCCTCTGGAGGGCAGAGGGAGCACAGATGTGTCCGAGCAGGGGGCTCAGCCCGGCGCTGACCTGGCCGCTGGGAGTGTGCTGGGTGGGACTGTGAAGGACACGGACAGGGCACTCTCTTACCATGGTCCAATGTACCGGCAGCTGGCCAGCAGGTAGACTAGGACAACGAAGCCAACGGTGCCGCTGAGGCCCACGGCGAGGTGGCCCAACCAAGGGTAGGGCCAAGTCTCTTTTCCGGGGGCTGCCCAGGTGGTGGGAGGAGAGGCAAGAAGAGGCGGTGAGAGCAGTGCCCCGCTTGCCCCAAATCCCATCACTCCAGCGTCCCCCCACCCCAACCTGGTGCCACTCGTGTTGGGTGCAGGGCCCTACAGGGCCTTCCTGTATCTGGGTAGCTGAGTGGTTCTGCCTGAAGCCTGCCCTCTCTGGAAAGCCAGGTTTGAAGATGCCTCTTCTCTAAGGCATCCATCATCACCAGGCCCAGAAGAACGGAGGGCTCCCACAGCCCCTCGGCAGCCTAGGTTCCACACAGCCCTGCTGCCCCCCTCCCTTCCTCTGATCAAGCCCAAAGTATCACAAGAGGAGGGACAGGCTGACCACAGACCCAAGGCCCTCGCAGGGCCCCAGCCCACCCAGCAGACACTCTGTGGGCACCTGGTGTCTGCCAGACCATCATCACAGCAGCCCTGTCTTGGTAGCCCCATACCCACTTTACAGATGAGAAAACTGAGGCTGAGAGGTGAAAGCAGCCGGCCCCTGACCCTGGCAGAAACCAGGGGTTGAATGCTGAGGGGTAGACAAAATGTGAAGCGCCTTCCTGGCCTCCCCACTGACTCACAAGGCCTCGGGCAAGTCCCAGGCCCTCCCCAAGCCTCTGTTCCCATCTGTAAAATGGGTCACAGCAAATGAGCTCCTGGAAGGTGGATGACAGTAAACAGAGCCAAACGCTGCACCCCCTGCTCCAGACAGGAGGGGACAGAGACACAACAGCTCCTGCTCCACCCACTGTTCCCAGAGTCTCACTTGGCCGATTCCCTCCTGCCCAGGCCCCCTCCCCACCCCTGTGGCCCATGGGTACCTGCAGGCCTTGTCCTAAAGGCCAGGGGCTGGCTCCAGGGGCTCCATTCAGCGGCATAGCTGTTTCTCTGGGATCTGACCCGCACCTGAAGCTCATATGGAGTGTCTGGAGTCAGGGTCTCCAGGCAAATCCATTGCTGGTTCTGCTTGAGGAAGAGCAGGGGTGTCTCCTGCGACAGAGAAGGGGTGTCAGAGCCGGAGGGGTGCCTGCCACCGTCCCCACCTCCCATGGCAGGGCCGGGAGGCTGAGATCAGCACCAGCCAATGGGCCCGCCAGCCCCCGTCCCCCCATCCTCCTGACAGGCTCCCTGATGACCCAGTCGCTGGGGTGAAAAACCCCAGCCGGCCTAAACCTCTCCCTCTCCCTCATCCTCCACATCCAAAGTCATCCGCTTGTCCTCCTGGACCACCTCCGGAGCCTGGACCCATCCCCTTCTGTCCTCTCTCCCACCCCCACCCCACAGCTGATCTCCCTGCTTCTACTGCACCCCACAAGTCTATTCTCCACATGACCAGAACGAGGGATTTTTTTTTTTTTTTTTTAAGCACGACTCACCTCATGTCCCTCCCCTAAACCTTCTGACAACTTTCCATCTTGCTTGGACTAAAACTCAAATTCCTCTCTCCGACCTCCCACCCTGCCCCGCTCCACAGACCACTCCCACTTCTGGAATCACTCTTTTCACCTCTTCCTGGTCCCCGGACAAAAAGCACTGTGCTGCCTCTGCACGGACCACCTCCTCTGTTTGGAAAACCCTCCCCCAGTCAGCAACTTCTTGACCCTCAGATCCCAGGGGGCTTCAAGTGGTCCCCCGAGCCTCAAGGAGCCTGGCCCAGTCACTCTCAACCGTGTCATGCCATTGAATTTTCTTGCTAGCACTCGTTTATCTTCTAGACTCCTGTTTATTTTTTTACCGACTGTCTACCCCTTGTCTGTCTTATCCCCAACTCTCCCCAGCGTCCAGCACATAATAGGTCCTCAGTAAATAATTGCTGAATGAATGACTGAGTGAATAAAGGAATGAAAGATGAATAAATAAGTGAGGGGCCCCTGGAGATGCCCTAGGCCCCACAAGTGGCTCCCAGGGCCTCTGAAATCTCCCGGGGTGAGCCGGCACCTGCCTCTTTGCCATGTACATCTTGCCCTAGTGGCACCCTGGGGGCTGCCAAAGCTGGATCCACTGGGTGAGGAGGAGGCAGGTGGTGGGGGCAGGGCCGGGCAGCACGGAAGGGGTGGCGGGGGGGGGGGGGGGGACTTGGCCGCCAGCGACTGCCAGGGGTGGTGTGGCTTCGCTGAGATGACAATGTCATGGTGGCCAGGGCAGGGGTCAGGAGAAGGAATCAGGACAGGCTGGGGACTCACCTCCCAGCTGTGGCCCGGGGGCCGTGCCTGGGCCTCGAACTCCAGGTAATGTTCAATGTAGTGGGAGAACAGGGGGACCGTCCAGGTTACGTTGCACCTGTGGGTCCCTATTTGGACGACTCGGAGGGAGTCGGGGGCCATCAGGCGAACTGGAGGAGGGAGAGAAGTGCAGGCAACGTGGGTTACCACGGAGACAGGATGAAGCCGATGTGTGCCCCCCCAACCTGTGCACCTGCTGAGCCCCCACCCTTCTCCCGTCTCTGCTCAATTATCACCTACTTGGAGAAGTTTTTTCTGACCACTCACCACGCTCTTTCCCCCTCACCTTCTAATTTTTCTTCCTAGAACTTATCACTTCCTGATACATTAAATATTTATTTTTGTTTCTTTATATATTTTCTGTCCCCCCTCTCCCCACCCTCCCCAGACTGTGAGCTCACTATGGGCCAGGATCTTGTTGTCTGCTGTATCCTCAGTGCCCAGAATTTTACCCAGCACATTACGCATTCGATTAAATTTCTGCTGAATGAATGAAGCAAGATGACCTTTCTCCGCACTCAGATTTCATCTAAGAGTTTTACATGGGTCATTTCATTTATTTTACACTTGACGCTTATAAGGATTTTATGATACTGAAGTTAATCTAAATTTCCATAATTCTGAGATTCTAGAACTACCCAAATAACCATGAGTGGATGTTTATTTTGCACCGGCCATGTGCTGAGTAGTGCCTGTGTCTTGGCTCAGACTCCTCACGACGACCCTGGGCTGTAGTAACTCTGACTATTCCCCCTCAACAGAGGAGGAAACTGATGCCCAGACGTGCTGGATGATCTGCCCAGGACTCACACTCTGCCCCCTGCCTTCCCTAGAGAGGGACCCCAAGGTCAGATGACTGGGGAAAGGGCCTTTGGGTGGGGACAAGATAAAGCAGGCATCAGACTGAGGGGTGAAGGGGCCGGGCACTCAGTCATTCAATCCGGTGTGGAGACACAGGGGTGGCAGAGGCCCTGCCCTCAGTGGGCTCACAGCCCAGGAAGCAAGAGGGACCCACCATCAGGCAGTGGCCACCTGGGATATAAATGCTCTGAAAGAAGAGGTACAAAAGGCCTCTTGTAGGAGGTGACCCTTCACTGAGCTTTGAAGAGTAGGTAGAAATTTCCCAGTGGGAAGAGACTTCCAGGCAGTAGGCTCAGGAAGTGCAAAGGCTCAGAAGCACAGACGGGCATGCTGGGCTTGGAGAGCCATTGGCTGTAGTGGAGAAATAAGCCAAAGAGGAGGAAGGCTGAGAGATGAGACCAGGGCCGGGTCCTGAGTGGCCTTGAACGCCAGCGTCAGGAGCCAGGACTTAATCCCAAGGGCAGAGGGCAGTGAGCTGGCCAGAAGCAGGTATAGGAGCTGATGGGGAAGAGAGGCTGGAGCAGGGAGGATCCCAGAGGGGAAGGAAGGGAAGGAGATGCCCACCCCTGCCCCAGCCCCACCCAGGGGCCTCACTCACGGTTCTCAAAGGGCTTGAAGACCTGGCTGGTCATCATCCTCCACCTCTCCCCTTCGCGGCACATCACGCTCAAGTTGACGTTGTCAGCCGCAGTCAGCTTCTGAGACTGCAAGGGAAGGAGGGCAGGGATGCAGCCAGCAGCAGCGGGGAGGGAGCGGTCCTCAGAGAGGGGGACAGGAAGGACGAGCAAGGCTAAAGCAAAGGTGCCCCGCTACTTTGTGCCTGCAGACTTTTTTGTCTAAAGGGCCACATAGTGATTATGTCCATCTTTGCCGGTCATATGGTCTCTACCACAACTGCTCAGCTCTGCCAAAAGCAACCACAGGCAATATGTAAATGAAGGGGTGTGGCTGCATGCTGATAAAACTTTATTTACAAAAATTGGCAGTGGGCTGATGTGGCCTACAGATGCCCATTTCACAGATGGGGCAACTGAGCACAGAGGTTTGCCAACTCGTGATCTCAAGTGAAACAAGATGCCATGGTAGTGAGTTCCCCATCACAAATGGTGTGCAAACAGAGGGGGCCCCCAAGAAGGTCCAGGTCTGGAACTTTGAGAACAAAAGCCTCCCACCCCTCACCCCATCTCTCCTCACCCACACCTTGCTTTTTCTTGAAGGAAATGGCCAGGTATTGAGTGCCTCCTGTAGGCAGGTACTGCTCAGGTGCCTAAGCCACTCATCCCACTCAATTCTCAGAGCCGTTCATCCCATACTGTAGATGAGAAAACTGAGGCTCGGTGGGTTAAGGGACTTGCCCAAGGTCACCCAGGTGCTCAGTGGGGGAGCCCGGATTCAAGCCCAGGCCCTCTGCATCCACGACCCATAGAGTAGCTGCAACTCTGAGTCCTGGCCCAGCCTGTGTGACTGCAGGAGCAGCTCGGAGCCCCCTTCCCACTGAGCAGGTGGCAACACTGAGGCCCTGGAGGAGGCAGCTCCGGCCCAGGCCCTATGCTATGGGCCTGGGGGAGGTGGTTTTGGGTCCAGGACACTGGTCACAATCCCTCAGACCTTCCAGCAGGCCCCACTGTGAGCAAACCTTGTACTTCAAGAGTTCCTGGAGCCAGTCAATCCAGAAACAATTCCTCCCTCTCTACCACAGGGACCCTGCCCCAGCCTTCCGACAGCCGCCACCACCGGCCGGAATCTCCCAGATAATATCAGCAGCAGCAGCAGCAGCAGCATTATTATTACTACTACTTCTATTGTTATTGGTTTTGTAACAATGTTACTAATAATACTGTTTATGGATCAATTCCTCGTGCCAGGCACTCTTCCAAGAATTTAACACGTTATTTAATTCTCTCATCACCCTGAGCTATAAGCGCTATCACTGTCCCACCCACAGCTGAGGAAACTGAAGTACAGAGAGCCTGCTGACTAGTCCACAGTCACACAGCTAGGAAATGGTGGAGCCAGATTGGAAGGCAGCCATCCGCAGGCTCCCAGGGCCCGCCCAGCAGTCTGGTTCTAGGGGCTACGCTACTAACAGCTCCACTGCGGGTCACCATTTTCACATTCTCCTGCCTTTCAAGACTCCGTATAACCTGACGGTGGCTGGAAAAATGTAGTTGGGGCGTCCCTGGTGCCTGCCACCCCCTAAGAGGGTTTAATAAGCAATAATTTTATTCACACCCATATGGACATGGCCACATTCCCTGCAAGAGGCAGCCTGGGCTGGGAGCCCAGCAAACCTGGGTTCAAATCCCAACTTAGCTACTCCCAGGCTACGTGATCCTGGGCAGACAACACACCTCTCTGAGCCTCAGTTTCCTCGCCAGTAAGAAGGGGGTGCTGCTGGAGCCCATGGGGCTGTGAAGATCCACTGATGAGGGCAGATGTGAGCCAAGTGCTTACTCTCTCCCAGGTATAGTTCTAAGCACTTTAACCCATAGAGCAAACCTGCAAGGTGCCCTTCAGATGCCCATTTTACAGATGGGGCAACTGGGCACAGAGGTTGCCTAACACCGTCCAGGACTAGAACCCAGGCCGTGGGGCCCCAGCATCCATGCTTGTAACCCCACACTCACCAGCACCAGCCAAGAGCTCAGGGAGAGTTGGATGTGGCGGTGGTTATTATTACTGGGGCGCTCTCCCCACTTGATAAAGAATCCAGAAATGTCACAAGGCATGGGTGAGACCCTGGAAGCAGAGGCAGGAAGCCCACATCCTGGGTTCCCACCTTTGGATGCTGTCTTCCTTCGGCTCCCTCCTCTTCAGCCCCAGGCAGCCCTCTCTGGGCAAGGGGCTTGCTGGGCCCTGGCTTCTCCCCGGGCCTCCTGCCCACCCCGAGATCTCAGTCCTGGATGACAAGGACACCCTCTCTCTTCCCCCACACCCTCCCTCTCCCTTTCCCCTAGGCTCCGCTACTCACATTTGGGGGTCCAAGGATGAGGTTACAGACCCAGGTTCCCGGCGTCACCCTCACCGGGAGCAGAGCGCAGGCTTGGTTCCAGGACCTTCAAGACAAAAGATCCTTAGGAGAGAAGGAGACACCCACAGGGCTGGCCTGGGGGCCACTCGCAGATCTCTCTGCTCTTCGGCCCATGGCTGCAGCTGCTCCATCCCCAGCAGTGAGGGTGCCTGGTGCATGGACTCGACACTGGCCTCAGTGCGGGTGACGCGTGCCACTCCCTCCCCCAAGCCGCCCCCCAACCTTCCTCCCCTCACTGAGAACCTTTATCCGCCATCCCTGTCCCAGCCTGGCCTCACGGCCCCTCCCCACACAGGAGCCGGAGTGATCTTCTAGAAACACATCTAGAAGCTCAAGACACAGGTCCCTCCCCACTTAAACCTCCCCCCACCACCAAGTCTTCCCATGGGGCTTAGGGTCAGTCTAGGGAGCTGCGGACTCACATGCCCCCAGGAACCCAGGGCCAAAACCCAAAGCCACATTTGCCTCCTCCTCCTTCCTCCCTGTCCCCCCCCCAATCCAATTAGTCCCCAAGCCCAGGGAGCCCACCCCTGCCTCAGTCTCTGGAGTCTCCCCTTTCTCCCCACCCTCCACCAACCCCGCTGGGCTCAGACCCTCACTCCCTTGACCCCTAGGTGACTGGGCTCAGTGGCTCTTTCAGCAACTCCCTCCCAGCCCCCAGGCTCCCCTCCCCCCTCCCCCAGTCCCCTGTCCCCACAGCTGTCCTGGGGGGAGGGTCTCTCAAATCCCAGACTATGCAAAAAATTTGGGGCTCTCCCTTGCTACCCTCTCGCCTCTAAAGCCAAGTCCAGCCTTGGCACCGCAGGCTTGCAGCCCAGTGTCCCCGACCACTTTGTGCAGCTCACCTCCCCGGCCCCACCACTGGAACCCAGCCCTCTGCCACCCTACTCCGTGCCCCATGTTCCCTGAGTCTAAATATATGACTCCCAAAGTCTCTTAAACGATGCTGCCACTGCAGGCCCAGTTCCAAACATTTGCAATTCTAAGAGTCCGTGGGTTCTATTATTCTAAGATTCTGTACATGCAGACTTATTGGAGACTGCAATTTTAGGATTCCAAAAGTCAGTGATTGTAAGATTGCACCATCCTGAGATTTCCCGCTTTGCCAGCTGGTCCTACACTCACCGTTTGTCTGGCTGGGCGTGGACGTGGCAGGACTGGGCCTGCAGACTCCCATCCTGGCTCCAGACACACGAGATGTTGGCTTTTGAGTTGTAGAAGCACGTGAGTTTGGAAGAGTCTGCTGGGCAAGATGAGGCGTGAGTGGCTGCAGGTGCCCTGTGGTCCCCGGGACTCATCCCACCACCCCTGCTCCTGTCACCCTGTGCCCACCAGCTAAGGTGGACAGAGAAGGGACTCAAGCCTTTGAGGACCCACAGGTCATCGGGGGGCTGCAGGAACAAGGCTGCATCTCCCACAACTTGGAGATGCACATTCAGCAGCAGGGGCCAGACAAAGGGGCCGAGGGATGAGATGGATGCCTGACCCCTGGTCCCCACTGCCCCTGCCGCTGCAAGCCCCCACCTCCCTCCTCTCCCACCTCTTCCAAGGGCTTGGTCTCCTCCCCCAGGGAGGCCCAGCTGTGCAGACGCCAGGGGTCTCACCGTTCACCGTCGCTGCCAGCCCAGGGATGACCAGGGCAAGGAAGACAACGACGAGGAGGGGCAGACGCCAGGTCGGAGGAGGAGCCGCCATCACATCCACAGGGTGGAGCTGGGGCAGGGGGGTGAGGGGGAGAGAGCACAGGTGAACCCCACCTGCAGGCCCTGTCACACCCTCCCATCAGATGCAGCTTCGGGCCCCTCCAGGGTCACAGCCCTGGCCACAGATGATGGGTTCGTAATGTGCTTCCTAAACCTCAGCTTGGAGGGGCGCTGCCAGGGCACCAGGTGAAGGAGGAAACAGGTAACAGGCAGCCAGCCGAAGGGGAACCGTGAGAGCAGCACAATGACAGCACCATCGCACACTCGCCTGTAAGTACTTGACAAGCGGCGACTGACTTAACCCTCCCAGCAGCCTCGCGAGGTGGGCGCTTCTGATGTCCCCCTCCTCGGAGCTGGGGGGGCTGGTGACCTTTGCCTAGCGCCGCGGAGGGGGGCCAGGCCGGAAGCCCCCGGGTAGCCCCCAGGTAAGGCCTGCCATGTCCCTCGTGGGCTCTGTCTGGAGTTTTCCCTGACCCCACCCTCTCAGAAGGAGGCCAGGAGAGGGGTTTCCTCCAGTATCTATTAAATGCTGGATCCCGGGCCGGTCTCTAGGGCATTAGCCCAGTTGTTGGGCCCTATTTTGCAAGATACGGACCCAAGAGTGCCTGTCGCCAAAGCCCCTGGGTGCCCTGCGCCGCTGCAGCCTCCTTCCCACCTAAGGGGGGGTCAGGCGAGCCCCCCAAGAGGTGTCCGGGCCCAAGGGACTGTTCTAAGGTGGCCTTTGAGGCTCAGGTTCTGCCGATGTCTTCTGTCTTCTCATGGCCCTTCTAGCCACACCGTGGAAACTCGGGCTCGCTCAGCGCAAGGGCAAGGCACTGGCCAGGACCTGCTGCAGTGGGAACTTAGTGCAGGGGCTCGTGGTGGCTGCCACTGGCCCCCCTCAGGGGCCGGGTGCGGGGAGGGAAGTGAGAAAAGCTAGTGCAGCCATTTCAAGATAATGGGAGGAGCAGGGGTCCGGGCGGCCCAAGGCCAAGGCAGCAAAGGAGCTGGGGGTCCACAGGGGCTGCCAGGGAGGGGAGCCAGAGGAGTCTCCTTCGAACCCTGGGATGCCAGGGCCCCTGAGCGCTGGGCTTTGTTGCCCCCTCCATCCTGCCCCTCTCCCAGGCTCTCCTCCCACTTCTCTGCTTGACCCCTCTTCTTCCCCAACCTTCGCTTCCTCCTGGATTCCCCTCCCCTTCCCTCCTCACTCTGGAGTCTCACTTGGCTCCAGCTCTCGCCTCCCACGGCCTTTCTCCAGCTCAGTGCCTGCCCTGAACCAGGACTCACTCCCAATAGTCTGTGCAACCCCACTCCTGACGGGACCCCCACAGATCCAGTGAAAGCCTGGCTCTCCCCCTCAGCTCCTTCCAACTGGCTTTGGGTTTGGAGCAATCATGCACTCATCCTCCCAGTCTCCCAGCCATCCCTGACTCTGTCCCCTTCACCGCCACACTCTGCCAGCCAGAAAACCCCAGAGACAGGACAGCCCCCATGCCACCTTGCCCATTTCTTCCTCAGCCCCTGAGCCACCCTCCCAGGGCAGCCCAGGGTCCCTCCAGCCTGTGGCAGTGGCCCCCTCTGCAGCAGCCACACCCCGAGGCTCCCAGATTCATTTCCCAAAGCCCACCTCCAGCCTCCCACCTCCCTACCCAGAAACTCTCAGCGGCTCCCACTATAACATGAAGCTTAAATCCTTGTTTCCAGGCTCCAAATCTCCATTTTCAAATGGGGAAACTGAGGCAGAGAGGTTAAGCAAATTGCCCAAGGGTGCACAGCTGGTAAGAGGCAGAGCTGGACTCTGAGGGTAGAATGCCCAGCCCCCAGGCAGGGCCCCCACCTATGGTGACTCCTCAGACATACCTCCTCACCCGCACTCCTCCATGCACTCGAGAAACACGTATCGATTACCCAATAGCATTACTTGCTGAGCCCGACTCCGTGCCAGGCCCCAGGCCAGGAAAGTAAGGCTCCGAGACAGTCACTCGCCCAGGATCCCGTATGACCAGAGACAGAGCTGCCATTTCAGGCCAGGCCCTGCCCCAAGGCCTGCTCTCTCCCATTGTCCATTTTGCCCAGAGGTGAGGCTGACGGCCTTGCTGCCTGAGGAGTCAGAGTCCAGCAGGGGTACAGACGGACAAACGGGGCATCTGTCCTGTGTGTGCCCAGCCCACTGTTCCCACAGACCAGGGGCTGGTTGCCTCCTTCTTTGGCTCCCCCGACAGCACAGGGCACAGCGTTGGGACCCTGGAGGGTGTTCCCAGCAAGCCTCTCTTGTGCCCCTTCCATGCTCAGGCTCAGCCCTGGGGCAAGGGTGCTGTCGATCCTCTGTGAGGGTGCCACCCCGGGTCAGGGGGAACCCAGCCCCAGCCATCAGGGCACGCCTCATGCCCAGATCAGGACTTGGTTGAGAGGAGGAGAGTAGGGGCAAAGGGGTGCAGGGTCAAAGGAAGGTCGGGGCCAAACCACAGGCCCCAGCAGAGAAGAGAGATGGGTAGGAGCTGCCTCACCAGCTCCCGGCCACCCATAGCTGAAAGGGTGTGGGAATGGGAACAGGCCCACCCAGAGGAAACTGGGCCAAGTGCAAGGGGAGGAGAATATGGAAGGCCCCTGAAGGGTCAGGGCTAGGAGGGCTCCTTGTAGTCAGCTGGTCCTATGCCCTCACTGGGCAGAGAAGGAAACTGAGCCTCAGAGAGGCTAAGGAACCTGCTCAAGGTTGCACAGCAAGGAAGAGACCCAGCCTCAGGGGACAGCAAGGAGAACTCGGGCCCACTGGGTCCCAAGCACCCGCCCTCCTGGGCTGTCACACATGCCCAGGCGCCTGCGCCCCGCCCTCCGTGACTACAAAGCCCGCTCACAGCACTGACTCATTAGGTCCCCACCACAGCCTGGGAGGTGGCTATTGTCATCCTCATCGTACAAATGTCAGAACTGAAGCTCAGAGCTGCCCGAATTTGCTTAGAGGCAGGAGGCAAACCACATCATCTGATTTCAAGTTAGAGGATGGTGGTGATGATAGTGATGATGATGATGACGGTGAAGATGACGGTGATGGTGGTGGTGGTGATGGTGATGATGACGGCTAACACAGGGCTTTCACTCTACGCAGCACTGGTGTTAGCGCCTTGCATATACTGTCTCACTTCAGAGACCATTATTACCCCTTTCATCAGATGAGGACATCCCAGGCTAGAAGGTGGTGGAGCTGGGATGTGAACCCAGTTAGGTACAGTCTGAGGCCCCCACCTTGGCTGGTATTACAGGATTCAAGGCCAGGTATGTGGGGGCTGGGGGAGGACAGTGAAGCAGGAGCCTGGTAGCCCAAGGTGAGTCCCACTTGACCCCTGACCTTGACGGCCTCCCCTCATCTCCCCTTGTCCTCTCTACTCCCACCAACACCTCCCCACAGGACCAGGCTCTCATCTAGCTCCAGAGGCATCCTCCCGGTTAGGACTCAGCATCCAGGCTTTGGGGGAAGGGAGGGGATCCTTAGGAGTGGCTTGGCCTCTCAGCCATCCCCCACCACGATCCAAACCCAGGGTGAGAAGTCTCAGGCCCCCAGGAGAGCAAACATGTGGCTCCAGGTGGTCCCAGCAATGGATCCCCACCTCCAAGGCCAGGAGACATAGTGATCTGCCCAGGCACACAGCTAAGCAAGGGACAAAACCGGACTCGAACCCACGGCTCCCAGAGACCTGCCAGCAAACCCATTTCATAGTCAGGTGCCAGAAGGGACCCCCTTCTCCTCCCTCACCCCCAGGGGGTACTTCCTTTGGTATGAACGACATCAGCAGAGATGAGGAGGTGGCTCCTCTCTCTCCCACCCCACATCCCAGCACCTTCTTGGGGCACCCATCCCATCTGAGGCTTGGGCTGGCCTTCTTCCCCTGAGTCTTCCCACATCCTTCTTACCCTTCTGAGCGACTTCCAGCCTCCCTCAGGGTAGGCTGGGAAGGAGGTGGAGCTTGGGACTGGGGACCAGTTTTTTCTCCAACCAGGAGCCTTGAAAGCAGGGCCCATCACCTCCCCAGGGGATCCCAAGATAAGGTTGGGGGTGAGGGCTGGGGGACTGAAGAGCAGACGGAAACTGCTGGGGAAACTGAGTCAGAGCTGAACGACTTCTCCATAACCTTCAGCCCCAGCCCCACTGGCTGGTCCACAGGGGCCAGGAGGGAGTCCCTGGGTGCCCTGCGGGCAGGGCGGGGTGAGGGCGGGATGGGGGCATCACCTGATTGAGACATGAGGCCGCGGCGCGCTCTTTGCCGTCCTCCCTGCTGCTGAGGCTGTGGCCATCTCCCCAGGGCCCAGCTCCGGCTCTGGTAGCAGACGCTGATAGAGCCAGCAAAGACTAAAACCCCAGGGCCAGCCCACTTCCTGTGCAGAGCATGGAGGGGCCAAGGCCTGGGGAGGAGGGCGGGTGGGGAGACTGGTTGGTGAGAAAGCCTGAAACTCCCACAAGCACCTAGGGACCAGATAAAGATCTCCAGATCTCCCTCCTCTGCTGGGGGTGTCCTGAGACAGAGCTGGGGCCGCGGGTGTTGTGGCAGCACACACACACACACACACACAAACACGCGCGCGCGTGCGCGCACACCCACATACTCTAGAGTGGAAGCCCCTCTACACACAGCTCAAGGGGATACAGCCCCGTCTTTGCTCTCCTGCACCACCCCCACCCCATCTCACACAGGTCACCCCAAACCTCTGACACCTTCATCCGGTCACACTCACACCCACTAACACTAGGCCTCACACAAACACGTCCCTGTAGGTGCTGCTCTTACCCTCATCCCAGCCAGAGACGCGGAGAGCTCCCTTTTCACCCAGCCTCCCAGGAAATTCCTCACTAAGTTTATCAGTTTATATAAATCATTCAGAGGTGACTACTTAATGGGGCTCTGAGAACAGTTTGGAAGACATTTATTGAGCAATCTAGAACCTTCTCTTCCTCTGAAGTTATGGTTCCTAATCCTCCCTGCCTCCTTTGCCCGCCTTTTGGAGTGTGGTGGGGGCTGGAGCTCAGGGTTGTGGTGTTTTTTTTTTTTAATGATTAAAAGTTACAGGCCCCTCTTGAGGAACAGGCACTCTCTCTCTATGCGTTCTCACAGACCTCCTTCACAGAGCCCAGGGGAGGCACCTTCCCCCTTCCTCCTGATGCTAACTGCTCTGGTTTGGAGGGTTATAATTGCAAGCTGCTGCCTCTTTCTGAGAAGGGTTGGGGAATCACTGGATGGGAAGTTGGAAGAGCAGCTGTGCAGAAGCTGCCACCTGCACAGAAGTGAAAAAGTGGAAATAAAGACCCTAAAAAAGAGAATCAAGCCCAACTCCCTTCTGCAAACCGGTGCTGAGCTGGGGAGGGAGAAGCATGAGGGCAGCGTGGCCGGGGAAGAGCAAGACTTGCATCCAAGCCTGCTCAACAGCCGGGTGACCTTGGCCTTCCGGCATTTCTGTTTCCACACCTATAAAAAGTGACTAAAAGCTACTGCCTGGGTATGTCCAGAGGACTGAATAATCAGGGATGAATAAAGCTCCTGGCAGCTCACAATAAAGGGAGTTCCTTCCCCATCCCACTTTCCTTCACCCCCAGAGGGAGGCTTTCTGGTTGCAGGAGAGGGTGATAAATATAACGGGTGACAGCGATTTACTCGGCAGGGTTTGCTAAGCGTGGACTCTCTCTGGAGGCTGCACTGGTTCTCCTGGGGAGGGAAGCCCGGTGAGTAAGGGCTGGGAGGAAGGATGGTTTTCACTGCAGACCCTTTTGCACTAAATGAATGGATTTTTCTGCCTCTAAGTAAATGAATTCAGTTACAAATGTAGAGCACATCGTCTTGGTTTCCCAGGGCTGCCAGAACAAAGCTCCACGAACTGGTGGCTTGAAACAGCAGAAACTTATTCTCTCACGGTTCTGCAGGCTGCAAGTCTGAAACAGAGGTGTCAGCAGGGCCGTGCGCCCTCTCAAGGCTCTGGGGGAGAATCTAATCTGTCCCATGCTCCTCTCCTGGTGGTGGCTGGGAATGCGCAGCGTTCCTTGGCGTGTGGCATAGCTCTGCCTCCATTGTCACATGGCCGTCCCCTCTCCTTATCTGCTGAGGACAGCAGTCACACTGTATCAGGGCCCACCCCAATCCCATCTGGCTGCCTCTTAACTAACAAGAACATCTTTAAAATACCCTATTTCCAACTAAAGTCATATTCACAAGACTGGGGGCAAAAACTTGAACATGTCTTTTAGGGGGACCCAATTCAGCCCATTACACACGTATAAAGAAAGAAATGTGTCTCTAGCCAAAGCCAGGAGTCAGGGACCCAGCTGGTTCCAAGCTGCCCCGTGCCAGTGTAGTGCTGTCCACAGCGAGGGCATTAGCCTGCCCTGCCTGTCTTTTCTCCCCCCTCCATCCCTCTTTCCTTGTTCATCCATTCAGTGAACATTTCCTGAGCATCGAAGATGCCCCAGAGGCCAGGCTGGGTGTGGAGGGGTCCGAGCTGACAGCAGAGGCCCTGCCTCACGGATGAGGGGACGGGAGCCGGGGCTCGAAGCAGCCATCCTGCTCCCTGGGGTGTGCCCGAGGCAGGCGGGGCCTCCATCAGCTGAGCCTGCTGCAACTGGGGGAAAGAGAGAGGGGAAGGGGGACGCCCCCAGCCTGATCCCAGCCGCCATCGTCTCCCACCTGGCCAGGTCTGCGGTGGCCTCCGAACTGGTCTCCCTGTTTTGGCCCCTGATCTCCTCCAGTGTATTCTCCCCTCAGCAGCCAGAACAATCTTTGCAAAACCCAAAATAAGATCAATTTCATCCCCATCCCCACTCCCTTTACAAACCTTCCAGGAGCTTCCTTGCACATTTATAACAAAACCCAAGCTGTTAATCTTGGCCTGAAAGTCCTGCGTGAGCTGGCCCTGCCCTCATCTCTGAACTTTTCTCCCCCAGCTCCCACCAGCTCAGAAGGTCTTACTGCTCATCAAACATGTCGAGTTCTTGTGCCTGGGGCCCTGTCCCTGCTGTCCATGGCTGGACTGCTCTCCCCTGCTCTTTGAAGAGCTACCTCCTTCCTTCCCATTTTACAGGCAAGGAAACTGAGGCTCTCAGGTCATCCAACCAGAATGTGGCCGAGTCTGGATCAGAGCCTGGATCTGCCTGACTGAGGACTTCAACCTCTCTCTGTGACAACATGGGAAGGAATCCAGAAGCTTCTCTGACAGCGCAGGCCTGGCAGAGCCCCCTCAGGCCTGTCCAGGTCTTGGGAGTTGGATCCAGCCTCTGCCGGCAGGACCCCTCCCTCCCAGTGCCAGAACCACAAAGCACATCAAACTCTCGTTCCTACAGCTGCTTCCCCTGCATCTTCCCAACTCCCCACCTCACCCCTCCCTGCTGCATCTTCACGGTATCCCACTGTGAACCAACTCCCCTGTGCCCTCAGCTTTCACAGACACAGGCCCAGCAGCTCCGCCACCACTGAACCCAGCCCCAACCCAGGAACTTCACTTTCCTAAGAACCATAGGGCATACTGGGGTCAGCTGGCTCCACTGTCCCTTCTTGACCAGGACTTTTCTACTCCTCATTGCAGGGTCACTTCCTTTGGGGGTGGGGCGGAGAGGGGTCAAGTCAGGCTGCCTGACCCCTGCTCCCTGTGCCCTTTTCAGCCCTGGCATCCACCGAACACTCTCTTCCTCCCTCCCCCGTTCACTGAAGTTGTGGCTTCTGGCTCCCTTTCTCTCCACCCAACTCCCAGGAGACTTCAGGCTCCATGTTGCAGCATCTGCAATCCCAGACAATCTTCTCCCCTTTTCTACGCCACACCAGCCACCCACTCCCAGGCCCATGCACAGATCTTGTCATCCCTCAGACATGTGCCAACTGAGACCCTCAAACTGCCACCTCACCCTGCTTGCTGCCACCACCCCTTCCACTCTACAGCAATGCAACACTCAGGGGTAAGGTGAGCTGCATATCTCAAAAAAAGAACAGAATAAAACAGCAGTGGCCTTAAATAAGAGGGAAGTTTATTTCTTTCCAGAGGTGGCGTTATCGTGGTGCCAGGGTCCTCTGCTGCTTCTGTCACACTACTGGCGCATCCTCAATATCTTCTTCTCACCTTACAGACACCGAGTGGTGTTCAAGTTCCATCCATCACATCTGCAGCAGAAGGTGGACGGGCAAAAGAGGGCACAACTCTGCCTGTTAAGGGCCCTTCCCCAAAATTGCTCTTGACATTTCTAACTTATATCTCATTGGCTATAACTGAGTCACGTGACCAAGATAGCTGCAAAGGAGGCTGGAAAATGTGCCTAACTATAAACAGAAGGTATATTAGGTAGGGCAGAACCAGGAACCATTATTTGTCTCTGCCGTAACCGGTCCTCTGTCATCACAAAAACCTCTGATATTTCTTGGGCCACCCAGCCCTCTGGGCCTCCCTCCCTGGCTCAGCCCGATGGCTCAGCTGCTCATCTGGCTGACACTCTCACGCCCACCCTCAAGTCCCTTTTTGCCCCTAGCCCTCCTGAGTGCTATGACCTGCCTCCTCTCAAGCCAGCAGGTAGCTGAATCCTCTGCTGGAAAAAATCCCACGACCACAATGCCAGGCCCCAACGCTGACCTGGATACGCATCCTGGGTACAGACAAGAGAGTAACCTATGCACCATCAGGTGTCTGCCCCTTGGCCCAGGCTCTATCCAATGGTGGGGTGTGCTCCATATGAAGTGGGTGCTCCGAGGGACCAGAGTAGGACAAGAAGGAGAAAAAGCAGCCTGCTGGCTGACTGCTGGGGGGACTCCACTCTTCACTGGAGACCCTGCATCCCCGTCACCCAAGCCAGAAATGTGGCCGTCAGCCTTGGGGCCTCCCTTCCCCAGCCCCTGCTCCTGCTTCTAAGCATCAGCCTCATCATCTCTCTTTGCCACGGCTGTTATCTCCTCGCCAGGCTGAATACCCACGTTCCTCCATGTTCCTCTGTGAGCCACCCAGAGCTCCAACATCACCACCCCAACAACTCACGTTTAATGACAACCGTGCCATCCCATGCCTTCCCTGCACTAGGGGCTGTGCCAGGATTGCTCTAGGATGACCAATCATCCTAGTTTGCCCAGACTGATGGGGTTTCTGGGACACGGGACTTTCAGGGTTAAAACTGGGACAGAGTTGGTCATTTTATTCGACTTGGTCAACTTTTCCCACCCCAGTCCTCCCCCAGACCAACCCCAGCCCTTCCCTGATCTCCCACCCCTGACAGGTCAGATTCTGCTCATACCCACCACTGCCTCCACCATCTCTGCCTCAACCCTCTGTTTATGTGTCTACACTGGGAACCATGTGTGATGCATCTAGACTGCTACAGAGACTAGAACCTGACCAGAGCCACAGGTGTCGACATGTGGAAAAGGAAGAAGAAAAAAAGGAGAAACATGGGTTCCAACTTCTAGTACCCTAAAAATGCCAGAGAAGGTGAAATAAAAACAACACTGAATTTTCAAAAGGTTTGCCAGCAAAGGCGGTCTTCAAGGGTGAGCCACGTTGCTCACGTGCACTTGGGGTGGTGGTTCGGCAACATCTGCAAACATCTCTGGCACATGAGCCAGCAACTGCACGTCTAAAATGAGTCCCACAGAGACAGCTGTGTCCAGGTAGGAAATATATTGTGTACTGAGTAATTCAGGCAGTGACAAATGCATAAGTACAGGAATGGGGGTAAGGAAACTGGGGACACCGACAGTGGAATACAGTGCAACAGGGACAAAAAGAAGGGGGCAGTTTTCTGTACCCACAAGACGGATGGTTACATGAAAAACACAACATTAAGCACTATGTGTATAGTGTGCCAAGGTTCATGCAGAAGTAAAAGGGGGAGTGTCAGTGAGTGGGAGTGAAGGTGAGCAAGTGTAAGCGTGTGCCTGTGTGTGTGTGTGTGAGGGTTTGTATCTGTGTTTGAGTGTGACTGTGTCTGTGAACACACGTGAACACACACTGAGTGGTCCTAAGGGAATCCTTAGAAACTGGGGACAGTGTTTTCCTCCCAGGAGGGGAGCTGGGAGACCCAGAAGCAGAGGAAGGAGAGGAACTTTCTCAAATAACCTTTTGTACCACCCAAACTTTGTTTCATAGAAGCATAATACTAATTTCAGAAAATAAATAAAAGTAAAACCAAAACCAAAATAATAAGCATAGGACCCTTGGGGGGAAGAGATGGAGCTCCCCTTAGGGCTTCCCAACAGCCGCCCTTCTGTTGTGCCTGATCATATCTAACCCTGTCCAAGGAATGAGCAAATGTCCTGAAGTCGCCAAGCCTGAGGGGTCATCTGGCCACCCTCCTCACCGTGCAGATGGAGCTCGGAGGGGACGAATCTTGTCCAACATTCACCACGGTCTCCTGACCGCCAGGCCAGACCTGTTACAGGGGAACCGTCAGAAGAGCTCTAAAGACTCTGGGAAAGGCTCTAAAGCAACGGTTTTCCCCCTTTCCTGTGGGAAACAGTGTGAAAAGATTCTTTTCACTTTTTCTTATTCTTAAGCAGGTTTCACCAAGATCAGTGATCTTTCTCAGAAGACAATATAGGTGTTGCAACAAGGAAAGTGAGCATGTGATGTTTGCAAAGTGTCTGTGAGAAGTTCCTCTCTATCTAGAAGTTATGCTTGCTTGCCTTTTTTTTTAAATGTTTTTATTAAAGCATCGGAAAAAAATAAAATATCCCTTTAAGAAGGTCATGCCTGACTGTCACCTCTGCCTACAGTGTCTGCTTTGGGGGAAGCATTAAGTGGGGTTAGAAACTGGCTCCCTCTCTGGAATGATGCCCCAGGTACGCCTGACCCCAAAGCCTGGGACTGAGAACCCCCAGAGGAGTGAACACGGCGCCCCCCTCAGGTAGGGTCAGGGTTGGGTACCACCTAGCCCTGAATCGCACAAAGAAACAGACAATCAAACCCTCCACGGGTCCCTGCCTCCTGGTGTCCTGGCATTTCTGCCTCGTTGCCACCTCAAGAATCGGATAAGGTAAGGCTGAGAGATAAGAGGTAACCGCATTTAACATGTCTCAGAGCATCCCATAGCCGGGCCACAGAAGGATCTCCTCCCGGAAACGAAGGGGAGATCTGGGTGAGTGCAAAGGCTCTGAAGGGACTGAGCCAGGGACAAGCACTCACAGATAAGGGACCCTTCGGGCAGCACTCAGGGAAGCTGAGTGTCATTACTGCCAGGGCGCAAGCACCTGCATGCCAAGGCCTTCCCCACCGCTGTCCTTCACACAGGTGCTCCACCAGGTTCTAAGCAGGAGTCTCTCGGTGTCACTTCTATTTATACAGGGCTTTAGGCCCACTCCAAGGGCCACCTCAGCTGCAGTGGACCCACGGGCACTTTGGGATGATTGGAAGTTAACTCAATTATATCCTATTCTCTTGGCCTCCCACCATCAGAACTCGCTATGTCCACGATCCAAGGAAACTCAACACTCCCTTCACTGACCGAAAATGGACCCCAGAGTCTGACTGTCCCCGTCACTGGCCGCCTGGTAGATGCTCCTCCTCAGGGGCAGGAAGAATGGACTGTCCTTTCATCTGCCCAGAGAGGAGGCTGGGAAGGCCTTCGGCTAAGAATTTAATCTAATCTTTGCAGGCAGGAATTTCAAAACATCCACAGCTTCTCTGAGGCTAAGGGAGCACCATCTGAGTGCATGACCTTCACAAAGCCCCGTCGTGACTCTGGGCAGGTCCGGTGGGCACATGCCAAGGCTGAAGCCAAAGGAACAAGTAACCACTGGGCATAAGAAGATCAAAGCTGGGGTACCACGGAGAAAAGAAGCCTATTCCTCCTGCTGGGTTGGGTCAGGGATCCCCCGCTAGGGTGCCATGGTGGGGCAGCCACCCAACGGGAGGCTGCCCAAATAAACAGAATTTTCAGGAGAAGCCATGATCGTGGAATTTTATTTTTAAGTGAAATCCTCACAGCAAATACATCAGCCATTAATTCTAACTCAGACACAACACAAAACGAAAAGCACCACACTCACCACATAAGACACAGCTGGATGTAAGCACTGTCTGCAGAAGTGACCCCTTGACACGGAGGTGCGATGCTGAAGCACAGACAAGAGCTGACGGTGGGGCTGGAATGCCCCCAGAGGGGTCTCCTCTGTCAGGGACGTTTCTTCTCAGGTGCTGTCCTGGATATTCACCTTACATGTTGTCACACAGCATCCTTTACAAACTTTTCCTATGTTTGTCTAGTTTCCTCCTTTATTCGTCCTGTGTCCCAAAGACCCAGCGCAAACCTTACCTTCCCAGCCTCCCTTGGGGGGGGTGGGGGGAGTTGGAGAGGGGATTGGCATGTGACCAGGCTCCCCCAATCAGAAGTCTGGGCTCTAAATCTCAGGTTGGGAGAATGAGCATGTGACCAAGACCTCCCAATCAAAAGTCTCAAGCTTGAGCATGTGAGCAGACTCTACCAATCAGAAGTCTTGGCTCTAAATGTCCTGTTGGAAGCTTGAGCATGTGACAGAAATCTACCAATCAGAAGGCTCGGCTCCAGATCTCGGGGCGCGAGCATGTGAGTTAACCTGGATCGAACGCTGCGAGGCTGGAGAGGATGGTCGTGGAGCGCCGCGTAGGATGTGTAGCTGGCCGCACCCTCAAAGCCTGATTCCTGCCCGGAAAAGCCAGAGCTTCGGAATATCCCTGTTGCAATCCCTTTTCTAATGATGGTAGCCAGGTTGGGTTCCGTGGTTTCGGACAGAAATTCCTGGCCGACGGGAGGAACATTCATTGAACACACAGATTTAAGATTTGTTATCAGCAAAGACTGACCACCCCGGGCGATGGCGAGGTGGGAATCAAGAGAGTGCCCCACGGGGGCGTCTGCTGGACCTACAGGTTCCTCCATCAGCCAGTTATGAGCACCAGACACCTCAGGGCAACACGGCAGGGTTTAAGAACAAACCTCCTATTGCTTGTAGACCCGGGGTGGGGGTGGGGAGGGGGCAGAATGTGGCCCTAAAAGGGAGATGATGGACCCGGGGCTCCCTGCGGGATGGCGTCCTGGCTGGCTGGTTGAACTGACTTTCCGGGGACTGGCAGGGGGCCCCTCACACCCCAGTTAGCTGGCTGACCTTGCAGCCTCTCTGACTGGCTCCCACTTTGGGTGGCTGGTTAATAAAGAGACAGACTGTGGAGCTTTCTGAACCAGCAGAGGCCCTGATGTTTGGTGGGTGGCTGGTTTCGCTTTCAGAGTGAGTGAAAGACAGGCCCCGCTCTGAATCTTCCCACCCCCCGCGGAGTTACAGCCCCACCCTGTCTTGTCTGAACTGGGTCAGGTTCCTCCTGTTTTACCGAATCCTCCTTCCCTGGTGGCGGGCGGGCGGGGGTCTGGCACCTCTTATCCCACTTCCCCACCCCCACTGGAACAGAGTTCCTGTCACATGCCAGGGGTGCCTGGAGGGGACAGGGACATGTGAGGGCCATCAGGGAGGCTCATCAGCTGCCACCCCTTTCCTACTTCCATGCACCCCCTCATCCTCTGCCCAGCAGTCAAACCACCAACACCCACCAGCCCAACACCAGGCCGTCAGATAAGAACATTCATTTCTCCTCTTCCGTTCTACTTCATTTCAGCCCCACCACTCCCTCTCCCTCCCCCGCCCCAGGCCAGAGATTCCTCCCAAGGGACATGAGCACTGAGCTGGGAGTCTGGAGGCCTGGGTTTGGGTCCCAGCAGCACCACTCAGTCGGCACATGTCCTTCCCTGTGGCAATCATGTTTTGGGGGCTGTAGGCCACAGGGCTGTGATTAACTGGAGCCAAGCAGAACTGGTTAGAAAAATCTGGAATGGTTCACAGGTTCTGGAGGTCCCTTCAAGGCACCAACCTCCAGCTGTTTCCAAATTCTCAGGAAAGAGTCTCTGCCTGAGGTTGGATCAGATGCCCACCTCCGGACTACAGAGTGTGGGGTGCTTTGATTGACAGCTCAACCAAAGCTATGCCTAATACAGGATGGTAGATCCTCAAAGAAAAATGGGGTCTGCCACTAGAAATGTATATGGGTGTGTGTGCGCGCTCAGAATGGATGCTGGGCAAGCAAGAGCTGAAGGTGCCCAGCCTCCCCAGCTCTCAAGGTGAGGCTTGGGTTAGATGATCCCGAAAGCTCCAGAAGAGCCATTCTCTGATTCAGGGGAGCCAGACCAGGCGCCTCATCTCAGACTTAGAGAAGGGGCTCTTCTCACCCCTTGGGAGGGGCTCCTGGCATGGGGATGCTTTGCCTCCTTGAGCCTCCCATCCCCCCTTTAGGAAAGAGCCAGGGAGGGTCAGCGCTGTCCCCTGAGTGGAAAGGAGGGACTCTCATTCCCCTCCCTGCACCCTACATGGGGCTTGAACCTGCAACCTTGGTCTCTGGGAGAGCCCACGAGACGACCTGAAAACAGATACAGGGCTCCAGGTGGCATCACCTTCTCGGGGCACAGCAGGAGGCGTGCTGAGTGGCTGCCTGGGGGTGTACCCCCCCTCCAGGAAATGACCCCAGACCCAAGATCAGGGTAGCATCAGGCTGCACTGACCCGGTGTCCCACTCCCACTCCTAGCTCGGGAGAGTGCCGCCATGCTGCTCCCAGACTGCTTTTCACAGGTTGCCATGTGGGGCCCTGTGAGGTGCCAAGACAATGACCCTCACTCCTTTTCACAGATGAGGACACAGCAGGAAAGGCGGCTGACAATGGCAGAGCTAAGATATCCAGCCTCCCAAGCCACCACTCTCCCTGCTCTATCACCCTGCCCTCTGTCCCTTGCATTTCACCCACCCCAACCTCCTCCACCTCTTCAAAAGCATCAAGGAACCCCAGCCCCATTCCTTCCCAAGCCAGGGGTCAGGGGACCAAACCCAGCCTTGACCAGCACCCCCAGGGACTGGAGGTGAGGGGAGCAAGGGGTGGTGAAGGGGCCACGGGCCAGAATTTGAGCGGGAGGATGTGGCTGATGGTTTCGGGCCTGCGGTCCCAGCCCAGAAGTGCTGCTGGCACGCTGGCTGAAGTCACCTGTGTCTTTCCCGCTCCTCAAGCCCTGGCAGCAGGAAGCAGGGGGCGGCAGGAGCGAAAGGGGTGGGGAGGTGAAGCAGAGGTGGTAGGAGCTGCGACGTGTGTGGTTTGGGCTGTGATGCTCACCCCAGAGTGAGCCCGGACACTCGAGTGAGTGGGCCCCCAGGGAGCCACCTTGCCCTCTTCCTGTTTCTCTTCTCAGCTCTCCTGAAATCACCTCCTGCCCCTGATACCTGTCTGAGCACAGACCACTGAGGAGGCTCGGAACAGGCTACAAAGCCACAAAGGATCCAGAGGGCAGAACGCTGCCGAAGTTCTTGAAGTCAGACCCTTCCCCGGGAGGCGCCTGGTAGCAGCTTCTAACACGGCCCCTGCCCTTTCAACACGCCAAGCCCTGTTGTAAGCACTTTCCACATGTTAACTCCCCCATGTTCTCCATATGTGGCTTGTGGTCCAGCCATGTTGGCATTCCCTCGGCACTTACGAGAAATGCAGACTCTCAGGGCCCGTCTCACACCTGCTGAGTGAGAATCTGTATTTAACAAGATCTCCAGGTAATTCCTGTGCATATGAAAGTTTGAGAAACCTATTTCGTCCTCCCATAGGTATTCTTATTCCTGTTTTGCAGAAGAGGAAACTTCTTCTTCTGGGGCACAGAGAGGGTAAATGCCTTGCCCCAAAGCCCGACAGGTAGTTAAATAGCAGGACTGGGATTTGAGCCCAGGCCATCCCGCTCCAGGACACACACACCCAACTGCTGGGCTGCTTTGGAATGAGAGCACCCCACGGGGAGGCACGCGCCACTGTCACATGCAGGTCTGCCCTGGCTGCACTGCTCTGGTCTTCTGGAGCCCACTCAGCCCTCCCACCTTTTCTCTGACTCCCTTCTCTCCAAGTAAAATTGAAATCACACTTTTCCTGGGCACAAAAAGTAAGAACATCTATCAGTCTGCAAGGAGCATTTATCAAGTGTCTGTTACTATCCCAACTCTGGGCTGGGAATTATGGCGACTACAAAGGATGCCCGAGACTCACCTGGGCCTCGAGGAGTTCATGCCCAGTTGAAGAGACTGCCAATGGGCAAGCTGTCACAATGACTGGAGTTTGTATGAGACATTCTCTGGGCAGCCAGCTTTTCAGGGCAGACTTCATGGAGGAAGGGGCTTTAGGCAGGCATTGAATGCTGAGCCAAGAGGCGGAGGTGGGAATGGACACAGGTATGAGAACTGTGGGCACCTGGAGCTTTTAACATCCCTGAGTCCAGCTCTCCTGCAAGCTCACCTCCCTTCTGCAGCATCTCATCCCTATGCTGGCCTCCCAGAATTCAAGAAATCATTCCCTCCCAGAGGAGTGAGCCCATTCCAACTCTAGACGTGGCTGTGTGTGTGTGTGTGTGTGTACGTACGTACATGTACCCCCGGGTGTGCTCTCTCCAGCCTTCGCATGTGCACATGGGCCACTTCCAGCAGTCATGAGCTGTGAGGATCCTGATCAGCCCAGCTGAGAACACCCCAGGGACTCTGCAGCACTGGACAGGGTCCCCCATGCCCTGAGTCCCCTGAAGCCCTGGCTCCCTAGAAATGCCATGTTAACCAGGAGTGCATCTGCAGATGACTGGCATAGCCAGGTGTCCCTACCTGGAGTGGCTGCGGGAAGGCAGGGATAGCCTGAAAAGGGGCCCTTTGGCACCTGAGCTCGCCCTTTTGGGGAGAAACCTCGAGGCTGGCCTGTGCACCTGCACAGCAGTATGCCCCTCCAGATGGTGGCCCCTGGAAAGCACCGTGACACCATGTGGGTTAGAGACACCGTCTGCATTTCCTGGACCAGGAGTGAGGCAAAGCGCTCACCATGCATCGTGCCATTTGCTCTTCTTGACAGCCGCGGGAGCTCCATTCTCATTAGCGTTGGAGAAATGATGCTGAGGATTTGGGAGGGATTTGGAGGTCTGCTTTATTCTAGAGTCAAGCTCTGAGCGCCTTATTCAGGACTCCTTCCCTCCTTACCCCCATGCCCACCTTTCATGCCCACCTCAGGACTTTGCATACAGCAAGTACTCAATAATTGCTTCAAGAATAATTGAGTTGCAATACCACAAGGCAGAGTGACGTGTGGGACCAGAAGCTGCCACCAGAGGGTGGCACTTGCTTTTTCCAAGCCTCTAGCTTCTGCTGGTGCAGATCAGAAACGGGTTTACCTCCTTCTCCTGACTCGGTTAGAAGAGTCATCCCTAGTCCCCTGCTTCTCCTTCCTCTCTTCCCCTTACCCTGGGTGATGGCATCCACCAGCTACCTCCAGCCCTAACTGCCCCTGAGTGGGTCCCTACAGAGGATTTCAATCTATCTATCCAGCCCTGACCAGCATCCTCCATCCCCCTCTCTTTCCATCACTTCCCAAGACCCGGCAACTCTGCCTCCCAAGTCCCACTGCCATGCCCTCAGTCCCGGCTGCCATCCTCTCCCTCCTGGGCCACCGTGGCCCCCGTCTCCATCCCCTGTAGCCTCGCAGCCACCACTCCATCTCCTACAGCTCGTTCTCCACCCAGCAACCAGAGTGAACTTTTAGAATGAAAATCAGGTGAGGTCTTGTCCCTGCTGAAAACCCCCCAGTGGCTTCCTGCTGCGCTTCCCATACAACCTAAACCCCCCGTGCCCTTGACAGGCCTGGCCCTGGCTGCCTGTAGGAGCTCTCCCCCACCTTGGACGCGCACCCCCCAGACCCCCACCCTCACCCCCACGCCACCCCCGCCCCAGCCGCAGGCCTCAGCTGAAAGGCCACCTTCTCAGGGAGGTCTCCCATGGTGCCCCACCCCACCCCACCCCATTTACATCAACCCTGCCCAGCCCTGTCCCAGCACCTGCCGTTCTCCCCCGAGTGCGGGATCTCATTGGGAATTGGCTGGGCCCTGGTAGGAGGATTTGCTTGGTGTGTGTCTTTCTGGCTAGACTATGGCTCCTCAAAGTCAGGGGTCAAGTCCATGACTTTCCCATGGCTGCTCCAGCACTAAAGGCCATGTGTGGCCCAGGGTAGGTGCTCAGGATGCACTTTTGTTGGAAGAATGGAGGGAGGGAGGGAGGAAGAGGCGCCTGGAGGGATGAACTGAGGAGGGATGGAGGGATGAGGGAGGGATGGTTGTGGTGTCGGGGAAGGAGGTGTCTAGTCATCCCTTCATTAATCCTGCTGAGCATGTGCCGGAAGCACCGTGCTGGGCACTGTGGAAGGCACACCAGGTGTGGCATTTGAAGTCTGCCTAAGTCAAGGGGAAGACACATACACAAATAGTTATATGACACAAGGGAGCATGACAGTACGATGAACATACGGCTGATTTCAGGAAAGTTCTGGTATCAAGTAATAAGAGTAAGTACATGTAATTTGATTTTAAACCTTTTAAGACTAGGTAAATAAATTAAGACAGAAAAGGTCACTCGTCAGGTGTATGTGCAATTTTGTCTTTAGACAACATGGTCATCACGAGTGTGAGAGACATACAGCATGCCCAGTTCTAAAACAGACAAAAACAGATACTTGCTTGACTACAGAAAACAGAGAAGTTTCCAGAGGAAGTGACCTTGGTGCTGTGGACTGTGTAGCAACATGCAAATACAGTTGGAGCTGGATTCCCATCCCTGCTTTGCTGCTTCCTAGCTGTGAGGCCTTGAATAATTTCCTTCACCTCTCTGGGCCTCAGTTTCCTCGTCTGAACAATGGAAATAATCCCTGCCTCTCAGTGTTGCTGGGAAGACTACGTAAGGTCATGTCTGCAGGAGAGTCAGCGCACACATGAGTGGCACACAGAATACCTAGTGAATGCTGGTTTCCTTCTCCTCCCCTGCAAGGATGGGGACAAGTATTCCACGGGCTGGGGTGGAGTAGAGAGACAAGACCACGATGGAAGACACGTTGGGAAATAGGAGCATGTGGACAACACAACAGCTATGGCCAGAGCTTAGTCCCTCCAGTGCTGTCTCCTCCTCCCATCCCCAGTGCCACTGTCCCCTCTCCCCTGGATGACCTGCCACAGTCTCTGCCAGAGGGATTCTTGCTTCATTCTGAAACCAAAGCAATCCTTGCAGCATAAGTCTTCAGTGGCTCTCTGCTGCCCTCAAGACAACGCCCAAGCCTCCTGAGCATGGCTGGCAAGGTTCTCCCTTTTAGGCTCTGCTGAGCCCTATTTTGGAGGTCCCCCTTTGCTTCCAACCCTCAAGCTACATGGAACTCTGGTATTCCTTGTAATCCTCAACTTCCATTTGGGGTTGTCTGCCTCCCTGCCTTGCATGTGCTCACTCTTTGGCCTTATTTACGCTGGCCAACTCCTCGTCTTTCAGGCTTCTGCTATTGTATCCCCTGTGAAGCCTTCCGGGCGTCGCCCTTGCCTTCTGGCAGGGCTGGGTACCTGCTGGAGAACTTGCTTCTCTCCCCATGTAGTTGCTCTGTGAGGGCAGGAACTCTGCCCCATGCTGTAGCACACTTTGCCCCGAGTTCCTGGGGAGCTAACCTCTGCATCTTTGGAATTTCCCGATAGGAATGTCTTATTTTTCCTGGTGGACCCAGGTCCACACCTGATAGTTGCAGGGCAGGGCCAGCCATAACTGCAGTCTTAGGGTAGGGACTGGGTGCACCAGAAAGACCAACCATGGGATCAGGGGGTTGGGGCTTTGAGCCTCCAGGATGAGCAGAGGTTGCAGACTGTGTTCAACCAGGTAATCATAATTATGTAATGAGATCCCATATAAACTTGGGACACTTGAAGTCCAAGAAAACTTCCGTGATTGATCAGATACATCATCATGCCAGGAGGGTGACATGTTCTCACTCTATGTGGAGAGGACACATAGGCTTGCATTTTAGACCTTCCCAACCTCACCCCAGGTGTCTCTTCTTATTTGTCTTTATTTGTATCCTTTTACTATAATAAAACTATAACTATGTGTGTAGAACTTTCAGTGAGTTCTATGAGTCATTTAGAAAATTATTGAACCAGAGGGGGTAGTGGGAACCCCCAAATTTGTAGCCACTTGATCAGCGGTGCAGGTGGCCTGGCTCCCCAAACTTGTGGCTGGTGCCTGAGGGGCAATCTTGTAGAGAAAAACCCTTGTTATGGGGTCTGGTCCAAGTCCTGCTAGTTAAGTGACAGAATTGAAATGAGATAACTGAATGCATATATTGGTTGCTGATTGAGCTTATGTATCTATATGAATTCTTTTTGTGTTTTTATTGCCTAATAGATGCCTGGATCATAGTAGGTGCTCAATAGTTGTGACATGGGTGGAAGGGTGGGTAATGGATAGAATAATGGCAGAATGATGGATGGATGGATCCTGGAAGACGGAAGTACTGATGGAGGAGGATGGATGATGGATGGATGGACGGATTGATGGACAGGTGGAGTTACCTGTAACAAAACACTTTTTCAGAGAGATCAGAACACAGCAGAATGGTTCTGAAGAGAGCCAAGACAGCTGTGGGAAGTGGTGGTTACCAAGGCTGAAGCTGAGCTATGTCGCTTTGGAGAGGAGCCTGGGCGTGTGCTTTACCAGTGGGGTAAGTCCCAAGGACCAGAGATGGCCTTGCTCACGCCTTGATTTTGGACTTCTCCTAGCCTCAAAACCGTTAGTTAATAAATCCCTGTTGTTTAAGCCAACCCATTGCGTGGGAGTCTGTTTTAGCACCCACCCACTAAAACACTGCTCGTAATTCCGTTCTCCAAGTGATTGCTGCTTGAAGTGGCTCGTGGTTTCCTCCCGCCATCCTGCCAGTGGATTGGGCCACCTTCTCCCCAATCCCCCTTCCTCATTGCCACCTTGCACAAGGACACAGATCCTACTTACTTTCAGGGCTTTACTGTCAAGCCCCTGAGAGAGGAAACAATCAGAAAGACAAACAGCTAATCCAAAGAAATCCTGCACACTCCTTGGAGCTCCTTCCTCTGGCTGGAAGTTGGACACATGGTGAGACGGTTACTGCCAGACTATGGAATTTCTGGTACTATCAATGACTGTGGATTTTAGCACAATTCCACCTCCTTCACATACACACCCTTAACCTCCCCAAATTCTAAGACTCATTCTCATTCGTTCAACAAGTATTTATTGAGCACCTACTATGTGCCAGGCTCTGTTGCCAACAGTGAAAGAAAAGCAAAGATTCTTGCCCTTGTAGAGCTTACAGTCTGGGGATGGGTGAGACAGGCAATAAACACAACTAAGGAAATTTCATAGGATATTAGAAAAATACAAACACTATGAGAAAAAGAAAAAGGCAGGATATGGGAATGGGGAACATAGTTTTAAATAAGGTGGTCAGAGCAGACGTCCATGAGAGAGTGATGGGAAATCTGAAAGAAGCAGGGAGCCAGACAGACTAGGGAAAGGAAGAAAAATATAGGATGCTTCTGGAGTTTTCCTGACAGTTTATAACTCCTTGAAATGCATCCCATGATCCCCAGTCCATGCCTTGCTCCACAAGGGAAGAGACCGCTTGCTTTGCCATAGGCCCTCAACAAATATTTATGAAATCTGTGGATTGGATTCTAGAGAATGGAATGCTACCTGCAGCCCTCTTCTTTGACCTTCCTCCTGGCAAATTCCTATTTATCACTCAAGACCCAAATATTTGGGCAGAGTTGGTTGCTCCCTCTTTGAGCTACCCACCCTTGCACCTTATACAAACTTCTTTTATAGTCCCTGATGCAATCACTGTATTTCCCTTTTATCTCTGTTTTTCTGCAGATTGGGGTCTTCCCTTGGGCTAGGAGCCTGTGCCACTTGGAAACTTTTATGGACTCCAGAAGAGCCATGATCTTTTAACCCAATCTTGGGTTGGAACCTTTTGATTGTTTCCATGGAGTTGTGACTCAGCCAACTGTAGGTGATAACTCTGACTGAATTATTTCCATGGAGGTGTGGACCCTGCCCATTCAGGGTGGGTCTTGATTAGTTCACTGGAGTACTTAAGAGAGATCAAGAGCTGACACAGACACTGATACTTGGAGACACATGGAGGTGCAGACAAAGGGATGTTTGGAGATGCTAAGCTAAGACATGAAGCCCAGAGTTTGCCCTGGAAGAGCTGAGAGGACCCCCTGACGCTTCGAGAGAAATGCCCTGGGAGAAAGAAGCAAGGATGCACAGGAGCTAAGAGAGTGCAGTGAAGACAGAAGCCCAGAGATATTTTGTAGAAAGCCATTTTGAAACACAACCTGGGAGCAAAGGACCAGCAGATGCCAGCCACCTGCCTTCTCAGCTGACGGAGGTGTTCCAGATGCCATTGGCCATTCTTCAGTGAAGGTACCTGTTGCTGACAGGGCGGTGCAGGAATGAGACACAGACACAAAGTTAAAAATAAGGGAGCAGGGGGACCACTGCATCTCATGCTAAGTGGACGATAATGCACCTTTGCTCCAGTTATTTATTTCAGAAGATCAGGGAGTATATGCTAAATGTCCTCAGGCCCAGGAGAGCCCACCAGATACCTATGTTTACATCCTGTTGCATATCAGAAGGAACAATCTAGGTTTAGGACAATGGTAAATGTTGTCGTCATAGTCACAAGACACATATCTTTACAGGGCGGGCCTGCATGGTGTTCCATGCAGGCCTGCGGCTCAGCGTTCCAAGCCACCACCCTAGATACGCTTCAGGCAACATGGAAGACTCGGTTTCCCACAGGTCCCCTTTTGTTGATGCCTAGTTTGGACACCTTTGTGGCCTTCAAACTGTAAATTTGTAACCTAAAGAATCCCCTTTATAAAAGCCAATCCATTTCTTATATTTTGCATAACGGCAGCTTCAGCAAACCGGAACAGAGCCCTCAAGAAAGATCTGACCAGCCTCAGGTACTTTCAGATCACTTGAGCTTCTTGCAGGTACTGGGTTAAGAGATGCAGGATTCAAGTGCACTGTTCTCCCTTCAGTGTTCCATCTCAGGTTAGAGGTTTGCATTTCCGGGGACCTGTGGTGCATCCATTGATGTTCCTTTGGTGGCAATCAAGAGAATTCAAATCTCATTAACTGAAGTTGAAAAAAAAAAAGTGATGTTGGGAATGGTGGGAAGGTGCCGGAGTCTGGGGTACCTCACAGAGCAGGGGAAGAAGGGGCCAACTAAACCCCCGAGAGGAAGAAACCAGGGCAGCCCCGGGACCTTGGCGTCTGCAGCGCCTGGGCTCCTGGACCACAGCCTTCACCGTGCTCGGGTCTCAGATCCTGGCTGTGGCTCTGCTACCCAAATCCCAGGAGCAGGAGTCCGGCCAGCCCTGCTGGGGTTGGTACCTCCCTTGGAGTCATGAAGCCCCCTTGGCCACCAGGGGGTGGGGTTAGGTAGCAAGATGGTGCCCAGGGTGAGGTCTCCAGGGACTCCTGTGCCTGATGGCCACACTCAAGATACCCCCTTCACTGCAGCCCCCAGCTAAACCTACCCCTACCCTTCGCCCTGTCTGAGAGGCCCCGGGACTCCAGCATTATTGGAATGGTTAGTGAGATAGAGCCAAAGGCACTCGAGAACAATTCCCTTCTAGAAGTACATATCTAACGGTAAAAAAAAAAAGTAAAATATCTTAACTAAGAACCATATTGAGAGCTGATCAACTGGCTCTTGGGGTGCGGGCTGGGGAGCCCTGATTTTTAGTTTGTCAATTTCCGTGGTGTAAATATTGTCCTCCCTCCATCTCCCATGGCCAAGTTCAAGCTACCAATGTGGAGCTGGAAAGAGGTGTGCACAGTCAGCTCTGCCAGGTGGTGCCAGCTAGCTCCAGCACACCCTTGGCTGTGGGCATCCAGGTGTGAGAGCGCGGCTTCTCATCGACTCCCATGGGCCCTGCGCCATCACGAGACCTAACAAAAGAGAAAGAATAGCTCAGAGAGGCCTGGATTGGAATCCTGGGTCCACCTCTTCCCCATTGACCATAACGTCCTCCTGGTGCTGCCTGCTAGGTAAGGTCCAAAATCCCAGAGTCCTGCAAAACCTGCTTCCTGCTTCCTCCTGGTCCTTCTTTCAGTTCCTGGAAGTTGCCAAGCCCCTTCCCACCTGGTGGCCCTCACATATGCACATCCCCCTGCCCACCCTCTGGGTCACAGCTGCACCATCTCTTCCTCAAAGAGTCCTGACCCACACCCCCCACATTCCAAATTAGGTGCCACCGTGATGCCTCAAGAGCCCTTAGTCTAGTGTGAAGTCTGAGGTGATCATCTGTCTGACGTCCGCCCCTACCCACCACAAGAAGGCAGGGGCCAGGGCTTGCCGCCAGCACCCAGCACCTAGCACAGTGTAGTCCGTCTGTAATTGTTGAGTGAATGAACAGATGATATGTGAATAAAGGGAATTATTCAGTCTCTGCACCACAGTTTCTTCTGGAAAATGAGTATAATAAGTGTCCACCTTAGACATTTAACACTTATAGAGCACCTACTGTGTGCAAACATTTTACATACACTCAGCCCTTTGATCTGCCTGACAGCCCTGTGGGGTAGTTACTCTCACCATCAACCCCACTTCACAGCTGAGGAAACAGAGAGGGTAGGTGAGCTGCCTGCATTTACCCCGTTCCATTCATGCCCAGGCAGCGCCTCCAGCAGCCTTGCACCACACGCTGAGCTGCCGGGGAGGGTTCCCCGAGGTGAGGAGGGGCTGCTGCTGCAGGCCCAGGCCTGGGGCCCTGGGAGCACTGCCCTCAGGGGAGGCTTGGAGCCCAGGCCGGGCTCCAGCACTCCCCAGGTCTGAGAAGTCTTCCTAGAACCGAGATTGCCTGGCTGAGTCAGGTACCCACACCTGATAATGTGGCCAGAGAGCTTGTATGAAATAGGGACCAGCTGTGCTCTTGACAGCTTCCCCCCCAACTCTTGTCTTGTGTCACGTGGGGTCCAGCCCAGCCCCCTCAGGGGTAAATCTTGCTCAGGCAGACTCTTCAATTATGAACATCCCAATCTCCATCCCGGAGGCTGCCGCGGTGTGTGGTGGGGAGCAAGTCAAGTGACTGGTTCTGGCCAAGAGAAGTGAGGAGAAGGCTGTGGGATGAAAGAATCTCCGATTCTTCTCTCACTGGCCATTGTCACCCCTGGGTCTGACCGAGGCTGGAGCCGGGACAGCCGCCTTCTGGCCCCCATATGTGGCTGCCGTCCCAGGGCCCTGAGGGGAGCCTGCAAGTGGAGCTGCCCTACCCGGGCACTTAGGGCTGTTTCTCCTTTTTGCTGCTTTGTTTTGGGTTTCTGTCCCTTGCAACCCAAACCATCCTAACAAATACCAAAGGGATAATGTAGCAAAGGGCAGAGGAGGGGAGGGAGACTTTTCTAGGCTTTTGAGTTTTAAAATAAGAAGGAGAGAACGTGTGCGCCGAGCCAGACGCTCTGGGAGAGGACGCCCTTGGTCCGTTTCCCCAGCCTATACCCACGCACCAGCCTTGAGCCGGGCGCACGGAAGGGCAGAGGGGTGCAGGGTGTGTGTCGGTGTTGAAGTTCCTGCCCAAAGAGAATCCCGACCCGTCCTGCCTCAGCTGAGCCTGGTGTGGGGGGAGGGTGCAGAGAAGACCTGAAGGTTTGGGCATTCAGGGGGCCACTCCTCTCATCCCAGGCAGAACCCCAGGGAGGTGGCTCGGACCCAGGGAAGCAGTGGCCACATGGCGTATCCGGGGAGATGGGGCTGAGCTGAGGCTGCCCTCGGAGGGGCCGGGAGGATGGGAGGTCTGAGCGTCTGCCGGAGAGGGCCTGGGCCTCCAGAGGGGCATCGGGACCCAGGAGGCTCCACATGAGCGAGCACGACTCAGCAGGTACAGGAGCAGAACCAGACCCGGAGGATGGGACACTGAGGAACTCAGCAGATGCCACGTGGACTTGGAGCACAGGGTGGCCCCGCCCCTGCTGCCAGGGAGGGGCCCTTAGATGCACCCCAGGGAAATGTGGTCGGGGAGGATCCCCAGCCTGCCAAAATTACATTTCGTCTACTTCCGCAGAATGGAGGTGCTTAATGGAAAGTAAGTTTAGTCCTGGAGAAATAAAGCAAGTTCTATTTCGTCGTCAACTGTTTGTGGCGTCAGTTCATTCCCCCAGGGATGACTAGCTGTCCGCGGCAGCCAGAGGAAGGTCCGCGGAAACCTGGGGTAGTGCATCTGCCCCCCTCACCCTGCTGCCAGATCTGCAGAGGGTCCCCTGCCCCCTCCACGTGGGACCCTCTCCAATGAGCACTTCCTCCCCCGCAGCGAATCTCCTCCTGCCACCCACCACCTCCAGGCTGCGATTTGCAGAGCCTCCTCCGCTCCCATCCTGCCGCTGCTGCACTCCCAGCCTCCCGCCCGCCGCCGGGGCTTGGAGGCCAGCGGCTCCCTGCCAAGCCGGCTTAGCTCCACGCTGTCTGACTCCTGTCCTGGAAATCCCTCCTTCCTCTGCTGGCTCCTGCAGCCTCTGCTGGCCCTGCTTTCCCCTGCTCGGCCCCACCCGTGATTTTCTTGACATCTGTCCTGTTCCTCTTGAGTTTCTGCTTATGTTTTTCCCTTTCTGTAGACGTCCACGTGGCAGTGTGCGGCCACTGTGAGGAGCTTTCCGAGTGGAACGTGGAGCAGGGCAGGAGGAGGAGGGGAAGAGAGGAGCGAGTTTCTTGATTTCCTCTTCCAGCTGTGCCTTCCCACCGCTCCTCTCCCGCAGCACTGAGTGAAAGCCACTCACTGAACAAATACTCTTCAAGCATCTCCTGGGTGCCCGGCACTGTGATGATGTGCAAACCCACCAGTGTCTTCCATCTTCCCTCGGGACAAAACTCAGGACACTCAGACAGTTCGTGAGGAGCTCGGAGCTCGGAGCTGTTATCAGGAAGTGGTGATTCCGGAACTAAATGCCCCAGAGCCTGACCCAGAACCTACACAACTCCAGAACTTGGGCACTTAACTCCTGTCTGAAACTTTCCAAGCCCCATCACATGCATTTTGTATTTTGGGGGACAATCAGGCCTAACTTCAAGTTTTCTGTCCCTTTGTCAGTCCATGGGTCCTGGTTTGGGGTCATGAAAGAACAGTCACTCCTGTGTTACCTTGGATGCCCCTAAAGCCCTCAAAAGGGTAAGAGAGGAGGGATTTTGAACCTCATATTACAGACAAGCCCACGAGGGGGTCCAGGAAGGCTAAATGAGTTGCCCAGCATCCTCCAGCCCTCGAGTCCATCAAGCGACTCTCCCAAGCAGAGCTAGGAGAGGCACCTGCCGCCTGGCACCCTGCCTGCCCTCTTCCCACTTTCAGAAAGAAATCTTTAGGAGTAGCAGAGGCTGGTAAACCCTTTGTCCAAGCTGGGCACCCCACCCCACCCCTCTTGGCTCCCTCCACCCTCCCCTCTACTATTAAATCTCTCACCTCCTTCCACGTCCAGTGCGACGCAGCCCTCTGCTCCAGGATAGCATCCACAATTTGCCCACTTCCCAGATGTTCCATGCCTTCCCCTGGACCACAGCATGGGCCCCTCGCCATCTCCAGTCTCCTCCTCCGCAGTCCTCACCCTCCCTAGCACCTCCTCAGTCAGCTCTAACCAGTGACGTATGCTACTCGGAAGCCTCCAGAGGCTCCCCGGCACCTAGCAGGTCAAGTCCAGACTTAGCCTGGCATTCGAAATCTTTCACTGCTTGGCCTCTCCCTTTCCAGCCTCAATCCCCAGCTCACTGTCTCCCCTCCTCCTTCTCAAACATAGACCAGAACATAGACCACCCTGTCCCACCTCCAACCCTTTCTTCCTATTGACCTCTTTCCCATGTTATGTGCCTTTCAAACTCCTATCTATCCTTCAAGGCCCTGTTCAAATGTCCCCTCCACTAAGAAGCCTTCCCATATCACCTTCACCAGCATTTTTCCACTTCATTTCTATGTGGCAGAAGAACTCCTGTGGGGTCTTTTTCCCAGGAAGGGTGAGGACTTCCAGACACACACTCCCCAAGTTCAGGAAATGGATCCAGCCTGCCCATCCAGGCAGCCGGCAACCAGGTACATGGCCAAGCTCCCCTGTACCAGCTCTGCCCCTGGTATGAGCTCAGACCACTGTCTCATCACCCTTTTAGCCCCATCAGTGTCTGCTCTGGTCCATCTTGGCTCCTGTTGCCAGCCTGTGGCCCTCCAGACTCTGATGATGGCAATCCCACTTATTAGCATCCATGTGTCCATTATGAGCTAAGCACCTCTATGTGAAGGAGCTTTTTTATTTATCCTCACAACCACCCTGTGAGATGGACACTATAATTATGCCCATTTTATAGGGGAGGAAACTGAGTCCCCAAGAGTTGACACCACCTGTACTTGTTACAGCTTTGTTGATGTTTTCTACTTCTTCTAGAGTCAATTTGGGTAACTGATGTATTTCTAGGAATGTTTCCATTTCTTCTAGATCATCTAATTTGTTGGCATACAAATATCCATAATATTCTCTGTAATCCTTTTTATTTCTATAAGGTCAGTAGTCATATAACCATTTTCCTTTTTTATTTTAGTTATTTGCATCTTTCCTCTTTTTTTCTTTGTCAACCTAGCCAAAGATTTTTCCGTTTTTATTGATTTTTCAAGAAACCAATTTTTTGTTTTGTTTATTCTCTCAATTGTTTTTCTATTCTCTATTTCATTGATCTCCACTCTAATCTTAATTATTTACTTTCTTCTGCTAGCTTTGGGTTTACTTTGCTCTTGTTTTTCTAATTTCTTAAGATGTAAAGTTAGGTTATTAACTTGAACTCATTCTTCTTTTTCAACAGAGGCATTTATAGTTATCAATTTCCCTCCGAGCACTGCCTTAACTGTATCCTGTAAGTTTTGGTATGTTGTGTCTTTATTTTCATTTGTCTCTAAGTATTTTCTAATTTCGTTCATAATGTTTTCTTTAATTCATTGGTTGTTAACAATGGGCTGGTAATTTCCACTTTTGCAAGTTTTCCAGTTTTCCTTTTATTACTGATTTCTAGTTTTGTTCCATTGTGGTCAGAGAAGTTCCTTTTTATGATTCCCATATTTTTAAACTTATAAAGATTTGATTTGCGGCCTAACATATGGCCTGTCCTGGAAAATGTGAATGTGTATTCCGTGGTTGTTGGGTGAAGTGTTCTGTATATGTTGGCTAGATGTAGTTGGGTTATAGTGTTATTCAAGTCCTCATTTACTTATCGATCTTCTGTTTAGATGTTCTATCCAGTATTGAAAATGGTGTATTGAAAACCCCAACTATTATCATAGAACTGTCTATTGCACCTTTCAATTCTGTCAATTTTTGCTTCATATATTTTGGTGCTCTGCTGTTGGGTACTGTGCCAGTTTGAATATATTGTGTCCCCCGAACGCCATTATCTTTGATGTAGTCTTGTGGGGCAGATGTTTTGGTGCTGATTAGATTTGCTTGGAATGTGCCCCACCCAGCTGTGGGTGATGACTCTGATGAGATATTCCCATGGAGGCGTGGCCCCACCCATTCAGGGTGGGCCTTGATCAGTGGAGCCATATAAATGAGCTGACTCAAAGAGAAGGAACTCAGTGCAGCTGTGAGTGACGTTTTGAAGAGGAGCAAGCTTGCTAGAGAGGAACGTCCTGGGAGAAAGCTATTTTGAAACCAGAACTTTGGAGCAGACGCCAGCCACGTGCCTTCCCAACTAAAAGAGGTTTTCTGGATGCCATTGGCCATCCTCCAGTGGAGGACCCGATTACTGATGTGTTACCTTGGACACTTTATGGCCTTAAGGCTGTAACTGTGTAGCCAAATAAACCCCCTTTTTATAAAAGCCAATCCATCTCTGGTGTTTTGCATTCCACAGCATTAGAAAACTAGAACATGTACCTATATTTATAATTATCAAATCTTCTCATTGAATTGATCCTTTTACATTTACAGGAACTGCTAAAGGAAGTCCTCTACAGTGAATTGATCTATTTACATTTAAGGAAATTACTTATTACTGATCAGAGAAGACTTACTTCTACCATTGTGCTAATTGTTTTCTAAATCTTAAACCTTTTTTGTCCTTCCTTTTCCCCATTACTGCTTTCCTTTTGTTTAGATGCTCTTTTAAATGAGGTCATTTTGAATTACTTATACTTTCCTTTGGGTAGATTTTTAAGATATTTTCTTTATGGTTACTAAGAGGATTATATTTAGCACACTAAATCTATGACAATTTAGTTAATGGTTGCAGCTTGACTTCAATAGCTCACACATACACAGTCCCTATATCCCTCCATCTCTCCCTTTTATGTTATTCTTATCACAAATTACATCTTTATGCACTGTGTGCCCAGTCACAAAGCTTTCTGTTGTTTTTATGCATCTGAATTTTCAGCTTTATGTGAAGTAAAAGACAGCATTACAAATGAAAAATGCAATAATACTGCCTTTTATATTTATGCATGCTGTTACTTATACCAGAGATCTTTATTTCTTTATCCAGCATTGAGATACTGTCCTTCAATATGGAGCACTTCCTTCAGCAGTTCCTGTAAGGCAGGTCTAGTAGTAATGAACTCCCTCAGTTTTTGTTTGTCTGGAAATATCCTAATTTCCCCATCATTTTGAAGGATGACTTTGTCAGGTATATTATTCTTGGACAACAGTTTTTTGTTGTTATTGTTGCTTTTCTTTCAGCACTTTAATTATGTCCTGTCACTGCCTTCTGGCCTCCATGGTTTTAACAGAGAAATTGGATGTTAATCTAATGAAGGATTCCTTGGAAAGTAACATGTTGCTTCTTTCTTGCTGCCTTTAAGAGTCTGTCTTTGTCCTTGCCCTTGGATAGTTTGGTCATAATGTATCTCAGTGTGGATCTGTTTAGGTTCATCTTGTTTGTCATTTGTTGAATATCCTAGATTTGTATATTCATCTCTTTCATCATGCTTGGAAAGTTTTCTACCATTATTTCTTCAAATATTTTTTTTCTGGCTCTTTAAGTCTCTCTTTTCCTTTTGGGATTCCTATAATGGGTATAGTGTTACACTTGATAGTATCCCGTAGGTTCCTCAGTCTCTGTTCTCTTTTTTATTCTTTATTCTTTTTTCTCCTCAACCTGGACAGTTTCAATTAGTTTGTCTTCAAGTTTGTGGATCCTTTCTTTGCCTTCTCCAATCTGCTCTTGAACCCCTCTATTGAATTTTCACTTCAGCTATTGTACTTTTGAGTTCCAGAATTTCCATTCACTGCTTCTTTATAATTTCTGTCTCATTATTGAAATTCTCATCTTGTTCATGTATTGTTTTCATGATTTATTTTAGTTCTTTGTCCATGTTTTCCTTTAGTTCATTGACCCTATTTGTGAGAGTTGTTCTAAGATCTTTAATTAGTCATTCCAGAGACTTCTCTTCCTCTGGAATATTTTCCATTGAATTCTTTTTTTCCTGTGACTGGGCCATATAGTCATGTCTCCTTGTATGTTTTGTAACTTTTTGTTGAGAACTGGACATTCTAAGTATTATGTTGTGGTCACTCTGGAAATCTAATTTTTGCACCATTCAGTCCACCAGAGTAAGAACAAGAAGGAACAAAAAAAGGAAAAAAGGAAAAGGGGTGGGGAGTGAGGGAAGTAAAACAAAAAGCAAAAACTAACAGACAAAACACCCACCCACCCACCCTCCCAATAAAAGGAAAAAAATAGTGAAATGCACTGCCTCTCTAAGTACCTTGTTATGTGCTGGTGGGAAGCCAGAAGCTTCTGCTTTCAAGGCTGCAACCTAGGCTAGTGTCCCTGCTCCTCCTTCCAGGATCTGCCAGAACCAAAAATTATAATACAGAGAAAGAAAAAACCAACCAACCAAAGAACAAAGGAAAAGAAAAAGGGTGCACTAGCTCTCTATGTACCTGTAGATGCTGATGTAAGGCCAGAAGCTGCTGCTTCTGCAAGAAACCGAGGCTGGTATCTGCACTGGAGCCTCAGGGATCCACCAGACTAAACAATACAAGAGAAAGAAGAAGCCCAACCAATGAAAAAGTGCACTGGGTCTTTAAGTCCTGGTAGGTGATAAGTATGAGACCAGAAGCTATGGAGAGGGCTGCAACTAAGGTGAGAGTCTAGGTTGTGCCGTCAGTGGTCCTCCAGACCAGGAAACATCCACACACAGAAAGAAAAACAGTAATGACAACCAAAGAAGGTGCACTAGCTCTTTGCTTCCAGGTGGATGCTGGTGAGGCTGGATGCACTGCTGCCCAGAGAGCTGAAACTGAGGCAACCTTTTGCACTGCTCCCTCAAGGATCCCCAGACTGAGCTCAACCTTCAAACCCAAATTTTAGAGGAGATGATTTCCTTTGCCAGCCTTGGGCCCAGCTGGCCACTCTCAGAATCGGGGCTGCATTGTTGCAGTTGTAGCTGTTTCTGCAACTACTGCCCCAGGGCTGAACAATGGGGACTGATCATTGTTCATACTTTCACTTACAACAGCTGAACTTTTGACAGCCTCTTGCTTCCTCTGGCACTTCTACAGTTGTTCTAAATGTCTGTTTTGGTTCCAGGGTTACCACCTGCTTAATTCCAGTCCCTTTTTTCCAGCTCTTTTATTCTTCTAGTGGAAGGAGCAATTTGTAAAACTTCTACTCTAACATTTTGCCAGAATCTCCATTCTTAACCTTAGGCTAGCCGTCTTCTGAGGAATTGAATAGAGGGGATTTGGGCCTCTGTTGTCAGTGGTGAGTGTACAGTGGTTTAGGACATAGAGTTTGGAGTTAGTCAGGGGTCCAGATTCCACTTCCATCTCTAGTAGCCTGATTACCTTGGTCAAATTCCTTATCTCACTTCTGCCTCAGTCTCCTTGCTCGAAGTGAGGTGTGTGAAGATTCAACAAGCTAATATGTGGAAAGCACTTAGAGAAAGTGTTCACTGGATGTTACCCATTAGGATCTCGTGGGGTTGGGAGAAAGGAACATGAACAGCTAATATAAGGAAGAGAATTAAGCAGGCAGTGGGAGATGCTGAACCCTTCATGCCTACACCCTTAACAGGTCCACAGGGATCATGCCTGGGGTTTCTGGTGGAAGTCAGGTGGTGGTATAGCCTCAGGCTGAGACCCACCTCTGTGTTCTCAGGTTCAGGCCCACTATCCTATTCCTCCAGCCCACCCAACTGCAGCTCTGGCCTTGTGGTGGGCACCGGTTGTTTCTTTACCCAGCGTCTAGTCCTACCTCTCCAGGTGAGGGTGCCCTGATGCTTCTTTAGATAACGGTCCCTCTCCTCCCATTCCCCAAAATCCAGGTAGTTCAGCTGGGACTAAACCCACTCCTGGCCAATCAGAGCCTTCTGTTTTCCTGGCCAAAGTGATTAGTTCAGGGATGGGCACCTGACCCCAGCCAGAGCAATAAGAACAAGCCCTACTGGGGTTCTCTGCTGATCTGAGATAAGGCTGGAACTGCTGCTGGCCACCAGCTTCCCTGGGGACAAGACTAGGACAAAGCAAATACAAGAGCTGGAAGATGGAAAGAGGAAAATAGAGTGCTGGGGCCATTACTTAAGTTCCTGGATCAAACTATGCTTAAATTTCCAGAAATTCTAAGTTATATAAGCCAATGAATTCCCTGTATTTTCTTAGGCCCCTTTGAGTTTCTGTTGCTTGCAAGTAGAGTGGTGACCAAGTCCCCACCGATCACCCAGTCCCTTGGCCTGGGATTCCTCCAGCCTTCTGTGGCCCAAGGTCTACAGGGTGGAAAGGACAATTTCAAGAGTTCTTACACCTGATCCAGCACCTCCTTTGAAACAGGAGACCTCAGGCCCAGAGAGGGGAAGGTGTTTGCCCCAGGCCATCCAACAAAGTGATGGCAACGTGGAGCTGAGGTCCCCTGTCTGGGCTATTTCCAATTTCATGGGGCTGCTTCTCCTGCTGGCCCTCCTCTCCCTGCCCTTCCCTGGTGCCTGACATTTCAGGGGGAAACGCAATGGCAGGGACTGCCTCGGGTTGGGGAGGTAGATGCATCTCATCAGGTCTCTGGAGGGCACCATTTGGCAGCAGGCTTGGAAACAGACACTGTTTCCCAGGGCTCTTGCTCAGCACTCAACAAGAATCTGCCTGTTGAGAAAATCTTTATCACAAAGATTTAGTGGTCCTTACCACCCAGTGGGGCTATGCCACCAAGTCAAGAACTGGGGAAAACCAGCCAAGCTAGTCAAAGGGCCACCTCTGAACCAAGGATGGGAGAAGTGTTCACAGCAGATCGGATGGGACAGTGGAGGGGCTGCTGAATTAACATGGCCTGGAAATGTCTGGTGACTTTGGCCTTGGTTTGCAAAGAGCGATCTTCAGTCCTCCTACACGTTCTTGGCGAGACGTTTCAATGGCTTTGCTGCCTCAGTAATGAGCAAATTGCCCGTCCTTGCAATGTGCACAATAAAAGTCTCCTGCTTGGCACTCGGGGCAACCTTTGCCACCAGGACCAGAACTAGGACACTGGTTCAGCTGATAATGTATGACCAGAGCATGGGCCAAAAGCATCCTGTGAGATCTCTCCCTCTGGGCATCCTCTGACAATGTTCGGGGCCTCGTCTGTTAAGAGCTGCAAGGTGGACAGATATTGCAGGGAATCTTTCTTCAGTACACACGTGGGCTCCAGGTAAAAAGTTCCTGCACACAGAACCCTGGGAGTGGGCCCTAAATATTCCCATCCTCCTCACTGGGCCTGTTTCTATTGCTGTCTGGGCAGGCAGCCGGACTACTCAGAATTCTGGGACAATAATGGTGGGTTCATCCTTTCTAGCGTGTTTCTTCCATGTGATGCTTGGAAAGTCACCAAAGCTCAACAATAACAGCAACGCCCTGCAGCAGAGGGGGCTCCATACAGTCAGTAAGGGAATCCACCATGGCTAACTACTAATGTATTTATGTAAGTGGCCCCGTGCTAGTTTAGAAAGGCAGAACCCATCAACTTAATTAAGATATTCCATTGTAAACTGTAGTATGTTTTCCTCTGGAGGATATCCAGCAGTTCTCTTGTAAATAGTAAATACAAAACACTAGACAGAATCTCCAAGCGAGAGACTGTGGCTTGTTCACACTTCTGAGTACCAAGCTAGAAGGTAAACTCTGAGTCCTCTCCACGGGTGGTGGATGGGGCTCCCTGCTGTAACCTCCGTGCCTAGTGGGGTACCCGGCACACAGTAGGTCACCACGGATGCTGGTTCAAGGGATGCATGGGGCTCAGCATCCAGCCTCTCCTCTGGTCCTTTGGCTACTCCATGAGGTAGGTATGACCATTCTTACCATTTTACAGACAAGGAAACTGAGGCCCAGGGAGATGCGGCACTATCCTGAGGTCATAGCCAGGAGATGGCACAGCAGCTTCTGAGTTGGTTCCACTAACTCCAAGCTGCACCAACAGCCTGAATGACCAAGGGAGGTGTCACTTGTGGGTGGGGCCCATGTGGAGTGGAGCCCTGGGATGCCCCCAGTCTCTCTGGATCCAGACCCCAGGCCCATCCCTGCAAGACCAAGCAGAAGCAAGAGCCAGTGCCCTCTCACAGTGGACAAAGGTTGCAGAACAGAAAAAACCAGCCTGAATTGCCAAGAAAACACAGTAACCTTTAATCACGCTAGAAAAGCAGGGCAGGGGGGCAGGGGGTCGGGGCTATGCTGGTGTGGTTTTTGTAGTACTGGCCTTTGCGGCACTTAGGTCCTGACCCCACGTAGCCGTGGTTCCCTTGGCTGTGAGCACCAGAGACAACCACCTGGGGCCACCTCAGCCCCAGAGCCTGTGTGAGCACCAATGAGTGGAGGCCACCTCCCTCTGGGGAGAAGGTCAGGCTGCCTGGAGTGGGGGCAGAGGAAGGCTGGAGGGCCACCAGGCCACCCAACACCACCCCCCTCCTTCCTCATTCCAGGATCCACCTGCCACCTTGGCCTGAGATTCCTTGGAGAGATGATGGGCTATAGCCCCTTTTCTCCACTAGGATTCAGGAAGATTGGGGGAAGGGCAAGGGGCCTCTCCCAGCATCTCTGTTGACAACGTGGCTCAGAGGAGGGACCCCCGACTGGCTTGGACTGTTGCTCACTTCAGTTCCCCAGACCTGCTGGGGGGTCCGAAGACTGGTGCCTTCCGTCCTGGCCCACAACCCAGCGGCCTTTAAGGGCAGCACCAGGCCGGAGGCGGGCTCTGCCAGGCGGAAGTTCCCACCAGGGCCATAGCACCGTGATAAAGCCGGGAGAGTCAGGGGGGCACTAGGATAGCAAGACGGACCGAGGAGTGTCAGAGAGCACCTGGGGACAGATGTCTGTGTCTGACATCAGCTGTGAGTTCTGGGAGAACCGAGGCTCAGGTGCCTTGGACAGGAGGGGCTGGCAAGGCCCCGAGAGAGCCCAGGGAGGGGCAGGGATGGAGATCTGGGGAGGAGGGGAGGAGTCCTCACAGGTTACCATGATGCCTGTGAGGGAGCTAGGATGCTGGCTCTATTTCCTGGGGACCTCTTCACCCCCAAATGACCCAACCCCCTGGGCCCTCTCCTCACAGACTCCTTGACCTCATCAAGACCCCTCTGTGATGGGCACTAGGTAAGAGAGGGGAGAAGGGACCCAAACCTCCCACCCCACTACAACCCTGTTCCACCAGCCTTGGAGAGGGGAGGGTGAAGAGAACCCCACGAAGCCTGAATAACCAAAACACAGGCCTGTGTTAAGCCACTGGACACAGGTCCAGTTTGATGAGAGCCTCATGCATTTCTCTGGTCCTGGTTCAAGCTTCTGTACCCATCGGTCTCCCTCTGCAACTGAGGGCAGGACTGTGTCTGCTTCACCTTGGCTTTCCCAGGGCCTGGAACAGAGTGGGTGCTCAGTGAGTGTTTGATGAGTGAATAAATGAATGGTGGCTGCAGAGGTAGGGGGTGAAGATGAGGGTGAGAGAGAAAGGGGGAAGGGAAAGAATAGAAGGGGGGGAGTCCTAGAGTAATGAGAGCCTTCAAGGATGTTGGGAGGATTCTAGAATGTTTAGAGTATTCAAATGTTGGGAAAGTTCTAGAACTTTGTTACCCAAGTGTGGTCCACAGACCAGAAGCATCAGCATCATCCAGGAACTTGTTAGAAATGCAGAATCCTGCTGAATCAGAATCTGCATTTTAACAAGATCCCCAAGGGCATCATATCCACATTCAAATTTGAGTATAAAATGTTGGGAAAGTTCTAGAATATTTAGGTTAGAAGGCTCCTTAAAATATGTCCAAGAGAGGAGAGAGGCAGAAGCAGACTGGAAGGGATGATGGAGACTCTAGGAAAGGAGAGGAGGCCTATTGAGAAGGTCAGGTCCTTGGGGAACTCCTGCCCTCCCCTCTTTACAGAGGTGCAGACTGAGACCCCACAGGGGGCAGGACCTGCCCTAGGCCACCCAGCACCTGAGCTGTCCAGCTGGGAGACGAGTCCCCGGAAGGGGGTGGGTGCCCCGAGGGGCACTCAGTCGTCCTCGGGCTTGATGAGGTGGCCGCTGAAGGTGATGTAGGTGTCTACGTCATCACTGTAGATGGCGTTCTCCCGCTCGCGCTTGAAGAGCCGCACCCAGACGCGGTCGCCGGGCGCCAGCGCCAGCATCACGCTCTGGCTCTGCATGATGCTGCGGTCGCTGGGCTGCGCGTACAGGATAACAGCCGCCTCCTCGTTGTGCATGACGTGCACGTAGGTCTCCTTGAAGTTCCAGCTGTGCACGTTGAGGCTGAAGAAGTAGAGACCACGCAGGGGGGCGGCGAAGTGGCCGGCGGCCATGTCAAAGTGCCCGTCCGGGTTCACGAAGACTGTGTCGAAGAACAGCGGCTGGAAGCCCTCACTGCTGTGCAGGGCTGTCTTGCGGCCCACTGAGAAGGCAGAGAAGTGCTTCTGGCATGGGGCCCCGGGGCTGCCCACCTGCCCCTTGGCACCCTTGGTGCCCTGCGAGCCACGGTCTCCCCGGGGACCCTCCTTGCCCAGCTTCCCTGGTGTGCCCAGTGGACCTCGGTCTCCCTTGTCACCTGTGGGAACAAGAAGGGGAGAAGTCAGGGTGGGCACCCAGACCACCTTCAAGGAGTACTTGCCCTCATTTCAGAAGGCTCTGCCCCTGCCCAGGCCCAGAGAAGAGACCATCAGTTATTGAGCACCAACTGCATGCCAGTGTGCCGGATTGTATTATATTATGTCCCCCAGAAAAAGCCATGTTCTTTGATGCAGTCTTGTGGGGGCAGATTGATTAATCTTTTTGATTAGGGTGTGCCCTCCTGACTAGATGTTTCCATGGAGATGTGACCCACCCAACTGTGGGTAATACCTTTGATTAGATTATATCCATGGAGATATGAGCCCTGCCCACTCAGGGTGGGTCTTGATTTAATCACTGGATTCCTATAAAAGAGCTCAAAGCAGATGAGAGTGATGTTTTGGAGAGCATTTGAGAGAGACTTTTTGGAGATGGCCACTGAAAACAGACTTTTGCTGACACTTTGGAGATGCTAGCCCAGTGTTTGCTTCGGAGAAGCTAAAAAAGGGCAAAATACCCCAAGAGCAATATTTTGAAGAACACACAGGAGCTGAGAGAGGAGCTGGAACACAAGCCAGGATCAGCAGATGCCAGCCACGTGCCTTCCCATCTATCTGAGATTCTCCAGATGCCATTGGCCTTCCTTCACGGAAGGTATACTCATGTTGATGCCTTAATTTGGACATTTTCATGGCCTTCCAACTGTGAATTTGTAACCAAATAAACCCCCTTTATAAAAGCCAGTCCATTTCTGGTATTTTGCATAATGGCAGCATTAGCAAACCAGAACACTGGGCTTGGCCTCCTGCATGACCCTCTGAAGAAGACACCATGACCATCTTTACTTCCCACCGGAGAACACTGAGGCTCAGGAAGGTTAAGTGACTTGGCCAGGGTCACACAGCTCAGGAGCAGAAGAGGCAGGATTTGAAATGCAGTCTGTCTCCAGATGTAACTTGTTTCCCTCCCTGACAGTGAAGGTCTGACTGTGTTCTCTGGGAGGCCAGGCCCAGGTCCTCATCTGGGAGTCACTGCACCCAGCCAGGGCAGGGTGGGGAAGTGGGGGGATGACAGGATGTACTTTTGCATCTCTAATCCAGAGAAAGAAACAAGAAAAATACCATTACCCTCCTGGAGGGAAAAGCCCAGTTAAGAGCCAGGCGGCCTTGGGTGGCATCATGGCCCAGCTCTGCGGCCTGGGGCATTCCGTGGTTAGGACCTTGGTTTCCTATCTGTACCAGGAAGAAGACCTGCCCACCTTGTGAGCCCTCAACAAAATGGCCTATGGGCAAGCGCTTAGCAAATTCTGCAAATATGAGACCAGACAGTTGACCTAGGGCTGCCCGGCCCAGCCCCCTTCTGCCTGTACTGGGCTGCTCTGGAACACAAGAAGAGCAGGTGTCCACAACATCTTGAGGGGGTGTGATCCCAGGTATTTCCTGAATCACACCATTAGCCACATCCCTTTGAGTGTTTCCCTGAGGTCCTCTGTGGCCGTGGCAGTGCTGGGGGGAAGGAGGGGGTCCACAGCTCCTTGGAGGGCTGACTTTATGGCCTCACTGGAGAACTACCCCATCATGTGCATCGCACTTTACAGCTTGCAGAGCACTTGCTGTACCCCAGCCCTGAGGGTGGGTTGAAGGGCGGCTGTAAGGAGGGGGTTGTCTTCTCCTTTTTCACAAATGACAGGGACAGACCAGCCTGACCCACACACAAGGGATCTGAAGAGCTGGGGCTGGGACCCAGGACTCCTGAGGCCCAGCCCCAGGTTCCTTCTGCCACAGCAGCCTGTGCACCCTCCCCAGCAGGCAGACAAGCCTGGCCCAGGAGCCAGTGACCTCAGTTTTTTTTGGAGGGAATATATTTGTGGGGACCCCACACAAAAGGCTAAGTCTGCCTTGGGGAAGCTGGGATATATGAGGTGCTGGGGAAAGGGGGGTGGAGGCAGGAAGGGCGCATCTCAGAAACCAGCTAACGGATGGCCATGTGGGGGAGTAGCCTTGGGACCTCAGGGACAAAGCCTGGCCCTGCCCCTAACAGCTGTGCGACCCCAAGAGAGCTCCTCCCCACTTACAGATTCCCCAGGTGCAAAGTGGGAGGAACCATGAAACATCCACCTGGCGAGGCTGTTGAGAGCAAGCCCTGAGATTAAGGATGTCCCAGCCCCGGACACAGAGTAACATGGTCCATGGCTGAGTTTAGATGGCAGAAGCCAGCTCTCATCTGGGCAGCCGAGTTGCCCCCTTCGTAGGTCTCCCTGCTTCTGCTTTTGCCCCGTCTATTCTCCACGTGATACCAGAGGAATCCATTGGGAACCTAAGTTAAATCAGGTTCCACCTCTGCTCAAAACCCTCCCCAGCTCCCCGGCTTCCTCTTAGTAGATTTAGTCCTGGCAGTGGCTGATGAGTCCAAGCACCATCTGAAACCTGCTCCGACGCTGACCTCAGCTCCTCCCACTGCCCCCTGCTCCTTAAATCCCCCAGGCCTCTCCTGCACTGTGCGTCTGCCTGGAAAGTGCTCCCGCCTCCCATTTAGCCACGTGGCTCACTCCCTCACCTCCTTTCAGTCTTTGCTCGAATCTCACCTTCTCACTGAGACCTCCACCAACCACCCCATTTACCATGCAACTGTCCCCCAAACCTGCACTCCCAGTGCCACTCACCCTGCTCTACATTTGTTTTAAACTTTTTATTGTGGTAAAATATACATAACATAAAAATCATTTTAACCATTTTTAAGTTTATAATTCTGTGACATTAGTACATTGACAATATTGTATAATTTTCACCACTATTTCCAGATTATTTTCATCATTCCAAACAGAAATGCAACTTGTACCCATTAAGAAATAACTCCTTGCACTCCTGGTAACCACTCTTTTGCTTCCAGTCTCTATGACTTTGCTTACTCTAAGTATTTCATGTAAGAGAAATAAAAATATTTGTTCTTTTGCATATGGGTTTATTTCATTCAACATAATGCTTGCAAGATTCATCTGTGTCACATGTATCAGCACCTCATTTCTTTTTACAGTTGGATAATATTCCATTGTGTGGATATACCACATTTTGTTTATCCATTTATCTGTTGGTGGACACTTGGGTTGCTCCCATCTTTTAGCAATTGCGAATAATGCTGCTATGAACATCAGTGTGCAAATATCTGATTGAGTCTCTGTTTTTAATTATTTTGAATAGATACCTAGAAGTGGAATTGCCAGATCATATGGTAATTCTGTATTTAACTTTCTAAGGAAGTGCCAAACTGTTTTCCATGCAACTGCACTGTGTCAGTTTGAATGCATTCTGTCCCCCAAAACACCATTATCTTTGATGCAATCTTGTGTGGGCAGACATAGTAGTGTTGATTAGATAGTAATTCTTTAATTTAGTGTTTCCATGGAGATGTGACTCACCCAACTGTGGGTGATAACTCTGACTGGATAATTTCCATGGAGGTGTGGCCCTGCCCATTCAGTGTGGGACTTGATTAGTTTACTAGAGCACTATATAAGCTCAGACAAAAGGAGCGAGCTTGCTACAGCCAAAAGGGACACTTTGAAGAATGCACAGGCGCTGAGAGAGGAGCTGCAGCTTACAGAGCAACATTTGGAGATGGCCTTTGAAAGCAGACTTTTGCTTCTGAGAAGCTAAGAGAGGATAAACACCCTAAGAGCAACTGAGAGTGACATTTTTGAGGAGCTGCAAGTGAGAGAGGAACATCCTGGAAGAAAGCACTCTGGAGCAGACAGCAGCCACATGCCTTCCCCACTAACAGTGGTTTTCCAGACACCATTGGCCATCCTCCAGTAAAGGTACCCCATTGTTGATGACTTGCTTCAGACACTTTATGGCCTTAAGACTGTAACTTTGTAACCAAATAAACCCCCTTTATAAAAGCCAATCCATTTCTGGTATTTTGTATAATGGCAGCATTAGCAAACTGGAACATGCACCATTTTATATCCCCACCAACAATGAATGAGTGTTCCTATTTTCTGCATCCTCAACAACACTAGTTAAATTCTGTTTTTGAAATAATAGTCATCCTAGTGGGTGTGAAATGGTATCTCATTAGAGTTTTGATTTGCATTTCCCTAATGGCTAATGATGCTGAGAATCTTTTCATATACTTATTGGCCATTTGTATTTCTTCTTTTGGAGAAATAGCTATACAAATCTTTTGCCCATTTTTAGTTGGGTTCTTTGTCTTTTTGTTGTTGCATTATAAAATTCCTAAATATTTTGAATGTTAAACCCTTATCAGATATATGTGTTCCAATTATTTTATCCAATTCTGTAGGCTGTCTTTTCACTATCTTGATAATATCCTTTGATGCACAAAAGTTTTTAATTTTGATGAAGCCCAATTTTTCTGTTTTTTTCTTTTGTTGCTTGTGCTATGGGTATAAAATCTGAAGAATACATAGTTTAATACAAGGTACTAAAGATATTCTATTATGTTTTCTTGTAAGACTTTTATGCTATTAGCTGTTATATTTAGGCCATTGATTCATTTCAGATATGGTGAAAGGCAGGGGTCCAAATTCAATCTTTTGCATATCAATGTTCAGTTTTACAAGTACCATTTGTTAAAAATACTTGTCTTTCCTCATTGAATGGACATGGTACCCTAATCAAAAATCAACTGGGCATGGCAAGATGGTGACATAGAAAGGTGTGGAATTTAGTTAATCCTCTAGAACAACTAGTAAATAGCCAGGAACAACTAGGAAATAGTCTGGAACAACTATTGGGGACATCCATGACCAGACAACATCATACACCAGTCAGGAATGGGTGGAATGACTGTGTTCGCAGCATTGAACTGTAAGTAAAGTTCCCCAAACTGTGGAGCTGGCACTCCTCCCCCACTAGCAAGGCAGGCTGAGTTTCAAAACTTTGTTGTGGGAAAAAGAAGCAGCCCCTGCTGGAAGCAAGGGAATGTAGCTCACCCAAGCTCCAACTGAAGTTTTAATTAACAAATCTGGACTACTGAATACATGCTCTGAGCACAAATAAACCCGGAGCAAGCAGGAAAGGAACCCGGAGGTTTATCCTGACAGAGAGGTGGCAGGGCTGACAGAAAACAAACAAACAAACAAACAAACAAACAAAAAAACCCTAATAAATAAAAACAGAGGCTTTTGGAGTCAACTGAGTTCAGAATACTGGAAAAGGGATGTGTCCCAAGAAAAGGAGCACAAAGAACCAGGTACCAACTCCAGTTTTTGCCTGGTGAACTAGAGGACTGGGGACTAGCTTTGAAAAGGGGACTTCTTGCTTTTTTCTCTTTGTTTTTTTGTCTCTCATTCTAAGTAGCTTATTAGAGAAAGCCTCAGGCAGTTTCCGTTGTCAGCACTGACTCAAGCAAGGGTGGAGTTAAGATAGTCAGAGAGTCAAAAGAAAAACTCAAGTGTAGGAGACAATTCCCTAAAGGGCTTATCTTCCCTAAGAAAAGGAGGGGGCAGGGCCCAGATCAAGTGGCAGCCCTCCCTCAGAGAACTCAGACCCCAGGGCCTGGGATGGGGGAAACAGAAACAGCCTAGGCTTGGCTTCTGACACCCTCAGTTTCCAGCCAAGACAGGGCCCAGTAAGAATTAAATATACTGCACCTCTTTACACCAGTGGGGAGCTGCGGGCTTACACATGCCACCTGCTGGGCAGGATAGGAAAAGCATGGAGTCTTGAGGCCTCTTGGGAAAGTGTGACAATCTTCTGGGTCTCACCCTTAGGGGAAACTGATACTGAAGACAGTCTCCTCCTGAGACCTGGGCACCTCTGGTCTAAGAAAATCTCTGGGTAATCAAGGAAGCCCAATGCCTAGACAACAAAAAATTACAAATCACACTAGAAAAAAATGAAGATATGGCCCAGTCAAAGGAACAAACTTACACTTCAACTGAGATACAGGAATTGAAACAACTAATTATTAATCAAACAAATCTCCTAAATCAATTCAAAAATCAAATAAATGAGTTGAGGGACAATATGGCAAAAGAGATGAAGAATATAAAGAAGACATTGGAAAAACATAAGGAAGAACTCAAAATTTGAAAAAAACAATTGGCAGAACTTATAGGAATGAAAGGCACAATAGAAGAAATGAAAAACACAATGAAGACATACAACAGCAGATTTGAGAAGGCAAAAGAAAGGATTCATGAACTGGAGGACAGAACAGCTGAAATTCTACACACAAATGAACAGATCAGGAAAAGAATGGAAAAATACGAGCAGGCTCTCAGGGAACTGAATGACAACATGAAGTGCACAAATATACATGTCATGTTATCCAAGAAGAGAAGAGGAGGGAAAACGGAGGAAATAAATACTGAAAATTTCTCAACTGTTATGGAAGACACAAAATTACAGATCCAAGAAGCTCTGCATACCCCAAACAGAATAAATTCAAGTAGACAACACCAAGACACTTAATAATCAGATTATCAAATGTCAAAGACAAAGAATTCTGAAAGCAGCAAAAGAAAAGTGATCCATCACATACAAAGGAAGCTCGATAAGACTATGTGTGGATTTATCAGTAGAAACTATGGAGGCAAGAAGGCAATGGTATGATATATTTAAGATACTGAAAGAGAAAAACTGCCAACCAAGAATTCTATGTCTGGCAAAACTGTCCTTCAAAAATGAGGAAGAGTTTAAAATATTTTCAGACAAACAGACACTGAGAGAGTTTGTGAACAAGATACTTGCTCTACAAGAAAAAACTAAAGGGAACACTATAGGCAGATAGGAAAAGACAGAAGAGAGAGGTTTGGAGACGACTGTAGAAATGAAGATTATCAGTAAGGGTAAAAAGAGAGAGAGCAGGAAAAAATAAAAATAAAATAAGATATGACATATAAAATCCAAAAGACAAAATGGTAGACCATAGACATTATGTTGAGTGAAATTAGCCAAAAACAAAAGTACGGATACTGGATGGTCTCACTAATATGGACTAACATTGATGAGCAAAATTTGATAGTTAAGAACACGGGTTATTAGGAGATAGAAGGAGGTAAGAGATCGAGCATTTGATGCTGAAGGAGTACAGAAGGTTCAACAGGATTGATTGTATAGATCCAGAAATGGAATGGATAGCATAGTAGTGTGCAATGGTAACACAATATTGTAAGTACTCTGAACAAAGATGAATGTGAGTACAGTTGAAAGAGGAAGGCTAAGGACAGCTATGACACCAGAAGGAAAGATAGAAGATAAAGACTTGGACTGTATAACAGCTAAACCTAGAGTGGTCAGTGATGGTGATTAAACATACAAATATAAGGATGTTTCTAATGAGGGAGAACAAATGAATGTTAACATTGCAAGATGTTGAAAATTAGACGGTATTGGGGAAAAAAATACAGTCAATGCAAACTAGAGTCTATAGTTAACGGTAACATTGTAAGATGCTTCCATTAATTGTAACAAAGGCAATAGGTGAAGTGTGGTATATACAATGGCATACCAAGCAGCGGCAAGAAGAAATGAAGTTGTGCGGTATGCACCTAGGTGAATGGACATTGAGGACAGTATATTGAGTGAAATAAGCCAGAATTGACAATATAAACATTATAATGCCTCACTAATATGGACACTATAATGCGCAGACTCTGAGAATTGAATTCTGAGAGCATAGGTTATCAGGGGAAGGTTTATGGTAAAGGTTCCTAGATTATAAGCTCCTACGGCAGTCACATCTATTCATGAGTTGTAATGGTTGTCTGAAAATTCTGAGATGCTGAGCTGGATGTTCCCTGTAACTTTGGGTATCTGTGTGATGTGTGAGACTCAGAGCCAGAGTTCGGCAGCTATGAATGTCTGCATTACCCCATACAACAAATGTTTAAAAAGCTGAAAAAGAGATCAGACTTCAATTAGAGACATGAATGAAATGGATTTGATTAGAACTAAGGTAAACCATACTAAAGGGAAAAGGATGATATTGACTGTGTTTTAAAACCTCAACTTCTGTGTCAGACCAAAGGAAGGGATGTTTATTTGATGGAAAATCTATGCTTTTTGTAGCATGCTATATAATTTAACTTGTATGGTCAGTTTATTCAAACACTGTAATTACATGGAACCTTGAATATTGGGTGAGATCTGGTTGGTTTGTACACATTAGCATGAAACCCTGATACATCCCAGAGTAATTTGGGCAGAGAATAAAAAACATTTGTAAGGCCCCTTTGAGGGTCTGGGGTAAAATGTGGAAATATTAAACTTTCCCACCTGGGGAATTCCTGATATTCTCGCAAGCACTGGGGACCACCATTGTAGTAGGCCAAATCACTGATCTTGGGACTTGCCCTTGTGGAGCTTGTTACTGCAAAGGAGAGGCTAAGCCTACTTATAATGGTGCCTAAGAGTCTCCCCCAGAGAACATCTTTTGTTGATCAGATGTGGTCTGTCTTTTCTAGACCCACCTGGCCGGTGAACTCACTACCCTCCTACATGGGACATGAATCCCAGGAGTGTAAATCTCTCTGACAATGAGGGACATGACTCCTGGGGATGAGCCTGGACCCGGCATCACGGGATTGAGAAAAACTTCCTGACCAAAAGTGGAGAGAGAAATTAAACAAAATAAAGTTTCAGTGGCTGAGAGATCTCAAATGGAGTTGAGAGGTCATTCTGGAGGTTATTCTTATGCATTATATAGATGTCTCTTTTTAGTTTTTAGTGTACTAGAATAGCTAGAAGGAAATACCTGAAACTGTTGAACTGCAATCCAGTATCCTTGATTCTTGGACAATCTTGTAACTATCGAGCCTACATGGTGTGACTGTGTGATTGTGAAAACCTTGTGGCTCCCACTCCCTTTATACAGTGTATGGATAAATAAGTAGAAAAAAGGGGAACAAAAAGTAAATGAATAATAGGCGGGGACGGGGGGAGTATGAGATCTTTTGGGTGTTGTTTTTTACTTTTATTTTTATTTTATTCTTATTCTTATTTTTTGGAGTAATGAAAATGTTCAAAAAAATTGATTGTGGTGATAAACACAACTATATAATGATACTGTGAACAACTAATTGTACACTTTGGATGATTGTATGGTGTGTGAATATATCTCAATAAAATTGCATTAAAAAAATCAACTGGCCATAGATGTGTGGGATTATTTCTGGACTCTCAATTCTATTCCATTGGTCTACATATCTATCCTAATCCAGTACCACACTGTTTTGATCACTGTAGCTTTGTAGTAAGTTTTGAAATCAGGAAGTGTGAACCTCCAAATTTGTTCTTTTTCAAGATTGTTTTGGCTTTGGGGATCCCCTTACAACTTCATATGAATTTGGGATTCAGTTTTTTGATTTCTGCGAAAACAACTGCTGGAATTTTGATAGGGATTACATTGAATTTGTAGATTGCTTTATGTAGTATCAGCATCTTAACAATATTAAGTCTTCCAATCTACAAACACAAGATGTCTTTCCATTTACTAGGTCTTTTTTAATTTCTTTCAGAAGTGCTGTAGTTTTCACCTCCTTGGTTAAATTCCTAGGGATTTTTTTTTCTATGCTAGTGTAAATGATATTGTTAACTTAATTTCCTTTTCAGAAAAAATTAAATAAATTACTGGTGTTTAGAAAGCAACTGATTTTTGCATGCATGTCTTGTCCCCTGTAACTTTGCTGACTGTGTTTGTTAGTTCTAGTACCTTTCTTCTGAATTCTTTGAGATTTTCAATATATAGGATCATGTCATCTCCAAATAGGGATAGTTTTACTTCTTCCTTTCCAATTTGGATGACTTTTCTTTTTCTTGTCTGATTGCTCTGACTAGAACCCCAGTACAATGTTGAATAGCAGTGTGGACAGTGGGCATCCTTGTCTTGTTCTTGATCTTAGGGGGAAAGCTTTCAGTCTTAAGCCATTTAATATGATGTTTGGTGGGGGGTTTTCACAAATGCCCTTTATCATGTTGAAAAAGTTCCCCTCTGTTCTTAGTTTTATGAGTGTTTTTATCATGAAATGATGTAGGATTTTGTCAAATGCCTTCTCTGCATCAATTGATATGATCATATGGAGTTTTCCCCCTTCAATCTATTAATGTGTTGTATTACATTTATTTATTTTCTTATGTTGAACTATCCTTGCATTCCTAGAACAACTTCCACTTGGTCATAGTGTTTAATCCTTTCAGTATACTGTTGGATTCAGTCTGCCAGTAATCGGGGGGCAGGGGGGGGGGAATCTATACTCATTAGGGATAATTATCTGTAATTTTCTTTTCTTGTGCTGCCTTTATCTGGCTTTGGTGTCAGAGTAATGCTAGCCTCATAGGATAAGTTAGGAAGTGTTCCTTCCTCTTATATTTTTTGGAAGAGTCTGAGAAGGACTGGTTTTAATTCTTCTTTAAGTGTTTGCTAGAATTCAGTAGTGAAACTATCTGGTCCTGGATTTTTCTTTGTTGGGAAGTTTTAGATTATTGATTCAATCTCTTTACTTGTTATAAGTCTATGAGATTTTCTATTTCATCTTGTGTAGCATAGGTAATTTGCATGTGTCTACATGTTTGTCCATTTCATCTAGGTTTTCTAATTTGCTATGTAATTATTCATAATACCCTTTTATAATCCTCTTTATTTTAGTAGTAATGCCCCCACTTTTACATCTGTTAGTTATTTGTGTTCCCTCTATTTTTTTCTTTGTTATTCTGGCTAAAGGCTTGTCAGTTTTGTTGATCTTTTTTTAAAAACCAACTTTTGGTTTTGTCGACTCCCTCTGTGTTTCTATTCTCTATTTCATTTATCTTTGCTGTAACCTTTACTATTTCCTTCTTTCTGCTAACTGTGGATTTAGTTTGCTCTCTTATAATAGTTCCTTTGAGTGTGAAGTTAAGTTACTGATTTGTGGTCTTTCTTCTTTTTTTAATGCAGGCATTTAGTGATATAAATTTCCCTCTGAGCATGCCTTCACTGCATATGAGTTTTGCTATGTTGTGTTTTTGTTTTCATTCATCCTTAAGTATTTTCTAATTTCCCCCTGATTCTTTCGTTTGTTTGTTTGATCCACTGGTTATTTAATTGTGTGTTGTTTAATTTCCACATTTTAGTAAATTTTCCAGGTTTCTTTCAATTATTGATATCTAACCTCATTCCATTGTGGTCAAAGAAGTTACTTTATATGATATCAATATTTATAAATTTATAAAGACTTGATTTGTGGCCTAATATATGGTATATCCTGGAGAATAATTCATGTGCACTTGAGAAGAATGTGTATTTTGCTGTTGCTGGGTAGAGTTCTATATATGTCCATCAAGTCTAATTGGTTTATGGTATTATTCAAGTCCTCTGTTTCCTTATTGATCTTCTGTTTAGATACTCTACCAATTATTGAGAGTGTTGCATTGAAGTATCCAACTAATATTGTAGAAATATCAATTTCTCCCTTCAATTCTGCCAATTTTTCCTCCATATATTTTGCATATGTGTTTATATTTGCTATATCTTATTGTTGCATTGACCCTTTCATTGATATATAATGTCCTCCTTCGAATCTTGTAACCTACTTTGCTTAAAGTCTATTTTGTCTCACAATAATATAGTTGCTCTAGCTCTCTTTTTATTACTATTTGCAGGGAATATCTTCATCTGTCCCTTTACCTTCAACCTCTTTGGTCTTTAGATCTGAAGTGATAATGGATAACACAGAGAAGAATGATATTTTTTCATTCAATCTGTCAATCTCTGCCTTTTAATAGGAGAGTTTAATCCATTTACATTTAAGGTAATAACTGATAAGGAAAGACTTACTTCTGCCATTTAGCTATTGTTTTCTATATGGCTCGCATGTGTTTTTTTTTCCCTCAACTACTGTATTAATGCCTTTTTTGTAGTATACCATTCTGATACCCTTCTCTCCTTTTCTCTATGTTTTAAAGTTATTTTCTTAGTGGTTGCCTTTGTAATTACAATTAATATCTCAGATTACCTCTCTATACATTGCATGCCCTTTAACATAATTTTAATTATTATCTTACACATTTACCTTTTAAGTTATATGGGAGTGGGGGGAAGCAGTTGCAAACCAAAAGTACAACAATACAGAATTTTATGTTTACCTATGTAGTTAACTTTACTAATATTCTTCATTTCTTCTTATGGCTGCAAGTTACTGTCTAGTGTCCTTTTATTTCAGCCTGAAGGACTACCTTTAGCATTTTTTATAGGGCAGATCTTCTAGTAACAAACTCCTTCAGCTTTATGTTATCTGTAAAAGTCTTAATTTCTCCTTCATTTCTGAGGGATAATTGTGCTGGATATAAGAATTCTTGGTTGACAGATTTTTCTCTTTAAGAACAATATGTGATCCTACTGTCATGGCCCCTGTGGTTTCTGATGAGAAACCCACTGCTAGTCCTATTGAGGATCCCTTGTACGTGACATGACAAGGTGCTTCTCTCTTTCTGCTTTCAAAATTCTCTCTCTGTCTTTGGATTTTGACATTTTCACTATAATGTGTCCTGGTTTAGATCTCTTTGAGTCTGTCCTTCTTGAAAGTTACGGAGATTCCTGAATGTGTATTTCATATCTTTCAACAGACTTGGGAAGTTTTTGGGTTATTATTTCCTCAAATATTTTTTCCTTCCTCTTTCTCTCCGTCTTGTCCTTCTGGGTCTTCAATGATGTATAGGTGGTATGCTTGATGATGTCCCATAGGCCTTTCAGGTTCTGTTCATTTTTCTTTATTCCTTTGTCTTTCTCCTCCTCACACTGGTTTATTTTAATGGTCTTTTCTCAAGTTCACTGATCCCTTCTGCTGCCTGCTCAAATCTGTCACTGAATCTCTGCAGTAAGTTTTTTGTTTCAATTATTTCAATTATTCAATTATTGTTGCTCTTTATTTTGTTTAGAAAATGTTTTGCTTATTTCCTGTAGTTCTTTGTCTATGGATTCCTTGAACTCATTGGACATATTTAAGATTATAGATTTAATGTCTTTGACTAATAATTCCAATGTTTGTGCTTAGGAGTAGTTTCTGTCAAGTTCTTTTTATTTCTGTGAATGGGCCATACTTTCCTGTTTCTTAGTGTGTTTTGTAACTATTTGTTGATAACTGGGCATTCTTAGTATTATGTTGTTGCAATTCTGAAAATCTCATTCTTCCACTCCTCTGGGATTGCTGGGGTTTTTCTGGCTGAGGGCTGGAGTCATCAGTTTGTGACTATTCTAATTTGCTAGAGCTGCCATTATGCAAAGTGCTAGAAATGGATTGGCTTTTATAAAGGGGATTTATTAGGTCACAAATTTATAGTTCCAGGGCCATAAAAGTGTCCCAAACTAAGGCATCAACATGAGGATATCTTCAATGAAAGAAGGCCAATGGTGTCCAGAACACCTCTGTCAGCTGGGAAGGCACATGGCTGATGTCTGCTGGTCCTTATGCTCCTGGGTTGTGTTTCAAAATGGCTTTCTCCAAAATGTCTCTGGGCAGCTTTCTTACCTCCTCTCTCTCAGCTCCTGTGTGCTCTTGCTTTTTTCTCCCAGGGCATTTCTCTCTGAGCATCTGGGGGTTCCCTTTTAGCTTCTCTGGAGCAAACCCTGGGCTTCATCTCTTAGCATTTCCAAACTTCTTCTATCTGCATCTCTAAGTATCTCCAAGTGTCAGCATCTGTGTCAGCTCTTAGCTCTCTTAAATACTCCAGTGAACTAATCAAGCCCCACCCTGAATGGGCAGAGTCCACATCTCCATGGAAATAACATAATCAGAGTTCTCACCCACAGTTGAGTGGGTCACATCTCCATGGAAACATTCAGTCAAACATTTCTACCCAAGAAGATTGGGTTAAAAGATCATGGCTTTTCTAGGGGACGTAAGATATCCAAACCAACACAGTGACTTTTCCAAATTATTTTTGCTCTCAGATGGGGAATGAAAAAACAACAAAGAAAGAAAAAAGATGTACTGCCTCTTTTAGGACGCCTCTACCACTTTTGCCTGAGGGGGTTGAAACAATGGCTGCCTTTCCTGCTATTCCCCACCCCCAATTTAAAATAATGGATCAAAAGCAGTGATGAGAAGTCAGAGCACGTACACCCAGATTTTGGAGGACTAGGACCTTAAAGCTCACCCTGGTATCAGCAAGCTGCACCAGGAACCCAGGTTGCAGTTTCAACTGTTGTCTGTCATGGGGCAATAGGGAATGGTTGCTGCTACAGGAAGGTGAAATTCATTGAAATTTACTGCAGTTTACGAGCCTCTTCATCCAGCTCTTCCCTGGATTCTGCAAGTGTCCACTAGACCCCAGAGTTCCAAAATGGTTGATTCAGACAGTTCCTATCAGTTCAATATTTTTTTGGTGAAGGGACTGATTCGGAGTTTCTTACTCTATCTTCCCACAGACCTCCATGCTGTACCTTTTCATTTTCCATAGCATTTATCACCATCTAATATTCTATTTTATTAACTTATTTAATATACTTATTGTTCATTTCTGCCTCCGCAACTAGAATGGAAGCTCTACAGTGGGAATCTTTGTCTGGTTTGCTTACTGTTTTATTCGAGTGTTTAGAACAGCTCTGGCACATAGTAGGTGCTCATTAAATGTGTGCCTGCAAAAAAGGGTCTGAGACAGTTTTCTGTAGTGTTTTCTCCTGCTCCCTCCACCTCATCTACCCCAGCCCATGCAGAGCCCCCATGGCCACCCTGCTCTGACCAGGCCAGTCCAGTGCAGGCCCTAGGCTGGGCCGTGTGTAGGTACTTACCCTTCAGGATGGTGATGTTAATGTAGGGCCTGACCTCAGGCAGGATGTATGGGAGGGCAGACGGAGAGGCCACAACCTCATCTGCAGCATCAGCTGGGGCCAAGGAGTCCTCGGAATCACAGCACTGTCGGCAACCCCCAGGGGAGCTGGAGGCCACAGCTCCCCCAGTGGTGGGCTCCTCAGTGGGGACCCCAAACACCAAGAGAGGGAACAGGAGCACTGCCCAGTGGGGACCCAGGGCAACTGTCCCCATGGTGACCTGGAACATGGAAGAAGGGAGAGAAACTATACTTAAACTAACATCTATAACGTGCTAACGCCCAGTGTGGGTGCTGTCACCCATAGCAAGTCCACTCCTGACATAACTTGGTGAAGAATTACTGCCTCCATTTAACTTGAGAAGACCAAGTCCTTTTCAGGGAATCAAGTTCCAAAGGTTACAAAGCAGACATGTGGCAGGGCAGGGCCTGGAGGCTGAGTCCTCCAGCAGCTAGGCCTTGGAGGTTTCTGCCACACATGGGCCTGGAAAGGAAGAAGCTCTCTAAAGACAGCCACAACCAAGAGGACAGGGGTCCCAGGAGGCCTTCGCTGAGGAGGGTGAGGAAGATGCTGGAGTTGCAAACAGTGAGACTAAACTGCTTTCCTACCCTCCCACCGCCCTTTGGTTTGTTTTCTTGCCATTGCCTCTGCCATCTACAGCAAGCACGGGCCACTAGGACAGCATGAGGTAGGTTTGTGGACACTTAGGACAAAGACCAAGGATTCTCTAGGGGAGGGGACACATGGCTGAGCCCATGCATGTGAGCAACCTGTTCCTGAAAAGGAGATAGGATGTTTCATTTTTTCTAGCAGACAGGAAGCAGCATCCATGAAAAAAAACATACGGGGATACTGCATGATGATGACACTATTTTATCATTAAGAAGTCAAATGTGATTGCGTTGAGTTGTGGCTGCAAGCCCTGCTAGCCTATATAGGGCCTCTGTGCATAGTGACGAAGGCACACCTCTAGATAGACAAGTTAGAAAAAAGAGAACAGTCTCTCTGGAGGAAGGCACTTAAGGCTGGCGTCTGCCCACTTCACCCTCTTTGCACCTTTGCGCTGTGAACAACCTACCCAACCCAAACTTATACAGAGGCCTTGCAGGGAAGGCTCCCGAGGGAGAGTTAATTCACTGGGAGGGGTTGTGTCAATCATCATAGACCTGCCAATAAGCTGCCACAGTGGGAAACTGGAATAAAGGGGCAGGACTAGGAGGTCTGGAAAATTCAAAAGTATCAGAGAAGTCCAAGGGTTTTCAAGGATGTATCTTTGGCCTTGGCCAAGAAGGCATCCAGAGTTCCAGGAGAGGGACACGGAAAAGCCTGGACACCAGCTGCAGGAGTCAGGCCTGGCGCTGGGCAGACAGGAAGCTGGGCAAGGAGCCTTTGAGGTGGTGGCAGCCTCTGGGGGCTGCACCAAGTTATCGTAGGATCAGAAACTCGACTTCTGAAACCAGACTGGTTTTTACACTTCTTGTGTTTCTTTATTTCCTCTTTGTTCTCCTTTAACATTTAGTACGATTCAAAAATATTTTTCTGTGGTTAATATGTGTAGAGAAGGTTAAAAAAAAAAAAAATGTTTAAATGCCAACCCTATCTCAGCTGGATGTCGCTGAACACTGGAGTAGGAGCTAGATTTTAAAGGGGCAGAAGGGCCCCCCTCCCCAGGGCTGGGTGGCAGCTGCAGGAGAAGGGGGGAAGCAGACAGTCTCTGGAGTCATTTGCCCCCTTCTCCTGAGATGACCCTACCCAAGTCAGGTTTACCCCTCTGTTCACCAAGGCAGGCCACGTCCCCAGAGGTCAGCATTCTCCCTGTCAAATTATCATCCTCATGTCCTCATCTTTTCTTTGTAAACTACACATTCCAGTGGCTTTGAGAAGGACAGAATTCCCCTTTTTTCCCCTAGCCATAGAAGTGACCTCATGGGAAAAGCTTAAGCCTGAGCTCCCAGAGCAGCTTACAAGCTGGGTGACCTCGGCTTCTCTAGTAGCTTGACTGCTCAGGGCTTCCTGCTCCTTGGCACTCACAAGGAGAAGTGTCTAACTGTAAAAGTCCCCTAATAAAAGTGTCTTCCTCCCTCCACCCAACACAGACCTCTCCCCCAGCCTGCCCGGGGCAGGAAGCAGCAGAACTTCTCCCAGGGGACTGGCCGGGTCTGGGGACATCTCTGTTCATTTCCCAACTGACTCTGGCCAGACAGGAGTCGAAAGCTCTGAGACACAGAACTGAGCCTTTGGGGGCAGGAGGCAGCTCGGCTAGTAGCAGCCTTTGGACATAACCACAGCTGTGATCCTTAATGGCCCCGGGGAGGAACCAGGTGTGGGGGACCATGCCGCTATCTGGGGTGACTTTTGGAGTCCCTGCTGCCTCCACTCCGGAGCTGGGACCACTGTAGGGGCCAGGGGGCCACGACGAGCCATCTCTGCCCAGGTAGGCCCAGCTGAGCTGAGCTGCTGTCGGTCCAGGCAGGGGCGGGCTCGGGCCAGGAGCCGCCCTGGGGCAGCCCTGAGTCACAACCCTGTCTCTGCCAGCAGCAGCGGTGGGGAGGGGAGAGTGTGGAGGGGCTGCCTGAGTCCAGAGTCAGGGAGAGAGAGAGCAGGGCCCGAGAGGAGACAAGGAGGAGGGGAGGGAGATGAGGAATGCCCAGCTCTGCCCACCCTGGGAGCTCCCATCACTCACCGGGTGTCCTGCAGCCTTGCCCAGTGGTTCACGGTCCCCGGGCCTCCGGGCCGCCTCTGGCTCCCAGGTCCATGTCTGCGGTAATAACTTGTTGCTGGTCCAGACCCCTGGGCCCAAGCAAGGAGGGAGGGAAGAGGGCGGAGGGAAGGCAGGAGGAGGGCGGAGGGAGCGGGCTTCCCATGTCCCCTCCTCCCTGCTCTCTCCTCTCCAGCCTGCAGAACTGGGAGATAAAGGGAGCCCTGGGCATTTCCTCTGCTTAACTCTTTGGTGGCCCAGTGGAGTCTTGTTGGATTCAAAGGCCTGATATAGTCGGACTGGAAGGGCATCTGAGGCCCTTGATGTGCAGACGGGGAAGCTGAGGCCCTGGAGGGGGAGGGGCAGGAGACCCTAAAGTTGCTCAGCAAGGAAGAGGCAGCCTGGAACTCCCTCTGGCGGGGCCCTCCTCTCCTGCTGAAGGGCTCCTTTGTTCTGAGTCACAGAGGTAGGGTCAGGAGTAGAGAGGGCTTGGGCGCGGGGTCCTACAGTCCAGGTTCAAATCCTGGCACAGCCACCCACTGTGGAGTGATGGGCAAGTCACTTCGCCTCTGGGTCCCTAGATGTCTGTAAAACTCCAGCCCGAGGTACACAGGAGGGCTCCGTAGATGTTGAGTGAATGAGCAGGTATCACTTCCTCAGGTGTCACCTGAGGGGGACAGCCGGGTCAATGCACCCACCCCCTCTCTCCCCCAAAGTCCTCCTGCTCTGCCTGGAATTCCACCGTTATGGATTCATCCTCCTAGTCTTCTCGGGCCAATCCTCTGTGGAAATGCCATCCGGAGAAGTTCACAGGAGAGCAGCATGTGTGCCCCTGGATCTGCGTAGGGTCCTGCCTCAGTTTCCCTCTGGTTAGGCCACAGCCCTGGCTCTCTGCGGTATGGCCTGGCTCCCTGGTGTCTCCGCCCACCCTCTCATTCTACATTGGGACTGGAAGATCCATTATTTTGACTAATCCTGCCCCAGCCTGGAGAAAGGGAGATGAAGTGACAGAGCCCAAGGTCACACAGCTAATGAAGGGGAGCCCATCTCTTGCAGAACAAAGGCTCTCTCTGCCCCACTGGAGTTCCCAGGATGGCACAATTGGGTGTGGGGCCAAGACTGCAGTTCAGGGTTCTGTCCCCTGGGAAGAGGGAGGTGGTGACATCACTGCCCTTGGGAAGTACAGAGACCTGGAGGGAGCCGTATATTTTAGTCTGGGGATCTGGGAACTACACCCCAACCCCCACTTCTCATGGCTGGGCAAAGTGTGGAGGATGGAGTCTACTTGGCAGTGTGTCCTGGGCTGTGTGTCCTCGGCAGGCCTTGTCTCTCGGCCTCAGTTTTCCTGTTTGTTTGGGTGATAATCAAAGAGCAGAGCATCAGGCCGGGAAGGACCCTTAGAGATAATCTAATCCGATTCCTTAATTTGACTGACAGTGTGGCCCGGGGAGAGCAAGCCTGTGGTTCAGGGTCACACAGTAGACTGGAGTCCAAGCTGGGATGACAGCCAGATTCTCTCAACTTCCAGCCTTGAGCTCTTGTTCCCCAACAACCCCCACCCCCACCCCAAGACCACTTCGAGCCCCCCAGGCCTATTCAGGGGTCCAGCAGATACCCAAAGGAAAGCAGGCTGAAGGACTCTGGCCGCTGGGAACACAGCAGGCCCACGCTGGCTGTGCCCTCTACGTGGCCTGCCCTGGGCAGTGTTCCCAGGGTGCAGAGCCAGGGCTGCAGAGATGGGGAGCCAAGGGGAACCATCATCCCCATGCTGCCACCACCCATGGAAATGGGCTGAGTCAGCAGCACTGGGGGGAGACTCCCAAGACAGGGGCTCCTGGCCGTCTCTAAGCCTCTGGCTTCAAAAGCCTGAATGTCTGAGAAAAGATTCTGCGGTAGAAGCGGTGCAGGGGGAAAGTGGGGGGATGGGGGGCATGGTGGCAGAAAGGATGGATGGGGATTGGAAAAAGTAGTGTGGGGGCGGCACAAGAGTGGTTTGTCAAGGGCCGACAGGGTGCACCATGCTGTACTCAGCAACCCCTCAGCCCACTTTACAGATGAGGAGGCTGAGGTCTGGAGGGGCATGTGGCTCACCCAGGGTCTAAGGCAAGCTTCTTTAGCTCCAAGCCATGCTGACACCCTAGAGAAGGGTCCCTGGTCCCCCTTGGTCCAGCGCAACTGGCTAGGGACAGGGCAGATGTGAGAATATTGTATTTCATTATTTTCTCTCCCACTGTCTTTCATCATGCCTGAAGTTCCTCCATTTTTCAGTCATTCCTTGGCTCGCCCACCCATTCTGAAGACCTCCCTAGCTGGCCTGGAGACAGAGCCCCAGCCCTGGGTGTGTTTCAGCTCCTCCTCCTCCTTGCTTTGTGACCTCAGGCAAGGCTCCCAACCTCTCTGAGCCTTGGCGTTCCTGGGCTGCATGGACATGAGAAGAGCAAGCCATCTGAGCAGCCTGGTGGGACACCCGATGGGCGTGCTCCACCCTGACCGCCCACCCACACGTCACCCTGGTTAACCCTGCCTATGGTGAGGGCATGTACCCATTCTGATGCACCCTGTCTGGAAGCCCTCCCTGGGACCCAGGGTGACAGCAGGGCCAGCAGGGGGAGCTGGCTGCTCCTCAGCACCCCGCAGTAACTCCCATCACTAAAGGTGTCACCCCAAAGCAGAAGGGCTGGGCTTGTGCCACCAAGGCCAGAATTTCAGGACACGAGGCATGTGTTTCCCCAGCCACCCCCTGCCCCCTCACCCTGCTGACAAATGACAGCTTTTACCCTGTACGGGCTCTGTACCCAGGGCTTAACATGCATTAACTGATCTACTCCTCCACGACCCCTCCGCGGTAGGGACTATTTTTACCCTCATTCTAGAGGAGGAAAATGGGGCAGAGACTCAATGACAAGATCGTATACTGCCTCCCCCACATGATATCCCAGGGTTGGGGGGGAGGTGTACAAATAGTGACATTTAGTCAGCGTTTAGCGCCAGGAACCATTCTATGTGCTTCACGTAGTCATTCATTTAAAGAAAGAAAATGTGTTCCTGTCAAAAAAAAAAAAAAAAAGTGTCAGAACAGATACCAATGATTCCTGGAAACAGCTAAAGGAATTGTGAATCATAAGTCGCAGAACTAATTGTTCTGTTCAAGGGCAGTAACCAATTATGAAACTAAACATAGGAAAACTTGAGCGCCACCTCCTGCCTGGGGGAAACCAGCCAGCCCAGGGGGCCTGAGATGCTCCCATCCCACCCCATCCCACCCAGGGCCTGAGATGCCCCTCAGCCACCCCACTCCATTCTTAGGGAGATACGGGGCGGGGGGCGGGGGGGGGAGGAAGATGAAGGGCCCACTGAGATCTAGGTCTGGCTGGAGCTCTCATCCCCTCAGGTCCTGCTCTAAACCACAACGCTCCCTGCAAAGCGAGCAGAGGGTCCCGTGGAACACTCCCTCTCTCAAACCAGTCCCACCGCCACCCCTCCCTCCTGCTGGGAGAACCCCGGGGCTGGTTCCACCCACTCCCTCCACCAACTAGCTGCCTGGCCCTGGCTGAACTTCACTCTCTGAGCTGTTTCTCCGAACTTGTCTGAAAAACATCTGATCCCAACCAAAGGTGTTCGTCCGAGTTGGATGAGTTTGATCCCCTTTTACAGAAGAGGAAACCGAGTCCCCAAGAGGCCCAGTGGAGGAAAGAGTCAGCACCGTTCGTTCCAGGCCCTCTGTACCCCGACAGTCCCCTGTTCTTGCAGAGGGAAAAAAAGACGCAGGGGAACTGAGGGACAGCAACCGGCTCCTGCCCCACAGCCGGCTAGCGGCAGAGCCAGGACGATGGGGTGGCCTTTGCGCGTGTGACGCCAGCGCCAACCTCTCCCCTTCCCCAAAACCTAAGGGGACCGACGCCTCCTCTCCATGACCGGGGAGCCCCCTCTACTCTTCCCCCACGCTCGCGGTACCCCCGACACAGCCCATGGTGCATCCAACCCGACCCCCGCCGCGGAGAGACAGGTCAGCGTGAGGGATGCGGGGGGGGAGGCTCAGGTCCGGCCTCCCCCGCCTCCATCAGGAAGTCGAAAGCGGGAAGGGAGGCAGGAGTCTCTAGGCGATGCGGGGGAGGGATCTTTGCGCGTCCAGAGCCGAGCGGAGCCGAGCAGAACCGAAGAAGGCCGAGCATGAACGAGCGGAGCCGAATCCGGCCAACCAGAGCCGAGACCTGCCGAGTGTAGCCGAGTATGGCCGAAAGCCGTCAATTAGGGCCGAGCCCAGACGTGTCGGGACGACCAGAGCCGAATCCGACCGAGTGTATCCGAGTTTGGCCGAATAGAGCCGAGTTCGGCTGAGCGGAGCTTGGGACGGGCGCCACGAAGCAAGGAATTGAGGCGTGAGGTCCGCGGGCGCCCCCTGCTGGAGAAAGCCTACCTCGCTGGCCTAGGCCGGAGGCCCCGTCCTCTCGTCCAGAGCCAAATGGGAGCTGCGGGTGATGATGAGGAAACTGAGGCTCCGAGAGGTTCTGCGGCTAACTCAAGGGTATGAAGAGCTAAAAAGTGGTGGAGCTGGAGTTCGATGCTTCTTGTGTGGCCGGGAACTCACCTGCCATTGCCGCCCGCGTCAGCGGGCGTGGTGTGTTTGCTTCCTTCTCCCCAGAAGAGCCGCCATTTGTTGTGGCCAGAGGGAGGAGGACGCGCCCTGTCGGACGAGCCAGCAGAAGGCCAGGGGGCCGGAGCCCATAAACACCCCTTTGTCTTACCGAAGTAGAGACTCCGTGGCCTCTGCAGCCTCTGCAATGGGGCAGCGAGCGTCAGGGCCTCGCGGTGTTGACAGAGTGCTGGGGGCCAGCTCTTCCCAAGAGCAAATATTGACAAATTTTCTGGCCATCAAAGCAGATAGCAGCGCTGGGAGGCCCCGTCCTGCTCCTAACCCCACCTGGGCCGGCCCCAACTGCCTGGCTCTGGTACACACCCTCAAGACAGGCCTCAGTTTCCCAGGCTGTAACAAGATGGTGGTGGAGGACATGGCGCCTGGCTGCCGACAGGGTATGTCCCAGGGTTGTGTGAACCAGGACCCGAGGTGTCTGAGGCCCTGGAGGATACCTAGTGTGGCGTAGGCACTTGTGAGCCTGTGAAAGGGTGAAGACAGCCTTGCCCTCTGCGCATGCGTGTACACCTGTTGTTCACCGGTGTGTGCACACCTCCCTGGAGCTGCGGGGCACGCTGGAGGGTGGCTGTCCCTCACGCCTCTCATGTCTCACTGGAGGGCATCATCTGCCATGGCCCAGACCTACCAGGGTGTCTCCCCACCCCCAGGATTGCTTCTGTCCGCCCAGGCCTCCAAGCACACTTCACGTTTTCATAGTTATTTTCTGGAACTGTGGGCACTGGAGTAGGGGCTGGGAAACCAGGGTTCTTGGTCCTGCCCCTGAAGTGGTGACCCTGGGCAAGGCGTATGACTGTGCCAGACCTCACTGTCCTCAGCTGGAAAATGGATATCAGAGCTGTTCCTTGGAGCTGGAAGTTTCTCCACCCCTCCTTCCCTGTGGACGCTCTTGGCTTCTCCCACAACAGTCAGCTGGGCTGAAACCTTTCTTGGGAAGCCTTCCACCCCATCTGATTCTGGCATCTGCCAAAGCGCTTTTCCTGTTTATTTAACACTTACTCAGCACCTACCATGAGCTGGGGGCTGTTAATAAAGGGGACATTTGCTGTCATCCTCACCTTAGAGAAGAGGAAACTGAGGCCCAGAGAGGTTAATTAACTGACTCGAAGTCAAACAGCTAGCGAGGGTATAAGCTGGGATTCAAATCCAGAAAGTCCCAGAGCCCATCTGTGTGCTTCAGAACTACCCTATCTTTGCTGTGACTTCCTTTGTTCTGGAAGACAGGCCTTGATCTTCTCTGCCCTCAGCTTTCTGAGTTAGCAGCCACCCGATAAACACTTGAGTGAATGAATGAACCGGTTAGTCCAACAGGAGACCCAGAAGGGGAGGGGCCGTTAGCTTCATTAATTCACTGGGGAGCGCCGTCTGCAGCCTCTGCCCCATCCTGACCTCTGCCTGTCTCCCCTTCAGTCCCTGCATTCCTCCAGCCTCGAGGCCTTTGCACGGGCACGTCCTTCTGCCTGCACACTCACACTCAACCTTCTGCTCTCAGTGCAGCCCCCACCTGGCTCCTGCACCCACCCACCCACTGTGCTCTCCCAGAGCACAGTGCACATTATACTTCTCCTTCCCCTCTCAGTTCTTAATTACTGTCTTAGTTTGCTGGGGCTGCTAAGGCAAGTACCACACAACAGGGGTTGGCTTGAACAGTGGGAATTTTTTTGGCTGACAGTTTCAGAGACTAGAAGCCTTCCTTCCCTCCAGGGTCAGTGGCTTTCTGGTACCAGCTGGACACAAGCCTTGGGATCCCCTGGCTTTCCTGTCACATGGCGATGTCCTTTCCTTTCTCTTCCAGGTTCCTGCTGACTTCCTGCTTCTCCCTGAGGCCTTCTCTGACCCCAGCTTCCAGTTTCTTTTCTTTATAAGGCATCTGCTAATCAGATTAAGGCCTACTGCTTCAATTGGCCATCCTTTAACTAAAAACTGACATCTCCAAATGATCTGATTTACAGTGGGTTCACACCCACAGGGACATGGATTGAGTTTAAGAGCATGCATCTTCTGGAATGCCTAACTCAATCCGCCACAGAGGCATTTCCGTAGAAGACGGCGGGAGCTCTGTCCGTTTGCCTCCACAGTGCCCCAGCCCAGTGTCAGAGCCTTGCATACAGTCGGTGTGTAGAAAATCCTTGTCACCTAATGCTCTGTGCTCAGGGAGGGCAAGGAGATACCCAAGGTCACACGGTTAATGATGACATGTGGGGCCCGGGGCCCAGGCCTACTGACTTTGGGTCCCATGACTTTTAGGGGATGATTTCCCCCACAGCCTTCTCTTGGCCTCCCTGAGAGTCTCACCAGGGCCTGCCAGTGACAGGGAGCACCCTGAGCCCCTGATGGGACTGTGGCCTTGCACAAATCCAAGGGGCGTTCTCTCATCACAGCCTGGTATAATCACCTCCTTTAGAGTGTTTCCTTCTGTTTCTGAAGTCCCATGGAGCCCAAGGGACAGTGGCCACCATCTCCCCCAACCCTTCCAGCTGAGGAGGGGCCCGTGATTATTAGGTTCATGTGTCAACTTGGCCAGATGATGTCTGGTCAAGCAAGCACTGGCCCAACTGTTACTGCAAGGACATTTGTGGCTGGTAATAAACTAGAAGCCCGGTTTATTAAATCATCGGTCAATCAATTGCATCTGTGGCTGATTACATCAGTGAAAGGAGTGTCTTCAGCAATGGAAGAATTCAATCAGCTGGATTTAACCCAGTCAGTTGAAGACTTTTAAGGGAGAAGAGAGAGAACTTTCACTTCTTCAGCTAGCCAGCCTCCCCTGGGGCGTTCATTGAAGACCTTCATTGCAGTTGCCAGCTCACTGCCTGCCCTATGGAATTTGGACTTGTGCATCCTGCTCTACAGAATTTGGACTTATGCACCCCCACAGTTGCGTGAGACTCTTATAAAATCTCGTATTTACAGATATCTCCTGTTGAGAACCCTAACTATTACAGGGCCCAAAGCCCTCGTTGATTGCCCTGCAGACTCCCAGCTTGTCTCCCCGGATGCTGACGCATGAAGACCTGGTCCAGAGCCTGGTGGCCATGGGCTGTTGCCTGGCAACTGCCTCTGAGAGACAAGTTCAAGGTAAGGCTTTGGGTCTGAGCAGCACTGATGGCTGGAGACAGGAGTCAGGCAGGGAGAGTCCTTGCTACCCTCTCTCCCTGCTCTGGCTAGAAAATCCAGAGCCTCCCCTCACCCATAGCCCCTGCAGGCTCAATAAACCGAAGGTTCCAGCCCCAAACCCCTTATAAGTACCTTCTGCACCCTTCCCCCGCCTCCCCATTGCACAACCCCAAGGGGCTAGAGTCCCAATGTGAATAGGGCCCCTCAGAGTTGTGAAATGTGACGGCCCCTATCCATTAATTTATTCAAAATACTCAGATGAAGGGCCCAAAGTGCTGCCAGGCTGTGGGAACACAGATGGGTCAGGCACAGTCCCTGCCCTGGGAGGGACGAGGCTGGTGGGCACCCACCCACACACACGTGTGAGCGTGCATGGGTACTGACACCCCCAGGGGTGGGGAAGCTTGGGGTCTGTAGGAGCCAGAGCAGGGACCCTGGCCCGGCGGCCACTCCCACGCAACTCCTAGCTCCCAGAGGTCCCTCTGCCCCCCGCACCCTGGGCACCAACTTGCCACCCACCCAGAGGGCACATTCACTCCTGGGCATAGCTGAGATGCCCTGAGCACCTACTATGAGCCCTGCACTGTGCTCACCCAAACCTACATACACACACACATGCACACACACACACACACACACATACAGAGTCACACCCAGCCTAAGCAGCTGCACACAGTGAACCTTGCACACCCACACACCCAGACAGCTGTTGCTGCTGCCTGGCCTGCCTTCCCCTGCCTTGGGTAATGGGTCCCTGCTCCACCCCTGCCCCATTGGTGGGGCCAGAGTCTCCATCTCAATGGCCCACCCTCCCCCTGGCCAATCACAGCCCCCTCTCACCTTATCCTTGGGGATTGGCCTGAGAGACAGTCACATGACCAAGCTGGAAGCCAATCAGCTTCCTTCCATGAGATTTGGTATTTGGACACGGGGAGAGAGGAAGTCTGCTTTGGGGATTCAAGATGCATCAGGATGTGGGCCAAGGGCTGCCAGAGGAGACTCCTGTCCCACGGAGGACCCAGCCTCCGGGAGGCCCCACACCCAGAGGCCAGGGTACACGGACCTGAGAGAAGGACAGAGGGGGAGCATCACACCCATGCACCCCTACGCATGCCCATGCACCCCTGACACCCCCACATTCTCCTATCCAGACACACAGAGTCCCACAGATGAGTTGTCCCAGGCCACAGCTGTGTTGCCATGTGTCACCATCTTTATTGACAGAAGCGGCAAGGATTTCTGTTCCCCGGCTCCCCTTGCAGAACATTGTTCACCTGCCACAGGGGCAGGGAAGGCAGGGGGCTGGGCCACAGGCTGGGGGCTGGGTCGTCCCCTCTCCCTGGCCCCCGCAGCTCCTCCCTGAGTAATCCAAGATCAAGTCCCATGGATGGGTTTCTCCTGCAACCTTCATACAAGGGTTGGTGTTATGAACTTCCTTTTAGCCCTGCCTCCCTGTTCCTTGACCTCTGACCCCCAACTTCTCGTTTCTCCCCGCCTGCAGTGTCCTCATGCCTGGGCACCCAAGGTACAGAAGCCCGCTTGATGAAGGAGGAGGGTGGGGATGTTGCACCTCCACTTTATAATTTGATACACCCCTCCCACCCTCTACAGAGAGCTTGGCTGCTCACCCAGCATGACTCAGTCCATTTGCACCCCCAAATTCCAGGAGGCAAGGCAGGCAAGCTGGGAAAACCCACCTCCATTTTCTCACGGGAAACTGAGGCCCAGAGGGGTCAAGGCTAGCCAAGGACCATGAGGTAGATGGAAGAGCCAGGTCTCCCAGCTTCTCGTCCCCTTGCTTTCTCTGAGGACCCTCTGCCCTCTTTGAAGGGGGCTGGGGAGTGGGGTGCAGAGGAATTTAGCCAGAAGCTCCCCCTTCCCCAGGGCTGGCCTCACAGCAGCTTCCAGGGTTTATCTCTGGGGAGCGAGGCCAGGCTGGGCCAGCAGCCTCTCCCCTGGTCCCACTCAGACCTCCTCTTGCCTTGGCTTCCTGGGCCTCCCCGGCCCGTAGCCCCCCAGCAATACAGAGGACAGAGGCTCACCACTCCTCCCACCCTCTGGACCTCTCCGGGAGCCAGGCCTGGCTTCTCAGCTCCGCCGCCCGGGCCTCCGTCGGGGCTGTGCCCTCCTCACCAGCCCTGACCAGCCCCGCCTGGGGCCCGGCCTTGCACGTTTCAGAGCATTTGCTTTTCCACCCTAGAGCACATCCTTCCCTCCAGACTAGCCTGGCCAGGCCTCGGCACCCCTGTTTCACAGACGCTGCCGCTGAGCTCAGCCCTGAGAGGCCAAGGGCAGCGCCAAGGTCACAGAGCAGATGCTGCCACCTCGTCTCCTTTTCTCTTCCTTCTCCCTCCTTCTCCTACCTCTTCTTCCTCCTCCTGCTTTTCTTGCTCTTTCTCTTCTTCCTCCTCCCTCCTCTTCTTCTTTCTCTCCCTCTTCCTCCCTCCTCCTCACCCTCCTTCCTCCTCCTTTTCTTCCTCCTCTTCCTCCCAGTGCTGTTTAGACACTTCGGCCTCTCCAGGGTGTAGCATCCACCCTGCAGCCTGCGTGGACCGGGTTCCTGCCTTGGTCTCCAGTGGGGGCGGGGGCGGGGGTGGTCACAGAGGGTGGGGGACCTCCTATGAGGAGACTCCTAGAACCCTCAAAGACTTGGGGACCCCTGCTCCTTTCCCCAAACGAGCTTCTTTAGGGGATTGAGCAGCTGGTTTCATCAGGGCCTGAGCTAGGCTTCGTGTGGCCTGATCTTACTCAATACAGGGTCCCTCTTTAAGAAAAGGAATACAAAATTATGAGAAAAAAATTAGACGTAATTACCCATTTTCAGAGGTCCTGAGGCTCAGCTAATTAGTTTCCTGGACAATCCACCTCTGGGCGCCACGTCCAGGAGCACTGGCTCCACAGCACCAATGGTCCGGGCCGGGGACTGGGAGGTTATGGGGTGGTCCGGCAGGCCCAGAAAGGGGCAGAGCTGGCACGAGGCCACATAGAGAGTTGGGCAGAGCGGTTCCATCCCCTCCTCCTCAATAGATAAGACTTCTTTCCATTTTGGCCCTTGTCCAGCCCCCAGCTCCTGACTCTGAGCCCAGGAAATCCAAGCCTTGGTTTATCCCTCTGAGGGCCAAGATTCAGGTCAATCCCCCAGGCTGCTCGAAGTCTCTGAGAGCAGGGGAGGCCAGTCTGTGCCCGTCCCCTTCACCTGGGCCCCACTCAGGAAGGTCAGCCCAGCAATGACACCACCCCACTCCCCCGTGAAGACCTCCTCTCATCAGAGCTCATCTAGGCCAGTTACCCCATCCCTGAGTCACATTGGAGGAAACAAGGCCCAGAGAGGAAAAGCAACCCATCCAAGGTCACACGGTGAGTCCCGGCAACAGTGGGATCAGAGCCCAGGCCTCTGGCCCCTCGGGTGGCCTGCCCTGGGCACCCCCACTGCTGCTGTGCCTTCCTGGGGCCATGCTCGCCCTCCCCAGGCCCCTACAGATAGCTGATGTGCAGCGTGCTGGATTTCTCCCCTGCCGAGGGCTCCTGGGGCAGGAACTGCTGCTCCTTCCCCGCCGCACTGCTGAGCGGCTGCTCCTGCCCACTGGTGCCAGGATGTGTGATCTGACTGACCCGGCCATTCATCTTCTTGCCCTCCTCCCCAGCCTCCTCCCCATCCTCCTCCTCGTCCTCCTCCTCCTCCGTCTTCTCTGCAGGCCCCACCGTGGGCTCCTGGCTGCACACGCGGCGGGAAGGCCTCAGCAGGACCCTGCGGAAGCCCTGCTTGAAGCGGTAGGAGAGGAAGCCATAGAGGATGGGGTTGGCGCAGCTGTTGGCATAGGGCAGTGCCACCACCAGGAAGTAGAGGCCAAAGAAGGCAGGCTCCTCAGGCAGCGGGCACACCACATTGACAATGTTGAGCACATAGAAGGGCATCCAGCAGAGGACAAAGAGCGCCACCACGGCCACCACCATGCGCGTGACCCTGCGCTCAGAACGCCGCCGCCGCTGGCACGAGGGTGCCCGCACCCGCCGCCCGGCTGAGCGCACCTTGACCAGGATGAGCAGGTAGCACAGGCAGATGACGAGCAGGGGCCCAAAGAAACCCAAGGCAGCCGTGTAGATGATGAAGCCGGCCCGCCAGGCCGCCGCCGGCTCGGGCCACTGCATGTGGCAGGTACTCATGCCACGGGGCACCCCTGAGAAAACCACCACGGGAAGCACCACCACGGCCGAGGCCACCCAGACGGCCGCGCTGACCGTGCGGGCGACGGGCGCCGTGCGCCAGCGGGCCGAGCGGGTGGGGTGCACCACCGCCAGGTAGCGGTCCACACTCATGACGGTGAGGCAGAAGATGCTGGTGAACTGGTTGATGCCGTCCACAGCCATGACCAGGCGGCACATGAGGGAGCCGAAGGGCCAGTAGGACAGGGCGTTCTGGGCAGCCAGGAAGGGCAGCCCCAGCATGAAGAGCTCGTCGGCCAGCGCCAGGTTGAGGATGTAGACGTTGGTGACCGACGGGCTGCCCGCATGCCGCAGGACCACATAGATGACCAGCGAGTTGCCCAGCAGGCCCACCACGCACACCACCAGGTAGACCAGCGGGATCAGCACGCCGCTGACCACCAGCCCGGCTGGGCTTGGGCCGGCCGTCGCGTTCCCCAGGGCGGCAGCTGGGGGCCAGGCCGAGGAGGTGTTCCCGGGTCCCGAGGTCGTGGGAGCCAGTGCAGGGTCGCCGGGAATGTCCATGGCTGAGCGGAGGGCGGCCAGCCGTCAGCTATCGGCCTGGGGAAGGGAAGACAGGGCCGGTCATGGCAGAGGATGTCCCCCAGCCCTCTGCTGCCCCCACCCCCGTGCACTGAACTTGGAGAGCCTGACATGCACTGTGTCAATCACTCTGCCCAGCCCAGACAGGCGGCTAGCGATCTCCCCATTTCCCAGATGAGGAAACCGAGTCTCTGAGAGGTGATGTGACCCCCCCTCTATGGCACAGCATGGGTGTGGAGCGGAATGCAGGCCTGCCTGGCTCCAAGAGGCGGGCACCAGCACTGCCTCGTCACCCCTGTGTCCTCTAGCCTGGAAATGAGCAAGGTGTGCAACCAATCAATGATGACTTATGCCCTTTTCTCTGCACCAGTGTTTTTCAGATCTCTTTTTTTACCCCAATGCCCAATGTAAGAAATGCATTTTATGTTGCAGTCTGATGAAGTCAGATTGTTTCAAAAAACAATACTTGTCCCTTTTACATATGATGCCCCAGCTGGCAATGACCCGTGACACAACTGCATTACCCACCAACAGGTCTCAACCCTCAAATTTGGAAAACATGGCTTCATATCACAGATCCTTAACCTTGAAGCAGGACCCTAGATGAACGTCAGAGGATCCACAAATCCCTGAAATTATTGGGAACAGTTAACATGCCTGTGTTTTCCAGGCAGAGTCCCAAACTTTCAACAGACTCCTTAGATTCCCAGTGGAGTTAAGAATCACAAGCTCCGGGATGTTGCTTCTCCTGGGAGTCAGAGCCCTTGGGCAGCCCCTCACCCCAGCCCATGCCACCATCCCCCCTTCCATCGGAGGCAAAGGTCCTGCTGAGGTCGCTATGAATCTATTGGGGTGTGGCTCAGGCCCCCTCTCCCACAGAAGCTGACTTGTGATGGAGGGATTTCTAGTACACTTGACAGGCTGCAGTGAAAGCAAACCCAAGGATAGCTGCCACCCTTTGGGCCCAGGGGGAAGGTTTCCCAGAGAAGAGGACATTTCAGATGGGTCTTGACCCATGAGTAAGAGCTCACCCTTTGGATACAGTGGAAACCAGCATTTCCATTTACTCTGTTAGCCTCTCTCTCATCACAGCTGTCCTGAATTATAAGTAACTGGGACTCTTCCTGGCTTCCCTGCTAAACTCTAAGCTCCTTAAGTATGGAGACCCTCTCTTTTTCAGTTTTGAACCTTTTCCCCATCTCCCACCCATTACTTCACACACAGCACAAACTCTGTGTAGGTGGGTTTGTGGCATCCACTGAAACAAAGAGGAACTAGAGAGGACACTGCTTAACCCAAAGGAGGACTGAATTGCTACTAGTGGAACTTCAGTCACCTCTGAAAAAGGCCACATCCTGGAGTATTTGCTAAGCTCCTTCAACAGGACTTTGGAGTCCCAATCAGAGGCCAAGGCTGAGAGCTGCAGCCTCCTCTGGGTCCACGACCTTCTCCTCCAGCCCTTCGTCCTAATGACCCCACCACCACCACCAGAGCCCCCTCTTGAGCAAGAATCTTTGAGGGAGAAAAAACCCAGAGAAGCCCCTGCTCCAGTATCCTCCCTGTGCTCCAGCTGGGCCTGCACATCCTCCAGCAGGATTTGGAGGTCACATCACCCACTCAGGGCTCTGCTCTTACAGTGCCGAGCTCCTGGGAAGGTGAGGAGCACCAACTCCCAGCAGATGCCTCGGGGTGGGTGAGCTCACAGGGAACTGGGGCTGCCGAGGGCTCGAGGGCCTGGCCTGGTGAGGCTGAGGAGGCTGATGGGTCCTCCTGATGACATCCCAGCTGGCAGGACCCAGTGCACCCCTCCCTGCTCTGGGGCTGGGAGAGGAGATGAGGCTGCATGCCCAGGGAGGCCCCTAACTTCACCCCAGTCCCTCGCGATCTATCCTGAGCCTGGGGCAGCAGCATAAGGCAGGGGATATCTGGCCAGCAGGCTCAGAGGCGCCTAATAAAAGCCAAAAGCTCCTCTTTGCTGAGCCCCGGAGCAAGGCTAAGCCAGAGACGTGCAGTGTCCTATGAGGAGGGCAGGCAGGGAACGACAGTAAGGCCATGGGCTCTGGGCACCCAGCTAGGAAGGGGCAGAGCTAGGGGGACCCTTGGCATCCATCCCATGGCCTCCCACTGACCACCTCCATTTCACAGACCGGCAGACTGAGGCCAGGCCTGGGGAGGACACTGGCCTAGGTGTCAGAGCTGCCAGCTTTTCCCTGCTCTCCTCACTGCCCTTTGGGGTCCTGAACTGTTAGAATTGTGGCCTCAAACCCCTAGACCCTCAGAGGCCTGGAAATAGACATCAGAGTCTCAGAAGAGTTGTGGAAACTTAGAGACCTAGGTTTTTGGACTCAGTGACGTTGTATCAGGGAACGTCAGAATTCCAGAATGCCGGACTCGGACAGGCGTCCTCAGCTGGGAGGGCCTTACATCACCCATCCCTCTGGCCACCTTGTACCCCCACCCTTGTTACAGCACCCCTGAGGGGCGGCTGTGGCAACCCAGGACTGGGGGAGGGGAGCACCAGGCTCTGGAGAGGAGCAGTGAGCTGGGAAATCTCCCAGCTTCAGGGCCGATGCTCCTGGGGAAGCCAGCTCCCCCTGCCCCCCACTCCTGCCGGGCACACATTTTTGGCCCCACGTGCAAAAGTACACACACTAGCACACGCACAGCCTGGCCTGGCCGGCACACATTGTGCCCAGCCAGACCCTCCCTCTGCACCAGGAGGTGAAATGCCCTCCTCCCCCCAAACCCCGGGCCCCCTCAGAGACTCCCTGCCTCCACCCTCTTCTCTGTCAAAGTGGAACAGGTCAGCCCCCGAAGCAGGGAAATCACAGGTTTCCACACACACACACGTAAGCCAGACCTGCAATTTAGGTGCCGCCTCTTCTTTAAGGAGCTGGAATCCTGTGCCTGATCCAGTTTCTTCCCGGGGAGGAGGGATCTGCCTCTGTGTCTGGTTTATCTTTGGCACCAGCTTGCCAGAGAGCTGGGGGCGGACTCCAGTGAGGACTGTTCCGGGGGAGACGGGAGCCCAGAGAGGGTGAGAGGCGGCCCCAAGCCCCACAGCAATTCCGGATGGCCCCCCAGGGTGGCCAGATGCCCCAGGCCATCTCCATTTGAGTCTGATCACTTCACTGCCACCCTCCTAGACTGCAGGCTCTTGGGTGCAGGGACCCCGAATGATTTATTTACTTAACCCAAACACCTAGCACAGCATCTAGCACATCTGCAAACGCAGAGACAAGAGGTTCAGCAAGTGGAGCTCTGAGGTGGGACGGGGTTCCTGGGCAGAGACCTCAAACTCACATCAAGAAATCCCCACGGAGCCAGGAGGGAGATTTTTAGGAGGAAGTCGAGGCTTGGAAAAGTGAAGTGAGGCTTGCACAAGGTTACCCAGCTAGAGAGTGGGAAGCCAGAATTCGAGCCCTAGTCTGTCTGTTCCTCAGCCCTCAGTACCTCCTGGCCATGCTAGCACCTCTGATGGCCTCAGGCTGAGAGAATCGAGGACTGCGACAGCCCCAGACAGTGCCTGGCAGTCCCCGCAGTATGCTTGCCCTCTGCACCCCTGGGCCTTCCCCAGTCAGTGCCAATGGGCTGACTCCCACCCCAGGCCTGGGATCAGACCCCTACGAACACACCCGACAGGCTCCAGGCTAGGGGCTTGGGCTCTGCCACACATATTGCTGTGTGACCTTGGGCAAGTCACTTCCCCTCTCTGGACCTCCGTTGTCTATTAACCTGAGGACAACCCGCCTCCCAGGATTGTTGTAAGGATTAAATGGGAGTGTGCTGAGGACAGTGCCCAGCAGGGCTGGGGGACAAACAACATGTTGGGTCTGGTTTCTTCCAGCTCTGACATTCTGCTGTTATGGAATTCCAAGATTCTAGAGTTGTGGCACGAGATCCTCAGATTAATGTCCCCATCCTTGCAACTCACCGAGAGTCATAGGAAGGCCTCCCTCCTTCCTCCCTGGGCCTCCCCACCCTCTAGCGTCCCCCAGCTCCATCTTGGGCAGAGGACAGCTCCAGCACCCCACCCTCCAGGCCTCCTCCCGGGCCCCAGCCTCCTTACCTGCCCATGGGGTGAGGGCTGCCCTCCTTGCCGCCAGGCTGGTTCTCATTCTGCTGCCCCCCTCCCTGCCCAGGCCCCGGGTGCGCCCACAGCTCCCCTTAGCCGTGGTCGCCCCACAGCTCCCACTCCTAGATCACTTGTGGGCCTGGCCCCCTCCTAGGCCAGCAGCGGCCACATCTGCCCACAGAGCCTCTCCCATCTGTCTCTGGCCTGACTTCCCACCGGTGCCCAGTGCGTCATCCCACCATCTCCAGGACACATCCTGAGGGGGGCAGGGGCACAGATGGGGGGAAAGCAGGCAAGAGTCAGGGTGGGGGTGGAGGGAGACGCTTCCTAAGGTGAAGAAGAGAAAAGGGGAGCAGGAGACTGTCAGAAATATACGGAAAGGGGGAGGGTCAGCTGGCGGTGGAGGGAGAGAGAGGGAGAGAGCCAGTGAGGAGGTGGAAAGCCAGAATGAGGGGGAGCGATGAGGGAATAGGAAAGGAGGAGGAAAGAGGAGAGCAAGAGAAGGGGCGAGAGGGAGCAATGCAGAGAGGCAGGGATAGAGAGTGAGGAAGGAGGAAGGAGAATGAGGGGGTGGCAGGGAGAGCGACAGAGAGGGATGGTGCCACAGATGGTGACATGGAGCGCCCGCGAAGGAGGGAGCAGGAGTGGGGGGTCGGGAGGGGCCGGGAGGAGGGGCCGAGGGGCTGCAGAGCAGGTGCCGGGGGAGGAGGGACAGCAGGTTAGGGGAGGAGGCCGGAAGAGGGAGGAGGAGGGGGGCAGACCCTGTTACCGGGGAGATTTCAGCCACCCACGCTGGCCTTGGCTCCCGCAAGGAGTCCAGAGGAGAGTGGGGCTCAGGGTGGGGGCCGAGAGCTGCGGAGGGCTCCCCCCAGGCCATGGTGGCTGCTGGCACAGGTCCCCTGGGGCGACAGCTGTGTCCTGAGGCAAGGCCCGGAGTGGGGTCGACTGGCACTGGGCCGGGTGCCTGCAGCATGTGGCCCGGCCAGGCTGGGGGAGGGGGGTGGGGGGGTGGATGGGGTTGGGGGTTCATTAGTCCCAGGATTTCAAGCCCAGAGGAGGCTGAATCTGGGGAGCCCTGGGCAGGGTGAGGAGTGGAAGGACAAGGTCAAAAAGAAATATTTTAGGCTTTGAGAGTCAAGAAGCTAAATCAAGGATATCATGTAGAGAGAAAACAAACCCCTGCAGTTTTTTAACTGTTGAAATTCAAAATATAGTAATAATAATGAGAACAATTTTTTAGAACACAGATCTACTAAAAAGAGTGGAAGTCTTTGGGTTGGGGGAGAGAATACTTTGCTTAATTGGGGTTTGAAATCAGTGTCTCTTATCAAGTGCATCACAAATGTTCACTGTAAAAGCCACTCCTACTCACAGGCCCTGCAGAAGCAGGCAGTGGGCAGTATCCGGCCCGCAGGCCCTAGTTTGCCGACCCCTGGTCTACGATTCTCTGCCCTGGGGCCTGAGCCTCTGTGTGCACTGTCCCAGCTTGCACTGACCAGCAGAGTGACCATGGAAGAGTCGTCCTCAGTTTCCTCATCTGAAGGGTGGGGAGGTTGGACTAGATCATCTCTAAGCTCCTCTTTCCACACAAGCGTGAACGAGCGCCCGAGGTTCAGTTCATCACGAATGACAGCCATCTCCTGTGACGCCCTCCCCATGGGCCGGTTTCTTTGCACCCATCAGCTTCTGAGATCCCAGGCCCAGAGAGGGAAGCTGTTTACTCAGATGGCACAGCCAGCAAGTGGAGAAGCTGCACAACCTCTGTTCAAAGACGGGCTCTCACCTGCACTATGAGAGGGCTGCCCCCGCCTGGGGAGGGCAATGCTAGTAAAGAGAAGAAAGGGAGGGAAAGAAGAAGGAAATGAGTCTCGATTGAGCACCTACTATGTGCCTGGTACATCCAGGCCTCTTTCCATAGTGGCCTATTCTTGGACCAGGGCTGGGCCTACTTCATCCCTGGGTCCCTGGGACTGGCACACAGTAGGCCCACAGAGATCCAGGTTCAGATGCTTTCAGAGGTGCAGTTCTGGCTGCTGCAGCACACAGTAGGACCAAGGACACATCCACTTCCTCCTGGAGCCGCATGGCCTCTTGATGCTGTCCCTCCACTTGCCACGTGCCCCGGGCAGGCCCTTCCTCCAGGCCTCAGTCTCGGCACACGTACGTGGCAGGACGTCTAGGTGGGCTCCGAGGCAGCTCCAATATGCTGGGCTCTGGGAGCTGGTCCTCAGGGTTGGGGGAGGGGCTTATGGCACTGTCCCCCCACTCCCACCCCTCCCCCAGGGCCCTTCCATGGCTTTTCATCATGCTCAGCCCCAGCAGGCTTTGCACCATTTGAGTCCTGCCTCTTGCCCCAGCTGATTTCCCCCACTTACCCATGCTCCAGGCACACCCAGGCTCATTCAGTCACCCATTCACCCACCCACCCATCCATCCATCCATCCATCCATCCACTCATCCATCCACTCATCCATTAATTTGTGCTAGTCTAGGCTCTGGGAATAAAGTGGTGAACTGCTTCTTGGGACTCATACTGGGGGAGACAGGCAATAAACTAACATGCAAAAAATACATAACACAATCTCAGAGCCAGGAAAGGAGGTAAAAACAGGGAAAGAGAGAGGGATGGGAGCCATTTTAGATGGGCAATCAAGGAAAGCCTCTCTAAGGAGATGAGAGAACCATGCAAATACGTCACCCCATGTGTGTGACAAAGTCCTCCTTCAGGTCTCTGCCAAGCAGCTGACTCCTCCTGGAAGCCTTCCTGGCCCTGAATCAGGTAGGTCCCTTCCCGAGAATTCCCAGAGCCCCCCACCCTGGCCTCCAGTCCCAGCACTCATCAAGACTCGGCTCAGGAGCAGTGTTTGTCTTCAGTGAGCTCCAAAGGGCAGACGCTGCCCCAGGTCCACTCACCACGGGGTCCCCAGGCCTGGCACACAGTAGGTGCTTGATGCACGTTTGAGGATAAGAGGATAGATGGGTGGTTAGCAGCCGGGTGGTGGCAGGAGGCAGGAGGTGCAGTCTGTTGAACATCAGCTGTGTCACCTGAGACAGAGACTCACCCACCAGGGCCTTTCCCCAAGCAGAAGTGACTCTGGGGCCCCTGTCTGGCCCCTCCCCATGGGGGTGGCAGTGCAGAGAGAAGAAGCGCAACTCCACACCTGGGCGATCTGGGGAGGGGGGATGCTGGTCTCAGGGGTGTCTGGGAGCTGTGGGGCGGCCCCCTCCCACCTGGCATCGATGATCCTCAAAGCCTCTGATTCGGAGCACCAGAGCCCTTGACCTCAGGCGTGAACTTGGCACCTCATTGCTGTCATATTTGCTTGTTATTCTGGAGGGGGCTGCCCAGTCCACCTCCCTGCTAGACAGGGCAATGCTGTGAATGTCCCCATAGACCCGGCCACCTCAAGACTAGGGCCCTGTCTCCACTCTCATACTGGAGGGTTCACGGAGACCAATGGCTTTCCAAGAGCAGGGATCCGGGCTCCTGCTACAAGACCAATAGCCGGGACAGAGCCCCCTCCTCTCGCCTCTTCTACAACGCCTAATCCAGAGACGGTGCAGGGTGGGGTGGGGACCCCAGTGACTGATGCTGGAGTCTGCCCTCTAAAATAAGATGAGCTGAGCTGAGCCAAAATGTTTTCCTAGCCTAGCACCTGGGGCTTTGTCACTGGAGTCCCCATCAAGGACTTGCCCTTGGTTCATCAGCCTCTGCTGGCTCCTGCTGTGTTTGAATCTCCACTTTGCTACGTGCTGGCTGTGTGACCTTGGGTAAATGAATTAACATCTCTGAGCCTCAATCTCTCATCTCCAGCATCTACTTCTTAGGGATGCTGTGATGATGGAATGAGTTAAAGCATTTACACAGCAGCAGTTCCCAGAGACACAGAGGCGCTATATGTAAGCATGATCCTCGCCACACCTCAGCTTCTGCAGGTGAGAGGAAATGGGTTGGGAGACGAGGCATCTGAGTTAGAACCCCAGCTCTGCACTAATAAAGCAGTGTGGCCTCTTGAAGCCCCTCTGCCACTCTGAACTTCAGTTTCTTCCTCCACAGAACATGTTCCACTTTCCAATCTAGAGCACCTCCAGCACCAAGGCTTATTGCCCCAGCTCTGAACTCTCCTCTCTCTAGCCCAGCCACTGCTCTCCAACCCCACAGTCTCCCTCCTGGGCATTCTGCTTCTGTCCTCATCCCCTGCTCAGCATCAGGAGTGAGACTGTTAAAAATATGTCATGCTTGAAACCCTCCAATGACCACCTTGTTCACAGAATGAAATCCATGGTCCCTACCATGGCCTAAGGGCCCCATGTAATTTGCCTTCTACCTGCTTCTCCTCCCATTCACCCCTCCTCTCGTTCTAATGCATCGCAGCCTTCACTCTGAACCTTACACACCGCCTCAGGCCCTTTGCACAGGCTGCTCCCGTGGTCCCTGTGTTCACCTTTCAACAGGTTTAGGCAACACCTGCTCTGGAAAGCCTTCCCTGATGCTCTCCCATTCCCAGGAGCTCCCTCCTTTGGGCTTCCCTTTTATTTGCAATGCAACTATTTTACATTTTCTTTTATTTTTATAAAAGCACTGTTTGCAAACAAATTGAAAATTCTAAAAAAGACTCATAACAGGAAAAAAAAAAATAAAAGTCAGTCCCTGGCCCATCCCTTGTCCCAGAGGCAATTCGACCCTCTTAGTTCTTTCTCCTTATATCCACCTTCATCTTTCTAAATACCATGTTTATCTTTCTATCTCCGGATTCCCTAATTTGCACATTATCTACTGACTTCCTGTTATGGTAGATGAGGGAGATGAGGGTTTTAGATTTCATACATACCCTCATCCCTTCTCCCCATCCTCTCAACAGAATGTAATTTTCTGTTAAATGCATTTTCAGTGTTTTCATTATGAGGCAATGCAAATATTATTTCCTGCTCAGCCAGGAATTAATAATTGCCTCATGTTTTCTTTTGCTTAGTTTTCTTTGAATATCTTAGTTTGCTTGTGTGCCTCTCACACATCCTACAGCTTCACAAAAACCTCACAGTGGGATTTCCAGAGTCCAGCTGTGGTGACAATTTTTTCTTGGAGACTCCTGAAATCCTCCCCCAATCTGGACCGGCTGCTCGCTAGCTCTGAGCACAGCTGACATTTGGGATGCTCTGTTCACCACTGTACCTGGGATTCCCTTCAGTTTTTTCTTGTGTTAGATTGTTTCTTGGATCCCATGTCTTGCCCTTTGATGGTTTACTCTCTAATTTTGTGTGGAGTGCATGCTCCAGGAGCTTCCCAAGAAACCATGAACATTTAAAAGTAAGTCTTCTCACACTGTTGATAGCCTGGCTGGGTATAGAATTCTAGGTTGAGAATCCCTTTGACTCAGTTTCCAGGCTTCTGCTAGGAGGTCCAATGTTATTTTTATTCCCAATCCATTGTGAGTAACTTTTCTTAATTTTTGAAGCTTCTAGGATATTTAGTTTACCCCTGAATTTCTGATGTTTCACAACGATGTGCTTTGGTTGGGTCTTTTTTCATTTGTTGTTTTGGGCACTCAGTGGACTGTTTTAAACTGGAGATTTCTTTTCATCCATTCTGGAAAAGATTTTTCTATTATTTCCTCCTGGAACGCCTATTAGTTGAATGTCAGGCCTCCTGGATTCATCCTTAAATTTTCTTGTTGTTCACCTTTATTGTTCTATCTCCTGGGAACTTAATGTTTCATTTTTTGTTTGTTTGTTTATTTTTTACTTTATTTTTATCTTCCACACACCCCCCTTAAGTATTTTTAAAAATTTTGGTCAACCTATTTTTAAATTCCAAGACCTCATTTCTGTTTTCTAATGTGCTCCTTTGCTATGAAATGCTGTACTCATTTGGGGATAGGATATATTTCCTTCTCTCTCATAGGATAGCAATGATGGTTTCCTTAAAGTTTTCTTCTGTTCACTGTTTGTCTCTATTTCTTGGTAGTTCCTTTTTTCTATTCGATGTGTCTCCTTTATGTTAGAGCTTTCCTTGACTGTCTACTCATCCTCTGTTACATATTTCAGAATGAGGCATTAAAAATCTCACCTGCAGCTCCATGTAGGAGGGCAGGGACATGCACAACAGTGAGCATCTCTGCAGGGACAGCTAGATCTTTTGTCAAGGACATCCAGATGTCAGCATCTGTAAGATGTTTCTCTGGGGTGGTCAGATCCTCCAGTTTCTTGTCTGGGCTGAGTGACCACCTGGGTGTCAGGACTCTTGAACTGGGCCAGGGGAACGGGGCTGGGGTCTCCCTGTTTAGTATTCAGACTTTCACTTGATCCCCTGTATCAGTCAGATATTGCTGTGTAACAAACAAACACAAAAAATTCTCTGTGGCACACAACAATACATTTATTTCATGCCCGTGCCTTTGGGTCAGCTAGGAAGGGTTGATCTGGCCAGGCATGGGCGGACAGATCTGCTTTAAGCTGAAGATCTGCTCTGTGTCTCTTATACTCCTGGAACCAGCAGGCTCCCTAGGGCATGTTCTTATTTTGGTGGCACAAGAGAGCATGCCCAACGGTGCAAGCACATTCATGTCTGTCCTTGTGGCTAAGACCAGCATCAGGGGAGGAGGAGCAAAATCAAATCTACCCCCACCCCCAATCAGTCTAGTGTCTCATTCCCACCTAATTCTGTACCTGGCGTTCTTGGGTCCAGAGCTCTCTGGTTGAATTTCTCCTGCCCAAGTTAGGGGGGCGTGGTTGCCCAGCCATACAGTGCAGGGGAGAGGATCTGGGGGCCTAATTGCTCCTTAAATAGACCTCTAAACCATCCCCCTGTTTTCAGCCTCCAGCCTCACCATCTGTGGTGTCTGGGTCCCTTAATTCTGAGCCTCTCTGGGGTTTTGCAAAGCCATTTGCATCGCCAACCCCCCCACCCCTACCCCACCATGCCGTTTGACAGCAGGCACTTCAGTTTGCCTACCCCGGACTCCATTTAATCATTTACCACCCCTCCATCTGCTCTCGGTCCTGGTCCTCCGGCAGTGTGGTTTGGGGTTACAGGTGTCTCCTGGTTTCTTTGAAGATGCGAGTTTGTGTTTCTGTTTCTTGTTCTCCTTATTGTGGGCTGCTTCTCACTCTGGGGCAGGGAGCGGAAACTTCTCTCCCCTGGCGCCTTGGGGCCGGAAGTCTCTACCTTTCTGTACCAAACACGCTTTTGCAATATGTGGATCGAACCACAGGGCAGCTGTTTATTTACATGTCTGTCTCTCCCACTACCTGTAAGGCCCTGGTGAGCGCAGGGCTAGACCTCACCTCTCTGCACCTCTGGCTCCTGTTGCAGGTCAGCGTGGAGCACATGGTTCATGGATGGAGCTGAATTAAACCGAACTTTGGGTCATTTGGATAATTGCTCGTTTCACCTTTCCCGAGGTCCTCTTCAGAAGCCTCCTGGAGCCACCCCAGATCTGCATCTCCTTCCCCAGGGCCTGCAGAACCTTGACTCCCATGTCCCATGGGGCCTGGATGGAGTCAGATTTCCCTAGAGGTGAATGTTTCTTTGGGAGTGTGGAGGGTAGAGAGGAGAGGTAAAAGATCAAAGGAGCAGATGGCAGGGACCCCAGACCCAGAACTCATTGTTTCAGGATCCATGGCTGTCTAATAAACCACCCCAAAACACAGTGGCTTAGACAACAGCCATTTTATTCTCTCTCGATGCGGTGCGTCTTCTGTCCCATGTGACATTGCCGGGGCTGCTGCCCCCCGCAGGCAGAGGGGTGGCTGGACGGTTGGAGCTCTCTCTCTCCATCAGTCTAGTCTTTCAGCTGCTAAGTCACTTGTACAAATGGCAAGCATTTATTCAGCACCTGCTAGGTGCCAGGCACCCGCTGGGGTCTTGGTGTGAAACTGTGGAACAAGCCCCCTGCTCTTGGGGGCTTACCGTCTAGACAGGAAGCGCTTGGGAAACAAAAAACCCATAAAAGAAATGCTTAATTACAGACACCGATAAGGACTGTTCCTTGCTAGAAGCACAGAGAGACACAGAAGGAGACACAGGACAGGGGCTTTTGTTCCAAGTGGAGGGGACAGTTTGAGAAAATGTCCTGAGGTGGAAAAGGGCTTGAGATTTCATGAAGATGCTGGAAGCAGCTCTTGTCGCAGGAGCTTTGCAAAGAAAGGGGAAAATGGCACAAAATGAGCTCAGCAGGTAGGCCGTGGCAAGGCCATGCAGGGCCTGCAAGTAAGGTTGGGGTTTCCTTCTAAATGTCCTGCAATGCCATTGGAGGGTGTTAAACATGGGAGTGGTTTAATGTGATTTGTGTTTTAGCTTGATCACTCTGGCTGCTCCGTGGAGAGGGCAGAGGGCAAGAGCAGAAGTGAGGAGGCCAGTCAGGAAGGGCCAGAGCTTGGATTATTGTTCAGCAAATATCCCTCTCCCCGTGCCATGGGTGGTGCTGACTTCTCTGTCCCAGCTATTTAGAATGTGAGCAGGGGCCTTCCATTGCTTGCATGTGTGGCTGGGCCTCCTGTGTTCCTGTGATCCTCCTGAGAAGAACATGCTGGTCTAAGGAGGCAAAAAAACATGTGGAGCAAACCTGGTCATAGCCTGTAGCGAGGAGCAAGCCTGCCTGCCCTCCAGCCTGCAGTCACCCAGCCAAACCCTTCCTCAATCATCTGAACCACTATCAACCTGCAGCTCCATGAGCATGAGAATAAAGGCTTGCTGCTATTTGCCTAGGAATGTTGGGGTGATTTGTTACACAGCATTATCGTGGCAATAGCTAGCTGTGACAGGAGGCCATTGCAGTAATCCAGGAAAGAAACAATGAAGGTACGGACAAGGCTGGGAGTGGGGGCAGTGGAGAGGAGGGGAGAGTTAGGGAGATGTATTTGGTTTTGAGTTGGAAGTAGAAGACGAGGGCAGAGAATATCAAGAATGACTCTCAAATTCTTGGTTTGAGAGACAGGGTGCATTTCCTGAGAGATTAAGGCTGGCCAGGCCCTGTGAGTTTGAGACACTCAGGAGACATCTGGGCAGACAGGTCCTATTTCCTTGGGCTCTCTCTGCTGAGGCAGCAACCTCTGCACTGGGCTGTGGGCTCCCTTAGAGCAGGCCCATGCCTGATGTCCCCCTCCAACACTGCGTTGGCACACAGTCTGAATCACCGTTTGTTGAAATGATTCAATGACTAAATGAACCAAGGGTTGCATCAGCGTTCTTGAATTCAACAGGAGTAGGCCATGGCATCTGAGCCGCACGACTGTGTTTGTAGCTGAGAAAGCTCCCCCAGCTGCCCGGTGGAGGATGGACCATCAGCAGAGGCAGTGGCGGCAGGGAGACTGGGGAGGAGGCTGCAGCTGCTGTCCAGGGAGGGAGGCCAAGGCTGAGGCCAGGGGCTGCAGTGGCTAGATAAGGGGAAGATTTAACAGATCCTGGGAGACTGAATTGTCCAGGCTTACTGACAAGTTGAATGCTGGGGCTAAGGGGATGGGAGAAGCCTGGGGGGTTCCTGGGTCTCTGGCACAGAGGAAGGAAAAAAGAGCAGTCATGTCCGAGATGGAGAGCCCCGAATGAAGTGGTCTGGTCTGGCAGGTGCTTTCCTTGCTCACCAGGAGGTGATTTCATCGCAAGAAGGGGCTGAGTCTGACGCATCACAGCCCTGATGCCCAGCCCCAGCCTGGTACTAGGTGGGCACTGGAGAGCGGTTGTTGTAGAATGAGTGAGCATCACCAAGCTGTTGGCTCCTGCCCACAACCAACACTTCCTACCTGTTTCAAAATAGTCTCCCTCACAGACTTCTCTCAAGGTTTCACTTTCCTATCTGAGGGGCCTCTAGTTCTCAGCTGATGTGCAGAAATCAGTGACTCACCCCATATTCAGTGACTGCCGGGCACAATGATGTGGTAGAAAGAACACTGGTCCAGGACCCCCAAGGCCTCAATTACAAACACTGTCAGCTCAGAGGAACAGAAAGCTTAATCAACTGGGGTATAAATAAATAGGGGATCACATTTTTGTTTTGTTCCCATAACAAGGCAGCCCTTGGCACTGGCTCAGCTGCCAGCCAATGCTGGTAGGGACCCAGGCTTTTTCTATCTTTCTGCTCCCCCGTTCTTAGCACGTTAGCTTGTATCTTCATGCTTGGGGCTTCAGGGTCTCAAGATGGCTGCTGCAGCTCCAGACATCACATCAGTATTCATAGCAAGGGAGGGGACAGGACAAAGGGCAGGGTCAGTTGGATCTGACATTTTTCATGGGAAGAAAACAAAAACTTCCACAGAAGCCACCTCTCCAGTTGACTTTCACTTATGTCTTGTTGGCAGAACTGCCCAACCTGGGAACCCCAGCCACAAAACAGGCTGGGCAAAGGAGTATTTCATTGGGATTCTGTTAACAAGGAGGATGGGAGTAGTGGTAAGGGCTGAGCAAGGGCAGTGTCTGCCTGATCGGTTTGAGCACAAATTCGTGTGCCCTCCTATACCTCCATTTCCTTCTCTGCAAAACAGGGGCTGTTAGTCTCGACCTTAGAAAGGTGGTGTGAGAATTCAATGAGATAATATGTGCAAAGTAAGACATAACATTGAATGAGAATTTATCTGCTGAGGTTACTAATGGTGTAGAAAAGCAAGAACTGTCTCCACTGGGATAGGCTCAGTGGGTGGAATACCCACAGAAAGAGCCAGCTCACCTGTGGCAGGCAGCAAGTTCAAGGAGGGGCAGAGGAAAGAGCAGTGAGGGTTTGAGGGACCGGCAGGCACAAAGGCCTTGGGGTGAAAGAAGCATGAGGGAAGGCTCTGGAATTTCTCCTGAAGCCCCTGTGAGAGCCGGGAGCAGGGTTGGAATGCGTGGAGCAGGCACTGGCAGACTAGAAGGGGCGCCAAACTTATTTGAGGATACAGGTTGAATCCCCCAGGTCTGTTTGTGTTATGTATGTAGGTTTTAATGTTTTCTTTTTGTTTCAGAGAAGTAATTTGAAAGACGCAACGACTTTTGAGCTGAAGCTAAGAAAAGCAAAGGAACCCCCACCCACGCCCACACCCAGTCCCTCTCAGGAGGGTGGGGCTCTGGGGGGTGCGAGTGGGCTGGGGGCCCTGCCTTGGAACTTCAGGACGTATGGGGTGGTTGGGCAGTGGGGTGGCCAGGGGCCCTGAGGAATCAGAAAGTGGAAACCCAGAGCATTGCCTTAGCTGGGAATTGGAGGTCTGCTGTATCTCCAGGATGGGCCCTTGTATTCTTTTTTATTCCTTTATTTGGGCTGTTCTAGAATGTCAGTCCCTGAGGGCAGGCACTCTCATGCACCCCTGGACCCCTGGCACCTTGAACAGTGCCGAGCACAGAGTAGGTGCTCAATAAATATGTGTAGGGTGAATGAATGAAAAGCGCAGGTAGAGAGGAGCAATTTCCAGAGCGGCCAGCCTGGCATTTGGTGACGCCAACTCTGTGCCTGGCACTGTGGCTTTACATGTCAGTTTCTTTTATTCTTACCAATCCCTGACTCTATAGATAGGGAAACTGAGGCCCCAGGAGGTTAAAGGTCACACAGAAGCAGAGAGAAGACTCAAATCTGGACAGCCTGGCTGCATTGTCCACCCTCTGACCACAGGTCCCACCACTTAGAAAACCACTCACCTCCCTTCTAAAGAAACTCGGCTTTGCTTAGTGCCTGGCAGGACCGACGCTCCTTACATCTTCAGAACATCTTCCATAAGCTCCAACAATGGAGGATGAGGTTTCTGGCTATCCAACACCCATATTCCCAACTTCCAGCAAGGTTCTCAGTTTCAATCAACCTCTCCACCCTAGTGAAATCCGAGTTGCCTCCACTCCTTGTTCTAGAGTGGCATGTGGCCTGGCCAATCAGAGCACTGCATCCCGCTGGCAAACGGGACTGGTGGGTGGGTACGTTCAAGACCTAGGCTTGTCCAATCAGAGTAAACCTTAATTCGAACTTTGCAGTGGCAAAGACAGTTGCTCCTTTATGCTGAACTCAAACCTGGGTGGATGAAGCCTCGAGAGTCACTTGCCTGCCTGAGAATGAAACCAGCTGGCCAAAGGGAGAGCCAAAGGGTACAGGAAAGTGGGCCTTGACAACATCATTTGAGCCCCTTGATCAAGCTGTGCCTGAAGTCATGATATTTCCAAACTCGAATCAATACATTTATTTTCTGCTTAAGCAGATTGAATTGGGTTTTGTATCTGTGATAGCAAAAGTCCTGATTGGCAGGGTATGAAAATTTTAGGCTTTCACAGGAAAATGCAGCCCAGGTCCTGTGAGCAGAGCAGAATGACTCAAGAGATAGCAGGGTCAGTTGGACCCACAGAGATTTGGAGAATTTAATTTGTTTAATATTGACCAAAAAGGAGACTTAAGACCAGGAGAGCAAACTTCTGAGGCACTCATTTTAACTCAGTAGAAGAGAACTTTCAGACAAGCAGGTTCATCGATATTGGAGCAGACAGCTTCAGGAAGGAGCGAGAGCCCTGTCCCTGGAGGTATACAAGTGGCAGCTGGCAGCCACCTGGCATGGTTTCCAGAGGGGATTCAGATGTTGGACGGGACTGGAGCAAATGGGCAGATGCTGACTTGTGCGACAGCCGGCACTGAATCCAGGAACACAGCGGGGGCTTATTGGGTCCTGGGGGTCCCGTCTGTCCCTGGGAAAGCAGAAGTACGAGGAAATGGAGATGCAGCACCTGCAAATTCACACCCTCCTGGCCCCAGAGGGCCTCTAGCACAGAGAAGACAATGAACCAAGCTCTGCCACCGTCTGCTAAAAATAACACCACAGGGAGGGGACAACATGGCCAGCAGGGGCACCACTGGACTTTGGGCGGGGTCCCTGGAGGGTCAGAGCCGTCTGGCTGGGAGGGCTGGAGCGCAGCCTGGAAGGGAAACAGGCAGGGGCAGAGAATTAGGGCACAATTAGAGCCACAGCTCGCTCCTGGCTTTGCTCAAGTTTGCCCTCCCACGGGGTTACTACCCTCCCTGCTCCGCCCACCACACCAAGTAGCCTCCATCCGTCCAGCTTCTCCGCTGCCTCCAACCCACACCCTCCTCTCCCCGGAGGGCAGGGGCTGAGGCATCTGTTTGGTCGCTTGTCCTCCTCACCCTTTCTCGCAGGGATGGGCAGAGTGGGTGCTCTGTGACACCCGCTGGCTCAGCTCTGCCCACCCACCCAACGCCTTGGGCCCCCCTTCTGGGAAATGGGCCCCACGGGTGCGAATGATGCAGGCAAGCGACCAGAAGGTTGGGGAAACTGAGCCTCGGTCGGCTCCCTTCTGTCCTGGACTAAATGCCATTTGCAGCAAGTGTGGGCCACTGTTCAGTGGCTTGGCAGCCCCCCTCCCCGCCACAGCCTACTGGGGGTGCAGCGGGGCACGGAGCAGTGGGGGGTGGGCTCTTACCCCTAGAGGAGGCTGCAGGGGCGTTTCTGCGGCCGCGTGGGCTGGGGGCACAGGACGGCCCGGATCGCCTCATCAAAGACGGTTTTGAGGCCTCGCTGGGTGAGGGCCGAGCACTCCAGGTATTTCACCGAATCTGGACAGGGCACCGGGAGAGCAGAGGGCTCCGTCAGGGGCAGGGGCAGGGTCTGGCCGAGCCGACACCCCTCCCAAGCCACACAACCGAGTGCCTGGCTGTGGGGACGGTGGGCCTGGCTCCAGTCCCAGCGGTGCCATTGGGGAGCTCAGGCACCCCTGATGGGCCCCTGCCTCTCCGAGCCTCAGTTTCCTCATGTCAGAAGGAGCCTGAATTCACTGGAAGAGGTTAGGACCCACGGGGGCAGGTCTGTGTCTTTTGTGGACACACCAGCCCTTGGTTTGTGGAAGGCAGGCAGGAAGTTTGACACTTTCCTACGAAGAAAAAGGGCTCAGGCACAGTGGCCGAATCTCTCGGATTTTTTCGTCTGGAAAACAGCCACGTGCCTGACTCCACGCTTCCCCCAGAGAGGCAAATGCTCTCTGGAGGCCCAAGACTTGCGTGGCCCATGCGCCAAGACCCTCCCCAGGTCACATCAGCTCAGTCTCAGCATCCTCCTCATCTTACAGACAAGGGAACTGAGGCTCAGAGGCTCAGTCACTTCCAAAGTCACACGCTGGTTGTTTCCTGTATGTCTGGGGGCAGCCCTCGGTGAGGGGACAGGGAACTAAAGACCACCCAGGGATGGAGCCCGGGGCACAGGCAGTGGGGAAGGCAGGCTCTGCCCACTCCCAGGGACAGCATTCTGCAGCCTTCCGGAAGGAACCTGTGTGAATTCCCGTGTCCGCTACAACCCAGTTTCCCTGAAGTGAGGAGCTGCAAATCCCCTGCCGCAGGCCTGAGGGCCTGTTTTGGAAACAAGAGGAAGGAGAGGGGAGAGAAGGGGGAACTTGGCATCCTCCGCCGCAGCCCATGCCTCTGTACTGACCCATGTTAGCACCTGCTCCGTGCCGGGCACAGAGCTGGGAGCTTCCAGGAACCCTATGAAGAAATAGTGTGATTCCCCCCCTTACCAAGGAGGAAACAGGCCCAGAGAGGGGATGTCACAGGCCCAAAAGCACACAGCTGGCAAGAGGGGAGTCGGAGCCAGGCCTGGAAGGGCAGGACCCAGGGAACACAGGGCAGTGGGTGCCAAGACTTGGCTGGCAGCACGGACACCCTGAGTTCGGCCCAGCATCGCCCAGCCATCCTCTGTGCTTGCAGCAGGGCTCCCTGGGCACCTGGCCACTGTCTCCTTAGAGGGGACCCTTAGCCAGTGCCCACTTCTTCCACACCCTCCAACTGCCTCCTCCCTGGCACCCGCCCATCCTCTCACCCCTCATCCGAGAGGGTGGGTCCTGGGCTGGGGGACCTAGGCTCGCTTCGGCTGTGCCTCTGACCTGCTCTGGGACTCTAGCTGGTGCCCCCCTCTCTGGGCCTCAATCTCCGCAGCTGTCGAGGACACACTGCTATGATCCAACTGGGGCTGGGGACGGAGGGGAGAGGTGGAGAGAGGGTGTGGGATAGGCCAGGGGACAGCAGATGGCCCTGATCTGACAGACTGAGAGGATGGGAGGCCAAGTTCAAGTCTGGGCTATGATGCATCCTGTCTGGCAGGCCTTGAGCCCGTGACTTTTCATCCCTGGGCCTCAGTTTCCTCATCCATGAAGTGGGGTTGATAGAGAATCTCCCTCAGAGCTGCTGCAAGAATGAAGCAGGAGAATGCATGGGGCTTGGCAGCCAGGAAGGGCTCAATCCATGCCAGCTGAGATGACCAGCTGGGGCAGGAGCTGCCCCCCACCCAAGTCATCCTCCAAGGCTGGGGACAGAATGGTGGAGGGGGGAGGGGAGGGTGCAAAGGCAGGCCCTGCCCTCCTCAGCAGCCCTGCAGGTTCCTGTGGCTTTCTCCATGGCCTGGCAGGTCTGAGGCCAGGTCAAGGTCACTGCCCAGGGTCAGGTCCAAGAGGGACTGGCAAGATGCCAAGGCAGGCCTCCGAGTCATCTTACAAGAGGAAGGGCCTTTGGGGATTACAGGCCAGCTGTGTCGATGGGGAGACTTAGGTCCAGAGAGGGGGAGCAACTGGCCCAAGGACATACAGCCAGTCAGTGCTAGAGTCAAGCCTAGAATCCAGGCTCCAGGGCCCTGCTCTGCACCCCAAAGCATGTGCTTTGAGAGGGAAGGGGCAGGCGGCAGCGAGCACGCAGGCTGGGGGGCCGCCGTCTTGCAGGGAAGGAGTGCCTTGGGGAATGGGCCGGTTGGAATGAAGAGATGACAGGGGTGCAGTCCCAGATGTCATGTGAGGAGAGAGCAATGAGCCTGGGAGCCGGAGCCCCAGGGTGGAGAGGCCCCTGGGGAAGACGGCGTGTCCCCAGCTAGTCACAGGGAGGGAGGTGGTGGCTGCGGTTTCTCTTCCTGTGAAGAGATGCAGTCCCCAGGGCCCTCCCAGTTCCGGCAGGAGGAAGAGAGGCTAGGAGGGGGCGGGGAGGCTCCAGGCCCACGGAGGCAGAACCCAGCGGCAACCCAGGCTCTCGGGCAACATCACCATCCCGGGGCTGTGGGCCCAGATGCCTGGGAAAGGTCGGTCCCGCTGGTCATCATCTCCCAGGTACTAGCAGCCCTGAGACACTACCTGAGCCCCACAGCCAGCAATTCCGTGTCCTGCGTTCAAATCTCAGCTCTGCCACCTACCCACTGTGTGACCCTGGGGAGTCACTTGACTTCTCTGGCCCAGTGATCTGGAGGCAAAGAGAAGTTGAGCCGAGAAGCCAGGGAAGTGGGAAGGGGGTGGTGTGTGTCAGGCAGAGGCAGAAGGGCATGTGTTCTTTTTCAAATCCAACACAAGGACACCTCCTCCAGGAAGCCTCCCCAGGGGACCCCAGCTTGATTCGGCTGCTCATCCTCCTAGCAACCTCAGCACACCATCCTCCGTCCCTACTTTTGTCTGCTCAAATGCAGAGCAGTGTTCATTTACAGATATTAATAATAATAGCTAATAATAACACTAAAGCAGAGTGCTCCCTGTGTGCAGACCCTGCTCTAGAAGCTTCACCTGTTTTAACTCACTTTTTTCTCCCAACCACTCTAGGAGGTAGGAACTTTGTTGATGAGGAAATAAAGGCACAGAGAGGCTATGTGACTGGCCCAGGGTCAACCAGCGCATACACGGCCAGCCAGGGCCTGAGCTGCACAGCCTGGCCTGCAGCCGGGGTTTGTCATCGCCTCGAGGCCAAGGTGCCCTCCCCGCCCCCCCAGCGCCCAGCCTCCTACCGATCTCCTTGGCCAGCGCCAGGCCCTGTGGGTAGGTGATGGGTGCCAGCTTCTTCTCCTTCAGCTTTTCAATGGTGTCCTTGTCATCCCGCAGGTCCAGCTTGGTGCCCACCAGGATGATGGGGGTGCTGGGGCAGTGGTGCCGCACTTCGGGGAACCACTGGGCAGGCGGGGCAGGGGGCACATGGGCGGGAGTCAGGAAATTGTGTACAGGAGAGGGGCACATGGTCATTAGGGAAAGGAGGCAAGATTTCGTGTAGAGATAAGAGGCAAGCAGGAGGTCACGTGGGAGAGAGGGGAGTCCGAGGTTGTGCGGGAAGGGGAGGGGACATGAGGTTTGGAAGGAACAGAAACAGCAAAACTATCCCAAGACCCTCCGAGACCCCTCCAAGTCCCCTGCCCCCAAATCCCTCCCAGCCCTGGTTGGCACTGGGGTCCCTCCCTGCCTGCTTCCTCCGCTGCCCCAGGGGCAGGACTGAAGTCCCAGATCTGTCCTCCCTTCGGGACCACCTGCCCCCAGGCCCCCCAGGCCCCCCAGGCCCCACTGTGCCCTGCTCACCTTGGCGCGGACATTCTCGTAGGAGGCAGGGCTGACGAGGGAGAAGCAGATGAGGAAGACGTCCTGGGGGCAGAGCGCACAGGCATGGCTGTGAGGGGCGGTAGCTGGGTCCCCCCAGGCCCCTCCTACCCCAGCCACCACTCCCTGAGGGGCCACCGGGGGCTTAGGGTGTAGGCAGAGCAGGGATGCCCTTGCCCACCTCTGGACCCAGGACGCCGTTTGCTCATTTTTTGATCTAACACTTAGCCAAAGAACAGGCCCAGCTGTAAGAGCTTCATCCCAGGAAAACACTCAGCAATAAGTCCTGCTGCTGCCCCATTCTACAGATGAGGAAAGCGAGGTTTGCAAAGGTTGGAGGTGCACCCTGGTAGGGGAGGATCTGGGATTCCACAACTCACACTCCCAGCCACTGTCTGGCTGCCAGCCCAGCCTTCCCCTCATCCACCTTGAAGCAGACTCAAGAGCCACCTGCCAGCCTGCACCCCAACCTCTCCTTCCTCAACACCCCCAGGGGTCACTGTCTTTGGCTCCCTGTCAGGCTCTGCCCAGGATCTGCCTCTCCCCACCCCCTATGGTGAGCTGGGTGGTGGCAGAGCCCAAGAGGCAGAGGGGCTGGGAAGACGGGGTGCAGTGGTTAACAGGTTACTGATGGAGGCCTGGGGAGCACAAAGGGAGGAGTCTCTGACTCTACCTAGGGAGGAGTAAGACCTCAGGGGCTCAGCATAAGAGCTGGGCCTTAAAGGGACAGTCAGTCTTCACCAGGCTCAGCTGGCTGGAAGGGAAATTCAAGCAGAGGGAACAGAGAGCGCAAAGCCCAGGGGCCTGACTCCCAGGACCCAAGGAGGGGGTAGGGGCTGCACACCGTCTGGGGGTAGGAGAGTGGCCGGAGGCGGTCGTAGTCCTCCTGCCCGGCAGTATCCCACAGCCCCAGGTTCACCGGCTTGCTGTCCACCATCACGTTGGCCGAATAGTTGTCAAACCTAAGGGAACAGACAAGACAGAAGGTACCGTCAGTCTCGGACTCCAGAGACCAGGGACTTCTGGTCCAGCCCCGCGTGCTCTGATAGCAGAAACGCCGACCCAGGGAGGGGCAGCAGCTGGACTGAAGTCTGCAAGGGAGTTTTTTGTTTGTTTGTTTTTACTTTTTCATTACTGATTCATTATATTAAAAACCTAAAATGCAGGTAAGCAAAAGGAGAGAAACATTAGCTCTTGATAATTTTCTGCCCTTACCTATTCTTCAGAAAGGTGGTTTTTCAAGGTAATATTCCTTCCAAGGCTTGATCAGAATCAGTGTCACTAACCTCTTATGCTGGATACTTAGGTTGACCACCCAGAAGTTGTTGAGTGAATGTTGATCCCTGTCTTAGGTTGGGTCTCCCCAAAGCAAACTCTGAGTCAAGGAGGTTGTGCACATGGTTTATTTGGGGGGTGATCCCAAGCAGCAGCGGGGGAAGTGGGGAAGGGACAGGGAAGGGACAGCAGCCAATAGAGGACGTGTTACTGAGCTTTACTGCTGTGGGCAATTGGGGCTCACTCCTGCTGGGGACACCTGGAGAACAGCACAGACCACGCCTTGGGGTTCCCCTACGGGGGAAAGAGCACTAGCTTATGTGTCTACCGCCCCCAGCTCTCGCTGGCAGAGGGCTGAGCCCAGGGCTTGGACTTCCTGACCATCCAGCCCACCCCGCAGCCCACACTGGATGCCCTGAGTAACAGGAGCTCTCGGGAAATGCTGCTGGCACACATTGGAAAAGCAAGTGCCAGGGGGGGACACCGCAGGGTGGGGGGCAACCCACAGCAACTGCTAAAATCTCTCTGCCAGCAGAGATGCATTTGATTGTTGTTAATTCCACGTGACGAGTATTTGTTGGGCACCTACGTGTGTTGGCACGGTGCCAGGTGTTGGGGATCCCGAGGAGCACAAGCCTGACCCAGACCTTCACTGTCTGGAGAAGACCCTGGACAAGTCACAAGGAGCCTAACAAATGACAGGAAGGGGAAGTCCAGGGGTCTCTGGGAGGGCCGAACCTGGGGCTCTAACCTCTGCAGGGGAAGGTGGGGGGAGAAACGGGAGACGTAGAAAGCAGTTTCTCACTACACACATCCCTGAGAGGAAGGTGTTAGTTCATGCTGCAGAAGAGAAAACTAGGGACAGAGATGTACAGCAACTTGCCCAAGGCCACATAGCCAGTGCGTGTCAGCTCTGCCTGACTCCACATCCAGTGCTCACCGCCCCGTGCCACAGCTGTGTCTCCAGGGATGCCACTACTCCCTCCCCCTGAGGGTTAGGAACCACTCCCTTCTCAGACCCTGCTTCTCATCCCCTAACCTGGTCCACTGAGACCTAAGGCTCTTCCAGCTTCTCTTCCCGTGTTTGTTCACGCTGAGTCCCTGGTCCAAAGGTCCTTCTCCACCTCTGCTTGTCCAAATATTCCCCACCCATCCTGACCACATGGTTCCCTACACTCTCCAGGCCTTTGTTCCTGTCTGTGCCTCTTTTATAGAATACCCTTCTATCCCATTTCCACTCTTGCTTTCTGTTCATGCTTCACAATTCTGCCCAAGCAGCTACTCCTTTGTGGGGAAACCTTCGTGGCCACCCTTTCCCTGTCTTCCACCCAGAAAGAGCTCTCCGTCTCAAGCCTAGAGCCCAGCAAAGGCAGGAAGAATGGATTTAACCCAAACAGAACCAAAACCCTTCAGATGCCACCTCCTCCATGAAGCCCTCCTAGAATGCTGTTCAGCATCAGGCTGCAGAAGAAAGCCCTAGTGCTTCAGACTAACTCTGACTGGGCCTCTCCTGAGAAAGATACCCCCTTACCCCCAAAAGTGGGCAGACTGATGTTTTTAGGCCCTGGGCTTGCTCAGCCCTGGAAAGTCTTACTGGTCACCTCTCAGTTCCTCAAACAGCTCTGCTCTCTCCTGCCTGGAAAGCTCCTGCAAATACCCAGTTCGGACTTTCCACTCTCCCCCTCCCTCCCTTCTTCCCTCCTCCCCCATGCCTGGCTGATTCTTACTCATCCCTCCGTTCCCCCCTCCAGGAAGCCTTTTCTGACCCCTGGAGCCAGGTTAGGGCCCCATCCCACCCTGGCACCCTTGGTGAACCCTGCACCCCAGACTGCAGCTCCTGAGGACAGGCACGAGGGCAGACACGCCCCTCCTGCACCTGGAAGCCAGCGCAGGGCCTGGCTTGTAGGAGAGCTCAACACCACGGTGGCGTTTCAGGAAGGGGGTGCGGTTCTGGGAGTTATGGGCTGGGCCTGATTGGAAAAGACCACCTGTGTGGTCTTTGGCTTCATCCAGAAAACACTCCCTTTGGGACAAGCATAGGATATCAGGACATTCTCTCCTAAAATGTCCAACCTGAAATTCCAGCGTCCAAAAGCCTCCCAGGATTCCATGAGCCAAAGGCATCAGTCCCTCTGGGTCACCCCCGGGGTCTCGGGGCCAGGCAGAGGGCTAGTGGCCTTTGTACAGCAGGTCCTTAAGTCTCACATGTCCCTAGACCAAAGGGCCCCAAGTTATTCCCATTAGACACATGAGGAAACTGAGGCCCCACCAGGTCAGGTGACTTCAAGGTCACCCAGCTCATAAGCAGAGGAGCCGAGATTTGAGCTCTGCTCCCCTTCTGGCACCCATTAGTGACTGAACAAGCAGACAGATTAACTGCAGGAGGTTGGTGCACCCCAGGTCAGCCGCCCAGGGTAGGGAGGAGGGAAAAGAGCCCCTCGTTGGGCCCCATCCGGGTTGGGTGGCTCTGGGCAAGTAGCCTAGCTTCTCTGAGTCTCAGTCTTCTCTGTGAAAAGAGCCCTGCCTCTTGGGGCCATTGGGAGGATCTAAAGAGACACAGAACTTTGAAGACACCCTTTTGGGAGGTGCCGAGAAGCCCAGCGGTCTCATTTCTGATGCCCACCTCACGCTGGGCCCCTCCCCAGAGAACCAGCTGCCAGAGCCAGACGGCACCGCAGGGCTCCCCCTTCCATTGTGCCCAGCCCTCACCCCCACTTTCCAGGCAAGGAAACTGAGGCTAACAGGCAGGAAAGGACCTAATCTCACAATCAGTTGGTGGCATCGCTGCTGTTTCCGGGCTGAGCCGTGGCATGGGAGCTGGTCCCGAGCCAGGAGAGCGCAGGGAGCTCGCAGTTTCTGAGCATCCCAGGGTGGAAGCCCTGCTCCAGGCCCTTCATATTTCGATAGTTTTAATGGCCCCAGGAAGGAGAGTCTAGCATTGTTCCCACTTTCCACACAAGGAAACCGAGTCTCAGAGACTTGGAGTGACCCGCCCAGAGCCACCCAGCTGGGGCGTTTTCACCCAGGGTCTGTGTGTCTCTGAGGCCCGGCCTCTTTATGCTCCCCAGGGCTGTGCACCAGGGGCTGCCCGGACCCTTCCCACCAGGACAGCCGGACCTGGAATGCAGTGGAGAAGGGGCAGGGGGTCAGGAGGAAGGGACTGGGCCCCAGGGACCCACCTGACCACAGCCCCAGCCCACCCCTCAGGACAGCGCATTCAAAGAACTGGAAAGTGACCCAGAAACCATTGAGTGGGTGGGGACCAGGGAGGGTTGAGCAGGTCAGGCGGGGGCGGGGACCACAAGCAGGGCCTTGGGCCACAGAGAGGGTTTGGGGCTCAGCGACGGGAACCCCCGAGGGGGAGGGGTTTACCCAGGCAGGCAGGTGATATGATGAGATTTGCATTTAGAAAGGCCCCTCTGGGTTGCTGGGTTAGAAGTTTTTGGAGAAGGTCACGAGGGAAGTTGGGAGCCCAGTGGAGTGGCTCTTAGAGTGGTGTCAGGTGACAGATGAGGGTGGCTGGAGAGGGGCAGGAGGTGGGTGCGGGCAGGAAGAGAACACGATCAGAAGGAAGGGCATGAGAAAGGCACAGAGGCCTGGAACAGCTCAGCCCAGCTAGGGAGTGACCCACCCAGAGGCAGGAGTGTGGGCTGAGGGGCAGAGCAGGAAAGCTTGTCAGGGTCCCCCAGGAACCTCCAGCTAGAGAGGCTGGACTTCATCTCAGGCATGGGAATTTCAGGCTTGATTTACCAGTTCAGTGAAGAGAGGGTCACAAAAGTACCAATCCAACCCAAGTTAACAGCATGTGCCCTTCCTGCCCAGTGACCCACACAGCAGGGCTCCGGTACCTTCTCGGGATAGCCCAGACTGAGCCCTGCCTGCCTGCCCGGATGGGCCGACCGTTACTGCGCACCACGAGGCACCCAGCACTGTTCTAGAAACTTCTCAGGGAGCTTCCAGCCCAGCAGGGGAGTGGCAGTAAAGGAGCAGCAGGATAAAGTCGGATCACGGTGGAGCTGGGGTGATAGAGAGGGTGAGGAGGAGGCAGGACCAGCCACAGGACAGGCCTCAGTCTCCATCTGTGAAATGGAGGTTGGCTCGAAGATCTCACAGAGCCAAAGCGGCTCCGCACGCGGGTCCAGGATATAGACCGCCGGGCTCTCTGGAGGGTGGGATGAGCAAATCCCAGCCCTCCTGTGCTCTGGGCGCCCCCACGGATAAACCCGGGCTGATGGAAGAGAGGGGAGCCAATCAGGAGGCAGTACCATAAGGTCCCGGAGTCTGATTGGCTGGCGGGCAGCGCTGCCCACCCGGCTGGGCCTCAGGGCCGCGGGTTCTTGAGTGCTAACCCCCACGGCTGGCAGCCGGCCCAGCCCCGAGCTCCGCTGCTGGCTTATCTCATCTAGTGCCGGCAGCGCGTGCCTCCCCGGCCCCCGTAAAGCCTGCCACGCCCAGCCCCGCAAGAAGCTGTCCCGACCTCGATTTGGGGATGCTGGAGTTCTCAGCTCGCCTGTTCTCCCAATTTCCCTCTCCCCGGCTCCGCCCACCCGCCAGTTCAAGGGCGCAGCGTGACTCATTTTACCCTCCCTGTCACTGGCATGGGCAGGAGCAAGAGCTGAGCAACTCTGGGCTGGAAGGCAAAGGGGGGTTGGATGCACATTTGCAGCTACATATTTGCAAGTCCAAAGCAAAACGAAAATGCAGGCTCCTTGTTCAGAAACTATCACGGATTTCAAGACGGAGCAGCAGAACATTAAACCAAGCACGGGGCCCTTTGGAGCACCGGCACACCCACGAAGCCCACCCTAGTCAGATACTCTGACCCAGCTCCTCAGAGTCCCAGGAGGTTGGAGCTTGTCTGGTCCATCCTGTCAGCTTCTGCGAGGTTATCCAGGATTGGGGCCCCCAAGGAGCTGAGAGCAACTGGCCCTAGCCTGGCCTAGCTGTCAGCAGAGACCCTGCTTCCCACCGCCCTGCACAGGAGAGGCATGTAGGGAGTGACCTTGGGGTCTCCCAGCCCAGCCCCTTCCCCTTATAAAAAGGGAAACTGAGGTTCAGAGAGGGGAAGTGATTGGTCCCAGGTCCTTCAGCTAGGTCCTGCAGCCCAGCCACGACAGGACAGGGCTGCCAGCCGCCAGCTGGGGACCTGGAACACAGGCCCGCTTCTGCTGACTGTGGCTTTCCACGGGAGCTGTCTTACCCAGTTCTGCACCTGCCTCCCGGCCCAGTTTTACAGCCAGTTCTCTCTCCAAACACTGATGGCTCCTGTCGGCCTGGCAGGTAAAGGTTTGATGATTGATGGGGAGTGGGCAGGAATCCTCACCATCTTTTTGCAGATAAGGGCGGGTGCAGAGAGGGGAGCTGCTGAGCACGAGGCCATATGGGGAACTGGGATTGCTGGGGCCGGAATCGCTTTCCCAGGCTGCTGCCCAGCTGTCTCTGCCCTCTCTGGGCTGCCCACCTTCTACCAGCGCAGGCCAGGGTGCCTCAGGCAGCTGGAGCCTGGGTCAGTGCCCGAGGCAGGGATGTCTGCAGTGGGGCCGGTGCACCCCCAGTGGGCCAGGAACCAGGGCTGTTGGGCTGGGGGTGGGGTTTGGGGGTGGGGCTGGAGTCGCAGCCCCTGATGGCGGTGGATTCCTCTGATGCCCTCAGTTGGGACTAGCAGCCTAGCCTGGGCACTGCCTTCCCTTCTGCTTCTCCCCCTGCTTCCTGGAAAAGCCCAGCCCCTGCTTCTGAAAGGGTCCTATTAAGATCAAGAAATGAGGGCTCTGGCAAGGCTCTGCATGGACCCGGCTCTGAAGCCAGCCAGGCCTGGGTGACCCTGGGGTCAAGCCCCTTGGCTCTGTGAGCCTCGGTTTCCTCGGGGCAGCCTGGGTGTAATAATGCCCACCTCCCAGGTTCATGGGGAGGATCGAATGCGGGGCCCAGCGGACAGCAATCCCTCGATAATGGGCACCATTGTGGGCCCCCCATGGCCTCTCCCATGATGTTCAACTCCGGGCAACTCAAAACACATCGACTGAGGCCCTTTTGTATTGACACTGTGCCGAGGCAGTGGGGAGCCCCCAAATGAACTGGACGTGGTTCCTTGCCCTCCACAGGCTCATAGTCCCAGGAGATGTCGGATGGAGTCTGCAGGACTCTGGGGTGGGGACTCCTTCAGGAGTGGGAAGGAAAAGCACTGCAAGCAGAGGGAACATGCCTGGCAGTGTTCAGTGAACAGCTGGGGATGGAAGTGGACAGAATGGGAAGCAAGTGATGGGCAATGAAGCTGAAAGGGAAGGTTGAGGGAAGGCCAGAAAGGGCCTTGAATGCTGTGCTGTGGAGTTAGGAAGTTATCCTGTGAGTGATGGGGAGCCATTGAGGGTTGGTGAGTGAGGGGCTGGTGCCTCCTGGCTCGTCCTTCCCACCCGAGTCTGACTCCTACCTCCGTGTAAAATGACAGTTCTGCCTTAGCATCCAACCACAGAGAGCAGGGCCCCCGATTAGCCTCCAGATGGTTCTGCCATGCTCCTTCAACACATCTGTGCCCCCCAGGTCTCTGCTTCTTGGCTTCAAGTCCCTCGAGATTATCTCCCCTCCATCCAGCCCTCCCCTACATTCCTCCAACACAGCCGACTTCCCCTCCCCTGCTCTTGCTTAAGCCGGTCCTCTCCTCCCATCGTCCTCTTTCCTTGAGGCCCAGTGTAAGGCCACCTGTTCCCCTCCACTGCCCTCTCCCACTGCACAGTTGCTCTTCTTGCCAGGCGCCCGCAGCCCTCCCTGTCCCCGGCTCTCATCCCCAGCATCAGTTGCTGCCTCCCCAGCTGGATGATCAGGCCGCTCCGCCAGGGCAGACTGTGGCTCCAACATTACCGACTCCCTGACCCCTAGGAGCCCAGACCCAGGAAGTGCATAAAAGGGGGTGGGCGTGGGGACGCGTGCTTCCCGTCCTCTGCAGGCCCCTGGGAACTCACACGGTGGGGATGTACTCCCCGGGGAAGGCATTGGTGGTGTAGCTGATGAGAAGGCAGGTCTTGCCCACGGCTCTGAAAGACAGAAAGTGCGAGGGGACAGCGGTCACGGGCCCTGCCCGAGATATGGGTGCCCACCCCACCCCCCCGGCCCACCCCTCAGGAAGACCTCGGTGCCTGAGCCTCAATTTCCCCATCACTGTTCTCAAGCTGGGGTGCCCACAGCAGCCATTAAAGTGTGGGCTTTGGGCAGCTACCCCAGGGATTCTGATCTGGGATGTGGGCTGGGCTGGGGATCTGCATTTTCAACAAACTTTCCCAAATGGTGTTGGTGTGAGACAGGAGACCTGCTGAACTGGACAGTGCTCTGTCATCCCACTAGTGGGGTTCAAACTCTAGGGAAAGCCTCTGCCTCCTCTTTCCCTCCCACCTCTCCATGGAGCAGGGCAGTTAAAAGCACAGGGTTCTGGAGTCAGCAAGACCTGGGTTCAAATCCCACAAGGTCTTGGACAAATTACTTAACTTCTCTGAGCTTCAGTTTTCCCGGCTGTGAAAGGGCCTCATGTTAGGATTTGTGGGAAGATAAAACGGAGGCATGGCTAAGCCCAGTGCCTGGCACATAGTGAGTGCTCGGTGACGTTAGTCATGCTCTCCTCTCCCCTCAGGTCCCCGGGCTGGGGCAGTGGGGGCACAGGTAGCACAGCAGGAAGCCAAAGGGGCTGCGCTGGGCCTTCCCCGCTCTGTTTCGTCACTTCCTGTTCCGAGGAGGGCTGCGTCCCTCCATGGGCCTTGCCCCCAAGGTAACTTTGAATGGCTGGAACGTTGCCCTTGGCTTCCGCCCTCCCGCCTTCGGATCAGACACAAAGCAGAAGTGATCAGGGGCTGGGCAGGCCCAGCGAGGAGGCAGATAAGGGCCATGCCTCAGAACCAGCTGAGAGCTGCCTGCTAAATGGGCCTGTCAGAGTCAAAGTAGGGGCCGCTGCCTCTCATCTGGGAGGGTGAACCAGAAGGGCCCTGCCTGGCTGGAACGTGCAGGGACGGACTTACAGAAAATGCCACGAGGAACCTGGGACATGTTGCTAATGGGTACTTGAGATTGATGCGTGGGGCCTGCTGTTTTACAGATGAGGAAACTGAGGCCCAGAGAGGGGCATGACAACCTGAGGCCATTGGCATCTGTCAACTGTGAGGGGCCCTGAGCCCAGCCCCCTGCCTCCAACAGTCACCTTCCCATTCCTTCTTCTCTCCTCCTTCCCTGTCTCTCAGGGTTCAGTCACTGTCAACTCTCCCTTCTCTCACCCACACACTCCCCCCCCCACCCACATCCTCCCCAACCAGGGGGAGGGAAGGCGAGGTGGGGGCAGGAAGGGTTATGTCGGCCAACGTTCACTGAACGCCCACGGGCAGCTACTCGAAATACCCCAAGTGATACTGCATCCACCCAGGGGGCGTGGACTGCCTCTTCCTAGATGAGCAAGGCGAGGCCCAGAGAGGTTCAGAGAGGTGGTACGACTTGCCCCAGGCCACACAGCAGCACTAAGCCTCTGTGACTAGAGCCTGGGTCAGCCTGGGGGAAAAGCCCCAATTTCTGGCTCCCCATCCCCTCTTGCACCCACAGAGTTGAAGACCCAGGTTGACCTCCACGGGAGACCTGTCCCCAGCTCTCACTCCAGGCCAGGGGCCCCAGGCACCCCAGCCCCCAGTCCTTTACCCTCCACCCAGGCAGCTTCCAGGGCGGGGTGAGCCAGCGGAGAGTGAAGCTGCCCACAGCCCCCCTCAGGGTGTTCTCTCTGGGCCCTGGGAGAAGGAAGTGGCTCCTCCCAGCTGCTTCCCAGGGACTCCTCCATCTGCAGGGCAGGGGGGCCTTCCCCAGGGACCCCAGGGCAGGAGGGTCTCAGGAGGATCCCTGTAGGGGCCAGTGCGGAAACCAGCCAGGTACCTACCCATCTCCCACCACCACACACTTGATGGCCTGCATGGTGTCCGGGGGCTGGGGGACAGCGGCAGGTGACAGCTCAAGTCACCAGCGTCTCTGCGGGCACCGGGGGTGTGGAGAGGCTGGTGAGGCGCCCCGGCCGAGCAGCAGCAGCAGCAACGGGACCGGACGCAGGAGGAAGCGGAAGGGGAACTTACCCAATCTGCTGCCACCGCGGCCGTTTGCAGAAGGCGGGGCATGCGGTCTGGCAGATCAGCGGGGCCCCCTCAGGTGCTAGGCTGGGCCCTGGTAGCCCCCACCAGCTCCCCTGCACTGGGGCACCAGAGGAGACATGGGACGTTCTTGGCTGGAGGCTTCCTTCCCACCCCGGGCCAGGGCCAGAGATTGTGCTCCAAGAACTAGCGGTTTCCAAGAATTCAGATCACCTCAATTCTAAACACTAAGCTTTAGTGAGCACCTACTGTGTGCCAGGTGTGGTTTGGGGGACTGGCGATCCCAGGATGCAGGAGGGTCAGCCCGTCCCTGGAGTTTACAGTCTTCACAGAGGGATCACATTGTGGATGTCTGTAAACCAGACAAGAAGTCATCAGGGCCACGGGGGAGCTATAGGAAGGGGACCTCAGTTACAAGGAGGGAAAACTGGGGACCCGCAAGGTGGCGTTCGAGCTGGCACTTGAAACTGTGGTGGTGGAGCGAGGGCACTGCAGGTTGAGGGGAGTGACGTGAGCAAAGGCATGGAGGCCCCCCAAGCAAAGGCCTGTGTGCGGTTTCCTGAGTGTGGAAGGCTGGAGGGTGTGGAGGGGACAAGAGCAGTGAGGCTGGGAGGGGAGGTGGGGGTCCGCTGGTGGAGGGCTTGACAGAGAAGGGGAAATGGAAGGGAAGTGCTGGGCAGAGACCCCCATGAGCCAGGAGCCAGTGCTCCTTTCAGCCTCACAGCAGCCGGCAAATCCAGACCCCATGGCCCCATTTTACAGATGCAGTAACTGTGGTTCTGAGAAGTCCATGGACTAGCCCAGCCTGAAATCAAATCCGGGGCCAGGTGACTCCAAGACCTTCCGGCACCCTGTTTGGAGGGACAGAGCCCAAGTTCTGCAGCTGGTGGTCGTGGGAGGGTGGGTGCTCCCCATAGACACAAGGGCTCCCTGGGTGGGTTCAGGAGCAACACTGGGCGCCCCCATTCAGCCCCCAATTCACTGAGCTCTTCACTGTCTACTGCCACCGCTTCCCACCCCCACAGCACCTTTCCAGCTCAGAGCGGGGGAGGGGATGGACAGAGTCCTAGACTTGTCACTCTGGACAAGCTAGGGGACCCAACCTGCAGGAGGGTGTGGAGCGCCAGGGGCTGCTGTGCATGCGCAGGGGGTGGGCAGACCCTGATTCCCACCTTCCCTCCGTTCGCACCTGGCACCTGGAGGCTTGTCTTGGCCTCTGGCGGCCTCTGGAGTGGGTGCAGGGGGTGCAGGGGCGGGTGGGGGAGGTCCGTGCCTGAGAATTAAGTCCTGCCTGGAGGCTGAACCTTTCCAAAGCCACCTCATCAGTTGCAGGCTTCCTAAGAAGGGCTTTTGCAGGAGGGAAACGCAACTTCCCCAAGGGTCTGCTTCTACACTGCGCAAGTCGATTATGAAAAGCAACCAACAAGCTTTGGTGGCTCTCCTTCTGTGCTTTGCCAGGCTGAGATGGACAGCGAACAGCATGTCAGGGCACCCAGCCCAGGGTCAGGAAGTCAGATGCCCCCTCTTATTCTGGACCCTGTCCTATATCCACTTTCTCCTCATGCTTCCAGCGTGGCAGCCGCTGCTCTCAGCTCTCACTGTTAGCTCAGTGAGCCCACCTGATGACCCTCTTAGATGATCCCTAGGATTCACCCATTTTACAGATGAGAAACTGAGGCTCACCCCAGGAGAGGCCACCTTGTCCAGGTCGAAAGGCTTGTAGCCAGGACCCTGGGAGTCAAATGCAGGTCTCCTTGACCAATACCCTAGTTCACCGGATGGGGAAACCGAGGCCCCAGTCCCGGTGACAGAGGCAATGACAGGGTCCACTCCTCTTTTTCCTTTTCTTTCTTCTTTTTTTAAGTATCCGAATTGAGGTATAATTTACACAGAATAAATTGTATCCATTTAAAGTGTACAATTCCATTCATTTTGACAGATAACACCCATGAATCACTCCACCCCCTGCCACAATCAAGATACAGAAGATACAGAACATTTCCACCAGCGCTGAAAGTTTTCTCGTCTCTGCCAGCCGCAGGCTCTGATCTGCTTTCTGTCACTATAGATTAGTTTGCTTCTGCTAGAATTTTTCATATAAATGAAATCACACCATGTGTGGCTTCTTGTGTGAGGCTTCTTTCACACCGCAAGTTTTTGAGATTCATCCATGTGGTTGCATGTGCCCTGGCTCATCCCTTTTTATTGGTGGGCCGTGCTCCATCGTGTGGATGCATCACAAACAGTTTATTTCTTCAGTTCCATCCTCTTTTGACCACACTTTGCAAACTCACAGAATTATAGGACCACAAGGCCTCTGGGTGTGTGTCTCTAAAGGGGTCATAAAAGTGATCTTTATCTATTGCCTACCCTAGCACTTCACACCACCTACAAAGCAGCTACCTAGTCCCTGCTTGCATACCTCCAGTGATGGGGAGCTCATTCCCTCTGGGGACTGCCTCTACTGGCCTTGGCCAGTCTGGCCTGTTAGAAAGTCCTTCTTTATTCTCAGCCCAAACCCACCTCCCTGGATTACCCTCTCCCTGGTCCTAGTTCTCATCCTGGGGTCCTTGGGGCCTGTCTGCTCCCTCCTCCCACCTCGGCCTGAGGATTTGAGAGATGCAATCCCCACCCCAGCCATGTGCTGGCAAATGTTTTACAACATTGGTCCAAAAAAAAAAAGTATTTGCATATATAGTTACCTAAGCTTATTTTAAATTTCACCGATGTAATAGATTGTAATACACAATTTATAAATAATAAAATTTACAAAAACCTCTTTATGTACATTCCATGTAGCCAATTGATTCTCACAGAATATCTTTTTAATAAGTTGTGACTTTTAATGAACAGAATTTTTTGTTTGAATGCAGCCAAATTTAAATTTTCTTCCCTAATGACTTGAGCTCTTTGACTCTTGCTTAAGGAGTCCTTCTCTACCCCCAGTTTCATAAAGATATTCTCCTACATTTTCTGCTAGAACTTTTAAAGTTTTGCATTATGTATTTAGGTCTTTACACACTTGGAATGGATTTTAAAGTGTGGTGAGATCTGGACTTTTTCTGTTTTTTGATATATGGATGTAATTTCATTTTCTCCATTCCAGCCGCTCCAGTACACTTTACTGTAGAGCCTATTTTTCCCCCAGGGAGTGGCAGTCATCTCTCGCCTTGAGATATGTCTGCACATGAGAAAGTCCATTCCTAGATTCTCTGACTATGGTCCAATCTCGATCCAGCATATTACTGCACTTTTTTTTGTTTTTTTTAAATGCAATTTTATTGAGATATATTTACATACCATAAAATCATCCAAAGTGTACAGTTGTTCACAGTATCATATACTTGTGCATTCATCACAACAATCAATTTTTTGAACATTTTCATTACCCCAAGAAATAAAAATAAATATAAATATAAATATAAAAGTGAAAAAGAACACCCAAACATCTCATACTACCCCCCCCCCCATTATTCATTTACTTTTTTCTCCCTTTTCCTACTCATCTGTCCATACATCAGATAAAGGGAATGTGGACCATAAGGTTTTCACAATCACACAGTCATCCTGGATAACCTATATAATTGTATGATCGTCTTCAAGAATCAAGGATACTGGATTGCAGTTCAACAGTTTCAGGTATTTCCTTCTAGCTATTCTAATACACTAAAAACTAAAAAGGGATATCTATATAGTGCATAAGAATAACCTCCAGAATAACCTCTCTACTCTATTTGAAATCTCTCAGCCACTGAAACTTTATCTTGTTTAATTTGTCTTCCTCATTTTGGTCCAGAAGGCTTTCTCAATCCCACGATACCCAGTCCAGTCTAATCCCTGGGAATCATGTCCCACGTTGCCAGGGAGATTTACACCCCTGGGAGTCATGTCCCATGTAGCGGGGAGGGCAGTCAGTTTACCTGCTGAGTTGGCTTAGATAGAGAGGCCACATCTGAGCAATAAAAGAGGTTCTCCTGAGGTGAATCTTAGGCACAATTATAAGTAGGCTTAGCCTTTCCTTGGCAGTAACAAGCTTCATAAGGGCAAGCCCCAAGATCGAGGGATTGGCATACTATAATAGTAGTCCCCAATGCTTGCAAGAATATCAGGAATTCCCCAGGTGGGAAAGTTTAATATCTCCCATTTTTCCCCAGCCCCTCAAGAGGGATCTGCAAATACTTTTTATTCTTTGCCCAAATTACTCTGGGATGTATCAGGGTTTCATGCTAACCTGTACAAACCAACCGGATCTCACTCCCTATTCAAGCTTCCATGTAATTACAGTGTTTGAATAAACTGACCATACAAGTTACACTATATAGCCTGCTACAGAAAATATAGATTTTCCACCAAATAAACATCTCTTCCTTTGGTATCACACAGAAGTTGAAATTTTAAAACACAGTCAAAATCATCCTTTTCCCTTTAGTCTAGTTTACCTTAGTCTTAACCAAGTCCATTTTGTTAATATCTCTAATTAAAGTCTGATCTCTTTTTCAGCTTCTTAAAAATTTGCTGTATGGGGTAATGCTGACATTCATAGCTACCAAATTCTATCTCTGAGTATCAGTTGTTACACAAATACCTGAAATTCCAGGGATCAACAATGTTATACACAAAATGCTCATCATCTCAGAGTTAGGAATAACTGTTACAACTCAAGAGTAGATGTGACTGCTGTAAGAGCTTATAATCTAGGAATGTTTACCATAAGCCTTCTCCTGATAACCCATGCTCTCAGATTCAGTTCTCAGAGTCTGCACATTATAGTTAGTCCACATTAGTGAGGCATCATAAAGTTTGTCTTTTCATTCTGTTTTATTTCACTCAATATACTGTCCTCAAGGTTCATTCACCTAATTGCATACCTGACAACTTCATTTCTTCTTGCTGCCTCTCGGTATTCCATTGTATGTACACACCGCAGTCCGCCATTCCATTTATTGGTTGATGTACCCTTAGTTCACCTCCATCCATTGCGAATCATGACTACGGCCACCATAATCACCAGTGTGCAATGTCCATTCATGTCCCTGCTCTCAGTTCTTCCAACTATTTCCCAGTAACGTGGTTGCAGGACCATATGGCAACTCCATAGTTAGCTTCCCGTGGAACCACCACACTGCCCTCCAGATGAGCTGTGCCATTCTACTTCCCCACCAACAGTGAATAGGTACATCCCTCTCTCCACATTTTCTCCAGCACTTATATCCCTCTGTTTATTTTTTAACAGTTTTATTCACATACCACACAATCCATTCTAAGTAAACAATCAATAATTCCCAGTATAATCACATAATTATGCATTCACTACAACAATGTATATGAGGACATTTCCATCCCTTCCTCAAAGAAAGAGAAAAAGGAGAAAAAATGAAAAAAAATATGAAAAAATAAAAATAAAAATAAAATAAAATACAATGAAAAGGTCAAACAACAACAATACCAAGAATCCCATATCACTCCCTTATATCCCCTTCTTATAGACATTTAGTTTTGGTATATTGCCTTTGTTTGGAAGCATCTTACAGTGTTACCATTAACTACAGACTCTAGTTTGCATTGATTATATTTTTTCCCCATACCATTTGTTCTGGTTTGCTAATGCTGCGGGAATGCAAAACACCAGAAATGGATTGGCTTTTATAAAAGGGGGTTTATTCGGTTACACAGTTACAGTCTTAAGGCCATAAAGTGTCCAAGGTAATGCATCAACAATCGGGTACCTTCCCTGGAGGATGGCCAATGGCATCCAGAAAACCTCTGTTAGCTGGGAAGGCACGTGGCTGGCGTCTGCTCCAAAGTTCTGGTTTCAAAATGGCTTTCTCCCAGGACGTTCCTCTCTAGGCTGCAGCTCCTCAAAAATGTCACTCTTAGTTGCTCTTGGGGCATCTGTCCTCTCTTAGCTTCTCTGGAGCAAAAGTCTGCTTTCAAAGGCTGTCTCCAAAATGTCTCTGTAAGTGGCAGCTCCTCTCTCAGCTCCTGTGCATTCCTTAAAGTGTCCCTCTTGGCTGTAGCAAGCTTGCTCCTTCTGTCTGAGCTTATATAGTGCTCTAGTAAACTAATCAAGGCCCATGCTGAATTGGCAGGGTCACAGCTCCACAGAAATTATCTAATCAGAGTTATTACCTACAGTTGGGTGGGTCACATCTCCATGGAAACACTCAAAGAATTACAATCTAATCAACACTAATATGTCTGCCCATACAAGAGTGCATCAAAGATAATGGCATTTTGGGGGACATAATACATTCAAACTGGCACATCATTCAATTTTTAAACCTTGCAATTTTGACATTCTTTTGTTCTCCCTCTTTTAAAAACATTCTTGTATATGTACATTTAATCACCATCATTGATCACTCTAGCTTTTGCTAAGTTATACAGTCCCAGTCTTTATCTTATATCTTTCCTTCTGGTGTCACACATGCCCTTAGCCTTCCACTTTCAACTGTACTTACACTCATCTTTGTTCAGAGTACTTAAAATATTGTGCTGCCATCACACAGTATTATGCTATCCATTTCTGGATCTATACAATCAATCCTTTTGAACCGTCTGTACTCCCTCCTTCAGCATCAAATGCCCATTTCTAACTTCTTTCTATCTCCTGACAACCTGTGCTCTCAACTTTAACTCTCAAATTTCACTCATCAATGTCAGTTCATATTAGTGAGTCCATAGAGTGTCCATCCTTTTCTTTCTGGCTAATTTCACTCAATGTAGCGTCTACTGTCTACCATTTTGTCTTTTGGATTTTATATGTCATATCTTATTTCTCTCTCTCTCTCTCTCTCTCTCTCTCTCTCTCTCTCTCTCTCTCTCTCTCTCTCTCCCTCTCTCTCTCTCCCTCTCTCTCTCCCTCTCTCTCTCTCCCTCTCTCCCTCTCTCCCTCTCTCCCTCTCTCCCTCTCTCCTCTCTCCTCTCTCCTCTCTCCTCACTTACTGATAGTCTTCATTTCTACTCTCTTCTCCAAACTTCTCTCTCCTGTCTTTTCCTATCTGCCTGTAGTGCTCCCTTTAGTATTTCTTGTAGAGCAGGTATCTTGTTCACAAACTCTCTCAGTGTCTGTTTGTCTGAAAATATTTTAAACTTTCCCTTATTTTTGAAGGACAGTTTGCCGGATGTAGAATTCTTGATTGGCAGTTTTTCTCTTTCAGTATCTTAAATATATCATGCCACTGCCTTCTCACCTCCATGGTTTCTACTGAGAAATCCATACATAGTCCTATCAAGCTTCCCCTGTATGTGATGGATCTGTTTTCTCTTGCTGCTTTCAGAATTCTCTCTTTGTCCTTGACATGTGATAATCTGATTATTAAGTGTTCTGGGGTAGACCTATTCAGATCTACTCTGTTTGGGGCATACTGCACTTCTTGGGTCTGCAACTTTATGTCTTTCATAAGAGATGTGAAATTTTCAGTGATTATTTCCTCCATTGTTCTTTCTGCCCCTTTTCCCTTTTCTTCTCCTGCTGGGACATCCATGACATATATATTCATTCACTTCTTGCTGTTACTTAATTCCCTGAGATCCTGCTCATATTTTTCCACTGTTCTCCGTATCTCTTCTTTTTTGAGTAAGATTTCAGATGATCTGTCTTCTAGTTCCTGAATCCTTTCTTCTGTCTCTTCAAATCTGCTGTTGTATGTCTCCATTGTATTTTATCTCTTCTGTTGTGCCTTTCATTCCCGTAAGTTCTGTGAATTGTTTTTCAAACTGTAAAGTTCTTCCTTATGTTCACCCAATGTCTTAAGTCCTTCATCTGTTTTGCCATATCTTCCCTCAACTCATTGATTCAATTTTTGAATTGATTTAATATATTTGTTTGAAAATCTTTAATTGGTTGTTTCAATTCCTCTATCTTATTTGAAGTGTAAGTTCTTTCCTTTGACTGGGCCAAAACTTCGTGTTTTCTAGTGTGATTTGTAATTTTTTGTTGTCTAAGCAACTGTTTTCCTTGATTACCACAATCAGATTTTCCCAGACCAGATGGGCCCAGGTGTCAGGAAGAGACTGTATTCAGTATCAGGTTTCCCCGAGGATGAGACCAGAAGATTGTCAGAATTTCCTGTGGCCTCTAGACACTGTGCTTTTCCTAGCCTGATAAGCAAGTGGCACTTGTCAGCCCGCAGCTCCCCACCAGTGTAAAGAGGTGCATTGCCTTTAATTCTCAGCAGACCCTGTCCCTGCTGGGGGCTCAGAGTGTCACACGCCAAGCTTAAGCTGTTTTTGTCCACCCCTCCCTCCCCCAGGCCCTAGGGTCTGAGTTATTTGAGGGAGGACAGCCAATTGAGCTGGCTCTGCTTCCTCCTTTTCTTAAGGAACATAAGTCCTTTAGGGATTTATCCCCTACACTGACTTTTTCCTTTGACTCTCTATCTTAACTCCACCCTTGACTGGGTCAGCACTGACAACTGACAATGCCTGAGGCTTTTTTTCTAATGAGCTACTTAGACTGAGAGAAAAAAAAAGGAAAAAAGAAAGAAATGCCCTTTTCCAGAGCCAGTCCCCAGCCACCCAGTTATCAGTCAAGAACCAGAGTTGGTGCCCAGTTCTATGTACCCCTTTTCTTGGGACACAGCCCTTTTCTAGTATTCTGAGTTCAGCCAATTCCAAAAGCCTCTGTTTTTATTTATTTATGTATTTTTTTTCCATCAGCCCCACCTCCTGTCTTCTGGGAGAAATCTCCTAGTTCCTTTCCTGCTTGCTCTGGGTTTATCTGGGCTTGTAGCTTTTATTCAGTGGTACAAATTCATTAATTAAAACTGCAATTGGAGCTTGGTTGAGCTAACTTCCCTTCCTTTTAATAGACTGCTTCTTTTTCCCACAGGGAAGTCTTCCAACTCCACCTGCCATGCAGTGGGGAAGGGGCACCAGCTCCACAGTTTGGGGAGCTTTACCCACAGTTCTTATGCTGCAATCTCAGCTGTTGCACCCATTCCAGACTGGTGTACATTGTGTATCCAGTCACAGATGTCCCCCAACAGTTGTTCCTGACTATTGATGAGTTGTTCCTGGCTATTTGCTAGTTGTTCCAGAGGACTAACTAAATTCCACACCTCCCCATGCTGCCATCTTGTCCTGCCTCTCCATTACTGCACTTTTATATCAGGGCTTTCTATCTGTCCAGGAAAATTCTCCTATCTTGAACTTTTTCAAAATTATTTACAGTTATTACTGACTCCTTTGCTCTTCCATGTGCATTGTAGAATAAGCTTGCCAAAGTCTAGGAAAAATAGTGTCTGGATTCTGATTAGAATTGTGTATAATTCATAGAGGAATTTGGGGAGATTTGACATCTTTATAATATTGAGTCTTCCTATCCATTAACATGTTATATTTCTCTTAATATCTTTCAATAAGGTTTTATAATTTTCCCCAGAAAAGTCATGCACATTTTTCATAAAATTTATTCCTTGGTATCTTATTACTTTCAGTGCCACTATAACTAATAGGTTTTTTAAATTGCATTTTCTGTTTGTGGCTTATATGTAGAAAAAATGTCAAATTTTGAAAATTGGATTTATATATATGGCAACCTGGATGGAAATTCTTATTTATCTATAGATTTTGCTACTAACAGATCCAAGATTGTCTTTGTAGACTGTCTTCTTGATGAAAAATGACAGTTTTATTTCTTCCTTCCCAATTTTTATAACATTAATTCTTTGGTTTGTCTAGAACCTTTAGCTCAGTGTTGGATAGAATCAGTGACAACAGGCATCCTTTTCTGTTTTCTGTTTTAAAAAGAATACTTCCAGTGTTTCACTGTTAACGTGATGTTTACTGTAGGCTTTTGTTGTTATCAGTCACAGAAGTTTCCCTACCATTCTTCATATCAGCAGTTTTTGTTTTGTTTTGTTTTATCAGAAGAGTGTTTAATTTTACTAAATGTTTTTTCTGTATCCATGGAGATATGATGAATTAATACATTTTCTAATGTTCAATCACCTCTGCGTTCCTGTAGAAACCTGACAGCAACTTGGGGGTGCTGCTGACTGCCCCTCAGCCTCCATTCTCTGTATCTTCTTTTAATAACAGAGTTCCAAGAACTGAGCCAGCCACATGGTCACCCAGTGAAGACTACTGTTGTCAGTCTCCCTTGCAGCCAGCTGTGACCCTCCGAGAAAATCTGGGGGAAAGGGGTCTGAGTGGAAGTAACATACGCAATCTCTGAGCCATCTCCTTGGAAACTAAACCATTTGTCCTGTGCATCTTCCCCTCTTCCCACTGGCTAGGAGATGGAAATTGCTTCTAGCAACCCTGGAAGCCATTTTTTGAGGATGGAAGAGGTGGGCCACTCACCTCCAAATGTGACACTTTTGTCTTCTTTAAGCCACTGTGATTCGGGATTTTTTGTTACAGCAGCTTCACCTATACTCTAACATGTCGTGATATCTTTTTAAATCCTGTTGGCTTCAAATTGCCATTATCTTCTTTGGATTTTTTCCCCATGTTCATCAATGAGATTGGCCAGTAATTTTCCTTTCTCATATTGTCCTTGTCTTTTTTTTTTTTTTTTTTTTTTTTTTGATCAAGGTTATACTAGCTTCATTAAATGAGTCAGGAATATTGACTCTTTTTCTATTTTTGAAAAAGTTTGAAAATATTGAATTTTCTATTCCTCGAATATCTTATAAAATTTGTAAAGTCTTCAGGTCTGGTTTGGGGACCATGGAGGTGGTGAATTAATAAACTAATTCAATTTCTTTAATGGACGAAGGACTATTCAGAATTTCTGTTACTTCTTGAGTCATTTTGACATGTTTTTCTAGCAAGTTGCCTATTTTGCCTAGGTTTTCAAATTCATTGATATAAAGCTATTCATAGCATTATTTTACATCTTTTTGATCTCTCCTTTTTAATTTCTATGTCCCTCCTTTTCATCCAATATTGTTTATTTGTGCCTCGGCCTCCATTCTTCTTATTCAGGTGCCCCAGGGGTTTGCTAATTTTATTAATCTTTGCAAAGAACCAACATTAGGCCTTTTTAATCCTCTCTACTATGTATTTTCCCATTTAATTAATTTCTGTTCTTATCTTTATTATTTCTTTTCTTTTCCTTCTCTTTGGGTTTATTCTATTATCATTTTACATCTTAGTTTAGATTGCTTAATTCATGAATTTCTAGCCTTGTTTTATTCCTACCGTAAGCTCTTTAAGGTTATAAATTTTTCTTAAATACTAGTTTAGCTGCAAGCTATAGTTTTGGTATGTAATCTTTTATTATGTTTTAGTTTGAACTATCTTTACATTTTCATTATGATTTTATTTTTGATGAATGAGTTATTTAAAGTATGTTATTAATTCCCAAATGTTAAAGGGGGAGATGTTACCTTTTTGTTATTGTTTTCTCACTCATTGGTGGTGTGATCCAACAACATGGGCTGTACACACAGGTTCTTTTTAAATTTGCTGAGACTTGCTTTATAACACAGTATGAATATTTTTCATAAATGTGTATATGTTCAGTGTTTCATCTTTGTCTGAGAAACCAAAGATATTAGCTGTGCTGTTCAAAGCTTTGGCATCATTACAAATTGTTTTTATTTGCCTTGCTTGATCTATCAGCTTCTGAGAGATGTATGCTAAGTCTCTCACTCTGATGATGAATTTGACAATTCTCGTAATTCTGTCAGTTTTTATATTTGCTTTATAAATCTTTTGGCATCTCATCAAATGTAGACAAGTTTAAAATTATTGTATCTTCCTAAAAAATTTAACCTTTCATTGAAATAGCAGCCAACATTTTTAAAGTCTTTACTGTGTTGCAAGATCTGGCCCAAAGCTGTCACTTCACAAATCGTTGTAGAAATAAGAACTTCCTTTAAAATAGAAAAAAGCATTGGGGGTGGCGGTACCCCCAGTGTCTCCAGCAGGCACCTGGAGGCCAGACCGTTGGAAGTCTGTTTGGGATCCTGGGTAGAGGCCAGCTGGGCTCTAGGATCGGTCCCCGGCTCGGCCTCCCAGCCAGGGGAAGCGTCAGAGGTGGTCAGCGCTGGGCAGTCCCCGGTGACCGAGCTCTGGGGCCACACTGCTTTGAGGCTGACTCAGACGGATGCCCGGGGCTGACTGACCCAGGCCCACCCCTCGTCCATTCTAGGTCACCTCCCACCCGGGAGACTTAATCAGGGCCCAAACGCCAGCTCAGAAGGCTCCGCAGGGGCAAATGCAGGGCTCAGGGAGGGCATGTTCCCCTAGGAGGACGCCAGTTAGCCCTGGATGCAGAGTGCCGGCTTCTCTCTCCGTCAGGGGATTTCCTGTGGAGAAAACCAGCATTCGACCCTGGAGTCAGGCTCTGGAGACACCCAGAGAAGGAGTGAGCCAGGCTCCCGGGTGCCCGCCTCCGGCCCCACAGGCCCACCCTCTGATTGACGGATGGATGGAGGGCCGCCCCTTCCGGTCCGGGGCAGCTACCGCCCGGCTCTGCTGCTCCCTCCTTCTCAGCGCGGCCGTCTCTGTCCCGGTGTCACGGCCTGCTGGACATGCCCCATCCCACCCTGAAGGTCCCACTGGTCCCTCAAACTCAAATCTTCCCCATCTCCAATCCCAGGATCACATGACCACCCGAGTCCCCTAAACTGGAACCTAGACGGCAAACATTTTTTAAAGTTTTTAAAATTTTTTGTTACATTTTAGTACTTCCATATTACTTTTGAATGGGTAATACATGTGGTGCAAAATTCAAAAGGTACAAAACGGCTTATCATGAAAAGTCTACCTTCCACCCCAACTTCCAGTGACCCTCTTGCCCATCAGTTACCAATTTCTTGTGTGTCCTTCCAGAGATACTCCAGCAGGAAAAAAAGGCATTCTTTATTTCCTTTCTTTAACTCCAAAAGGCATCACAAGATACACTGTGCCGGTTTCCATGAACTCTTTGCCTTGAAGATTGTTCCACATTAGTTCTTAAGGAGCATCCTCGTTCATTTTCACAGCTGAGTAGTATTCCACTGAACAGATGTACTCTCACTAGTCTGAGATTAGTTTCTGTTGAAATTCGATTAGGTTTTCCCCTACCTTTTGTAATTACAGCAGTGCTCCCTGTAAGTGGTGTGCATGCACTGTTTTGTTCAGACATGAATATCGTGGGATGCCTTTCTAGATGTGAGGGTTGCTAGGTCATTAGATATATACATTCGTGTCACATTGTCATCAGTGGATGCCATACCAATTCATATTCCCACCAGCGATGTATTAGAAGGCTCTTTTTTCCCACAGTTTCACCAACCCAGTGTTTTAAGCAAACTTGTTTCTTTTTGACAATCCAATAAGTGAAGAATAATGTTACTGTGGAGTTCTAATTTGCATTTCTTTAAGCACGAGTGAGCATCTTTTCAGAGGTTTTAGAGCCATCTGTATTTCCTTTTTCTGTGAACTGCGTTTTCCTCCCTTTTGCCCAGTTCTTTGGTGTTGGCCTTTGTCATCGATTTCCATATTAGGGAAATCAGCTCTTTGCACACGAGTTATAACCATGTTTTCCCAGCTTGTCACTGGTCCTTTGACTTTGCAGATGGTGGCTTGAGCCATGCCGATGTCTTCATATTTAAGTAGTTTTGCTAATTACAGCTACTTGTTCTTTATAATTCTTAGGAAGGCCTTTGCTACTCTGGAATTATATATTTTTCAAAATTGTGCTTTGGTTTCTTCCTGTTGTTTCATGGTTTAACTTTTTACATTTAAATATTTGATGCATGTCATATTATTCTGTTGTGCAATGTGAGGTATGGATCCAATTTCTTTTTCCAGATGGCTCATTGACCAACACCATTTACCCAGATAAATGTACCTTCTGCCCATCAGATGAAAAGCTACCTCTGTTTCACATTCAATTTGCACGTGTATTTGAAGTTATTTCTGGGCTGGGCAGCATTCTCACGCCTTCCCTGTCTCCATCCCTGTGTCCCCTCTCTGTCTTGACATCCTGCCACCTTCCGGGCCCTTCTAGATAGTTCTAGAATCTACCGCCTTCTCTTGTCCTCCACCGCCTTAGACCAGAAGTGACCATTTCTCCCCAGGAGGAGGGCTGTGAGCTTTCCTACATGGTCCTGTGACCCCATTTTCCCTGTCGCCCTGAGATAAAGCCCAATCTTGTCAGCCCAGGCAGGAGCTCCTCTACACTGGACCTGTCCTCTCGCCCTCTCCACCTCTGCTTGCCCCCACCGCGGGGTGGGCCAGGGGCTTCTGATGTCCGGGGGGGGGGGGGGCGGTTCACTGGGGGTTGCAGGAGGATTGGCCTCCTGCCAGCATGACCCTGTGCAGTATTAGGCTAACATTCAATATCCATCATTCAAGCACACATTTAACAAGCTCGTCCTGGGTACCAGGCCCTGGGGAAACAGCAGAGCTCAAAGCAAAGCCCCGACCCAGAGAGCTCACATGCTGACTGGGACACAAGAAACAAGAAAACAGTAAAGGCAATGGTAATGTCAGGTGGGGGAAAGTGCCGGAAAGAAAGAACGGAGGCTGAGGGAAGAGAGCCTGGGGAGGGAACGAGGCAAACTTGAGTGGAGACGACAAAGGTCTGGGGGCCCAGGCAAGGGCCCGGAGGTGGGAAGGGGCTCGCAGTGCTTTCGGGGGCGGCGAGGAGGCCGCTGGGCTGGAACGAAGCGCCCGAGGCAGAGCGCGCAGGGCGGCGGGGCAGGGCGCGGGGACCCCCTCGGGTTTACTCCGGGTGTGAGCGGAAAGCCGCGAGACCCGGATCGCGGGGCGCCCTCTGCCGGCCGTGTGAGGGATGACCGCGGGGGGCCCGGGGCAGCCGCGGGGGGACACCGGGAGGGGACAACTGGCCTGTCCGGGCGGGAGCTGACGGTGGGCCGAGCCCGGGAGTGGTGGTGGAGCTCGTGAGAAAGGCCGGACTGGGATATATTTTGTGGGGCCGACGGGATTTGCTGACGGATTCAATGAGGAGTCAAGAATGGCGCCCAGGTTTTGCTCTCAGCCGGGTGGGGGTGGGGTGTATTTAACTCTTGGGGTGACTTAGGGAGAAGACGGTTTGCAAGACCTGGGCACCGAGGCTGCATTCTGGACATTCTGGTGGAGATGCCTGTTGGACATGGAGCTGTGAAGTGCACAGCGGGACAGAGGAGTCTGGAGCCCAGGGTTGGCTAGGGCCAAAGGTGTGGGGCTGTGCAAAGCTGGGGGGCACCGGAGTGAGTGCATCTGGGATCGAGGGTCCGGCCCCAGCCCGGGGGCCTCCAGCCTCTTTCTCTGCCTTGAGCCCCCTTCATTGCCAGCCTCCCAAAGCAGACAGAGCAACCTCGGGAGGAGAGAGGGAGTGGCTGGGAGGCAGGAAAGGCCCGTCTGTTAACCTGGGGTCTCACATATCTGGGAGCCCTCCAGACTTTCCTGGCCCTGTCCTCAGCCCCTGGCCCTCACCTGGCTTTGCTGCCCTTGCCTTGGCCCCCGGCCCGGCAGCCTGTTCCCCTCTCTCCCTCCACACCCCAGCCAGCAGGGGTCCTGTTCCTGCACAAGTTGCCCAGGGCAGCCTCACTTCCTTCCTTCTTTGTCCTTCCAGCCACACGCTGACTGGTACCCACCCTGAGACCTAGACTCCAGACCCACCCTGTCCTCCCTACCGCCCACCCCCCACCCCAGTGCAGAGAAACCCCCCTTCAGCCTCAGCAAGGCCCCCACTCTCAGCCACCGCCTCACTGACCCCAAAATGTCACCATTCCCCTCAAGCCACCAACCCTCCCACTCAGGAGATGGCTCAGGAGCCACCTCACCCAGCCCCATTTAGAGATGGCCGTGTCCTCCTCCAGCTTCTTCTGCTCCCACTCATGGGCCTGGAGCCAGACTGCATCCTTCCACCGCCCCCGCTGGCTGGCTGTGTGGCCTCAGCCAGCAGCCTAACCTCTCTGGGCCAATTCCCTTCCTTGCTGACAGCGGCCCTTCCAGCCCTGGATGGTCAGTGAGGCAACGTGTGTGAACAGGGACTGGCAAGTCGTGGACACTTGATCAGCATCAGGGCTTCTGAGGCCGTGGGTCCATCTTCTCTGTTTCTCTGTCTTCCCTCCCCTAGGACTTTGCCCCATGTGTCACCTGTGCCTTCTCCAATAGCGTCAACTTCTTTTCTCCTGATGCCACCTTCTCACGCTGTCTCCCCCACCTTACGGCCCCTGCGGCCCCCTCCTCCCTTTCGGCTGTGCTGTCTCCTCTCCTTCGCCCCCCAGGGAACAAGTCAGCTGCTGCCGTCGGTTTCCTTCATGGACACAGATGTTACTACACAAAGGTGGGCCAAGAAGGCTGGGGACCAGGGACTCCAGTGAGCCGAGGACATTTGGGAGCTAAATCTCCGTACTAGGCTTTCCTCCACAGTAGTGTCCTTCAGGTGCTCCACTGAAATTGCTCTCTGTAAGGTCACCCGTGACCTCCAGATTTCTAAATCCAAAGGTCATGTGTCAGTGCAGGAACTAGAAGCCACTCTAGGTATCTTATGCAGGAAGGGATTTAACACAGGGCATTTGGCTCACATAAATAAGTATGCAGGGAGCACACTCCAGGTGGGTGTCCTGGGAGGACTCCCAGAACAACACAGAACCAACCTAGGGGTGTGCACCAAGGCTACTCCCGGGAATGTGGGGAGTCAGAGGCCACTCCCAAGCTATTGCATCAAGAACACACCACTGTGGATGCAACCCAGGGGTCAGGAAGCCGCCACCGCTGCTGCCCCTGTCTCTTGATCCTCGGAAAGCGAGTGTCCAGGCACAACCCCAAGGCCAGGCACTGCCTCCCTGCCACAGAGGCTTCTCGACCCCCACCACCTTGATTTCCAGCAGCAGCCAGCCAGAGCAGCAAGCAGACAGCCACCTTCCAAATCTCACACAAGCACATCTAATAGGCAGAATCAATTTCACATCCAGAGCCATAATGGCAAGGGGTTCAGGAGAAGTGGTGCTTTCAGCTTTCTGGCTCTGTGCTACAGGAAAGCTCAGCAGAGGGAGGGGAGAAAAGAGTCAGTCCCTGGGGGCCATCCCAAGCCGTTCCACCCAGCTTCCCTGCATCCATTGGCTGGTGGTCATGCCCCCTTTAAAAATATTTGTTAAATACTCCTTTCATATTGATTTGAGCACCTTTGACTTGCTCTGTGTTTCCTCCGACTCATGCTATACTGCAGGTGGCAGGAACCCAGCCCCAGGAAGTAGGAGGGACAGGGGTTGATTGACCTCATTCAACAAGGGACGGGGAAGAGGCAGCCCAGGACCGGCACTGCAGCCCAGCAATGCCAGCTGGGCCAGCTCTCCCAGTGTCCTCAGCTCTCACCCTGCATCTCCTGCTTGTTGCCTTGTGGGTGCACGATGGTGACTGCACCTCTTGGTCCCAGGTTCACATTCCAAGAAGCAAGAAAGGGGAAGGGAGAGGGGACCAAAAACTGCATTCTCCTGATGAGAATTTCCTTTCATTCAGGAAGGGACACCCTCCCTAGGAATGTCCTCATTGGCCAGAAAGGGCTACACAGCCACCCTCAGCTGCAAAGAAGTCTGGGAAATAATTACTTAGCTTCTCAGGCTCTAGTAGGGGAAGGAAAGGTGAAAGTGGATTGGGAATAGATGTCAAGGGAGCCAATTTTTTGCCACACACTTAAAGGAACAAGTTGACTCATGTGACCAAGTTGTCCAGGGCTTCAGGCATGGATGGATCTAGGAGTTCATATGATACCAACCAGGCTCCATCTCTATTGCTCTCCATCTCCCCATTTACTTTCCTCTGCTTTGTTTTAGTTCTCAGGCTCCTGGTGGCATTGAGGATTTGCATCATCCTCAAAGCTAGAAATCACAGCTTAAAAGGAGTTTCACTTTCCTAGTTATTTCCAGCAAAATCCCAGGATTGAATCTCTTGGGACCTATTTAGTTCCCACGGCCACTCTTCAACCAACCACCACAGCTCTCTGCAGTGCCTGTCATGAAACAGATTTCCCACCAGGAGTGGTTTCCTTTCTTACCTATTGCCAATAGGTTAAAATAATAAATGCAAGTGGTGTTTGGCATGCAAAACCTTTACAGTCTGCCCCATTTATTTTTAAGTCTCCCCGCATCCCCCAAAGCCACACACACAAACTCACTCACCTATTCCCACCCCCTCTTCTGCCTGATGAACTCCTCTTCCATCTCCTATACCCCATCCTCTGTGACCCCTTCCCCGGTTCTCTCCACCCAGGACACACCATTCCCACTCCTGTTCACACCTGTTCCGAGAACTCATCACATGGCAGGGGCATCATCTGTGGGTGGTCTGCCCCTTCTGACAGGCTCTGCAGGGCCAAGCCAGGACTCACTCCACCCCGGGGTGGACAGTGCCCGGCCTCATGCCTCAGACACAGTGGTTCTCAAATTCCTCTCACTCACAGACCACGGGACCCCGGCCAGGGCACTTGACCCTCTGGGCCTCAGCCCCTTATCTGTAAGATGAGGGGACTTACATCCACTGAATAGCCAGTAAAGTTCAAGGCCAGGAGACCAATAGATGCTTTAATTTTCAACAGTGTTTTCAAGTATAAAATATATGTAGTGGGAGGTGTGGGGATTGAATGGACGGCAGAGGCCATACGCACGGGAAATGGGCAGCCAGAATGTGGACTTGAGCTGTCTGAGGACACAAGCTCTTAAGGAGTATGGGATATGGACAGATGGATGGAAGATGGGTGATGGACAGATGGAGGAAGGATATGGGACAGATGGAGGAAGGATATGGGATGGACGGCTGAATGGTCACTGAGACAACAGTTGGGAAGTTTCCATGCTTTCCATTCTGTGCTTTCCCACCCCTCCCCCTGCACCAGGGCTGGGACTAGGGTGAGGCAAGTGAGGCACTGAGCTCAAGCACAGCATTGAAGGAGATGTCCAAAAATTCAACAATCCAGATAAATATTTTAATGCAAAATTTTCAAAAATCAAAATAAAGGTGAAAAACACAATGAACCAAATATCAACATTTTAAATAAAGATAGGCTCCAACCCTGCTCTTGCCCAGCCCTGCCTCACTGGCCTCTGTCTGATCCTGGCACTGTCAGATCCCATCTTTATTTGCAGTTTTTGTTTATCAAAGGTTTTTTTTTTTTTTTTTTTTTTTTGCCTAAATTTTGATTTTTAAGAGTCCACACTAAAATATTATCTTGACTAGTGAATTTACTGAAGCCCCCTTAAGTTTTGCCCCCAAGGTGAGGACCTCACACGCTTTACCCCAGCCCAGGTCCTATCCCCAGCCCCTCCACTCCACCACCTGCACCCACCATACCCCGTCCGCACTCTAAGACCCGTAAAGGTGGGTACAGGAGGGACATGATGTTGAAACGCAAGGGAAATCTGAGAGATGGGGCTGCCACGCTCCTCCCAGCCCAGACTCTCAGCCTGGGTAGAGTCACACTGCACAGACCCCTGGGGTGTCAGGGCTGGAGGGCCCTCAGGGATCACCCTCTCATGCCCAAGGGCAACCCAGGCCTCCGGTTCTCTGGGCCTCGCTCCCATGGCCACCACCGGGGGGAGCCCGCGAGCTGGCCTTGGTCTTGGAGGAAGCTCTGAGGAGGGGCGACTGGGAACAGCTGGCCCCGTCTCCCTCCTCCCTCCTGTCTGGCTCCAGACCCCCCGCGGGGGCCTCCCACTCAGAGGCAGGGGGTTAAGAGCCCTAACTGCGTCCAGGCTCTGTGCAGAGGCAACAGCGCCTTTGAGAACAGCACCCACAGGCAGCCCCTTCCCCATAATGTTGACATACCTTTTCAATATGAACAAGCTAGGGTGAGCACTGCCAGACACCCCTGAAGATTGAGAAAGTGATTAAATGACAGGAAGGAGTAGCAACAGACAAGATTACGTTTCTTCAAAACTGCCTTTGAGGAAGGTGCCATCTTTATCCCCATTTTACAGGCAAGGAAGCAGGCCCAGAAAGGGGAAGTCCATGCAGTCAGGCAGCTGGTAGAGAGAGGAAGGTACTGGCTGTGCCCGCCGTGCTCCCAGGCCTGAGCTAAGCCCTCACTGCCCTGCCTGGCAGCCATCCCCACTTCCTGGTGGTGAGAGCTTCCCCAGGATGTCTAAGGAATAAATGAACAAGCCATCCCGTTGCACAGAGGAGGTCCCCGAGGCTCAGCATGGCTGAGTGACTTAGCCGCAGAGACACAGCCGGGAGGGCAGCCTGGGTGGGCCTGACTCCCAGCCCAGTGCTCGTCCTGTGCCACCCTGGGTCCTTGTCTCACACCCAACCTGCCCTCCCGACCCATGAGACCCCAGCTCCTGCAGACTTGGGCAGGCCCAAATGAGGAAAACTCCGGCAGGTGGGCGTTGGGAGTCTTTTGCACCCTCGGTGCTGGCTTGGAGCAAGTTGCCTCCTCTGTGCCAAGCCTGTACCAGGAAAAGTTCATGCCAAAGGTTACAGGGGCTACGAAATTTCAGATAGAGTCGAGAGGCTGTCCTGGAGGCTACTGTTACACAAGCTCCAGCTAGATATCCCAAATGGCCACAGTATGCCAAGCCCTAAACAACAGTAGTCCTGAAATACTGAGTTCCCTATTTGAGACTCTATAAAAGTTTCACTCACTAAGTTTATGTCTTAGAAACTTAAATGCACTAGACTGTTCCTATGCCAGACAAGTCCTAAAACCCAGAGGCAACAGCCTCTTTAACAACAACCAGGGAGAAACTAAGATGGCGGCTAGGTGACACAGGGCAAAGAAAACACCTCCGTGAAAAACACTAGCTAAAAACCAGAAAGTGACCCAGAATACCGGCTACAGCGATGCGCCAGCTGGACGAGGGCTCCTAGCTCCAGAGGGGCCGTATACTTGGTGAAACCAGGAGTCGGCATTCTGAAACGAGTGAGGAAGCTGGCTGGAAGACCCGCAGCTGCACAGCAGGCTGAGGAAGCCAGGGTTCAGAGTTTGGAGACCGGCTGGCTCTTTTAGAAAAAAAAAAGGGGCGGGGGAATCCCAGGAGCAGCTCCAGCTGCGATTGTGGGAACCACACAGTAAAACACAGCAAGAGGGGGCTGGGCCGGCCTCTCGGTGTCTGGCCAGGAAGATAGCCCACTGCAGATACCCTTGGGTCCAGGGGAGTGGAGGGGAGGGCTAGAAGCAGAAAGAAACCCTGCAGTTAGCAGCTGGCCCCCCGGAGGGCTGGATAAACTCCTGCCCGGGGCCGTGTCCACAGCCCAGAGCCCTGCCAGTTGTCCCGGAGCTGGGAAGGAGGAACTGTGCGAGGAGGAGGGGGCTGAGACGCCCCGTTTGGCCATTTTTGCCTCAGGCTGAGAGCGCACCACCACACGGCCCAGTGGCCCGGGGCTTCCCTTGAGGGACGGCGCGCACTGGTGACGTAGCACAGCATTCCCTCAGCTGAGCTCCTGGAGGAGCGCGGCTGGGAGGGGGGATCCACTCAGAGAACCCAGGGAAGCTACGCCAAGTCCAGTGGTTTGTGGCTCAGCGAGAGAGAGGGTCTGGGGCTGAACTGAAATGAAGGCTTAGACTCTTGTGGCAGCCTTGAATCTCTGAGAACCTGGGGGATTTGAACATTAGAACTGCCCTTCCTCCCTGGCCACCCATACACATGCCCCCACATTCAGGGCGGACAGCTCCAGCAACACACCCAAACTGAGTTCTCCAACTGAACCCACAAGAATCATTCCCCCACACACCACGAGAACAAGATTGAGAACTGACTTGGGGGATATAGGTGACTCACAGACGCCATCTTCTGGTTAGTTAGAGAAAGTGTATGTCAGCAAACTGTGTTCCTTAAAAATTAAATTGATATCCCTTTTTCTTTACAACTTGAAAGAACCCTATCAAGCAAAACAAATGCCAAGAGGCCAAAAACAAAAGAAAATCTTAATGCATATGATAAAACCAGAAGATATGGAGAATCCAACTCCAAACACACAAATCAAAATATCGGAAGATGCATTGTACCCTGCAAAATTAATCAAAGAACTACAATCGGGGAGTGAAAACATGGCAAAGGATTTAAAGGACATCAAGAAGACCATGGCCCAGGATATAAGCGACATAAAGAAGACCCTCAAAGAGCATAAAGAAGACATTGCAAGAGTAAACAAAAAAATAGAAGATCTTATGGAAATAAAAGAAACTGTTGGCCAAATTAAAAAGACTCTGGATATTCACAAGACTAGAGGAAGCTGAACAACATCTCAGTGTCCTAGAAGCCCACAGAACAGAAAATGAAAGAACAAAAGAAAGAATGGAGAAAAAAATCAAAAAAAATCAAAATGGATCTCAGGGATATGATAGATAAAATGTCCATACTTAAGACTCATTGGTGTCCCAGAAGGGGAAGAGAAGGGTAAAGGTCTAGAAAGAGTACTCAAAGAAATTGTTGGGGAAAACTTCCCCAACCTTCTACACAATATAAATACACAAAGTATAAATGCCCAGCGAGCTCCAAATAGAATAAATGCAAATAAACCCACTCCAAGACATATTCTGATCAGACTCTCAAATACTGAAGAGAAGGAGCAAGTTCTGAAAGCAGCAAGAGAAAAGCAATTCACCACATACAAAGGAAACAACATAAGACTAAGTTGTGACTATTCAGCGGCCACCATGGAGGCAAGAAGGCAGTGGCATGACATATTTAAAATTCTGAGAGAGAAAAATTTCCAACCAAGAACACTTTATCCAGCAAAACTCTCCTTCAAATTTGAGGGAGAGCTGAAAGTTTTCACAGACAAACAAATGCTGAGAGATTTTGCCAATAAAAGACCTGTCCTACTTCAGATTCTAAAGGGAGCCCTACCAACAAAGAAACAAAGAAAGGAGAGAGAGATATAGAGAATTTTAACAGACATATATAGTACCTTACATCCCAAATCACCAGGACACTCATTTTTCTCCAGGGATCACGGATCTTTCTCCAGAAGGGACCATAAGCTGGGACATAAAACAAGCCGCAAGAAATTAAAAAAAAAAAAATTGAGTATACTCAAAGCACATTCTCCAACCACAATGAAATACAAATAGAAGTCAATAATTTTTTAACTGTAACTCCACTATTTACTTCCTACATGGTATAAAATACACAAACTCTAAGGACAAATCAGTGGTTTTGAACTCAGTGTAAAATATGTAATTTTAGACAACTATATAAAGGTGGGGGAATGAAGGAGTATAGGAACATAGTTTATATGTTCTATTGAGGTGAAGGTGGTATCAAAGAAAAACAAGATTGATATGGATTTAAGAGGTTAATTTTAATCCCCACAGTAAACACAAAGAAATTATCAGAGAATATAACCATAGAGATGAAAAGTAGAGTTTGGGTTAAGAGAAATGGGGGAAGGGGCAATGGGGAGTTAAGAAATGAGTGTAGAGCTGCTGTTTGAGGTGAAGGGAAATTTCTAGTAATGGATGGTGGGAAAGAGCATTACAGCATTTTAAATGTGATTAATCCCACTAATGAAAGGCTAGGGAGGGGGTGGAATGGGAAGATTTAGGCTGTATATATGTTTCCACAACTGAAAAAATTTAAAAAGACAGTCTAACTAGATGATAATTGAATGCTAAGGATGAACTTGGATGGGACTGGAGGATAGAGGACAGGTGGCTCAAAGGGACACAGTTGAGACATAAGGAAAAGGAAATATAGAATGTAAGCTTCGTATCATTGTTGAATCTCTTGTACTTCTTAGCTGCGCTTAATGGGATTGCATAAAAGAATGTTCTTGTTCATTGGAAGCGTATGCGTGAATTATAGTGTATGCTCAAGGATGTGTGCAGCTAACTCTCATATGTTCAGAAGACAGAGCAATAGATGACGGATGATAGATAGGGAGGGAAAGAAATAGCGATGTGACAGCAGGTTAAAGTTGGTGGATTGAGCTATCGGGGGAGGGGGGTCAGGGTAGGATGAAATTCTGTGTATGGGGCTAGTATTGTTTTTGCAACTGTTCATATAACTTTGAATTTATTTCCAAATAAAAATTAAAAAAAAAAAAGAACAACCAGATGCAGCCCCCTTCCCCATAATGTTGACCTCCCCTTTCAATATGAACAAGTTAGGGTGGTCACTGTCTAGACACCCCTGAAGATTGAGAAAGTGATTAAATGAGAGGAAGGGGTAGCAACAGACAAGATAGGATTTAACAAAGGATTACAAATACTGAATCTTTATATAAATATACACAGATTTTTTTAGATGCTAGAGTATTAGAATAGCTAGAAAGAAGTAACTGAAATGGTGGAAATGTAACCCATAACATTCTTTGAAATTTGCTCTCTAACTGCTTGTTAAATTGTACTTTGAAAGTTATCACTGTTTTGTATATATGTTCAATTTCACAATTTAAAAATGTATTTTAAAAAAAGTTCAAGCAAAGGACAGGGCAGAACAGCAGAGCCTAGGGACAGTTAAGATGACAGAAAGAAGAGTAGAAGAGAATGAAAACCTGGACTTGGCAAACCTGGCTTGGGAACCACCCCCCAGAAAGCCTCAGCTTTTCCTTCCAGTGGAGCATTCCGGATCCAGGCATGCAAGCTTATTGCAGTCGTAAGTTGGTCGATTTCACCATCCCTGGACGTGACCCCCATGGTCCAGCCTGGCCACAGGACCCTGCTTCCGGATAGCGGAGGTTCTGATTAACAGGGAGCTGTCGTGCACGTGTTGGGGTGACCCCCTCAGAGTGAGGGTGAGGAACTTGAGCTTAACAAGAGAAATGGGCGAAAACCACGGAGGGTCCCAGCTCTCACTGTATCCCAGAGATGTGCAGGGAGTTAAGCATTATTGCCTCCCCAAACTGGGGGTCAGTGGGGAAGAGGGGAGACACCGGCTCTCTGAACCTGCGGGTCGTCTAGCTTGAATGCTAGATGGAGCCTCGTGGTTGTTGCCACAGAAAGTCAGGGATCAAATGGCCCTTAGAGTCAATCTAGTCAAACCCCACCCACACCCCAGCCATGCATGCATCCAACAAGCACACACTTAGCACCACCATGTACTAGGGCTAACCAGTTAGACCAACCCAGCCCTCATAAATCTTATGATCCACTGACAGATGCAAATAATGAGCAAGCAATTGCAGTGACAGGCCCCAGGGTTCTGAGACGGCGTGTCCGGAGCCATGAGTGTGGAGCTCGGGGTGGCCTTAGCACCTCGGTGCAGGAACGACTACCCAAGGGAAACACGGGTTGAGGCAACACCTGAAGCATCAGTAGGAGCAGGCCGGTGATGGCAAGGAGAAAGAGCACCCCAGGAGGAGGCAGCAGCACGTGCAAAGTCCCTGGGGCACGAGAGAGCTTGGCCTGTCTGTTCAGGAAGAAGAGAGATGGCCCGTAGAGTCGTGGCATGGAGTATGAGGGGGGAGAGGGCTACAACAGCAAGCGGGAGTCAGGTCCAGAGGGTCTCATGGGTGGAGGGCGACGGGGAGCCAGTGAAGGTTTGTGAGCAGAGGAGTGACATGATCAGATTTATATTGTAGAAAAATCCCTCCGGGCACTGTGATGGGAAAGAATTGACGCTGGGGGTAGGGGCAAGGCCAGAGGCCAAGGGAGCAAGGGGGGCCTCCCAAGAGGAAGATGGGGTGGCAGTGGGGGTGCTTGAGGAGGCCATGGATTGGGGCTCTGACCATCTAGGCAGGGGGCAGGGAGGGGGAGGCATCCACACTGACCCCCAGGTTCCCAGCCTGGACCGCCAGGTGGATGGAGCTGCTGTTTGCTGAGCTGGAGAACACAGGAGAGAAGTGAGGGGCCCCTGAGACCTTGAGATGGAGCTGGAAGTGTGGGATAAGAGTCAGAAGAGAGCTCTGGACAGGAGGTGGCGATGTGGGGGTGTCAGTGTGGGGACACGGGCCTTGAATTATAAGGAAAGGGGTCCGGCACAGGGAAGCCTTGTAGTCCACACACAGCGTCTGCACCTGGGCATTGATTGGCACCAGGTAGAAGGGCAGAGGGTGTTTTCCAACGATGGGGGCGCTCATACCTCCCAACCTGCACACTCTCCTTACGGTGTGACCCCGAAGCTCCTCCACCTAGAGCCAGGGTCTGTGTCCCCTCCTCTTGAGTCTGGGTGGGCTGTGAGCATGGGGAACTGACACTATGTGACTTTTGGGGCCAGCTCATAAAAGGTGATACCATGTCCATCTGGTTCTCTCTTGGGGTCCCAGGCCCCCTGCTACCCTGACTCTGCCATGCCAGAGGGACCACGTAGAGCTAGAGAGAGGGATCCAAGGAGTCTCCCCAGACCAGCCCCAAACTCATGAGAACGTGAGCCAAGTCCTGCCTCGATTGCAGATTCATGAACAAAATGAATGTTGAAATCCAAAGTTTGGGGTGGTGTGCTATGCAGTAATAGAAAACTGGAATAGGCCAGCACTCAGTAAATACGTGTTGAATGAACACAGGAATGAGCATCTCTGGACAGGCAGAGAAAGGGTAGCCTGCAGAGGAGACTGAGAAGTGGTCAGTAGGTTAGAGGAAATCAGAGAGTATGAGTTAGCGGCCCAAGGGCACACAGCAGGCTGGGGGCCAAAACTTTGGTCTGGTCTCCCCAGACCATGACACCCTGTATTTTACCTGGGATTTTTGTCTTTCTCCCTCCCTCCCTTCCTTCCTTCTTTTCTTTTATGTCAAGAATCTGCATCTCCCAGACCATCTGCATATGCTGCGTCTCCTGCATATACAAAAAGCTAGGAATATGAAAGTAGAAAGTCAGGACCAAGGAGAATAGGCAAATCCGCCAAAGGATAAGTGGCTGTGGCTAAACTTTAGATTTGCCTAAGCTTCCTGACAGCTTGGGTAAAAAGGGAAACAGGGCAAGTTACCCAGCTCTTGTTACTGGAAAAGGGGAAGCATGTCAGTTTCTTGGTGAGGTGGTATTTCTAACACCAGGCTAGAAGAAAGCTCTGTGCCTACTTGGCATAAGGGTGACATCATGCCTTCAGCAGCAAGTGCAGAAGTGGTTTCCATGTTTCTATGCTAAAGGCTAAATAAAGCCCAGAACTCGAAAGCCCCGAGTGTGTGCTGACCAGAGAGAAGGACAATGTCTCCCTGACTGGGGTCAAAGCCTGACCTGAGAAGATTTTAAAAAGAATGATCCCAGGTCCCTCCATGGGAGAGATGAGCAGCTTGGGAGCATACCTTTTGACAGGCTCCGCAGGCGATGCTGGGGCATATCTCTGCAGGAGACCCTCTTGCCTAAATCTCAGGAAAACAGACAAACGAGCAACTGTCCACCAGGGGCCTGCAGCACTTGAGAAACCAGACAAGCGCAGACCAGGCCAGGGCGCTCCCGCTAATCTTCAGGAGTGGGTGAACCTCTTGGGAGAATTCCCATTTCACAGATGAGAATGCTGAGCCTGGGGCTGCTGGCCCAGCTCGTAGGCGGGGGCATTGAGGCTCGAAGCCGGGGCCCCCATCAGAATCCCTGAGCTGCAACACAGCCCCGCACAGAGCCTGAGCCTCATGGGGGACACCACCACACTCACTCCCTCAGGAAGCATGTATTGAGCACCTACTGTATGCAGAACCGTTCTAAGTGTTGGGGCTACAGCAGGGAACCTCGCTGACGCAGCCCTCCCTCAGAGCCCACAGAAACAATTTTGATGAGTTCATTCTCAAAGCAGGAGGAGACCTGGAATGTGCAGCCCAGAGCCACAGAATGAGACCAAAATGGTAGGAAAAGGGGGGCGGGGAACCCAAGAGAACACTCATAAATAATTTATTTGTTAACGCTCTACAGTTACACTTTTGAGCAAAAAAAAAAAAAAAAAAAAAATGAGACTCTACAGTGACCTGAGCCTGATGTGAGCTTAAATACTGAAGTATCAGAATTCAGTCTTTTAAAAGACTGATAAAAAACCCCCAAAGGAGTGGCCTCTGAAGATAACTGAACCGTTGTCCCAGGAAGGTGACTCCACCTTAACCACAACGAAGCAAAAGTGGGGACCAAAATCTGGGCTGGGAAGCTAGTCTGGGGGTGGCAGTCCATGGCCACCCTCAGTCCTCAGTGTTCTAGAAAACAGGGAGCAGAAGTGCCCTCAGGTAGACGGATGGTGACATCCAGCCTCCGGTCCCCTTGGGCCGCCCGGAAGGAGGCTGCCACCCCTGCCCCCACTCCAAGGGACTCCTCACCAAACACCCCTGTGCCTTGACTCACGTTGTCCTCCCTTCTCAGAATCATCCTCCTCCATTCACACACACCCCAAGCTCCGGCCCAGCCCCCCCCACCTTTTCTCACCACCCACCCTCATTGCCCTCCCCACCATCTCCCGCCCCCAGCCTCCCCTGATAACCCCCTGCACCCTCCAGCAGCCATCCACTCCTTCCACTCTGCCCACCACGCCCCCCTTCTTGGAAGGCCCTTTCTCTGAGCTTGATTTCCCTCCTATCTCCCCGGCCACCCCCTTCAGTCCCCAGGGTGATATCTCTATCCAGAGCCCAACAGGCAGACACCCTGCTTCCTCCCGGAAGCCCCTGCACCCCTTCCTCCCAGGTGGGCAGAGCCCCCTCCCATCCTACATGCCACACACGCCTGGTGCTCAGTTTCCCAGGATCCCGGTGTCCAGCTGCGCACGGACCCGCCCTGGCCCCGTGAGCAGGGTGGGGTCAGTCTGGGACCCTGGGACTTGCCCCAGCCCTCTGGGGACCGTGGGGGAGGTGTTGGCACAGAAGACCTCAGGCCCATCCCACCCCTCAAGGCGCTTTCTGGGCCCTGGAGACCTCCTGCTCCGGAGGGGCGCCCTGGAGGGGGCAGAGCCTGGGCCGCCTTCCACTTTACGTGTGCAGTGCGAGTGTGTGTCTCTGTCCCCCGAAACTGCCGCCCGGGCTGGAAAGGGGAAGTGGAGCCAGGGAGCGGCCACGTGGGGAGAGGGGTGGGGTGAAGAGGCCCCAGGCAGAGCGAGGTCCAGGCGGAGTAAGGCCCCCCTTCGCCCCCGCACTCACCCTCCATTCCATCGCAAGCCTCAGATCTTTGCTGACGCTGTTTCTTCAACCAGGAGCACTTCCCCGTCCCCCCACCTTCTCCTCCCTCCATTATCCAGGACCCCTCCTCTGTGAAGCCCCCCATAAATGGGCTCCGAGCATCACTGCCGACTATTTACTTCTCAGCACCAGCACACAGATCAGCACAGTGTGCACCCAAGAAATCTTGGCCACCGACTCAGCATGAAATGAAGACCCTCAACTAAAATCATCTTTCCCCTCGAATTTCCACCACTCGAGTCCCACATGTGGTTAAAGCACAGGGCGATGCGGAAAGCAGGCATGTGCTGACACATTCTCAGATGTCAGCACTTGGGGCCAAACACCTGGAAATTGCCTTTTCTTCATCTGTGGCACCCCTATGGCCCTGGATGCTGGCTCTGTCCCTTACATGCCTGACTTTTGCAACCCCCGCATCCACCCAGCAAAGAAGAAGGCATTATTATCTTTGTTTTGCAGATAAGGATGCAGACTCAGAGGGATACAGTCCCGTGCCCTGGGCAACACAGGTAGAGCTGGGGTTCAAACCCACGTCTGAGGCTCCTAGGGCATGAGAGAAAGTCACCAGCTTTGGTTCCCAGCCAGCTCGGCCTTTCTATTCTAGGTGGCAGGGGAGCAGCCACCTCTGGGGGATGGGAATGGCCCTAGAGCCTCCATCCTCCAGCCAGAGCATTGGACCCTCCTCACTCTATGAGGACACCAGGAAGCCAGTGCAGGCCCAGGGGGTCGCCGTCACCAGGCGGAGGCTGCCTTGCTGTGCTGCCTGAGCCCACGGATCACACTGACCCAGTTTCTTGCAGCTCCTGCTGTCTCTTTTGTTGCTGATGTTGTTAAATAAAACTTTTCAATACCCAGAAATTATAAAGAAAGTTAAAATCACCTGAAATCCCACAACAGAGACGATGTCTGTTAACATTTTGCTTGCTGTCTTTCCACCACCCGATCACATCTGAGGCAGCAAACAGGTGCACAGGGAACCAAATCCAGGCCGTGTGGTTGGCCTTCACCATGTCCTCCAGCTTAGTGTTTTACAATTTTTAAAACTGATTGATAATTAACATCATGCTAAAATGTATAAATCCAGCTGTCCTTGAAAAAACCCAGTCTTCCTGGGTTCTTGTCCCTTTGTGGTGGCAGCCAGCTAGCGCTGGGCACCAAATGTCCCTTTCATAAGGGGCAAACTTCTCCAGTTTGCTATAGTCCCCACCAGTCCCTGTTAACCCCAGTTGGATCCACTCCCCTTATTTATTTATCTGCATTCAAATTGGCAACTCCTGCTCTTGGCATCTATGATAGCTAATGTTTATTAAAACTTATTGCATAAAATTTATAAAACTTACTGTTCTAACATGCTTGATATGGGTTAACTTGTATAGTCCTCATACCAATGATATGCACTATTATATGCTCATTTCACAAATGAAGAAACTGAGTCCCCAAGGTCAAAGCTAGAAAGTGACAAAGGGGCAGAGTCAGGATTTGAACCCAGGCAGTCTGGGTCCAGAGTCAGTACACCTGACCCCCAGGCTATAAGCATGCACATGTACTCTCAGCTCCAGGTCAAGGATATTTCTCCAGGTCAGTCAATACAGTCTAGGATCGTTTGTACAATAAAAACAAAAGTAACTGGGAGTACGCTTCTGGTCAACCAAGATGGCAGCAGGGTACCGTTCCCCCACAGAATCTTTGAATAACTAGAAAAAACTGGCAGACCCACTTTCTTCAGTACCCTGAAAAACAGTTATAGGATATCCCAAGTGCTGAATCAACAAAATGCAGCTTTAGAAAGCAAGAGGAGCTCTTGGCACCCTTGCTGTCCCTTCTCCACTCCCTCTCCAGTGCAGTGTGGAGCAGCCTGCACTCCCACTGTGAATCCCCAGCTCAGTGCCAGAGGAATTAGAGGCACCCCTACGTGCATACTGTGGGAACTGTGTGTCAGTGACGATCTATCCGATGGCAGCCTGAAAGACCGAACCAGGAAACTTGCCTCTGGCTCACCCTCCCAGAACTTGCTCTGCAGGCAGAAGCAGCTAGCAGACAGCTAAAGCAGTACAAGAAACAGTTAACTAAAAGTGGCCTGGGGAAAAGTATTCTCTGCTTTAATTCATACGAAGACACTTGGGAGGCAGAGAGAGTCTATCTCATAGGGAATAGAGGGGGCTTTTGAAATCCTGTAAATGGGGGAAATCCTAAGGCCATGAGCAAGCACAAGCCCAGGACAAGACTCAGACACAGAAACCTGTACTTGAGAGAACAGGTTCACTGGCGAGAACCTGTACTTCACATTCTCTGGTTGATCTTCTTGATGGGAGGGCTAAACTCTGAAGAAGAGCACCAGTCAGCTCAGAGCCAATTTGCAGACTGTGAAAGGCGTTTTTTGCTTTTGTTTGTTTGCTTTTGTTAGCTCCTGGCACTCAAGGAAATCTGTGTCATATCACTAGCTGGATACACTTAAGGAACAGATATCTCAGGGACTAAATCCCAGAGATAACACTATAAAAATATTAGAAAGTACAGTGTGCAACAAAAGATTACAAGACAAAGCTACAGAAAATGATGGCCCAGTAAAAGGGATGAGATAAAAATCCAGAAACCATCAATGAAGAAGAGCAGATTTTGGACATACTGGACTAAGACCTAAAAAAATGATTCTCAATATGCTCAAAGAGGAAAAGGAAAACACAGAGAAAGAAGTAAAGGATATCAGGAAAACAGTGAATAAACAATAAGAGAATCTCAATAAAGAGACAGACATTTTTAAAAGGAAACTGTGCTGGTTTGAATGTATTATGTCCCCCAGAAAAAGCCATATTCTTTGATGCAATCTTTTGGGGCACATGTTTTAGTGCTGATTAGATTGGAATCCTTTGAGTGTTTCCATGGAGATGTGACCCACCCAACTGTAGGTGATAACTCTGATGAGATAATTTCCATGGAGGCATGGCCGCACCCATTCAGCATGGGCCTTGATTACTGGAGCAGTATATAAGCTCAGACAGAAGGAGTGAGCTTGCTACAGCCAAGAGGGACACTTTGAAGAAAGCACAGAAGCTGAGAGAGTAGCTGCAGATGAGTGACAGTTTGAAGATGGCCGTTGAAAGCAGACTTTTGCTCTGGAGAAGCTGAGAGAGAACAAACACTCCAGGAGCAACTAAGAGTGACATTTTTGAGGAACCGAAGCCTAGAGAGGAATGTCCTGGAAGAAAACCATTTTGAAGCCAGAACTTTGGAGCAGATGCCAGCCACGTGCCTTCCCAGCTAACAGAGGTTTTCCAGACATCACTGGCCATCCTCCAGTGAAGATACCCAATTGCTGATGTGTTGCCTTGGACACTTTATGGCTTTAAGACTGTAACTGTGTAACCAAATAAACCCCATTTTATAAAAGCCAATCCATCTCTGGTGTTTTGCATTCCGGCAGCATTAGCAAACTGGAACAGAAACAAACAGAAATACTGTAGTTGAAGACTATGATAACTGAAACGGAAAATTCCCTAGAGGGGTTCAACAGCAGATTGGAGCTGGCAGAAGAAAGAATCAGTGAACTTGAACACAAGATAAATGAAATGATTCAGGCTGAGGAGCAGAAAGAAAAAAGTGAACAGAGCCTAAGAGACCTCTGGGACACCATCAAATGTACCAATATACACATTATGGGAGTCACAGAAAGGAAAGAAATAAAGGAGCAGAAGGAATATTCAAAGAAACAATGACATTGAACTTCCCAAACCTATCAAAAGATGTGAATGTGCACATCCAGGAAGCCCAGAGAGCACCAAACAGGATAAACATGAAGAAAAACACACACCTCATCATATAATGGTCACACTATCAGCTGCAAAGGACAAGGAGAGTCTCAGAAAGCTCCAAGAGAAAAGCAATGTGTTATGTACAAGGGAGTCCCAGTAAGATTAAGTGTCAATTTCTTTATCAGAAAGGTTTCCATGGAGGTAAGAAGGCAGTGGGATGGAATATTTAAAGCGCTGAAAGAAAACAACTGCCAGTTAAGAATTTTATACCCACTGAGACTGTCTTTCAAACATGAGAGAGAGATTAAGACATTCCCAGATAAACTAAGCTGAAGGAGTGTGTCACCACTAGCCGCCCCCCTACCAGCAATGCTGAAGGGGAGTGCTTCAGACTGAAAGCAAAAAACTCTGGACAGTGGGTCGAAGTGGCATATAGAAATAAAGACCTCTGGTAAAGGTAATCAGATGGGTAATTATAAATGCCAGTACTATTGTATTGTATTTTTTGGTACGTAACTCTGCTTTCTACTGCTTACAGATTCTAAAATGCAAATGCATAAAAAGTAATGATGAATCCATGGTTTGGACAAGCAATGTAATATGTAACGATATAATATGTAACGAGTACAACAAAAAGATGGGGGATGGAGGGGTAGAGGCACAGTAATTGTGTATGTTATTGAAGTTAAGTTGGTTTAAAATCAAACATGATTTTTATAGATTTAGGGTGTTAAAGTTAAGCCCCACAGTAACTACAAAGAAAATATATGAAAAATATATGCAGAAAGAAATGAGAAGGGATTCAAAATGGTACACTACAAAAATCAAATAAATATAAAAGTAGGCATTGACAGAAGAATTGGGTGACACAAAAGGTATAAGGCTTACAAGGGCTGAATAGCAAAATGGCAGAAGAAAGTCCTGCATTATCAGTGGTTACTTTAAATGTAGCTGAATTAAACTCTCAGTCAAAAGGCAGAGACTGACAGAATGGATAAAAAAGCACAACCCAACTATATGCTGCTTATATCAGACTCACTGTAAAGTCAAAGACACAAGTAGGTGGAAAGTAAGAGGATGTAAAAAGTACACCATGCAAACTGTAACCAAAAGGGAGCTGGAGTAGATGTATTAATAACAGAAAAAATAGTCAAAAACTGTTACCAGGGACAAAGGTCACTATACACTGATAAAGGGGTCAATTCAACAAGAAGACATAACACTTAAAAATATATACACAATGAACAGCAAAGTCCTAAAATGTCTGATTCAAATATTAACAGATTTGAAGGGAAACAGACAGTTCTACATTAGTAGTAGGAGACTTTAATATACCGCTTTCAATTAATGCATGGAACATCAGACAGAAGTAAATAGAAGACTTGAAGGATATTATAAACCAAGTAGACCTAAAAGACATATATAGGAAATTTCACCCAATAGCAACAGAATACGCATTCTTCTCTGGTGCACATGGTTCATTCCCAGGATAGACCCTGTGTTAGGTCACAAAAATAAATTCTGAAATATTGAAATCATATGGTGTGCCTTCTCTGACTACAATGAAATGAAACTAGAAATCAATAACCAAGGGAGAACTGGATAATTAACAAATAAGTGGAAATTAACAATGCACTCTTAAAGAACCAATGTGTCAAAGCAGTAATCACAAAGGAAATTAGGAAATACCTTGAGATAAATGAAAATGAAAACACAACATACCAAAACATATGGGATGCAACAGAGGCAGTGCTGAGCGGGAAATATATAACTCTAAATACTTGGATTTTTTAAAAAAAGAGGAAAGATCTCAAATCAGAGACCTAACTACACAACTAGAGGATCTAGAAAAAGAAGAACAAACTAAACCCAAAGCAAAAGAAGGAAGGAAATAACAAAGATTTGAGGGGAGAAAAATGAAATAGAGAATACAAAGCAATATAAAGAATCAATGAAAGTAAAAGTTTGTTCTTTGAAAAGCTCAATAAAATCGGCAAACACTTAGCTAGACTGACAAAGCAAAAAGAGAAGACATAAATAACTAAAATCAGAAATGAAAGTGGGGGCATTACTACTGATTTTACAGAAATAAAAAGAATTACAAGTGGATACTCTGAAAAACTATACACCAACAAATTAGATAACCTAAATGAAATGGGCAAATTCCTATACACACACAAACTACCTACAGTGACACAAGAAGAAATAGAATACCTCAACAGACCAATACCAAATAAAAAAAGAATCAGTAATTAAAAAAGAAAAAAAAAAGAAAGGCCCAGGACCAGATAACTTCACTGGTGAATTTTATCAAACATTTCAAGAAGAATTTCCACCAATCCTGCTCAAACTCTTCCAAAAAATTAAAGAGAAGGGAACATTTCCTAATTAATTCTATGAAGCCAAATTACCCTAATAGCAAAGCCAAATAAGGATACCACAAGAAAATAAAATTAAACAGCAAACCAAATCCAAAAACATCTTAGAAGAATTATACACCATGATCAAGTGGGATTTATCCCGGTTATGCAAGGGTGTTTCAACACAAGAAAAGCGATTAATGTAACACAGCACATTAACAGAATGAAGGGAGAACAAACATGTGATCATCTCAATTAACATAGAAAGGCATTTGATAAAATCCAGCACCACTTGATAAATACACTTAAAAACTTGGAATAGAAGGAAATTTCCTCAACATGACAAAGGGCATATGTGAACAACCCACAGCTAACCTCGCACCACTTGATAAATACACTTAAAAACTTGGAATAGAAGGAAATTTCCTCAACATGACAAAGGGCATATGTGAACAACCCACAGCTAACCTCATACTCAATGGTGAAAGCCTGAAAGCTTTCCCTATAAGATCTGAACAAGACAAGGATGCCCACTGCCACCAGTTATTTAACATTGTACTGAAAGTTCCAGCCAGACCAATTAGGAAGGAAGGAAGGGAGGAAAGGAAGGAAGGGAGGGAGGGAGGGAGGGGGGGAGGAGAGAAGGAGAGAAGGAAAGAAGGAAAGAAGGAAAGAAAGAAAAGTCATCACAATTGGACAGAAAAAAGTAAAACTACTTTCCCTATATGCAGATGGCATGATCCTATATAGAAAAAACTATGAAAGATCCACAACAAAGCTACTAGAGCTAATAAACAAATTCAGGAAAGTGATGGGATGCAAGATCAGCGTGCAAAAATCAGCTGTGTTTCTGTATACCAGTAATGAACAATCTGAAAAGGAAATTAAAAAAAAAAACAGTCCATTTACAGTAGCAACTAAAAGAATCAAATGTGTAGGAATAAATTTAACCAAAGATGTAAAGAGCTTGTATACAGAAATCTATAAAACATTGCTGAAAGAAATCAAAGACATAAATAAATGCAAGGACAGTCTTCATGGATTAGAACATTAAATATTGTTAGAAGGTCAGTTCTACCCAAAGTGATTTTCAGATTCATTGCAATCCCAATCAAAATTCCAACTGCCTACTTTGCAGAAATGGAAAAGCCAAACATCGAATTTATATGGAAGGTTAAGGAGCCCCAAGTAGCCAAAACCATCTTGAAAAAGAGCAAAGTTGGAGGACTTACACTTCCTGATTTCAAAATATATTATAAAGCTACAGTAATCAAAACAGCATGGTGCTAGCATAAGGTCAGACATATAGACCAATGGAATCAAATTTAGAGTTCAGAAATAAACCCTCACATCTATGGATAATTGAGTTTTGATAAATGTTTCAAGTACACTCAATGGGGAAAGAACAGTCTCTTCAACAAATGGTGCTGGGAAAACTGGATATCCATATGCAAAAGAATATCCTTCACATGATACACAAAAACTAATTCAAAATGGATCAAAGACCTAAATATAAGAGCTGAACCTATAAAACTCCTAGAAGAAAACAGGGGGAAGCATCTTTTGGACCTCATGTTAGGCAGTGGTTTCTTAGGCTTTACACTAAAAGCATGAGTAACAACAACAAAAATAGATCAATAGGACTTAATCAAAATTAAAAACTGTTGCACAGCAAAGGACTTCATCATGAAAGTAAAAAGACAACATATAGGATAGGAAAAAATATTTAGAAACCATATATCTGATAAGGGTTTAATATCCAGAACATATAAACTCACAACCAAAAGACAAACAACCTGATTTAAAATGGGCAAAAGACTTGAATAGACATTTCTCCAAAGAAGACATACAAATGGTGAACAAGCACATGAAAAGATGCACAACATCATTAGCCATTAGGGAAATGCAAATCAAAACTGCAAGATAGATACCATTTCATACCCACTAGAATGACTACTATTTTAAAATAATAATAAAGTAAAATAAACAAGTGTTGTAGAGGATGTGGAGAAATAGGAACATACATTCATTGCTGGAGGGAATGTAAAATGGTGCAGCCCTGTGGACTAGCAGGTCCTCAGAAAAAATAGAATAGAATTACCATATGGCCCAGCAATCTCACTTCTAGGAATATACCCAAAAGAACTGAAAGCAACAATTGGAACAAATATTTGCACACCGACGTTCATAGCAGCATCATTCACAACTGGCAAAAGATGGAAGCAACACAAGTGTCCATAACAGATGAATGGATAAACAAAATGTTGTGTGTATATATATATATATATATATATACAGTTGTATAAAAAATGAAGTTCTGATACAGGTGAAAATATGGATGAACCTTGAAGATGCCATACTGAGTGAAATAAACTGGACACAAAGGACAAGTATTGTATGATCTCACTAATATGAAATAATCAGAATAAGCAAATTTAGAGAGTCAGAAACTAGAATACAGGCTACCAGGGGCCAGGATAGGGGTAGAGATTGAAGAGTTAATGCTTAATCAGTACAGAGCTTGTTTGAAGTGATGGAAAATTTTGGTAATGGATGGTAGTGATGATAACACAACATCATGAATGTAACACCACTGAACCATGTATTTGAATGTGTTTAAAAGGGAAAATTTAGTTGTATATATATTACTAAAAAATTTTTTAAAAACACATAGGGCTGTACATCACAAACAGTTGAACCCTAATGTAAACCATGGATTGTAGTTAATAGTTTAATTATAATAGCATTGTTTCATCAATTATAACAAAAGTATCACACTAATGCAAATTGTTAATAACAGGGAAAACTGAATGTATGAGGGTGTCGTCGTATGTGGAAATTCTGTAGTTTCTGCACGATTTTTCCGTGAACCCAGAACTTCACTAATAAAAACCTAATTTTTTTTAAAAAAAGCAAATCTGAAAATAGAATAGGCTATAAAACTGGAAAAGAAACACAAGAGCAAATAAAAAGACAAAATTTACTAAACAATAGCAAAAGTGGACATCTGTTGTGTGTCTTCTGAGTTTTCCTTCCTTTAAGGAACTGCCCTCCCGCTGACCACAGGGCTCGGCTGTGATCTGACGTCAGCCTGTGGCCACGCTGCCTGCACCGTGGGGAAGCCAGGGAGAGAAACAGCTGAGAGACAGACAGACAAAGAGAGGAGAGAACCAGAAACAGAGAGAGAGAATGAGAAAACGGGAAAGGAGAGAGAGACTTAACATTTGGAGTCTCATCCCTGACTCTCCAGGGATCAAATCAGTGAATTCCAGTTAAGCCAGTCTGAACGGCGTTCACTGACAACCAAAAGACGCTTGGATGCTACATCATCATTTTGATGGGCTGTTCTAATGGCTCGCGCTGGCCCGTCGTCTGGCTGCAGCATAATGTATTAACAGGTTGCCTTCCGGTGAGCATTCAGACCCTTCCCAATTCCGCAGTTATCAGCGATGCCAGGAAGAGCATCCGCGTCCTCACACCTTTCCAGGCAACTGTGGTGACCTTGCCAAAGGCAATTCCTAGAAGCGAATGTGAGCAGCTGAGCGTGTTCCACTCTGTGCCCTCCCAGCCCTGCCTTTGTCTTGCTGAGTCCACACCCTCCCCTGGGTCCAGCTTCCTTCTGTCCCACTGGCTGTGCCACCAGCTGTCAGAAAGCCTTGTGGCCATATCGGGATGAGGAGTGGTGGGTCTGGGGTAGAGCCCCGTGCTTCTGAATCCCCACTCACAGCTCCAGCCTCGCAGGCCAGCCCTCGGCAGTCCTGGGGTCTGCCAGCCTGCTCTGAGGCTGTCCCCTGTCCCGGGTCCGTGAGAAGAAATGAGAACCAGAGAAAATCATGAGAGGCAGGAACTCAGAGGTGACTTGTCCCCAAATACACCCTATCCACCACCTGCTGCCCCACCCCAGCCCAGGGACTCAATGTGAGCCCCACAAGGACAAAGGATTTTTGTCTCCTTTGTGCCTGCAACATAACAGGTCTTCAAGAATCACTGAATGAATGAATGAATGAATGGGTCCCTTCACTCTGCAGTCCAAATGCATTCAAGGGCAGCTCCTGCTTCTAACTCACTTTAATTAGTCCCTTCAACTCCAGGCCTCAGTTCCCCCATTTATAAAATAAGGTCCTTGAATTAAATCCCCTCTAAGCTCCTTCCAGTGCTCTCAACCTCCAGCCAGCTGCATTTGGGTGAAGAATCCTGAGCTTTCAGGAAATGAAAAAGTGTCACCCTTGTGGTTTTGTTATGACTCAATTCAAGTTCTGGGCCTTTCCTATTTCTTCTCCGAAGGGTGGGCAGGTAGGGAAGCAGGTAAGCTGCTGAACTTCTTTCTAAAGTGATGCTTACAGTTCAGAGTGTGTATCGGAGGTCAGACAGCTCAGGGCTTCAGTCTGAGTTTTGCTTCTTCCTGGCTGCGTGACCTTGGGCAAGTGACTTAACCTCTCTGAACTCAGTTTCACATATAAAGTGGGAATTGTGATAATACACCTCACTGAGTTGTGGAAAGGATTAAACATGATGATGTACGAGCACTTACCACAATGTCTTGTAGTTGGTGTGTACTCCATAGATAGATAGTAGTGGAGATTATCTGGGAGCTTTCCAGACTCTTTGTTTGGAGACTACCATGACAACAGGGGGCCTCTTGCCTAGTGCACCTGTGAGGAGCAGAGTCCCATTTGAGGCAGAAAGGCTGACATCAGGCCAAAAAGAGCTTCTAGGAAAGCCCTTTAAATGGCGGTCTGACACAGCTGGGAGCACTCCTTTTGCTCCTTTCCATTTTCATCCATCCTCCTACTTGGAATTTAGACACAATGGCTGGAGATCTGGCAGTCACTTTGGACCATGAGGAGACCTGAGGCCAGAAGCAGAAAGTTGGAAGGAACCTGGCTCCCTGATAACCATGGTGCTTACAGGGCAGCCCTGTATTGTCTACCTCAGGCTTCTTATAAGAGATACATCTCTAATTTATTTAAACCATTGTAATTTAGGTTTTCTGTGTCATATAATCAAACCTAATCTTAACCAGCTCCATTTTGTTGATGACAAAAAACGAGGCTCAGAGTAAGACACAAATAGCAAAGGCTAAGTCAGAATTTGAATGCAGGTCTCTGTGGTTCCCCAGCTGCTGATTCTACCAAACCCTTTCCTGCCTATAGGGGGAGGGCCCCTCCCTCCTGGGCTATCTTCATACAAGCTATTAAACAGGGCTGTGGGGGCACAATCACAGAAGGCTTCATAGAGGAAGTGACATTTGAGTTGAGTCTTAGAAGACTGAACCACCCGACTGGCACTTCAGACAAGAAGGAAATCCCAGATGCCAAACCGTGGTCCTAGGCAAGGCCGATCCATTGGGCATGGCCACCACATTAGGGTGTGGGTCAGGGGGTCCCAAAACTACTCCCAGTTTCAATGATTTGCTGGAAGGACTCACAGGACTCAGAATAAAGTCAAAATTATGGCTAGGATTTATCACAATGAAAGGATACAAAGCAAAATCAGCAAAGGGAAAAAGTGTGTGGGGTAAAGTCCAGAGAAAACCAGGCACAAGCTTCCAAGAATCCTCTCCCAGCAGAGTCACATGCTTAATTCCTCCAGCCACAAATTATGAAAACACATGTGAAATGCTGTCTGCAGAGAAGCTTCTCAGAGACTCAGTGCCCAGGGTTTCTACTGGGGGCTGAATGTGTAACACAATTTGCCTGGCATGTACCAAAATTTCAGACCCCCAGAAGGAAAGCAGGTGTTTCCCCATAAACCATCTTGTTTGCACAAGCAGTTTAGGAGCAGTGAGCCATCCTTATCTGAGAATGGTGGGAGCCCTTCCAAAATCCCAGTCCCTGGGTGCCAGCCAAGGGCCAACCCGGCAAGCAGGTCTTTCAGGAGAGCAGTCTCGGCCCTGCTGTGTTAACTCTTTCCTACAAAGGGCTTTATACCTGTCTCCCCATTTCTCTTTTTGAAGTGAACCAGGAAATGGTTTGTGGTGCCTCAGGCCTAGAGATGTTGAGAAACCTTGTTGACCATGGAGATAATTTCAAGGTTTCCCAGAAAATAACCTTGAGTTATATGAGAACCAGGGGGAGCCAGGGCAGGTCTGAAAAGTTGTAAGAGTACTACCCTGGGAACTAGTAGCCTGGCTGTTTGTCCTGAAATGGGCACCAACTCAAGTTCCAATGAGCTAAAGCACATCCCAGAAATGGGCCTCAGTTTCTTCTTCAATGAAATGAAGGGGTTGGATTGCATTTGTAGCAGTGAGTTTTTGCTGCGTAACAAATCACCCCAAAATTGGTGGCTTAAATCCACAAAAATGTATCATTTCTCACAATTCTGTGATGTGGTGATTTGTACTGGCCTTAGCTATGTGGTTCTACTTCTAGCCTTGCCTGGGCTCACGTGTGAGGCTGCAACCAGCTGGCAGCCCGGAGAGCCAGGCCTTCCTCATCCTCCAGCAGCCCAGCCCACGCTTGTCCAAGAGAAACAGAAGGAGCTCTACAAGGCCTCTTAAGGATTAGCCTCAAAAGTCATGTCATGTCACTTCTTCACATTCTATTGGTCAAGGAAAGTCATGAGGCCAGCCCAAATTCAAGAAGAAGAGAAAGAGATGGCACCTCTTGATGGAAGGAGCAGCCCCATTGCAGTACAGAGGGATGAAGACACAGAGAGGGGTGGAAATTGGAGCCAATCTACCTACCACACCATCTCCCCCTTCATTCACTCACTCGTGCATTCTTCACACAGTTGAACACCTTCTATGTCCTGGGCATTTGACCAGACACTGGGACACAAAGGTGACCTTGTCCTCCTGGAGCCTCCAGGCTGGTGGAGAAACAGAGGAATAAACCAATATAAGTCATGAAGTTATAAGAACTGGGCATTTATTCTCTAGATATTTCTTTACACCACACCTTTTTCCATAAAGGATTTAAGTTCATCTACCAGAAAAGGCATAAACAATAAAACTGTGAATTATAACCAAAGAAGAAAATTAAATCCTAAAGAGGAGAGAAGATAGACTTTCTTGAGCACCTACTATGTTCCAAGCACCTTATACACATTATCTCACTCTGTCTCTTGCATAATTCTGAAGTGAGAATAATTAGCCCCCTTTTATCAGTGAGCAAACTGGGGCTCACTGCAGGTAAGTGACTTGCCCAAGTTCACCCAGGTCCTAAATGGCAGAGCTGAGAGTTGAACTACTGGGTCTGACCCCAAGGTCCACATGCTGCAATAGAACAGATGTAAATAAATGTCAGATTTGCCTGTGAGTTTCCCAGTAGGCTAGGGGAAAAGGGAAACTGAATATATTACCCAACTGGTCACTAGACAGGAAAGAGCTGGACATTTCTCTGAGAGGAAGCAAAGCTCTTCCTAGCACTGAATTAGTTTTGTTTTGTTTTTCCTCAGGTGGGAATTGGTGAAGGAGAGTCTGTGGGCTGGAACATATGGGGCCAGGCTTGAACTGTTGAAGTTGCATGATCCCTTGGTTTATATGTGGGGAGGCTGCTGCATAAATGTCTGTTGTATCCCAGAGCAGACTCTATCCACCCGTGGCCGTCTGCCTCTCTGTGTGTTTCTCTCTCTGTCTCGCTGCTTTCCTCTTTACATCTCTCTCTGTCTCCTTCCTTTCTGTGCCTCCCTGGTTCACACCCAAAATGCAAAGAGCCCAGGCTACTCAAAATTCACCAGTTTTAGGAAGTGCTGCTGCGTGGCGGACCCCAGCAGGGCGCCCGGGGACTTCCTCTGCACACAGCGCTGGGCGGGGCCACCAGGCAGGGTCTCTGCGGCCCGGGTGACGCATCCCCGCCTGGCCCGCCCGAGCAGCAGCTGGGTCTCTGGGCCACAGGCGCACAGCCACCTTTCCCCGGGGGCTTTGGAATGGACCTGTGCCACCCAGGTAAGCACCCGGAAGGGCAGGGGCTGCAGGGAAGAGCGCGAGTGTGGGGGTGTGTGCAAGCGACAACCTCGACCCCACTGAGCAGGACAAGCGATGGGCAGGGGGCATCTGGAGGGCACAGACCAAGAGACCCCCCCCTCCACTGAAGCCCAGCAGGACCAAGAAGGCTGGAGTTGAAGTGCCTGCAGAGGGGGCTTGGGCCGGTGGGGACAGAGGCTCAAAGAGGGACAGGAGCCTCCCAAAGCCACACAGCACAGCAGAGGGGGAACTGAATTTAGAACTCTGCAACCAGGGCTCCTGCCACCGTCTTCTATCTCCCCATGCAGTGCAGTGACATTTCTGGGACAGTGACAGGTGGGGAATTGAGTCCCGGGAGCCTGGAGGCCGTCCCTCCAGGCCGACGAGAGCAGGCAGCTCCTTCGGAAGGAGCAGGAATCCTAGCGCTGTGCCCCAAGGGGTAGATCAGCTCTGAGTGGGGAACTGGCCAGCCTAAGAGGGGAAGCATTCCTACTGGGGGGTGCACACTGAGGTGGTGGTGGGAGGTGAGGGCGGGGCACACTCTCTGTGTGGGTATTCCCGCCCCAGATCTGGAGACCCGGGCTGCATTTCTCTCCTGGGCGCTGGCCTTCATTGCACCCCTCCTTGAGGCCCTCACAGACACAGGCTTGCACCCTACCCCTTGGAAGGTCGGTCCCCTCAGTCAGCTCTGGGCCCCCTTCCTGGACTCTGCACTTGGAGCCCCAGCTCTACAGCATGGGGTAGTCTGCAGGGGCTGGGACCACCCTGAGCACCACAGCCACGCCCTGCAACCAGGCCACAGCCCCCACTCAAGAGAGACCAGGCAGAGGACAGTGCACTCAGCCTGGAGGCGGGAGCTCTGTGCAGGCCCGCCTGGCCCTGGGCTCCACGTCCCCACCTGAAGTGGTAATCCTGCCCTCCATTCCCTGGAAAAGAGCCTTTCCCATCCAGAAAGAGTTGTCAGTTCTCTTATCTCATGTGAACGTCACAGTCTCTACAAAAAGGTGGGGGCAGAGACTATTGCTTCATTTAACAGAAATGAAAACTGAGGCTCGGCAGGTGAGTGGCTTGCCCACTGTTGCATGGGTGAGGGGGAGCCTAGCGGGCTCTTCTGACTTTGGACTGACTTAGACCTGGTGGGGGGGATTCCTGAGTGGCCCACAGGGGATTTGACGCCCCAAGGGCAACTCTGGGCTCCCAGGTCTGGTGGCAAATCCCCTCCTCCACTTCCTCACTGTGTGATCCTGGGCAAGAGAGACCACCTCTCTGGGCCTCAGTGTCCTCTTCTGTAGAATGGCAAAAGTGGTGCCCACCTCACAGGATCCTGGGAGGATTAAATGTGTAAATGGATATAAAGCACCTGGGATGTCCACCAGCTCCAGGTGGGTGTCAAGCTGTGAACCACACAGGCACCAGCCCTGCTCTCGTGGGCTGGCTCTCTGGGGGGCAATGGATGGTAAATCTATTCTATCAATAAGTCAGTTGGTGACAAGTGTGATGGAGAAGAGTGCAGAGACCTGAGGGGGACACGGAGTGGCCCATGTAGTTTCTGGGAAAAGAAATTTCTCAGCAGAGGGAACAGCCAGTGCAAAGGCTCAGAGTTGGGACAGAGACAGGTTGCTTGTGATGGAGATGATGGTGCTGGTGACAATGATGTCTGTCTAGTGGCACAAAGGTCCTGAAGCTTGGGGGAAGCCAAGAACACCTCCCAGAGCCAGTGGAAGAGCCCAGGAAAGAGAAGCAGGGGGCCATGGCTGACGCCCTCCCCAGTAGCCAGGATGCTGAGTCTGAGGCGACGGGAAAAGAGGCTATGAAGTTGGGAGAGAATGGGACAACTTGTGTCCCTGTGAGGCAGAAAGAAGGGCTGGAAGAGGGCCGTGTCCCTGCACCCTGAGTCTCAGAATGCTCCAGCATTGCCTGGAATTCCAGAACATAAGCACTGAGAGGAGCTGTCTGGTTCCCAGACACCTTCAACTTTGTTTAGCAACAGACGCTTTCTTCAAACAAAACCCAACACAGACAGAGCAGTTCTGGCCCCACCCCTGGGCCTCCCACCCCCACCCCCAAGGGTAGGAACCGACAGGGCTCCAGGGAACAAAGAGAAACACTGACCCATTTCAAAAGCTCCCATTTTATAGATGGGTCAAAGGATGCAGAGAAGGGCCACACCCCCTGTCTCCTGACTCCGTGTCCAGTGCTCTCTCTCCGACAACCCTGCTTCTCCTGTGGCCTTTTGGGGACGAGTGGCTCACAGACTGTACAGGGTAGTTTTAGGAGGCAAGGAGAGGCAAGCTAGAGGTTACTCAGCAAATGAGTGGCCGAGCTGATGTGAAGGTGAGAGGGGGCAGTGAGGACATCCTGCCGAGAAGCACTCTGCCCTCCGCCACAGCCTGTCCTTCCAACATTATTGCTTTGTTCTTCTGGGGCTCACACGCTGAGGTCTTTGGGAACGGGGATGGCTGTCCCCAGGATGCAAATATGGAAACCAGGCCCACAGAGGTGAATCTTGTCACAGCAGAACAGGGACAAGAACCGGTGCACTGGAAAAGAAAGAGCCCCAGGTTGGCCTGGGCCGTAGGAGAGAGGAGGGAGGGGAGGGGCCCACAGGGGAGGCCGGAAGATGAGTCACTGCTGAGCTTCAGGCCGGCCCCGGGGAGGAAACGGACTGGGGGGCAACGAAGGAGACCTGTTGGGAGATTCGGGTCTCCACTGATTTGTCCGTTTGTTCGTTCATTTGTCTTACAAACTGTACCGGGTGTGCAGGGCCTGTGCTAGGCAATGCTGGGGACAGTGGGAGAGCCACTGGTGCAGGGCAAGGGGGACAGGGAGACACCCTGCAGGACTCTGACCAGGGCAGATGGCAAACAGGCACAGGCCTGAAATGTGGGAGGAGCTACTCTTCCCGCCCCAGGAGGGAGATCTGGGAAGACTTCTTGGAGGAGGAGGAGGGAAGGTCATTCCTCTGTTATCCAGACTGGATCCTAATCGCAGCTCCCCCATGACTGGGTGACTTCCCCTCTCAGAGCTCAGATTCGTCATCACCATAAATGGATGCATCAGCCCAGCCTGACCCAGAGAAGTAGGGAATGAACAGGGATTTGGAGCCAGAAGACTTGGCTGCAGTCCCAGTTCTGCAGCTGCCTGACATGGCATCCTTCTTGGCCTCAGTTTTCCCACCTGTAAAATGGATAGGATGATGGCAAAAGTCCCCCCAGTGCTGCCTCCCCCACCTCCTGCTGTGGGTATGTGACATCCCAGAAGCAAGCCAGGGCCCCGCCCTCAGGGCTGCCGGGAAGGTGAGAGGCCCAGGTAACCGTACCCTGAAATGACCGAGACGAGCATTTCGCTGGTGCAGAGGACAGGCCACGGTTAAAAATAGAAGCCGCTCGGCTTGGGGAGAGGAAGTCACACGTGGCGCCCGCAGGACCTCTGGGGCTGGGGCGGGGAGCAGCTCCACCAGACACCCCTCTTCGGCCCCAGTGCCCCCCACCCTGAGACCCTGAGGGCCTCTTCCTTCAGGGCCCCGGGATGGCTCCTTCCTCCTGCCCCGGAAAGGGGAAACGAGGCCAGCTGCCCTGGAAGCGGGGCCGCAAGCAGGAAGATTTCTAAAAATACAATGGAAAAGAGGAAGGACAAAGGGGAAGTGGGGAGGAGCTGGGGAGCTGCTCCAGGGTGGGCATCAGAGCAGGGCACACACAGCTGGCCCGGGCAGGGGTGCAGGGGGTGCCTGGCATGGGTGGGGGGTGCAGTCCAAAGGTATGAAAAGCTCAGAGCTCACTGAGGGATAAATAGAATCCTCCTCACGGTGCTTGTTATTCTTATTTAAAATATATCTCCCAGGAGCCTGCCCCAGCGCCTGACACTGCACCATCTGCAGTTTTGGAATCAGAAGTGGCCGCTCTCGTGTTATGTCCTTGTTGCCCTCCCTGAACCCCAGGGTTCTCAGCTCTGAAATGAGGGGAAACCCCACTTTTGAACCAATAGTCAGAAAAGGGTCTGGAGGCCCTTTGCGCACCGTCCGAACCCGTGAAATATGCCCGGCCAGGAGCCCCCTCAGAGGGCAGGACCCCAGCAGAGGGGAGGGCGGACCGAGAGGATTCATGGTTGCATTTGTCAGGCCATGAAACGAGCTCTTGATACAGAGCTGTATGAAGCAAAACCTGCAAGCAACCCCCTCACTCTTCTTGCGCTGACCCACTGTCCTGGAAACCATGTCACTGTTGTGTCAGTTTCCATTCCCACCTGAGCCTCAGTTTCCCCGTCTCTACAATGGGGGCTTGCTTTTATTTCTTATGAAAAATAGAGGGGCGGGGTCAGAATGCAAGCATCGCCTTGGATTTGGCCTTTATTCTCAAACCCGTGATGGTGGTCAGCCTTTCCACGCCAGGACCACGCAGATTGAAGCATCTGGTCTGGTGCATTTGGGTGATTTGTACGGAGATATCCGGCTTCCACAGAGCAACGTCAGGATTGTGGCCTGGGGTGAGTCCCAGCTCCACCGCCCTCCAGCTGTGTCACCTTGGGAGGTCACCTAACCCCTCCAAGCCTCGGGAGCCCCATCCACAGGGTGAGGTTGGAAATGCCCTCCTTGCAGGCTGTGGTGAAATGAGACAGCCGCCGGAAGGGGCTGGTGCACAGCAGGTGCTCGGCCAACGTGCCTTTCCTTAACCAGTGGCTTGGCTTGTTCATGGAGCTGCAAAGATGCCAGAGATGCAGCCGGGAATGGGAAGGAGGTGGGGGAGAGGACGGTGCCCAGACAGAGCCCAGGGGAGCCTCTGAGAGGAGAGCTGAAGGTTGAGTGGGAGCCCCTAGGACCAGAGCAGGAAGGGCATTCCCGGGACAAGGAACAGCATGTGCAAAAGCCCAGGTGAGGAGCAAGCACATGGGAGAGAAGGAAGGATGGCTGGGGAGGCTGAGCGCAGGGCGCAGGGTGAGACGAGGCTGGGGGTCACACCAGCAGGATGGTGGACCCACGGAGGTCCTGGGAGACTGGGCAGGAGGGGGCAGAGTGGAGGCCGGGGGGCACCAGGAGGCCCCACAGGCATCGGGAGAGGGCGACAGTGGCCGGGTGAGGGTGGGGGCTGCAGAAATGGGAGGAAATGGACAGGACTTGGTGATGGAAGAGGCATGAGGGTGAGACAGAGGGAGGTGACAAGGTCCTGCAGTAACTGGGCAGGGCGGGGGCCTCCCAGAACTCCCAGAGCTAGGGACCCAGGAAGAGGGCCAGGTTGGGGGATGGGGTTCTAGGAGTTCCCCTGGGGCACACTGCCTGTGGGGGTGGATGGTCTGAGGCTCAGGGACGGAGCTGGAGCTGGAGACCTGTTTGGGACTGACCCACCACAAGGAGGGTGGGAGCCTGGGCTGATGGGAGCTCACGGGAGAGATGTCACCAAGAACTGAGCCCAGGAGTCCTGTCACTCACCTTTAAACATTGTCCATAAAAACGTGGCTTCTTCTCAGACAAGCAGCCCATTGGAAAACCACTTTCCCCCTCATGCCCCAGCAGAGAGCTCCCAGACAGAAATAGGTCTTGAAACACAGCCCCAGCCAACAGAAAACAAACATACCAAAAAAAAAAAAAAAAAAAAAAATCTGATCATTCACCAAAAAGTCAGCTAGAGGTGACTGGTTTTTTTCCCATGAATGCAATTCAGCCTCCTTCCCCGCTCCCAAGAGGGGTCCTGGGTCCCAGCCCCTGTTGATGCCACCCCTCTGCGTCCCTGTGTGGGCCCCACTTGCATGGCCCCGCATACCTTCCGTTCTGTGGGGCCTGAAGGGCCTGGAGAAGCCACCACACCTGGAGCAGAGGCTTGGGCATCAATTAACTGGGGCTCTGACCCCAGCACTGCTGCCTCCTGGCTGTGTGACCTGGGGCAGATCGCTTCACCTCTCTGAGCCTCAGTCTCCCAAACTGAGAAATACCTACTTCAAAGAATTGTTGTGAGGCTCAGATGACATAATGTATATGGAGCTGCTGCCATGGAGGTGTTTAGTAACTATTATTGGCTTAATGTTTCATAAGACTCTGCTTTGTCCCTGGTGGAAGTGCCCCCCACCCCCCCACCCCCTGAAAACCAAGACTTTAGGCCTGCAGAGCCCAAGCAGTACGTGGGGCCACTCCTGTCCATCCCTTGGTTCCTGGGCCCACGGGGACACCTGCTGGGGACAGAGGACCATATAGGGTCCGCCGATCGTGGGCGGGTGGTACGTCCTGGAGGATGGCGCCCCACCCAAGCAGGATATCATCTCCAATCTGGGACCTCTGCTGCACCCTCAAAAGGGCACTCTGTGGCGCCATCGGGCCAGCATCCTCTGGTGGTAATGGATGCTGCAGGGCCGGTGGATCCCGTGGTTCTGTGCTTTACTCCCTCGCTCTGATGTGACATTAGGCGCGATTCTGTGTGGTGGGCCAAACACTCCGGAAGCCTCGGGGGGGTGGTGCTGGCCGAGGCCCTGGGGGCAGGGAAGGTAAACACAGGTGCAGGACAGGTGCTGATTCCAGTCAAGACGAGTCCCTGGCCTTTGCAGAAGAGAAGGGGTCCAGTGTAGTCACTGTGCCACCAAAGAGCTGGCTGATCTTGAGAAACAATGCCAGATTGGGGCTTGGCCTTGGCCTCTGATACTGGGCAAGCTGGACATTGAGCAGTGGCAGTAGCAAGGCGAGAGACTGGGGTAAGTAGGTCTGTGTGTGGCCTCCATCTACCCACACGGCTGCCCCGTCCACAGGGGGTTGACTGCAGGCTGCTGACGTCAGCTGGTGGGCTCCCCCTGTCTGCTTGGGGTTCCCGCCTCCCCAGTGGAGGACACACGTGACGAGCCCTACTGTGCATGTCGCTTTTCTTGCCACTCCCACAGGTTCACCCCATGCCTCTTCCCCAACCTCTTTTGCCAGATCTTCCAATCCTACTTCTTCCAGGCCTTTGACCAAGAAGTCACACCATTCACTGCTGCCCATGAATCCATAGATATTCCTACTTCAAGCCTCTTCTCTTCCCTCACAAAGTGTTTGATCTGGTGCACTGCCCAGAGCTCTGCCCCTGGGGAGGATTTCAGGGACACCTTCAAGTGGGCCTGTAGTTCACAGCCGTCCATTTTCACTTGTGCCCACACACTGAGCCGACCCATCCTCGAACCCGCTCAGGCATTTTCCTCCTTCATCAGAGGGTCATATGGGACCTGCTCGTGCAGATGAGGTGTGAGCTTAAGGGAAGGTACTGGGGTTGCAGCAGTGGATGACACGGGGCCTGGGCTGCCTGTCCACGCAGCTACTTGTGCCCTCCGGTTCTGCTCACACCTGGTCCCAGTGTGAACTTAGGGAGGCCAGCTGCTGGGCTCGCGTGGCCTTCTGACTTGGTGAGTCGGGGAAACCACCTTGGCCGCTTGGTTACTGGGTGCTCCATGGTCAGGTGCTCTGACTCGCGGGGCCCAGGAGTGTGGCAGGAACTGGGTTTTGAACAGTATGTAATTCTCTGCTGCAGATGGCATGGGCTTGCTCCGGAACCCTAGGGGTCTGCCTGTGACCCTTCCCTTGGGGCCCACCGTAAATTGCACGTGGCGTCTTTCCCACCTCTGATACCTCTAATACCCCACAGGGTCTCTCAGGTGACAGCCCAGGTAGGCACTTGCACTGTAGCCTGGAGCTGCTGCCAAGCCCTTTCCCACTCTGGGCCTCTCTTGGAGCTGGCAGCCTGCTGCATCAGTCAGTAAAGGGGTTGAAGCAGCGTTCCCAGGGGCGGTATTTGCTCAAAGAAGCCCACCAGGTGTTTGTGTTTCCTTCCAAGTGATGGGAAATGCAATGTGCAATAATTTATCCTTGCTTGGAAGGGAATGTTCCAGAAAGGACCAGATTACCTAAAAAAGTCACAGATGTGGCAGGTGCCTGAATCTTCCTTGGATTTATTGCCCATCCCCTGGAGCACCTGTCTCTTACCAAGGCCTCCAATATATTTGCTCCCTTTGGTTCACCTGGTTTAATTAACATGACACCAGCATGCCGGACCAAGGTGATGTTCAGGTCCGTTCAGATTATATTATGATGGGGCAGGAAAGGTGTTCAAACCTGAGCAAGACTGTAGAAGGAGAGCACTGTCTGGACCACCGGTGCAGACCCTCCTTCCTGGTAGAGAAGGGATAGTGGTTGCCTGGCCGATGATCAGGCACTATGGAAGGAAGGCCATGCTAATGTGCTCTAGCAGAGAGCAAACATCTGGTACAGCAGCTGCAACCGGGGCCATCTCAGTAGGCCGTGGGGTCTGCTGGCATCCTCCAGACAGGTGAAGAGCACAGGGAAACAATGCGGGCCATCATGCCACATCCATTAGCTCTTTAAGTCAACACTAATGTCTTCCATTCCCCTGGGATACTGCACTGAGTTGTTTTCCTCTCTTAGCAGTGGGGTGTGGGAGACATCCCCTATGCATTCTCCACTGCTGTGACTCTGACCCCATAGGCCAAGGTGCCAGTGCAGGGCCAAGCACCAAGTACGTCTATTCTAATGATGCACTTGGGGACCAGGGGAATAGCCATGAACGAGGTGGAGCCCCTGTGTGCTGGTCCTGGCCTCCATGTGTCCCCTCTCCAATGGGGCCATGATGACACTCAGTCCCCAAGTATCAGTGTGTGTCACCTTGGGTCTCATGCCCAACAATCCACAAAATGCTTGGACTCTCCCCTTTCCCCAGCCCATGGGTGCTGGACTAAAAGGCCCTCGGTGCCTTTAGTGAAGGATCCCGGGACTCATTACAGCATAAAAGTGGCCCAGGTCCAGAAACTAGACAAGGGTCTTGGCTTTTCATTGCAGCAGCTGCCCTTTGGGTCGGGCATGTCTTGGGAGTGGCAGCTCCCTTTGGCCGAGTTCTGGTAAATTCCTAAAGAGGAGCTCTGTTCAGAAGCACAGTAGCCTGTCCCCCCGGCAGCTGGGGCAGGGAATTGCCTTGGCCAGGCAGAGGGGAGCTGGACGGTGCAGCCCAGCACCCGCCACGCAGGCCTTGAGCCCACTGTGCGTTGGATGCCTGCTGGGTGTTTGACAAGACTCTTAATCCCAACACTCATCCTCCAAAGTAAAGGTTATAGTGCACATTTCACAGATGCAGATGTTGCCTCAGTTAAGTTGCAGGTTTGGCTGCTGTAAGGAAAAGACTCAGAATAACAGTGCCTGAAACATTCTGGAAGCTCATTTCTCTCTCACTGAACAGTCCAAGTGGGCAGGTGGTTGAGGGGAGCACAACAGCTCCACGCGGTTGCCCGGGGACCCAGGCTCCTTCTAGCGTGGCGCCATCCACCGCTATGTGCGGTTTCCATCTCATAGGCAGAAGGGAGAAAGAACATCCAATATTCTCTCCACTTTTGTTTGGGGGAAGATGTTCAAGGTACATGAGCAAACCCCTCCTAAAACCAGGACTCAAGGGTTGGGAAGGACTTGAATAGGCAGAGAGAAGGCGTCACAGAGGAGGGGGGCTGCAAGGTGCAGGCGAGGAGGCAAGACGAGGGCTGAACGTGTTGGGGGCTGCAAGGACACAAGAAAGGTGAGAAAGAGGACTGGCCAGAGAGGCCGGCGAGCTCATGGGGGCTCCAGGGCCAGGTGGGGCCTTCTCCCTCTAAGTAGCGAGGCATCAGAAGAGATTCTGAGCAGGCGAGTGTGGTGGCTGGGACAGGAGCTGCGTGTGGGGTAGGGGTGGGACCGCCACTCCAGCTACTGGCAGCGCCGTGGCACCTCACCCCTCGCCTGCACCCACACTCCTCGCATTTCCAGGTGAAGAGGAAAGAGCATGGGCTTTGGAGTGAGCTCAACCCGTGGTCCCATCTGGACTGAGCCACCCTTTCCCTGTGGGACCTTGGCTGGGTCACATCACCTTCCTGAGCCTCAGTGACTGTCTGGGGCAGAGACTGTAATGTGTCCCCCAAAATCCAGTCTTCCCATCTGACGGAGTAAGAGAATTGTGAGTAGACTCAGGACCACCCTCCTAGAAGTTCATTTCCCAGCCTCCCTTGCAGCTAGATATGGCCATGTGACCACATTCTGGCCAATGGGATGTGAGGTAAAATGGTGTGCCACCTCCCGGTTGTGCAAATAATTACGTGACTAAATAACAGACGTGTGAGCCAGTGAAGGAGTAAATTAAGGTTCCGGTGAAGGATGAATGCATGAAATCATTTTACCCAGCAGGTGTTTTGTTGAGCACCTACCACGTACCAGGCTCTTTCTAGGTGCTGGGATGCAGCACTGAGCAAAACAGTTGCAAGGTCTGACTTCATGGTGCTGAGATCTATGGGAGAAACAAAAAAGATGCAAGTTTAAATAAGATCATTTCAGAGAGTCTAGTCCGTACCCAGGGGTTAGAAGAAACATGAAGCGGGGTAGGAGAGAGGAGAGGGGGCTTTGCTTTAGACAGGGTAGTCAGGGAAGGCTTCTTGGAGGAAGTGACATCTAAGCCAAGGCCTGAGTGAAGAGGGCAAGTGAGTCTTGGGTTCTGGAAGGAAGAGTGATCCAGAGAGAGGGACAGCAAGCCCAAAGGCCCAGAGGATGTGAGAGTAAGTTGGTGTGGCTGGGGCTGAGTGGCGGATGGGAGGGTAGTGAATGAAATCAGTGACTGCCAGTTCTTCTTTCTCCAGACTCAGCAGAGATGAGCAGCGGGGAGACGGAGGAGCTGCAGCTGATCAAATGGCATCGGAAGCAGCTTCTGGAGGACATCCAGGTGTGTGTGTGTGTGTGTGTGTGTGTGCGTGCACACACTCACCCTCACAAACAGGCACTCTCACCCACATTCATGCAGACACATCCTCAAAGCACACACTCACAAACAAGCACTCAGATATGCTCGCAGGCCTCCCCACTCACTCCTGACCCCAGCCAGCATTGTCAGTGAGGGGGGCCAGAGGCCGGCTCACATCCAGTCTCAGCCCCAGCCCCCGGGAGTGCGGAGAACAGCGGAATTCTCTAGGGACTCCCCATGTCGGGGCTCCACTGCCGGGACCCAGAGAGAGCCTGGAGATTGTGGGAGGGACGCAGAGCACCCCGATTTAACACCCACCCTGTGCTGAGCCCTGCCTGGGCTTTCTGCCACTGTGTGGCCTCAATCAGCTCCTGTCCCCAGGCCGGGCCTCAGTTTCATTCTCCCTAAAATCAAGATCATTTAGTCAAGATGTCACCCAACGTGTGCCCAGCATCAGTTCAGCCAGTTCACCAGTCAGTTTCTCAGACGTTAGCTCATCTGATTCTCCGCAGCCCTCTAAGGCAGGCCTTGCTTCTGTTTCTGGACCATGACACGCTCCGTCCTGCCGCTGAGCCTTTGTACATGCAGTGCCTTCCCCCTGAGGCTCTTTCCCAGGGCATCTATGGCTCCTCCTTCTCATTATGTCCTGCTCAGCTCAAAAGCCCCTCCTCAGAGAAGCTGTCCTGACCACCCCAATCCTACCCCACCCTGCCCCACCCTGCCCCGCCCCACCCCAAACACACGACCCCTCTCTATTTGAGTACCCTCTTAATTTTCAGCACAGTCATTTTGCTTGCCTATGACCACCCATGCCTTCCCAACCCCACTAGACTGGGCTCCATGGAGGGGTCTGGGCCTGTCTTGCCCACCACTGTATCCCCAGACCAAATGGCCAGGGCATAGTAGGTGCTCAATTAACATCTGCTTGTGGTTCCCCATTTTATTTGTGGGGATGCTGCTCGATGGCTGAGCCAAGAGCAGCTGGCTGGGTCCCAGGGCAGTCCTTAAGACCACCTCCATCACCAGCATCCCACAGATCTGCCAGGCACTCCAGCCACGGCCCTACAGGGAGGTGCTGGACCAGCTGCCACCCCTCCAGTTCTGCCCAAGGGGTGGGGGGTGGGGCTTGGATTCCCTCTGCCGCTGGGCACTTCCTATGGGGTGAAGACAAAACAAGATTGGGGTTAGAAACTGGGTGTGTCACTGCCCCTCGCTGAGCCTGTTTCTCAGGAATTGCGAAGTCCCTGAGAAGAGGGGCTGTGCTGCCTTGTGCTCTAGTGCAGTGTACAGAGCAGCCCTTGGTGAATAGAGAGGGCAAAAGGAAACAGGCATGGAAGAAAATCAGAGAGGAGCTGGGCCCAGTCATAGGGGCAGGAAGTGGCACCTCCTGACCAGGGAGGCAGTAGGGAGCCATGGAAGGAGTTTGAGCAGGGAAGGGGCAGACTCCACGCTGTGCTTCAGAAAGACAGCAGCTGAGGGGAGAGGGCTGGGCTGGGGGACAGGAGCCTTTACAGCTGCAGAGCAGAGAGACCGGGGAGGGGGGTGGAAATACGGTGGAGGGAGTGGGGGGGATAGAGAGAGGTTTCTGAGGAAGAATCCTAGCACCTGGGGACTGACTGGGTGTGCGGTGGATGGGGGAAGGGGGTTCAGGGTGAAACTTCTTAGGGGCTTCCCACTCCCAACAAGGGCTGATGGAGGGATGGATGCAAGAGGAGGCAATACATTTGGCTTGGGATTTAGGGAGTGTGAGACATCTTGGGGAAGTGGGGGTTTCAGGGGGACAGTCCTTTAGGATAGGGGCTCAGCTCAGAGGTCAGGGAGAGGGGCTGGTGGTGGGAGTCTTCTACTTTCCCAGCCTCTGCCCCCTAACTCTCCCTCCCCAATGGGCTGCCCGCCACCCCAACAGAAGCTGAAGGACGAGATCGCAGATGTGTTTGCCCAAATCGACTGCTTCGAGAGTGCGGAGGAGAGGTAAGGGGCCTGGCCGGGAGGGGACCCTGGGAAGCTGCCACAGTTACTTCCTGAGGATGTCACACCGCAACTGAGCAGGGGCCAAGCCTGGGCTCCAGCCCCCCGAGGAGGAGGTAGCAGTGGTGAGACAGGAGCAGGGTGTGGCCTCAGCCCCATCGCTGGGGTCTGCTCCGGTCCTTGCTTCCAGACACAACCCCATTCTCCCACCCCCTCCACCCCAAGTCTCTCCAGCCAGGAGAGTTTGTTGGCCAGGAGCACACCGGGATGAGACGGGGAGAAGGAAGATGAGGAAACCAAGGGCCCTTTGGGGACCCAGGCAGGGCCGGGGCTGTCTGCCCCACCCACCGGGGACCATCTGCCCTGTCCCTTCTGTGGGAAGACTCTCAATGGCTTTAGGACCTGAGATTGGTCCTTCCCTCCCATGAGCCTCAGTTTCCCCATTTGTGCAACAAGGAGGTTGGGTCCTGGGGCACTCAATCCTGTGTAAAGTGGTCCCAGGAAATCCCTTCACTCCACACCACAGCTCTCTGATGCCTCTGACATCAGCCTTTCCAGCTGCCCACAGGCACACACACACGCAGCCCCGTGCCTCCAAATTCCCAGGCCTGGCCCTGACAACAGTGACTCTTGCAGAGCACTTACCACCAGCTAGCTGCTCTCAACGAGGCTGGCAGGCAGGGGCTGGCGTCATCCCCATTCTGCAGGTGGAGAAACTGAGGCACAGAGCAGTGAAGCGACTCGCCCAGAGTTGCTCAGTCAGTAAGGTGGAGCTGGGTTTTGCCTCTGGAGTCTCTGCTCTCCCCAGTGGCTCCCCAACCCCAAACGCAGGGCCCCTCTAAACACTTCCCAGGGAGCAGCTCCAGGCTCCTGGGTGCTGGGCCCCCAGGAAGAGTCTGATGCCGCAGCTCTGGGAGCCCCAGCCCCTGCAGTCCCCCACTCTCCCAGGTGATTCCGAACCAGGGCCTGAGAACCATACTTGAATCCAGCTGAGGAAAGGGCCCTTGGGAGCTGGGGGCAGGGTCCATGGGGGAGGTCCCCCGGGGTCCTGGGGCAGCCAGGCTGACTTCCTCACATCTGCAGCCGGATGGCCCAGAGGGAGAAGGAGCTGTGCATTGGGCGAAAGAAGTTCAACATGGACCCCGTGAAGGTAGGCAGGGTGGGGGGCACCACGGGCTGGGTACCTACACTACACCCCCTTGTTCCCTCCGCTGGCACGATCACCCGCTTTCCTGAGGGGGAGACCAAGCCCCAGTGGGACCAAGCACCTCCAGGGCCGCACGGCCAAGCAGGGGCAGAGGCTCTGCCAATGCACAGCCCGGCGCCCCGGGAAGCGAGGGAGGGGGGCGCATTCTGACATCCACAGACTCCAGCGAGCCCCTCTCCCTACCTGGGCCTCTGTTTTCCCCTCTAGGAATAGGACTTTGGGCAAAGGAGTACTTAGATACTGGGGCTCAGTTTCCAGATGTTTCCCTGCTGCTTGGCTGGGTGAGAGCTAGTCCTGTGGCACCCCTGCCAATGTCCCCTCCTCTGGCACAGACTCAGAGGACTCAGGGCTCTCCCCTCCCACCCCCACCCCCACCGCCACCATCCCCACCCCACACCCAGCCAGGTGGCACCAGGCTCCATTTCCTGCAGGGCTGGAGACAGGAAGAAGCCACAACTGACACCCGGAGATGGGGTCAGGGCAGCCAGCTGAGAGCGCCAAGCTGGGGTCCCTGGAAATTTACTGCTCTGGCTTAGAAGGCGGGGCTCCCCGCCACAGACCCCCAGCCGCACACCCCTTCACCTCGGAGCCCTCCACCGCACACGTGCACTCCCACTCACCCACTCACACATGCACACGTGCACACACTGCCACCCACACACACTCCCACTTAGGTACACACCCCACACACTTGTGTTCATACAACCCACACACACACACATTACACACTCTCTGTCTCACACACACACACACACACACACACACAGAAACCCCTGCTTAAGCCCACCCACAGGCCCTCACCTGCGAGGGGTCCCCATCTGCCCTCAGCCTGTCACCCAGGGCCTCCCGTCCCGCCCCCACCTTCCAGCAGCTTCCTCTAGGAGGATCAGGGACATAGGGAATCATTGCAGAAAACCAGACACGGAGCCCCTCAAAGTCCTCAAATTAGAATGACTGGCTCTGTCCAAGGGTTTGTGGGGAGAGAAGTTTGTGTATTGTCAAATCAGAAAAGCAGGTTTTAACGTGGAGGGCAGGGTTATTCTCATTTTCATCACGACAATGGAAATTGCCTCTCTCTAAGAGGTAGGATTTGGACAATTTCCTCCCGTTTTGATTTAGCTGTTCTTTTTCTAATTTTCATACAATGGACAGTGGATTACTTGTGTGAAAAATGAAATGTTATTTTAAAATAACATACAGTTACACAGATAAAAGGAAGGACTGGCTCTTTGAATCTTAGAACTACAAATTCATAGAATCGTTGGCGCATTTAATCAATCTCAGGCTGAAGGTGACCCTGGAGAACACCTGGCATGAACCTGTTTCAGTACAGGAACTCTGTTTCTCCTTGCACGCCTCCAGACACGGGGAACTCACTACCTTCCAAAGGCAACTTCTATTAAGGAGGATGCAACTTCCCAGAACAGGCTGTACCGATGCCAGAATGCCAGGCCCCAGGGCTCTGGCCGTGGGGGCTCCCTCCCTCCCCCCTCCCAGGCCAGCCGCTGTGTGGGGGCTGCTCACTGTTCCGTGTGCCACCTCTAGGGTGTCCAGTACCTCATTGAGCATAAACTGCTGACCTCCGACGTCCAGGACATCGCCCGGTTCCTGTACAAGGGTGAGGGCCTCAACAAGACAGCCATCGGCCTCTACCTGGGGGAGAGGTAAGGGGGTCGGGGGCTCAGAGAGGAAGGCAGGAAATGAGGGTGTGCAGGTGTGCGTAGGCAGGTATGCGTGTGGACGCGCATGCCTGTGTGTGTGAGAGTGTGTGTGCAGGTGAGTGAGGGAGTGAATTATGCTAGCAAAGTCCCAACTCTTGGGATCTGAACAAAGCAGCCTCCCTGCCTGCCTGCCTTCATTCATTCAACAAATGAATATTTTTGAGTGCCGATTGTCATAAGCCCTGCATTTATACCAGTCAGCAAGACAGACAAAACCTCTGCCCTCCAGGAGGTGCATTCTAGTGGGGGAGACAGATCCTAAAATATGTAAAATATGTTGGAAAGCTATAAGTTCTATGGAGTAAAATGGAAGCAGGGAAGGGAGATCAGAAGTGCTGGGGAGTTTGAGGTGTGGGCACGAAGGGTGGCAAGCAGAAGGTGAGGTCAGGCTGAACCTGAAAGGAGGTGAGGGTTTGAACCACTCAGCTCTCTGGGGGAAGAGCATTCCAGGCAGAGGGAACTGCATGTGTGAAGTCCCAGAGGCTGGAGCATGCCTGGTATGCACAAGGAAGAGCAAGCTGGTGAGACTGGAAGGGAGTGAGCAAGGGAGGAGGAAGAGAGGGGCAAGGCGGAGAGCTCTGAGAGGATTCTGGGCAGAAGAGCACTCAGTCAGGACCCCTCGGGCTGCCGTGGACAAGGGCAGAGCAGGGAGACTGGGAGGAAGCTACTGCAGCTGTCCAAGCAGGTGACAAACCAGCTGGGGCCATAGTGGTGGCAGTGGAGGCGAGAAGCCGTCAGGCAGATCTCCACCTCATTCCTGTAAAGCAGGATCAGGGAGCATGGCCTGGCCTCCCAGGACCACTGCAGGCTTCCTGCTCTTTCCCTCTGCAGTGGACCCACCTTCCCGGGCCCAGGTAGGACTGCTGGACAGGTGTGTGCCTCTGTGGGCAGGGGCTGGGCCAGCGAGCCAGCCACCCTTCTCTCAGGCACCCAGGGGATCTCTTCTTCCCTCTGGGGGCGAGCAGGGAGCGTAGGCAGCGAGAAGGGCAGCTCTGCCTGATTTGAGAGCTGGGGAGAGGGAGGAAATGGGGGTTGGCATTTTACAGATGAGGACTTGGGAAGTTCAGGTGGCTTGAGGGGGGTCACCCAGGTAGAGAGTGACAGAGGAAGGATTTGACTCTGGCCCAAAGGCTCCCCTCCTGGGCCAGACCAGTGCCAATGAGCCGGCCTGGGCGTGCACAGGTCCGCACACGTGTGGGAGGACATGAGTGTGTGCCTGGGGGTGTGACGTGGGGGACAAACAGATATGAGCAGATGGTGGCTGGACCCTGAAAGGAGGGCCCTCTCTCCCCTTCTCTCCCTCCCCTCTATATCAACCCCCTTCGGAAAGTGGGAACCAGTAAGTTCCCAAGCGTGTCCCGCCCCTGGGAAAGGGATGGAGCCAGCAGAGAGCAGACTAACCCCTTTCTCCCTCCCGCTCCCCAGGGACCCCGTCAACCTGCAGGTCCTCCAGGCCTTCGTGGACTGCCACGAGTTCGCCAACCTCAACCTCGTCCAGGCCCTCAGGTGAGTGTTCCGGGACACAGGGGCCCAGCCTTGAGGGTGATAACTGGGGATGCTGGGGACATCGTGACCCATACAGCCAGCCCGTGGGACAGGGATCGGGCCAAACAAAGGGTCAGGAGCTAGGAGGAGGAAGCTAGGAGAGCAAGAACGAACGGTGGTTCCCACCTCAAAGAGCAGAGGTGAAGGTTAAGTGCACCAGCCTGCCTGGCCACGGCCACAACTCTTAGGGTGTTACCATTATCAAACCAGCATCGTCACATCCGATTGCTCTCGCGCTGCAGTTCTCACTGCCGTTACTACCGCTTTTTGGATTGGTGCTTGTTTTATTTATTTTATTAGCACAACTTAATATATATTGTATTTACTATTACTATTTTCTTATTAGGGTATTATGGTCATTATTCTTATTTTTATAGCTGCAGGAGGCTGTACAGGGTATTTGTTCATTCATTCCCTCATGCAACAAGCCTTGACCAAGCAGCTCTGCAGCCCCCGGACCTGTGCCAGGCCAAGCAGGAGATGGGAGAGGAACAGACACGTCCCTTGACCCTGGGGACCTTAGCTGGAAGCTTAAGTTCCAAGAAAGGGAGGCCCAGCAGGGGACACTAGAATGCCCAATTCAGGTCCTAGTTCTGCCACCCACTCCCTGGGTGACCTTGGACAAGTCACACGAACCTCTCTCTGCCTCAGTTTCCTCATCTGTAAAAGGAAGACAATAATAGTACTTATCTCCTAGGGGTGTGAAGACCGATAGAGAAAGTGCTTAGAACTGAGCCTAGAGAGTGCTTAGTGAGTACTGATGATGATGATGATGACAACGATGGAGATGGTGGTGGTGATGCCAGGGAGATGGGTCCCTGAGGGGGGACATTTGATCTGGACTTTAAAGGGTGATTAGGAGTTTGCAGGACAGAAAAGGAAGGAGTCACCACTGTCCAGGCAGTGTGACCTCCCCTCTAACTCCCATGCTCCTTAAGGGAAACGGTAGGTGGCTTGGGAGTCTCCCATGTTCATTTGTTCGTTCATTCATTCATTCCCTCATTCAACAAGCCTTTATTGAGCAGCTCCTGGGCACGGAGAGAAGCAGACATGTTGCTTGCCCTCAGGGAACTAACTTGAAATTTAAGTTCCAGGAGAGGGAGGCCCAGCAGGGGAAGGCTCCGCCCAGGGTCCCACTGTCAGACCCCGGGGCCAAATGGCCAGGCCGGGCCAGCCACAGAACTCAGGCCAGCCACCAAACTCAACCCTCGTCAGCTGCAGCGGACCAGACCACAGATAGTGCTGGGGTTCAGAGAGGCCGAGAGCGGGGCACGGCTCAGCTCTCGTATTCTGAAAGAAAAAGCATTCTTGGAAACCTGTTGAGTGCTGAGTGCAGAATCCCTTACCCTGCCCCATGAGCCTGGATGACAGATGCAGCCTCTGCTACTTAAAAGTTAAAGAGTCTGAGCCTGGGAGATTCTGAGTAGCTTGCGGTGGGTCCCACCGAGCTCCCACCCACCCCACTGCCCAGGGCCCGTTCTTCCCCCAGGCAGTTCCTGTGGAGCTTCCGGCTGCCAGGAGAGGCCCAGAAGATTGACAGGATGATGGAGACTTTTGCCACCCGATATTGTCTCTGCAACCCGGGCGTCTTCCAGTCCACAGGTGCCGGGAGCTGGGTGGGTGGGACCTGGGCCCCGTGGCCACCACCCCATAAGGCTTCCCCCACCACCCCAACCCTGGGCTGGGGGCCCAGATCCTTCCGTGAGCTCTCGCTTAGTGCCAGTGCCTTGCCAAGCCCTGTGCTCGGTGCTAACGATGCAGAGCTGCCTCAGCTGGGTCCTTGGAAGGGGAGGCCTGGAAGTCATGGCACAGGGTGCTCGAGTAGCAGCCACGCTGATCGGGGTGACCTGTTTCCCAGCTGCTAAAACAAAACCACCCCATGGGTTGGCTTAACAACAGAACTTATTGGCTCACTGTTTCAGAGGCTAGGAGGCTGGCTTCCTCCTGGGGTCAATATCTTCCGGCTGGCTGGCAACATTCAGGACTCCTTGGCTTTTCCATCACATGCCAAGGCACATAGCGGCATCTTCTCCTTTCTCTTCTGAGTTCATTTGACTTCCCAGCTGCTGGCTGCTCTCCATGGCTTCCTCTTTCCATGTCCAATTTCCATACTGGATTGAGGCCCACCCTGATTCAGTTTGCACACAGCTCAACTAATAACATCTTCAAAGGTCCTATTTATAAGGTCCATAGGACAAGGGGTGTGAACATGCCTTTTGTGAGGGACATGATTCCAATCCCCCACAGGGAGTCAAGAGGTCCAGGATGCCTTCCCAGAGATGGGGTGTGAACAGGGTTTTGAAGGATGAATAGGAGTTCTCCAGGAGGTCAAGGGGAGAAATGTCCTCTTTGGCAGGAGTTTTAGTGTGAGCAAAGACCCAGAAGCATGAACCAGCCCATGCAGGAGTTGGGAGTAAGGTGCATAGGAGGAAATCGGCCAAAGTCAATCTTGGAGTTTTCCTCCCTAAATCCCTGGTAAGGTGGCCCAAATGTCCATACAAAGATACCCAGAGGACAGGGTGGGGAAGGAGCCGTAATGGCAGGCTTGTCTTGGCCTCTTCTTTGGCTGTAAAGTTACAATTATAACAACAATAACCAGTTTCATTTTTTGAGCATCTACTGTGTGCTAAATGCTGTACACATAAGAAGTCATCCAACACTCACATCGGCTCCATGAGGTCAGTACTATTCCTTTCTGTTCTTTTAGAGCAGAACAGACTCAGAGAGGTGACCTGGCTTGTCTATGGAAACACAGCCGGATGTGGTAGAGTCAGGATTCAAACTGACTCCAAAGCCTGCAGTGTCAACCACTTTACTCATCAGCTATGCCCTCAGGATCAAGATCTTCCCCTGCTCAGTGCTTGAATGCCCCACAGAGCACCCTCACTTCACAGCTCTCCAACCTTGGCTTGGTTTCCTCCAGTGAAGGAGAACTCACTGCCTCATAAAATCTCCTATAGAACCAAATATGCCTCCCTGGAGCTGAGCTTCCCTGCACAAGTCCGCCGGAGACTGTGAGGCAGTGAGCCTGAGCCCCACAGGCCCCTCTGCTCCTCACCACCCCAGCCCCGCACAGCCAGTCCACTTACCTCCCCTTCCGTTAGCTCAGGAACCGCTCCAGCCTGAACACCTTCCCCTAAAGCGCAGCATCGAGAACTCCCACATCAGTTCTGCTGACTTCCCTGAGCACCCCTGGGCTGAGAGGTGAACAAGGTCCCCAAATCCCAGCCCTGGAGCACCCTCTGCTCGGGCCTGGTCCTCCAGGCCCCTGACCTCTAGGGAGGGGAGGGCACTAGGCCTTCATCCCTCCCCTTCCAGGGCTGCTTTCCCACGCAGCAGCGTGCACTGATGGAGCTCCGGAGACACAGCCAACAGGACGAGCATTTCAGCTCCATGGGGGAAGCCTTAGGTTCCCAAGCAAGAACTCTGTCCCCACCAGATCTCCATCCAACTGTCCCTCTCTCTAGCCGAATCTCCTTCACTTCCCACTGCGCCTCACTCCAACCACATTGCCCTCCACCCACCAACCCCCCAACCACAAACCTCTTCACTACCTCAGGGCTTTTGCACATGATGTTCCCTCTGCATGGCATGCTTTTCCCCTTGCCTGCTTCCACTGCTCCTGCCCACCCTCGGCCTTCAGGTTCAGGGCTTCCTCCCAGGCCTGCCCTGTACACACATCCTTATTCTCCATCCCTGCCCTATGCTTACCTCCTAGAGAGCATTTGCCCTACTTCACAGCCATATATTCATTTTGTGTTTATTATCCATCAGCTCCACACTCTAAACATCCCTCAAGAGCAAGATCAGGTCAGGTTTATTCACCAATGAATCCCCAGCCCATGACACATAGTAGATGCTCAATAAATGTTTGTAGGAAGGAATTTTTAAAGCACCAGATTTGAACCACAGCCCAGCTACTTCTTCATTATGTGACCTTGGGCACATAACGCAAGCTCCTTTCGCCTCAGTTTCCTCATCTGTAAATTGGGGGTGGTAACAGTGACTGCCTCATTGGGATGTGAAGAGCTTAGCACAGGGCAGGCGTCAGCCACATTCAGTGACACTGTTATCACAGGTGGAGTCATAGGATGCTCGAGAACATGAAGCTACATCAAACATAAACCTCTTGATGTCACAGATGGGGAAACTGAGGCTCAGGGAAGGCAGGTGCTTCCCCAAGGCCAAGCAGAGACTTGGGGACACAGCTGGACTTCTCTGGCTCTGTACCCAGGGCCTAAATATACCACAAAAGAGCCAGAATAGCAATCACCTCCCTCCCAAACCATCCGCCCAGCCTCGCTCCCAAGCACGTGAGAGCCTGGAGAATGGAACAGGAGCCCCAGCTCCACAAGCCCACAGTGCCAGCAAGATTACAAAGCAGCGCGTGATTAAGCCTGAGCGTGTTGCCAACAATAAGTGTTCTCCGAATTCCAAGGAGGCAGAGAACAGAGTGGGCAAGGGGGCTGGAGGGGCCCTGTGGGGAGGAGGGCCGGGGCTGGAGCTGAAAGAGAAAGAGGGATTAAAGAAGTAGGAAAGGGAAGCGGGGGCATGCCTGGCAGGGGGCCCCTCGTGAGCAAAGGTGCAGGGGTGGGCAGGCGGCCAGGGCCCGGGAAAGTGCCCACGGAAGGTTGTTGGGAGCAGGCAGTCGAGTGAGGAGGGGAAGGAGAGGCCAAGGCCAGGACCGTGACCCGCTGTCCCCACCTACAGACACCTGCTACGTCCTGTCCTTCTCCATCATCATGCTCAACACCAGCCTTCACAACCCCAACGTGCGGGACAGGCCGCCCTTTGAGCGCTTTGTGTCTATGAACCGCGGCATCAACGACGGCAGCGACCTGCCCGAGGAGCAGCTGCGGGTAAGAAGGTGTGGCCCCTGGGCCCCCAAGGGTCCTGTCCTAAGAGGGACCACACAGACAGGGGCCTATACTTAGCTGCATTGCACAAGAGGTGGCCTGCTGAGACAGACCTCTTCAAAAGGAGTGTCCTAGTTTGCTAATGCTGCAGAATGCAAAACACCAGAGATGGATTGGCTTTTATAAAACGGGGATTTATTTCCCTACACAGTTACAGTCTTAAGGCCACAAAGCATCCAAGGTAACACCTCAGCAATTGGGTACCTTCACCAGAGGACGGCCAGTGGTCGTCTGCTCCAAAGCTCCGGCCTCAAAACGGCTTTCTCCCAGGACGTTCCTTTCTAGCAAGCTTGCTTCTCTTCAAAACATCACTCCCAGCTGCACTCTCTTTTCTCTCTCTGAGTCAGCTCATTTATATAGCTCCACCGATCAAGGCCCACCCCGAATGGGTGGGACCACGCCTCCGTGGGAACATCTCATCAAAATTATCCCCCACAGCTGGGTGGGGCATACTCCAAGCAAATCTAACCAACACCAAAACTTCTGCCCCACACAAGACCACAAAGATAATGGCATTTGGGGGACACAATACATTCAAACTGGCACAAGGAGCTACTATGTGAGATGGACCACCCAGGGAGAGGCATGTCCTGAGATAGCCCACTCAGAGAAGCACGTCCTGAGATAGATACCTGAGAGGAGACTGCACTGAGATAGACCACCCAAGAGATCTGAAACAGTTCTCTCTGAGAGGGGCTGTGATGAGATGAACCACTCAGAGAGAGGCATGTCCTGAGATAGCTCACCATGAGAGAAGACCGTACCATCACCAAAGACCATCACAAAAGAGATTGGTCCTGAGATGGACCTTCCCAAGAGTGGCCTCTATCTTGAGAAGGATGTCCAGAGCTAGACCACCCAGAAGGTGTCTTGGGGCACCTCTCACAGCACAGAACTATTTCTTGGAATCCAGAATTGTTAATCTCTCAGCATGAGGTTGCTAAAAGTCCTCAGTTTCTGTGCTCAAACGCCTCCTTCCTTTAGAGAGGAGGAAATTAAGGACTTCTGCGAAGCACACGTTAGCCTCCCGCCTCCCTCTCAAACACCGCAGGCCCGCACGCTCTACCAGGCCCCATGCCCAGCACAGGGACCCAGTGGCAAAACACAGGCCCTGATCAAGTTCAGGGTCTGGGTGGGGAGATGAAGCCTGTGAGAATAAGTGCTGCATGATTCATATTTACTGACTAGGAGACACAGAGGCCATTGCTGGGAGAGGGTGACATCCTGGAAGACTCCCCAGAAGAGGTGACTTTTGAGCTGGGCCTTGAAGGTTGAGGAGGAGGAGAAGAAGCAGGGAAAGGACATTCTAGAAAAGGAAGCTGCCAGAACCCAGGCCTGCCTGGCCTGGTTGGGAAGGAGGAGAGGCATCGAGTGTGGCTGCCTATGGGGACGTGTGGACTGTAATGGGCAGCTAGTAGGGCCAGAGCGCCCAGGGCTTTGAATGACAGCCTCAGGGGTTTTTCCATTCCCTACGGGCAACAGGAGTCAGGAGCAATTTGTGAACCTGGAAGTGAGAGATTCAGAGCATGGGTTAGCCAAAGTGATGTGCTGATTCATGTCAAGGGCTGGCGACGCCCCAGAGCTCAATAGAGTTTCAATCCCCCACGGTCAGGGCCCAGGTTAGCGCCCCACACGCCTCCTGCCTCCAGAATCTGGGTGGAGCCTGCATCTTGAAAGATTCTGGCACCCCTGGGTGTCTGAGATCCACCCCACACTTAGCCTACCACTGCTTGGTCCCTAGAGGGGAAAGTCCCCTGGGGGACTGCTCCATAGAATGGGGGCCTGAGAGGTGGTTAAGTGCCCCGACCCCCATCTCTCTGCCTTCCCAGTGACCATGGGTAAGGCCTCACCCTCTCCGAGCCCCCGTTCCTGCAACCAGGAGGGTGGGGATAATAAGCCTGTGTCTCAGAGCTGCTGTGAGTTGTAATTAAAAAAAAAAAATGTAAAGGGCAGAGCCTCTGCCAGGTACATAGTTCAGGCTCTAAATGGTGGCTTGTGTCACCATTAAGAAGAATTAATTTTAAAAACACACCATCTAATAATGCCTGAAACGTAAAAGGCATTTGAGAATTGGCAACTCATCTCATTTTGGCTCCTTGAGGCCTAAAGCTGGGCAGGTAATGAGTTAATTATATCTCCTAGGGGCCCCCATTACTGCCTTCAGCCCCCAGGGAGCCTTTCCACAGCTCTCTCCTTAGGTATTTTTCCCCAATTCAAGCCTTTTGTTAGTAACAATGCGCTGAGTCTGTATAGAGCTTGTAACTTTCTTCTCATAAGATTTTTGGGTCTATTATCTCAATTTAGCTTCCAAATCTGCCTGGGAGGTCATGGGGAAGGATTTATTATCCTCTTCAGCAGCCAAGAAAGGCAGGCTGGGGGTAGGGAAAAGAACAGAGTGTTGGAGGGAGTGTAGCCAAGTTCTGGCCACACAACTTGGGCTGTGTGACATTAGGAAAGGGGCTTGACCTCTCTGAGCCCCTGCTCATAGGATTAGTGTAGAAATGCATGGTTTGTAGCAAAGGGCCTGGTGTCACTGGAGTGGCCCATCAAGCCAGCAGCTTCCCAGGGCCTGTTCAAAGAGAACCACACAGAGCTGGTCCCAGCTGTTCAAGGCTTCAGCATATGTAAAGTTGGGACTCAGTTTGAAGCACATTCAGATATTCAAAGTTCACCATTTTGCAGAAGGATCCTCTGTGAAGTGACTCCAGCTTGAACAACACTTTTAAATTGAGGGCTCAGTTCATGAAAATTACATTTACATAGCTGCATGGCCTAAGGGCACGCAGCTGGGAAAAACTTCAGAGAGGTGCATCTTGGGAGCTGGGGCCGGGCAGGTTAAGCCGCCGCACCCTGGTCATCCAGGTGGAGACAGGGCAGAGTGCCCATGAGGCTGCCGGGGAAGCACAGGGTCTGGACTCCCTGGGGCTGAGCCTCAGTTTCCTTATCTGCAAAGCAGGCTAATGACGCTCTGAGAAGCAGAGGTCATGCACGTGAGCCTCTGGCACTTGACGGGGTACCTGGAAAATACTGAGAGCAGAGCCCTCACCTTGAGAGCTGCCGGGTGGGAGAGGGGGCAGGGTGGAGGGGAAGGAGGAGAGGGGCAAGAATGCAGAAGGGGCTCTCCGCCCTTTCATGTTACGGGTGGAGGAACTGAGGCCCAGGCAAGGGCACTATCTCCCAGCCCAGGGCATCTCCTGATGTAGGCAGCCCCGGCCCTCCCGCCCTAGTCGGAGCCTCTCCACTGCTTTACAGAAACCAGATCCTTTAAGTGACAGCTCAGGGAGGGTGGGCAAAGAAAGGGGGGGTTAGTGGACTTCCCACCCCCACCCCCATCATCCCACACCTGCCCCATCATGCACACACACGCACGTGTGTGCACACACTGCCCCCACAAGGAAACGTCTGAGTCCATCTCCGGCCAAAAACAGTGGGATCAGACCACAGGCCCCAAAGGGTCAGTTCCTACCACACGAGGGTCCCCTTCTGTCTTAGGGAACCTCTGTCCTCCCCTCTGCTGAGCTGTCTGACCACCCTCCAGGGCTCACAGCATTGCAACTGACATCCATCTAGGCCTTCTCCCCCAGAGCTGGGGATGGGGCTGGGGAGTAAGGCTCCAAGACTCTGATTTAAATGGGTTGTGCTGTGTTGGGAGCCTCTGGTCCCAGACACCTTGGCGGGGGTAGGTAGTGTGGTGTAAACCTAATCAGAACACCAGTGAGGGTGGCTGGTTATCAGAGCTGACCATGGCCAGGCATGGCTCTAAGCACATCATGTTCTCATTAAGTCCTCCTGACAACCTTAGGCAGCTGGCCGGGGATCTCAGAGTTTGCGAGGAGTCTAGATTCAAACCCATGTCTGACTGGCTCCAGAGCCCTTCACTCTGCAGAGACGAGAGGGCAAGATTTGGGGCCAGAGGACTTAGCTGTTTTACCCAGCTGGCAGCTGCTTCCTGGCTAGGGGAGTTTTGGCTTATGTGACTGAAAGATCAAGGATTGATATCGTTTCAGGCAGGTTGGCAACAGGCTTAGCTAGATCCAGGTGCCCAGTGGCATCAAGATTCAGTTCCCCTTCTTTCCAAGGTGGCTTCCCTCTCCCCAGGTGGTGGCTGAAATTGGCCCAGGCAGCCCCAGGCCTCCTCTTGCTTAGCAGCCCTCTTTCTCCGCAGTTCAAGCTAAAGTCCCAGAATTAAGTCCTATTGGCTGGCTTGGGTCACATGTCCGTCCCTGAACCAATCACTGGGGCCAACCAGCATGAAATGCTGATTGACCAGAATATGAGTCATTCATCCATTCCCAAGGGAGGCAGGGTATTTCCCCCCCACCCCCCAGCAACCTGCACAGAAACTGGGGGGAGGTGAATCTCCAAAGGAAAACTGAGGGGTTAACAAAACAGGCTGATGTTTATAAGGTACAGGAAATGTGGGTGAACCGAGCTGTTTTCTTTGTGGGGGCAGAATGTGCAGACTGATAAAGTGACCGCAGAAACTGCCGGGTCCCCCTGTGGGTTTTGTGGGGGCCCGAGCCCCTCTGTCTGCCACCCTGCCCGCCTCCTCAGGCCCTCCAAACGTTTGTCTGTGCTGTCAGCTCTGCCGACAGGGACTTCTGGGCACAGGCGATGTTGGAACAGCCACGCCACCTGGGAATTCCCAGGGCTTAGCCCAGCCTGGGTGGGAGGTAGCCAGGGCTTCCCCGGCTGCTCTGGGGGAACAGGGGTAGGGGCTGCAAAAATGAGACACTGTCCCCTGCTCCTGCCCACCCCCACACCACCACAGTCAGGGCTGAGCCACCTGAGGCCAGAAACCATCAAGCCCAGGAAAACCTGCTCTGGGCCTACCCCCTGCCCTGGACCCCTGAGCTCAGAGTGGACCTTAAAAAACCAACAAACGCCATTTCTAAAACTTTGGGGAATCAGGCAATACTTACAAAATTTTTCTTTTAAGATTTCAAGGAAACAGCCTGAATGGCGGTTTAATTATGATTTAATTATGTTAGCGATGGCAACACAAATTGTGTCTGGTTTTAATAAGCAGAAATAGACAAGTTTTGAATCTGTTTTTCCAAACACTTGGAAATCTGGGCAGGTTGTTCCTGGAACCCCAGAGCCTCGTGGTGGGAGGTTCAAAAGACACAGGCATGATAGAGCACTGACATCCATAATGGCCTGCAGGGGGGTCCCAGCCGTGCTTTGCATACCTCCAGTGATAAGGAGCTCATTACCCTACAAGATTGCTCCTTCCATATTTTAGCAGCTCTAACTACTAGAAAGTTCTCCATGGAGAATTAAAATCAGGTCCCCAACCCCATGATTGGAGGCCATCCAGAACAGGTCATTTCCCTCTGCCAAGGGGCCTGGAGATCTGAGGTCAGCAGCCCAGCCCTGAGTCTCTCCTTTAACAAGGCCTCTGATGGGGCAGCCAATCTCTGTCTTCCCAGGCAGCTCTGGACAAGCCCCATTTATCTGCTGCCCCACCCACCCAGGGGTGCACCTGGGAGTCTCTGACGTGGCACCTGAGCAGAGAAAGGGGCCCCTCCCACCATGGGCATTGCCCAAGGAGGCCTGACTCCGGCTGCTGAGACCCAGAGTGTATGCATGTGTGTGCGTGCACACCTGTGTGTGCATGTGGGTGTTTGCACCTGTGCATGCCCAGGGGAGCAGGTAGGGTGGGGTAGGGGTCCCTGCCTCAACACCTGTGCTTGTGTCTCAACACAGGGGTGACATTCTGCAGCTCACTCATTGGGCCTGTTTGAGCAGCACTGGGTGGTCAGGTGGAGGTGGAGTTGTATTGCCTTCTCATCACCTTCACCTTGACTTGGAGGGAGGGGAGAGCTTCTGACCTCTGTGTCATCCATTTACTCCCCCGAGGGGTCAGCGTGGTTCTCTCCGTCTCTCAGATGAGGACGTGGCAGCTCAGAGAGGCCAAGGGATCTGCCCAGGGTCACAGAGCCCTTCAGTGGTGGAGCTGTGTCTTCCTGCCACTCAGACAGCAAACAGCTGCCAAATGCTTTGGGCCGGGCCCTAGGGTGTATGGCCCAGGCCTGCCCTGGAGGAGCCCCTGGCTTAGTGGGGTGGTCCACCCCAAACAAGGAAGCTGATGTCAAATTGCTGGCAGGTTGTGAGGGTCACAGGCAGAGCTACCAGTTTGGTGTCTCGGAGGGGCCGACCCTTGCCCACTCTGCCCTATTGTCATATGTGGCCTGGTCGGGGGGCATGACACTGTGGGCTGGGCAAGGCCAAGCCCAGGGTGGGAAGGGGAGCACCAAGTGGGCCGGGGGGGCCAGGGAGGGTCCCCCGAGAGGAGCCCAGGGACCAACCATGAGCTAATGGCAAGGAAAGAGTTTGCCAGGATGTTGAGGGACTCGCCCGAGGCCACGCAGGTCAGGCCCCACCCAGGCCCTGGTGGTGGCACGTCACAGCCGGGTCTCTCCCTCCTTGTCGCGGGCAGCACCTCTTCGACAGCATCAAGAGCGAGCCCTTCTCCATCCCGGAGGACGACGGAAACGACCTCACCCACACCTTCTTCAACCCGGACCACGAGGGCTGGCTGCTCAAGCTGGGTGAGCAGCCAATGGCACGCGCCTGCGGGCACACGCACACGTGCTGACGTGCCTGCACACACATGCTGACACACTCGTGTACACATGGGCATGCGTGCTGACATGCCTGCACATGCAGGCCCACGGCTGACATACATACATGCTGACATGCCTGCATGCACGGGCACACACACTGGCACACACACCTATGCACACATGGGCACACGTACTGACATGCACACTCATTCATACCAGCACATGCACTAACATGCCTGCACACAAAGGCACACGTGCACACACACACAGGCTCATATGCAGCTTCAGGGGTGGAGACGGGGTGGCCCCAGGTCTCCTGAGCCCAGGGCAGCACTCTGCCCGCCCCTCTGTCTGCCCTGGGAACGAGGGGTGGCAGCCGGGGAGGGGAAGCCGAGCTGGACTCGGGGAGAGAGGCAGGCAGATCTGCTGAAGTCTTCATGGGAACTGCCATTGATCGAGAACTACCAGGTGCCCGCGAGGTGCATTCAGAGGAAGCCAAGGCTCAGCAAGTGTAGGCGCTGCCTGAGGCCACACAGCCGGCAAGTGGCAGATGATGGGAGGAGGCCTGGGTGTCCCCGAAGGAGGTGAGAGGGTGGGCGGCAGGATGTGGCTCAGGGGAAGCCTCCCCTCAAGGTGGCTCAGCAACCGGGAGGGTGTGGCCTCAGCAGCAGCCGCCAGGCCTCTGCCCTGCAAAGGAGCTGGGGGTGGGTGGCATGGAGGTGGGTGCTGCAGCAGCGGCCGCTGTAGAGCCTGGCGGGGGACCCACAGGGCCCAGCCATCTGCCCCTGCCCCCCACACACTACCAGCAGCTTCCATGGCAGTGGCTGCTCAGCTGGGCGCCGTGGCCTGTGGAGGTAGCCCCCCCACCCCAACACCAGACGCCCACCCAAGCCCTCCGCCTCTCATGTCCACATCCCTGCCTGTCCCTCTCCTACAGACTGCTTGGCCTCCATTCCTGCCCCAACTAGCTCTTCTCAGCATGAATCAGGCAAGAAAGGGGCCTCTGGAGTCGCACAACCCTGGTCGTGTTTCTTGGCCTCAGTTTCCACAGCTGTAAAATGGGGATAAGAGTTTCTGGGCAGGTTCAGTGTGCAGGAAAATGGCCAAGAACTTGGCCTCTGGAGTTAGGATGCCGGGGTTGGAATCTCAGCTGTGCTGTGGACCTTGGGCAGGTGCCTTAGCCTATCTGTGCCTTGGTTTGCTTGTCTGTAAAATGGGGTTAATAACGGCAACTTCCTCGTAGGTGGTTATGGAATTAATAATAAATACACATAAGAAACCTCTAGAAGAGGCCCAGACAGCATGGCCTTGGGTGAACCAGGGGTGCCAGTGGCAGGAAAGTGCAGGGAATGGCAAGAGCTGTCCCTGGGGCCTGGTCACAGAGGAGCCTTGAAGGCCGGTCAAGTGTCTCAGGCCTGGGGTGGGGGGTGGGATGGGATCTGTGAAGAGAGTCAAGTGAGGAAGGGATAGGTGGGGGGAGTGGGGAGGCTCAGGGCCAGGCTAGGGGCTCAGGGACTCGGCCCGGGCCCAGGGACAAGCATCCAAGATCCCACTTGTCTACGGAGGCAGGGGTCAGTGGCCTGGGGAGAGGCAGGGCTGACTGAACTGCCCCATTGGCATCCCGCAGGGGGCCGTGTGAAGACGTGGAAACGGCGCTGGTTCATCCTGACAGACAACTGCCTCTACTACTTCGAGTTCACCACCGTGAGCTGGGGGCCCCTGCCCCTCCCCACCCAACCCCCTTCCACCTCCCACCACAGCATAATTTGAGGATTCTCTGAGATAACTCAGCTCACCCCCAAGCCCATTTTACAGATGGGGAAACTGAGGTAGAAAGAGGCAAAGGGGCTGGGCCAAGGTCCAAGGCAAAGCCGGGGCTTCAAGTCAGGCTCTTAACTCCCAACCAGTGCCCTTCACACACTGCTCCGCTGCCCCCAACTCCAGGGCTGGACAGGACCTGGGAAGATGGACCCAGGGCTCCTTGGGTTTGGGGAGCCTCACAAGTTCCTGCCCTTGGCCTCAGGGCTCCAGGTGCCAGCCCTGACCTTCCCTCCCCTTCCCCTGCAGGACAAGGAGCCACTGGGGATCATACCCCTGGAGAACCTCTCAGTCCAGAAGGTCGACGACCCCAAGAAGCCAGTATGTGGTGGGGTCTGGGGGATCCTGAGGCCAGAGCTGCTGGGGGGTTTCCTAAAACAGAGCGGGAGGAGAGGGCGCTGGGGTGGGCTCTCCCCAACTCCGCCCAGGTCAGGCCTGCCCTCCCTCTCCCTCCAGAGGTTGCAGACCCTGGGGGCAGGTCAATGTCATCCAAAGGACACGGTCTTACCCTGACCCTGATGCTGGCTGGGAGACCCCGAGTGAGCCACTGCTCGTCTGCCGAGTGGGGATTTTAGGGAGATGGTGGACGGGGCAGGAACACAGCGAGGGCTCAGTGTGGGAGCAGCAGCTCCTGCCCATTCATGTTTCTTAGGCACAGGCCTGTTGGGGGCAGGGTGTGTCCTGCTGGGTGGGGGCTCCGGCTGCTTGTCGCGCTCCCGTCTTGCCCACCTTCTCCTCCCACCCCTGCCCTGCGCTGCCCTCACCCGGCCACCTCCCCCAGTTCTGCCTGGAGCTCTACAACCCCAGCTGCCGGGGCCAGAAGATAAAGGCCTGCAAGACGGATGGCGACGGCAAGGTGGTGGAGGGCAAGCACGAGTCCTACCGGATCTCGGCCTCCAGCGCCGAGGAGCGGGACCAGTGGATCCAGGCCATACGGTAGGGGCCACAAGACAAGTGATCTCATCTGTAATCAACTCTGGGGTCTCCCTCCTGCGTCAGGCATGCAAATGCTCCCACCTGGCTCGGTGCCAGCCCCAGGATGCAGGGGAGTGAGGCACTGACTTTGTGGGACTTTGGGGAAGATCGAGCAAGACACACGTGTGCAGCTCTTTGCAGAGCACTTGACACTGGGCAAGTGCTTGGTGATGGCGCTGCCATCAGCATCAGTGTCCCAAGGGGTCCTGGGAAGGACTGCACCTGGTGGAGGGGGAGGGAAGGGCATTGTGGGCAAAGACACGAGGGCCAGGCAGGGGGTGGCCCGGCTGGAGGACATCGCCGAGTCCTGGGGAGCTGGTGCTGGGCAGCATGGGGCCGGGCAGTGCCAGAGGCACAGGGGCCCGGCCGTGCAGGTTCAGCACAAACCCAGCAGTGCAGGGGCCGAGCAGTGGGAGATGCAGCTGCAGAGGCTGGCCAGGCCTTGGTTGCCATGGCAACGAGCTTGGGTTTCTCCTGGGGGCAATGGGGAGCCACAGACTAGCAAACAGGAGCAGCGTGGTCAGGAGAGAAAGGCCACAGTGTAGGGGCTGATTTTGAAGTGCCCAAGATGGTTGTTGGAGGGACAGGTGACATCACCACAGTCCAGGAGACTTCAGGGTCTGAAATAAGGCAGAGATGGGGGTTGGGGGGACAAACAGGCCCCCAACACATGGCAAGAGCATCCACTCTTGTGGGGCTTGATGCTGCACTGGTTCAGAGAGGGGCAGCAACTTGCCCAGGGTCACACAGCCAGGTGCTGGCGACTGGACTCCAGGCCAAGCCCCATTACTGCTCCAGGGCTGCAGAAAGGTGAGAGAAGGCTGGAGGGACATTGGGAAGGGGAACTGTCAGCCCTGGCACTTGGGGGGCTGGAGGATTGGTGGGTGGGCCGGCAGCTGTCCCAGCCCAGGTGAGGCCTGAGGCTGGCAGGCAGGGGGGGCCCCACTGGCAGGACCCATGGGAGCTGGCGATATGTTTGACCTGGGGCTGGAAGAAAGAGAGGGGTAGGGGAACACAGCCATGGGGAGCCCGAGGGGCCAGGGAAAGATGACAAGTATGCACGGACCTTGACTCAAGCCTGTGGGGACATGTTGGCAAGGGTGTGTCCTGGCGACCGGAGGAAGACACAGATATTGTCGCTGGCTGGGGCCATGTCCAGCTCTCAGCCCCATCCTCACTTCCATTTCACAGATGAGGCAACTGAGGCCCCAGAGAGGACAAGGGGCTTGCCCAGGGCCACACAGGCAGTGAGAGGCAGAGCTAGGGGGTCTACTGATTCCTTTCCCAGCTCTTTCCAGCTCCTTCCAAGAGTCTCTGATGGGACCCAGGAAAGGGGGTCTGGCAACACTTTGGGGCAGAGCTCCCCAGGTTCTCAGCTCCCCATGCACCCTCTCCAGCCCTGCCCAGGGGACTCTGGCATCCAGGAAGGCTGTGCTCACCCTGGCTGGGTCCTTGCAGGGGTCATCTGGCCAATCCCCTGTGGTGGGACAGGCCAGCAGCTCCCTGGAACCCCACAGCCCTGCTTACCAGCCCTGGGAGATGAGACACCTCAACCCACCAGCCCAGCCTTGAATCTTTTCTCCTCCTCCTCGTTCCAGAGCGAGCATCACCCGTGTCCCTTTCTACGACCTGGTCTCTGCCCGGAAGAAGAAGATCGCCAGCAAGCAGTGAGCTTCCTGTGCAGGTGGCTCTGGGGGCTGGGTGTTCCGGGAACCCCAGGACCTGCGGTACCTGGAGACCCCCTCTCACCCTCAGTGCACCCTCTCCTGTTCCCCAGACATCGTCACCCTCCCCGATGGCCTCGAGCTAACAGTGGGGGAGAGGCAGAGCTCAGGACGGTGTGTGGGAGCTCCCAGGGCTCAGAGCCCACCACCGAGGCCCCCTGGCCCTCGGCGTCCAGCCACTAAAGTCAAGGGTGAGGAAGGCAGCCGAAGAGAAGCACCCTGGCCTCTCTCTGGGCCTCAGTTTCCTAGCCTGGGGAATGGGTCCTCACTCTCTGAAATGCTGTCAGCCCTCAAAGGAGGGGTTTGGGGTCCTTGAGCGCTCCCTGCCCTCAGCGAGGTTTCCTCCTTCAACTCAGGGGGTTCCTCTGCCGGCCCCTCCCGTCCCCAGCCGGGGCTCAGCCGTCCCTGCTTGCGTGGGGTTCACCATGCACACAGCTCAGCCCACGGACGGGACCCCTGGGAGAAGCCAGGAGCACTGGGTAGGAGCCCAGAGCCCACAGGGTCAGTCCCAGCTTCGCCTCCAGCGCCGTGTGGCCTCTGCCAAGTCATGTTCCTTCTCTGGGTCTTGGCAGAATAAGGTGTTTGGGATAGAACCATTTTGGCCCCTTCTGGCCCTTGACCCCCAGAGCCCCCCCCCCCTTTGGGTCTGCATCCCCAACGGATGGACAAGATTACCCTGGGTCCCCCTGAGAGTTTCCAGCTGAGACTCCTGGGTCCCTGGGGTGACAACTATTGGGGAGACAAGAGGAGAAGAGAGCTCCATCTTCAAGGTGGGACCCCTCCAGGAAATGGCAGAGAGTGTTCCAGATAAGCGAGAATGGTGGTATGACCAAGAGACCAAGAGAGAGCTGTGTGGGCTGTGGTTACCAGGAGGGCTGCCTGGAGGTGGTGGCCGAGCCAACGAGTGACACAGGGCTCATGCTTAGAGAGGCAGAGACTCGGATCCGCTTTCCCTGCTGGACTACTGACCAGAGGTCCCACGGCAGTGAGGGGCAGCCCCCCCCGGACCCCAGCATCCTGAGACCTGCTATGGCAGCACCATCAGAGTAGCACCACCTTCCTAGCACTGCAGGCAGCACTGTCTCTAGGGAGACCCCGGCCTGGAGGAGGATTCCACAAACAGGCTTCTTCTCAGAGGCACGTTGCACCCCCTCACGCTGGCTCCTGGAGGGAAATTCCCTGGCAGGGGAACAGGAAATGGGGTTGCCTCTGCCCAGTAGTCAGTACTACTGGTCAGTAGTCCAGCAGGGAAAGCGGATTCGAGTCTCTGCCTCTCTAAGCATGAGCCAGCCTGAGTGGGCGAGCAGGAGCAAGGTAGATTCCTAGGGAGGAACCTGTCCTCCTACACCCCCCACGTGCCTTTCCTCCGGGTCAAACACCTCAAGGGAGGAGTAGCTGCCTTGTCAGGTGGTGAGATCCCTGTCTCTGGAGGTATGCAAGGACCTGGTAGTGATGTTGCAATAGGCATCTGCAGGAGGAGACCTTGCCTGCAGCTAATGTCAGCTGTGAGCTAAGCTCCACCTCCACCACCCCCTTTGGCTCACAAAAGGGCAGTCAGGGTTGGTGGATAGAGCACCGGGCTGGGGTTCAGGAGGCCTAAGTTCCTCTCCTGCCTCTGGCCCACACTGGCTGTGTGACCTTGGTCTTCTCCCTTTCCCTCTCTGGTCCTCAGCTTCCTCCTCCATCACTGAGGGGGTGGAATCAGCCATTTTTCAGGTGCAAGTGGCCATTCAGGTTTCACTCAGGGGTGAGAATAAAGCTCATGATCCAACTCGTGACAGGAGTTCTGTCTTCTCTTTGACCATGTCTGCCGTCGTGACCCCACCCTGGCCCTCCACCCCCATCCCTTTCTCAGCTGAGGGCAGGAGGGCCCAACAGGGAAAGATGGGCACCCATGGGGCCCTGGAACCTCATCCTCAGGGATGCTGGGGCCACCACGCTGGGTGGGAGAAGTCCCCAGCTGCTGGACCCCGGGGACAGGCCTCCCTCAGAGCAGGGGCAAGGGTGACTGGTTCTGCCAAGGCCAGGGAAAGGGGAAAGAACTTACTAACAGACAGCACTGTCCAAAGACGGAACTGCTGCCACGGGAGATAAGTAATGAGCCCCCCATCTCTGGAGGGGTGCAAGCACAGGCAGGCTGATGTAGTCACTCGGGCTTGAATCTGGTATCTTTCATTTAATTGTACTTTCAACAAATATTTATTGAGTGCCTGCCATGGGCCAGGCAGTTCTGGGGACTGGTGAAACAAAAGACAGAATCCCTGCCCGCTTGGGGTTTACGAGTTGACGGTCCTGAATTCTAGGAGTCGAGGCCATCATTTTAGGATGTGTAGGGCACTAAGTTCACCACCAAACCCTAACCCAGCCCCCTACCTAAAATTCCACCTCTGGAGTCACCCCTTGAAGACCCTAAGGAACCAAACCGATAAACTTATCCGTACGTTCTTTCGGCCCAAGTTAATCAAGCACCTGCGATGTGCCAGGCTCTGGGCGTGGAGCCAGGGATCCAGACGACCAAGATGAAGTCCTCAAACGGAGGAGGCAGGTGCCGATCACAGCCCAAGGTGGTACCTGCTGTGCTAGAGGGCTGGGGGGCCGGCGGAGGGCTGCTGGGGCTCAGCACCCACGGAGAGAGGGGGCCTGGCCACAGTCCGGGAACTGGGTGAGGAGCTCTGGCTCATGGCCTCAAGGCCCCTTACTCCCCTCCCCGGGTAGCCCCTGCCCACCTTTCCTCCATCCTGCACTCCCCGCTCTGGGCAGCAGGGGGCTCCCACCACACGTGGACGTGACGTCCTGACGGCAGCCCTGGCTGGGGCGGGGCCTCTGTCCGGCGTACAGCCCCGGGCACCTGCAGGGGCGGGGCACTCACGTGGTCTACTTGGGCCCGCGGGCTCGAGCCCTCCAACAGACACCCCGCGGCACACGTGGGAGGGGGCTTCCCCTCCCCGTCACGCTGGACACAGTCACCCCAGCTCAGCCTGGGGTCAGGATACTACCACACGCCCTCTTTCTGGCTCTGGAACCCTGAGCTAGTTGCTTGCCCTCTCTGTGTGTTCTTTTCCTCCCTGAGGGGTTAGGCGAGGTGATTTCCATAACACAAATCTTTAACAGGGACTTCTTGTGCCCAGGCGTCTCAGACACGGGTACCACACAGCCCCTGCCCCGGGAGGGGTGGGGTAGGGTGGGGGGGGGGCAGGCGAGAAGAAAAGCCACTCACTGCAGGAGGCCACAAGGGGGCAGTGCTGAGAGCCTTTCTCTACCATTTACTCCCTGTGTCTTCAGGGCTCTGAGCCTCCGATTTCCCAGCCATAAAGAGGGGGTAATGAAATACCTGCCGAGTGTTTAGAACGGTGCTGGGCACCCACTCCGGATCATGTCCTCGCGAGTATGTTCTGTGTACTTGCTTTAGGAGATACAAAGCAGGCTGGGGCCAGTGGGGGAAAAGGGTCATGGTGGTGTGGGGGGTGAAGATCTGGGAAGGCTTCTTGGAGGAGGTGCCCACAAGAGATGAGCAAAATGGAGGCCTAGGCCTTCCAGCCGGAGGGACCAGCAGGAGCCAAGACAAGGATGCAGGGCAGGGCAAGGTATTTCTGGGATTCCGGTGGCTCCCACCACAAGCCACAAGCAAGGCCATAGGGGGCCAAGAGAGGCCTGGGCCCTGGCAGGCGCTGAGCTTCACGCACGAGGCAGTAGGCCCCCGTGTCTCCAAGGCCGCCATGCTCACCACCACAGCTCTCATCATGTAAAGCGCTGACTGGAGGATCCAGTAAAGCTCTCAGCTGCTGAACGGAGCCGTCCCAGCAGGAGAGGGGACAAGCCTAGCACGAGATGCCCTGGGGTGGAGCAGGAGAGGGCGAGGGGACCCCTGCCGGGTGCATGGTAACCCAGAGCTGGCGCTGGGGCCCTGCACCCTGAATGCTGGGGGAAGGGGGAGAGGCAGGAGCTTGGGGAGCAGCCAGGAGTCGAGCGGCAGGTGTGAGACACCTGGAGAAATTGACTTATTAGGGACAATGAAAGGAGCTAAATATGCCGGGCTCAGCGATGACTCAGGCCTTCCCCAGGGGTCCACAAAGTGTGAGCATCAGAGAATCAAAGGCAGGCCTCGAGCCCGGAAGGACCACACCGCGAGGGTCCTGAGAGCTTGGCCTCCAGCCCGCACAGCCGCCCACCCGCGCCCCACCCGGCCCCCGCCAGAGCTGTCAGGACGGCTGAGCAGCAAAGGCCTGAGTGAGGCACATCTGGGTCCAAGCCCTGGCCTTGCCTCAAGGAGCTGAGTGACCTTGGACAAGTGGCTGACCCTCCCTGGACCACATTCCCTCCCATGCAAACTTCCGGGGAAGGGGTGGGAATTTAACGTGGGGATGTTCAGCAGACGTGACACACACACCCCCACTGAGCAGGGGCCCACCTCCCCCTCCAGCCTGGCAGTACCATTGCCACCCATGCATCGTCCTCGAGACAGCAGTGAGCACAACAGTCTCCTCTGCCTCGAACCCAACAACTTCCCTCTAGGAGAAAAGCTAGACACCATGGGCCTTGTTGGGGGGCAGTCCACTCTTGGGGTACCCAGGGGGACCGGGCTGGTGCTGGGCTCCTGGGCAAACAGGATGAGTCAGGGCTGACAGCAGGCTGTAGACAGGGGAGCCAGAGGAGGGAGGAATGAGCTCCTCACACAGCAAGGAAATGGGGGCTGCAAAGAGGATGTGAGGGGGAGGTGGACGCTGGGGGGAGCTGGGGGGACTGTCAGTGGGGAGGCATCTGCCAGGCAGTGTGTATGGGGGGGCAGGGGTGATGGGGATGTTTCTGATGTAAGGAAAGCATCGAGCCCCAAAACGGCAAACAGTTTGGCATGTTTGGGGTACGGTGAACTGTTCGGTGGGCCTGAGTGAGCCAGCCCCTGGAACAGCAGGGCTTGGGGTGGAACAGAAACAGGAACCAGACTGCGCGGGCCAGAGCGGTTAGACTTCACCTGGCTGCCAAGGGGGAGCTGGGGAAGGTTCACAGAAGGAGAGGGGAGAATGAAGGAGGCCAGGAGGCCGGGGGAGGCAGGGAGGGATAGGGTGGTGGGTGGACTAGCACAGGAGCGACATGGGTGCCTAAGCCTGTCCTTGGACGGCCTCCTTGATCAACCTGTCCCATCCGCCACACATTTAGACAAGCACATGGGCTCTGGTGTCTGCCTGCAGACTTGGGTTCGAATCCTGTCTCCCCACCTCACTGGCTGTGGGACTCTGGACCAGACACCCCACTACCTCTGGACCTCATTTCCTCAACTCAAAGTTGTAGATGGCAACCCCTGCTGCTGGCAAGTGGGGCTTCCCACCAGCAGTCACAGTCCCCAGAGCCTCCAGGAGGGCCTGAGGAGACCCCAGCCCAGCTGAAGGACATGGGCTGGGAGGCTGACCACCCCTGCAAGTCAGGGGGCCCCTTGCACCCAGGCCTGTCCTGGAAGAGGAGGAAACCTCTGGGGGAGGGTATCACAGAAGCCCCAGGCCCTCCCAAGCCCACTCAGCTTCTTCTGCCCCCACAGTGCAGGGAGGGACTGAGGCAGGAGTGCAGGGAGGTCCTGCCCCCTTTGCCCCCACAGGAGATATTGAACCCTGGCGATCTCCCTTTATTTTCCCCTGTGAGTTCTTAGCAGCTGGTGGCCCTCAAAACCAGCCCACCAAGAGCCAGTGCTGCAGACCTGACCCGTTCCCCCAGACCCCCACCGCCATGCCCAGCCTCAATACGTCACAGCCAAGGCCACCAACGACCAAACACCAGCTAAGGCAGGCACTGTGCCCTCCAACCTCCCAACACTCTCCAAAGGGGGCGCTCACAGGGGGCATGGGACCCAACAAGCAGGGGTGAGCCAAGGCTGGCTGACTTGCAGACCCATATAGATTTAGGGTAGCCACAAAGTCACCATCCAAGACAGGTGTCCCTTCTAAGAGTGCTAGAATGCTGGATAGGAGGGGACACTGGGACCATGGGAATAAACCAGGACTGTCCTAGGCACCCCAAGATGCCTGGTCACCCTAGAGATTGGACATGTGTACAAGAAGCCCAGAAAGAAAGTGAGGTCATCCCCAGGATGTGGCCCTGTGACCTGGAAGTGGTATGAACCAAGGCTGCTGTGTCACCAAGGGCAGACTGGGCTCCAGGCTCCACCAGCACCCCATTCCAATGAACTCTTCCCCAGAGAAGTCTCCCCAAGGTGGTGTCACGTGGCCTGACAATGAACGTGACGAGCCTGGTCAACCACAAATATTAGCTGCCACAAGTATTTTCTTGATGGGGTCTCCTTTGTGGGGATGAGAGCAAGGGTCTGGACAGAACCACTGGGTACCAGCTGCCACCCATCCCATCCTTCCCGGCCCAGCTGAAGTGCTCCTCCTACAGGAAGCCCTCCCTGAACACTCCAGCCCCGGGGCTCTTTCAAGACTCCCTAGGTTTCAGAATAACAGGGTGTTCCAGCCACAGAACCTCCGAAGGAGACTCAGCACCTGGTTTTGACCCAACCTGAAGTGCTCACGTTTTAGGCCTTGGGTGGCCTGGTTCCATGGTTTGGGGCTGCCAGGCTTGAGGGAGGGGGTCGGCTGTGGTTGTGCTGCTGGACTGGGGCTCCCCCCGGCCCCAAGCCCACCAGCCACCTCCTCTCTCTGCTTCCACACTGGGACCTCCAGCTCCATCCTGTACAGTCATCCTTCCCCTTCCTCCCGAGGAAACTGAGGCTCACAGAGGTTGAGGGGCATGCCCAAGCCGCCCAGCACACAGGCTCCACGAGGCAGGCCAAGGCGGAGGGAACGGCATTTGTTGAGCAGGCATCAGCTCAGCTCATCCTCCCAGGAGCCCACAGCTAGACAGGACTATTCTCAGGTAACAGATGGGAACGTGGAGGCTCAGAGAGTTTGTCTCTTGCCCAGAGTCACACAGCCAGGAGGTGGCACCTGGTCAACTCATTCCCACTGGGTCGTGAGGCCCAGCAGCCAGCAGGGAAGCACAGCACAAGTGCAGGGCTAACTCCCGAGACTTCCAGGTCCCGTGGAGCCTTTGAAGCTAAAGCTTAACCCTCTTCTCTGTCTCCCTTCCCCAAGGGCTTTTCAATAAATATGGGCCCAGAGAGGGTCCAGCTTTAACCCAAATAAATTATCTTTTTAAATAAAATGTTGCCCATTAAGAAATAATGATAAAACATACTCATTGTAGGAAAGTAGAAAATGCAATGAACAGGAAGGAAGAAAATATTTCTCCACCTGATACTATAAACATTTCAGAAGATTTCCAGAAAGCCACTATGATTTACAATTTATATTTTGGTAATCATGCTGTATAGATATAGAAGCTTGTAACCTGTTATGCCCGTTTGAATGTATTATGTCCCCCAAAATGCCATTATCTTTGATGCAATCTTGTGGGGCAGATGTATCAGTGTTGATTAGATTGTAATTCGAGTGTTTCCATGGAGATGCACCCCACCCAACTGTGGGTGATGACTCTGATTGGATAATCTCCATGGAGGCATGGCCCCACCCATTCAGTGTGGGCCTTGATTAGTTTACTGGGGCACTATATAAGCTCAGACAGAAGGAGTGAGCTTGCTACAGCCAAGAGGGACACTTTGAAGAATGCACAGGCGCTGAGAGAGGAGCTGCAGATGAGAGACAGTTTGAAGATGGCCGTTGAAAGCAGACTTGCTCCAGAGAAGCTGAGAGAGAACAAACACCCCAAGAGCAACTGAGAGTGATGTTTTGAAGAGGAGCTGCGGCCTAGGGAGGAATGTCCTGGGAGAAAGCCATTTTGAAACCAGAACTTGGAGCAGATGCCAGCCACGTGCCTTCCCAGCTAACAGAAGTTTTCCGGACGCCATCAGCTGTTCCTTCAGTGAAAGTACCCCCTTGCCTTGGACAATTTATGGCCTTAAGACTGTAACTTTGTAACCAAATAATCTCCCTTTATAAAAGCTAATCCATTTCTGGTGTTTTACATTCTGGCAGCATTAGCAAACTAGAACACCTGTGTTCTTTCCTCAACACCATGGAATCTGTATTTCCCCATGTGTATCAGTCAGGACAGGTTAGGGTATGGGGCTGCAACAAAGAACCTCCAAATCTCAGTGGCTTCCTGCACAAACTAGAGTGCATGTCTGGCTCACACTGCATGCCCAGTGGAGGGCTGGGCAGGGTCTCTGCTGTCACTCAGGGACCTAGGCTGATGAGGTGCCACCCTGACACTGTGGCAGAAGGGGGCAGGGGACAGGTCATTTCCACTCACATGTCACTGGCCACCTAACTTCACGGGGACAGCACCATCCACCCATCAAGGAGAGAAAACAGAAATACTCAGCATGCACGCTAGTGCCACTGACTCTACCTAGGGGGACCGATTGTCCCCGGGCAGTCAAGGAGCTTCCTGAAATACAGGCAAGTCCAGAGCCAACTGTGATGAGTTGGTCACCCTCATGGTGCCAATTGTTCACACTCACTTTTCCACAACTGCATAACAGGCCATCTGGCAAGTGAGTCGTAGTTTTCCTCCCTGATCCCCTTTTGTTGGAGACTTAGGTTGTTTCCAGTTTTACACTCTTATGAATGCATTGTCTTAAGCGTCTCCATGAATAAAACCTTGTTCCTATGGTTTCTTGGAAGTGCACTTACTCGCCATTTTTCATATTTTCAAAGTGTTGGACCAACACAAATTGCCTTCCACGGCGTGAGCAAGTGGCCCCTTCAGCACACTCTTGCCAGTAATAGGAACCAGAGAAGTAGCTCTCAAACAGTTATCACCAGAATCACCTGGAGGGCTTATTAAATACAGGTTGTCGGCCCTGTGGGGAGCCGCTTTCCGGGTTAAGGCCTAGTGGACACGCCGCGACCTGCTCTAGAGTAGCCCCCGCCCATCGTTTGAGCCAAGATGGCGCCCGTATCCTGCTTCCGCATATGACGCATGAGGCAGCGGTTGCTGCTAGCCTATTGTACACGCTTACGTAGTGCCAGCACATTGGTTGTAACTATTGTATATAAGAAATTACCCGGGCTAGCCTCGGGGAGACAGCCCACAGGGAGCCGTGCCTGACGGCCGCATAGAGGTTGTTCTCCCACGGGGTATAGGGCCTCGTGTGGAATATGTAACAGAGAAAGTTTTCTTCCTGGCTCCAGTAAAAGGCTTGCATTCACTGCCATTGTGTGCCTCAAGTGTCAGTTTGTCTGTGTCTCTCCCTCTTTCCCTCTGTTCTCCTTGCCGGCCGAGGACAGGACGCGCGGGACCGAGTGAGAAGGCGCCGGACAAGTGGTGGCCCGTACGGGGAACGCGGACTTCCCGCGCCTGATCAGCGCGAGAAGGTGAGTGTTTCTTTTACGTGAGAGTCAGGGCCCGTGGGTTCTCAGGCGGTCCCGGGGACTCGGAAGAGCTCTCCGAGTGGTTAAAGTACAGTGCCGACTGCAAGCATGGGGCAGTCTGGAAGTTCGCCTTTGTTGGCTCCTTTAAAAACCCTCCTGAAGCAGAGGGGTATCTCAGTTAAGAAAAGCTCCCTACAGAGGTTTCTCGATGATGTTGAAACTTTTGCCCCTTGGTTTCCCTCCACCGGCAGCCTCAGTCTGCCCTCTTGGCTGAAGCTTGGTCACGATATAGACCGGGCGCGTCAGACGGGCGTTTGTCTGGATCCAATTCTAGTCCCTATATGGGAGACCGTCCGCGCGGTCCTTGAACTGGAGTCGGCTACAGGCCTAAGTCCGTCCTCCGCCTTGCAAGAGGTACGGCACGCTCTCCAAGAAACCCAGTCGGTGTCATCTGCGGCCGGCTCCCATAAAGGCAAGCAGCCAGAGTTGAGTGGTGGTAGCTCGGACACCTCTGCCTCAGAATCGGATAGCGATGACGGTGAGGGAGCGGAAGCGCCTCCATTAATTGATTGGGAGGAGCCTCCCGCCCCACCCACGCGGCCTTCCGCCCCGCCGGCGCCTGTCGCCGCGTCACAAAAAACGCCGCGGCTTCCGGTGGGCTGGTTGAGCGGTTCCGCCAAAGGCCCTTACCGAGAGCTCCCACTAGTGCCCGAATCCGATAATCACGATGGTCCGCCTTTGCGGGACCCGGAACCCCTTGCAGGCGGGCCGGGGGAGGGGCATCCACAGCCGTATCCCCCACCTGAATACTCAGGCCCCCTAGACCCCATATCATCAGAATGTGGAAGGAGGCATTTCTGGAAATGGGTCCCCTCTTTCACCTTTAGGCCTTTCGGTATACTAGGTGGGTACCAACCACTTAAGCCAGAACCATCCCCAGAAATGTACCCGGTTATTATTAACCACCAAGGCAACAACCAATATGAAGCATATGATTACAAACTTTTGAAGGAGCTAAGGCAGGCCGTCCATCAGTACTGCCCCAATGCCCCTTATACCCTGAACATGGTTGAAAACCTCTCCGCCCTAAATCATACGCCCGCAGATATCGTTCAGTTAGCCCGTGCTTGTTTGCCACCAGGCCGATTTATAGATTGGAAAGCGTGGTTTGAGGAGTTAGCTGAGGAACAAGCGGCTAAGAACGCAACGGGAAGACATGGCGCGTGGAATACAGACATGCTGTTGGGGAGGGGAGCCCATGCCCAAAATCAAACGCGGTTCCCTCAAGAGGTCTATGCCCAAATCTTCCGTTGTTTCGTGGGAGCTTGGAAAAAGCTGACAGGTGAGGGAGAGGCTCAAGCCTCGCTCAGTAATATTCATCAGGGCCCCACAGAACCTTTTGTGGACTTTGTAGCCAAAATGCAGACTGCAGCCGAGAGAATTTTCTCAGATCCAGGGGTGGCAGAGACTGTAGTTAAACAAATGATATTTGAACAGTGCAATAAAGAATGTAAAGTTATTTTAGCACAAAACAGAGGAAAACAGCTGACGGACTGGGTTCGGCTTTGCAGAGATGCTGGCAGCCCGTTAACTAATGCAGGTCTAGCTGCCATGCTAGCCAACTCCTTACAAGTGTCTGCAAAGAAATCTAAAGAACTAGAAATGAAGCCCAGAGGATGTTATCATTGTGGCCAGCTGGGACATATTAAGAGGAACTGTCCCAATAAAGGTCAACCACCTGCCACTCCACAGTTTGGTAGACCATATGCAGCAACCAGGCTATGTGGCCGTTGCCACAAGGGACCTCATCGCGCAGAAGACTGTAGGTCAGCCTTCGATGCGCAAGGTGTGCGCCTTTCTGGCCGTCCTGAACAGGACCCAAAAAACGGGCAGGGGGGGGTCCACCCTTTCGGTGGGCCCCCCTGCATGCCATCCGGCGACACGACGCCCGCCCAAATTCGCGCATCCCCTGGGTCAGCGGGACTGGACCTCTGTGCCACCTCCAGACTCGTACTGACCCCCTCCATGGGTGTCCAGTTGGTAGGGACCTCCTTTAAAGGGCCCTTGCCAACAAAGACTGTTGGGCTCATAATAGGGAGAGCATCCACAGCCCTGAAAGGACTAAATGTCATACCAGGTGTTGTGGATTCAGATTTCACAGGTTACGTCCAGATTATGGTACAATCTCAGCAAGGTACGCTGGTCATTGCAAAAGGTGACAAGCTGGCACAGCTCTTGCTCTTACCCAGCTTACATACACTCTTTCCGAGTAGACCCAGACAGAGAGGAGATAAGGGATTTGGGTCTTCAGGAGAAGTTTTTGAGGGCCTCCATATGTCTCTGGAGTCTCGACCCATGCTGACTATCAAGGTACAAGGCAGATCTTTCCTAGGCCTGCTAGATACCGGGGCCGATCGGTCGATTATAAGACAACAGGACTGGCCCTCCACCTGGCCGACGTGCAAGGCGGAAGATACCATCAGAGGAATAGGCCAGGTTTCGGCACCCATGCTGAGTGCCGCTGCCCTTCATTGGGCAGACGAAGAAGGACACCAAGGTAGTTTTCAGCCATATGTATTAGCCCTGCCTGTTTCCCTGTGGGGAAGAGACATTCTTACCCAGATGGACGTTACCTTGACCAGTGGTTGCTCCCCAACCTCTAAGCGATTGTTAAAAGGAATGGGATATGTCCCCGGCAAAGGCTTAGGAGCCTCGTTACAGGGACGTGTAGAGCCCATACAAGCTACCTCCAACATTGTCAAGCAAGGCCTGGGTTTTTCCTGGGGGCCACTGAGGGAATGTTCCCACCCACACCCATAAAGCTAAAATGGAAAACCAGATCTCCGGTTTGGGTGCCTCAGTGGCCCTTATCACGGGAAAAGCTCTCCGCATTACACACTCTGGTGTCAGATCAGCTAAGAGAGGGCCACCTCATTCCCTCCACATCACCTTGGAACACCCCTATTTTTGTCATAAAGAAAAAATCAGGCAAGTGGAGGTTGCTGCACGATTTAAGAGCCATCAATAATTGCATGGAGCCTTTAGGGCCCGTTCAGATGGGGTTGCCCCTCCTTTCGGCCCTGCCAGAGCGTTGGCCTGTTATCATCATAGATATCAAAGACTGTTTCTTTTCTATCCCACTTCACACAGAGGATACCCAAAAATTTGCTTTTACTGTGCCCTCTCTAAACCAAGAGGAGCCCTGTCACCGCTTTGAGTGGACGGTCCTGCCCCAGGGCATGACCAACAGCCCTACCATGTGTCAGTTGTATGTCGCTGCACAGTTGGCCGATACCCGGCAGCAATTCCCCAAAGTAAGGATCCTTCATTACATGGATGATATCTTGCTGACTCATGAAAGCCCAGATCTCCTTAACGCTGCACTATCACATTTGGTTCTTACACTTAGAGAGGTCAATCTTGAAATAGCCCCAGAGAAGATCCAGATGACCGAGATTGTCACCTTCCTGGGAGCAAAACTTACGTCTACTCAAGTCTCCCCCCAAAAGGTGTCTCTCAGGTTGGATAAACTGAACACCCTCAATGACTTACAAAAACTCATGGGAGACATAAATTGGGTTCGCCCATATCTGAAGTTACCCAATGCCGAATTAAGACCCTTGTTTGACTTGCTTAAAGGGGATCCGGACTTAGCTTCGCCCCGGTCCTTCACCCCTGAAGCGAGACAAGCACTATGCCAAGTAGAACAGGCACTCAGTAGTGCCACGTTAAAAAGAATAAACCCTGATAAGCCTTTCGAAGCTTGCCTGCTGCCGACGGTGTCACAGCCCACGGCGGTGCTGTGGCAACAGGGGCCATTACTCTGGATCCACCCCGGAGTTTCTCCAAAAAAGATCTTAGAGCATTACCCTACCGCAGTTGCAGATCTGGCCCTGGAGGCCATCAAGAAGGCCATCCAACACCTTGGCCAACCACCAAAAAACCTTAGAGTACCCTACTCTCTCCCACAAATTGAGGTGCTTACCGGGTGCATAGATCAATGGGCTGTTCTCCGATGCACCTTTTCGGGATGTATTAATAACCAATATCCCAAGGACCCCCTCTTACAGTTTGTCACCCAACATCCGGTAATCTTTCCCAAAGTGACTTCGTCTAGGCCACTAGCAAACGCCCTCACCGTGTACACGGATGGCTCCAGCTCCGGTACAGGGGCGTATTGTGTGGAAGGGGACACTCCCAAAACAGTGTTTTTTCAACCACAAAAACCGCAGTGGGTTGAATTGCAGGTTACTATTACAGTCCTGAGAGAGTTTCCTGGCCCCCTGAATATTGTCTCTGATTCCCTTTATGTCGTAAATTCTCTACAAATCCTAGAAACTGTAGGCATTATAAAATGCTCCTCCACTGTAAGCACATTCTTTCTCGAGCTGCAAAAGACGATTCGTACTAGGCAACATCCCTTTTACACAACTCACATTAGGGCCCATTCAGGCCTACCTGGTCCCGTGGCCCAAGGAAATCACATAGTAGATGTGGCCACTCGACAGCCACACGTCTTCCCCGTGCTGACACCATATCAGCAAGCCCGAGAGTTCCACGCCAAATTTCATATCAATGCAGGTACCCTGGCTAAGCGGTTTAGTATACCGCGAGCGGCCGCTAGAGACATAGTCCGAGCTTGTGGAAATTGTGTTACTCAACAGCATATCCCATCTGTGGGAGTTAACCCTAGAGGTCTCGTCCCAGGAGACATTTGGCAAATGGATGTCACTCATCATTCAGAGTACGGAAAAATCAAATACCTGCATGTGTCAGTAGACACATGTTCTCAAATATTATTTGCCTCTGCTGAGACAGGAGAAAAAGTCCACCAAGTCATTGCACACTGCCTTGCCGCTTGGGCAGCGTGGGGCAAGCCAAAAATGTTAAAGACAGATAACGGACCTGCTTATACCAGTAAAACTTTCCAAAAATTTTGTGATAATATGGGAGTACAATTGAAGCATGGAATCCCTTACAACCCTCAAGGACAAGGTATCATTGAAAGAGCACACAGGTCTCTGAAAGACTTGCTCAAAAAACAGAAAGAGGGGATAGGTCACGGCCTATCCCCAAAGGCTCAACTGTCTGTAGCCTTATTCACGTACAATTTCTTAAATGAAAATTCACAGGGCATGACACCTGCCCTTCAGCACACCACCCCGAGTCCTCCACATAGAGGTCTAGTCCGATGGAAGGATGTCCTGTCAGGACAGTGGCAAGGCCCTGACCCCGTGCTCAGCTGGGCCAGAGGCTCTGTTTGTGTCTTCCCACAGGAACCAGGACGTCAACCGGTGTGGGTTCCGGAGAGATTGGTGAGAACCGTATCAACGCCCGAGAGCGCTGAGAAGCTGCAGCCTGACCAATTGGGGAACCCCCAACATGACACAAGAGACCCAACCTTCAACGCTGGTGACGACCAGCAAGATGACCAGCAAGATGATGAGAATGATCCTGACCGCCTCCCCGTCGTCCAGGGGGAGGACCGGTGATCCCAACCCCTATTCCCCTATAAATACCCTCCTGATTTGTTTTCTCTTTCTCAGCAGTGTTGCAGTGGTTCAGGGAGAAGATCAGTTCCTCTGGGGCCTCTGGCACCATCCCCCGACGCTAGCTCCCTTTTCTGCGGGGTCCCCCGCCTCTCCTCAGTTCTTCACTCCTAATTTAACTCTTAGCCTCCATCATCTACCTTTGCCTGCCAATGTTTCCTCCATAACCTTCAACGAGACCTTTCCTCTAACCAGTGACACGCTGATCCTTTCATTTGCTAATCGCTCTATAGCTAATTGTTCCTGTGCAAACAGCACAAGTACTGCCTGTGATACCCATTGCACTCAGGTGACTTTTGGAGTCTTGCTAGAATTTCTTAATACCTCGGCTGGCTATCAACAGGATTGTGAGGGGTTGCTTAACAAAAATGAGACGAAAAGATGCCTTAAGCTTTCTGGGTTTAGACCAACAGTCCTTAACTGCTCTCGAGATCCTGATGTCCCGCAGCCTCCTTTCCCCCCTTGCGCGCATGATCTGCACAGGAAAGCCACTCTGGAGGACTTCTCTTGGCACAGCTGTATGCCCGTGAGGCACCCGTTCCTCTTAAGTGAGGACTGGTGGCTCTGGTCCATGCGCCCTCACATACGTAATTTCACAGCAATAAGCAAGATCCGAAACTATACTGAGGCATCGGCGTGGGGTACCGTAAACCAATGTCGAGAACCGCTAATCGACCCCATAGCCTCCCGTATCCAAACTTTCGCTCAGCATTTGGCCTGCAACCCCCTGGGGGCATGTCTGGACCTGCGCTATTTCATGCTATTGAATGGTACCCTTACCAACACGTCAACCGACGCGACGGGTAACTCTACCACTGCCAATTGTTCTTTTTCGGGTGCAGAGGGAACATATGCTGATAAGAATTGTTCCTTCCCTTTGCACAGGCAGGTTTGTGTGCTCCCTCCCTTCGCCTTTCTACTCTCTACAGAGCCTACCTTCAACTGTTCCAGCGTCCCCTGTACCCTGTCTGAATGCTGGAACGGATTCCCTCCCTACGCCATCCTAACCTACCGTCCCAGCTATGTTTGGGTCCCGGTCAACACCACTGATTGGGTAGGCCCTATTACCCAGGTTGTGTCAACGGAAAACTTTCCGTTTTCTGGGCCTTTTAATCCCTCCCTTAACAGGAAACCAAGAAGTGTCAAAAGCTGGCTGTGGAACCTCGGCAGCATCGTCGCTTCAGTGTTCGTCCCAGCAGTGGGGAATGCGGTGCTTCAAGCCTGGACAACGGAGCAGATCGCCCTGACGATGGAAACAGTCAACACTTTAGCCAATGCCACCCGGGACGCGTTGCACGCCCACAATCTAATGTTAGAGTTGAATTCGCAAGCGATCCAGAAAATGCAAAGTGAAATACAGGAACTTGGACAGGAGATAGATGGGCTCTGGAAAACAGTCGAGCAACTGTGTGACACCCGATGGATCCTTTTCAGACTTTGCGTCACTCCGGTCAGGGCCAATGTAACTGCTAACACCCACAAAGTCTCTGACTGGCTTAAAAATACTTATCTGCCAACTTTTACCAATCTTACCCAGCAGGTGGACGTCAGCCTGGACAAGATTGGGACCGTTAAGTTGACCCCCGTTAAGTTCAACCTTGCCAGTTTGGTAACTGACCTGTGGAACCGAGTTACCTCTTGGTTTTCATGGCCCAATCTGACCACTTGGGTTCTCCTCGCTATAGGGTTGTTGGTGGGTTTAGTAATCGTCAAATGCCTGTTAGAACGCTTGTTTCAAGCACAGCAGCAGCTGCGCGTTACCACTATGATGGCTATGTCTTCAACCTGTAGTACTTCTGACAGTAGCTTCTATACTGATCGATCCCCGTCCCGGCCACTCGGGGTGGGGCGCTCTGGGGCCAGGTTCGCGGCAAAGTCCATGGCCGTATCCCGGATATAACATATAACTCCAGCAGTCTTAATTTTTGTCTCAGGCGAGTCTCTTAGGCGGAGTCCCAGTTGTGGCCAGACTGGACTCTGGCCATTGCACAGAGACGCCTAGTGACGCCTTTGACGCTGGTTGCCACTCTCCTGCCCCAACCGTCTTTCCCCAGTTACGAGGCGAAGTACTGTAGGGAGAGTCACGTTGTTTCCAGCTCACGGGCTCTCCGGTCTCTATATGAGGTAAGCATTCTGGTCGGTGCCAGAGGTTCCGCCGTAAAATGGCAGGGGCCTAGTCCAGACTCCCCAAAGCACCAAAACATGTAGTGGGTCACTCAGGCCCACGGGAGTACACTCATCAATGGAGACACTGGGTTGAAATATATAAAAAAGGGGGAGATGTGGGGAGCCGCTTTCCGGGTTAAGGCCTAGTGGACACGCCGCGACCTGCTCTAGAGTAGCCCCCGCCCATCGTTTGAGCCAAGATGGCGCCCGTATCCTGCTTCCGCATATGACGCATGAGGCAGCGGTTGCTGCTAGCCTATTGTACACGCTTACGTAGTGCCAGCACATTGGTTGTAACTATTGTATATAAGAAATTACCCGGGCTAGCCTCGGGGAGACAGCCCACAGGGAGCCGTGCCTGACGGCCGCATAGAGGTTGTTCTCCCACGGGGTATAGGGCCTCGTGTGGAATATGTAACAGAGAAAGTTTTCTTCCTGGCTCCAGTAAAAGGCTTGCATTCACTGCCATTGTGTGCCTCAAGTGTCAGTTTGTCTGTGTCTCTCCCTCTTTCCCTCTGTTCTCCTTGCCGGCCGAGGACAGGACGCGCGGGACCGAGTGAGAAGGCGCCGGACAGGCCCCACTGCCAGAGTTTCTAGTTCAGTAGGTCTGGGATGGGCCCTAAGAATCTGCATTTCTAACAAGCGCCCAGGTAACAATTCTTCTGCTCCTGAGTGTGCCCGTTTGGATATATTATATCCCCCAAAAAGTTATGTTCTTCAATGTACTCTTGTGGGGGCAGACATAGTAGTGTTGATTGGGATGGAATCTTTTGATTGAGTGTTTCCATGGAGACATGACTCAATCAACTGTGGATGAAACTTTTGATTAAATTATTTCCATGGAGGTGTGGACTCCACCCATTCAGGATGGGTCTTGATTTAATCACTAGAGTCCTATGAAAGAGCTCAGAAACAGGAGCTCAGAGCAGCTGAGAGGAACATTTTGGAGAGAAGCTAAGAGCTGACACCTAGGCTAACATGTGGAGATGCTTGGAGATGTTTGGAGGTGCTAGCCCAGAGTTTGCTCTGAAGAAGCTAAGAGAGGACCCCAACATTTAAATGCACAGTTGCTGAAGAAGCCAAGAGAGACCCAGAGACATTTTGGAGAAAGCCATTTTGAAACACAACCTGGGAGCAAAGGAACACCAGATACCAGCCATGCGCCTTCCCAGCTGATAGACGTGTTCCGGATGCCATCGGCCATTCTTCAGTGAAGGTATTATCTTGTTGTTGCCTTAGTTTGGAATTTAATAAATCCCTTTTATAAAAGCCAATCCATTTCTGGTATTTTGCATTAACAGCAGCATTAGCAAACCGGAACACTGAGTCACACTTTGAGAACCATTGACCTGGTGGGTTGTCCCTGCTTCATAACCTGACAGGTGATTCTCTGCTCAGCCACTCACCAGCTGCGTGTGTACCCTTGGGCAAATTACCATCCTGGCCTCAGTTTCCTTGTCTGCAAATTGGAGCCACTGTGAGGTTCATCGAGGTAACATTTACAGAGCTTTTACAGGAGTGCCAGGTATATAACAAGAGCTCAATTAAAGATATTGAGGGTTATTCAGAGACAGGTTAAAAAAGCTTCATGTTTTAAAATATTTGTTCCTTTGAATGGAATTGCATTTATTAAAAATTTTCATTTGTATTATATCTCCAAGCAAGAATGAATCTTTTCCCTCATGGCTATTAAGCATTTGTTTCCTTTTTAGTGTGAATCATCTGCTCCTGCCTTCTGCCCCTTTACCTGTCTGTGAGTTTCTCTGCCTTTCCTCATCAAATAACAGAGTCCAAGGCTCTTCTTGTTTGCAATGAGATTTTTTCCAATGCTGCTACTTGCCTTTCTGTTGCGGCCATTTTTCTGGCTTACCGAGTGGCCAAATCCACCTGACTTAACTGTTTTCATTTCCTCTTTTACTTTTAAGCCTAGATCGTCTCCCTTTTCCAGAGTGTGAAAAATGTAAGGGAATTGGATTTTGAGTGACAGGATTTTGGACACCTTGACGGCCACAGACTCTGGTTATGATCCAGGGCAGAGAGCAGAGCAGAAGAAGGGCTGTTGCTGGGTGAGCTTCAGCAGGTCACTCTGCCTTTCTGCGTCCTGTCTTCTCATCTATAAAATGGGGGTGCTGGTGCCCACGCCAACAGAAGAGCGGAAGAGCTCACCAGCCCCAGGGTGCTTGGTCCCAGCTCAGGGTGCCAAACAGCGGCGCCACAAATGGTAGTTGACCCAAGCCTGTGCCCTGGGCAGGGTGTGATGCCCCCAGCCTCTTCCTCAACTTGGACTGAAAATACACGCCACCGGGGGCCTCAAGTCCCCAGGTAACAGTGAAAATGTACCCCAGTGCCTCAAATCCCTCACACCGTCCAGACTTCCAGCGTGACCCCACAGCCTCCAGCTCCAGCTCAGCACATAATTGCTGCAAAAAAAAACAGTGCCTCTGTGGGTCCTGGGCTAGGACTGTAACAGAGAGTTGAGAGTTAACAAATGATCACAGTTATTGAATAATTACATAGATGCCTTTTTACTTTCTAGTGTATTGTGGAATAGCCAAAAGTAAATTCATGAAAATGCTTGAAACACACCGATCTGTAACCCGGGTGCTTTGATCTTTGATAATGATGCCTGATTGTATAACTATATAATCTTTACCTTGTGACTGTAAAGCCTCATGATAGTTCGTGACTGGCCCTGCTTGTACCCCCTTATCTTGTTTTACAACTTTGAAGTCTTGTGATACTGTAGACAGACCCTAAATGTTTATTAATGAAAGAACTTGAGTCAGCCCAGAACTAACCCACCCCAATTCCTAAGCTACCCTACTAGACCAAGCTAGATCTAACCAAAATTGGCCTGCCTGCATGTGCAGTAGCTTAAACCTTAACCTACCAGTGACGTATACCTCATTATAATACAAATATCATGCCTATCATGGTGTTAAAGCCGCCGTTTTTTTTCACCTGTGTTCTGTGACTAAGCATGTAATCAATCGGCGCATGCTCAATAATTAGACTTTCTCTAACTTCCTCATCTCAAGCCATTACACTCATTATCCTAAACCTGCCTGTCTTTGATTACCATAAAGCTCTCAGAGTTACTGCAGTTGGGGGAGACGAGTTAAGGTTCGTAGACCTTCTGATCTCCTTGCTTTCCACTTTGCAATAAAACTCTTTCTCCCTTTGAAGCCCCCATGTCATAGATTGGCTGAGATGCCCATCAGGCAGAGAATCCCTGCATTGATCGGCATCAGGATGGGCCATGCTTGTCCCAGGAGCGCAGAGGGGGCTGCGACACGCCCATCCTTATCCCCTCTCCTCATCCCCCAGGCTAGCAACGCAGGTCCCGCTGTGCACCTCCGGGCTCCTGCGCGCCTGATTTCCATAATAATCAGCCATAGATCCCCCGAAAAGGCTGCCAGGGAGCAGCGGCTGCCACCCACCAGGGAAGCTCCTGCTGGTGGGCGACCCCCATCTGGCCTCCTCTGTCTGGCCTCCCTGGAGGGAGCCTCATTTTTAAAAGCTTTCAAGAAACCCTCTGTGTGGGAGGCAGCTGGGGGACACCCAGGACATCCTTCCTGGCATTAGGTGGAGGGGGCTGGTGGTGGAGGGAGGAGGTAGAGAGAGACCATGGTGCAGGTGTAGAGCGAGCTTAGAGACGAGGAGAGAAGGGAAACTGAGGCAGCCAAGGGCGGGGACACGTTTTCAGGCACATCCACACTGAGGTCTCACAACCACCCGGTGACTGGCTTACCTGCTAAGCTCCATTTTACAGATGGGGAAACTGAGGCCTGTAGAGGCTTGGAGTCTTCCCAAGGCAGCCCAGCTGGTGAGCGATTGACCCCACACTGCCTCTTCCCCAGACGGCCTGGGAGCCAGGTTTGCGTCCACATCCCCAGAGTGAGAGGGAGGAGGGGTCAGGCTGAGCAGAGCCCACAGGAGAGGGCCGAGGTGGTGTGGAGTGCTTGGTGCCAGATGTCTGGAAGTCCACAGGCCTGCAGAACCGAGTTCAAGTCCCAGCTCAGCCACCTCCTGCTGGGGGTGAGCAAACCATAACCCACACACCAAATCCTGCCTGCCAATTTTTGTACGCTGAAGAGCTAAGCAGGGTTTTTACATCTTTGAATATTTGAAAAAATCAAAAGAGGAATAATAATTCCTACATGTGAAAATTAGCTGAAATTGATTTCAGTGTCCATACATACAGTGTATTTGGAATACGTGAAGCTTTATTGGAACACAGCCACACCCACTGATTTTCGGTTCTGATGTCATAGTCTTTTTCCACCACAGTGGTGGAGCTGTTCAAGTTTTGACAGAGAGGTATGGTCTGTAAAGCCAAAAATATTTACCACTAGCCCTCTCCAGAAAAAGTTTGTCATCCCCTGCACTAATGGGACAAGTGACATGAGTCTCTGAGCCTCAGTTTCCTCATCTGGACAAATGGGAATAATATTAAATAAGGATTAAATAAAACAATGGGTAAAGCACCAAGCACAGTTAAGTCCTTTCTGCACCACCGTTGGCAATACCTTCTGCTTTCTCCCAGCCCCTGCCCCTTGCTGGGTCCCCATCCCTGCATATCTGCACGTTCCTGACATTATAGCCCCCTTGGTGCACCCTGAATTCAAGGCGTCCATCACCCACCCCCAGTCCTGCTCGTCCTCACTCCATGCTCACCAACCCAGCTCCAGCCCCTACCCAGGTGGTGACCAGGCTGGCTAGTTCTGCACTGTCCCTGGTATACAGTAGATGCTCAACAGACGTTTTCTAGGTGGATGGATGGATGGATGGATACTCTCCAGTCTTCCCATTTTCCCCATTCCCTCTAACCTGCCCTCCATCGCCTCCTGTCAGTTCTCCCTGTCCCCCTTGAACCCACTCCATTTCACACCCCACCCTGCAGCCAGGGTCCCCTGTGGCTCCTCACTGCTCCCCGAGGCAGCGCACACGGCGTTGAGCTACCACCCTTTCCCCAGCTCACCCTCTCCCTTGTCCCAAACATCTCAAACTGCGAGCATGTCCCCAAAACCACGAGGTTATATCAAGCCTCCAGGTGTTTACTCAGGCTCTATCCTCCGCCTGGAATTTTATTCCTTATCCCCAATCCTCTCCTCAACCCCCAAGGCTCCCCTCAGGGACTGACTGTAGGAAACCTTTCCAGATCTCTCCCCCCATCCCAGTGCCCAGGACACAGAACTATCCTGGCACCTGCGGGACATCGGTGCCCTTAGAACATGCATGGATTTCTCGGGCAAGCTCCTTGAGGGCCAGAGCTGTGCCTGGTGCTCCTGTATGCCCAGTCCCTGCAAAGGCAGGGGACAGAGAAGGCACTTAATACACCTTTGCTAAGGTAATCACTGAAGGAAGGAAGGGATTATATGGGGGGGATTTTGTCCTTCCCTTGCTCAACAGCTTTCAGAGGCTCCCCAGTTCTCCTCTGCAAAGGCCAGTCACCCAGCCTGGGCTTCAAGTCGTTGAGCTCCGTAGGAAGGGGCTCCCATCTGCCTCCCAGCCATGGCTCCCACTGTGTCCCCTGGGCCCGTCTTCCCTAAACAGTCCCAGCCAATAAGCTTTTGCTCATGCAGCCCACCCCCAACCCCCCAACCCCAATTATCCTCCTCACCCAACCCCGTATCTCCCTCTGGTACTCCTGGCCATCCCCAGAGACCTCACAGGGCCTCAAGGACTCAGGAGCACCCAAAATAGGAGGTCAGCTACCCCACACTCCCCAAGTCCCACAGCAAAAGGCAGTGAGCAGGGGATTTGGCCAGAGGGACCTGGATCCAGGGTGAATCCTGCTAATGTCTGCTGTGGGGTTGTCACTTCACCTCTTGAGTCAAGGGGAGAGTAACACCTGCCTCACAGGGCTGCTGGAAGGTTAGGGATGCTCTTATCTAAAGTTTCTGGCACAAAGCAAGTGCTCAGTAATGCGCAGCTATTTCCAGCCCTGCCAGAGCCCTTCTGCCCAGAGAGGAGGCTCAGAAAGCAGACCCAGAGCTCCCCACAACCCGCAACCCTCTTTTTCCCTCCCTCCCTCACCTCAACCAGCGCCTGCAGCCAGCAACTGATGCTGCCGTGGACAGAATGACAATGAGGCCAGGATCCGAGACAGCTCATCCGGGAACCGGGGGCTGGGGCTCGGGATAAAGATGGGACTGGGAAGTGGCTGGACAGGGGCAGGAGAGGGGCAGGAGTGAGAAGGGGTAGGCAGGACAGAGTCAGGGGTAGGAGAGGAGCAGTGGCTGGGGTAGAGGGTCTGGCTGAAGAGGGGGCAGAGCAGGGGGTGGCTAGGACCCAAGCACAGGATGGAGGCTAAGTGATGCCAGAGCTGGGCTACAGCAGGGACAGGGAGGGACAGGGTCAGGGACCATAACTGAGGCTGGAGCAGGACTTGGGGTATGCGATCAGGCCTAAATCACCCCCAGGGGCAGGGAGACTGTGGGAGAGTTCAGGGGTCACCCCAGATCACCAAAAGGAAGGAGGTAGATTGAAGAGGAGTTGGGGGGAGGGAAGGAATCCAAGAGGGGAGAATAGACAGGGAATGGAGGGGTGGGACCCCATTGCTTGGGTCCTGGGGACAGCCCCCCACCTCATGCTAACCTCCTCCTGTGGCAGGTGGAACCACTGTGACCCGAGAGGGGCAGGGACTCACCCAGGCCCCAGCAAGGGAGGGGGACAGGAGAGGCTGTTTCCTGCCACACATCCTGCTCATTCCCCCAAGCCGGCATCCTGCCAACTATTCCCCCCATCCACTCCATCCTCCAAGCCTCCACTCACTCCCAGACAGTGTCCCCTGACTCCTCCAGCCCTCGGACGCTCAGCCCCTACCTCCCTTGGCAATGACTGGCTCCCCTTCACCTCCAAGGCTGGATGCCCCCGGGCTTACACTCTAGTGGTTGAAGGGTGCATGTTGTGCCCCCATAAAGGTGCTTACTCCTCATAAATATCACAGGGAGGCTGCAAAGCCTAGGGATTAAGCTCATGGGCTTGGGAGTCTGCTGGGTCAGGGTTCAAGTCCCAGTAGCTTCATTAGCTACAATGGGACTCTGCAGGATGCTTCCTCTCTAATAAGGAGAATGGGGCTAATAAAGGAGAAGCAAATGGGATGGTACCCACAGACTATGCAGCACACAGTAGGAGCTCCATAAGTGCTAGGCAGAATGTGCACACAGCAGGTGCTCAACAGTGGCTCCCCGTGGCCCTGAGAGGAGACAAGTGCCCCCTGCCTTGGCCTCCCCGCGGAAGCCTTAGCTGTCGTCCAGCTTGGGAGAGAGGCCCATTGCTCATTCCCCTTGAGTCTCTGCAGCTCGGGCAATCAATCGGTCACCATGGAAACCAGCCCTCCAATCAGACGCAGCCACTTCTTGGTTGCGCAAGCGTCACCCACCCACCCACTCAGGCCAGGCTATGCCAGTGGCTCACCAGGGACTGCTCTGAGGGGAGAGGACCTGGCACAAGCTCGGGGCACCTGTCTGCATCCCCCAAACCCTGGGATCCCCAAAGAGGGAAAATTTTCTTAGGGGTGGGGTACTCCAGCTGGCCCCATGTTTGCGAGCCCCTCCCCAGACATTGCCACCCTCCAAGCTCAGCACAAGACCTGAGAAGGGGAATCATTAACCACTTGGGCAGAAGGGAAACTGAGGCCTAGCAAGAGACAGTGTGCATGAAGGGTGTCAGTGGCAAAGGTGGACAATCTCCTCCCTGACCCCCCACCTTCCAACCCCTTCTCCTGGTTGGAGGAGTAAGGGGTGAGGAAAGGGGGGACAGGTGAGCACCTGGCCCTGCTACAACAGCACCTGCCACCCCATTCAATCTGGGTCTGACATTTCCAATGCCTATTGATGCCAGGCCCATCAGGGATCATTAGCCAAGATCTGTGGGCCTGCTCGCCCACCTGCCCACCCACACCCAGCTACAGCCTCCAATCCCACAGTGCACCCCCAGATTGGACAGAGCACTGCCTCCAAGTAAGAGAGCCTCAGGTTTGGCAACTGGGTCCTCTATGATCAGCAGGAGAGGAGGTAACCTCTCTGAACCTCAATTTGTCAGTTTAGAAAATGGGAATAATTTTCTCTGTCTTATGAGAATGCTGAGGAGGCAAGGAAAATAGGGCATACACTACTACATACAGCCCCACCAGAACTCACAGCGTGACCGAAAGGAAGGTTGAGGGGATGCTGAGCTCTGCTGCGAGTCCTGACTTAGTTTAGGGTGATGGGGAGACTTCTGGGAGGAAGAAGAGTAAGCCAGACAAAGGGGAAGGGGGCGCGTGGGGGTGAGGAAAGAAAGAAGCCTGATCCCCTTGCCAGCCTGGGTTTCTAGCACTATTCAGCTGCCCCTGCTGCCCACTGGTTTGGAGATTTTGCCCTCTGCCTAGGTGTCCCCCACCACCATGCTCCATCTGCTGGGACCCAAAGGACGCTGGCAGAGCACCCCAGCCCAGCTCATCAGGACACAATAATCTCAGCCCCACCCTACCTGGCCCCAGCCAAACTCTAAAACCAATGTTCTCTCTCCTGCCACCTTAAAAGAGAACCTGCTATATGCCAGATACTGCAGGAGGCACGTTTACAAATGTTAGCCCAGCCTCCCTGCTGGGACATCCCCTTTTTAGAGATGAGGGGATAAGGAGGCACAGAGAAGTTAAATGGATTTCTCAAGGTCACACAGCTAGTAAACTGGCAGACCAGGGTTTGAACTCAGGTCTGTGAAATTTCCAAGGCCTCTACCTCAGTGCAATATACCTAAAGGAAAAAACTGGGGCCTTTTCTATGGGGTCTGCCTCCTCCCACCCCTCAGTCACCTTCCCTGACGATTCCTGTAGGACAACATGGAGCAACTCGATTCCGGCTATTACCATATTTCTGCTTCCCTCTTCCCCCCTCCAGAAAACAAATCGATTCATCAAATTACACCTTTAATCTGTCCTGGGGCAGGGGAGGGACGAGCCTCAGCAGCCCCGGCGGGAAGATAATCAGCCCACCTGGCCACATGCTGGTGGGGAGACCTCCCTAGCCAGGAAACGTCTCCCCCATGCTCCATCCTCCCATGATTAAACACTAATTGCTGCCATGCTCTCAAATTGAGGGCTTTAATTTCCCGAAACAAAAAGTACATTTCTATCAGATTCTCTCCCAAACCATCCCCCAGCAGAGTGGGACCAGATCACAAGCCCCTCGAGGCTGTAGACAGGCCTATCCCCTTCCTTCATGCCTGGGTGCCCTCCCCCCAGATACCCTCAGGGGAGGGGCTGTGGGCTGTCAAAGTATATGAGGAACACCCAAGAGACCCCTGCCCTCATGGGCCGGGCAGCAGAGCTGCCCCTTCCCCCAGGGCACAGTCTGGTCCTTACAGAGCGGATGGAAGGCTGGGCCAGGGGTGGGTGAGAGCTGAGACGGGGAGGCTGGACACCTGGGCTATAGTTCCAGCCCTTCTGGGGAATTCCTCTGTGGCCCCTGGCAGGTGACCTCCCCTCTCTGGGTCTCAGAGTCCCCAACTGTCCTAGGAGAGGACTGGAAGTGGGACTCGGAATCAGGAGCTGCCAGATTCCTTCATCTGTACTTCCCGGGCACAGGTCTGGGGCTGGGATTGAGCTGGCTACAGTTTCCGGGGTCCGGCTCCTGGAGGTTCTGAATCACCAGGTCTGAGGCAGGGCCCAGGAGCCAGCATTTTAAAAACAGCTTTCTAAGTGATTCTCACACGCATCTGGGGTTTGGGAACTGACAGGGTAGTCCAGCCCCCTCAGTTGGCAAGTTGTGAATGTGGGCCCAGAGAGGGTGTCTAGCCCAGGGTCACACAGCAAGTCAGAGGGTTAGGCCAGATGACAGCTAAGAGCCCCTCCAGTTTGGACATTTCAGAGAACGGGGTAAAGGCAGAAGAGTGAAAGGGGGCTCGAGTGTGACACCCACTACCGGGGGCAGGAAGGATTCTGGGAGGCTGGGAGACAAGAATCCAGACTTTCCACTTGGGAACCACATTCCTTTCCCAATGTTAGACCTAGGCCTTGAGCAAGGCTCTTCTGCTCCTCCAACCCCAGGAGGAGACTGGGGATTTGCATGAGGTTCCTCCAAGGTCCATTCTGGCTCCAGAGTCCTCCAGCCCCGCCAGCAGGAATCATAATTAATAGTAATATTGGCAGACATTTACCGAGCATTTCCTACCTCCAGGCCCCCGGCTAAACAATGGACATGGATTACTTCTTTCTATTCCTACAACCATTCTAAAAGGGAGAACCCCTCTTATTCTACTGCCTCTTACACAGGAGCAAAGTGAGGCTCTAGCAGAGAGAAATGGCTCGGTTCGGATTCGATCCCAAGGCCCTGGAAGCGCACCTGCGCTCTAGGACGCGGCCGCGCGCGGACGATCGGGCCGGGATGTGCAGAGAGCTCATTAGCCCGGCGCCGCGGGGACCTTCATTAAAGCTCAGCGACGCGGAGGCTGCCCGCTGCGGCCCCGCCCGGGCGCTCGCGGCACAGACCTGCGGCGTCAGCCGAGGAACAGCTGGGGAGGGCGCGCGGGGCGGTGGCCTTCCCGGGCCGAGGGGCGGCGCTCCCGCCGGGCACTGTCCCTTCTTCCCAGCGAAAGGGGACGTGGAGGAAGGGGCGCGAGTGCCCTGCGGCCGGGGAGCGTCCGATGGGGTGGGGATGGGGGTGGGGTTGGCGTCACAGAGAGGGACCTCAAAGCTCCGAGGCCCTTAGTCACCTCGCCCACCTCTTCCTCCTCCACTTACTCTCCGGGCATTAGCCCTTCGCCCCCATTTTACAGGTGCCTGTCCCAGGCCACACGGCCAGAGCAGGACTAGAACCAAGTCCCCCTGAGGCCGGGCCCGACTGCGGGGGCTTGAGGGTGAGGGTGGGTTGGGGCATGGCAAGCTCCTGACCGAGAATTTAGGTGCGGACAGAGGGGCCTCCAGGAAGGCGCCCCTTCCCCAGCTCGAGAGACAAGAAGGATGCGGCGGAGTCTGGAGAAGGGCCCTGAGCTCCAGTGGCCGCTCCCATCCCCCGCATCCGCCAGAGCTGGGGCGGCAGGAGCCGGAACCCCGCCCGCCCCGCACCTCCGCCCCTTTCCCCTCCCTACCCGCGTGCGCCCCCGCGCCCCGCTGCGGCCTCCCGGCGCGTCCGCCCGCCTCTCCCCTCCCCGAGCGCTGCTCTCCCACCCACCCCATCCGCCTCCAGTGCGCTCCTCTAGCTACGCTTTCCGGAAACTGATCCTCTGCCCCCACCCCACCCCACTGGTTTACCTCGGCTGTCGCCTTTCCCCGGTCGTGTCCCTAGAGTCCTTAACCTCTCGGGGCTTTAGTGGCCTCCTGTATAAAATAGATTAAAGTGGGGAAAAAAAATCACAAGATGCGAGTGATGGAATGCCATCCTTTAATGAGTTAAAAAGGAGGAAACGTATGTGTATATATTTACTTGTCTGTGCATACGTTCGCTACTCTCTGCGCAGTCGCCCTGGATATGAAGAACGGGGAAGCTGGCTGCTTGGTGGGGTGCGGGGGCGGCGGGGTGGGCGTAGGGGGGAGCGGACCTGGGGCGAGGATGTTGTTGCACACACTTCCCTTTTAAATAATGAAGTGCATAAGTACATTAGCAATTCCAATGAATCAATAAAATGAAACACAAACACTGACAGCACTAAACTTTAATAAAGATACCAGTAACTGGAGGGGCTGGGAGGACTTAGTGCGATAATGTGGGTAGGTGGACGGCGAGTTCCCGTGAGCCTCCCCTTTGTGGTGGTCACTGCCTGCTCTAGTTCTCTCCTGCTCTGGCTCTCTGTGCCCTCCCTGCCTCCCCCCTGCCTCTTCTCTCCTTTGCCGGCGGCCCCCTCCCTGCAGCCCACACCCAGCCTGTCTCCCCGCGGGTGACCTGAGGATGCTCAGAAGAGTGGCCCAGGGCAGTGGTGGAGCTTCCCATGATCACACGTGGCAGGAGATTACTAGTCCGACTTCAGGGATCCTTTCCCAACACCCCCCCCCCCCACCCAGGGTCCCAACTTAACCTTTGATGAGTGGTGAAGGGGCAGGGGTGGGGGAGGAGACAGTAGACGGAGGGCACCGCCCCCAGAGGACCACCAGAATCCCCCCTACAACCCCCAGACCCACTCTCCCAGCTTGCATATACACTGTCTCAGCACCTCCACCAACCCTATCCCACAGGCACACCACAGAGCCCCCGGCCCACTAGCACCCCTCCACCCAGCCCCTCTCCTCCTTGACATCTCTCCTCTCTCCTCTCCTTGGCCTCCTCCTGCTCCCCAATTCACAGCTCAGATATGCCCAGGAGAAGGCAACAAGTAGACACGTAACAAGTAGATAAGTGCTGGAGGCCAGGCTGAGAGGGTTACCACCCCCAAGCAGGGCAGGGGCTGGTCCTGGAGCAGCGAATCTTTTCAGAATTCAGGCCGCATCTTGTCCCAGGGCTCCCGGTCAGGGAGGGGTGTGTGACAGGGGGGCACGGGGGGGGGGGGCTGCACATCTTTACCTCCAAGTCTTAGTTCCACTTGCTTCTTGGTTCCACAGAAGGCCCTGTCTTTTCCCCCAAAGCCCCAGGCACTGCCAGTGGTTTCTCCCCATCTGAGGGTTTGTATAATATGGGGTTTCACCACTGGCCATATGCTTGGGAACTCCAGGAGGACGGCCACATCTGTCTTCCTCAGAGCTGTGGCCATGGAGCCAATGTCTGGCACTATGCCTGGGCCCAGCCATCCTCGGTCAATACTTGTTGAATGAATGAATGATGAATGACTGAATCTATGGATGGATAAATTGATTGATGGCAGGATTTTCAGATGGACACATGGGCTGGACCAGATCCCAAAGACCTTACGTGTTGGACTAAGGTGAGTGGGGCCCTGGGAAAGTCTTTCCACCTTCCCTTCCCTCTCCAGATGCCTGACTAGCTTTATGTCCCCAAGCTCACACTGATAGCACAATAAATGTGCTTCCCGATTCCAAAAAGCTTCCCAGCAACCCTGGTGGGCCCCTGCCTCTCCCCTGCAAGGACATGCACTGAGGCTGCGAGGCCCAGAGCGAGCGGAGGCCGTGTCAGGCAGGCTGGGTCCCCTGGAGGCCACAGCCCTGGCATCAGGCACCTCTTTGCCCCACAGGCCATGCCGTCAGCTGCAGACCTGTCCCCTCCCTTCCTCTGAGAGCCACGGAGTGATGTCAGCAGAGCCTGAGGCAGTCCACAGGGCCTGGTCACAGGGTCAGCCTTGGAAGAGAGACACTGGGACCCACCAACAGGCCTGGCGGTTCCTGCCATGTTCCCCACCAAACCCTGGGAATGGGCCTGCCCCTGAGGCCCCTCCAGAGCAGAGCTGGGCAGCACCTCTGAACCATGTGAGCACTGCACTTGGAGTCTCTCGACCCAGCGGCTCACCGACCCTCGGGGCCCATCTCCTCCCCAGGGACATGGAGGCGTGGCAGGTGTGCCTGGTCCCCGTGGGGAGCAGAGAGGAGGGTGAGAAGCATGTGGTAAAGGGCACACAGCTGGTCTTGGGCATGGTCCGTGGGCTCTCCGGGCCACAGGCCCCTCATCTGTGCAGAGGTCATGGCTCCTACCCTGCAGAGCTGGCCAGGAATCCAGACAGGGAAGGGTGGGGGACATGAGCTCTGAGGGGCTGCGGTAGCTGCCTCCTCGGTGGCCTGGGGCTGGCCCTGAGCTCAAGTCCTGCACCCAGAGCAGGAGGATCCTGGCTGGGCCAGGCCCAAGGACCCAGCATTGCGCCTGTCACCTGCCTGCACCTCTGTCTGCAGCAGCTCGGCAGAGCTCCTTCCCTTCCTCGGGAGACAGGGCTGGGTCATCAGCACCTTTGACAGGAGAAGAGACTGAGGCCCCAGCAGGCTCAGAGATCCCCCAGTCAGATGGCCTGGCCCGTGGGAGGCAGAGCCTCTGGCCCCCACCCAGGGTACACCTGACCCAAGTCCTCCCCAACCCATCCATCCCCCCCATCGCTAGGTACCCCACCCCCAGTCCCCTCTCCTTCCCTTCTCTGAGGCTCCCCTCTGAGAATACCTTGACAGAGAAAAAGAGAGACAGAAGATTCCTAAAAAAGGCAAATATCGGGGTGAGAAGCTGCTATTAACCTCCCGGGAAACTCAAGAGGAGAAATAGCGGAGAGCGGGGAGGGGGGAGGTCGCCAGCCCCCGGCAGCGATGGAGAGCAGGAGATGGAGCCGGGTGGGCAGGGGAGGCTGCCCAGAGGCCCCCAATCCCCACCGTGGCTTCTACAAGGTGGGCACCTGCTGAGGGCTCAGTGAACCCTGAGAGCAGCACCACGGGCGTCACCCCATTGGGCGGCTGAGAAAAGCAGGCCCCGGGCGGGGCAATGGACACGGCCAAGGTCACGCAGCAGAGAAATACCCGAACTGAGACATTGGAACCACATGTGTCTGAAGCTAAGGTTTGAGAGAGAGAAATGGACAGATAGAGAAGGAGGAGGAGAGAAAGAGGAAGGGAGAAAGGGAAGGAGAGGAATAAATACAGAGATGGGGAGAGAGAGAGAAAGAGGGAGAGAAGAGAGAGAGATGAAGGGAGGAAGGGAGAGATATAGACATGGAGAAAGAGAGAGATGGGGAGATATATGGAGTGAGAAAGAGATGGAGAAGGAGGGTGAAAAGGTGGGAAAGAGAGAAATGGAGAGAAAGAGGGAGATAAGCAAGCAAGATGATTATTAGGAGAGAAACTCACTGGCCTCACCAACAGCCAAGGGGGCAGCGATATAAATGGCAACTGGGTGCTGAGTAGGTCCATGTGACTGTAAAGAGAGGACCGAGGTGGGAAGGGGGTCTTGAGTAGCCAGACCTGTCCTCCAAGAGCTCTGGCTGGGGCTCAGGGGCCCCAGGGGGCTCCAACTCCCCCCACCCCACTGCTGTCCACTGGCAGCCTCTGCTGCCTGGTCACTGGGGCTGGTTGCCGTGGCATGCACCCTCCCTCCATGTGCATCCCCCCCCCCACGCCAGCTGCAGAGCCATGGAGTGCCCTGCACAGCTTGGCAGTGCCCGGCCTTCCCGCCCAGCTCCGGAACCACGCCCACTGTGCCCACAGGCCCAGGCCCAGAGTAGTGGGACTTGGGTCGTCTTGGTCCCTGCTATGCCACTGATGCACTGTGGCCTCAGGGATGTCACTTTCCCTCTCTGGGCCATGTTTCCAAAATGGTTGACTATTTTCCAGATGGTCTACTTCTGGGGTTCTGCAGGGATCCAGGCCCAGGTTGGGAGGGCAGGGGTCAGGGCTGGTGAGAATCCTCTGGTCTCCTGGGGATCTGTCTTAGAAGATTCTTTACAGTCCATAGACCAAGTTCAAATCCATTCATTAAGCAGCTACTATGTGCCAAGTGCTGCTCCAGAAACCAGGAATACTGGTTTCATCTGCAAAATGGGCCAGTGAGGAGAAAATTCCTCCCTTGGCACAAGGAAGACAGGCAAATAAGGCCATGCAGGGCAGTTCCCTTCACGGGTGGTCACTGCCGGGACCCCTTCCTGCTGAGACCCCCCCTCTGGCTGGGGCCCTGTTGTCAGAGAGACCAGGGCTCAAAAATGAGGGGCAGCCACTTACTACCTGAGTGACCCTTTGAGGAGTGCCCAAGATAACCTGGCATCTGGACGGCACTTGATCTGTGTTAGCCCCGCATCCCTCCACGGCCCACCATCTCCATGTGCACCCCAAAGCCCCCAAAAGGCAGGATGAGGCCTTGGGTCCCTGGAGGCTGACCGAGGCTTCTCCCGAAGGTCTTTATTTTCAGAACAGGGCCCCACCTCCCCCTGTCCTTCTCTCCCTTTGCTCCCCTTCTCTACCTCCCACCCCTGTGACCAGGCTGGCTCCCCAGCATCCTCAGAGCACACCCCTCGAGCTCCTACCCCGACATGCTTACTCTTTACTCAGGCGGGTGGTGCCCCCGCCTGGATGCCTTCCTCACCCCCATCTTCTTAGGGGGGATAGAGAGAAGAAGGGGGTATTCGGGTGGAAGGATCAGCCTGTGCAAAGCCAGGTGGTGTGACCAGGGGCTATGACCCACCCCCCATGCTAGCCCGGTTCGGTGGCTGTCCTCCCCAAGCCCCCAGCCCTGCATCCTACAGCTGCCCCTGGGTTTTTTCCACACCATCTGCCTGCTCCTCCGGAAATCCACTCAGATTTCTCCAGAGGCCTGGGAGCTGCTGGGGCTTCACTGTTGATTTTTCACAAGTGATTATTGGCAGCAGAATTTGTCACCTGCACAATGAAAGGAAAATGAGCTGGCCCCTTTGGAAGCTTCCCGAGCTGGGGGTGCAGGCACAGGGAGAGCAGGGGAGGGAGGAGAAGGGAAGGGTGAGGATGGAGAAGAGGGGAGTCGCCCTCCTCTGGCTACCTTATGCCAGGCCCGGGCAGGCAGCTGTGTTTCGAGCCCTGTTGGAGGAAGGGGAAACTGAGGCACCAAGAGCTTGAGACTTGCTCTAAGTCACAGTGCTGCTAAGGGATGGTCCTGGCTAGGGAGATTAGCTGAGCCTGCTCGGACCCATTCATGCTGGCCGGGTGGGTCTCTTGGGGTTCGAGTTCAGACTGCTGGGAGAGAAAAGCTAAAAGGCCCCCTCTTGCCCCTCCATTTCAAAGACAGGGAGACCAAGGCCCACACAGGGGCAGTGACTTGCCAAGGACTCACCTTGAGGCCACGGCAGGAGGGCTAGAACAGAGGGCTCCTGTCCCCCAGGCCAGGCTCCTACCTCTGCCCTGGGAATCTCCAGAGATGAGGGTGTGTTAGGGCAGTGGGGTCCCGGGTGGGGTCCCCCCTACCAGTCGTGACAGCCTGCCTGCCCAGAACCTCCATTTCCCCATCTGTAAAATGGGCACCACAGCAGCCCGTTTCTGGGTATGCTGTGAAGATTAGCGGACCCCTCGCCCGGCAGGGAGGGGCGCCCTCTCCATGCCTGTCCCCCCAGTCCCACCCCCAGCCACCTCTAGGTCTGAGATTTCCGTGTCTCTCAGCCCTCCCTGGGCGCCACTGTCTGTTTCACGCCTCCTCCGCCTCCGCCTTGGCAAGCTTCCCTCATTGCTGCAAAGCCGGCTTGCTCCCTCCGCAGTGCTCCCGCTGCTCAGCACCAAGACTGTGATCAAAACCCACCAAGCTGCCAGGGAGAGAGAGGAGAGACAGAGAGAGGGGGAGAGGGCGCCAGCAGACAGCAGGCCTCGCTGGCACTTTTCGTCTCAGCTCGGAAATCTCCCTGGCCCCGCAGCCCGCCCCCAGCCTCCCCCTCCTCAGCCCCTTGCACCCCAGTCCCCTCCAGGTCCCTCCAGCTCTCCCACCCCCTTTAGCCCTTCCACCTCTTCCTTCCCTCGGGAGCCCCCAGGCCAGGGTCTGTGTCCTTCCAATGCGAGGGGACCACGTTACAGCAGCAGGAGCCACAGCCCCCCAGGGAGACAGTGAGTGACCCCTCCCGCACTGGACTGGCTGCACCCTCCTCCGCACCCAGCACACACTCGCACGCACACACACTCACACACACACAAGACGTGTCACCCAGACACACAGATATACACAAAAATACTCACACACACACATACACCTCACAGACACCACAAACAGTCACAGAGACTCACAGATCTACACACATACCGCACACAGGCTCACACTGCTACACATCCACACACACACACCACACGCACTACACAGCTACATATACACACACAGCACGCATGCACTCACACAGCTACACATCCACACACACACCATACATGCTCACACAGCTACACATGTATATATACTCTTACACACACATCCCACAGCCTCTGCCAACCAGCTCACACAGGCTCACTCAAATCTACTCACACACACACATACACACACTGGGAAGCCCTAACCCCATCACAAAAGCCATCTCCAGGAGCCGGGGGATGGACAGGAGGGAAGCAAGGCCGGGTCCCCAGGCCCCGTGGGTCACAGCCCTGGTCAGGAAGTCCCGCCTCAGAGCCCACCTCCGCTGCCCACTCCACAGGCTGCCTTTGGGGTGCTGCCCCCAGATGCTCCTGGGAACCAATCCCTCCAGGTCCTGGCATAGTTCCGTTGCTGTGGCAGGGGGACGGTCACATTACCACCCCCTGCCCTCTCCCTGGAAGACTCCCCGTGGCCCCCCAGCCCGGAGGGAAGCCTAAAACTCCTTAGCACAGCCTTTGAGGCCCCTCACAAGCTGGCCCAGGCTGACCTCTTTCTCCCCTCCCCTGCCCCCCACTCCTGCTCACCCTGCCCTCAGGCAATACAGGCAGGTAGTTAAGGGCAAGGCTGTGTGGTATTCCCAGCTCTGTCCACGGCTTAGCTCTGTGTCCTTGGGAAAGTGGCCTAACTTCTCTGAGCCTCAGTTTCCTCACCGGTAAAATGGGATAGTCAGGATATCCACTCGTGGAATGGATTAGTTAATATGAGGCCCTCAGTACGGTGCCTAGCACATAGTAAGCTCTCAATCGATGTGAACCACTGCCACAATCCCCACCTGTGTCCTTGCACAGGCTGCACCCTCTGCCTGGCAGCCTCCACCCCACCCCCACCCTCACCCCCACATTCTTCTCTGCCTTTTGAGTGCCACTCTCCCATCAGGAGCTGGCCAGGGTGCCCCCCCAGGGTCTGCTCCCCTGATGGTCGGGACAGAGCAGGCATCTCTCCCCCGGGCCTCCCTGCTTCTCAGCACTTCCTGTCCCAGGGATTTAATCGGCCTGCCCCCTGCCTGCCCCCACACCAGACCACGAACAGCTTGAGTTGAGCCACTGGCCTCCTCCGTCCCTTTCCCACAGGTTCCAACCCCTTGGCCTATCACTGTTCAGAAGCCACCTCCTCCGTGAAGCCACCCAGAGGCTCTGGGCCGTGGAGCCAGGTGGTGTACAGGCTTTGGACCCAGGTGATCTGGGTTCTCTTGCTGTGTGACCTTAGGCAGGTTACTCCACCTCTCTGAGCTTTAGTGCCTCATGAGTTAAACGGGTTGATAAATGTCAAAGCCCCTGGCCCTCAGGAGGTGCTCCATAAACCATGAGGCACCCAGCGCTCCCCACTGGAAGGGCCATGGTGGCCCTCCTTTCACCCGGGAAGACCGGCCGTGGCCCTCCCCGGACACAAGCCTGCTTTCTCTGTGTGCCCATCGTGCCTGGTGTCATCATCACTCTTTTCCCACAGCCTGAAGTCCACTGACCCCACACTGACCCCAAGTCAGGCTGAGCATTTCCCATCCATCTTCACCTGGAATCCTTTCCACGACCCCCGATTCCACTCCCCTACCTCCCTGGGCCATGGTTCGGTTGTCACTAAAACAGGACTGATCGCCCCTACCTGGTGCTGATTCAAGAATTCAATGAAATCCTGCAGGTGAAGGGCCTGGCCACACCTCCCAGACCAGGCTGAGCTGGGGATGAGTGACCAGAGAGCCCAGCCTGGCGCCCCCGGCCCACTCCCCACCCCGCCTGGCCCTTCCCTGCCCGCCCCGGGTCCTTGGTGGCCCTGGCAGAGGCTCTGCCCCCTCCCCACACTCACCCCCCAACCAGCACCTTCCCTCATTTCTCATTGGAATGAATCACTTCTCCAAAAGTTCATTTTGAAAGAAATCGATTTCCAAGCTTCTTGGAGATGCAATTTGGTTTTTCATTTTGAAGAAATGATGGTTAAGGAAAAGTTTGGAGACTTAATCACCATGGAAGGCCACGGAAATAAAGAATTCCTCTGCCCTTGGCCAGAGGCTGTGGGGCACGTGTGCATTCTTTAGCTGTGACAGCAGAAAACAAGTGTGCGAGCGGAGGTACAGATACACGGCATGTGCACAGGCAGACCACATGCACACACACAGCCATGCAGACATGTAGGCAGACTTGCAAACACATGACACACACATGCCATCACCCACATACACATGCACATGCTACACATAAATCTGTGCACATGCACACGTGCACACACGTGCAGGCCCCATTCAGGGAAACACCCCTGGAAACACCCCATGGGCACCCCCAGCTACCTCCCCCCAGCCTCTGTCCCCAGGTCTCTCTGCCTCCACCCCCCACCTCCTAAGGCATCCTGTCCTTGGACCCAAGGCCATTTTCATTATTTCTGGGAAGGGCTGGCTTCCATGTCTACTCCTGAGGCCCTGTCCAGATCTGAAGCTGGAGGTGTATATGATCAGCCACCATCACCCCTCTTCCCCCATCAGGAACCTTCATGGGCTCCCTACTGCCCAGATGGATAATGACCACAACCAAAATCACGGACATAACCCTCATCTTCTGCTGTGGGAGCACATAGCCCTTGATATCACCTCTGCCCCCACAACCCCTGGGAGCCCAGGTAGTCACTAGGATGTGCCTGGAACTGCAGCCCCCATGTCATGGGTGAACACACTGAGCTCAGAGAGGTTGAAGGACTCACCCAAGGTTGCACAGCTGGTAGGGGGCAGGCCCCCACCACCACCACCACCACTCTACCACTACCACCACACACAAACCCACACAAGCTGGTTATTGACCTTCCAGTCCTACTGTCAATCCATTCTTTTGCATCTGGAAGACTTTCCTCTGCACAAGTTGTCATGAATGCAGATTCCCTGGGTAAGACACAACGTCTGATACTCCAAGGCAGGGAACCCCCAAATTCCCTGCATCTGGGGCCAGAAGAGACACTAACTTCCATCTAGTCCAAACCCTCTCATATTCAAATCCCCTTTACACTCTCCCTGCTCTTGGCCATTCAGCCTGTGTTTGTGCACCTCCAGGGCTGGAGTGCTCACTCCCACCTGCCCATCCCTGATCTCCTATAAAGGCTAGGGTCCTCTCTCATGCTGAGCTGAGCTCTGCCCCCTGGGACATCTCCTACCTTGAATCTTAGACCTCATTCCTAGTCCCCACGCCCCCTCCTCTCTGGCTTCACCAGCCTTGGAGAACCCAGTCAGTGTCCCCTCCCCATTGCAGCCCTGCTGGCCAAGGGCAGAGAACCTTGCAGGCAGCCTGAAGTTCACGGAGACACACACACACAGGGCATGTGGCACTCAGGCTGTGGAGGAAGGAGAGCTGGGGCCCATCCTCTGGCGGTGAGGGCCGGGCAGTGCCAAGGGAGGGGCACAGCACAGAGACTAAGAACACAGTCCTAACCAGGGCCTTCCGGCCTGGAGTCCTGGGATGGGGCAGGAGGGGGTGGAGGAAAGCCTTCACGAGATGGGGACCCAAGGGGAGGCCAGGGTGGGCACGAGAACCCCAGACTGAGGAGCAGCGGGCAGCCTTCCTGGGAGAGTCTCAGAGCTGCTCAGTGCAAGCCCTGGCAAAGTGGGGGAAGGCACCGTGCGGAGGCTAAGGACTTGCCCCTGCCCAGACGGGGCTGCAGGGCTGGATGAGAGCTGGGCCCCCATTTCCCAACACTCCTCCTCATCCCAGCCTCTCTCCCCAGAGGATGGGCGGTCCCGGGGTTACTCAAGGGGCTTCCCCTACCCGTCCCTGTGTCCTCAGCTGCCAGGCCCCTGCGATCTGTGTCCTATCTGAGGAGTCTGCAGCCCTCCCACCCAAGGGCACCTGGAGTGGGGCGTGGAGGAGGAGGCGGGGGTAAATCTAATCCCTCGGGGAGGGGGCTGAGTCTGTACCCCGCAGATGGAGCAGGGGAGGCAGAGCTCTCGGGCGAGGGGAAGACCAGGCTTGCTTGGCAGGGGTGGCATCGGGGTGGGGGGCCTGGTGAAGGAGGTTCAGCGGGAGGTGGTCCTGATAGCCGGGAGCCTCCTCCTCCAGGGAGCCATCCAAGTCTGCCCTTCTCGCATCCAGACCCACCGGCTTCTTCCCACCGGTCGAGCATTTACTGCAGTCGTTCCGCGCCTCCTGCTGAGCACCCGGAGCAGGCTGGGCTGGTGATCGGGCGGCAGCCTGGCCTGGGTCTCCCCCGGGGCGGCGTGACAGGCTGGAGAACGCCGAGCCCTAACATCAGGGGGAGGGTCAGGCCCCAGCACTGCCATGCCCCTTCCAGTCACCTCCCCTCTCTGTTCCCTCACCATGGGGCCAGGGGTGGGAAAAGGGCTGTGTCCTCGGGAGGGGCAGTGTCTGACCAGGGGGTGGACTGCTGGACAGGAGGCCTATAGCCTTGGAGTGGGCTGCCATCAGGGGCCCTGGACTCCCCCAGCAGGGGCAGCAGTAAAGAGGGGCCCGTGCAGGAGGTGCCGGCCCCAGGGACCAGTCGGGCCCTCGGCCCAGATTCCCTGCCCCTGTCCCAGTTTGGGGCGGCCACAGTGGCTGGGCCCCCAGAAGCCCGGCCTGCTTCTGCTCAAGGATGCTGAGAGGTTCCTCAGCTCCATCCTGGAAGCGCACTCCCCGATTCCAGCTGGGCGCGGGGCAGGCCTTGGCACAGGGCTCCCTTCTCGGACCCTTCTCCCTCCCTTCCCTGCCCCCTCCACGTCTATCAGCAAATCCAGAGGAGACACGTGGGGTGCTCGCAGGGGCACACGCATCCACCGTGCTGGGGTTTTATACCTGTAGCCCCACTGACAGCAACTCGAACCCTCTTCCTGCTCCAGCCCAGAACTTTCCAGACTCGCTGCCTGCAGGAAGTAGTTACATCCACGGAAGTTCAAGCTCAACTTTTAGTTTGGAAATAAAAATTTGAAGCCTGTGGCAGAGACCCCAGCCCACCGGTGGGCACAGAAGGACCCGGAGGGTGCCCGCCTTTCCTGGCGAGCCACCAGGTGAGAAGTATCTCTTTGGGTGGGGAAGGTGGTCCTGGGCTCCTGACCCCAGAGACGCCCCTGCGAGCTCTGGGACCTGAGGGAGGGAGGAGGCCACGCCCCAGCATCTGACGCGTCGGGAAATCCCCGAGCCTCTCCAGAAGGGGCCAGGTAGAGCACTGAGGACCCAAGGAACAGACTAAGTTTAGTTTTCATAAATTAAAATCAACTCATTTCTGTCACTTAAAGTCACAGCCTGAAGCCAACGGCCTGTCCTCCTGTCTCCTACAGCTCTGTGAGCAGTGACACCACGTGAAACTCAGTGGCCACCGGGGGGCTGGGCCACCCTCCCTTCCTTGTCCCCTCCCCACCCTCCCTGGGATTGAGCCCCCACGGGGGCCAAGTGTGTGTGTGTGATAATGGAGCCCCCCCATCCTGTCCTCAGCAGCTCTGGCACCCACCCACCCCCGCCCCAGCATCAGAAATGACAACTGTCCCTGAGCCACGCCACTCCCGTGGAGAGGGCTTTCCCACGACCCCCAAAGAGGTCGGGCCACACACATCCCCCCCAGTCTCCCCTCACCCCACCTCCAGTTGCCCCCAGAAGCCCCCTCCCTCCCCCATCAGTAGCCTCTCTCCCCGCCTGGGAGTCAGGAGCCCAGGCTCCTCTTGTCCTGCCACTGCCCACCCCACCCCCGCCCCCATCAGCTGTGTGACCCTCGGTCTCAGCTCTGGGCCGCAGCTCCCCCTCCTCTCACACAAGGGGTGTGACATTTCTTGATTGCCTCCCAGCTGCACGACCCTGCAAAGCCTCCTCCCTCGAGGCCACCAGTGTCCAGTGTCCACCTGCTCGCCCAAGGCGCACAGTGGCTGCCTCTCCCCGCCTCTCCCCCCCCCCAGCTCCTCCTCCCTTCCCCCCACTGCCCCCTCCTCTCTCTCGTCCCCCTCCTCTCCTTCCACTCCTGTCTCCTCCCCTCCTTTCCCCTTTCTCCTCCACCTTCCCCCTCCCAACCCAGCCCCCACCCCCCAGTTGCCTGCTCTCTCCCTGTCAATTAGACCAGCCCTGGCAGGAGGCTCAGAGAGCAGACTAGAGCACCCAGCTGGAAAATTGGGTGTCAGGAGCTGCCTGGAATCCTAATGCCCCCACCCCACCCTCCCCCTCACTTACCGCTCCCTGGCTGGCCCGCTGGGGGCACCCTGCTTCTCCTCTCTGCCCAGCTCCGCTGACTTCCCAACGGGGAGCAGGCCCCCCACCGCCACCCCCACCCCTGTCAACACCCAACTACTCCCTCTTGAGGAGAGACTTGGAGGAGAGAGCACAGGGCGGGGTTCCAGAGACCTGGGTCCTGGCCAGCCCCCCATCCCCCAGGACCTCAGTTTGCCCATCCGTAAAATGAAGTTCTTCAGACTCAACCTGTGTGGCCTTGGATCTTTCAGTTTTTCACCTGCTGGGACAGACTGCCGTCGGCTCACTGTAGACCTGCTGTGGGGGCTGGCCCCACTTTTGGTTCTGGTTTGGTCTGGTTTGGGTTTGGTCCAGTTTTACCACGAATGGCCTTGGGCTTGGGACTCACAAACCTTCTAGCTCTCTTCTGTCGCTGGGGCCACCTCAGTCATGTCTGCTCCTGCCTGGTCCAGAGTAGACCGAGTGTTCCTGCTCTTTGTTGGGGGGGTGGGGAGGTGAGGGCCTTCGATCCCCAACTCTGAGTTATCAGCTGCCCAGGGCCAGCCAGGCAGAGTGAGGGGCTCGGAAAATATTGACTCCCCAGGTTCCTGAGCTCAGATTTAAGTAACTCAACCCCCTCCTCCACCCTGGGACAGGGGTGGGCTCTGGCGGCCCCCAGCCCCTCTTGGCTTCATCCCATGCACCTCAAAAGGGAGCCTCCCAGTGGAACTGAAAGATGCACTGCTCCCTGCCCCCTCACCCCCACGCGTTCTCATCTACATCCAACCCCAGTCTCAAGGGTCCAGCTCTGTTTTGGTCCCTCAGAACCTAACAGATGTCATAAGACAGATAAGACAGCAAAGTTCCAGGAGACTGGTGGTCCAACCAGCTCGATGGTTTTCTTTTTGTGATTATGATTACTCTCAATAATTATTTTTTAACTACCCAGGCAACAAGTAACCCCAAAAGCAGCCTCTTAGTGTTCTCACCGAACAGTCTCCCTACAGCTGGTGGAGCCCACACAGGATCCCAGAGGGATCCAACAAACTCCAGTGAACAATTGCTGTCAAATACCTACTGTGTGCCAGACCTACTGTGTGCTGGGATTTGGAGGACACAGCAGAAATCCTAACAAACAAGTCCTCTTGTAGCACATTCTACAAACAAGTCAATAGAAAAGTAGATCATTTCAGAGGGATCAGGATTACCAGGGAAAGAAAACAGTGACTCAGGGCAGGGGCCAGATTAGAGGGCTCCAGGAAGACACCTGGGGGGAGGTGACACTGAGGTGGGGCTGAATGAAAAAAGCCAAAGGAAAAGGTTTGGGGATGAGACTTCTAGACAAGGGGAACGGCAAGTGCAAAGGCCCTGGGGCTGGCGCATGTGCTTGTTTGAGGAACAGGTGGCCAGCGGGGCCAGAGCAGAACAGTGGTAGGAAACATGGTCTGAGTCAGACCGTGGCCAGCCTTGTGGACCCGAGAGGGGTTTGTGATGAATTCTAAGTACGAGGAGTAGCCACTGGAGGCTTTCAGCATGAATGAAATTGCTCCAATGGGATCTCGCTACTCTGGCTGCTGGGCACAGGTTGGGTGGTTGAGGATGGGGCAGCAAGATTGGAAGCAAGAATGGAGACCAGTTAAAAGGAAGTTGCAGTGATGCAGGCAAGAAACGCCAGGGTCAGGGGCAGGAGTGGCAGTGTGGAGACAGAGCAACATGGTTCCAGCTAATACAGAGTCTATGGGTGGGGTTTCTTCAATTGGTTCCGTCCAGGAGAGCAGGCAGCCCCTTTCTAGGACTCTCTCCCTGCTTCTCACTCCTCCTGCCTCCCACCTCATACCTTGGGACTTTTAAATTCTCCCCTCCACCAAAGTCCTGCCTTCTCTTGCATCTAGCCTTGGGCATGCCCATCTCAGCTCTAGCCAAGTGGAGAAGGGGCTGGGAGGAGCAGGAGCCTCCTGGGGTCTAGTCCAAGAGTAGAACGTATAAAAGGCAACCAGTTTTTATACAGTTGATTTAAAATTTTTATACAGTTGATTTAAAAAGAAAAAAGTTAATTAAAAAAAGAAAAGGAAAAAATATGCAGACCCCCCTTGAGGAGCTGGTGGAGAATTCAGGGGTATTGGCCTACCCCACCTCGATGGTTGCTAATGTGCTCACAGACATAGAGGACTGGTGGTTTGATGGGTTGAGCCCTCTACCACAGGACTTGCCCTTGGGAAGACTGTTGCTGTAAAGGAGAGGCTAGGCCTCCCTATAATTGTGCCTAAGAGCCTTCTCCCGAATGCCTCTTTGTTGCTCAGATGTGGCCCTCTCTCTCTAGCTAAGCCAACTTGAAAGGTGAAATCACTGCCCTCCCCCCTATGTGGGATCGGACACCCAGGGTAGTGAATCTCTCTGGCAACGTGGAATATGACTCCCAGGGAGGAATGTAGACCCGGCATCATGGGATGGAGAACATCTTCTTGACCAAAAGGGGGATGTGAAAGGAAATGAAATAAGCTTCAGTGGCAGAGAGATTCCAAAGGGAGCCAAGAGGTCACTCTGGTGGGCACTCTTACACACAATATAGACAACCCTTTTTAGGTTCTAATGAATTGGGGTAGCTGGTGGTAGATACCTGAAACTATCAAACTACAACCCAGAACCCATGAATCTTGAAAACGATTGTATAAAAATGTAGCTTATGAGGGGTGACAATGGGATTGGGAAAGCCATAAGGACCACACTCCCCTTTGTTTAGTTTATGGATGGATGAGTAGAAAAATGGGAGAAGGAATCAAACAAACAAACAAACAAAGGCAACCAGTGTTCTTTTTTACTTTAATTGTTCTTTTTCACTTTAATTAATATTCTTGTTATTTTGTGTGTGTGTGGTAATGAAGGTGTCAGGGGTTGATTTTCGTGATGAATGCACAACTATGTAATGGTACTGTGAACAATCGAATGTATGATTTGTTTTGTATGACTGCATGACATGTGAATATATCTCAATAAAATGAATATAAAAAAATACATTGACAGAGAAATTAAAAAAAAAAAAAAAGGCAACCAGCCCTTCCACACTGCAAAAGTTAACTGCAGCTCGTTTTTATCTAGACCTTATGCTTTAAAGAGCCTAAGAGTGCCTGCTCCCTTCCCAGCTTGAGCCACTTTACAAAAGCCCCCCCTTCTATTACCTGAGGCTGGGTGATGGCAGGGACCAGGAAGGGACTGCGCAGTAACTGAAAAGGCAAGCCAGAGTGGGAAAAGATATTTGCAAATAGGATTCTTAATAGCAAATCAATAAGAGAAAGGAAGATAACCTAATAGAAAAATGGACAAATGACTTGAATGGGCATCTCGCAAAAGAGGGTATCCAAATGGTCACAGACATAGGAAAAAAGTACTCACCTTCACTAATGATCAGGAAATGAACACTAAAATCACAGTGGTAAGCAATGCACACATCCACCAGAGGGACTAAAGTGAAATAGCTAGACCAGATCAAGGGTTGGCAAGGAGGTGGCACAACCAGAACTTTCATATATAGCTGGCGGGAGTGTAAAATCGGTGCAACCACTTTGGAAACTCTTTGGTCATATCAAGTAAATCTCAAAGACACGCACCCTATATCAGAGCGATTTATTCCCAGACACGCAACAGAAATGAGTACATGTGTCCAGCAAAAGACTTGTGCAAGGATGTTCTACATATTCATTATAACCGCAAACTGGAAACAACCCCAAAGCCCATCAACAGTAGAAAGAATGAACAAATTGTGGTCTATTCATTCAGCGGTGCATTATACAGCAACAAGAGACAACAAACTACTGCTATGCTGAACAACACGTACGAATGTCAGAGATACACTGCTGAAGGAAAGATGCACAATTCCGTTTATAAGAAGTTCAAAGATAGGTTAGAAGTCAGGAGAATATGTCCTTGCAGGGGAGGGAGGGGCTGGAAGGGGACGTGAGAACCCTCATAAAGGGCTGCTGATGCTCTCTGTCTTCACCTGGGAGCTGTGTCATGCGTTCACTCCCATCATTTGATCTGTGTGTGTCTCTCTCCCTCTCCCTCTCCCCCTCTCTCTCTATATAGATATACCTACACAGAGATATAGATGATCTTCAATTAACAATTAACTCCAAAAATATACTAACAGCAACAACAAAAAAACAATAATAAAACACTGCCCAAGTATTTAGTGTGAAAAGGACACTCAGCCCCAGCCCCACATGACTTTGGCAAATGACCTTCTGTATCTTCTTCTATGAAATTGCATAGCTTAGTAGGACTTTTTTTTTTTTAAACACAAATTGGTACTTACCACACCTTATTGGGTGGTTGTTGTTGTTTCATATAATACGGGATTTCTCAACTCAGCACTCTTGCCATTTGGGGCTGGATAATTCTTTGTTGTGGTGCCTGGCTCTGTGCTGCGCACTGTAGCATGTTCAGCAACATCCTTGGCTTCTATGCCACCAGATGCCAATAGCATCTCCGCCGGTTGTGACAACCAAAAATGTCTCCGGACATGATCAAATGTCCCCTGGGGATAAGGCTGCCAGATAAAGTACCGGATTTCCAGTTGATACTCCTTATTTATCTGAAATCCAAATTTAACTGGGCGTCCTGCATTTTTGTTTGCTTAATCTGGCAAACGTACCTGGGGTGCAAAGTCATTCCTGGCTGAGAACACAATATCTTTTGGTATCTCTTGGTGCCGGTTCCATCCCGGAACACGAGGAGTTGCCTCATTCTTTTCAACGGTTCTGCTGGAGTCCCTAGTACAGATGTGCAGAGCCAGGCTGAGCTCGGGGCCCTTGGATGCAGGAGCTCCGGGATCCAGACAGGGAAGCATGCTCTTCTCGCCAACTCTCCGCTCAGCTCCGCCCTACTCTGATTGGCACCGCCCACAAGCCGGGGGGGGGGGGGGCGCAGCCTCCCAGGCCTCCCCAGCAGATACCCTGCCCCCTACATCCCCCTATGTTTCATTGGCCCAGAACTGGTCACTTGCCCACTCCTAGCCAATTACTGGCAGGGGTGGGGTCATCCTTAGACCAATCAGGTGCACCCCGAGGGGAGTCTCTTTCCCTGAAGCACCTGTTGCGTGAGGGGGCGTGGCTACTGTTACAGGGGAGACGCAGGTTGGTGGGTGCTGGGTGGGTTGCAGACAGTGACCCCGTCAAGGCTTGAGTCCGAAAGTGTGTTGTTGCAGCTGATGCTCCCATCCCCTCGCTGAGCAACAAGCAGAGTGCTCATTCCAGTCAGATGGTGCTCCTCCCGGCTTGGGGAACTTCAGTGCACCCCTCAGCTCTCGAAAGCTAGGAACGCCTCATACACCCCGCTCCAGCCTCCCAGCCGGCCCCGTGCCTCCCGCTCCGGCTTCCTTCCTTCCCTCAACTAGGCCAGTCCCTAGCCGGCCTCAGGGCCTTTGCATCTGCTTTTCCCTTTGCCTGGATCACCCGTCCTCGGCTCCTTCTCATTGGTCAGGTCCCTGCTCCCACGTGGCCTCCACGCGAGGCCTCCACCCCTCCCGCTCTGGGTCCCTTCCCCAAGTGCCGCCCTAGGCTGTGTCACCTTGTTTATGTGCCAAAATTTGTCTCCTCCCGCGAGGGCAGGGGCCTCGCTGTCCCGGTCACCGCTGTGTCCTCGGGGACTTCTCAGAGCAGTCCCTGGCACCAGAAGTTCTCTGATCACACAGACTGAACAACACAATCATGAGGGGATTGACAGATGCCAATCCCTTATCCAGCCATGTGCCGGTTTGAATGTATTATGTCCCCCAGAAAAAGCCATATTCTTTGATGCAATCTTGTGGGGCAGACATAATAGTGGGGATTAAGTTGGAACGTTTGGATTAGGTTGTTTGCATGGAGATGCGCCCCACCCAACTGTAGATGAACTGATGGGATATTTACATGGAGGCGTGGCCCCACCCATTCAGGGTGGGCCTTGATCAGTGGAGCCATATAAATGTGCTGACTCAAAGAGAAGGAACTCAGTGCAGCTGTGAGTGATGTTTTGAAGAGGCGCAAGCTTGCTAGAGAGAAACGTCCAGGGAGAAAGTCGTTTTGAAACCAGAACTTTGGAGCAGATGCCAGCCACATGCTTTCCCAGCTAACAGAAGTTTTCTGGACACCATTGGCCATCCTTCAGTGAAGGTACCCGATTACTGATGTGTTACCTTGGACACTTTATGGCCTTAAGACTGTAACTGTGTAGCCAAATAAACCCCCTTTTTATAAAAGCCAATCCATCTCTGGTGTTGTGCATTCTGCAGCATTAGCAAGCTAAAACAAGCCAGGAAATCCAAGCATTCTGAAAACAAAACGCCTTTTTGTTACCTATTTTTCAGCAAAACCTGACCTAAATTGATGTGAGGCTATTTAGAGTCTTTGTTTATCCCACGTATTGTGAATATGTATACAGCTTGCTGAAGAACTATTAATGTGTTTCATTAAGGATTTGTCTTTGGCTGGGTTCTCCGAAAGCAGAGCCTGCGACAGGACCTGGGTGCAGGTGATTTATTTGGGAAATTCCAGGGAGGGAGCCGGGAGAGTGAGACAGGGAAGGGGAGAAGCCAGTCCAAGGATTATTATTATCAAGGTCACTGCAGACACCAATGGGCAAGGGTGCCCAATGATTCCACTGGGACCTCCTGATTTGAGAATTAGATTAAGTTTAGCTTTCATACAGGGTGGGGGCAGCTCAGGGGAATAGCAGAGGGTCAAGAAGTCAAGCCACAGTTGATGGCCGGTCCTCCTGGTTATCCGCCCACTGTCCTTGCAAGGTGGAGACTCTGGGGTGGAGGCTCCAAAAATAACCTCATAATTTGTTATCAACTGGCTCTGCAGTTAAGGAGCAAAGTAAAGAGGCCACTAAGCATAAGAGTAGTGTCAGTGCCTTATATGGGCACAACAGTTATAGTCAGGGGTAGAGATTTGTTTCAAATGTTTCTTGTCTCAAATGTTTCAAATCTGTGTGGGAGACTTATTTCGAATGTTTCAAATTTGGGCGGGTTATTTAGGCCTGTGGAATAGGCTATCACCTTTGGAGTATCCAGCAAATGGAGAAACAGGAGGGAGATTTGCGGGTTTAGGCTTAGGGCATAAATAGTGCTGTGTTCTATTGTTCTGCACACCGGTTACCACATTTTGGTTGCATGCCCATTCTTACAAGATCGTGAATAAATTCTTTTCTTTTCCATAATCGAGTGAGCATTTATTCCCTTTTAGCTATAGTGCTTGTTTCTCACACTGAAGTGGGAAGCACAGTCCTGAAGAGCCCTGTTGGTTGAGGGTGGACTCCAGACATATGAATTCTCCTGAACTTCCTGGCTGCACTTGAGGTGGGACAGTGTCCTCAAGATGAGCCTGAGCAGCTGAAATCAGAGCTGTGCTGAAGGCCTGGGATGGGCCCCAGGGGATCTGCAGCATGGGACACCCCAGACCCTGTGGGGGAGTGACCTGGGATGTGGCATGTGCACCATAATACCTTCCTAAAATCTGAAATGCATCTGGCCCCAGGGTTTCAGATTTCTAGAGGTGGCACTGCTGGGTTAGGGGGACCCATTGGAAAGGGTCTTGTATGTATTTTCAAAGTTGTAATTGATGTACTCGAGAGCCTTGTATATAGCCCCAAGGCTGTCTGCATTTACCACTCCCTCTGACCACATGTGAACACGGCCCAGCTACACCCACACACCAATGCCAGTTCTGATAGCTAAGTAGGAATAGCCATGGAAGATGTGTTAGCATCTGCTCCATACCTGGCACTATGCTGAGCACTCATTCCTTGTACTCTCATTTTTGGGGGGCGAGGAAACTGAGGCACGGAGTTGCCACAGCTGGTGAGGCCGGGGTGAGAGTCAGATCTGGGTGGTACATTAATGACAATGCTATCCTGTCTCTAATGCTGTAGTAATCTTTTTAAATTTTGCCTATCTCATGAGTAAAAGGTGATTGCTCATGGTCTTATTTTGTATTTCTCTATTGTCAATTTATCAGTTAGGATTAGACAAGGGTACAAATAACAGATTCAAGCCAGATGTTTATTTCTCAAGTAAAATTCAGAGGTTGGCAGTCTAGAGTCAGCATGGCAGCTTTCTCCATGGCATCAGTCACCCCGGCTCCTCTTCTCATTACTTCACTGTGTGGGGTATGTGTTCTCAAAGTGTCCTCGTGGTCCAAAGTGGCTGCTGGAACCCCAGCCATCATGTGCTGTGTTCCAGCCACAGGAAAAAATAAGGGATAAAGAAAAAGGAGACAAGGAGCACCTACCAGCTGTCTGTTCAGGAAGGTTCCTGGAATCTGCTACTTCTCATTGGCCAGAACTTGGGCACATGGCCTCATCTGGATGGGAGGCTGGGGAATATCTTTATTCCAGATGACTATGTGCCCAGCCAAAAATCAGGGATTCTGCTCTTATGGAAGAAGGGAAGGGAGGATATTGGAGAACAGCTCATGATCTCTGCCACCCTGGAGGGAGCCTCTGGCCATTTTTACTTTGACACCAATGAATTATCTTTTCATACTCTTCCATTTCTTCATCGTGTTGATTCATTTTTTTCTTATTTTCAGGCATGCTTCTTATAGGGAACTTATTACTTCCCAAAACAATGTGTTCCAACAGCGCTTGGCTCTAAAGCTATGTGTCAAAATTAAACGGGGCAGCACAACAATGGGCCCAGCTCGACACCTGGCTCGTCAGATTTTGGCTTCCTTTCCCTAAGTCAGGGCTTGCCAAATGTTGGCATGCATCAGAGCACCTGAAGAACTAAGAAAGAGCTCAGAGGCCCAGCTCGTGAAATGACAGGGACTGGGCCTGTGTGCTTTTACCAGCTTCCTGGGGTGAATGATACCCACCCAAGCTCTAAGTTTGCCTAAATGTTAGCAAACCACTCCTTGGATTGTCATCGCCTCCACTTGGTCCCCTGGACTAGTACAAACATGGCCGGTTTCTCCTCCTTCCAGCAGCCCCCCAGGCACTGGAGAGACTGATGAAGGCTCCCCTGAACCTTCTTTTTGGCCAGGCTAAAAAGCCCCATTTTCCCCACCTATCCCTCATCTTGACAGGGTTTCCAAACCATTCCAAATGGCATGGCTCTCAGCAGTAGACCCCGGTGAATCATCCTCCCTCCCTGAATAGTCACCTCCAAATTGGCCACCGCTGCTCCAGGTGGAGTCTGGGCAGCACAGAAGAGCATAGAACCCTCACCTCCCCTGGCCTGGACACTCTGCTTTTGTTAATTGGCCAGTGGCTGCATCAGTCCTAGTGGCAGCCTGGTGACCGTGGACCACACTGAGCCCAAATTTACTGAAATCTCCAGGAGAAGGAGCTACGTGTTGAGGGTGCATATCTGCACATGGCTGCAAGTAACATAAAACCCATGCTCAAGTGCGTCTGTGCAAAGGAGACGTCATCTCACATGAGAAGGCAGAGGCAGGCAGGCCCAGGTCCGTTGCGATCTTCAGCTCCACCATTTCTTCAAATATGAGCTTCAATCTGTCTTTCCACTCGGCCATCCCAGTGTGTCAGCTTTGCTCACAGAGAGGCCCCCTCCTGCTCACAAAAAGGCTGCAGAGGCTCCAGGCATTCCATATTCCAATCAGACACAACAATGTAATCCAGAGGAAGACTAGTAAGATTCCCTCCTTCCTGTGACCCCTCACCCAGAAGAAGCCCACCCACAGGTTTCCTCTCCTTGGTCATAACCAAGTCACATGGCCCTTCCTAAACCAATCACTGGCAAGGGGGAATGGGACCACCAAGATTGGCTCAAACCAATACAAATTTACCCCAGAACTAGTGGTGGGGTCACAACATATGTTGGTGGGATGGGTTCTCCTGAACAAAACGAGGGTTCGGTTAGGAAAGGTGAAGGGGAAAAATGGACATTCAGTAGGAAACTATGAGCAAAGGAATTGTGGGTGCTGAGGTCCAGAGACATGAGTGGACAAAAGGGCCCTCTCAGCCCAGCTGCAGGGGGCCGTGAGACTCTTTAACCAAATGAGGAGCACAACAGCTGCTGTGAGGTGCCCCGCTGGGCCCAGAACGGAGGCAGGGAGGCCAGTTAGGAGGCTGCTGCAGTTGTCCAGGTGGACAGCGGTGTGGCTTGGAGCCCAGAAGGGACAGTGCCCATGGGTGTGATTTCAAGGCAAAGTCGATAGGCTATGCTGCAAAATCAGACGTAGGGGTGAGTGGAACTGCCTCGCCAGGCACAACCCATAGTGGTGGCACGAGCACCTGGACAGGGTCGTTTACGGGGAAAGCAGGGGTTTTGGGGGGATGTTGGGAGAACTGGGCTGGCTCTGTAGCTGAGAGTCATCAATGTATGGATGGTATTTGGAGCCCCAGGACTCAGGAGAGCACATTAAACAGAGAATCGGTGCACGGGCCTTTCCATGCACACCTGCCTCTCTAGCCTGTTGCAGAAATCCGAGGCAGAGGCAGACACCTGGTTGAGCCTGCGCTGAAGAGGACCAACTTCAGAGGCCGCCAAGAGATGATCTGTAGGATTCATAACTTAGTCAAATAAAGGTGGGGGAGGAGTGGAAGGAGTTGAGGTAACTCCCAGGTTTGGATCTTGGAGAGCCTGGGTCCTTCCCAGGGATCCTCACCTGTGGCCTCCCTGCCCAGGTAGCTGCCAGCTCCCCACTCCTTCCTTTGTCCCACCTCCGGGCTCTCTGGGCCTCGCCCCCTCCCTGTCCATGGGGTCTGTTTCTTCTGGACAAAGCACATGACTTCCATTGCCATCTCTGCAACTCTGCCACAGCCTCCTTCATTCGGCCAACTTCTTGAACAGCCTTCGTGGGCCAGGGCCTCAGATGAGTGCTCTCAGCTTTCAGGTCTTCAAACACCTCCTGCTGCTGTGTGGGGTAGGTGTAGCTAGCTCCATTTCACGGAGGCGGAAACTGAGGATCTGGGTTGCCGATGGCTCTCCAGGGCCCGGCGAATGGCCACCGCACCTTCCCTGTGAGGGGCACCCCCGGCGGTCGGCCCAACCCCAGGTTCACAGCCTGACCTGGGCCCCGCCTCGGCCTTGGGGTGTTGATGCTGGGGGTGAGGGGGGCAGCCAGGCCTGGGGTGAGGTCATCAGCTGTGGAATCAGGGGGACCTGAGTTTGAAATCTGGCTCCCCGACATGTCAGCAGTCCAGCCTCACCTCCTTATTGAACCCTAGTTGAGTTTCGTTGTCCTGGTCTGTCCACTACGGATAAGAATGATTAGACTTATCTCACAGGCTTACTGCGAAGAGCGAATGACCCAAGGCCTATTTCGTGGCAGCGCTGCAAGGTTTGAAGGTGACAGCTCTGTGTGCCTGGACAGTGCAGGCTCACGGTAGATGCTCTGTCCCTGAGTGAGGTCCTCCAGGGCAAGGACTATGGCTGCTCCCCACTGCCTGCCCTGCAGTAGCCCACATCCATCTGGTCTGGCATGGTGACAGCTCGGGCACCAGCTAGAGCAAATCGACAGGCCCCTGTGGATAGGACCTTGGTGGAGAGACGTCTTCCCTGCGGCGGGCATAGGACTGGGGCTGACAGCAGCAGCACCAGAGAAGCTGGGATTCTGGAACAGCTTCCAGGCAGGAGACAAACGAGCAAAGTAAAGAAGGGGCTCACGGATAGGACCGCCATGAGTAAGCAATGCTATCTAGATGTTCCTCCAGAGAAGGAAGTGATGCATGACACGCCTCTCCTAGTGCTACCCGGTGGTGGAACTGTTGTGTCTTTGAACCGTGTCCCCTGCAGATACTGAGTCACATTCAGATCCTAGGGTCACATTCCAGCATTTCATCCTCACCTGAAGAATGTGAAAGGAGCTTTACAAACAGGTAGGGGACAGCCACACCTGGGCCCTCTGCCTCGGCTTCTCTCGGCTCCCAAGAGACAGGGGCTCTGCTCCTTTAGTCTCCCCCACTGCAGACGTCAGCAGGGACTGGCGCCCCAAGGAGCTCAGAGCAAGGCCGGGGCTTGATCCCCAGAGCAAGAAACTAGGAAAAGCACCTGGGCTGTGGATCTCTGCTGAGCAGCAGGAAAGGGAAGAAAATATTTTTGACTTAGTTGGAAAAGGCAAAGGGAGGAAAACCCTCCCTTATCCCACCCTGACTCCCCTCAGCAGCCAGGCCCATCCTGTACCCGCACTGGGAGACACGAGTGGCCGCCCCACCCGACTCCAGGGCCCATGCTAAGCCCTCTTCCCTTCTCAGCAGCCCCTCTCTTTGTAGGACAGGTGAGTATCACCCCCTCCTCTGTGACCGACCTTCTGATCCTATGCGGGACACTGATTACGTGCTTCAACTTGGCGGGCCTGGGCTGGGGGAACTGATCAGCCCCTGGGGAGGGTGGTGGGCACGGGCGACAGCGCCCTCCACAGCCCCCCAGGCCTGAGAAAGTGAGGCCGGAGGCAGGCCCCATTTCCTCACCCCAAAGTACAATCGTTGGGGAGGGCTTGCCGGAGAAAAACCCCACCCCCGTGCCTTACCCGTACCCTCCACCCTCTTCGTTACCGGAGCAACTCCCGCACCTTTTCAATCAACCTCCACGCCCTCTCAGAACCAATCCAAGCCTTTAACCCCTACAGCTACCCCGCCCTCTAAACCGCACGATATAAGCTTGTACTCTCCCCTAATAAACTCTCTTGGCTTCTTCACCCTAAAAGAAACGTGTCCCGCCTGTTCCTTTCTCGCCGCCCTCCATACTTTGCACGCCCCCGCCGGGGACCTGGCCAAGTCCCCCGCCTCGCCCTCGCCTCCGGGAAAGAGCCCCCGCCGCCGGTACCCTCCGAGTAATCCTGAGAGCCTAGGATTTAGCAACCGGCCGCTACCCCCCCCCCAGACGAGCTAACTGCGACCACAATCCTACTCTGCTCCCGCAGAAGAGCAAAACCACTTCCTCTTCCAACATCCCAGCCAAAGAATTGCCATTCAAGCAGTGGGCATTGCCCCCCCCCCACCTCACCCCCACACCTGACGCTTCCATCTGTGGTTTGCATTAACCCTACAAGGCCCGGGCAAGAGTACAAAGGGAAGCTCACAGGCCACAGGGCTAACGACGCAAAAGCTAGAAATCAAGCTGACAAACTATTACGTAGAACATCCTCCTGCCTTGACAAATAGACCTGCAGAATGACCTGGGACAGGGTTCCATTTAAAATTCTTGGTCCAAGGAAAGTGAACCCCAGCATAGCTCCTTCTCTCCTCAACCCCAGCTCCACCCTGCACCTCAGTGGGGCTCACAGGGGTGCACACGTCTGAGCTCTGTCCACACCAACCACACACGGCGGCCATTTGGCCACCCCTCGTGCCTCAGGGTGCACACATGGGTAGCTCAGTTCACCCGAGGGAGAACAGACCCTGGGAGCAGGCCTCGGGCCAGCAGGGCAGGGAATCCTGGGGTCTCAGGCACCTGCAACATGATCCTGAAGTGGGGCGGCTCTGGGCCCCACAGGCCCCTCACCCCGTGGGGAGGAGCTGGGGCGGAGGAGGGCCAGAGCAGGGCCTTCTGCTGTGTCCGGCCCAGAGCAGGGCCCCCTTGCCCAGGTCTGAGAGCAGGACTGCATCACCCTGGTCCCATCTGCTTTCTCCCCTTCCCGTCTCTGGGAGGCAATCAAAATGTCACGAGACCTGAACTCCAGGGTCCCAAGGTCATGCTTCTTATGACCCAGAAGAGGTACTCTCTGATCCCCATTTCCTAGGCCTCATTTTTCTCATCTGGAAATGAGGGATTTGGAACAGACAACATGGAAGTCACCAGGATTTTATCCACAAGTGTCAGGATGCAGGGTCTGACGGGACTTGAGACATCGTCACTTAAAGACAAGAGGCTCGGGGCTGTCATGGACCCCAGGCCTGTCTCCAGCTGGCGTCCCCCGACTCTCTGGGCACTCCAGGTGGGGACATCCTCCAGCACCACACCTGGGACCCAGGCCTGTGGATGCCAGCCCAAGGGGATGCTAGAGGAAGCTATACAGAGGAACAAGCAAAGCTTAGGAGGAAAATGGGATGGGGTTCCATCCTGGTTCTGCTCTTGATGAGCTGCACCATCTCAGGGATGTTACTCTCTCTGATCCTGGTCCCAAAAATGTAAAACCAAGCAAAGCACCTACTCCTCAGGTTTGCTGAGGGAATTCGATGCACCGTGGTCTGTGCCATGGGTGCAAGGATTGGCTCACCTTCTTGTAGGAGCCTCTGGCCCCATAGAGGCCAGAAAGCAAAAAACCACCCTGCCAGGACCCTCTCGAAGCTGAGCGTCAGATGTGGTTTTCGGTGCTGCCGATCAGATACTCTTCTGAGAGATCTGGAAGGAGGCAGCGAGGCAGGGCCGTGCATCTCTAGCTTCTGCAGCCATCTCTTCTGTGGGCACTTGAGGGGCCCAGGGCCCAACCCCCCTGGTGGCGGTGACTTCAGACCCCGGAAAGGGCCGCCTGAGTCTGGGTCTTTGGCCCTCCCACCCATTCTGTCCACCGCTGGGTCTCCACTCATGACCCCTTTCCTGCCTACATTAGCTACCAAGAATTCTGTTCTCTGCCACAGAACCCGGACCAACCGTTTAAAATCTCACAGCTAGCATGCCAAGCAATCTGAGGCTGGGCTATAAATACTGTTTGCAAAAGTAAGTAGGAAAAAAATAATAAAGAAGAAAAAACAACAACAACAAAAGTTGAGTGAGAAGAGGAAGGAATATGGCTGAGCTTTCTCTCCCGGACCTTTACAGATTTGGGAGTGGAGGAGGGAGGTCGCTGGAGGAGGAGGTCAGGGAAAGTGAAGGCAAGAAGATTTGAGGACGAGGCGAGGACTTGGACAGCTTACAAACTCCCCGGGCCTCCGCCCCGTCGCCGCGGGAAGGCCCTCACAGGGAGCCTCACTCGGTTTGGCCGTGGGAACTCGGCGCACCGTGGGAACTGAGGACGCGCGGTCAGAGGTGCAGACGAGGGCCACCCTCCCTCCAGGAGGTCAAGAGAGGGCGCTCTGGCGCAGGGCCTCCAGTCCACAGGTGAGCTGGGTGGCTGGCTGGGCCCTGAGCAGACAGCAGGATGGGGCTTTGGCCTAGGGAAGGAGACAGGGGAAGTTCTTCCCGGAAGAGGGGCCTGACGGAGGAGACAGTGGCCGAGCTCGCAGCCTGGTGAAGCCGGAGAGCAGGGCCGGGTGTCAGGGAACCCAGACTGGCTCACGGATAGGACCTGGGATAACAATGATCTGGGGAGCCCAGAACCTTCGCCGCTGCCTAACACGGAGCACCACGGCACCCTTCTGGCAGGTAAAGGGAGGTGTGGTTGGGGGGCTGAGCCGCCAGATGTGGGAACCCCAGATTCAGAACCAGGAAGCTGCAAAATTGGACCTGTAACCCAGGGGTGTTGATGAAGTTGGGACCAAGAGAGAGTCTGGACTCAGAACCGGATTCTCCAGGCCCAACAGTCTTGCAGGCCGGGAGGGCAGGTGCCCCAAGCTCTCAACAACATCAGGTCAGAGGCCTCGGGGGGCAGGAGGGAGACAGGCTGGACCAAGGACCAGGAGCCCTGAGCGGGGTGAGGAGATACAAATGGAGCACCGGCTGCAAGGCCTGAGACAAGAGCTCGTGAGAGTCCAGGAAATGCTCCACTGACTCCTCCCACACACGTGTCCCTCTGTCCTCCTCCTCTTGCCGGACATTTCTCGTGAAATCTCCATGAGGACAGCACCTTGGACTGGTTGGGGAAGAGCTGGGCAAGCAGAGACAGGGAGAGCCGCAGCCCAGGCTGCAGCCATCTGGGGACGGCAGCACTGAGCAGCGTGAGGGCAGCTTGGAGGGGACAGGAGGCAGCCGGTTCCTGGGCAGGGGCAGGGTGAGGGGCCCAGAGCTGGGCCTTCCAGAAGGGTCCCTCAAGTCCACAGCAATCCCTGGGAGGTGGTGAGGGAGCAGGAAGACCCGTGGACACCAGAGGCCCCAGGTGTCAGCAACTGCCCACCTGGGATCAGAGCTGTCCCATGTCATACATGACATCACTTATGGGGTCCAGGGAGCCACCCAAGGCACCCCTGTAGCAATCCAGGCCGAATCCAGGGCCCTTCCCGCAAGAGGCCTTGTGGCAGTTGGAGGAGAGCAGGGGCCTGGGAAAAGCAGGTGCACGGAGGCTGTGGCTTGGGGGTGGGGATCTCCGTGCTTTACCTGAGCACAGGCTCAGGCCGTTCAGCCTGAGGTCACTGGATGGGGACCCGAGCTCCACATATGACCAAAGGAACACCCTTCATGCTTTATTCCTGAGAAGGAGCAGGGGTGGTTCATAGCTGTGGAGCAAAGAGCAGCAGGCAGGCAGGGGTGGCACCGGGGGAAGGGGCAGGCCAGGGGGCCACAGGTCTGACCGGGCCTGGAAGCTTTCCTGGCTGTGGCTTCAGGAGGCCAGTGGGTCCCACACCCAAGCTGACCAGAGATGGGAACAGGGTCCCAGGCCTTGAGAGCTGTGGCCCTAGGACATGCTGAGACCCCATGATGCCCACCCCACTTGTTCATCTTATCCCTAAAGGGCAAATCTGGCAGAATCCTGAGGGACGGGGTGCGCAGAGCCTGAGGGCTAGTGGAGCCTGGCAAGTACTGTTGACTGAGCAGCAGCAGAAGGGTGTGGAGGGGAACCTGGCAGAGGGTCTGGGGTCCACCAGGATGAGGGGGACACTGGCTTTGCAGTCTCCCCTCCCTCCATCCCAGTGGGCGACTTTGGTACACTGTCAGGGACCCTTTGGGGTCTGGGGAGACCAGCTTCAGAAGAGACCCTTGGCATGTGTCACCAAGGAGCAGGGGTCCGAGTCAGGGAAGGACAGGTCGTGAGGAGCAGAGGGGCACAGGTGGGGGAGCAGGTCCAGGGAGCCGGGCAGGGCCCAGGCCCAGGGCACCGTGCATGCCTCACGGGTGGCCCCTGGCTTCTCACAGAATAAGGGGCGTGTGGGGTGTGGACACCCAGCTCCCAGGCAGCAAACCTCGGGAGGGGCTGACGAGGGCAGGCACGGACAGGACCTTGGTCTCGGTACCCACAGCCTGGCACATACTTGAGGGTTCAGCTGACCCCAGGGAACATCCTTGATTGCCACTTTCCTGAAGACCCAATTTCCAGTTCCTTCCTGGAGCAAGGGGTTGCGGGACCCACACCCTCCTCCCAACAGCAGGGTGGAGGCCTCAGGGGCAGGAGGAAGGGCAGGTTGGCACAGGGGCCTGGAGCCCAGAGGGGGACTTGAAGACCCAGGGGCAGCCCAGGCTGCAGGGCCTGAGAGCCCAGTAATGGCTCCTCTGACGCTCTCCACTAACATGTGTCCCTCTGTCCTCCTTCTCTTGCCGGACATTTATCGTGAAACCTCCATCAGGACAGAGGGCTTGGGCCGCTTTGTGTAGAGCCGGCAAGCGGAGAGAGGGAGAGCCCACAGCCGGGTTGCAGCCATCTGGGGACAGCACCACTGGGCTGAGTGAGGCAGCCTGGAGGGGACAGGAGGCAGCCGGTTCCTGGGCAGGGGCAGGGTGAGGGGCCCAGAGCTGGGCCTTCCAGAAGGTCCCTCAAATCCACACCAACCCCAGAGGTGGCGAGGGAGCAGGAAGCCCCGTGGACACCAGAGGCTCCAGGTGCCAATGACTGCCCACCTGGGATCAGAGCTACCACCCAAAGCACCCCCATAGCAATCCAGGCCGAATCCAGGGTCTTTCTCACAGGAGGGCTTGTGGCTGTAGGAGGAGAGCAGGGGACTGGGAAAAGGGGGTGCAAAGAGGCTGGGGCCCAGCAAGTGGCTCCACACTCCACCTGGGCATGGGCTCTGGCAGTTCAGCCTGAGGTCACTGAATGGGGACCCAAGCTCCACGCCTGACGGAAGGGACAAATTTCATCTTTGTTCCAGGGAAGGAGCATGGGGAGACAGAAGACCACCACACCATGGGTTCCTCGGCCCCACAGAGCTTGGTTTGAGAGTGCACCCCCTTTAGAGGACACGACACCACAACTACAGATTAGGGACCCCCTGGCAATTACAGTCCCGTCTGCAACTGTAACCTTCCATCCCTTGGAGCCCCCAAGTGGTTCATAGCTATGGAGCAAAGAGCAGCAGGCAGGCAGGGGGTGGCAGCTGGGGAAGGGGCAGGCCACGGCACCAGCCCAGAGGACCCGACTAGGCCTGGAAGCTGCCCTGGCCGTGGCTTCAGGAGGACCAGGGTCCCACACCCAACCTGACCCTCCAGAGACAGGGAGCAGGGGTCTCAGGCCTCTGAGACGCTGGGGCACAGCGGTCAAGTACTTGGTGCCTGGGGTGCCTGGGACCCTGCCGCCTTTGAGGAGGCTGTCCTGGGACCAACTCAAAATAAGTGAAGCCTCTAACGCATCTTCATGTACAAGGACTGATTCTGAGGGCATTTGTGGAGTGATTGGTGTTGTTCTCATTAGACAAAGTGAGAGCTTGTGGGAGGGGTTTTAAGCAAAGCAATTACATGAAAAAGAAAAGTTCCCCAGCCATAGGCCCTGTGGGGTCATGAAAATTGACCTTGGGACTATGAACATCTTCAAACCAAGCCCCACAGAGCCCAGTGTTATCTCCTTTAAAACCCCTATAAAAGTTGGAGCAATTGCCCAAGAGAGGAATAGAAAAGCTTCTGGAGAAAGAAGCAGATCTCCAGGTTGGATGGGAGCAAAGCTTGGTACGAGGCAGGTAGGGTTGCAGACTTCTCGGAGGAGGCGGAAGTCCACGTCTTGGGTTCCTTGGTCCCACGGAGTTTGGTTTGAGAGAGTGCCCCATTTACAGGACAAGACACAAACTGCAGATTAGGGACCTCCTGGCAATTATGGTCCTGTCTGCAACTGTAACCGTCCGTTCCTGGGAGCCCCAGCCGGTGGGGACGGTTTCACTAAAAAATGGCCCACAGAGGGCTCACGGTGGGTGATGTTTTTAATACTTTGTGTGTGTATATCTCCCCCCACCCCACCCCATGGACCAAAATAGTTTGTTTTGGGTTAAGATAACAGGGTAAATTGCTATTTTAGATACTTGCCATATGTGGTCAAATAGGAGAAGAGTTTCCTATTTGTAATTCTCCCTGAATGTGTGTTTTCACACATTTTCACACATCACATCACAATTGTGATTTTTCTTGAAATACCAGTCCTGTGATAAGAGGACAGGACCTGGCAAGACCCCAAACACTGTGGGAATCAGTGGAAATTATTCCATTCACCAGGTTTTCTGTGTTCATCAAATAATGGAAGGACTGAAAGGAAATCAGATATATTACACTTATGAAAAATTTAATCAACTTTGTAAACAGGAACAAAATATAACCATGAGCCCCCTTAAAAGTGAAGGGTAAAATTTGTGAGTATTAGTTTGTGCATATTTAGAAGGCAGACATCACAGAATTTGAGAATTTAGAGGAAGACTTGATTTTTTTTTAAATCAAAGAAAAAACTCAATAGGCCATTTGTGTACACAAGCAAAGCTGTCCTTGAGGAGACTTCCAAATTCCCAGTAACTTCGGTTACCCTGAGTGAGTCAGGCAGGGCCTCGGGCACCTGGGAGTGGAACCAGGCTCCATGGACCCCTAAGGAGTAAACAGCAACCAAGCAGGGGGAAAGGCACAGAGTGATAGAGGGAACCCTGTGGAGGGCGCTGGGCAGGGAGCCTGGAGCCCACAGCGAGTCTCAGGGATGGGGCGGCCCTGGAAGAGGGCAGCTGAGATGCAGTAACAGCTCCCCTGACTCCCTCCAATAACACGTGTCCCTCTGTCCTCCTCATGCTGCTGGACATTTGTTGTGAAACCTCCATCAGGACACAGGCCTTGGGCCGCTTGGGGAAGAGCCAGCAAGCAGAGAGAGGGAGAGCCCATGGCTGAGCTGCAGCCATCTGGGGACGGCAGCCCTGGTCTGTGTGAGGGCAGCTTGGAGGGACAGGAGGCAGCTGGTTCCTGGGCAGGGGCAGGGTGAGGGGCCCAGAGCTGGGCCTTCCAGAAGGTCCCTCAAGTCCACAGCAATCCCCGGGAGGTGGCGAGGGAGCAGGAAGACCCGTGGACACCAGAGGCCCCAGGTGTCAGTGACTTCCCACCTGGGATCAGAGCTGCCCCATGTCATACATGACATCACTCATGGGGTCCAGGGGTCCACCCAAAGCACCCCCGTAGCAATCCAGGCCGAATCCAGGGCCCTCCCTGCAAAAGGCCTTGTGGCAGTTGGAGGAGAGCAGGGGCCTGGGAAAAGCAGGTGCACGGAGGCTGTGGCTTGGGGGTGGGGATCTCCGTGCTTTACCTGAGCACAGGCTCAGGCCGTTCAGCCTGAGGTCACTGGATGGGGACCTGAGCTCCACATATGACCCAAGGATCACCTTTCCTGCTTCATCCTGAGAAGGAGCAGGGGTGGTTCATAGCTGTGGAGCAAAGAGCAGCAGGCAGGCAGGGGTGGCACCTGGGGAAGGGGCAGGCCAGGGGGCCACGGGTCTGACCGGGCCTGGAAGCTTTCCTGGCTGTGGCTTCAGGAGGCCAATGGGTCCCACACCCAAGCTGACCAGAGATGGGAACAGGGTCCCAGGCCTTGAGAGCTGTGGCCCTAGGATATGCTGAGACCCCATGATGCCCACCCCACTTGTTCATCTTATCCCTAAAGGGCAAATCTGGCAGAATCCTGAGGGACGGGGTGCGCAGAGCCTGAGGGCTAGTGGAGCCTGGCAAGTACTGTTGACTGAGCAGCAGCAGAAGGGTGTGGAGGGGAACTTGGCAGAGGGCCCGGGGTCCACCAGGATGAGGGGGACACTGGCTTTGCAGTCTCCCCTCCCTCCATCCCAGTGGGCGACTTTGGTACACTGTCAGGGACCCTTTGGGGTCTGGGGAGACCAGCTTCAGAAGACACCCTTGGCTCATGTCACCAAGGAGCAAGGGTCCGAGTCAGGGAAGGACAGATCGTGAGGAGCAGAGGGGCACAGGTGGGGGAGCAGGTCCAGGGAGCCGGGCAGGGCCCAGGCCCAGGGCGCCGTGCACGCCTCACGGGTGGCCCCTGGCATCTCACAGAATGAGGGGCGTGTGGGGTGTGGACACCCAGCTCCCAGGCAGCAAACCTTGGGAGGGGCTGACGGGGGCAGGCACGGACAGGACCTTGGTCTCGGTACCCACAGCCTGGCACATACTTGAGGGTTCAGCTGACCCCAGGGAACATCCTTGATTGCCACTTTCCTGAAGACCTGATTTCCAGTTCCTTCCTGGAGCAAGGGGTTGTGGGACCCACACCCTTCTCCCGACAGCAGGGTGGAGGCCTCAGGGGACAGGAGGAAGGGCAGGCGGGCACAGGGGCCTGGAGCCCAGAGGGGGACTCGAAGACCCAGGGGCAGCCCAGGCTGCAGGGCCTGAGAGCCCAGTAATGGCTCCTCTGACGCTCTCCACTAACATGTGTCCCTCTGTCCTCCTCCTCTTGCCGGACATTTATCGTGAAACCTCCATCAGGACAGAGGGCTTGGGCCGCTTTGTGTAGAGCCGGCAAGCGGAGAGAGGCAGAGCCCACAGCCAGGCTGCAGCTATCTGGGGACGGCAGCACTGGGCTGCCATGAGGGCAGCTTGGAGGGGACAGGAGGCAGCTGGTTCCTGGGCAGGGGCAGAGTGAGAGGCCCAGAGCTGGGCCTTCCAGAAGGTCCCTCAAGTCCACAGCAATCCCTGGAAGGTGGCGAGGGAGCAGGAAGACCCGTGGACACCAGAGGCCCCAGGTGTCAGTGACTTCCCACCTGGGATCAGAGCTGCCCCATGTCATACATGACATCACTCACGGGGAAGAGCTCCATCCAGTGCTCACCCAAAGCACCCCCGTAGCAATCCAGGCTGAATCCAGGGCCTTTCCCACAGGAGGGCTTGTGGCAGTAGGAGGAGAGCAGGGGATCGATAAAGGGGGTGCACAGAGGCTGGGGCCTGGCAAGCGGCTCCGCACTCCACCCGAGCACAGGCTCAGGCAGTTCAGCCTGAAGTCACTGGATGGGCACCCGAGCTACACTTCTGACTCAAGAGAAAAGTTGCATCTTTCGTTTCTGAGAAGGAGCAGGGGTGTTTCATAGCTGTGGAGCAAAGAGCAACAGACAGGCAGGGGTGGCACCTTGCGGAAGGGGCAGACCAGGGTGCCAGGCCAGAGGGCCCAAACTTCAGGAGGTCCAGTGAGTTCCAGAGCCAACCTGCCCTCCGGGACAGGATGCAGGGGACTCAGGCCTCAGAGGGACCCAGAGTAGGTGGCTGAGGTGCCCCTCACCCCAGCTCAACCCCCGTGAATCCCCTAATCCATTTCAGGTACAAGGACTGATTCTGATGGATCTGGAGGAATTGAAATTTAAGTCGTTTTGGCAACTTGGGAGTTTGGGGGAGGGGTATTGAGCAAAAGAACTAAACAAAATAAATTTGTCTGGACAAGGACCAATGAGGAGTCATCAGAAAAACCTGGGAATTGTGATCGTCTTCAAACCCATCCCCAGCAGTAGCCACAGAAACTCCTTGTAACAGCCAAGGAGTTGGGAAATATCTGGAGGAAGGGAAGCAGATTCCCAGGTTGGGTAGGGTGAAAGGTTGGTAGGATGTGGGTGGGGGTGCGGACTTCCTGGAGAAGACAGAATACCAGGTCATGGGCTCCTTGACCCCCGCAAGGCTCAGTTTGAGAGAAGTGCCCCATTTAGAGGACACGACGTGGAAACTGTATAACAGGGTCCCCCCATGATTGTGGTCCTTCCGTAGCGCCCCATTGCCCATCCCAGGTGAAATCTCGGGTCCATAGGAGCCACCATCAAGGAAGATGGTTTCATCCAAAATTGACCCCAAGGACTGTCCAAAATTTGGAGGCATTTGTTTCATTACTGGAGGAATGTCTCCTCCCTGGAAGGAATTGGGAGAAGTTATAAAGCATATAGGTTATGTTCTATACCATAGGTTGTGTTTCTCAGGGCTTTTTTGGTATTTTAGAGGTATGGAATGTTTGCTCTAATAGATCATCAGAGCCTCCTTGAGATTCCAACTGAAGGGGTGTAAGTAAGGCAACAATCGGGACTGTGGTTTCCCTAGAAGTAGCATGTTCTAAGAGGATGGGGACAGAGGAGGACCCCACGGCACCACAGGAGTAAGCAGAAAATGATTCCGGTCACAGATTTTGTGGGTTCATCAAATAATTGATGTACTGGTAAGGAAACCGGATATATTCCACTTATGAAGCTTTGGATAGCAAAAAACATTTATTAAATTTGTACAAGACACCAACGTAACTAAATGTCCCCTTAAAAGTTAAGGATAACATTGCTAGATTTATAAATAGGCTAATAAGTAAGTGTGACCAAAGATAACGGTCTTCAAGTTTGTAACTTTAGTGAATAAAAACTGTTAAAAACTGAAACAACACTTAATAAGCCTTTCCTTTCCAAAAACAAAGCTGTCCTTGAGGAAACTTCCAAATTCCCAGTAACTTTGGATTAACCCTGAATCCAGTCAGGCAGTGCCTCGGGCACCTGGGAGGGAGATCCAGGACACTTGGATCCAGGGTCCATGGACACCTTGGGCAGCTCTTCGTTTGATCAAGGAGGAAAAGACCCAGGCTGATGGAGTCGACATATAGGCAAGAAGGAAGGGCATGTGGGTGCAGGGGCCCGGAGCCCAAAGGGGGGCTCGAAGACCCAGTGACAGCCCAGGCTGCAGGGCCTGAGAGCCCAGTAACAGCTCTTCTGACTCTTTAATGTGTCCCCCCTCTGTCCTCCTCCTGCTGCTGGACATTTGTTGTGAAACCTCCATCAGGACAGAGGACTTGGGCCACATGGGGAACAGCCGGCAAGAAGAGACAGGGAGAGGCCACGGCTGGGCTGCAGCTATCTGGGGACGGCAGCACTGGGCTGCATGAGGGCAGCTTGGAGGGGACAGGAGGCAGCCGGTTCCTGGGCAGGGGCAGGATGAGGGGCCCAGAGCTGGGCCTTCCAGAAGGGTCCCTCAAGTCCATACCAACCCCAGGGAGGTGACAAGGGAGCAGGAAACCCCATGGACACCAGAAGCCCCAGGTGCCAGTGACTGCCCACCTGGGGTCAGAGCTGCCCCATGTCATACGTGACATCACTCACGGGGAAGAGCTCCATCCACGGGTCCACGCAAAGCACCCCCGTAGCAATCCAGGCTGAACCCAGGGCCTTTCTCACAGGAGGGCTTGTGGCAGTAGGAAGAGAGCAGGTGTTGTGAAAAAGGGGTGCACAGAGGCTCGGTGACGGGGGCGACACTCAACACAGACCTTGGCCCCAAAGTTTTAAATAAGAAATTTATTGCAAATATAGAAATTGATTCTCTCCATACAGGAATCTCCGAGTTGAGGAAAACGATTTCGTGCCATTCAGTTTAAAACAGGAGGGGTTGGGGGAGTGGGGGAAGAGGCAGATATAGGGAAGAGAAATAAATGAAGTTACCCCCTAAAAGAAGAAAAGGAGAAGGTTCAAGAACCCCAGAAGAGGAACTTCCCACGCACACAGCTTGGGTTCCCCTGTTCACACCCCAGGGCCCCAAGCCCACCCATGCAGGACCCAACCCAGGTGCCAAACTGCAGCCCCGGGGGATGGTGGCTCCCCAGGGGGAGGTGGGGAAGCGGGTCAGGTCTCGCCACCATCGCCGGGCTCCTGGCCCTGCCCCAGCCCTGTGCTTATGTGGCCAAGGGGCAGGGAGGGGACAGGAGACCCAGACCCCTCTGCCCTCCCCACCGGAGCTGTCCTCTTCGTCCCCATAGCTAGGCGGAGATAGCTGACCTTTAACAGCGGACTTCCCGGCAACCCTAAGAGGCCAACCGGGTGGGCACTGGTTCCGCCTCGAAGGCAGATGGATGTAGGGTCAGAAAGGGAGAGTGTCAAGATGGATTATAAACCTGGGGCTGCGAGAGTGTTTCCTCTCCCGATGCTTCTAGAAGAGCGGACTTCTGAGAACGGAGAGGGCAGAATTGGTGGGGTCGCCAGAGACAGTGCTTGGGGGGGTGGCTCACCACTCCCACCCACACTCTGCCCCCAGACTCAGCTCCACACCACTGGCTGGCTCACCTGACGTTCAGAGTTCAGCTACCTGTCATCTCCTCCAAGGGACCCTCCCTGACCAGCCTCCACAGCCCCCCAGTCCCCTTCCCCACTTCCCCCTGCTCTCCTGACAATTGTTCTTTCTCAGTCTCTGCACAGCGCCCATCACTGTGGAGTGTCTGGTGTCTGTCCCTTCACTGCAGGTGAACCCCTCTGAGGCTGGGAGCTGTCTCCTTGCCTGCGGTCCCCAAGGCTGGACCCCCTTCCTGGCCTCGTCACCCTAAAAATTCTCCTTCCCTTCCCCTCAGCTTTTGTTCCCTCCTGTGAACTTTCCAGGATGGGTGGACGGTGGAAAGCGGCTTCCAGTTGGGAACATCCGTGACCCTCAACCAGCTCAGGCTCTCTACCCTCTGCCATTGGGCTGCCCCCTCAGGGTCTCTCCGCTCCTGCCACCCTCAGCCCTTTCCCGAGGTCAGCACAGAGGTGGAGCCCCGGCCTGGGCACAGGCAGCCAGGGACCATACCTCCTGCACCATCCACTAGGAGGGGGCTTCAGGGGAGCAGAGCAAGGCCCCTCCTGTGGAGGGGAGAGGAGAGACCAGGACCCCTGAGCAGGTACCCCACCAGATTGAGCTTGCTTCCCTCTAAGAGACCTTGGCCTTTCACTTCCAGAAGCTCCAACACTGTTAGCCCTGCCTCCCACGTCCTCGCGGGGGAGAACAGGCCTGGCCGTGCCACCTCCCAGGAACACACTCCAGCGGGGGGCTGCTCTGGTAGGGATGGGCAAGCCCAGGTGTGACCTCATTTGGGCCCAAGGCAGGGAAGCCTCCCGGAAGATTTCTGAAGAGCGGCACCCATACCCCCCACAGCCGGCCTACCACCCCACCCAGGCCCCAGCTATCCCCCTCCGAGGCCCCACACCCTTCCCTCCTTTCCCAGGAGCCCAGGGCCCAGGCCACCGTGCTCACTGCCACTACAGACAGAGGATTCTCTGGCCTGGCCAAGATTCCTGCATCTAAATGCTCATTTGTCTTTTGTGACTATTTTGCTTTCTCCCAGGGAAAATTTATCTGGAATGGGACAGGGGACACAGGAGCAGGAAGCCCTTCAAAATGGGCTACAAAGCAGTGGCCCCATCCCCAGAGCAAGGAGCCTAGTCTGGGCCGCTGGAGGGTCCAGCCTGGGTTTTAGACACTGCTCTACCTCAAAGAACGATGTGACCTTACTGCAAAGGTCATTTCACCTCCCAGGGTTGGCAGGGTGCTGGCTGTTAAACATTGGGCCTATCTTTGAAGCCCCCTCCAGTTAGGTGGTGTGTTTTTATATGTCATCTTCAACCAGGAATGATTGGGGGATGTCATGGATGGAGACCCCTCCAGCTGCTAGTGAAACCTCCCTGCACCTCTGCAGAAGCTCCAGGCAGATAGCTCTGTCTCTAGGGAGGCCAGACCAACCCCAGGCCCCTCAGGTCTCCTGCAGAGTCCCCCTTATGGCCCCCTCTGCCATCCATTCCCCGTCCCCCAAAGCTCTCAGCCTCCTGTCCTCAGCAGCATGACTACCCATCCCCCACCCCACATGGCTGGTGAAGTCACCAGGCCCCTCTTCTTTTGGGGCCCTGGCTTCTCCATCTGCAAAATGGGAGCAAGTGGGACAGACGAGAGGATGCTCACACGTTTCCCCCAGGCTGGGAGATGGGAGATGAGGTCTCATCGAGACTTTCCTGGGGTGGCTCTTCCCTGGCATGGGGTAGGGGAAGGGGCGAGGACGGATGGGATGAAACCAGGGGCAGGGGAGGCAGCCCAGAAAGAAAGGAGGTGACTGTGTGGCAGGGGCTGTGTTTTGGTGGCACCTGTTTTGGGTCTTTTGCAGAGCTGGCCCCTCCCCGGGTTTCAAGAACTGCTCGTCAGCTCACAACAGAGGAAACTTGGGGAAAAGGGGTGGGATGGGGAGGAGGGGATGGCAGGGGAGTCTGGACAAACTGGCACATACACGACAGATGTTTGTTCAGAAAAATACAGTAAAATCATCATGCAAATATAACAGGGAATCTGCTTTTTCACACCAGCGGCGTCTCTGCCTGCTTGCTTTTCTCAGTTTTGCCAATCCGGTGTGGGGAGGGATTGGGGGGCAGGTTTTGGGGGAGGTCTGCTCTGCTTATCCGTGCTGGCCCTCTTCCCACCTCTTCCCAGAAACAGTCCTCTCCTGACAAACATCACCTCCAGTGTGAACCCCAGGCTCTGTCCGTCCCCAAAATTGGTGAGAGAGGTGTCCTCTTGCCCCCAAACTCTACCCCCAGCAGGAAGCTTGTTGGAGCCCCCCCAGAGGGGATGGCACTGGCTTTCCGGTCCCAGCACCCCCACTGTAGGCCCCACCTCCCACCCGAAGATAAAGGGGTGACAGACTACGGCCCCTCAGCATCCTGACTGCGTCGGAGGCCCCGCATTTGCCCACTTGGAGCTGCCCCCAGGACGCCCTGGTGCTCGAGCCCAGCAGCCGCTGCCTGGCCCTGCCCTCCGCGCTGCCTTCTGCCGCCCACACTGAGAGAGAGCACCCCCGGGAGCCCAACCGCCGCCCTGGGCACCAACTGCCATCCCTGGGGTTGCCATGGCGACAGAGGCTGGCGGGGGGGGGGAGGGGCTCCACGAACCCAGCCTGCTCCCCACTGGGGGGAGGGGTGGGGGGCACCTCACCTTTTGTGCTTTGTTCGATGGTGGGGGGGGGTCAGAAAAGAAAGCGGCCACTTCCTTGGAAATGTAAGAGTCCCTTGGGCCAGGGGTGGCACAGCCAAAAGGGTGTCGGTGGGAAAGCCCTCCTACTTCTGGGCAGGCTCAGAAGCTGCTCCATGTTAGGGGAGTCAGGCAGATGGGAGGCCAGGATGTGGGGCTGCACAGGCAAAAAGAGTCCCCCATTCAGCCTGCCCCTCCCCTCATCCCCATGAATCACCATTCACTGCCACCCTTCTGGGATGGGTGGGGGTTCTGGAGGCCCAGAGAAGCTGGGGGGCCAGGGTGTGGAGGTCTGCACCTGAGATGCCAAAGGAGCTGGCACCCCCATGAACCCCGCTCTCCTCAGACCCCACAGGCCGCTCCCAGGCTACTTGGAAGACACTTGAAGGGAGTTGGTGCAATGTCCCCTTGCTGCAGCCCCTTCCCTGTCAGACCCTCCCTCCTCTCCTGGGTGCTGGCGGTGGCTGTGGGGAGCTCCCCCCCACCCCAGGATTATGAACCACAGCTCCAAACTCTGGGAGCACTGCCATGGTGCTTTCTAGAATGGACAAACACACCCTCCTGACTCTCGAGCCCCTCAGACCCGGGAAACCAGTTTGGAAAGGGGTGGTGGGTGGATGGAGGATGGGGGGGCATGGGGAGTCATGGGGGTAGGAGAAGACTGGGCTGGGAAGTTGGGAGACTTAGATTCTAACCTGCTGTGTGACCCTGGGCTTCTCATTTTGTCTGGGCCTCAGTTTCCCCACCCGTAAAGGGGAAGGAAATGCTTCCCAAAGTCCATCTGAGGCTGAATCTCCAAGTGACCCGTCCCCCAGCTGGAAGAGGGGAACCCTCTCCCTTGCCCCAGAGGGGCTTCAATCCATCTCCGCCCCAGTTCCCTGGCCCCTAAACGTGTCCCTCGCTCCAGACCCCACACTTTCTTTTGGCGTCTTTACCTAGCCCCCACCCCCACCCCATCCCACCCCCAGCGCCTCACACCCCAGCAGAGTCCCTGGGCAGCACAGTAAAGATGACTGGTTTCGGTATCAGTTTGTAAACTTTAAGGAAAATGTCCGTTTTCCTGTCCGTTATTGTTCACAGTCAGGTGGTGGTCAGGTGTGTGCGTGGGTGCGTGCGTGTGGGTGTGCGTGTGCGTCCGCCCCTGCGCCCGGGACCCTCCCCGCCGCGCCCCGCCCCCGGGACCCTCCCCGCCGCGCCCCGCCCCCGGCCCGCCCCCCCGACCTCACCGGGGAGGAGGGGCTCACAGCTTCTGCTGGGCCGAGACCCCCTTCCAGTAGTCGAGGATGTCGTGCAGGTCCTCGTCCTTGGCGAACTGGACCTTCTTGCGCAGGGCGTGGCCGGCGGCCATGTACACCTCCTCGCGGTGGTGCTTCTTGTAGGGCCGGAAGCGCTCCCAGATCTTGTGCGTGCTCTCGGACGAGTACTCGGGGCTGGAGGAGTACCCCGAGTAGTAGTGTCTGGGGGAGAGCTGCGAGTAGGCGGAGTCCCGCTTGGAGCGGGTCAGCGGCTTGAGGAAGGACACGCGCTGGCTGAGGCTGTCGGCGCCCTCCTCGTAGTAGAGCGCGGGGAAGCTGTGCCGGTGCTCGCTGCAGTGGTAGGCGGGCTTCACCTCCAGGTGGTGGATGCCCCCGGCCCCGCCGCCGCCCCCGCCCGCGGGCACCAGCGGGAGCCGGTCCAGCGGGCTGTTGAGGGGGCTGCCCTTCTCGATGTACTTGGAGTCGCCCTTGGCCAGCCCCGAGGCGGCCGGGTGGTCGGGCACGTCCAGGCTGAAGACCTTGGCGCTCTTGATGGAGCCGCTGGACGAGACGCTGCAGGTCTTGCGGGTCACGGCAGCATCGGCGCTCAGTTGGCGCTGCAGCGGGTGGTGGGAGCTCTCCTTGTAGGGGGGGGAGAGGAAGCTGGGCCGCTCCAGCGCCCCTCCAGGGGCGGTGGCCGAGGGGGCGGTGGCGGCTGCAGGGAGGGCTTGGCACTCAAAGGCCAGCTCGGGGTCCCCGCCGCCGCCACCGCCGCCCCCCAGGAAGGAGGCCGAGTCCAGCTTGAGGGCGTCGATGCAGTTGTTTATGATCTGGTTGACCTTGTCCACCTCCTTGGCGATGGTGGAGATCTCGGCGGCCGAGCCCTGGCCGTTCTCGAGGTCTGGGAGGTCATCTTCGGGCCGGGCCAGGCCGTCCCCGCCCGCCCCAGTGCGCACCTCCATGTAGTTGCCTTTGGTGGTCACCTTGGGCGTGTCCAGCCCAGCCTCCAGCCCCTTGGCGGTGGGCAGCTTCTCCCCGATCATGGAGGGGATGGAGGACATGCGGGACACGGGCAGCACGGGGGGCTCCCCCAGCTTCTGGGCGGTGTGGACGATGGAACCGGCATCCACGTCGGCCCCGTAGCGCATCTCCAGGATGGTCTTCTTGACATTGACAGACTTCTGCTTCTCCTCCTGCAGGCGCCGCTTACGCAGGCAGTAGTAGACGGCGCCCAGCACGATGACCATGCCGAAGAGGCAGCCCAGGATGGTCATGATGTAGTGGGTGGTGGTGGAGGTGCTGGGCGCCAGGTCGCCCGGGACGGCATCCCGCGTGGTGAAGGCCAGGCAGGTGTGGTTGAAGCGGCGGCTGTGCCGCAGCGAGGTCACGCAGAAGGTGTATTGCGTGTGTGCCCGCAGCTTGTCAAGCGTGACTATCTCTTTCTTGTTCTTGAGAGTCATGACGTCAGAGAAGTAGCTGTTGTTGTACTGAACCAGCACATACATTTTGCTGTAGGGGTGAGGGATGGTGACCACCAGGGTGGCCGAGGTGAAGGTGACGTGGTGCAGGCTGATGGCGGGCCCGGCCGCTGCGTCGGTGGTGGACGAGGCAGGCGGCTCCACCGAGAGGATCTCCTCGGGGTTGAAGCCCGAGTTCTCGTCGGGCTCCCTCTGCGTGTCGGTGGAGAAGGGCGTGGGGTGGCTCACGGGCCGGGCGGGCAGCGAGCCGTTGCGGCACTTGGCCTGGAGCACGGTGATGGCGTTGAGGCTGTGGTAGGGCCGGGGCACGAGCAGCGGGTACCCGGCGAACTCCCGCGGCGACTCGCACTGCAGGCGGTCGTAGTTCTTGGTGACGTTGTTGAAGACCACGAGCCAGGCAAGGAAGCCGAAGAGGTCACACTCGCAGTTGAAGGGGTTGCCGGCCAGCTCGCACACCATCAGGCTGGCAAGGCTGGCGAAGGTGGCACCGTCCAGGCGGCTGAGGCGGTTGGAGGACAGGTCGATGCTGATGAGGCTGGGGCACTCGGAGAAGGCGGTCGGCGTCACCAGCTCGATGAGGTTGTGCTGCACAAAGAGGAACTGCAGGCGGTTCATGCCACGCAGCATGCCCTCCGTCAGGTTGCTGAGCTTGTTGTAGCCCAGCTGCAGGACCTGCAGGCTCGACTGGCCCAGGAAGGCACCGTCCTCGATGTAGGAGATCTCATTTTTGGTGAGGTTGAGGTCGGTGAGGTTCCCGAAGCGGTTGAGCGAGGAGTAGAGCACGGCCTTGAGCTTGTTCTCGTTGAGTCTCAGGTCGTGCACCGTGGTGTTGATGTGCTGCGGGATGGTCTCGTAGGGCGGCTGGTTCTGGCTGCAGATGGCCAGCCACACGTAGCCCTTGTCGCCCTCGATGAGCCAGCAGTCGGCGCGCACAGCGCCCGGCCGGCACACGCACAGCAGCGCGGCGGCGCACAGCCCGAGGCGCAGCATGGCACCGGCCGCTGGCCCCTGGCAGGCCGGCCTCGGGGTATGGGGCCTGGGCGTGGTGGGGAGCCTAGCGGCCGGAGGCCAGGGCTGGCAGCACAGTCCTCCCCAGGGTCGCCACCATCTTGGGGGTGACCCCCAGCACGGGGGCCCCCCAGCTAGTGCTGACGGCCAGCAGCCTTCGCGGGCGCCACACCCAGGCACTGGGCACCGCGGCCTGGCCGGGGCTAGGGGAGCCAGGGCCCCTCAGCCTGCTTCCCCGGCTTTGTGCCTCTCTCCTACAGGTTCTCTGGTTTTGACTTCCAGTCCCTCCTCCTTCACTTCTTCCTTGGTTTCTGGGCTCAGAACTTCAGACGGTTCCCAGAGGAGGCAGGAGAGTGGAGCTTTGGTGAGGGGGCAGCGCGAGGGATGGGGAGAGGAAGGAAGAGACCCATCTGCCCCCTGGTTCCTGAAAGGAAGCACCGAGAGAGGGTGGCAGGTCAGTGAGGGCACAGCAGGGCCCCCTGAAGCTCCATCATGCCCCAGGTCCCTCTCCACGCTCTACACCCTCTCCCCGGGGAGCCTCTGCACCAGCAAGCACTCTGGGGTCCCATTACATAAAAGAAGGGATGACTGGTAAAGGGTGGTCAGAGGGGGAGGAGAGAGCTGGGGACAGAGAAGGAGGGAGACAGAAGAAAAGGGTGGGGGGGGAACAGAGGCTGAGGACGGTGGCAGAGAAGGGAGAGCAACAGGTGCCCACTCACCTTACACACATACCCTGCGTATGCTCAACATCCCCACCCACCCACCCACCTGCCCAAAGACCTGCAAACCCCACCCCACCCTTGAGCCAAAACTCCACAGCGTGCACACAGACAGGTACACAGACACGAGCACAAATGCCACCCATGTCTGCAGTAAGCAGGCCCATATACATACGTCCACATACCCAAGCGGGCATCCCCTGATCCAGATAAAGAATTAAGAAGCCCCGCAAAATGCCTCCTTTCCTCCATGCCCAAAGATAAATAATTCATTTGTTGTGTAACTGCTCTCGTTCCAAAAATAATTCCCTTGTCTTGGCTTCCATGGGGGAGGGGAGGCAGAGCAGCGTGGCTGAGCCCCCCCCCCCCCCAAGTAGGGGAATGCAGAGGCTGGGGTCTCCCACAGAGGGAGGGGACACGGAGGGATCATCCTCTGGGTGGAAGCAGAGCCAAGGGAAAGAGAGGGAAAGTGTCTGGGAAGCCAGAGCCACCCCCCAATATCACCTCCCCCAAGGGCTTTCCAGGAGATCGCCCTGATCCTAGAGGGGGGCCTCAGGCAGGGGAAGAAGCCAGAGGCCTTGGGAAGAGCAAGGCTGAAGCCTCACACTCCCCTTCCATTGGCTGGAGAGCCAGAGGCCCAGAGAGGGGCAGGGACCTGCCCCGAGTCACACAGCACAGCCTGGGCCAGCACCAAGCTTCCCAAGACACCATGAACATGAACCTGAAGCCCCTTTCCACCCCTGCCTGAGTATCTGGATAAATCACACCACTTCTCTGAGTCTGTTTCCACATCAATAAATGGGGACCAGGTCCCTGCCTGGCCCTTTGCTGGGAGGAAGAAGCAAGATGAGCCATGGGAAAGTGGTTGGTGAACCAGGGCCTGTACCTGCCCCACTCCCAGATGCAGAGGGGCAGGGGACAAGGCCAGCAGAGCCAGCAACCCTAAAAGACATCTGAGTCAGCCCTCACTTTACAAGTGGGGAAAATGAGCCCCAGACCCAGGGAGCTTGCCCCCAGCTGCCCAGCAGGTGGCACAGTCCCTTGGCCAGACCCCGGCCTAGCTCCCACCTCGGTGTGTTCCCAACCACAGCCACAGCTCAGGTATCCCTCCCTCTGCCCTGCGCAGGGGCCAGAGGAGAAGCTTAGGCCGGAGAAATCCATGTTTGGGTAAAGGAAGCCAAAGACCATTCACAAGAGCCTCCTCCCCCTAGGAAACTCCAGGAAAGAGAGTGCTCAGGAAAATAATGTTTAAATCTTCACCGTAAAAGCAAAACCAATTTGCAGCACTGGGCCCCAGAGGGCTGGAACAGAGGGAAGGAACCGAGGAAGTGAAATCCAAAAAGAGGAGCGTGGAGGGTGGTTTTGGTGGAGGCGCTGGCCACTGAGCGAGACGTCCAGATGGCCCCCGGGGTTGAAGACTGGAGGCTGCGTTGGAGGCGGTGCTGAGCAGGGCCTCCAGGCCGGCCTCCCTCCTCCCTGTGCCCTGCAGGGTCAGCTCTGGCCGAGGGGCCAGACAATGGGTGGTCGGGGCCGGGCCACCAGGCAGTGGGGCAGGAAGGGGTTTGTCTGGGAAGGAGACAGTATTCTGTTCTTAGCTGTGCCACCGAAAGGTCTCAGGGATGGAGGGGCTCCTGTCAGGCTTGGCCACTGATTTCAGGGACACCCTGGGCTAGTATCACCCCTCTCTAGACCTCAGTTTCCCCTCCCACAGACAGAAAGGTTGTTCTGCAGGAGGCTGAGCCCCCCAAGCTCGCCACTTCAGGGATCCGTGAGCCCACCTGTCACAGAACCTTCGTCAGCTCCAGGCACGGTCCCTCCTCCTGCGTCTGGGAACGTCTGGGGACCGCATTGGTATGCAGGTGCGCATGCAGGTGCTGCTGCAGGATGTGCTGACGTGTACAAGCAGAAGAGTGTGTGGGCAGGCGTGTGTGCACACAGATGCTTGTGTACACAGGATGAGGGCACAAATGTATGGGTGTGCTTGTGTGTGCAGGAGTACAGGCATGGGGGACATCTCTCGAGAACGCAGACACCTGCCTCTATGTGGGCATGTTAAATGCACGCGTGACCTGTGTGACTTTAGCCACCCCAAGGCCTCAGGAGACCTGATGTGCTCAGGCCACCCCCTTCCCCCAGCCAGGCCCAGTGGCTGCTGGACAATGCAATCTGTCTCAGGAAAGCCCAGGCCAGGCTGAGGGCATGTAAAGAAGCAGAGGGTGAGGGAAGGCGGGAGAAAGAGGGGGGACACAGGTTTGGGGGACAGGGCTCCACTGTGCCCTCACCCCAGCCTCTAAGCTCTGCCCTCAAGGTGACCCTGCTGTGGGCCTCTCTCTCCCTCCTCCTGATCTCCAGGACAGCTTGAGCCGGGGCCTGGCTTCCCACCCCGTGAGTCAGACAAAGGGGAGAGAGGCTCCCCGCCACCCCGTCCCATGTGCGTCAGCTGCCCTGTCCTCGCCCTGGGCTGCGCGCCCGCCACCCAGCGAGCCTGACGCAGCCGGGATGGGACGGCAAGGCTGCGGAGGTGCTGACAGCAGCACTTGGCCCCCCGCCCAGCCGCTCTCCCACTCAAGGTGTGCAGTGCGTGTGCGTGCGTGTGTGTGTGTGTGTGTGTGTCTGTGTGTGTGTGCACGCGTGGTGGCAGCCTAGGTTCTCGCCTGCCTGGGGCTGAGGGGCCTGGAGGTCAGACAGGCAAGGTCATTCCCTCTCCCTCCTCCCGCACGGGTAATCCCCCAAAACACACACACACACACACACACACACACACACACAGACACACACACACACACACACACACACACACACACACACACGGGCAGAGCAGGACCCTCTCCTTCCCTCTCCCTCCTCCCGCACGGGTAATCCCCCAAAACACACACACACACACACACACACACACACACACACACACACACACACACACGGGCAGAGCAGGACCCTCTCCTTTTCCTCACACCCGGGCTGTGGGGAGAGAAAGGAAGGTGGGAGCTGCAGAGAGAGGAGGAGACTGGCAATGACGGAAAAGCAAAAATATGGAAGCAGCAAGCAGGGAGAGACGGAGGGACAGAGATAGATGGAGAGAGCGGCTGTGGTAGCGGGCAGCCAGCGGTGGAGGAGGGGATGCGAGCGCCTGCTGCCCACCAACCCAGGGCATGGGGGGCCAGAAGAGCTCTGGGCTTGGCGGAGCCCCAAAACGCTGCCAGCGGGGCGGGACGCAGGCAGGAAGCAGCCGCTGGGAAGCAAAGGCCTTTGCTGCCTGGGGCCTAAGTGGTGCTAAACCGAGATTCCTGCCGGGGCAGCTGGAGGGGCGTGGCCTCGGGGGAGCCGGCAAGGGGCGGCCTGGAGGGGCGTGGCCTCGGGGGAGGGGCTGGGGGCCGCCTGGAGGGGCGTGGCCTCGGGGGAGGGGCTGGGGGCCGCCTGGAGGGGCGTGGCCTGGGGGTGCTGCCGAGGCGCTCTCTCCCGCCCGGCACTGCCCCTAGCCGAGAGTCTTGAGCAGACCCGTGACCCAGCGCCCCAGAGCCGTTGGCTCCCCCAATGCTTCTTCCCCAGACGCTCCCCGCCCCTGTGCCTGACGCGGTGCTCACGTGCATGGGGGAGCAGGGGCCAGAAAGGCCCCGCCAGCACCTCTTTTAAGGGGACTTCTCCCTTCCATCACCGAGAAAAGGACCGTGGCGAGGTCGGAGGCCTCTTGGGGCGGTCCCCGGCCTGGCCGGCTGCGCGCTGAGTGGTTTCCCCGGGCATGGGGACACGCTGGGACCGAGGGGCGGGGAGGGAGAACCCCGGTGGGGCCCGCCAGGCGCTCGCTTCAGAACTGGGCACTTGCCGTGGGCCTGCAGAATCGCCCAGGCCCCCACAGGTGAGAGTCCCCGGTTATCCAGCACGTCTCTGCGCCCTTCCCGCCCGGTGCTGCGAGGTTCCAGGCCCCTCTGCGGCCGCGGGATCCCAGAGCCTCAGAGCTGGAGAGATGAGGCACCCTTGCTTGGCCCAATCCCAGCCCTTCTCAGAGGGGAAGCTGAGTTCAGAGTCAGGGTCCCAGGACCAGCTGGTGGCAGGTCAGGCTCAGGATCCAGGGTGGCAGTTGACAGAGATCCTGACCTGGGACGTTACTGGCCTGGAGTGGGCTCCCCACCAGCCATCCCCAGGACACTGGACATGCCACTTCCCCCTCCACAGGCCTCAGTTTCTCCACCCATGAAGTGGAACAATAGCCCCTTCCTCTCCAGGCTGCATGAGATGCCACAAGCAAACCATGAAGTCCTGTTGTGCAGCCATAGTGAGGGCCCCCTTAATGGCAGCTACTCTTGTTCTTGTGGTTTGAATCATCATTTCCTCAGGGAGAGAGGTCAGCAGGGAAGGTAACGAGCTGGTCGCCTACAAGAACTTCGGTGGGTCAGAAGCCCTCCCCAAGCCTCAGTTTCCCCATCTGTGAGGCCAGGTGTCACCCATCTCCCAAGGTTCCACAAAACCCCACTACATTAGTGGAGGGGAGCACACTGTGTACAGGGCAGGAGGCCCCACAAATGCACCTCCTCAGGCTCCTGCTCACAGGACCACTTCCCACAGGACACCAGCTGGCTCCAAGGTGGGGGCGGGGGGGGGTGCTGTCCCTGTTCCTGCCTCCCAGAAGCAGGGGACATGAGGCTTAGCCAGGGAAATCCCATTTGCAGCAGCTGATAAGCCCTGGCAGGACTCTTCCCCAGGCCAGGCTGGCCAAGGCTCCCCAAAATGCCATTGTCACCGTCCATGTCAGTGTCATTAGCCGGGATTAGGAGGACCAGGTACTCCTGGGGCTCAGCCAGAACTCACGGGCGGGTGGCCGCATCATCTCTCTTGGCTAGAAGTGCAGCATCAGGCCAGGGATCCCCGAGATGGGCTGCTGCCTCTGCCCTTGGGGGTAAAGGCTACCACCCCCTGAGGGCAGCAGTGCAGGCCACGGGGCCAGACACCTGAGTCCTGGCACTGCCTCCACCTCTCCCAGGTTCCTCAGGCAGGCTGCTCCCCTCTCTGGTCCTCAGTGCCTCATCTCTAAAATGAGGATCGTTATACCATCACCGTTGAACAACTGTTTGGTAAGTTAACCATTTGGAAATTTTAGTTGCAGCGAGTCCTAGCTGCAGGGCAGAGAGGAACCAGCAAGCGTCTTGGAAGCAAAGGGACCTGGGGTTGAATCCTGATCCTGCTACCTATTGAGCTGTGTGATGTTGGGAACGTTAATTAACCTCTTTGGGCATTAGCCTTCTGGTTTGTAAGATATTCATAGCTACCCCTTACCCAATACCTCATTTGTGCCTGATATTTCAATTCCTCAAGTTTTTCTTGTTTTTTTATTTTTTAATTAATCCTGTATGACTGGTATCGTTAGCCTCATTTTACAGATTAGAAGACTGGCACTCTCCTGCCCTGGTTTCTTCCAAAGAGCTGAGCCCACAGCAGGCACTGGACATTCACTGGCCGACTGGTGAGTCTCTGGCCCCTGGTGTAGGCACCTCCCTCCCTACCAGAGGAAAGTGCAAGCGTGGATTGTCCCCAAGGCACAAGAGACTTTAATTTCTCCGTCAGTCAGGAAGTACTTATTCCAAGCCAGCTGGTTTCCTCACATGCCCCAGGCCCACTCCCATCTCAGGGCCTTTGCGCATGCTGTTCTCTGCCTGGAATGCTCTTCCTCCGATATCCACACCACTTGCTGCCTTGCTTCAACCAGGCCTTCCCTGACACCACATCTAAGATAACTCACCCGACACTCAACCTGGCTTTCGTCCCCTCACAACACCTGACGGCATCGTGTTCTTTATCTGTCCCCGGCCCCAACCCCAGAATGAAAGCAAAGCAGGACCTTATCTTGTTCAGTTGTGTACCCTCAGAGCCTAGAACAGGGGTAGGTGTGTAGCAGACACTCAGTCCATGGTGTGTGTGGAAGGGTGGGATCCTGGAGTCCCTGGCTTCGCTGAGTCAGGATGTTAAACATCTGAGGAAGGAGCCCCACTGCTGATGGGGTCCTAACGTGTGCTTTCCTTTTATCTCCATGACCCCCCTATGCTACCCATTTTACAGATGAGGAAACTGAGGCTTGGAGAGATTCAGTGATCCACCCAAGACCACACAGCCAGGAACCCAGGTAAGCCTGAGCTGTTAGAACTCCCAGACTCTCCAGGATTCCTCCAGACAATGACTTCCTCAAACTTGCATACCTCCAGCAATGGGGATCTCAGCACTCTTCTGAGAGTATTCCTTTCTCGAACAGCTCTGATTGTTAGGTATCTCTCCTTATATTACAGAGCCAAACCTGGCCCCTTGTGCATCTCTGATCACTGAGAATGAGGCCAATCCCCTGCACAAAGGCCCTTCAGTGTTTGCTAACCTGTCATCACATGCCCCTGCACTCCATTTGCCCAGGATAAAGAGCCCCCCATCCTCTACCTGCTCCTCCTATGCCGCCGTGTCAGATCCCCCCCACCCTTGGGTCCAGCTGCCTGGAGCCAAGTATCAGGACCAACGTGGTCTAAGCACCATCCCTCTGCCTCCTCGGTTTGGCTCCAAGCTTCTGTAAATTCACCACAAGTGTGCACCCCACATGGTGTCCTCACCTTGTCCTAGATGTCAACCAGACCCCCAGGCCCCCTCCCGCACACTGTCAGACAGCCCTGATGCCCTTGGAACGTCCTGCAGCTGCGCTGGGCAGTGTGTGAGTTTCACCCGGGTCCTTCCTGGGTTCTGTCCACCCCCATTCAATCACGTCTTGTTAGTCTCAGCCCTGTGTGCCAGCTGCTGGGGCTCTCGAGGGAGCTGCCTTCTGCCCTTCACTGCCTCTGCACCCACTCCCACGTCTGTGCCATCCTGCCCTGGGTGAGCAGACCACAGCTGCATCCCAGGGAATCCGGCACCAGGCCTGAGCCAAGGAACCTGCCCGCAGCTCGCCCCTGGCTTCAACCAGCCACACACTCAGCCCTGTTGCTCACACACTCCACAAGTATTTATAGTGCACCTACTGTGTGCCCATCACTGTAGCAGATGGACACGCCCTGTCTTTGCTAAGCTTCCATCTAACCCAAAAGGACTGAATGTCAATCACAGCCACCGCTGAGAGCTACAGGGTGCTTGATGGGCTTTCAGGGCCTCGTTGTATTGAGCATATACCTCCAAGCCCCGTCACCTTAGCCAAAAAGGGGCTTGGGGTTAGTTTGCTGTACCATGGGCTGTTATGGAGAGAGCATCAGTTCTGGGTCAAAGATGTACAGACAACTGGCTCACTGCATGGCCTCGGGCAAGTTACTGCCTCACTTCCTTGGGCCTCAGTTTCCTCGTCTGTTCAGGGGGAGAGCAGCAGTGCCCATGTGTCTCATGGGTTTGCTGGGACCACACAAAGCCCTCTCTAAACTGCCCACTGTGTGCCCCATGGACTGAGTTGTTCCTGTGCCTCCCCTGCCCCCAGGGCTGCCCGCATCTGTCCAGTCCTCAGGTGAGAGAGACAGGCAGGAGGATGGAAGGTTCCTAGCAAAGGGCTTGGCCTCTGGGAACCCCGTCTAGCGTCCTGGTGCTGTCAGCTCCCTGATACCCACCCTCCAGACCCAAGCAGGCCCACCACCCACCTACCGCCAGGCACTTGGGGGCAGCATGTGACCTCCTAGTCCCACCCCAGGGGTCATATCCTGGCTTTCCCAGAATCCTCCAGGCTTCTCAGGGGTCTGCCTCCCCACCTGAACCCTGCCTTCCCTTAGCTCTCCCCCCTCCCCTGGGCCCCACCTCTCCCACTGACTCTGCCTCCCTCATCTGACCCCCACCTCCCCCACTGGCCCCCCGACTCCCCACCTGGCCCCTGTCTCCCCACCTGCCCCTGCTGGCCTCTCCCCCCACCCCTCCAACAAACCCCAGACCCCACTCAGCTGCAGCCCCTGGGCACTACTCACCAGTCTGCAGGACCCGCTCTTTCACCAGTGCCTGCGCACTCGCGGCTGCCTCTGCCTGCATGGCCTCCATTCATTCATTCAATAAACATTTATGGAGCACCTACTATGTACCAGGCGCCAGCTAGACCCACCCCCCGGCTCTGCCTGTCCCTGCCTGCCCCTCCTCCCGGGCCCCAGGGGGTGAACATCTCCCTGCCTTCCAACATCCCCAGGGCTGGCCCAAGACGCAGGTGTGCCGTTTGAGGGCTCCCGGTGTCAGGGAGTACACCCCCTCAGAGGGAGGGGATGGGATGGCAGTCCCAGGCAAGATGACTGACGGCCCCCGCCAGAGGGTCGCCACCTCTCAACACGGGTAAAAATTCACCGGCGCTTACGCCGGCTGGGGCCTGAGCACATCGCTTGTCAACTCGTTTATCCTCAGATCTTCATCAGTTAATTTATCAGTTTATTTCCCTTCCCACTTTACGGATGAGGAAACTGAGGTCTAACAATTGCCATGCAGTGGATTTGGCCCTCCTCTGGCTCAGGCCCTGGGTTCAAGAGATACTGCAGATCTTATTTTGTCTGGACAGTTCTTTTCCTTTTTAATTAAAAAAAAAAATTCCTTTTAAGTTGCTGATTTTGAAAATTCAGGGAGATTCTAGTTTTTAAATCCCCATTTCTGGAATCCAGAGAAAAACCTGGAAAATCAGGGTCCAGGCCATAAACCCCCACCTCCCTGCCTCTCTGGCTGAGGTTACTCACCAGCCCTGGACGCTGGAGTCTGTGAGGCCAGCTGCAGGGGGAACCCCAGACTGGGACAATTGGAAACCCAACCTGCGTGGGGGATCCTGTGAGCCCCCTGGTCTGGAATGTGCTACCATCCAGAGTTGGTTTGGTTTCCTGAGCCTTGGAACATTCTCCCAGCATAGGTATATCATTTTCAGGAGAGGCCTCTGATTACCAACTCTGCACCTAAATGTCTAACTCTTCTGAGTCTTGGCCTCTGTGGGTCACCAATTCTATAGCCTTTAAGCTGCCCCAACCCACCCACAACCCACCCCCTTGGCTCCAAGCAGTATCACTGGGCAGGGGACCCCAAGCCAGGGGAGCAGCCCCATGGCCTCCCCAGACCTGCCGTCACCTGTGGGGCCCGCTTTCCCTCTGGCCCTCCACTGAGGCTGCCGGGCTCACTGGGTCGAGTTATGGGCTCAGGTTAGGGGCTTGAGGGTTCTTTGCCTCCAAATATGATTCCCACCCCATGATACAGCGCTGCCATTCAGCCTGGGCTGAGGTTCCAGTCAAGGCTGCTGTGGCTAGCGGGAGGCCTAGTGCCTCAGCTGATGAAGCTCCACCACAGGGGGGTGCTTTTAAAAAGGGCACCCCGGAGTAAAGCCTGCAGCAAAGGGATTTCTGGAATGGCCCCTTGATCCCACCCACTCTGGGGTCCCCTCACACTGCTCACCTGAGACCCTTGCTACCCCAGCCCCTACTCTCCCCACCATTCTGCCCAGCCACAGCATCCAGGGCCTGGGTGCCCACTGGGCTGGGAAACCCTCTCCCTGACCAGAGCCCATCAGCCTTCTGGCTCCTCAGAGCCTCAACCAGGTGTTCCCGAGGGATGATCCCAAATTCCCTCTCCTGGCCCTGACACTAGGACTCTGGAGCAGGTGGGGGAGCTGCTCGGACAGAGGATGCCTGGACGGCCACGGGGCCTGCAGCTGCAGCAGGGGAGAACAAGGAGGCTCTGTCAGTGCTGGGGGCTGACCGTGCAGCCAGAGCCCCGGAAATGCCAAGGGAGGGACACCCCAGGGCTGCCGGCTGGGCAGACTGTCCAGGGGGCCCGGCACCCAAACGACAGCCTGGGAACGTGTGCTGTCGGGACAGCTCCTGTGCCCACCAACTCAGGGGCAATCCGTGGGGAACAACCCCTCATCCCTCAGTGTTCAGGGGCCACCTTCAGCTCAAATCCTAGCTCTGCCACTGACTAGCAGGGTGGTCCTGGGCAAGTTGCTTCTTTCCTCTGAGTCTCAGTTTCCTCTTCTGTAAAATGGGACAAGAGGTCTGTCGAGGACTGAGCGAACAGCTACAAGGCAGTCTGGCACGTAGCAAGTGCTCAATAAAATCATCTGCTCCTGGCATCGGTATCTCACATGGTCACCCGCGGCTGTAGTGGTGACAGTGGGGTCAGGATGAGGCCTGGCCCTACAGTGGCTACCTTTCAGTCCCAAGGGCAGCGTGCCCCTCTTTTGCCTCTGTTCCCGTTCCCCACCCTGGGTCCGGCACCACCCCCCAAGGCCCGCACCCACCCCCACCCTCAGCCTGTTCCCAGCCTCGGTTTCTCTCCTATTGCCAAAGCACAATGGCTGTTATAATTAACAGATTATCTCAGTGCGACAGCTGTGGTCCTTTGAAAATTAGGTTGAATAACAAGATCCTGGCGTATGGTAATTTCTTTTCATCTCCTGCTCCCTCTTTCTCTCTCCCTCACTTCAGCCTTGTTATGCATGCAAATGTTTTTCCCCTTTCCCTCCTTCCGGAACACCTTCCTCCTCCGTGGCCTCCTCCTGTTCAGGATGGCAAGGGGGCAGGCTGAGGTTCTGCTTTCCGTGAAAAGACCTGGGCCTTTCTGTGTGCTTGGTGCTGGGCGAGGGGCCTGGCATGGGCAGCCTCTGTGGCTCCCAGCAGCCCTGCGCGCTGACGGCCACACCTTTCTCCTTGAAACGTGCCACCTTCCACTTCCGCTTTCCTCCTGCCTCTCTGGCTGCCCCCTCTCAGTATCTTTTGCAGATGCCCCTTCCTCTGCCCGTAGGGGTGTGGGGTGGAGGGAATCTCAGCCCCCTTCAGGGCTTCCGGGATCAGCGTCATGCCGAGCACACCCAAACCACCGGATCCCAACTGCCTCCTAGACCTGAAAACCCAGACTGGACTTACCTCCCCCTGCCCTGCCCACCCACCTCCCTGCTTCTCCCCCAGATCCTGACTGAGCAAGCGGCAGCAATCTCCACCCAGCTCCCCCACAACTCAAGGCTCTTTTTGCACACCTGCCCCCCCACTCCCACCCCTGCATCTGCTCTGGCTCCTTCCTTACCCCACATGAGTTTCTCAGGCAGCATCCTCCCTGCTCTCTCTACCTCCGATCTCATCGCCCCATTCAATCCATCCTTCACTCAGCAGAGAGCAAGCTTGCTGAGCCAGAAATCCGAGTGTGGTCTGCCTGGCTCCCCACTGAGCTGGGGAAATTCCAAGGCTGTCCGAAGCCCAGCCTCTGTTGCTCCTGCTTGCCTCGCCTGCCTCCCCCCATCCCTCACCAATTAAAACCTGATTGTTTGGGGTGGGATCCCCCAGCCCACATCCAGAATCTGAACTGCTTTTACCGATGGACTGAGTTCTCCGAGGGAAGAGCCCTGATTCTCCTTTAAAGCCCAGCACCGGGCACACAGTAGGTGCTCAATAAATGCCTGTTAGTGACTGCATGAAGGCAGTCTGCTCTTGCCCCTTTCTAGATAAGGAAACCGAGGCTCAGAGTGACACAGCTTGCACAAGACAAAACCAGGATTTGAACCCAGGTCTGTGACTCGGATGCCAGTCTCTTCCACTCCATCAGGCTGCCTTGGGTGGGAGGGAGTGGGAGTGAAGAGATCTCAGGGGACTCGAGCCTCCCTCCAAGCCTCCGTTGAATGACAAGGGGAAGGGGTCCCAGTCCAGGCTGTGACTCCCTCATGCTTAACCTTGGACTAGCCACAGGACTCTCCAGGCCTCAGTCTGCTCATCTGTAAAGTGGGAGGCACCCCACCTCCCTCCCCATCTCAGAACAGGGCTGCAGGGGCAGAAACTTGGGTCTTGGGGAAAGCTGGTCCTGCTAACAGCCTCTGGGGATTTTCCCACTATCACTGTCCAAACCCAACTGCGTTGGCCTTGGCAGGGAGGCAGAGACCCCGCGGGAAGAGGTATTGGGAGGAGCAAGGTGGTTTGGGGGTGAGAGCATGAGCTTGGGCAAGAGGCTTCCGTCTCAGAGCCTCAGTCTCCTCATCCATTTATGCCCATTCTGTGGGTCTGCAACAAGGACTAAGGGGTAAAGTGCCTTGCAGGGTGCGGGCACACGCGGGACCCTCCCCTTCCTCCCTCAGAAACCATGCAGCCACAGCCACGCGGCCACCAGGTCCTAGAGGTTCTGACCCTGACGTGCATCCCCAGGAAATAAGGGAGGAGAAGGGGGAGGGACAAAGCAGGACCATGTGTTCCTGACCCTCCCTCCTCAGCAGCCCACAGTGACTCCCGCTGTCCCCAGGATAGAGCTTAGCCCCTCCACATGGACCCCTAGCTCCCTAAGTTTCCGGCCCACAACATCCCTTCCCAACCCTGTCGAGTTACAGGAATGCTGGTCCTCACATCCTCTGGGCCTTTGTGCATGCTATTCCTGAGTCTGGGAGCCATTCCCACCCATCCCCACCACTGCTGCCCAAATCTAGTGCCCTCCCTCTTTCCAAGAAGCCTTCCAGGATTACCCCTCCACAAGGAAGAGTAATGGCTTCCCTGCTCTGCCTCCTACCCACCTGCTGGGTGACCCATGGAATCCTGGAAGGGCCCTAGAGACTGTCTCACCCACCCTCACCATCAATACCCTTTTACAGATGGGGAAACTGAGGCACAGACAGGGACAGCAGCTCTCCGGTAATGCACTTGAACCCAGGTCCCTCTGCTGCTTCCAGCCCTCCAGGTGGTGTCTCTCCTGGTACCAGCTGCTCCACCCTTGCCTATCTTTTCCATGCCTCCCCCAGCCCTAGAGCTACCTGAGATCAGGACCCCACCTTCCTCCCTGCCCCCCACCCTGTGCCTAGCCTAAGGCCTGGCGCATAGTAGGCACTCAGTAAATGTCTGTTGAATTGAATTGCGCTCAGGGCGGCCAGTCGTCTCTGCTCTGTAAGAGAAGCACAGAGTTAGTGGAGCTGTGCCCGTAGCGGCAGGAGTGGGAACCAAGCTGGCGGGGTGAGGGGTCGGGCCTGCCCCAAGCACCCTGCAGGCCCTGGCAAGGCCGGGCGCCTGGGAAGCTGGAACATTCAGACTGGGGCGAGTCCAAATTCTGCCCCAACAGGCTGCATGACACATCACGCCGCCCCCAGGGCCTCGGTGGCCTCATCTGTCAAATGGGGATGAAGCTCCAGTCCCCACGGGCTTGGGGGCTGCTTGCAGCGAGGACCAGAAGAGATGCGAGGCGTGTGACAGGAAGCTCCCAGCTCACAGGCGCTGAGCATTCAGCGCCTGACACTGAGACCCCAGTGGGAATCAGGCGCATTGTACAGATGAGGAGACTGAGGCTCGGAAGGGATGACCTGCCCAGGGCCATGTGGCCCAGGCGCTCCATCCAACGCTGTGTGCAGGGTCTCCCTGAAGAGCTGGAGAGACGTGAGGAGTGATAGCAAACACCAGGCAAAGATGCTGACCCCACCATGGCCAAGGAAGTGTGTCCAGGCAAAAGGCCCAGCATGAGCCCCAGGGCTGTGAGGGAAAGGTGAGAAGCCGCGTGGGGGTGAGCTCTGATCCCAGGCCCCTGAGAGTGTTCAAAGCTGCCCTCAGAGGTGGAGGCCGCAGGGGCCTGTGCAGGCCTGGGTGTTAATATAGATCAAAAGACTATAAATACCCAGCCAGAACAGGCACCGCGGGACTGACCCCAAGGAGCTGCCGAGCACGCTCTGACCCCAGCCCTGCCTGCCCAGCGTGGCCCCAAGCAGCCCCTCGCCTCTCTGGGCCTCAGTTTCCTCATCTGTCCACAGCAGGCCGCACCATCACCATGAACGCTGCAGTTCTTCCCCCACAACCCCACAGGCCTCTGTTCCCAAGTCCAGGCCAGGGACAGAAAACGGGATCGCCAGGGTCCACCCGGGACAGCCAAGGCGGGGGCTGGGTCTGGACCCCACTCACTAGTCTGGATCCTGGGAGAAGTAGGGGAAGGGGTTTAGAAGCCAGCCATTCACTCGTTCGCCCCCTCATTCATTCAAACTACCGTTCTTTGGGTTAATTCCTGCTGAGAGCGAAGGACTCAACTCACAGCCAAAAGACACGGCCTGCTTCGGAGTGCTGGCGGGGAAGGCAATGACATAAGCAAGCACCCCTGCCCCCATCCAAGTCTGGCTCCGTCCCCCTTCCCAGCTGGCATCGTGGGGACTGATCACAGCTGCCTCCTGCCTGGACCAGAACCTCGTCAGGGACAGGACAGGGGTGGAATAGGCAGACCCATTCACCCTCTAAACCCAGGGCCCAGCTCCGCACCCAGAGGCCCTCCAAAAATGCTCACAGGCAGAAAGGATATTCGAAGGACCACGGGCATATAAAAGCGGACACCCGTGCCACGTGGGTCCAGGGGGAGCAGCTGGGAGCTCGCCCGGCACCAGCTGTGTGCCCGACCCGGCGCACTCAACACACACCAGCCACACACTTATTCCCACTTGAAGGATGAGCAAACTGAGGCCCAAGGATCCACAGCTACAGAGTCACCAAGCACCAGCAGCTCCCCAGATACAGGCAGATGCAAAACAGGGCCGGTGCGTACAGCTGCCCCGTGCATCAGAGGGACGGCAGGTGCAGAGGCGTGACCCCAAAGGTCAGACGCAGGTCAGGGATCAGGGTCCCATTTTCTTATCAAAGCCTTGAAACAGCCCTGAGCATCAGGCAAGCCCTCATGGGACAGGTAAGGAAACGGAGGCCCCGAGAGGCGATCCCGCCCTCCGGCCTAGAGGGACCCTCCTGCTTGCTGGCCTGATTGGTCCCACCGCCACCCTCCTCTGAGGTTCCCGGGCAAGGAGGAGGGTGGACCTGGCCTCCGCCCCTCGCTGGCGAGGTGACTTGGCTGTGACCAGCTGTCTCTGAGCCTCAGCTTCCCCAAGTCCCATCCCGTCTGCCCCTCACAGCTGCTGGAAGGAGTAAAGAGGTGGACCAACGAGAGATACCGCCCCCTTGTAAACTGTAAAGTGCTGCCCACATTCAAAGGAGATCCGAGTGTCAGTGTCACTTTCCTCGGTGCTCCTCAACCACTTTTTCCCACCTTTCTAGAAAGGCTGTAACCATTCTCACCCGAGGCCCACGCCAGCCCTTGTGCTAAGGGCTTTCCGCACGTTTTGTCCTCAGGATGCAAGAATCAGGTTCTGTTTTTTTATGCCCACTTTGCAGATGAGGAAATTGAGGCTCAGAGAAGTTAAGTAACTTGTTCATGACCCGTGGCAAGAAAGTGAGGGCACTTAGCCATGACACTGTGGATTTGCTCCAGGATGTCGGTATATTCAGCCCTTTGTGGCTGCAAGAGTCCTCTTGGCTCGTTAAAGTCCACCTGCTCCCCGGTTTATCCGACTTCCCAGATGTATGCAATATTCATATTTCCATCATCAGCAGTTCACACGCCCCTCTCCAAGGGCTTTGGGAGCATCATTAATCATTCAGACACACCTGCATATTCATTGACTTCCAAATTAATACAGACCCCTTATTACTCCAGGCCTGCTGCCTGCATTAGAGACACTTCTACTTCATTCATTATTAAACTCCCGTGATAAATTATCACATCCCTCCTTCACAGGCAGGGGCAGTGCCCAGGCCCCCGGGCCAGCTGCTGCATGACCTTGAGCCAGGCCCTTGCCCTCTCTGGGCCTCCTGCATGTTTACCTGGTAAAATCAGACAAGGACACTCCCTCAGCTCCCATCCTTCTCGGGCTCCTTTGTCCTTTCCCTGACTGTGTGTCTTTCTTGGTCTCCCATCCTCTCCATTCCCCATGGAATGGGAACGTGTCCTCTGTGGCTTTCCAGACCCTCCTTCCCACCAGCAGCATCCACTCACACCTGGGCCAGGACCTCGGCTTTGCAGCCAGTGAGCCTCAGGTCCTGGACCCAGTCCATCATCTCCAGGGCACCATCTACCCTTTGGGACATCTGGATTGGCAGACCATGACACATCCCGAATCCGAAGCCAGCTAACCTCCACAGCCACCAAGCGTGGACTCCAGCTGCCATCCAACCACAGCAACGATGACGAAAATAGCCCCAGCATTCCCTGAACACGTACCACGTCCCAGGCCCGGTGCTAACCTGAGAACAACCTCCAGTTGCAGATGGGCAAACCGAGGCCGTCCCCCTAGGAGAGGCTGGAGCCAAGCTGTAAGGCCAGGTCTCTCTTCCCCGGGGTCCCAAGCTCCTCACCATCACCCCACCACCCTCCCTCCAGAAGCCGTGCCACTCAGCCGCCATCTTACCCCAGCTCCGTGCAGCACCTCCTTCCCTAAATGGTGTGTTTATTTGCCCGTCCCTGCCTGACGGAGCTGCGGGCAACACAGAATGGATCCCCCATTCCCCGGCAGACGCCCTGATCAATCTTCATTATGCCTGGCGCTGAGCACAGCCAGCAATGGGAGTGGGCTGGCACCACCAGCGTCGCCCCGCCAGACTCTGACTCGCCTTCCCCCTCCACTCCATAAGCTCTTCACTGTTCACTCCATAAGCTGCTTGATGGGTTGCGGGCCACACTGCCACGTCCTACAGAGGCTGGGACCGAGGCCTTGCTCACCAGCCTCCTGGGGCTGTGTGACGGCGGGCCCATTACTGGACCTCTCTGTGCCATGTTCCACCATCTGAACCAGGGACCCCTCCCTCTCCCTCATCTCTAATCCGTCCCAAGTCCTGTTGGTGCCAAACAATTACACGCACCCCCTGCCGCCCATCAGTCCAAGCCAATGGCAACTGCCTCCCTGCATCTCCCAGCATCCCCTCTCTGCCCCCACTCACCCCTCCATTCAGCAGACTGAGCCTCGCAAAATGCCTGTCTCATCGTGGCTCACACTGAGGGCTCTGCCCTTAAGGCCCTTCCAGAAGTTTCCATGGCTCCCAGGCTGAAGCTAAAACTCCTTCTGAAGGCCTGGCTGCCACCCCATACCCTCCCTCCTGCTCTCCCATCATGGTACCTCCTGGCCACCCCCCACCCAGGGGCCCCCAGCACCCACCCCAGGGACGCTTCCACACCTGTCAAAGTCCCTGACGACTGTCCGCCCTCCAGGGCTGTCGGGGCCCCAGACCCTGGCGCACAGTAGGCACATAACAAATAACTCCAAGTCAGGACAGCAATGCCGACTCCATAGGACCAGAGCAAATGTCACCGGGCACTTGGGAACTGTAAACAAGAAACCTGTCACTACTCCTCCAGGGATGCAGCACCACTAGCCGAGCACGATGCTGGCTACTTCAGTCCCAGCCTCCACTAACAGGACTTGACAGGTCAAGACTGCCAGACCCATTCCTCAGATGGGGCAACTGAGGCTCGGAGGGTCCACGTGGCCTAAGTGTGTGGCTGGCTTCCAGCCCTGTTCTGGCTGAGCCTGGGTTCCAGGTACCGATGAGAGTCCACAGGAGTCAGGTTTGGCACTTACTACAGGCCAGGCCCTGTAAGCACCCGACATTAACTCTGTTAACCCCCTCCCAGCCCTGGGGGATGGGCTTTACAGGTTTCAGAGATGAGGCTGGAACAGTTAAGCCACTTGCCCAAGGATACACAGCTGAGAGGGGCCGGGAGTCACACCAAGCTCCCCTGCCCCTTGGGTTCTGCTGAATGTTCCCTCCCGGGGCCCCCCCCACTGCCAGGGCACTTGGGGGGTGAGAGCTGGCCCTGTCACAGTCCCTGGCTCTGTGGCAGCGAGGACTTGAGCAAGGCCCTTCCTTCCTGGGCCTCAGTTTCCTCAGCTGGCAAGGGTGGCTGCTCCACGTTATCTGCTAGCTCTGAGCCAACAATGCACAGCCCTGGGCTTGGCACCGGGGCCACAAAGTTGCAAAACTCGGTTCACCGGGGGACGGGAGACCCAGGGTGGGAGGGGGCAGGGGAGCCACCTGTCCAGGGCTGGGGCAGGGACGAGGAGGGCGTGAGCCCCTGCCTGCTGGCGGCAAGAGAGCCACAAAGCCAACGGGAAGCCAGGGGAGCGCCCGGCAGCACGGCTGATCCCAGAAACCAGGGAAGCTGATGATTAACAGGGAGGGCTTGGCACCGCCAAGGAATTGGCCACTACCCAAGGGGGCTGGGAACCCCAGGAGGGGCTGCCCGCTGCCATGCAGACGTTCCACGGTGAGCAAGCACCCACCGTGCACCAGGCCTAGGATCCCTGGCACCCAGTGGAGAAGACAAAGATGAGCAAACTGCAGGCCTTCAAAGAACTCGCAGCCGAGTCAGGGACTTGGGCAATTGGAAACCCATCACAAACACAGTGGAGATATTGACTGTTTAAGGAAACCCTCCTGTGAGTTATTTTGTAAAATAATCAGCTTCTAGTTTCTCTTATAAAAACCTGAATTTTTATAGATTGCGTTTGCCTCAAGTGAGGTGACACTCCTGGCTTTCAAGGGGCTTCTGTATCACTCTCCCAGCATGAGTGCCAAAGCTGGGGACCACAGCCGGGTCCCCGCCGGGTCCCCAGCCCTGGGCGTGGGGGTCAGCACACAGAAGGTGCTCAGTAAATTCTGGCCAAGCAAACTGTGTAGACCTCCTTTAGCACACTCATTTCCAGCCTCCAGTATCAAAGCTTCTCGTGAGCATGCCCAGGCCCCACTTTGGGGCAGGGACCACTCCTCACACCCCCCCAGGGCACCTCACACCATCCACTCTCAGACCCTCTGGGATACTACAGAGGAGGTCAGAGCTGGCAGCTCCCTTAGTACCACCTGGGCCACCTGCCACATAACAGGTGGGGAAACTGAGGCCAGAAAGTTAAGAGCCTTGACCAAGGCTTCCAGCCATGCCCCTGTCTGCCCAGCTCTCGAGCAAGACCCCACTGCTCTTTGTTTGCTGAACACTTTCACAGCTTGACCTTCAGACACCCCCCGGCTCATCTTCTCACCCGAAGAGTCCCTTCTTGATGGAGGGACTTGCCCCCCACCCAGAGGCTCAAGGTACAGAACCCAGCATCAACCGGAGCTCCTCCCTCTCCTGACGAAAGGCGATCAGACCAAACACCACGTCCTGCCACGTCTGTCCCCACCACGTCCTGCCACGTTTGTCCTTTCCTTCCCACCTCACCAGGCCAGACCCCCACCATCACTGCCCAGTCCCCTGCAGTGGCATCCTCCCCTCCTGCTCCCTCACCACAGCGGCCAGAAGGAACCTTCCAAAGGAGAACTCTGACACTGCCTCTCCTGCTCAGAATCTTTCCAGGGCTCCCTGCAGCCCCGGGGACAGAGGCTGCCCCCTTAGCCTGTGAGGCGTAAGGCGACCCGCCCCCTCTCTACCCGCTGCCCTGGCCACAAGGCCCTCCTACCACTCCCCCCACACCAGGCTGCCCTCCCCTACTGACACTGCCCTCCCTCTCCCTGCCACTCACCGCCAATACTGTGAGGCCCCCAAAGCTTCAGCTCCGGTGTGGCCTTCTCCAGGAAGCCCTCCCTGAAGCCCCAGTTGGCGGGTAAGATAGAGAAGTGAGGAGTTGACGTTAGGGGCTTGGTTTGCTCAAGGTCTGGAGTTTAAGTAGGAAGGTTATTATGAAAAATTTTTGTTCGTGCTCAAACCATCACATCAGCTAAGGCTGGACTCTGTGCAAACAGTCACATTTGTTGTGGGTGTGGGGAGCTCAAACCGTCCCATCAGCTACAAGTGGGCTCCATGTAAGCACTCACGTTTGTTGTGGGTGCAGGGAGCTTTTTAGAATATTTGCTAGAAGTGGGTTGTGTGTGAGTTGGGGTGGGGAGTTCTGCCTAACACTTCCCAGCTCTGACTTTCCCTTTATCCTTCAAAGGCACCTGAAGAGGCTAACCTCGTGCCTCTGAGCCTTTGCATGGGCCATTCCAGCCCCCTGCTGGGCCCTTCCCTTCCACCTCCGTATAGCCAAACCCTCGCATCCTTTATGGTCCTAAGCAAATGCCACTTCCTCCACCAAGCCTTTGCTGTGCTCTGCCACCCTTCCTCCTCTCAGTTCCCTTTGCCACCCCCCCCCCCCATTAAAGTCCCCGGGACAGGTGCAGCAATCTCTGCTTACCTTTCCTCGCACAGTTGCCAGAGGAAACTTCCCGAAGCAGGACCCAGCCCCCGGCTCTGCTCGGAGGCCAGCGGTGCCTCCCTTGCTCCCTTCCTAGTATTCAGGGGCCCTCGTGATCTCTGCAAATCTTCCCTCCGTCACCCTTTCCTCTAACTGACGCACACATGCTTTCGCTCCCCCACATGCATGTGCACACACATGCACACTCATGCTCCCTCTCCCCTGCCTACTCTTGGGCCCCTCCCTCAACCCCTTCCCTCCCCACCACCCGCCGCCCAGCTCAGCCCGACCCCAGACCAGCACCTCTAGGAACGCCCTTCCCTGATTCCTCAGCTCTTCTCCCTCCCCACTAGGTCCTGGAGCACATTTTTAAATGCCTGGTGTGCTCCTTGCTGCTGGAAAACCCAAAGACCAGCCTCCTTCTCTGGGTCTGGGGGAGCTCAGGAGCCCTGCTGCACTGCCCACCCCCAGATTCCTGAATCCTCCCTCCCCACTCCCAGGCCCTGGTACACAAGTGTCTTTACCCTTCTAGGAACTCATGTAGTCTTTCACACTTCCTGGCCTCCCGGCCTTTCCCCTTGAGATTCCCACAGTCTGGAGTGCCCTCCTGCCCCACCCCTACCTCGTGAATGCTAGTCATCCTGCAGAATTCAGTCACCTCCTACAAGAAGCCCTCCAGCCTGGCCCAGACATCAGTCACTCTGTAAGGATTGGTCTCCAAGTCTGACTTCCCCATCGGTTGTGGCATCCCTGACATCAGGAACATTCTGGTTCACACACACACACCAGTCCCCAGACCCTTACACAATGCTTGGCTCAATCAGATGCTCCACAACTGTCTGCGGAAAGAAGCACATCTTCCTCCCGTGCCTTCCTGAACTCCTGGAGGTCAAAACAGGCACACCCGAATCGGCCCACTTCCCCACGACCACCGAGCCTCCCCCCAGCCTCCCCCCAGCCTCCACTGCCCCTGAACTACTGCAGCGGCCTCCTCGCCTGCCACCTGCCGTCTCCCTCACCCAGGTCAGCTCAATCAACCGTGCATTGACTCCCATCAGGTCAGAATAAAACCTAAAGCCTTCCCCAACTTCCTTTCTTCATCTTCTCCCCTCACTCACTGGCTCCAGCCCTCCAGGAGGTAGCCTTGAATGAGCGAAGCATTGGCAGGCACTCACCTAAGTGCTGCACTTACTCCAGCTGATTGGCTCCCACTAAGTCCCCAAAGCACAGGTGAAAAAACCAAGGTCCCGAGAAGGGAAACGACAGCCCAGAGTCAGGCCGCTGCAGGGTGGGGCCCGAGGCTGCTGCAGCCACCCCCCTGCCCTGCCTCCTAAGGCCAAGACCCCTGCTCGGTGTCTTCAACTTCTTATCAGGTCCCCAAGAAATGGAGGACAGGGAGGGGGTGGTGAAAGGAAGGAAGGAAGAAGATGGGAAGGGAAGGTGGGGCTGTCAATCCTCAGTGGCTTCACCCTCCTGGCAGGAACGCCCCAAATGGGAACAAACCACTCCCAGAAGCTGACACCCCATTCACACGTTTCCCATCAGCTCTGACCTCAGGCTCCTCCTCCTCCCTCCCCTGCCCCACCCCCACCCCAGGTGCCACCTGCCTTCAGCCTCTGTCCAGAAGTACAGACAGCCGCCCTCACTGGCACAGGCCTGGGAGCAACGGCGGGAGGTGGCGTGTGCTGGGCATGGGGCAGTACAGGCGGGGCCGGGAGAAGGACAGCCCTAAGGTGTCAGCCGACAGAAACCCCCAAACTGCCAAGATCTCAGCCACGGGAAGAGGAAGAGGCTACGACCCTCCCAGCAGCCACCCACAGGACAGACGGTGCAGCAACTGCCCAAGCGCCCCTGACCCCTCTGGGGGCTCCGTCTTCAGCCTCCCCGACCCCTGCTGTGCCTGCCGGGGACAGACTGGGGGGCACAAGCCCATCCTACTTCTCCCAGAGTCCCTCGTTCCTTTGACAGAGCAGGAGTTCAGAAGAGTTTCCTTGCACAAATAAATAAATGAATGAGTGAGGTCTGGGTTCAAATGCCAATGCTTCCCCCTGAGCCTCCGTTCCCTCATCTGTAATTTCAGGCCCCAGCCCTTGCCCTGCCTCCTTCATAAGGGAACCAAAAGTTAGAGCCCAGGTGAGGGCATTTTAAAGTGCTTTGCAGACCCTAAACTACTGCACACCTGACAGGGCCTTTCAGCTCCAAAGCAGGGAAAACTTACACTGAGGTGAAGCATTTCATTCATTCACTCATTTAATACTATTTCTCAAGCCCCCACCACGTGCCAGGGACGAGGCAGCCACAATGATGGGGACAGACATGGCACTGCCCTGAGGAAGCACACAGCTCGCAGGGAGTAGTGCAGGAACAGATAATTGCAGGTGCAGACATGAGGGGCCACAGGAGTTCAGGGGTGTCTAGTAAGTCCTCCTAGAAGAAGTGTCATCTAGCTCTCTTGCCTGTTGGAAACAAAGGGTCCCCAAAGAGCTGGGTCAACTAGAAAAGGGGGGGCGGTACCACACCCCCACTCCCTGAGCCATTGACATCTCAGGTGGGCAGCATCTCCAGGAAGAAGGAAGGGCCGTTCCAGAACCCAGACCCCCACCCAGATGTCGGAAAGAGCCCCTGCCACCCCTGGAGCCCCTCACCTCTGGACTGACAAGGAGGCACACCGCCAGGCAGAGGGGTGGGGTCAGCTGGGGGTGAAGGCAAGGAGGAAGGATGTCCCTCTGGGGGACATAAGGTGCCCACCCTCCCACCAGCCTTGGCCTCCCTCGGAAGGCAGTGGACACGTGAGGGGCTGGGGCTGGCAATGACAGTGAGAAAGGCGCCATGGCTTGCAAAGAGGCCCCACCCAGGGGAACCCTCAAAGCCATCCCAGATCAGAGCTGCTGCCGAGGCTCCGCCACCAAGGACTGGCTTGAACCATCACAACCTGAAGAGTCAAAGGCTATGAAGGGGATAGTGATGTTTAAAAAAGAAAAAAGCCAGTGTTTCTCAGGCTCTGTTGTGAGTGTCTTTCCTGGATTCACTCACCGAATTGTCATGATGACCCTAGGAGCTATAGCCTCTTACTGTTGCCACTTTACAGATGAGGAAACAGGTCTAGAGAGCCAAAGCAATATGCCCCAGGTCTCACAGTTCTCAGGCAGCAGAGCCAGTGGTCTTAGGGTCTTCTGCACATTCTGAAGTCCCTGGGGAGGCTGGGAAGAGTTTCTAGAACATTCAGCCTCTAAACCACAGGCCAAGCCACGACTGAGGGCACCCAAGTTGGCTGCACCCATCAGCCTGTGTCCCTGCAGCCAAGGCCAGCAGGGAGAGAGGAGGCTGCGGCCACACTAGGCCAGGCACACAGTGGGCACACAGGAAACTCGGCCGCGGTGGGGGTCCAAAGAAATCACCTAGAACGGCCAAAGCAAACCATCCGTCTGCAAGAGCCGCTCATGCGAGCTGCGGGGCCACAGCCCCGGGAGGCGTGTGAGGTTTCCTGGTGATGGCGCTGGCCGAGGCAGCCCTCCTTCTAGTGCATGCAAATGAGGGGCATAAATTTCTGCTTACTTAACTTCACAAATGTTAACAAGCTCATAAAAAATAAGTTATTCCTCTTCAGCTCCACAACATCCTTCGTTTGTTTCATTTTGCTTCTCCTCCCTCCTGCAGCCTCCTTGGTGAGCGATAGAAAAGCTGCAGATTTCCATGTTTCCCTGCCCAGTGGGTCTGCCCTTCCCCTCCCTCCACCCCACCCCAGAGAGGTTGGCGGAGAAGCCCCCAGGGAAGGCATCAAAGGCCCGGGTGAGCCCTGGTCCCTGTCCCGCTGCCACATGACCTTGGGCTCCCGGCTTCACCCTCTTGGTTTAATTGCCTCATCTACAAAGTAGGAATTGCACTCATAGCCTGCCTGCCTCGGGGTTACTGTGAGGATCAGACAAGATAATCCGGGTAAAGGGTAAAGTGATTAGTCTGTTTCTGGCACAGAGCAAGCTCTCAATAAATGTTAGGCCTTGTTACCCCACCCCCAGTTGATCCTTCAGTAGAGTTTGCCTCCTGGGGGAAGCTGGCAGCTCCCCATGCAGCCCATGGATTGGTTTTGCGGCCAGGGCTGAGCACTCATGTTGGCCACAGGCCCTACCACTCCCTACTGCCTCACTCCAGCCAGACGCACACCTTTAATGGTCCTGGCCCCTGTGAGCATCTGAGTTTGCCATCCCGAGTTTATACCTCTCAAAAGCTTTTCCAACTGGTGGTCTCACCGGGATACATCAATAGGCCCAGCTGATGGAAGGGGAAACTGAGGCACATGGAGGGGCACCAACTTGCCCGTAAGCCCCAGGATAAGGGCTTTGGAGCCAAGGCCAGAGTCCAATCTCCAGGTCTGGCCCATTTCCTCTCATGAGTCCCTGGCCACTGTGCCCATTTGGAAGATGCCACCCTGTCACACGGAGGAGCAAATGGCCAATTAGCGGAGGAGAGGCGGCGCTTGGCCTCGCTGGGCTCAGCGTGTTCCAGCCCCAGGTGGCCGGCTGAGCAGCAGCCAGGGCCTGCCCTGGGCCTCGTCCCAGCCCGGCGAGCAGACATGCCAGGCCAGGGCAGCATTCCTTGTGCCGAGTCCAGCACAGAGCCCAGTGTCAGGGGCTCCGAAAGATGTGGGACGGGAGCTAGAGGTGGCTTGTTCCCCTCGGGTCCCCTTGATATCCGCCACCTCAAGTCCACCCCCAGGAATGGCCCGGGCCAGAAACTGCCCCTCGTTAGCCCACATTTGCCCCCTTCTACCAGCACAAAGCATTAAAAGCCATGGCCCCAACCTGCTTCGGTTGGCTTACCTCCAGCTGCACCCTCCCCATGACCCCCCATCTCACAGAAGAGGATGCAGAGGCCCAGAAGAAGCTGCAGACTCCCCAAGATTGCACAGAGGAAGACTCAAGCCAAGGCCTGTGCCACCTTCCAGCCCACACCGTCTGGCAAGGACCAGAAAATAGCACCCAAGCCCAGGCTAGATTGCCGTCAGCCCCCACCTCACCAGCTACCCTCTCCAGGTCTCAGTTTCCCCATCTGCAAACATGGCTGAGATCTGACACAGTGCTTGGGAGCCTGACACACAGCAGCACTTGAAGCCAGACCAGACATGAGATCCTGGGAAAGTCATCTCACCTCGCTGGGTTTTTAGAGGAAAGAGAGCGGCAGGGGGAGCCCCTGGGAACACCCCAACACCCAGCGATGAGGCCATCTGTGCACATGCCTCACCTTCCCCAGAGTCCCTTCCACAGCGTGCCCTTCGCCTGCCTCCAGCCACAGCCCAGGAAGTGACAGAGTGGTCGCTGAGTACCAGACACCGCGAGGGGCCCACACAGCTCACCATGAGTCCATGGTGGGCGCTGTTGTGCCCATTTCTCAGATGAGAAAACTGAGGCAGGGAGAAGCTAAAGAACTTCCTGGTCCTCACAGTTAGGAAGAAACAGAGGTGGGGGACTGACAGACAGATGGACTGATGGACAAAGATAGAAGAACCCAGCCCTGGTTCTGATGTCTGATGAGGCCCTGGTGGGGTGCAGGCTCAGAGGATGAGAAGAACAGGTAGGGATGGGAGGGAGGGGGCGAGTCCAGAGACGGGCAGGGTAAGGAACCCCACAACTGTCGTCAGCAGTAGAGATGGCCCCTGGTCCCTCCGTGCCTGCCTTTGCACAGCCAGAATCCCCCATCGCTAGTCTCAACAATTTCTCAAGGCTGGGCCACTTTCATTCTTCCCTCTCTGACTGGTCTTGAAACCTTTGCCACCACCCCTATCCCCCACCCCCCACCCACAGCTGCTGCCCGCCTCAGCATGGGGAGAGGGCGGAGCCAGGGCCATAGGGGGAGGGGCCTGGAGAGGCGGGGGCGGGCCGAGAGGGAAGGCTGGTTCCTGGTCCCGGTTGCCCTGGCAACAAGACTAATTAATTCCGACTAGAGCGCCATCTGTGCCTTGGCTGGATGGGCGGTTTGGGCTCGCGGGTGTTTGTTTTGAAAGGTATGAGAGTAGCGGGTGGAGCTGGGAGGCTGCGGCCCTGGGGTCTAGCAAGGGGCTGGCACCCCCCTCCACATTCACACCCGCAGCGGGAAGAGGCAGGCTCAGCCCCCAGGGACCACCCAGGACCTTCTCTCCCTGAAGAGGTGGTTTATCACAGCCCCAACAAAACCTTGCACAGACAGCAGACAGCAGTGCTTGCCGTCTGTGCACACATGGACACACGCACACGCACACCCAGGAGAACGCAGGCTCAGAATGAGAGTGACTTGGGCTCCGATGCCAGCTTATGCTTCCTGAGCCCTCAGTTTCCCCATCTTCAGAATGGGCCAACACCACTCCCATCAAAGCGCTCGCTGGAGAATTACAGGATTTTCCCCAACACAAGGGACCTGAGGGGCACGCAAGGAGTCTTGTCTAGTCTGGGGCCAGGGGAAGCATTGCTGAGTGTGACCCTGGTGAGGGCAGTGCAGACGCAGTACCCAAAGGGTGGCACTTTTGAGGAGCTAGAAGGAGGCCTGGAGGATTGGCCTGGGGGGCTGTGAAAGGGAGAGGGTGCCCCGAGGCGGGAGCCCTGAGGCTGGACCAAGTCCCTGCAGGTCCCAGAAGCTGGGATAAGGATCCTGCTTTTAGCCCAAGGACACTGGGGGCCAGGGAAGGGTGTAGGCTGGAGAGCAACACACTGGGAGCTCACTCCTATGGAAGGGTGCAGGATGAACTGGACCGTGGTGGCAGCTGGCCTTTGAGACGGTCCAGGCTGGTGACGGTGACTCAGATGTGGGTGAGGGCAGTGGTGTGGACGAGCAACGGGAGGCTTGGGAGCAGGGTTTGATGACCTATAGGATGAAAAGGGGAGGCCAAGGGTGGAGCCCTCAAGGAAGTCTTGGGAGGTCTGGGTGGGTGGCTGGGCCCACCCGGGTACAGGGGGCCTCAGAGGAGGTTCAGGGGGACAGGGATGCAGCAGGAGAGAAGAAGGGTCCAATGTGGGGCAAGTTGAGAAACACCCCAAAGCACATGTCCAGGCAGTGGGTGGTCATGGCAGAGGACGGAGAGCTGGGCATTGTCTGCATCTGTGTTAAGAGGAGCCAGGGAAGTGCAAGTGCAGCCCAAGAGCAGGTGGACTGGGCCAGAAGGCCTTCGGCTCAGGGACAGGCCCTATCAGGTGTGGACGTTAGGGCTTGGGAGACTGCCACGTGGCAGCACTTGAAGCCAGACCAGACGTGAGATCCTGGGAAAGTCATCTCACCTCACTGGGCCTCAACTTCCCCATCTGTAAAATGGGACTCCAAAGCAATACCTACCTGCCAGGTTGCTATGAGGGCCCCCCTCCCCAGATCCCCCAGACTGGGCCCCATTGACCACAAAGCAGGACTCTCCGAGGACCAGCTCTTCCAGTGAGGGGTCAGGGCACTGACCTTTGGTGAGCACCTACTATTTTTCAGGTGTTTCACATGTTGTACCAACACACAGAGTGGTGATCAGGGAGAAAGGACCTGGAGTCAGGCGGCCCCGGGCTGCCCTACAGATAATTGCAGGACCAGGGAGAGCCCTCACCTTGCTGAACCCCAGCTTCTTAAAATGTAAAAGGGGGTACTGAGGGTACCCACCACCTGGTATTGTCGTGAGGATGAAGTCCTGCCTGCACACGGCAAGCACCAGTCATCACCATCATCACCGTTATCATCGCTGCAATTGTCACTGCTTCTCCAACAACCCAAGAAAAGGGATCTACTGATCCCCATATCACAATGACAAGGACAAGGACTTCATCCACCCTGATGTCCAGGACCTGCCACCAACTGATCACAGGACCCCCCTCCCCTGGCCCAAACAGCCCCCTCAGTGTCCCCCTTCTTAGCCCCCCAATCCCATTCATCCCTCAGGCCCAGCCCAACAAGATGCCACCTCCCACAAGAAGCCCTCCCTGACCACCTTGGCTGCCCCCTGGGAGCTCGCAGCCCAGCCCACCCACAGTTCACCCGACCCCCACATCGGCAGGCTGGCAATGCTGTCCTGGGGCCGTGGCTTAGCTCCCCCTGAGAGCAAGGTCCCTTCCCCCAACTCCCTACCCCATCATGGCAGGTTGAGGATGGCGCGGAGGGCAGACCCAATTCATGTATGACCACACCCAGGCCCATCACCCATCCAGCGCAGGGCCCCAGCACCACCTCCTCGGGGAAGCCACACCACACACACACACACACACACACACACACACACACATACACCCGTCCTCCAGCACTCACCAAGGGCTGGCCCTGTTCTAGGTCCTCTGCATGGATTAAACCATTTCACCACAAGTCAATGAGGTGTGGAAGGTGCGGTTATCTCTACTTTTACAGATGAGAAAACTGAGGCACAGAGAGGTTAAGTGACTTGCCCAAGACCACACAGCTAGTAAACAGTAGGACTGGATTTGACCCAGGCAGTCTGGCCTCCAAGCCCTACAGCCTCTCTGAGCACACTCCTTCCTGGCAATTCTACTTTTGTAAGCTTAGCTGATTAATTTCTGTCCATTCCCCCAACTCCCATGGCCTGTAACCCCCTATGGGCTGCGGGCTACAAACACCTGACCCTGTGCAGGGTATATAGTGGGAACTGAATAGCTGTTAAATGTCTGCCACCATCTCAGCCCTGCCCCTCCTCTGATACTTGACCACTACCACCCCACTCCCTCCCCACCAAGTGTGTCTTCTGCTTGCATACTTCTTGTGACTGGGAGCTCACTACCCCTGCATCAGCCTGTTCTCCTGCTGCATCCCTGAGTGTCCGGCTGTCCCTCATCAGGCTAAACCAGACTCTGTTCCCCAACATCATCCTCTGGGGCCTCCCAGAATTCAGTCCACATAAGACACCCCCCCATTCCCCTGCCTAATGTGGCTCTGGGCCGAGTCCCCACCAGGTACACAAAGTCCCAAAGTCCTCCCCATTGGAACCTGCCCCACTGGAGCCCACAGGACAGCAGTCTGGATGCCTGGACTGGGTGGGATGGGAAAGGAGGTGAGCAGGGCCCTCACCTGGTCCCCAGGGGCAGAACCTGGCTCTCCCAACCTCTGAACCTTTGCTGCTTCCACTTGCCAGCAGCTGTCCAAACACCCCGGTGGGGAGAGAGCCCCTTCACCCAAATCCCCTCCACAGCCCTGTCACCATCCAGCTGCCCCGGCCTAGACCCCCGGCATCCAGGATAACACCACGTGAGACTGCCGGAGTCTGAACCTTGTCCTGCCCTCTCCCAGCTGTGTGACCTCGGACAAGTCACCTCACCTCTCTGAGCCTCAGTTTCCTGCACCCCACAACATTGTCCCAAAGACCAAACATGGTGATACACAGAAGTCAGCCACCTCAGAGAGTGCACACAGCAGATGCTCAATAAATGACAGCAGTTATGATTAGTGGTTGGATCTGAAGACCGGAACAAAGAAGCAAAGAAATGAGTGAACACAAGCACTCACAGTGGGGTCTCGGAATGCTTTTGGCACACTCCCCGGGGGAGCTGCCGTCTGGGGAACTGTCTTCGGGGGTGCCATTCCTGGCATCTCCCACTAGGGAAAGTGCACAGAGAGGGGCCACTGAATCATGCCCCCCACCCAGGCCCACACCAGCCCCCACTGCCCCTGGTAGCAAGCGCTCAGCCGTGCGCCCCCACCCCCACCCGTGACCAACCCGGCAGCCCCTCCCCCTCCCCCGCTCTGCATCTGCTCAATTAGGGAAACTGGGGAGCCAGGAAAACAAAGACTTAATTTCTGAGCTAACCAGCCTGCCTCATACTAATTACCATCCTCCCGGGCATTAGGGCAGACTTCCTGGGGGAGGCAGAGGGAGGCGGGAGATCCCTGAGCATGACACCCCCTTCCCCTAAAGCCTGAGTCTGCCCAGCATGGGGGGAGGGGAGCGGAGACCAGGAGGTTTGGGCAGGTGGGATTTCAGGGTAGGGCTCAGTGGGTAGAGCCAGAAACAGGGAATAAGAGAGTCCCTTGGGCACACAGCAGGGAACAGGCCCAAAGCAGGGGGACGTCCCCTCGGCCGGCCCCACCCTCCCAGGGTCCCCTTCCAGGACTCCTGCCCATTGCCGGGGGGGCAGCCATAGGCTGGGGAAGGCCCCAGGACAGGTGCCCCAGTAGGTATACAGCCCACAGCCTTGGCAGAGAGAAGGACAGATGGACACTCCTAGGCTAGAAAATTGAGCAATGATCAGAAGGAAGCTTTCGGGTCATGGCATAGCATGTGCATGTGTGTGTTTGTGTGTGTGTGTGTGCTGTGCGTACACACATGCGCAAAGCAAGAAGGCTCAGGACTGGCAGCCAGGAGGCAAGGGTTCAAGTCTGTGCTGGGGAACTGGGCACGTCCCTCCCCCTCAGAAATTTGGACTTCGCTACAGGAGAACTGGAGGGGGTGAGCTGTTCAGCCACTTGCCTTCAGCAGGTGTGTACTGAGCACCTACCCAGCATGCCCCGGGCTCTGTGGGGCACGGCAGGGACAGCTGTGAGCAAGATGACAAGGCTTGTGTCCTCGGGATGCTTCCGTTTTGGGGGAGGAGCCAGGGAGTGAACACAGGGACCAATCAGCAAGGGTGCTGGACAGACAAGAGCACCTCCAGGGACAGGCCCGCAGGAGGGGGTCAGGGCCCCGGGTTCAGGGTCATGGCAGACAGGCTCCTCACAGCAAATGTGAGAAAAGGCCCTGCCTGGCAATTAAGCTTCAGATAATCTGAACTCACCGTGGTCCCATTGCAAATCCCTTCCCCTCTCTAGCCTCAGTTTCCCTATTTGCAACAATGAGGGGGCTTCAAGAGATGGTTGGTAAAGTGCACTCTGGTCCTCGCAAGCAAGGACTAAGTTGTTTCTTCATCACGTGCACAGGTGTGTGTGTGTGTGTTTGTGTACAATATGCAGGGGCTGTGGTGTGGTACACACACACGTACACATGCACAGCTGACCACGTCCCCAGCCCTGGGTCTGGCTGCGAGATGTATGCACCAAGTGGACAGGTACACGCCAGGGGAGAGAGGGGGCAGTGCAGTGGCTCCCTTTGGGGCTATCCTCTCTTATCACGGGCTCCCTGGTGTGCACACCCGACTCTGGCGGCACAGGTCGTCTCTGGAAACTTCCTCCCTCCTGGCTCATCATGGAGCATCAGAGCTGCCCACCACATGCCCATCTACCATGTGCCCGGTGTCCCCTGTGCCTCCTTGCACCAAATTTTCACCACAACCCCACCAGGTAAGTCCTGTGACCCCGCTTTATATGTAGGGAAACAGGCTTAGTGAAGTCAAGCGACTTGCTCGGTAACTGATAGATCAAATCCGATCCTCAGCAGCCACACGTTCTGCGTGCCAGGATCAAACCCCCCACCCCTGGCCCTCCCTCAAGGCTCAGCCCCCGGGACCAGGCCAGACCAGGCCCCAGCCCGAGTGCCACCCTCTGTGGATTCTCAAGGAGCAGCCGACACAGCCAGGTGGTTAGAGCGTAGCCTGGGGAGCAAGATGGTGGGGTGCAAATCACGGTCTCACTGTTGACTCTCTGGGTGACCACAGGCAAGATTCTTAACCTCTCTGCCTCAGTTTCCCCCTCTGTGAAACAGGGGTTGAAGGTATCTACTTAGTCAGGTTGCTGTGATGATTTAGTTCGTTTCTATAAAATTCGTAGGACAATGCCCGGCACGTGGTATTACTTAGTAAAGAGTAGTTAAATAAAATGAATAAATGATGCCCTCTGACTCTGTGGGCAGCCTGGGAAAGGGGGCATTACCCTGGTCAGGAATGAGTTCACTGGGAGCCAGAGAGGTTACCCCAAGTTCCCACAGAGGGTATGGGGCAGAGCCAAGTGCTGAGATGTCCAGCACCAAGGTGGGGAGCGAGTCTCTCCGTCTGGGCCAAGGGAACATGGAAGTCCCTAAGATGGCCCATGGCCTCCTGGTGACGCAGGCCCCAAGGGGAGAAGGCAGATTATGTGAGGAGAGGGAGGAAATCTGGGGGGGCGGCGGGGATAAGGGCACAGAATGGGGACCAGGCCTCGAGACCCTGCACCCTCCCTCCCTCTGTGGCAGGTACTCATCTACCCTGACCCCCCTCAAAGGCCCCGGCACCCCTGATGTAGCCCCCATTAGCACCCAGCACCTGCCAGAGCCGTCCAGGTCCCCAGGCACCCCCCACCCAAGCTTCCCCAGGTCCCAGGGAGCGCTGCAGGCAGGAATCCCATCCAGATTGGGGGGAGGGGGGTCCTCCGTGAATGCTCACCAACACACAATCAGACCCAAGCTTGGAGTGGACACCCTTCTCACAGGGCAGCCGCCCTGGGCCCGGGTGTGTGTGTGTGGGGGGGAGGGTGTCACGCACTGTCAGTGAAAGTGGGAAAATTGCCAGCAACCTAACCCAGCAGCCCACACAAGAGACATGGCCTTGCGAGGGGAGGCCCACCCTGTGAGGGTCACCACAGGGGCTGGATCAGGACTGGGGTCCCGCTGTGCCACCAGGAGAGGTTTGGGGTGCAGAGCCAGGGGCTGCTTGTAGGAGCAGAGCCGGCAGTGAGGCAAATCCACATGGGTCAAACGAACAGCCTCAGCAGGGTGGTAGGTGCCCAGAAACATGGGCAGGGGCCTCGCCAGTGACTGCAGGTGGGATGGCAACTGTCCCTTTCCGATTTACACACAGCAAGTCTGTTCCCTAGTTAAGAACCTCGGTCGACCTGCCTCCCCATGCGGCCGGATGGAGGGCCCCAGATGCTGCTGCAAACAGGGCGAGGCCAACTGGGGCAGCCACAGGCCAGAGATGGGTGTGCAGAGACAGGGGGAGATGCAGAGAGAGAAGCAGGCTAAGGACGCTCAGCTCAGGCCCTGGAGAAGACACGTCCCGGGGGCGCCCAGCTGAGCCTGGTTTTCTTAAGCCCACGGGGTCATGCAGGTCCAGGTCCGGGCCTCCCAGGGCTGGTCAAGACCTAGCGAGTGCCGTGTAAACTGTCAAGTGCCGGCAGCCCACCTCCTTGGTGCCAAGCCATAAGGCAGGAGATGGCTGGATTAGGGCCACAGAGACCTGGCTGCTGATGCCATCCAGGAGGGCCTCTGGGACCCTTGGGCAGCCTTCCCTCTGGGGTTCCCACAGCCCCTCCCCAAAAGGCCCTGGAGAGGCCTGCCAAAGAGACAGAATGACAGCCCTTGTCAGTGTTTGAGAAAAGAGGGAGCTCGGGAAGGGAGCTGGGGGCTCATTCAGGAGAAGCGAGACAGGACTGTCTGAGGGGCTCCCTCCTAGCCCCCACTGGCCTGATCAATCCTGGGCCTATTCTGTTCTCCCTCGGTGGTGGGAATCTCTGCAGTGGCACGAGCCCTGAGTTCCTTGGGGGGAGCACCCATGGGGGCATCTAGACAGGCAGTGGCTGCTGGAGGGGCCGGCTGAGCCAAGATGCCTGGGAGAGAACCGCCAGCTTGACTGCAGAACGCACCCACCCCAGCCTGCCCCTCTGGATCCCAGGGCTTTGTCTCCGGGGCTGCAGAAGGCCCCGAGCTGAGAGCTGGGAGACCCACTCTACCCTCGGCCCAGCCGTCCACTGCGGGGTGATCCCGGGCCAGCGCCGCTCCTCCCTGGGCCTCGGCCTGCCCGTGAGCATGGCGGGTGGGTGGGAGATCCTGCTGCCCTGACCCTCCAGCTCTGGGGTCCTGGTTCCCCATCAAGCCCCTGCTCCTGCCTCTCCTCTTCAGAATCCAGGACAGAACATCCAGATGAGCTGCCATCTCGGCCAACCTGAGGACCCCCTCCTCCGCATTCCCAAACCCCCTCCCCACCACCAACTCAGCACCAACTCAAAGGGAGAAGAGCAGGGTGGTGTCAGGAGAAGGGAACCCACTGTGAGCAGAAGACTCCATGAGCCCTGGGTAAGGAGTGGGGGTGGGGGGCATCTGACTCAGCGCCATCCTCTCCAGCACCTGGCACAGGGTCTGCAAACAGAGGGCGCCCAATACATGCTTGTCCAAAAGGAGTGGGTGGCTGCTCTTTCTGCATCATCTAATTTAATCCCAACGGCCCTCGATCCCATCTTATAGATGAGGACACTGAGGCACACCGAGGTGATGCAACTTGCAGGTTAGGGATGGAATCAGATGTTGAGCCTAAGCAGTCTGACACCTGGGCCCATGTGCTCGACCACTGTGACCCCAGTCTTGCAGCACCAGGAATTTCTCCACTCTCATCCGTGGCCCCCAAGCTGATACCCTGGAGAATGTCTGGCAAAGGCAGGAAAGGCCTTGCTGGAAGAGGCCCTGCTTGGACCAAGTGGCTTTTGAGTCACCGTTGTCGGGGTTACCCATTCTCTGCTGACCCCTCTGTGACTTGTCTTCTCCCAAGCTGCTCAAGGCCCTTGGTGAGCCCCCATCTCACTCCTCGACCTAGCCCTGGGTGGGGAGGGGAAGGTCTGTGTCTCCCCACAACCTCCAACTGCGTCCTCGAGGACAGGGACTAGGTCTCAGCCTGAGGACCAGAGAGGGCATGGACCTCTCCAGGGTCACACAGCAAAGTGGAGGCAAGAAGGGGCCCCACGGCCCTTTGTCTCTGTCTCGCAGCTCAGCAGATTCCACCCTCTGTCTCAGACGAAGCTGGTTGAGCTGAGACCCAGAGTGGAGGTTGGGGGTGAGGGAAATGGGTACTTGACAGTTTCTACAAACCCTCAGGCCCTACCACTGTCAGCAGCCATGCAGGCCTACTGTGTGCAGACACCCCCGGGGCCCACAGTGTTCCCATTTCACAGATGAGCATTCCGAGGCTCGGGTGTGCCCATGACCACGCAGAATCGGGATCTGGCCCACCATGCCTTGCTTCCAACCAAAGGACAGGTCCTCTTGCAGTCCCTGCCCCACATCCAACCCCTTCCTGGTTCTCAGGGGCCACCTCTTCCAGGAAGTCTTCCCAGAACTGGGAGAGCCTCCACTCAGTGGGGTCCGTTGGAAGGCAGACTGAACCCAGAGCCCCTCAGCGCCTCCTCCCTCAAACTGGAGCTTCCGGAAGTCAGGGCTCTAACCCTCTCAGACAGAGACTCCCTGGAGGTGGGACCATTTCTCCCTCAGACAAAGACCCCAACCATAGGGTCTCTTCTCAGCTTCCCCAAGATTTAGGGGTTCCCTGAGGACAGGGCTACCATGCTCCCTCTCCCTCAGACTGAGAAGTCCTGAAGTGGGACTCCTACCGCCCCCCTCCTTCACCCCCATCCAAATAGCACCTCCAACCCCCAAGTACAGGGCCCTGCCTCAGGGGCCAAGCAGCCCCCACCCAACCAGCATGCTCAGAATTTGGGCAGGGAGCCGGCCCCCAGGCCACACCTCAGCCTTCCCCCACCTGGCACTCCTCCAGGCTGGCCTGTACCAGGGCGGCCATTGCAACCCCCTCCCCTGCCACCAGGCCCGTCCATGAATCCCAGCTCTGTTGGGCACCACAGACCCCCCTTTCTCCTCCCCAAACAAATGTGCTCTTGAGCAAAACACTGGGACCACCGCGCACAACGCCAGATCTATTCCCTGGACTGGCATGGCTGCCAGGAGGCAGGGGGGACAGCCAGGCTGGGGGAGCAGACCGCCCATCCCACAGGCCTCCAGGTCCAGCCTCTGAAATCAGGGGCCCGGGCACTTGAAGCTCCGTCCTAGTGGGGCTGGGACCAACAGCCCACTCCCTGGGGGAAACCCCAGGGCAGGCCCATCCCAGGCGCCATCCCCTTCCTCCTCCCCACCTCCCCTGCCACAGTGCAGGCTGCAGCCTCTGAGCCTAAGTCTAAATCCCGGCTCCGTGGCCTAGCAGAGAACTTCCCCAAACCTCAATTGGGTCATTTGTAAAATGGGAATGACAACCTCCACTCTGTTAAAACCACGAAAGGCAGAGATGCACTTGGCGTACAGTAGGCACTCCAATAAAACCAGTTTCCTACTCTCTCCTCTCTCTGATTTTCTCTCTTTTTTCCCCCTCCTTCCAACCTAGAAGAGTGAGGTGGGGCCAGCAGAATCAAACCTGCAAATCAAAGCAAGCAAAGCCCACTGCCTCCCAGAAGCCAGCAGAGATCAGCTGAGATATCATCCCTATTGTACAGGCAAGTAAAATGAGGCTCAGAGCAGTTAAGTAACTTGCCTGAGGTCACACAGCTAGTGAGTGGCTGAACTGATTTCCTTTGACAATTCAAGCTGCTACCCAAAGCTTTTCCTTCTGGCACCAGCCTTCCCTTCTCAAGAACCTTCTGTGATTTCGCCTCTGCGTTCACAGTCAAATCCAAACTCTTAAGCCCCAAATGCCAGACCCCCAGCAAGATGGTGTAGGGCAGCAGAAGGAAGCACCTGAAGTCAGTTCAAGCTGGGGTCAGTGGCAGCCCTGCCCCCCAACTCCAGCTGGGTGTCCATGAACAGCTCCCCAGCCTCACTTTCCTCATGTGTGCCCCTGGAATGACAGGACCAACCCCCAGGTGGCCGGCAGGGTTATCCATCCATGCATTTGCCACATATTTTCTTAAGCACTACAGATGCCAGGCCCTGGTCAAGGCATTTGGGAGAACAAGAAAGAAATAACCCCTGCCTCAATGGAACTGATACTACTGGGGAGCAGAGTTGGGGGTCTGATATGAAACAAGCAATCAACAAAATAGTATCTGGTTGTGTTGGGGACTATGAGGAAACAAGAGAGGGAGAAGGCCCAAGGCAACCGACAGAGTGACCTCTGAGCAGCAGACATTTAACCAGAACAGAAAACCGCCACGTAATGAGCCAAGGGGCAGCACCGAGCCCAGGGGTAGCAGCAATTCCTACAGAAGGTAGAGGAAGTGCAAAGCCCTGGGAACTCAGTGAGACCTGGAGCACGTGTGAAAACGCCTGGCACATAGCAGATGCTAAATAAACAGCAGCTGTCATCATTATCACCTTAAGGAACTTGTGCTTCCCTTTCCTCTTCTGGAAAATGGTTGGCTTTGCAGATTCCAGTGAACCCTAGGTCTCTCCCGCCTTCATTTAAAGTAACCCTCATTACATGACGATTCTTCCCATTTTGCAGGTGAGGGAATCAAGGCTCCCAAGATCCCACAGTCCATAAATGGAGCCAGATCAGGGCATGAACCAAGGTCGTGTCATCCCAAACCACCGTGCTCCTTCCAGCCTTCCGTAGTCTCACCAGGTACGGAGCCCTCACTACCTTGCCCCTTCCCCATCCAGCTCAAGACAGCTCTGACTGGTAGATGGTCCCTTACCATGATGAACTAATGTCTGTGCCCAGCGAGCCCCACTTCTGCCTTTTGGGATCACTCAGGGCAGCCCCACCCCTCTTCCCCAGGTCAACTCTAACCCCCTGGGGCACTTCCCAGCCCCAGGCCCAGTGCTCTCCTGCATCCCCCCATATCAGCATGGGAAGTAGGGACTGGTATCATACTCACTGCAGGGATGAAGACCCTGAGGCTCAGAAAGGTGAACCATGCCCAAGGCCACCTGCCTGTCACTCCTCAGGCCCCTCAGATGTGCCCCTGTGGAGATCACCTTGCAGTCCCTTCGCCTGGTCTGTCCCCAGCAGTGCCAAGGAGGTGAACAGACAGATGTCCCCAACTTGGTTACTGCCAGGGCACCACCAGGCACTCCTCTGACACCCAGCCCCAGGCAAGGGTTGGCTGAGCTGGCTCAGAACACCCAGGTAGTGGCGGAGCCCACTGGGGCTATGCAGGAAGCCGGGAGACAGGGGGCTCAGGCAACAGCTGGGGGGTCAAGGCGCACATCACTAGGGCGCACACGCAGGCCCCTGGAGCCAGAAGGGGGGGGGGCGGCACAGTGCCACCTGGCTCCGCTACCAACTCTCTTCGTGACCTTCAGGAGGCCCTCACCCAAGGGTCCTGGGGAGGGGCACAATGAGGCAGATCTGGGGTGAGCAGGTGTGTTGCACCCCCCCTCCATGCCTGAGAGGAAATGCTGTATCATTTTTAAAAGGAATTATGACAGTCGTGGTTTCCACTCACTGAGCGCCCAGGATGTGCCAAGAATCATGCCAGGGGCTTCATGTACATTATCACAATGACAGCAACCCTGCGAGGCAAGTGCAAAATACCCATTTCACAGATAGGGAAACTGAGGCATAGGGCCACAGAGCTGTAAGTGCCAGAGCCAGGATTCAAACCCAGAGCTGTTGTGCACTTCCACACAGCTTCCTGTTCTGGTTGCTTTAAGAAAACATATGGAGACAGAGAGATGAGAGATAACTTTGAATTGGGGTGGTCACAGAGAGGCAGGCTCCCTGGGCGGGAGGGCTGGGGGAAGAGGGGGTGTCAGGCCTGTGGTGAGCTGGACACTTGGGGAGGCAGGCTGCCCGGGGTCAAATCCCAGCTCCTGCACATGCCCACAGTGTGACCTTGGGCAAGTCACTTCCCTCTCTGATCCTTCCAGGTATCACTGCCAGGCTCCCCAGGGCACAGCACTTGGGCCAGCAGGTCCCCAGCAGCCATGAAGAATAGAGAGAAGTCATCTGGGGGCAAAGAGGGAGCATGCATGGGACCGGGGAACCTGTAGATCAAAGGCCCTGAGGTAGGAGGGGGCTGGAGGAGGCAGAGGCAGTGAGAGCTCAGCCACAGAGGAGGGAGGGGAGGACGGGAGAGGGAAGGCAAGAGAGCAAGTCAGCCCTGGGAGAAGGGACAACCGTGGTGCAAGCCAAGGCCCAGCAGCTGACCACATGGGCAACAGGCAGTCTGAGCCATGGAGGTGGGGAGCACAGCCCAGACCCACCCACTCCCCTCAAAGAACCCCACTACAGCCTGTGACGACACCAGGTCCACAGCAGCAACCCATCCCCCACCACACCCCCAACCCCCTCCCTGCACGAGCTCCCTACCAAGCGACCCTAATCAGCCGCTCCCTGGGGACATCGGTAGCCACAGCCCCTCCACGTGGGGACCATCGCACCTTAGAGACGGCATCTCCCTCCCCTTGGCAACCACCAACACCGAGCCCAGCCAGCCAGCCTCCTCCCTCCGTCTCCTCCTCTCTGCATGGACACCACAGTGCCACGGAGGCGGCTCCTCGCCACAGCAACCACCGTCACTCAGCGCCCGCCTGGACAACAGCTCCCTCCACGTGGCCACCACCAACACCGCCACGGTGACGGTGACAGCCTCGACAGCCTCCGCCGATCCTCTCCAGGACAGCCACCAGCCCCTAGCCAGGGGGAACAGCTCCTGCCTGCCCTCCCCACCACCTCCAAAATTCAATGACACTGGATGGGATCAGGCCCTGGGTCAATTCTGGCCGGCGTTCCCCTGCTCCCAGCTCATGCCCAGCCCCTGGGTCTGCCTCTCTCTACACGGGAAGGCCCCCAACCGAGGGAGAGGACGAGGCCATGTGCTCCCAGGCCAGCCCCTGGAGGCCGGCCCCCCAGGCCGGGCCTGTGCACAGATGCCGCAGCCCTGCTGGGCCCAGGCCAAGCCCGGCTCAGCCTCTCGGCTGGGCAAAGGGGCAGGAGCCAGTGTCTCCAAGCCCCCAGGGCCTTCCTTCCCACCCTCCCCAGTGGACCTGTCCTGGCCCCCATAAGGCTACCTCGCAGGCTCTGCATTATGGAAACTGGGGAGGGGCAGAGTGGGGGTGCCCACAGCGGGGGGCAGGGCCCGAGCAAAGCAGCGAGGGACAAACCGGAGCCTGGGGCTGGGCTACATCACGGGTTTGCAAGGCCAGGCCATGTGAGCTGTGCTCAGTCCCGGCCACACACACACACCGTCAGAGGCGCCCTGTCCTTACCAGGTGTCTGCGGGCAAAGGGGGGCCCTCAGGCCAGCAAGGCTCTGTCCCCGGCCCAGGCCTCAGGGAGGGCCCCACGGCAACGGTGGCAGTGGCGGTGGCAATGGGGTGCTGGGTCCTGGACCAGCTCGGGCGGCAGCAGCTCCTCACCCAAGTCCTCTCCTTCTGCAAGGAGGCGAGGGGGAGAGGAGGGGAGGGAGGCAGAGGAGGGGAGGAGAGCAGGAGAGGGAGGGGGACAGCAGGAGGGAGGGAGGAGGGAAAAATGCTGAAGTCTTGAAGGGTACACTCACTTCTTTCTTAGGTTTCCCATGGCAACCGAATATACCACAAATGAATATCAGTGTGAGAAAGAGGGAGGAGGCAGAGGGAGGGGGGAATGGAGGGAGGTGGAGGCAGAGATGAAGAGATGGAGGCAGGGAGATGGAGATGGAAAGATTATGGTGTGAGAGAGATGGAGGGAGAAGGGCCTCAAGATCCACATCAGGGGCTGGGGGCTCCCCACAAGGGGGCTCAAGGTGTGTATGTGGGGGGGCAGCCTGAGCCAACTGCTGAGCTGGCTTCTTTCCAGCTCTCCATGGCCCCTGGGCAGGAGGGGTAAGCAACAGATGGATAGGTTTTCTGGGAATTAAGGGGCCCCACTCCTACTATCCCTCACTCCCTCTTGGGCCCCACAGTCCAGAAGTGTTCCCCAAGTTGTATTTCCAGCCCCGTGTTCCCCTCACAGCCACGGACACAAACATCACCCACATGTGAACAGCCACATCTATCCCCAAAGCACCCTCACACTCACCTGACTCAGCCAGCCCTCACCCCCTCTCAGCACCCAAACATGCCCCCCTTGTTGGTCACTCCAAACACCACCGCCCACTCCCCTCTGCTGCAGGGAACAAAGACCCCACACCCCAGCACACCCTCTCTTATTCGGAACTCTTCACCCACCCCAAATATGTCCATACCCTGTTCCCACACCCCCACCCCACCAGGTATAAGCCTCCGGCCCACCTTCCCACCATATACGCTCACACACACCTGGACAGCGATGTACCTGCCGGCCCCCCTCCTGCACACACACTCACAGACAGACGTGCCTCAGTCCAACCTTTCCTCCATCTGTGCACACATGTGCACACACACACACACTCATCTGCTTCCTGAGGAGGCCCCCTTCCCTGTCTGGCCCCACACTCCCCAAGCAGCCCAGATGGTGCTCCCCACAGCACCCCACCCCTCCCTGCCACAGGCAAGGGCTCACACCCCCAGCCCCCTCGATGGCGCCATTCACAAAGATATGTAGACCCATCAAGTGCTGGCAGCCAGCAGCGCCCGGCGGCACACAGACACCCATGGTCCCCCGAGCAGCCTCAGCTCCCCACCCCACCAGGAGGCGGGGAGGAGGAAGCCAAAGAGGACGCTGGCAGCTTGCTCCAGGAAAAGGCTCTGCCACCCAGATCCCAGGGACTGGGGTGCACCCTCCACCCTGACCTCAGTGGCCAGCAGGGACGACACCTCAAGGGCACATACCCCACCATCACACACACACACACACACACACACACACACACACACACACAGCAGCCAACACACCAGAACTTCACACTCCCTCCAACACACTTCACAGAACCAAACACACACAGGGGTGCCCCACGCACACTGCCCCAACAGGCAGACCCACAAACGTGCCACCATGCAACATGCCCACACCTAGAGACTGTCTCCTCCCCTGCCCGGACACGCAGGCCCACATGCACAGGGCAGCCCACCCGGACACGCACTCCCACCTAGAGGCACAGGCCTCAGGCATGTCCACGCGGGGAACACATCCAGGACACACGTGCCAGTACACCCCTGCCAACACACCCCTCCCCAGCACACAAACGGCCAGCCTGCACCCCGGCCAGCTCGCGGTGCCCCCACCCCTCCCGTGCACACCCGCCAGACACGCACACACAACTCCCGCCTCCCTCCCCCCCGCTCCTCCCCGCAGCCCCGCCCCCCGCCGGGCGAGTTTAGGATCCCGCGCACAGCGCCGAGCCCAGAGGCTGTGAAATTGGCTGCGAGCGTCTGGGGACGCGGCTGCAAATTCTAACCCCCAGGAAATAAGGCGGAAACCCGGGCCGGGTCCGGAGGTCAGGAGGCGGGCGGCGGTGGCCTGACACGCGGGCCGGGGGACCCGCAGGGTGGGGCGCGGCTGGGGGTCCCCCTTACCGCCGCCGGCTGCAGAGGGAGCGGGGGCTCTGTGCCGCGCGCCCTCCCGCTCGCGCCGCGCCCCACCCGCGGCCTCTACACCATAGTGCCGCCCACCCCGCCCGCCATGCCGCACCTGCCGGGCCGGAGATTGCTCCCCGGTGCACCGCGTGGGCAAGTCCGGGGCGCGCATCCGGTACGGACACGCCCCGCCGCCCACCAGGCCCAGACCTGCCTCTGCATAAGCGCCCACCGGAGGGCGGCCGCGGGCCACAGCGACTGGGCTCTGCGCCGCTTCCTCCGGGATGCCTTCCTGGCTCTCCTCCACCCCCGCCTCTGGCCTCTGCTCACTCGCACAGCCGCAGTAAAGGAAGGGAGAGGCGGGTATCGTCCAAGATGATGGGGCAGGCCCTCTCCACAGCGTCTCTGTATCCCGACTTCACTTCACCAGCCCTTGCTTTAAACTCCTTACCACAGACTCTGCCTCCAGGATGCGGGGATGGGGTGGGGGTGGGGGTGTCCTGAGGATTTCATGGGGGCTCTTTGCAATGCCTTAGGACAGGGCTCAGCACAGAATAAGCAGGCCATGAACACCGGCCCTTACTCGTCAGTATTAGCCTGTATCACCTCGGTCTTGCTGCTGTGTCACCCAAGGCAAGGCACTTCACTTCTCTGAGCTCCTAGTCTGTAAAAGGAGGATGGCTGCCCTGCCTCCAGGGGTGTCTGGGAGGAGTCCCAGAGATGGCTGGGAACATGCAGCAGCTGCCATCCAACCAGCAAACATGGGTGAATTAATCTTCTGGAAACAGTCAAAATGCAGGTTCTTGGCCCCACCCCCATGACCCTACGGAATCAAAATCAGTGTGGCCCAAGAATCTGCATTTTAACAAATACCAAGCAGGCCCTGCATTCATGGTCCAGCGCCCTGCCTACAGGGGTGGGCTGGACTTCTTTCCTGAGCCTTCCAGCCAAGATTCAAGAAGATAATAGGGAGTGCACAGAGCAGGGACACGATCCCTGGGGTTCTTTGATGCCACAATCATCCCTGCTTCTCTCCCCTATGTAGGAGGCTCACCCAGCACAGCACCACCCCCTCGCCTTCAGCTTACAGACCAACAGCCACTTGCCAGTCCAGCCCTACTATGTGCAGGCCCTGCACAGCCGTCCAGAACAGGAGGTCATCTCTAGGGCTCCTGCTTTAGCCTCTGACCCCAGACCCAGCAAACTTTCCGTGTGTGTGTGTGTGTGTGTGTGTGTGTGTGTGTGTGTGTGTGTACTGAATGCAAAGTACATCAGGCCATCCTCGGCAGCATGTAGATGAAAGGAATTTATGCAAAAGAATTGAGGGCCTACTAAGTCTCTGCCCGCGTGGAGCTGACATGCTAGCGGGTGAGACAGACACCAAATGGCTAGACAAACAGATCTAGCCATGAAATGCCCCCAGGTGACGAGAAGGGTGAGGAGGGGAGGGAAGCAGGCAGGCTGACCCCACAGCCTCTGTCCCTCCAAGGTCCAGGGAGAACTGTAGGGGGAGAGAAATGACAGAGAGACAGGCCAAGGAGGGAAACTGAGTCAGGCCTGAGTCTTGGGCTTGGGTCCAGAGCTGAGTAGTCAGGTAGCCACTGGGATTGCTCCCCATTCCCCCTGAGAGAGGCGGTAACCAGCATGCACATCCGCAGACACACAGACGTGCACTCCAAGACGTGCCCTGGTCCCCTCCCAGTGCCCCCCTCTGCACACCCCGGCTGGGGGATGGGCAGCTCCCAGGTCCCCGGCATGAGCTCTGCATTCCAAAGGGTGAAAAGGAGACAGACACACACAGCCGCAGCCCCACTCCAGGAAACGAGGAATGAATAAAGGAAACAGGCAGCAGAGGGAAAGGAAATAATCTAATTGACACCTACTATGAGCCAGACACAGTGCTACACACCTGACAGGCATTCTCTTACGTCACCTTTATGACAGACCTAGAAGGGTTGGGAATTCGCACCATTATCCCCACTTTACCTTGAGGAAACAGGGCCTCTGGGGTGGGGGTGCCCTTGTACAGCACCTCCTGGGCGCTGATGCTATGCTAGGCACTGGGGGGCCGGGCAGGAAGCTGCCTTCAGGAACGTCACAGGTCACCGTGAGGAAGGGGCACAGCAGGATTAGGGTGGGGGTCGGGACCCTGAGCCGTCCCCGAGGCCTCCCCCTACCTGCCCCCGGGTCCCTGCAGCACTTCCCCTTTCCCCTTCAGCCCTCGATTTGCTCCTCTGTGAAAGTCCACATAATGGCAGCCACCCTGCCAGCCTCAGGCCTCCTCTGGAGAGAAAAGAAAGTTCTTCGCAAATTCAGACTTAAAGCACCGCAGGGGAGCGGCTGCTCCGCCCTGGGGGGCTAGGGGGCAGAGGGGGATGATGGAACACACTTAGATGGGCCCCCACCATGTACCAGGCCTCCAGCCCCCCCCAGGGTGCTCCCTCTCCTGTGATCCGGCCCCCACACTCACCCCCACTGAGAACCGAGGCCCTGAGGCTCAGAGGTGGCCCAAGGCCTGACTCAGGAAGCCTAAAAAGTGGCAAGGCAGGGTTAGGAGCAAAGGTCTTTGGCTCCCTGGTGGTGACTGTTTTCTATTGTCACATGCACTCACACTCACACACACATACCCAAGGGTCTCTGTGACCCAGCCGGACGGGAGACGAGAACAGGGACAACTGGCTGGGGCTCGGAAGTGGGGGGACTCCACATGGAGGGCCGGGAAATGTGCTATTCAGGGGTGCAGGCCTCAAGGAAAGGGGACCCACACCCACTCAGGACGCTGGGAAATGGAGCCTCTTGACAGGGACTGCTTCTCTCTTCACCTCTCACACAGGGGACCCACACTCAGCCACACACATGCTCAATGACAGTGACACCTCCCACCACACCCCCTACTGACATCACACGCTCCAGCCAGCGGGGGTGACCCTTCGCACTGCCCTCCCAGTGACGTCACTTGCAGCCTGGGGCTGATGTCACACCCAGAGGTCCTCGCTGACATCACGCCCACAGGCCCATGCTGACGTCACATACACACTCTTCTCCCTAGTGTCCCACACAGCCCCGGACCTAGGCCCCCTTCAGTTCCTCTTCTTTCTCCCTGCCCAGGGCTGACTGTCCCTACCCATTAACACACAAGCACACACACGCATGGCTCCTGGGGCACCTAGCTACTCAGAGCAAGCACTGCCTAACAGCACGTGTGTGTGCATGTGTGTGTGCCCATCTCCTAGGACACCCTCCAACGGCCTAGACATGGCACATGTCCCACAGGTGCCCACAGGCCACGGGAACAGGCACACACAGGGAGACACATGCAAACACTCTCAGCACCTCCATGATGTGGCTCCCCCAAATTAAAATACCCCTCACTAACTAACTCAGGCCGCCTGGGGCCTGCAGCTTGCACCACAGATCCTCCAAGTGCTGCCAGCACCCCCCTCCCCCAGCCCCTCTCCTCCCACAGCCCGGCCTGCTGACAGCACAGCCGCAGCCCAGACACACACACACATACACACACACACACACACAGTCCAGCCCGACACCTGTGTCTCTGACACAGACACAGCCGCACAGCTACAGCACAAGGACCAGAGGCAGCTGCTGGGGGAAGGAGCCCAGGGGGAAGGGACACTGCACAGAGCCCAGAGCTGCTGAAAGTGCCTCAAGTACCACGGTCCTCCCGAGCCCAGGGGCAGCGCCGCCGTCGGGTGCCACGGTCCCCTCCTCCTCTCCCTCCCAGGGCACGCCTGACACGCCGCAGCCTGACTGCCTCCGTCCTGGAAGCCGGGTCCCTGGTGCACACACGCACAAGCACACACACACACCAGCACCCTCCCCTCCAAACAGTCTGAGGAAACCCTGCTGGGCCACAGACTGTGCCTGTGTGTGTGTGTGTGTGTGTACAGAGAGCAGGTCCACTCCTGCACATCCAGCCCTGTGTGCACACACAGCACCACATCCCTCCCCATGTGCACACACCGCCCCGCCAGCCAACACACCCACTCCCCTGCCCCCCCTACCCAGCCAGGCGCTGGAGCCCGCACATGCAAACGCACACAAACACACACGCACACACACACAGCCCGACAGTGGCCCCAGCGCTACCAGAGCTGCAGTTTCTGGCGATTTCTGCTGCTGCCCTGGGCTGCTTCCCTCTTGCCCCATGGCAGTGCCACGGGGAACGAGGCAAAGGCTTTCCAAGAGTCCCCATCCTCTGGGGACCCCCACTCCCCAGTTCTGGTCTTCCTACCAAACCCATCTCCCTCCTGTGGGGAAAGGGGGTAAAGCCCCACCCTAACCTCCCCCAAGCAGTCATCCAGGCATCAGTCCACCCACCCCCCTCACCAGCTATGAGGATAAATTCTTTGACCCTGGCAGCACCCTGTGAAAGAGGGGGGCCGTGGTCACCGGATTAACAAAGATGGGAGCAGAGAGGTGCCGTGTGGCACTAGCAGGCACAACCCGTCCACCATCTAGCCTCTGCACCACCCCCAAAAGATGCTCACCTAACCGTCCTGGGTGTCCTCGCCCCCCTCCATCATCTGCGCAGGGGGCACCCCTCGGGGGTCCCACGGGGATCCCGAGATCCAGGAGACACGGGGATGGCTCTTCCCATTTCATACTTCCCTTTCTGCACCCCCTTCCATGATCCACCACCACTGGCGGGTGTAGGGGTTGGCTCCCTCCAGCGCCCGCCCGTATTCCCACCGTCTCCGCCGGCCGCTGGCTCTCCGATCTGCAGGAATCCACTTACCTCCAGCCCCAGCCGGGATCCGGGCCGAGCACCACCTCCGGGCAGCGCCGCGGCTGCTGCGGGGCCTGCGCGTGAGTGTGAGCGCGGGGCCGTATGTGCGCGGCGCCCAGCTGGCTTGACGCGCCCTGCCGTGGCTCTGTGCGTGTCGTGTGTCTGTGGCGTGGCCCGTGTGTGTATGTGTGTCTGTGAGCGAGCGTGTGCGCGCAGACACCGCCACCCCCGCCTACCCGTCGCCGCGCCTCTGCTTTGGCGGGGCCCGCGGCCAGGGAGGGGGCCGGGGCGCAGCGTGCGTCAGGGGCCGCGGCTGGCTGGCTGTCCGTCCGCCCTCGCCGGGCCGGGCGCCGGGCTCCCTTCGCAGGCCTTTCCGCAGCAAGACCCCTCCCGGCTGGATTCTTCCACGGACACACACGCACACACACACACACACACACACACACACACACACACAGCCACACACCCGCGAGGCGGGGGCCGCGCCTGGCTCCACCACTGCAGCCGCAGCGCCGGCAGAGGCGGCGGCACCGCGGACCCGCCGAGCCCTGGGCACCGGTCGGGAGCGCGCCCCGTCCTCGTCCGGGCCCCCAGCCCTGCTCACCCCGCGGGGTCCTTGTCCCAATGTCGCGCCGCTAGTGCATTCAACAGCTGGAGGCAAACTTGCTAACGGGCAAGCCGCCCGAGGTGCGCAGCGCCCTCCAGCGCCCGCCCGCTCCGCGCCGGTGGGTGGACACCCCTGCCCCGGGCCCTCTCACCCCGCCCCCCATGCCCCGGTCGCCCGCGCCTGGCTCACTGGTCGGTGAGTATCCGCTGACGATCCAGTGAAGTGTGGCTAGTTAGTGCGTTCCCATTTTACAGGCAAGGCAACTGAGGCTCGGTGAGAGGAGTGATTCCCTCAAGGTCACACAGCCAGAGTGTGGCAGAGAAAGCATTAGACTCCAGATCTCTCCTTCCTTGTGCCAGGGCTCTTGGCTGCCGCTCTTAGCCTTCTCCATCCCTCGAGGAGTATGCCCAGTATGCTGGGTTCTGCTACAGCGGGAGAGGTTTCCTAAGGCCTTCCTGCCCCAGCCTCTCCCTGGCCAACCCAGGCCCCCCACCTGCTCCACCCACAGAGGAGTGGGTGCTAGGGGGAGGATAGGAGATGCAGGAAGGAGCTCTGGTTCCCAGGGCCTGTGCCTCAGCGCTTGGGCACACAGGCACCCGGTGGGTAGACACATGTGCACACACACACACACACACACACACACACAGCTCCAGAGGCACACACCTCACTCAGGGCAGGCATTTACTGATAGTGCATGTGTGCTTTCTTCATCTGTGCAGGAATAAACCAGCACCTGCTCCCCGCTGGGGATCACAAACCCAGAAGCTGAGGTCCCCTGCAGGCAGATCTGCATATCTCAGTCACTTTGGGGGCCCCATGCTCCTGTGCCTTCCCTGCAGGCAGCGCACGGCAGAATGTTAAGCCCGGGCTGTGGGAGCTCCCAACAGGGATGTCTTAGCCAGGCCAGGGGTAGGGGAAGCCTCTGGAAGAAGCCACTGCCTGAGCTGAACCTTGATGGGTGAATAGGAGTTGGTCAGCTGAAAAAGGTAGAGAAGGGTGTCCCAGGCTGTGGGAACAACAAGTGCAAGGCGTAAAACAGCCTGGTGTGTGTGCAGGAACTCCACGGAGTTAGGTATTAGTAGAGTGGAAAGAACAGGCTGTCTGTTGAGAAATTCCTCCCTCCTGTCAGCTGAGGGTGGGACAGGAGGCCCAGGATTGGGCCTGGAGAAAGACAAGTGCTAGGATGTGGAGACAGACTGTTGGACAGTCCACTCTGCCTGCCACACCTACACCCCATACTCCCTGACACACTCCTACCCACCCTTCAAGGCCCCTGGCTATGGACCCAAACAAGCCATTATGCTGTGTCTGCCCTCTAAACTAAGCCCTCCTAGAGGGCAGGAGCTGGATCAGACACATTTTGCATCTCCTGCACAGGGCTGGGTGTGGAACAGGGTCCCAGTCCGAAGTCCATGCTCAAAGAGCCCTGGCCACCATCCCTGTCCCCCCAGGCCTCCCTGACTCTCCTCAGCGACACACCGGCCCCTGCGCCCTCTGGCGGACCAGCATGAGATTGCAGAGAGCTTCCCAGTCTACCAGCCTGTCTGCAGCTGGCACACGCAGCTGCCTTTAGAAGTGGCTCTGACACAGTCCCACCTAATCCGCTCCAGTCAAAAAAAAAATGGGCAGTGAGCCCAAGGAATATCAGGCAGCAGACGGCAGAAGAGTCTCTTCCGGTTCCATTTGTTTGGCTTTCCCAGGCCTCGGAGTGCAAGTCACCCCTCTCTCTGAGCCTCCGTGAAATGCGAATGATGAAGGCAGCCGTGCCCAGCCCAAGGCTGGCACGCACTGCGTGGGCGTTCTCTCCCCAACTCTGCTTGGCAGAATTACCTCTGAAGTGGTTTTCAACTTTAAAATGTTCCAAGATTTGGAGACCTTGCCCTTGCCCATTAGATATAGATTGGCAAGGCTTGCCCTCTCCTCCCAGGGGCTCCTGCAGACTCAGCTCAGTCGCTGCCACCAGGAGGAAGATGGAGATGGCCCAGGCTGATTAAATGTCGCGGTGGACCTCAGCCAACCTGACACTTGATTGGGCTTTTTCTCAACCAGTACTGGGCATAGAACTTTCCATGAGGGTAGAAATGTTAAATATCTGCACTGTCCAATTCAGGAGCTGCTAACCACATGTTGCTACTGAGTGCTTGACATCGTGGCTTGCGTGACTGAGGAACTGAATTTTTTTTTTCATTTCATTTCATTTCAGGTAAATAGTCCCATGGGGCTAGTGGCTACCCTATTGGATAGTGTGGTTTGAGAATTACAGCAATCTCCCTGCTAAAATGGAGCTCAGGCAAGGCTAATACAGGGGACCCCAGCACCCTACCCAGCCTGTGCAATCTCTAAGGTAGACAGGAGGGACTGAGCTGACAGCAGTAGCAGTGTGTCCACCCCACAGTCGCTGTCCCGTGCTATGCCTTGCCATCTTTCTCCTGGATGCTTGCAACAAACTTTCTCATCACCCACTGGCTTAAGCCCTCCAATAGCTCTCCAAAGCCCACACAGGGATGCAAATATGTTCCCCTTCTCATGACAACTCCAAACGGTTGGCAGCAGCTGCCTGGGAGCTCACTGTTTGCAGAGTATCATGATGGTTGGCGATGCCTGCCCTGGGTGCAAATGCAGAGAAGAACGGTATGCCATCTCAGCTAGAGAATAAAACCCAAACTTTGCGGACAGGCTGTCACCCCTCCGGCATCATCTCAAATCCTTCCACACCTGTTCTGGATTCCAGCCACACCAAGACCTGCCCTTTCCAGAACACACCAGACCTCTCGCCCCAGAACCACCAGAACCACCAGACCTCTGTGCTTTTGATCCTGCTGTTCTCAGCCTGCGAAGCCCTTACTCCTCTCTGCTCCCTTCCCCAGCTGTCTAATTCCAGCCATTCATCAAGCACCACTCAAAGGCTGCCTCCTCCATGAAGCCTCCCCTGAGCTACACCCAAGCAGAGCTGGCTGAGTTACATCTTCCTCTGCTGGCTCCAGGAACACTCTGGAACATTGCCCCCAACGCATCGTGTCATTATTCATTCTCATATGCACCCCCACTGACTTACGCATCACTGGGTCACTCTGTAATAGCAGCTACAGTGTATCGGGGCTCTAGGCCAGATATTGCACAGGTCCTGTTTGTACATTATTCTCATTAATAAGCCACAGATGACATAGTGGAATTGTACCCTATAACATCCTTTGAAATTTGCTCTACAGCTGCTCATTGAATTGTGCTTTGAAAGTCCTCACCTTTCTGTATATACCCTATATTGCATAATAAGGAAAGAACTGAAACTGTGGAACTGTAACTCATAACAATTTTTGAAATTACCTGTATAACTGCTTGTTGAGAGCTGTGCAACAAAAGTTGACACCTTTCTGTATGTATGCTATATTTTACAATAGTGGAAATGGCTGAAGTAGTAGAACTGTGACTCATGACATTCTTGAAGTTTGTTCTCTAACTACTCATTAAATCATACCTCGAAAGTTATCACTGTTATGAATATATGTTAAAGTTCACAATAAAAAAAGGCATTAAAATTAAAAATTAAAAAAAATAAGCCACAGAAGTGGACAGTAGGGGGGTTAATTCTGGGCACCCAGAATCTATACCTCTTTCCACCAACACCCCAGTTTCCTGTCTCCCCACCACCACGTATAATCATGGGGGAATTATGAATCAAAGTGTCCCCCTAAACCCAGCTGGGCTCACCGAGTCATGAGTGGAGTGAGGCATGGACAGGAAAAAACAGCAGATGCAGAACCATCCCAGAAGCCTGGGTGCAGATGACATGGGCAGGTCTTTCCGGCTGCCTGGACCCCCATCCTGCATGCCAGATGCCCGTCTGCTCTGGGATCTCCCAGCAGTGCCTGGGAGCCACCCGGAACAGCCCCCCAGTAAGGGCTGGGGGTGTTTTTTTTGCCTGAGCTGACCAGATATGGCCCACATCCAAATGACCCCACTGCTCAGGCCACATGGTAATAGAACCTTTATCCAGAAGAGCTTCCTTTCTGCAGGGCTTAGAGAAGAGAGGATTAGGAGTGAGAGGAACACATAAATGCTCCAAGCTGTTTACAGAGAATAATGAGATATACCCTTTGTACTTGGGTGAATTTTTTTTTCTTCATTTGGTCTACATGGCACTTTAAGTTAATGCTTAAAAAAAATTAGGTTAAGTGATTCTTTTAGAGGAACACATGACCAGGGTGAGTATGGGGTGTCACAGTCCAGTTTTGGATCCAGACCAAAAATCAAATTTTCTGCGGTATCTCCAAGGCTGGGACTGAGGGCCCTGAGTCACTGAGGAAAGAGACCAGTGATGAGACACAGAACCTAGAAGGCAAAAAAAATGAAGATTTCCCCCTAAAGCTTCTGCCCCTTGCCCACCATAGAGCAATTTTAAATGGAATATGAAGAGAAGGAGTCTGAGCTGCCTTCTCGGGATGGGGCTCCTCTCATCTAGGGCACCAAAACAGGTCAGGAATTATGAGGTTGAAGATAAGGGGGTACGGGACAAATCATTCCTGGGCCTCATAAGGGTGAGATTTGAAGCTGGGAATTTAGGGGAGGTTGGCTGGGAGGGAGAAGAGCCCACAGATCAGGAAGAAGATGAGGCCTGGTTGTAAAGCAATTGGAGAAAACACACACATTTCTAAAAGGGATTTTTAAGTTGTTTTGCTGTCGAGTGTGTGATGTAAGCTCCCCACCCCCACTTCAGCCTGCCCCACCCTCTCCCTCCTCAGTCCCCTTCAGAAAAGTCTACAGGCTTATTGTAGTAGTCACATACTGCCGTGTAACAAATAACCTCCAAACGTAGAAGCTTAAAACAGCAACAAATATTTATTGTTGTATAGTTTTTGTGGCTGGGAATTCAGGGGTGGTTAGCGGGGTGATTCTGACTTGGGATCACTCATCAGGGTGCAGTCAAGAAGTCAGCCAGGGCTGCAGCCACCCGAAGGCTGGACCGGGGCTGGAGAAGGGGCTCCCAAGGCAGTGCTTCCACATGAACCAGTTTTGCTGCCGGCCGTCAATGGGCAGCCTCAGTTCCTCACCACACAGACCCCGCCACAGGACTGCCGGAGTGCCCCCCGCCTTGCCTGGCGGCTGCTTCCCCCAAGGTAAAAACAAGGAGGAAGCCACGATGTCTTTTCTGACCTCGCCGCAGAAGTGACACACTGTCACTTTTGCAGTTTCCTATTGGTTGCACGGGTCCACCCTGTCTGTTGTGGGAAAGGGCATCCACAATGGCGTGAATTCCATCGAGGGCCATTTTGGGGGCCAATGGATTATATTTGGTGAAATTGAGGAAGCTCTGAGTTCGCATCCAGACTGGCAAAGGCAGAAGGAGAACTGGGAGTGTGGATGCTGGGGCTGGAGGCTCTGATTTCATAGGATGCTGGGATTCTGGGAGTCTACGACCCTCATGGTCCATGGATCAGGGGTAGTCCCTAATGTATATAAAGGTCCTGATGAGTCTGGGCAAGAAGGAGGGGTGTCCAGGCATGTAGACCCAAGGAGAGGCTGTCTACGGGGCCAGCTCCAGGGCTACACCCTGGGGGCAATTTTGAAGCTTCCAGACAGATGCCCTTTGACCCAGAGACCCAGTTAAGGGAGGATCTGTAGGGAGCTTCATAGCCCTGCTCACCTGGCTTGGGGCTGAGATTTGTAGTGAGGTTTGCCAGCTTGTCCCCCCACCCCGCCCTCTGCCCTGGAGCATGCCTGGGATGGGGTGGGGGAGGTGGGAGACCCTGGCCTCCACCATCTGATCCAAGTCATGCCTGGGTGCCCAGCCCATCGCCAAGCACAATGCAGGTGAGCTGCCCCTACCCAGGGACACAAGGGTCAGACTGAGGGTGTCCTCAGCCCCCCAGAGGCTGCTCCAACATAAGTGGGCCAGGCAGGTGCAGATGCTCCACCCCCACCCCCGCCGCCGGAACCAGGCTCTCATCTGAGACACCCAGGGGAACGCTGGCCGGGGTGGAGGGAGGTGCAGGGGCTCCTATGGCTGCCTGACTTATGCTACCCAATAGCCAGGGGCTGTTGGGTTCTACGCAGCTGGGGAGTCTGCTCATCTGGGTCTGAGCGCCCTTACGTGGGACCCCAAAATTCTGCCGTCCCAGGATTCTGCTGGAGCCTCAGGCCTGGACTGGGCGGCCACAGCAGTGGGGAGTGGGGGAGGACGGGGGACACGAGTCCCAGCTGGCTCAGTGGCCACGAGGTCAGCCAGGCAGCCTGCGTTATTAAACCATCTATCTGGTTCTGCCCGAAGGATGTTGGGGGAGGAGGAAGACTCGCTTCTGCTGCCTGAGCCTGGAACTGGGGCAGCCAGAGGAGGCCTCTGGGAGCAGGAGGTCACTGGCCTCACAGCCCGACTTGTCACCGGCTGACCCGCTGCCAGCTCTACGGTTCCGGATACTGCCGATTCTGGAGAGGCGCTGACGGGTTGTTTTCCTCACGTTCTTTCCCTGCTCAGAAACTTCCAGGCTCTGACTCCACAGAGTAAAGCGCCACTCCCTATACTGGCATCTGGAGCTTCCCCCCCTGCAACCTGTCCACACTCTACCTAGAATCATAATAATAGCTCAAAATGGGGGCAGTTAGGATCTCTTTTGGGCCCCATGCCAAGTGCTGCATATGAATGAAAGTCTCAGTGAGTAATGACAACAGTCCTGGGAGGTACTTGCGGTTGTTATTCCCATTTTACTGATGAGGCTCAGAGATGCTAATTAACTTGACCAAGATCACACAGTAGGAAGATGCAACCGAGATTCCTGCAGGTTTCCCTGCTGACCCATGCGCTGTGGCCGTGGGACCCCAGGGGAATTTTAGACTGTTGTTCCCATTCCAAGCCCCCATATAGCTCTTCATTTCCCAGCTTGTACCTTCCCTAACAACCTCTCAGTCCAGAATCCCCATGTCTGAAGACCCCCATGGATGGGTGAGCATCTGTAGGTTCTCAGGACTCTGAGGGTAATGGAGGTTTTGTCAAGTTCCTCGGGCCCCAAACCCACGTGCTACCTTAATGCCTCTATGCTCCCTGCAGATCTGATCCATCAATTCCTATCAGTTCTGCCTCCAAAGGCATCCGAAACCCAGCTCCCTCTGCCCCTCACCGCCACAAAAGCCAGGCCTGGCTCTTCTAATCAGCTCTATTTGCTCAGGGCCTGGTGTGTGGTGAGCAGGCCAAAAATATTTGCTAAATAAAATGACTGAAGTGCATGCCCGAGTGAACAAACGAAGGAAGGAAGAGTCGCCAGTGTGGTGAGAGGAAACGTGTGTGACTGCAGAAAGGCAAGTGAATGCAGTTCTGCACTGGGACCAGGGGTGGAGCACTGGGGAAAAGGAAACCTTCAGCCTAGAAAAACAAAAATTAGACAAGATATTATTTATGGGCGTTTATTTGAGCAGTTTACAAGCAAGCAGCATCCAAGCATGGGGAAAGAAGCTCTGTCAAGGGAATGGAAAGGGAAGCTTATACAGGGAAAAAGACGAAGAAAGCAAGGAAATGTTCTGATTGACTGGTGTTGAGATTCCAACTGACATAGGAGAGGTTACAAAGTGGGGGACAGAAGTACGTTGACCAGTGTGGAATGCTTCAGGATCCTGACACCCTGGCTGTCTTGCACCAATTAGGTGTTGCTTATCTGCAATTCAGTAGGGTGCGTTCCGTTGTTGTATTTTCTCTGAAAGCCCCTGCAAGTCAATTGTTTTTGTCTTCTAGAAAGTTCTTTCTTGGAAAAGGGTCATTTTATTTTACTTAAGTCCAAATATGATGGGGAAGGACACGGAAGGGCGTGCAGGCAGAGCCCCTAGGAGGAACCTGCTGGAAGGAGCCTGCTGGAGGGAACCGGGGAAAAAAGCCCTGGGGTGGGGGTGGGGGTGAGGAGGGCATCATCTCACAGACCACCAGCTGAAAAGAGCCTCCCAGAGTTCAGCCTCTCCATGTTACAGGTGAGGCAACTCAGACTCAAGACGGCGACCCAGAGCCCTGCCTCGTCCTCCCTTGGGCTGGGTAAGGGCCTTTGGAGCCCAGGGCCCAGGTCCCCTTCCCCTCAGTCAAGGTGGCTGCACACTGTCCATTCACCACCTGGATTTCCCGGTAACGTCCCTCCTTTCCTGGCTCACAGCCCAGGCCTGAGATAAAAGACTGACTTCTGCCCTTTCCCACTCAGATCCTTCTTACCACTTTGACTGTGGTTTCTCTGAAACCTCCCCATTTCCTCACATCTCCTGCTCCCCGTGTCCACCCTGGGACCCAGGTGACATCCTGCTTGGGGTCCAGGGGCTCCCATTCCTACGGCTCCATGCCACTTTTTTCCCAGGACAAGCACCAGTACAAACCTGGGCATCCCAACACCCAGCTGCCCCTTGGCTCCACTGGGTCTGGCCCTTACTTCTGAGGATGGGATTTTCTGCCCTAGAGGAGTTCTGTTTCCTCCTCCCTGATGCCTTTTGCAGAGCAGAGCTCAATCACCGCTGCAAACTTGGCTCCCAACACCCAGGAGGAGGAGGCAGGGCGCAGGGCCTGGAGATGGGCAGATGTGTGAAGCCAGGGGAGCTCATTGGAAGTAGGCCCCGCAGGAGGGGCTGCGTGGGGGCCAGGAGGGGAGCAGAGCAGGTGTCACAGCCACAGCCAAGTGGGCCGGAGCTCAGCGCAGGTCCTGGACTCGGTGGGAGAAGATAACCCTATCCCTCACCATTTGGGGGGTGAAAATCATGTGCCAGGTTATAGATGTATGCTACCTTACAACTTAAGGGGCATTTATCAGTTAGGACTCCTTGGTTGCAAATGGCAGAGACCCAAGTTGAGCCCAGTTTAATAGGCTTAAACGAAAGAGGATATATTTGCTCCCATAACAAGGCAGGAAGACTGGGAAGGAGGAGGAGGCCGTCTTGAGTGCCAGCCGTATTCTCTCTCTTTGTGGCTTAGTTCCCTCAGGCCCACCAACCCCACTGCACTGCCACCGGGAGCCCTCACAGCCTTATAGACTCATGGTGACAACGAGAAGTGTTTTTCTTCCAATTCCAATTTGAACAATTCTAGGAACAGACTCTGAATGGCCTGCTTTGAGTCACATGCTTGCTCCTTGGACCCATCACAGTAGCCAGCCCTGGGGCATCTTGCTCTGCCATCTTGGCTGCAGCAAGGCCTCCCATATCACTTACCACTGGTTCAGGTGGTGTCTTCCCATTTTACAGACAGGAAAACTGAGGCCCAGAAAAGTTAAGGGACTTGCACTAGAAGTGAATAGTGGAACAGAATGTGAACCCAGACTGTCTGACTCCCAATATCCCACAGTTCTTGGGAGTGATAGACAGGGAAACTGAGGCAGGAGCCCCAGTCTAGGAATTGGGAGGTGGAAACGTCTTCATCATGGAAGCTGCATAAAAGATGCAGCAAAAGGACCAAGGCCAGGCCCCCTTCCTGTCAGGATTGGAGGCCACAGTGAACTCCAGCCAGGAGGAGAAGGATAGGAGCCAGTGGCTGACACAGGACAGTGGCTGAGCCAGGTAGGAAGGAGAAAGGAATGAGGGAAGGGCAGGCATGACTATGCCAGAGCAATCCAAGAAGGCTCCCTGGAGGAGAAGTTACGGTTGTAGGAACAGGGTGGCTCAAGTGTGAGTCTGTCCCAGGAGTTAGGACAGCAAAGTGATTAAGACCACTGCCTGTGACGTCCAACGAGCCTGGGTTCAGGTGCTTACACTGCCGCTTTTTGGGCAAGTGACTGCTTCCCAAACTGATTTTGGCTTTCCAGCCCCTGGGCTTGAGCCTACTCTGAAATCCTTGTTCCTGGGCTGGATCTCAGATCTCCACAGCCAGAGCTAGCCACATAAATGCGGGACCCCTTGCTCAAAAGAAAAGAATTTCAAGATGGCAGCAGCAGAGCCTTAAACCAAGCATGGCCCTCTAAGCACAGGGCCCCGTGTGACCACCGTGGTCACGTGCCCCCAAAGCGGCCTCAGCCCCAGCCCTTACTGGCCACACTGGCCCCTGTGATCCAAGGCCCTCATTTTCTTGGCAGCTCCTTGGTCGTTAGTCCTGAGCTGCCCACTGGCACTGCTTGGCCACTGTATCAAGCAGCTACCTCACTTTTGCGTGGTTTTTCCTCCTCTTGCCCGTGGGGAGTGGGGGGCAGGGGGTTGGATGAAATGAACTCCAAGGTGCCTCCAACAGTTACTATGATGTCCTTGCATTTTATGGCTCTAATATTTTTTCTCCAGGAAGCTTTGTGACCTAAGATGCCAGGAATCAAGGGGTCATGGCTTCCCCCATGAGTCCTCAAAACCCTGGTGGCATGCTACAGCGCAGACGAACCTCAAAAACACTGTGCTGAGTGAAATAAGCCAGACCCAGAAGGACAGCTACTGTATGATTCCACATATGTGAAATGTCTGAAAGAGGCAAATTCTTTAGAGACAAACATCAGAGTAGAGGTCACAAGGGACTGAGCGTGGTGGGGAATGGGGAGTTAATGCTTAATGAGCACTGAGTTTCTGTTTGGGGTAATGAAAAAGTTTTGGTAATGGATGGTGGTGCTTGTTGCATAACATTATGAATGTATTTAATGCCACTGGATTATATACTTAGAAATGTCTACAATTATTTTTATATACATTCTGACAAATTGCTCTGCTCTGGAAGGTGGTGTGTGTTACAAAGTCCATCCATCCACGCTGGCCTGGCCAAAGGGACTAACCTTCCCTTAACGGGATGCTATTAAGCCGGCTGGCCCATTTTTATATTGTGTGTTTTACTATTTGTTTCTTAGCTTTGCATTTTCTTTCCTTATTACTGTCAAGAGGAACAATATTAGAATCAGACAGCCCGGGCTCCTGTCTCACCTCTGCCACATGAACGTGCACAACTTGCTTAATCTCTCTGGGCCTTAACTTCTGTGTCTGAAAAACGGCAATTAAATGAGTTATAGGTCTTCTGGTTTCTATAGATGCTTAAAAATTTAGTGGTGTAAGAAAAAGAAAAACCAGCCATTTGATTTTGTTCACCGTTTTCGTGGGTCAGGGATTCTCGTTTGGGGTTTCTCATGCCGTGGCAGTGGGGAACTGAAGACCTGGCTGTTGGCCGTCACCTGGCTGGCACTCGATGCCCGCTATCAGTTGGCAGCTCTGTCGGGGCTGGTGACCAGGGCCCACCTGCAGCCTCTCCAGCATGGCAGAATCAGGGGAGTCAGACTTCTTACATGGCAGCTGTTTTCCTCGAGAACAGGCACCTCTGGAGAACCAAATGGAAGCTACACGGACTTTTCTGACCTGGCCTTGGAAATCACAAATGATGTGTTCCACTGCCTTCTATTGGTTTCAGTTGGGCCACCAGGCCCAGCTCAGATATAAGAGGAAAAGACAGATCCCGCCTCTTAACAGGAAGAGTGTCCAAAAAACTGGGGCTTGTTTTAAAATTTCCTTGTTTAAAACCTTTAGAACAGTCCTGGAACCCAGTAAACACTCAATACATGTTTGCTGTTGTGTTTGTTACAGTCTCAATGGACAAAAATGGATTGATAATGCAAAGCAATTTGTCAAAACATCAAAGTTGGGGTGAAAATATTAACAAAAATTCTATAATTCAGAATAAGGTATAATCATAACTAGTGAACAGAATTTTGATACACCTGTAGAATGTGCTAGGACTAGTGGTTCTGAAATGTATGACTTTGCACCAGGAAAGAAAAAAAGTAAAAGTAGGAAGTACAACCCTAAATATCTGAAAGTGGAGTCTCTTGTCAGGTTGTCCCGCAGTGGCTAGGAGACTTTGAAGTTTTCATCTCCTATCCCCACAAAACGATCTGGGAAAACACTGGAGATTTTTCTAGACCATGCAGAGAACCAAGCCTTCCAGTACAAAACTGATGACTTCAGTCACTAAAGGCAGAGAAAAGACCAAAAACACAGAAGCACCATTCAAAGTTGCTTGCCTCCTAGAAAAGCCAGGCACAAGCCATTCCATTTCCAGGATGCTGATAAAGACAGCCACATGGTAAGTGAGAAGGCAGAGCCAGCGGTTACACTACTGGCGAACTATTTTATCTTTTATCAAATAATAATGCTGCTGGGGGGTGTCTATGAAATCAATGGCCAACAGCGTGAAAGATTGGTAACGATCACACCCTTGTGCAGCGGACATTTCACTCACAGATGGACAAAACCGCTGGTGGGCAGGACAAGCTACCCGACAGCGTGGCAGGCAGAGCCCCCTTCTTCCTCCTGACTGACCCGGGGCTGTGGTGGATGAAGCAGAGGGTCAGCTCTCAGCCCACCCGGAGACCCCAGGTGCAACTTTCTCCCTTTTGGGAGGGGCAGCCACGTGACCCGCTTCCAACCAATGAGCTCTAAGCTGGTGGGGTCCTGAGAAAGCTGTTTCCCTTTTAAAAGAGGTCAGGCACCACCGGTGGGACCCACCTCTCCTCCACCCGCGCTCCTCCTGGAATGCTGGCGCACAGCTCGAGCCAACTGCGGCGCCATTGTGTCGCCCCGCGGGGCTTTCTGTCACGTGAGGGAAACCCCCCCACCCCACCCGGCAGCAGACACACCCCCTCTGGCCCCGTGTTGCTTTCCTCGCTGCTGTCACCAAGTTCCGCACAGCGATGGCTCAAAACATCAGAAATGTGCTGTCCCTTCTCTATAAGGAAGACTCCTTCCTTGCCCCTTCCTAGCTTCTGGGGGTCTTCTCCCCTGTTAGTCTGTCCCCTTTGTGCGAGGACCCCAGACATACTGGAGGAAGGACCACCAAATCCAGTATGACCACATTTTCACCTTTTTCACTCATTTTCACCAAGTCTGTCTGTAATAAAGTCACATTATGAGGTACTGGGGATTAGGACTTTGATATGTTTTTAGGGGACGCAATTCAACCTGTAACATTTCCAAACCTCCAGCCTTTCGTCCCCCCTCTTCACTGATGCCATCTATGAACTGGTTCCCGTTTCACTGGGGAAGCAGGTATAGTCCCAAGAGGCTCCCCTCCTTCTCCTCTCTAAGGTGGATCCGTCCCTGCCCCCCGCCAAGGCCACCACACCTTCTCCAGGGTGCTCCTCTGGCTCCCCCTCTTCTCTCTCCTGTGTCATTGCTTGTCCCTTTCGAGGATTATTCCCATCAGCACACGGGTGGACTGTGATATCTCCATGTTAAAAAACCTGTCAACTTCACACAGCCATTTCTCTCCTTTCCTCTGTAGAAAGAATACCCAAAGAGCTGTCTCTATTTGCACATCCCAGTTCCTCTCCATCAGCTCTTCTTGTCTGCCTTGGCCCCTGTCAAGGTCACTGGTGACACCGTACTCTCTTCCCACTCGAATGTAAACTCCATGAGAAACAGGATGTTATTTCGTTCACTGCTCTATCCTCATCACTTAAAACAGTTCTCGGCAACAATGGGGGCTCAACCCTATTCAGTGCATTTAACAAAGCAACTGCTAGTTGTCTCCCCAGTACCTGTTCTCCCTTTCTTCTAAAGTAATAGAAGTTTTAGCTGAATATATAGCTGCCAGATAAAGGCTACCTCTTCCTTACAAATAGACATGGCCATGGATTCTGGCCAATAAAATAAAACCAGAAACAAGGGATGCAATTTCTGGTTCGTGCCCTCAAAACGAAAGGTGCATGTCGCCATAGGCTGGAATGCAGGTGCAATGGCAGGAGCTGGAGCAGCTCTGTTAAACCAGATGGAAGAGCCACCTGAGGATTGAGGAAGGTGAGTAATAAAATTAAAAGTGGCAACCTATCAGCACCGGTTACATTATGCTCAGACTGTTACACTAGATAGAAATAAACATCAATCTTATTTCAATCACTGTTATTTTGGCTTTTATTACAGCAAACAGACCCTATATTCTCATGAATGCACCTTTATTTATTAAAGCAACTACAGTTGGATTTTCCACCACTTGCAGCCTGATTCATAATTTATGAGGGACACGTACTCTACAATTACCCGGGTCCCATCCATCACTCAAACACTGATGCCGCAGGGGAGGACATTTTTTGGTTAAATTGATGTTTACTTCGTGAGCCACGCTATAGACTAGAAAAGGGACACCAGGATCAGAATTGGCAGCGTATCCACCTCGTGGGCAGCGAGGAAGTGTGCAGCTACGTGGATGGAGGAGCCTGGGGGGTGGGATGCTAGCACTCAGGGCTCATTCACAGAGGGCAGCTGGTGGGCCCCCGTGCGCCTCCCCATCTTCATTCAGTGCAGAAAGAAACTGAGAAAATTACAAGCGCAAGCAAGCCAAGGCCACCGAGCGGACGTCTTTTCAGCCAGCTGTCAGAAGAGACGGGCAGAACAAAAATCTGCTTCTCCACCCCAAGCAATTCTGGCTATCCAATACATGCAGGCATCAAGGTTTTTTTTAGATCTAGGAAGAGGTTAAAAGCTTTTTCCTATGACACGAGAATGCCAGTGAAAAGCATTTCCTTGACTTTTAGAAGCATAACTTGGCAATTTGGACAGTACCTTGAATAATCCAACTCTCTCGCCCTGGGGCTAAAATATAATTTTCACATTTGATAAGAAGATACCGGGATTTTATTAAGGCCAAACTGTGAGGCAAACCCCTTGATCCCCAAGATCCTGATTCTGTCCCGGCACTTGATGATTTTCTCCACCGCTCAGGGGAAGAAATCGATGACACAGCAAAAAGCACATTAAAAGCCACATCCAAACGCTGCTGGCAAACAAGAAGGAGCCCTCTCTAGTGTGAAATGCAACCAAAGCAGGGCCCAGACCCATTCGTCTCGCCACCCAGGCTGTAATAGGCAGCTTGGCAGGTCTCTGGTGTGCTGTCTGGCATTTCCTCTTCTGACGGGCACTGGTGGGAGGCTTTGGTGAGAAACCATCACCTCTGAGACCGTGTCCAATCCCCAAAGCCCAGGACTCCTTGATCGCCACCAGGCTCTGGCTGCCACTGAGTGATAGGTTGTCTGACAAAGAGTCAAAGAAAAGTAGATGCTTGGTTGTGAAACACAACCTGCTGTTCAAGCCATCTTGGCAACAAAGCAGATGGGGAGGCCCTGGCTCATTCGTTCACTCAGCAAGTAACTACTGAGTGCCTACTATGTGCCAGGAACATCTCATCCTGCAGACAAGATGGTGAACTAAAAAAAAAGGATCGCAAATAAAATCACTCCTATTACTGATATGAAGCCATTACTACTCATTTCTAAACATTACATTTTATTTAAATTTTTATAACAAATCTTTAATTTACCTAAGATTGGTGGTTCACGTGGCCACTCTGTGTATTGTATGTACACCATTGTATAGCCCGAGGATGTCACGAGTCTAAGCAAGCTGCTCTGGGTTTTTCAGTCCTAAGGTTCTCGGGCATTGGGATTCCAAGATTCTCTTGTGCTAGGACTGCAAGGGGTGGCTCTCCGTTTTGAGGTTCCATGAGACAGTTCGGAGCTGCGAAGGTGGACGTGGGGCCAGTTGGCCATGTCGTCCACAAATTGTTTCCGAGGGGGGGCAGTTGGAGGTGAGGCAGTTGGGGACAAGCCCCTATATACTGAGGGAGGGGCAGGGGCTCCTCCTGGGCAGTGGGGCTGTGGAAATGGAGAGGAGGAGGCAAGTGACAGATGGGGAGGAGAGGGCAAGGCCTGGGGACCCACCAGAGAGAAGCCAGAGTGCCAGGTTTCCTGCCTGACGGCTGGAGGCTAGATGGGCCTGGCAGTGTGGGTGAAAGGTTGAGAGAAGAGTAAGTCATTTATTCATTCAACAAACATCTGCTGAGCACAGACCTGGGGCTGAGAAAACCCACCTTGCCCTGTTCACCACTCCTATGTGTCTCTACTTTCACCAAGTCTAACCGGCCCCACGTGGTTAGGACTCACAGAGGACCCACTCCCATGCAATCAATAGCCGCCACCCATTAGAGGGCCACCCAGTGCTGGCTGCTATTCTAAGGACTTTACAAGGATTAACATCTAGCCTTCATAAAATCCCCGAAGCAAGATACTCCCATTACCTCCACTTCACAGATGAGGAGGCACCTGAGGCTCAGAGAGGCTGAGCAACTTGCCCAGGGTCACACAGCTGGGAAGAGTCAGAGCCTGTGCATGTCACCAAACCCACCCCAAACTGTCTCTTCCACACATGAGCCTTTCCTGAAGACCCTGAAGGTGAGACTGATGGGAGTGGGTGGGGGTGACATCACGCACCCCACAGGATCCGGTGCTTTCCAGAGTGCCTCTCCGAGGCTGGACTGCCACCAGGGATTTCTCCCTCCGGCCCTCCCCACAGTGTCCCTAGGTCCTCCTTCCTTCTGCTCACATTTATGCAGTGCCCGCCACCCCCACCCTCAGCCCACTGCGATGACAAATTTCTCCTTCTGTAAAGGGGAGACAGACATGCCCAACCCACCAGGTGGCCCCCCAAGAAAGCCAGGCCCTCCCAACGACAGTCCCACCTCCCTCGGGAGCAGCCAGGGCTGCTGAGAGCAAACATTTTTTCCCCTTTGTCACATAGAGTAATAGACTCTTGAAAAATCACACTCAGAGGATCACAGTAGAATCTGATAATCGGAGACTCTCCATCAAAGAACCTTAAAACCACTGACTAATAGAATCCCGGAGTCAGTGAATCGAGAATCCCAGAGTGCCACCCTCTCTCCATCACGCACTCGGCGCTGGCGGATGTCAGGCAGAGGCCCAGGCCGGTGGCCGACAGGGCAGGCAGGCAAGTGAGGGGCGGGGGTGGGGAGGAAGCCTTGGGGGTCCCAGGGCAGGGTGTGGGTGAGGAATGAGGCACAGGCCGTCATGCTGGAGGGAGCTGTTGGTGGGTGAGGCCTGGCTCTGTTACTGATGGTTTTAATTATGTAAATCAGCCCAGGGCCTAGGCCTGGCATCCCTTAGCTGGTGGCAGAATTAATAAATAGCCAGCAGATGGGGCCTGGGTGTGAGCACCCAGCAGTGCCCCCTCCCAGAGGGGTCCTCCCAGGAAGGGCAGGAGTGAAGGGATCACACGAGAACTGCAGCTCACGGCTGTCAGGGCAGGGCACGCGCACACACATGCACACACATACGCACGTCACATGGGCAGTGTGGCTTTGGCTTCATTGTGTATACACACCAATGGCCACCACCGCACACACAGAGACAGAGGGCCATCCGGACCGGGCACAAAGACCCTCAGCCGCGGGGCAGCCCTGGGCACACGGCCCCCCACACAGAGTCCAGCACACACCTAGGAGCCTAGCAGGAGGGGGCGAGGTCCTCATGCCAGCCCCACACTCACCTCTCAGGTGAGACAGAGCTCCACAGCTTGCAGCCACACAATTTCACCTCTGTTATCCTAGTGGAGCTTCACAACCACCCTGCGAGGCTGACTGGGGCTGAGACGAGGTTATGCCTAGGGGGCCCTCCCTCGCCACCCTCCTAAGAGGTGGAAGGCCCAAGAGAACTGGGGAAGAGAAGATGGAGGAGGGTACTGGGAGCCTCAGAGCTACTGGAGCAGGGCCCTTGTCACCGCCTTGGACCAGAGCCCTTGGTGACCTGGCAAAGAGAGCAGCCAGGTGGGCCAGCCCAGCCAAGGCCCAGGCCGACAGGGGCCAAACTCCCTGTCTCACCCACCAGGCCCAGGCTGGGGAGCTAGGGAAGCCGTGATGGATTGCTCTCTCCGGCCGCCAGCATGCTCACTCCCACTCCCCAGAGGTGCCCACATAAATCAGCCTCCCTGTCTCGGCCTCAGCTGTTCCTTGATGACTTTCCAGCTTCAGGGCTTGGGATTTTTTTTTTTTTCCTACCATCCCCAGTGGCAGGAGGGGCTGGCAGGGAGAATGGTGAAATTGGTGGAAAATTTCCTCCTCTCCTCTTTTCCCTCTTTCTGCCTCTGGCTTTCTGTCAGCCTCTACTTCTCTCTGTCTCTCTGGTTGGAGATCACTAAATACTGAATGAAGGAATGAACTGGGAAATGAATGGATTTCCAAGGCTTCTAGCCCTGTGTATCTGTCTGTCTGTCTGACTGTGCAGCCAGGGTCGGCTCTCAGCATCCATGTCCCTCAGCCTCAGCCAAGGAGTTTCCCAGCAGGCCCTGGAAGGCAGGGAAAGGAAGCTGGAAGGGGAAAAAGCCTTGAGAGCCCAGGGGCCCTGGGACTGTCAACCTCTCAGAGCCACCCACCCCTTGGAGCAGCTGATTAAGGCCGTGGGCCCCCGAAAAGGTTGAGGGTGCACGGAGTTGGGAATGCAAAGTGGTGGCTTGGCATGGCTGGGACTCAGTCTCTGGAGCTGGGTTCCTTGGGTCCAAATCCCAGCTCCACCCCTGAGCCACTCTAAGACCCTGGGCAAGCTGCTTCAGCTTTCTGTGTCTCCAATTCCTCGTGTGCAAAGTGGGGTGATAGTCCCTGCATCATAAATGAGTGGGTGCATGCTCTTTAAAAGAGTCACTAATGAGTACAGTTAAAGGCCCTAAAATTTAGCAATTGTTACCATAATTTAAGATACTGTTTTCAGATTTTAGCAGGCATCAGAATCACCTGCAGGGCTTGTTAAAACCCAGATGGTGGGCCCACCCCCAGAGTTTCTGCCTCAGTTTTGCATTTCTAACAAGTTCCCAGCTAGTGCTGGGGACGCTAATCCAGGACACACTCAGAACCCGCTAAAGCCCATCTTGGCACTCATTGATCCAGCTCAGCTTTCCCACCCTGTTCCGTAAGGTGGGAACTGACACCCAGATTGGTGAGCGAGTCCCGATGACACATACGGTAGGGGTGGCCCAGTCTCCCAGGCTGGTGCCCATGCATCGGGGAGGGACTCTGAGCACAGACAGGAGGGCCCTGGGGATGGAGGTGGCTCCATCACACCCCGGGAGCAAAGGCAGATATTTGCCTTCCCTGCCCAAGGTAATCTTTTAATCTCTTTGGCTTTAATCTTGCAGCCCAGTGTAAATCCAGATCTGCACAGGGGAAAGCAGGGGGTGGGGGACACGGATCTTGTGTCCTGGGGGAGGTGGGTAATCTAGGTTTTAGCCTCTCACTTTGCCACAGATCTCCCAGCCCATCGCTGCCTTCCTGGCCCCCTGCTCCTGGGAGCCCTGGACTGAGAGCAAGATCTAACAGGTGAGGAGGCAGAGAGAGCAGCCAGACAGCATAGGGCCAGGAGGAATCGTGTGCTGAGAAGACGCCACTTGGGTAGGCAAAGTTTTCTTAAACAGGACACAAACAGCATCAACCATAAAAGGAAAAAAAGATAAATTGGACTTCATTAAAATTGAGAACTTATGTTCAGCCAAAGATGCCATTGAGAGAAAGAAAAGACAACCTCCAAGTGCAGAAAAGATATTTCAATACATAAATCTAACAAAGGACTAGTATCCAACATATATAAAGAACTCTTACGAATCAATAAGACAGAAAATCCAATTTTTTAAATGAGTGAAAGATTTAAATAGACCCTTCACAAACAGAAGATCAAAATGGCCAATACGCACACAGAAAGATATATTAGTAACTATTGGAGAGCTGCAAATTAAAATCACAACAAGCTACCACCCACACCCACCAGGACAGCCCAAATTAAAAAGACAGAAAATATCGGAGGGGTATCAACTCTCCTAAACAGCTAGGGTCGATTGGCTCAACCACTCTGAAAAACTGTTTGGCCGTTTGTTACAAAATTAAACAGACCCAGCCATCCCACTCCTAGGTATTTACCCAAGAGACGTGAAAGTGCATGTCTGCCCACAGACTTGAACGCCAAGGCTCGTTGCAGCTTTGCTTGTTATGGCCCCAAAATGGAAACAACCCAAATGTCCATCAACAGATGAATGAATAAGCAAATTATCCTATATCTATACAATGGAATACAATTCAGCAATTTTAAAAAATGATCTACTGATATACATGCCACAACCTGGGTGAATCCCATAGGCAGTGTGCTAAGTCCAAGGAGCCAAAAGCAAAAGAACATGCATATGATTCTCTTTATATGAAGTGCAAGAACAGGTAAAACGTCTCTGCCAGCACAGATTAGGAGAGCGGTTGCCTTTAGGGGATGTGAGGTTAGTGACCGGGAAAGGACATGGAGTTTCTGGGGTGCTGGAAGGGTGACAAACATATGTAACATTTCATTGAGCTGTATATTTAGAATCCCTGGCAGCTGGGAGGTGCTGGGCTGCTGTTGGACCTCCGCTCCCTCTCTCCCGCAAGTCAATCCCTGGTTATGCAGCAGAGCTCCATTCCCCAAAGCTTGAGCTACTGCAGGGTGCTAAGGGGAAAATAAAGCCCCAAAGTACAAATGCCAGAGCCAGTCAGCCGCTGAAGGGCTGGGTTCCTGTGTTCACCTGCCAGGACTCCTTTCCATCCTACCTGGCTGTTTGATCCGAAACAGTCACATCACCTGGAAAATAAATAGGCTCCACCTTGGAGTGCACCGGACTCTACAGTTTACCAAGCTGTTATCCTACTGTATGCTGTGGCCCTTATGATATTCCATTTCCCCCTTTACCTTAGTAACAAACACATGACAGTAGCCCTGTGACCAGCTAAAAGATGCCATTTTGCAACCTCTCATGCAGCCAGGGGCAGCCAATGAGCGGCTAGTGTAAGTTGTTAGATGGGACAGAAAGGGACATTCAGCTGGTCTATGCTGCTTCTCCCTGAAAGTAGACGTGCTGATGGAGCTCCAGCAGCCATCTTGGATCATGAGGTGCCTTGAGGATGGAAGCCACATACAAAGGTTGGTGGCACCAAAAGGGAGAAGGAGCGTGGGTCCCTGATGGCTCCATGGAGCCATCCACCAGCCCTAGATCCCTACCTCCTAACATCCTTTATAAGCCTAAATCTGGTTGAAACCACTGTTATTTCCAGTCTCTATTATCAGCAATGGGATGCAATCCCTGCCTGACATGCAAAAGTCCTGTAAAGCCCCTGACTCTTGCATCCCCATCTTACAGGTTAGAAAACTGAGGCTCTGAGAGCAGAAGTGACTTTCTGAAGGTCACACAACGAATAGACAGAGTTGCCAACACTAAGATGATACCTTGTCCCCATTTGCCCAGGACTGTCCAGGTTTTCGCATGGCAAGTCCTGCTTCCTTGGCATCCCCTCGGTCATGGGCAAACCAGGATGGTCACCTTATCTGACATCCCTGCTCTGGCTCCTCCCTTCTGTTCCACACGTGCATCTGGGTCCAATCCCATTGAAGTCAAGTCCTGGATGATGGTTTCTTCTTCCCAGTGTCCTCTGCTTCCTGCCAATTCCCTGTCTCTGCTGGGTCCTCTAGCCGAGACCCCTCCTGGGCCCTGACAACTCCCCCCTCCCCAACCCTGGGAGAAGTCACCTTGTAGAATCCCACACAGGGTGGGCTCCAGCCCCCAGCCTCCCTGCCTCCTTCCGGATGTTCAGGGTGAAAAACCAGCATTCACATCCTGGCTCCCAGACGCTGGGAATCTGCCCAGGGCCAGAGCTGGCGCAGAATCCACGGCTGCAATGTCAGTGCGGCCTGAGTGCATGGCTGCGGCTGGAGCTATTGACACAAGGGCTGAGGAGACAACCACGTGCTGGCCCGGACAGCGTGCCCTGTTGTAAAGACAAAAGGGGAAGCTGGAGAACATTTACAAATTGCAAAGAACAAGCAAACAAACAAGCAGAACAAGTATTTGCAGGGTGGGGTAAAAGTCTCATTTCAACTTGTCCCCCTGTGTCCTTGCCAGGTGAAATTGCAGTGGCTGGCAAGAAGCTCCCTGCTGAGGCTAAGGTTTGTGGTTCTCCTGTGCGAGAGGGCACCGCTAATCCCACACCTTGGCCACCCTACAAGGTCTGTCCTCAAGGTGTGGCCCAGGGCTGGGTACCCAGTGACGGCCTCAGTAGGCAGCCTGGGTTCAAATCCCCGCTCTGGGAGTTGTGTCATCTCAGGGCAAATTACTTACCCACTTTGTGCCTCGGTTTCTTCATCTGTAAAATGGGAACCAGAGTGGGGCTATGAGGATTTTGGGTGCTGACCTGGAGGGACTTGGGGTGGTACCTGGCACAGAGGAGGGGCTATTTGAGCATCAACAACTATTGTCTTTGTGGTGAGAACTTGATTTCCTTGTTTGTTATAGGCAACCGAGTTTACTTACCAGTCTTGCAACATTTCATCCACTGACTTCACGCTCACGGCTCTTATTATAATTAGTCCTGGATAGAGTCTCCTGGTGCCAGGGGGGAGCAACCCAAAGCTTTTCCTGTCTCTTAGATTTACGCAAATAAAAATAAGTGGTGATTAAAAGCATTCCTCGGTCGAATGCAAGGTCTAGAATCTCAATTTGACCGTGTCCCAAAGGCAGCACCGGGAAGCTCCCTGCAACCCAAACTAGCCCCTCTCTGACACTGCCTGAAATCCCACTATTAGAGCCAGAGAACGCCCCAGAGGAGAAACCATTTAGGAGCCCAGCATCTCAGTAAATCCAGGTCAGCTGAGGGGAGTGAATCGTGGCAAGGAAAGGGAGGAAAAGCCATGGGCAAATTTCGGGGGCCCTCTGGGGGTAGCTGAGGATTCTGTAGCCCCCGAAGGCTGTGAGCTCAGTCTTACCCAATCACCCACACGTCCACACAAGCGCTGGTAATCGCTTTACCCCAGCAGCAGGGGCTTAAGCCGCTATCTAGGCTGGCCCCGCCCCTGCCAGGGCCCCCAGAGGCTCAGCAGGAAACCCTGCAAGGTTGGGGGGCTGGAAGCCCCGGCACCCAGCAGTACTAGCAGCTACCAGTGGAAATTCTCCCTCTCTCTCTCTCTCTCTTTCTTGCACTTAAACACACAGACACACAGTCAGAGACACACAGATGCACAGGGAGCTGTCTTCCCCAAAGCAAAACAAATCAAGGGACACACACAGAATTGCCCTGTCTGGGGGAAAGCCACAGACATGCACTCCCGGGCACAGAGAGAAGCACTCACACACGGGCCTTCCCTCCTGATCTCCTGCCAGTGGCCCCTGTCCCCATTCCTGCTGCTAGCTAAGCCTTCTGCCCTCAGGCGCTCTTGCCCCACCCCCTTCCACGGGAGCCCCAGGTGTTCTCCCCAGGGAGATAAACCCAATCAGTGTTCCCTTTCCTCCCCCAGCCCCATTCCCAGGTGCTCAGGCCTCCCCAGGAATCTTTCTGCCCTTCGCACCCCAATCTTTCCGCTATTACCACATATTCCTAGCCCTGGGAGAACCCAGGAAGGAGGACCAGAGCTGCCATTTTTCTGTGGACGCACCGCCATGGGCGCTGCACACAGTAGGTGCTCTGATGCAGGCCTCCCCTACCCCACCCCCTCGCCTGGGGTGCACTCCTCATCTCCGCTCCTTGGTGGAGCTGGCAGCACTTTTCATTTTCCAGCCAGAGCGTGGAAACCCAGATTAGAGCTGTTAGAGAAAGTCTTTGGAGGGCAAGGCAGGAGCCACCACGGCACCTAATTCCACCAGCTCCGGCCAGGCACGCCCCTGCACAGGCTCACAGATTACAGATTCCAAGGCGGAGGGGGTGGGGGCCAATTCTGCTTTAGATTCTCGTGTTTTTGTTTAAATCTGCTCTCTACCATCTGCAGCGCAATTTCACATTCAAGCTCCTAAGGGAGGTAAGCAGGCAGGGTCAGAATGATTTCAGTCCCATTTTACAGAAGGGGAAACTGAGGCCCAGGGGACTGGGGAAGGACAGCTGCAGAAGGCTCAGTCTGCCCAGGACTGGACTTCCTGGCTAGTGGGGGACATCGGGGTGGTCCCAGTCCCTCTCCTCTCCCTGAGCTGAAGTGGAGGGTGGATTCGGACCATCTGGTTTGCAGGGCGGGCTGGCATGTGCACCGAGGTGACCCTGCCCCTCACCAAATGGCAGAATTATTTCGTCGATGGCTGCTGTTCCCTGGCGGGTCATTATTTGTTGTGCCTGATAAGGAAACGTGCTGCATTTGTGTTTTCCACTCCCTGGCCCGGAAGAGCTTTCTTAGACTCTAAGAGTAGGGGGTCCACTCTCATGCCCGCCCCCTTCATCCCTTCTGTCCCCGGTCTGACCCCCAGCAGCTCCCCAGGCGTCCTGCCCTTCCTGAGAAGTCAGAGGAGAAGCAGGGGTGCCCTCTGCTGGTGATCACCTGCATTGCCCACTGGTACTCCGACTGGGGATCCAGGTGGCAGTGCACCCGCACCTGCCCCCCATTTCCAGCGCTGCCCGGCTGGGCGAGGGGAAGGGCGAGCGTCAACAATCCCTGCGAAGGAGCAGCAGCAGTGATCGGAGACGTCAGCGTGACTCCGTTCCGGTCAAGAGCTGCCAAGAGCTGTGGTTGTGGGAGGCTCCCAGGCAGCAGGGGGCACCGGACATGGCCAAGCAAGAGGGCAGGGGGGCATGCCCAGCTGAAACATGGCCCATCAGAGGGGCTCGGAAAACGTGGGATAGGTGATGGAGGGAGTGAGTGGACAAGTGAGTGAACGAAGGAAGTGTTTCCTGAAGGGTAGTGTGGATTTCACTGATAATATACAAAGTAACTTTTAGGTAATACAATGATGAACTTGTTTCAAGTTATGTATTTATTCTGATATGTATTAGGTATAATCTCTCTGGCCTATCAAAGCCATGGTATAAAGTTTCTAATCTTAAAACAAATGGCTTTAGGTTAAAGAAAAAAGTCACTGTATTACAGAAAAGCATAAGTAAATAAACTGTGGGGGTTCTCAGCACCTAGCCCAGCAGAATAAATGCTAGTGGAAGATAGGAGAAGGAAGGAAAGGAGGCAGGGACAGAGGGAGGGACGGAGGAAAGGAAGGAAGGAGGGAGAGAAGGAGAGAGGGAAGCAGGAAAGCAGGGAGGGAGGGAAGCAGGGAGGGAGGGAGAAGTAACCAGGCAGATTATGAACAATCTTTATAGACCAGCAGTTCCCAAACTTGGTTGCACATTGGAACCACCTCAGAAGCTTTAAAAAATATCTCTGAGAGTCTGTGTCTCTGAATCTCAGGCTGATGAGAAGGAAGGCAGTGTGTCCTGGGCATCCCCAGAGGAGGGAGAAGCCAAGGCACCCCATTTGGGCGCCATATAAGGAGCAGCCTGGCTTCACTGCCTTTCGAGCCAGTGATACACACATCATTGGAGAAGGCAAGCAGTGCTTGGGTGACCTGGGATGTCTAAGCTGGGTGAGAGGTTGGACAAGACGGAGTCTAAGGTTGCATTCTAGGAAAGAGACATGAGTTAAGATTTATGTAAACTAGCTTCTAATTTGACTCATAGTGTAAAGTTTATGTGTATTTACTACGATTTTAATGTACTGAGTATTAAGAATTTCTCATTTATTCACCCTGCACATTATGTTTTATTTGGTGTATGTCTTTATTATCAGTTAATATAAATATTACATTAGTTGCTGTGCAGAGCATATAGAATTTGCTGTCTTGGGTTTATTTACAGTTCTTCATTTATGGGAGATTTCTTTCCTAAAAAAAAAATCCCCTTCTTGAAAACTGTGACTGGTTAAGTTAATTGTGAACATATATTAATATAATGTAATTAATGCGATCAGACTCTGTTTATCTATTTTACTTAGTAGAATTAACCCAATTTGCTCATAAAGATTCTCAGTTACCTTCTTGATTAAGTTGGAGGAGTGAGTGGTTGGTGTGTTAGCTTTATTAAAAGGCTGTTATTTGCTTGTAAGTCCACACGAGTGTGTAAGTTCACCTGCAAGTGTGCAGGTTGAGTTAATATTTGATGTGTGAGCTGCTCCGTTCTCTTGTTAGATGCTACTGATAAGAGAAAAGAATTTCCACTCGTGAATTTTCATGACTATACCTCTGGGAAAGAGCTGAGAAAAACAAATCTTGAACTGTTTGGAAAGATTGGCATACATATTGAGATTCTGGTTTCTGGCATCAGTTTAATGGTATTCAAATAGTAAGGGTTTTTTCTGGGTCTTTTTTCCTGCTTTAAATGGATTTTGAAAACATGAATAGATTTGTCATAGCACAGGGTGAAAATTAGTTCTGTTGATGGCAAGTTATTCAATATTAATTCTGTTTTATGAACAAATGCAATTAAGTTGCAAATCCCTCAACAGAGTCCAGTGTTAGGCCAATGTTTTAATCAGTATTAAGAAATGACAGATAAGCATCCCTAAGGAGGAAGAAATCTCTGGCACAATGCTGAAAGCATATGTGTTAGTTTTAAAGCTATGCCTTACTCTTACATGCCTAGCGGGAATATAAATTGGTACAGGCACTCTCAAGGGCAATTGGACAATATCTACCTAGGATAAATGCACCTTCTCTTTAATCTGTCAGTCCCACTGTTAGGAATTTGTCCTCCAAAATAGTCATGTGTGCATAACATGTATACGAGGCAGTTCATTTAGCATGGTTGGAACAGCACATGATTGGAAACAACCCAAATATCCATTAATAGAGGACTGATTAATTTTAAAACTGTACAATGCTTCATTGGAATACTATGGGCTATAAAGAAAGAATAAGAAAACTCTTTATCTAATGATATGAAACAATCCCTGGAGTATGTTAAGTGGAAAAAAAGTAAAATGCAAGACAGTATGCATCGAATGTAACTTGTTGTGTAAAATAAGAAATGTGTGACTTTATTTGCTTGTATATGTATAAGACTGTCTAGAAGTCAGTACAAGAAATTCTTTTAACACTGATTGCCTCTGGAAAGGTGAATCCAAGGGTGGGAGGGGGGCCTCATTGCACTTTTTAGGGCCTTTTGAATTTTGAACAACATGGATCTGATGGTTTTAAAGCATGTCCACAGATACCTTGACACGGCTGCCATCAAAAGGGACTCTAAAGCCCCTCCTTTTGAATATGGGCTGGCCTTGGTGACTGCTTCTGACTTCCAAGGCCAGATCATAAGAGGTGAGAGAACTTCTATCTAGCGCCCTTGGAAGCCCTGAGCCAACATGTAAGAAGTCCAACTATCCTGCAGCATCCTACTGGAGAGACTTCCTGGAGGTAGGGAAAGATGCCTGGGAGTGCTAAGTGTTTCCCACGCAGGCAGCAGGGATGTAAGTGAGCAGGCCTTCACAAAAGCCCGGCCCCAGCTGACGAAGAATGGAGCAGAGATGGGCTGTCCCCCGGATCCCTGCCCAAATTGCAGGTTCATGAGCAAAATGTCTTGTTGCTCTTTTTTTTTTTTTAAATTATTCATTTTATTGAGATATATTCACATACCACACAGTCATACAAAACAAATCATACATTTGATTGTTCACAGTACCATTACGTAGCTGTACGTTCATTACCAAAATCAATCCCCGACACCCTCATTACCACACACACAAAAATAACCAGAATAATAATTAAAGTGAAAAAGAGCAACTAAAGTAAAAAAGAACACTGGGCACCCTTGTCTGTTTGTTTGTTTGTTTCCTTCCCCCACCTTTCCACTCATCCATCCACAAACTAGACAAAGGGGAGTGTGGTCCTTATGGCCCCCCCAATCCCACTGTCTCCCCTCATAAGCCTCATTTTTATACAATTGTCTTCAAGATTCATGGGTTCTAGGTTGTAGTTTGACAGTTTCAGGTATCTAACACAGCTACTCCAATTCATTAGAACCTAAAAAGGGTTGTCTATATTGTGCATAAAAGTGCCCACCAGAGTGACCTCTTGGCTCCCTTTGGAATCTCTCTGCCACTGAAGCTTATTTCATTTCCTTTCACATCCCCCTTTTGGTCAAGAAGATGTTCTCCATCCCACGGTGCCGGGTCTACATTCCTCCCCGGGAGTCATATTCCACGTTGCCAGGGAGATTCACTCCCCTGGGTGTCTGATCCCACGTAGCGCGGAGGGCAGTGATTTCACCTTTCAAGTTGGCTTAGCTAGAGAGAGAGGGCCACATCTGAGCAACAAAGAGGCATTCGGGAGGAGGCTCTTAGGCACAATTACACGGAGGCCTAGCCTCTCCTTTGCAGCAACAGTCTTCCCAAGGGTAAATCCCATGGTAGAGGGCTCAATCCATCAAACCACCAGTCCCCTATGTCTGTGAGCACATTAGCAACCATCGAGGTGGGGCAGGCCAATACCCCTGCATTCTTCACCAGCTCCTCAAGGGGGCTCTGCATATTTTTTTCCTTGTTTTTTTTTTTTTTAAACTTTTTTTTTTCTAAATCAACTGTATCTTGTTGCTCTTTTAAGCTACTAAATTTTGTGGTAGTTTATTACACAGCAGTGGATAACCAGAACAATCAACATATTACCTATGGATTCCAATTTATTTCAATTTAATTTAAAACTAATCAGATATGAATAAAACAGATTTGGACTACATAAATGTCTCTTGGAAGCTAATTGGTGGATTGGATGGTTTTCATTCTCGTGACTCTGTAAACTCAGTAAATGGTGCAGAGAAGCTTCCACCTGAACACTGAAAGAAGCTGGCAGGTCAGTGGGCTGGAGAGATGGAGGAACATAGCCCCACCTGGGGAGCTCTTTACCTATAAGACAGGATATGCGCAGAAAAGAAGGTCGCTGGGGCTATGTAACCTGAAGGGACAGGGTTCCCAACCCAGCAGGGCCAAATTGAAGACAAACCTGGTAAGCAGGTCCTTGAAATAAAATCCAGAATATGGAGGAGTTATATGGGCATGAGATGGGATTTCAAGAGGCTTCAGAAGGAAGTTAAATGGCCAAAGCAAGAGAATGTCACACCAACACCACTGAGATGCTGTGGGTTTATTAGTTAAGCTTAGGAGAATTTAAAAACAAATCCACGGAGCTATTCTACCTATTTCCTTCATTGCCCCATCACGCTCTGAAAGTCTTGCTTATTTGTTTACCTGTCTGTCTCCCTGTATTAGTCAGGGTAGGCTCAGCACAGGAACAAACACCCAAAACCTGGGGGCACAAAGCCACACAAGTTTCTTTCTTCTTCTGTTTGGTGAGCAGACGTCCACGTGGCAATTCTGGGGTGTGGGAACACCCCCTCTTCGGGCTCTGCCCTCCTCTATCCTCAAGTCCTCTTTATGCACCCGGCAATGAGGACAGAGAGATCCTCTCTTGTGGGCACATTCCATGGGCAGGTCTGTAGGCAGAACACATCTGCTCACCAGAACTCAGACCCCGAGCCACCCCCACTGCAAGGGGGCTGAAAACTTGGTCTAGCCAGGGTCCCAGAAGAAGGGGGAGGGACCCACCTGTCATGGGGCCCAGCGCCATGCCTGGCATACAGTGAACCCGCAGTAAATGTTTGTGGAGTCGAGGAGTGGATGAATGGTGCTTGGGCCGGGTCCTGGGCACTTTCCTCACAGATGTCCTGGGCGAGGGGGGATACCAAGCAGCAAGCATGAGGACACACAGCTAATCAGTGGCAGGGCCAAGTCTCAAACCCAGGAAGCCTCTGCCTGTTCCCTCCAGTCCCCTGTCTGCCTCTCCAGCACGGACACTCTCTGACTCAGGGTCTGGTTACCTTCAAGGCCACTCTCCTTGTGAACAATCAATGAGCCCACGTTTTGACAGCCTGTGTGTCCCTTGGGGCAGCAGCTGTATCTCACTCATCCCTCCATGCCCCTTGCCCACCAGCACACCCTTGAACACAGTAGGTGTTCAAACCATGTTTAGGAGATCAGTTTGTTCACACCAGCTCAGGCTTCACGCTTTTCTGCTTGCACAGAATGTGGGATGCTTACAACTTATTCAAGAAATTGTGGGATATTTATTATACAGCCCTTTCCTGTGTGGAGTTGCCGCTGTCCCCCACCGCAGGCCCAGTGCCCACACTGAAGCAGTCTTGAAAGAGGACTGTATCACGTGGGGGCCAAGACCACAGGCGTCACCCATCAGGGTTGGACTATGAACACAGCCACACAGGCACACACACTCACATATGCACATAGAGCAACCCTGTCCTACCCAGCCCCCCAGGAAGGAGAGTAGACTAAGGCACCGCGGGCTCTGTCCGTGGTGCTGAACTTCACCTCTCTCTCACCTCGTTCTCTAACCCAGCAGCAACTTAGAACCTCCTGGGAAGCCAGGTAGAAATACAGATTCTCTGGCCCTTTCTTTGGAGACTTGAATTCTGAGGATGTAAGATGGGGTCCTGGAAGTTTGGTGCCAAGCATCCACAAACACCTGTGATTCTAATACAGCCAGCTTGTACTGGTCCAAGGTAGAACCACTGATGTAAATAATCAGTTGGTTGTTAGGAAGCACCTGCCTTGTGCCCAGCACTGGGCCAAAAAAGAGGGCAACTTACAGTCGCCAGGAGGAGAGGATGGGAAGGAGGGAGGAGGGTAGCCCTCCTGTTTTGTGTGAACATTGTGCTGAGCACATACCTCAGCTCTATGCTGCAAGATGTGATAAGTACGCCATGAAAACATTAACGCTCATAACCAGAACTCATGTTTGTCTCTCTCCTTGGAGTCCTCCCAGCTCAGTCTGCAAGGCAGTGTACGGTGCATCCTGCTCCATCAACCTCCTCACCATTCAAAACCCAGATCCAACATCACCTCGTGCACCAAGCCTTCCCGACTCCTGCTGCCCTGCCAGAATTTAGTTCTCCCTCCCTGTGCCCCAGAGTTGAGTTTTATCACTGGATGTATGATATGGCATGCTTTCCATATTGCCATGACTGGGACACGTATGTCCTCTTGAGGGCAGGGCTTGCACCTGATCACCCCGTGTAGCACCTAACAAGGACTCCCCCAGAGGAGGGGAACTATTGGATACATGGCTGGGGGAGTGGTAGGTGGGGGTGGAATATTCCTGATAAATGTGCACAGGGAAAGTACTACTGGGTTACAAAGCAGCTGGGACAAGGGCTCAGAACCAAACAAAAATATCAGGGTGGCCCTCGGGGAAACCAGGCAATGGGCCAAAGGCAAATCAGGCAGGGGCCAGCGTCCAGCCAAGGTCTGCCCCTCCTTTCCCTGGGCATCCAGGGAGAAGAGGAAGGGGTGCCAGGACAACTGTGCATGATGGAAACAGGTTTTCCGGGCCTGAATGTGGAGAATGGAGGAGGTAGAAGGGGAGGAGGGGAGAAGAAGGGAGGAAAAGGGCTACAGATAGTGACATATTATATTCTCAGTCCCTTTTATTCTTCAATTTTCCTTTTTATTATGGAACTGTTCAAATATACACAAAAGTAGCTAGGCCCGCATAATGAATCCCCGTGTACCCATCACCCAGCTTCACAGCCGTCCACATTTTGTCATTCTTATTTCATCCCTCTCCCCAAACACCTTTTTAAAGAAACGCCCAGACTTCATTTCATTTCACCCGTAAATATTTCAGAATGTACTCTCACAGATAAGAACCTTCTACAAAATAACTGTGCACCATTATCACACCTAATAAAATCAACAATTCCTTAATGTCCTTTAATAGTCATGTTCAAATTTCCTCATTTTTCTTACAGCTGTCTTTTTACAGTCCATTAATTTGAATCAGGACCTAGACTAGACCTACACATTGCATTTGGTTGCTGCGTCTCTTAAGTATCTTTTCATCTCGAACAGTGTCTCCTCTCTTCCTTTTTGATGCCATTTTGCTTGTTGAAGAAATCAGGTCATTCGTCCTGTTGGATTTTCCTCATTCTTGACTTGGTAGATTGAACCTCATGGTGTTATTTAACCTGCTTCACTGTTACCTGTAATTCCTAAAAGCTGGTGTTAGATCCAGGGGTTTGATCTGATGTACGTTCAATTATTTGGGCAAGCAGACTTCCTGGGTGGTGCTGTGTCCTTCCTATTGCATCGTAACAGGAGGCATTTAAGTTCTGCTTTCTCCTGTTTTGGGTGATGCTAAGAATGATCAACGGAGTCTAGTGCTGCCTGTCGGCTCCTTCCATTATAAAGCCCCCTGTTAGCTTGTCCCAGGGGTTTCAGCACTTCTCATAGAATCTTAAAGCAGCAGAGCTGGATAGAATCTTAAAGCAGCAGAGCTGGAAGAGATCTGAGAATCCACTTCACTCATTTTTCTATTCAACCCACAAATATTTGTTGAGCATCTACCATATGCCTGGTGGTGAGCGAGAGTGAATAGAACCCAGATGATCTCTGGGATTACGGCGCAAACATTCTGATGGGGGGTAGACAGCAAACAAACACATGCAAAAGCAAATGCACGAACTTTTTTTGTGTCTTGAACATGCCTGCTAGGCGAAGGGTTATGAAGAGGGTAATAGTAGGGTGAGGCTACTGACAGCGACAAGGTGGCTACTTTAGGATGGGCAATCAGGGAGAGCCTTTCTGGGAGGTGACAAGAACAAGGCAGCCATACAGGGATGGGGGTGCCTTCCAGGGAAAGGGAAGGGATGGTGCAGGGAGAGATACTGGGCACAGGGCAGGGGAAGAAGCCAAGAGGCCAGTGTGCCAGAGCCAGCGAGAGACAAGGGGGCAAGAGGGAGGCAGGAGACCAGTGAGGAGGCTCCTACCATAACCTAAGTGACGCAGGCAGTGACCCAGACCTGGATGGTGGAACGGAGGTGATGGGGAGTCCAGCCCCCCTTGCATCCCCTTTGACAGCTGAGAACACAGAGGTCATAGAGGGGAGGGAGGTGGTATCTATTGAGCAACTACCCTGAGCCAAGGGCTTTCTGTGCAGCATGTGTAGGAATTGTGCCCATTTTACAGATGAGGCCCGTGGTGGCTGAAGTCACCTGCCAAAGGGCACAGAGTCAGAGATGGGAAGGAAGGTGGAGCCCAGGCCTGGTTAGCCTCTCCGACCCTCCAAAGTTGCCCCAAGCTGAAATGACCACTGTGAAGCCAGGCTGCCTTGAACCTGGCTCTGGCACTTAGAAGCCTGGTGACTGGGAGCAAGGGCCTTTTCCCACTCTGTACCTCAGTTTATTAATCTCTAAAATGGAAATAATAATAGTAACTGCCTCAACTAATTTGTGCAAAGTGCTTAGAATAGCACCTGATGCCAAGTATGCAGTTAATAACATATATTTCTGTTCATATCTGTATTAGCATCTGTTTCTACAGCAGGGTGAATTTGAGAAGCTAGGTCTCCAGTCCCAGGGTGCTGTCCAACTTGTTCACTGACTAGGCAAGACCTGGCTCATGGCAGGTGCAGATGCATCAGTCAAAATGTCGCTGGGAGGAAAGAGGCTCACCTTGCACCCCCTGCCCCTTCCTTGCTGGGGGTGTGGTCTGGATGGGGGAGACACAGGCCCCTGTGGAATATCTCCAGGCTCCTTCTACCCCCTGCCCCAGGCCAGGGCTCCCACCTCTCAGCCATCCTCTTGTCCCCCTTAGCACCAGGCTACCCTCAGCTGCCCAGCCAAAGAGTCAGTGGCCACCAGTAACCCTTATCACGTCCATCGATCATACCCATGGGCACCCTGAGCTGCGCAGGTGGGCTCACCATCCCCAGGCTACAGGTGAGGAGGCGGAGGGGCAAGGCCAAGACGGGGCCGTCCAACTTTGCCCCCACCTCCATTCCTAGCCCCTGGCTCTGGGATACAAAGGGTCCCCTCAGTGCAGGGCACAAGCAGCTTCATAACCACACACGCACACACACAAAGGGTTAAACCACAGACCAATCCCCCTCCCTCTGTCCCAATTCTGGTCCTTACTGACGCCACCCCCTCCCCTCTCCCTCTTCCAGGCTATTCTGGGACAATGGAGGCAGCAGATGGCCCAGTCCTGCTCCCTCCACCCAACCCTCAGGATCTGCGAACTACTGCAAATCTGCTGCTGTCTCTAAAAGCAGGCGGCTGGCAGCCTTCCACGCACGGGTGGGGGTCAGCAGCTGGGGAGCGGCCAGTCCACCCCCCACCAGGCTGCGGGGCCAGGGGCCGCCCCCACCCAGCAGGCATGCCAGAGCCCAGTGTTAGGTTGCCAGGAAGGAGGGTGGCCTTGGAAGAGCCGGGGCAACTGGGCTCTGCCCCTGACCCAGCTGTGTGAGCACAGGCCCGGGGATCCTTCTCAGGCTCCTCCTGGGGAAACAAGGGGCAGAGGCTCTGGCCCTCGGTGGTGCCAGGCAGCCCCGCTGTGGCCAGGACAAGGCTTCTTGTCCTCCGAGGGCTGGAGACCGTGCTCCAAAGGAGCCCCTGCCTGCCGGGGTCAGAGCCCCTCCATCCCTCAGGAGCTCTCCTCCCTCTCCCTGCTCCCCAGAGCTCCACTGTGACCCCAACCCCCAACATCACTGGGCATAATGTGGGGTGGGGAGAAAACACCTCCCCGTCCCTGACCCTCTCCCCACCTATGCTCCACCATGCCTGAAATTTCACCATTAACACTTACTTTCATTCATTCGATCTCTCTGGGATTCTCTGGGACTGGCACTTGCATTTACTCAGCACCTCCTTTGATTTTATCTGATGCATGCTGAGACTGAATCCCTCAGCTCAGTCTCCACTCTGCCTTCCCTGATTCTCTGACCCAGGCCCTGAGGCCAGAGAAAAGGAGAAACAAGTCCCAACATACCAGTACCCCGCATGTCCGTCATGCACATACATGTGATGCTTGGGCACAAGTGCACACATATACTGCACACCTGTCCTTGGGCAGATACAAGCGTAGAAAGGTCCATGCCCCCCACACACACACATGAACACCCTCACACACCCTGACACGCCACGACACACACACTCAAAATGGTCACCATTCGTTGAGCCCTTGCTTTCTCCTTGCCAGGCTGTGTGCTGTGCCTTTTATAAACACTGTGTTCTGGTTTGCTAACGCTGCCATTATGCAAAATACCAGTAATGGATTGGCTTTTATAAAGAGGGTTTACTTAGTTACAAAGTTACAGTCTTATGGCCATGCAAATACCAAAACAAGGATCAACAGTAGGGTACCTGCACTGAAGAAAATTGATGGCGTCTGGAAAACCTCTGTTAGCTGGGAAGGCACGTGGCTGGCATCTGCTTGCTCCTAAGTTGCATTTCAAAATGGTGTTCTCTAATATGTGTCTCTAAGCTGCAGCTGCTCTGAGGTCTTTCTGTTTGTGAGCTTTTATAGGGCTCCAGTAAACTAATCAAGACCCATGCTGAATGGGCGGGGCCACACCTCCATGAAATAATCTAATCAAAGGTATTGCCCAGTTGGATAGGTCACATCTCCATGGAAACAGCCTAATCCAAAGATTCCAACCTAATCAACACTATGTCAGCCCCCACAAGATTGCATTAAAGAACATGGTGTTTTGGGGGACATATTACATCCAAACTGGCACACACTGTATCATCTCACCCATATTTCAATGCATGAGGGCAAAATGAGCAAACAGGCCAGAGAGGTCAAGTGGCTTGCCCAAGATCACACAGCTAGGGAGGGCAGTTTAGCTCCAGGACCCACATCAACACCACCAACAGTATCTCAAAGTCCATTCCACTATAGGACCACTGTGACAGACAGATCAAAGACCCTATCCCAGTCAGGGTTGCATGTAACAGAAAACCTGACCCAGAAAGACTTAAATGAATAAGGGTTTAATTTTCTTACAGAACCAGAAACTGGAAGGGACAGCTGTGAATGATTGTCTTGGCCTTTCCTTCACGGGGACAATGTGGCTGCCTCAGATCCAGCCATTGCATCCACATTCAAAGCAGAAAGATGGGGTATGAGGCTACAAAACTTCTCCAGAAGCCTCTCTGTTGACTTTGCTTAGTTCACACTGACCAGAGCTGGGTCACATGGTAGCCCTTAACAGCAAAGGAAGCTGGGAAAGTGAGCAAAAGGATCAACACAATTGCCCAGGACCTGTTATAATCCATATCATCTGGGTCTGGGCATGCTGAGTTTCCAGAAAAAATTGAGTTCTGTTAGCAAGGGTTGTGTGGGGAAAGAGGCAGGGAGCAGGATACTGGGTCAGTAACAACAGTATCTGCTGCAGACACTATATTTTGCCTTTATTCCACCTAGTTCCCTTCAGTGGTCAGGGATCTGGCCAAGGGAGCCAGGGGCGGGTGGCCCAGGACCTAAACTGCAGGGAAATGACTGAGAGACCAGGGCCTGCGGTGGGGGCCAGGCCCCATGCAAGGGTCCATTTCATTCTCTGTAAGGTTAGGACCTCTGGGCCCCAGCCCAGCTCAAGTACCTTTGTCCTGTTCAGCCACTCAAGGCCTGTGGGAGCCCAGACCCTGGGGCCTCTCTGGCCCTCACATGGTCTACCTAGTCAGTCCCTGAGCTGCCCAACCCCTCTCCCTGGGGCTTGGGATGCCTTTAGTGCCAGCTTCCACCCAGATCCTGGACGGCCTGCCAGGGACTGCCTGGCACAGAGCACGTGCCAGGGCCTCAGGATGGTCTGGAGAGGTGGAGGGACAACCAGAGGTCTTGGCCCAACCTTTGCCCAGCAGTTCAGGGCTCATCGGGCCACCAGCTGTGGACACCAGGGCGTGTCTGGGTAGAGGAGACAATGGAGAGAACGAAACCTGTGGAAAGACCAGAAATGGACATGAGGCTCACCCCACTGGAGAGACCAGAATTGGACAAGAGAGTCACCCGGCTTCCATCCTCACCCTGATGACTGCTGTGGGTTCACCCCGAGAGGAGCACGTGTCACAGAGATGGTTTACAGCAGGGTTTCTCCATCTCGCTGCCACTGACATTTGGGGCTGGATAATTCCTTGTTGTAGGGGGCTGTCCTGTGCACTGTAGGATGCTTAGCAGCATCACTGGCCTCTGCCCTCTAGATGCCAGTGGAACTCTCCCCCTTCCCCCCCCCCAGTTGTGACAACCAAAAGTAGCTCCAGACATTGCCAAATGTCCCCTGGGTGGGGGGGGGGTGGCAAAATCACCCCCAGCTGAGAGCCACTGGTTTCATTTTTTAGAGAAGCCCCTAAGGGAACTCAGCTGAGGCCAGGCTGCCTGACCACACCTGAGTTTACAGGTGGCTCCAGCCCTTTAGGAAGGAACCTATGGAGTCTAGAATCTTTAAGCTTGGGGGGAATTCAATACCATTAAACCTCTTGGTAGTGCAACCATGGCTTGCATACCTCCACTGACAGGAAGCTCACCCCATTAAAAAGAAGATCTTTTCATTTTGAGATTTTGACTTTTTTTTCTTGCATTGAACCTCAACTCTGTTCCTGGTAATATCCAATTTGTTCTTTGCAGCCCTGGGCCCCAGAAGCCTGAGAATAGTGGTGCACCCCTATCCCAGGACAGCTCTGCAGAGCTTCGGAACAAGTGTCCTGGTCCCCCAGGGGGTTACACACCTCAGATAAATCCGAAGTCCAGACAGAGCCTACAGGCCTGGGGGAGGTCCCTTGTCACACCCCCAACCAAACCTGAGGCTGCCCTGCCCCTCTTCTCTGCACTGTGGTCACACTGGCTCCCTTTACGCCCCGAAACAGGCATCCTTCCCATGTGTTGTTCCCTCTGCCTGGAGCCCTCTCCCATCCGCCTCTTCTGGATAACTCCTGCTCACCCTGCAGCCTCAGCCTCCACATCACCTCCTCTGAGAGGCCTTCTCTGATCAGCCTCCATCCCTCAGTGAAAATTAAGGCTCTCTCATACTTTCTCAGAGTGGCCTACACTTCCCCGTCATGGCACACGTCCCCTCGAATCATTACATACACACACATCCTGTCTCCTGTCATGACAGCATCTTGGACCCCTCATCCCCCTGCACCCCCTCCAACAGGTCGCTGTCCCTCAGGTGGGCCCAGAGCTTAACCCCTTCCCCCTCCCATTACTCCTTGAGTCCCTGCTCATCCTGCCCAAGGCAGGCTCAGGGCTCCCGCCCCAGCTCCCAGGCCCTCCACCTTCCACTGACGAGGGGCAGGAACTAGAGAGGAGTTATACAAGACTGCTGCAGGAGGGAGGAGCTCCCCGTGGTCAGAGGCATGCAAGCTGAAGTCAGCTCATCACTTGGCAGAGATGCTGGGAGGAGTCAAGCTTCAGTTCCAGGGTTGGACTACTGGGCCCAGACTCCTCCTTACCCCTCTCCATCCCCAGTCAGAAGCACAAGCCACAGAACTGGCAGAACTGGAAGGTGCCTGGGTGGCACTTTAGCCCCTGTTCCAGCCCCTACCCACTGTTGAAGAGTACAAAAGAAACAAAGCCCAAAAAGATCAAAGAAAAATTCCCACCAGGGTCTGAAGTTCTGCCCATCTTCAGCATCCCCTTATGATTAGAGCAGCTCTCCTTTGCTCAGCGAAGACATTTCTGTTTTCCAGGGGCTCCTGAAGAACCCCCAAGAATCCAGGCTGGGGGAGCCCCTTAGATCCAGCCTCCTCAGTCTCTTGACTGAGGTCAAGAGAGGGCAAGGCACTCGCCCAAGGTTACACAGCAAGCCCGTGGCAGAGCAGGGACTGAAACCCCTCGCTCCACTGCCAGCTCTGCACTGTCAGCCATGGGGGCCCATCCCACCCACTGTCCCTTGTTCCCCCCTCTCTGGGTGCCTGGAGTCGGCTCCCACTCCTCCCATCCCACAGTGTCAGACCCCAGACCCACCTGGAGGGGTCCTCTTCAGGGGAGAAGGGACCCTGCAGCTTAATGACGTTGAGTTTCCCCTCAAAGACTCCGTAGCTGAGGGTGACCTGGTGGAAGGAAAGCCAAGAAGAGGGTGAGTGTTTGGGGGTGTCCCACTGGGGACCCTCACAAGGGGGCAGCATTTTGGCACAGGCAGGGAAGGCGCAGGGGGCTCTGCGAGAGGCACCAAAAGCCTCCTCTCCCCACTGCCTGTCTCTGCACCTGAAATCCCACTGGGAGCACTGGGGGTTTCACCGAGGCTCCCCCCCCCAGTGGCACTTAAGCTGGTAGGGTGCTTCCCTGCCCGTAATCCCATGTGCTCCCCCTGGAGTTCTTTTCTCCAGGGAGGCTAGGATGATGCCCTCATCCTACAGGTGAGGACACTGAGGCTCAAAGAGGTGAAGTCACCTTTCCAGACAGCTGTGCACCCGGGCCAGAACTGAGGTTTCCTACGACTCACCATCAGGCCTTGGAAAATCCCTTCCACCCCAAGCCGTGGGTTATTCTGCTCTGCAATGAAGAGGAGGGGAATAGCCCCCAGTGGAGCAAAGTGGGCTCAGGAGCCACCCAGCCAGGGTACAACCTCCCTTCTGCCCTGTGCTAGCCATGGGCCATGGTTAGTTCAGCTCTCTGGGCCTCAGTTTCCCCATGAGCAAAATGGGGATGATGTTAGTACTGACCCCATGTGAATGCCAGGGAACCAGAGAGTGAGAGAAGGCCCCATGGGGCTCCTGGGTGCCCAGGAAACCCTAACTGCTGGGGTGCTCTGGTTTGGGCTGCCCCCCTTTCCTGGCTCCAGCCCCGCCCCTCTCGGGCCCTGTGGTCCTGATGGGACTGACCCTGCACCCCACTTCCAGGCCTGGCCAATCAACACTGGTTGAGGACAGGCCGGTGACCCAGTGGGCTCCAGCTGGGGGTCTGGGGGAAGGAGGAGCTCTCTCCCCACGAGGGGGACAGAATCCTGGGGCGGCCACCTCACCAGCACAAGGGGCGAGCCTGCCTGAGGAGGAGGGCAGACGAGAGAGGAGACAGAGCCCCCAGACACCATCTGAGCAGCCAGACCCAGCCAGTCCCGGCAAGCCAAGCCCTCGGCTTCTCCGTTAGATGAGCCAACACACTGCCTTTTTTGTTTAAGCCTGTCTGGGTTGATTTTCTGTCACTTGCAGCCGAAAGGATTCTGACTCACACGGGTGGGTGGAAGTTCCCAGGGGCCTTCCCAGCCAGCACCATCCGCGGGGCTGGAAACCCCTGGGTCGATGCGCGGCATCGGCAAGACACGCCAGCTCCACCCAGAAGCCGAGTCATCACCTGCCAGGTGGGGGGGATGCCCCCAGCCCCCCGCAGCCAAAGAGGACACCTGAGTGTCCCCACAAAAGACCCGTCCTTCCAAGTAACATCTGTGTTTGAATGAAAAGCAGCGGGCAGTGGCGAGGTCAGCCTGGATGATGGAGGGGCACCCACGGGAAGCTGGGAAAGGGCAGGCCTTAGGGTGCAGGGCTGGCCTGGAGGGACAGGGGGAGGGTGGACGGCTGAGGACTGGAGGCGGTGAGCAGGTTTGAGGGAGCTTAAAGACAAGCTTCATCTTGTCTCTGCAGCTCCTTCTGCCAGCATTTGGGGACTAGATCAAAAAATTTTTAGCATCACAAATGCTGGAAGGTTAGAGCTGGAAGGGGCCGAGTCACTGAGTGCCCTTATAGGGTCCTTCACCACCCTGAGCCTCAGTTTCTCCATTCACAGGGGCTGGCCCAGGCCCCAAAGTCTAGAGTTCCAGATTGATGTCAAATCCCAGAAACAGGGGCAGGAGAGACCCCCCACATTCTCCCGGCCTCACTGTCCCCCCCCCCCCCACGTCATGGCCAGCTCACCTGCTCTGGGAGCTCGGCCACCCCCAGCAGCTGCAGGGTCTCCAGGTGAGAGTGGAAGAGCGGGCTGGACCGCAGGTGGCCGCCCAGCTTACACTCGATGATGTAGCCCACAGTGCAGTCATCCGGCAGCCGGATGAGGGCGGACGTGTCCACAAAGCGAGGGCCGCTGAGGGACAGAGCCATGCTGTCGCCACTGGCCAGGCCCTGGACACCCCGAGCCCTCCTGGCCTCCCAGGCCTCCCCCAGGGCCAGCTGGCAGAGCAGAGCAGTGTCCGGCTCCAGTGTGTGCACTGTGTGGCCCTGGGCCAAGCCAGGACCCTCCCAGGCCTCAGTTTCATAATCTGTGAAATGGTGGTGATAGTGGCCCCACTCTCACGGGGCTGGGGTGGGGACTAAATAGAGGAGTGGTGAGGTGAAGCCCCTTACAAAGGTGTCCTTTCCTTCATTCTTTCATTCATTTATTCATTCACTGTTGAGCATCTATGGGGGTAGTAGATCACATGCAAGGGCTGAGGATACAAGGCTGAGAAACAAACACTCCCTGCCCTCAAGAGACCACAGATGAGCAGATTATTTCCAGACAGTAGGGCTGGCACTAAGTCAGGGAAATACACAGCCCATGGGGCAAACAGAGGGTGAGGCAGACTTCCCAGAGCAGATGGCAGCATTTAGAGTCTTCTAGCCTGAGCCAGGGGCAGCCAGGCACCGAGGGAGGGGAAGGGGAGTTCCAGGCCAGGATGCCACCTGATGGCACACACCCGTTAGTGCCCCTGGGAACCAGGGCTGCCTGGGATGGGTGGGCAGGATGCCCCCTGCACAGGATGCCTGGCCGAGGAGCGAGTGGGTGCAGGGGGCTAGTGCGTCCATGCGGGCTGCCCCTGCCCAGAAGGCGTGCCTTTCACTAATTCTACCAAAGCTGTCATGTAGGTGGGCAGGAGCCCACATGGGGCCACTCTAGGCATAGGAATGACCCTGGTCATGTGTACAGGTGCTGGGGACAGGCCGAGGACAGCGTGCCCGCTCCCCACTCCAGGTACAAATCTCCCCTAGGGATCCCTCCCCATCCTGGGCAGGGCAGGAAGGTGTCATGCCAAGCCCACAGGCCTTGGAGCCAAACCCAGTGGCTGGGTGACCTTGGGCCAGTCACATGCTTAGTTTTGTAGAAACAAGGTTACATCACCTTCCTCCCACGTACTGTGATGCTCCTGGTGGAGCATCGGGCTGGCTCAGGGCCCACCCTCAATACCAGGCAGTGGCCGCTGATGTAGTTATACGCATGATGGCCCACCTGGCAGACCCTGGAGAGCCCAGGCCTTTGCTGCTTCCTCTCCAGTACCCCAGCGTCCCCCATACCCTCATCCCACATTCCAAGGGTTCCTGCCACCTCCAGAATCCCCTCATCTGGGGCCCTCTAGGATAGAAGCTCACTGCTCTTCCAGCTCAAATGCCACCTCTTCCAAGAAGCCTTCCCTCCCATCTCTAAACAGATGGCCCTCTCCCTCCCCTGAGCACCCACACACTTGGCCTGCACCTCCCCTGTGGCACCAACGGGATCAGAAGGGGGCCAGGCCATGAACGGCAGCCAGCCCTTGCTTGCTTGGTGCCTACTAAAGGCCAGCCCAGACTTTTTCTCATTTACCCTTTACAACCACCATTGGCTGTCCTGTGATCAGGTCCATTTTACAGATGAGAGGACTGAGGCTCCCATACACCACATGATTGTGGTGAGCTCCATGAGGGCAGGGGTGGCGGGTGGCTTGGGTAACATTAGATGAAAATAACCTCTCTTGTGGGAAAGGTTTCTCAAAGGCATGGATGCAAATACAAAATATTTTAAAAAATCCAAATAAAGCTTATTTTAAATACAAAAAATAAATAAATAAATAAATGGGGGGCAGTTTCTCCTGGGCTGGCTCCCAAGCCCTTCTGTCTGCAAAGACCATCCCCCTACCCCCAGCAGACCCCACTCCCTGCCCACCTGGGGGTTCCCTGCTCACCTGGCCCATGGGACCATCTTCAAAGCCAGTTTGCGGTTGATGCAGAAGCCGGCGCCCCCGGTAGCAAACCAGAACTGGACCAGCCTCTAGAAGAGAGAGGACCAAGGGGTGGGTGAGGTTCGGGAGGGCTGGGGGAGGGGCGTAAATCAGAGGTCAGCATGGCTCAAAAGCTCTTTATTTTACATCTCAGGAGTCTTGCTACAGCCTGGCTTTATTATGCCCATTTTACAGATAAGGAAACCAAGGCCTGAAGTCACACAGCCAAATAAGAACAGTGGGATTCCTGGGTTATTGCTGATTTTCCCGCTAAACCTTGAGGACTGCTAATTTAGTAGGCTGAGCCCACAATCTGGGGGATTTCCCTTGTGAGGCTAGTTGCTGCAAGGAAGAGGCTAAGCCCACTTAAAATTGTGCCTAAGAGTCTCCCCCAGAGAACCTCTTTGTTGCTCAGTTGTGCCCCCCATCCTCTCTAAGCCTACTCAGCAGGTGAACTCACTGCCCTCCCCCCTACATGGGACATGACTCCCAGGGGTGCGAATCTCCCTCGCAAGGTGGGAAATGATTCCCGGAGATGAGCCTGGACCCAGCACTGTGGGATTGAGAAGATCTTCTTGACCAAAAGGGGGAAGAGAGACGAAACAAAATAAAGTTCCAGTGGTTGAGAGATTTCAAATGGAGTCGAGAGGTCACTCTGGAGAGTTGAGAGGTCACTCTGGAGGATATTCTTATGTGCTATATAGACAACACTTTTTAGTTTTTACTGTGTTGGAATGTTTAGAGGGAAATACCTGAAGCTGTTGAACTGCAACCAAGTGACCCTGATTCATGAACACTATTGTATAACTGTGTAGCTTGCACAGCGTGACTGTGTGATTGTGAAAATCTTGCGGCTCTCACTCCCTTCATCCAGTGTATGGACAGATGAGTGGAAAAATGGGGACAAAAATTAGATGAAGAATATGGTGGGATGGAGGGGATGGAAAGATTAAGGTGTTCTTTCATGTTTTTATTTTTATTTTGGAGTAAGGAAAAGGTTCAAAAATTGATTCCGGTGATGAATACACAACTGTATGATCGTGCTGTGAATAATTGATTGTACACTGTGGATGACTGTAGGGTGTGTGAATAAATCTCAATTGAACTGTATTTTAAAACAAGTAAATGAACAATGCAGGGGAGGAGGGGAATGGGATGTTCTAGATGTTCTTTTTTATTTTAATCTTTATTTTATTTTTTGGATAACAAAAACGTTCAATGTTGGTGGTGATGAATGCCCAACTATATGACGATACTGTAAACAACTGATTGTACACTTTGAATGATTGTATGTTATTTGATTATATCTCCATAAAACTGCATTTAAAAAAAAAAGAATGGTGGGGTTCCCCAACAAACCTAAATCCCTCTGGAATCCAGTTAAATTGACCTGTGTTGTTTTTGTCCACCCTGCACACCCGCCCTCCTTCCCTTGAGAAATGTCTCCACCTCCCTCCCGTGTGGTCCTGGAGGGGCTATCAATCACACCACCTGCTCCCCCAGCCACAGGGTTGGGCAGGAGCCCTGGGAGGGGCCCATTGCCAAGCCCCGCCCCCAGCCCAGTGATTGGCTCAGAGGCAGGCACATGACTCAGGCCAGCCAATCAGATTCCTTCCCTGAGCTCACTCTGCTGACCCTGGGAAGACAGCTCCACCAGGGTCACAAAGGCTGGGGGCTGTCCTCCTGGCCCACCTGCCCCTGCCCTTGCCCCTGAGGACGCTTTTCTGCAAAAGGGGAGAGAGTCAGGCAGACAGGCCTGGGACCCATGAGTCCACAAGACCTCCACATTCCAGTCACTGGTTTAAACCCATTTCTGACCCTGCCAGACATCACCTCAGCCCACGGCCCCTGTCCCCTCCTCCGTGAGGACCCAGGAGTTCACACGTGAATTTCTCTAAGGCTTTTGGGAAACACTTTATCCTTTCGGCTGTACCACCTCTTGGTCTAGCAAATTCCTATTTACCTGGTTATCTCCAACTAAGGTCACAGTTGGTGCTTAAATGATGCAGGGAGCATTGGGCTGAGTTACCTGCCATGACACAGCCAGGAGCTAAGCCCGTGTGGGGAGTTAGGAAGCCTGACTCAGGGGCCTCCTCGGCCTCCTCTGCAAGCTGTGCAACCTTGAAAACCTCACGCCCCCTCTCTAGGCCTCAAATTTGTCACCGGTGAGCACAAACGTCTGCTCCAGTTCTGAAATCTGGTGGTTCTCCTGGCCTGGAGGTGTTCCCCTGCCTGAGGTCGCTGTCAGCTTACTTCTGCAAATGCTGTCCTTGTAGAGGAAGGTTGGGGCTCAGCGAGGCAGAATTAGTGGGTTCTCGGGGGAACGGACCCACACAAGGTACCCAGTAGATGCTTGTGCAATGAACTAATGAGTGAGCGGCTTTAGCTCCCAGACGATCACAGCCACACAACCACGCCCGGCACAGGGTCCTACACACAAATGCTGTGATGCAGGGTCAATCCCTGTTTTGCAAGCCAGGTGGCCAAGGTACAGAGAAGTAAAGTGGGAACTCTTCAGCTGGACCCCAGGATGTGAACCGACCCTAACCCTTTTGGGGTTCTGATGCACTCCAGGGCAGAGTCCTGGGATTCCACTTGGGAGTGTGCCAAGAAGGGTGTTCACGGACATTGTGGGGGACAGGGCACCATATGTGCACGGGGGGGGATGGACATGGCTCAGAAACGAGGCTAGGCTGAGCCGGACACTGGCCCCCTGCGCTCACGGGCATCGCTCACGTGCCAGAGCCCACTGCAAACACTGGATAGGTGACTTCATTTAACTCTTTCTTTCATCTCGGCACATGACCACCCTGTGAGGTAGGGACGGTTACCACCTCTGTTTCACAGATGAGGAAACTGAGGCACGGAGAGGCTGGGTGACTTCATTAAAGGTAATGAAGCCAGGAGGGGGCCGTCCTGCTCCACAGCTGAGTTCTCAGCCCCTTGGGCAAGCTGCTTAAGCAGAGGTGAGTGACCAAGGGTGAGGCCTGGGAAACCCCTCGGCTCCCCTAGACTCAGCCGGCCCCCACCCCCAGGCCCCACGGTGGCCGGCCCGGGCCCCGGGAACATGTTGATTAGGGCTCAAAGGCTGATTGGCCTCCGAAAATTAAGGCTTTGTGTTTTCTGCTGTTTTCCCCCATTGAAGCAGACGGTGACATGTGGACAGGGTGGGGAGCAGGGGAGCCCAAAAAAGGGCTTCTGCTCTAGGCACTGCCTCTGCAAAGGGAGGCCCCTGACCTGTCATTTCCCTGAGGCCAATGGAGCCTGGGCCACCCCAACACTTGGAGCCTGGTGGGTCCTGGGGACATGCTACACCCCCCCAGCTCCTCAGTCCTGCCCCCCAGTCCCCACCGCACCCCCCCGCCCTGGGCCAATACACCAAGGAGGCAGGGAGGGACCCACCGTGCGGTTGCGTGGCTGCGGCTCCGAGGCGTGGATGGGCCGGTTCAGGCTGGGCCTGCCCACGTAGACGTCGCAGGTGGCCGGGAAGGAGGCCAGCAGCCTCAGCAGGGCCCGCGGGTTCATGTAGTTGTCGTCGTCCATGTGGCAGAACCACCTGGTCATGGAGTTGGTTGATGAGGCTGGAGGGTTCCTGGAGCCAAAGGCACCCTCCCCAGACCCTCCCCTGCCAAGGTTCCCAGCCCCAGCCTCGACTGTGCCCCAAAGTCAGTCTACAAACAGTCCCGGGAGGGGGCTCCTGTTTCGTGCTGTAAGCGCCTGAGGAAGGTATAAGCAAGTGAGGGCCGAGGCTCAGAAAGGTTAGGACATTTGCCCAGGGTCACACAGCCAGCCAGGGGCAGGATCTGAATCAGACAGTCTGCCCAGCCCACCGCACACTGCCTGCCAGGTGGGAGGGTGGGTCAGACCCAGGAGGCTGTCCATGATTATATTGACTGGGCCCAGACCACTTCCCTCTTTTGACGTGACATCCTGTTCTGGAGCTGGCCTGAGGCAAAGGCCATTCCTGTCCCCAGAGACCCAGGCACACTCACTTCAGCCCACTGGCCAGAAAGGTGTCGAACTCGGCAGCCATCTTGCAGGACAGGGCTGGGTGGCTGTGCTCTGCAGAGCAGTTGGTGACCACGAAGTGGGGCCCTGGAGAAGTGAGGAGGGGTCAGGGGGACCAGCCGGCTCCTCCCCACAGCCCTGCACCCTCTGGGAATGTAGGGTAGGGCCAGGCCTCAGAGAGCCTGGGGAAACTGAGGCCAAGGGAGGGCTGACTGACGTAGTCTGAGCCTTGTCCAGCATGGCCACTCCCCACATCCCATTTTCAAGGAGAAGCTGCTCCCGCTTGGGCAAAGGGGAATCCCCATGTGCTCAGGGTGGGGCAGCCAGAGCCCAAGCCAGAGCTCGGCTACCCCAACTTCTCCTAGCAACAGCCATGGGGCCGCCACCCCACCCTGGCAGGGCAGCATTACCCAGTCTCTTCTGGAGGCCTTCATCTGGGCTGTCGGTGAAGAAGAAGGTCTGGGGGGGAGACAGAGGTGTGAGGGCTCAGGTCCGCCAAGGGCAGCCCTGGAGCCTGCCCACAGCCCACCCAGCCAAGCCCCCCAACAAACGGCCCATCTTCCCTTAGGGACAGGAACACAGCCCGCTCCCAGCACACCCCTTTAGATCCACAGGACTTTATCAGCTACTCACCAGACAGCACACACACGCAACCTCGTGGTCTACACCAGCCTATCAGTTTCCCACACTCAGCCCTTTATAGACCAGCACCCACTGGTCCACATTTACACACTCGTGGCAGAATCACACCCTTTTCTGCCCCCTACCCATAAACACACACACACACACCAAACCTTCACAGTCACACCTGGCCCCTCCACAATCGCACACTGGGACACTGCACCCCTTAGGGAGACAGTCACACTTTCAAGTCACACAAAGCCCCCATGTAAGTTCAGAGGTCCTAATCCAGCTCCCCCAGACTTGAGGAGGGCAAGCAGTGAGGCAGGAGTGAGCTAAGGGTCGGAGCGTCTTCCCCCTGCCCCGTGGCCCTGCCTCATCCCCAGCGACCCTCGCTAAGCCTCACGTGGCAGGTGCTGCCGTCTGTCCCCTTCACAGAGACAAACCGAGTCAACCCAAGGGCCAGCTCCCGGGCCAGTGGAAGCTGCTCAAGCCCTAAATGAACCGCTGGCATGTGAGACGCAGAGACAGACCCTCCAGAGGCCGCACTTGGGCCCCACGAGGCCCTGGCTACTGCTTTCCGGAAACTTCCCCGCTGCCTTCCCAGGATGCTTTGCTTTGACAGGAAGGTGATGTTGCCAGACAGTCATCTGGGCTTCTGTAGTCCTATTTATTTCCCCCTTCGTTTCAGTTGGGGGGAAGTTCCTCTGAAGCAAGGGGAACCTGGCATGGCCAGACTCACGCAAACAGCAAGGACAGCGCAGATGGCCAGGGAACTCTGCCCTCTGTGTGGCTGCGTCCGGCCCTCTCCCCCAGGCCTGGCTTCACTCCCTGCTCCATGCCCTGGGCACACAGCAGCCACAGTGGTGACCCGGCACCCTCGGCTCCTGCCCCTCCCACCCCGTCACGTCCTTCCTCAGGCTCTTTCCTACCCCCAGAGCCTGCCTGTGGCTGGAATGTCTCCTCCCTCCCGGTGTAGCAAACCTTCCTCCTCCTTCAGCTCTGAAGCAAAGCCTCCCCTGGCCCCCCAGACAAGGGTAGATCCCCCAGTGCCACGTCACAGCCCCTTCTCTCCTCCTCAGAATTGGAGTCACCTCTGCTAGGAGGTGGGTGCCACACAGCACTCTTTAAACATCTGTTGAACTAACATGTTTGTTGAATAAATGGGTGAATGAATGAACAAGCACACATAAACATGGTAGTTATTCAATACAAATCGTAAGGGGATTTACCTAACCCGAACCTAGGTCCTTAGAATCTAAATCCCATCTCATTCCATTGCCCATGTCCCCAAAGGCACTTGAAATGTCACATACGTGTATGCTTTTTAAGTTAAGTGATATATTTATGTTTCAAGTATTAGAGAACTAAATCATGATATAAAGTTTCTCTTGAAAATTAAACAAGCAAGGAGCTTTAAAGAAAAATAACAATAGTGACCATGTAATGAGTCTTATCGTGTACTGGACTTGATGCTCAGTGCTTTTACATGTTGCAGATACTAATATTTTCGTCATCTCACTGCTGAGAAAAGAGAGGCCCAGAAAGGTGAAGCGACTTGCCTGAGCTCACAGAGCTAGTAAATAGCTGAGCTGGGATTTAAACCGAGGCTGTCCGGCCCCAGAGCCCCTGCTCTAAATTGGCTCAGCCTGCTATTCGGTGGTATTACAGCACAGGAGGTGTGGGGAAATGGCAAAATCCATGTCATGTCAGTGACACCACCTGGGAAACTCAGCCTCACCCCTCACAGGTGAGGGCCTGGTGGTCGAGAGGGGGCAGAGGGGAGAGAAGAGAGACAGACAATCAGAAGTGCCGGCCTGGGGCCTGGTCTAACACCCATTCGGCACCCAGCCCAGCAGGTACAGAGCCTCTCGGTGACCCAAGGCAATCCTCTCATCCATCAAGCACATCGAGGGCCTCCCCTGCTCGGAACCCTTCCCAAGCGAGGAGCAAGGAGAAGGCAGCCCACCTGTCTGGGGCCCCTGGGCTACCCATACACCCTCAGGCCACCCATGGCCTGTCCCTGTCCTCCCTCCAGGCTCAGGGCCTCCGGCTGCAAACCCCCTCTCGGCTCAAATACAGACCTCTCCCTCCTTTCCAGGGGTCAGCCCTTCACATCACAGCAGCCCCTGCCTTGAGCCTCAGTTTACCCACCTGTAAAAAGGGGGATGGAGGTGGCCATGAATGTAAAGTGAGATAATGTGTGTGAAAGAACAAGGAAGGGTTGGTCAGTGAAGCTCGGCTCAGCTCCTTGTATCTCAAAGGAAACTGAGACACGGGAGGCCAGGAGGACAGAAGCCAGGGTTGGACACACAGAGGGGTGGGAAGGGACCAGGCCATCTAAGGAGCCAGGTCTTCTTCTAAGCCACCATCATCTCTCACTGGAGACAACAGCAGTATCTTATCACTGGAACCCTGCCCCATGCCCCAAGATCTGTTTTCCCAACAAAACCAGTTTCCAACCCACAACCCAACCCCCCAACACCTTCCGTGGTGCCCCACTGCCCTTGGGATAAAGGCCGGCCTCCTAGGTGTGGCCAGAGAGAGCCATCGTGCCTGGCTCCTGCACCCTGCGCACCCTCGTCTCATCACTTCCGGCCCCACCCTGGAGCTTCTCAGCCCGAAGGACTTTCAGTTCCCCAAACATGCCCCCAACTTCCCCCTCCGAGCCTGTGCCTGTGCTGTGCCCTCTTCTGGAACACTGACCCTCTGCCCTGCATCACCTCCTCCAGGAAGCCCTCCTGTCATCCCTGTACCTGCGTTAGGCCCCTGCCATGTGCTCCCCAGTCCTGTTCCTCTTCACGGCGACAGGAACCACTTGCTTGCAGAGATTCTCTCCTGTCTTTCCCATCAGATGGCAGCACCCTGGAGGGCACAGGCTGGCCCAAGGGGTCTCCTTCTCCTGGCACTTGGCTTCCATCGGGGAGACCCAGGCAGCATCCCCTTCTGAGACCCTCTCTTCGGGTCTACCTCCCACCATCAGATTTAGCTAATGCTGGGGGCCCCTGGATTGCCTTGGGGAAAATGTTGGCAATGCTGAGCCCACCCACTTCCTCAGGGAGGCCATCACCCTCTCAGCTTTAAACACCATCAATAACCGGGAGGCTTTCATTTCCACCTCCAGCCATCTTCTCCCCGGGCATCACGGCCTGAGCTCCTGCCCTCCCCAAGGCCTGCTCCCCGCTCACCGCCCCTCTTGGCACATGGCGGCTCCGCCTGCCATCCTGCCGAGGCCAAAACCTGGTTGTCGCCAGTGGCTCCTCTGTCTCTCACACCCCACATGCAGCCCGCCTGCAAAGTCTGTCCACCCAACTTTCAAAGTATCGGGATGCAGCCTCTTCTGCCACCTCCCCGGCCACCACTGGCTCGCCCCACCATTGCCACCTCCCACGCTCCTCGGCCATCGCCTCTTCCCTGCTCTCTCCTGCCCCCCACCCCAAGTCCATTTCCAACACAGCCCCGAGGGATCCCATAAAACTAAGTCAGGCCTCCCTTGCCCAGCTGCCTGGTACCAAAGAACTACCAGATAGTGGAATCCTCTCGAGTTTGAAGTAGGTAAGTTTGTTGATGAAAACCAGTTAGAGCTACATACTGTCTGGTTCCAGTTCTACGATAGGCTGGAAAAGGCGAAAGCATAGGGACAGAAAAAAGATCAGTAGCTACCATGGATTTCAGGGGGAGGAGGGGGGGATGACTAGGTGGAGCACAGGGCACTCTTAGGGCACTGAAATTATTCTGTATGACACCAAAATGACAGGTACATGACATTGCACATTTGTCACACCCACAGAATTGCACACACAGAATGAACCCTGATACAAACTGTGGACTTTAGTTAATAATAATGTATCAATGTGTTCATCAACCTTGAAGACATCATATTGAGTGAAATAAGCCAGACACAAAAGAACAAACAGTATATGATCTTATTTAGATGACATAATTAGAATGTGCAAGTTCAGAGAGTCAGAAACCAGAATACAGGTCACAGGGGTGGGGTGGGGATGGGGAATGAGGAGTTAATCATTAATGGGTACAGAGCTTCTGTTTGGGGTGAGGGAAGAGCTTTAGGAATGGGTGGTGGTGATGGTAGCACATCATCGTGGATGTGATGAACACCACCAGGTTGTATTCTTGAAAGTGGGTAAATGAGAAATTTTATGGCATATTTATTTTACTACAATACAAATTTTTGAAAAACCCATACAACAGTACAGCACAAAGAGTGAACCCTAATGTAAACTGTGGACTTTAGCTAATCATATAATTATAATAAAACTGGTTCTTCAAATGGTGTAGAAGGGGCACTTCCCAAATTTGGGTTCGTCACTCGGCGTGGCCAATAGAAGTCACACTGAAACCAGGCTGTGACAGAAAAGAGGGTTTATTTACACCCGTGGGAGGACAGGGGGGGAAGCTTTCCCAAATCAGCCTCCCCCAGGTGTTTCTTCAATTGGTTTTTATACCCATTGGAGTCAAAGAGAGTTAATTATTTTAGTTAACATGGAACAGAAGTTTGGAGAATTTCCATAATTTAGTTATTTCCTATTTCCTTTAGAAGCGAGGTGACACCTGTGAGAGGTGCTCTCAGGTGTCTAGGGAGATAGATGAAAAGGCTTTATTCACACCTGGGAGGTCTGAGGACCAGAGATGAAAGCTTATTTAGGTTTTAGGTGCAAACATCACATTTACATATTAATGCAGAATGTTAATAATCGGGAAAATTGTGTGTGTGGGGTGGATATATGGGAACCCTGTACTTCCCCCGCATGATTTTTCTGTAAACCTACAATGGCTCTAAAAGATAAATAAATATTTTTTTAAAATGAGAAAAAAAAATTGGCTCAGTTGTAACAAATATAGGAACTCGATCTTTTCTACACAAAATTTTTCTGTCAACATAAAACTGCTCTAAAAATAAAGTCTATTACACTTCAAAACAAAACAAAACAAAACTAGCTAGATCAGATAAATAGGTGTTGTGGGGAAAAGGGGGTGAAGGTAGGGAGGGCTCCCCGGGAGACCCCTGGGTAGGGGTGGAGGGGTGTTAGGGGTGCCTTGAGGCTGGTGGTCTCGGTTCCTGGGAAGCCTGTGGCTGAGGGGCAAAGCTCGCCGGGAGCGGAGGGCTGGGTTGGATTTGCTTCAGGAGGGGCCCTGACAATGGTGAAAAAGTCGCAGGCATCAGTGAAACAAAGGGAGAAGCGGCCGGCTGGGGTCAGGGGAGGGGGAGGCCGAGGGCCATCTGCTGCAGGGAAGGGTTGCTGTGGGGCCCCGTCAGCCCACCTGCCTGCGAGGGGCCTTGGGGAGGAGAAAGGCTCCCTTCGAGCAGAAAACACGCCGCCCCCGGCCCACCCCCCAGCGCACGAGCCCGGGCTGCTGCCGCCACAAAGGCCCACCTGCCACCAGCCGTCCTTAACCAGCCGGGCCGGGCGCCCAGCGCGGGAGTTAACCAGCTCGGGGCTGTTCCCGGTGGCAGAGCAGAAAGAGGCCCCAAGACCTCCGTCCTTCGTGCAGACGGGGAAGCTGAGGAGTGAAAGGGGGAAGGACCGGCCAATGTCACAGAGAGCAATGAGCAAAAGGGTGGGGGGTGACAGGGACCCAGATCAGGTTCTGAGAGGCACCTCTTCCCCACCTGAGCATCCTCAGTCTTCCAGCTATGCCTTACAGGACAGGGTTTCTAGACTCGGCCCTTTGTGCTGGGGCCTAACACTGGATTCATCACTACCTCTGATCAACCTTGCAAGCCTCAGTTTTCTCACCTGAAAAATGGGGCTGTCAATACCTCCCATGTGGGGTTGATATGAGGGTGTTAAGTAAAGAGATGTGACTGATTTGCAGCCCATGGAAGCTGAACGGCTGGCAGGTGCCTCCCCCTCCCCCTGTGGCTGCCCGGTGGCCTCTGGGATGGAGCCCTAACCTACACCCCTACTCACACACCAGCAGCCAGCTGGGCCCGGGAGATGGAGCAGGCAGCGTCACAGGGTGGGGGGCACAGGCACAGAGGGACCAGTGGTGGCCACTCCTCTAATGCCTAGCCCTGCCAGGCTGGAGGCTCGAGGACCCTCACCCAGACCTGGTCACCCACACAGGCCTCTGGGTGATGCTGGCAAGTGCTTCCTCCTCTCTGGCCCCAGTTTCCTCATCCAGGGCAAGGGCACCAAGGTGGTGATCAGAGACAAGACAGGAAAGGGCCTGGGACCACGTGAGGCCACGCTCCCGGGGATACACACACACAGTGCCATAAACAGGAAGGTCTGCAAGGCCAGCCTCCTTGGCTTCCGCAGGAAGAGCCAGAATCTCCCCAAGAAGAGAAGCTTGCAGGGTCCTGGGGAAGTGCCTGGGGCACTGGTTGGGCAAGGGTTAATCCAGGGAGGGAAGAGGTCAGTGCCAGGAAAGTGGGGCAGGGGAGCCCCCATCCCAAGGAGGCCCTGGCCTTCCCCCATCAGCCCACCTTCTACTTGGTCTCCCAGGAGCTCCCCTCCAAAGGCTCAGTCACTTCCTTCCACTGACCCTGCCACAGTGGAGGACAAGCGTGGGTAAATCCACCCCTCAGCCTGCCCCACAGACAGCCCCCAACATCCCGAATCACTGACTTTGCCTGCGGAGGGCACTGGGTGCTGGGAGGGGAAGAGCTGGAGGGGACTCGCTTGTCACAGCTGCCTCCCCAGGGGATAAGCCACGCATTCCCTGTCACCCACTGGCCTCTTGTCATAACACGTCTAACACTGACACTAGCGCTATCGTGGGAGAATACACACACACACACACACACACACACACACACACACACACACGATCCCACCCGCCAGGCCTCCAACCCCACCTCTTGCCCGCCACTGCCTCAGCTACCACCATTGCAGCGCACACACCCTCTCCTCCTGCGGAAACGGCCCCACAGGAAGCGAGCACAGGGAGGGTACAGCCTGGGCAGCAGAGGCCTGGGGGCTGGGTGCCAGGAAGCCCCTTCTCCCTCTGGAGCTGCTCAGCCCCCTGTTCTCCATTCTCAGAGCATGTCAGGGCCAGGTCCTCTGGGAGATGTCTGCGCCAGCTGCCCAGCAGCCACCACTGCCCCCAGTGCCAGGCTGGGCCATGGTGGGCAGGAGGGAAGCCCTGGCCGTAGAGGCGGAGGGGAGAGAGAAACCCTCGGGGTGGGACCCAGAAGCCCGGAGCCTTGGGCCTGGGCAGCACAGGGTGTCAGGGCCAGCGAGGGGCCCAGGCAGGACCACAGGCTGCCCTGAAGCAAGTGGCATCGCAGCCTGGGAGGAGGGGGGAGCGGGACGATGAGCCGAGATTAAGCAGGCAGGCAGCCGTTTCTCCCTCCAGCGCCAGGGCCCCCAGCCCAGGGGAAAGGCTGCTGGGAGCCCCTCGGGCCAGGGGCCGCTCGCAGGGCCCACAGCCGCCAGTTTGTCACCTGCTCCCTGGTCCTGGAGACCCACGTGTCGAGCAGCAGCTCCAGGCGCGAGTGGTGGAAGGCCCGGGTGGTCTTTACTGCGATGAAGACATCGTGCAGCTGCAGCTCAGGAGGCCCAGGGCTTGGCTGGCTCAGTTCCGGGGTCCCCCGCACCCTCCGTGGGGACGGGCTCGAGAGGTACCGCAGGGACAGGAGCCCCGTGCAAATGAGCGTGAGGAGGGCTCCGGCCAGGCAGCGGAGGGGCCGGCACTGCATCGGCCCTGGGACCCCCGAGAAGCTCAGCCCCCAAATCCCAAACGGACGGGGAGGGGAGGGTACTCAAGAGGGCGCCCCAGCAGAGGCATGGGGGGCAGGCAGGGAGGAGGCGGAGGGAGACGGTGCTGCGGCCCCCGGCCCCAGCCCTCCACCTGCTCCGCGCCTCCCGCCAGCCGTCTGGGGGCCTGGCCCCGCCCCCGCCTCCAGCGCAGCCCGAGGGGTGGGGCCAGGCCCGGGAGCCCAGGGGTGGCTCGGAAAGAGGCCGCGGCTGTAGAGGCAGCTCCAGCCCTGCCAGCTGCTGCGGCGGGGGGTGGTAACAGCCAATGCTCCCGGCCCGGGCGGAAGGGAGGGGCACTAGCCTTCCCGATCCCCCGAGACCTGTCAGCTTGGCTCCAGGCAACACCCATTATTTTCCAGAGTCCTGCTCGGTCCAGCCTCCCAGCTTTTGCTTTGGGTCGTTCCTCCTGGACGCCCTTCCCCAAGCTTCACTCTGCGCACACGTCCCCTCCACCAGGCTTAATTCTATTGGGAATTAGCTCCATTAAGGCTCAGATTGAGGCTTCCCTTCTCCAGGAAGTCTTCCTTGATGTCCGCTCCCTGGCCCCCAGCCATTTGGTACTTTCATGCATTTAATGAACAAATATTTATTGAGCGCCTACTGTGTGCCAGGCTCTGTTCTAGACACTGGGGCTTCACTGATTGAAAAAGAAAAAATCCTTGCCCTGACATTCTCATGAGGAAAACAAGTAAGTAAAATAAATAGGCTGTTGGAAGATGAAATGTGCAGTGGAGAAAAACACAGCAGAGAAGAGGGTCAGGATGGACAAACCTGGAGGGGCTGGGAGAAAGGGGAAAAAGGGGTTGCAATTTAAATAAAGTCAGGGAAGGCCTCACAGAGAAGGCGACATTTGTGTAAAGACCTGAAGGAGGAGTGAGGCGTGAATGAGACCTTGCACCTCCCAGTGCAAAGGTCCTGAGGGGGTGTGCAGTGGAGGCAGCAAGGGGAGGAGATGGGCTTGGGGGTGACACGGGGGAGCAGCTCATGCAGTGCCTTGTGGACTGGCATACGATATTTGGCTTTTGCTTTGAGAGAGATGAGCGCCAGTGCAGGGTTTGAGCCCAGGGACGAGACATGACGGACCTGGAGCCAAATAAGGTCGGTGGTGGCTGGAGAAGGCCCTCTGTCTCCCCTGGCCTGGCTGGGGAAAGAAGCAGCAATAGATAGGCTGCCAAGTGAGAGGGGACAGAGAGGGCCCCCGCCAGAAAAGGGTCCTCAGGGAGCTTCTGTGGGCCAAGCGAGGCACCAGAGACCCTGTGGCAGAGGTGCTGGATCAGCTGAGACAATTTTGCACCTTTGTGCCAGGTCCCCTCACAGCCTATCTTGTCTGGACGGTGTCACCAAGGGATAATCACAAGCTTTGTGCCTTGCAGACCAAGGTCCAATTCTGCCTGGGCCACTCCTGGCTGTGTGACTCTGGGCAAGTTATTTCATCTCTCTGAGCTCTGCTTTCATTGTCTGTGAAGTGGAACAAATACAACCCAGTGAGGATTATGAAATTAGTGGACTTCTCTACCCCATGGGGAAGGCAGATACATAACATGGGGACCAGGTGAAGACATTCAAGCCACAAGGCTCCAGCATCTTGCCCTGGACTCATATGTCCACAGACCAGGCACTGGGCCAGGACCACGCTGGGAAGCTGTTGCCCAAATGAGCCCATGCCCAAGGAGCCCACAACCATCCTCAGAGATGGCTACACAGACCACTGCCCTGCCACAGGACAGAAAGAGGCATGGCCCAGGAGAACTCCCAGATGCTGGGAGGATCAGGTGGGCTTCCTGGAGAAGGTGTCTGAGCCAGACCTCAGAGAATAGGTAAGATTTAGGTGGGAAGAGCAGCTCAGGGAGAAGGAGGTCTATGCCCAAGGCCTTGTGTGGCAAGGAAAGTTTAGCCTGACTCCAGGGCTGTGGCGATTGTCCTTTCCCCGGGGCCAGCACCCTCTCACTCAGGGTACAACTCCCCAGCCCCTGCCCCACGCTGGCCTCGAGCTCCCAGTCAAGGCTCCTCCACGTTCCCTGCTGCTCCCCCAGTCTGCACCTTGTTAAAGGTATCCCCCTCCTGGAGGGGTGGAAAGAGCTGAGGTTCACTGAGCAGTGGCTGTGCCCCAGCCACACGTGCCTGACCTGGCGGCTTCCACCCCGTCCCCGCACACAGCATGTGAGCCTCCACACCACTGGTGAGGGCCCTGGGGCCCAGAGAGGTTACCGGGGCTGCTGGGGGTCACACTGGTCAAGTGGGGGAGCTGGGGCAGGCTCCAAAGGGTCTTTCCACCAAAGCACGCTGCCCACTGCGCCCTGCACTGACCCCATCCTTGTCCTGGCTCCTGGGACAACCTGGGCCCATGGCCACTGAGGTGGCTCCCCTTCCCCTCCCAATCACCTCATCCTTGGGGCTCAGCATCCATCCCAGGGCCAGTCAGAGGCTTCTGAGGCCCCTCGCCCACCTCCTACCACACCAACCCGTCCTTGTGTCCTGTTTGTGAGGCAATAGCCCCTCCCCAGCCATCCAGGCCCCCTTATCCTGTCTCAGCTTCCCCACTCCCCTATGTACGCCCATCCCCAATCCCCAGTCCTGAACCCTCTCCAGAGCTTGGGGCCTGCTTCCACCTGCCTGTCAAGCATGGAGGCAAAGCCCCAGGCCCTGCCCCACTCCCCGGAGTCCTAGAGAACCCCTCTGCTTCTGGCTGCTCCTTTCCTCCTCTACTCAGCTCCCCCACTCAGGCCTGCCTCAGTCCCGGCTCAGTCCACACCAAGGAAAGCTCCAACATGCCCACAGCCCTGCTCCGACACCCTCCAGGGCTCCCACTGCCTAGGGGATGCAGCCCTAGCACCTCGGCCTGGCATTCTGCCACCTCTAGTACTCCCCACCTCCCACTTCCCAGCTTCATTTCCTATGGCCGCCCTGGTGGCCAAATCAAACCCACTTTCTGTCTCTAAGCCTTTCCTCTTGTGATTCCTTCCACTTTGTGTACCCCACCCTACTCCCCATCCGAGCTTCCTTGGAGCAGGGTCCTGCCCATCAAGTGCATCACCCTCAGTGCCAGAGACAGTCGCCTGCACACAGTAAGCCCAAGAGATGTTTCTTGAAGAAAGGAATCCCAACCTCCAAGCTCAAGTGGCACCTCCTCCAGTAAGCCTGCCTGGATTCCTCCCAATGGCAGTGGCCATCCCCATCATGGTAGAGCTGTCTCAGGGACCTGATCACACCCAAAGAGGGTTTGCACATGGTCTTCTGGACACAGCAGCTGGGCGTCTGAAGCCTGAGACTACCCCCTGCTAGCCTGAGCATCCCCACTCCAGGGGACGCTCCTTCAGGGATCAAACGCAGGCAGGGCTGAGTGCAGGGGTGGCCCTGCTGTGGGGCTCTCCCTCAGCCACTCGGGGGCAGGTAAGGTGATGCCAGCACAGATGGCAGACAGCTCCGAGATGAGTCAGGAGCGAAATCCGACCCTCCCCAGGGTCAGGCGGGGACCTGAAAGGTGGTGTCAGCCTGAGCTGGGGACAAAGGGGGGAAGGACGGGAGGAACAGAAGGCCACCAGCTTCTATGAAAAAGTGTTTAATGTTCCATAACATGGAGCCTTTGAGTGAGAGGGCTCGCTAAGGATCCACGAGCCACGATACATTCTGGTGACGGAGCAGCCAGCCCCTCCCCACCTGTCCCTCCAAGAGGCAGGATACAAGCCAGGGAGCAGGTGCTGTGAGAACAGTCCTGCGTGTGCTCGCCGGGAACACACGTGTGTTAGTGCCCAAGTGTCAGGGGGTGGGAGTATGACATTTACACAGGAGAGAACCATGAACATGGGTGAGAGGACACAGGGAGAAGGCATGAGGGGCACGCGGACAGCATTGTGGACTGGGGTGGCCATGGCGGCCATGCACGGAGGACACACGAGAAGGGATCTGTGTAGATGGGGGCCACACAGAAACGGGCCTGGTGCACCCATGGGGCACACTGCATGGGACTCGTGTGCCCGGGCAGAGGGAAAAACGTGAGGCTTCGTGTGGAGGGGCAGGCGTGAGCCACCCCGAGAACTTGGGTGTGCAAACCCGTGCAATGGTGAGAACTCAGACGCTCCGGGGAGAACACTTAAGGACAGGACGCAGCCCCAAGCATGGCTGACCTACGAGTGGGGACATGGAGATGCACGTGGGGTGCAGGAGGGCCCAGAGCAGCAAGTCCAGGGCAGGCAGGAGCTCTGCCCCATGGGGCTCCCACAGGCTCAGAAGCACCAGCCACAAACTCAGGTGGGAGAGCCCAGACCCTAGGGTGCCACGTCCAAGAGTCCAAGGGTCTAGGAAGGCTCAGCATGGGGTGGGGGGACCCAGTGCAACCAGACACCAGGGCCCCCGCTGGAGGACTGCAAAAGGCTCGAGGAAGCCACAGGCGCCCCAGGGAGCTCTCAGGCCTCGCTGCTGCTGCTGCTGCCGCCACCGCCTCTGCCGCACTCCACCCACACGAGGCGGCCCTGCTCCTGCAGGATGCAGCCGCGCACCACCTTGGCCAGCTCCTCCGCATGGCCCCAGGCATGGGCGTGCACCTGCACCCAGGAGCAGGGCAGTCCCCACAGCTCCGGCTCCGAGCCACGGCACTGTCGCAGCAGCTCCGAGTCCCGCCAGCCCTGCCGGCCCAGCAGACCCCTGCCACGAGAGAGTGGGCTGCGGTCAGCTGGGTGGGGGGACAACGACGCACAGAGAGGGATGGGGGACAGAGTTATGCAGAATCAGAGAGCAAGAACAGACCGAGATGAGAGAGACAAAAAGAGAGACAGGTGGCCGTCCAAGAGGTGGAGAAGGACAGAGACACAGGTGGCCAGGAGAGAGCTCCACGCCCCGCCCACTGCCCCTCCCACCTCACCTGACTTCCCGGACGTTCTTCTCGGTCACCTCCACGTGGACGACGATGGGGTAGATCTCGTTCTGGACCAGCTCCCGCACACCCTGCGCGCCCAGCTCCAACAGGCAGTGCTTCTTCCCGGGGGGAGATAAGGCTACATTTTACTCCCAGCCCAGAGACACCAACCTCCCCCTGGCTGGACCCCCTCTCCCAGCCTCCCACTGGGATGTCCCACTTCCCCACCCAGGAGGGGACTCCGTAGCGAGGAAAGCACTGAAGGGGAGGTGGGAGACCTGGGACATGAGCCACCCCCTCCCTCCGGATCTCAGGCTCCCCATCTATATAGATGGAGCTGGCCCCACCCCATCCACCCCCTGGAGCCCCCAGCCAGCGCTCAGTGCAGTGTCGAGGGCAAGGAAAAGGACCGAGAAGATGTATCAGCCGCCACGCACCACCCGAGGCCAATTGCCCCAACCCACCCATTTTGCAAGCGAGGAAACTGCTGCTCATTTGCTCACCCTGTGGTGAACGGACCCTGGCTCTCAAGACCCCCCATCTGCACCTGCCTATCTGCACCCTGCCCGGCACCCCACCTTCCCAACAGACTCCTGAATGGCGCGGATCCTGCTGCCCAGGCCCGGGGTGGCAGGCCGGGCCTTGGGGGCTCCGGGCGCGGAGGCCGGGCACAGCTCCTCCCCCGAGAGGCTTTCTGCAGAGGGAGAGGCAGGGGTGAGGGCTGGTGGGCTGGCTGCCCCGCGGGGCCGCCCCTCCGCCCCGGGCTGCAGGCTCACCCGCTGAGCACACGTGGAAGTCCAGCCGGGAGCTGGGCAGGTCCAGCAGGTTGCGGATGAGCCGGGGCGCCAGGCACTCGGGCAAGAGCACCACTGGCCGCAGGGTGGGCACCAGCAGTGGCCGCACCAGGCTGTAGGGTCTGAGGCTCCGCTCCGGCTCTGGGGCAGGGGGTGCAGGAGAGATGAGGGTGTGGGCCGGGCCCGAGTGCCAGTCCCGGGATGGCCAGCCTCCTCAATACCCAGAAACCCTATCACCTGTCCCCGGCAACCCTGGCCCCCTCCTAAGGCCTGCTGCCCCGGCACCAGCGCACACACACGTGCACAGGGCCAAGCTATAGGCGCCTCCCTGCTTCTCAGCCTCACCCGTGCCCCCTACAGGCCCTTCTCTACTGAGCACCCACAGGGAGGCTTTTAACACTAGTCAGATCTTGGCATTCCTCTGCTTTCACACCAGTTACTTCTTCCCAAAATGCTCAAGGAAAAGGCCGCACCTTCCACGGAGTGACGCAGCCCCAATGAGTCAGGGTCGGCCGGGGGAGACAGTGAGCCAGTGCCCATCTCAGACTCTGTTCCAGCCTCACAGGCCTCCAAGTGCAGGACCTTTGCACAGCCCAGGCCCTGCCCTCTTGGCCCAGTTAACTCTTACTCTCCCCCTAGAGCCCAGGTCACATACTCCCTCGTCCCCAGACAGGCAGGGCCTCCGGCATGGGCTCCACGGCACCCAGTTCTCCCCCACTGGACACCTCACACTTGATAACTAGGGTTTCAGGTTCGCTTGTGTGACTGGCACTTGGGGTGAGCTCCATGTGGGCAGGGAACATTGGGTCCCCTGGGCCAAGCACAACGCCTGTCAGAGTTGGCACTCAACACCCGCTCGCTGTCCTGATGGTCCTCCAAACACACCAGGCACAGCCAGGCCTCTGTGCCTTCGCATGAGCTCTGCCTGCTGCCTGAAACAAGCTCCTTCCTATTCATCCTTGGAGACCCCAGTTGAAACACCATCTCTTTCAGGAAGTTGTCCCTAACTACCCCTCTCCATTGCCCCTGAGAGTTGCTACTCCCTCACCTCGGCACCCCCCAGCCTCTTCTCAATCTGGCCTTAGGCCTCACCCTACTGCCTCTGGTACCCCCTCCCTGGGGCCCTCACAGCACCTGTCACCACACACACGCACACCTGTGCACTCACCTGAGCAGGGCTCCAACAGCAGCTGCTCCGGGGAGTCCCCAGCAGGACCCCCCAGGTGCTTGGGCTTCACCAGCCGCAGTTGGTCCAGGGCTCGCTTCTTCAGCTGGGAAGAAGGTAAGGAGAGGGGCTACCTGAGACCTCAGCTCCACCCCACGAAGGGAGAGAGGAGAGGAAACGGGATGCCAGACCAAGCGGGCCCCACTGCCCAGGCCAGAACAAGCCCCTCCACCACCAGGGGCCTCTCCTGCCTCTGCCCAGCCCAGTGCAGCCCCCAGGCAGGCGAGGACAACCAGAGAAGCAAGCCAGTAGGAACCAGTTAGAGCAAGAGGAGGCTTAGGGCCTGGCTGGTCTATCCCCCACTTTACAGATGGGGAGACTGAGGCCCAGAGGAACCTAATGTCGCACACACCCCTCCCATCCTTCACCCTGGCCCTCGCACCACCCACGTGGGCTTCACCTAGCTGGTGAAATTCTACCTGGGGGGCAGCAGGGCACAGAGGAGACAAATCTTGGGGTCTTTAGCAACAAGGTCACAATGTGACCTTGGGCAAGGTTAATGAACCCAATTAACAATAACGCTGATTATACCAACCCCTAACACATCGTGAGTGCCTACATCGAGTTTTAACTCATTTCCCGGAGCCTCGAGGGAGGTTAGGGTAGGCAGGCCAGGTCCCACGGCTGTCAGTAGCAGAGCTGGGGTGCAGTGGCCCCACTCCCCATCTAAGAACAGCCTCGAGTCACCAAAGCCCTCCGAGCTTCACTGCCCCAGGTACACCCCATGTACACCCTGGGCACTCCGTCTCACTAAAGCCTCTCAATCACCCGGATGTAATCTATTAAAAGGAGACAATGAATGAAATCCTAGGGAAGCAGCAAGGTGGGAGCCTCCCCCTCTCCTCCCCGGGGCTGCCAGAGGATGGAGCCCACGCTCCCCTTTTTGGACGCCCCAGGCCCCTCCCCAGGCCCCGCCCTGCCCAGCCTGCCCTGCTCACGTTGTTCCGGTGGCTGCGGGGCCGGCTGGAGGGCAGGTATTTTTCCTGAACTTCTAGCAGCTGCTGGGCTCTGCAGAGGGCATGGCGTCAACTGTTTGTAGGGAGAAGGGGAGCCCCTCGCCTCCTCTCTCCCAACCCCCCATCCTGCCCCCAGAGGATGGTGAGAGACTGCAGGAAGAAGGAGAGAGCCCCCCACCCCGATCCCCCGTCCGCCGCCACCTCTGGTAATTGGGCACGGTGCCCCGGTCCAGGTCCCGCAGCATGAGGGGGTCCACCCGCGTGCAGAACCACTCCTGCCGCCGCCTGTACGCCAGGCCCACCAGCCGCAGGATCTCCTGAGCCTTCACGCACAGCGCGTGGGGGTCCGCCCGCTCCGGCAGGGGGAAGTTGGCACGAATGTAGAGGGGCTCAGCACCCGGCCCCTTGGCCCAGGCTTCCAGGGCCTCGTGAAAGGACTGGCAGGCTGGGTATGGACAGGGCGGGAGGCAGCAGGGAGGATGAGAGGAGAAAGGGGAGGTCAGGGATCGGTCAGTCCTCTCGAGGCCCCACCCTCCCCACCTTAAAGTGACGGCCTGAGGCCTCCCAGCCCACTAGGGACAGAACTGGGACTCAAATCCAGGTCTCTGGACTCCTAATCCAGTGCTCCTTTCACTGTAAGCTGCGTACTGAGGAGGAGGCAGAGAAAGGGTATGAAAACAGATGACCAGCAAGCAGGCAGCAGTGTGGGGGGCTGGGGGGCTGGGTGAGGAGTACTGCCAGGGGTCAGGAGGTGGAGGGCTGGGGCGGGGCCATCTCCCTCTGCAGCCCTTGGCTTTCCTGCCTGCACCACAGCTGGACGAGCCCTCTCTGGGGCCATCAGCTCTGACCTCCGTAGACTCCCAGCTCCAGTCCCACCCCCTGCCTCTGCACAGGGGCAGACTTACCCTTCTGGTCCATCAGGAAGGGGGATGTGGACGCTTGGGTCCAGAGCAAAGTTCTCTGCTGGGCTTCGGCTTCCAGACAGGCCCCCTCCAGGCCAGTGGCTTCAGCCCTTGGCTGGAGGAAAAGCCAGGCAGGGAGGGGAAGAAATGAGCCTCCCATGGCAGGATAACTCTGGGGCTTCAGGAAGACCAGGGAATGGGGGAGGCCTTCTCTCATAATTCAGAGCCCCTACCTGCCACGGCACGTGTGTATCCAGCCCAGTCAGCCCCCTCCCCGCCCCCACCCATCCACAAGACTCGCCAACCAGCATGGCCCATCCTGTTCTGGTCCCAGGGCTGGGAGCTGTCCAGGTGCCGCCAGCCTGCCCCACCTCTCAGCCGTGCCCGCTTAGCCTTCAACCAGCACGGCTGGGGCCGGCAACCAGCAGCTAATCACTAATCCACCTCCCCCGGGATGGACCCCAGCAGCTCCACCACGGTGTGTTGACCCATGGATCAGAGGGGATCATCCAGCCCAGGCTAAAGCCCTCCGCCCCCAGCTCAGTGGGGAAGGGGCCTCACCTCGCAGGATTCTGCCTTGGCAGACCCTGGCCCAGAGAGCACCCTCCGCACCACGGCCCCAGACCAGCTGTCCCCAAGGAACGGCAGGCCGTCTGGGCTCTTGTCCTGCGAATCGGGGCCCCCCGGGGGGCTCCAGCCAGACACTCGGATGGCCAGTGACCTGAGGAGGGAGACAGGAGCCGGGAATTAAGGGCCAATCAGTACTTTGATTCAGCTCAGCATTCTCAACCACAGTGAGCACCTAGAGAGTCCCCAAATACTTCCACCCCAGAGCCACTGCCTGGAACGCCCTCCCGTCTGGCAAATTCTGCTCATCTTCAAAGCCCAGGTCTCAGGGACCTCTCCCTCCTGGGCCCTGTACACGCTGTGAGGCCCGAGCTTCCCACACGGTCGTTTTGCATCTGCCACACGGTGGCTTTACATGTTCCCTGTGGCTTCCTCCATCAGAAAAAACATCCTCAGAACTGGACTTCTACAGCGTTCAGCTCTGCAGCCAGCAAACACAGGATCTGGCATACAGCAGGTGGTTAATAAACGCCTGCTATGTTCACAGGCTACAGAGGAAGACCTCCATTAAAACACAGAACAGAGGGCGTCCCCATGGGCAGCAGGAGCGGACAGGAGAGAGGGCCACGGCGGAGGGCTTCCCAGGGGAAGAAGTGTCCGGGCCGCCCCTTCGTGAAGGACGCGAGCACTCCGGGGACAGGCGGAGAAGGAAGCGGGTTCCAGGCTGAGGGGACAGCACGTGCCAAGGCGAGGACAGGCCACAGGCTGTGCGGAGGGATTTAACAACGGTAACAGCAGCAGGAGACCCTTCCGGGGCACTTCCCACGTGCCAGGCACCATGTACTAAGCTCCTTGCCTGATGAACTCATTTAACATCCTGGGGAACGTCTCCTGGAAGAGGCAGGCCGGAGCAGGTGTGAGGAGGGCACTTCCTTTGCAGTGGGAGGGAGCCGATGAAGGTTAGGGCAGAGTCCCAAGATCCCCACCATGGCTCTGCCGGTCCCTAGGTGAGAACTGGGGAGGCCCCGTGGCCCTGGGGGCGGGGGCCAAGCCGGGTAATGGGGAAGGGGCGAGGCCGGGGTCAGCAGTGGGTTGCAGCTGGAGGGGCGGCCCAGAGAGGGCCCCGGGTCCGTGGCCAGCCTCCTGGCCTCCCCAGCCACAGCCATGCTGCCCTCTGCTGGCAGCCAGGGGTGCGCGAGGCTGGAAAGGATTCTACTCAGCACCCCAACGTTCAACCCAATGGGTGCGGGAACTTGGCTCCTGGGAAAATGGGTCTCAGCCCCAACCCTCCTGGGTCTCACTGTCCCCTCAGTCAAAACAGAGCACCAGGCCTGAGGGGCTGGGGCAGGACGCTGACCGGCACTGGTGCAGTCCCGGGGTAGCCTGGCTCGCAGCCAGAACTGGATTTTAATGGAATGGAATAAAAAGTAGAAGCCTGCCTCCCACCCGGTACACCCCACTATTGCCTGCGACCCTCTGTTTCAGGCATGGGTACCGGGTTTCAGTATAAAATGAACTTCTTGCTGTGGGTGAGGTCAGACAAGTTTGAGAACCAGTGGTATGGAGGTCAATGGCAGGAACTCGGGAGCCAGCCGGCCTGGCTGCTTCACCTCTAACCCTCGGGGTTCCCATCTGCACCTACCTACTTCACAGTGGAACCAAATGGGTTAAGACACAGGAAGCTCTTAAAACAGTGGTAGATGTGTAATATGTGCTTGATAAAAACGTAGGCGTCTGCTGCCACCAGGTGTGATCCAGACAAATTGCCTCTCTCTGGCCCTCAGTTTCCTACCTGTTTCAATCCTGTGGATGACCCCAGAGGAGGGCCCAGCAAGTACAGAGCACCCAGTCCTCCTACCCCCTGCCACCGGGCTCCACACGCCTCACCCCTCCCTGCAACTCGAGGCCAGGACCACCGTCCAGAGCCAGCCCCAGGCTTTGCCGCTCTTCTCCTGGCACCCGCCACGCCCTGCTCCAGGAAGCCCTCGCCAGGGCCCTGAGGGACCGGGCACCCTCCCTGGGCTTCCACAGCACCCCGGCTCTCAGAATTTTCAGGGTCCACCGCGGAGGGCTCTCCCTGAGCCCCAGGCCTGGACAGACAATCATGAGGGGGAGAGAGAGGGCGCAGTGGGGGTACCACCTGCTCCAGCCTCCCGGGACTCCTGAGTCTGCAGTGACACAGTGGGGAGGGCCCCAACCCTGTCCTGCGGGGCAGTGGGGAGGATGGGTGTGGTTTCCCATCCACCAGGTGAGGGAAGAAGGGACAAGGCCTTGACTCAACTCTGGGGCCCTCATGGGCCAAACTTCCCCACCTTCCCACCCATACACCAGAGCCCCGGAGGAAGATTTCTAGGCAATATACTGAGGGGGCCTAGAAGGCTTTGACTTAAAGAAGCCAGGGTTCCCTGCAAGTCTGCCCCTGCTTTGAACTGTCCATCTCACCTTCCCCTGTCCCCCTCTGTCACATGAGTGTTACCACTTTCTCCACTGTTCATCTACCCAGGCCCAACTCTACACTCACCTCCTCCAGGAAGCCCTCCATGACCACCCACTCCCCTCAGACCCCACATTGTGGTGCTGATTACACTGTTGACAACAGAGCTGAATGGTGATGCGTGCCAGGCACCACCCTAAGTGTGTCACGCAGGTTACCTCACTTAATCCTCTGGAGGAGGTATCCCCCCGTTAGAGATGAGAGAAACTGAGGCAGTTAGTAACTTGCTGGGGGTTATGCAGCTGGGACGGATGGTGGAGTCAGGAAATGAATACACACTCTTAACCCCAGCCCCCCAGACCTTTAAGAACCCTCTGTGTGCAACGATAGAAGATGTCAAAGATGCTCTGAGACACGTGAGCAAGCACAGGGCAGGTAGGGGGGCTCACAGAGACAGCACCTGGATAGGGCACCCTCCCTCCCCGTCCTCTTCCCTCAGAACCAAACTCACTCTTCAGCTCTTCCTCCATGTCTCTGGCCCGTCTGTCTGTCCATCCTTCAGCTGCCCCAGCACCCCACTGTCCACTCACCCTCTGCCCCACCCCAAGGCCCCAGCAGCAGAGAAGGGCAGGGGAGATGGAAGGGCTGATGGAGGAGACAGCAGAGACTGTAGGGAAGAGATGGGCAGCGGGAAGGGGCCCACACATGTGGGTGCCCGGCAGCGTGGGATTGGAAGGGGCATGTCGAAACCCCCAACTCCACCCCCAAGTGGCCTTGTGACTTGGAACAAATTCCTGACCCTCTCTGGGCCTCAGTTTTCTCATCTGTACAGTGGGGCTAAAAATACCAGGCCCTGCCCTGGGAGTTACAAACAGTAGTTGACATGGATTTACTGCTCACTCGGGGCCCTGCACCAGTCTAAGTACTTCAGCCAGGATGCTGGAACCCACAACCATCCCAGGGAACAGGGTCTATTGTGAGTCCCATTTTACAGAGCAGGAAACTGAGGTCCTGGGAGGTTAAGTGACTTGCCCACAGCCCTACAGTAGCAAGTGTCAGATCTGGGATTTCAGCCTGCTCTTCCCAAACGGGGCCATAACCCTGTCCCACGACTCATGCAGAACCCCCACCCCCAGGGCACTGGCCACGGTCAAGTCCTGGGGCAGCAATGGCCGTCACCTCCCCCTCTGCCTGTGGGTCCACCTGCTTTTCCCTCAGCCCCCTACCCCGTCTAGCACCCTCCATTTCTGCATCTCCCCCAGCCCTGGCCGAATCTGTACTCTTCTCCCCAATTCTCTCCTCCCCGGGCACGGGCAGCAGAGGTAGCCCCACGTGATCAGGGGGCCCGACCCGCCAGCTCTGCCCCCATCCCAGCGCCCCCTGGACAGCAGCCAGGACCCCTGCTGCAGGCCCGGGCTAGAGGAAGGGAGGAAGAGCCGAGGCAGACAGGAAGGGAGGCACCTCCACCCCTTCCCCCAGAAGCACGTCCTGCACAGGGAGAAACAATGGCGCGCTGGGCCGGCTGCCGGGGCTGGGGGCGGGGGCCGGGCCCAGCTGCTGGCAGGAGGTGGGAGGCCACCGGCCCTGCTCCGGCCCTGATTTGTTGTGTGACCTCTCCACATTCCACATTCCACCGCTGATGTTTGGGTTTGGTGCTTCCTAAGCCCTTTTCAAAACCCAAATCTGATCAGGTCACTTTGGACCTAGGCTCAGGCACATCCAGCTGTGTGACCTTGGGCAAGTCACATAACCTCTCTGAGACTCAGTTTCCTCCTCTATAAAACAGGGATGATCATAGTAACACCTACCTCCCAGGACAGAGAAAATCCTATACGGCAGCAGGCTGCAAGCGCTGCATTTAATAAGTGAAACCCTCCCAGCTTCCCCGGGGTCCACAAGCCAAAGTCCACACTTTCCCAGCCTGACTCACAAAGCTCGGCCCAGTCCCACCTTTCACCTTTCCCCCTCATTCCCCCCATCACACTGCCTGTCACTGCCAAACTCTGGGCACTTCCCCTGCACAATCTCCGCTCTCTCCCTCTTCCATGCCACCCAGTGTGCCCTCCCTGCCGGCTCCCTCTGGCTGAGTTCAGAGGCCACATTCTCTGCTGCCTCCCAGCCCCCCTGAGCACTGCACCACTCAGAGCAGGGAGGCCGCTCACAGGCCACACAGCCAGAGCACACGGCCTGCGGTGACTCGGAGCTAATGTGTCCCCTGAGTGTGTCACAGGCTTGAGGCCACACTAGCTGCAGGGGCTCCTGTGGTGGCCCAGCCCTACCCACACCTCGAAGCTCAGCTGGACGGCTCAGTGTTGCCGGGAGCCCACGGTCAGGGAGGAGTGAGGGGCAGGGATGTCAGGAGAAGGGCCCCTATGAATAAACGGCTGCCATCCCTGGTGCCCCTATGTGCCAGCTGGAGCCAGGTGCTCTGCTCACACTCTCACCCCTGTTCTCGGAGTGTCCCTCTGGGCTGATGGAGGGATGTGGAGATAGATGCTGGTGATGGTAGCACAGCATTTTAAATGTAATTAATGCCACTGAATTGTATGCTTTTGTGTAGTATGTATGTTGCCACAATAAATCAAAAAATCAACAAAACACACCCACATGGAAAAGAGCTCATTGGTGCCCCCTTCACTGAACAGGAAACTGAGGCCCTGAGAGGTGAAGTGACAGCCCAAGTCACACAGGGGATAACTGGTGGCGACAGGATTTGAATCCAAGGTCTACCTGTGTCTGGAGGCTTTACTATTCCGGCAGCTGCATAAAGCCAAGGCTCAGTGCCCCCTCCTTCCTCACCCCTGCCCACCCTCTCCCAAGGAGCTGAGACCCGGTTGCCGCGGTACCTGTTGAAGAAGTCCAGGCCGCAGCCCCGGGCCAGGAGGCCGTCCGGCTTTCCCAGGGGCCACACGCTGTCAGAGGACGAGGAAGAGGAGAGGCCGGGGGACCAAGGCTTAAGCGTCACACTCCCTGGAGGGGAGGAGTGAGGGTCAGGGGTCCCGGGATGGGGAACTGGGAGACGGGGAGGGGAGGAGTGAGGGTCAGAGGTCTCGGGCTGGGAAACTGGGGCAGGCTGGGGTCCATGAGAGGGAGTTGAGTGCCCCCAAACCCAGCGGCCCACAGGCAGCCCCGAACCCTGGGCCTTGGCAGGTGGGAGGCCCTAGGAGCACCCGGGGCCCACTGCCAGGGCCTGCGGGCTGACCCTTCAATTTCCCAGGAAAGGGAGGGCGGTGGGCAGGAACCGAGGAGGCGCCTCCCACCACACGGCTGGGTGTGGCCCAGGACTGGGCTGGGGGTGAGAGACACGTCCCTTGTCCCCCAGCCCTCCCAAGCAGGGCCTTCCTGCCTGGCCAGGGGCACGGGGCAGCCTCAGGAAAGGGGACACAAGCCCTTTCCAGGCTTTACTCCTGCCCAGAACAGAACATAGGCCCCAAGTGGGCTGCCAAGCCCTGCCCCCATACGACCCCTCCCCGCAGTCCCCAAGGGCTGTTACCTGTGATGTCGGACATGCTGCTGAAGGACCTGTGCAGGAAGGGCGGGAGGGGGTGGGTCAGGCATGGTGGGGGCCCTGCCCGCCACAGGGTCCTGTAGCCCCTAAGCAAACCCAGGCTAGACCCAAGGCGGGGGGCCCAGGTACAGGGCCCCCATCTCCCCTAAACCCACAGGGCAAGAACTTAACGCCCGGGCCTCTGCTGCATGTTGTTCCACCTGGAAGTCAGCCTGACCTTCAAAGCCGGCTCCGGAAGCCTCCCCTGACCTCTCACCCCTGACCTCATACTCACTCTCTACTCTGAATTGTCCTGTGCAGCTCTGGGGTCTGCCTGCCCACTGGCCGTGCCCTCCTCATGCACGCCCGTCTTCGTGGGTTTACTCAGTTCCTCGAGCCCCTATTGATTATGACCTCCCAGAGCCCAGAATTTCTTCAGTAAATGAAAAAAGCAAAGGCCACTTATAGGGGAAAAGACGTGGCAGAAGAGGGTACGCCAGCAGGCAGGTATCCCCTCTGGGTCTTGCCATCAGCGGACGTGGCTGCTGGTGCCGGAACCTGGGCCCAGCTCCATGGCGTGGGGTCTCGGAGCCCTTGGGACATCCTCCACGCCCCCTGGTCCTGAGCCAACCAGGCTTCCCCCTGGGTTTAGGATCTTCAAGGCTTAATCTCCAGTGACTCTCCCCCTAGGGTGCTCGGGGGTGTGTGTGCACTCTGCCCTCTGGCCTTGGCTTAACCTCTGCCCTGGGCTACTCCTCCATGCGTGCACCTGCGTCTCCAGGGGCACCAGCTGTTAACAGGCGGTAAAAGGCACTGACTGGCCATGGGGGTGGTGGCTGCCTGCCCAGCCTGGCATCAGGGCTTCAGGGCGGCGGCTGCCTGGGGGCCAACCCCTCCTGTGTACCTCTTTGGGGGTGCGGGGTCCTCCTCACGCTGCCGGCGGAGGATGGAGCCGGCGCTGGGGGGGAAGGGCAGAATGGAGAGCCGGTTGATCTCCTTCTCGCTGTCTGTGGCCTCCTCCTGCAACACCACGACAGGGCCTGGGTCATCCCCACTGCCCGGCACCTTCCCAGACCCAAAGCACCTAGTGTGTGCCCATTCCAAGATGAGGACTAGAGTTCAGCAAGATGACAGTGTGTGAGCAGCAGCCCCAGGTCCCCTGGTACCCAGGCCCAGCACCAAGCTGGCTCTGGGGGGGGGGGGGGCAGTGAGGCACTCAGCCTCCCTGGGCCTCAGTTTCCTCACCTGTGAAATGGAACTGTCAGCAAACTGGAAAACACTCTACACGTCAGCATTTGTATGAAAGTGATCAGCAACCCCCCACCCCCCATATCTGGGGCAGGGTGGGTATCTTACCGACGTGTGGGGTTCTGATGCCCCAACAACGGCCGCCTCCCCAGCTGCATCTGGAACCCCCAGCAGGGAGGGGACCTCACTCAGGCTCCAGGTGCTGCTGAGGTTGGAGCACAGGGAGTGGGAGGAGGCACAGGCCTGGGAGAAGAAGGGGAGAAGGGGAGGGTCAGCTGAGAGCCTGCCATGTGTCAGACACAGGGACACAGGGGAACACGGGAGCCAAGATCCCGGCCCTCAGGGAGCTCACAGGCCAGAGAGGGAGACAAACTGTAAACAAGCAAACAGATGAACAAAGCAGCCCCAAGCTGTGCTCAGAGCAGGGAAGGAAAGTTGGCCCGGGGCAAGAAATCACCCAAAGGCCCCACATAGCCTGGGAAAACTGGGAAGGCTTTCCATCCAGTGTAGGGTTTGAACTGAGAACTCCGGGATGAGCGGGTACTAAGCAGGTAAAGGGGGAGGGGGGCACATGCGAAGGCCCTGTGGCAGCACCGTGACCCATTCCAGGAATTAAAAGGCCACCATGGCTGAGACGCAGAAAACCAGGCTGCAGGGAGGGAGGGGCTGAGGGGCCCACCCTGCAGGACCTCACGGACATGATAGGGGCTTTGTCGTTCCTAAAAGCAAAAGAGCCACTGAGGGTTTTACAAGGTAGGAAATCATTTCCTACCTTGCTTCCTTTGTCCCATTCCTCCAGGCCCCATGGACCAAATCCCTGGCTGGCTGAGCCCCTCTTCAAGCAAACCCGAGATAGGAAAAGGCAGAGCCCGGGCAGGCACCCCAAAGGCCAGTGTCTGGTGTCCAAGGGGTCTGGGCCTGACTTCCGGGCTGGCTGGTCATGTGACCTCGGGCATGCCCCTGGCCCTCTCTGGCCTGTGCAATGAGGGGATTGGATTAGCTGGTCTCTGAGGGGCTTCTAAGTTCCATGTTTTGCATTCCAAGAAGCTCACACCCCAAGGCAGCCAAGCTTCACAGAGTATATGTAAAGAAAGTTTCAAACTATTCTGCATGCCCCAGGAGCACCCCTGGGAACTCAGAGGTCTACCCACATTTTCCTGTCCTGCTCTCTCATGCTCCCCCGCCTGGCCCAGGTGCTCCAGACCCCAGCTGAGTGCTCCCCCCCAGACCCACATACTCCCCACCCTGGCTGAGAGCACCTTCCAAGACCAGCGCGTTCCTTCACCCAGGGTGAGGGCTCTGGCCAGGACCCACACGTATCCCACCCCTGCCAGGGCCTGCACGTTCCCAACCCCAGCCGAGGGGTCCCACATACTCCTGGCCATGGCTGAAGGGTCCTGTGTGTTCCCAATCCCAGCTGAGGGAGCCTGCCAGTTCCCTCATGTTCCCACCTCCAGCAGAGGTCTCCCACCCAGTACTGCGTGTTCCCAACCCCAGCCAAGGGTCCCCCCCCACCCCGGGACCCTCACCTTCCTGACCCTGCTCACCTTGAGGCAGGGACCGCCCTGGGCCCGCTGCAGCTGGGCCTCCAGCAGGGCCTTGGCACCCTCCAGGCTGGTGAGCGTGGTCAACAGCTCGTCCCGCTCGGCCTGCAGGCCCCGCACCTGCTTGCGGTACTGGTCCTTCTCGATAAGGCTCTGCGAGTACTGCAGCTGGATCCGGTCGCGGCTCTGGATGGCCTGGGGAGAGGGGCAGGAGGGCACTGGAGGCCAGCGGCTGACAGAGCCACACCGGCTGTCCCGGCCTCTGACCTCATGGAGAGGGGTGACAACAGAAAGAACCGCTGACATTTATGAAGCACTTCCCATGTGTGCCAGTTTGTATATATAATGTCCCCAGAAAAAGCCATGTTCTTTAATGCAATCTTGTGGGGACAGATTGATTAATCTTTTTGATTAGGGTATGAACTCTTGATTGGATGTTTCCATGGAGATGTGACCCATCCAACTGTGGGTAATACCTTTGATTAGATTATTTCCATGGAGATACATACGGACCCTGCCCATTCGGGGTGGGTCTTGATTTAATCACTGGAGTCCTATAAAAGAGCTCACAAACAGAAGGACCAGAGAGCAGCTCAGAGAAACATTTTGGAGATGACCGCTGAAAGCAGTCTTTTGCTGACACTTTGGAGATGCTAGCCCTGTGTTTGCTCCAGAGAAGCTAAGAGAGGACAAAACACCCAACAGCAACATTTTGAAGAATGCACAGGAGCTGAGAGAGGAGCTGGAACACAACCCAGGTTCAGCAGATGCCAGCCACATGCCTTCTCAGCTAACAGAGGTTTTCTGGACGCCATTGGCCATCCTCCAGTGAAGGTACCCTGTTGTTGATGGCTTAGTTTGAACACTATTATGATCTTAAGACTGTAACTCTGTAACCAAATAAATCCCCTTCTGGTATTTTGCATAATGGCAGCATTAGCAAACCGGAACACTGTGCCAGGCCCTGGGCTGATTATCAGCTCATTTAATCATCACAATAATTCTGTAAGTTAGATATGGCTATTATGTTCATTTTACAGATAGGAAACCAAGGCACAAAGGTTATACAGCTGGCAGGCACAGAGCTGGGATTCAAACCCAGGGATTCAAATCCAGAGTCTAGGCTCTTACCATTTCACAAGGAACAACCTAAAGCTCCTCAGGAGACCTGCTCTGTGTTAGGGGCTTTATTCACAGCATCTCGGTGAGTGGAGGAGCTGAGGTTCAAGCCCAGCTGGTGGCATCCGAGGTGCTTTTCCCACAATGAGGATCAGGGTCCCTGACAGCAGGGCCCATGGCCCGGACGTGCCACCCATTGCCACAGAGGGAGCTGGGGCTAGGAGCAGCCTGGAGAAATGCAGACTCCTGGGCCCTGCCCAGGACCACCTGAATCAGAATGTCTGGGGGTGAAGCCCCAAATCTGCATTTTCACCAAGGGAGGCCCATTCCGGTTTGTAGACTCCAACTCCCTTAGTGGAGATGCTGGGATTCCAGTGCGGTCCTCCCCCGCTGCATGGGGTGGGGGGGTGGGTGGTCTTACACAGGAGGGCTGGGGGCCTGGGGGCAGAGGAGGGCCACGGTGTCCAAGGCTGGGAGCCAGAACATTTGAGAACTTCATCAGCAAATCTTTGCAAGCTCTGTGCCAGGGCATCTGTGCCAGGACCAACTTTCATAACTGCCACAAGAGCCCAGGTGAGACAGGGGGGTTCAGGCTGCAAGGCTGGCCAGTCTCGAGAGCTCAAGGTCCCACTCTGTGTTCTCCTTGGCTTGCAAGCCCCCTCCTAAACCACCTGGTGGCCTGTTCAACTCTGTCTGCAATTCTAGTCCTGTCCGCTTCTTCTGTCCCTGTGTCAGAACCAACACCTGGGACGGGGCTTGGCCCACCTGAGCAGGCTGGGGCTCACCTGGTCCCGCTCCTTCTCGATCTCCTCGAGCTGGGCCAGCACGGTGGCCATGCGGTGCTTGTAGAGGTCACAGTCTTTCTGCAGCGTGCGGTGTTTCAGCCGCAGGTCCTCCATCTCCTGCAGGTACTGCGGGCAGGGAAGGGTGGGCCCGCGTCAGACTCCAGCTACGGCTGGAGACCCTGGGCCATCCTAGATATGTACAGGGACGAGGGGCGAGCTAACCAGCAGGTGCCCACGGGCCAGTGAGAGAGGCTGGGCTCCATGGTCAGACAGGCCTGAGCCCCAACACGACAAGGGCCCATCTCCCCAGCTGGGGAGCCTGGGCCACCGACTTCCCTTACTGGGCCTCAGCTGCCTAATCTGTAAAACGGGAACAATAACACAGTAATGCCACCCACCCAGCCAATGTTGCCCCCCCCCCATTTAAACTGAAACCAGCCCTCTTGCCCTACTCTGTTTCTTCCACAATGCTTGTCATCAACTACACAAAATAACTGACTTCTTTTTATGTGTTTGGCATAACTGTTTGTCTCCCCTGGTAGAATTTCCTCCCCAGAAGCAGGGACCTTTGTTTTACTCACTGATTATCACAAGGGCCTAGGATGGTGCCTCAATACCTATTTGAGAATGAATGAATGAATGCACAGTTCTTAGCACGGTACATTGGCACACAGTAGGTACTCAATAGTGCCACTGTGATTGACTGTGTTACATTCCCTGAGGCCTGGCACAGAGCCTGGCACAGAGCCTGGCACGCAGTAGTACTCAGAGAAGGTCAGAGGGAGTGAACTGCTGATGCCCAACAGGGCCCCCACCAAGAGCTGGGCTAACAGCAGGAGAAGGCGATTAAAGGGGGGTGGGGGATCAGGGAGGGGGCTATGGCAGATGCTACCTTGTCCCGCAGCTCCTCTGCCCACTGCAGCTCGCCCTGCATGGCGTGCAGCTTCTGGCACAGCTCCTGCCTGCTGTCCTGCGCCTCCCGCCAGTCATGCTCCAGGATGTCCAGGAGGATACGCTCCGAGCCCGGGGCCCCTGGCCGGCCAGCCTCCTGGGGGTCAGAGTGTAGGGACACCTCAGCGTCTGGCCCAGGGGAGGAAGGAAGAGACACGGCTCCAGCCCTCGGACCCCCTGGGCCCCACCACACTAGCTCTTCCAGCTTGGCCACGGCCTTGACCTCTCGGGACCTCATCCCTGTCTCTCTCCTCACCCCTTCCACCCCCTGGAAGAGTGTGCGTGGCACCTCCAGTCCGGCTACCCTCCAGGGAGAATCTCGGGTGCAAATGAGGTAAGAGGCCCAGGGCCTGCTCTGAGGTTCGGCCAGGGCCAGGATCTTTTTATTAACAAGAACCAGGCCCACTCACTCTCACCCAGGCTCCCACCCACACCCACAGCAGCAGCAGGTGGCTGGTTCCAAAGCCTCTTCCAGCCCCGCTGACAACAGGGGGGCCCTGGGTCCGAGATGCAGCTCCCAGGCCCACACCCCAGCCAGGTACCCCACCCCCATGAAATATGCCAGGGCGCTGGCTTCCATCCCCCGACTCCCCATGGTCAAGAGGCAGGCCCACCCACCCAGACATGGGGCCCTGGGGCCACCCAGCCCTCAGGCGCCTCAACCTTCTCAGGGTCAGAGGAAAAATCCGAGGAAAGCTAGGGACCCTCTCCCCAGAAAAACGCTCACACCCAACATCAGGCACAGTTTCAGAAAGTTCAGAGGCCTCCTGGAGGCCACCCAGGGCCCCAGACTAAGCACCTAGATTGCCAAGCTCTAAGGATCCCCACTGGGAACCTCGGGCAAGAGGCCGGCCTAGATTCTCGTCAGATCCTAGACCCCCTGGTTCTTAAATCCTCCACATTCCAGGCCTCAGGGGGATAGGGCAAGGAGCAGGAGGGTCTGCCTCCCTAGTCCGGCCCCCCGGGCCCCAACAGCACCGCCCTTCATACCTGCTGCAGGCCATCCTGCAGCTCCTGCAGCGACGCCGTCAGCCGCTGGTTCTCAGCACGCAGCTCGGAGACCAGGTCCGTGTTGTCTGGCTCTTTCTCCTTCTCCTCGACCCCGGGGAGCAGCCCCCTGTTCCTGCGCAGCAGTGCACATTCTTCCTCCAGTCGGCTCACCTTGAGCTTGAGCTGATCCACCTGCAGCCCAAGACATGGGTCAGCCCAAGGTGGGGGGAGGGGGGTACACCAGGGACCACCAGCAAGGTCAGCGGCGGGGAGGGAGTAGTCTCGCTGCCCACTGCCGGCCACCTCCCAGCTTCCCACAAGGGCCTGAGCAGGCAGCCTCCCAGGACTCATCTATGAAGAAGGGACAGGCTGGCCAAGTACACCGAGGAGGGAAGGGGACAGCGAGGCCAAGGCCACCCTCCCAGGGAAATCTCTGCTTCAAGGACTTGAGGGCGGATGTGCTACATCACAAAATGCTCATCTGTGCCCAGCTCTGACCCTAACTCAGGATGGCCAGGTACAAGCCATGGTCCTTCACTGTGCCTTGGCCTCCACATCTGCCACAAGCCCAGGAAAGAGACTTTTCAGGCAATGGCAGGAGCCAGGCTCTCCCCATCCTACCTGCCTCCCAGCTCACATACACTCATGGAACAGATTTGAGTCTGATCTTCCCCTAAAGAAATCCTGAACAGAGCCTGTACTTAGAAAGATTATGCTAGTGGCGTGCCCATGCCAAGATCAGGTTTCAGTTTATCTACTTTCATCCTGAGCAAGTTGCTTACTTCCCCCAGGCATCAGTTTTCCATTCAGTAAAATGGGCCCAACCAATATTCCTGCCCCATCATCTGCCTCCCAAAGTTGCTGCAGGAATCCAACAAGGCAGTGGGTGGGCAGTGGCCTTTAAGCTGTAAAAGGCTGGCTGGAAAGCTGCCACGGGCATGACTGTGGGGTCTTCACAGTTTTAAATAAAATCCCAGGACCCCAGCCGGTGTGGGGGGTGGGTGGCGGTTGCCTGGCTGGGCGGGTGTGACATGCAGGGCCAGTCTGATGGTCTATGACAGCACTCACCCAGGGTCATCATTTTCCAAATCCGTGCGGGCTCTGAGGTCAGACGGGACAAGAGTAACAGCAGGTGGCAGGAAGCAAACTGAAGTCATTGTCGGGAAAAGGTCACAATGACCTCTGGGACTGCACGCAGGCAGCCAGCGTCTGGTGTCCTAGTGGCGCCCTGGCCTCTCTTGGAAAATGATTTGCCAGTCCCCCCCCCCATCCCCACCACACACACACACACACACACACACACACACACACACACACAGAGCAGGCTGCAGGCAGGGTCAGGCAGTTCCACGAATTAACAGTCCACTCCTCCTCCGCAAAGGACTCAGAAAGAAATTCATGACTCGGGCATTCCTTTCCACTCACAAAACATGCTTTGTGAATTGCCAGAGAAAGACAGCTAGTTACAAGGGCAAACACAGTCACACCCACCCAGGAAACCGCAGCCACACACCGTGGCCTCTTGCCCGACCTGCGGCCAGACGGCTCCCAGAACGAGCTCAGGAGACAGGGCACCTGGGAGTCTCTGCTGAACGCCAGCGAACACAGAAGCACCTCATCCTGGTGCCCAAACTCACTTGGCACAAAAGTACAGCACTTGTTCTTTAAGTTTATGTTGCTTAGAAACAACAGCTCATTAAATTTGCACCTTATAAAACATGATATTAAAGCACAGTCACTGGCACACCTGTCCTTGGCGGGGGGAGAGGGAGAGCCAAGCTGCCAAGGCAGACGGAATCAGCTGTTCTGTTAATATCCACCTGAAACGCCTTTGTGCCAGAAAAGCTCCCAAAAGTTAAGGCGAGTTTACAATAGTTAAGTTTTAAATAAAGAAAATCATATCTGTTAATTCAATTTCCCCCCTTACTTTCTACCTCGAAACTGGGAAAAAGCAGCCGTTCTCTGCATAGCAGCACAATGCCTTACACCATGTGGTCATACTATGTGCGCCCACCAACCACAGCACCTCCAAGGCTCTGGTTCTCCACCCCCCAGAGCAGACCCCAGCCAGCCTTACACACAGAGGACTCGGCCCCCCACCACGGCCCTCCACTATCACATGCACACTCCCGCCAGCCCACGAGTTCCAACTCACGGTCACACTGACCCAAAGGGGCCACAGGCCAACCGACACTGGCCACAGCTTCTCCAGCAAGCCCCATGTCTGTCTCAGAAACAAAAAGAACCCCTCTGGTTGCCGAGCAGCGCCGAGAGCAAAGTCAGAAATTCTGCAGTCTTGGGACCTTAGGCAAGTGCCCTAACCAACTGCTCTGTGCCTCGGTTTCCTCATCTGTATGTGGGAAAATAACAATACCCCCTCCCCCCACCACAGACTCCTGGAAAATTAAAAGTTCATGTGTGGAAAGTTCCAAGGACCATGCTTGGTGCACAGGTAGTGCTGTGTAACTGTTACATCATGCTCGTTAGCAACCTCCCTGCTTTGAGGATGAGGAAACTGAGGCACAGAGAAAGAAGCTTTGCTCATGCCCTACCTTTCATCAGTGGCAGAGCCGGGCCTAGAACTGTGGCCCCTGGCCCTGCCCACCACTCTTTGGTCTCAGTCTGCAGCCAGCCTGTGGACCTCTGGCAGCCTCCACCTCATGCCCGACACCAGCAGGCCCTTGGACAACAGCCCAAGCTCACTCACGACAGCAAACAAGCCACCTACACCTTCAAGCAGGGCCAAGCAGCCTGGGCCCTTCAACCTGGTGCCTCAACACCCCTGATCAGGACTCTGTTCCCCCAGATATCAACCTGCCAGCCAGGCAGAGCTGCAGGCACCCACAGTCTACAACCTCATATGCCAACCGCCACCTACAGGGCCATGCCTCTACCCACAGCACCACAACCCCAGCCAAAGCTTCACGGGCAAGGGGCTTCAAATTCCAAGTCAGACTCCACCATGGAAGCTTGCACAGTATTACCGGACACAGCCAACTGGATGTCGCTGGACCCATTAAAGCCTGCGACATGCACTTGCTCATTAAATCCTGGGGACAACTCCCTGCAGCAGCAAAATACCAGTATTACCCCCCTGCAAAGACTCAATAAGAACCTAAGCAAATGAGGCTCGGTTTCTCGGGTGGTAAAAGGTAAAGGTGTGGCTCCACTTGCTGCTGGATAGAATTAAGGAGCTCTCATGGGATGGAGAGCAGACAGGACAGGCGGCAGTTAGGAGACCAGAGCTGTGCCAGGCGGACCAGTTCCCACTCAGGCAGTGCTGCCTCCTGGCTGTGTGACCTGGAGCCAGTCCCCTTCCCTCTCTGAGCCTCAGCATCGGTATTTTGAAAAGAAAACCTGGGGCAACGTGCTTCATGAGGATTAAATGGCGTGATGCATGTAAATAACTTGACACACTCTCCGCACTCGGTAACAACTATCAGTGACAAGGCTAACGACAAGATAGGTTTTGATTGCTGACCCAGTGTCTTAAACTCACTGAATCCTCATAACCCAGGATTTTATGGCCTTGGCACTGCCAGTATTTTTGGACTGAGTAATTCCTTGTTGTGGGGGGCCATCCTGTGTGTACTGTAGGACAGTTAGCAGCATCCTCGGCCTGTACCCACCAGATGCCAGTAGCACTCCCTAGTTGTATCAACCAAAAATGTTTCAGATATAGACAAATGAGTCTAGGGGATAAAACTGCCCCCAGTTGAGAACCACCGGTCAAATCCAATCAGTGCTACTAACATGCACTTGTTAGACATGAGAAAACGGAAACACAGGGCAGTGACATGACTTAGCGAGGCAGGCAGGTGGTGTCTCTGGGAAACGAGCTGGCTAGCAGGTTACCGCTATTTTTCTGCAGAGGCTGCCCTGTCCCCAGCCTAACCTACCCAGTCTGTCCTCCCAAGCCTACCGCCAGCTGTAAGTCCCGGCTGCGCAGCACTGCTGAGTTCTTCTCCTCGCTGAGCTGTGCCAGGCGCATGGCGATCATGTAGTTCTCATCCTTGAGACGCAGCAGCTCCAGGTTGCCCGCCTCCCAATCCTCCCGCAGCCGCTGGCAGCGCTCCTGGGCCTGCTGCTGCTCCTGCAGCCGCTGCTCCAGCCCTGCCCGCTCCTGCTCTAGCGCCCGGCCCCGAGCCTGCAGCTGCTGCTCCCGCTGCAGTTGGCTGGTGCGAGCTTCCCGCAGCCGCCGCACCTCTGTCATCAGGAACTGGGTCAGGCCCTCGGGCCCCTCCTCGTCTGCCAGGACAGGGGAGAGAAAATTCAGGTCAAACCAAAAAAAAAAAAAAAAAAAATACAGGAAGACAGCAAAATGTACAGAAAAACTCAAACCATAAAAACATTAGAAGGAAACTAGAATAAATTTTGGGTAAAGAAGGCCTTCCTAATCAAGGTACAAATTCCAGGAGTTATAAAAGAAAAGATAGACAAATTTATGTAACAATCTTTACACCTGTGAACAATGAAAGATGAATGAAGTTATAAGACAAGTGACAAAATGAGAGAAAATATTTAGAACATAAAACAAAGGATTCAGAACCCTAATATATAAAAAGCTCCAACAAATCAATTAAGAAAAAGGCAAGCAACCTAATGGGAATCTGGCAAAAGTTATCCATAGGCAAGTACCATAATAAGAATGGCTAATAAACATAGGGAAATATGCTTACACTCATCAGCAATAATAATAACAGTCACCACTATCATTTGTTGACTTCATTCTTTATGCTAGATAAATATATTAACTTAGGTAATCTTCATGACATTATAAAGTAAGTACTATTGTTATTCCCATTTTAAAGACAGAGAAACTGAGGTAAAGAAAGGTCAAGTCACTTGTCCAAGGTTCACTGATAGTAAACCGTGAATTGCATCTCTCAATGAAGTTTAAAACTTGAATAACATTGTTTTTTCACATACCAGACTAGCAAAAAAATGTTTAAAATACGTGATCACTCACACACTGTTGGTGGGAGGTATGTCGGCTTAAAGTTTAAAATGCACACAGAGAAATTCTGCTGCTCAGAACTCTTCCTCAGACACGCTCACATTTGCACAAAGATGCACACAGAAGGATGTCCCTAGCACCATCGTTTGTAATGTTACAAAACTGAAAACAACCCAGCTATCCAATAACAGGGGATGAGTTAAATTAATTATGCACAACTTCACTCCTGAACACTCTGTGGTCATTTAAAACAATGTCAGGATCCCCCAAATCAGTTGTTCTGGAAAAAAGCAGAACGATCCCATTTGTGAACATGCATGTATATAAAGCAAAGAAAAAGGAGACTCACCAAACTGTTACCAGCAGAGTTGAGGAAATAACTGACGATTTTTTCACTCTACAGCTGCCTGTACCATTTTGATTTTTACAAGAAACGATAAGCCCATGTACACCTGAACCGTACATGGCTGAAAACCATTTTAGACAGGAAAAGCCATGTTAAGCTTGTGGGCTTGGACATCAGACTAACTGGGTTAGAACCTCAGCCCCACGTTCAGCCTGCTGTAGGGCCTTGAGCAAACCCCTCCAGCTCTCTTGGTGCCTCAGTTTCCCTAATGGGAATCTGGCTTACAGGGATGGCGTAAGGACCTTCTGCTCTGGCAACTTGAGACACTGGTGACCACTCACCGAGGATCATGGAGCAGCGCTGGGCGGGCTCCTGGCCTGTGAGCAGCGTGAAGTGCTCGGGGTAGTAGAATTCCAGGGCTTCCAGGAAGGCCTCATAGCCCCTCTTGCCACGGCAGCGCAGGATGTCCATCAGGCGCCCTGGGGAGTGGCGGGGTTGGGGGGTTACCCAGGGGTTGAGGTGAGGGCTTCCCCTGGGGCCTGGCCACTTCCTCCTGCCATGCCCCAGAGCCCGAGATCCCTGGATTTTTGAGCCAGTGATACACACAGGGGTCTGTCCCAACACATCAGGAATGGGACCCTGTCTGCCAAAGCCTAGAAAGCCAGCCCCCTCCCCTCCATGGCATCTGTGCTCCAACAGTTCCCCAACCCCCCCCCAAACACATGCACACGTGCACGCACGCGCGCGCGCACACACACACACACACACACACACACACACACACGCAGGGCCAGCAAATGCAGCCCGCCTTTCCCGTGCACACAGCAGGGCCCTCCATCCACCAAAGCAAAGTAAAAGATTTCTCCCGGTGGCCAATGCCTGGAATTCCACAACTCGACCCTCATTCCTTTGCCAGATCTGGTTGAGACACGCCCTGTGGGAAAAGGGACCCTCGTAAAGCTGACACGGGTCTTGAGCCCTGAAGGAGAAATGACTCTCCAAGGAGTGAGTCAGGCAGGAGCAGATGGAACCTAAGGGATCAAAGGGCACAGGAGATGTGCCAAGTGGGCCAGCTCTGACCAGGAGGCCCCAGGTCTAGTCAGCCCAGCAAGGACAGACAACCCCCTGCACTAACTTGGGCCCAGAAAGTGGGAGGAAACCCCAAGACAGACAAAACCCCTGGCTCTGTTGTGAGCACTGCGGGCACCAGCTGGGCCACCAGGCGGTTCAGGAGCAGGGGAGATGGTGAGCACACCCAGTGGGCCCACTCTGTGGATGTAGAGACCAAACCCAGGGCACCAGGCCCCTGGCCTCACGCCCCAGGGCTCTGGCCCTGCGTGACAAGTCCCGGGGAGGCCCCGCGCACTGCCCGCTCGGCCCTGCCCGGGCGCCCCCCCCCCCCCTCCTGCGGCTCACCGGTGCGGTTGACGCGGCACGGGAAGCGGTAGGTGCTCAGCACCTCCTCCTCGTCCTGCTCGTCGATGACCCGGCACTGGCGCAAATACGGAGTGAGCTTGGCGGGGTTCAGGGCGCGCGTCAGCCGGTGCCGGAGGCCCTCGATTCTCTCCCACAGTGCGTCTTCCTCCGCCTCGGACCCCGAGCCGGCCCCGGTCTCCTCCTCGGCCTCCCCGGCCTCGGCCCCGCCCGGCATGGCTGCGTCCTCGGCGTCTGCGGGCGAGAGGCGCACGGGGTCGACAGGGGCGCCCCGGGAACAGGGCGCGCCTGGCGGTCCCACCTCGGGGCGTCGTCAGCAGGACCGGCCGCCTATCGCCGCCGGAGACCCTCCCCCGCGCCCCGTCTGCCGGACGGGCCCGCGGTCCCCGCGCCCCCGGGACTCACCCCACACGCCGCAGCCGCCTCGGGCTCCCGGGTCCGCGCTCGGGCGGCGGCTCCGCCGGCGCAGGGGGGCGGTGTCCGCGGTGCCCCCGGCTCCGCCCCCGTCCCCGAGGCCGCCGGGGCTGCCCGGGCCTCCCCACATCGCCACCCCGGCCCCGGCCGAGCGTCCTGCCGCCCCGCCGCCCCGCACGTCCGCCCGCACGCCGCCCTCTGGCCGTCCGGCCGCGCGCCTCCCCCCGCTTCCTGTTTCCCGCCGGCTCTCCCGGCCCTGGCTCCCGCGGGGTCCGGGCGGCCCGCCCACACCTGCCCGGCCTCCGGGCGGGGCGGCACGGGACACGCCCGCTCATACCCTCCCGCACGCCGGGCACACCTTCCCGGGGGCTCGCGGGGTCGGCTCCCGCTGCTGCCAGCTCCCACCCGTGGAGGCTGCCGCTCACACCTGGCACAGACCGCACGCACGCAGCCCGCACGCTACCGCACAGGCTCACCCTGCGCCAGCCACGGGCCCCGGTCCCACGCGACGCCCGCGTCTCTCAAGCAGCCTTCGCACGCGGCCCACCAATGCACACGTCCCACCTGACGGCGCACACGTCACACCAGCATACATTGCACACACCAAACGGGCACACGTCACACCAGCACACAGCATCCCACCACCCTGGGCCACACATCACACCAACTCATAATGCCACGCCATACAGCGCACACATGTCGCTCAGCACACATGTCCCAATGCACGTCACATCAGCACACATGTCACCATACACAGTGTCATACCACACAGCACACATGTCACCCCAACATGCAGTATGACATCACAGGACTCACACATCACACCCAGAGCACAATGGCCCCCACAACAGCTACACATCACACCCTGGGCGTATGCTACACACAGGGTCATAGTCCTATCTGCTCCACCTCCTAGGCAATGAGTCCCCCTGCCTCTCCCCCATGTATCCCCCACCCCCACTCCACCCCCCAACCGCCTGAGTTCCCCTCATGTCCAAAGCCCTCCGGTAGCCCTGATCAGCTGTGGGGCCACTGGCGTTCTCTGTGTGGGGACACTGCAGGCTGTGTGGGGGGCACTGAATCCTGATCCCAGGTGGGCTTCTAACCCACAGTGTCCTGAGCCTCTTCTTGCCCTCTACAGACCTCAGTCTCTCCAGATCGACTGCAAGCTCTGGCACCCTCCCTCAAGCCTGACATCAGCCCTTGGGTGGGCAGCCAAGGGCAGAGGTCATGGCGTCCTTCCCAGAGATGGGAGTCTGAGCTCCAGGGTACCACTGCCAGCTCCCCTTCTACATAAAGTCCCATGGAGAACATGGGGATCGGGGACCCCACATTTCCCAAAGGGCGTTGCTTGGAATGCTTGTCCCAGAGATGCTGGAGGTTGAGGCTTCTGTGGTCAAGGTCAAGAAAGTCTGAGATGCATCCATGCCCTACCCCTCTCCTGGGAGACTGGTGGCAGCTCTCCGTGATGAGGACTGGGTATGTACCTGTATCGGCTGGTGCCTGTGATACCTTCTCTCTATGCTTAGAAACTGCCAGTAGAGTTTGCTGGGGGCAGGGGGCAGAGAGGGCATAGCTGGTACAGGAAAGAGGCGTGCTGCTCCCCAAACCCCTTCCTTACCTTCTGCACTAGATGTCACGTGCACATGCATTACTTATCCAAAGATTCAACTCTAAAAAAGGCCCTGCAGGGAAGAAACTGGCGTAACTTTATATATCTTGATGTGGATTCCCAAACTTAATTGACCATATAAGTTTTGTTTGTTTGTTTGTTTCTGTTTTGGGTGTTACCTGTTTATGTCCGGGGGAAATGCTTTGGTAATACTGAATTCTGGTGCAAATTCCTCATTTGACATAGGAGGAAGCAGAAGCCCCAAGAGGGAAGGAACTTGCCCAAATTCGCAGGGTGAGGCAGTGGGAGAGCCTGGCCCTGCCTTCTCTTTCTCCTCTTCCAAGCCCGGTGCCCAGAGCCAGCAGGCCGTCCTCAGGGCACACCTTCTCTCTCCAAACCCCGGTGCCCTCAGCCTCTTGCTCTCCCCGCCCAAACACGCACACAGCGGCAACTCCCACCAGCAGCCCTGCTCTTCGTGAATGTTTTAACTTGGCCGAGACTGGAGTGGAAGCTTTGGAAAATGTGTATGTGGTTAATTATTTCCTCATCAAAAAGCCTAAGCCGGGCCCAGAGATAAGATATGGAAATGGAGAGGCCTGCAGGTAAGTGGACTGGGAAGCAAGTGGGCACCGGGGCTGAGCAGGGCCATGGTGGGGTGCCCCTGGGTGCCCGACCCTCCTGAAGAAGCCACAGAGTCCCCGAGGGCACACCCTCCCCCGCGCACCTTTGCACGCGTAGTCACGCACACTTACCCTCGCACACTCCCACTGTGGGCAGCAAGCCAGGTGTAAGGAGGCGCGATGTACTTGCTTCTCCACAAACAGTGCTTCCTGGGCATGGCCTCCTCATCCGTCCCCGCTCCCTGAGCCGTCCCTCGGCACCGAGGGTGGAAGCTCAGAGACAAGTTACTAGACCTTTCTGCACCCCATCCCCACCCCTGGAGGGCTCTAGAACAGCCTGAGCACCAGGAGATGCTCAACACATATGTTCAGTTACACCCATGCGCCAAAGTCCCTTCCTCTCCCTGCTGCCAGGGCCCACAGCAGGACCCCATTCCATGGTGGGGGGTGGGGGTGGGGGGACACTGCTAAGGCGAATCACAGGAGTCAGGGCTGGAAGGGTCTTTAAGACCACCATTTTACCTTATTTGGGAAACTGAGGCCTGGGGTTGTAGCGGTCTCCTGGGCTCTCTGCCACTCAGGGAAGTAAAGAAGGAAAAGATCAGCAGGAGCAGCCCTCCCAGGAAAGTTGGGGTCCAGGGTAGGGGCCCCTCGGATGAGGGGCACCCCTGTCTCCAGCTTCCGTTTCCTCCATGGTCACCAGCGCCAGTAGCAGGGAGCTGAAATCCTGACTCATCCTCACCCCAACTTAGACCAATTGCAGAAATCTGTGCACCTCTGGCCTTGGACTAGACTTGGGGCTGGGAGGGTGGGGCTGGGGAGGACTGGGAGAAAGCAAGGCAAGGAAAAACAGCCAGAACTCAAGGTTGGGCTTTTCCAGCCATGCTGCAGAGCCCCTCTGTGCCTCAGTTTCCCCTTCTGCCCCAGGAGGCCATGGGAGGGAGATGTCTGCCCAACAGGTTACAGACCCCCAGTGGGGACGCAGGGCACAGCCAAGAGCTGCCACAGGAGCACGAGCCACAAGCCAGGGGTCTCTTGGGAGAGCTTCCTGGAGAAGATGGTCCCCTAGGGAATGCTGCCTGAGGGCCAGAATTCCTGAGAAGGCCCACAGAATCATCCAGGCTGAGTCAGCGGGAAAGGGCGGGCCAGGAGGACCCGCCAGCTCTGAATCACCGCCGGCCGGGCCGGCTGGTGCACCTTCCTCTGCCCACCCCCCTTGCCGCCCCCACAGCGGGGTCACTGGGTCCAGGGTTCCATCCCTGCCCACGGCTTCCCTGAGGCCATGACCCGGGCAGGTCTCTCAGCCCGCCTTCCGAGGCTGAACAGTGGGGACAAGAGTGAATGTGGCTCAGTGACAACAATAGCAAGCATTTTTGAGCATGTATCATGTATCAGGCATATTACATACAAGTACTTTCCAGGATTAGCTCCTTAAATCTTCATAACAAACCTGCTGGGTGAGTCCTCCTATTATCCCCGTTTTTTCACATGAGGAAACTGAGGTTCCACAGCTAGTACGTGTGGAGCTAAACAGGCGTTAGTGTTGGTGTTGCACTGAGTCTGGGGGAGACGATCTGCCCCGCCTTGCCCCCTCACCCGGCAGCCCAAGTCATGCCCCTCTCTCCCCTGCCAGTCTCTCAGCCCAGCCCCGCATGGGGGCCTGGGGGACCAAATAAATCAGCCCAGACCCTGCCTGGAGGGAATAGCCTCGCCCAACCACCTTAAGGCTCTGCTAAAGCCAGGGAGGGAAAGGCCATCCAGACACAAGGAACAGCCAATGCAAAGGCACAGAGGTGGGAAACCTCACCCCACGTTCCCAAAGGGACCCTGGGTCCCGCACTTGCTTTGACTTGTACTATTCCGAGCCATCGGGCCTCTTCACCATGGTCCCATGACTCAGCCTCCCCGTCCAGGCGGGGAGATGAGGTGAGTGGGCGGTCCCTGCCCAGAACGCGCGTGAATGATCAGCCCACTGGGGTTCACAGAGGGAGCGGGACCCTGTATCAGGTGCTGAACTCATCCAATCTCATGCAAACCGCATCCCCCCCCCCACCTCCCCCAGGGTGGGACCGCCGCCGAGCTGCCCCATCCCAATCAGGATGCTCAGTTGGCTTCATCATGCACTGGGGAAAACAAGCAGCTGGGCTGTGGACCAAGAAATCCTGACTCTGCCCCTCCCTTGTTACTGGACTTTGGGGAGCACGCACCTCCTTTCCTGGCCTCGTGTTCCTATCTGTGCAGTGGGGGTGGCCTGAGCAAAGAGAGCTGGCAGCAAGGTCAGGAGCCCAGGTTCTAGAGCCAGACAGCCTGCATTCAAATCCCTTCTCTGGGCCTCAGCCTCCTCATCTGTAAAACGGGTCCGAGTAATGGCACCTACCGCTTAGGGCTGTTCCAAGGATGAAATGAGTCGATGCCCGGAAAAGACTTCCCTCTGCCCTGTACGTAGGTGTTCAGCAAATAGCTGTTTTCCATGCATGCCCGCCTGCTGGGAAGAGCGCAGGGCGGGGTGGTGGTGGATTCTCCCTTCACCACGCAGCCCCCTCGTCCACGCTCCTCCCGGAGCACCTGGACCCTGCAGAAGCTCCCAAGTCCCCGTCTCTGGGATGCTTTTCCCTCCCCTTTGCCCATGTCCAGCTCCTCCACACCCTTGGGTTCTCTGCTCGCACATCCCCCTTCCCAGGGATCTTCGTGGCCACCCTGTGGAAAAGAGGGCCTCCAGTTTTTTTTCCTCTCAGCCCCTTATTATTTTCCCTTCAAAGTTCTGATCGTAGTCTGTGAACTGGCATTTTGGCTGTCCATCCCCCCTAGAGTGTAAGCCCCTGTGGGCAGAGAGGGTGCTTGCCTCATTCACTGCTGCATCCCTGGGCCTAACCCAGAGCCTAACACACAGCTGGCACTCACGAGATATGCATAGGGAATGAATGTATAATAATAGATATCAGGTTTCTGGTGAGCCCCACACACTGAGTGGACTCCCAGAGCTCAGAGATCACAGGCCCCTCCTTGTGCACGGGAGACAGCTCCGAGTGCTTTGCAGAGATTACTGCTTTAATCCTCACAACACACCTGTGAGGTAGGCACTGTCCTACCCTCATTTTACAAGTGAGAAAACTGAGGCTTAGAGTTAAGTAACTTGCCCAAGAGGACCCAGCTGGGAAGTGGGAAACCTGGGATTGGATCCCAGGCACTTTTTGGTTCTTGAGCCTGCCTGCTTTTAGACACTGCCCAATACTGCAGGCAGGAGGGTTTCCCGGAGGTGTGATGCAAACTGGGCCTGGAGGAGTGGAGCAGATTACTGCACCACAGACAGGAGTGAGCATTCTGGGATAGACAGTGTATCTGGGGCAGCTGGCAGGAGTGGAGTAGAGAGAGGGCCTGGAAGAACCACCGGGGAATAAGGTTGCAGGTGTTTTGCTTATCCATTGCTGCATACCAAACCACCCCAAAACACAGTAATATAAAGCAGTACCAGTCGTTTGGTTCATGAATCTGCAATTGGGTAGGACTTGTCCCGGCTCACATGGCATTACCTACAACTCTTTCAAGAAATGTGCATCTCTGTCGGATGCTGTTCTGGTTTGCTAATGCTGCCATTATGCAAAATACCAGAAATGGATTGGCTTTTATAAAGGGGGTTTATTTGGTTATAAAGTTACAGTCTTAAGGCCATTAAATGTCCAAGGTAAGGCATCAACAATAGGGTACCTTCACTGGAGGATGGCTGATGGCATCCAGAAAACCTCTGTTAGCTGGGTAGGCACGTGACGGGCGTCTGCTTATTCCTGGGTTGCATTTTAAAATGGTGTTCTCCAAAATGTCAGCATCAGCTTTTAATGGCCGTCTTCAAAATGTCTAAGATGCAGCAGTGAATGCCTTCTATCTGAGCACTTACAGGGCTCCAGTGATTTAACTAAGACCCACGCTGAATGGGCGGGGCCACACCTCAATGGAAATAATCTAATCAAAGGTATTACCCACATTTGGGTGGGTCACATCTCCATGGAAACAACCTAATCCAGAGATTTCAACCTAAATGACACTAATACATCTGCCCCCGCAAGATTTCACTGAAGAACATGGGGGGACATAATACATACAAACAGGCACAGGTGCATGCCCAGGAAGGAGTGGGGCTGCTTGGTCATAGGGGAGACAGATTTTCAGCTTCAGTAGAGACTGCCAGTCTTGCCAAGTGCTTGTACCATTTTACACTCCTGCCAGCACTGTGTGAGTTCCAGTTCCACGTCTTTATCAACACTTGATGTTGTCAGTATTTTGAACTTTAGACATTCTATAGGAGGTGAAGAGAAAACCAGTTTTTTGAATGAAATCTCGCCAAGACCCACTTTTCCTAAGATAGATCAAAGGAGAGGCTAAGTGAAATGAAATACTGTGGACAATAAGGAGACTACAGGGCCTTCTTGCTATTGTTTTATTTGGTTTTGCTTTATTTAGCTATTTACATATATACAGAGAGAAACAGAGGAGTGGTTTTGTGTTGTTAAATTAAAAGTAATCAGAAGTAATCATCTAAAGCAGAAATGATCCCTACTTGAAAAAACTACTTGGTTGACAGTGGCATGCAGTCAACCAAGAGACAACTCTAAATAAATAAACTCAGAAATGGAGATGTGGTGGAAAATGAATGAGCGTAAGCATCAAATCCATTTCAGTATAGAATTAAAACTAAGCAAATGGAGAAGTTATGGTGAAAAAAAAACCAGAATTAAATTGTTATAAACCCTGACAAAGTAAAAATAATACCAACAATAATAACTGGGAAGGGGGAGAAGAGTAAAACAGCTAATTACTTCGTCTCTTATTGCAAAAAAAAAGCCATTTCATATTGACTAAATTAAAGCAAGGAGTTTTCAAAAAATGAATCCAAACAATCTAGGTAAAAGATAACATTGTCAGGCTGGATAGAAATAACAAAACCCAACTATATGTTCCTTACAAGAGACATAATTTAAATGTAAGAACACAGAAAGGTTGAAAATGGAAGGAAAGAAAGATATACCACTCGGACAATAACCTAAAGAAAGCTATTTTCTTTGTACTATTTTTTGCAACTGTCCTATAAGTTCAAAATTATTTCAAAATAAAAAAGTTAGAGATGGAGAGAGAGAGAAAGGGGGGGTAGGGGAGGGTAGGGGAGTGGAGAGGAGGGGAGGGGAGAGAAAGGAAGGGAAGAAAGGAGGAAGGAAGAAAGGAAGGGAGGGAGGGAGAGAGAAAAAATCTGCTATAACTGTCCCAATGTTAAGTACTGGGTAAATATTTTTTAGGTTAAAAAATATTACCAGAAATAAAAGAGACATTTCATGATGATAAAGGGGATCAATAAGGCAGAAAGATAGAATCTCAAATCTGTATGTACCCAATAGCACAGCTTCAAAATATAAGCAAAAATTAATAGAACTAACAGAATAAATGAATCTACAGTCCCAATTGAAGATTTTAACATGTCTCTTTCAACACATTTATGTGAGTTTAGCAAGGTAGCTAGATTCAAAAATGAACTGCATTTCTATCTACTTAGCCACAAACAATTAGAAAAAAGCATTTTAAAAATGAAGCTATTTACAAGAACACAAAAAACAACTTCCTAGGAATAAATCAAACAAAAGATGTGCAAAACCTCTACATGAAAAACTACAGCACATAATTATGTATTAGTCATCCGGGAAATGTAAATCAATACCACAATGAGATACCACTTCATGCCACTAGGATACTGTAATCAAAAAGATGGAAAATAACTAGTGTTGATGGCTATGTAGAGAAACCAGAAGCTCTATGCATTGCTGGTAGGAATGTAAAATGGTGCAGCCACTTTGGAAAACAGTTTGGCTGTTCCTCAAAAAGTTGAATATAGAGTTACCATATGACCCAGCAATTTCACTTCTAGGTATATACCCAAGAGAACTGAAAATGCCTGGCCACTCAAAAGTATGGAATCTGAATGCACAGCAGCATTATCCATAATAGGAAATTGTGCAAACAATCCAACTGCTCATCAATTTATGAATGGATAAGTCGAATGTGGTATATCCACACAATGGAACGTTATTCAGCTATAAAAAGGAATGTACTGTTACACGCTACAACATAGATGTAACTTGAAAACCTTATGCTAAGTGAAAGAAACCATACAAAAAAGGCCACATATTTTATGATTTTATTTTTATAAAAAGGCCAGAATAGACACATCCATGGAGAAAGTATATTAGTGGTTTCCAGGGGCCGGAGGGAGGGGCAAATGGGTAGTTATTGCTAATAGGTATGAGTTTTCTTTTGGGGATGATGAACATGTTCTGAAATTAAATAGTAGTGATGGTTGGACAACTTTGTAAATATTTGAAAATCACAGATTTGTATACTTTAAGTGGGTGAATTTTATGGCCTGTGAATTGTATCTCAATTTTTAAAAGGTAAAAAAATTTTAAAACATCACTGTGTGAAATTATAGCTCTAAATAATTGGAGAGATATACCATGTTCATGGACTGGAGGAATCAATATAGCAAAGTGTTCTAGTTTGCTAATGCAGCTGGAATGCAAAACACCAGAAATGGATCAGCTTTTATAAAGGGGGTTTATTTGGTACAAAGTTACAGCCTTAAGGCCATAAAGTGTCCAAGGTAAATCATCAGCAATCGGGTACCTTCACTGGAGGATGGCCAAGGGCCTCTGGAAAACCTCTGTTAGCTGGGAAGGCACGTGGCTGGCGTCTGCTCCAAAGTTCTGGTTTCAAAATGGCTTTCTCCCAGGACATTCCTCTCTAGGCTGTGGTTCCTCAAAAACGTCACTCTTAGTTGCTCTTGGGGTATTTTTCCTCTCTTAGCTTCTCTGGAGCAAGAGTCTGGTTTCAACGGCCATCTTCAAACTGTCTCTCATCTGCAGCTCCTCTCTCAGCTTCTGTGCATTCTTCAAAGTGTCCCTCTTGGCTGTAGCAAGCTTGCTCCTTCTGTCTGCGCTTATATAGTGCTCTAGAAAACTAATCAAGGCTCAAGCTGAATGGGTGGGGCCACACCTCCATGGGAACTATCCAATCAGAGTTATCACCCACAGTTGGGTGGGTCACATCTCCATGGAAACACTCAAAGAATTACAATCTAATCAACACTGATACATCTGCCCACACAGGATTACATCAAAGATAATGACATTTTGGGGGACATAATACATTCAAACTGGCACACAAAATTATCAATTCTCCCAACTTACTCTACAGAGTCAGTGCAATCCCAATCAAAATCTCAGCAGTTTTTCGCCTGAAGTTAATTAACCAGTTCTAAAATGCATTTAGAAATACAAAGGAAAAGCCATTTATGTAGTACAAAAACAAGGAACAAAACTAGAGGACCAGATATCAAGAACTATTAATAGTACCGTAATACAGACAGTGCGGTATTGGTGCAAGAAAAAACAAACTAATGGAACAGAATGGAGTCCGGAAACAGACGCACACATTTGCTTTGTGACAAAGGTGACATCACAGTGCAGTGAGTAAAGGATGCTTTTTTCAGTCAACAGTGTTGGGTCAACTGGAGAGAAGATAGAAAAAAATTGTGTCTTGGTCCTGTATTAATTTCCTGTGGCTTCTGTAACAAGTTATCACAAACTCAGTGTTTTAAACAATAGAACTTTATTCTCTGAGTTCTGGAGCCCCAAAGCCCCAAAATCAGGATCACTGGGCAAAATTGAGGTGTCAGCAGGACCACGCTCCCTCCAGGGGCTGAAGGGGAGAATCTATTCCCCGCCTCTTCCAGCTTCTGAGGACTTGCTGGCATTCCTTGGTCTGTGGCCACACCACTCCAATATCCAGGGCCGGCTTCTTCAAATCTGTCTTTGCCCCATTTTTACATGGACTTCTCGCAAGCATGTGTGTGTGTGTGTGTGTGTGTGTGTGTGTGTGTGTGTGTGAAATCTCCCTCTGCCTTCCTCTTATAAAGATACCTGTGCCTGCATTTAGGGCCCACTTGGATAATCCATCCCAAGGGCCTTAACTTAATCACTTCTGCAGAAACTTCGGCGTATAAGGTGACATCTACAGGTTCCAGAGATTTGGAGGTGGATATCTTTGGAGGGGCTCTTTTCCAGCCTACCACAACACCTACTTCACAACATAAACAAAAATAAACTCCAGACCTGAGTGTGAAAGATTAAAACTATAAAGCTTTAGAAGAAAGGATGACTTTGGAACAAGTGAACATTTTTTAAACCAAAAACAAAAGAATAACCATAAAAAGGAAAAGATAAACTGGACTATATTAAGAACTAATTAAGAGCTTACGTTCAATAAAAACAACTTTAGGAAAGCAAAAAGGTACCCACAGAGTGGGAGAAGATATTTGTGACACATACATACAGCAAAGAACTTCTTAGAATATATACAGAATGCCTACAGATCAATATGAAAAAGGAGCGGATAACCCAATAGAAAAATGAGCGAAAGACTTGAACATACAAAAGAGCATACCCAAATAAATGGCAAATAAATACATGAAAAGGTGCTCAACTTCATTAGTCATCAGGGAAATACAAATCAAAACCACAATACAATAATATTGTACACCCACCAGAATGGCTAAATTGAAAAAGGCAGAACATGCCAACTGTTGGCTAGGATGTGGCACACTCAGAACAGGTGGAAGTGTGAATTGTCACCCCCACTTTAAAAAACTTTTTGGCAGTTTCTGCCAAAGCAAAACATATGTAAATCCTTTGACCCAGCAATTCTCCTTTATACCCAAGAGAAATGTGTACACATGTTGACCAAATGACATATACTGCACTACAACAGTCATAGCAAAACTATTTGTAATACGCAAAACCTGGAAACTACCCATTGTCTTTTAGATAAAATAAAGTGTGGTATATTCATGCAGTGGAGTACTATACAGCAGTGAAAATGAGTAATGTATGGCAGGAAACTATGTGGGTGAATCCACAAACACAATGTTGAGCCAGAGAAGCCACACAAAAAAAGAGGACGTATTATACATGATTCCTTTTACATAAAAGATAAAAACAGACTAGTCTGAGAAGTCAGGACAGAGGTTATTCAGGGAGAGCTGTTGGAAGGGGGCACCAAGGGGAGCTCATGGGGAACTAGTTATGTTCTGTGCTTTCTCTGGTAAGTTCATTTTGTGTACACGTAAGATTTTTGTGCATATATATTTCAATAAACGAGTGTATCCCCAAATGAATAATTATATGTAATAGTATGGATAACTGCCAAAATGTCATCTAGTGACAAAAGCAAAGTGCAGAAATGTGCATTGTATGCCACCATTGTTTAAAAAGAGTGGGATGAATACATCCCTCACTCCCACCCCACGCACATCCGGGTACAGTTTGTAGTCAGAGAAGGATTGAAGGCTGCGGGACCTTGGCCAATCACAATGTCTCTGAGCCCCAGTCTCCTGCCGTGAGGAGAACCAGTGTGTGTCGAGCGACTGGCTGACCACAGCGGGTCTATAAGTGCCCGGACGCACCTTCCGCAGGGCGGGGACGGGGCTGGAGCCTTCATCTGCACTGCTCGTAGATGGACACACGGTGGCGCCCGCTCCGCGCAGGTCCCGGCCTCTGACGTCGGTTACAGAAAGGAGCTTAGGGGGGAGGTAGTTTCTTTCGCACGTGCTGGGGCTGGGGGTGGAAAGGTGGAGGCGAGAAAGCACTGTCCCTGCCCTCGAGGCTGGACTGGCACGTTGGGGAGACCCGCAAAGTAGGGAGAAGGGGTAAATACTCTCCCTGTGGATGGAGCACTGGCCTGAGATTTGGAAGCAGGTTCGGTGGGGTCCCCGCCACCCCACCCCTGTAAGATATGTCCAGCGGGAATCTGTGAATGTGACCTCATTTGGAAAAAGGTTCTTTGAAGATGTAATTAAGCTAAGGATTTTGAGAAGAGATTATCCTGGATTATCCGGATGGGCCCTAAATCCTATCAGGAGTGTCCTTATAAGAAGAAAAAACATTATTGTTATATGAGTATGAATTTTGGTTTAGGGTGATGAAAATAGTCTGGAAATAGTAGTGAAAGTTATAGTATTGTTGATGTACTTAGCATCAAAGATCTGTCCCTTAAAATGGTTAAAATTATTTTTGTTATGTGTATTTTACCATAATTAAAAACAAACTAATCTTTTTTTAAGAGAGAAGACAGGAACACAGAGGAGGCCAGGTGAGATGGGGACAGAGACTGGAGTGTTGCAGCCACAGGCCAAGGAGCACCTGGGCCACCAGAAGCTGGGGGAGGCCAGGAAGGCCCCTCCCCTCGAGCCTTCGAGGGAACTGGCCCCGCTGACACCCTAATTTCAGACTTCTGGCCCTCAGAACCACGAGAGAATCCATTTCAGTTGTTCAAGCCCCCTAGTTTGTGGTAATTTCTTACAGCAGTGCTAGGAAACTAATAAAGATTTTTCAGTTCTCTCCCTGCTGGTCAGCCTCCAGGATGGTGCCCAAGGCCCCCAACTTCTGACCCTACCATTTCCTTCCCAAACCCAAATTCCACCACGCCCGCTGCTCCCCAAACACACTGGCTCTTTCACACCCCCACACTTCTGTTCTGGATAGGCCCCTTTCTGGCCTGCCCTTCCCGGCTGGGTTCCCTTGAGAACTCCTGTACACCCTCCAAGGCCCTCCTTAAACATCCTCGCCTTCTAAGTATATTAGTAGATTGTGAATCGGTGGCTCCCAGCACACCTGAACAACCCATCTCCCTTGGCTGACTGCGTCCACTTGCTCATTTTATCATCACTGTCAGTTCAGCTGCATGTCCTCCCACTAGTCCTCACCTCCGGGCCTCTCCATCCCCGGCCTCGGTCCTTGTTCAGGCCTCCACTTCCCTCACCAGGACCATTATGCCACCTCCCCACTGATCTCCCCACTCCAGTCAGACCCCTCCAATCCATCACCACTCTGCAGCCTTGGTGCTCTGGTGTACCCTGTCACTCTCTTGCTCAAAAGCCTTCCATAGCTCCCTGATGCCCTGAAGAGGATGTCCAAAGAATGATAGTACCTCCAACCTCCCCTCCTGGCCTTCTCCATCTGTCACTCCAGCCATTCCCAACACAGCCATGTGCTGCATCTCTGGGCCTCTGCAGCACCCTTCGCCCCGAACGCCCTTTCCCTGTCTTATCAGTCAGCTCCTCCCCCGGCACCCGCCACTCAGCAATCACAACAGCTCACACGTCCAGCCCATCATGAGGCCGATCAAATGCCAGATGCGGCTGTAAGCACTTTGCATGGGTCAACCCTTTGAATTGTTACAAGAATCCAGTCCCAGGAGAAAGGCACCATTACTATGTCCAGCTCACAGATGCAAAAATGGAGCTCGCAAGAGAGAAGAAATGTTCCGAAGTGGCAGAGGGATCTGAACCCAGCCCTCAAGTCATTCCTCCCGACAGGGGGCCCAAGATGGTTGAACTGAACTGTTGAAACCTCCCCTTGCCCACACCCCAACCACTGATCCCCAATTAATCGCTCTCTGCTCCTGTGGGTTCTCAGTTGTGTAAACACACCCTCGCCACAATTACACAGTGGTCTCTCCACCAGACAGGTCCTGGAAAACCTCACTTTACTTCTCCAGGTAAACTCCTGGTAACTGGTGCAGCATAGGGGTTCAATAAAGTGGAGTGAACCAGTGGACTCCAGGGAAGTCGGGACCTGGGGACTTCGAACTTCCTGAAAGAAAATTACGAATTATGCAAATTCTCTGGGGCAGGCCCTCTGCCTTCCCTCTCCCACTCTTATCCTCCCTCCCACCCCCAGCCCACCCCTCCCAGGTTTCTGGGAGAGTGTCTGGGCTCACCAGAAAGCGCCCCAGGCTCTCAAGTGGCGGGTTTCCTGATTACAGATGAAACCAGGGCTCAGAGCTGGTGAATCACCAGCAGCCACCAGCCAGGGCGTGTTGCGGTATCAGGCGAGGCCGGGAGGGAGAAGCCAGGCCCCCTCCCACATCCCTCCACCTCCTGCTAGCCCCAACCCTGCCGTTGCTGTCCCACCCTGCCTCCCCAGCAATGCAGCCTTGGTGATACATGGAGGGGAGAAGGTCTAGCCCTGGGGCAGGTTTGAGCATCTCCTGGACTGCTCCTCACCCCCAGGCCCCACAGAATCCACAGCCTGGACGGTTCACAAATCCTCTCCCAGCCCTGGTCTCTTCTGACTCAGTGATCACACCCAGGGAGGTGCTCTGTCCCCATTTTAGAGAGAGGGAAACCGAGGCTCAGGGGGCAGGGACTACACAGGACCACTGTATGCGAAATGAGTAGGACACGGGGAGTTAAATCCAGTCTTCTGCCACCGGTAAGGTTGGAAGTGAACTGACCATTTCTTGATTCAAGGGTCACAACTTTGGAAAGCAAGAGTGAAAAGTGTGGATTCTCAGCTCCCGCCCCAAGAGGCCTGGAGGAATTTTATCAAGCCTCCTGGGGTGGGAGGGAGATGGGAGATTGCAACACAGGGGCTAAGAGAACAGGCCCAGTTCAAATTCCAAATCGACTCCTTACAAGTCATAGGCCTGTGCGCAGTAGGGCAAGTTTCTTAACTTCTGTAGGCCTCAGTTTCCCCATCAGTAAAATGGGAGCCACCCATAGGATTTTGGGGAGGTGATCAACAGCACCTGGCACCCAGTGTGTGCTCAATAAACAGAGGCTTTTTTTAAAAAAGCTATTTTGAAGGAATTGCTTCCCAGGGAAAAAGCATTTGGAGGGAATCCTTGTCATCAGAGAGGAATGTTCTCCACACCTGCCAGGTCGCAGTCTCAGACCTGGGGCCTTGTAATAAATCCCAGGGCCCGTCCCACCCCAGACCTGCCCCAGCAGAGTTTGGGGGAGGGAAGCTGATCTTTTTTTAACAAGCACCCCAGGGGGTTCCTTGTATCAGGCAAGTCTGGGACTCCCAGGGGTTGAGGATCAGGTCTTTATCTGAAGACTCTTCCACTAAAACACCTTCCACCCACCTGTCCACATGTCTTTGAGGCAGAACCAACTTTCTCTTTTTCCCAAATAATATTGATACTCGGTATTGAGCGCTCACTAGAGCCAGGTGCGGTGCTAAATTAACCCAGCAACAGCCCCGCATCAGGTACTTTTGTTAGCCCCATTTTGCAGAGGTCCCGGGAGGTTAATAACCCGCCCAAGGTCCTAGGGCTGGAACTCGGTGGAGCAAGGACCCGGCCGGGAGCAGGGTGTCGCTGGGGCCGCAGGGGCTGAGGTCTTCTGCCGGCAGGGGCGCGTCTCCGCGGTGTTCGAAGCCAGGTAGCAGCCCCAGTCCCCAGACCCTGCCTCTCGCGGTGTCCGGACCCGCACGGCCACACAGAGTCGCGGCTGTTCTTTACCTGGCTCCTCTCCGTCTTCGGGTCGGGAACCCAAGAGGGCGCTCGCGAGCCGCCACGGGAAAGCTCGGGCTGCAGGCCGGGGACGAATGATCTCATCTCCCCCTCCCGCCCCCATCCCAATGCTCCCACAAACCGCCCCTCGCTCCTTGGCCGGCGCCCTTCTCCAGCCGCATCTTTTCGCTAGCCAGTCAGTCACACTCTTTCCCAACTTCAGGCTCCCTCCTCCAGGAAGCCCTCCCTGACCGTCTCCTCTGGGCCAGCTGGCCCCTCGGTACCCCCACAGCCCTCTGGGGGACAGTTGCCTCAAGCACGTTGTGCGCTAAGGGTACTCTGAGCTGGGATGGGGCGAGGAGGAGGAGGGGCAGGAGACAGGAGTCATCGCCATCCTTCTGGGTTGGCGGGGGGGGGGGGGGGGGGGGGGGCGGGGGGGGACCGGGGGGCACAGGGGCAGGTCTCCCTCGGCCGGTCTCTTCCAGCCGGACTGTGACCCCCAGGCCCTCAGTCAGTACTTGTTGGGCAATCTGAGGGCGTTTTGGCCGGGGCGGCCTGGAAGGGGAGGCGGGCAGGGCTGTTTGCTTCCCCAGAGCCACCTTTGGCCAGTCTCTCCCCTCCATCTGCCTGGACCCCGAGTCTGGGGCTTCGAACGTGGAGAGGTTCTTTGAGATGTGAAGTGACATCTTGGCCCCAGGTCACCCTTGCTGATCTCAGGCTTCCTAGCTGTCAGACCCCATCCTTGCGTGCGTGGAGGCCACAGGGAAAAACAAGAGAAACGGTGCAGGAATGAGGCTGACCAAGTCCCCAGTCCAGTGACCCAGCGTCCAGAGCCCCGCTAGTGCAGGGTCAAGCTAGAGCTGAAGGCTTGTAGCCCCAGGAGAGCATCCGGTCCCCTCCTTCCCGGCTCCCTTAGCCCCTCCCCCAGCAGAGCAAGGGCGGGCCCTGGTAAGGGGAGGGGGTGGAGCAGGGTGGGGTGCTGGGGCCCTGGAGCCAGGGACACTTCCTGTGGACATTTGACTCCCACATTCCTCATCATTCCCAAGGCTCCCCACTCCTCCTCCAGCCCCCTCTTCCCCGCACACCCCCTGCGTGGGTGGAAGGTCTGGGTCTGAACTGGCTGCCCTGAGCCTGGAGGGGCACGTGGGGGCCTCTCCTGGGGAGGGCCTGGGGTCTCTGCTAGAGGGGCTGCCCAGAGAGACCTGTCGGCACACCGCCCCGGGGATCCCTCTGATTCTTATAAACAGGAAGCCCCCCTCTCCTCCCCTGCCGCAGACAGGCCCCCATGTGTGCAGACGCTGGGCTCGGGAGGCCTTGACCTCTCCACTCGTTTCCTGTTGGCGGAGCCAGAGGAGAAGGAGACAGAAAAGGCCTGGGATGGGGGAGAGGCCAGAAGGAGTGTGAGAGCAGAAGAGAAGAACAGGAAGGCTGACAGGAGAGAGGCCCGAACAGGCTGAGCACATAGTAGGCCTTCAAGGAATAATCTGTGGCCTGGGGTTGGGTAAAGAGGAGAGGGGCCACGCTGGGGGAGCAACACAGTTGAGGGGGAAGAGGCTGGAGGTTCCCACTCCCCTCCCACGGAGGCCTGGCACACAATAGGTGCTCAATAAATATTTGAGACCTGTGTTTGAGATAAGTAGGGGAGAGTTCTTGGGAAAGCAGCACTGTTGGGGGAAGGGGAGACTGGGGCTCCTGGCCTGGCTGTCCCTGCGGGTGAACAGCCCCCACACTCATTGTCCCTGTCTGGCCCTGCCGCTCCTGGGGCTGGCTGGGCCAGGCCACTGTCTCAAGGCCCTTTATTTTTAAAATCCCTGCGGTGTTCCTTCCCCAAACCGAGGGAGCAGTGCCAGCCACAGCTCAGCCCTGAGGCTCTCGGCTCAGGGCCCGGAGGCGCCGGGGGTGGGGCATCCGGCCACCCCGCAGCTGCCGCAGCAGGGAGGACTGCCAGGCCAGCCAGCCTGCCCAAGCAGGAGAAGGAAGCCCCTGGGTGCTCGAGCCAAGCCAGGCCCGAGGCCTTAATCCTTGGTAGAGGGGTAGCGGCCCACTAGGCTGGCAACCGGGTTTTGTATATTGAGTCCGGTGGCTTATTATTCTGTAGAACGAATTCTTGTATCCCCACTATGTGTAGAGCATCTCTTGTGTGAAGGAGGCATGCTGCTTGGCCTTGTGGGGTGACAAAGAGGAGGAAGACACACTTTCTCTTTTCCAGAGAGGTGGGGCCTTCAGAGAAAGGGGGCACTGCAATCATGGGGTGGTTCTGGCTCCACCCCCCACCCACCCCCCAAGCTTTGTGCCCTTGGGAAAGCCCTTTGGCCTCTCTGAACCTCAGGCTCCTATCTAGCTGCTGTGGAAGACTGGGGTCCCTGTCGGTCAGTAACCATTCTCAGCCCAGAGGAAACAGCAACAAACAAGACAGTCACCTGTCCCTGCTCTCAAAGGGAAGTTAATTGAGGTGGGTAGTCCAGGTAGGCCTCTGAGGTGGTGACTTCTGAGCTGAGAAGGAGGCAGTCCGGCACTCATCTACCAGCAGAGTGTTCTGGGCAGAAGGAACAGCACTGCAAAGGCCCTGGGGCAGGAGGTGGCTTGGTTGACCCGAGACAATGCCATGGAGGTCTTTGCAAAGTGCCAAGGCTGTGCCCTGGGAGGGATTGTTATTGCTATTGTCACTCCATCCAGCCTGGAGAGGAGACTCATGCCCTGGCCAGAGCTGTCCCTGCATCCTTTCCCCTTTACTTACTCCACCTAGAGAATGCCAGGCTGTTGTGTGTGGGCCCTTGAACTTCAAAGGATCGTCACGCCGGCCCAACCCGTTTTCTCCTATGATCCTCCCCACCAGCTGTGAGTTAGAGCAGGCAGGGGTTATTATACCCATTTGCTGGATGAGGAACTGAGGCAGGATGGAGGATGCAGAGGTGGCGGCTTGCTGAGATCACCAGGGCCATTAAGGACAAGAGCTGAGCCACACACCCAAGGAGCCCGGTTCCCAGACTGCTGCATCCACCCTGCGGTGGCCCCTTGAGCACCCAGACTGACCCCTCCCCCCGCCAAAACCCTTCCCTGCCATACCTCAGCGTCTGTCCCAGTGCCCACAAACCAACAAGCTCCTCTCCAGCACACAGACTCCACCAGGAGGTGCCAGCCACCCTCCAGGCTCCCGCCAGAGAAGAATGCGGTCTGACCCTCCCCGCAGGAACTCTGGCCAGCAGGCCTTGGCAGCGGAGAGGCCAGCTGAGTCAGCAAGAGGCTGAGTCAGAGACCTAGAGGGGGCTGCCCACTCCCCAACCCTCACTCTCCATAAGACCCTCCCCCTGCTTGTGTGGGCACCATCCAGCCCGGTTAACCCCTGCAGGCCTGATGGGCAAGGGGCTAGAGAGAATCAACGGGACAGTCACCTGACAGAGAAGTGCTGTGCAGCTTCAGGGAGGTGACTTGGCCTCTCTGGGCCAGCTTCCTCATTCAAGAGCACCTTTGCTCACCCACAAGGATGTTGTCAGAATCTGTATCAATTAATAAAGGGTATTCTGTGCATAAAACCATGCAAACCACCACGTCCCACCACTGCGAGCTGGAGGTGCAAATTTCCGCATTCCAGGGCAGTGGCTGGGCCCTGCTGCCAGGTGCTGAGTGAGTGTTCAGTGAGTTCTTGCTGTGCTGTGGCAGTTAAGTCCGTGACAACTCACAAAAGGCCAAGAAGCCTGAACATCCGCAATAATTATGACACTCCCCTGACCTGTGTTGTCAAGCGTCTTTCTCAACCATTTCCTTTGATCACATGCATTATTATTCCCACTTAACCGATGAGAAAACTGAGGTCAGGGAGGCAAAGGGAACCTGCCCAAGACCACAGCTAGACGAGTTGGAGCCAGGTCTTCTGGCTCGAGGGCAGACATTTGGGAAGGGGATGCAAGGGACGTGGGGAGCATCTTTGTGCAGCCCCAGGAGTGGAAGGAGGTGCAATGGGCAGAGGTAATAGGGAAGTGGTTTCTGCCTCATTTCAGGAGGAAATTCTTGGCTGGCAGAGCTGTCTTCTTGGGAAATGAAAGGTGAGCTCCCACCCACCAAAGGGTGCAAGCAGAGGCGACACCCACCAGTCAGGGATGCTTCTGATATCTGCCCCAGGAGGAGGTGTGTGCAGCGCAAGAGGTCCCTTCCAGTACCTAGAGAGATCCAGGGCCCCTTCTGAGTGTGGTCTCAGAGCCCTGCCCTTGAGGCAGCAGGGCATGGCAGCAAATGCCATGGGGGAGAGGGGCGATCACTGGATGAACCCAGGTCTTGGAGTCAGGAGCTCCAAGTTCAAATCCCAGCTCGTCAACCAGCAAGCTGTGTGTCCTCGGCAAGTTGCTTTCCCTCTCTGGGGCCTCCCTTTCTGCCTCCAGCACACAAAGGAGAAAATGCACAAGAAAACCCTTCATCCACCGAAGTGGGCAGGTTTTTGTTAAAAGAAAACAGGCGGAGCCATGTGTCCAGGAATGAGCCCGTGGTCGTGGGGGTGAGGAAGGAGCCTCCACCTGCACGTGAAGCGCCAGGAGCTGGCCGGGGTCTGAGAAGGCCAAGCTGGAGATGGTCAGGGCAGAGCAGGGCTGGCCTCCAGCCCACGGGCCTATCTCCCGGGCCAGGCTGGACCGCAGAGAATAAGCCATTGTTCCTGCTCCCCGCACACTTTTCCTGTCCCTGACCACCCTCCCCTCCCCCCACTCTCCACACCCACCCCCCCCTTCCCTGCACTGACAACAAACTAGAGGACTCCCCCCACCGCCCCTCCATCCAGGCCGCGAACCCCAGGAGAACCCAGCTCCATCGCCCCCAGGATGAGGGCTCCCCCAGGATGAGGGCTCGGTGTCCCTGACTCTTCTGCTGCCTCACTCTGCCACCCCCCCCCCCCCCCCCCAACGCGCTGCAGGCGCCTCAGCCCCCTCCCCCTCCCTCCATCTGTCCTCCTCAGGGGTGGGGCTGAGGAACTGACCCCACATCCTTCCTCAGTCTCCGTCCAACTTCTTGTCCTGTTCTCCAGGAGCAAGGGAGCCTGGTAGGGGGCAGGGAAGCCCCCCTCCCCCCATCCCCATTTCCCTGTGTCGTCGCAGTGAACAAGGAACCAGAGCTAAATGGGCCTAGAAGGCTCCACCGGAGAATTCTTCCACTGGGCCCTTTTCCCAGAGCTTGGAATTCCAGAGGCGCTTCCTGCCCTGACAGCTGTCTCTGGGAGACATGCTCCCTCTGTGGGCCTCGCGGCCACTCCCTCCAAAATACCCTTGGGATTAGCTCCCTTCTTCACCCTCCTGCCCCCAAGACCTCCTCACACCCAGCCATTGCCTCGATATAGAGCCGGGCAGGAGACAGCCAGGGCTAATCTGCCACCACCCAGTCCCCAGTCCCCCCCAGTGCCAGGCCAGGCCCTCGCTCCCGAAGGTCTCTGTCATCACATCCACTGACTCCCCACAGCCACACACACACACACACACACACACACACACACACACACACTTAGCAGGGCCAGTCTGGTCTCGCTCGTGGCTCTCACACCCTCTTCTTTGCACAGCCTCACACGTCACAAATCTCATCCAGCCTCCTCCAGGCAGCCACCCAGGAAGCCCCACTGAGTATGTGCTCTGTCTGAGCCTTAACTGTCAGTGAATCTGTCCGTTTCAGGCTGCTGGGCTGGGAGTTGAGCACACTGTAAAGCTCTCAACAGACACTCACCCCCATCGAAGGCAGCCATGGAGCGGTGGCAGCAGAGGACTCCCAGCTCTTCCACAGGCTCATGGGCAACCTGCAGGTCCTTCCGTCTCTGGGCCTTGGTGTCCCCAGAAGCCCTCTGAGACCCTGGAGACCTCCTCCCCCATCCCAAGTATTGCCTCTTGGAGCTCAGGGGTAGGAGGAAGGAACCAGAAGGCTTAAATTTCCTTCTAGGAGGGTCTCTATCCGCCTCAGAACATGTCCTATCCTTGTGGTTAGCAAGGGAAAAAAAACATCTGGCAGGGCTGCTCACGCCTCTGCTAATGAGGAAAACCTGATGAATGTTCCTGAGCCACCCCAGGGCCTGGGATCCCCTAGGAGCCATCGCTGGTGAAAGTGGGGGAGCAGTGCCCATGCCACAGAGGGTCCTCCCACGGCTCCTCCCTCCCGAAGTATGACACTCAAGGCTTCCTTTCTGCCCCCACCCTCCCCAGTAGATCCTTCCCAGCTTATCCTCTACCCGCTTTCCCCCGCCCCTTCCCTCCCTCCACCCCCTGCCAGATTACTTACCAGCCCCATGTGCACCAGCTCCCCAACCCTGGTCGAGGCTTGCCCTCCCTCCACCTCTACCCATGGACAATCTTACCCAAGACAAGAGGCCCAGCTCACATACCACCTCCTCCAGGAAGCCTCCCTGGACACCTCAGTCACTCCTCTTCCTTCCTGGCCCCTTCTACCACTATTTTGGCTCTTCCTTCCCTTTGAAAGCTTGGCCTATGTCTTCCCCACCAGACTCTAAGCCTCTTGGGGACAAGGACTGCATCGTAACTCACCCCTGCCTCCTCACAAGGTACCCAGCCCAGGGCCTGGCCCACGGCAGGTCCTTACTTAATGTGTGTTAAATAAAATTGCCTCCTGGGAAACGGAAAAGAACAATGGTGATAAAATAGCGTTACTCTTCCGTGATAATTTGCTACAAGTCAGGCAATGATATAAGCCCTTTCTGATCATTACAGATGATACAACTGAGGCCCAGGCGAGGGAGTGACTTATACAAGGCCACTCTGCTAGTAAGAGGCCAAGCCAGCATCTGTACTTGGGTCTGTCTGACTTGGAAGTTCACGCTGGGTCATAGAAGTGAGGGTATGGGATCCATCCCCCTTGGCCCCACTCCAGGCTGCCCTGGGCGTGAGAGCATCCCTGAGGAACTAAGTCAATAGAACGAACCTCTTGGAAGATCCAGTGCCACCCCCTTCCCCTGCAGCATCCAGGTCTCCTGCCTGAGTCCTGCCCACTGCGAGTGGCCCCAGGGAGACGGTACCTGCCCTCATGGGAGTTGCAGTCCTGGGGGAGAACAAGGAGACACCCCCCAACCCCCATGACAGCCCCAACCATTCATTCCCCAAATGTGCTGTTTCACTGGAGACCTCACAGGTATGGAGGATGGGTCAGGTCCAGGGAGAGGGGTCTCTCTGAAGAGAGGATGTGACGTCTCAGAGCAGCCTTCCAAGCTGCCCAAGGCTTCTTTTGCCCAAGGTGACCCACTGATGGAGGTGAGGGAGGGGTAGGCATGTGAGAAGACACACCCAAGGTGAGATCCACACCGCCGGTTGGTAGAGGCCAGGTGTGAGTCAGTGTAAGGGGAGTGCAGGCAGGAAAGGGGAAAGAGTGAGGCTGGTGGGTGCATGCGTGGGTGGACAGGTAGATGGATGGATGGGTGGGTGGGTAGATGGGTATGGGTGTAGGCAGTGGATTGAGAGATGAAGGATGGATAAAATGGGTGGGTGGATGTATAAGTGGACAAATGGATGGGGGAGGAAGGATGCATGGATGGATACCTAAATGGATGGGTGGGTGGATGAATGAATGGATGGGTGTAGGCAGGGTGTCAGCGGAGGGGTGAGTAAGTAGATGGGTAGAAGGATGAGTGGGGGGTGGATAGATGGATGGGTAGGAGTTTTAGCAGTGAGAGATGGATGGATTGTCAAGAACAGAGGTAAGTGGATGGACCAGTGGACACTTGAGAGATAGCTGACTGGGAAGACCAATCACTGGGTCAATAATCAGATGCATAAACTGACCAAAAACGCTGTCGGCTTTTGGGGTGGAAGGGCTGAATGCTCCCTAGGTGTGCGGACTGATAGATGTGGCCAAGCCAACTCACTCAGCTCAAGGCTCACACTTCAGACTTCACTGAAGCCTGGTGGGCAGCCACTGGCATCCTTGGGTGCCCAAGGGGGAAATAGCCATCTCCAGATCTGCCCTACCCCTCCACCCTGGCTCTGTGGAGAACTCACTGCCCAGAAACTGCCTCCTTCCCTTAAGTCCCCTGCCTTGGCCCACCCAGTCTGCAGAGGTGAGTTAAGGAAGCAGCTGGGGTCTGCAACTATGACCCAAGGGGCCTCCCTCCCCCAGGACAGGGCAGGAGATGGGGGCTCCTGAGTCCAGGCAGCCTGTCCCATCAGCAGCCCCCAGGTCCCAGCTGGAAGGCATTTGTTCTGCATTCTGCGGTGATTACAGCTCTGCCAGAGTTAACCCCTACATTCCTGGGCACACGGCCTCTTGGCAGGGGAAAGAAGAAAAAGGAAATTGCGAGAGGAGAAATAACACAGGAAATAGGGGCTGTCCATCCCTGCATCCTTCCCAGGGATGCTGAGATCTCTCCCTTTCTCCCATTTAAGGGTGAGTTGCACCCTTAAACCAGGAGTAGAATCAGGAATAGGGACGTATCCTGCACAGGGAAGGTACTTCCATCTGGGGACAGGCTGCGCATGAGCGGAGAGAGCTCCTTTCAGCCTTGGTTTACCCATCTGTAAAACAGGGCACAGAATTGCTGCTTTGCAAAGTTAGTGTGGATTCAGTGAGCTGGCAAAGACAAAGTACCCGACACTTAGTAGGCAGGTTTCCAACCACTGCGTGTTCCCTTCCTCCCTGTGCCTCCCAGCCAGGAAGTAAAGAAGATGCAGTGAGCATGCGGCAGGCTGTAACCACTTCATTAGGACTGCTTTCTTGGCCATCTCTCGGGCTCGCAACCCACCCGCAAGTAGTTACTGTCCACATGGTATCATACTCATATTATAGATGAGAGACTCAAGGCTCAGAGAGGCCAAGTGCCTTGCCCACGGTCACACAGCTGGGAAGAGACAGGGCCAGGATTTGGGCTCAGGGCCTTCGACATCACACCAAACTGCTTCCTTTGCCAGCTTGCTCCAGGGACCTTCTGATTGGTGTATACTCAGTGTATAACCAGGTCACCTTTGAGATTGAAAGGAAGAGCTATTGATAATTACTCTGGGACTGCCCTAGGCAAACTGGGAAGGAGGGCCATCCTGCCACAGTAGGAGGCTTTGGGTATATCACTTTCCTTCTCTGCAAAATGGAGATGATGGCAGTATCCCTCCACCCCCACCCCAAGGCTCTCAAAAAGATTAGATGTAAAAATGCATGGAAGGGGCACAATAAATGCTGGTTATTCCCACTACTGTTAAAAATAATAACCACAATAGCAGCAGCCTCCATCTCTATCACAGTCCTTCCAGACCATTCTGGCTGCCTGACACTGCCTCAGTGAGGCTGGACACCTAGTCTACGGTTAAGCCCCCAAGACCCAGCCTAATTCCCTCCTGGCCCTTGCCTGTGCCCCCCACAACACCTCCCTCTGTGGTCCCTGCTTCTCAGAGCTGCCCTCCTTGCCCTCATGTTCTTCCAGGGCTCAAACATTTTGCAGACCATTTCCAGCTCTCCATGGGACAAAACACTGCCCTGCCTGACCCCAGGGAAAGAGCCCCTGACCTACTGAAGTCTCAGTCCTACAACCGAGCCACCTGAACAAGTGCTGGAACTCTTTGTGCCTCAGTTTCCTCATCTTTCTAGCACAGAAAATAACTCTCTCCCTTGGTGGCCCACTTGAGGACTCGGGGAGCCAGTGGAGGAGGCTCAGCACTCTGCAAATGCGAAAGACCCTGACACCACCATGTGTGTGTCACTCCAGCTCCACATCTCCAGCCACAGCCGCTCAGACTCTTCCCTCCGGCCACACCTGCTTCCCCCATGGTGCAACAGGTGGGCGCTCCCACTGCCCTCTCCTCTGCCATCCTGTCCTGCAAAACATAACTTCCTTTAGGAGACCTTCCTGAGCTCTTCCCCCTGCCCTGCAGTCTGGGTTAGGGACTTTCTGTGCCTGCCCCCAGGAGCTCAGAGTGCACGAGGAGTGGTCAGAGGAGGGCCACAAACAAGAGGCAGGGCTCATAGGTCTAGCTCCCCTCCTCGAGGATGGCACAGGGTCCTGGGCAGGGCTGATCCCCTCCCTCCCTGCCAGGGGGTGGGAGGAGTTCAGCCAAGGCTTCTGAACCTGTCTGAGGTTGTGACCTCATTCACCTGTTCAGCAAGCCACTTATGTGTTGACAGAGAGGGGAAGGCCTAATAAGATGACGTCTGCCATTATTATCCCACTTTACAGGTGGGAAAACTGAAGCCCAGAAAGGATATATAGTAGCTGAGGCAGGATGGGAAGCCGGCTGTCCAGCTCGGGGGTCCACCGCCCTGGCCACCACTGTGCACATGATCTGCTGGGCCTAGACCCCCAGTATGGCTGCAGTCTGTGTCCTGACACCCGCCGACCCTGTGTCATATTGAAAGGAATGGAAAGTTGGGAGAAAGGGGTGTGGGCATCCCACACTTGTGAAACTCAAGGTAGAAACAGATCTCTCCGTCATTCAAGGCCCAGGAGATCGGGCTTCCCAGTTCCCCAAACTCCAGCAGGCAGTAGCTGGAGGACTCAGGAGCGAGAATTCTCAGGCCCGGCGCCCCAAGGCCGCCCGGGAAGCCGCTGGGGGAAGGAGCCGGCCTAGGCCAGCCCGCACATTCCCTGGCTCGCCCTGCCCCGGGCGACGCGCGGGGGCCGGGCCTGGCCTGGCGCCCCCCACCGCGTGCCTTCCAGCTTTGGCCGCTGCTCGGGCGGCGCGGACGCGGCCCGGGAGGGGGGCCCGGCCCCGCCCGCGGACGGGAGGAGGAAGACGGGAGGAGGCAGCGCGCCCTCACCCCGCCCCCGCCCCCGGATCCAGCCCGTGGAGCCCGCGGCCAAGGAGGCGCAGACCGGCCCAGCCACTCTCCGGGGCGGCGCGCCTGGTCGCGCTGCCGCTGCCGACGAATCTGCCCTTCAACCCCCGCTCGCGGGGCTCTTGGAGAGAAGGTAACAGCGCTCTGGCCCGCGAGTCCTTGGGCCCTGGGTGGGCGAGGCCGCTGGCCGGCTGGGGGCACGCGGCGCCCCCAGGACTCTGCACCCTCCTGGGCTCTCGGGAGCTGGGGTGGGGGAAGGGGACCCTGCCTACCAAGGGCGCACCGGGTGCCAACAGGAAGGCCCGGAGCGCTGGCCGCGGGAGCCACGCGGGGAGGCTCAGAGTTTTCGGGGGTTTTTTAATGTTCCCCGCGGGCGGGAGGAGGGAGCAGAGAATTGGAGGGGGCGAGCAGAGGGCCGTCTGCGCTCCTTCCTGCGCTGGGAAAGGAAGGACACGCGCGGGGGGCGATGTATGGGAATGTCGGGCTCCTCCGCGGAGGCCGGCGCCGAGAGCGGGAAGTGGGGAGGGGGGGTGTGTTGGGGAGATGGGCCAGGCACCCTGCCCCCCTCCCCAACTGCCGCATTCCAAGCCCGAGCAGCGATGAAGTCATCCCGTCCGGTTCTTCTCCGGCCAAGGCAGCCAGCTGTCCCCTTTCCCCGAGTAGGGACCCCCCACATTCTGCCGTCTGTATCCCCAGAGGGTATGTTTTATGGTTTAAGCCTTCCCGGACTTCCGATCCCAGCTGCCGTCGAGATTGTTCTATCCTTGCTCAACTGTGCAACATCCGCGCGATGTAAAGCCCATTTTCTAGACCGGAAAACTGAGGCTGGAAGACAAGGGACTGACTCGGGGCCCGCGGCGGCACGAAACTGGGACTGCAACCAGGGCGGGGAAAGCCCCGGGCCGCGACCGCTGCGCTTCGGGAGTGGAAGGCTAATTGTCTCTAACTTACGGTGGTGGAGTCGGAAGCGCGCCCCTCCCCCTCTCCCGCCTGGGTCTTCCCCTATTGCCCGTGGTGCCCTCTGCTCCTCGCGCCCTCGGAGTCCGGAAAACCGGGTCCCCCGCAGTGTGACCACGGACAGCTTGCCACCCCTTTCTGGCCGCTGGACTTCCAGGGGCACGAAAAGTCAGTGCCTTGGGGAGTTAACCCCTTATCCCAGGGTCCGGAGCCGGCTTGGGGAAGCCCCGCCCCCTGCGGGAGGAGCGGCTGTTATCCAGCGGGCCTCCGGCGGGGCGGGGGCAGTGCGCACTCGCGCATGGCCTCCGGGAGGAGATGTGGAGAGAACCGCGGCGAGGGCGGCTCACCGGTGACCCCCAGGTGAGCCCCGGAGTGCGCCCCCGGAGCGCCTGAACCTTCGCTGCGGCCCCTACTGGCCCAAATACTGCGGGGTCCCTGCCCGGTCGCCCAACCTCGTCCTTGCGGGCTCTACCACCTTTGAGTGAGATCCTACCATGTGCCCAGGCCCCGACCGTCCTCCTGCAGGGTAAACATTAGGACTCTGTTTTTAGACCTGGACACAGAGGCTGCGTGTGCTCACTCGTGCCCAGGTCGCAGGCGCTGACTGCACAGCAGAGCCTCTCCTGCCTCCCAGACCTGCCCTCCGTGTCTGGGCATCCCACCCTCCCAGAACTCTTACCCCTTCCCCTCTAGTCTTCACCCTCCCCCCAGGGCATTTGCTCTTGCTGATGGTAGAATCGTGGGCAGGGTGCCAGCCACCTGGCTTGTTTTGCTCTGTGACTTGGGACAAGTCACTCCCCTTTCTGCGCCTTGTTATTTCATCTGTAAAATGTAAGCATTAACCAAGTCTTGGGTGTTATCCCTGAGCTGGGGTGGGGGGGCATTGCACCTCAACATCTAGAGGCCTGCTTACTCCAGTACCACGTGGGGCTCACCTGATTGCCAGCAATACCCTGCGGTCAGCATCAAGTGCCAAATGACTGCCACCAGCATTTAGGGTCGCAGGGATTCCGAGATGAGGACATCAGTGAGGGGGTTGGATTTGAACCCAGGGTGCTGTGCTCCCAGATCTGAGGGTTTCACTGCAGTAATTTCCACCTTTACAGCTCCCCTGGGAAAGGGACCCACCTGGGTTGTCGTTGTCCCTGTTTTACATGTGGAAAGGCAATGCCCTACCCTTAGCCACAAAACGCCACAGGGTCTCTACTGCAGCATCAGGATGGGGGGGGCAGTTACTCCTTTTGGAGGTGCTCAGAGGCATTTGAGAGGTGGGATCATCTTAAGAAGAAGCTGGTCCACCTTATCAAAGTGGCCATGGGGTTGGGTGGGGCGGGATCCCCCTTTGCCGGGAGGGGAGGGGCTGTCTCAAAGTCAGGAGGTTGGGGGTGGGGGAGAGGCAGCAACTGTGGCCACGTGACAGACACCATAACCCCACCATATGGCATTTCACAGAGTGACCCCCAGTTCCCTTCCCCCAGAAGTTGTTCCTTGATCTCTGGTAAGCAGGGAGGGAAAACTGGCCCTGCCGTATGACCGTGGAGGAGTCCCTTCCCTCCAGACCTCAGCTCTCCTGTGAAATGGGCTAACCCTCCAGCTTGGGCGGGCTGTGGGAGGAACAGATGACATCATGTAGTGGCTGGCAGACTGCAGAGCGCTTCATGACTTCAACAAACATTCCAAGAGGACCTCTCGGTGCTGGGGGTGCCAGGGGAAGGGATGATTCAGACACCCCCCCCACTGGGGGGAGGAGTCAGGGTAGGGGGAGGATCAGATGGTGGGAAGGGAAGAGAATGTAGTCAGAAAACAAAGCGAGCTTTGTCCTATTGCTGTCTTTGTTTTTATCTTGTTATTTAACCTATTTTGAAATTCAAATAACATTAGAAGGGCAGTATTGAGATTTTTATGCTTGGAGGTGGCAGCGGAGGTTTTAAAAAAAAATAGTGAACTCTCAGTCTAGGTGTTCTTGTTGAGCGTTGTTATCAGCTTTTATCAGCTGAGGTTCCAGGACCTGGTTTTGCCCAAGGTCACTCTGAGGACTGGTGACCACTGGCCGGCCCTCACCATTCTCTGGAGGTGGCAGGAGGTGATCCTTTGGCATGAAGGTTATCACAAAGATCTCCTGATAAAAACTGGTGTGGATTTAGCACTTGCTGTTTGCAGAGGCCCAGCTGGGTGCTGGGAGGGAGGAAGGCAGGAAAATCCAGGCAGCTGCCCCACCCTGGCGTATGTTGTCCATCTGTGGAGACAAGACCCGGCTCCGAAGCCAGTCGAGGGCTGCGTGAGTCAGAGGCTCTGAGTTCCAGTCTGGACTAGCCCTCTCGACGTGACCTTGAGCAAGCTTAGCCCCTGTCGGGCCACAGGAGAACCAGAGGATGGACACAGGAGTCCCTCCAGCCTGGACTTTCTATTTTGGGGATCAGACCAGGAATATTATAGGAGTTTAGAGAAGGGTGGGGCTGGGCGGGTGAGGGTGGGGGCCAGGAGGGGAGCCAGGGGGCAAGGAATAGCTTTTAGCACCACCTGAGCTTTTTCTAAAACTTGTTGACAAGAAGACTCCTATCTCAATTTGTCAAACTATGATAAAGTCCTTTCCTGCAGGCCTTCTCAGAGCCTTGAATATGCTCAGGCCTGCAGGAGGGAGCTGGAAAAAGCCACTTTTGACCTTTTTCCAGGAAGCGTCTTGCAGGCTGGGAGTTCTAAGGAAACTCTGTGCAGGATATTTACACAGCAGTCCGTGATACCTTCGCCCAGGCACCTCCCCTCCTCCTGTCCTCTTAGGGTAGAAGAGATTTTAACTCAGAGAAGGGAAATGACTTGCTCCACACGCCAGCAGGAGGCAGTGCCCCTGGGGCTCAAAGGCGCTGCCGTTTGGGGCCCTGCTGCACCTTTTCCTACTGTGTGGCCTCGGGCAAGTCACTTTACACCTCTGTGTCTCGGCTTCTCTCTGATAATAGAGCCTCCCCAGGGCTGTTGTGTGTTAAATGAGATGATGCAAGGAAAGCAATGGCACTTCATAACGGGACCGTGTGTGATTATCCTTTATACTTTGTACTGAAGTTTTGATGCACGTCTCAAATATACAGCTCGGCGAACGTTTCATGCTGCCTCCCAGTCAGTAGCCACTCAAGGGCAACCACAATTCTGATTTCTATCGCCATTGATTTGTTTTGCCTGTTCTTGAACTTCCTATCAATGGAATCACACGTGTGTCCTTTGTGTCCAGCTTCCGCTCGGCATCTTGTCTGTTGGACTCCATCTGTGTTGTTGGGTGTAATCATTGTTTTCTGTGGCTGTTATTATTTGAGCCCAAGATTCCCCCTTCTGCCAGGGCCACCCTCACATTCCTCTCTGTGTTTCTTCTAGGTCTTGGCCCCTGGGCAGGAGAGGGGCCATCCACCTTTGAGGCCTGCTCAGTCCTCGGAGAGAGCATCTATCCTTGTGTCTGCAGGGCTGGGAACCGAGACCCTGGGAGAGGTGGGCCATGGGCCCCCCACAGCCCCAGCATCTTGAGGCAGCGCCTTAAGAGAGCCAAAGGACAGCATCTGCCCACTCCTTCCAGCCGGAGGGAGGAGCTGAGAAGTGGAGCCCTGAGCCCAGCCCCACTCCCTTCCCCTGCCCTGGGTGGGCAAGGACCAGCTTCTGTGAACAGCCAGAGCTGATGCCAGGCCCCCAGCGGGCCGGAGGAGTCCCCGCCATGAGCCTGGGCAAGCTCTCTCCAGTGGGCTGGGTGTCCAACTCGCAGGGGAAGAGGCGGCTGACCGCGGACATGATCAGCCCCCCACTCGGGGACTTCCGCCACACCATGCACGTGGGCCGTGGCGGGGATGTCTTCGGCGACACCTCCTTCCTCAGCAACCATGGCGGCAGCTCAGGGAGCACCCACCGCTCGCCCCGCAGGTTCCTGGCCAGGAAGCTGCAGCAGGTGCGCAGGGTGGGCACGCCACCCCGGCGGATGGCTTCCCCGCCCACGCCCTCCCCCGCACCGCCCGCCATCTCGCCCATCATCAAGAACGCCATCTCCCTGCCCCAGCTGAACCAGGCCACCTACGACAGCCTCGTGGTGGGCAAGCTCAGCTTTGACAGCAGCCCTGCCGGCCCCACCGACAGCCACTCCAGTTACGGTGAGCCTGGGTTTTCTGCCCATTTTCTGGTGAGTCAGCCAAGACTCCACATTTGGAGGTTCAGTCACCCCTGCAATTGACTGGTCTCACCCCGCAGTGAGGCCCAAACCCCAGAACATGGATGGGGAGGGGGTAAAGATGTGGCAACCAGCTTACTGCCTCAAATACACCGAGGTCGAGAGGGGAGGAAACGGAGCGTGAGGTCTAGCTGCCCCTAACACACTGTGTGACTCGGGCAAGCCCCACCCTCTCTCCCCTTTTCCCCAAAGCAGACCCTTGGGGTCAGAGTGACAGAGAGAAGCAGTTAAGAGCCTGGGCTCTGGGTGCAGATCCTGGTTCTGCCTGATTTCCAGCAGCCGAATGACCTTGGTCAGCTTCAAGTGTCACTGGTTCCTTTGGGTCGTTGCCAAGGTCCAGTACGATAGTACATGGAACGGGCGTGCCCACAGCCTGCTACATAGTAGGAGCTCAGGACACGTGAGCTGTTTTTGTTACTTGAACAAAGGTTCCTGAAACTTTACAAATTTGGAAACCACTCGCATGGCCCCAAGCCAGAGGCCCTTCCTGCCCTGAGAAGTGGCAGGTGCTGCCTGGGCACTGCTGGGAGCCGCGGGCCTGTGCTGCCACCTGCTGGCCGTCCCCTGCCCTGCAGCTTTTCCCCTCCCCTGCCCCCCCATCCCCCGCAGACACTTCCTCTGACGCTCTCACTCCGGGGGCTGCTCAGAACCCTCCCTGAGAATGGACTGCAGTAACCCCATTACGTCTCAGGCCTGGTGGACCTGGAAGCAGGGGGCTGGAGCAGATGACCTTTGTAGGGCTTGCGTTGTCCTTCGAGTCTGTGATTTCTGTGCAGTCAGACACTGGCTGCTGGTTCCATCCCTGGGCCCACAAACCAGCTCACGTGCAGCCAGTGTCATGACCATGTCCAAGTTCATGGTTGGAACTAAGAACCAGAAGATTTGAGCTCCACCCCATCAGAAGCCCCTTCTTCTAGTCCGAACCTAAGCCTCAGTTTCCTCATCTGCAAAATGGAAATGAGGATTATGTCAATTTTCAGACTTTAGGGTTGGTGGGAGGATCACACAAAGAGACCACAGGCTCCACCCATAATACAGAGATGGGAGAACTGAGGCCAGAAAGGGGAATGACTTGACAGAGCCCACACACAAGGCAGGGTTGCTTCTGGCTCTCCCCTCCCCAGCACTTAGGGCTTGCAGCTCTGACCCTCCTCCCCATTTCTCTTCTAGGCTTGGACTCTGGGTTCTGCACCATCTCCCGGCTGCCCCATCCAGAGAAGCCTCATGACAAGGACTGTGATGGTTCCTTCCCCTCTGAGCCTGAACTTCGCCGCTCCGACTCCCTCCAGTCCTTCCGCCTTGACCTTGACCTTGGACCCTCCCTCCTCAGTGAGCTGATGGGGGTCATGAGCCTCTCAGAAGCCCCCACAGCTGAGACCCTGGCCTCTACCACAAGCCCCCCAGCCCCTGCTGCAAACCCCCCAGCCTATGGACCCTGTCCCAATGGGGTAACCACTGGGTCAGGCCCGGTGGCTGAAGCAAAGGCCAGCCCGGCAGGAGGGGGTCACCGTGCACGATTGGACGTTGCCTCGGGCAGGTGCTGGGGAGCGGGCTGGTCAGTTGATCGGGTCAGTTGCCACTACACAAAGGTGGATGCTCAGCGGGAGCAGGTGGAGGTGCTCCCCCAGGCCCAGGCCTCCTGGGAAAACCTGGATGAAGCGTGGGGAGCACCCCAGGCAGGTAGCAGGGCCTCTGTGCCCAGTACAGTACAAGCAAACACCTTCGAGTTTGCAGATGCCGAGGACGAGGAGGAGATCAAGGTGTGAGTGGCCAGGCTGGATCCAGGGACCGTAGCCTGGGTCCATGAAAAGCAGGGTGCAGAGTCAGCCCCTCATCTGATGGAAGTGGGTCCTGCCAGACGGAGATGGGGAGAACCCGAGTTGCCCCTACACCCCTCCACACCTCTGCAGGATGGACATGGGAGGAAGGACAGAGGGGACCAGTCTTGTTCTGGGGCCTGGGTGTTCCTAGAGGGTCCCCTCTCCCAGGCTAACCTGCCTCCCCCACTGCCACTGGGGCCCAGGGGCCATTCCCAAGGTCCCATCCCCACCCAGTGCCAGCCCCACTGACTGGAGGGCCCAGCCTCACAGTGAGGCCTTTGTGCCGGGAAAGCTGTCCCCACTGGGTGGGGGGCAGGGGACATGGCACACAGGCCCATTGTCTGGTCTCCCAAAGGGGCTGCCTGCCCCCAGATCATCCTGGGCTGCCTCCTGCAGGGTCCCCGCTATTTCCCCATAGCCCTACCCAATGGCCCAGCTGCAGCAGCCTCAGAAGAAGGTCAGGGGTGACCTCATGGGAAGGAATCCCACTTTCCTGGGTACCCCAGACCTGCCTCTGGGGCCTGATTAAAACAAGTTGTTTTGATAAAGATGTTTGGGCACCTGGAGAATGCTGTCAGCTCCACCTGCTTAAATACCCTCCCCACCAGGGAGCTTGGAAAGCCAAGGACCCCCTCAGGCCCCCAGCGAGGGCCCAGGGCAGGGCTAATGAGTAACGGGGCTAGAATGTCCCTGCGATAAGAGGCCCAGGTGGGAGCCCTTTATCTGCAGTCCTGGGAACAGTTCCTGGCCCAGGAAACTGGGACCAGTGGGGGCCCCAGAATCCCACAGGACAATCGGCACCTGCTCTGGTGGAGAGAGAGCCGGTAGGCAGGGGCAGGCTCTCCGAGGTGGTTGGGAGCCTGGGCGCTGCCTTGGCGTCCTGCCTCAGTACCCGCCCCCCTTGGCGGTCCTGAGACTTTGTGCCTCAGTTTCCTCTGTATCCCGATGCCGCGAGCATTAAAATGCATGGGAAGCAGTAACCACAGATCCTGCCACAGGAAGGCTCCACAATGGTGGTTTATTTTTTTTGCTTTTAACCTTGGGGGAGAAAATGGGGCCAGAGGGACAGGAACTGCAAGTGGACGGGTTGGGGAATAGAGCCAGGACCCCCAGGCTGCCAGTCCTTGTGTGGCTCAGGAAGACTTGGGGTACGGGGTCTGGCAGGGGTCTTCTATCCTGCAGGGTGCTGCCCACTCACTCGAACTCGAAGGAGGAGATGCTGAGCCCACCCTGCACACTCAGGTAGCTCAGGTGGCTAGAACCCAGCCTTGTAGGAAAGGTAAACCGGTACCCATCTTGCAGCTTCACCTTGAATTCATCGCTGTCAAAGTCCACTGTGAGCTGCAGAGAGAAAGGAGGTGTCAGAGGCTGGGGTACCCTGCCACCTGGGACCTCCCCTTGACATCCTCCCCGGCCCCTCTTCCCCTTTCACCTCACCTTGACCTCTGACCCTGGGCCAAAGCATAGGTGATTTTCCCGCTGCTCCCGCCCCCAGTTGCCATCCCGTGAGTTGCAGACGATGGTGGACTCTCTGAAGCGTGGGTTGAAGTGCAGGTCTATCTTCTCAGGCCCCTGTCCCAGATTAATCATAAAGCTGCCAGTGGAAGGGTAATAGGTGAGGTTTAGGGGCCACTGCTGGGGAAAACGGCTTGCGGGGAGGGAGTCTTGACTGCCAGCCGACTGGCAGTAACTTAAGAAAGGTCATATTAATCAAGATCTGTGCCCTAAAACAAGGGAGGTGACCACCAGGTCAGACCTGGCCCTGCAGTATCGTTCCGTCAGGGGTGTGTACCAAGGCTGTTGACAGGAGGATGGCTATCAGTGACAGTTTTAGGAATTGGGGATACCTGTCCTGGAAGTCAGAATTGTCTTTAGACATCTGAAACCCCTTACATTTGGCTAATGTGGTGAGCTCCCTGACACTACAGGTATGCGATGAGGGGTCGTGTAACCTTGGCAGGATCACTACAGGAGTCTGGGTTAGACATCTGTGGTCCCTGGGAGGGAAGACATTCTGGGGCATGGGGTGCCTTCTTTCGGAGGTCTCAGGCCAGGGGTACCCCATATTTCTACAGCCTTGAGGAACCCAAGGAGGGAATGATCATTTTTCTTTTGCTCCTACCTGAGACATTTGCCAGCAAAAGTTGATGAGGGTCAGTCTCAAAAAATGCTGAATGAATTGTTCTGCCCAAAGGATAAATGCAGCTGGTCGGGCTTGCAAACTCGATCATTTGTCACCCCCTGGTGGTCACCCCTGGTATTACATGCACGAATAGCTGGCTATGGTTCTATTCAGTCCCAGGAAGAGAGTGACGTCATTGTGGGGTTTGGACTTTCCGGGGAGGCGCCCGATCCACTGGGGGCTGGGCAGAGGTCCAGGAGCTTCTCCTCCTGCCCCGCCAAGGAACGGAGAACACAGCATCACCTTGAATTCTGAGGGCTCCCAAACCCAGCCTCAGATGTGAAGGCACATCCTACCGTGAGAAAGACCAGCAGGTGTGTGGATGCAACGATGTGAAAACAGCCCCCTTGGCCCGAGGTCCGACCACCGACGCTGCCGTGGTGTATCCCACAGGGCTGCCCCTCCTGCCCCACCCCCACGACCCCTCCCCCAGCTCACCCATCGGCATCGTTGGCAACCTTGCCCTTGATCTTCAGGGTTGCCCCCAACTTCATGTCCATGTTCGTAATCTCGAATTTCCCCTGGGCCAACAGAGAGAGGGACATTCCACCTGAGTCCCATCAGAAAGCCCATCACACGTGGTGGATGAAGCCCAATCATGGGCACCGTCCCCCTGCCCGGGTGAGGGTCCCGAGGCCTGGGGAGCTCCATGCACCAGCTGGTGGGGCAAGTGACAGCAAGCTCCATCCGAGGCTTCCCAGAGCCCCTTTTCTGTTTTTGCTTCCACCCACCCCAGCCCAGCAAGATGTGCAGCTACATCTGAAGGCCTGGCTGGGGAATGGGGGACTCAGTTTACCCATCCATGAAATGGGTAGACTGGTTCCTGACAACCCCTCAGTCCCAAACATGTTCAAGGGCCCTTAGCAGCTCTCCAGAAACAAGGACAGAAAATATATCAGCCTCTCGTCCAAAACAAAAAAATCTACAAAGCACCCTATGTCATATGTCTGAATACGTGCACCTAAATCCCTCTCCAAACCCTATGTCCTTCATCCCTAAAATGGGCTCATTGGATCTGTTCACTCAAAAATAGTTGCCGGGCCCCTGCTGTGTGACAGTTTGGAGATACTGAGGCTGGCAGCAGCCACCTTCAAGCTGCTTGGGGGGGACTCGAGACACTGTTTGTAAAGCCCCAAGCATAGGACCTGGCCTGGACCAGAGGCCAGTGGAGGGCGGCCACCATTATGGTATCTTGTTATGCATTTGCTCCTCGGTTTCCATAGGACCAGGCAGTGCCTGGATTTCTACACAGCAGGAGCTTCCCGCAGCTGCACTGGTTCAAAGTGAGGGTCTCGGAGCTGGGCTGGCAAAGGCGCTCACCCAAGTTGGAGAAAATGTCCATTTTTCACTGAGCAGTGGTGGTGTAGGGCAGGCACCAATATTTAGAGTGATTTATGGGAGAGCATTTTTAACTTCTGGGGTTTCTGTTCATTGATAGGCCATTGTCCCTAAGAGAGCACAATCTGAGACCCTTCAAGGACAGCGGCTGAGGGAGAGTGACCGACACTCCCCGCCGGCAGCTGCCACTTTCTGCGAAGGAGAGACGTGAGCCCCTTAGAAAGGGCAGGACTATAAGATGCTGCCCTGACTCTCCCAGAGGCAACACCTTTGAAAAGGTCAGAAAGAGGAGAGGTGTCCACCGTGGTGGCATGTCACACGCGTGCCTTAGGACAGGGTTGCTCAACGTCCATACGTTGACATTTGGGGCCAGATGATTCCTTGTTAGGGGAGTGGGGAGGCCGGCCTGGCCTCAACCCACTCAGTGCCAGCAGCCCACCCTTCCTGCCCTCCCCCTCCCCTTGCCAGGCCGTGACATCCAAAAATGTCTCCAGACATTGCCAAATGTCCCCTGGGAGTAAAATCTCCCCAGCTTGAGATTTGCTGCCTTAGAGAAAGTGGGATTTGGAAATTGGAGGCCTAACCCCTCAGATCTTACCGTAATGGCTGGATCACCACCTTTGGAGTGGGATAGTCTGGACGAAAATGCTGGTCAGAGTCTTACTAGTAGACTGAGGTTATCCAGAGAGGGAAACACCGGAACCTCCCGAAGGGGCCAAAATGATAGGAGGGATGTAAAGCGTGTGCCTGCAGCACAGCAGGTGCCTGTGTTCAATGCACGCGCTCACGTCCAACACCAGATGGCACGGAGAACACCCAGTCTCCCTGTCTCCCCCCAGTGCTTTGCTGCTCTCCCTCATCTGTTCCCCCCGCAGGATGTGGGCCAGCCCCGCTCTTTCTGGGTCTCAGTCACCATCAGTGAATATAAAGGAGGAGGACTAGGTGGTCTCTGCAGAAGGAGGAAGAGTGGAAAGCAGAGGGGAGGGCTGTGATGAAGAGGGGGAGGAAAAGGACTCTGGACAACTAAGGTGTCCTCTCTGGGGAGGGGCGTATAGTCCCTTCCACACATGACCCTCTCGAGTCTAAGCCTCACAGGGTGGCATTTATGGTCCCATTCCACAGATGGGATGTCTGAGGCTCAGAGAGGGGCAGTGACTTGCCCAAGGCCACACAGCAAGTGTGGCAGAGCCAGGTGTGGAATCAAAGAACCAGGAGCTCAAAGAGCACCCACTCAGCCCCTGCAATCTACAGATTGCCGCCTTGGGCAAGTCAATCCCTGAGCATCAGTGTCTTCATTTTTAAAAAGCTCAATAGATGTTAGTTATTATTATCACCATTGTTATTATTACCAATGAGGAAAGTGAGGCTAGAGAGGGAAAGTGACAGGCTCAGGCCCCTGCTGCAGGTGGGTGGCAGGGGGAGCGGAGAACCTCGGGCTGAAGGTTGGAGATGACCTGTCCAACTTCCCCGCTGTACAGATGGGGAAACCAAGAGAGGCAGCGATGCTGCCCCCCAAGCATCCTCCCCCGCACCACCCCACCCCAGATAAATGCGTGGGTGACCGCAGGAGGGACCCGGCAACCTCACCGACATGGCAGCGGCTCCTGGTGGCAGCTTCCACGGCTCCTGGAGGGCTGTGCTCGGGTCCCACTTCACGGTCCCACTTATATCCTAGAATATTACATATTAACAAGCCCAAGGCCATAAATGTGGACTTTGGATCCCTGGGCCCAGGTGTCTCCTGTCCGGAATCTCCCCGAATCCTGAACAAACAGTGAAGGAGCCTCTCCCAGCCCCAGCCCAGCCCGAGCATCTTTCTGGCCTCCCTCCCGTCCAGGGCCAGGGCGGGCTGGGGAGGGAAGGGCGGGGGCTGGGGGAGTGGGCGAGGCAAGCGGCCGGGGCAGTGGTTGGGGGGGCATGGGACTGGGAGTCAGGAGCCTCGGAGACCCCCCCAGCTTTGCCCCAACAAACACCCTGTGAGCTTAAAGCCACCCAGCACCCCCGGGCCCAGCTTCTCGTCTTGATGGTAAAAGTGTCTACACTTCTAATTGTCTCTGCTATGAGTCATTTTGAGAGTCTTCTTTTTGTTTGTTTTACCCTCCACCCCATTTTTTCCCTGATGGTAAATGTAACTTTTTAAACTAATGCAAGGTGGATTCAAAGAGAACATCTGGAAGGCTCTACAGCACACTGTTGAAAGTGGTTCCCTCTGAAGCAGGGAGTAGGAAGGGATTAGGTGGGGCTACTGGGGATTTAAAGGTTTGGCTCTTTATTTCCATTACTTATGTAACTGACATGCTTACTATAGAAAATCAGCGATATTTAATAAGAAGTAAAACAACCACCCAGTCCCGCCACCAGGAGGGAACTGCTTGCTCTGTGGGCCTATTTCCCTCCAGGTGGTTTTCGGTTTTCTCCGCATTCTGTAAACTGCAGCCATCCCTCCATCTACACAATTGTTTATCCCGCTTTGTTGAGGGAACATTAAAACCCACAAATCAATATTTCAAAGCTGTATTTTAATGGCTGTGAAATATTCCACCCTCTAATGACTAAATTTATTTAGCCAATTTCCTTCTGCCAAATACCTACATTAATTCTAAATTTGTGCCATTAAAAAACTGCCGCATTAAATCTATTTGCACATAATCTTGACAATTTATTTAGCGCCAATTCCCAGGAGAAGAGGGTTTCTCGAGCCCTGGGTTTGTCGTCTTCCATCGGAGTTGGCTGTCGCCACCCAGGGTGGAGAGTCGGAAGATGTGTCCTCTGGGGCCCTCAAGTTCCGGGTGCTGACGTGGACTCGGTGCCCCGGGCTCCCGCGGGCCCCACCCAAGATCTGCTTCCCGGGGGCTTAGAGGGAGTGAATTCCTCATTGTAATCCCAAGGAAATTAATTCCTTCTTGGCCTTTTTCCCAGAGCCACAGTGAAACTGGAACAAGATAAGGAGTTCTAAAGTGTTTCTACACAGAAGGGCTCTAATCTACAGAAACTACACTTTCTAAAGATGTGTTTTTCTGATTATAATAGCAATACTATCTCACTAAGGAAGTTTTCAGAAAGTGCACAGAGTAAAAAGAACCTAACCGCTCACTTGTTTTAGAAGACTACTGAAAGGCAAGGAACATGGTCACACTTATGATTTGTGCACTTAATGGTGTGTATGTTTTATATTGATGAACTATTTCAAAAATGAACAAGAATATAAAGGAAAAGAAAACATAAAAATCACTGATATGCGCACCTCCAGCTTCCTGTACTCTTAACAGGGGCTGCCTTCCGGAGGGTGTTTTATAGTCCACAAAGCACTTTCTCTAACCCTCATTTAAACCTCACGATAAACTCTCAAGACTTTTATTCTCCCATCATTCACACGAGGAGCTAAGTAGGTAGCAGAGCAGCCTTGGGCTACCAACCCCTTGCTCCGGGTCGGCCAAAGCACGTAGCTCAGTCTGCTCTTAGCAAAAAGAATACTTTGCCCTCCAGGAGTGTGCCCTGAAGCTGTTTGTATGGTGGCCACATCTGAGGTGTCCCTTAGGACCCCACCCTGCTGCTCGTGCCCTTGTATAATCTGCTCCCCGTGAGAGTGACTGGACCCAGGAACTGGCTTCTAGTAGATTACTAGAATATGCGAACGCGGTGGGATGTCACTTCCAAGATTAGGTTAAAAAAAGACTGACTTCCGTCTTTCTCTCTCTTTCTCTCTCTCTCCTCTCTCTTTCTCTCTCTCTCATGCCAAGTTGTGAATAGCCCGATGGAGAGGCCCCATGGCAAGGCCCGTGTTGGTCTCCAGCCAACAGCCAGTGAAGGCCTGAGTCCGCTAACAGCCCCACAAGTGAACGTGGCCGTGCATCTTCCACTCGTGCCCTGAAATGACAGGCCAACACATCCACTGCAGCCTTGCGAGAGACCCTGAGCCACAGGCACCTGGCTAAGCCATGTCTGGATTTGTGACCCTGCAGGAGCTGTGAGATAATGTTTCCTGTTTGAAGCCACTAAATTCTGGAGCAGTTTGTTACACAGCAATAGATAGCTGATACACTTTGCTGAACAATTCTTATCGAAAGCTTGCTAAGAGAAAAAAACATGAAAGTATCCTGCTTATTGATCTTTAAAAAGAACCAGCTGTTGGTTTTGTTTCTTTTCATTTTCTACCTTTATTTTTATTAATGTTTTCTTTTTTAATTTTTGGTTTATTTTATTGTTCTTTTTCTAGCTTCTTGAGTAGAATGCTTAGTTCATTATTTTTTCATCTTCTCTGTTTATTAATAAATGCATTTTCAGGCTGTAAATTTTCCTCTGACTACCACTTTGGCTACCTTTTGAGGTATTCTACTCCATACTTTAAATGTTACCGTTGAATCAAGCCAGATGATCAGAGAGTTGTTTTCAGCACTTAGTAAGTGTTTAATAGTTTTTGACTGACTTGCTGAATAGCAAAAAAAAAAATAAAACAAAAAAGAAGGAGAAGAAAAAAAGTGGGATGGGGTGCAGTTGAAATGTGAAACATAAATTAATGGGATTGGCTAAGTGAGCTACAAAATATAGTTGGCCTGTCATGCAGCCATCAAAAATCACACTTTCCGAGACCCTCTCTGACCTGGTTCCAGGCCCATAATGCAATGATAAATGAATCAAGTGGCTACAGAGGCAGGTTCCCAGGACCTCGTAATGGGCCCTGGCAGAGCTGCGCTCATGCATTGCACGTGAGGCCGCAAGAGGAAGAGTCTAGCACAGTCCTTAGTGTGTGCACCTCTGGGCACCAAGCAGGACACTGCCCTGCTGCCCCCCCGGGTCCGCCTGGTGTGAACACAAGCACGGATGATTGTACTCCAAGGTGTGGGATGGAGAGGCTGCACAGACATACAAGACACAGCCAGGCCTTCAGGAGTCCAGGTCGATATGGGAGGCAAGCTTGGGCATGGGAAACAACGAGAAACCCCTAACTATGTCCCCAACCGGGAGGTATTGCACAGGTGTGCAGGGTGGGGCACAGGGTGCAGAGCCAGCGTGGGGCTTGAGTCATCCGGGAAGACTTCAGAGAGTCCCAGAGACTCAGGGCAGGAGGGGCTCTAAAGTGCCATTTGGAGAATGGTCCAGACTCAAACCTTTGTCTTACCACTTCCTGGCTGTGTGGTCTTTGGCCAAGTTGCTTAACCTCTCTGAGCTCTGTTTCCTCCTCTGTAAAATGAGAACAGTAAGTGTTGTGAGGGATAAGGGAAATAAAGCCTGGCACTTCGTTCACAGTCAACAGATACTATTTGCAGTCCTCATCAGGACAGCGTTCCACCTGCCAGCAGGCGTGGGCAGCAGCAGCCCACCCCCACCTGGGCTGGTCATAGCTTGGGAAGTGGGGAGGCACCCCTCAACCCCTCCCAGGGTCCCATTATGACTTTCAAATGTCCCCAAGCACATCTGCCTTCTACCATATAGGTAAAAATTATATTTTACAACTGCATCGGTGTAAAGATGAATATATCAATATTACATATTAAAATGTTCTCTTCAACCTGAAAGTTTCATTTTTTTTTCTCTTCTGATTTAACAAGAAACCAAAACATTTCAGTCCAGTGGTGCTATGCCAGCTAAGCCCCAGGAGAAGCCGGCCCCACACTTCTGGCACCAGCTGCTGCTGAGGGACTTCGGTCTCGAGGTCTCTGCCATCCCGGGTTCTATCCTCCCAAGGAACAAACGGATCATCAGACGGGTGACACCTGTCCCCACCGCCCTTCCTCCACCCCCTTCCCACCTCCCACCCCCAACAGCCTCTTTTTCTGGAGGTTACAGAGGGAGCCAGGGAGGCGCAGGGACAGTGCCAAGCCATTGGCCTCAGACGGGCTGAATCTCCAGTCCTGGCTCTGTGCTCTACAAGCGGAGTGTCCACGGGCAACTCAGCATGAGCCTCAGTTTCTCCATCTGTCCAAAGGGGCTAATGGTACCTTCCTCCCGGGGTGGTCATGGGAATTAAAAAACTTTTTTCTTAATTAAAAAATTTAACCAGTGAATGCTTAGCCAGTACAGAGTTTCTGATTAGGATGATGGAGAAGTTTTGGTAATGGATGGTGGTGATGGCAACACAACTTTGTGAATATGATTAACACCACTGAATTTCAAACACTTGAAAGTGGTTAAAATGACAAATTTTATGTTTTATATATGTTACCACAATTTAAAAAAAAAACAACAAAACGCCCATAGAGCTGTACAACACAAAAAAAAACCCTAATGTAAATTCTGGGCTATAATTAATGTAATATAAGTCTAATAGTATTGGTTCATTGATTGTAACAATGTAGCACATTTGACTGCTGTGGACGGACACCAGGCGCATCTGGGTGAAGGTGACTTTGCAACCGAGACTTTCCCTGTGCTGGGTAAATGTGTGATCTTTTGTTTATTGTGCTCACTTTGCTTCCTTTTGTTTCATTTAGCCTATCGAGTTGATCCAGGGGTCATACATGTGGACTTGGTGGCTTTCAGCCCCACTATCTGTGACCCTGAATTTGTGGCTCTCCTTTTGAATTTGTGCAGTTTGCATAGTTTGCGGCTGAGGGGAACCATTTGTATCCGAGGAGCTCCTACTCTGATATTCTGTCTTCGCGATTTCTGTTGGGATTACCCAACCATGGGAAACTTTCATAGTGTGCCGGCTACATCTCTCTTGGGAACTATTCTTAATAACTGGTCTAAATTTAGAGAGTATCACTTAAAAAGGAATTGTTAGCACATTATTGCAACTCTGTGTGGCCACAATATAAATTAAGTAAAGGGGCAGAGTGGCCAGAAGATGGGACTCATGAACTTTAGGTAATTATCCAGTTACAAATGTATTACAAGAACAAAAGATTTTGAAATTTAGTAAAGATAACAGATGCATTGCAGCTGCAGCCAGCTAGCTGTGTTATAGCAGAATGTCTTATGAAAGACAGAGAAATCCGCAAGGTAAAGGAAAGTTACGATAAGAGAGAGACATGTGAACTTCCACCTGTGGGTCAGTGGCAGGCCTCCCAGAGCAAGGAGATAAGAGAAATGATACACAAGTGCCGGCCTGTCCGTTTTTAAAATGAAGTCAGAAAAAAGACCCGGCCCAAAGTTAAAGCTATCTTAGCTAAGAAGGATTGGGATCCAGAAAACTGAAATACCTGGGAGGACATTAAGAAGTAACTAACACAATTTAAAAACTGGCAAAACTGCAAAATGTCAAATGGGCGCAAAGTCCCTTTAACAGCCCCTTTTTGTCAGTGAATAAAACTATGGTTATGAGAAAAAATTTTTCCAGGTAATTAATTAAATCGGGAAAACTTCTCCTAGTAACCAGGAGCAAACGCTTTAGCCCATATGCTCCTACTATTTCCCCCACCTGCTGAGGAGGCTGACTCATGATGCATAAAAAGGTGGACATAGAGGAACAGCCACCGGGTGGCAAATGGGAAAAACTTTAGGAATCCCCCTCAAATGCTCCAATTTAATAACTGTTTTACGAGATTGTGAGGCTTATCCCTGGCTTCACCCTCATTGAGTGTCCTATAGTAGGGGACATATACACAAAGCCAATATGCCTCTAAAGAATTTAACAAAACTGTGAAGACAAAATACTTTGGTGAATGTCATGCAAAATTAATCATTGGGGTTTTTGGGGAAACAATGTAATATCTCTATGTTCCTTTAATCCTTGTCAAAACATTATATATTACTGTTTCAAAATGCATTGACTTAAGTGTTTTAAATATTTAGCATTATTCTGACAAGTTTGATTTTAACAGTAATTGTATGTTATAAGATATTTGCTTGAAAGAGTTTCCAGAATCATTTTGGTAACTTTTAAGATAAAATATTTTTTAATGTGTTTTTATTAAAAGGAAAAAGAAAGTAATTTTGTTCAGGAAAGATTTGAGGGGTCTCTCTTTAAAAAAATTTTAAGCCTTAGTCAAACAAAAATTTAGTTTTCTCTGTTTAAAAATAGTAAAGCTTCCTTGGATTATTGACTTGTTTTTAGTAAGAAGTTATAAAATATTTGTCTGAATAACAAGTCTAAAAGGCAGAAAATCTGTGTTTTATCCGAATAACCTCTTGTACTTTACGTTAACTTGATCATGTCTTTGGTTAAGAATAGCAAGTCTTCTCACCTGTAAAAATGCTAAGTCTTTTCCTTAACTTTAGTTAAATAAAAAACCAAATATTGTTTCAAACCTGACAACTTTTAACATGTTGCTTTCTCGAGATCAAGCCATAAAAGATATTTTTTTATCCCAAACAGTTGCAAAGGTTTGTTCTTTCACTTTGGAAAAATGAAGTGCTAAAAATGGTTAAACTCATTTGATATAAGTTGCATGAGAACTGTTTAGGCAATGTTATAAAAATAAAAGAAATTTTCTAACCTTCTTTTGGTTACTGACCTGTGTAATATTAAACAACAATACAGTGCTGTTAATAATAGCTTTAGTTATTTTTTAAATGCTATATGTCACAGAAACGTCCAAATTTCCTTGTCATTTACACTGTTTTACTATGATGGTTCTCTGAAAGTGCTTGCAGTCAGCTACAGGTCAGAGCTTCATCTTCAACAACAACAAAAAAGACTTTAAAAGAAGCAAGGCAAGTATATAAATTATGTTCTACTCATTATCTAACATGACTCTAGTAAAAGTCTAAAGAAAAAGTTAAAGTTCTGTTTTAATTGAAGTGCTTGCATATTTAAACCAGGATCCTAGTACTGTGCGTGGTGTCTCCCCATCTGAGTTATTAGCTAGACCCATTTCTGTGGTCCCTAAATCTATAACGGTATCAACCACATCACATGGGCAGCTCCAGAGGTAAATAGGAACATCCCGTAACTAAAAACTTTTAGTACGGACATCTTTGGCTCTGTCTGCCAGAAAAGACTCAGTCACTTTGGCTCTTCAGTGGGCACTACCTCCAGACTGGCTCTCTGTCTCATAGTGCTGGAGGGAACCCTGGAGCCCACTGTCCTGTTTTCCAGAGAACCAAAGATGCTGCACTATAACAACTAGCAAAGAACATGCCTCCTGGATCTATAATTGCCAGAGCGATGTGGTTGAAACCTAAAAACACAATTAACTCTAAGGCCTGCTTCTATGGGGGGACAGCATGTATAGTATTGTAAGCTTAACACCCAATGCAGCTCAAGATAAAACCTGTGCATTAATTAGAATTAAATGCTGCACATATATACCAGATAAATATGACAATATCTCTTCTATACTAAATCATATGTAAAATAATATTGATCATGGTAAAAATTATCATGAACTAAACTCATTTCCTAAGTGGTTCATGAATTTACCTATGAAATAGGAAGTAGCATTAGCTTGGCTTTTATTTTGTTGCCGTATGTTTGTCTTGCTGTTGCTTGTGTTGTGTCTGAGAATTTATGTCCAGGTCATCTTCCAGATGATTATAAGAACCTCTTCTCCCTTCTCAGCAGGAAGCAGTTACAGAAAATAGACCTCCCCCAACTTTCCCTTTTATAAAAAATGCTCACCATCTTAAGAATAAGCAAATATCACATAAATAGGAGGGATTTGATAGCTGGATAAGTAGAAAAAATACTCAATATGATTCTTTAGCTGGCAAATGCTTAGTATAGTCTTTAGTAGACAAAAAAAAAAAATGTTAATTTTGATGACTTCAACACAAGCAGCCTTGAGTTATTCTGAGCATAAGAAGCCCTTGTTGAAATAGCTTGCTGTTGATTTAATCTCAATAACAAAAAACTTATTCTCTGTTCCCAGGAACTTTCCCAGCATTGCCTGCAGTAGGATGCAAGGGACATCACCATAGGGTCTGATAATCAGTTCCTTCTTCTCCATGAAAAACAAGCCTGAATGTGGGGAGGACTTCAAGAGAGCAGGAGAAATGACCAAAGAGGTTTTTGTCTTCTGCATTTTCCCCTCTGCTTTCTTCTGGATCTTGGCCATTTCTTTTGTCTGTTTGGGGTTGTAAAAATGTCCAAACCACTCTTCCCACTCTGAACTGGTCTTGGAAATATTTTTTTTCATCTGGTTCCTTGCTGATGCATCATCAATAAACTCACCTTCTCACCAAAGCAGAGACTGGTTTCTCTGTTTGATGTGGGATCAAGGGGGCCTGACTATTTGGGACCTTGTTTTCCAATGGTAACAATTTGGCAACTGTGGCAGGACTCCTGCTGCTTTTATTGCAGCCTTGATCCATGTCTCATCAGCTGTGGGGCTCTCCTGGACCCCTCGGCTCTGTGCCTAGCAGCTGCCTGGGAATTTTCCTGGAGGACCTGGACTAGAGGGTCTGGGTGGGGGCTCCTGCCGTGGACGGACACCAGGCGCACCTGGTGAAGGTGACTTTGCAATCGAGACTTTCCCTGTGCTGGGTAAGTGTGTGATCTTTGGTTTGTTGTGTTCACTTTGCTTCCTTTTGTTTCAATTAGGCTAGTGTGTGAAAAGGCTAATTGAGTTGATCCAGGGGTCGTGCATGTGAACTTGATGGGTTTGAGCTCCACTCTCTGTGACCCCAAATTTGTGGTTCTCCTTTTGAATTTGTGCAGTTTGCACAGCTTGCAGCTGAGGGGAACCAGCTGTATTTGAGGAGCTCCTACTCTTAACATTCTGCCTTTGTGATTTCTGTTAGTATTACCCAGCCAGGGGAAACTTTCAAAGTGTGCCGGTTACATCCCTCTTGGGAACTATTCTTAATAAATGGTCTAATTTAGAGAGTATCATTTGAAAAGAAATTGTTAGCACATTATTGCAACTCTGTGTGGCCACAATATAAATTAAGTAAAGGGGCAGAGTGGCCAGAAGATGGGACTTGTGACCTGTAGGTAATTATCCAGTTACAAATGCATTACAAGAACAAAAGATTTTGAAATTTAGTAAAGATAACAGATGCACTGCAGCTGCAGCCAGCTAGCTGTCTTATAGCAAGATGTCTTATGAAAGACAGAGAAATCCGCAAGGTAAAGGAAAGTTACGATAAGAGAGAGATATGTGAACTTCCACCTGTGCATCAGTGGCGGGCCTCCCGGAGCAAGGAGATAAGAGAAAGAATGATACACGGTGCTGGCCTGTCCGTTTTTAAAATTAGGAAGTCAGGAAAAAGGACCTGGCCCAAAGTAAAAACTATCTTAGCTAAGAAGGATTGGGATCCAAAAACCTGAAATCCCTGGGGATCATCAAGAAGCAACTAATACAATTTAAACATTGGCAAAACTGCAAAATTATCAGGCTGGCGCGAAGTCCCATTAACAGCCCTGTTCGGTCAGTAAATAAAACTATGGTTATGAGAGAATACTCTGCCGGGTAATGAATTAAATCGGGAAAACTTCTCCTCCTAGTAACCAGGAGCAAAGGCTTTAGCCCATATCCTCCTACTGTGTCCCCCACCTGCTGAGGAGGCTGCCTCATGATGCTTAAAAAGGTGGGTAAAGAGGAGCAGCCATGGGGTGGCAAATGGCAAAAACATTAGGAATCCCCCTCAAATGCTCCAGTTTAATAACTGTTTTACAAGATTGTGAGGCTTATTCCCAGCTTCACCCTCATTTAGTACCCTATAGTAGTGGACATATACACGAAGCCAATATGCCTCTAAAGAATTTAACAAAACTGTGAAGACAAAATACTTTCAGGAATTTCAAAATTCATTTAAAATTAAATCATTGCGGTTTTTTTGGGGTGAACAATGCAATACCTATATGTCCATTAATCGTTGTCAAAAGATTCTATGTTACAGTTTCAAAATGCATTGACTAAAGTGTTTTAAATATTTAGCATTATTCTGACACGTTTGTTCTTAATAGTAATTGTATGTTATGAGATGTTTGCTTGAAAAGAGTTTCCAGAATCATTTTGGTAACTTTTAAGATAAAATATTTTTCAATGTGTTTTTATTAAAAGGAAAAAGAAAGTAATTTTGTTCAGGAAAGATTTGATGGGTCTACCTTAAAGAAATTTTTAAGCCTTAGTCAAACAAAAATTTAGTTTTCTCTCTTTAAAAGTCACAAATTTTCCTTGGATTATTGGTCTGTTTTTAGTAAAAGGTTATAAAATTTTTGCTGAATAATCAGCACAAAAGGCAGAAAATCTGTGTTTTATCAGAATAATCTCTTGTACTTTCTGTTAACTTTATCATGTCCTTGGCTCTTTAAGAATATCAAGACTTCTCACTTCTAAAAAAGCTAAGTCTTTTCCTTAACTTTAGTTAAATAAGAAACCAAATATTGTTTCGATCCTGACAACTTTTAACATTTTGCTTTTTAAAGTCAAGCCCTAAAGGATATTTTTTACACCAAACAGTTGCAAAAGATTTGTTCTTTCACTTTGAAAAAAAAATGAAGTGCTAAAAATGGTTACATTCATTTGATATATGTTATAAGTTACATAAGAAATATTTAGACAATATGATAAAAAATAAAAGAAATTATCTAACCTTCTGTGGGTTACTGACCTGCATAATGTTGTACAACAATATAGTGCTGCTAGTAATATTATATGTCACAGAAACAGCCAAATTTCCTTGTCAGTTACATTGTTTTACTCTGAAAGTGCTTGCAGTCAGCCAAAGGTGAAAGCTTCAACTTCAACAAAAAGGACTTGGAAAAAGAAGCAAGGTTCAGACACGAAAGGAGAGATATTTGTATGTTACCACTTCTGTGAACTCCCTGAATGATATGAAATCAATGTCTTATAATGGAAGAATATTGGGGACCTAGTGATAGGCAGTAGCTCGTGAGGGGGAATGATAATCTAATATGTTCAGATACGTTAATGATGGTGAATTCAAAGTGTGGTAATGGATAGGGGTGACAATTGTTTATTAATGGGATTATAAGTATCAGAGTTGTACTGAAGGCAAATAGGATTCAAAGGGGTTGTTTAAAGGCATATTTCCCCACAGATCAGTACCTCAAGTATAGATTGGTGCATGATATATTTCTAAGGTATGACACTAGCACAGAGAGTTGAAAACAGAAGGGCATATGGGAAAAATCTACACATTGCATACTAGGGATGATGATTATTGGGAATACCATACTATTATTCCACAAATACTGGGAAAAAATAATTGAGGGCTGACAATAGCTGTGAGGTGTTTTGGTCATGAGAATTGTCTAAAATGGAGAGTGATGAGGATTGTACAACTGAGTAATGATAATGTGAGATATGGATGGATTATTGTGGATATAACATATGCTGTGGGAACTTAGGAACCCCCTACTTTATAAGTCAAGCCCGCACTATTGAGGCTTGCTCAGGTGAAACTTATGGTTGTAAAGGGGAGGCTGACGGTGGTGGTGGCGGCTGCCCCGGGGAGGCGGCGGCGGTGGTGGACTGGGGAGGCGACGGCCTGGCTTAGCCTAGCCTGGCCTGTCAGGGCGCGGGCGGCGGCGGCTCCGGCACCATGTCCCTGCAGTACGGGACGGACTCGGCGCCCCTCGCTGGGAGTTACGGCGCGGCGGATTCGTTTCCAAAAGACTTCGGCTACGGCGTGGAGGAGGAGGAAGAGGAGGCGGCAGCCGCGGGCGGCGGGGTTGGGGCGGGGGCCGGCGGAGGCTGTGGTCCCGGGGGCGCTGACAGCTCCAAGCCGCGGATCCTGCTCATGGGGCTCCGGCGCAGCGGCAAGTCCTCCATCCAGAAGGTGGTGTTTCATAAAATGTCACCCAACGAGACCCTCTTTTTGGAAAGTACCAACAAGATTTATAAAGATGACATTTCCAATAGCTCCTTTGTGAATTTCCAGATATGGGATTTTCCTGGGCAAATGGATTTTTTTGACCCAACCTTTGACTACGAGATGATCTTCAGGGGAACAGGAGCATTGATATATGTCATCGATGCCCAGGATGACTACATGGAGGCTTTGACAAGACTTCACATTACTGTTTCTAAAGCCTACAAAGTTAACCCAGACATGAATTTTGAGGTTTTTATTCACAAAGTTGATGGTCTGTCTGATGATCACAAAATAGAAACACAGAGGGACATTCATCAAAGGGCCAATGATGACCTTGCAGATGCTGGGCTAGAAAAACTCCATCTCAGCTTTTATTTGACTAGTATCTATGATCATTCAATATTTGAAGCCTTTAGTAAGGTGGTCCAGAAACTCATTCCACAACTGCCGACCTTGGAAAACCTATTAAATATCTTTATATCAAATTCAGGTATTGAAAAAGCTTTTCTTTTTGATGTTGTCAGCAAAATCTACATTGCAACAGACAGTTCTCCTGTGGATATGCAATCTTATGAACTTTGCTGTGACATGATTGATGTTGTAATCGATGTGTCTTGTATATATGGGTTAAAGGAAGATGGGAGTGGAAGTGCTTATGACAAAGAATCTATGGCAATTATCAAGCTGAATAATACAACTGTACTTTATTTAAAAGAAGTGACTAAATTTTTGGCACTGGTCTGCATTCTTAGGGAAGAAAGCTTTGAACGAAAAGGTTTAATAGACTACAACTTTCACTGTTTCCGAAAAGCTATTCACGAGGTTTTTGAGGTGGGTGTGACTTCTCACAGGAGCTGTCACCAAACCAGTGCTCCCAGTCTGAAAGCATTGGCGCACAATGGCACACCGCGAAACGCCATCTAGCCTGAACTCCAAGCTGGCTCTGTGCCAGCTTGCTCTTCACTTCAGGGTCAGATGCCACGTCCTTACAGGACACGGGAGCTGCCGCTGTGGGAATCTGGTGCCTGTCCCACTAGAGACAAGGGGAAGAGTTTCTCATTCGGATGAAAACCCCTTCAACTGGTGGTGTACAACTGAAGCTACTATTTCTTTTTTTAAAAATGGCAAAAAAGAATTCTAGAGACCACAAAACTCAAGTGTGTCTTTCTCCTCTTTTGGGTCTTATTTTAGTAGTTGGGATATTTTGGACCTGGAGATAACACCAGTTACCCAACCTTGCCAGAGAATGTTGCTGTCAATTACCAGTTGAAAAATAATAGAAAAAACTGAATTTTTATATGCTTCACTTAGGTTTTCATTTGAGTAGTCTCTAAAACTCCTGCCTTGCTTAAGTTCTAACACTGCCTGTCAGATTTCAACTTTGGACATAGCACCCCTAAGACCTTTTAAATGCGTTTGCTTGCTAACTCAGAAGACACATAGTCTGACTGCAGAAAAGGACGTTCCTGTATTTGTTACTGAAGAAATGAGAGAAAAATTTATGCTGCATCAGCTGGAGAGCAAAGCTCAACAGTGGCTACATTAGTTCCTTTGGAAGTGTTGAGGACAAAACTTTGAAACAAAAAATTTTTGCACCTATGTTTTGGGTACCAGATGTTTGGATTCGTGCATTAGATAAATGATCATGATGATATAACAAAGGTGATTAAAAAGTTTTCCCCACAGTCTCTTCCTCGGGGGGAGAAATTGATTATGTTACTGAAATGTTTAGCTTCTTTAATCTTGATTTCCTCTGTTATCTTTTATTCCATGCTCTCTAGATTCCTTAGGAATTGCTGTTTTGTTGACCCTAAGGCACTGGTGGACTATCCACTGGGAGTTGGAGAGAGCACATGGTGCCACAACATGTGTTTTACATACTTTGTCTCCTGTATTCTGACACAAAGTGTCAACTGTGGTACTTTCTTCGCCTAGGATATTAATTCTTAATTGCTTATTTTTGTGGATGGTTGATACCCTTTCTGTTGATTTACATTTATACATTTTTACTCCACATGCCCAGTAGTCAAAGTATTCCAAAGCCACTGGACCACTTGAGTACATAAGTGCCACTGTTTTATGAAATATGTATATTCAGGTCTGTAAACCTAACAGTGTGACTTGGAGTGCTTCCTGCAGATGATTCTGACTGTTGAGTATTTACATGGACCATGGTGATATCCAAAAGAAAAATGCTTTTATATTTATAGATTATTTCATTGAACTATATAAATGGGTATCAATAAATGTATTTACTCCAAAATCAGTTTTTCTATTTGCCTAGAGGTATAGGAGGGTGGGGTGAGGGAGCACTGGGTTGCCCTACCCTATCATTTTCTCATCTGTTTCCCTTTGTTTTGCTGCCCCATATGGCTAACGTTCCTTGTTTCAGGATTTAACGTTGAGTCCTGATGCAGGATTTCATGGCTTGATACTCAGGCATCTCCCTTGGCCCTTTTCTGCTTAGTATAGCAGGTCTAGCTAGGCCTAGGTGAAAATGTGTTTCATTTTGCTGTTTCATATCAACAAATCTTTCTTATGGTGAAGAATATCCAGGACCTGGCATAACTGATGCATTATATCCAAGCTAAGAAGGGGTAAGTAATGAGTTAAGTAGAAAACCATATAACAAAATAATTCCAGCTTGTTTTTTGCTTCTTCCAGTTCTGAGATACTCAGGGATCCTCAAGTGTTAGTTAAATCAATATTATCTATTTAAATGCTTATATAGTTAGATTGTGACTATACTTATTGGTAAAAAGTTTGCATTAAACTAGTAAAATAACTTCAAACACTCACCCTCTTTTCCCCCAAGGGCCCTGAAGGAGCCGAGTCTCCAAAGGGAATGTGGACAGCTGTTGAGTTTAGCTGGAGTGTATTTGTTAATTGTAGCTTCCCTGTGCTGCTTCTAAACAGTTAGGAGACTTTGGACATAAAGAGCACCGTGGTGGTACATAAAGGGATAGCAACTACTACCAATTATTTTAGATGGTTTATATGTATTACTTCATGTAATTGTTACCATCCCTTATGAGATAGGTACCATATGGTACTTTATTCCTATTTTACAGATAGGGAAACTGAGAAAGAAACTATGAAGTGGTGGAATTAGGAATGGGAATGCATGAAATCTGATTCCAGAACCTGCATCCTTAAACTGTACACAACCCTGCTTCCTTAGTAGGGAGGGAGATTTGCCCATTGTGTGTCCTGTGGAAGAAGGATTCTATTGTTAAATTTTAGAAACATGCATTCTATAGTCTCTTCTTGGAGATTTACTATGTACAATCAAATATTAAAGGTTCTGAAAAGACCTGCAATAAAGAAACCTTGACATGTCAAAAAAAAAAAAAAAAAAAAAAAAAAAGGGGAGGCTAAGCCCACCTATAATTACGCCTAGGAGTCACCTCCAGAGAACATCTTTTGTGCTCAAATGTGGACTTTCTCTAAGCCTAACTCTACAAATAAATTCATCACCTTCCCCCCGATATGGGACAGGACCCCAAGATGAATGAGTCTCCTTGGCCACGTGGGACATGGATTCCAGGAATGAGCCTGACCCTGGCATCGAGGGATTCAGAATGCCTTTTGACCAAAAGAGGGGAAAGAAAGGCAACAAAATAAGGTTTTAGTGGCTAAGAGAATTCAAATAGAGTCAAGAGGCTGTCCTGGAGGTTACTCTTATGCAAGCTTCACCTAGATAAGCCAAATGACCACAGTATGATAAGCCCAAGTCAACAGTAGCCCTGAGAAACTTTAAGAATTCCCAGAACCCTATCTGAGACTCCATAAAAGTTTCACTCACTTATTTGTCATAAACTTAAATCCTTCAGAGTGCTCTTATGCCAGCTGAGTCCCCAAACACAAAGGCAATAGCCTCTTCAAGAACATCAACTAGATGTGTCCCCTTTGCTCATAAAGTTGACACCCCTTTTCACAGGAACAAGTTAGGGTGGTCACTGCCTAGACCACCCTGAAGATCAGGAAAGTGATTAAACTAGAGGAAGGGGTAGCAACAGACAAGATGGAATTTAACAAAGGATTATGAATACTGAATCTTTATATAATTTTCTTTTTCTTAGTTACTAGAGTATTAGAATAGCTAGAAGGAAATAATTGAAATGGTAGAAGTATAACCCATAACATCCTTTGAAATTTGTTCTATAGCAACTTGTTAAATTGTAATTTGAAAGCTGTACCTTTTTGTATGTATGTGAGATTTCACAAGAAGGAAATAACTGAAACTATGGTACTATGACTCATAATAACTGGAAATTTCCTAGATATCTACTTGCTAAATCCTACTTTGAAAGTTATTACCTTTTTGTATATATGTTATATTTCATAATAAGGAAATAACTGAAACTGTGGAATTGTAACCTATAATATTCTTTGAAACTTGCTCTCTAACTACTTGTTAAATTGCACTTGGAAAGTTTTCACTTTTATGTAGATATGTTATATTCCACAATAAAAATATGATTAAAAAAAGAAGCAAGACAAGTATATAAATTATATTCTACATATTAACTAACATAACCCTAGTAAAAATGTAAAGAAAAAATTAAACTTCTGTTTTAATTGAAGCGCTTGCATGTTTAAACCAAGCCCCTAGTACTGCGCATGGTGTCTCCCCATCTGAGTTATTGGCTAGACTCATTTCTGTGGCCCCTAAAACTATAAAGGTATCACCCACATCAGAGGTAGAGGGGAACAAGCTGGTACTGAAACACCTTTTACCATGGACACCTTTGGCTCTGCCTGCCAGAAAAGACTCAATCTCTTTGGCTCGTCAATGGATACTACCTCCAGACTGACTCTGTTGCACGGTGCCGGAGGGAACCCTGGAGCCCACCGTCCTGTTTTCCAGAGAATCAACGATGTCGTGCTACAACAACTCTACAAAGAACATACCTCCCGGAGCTATAATTTCCAGAACAGAGTGATGTGGTTGAAACCTAAAAACACAATTAACACTAAGGCCTGCTCCTATGCTGGGGGCAGGGGGACAGCATGTACAATATTGTAAGCTTAACACCCAATGCAGCTCAGGGAAAAAACTTGTGCATTATTGAGTATTAAATGCTGCACATAAATACCAGATAAATATGACAATATGTCTTCTTTACTGAATCATATGCAAAATGATATTGATCATGTTAAAAATTATAATAAACTAAGCTCATTTTCTAAGTGGTTAATGAATTTACCTATTGTGCTGATTTGAGTGTATTATGTCCCCCAAAATGCAATTATCTTGGATGCAATCTTGTGTGGGCAGATGTATTAGTGTTGATTAGATTGTAATTCTTTGATTCAGTATTTCCAAGGAGATGCGACCCACCCAACTGTAGATGATAACTCTGATTGGATAATGTCCATGGAGGCGTGGTCTCACCCATTCACCATGGGCCTTGATTAGTTTATTGGAGCTTTATATAAGCTCAGACAGAAGGAGCAAGCTTGCTACAGCCAAGGGGGACACTTGGAAGAACGCACAGGAGCTGAGAGAGGAGCTTCAGCTTCCAGAGACATTCTGGAGATGGCCTTTGAAAGCAGACTCTTTTTTTTTAAATTCATTTTATTGAGATATATTCACATACCATGCAGTCATATGAAACAAAGCATACATTCGATTGTTCACAGTACCATTACATAGTTGTACATTCATCACCAAAATCAATCCCTGACACCTTCATTACCACACACACAAATAAGAAGAATAAAAATTAAAGTGAAAAAGAGCAATTAAAGTAAAAAAGAACACTGGGTGCCTTTGTTTGTTTGTTTGTTTGTTTTCCTTCCTCCATTTTCCTACTCATCCATCCATAAACTAGACAAAGGGGAGTGTGGTCCATATGGTTTTCCCAGTCACACTGCCACCCTCATAAGCTATATTTTTATACAATCGTCTTCAAGATTCATGGGTTCTGGGTTGTAGTTTGATAGTTTCAGGTATTTACTGCTAGCTATTCCAATTCACTAGAATCTAAAAAGGGTTGTTTATATTGTGCGTAAGAGTGCCCACCAGAGTGACCTCTTGACTCCTTTTGGAATCTCTCTGCCACTGTAGCTTATTTCATTTCCATTCACATCCCCCTTTTGGTCAAGAAGATGTTCTCCATCCCTGAAAGCAGAAGCTAAGAGAGGACAAAAGCCCCAAGAGCAACGGAGAGTGACATTTTGAAGAGGAGCTGTGGCCTGGAGAGGAATGTTCTGGGAGAAAGCCATTTTGAAACCAGAACTTGGAGCTGATGCCAGCTACGTGCCTTCCCAGCTAACAGAGTTTTTCTGGACGCCATTGCCATCCTCTAGCGAAGGACCCAATTGTTGATGCGTTACCTTGGACACTTTATGGCCTTAAGACTATAACTGTGTAACCAAATAAACACCCTTTTATAAAAGCCAATCCATTTCTGGTGTTTTGCATTCCAGCAGCCTTAGCAAACTAGAACACTATGGAATGGAAAGTAGCATCAGCATGGCTTTTATTTTGCTTGCCATAATGTTTGTCTTGCTGTTGCCTGTGTTGTGTCTGTGAGTTTCTGTACAGAGCATCTTCCAGATGAATATAAGAACTTCTTGGCCCTTTCTCAGCAGGAAGCAGTTACAGAAAATAGACCTTCACCTACTTTCCCATTTATAAGAAATGCTCAGGAGATGCACTTCTTAAGAATAAGAAATATCACAGAAGGAGAGGGGATTTGATAGCTGGATAAATACAAAAAAATTCTCAATACAATTCTTTAGCTGGAAAATGTTTAGTATAATCTTCAGTTGCCAAAAAAAAAAACAAAGTTAATTATGATAACTTCACTCAGGCACCCTTGAGTTATTTTGAGCACAAAAAGCCCTTGGTTTTTTTAAATTAAATTCAGTTTTATTGAAATATATTCACGAACCATACAATCATCCATGATGTACAATCAGCTGTTCACAGTACCATCATATAGTCATGCATTCATCACCCCAATCTATTTTTGAACATTTTCCTTACGTCAGAAAGAATGAGAATAAGAATAAAAAATAAAAGTTAAAAAGAACACCCAAACCATCCCCCCATCCCATCCTATTTTTCATTCAGTTTTTGTCCCCATTTTTCTACTCATCCATCCATACACTAGATAAAGGGCGTGCAATCCACAAGGTTTTCACGAAAAGCCCTTGTTAAAATAGCTTGCTGTTGATCTAATCTCAATAACAACAACAAAAAACTTACTCTCCATTCCCAGGAACTCTCCAAACACTGCCTGCAGGAGGATGCGAGGGACATAACCTTATGGTCTGATAGCCATTGCTTTCTTCTCCCTGAAAAACAAGCCTGATGAGGCGAGGACTTCAATACAAGAGACACTGGCAAAACAGCTTCTTCTCTTCTATTTTTCTCCCTCCTGCTTTCATCTGGATCCTGGCCATTTCTTTGTCTGTTTGAGGTTATAAAAGCCCAAATCACTCTTCTCACTCTGAATGGTCTTGGAATGATATTTTTCATCCAGTTCCTTGCTGATGCACCTTCAATAAACTCACCTTCTCATCAAAGCAGAGACACTTTTTCTCTGTTTGACATGGGATCAGGCAGGCCTATTTAGGACCATGTTCTCTGACAGTATCACCTGCAGCTCCCCTCACCCCACACACCCTGTTGAGCTCCACGTGTGGCCACACTGCCCTCCCTGCCCATGAACTTCTCCAGGTGCATTTCAGCCTCGAGCCCCTGTTCTGGCTCTTTCCTGCACCTGGAGCTCCACCCCAGCTCCTGGCTGGATTGAGCTCCTTATCATTCAGTCTTGGTCACCTTCTAAGAGAAATCTGTCCCATCCATGTCATCTGGGGTTTCCCCACCCTGTCAGTCTGTTCCCTTCACTCTAGTTTCTTCCCTTCATTGAAATGATCTCATTCTCGCATTTATTTATGTGTTGCCTTCTCACCGGGGTGATATTGCCCCCAAAGGAATGAAAATTGATTTCTAGGGGGTTATGAAAAAAATCCCTTTTTATGTATAAAGCACAGATGCAGGACACATACAGTACATCTGGGTATTAAAATTTCATGGGGTTACAGAATTTCTGTTCAGGGAGAGGGAGCAGTGTTGGTGACGGATGGTGGTGATGGCAGCACGACACTGTGCATGTGATTCACACCGCAGATTTGTATACTAGAAAGTGGTTAACATGGGAAAACTTATGTTTTCTATATGTTACTGCAATAAAAACATGTTTAAATAAAAATATAATTTTAAAAATGTGATGGGGTGCGATTTGGAAAAACATGTCTCAAAACGGTCTCTGGGGGAAATAATGAAACACAGATCTGGCTTTCCCTTCTGCCTCCCCTTTTGAAGGTATTCTCAGGGGGCAGAGAGTGGGTCTGTCTTGCTCATGCTGTATCCCCAGTGCCCAGCACGAGGCGTGGCACAGAGCATGTGCTTGTGTCCGTCAAAGGAATGAATTGTCTCTGGGCAACAACCCGCAGTGGTGGACAGAGAAGCACAGACCCAGGCTTGAATCCCAGCTCAGCCACATGCTCAATGGGTGACTTCGCAAATCAGTTCGTCTCTCTTGCCTCAGTTTCCTCATTTGTAATACGGGGAGAATCATGGCCACTTCTCAAGGGGATTAAGTCAAAAAGAACACATGGGACGGGGCTTGGGGTTTTGGCCAGAGACAGTAGACACAAAGGGGAAGGGCAGTCAGAGGAGGGTGTGATTGTTAGGTTCATGTGTCAACTTGGCCAGGTGATGGTACCCAGGTGTCTGGTCAAGCAAGCACTGGCCTAACTGCTACTGCAAGGACATTTGTGGCTGGTTAATAAACCAGAAGGCTGGTTTCTCAAATCATCTGTCAATTGGCTGCAGCTCTGACTGATTACATCAACGAAGGGCATGTCTCCCACAATGAGAGCTGGATTTCATCCAATCAGTTGAAGACTTTTAAGCGAGACAGATAGAGGACCTTCACTTCTTCTTTGGCTGAACAGCAAGGCGTTTCCTAAGGAGTTCATCAAAGTTGCCTGTTCATTGCCTGAAGAGTTCATCGAATGTCTTCATTGGAGTTGCCAGTCTGCTGCCTGCCCTACAGAATTTGGACTCATGCATCCACACAGTTGCGTGAGACACTTTTATAAATCTTATATTTATAGATATCTCTTGTTGATTCTGTTTCTCTAGAGAACCCTAACTAATGCAACTTGGTACTGGGAGTGGTTCTTGAGAAACAGAATCTTAAAATGGACTTTCACAATTGGTTTTCTACTCTGATTAGATTCAAAGGCACTAATGACTCCGTTTCCAGTAATCAAGATGGCACTGACAGTCCATGGAGTGAGTTGGCAATGGAGATATGCAAAATATCACCATTTGATTCTCCTTATCATACGCTGTATGAAGGCTCTGGGTGACAGCGTTTTTGACACCTTAACAGAGTTTTGCAGAGTTAAGAGGTATAATGATGTCGGCTGTTTGCTATTAGACATGCTGGATAAAGTTATAAGAGAAAGGGATGAATTAAAGGCCTCAAATTTAAAACTTAAGTGCTGTATGACAGATGGAAAGGTTTCTATGTGCGCCTTGAAAGAAACTCTTATTGCCTGTGGCTGCAGACTTGAGATTTCTGAAAACCAGACCCAGACTCTCACTGTGCAAGTAGCAGATTTACAACATAAACTAAAATCTCAACCTCACAGGGTGTCTGCTGTTAAAGTAAAGGCATTGATTGGAAAAGAATGGGATCCTGAAACTTGGGATGGGGACATATGGATTGATAATAATGGCAGTGAGGACATTGGAACCCTGGATTCTGCTGAGTCATTATTAGATATACCTGTAGTGGTCTGCCTTGAGGAAACAGCACCCCCCCCCACCTCTAGTCTCCCCTAAGGAGCCTGCTATCCAACTTCCACCTAAAGAGATTAAGCCTTCCATGCCTGCTAAACCTGTAATCACCTCCCCTGAGAAAGCAGCCCTCACTCCTCTGTCTGGAAAGATTAATCCTGTTTCATGAGGTGAAAGTGCAACAGAATGTCCTGAGGTAAATGGCTTGAGGGATACTTCTAATTCTTTTCATGACCCACCCACACCACCAGTCTTTGCTTCAAGACCTATAACTAGACTAAAGTCCCAACAGAGCCTAAAGGGTGAAGTACGAAGTGTGGCCCATGAGATACTCCAAAAGAACTGTATGGGTTTTCCAACTTATGCAGAGAGAAACTAGGGGAATGTGCGTGGGAATGGATATCAAAGGTGTGGGATAATGGTGGAAAGAATATAAAATTGGATCAGACTGAATTTACTGATATGGACCCACTAAGCAGAGATTCTGCATTCAATGTTATAGCTTGAGGGGTTAGAAATGGCATTAACAGTTTATTTGGGTGGCTGGCTGAAACATGGATCAAAAGGTGGCTGACATTACCTGAAGTCGAAATGCCAGAACTGCCCTGGTATAATGTAGAGGAGGGTATTCAAAGACTTACAGAGATTGGAATGTTGGAGTGGATTTATCATGGAAGATGTGCTCACACACCCCTGGAATGTCCAGAGGACACAACTTTTACCAGGACTGTGAGGAATAAATTTGTGAGACTAGCTCCATTATCCCTGAAGAGCTCTTAGTCACTTTTCTCTGTAGGTCAGATATTACTGTAGGAACTGCTGTCACTGAGCTGGAATCCTTAAACACAATGGGGATAATCAGATTCCAAGTCAGCAGAAGCCAAGTGGCAGCAGTTAATCATCAAAGACAAGGTGGTTGTGGCTACCATAATGGAAAACAGGCTCAAGGCAGTAGTCAAAATAATCTGACTCACAGAGACTTAACAGCATTGGCTAGTAGATCATGGAGTACCTAGCAGTAAAAGTGATGGGCAGTCTACTAAATTCTTGTTTGAGCTGTATAAGCAGAAGAATTCTAGGTCAAGTGAACAAAAGTCTCCCTTGAATTACAAAAACAGAGAGTCATGGCCCCTTAATCAATTCCCAGTCTTGAGACAGTTTACAGATCCAGAGTCCCTTGAATGAGGGGAAGGCTGGGTACTCTTGGGGAAGGACCCTGTTACACAGCCAAAAACTTATACTGTTAATCTTCCTCCCAGCCTTCCCCAGGGGAATCTACAGCTTTTTACCAGGGTAACTGTGCATTGGGGAAAAGGAAATAATCAGATATTTCGGGGATTATTAGCCACACTGGTTTGGAAGTGACATTAATTCCTGGAGACCCAAAACATCACTCTGGTCCACCAGTCAGAGTTGGGGCTTGTAGGTGTCAGGTAATCAATGGAGTTTTATCTCAGGTCCATCTCACGGTGGGCCCAGTGTGTCCCTGGACCCATTCTGTGGTTATTTCCCCAGTGCCAGAATGCGTAAATGGAATAGACATACTCAGCAACTGGCAGAATCCTCACATTGGTTCCCTGACTCATGGAGTGAGGGCTATTATAGGAGGAAAGGCCAAGTGGAAGCCACTAGAACTGCCCCTGCCTAGCAAACTAGTAAACCAGAAGGAGTACTGGATTTCTGGAGGGATTGCAGAGATTACTGGCAATCGTAAGGACTTGAAGGATGAAGGGGTGGTGATTCCCACCACATCCTCATTCAACTCTCCTATGTGTGGCCCCTGCCACAAGACCCCCAGCCCCTGCTGCAAACCCCTCAGCCCATGGACACTGTCCCAATGGGGTAACCACTGGGTCAGGCCCAGTGGCCGAAGTGAAGGCCAACCCAGCAGGAGGGGGTCACCGTGAATGATTGGACGTTGCCTCAGGCAGGTGCTGGGAAACGGGCTGGTCAGTCGGCCGGGGCAGTCATCACTACACAGAGGTGGATGCTTGGTGGGAGAAGGTGGAGGTGCTCCCCCAGGCTCAGGGCTCCTGGGAGAGCCTGGATGAAGCATGGGGAGCATCCCAGGCAGGCAGCAGGATCCCAGTGCCCAGTACCAGCAGAAGCAAAAACCTTCGAGTTTGCAGATGCTGAGGAGGAGATCAAGGTGTGAGTGGCCAGGCTGCACCCAGGGGCTGTGGCCTGGGTCCATGAAAAGCAGGGTGCTTATCAAGATAAGCAAATGTCATGAATTCAACAGAAAATTGCAAAGCTTATGAAGATTCAAGAAGATACTGACAAGCCAAACAACCAAATTAAAAAGCTGGAGGAGACACAGAACTTGGAGCAATTAATCAAAGAAGTACATACAAATCTTAAAACAAATTCAGTGGGTTAACTAAAGACATAAAAGACATTAAGAATACCCCAGAAGAGCATAAAAAAGAATTTGAAAGAGCAAATAGGAAAATAGCAGATCTTGTGGAAATAAAAGAAATAAAAGATACTATAGGCCACATTAAAAATACAATATAGAGGAAGAAGATGGCTACATAGAGAGGAGTGGAAGCTAGGTTGTCCCCTTGGAACAACTAATAAACAAACAGGAACAACTAGCAAATAATCTGGAATAACTGCGATGGGATAAACATGACTACCCACTCATCATTCACCTATCTGAATTGGGAGGAATGCCCAAGAGCACAGCATAAAATCTGTAAGTAGAAACAGCTGATTGAAGCCGGGAGTCCCCTCCCCCCATGGCCTGAACTGCAAAGCCTCATGGTGCTAGAGAGCAGCACTCTCTGAGCAAGCAAATATAGCTCAGCTGAACTCCAACTGGAGTTCTAATTAATAAACGTGGACTGCTCAATACAAGCTATGAATCCCCAACAAGCAGGCAGAGGGTTTTGGTGACGACTGACCTTGGAGAGCCAGAGGGTGGCTGTGGACTGGCCCTGAAGGGGGCTTTCTGTCCCTGTTTCAGTTCAATGGAGAAAGCCTCAATCATTTTCAGTTCCCAGTGCTCTGACCCATACAAGGGTGGAGATAGCACAGGCAGAGAAACTATGCAAATGTAAATGGCCTCTCTCCAGTGGGTGTATCTTCCCTAAGAGGAAGAAGGTGGTGCCAAGCTCCACTACTTGCAATCCATTCAGAAGAAGACCCCAGAGCCGTGGGAAAAACAGCCATGGGCTACACCTCTTTACACCAGTCAGGAGCTACAGGCTGACAGGTGCCACATGCTGGGCCAGAAAAGCACAGTGACTTGAGGCCTCACGGGGTGTACTAATCTTCTAAGACACCCTCAGGGAAACTGGATACTATTGCCTCCTTCCAAGACCTAAACCTGTTCTGGTCTGGGAAAACCTGTTTGGGGTAACCAAGAAAACCAGATGTCTAGACAACAGAAAACTACAACCTACACTAAGAAAAACAAAGGTATGTCCCAGTCAAAGGAACAAACTTACACTTCAGTTGAGATACAGGAATTTAAACAACTAATGCTAAATCAATTTAAAAAGTTTAGGGAAGATATGGCAAAAGAGATGAGGTGTATAATGAAAACACTTGGTGTACATAAGGTAGAAATCAAAAGTTTGAAAAAACAACTGGCAGAATCTATGGAAATGAAAGTCACAACACAAGAGATGAAAGACACAATGGAAACATACAAGAAGAGACCTCCAGAGGCAGAATAAAACACTCAGGCACAGGAGAACAAGACACCTGAAAGCTTATGCAAAAAGGACAGGTAGAGAAAAGAATGGAAAAATATGAGCAATGTCTCCAGGAATTGAAGGACCACATGAAATTCAGGAATGTGTGTGTCTGGGTGTCCCAGAAGGAGAAGGGAAAAGGGGCAGAAGCAATAATAGAGGAAATAATCAATGAAAATTTCCCACCTTTTATGAAAGACATAAAATTAGGGATTGAAGAAGCACAGTAAACCCCAAAAAGAATAGATCCAAATATACCTATGCCAAGACACTCGATAATCAGATTATCAAACATCAAAGATAAAGAGAGAATCCTAAAACCAGCAAGAGAAAAGCGATCCATCATATACAAAGGAAGCTTGATAAGACTATGTGCGGATTTCTCAATAGAAACCATGGAGGCAAGAAGGAAGTGGGGTGATATATTTAAGATACTGAAAGAGAAAAACCACCAACCAAGAATCCTACATCCAGGAAAACTGTCCTTAAAATATGAAGGAGAGCTTAAAACATTCTCTGACAAACAGACAATGACAGTTTTTGAACAAGATACCTGCTCTACAGGAAACACTAAAGGAAGCACTGCAGACAGAAAGAAAAAGACAGGAGTGAGAGATTTGGGTACAATTTTGGGAGATAGTAAGACAGCAATGTAAGTACACTGAACAAAGATGGCTGTGAGTATGGTTGAAAGAGGAAGGTTAGGAGCATGTGGGACACCAGAAGGAAAGAGGAAAGGTAAAGACTGGACTGTATAACTCAGTGAAACCTGGGGTGCTCAACAACTGTGATAAAAGGTACAAATGTGTTTTTACATGAGGTAGACCAAATGAATGTCAACATTGCAAGGTGTTAAAAATAGGGGAGGATTGGGAGAAAAATGCAATCAATGCAAACTAGAGACTATAATTATCAGAAACATTGTATTATGCTTCCCTTAATATAACAAAGGCAATATACCAAAGCTAAATGTATAATGGGGGGGGGGGGGGACATAGGGAAAGGGTATGAGACTCCTGGCATTGGTGACGTTGTCTGACTCTTTATTCTACTTTTGTTTAATGCTATCTTTCCTTTTGTTGCTTCCTAGCTGTCATGGTTTTTTTTATTTTCTCTCTCTTTCTTTTTTCTTTTTCTTTTGTCTCTGCACCTTCTTTGACTCTTCCTCCTTCCTTGAGGAACAAATGGAGATGTCCTAATATAGATAGTGGTGATGGTGCTGAATACATAAATACATGACTATACAGGGAACTGAGGATTATTTACTTAGGATGGAATGTATGGTGTGTGAACAAAACTGTCTTAAAAAAATGGGTTGATAAAGTAACCTTGAGGGCACTATATTGAGTGAAATAAGGCAGACACATAAGGACAAATATTGCAGGGTCCCACTGATATGAGCAAATTATAATGTGTAAACTCATAGGCATGAAATATAAGTTACCAGGATATAGAACAAGGCTAAAGAATGGGGTATGGTTGCTTATTAAGAAAAGAATGTTCAACTAGGGTGAACTCAAATGTTTGGAAATGGACAGAGATGATGGTAGCACATTGTGAGACTAACTAACAGTGCTGAATGGTGTGAAGGTGGTGGAAAGGGTAAGCTCAGGGTCACATATGTCACCAGAAGAAAAGCCGGATGTTAAAAGATGGGAGTGTATAAAACAATGAATTTTGTAGTGGACAATGTCCGTGATCAACTATACAAATATTAGCTATCTCTCTCATGGACTAAAACAAATGTATGACACTAATAGAAGTTAATAATAGAGGGGCATATAGGAAAAATATATACCTGTTGCAAACTATATACTACAGTTAGTAGTATTTTGACATTCTTTCATCAACAGTAACAAGTGTACTATACCAAACTATGAATCAATAATAGAGGGGGCTGGTTAGGGGTATGGTAGGATTTGGGTTTCCTTTTCTTGTCTTTATTTCTTTTCTGGAGTAATGAAAATATTCTATGCGGGACACTGTTATCGAGTTCTGACTTGGCAGGCCTGGGCCAGGGGAACTGATCAGCCCCTAGGAAAGGTAGTGGGGCACGGGTGGTAGCGCCCTCCATGGCCCCCCGGGCCTGAGAAAGTGGAGCCGAATGCAGGCCCCATTTCCTCACCCCAAAGTACAACCGTTGGGGAGGGCTTGCCGGAACCCCCCCCCCCCCCGTGCCTTACCCGCACCCTCCACCCTCTTCGTTACCGGATCAACTCCCGCCCCTTTTCAAACAACCTCCGCGCCCTCTCAGAACCAATCCAAGCCTTTAACCTCTACAGCTACCCCGCCCTCTAAACCTCCCGATATAAGCTTGTACTCTCCCTTAATAAACTCTCTTGGCTTCTTCACCCTAAAAGAAACGTGTCCTGCCTGTTCCTTCTCGCCGCCCTCCACACCTTGCACGCCTCCGCCGGGGACCGGGCCCAGTCCCCCGCCTCGCCCTCGCCTCCGGGAAAGAGCCCCCGCCGCCGGTACCCTCCGAGCAATCCCGAGAGCCTAGGATTTAGCACCCGGCCGCCACCCCCTCCCAGACGAGTCAACTGCGACCGCAATTCTAAAAATTGAAAAAAAATTAATTGTGGTGATGGATGCACAGATGTATGATGGTGCCATGGGCAATTCACTGTACACTTTGAATCTTTGGATTATTGTGAACAATCTCAATATATACATGAGAGACACACAACAGCAGATTTGAAGAGGCAAAAGAAAGAATAAGTGAACTAGAGGATGTACCAATTGAATGTGAATGCACAAAAGAACAAATGGTGAAAAAAATCAAAAATTTGAAATGGATCTCAGGGAAATGATGGATAACATGAAGAGAACAAATACAAGAATCATTGGTGCTCCAGAAGGAGAAGAGGAAAGAGCTAGGAAGGGCTAGGAAATAGTTGGAGAAAACTTCCCAGCCCTTATAAAAGACATAAATATGCAAATCAAAGGAGCCCAACAAACTCAAAATAGATTAAATCCAAATAGACCCACTCCAAGATAGAAACTAATCAGACTGTCAAATGCTGAAGAGGAGAAAGTTCTGAAAGAAGCAATGCAGAAGTGATTCACCACATACAAGGAAAATCACATAGGACTAAGTACCATGGAGGCAAGAAGGCGGTGGTTTGACATATTCAAGATTCTGAAAGAGAAAGATTTCCAGCCAACATTTCTTTATCTAACAAAGCTTTCCTTCAAAAGTGAGGGATGGTTTTATTTTTTAACAGAAAAACAAATGCTGAGAGAATTTGTTAACAAGAGACCTATCCTGCAAGAAATACTAAAGGGAGTTCTACCAGCTGAGATAAAAAAGGAAAGAGAAAGAGGTATGGCGAACTGAAGATTATTAGTAAGGGTAACTTAAAGGAAAAAAGGGGAGGGGGGACTAGATCTGACAAATAAAAACCAAAGGATAAGATACTTGATTCAAGAACTAACTTTACAGTAATAATTTTGAATGTGGATGGATTAACCTCCCCAATTAAAAGATACAGACTGGCAGAATGGATTAAAATTATGATCCATCAATATGCTGTTTATAAGAGACCCATCTTTGACCCAACATCACAAAGAGATTGAAAGTGTAAGGATGGGGGAAAAATTCCATGCAAGCTGCAGCCAAAAGAAAGCAAGGGTAGTTATACTAGTATTAGACAAGATAGACTTTAAATGCAAAGATGTCATGAGATACAAAGAAGGATGCTATATATTAATAAAAGGCACAATTCACCAAGAAGAAATAACAATCATAAATGTTTATGCACCCAATCAAGGAGCTGTAACATATATGAGAAAAACATTGGCAAAACTGAAGGGAGAAATAAACATTTCTACAATAATAATGGGAGGCTTCAATACACCACTCTCTTCTATAGATAGAACAACTAGACAGAGGGCCAAAAAGGAAATTGAAAACTTAAACAATGCAATAAATGAATTAGAATTAACAGATATATGTAGATCATTGCATTTCAAATTACCAGTATATACATTCTTCTCTAGCATTTATGGAAGTTCTCCAGAATATATCATATGCTGGGGCACAAAACAAGTCTCAACGTATTTGAAAGACTGAAATTATTCAAAGCACCTTCTATGACCATAATGAAAGGCAGCTGGAAATCAATAACTACCAAAGAACAAGAACTTTCACAAATACATGGAGGCTAAACAACACACTCCTAAACAATCAGTGGGTCAAAGAAGAAATTGGAAGAGAATTGATAAATATCTAGAGATGAATGAAAATGAGAACACAACATATCAAACCTATCAGATGCAGTGAAGGCAGTGCTGAGAGGGAAACTGATAGCTCTAAATGCATACATCAAAAAAGGAAAAAAAAAGAGCTAAAACCAAGGACCTATCTGAACAACTGAAAAGCCAAAGAATGAACAGAAAACTAACCCTAAAACAAGTAGAAGAAAAGAAGTAACAAAGATTAACGCAGAAAAAAAAAAAAAAAATCAATGATCTGGAAAACAAAGAGAAAAACAATAGAGAGAATAAATAAAACCAAAAGTTGGCTCTTGGAGAAGATCAATAAGATCAACAAACCCTTAGCTAGACTGACAAATTAAAAAAGAGAGAAGACCCAAATAAACAAAATCAAAAATGAGAGCCGAGTCATTACTATGAATCCCAAAGTAATTTTAAAAATCAGAAGAGGATACTATGAACAACTGTACCCCAACAAACTAGACAACCTAGAGGAAATGGACAATTTTTTTGGAAACATATGAGCAACCCAGACTGACCCGAGAAGAAATAGAAATCCTCATCAAAGCAATCACATGCAAAGAGATCCAATCAGTCATCAAAAATCTACCTGCAAATAAAAGAGCAGGGCCAGACGGCTTCAAAGGGGAATTTTACCAAAATTCCAAAAAGAATTTACACCATTCTTGCTCAAATGCTTTCAAAAAAATGAAGAAAAAGGAGCACTACCAAACTCATTTTATGAAGCTAACATCACTCTAATATAAAACCAGATAAAGATGCTACCAAAATGGAAAACTACAGTCCAAACTCCCTAATGAATATAGAAGCAAAAATTCTCAACAAAATACTTGCCAATAAAATCCAAAGGCACATTAAATGAACTATAGACCATGACCAAGTAGGGTTCGTTCCAGGCATGCAAGGGTGGTTCAAAATAAGAAAATCAATCAATGTTAATACAACACATTAACAAATTGAAAGAGAAAACTCAGATGATCATCTCAATAGATGCTGAAAAAGCATTTGACAAAATTCAGCATGCTGTTTTGATAAAAAACACTTCAAAAGGTAGGAATTGAAGGAAACTCAATATGTTAAAGGCATATAAGAAAAACCCACAGCCAGCATAGTACTCAATGGTGAGAGACTGAAAGCCTTCCCTCTAAGATCAGGAAGGAGACAAGGATGCCTGTTGCCAACACTGTTATTCAACATTGTGCTAGAAGTTCTAGCCAGAGCAATCAGGCAAGAAAAACAAATAAAGGGCACCTAAATTGGAAAGGAAGAAGTAAAACTGTCATTATTTGCAGACGATATGATCCTATATTTGGAAAATCCTAAGAAATCAACAACAAAGCTACTTGAGCTAATAAACAAACTCAGCATAGTGTGGGGATACAAGATTAATGCACATAAGTCAGTAATGTTCCTATACATTAGTAATGACCTAACTGAACAGGCAGTCAAGAGAAAAAATCCATTCACAATAGCAAGTAAAAGAATCTAGCATCTAGGAATAAACTTAATCAAGGATGTAAAAGACCTCCACACAGAAAATTACCAAACATTACTAAAAGAAATCAAAGAGGATCTAAATAGGTGGAAAGTTATTCTGGGCTCATGATAGGGAGGCTAAACATCATTAAGATGTAATTCTACCCAAACTGACCTACAGATTCAGTGCAATCCCAATCAAAATTCCAACAACCTACTTTGCAGACTTGGAAAGCTACTTAGCAAATTTATTTGGAAGGGAAAGGGGTCTCAAATTGCCAAAAATATTCTAAAAAAGAATGAAGTGGGAGGAATTACACTTCCTGACTTTAAAGCCTACTATAAAGCCAGAGTGGTCAGAACAGCATGGTACTGGCATAAAGACAGACATATTGATTAGTGGAATTGAATTGAGATTTTGGAAATAGACCCCCCCAGATCTATGGTCAACTGATTTTTTATAAGGCCCCGAAATCCACTCAACTGGGACAAGACAGTCTCTTCAAACAAATGGGACTGGGAGAACTGGATATCCATATCCAAAAGAATGAAGGAGGACCCCTACCTCACACCCTGTACAAAAATTAACTCAGAGTGGAACAAAGACCTCAACATAAGAGATGTGTCAGTTCGATGTATTATCTCCCCCAAAATGCCATTATCTTTGATGCAATCTTGTGGGGCAGACATGTTAGTGGGGACCTAGTTGGAACATTTGGATTAGGTTGTTTCCATGGAGATGTGCCCCAGCCAATTGTGAGTGATGACTCTGATTGGATAATTTCCATGGAGGTGTGGCCTCACCCATTCAGGGTGGGTCTGAATTAAATTACTGGAGCACTATATAAGTTCAGACAGAAGGAGTGAGCTTGCTACGGCCAAGAGGGACACTTTGAAGAATGCCCAGGAGCGGAGAGAGGAGCTGCAGATGAGAGACAGTTTGAAGATGGCCGTTGAAAGCAGACTCTTGCTCCAGAGAAGCTAAGAGGACAAACACCCCGAGAGCAACTGAGGGTGACATTTTTGAGGAACTGCAGCCTAGAGAGGAATGTCCTGGGAGAAAGCCATTTTGAAACCAGAACTTTGGGGCAGATGCCAGCCATGTGCCTTCCCAGCTAGCAGAGGTTTTCTGGACACCATTGGCCATCCTCCAGCGAAGGTACCTGATTGTGGATGACTTACCTTGGACACTTTATGGCTTTAAGACTGTAACTTTGTAACCAAAGAAACTTTATAAAAGCCAATCCATTTCTGGTGTTTTGCATCCCAGCAGTATTAGCAAACAAGAACAAGAGGCAGTACCATAAAACTCCTAGAAGATAATATAGGGAAACATCTTCAAGACATAGTAATACAGGCTCTAAGAGGTAGCTTTTTAGCCCTTACACTAAAGCACAAGCAACAAAAGAAAAAATACATAAATGGGAGCTCCTCAAAATTAAAAGCTTCTGTGCCTCAAAGGACTTTGTCAAAAAGGTGAAGAGGCAGACACTCAATGGGAGAAAATATTTGGAAACCAAATATCTGATAAGAGACTGACATCCTGCACATATGAAGAAGCCTTACAATGCAATGACAATAGTACAAACAGCCCACTTATAAAATGGAGAAAAGATATGAAAAGACATTTTTCTGAAGAGGAAATACAAATGGCTAAAAAATACATGGAAAATATATTCTTCTTCACTAGCTATTAAAGAAATGCCAATGAAAACCACAATGAGATATTATCTCACATCAGTAAGAATGTCTGCCATGAAACAAACAGGAAACAATAAATGCTGAAGAGGATGTGGAGAAATTGGAACTCTTATCACTGCTGGTGGAAATGTATAATGGTACAGCTGCTGTGGAAGACACAGAGAACCTATTTTGTTTCTCAGATGTGGCCTTTCTCTCTCTACGCCCAACTTGGAAAATAAAATTATTACCTTCCCCACTACATGGGACATGACTCCCAAGAATGAGCCTGGCCCTGACACTAAAGGATAGAGAGTACCTTCTTGACCAAAAGGAAGAAAAGAAAGGTAACAAAATAAGGTTTCAGTGGCTAAGAGATTTCAGATATGGTTGAGAGGGTATCCTGGAGGTTACTCTCATGCAACCTTCAGCTAGATATTCCAGATGGTCACAGTATGCCAATCCCAAATCAACAATAACTCCCAAAATCCTAAAGAATACCCAGGTACCTATCTGAGATCTATGAAAGTTTCACTCTTTAAGTTTATTTTTCAGAGCATTGAATCCTTCAGACTGTTCCTATGCAAGATAAGTTCTAAAACCCAGAGGCAACAGCCTCTCCAAGAACATCAACCAGATGCAGCCCCCTTCCCCATAATGTTGACACCTCTTTCCAATATGAACAAGTTAGGGTGGTCACTGCCTAGCCATCCCTGAAGATTGAGACAGTGATCAAAGGAGAGGGAGGAGTAGCAAATGACAACATAGGATTTAACAAAGGATTACAAATATTAAACCCTTATATAAACTTTTTATTTGTTTCTAGTATAGTAGAATAGCTTGAAGGAAATAACTGAAATGATGGAAGTGTAATCCATAACATTCTTTGAAATTTGCTCTGTAGCTACTTGTTAAATCGTACTTAGAAAGTTATCATCTTTCTGCATATGTGCTATATTTCACAATAAAACATGTTTTTTTTAAATGTTGATGAGGATCAGTCTGAAGAAATGCTGAATGATTCTTTCTGCACACAGATGACCCCAAGTTCCTCTGGTCGGGCATGCAAATTCAATCGCTTACCACCCCCTGGTGGTTGACCCTGGTATTACATGCATGAATAGCTGGCTATGGTTCTATTCAGTCCCAGGAAGAGAGTGGTGTCATTTTGGGGTTTGGACTTTCCGAGGAGGCCCCCCAATCCTCTGAGGACAGGGCAGAGGTCCAGGAGCTTCTTCTCCCACCCCTCCTCTGGCTGTTGGGGACAAGCTTGAATTCTGAGGGTCCCCAAACCCAGCCTCAGACGTGAAGGCACATCCTACCATGAGAAAGACCAGCAGGTGTGTGGGTGACAGACAGCAATGATGTGAAAACAGCCCCCTTGGCCCGAGGTCCAACCACCGACGCTGCCGTGGTGTATCTCACAGAGCTGCCCCTCCTGACCCACACAACACGACTCCTCCCCTAGGTCACCCATTGGCATCGTTGGCAACCTTGCCCTTGATCTTCAGGGTTGTCCCCAACTTCATGTGCATCTTCGTAATCTCAAATGTCACCTGGGCCAACAGAGAGAGACGTTTCACCTGAATCCCCTCAGAAAGCCCGTCACACGTGGTGGATGAAGCCTATTTGTGAGCATCACCCCATCTCACCGTCCCCCTGCCCAGATGAGGGTCCTGAGGCTTGGGAAGTGCTCCACGCAGCAGCTTGGGAAGGAAAGCACCAGTGCCCTCTGACCAAGGCTTCCCAGAGCCCCTGTCTTGCCCTTTCTGCTTCACTCCCACCTGTTCCAGCTCAGCAAGATGCACAACGGCATCTGAAGTCCTGGCTGGGCAGGACTCAGTTTACCCATCTGTGAAATGGGCAGACTGGTTCCTGCCTCCCCACAGTTCCCAACTATGTTCAAGTGATGAAGGTGTTGTTCCCTAGCAGAACCCCAGAAATAAAAATTTACTTCGTTCCCGCACCAAACCTTACTAACAGAAAATAGACCGTATCAACAGCTCATCCAAAATGAAAAATTGACAAACCACCCTAAGTCATATGTCTGAACATTTCCACCTAAGTCCCTCTCCAAACCCCATGTCCCTCATCCCTAAAATGGACTGATTAGATCTATTCACTCAAATATAGTTGCCAGGCCCCTGCTGTGTGACAGTTTGGAGATACTGAGGCTGACGGCAGCCACCTTCAAGCTGCTTGGGGAGGACTCGAGACACTGCTTGTAAAGCCCCAAGCACAGGACCTGGCCTGGACCAGAGGCCAATGGGGGACAGCCACCATTATGGTTACATAGCATTCATTTGCTCCTCAGTTTCCATAAGACCAGCGGTGCTTAGATTTCTACGCAGCAGGGGCTTCCCGCGGCTGCACTGCTTCAAAGGGAAGGTCTCGGAGCTGGGCTGGCAAAGGTGCGCACCGAAGTTGCAGAAAACGCCCATTTTTCACTGAGCTGTTGGGCAGGCGCCAAAGATTTAGAATGATTTATGGGAGTGTGCTGGTTTGAAATTGCTAAGACCCCCGGAAGTGCCATGCTTTCTAAATCCAATCTTGTGGGTGCAGGCTTATCCTGGATGGGATCTTTTGATTAGGTTGTTTCCTTGGAGATGTGACCCACCCAATTGTGGGTGGGACCTTCTGATTAGATTATTTCCATGTAGATGTGACCCCATCTGTTCAAGATGGGTCTTAATTAGTTTACTGTAGTCCTTAAGAGAGCTCAGGGAGAGAGAGAGCTCAGAGCCAATACAGACCCAGACACTTGGAGATAAAGACAGAAAGACAATTGGAGATGCTGAGCTAAGAAATATAGTCCTGAGTTTGCCCCGGAGAAGCAAAGTGAGAACCCACAGATGCTTATGAAAAAAGCCACTGGAATCAGAAGCTGAAAGCATCACAACCCAGGAGCAAAGGACCAACAGACACCAGCTATGTGCCTTCCCCACTGACAGAGGTGTTCCAGATGCCATCGGCCATCCTTCAGTGAAGGTATCCTCTTGTTGATGCCTTCGTTTGGAGACTTTTATGGCCTCAGAACTGTAAATTTGTAACCTAATAAATCCCCTCTATAAAATGCAATCCATTTCTGGTATATTGCATTTTGGCAGCTTCAGCAAACCAAAACACAGAACATTTTTAAATGCTGGGGTTTCTGTTCATTGATAGGCCGTTGTCCCTAAGAGAGCACAATCTGAGACCCCACAAGGACAGTGGCTGAGGGAGAGTGACCGACACTCCCCGCCGGCAGCTGCCACTTTCTATGAAGGAGGGACGTGAGCCCCTTAGACGGGGCAGGACTGTAAGATGCTGCCCTGACTCTCCCAGAGGCAACAACTTTGAAAAGGTCAGAAAGAGGAGAGGTGGCCACCACGGTGGCATGTCACACATGTGCCTTAGGACGGGGTTGCTCAACCTCCGTACATTGACATTTGGGGCCAGATGATTCCTTGTTAGGGGAGTGGGGAGGCCGGCCTGGGCACCGCGGGGCGTTTATCAGCAGCCCTGGCCTTGATCCACTGGATGCCAGCAGCCCTCCCCTCCTGCCCTCCCCCTCCCCTTGCCAGGCCGTGACATCCAAAATGTCTCCAGACGTTGCCAAATGTCCCCTGGGAGTAAAATCTCCCCAGCTTGAGATTTGCTGCCTTAGAGAAAGCGGGATTTGGAAATTAGAGGCCTAACCCTTCAGATCTTAACATAAGGGCTGGATCACCACCTTTGGAGTGAGGGGGCCCAGACTAAAATGCTCAGCTAGTCTCTTACTAGGCGACTGAGGTTACCCAGAAGGGGAAATACCAGAACCTCCCAAAGGGGCCAAAATGATAGGAGGGACGTAAAGTGTGTGCCTACAGCACAGCAGGTGCGTGTGTTCAACGCACGTGCCCACGTCTAACGCCAGATGGCACGGAGAACACCCTAGCTCCCTGTCTCCCCCCAGTGCTTTGCTGCCCTTCCCCACTCTCTGCAAGAGAAACAGGGTGGGGATGGGAGAGCTAGCCCTGGGTGGGGAGAAGCACCCCCACTCCCCTTGTGCCTCCTGGGGGTTTTCTGGCTGAACCGGAGGAACCCAAGCCCCCAAGTATGGACATGGGGCTGCTGCAGGGCAAGGGCATGAGAAAGGCTGGGGTCGGGGGTGCATCTGGATAAATAGGGTGTCAGGATCTGTTGGAGGGTGCAGGCCTGGGGTCCTCCTTTTCACTCAGCAAACGGGAGAGATTGTGGCACAGAGAAAGACAGGGAGGCAAAGCCAGAGTAGGGTGGGGTGAGGGTGAGTTCACAGGGCTCAGGGTTGGGGGGTGGGAAGGAACTAGGTGTCAGGCAGCAGGATCTAATCCCAGCTCTGCCTCTGACTGGCTGCATGACCTGGGGCCGGCCCCGCTCCTTTCTGGGTCTCAGTCACCACCAGTGAATATAAAGGAGGAGGACTAGGTGGTCTCTGGAGAAGGAGGAAGAGTGGAAAGCAGAGGGGAGGGCTGTGATGAAGAGGGGGAGGAAAAGGACTCTGGACAAATAAGGTGTCCTCTCTGGGGAGGGGCGTATAGTCCCTTCCACACATGACCCTCTTGAGTCTAAGCCTCACAGGGTGGCATTTATGGTCCCATTCCACAGATGGGATGTCTGAGGCTTAGAGAGGCACAGTGACTTGCCCAAGGCCACACAGCAAGTTGTGGCAGAGCCAGGTTTGGAATCAAAGAACCAGGAGCCTCAAAGAGCACCCAATCAGCCCCTGCAATCTACAGATTGTCGCCTTGGGCAAGTCAATCCCTGAGCATCAGTGTCTTCATTTTTAAAAAGCTCAATAGACGTTAGTTATTATCATCACCATTGTTATTATTACTGACGAGGAAACTGAGGCTAGAGAGGGAAAGTGACAGGCTCAGGCCCCTGCTGCAGGTGGGTGGCAGGGGGAGCGGAGAACCTCGGGGCTGAAGGTTGGAGATGACCTGTCCAACTTCCCTGCTGTACAGATGGGGAAACCAAGAGAGGCAGCGATGCTGCCCCCCAAGCATCCCACCCCGCCCCTCCCACCCCAGGTGAAGGCGTGGGTGAGCACAGGAGGGACCCGGCAACCTCACCGACATGGCAGCAGCTCCTGGTGGCAGCTTGCACGGCTCCTGGAGGGCTGTGCTCTGGTCCCACTTCACGGTCCCGCTTCTATCGTAGAATATTACATATTAACTAGCCCGAGGCCATACATGGGGACTTTGCATCCTTAGGCCCAGGTGTCTCCTGTCCCAAATCTCCCCGAATCCTGAAGAAACAGTGAAGGAGCCTCTGCCAGCCCCAGCCCAGCCCAGCCCAGCCCGGAGCATCCTTCCTGGCCTCCCTCCCGCCCAGGGCCAGGGTGGGCTGGGGAGGGAAGGGCCGGGGCTGGGGGAGTGGGCGAGGCAAGCAGCCCAGGCAACAGGGCAGGGGGCGGGTAGCATGGGACTGGGAGTCAGGAGCTTCGGAGGCCCCCCCAGCTTTGCCCCAGCAAACGCCCTGTGAGCTGAAAGCTACCCAACCTCCCCAGGCCCAGCTTCTCATCTTGATGGTAAAAGTGTCTAGGCTTCTAATTGTCTCTGCTATGAGTCATTTTGAGAGTCTTCTTTTTGTTTGTTTTCCTCCACCCCATTTTTTCCCTGATGGTAAATGTAACTTTTTAAACTAATGCAAGGTGGATTCAAAGAGAACATCTGGAAGGCTCTACAGCACGCTGTTGAAAGTGGTTCCCTCTGAAGCAGGGAGTAGGAAGGGATTAGGTGGGGCTACTGGGGATTTAAAGGTTTGGCTCTTTATTTCCATTACTTATGTAACTGACATGCTTACTATAGAAAATCAGCGATATTTAATGAGAAGTAAAACAACCACCCAGTCCCGCCACCAGGAGGGAACTGCTTGCTCTGTGGGCCTATTTCCCTCCAGGTGGTTTTCGGTTTTCTCCGCATTCTGTAAGCTGCAGCCATCCCTCCATCTACACAATTGTTTATCCCGCTTTGTTGAGTGAACATTAAAAACCACAAATCGATGTTTCAAAGCTATTAAATATAGCTGTGAAATACGCCACCCTCTAACGACTAAATTTATTTAACCAATTTCCTTCTGCCAAATACCTACATTAATTCTAAATTTGTGCCATTAAAAAACTGCCGCATTAAATCTATTTGCACATAATCTTGACAATTTATTTAGCGCCAATTCCCAGGAGGAGAGGGTTTCTCGAGCCCTGGGTTTGTCGTCTTCCATCGGAGTTGGCTGTCGCCACCCAGGGTGGGGAGTCGGAAGATGTGTCCTCTGGGGCCCTCAAGTTCCGGGTGCTGACGTGGACTCGGTGCCCCGGGCTCCCGCGGGCCCCACCCAAGATCTGCTTCCCGGGGGCTTAGAGGGGAGTGAATTCCTCATTGTAACCCCAAGGAAGTTAATTCCTTCTTGGCCTTTTTCCCAGAGCCACAGTGAAACTGGAACAAGATAAGGAGTTTTCAGGTGTTTCTACATAGTAAGTCTCTAATCGACAGAAACTACACTTTCTAAAGATGTGTTTTTCTGATTATAATAGCAATACTATCTCACTAAGGAAGTTTTCTGAGAGTGCACAAAGTGAAAAGAACTTAACCACTCGTTTCAGAAGACTACTGAAAGGCAAGGAACATGGTCACACTTATGATTTGTGCACTTAATGGTGTGTATGTTTTATATTGATGAACTATTTCAAAAATGAACAAGAATATAAAGGAAAAGAAAACATAAAAATCACTGATATGCGCACCTCCAGCTTCCTGTACTCTTAACAGGGGCTGCCTTCCGGAGGGTGTTTTATAGTCCACAAAGCACTTTCTCTAACCCTCATTTAAACCTCACGATAAACTCTCAAGACTTTTATTCTCCCATCATTCACACGAGGAGCTAAGTAGGTAGCAGAGCAGCCTTGGGCTACCAACCCCTTGCTCCGGGTCGGCCAAAGCACGTAGCTCAGTCTGCTCTTAGCAAAAAGAATACTTTGCCCTCCAGGAGTGTGCCCTGAAGCTGTTTGTATGGTGGCCACATCTGAGGTGTCCCTTAGGACCCCACCCTGCTGCTCGTGCCCTTGTATAATCTGCTCCCCGTGAGCGTGTCTGGACCGGGGAACTGGCTTCTAGTAGATTACTAGAATATGCGAACGCGGTGGGATGTCACCCATTTTCAACATGAACAAGTTAGGGTGATCACTGCCTAGACACCCCTGAAGATCAGAAAGTGATTAAATTAGAGGTGGGGGTGACAACAGAGAAGATGGAATTTAGTAAAGGATTATGAATACTGAATCTCCATATACACTTTTTCTTAGTTGCTAGGGTATTAGAATAGAAAGAACTGTAATGGTGGAACTATAACCCACAGCATTCTTTGAAATTTGCTCTATAGTTCCTTGTTAAATTTTAATTTGAAAGTTATCACCTTTTTATATATATGTTATAGTTCACAATAAGGAGATAACTGAAACTGTGGAACTGTAACCCATAACATTCTTTGGAATTTGCTCTCTTAACTACTTGTTAAATTATGCTTGGAAAGTTTTCACTTATATGTGTATATGTTATATTCCACCATAAAAAATATGATAAAAAAAAAGTGATGGGATATCATTTCCAAGATTAGGTTTAAAAAAGACTGACTATATCTATCTACCTGTGTCTCTCTCTCAAGCGGAGTTGTGAGTAGCCCTATGGAGAGGCCCCGTGGCAAGGCCCGTGTCGGTCTCCAGCCAACAGCCCCACGAGTGAACGTGGCCGTGCACCTTCCACTCGTGCTCTGAAATGACAGGCCAACACCTCCACTGCAGCCTTGCAAGAGACCCTGAGCCAGAGGCACCCGGCTAAGCCATGTCTGGATTCTTTTGCTATTTTCTACCTTTATCTTTTTTAAAGTTTTCTTTTTTAATTTTTGTTTTGTTTTATTGTTCTTTTTTCTAGCTTCTTGAGCTGAATGCTTGGTTCATTATTTTTTCATCTTCTCTGTTTATTAATAAATGCATTTTAAGGCTGTAAATTTTTCTCCAACTACCACTTTGGCCAGCTTTTGAGATGTTCTGCTCCACATTTTAAATGTTGCTGCTGAATCAAGCCAGATGATCCGAAAGTTGTTCTCAGACTTTTTAAGTGTTTAATAAATAGTTTTTGACTGACTTACCAAACAGCAGAGAAAAAAAAAGTGGGGGGATGGCAGTTGAAATGTGAAACGTAAATAAATGGGATTGGCTAAGTGAGCTATAAAATATAGCTGGCCTATCATGCACCATAAAAAAAATCACATTTTCTGAGACCCTCTCTGACCTGGTTCCAGGCCGACAATGCAATGTTAAATGAATCAAGTGGCTACAGAAGCAGGTCCCCAGGACCTTGCAATGGGCCCTGACAGAGCTGCCCTCACGCATTGCACGTGAGGCCACAAGAGGACAAGCCTAGTGCAGTTGCTAGTGTGTGCACCTCTGGGCGCCAAGCAGGACACTGCCCTGCTGCCCCCTGAGTCCCCCTGGTGTGAACACAAGCACGGATGATTCTACTCCAAGGTGTGGGATAGAGAGGCTGCACAGACATACAAGACACAGCCAGGCCTTTGGGAGTCCAGGTCGATATGGGAGGCAAGCTTGGGCACAGGAAACAACGAGAGACCCCTAACTATGCCCCCAACTGGGAGGTATTGCACAGGTGTGCAGGGAAGGGTGGGGCGCAGGGTGCAGAGCCAGCATGGGGTTTGAGTCATCCAGGAAGACTTCAGAGAGTTCCAGAGACTCAGGGCAGAAGGGGCTCTCAAATGCGTTTGGAGAATGGTCAAAACTGCCTCAAGAAAGGCAGAGAATTCTGCAAAGTAAAGGAAAAGTTATGATAAGAGTGAGATACATCGACTTCCACCTGTGATTCAGTGGCAGGCCTTCCAGAGAAATTAGATAAGAGAAATAACGATACACAAGTGCTGGCCTGTCAGTTTTTTTTTAAATTGAGATTGTTCACATACCATACAATTATCCAAATATCCAAAGCGTACAATCAATTAATTGCCCCTGGTACCAAATACTAGACATTTCTACTATTTGTACAGTTAATCATGGACATTACCCATCACAAGGTTCACTGTTTTATACATTCCTATCTTTTAACCTCCAACTTTCCTTCTGGTGACATATGTGACTCTGAGCTTACCCTTTCCACCACATTCATATACCATTCAGCACTGTTAGTTATTGTTACAATGTGCTACCATCACCTCTGTCCATTTCCAAACATTTAAGTTCACCTTGTTTGAACATTCTGCTCGTAATAAGCAACCACTCCCCATTCTTTAGCCTCATTCTATATCCTGGTAACTTATATTTCACATCTACAAGTTTACATATTATAATTAGTTCATATCAATGAGACCCTGCAATATTTGTCCTTGTGTGTCTGACTTATTTCACTCAACATTGTGTCCTCAAGGTTTCTTCATCAGCCCGTTTTTTTTAAGATGGTTTGTTCACACACCATACATTCTGTCCTAAGTAAACAATCTATGGTTCCCTTTATAGTCATGTATTTATGTATTCACCACCATGGCCACTATCTATATAAGGACATCTCCACTTCGTCCACAAAGCAGGAATAAGAATCAAAGAAGGTAGAGAGACAAGAGAAAAAGAAAACCAAAACAAAACATGACATCTAGGAAGCAAAAAAAGGAAGGATAGCATTAAACTAAAGTAGAATAAAGTGTCATGCAACATCAGCAATGCCAAGAGTCCCATACCCCTCCCTTATGTCCCCCTCTTATATGCATTTAGCTTTGGTATATTGCCTTTGTTACATTAAAGGAAGCATAATACAATGTTTCTGTTAATTATAGTCCCTAGTTTGTGTTGTTTTTCCCCCAATATCTGTCTATATTTAACACCTTGCAAGGTTGACATTCATTTGTTCTCCCTCATGAAAAAACATACTTATTTCCTCTATCATTGCTTCTGCCCCTTTTCCCATCTCTTCTCATTCTGGGACACCCATGACACATACATTCAAGTGTTTCATGTTGTCATTCAATTCCTTAAGACATTGCTCCTATTTTTCCATACTTTTCCCTATCTGTTCTTTTGTGTGTAGGCTTTCAGGTGTCTTGTTCTCCAGTTTCTGAGTGTTTTCTTCTGCCTCTTGAGATCTGCTCTTGTATGTCTCCATTGTGTCTTTCATCTCTTGTGTTGTGCCTTTCATTTCCATAGATTCTGCCAGTTGTTTTTTTGAATTTTTGATTTCTACCTTAGGTACACCCAGTGTTTTCTTTATAGCCTTTATCTCTTTTGCCATATCTTCTCTAAACTTTTTGAATTGATTTAGCATTAGTTGTTTCAATTTCTGTATTTCAGTTGAAGCATAAGTTTGTTCCTTTGACTGGGACATAACTTCATTTTTCTTAGTGTAAGTTGTAGTTCTCTGTTGTCTAGGCATCTCGTTTCCTTGGTTACCCCAATCAGGTTTTCCCAGACCAGAAGGGGCTCAAGTCCCAGAAGGAGGAAATATTCAGAATCAGGTTTCCCTGAGGGTGTGTCTTAGAAGATTGCCTCAAGCCGCTGTGCTTTTTCTAACCTGCACAGGAGGTGGCTCATGTCAGCCTGTAGCTCCTGAACGGTGTAAGGAGTGTGACCCGTGGCTGTTTCCCCCAGGCTCTGGGGTCTGGTTCTGAATGGAAGGCAGGGAGTAGATCTGGACACCACCTCTTTCCTCTTAGGGAGGATACACCCCTGGGGAGTTTTCATTTGCATTTAAATGGGTTCTTTGTCTCTCTGACTCTGCTATCTCCACCCTTGTCTGGGTCAGAGCCCTGCAAACTGAAAATGGCTGAGGCTTTCTCCACTGAGCTGCTCAGGTTTAGAGAAAGAAAAAGGGATGCAAAGCCCCCTTTCAGGGCCAGTCCATGGCCCTCAGTTTCACCCTCTTGTCAGAGACTGTATACAGTCATTTGGGCTCCTCCTCCCAACACAGAGAAGTCCCCTGGCTCCTCAAGGTCAGTCATCCCTAGAAGCCTCTGTCTGCTTTTTGGGGATTTGCAGCTTGCATTGAGCAGTCCATGTTTGCCAATTAAAACCCCAGATGGAGCTGGACTGAGGAGTATTCACTCGTTCAGAGAGTGCTGCTCTCTATCCCAGCAAGGCTTTGCAATTTGGGCTGCCATGTGGGGAGGGGGCTCCTGGCTCATGTCTGCAGTTTCTACACACAGATTCCATGCTGTGGTCTCAAGCATTCCTCCCAACCCAGGTTGGTTCACAATGTGTGGACAGTCATGGTGGTCCCCCAACAGTTACTCCAGATCATTTACTAGTTGTTCCTGGTTGTTTATTATTTGCTACAGGGGGATAACTAAGTTCCACTCCTCTCCATGCCACCACCTCCTGCCATCCAGCCCTGGCTTGTCAGTTTTTACAATTAGGAAGTCAGAGAAAAGGAGTCAGCCCAAGTTGAAACTATCTTAGCTTAGAAGGATTGGGATCCAGAAACCTGAAATCCCCGGGAGGACATCAAGAAGTAAATAAGACAATTAAAAATTGGCAAAAAGGCAGATTGTCATACTGGTGCAAAGTCTCTTTAACAACTCCGGCCAGTAAATAAAACTATGGTTAGGAAGAATACTCTTTTGGGTAATTAACTAAATTGGGAAAACTTCTCCTCCTACTAACCAGGAGCAAACAATTTAGCCCACATCCTCCTAATACATCCCACACCTGCTGAGGAGGCTGCCTTATGATGGTTAAAAAAAGTGGGAAAGAGGAGCAGCCACTGGGTGGCAAACAGCAAAAATATTAGGAATCCCCCTCAAATGCTCCAATTTAATAACCATTTTACAAGATTGTGAAGTTTATCCCCAACTTCACTCTTTGGCCCTTCAATGGACATTACCTCCAGATTGGCTCTGTTTCACAGTGCTGGAGCAAATCCTGATGTTTTCCAGAGGACCCACGATGTTGTGCTACAACAACTATACAAAGAACATACCTCCCAGAGCTATAATTTTCAGAGTACAGTGATGTGGTTGAAACCTAAAAACACAACTAACTCTAATGCCTGCTCTTATGGGTCGACAGGAAGTATAGTATTGTAAGCTTAACACCAATGCAGCACAGGAAAGAAACTTGTGCATTAATTAGTATTAAATGCTGTACATATATACCAGGTAAATGTGACAATATCTCTTCTATACAAAATCATATGTAAAATAATATTGATCATGTTAAAAATTATAATAAGCTAAACTCATTTTCTAAGTGGTTAATGAATTTACCTTTGTAACTGAAACTAGTATTAGCATGGCTTGTATTTTGTTTTCCATATGTTTGCCTGCGTTACCTGTGCTGTGTCTGTGATTTTATGGCCAGAGCATCTTCCAGATGAATATAAGAACGTCTTTACCCCTTCTTAAGAGGAAGCAGCTACAGAAAATAGACTTTCATCCACTTTCCCTTTTAAAAAGAAGATATGCTCGTGAGATGCCACTTCTTAAGAATAAGAAAATCTCACATGAAGATGGGGGATTTGATAGCTGGATAAGCAGAAAAAAATACTCAATACAATTCTTTAGCTGGAAAATGCTTAGTATAGTCTTCAGTAGACAAAACAAACAAACAAACAAACGTTAATTATGAGCACTTCACTCAAGCAGCCTTGAGTAATTCTGAGCATAAACAGCCCTTGTTAAAACAGCTTGCTGTTGGTCAAAGAGCTGAGGGAAGTGCTAAGATGGCAGCATTGAAAGGAGTGAAAGCTAGTTAGTCCTCCTGGAACAAATAATAACAAGGAACAACTAGTAAATAATCCGGAATAACTGCAGGCGGACAAACGTGACTGTCCCTTCATCACACACCAACTTGAATTGGGAGGAATGCCCGAGATTGCAGCATAAATCTGTAAGTAAAAATTGCAGATTCAAGCTGGGAGCCCCTTCCCCCATGGCCTGAACTGCAAAGCCTCAAGGTGCTGGAGAGCAGCTCTCTCTGAGCAAGTGAATACAGCTCAGCTGAGCTCCACCTGGGGTTTTAATTAGCAAAGCTGGACTGCTCAATACAGGCTATGAATCCCCAAAAAGCAGACAGAGGATTTGGTGATGACTGACCTTGGAGAGCTGGAGGACCTCTCTGGGAGGCTGAGGTAGCCCAGAGGACTGGGTGCTGTCTCTGGCCAATGGGTGAAACTGAGGGTGGCCGTGAACTGGCCCTGAAGGGGGAATTTCTGTCCCTTTTTTGGCTCAGTGGAGAAAGCCTCAGGCATTTTCAGTTCCCAGAAGTCTGACCCAGACAAGGGTAGAGATAGCACAGGCAGAGAGACTATTCAAATGCTAATGACCTCTCCCTAGGGAGGGTATCTTCCCTAAGAGGAGAGAAGTGGGGCCCAGCTCTACCACCTGCCTTCCATCCAGAACCAGATCCCAGAGCCTGGGGAAAGCATCCATGGGCCACACCTCCTTACACCAGTCTAGAGCTACAGGCTGATAAGCACCACCTGCTGGGCAGAAAAGCACAGTGACTTGAGGCCTCACAGGGTGCATCAATCTTCTAAGACACACACTGAGGGAGATGTGATACTATTGCCTCCTTCTGAGACCTGAGCCCGTTCTGGTCTGGGAAAACCTGATTGGGGTAATCAAGGAAACCAGATGCCTAGAAAACAGAAAGCTACAACCTACAATAAGAGAAACAGAGTTATGGCCCAGTCAAAGGAACAGACTTACACTTCAACTGAGATACATGAATTTAAACAACTAATACTAAATAAATTCAAAAAGTTTAGGGAAGATATGGCAAAAGAGATGAAGCACATAATGAAAAACACTGCATACATAAGGTATAAATCAGAAGTTCAAAAAAAAAAAAAAAAAACAACTGGCAGAATCCATGGAAATGAAAGGCACAACAAAAGAGATGAAAGATACAATGGAGACATACAACAGCATTTCTCAAGAGGCAGAAGAAAACACTCAGAAACTGGAGAACAAGAAACCTGAAAGCCTACACACAAAAGAACAGATAGAGAAAAGAACGGAAAAACATGAGCAATGTCTCTGGGAATTAAATGACAACATGAAATGCAGAAATGTACATGTCATTGGTGTCCCAGAGGGAGAAGAGAAGGGAAAAGGGGCAGAAGCAATAATAGAGGAAATAATCAATGAAAATTTCCCATCTCTTACAGAAGACGTAAAATTACGGATCCAAGAAGCGCAGCATACCCAAAACAGAATAGATCTGAATAGGCCTACACCAAGACACTTAATAATCAGATTATCAAACATCAAAAATAAAGAGAGGATCCTGAAAGCAGCAAGAGAAAAGCAATGCATCACATACAAAGGAAGCCTGACAGGACTATATGCATATTTCTCATAGAAACCATGGAGGCAAGAAGGAAGTAGTGTGATATATTTAAGACACTGAAAGAGAAAAACCACCAACCAAGAATCCTATATCCAGCAAAACTGTCCTTCAAATATGAGGGAGAGCTTAAAATATTCCCTGACAAACAGACAATGACAGGGTTTGTGAACAAGATACCTGCTCTACAGGAAACACTAAAGGGGCAACTGCAGACAGAAAGGAAAAGACAAGAATGAGAGGTTTGGAACACAATTTGGGGAGAGAGGAGCACATCAATGTATGTACACTGAACAAAGATGACTGTAAGCATAGTTGAAAGAGGAAGGTTAGGAGCATGTGGGACACCGGAAGGAAAGAGGAAACATAAAAACTGGGACTGTATAACTCAGTGAAACCTAGGGTGCTCAATGATTGCGATAGAAGGTACAAATATGTTTTTACATGAGGTCAGACAAATGAATCTCAACACTGCAAGGTGTTTAAAATGGGGTGGGATTTGGGGGAAAAATAAAATCAATGCATACTAGAGACTATAGTTAACAGAAACATTGTATTATTCTTCCTTTATTATAACAAAGGCAATATACCAAAGTGAAATGCATATGTGGGGGATGGGGGCCACATATGGGAAGGGTATGGGACTCTTGGCATTGGTGATGTTATCCGACTCTTCAGTCTACTTTAGTTCAATGCTATCTTTCCTTTTGTTGATTCCTAGCTGTCATGTTTTGTTTTGTTCTCTCTTCTTTTTCCTTTTTCTTTTGTCTCTCTACGTTCTTTGACTCTTCCTTCTTCTTTGTGGAAGAAACGGAGATGTCCTTATACAGATAGAGGTGATGGTAGTGAATACATAAATACGTGACTATGCAGGGAACCATCATTTGTTTACTTAGGATGTAATGTATGGTGTGTGAACAAAACCCTCCTAAAGAAAAAAAAATTGGTTGATGAAGAAACCTTGAGGGTACTATATTCAGTGAAATAAGACAGACACATAGGGACAAATATTGCAGGGTCTCACTGATATGAACTATTTCAGAGATATGAAATATAAGTTACCAGGATATAGAATGAGGCTCAAAAATGGGGAGCAGTTGCTCATTATGAGCACAATGTTCAACTAGGGTGAACTTAGACATTTGGAAATGGACAGAGGTGATGATAGCAGGTGGTGAGAATAACTAACAGTAATGAATGGTGTGTGAATGTGGTGGAAAGGGTAAGCTCGGAGTCACCTATGTCACCAGAAGGAAAGTTGGAGGCTAAAAGATGGGAATGCATGGAACAGTGAGTCTTGTGGTGGACAATGTCCATGATTAACTGTACAAATATTAGACATCTCTCTCATGAGCTAGAACAAATGTATGACACTATAAATAGAAGTTAATAATAGAGGGGCATATAGGGAAAAAATATATACCTATTGCAAACTATATACTACAAGTAGTAGTATTTTAACATTCTTTCATCAAAAGCAGCAAATGTACTATACCAAAACTATGGATCAGTAATGGAGGAGGGTGGTTAGGGGCATGGGAGGATGTGAGTTTCCTTTTTTTGTCTTTCTTTCTTTTCTGGAGTAATGAAAATGTTCTAAAAATTGAAAAAAAATAATTGTGGTGATGGTTGGACAGCTGTATAATGATACCATGGGCAACTGATTGTACGCTTTGGATCTTTGGATAATTGTATGGTATGTGAACAATCTCAATTAAAAAAATAAAAAAAAAAATAGCTTGCTGTTGATCCAATCTCAATAACAACAAAAAAACTTACGTTCCGTTCCCAGGAACTCTCCCAGCATTGCCTGCAGGAGGATGCAAGGGACATCACCATATGGTCTGACAGCCAGTGCCTTCTTCTCCCTGAAAAACAAACCTGAATGAGGGGGGGACTTCAAGAGAACAGCAGGAGTGACCAAACAGCTTTTTCTCTTCTATTTTTCCTCCTCTGCTTTCTTCTGGATCCTAGCCATTTCTTTGTCTATTTTGGGTTATGAAACAGCCAAACCACTCTCCTCACTCTGAACTGGTTGTGGAAAGATTTTTTTCATCCAGTTCCTTGCTGATGCACCTTCAATAAACTCACCTTCTCACCAAAGCAAAGAGACTTGTTTCTCTGTTTGACCCCGGATCAGGGGGTCTGACTATTTGGGACCATGTTTTCTCACAGTAACAATTTGGTGACCATTCCAGGACCCCTGATGCTTTTACTGCAGCCTTCACCCAAGTCTCATCAGCTGAGGGGCTTTCCTGGATCCCTTGGCTCCGTGCCTAGCAGCTGCCTGGGAATTTTTCCTGGTGGACCAGGACTGGAGGGTCTGGTTGGGGGCTCCTGCCGTGGACGGACACCAAGCGCACCTGGGTGAAGGTGGCTTTGCAATCGAGACTTTCCCTGTGCTGGGGAAGTGTGTGATCTTTGGTTTGTTGTGTTCACTTTGCTTCCTTGTGTTTCAATCAGGCTAGTGTGTGAAAAGAATAATTGAGTTGATCCAGGGGTTGTGCATGCAGACTCAGTGGGTTTGAGCCCCACTATCTGTGACCCCGAATTTGTGGTTCTCCTTTTAAATTTGTGCAGTATGCACAGTTCGTGGTTGTGAGGAACCAGTTGTATTTGAGGAGCTCCCACTCTGATGTTCTGTCTTCGTGATTTCTGTTGAGATTACCCAGCCAGGGGAAACTCTCCAAGTGTGCCGGCTATATCTCCCTTGGGAACTATTCTTAATAATTGGTCTCAATTTGGAGCATGTCATTTTAAAAAGAATTGTCAGCACATTTTCCCAACTCTGTGTGGCCACAATATAAATTAAGTAAAGGCTCAGAGTGGCCAGAAGATGGGACCCCTGACCTTCAGGTAATTATGCAATTAAAAATGTATCATGAGAACAAAAGATTATGAAACTTAGTAAAATAACAGGTGAGCTGCTACTGCAGTCACCTGGCCATTATGTGCAGTACGGCTAGCTGTAGGAGATTCTCTCAAGGGAGACAGAGAAATCCGCAAGGTAAAGGTAAAGTTTTGATAAGAGAGATACGTGGATTTCCACCTGTGCTTCAGCGGCGGGCCTTCCAGAGACATTAGATAAGAGAAATAATGACACACAGTGCTGGCCTGTCAGTTTTTAAAATTAGGAAGTCAGAAAAAAGGACCGGAACCAAAGTTAAAACTATCTTATCTTAGAAGGATTGGGATCCAGAAGCCTGAAATCCCCCAGAGGACATCAAGAAGTAACTAGTACAATTTAAAAATTGACAAAAGTGCAAATTGTCTGATTGGCACAAACTCCCTTTAACAACCTTGTTTGTTTGGCCAGTAAATAAAACTATGGTTATGAGAGAATACTCTGCCAGGTAATGAATTAAATTGGGAAAACTTCTCCTAGTAACCAAGAAGCAAAGGCTTTAGCCCATATCCTCCTACTGTGTCCCCCACCTGCTGAGGAGGCTGCCTCATGATGCTTAAAGAGGTGGGCAAATAGGAGCAGCCATGGGGTTGCAAATGGTAAAAACATTAGGAATCCCCCTCAAATGCTCCAATTTAATAACTGTTTTACGAGATTGTGAGGTTTATCCCCGGCTTCACCCTCGTTGAGTGTCCTATAGCAGTGGACATACACACGAAGCCAATATGCCTCTAAAGAATTTAACAAAACTGTGAAGACAAAATACTTTCAGGAATTTCAAAATTCATTTAAAATTAAATCATTGTGGTTTTTTGGGGTGAACAATGCAATACCCGTATGTCCATTAATCCTTGTCAAAAGATTGTATGGTACTGTTTCAAAATGCATTGACTAAAGTGTTTTAAATATTTAGCATTATTCTGACAAGTTTGATTAATGGTAATTGTATGTAAGATGTATGCTTGAAAAGAGTTTCCAGAATCATTTTGGTAACTTTTAAGATAAAATATTTTTTAGATGTGTTTTTCTTAAAAGGAAAAAGAAAGTAATTTGGTTCAGGAAAGTTTTTATGGGTCCATCTTAAAGAAATTTTTCAGCCTCAGTCAAACAAAAATTTAGTTTTCTCTCTTTAAAAGTTGCAAAGTTTCCTTGGATTATTGGTCTGTTTTTAGTAAGAGATTATAAAAATTTTTTCTGAATAATCAGCGTAAAAGGCAGAAAATCTGGGTTTTATCAGAATAACTGCTTGTATTTTATGTTGTTTATCATCCCCTTGGTTGTTTAAGAATATCAAGACTTCTCACTTTTAGAAAAAGCAAAGTATTTTCCTTAATTGCAGTTAAATTAAAAACCATATATTGTTTCAACCCTGACAACTTTTAACATTTTGCTTTCTCAAGGTTAAGCCCTAAAGGATACCTTCTTATTCCCAATAGTTACAAAGGATTTGTTCTTTCACCTTGAAAAATTGAAGTGCTAAAAATGATTACATTCATTTGATATCTTATAAGTTGCATTAGAAATGCTTAGACAATGTAATAAAAAATAAAAGAAGTTTTCTAACCTTTTGTTGGTTACTGACCTGCATACTATTAAACAACAATATAGGGCTGCTAGTAATAGTTTTAGTTATTTTTAAAATGTTATATGTCACACAAACAGCCAAATTTCCTTGTCAGTTACACTGTTTTACTCTGAAAGTGCTTGCATCAGCTAAAGGTGGGAGCTTCATCTTCAACAAAAAGGACTTTGAAAAAAAACAAGGCAGGTGTATAAATTATGTTCTACATATCAACTAACATAACCCTAGTAAAAATGTAAAGAAAAAATTAAACTTCTGTTTTACTTGAAGTGCTTACCTGTTTAAACCAAGCCCATAGTACTGTGCATGGTGTCTCCCCATCTGAGTCATTGGCTTGACCAGCTTCTGTAGTCCCTGAATCTATAAAGGTATCACCCACATCACATGGACATGCTCCAGAAGTAGAGGGAAACAAGCTGTTACTGAAACACCTTTTACTACACACACCTTTGGCTCTGCCTGCCAGAAACCACTCGATCACTTTGGCTCTTCAGTAGACACTACCTTCAGACTGGCTCTGTTTCATAGTGCCTTAGCAAACCCTGGAGCCCACCATGCTGTTTTCAAGAGGACCAATGATGTTCTGCTACAACAACTGTACAAAGAACATACATCCCGGAGCTATAATTGCCAGAGGAGAGTGATGCGGTTGAAACCTAAAAACACAATTAACACAAAGGCCAGCTCTTATGCCAGTGGTAGGCAGGCAACATATATAGAATTGTAAGCTTAACACCTGATGCAGTGCAGGATAAAAACTGTGCATTAATTAGTATTAAATGCTGCACATATATACCAGATAAATATGACAATATCTCTTCTATACTAAATCATATGCAAAATAATATTGATCATGTTAAAAATTATAATAAACTAAACTCATTTTCTAAGTGGTTAATGTATTTACCTATGAAATAGAAAGTAGCATTAGCATGGCTTTTATTTTGCTTTCCGTATGTTTGTCTTGCTGTTGCCTTTATTGTGTCTGTAAGTTTATGTCCAGGGCATCTTTCAGATGAATATAAGAACCTCTTCGCCCCTTCTCAGCAGGAAGCAGCTACAAAAGATAGATCTTCACCCACTTTCCCTTCTATAAGAAATGCTCATGAGATGTCACTTCTTAAGAATAAGCAAATATCACGTAGCTGGATAAGTAGAAAAAATACTCAATATAATTCTTTAGCTTCAAAATGCTTAGTGTAGTCTTCAGTAGCCAAAAATAAGCAAACAAACAAAAATTTTAGTTATGATCACTTCACTCAAGCAGCCTTGAGTAATTCTGAGCATAAAAAGCCCTTGTTGAAATAGCTTGCTGTTGATCTAATCTCAACAACAACAAAAAAACTTACTCTCCGTTCCCAGGAACTCTCCCAGCATTGCCTGCAGGAGGATGTGAGGGATTTCATCATATGATCTGATTACCAGTGCTTTCTTCTCCCGGAAAAACAGGCCCAAATGAGGGGATGACTTCAAGAAAACAGGCGACCTTGACCAAACAGCTTTTTCTCTTCTATCTCTTTTTTCCCCCTTCTGCTTTCTTCTGGATCCCTGCCATTTCTTTGTTTTGGGGGGTTATAAAAGCCCCAACCACTCTCCTCACTCTGAATGGTCTTGGAAAGATTTTTCCCCCCAAGTTCCTTGTTGATGCATCTTCAATAAACTCACCTTCTCACCAAAGCAGAGAGACTTTTTCTCTGTTTGATATGGGATCAGGGGGACCTGACTATTCAGGACCCTGTTCTCTGACTGTAACACTTGCAGCTCCCCTCACCCCACACGTCCCCTTGAGCTCCACCTCCAGCCACAGGCCTCCTGCCCATGGGCTTCACCAGGCGCATTGCAGCCTCGAGCCCCTGTTCTGGCTCTTTCCTGCACCTGGAGCTCCTCCCAGCTCCTGGCCTATTGAGCTCCTTATCATTTCAGTCTTCATCTCCTTTTAAGAGAAATCTGTCCCATCCACGTCATCTGGGGTTTCCCCACCTGTCACTCTCTTCCCTTCACCCTGTTTAATTCCCTTCATTGAAATGATCTCATTCATGCATTTATTTATGTGTTGCCTTCTCATGGGGGTGATGTTGCCCCCAAGGTGGTGAAAATTGATTTCTAGGGGGGGTATGAAAAAATCTCTTTTTTATAGATAAAGCACAGATGCAGGACACATACAGTACATCTGGGTATTAAAATTTCATGGGGTTACAGAATTTCTGTTCAGGGAGAGGGAGCAGTGTTGGTGACGGATGGCGGTGATGGCAGCACAGCACTGTGCATGTGATTCACACCGCAGATTTGTATACTAGAAAGTGGTTAACATGGGAAAAGTTATGTTGTCTATATGTTACTGCAATAAAAACATGTTTAAATAAAAATATAATTTTAAAAATGTGATGGTGTGCAATTTGGAAAAACATGTCTCAAAAGGATCTCTGGGGGAAATAATGAAATACAGATCTGCCTTTCCCTTCTGCCTCCCCTTTTGAAGGTATTCTCAGGGGCAGGGAGCGGGTCTGTCTTGCTCACACTGTATCCCCAGTGCCCAGCACGAGGCGTGGCACAGAGCAGGTGCTTGTGTCCGTTGAAGGAATGAATTGTCTCTGGGCAACAACCCACAGTGGTAGACAGAGTAGTCCAGACTGGGTTTGAATCCCAGCTCAGCCACATGCTCAATGAGTGATTTGGCAAATCAGTTCATCTCTCTGTCCTCAGTTTCCTCATCTGTGATACGGGGAGAATCATGACCACTTCTCAAGGGGATTAAGTCAAAAAGAACACATAGGACGGGGCTTGGGGTTTCAGCCAGAGACAGGAGACACAAAGGGCTTTGAAGGGCTGTCGAAGGAGGGACAATGGCTGGCCCCAGTCCTGCCGCATGGACAGGAGACCCTGTGTTTGCCTGGCACTACCCTCATGGTGACACGCTGTGCAGAGGTGGTTGCCAGTGGCCACAGGCGAGCTGTTCTCTGGGAGAGTGGGAAAGGAGCAAAACCAGAGCTGCAGTCCCCACTTCAATGGAGTGTGGGAATGGGGGACCAACACGCAGAGGACAACTCTCACTGCAAAGTTCCCCAGGGGTGGGGTGCAGGCAGGGGGATCTCAATTACCCCAGGGAGCAGAGGAGGCTTGGACTGGAGAGGAGAGGGTTAAAATGCTTCTCACGCCTTAAATAGGGGCAGGGGTTGGGGCAGCCTTGGGAATCCTAAAATGCACACTCCCTTAGCCCTTCTGATGCACAAAGCTTTCCTTCAGCCAAAGTAGACCAGATGAAGCTAAGTCAGACAGACAAAGCTCTCCTGCCCACTTGGCGGCAGACCGCCTGTGTGACCCCTGCCAGGGGCTGACCCCTCTGAGCCTTGCCATCGTCAGTAAATGGCAATGATAATCCCTACCTCCCAGAGTCATGGTAAAAAAATGGTGAATGTACCCACCCAAGTCAAGCACTGGCACACAGTAGGTGCTCAGTAAATGATAGCCCCCAACCACCTTATGAGGGAGGTGCTGTTATTATCAGGCCCATCTTACAGTCAAGAAAAGTGAGTGCAAATAAGTGGGGTCATATGCCCAAGGCTGCTGGGGTGGGGGCTGGTCTTGGCTCAGCAGCAGGGCCCTGGACTCCACCCTAGATCAGGGGGCATGGGCAGGGGACACCCTGACAGCTGAGTGACCCTAGGTAAGTCCCATCTCCAGCCTCTGTCTGGGGGAAGATGTGTTCCGGGGATCCTTTGGGATCCAATGGTGTGTGTTTGTCTTGGATCCCAGTTTGGCCACTAGCACTGGGCACTCCCTGGAGCCACATGCTTGGGGACCTTGTTCCCAATAATGATTCCCCAACCTTAAGTGAGAAAAAGCTGCAAAGGGAGGTGAGGACTGTGTGCCCCAAAGTACTCTCGTACCTGAAGCAGGAAACTGGTATTCAGAGTGACCGGCTTATAGAGAGGGTAGAGCAGGGATTGCCCTTGGGGACCAGGAGAGAAGTTAGGTGGTAATGAGGTGTTTTTCTGCTGTGCTCTTTGAGAACAGGGGAGCTTTAGGTACATGGACAAACATAATCCCAGGGCTGCCAGGCAGATGCTGAGAAGCCTCCCTGACTGAAGAGAGGATGTGCTCAGGAAGGGGAGAACGTCATGTACATAGGGCATGCAGTAGGTGCTCAGTAAATGTTGGAAGTGTGGGTGGGTGGATGGGAGGATGGATGGATGGGAGGATAGATAAATGGATGGGAGGATAGATAAATGGATGAGTGGTTGGATAGGTTGATGGGAGGATGGATGGGTAGACGGGAGGCTGGGTAGGTGAATGTGTTGTTGGTTGGGTGGATGGGAGGATGAGTGTGTGGGTGGGTGAGGGGACAAATGGATGGATGGGTGGTTGGACAGTGGATTAGCAGCGAGAAGCACCCATCATAGAGCCCAGAAGGGTGGGTGTTTTCAGGAACCCCAATCGAGTGACAAATTGCCCCCTCCTTCCTCCCACACTCTCCTGGCATATTATCCAGGCCCTTTGGACCAGGGAAGCTCCTTCTCAGGGTCATACTTACCTACGCTCACTTGATAACTGGGTAGTTTTATAGAAGAGACCATAATGCTCTCAGTTCTGCTTCATATAAGACACAAGATGGGGAGATTTAGGTGTTTGAAGAAAAAAAAGTATTTGTCACCTCCTGCTGGCCACTAAGAGAACAATCTAAACTAGGAAGAAAAACAGCTTATCAATTGCTAAGCATCTACCTAAAAAAAATTACAAAACTAAGCTATGCATGCAATAAAAAAAAAAACACTTCACACAGCTCAAAAGAGGTTTACAGCGTAAAGTTACTCTCCCTGCTACTCCAATCCCCACTGCTACCCTGGGGCAAATGTCTTTCTTTTGATCCCTTGCAGAGATAATTCTACACAGCACATGCACCCAGGTGACAGCATGCCATCATGCTGTTGTGTACTTTGTCTTTTAACAATGAATCTTAGATATTGTTCCATATCAGTAAAACACTTTTCTCTACCTAAAGTCTGGGTTGCATTCCACCTACAGCTGTCTTCAGCAAATCCCCTTCTGGTGGACATTTAGGTTATTGCTAATCTGGCTTTTACAAGCAAAGCAGCATGACCATCCTTGAACATGGCCCTTTGTACATGTGTGTCATGCTAGTCAAGGGCTAAATCCATGCTGACTTTTTACATACACTCTTGCTTTAACCACATGGCAACTTCTGAAGTAGGTATGTCTCCATTTTATAGATGAGGAAACTAAGACTCAGAGAGGTCAGATAGCCTACCCAAAGTTACCCAGGAAGTGGAAACTTAGATCTTCATGCCGGGTTGATGGCTGCCCATTCAGTGTCTTTGTGTGAATTAGAAAAAGACACAAGCTCACCCCATGTTGAGGCAGTTTGCAGCTGGAGGTGGGCTTTTGGTCAGGTGCCATTGCACACTGCACAATCTGCCCAACCCTTTGTAATGGCTCTATTGGGTTCCTGTTGTCATCCCAAAGTGGATTATGGGATCTGGTGCAGGAGATCTGGGAGTGTTGCCAAAAACTGCAAGTTCACTGCCCGATGCACACTGAGATCAATATAGTGACACTGGTACTTCAGAGGGAGAAAGCTTTATTTCATAGATGCAAAAAAGGAGACGGGAGTAAAAAAAAAATCTCAAACCTGTCTCCTAAAGAGTTTAGGGTTTTCTATGAATTCAAACAAGGGGAGGTGGAGTTGTTATCATTACAGTAACAAGTAACTAAGCTAAAATAGTGATTACAATAACAAGTATAAACAACTATAATATCATGTAAAGGGGTGGAACTAAGCTAAATTGACCATTAGAATAACAAGTATAAACAATGTAGTCAGCAGTTACAACCCCCCCTTATTTTTGTTCATTCCTCAGTCTTGAGGGATTTTGGATGACAACCACTCTGGCTTCTTCAAGCTGAAAAAGGACAAAATTATCAGGGGTAGGTGAATGAAAGCATTTTGCCTGCAGTTGAAGATATTCACGTGTTCCTGGTTGTCATTCTTGGAGAAACTGATACCCCTGGGTTTCAAGGCTTAACTGCATAGAAACAATATAGAGGCTTTAAGTCTAAAAAACAAATTTAACAAATAAATTGAAAGTTATAGGTTCAAAAAGGAGGAGAAGGCTCATGATTAGGGGACTTATAAGTGAATATAACTATGTCACATTGGGGAAATAGCTTGTGCTGGTTTGGATTAATTATGTCCCCCAAAATGCCATGTTCTTTGATGCAATCTTGTGGGGGCAGACATATTAGTGTTGATTAGGTTAGAATCCTTTGATTGAGTGTTTCCATGGAGATGTGACCCATGCAAATGTAGGTGATAGCTGAATCATTTCCATAGAGGTGTGGCCCTGCCCATTCAGCATGGGTCTTGATTTAATCACTGGAGTCCTTTAAAAATGCTGGCACAAACCCAGACACTAGCTGGCTTAGCTCAGAAATGCTTGGAGTTGTGAACCCCTGACACTGGCTGCAGCTTAGAAGAGATATTTTGAAGATGGCTATTGAAAGCTGACACTGACATTCTGGAGAACGCCATTTTGAAACACAATCTGGGAGCAAGCAGATGCCAGCACGTGCCTTCCCAGCCAACAGAGGTTTTCCAGATGCCAATGGCCTTTTTCTGGTGAAGATACCCTATTGTTGATGCCTTACCTTGGACACTTTATGGCCTTAAGACTGTAACTTTGTAACCAAATAACCCCCCTTTATAAAAGTCAATCCATTTCTGGTATTTTACAAAATGGCAGCATTAGCAAACCAGAACATAGCTTTTCATAGTTTCCCATATAGAGCCTGGGGTATTAATTTTATGCAGCCATGTGGTTTGTTTATGTGTCTGGATGTCCGTAGGGCTTTCAGGAACATTGTTGCTTGAGGCTTTGCATACTGTGGCAGTATGCAATAGCCGGCTGAGACCTGCGTAAGAGTAGCCTCCAGAATGACCTTCCAACTCTATTTGAAATCTCTTAGCCATGGAAACATTATTGTTTTCTTTTCCACCTTTTGATCAAGATCTTTCTTCAAAAGCATTGCTGATCAACATTTGGTATTTGTCCCTCAGCACCAGGGAGGATCATCCTTGAGACATGTCCCACTTAGGGGGGTAGGTAGTGAGTTTATTTGTACAGTTTGGCTGAGAGAGAGAGAAAGAGAGAGAGAGGGAGGGAGAGAGAGAGAAACACACACACACACACACACACACACACACACACACACACACACACCCCACATGTGAGCAACAAGGGGGTTTTCAGGGGATGACTATTAGGCATTAATTATAATTAGTTTCAAGCTCAAGATCGAGGACTTGGCTTATTAGCATATTTTCTTGTATTAGGCAGGGCTCATATATTCCAGAGTTTATTTTCATAGGTTTCCCTGTGAAAAGGTGAAATGGGGATAATTTATGTTTTCCAAAAGGAATGGGTTTTAGATTTAGACTTCACAAAGTTCTTTGATTACAGTTCCATTAAACTGGGAGTCCTTGTTGCTTGAGAGAATAGCAGGAATTCCCCAAGTGGGGATGTTTACGATTCCATGCTTTCCTTCCCCAGTCCCTCAAAAGACTTTATAAATGTTTTTCATTTCATGCCCCAAACACTCTGAAAAGCATGAAGGTATTTATTATATTAACCTGTATGGGAACACCAGGATCTTGTTCCTCATTCAAGGCTTCAGGCCAAATAAAGCTGAGTTAGGCTGTCTAAATAAACTGACCAGACAGGATAAATCAAATAGGATGTCACAGAACATTTAAGTTTTTGGACAAAATAAATCTCTCCTCTTTTGATCTCACACAGAAACTAAAGTCCCAAAATACAGACAATATCACCCTTTACCCTGTATTCTGATTCACCTTAGTCCTAACCAGATTGGCCCAATTCACATCCCTAACTGAAGTCTGATCTCTTCTTTGGCCTCTTTGACAGTTGCTGAATGGAGTCATCTTCTAATTTAATGCTGATTCTTCAGCACCACCAGAGCTGGAGAGCTCCAACTCTGAGTCCCAGAGTTCTAGGGAGCTACCAGGTCACCCACAGAGAGCAAAGAATCTCAGAATTGAGAAATAATAGCTAAAGCCCAGGAACAAATGTGACTGATGCAAGAGCTTGCAATCTAGGCCCTAATTCCCTTATGAGCATTTTCCAAATGAAGCCATTTCCAGAAAAGAAAAATATTTGATAATGAACTTTTATTGGGATCATCAACCACAGATCACAGGAGGTTTTTCCTGTCTCACCTTTACACTTTTACCAGGGTCATGTAAATTAGCAGGTGGGACATAATTTATATACTTACCTTGCTTCTTTTTTCAAGTTCCTTTTTGTTGAAGATGAAGATCTGACCTATAGCTGACCACGTGCACTTTCAGAGAAGTGTCAGTGTAAAACAATGTAACTGACAAGGAAATTTTGTTATTTCTGTGACATATAATATTTTTAAAAATAATTGAAACCATGACAAACAACATTATATTATTGTCTAATATGCGTATCAGTGTCAGGACATAACATGGACAGTGAGAACATTGTCAAGTGTCCCATAATTTTATACAATCTCCAAATATTTATATAAATAACAGTTCACCCATACAAATTTTTATAATAATTCCCATGCAACTCATAACATACCAAATGAACCTAATTATTTCTAGCACTTCTTTTTACAAGGTGAAAGAACAAATCCTTTGCAGAAACTTGAAATAAAAAGACATCCTTTAGGGTTTGATTTGGGGGAGGTAAAATGCAAAGGCTGTCAGGTTTGAACATTCTGTTAAACAGGAAAATGGGTTACTGTGAAACAAGATTTGTTTCCCTATTTAACCAAAGTGACAACAAAAAAGTAAAATAGAAATTAATATGATTGTAAGAAAAAGACTTAGTTCCTTTAAAAATGAGAAGACTTGTCTTCCAAAACAATAAAGGATAAGGTCAACATAAACATCAATGAGGATAATATTCTGATATGACATAGAATCTTTGTCTTCTAGGCAGAATACTCAGATGGTTAAAAAAAGTTTTTATAACCTGCTATTAAGAGCAGACCAGGCACCCAACCAAGCTGGAGCTCTGCCAAATTATAGATAAAGGTTCAAATAATCCTGCATATCCTAAAAGAACCCTATCAAGATAAGCAAATGCCAAGAGACCAAAAACAACAGAAAATTATAAAGCATATGAGGAAACCAGAAGCTATGGATAACCCAAACATCCAATTTAAAAAGCAAGAGGAGATGCAGAACTTGGAGCAATTAGTCAAAGAAGTACACACAAACATCACAGTCATGGCTCAGGATATAAAGGACATGAAGAAGACCCTAGAGGAGCATAAGGAAGAATTTGCAAGAGTAAATTTTAAAATAGTGGATCCAGATTCCGTTGATCAAATTAAAAATATTCTTGACACATATAACAGCAGATTTGAAGTGGTAGAGGAATGAATTAGCAAACTTGATGACAGAATGATGAATTGTGAAAGCACAAAAGAATGAATGGTGAAAAAAAATTGAAAAATTTGATCTCAGGGAAATTATGGACGTCATAAAGCACACACATATAAGAATCATTGGTGTTCCAGAAGGTGAAAAGAAGAGTAAAGGGTTAGGAAGAGTATTCGAAGACATTGTTGGGGAAAACTTCCCAACCCTTCTAAATGACATAAATATGAAAATCAAAGGTGCCCAATGAAATCCAAATAGAATAAATTAAAAAAATAAAAAAATAAAAAATAAAAACAAAAAACAAAAAAAACCCACTCCACAATTTTCTGATCAGATTGCCAAATGCTGAAGAGAAGGAGAAAGTTCTGAATGCAGCAAAAGAGAAGTGATTCACCACATACAGGGGAAACAACATAAAACTAAGTACTGACTACTCAGCGGGCACCATAGAGATGAGAAGGCAGTGGTATGGCATATTTAAAATTCTGAAAGAGAAAAGTTGCCAGCTAAAAATTCTTTATCCAGCAAAGCTTAACATTTTCACAGACAAACAAATGCTGAAAGAATTTGTTAACAAGAGACCTACCCTACAAGAAATACTAAAGGGAGCTCTACTGGCAGAGAAAAAAAAGATAGGAGAGACAAGCCTGGAGAAGGGCACAGAAATGAAGAGTATTAATAAGGGCAACTTAAAGGAAATAGGACAACTTAAAGGAAATAAAGAGAGAGAGGGAAAAAATAGATCTGACAAATTAAAAACCAAAGGATAAGGTGGCTGATTCAAGAACTGCCTTCACAGTAATAACATTAAATGTGAATGAATTAAACTCCCCAATTAAAAGATATAGATTGGCAGAATGGATTAAAAAATATGAGCCATCAATATGCTGTTTATAAGAGACTCATCTTAGACCCAGCAACAAAGAGATTGAAAATGAAAGGATGGAAAAAAATATTTCACACCAGCTACAGCCAGAAGAAAACAGGGGTAGCAATACTAATTTCAGAAAATACAGACTTTAAATGCAAGGATGTCATACGAGACAAAGAAGGACACTACATACTAATAAAAGGAACAATTCACCAAGAAGAAACAACAATAATAAATGTTTATGCACCCAATCAAGGTCCCCCAAAGTATATCAGACAAACATTGGCAAAACTGAAGGAAGCAATGGACATTTCCACAATAATTGTGGGACACTTCAATACACCACTCTCTCCTATAGATAGATCAACCAGATAGAGGACCAATAAGGAAACTGAGAACCTAAACAATATGATAAATGAATCAGACTTAGCAGACATATATAGAACATTTTACATCCCAAATTATCAGGATATACATTCTTCTCTAGTGCTCATGGAACTTTCTCCAGGATAGATCATATGATGGGGTATAAAACAAGCTTCAATAAATTTTAAAACATTGAAATTATTCAAAGCACATTCTCTGACTGCAATGGAATGCAACTAGAAGTCAATAACCATCAAAGATCTAGAACATGCACAAATATCTTGAGGGTAAGCAACACTCCTAAACAATCAGTGGGTCAAAGAAGAAATTGCAAGAGAGATTGCTAAATATTTAGAGATGAATGAAAATGAGAATACAATGTATCAAAACATGGGATGCAGTGAAGATGATATTGAAGGGGAATTTATAGCTCTAAATGCATACATTTAAAAAGGAAGAAAGAGCTAAAATCAAAGAACTAATGGAACAACTGAAGAAGCTAGAAAATGATCAGCAAACTAATCCTAAAGCAAGTAGAAGAAAAGAAATAACAAGGATTAAAGCAGAAATAAATGATATGGAAAACAAAAAAACAGTAGAATACATAAAACCAAAAGTTGGTTCTTCAAGAAGATCAACAAGATCAACAAACCCTTAGCTAGACTGACAAAGTCAAAAAGAGAGAAGACCCAAATAAACAGAATCAGAAATGAGAGGGGGGACATCACTGCGGATCCCAAAGGAATTTTAAAAATCATAAGAGGATACTATGAACAATTGTACGCCAACAAACTAGACAATTTAGAGGAAATGAATAATTTCCTGGAAACACATGAACAACCTAGACTGACCAGAGAAGAAATAAAAGACCTCAACAAACCAATCACAAGTAAAGAGACCCAATCAGACATCAAAAAGCTTTCTACAAATAAAAGCCCCGGGGCCAGATGGCTTCACAGGGAAATTCTACCAAACTTTCTGTTAGGTTTTCGATCGGGAAGAGAAGAGAGAAAAGCTCTATCAAAGGAGCTTTTATTATCCCGCGGTGCTCGGGCGGGCTGAAGACTAAGATGGCGACAGCCCTGAACCAGGGGAACAGTAGGGCTTATAAAGGATCATTGGCGGGAAGTTCTTTGATCGGGGACAGGGAGACTGGCGGGTCTATGTTGGCATTTTCCCAGTGGCTACTTTGGGGAAGTGGGTACCTGGAGAGATTCCACTGGCCTGTTTGAAAGTGGGGCCTTTGGGAGCAGTATAGTTTAAAATTTTAAAGACTATCACAAGCTTGCAGAATTCCTGAGGGTGGGGGTGGGGTGACAGCGCAGGGCCTAAACCTAACATTTTCCAAAAAGAACTGACACCATTCCTACTCAACTGACATCATTCCTTTCTTCAAAAAATTGAAGGAAATAGAAGACTACCTAACTCATTTTATGAAGCTAATGTCACTCTAATATCAAAACCAGATAAAGATGCTACAAGAAAGGAAAACAGGCCAATCTCCCTAATGAATATAGATGCAAAAATTCTCAACAAAATACATGCAAATTGAATCCAAAGACACATTAAAAGAATTCTACACCACGACCAAGTGGGGTTCATTCCTGGCATGCAAAGGTGGTTCAACATAAGAAAATCAATTAATGTAATTCAACACATTAACAAACCAAAAGGGAAAAATCAAATGATTGTCTCAATAGACACTGAAATGCATTTGACAAAATTCAACATCCTTTTTGATAAAAGCACTTCAAAAGGTTGGAATTGAAGGAACCTTCCTCAATATGATAAAAGGCATATATGAAAAACCCACAGCCAGCATAGTACTCAGTGGTGAGAGGCTGAAAGCCTTCCCCCTAAGATCAGGAACAAGACAAGGATGCCCACTGTCACCACTGTTATTCAATATTGTGCTAGAAGTTCTAGCCAGAGCAGTTTGCCAAGACAAAGATATAAAAGTTACCCAAATTGGAAAGGAAGAAGTAAAACTGTTATTATTTGCAGATGGTATAATCTTATATTTGAAAAATCCTTAGAATTTGACCACAAAGAAACTTGAGCTAATAAACAAATTTAGCAGAGTGGTGGGATATAAGATTAATGCACCTAAGTTGGTAATGTTCCTATACACTAGTAATGAACTAACTGAAAAAAAAATTTTTAAAAAATCCATTCACAACAGCAACTAAAAAAAAATCAAGTACCTAGGAATAAACCTAACCAAGGATGTAAAAGACCTCTACACAGAAAATTATAAATTTTACTAAAAGAAATAAAAAAGGACTTAAATAGGTAGAAAAATATTCCATGCTCGTGGACAGGAAAACTAAACATTGTTAAGATGTCAATTCTACCCAAACTGATCTACAGATTCAACACAATTCCAATCAAAATTCCAACAACTTACTTTGCAGACTTGGAAAAACTAGTTATGAAATTTATATGGAAGGGAAGTGGGCATTGAATTGTCAAAAACATCTCAAAAAAGAACAGAGTGGGAGGACTTACACTTTCAGACTTTGAAGCCTACCATAAAGCTACAGTGGTCAAATCAGCATGGTATTGGCGTAAAGACAGACATATTTATCAATGGAATTGAATTGAGAGCTCGGAAATAGACCCACAGGTATACGGTCAACTAGTTTTTGATTGGGCCCCCAAATCCACTGAACTGGGACAGAAGAGTCTCTTCAACAAATGGGACTGGGAGAACTGGATAGCCAAAACAAAAAGAATGAAAGAGGACCCCTACCTCATACCTTATGTAAAAATTAACCCAAAGTGGATCAAAGACCTCAATATAAGAGACAATAACATAAAACTCCTAGAAGATAATGTAGGGAAACATTTTCAAGACCTAATATCAGGAGGTCGCTTCTTAGACCTTACACTCAAAGCACAAGCAACAAAAGAAAAAATAGATAAATGGGAACACCTCAAAATCAAAAGCTTCTGGACCTCAAAGGAATTTGTCAAAAAGGTGAAGAGGCAGCCAACGCAATGGGAGAAAATATTTGGAAACCATGTATCTGATAAGAGACTAATACCTTACATATATAAATAAATCCTACAACTCAACACCAATAATACAAACAGCCCCATTTTAAAATGGGCAAAAGATATGAAAAGACATTTCTCTGAAAAGGGAATACGAATGGCAAAAAACGCATGAAAAAATGTTCATCTTCACTAGCTATTAGGGAGATGCAAATCAAGAACACAATGAGATATCATCTCACACCAATAAGAATGGCTGCCATCCAACAAACAGGAAACTATAAATGCTGGAGAGGATGTGGAGAAATTGGAACTCTTATTTATAGCTGGTTGGACTGTATCATGGTACAGCCACTCTGGAAGACAGTTTGGAGGTTTCTCAGAAAACTAGGTATTGAATTACCCTATGATCCGGCAATTCAACTTCTCAGTATATACCCAGAAGATTTGAAAGCAGTGACATAAGCAGACATTTGTACAACATGAGCAGCATTGTTCAGCAACTGTCTGAATAAATTTGAATAATCTGAATAAATCTGAATAAATCAAATAAATTTGATAACTAGTTTATTCTTCAGACTCCTAATTATGCCTAGGAGTCACCTCCAGAGACCGTCTTCTGTTGCTCAATTGTGGACTTTCTCTCTCTAAGCCTAACTCTGCAAATAAATTCATCATCCTCCCCCTTAAGAGATGGAAAAGTCCAAGTGTCCTTCAACAGACAAGTGGATAAACAAAATGTGATACATACATATGATAGAATGCTATGGAGCAGTAAGAAGGAACAAGATCCTGAAATATAGCAACATGGATGAACCTTGAAGATATAATTCTAAGTGAAATAAGTCAGGCACAAAAGGAGACATATTGTATGTTACCACTTCTATGAACTCCCTGAATAATATAAAATCAATGTCTTATAATGGAGAATATTGGGGCCTAGTGACAGACAGTAGCTGGTGAGGGGGAATGATAATCTAATACATTCAGATATGTTAATAATGCTGAATTCAAGGGTATGGTAATGGATAGGAGTGATGATTGTTTGTTAATGGGATTATAAGTATCAGAGCTGTATTGAAGGCGAATAGGATTGATAGGGGTCGTTTGAAGGCATATATCCCACAAATCAGCACTACAAATACAAATAGGTGCTTGCATGATATACTTCTAAGGTATGACACTAGTGCAGAGAGTTGACAACAGAAGGGTATATCGAAAATCTACATATTGCATACTAAGGATTTTATTAATAGGAATACCATACTAGTATTACCCAAATACTAGGGACAAATAATTGAGGGCTGACAGGGGCTATAAGATGTTTTGGTCATAAGAATTGTTTAAAATGGAGAGTGATGAGGATTGTACAGCTAAGTGATGATAATGTGAGATTTATGGATGGATTATCGTGGACATAACATACGCTATGTGAATTTAGGAACCCCCTGATATTGAGGCTTGCTTGGGTGAAACTTATGGTTATAAAGGAGAGGCTAAGCCCACCTATAATTATGCCTAGGAGTCACCTCCAGAGAACCTCTTTTGTTGCTCAATTGTGGACTTTCTCTCTCTAAGCCTAACTCTGCAAATAAATTCATCATCCTTCCCCTGACATGGGACAAGACCCCCAGGATGAATTAGCCTTCCTGGAGGCATGGGACATGGATTCTGGGAATGAGCTGGACCCTGGCATCAAGGGGTCGAGAATGTCTTTTGACCAAAAGAGGGGAAAGAAAGGCAACAAAATAAGGTTTTAGTGGCTGAGAGAATTCAAATAGAGTCAGGAGGCTGTCCTGGAGGTTACTCCTATGTCAGATTCACCTAGATATGCCAAATGACCACAATATGATAAGCCAAAGTCAATAGTAGTCCTGAAAACCTTAAAGAATACCCAGATCTCTATCTGAGACTCTATAAAAAGTTTCACTTACTAAGTTTATTCTTCAGAGACTTGAATCCTTTAGAGTGCTCCTATGCCAGTTAAGTCACAAAACCCAGAGGCAATAGCCTCTTCAAGAACATCAACCAGATATGTCCCCTTTCCTCATAAGGTTGACACCCCTTTTCCACATGAACAGGTTAGGGTGGCCACTGCCTAGACATCACTGAAGATTGGGAAAGTGATTAAACTAGAGGAAGTGGTAGCAACAGACAAGAAGGAATTTAACAAAGGATTATGAATATTGAATCTTTATATAATTTTCTTTTTCTTAGTTGCTAGGATACTAGAATAGCTAGAAGGCAAGAATTGAAATGGTGGAACCGTAACAGATAGCATCCTTTGAAATTTGTTCTATAGCTACTTGTTACACTGTAATTTGAAAGCTATCATCTTTCTGTATATATGTGAGATTTTACAATAAGGAAATAACTGAAACTATGGTATTATAACTTATAACAACTTTGGAAATTTCCTGTATATCTACTTGTTAAATCATACTTTGAAAGATATTACCTTTTTGTATATGTGCTATATTTCATAATAAGGAAATAACTGATACTGTCAGACTGTAACTATATTTTTTGAAATTTGTTCTGTAACTACTTGTTAAATTGCACTTGGAAAGTTATCACTTCTATGTATACATGCTATATTCAACAATAAAAAAATATGATTAAAAAAGTAGAAAGGGAAGAATAAAGAAGCAAAGGTAGATCCAGAACATCCAGCCCCATTAGCATGAAAATTACCTAACATACAAATGATTTAATAATAAGGGAGTAAAAGTTGCCAAGTTAATCATTCCAATCCCCTTTGCCAATGTCCAGAGAATGATAAAGAGACAGGATAATCTCACACACAAAATACATTTCCACCTAGAGCGGTCTTCAAATATATATTGTTTCATTAACAAAGGGGGTTTATTTAAATGAGAAAGTGACTTTTATTGCAAATAAAGGTAAAAGTATTGTTTTCAAAAAAATTAAAATAAACAGAGGGATACAAGTGCTGGAGAAAATGTGGAGAGAGGGATGTACCTATTCCCTATTTGTGGAGAACTAGAATGGTGCAGCCCAGCTGGAGGGCAGTGTGGTGGTTCCACATGAATCTAAGTATGGGGTTGCCATATGGTTCTGCAACCCTGTTATTGGGTATATACGTGGAAGAACTGAAAACAAGTTCATGAATGGACATCTGCACGGTGGGGTTGATGGCAGCAGTATTCACGATTTGTAGTGGATGGAGGTGGCCTAAGGGTACATTGACTGATGAATGGAATGGCGAACTGTGGTGTATACACACAATGGAATATTGAGCTGCTACAAGAAGGAATGAAGTTGTGAGGTAAGCAACTAGATGAATGGACATTGAGGACAGTATGTTGAGTGAAATAAACCAGAAATGAAAAGATCGACATTATAAAGCCACACTAGTATGGACTAACTATAATGTGGAAACTCTGAGAACTGAATCTGAGAGCATAGGTTATCAGGGGAAGGCTTATTGTAAAGGTTCCTAGACTGTAAGCTCTTACAGCAGTCACATCTATTCCTGAGTTGTAACGGCTATTTCTAAATTCTGAGATGCTGAGCTCTTGTGTATAACCTGGTTGGTCCCTGGAACTTCAGGTATCTCTGTGACACCTGAGACTCAGAGCCAGAGTCCGGCAGCTATGAATGTCAGCATTACCCCATACAGAAAATGTTAAAGAGTCTGAAAAAGAGACCAATTTTAATTAGAGATATGAACAAAATGGTCTTGGTTAGGACTAAGGTGAATCAGACTAAAGAGTAAAGGATGGTATTGGTGGTGTTTTAAAACTTCAACTTCTGTGTGAAGCCAAAGGAAGAGATGTTTCTAGGTGCAAAATCTACATTTTTTGTAGCACACTATATAATTTAACCTTGTATGGTCAGTTTATTCAAACACCATAATTACATGGAATTTTGAGTAGGGAGTGAAATCTGGTTGGTTTGTACAGGTTGATGTGAAGCTCTGATATATCCCAGAGTAATTTGGGCAGAGAATAAAAATGGTTTTGCAAAGTCCCTTGAGATACTGGGGGGACATGTGGAAATATTAAACTTCTCCACCTGGGGAATTACTGATATTCTCACAAGCATTGGACTACCAATTTAGAAGGCCAAGCCCTTCATCTTGGGGCTTGCCCTTATGAAGCTTGTTACTGCAAAGAGAGGCTAAGCCTACTTACAATTGTGCATAAGCGTCACCCCCAGAGGGGGTGTTTTTGTTGCTCAGATGTGGTTTCTCTCTCTAAGCCAATTCAGCAGATAAACTCACTGACAATGTGGTACATGACTCTCGGCGATAAGCTTGGCCCTGGCATTGTGGGATTGAGAAAGACTTCTGGACCAAAAGGGGGAAGACAAATGAAACACAAAAAAGTTTCAGTGGCTGAGAAATTTCAAATAGAGTCGAGAGGTCATTCTGGAGGTTATTCTTATGCATTATGTAGCTATCCCTTTTTGGTTTTTAGTATATTGGAATAGCTAGAAGGAAATATCTGAAACTGCTGCTTGAAGATGATTGTGTAACTATCTAGCTTACACCGTGTGACCATGTGATTGCGAAAACCTTGTGGCTCACACTCCCTTTATCCAGCATATGGACAAATGAGTAGAAAAATGAGGACGAAAAGTAAATGAATAATAGGGAAGAATGGGGGTATGGGATGTTTTACGTGTTTTTTTATTTAATCTTTATTCTTATTCTTTTTGTGTGTGTCACGGACCAAGAAGGCTTTTGTAGCCGAAGGACTAAAGAAAGTGCTGGACATGTTCTGAGACATGAGCTTTTATTTTGGGGCTTACCTACAGGATGGGAAGTCGGTCATGTTGCCCTGAAATCAGGAGCTTCTCTGAATGGAATCAGGAGCTGCTCTGAATGCCGGCGTGTTCAGAGCACAATGTGGAAATAGTCTGCACTTTCGGGGGCTGAATAAGTGGTTATAAGGGCTCAACCTTCCAACAGGTATGAGAGCATAAGGCAGGGAGCAGGGTCACGCAACATAGGGAGGGACTGATTGTAATCCACAGGGAGGAAGGGAGGATTATAGATTATCTTGTAGACAACAGTATCTCAGGGAGTCTCAGGGAGGAGGCAGTTTCGGGTATAGATTGCATTTAGCACCTGATATTACAAGGAAAATAAGGTCAAACCTTAACTGTCCTAGGTCAAGCAAACTACTGTGTGCAGTCTTCAAGACCCTTGGGGGCCCGGGCTTCTGGAGTGTGGTAATGAAAATGTTCAAAAATTGATTGTGGTGATGAATACACAACTATATAACGGTACTGTGAACAAATGATTGTACACTGTGGATGACCATATGGTTTGTGACTATATCTCAATAAAATTGAATTAAAAAAAAAAAAAGTCATCAGACCTCCCCAGGAGAGGAAAAAATGTATTGACAACAAAACATTGAAACTCCCCTCCCCTATCACTGTTGATAACAAATCTCCACACCTTTGTGTTACAAGACCCTGCTGAAACTGTTCTCACATCCACCTTTTCCTAACCCTCATAAACCACCCCGACACCCTTTGCTTTTGTGGGGCATTAGCTTCCATCTTTCCCAGCCGGCCGCCGCCATGAAACAAATCACCTCCTGTAAGCAAGTCCTATTAAACTCATATCTAACTCCACGCTGGCATGTTCTTCAGTCCTCGGGCTAAGCTGGGTTGCAACAATATTGTAGAATAATACCTGAAATTACAGAAACTCAATTAGTCTCACTCCTGTTTACAGTTACCTCACCCTTGTTTATACTTACTATTATAATGGTCATTCTAGACTAGCTCAGCCTTGTGTATACTTACTATTGTAGTGGTAACGACTCCGTCCCCCACCCCCTTGATTGACTCCAGAAAAACCCTGAGGTCCTTAGCAGATTTTTGGCTTTCTGATCTCCTGCTTCTTCTTTGTGTAGCATTAAGCTCTTTTTCTCTTGGAAACCCCAGAGTCATGGATTGGCTGTTATGCACACTCAGCAGAGAACCCACTGCTTTTGTCTGGTATCAATTGTGGTACTCATCAGCTTTTTTAAATTTGCAGTTTATGGGGATTTATTTTCTCAGTCTAAATACTCACTTTTGCACCTAATTTTGCATGAGCAATTTTATATTCTTTTTTTCTTTCAGAGCTCTTTCAAGTTCTTTTTACAAATTTCAGGCTCCATAAAAAGTTTACACAGTCCTGATGTAAAATGCTTTTCTTACATTATGTATCTGTCAAAAAAAAAAAAGATTGAAAAGCTTTTCTTCCAGCTCCAGAATTCTCTAACTCCCTGGGAAACCAGCCCTGCCTCCCTCCCCCCATCAGCTGTGACTGACAAAGAGGAAGTCCTTTCTTGGAGCTTATCCAAGTCTTTCCCGCTGTCCTTGGAGCCCATGGCAAGGGGAGGGAAAAGAATAGGAACAAAGGCCTCAAAAGTAGGAAATAGAACCGAGGACCTCTCCCAGTAATAACAACAGTAGACACCACATGGAGCTTTCTTTATTTATTTAGTATCTCTAATCCTCCCAGCAAGGGAGACTCAGCGAGGTGAACCGACTTGCCCAAGGTCACACAGCTCTGCTCTTGGCGGCCCCCTTCTTCCTGGTCACCTCAGACTTCTTGTGTTCCTAAAGAACTTACCTTCCCACGTACTGTCCCGTCCTGTTTGGGAAGAAAATTCTCCCTGGTTCTTCAGCTTCCTGCTCAAAGGACACTTTCTCTCTCCCTCTCTCTCCCTCTCTCTCTCTCTCTCTCTCTCTCTCTCTCTCTCTCTCTCTCTCCTCTCACTCTACCCAGTTTAATTGGCCTCGCTCTCTCCATAGTATTTCAGGTAAATGCACACAGGACTTGTTACAGCGCTGCTGGCACACAGCTCGATTGCAGTTCTGGCCCCATAATTTTCTGAAATTATATTGTTGGTTTACGTGTTTATTCATTGACTAGAACACAAGCTCCACAAGGATGGCAGCTTGCCTGTCCCATTCACCCTTGAATCCCCAGCTCCTGGCACAGGACTTGACACAAGATGGGTGCTCACTAATTGCTTTCTGTGTAACCACTACCTCAAAGTTCTGCTGTAAGGTCCCAAGTCCTGGAGAGCAAAAAGTGAATCGGCCACATATGTATCCATCAGCCAATCAACAGCAGCAACGTTTGTTTAATCTATTGTTGACACCTGGGTTCTCTTGTTTCCTTCAGGCCAGTGGGGGAGGGTCTCAGTGGGCGGGGGGGGGGGGGGCTTAGACCCCTCCACTTCCCAGCCCCTTCTTCACCCCTCTTCCGGGGTTGGCACACAGTTCACTCACCTGCAAGTCTGACCTCCCTTGGCACACCTGAGCAACCAGGAGGCAGGTGTGATGGGAGGCCGGGGATCAGGGTCTCACCGCGCCATAAAGATCATCCACACAGATGTTCAGGGAGAGCCCGCGGGACCCTAGGTGGACCCATCTCGGCCCTAAGGCCCTTGGAGAACCGGAGCAGGCAGGCACAATGGGTTCAGGGTGCAGGGGCGGACAGAGCACAGGTTAAGGCCAACCTGGCACCGTGCATTCCACGGCCACCCGCCCAGAAGGTCTGATCGGCTGCCCCGGAGCTTGTGTTCTTAACTAGCTCTCCAGGAACACAGGGACTCGTTGGAGAAATTTGGCAACCTTGGAAACCAAGCAAAACTTGGCCCCAGCTTCCCACTTACTTGTGGCCTTGGTCAAGAGTTTCTTGTTTCACCTCTCTGGGCCTCAGTTTACTTCTCTGTAAAATGGGGAAACTAATGCTGACCTCAGAGGACTGGTACGAGACTTGGAGATGTATATGCAAAAGTCTTGGCATACTGCAGTTGAATCAGTAAATGGCAGCAAGTTATCTTTATCACAGAATCAAAGCAAAAGCAGTGAAACAAACTCAGCCCCCCCCCTCACCCAGCAGCACTTCTCCAGTGGCCACAAACCCTCCTCACACACTCAAGAATCTGCCCAGCCTCCCTTCCACCATATCTTTTCCTTGCTATCCCATTATTTCAGGTGATTCAGATTTCCTGGGACGGCTTAATCACAACCAATTAGATCATCTTCTGTAACAGGCATTTATACTTCCATTGAATTTATATTTCCTTCCACCTAAAAGGTCATCCCTTTTAATAAAGATAATTTACTAAATGTACAAGGAAATTGGGCTGAATTTTAATACTTCATGAGCTGATTCACCTATGCAAATTCATAAATGGGCAATAAACTTCCTTATACTGTGTGGTCCAGTTCTGATTTGCACACACCCTCATAAGGGGTTCAAGATCTCCCATCTTGCTGATGCCTGCTTTCTCCTCAGTCAGCAGTGGCACCTCAAATCAGTTCCTGGGACCAAGCACAGACTTTGAGTACAGAAACGCAGGCTTGAGTTCAAATTCTGGCTCTCCTCACCTTGGCTGGCCTCCACAATCTTCACACCAGCCTGTTTGGGTCTCTTTGTAGTTATCTCCATGTGTTTTGTGCACTTTTTGTGTTTTCCATCCTTTGAAGGCAGGGATTTGGTCTCAGACAGGCCCTTGTGATGGGAGCCGAGTGGGGACCTTGGCCAACCCTGCCCCGCCCCCAGGAGTCTGCCTGGAAGGCAGAAGTGAGCCAGATTTGGGCTGGTGCTACATGACCTGCACAGCCACTGCTCCAAAGTCTCCCTCGCCAAGCACAGCTCCCCATGACCCACTGAGGGGCAGCCTGGAGCCCCAGTTAAGAGCCCAGCCTGGCTGGGTCCCACTAGCCGAAACGTTGGACACATTCCTGCAGCTCCACATCCAAAACCTTATGAATAGTAGCTTCCACTCATTCATTTATTCAGTGCATGTTTATTGAACACCTACTATGTGCCAGGTACTGTTTTAGGCCTTGGGGATAAATTAGTGAACCAAAGAGATGAAATTCTTTGCCCTCCAGAAGTTTGCATTCAATTCTGGTAGAGGAAAGAGACAAAAAACAGGGTGAAGAAAGGAAATATAGATAGAGAAAAGTGCTAAGGAGAAGAGCTCAGCAGGGAAGGGAAGCCTGGGCAAGTGTTGGAAGATTCGTTGCAGACACCCGTTCATTGAATTCTCACAACCATGTCTCCGATGAGAAGCCTGAGCTCTAGAGAGGGTGAGTGACTTGCCTAAGGTCATACCGCTTAGACAGTTAGCAAAGCCAGAAATTTGAACCCAGGTCAAATCTTTTAAAAGTGACTCCTGAGAGCGTGAACACGCCCCGAAATCAATGCAGTCTATGCGATCCGCGTTTTATTTCAACAATAAAAGAAACAAAAAAGCTCTAAGTACATATTATGATACAGTTTTATTGAGGAATATAATAAACATACATATCATCTTCCATATGATTTTAACAGCCTGCGGAGGAGAATTTAGAAAAGCGTCCGGGTCTGCTGAATGGTTGGGTGTTGGGGAAGAACTGACCCAGCGCAACCCCCTTAACTCCCAGATGAGGTCACTGCGCTTCTGCAAGGTGAATCGAGGTCACGCGTAGACGCGGCGGTAGGAGCAGAACCGGATTCGCCACATTCCCGGGCCGCCCCAGCTAAACCTCGGTCGCGCTTTAATCCTCGAGGTTGGGCGGCTCGAGCGGGCACGGGCCGCCAGGGGGCGAAGGCGTGCAAGGAACCCAGGTAAGCCGGCGACCCGGCGTCCCCTGGCCGTGACGTCACCACGCGGGATCGGGGCTGCAGGTGGAAAAGGCAGAGACGAGGAAGGACTTTGATGGAGGAAGAAAGGGCAGGAGAAAAGCAACCGAAGTTAGGAAGTCTGCACATCCTGCCCTCCCTGGTTTCAATCTGGCCTTCTCCAGTATCCTCTTCACATTTATCCTCCGGACCTCTCTAAATCAAAACCCTGACCTTGTCACCATCCGTAAAACTTTTTAATGAGATACCCACCATTGTTTACAGGAAAAACAAAACAAAACAAAAACTAAACACAGGTCCTACGTGATCTTGGCCTGGCCTAATTCCAGGCCAACTCTCCTACAAACACCTCTGGAATCACATTGAAGTAGGAATTTCAGCTTCCTGAATGCATCTTACTCTTTCTTCCCCGTGAGCCCTAAAATGTTTGGACCTTCCACCTGGAATCCTTTGTGCACCAGGTCAATCTGGGGAAATCGTACTGTCTTTCACTCATGTATTACCTCCTCTCTGAAACCTTTCCTGACATAACACCCCTCTCCAGGAAAGAAGAGGTTCCTCCTGTGTTGCCGCTGCCTGAACTTCCCCCTTCATGTTGCATAATAAATATCTGGCCAGGCCTTGCTTCCCCAGCACCCATCACAGAGCAAAGCAAATGCACAGCTCATGAAATGTTTTCCGAATTTATGTAGGAGGCTGTGCAGGGTTCAAACCCTACCACTTATTTCGTTACCTCAGGCCAGTAATTACCTGGCTTGTTGTGAGGAGTAAGTGGATTCATGCATGGAAAACTGCATAGAACATTGCCTGAAACACTGTAAGCACCCAAGAAACGTGGACTTCGTCATCATTTCCAGAGTGGCCAATGTACATCACTGCTCTTTTAAGGGACCTGCCCACTTCCGTATCTAAGCGGAAGTGCCTGCTCAGCGTTCCGGAAGTGAACTCAAAGCCCCTCAAAAACATGGCCGCGCAGCGTTCTCCGGAAGTGGTCACAGGAATCTCCGTGACGCAGAACGAGTTAGAGCGTCCTGTGGGGTTTCCATGGTGCCGCCCTCAGCCCCAAGTCCCTCCGCTTCCTTTCCCGCCTGAGCGCTGTGAACGGAAAGCAGGCGGCGGGTTCCCCCCACTCCGCGTCGTAGACGCCGCTTGGGGCAGGGGTTGGAAGAGGAGGCGACGCTCTAGGGGAGCTCGTTCGTATCTCTATGGTGCCGAGGGCTCCTGTGCGCCGTTGCGGCGCGTCGGTGCGGACATTGGCCCTTTAATCGGTGGAGGGCGGGGACGAGAAGGTCCCGCGAGACCGGCGGGGGGCAGGGGGCGGTGCCGAGGCTGGGGGCCCGTGGCGGATGGAGCCAGAGATGGAGCCAGAGACTCTGGAGGCGCGAATCAGTGAGTGTCCGGGAGGGGCGCGGGCCGGACCGGAACCGGAACCGAGGGCACGAGGCGGGTCCCTTCCCGGCGGGGGCGGGGTACGAGGCGCCCCCTCCTCACGCCCCGCCCCCGGCCCGGGAGGGGTGGCTCCCCGAGTCTGTCTCTGGGACCCTGGGAAGAAGGAAGACCCCTGCTGCTCATCCCACATCTGAGTCCTGGGCCAGGATCCCTGGTGGGGAGTGAGCTGCACCTGCGCTCGGTTCTATGCCCAGAACCCCTGGGACGGAGAAAGTAGCCTCTAATCCCCTCGGGCCCAGACCTCTTCACCGAGGAGCCGCCTCTCCGGCCCGGGGAGGAAGCAAAGGAGCGGACCACAGGCCTGCATCTCAGACCCCGGAGGGAGGGACCCCATTCTCCTCAGGCCCTCATCCTCCACTCCCCGGCCCCGCACGGTGCCTCTTCTTCCCATTTGTTCCTCGAATCTGCAGCTATACTCAGACTTGCTCTTTCACCCTCCTAGGAGGGAGGACTCCTGGCACATCTGATCCCTCAGTTTCTGGCCACACAGTGAGAAAACCCCCAAACCCAACAGGCTCAGACATCAGAAGTAATTCCAGGCTCCTTGTCACTATCCCCAGCCTCTGTACTACTTTCTGTCCCCCACTTCTTTCCCAGTTCTTTCTGAGCTTCTTCCAAAATTCCCTGCACCCTTTGTTCTGTCTTTTCGCAGACATAGCTTCCTACTACTGAGCCTTTTGAGTCCCCAAACCTTCCACTTGGGCTCCGTGTCGCCCAGTGCTGATGACTCTTGGCTGTCACAACCCTACCCCTGGATGCTGCCCCTGAACGCTGTGGCTTGCTTCCACCAGTCTGGTGACAGCTCTCTACCAAGTCTGTTCCTCTGGTTGAGCCCACATCTGTGCCAGATCCTGAGGGAAGCCCTTGGGTCTAGCTTCAGCTCAACCCTGTGGACTGGAGTGCACCAGGGAGCTGCGCAGGGTGGTTTGGGACCACGGCCAGCCCCTTTTAAGCTAGTCATGAGCCAAGTGAACCCTGAGGTTGGCCCCAGAACCACACAGTCTCCAGGGATATTTCGGAGTCAGTCTGGCCAGTGGGGGAAGGAGGAAAGGAAGCACTCAGCAGTCATTGAGACTGTTCTGGAATGCCACAAGTTTCTGGAGCGCCACAAGTGTCCAGGTGTCAGCAGCAACTGGGGGAAGGAATGGGCGGGGCCCTGGATCTCAGATCTTGGAAAGGCCGCAGGGTTTGAGCTCTGGGCGATACAGAGCAGTCTCAGGGTTAGCAACAACAGATGTTCTGAGAGGCCAAAGGATCTGATTCTAGAAACTGTCAGGAGTTGGAGGAGCCTGGGGTTGGCAGTGGGCTGGGCCCTGATAGCTTGAGGCTGAGATTTTTTTCTCTTTTTCTTCCTTTTTTGTGTCCTGGCAAAATAGGAAATTCTTCCATTTCAGTGGTTGGAGGTAAAGAGTAGCTTCTGGTAGGTTAAGTGATGACATTTTCACACTGTAGAGTGACAAGGGAGAGTCACACCCTGTTGTGAAACTGGCTAGTTGGTCCTCCTGCCTTGGTGATCTCTCCTGCTGCCTGCCAGGGAAGGTGCTGCCTTGTAGGCAGAGGTAAGAGAGCTGGAGGCCAGGAAGGGCTGTCAGACTGGTTCTGAGCCAGATGGAGGGAGAGCGCTATGTCTTGTGATGCCAGAGCTTCCTCCTCACTGCCTTCTGACTCAGGAGCGGTCCTCGTGTGGACTCACATGTCTTTGAGAATTTAAGGGATTTCCTGTTTTAGGGTCCTCCAGCCAGGCCTCCTTGAGTGGGCAATATCCAACCCCATTCTCTCTTTCCACCCCCAGACTGCTGGTTCCCAGCCTCTGGCCATGTTGCGGGGTGGGTGGGTGGGGGGTGCTGGGATGCAGAGTTGATGGTCACATTAACCCAAGCAGCCTTATTCCTGGGGTCCCCCAGTTGTTGAGAAGGGACTTCATTTCTCTTAGGAACTGGAGGAGTTTGTAGAGTCCTGGAACAGAGACTCGTATCCAGAGAGAAAATGCTTCTTTCAGATCCCTTCTCAGCTATAGCTCCCCTGAGAGCCCTTCAAGAGGGCAGCCCCCTCAACACTTCTTGTCCCTCTCCCCGCTCTGTTTTTCTTTATAGCACTTGACAACACACTATTCTGTGTTTATTTGTTGATCAGCATTTCTCATGCTGGGCTCTGAGTTCCAGGAGGGCAGGGATTCTGTCTTGTTCACTGCCTCATCCCCAGCACCCAGAATATTTATTGAATAAACATGAATTGAATGAATGGCTGCTGGGCACAGGGATTCCTGAAGTACAGGGTCCCTGAATGGGCAGGCGCCACAGGCTGGGTCCCCAGCCTCCTTCTGTCCACAGACTGACCCTTCTGTGTCCCTCCTCCTGGACTGGGCTTCCTCCCAGCCCCCTTGTTTAGTGCTCGGGCTTGGACAGAACTGGCCAGAGAGGCTGTGGAGAAGTGAAGAGCCAGCTCTGGCTGTCCCCATGGCTTTACCACACAGAAAGTATTTATCATCCAAGTTAAGTCCATATTCCCCATTTGCAGTTGGGGAAACTGAGGTTCAGGGAAGTTATGTGACCTACATGGTTGTTTAACCTGGCCCAGGGGTGATGATCTGGTCTTGTTCTCACTCCTCTAGACCTGTCTACCCTGTCCTGGCCACTACCCATTCCTGGATTCAGACTCCCCTCAGAACCCTGCCCCTTCCTGCCCGCAGCTGACCCCTCATTCATTCATTCATTCATTCATTCCTTTGCCATGTAGCATGATTGCAGGCTTGGGCCGGCCGCAAAAGGTAAGGTCAGGTCTGTGGGCACACAGAGAACTGACCCTGTAGTGCTACCTTTGGCAGAAGTGGGGGATAGGGAAGGCTGCCTGGAGGATGTGATCCCTGAGCCTTTCCCAAGGTGGAAAGGGCTCTGTGATCCCCAGCATGATAATAAAATCCAAATCCTTCACCAACACCCTTCATTCTGGGCCCTTTGGTCACACCATTCTCACATACAGCCCTGGGTGTTCAGAGCCCACCATCCCCAGTCCAGTTAACCCTTCCAATCCCTCCCTGCCTGAGCACTGCCTCTTCCAAGCAGTCTCCCCTGGCCCCCAGGCTGAAATGGGGCCCCTCCTCTGGGTTTCCATGGCTCCTTTGCCTGCCTCTGTCACACTGTGTTGAGAAACTAGCTTGGGCCACTTCCAGGGCCTCTGCATTGCTGCTGGAGGCGGGACCATGGCTTTTTTTTTTTAAGAAAAAAAAAAAAAACACCTCTTCTGAGCATAAATTCCGTGAGAATTGTGGAGACACTTTTCATTAGCAGAATTAGAGGAGATGTGGTAGGGTGTAGCAGAGGGAGGGTACAGCTGCAAGGGAGCTGGGGAGTAGGGAAATGACCCCTGAGCACAATCTCTTAAAGGGTCTTTGATGAAAAGCCATGAGGGAAGCCAGTGGTCATGACTCGGCTGTCTGATCCTCCATGGAAAGTCAACACTCAGGTGTAAAGGCTTCCCGAGCAGGAAGTCAGTGGGAGGTCTGTCAGGTGCTCAGTCCCCACCATGCCCCTTGCTGACCCCACCAGTTGATGGTGGTCGACCCCCTGCTCTGTGGGATGGGGAGTGGGGGAAGGCAGGAGTCTCTCCACCGGGCCACACTAACCCTGTCCCCTCCTGCAGATAGAGCCACGAACCCCCTGAACAAGGAGCTGAACTGGGCCAGCATCAACGGCTTCTGCGAACAGCTCAACGAGGACTTTGAGGGGTAGGTGGCCTCCCCGACTTTCACTCATACTCAGCAGAACCTGCTGTGTACCTGCCACCCCTGCTCCAGGCCCTGGCCTCAGGCAGAGGGACATGGGTGCGAGATCCAGTTTCTGTTGTCAACATGCCCAGTGGGCACTTTGTCCTGAGTGCTGCTTGTATGTCACCCTCTGAGGTGGGCCTTAATTGACCCATCTTACAGGAGCAGAAACAGAGGCTTGGGGAGCAGGGGCTCAGTAGCTCCAAGATCTCACAGGGAGAAAATGTCCATCCTGCGCTTGATCAAACCAAGGACTACCTGACCCCCAGCCAATGCTGGGTAGAGGCCCCCAGGCTCTGCTTTGCTCAAGAAAGAACCAGAACCACCTGCTTTAGGATCACCTGGGGTGCTTGTCAAACATGCATGTTCTTGGGCTGCGGACTAGATTCTCCAGGGCTCTGGAGGGACGACACTGTTGGCAGGCTCTCCAGCTGGTGCTGACGTCTAGGGACTATAGCTCTGTGTGTTTGCCCATACTGCTTCCTCTCCCAGAAATGCCTCTCTTCCACCCCCACCAGGTACTCACTGAGGGGAGACTGTATAGCAGGATGTATGTGCTCTGAAGCCAGTCTTTTTTTTTTTTTTTTTAATTCAATTTTATTGAGATTTATTCACATACCATATAGTCATCCAGAGTATACAATCAGTTGTTCGCAGTACCATCATATAGTTGTGCATTCATCACCCCAATCTATTTTTTGAACATTTCCCTTTTACCAGAAAAAGTGAAAATAAGAATAAAAAATAAAAGTAAAAAAGAACACCCAAATCATCCCTCCCCTCCTACCCTATTTTTCATTTAGTTTTTTTGTCCCCATTTTTCTACTCTTCCATCCATATGCCGCATAAAGGGAGTGTGGGCCACAAGGCTCTCACAATCACACTGTCACCCTTTGTCAGCTACATTGTTATACAATTGTCTCCAAGAGTCAAGGCTACTGGGTTGCAGTTTGATAGTTTCAGGTATTTACTTCTAGCTATTCCCATGCATTAAAACCTAAAAAGGGTTATCTATATAATGCTTAAGAATGCCCACCAGAGTGACCTCTCAACTCCATTTGGAATTTCTCAGCCACTGAAGCTTTATTTTATTTCATTTTGCATCCCTCTTTTGGTCAAGAAGATGTTCTCAGTCCCATGATGTCGGGTCCAGATTCATCCCCGGGAGTCATATCCTGTGTAGCCAGGGAGATTTACACCCCTGGGAGTCAGCTCCCATGTAGAGGGGAGGGCAGTGAGTTCACTCGCCAAGTTGAAGCCAGTCTTCTGGGTTCACAGTCCATCCTTTCCATTAGCTGAGCAAGCAACTGAATAAGTTTCTTCAGTGTTCATTGGGGGTGATACCTCAGAGGCTCTTACGAAGGTTAACCAGGCACCTGGCACCTCATAAGCACTCAGTGCGTGTTAGCTGTTTACGACTGTCAGTGTCATGTCATGTATAATCTGGTAGATGATGACACCACCTTCATCAGGAAGCTGCTCTGATTTCCCCAGCAGAATGTTCTTTGCCACCTTGAGTTCCCAGGGAGCTGTGTCTACTGATCACTTGTGGCACTCTGTCATATTCTGCTCCCATACTTGCTCCTTGAAGTCATGGTCTTCTCTGTCCCTGCCACGAGCGCAGGAGGCAGCATGTTATGGTTCTTTTAAAGCTGGCCAAGGGGTTGAGCCATGTTTCTCCAAGGTCCCTGCTCTGCACTTCCCACTGGTTCTTCCCTGTTGCACTCCTTGCCACAATCCCAGGCCCACATCTAACCCAGAGAGGGAGCCAGGCTTTCGCCCAGTCTCTGCAGAGGCCACGGAGGGCTGGAGCCCTGATAGGGTAGTGAACCTCCCCCAGGGTGGCTGGGCACAACCGCGCTGTGGCTACAGCCTGTGGCTCCGTGACGATTCTGGCTCTGTGTTCCTCTCACCCAGGCCTCCGCTTGCCACCCGGCTGCTAGCCCACAAGATCCAGTCCCCGCAGGAGTGGGAGGCGATCCAGGCCCTGACGGTGAGGAGGGGAAAGCGGGTGCTGCCTGGGCCCTGGACCTTGTGGATAGCATGGATGGTAGAGGGCAGGACTGAGGTTATCTTCATCAGAGCTAAGGGAGTTGTGCCAGAATGGTCCAGGATGAGGCTCTGGGCCAGCCCCTGAAGGGTCCCATGGCAACAAGCGGGCTGGCCTCTGGCCCCAGATCCTGCGCAAGGTCTTGGGGGAGGGAGGCCCCTAGGGTCAGGGGCTCCCTCCTCCAGCTGTGTATCATATCCCTGGGAGGCCCATTAAACCTGCTCAATCAAGAGCCTCCAACCTACTGAACCAGAACTCCCTAGTATGGCCCAGGGATCTGTGTTTATGAAGCTCCCTGAGGCAGCTGAGAAGCCAGCCCAGCCCATCAGTGGTCTCCAGACAGGACAGCCTTGTCCTCCCCGTGAGGATCCAAGGGGTGGACGCCTGGCTCAGGTCCAAGATTGGGAAGCTTTGCTTGTGGAAGAGTCAAGGGGCCCCCTGTCTTCAGGCCCCAGACCCAGATCACCCTGTGACGTGGGTACACAAGCTGGCTGTAGGAGGTGGTGGATGTGTGATTTTTCTTTTAGTAATTATTCATTCTTTCTAACAAGCTAGTTTTTCCCCCCTCATACATTTCAACTCTAGTTTCGCAGATCTAGCTTAGGATAAGGCCAAGGTAAATCAAAGATAGTTAGTAAGACAAGTAACATACGTGTGATCTTCAGAAGTGGCTGTGGAGGATAGAGTGGTGCTGTAGGGTGGCATTGCCAGGCACCCAAGGTCACCCAGCCCCGCTCTGCCGGGTTGGGTGCTGACCCACTTAGAGGCCTCTGTGAGCCTCAGAATCCACTTCCCTCCCACCTAAGCACCCGTCCCTGGGCTTCTGGGTCTTGGCCAAGGTGTGGGAGGGAGGCAGCCCCCTCTGACACTCCCTGGGGGTCCCCTGACCCTCTCCCTCCCTGCCGCAGGTCCTGGAAACATGCATGAAGAGCTGTGGCAAGAGGTTTCACGACGAGGTGGGCAAGTTCCGCTTTCTCAACGAGCTCATCAAGGTCGTGTCTCCCAAGGTGGGTGCTCCTTGGGCAGCCTCAGACTTGCTCTGTCCAGCGTGGGTGAGGAAAGAGGCTCCCCAGACGGCAGTGTGACTGACTGCCAGCTTGGGCCCCGTTAGAACTCTGACCCGGCACAAATACGAGCAAACACACATCCTCTCACGGCCCCTGCCCTGGCTGAGGTTTTTAGAAGGAGTCCTGACCAGTGGAACTGGCTATGGTGCTATCGGGTGCCTGGGGAGCAGTTATTGCAGGGAAGACAGACAGCTTGGAAACAGGCTCCCCAGCTGGGCTGCTCTGGTTCTGAGATCACTTCCTGCGCACCTGTCTGTGGTATCCCACCTGGCTCTCTGGCAGAGGGCTCTCCCTCTTCCCTACCCGACAGGAGTGGCCCCCTTGTGTGCTTGGATGCCAGGGCCCAAATCTGAATGACAGAGCCTGCTAGCTGCAGATTGGCCACACCCCTGACTTCTGACCTTTGACCTGAGGAATCCTCCCAAAAGGCATGAGCATGTTTAATACCATTGTGTAAGAGCCTACCCCCATCATTTTTCCTCTCTGCCCCCAGGAGGGGACTCTGGAGTGGGAGCTGATTCCCCCAGCCCCATTTGCTGCTGGGACACTGTGTGAGGGGGCCAGGGGCCCCCTTCCCTGATCAGCCTTGAAGCCACTGGCCCCTCCAGCCTGAGGCCCCAGAGTTAACCCTTACATTAACTGGCTGTAAGCCCCTGGCTCACTGTCTCCTCACCATGGTGCTACTGATATCATCCCCATTTAACAAATGGGGAAACTGAGACCTGGAGGGCTGATGCAGCCAGGAAATAGCAGAGCTAGGAAGTGAACTCAGTCTATGCTGGGCTGCTTGGTAGGGATGTGAGGAGCCTGTAGGCCAGAGGGCTTCTGAGGAAGTCCTGGCAAGGCAGCCAGGTTGGGGCGAGGGTTGGGGGCTGATGTGAGTAGGGACGAGCAATGTCAAAGGCCTCCCCTCCCCTTCCCTTCCTCCCTGAAGTACTTGGGGTCTCGGACATCAGAGAAGGTGAAGAACAAGATCTTAGAGCTCCTCTACAGCTGGACAGTCGGCCTACCTGAAGAAGTGAAGATAGCAGAGGCCTACCAGATGCTAAAGAAGCAGGGTGAGGCACCCAGAGGATGGGGTGGCTACCAGGGCCTCCCATCCTCTCCCCACTGAGCTGGGGCTCTAGCAGCTTCAGGGACTTCTGAGTCAGCGAGGACACAGGTCTGACCTTTTCCTTCTAGAGGAGAACACATGGCCAGTGGAGTTTTTTTGTGGCTCTGGCTGTGGCTAGCTTGGATGTAGGGAACGTGGATTTGGGTCAGACTTTCCCTTAGAGAATGGCCCTATGGAGTGGTTTCAAAATTTGGTGCCCAGACCCTCCTCTCCACAGCAGTTTGACCTGGTAGGTCAAGGACAGGCCCTAGCACACCAAAGTCATGAGCCAGAGTACGGGAGAAAGCCTGGGCTCCACCTTCCATTCTTCCTCCACCCCCATCCCCATCTCCCCCTGCCGCGGGCCTGGGCCCTACCGACAGCCTTCCCTCCACCCGTCTGCTCCAGGGATTGTGAAGTCCGACCCCAAGCTTCCCAATGACGCCTCCTGCTCCCTTCCTCCCCCACGGCCCAAGAATATGATCTTTGAAGACGAGGAGAAATCCAAGGTGAGACTCCCAGGAGGAGGAGAGGGGACACCAGGGCCCAGTTTGGGTCAGAGAATTCAGGCCCTGGCTCAGAGCAGAGGCTCCCGTGATGCACAGCCACCCTGGTGGGGACGGGCACCATTGAGGGAGCACTTCCTCCACACCTGGCACCGGGCCTAGGCCTTCCGCATCGTGTCCCCCGCGTGGACCCCACAGAGCAGTGTGTCTGCCTGGGGTGGGGTGCAGGGCACTTCATAGGTTGAGCAGGAGTTTACATAGCTTTATGTCTTCTAACCCTTTCAACAATAATCTGATTAGTTGTTTGTTAAAGAAGCATGTGCTTATGGGTAAGAAATTAAACAGCACAGAAGAGGGAGGATAAAAAGGGAAAGTTCCTCTCTCCCCAGGCCCAGCCCCGGAAAGTAATCACTGTTGAATTTCTTATACATCCTTCTAGAAAGTTCTATAGGGATAGTAATATAATGAGCACCATTTGCTGAGGACGTCTGTCTCCCAGGCACTGTGGGGAGCACTCATGTGTGGTGTCTTTGTTGTCCTTCTGGGGTAACCATCAGGTGTCAGTAAACCCTCAGCGTTTCTCAGAGAGCTTAAGCAATTTACTCAGGTCCCACGGCCAAAACACCCGGAGCTGGAATGTGACCCCGTCTTCCTGATCCTGGCCCAGGTGCTGCCCTCCCTGTCATGCCCGTCTGTCTCCACAGATGCTGGCCCGCCTGCTGAAGAGCTCCCACCCCGAGGACCTCCGAGCGGCCAACAAGCTCATCAAAGAGATGGTGCAGGAGGTGCTGACTAAGCCCCAAGCCCAGGGAGAGGTGGGGGGGATGTTGAGCTGAGGCACCAGGAGGTGGTATGTGAGGAGCCTGGCAGTGACCCAGCTAAAGGGCCATCACAGGGAAGGAGGCACTGACGGGGAACCCCAGTGGGCAGAGCCGGGACCAAAGTGTAGAGGGAAGAATTGCCCAGCAGCTTGAGCTAACCTGCCCTGAAGGCCTTTTGTGAGGCTGTCTCTTCTATAAAAATGAGAGATAAATGAGGCCTTATTATGTTTAAAACAAACACATACTTATATAAAGAGAGATCTGTATATGTGTAGTTTATAAGCAAAAATACATGGTTTATGGTGCATGCTGGGACATTTATTGATGGGGTAAGTCATCAAAAAAGTGCAAATCAGTAATTAGTAGCGCCAGTGAAAAGAGGCAGAGCATTCAAACTGATATTCCTGAGTCCTGGAGTTAACAACAGGTTAAACAACCAAAAACAGGCGCAGGCAGCCTCCAGGGCAGGTTTGGCCAGGCACGCGTCCCTGGGGCAGGAGGGTGCAGGCCCCTCGCTCCCAACTCACAGGCCCAGCAGGGCCAGATCTGCAGATAGGTTTTTCTTTGAAGATCACCCAGAGGCCTGGAATTCTGCATGAGATCTCTCATTTCCTGAATGACTGTGGCCACTTCAGACTTTTAAAAACACTGCATGGATGTGTCCAACACGTGGTCTGGTGGGCCCAGGGATAAGATTGGGTCCTGGGCCTGCCTTGAGGGGCTCTGGAGAGGGATCAGACAGCACAGACATGGAGACGTGGTTTTCTGCCAGAGACCTCAAGGGCATAAGTTCTGGGTTGTGGTCTAAGGACCAGGTTGTGTGCTCTGCCGGCAAAGAGAAGGTCAAGGGTGGTCTCTTTCAAGGAGGGGGACTATCAGAATGGATAGCACAGGCCTATGTTTTATTCAGCAAGGGCAGAAGCACACAGTCAGCAGGTAGGGGGAGGAGAGTGGAGCCACCTCCAAAGCAGCCTTGAAAGGCCAGGAGTGCCCTTCCATTCACCGGGCACTGGGAGACACTGAGAAAGGTCACTGCACTGGTTTCTAGGTTGTATTTGGTCACCACTGAGGTTCCTTGTCACTTGCAATTATGGCAGTTCCCCTCTAGGAGCAAACACCAAGAGGGCAGGAGTCATTTGGAACTGCAGGTCTGGGGCCCTGGTCCTGGGGCTGTGCACCTGAACCTCTTGGAATGCAGAATGCCAGGCCATCCCTGGAGATTCTGGCTGAGAGCCCAGGAGATTCTTATGAGCTCAGCAGAGGCTGGGAAGAGGGGCACTGGCAGGAGGGAGGAGAGGAAGTGGCTCCAGGATGAGCGAGGGGTGTTCCTGGACCACAGGGCCCTGTCCTGGGCATGAGTCCCACCCCGAAGTCTAATCTCACAGCAAGCTAGCCCTCCACCCAGACCCCCAGCATACACTCTCCAGAGCAGTGCGGATGGGCCTGCCTCGGGCCCAGCGTGACGCAGGCTCACGGGCTGTTTGCCGATGTCTCCCAGGACCAGAAGCGGATGGAGAAGATCTCCAAGCGGGTGAACGCCATCGAGGAGGTGAACAGCAATGTGAAGCTGCTCACAGAGATGGTGATGAGCCACAGCCAGGGCGGCCCGGCCTCGGGCAGTGAGGAACTCATGAAGGTGCGCCTGCCTCCTCCCCGCTCCCAGCCCACGTGCAGTCCCCTGGCACCCTGACCCGCCCGCCCCCCTGCTGTCCCCCAGGAACTATACCAGCGCTGCGAGCGGATGCGGCCCACGCTTTTCAGACTGGCCAGCGACACGGAGGACAATGACGAGGCCTTAGGTGAGCCTGGGGCAGGTGCTGGGGTCAGGACCCCAGACCCGAGTCCACCCCATCCTCCACTTCCCCCAGCCCAGGCATCTGCAGTTGGAAGGAGCCACCACCAGAGGGCCCCCTTCTCCAGTGCGCCCCAGAGTTTCTCTGCTTTGAGGAGGAAGGAAGCCAAGAGCAGGCCGGGGCTGGGCTGAGCTGGTTGGCTGCCCGCAGAGGCAGCTCGTCTCCCCACTGACACATGCTCAGGAGGAAGATTGTCTCCCTTTAGGGCAGGGCTTCAGGGAGGGAAGGGACTTGTCCGGATCTCAGAGCAGAAGAGTGGCAGAAGCAGAGGTAGATGGAAGGCTGCCTGCTCCTCTGGTCAGGGGACCCCAGAAACCTGAGTATGAATCCCACAGGCCCACGTGGTTCCATTGCTGAGCCAGGTGGTGTCCCCAGGTCTCCTCCTCCTCTGCCACCAAGTCAGCCAGGCCCCACGTGGGCGGCCGTCCGGGCAGTAGCTCCTCCCTTCACTCGGCAGTCTAGCAAGCACATCCCATGAGGCAATTGCCCAGATTCCCTGAGCACCCACTCGAAGCCCTGGCACCCAAGGGGACGGAGATTGACGAGGGCCTCATTTGTGCCAGGTTCCATTCTAGTCCCTGGTGGATAGGGCAGTGATCAGAACAGACAAAAAGCCCTGTCCTCACAGAGCTCGTAGCCTAATGAGAAGAGAGACAGTAAACCAGATGAGTTAAAAACTATAGTTCATTAGGTGATGGTAAGTGGCATGGAAAAAAATAAGTGGGGGTTGGGGGGTGCATAGGTCATGCAGGGGGTGTAGGGTTGCAGTTCTCGACAGGGTGGTTGGGAAAGGCCCCACTGAGACCTGGAAGGCAGGAAGGGATCAAGCCATGCAAATCTGGGGGTGTCCAAAGAGAGGCACAGCCAGTGCGGAGGCCTTGAAGTGGGAGCATGTCCAGCAGGTTCCAGAAACAGCCAGGAGGCAGTGTGGCTGGAGAGGGGGAGAGTGGGGGAGCAACCTGCCCTGTGGGGCCTGAGCCTGAGTAGACGAGGTGGGATGCCCCTGCCCTCCCCCTCACACCAGGCTGGGATGGATGTGGGTGCCCAACTCCCCGCCCCCAGAGCCCACCGCAGCCCTTCAGCCGGCCTCTCCCCTTGCTCCAGCGGAGATCCTGCAGGCTAACGACAACCTCACCCAGGTGATCAACCTGTACAAGCAGCTGGTGCGGGGTGAGGAGGTCAACGGCGATGCCGCTGCGGGCTCCATCCCTGGTGAGGAGGGGGCAGGATGGCTGGGAAGGGGCCCACGCGTGTGGAGGGACACGGAGTTAGGGGTGAGGGCTAGTCCCACAGCGAGCAGTCATGATGGGCAGGGGAAGGCCCCAGGTGGAAGCTGGGCCTGTGGCTGTGGGGAAGAGAGTCTCCATGCAGGATGGAGGAGGAGGGAGCTGAGAGCTTGGCTAGGGCAGGCGGGAGAAGGAAGGCTTCCTTTCATTTGACAAATCAGGTACCTGTTATGCAGGGCGAGATGGACCCCCCAAGGCTGGGCTTAGTGATCAGAAGGCGGGGAGGGAGTATTTGACACATAAACCTTCCAGGCCAGGCCCTGACAAGGGTAGACTGACAGCCCTGGGGCCACAGAGGAGGTGACAGTTGGCCCTTGATTGGGAGGGGGTGGGCAGGACACTATCCAGAAGCAGCAAAGTTATGTAAGCAGGGCCCTGAAGGATGGGGGGCATTTTGTCAAGTAAGGACAAGAAGGAAATATATTCTGGACAGGAGGCTCGCCATACACTGAAAGAAGGGCTAGTGTAACCGAGGAGGGGACACAGGAGGCTAACTGTGAAGGGTGGGGGGAGTGGCTGTGGCTGCCCCCCAAGCCCCTTGGACTCTGAGGGCCCGAGTTTCCCCTTACTCAGGACTTGTCTGACTCTCCTTTCCCACCTCAGGGAGCACCTCGGCCCTGTTGGACCTCTCAGGCCTGGAGCTCCCTCCTGCAGGCACCACCTTCCCAGCTGTGTCTGTTCGTCCTGGTGACCAGGCCAGCCCCGAGCAACCCAGTGCCTCAGTTTCCCTGCTTGATGACGAGCTCATGTCTCTGGGTAAGGAACAGGCCAGGTCTAGGGATGGGCGGGGCTCAGCCGCCAGCATCTGGTGCTCCTCACTGAATCCTTTGGGCTCATTTCACAGCCCTGGAAGCCAAGGCTCTGGGAAGTTAAGGGGCTCATACAAGGTCATCCTTCAGAAAAGGGTACGACCAGCCAGCCTGTAACCTAGGGCCCACCTCTGACAAGCCGGCCACACCCAGGCTTTGACAGCCTGAGGGAAAATCAAGGGATTTTCCTACAGCAGGTTAGAGCCTGGAGTCCAGGCTGCCCAGGCAAAAAGGCAGCAGTTTCCCCACGGACCGGGAGGAAGAGAGAGCAGGTGCTGGGCTCACAGGGAAGGTTCCCTGGGACCAAAGCTCCAGTCACTCTGTGACCCAGGCTGGGCCTGGACCGGCTATTACTCCAGGGCCCAGCAGGAGATCAGGCTCCCCGCTAGGGAAGAAGCGGGTTTCAGGCTTCCAGCAGCCCCCAGTGTGAGAGCTGAGGAGCAGAGCAGCCCCCTGTCCTCATCACAGATGCTGGGGTTAGGAAAAACGAGATGTTGGGCTCTGTCAGAGGGATCCTGGAGGATGTGTTGGAAAACTGTAACTTGGAAACTGAGTCAGACTCGTTCTTCTGAACCAATTTCGGAAGTAGAGGACTTAGAAGAGATGGCGCCTGGGGGTCCTGAGCCAGGCCCTGAGCTGAGCACTGTGGCAGCCACTGTGCTCTGATCCTTCTCAGGTAACCCCCCAAGCGGCCCGCCAGGTAGGCACTGTTACGTCTCCTGCATTTTACCGATGGAGCAATCAAGGCTTAGATAGGCAGTGGCTTGCCCAAAGTGACAGCGCTAGTAAAGGCAGAGAGACGCAGGGTTCCAACAAGGCCCTGCGATTCTGAAGCCACACTTTGAACCACTCTGCTGCTCTGACTCATTGTTTATAAGCAAGAAAAGGAAAACAAAAGCTCAGAGCGAGGAGCCAGAGACGAGGGAGGAGCAGACAAAGCTGTGGGTGCCCCTGGGTGGCCCTTGAGCCAATAACTTAGTGCAGAGGGTCTGACCCCAAGTGGCCACAGGTCTGCTCCTGTGTCCCACTCCCTTGCCTCAGGGAGAGGACCCTCACCCCGTCTCACAGAGGGAAAAGGGATGGGCCAGCGAGGCTAAAGCACATCCTTTGTGGCTCATGGTCCCCAGGAGAGCCCAGAGCGGGGTGGCAGCTACTTGATGGGAAAGTTGGTGACAGGGAAATATTGGCAAGCCCTAGCCCCCAGTTTGTACAGCCTGGCCCCCAGCTGGCGGCTGTGGCAGAGCCTCCTCTGCATGAGAAGTGAGGTGTGTTTTGCACTTCCTGTCGCCGAGTTGCTTCAGCAGAGCCCCGAGCCTCCAGCTTCCTTCTGGTTTCTTCTCAAAGGCAAAGGGAGTATGGGAACAGAAAACAAAAGTGCCAGGGCAGCACCAGCCTAGCTCTGGGGGTGGAGGCAGCCTCTGGACCACAAAGGGGACTTGTCCTACACCATTCTCCATGGCGGGAAGGGTGAGGGGGTGGGGGAGAGGGACCAGCGTGGGTTTCACCCATTGCACATGATTGGTCATGCTTCCCCAGCTATGGCCCCTGGGGTTTAGGAACCGAGGGGTGTGTGGCCCCGTGGAGGGCGAGGAAGTGCCCGTGTCAAGCTGGCCTGTATGTGGATCCCAGTTCTGCACCTGCCAGCTGTGTGACCCCGGGCACACTGCTTCCCTTCTCTGGGCCTGTTTCCTGTCTGTCAAAGAGGGGGATTCCAGGAGCTGTTGAAGCACCTTATCTGATTTGTCTTATTTATCACTCACAGCAGTCTTCTGATACAGATGCCCTTGTCTCCTTTTCCCTATGAGAAAAGGGAGGCACGGGGAAGTTAAGTCACCAGCCCAAGGTCACATAGCTAAGTGACAGAGCTGTGTTCAAACTCCGGCAATTAGGCCATGCTCTGTCCAAGTTCCAGCTCTGCCAGTTTCCAGCTGTGTGACCTTGGGCAGGTTTCTTTAACCCCTCTGAGCATTTCCTCCTTCCTAAAAGGGAGGTGAGGACCCCACAGCCACCTTTTAAGGTTTGAGGATTGGGACCACATCTTCAGTGCCTGGCACATCGGAGGCTGTGCTGTTGTTGGCAGTGACCCACTGTTAGCTCTGGTCACGGAGAGATGAGTCTAGGGGGAGACACAAGTCACAGCTTCCCAGCCCCCACCTTGGCCTATCCCATAGCACTTCAGTTGGACCTTTCCTATTTAGGATTTGTTAGAAACAGGATAACTTGCCTTTCCTAGGTCAGATCTGGGGTGAACTTGGTTGGAGGTGTGTTTCGGGACAGGCGGGGGCAGACTTCCAGAACAGACTGCTCATGTTCTGCCTTCTCACAGTTAGCTGACTTGTCCACAACTCCTTGATTTAGAGCCACTCAGGCCCCCCAGGCTGTCCTTGGCACCGCTCAGTCAGCCTTGTAGGCCATCCTGGGTACCCGCCAGGACCTTTAGAGCCCACCTGCTCCAGTCCTGTCATTGTTCAATGGGGATGTCTGCTCACACGCTGCAGTCCTTGGGCTCCACTCGGAGGAAGCTCACCTGGTCTCTCCCACACCCTCCTCCCCTCTCTGCACCCAGCACTGGCTCTCAGCTGCCAGCTGAGGAACACAAGCCAGCTGAGCTGGCTTCTGAGGGGCCCGGCCTGGGGCAGAGGAAGCATGCGTGGGGCCTGGGGATGGGCCTCCAGGATCTTTGGTTTCTATTTCTGCTCTGTTGCTGGTTCCCTCTGAGAGCGGGGCTTTCCGCCTCAGAGCTGAGCCTCTAAGAAGAGAGAGCCAAGTGTTGGGGGGGAGATGCTGGAGGCAGGTATTGCACCCAGGCCCCCGCCTCAGCCTCTGGTTTCTGCTTGGTGAATCTACCTGCTTCACCTCCATCTTGCTTTCCCTTCAGGCCTCAGTGACCCCACACTCCCCGCAGGCCCCAGCCTGGATGGTGCTGGATGGAACAGCTTCCAGGTAGGAGGGGGCCAGGACCCATCCTGACGCGGTCCTGTCGTGGGGACAGGGCAACTGGAACGAGCAGCCTGAGGGGCACAGTGAGGGGAGGGGTGAGCCCTGGGCAGGAGGCCCTGTCCCCGGGGGAGAGGGAGAGAAGCAGACCACATCTCCCGCCCTGGTCCCTTCGGGTCCCCTTTTGGATTTGCAGCCCAGCTTTGGGATTGAAATGAGTGCTCCCTATTCCTTTTTCCTTGAGAATGACTTCGAGTTCCCTGGAATGTGATTGTTCCTAGAGTAGAACCCCAGGCCCTGCGGGCCCTGGAGTGAGAAGGGTCTTGGGCCCAGCAGGCATGCTGTCATCCCAGCCCTGCCCAGGTCACCCACAGGGAGAATGTGCTGTCCCCACCCCTGCTGCTGCTTCCCCAGATGGCCTGGGTGAGCCTAACAGCTTTCCAGCACGGCCCCACCCACCCGCATCCCTTCTGTGCCGACAGTCATCTGATGGCTCTGAACCCCCAGCCCTGGCCCCGGCCCCTGGTGTGGACAGCCGGCCCCCAGTGCAGCCCTCCCCACTGGCAAGCAGTGGTCTGGATGACCTGGACCTCCTGGGGAAGACCCTCCTGCAGCAGTCGTTGCCCCCTGAGTCCCAGCAAGTGCGATGGTGAGGACACACCCTGGCTGGCCTGGGGTGGGGAAGCCTGTCCCTACAAGCCAGCAGCATCTCCTGAGCTCTCCCTGGCACAGCCCCTGCCCCGGCCCAGGAGGGGAGGCCCACTGCTGGCTGGCTTGTGTGGGCAAGTGCTGAATCATGCCGGGCTCCAGGGACACGGCAGGGGCTAAGGCAGGTGCGGTGCTGCCCCACAGAGCATGGAGTTTATAGGAGAAAGGAGTTTACACGCTGTTTCCCAGGCATTCCTAGCACCCTAGAGAAAAACAGAGCTCAGAGGGCCGGCCATGATGAGGACACAGTGGGCAGGTGGGGTGCAGAGTAAAAGTGGGTTTGGAGGGAGGGAGGAGAACTAGAGCTGCCCAGTCTGGAGGGGAGGGACCCGTGGACAGAGAAGCAGGGACCTGAGCAAGCCAGTGGCCAGGAATGGAGCCAGGAAGGCCCAGCCCGTTCTGTGCTCCCCAGCTCTTGGCCACTGTAGAACCATTTACTAACACATGGTCTCCACAATAAGGGAGAAGCAGCAGCCAGCCCCCCGCCTCACCCTCCGCGACCTGCAGAATAAGAGTGGCTGTAGCTCTCCCAGCTCCAGTGCCACCAGCCTCCTCCACCCCACGTCCCCAGAGCCACTGGGGCCTCGGCAGCCCACGCCACCGGAGCTCTCGCTAGCCCACATCACTGTGCCCCTGGAGTCCATCAAGCCCAGTGAGTAGGACAGGGGTGGGTGGGCTGGGCCAGAGCCAGAGCTCTGTCTGGGGAAGGCGGTGGGAGAGCAGGACTGTCCTCCCAGCCCGGCCACCAGCTGACCCAGTGGGTTACCCCAGGAAGGCCCTTGCCCTTCTTACAACCATTTCTTCATGTGCCCCTGAGTGATGGCGCAGCCCCTTCATAAACTCCAGGGACTCCACAAGCAAGAGGACTTCCTGTGGGACAGCCCCTGGGCCCCTCTCTTTCCTGTGAAGGTGGGGGCCAAGACACAGAGACTTGAGGTCTCCCCGCCTGGGAGCAGTGGGGGCCCAGGGTCTCTCTGCCCCAGGCCCTGCACGGCAGATGTGGACTGGCCGTCTTTGCATCTTTTCAGGCTCTGGGAGGGCTTCGCCCCCCAGCCTATCTGGAAGGTGGGGAGCACTGCCCCCGTTTTACCTGTAGGGAGGACACTGAGCTTGCAAAGGCCAATGACTGTGACTGAAGCTCTCACCCACAGTCCTCAGCACACCAGGCAGCCGCCACCCAGCACTGGGATGGGGGTGGGGGGCTGCAAGTCAGTACCGGGGTGGGTGTCATGCCTCCACCATCGGACTTTAGGTGCCTCAGAGAGCAGCATGTGCCAGGCCTGGTGGAGGCTGAGCAGGTGTGTGTGGGCTCAGGCCTGGTGCCCCCCACCCCCCCCCAGCCCACCCCCCTTTCTCCCGTCAGGCAGCATCTTGCCCGTAACCGTGTACGACCAGCACGGCTTCCGGGTCCTCTTCCACTTCGCCCGTGACCCACTGCCAGGGCGCTCCGACGTGCTGGTGGTGGTGGTGTCCATGCTGAGCACCGCCCCCCAGCCGATCCGCAACATCGTCTTTCAGTCGGCCGTCCCCAAGGTGCCACGCCCAGGGCCTTCCCTCCTCCCCAGGCAGGGTGACTTGGGGCTGGATGGGGACCCAGCTATCCTGGGGCAGGGGGCAGGTCTCGCTCCCTTCCCGGGGCTGGGCGGGTCAAAGGGACCCGAAGGACAGACCCCCGGGACCCCCAGGGGAGCAGCTGGCAGGCAGGCTGGGCCCAGCTCCTTGGGCAGTGTGGGGTGAGAGGCTAGCGCTAGCTCTGCCCCCCATCCTGCCCTGCCATCCTCAGGTCATGAAAGTGAAGCTGCAGCCCCCCTCAGGCACGGAGCTGCCAGCCTTTAACCCCATCGTCCCATCCCACCGCTATCACCCAGGTTCTGCTCCTTGCCAACCCCCAGAAGGTGAGGGGGCCCCCGCTGTGACAGGGCGGTGTTGGGGGACGGGGTGGAAGGGGCCCCTTGTCTCTCTAACCCTTCTGTCTTCCCATCTCCACCCCAGGAGAAGGTTCGCCTCCGCTACAAGCTCATCTTCACCCTGGGCGATGAGACCTACAACGAGATGGGGGACGTGGACCAGTTCCCCCACCCGAGACCTGGGGGAGCCTCTAGAACAGAGGGGCTGGAGGTGGGGGACAGAGGCACTGGCCATCATCCAGCCTGGGTGGGAGGCTGGCAGCCCAGGATCCCCTTTGTCCCCATGGCCATTCGCCCCCGGGCCTGGTGCTTCTCTCACCCCTGGGGCCCCCAGGTGACTCTTCCTCCTCCTGCCTTCTGGCCCTCTCCCCTGCTGAGCCAATCCCAGCAGGAGGCTGGGCCTGGGTTGCACTGCTGGGGGCCTCCCACTGTTTGGGCAACAGCCTGGAAGAGGAGGGGCTGCTTGGCCCTGAAGGACTTGGGGGTCCTGGGGAAGAAGCGTGGCTGTCAGGGAAGGGCCAGGACCTCAGGCCCAGCCCCAGCCTGCAGTGGGGTCATCCCTGCCTGTCTCTTATGCCTTATGGGAAGGCCCAGCCATAACTCGGGGGCCGCGCTGGAGCCGGGGACCAGCTCAGGCCTCCATAGGAACCGGGTGAATGTGGGGGTGACCGCTGCAAACCTCCAACTGTTTCACTTCCTTGGTGTGTGCTTTGACTCTTTGATTTTGTTTCTGAATGGGCTCTGTGGTCATGGTCTCAGGGCTGGTGGGGGTCGAGCTAGGGAAGCCCCATCTGTCCCCCACTCCTCTGGGGGTCTTCCTCCACCCCCTGGCACCTCACTTTCAGGCCTCCTGAGGGGCTGTGGGGGCCTCTGTGCTGCTGGGCCGGGGGCTCCTGGCTGAAGGGGTCCTGCACTGGAGTTCTCTGTGTCGTCTTCATTCATTGGCCTCTGCCGGGGCTTTCCGTGAGCGTCTCACATCTGTCCATCTGTCTGTCCATGATCAGAAGTGGGTCAGTGTGTAAGTGAGAGCAGGAGTATTTATGGAAATAAAACATTCTTTTTCCTGGACCAGCTGCTCTCACGGCTCTTCTGAGGTAGGGGGAGATAGCAGGAATGCAGGAGTTGGGGGCTCCCGGGGACTGCCTTGCAGACCTGTCTGCCTCAGGGTTGAGGCCAGGGCTGTCTCCCCACCACCCCCAGGCCTTACACCGGAAGAGGCCCTGTTCCGGAGGCCTGTAGCCAGTGCTGAGTCACCAGAGAGAGCCCGGGCTATGGCGGGCCCAGCGCAGTCCCAGCTGGAAGTGAGTGGCCACCGGTGTCTGCCAGGAGCCCCAGCTGCTGCACACACTGTGGGGGAGGCCCCTGGCAGCTCACAACTTCCTCCTGCTGTGCTCAGCCCTCCCCACACAACCTCTATCCTGCACCCACCTCCGGAGGTCTCAGGTTCTCCCTTTCCCCAGAGGCTGCTCCCAGGAGGCTGGGCCCTTTGCCACTCCCAGCAACAGCAACACCCCCTCACTGGGAACCTGGGGCCCAGGCCTGGGCAGCGGCTTGGAGGCCATGCAGCTGGGAGAGCCACCCCCCACCCCTCCCAGAAGCCAGACACAGCAAGGGGCTGTTGGAAGGCATGCCCCCTGCCCTGTGGCCTCCAGCCCAGCCCACTGGCCCGCAGGAACACACTCCCTGCCCAGAGAAGCGTGGCAAGGGCTGCTCGCCATCCCCTGGGAGATGAGTTCACTAAGGGCCCTGGAAGTCCTGCATTTGAGAAGCCAGTTTCACTTTGTCGAGCCTCGTGTTTCTCCATCTGAACTTGGCCACTGATCCCTGTGTGTTGATAGTGCCTAGATGTGCTGGGAATGATAGCCCAGCCGCTGGTCTGTACTCTCGATTCCATTCCTCAGCAAGTAAGGCCCCTGCCTGGAAGTGCAAGGAGAGCTTTCCTCCCAGTCCTGCTGAGGAGGGGGTGCGGCAGGCCCTCTGGGCCACATTGCCAGCTCCTCGTCCTGCTGGAGGCTGAGCCCCCCAGATGGGGCAGGACCCTCACTGCCACAGGGCTCCTGCCCCCCAATAGGACTGACTCTTGCTTGAACACTTGTAATGTCTCCAAATGACAACACAACCCATGTTGAAAGGTTCTTTCTAAGGCAAAACTGTGTTCCCTGTAGCGTCCACCTGGGGTCCCAGAATCCGTCTGCAGCACAGTCAGGTACCGCCCACCTCCTCCCTGGCCATCAGGAGAGGGAGACATGGGGTGTCTGGAGGCTGGTTCCGGGGAGGTCACCGTCTTGGTGTGTGGCTTTGAGAAAGGTGCTGCTCTCTCTGGCCTTTAGGTTCCTTGTGTGAAATGGAGGGAGGGACCAGTGGTCTGTAAGCCCCCCTCCCTTCCCCTCCAGGCCTTCTGAGAAGCCCTTGGGCAACGGGTCCCCCCAGGCTGTTGACTTTGGAGTGATTAGGACATTGCAGAGTCAGAGCTGGAGCTGGGGACTCCTTTTAATCCTCTCCCAGACCTTGCACCGTTCTTTGTTCCTAGTCCATCCACCAGTCAGTCTGTCCACCCATCTGTCTTTCTGTCCTGCAGGTGCTTCTTGAGCAGCCATTGCATCAGGCGTGGCCCTGCCCTCACAATCTTAAGGGGAAGCTGGAAGTGGGAGGAGAGGGACACACGTGCCACAGGAGCCTCACATCCAGCTAGGGGGGTGGGGGTGGCAGTTTCCAGAGAAGGGGGTCCTCGGCCTCCCCCACCCACAGGAGTCATCCCCAAGTACTGTGTGTGGGTTTATATAGAGGTGCAGAACACAGCCTGGGGGTCCTGGAGCCTCTGGGTTCTTAGGGGCTGGAAGGGGGTGCGCTGGGGACAGGGTGACCCCACGGCCCCACGCCCCAAGAGCAGAGGGACTTCCCAGACCTTGAGGCCACACTTCCACTTCCATCCATGCAGCCTGATGCAGCAGCTGCTTTTGTAGCAACTTCTGCACGCTGGTCATCTGTTCACAGCAGCCAGGACACTGGGAGAGGCCGCAGCCGCCCCGGGGCGCAGACGCTGCAAGGCAGATGGGGAGGGGAGCTGCCTGGGCCTGCTGCTAGGCTAGGCGGGCCACCCGCAGCCTCTCGTAATCTTCCCAGCCACCGTGTGACAATGGGAGGGCGCCTCAGAGAGCTTGACGTGCCTGAGGCCAGACCACACGGCAGCAGTTGTGGGAGGCCCTGGCCCTGCTGTCAGGCACTGCACCCAGCTCAGGGTACACGTGCCGTCTGGACTCATGGTGGCTCAGCCCTCCTGGGGGGGGGGGGTCCTTAAGACTCGGATGGGAGAAGGCAAGTTTTAGTGCCCCAGCCATCAGGCCATGTGCTCAACTGCTCCGGGTGGAAGCTTCCACTCTGGGGATATCACTGATATGGCCACAGTCAAGCAGTTTGTCAGTGTCTGAAATGGGATGTCTTTGCCTGTTCTGAGGCCTCACATCTGACCCTTGATAACCACCTTGGCATCCAGCCCACTGGCCTCCCTGCCCACATCCTGCCCAAGCGTCGCCAGTACGTGACACAGACTGTCACAGGTCTTTTCAGACAAATCTGTACAGAGGCTGCTGGGCCCCTCTGAAGCAGCCATGGGGACGAGATAGGAGCAGGCACCGGCATTACTGGAGTTTTCCGGCAGTGCCATCTGGCAGGGCAGGACAGCAAGGACGGAGAACTGTCAGATCTGCTTTCTAACTTGGTCACTGCCACTTAGCTGGCTTAGGGCCCAGGAACCTTGGTCTGCTCGCCTGTAAAATGGTGACGATGACACCAACCTCACTGGAGGATGTGCAAAAGTATATGGCAATGAGTGCCACTGTCCCAGGGAGCTGGACACATTAGGGACGACTAAGGCAGGACTGGGGGGAAAGGGTTTTTCCATTCCTGGCTTTTGAGGTGGCTGAATCATAAGAGAGTGCCAGGCACTGTTCTAAGCATTTTACACAGTTTAACTTATTTAATCCTCACAACAACAACGAGACAGGCAGTATTATGCCCATTTTACAGAAGAGGACTCTGAGGCTCAGAGGCTGAGAAACAGGGCGTGCTCCATCAATGGCCGTAAGCTGTTTTTGCTCTCTCTTGGGTGGGAGATAAGAGTCCATTGTTGTGATGTCTTCACTTTGCCATTCGAGAAGTCAGCCAGATTTCTTGAGCCCGGAAGTACATGGCACATTGCTAGGCCCTGGAGGATTCTGCACGAACCAGATAACACCCAGGGAGGCCCAGCCTGGGGGAGAACTACCCGAGGCAACAGGCCCTGTTGTGTGATAAGAGTTTGTAATTGGGGGCAGAGCCCTGGGAAAAGGTGGCTGGTGATTTCTGAAGTCACCCTTCTGCATCTGTCATACTAAGAAGCCACAGTCCCAACAGCCGCTGATCAAAACTTCCCAACATTCACGGATCAACGCTTCTGAGTCCAAAAATCTCTGATTACAACATCCTTCGAAGGAACAGCCTGTGACCCAACCTCGGGGCTTCCAATTTTCTATGATTCAACAGCCAAGTGTGACATGGGAGGGTCCTAAAATACACCCATCACCCAGCGAAGAGGCTCAGCAGCCCCACTCAAGCCCCTGGATCTGGCTGGAAAGGAGCCTGAAGTCGGGATGGGACGCCCGCCGAGAGCTCAAGTGGCCTGATAGTATGTTTCCAATTGTTTTCACAGCAACTGCAGCTTTAGCCCATGTGGATGAGCCTTCCCCAGCCCAGGGCTGTGGCTCAGGCCCGGGCAAGCCTAGGAGGGACAGAGGTGCAAGCCAGGCCTTGCCCTCTGGAACCTTCAGACCAACTGGCCCCAGGTGGTCCAGGCTGGAGGCTGGGTTGGAATGGGGTGGGGGCGCCCAAGTAGTCCAGAGACTTCCAGGGCGGGGGAGGGGCAGGAGGGGTGGCGTCTAGTGTCAAGCTGTTGGCTTGGGAATCTTCCACCTCCTATCCCTGCACGCGGTTTGTTGAGTACATCGCGGAAACAGGGGAAACTGAGCCACAGCCAAGTTCTGGGATCTGGCCAGTGGGGAAGGTAGAGGGGACAAGACCAAAAACCCCACCTGCCAAACCCCAGCCCTGCATTTTCAGAAGCCAGACTGACCCCAGGCCCCGGTGCCCAAGCAACTGGAAAGGCTAGCTTTTCCCTCCACCTGGGCATTCCCCAAGCCCCGCCCCCATTCTAGAACCCACTCCAGGGGTCCTGGCCTGCCTTGGCTAGACTCATAGCCTCCCTGTTGGGAGAGGGGACATGGATCTCCTCTTAAGGCTGGTGCTTTTGATCCCAGACCTCCTGGCTTCATGCCAGGATTCCATGCTCAGGGGGGCTCCAGCACCAGGAGAGGGTGGGGTCTCTTCTCAGCCTCTCCCCACTCTCGCCCCTCCCCCACCAGGGTCTGCCTGACTCTCCCTTTGGGGAGTTGAGGGACAGCCTGGGTCCAGTGAGTGCCCCTACCCACCAGGCCCTGGGCTGGGCACAGAGGACACTGAGATATCTGAGCCCGAGGCCCTGCCCAGGGGACATGCCCAGGTCTGTCCGAGAGCCCGGAACGTGGAAAGAGCCCTGCTGGCCCAGGCACCCTTCACAGCCCGTGCGCCTGTGATGGTTCTTGGACCGAACTGAAATCAACAGCAGAGTGCGGTCAAGGGGCTGCGCAGTTCTCCGCACCCCCCACCCCTTCCCTCTCCCCACCCCCAGGCTCCTGATGCTGAAGGATGCAGGCTTCAGAGTAAGGAGAGCCTACTTTTTCCCCAAGGCTCTCCTTCTTTTAGTAACTAGCATTTATGGAGCACCTACTGTATGCCTAATCCTGTCCTGAGTGAAAGTCCAAAGAAGCAACTGCTCCTGGGTTTGGGATGTGGAGGTAGAGCAGCACCCACATCACTGCCTTACAAGACATAAGGGAAGACTGAGGGAAGTTTGCCAGAAGGTATAAAAGCAGGGGGCTGGGGAACTGCTCCCAGCGGATTCACTGTGGCTGGAGGGCAGTGGGCACCCCCTAGAAGGGGCGACAGGAGCAGGGGTGAGGAGGCTGCAGGAGCAGACAGGGGTCTTTTGTCAACTCTTCAGGATGGGCAGGGCCAGAACAGTGAACCCAGAATTCTAGGGACTTGTCCAAGGGCACAACACATGGGACCCAGGAAACTAAAGCTTCCAGCCAATCGTCCATCAGGGGGGCAGGGGTGGCCCCTAACTCCAGATGGCCAGGAGGTCCTTTGACGAAGGGAGTCCAGGGTGCCTCCTTGGCAGATATGCCAGGACAGGAGAGGGCCGAGCGGCCTGTCCTTGGCCTGTTCCTCCTCAGCCCGAAACCCTCTCTCCCTCTGGAGGGGTGCAAAGGTTATTTATACTCAGCGCTGCGGGCGGGGTGGCCGCGGGCTTACCTGTTCCCGCCACCCACCGGCGCGGGGCGGGGCGCGGCCGGGGAGGAGGGGCCAGGCCACCACCTGTGGCCGGCCGGGCGGCCCGCGGCTCGGACACTCGCGGGGGGACGGGCCGGGGCCCGCGGGGGGCCCGGAAGACCGAGCCGAAGGAGAAGCGAACTTGGCGAGAGGAGTGACCTGGGGGCCGGGGGCGGAGTCGCGGGCCGCGGAGGCGCGGGGAGGAGAGCAGCGCGCGGCGGCGGCCCAGGAAGCGGAGAGCGCCGCCCCCCATCGGGGCGAGAGAGGCGCGGCGGCCAGACCAGGCTGGGCCGGGGGGCTGCCCGGGCCCTCGACCCCCCGTCTCCCGTGACCCCGGAGCCCCCAGCCCGCCCCCAAGATGATGAAGAGGCAGCTGCATCGCATGCGGCAGCTGGCCCAGACGGGCAGTTTGGGACGGTGAGTGTAACCCCCCCTTCCACCAACCAGTCCCCGCTCCAGGACTTGGGTGGGGGGAAGGGCGGAGGGGTGGGAGACGACTGAGCGTGGGGGGGGAGCTGAGGACAGCTGGACAGCCACCCTGTGACCCACCAGAGTCCTGCTCTCTCTTCCTCCCCTCTAAACCTACCCCAACCTCCCAGGCAGAGCTGGAGAGCAGCTGGGCTTTGGGGGAAGGGGTGCCCCCCCCCCACTGTTGATTGAAGGGGAATGCGGGGGCAGAAAGTTCTCTGATCAAGGACCCTGGGTCTTCTCTGTCTCCGGAGCCTCTGAGTGGGCCTCAATTGTTCCCTCTGGACAATGGGGATAGGTAACCCTAAGCATCTCTAGCTGCTGAGAGGGGGAAGGGGGAGGGCAGGTAGGGCCCCAGGCCTTGGGGGAGGGGAGGATCAGGGTCCTGGCCTGGTGGGAGGAGGGGCCTGCCCCTGCCCTGCTGTGTCCCTCTCCCCAGGCCCCCACCAGCCCAGAGGCCTCCTGCTTCTCTGTCTTGCTTCTGCTTTTCCCAGACTCAGGTGGAAACGGCCCCAGGTCTCCTGGTTCCCACCCCCAGCCTCTGAGCTTGTGGAGCTTAGGCCGGAAGTTTGGGGAGCCTCTGAGGGCTCACTGAGAGCCTGCCTTCTCTCCTCCTCTTCCCCCAGAGTTGAAGAGTTCCCCATTCTCTGGGCTCAAGGGAGGGGACTTGTGTTCTAGTCTCACACCCGGCACAGACTCCCCATGGAGCCTGGGCAGTCAGGTCACCTTGCTCTGAGCCTCTGTGTCCCCTCGTGTCCCAGGGCAGAGGCCCAGGGCCTGCCCACAGGCACAGTCCAGAGTCCAGGTGACCGACAGCCCAGGAGCCTGGAGCGTGCACACTTCCCGTTCTTGGGGTGCCTGGGCCGCCTGTCCCCAGGATGCACTGAGGATTTGGGGGGTGGGCAGAAGAGAGAGGCTTTGCCCCTGCATTCCAAGGCTGGGCCCTGGGGTGGCCCCCACCCTGCCCCCTCCTTTGGTTTCGTCTGCCCACTCTCGGGGCACAGCCCTGGGTGGAGGAGGAAAAAGCCATGTGCCCTATTCCCGCCCCCATGGAATGTGCTCCGACTGGGATGAGGCAGATGAGCCACCCAGGACGGGCCCCACCTGGGATGGGCACTGAAAGCAAGTGGGGTCCAGGTGCCCCTGCAGAGAGTGAGGGGTGGGGGAGGCAGGGGGCTCCTAACCTGGGTGGGTCCAGCAGAGGCTCTCTCCCCACCGCAGCACCCCGGAGACTGCTGAGTTCCTGGGTGAGGACCTGCTGCAGGTACGTGCCTGGGCGGGCGGCAGGGGCTGGCAGGTCTGTGCAGGCTGGCTGAGCAGAGGTCCGGGCAGGGAGGCCTGCTGGGGACCCAGATTGAGTCATCCCTGAGCCATTGACCATAGGGTCCCCAGAAGGAGGGAAGAGAAAGATGGTTCCTGCCCTGGAGGGGAAAAGGGCAGTGGGGTGGAGGGCAGCAGCTTCCCGGGCTCCCTAACCCCTGCACCCCTCCCAGGTGGAGCAGCGGCTGGAGCCAGCCAAGCGCGCGGCCCACAACGTCCACAAACGGCTGCAGGCCTGTCTGCAGGGCCAGAGCGGGGCCGACATGGACAAGCGGGTGGTGAGTGGGGTCTTCTCGGGAAGGAGGGGCCCAGCCGGAGACCTGGGTTCTGGGTGATGCCTGGGCTAAGTCAGGTCTCCCCTGTGCTATGGGAAGCAAGTTCAGGGCTGGGGTCTCCCTGCCATTTGGAGCCTCTGGCACCAAGAGGGTAAAGCCTGCTCTGTCCCAGGGCCCCTCATTCGTGCTTCTCCTTCCTGGGGTCTGGTCTTTTCCCCCAACCCCTTCTTGACCCCATCTCCCTCTACACCACCAGTCCCCATGAGCCAAGACGAGGCCTGTGACAGTACCTGAACTTCTCTAATTAGCACCTATAGGGCTGGCTCTCTCCATTGGGGCAGCCCAAGAGGGCTTCCTGGAGGAAGTAACATTTGAGCTGGAGTGTGAATGAGATCAGTCAGGATTTAGTGATTACTGCTATGCTGTTGCTAAGATAAGTTCATGCATCATCTCCCTTAATCCTGGCAACTACCCTAGGAAGCTCCTTTCATTAGCCCCGTTGTACAGATGAGGAAATGGAGGCTTAGAGAGTTAGTGTCTCACCCAAGGTCATGCAGTTAGGAAGTCACAAAGTGGGGATTTGAACCCTGGTCTCTGATCTCAGAGCTAGTGCTCTCTTTAACACTAGGTGGGAAAGCGTGGCCAGATTTTGGGAACCAGCCTACAATTCACTGTGGCCACAGCACTGAGAGGGAGTGAGGGGTGGCGAGCAATGGGGTGCCATGGACAGTTTTGAGCACAGCAGTGGCCACATATGCCCTGGAGCAGGGGAAAGAGCCCCACTCAGAGGCTGGGGTGTGCTCCCAGCTCCTCCATTCTCCCTCCATCTGCCACCTTGGGCAAGCTCCTGTCCCCTCTGCATCCCAGTGACCCAGGCGGTGCTGAGGGTGGGTTGTCCTTCCCTTCCCAATCAAGTGGCTGCTGGGAGAGAGAAAGGGACCCCAGATGGGTGGGGACTTTGTTCACAATCACAAGGAGATGTCACCCCCACCATACCTCGTCACCATCCTGTTTCCGTTCCCCACTGTGACTGTGGCCCTGCTGGGTTCCTGCCTCCCCTGCCTACACCTAGGGGCTTGCCGGGTGCTCAGGCAGGGTGCAGAGGCCGAACAGGCTGGCACAGATACTCAGCTCACAGCTGGCCCCACCTCTCCCTGCAGAAGAAGCTTCCCCTCATGGCTCTGTCCTCCACGATGGCCGAGAGCTTCAAGGAGCTGGACCCCGATTCCAGCATGGGGTGAGCACGGCATGGGGGGCCTGGTTCCGGCATGGGGGATACCAAGAAGGATCTGGACTGGGAGGAGGGCCAGGTCAGCAAGGTGTCTGAGCTGGGGAGGCTCGGGGGTGACTAGGCCAGGGACACTGTTTGGCTCAGTGAAGACAGAGCAGACATAGGAGGGGAAGGAGGTGGTGGGGAGGGGGAGCCCCACCAAGTGTTTCCAGATAGAGTGAAGGGCTCTGGGTCCATCGAGTGCTGTCTCCCACAGGAAGGCCTTGGAGATGAGCTGTGCCATACAGAACCAGCTGGCCTGTACTCTGGCTGAATTTGAGATGACCCTGGAGAGGGATGTCCTGCAGCCGCTCAGCAGGCTGAGTGAGGTGACCCTGGCCCTGCCCCCAGCTCTCCCAGCTCCCAGCTTCTGTGTGCGTCCCCCCAGCCAGCCCACTGAACCCCTCCCCTGCCTGCCCCCAGGAGGAGCTGCCGGTCATCCTCAAGCACAAGAAAAGCTTGCAGAAGCTGGTGTCCGACTGGAACACCCTCAAGAGCAGGTGGGGGCCACAGCTGCTGGGTGGGGTCTGTACCTGCCCAGCCCACAGAGATGGCCCCAGTGCTTCGAGGCCCGTCCCACACTAGGAGTTCCCTGCAGGGCCCGCTGGGTGTGCGGCTTGTGTACTTGGGTGCACGTGTGCACCCCTGATCCATGAGAACACACGTGGGTGCCTCTGTGCACAGTGTGTGCCAGGCTTGTGCTGGGGTGACCCCAAAACCTAGGCGGCCGTAAGCCATCCTCCAAGATCCCTGGACCTGGGTTGCCCACCACCCTCCTCCCTGGACCTGGGCAGCTGTGAGCACCAAGCCCGCCACCAGGGGGGGCCCCCGAGCACTCACGGCTCAGGCTGAGCAGAGACCCAGGGCCACTGGGGCCCCTGTGTCCGCAAGCCCCAGAATCCTGGATGGTCAGGCCTCTGGCCCTGCGGCGGGGCCAGTGACCACCTGGCCTCGGGTTCATCTCCAGGCTCAGCCAGGCAGCCAAGAACTCAGGCAGCGGTCAAGGCCTGGGTGGCGGGCCCGGGAGTTACAGCCACGCTGCCACCGCCAACAAGGTGGAAACGCTGAAGGAGGAGGAGGAGGAGCTGAAGAGGAAGGTGGAGCAGTGCAAGGTGAGGGGCCACTCGGGGTTGCCTGGATGTGCGGGGGTGGAAGGGGTGGGAACCGTCCCATTTCACAGATGAGGAAACTGAAGGTCAGAGGCAACATGACAGAGCTAGGAAGCAGCAGAGCTCGGATTTGAACCCAGGCAGTCAGGCTCCAGGGTCTGAGTCTTAGCCATTACCTCATAGCCTCTTCTGTCTACACCACATACATCACACCTCAGAGGCAGGGTCTTGATCTGCTCCCCAGAGCCTTGTGTGTTTGCTAAGAGAATGAATGAATGAAGAGTGTTTGCTGAGTGAGTGAATGAATGAATGAAGGGTGAATGAGTGAAGGAAGGATATGGGAACACAGATGAGGACTTGAAGCCATGAAAGGTGCTCAAGAAAGACTGTGCTGGAGTGGTACGGGAATCCTGTATTTGATGCATGATTGTTCTGTAAACTCGCAACTTCTCTAGTAAAGAAAAAAAGAAAGTTCTTTGTGAACTGGCCCAAGTAAAAACCTTGGCAGAGAGGAGAGTTGACTGGGACACTCTGTGTACCGGCTGTGTGGCCTTGGGTGAGTCCCCAACCCCTCCAAGCCACAGCTTCCCCCTCTGCCCCCAAGGATGAGTACTTGGCTGACCTGTACCACTTTGCCACCAAGGAGGACACATATGCCAACTACTTCATCCACGTGAGTCCAAGCCACTGGGACCTCCTGTGAGATGGGGGAGGGAGGGCTCTGCTCCTCTGGACCCTGGGGCAGGCTCAGCTTCTCTCCCCCCGCCCCCACCCCGGGGGTCTCCCCTGGTGCCCACAGCTCCTGGAGATTCAGGCCGATTATCATCGCAAATCCCTGAGCTCCCTGGACACAGCCCTGGCTGAGCTGCGGGAGAACCATGGCCGAGCAGGTATGAACACGGGGGACCACCCACTCCTCTGACCCCCTGCCCTGACCGAAGCTTGGACTCACCCTGAGAGGCAGTAGGGAGCCATGGGTGAGTTCTGAGCAGGGGAAGTCTGGATTAGATTTGTGAGGGAGAGATTACTATAGCTGCTGCGTGGAAGATAGAAGGAAGCGGGCAGGGCTGGGGCTGGGAGAACCATTATGGGGCAGAAGGGAGGTGGGGTGGTCATGGAAGTGGACAGATTAAGGAACTGCACTGGATTCATCTCAGGGCCCTGGGCCTCTGATCCGTCTCGTCCCTGCAGATCCCTCCCCTTCGATGGCGGCTGCCCCCTTCTCCAGGGTGTATGGGGTGTCACTGGGAAGCCACCTGCAGGGGCTGGGCCGGGCCATTGCCCTGCCCATTGAGGCCTGCGTCATGATGCTGCTTGCCGAGGGCATGAAGGAAGAGGTGAGGCCCACCGGGGCAGGTGGGGCAGGAGCATGGGGTTCCTCATTCTGTCCCAGAGGCACCCATAATTCCACCTGAGAGCTCGGGCCCCTGGGAGAAGGCACGGCCTGGTATTGCTGAACTGATGAGCCTTCCCACTTGGTGCTGCCCACATGGGCTGGGTACTGTGCTCTAAGCCCTTTGCATTACTTGCCCTGTTAATTATCCCGATAACTCTTGGAAGGAGACCTCATTGGTTTCATTTTACTAGGGGGCACAGAGGCAAAGAGGTAAACATGCCCAGAGCCTCATGGGAAGGTGGCGCTGGAACCAGCAACTCCAAAGTGTGTCTTTGCTACATTCTGGTCCCTAACAGACCCGTGCATCTCCATTACATGAGGGCGTGGGTCCCTCACCTGAGGCTGGACCCTTAGGAGGCCAGAAATACTCAAAGTCAGGCTCAGCCCTCTCTCTAACCCTGCTGAGGCTCCCTCTTCCCCTGCCACTCCCACCCAGCACCAGTCTCCCGAGACTTTTCCCAGCTCCTCCCAGACTTCCCACCCCTGCCTTCTGCTCAGAATCCTAGACCCTGATTGTTGAAGGGCTCCACCGATCCTAGGGTATCCCCCCTGCCCACCAGAGCAATGGGGACACTGAGGCCCAGAGAGGGCCAGCAACTCACCCCGGGCCACACACGAGCCAGAGCCCCCAGTCAGGGGCCCCCCCCCCCCCCCCTCCATGGCCCCCACCTGCTCCCTCTCCCACCAGGGCCTCTTCCGCCTGGCCGCCGGCGCCTCGGTGCTGAAACGCCTCAAGCAGACGATGGCCTCGGACCCCCGCAGCCTGGAGGAGTTCTGCTCTGACCCCCACGCTGTGGCAGGTGCCTGCTCCAAGGAGCCCTGGGATGGGGGGGGCTCCACACAGCTGCCTAAAATGACTAAAATGACCCCCTGGGAGCTGGACTTGAGGTCTGATGTTCCGATGAGGAGACAGGGTTCTTTTCGCAGGGTGGGGGTGTGAGGGGTCCATTTTGAACCCCTTGTATATACATTTTTCTGGCAACAAGATCTCTAGCCTTCATCGTTTTCTCAAAGAAACTATCAGATGTAGACACTTTAGTGTGAACAAGGGCTGGAGGCGCCTTCCCCATGGGGAGAGCTGGGTACTCGGGAATGGGGTGGGAACCCCGGTGTCTGCCTCTGACCTTCTTCCCCCTTTCAGGTGCCCTCAAGTCTTATCTGCGGGAGCTGCCTGAGCCCCTCATGACCTTGACCTCTATGATGATTGGATGAGGGCAGCTAGGTGAGGATGTGGGGGGAGGGGAGGGATGGAGAGGAGGCGGCTGCAGGGGTGCAGCCCTGGGCTTGGCTCACCTGGTCTCTCTTTCTCCCCACCGCCCCGCAGCCTGAAGGAACCAGGGGCCCGGCTGGAGGCCCTCCGAGAGGTGTGCGGCCGCCTGCCCCCCGAGAACCTCAGCAACCTCAGGTGAGCCCCGAGCCTGCCTCCCAGGGCCTCCCTTCTCAGGTGCCTCTCCTGTGGCCAGAGCCCAGCTGGGACTCAGAGGCCCTGGGTTCAAGTACTGGCCCTGCCTCCAGCAGGCTGTGTGCCCGGGGGCAGGCCTTGGTTCCTCCAGGGCTTGGTTCCCCATCTGAAAAGTGGTTGAGGAGTAGGCCAGGACAGGGTACCCCACCTTCTGCCATGTCCACAGCCCTTCTTTTTTATCACTGTCTTAACTATTTGACTTAAACTGACTTGCTCTTTTATTCAAAAAACCTCCTTTCGCCTTGTCCTAAGGAATATTTCTGAGGACACAGCTTCGATGTGTTAGTCATACTTTTTTATACTAGACATTGAAATAAACATATACCTCGAGCCTTTGAAGCCAGACTGCCTGGCTTCAAGACCCATCTCTGCTGCTGTGTGGCTCTGGGCAGGCGACTTAACCTCTCTGAGCCTCACCATCCTCATCTGGGAAACATGGACCATAACTGTCCCTCCCCCAGAGGGTAGCAGGGAGGATTCTCAGCTCAGCTTAGTGCCTGGCACATAGCACTCTGCAGGTCAGCTAATTTAACTTAAACATTTTAAAACCATACTGTCTGGTAGCTTTCCCCTCTTTGGAGACCCCAGACTGAAAAATTCCCAGGCCTCTGGGGCTTTGATGGGCATTCCTGGCCCAAGATGCCCTGACCCTGGCCCCAGCCCTGCTCCCGCCTCCCCAGGTACTTGATGAAGTTCCTGGCCCGGCTGGCCGAGGAGCAGGAGGTGAACAAGATGACACCCAGTAACATTGCCATCGTCCTGGGGCCCAACCTCCTGTGGCCACCTGAGAAAGAAGGGTAAGGGGTCACGGCTGGGGGAAGATGGCGACAGTGGGAGGCAGCCCCCACCCCAACCACCTGCTGCTTGTTTCCCTTGAGCCTCAGTTTTCCCATTCTCAGAGTGGGCTGAGCCGCACCTATTCTCGAGGCTGCCACAAGGAGCAGCCTGAAGAGACCACGGACCACACGGGGCTTTGGAGATAGGCATTCTGGGTAATGGTGGTGTGGGGTGCTTGGCAGCCCCGGGGTGCTGGGAGCCCTGAGATCTAACTCTGCTCCCCACCTCCCATAGATGTGCCTGGAGCCCTCTCTGGCCTCCTTTCCTCATCTGTAAAATGGGGGAGAAATTATACAAGCTTCCAGGGTTTTGCTCTGGGGATTACATGAGATAATGGTTGAGGAAGTGTTCTGTAAACTGTGAAGTGCTGTGATATGTGAGAGGTCATAATTATTCACTTGGCCATGGATGGCAAGAAGAGTCCATCTGTGTGCTGAGTGCATGTAATTGGTAGGGGCTGCTTAGAGCCAAGATCTATGAGGAGAAGGACTCATGATTGGCTAGTGATGTCTGACATCGGAGAATGAAGGGGAAAATTTGGTGTGTGAGCAACATATTTGCCACCAACTAGTTATTTTGACTTGTTTTTGAGAACAGGGACTCTGACACATCCTTGTGTCCCCACTGCCCAGCCTAGGGCCAGCCAAAGTTGAGGTGACTGAGAGTTTGCTAAATGGATGACCCCTTTTCTCTCCCTTTTTGTTCCAGGGACCAAGCCCAGCTAGATGCAGCCTCAGTGTCTTCCATCCAGGTGGTGGGTGTGGTCGAGGCTCTGATACAGAACACAGACACCCTCTTCCCTGAAGGTAAAGCTCCTGCCTTTGGAACTGCACCCCTTGGTGCTCTCCAACTGCCCATCGCGGGGCCCCCCACACCCAGCCTCAGTTCCTGGCAGCCCTGCAAACTCACCAGGAGGCCTGGAGGAAATTGCTTCTCCACTCTGAGCCTCAGGTTCTCATCTGTAAAATGGGGATGCTCCTGCCTGCTTCGTGTGATTGTGAGGCTCACGTGAGAGCGGGAAGGCTGCACACAGTCTGAAGCATTCCAGGGGGCAGGGAAAGTAGCCCTGAGATGGGCTGCGGCAGGGATGCTGGCAAAGGCTCTGAAAGTCAAGACACATTCCTTTCCTTCTCCAGATATCAACTTCAACGTGTCAGGCCTGTTCTCAGCCCTCGTCCCCCAGGACAAGGTCAGTGACAGGCCAGCCTCTGAGGAACTGCCCACTGTTGCCATGCCCACTCCAGCTGCCACTCTGGCTCTGGCCCCAGCCCCGGCCCCAGCCTCAGTAGCGACCAAGGAAAGGTGAGGACTGTGGGCTATGAATGGGTCCTACCCTGACCCCAGAGATGCCCAGCCTGAGGGCTTCCATGAGCATCTGGGGGAATGCAATGATTGGTATTTTCTCCCAAAGACCAGGTTTCCCAGTTTGCGTGGCTGGGGTGGAGCCTTGGAGGTGATGTTCTCTCCATCCTCTGATTTTCTCCCTCATTTACTGAATGGCTATTTGCTGAGCCCCTACTATGAGCTGGGTGCTCCTTTAGGCCCTGGGGACTTAGGGAAATAGGGAGGTTATCATTTCGGAATTTGTAAAGACCTTCTAGTCTTCTTTGATCCTTTTTTCTGGAAGGGTCATTTAGGACTGTACATTCTCTGTACCAAACAAGTTTTGTTCAGTTCACACCATCACCCAAACCACGAATTTTCTCCAATGGGCAATACAGATAAATGCTGCGCTTCGAGCTGGCTTCCCAGGGGGACGGTGCGAGATAGATAATAAACAAGGATACTGACAGATGCATAACAATGTCAGCTCGTCTCAGTTTCCCAGTACCACAAACTGGGAGGCTTAGAACAACAGAAATTCTTTATCAGTTCTGGAGGCCAGAAGTCCCAAATGAAGGGGTAGGCAGGGCCAGGTTCCATCTGAAACTTGCTGGGGAGGATCTCTCCTGGCCTGTTTCTAGAACCTGGTGCTTTGCCAGCCATCCTGGGCGTTCCTTGGCTTGCAGCTTCAGCACTTCAGAGACTTGAACATCTCTTTTTGGGGGAGACAACTCCACCTTAACAGTGATGAGTGCTCTAAAGGAAAATAGAGCAGGGGAGGAGATAAAGTGGGAAGCTACTTTAGCTGAGGAGATGACAATGGAGCAGGGGCCTGGAGAAAGTGTGGAACAAGCCACGGGACCCCGTCTACTTCCCAGCTGCTCTCTGGCCTCCTGTGGCCAGGACACCCCTTAAGGGTCACATGGAAGCCAAGAGCCAAGGGCAGGGGGGAGGCCCTGCTTTCTACCTTGCACCCCGGCGTTACCTACCAGGCAGGTGGGGTACCCTCCCCATCCTGTGGGTCCATGGGAGCCGCTACGGAGTCATATGGCAGCCAGGAGCTCAGCAGACACAAAACTCTGGCCAGTGCCAGAAGGATCTTCCCAGGGATGCCTGGCTGGGGACCGGTTTGAAGCACAGCCTCAGGGCGATGGCAAACAAGTCCTGGAAGGGGCTGAACCCCACCTGGTAGCCAGGAGTCTCCCAGGGGAGACTCCAGGGAGATGACCAAGCCTGACCCTGACCCTCACCTTCCCTCAGCAGGACAGAGTCTGAGGCACCCCCCAGACCAGCCTCCCCCAAGATCAACCGGAACCCCTCAGAGACAGCCGCCCCGACGGAGGACATAGCTCGGAGGAGTGAGTTGGCTATGTTGGGTGGGGAGGGGACAGAGGGTGGACAGAGGGAGGTGCTGGGCCATCCCAGGTCATCCCGTGTTTCCAGCCATGTTTCCAGGGGAGGCAGAGATCCAGGTAGTTAAAAATTCTGGTTGCACTTCCCTTGCTTTCTTGGCTGTGGGAGCTTGGACAGGCTTCAGCTGTCTGAGCCTCAGTTGCCTCCTGTGTTATGGGAAAAATAACTGCTCTTACCTTGTGGGGCTGTTTGGGGAATTAGGTGATGAGGAAGGGGAGTGTCTGGCTCAGCCCAGCACAGAGTAAATGCCTGATAAAGGTGAACCATCGACACATTAAGGCCCCTGCAGCCCATCCCTCAAGAAGCCCAGAGAAGCAGGAGGAGGGAACCTTCCGAGGGCATTGAAGGAGGTAGTGTTGGGAAGGAATCTGAGGCTTCCTTCTAAGTCTGTCGCCCTCACCTACTCACCTGGCTCAAAGCCAGATAGGTGAGAAGCCAAGGGTTCAGGCGGGACATCTTCACCAGGGTGACGAAGCACAGGCAGGAGGCCCACCCAGCCTCTTCTGGGCTGGCCCCTGGAAGCACTGGAGTTTGGGGCCTGGGTGTACAGCATAGAGCTGGAGAAGGCAGAGCAGCTGCGGATGCTGCTGGGCCAGCAGGAGCCGGGCAGGTCACCCAGGGATCCCTTCCTGGAGGCAGGGGGCTTCTAGCCATGTTTCTGGAAGATGGGCAAGGAGGGCTATTCACTCACCTGAGCGGGTCCTCGCCCATGTCACCAAGGAGGAAACTGAGGCCTCGGGGCCAGGTGAGGTGCCCCAAACCCACAGTGGGTTGCAGGCAGAGCTTGGACAGAGCCCCTCAGCTGTGGAGTGGGATGTTTGAGAGCTGGGCGGGGTAGTTCTGGTGGGCTTCTTGGAGGAGGTGAGCAAGACCCAGTGTCACCGGGGGAGGCAGGTTTCACTTATTCAACAAGTACGGACTGAACACTGCTCAGTGCCCAACACCGGGCTAGGCAGAGCCCCGAAGCTGCCCTCACTTAGTCACGTCCTAGTGGGGGGCAGTAATCAAGTCAAATACAAATTGACAAGATAATTTCAGAGGATAACAAGTCCCATGAAGAAACTCAAACTGGAGAGTGTGACAGAGGCGCTGGGATGTAGGGGGAGAAGGGACATGCCTGGAGGGATACCTGATCCGTGAGGAGCCAGCTGCAGGAACAGCGGTCCCAGCAGGAGGAACGGCCGAGAGCAAGCTCCCAGGGTGGGATCAAGCTCGGTGGATTTTCCACAGCAGTGTGGATGCTGACTTTCCGCCCTCTCCCTCCTCCACAGCCAAGCGCCCAGCGCCAGCCCGGCCCACCATGCCACCCCTCCAGGTCCCCAGCACCCGCTCCTCGCCTCCAGCCCCACTCCCGCCCCCTGGCTCTGGCAGCTCCGTGACCCCCCAGGCTCTGCCCCGCCGCCTGGTGGGCAGCAGTCTCCGGGCCCCCACAGTGCCGCCCCCGTTGCCCCCCACGCTCCCCCAGCCTGCCCGACGCCAAAGCCGCCGTTCGCCAGCCTCTCCAGGGCCAGCCTCCCCGGGGCCAGCCTCCCCCAGCCCGAGAGTTTTGAGCACGTCTGCTCAGATGGACCCCGGGGACGCCACCGAGGAGGGAGGGGCCCCTGCCCCAGCCAGCCCCCCGCAGCCCTGGCCCAGAAGCCTTCCCTCAGAGACTGACTGAGGGGGCAGCTCCTGCTTGACTAGCCCGCAGCTCTCCCTCCCTCCCTCCCCACCTTGTACTCCTGGGACATGGCCCTCACATCTCCCAAGGGCTGGGGGCCTCCGGCTTTTGCCCCCAAGTGCCTCGGTGCCCAATGGGCTGGGCCCCAAAGGAGGACTCAGGACAGTCTCCCCACTTCCAGACCTTTTCCTCTTCCACCCTGGGCTTGGGGGCCCCACATCCGACTCCCCACCCTCTGGCAGGGTCCCAGGGGAGCTGCCAGAAGGAAGGAGAGGCTTGCCTGCTCCTACAGGACATTTATTTTTCTCTTGCCGATGTCTTTTTTGTAAGGCTGATAAATAAATTATTTTTGGACAAAACCGGAACAGCTGCCCAAATGATAGTATTATTTTCTGTCCTTGAAATAAATAAGCCACTTTCATAAAGGGGAAACACTTATGTATTCTTTGCCTCCTTTCTTCCTGTCTGAAAAAACAACAGGCAACGTTTTTAGCAGTCACCATACGCTGTACGCTGTGCTTTTATACGCATCATTTCCATTTAATTTTCTCCCAGGAGGCAGATGCATTACCTCTTTTTACAGGTGAGGAAACTGAGGCTCAGGAGGAAGTGACCTGCCAAGGTGACCTGGCAAATGAGGCACGGAACTGGGATTAGGACCCAGGTCTAATGCCAAAGCCGAGGCTTGCGCCTCACATCCGGCAACTCGTAACCTCTCGTTGCCCCAGTTCCTCATCTAGGAAACGGTATCACAATTTCCACCTGACAAGTGCTGTTTTGAGGACTAAAAGAGACACCCCATGTAAAAACCAAGGCACCACCCTAGGCATACAGAAGCAAACAATAAATGTTGGCTGCTGTTGGTGCTGTTTGTCCCACCCTGCAGTGTTCCCAGAGGAGGCAGGGAAGGAACCTTCCCTGAGAGCTGCTCTGAGCCAGACCCTGGGCTAGGCTCCTGACTCAGCCCTGTACCCCAAAAGCCCTGCACCCTGCCTGACAGACAGGCAGGAGAACTGACAATTAGAATCAAGTGTCATGGCACTGGGAGCCCAGGAGCAGGACATGTAGCCTAGCCCAGACTGCTCTGTGTGTGTGTGTGTGTGTGTGTGTGTGTGTGTGTGTGTGTGTGTGTGTGTGTGTGTGTGTGTGTGAAATGTAGTCAAGGAAGGCTTCCTGGAGGAGGTGATATCTAAGGGGAGTCTTTCAGGAGCTGGCAGGTCAAGGGAAAGGGAAGACTGTGAAAAGTTCAAGGGAAGACCATACCAAGCCAAGGAGACCACCTATCCAAGCGCCAGGAGCAAAAGGCTTGGGACACTGAGGAATAGAAAGCTAAAGCATCAAAGGCTGGGTGACTGTGACTTCCCTGGCCTCTGATGCTCCAGTTGCTCCTGGAGGTCAGTCGGGTCTTCAGAGCTTTCTCTGGGGTTGATGTACACCTTTGGAATTGTGTAGCCACAATTCATCCTTCATTCCTGCACTTTAAACCATTGGCTCTGAAAGGTCTCAAGACTTGCAAACTGCCACCAGATCAGAAGCCAGGCCAGCCAATCACCACCCTGGGCAACTGGCTCCTTCCCTCCCGTGGTGCTCCTGTGACAGCCTCCCTCTTGCCCAGTGCTTGCCCTCCCTGACCTGACAGTAGAATCCTTGGGTATTCAAGAAACAAACACACTTGCCCAGGCCCCACCCAAAACAATCAAATCCGAATTTCTGAACTGCAGCCACGCACCAATATTTTCAAAAAAATTTTCTTTCAAAAGTCATCCAACTGTATATATAAGAACAGCATGTAAATCATACTGCACAAGCCAGGATGGAGAATCGCTCGTCTCGTATGAGTCCCAGCGCCCCAGCTGACACCAGGTGCCTCTGGCCCCACCAAACCTACAAGCTTCTCAGGCTTTGGCTCAGAACTGGAGCGTACACGTCTCCGAAAGCAAGATTTGACCCAAAGATGACACCCCCTTAGCATCCGCTTTCCTCCTAGCAAGCTGCTCTCTGGAGCTTTGGATTGGCTGGGGGACGCGGGGCATCCGCAGCTCCTTATTGGTTAAGAAGAGCGCACATCTCCTAGCCTCCCTCCCTCTGAGAGGTTAGTCGAGATCCTTGAAGCCTCGCTCCAATCCGAGACGCTCGTCCCCATTGGCCGCGGGCCGGGCCGTGTTCCCGCCCCCGGGCCCACCCAGCTCGCCGATTGGCAGCCTCGAGCAGCGGGCGAGCGCGCCGTGCGTGGCGCGGGCGTGCGAGTGGCCAGCTGGCTGCATGGCGTCCTGCGAGCGGCTGCGCGGCGCGGCCGTGCGGGACGTGCTGGGCCGGGCGCAGGGGGTCCTGTTCGACTGCGACGGGGTGCTGTGGAACGGCGAGTGCGCCGTGCCGGGCGCCCCGGAGCTGCTGGAGCGGCTGGCGCGGGCCGGGAAGGCGACGCTGTTCGTCAGCAACAACAGCCGGCGCGCGCGGCCCGAGCTGGCTCTCCGCTTCGCGCGCCTCGGCTTTGGGGGGCTGCGCGCCGAGCAGCTCTTCAGCTCCGCGCTCTGCGCCGCGCGCCTGCTGCGCCAGCGCCTGCCCGGGTCGCCCGAGGCGCCGGGCGCCGTGTTCGTGCTGGGCGGCGAGGGGCTGCGCGCCGAGCTGCGCGCCGCGGGGCTGCGCGTGCTGGGGGACCCCGGCGAGGACCAGGACGCGGGAGGCGGCGCGGCCCCGCGTGTGTGCGCCGTGCTCGTGGGCTACGACGAGCACTTCTCCTTCTCCAAGCTAAGCGAGGCGTGCGCGCACCTGCGCGACCCCGACTGCCTGCTCGTGGCCACCGACCGCGACCCCTGGCACCCGCTCAGCGACGGGAGCCGGACCCCGGGTGAGCCGCCGGGCCGGCGAGGAAACGGGGTGCGGGGAGGGGGCGTCTTGTGCTTTCATCTCCGCACCTGGAGCGGGGCGGGATGGGGGGAGACGGGCAGGGAGGGGGAGGCTCCCCACCCAGGGAGAGCCCCTCGCGCTTTCCAGTAATTCTTGCAGCCACCGCCTTGCGAGGGGCGGCGGTGGGTTCCCCGTTTGACAGATGAGGAAACCGAGGCCCACCGGGGCTTAGGGAGTGGCTGGTGGAATCCGGAGCTCCCCACTTCCAACCCTGGCCTTCCTGAACCGACCTCAAGGGCCCCTGTCATTGTGCCGACCCGCCATCGAAGTGGAGTTAGAGGGTTGGGGCCGTAGCCTGGAAGGATCGTCCCGGTAGGAGGGTTGGAGCGCCGTTCCCGGAGGCAGGATGGAGTCAAGTGCGTGGGGAATGCGGAAGGTGGAGTGCGACCTGGGTTCGAGTTCCAATTCCGGGTCTGCAATCTTAAATTACATAACCTCCTCAAGCACCTCTGCCCTGGGAGTAAAATGGGAATACTACTAACCTTACCGGTTCCACCTGAGGGAGAATGATCAGACTTAGTGCAGTATGACGATGAGATGGTCTGGAGCTGAGAAGATCCGGGAGGGCTGCCTGGAGGATGCTTCTTGCAGGGCAAAGAGCTAGGGGCGGACCCTGGGACCAGGACTTGGTAGAATCAGTATCAGGCTGATACAGTTCTAGGTTAGTCCTACCCTTGCTGTGGACCTACTTCCTGTGTGACCACCTCAGCCTCAGTTTCCCCATAATCCTGCCTGTCCTAGACCATGCTAGGAAAAGTGGGTTTTCCTTGGAGGCCTCAAAGCTCAGGTTAAGGCTGTGGGTTAGAAGCCCCCTGAGGCTCAGGAAGGGTGGGGGTGAGGAGCTGGGGAGACTTGCCAGCACTTGCCAGCACCTGCCTCCTGGGTGAACCCAGCCCCCACCACCAGGCCCTGCTGGTCATTCCCACAGCCTAGAGGGGGAGGCAGAGGCTTAACAAATCCAGCAGTGCCGCGACATTTATGCACAAAGGATGCAGCTTTGAAACAGCATGGTATAAAAATAATAAAGACCCCTGTTAGGCATAAAATCTGAAATAATGCATGTCTTCCCCCTACACCCTGCCCCTCATGAGCCATCTAAATTGTGTGTTTACCTCATTGCCATGTGGCAGCCACTTGAGCTGTCTTCGGGATACGCCACCAGCATGCCAGGCCACAGCCTTGGATTGCAGGATGCTGAGACAAGACAATTAAGGGGTGATCTTGAGGGGCAGAGTCATGTTCATAGACTGCTCTGCTAGAATGCTGGGTCCCAGGTCGGGGACCTGCACTGGGTTCCCTGCTCCATCCCCAGTGCCTGGCCTGTAGTAGTTGGGCCTCAGTAAATAGTAGCTGAATGAAGGAAGCAGGAATAAATGAATGTCCTGGTGGGAAAATAAAGAGCTGACTGAGCTGGAGCTGTTTTTGAGCTCAGGGATACACTTTGGGGGGACTCAGCCCAGCCCTTCCCATCTTGGAAAGAATCTGTAACCAAAGGGGCAAATGACTTTTCTTCCCTACCCAGTTCTTAAGAAAACAAGCAGGCGAGTTCTAGGTCAGATGTCAGGGAGAACTTCCCAGTGGGATTGCTCAGGGCTGCCTGGAAGCCTGAGTCCTGGCCCAGCTCTGCCCTGCTCCTGTGACACTGGCAAAGTCCCTCCTCCCCGTCTGGGGGCCGCAGGGCTGAGGATTCTTGCCCTCTGTGCTTGCTTGGCTCTTCTGGCTTTGGCTTGACTAAGCAGGATGTTGCTACCAAGGTAAGGGAAACAGAGGCTGCGGGTGGAGGGGCTACAGTCTACCACCGGTAAATGTTTAATAACCCAGGCAGCCGTGCTTTGTGCCATTTGTCATTTTCTGTGGTGTGAATATTGCCCCACAGCCAATTTCAAGCTGCTTAGGTGGTCACTGGGCATGGGTTTGGGAAGAGCTATGCAGTAGCCCACCATTAGATAGTGTTTCCACCATAGGGATGTATCCTCAAGAGCAGAGACAAGAGTAAAATGTGGTAAAATAATTAGGAAGTGATGGATTTTGAGAATTTATTACCTTTGTGTTTTTTAATTCAGTTTTGTTGAGCTGTATTCACATACCCTACAGTCGTCCACAGTGTACAATCCGTTGTTCACAGTACCGTCATATAAGTTGTACATTCATCACCAAAATAAATTTTTGAACATTTTCATTACTCCAAAAAAAAAAAAAAAAGAATAAAAATACAAGGACACCCAAAACATCCCATTGCCCCTATTATTTAATTTTTATTTCCATTTTTCTACTCATCTGTCCATATACTGGATAAAGGGAGTGTGAGCCACAAGGTTTTCACAATTGCATAGTCACACCATGTAAGCTACATAGTTACACAACCTTCTTCAAAAATCAAGGCTCCTGGGTTGCAGTTCAACAGTTTCAGGTATTTCTTTCTAGCTATTCCAATACACTAAAAACTAAAAAGGGATGTCTATATAACACATAAGTATAACCTCCAGAATGATCTCTTGACTCTGAAATCTCTCAGCCACTGAAACTTATTTCATTTCTCTTCCTCCTTCTGGTCGGGAAGACTTTCTCAGTCCCATGATGCCGGGTCCAGGTTCATCCCCTGGGAGTCATGCCCCGTGTAGGGGGGAGGGCAGTGAGTTTACCAGCCAAGTGGGCTTAGAGAGAGAGGCCACACCTTAGCAACAGAAGAGGTTCTCTGGGGATGACTCTTAGGCACAATTATAAGTAGGCTTAGCCTCTCCTGTGCAGCTTCAGAAGGGCAAGCCCCAAGATCAAGGGTTTGGCCTTCTAAATTGGTAGTCCCCAATGCTTGTGAGAATAGCAGTAATTCCCCAGGTAGGGAAGTTTAATATTTCCACATTTTCCCCCAGTCCCTCAGAGGGGCTTTGCAAATACATATTCTCTGCCCAAATTACGTTGGGATGTATCAAGGTTTCACACTAACCTGTACAAACCAACTAGATCTCACTCCCTATTTCAAGTTCCATGTATTTACGGTGTTTGAGTAAACTGACCGAACAAGTTAAATTATCTGGTGTGCTACAGAAAATACAGATTTTGCACCAAATAAACATACCTTCCTTTGGTCTCACACAAAATTTGAAGGTTTAAAACATAGTCAATATTGTCCTTTACCCATTAGTCTGACTTGCCTTGGTCCTAACCATATCCACTTTATTCATATCTCTAATTGAATTCTGAACTCTTTTTCAGCTTTTTTAACAGTTGCTGTTTGGGATAATACTGACATGATAGCCACCAAACTCTAGCTCTGAGTCTCAGGTATCACAAAGATACTCAAAGTTTTAGGGACAGACCAGGTTATATACCAAGAGCTCAGCATCTCAGAATTGAGAGAGAACCATTACAACTCAGGAATAGATGTGACTGCTCTAAGAGCTTACAATTTAGGAACCTTTACAAGAAGAATTCCCCTGATAACTTGTTCTCTAAGATTCAATGCACATTATAGTTAGTCCATACTAGTGAGGCATTATAATGTTTGTCTTCATTTCTGGCTTATTTCACTCAAAATGTTGTGCTCAAGATCCATCCACCTAGCTGCATGACTCACAACCTTTGTTTTTAAAATGATTATTTGAATTGTAAAAGTTGAGATAAGTTGATTTCTAAAGGTAGCTTAACAACCATCTGCCAAAATTCAGCATTCCTGAGCAGGTAAAAGCCAGGCCAGCATGCAGCCTCCCTGAATGCAAATCCTTTTATAGCCGTGTAATAAGCTGGGCAGCTCTGGGCAAGTTACTTAATGTCAGTGAGCCTCAGCTTTCTCATCTGTAAGATGGACTTCCCCGAGCATCCAGCACAGCCCCAAGCCCTTGGAATGTGCTTCGTAAGTGGTGATTATCATCGTCATCATTTGTCCAGAGACATTAGCTGATGTGAAGACAGAATGTTCTGGCACAAAGACATGCCTGTGAGACAGGTACAGTGGACTCATTGTGGGACGCGGCATGATATTGGGCTGGGTGTCAGGACTATTTTCCTAAACAGTCGTCCTATTGTTGGATACTTGGGCGCATTCCATGATTTTGCTTATTACAGTTCCTGCAGCCACGAACGTCTCCAAGCCTGTAGCTTTTGGTCTCCAGTTTGAATTCTTTCCTTGTGAGCCCTTTCTCAGCTGATGCTGCTTGGATTGGAGGTGTGAACATTTCTGTGCCCTGCTGTGTTCCAGAAGGGCTGTGCCGATTTCCAGCGCCAGGAGCACACATTCCTGTAGAACAACCACAACTTCAGTTTATAAACTGCTTTTCCGTTTCCAAAGCACTTGCCCCTTGCAAGGCAGGAGCCCTTTTGCAGCGAGTCCAGGGAGACTCAGAGAGGTCAAGTGGCTTGTCCAAAGGCACACAGCTGCCAGAGTAATGTAGTGACCATCAGGCAGGACTGACTGAGCCAGGCCCTGTTCTGAGTGCTTGCTCTGCCGTGGCTCATTCAGTCCTTGCAGCAACTGCATGAGATGCTTGCCCTGTTAGAGAAAGGGAAGCAGCCCGGGGAGGCCTGCCCGAAGGTTCTAGAGGTGGAGTCTGAATGCAGACATCTGGTTTTGGGGCCTCTACTCCTAATGACTACAGTGAGACTTGGAAGCAAGGCTTTTGACTCATCTCAGAGTCTAATTTTACCCTGGCGGCAAGCCTGCTCCCCGGAGTCCCAGTTTCGGGGTCTGGATGCCTCCCTGCCACCCCCCACCCCACCCCCACTGACCGGGTCCCCCTTCTCCTTACAGGCACGGGGAGCCTGGCCGCTGCGGTGGAGATTGCCTCGGGACGCCAGGCCCTGGTGGCGGGCAAGCCCAGCCCCTACATGTTTGAGTGCATCACGGAGCACTTCAGCGTGGACCCCACCCGCATGCTCATGGTGGGCGACCGCCTGGAGACCGACATCCTCTTCGGCCACCGCTGCAGCATGACCACCGTGCTCACGCTCACGGGCGTCTCCCGCCTAGAGGAGGCCCAGGCATACCTGGCAGCCGGCCAGCACGACCTCGTGCCCCATTACTACGTGGAGAGCATCGCAGACTTGATGGAGGGGTTGGAGGACTGAGCCCGCCTGCCCCGCAACTGCAGCCCCACCCTGCACTCCGTCCCTGATCCCCGGGGGTGGAGGTTATGGGTTGTGAGCTGCATTAAGCACCACTGGCTCCCTGGCCCCAGTTTCTGCACCCTGGGAGGGTGGGGGCTGGAAGCCAGGAAAGATTATCAGGCCCTCTCACCCCTTCCCAGCAGTGGCTGGACACTCTGCTATCCCAGAACCCGTTCCCTGGCCTGTTTACCCTGGCCTGACCTACCCAGGTGGCCTTATTTGCCACCCTGTCACCTCCCATCCTTGAAATCTGGGCCTTGGAGCCAACCGAAGAGTTCCCTCCAACCTGAGCCCTTAATCCCCTGCCCCCTCACAGGTAGAGCTTTACCTGCCCCTCAGGTCCTGACCCTTGGGTTCCTGTTGACCAATCAGAGGTCTAGGTTACCCATTGTCCTGAGCTGAGTGGGCCAATCAGAAGGCTAAGTGATAATGACTCATCGATGTTGGGTCCTGGATGGGCCAGTTGGTGACCTGAGTAACAATCAGGTCACCAAGTAAAGATGACCCATTGGTCTCCCAGATCCTGAATAGACTGACTTGGAAGCCTGGGAGCCAGTGGCCTCTTGACAATCGGTCTGGACAGACCAGCCAGGGGACCAGATTCCAGTAGCTTGATAAGGGTTCAAGTTCTGAAGATACCATCTTCCACGCAGACTGGGATCCGGTGGCCTCGAGCCTCGCCCGTCCTGATCATGGACTGGCCAGCATTGCTGCTGGTCACAGTTTGGGGGGTGGGGGCTTTTATGCCCCTCCCTGTGCTGTCAGTGTTCCCCGTGTCACTTCTCCCCCATGCGCATCCCCAGTTATTTATTTATTGTGTGCCCATGGCGGTGGGGGCAGGGGCTGGGTCTTCCCCACCACCTCTACCTCGCTCTACCCCACCCTCCTGGACTTAATAAAGTAACAGTGGGACTGTCTGTGTTGTACTCTTTGTTTCCAGGGCTGGAGGAGGATCCCCCGCCGCACTCAGCCTACTCACCCCAGAAATGGCCTGCTGCAGACTTCCCCTTCCCGGTTTTCTGTGTGTTCTCTGTGCAGTGATTCAGTAGTACTTTGTATGTCATTGAACCTCTATACACCGTTCTGTCAGTCCTTCCAAAAACCAGGCAAGTTTGTACTACTCATCCCATTTTACAGCTTTAGAGGCGGAGATCACAAATGTGATGTCACTTATGCAAGGTCACACAGCTGCAAGGTGTGATCACCCTAGCAGGATTTGAACTTGCGTTGGCTGCAGACATCTCTTTATAGGGACTGAGGGTGAGAATGAGGTCACCCACCAGGGAGCCCTCTTGGAGACATCAATCCCACCTGGCATGCTAGGATACCTGCTCTGCTGCCCCAGCCTCTCCAGGTGGCAGCCACCTGATTTGCTCAGGGCTGCCAGTGCTCCGTGCAGGGTAGGGACTCAGCTATGAGCTGGCGGAGGGGCAGGCCAGAGAGGCCTGGAAAAGCTGAGCAGGGAGATGCTGTGACTACCCCAGGTATGATGGGTACTGATTTACTCCGTGAGTTTGGGGAAACCACTTCCTGTTCTGCCCTGGGCTCCTTGTTTGTAAGGTGAGGGGCGGGGCTTGGAGGTCTGGTACCGCCCTCCAGGGTGATTCTTGGGAGAGGAAGTGTGTGACAAGAGTCTGGCTGGTGGGACTTCAGCTGGGTCATGAAATTGGAGCAAATTTGTACTCGTGGAGACTTCTAGTTATGACAGAAACAGCTCAACTTGGCTGAGGCATAAGGAGGTTTATTGGCTGTGCCTTTGAGGCAGCCCGCTGCCTTCCAGGCATAGCCTCTCAGCTCGGCTACTCCGGTGGACAGCTGTTTCCTCTTACTCCACCAACACCCTGGGGCAGGCCCCCATTGGCCTGGCTGGGGTCCCATGCCTATCTGGGCACCTGGCCCCAGGGGATGGAACACAGCTATTGGCCAGTCTGGGTCCCCTACCCCCATCATCCCTTCCAGACTTCTCAGACCTAACAGCCACTCCCCCCACCTTCCTTCTTGCTGCCAGAATCCTCATTTCCTTCAGTATCATACATGGAGGCAGGTGAGGCGGGAGGGGGAGGCATCTCAGTCCCAAGTAGTGAATCTCGATTGGTTTAAAGCTTGAGTCTTAACCAGTCGTGGCTATGTGATCCCCCTCTGGCCAATGATTGGTTTAGACAGGTGTTTCAGTTTGCTAAAGCTGCTGGAATGCAACATACCAGAAATGGGTTGGCTTTTATGATGGGGAGTAATTAGCTTACAAATTTACAGTACTAAGGCCATGAAAAAATGTCCAAATTAAGGCATCAACAGGACATACTTTCTCTGAAGACAGGCTGCTAGCATCTGGGACTCCTCTGTCACATGGGGAGGTACATGGCTGTCTGCTGGTCCTTCTCTCCCGGGTTTCATTGCTTTCAGCTTCTGGCTTCAGTGGCTTCCTCCTTCAGCTTCTGTGGGTGTGTCCTTGTCTCTCAGCTTCTGTGGGGCCTCTTTGAGCACTTGGCTTTTTCTGTGTGTCCTTTATCCTCTTATAAAGATCTCCAGTAAAGGGATTAAGACCCATCTTGAATGGGGGGGGGGGGACAGATCTCAACTGAAATAACCTAATCAAAAGGTCCCACTCACAATATGTCTGCACCCACAGGCAGGATTAAAAGACCATGGCCTTTGCTCTCTCTAAGCCCACTCACTACCCTCCCCCTACATGGGACATGACTCCCAAGGTGTGAATTCCCCTGGCAATGCAGGAAATGACTCCTGGGGATGAGCCTGGACCCAGCACTGTGGGATTGAGAAAATCTTCTTGACCAAAAGGGGGAAGAGATATGAACCAAAATAAGGTTCCAGTGACGGAGAGATTTCAAATGGAGTCAAGAGGTCATTCTGGAGGTTATTCTTATGTGCTATATAGATAACACTTTTTAGTTTTTGGTGTGTTGGAATGGCTAGAGGGAAATACCTGAAGTTGTCGAAATGCAACCCAGTGACTTTGATTCTTGAAGATGATTGTATAACTATGTAGCTTGCACAGTGTGACTGTGTGATTGTGAAAACCTTGTGGCTCACACTTCCTTTATCCAGTGTATGGACAGATGAGTGGAAAAATGGGGACAAAAATTAGATGAAGAATAGGGTGGGGTGGAGGGGATGGAACGTTTTGGGGGTTCTTTTTTGTTTTTATTTTTATTTTAGAGTAAGGAAAAGGTTCAAAAATTGATTCTGGTGATGAACGCACAACGGTATGATGGTGCTGTGAATAACTGTACACTGTGGATGACTGTAGGGTGTGTGGATTTATCTCAATAAAACCGTATATTTAAAAAAAAAAGAACATGGCCTTTTCTGGGGTATAAAACAACTTCAAACCACCACAGCAGGGATAAGTGATGCACTGTAGCCAATCAGACATGACAGAAGTTCTGCTTGGGACTTCCAGGGGATGTTTGCCTTCTTCCTAAGATGGGCATGGCCGAGGGACTTATTCTTCTGGGCTTTGGATGTGGTGCTTGAAGGTGCTGCAGCCATTTTGTGCTTCAGGTGGCAGAGCAGAAAGATGGGAAGAACTTGTCGGGATTGTTCACTCCCAACTTATAATTTTGGGACATTTCGAACTGACAGAAAAGTGCAAGAATGGTACAATGAGCACCTGGATTCACCAATTGTTAAGATGTACCCTATTGTCTTCATTGCTCTTGATACATATTTACGTTTTTTGACTGAACCATTTGAGAATAAGTTGCAGATGTTAAGACAGTTCACCCCAAATCCTTTAGCTTGTATCTCCTAAGAGCAAGGACTGGACCATCTAATGGCCCCAATCCACCATCACAAAGAACCCCAAACTGTGATGACTTCATCAAGCCAGTGAATTAACCTGCCACAGAAACAGGAAATTCCCTTGCTCCAGACTTGTGATTTGAAAGAAGTTTTCTTTAATTTTTTAAGCTATCTCTAGAGTTTTCTGTTACTTGCAGCCAAAAACCCTCCTGGTACACAAGCCCCCAACACGTCATAGACAACAATAAAATGCATCCACATATATAGACATTTTTCAAGGACTTTCATACTTTCGCTAATTTGGGACAGACCAACTTCTAGGAACACTTAGGAACACTTTGAAGTAAGAAAATCCAACCTATAAATTGTTTTCAAACATAACAAAATTGATATGACTATCCAAGTTAATATTTCATTAAGTATGAACACAGCAAACATTTATTAATTTCAGCTTAGCAGTTTTAGTCTTTTGGAACCAGTGGATTTTTTCTTCAAGGCTTCAAAGATTTTCTAAGCTCCTAAAAGGCTGTTTCCTGTGAGTCTATAATTATTTCAAAATTAAAAGTTAAAAAAAAAAAAATGACAAGCCTGTTGCCCTGGGGGACTGAAGAATAACGGGCTGTGTATGGGGGCAGGGTGGTTCCCCAGAGGAGAGCCGGGCTTGTAATCAGAAGCGGGTGGACAGTGGTGGAAGGGTAGGCGTGACAGAGAGCCACGGTGCTCGGAGCAGGGAGGTGGGACTGGACGACTGAGGGAAGGGCAGGGAGGGCAGGGCTAGTTGGAGATCTGTCCTGGCTACAGCACAAACAGAAGGAAAAAGACAGTTTTTGAGACCCAGGTATCAGCTGGGATCACAGTGTCCATTCCTTAGCTCAGCAGAATGAGCTTTGGCCTTGGTTCCCTGGGTGACCTTGGCCAATTGAGTACACTCTCTGGACAGCTTCTGCATCAGTAAGTGGGGGAGCAGGTCAGGTGCAGTGTCTCCAGGGTCCCTCCCTGCTCTGACTTCTAGAACACTGGAGCTGGATGTGAGCACCCCAATTTCCCTGGTTGGGACGGGCAGGGTAGCAGATGGGTTGTGCATGGTGCCCGCAGTCCTGCCCTGTCCACTGTCAGGTAGAGGAGGTGCAGCTGCCCCCGGGACAGGGCAGGAGCCCGCAGGCAGAGAAGGGCTGTCTTGGCCTGGATCCCCCATCTGGAAGAGCTGAGCTCATTTCTCACGGCAGTGGCCAGTCCAGAGTGTGGGATGAAGGAATTCCAGAGAGCTCACTGCCTCTGCTCCAAGTGGGGAGGAAAATCCCCGGGGTACGGGGGCCTTGGCCTTGTAGGGGGTGGGGCATATACATCCCCACATCAGCTGGAGAACAGGTAATGTCATCCCCACCTTAGAGGCCTGAAAACAGGTTCAGAGAAGTTAAGAAACTTGTCTGCATTTGTTGCCAGGCAACCTCCAAACCTGGGCTTGGCATGCTTCTCCTGGTTCTAACTGCAGTCTCATCTCTGTGCACAGTCAGCTCTGCTGTCAGACACAAAGTAAGGGTACAGTTGAAATGAAATCATACATGAAAGAAAGGCACTGGGCACAGGGCCGGACAGATAAGTGGGCACCATCGCCAGGATGCCCTGATGACTTGGAGGGTGTGATGCAATTTATCCTTGCCCCCCAACCCCAGGAAAACCTGCTATAGGGCACAATGGAATCCGGAGAGACTCCCACCGCAGACTAGGCAAGAGGGGACTTGGGGATGAGGAGGGGTGGTGAGGGGAGACCACTCAGATGTTGCAAAGACCCCAGGAAGGGAAACTCAGCCTGGGAAAAGAGAAGAGGGAGGTTAAAACCTACAGAGACTCCATGAAAGAATAATCATATATTCAGCACAAGAGACCTGAGTTCCATCCTGCCCTACCCCTGAGCAGGAATGCAGAGCAGGGTTTAACCTCCCTGATTTATAGATGGGGAGACTGAGGCAAGCAGGGAGAAGCGACTTGCCAGGATGCCCTGGGGAAGGCCTGGAAGAGCTAGAACCAGACCCTGAGTCTCCGGATTCCCAGAGGGGCTGTGCCGCGGTGTCACGCTGCCTCCCTGCCAGCCCCAGCCAGCAGACCCTGGAGAGGAGGGAAATGGTCCCTCCATCCGACAGCAAACACTCCCAGGTGCTGAGCCCATTTTCCAGGTTGGGGGAAGAACATAGGGGCAGCTTGTGAGTCCAGGGAAAGCCCAGGAAGGGGCTGGAACAGCCAGGCAGGCCAGCCTGATTGCAGTCCAGCAAGGGCCGTGCCTGAGCACCTCCATTCCTGGCTCTGACAGTCCCCCTGAAACACCCCCACTCCTTGATCAGGCGAGAGAGGGTGCCTGTGGCCCTGACAGGGGAAGCACAAGGGGAAGGCAGTGGAGCTGAGCCCCACCCACCCCTCCCTCCCTGTGACTGAGGTTTTGGGGAGGCCCTGGAGGAAAAAGTGAAGCTGCCGTGGTTGCTTTGAGTCTTGCTCAAACCAACTGTCGAGCTGTCGGGCTGGAGCTCTTAGAGGAACCCCAGCAGGCCCCTCAAGAGGGCTGAAGCCTGAGGCCCGAGCCAGGCCCGGCACCCTCCAGCTGGTGCCCTCCAGCCTGGCACCCAGCCCAGCCTTTCTTTAGACGTTGTGAGATGCATAAGCAGCAGTCAAGTCCCTGCTTCTGGGTGAGGCCCAGGGGGACGCAGGGCCTTGTGGTTAGTGGGTCCTCTGCCTCCAGAGCCAGCCACGCCCTGGCCCCTGCTAAGGAGCAGCTTCACCTACCCAGGCCCCCTGCGCCCCCTCTCTCCCCAGCGTCTTCTCTGGATGCTTCCCAAGCTTAGCCTGCTGGCCCCAAGCCCCCTTCCCGCCAACTCTTAGGTCTAGCTCATCCTCAAACTATTTTCCATTGGCTTCCCCCAGTCCCTGCCATAGCACAATTTTGGGGGTGGGGTGAGGAGGGACAGAGAAGGAGAATGAGGGGTGGAGCTTAGACCCTGGGGGTGTGGTTCAAAAGGATGTGGGGTGGGATGTTGGCACTGTGATTGGTCACTTCTGTCTCAGGACTGACTTGAAAATTCCACTGACCCCGCCTGTGGTGGCCCCCATCCCGCTCCTGACTTCCAATTGGCTGAGCTGCCAGGGGGCGGGACTCAGCAGGGTCTGGTCCAGTTAAAAGGGTGGGAGCGGCCGGGGCCCATCTCTCGGGTGGAGTCTTCAGACAGCTGGTGCCGCAGTCCCGGGAACCTCCTCTTGCCTTCAGCCATGGCCTGCGTGAGTGTGGGGGCCCCACCCCAAGGCCCAAGGGATGGGATGGGGGCAGACAGCCAGGGGAGAGCTGGGGCAGATCAGGAGCTGGGTTCTGTGTCCCTCCGGGTGGCCTCAAACAAGTTTCTTCTCTTTTTTGGACCTCAGTGGCCATGTCTGTAAAATGGGGGTGGGAGTCATGGTCCCCAACGGCCTTCTTTGGCTTAAGAATTTTCTGGATTCCTCCAGGGCCTGTCGGCAAAGCTATTTCTGCCAAGGTCAGACATTCTGCAGCTCTGCAGCTCTCTGAGAAGTGGGAGTGGGAAGGGTGTGGCTGGCTGGGGGGTGCACTTTGGTGACGCCCAGGCCACTGTCTCTTTCCCCTCCTCCACCCCAAAGAACCCTCTGTCCCCTCCCCCCACTGCAGCTGTCCCCAGTCACCAGGCCAAGTCAGAGTCACCCTCTGCTCCAGAGAGTGCTGAAAATTGGCCAGAACCAGAGACAGGCTGCCCAGGAGAGGGCCTGCCCGGGTTAAGAGGGTGAAGGGTGATTCTGTCCAGGCTGGTGGGGTGTGGGCTGGGGGGATTCCCCACCACCCACGCCCTCAGGCTGGGAGGCGTGGGATGGCAAGGGAGGGAGAAGGAGTTGAAGATCTTCCACAGGCCTCCAGGGAAAGGGTTCAAGTTTCTGGCTGAAGGAACGACTTATTCCCGTTATCTCCCACCCCTCCTGGCGCAGGGAGGTGGCAGGGACCGGTGGGAGGGGCAGCTCCAACCACCCCAAATGCCCTCAGTCTTGTCGACTCTGGAGCCTCCCGGGCTGCAGAGCAGGCCCTTCGTTGTGCTCCCTTCTGTGTCCCTGGGGATCTCCTCTCCAGCCCTAGTGCCTCTCTCTGGCACAGAGGGCCTTGAAAGGGATGATGAGGGAAGCCTCCAACCCCAGGCCACTTCCTCCCCAGAGGAGGTGCGAACCCTCCATCCAGCTTACTTTGGACCCAGGTGCCAGGAGCCCTGAGGCTTTGGGCAAGTAGCTGCCCCACCCCGAGGCCGGTTCTCTCCATCTTAACTGAGGAGCTGGCAGAGCGCCCACCTCCCAGGCCACGCTGCATCCAAAACCCCAAACTGAACCGCAAAAGCTTCTAGATCCTGATTTCTAAAATCTCGCTCATGTGACAGACCCTGTTGGGCAGAGTCAGCCTGGAACTTGCAGACGGGGTCCCCAGATTTCCAGCTGGCCTGTTCAGAGGGTCCAGGACGCCTGTGTCCTCTTACCAGGCCGGGCGGGGGCTTGTCTGTGCAGGGTCTGGTCGCCAGCAACCTGAACCTCAAACCCGGGGAGTGCCTCAGAGTGCGGGGCGAGGTGGCCCCCGACGCCAAGAGGTGAGCGGGCGATGGCGGGGCCAGGGAGGGCCAGGGTGCCCGAGGGTCCAGCACCCTCTGGTGGGGCGTGGCCGGCCGGGGCCCGTCTCCTCCTCCCTGGCAGGGAGGGGGTTAACTGCAGCAGGCCGAGGCAAGGATCTTCAGATGAGTCACTTCCTCCGCAGGGTCTGGGCGCCCCCACCATTACCACCCCCTCCCTCCTGCCCCATCCTCTTAAACTAAACCAGCTGCAGCCTCTCATCTACCTCGGATTGGCTCATCCCCAAGGCAACTCTGGGAGAGACCCAGGGCTGGATGGGGGGAGGAGAGGGAATGAGACAGGAGTCACCCCCACTGCCCTCCCTCTGAGGTCCCCCCTTACTGCCTTTAGTCATCCATTCATTCACCTCCTCTTCGCTCAGCATTCATTCAGCCAGCTGGCAATTTGCTCAGCTGCCATGTGACCTTGGGCCAGTCAACCAGCCTCACTGAGCCTCAGTGGGTTAATCAGTAAAACAAGGGGGGAGGAAATAGGTGCTGGATATCTGGAGGGCAGCCACGATGGTTAGCGGACACCTCATGTGCGTGATCTCATCTAATTCCGGGACCCAGGCTGATGTCCGCCACTCTTGGGTTGTCAGGACCATAAGACCCACTGTGCAGTCCCCATTGTACAGATGAGGAAACTGAGGCCCAGAAGGGGGCAGGCACTTGCTCAGGGTCACACAGCAAGCAGATGGCAGAGTCAGAGCAGGAATCCAGGTTTCTTGTCCCCCAGTTCCATGAGCTTTCCCCACTGGGTGCACTAATGGTGTACCAAGTGGCACGAACTGGTCAGTCCAAGGGGCCTCAGTTTCTACCCGTTACCCCCCTAGCTTCGTGCTGAACCTGGGCAAAGATAGCAACAACCTGTGCCTGCACTTCAACCCTCGCTTCGACGCCCATGGGGACACCAACACCATTGTGTGCAACAGCAAGGATGGCGGGGCCTGGGGTGCCGAGCACCGTGAATCCGCCTTCCCCTTCCAGCCTGGGAGTGTTGTGGAGGTGGGCTGGGGCATGGGGGCTGGGGCTGGGCATTGGGTGGGCTGGGGCAGAGCTGGCTGTAGTGGCCCCAACTGCCCTCCCCTCCCTTGCTGTGCAATTTCAGGTAAGCGTCATCCCCTCTCTGAGACCCAATGGCCTCACCTGCAAAGCGGGGCTGTTGTCAGGGCTATGTGAGGAAAAGGCTCTGGGAGGGCCCGTGGCCTATGGGTTGTCGCTGTGGCTGCAGAGCCAAGGCTTTCCAGGCGGGGTCCGTGCCCGGGCCCAGCTCACTGCCCTTCTCTGCCCCCCAAGGTGTGCATCACCTTTGACCAGGCAGACCTGACCATCAAGCTGCCAGAGGAACACACATTCAAGTTCCCCAACCGCCTCAACCTGGAGGCCATCAACTACCTGGCTGCCGATGGCGACTTCAAGATCAAGTGCGTGGCCTTTGAATGAAGCTGGCCGGCCCACGGCCCCCAATAAAGGCAGCTGCCTCGTCTCCCCCTGAACTGGCTTCCCGTGTGTGGGTGTGGGTGTGGGTGGCGGTATCTTCTACCTTCTCCAGGCTCTGCCCCTTCCTCCACCCCCTTTCACTTCCTCACCGCACACCTGCACACCTCCTGAGTACCAGGGACGTCTTCCCTTGGACCCCCTGGGCCTAGCAGTGAGCCTAGCACACAGTGGGGGCTGGATGACTACTGAATAAGACCCAGCCCCTGCCTTCAAACTGCTTCCAGCCCAGTGGGCCCCAGTGCACAGTAGGTGTGCAAGAGGGGTTGCCAAAATGAAACCAGCGGGAAGAGGCAGGGACTGACTGATTTGGGCCATGGTGACTGGGAAGCATGCAGGGAGTGGAGGGTAGAATAACCAGCCCCTCTTGTTTGCATTCATGAGCTGGCAAGAGATCTGGAGGCAGGCAATGCAACAATGTGGGGCCACCAGCTGTGTGGCCTTGTGCATGTTAACTGGCCTCTCTGAGCCTCAGTTTATTCATCTACACATGGGGTATAATAATAGAATGTACGTCACAGGGTTGTTATGAGATGTTGGGGGAAGAAGACCAAGTTCAGTGCCTGGCACATCATAAACACATAGTGGCTGTTGGTTTCCCATCCCTCCTGCACTTCCTTTTGAGATGTTATTACTGCAGTTTGAAGAGAATGAAACAGGATGTAAGTACCAGCTGAGCCTGTATCTCCTCTCCCAAGAGGGTGTCTTCCAAGACTAGCCCTGGCTGCCTTGCCTTGGAAGGCAGTGCTTTACGAAGCCCCATCAAACTCATCCATCACAAGTGATGGGACCTGAGGGGATGGTTGGGGCACCGTGCAGACCTGCCACTTCCTTGCACCATTTTCCCTGCTGCTGGCTGTAGTTGGATCTTCCCAGGGTCCCTCCCTCCCTGGGGAGCAGCCACAGTAACTGGGCCAAGGTTCTGGAAGGCAGAATCAGAGCTTCACTGGATTCCCTAAAAGCCCTAGGGCCGCTGACGCCAGCTGTAGGACCCTCCCCTCCTTAGGACTCTATACTCCCCAGCTGCAGTGTCCTCATCTGAAAATGAGGGTCATTGTTTGCACTTAGGGTCTTTTGGGTGGATGATTCTTATCTGGGTGGGGGTGACCTACCACTCTGAGAAAGCCAAAAAAGATGAGGCCCACATTGCTGGGGGCTCACCAGTCTCCAGGCTTTCCTGGGGTTCCCAAGTGGCCATGCTGGGAGAAGCAGATCAGGAAAGCAGGCTGTGGAAGGGCGCCCCCTGCTGGACATTGGAGAAAATGTCCCCTTGGTTCCTTTCTCCAGCCGCCTCAGTTCACCCACATTGGTGCTCCCACTGACTGAGCACCCACAATTCCCCAGGACAGAGGAGAGCTCTGGGACTAGACAGAGAGGCCACTGGGTGTCAAGGAAGAAAACGGCTCCAAGTCTGACAGACTTGTGATCAAACCCCAGCTCCTTTGCTGTGTGTCCTTGGATCAGTTACTCAACCTCTCTGAACCTGTTTCCTCATCTGTCAAATTGAGTTAATACTAGTACCCACCATGTGGAATTGTGAGGATTAGCTGAGATAATGTATAGACAGGCATGATGGCTGGCACATAGTAGGGGATCTTGATGTTGGTTTCCTTCACCCCTTCTAAGACTCGGTGTGTCTCAAGATCCTATGAAACAGCCCAGAGAAACTGAGAAGCTGTTCTTAGACCACCTGGGCTCTTCCCTCAGCACGTGCTCTTCTTGCCTCTGTGACCTCAAGCAAGTGACTGCCCCTCTCCGAGCCTCAGTTTCCTCCTCAGTAAAAACAGGGATTGTTCTGGTTTGCTAATGCTGCCATTTTGTAAAACATCAGAAATGGATTGGCTTTTATCAAGAGGGTTTCTTTGTTTACAAAGTTACAGTCTTAAGGCCATAAAGTGTCCAAGGTAAGGCATCAACAGTAGGGTACCTTCACTGGAGAAAGGCTATTGACATCTGGAAAACCTCTGTTAGCCGGGAAGCCATGTGAAAAGGTTGCTTTTCAAAATGGCATTCTCCAAAACGTTGCTCTTGGGGCATTTTATCCTCTCTTAGGGGCAGCTCTGAGTTCCTTCTGTCAGCTGTTTTATATGGCTCCAGTGATTTAATTAAGACACACCCTGAATGGGTGGGGTAACCCCTCCATGGAAATTATCCAATCAAAGGTCTTGCCCACAGTTGATTGAGTCACATCTCCATGAAAACACTCAATCAATAGGTTCCAACCTAATCAACACTAATATGTCTGCCCCCACAAGATTGCATTAAAGAACATGGCTTTTTCTGGGGAACATAATTCCACCCCCTGGACCCCAGAAAAACATGCTCTTTCCATATACAAAATACATTCATCCCATCACAATATCACAAAACCTTAAATTATTTTGGTAACAGTAGGTAAGTACAAGATCTCATTAAAATCAGTTACAGGCATCCTCTAGTCCTAAAGCAAAGTTCCCCTCTGGCTGTGTACCTGTGAAACTTAGAACAAGTTATCTGCTTCCAATATACAAAGGAGGGACAGTCATAGGATAAACATTCCCATTGCCGTAAGGAGAAACTGAAAGGAAAACAGAGTTAACAGGACCAAGGCAGTTCCCAAAACCTGCAGGGCAAACTCCATTAGGTTTCAAAGTCTGAGAGTCATTTAGAGAATGATGCTTTACCCTTGGGGCTTGAGAGAGCAGCAGCCCATACTTTTCAAAGGCTTACACTGCAGCTCTTTTCTCTCCAAACGCTGGGGTGAGTGCTCCTACATATCCACACATTGGGGGGACCATCTTCTTGGCCCCACCCTCCTCAAATATCGGGGCAGCACCCAGACCCTTTTCCATCTCCAAGGCACACTCTCAACCCCTTCAGAACAGTGGGGTGGCGGCCAGGCTCTCCCCAACCCCGGGGGAATGTGCTCCGCCCTCCCTGGGGCCTGGGCATGGAGGCGAGGCGGAAGGCCTGAGCTTTGCGGGCAAACTCACCCTTTCCATGCATGTGGGCTGCTCCGCTCTCCCAGCCCGAGACCTCTTGACTCCAGACCTCAATCTCCAAGGCTCTGTCTCTGAAGAAATTTTTCCTTCAACTTGTTCCTTCTTCATCTCCTCCAGTCCAGACCAGCAGTGGTTCCGTTTGTATAGATTTCACAAAAATCTCCTTGGCTTGGCATGAAGCACACAGGGGTCAAAACCATCAGATAACAGGAGTTTCCACAAATCCTTTCTGGGTAACTCCATCTCCAATCTCCGCTTGTACTGAAATGGTGGTCGGGTTCCATGTTTGGGTAAATCCTCACGTGGGGCTGTAGCTTCTGGGGTCTCACTTTCTGGAAGCCCAGAATTTTCCAAACTATCAGTTTCTGGTTTCTTTGTACCCAAGATTTCATTTCTCAGCTTATCTCTGTCCTGTCTCATTTTACTATAACTAACTCATACAGGGATAATACCTCAAAAGAGATAATCATGTAAAGATTCTATTTTTTTAAATCATTATCTTCATCATCGTTTCTGTTAAGAGAATGGACCTTCGCTTGCTGTGCCTGACACTTGGTAGGTGCTCAATAAATGTAAAACTGACTTTGAGGGGAAACCAACTCAAAAAGGGTGGTGGGTGTTTGGGACCATGAGCTGCAGTGGAGGGCCCTAAAACTTTTGGAATCTCTGGGACTCCCCTGCCTTGGGGTGCGGTTGCAGCCCCTCGTCTCCTTTCCTTGTTGGATAAGGGGACGTGAACTCCCTGGGAAGAGTTTGGAGCAACAGCCCCTGCCCGGGTGGCTGGCAGCATGCTGCACACAGGGGGTTTCCACGTGGTCCGGCAGGGCAGGCTGGGTTGGGTTAGAGGCCGACTCTCGGAGCTCTCCATGCTAGGTCCTCTCCAAGCAGCTGGCTCCTTACCCATTCCCTGGGCCTTGACTCCAGACTGGAAGCTCTGAGAGGGCAGCAGTCAGGGGAGTGTCTCTGGCCTGAGATCACTTCCTCTGTGGGTGACCACTCTGGGCAAGTCAATTCCCCTCCCTGAGCCTCCATTGCCTCATCTGTAAAATGGAAATGATGGTAGCACCAACCACCTAGGGGGTTTGTGAGGATTAACAGATAATCCATGTGGGGTCGCGGGAACATTCCTCAGGACAGAGGAACACAGTGGGGTGGGTAAGAGAAGAAGGTTTATGATCTATCTTGACCCTTTATTTTTAATCTGCAGCAAGTCAGGGGGCAGGGGGTAGAAGCTTGGCAAAAAGAGCCAGCAGTGGTCCTGAGACACGGTGCCTGGGACTGTCCCTGGCCTCCCAGAAGTTTACTGGATGGCGAACTCGGGACGCGGTCTGGCTGCAGAAGGCGGCTCTCTGGGCATCTCTGGGACTCATCACTGCAACCAGGGCAAACCTTTGCCTGCTGGGATGATGCCAATGGCAGCTTTTGGGCGTGGCCACCAGGAGGCCAAAAGGGTTGGGTGGAGGGGCACTTGTCCTGCATGCCTGAAGCATGCCTCTAAGGCAGCCCCCTCTCGTGCCCTGAGCCAACGAGGCTGGAATAATTTTCTCCCAGCACCCAAAACGGAATCCCCATTCAGAGGTCCCTCGTGGAATGAATTCAGTATTCGTGTGCTGCACCTGCCTTGTGCCTGGCTCCTTCTGAAACCCAGTTCATGGGTCAGGGCCTGCATCTTACCCTCCAGAGCAGAATGTTAGCTACTGGGAGAGTGAGCCCTCAGGCCAGTGGTCTAGGGAGCAAGGCAGAAAGGCCACAGACCCAGGTTTGGGTCCCAGCTTTGCCACAGAGTAGCCATGTGACCCTGGACAAGTCCCTTTCCCTTTCAGAGGTAACAAGTCCCTTCTCCCAGTGGCTGCACACAGTAGGCACTCAGTACATGTGCTTCCTTGCATTCTGGGCTCTGGTCTTCCCACGTGTCAAAGGAGGGGTCAGGTCCTACGAGCCTGGTACAATGTGCCATATGCCTCTGGTAACCCCACTCCTTGGCCAGGGTCACCTCCACTAGGAAGCCCTCCCTGATCCTCCATGCTGGAGGAGCCAGCCCTGAACCCTTACAGCCTTCTGTGCTTCCCTCTGCCAGAGGAAGGCATTGTCCCCTGGCCAGTAACGACCCTTGAACCTGCTGGACAATGTGGGCTAAGGCAGCTACCCTAGCAGCTGTGCCTAGCAGAAAATATACCTGTAAGATTGATAATGGGGGAATGTTGAGGATTCAGGCATGCGACCCAGTTACTAACACTCCCCTTCAGCTATTCTTTCACTGAATGCCTTCACATCCCTGCTCTCATTTTCAGTAGAGGATGGGTTATTACAGGGAAACTGAAATGCAGAGGGAGGAGGCAGCTCATGTGGCAAACTAGTGTGTAGTATGGACAATGTTCTGCACACACATAATCGCTTGTTTCTCACAATGATGATTCTTGAAGTTTGGTCTCTAGACCAGCAGCATCACATCACCTGAGGACTTGGGAGAAATGCAAATTCTTGGCCCCACTCCAGACCTGTAGATGAGAAACTCTGGGAATGGAGCCCAGCAATCCGTGTTTTAACAAGCCTCCAGGTGATTCTGATGCTCGCCAAAGTCTGAGAACCATGGCCTTACAACAATCGGACAGTCTCTAGAGTTATCCCCATTTTACACATGGGGTCCTTGGGGCGCAAGGAAAGCAATTGGTCCGGGACCACACAGCTGTTAAGTGGAATACTAGGATTCTGATCCAGGCAGTTTGGTTCCAGAAACACAGTCTTGGGGACCACCAAAAAGTTCACATCGGCAGTTCTCTTTGGCCGTTCACTAATAACTCGACATTCAGAGCCTAGTATGAACCAGGCCAATCTGTAGCAACAGGAAGGGCTCCGCACGTGACACCGGCTTTGTCCCTTTAGAGGGCGGGGCCTGGCGAGCGGAACTGCGGCGCTTGGGTGAGAGACGCGCCCGGGAGGCCGAAAGCGCTGCACCCGGAAGTAGTTGGAGTGAACTGGAGCGGCGTCGCTTGCGGCCTTCACCGCTATGGGCCGTAACAAGAAGAAGCAGCGAGATGGCGACGACCGGCGACCCCGGCTCGTTCTCAGCTTTGACGAGGAGAAGCGACGGTGAGTGGAAAGGCCAGACCGAATTCCCGTCGGGCCACCGGGCAAGGCTAAGACCAGGCCCCGGCTGCGCCCGCGCACGCTCAGGGCCCTTTCGGTCCCGCCCCCTCGGCCTGGCCAGAACCTCCCCTTGGGCCGCTCTCCTGTGGAATGGAAGCGCCCGCTTCCGGCCCCCAACCCTGTGAAATGAAAGTGAAATGGAATCGCTTGCTTCCAGCTCTCACGCTACTTTTTCCCGCCGCCCCCCCCCCCCCAGCCCACCAACTCGCGCAGCGGCTCTGTACGTGCGGCCGGAAAGCCGGGGTCTCGAGTTACCTTCCACCCCGTGGCCCAGCTGCAGGCCAAGGGCTCGGCACGCAGTATAGTCTCAGCCGCTGCTGCTAAGTGAATGAGTGAAAGAAATGAGATTGGCCTTAAGTTCATTCATTCACTCACCAGACGTTTTTTGGCCTCCTGCAGTGTGCCAGCCTCAGGCCCGGAAGCTGTACCTCCATACCTCAGCGTCTGATCCGTCAAATGGAGACTCAGACAGTGCCCCTTGGTACATGCTAGTGGGTTAGGCAAAAACGCAGTGTTGGATGCCGGAACCCATAGGAATGGTGCAGCCACACTAGGGGGTGAGAGGGGACTGAGACGAGATAATGAGAGGGAGATGCTGGGTCAGCAGCGGAACTCCAGGGTGACATCATCAGGGCTTACAGGTGGAACTAGGGGGTCTATGTCCTGAAGAAATAGGATGTTGATTCAGTGGAGGGTTTTGGGGGGTCTGGATGAGGGTGGCCTTGAAGGCCCGGCTAGAAGTGGTTTAATCTCCTGAGTAATGGAGATGTGGATGGTGCCCCCTACCTGTCATGTGTATGCCACAATCTCTGGCTGCCACCTGGCTGTTGCGTGGAGCTGAGAGCCCCGCTGGATATTAAGTGAAAAGAAGCAGCGTCTTCCTTTCTTCTAACCTTACACTATCTGATGCTGGGCAAGTAATCTGGCCTCTTTGTGCCTCAGTGTCTCCATCTGCAAAATGGGGATTGGTACCTTCTACACAGGTAGTTCTGAGAATTGAGTGAATACTTGCAAATCTTTGGAATGGTGCCTGGCACATCGGGAGCACAGTGTTAGGTGTTTTTTCCCTTCCTGGAATGAGCCCTTTCCTTGTAGCCCCGCCTGACTTTCCTCTGCCTCCTTCCTGTAGGGAGTACCTGACAGGCTTCCACAAGCGGAAGGTGGAGAGGAAAAAGGCAGCCATCGAAGAGCTCAAGCAGCGGCTGAAGGAGGAGCGGAAGAAGCTCCGGGAGGAGGTCTCTGGTGCCTGGGATGACCTGAATAGGGGTGGCCTCAAGGGTGAGGGGAGGTATGAGAAGGATGGGGGAGCAGTTTGTACAGGTAGTGAAGCTGAGGGCCTGGGACCTGGAGAAGGTTTGGGATGGCATCTCCTCCTGGTCTTGTACTCCAAGCCATGGTCTCACTCTCCCTGGAGGTGAGCTATCCCCTGCCCAGGGTTGGGCTGAGAGCCATACTCACTGTGTTCCCTTCCCTTTGGGTTTCAGCGCCACCAGGAGTACTTGAAGATGTTGGCAGAGAGAGAGGAGGCTCTAGGTAAGTCTCATCCTTAAGTGGGAGAAAAGCCAACAGGTGTGAGTTGATTTATCCCTCAGTGTGGGGATTAGGTGCTGCACAGAAGGTGATCATCCCACCTCTGAGGGTCTTGGTGATGACCTGGGGGCTGAAGGTGGTCCTCAGGCACCTCTAAGTATGAAGGGATCAGAGACTAGGAAAAGGAAGCCTAAGCCTTCTGGTAAACTGATGCTGAGCAGAGAGCCCAGTTTCTGAGGCCTGGAGGGACTCAGGTTGGAGGAAAGGGGGTGGCAGCAACTCCCTTGTCACACTGGGTCCATCTTGAGTGGGGCCAGGAGGTCTGAGGTCTCTATGCAAGAAGTAAGGAGCGGCTTATTTAGGACGTTCATCTGTGGGCCAGTGACTTCACAGATGCTCTCCCCTCGGGTGGTGGCCGTTCCAGGGGTGGTGGTGCTGGAGCCTGCTTGCCTGTGCCCTGGGGCTGAGGGCCGATTCTATGCCCACCCCACATAGAGGAGGCAGATGAGCTGGACCGGCTGGTGACGGCGAAGACAGAGTCAGTGCAGTACGACCACCCCAACCACACAGTCACCGTGACCACCATCAGCGACCTGGATCTCTCAGGGGCCCGGCTGCTTGGGCTGCCCCTGCCTGAGGTGGGTCCCAGGCCCAGCTCCAGGGAAGAAGGGGCAAGGGGAAGACTGGCCTGTCAGGGGATTGTCAAATGCTGGCCATGTCATGGGTGTTCCAGTACAAGGGACTTCTTCCCTTCAGGTCAAAACAAAATCCCAGACCCCTGAGGCCTTCAGAGGCCACTTCCACCACTGAGCGACTGTGGTGCATGGGCATATTTTTTTTTAACCTTGCCGGCTGCCTTTTTTTCCCCCAGTAAATTGGGGTCCCTGATAAAGCACCTGCCTTGTGGAGTTGCTATGAGGATAAAAGTAGTTAATCCACACAAACTACTTAGCATGGGGTCCCAACACATACTGAGTGCTCAAAAAAAGATAGGTACTTATCATCCAGTAGGTTGCAAGTAGTATTTAAAACAACAACAACAAAGAAAATAGAAAAATAGAACTGAAAGCATCACAGTAAATATTCCTTCATGAAATATTTGTTTCAGTTAAAGTTGTGTCTCTCTGGTTTGTTCCAGAATTTATATATACATATAGATTCGGTTATAATGCAAAAGACATTCCTTACCACCATAGGTTATGGTTTTCCAAAGTCCTAAAGCCACTGCTTTATCACATCCTTACTGATCTCACACTTGTCTTTTATTTTATGCTCATTCTTTTGCAAGGTCTGAGGCAAAGACAGGTCATATCCCCATTTTACCATTTGTTAATGGTTATTTCTAAGCTGAGACAGTGAAGGATTTTGAACACGACTCTCCCCTGTGCAATCCCTACTTTAGGGTGTACCTGCACCTTTCCTCTCGAGACCTCTTGAGCCCCATCTCAGGCATGTGAGGCATCAGGTCACACCTCCCATGCTGACAGATACTCGAGGCGCTCAGGCCAGGCCTCCGATCTACTGCTTTCTGTAACAGTGCTTGTCTTCTCTGTAACAGTTCTTGTCCTGTGCTTCTTCAGCAGGAGGCTGAGGACAGGTCCAAGGAAGAGGCGTCATCTGGGGAAAAACCAACCAGAGCCTTACCCAGGAAGTCCAAAGACCCACTGCTGTCCCAGCGGTGAGCCCTGAGCTGTCGGCCCTGTGGTCCCATTCCTCGGGGCTGGCGCTGGTGACCTGGCCTGTGGAGCCACTGCCTGCTGGCCTGTGGTGGGTGGTGTGGGGTAGGGAGCAGCCCTCTGCTTTGCCTTCAGGTGGTCCTCAGTCTCTCCTCTTTCCCCCTGCCCCACCGCAACTGTCTGACCCTAGGCACCCTCAGTGCCTGGGAGAAAGGGCCCTTCTCTCTATGAACTGAGATGGTGGCAGGCCCTCTGGTGTCAGAGCAGGCTGACTTTGGGATGCAGTTGCCAGCATTTGAGGCCTGTCTTGACTTTCCCTCCATGAGCCACATTGTCAGTCACTCAGCCTTCCACCCACCACCCTGTTCCCCAGGGTAAACAGGCCCCAGCCTCACTGGCCTTCCACCTTCCTACAGGATCTCCTCTCTCACGGCATCATTACATGCACACAGCCGCAAAAAGGTCAAAAGGAAACATCCCCGACGGGCCCAGGAGTCCACCAAGAAGCCCCCGAGTGCTACTCGTACCAGTAAGACTCAGCGCCGCCGACTGACAGGCAAAGCCCAGCACAGTGGGGAGTGAGCCCCGAACGCCAGGCCGTGCCCGGCTTATGCTGCAGGGACCTGTCCTGCCTCATCTTGGCTCTCCCAGAAACCTAGTCGGTACAAAGGCAATGGCTCCACGGCCCACGGTTGGGACGCTGGGACCTCTGCAGCCTGGGGCTGCCCTTGCCTGAGGACCACCCTGGGGCTTGGACTCCAGAAGGAGCGGACATCTGATCGCTGGCCTTCCACAGCCTTCAGGGCCAAGTTTGGGGGCCTTCCCAAGTGTATACCCCACCCAGCACTCATCAGATTTGTGAAACTAAGTGTATCTGTGGTTTGTTTAGCCTTGGCCTTCATTCTGCGAGCCAAGGACTCAGACTTGAGCAGTTTTCCTTTTGGTAAAATAAGGTATTGATAGATCCAGGTCCCCAACCTGGGTCTAATCAGGACTGAAGACAAGCGTGACCATTGGTGGAACCAGAGCCCACCTACTAGTCTGAAAAGCGGGCAGCTGGGGCGGGCTGTGTGCGGTGAACAGTGCCAGGCTCTGCCTTTGACTGCCTGCGACTTTGAGCCTGTCCCTCCTTCTTGGCCTCATTGGTCTCAGCTGAAATTCAGGTGGCAGAAGTAGACGAGGCATGGGGCATTCCCCAACCCCAAACTTGGGCAGCTTCCCCAGGCTTCCAGCAGCTTCCACTCAGAGCCCAACAAAGGAGTGACTCATCCTTACTTGTTAAAGGGAGTGATCTCAACTCATGTAACAGTGTGAGCAGCTCCTCAGGAGGCCAGCTGGTGTTCCAGCACGGGCTGCCATTTCCCCACCCTCCTTCCAGATCTTCAGAGAGGCTTCAGAGCCTGATTCCTTTCCTTGTCCCAGCTTGTGAGTGACCCAGAATGGGGTTCTACCTCCACACCTACCTTGTTTACGTGTCCTGCCATCTCCTGGCTGAGAGGGACATTGGCAGAGTGCAGGCCCACGTGCAGCAGGTGCCAGCGAGGACAGGCAGCACCTTGTTCTGGAACATTATCAGATCCCTTGGCCCTTACTGGTTCCTCTGGGATTCTGGGGTAGATGCTGCAGGAATTTGGAGTGTGCCCTGCTTAGGGGAGCTATGTGGGACCCTAAACACTAGGGCTGCAAAGGGGAGTTAGATACACATGCTTTCAGCCCTCAGTGATGCTCATGGACATGTGAGAGAGATGGGCTGGGCACCCAGGAGCACAGGTGCGGGGCCTTCCCCACCCAGGGATGCTCCTGGAGGGTTGGGAGCAGGGGAATGGGGGATTGTGGGGCAGGCCTTTCCCTACATTCCGTGGAGGGCCTGCCAGGAATGGCCCTGCCCAGCCTCTGGGTGACTCAGTCACCCTCAAAATCCACCTGGTGGCTGGCTGGTACAGTCTGAAGGCAGCTCAGGCTGGGACCGTCCCCTTGACCTGGCCCCTCAGCTCCCTCCACCCACTCTTCCTGTTGCCCTCCCACTCCTCCCCTGCAGGAGGGTTGGGGGAGTGTGTGTGTGTGACTCGCTGACTCCCCTTGGCTGCCTCCTGCCTGGGCAAGGGCAGGGCCTGGGGCCCGACTCTCCAGGTGCTTCTGGTACTGATCTCACCCCAAGGCAGCGGGCGGGGACCTCGCCCTCCTGGACCGTGTGAGCACAGTAGGCCTGGCCGGGAGCCCTGACTGCCACCTGACCGTGGTGTGAGCTCCTCCTGGTGCTGACCTCTGGCTCATTTAACTCACGTGTGAGATGACACAAGATACCTGCCTCTTGGGATCCCTGAGGCTGAAATGAGACCTTGTACATGACCCACTTCCCATGGTGCCTGGGCTCGCTGGGTGCTCCTTCAGGGTGCGTTTGCCACTGCTGCCGTCGGCTGAGGGGTCTGACCCAGGTCCCTTCGCAACTTACATGTATAATTTGTAATGTTTACAAGTATTAAATTCTCAGCCACTCCCTCCTATATGTGCCACTGGTTCTTGCAGCAGACCTGGGAGATTGAGTCACAGTGACTGGTCAATTCTAGGGTCAGGGACAGTGGAATCAGAACCCCTGGAGAACCTGTTTCTTCTCCCAGGAGCCCGCTCCCCATGCTCCATGCCGGGGTGCCACCTGAGGCCTCCTCTGGGGGCCCATAGCGTTGGGATTGTGTTTGGCTGCATATTGTATACAACTGCGTTTTAGAGAACAACTGTCACCTATAAGAGGGGAATTCTTGGGTTAACTAAAGTTGGGTGATAACCAACCTGTAGCTGGGAGGGTTGCAGGGCGAGGGACTCCACAATTTGTTTCAACACGTGGTTGTCTCCTCAGGGTTCGATATAGCTGCTTGAGCTGCCTCATGATGTTCACATTTCAGCCAGCAGGAAGGAGGAAAGGATGGAAAACGTGCAGCCTCTTAGGGATACTTGGCATTTATGTCCCGTTGCCCGGGCAGAGGGCAGAGGCGGGGGGAGCTCCCGGCAACATGAGGGCTAGGAGCTGGTCTGTTCCGGGGGACCAGGTGCCCAGACAAGAGTTGGGGATTGTGTTACCACCAAAGGGATATTGGGATACAACCAGCCATCTCATAGATGGCAAATATATATATAAAGGGCTGTCACGAGAACAGACTTTGATTGTTCCTCAGTTACCACACTGAGCCCCGAGGGGTGGGCCCCATGCTGGCACTGGGAGCACAACAATGCCCACCGGCCATAGTTACGGGGAGCCAGGCCTCCACTCAGTAGAGGAGAAACTCGCCCAGTAGGGTCTGTTTGGGAGTGGCCTGAGCCTCTCCGCCGGTGAGGTGGGCCGGCCAGCCTGGCGCGGGAGAGGGTTCCTGTGTCAGGTAGGCCTTAGCCTCCGTCCTCACCTAGGTCCCCGTGACAGCTGAGGTCTGATGCTCCCAGGTTTGGGCTGTTGCCCTCCCTTTGGCCATGAGGATGGCTCTGGTGAGGGGTTCCTGGGCCTGGCAGTGAAGTGATGGTTAACAGGTCAACCGCGTTGTCTGAGCTTCACTGCCTGGGGCCGTGGGAGAGAGCATGGCTGTTGTAGCCAGAAGGGCCGGGGAGGGGGTCCGGGCTTGTCTTCTCTGGTAGCTCCGTGACCTTCAGCTTCCTCATCTGTGAAAGGAGAGGACAACACCTGCAGTGCAGGATCGGCGTAAGGTGTGGCGGCAATGTGTGCTGAAGTCCCTGGCACAGGGTAGGCACCTAGTGAGTGTCAGCTGGTTACTTCCTGTCCTAGGCAGCTGTGAAGCATCCTCCTCAACCCTCCCACTGCCCTTTGAGGTAGGTTGTCTTATCCACATTACAGGTGGGAAAAGCAGAGTTGAGAGGAGTTGGGGTTTTCTCTAAGTCACAGCTGGGATGGGATCTCGGCACTTGGTGGTTCCTTTACCCGTGCTGGTTCTGATGCCCGTGTGGCCTCTGTACCCTGCCCCCCCAACACACACACACACACCATAATGACACTGGGGCCCAGAGTGGGGAGGATGGGAGTTGCTGCCCATGACCTTGGTAGGAGACATGGCTCTGGGACCCCCCCACCTGTCTCTTGACCTGGCCTGTTCTTGCCATGCCTGCGGAATCGAGTCAGAGCCCTGCCTCCCTGTGCCAGGACAGTGTCCCTCCTGGGGCCAAGACTGGTGACAACTCCTTAGTCTCTGGTGAAGCCTGCTGAGAAAGGGACAACCCTCTACCTGCACCATCCCAGAACCTTCTCAGCCATCTCCCCCACCTCCAGGACCAAGTGTGGTGGCATGTTTATTGAGTGCCTTCTTTACATCGAGTGGAACTGTGAGTGACACGGTCAGGAGCCCTGTGCTTATCAATGACTGAGTGTCAGACCTTTAGCAGAGCGGCACACACACAGATGCGGGTGCACACACGCACAGGACTGTAGCTGGCAGGAACCGCAGGGCAGGCTTCGCCCAGAAAGTGATGGTAGAACCACCACCATGGTGGCTGAAGCTGCATTCCTTTCTCTGGGGCTTGTGGAGGCCTCTGCTTGGTCTGGTTGGGACCTCGGAGGGCCTTTGGTCCAGGCCCACAGCCATTGCTCCATCCCCGGTGAGTGAATCATCCTGAGCTAGGGGAGCTCACTGGCTGTTCCACTGAGCTGGTCGATGATTAGGAAAGCCCTCCTTGCCCCAAGCTTACATCTACTCTCCAGGCGCCACCAGAGCTGGCTCTCGCAGCCTCTTCCACTCTTCCCTTCTCTGAGCCGCCTCCTCAGACAAGCCTTCCCTGGCCCCTCCTTCCCCACCCTGGGGAGAATTAATAATTGCTCCATAGGATATCCCATGATTCTTTGTTTCCTTCTTTTAAATAAACCCTGAACACATTGTAATCTGGTTATATCTGTCTCCCCAATCAGACCATGAGCTTCCTGAGTGGCAAGTTGTGTCTTTGTAATTTCTCTGTTTCTGCTCCTGGCACACCACCTGTCTCACTGGAGGGACCCCACCCACCACCCAGGTGCTCTCAACAACACTTGAAATGATCTGTTCTAGAATTTTCTTGGCTGTACAGTCAAGCTCACTTGTCTGCAACTTTCTGAATCTCCCTTCTTTCCCCTCCCATCACTACATGCCTCCGTCCTGGGACCTTCCTCCCTGTCCAGTGAACATCGCCTTCTCCCTTCCACCCTGTCACCAGGATTGGCAAACAGCACCGGGGTGGGGAAGAGGATGGGAAACACCTTTTATTGAGCACCTCTGGTATGCCAGACATTTACATTATGAACTCAACAGCATTGTAAAGTGAATATTAGCTCCATTTGACAGATGAAAAAACTGAGTCTTGGAGATGTTAGGCCTCCAGGAGGTTCCCCCTAGAGGTCAGGGGTTCAGTAAAGCAGGGGTTCAGTAAAGCGCTAGAGGGCAGACATCTGTACAGGCCCATTGGGGCACAGAGCAGGGAGGAGGGCATTTGGGAAGGCTTCAAACAGGAGGTGATCCTTGACATGAGGCTTGAAAGATGACTCGGCTTGCCGGGTGCCGGGCAGATGGGGGAGGGAATGGCCTGCAGATGCAGGGCCCCCATTGAGCAAAGGAGGGGGCGTGTCAGAGGAGGAGAAGGCCACAGAGGCTGCCAGTGCCCAGAACTTGTAGGGCCTTGAATGCCACACCAAGAATCTGGCCCTTACCCTGTGGGCAGTGGGAGTCCCCAGGGTAGGGGAGTCAGGGCTGGCTCTGTGTTTTAGCAAGATCTCCCTGGTTGGTAGCATGGAGAGTTCACTGGTGGGGACCTGGAGGCCATGGACCCAGCTGCAAGTATTCAAGGGAAAAGTAGGGAGACCCTTCTCTTGCAGGCACCCATTCACTCTCTCATCAAACATATTACTGAGCACCTACTCAGTGCCGGACAATGGGGATACAGTGGGACTTACAGTCTGTGAGCAGCAGCTGTGCAGTTGGAGAACCAGAGACCAGAGGAGAGAGAAGAGTAACATGTATTGAGCACTTACTCTATACCAGTCTCTCTTTACATGGTTTGGCTCATTGAGTTCTCACGGTAAGTAACCCCCCGGGGCAGGCAATTCCAGTGGGCCCTTTTTGCAGGTGAGGCACTCTGAGGTACACGCCTCCCATCCCGGTTGGGCAGGAAACTGGCTTACCTGAGTGCTAACCACTCACCACCTCTCAGAGCCTGGATGTAAACTGTGGGTGGCCTCTGGCTGGGCACATGAATATCCTCAGGGAAGGATCCAAGGGGTGGAGGTGCAGTATCAGTCAGGGTTCTCAAGCAAAAACAGAAGCAGCAGGATGTATGTATGTGTACGTATTGATTATAAGAAATTGGCTCACATGAGTGTTGGGGCTGGCAAGTCTAAGTTCCATATGGCAGGTGAGAGGCTGAAAATCATGGGCAGAGTGATGATAATGTCTTCAGTCTGAGTCAGTAGGGGAGGCAGCAAGGGGGGTGGGGGGTCTGGAGGCAGAATTCCTTCTGGTTCTTGAAACCCTCAGTGCTTGCTCTTAAGACTTCCAACTGATTGGATAAAGCCCACCACCTTGCTGAGGGTAATCCTCTCTGCTTAAAGTCAGCTGCTTATAGATGCTAATTCCGTCTACTAAATACCTCCACAATGACCATTAGGCCAGTATTTGACATCATAACCTAGCCAAACTGACACAAAGTTAACCATCCCAGGTGCCCAAACTATGGGTCCTTCACCCAGGAAAACAACTCACACCCCAGACACATGCATCCTCCCTGCCAGACTGGGTGAACAAGCCTAAGGAAACTGAGGCTCCAGGGTCTGGGGTCTGACCTCCAGGGAGCATCACTCACAAGGTCAACAGTGTGAAAGACACACCAGGCTTTGTGCAAGAACAGCACAGCATCCTGGCAGAGTCAGCCCTTAAGGCTAGGGAAGCCAAGGAAGCCTTCCTGGAGGGGTGGCGTTCGAGGCAGCACAAATGAATGAAACTCTGAGTGTGGTCTACCATGCTTATGATGCATATATGAACATCATTTCTCCGCATAGAGCAGAGACGGCCTGAAGAAGAATTTGGTTTGACTCACACAACATTTAAAAACAACCTGACATAAAAAAAAAACAAAAAAACAAAAAAACTGTCCTAATTGCAATATTCAAAACTTCTGAGATTTAATATGAAAGTTCAGATTTCTGAATTTTCCACTAAGAAGCAAGAACTGGCTGCACAGTGTCACCACTTCCCACGGTAGCTAGTCATGGGCTGGAGCCAGCTCCACTGCCCTGGTGGAGACTCAAGCCTCCTCTGTCTTTGGGCAACTTGCTTGAACCTTGGATTTTCCTTCCATAAAATGGGGATAATGATAGTTATCTACAGTCCCCAACTTCGCAGGAATGGTGTTGGGATAACACACTCATCTACGTGCAGGGAGGGCAGGCTTGCCCTCGTGGGAAAGGAGGGACTGTTATTAGCTCTACTACAAAGGGTCCCTCTTCTGGCCTCACAACCCTCACCTTCCTGGCCCATCCCTAGATAGGGGCTTCTTCTGACAGTCATCTTTGATCCTCTCCTCCACATCCTTGGCTCCTGCCTCCTTCCAATCCTTTCTCTTTGCCGGATGTGGACTGCTGCCCACTGGCCCATCATCCTCCCACAGCTCCAGAGCTAGGGAGAGGCCAGGGACAGCCCACCAACCCACTGCCTCCTCCCCTAGCCCCCTCACTCACCCCACTCCAGCCACCCAGGCTCCTGTTTCCCAAACACACCAGGCAGGCTCCTGCCTCCAGGCACCTGCAGCTGCTGTTCCCTCTGCCTGGAAACATTCTTCCCCCAGAATCTTCAGGCTCACTCCTGGGTCCCCTCCATGTCTTTGCTCAAATGTCACCATCCCAGTGAAGCCTTTCCTCACCACCTTATTAAAGTTTATGCCACAGCATGGATGAAGCTTGAAGGCTAGGCGGAGTGAAATAGGCCAGACACAAAGGACAAATATTGTATTGTTTCTCCAGTATGAAATACTCAGAGTAAGCAAATTCATAGAGATAGAAAGCAGAAGAGTGGTGACCAGGGGGATGGGGGAGGGGAATAGGGAGTGTGCCGGTTTGGAGGTATTATGTCCCCCAAAATGCCATGTTCTTTGATGCAATCTTGTGGGGGCAGACATATTAGTGTTGATTAGGTTGGAACCTATTGATTGAGTGTTTCCATGGAGATGTGACTCAATCAACTGTGGGCAAGAACTTTGATTGGATAATTTCCATGGAAGTGTTACCCCACCCACTCAGGGTGGGTCTGAATTAATCACTGGAGCCATATAAAATTGCTGACAAACAGAAGGAACTCAGAGCAGCTAAGAGTGACATTTTGGAGAGCCTGCTAAGAGTGCCATTTTGGAGCTTCAGCTGAGAGACACATTTTGAAGACCACCGTTGAAAGCAGACTTTTACTCCAGAGAAGTTAAGAGAGGACAAACGCTCCAAGAGCAACATTTTGAAGAACGCACAGGAACTGAGAGAGGAGCTAGAACTCAATCCGGGATCAGCAGATGCCTGCCACGTGCCTTCCCAGCTTACAGAGGTTTTCAGGACGTCTTTGGCCATCCTCCAGTGAAGGTACCTGATGGTTGATACCTTACCTTGCACACTTTATGGCCTTAAGACTGTAACTCTGTAACCAAACAAACCCCATTTAAAAAAGCCAATCCATTTCTGGTATTTTGCATAACGGGCAGCATTAGCAAACCGGAACAGGGTATTATTTCTTAAAGGGTACAAGTTTCTGTTTGGGACAATGAAAATGTTCTGGAAATAGATCGCGGTAAAGGTTACACAAAATTGTCAGTGTACTTAATGTCACAGAATTATACACTTAAAAATGGTTAAAATGATTTTGTTAGGTACATTTTATCACAATAAAAACATAAAAAAAAACACAAAACTTAAAGCCTCACCCCCACCACTTCCACCTCCTTCCCCGCCTCATTTTTCTCCTTAGCACCTGTCCCTAGCCAGCATGCTCCTTATGGTGCTTATTCATCTCATTTGGGGTCTGTTTCTCTCCACTAAAACGTTAAGTGCTAAGAAAGTGGGAGATTTGGTCTTTTGTTTGCTGATATATCCTCAGCACACACAACTTTACCTGCACACAGCAGGGGTCCCATAAATATTTGATGAATTGAATTGTCAGGAATGTCACCCTGAATTGGTTCCAGGTTTTACTGACTGATGGCAGTAGAGCAGTGGAACTGTCCCCTGTGTGCCAAACTCAAACCTACCCCAGCCCTGTCTGGGGTCAGGCTCTGATTCCAGTCAGGTTATGTCATCCAAGCTTCAAAACACCCTCTATGTGTATGTACATAATTATTCCTCCTTTACTAGCAAACAGGCTCAGAGAGGTCAAGTAACTTTCTCAAGGTTTCACAGCTCAGAAGTACTAGAGCCAGATTTTGAACATGGATCTTGCTACCCCCTCTACTTATAGTAAGAGAGATGGAACAGAAAACATCATTCCCGTTACAAAGCTGTGCTTTAGCCCATCTGTCTGGACTAGGATGATTTGTTTGGGGGCCTGTCTCGCCCAGTGCCCAGCCCAGGCCTGGCATATACCAGGCACATGTGAATGAATGAATGAATTAGTGAATGTATATACTCTTTAGGGGCCCACAGAGTCAGATGCAAGAGGGTTTTGGTCCTGGCTCTGCCACTTCCCAGCTGTGTGACACAGCCAAGTTGATTAACTTCTCTGATCCTTAGTTGCTGAGAAATGGGGATCTCAGTACTTCCTTCTTAGGGTTACTTAGGTCCTCTTGAATGTAAAGGTTTTGGAATAGAACCTAGAGCCCAGGAGGTGCCCAATAAATATGAGCTTAAAAAAAGGGAGGGGGGGGGTGTTGTGCATTGTGTGAATGAGCTCCCAGTCAGTGCAAGAGTGCAAATGTGCAAATGGAGGCTGAAAGCCCCTGGTCAGGGAGGCTTGGTGGTCCCTAAGGCCCAGCATTAACTAGTGCTGACCATTCTAACACACTTACTTTTTACTTTGTATTATTTTATTTCATCCTCACCGCAACACTATTAAGCAGGTCTTACTACTGTCTCCATTCTACAGGGAAGGAAACTGAGGCACAGAGAAGTTAAATCTCTAGCCCAAGGTCTGGGCTTAAACCAGCCACAGGGACTGTGGTGGGAATGAGGAAACGGATGAACCAACAGGAAAGAGATCAGAAGGAGAATGTGTCACCACTTGAGGCGAGACCTGTCAGTGCCAGCCCTCTCAACGGCCCCCTGGGGTCCCCTCCGGGGGCGCCGGGGCGCGCGAGGATAAACGTGCCGCGGGTCCCGCGCTCGGGAGGCATCTGGGCACCGCCCGCCTCGGCACCACCCCCTGCCCTCGAGTTGTCCAATCCCACAGTCCTCATGCAAATGAAGCGCCTAGACAGAACGTATGCGAGGGCGGCAGGGGCGTGGTCTTCCGCCCACCACCCGGGCAATGTTCTGATTCATTGTTAAAATAAAGAGTCCGTGACCCCCGCGCCCCCCACCCCGGCACCCCCTGCGCATGGAAACCCGAGCCGAGGTTCGTACCGGGCGGCGGCAAGGGGAGGGCTGGGAGGGGGCCTGGGTGGGGCGAGGGATACCAGGAGGGACGGGTTGACTGCCTGGACGGAGAGAGGTCCAGGGGTCCATTACCAGGGTGGGGCATGCGTATGTGCTTAAGGTTTTTCATTATTATATCTACTTCCAACGTGCAATTTAGAAAACGATTGTGCACCTTGAGGGTGGGAGGGAGCGGGAGCAGCGAGGGGCACGTGGAGCAGAGCTTCCCCCTGCCTGGGGAGATGAACGGCGTGCTCCGCCCAAGGGGATGCTCCTGTTTGTGCCCCGACCGGGAGAGAACCGCCCAGCCTGGCCCGGGCGGATGCGCCCCCCTCTACCGAACGACGCTGGCAGACGGCCGCCCCGGGAGGGTTCAAGATCCTGGAGCCACGGAGGGCCCAGTAGGTGCCCCCACCCAACACGGAGCTCGGCCCGCCTGGTCCCCTCCCCAGGTCTTACTGTGAAGGAACCTGGCACCGGCTGCCCGGGAGAGGACCAAAATCCCCCAGCAATCAGCCGAGATTGGCAGCAAAGGACCGTCCCTTGGGACGTTTGGGAGGAAACTGGTCAGGTGAGGACAGCTATAGGCAGGTGACCTGGGGATCCATGAGGTCTCCCCTCCCCTCCCCTCTGCCTATTTCTGGGAATTTGGATTCCAACCTGCCCCCCCTTCTTCCCTCACCCCATGCTCCCCTCCTGGGCTATGATTGCATGGCGGGGGAAACAGGACATCCCCAAATCCATCTTCTGACCTGGCTCTCTGCCAGGGCACAATGTTGAAGCCCCCAGGGGCACCCAGAAGGGAGAGCCCTGGGCTCTAGGCAGGACACCAGGGTTTCTCTTTACTGAAGCTCTGCTGCAGTCTTGCTGTGTGAACTTGGGCAGATCATTTTTCTCTGAGACTCTGTCCTCTTCTCATACCCTGTATTTCCCGAGGTCCCTCTGCTAGTTGGCGGAGGTGTCCAGGGTGCCCTCACTTCCACATCTGAGGGTGAGGAGGCACACCACCTGGGGTGGACTCCAGCTCAGCCACTGGGACCTTGAGCAAGTTACAGACCCTCTCCCAGCCTTAGCTGCCCTATCTGAAATTGGCATTAATACCATCTACAATGCAGATTAGCAGTAAGACAAGGGTATTTTCAGAATCTGGGGTACACTGGAATCCTGGAGGACCTCCAGGCCTCATCCCCAGAGATTCTGACTGGGTGAATCTGGAGAGGGGACTGGGAATCTGCATTTTTATGAGCAGCCCCGCAGCTCTGATTCAGGATCCTCGCAGCACACTTTGAGCAACACGGCAGTAAAGACTCAAAATCATACGTCAAATACTTGTCAGAGTGCTTCCTAGGTGCTCAATGAGTGTTTGTTGAGTGAATAAATGAATGGATGGATGAATGTTTGTATAACCTGGTTTCCTTGGTCCTTGTCTGGCCTGGGGCAAGCAGGGGGCTCCTCCAGTCATCTGGTCTTTGCTTCCCTCCATTCTTCCCAGGCCCCACTCAGAGGATCAGCCATTGGATAGCAGGTGCTGCCCCAGTCTGACTCTCCTGGCATGGAGGGGTTGGCTGCAAATGCCCCCTGCACACACTTGGAGGCCAACAGACCTACTCAGAGCCACTGTCAAAACTGCTTCCACCCTGAGGAGGCCCACAGAGCCGGGCACCAGGTGGGCTGGCTTTCCTGAGCAGTTGGGGTGGTTTGGCATGGGAAGGTCGGTGATGGACCAAGGGCCCTGGCCCAGCCATTATCTTGCCATGTGACCCCAGACCCTGCCGTCCTCCTGGGCAGAGCCTCGGTTTTCCCATCTGTACGTTGAGGTAGCTGGGCCATGTAACTGTTTCTTACTAACGTCATCCAAATGCCCCGCTTTTATGATTTTCTGCCCTACCCTCATTTAATCTCCCACTTAGTTTACTTTTCTTTCCATCGACACCCTTTTTTCACTTATTCTGAAACAAAACTGTAAATCATCACCACAAATGGAAAACCAGAATCATGTCCTGAATATAGAAGGTAAGAGTAAAGAAAGAAGAAGAAAAAAAAACAGAAATATTATTAAATTCTGGTTAGAGTCCATTGCCTGCTGAAGGCTCCGACCCTCAGACCTGCTGTCTCTGGTAAAAAGGAAGATTAGCAGGTGCTAGAGAGGCATTAAAGAGACATTAGCACCCAGTGGAGACTCTCTCCTTAAGTTAATCAAAGAGTGAATGGGTGGAGAGGGGAGTCATTTTGTCCCTTTGGTCTGATGTGAACCCAGGGCACCTGCCCCCCTTGATACACAGGCTGTGAGAAGCCATGGGACCTGAGTCTCCAAGGGCCCTTCTAGTTTTTTGTTTTTTTTTTCCTTAATCTTTTTATTTTGAAATAATTTCAAAGTTACAGGACAGCTGCAAAAATACCAAACCCCCCACTCTGATACCCAGATCTACCAATTTTAACATTTTGCCACATTTGCTGTATCACTCTATCTATCCATCTTTCTAGCTGTCAGTCCATCTAACTATCTATCTGTTGAACTATTTAGCTATCAGTTTTCTAAAATCAGAGAGTAGGTTGTACATGTCATTCACCTTGAACACATAACATATCCATGTACATTTCCTAAGAACAAGGATATTTGCTTATGTAACCGCCTTAAGTGCTGTTATCAATTTCAAGAACTTTAACAGTCTATGTTCTAATTGTTTCATATGTCCCAATAATGTCCTTTTGGGCCGTTTCTCCTCCATTATTAGATCCAGTCCAGGATCATGTATTGCATTTAATTGTCAGTGTTTTTTAATCATTTGTTTTTTTAATTGTGGAAACTTGTACAACGTGAATGTTCCTATGTCAAACAACTCCCAAGCATACCAGTCAGTGGGATTAATCACATTTGCAATGATGTGCCGCCATCACCACCAACCATTACCGGAATTTTTCCATCACCCCAAACAGAAACCCCACACCCATTAGCATTAACTCCCCATTCTCCCTGCCCCTTGCCCCTGGGAACGTCTACTCTACTTTCTGTCCATGTGTTTGCATATTCTAGCTATTTCTTATAAGTGGACATCTACATACAGTCTCGATGCCTTTGTGTCTGACAGCTTCCTTGCCCACAGTTCGGGAATTGATGCCTGAAGGTCCTGGTGGTCCATTTCCCGTGCAAATGACCTTCTCCCAGTGGGTGGGGGATAGCAAGCATGGAGCAGGAAGAGAAGCCCAGATTCAGACAGATCTGAGTTCTGATTTCAATCCTGTCACCTCCCACCTGTGAGAACTTGGACCAGTTCACGTATTTAATACATGTGGAATGAGTGCTAGATGTCAGAGAAATGGTGACATATAAGATGAACACAGTCCCTGGCTTCATGGGGCTTGTAGTCTAGCACGAAGACAGGAAAAAAGTAATCACGCAAATAATTATTTAATCACAGGTGGGATAAATCCTATAAAAGAATAACAAGAGGCATGGGGGTAAATGATGAGGCATTGGGAAAATTCTCCAAGAAAACGACATTTCAGTGCTTCATGAAGGCTGTGTGGGCATTGGGGGGGTTGGGAGGAGGGGAGAGGAGGGGAACTGTCTGTGCAAAGGCCCTGAAGCAGAGAGGAGGAAGCACGGGGGCGAGCTTGGAGAGAGGCGAGGCGAGAGAAGGGCAAGGCATTAAGGACAAGGTTGGAGAACAGGATGGGGTCTAGGTCCCGTGGGGCCTTTGGACTTCTTCCTGAGAGTCGTGGGGAGACAATGAAGATTTTAAATCCGGGAATGACAGGATTGGATTTCCATTTTTCAAAGTCCCTCTGACTGCTAAGCAGAGAATGGAGTGCAGGGAGGTGAGAGCGAATCAGGATGAGCAGGGAGCAAAAGGTGCAATTACTTGCACAAGAGATGATGGAGATTTAGAGGTGGAGACAAATGGACATATTTCAGAACTAATTGAATAGGAGAATCTACAGGATTTGGTTCCTGAATAGCCCAGGGGAGGTGGGAGGCCCCTGGCTGCCTCACTATTTCCTGAGGAAGAGAACCCAGGAGAACCCAGGAGGGAGATCTGTCTGCAGTTGTTGGGATGTGGCAAGTCTGAGGTGCCTGGGGGACACCTGAGTGGGGAGTTATGGATATACAGGCCTGGGATCCGGCCCTCACTCTGGTCATGCTCATGGATGAGCCAGGGGACGCAGCGTTTAAACACAGGTGGACGAGGAGACCCAGACAGCCCAGAAGACAGAGATGGAGTGAGGTTGGAGGCAAACACCAGTGTCCCCACCCGTCTCCCAAGCCAAGGCAAGAGAAGGCAGGGGCACTTGTGTCAGATCCTTCACTTCCTTGAGCTTCCACTCGCTCCCCTGACGACCCCCAGCTTGTGAAACCCACTTGAGTTTTGCAAATGCACAAGAGGCGACTGAATCTGGAGCCAGGCCCGATAACCAGACCCTGGGTGGGAGACAATTCCCAGGATGTGACCGTAAAATACCGAACTCTGGTTCCCAGAAGCTGGCAGTCGCTTCTGCCTGACTTTTCCGTGCACCTCCCAGTCCACCCCTGTGGCCACCCTGGACCCCTGACCCCACTCCGGGTCAGGTGTATAGTAGGTGCTCCATGGTTACGGGTTAAAGGGATTTCTTCCTGCTGCTTTCTCAGGGGAGACGGGGTGCCCTGGCCTCCAAGGAGGTTCAATTTTAGAACTTTGGCCCTATTTGCCCCTAGTTTTTATCTTTGTCTTTTGTGTCTTTGTGAATTATATCTCAATTTTTAAACTTTATTTTTAAATAAGTTCAAACTTTCAGGACAGTTGAAAAATAATACAAACCCCATACAGACAACTCCAACATCCCCCCACCCTCCCAGATACCCGGACTCTCCAATTTTGACATTTTGATACATTTGCTGTATCATTCTATCCTCTATCTATTTTCTGAACATTTGAGAGCAGGTTGCATACTCCTTGAATGTACATAATACTGCCATGTACATTTCCTATGAATGAAGATACTCACTTATGTCATCTATCAAATTCGAGAAATTTAACATTGATATAAAGCTTACATTCTATATTCCAAATTTGTCATATGTCCTGATAACGTCCTTTTGAGCCTTTTCTTCTCCGTGCTTATATCTCATCCAGTATCGTGGTTGCATTTAATTATCGTCACCTGTTTAGTTTCTCTTTATTTTTTTTAATTGTGGAAACACATATACAACATAAATCTTCCCATCCCAACCCCTCCCAAGCATACAATTCAGTGGGATGAATCACAGTCACAGTCTTGCAGTACCCTCACCACCGTCCATTACTAGAACTTTCCCTTCACCCGAAACAGAAACTCTAAGGCTCATTTTGCATTAACTACCCCTTACCCCTGTTCCCCAAGCCCTGGTAACCTGTACTCGACTTTCTGTCTCTATAAGTTTACATAGTCTCTGATACTTTATTTGTGATTCCCATGAGCCCCTGACTTTGCTCAAGAGATTTCAAACATGTGGAGTCATAAACTCGGTCTGTAACGAAAGTAGCCTCGGCCTTGATGGAGCTGTGCAGTTCCTGAGCTGGGCCCCTCTGTCCTTAATTAAACCTGGGAGCAAACTCATCCCCACAGGGCCTGATAAACGTGTTCCCCGGAGCTCAGCAAAGAAGCAGGGTTGGGTGAGTTCTGACATCTTCACTTACCCACAATGTTCAGAAAGGGACCCAGTTCCCTGGGGCCCCTGAAGTTTGACCAACTGGTCATGCAAAGGGCCTGGGGGGAGCCCCAGCTTCCCTGGGCTCCTGGGCTCCTGGGCTCCCGTTCCCTGTTCTACTCACAGCCGAGCTTCCTGGAGGCTGGGAAGCAGGAGGGGGAGGGAGTTAGCGCTGGAGAACGTGCAGCCTTGGCCAGGTTGGGGCCGGTTCGGGGAAGGGGGTCTCGGCGGGAAGGCCTTTCTGTACACCAGGCACTGTGCATACCGTTTCAGTTCAGTTTTTCTTAATTGTGTTTAACATCATTTTATCTATTTAACATTTATAAAATTCTGTTTAACATTTTTGCATCATTTATTATATTTAAGATGTACAGCCAGGCGCTGCTCAAATTCCTCCATAAGCGTGAACTCACTGAATTCTCAGACCCCTGGGAGGTGGGCCCTGTGACTTCCCATTGCTGCAGCGGGGTGACCGAGGCACAGAAAGTTCAAGTCCCTTGCCCGAGGTTTTGGTCTCACCCCTGCCTTCATTTTAGAGATGAGAAAACAAGGCTCAGAGAGGGGAAGCCATGGGCCGAGTGCTGTGGTGGGTGACGAGGGATGCTGGGGCAAGCAGGGATGAGGTGCCATGACAGGCGGGGGCTCCCGCTGGGCCTGGCTGGGCCGGGACCCCTTGGCAAGGCCGGGTGAGCCTCTCCCTCCTCATTGCTGTCCCCAGGGCCGCCAAGGCGCCAGGCCGGGCTGCGGATCTGACACCTCCCGCTGTGCGCTCTGATCAGAATCTGGCCCGGGGGCAGGGGGCGAAACTGTACCCAGGCTGGGCCTCCTCGGCCCGGATGGCACGGCCGCCACCCCGGCCCCACTCTGTGGCCTTGCCCAGGCCCTGCCTGGGGCCACCTTCTCAGAGCCAGGAGAGCCTGTGCCCACCGGCGCTGTGGACGGGGCAGCCTCAGCCCTGGGCTCCGAGGTCCCCGGGGAGCCCAGGCCCGGGCCCCCGCCCGCCCGGCTCTCAGGTGCGCGGCCCAGATCGGGTTCCCGCGGTTTCGTGTCCTGCATTGTTCTTGGCTGGGCCTGGCTTATGAAACAGTAATGAGGGGCCCTTGCTCCCGCCGCCGGCTCCTCTAGGGTTTCCGCTGCCTCGGCTGCCGCCACCGTGGCCCAGAGTCGGGGCCTGGGAGGGCAGCAGCGCGGGGGCCAGAGCCGGAGCCCCCCGGGGACGAGGGTGCTGACAGCCGCCACTGCCGGAGCCCGCTGCCCAGGTAACCCGAGAGGAGGCGGGCCGCGGGGTGCCGGCTGCTGTCTCCCACCGCCCTGGGGGAGGGCTCTGCCACGCCGGGAGGTGGGGAGGAGTGGGGGGGCACTCCAGCCGTTCCCCCCGGGTGAGCCCAGCACCAGCCACCGCCGGCAGGTGTGGCCCTGCTGAGGGCAGGAGGGACAGAGGAGCTGGGGGCAGACTCGGGGCCCTGCCCCACTCCCAGGCCTTGACCTCCAACCCGGGAGCCCCCTTCCCCTCTTTTAGTGGCCAAATCTTCAAGGTCTTGTTTTCTCATCTCCTCTCTCAGCCCTCACTCTCCAAGCTGGCTTACTCGCTCCCCCATCAACCTTGTCTTCTGACTACAAAAGACCCTTCCGGCTCCCTCCCCTGCTCACTTCACTTCCTCAGGTGCACACACACTTACCAACATATATACATAAATAAACATCATGCATATTTGCAAACATAAGCATTAAGGTATGCACTGGAGCTGCATATACATGCATGCATGTGTGCACATATGCACACAAAACTCAGTGCAGTTATGTGCACCAGACATGCACACAGAGGTCTGTGTACACGCACATACCTGCACCTCGGCCTGTAAATGTCTGCACACGTGCTTGCATACACACACCCATGTACCCCTGCCAACCCCCTTCCTGGGTCCCAAGGGGCCCTACAGGCTGCTGTAGTCTCCTTGAGAAGTGTGAGCTCCTGGGAGGAGATGCCTGGAGAGGCTTCCTGCACCACCTGGTGGGGGGAGGGGCCGCGCAGGGGGAGGGGAGGCCCCCCCACTTGGGCGCTGAGCTGTCTCCTCTTTTACATTCTGTCTCAGCAGCCCCGGAGCCCTCCGCGTGCCGAGGCACCCTACTGCGACCTGCCTCGCCGCCCACCTGCACCTGAGGACCTGTTTGGCACCTTGACCTCCTGCTGCCAGTCTGTAGTGGGCGTGGGCCTCGGGCTGGGGCCTGAGAGGTGGGTTCAGCTCTGGGACCCGGGGAAGGGCTCCCTGGGGTAGGATGCCCTCACCCACCCGACTCGGCACCTCTTCATGGTGGCAGCATCTGTCTGTGATGGCTGCTGGGGAGGGTCACGTGGTCAGTCTGTGCCCACCAGACCCAGGCAGGCCTTGGGTACATTTCTTGGGCCCTTTGGGAGAACTCGGATGGGACTGTCCCTGCTGGCACCAGTGTCTCTGAGCCTACCCTCCCCAACCCTGGTTGCCTCTCCGGTGGCCCTGCTCACCCCTCTGATGATCCAAGACCTGGCTCAGCTTTGCTCTGGGGTGCAGGGCATGAGGCACCTGCTCTGCTGTGGGCTTGGCCCACAGCTCGCCCACATTCCCTCGGTCCCTTTGCATAGCTTTGAAAGATTAAACAGTCCCCGCACCCAGGAGTACCTGCTGCCACCCGCATACCTGGCCACCACTCCCCCAGGCTCTGGGATTCCTTCTGCAGCTTCTCCTCCCCAGGCCTGGGCTGAACGGCAGTGCCCCTTTGGGCTCGTGGTGCCGTGGGAGGGCATGGCCTGAGGGTCAGGAACCTGGGTCCCTGCATCAGCTCCACCCCTGATGGGCTGTATGACCTTTAGCAAGTTACTCCTTTCTGTGTTTCTGTTTCACTGTTTGTGAAATAAGAGAGGTTTTATAATGCCCAGTTAGGCATTATAAAACAACAGCTCTGCCATCAAATGTGTTTCAGAAAGACTGGGATAAACAAAGTTGAGTATCTTTACTGCAGGACTTTTCAGTGCCTTTATTTTCTTGGGTGCACTGTGGCTTTCAGGTTAGAGGAGATAAGAGATGTGTGTTCCAAACATATTTGACCACAGAAATCTTTCTCAGGGTCCTTGCCCATTGCCATCCTGTAGTCCATCTTTGGGGATACTGGCAGTCTGAGCCTGCTTGTTTCTGAGGTCACCCCAACAGGCTTTTTTGGAGCTGGACTTTCTCTGCAATTTCCTCTCTCAGCCTCCAGGCTGATGACCCTGTCACTGAGCCTGGAGCCCTGCTGCCTATCAAAGCGCCCCCCACCCCCATTAGCCCAGCATGATTCTCTCTTCTTAGCTTGGGGTCCCCACTCCTGCTCCAGTGACTGAGGGCTGGGTCTGGGGCAAAAGCCCTGAATTACAGTGCAGCTCTGCTACCCCCTACCTCTGTGATCTTGGCCAGTCCCCTGACCTCTCTGGGCCTCAGTTTGTTCATCTGTAAAATGGGAATCGTGATACTCTCACTGCAAAGGGAGGGTTTGTAGCTCGATGTGAAGTGCCCAGCACAGAGGCAGCTCTCTCCCAAGCTGGCCTGCAAAATGGCCCCCTGTGTGAATGTGTGTACCTGAGGGGGTCACCCCTTAATTCCCCATCACTTCTTAGGAAAGAGTCACGGGTCTGTGTCTCCTCTCCCAGGGGCCCGTCAGCAGGGCACCCTGAAGAAGTCCCCACAGCCATCCCCAGGCGCAGGAGCCAGGAACTTGAGGCAGTGCCCTACCTGGAGGGCCTGACTGCCTCCCCGAGTGGCAGCCGCAACGAGGGCCCCGACGTTGCCACCAGCTCCAGTCTTGACTGTGACACCCCTGATGACACCAGCAGCTCGTCCTCTGTGGTGAGCTGGGGGTGGGAGGCCAGGGACAAGAGCAGGTCACCCCTCTGTCCCCAGCCCGAAATGCCCCCCAAACCACCACACGAGGGCCGGGCCTCTTGCCCCAGGGAATTGGACCAAGGGCTTCGGGAGGCTTAGCCGGCACCTGGGGCCTCCCTGACTAACCACCCGGACCACCTGCCCCTGGGATGGGCAGGGGGCTCTGCACAGGGCTGGGCTCTGACTCGGAAAATAATTTGGAGGAAGGAGTTTTGGTAGACAGGGAGCTCTAAGTAAATCAGCAGCGGGCTAAGGTGGACACAAAGGGCTGGGACAGTGGGCATGGTGTCCACACACTGCTGAGCCCCACAACCAGCATGACACAGATTCCCAAGGGATAAAGGGAAGGGAGCAGGCCCGGGGCTGGGGGTGGTGCCAGCAAGGCTGGGGGGTGGCACATTTAGCCAGGAGAAAAGAAGCTGGCGGACAGGGGGTTGTTGGACCGTTATCAGGACATTTACTCCTCAAGGGCTGTCATAGAGCAGAAGAGGCAGGCCTGTTCCCCCAGGGGGAAGTGACTGGAGCTGAAGGGGTTCAGAATAAAAGGGCCCCAACCCTGCACTCCTACTGTGTGCTGGGCACGTGGCTAAGTGGTCGGTGGGCCGGGCTCCTGGAAGCTCACCCATCCCCTGAGGTGGGCTGCCAGGGCCCACCGTAGGGTCAGAAAACAGACTCAGAGAAGGGGAGCCACTTACTGGAGCCCACACGTCTGGGAAGTGGTGGGGCTGCGATTTGAATCCACTTCTCACCAGATCCTGGGGTGTCTCTGGGGGCTGCTCTGGCAAGGCCCTCCTACCACGTGGAGTCAGACTAACCTGGTGCAGGTCCCCTCCCAAATATGCCACTTCCCAGCCATGTGACTTTGGCCAAGTTCTTAGCTTCAACAACAGGCTTACCCCACAGAACTGGTTGGAGATTAGCCCAGTGCTGGGCATACAGCAGGTGCTCTTTAAATGCCAGTTCCTTCCCCTCCTCCTCCCCATCTCGTGCTGGGAGTGCAGACCCTGGTGCCCTTCTTCTCCCTCCCCAAACACGCTTTCTCCTCCCCTCAGCCACAGGACTGGGACCCTGACGAGAGGCAGGAGGAGGCCCCCACGTCCAAAGAGCTCCCCGTGATGATCCCACGGAGGCCCCAGGAGGGGCCTAGAGCTGACAGCCCCCGAAGGGCTCCGTCTGTCCTCGCCAGATCTGCTGGGGGAGGTGACACCACAGGCCAGAGAAAGGAGGGTGAGTCCTCTGCCAGGCCGGGTTGGTCACTGGGTCAGTGGGGGTGGTGAAAGCCTGGGGACTTCTCGCTGGCCCTCTGACCCCATGCATAGCCTACTTGGGGGGCCCAAGTCTTAATAATACTAGCAGTTCCCATATAATTATGGAGCAGCTCCGATGTGCTACTCTACCTGCTTTAATTAAATATATCACCTCACAGCTGGTGGGGTAGGCTCTTTGGGTTGCAAATGACAGAAACTACCAAACATAAATGGAATGGCTCACCTCGGTAAAAAGTCTAGGGGCACTGACTTCAGGCATGGCTGGATCCAGGTGTTCAAACAGCATCAGAAAGCTGGTCTTTGCCCTTCTTTCTTCTGTGTTGGCCTCATTCTCAGCCAGAACCTCCCCCGATGGGGACATGATGACCACCAGCAGCACCAGGCTGCATCCCACCGGCTTAGCTACTCCCGCAGAAGGAGGGCACACGCATCCCAACAGATGTGAAGTCCCAAGAAGGGCTCTCACTGGGCCAGCATGGGTCATATGCCCAACCTGGTGATCAGGGACAGGGTCAGAACCCTGTGCAAACCCCATGGCCTGACAGTAGGGAAGAGGAGATTGCCCAAAGGAAGGCAGGGTGATGTTCCCAGATAAAGGGGGAAGGCTGCTGACCGGGCCGAACCCAAAAGCACCCACGACAGCTGGTCAACATCTCACTGGCCTGGGAGCCCCTTATGCTGGACCCAAAGTCTGGGACCTCAGTCACTACTGCACTGTGTTGCCTACTGGTCTGTCTTCAGCATTGACAGTATTTGGGGTTGTGAGATCAGGGAATTCAAGTCCTAACACTGACCGTTGGTCCTGACTTCCCACACCCCTCTAGCATTCGGTCATCAAACATGCAAACACTAACTACGTGTGAAGCCTGGTTTTAGACACATTGGGTGTTTAAGAGAAGTGAGTCCTGTCCCTGCCCCAGAAATCTCATCATCTAGTAAAGCAGGCAGCTGGGAGCTGACGAATGGCAGCCCAGAGAAAGAGCAGAAACAGATGTGCCACACTGAGAGCAAAGGGCTGAGGGCCGGCGGGGAGGAAGGCAGGAGCAGAGGAGAAAGAGAGCGTTCCAGCCAGGAAAGAACTCTCGCAGAAGGGCCCTCTGGACCAGACGGCGTTCCAGCTGAGGAAGCAGCCTGGGCAAAGGCTTGGAGGTGTGATAAGGGAGTGTCCTGGCTTGGACAGCTCGAGTTTAAATGGGGATGCACAGTTGAGCCAGACTGTGCTGGGCCTCAAGAGTCTCGCCAAGGAGTCTGGACTTTTCTTCTCTGAGTAGTAGGGAGCCATGAATTGTGTTTGAGGAGGGGAGGGAATTAGGAAGTTCACTCCAGCAAAGGTGCAAAGGCTGAATCGGAGCAGGGCAAGGCTGAAGGATTAGAAAAGAGTCTTTTGCAGCCACTGTAATAACTGGTTCAGACACGAATATTGGCAGATGCTGAATCCCCTGGTGAAAGGTTGTTGGCAAACAGGATATTCACAAGGTCTCAAAGTATCACCCCTGAGATTACGCATTGATTACAGAGGGAAAAGTTACCTTGGGAGGGCAGGTCTGGCAGACAGCACCCTAGCCAAGCAGCTGCTCAGCCCCCCTGAATTGGAAAACGGGCCCCACAGGCCCCCTGACATGCTGCTAAAAGCACATTGCCTGCATCCAATCCTGAGGAAATACCAGACAAACCAAACTGAGGGACATTCTGCAAAATCACTGACATGGGCTCTTCATGAAAGACAAAACAGGTCCAGGGAACTGTTCTAGGTTAAAGGAGAGGACAGAGAGATGCAAGCTAAGTGTTGCCTGGGTGATTCCGGATTGGATCCTGGGTAGGAAAAATTAGAGCTATGGAAGACATTGGGACAATCTGAACATAGATGGTGCATTAGATAACAGTATTGTACCAATGTCATATTTCCTGAGTGTGATATGGCAGCGTGGTGATAAAGGAGGATGTCCTTGTTCTTAGGAGATGCTTATGGAAAGATTAACGATGAAGTGTCAGATCTTCAGCTATCACATGGTTCAGCAAGATAGATAGGGAGGGAGGGAGCTAGATAGATGGCTAAAGCAAATGAGACAAACATATAACAACTGGTGATTCCAGGTGAAGGACGGATCTTTTGGTTATCAGAGCACTGTTCCTACAACATGTCCATAGCCTGCTGTAGTTGTCCAGGTGAGAGGAGAATCTGGAATAAAGCGTGGTTGTGGGGCAAAGGGGAGACAAAGAAGGAGGGAGATTTAGGAGGTAGAGTTGATGAGACTTGGTGACTCACTGGATGTTTGGGGAGGAGAGGACAAACATCCTGGATGTGCTGGTTTTGAGAGCCCCAAGGAAGAGATTTAGGGGCTTCCTGCTCTCAGACAAAGGTCATGGTGGGATGGGATGTGGGTGTCTTCAGCACAGCGCTGTCACTCAGTCGCTCAACAAACACGTATGTATCACTCACACATCAGCTGTGGTTAAGTAGCAATGAGAATAGCAGCAGCAATGAGAGCAGAGCCCCACTTTTCTGGACATGTCAGGCACTGCACTAAACAAATGCCCAGCACAGGATCACTCGTTCCACCCGATGATGCGTTCTGGGCTTCCCTGACCCTGCTCTCCCACTCTCACTGTTCTCCTGCCTCACTGGCCATTCCCCTTCTCACTCTCCTTTGCTGCTGCCTCTTCCTCTGCTTGACCTCTAAACGCTGGACACCCCAGCACCCGGACCTGGACCCCCTTCTCTTCTCTCTCTGTACCCACAGCCACTTTCCTTTTTGATAATATCTAGAAGAAATCGATGGCTCTTGAGCATAACCTCTGGCTTTGATCTCTCTCCTGAACTCTAGCTCATCAATCCACCATGGCTCAACTTCCCCACCAGGGTGTTTAATTCAACACAGCCCAGACGGCACTCTTTCATTCATTCATTCGGTATTTATTGAGCACCTACTGTTTGGCAGGCTCTGTCCTGGTGCTGGAGAAACAGCCGCAAATGGGACAGACAAGGTTCTGCCCTCATGGAGCTGACAGTCCCGGGGAGGGGAGGCAGCTGGAAAACAAATGTGACAATAGACCAGGGAGCAGTGACTGACAGCTGGAGAATCAAGCAGGGATGGGAAAGACCTCCCTGAGGGGGGGCACTGCGGCTGAGATGGACCAGAATGGCCAGGAGGAGCCGGTGGTGCCAGGCCCCAGGGCGTGACAGAGGGGTAGAAGGAAGGCCAGGTTGGGGACACGTGGGGCAAGGGAGGGGGTTGGAGAGGGGTCTTGTACCCAGGGCCACCAGCAGGCTGCCCCCCACCCTGTTTCTCCTGCAGCCTGGTCTAGGTCAGTGAGGGGGTCACCCTTTATCTGGGGCTCAGGCCCCAAGTCTCACATCTTTCCGATTCCTCTTACCTACCCCTCTAGATCCAAGTCATCAGTGGTTCTTGTCAGCACCTCCCCCAAAACATACCCTAAATCTGTCCCCTTCTTGCCATCTCTTCTACTCCCCCCAAGCCACCATTACATCTCAGAAGGATTATTGTGGATCTCCTTGGAGTCTCCCTGTTTCTGCCCTGACCCCTTCAGTCCCTTCTCCCTCCAGCAGCTGGAGTCTTCTTTGAAAAGCATGAGTCAGGCCTGTCACCACCACCGTCGCCCTCCCTGCCTGCATCAGACCCTGGGGTGTGGGTGAGTGGGAAGAAGTAATGACACAGCAGAACCATATGCCTCCCCGGGGTACAAAGGGCCTCATAGGGCAGGCTGGATTTTGCACCAAATACCTGTGTTCTTGCTCTGAAACAGGCCAGGGTGGCAGCAGGGAGGTGCCCTCTGGACCCGTGCAAAGGCAGCTGCCACTGTCCACCTGGGGGCAGCTTCCTAAATCGCAGTGGGGGACCCCTGGACGTCTCTCCCTGGGGACCTCGCAGTTTGCAAAGCAAGCTCTGCAGGGCGGGCTTGGTAGAGCCCGCTGGCTGAGTGACAGGATGCAGAATGCCCGGGGTCTCCTGTAGAGCCTGCCCTGGGTGCCCGCTAAGAGAGGGAGGTTTGCATCCTGGGGTGCCAGGCTCAGAGCTAGGCAGGTAAAAGGAAGAAACCAGGGTTGGGGGCACTGACCCCCTGTGAGCCCCTGGGCGTGGTGGCCAATGCCATCTCGGCCAGCACTCACACTCAAAGGGCACTTCTGGAAGATTCCAGGGTGAGGCAGAACTCAGAGCTGGGGGTGGCAACACAACATTTATGGAGCACCCACAATGTGTTATGCACTGTTCTAACTCCAGGAGATAAAGACGGCAAGGCCCTCCCCAAATGGAGCTTATCGGGGAGAGTGCAATTAAGCAAATGAACAAGATAGATGTAGATGTAATTATACAAAGGAAATGAACAGAGGGGGCTGCTCCTTTCTGGCTGCCCAGGGAAGCTTCTGTGAGCAGGTGACATTTAAACAGAGACTCAGGGGAGGAGCCTGCTGGGTGGAGAGGGAAGGGTGCTTCAGGCCGAGGGAACAGTGAGAGCAAAGTCCTGAGGTAGGAAAGTGTTTGAGAAACAGGAGGAGAGCAGGGAGCTGGAGCGTGTGGGAGGGGGAGAGGGTGCTGGGGAGGCTCGGGCTGGGGTGGGGGGCGGAGACCAGGTCCCGCAGAGCCTTGCCCATCCTGTGAAATCCCTGGATTTTATTCCAAGTGCCACTGGGAGCCCATGAAAGCCTTTCTTTTTACCTTTTTATTTGGAAAGAATTTTAGATTTATAAAAAAGTTGCAAAGATAGTATAGAAAGTTCCAACTTACCCCTTACCCGGGTTGTCCTCATGTTAACATCTTACAGAACCAGAGTTATTAAAGTTAGGAAATGAGCATTGGTACAAAACTAAATGAAAACCACAGGCTTTATTCAGATTCCACCAGTTTTTTTCTACTGATGTCCTTTTTCTGTTCCAGGATCCAGTGCCGGGTCCCACACTGCATTTATTATCCTGTTTCTTTAGGTTCTTCCAATCTGTGACTGTTTTTCAGGTCTTTCCTTGTCTTCCCCCTGAAGGGTTCTAAGCATGGGTGATCTGATCGGGTTTGCCTTTGGAAAAGATCTCCCTGGGATGGAATATTGGGCCCAGAGCGTGCATGTCGGGGGCTATTGCAACCATACAGGCGAGAGATGAGGGCGGCTTAGAGTGGGGAGCTGGTGAGGGGTTGGAGGAAAGCAAGCAGACTTGAACTGTATTTCAGGATGACTGTGGGGCATCAAATGACAGTCCGTTAGGCAACAACACAGATTTTGAGTGTTATTATGTGCTGGATTTTGGTTCTGGAGCGAGGCTCTGGGAATTCAGACCAAAGTGACACCAGCTCAGAGAGGGTAGGGGAGGCGGGGAGAAGATGGGAAAGGAGAGGGAATCTTTTTTTTTCTTTTTTATTTTTAATGTTTAATTTTGAAATAATTTCAAATGTACAGGACAGTTGCAAAAATAATACAAAACCCATACAGAGAACTTGAACATACCCCCCACCCAGATCCACCAACTTTTAACATTTTGCCACATCTGCTGTTATCATACCATCTGTCATCTGCTAAACATTTTTGAGTACGTTGTATACATCATGCCCCATACATGCTCCTTGAACACCTAATACTTCCATGTACATTTCCTAAGAACAAGTATTTTTACTTACGTAACCACTTTAAGTGCAGTTATCAAGTTCAAACAATTTAACATTGATAAAAAGCTTGCAGTCTATATCCAATTTTTTTCATATGTCCTAATAAGTGGATAAGGAATCTTAAGCATGTCCTTTAATTTTTAAAGGGCAGTTGTAGCTCTTTCAAGATGAGGCCACAGTACTCTTTTCTTCGGAAGCACCAGCCCAGGGACAGCACCAACACATGCTTGGTGACCGAGAGATTGAGGGGGTGCAGGTGACACCAAGATCAAGGCAGCCCCTCAGGAGGATGGCAGCTGGGGGAGGCGTCACTGTTTAGGGCAATTACACTAATCCCTTAGAGTGGTACCTCGGAAACTGTAAAGTGTCTGCAGATCACCTGGGGATCTTGTTAAAATGCAGATTCTGATGCAGTGAGTCTGGAGTGGGACCTGAGATTCTGCATTTCTAGCAGATTCCCGGGTGAGGTCCGTGCTGCAGGTGCATGGACCATGATTTGAGGGGCAAGATCTTACATGGTTCACAAAAGGCTCTCCCATCCCCGTGCCCTTCCAACCCTTGTGGCAGCCTGAGGGGGAGCTTCTGGTGTAGGAGCCTCTGGATTCAAGGAACAGGAGCTTTCTAGAAAGAGGCTCATTAAAAGAAATTGAGGGAGCTTCTCAGAAGTAGAAGTGGGAACGGGAAAGTTGTCAGGAAGCTGCTGCTGGGTCCGCCTCTCCCTTTCCGGGGTCATACAGGCAAAGGAAGGCAGGGTGTGAGGGCTGCCGGGCCCACCCCTTATCTTGAACCTCCTTCAACCTCCCTCTTCTCTCTCCAGACACTGGCCCTGGGCGCCAGAGTCCTGGACAGCACTGGGCAAAGCTCCGGGGAGAAAGCGGGTACTTCTCCTTGGGGCGGCACCGAGCAGCGCCAACCCAGGCTGCCTCCACAGCACCACAGAGTGGACCTCGAAGTGCCACCCCCCAGGCTCCCTCTCCCCTTCGCTCTGCCCAACGGGACGTTGCTCAGGTGGCATCTACACAAAAGGACAACCCCCAAGCCTCCTCTCCCCCTCGAACCACTCAACAGGACAACTCCAGAACCTCATCCACACAATGGGACACCCCAAGAGCTTCCTCTCCCTCAAGAACCTCCCGGTGGGATAATCCCCAAACCTCTTCCACTCAACGAAACAATCCTCGAGTTTCCTCTCCCCCCAGAACCACCCAACAAGACAAGCCCCAGACTGCCTCTCCTTCTCATACTCCCCAATGGGAAAACCCCAGAACACCCTGTAGCCAACATGAAAATCCCAGAGCCTCTTCTTCCAACCGAGCCACCCAGCGGGACAACTCCAGAACATCCTGTGCCCAACATGACAATCCCAGAGCCTCCTCTCCAAACAGAGCCACCCAACGGGACAACCCCAAAACATCCTGTGCCCAACGGGACAATCCCAGAGCCTCCTCTCCAAACAGAGCCACCCAACGGGACAACCCCAGAACATCCTGTGCCCAACGGGACAATCCCAGAGCCTCCTCTCTCAACCGAATCACCCAGCAGGACAACCCCAGAACATCCTGTGCCCAATGTGACAATCCCAGAGCCTCCTCTCCAAACAGAGCCACCCAATGGGACAACCCCAAAACATCCTGTGCCCAACGGGACAATCCTAGAGCCTCCTCTCCAAACAGAGCCACCCAACAGGACAACCCCAAAACATCCTGTGCCCAATGGGCCAATCCTAGAGCCTCCTCTCCAAACAGAGCCACCCAACGGGACAACCCCAAAACATCCTGTGCCCAATGGGACAATCCCAGAGCCTCCTCTCTCAACCGAATCACCCAGCAGGACAACCCCAGAACGTCTTGTGCCCAAGATGACAATCCCAGAGCCTCCTCTCCAAACAGAGCCACCCAACGGGACAACCCCAAAACATCCTGTGCCCAACGTGACAATCCTAGAGCCTCCTCTCCAAATAGAGCCACCCAACGGGACAACCCCAGAACTTCTTGTGCCCAACAGAGTAACCCCAGAACTTCTTCTATCCAACAAGACAAACCTAAACCCTCTTGCACACTACGGGATAACCCCAGAACATCTTGTTCCCAACGGGCCAACCCATACTCCTCTTCCTTGCAGCAGAACACCTCTGGAACCTCTCCGCCTCGAAGCTGCACCCAAAAGGACAATCCTGGATCATTGTCTCCCCATCGCTCCACTCAACGGAGCAATCCTAGGAATTCCTCTCCCCACCGTACTAACAAAGATATCCCCTGGGCCTCCTTTCCTCTCCGGCCAACCCAGAGTGATGGTCCCCGAACCTCTTCCCCATCTCGCTCCAAGCAAAGTGAGGTTCCCTGGGCATCCATTGCCCTCCGGCCAACCCAGGGTGACAGGCCTCAGACCTCATCTCCCACCAGACCAGCCCAGCATGACCCTCCCCAGGCCTCTGGCCCCGCCCAGCACAACTCACCAGCCCAGGCCATCTCCTCCTCCTCCCATAACCCGGGCCACCACAGTGTCCCCCGGATGTCTTACCCTCTGCACCCCACTACTCGGGGTGCAACCCAGACCTCTTCTGAGCCTTCTCAGCCTCTATGTGCCGTGTGCATTGGGCACCGGGATGCCCCGCGAGCCTCTTCTCCTCCTCGCTATTTGCAACATGACCCTTTTCCCTTCTTTCCAGACCCCCAAGTGTCAGAGAGCGAATCGCCCCACCACGAACCCCCCTATTTACCACCTGCCGTGTGCATCGGACACCGGGATGCCCCCCGGGCTTCCTCACCCCCACGCTACTCCCAGTTTGACCCCTTCCCCTTCCTCCCAGACACACCAGAGGCCGAGAATCCGTCCCCTCAGCATGACCCTCCTCAGTTCCCCCCACCCGCGTGTATTGGGTACCGCGATGCCCCCCGGGCCTCCTCCCCACCACGCCAGGCTCCGGAACCCTCTCTCTTGTTCCAGGATCTCCCCAGGGCTAGCACCGAGAGCCTTGTGCCCTCTACAGACTCTTGGCACGAGCCTCCCCGCCTCCCGACCCCGGTGTGCATCGGGCACCGGGACGCCCCCTCCTTCTCGTCCCCACCACGCCAGGCCCCAGAGCCCTCTCTCTTCTACCAGGAGCCCCCGGGGACCAGTATGGAGAGTCTGGCCCCCTCCACCGACTCTCTGCATGGCTCCCCAGTGCTACCCCCGCAAGTGTGCATTGGGCACCGGGACGCGCCTCGAGCCTCCTCCCCGCCCCGCCGCCCCCCCAGTGACCTAGCGCTCCTGGCACCCTCACCTCCGCCGGGCAGCTCGGGGGGCTCGCGGGGCTCGGTGCCCCCTGGGGAGACCAGGCACAACCTGGAGAGGGAGGAGTACACCGTGCTGGCTGACCTGCCCCCGCGCAGGAGGCTGGTGCAGAGGGAGCCGGGGCCCCAGGCGCAGCGCAGCCCCGGGGGCCGCACCCGCAGCCCCGGCCGCGCCGAGGTGGAGCGTCTCTTCAGGCAAGAGCGCAGGTGAGCGCAGGGTGGGGTCGGCCCGGTGGGCTGGGGAGGAGCTGCCCTGGCGGCAGCAGGGCATGTGGGAGAGCCACAGGGTTCGAGTCCCCACCTGCGAGTTCCTGGCTGTGGGACCTTGAGCGCATCACTTCACCTCTCTGTTTCTGCATATTTGGGTTTGGGAGAGGTGCTTTTGTTTGTTTTTGAGGATGAGGTGAGACTGTGCCTAGGCTAGTGCTTAGGCATGATGACCAGGTAAAGTGATTTGCCCAACCTGAGCCTCAGTTTCCTCATCTGTAAAATGGGACATTAAGTGTCTTATTTTAAACAAGTTGGACTCCCAAACCCATTGATCCGGAGTCATGCTTTATTTTGGTTTTTCCCTCCTTGCATGTAGAAGAGGCAAGCGCTTATGGAGAAAATTCACGGGTCCCTGTGCCTTTCAGAAAACAGAGTTATCAATTTAAAGCGTATGGCCAGAGCCACAAATTTTAAAAAGAGAACTCACAGAATTACAGACTCTTTAGAATTTAAGCAAAGGCTGTTTTCCCCGGACGTGTCAAGTCTGGTGTCTGACCCGTCTGCTGGGTTCGGTGGCACTACTGGAAAGGACAATTTACAACCCCGGGTGTCTGCTTTTCTGCAGCCATAGGAAGGGGAAGTGTTTTCTCCTGATCTGGCTGAGATTTCTTCCCCCAGCAGTTTCAGCTCCAGAGTTCTCACTGATCTGGGCTGGAATGCCATTAGTTAGGGTCAAGAGGACAAAAAAAGTGGTTCTGGAAGTCTCAAAACCTTAAGCGTAAAATTCAGTGACTTTTAGTGTATGTACAACTATCCACGATCTAATTTTAAAACACTTCCATCACCCTTAAGGGACAGGTTATATTTTACAACTAGAATTTCCCTCTTTGTTGTCCCTTAGGCAACATTTTCTCTTACATTTGAATCTGCATGAGACTTTATCTCTTACTCTTCAAATTTCCTTTTCCAGTTAGCCAGACCCATTTAATACACAATTGGCAACTTTCCTGGTCTCCAGCATTGGCATAATTCCTCCTTTGGCTTTTTTATTGTTATGATTTTGGTCATACCTCTGACTTTTTCTGACACTAACAACTTTCAACCAAAGTTAAATTTCCTTTTTTTTTTTCCTTTCCTACTGGGAAAACCTTTAGAGAGAGAAAGCATTTAGAATAGGAATCAGGAATATGTTTATACTTTTATTAATCACGAAATTGCTTAGTTATTGCTGCAGATTTTATTTGACTCTATCTGAATTGGATTATTCATCTTTTAACCAAGGTTTTATAACTCTTTTGAGTAATTAAACATTTTCCCCTTGTGTGGCCCCTTTTCCAAGTAAAAAACCATTAGTTCTCTAAAGGTTAATTTTCTAAACTTATTAAGCATCTGTAAGTGACAGACTGGTATTTATGTTTGGGCGGCTGGAGAACTGTGCTTTTTTCCTTCCATTTATTCATTTAACATGTATTTATTGAGCATCTGCTGTGTCCAAGCTTTGTTCTAGCGGAGCGTGGAGCATTTTTCTTCAAGGGCTGTGGCATTAAAGTATTAGGAGTTTTGGCTTGAGATCTTAATATTCTCCCTCTAGATGCCTTTTGATTCTCATCTTAGAATCATATGCTTTGTAGTCTTTTGAGTTCAAAACAGGGTCTGCATTGACTTGGCTACACTTGTGCCTTTGTCCTTTACTGTACCCTCTGGAAGTCCTCAGGAGCCCATCTAAGCTTCCAAAGGCCACCCCTTTCCTTTGTCATCCTTGGTCTGGCCACACCAACGCTCAGGAACTTCAGTGCTAGAGAGGCTGGGGCTCCCTTGAGGTCTCAAAACCCTCCCGAGCCCTTCATTCTTCTCTCTCAATTCCACATGGGGAAAGCCTCACTGAAGGCATGATTAAATTATCGAGAACACGAGGTTTCTGGAAGGAGCATCGCCCATTTGAAGGAGAACCCGGGTTTGCCTGGCTGCCTGGCACCAGGTGCTTTCCTCTGCTGTCCTCCTAGTCACGCTTCCTGGAGGCTCCCAGGCTCCAGCTGAGGGAGGAAGCCCACACCTGCCGGCCTCAGCTCGCACAGAGCGAGGACCCTCACTCGCCTCGCGTCAGATTAAAAATTGAACCTGATCAGGCAGCCCTCAAACTTAGAAACACTCACTCCAGGATACGGAACTTTGGTTCCTACCAAAGGAACTGCTAAAAACTCCAGTTACTTTATGGATCTGATTCTCACGACATTGGCAAAACCCGTAAGACAGCAACAAACCCCAAACCCGTGGTGTTTTTACTCTCCAAGCGCTCTGCCGCATTTCAGCCTAGTTCTCTAGTGGGAGGCGGACTGTGAGGACAGGGTCCCCACCGAGACCAAGGGGAGGGTCCCCCTACCTGCCATCTTGCCGGCTCCTGTCGGCTCAGTTCAGGGTCGCCTCCTTCAGCCTTCTCCTCTCAGTTCAGTTCAGCCATCGGCTTGATTCGTCAATTTAGGTGAAATCAGACTCTTAAATCCCATTTAAATAAATGTCCCACAGAGGGGTGGGGTCTTTTGTTCTTAACCCTGTGAGTGTGCCGAGGGGAGGGACGTGCGCAGGTCCTCTCTGGCCAGGTGTCCTACCTGTCAGCAAACAGATGTCATGTGAAGCAAGACAACTCCTTCGAACTAGAGAATTCTTACAGGTTAGTGGTTGCCTCTGCCGACGTGGCACCTGAAGTCTGGTGTCTTAAAAATGACATTCGCTTGGATAGGTTATTGTGCCTTTTCTGAAGCTGTGGGGAAAGAGGGGACATTTCTTCCTTCTGATCCTGCTAAAAGCTCTTCCCAACAGTTAGGATGGCCTGGAGTTTTCAAGATGAAGTGCTGGAATTCTGTTGGAGGGTGGGGAGAGGCAGGCCTGAGAAGTCCAAAACTGGCCATATGACCAGGAGAAGGGGAGAAGAACAGGATACGGGGGCACGTCCCCGCCAGCCTCTCCCGTCCCCACCTCCTAGGGTAACGTGTAAAAAGTGCCTGGCACGTGGACCGTAGCAAGTGCTTAATAAACATTGGCTCTTATGATCACTTGTGCACACTGCCTGGTACATAGTAGGTGCTCAATAAATCTTAATTCCCACAAGGACCAGTTTAACCTTTGTCTGGGGGTGAAGGGTGGGCTGGGGGTGGGGTGGTGTAAACAACAGGAAGTCTTGAGAGGACAGGGGGCAGCCAGGGCCAAGGCTGGCCCCCCACCTTTGGCTCACCCCTCTTCTCATCTTCAGAGCAGCCTCATCAGCCATCCCCATTTTTCAGACAGGGAAACTGAGGCCCTCACTTTGAGCCCTTCAACAAGCTGTGGTGGGTCCCTGGATCTCCCACATCTCCTCCCGTTGGGAGTGGGAGCAGAGACGCTGGGTGCTGGGAGTGGGAGGTGGGCCAGGGGCCCTCAGCAGGGCGGCTGTGTTTACTCTTAGGAAGTCCGAGGCACCAGGGGCCTCGCAGGCCCGGGACGAGGGGCGGTCGCCGCGGTCCGGCCAAGGTCAGAGCCAGCTTCTCCGAAGACAGTCCAGCCCCGCCCTCGGCAGGGAGGTGAGCACTGCCAGCCCACCTGCCCTGCACCCCCAAGGGGCGGGTCACTGCTCCTCCCCTCCCGCAGGGGCCAGAGGGGGGTCCTGGGAAGGCAGGTCCTGGGGGAAAGGGTCAGAGCCCCAGTCGAGGGTGCCCAGCTCCTCCCCCTCCCCCCAGGCCAACAGCTCTTGGCAAAACTGTCAAGGACCCCAAATGAGCCCTTCGAAGGCCGCCCCTGCACATTGTCCCCTTCCTCAATTAGGTACCTGCTATTTTGAGACGTTTTCAGGGCAAGCTCTGATGCATCAGTCCTGTTCTAAGGACAGTCTTTCCCAGGTTGGAGATTTGTATTTTTAAAGATTCTCAGAGGGCAAGGCCCAGGCCAGTGGACCGGGGTAACAGTGGTGGAAATTCAGGCACCTGATAGCCCAGGTGGGAATCAATACGGGTGAGGGAGGAGCCACCAAGGTGAGCAGCTCTTTTTCTGGGACTGAGGCAAGTGGGGGAGGGGGACAAGCTAACTGCCCTCCCCAGAGAGGGGAACCCGAGAGATTTCTGCATCTTTCTACCCGCTCCATTCCAGGCTGCTGTGAAGACACAGCCTCCCCCTGGGACCAGGCTCAGCCCCCACCAGACAGAGGCCACCCAGCTGGGGTCCCAGAGCCTCACCCACCCCTTCACCTCATCTTCAGGTGACCAAGCCCCCTCCGAAGCAGGCAGACCCGGCCCGGCAGAGCCCAGCCGAGCTCCCTCACCCCAGGAGCCCCGAGAAGCGCCCTGAGGGAGACCGATGGCTCCAGAGGTCCTCACCGCCCCCCAGAACAGCCAGGACCCCTGAGAGGGAGCGGCGGACAGAGAGACCTCTGGAGAGTGGCCGGCTAGGCCCAAGGCAGCCTCTGGGGGGGTGGCCGAGCCAGGAGGAGTCCTCAGGGTCCCGGGGCCCTCACAGACACCTGGCGAGGGACTGGAGCAGCCAGGAGGGGGCCCCAGGCCCTGGGGGCTGGCGAAGTCTTGGGAACCTCAGCCGAGAGGCCACCAGGGCTCCTGAGGGAACATGGAGGGGCCCTCCCAGGGAGTCTGAGAAGAGCTGGGGGCAGCGGGCAGGGACCTGGGAGGAGCTCCCCAGGAATGGGCTGCGGGAGCCCCTCGAGAGGCCAGTCCAGAGGGGCTGGGGGAGCCTGCAGGAGCTGTCCAGTCTCCATAGGCCTAGCAGCCCTCCAGAGAGCTCCTGGGGAGGCCCTGCAGAGTTCTCGCAAGCCCATCAGCCCCACACACCCTGGGGTGCAGAGGGGCCGTGCCCACACCCGCGCTGCTCCAAGAGGCGACCTGAGCTCAACTGGAGGGACCTGGTGGCCCTCCTCCAGGCACCCCGCATAGAGGAGCCGCTCCTCACCTCCCGCCTCCCCACGCTGGCCTGGGAAGGCCTCCTGGAGCTCCTGCAGGCCCGGCTGCCTCGCAAAGACCCCGCCGGACATTGGGGTGCTTCAGGGCCAGAGCAGGAGTCCCCGGGCACAAAGGGAGCCCCAGAGCAAGAGCGACACGGCCGGCCCGACGGCTGGGCCAAGGCCAACCTGGTCAACGGACACAGCCCAGTGCAGGGGCCCCAGAGCCCAGCCCGGCCGCTCAGCCCAGCCTGCACCTCCACCCAGTGGCCAAAGACCGAAGTGACGAGTGGAACGGAGACCTCGACGGTGGCTGCTCTGGAGGAGCAGGGCCGGCTGGCAGTCGGGAGCCCTGCAGAGGGCCCCAGGGTGCCAGAGCAGGAGGTAAGTCAGCCCATCCCGGAGAAGTCTCCTTAGGCCTCTCCCTTCATGTACGCCGCTGAGCTCCTGCACACCCCCCAAGACCCTTCCTGGATCACCCAGCTGGACAGCAGTGAGAATGACCAACACTTTTTGAGCATTTGCTATGTGTAGAAGCCCTGGTCCGAAGGCTTTATGTGTATTTGTCTCCCATTTAATCTCCGTAGCTGCCTGGTGGGAAAGGCATTCTTTATTTTCCAAGAAGGAAACAGACACAGAGAGGTTCAGCCACCTGCCCAAGACCACACAGCTAGTAAGGGCTGGAGCAGTGGTGGAACCCAGGTCTGCTCAGTGCAGATCACCCTGAGGCTTTAAGCGTGACACTCTGGCCAGGGCATTCTCCCCTCCTGGTCTCATGACATTTGGTTATGTCCCTAGTGCCTCACACTGGACCCTGTCCCTGACTGCAGCCAGTGTGGTGGTGTCTGCTGCTCCCTGTTGTATTCCAAACTCTTCCAAGCCCGGGGGAGTCTCTCGAACCCCTCCCTGTCCCCTACAGCTCCTCCTGGAGAACGGGCTTCCTAAGTGCTCTTTGAGGGGAGCTGGCTGTGGAGGCAGCCTGCTCAGGTGAGGGCAGTCTGCAGGGTGGGCCCAGGTCTGCTCATGGTGGGTGCTCACCTGTCTCCTTGGCACAGTGGTGGGACCTCTGCCCATGGTCTTTGGGCTGAAGTGCCCTCCAGGGCGTAGGCTCACAGAGCCCGTGGTACTTTGGTGCTGCCTGGAAGCCTGGAGCACTTCTAGGAAGAGGCTGGGTGGGGAGGAGCATGGAGGTTAGCGCCCGGCAACAGGCCTCAGCTCCCAGGAAGGTGGCACCTAGTTTTGGACACGCAGCCTCTTAGCCTCAGTCTCCCCTTGTAAAACAGGGTGTCTGCTTCCCATAGGCACCAGAGGGTGATGCAGAGGCTCCTCCTCGTCCACCCAAAGCCTCCCCATCACCTCAACGCCCAGTCATGGATGATGGGAGCCCCCCACGCCAGGGTTTACTGGGAGCCACGCCCCGGGCTCAGGGCTTTGCAGGCGTTGCCGTGTGGGCCTCATAAGGATATGAGGCAGCTGCCATTAGCCTTGTTTTACAGAGGAGGAAACTGAGGCTCAGACGCGTCAGGCGTTTCACTGGGGTCACACATCCACAAGTCATGAGAAATGAGATCAGCATGCCGACTACAAGGCCCATGCTTTTTTCCTTTCTAATAGTTTATTTTTAGTTGTGGTAAAATATACATAACATAAAAATCATTTTAACCATTTTAAGTGGACAATTCTTTGAATTTAAGTACATTGACAATTCTGTGTAACTTTTGCCTTTATCTATTTCCAGGCTATTTTCATGATCACAAACCAAAACACAGACTCATTTAGCAATAACTCCCCTTTCCCCTCTCCCCCCGTACAAGGCCCATGCTTTCGACCACATTACAAAGCCTCTGAGCCCACAGCAGGATGGGGGAGCACTGCCCCCCCCCATTTCCCCGTAGCTTTTATGAATTCACCCTCTAATTAATTCAATGCCCAGATGCCAGAGATGCAAGCAGGAGCCAGCTTGGTCCTCAGGTGGCCATCAGGCCTGTTGGGAAGACAAGGGGGCCACAGGCAGCTCAGGGAGGCCAAGATGCTGTGTCCCAGTGGAGGCAGCAGCGACACGTAATGCTGCCGGCTGGCCTCATCACAAGGGAGGAGGGGAGCTGGAGAGCCTCTGTGGCTGGAGTTACTCCATGGTGAGGCCCAGGAGTCCCTGGGAGGTTCGGAGATGATGACTCAGGGAGCAGCAAGAGCACCAGGTGCTCAAGGGCATTTCCCAGATGACAACAGAGGCCCTGTCCAAACCCAAGGCAAGCCTCAGCTGGCGTTCACCAGGCCTGTCAGGGCTACAGTCACCCATTCTCTGTGAAAATCTTTGGTGTGGCTTTCAAGGCCTCCTTACCGCCCTTCCAGCCCAGATTTGCCCTCTAGTTCTGCTGAGCTGGCTGCAGGGCCCTGTGCACACTTTCCCCCGCCTCTGTTCTTCCCCTCCTTCTTCACTCACCAAATTCCTGTTCACGGTTCCAGTCTTAGACCAGGTGTCCCTGTTCAGAGAAGCCTTTCCTGAATGATCACCCCAAGCCCAGGGCGGTGACGTTCCCGTTCTAGGCTTGGAGGTTCTGCTTCCCTTCATCTGAGCACTGGCTGTCATTTCCCCATGGAAACATGAGCTGCATGGGGGGCAGGGGTTGTGCCTACTTTATCTTTGTACCTCCTGCCCTTGGCCCCAGGGCCTGGCACAGAGGAGGAGCTCAGCTCAGTAAATGTTGATTAGTATCTATATGGATTGTTTAGGAGCTTGCAAGAAGCAGACGGAGGATGGATCGGTCAGTGGGTAGATGTTGGATGAATGACAGATGGGTAGATGTTGGCTGGATGACAGATAGGTAGGTGATGGATGTATACATGGGTGATGAATGAATGTTGGATGGATGGATGTTGGACAGATGATGGATGTAACTTGGGTAGATGGTGATGAACAGATGGATGGATGAATGTTGGACGGATGATGATGGATGAATGAATGTTGGCAGGATGGTAGATGGATGATCAATGAGTGGATGTTGGATGGATGGGTATGTAGATGAATGTAGGATAGATATTGGATGGCTGCATGGATCTACTGATGCTGAATGCTAGATGGATGCTGGATGAATGGATGATGAATGGATAGATCAGAGGATGACAGATGGATTAAGGGGAATAACCTGGGCTAAACTGTCTTCTTTTTCCTCTCTAGTTCCAACCAGAGGAGCCTGAGGAGTCAGAACCAAGAAGAGGTCAAGACTCCCTGAGTGACCAGAAGCAGGCAGACTCGGTATTGGGTCATGGGCATGGGCATGTGGGGAGGGGAAGGGAAGGGGAATCAGGTTGAAGGTGGGTTGAGTTCTTCAGACAAGCTCTGGGGTCATCCAGATCAAGGTGACTCTGCCACAGGACCATCTGTGTGCACGGTGGGGCCCTGAGAAGAGGGGCTCCAGAGAAGCTGGTCAGCAGAGCCACTTTCTAGCTTGGGGACCTGTATGGCTGGTCGATCCTGGGGTCAGAAGCTCAGGGCTCTGCTTCTAACCTGCTGAGCTGCTCTGAGAAAGTCACTGCCTTTCCCTGGGCCTTGAACCCTGGCTGCCAAATGGTGGTTGGGCCCATGTGGTCACCGAAGGCAAGGTCCTTCGGGTTCTGAAGGGCTGAGCCAGGCCAGGAGAAAGGGTAGGGCTTCCAGGAGCCAGAGCCAGAGAAGCATCCAAGAGGGCCCAAGAGGGGCCCGCAGTCAGCAGGAGCTGGAGGGCCTCCAGGGTCCTGGGGGTGGGAGAGATGCGTGCAGGCGGTGGGACCCATGGGACTGCTCTTGAGGCCTGGCCACAGCTAGAGCACAGTGGCGCTGCCCCACCCCACCCCAGCCCTGCCAAACAGACTGTTCCCATCACTCTCAGCCTCCAGAGAGGTGAGGTCAGAGCTGAGGGCCAGGGGGCAGTGGGAGTGGGGGAGACCCAAACAAGCTGTTTGGGGCTGTGTTTTCTTTGTCTTGCTGTTCCCTGCATCACCTCCTGAAGCCAGGTGTGACGGGGAAAGAGTTTGTCTGGGCACCTGGAGCAGAGCTGGGGTGACACTGCCCAGCCCCTCACTGCAGAGAAGAAACACAGGGGCAGGGGAGTTGTCCCGGGTCACACAGCCAGTCAGTGGACAGATTCAAGTAGAACCCAGGGCTTGGTGCCCCCCGGCGCTTGCTGTCTGCTCCCCTGCCACGCTGCTTCCTAGCACCGCCCTATTCCCTCCTGGCCTGGGCTGGTTGTCCTGCTCGGTGGGCCAGTCTTCCCATGTGTGCCATGGGGAAGGGATGGGGGACTCTGATCACTAGCGCACCCAGCCCTCGTGGGGGCTCCAGCAACTTCACCCTTCCTCTTTTTGGGCTATTTCTTCATACTTCCTGGAACCAGAGTTTTGTGAACAAAGAGGAAATAGCCATACAGGGATCCCCCCTCTGGTCTCCCCAGAAATGGGCCCATCCCAGCAAGACAACCACGTCTCCATCCATCCCCACTGGGCAGCCTCCACTGGATGCAATTGATAACTGCCTAATTCATTCGCTCACATGCACTTAGTGTCCGCCTTCTGTGTGCCTGGCTGTGGGTCAGAGGGGAGGCGAGTGCCGCCTGGAGCTCACAGTCCAGGAGGACAGTCACCCGCTGTGTGGTGAGGGCTGTGATGGCAGATGCAGTGGCAGGGTGGGGGGTGCTCCTTGCCCCAAAGCTCCCCCTGACCTGGGCCTTGATGCTGCAAGTTCTGCCTCCAAAGAATCTCTGGATTCCGGAGAGCTGGGACATCTGGGCTCTGTTTTAGCTCTGCCACGAACCTGCGAATCTCTCCACTTTACCTCAGCTTCCCCAACAAGGATGACTCCAGGGTGGGGTGGGGGAGGCTTTTGCAGCTCCACCAGGGGTGGCTTAGGAGTCTTTGTGACTCGTTCCTGTTACTTAAGTAGGGTCACAAATCCTGGGACTGGGGGCATTTGTGGGACTCTATGGCTCTAGGTGGTTGTTGCCCTGGGAGAGATGGGCCCAGAGTTTCCATTTCTTTAGGTGTTACAAAAGAAACTGGAAATAGGCATTTATATGTTGAATCTCTTGATTCTTTAACATTGGAACCTAATTCAACGGACCCAGCACACATCTGTGGCCTGCACCACCCTCCCGCCTGCCACCTGTGGAGCTTTAGGGCAGTGCGAGTGCACACCCCACGGGGGCTCGGCCCTGGGAGCCCTGTCAACCAAGCCCAGTGCCGCGTGAATGAGTAAACAAGCTCCTGTCTTGGCAGCTGGGGAGAGGAGAAAGACGGGGCCTTCGTGGTGGGCACAGCAGATTGGGCAGGGGAGGCGATAGCCAGGGACACCCCCATCCCACTGAAGGGACTCTGGGGCCAACGCTGAACCCTGTTTGACAGGCAGACAAGCGGCCAGCAGAGGGCAAGGCCAGGAGCCCACTCAGGGGCCGACTGGTGACCTCATGGCGGATGCCCGGGGACCAGCCCACGCTGTTCAATCCGTTCCTGCTGTCTCTGGGGGTCCTCAGGTGGCGAAGGGTAGGCCGGCTCCAGTGGGTGGGAGGGACCTGGGTGGGCTGGGGAGGGGAGGGAGGAGCGGGCCCTAATCAGAGAAGGGAGCATGGAGAGGCTGGAAGGAGGGACTTGGGGACCCCACATGAAAGGAGATGGGGTCTGAGCTCTGATAAGGGAGTGAGTGGGTTTTCCCACCTGCAGGGTGGGGCTGGGGGACTGTTTTCAGCTTGCTTTTGGGGTGAGGGGGGATTGAATAATCCCCACAGCTAAAAGCTCCTTCTTACCAACCCCTGAGCCAAGGGAAGCCAGATGGGGTTAAGGGAGTGGGGGAAAGGACCTGTGAGGGCTCTGGGCTTGCAAAGTGTGTCTCGGACCTGGGCGTGGGCCAATTTCACAAACATCTGGCGTTACGTAAGCTGTTCCCTGCCCCAGAGAGGGCTGTAAACACCCAGGCCTCTGGTTCGGGGTTTCCATGAGGGCAGGGAGGGGAGGCAACTGTGACTCGCCTTCCTCCTGCCCCTTCACAGTGGAAGAGAAGTGGCCTGGTCATCTCCAGGCTAGACTGTGGGGTGCTTCTCTCAGTGACAGGCTGATTCTCATACTCACCAGGATTGGTTCTGTCTCCAGCACTAAGCTGGGCACATCAGGGACAATATGCCCATTTTATAGATGAAAGGACAGAGCCCAGGGAGGTGAATTGACTTACCTGAGGTCACACAGCTGGGGTGTGGAGGAGCCAGCCTCTTGCAGCAAAGAGAATGATGTGAGGAAGGCTAAAAAGAGCCCCTCCCAATATTAAGTTCCCCATCTGCCTCATAGTTTTCTCTCTTGCTTTTTTGGGGTTAAGGCATGGAGGGTGAGCAGGCAAACACAGGTATCTGGGCAGGGTGGTACCTTCAAATCATGGGCGGGAACTGCCTTATCAGACTAAGTAAAGGTCACCAACACTCTGTCTGTCTGGCAGGAAGGGGGAAGGTAAGTCCCAGGATGGAGGGAGGGGGAAGAGAGGTCGGGAGAAGGATTCTGGGATCATGGTGATGACAAACAGCATTTATTGAGCACCTACTATGTGCCCAGCTCTACGCTCAGGGTGTGGTGTGCCCAATTGCATTGAATCCTCACCACCAGGGACAATTTCTTTTGTCCATTTTACAGATGAGAAAATGAAGCTTAAGGAGGAAAAGTTACTTGTTCCAGGACACATGAGGGTGAGAGGCAGAGCTGAGACTCAAAGCCTGTTCTGGCTGACCTCGGAGGCAACGGGTCACAAATCCTCCCATTACCCCCACTTCCCAAGCCTGTTCCCAAGAACCTGCATGGGTTTCTCCCTTAGGTGGATACGGTAGATCAGGTGGATATGGCAATTGAGGCTCTCTGAGTCTGGCTGTGTCGTTCTCTCGTCTGGGAATGAGGAAAGTGAGGACAAACTGCCAGGGGGACCTCCCAGACAATTACTTAGAGCAGCTTCAAACATCTCTCAGGCTGAAGCAGTGAAATGAGCCCAAGGCCAAAAGCTGGGAAGCCTCCTTTTGAGTTCTGTCTCTGCCACTAACTTGCTCCGTGGCTTTGAACAATTGCCCCCACTCTCAGAACCTCACCTGGTTATCCTTGAACAGGTGGTGGGTTCAGACTGGATAACCCCAAAGGTGGTGGCTCTGGTCTTTACCAGAGCCCTGAGGCTGTGCCCCCTCTGTCCTTCCAGGGTGAGTTGTACTAAGGGTTTCATGCTTTCATTTGTGTTTTTATTCACTTGACCAATGTTTACTGAGGATCCATTGTGGGCTGAGGTCCTGGGATGGCATTCCAGACACAGACAAAAACACTCCATCCCTGCCTACAAGGAGCTCACACTTCAGGGAGGACATCAGCAGGTAACTGGTTAGAACCGTGTGGTCATCACTTTAGTAAAAGAATATACAGATGACGGGAGCACTGAGTAAGGAGTCAAATGCAGGGAGCACTGGGCAAGGAGCTTCTAAGTCTGCTGGGGGCACCTTGGCTTCCTCTGGACTGAGACTTGGAGTATGAGGAGGAATATTCCAGGAAAACAAACATCTGAAGGGAGAGGAGGGGTGAAAGGGAGAGAAGGAGAGAGGGAGAGAGGAAGAGAGAGAGAGAGAGATTGCATGTGTGTATGTGTGTGTTGGGGCACAGAAGACAGGAAGGGAAGTGTTCCAGACGCAGCAGAGAACAACATGTGCAGTTGGGAAGGTACAAGAGGACCTGGCTTCTCCTGGGAATTTCCAGCAGCCTAGGCTTGTGTATCCCTAGCATGTGAAATGTGTGTGTGCCATGATGGAGGACAGGCAGACCCTGCCTGCCCGGAGCAAGAACTAGAGCTAGTCTCTACACTGGTGAAAACCAAAGACCTCTGAGCAGGGCAGTGGTCTGGACACTGGGCTGAGCGTACTAGCAGGGGAGTCCCAGAGGCAGAAAGCCAGAGAGAAGGGTAGTGCTCTCAGGCCCGCAAGCCAGGGCAGGGGTGGTGGGTGAGGTCTTCCATTTGTTCACGCAGTTTCCCAAGTGAAGTGCAGGGGGAGAGCAAGAAAACTCAGCACAGGGGTGCCAGAAGGCCAGTTTCTACAGGGAGATGGACTTACCCTTGGCCTTATTCCTCATGGTAGAGAACACCCTTTGGGAAATGCAGGGAAAAAAAATTTCAGCTCCCTGGGCTTCCATTCCTTTACCTGTGAAATAGGGATCATAATAACAATTGATAGCAATAATTTTGGAACCTCCAAACAGATGGCAGAATAAGTGAAATGGCAATTGTTCCATGCTGTCCTGCCCCCTGCCCCCCACCCCTCCAAGGATAGCTAACTGGGGTCAAGGAGGTTGTACTAGGCCTTCACTTGAATTGTTTAATCCTTAGAGCAACCTCTTAAGATAGTAGCACTACCCCATTTTACAGAGGGGGAAATTGAGGCAGACTTTAGGTACTTCGCTTGAGGTAGCACAGTGGAAGAGGCAGAATTTGAATCATTTGTCACACAGGGTACTAGAGTGTTGGGCAACAAATCCCATCCCAGCTACTCCTCTGCGGCAGAACTCAGATGAACTCCTGTGCCCAAAAGGCCTCCCACAAACTGCCGCCAGCTGGGTGAATAAGCGGGGGAGGGGGGCACTCAGGGAAGCTCGAGAAAGACTGACTGGTGAGGAGGGGGCACTAGGGGAAGGCCCTACTATTCAAGGAGAACTCACTTTGTGTGCAACTCCTGTGCTAGGAAGCTCGTCTCTTCTGACTGTGTGACCTTGGGCCAGTCGCTTCACCTCTCTGAGCCTCCGTTTTCTCATTAGTGAAATGCGGACCGGGAGACGTCCCTCCCCGGCCTGTGGTGAGGACGAAATTCAATTAGTCAGGTACCGAGCAGGGCTCAGCGAGTGGGACCCACTGAGTTGTTAGCATCAGAGGCTCTGCCCACGTCCTCATCAAACCCAGGCGCGGCTGGAGGAGGCCCAGGCCGGGGACGCCGAGGGGGGCCCATCCCGTCCCCCCACCCCCGCGCTGGGCCTGGACGGAGTCACCTGCGCGCTGGGCCCTTCCTTCCTCCCTCCCAGCGCGCCCGCGGGCCGACTCGGCTCAGCCCCGCGGCCGCCGCCCTCCCGCACCCCCCACGCTCCTCCCGCACCTCCGCCCCCATCCGCCCGCCGGGACCGCCCCCGCGCGCCCGTCCCGTCGCGGCCGGCCCCGCCCCCGGGCCCGTCCCGCACTCCCATTGGCCCGGCCGGGGCCCCCGCCGCTGTTTGTCCTCGCGTCCTCGCCGCCCATTGGGCGGCCCGGGTCCTCCCAGGAAGTTTGAAAAAAAAAAAAAAAAAGTTTTATGGGCGGATGGAAGGGGCAGGGGCAGCGCCGGGGAAGGGAAGGGCCGGAGGAGCGGCGGCGGCGGCGGGATTCCCGCGCCGCTGAGCCCGGCCCGAGAATCCCTTCCACCTTTCTGCCTCCTGCCCCCGCCGCCCCGGGGCGCCGCCATGACGGTGAGTGCCCCCCGGGGACAGCCGGGCCGCGCCCCCAGGCCGGGAGGAGAGCCACGGCCCGCGGCGGAGCCCAGCCGCTCCTCTCCCGGGCAGCCCCTTCCTCACTTCCCGGGGGCGAGAGGAGGTCGCGGCCGGATCGCGGGGCGGTCCCAGAGGCACGGGCCGCGTAGACACGCCTCACCTCCCCCGCAGCCTCCTCTCCTGCCCGGGGCCCGGAGCCGGAGCGACCTCGAGGACACGGGTCCTCCCCGTCCCGGCTTTGCGAGGGCCAGCCACGGGCGGATTCGGGGTGACCTTTCCCCACCTCCCCTGAAGCCCCCTTGGAGAAGGCCCGATCTCCCCGAGCTGCCCGAGGGGCTCCGGGTCGCGGAAGGAACGGAGATGGGCCTGGCCTGGCTGTGGGGTCGGTGATGGAGTAGGGGTTGGGTGGAGGCGCTTCCCGGCTTGGCTCGGACGGGTCGCCCTGACCGGGGCCTGGGAGAGCTGCCCACCCGTGTGGGCGCTGACCCGGGGGCGGGTGGGTGAGAAAGGGCCGCCCCTCCCCACCCTGCCCTGTGGCCCATCCTGGGACTTCTGAAGGGGCGGATACTGTGCTTTCGGGACTTGCCACTTGGCTGCTTCGCTGGGCGCGGGGCCTTGGGTGGGGCCAGCGGGCCAAGGGGAGGGCTGAGGGGCCGTGGCAAGAGGGAAGAAGTGCAGCGGTTTGTCTTCTTTTGCAATGGGCCCTACCCAAGCTCCATCAATACCTGTTCCTCAGTTACCATATTGAGCCACACAACTCAGCCAGCCATCATTATCTCCATCTCACAGTCCGATAAACTAAGGCTTGGGGAGGAGGGAGTTGACGGCTTGCCTGAGGTCACCCCGAGTGTGAGAGAAGGTGTAACCCCTTTCCGGGTCAGCCTGGCACGCTCTGAGGGAGATGTTCTGGAAGGGAGGGGCGGGGCTGTTTTGGTTTCAGGCCAGCGTCCTAGTGGGCTCTGAGAGCCTGGTGGCAGGGGCCGGGCAGGGTGTGCGTGTGTGCCCCCTTCCTCCAGGGAGGAGACCCTGATGAGTGTGCTGGGCTGCTGGGGCCCCTGACCTTGTGAGCGTGATGACCTGGCGGCGGCTGCCTGGATTTCCTCAGCCTCCGCACATCCTGCCACCTCCCTGCTGGCCCTTCCTGTTGTCAGCAGCCTCCCCTTCCCTGTGAGGGGGACACGGGAGAAAGCTGATTCCGTCATCCCGGGGCCCCCACTGGCTCCCTAAAGTCAGGGGGAGGATGGTTGCACTGGGCCCTGAACTGGGTGCTTTCACGATACCAGATTTGATCCTGTAAGGCTGGTGGTACCTGGCTCCTCCTAACAGATGAGGGAACCGAGGTGCAGAGAGGTGAAGTCATGTGCCCCAGGTCACACAGCTGGTCCCTGGCGGGGCCTGAATTTGCATCCAGGCCTGTCCCAGTTGTCTCCCCTAGGAGAGATAAGAAATGTACACAGTTGCCTTTCCTGGGGCAAACATGTGCTGAGTGGGGCTTTGGCTACTCCAAGCAGCATGTGTGGAGTACCCAGAGGAGGGACTGCACATCCCTGCCAGAGAAAGGGGGGCTTCCTGGGGGAGAAGATGTCCCTCTGCACTTGCAGGTCTTTGCCAGGTGGAGACGGGCAGGGGAGAAGGGCAGAGCATGGGGCAGAGGGAACAGTGGACAGAGGCTGGTGCTCATGTTGTGGGAGATGGTGAGGGCCTGAAGAAGGGGCCTGGGAAGGAGGGTCTCAAAGGCCAGGAAAAGCAGTTTGGATTTTGGTCATAGACAGTAGGGAGCCATAGAAGGTTTTGGAGCAGAAGGGGAGGTTCATGATCACCACCAACTGTTTTTGTCTGGTTTGTCCTGGTGGCCCTTAGGCCCGCCTGAGCCTGCTCCAAGTTGGTTTCCCATCTACCCCTTCCTCATAACCTTCCTCTTCTCCCCTGGCCCCCATCTACCTGACCCCATCCCACCCTGTGGCCCTGCCCCCCACCCCCTGCGCTCAGGGCTTTATACAGAGCAAGTGGTAAAGGTGCTGTGTGTGGGTAGATGCTTAGAGGTCTCAGGGTGGCTGGTGGTTCCGAGGCTGGGCTTGGGGTCTGGATCATCCTCTGTCCTTTTCAGCCTTTGCCTTGGTGCACTTTTGCCCTGGAGTATCTTTCCCCAACCACTGCCTGGCATCAAATTATATGCTTGTTCGCTTGTCTCCACTACGTTCCACTAGGGTGGGGGTCACGTCTCGTTGGCTGCTGAGTTCCCGGCTAGAACAGCGCCTGGTGCTTAAGAATCCAGTCCCTGAGCCCTTCATCTGTGCGGGGTCCTGGGGGTGGGGTGGGATGTGACCAGCATTCCCTGGCCCTGAGTTGCTTCTGGTCTAGCCTGTGAGGGATAAGTAAATGGCCTCAACAGAATCAGGAATGCACTAGCGGCCTCTCCATGGGTGTGGGAGGGCAGTGGGGAGGCAGAGGGAGTGCAGCTGGCTGGGCAGTGTGTGGTGTGTCCCAGGAAAGGGCCTTAGAGGTGGTGGTTAAGCTGGGTTTTTAGGCATGAGTCGGAGTTTGTCTGGGCAGCAGAGGAGGAGGACACCTAGTAGTTCAGGCGAAGGGCACAGGTGTATGTGAAGGGCCTGAGGCCTGATGTGTTGGGGGAAATCAGAGAAGAGGTTGTGATATAAACATGGGGCCTTCTGAGCAAGGGGTGGCTGGAAGGGCGAGTTGAGGCTTCTGTGCTGTCCTGAGGCAGCTGGACTTTTTTTGAAGCTACTCTTGAAGGTTTGAAGCAGTCTTGAGACATCAGGCCTTTTGAGGAGGGTCCCAGGCCCGCGTGTGCTCAGAGGAGGCCGTGGCAGTGGTCCAGGCGAGAGGCAGTGCTGACCTGTGGCCGTGGCCCAGGGCCAGAGGGTGGGCTGTGTGCTCCTGAAAGGAAAAAGGAGAAACCATGAGCTTTCTGCAGGTGGAGGAAAGTGGAAGGGTGGTCGGGCCTGGGGAGCAGTGGGTGAACGCTACAGCATGAGGAGGTTTAGGGTAGCAGACAGTGCCAGGCTCTCTGCTGCCAGTGGGTTTAAAAGCTCACCTTGGCATCCCCCTCTCCCCAGGGTTGCCGGGCCATCCTGTGGCTGATATGGCAGGTGGTGGGCTTGCCCAGACTCCAGAGGGTCGCGCGGCTCCTCCAGCCTGTCCAGCCCTCTTGCAGAGCTGGGCCCCCCATCAGTTGCCACATCAAGCAGCCAGGGCTCAGGGAGGCGACCTGGCTTAGGGAAGTCACAGCAGCTCCACTTCCCCAGCTGCCGTCGGGGTCTCCACCCACCATGGCAGCTGAGGATCCCTTCCAAAGCCTTTCTCCCAGTCCGTTGGCTGGGTCTTCTCACACCCTCCCAGGAGCTCCCTGGGACAGCCTGGCAGTGCTCTTGGCTCCTGAGGACTGGGAGTGGGGGCTGCTGGGAAATCATGGGAATTTAGACCGGAGAGGTAGAGGAGGGTGGGAATTTATTTGGCAAATGTTTCCTAAGACCTGCCATGGCCAGGCCATAAGGCCACAAGAGGTCTCAGTCTGAAGGGAGAGGGACCCAGGTGGACTTTGGAGCCAGGCGGTGGCCCTGAGGGTGCCATTCTGCTGTCTTAGTTTGGGACCCCCACCTCCCTGGGCAGCCTTCCTCACAGGTGGGTTTCCCAGCTCTGAGCTGAGCCCCAGCCCCTCCCTCAGGCAGGTTTGCAGGGAGCAGCTGGGACGCAGCCAGCAGGGGCAGGGCCACTGGCCTGCTGAGGTCCAAGGGGCCCTTGTCCCATCACCATGGCTGTGGATGGCCCCTCTCGGGTCACTTCCTCCACCCGAGGAGGAGAGTGGGGCTTGCTGGGAGGAGGGCAGGCCAGGGCGAGGGTAGCTAGGTCGCGTGGCTCTGGTTTCCAGCTGCCGCCCACCCCACCAAGCCATGCCCCAGCTCCCTCCACGCAACCAGACACCTTGGCCTGGCGAGGCCGTGATGTGGTGCTGATAGGTGGGCGCAAAGCCATGGCAGCAGGTGGCCGCCTCCTCCCTGCCCGCCAGCCTGGCCCACACGGCTCTCTCCTCGGCGATGGGCACAAGCCGAGGCTCTGCAGAAGGACTGGGGCCTAAACGAGGAAGGTTTCCCCAGTGGGCTGGGGGGTGTCTGGTGGCTGCACAGACCCAGGTGGGCATGATGGGCGAGATGCTGGAATGAGCAGGACCCTCACTTAGGACCCCTGCCCACCCCTGGCCTGGTGCCGTGGAGCATGCTGCAGCTGGGAGCTCCCAGACCTGGGGGCTGTGTCCCCCTGGGCAGCACCTGGCAGGTAGGGCTTGCCAGGAATAAGGTGCCATCACCCTGGCCCTCCCAAAGAGATCTGGGGGTGACAGGGGCAGAAGGGCTCTGCCCCAGCCTGAGATTGGCTCCACCTTTCCGGGTCTCCAGGAGGTGAGGGGAGGACAAGATGGGAGGGTCAGTGGATGGGGGTGGACGGGAGCATTAGGGCATTTTCCTGGCGGGCTGCCTGGTCCTGGACAGTTTGCTCTGCCCTGCCGGTCAGGGCTGTTGCCTGGGCTCCCCGGGGTCTCTTTTCCTGGGCAGGCACTGCTCCTGGCCCCCCTCCCCCTCTCGGGTGAGGACCTAGGCTGGTGGGAGGGAGCTTGGGTGCCCACTGGGTATGTGCCAGTCACCCTCTGGGCTTGTAGAGAATGGTGGATGTTGGGCGAAGGGGCAGAGGCTGCCTCAGTGCCTGGAGATCCTGCCTGGATTTGGGGGATTATCTGAATCCCCAGCCCTCTTTGCTGGCTTTCCAGGACCTCAGTGTCACTGGGCTTGGATGGCAGGATGGGCGTAGCATCCCTTCCCCCAGCCTGACCCATCTCTTCATCTCCCTACAGCCCGATCTGCTCAACTTCAAGAAGGGATGGATGTCAATCTTGGACGAGCCCGGAGAGGTAGGAGGGCTGAGGCGGGAGGAGGGTTGGCTTGTGCTGCTGCAGTGCCCTGAAAGGGCCCCAGGGTGGCCCAGGAGGCTGAGCGGCTTCCTGCCTGTCCTGCTTTCAAGGGACCCTGGCCTTTGGGGGACTCCAGGGTGGGGGGGATTTTCTTGCCCCTGGGAAGGTGGCTTGGGCTGTTGGGGGCTGGAGGGGCAGAGGCTGCCCTGTCCGTCTGCCTCCTGGTGCAGCTCTGCAGTGTGTTGGCGTCCCCTGGGCCCACCCACTCTTCTCACCAAGAGCACCTTGGTGCTCCCTCCTGATGACCCCAGCTGGGAATCGAGGGTCTGGGACGGAAGGACTCATGGCTATCATCTAGCCTGACCCCCCACCCCCACATGTTTAAAGATGGGGAAGCCAAGGTCCCAAGAAGGAAAGGGCCTGCCTGAGGCCCCCGAGCAGAGCTGGGAGGACACAGGCTCCTCCTCGCAGGCTGTGACTCCTCCCTGTTCTGTCCGTCTCATGAGGATTGCTGCTCTCCCAGCAGAAACAGGACGGGGAAGTGAACTTGCCCTCTTCCCCCGGCTTGCCCTCATTTTCTGACCTGAGCCGCATACAGATTCCAAAGACCCTAAGGGTGGGCTGCTGCACAATCTCTGAAGTCTCACTTACCTTGGACCCCACTGGTCTGAAGTCTCCTCATGCTTCAGCCACTGTGGCTGTGAAATGGGCACAGTGGCAAAGGGCAGTTCTTTCCCAGGCGGATGAGAGAGTCGCAGGAAGGACCGAGCATAGCCCCTGGTGCCAAGTAGGGGCTCAGCTAATGACCCTGCCCTACCTCGAACTTGAATGTCCTTAGAGCCAGAAAGGACAGTGGCCGTTTCACCAGCTCTGCCCTGTCAGCTGCCAGGCTAGAGCCCGGGAGCTGGAGCTGGCTCCCCGCCACCCAGCCCTTGGGGGGGATGCATCCCACGCTGCCCAGCGTGTGCCCGTGGCCCTGTGTCTGCATGCAGCCCGCCTGCCAGGCAGGGCTCGGAGCCAAAGGGAATCGCATTGTGCTCCCTGCCCACATGCCATATTCCCTCCAGCCCCCAGTCGTCCATCTGTCCCTGCTGCTGGCTGCCGCCCGTCTCACACAGGGCCTGGCACCCTGCCAGTAACCCCCTCCCAGCCTCCCCACCCAGGGTCTCCAGAGGGCAGAGGGATTATAGCCCCACCCAGAACTGGCTGCTACTCATCCTCTTTCACAGGGTTTTGGAATGTCCGATCTGGAAGGGCCCAGGGAGTTGCACCAGCCCAACCCCCTGAGGGCTTTGATCTGCCCCAGGCCTGTAGCAGCACCTGGGCTGACCCAGGCCTAGAACTTGGGGTGCCTGAGCCCCACTGGAGCGCCTCCAGCTCCCAGCTCAGACAATCGTAGGCGAGGCCTGGAAGGGCCAAAGAGACTGGGTACAGCTCCACTGTCCACTTTTCAGAGGGCAACTCAGGCCGCTCAGTGAGAGCAGTCCGTAGGGCCGGCCTCCTGGAGCAATCCCCAGCAACCTTGAGCCTGACCCGACGCCCCAGGAGACAGGCAAGGGAGGTTAGAGATTTCTCACCTCACAAGATGGTGTGCAGACTTGTTAGTCCCACTTTATAAGTCAGAAGACTGAGGCTCAGAGAGGCCAAGATACTTGCCCAAAGGCACACAGCTAGCAGGAGATCAAACGGGTGGTAAACTCGTCTCTTGGATGCCAGAACCCTGGTTCTTCGGGGAGGCTGTGTAGAAAGAAGTGAAAAATGCCATGCTTGCACACCCTTGGAACTTACCATCTTCTTGAAACAAAGGACCAAGTACTTGGAAAGGCAAACAGTGTGGGCAGGGCTTGGTCGTGTGGGGGAACCCCAGGAGGCCCGAGGACTGAGACTGGGTGACGTGTGCTGACCCTGCCGGGGGTGGACCCAGCCTGGCATTCCAGTGTGATGAGCAGAAGCCCAGGGGTGGGCAGGGCTTGGCTTGTTTAGTGGGGCTTGTTCTGGGCCCTGCCTCCCTCCCGAGCGTCCTTCTGCCAGCGTCACCCAGAGCAGAGAGGGGCACTGTCAAGGGGTCCTCTGAAATCAGCCCAGAGAGGCTCAGCCCCTTGGGCTTAATTCCCCTGATGTCTTTAACTCACCGTGGTGTGTGCTAGGAGTGCCCCACTGCCCTGGCCTGGGATGGGAGCCTATCACCCTCTGGAGACTTCTCGTGTGTGTGTCAACTTTACTGAAGTGTGATATGCATACAGAGAGGTGCCCAGCCATAAATGAGCAGAGCATGTGTTCTTACAAACTGAACACGTGTGTAACCAGCTCCCAGATCAGGACAGGCCCACTCTCCTTCTGGGCCTACTCACTGGGAGGCTTTTGTCCTTGGTCACTGAGCTGATGCATTGGGCATATGGAAAAAGACTTGCAAAATACTGGGCCCATGTGGCCCCTGACTAGCCAGACAAGTGGCCTTACATAGCACATGCCCCATCCCTGGTCTGTATGCAGGGCATTTGCTTGGGGGTCACGGAGGAAGCCTTGGGGGTCACGGGGTAAGGCTCAGGAGGGAATGGGAGGGTTGATAAGTTGGAGAAGGGCTCCAGGAAGGAAAGTGAGGCCGTCTTTTCTGAGGTGCCCACCCATTCCCCAGTGCTGGCCCTGAGGCCCAGAGAGGTGGCCTGCCAGGCAGCAGGGAGACAAAGGAGCTGGCCTTCAAATCTGGATTGTTTTACTCTGAGCTGCTTGCTCCCCACCCCTCCTCTGAGCAGAGTGGTTGACCTGGCGGCCACTGAGCCCCAGACACCTGCAGAATCTTGTACACATATGCATGCACACACACACACACACACACTCTCCCCCTCTCTCTCTCTTTCCTTCCATCTTCCCCGCAGCCTCCCTGCCCCTCGCTCACCACCACCTCTCCTCCACAGTGGAAGAAACATTGGTTTGTGCTGACAGACTCCAGCCTCAAGTATTACAGGGACTCCACTGCTGAGGAGGTGAGGCAGCTTGGTCAGGGCTCCCTCTCCCCTTCAGCAGCCAATGGACCCCTGGAAGGGGCTGGGGTGGCCCAGGTGGGGACAATGGCGAGTGGGCTGCCCAGGGCCCTGGCACCTGTACCATCATGGGCCTTCCTGCTCCAGGCAGATGAACTGGATGGCGAGATCGACCTGCGCTCCTGCACGGATGTCACGGAGTACCCGGTGCAGCGCAACTATGGCTTCCAGATCCACGTGAGGCTGCAGGCAGCTGGGCGGTGGTGGAGCTTGGGCTTCCCCCGCAGAGGTGTGGGTGTTGAATGTGGCTGAATGTTCTGGTTTGCGAATGCTGCCAGAATGCAAAATACTAGAAATGGATTGGCTTTTATAAAGTGGGTTTATTTGGTTACAAAGTTACAGTTTTAAGGCCATAAAGTGTCGAAGGTAAGGCATCAGCACGGGGTGCCTTCACTGAAGGATGGCTGATGGTGTCCAGAAACCTCTGTTAGCTGGAAAGGCACGTAGCTGGCATCTGCTTGCTCCCAGGTTGCGTTTCAAAATGACATTCTCCAAAATGTCAGTGTCAGCTTCCAGTGGCAGACTTCAAAATGTCTCTCAGCTGCAACTCCTCTCTCAGCCTCTGTGCATTCTTCAAAGTGTCACTCTTGGCTGTAGCAAGCTCGCTCCTTCTGTCTGAGCTCATATAGGGCTCCATTAAACTAATCAAGGCCCATGCCGAATGGGAAGGGCCACACCTCCATGGAAATTATCCTATCAGAGTTATCACCCACAGTTGGGTGCGGTGCATCTCCATGGAAACGTTCAATCAAATAATCAACACTAATATGTCTGCTCACACAAGATTGCATCAAAGATAATGGTGTTTGGGGGGTCATAATACATTCAAACAGGCACACTGACCCTCAGAGACTGGCTGCCTGTCACGCAGTCACCCCAAAACCCATCCTCAGCCAGTTGGGAGCTCTGGGCCGACACTAAGCATACCTGGGGAGCTCCTGGATGTCATTGACCTGGAGCTTAGAATGTTGGGGAGATCTTGGGTTCTTCCTGGGCTAGCTCTGCTGTCTGGGAGTGAAGGGGAGGTTTAGTTGCCTTCCCTGGGGTCTACAGTGGGGAGGGAATAATGGGGCCACATGTCAACCCACCCCTGTCTGGACTTGCAGACCAAGGACACCATCTACACCTTGTCGGCCATGACGTCAGGCATCCGGCGGAACTGGATCGAGGCTCTGAGGAAGACCGTGCGTCCAACTTCAGCCCCAGATGTTACCAAGTACATGTTGGGCTGGACTGGGACACTGGGTGGGGGCGCTTACCCCTGCATCCCCAAGTGGGTGTCTGGGCACCCACTCAAAGGCCCTGTAGCTCTGCCTTCCTGGCCTCAATTGCACTATCAATAAAATGGGTAGAGGGCAGTGGGTATTCTTGGCAGGCTTCTAGAAATACATTGCAGATGTAAGGCTTGAGCTCCCATCCTTTTCCACTCACCCCATCCTGAAAGAGTGGGATGGGGCCTTGGCTCCTTGGGGAAGGTGCCAGTGAGCCAAAGGCCCCCTAGTTGGCTGATTGCCTATCCCTGTGTCCTGGGGGCTATGTCTGAGCCTGTGCTAGGGGGTGGGGGTGGCTGAGTAGTCTTGCCTTTGTGCACACCCCTCCAGGGGTAGGGAGCTCGCTTCCTCTGGGGGCTATTGTGGATAGAGGGACAGGAACCTGAGTCACCTGGGGGTAGGGCCCCCACACAGTAGAAACCCCAGACGTGCATGAGGGAGCTGGGACCTAAGGCTGCTGGGCTTTAGGAACAGAGAATGGAATTGAAGGGGGCTGAGCACAATCTCCCCCACCCCCCACCCTGTCTGGCTACTCCCTGACTGTTCAACCCCAGACCAGTGGCTTTCCTGTCTGAGTCTCAGATTCCTTGTCTGTCATGTTGGGGTGTCAGGTCTGCTTCGTGTGACGAAGTGCCTGAGGCCGTTTGTAAACTGTGCAGTACCATGCAGTGGGGATAGGCTCAGCTGCTGTAACAAAGAGACTCCCAAACACAGTGGCTTAAACAAGATAAAAATTTGTGTATTTCTCCAGAACAGTCCAGAGTTGTGCCATTCAGGCCTGGTAGGGCAGCTCTGAGGCCCTTAACTCACAGCTCCCACCTCTAGGTCAGAAGTGACCGCCCAGGTTCTCACGGAGTCCCAGCCAGGGGCCAGGAGAGGGCATGGCTGGCCTTTTAAAGGGTGCCATTTTGTCAAGTGGCCATACCTAGCCTCAAGGGATGTTGGGAAATGTAGTCTTTGGCTGGGTAACCATGTAACACGCCATCGTTATGAAAGGCGAAAACCACCACAGGTGTTAAAAGTTTCAGCTGGGTGCTCTGTGCACCCAGAGGTCTCTGTTTTTACCTTATCATCAGTAACTGTGGGCCTCTTCCCCTATTTCGCTATAAGCCTCCTAAATCCAGACCCTAGTCTCATCGTTTTATTTTGTTTGGTTCATACTTACAAAGGGTTTCCTGGTTGCTCACCTGGTGCTCACACCCATTCTGGGAGAGACACTGTTGAACCGTCTTACAGATGAAGTAACTGAGGCCCAGAGGGGAAGCCGGCTGTCCCGGTCCCTCTGCTGGCAGGTGGTAGAGCTGGGATTGTTCCCAAGGCCTGTGACTGGTGAAGCTCGAGCTCTCGGTCTCTACGTTGGGCTGCTCCCCCGTTGGTGTCTGTCCCAGCCCCTGGCACATGGGGGGCACTCCAGAAGTGCTGTTGAGGGGCAGGGAGGGCAAGGTCCTGCCTGACGAGGTTCTGCTGTCACCCTAGGCTCTCGGACCGTAATAAGGAGAACACACTGCACAGCTACGGCACTCCGAAGGGCTCCCTGAAGGCGGGCGAGCAGCGGACAGGCTCGGAGGTCATTGGACGGGGCGGCCCGCGGAAGACGGATGGGCAGCGGCAGTCCCTGGATTATGTGGAGCTCTCCCCGCTGACTCAGGGCTCCCCGCAGCGGGCCCGCGCCCCTGCCCGCGCCCCTGACCGCCTGGCCAAGCAGGAGGAACTGGAGCGGGACCTGGCCCAGCGCTCCGAGGAGCGACGGAAGTGGTTCGAGGCCACGGACGGCAAGGCCACGGAGACAGCGCCTGGGGAGGGGCCACGCCGGGGCTTGGGCGCCCCTCTGACCGAGGACCAGCAGAGCCGGCTCAGTGAGGAGATCGAGAAGAAATGGCAGGAGCTGGAGAAGCTGCCGCTGCGGGAGAACAAGAGGGTGCCTCTCGCCGCTCTGCTCAACCAAAACCGCGGGGAGCGCCGGGGGCCCACGAGTGATAGTCACGAGGCCCTGGAAAAGGAGGTGGGCATCATGGCTTGCTTCTTTGGGAGCCCCCAACCCCACCTGCCCCCTCCAACCTTGCATTCCCACTATGGCGTTGACCACACATAAGCATAGCCACGTGACGGTGAGCTCACCCCTGATCCACTTCGGACTCCTTGTGAACTGGAATCTTCTTCCCTGGACCTGGGATTATTTTATCTTCATTCTGCCCTCAGTAATCACGGAAGAGAAGGGAAGGGAGAGGCCATTTGTTGAGTGTCTTCTCTGTACCAAGCTTGCCCCAAGCCCTCTCAACTGATATTAGCTCATGTTGTCCTCACAGCCATCTCATGGTCCGACACAGTAGGATGGGGAAACTGAGGCTCAAAGCTGTTTCTCATGTTACCCCTATAATGTAAATATCTGTGATCACAGTGTTCTGCTCCCAACCCCATGGGCTTCTCTGGGCCAGAGCTCTCCCAGGGTTGTTGACCTGGCCTTCAGGAAATAGCCAGAATGTCCCCCTTGCCCACAGCTCAACACCAGGGCCGCTTCCACTTCTCAAAACCACAGCTGTTTTTAAGCATCCTAGGGAAGCGGGGCTTGCGTCCATGTAGAGCAGGAAGCCTGTGGGCTCTTCTCTGCCTCCTCCCAGCCCTCTCCCTGCCTCTAGGCCCCTGCTGACGCCACCTCCTTCTCTCCCAGGTCCAGTCTCTTCGCTCCCAGCTGGAGGCATGGCGTCTGCGAGGGGAGGCACCTCAGGATGCACCCAGACCCCAGGAGGATGGCCACACACCCCCAGGCTACATCTCACAGGTGAGCCCCAAGGCCTACCTGGGGGTGGATGGTGGCTTCTGATTGCCTTGTTATCAGAAAACAGCTAATGTTTTTAGAGGTCTTCCTGTGTACCGGGACCTGTGTGAGGCAAGACATGCATCATCTTGTTTAATCTCCCCACAGCGGGTGGGTGTCATCACTGAGCCCCTTTTACAGGCCAGACCATGAGCCCAGAGGCCGCCCAGCCTGCAGCTGTCAGAGGTGGGATCTGAGTTCGGGTCTGGCTGATGGCAGCGCCTGTGTGTGGGCCCCTGCCTGGAACTCTGCATTTGGTGAACCCCTTCTCTTCCCCTGTGTCACCTGGACAAGTGGGGGACCAGTGGAGAGTGGAAGCCCCAAGGGGCAGGCCCCTGGGAGTCACTTTCTAGACATAGGGAAATCCCGCCTGTGCCTGTGTGAGGTGGTCCAGGCTGCCTAGGACAGTGGTTCTCAATGGGGGCGAGGTTTTCTCCTGGGGACATTTGGCTATGTCTGGAGACATTTTTGGTTGTCACGACTCGGTGGGGAGGTGCAGCTGGCATTTAGTGAGTAGAGTCCAGGATGCTGCTAAACATTCTAGAAGGCTCAGAACAGTCCCCTACAACAAAGACTCATCCGGCCTCAAATGACAGTGGTGCTGAGACTGAGAAACATTGGCCCAGGAGTTAGGCCTGAAGACAGCGATGTGCTGGCAATTGTTTAACTGGCCCTCCAGTAAAATAATGGGTGTGTGTGTGTGTGTGTGTGTGTGTGTGTGTGTGTGCGCGTGTGCGTGTACACATTCTCATAGATAAACTTATACATTTTACTGATATAAAGGATGTTCAATACAAATTTACAAATAAAAAATATATAATAACTTTTATCATATATTCCATATAGCAAATTGATTTTTTGCAGAATGGTTCATTGATTTTTGCTGAACTCTTATAATTGGCTAATAGAACTTCCAAAGAACTTTCATCTCTTCATGTAAAATGCCTGAAGTACTGAAGTCTTTTCTGTAGCTTATTGACAAACGAGTGCAGTTCTAATGTGAATGTTGGTTGAATTTTTGTTAATGTTATCAAGTAGGATGAGAAGACTTGTCAAAAGCGACTTTGCTGAATCAGATAATAGTTTCTATTGAGATATTTGAGAATATTCTATTGAAACTATTTCTAGTTTTTTGTTCTGTTTAACACAAATGGACCTGGCACACTTTTAAGTTTAATGTGCATTTTTAGCATTTTTCCATCACTTCAGTCTAGATAATCAACAAAATAAGTAAGCCCTGATTTGTGATGTTTGCCAGTTTCCCTGGGGTAAATGCTCCCACTCTGGCTCATGTCAGGCCACCAGCGTGCAGTCCCTGAACACAGAGCGTGGAGAGAGGTGTGCATGATGATACAGTTTCCACCAAACCAATATGAGCATGGATTATAATAAAGTAAAGTGAAATAATTAGGACATCATGAGTTTTGAGGATCTATTGCTTTTGCTTTTTTTTTTTAAAGTACAAAAGAACACTGGGTACTTTTTTTTTTTTTTTGGCCCCCATTTTTCTACTCATCCATCCATACACTGGACAAAGGGGAGTGTGGTCCATATGGCTTTCCCAATCATATTTTCACCCTTCATAAGCTACATTTTTATACAATCATCTTCAAGATTCATGGGTTCTGGGTTGTAGTTTGATAGTTTCAGGTATTTACTGCTAGCTATTCCAATTCATTAGAACCTAAAAAGAGTGGTTGGTCTATATTGTGCGTAAGAGTGCCCACCAGAGTGACCTCTCGGCTCCTTTTGGAATCTCTCAGCCTCTGAAGCTTATTTCATTTCCTTTCACATCCCCCTTTTGGTCAAGAAGATGTTCTCCGTCCCACGATGCCAGGTCTACATTCCTCCCTGGGAGTCATATTCCATGTTGCCAGGGAGATTCACTCCCCTGGGTGTCAGATCCCATGTAAGAGGGGAGGGCAGTGATTTCACCTGCCAAGTTGGCTTAGCTAGAGAAAGAGGGCCACATCTGAGCAAGAAAGAAGTTGCCTTTGCTTTTAAGACAATTAATTGTAAGTTTATGTAATTTAACTTTTAATAATGGCTGTGCCGAACAGCTGGCTCACGAAATTCCTAAAAACTTGACAATGAGCTGTCTCGAGTCAGGACTGACTGGTTTCAGTGGGCCATTGCCTGCAGGAGAAAGGAATGCAGGGACCCCAGACCCTGGGCTGGAGGAACCTGCCAGAGGTCACTGCCAGGGTCTTTCAGGTGGGCGTCCTGAGGGGTGGGGGTGACACGGAGCTCTGGTGGGGGGCTCGGGTGGGGTGGGGGTGGAAGGCTGATGGGTGCTTACCCCGGAGGCCTGCAGTCCTAGTGAAGGAGTTGGACTCTGATTGAGCACACCCTAAGACGTCTGGGACATGGAAAGTGGTGTTGGTGGGGAGGGGGTATGGCTGGGTGGGAGGAGCTCAGCGCTGGCCAAGGGTGGTAAAGACAGAGGGGGGGTTCTGGAGGGAGGGCAGTTGAGGGCTTAGTGACTACACCCCTGGGAAGGCCAAGGGGGGCTCACAAAGGCCCTGAAGCTGGGGCTGCTGGACTAGGGCAGGGCCTTGTCTGGGAACCTTCAGCTAAAGGGAGCCCAGGGGCATGGGGAGCTAGGGGTTGGTGCAGAGAGCTGGCCCGGGGGGTCATCTGGGTGAGGGGGTGGGAGGAGGTGGAGACAGAGTTGTCAAGGGCTTCTGTGGCCAGGAAGGACTAGGCAGGGTAGGGCTCAGCATGATACCTGAGACTGCTGGGAAGGCCTCAGGGAAACCCCCCACCCCCAGGCAACTTCAGACTGTTCTGTGGAGCCACTGGAAGCCCCTGGGAGCTGCCTTTCTGGGGGGCTAGGGGATCCATTCACACCTTTCTGTCTTCGTCCATTTTACTATTAGAACCTGCATTCAATTTCATTTGGGAGAAGTTTTTTTTGCCACTAAGATGAAGTTTGAAAAGCATTGCTCTGGTTTCTTAGCTTAAATGTGAGGAAACTGAGGCCCAGGAAACTGGACATGGCCTTTGAGCTGGAGGCAAACCTTTGTGGGAACCAGGCGCCCCAGCAGATGCTCCCCAGACTGCAGGTATTTTGTCCTGTTAGGTTGGGATGGACATGGGGAGCAGGTGTAATTGGACTGTCTGAGGTGAAAAGGGAGTAATCAGGAAGCAAGAGCAGAAGGGGTGAAGGAGTGGCCCCAGATGTGGAAGGTGCCAGAAGAGAGGAGCTGAGTCATCTGCTCGCCTCCGGCACAGGAGGTGGTGGCTGGAAATTCCCGGGCACTGGGGAGGTAACGGCTGGGGAGGGATTCCCTTCCCTGGCACTGGGCCTCAAGTCTGGGTTCTTAGGTTGTGTGGGTGCCCTTCTCTCTGGGCTGGGGGCTTGTCACTGCAGGGCAGCAGTGGGGGACCTGGGGGGCCACCCCCTCGGGCAGTCCACCTTTTGCAGCGGGGGCCGCCAGCATCCCTTTATCTGCTTTGGTGTAGCTCGGAGGTGGCAGCCAGTGTGAAGACATGTCAGGCCACTCAGGAGGGTAGGTGAGGGAAAGTAGCACCTAACCTTCTAGACACCTCTCCTCGGGGGCCAGCTCCTGCCCCCTGACCTCAGCCTCTCCAAACGCCCTATGACTCTTCAAGAGAAATCCCCACCCCCACACTGCTCCGAGAGTGTCAGTGATAAAGACCGCGTTGGTCAGGGGGTCTCCACAGGTGGGCCTGGCTTACCTTCCCCTTCCCCCTTCGCAGGGACCCTCGCAGGTAGACTTCTGAGGCCTGTTTTCCAGTCGAGAAGACTAAGGCTCGGAGAGGGAAGGGGCCCGGACAAGCTCACTCTGCAGTGGAGTCAGGATTCGGACGCAGCCTGTGGGACTCCAGAGCCATGTGTTCTGTTGTTCTAAGTTGGGGGAGAGAGGTGCATGCTCAGGGCAGGTGCCAAGGCCCTGGGGCAGACATCTCCCGGCCCCTCCCGCCCCACAGGCCTGCGGGAGCCCCCAGGGGGTCTCTCCTGTAGGTGGGGCTGCGGGGGGGGTGGGGACGTGAGTCAGTGTGTGCCTGTGGCACGGAGGGAGAATACTCTTCCTGTGGATACCCTGTGCCTCCATTTCTTCCCTGGCTCTCCGCATTCCCTTTTTAACTATCTTATATATATATATCTCATGTAAGAGACATGTCTGCATTTTCAGAAATTCAAAGCAAAAGGTTAGAAATTAACAGGTGCAGCTCTGTCTCCTCTGCTGTTCCCACCCCGGGGGCCACCTCGGGTGTCCTTTGAGCCCACCTGCAGTGGAGTCCTGTGGCTGCTCTAACAAATTCCCCCAAACATAGTAGGTTAGTTAACACAAATTTATTACCTTACGGTTCTGTAGGACAGAAGTCTGACAGGGGTCTCACTGGGCTAAAATCAAGAACCGTAAGTTCTATGTGGGATCCACTTCCTTGTCTTTGCCTGCTTTTGGCAGCTGCCCACAGTCCTTGGCTTGGAGCCGCTTCCACCATCTCCGGATCTCACAAAGGACAGTGGAGTCCTCGCCTCATGTCACTCTGACTGTTCTTTACAGGCATATCTCCCTCTGCCTCTTTTCTCCTGCCTCCCTCCTCCGTTTTTAAGGAGCTTTGCCTTCCAGATAATCCAGGATCATCTCCCTGTTTTAAGATCAGCCGACTAACATCCTTAAATCACGGGTTCCAGAGATGAGGTGGGGGCCATCCTTGGGGCTGTTATTCTGCCTCCCACAGCATCCTTCCATGCCATGTGTTTTGTTTCCGTGAATGGGATCCCACCACACACGCTGTCAGAAACCAGCTTTTATCAAACCAAACTTTCCGGACATTTGTCTGTGGCAGCCCACACAGGCGGCTCTGGCTGTGTCTTTTAGCAGCAACCTGAGGTCCTTTGTACAACTCGATCTCATAATTTATTAAGCGTTCTCCTTTTAGGCATTTAGGGTGTTCCCAGTCTTTATCACCGAGCTTGCCCTAGGGGACCTTTATCCAAGAGTCCTTGTGCACATGTGCCTTTCTGTGGGATCCTTCCTACAACTAGGCCTGTTGAATCAAGGGGTGGGGTTGTTAAAAATGTGGTGATGCCACCAAACTGCCCTCCACAAACCTCGTCGCCGTTGGTGCTCTGTTGGCGGTGCATGTTTTGCCACATCCTTGCCTGCAGCGGGTATTATCAGTCTTCCAAATATTTGCCAATCTTGTCTGCAAACCCCCTTTTGCATTAAGTCTTCAATTTCAGCCCATTTACTGAGCATCTGTCATGTGTCAGGCCCTGGGCTAGACATTGGGGACCGAGATGGATCAGAAGCTCCCTGTCTTGTGGAGGCAGAGGAGGGGCTGCCCAGAGACGGAGCTGGGGGCGCCACTGCAGCAGCTGCAGGGGAGTGAATGACCTGGGGGGAGAAAGTTGCGAAAGCGTGTTCCAGGCAGTGGGAACAGCCTGAGCTAAAGCTCAGAGGCATGAGCATGACTTTTTTGGCTTTTTATGGCTTTTTTATGGCTTTGAGGTTGCTTGGCAGGAAAGGGCAGGGGCTCAGGCCTGAAAGATTGGGCACAGGAGCAGTGGTGTACCTGATCCTGCAGAACGGGGAGCCTTGGAAGGGTTCAAAGCAGGGAAGGACAGGTGAGGGGTGGATGAGGGGGTGGGAGTGGTGGCAGGTGCCAGGCTGGTGGCACTGGGATCCAGGGAGAGGAGAAGCCGGGACCAGGGCAGGCCTGCCCCTGAGCCTCCCCTCCTGGAGGCTGGGGTAGGAGCACGTCCCTGGGCGAAGGGAGCAGCTCCGTGACCTCCTTGTCCGCTCTCCTGCCCATAGGAGGCGTGCGAGCGCAGCCTTGCAGAGATGGAATCCTCGCATCAGCAGGTGATGGAGGAGCTGCAGCGGCACCATGAGCGGGAGCTGCAGCGGCTACAGCAGGAGAAGGAGTGGCTCCTGGCCGAGGAGACAGCGGCCACGGCCTCCGGTAAGGGCTCTGAGCAGGACATAGGTCGGGCCCCGCCAAGCCTCCAGGCTATGGCTACTCCTAACTGATCAGGGAGGCCTTTAAATAAGAGGTGGGGGTCTCAGTGCCCAGACTTCGGGCAGGGGGCCTGAGGGGATCTGAAGGCCCCAGTACTGGCCTTTGGCCCAACTTGGAAAACGGGGAACCGAGGCAGTAAAGACCCCATGGGTTGTGACTCCTTTGCCTCAGGGGGCTGCAGCCACTGAGAGCCCCTTCAAGCCACATGGGCATGCTGAGCTCCAACTCTGTGCCCAGGCCAATGCCATGTGCTGGGGGGTGGGTTGAGGGGGGAGACTGATCAGCTGTAGACCCTGCTGTCATAGGAGTGTGCTCTCACTGGGTGAAGGGGCAGGGCAAAGCAGGGAAAGATGTGAGCATTTCCCAAGCCCCTCTGCATGCCAGCCTCTGTGCCCCATGTGTTACCCTCATCAGCTCCCTTAATCCTCTCAGATGAGAAAACTAAGGCTCAGAGAGGGTGGTGGTGGCAGAGCTGGGGTTAGAGTCCAGTGACCTCTAACCCATGCTCTGAACCCACCCTCTGCTCTTCCTGGGAAATGAACAGTCCCAGGTCAGGAACAGAAAATGCCCAAGATGCTGGGCAACTCCCTCCCCTCCCTCTGTCCTCTGCATACCAGCCTTATGTGCCTGGCACATCCTGGGCACCACCATGGGGTTTGCAGAATGACAGGAATGACAACCTGCTGGTCTGCAGTCCCTTATCCTGAACCCTCGGGGCCGGGCAGGTTTGGCATTTTAGAAGGATAATCCAGTGCATGCACCATCTATTAGAGTGAATGTTTCAGCACTTACCTCGTGCTGTGTACTGCTCTACTTTATTCACGTCTTCCGATAACCTCACGAAGAGAAAGTGCTACCATTATCCCCATTTTACAGCGAAGGAACCTGAGGCACACTGAGGTTAAGTCACCTGCCCAAAGTCACACAGATGTGAGTGAGGGAAGTTTGACTCGTATGGACTGCAGGGCCTGAGCTCTTGACTGGGCAAGGTAGCTGGGCCTTATTAAAGAACCGTCCAGGCTCTGCAGGGCTGACAGGCTGTGTGGGCTCTTACCTGATAATCCTGACAACCAGGGGTGCCGCTGGCTAGACACTGAGGTGTCACCCCTGCAGGTTTATTGTCCTCCCTTGACAGGCTCAGAGAGGTTGAGCAACTTGCCCATGGCTCCTCACTTTGTGACACAGCCTACACTGCTCTAGACTCCTGGTCCAGTGCTCTCTGCACACCACTACCCATTCCTGACCCCTCTCCTCCTCTCTGCCCTGCTTCCAGCCATCGAAGCCATGAAGAAGGCCTACCAAGAGGAGCTGAACCGGGAGCTGAGCAAGACTCGGAGTCTCCAGCAGGGCCCGGATGGTCTCCGGAAGCAGCACCAGTAAGATGGCGTCTGGGCCCTGGGGTCTGTCAGTTGGGCCTCCCTTCTGAGCCAGGGGCCCAGCTGCCCATGCTGGTGGTTGTGAATCAGGAAACTTTGCAGAGGGATGTCATCTTGTCCCCAGCTAAGACTCCTGCTACGGTCACATGGACACAGGGAAGAGAAGCAGTGGGGCCTCTGTTGACCTCCATGTCAGTCCACATAGACAGTTCTCCAGGCCTTTTCTTGTCTTGACCAGTATCAATCTCTACCTTCCTCCTCCCCTTCACATCCCATAGAGCTGGGCTGCAGTACTGCCCTCGGCCAGTAGGTGTCTCTCCCTGCCACAAAGCACAGTTTTGAAATGTTGGGGCTCTAGGGGTTTTAGAGCCCTCTCCCAGGGAAGGCACTGGCAGCCCAGAGAAGCCAAGTGACCCATTTGTAGCTCCAGAGTGGGCTAGTTGGAGGCAGAGCTAAGAAGGGAACCCAGAAGTCCTGAGCTGCTTTGAGTCTTCCGTGACCTGATGCCTGGCCTGGCAGAAGACAGGCAAGCCCACGCTGTCCTTCCCCTCCTCCCCCGGGCAGGTCAGATGTGGAGGCACTGAAGCGGGAGCTGCAGGTGCTGTCGGAGCAGTACTCGCAGAAGTGCCTGGAGATTGGGGCCCTGACACGGCAGGCCGAGGAGCGGGAGCACACGCTGCGGCGCTGCCAACAGGAGGGCCAGGAGCTGCTGCGCCACAACCAGGTAGGGCTGGCCCAGGGCAGGGCGGTGGGGCGGCAGTCCCTAGCCCCATTCACTGACTAGTCTGCCCCTCCCAGGAATTGCACACCCGCTTGTCGGAGGAGATTGACCGGCTGCGCAGCTTCATTTCCTCACAGGGCACAGGCAATGGCTGTGGGCGCAGCAACGAGCGGAGCTCCTGTGAGCTGGAGGTGAGTGTCCACGCCTTGCTGGCGGACCCCTGGCTCTCAGGGCCTGGGGCATGTGGGAGAGCTTCCTGCCAGGCTGAGATGACCTGCAGCCGGGGCTCTAGCCAGGAGAGGCTGGCGCAGCTAAGACAGAGCACCAAGCTGGGGTGAAAGCCCTGTGTCCAGAGAGTCCAGCCCTCCCACACAGCCCACCTACCCTCTGTGTGACCGTGGCAAGTCACCTCACCTCTCTGAGATTCGGCAGCTCATCTGTGAAATGGGGCCAGCACCTCCCTTACTGGGAGAAGCTGGAGCGAGGACACGTGTGTGATCCCAGGAGCACTCTGTGCTGGGGCTTCTCTGAGCCTTTTGCATCTGTTAGCTCTTCCAGTCCCCAGGACAGTCCTATGGGGTAGATGCTCTGACCCTCTCCTGTTTACATATGAGGAAACCGTGATACAAGGTCAGGTACCTACCTACCCAAGGCTACACGGCTGGTCAGGGCTAGGGCTAGGATTTGCTCCAGTTAGTCTCCAGAGCCTAAGCTTTAAAGTCTCCCCACTCTTGGCTGCACCTCAGTCTCCTTGGTCAAGTCAGGACAGGACACCTGCCCCTCAGGGTTGGGGGAGCACTGAGAGAGAGAGATGGGGGAGGAACAGCCCTCTGGTTCACAACAGGGCCATGTTATGGCTTCCTTGCATCCCCTTTGCTCTGCATTTGAGGGCCTGGCCCTGTGTTGGGGTCATAGCAGAGATGACTGTGGGATACCCACTCATATGGTATAGACAGGGATAAGAGAGAGAGAGAGAGCAAGGAAAGCAGGAGATATCAGGAAGGACTTCCTGGAAGAGTCTGCCCTGGATTGTAGTGGATCTTGGTGCAGACTGGGGCTGCACTCTGGGGGCCCCAGGTGGGGAGAAGCCAGGCAGCAGAGCACTGCGGGGTGGGATAACTCTGGCCCTGAGTCAGCCTGGCACCCATGACTACAGGTGCTGTTGCGAGTGAAGGAGAATGAACTTCAGTACCTGAAGAAAGAGGTGCAGTGTCTCCGGGACGAGCTCCAGGTGATGCAAAAAGTAAGTCCCAGGAGCTACTTCAGGGCTGTCTGCAGGATGGGAGACTCCTGGCCCACCTCAGTGCCCAGCCACCTGTGGGCACCTGCTCAGTGCCAGGCCTTGTCCTTGCTTATGTCATCAGACTCTCCGGGTGCCCTTTCCAAGTGGGTGTCTATCCCCACTGACCAACAGTGGGGATAGAAGCCAAGGCTCAGAGAGGGTAAGCACTTGCCCAAGGCCACACTTGCTTTATTCCTTCAGCAGGTATTTATTGAGCACCTATGTATGCCGGGCACTACACTAGGTGCTGGGGATATGCTTGCCCGTGTGGAGCATCGTTCCAGGGAAGAGTAAACTGCATCGCTGGGGGTGGGAGGGCTGAGGTTGCAGCCCAGGTCTGGAGAATGCAGCCTGCCTGGCCTGCCCCGGGCTTGTGCTGTCTGCCCCTCTGAGAACCTCCACCAGCCTGGGAGATGGGCTGTGAGCCGGTGCCTGCTGGCAGCGTGCATTCGTGGAATAGGCAGCACACATTAGTGGAAAGGGCCCCAGCACTGGGCCAGGCTGTCGTGGTCGTGGGCAAGCATTTCACCTCTCTGAGCCTCCACTCTGGGGGGTGCCGGCTGGGGTATGCCCAGAACATGGGCCACCGGGAGGGACAAGGCCATGTGGTCTGTCAGGCAGGGAGGGCTTTGCACCCTCATGACCCTTTCCCGGCTCCCAGGACAAGCGCTTCACCTCGGGCAAATACCAGGACGTGTATGTGGAGCTGAACCACATCAAGACGCGGTCGGAGCGGGAGATCGAGCAGCTGAAGGAGCACCTCCGCCTGGCCATGGCTGCCCTGCAGGAGAAGGAGTCCATGCGCAACAGCCTGGCAGAGTAGAGGTGGGCGCCGGGCCTGGGGATGGGAGCCACTGGGGACAGTGACCCCGGAAGCATGGGGTTTGTCACGGGGAGCGAGTCAGACCAGGGCCAGGGGTACTTGGTAGAGCTGAACAGGACTGAGAGTTTGAGGCGCTGATCGTTGTCACTTCTCTGTCATGTGACAGCCAGCACCTCTCATTACAGTGCCACACCCACACCCTGGTCTGCCTGAGCCTGGGGTGGCAAATCCAGGGTCTGCCCCCACATCCAGGCCCTGCAGCCCTGCGCCCCCAGCCTCCTGCCTCCAGGCAGTACGAATCAATCCCAGGCGCCTCCCTCCAGCCTCTCGCTTCAGGCATTGCTAATCAACCCTGACATTCTGTCCCATTCGGTCTCCCAGTCCACCTGGAACTGCCTCTCTCTGACAAGTCCTCATGGACTTCCTAAGGCACGAGGGAGGGTCACCCTGTGGGCCAGGCAGTTCAGGAGAGGCCTGGAGGAGCTCTGGCTCAGACCGGAGGCAGTGGAAGGCCCCACTGGACCCAAGGCCGGGGCTCTGGGAGGCTTTCCCCACCCCCAGCTCACCCTCCCCCACCCCTGCCCTTGTCTTCCAGGTCCCTGAGGTCCAGTCCAGCTGGAGACCCTCCACCCTCCAAGCCCCGGGGACCAGTCTCCCTCCCTCCCTGCTGGATGGAAGCCAGAAGCCAAGCTTTCTCCCCACCCTCTGTGGGCCGCATGTGTACTCACACCCATCACACACACACACACACCACACACACACACGCATGCACACATGCACACACACTCTGCATATCTGAGCGTGCCCTTCGCACTGGGTCTTAACCTTGCACCTTTTTCAGGATTTTATATGTGAAGAGATTTTTATATAGATTTTTTTTCCCTTTTTTTTCCAAAACACTTTATACTTTTCAAAAAAGCAATTCTTGGTGGCTGTGTGCCTCGAACACTGGCTCCCCCGCTCCATCCATGCCTCGCTTGGGCTTCGGGCCGTGGCCCTGCTCCAAGGACCTAGCGGAGGCCCGGGCAGCAGCCGAGGCGAGGTTGCCTCTGCTGGGGAGAGGTGGGAGCCAGCCACCCCCTCTCTACCCCACCTCCCACTAACTGCTTCCTGCCCCGAGTGGACCCATATCCTGGGCTCTGGAGGGAGGGCCAGGTGGGTGGAGGGGGCTGACAGCTGTCCCCGTGGCCCCACCTTCTCTTCTGAAGGTGTTTCTCTCCTGCTCCGTAAACCTACCTAACTTAATAAAATGTTCCAACAGCTCTAGTGTCTGAGATGGCTGGGCAGGGTGGGATATGGAGCCTGGGGCTTCTTAAAATGGTTTCCCCGCCCTTCCTGAAGTGGTGTCGTGTGGGAGGAGCTGAGAATCCAGCTCCCACGTGAATGAGGGCTTGGCAGCCCAGGTGCAGTTCCTAGGCCAGCAGCAGCGACATCACTGGGGAGCTTGTTGGAAATGCTGAATCCAGGCCCCACCCTGTCCTACCAAGTCAGAATCTGCATTTTAACATGGCTCCCCAGTGGTTCATGTGTACCTCAAAGTCGGCAATGCCCTGGAGTGGGGCACTGGGCCCAGGCCTTGGAAAGAGGACCGGAGCTGTCTTTGTCCCTGGCTGTGACCTTGGACAAGCCCCTTCCCCTCTTGAGCCTTGATTTGCTCCATCAAATGGGTGTCTTCAGCACTGTGTTGAGGACGTGTCCCGGAGGTCGTGTCCAGCTTTGGGTGGGGTTGGGGACATGGTCACCAGGCTGGGAGGCCTGATGCCGGCTGGCTATGCCAGTGATGGCCACGGGTGGGCTGGGACAAGGCCCCATCTCGGCGGCCCACCCAGCTGTCCGTTTGCAGGTCTGTGACTGAGGTGACAGATGGTAGCTTGGGCTCACTCCCTTCACCCCTGGGCTGTTCCCATCATGCCTTGCTGCCTCCCCTGAGCTGGGCACTGGCTGGGCAGAGGTGGACAAAGAACTGGCCCTGCTTCTCCTTGGGCTGTGCCAACAGCCCACATCAGGAAGGTCCCAGGAGATGGGACCCAGAGGATCCCGACCCAGCCTGCCAGGTGGAGAGGGCTTTTGGAGGCAGCTTTGAAATCTGACTTTTCCAGATGGAAAAATCAGGAAGGGCATTCCAAGCAGAGGGAGAAGCACGAGCAAATGCCCTGCAATGTATTTGGGGAGAGACCTCACACCTGTGGGGTGGGGGGTGGGGGAGGGGAGTGCAGCCTACCCACCCACCCCCCTTGCCCGGGATTGGTTTAGAAATGGCCTTGAGGCTCCGTTCCAGCCAATGAAACGCAAAGGGAAGTTGGTTGGGCGGAGCCGGTGGGGACCTGGAAAGGTCTTCCTCCCTCTTAAAAAGGGGGCATAAGGAACGGAGGCCTCTCTCTCAGCCCTTGGGCACCCTTGGGGGACGGCCCCCTGCTGTTCTCATGTCAGGAGCTCCTTGAGCCGCCTGGAGGGGGAGTGTTGCCCTTGTCAGCCACAACCCCCAGGCGGTGAGGCCAGAGCCCTGCCCTCACCCAAGCGCCCTGTCGCCTCCCTCCAAAATGTGCAAGCGTCCCCGAGTCCAGCCCCTGCTCCCCTCACTGCCTCAGCCCCACTCAGGGCTCCCCACCCCACAACCCTCCTTAGGGCCGCCTGGAGGCACCAAAAAATCAGGCCAGCATAGGAAATGGAGCTCAATCCCGTGAATCAGCAGGGAACGCAAACTGAAAACAACGATTATCCATATAATGGAATATTGTTCAGCATAAGAAGGAATGAAATTTTGATACCTGCTACCATATGGATGGACCTACAAAACATCATGCTACGTGAAATGTCAGACCCAAAAGGACAAGTACTGGCTGATTACGTGAAATACCTAGAATAAGCAAATTCATAGAGATAGACAGTAGACAAGAGGTTCGCAGGGCCCGGGGGGAAGGGGGTATGGGGAGTCATTGCTTACTGAGAGCAGGGTTTCTGTTTGGGGTGATGAAAAAGTTTTGGTAATAGGTGGTGGTGATGGTAATACAATGTTGTAAATCTAAACACCACTGAATTGTAAACTTGAAAGTGGTTAAAATGGGGAATTTTATGTTATATATATGTTACACAATGAAAAAATAACAACAGACTGCAAGATGTCACTCCCCACCGCCCCCAGAACAGCTCCAATGAGAAAGACTGACACTACCAAGTGTTGGGGAGCCCGGGGAACACCCCCTCGCGTGCCGGCGGGAGTGTAAGCTGTACCGTCACTGTGAGCAAGTTTTCATCAGTTTCTTAGAAAGTTATTCATCTACCTTGTGATGTAGCATTTCCACTCTTGCATGTACACCCAAGAGAAATTAGTGTTCAAGTCCACAAAAAGACGAATACAGGAATTATTCATTGCAGGAAATAATACAAATGTCCATCCACAGTAGAACGAATAAATAGATGATAGTATATTCACACACCGGAATACCATACAGCAATAAAAGTTGAATCCCTGATATAATCTCAATCTCAGATATAATCGCAAGCGAAAGAAGCCAGCCACAAAAGAGCACCCACTGTGGGGGTGGGCTGGCGAATGGGAGTTAATGGTCAATGGGTCAGAGTTTCTGTTCGGGTTGATGGAGAAGTTTTGGACATGGGTGATGGTGATGGAAGCGCAACAGTGTATATGTAAATTAATAGCACTGAATTATATACTTGAAGGTGGTTAAAATGGGAAATTTTATGTTGTATTTATGTTAACACAATCAATTTTTTTTTTTTAAAGATGCAAAACATTTCCATCGCCACAGGGATCCCTTGTGCTGCCATTTTATGGACACCCTCACCTACCTACCTCCATCTCCATTTCCCTAACCCCTAGCAACTACTAATTATTCCTTCATCTCTATAATTTTATTATTTCAAGAATGTTATATAAGTGGAATCATACAGTATGTAAGCTTTGGGGACTGGCTTTTTTCACTTAGCATAATTCTCTGTAAATTCATCCAGGTAGAAGTATCAAATAATCTGTACCTTCCTCTTGCTGAGTAGTATTCCGTGGCCTGGATGCACCACAGTTTGTTTAGTTATTCATCTGTTGGGGGGTGTCTGGACGGTTCTCCATTTTGGGCTATTACAAGCAAATTTCCTAAGAACATTCACGAACATCTTGCAACTTAAAAAAATAAAAGGAGCACCCTGCTGCATGATTCCATTTATATGGACTGTGCTGGCAGTTGTCAGAAGAGTGGGGTACTTCTGGGTGGTTGTGGGGGGACATCTGCTGGTAGTGGGCACAGAAGAATTCTGAGATGGCAGGAATGTTCTAGGTTTTTCTCTGGATGGTGGTTACACGGTATAAACACTGTAGAGATACATCAGGCTATACACTTAATGATTTGTACTATTTACTGTGTACAATTTATATATCCATTTTAAAAATCTGCTTTAAAAAAAAAAAAACGCCAGGTTCCAGCAGGTACCCGACGGGGAAAACCCCAGTCACCTCAATCACACAGGGAATTCGGCCAAAGCCACACGGTTTGGCTGGCAAAGCCCGGCCCACGGCCTCAGGCAGCCAGGGCAGCAGACAAGCTGCCCAGGTTCAAGCGCCAACCGCTGCCTCCAGCTGGCTTTGGGAACCCGGCTGAGCCCCAGGCCCCCTCTGGACTCTATTTCCTCATCTCTTAGATGGGGACAATTTGGGTGTCAAATTACTAACTGTTCTGATGACCTGTTGTTGTGTGACTAACCAGCACAAACTTAATGGCTTAGAACCACAGCGTTTTATCATCACACGGCGTCCTGTGGGCTGACTGGGCTAACCGGGAAGTTCTCTGTGGTGTCTCTTTGCAGGTGCAATCAAATGGTGGCAGGGGCTGGAGTCATCTGAAGGCTCAGCTGGGCTGGCTGGCATGGCTGGCTTCTTTACTCGGGCCTGGTCTTCAGCGGGGTGGCTGAACAGCTGGGGGCCAGCCGGGATCTCTTTCTCCATCTGGTCCATCCTGTGGCTAGCTTGGACTTCCTCCCAGCATGGTGGTCTCTGGGTAGCCTGAGGTCTAACCTCCTGCATGGAGGCTGGCTTTCCTCAGAAAGAGAGTTTCAGGAGCCCCAGGTGGAAGTTTCAAGGCTTCTTACAAGTTAGCCTTGGAAGTACTGTGGCCACATCAATCAAAAGTGGGTCACAGCAACTCGGCAGGTGAACTCTGCCCTCCCCCCTACGTGGGACCTGCCTCCCAGGGGTGTAAATCTCCCTGGCTACACAGGATATGACTCCTGGGGATGAATCTGGACCTGACATCGTGGAATTGAGAACATCTTCTTGATTGAAAGGGGGATGTGAAATGAAATAACGTTTCACTGGCTCAGAGATTTCAAATGGAGCCGAGAGGTCACTCTGGTGGACATTCTTACGCCCTATATAGATAACCCTTTTTAGATTTTAATGTATTGGAATAGCTAGAAATAAATACCTGAAACTATCAAACTGCAACCCAATAGCCTCGACTCTTGAAAATGATTGTATAACAATGTAGCTTACAAGGGGTGACAGTGTGATTGTGAGAGCCTTGTGGATCACATTCCCGTTATCTAGTGTATGGATGGATGAGTAGAAAAATGGGGACAAAAACTAAATGAAAAATAGGGTGGGATGAGGGGAATGATTTGGGTGTTCTTTTTTACATTTATTTTTTATTCTTATTCTTTCTGGTATAAGGAAAAATGTTCAAAAATAGATTGGGGTGATGATACACAACTATTTGATGGTACTGTGAACAGTTGATTGTACACCATGGATGATTGTATGGTATGTGAATGTATCTCAATAAAACTGAATTTAATTAAAAGAAAAAACAAAGCAGGTCATGGGACCAGCCCAGGTTCCAGGGGAGGGGCTGACCCCAGGGAGTGGCTACCGCGGGTGAGGGCTACCGGGCCTCTCTGGCTACCAGGACTCCCTGCTTCGCCACCTACCTCCCCAGCTGCTCCTTCTGTTTCCTTTGTGGAGTTCTCTTCCTCCGCCCAGCCCTCTAATGTTGGGGTTCCCCAGAGTCTGTCCTCAGCTCTCCTGTCTCTAATTCTCCATGTTGTCCTGTGATGACCTTGACCCTTGTCCTCGGCTTTCCAGAGCATCTAAGCTGAGCACCCACATCTGTCTCCAGACCCGGACAGCCACCCAGCTGCCTTCCGGATAGCCCAAGGGCACCTGCGATTCAAGGCCACTGTCGGGGCCTCTTCCTTCCAACCTGCTCCTCTTTGGTGTATGTTCACCCATGAGCTGGCCTCTGAGGACACAACATGGAACCAAGCACCACTCTCGTCCTCCGGAGGTCTCGGTCTGCAGGGAGGTGAAATTGGAATCAGGCAATTGCAAGAAGCCACAATCAGCGCAGAGGATGCAGCAAGCCCGGCCTGGGAAGTCTGGGGAGGCTTCTTGGAGGAGGGGGTGCCAGAGCTGCCAGGCTAGGAGTGTGGAGAGATAATTCCATCAGGTTCAAAGGCCCTGCTGTGGAAAAGCAAGGCACATTCAGGGACTTTGAGCAACTGGCTTTGACTAGAGGCTGATGTGAGACGAGGCTGGGGAGGCAGGTGGAGCTGGAATCTGACTCTGCAGGGACAGGACAGTGGGGCTTCATTCTCAGCCCAGTGGGGAGCCGTGGGGAATTTCAGGCGGGCAGCGCCCTGACTCAGTCAGAAGGCAGGTGAAGACAGGGACCAGGGTGTCCTTGGCACGTGGAGATTATTGGAGGCCCCAAGTTGACCCAGGGGGTGGTGTGGAGAAGGGAAGAGAAGAGAGCAGAGATCAGAGCCCCAAGGGAGAGCAGAAGCCCACAAAGCAAACTGAGAACTGGCAGTCAGAGAGGGATGGGGAAGCAAAATGCTTCCAGAAGAAGGGCGTGGCGGGGGGGGAGGCGGGAAGATAAGGCTGAGAAGGGGTCCCTGGATGTCGCCAGGACACAGGAGATGGACAGCGGTGGCTGTGGGGGAGGCTGGAGCCCGGCACAGCAGGAAGGGTCTGGAGAGGGAGGGTTGACATGTGGAGAGGACTCCTCCAATGCCACCTGTGCCTTGGTTTCCCCAGGGCTGTTTCCAGACCAGTTCCCTCATCCCCAACGCTCTAATCAGTCCATGGACGTTTCTGTTCTACCGCCCTCTGGACGCCTCGCCCCTTCCTTGTCCCCAACAAGGCTGACGTCACCGCCCTGCCCTCTTCCTAGCCCCAGGGCTTCAGTGACTCCAGCCCCCACCACTCCAGGGGCTTGGCACCACCCACCCACTCTTGGCTCCAGGGACCTGCAGCCCCTCTTGGGAGTGCAATGTCACCCCACGGCAGCTCCCCTCAGAAAGCCATGATAATGAGACCCCCACTCTCCTACTCCCATCCCTTTCTCTTCCAACTGCCCCGTCTACACCCGCTGCCCTGCTCTCTGCCCACAGATACCCCTGCCCTCACCCAGCACTGACTCTGTAGGAGGCAGAATGACGAAGGGTAAACATGTGGGTCCCAGAGGTGGGGAGCCCTTGGGCAGGTTACATAACTTTGCTGTGCCTCAGTTTCCTCATCTGTAAAACAGGGGTGGGTTACCTACCTCACAGCAGGGTTGTGGAGATTAGCAATGAGCTAATGCACGTAAAATGCTGAGAAGAGTGCCGGGGTCCCTGGCAAGTGTGCGATAAATGCTAGCCATTGCTGCTTCCGTGCTGGCTGGCCCTGCTCAGCGGTGGTTCTGAGGGTTAAATGAAACGATGTGCGTGAAACACATGGTGCAGAGCCTGGAACGTGGTATTTCAATAAACAAGAGCTATTATCCTGTTATTATTAGTCAGAAGTCAGCTGGACCCCACCCCCACCATCCCCAGGGGATCTGGTTACACTTGGTCCAAACCCAGTGCCATGGCCTGTGAGGGTCCAAACCCCTCCCCTCCTCTTGACAGCGCCCACATGTCACTTTTTGGGGCTTCGCTTCTCTTGAGGCTGCAGGTGCTTTAAGGCACAAAGCCAGACCCTTTGTTGGTTCTGCAAAAACTCCTCTCTCCAAGAGGCTCCTCTTCTGGAGCGCTCAACAATTTGCCGTTTGCCATCTCAACCCCTGGCAGGCAGGGGGTGCCCCCAGGACACTGGGCATTGCCCCACTCCTCCCACCCCTCTGAGCCCAGCCAGTTACCCCTTTACCTCTTGGACACAGCTGTTACCCTTGTCCCTGTGAGCATGGCCTGCTCCAGCCTCTCCCCTGGTCCCCAGGCTCTGGTTTCCCCCCTCCCAACCATCCTCTGTGCCTCAGCAGGGTGATCACTCTAAAATGGAGAGTGGACCGTGTTGCTCCCCTTTGTGAAACCCTGCCCTGGTCCCCCTTGCCCTTAGGACCAAGAACTGGTAGGGGAGTCCTCGGCCCACCCCAGCCTCCTCTCTCCTTGCACCCCCAGCTCCCTGGACCCAGGTTCCCACTGTGTGGAGCCACCTGCAGCTCCCCGAGGGGCCCCGCTGTGCACCTATCTGTCCTCGCGGCCTTCCTCCCAACCACACCACCCCCTCTCCATCCCCTCCCCAGTAGACTCATGATCCCCCAGGACCCAGATCAGGCATCATCTGCCACCTCTGGAAGCCCTCCCAGACCCCCCCCAAATGGGGCTAGATGCCTGCTCTGAGATCCCACCATCCCTCCACTTGACATGCTGTTTCCACATGGTTCTCCTGGACCAGGGACTGGCTCTGATTTACTTCTGTGTCCCCAGCACCCAGCAAGGGGCATGGGGAGCCTCAGCTGGATGGATATGTGTTTGTTGATTGACTGATCGACTGTGAGTGATAGACTACCCAGACCCCCTCCCAGACCAGGCACAGCCACAGCCACAGACTCAGCCCAAGGCACTGGACCTCCCCATAAACCAGATGGAAGGCCAGCGGCCAGCCTGAAGGGCTGGGGGCCAGTGGCGGTTTTGTGTACACGAAAGGCCGGGCTGTAAGTATGAGTCATTCCTGTCACCCCTGCCTCCTATCTGGACTTTTGCAAAGGCTCTGAGGCCCAGGGAGGGAGGAGCTCACTTTGATGGAGCTTCTGCAATGAGCAGAGAACTTTATAGACTCACAACCCTTTGAAGTATCTATTACTGTCCCCATTTTACAGAGGAGGAAACTGAGGCTCAGAGAGAGGACATGACTCACCCAAGGTCACTAATTTAGTGACTCATATCTCGGCTCATCTGGTTGTGCAGCCCAAATCTTCCCCTTGCTCAGGCCACCTCCCCTAACAGTAATGGTTTCTACCTTTTGTGGAGCACTTCCTGTGTGCCAGGCCCGTGGTACACATTTCACATTCATTATCTCCTGTAATCTGCAGGACAGCCCAGTGAGGAATGTAGCCCGATTATCCCACTGCACAGGTGAGGGGCCGGGCCACAGAGCTGTGAGTTACCCAGTCACAGAGCTGGAGCCAGGTCAGCTGGTGTTGGAAGACAGGTGGCCTCTTGGGCCTGCTAAGGCTTTCTCATTGAGGGCTGCCTGGAGCCCAGGGGCCTTGGTGCCCGGCCCAGGGGAAAGGGATGCGGGGAGGTGGGGTTCATTGCACTTCTGCTTGGGCAGATATGGATGAGCCACTTCAACACTCCTGCCTCAGTTTCCCTAGACAAGCAGAGCAAGAGCTTCCCCCCAAGGAGGCTGAGAAGGCCAGAGGCCCCTAGAAAGGGCTGGGTGTATGTGTGGGGGGTTCCAGGGGTCCCTGGGTCATTGGCTGGCCTCACCCCTTCACCATCTCTCAGCTCCAGCCTCACCATGCACGCTTTGCTCCCATAAGCTCTTGAGTCCTTGCAGGTGCTGCTCCTTGCCTGGAATTCCATCTCCCCACCCAGGCCAGATTCTCTCCAGCCCTGGCCACCCCCGGGCTCTGCTAGTCAGGTGCTCTCCAAGCCCCCTTGCAGCTCTCTGAGGCCCTAGAACAACCTGGGTGCTTGGCCAACCACTGACCCTGTGACCTCGGCTGAGCCATCTCCAGAGTGAGGCCTCAGCCGCCCCCACCTGGCTGTGCCCTCGGGAGCCGGGTAGCTGGCTGCACTGGTCAAGCGAGCCCTGAAAGGTGACTGATGGCCTGCTCCCCCAGCCGTGGGAGGTCACAGCATCAGGGTCCGGCTCACCATGACCCTCCTGGACCCCAGCAGGTTCCCACACACTCCCGTTTCCTTCTGAAGATAGGTTTATAAGCATCTTCGGGACCCTGGCAAGCATTTTCAGGCCCAGGGTCACCCCACAACCCAGACTCCAACCTCTCACCTTGCCACTACCTCATTCACTCCTTCATCCATTCATTCAATGAAGGTCTGCGTCTGTGCAAGAGCATTCATTCACTGCAGCACTGGCTGTAGGGAAATAAATTCGGCACCACATATGCCAAGCAGCAAGGAACTTCTCTACCTGTTGATCTGGAGACAGTTCCAAGATGTACCATGAGGTCAAAAAAAGCAAGGTGCATGGGGGTGCCACTGTTTATGGAAAAGAAGGAGGATAATGAGTGTCCAGATTTGCATGTGCATTTATATATGTGCAAAACTTCTCTGGAAGGATCTGTACACACATGCACACATGTGTGTGCGCACACACATTCACACACCCAGAGGGAGAGAAGCCAGTGTGGAGGGACCCTGGACTCATAAGAACTGAGAACAGTGGCTGCCTTGGGGAGGGGACGGAAGGCTGGGGACAGGGATAGAAGGACCCGTATTTCGGTTTTATATACTTTCCTACATTCTGAGTTGTTTCCCATGTGCTTAAGTTATCTATTCCAAAATAAATTAAAGTTTTAAAAATAATACAATGATATAACAGCCCTGAATGGAGCAGGCGACGGCAAGGCTGTTGCTGAGCTCGGGCTTCACATTCTGGGTCTCTGGTCGATTACCCTTTCCCAGCCCTGTGTCATGTCCTCATCTGAAGTGGGGTTAAGTGAAGTCATGCAGGTTGCGTCCCCAGCACCCACCTGCCACAGTGGCCGTCAGTCTGACAGCTGTTGTTGTCACGGTGAATGCCCCACTTGGGTCTGTTTCAGACACCCCAGTGACACAGGCTGAACAGGGACACACCCCTGCCCTCATCCAGCTCGAGGGCAGGGAGAAAAACAACAAACCAGGTTGGGCTCGGTGGCAACTGCCCTGGCCAGAGGAACCAGGGAAGGCTGCTCAGCGGAGGTGACGCCTGCACCCAGTCTTCAAAGGCAAACAGGCGGGGCTCTTACAACTCAACAACAAAGAGACAAACAACCCAATTAAAAAACGGGCCAAGGACTTAAATAGACATTACTCCAAAGAAGATATGCAAATTGCCAATAAGCACATGAAAAGATGTCTACGTCATTAGCCATTAGGGAAATGCAAATCACAACCACAATGAGACATCACTTTACACATACTAGGATGGCTTTAATAATAAAAAAATAAAAAAAAAAAACACAGAACATAACAAGTGTTGACAAGGATGTGGAGAAATTGAAACCCTCATACGTTGTTGGTGGCAATGTGAAATGGTGCAGCCGCTGCAGAGAACAGTCTGGCATTTCCTCAAAAAGTTAAACATAGAATTACCATATGATCTGGCAGTTCCACTCCTTGGTCTATACCCAAGAGTAATGAAAACATATGTCCACACAGACACTTGTCCACACATGTTCACAGCAGCAGCATTCGTGATAAACCGAAAGTGGAAATGAGATAGCGTCCATCAGCAGATGAATGGATAAACAAACTGTGGCATGTACAGACAATGGAATATTATTTGGTGATAAAAAGGAATGAAGCAGTGATACATGCTTCAACTTGGGTGGACTTTGAAAACACTATGCTAAGAAATTGGTCACAAAAGGACAAATATTGTGTATTTACTTTTATATGATATATTTGTAATAAGCAAATCCATAGAGTCAGAAAGCAGATTTGCATTTACCATGGGACTGGGGGAGAGGAATGGGGGAGTGGTTGCTTACTGGGTATGTGGTGTTTTTTTTTTTGGTTATTTAATTAATTTATTTATTTTTGAGAAGGAAAATATCCATCTCTTTATTTACTGGTACAGTTTGTGTGGGTTTTTTTTTTTGTTTTTTTTTGAGAGTTGACATTTTATAGAAAAATCACTCAGAAAGTAGAGTTCCCATATATCCCCCCACACACAGAATTTTCGTCTATTATTAACATTTTGCATGAGTGTGGTATCTTTGTTACAGTTGCTGAAGCAGTATTATTACACTTATACTATTAATTATTGTCATAGTTTACATTAGGGTTCACACTTTGTGTTATACAGTGGTTTTCTTTTTTAATTTTTATTCTGGTAACATGTATACAACATAAAATTTCCCATCTTAACCTTTGCAAGTATACAATTCAGTGGTGTTAATTACATTCACAAGGTTGTGCTGCTATCACCACCAAACCAAGATCAAAACTTTTCCATCACCCCAAACATAAACGCTGGCATGTGGTATTTTTAAGAAGTGATGGAAGAAACTGGAAACTAGAGGGAGCCGTGTTTGCACAACACTGTGAAGATACTAAATACCATGGGATTGAATGCTTTAAATGGTTAATCATATGATTAAAAAAAGGATTCACCTCGACTAAAGAAAGAAAGAGAGAGAGAAGGGAAGAAGGAAACGAAAAAAAGGAAGGAAGGAAGGAAGGGTGGAAGGAAGGAAGGGGAGGCAAAAGGAGCAGGACGAGCAAAGACTCATGTGAAAACACTCGTGCTGGACACACTTGTGTCCACACCACCTAAATGGTTTGGACGTGCATGGTCATGTACACCTGCACACACCGCCCCACCCTGGACATGCCTACATGGGCACCTCTGTTCTCATATCCAACCCTTGCTCCAGGGGTGCACACATCCTACTGAGCACAGAGGGATGGGACAGCATGAGGGTCAGGAATGTGGGCTCCAGGACAGACTGTGTGACTCTGGGTAAGTCACTTGCCCTCTCTGTGCCTCAGTTCCCTCACCTCGAACACAGGGATAATAATAATAGCAACCTCATAGGGCTGTGGTGAGGATTACATGAGACAGTATCTATAAAGTACTGATAAGAGTGAATTTCAGTAACTCTTTACTGTTACAATTTCTAATATGTATATTAATATGTATATTTAATGATATATTGATATTACATGCTCATATTTCTATGTGTTAATATTTTATTAAACATATGCTTAGTCTACATGTATACATATGTTTTATATACATACGCATGTGCTAGCCTATATGCACCCACACACGTCTCTTGCACACCGACATGCACATGTATAGGTGCACATGCACACTCACCCCAACACACACACGTTTATAAATACTTGCACTCAGGTACGTGCATGGGCAGATACGTGCACCTACACACCCACAGACACCCTTTCTACATGCCCAGTCCACCTCTGCCTTCTCCTCAGGCAGGTGGTCCTAAATGCCCTGACCTGAGCCAGCCCATTCCCCAACCCCCAGGCTGCCCTCTCAGATCCGTAGAGGAGAGTGGAGCCAGGCAGGTGGGGCCAGAAACCACATCCTAGAGCCACTGGGTGAGAGTCTGGCTGCTCTGGTTGAACAGAAGTCCCTGGGCTCACGGGTGTATGTTCTCAGCCTGGGACCACTTTAGGGCTGGGCTGTGTCAGTGTCCCTGCACCCAGCACAGTGCATGGTGTTGAGCAGGAGGCCTGGCTCTTGACGAGAGTTGACTGACTGCATGAGCAAGTGGATGCCTATTGCATGAAATTGAAGATAGACTTGTTCTGGGATTGTCTGTTTCACCTCTATCTCCCCTCTGGATGGTGAGTTTCATGAGGATAGGGCTGATGTCTGATTTGTCTCTAGTCCCAGCACCCAGTCAAGGTCTTAGCAAAGAGTGGTCATCAGTGAGTGAATTAATTAGGATATGTTTGACTGTGAGTGACAACAACAGTAGCTTAAACAAGGAATGTTTATTTATCTTACCTGGAAAATTCTGAAGGGAAGGGTCCCAGGCTGATCCACAATGTCTAGGACTCAGGCGCCTTATATCCTTATAACTAGGACTTGGACCCCATTGTTCACAACCTCCATTCACAAATGTACCTTATGGTCCAAAATGGCTGTTTCAGCTCCAGTCCTTACATCTGCATCCCAGCCAGCAGGAAGGAGAAGTGGAATGAAGAAGGGGTAAATGGCCTAGGTTGGCTACCTCTTAAGTAAGCTGTAGTGCAATAATTGCACTTATATCCCATTGGCCAGAAATTGGTCACATGGTCATTTCTAACTGCAAAAGAATTTGGGAAAGGAAGGGAGTCTCCGCTCTGGGCAGCCATGTGCCCTGCACCAGAGGCTGTACAGCCCCATGCTCCAGAGGGGAAAATGGATGTTGGCTCCACCATTGTCTGTATTTGCTGAACTCAGCTGTCTAAAATTCAGAAACTGTCTTGGTGGTTGTCTGTTGTGCTGGGGACACATACTGTCCCCAAGGAAAGAAGTACTCTTAGCTGTTCCACAGCCTGCTCTGCCTGCACAGAGAGGGGCCAGGAGTAACCTCTATTAGCTGGAGCCCAGAGAAGGAGCGAGGCCATGTGATCTGCAAACCTCCCAGGTGTCAGGAGGAGTTACCACGGGACATGGGCTCCATGAGCACAGCAGGAACCAATTTTACTGCCACTTTTGTTAGACCCCCCTGTAAGCTTAAACAGACTGTGGTTCACTATACAAGTGAGATATGTTCACTGTTTACATGCAAGAAGGAAACAGATAAGCTAAAAGAAAATGAACTACCAAGAAACCTCCCACCCAGAGCTAAACTTGAACAATTTGTTGAATATCCTGCAACATTTTTGTAATTGTATGTGTTCATGTAACTATGCATACTTATATACTTTTTTAAAATGTAGAACTCATACTTTTAATGGGATCACCCTACACACTAGGCTACTGGAAAACCTCAAAACCTCAATATTTTTTCACACCTTGACATATCATTGACATCTCTCCATATCAGCTACTGGGGAGCTCCATTACTATTAATGGCTTCAAAAGATCAAGCTTTAGTCTACCAGTGCCTCTCTGATCGTTTCACATGTAGGTTTTTCCCCATTTTTACTCAGTTACAAATCATGCTGCAGTGAAGATCCTCATACCCAAATCGGTGAATTTCTGGTTATTTTCTTAGGCTAGATTCCTGGAGGTGGACCTCTTCCATAATATAAAAGTCATGGTCTCTCAAACAAACTGCATTAATAATTAAGGGAAACCTATGTTAAAAAAAATAAGCAAAGCCATATGGAATAGCCAACTAAAGCTTGAGATGCACAGGAGAAAAACAACTTTTCCCACATTGAATTGAAATAAATATTAGCCAAAAGTCAGGACACTTGACACGTTCATGAGTGTCTGCTGCCTCATTGGGGGTAACCCATCATTTTAGACCAGCCGTCTGAAATATATCAAGGGTGACAACAGCGAACACTCAAATTGTACTTATGTGTCAGGCTTTCTTCTAAGGGATGCATATACTACTGTGTGTGATCGATATGATCATAGATCACTTATTATATATATAGATATTACAGAGACATCTGTATTTACATATATACAAATACATTGAATCCATGAAAACGCTATTGGGTGGGTGTGATTCTTATCCCCAGTTCTGAGGCACAGAACTCACCTTGCCAGAAGCCTGTAGGTGACGGGCTGGAATTTGAACCGAGGTAACATGGATCTCTAGTGCTGGGGCCTCACCACTATGTCAGCCTTTGTGGACTTCTATGGGGTCAGTGAGGTCCATGTGGCCTCTCAGTTTATAGGAGAGAGTGCACGGGCCCAGAGAGGGTCAGCAAACGACCTCAGGTCACACAGCAAATTTGGGTGCTTCTCCCTCCACCCCAGATTACCTCCTAATGTTTGTTTAAACACCTTCAGTGGCCCTGGGGAAAGGGCCCCTAAACCTCTCCAAAGAAGCTGTGGTGACCTGAGGTTTGTGCCCACTCCTTCCTGGGAGCAGCACTTTGTCCCCTGTCCCCAGCAGTACCAAAGCCTGTTTTGAAGACCTGCAGGGAGGGATGTCAGCTGCGTTCAGGACTCAGCTGGGCATGGCTCTCTCCGGAGGGCAGCCGGGCCCAGCGTGTGGGCCTCCTTCCCAACCCAGACGTCCCGGCCTTGGCGCCAGGTCTCCTGGGTCCTGGTGCTGATCATGTCAATGGCTCGTGTCTTTGCGAGCGGATTTGCCCATCTGCCTAACCGCCTTCCAGCTATCAGAGATCATGCTTCTAATTTTTTATAATTTAGAATTCTGACATAAATGAGAATTCTAACATGAGGACCAAATTCCTAGCTTCCATAATTCTATTATCCTGAATTCTTTGATTCTAGAAGTCTTTGTCCTATACTCCCCAAAGCCCCAGCTTTTGGGACAGGATTTGTGCTGCCTGCAGGAGAACAAAGTTGGGGGGCCGCTGGTTTAGGAAGGGGCCTCAGCCTTGTGTAATTTGCCATCTTTTCCCGGATCCCGTGGTTTTGTTTTGTGTTGGGTGTTGCTCCCCCACCCCACCCCCAGGGACCCCTGCTTATCTCCTTCTCCGGGTCCCAAGGTCAAGCGCAGCTGACCACTTTGATAGCAGAACACGTGTCCTGAAGTTAGGAAAACAGCCGGTGCTGACGCTGCATGTTACTGCTTTCTGAAAGGGGGGGGGAGGGAGAGAGAGAGAAGGAAGGAAGGAAGGAAGTGAGGAAGGAAGTAAGGAAGGGAGGAAGGAAGGAAAGAAGGAAGGAAAGGAAGGAAGGGAGGAAGGAAGGGAGGAAGGGAGGGAGGAAGGAAGGAAGGAAGGAAGGAAGGGAGGAAGAAAAGGAAGGAAGGAAGGAAGGAAGGAAGGGAAGGGAAGGGAAGGGAAGGAAGGAAGGGAGGAAGGAAAGGAAGGAAGGCAGGCAGGGAGGAAGGAAAGGAAGGAATAGCTTCCCTGTGCCCAGCTGCCTGGGCACACAACAGGAGGGGCTGACTGAGCACAGAAGCGGCCTGGGGTGTGGGACGGGCCCTCCAGGAGCTCTTCTGGGAGACCCCCCCGGGGCTCCCATGCCCTTCCTGGCTGTGGTCGCCTGTCCACACGCCTGTTCATGGCAGGAAAAGACACAACTGCAGAGAGTTAGGGAGGATGGATGAACAGATCCCACGAGGAAACAGGCCCATAGTGGGAGACAGCGGGGACACTCAGGCAAGAACCCAGGCAGAGCCAGGCCTGGGCGGTGGTCTCCTAGCAACCCGGGCAGGGCTCCTTGTCACAACCCAGGGGTGCACACCAAGCTCTGGGTTTGGCTTCATCCCAGGCCTGTTGTGGGATGAGGGCATGCACCGGAGAGACTGGCTAAGGGATCCAGAACGGGACCAAGGCCAGGGCGGGCCATGCATGGTAGAAGCCCCCAGTGGGAGTGGGGTTGGGGCAAGGACTGGGAAAGCTGGGGCAGGCTGGGGGTGTCACTCAGCTGGTGTGTCCTGCCCCTCTGCCCTGGAGGTGTGGCTGAGCGTGGGCTTTGCATCTGGTGTCACTTGGCCCAATGTATTTTTCTGAAAATTTTCAAACGATAAAGACCCAGACATCCTTTAGGTTCACATTGTTAACACTTGCCACTTGTCATCTTCGTTTTCCCTCTCTCTCTCTCTCTCTCTCCCTGCCCCACTGCTCTCTATTGACATCTGTGCCTAAATATATAAGGATCTATAAATCTATGTCTATGCCTAAACACATATATTTTTTGGAACAATTTGTGTGGCAGACATAAGACTGTACGTAGGTCTCCTAAGTAAAAGGATATTCTCCCACCTGACCATGACCCAAAGATCACACTCCGCAAACACCACATGGCTGGAATCCCATCATCAATATACAAAACTCATAGTCAGACTTCCCCCAATCATTCCAATAGTGTCCTTTTCCAGGTTTATTTCAGCCCTAGGTCCAATCAAGGGTCATTCATTGCATTTAATTGTCTTGTCTCTTTAGTTTCCTTTAAACTCCTCTGCTTTTTTTTAGTCTTTTGAGACACTGACATGTGTGTGTGTGGGGGGGGGGGAGGGTCGTCCAGGCCAGTCAGTTTGAAAGACGTCCCTTGGTTTCAGTTTTCTCATGGTTAGATTAAGGTTGAGTTTAAGCAATTTAAGGCTCTTGATTCTATGTGGCAAACTGTTTTCCAAAACTGTCACCCTGCTGTCCTCTCCTGTGAGTGCAGGGGGAGTGCCTGTCTCACTCCGCTCTTGCCAGCACTAGCATCATTTTAAAAAAATCCTTTAAATCTCAATGTAGTAAAAGGTAGCACTGCTGTCATTTAAAGCTCCACACTCTTGGTTACTTATGAGGCCAAATTAGCCATTAGTATTTACTTGTCTGTAAATTATTGACATACTTTCTCCCATTGGGAGGTTATCATTTTTTTAAAGGATTTTTAACAGAATTCTATATGCTAAGAATATTTACCATTCATTGTATTTATTCAAAAGTTTTTATCCTAAATTATATTTTTTCTTTTCTTCATGTTTTTTTAAACTTTTTATTGTAGTAACATATATACAACTCAAAATTTCCCATATTAACTGCTTTCAAGTAGACAATTCCCTGGTATTATTACATTTGGAATATTGTGCTACGATCACCAACATCCATTACCCCAACTTTTTCATCACCTCGAACAGACTTGCACCCACTAAGCAATAACTTCTCCCTCCCACCCCCGGTAACATATAACCTAATTTCTGTCTTTAGAAAATTTACCTATTCTAGGCATTTTATATAAGTGAGATCATACAGTATTTGTCTTTTTGCATCTGGTTTATTTCACTCAACATGATGTCTTCGAGGTTCATCTGTGCTGTCACATGTATCAGAACTTCATTCCTTTTTACAGCTGAATCATATTGCATTGCGTGTATGTACAACATGTTGTTTATCCAACCATCTATGGCAGAACCATACGTGTTTTTAACATTGGAAATTTCTTTTTTTATTGCAAAAGCAATATGTGCTTATCATTTATAAAATTAGAACAATTTTTGATGCAATGGGCCCAAACAGGGGAGAGGAGGGGCCCGGATCACATTCCTCCTGGGACCCCCCAGGCCTGCCACAAATGTGCTTACCTCCTCCTCAGGTTAAAGGAGGGGCAGCTTGGTGAGTTGGTTGAGGGCATGGAGTCAGACCGCTTTCGGTAAGGTTCCCCCTGTGATGGCAGCAGCAAAAGTGCCCAGCTTGCAGGGCTACTGTGGGGCATCAGTACATCCATTGCTGCCAATAGAGCTCTTAGCATGGTGCCTGGCACAGAGTAACTGCTCAGTTAATGTGAGCTGTGATTATATACCCAGGTGTAGCTCTCTAATTTCCCTATTTTATAAAAATGAGACACCCCCCACACACACACACACATATTTTTCTTAACTTGCTTTTCTCAATTAATACCCCAGACACATTTTTCTTGTCTTCACGTGGAGTCTCCTCTTCTCCTGGGGAAGGGCCGCACAGCCCTTAAACTATCTCCACAGTGTCAAAACCCACTGCCTTTTCCTGGTTGATGTCTTCCATCATTTTAAAACTTAAGAAATTTAAAGTTTAGTTCAGTTAGATCAAAGTTTAACTGTTAAACTGTCACCTATATTTCATTCCTTTGTCCCAGGAGTGTTTGTCTTTCTGTTCATCATTTGACTCTCAATCCACATGGGATTGCAGTCGTTTTTCTAATTTGGGGGAAGCAGGTGAAGAAGTCAGGCCCCACAGGGTGAGGTTTAAAGGATGTGGAGGAACCAGGTTAGAGCAGGAAAGGGGGAGACCACCAAAGAAGGGTCCCTGTGTCAGACTCCCTGGCCATCATGTTCTTGGACCATCCCCCTTCCTTGCTTCTGCCCCAGTCAGAAAACTGGGAGGTTTTCCAGCTTTTTGCTTGACCTCTACAGCAAACCCTTCAGCAAGTCTGGTGGACTTGTCCTCTGTTCCAGTTTGCTAATGCTGCCATTATGCAAAATGCCAGAAATGGAGTGGCTTTCATAAAGGGGGGTTTATTTGGTTACAAAGTTACTTCCCTATGTCCATAAAAGTGTCCAAACTAAGGCATCAACAATAGGACACCTTTCAGTGTCTGGAACACCTCTGTAAGCTGGGAAGGCACGTGGCTGGCATCTGCTGGTCCTTTGCTCCCAGGTTGCATTTCAGCTCCTCTCTTAGCTCCTGTGCGACCTTAGCTTAGCATCTCCAAACGTCCTTCTGTCTGCATCTCCAAGTGTCTCTAAGCATCAGCAGGCATCTGGGCCTGTCTTAGCATAACCCGGGGCGTTTTTCGTCTCTCTGCTCTCTGTGTGAGCTCCCTTTAAAGGACTCCAGTAAACTAATCAAGACCTACCCTGAATGGATGGGGTCAAATCTCCATGGAAACATTCAATCAAGAGGTCACAACCTAATCAAAAAGATTAATAAATCTGCTCCCACATGATTGCATTAAAGAATATGGCTTTTGGGGGGACATAATATATCTAAACCAGCACATCCTCCTAAATATTTCTCACCTGTGCCCTCTTCTTCCCACTTCCACCACTTTAGTTCAAGGCACCCTATTTTTTTCCTGGGTAGCTGAAATGGCCCCTAATAGTCTTGTCACCTTCATTCTGCCCTTCTCCCAACCCATAGTCCACACTGCAGCCATGGTGGGGGGAGGATTTAAATAACACAATTGCCTCTTTGGAAAGCAGTTGGCACCCCCTGGTAAAGCTGAAGTTATGCAGACTTCCTTCCCATTTGCACCAGGACACATGTAGAAGAAAAGCCATAATGAGATTGTTTGGAAAGAAAGAAACTGGCAACAACCCAAATATCCATCTGCAGTGCGTATTAGATTCCTACCGCTGCTATAACAAATTGCCTCAAACTTGGTGGCTTAAAATGATACACACTCATTCTCTTACAAGTCTGGAGGTCAGAAGTCCAAAGTGGGCTGCACAGGGTAAAAATCAAGGTGTGGGCAGGGCTGCATGCCCTTCTTGGAGGCTCTGGGGGGAACCCATTTTCTGGCTTCCAAAGGCTGCCCGCATTCCTTGGCTCTTGACCTCCTGCTATCTTCAAAGCCAGCAAAGGCCAGTCCAGACTTTCCACGCTGCCATCTCTCTTTTTCTGACTCCTCTGCCTCCCCTTTCTCCATTTAAGGGACCCTGTGACTACTCGGGGCAAACAAATAATCCCGGATCATCTCCCTATCTCAAAATCAGTTGATTAGCAACTTTAATTCCATCTTTTCCCCTTAATTCCCCTTTGCCATGACACAGGACATGTTCACAGGCTCTGCGGTTTAGGATGTGGACATCTTGGGGGGCCATTTTACCACCATAGAATGGGGGAAAGTTGTGGTCTCTTCCTACAATGGAACATGCCACATTCTGGGATGGATTCACCATGAAGCTGACCACGCTGAAGCCTTAGGGTCCCTCCCTTGCCCAAGTCCCTTGCAAGAACCTCAGAGGGGCCCTAGCAATGTGGGTCAGCAGCTAATTAATTAAAATAGCATGTATTGTATTTGTCCAGGATTCTCCAGAGAAACAGAACCGATAGGAGATATATATATATATATAATCTAGATCTTCATTGTAGGGATTGGCTTATGCGCCTGTGAGGACTGGCAAGTCTGAATTCTCCAGGGCAGGCTGCAAGTTGAAAACTTGATGAAGGTGACACTGAACTCCCCAGAAGAAGTGGGCTGACTGAAGTAGAGATTAGAATAGAGATTCTCCTCTTTCTGACTGCAGAAATCTTCTGTTCTCCCTTTAGAGCCTCCAACTGATGAGAGGGGAGACCCCCTGAATGCTGAAGGCAACCTCTTTTGTTGATTGTAGATGCAATCAGCGATAGATGCAAACTGACTAAGGATTGAAATCCAGCTATGAAATACCCTCACAGTAACAATCAGGTCAGTGCCTGCTTGACCAAATGACTGGACACCACAGCTTACTCAAGTTGACACATGAAATTAACCATTACAGTTATATTTCTGGATTTTGTGATGTTGTGGTATATGTCAGCTTTTTAAAATATTATAATGTATTGTGAGTTCTTTTCTCATTCTAAATATAAAGTCATTTTTCACTTAATACTGTATCAGAATTTTGTGTGTATAAACTTCAGGCACTACGGAACAGGATGTACCCTTGCCATAGCTGCAAAAATAAATGAGCAATGTGCACCAATGTGGACAACCCTCAAAAATATAATATTGAGTGCAAGGAGCAAATCACAAAAAAAAACACACCAACAGTATGATTCCATTTGTATAAGGTTCAAAAGCAGGCAAAATTAAGCTATCTATTGTTTGGGATAAGTACATACACAGTAAAGCTATAAAGAAAAAAAAGGAAATTATTTACATAATTTCCGGCTGGTGGTCATGAAGATGGCATCAGGAAGGGGTGCCAAGGGGCCCTCCAAGGAACAGGTGATGTTTTTTATCTGGAGTGATGGTGGCATAGGTATTCATGTCATTATTAAAGAATTGCACACATTATATACTCTCTTGTATGAGTGATGTATTTCATAGTTAAAATTTTTATTTTAAAATAATTGGATTATTTTCTGAAGCTTAAAATTCTGCAGTGGCTTCTCACTGCACTGAGAACAAAACCCCCATGCTTCGGCCAGGCTCACCTCCCTGACAGCCTCTCACACCGCGCTCCCCCTGGCCGTCCCCACTTCGGCCACCCCAAGTTCCCTAGCACCTGATCGACATAAGATCGGCTACAAGCCCCTCTCGTAGCCCGCATTCTTTTCCTTCTTTGTACTGGTCACAATCACAAATCAGAGTCGATGTCTGTCTCCCCCAATGGACAGCAAGCCCCCCGAGGGAGGACACCCAGCCCCCAGCAGGTGACTGACAACTCGTGCCTGCCTGGGCCTCCTCTGCTTCCAAAGTGCTCTGACTGGCACAGTTTGATCTGAGGTTCACATGCTGTGGGTTGGATGAGGCAGATGGGGGAACAGAGGCTCCAGAGGGGACAGAAGCTGGGCTTGGAGATGGACTGGGCAGGGGATGGGGGAGTAGGAGAGCCTGGCGAGTGGTCCCTTGTTCAGCAGGGATAGCTGCTGGGCCCTGGTGCTGTGTCCCTTCCTCTCCACTCAGTCATGTGGTTACTCCTGTCTGGGACCTGCCAGAATCAGGAGCTAACCCTTGCCCCCATCCTGGGCTGGGTGTAGCTTTATAACTTTTTAAACTGGGAAGGGACTGGCATTTGGAGGCATCAGGAATCTAACAGAGTCCAGCCACCAGGTTTTTACCAATGTTCTCTGTGCCCACCTGGCCTCCAGCTCTCTGCCCAGCCTGGGATTTTCTGAACATGGGAACCTCCTCAGTTGGTGCCAGGGTGGGCGGGGAAGGATTTCCATCAGGTATCTCAGCCCCTATTCTGTTATTCATGTGGGAAACTGGGTGGAGGAGGCAGAACAATGGCCTGTTAAAGCTGTCCACAACCTAATCCCCAGAATCTGTTACTATGTGACCCTACACAACAAAGGGGAAGTAGGCTGCTAATCAGATGACCCTGAGATGGGGAGGTGATTCCGGATTATCCGGGTGGGCCCCGTGTAATCACAAGGGGCCTTAAATGGAGGGAGGGGTGGGGAGAGGAGTCAGAGTCAGAGAGATGGCAGCCATTGCTGGCTTTGAAGACGGAAGGAGGGCACGAGTCAAGGAATGCGGGCAGCCTCTGCAAGCTGGAAAAGGCAAGAAAACGGGTTCTCCCTAGAATGTCCGGAAAGGAAATCAGCCCTGCCTCCTCCTCGACTTTAGCCAAGGGGGACCATTTTGGACTTCTGAACTCCAGAACTGTAGGAGAAAAAATGTGCGTTGTTTCAAGCCATCAAGTTTGTGGTCATCTGTTAACAGCAGCTGTAGGAAACTAATACGCTGGCTAACATTCTTTCCCTACCTCTCCTCGGCTAGAAACCGAGGGCCCTGAAGGACCCCCAGGCATTACTCTCTGACCCCATCTGGGGCACCGGAGAGCAAAATTGTCTTTACTCTTACAAGAAGCTTGGAAAGCAGTGAGCATCACCTTAAAAAAAGAGGGACCTCTCCCCAGGAAGTTTGCAGACATTTTCCTCCCCTTGTCGTAGTATATATAATGTTTGCCATGAAGGTACAGACAAATTCATTCACTTATTCAACAAAATTTTATCAAGGTCCCTTACTTAAGAACAAGGTGATCACACTCCCTTTATCCAATGTATGGGTGGATGAGTAGAAAAATGGGGACAAAAACTAAATGAAAATGGGAGGGGGAGGATGATTTGGGTATTCTTTTTTACTTTTATTTTTTATTCTTATTTTTACATTTTCTGAGGAAAATGTTCAAAACATAGATTGGGGTGATGAATGCACAACTATATGATGGCACTGTGAACAGCTGATTGTACACCACAGATGATTGTATGATATGTGAATATATCTCAATAAAACTGAATTAAAAAAAAAAAATGTCTCCAGACATTGCTGAATGTCCCTTGGAGGGGCAAGATGGCTCCTTGTTGAAAACCACTGAACCACACAAATGGCTATACTGCGAGGTGGAAAGTTCTCGCTGAAGTGCTAGAGCAGGGGAGGCTGGGAAATCAGCAGGGCTTCAGGGAAGAGGTGATCCAGAGGCTGGGCCTTGAAGATTGGCCAGGATTTCCAGAGGGCTAGCTCTCCTCCCGCCTCTGCTCCACAGGATCCTGAAGTGCTGGGGTCCTGGGAGCTGTGTCCACAGCCCCTTCCCCACTTTCTCTCCTCACTTGCCCTGGGTCAGTGCTCCTTGGGAAGGACTGACTCTTCACTGCAGACCCTTCCATTCCCTGTGTCTGGCCCAGACCTCGCTGCTGAGCCCCTGGCCTCTTGTACAGCTGTCTGCAGACACCTCTGCTGGGAGCCCCCCAGACTCTGCAACTCTATGCGGCCAGAACTGCCCTCTTATTCCTCCCCACAGTCCAGATCCTGACACCCCAGTGACACCTGGGAGTCCTTCAATTTTCTCACCCTCACTCCTCTTTTCAAGAATTGCCAGTCTGGCGTCTTGAATGTCTCCAAATCCAGCCCCTCCTCTCCATCCCCACAGCCAGCTTCACTTGGACTCTACCACAGCCTCCTCACTGGTCTCCCTTATTTCACTCTCATTCTCTCCAGTTCACCCATCACACAGCAGCCAGAGATCATTCTAGAATGCCAGTGTGATCACACCCCACACCCTCCTTCCCTTGTAAAAAACTTCCCCTGGCTCCCCATTGCCCCCTCAGCCTAGCAGATAAGGCCTGGGTTCCTCTCCTGGGTTCCTCCTGTGGGATCCCTGGCTCCAGTCCCTGCAGTGTCCTCAGTTCCACCTAGAAAAGTCACCCACCGCCAGGCCTTTGCTGCTGCTGCTCCATCTGACTGGAACACCATCCCCACCTCACCATGCCCTCCGGAAGTTCTACTCACCTGTCTCCTCTTCTGGGAAGCCTTTCCCCATCCCAACCACCATCCACCTTGCCAAGTTTCTTAGGTCTTCTTGTCCCTGAAGGAAAGATGCTGGAAAGCTGGGAGCTGAGCCTGTAGCCCCCCAGGGCCCTGCTCCTGGGTCCCAGAGAGCTGGAGACCCTCCAGTCAAACTTCATTTCCAGATGAGGGCAACCACCATTTCACAGGGACTGGCCATGGCCTCTGCTGCCCTGGCTGACGGTGTCTGAGGTGACTGGCCGCTCCTCCCTCTCCTTGGTGCATTCTCCTTCCTCAAGAGGCACTTTGTTTTCCTCCCACCTCTAAGTCTCCTCTGTTGGTTCTCAGGTGGGCATCCCTTGGCCCAGTCCTTCGTCCCCGTCACGTCTGCTCTGACTCCACTGGCTCCTGGAACTCCGAGCCCTCCATTTACCTGTCTCCCCAGCGTCCACTCTCGTGCCTGGGAGGTACCTCAAACCTAACAGGGCCAGAACCCTCGGACCTCTCACCCGCAGTCTTCCCCTCTTCAGTTAAGAGCAGCTCCTTCTCTGTTGTTCGGGCCCAAACTCTGGGGTCCTCCTTGATGCTTCTCCCACACCCAATCCTCCAGGTAACCCTGTTGGCTCTACCTTTAGTACACAGCTGGGACCTGACCATTTCTCACTATTTCCACTGTTGCCACCTGGGCCAAAATGCCAGCGTCTCTCGCCAGGATTATTGCAACAGCCTCCAAACCCAGCTTCTGCCTCTGCCCCTCTGAGCCCTTTCTGCACAGCAGCCAGAGTGGTCCTGTTGACTGTGGGTCAAAACCCTCCAGTGGCTCCCATCTCTGAGTAAAAGCCTGCAACGGCCACAAAACCCTACGTGACCTACTCCCCCACCCCCACCCGTGCCCCTTGCCTTTTTCTCCCCTTACCTTTTGTAACGCCTCTCCTCCCACTGTTCTCCTTGATTCAAGTACACTGGCCTTCTAGTGGTTTCTCCAACACACTAGAGATGCTCCTGCCTTAGGGCTTTCGCACCGGCTAATCCCTCTGCTTGGAACGTTCTTCCTCCAAAAATAAGAATGGTTTTCTCTCTCAACTCCTTTAAATCTTTGCTCAGATACCAGCTTCTTACTGAGGCCTCTCTGCCTACCCTATTTAATTTAAAATTGCAGACCACCTCCTCTCAGCACTGCCCACACCCCCTTACTCTGCTCTAATTTTTTGCTTTGCAATGATCATTTTCCATCCTACTATATAATGTACTTATTTATTTAGTCTGTTGCTTATTATCTGTCGTCTCCACTAGAATATCAACTCCCCAAGGGCAGGGATCTCTTGTCTGTTTTGTTCACATCCATATCCCTAGTACCTGTCACATTCTGGGCACATATTAAGTGAATAAATTAGGATTGCAAAGCCCAGAGGGGGTGGGTGGCTTGTCGAGTTCTCACAACAAAGCACTTGGGGCTGTGGAAATGGCACTGGCCCAGGCATCTGTCGGCCTCCACCCTGTTCAGGCTGATTGACTTTGGACAAGTCCTTTGGCCTCTCTTGTCCTCCTGTGGTAAAAGAGAGATGTTGTGTGTCAGGGGCTCAATAAACGCTGGATAACCCATACACCTCATTAGTTAAAACTTGACACCCGCCACTCGAAGGCGTCCTACACTTTCCCATACAGGGTTTTATGTCACCCTCACCCCAATCCCAAAGGTAGACAGAGGTCCCTTCTGACAGAAGAAAAAATTGGGGCCCAGAGGGGCAGCGAGGATGCCTGGGCCGGTTCCTGCACCACGTGACCGACGATGTCCGATCCCCCTGCCCACACCCGGGCCCACCCGCAGTTCCGAGGCTCAGCCGGGTCCCTGGCGGGGGGCGCAGCGCGGGGCTCGGCGCCGGAGACTACATTTCCCAGGAGGAGTTGCCCGCAGCTCGGCGCCTCCCGGGTTGTTAAAGGGCCTCGCGTTAAGAGGGGCAGCGGGAGTTCCGCCGACGGCCCGTCGCGCTGGTGGGGGGACGGGGACCCTAAAGTGCCCTGCGGGGGTGTCCGGGAGAGGCCGGGCCGGAGTCGGGGAGTCTGCACGACCCTGCAGTGGCAGCGAGGCGAGGCCAAGCCAATCGAGGCAGCCTTTCTTCATCTAGCCCACCCTCCGGGGGACCCTCCTGTCCCCCTTCCCCTCCTCCGCAATCCTCCCGAACAAGGGGAGGGGCGGTGAGACTCGCCGCCTGGCGGGAGAAGGGGTGTCGGCCATCAGAAAGCACCCGCGACCTCGAGATGATCGCTTCCCCCAATTCTAGCTTCAGTTCCGGGAGAGAATTTCCAGGTTGCTGGGATGGACTGGGATGAGAGACGTGACAGCTCCTACAAAATGAAATACAGGCCTGGGAGCTGAGTCTCACAACCCCCAACCCCCACCCAACCTCCATTATCGTCCACGGTAAAATGGGGTGATGGGGTACTGATCACGTTTTCTGCCTCCCAAGCACGGAGGATCAAGAAACGGGGAAAGAGCACTTTGCAAACTGCATTGCGATGTGCAAATAAAATTATTTTATCGTGTCATTGGATTCTTCGGGTCCTTCATTCTAAGACACAGCAGGGACCTGAGGTGGGGGTGGCAGGTCTCTGGGAGCACGGCTTGGAACAATCTCTTGGACGTGGAGGAGGCTATTTGGCCACTTATTTCCCCAACCAAGTCTTATTTCCACATCCAGAGAATTGTTTATGAAAATAACCAGAACAAAACACCATACTGTTGTGTTTTCAAATCAGGAAACTTCGGGGGGTAATTGACATCGTCCAAAGGAGAAGCTTGACCTTTTGATCTAACCTGGCCCCTCATCGCTTTCCTTCCCGGCCTGTGCCACCAAGATAAGCCCGGGGAGATGACAGTCTGCGAATTTCCCCTCTCCTTGCTCCCTTCCCCGATCATTTGCATTACTCCTTGGTGTGGGGGCAAACCCATTAATTTGCCCTGGTCTCAGGGAGGAGACTCCGGAGTCGGTTAGGAGCCCCAGCCACTACCCCCACTCCGCTCCCCCCTCCCGGACCATTCCGGATATGCGTTCATCATATTGACCGGCTATAAGACCCCATTCCCAGGGTATTGTTTAAGTGAAGAGTGCCGGGCCTCTGCGTTTAGGGAATAAAGGCGGTGTGTTGTGGGAGGGGGCCCAAGGAACGAGCATTCCAGAATCCCGACCCCGCGCTAAATGGAGCCAAGAAGAGTGTGAGCAGGAGGTCGGCGGGAAGAAAGGGGTCCCTGGGACTCCGGGGTCCCTTCCGCTGGCCCCTGGGTTCCTAAAGCCCCAGGATTCCTTACAGAGAGTGGCGCTCCACCGCGGGTTGTCTGCCTCGTCTATACCGGCCAAGCAGCATGGGAAAAGATGTATACATTTTAACAAAGACATCAGCATCCCCCCAGCAAAATGGCGGTGGCCCCGGCCCCGGCTCCCTGAAAAACTGCACACTTTCCAAGGATTGGTCGGGATCCAAAAAACGCGTCTCCCTCCTCGGTCGCTCCCCCAGCGCCCCGCTTTCCTTTACACCCAAAGCGCTCCGGGCCTCCCTACATCCCAGGGGTCCCCAAGACGGTTTCTGGTTAGAGCCTTTGGAGTAGCTCCTCCATTGTGGACCCCACACCCCCACTACTTCAAGGCCCTTGAGAGGGGGCTGAACCCCCAGACTAGACCTCAGGCGTGGGGGCAGCGAGCTCTGCCCCTTACACCCCAAAACTCCCAGGCTGAGGGAGGCATATAAATGAAATCCCCATTAGGCTATTTGGGAGATGTAGGACCTTTGAGAAAAGGCGACCCCAGAAGCCCTCTCCTCATCCTTCAGGGGGTCTAGGATGCATTGGGGGTTCGGCCTCAGGAAGGAACCTCGATCAGAGATCGGGGGGCGCGCTGGGGGAGAAACGACAGAGGAGGGGGAAGGGACAAAGTTAGAAAGTGCTCTTCCAACTCTTTCACAGAAAAGTTTGCTTGGAACTCCAAGGACGAAGCGCGGCTGGAGGTGCAGGGCGCCCGATGGTGGGGTGACCCCCGAGAGGTGACGGGGCCCCGGGGGAGCGACCCCTCCCCCTTGTCCCGGCTCGGCCCGGCTGGGAGCCGCCCGGCTCGGGGCCGCGTGTGTTAGTTGGGGCCTCTTTCCGGGCGCTCTGCCGGGCTGGGGGGCTCCGCAGCGAACAGGGAGCGGGGTCCCCGGCTAGCTCCAGGGGGGAGCTTCGCTTCGGTGGGGTCACCGCCCCGCGGCTCTCGCACCCCGCAGAGCCAGACCCCCGCAAAGGGGAAATGTGCCGGCGCGCCAGCGGTCCTCGGCGCCGTTTGGGGCGCGTGGCGGGCCCGGGGGGCGGCGGCCGGGCCGGCGGGACACCCGGCGGGGGAGCCCAGGGAGCCGGGCAGCGGCCCCGGGCGGCGGCGGGGCGCGGTAAGGTCCCGGCCGGGGGAAAAGGTCGGATTTGCTCGGCGGAAGAAACACAGATGGCGGCGGCGCGGCGCCATTCCCGGCCGGGAGCAGGCAGCCAGCAGCCCTGTCCTCACCGCGGTCCGCCCGCCGCCGCTAAATACCCGGATGCGCCGCCCGAGCGCCAGACGCGGAGCTGGGAAAAGGGAGGCAGTAGAGGTGGAGGCAGAGCCAAGCGCCGAGACCCACAGACTAGACCGGCGGGGCCGGGCCACGTACACCCGGCCCAGCGAGCCTTCCCGCGACCCGAGCCCGGGAGGAGAGGGGGCGACTCCCCACTCGCATTCCTGAGAGCCGGACTCGGTGTTGGCTTGGTGGTCAGGAGCCGGAGAACCGATCCCAACCAGGCTTTTCTGTGTCTCCGACGAGGGCTGGTTCCTTTGAAGGCGTTTTTTTCAACCACCAGGACCAGGTAGGCCACCATGACTGAGAACTCCACCTCCGCCCCTGCGGCCAAGCCCAAGCGGGCCAAGGCCTCCAAGAAGTCCACAGACCATCCCAAGTATTCAGATATGATCGTGGCTGCCATCCAAGCAGAGAAGAACCGGGCTGGCTCCTCTCGCCAGTCCATCCAGAAGTACATCAAGAGCCACTACAAGGTGGGTGAGAACGCTGACTCGCAGATCAAGTTGTCCATTAAGCGCCTGGTCACCACGGGAGTCCTCAAGCAGACCAAAGGGGTAGGCGCCTCGGGGTCCTTCCGCCTGGCCAAGAGTGACGAGCCCAAGAGGTCGGTGGCCTTCAAGAAGACCAAGAAGGAAGTCAAGAAGGTGGCCACACCAAAGAAAGTAGCCAAGCCGAAGAAGGCTGCTTCCAAAGCTGCAAGTAAGAAGCCCAAAGCCACCCCAGTCAAGAAGGCTAAGAAGAAGCCGGCTGCCACACCCAGGAAAGCCAAAAAACCCAAGACTGTCAAAGCCAAGCCAGTTAAGGCATCCAAGCCCAAAAAGGCCAAGCCAGTGAAGCCCAAAGCCAAGTCTAGTGCCAAGAGATCCGGCAAGAAGAAGTGACAGTGAACTCTTCTCTTGTGGACACTCCTTCCTGTTTCCCATTTTCTGTAGATACTTTTCTCCTTTCTTGATCCTAATCTGCAACCCTTGGCCCCTTGCTGTCATGGCTTTATAAGAGACAGAACTTGGATTCCTCTGGAAGTATGGAACAATTCCTTTTCCTTAACCTATCATGCTAGGACAGCAACAAAAAAATCTCATCCCTGTAATGATGAGAATGTACTTAACATTTTCTCTTACTTTGTTAATCTACTTATGGGTTTAGGGCTTTGGGTGGGCTTGTGTGTCTTGTTTTGTTGGTTGGTTTGCTATGATAGGGGAGCAGAGGAAGGGGCAAGGCAGCTTGTTTTGGCTAGAGGAGAGAGAGTCCAGGGATTGTGAGGTGTGGAGGAGTGTCTTTAAGGCAGGTGCAGAGGGTTCCTTAAGTTGTGCATACCTTGTGACAGGTTCAAAACCTTTGGCAGGAAGAAGCGTGGCAGCAGCTGGATGGCAAAGGAGGGAGGTGGAGAAAACTCTGGCCTGATTTCCACCTCCCAGTGCTGAGCGGAGAGGGGTGGCAGCCTGGTTTGCTTCTCACTTCTGTTTAGTCTGCTCTTGGGGCCTTCTTATTGTCTTAGGGAACAGGGGGAGGTGGTCATAGTGACAGCTGGTGGGAGAAGCTTTGGCTCCTCTCAGCTGGGACCTAGCCATGGGTGGGGGTGGGGGTGGGGGTGGGGGCTCTCTTTGTGGCTCTGTGTCACGTAAGTTTCATGTTAATATGGGAGGGGAAACTTTGGGGGAAGGGTGTGGAGCCAGTCAGCCAAGTGCCTCAGTGTGCTCCTTTGAAACTTGGGTCCTTCAACACAGTTGTTGGATTGTAACCTAGGAGGATTTTTTTCTTTTCTCCAGGTTTGTGCGTGTGCGTGCGCGTGCGTGCGTGCTTCCTCCTGTGCAAAGAGGTGGCTCTTGCTTGCTGTCCTGGAGGGGAGCCCTAAGTAGCCTAGCTATCAGCCATGGTGAAACCTCCTGACCTCTTTTTACTTGAGTCTTTTATAAGTAGTTAGAGATGGGGGGAGGGAGCATTGGGCGGGGATGAGTGAATGGTAAGATATACTGCAGTCGATTTTGAAATTTGCTAAGTAGTTTTACAGAACTAGATCTGTGCATGTATATGTGTGTGTACATGTATATATACATATCTAGGGCTAGTACTTAGGTTTCACACGCGGGAGCTGGGAGAAAAAAATTGTACAGTCGTCTTTCTCTTATTTGTAGTTAAATAGGAAAATCACTCAGTTGGGTGTTCCCCCCACCTTTTTTGTTGTTATTGATAAGTGTTATTTGTGCCGGGAAGAATTTGCTGTCTTTGTAATGTTCAGACTTTAAAATAAAATTGAGAAAGGAAAAAAACCTGATCGCTGGAGTTTCTCACTTTTAAGGCTGGAGAACGCAGAGCAATGTGGCCGGGGGGCGCCCATGGGGGGCATTTGGGGATATTTGGGGGCCTTTTCCCCAGAGAATGGGGGAGGGGTTCTAGGAGCTCGACAGAAACCGGGAAGCCTCAGGTGGGAGCAGAACGTGCCTCAGTCTGCTTAGGGACTTCTGCTTTTGGGGTCCAGAGGCCACCCCTCTTCCTTCGGAGAGGTGGATGTATCTGCCGGGAAGGGGTGGGAGTAGGGCAGGGGTCTGATGGGTTCGGCCCGGCCGGCCGCGGCTTTCTCCGCCCCATCCTCCCCCAGCTCGGACCTTTCCAGTCTCAATTTACAAATCAATCCACTTTTCGTCCTCTGCCCCTTTAACCGACTCCCTCTAGCTTCGATTGGCTGCCGGGGCCCGGCCTCTGTCACGTGACCAGCCCGGGGGGGCGGGGCCGAGCAGACCAACCCGGGGGGCCGGCGCGCTGGGGCAAGGTGGACGAGATGTGGGGTGGCCGCGTCTTGCGCGCGGTGCTCCCCGTGGTGCCCCCCGTGGTGCCCCGCGGCCGCCGCGCGCAGTCAGCGCTGGCCCAGCTGCGCGGCATCCTGGAGGAGGAGCTGGAAGGGATCCGCGGGGCCGGCACCTGGAAGAGCGAGCGGGTCATCACGTCCCGGCAGGGGCCGCACATCTGCGTAGATGGCGACTCCAGAGGTAACTTCCCCTACCGCGAGTCGTCGGACGTGGCCGGGCATTCCAGGAGCTTTCCGGGGCTTGCGCTTGATTGCAGATTCTGGAGACAGTGGAGGGGGTACAGCACCCTCGCAGGAGGCCACTGGTCCCCTTCAGGCAGACTTTATGGCTCCCCAGTGTTTAATCTGGTTAAACCCGTTTTGAGGGAGGTTGGTGTTTTGTCCTCGTGCACCTTTTGGGCCCAGAGGGCGGGGCGGGGCTGAGACGCAGCCCCATGAGAGATGAAAGGGAGATCCCAGCCGACTCCCACCATGGCTTTTAGGAAGAGTGGTGGCAAGGCGGCAGCAAGAAAACCCACCAACCACTGCTTGTTCAATGCGCTCTGCTCCTTGCTGCACGTTGACTCTTGCAAACCTCCAAAGTATGAATGATTAATCCTGTTTTACAAATGAAGACGCTGAAGCTTGGATGCTGAGTGGCTTGCCCAAAAGCCCCCAGCTAGTTCCGGGGCTTTGGTCTAAGTCTTTTGGGAAGAAGCTGGAAGGTCAGCTAACTGGCCAGGAGGTCAAACTTCTGGCCAAAGCTACAGTGAACAAGGGGCTCGAGGGCTGCTGCAGAAATACAGAGTGGCATTAGACCTTCCTCATTTCTGTGTGACCAGTGGTCACTGCCTGTCTTGCCTGTGCCAGGCCCCAGGTGGGTGCTGATTATAAGCAGACCCCCAAACTTGCCTTCTGCCCAGGAAACAGGTGTGGATTCCTTCCTTCCATCTGTAAAATGGAGGTCCTGCAAAATCCCTGCCTGCTCCAGCATTCCCAGGGGAAGCTTGGAGCAGGTTGAAAGATGGGAAATTAGGAGACCCAGGTTCCAGTCCTGTTAGAAGCTCCGCCTCCTCAGGATGTGTCCTCCTCGGGCCAGCTGTGTTCACTTTGGGCTTTATAATTCAGGGTCTCAGAGGCATGCTCTTTTGTGGGTACAGTCTATGGCAAGTAGCAAAGCTCACTGTTGCTGTTTGAGAACTGACCCAGCATCTCTTCTTCCCCACAAGGAAACCAAGGCCCATGCCTGAGAGGCAGGAGAAGCTAGTGAGGACAGACTGGCTTCTTCCCTAGGTGGGATGTGACTCAAAGTCAGGGTGGAAACTCATCCTTTAAGGTGCAGCACTGAGAGAGAATTCTTTCCTGACCCTCTCCTGATACTTTTGGATTTGGGACCTCCTGGGGGTCCCCAGCTCTCCAACCTGGCCTCTGCCCCAGAACAGATCATACTTGGTGGTTGTTGCCTCCTAAAGGGGGAATCCAGGGCCTTTCCTCTCTGTCCCCAGGCCTGGCACTGATGTCTTTCCAGGAGCTTCCTCACCCTCAGCTGCAGTGTCCTTCTGCTCTTCCCCACCTCAGGAATCCTTAACTTCTGTGCCAACAACTACCTGGGCCTGAGCAGCCACCCCGAGGTGATCCAGGCGGGTCTGCAGGCCCTGGAGGAGTTTGGAGCCGGCCTCAGCTCTGTCCGCTTCATCTGCGGGACCCAGGTATGGGGCGTGGGGTGGGGGGGTAGGATGGAAGGTAGACAGATTGTCTCCGAGTTGGGAGCTGACCCCAGCTGTCTGCTTCCCACGGTCGGCAGGGCTGGTGTAGCCAGCTCCGCTCATTCCGGCACTCTGGGCCTGCTCTTAACCCTGTGCTCTCCAGGAGAAAAGCTGGGTTCAGGCCTCCATTCCTGAGAGGCTATGGGCAAGAAACTACCTCTCTGAGCACCCGTTTCCCTACTTTCAGAACAGGGATCACCATGCCTGTCTCCTTGCATGAGAGTATGGGTGGAAGGCAAGGATTGAGATTGGACTCAGTTTCCAGCTCTGCCATTTGCTAGTTCTGTTACCATAATAACTGTAAACGTACTTAGAACAGTGGGAAGCACATGGTATCAACTTTTATTTTATTTTGTAAATGTTATTTGACATGAGACTTATGTAGTGTTTACTATGTTTTGGGTTTAAGCACATGGTGAGTGTTAGTTCATTAATCCCCATAACTATCCTATGTGACAGGTGCTGTTCTTATCCCAGAGTCTGTGTTCTTTACTGCTTGTGATTTTCATCCCCCATCCTCTCAAAAAGGGGAGGTGAAATGAATCCCAGAGGTAGAACTCCTCACTCCCAGCCATAGCACTTTTCAACCAAATCCTCACCCAGACTGAATAACTTTGAAATCTAAGAAATAGAGGCCTGGACGAACACAGGGTTACTTATTTAGTCCTCTTCTTTGCTATTAAACAACCCAAAAAAGGCACTCAGTTTGGTATCAGGAAGACACGTCTTCCTTAACCATCAGTACTAGGAATCCTACCTTAGACTTCCATTATAAAACCAGGACTCTCACCTGGAAGGGAAACTTGGCAGGTCCCTAATTCCTCATGGGAATCATCTGCCAGATTTCTTTTGGCCCTAGGAAAACCTTGGGGTACAGAAAGAAGGGAGCACCCGAGGCCACTGACCAGCCGTTCTTCTAAGCTTCTGTCCCCCAAGACTTGTCCCACATGGGTCCATAGCATTAACACCTGTCTTACTTGCTTTCTTCAGAGCATCCACAAGAATCTGGAAACAAAGATAGCCCGCTTTCACCAGCGAGAGGATGCCATTCTCTACCCCAGCTGTTTTGATGCCAACGCTGGCCTCTTCGAGGTATGTGGAGGCTGGGTGCGGGAGCTGGTGGGGCCTGCTAGGCTGTGGAAGGATTGGAGGTGGGCGGAAGGGGAACCTGGCAGGATACCAGTGCCATGCCTCAAGGTTCCCAAGCCCATTTGGACCAGGGAGGAGGAAGGCTGAAGTGGGAGGGGCCTGGCACTCACCAAAGATGCTCTCACCTGCTGTCAGTAAGGCAGGGCCCCAGAGCCCCAAGCAGGGGCAGAGGGCACCTTGTCTTTCAGCCCAGAGGAATACCCTGGCTGGCAGTGAAATTTTGACTCAGGGAGAGTCATGGGAAAGGGAGAACCCCAAGGAGTTTGGGTAATGGCTCTGCTCAAGCTACCTTTCTTCAGGCCTTGCTGACCCCAGAAGATGCAGTCCTTTCGGACGAGCTGAACCACGCCTCCATCATCGACGGCATCCGCCTGTGCAAGGCCCACAAGTACCGCTACCGCCACCTGGACATGGCTGATCTGGAGACCAAGCTGCAGGAGGCCCAGGTGGGGCGAGGCCCAGGGGCTTGGGGGCAAGTACTGGGCATATCCTCAGCATCCCCCAGTAAATGAAGTAAGGCTGACTCCTCACTCCTAGTCAAGCATCCCGGATGTTTGAAACAACCGAGATTTGAATTCAAATCCCTCTGATGACCCCAAAGTTTTGTTTATTCATTGCATCATGCTGCCTTGAGTTTTAGCAAGCACCCAAGGGGTGCCAGGCCTAAAGGGAGGGGTGGGTATATGGTTAGAAACTGGCCCCACCCCACCCTGTCCTCTGGTGGCTTCTCGATGCACAAGGCTAAGTGTGGCAGCAGACTGCCCTGAAAGAGGCAGGTAAGGCTCAGAGAGGCACAGATGAGTGACAGGATGTTCCAGCCCCAAGAAGCACAAAGGGTGGGTGGTTTTGTCAACTCCTTCCTGTGTCTCCCCTGCAGAAGCATCGGCTGCGCCTGGTGGCCACTGATGGAGCCTTCTCCATGGATGGTGACATCGCGCCCCTGCAAGAGCTCTGCCACCTTGCCTCTCAATACGGAGCCCTGGTCTTTGTGGACGAGTGCCATGCCACTGGCTTCCTGGGGCCCACAGGACGGTGGGAGCACACAGTGCCTGGGGTTGAACTTGTGAGGGTGGGTGGGAAACCAGGAAGCTGTCTCCCCAACCCATGATCCCTGGGCTCGGGGGCTGCCAGTGGCAGCAGCAATAGCTTCCCTTGCAGGGGCACCGATGAGCTGCTGGGCGTCACAGACCAGGTCACCATCATCAACTCCACGCTTGGGAAGGCACTGGGTGGAGCATCAGGTGCCTGTGGGGCCATGTCCACATGCTGGGTCTTGGAGGGGGGTCTCTGGGAAGGCAGGGAGAGGAGAGCTTGGGCTGCAGAGAAGAGGGCAGCATGGACTGTACTCTCAGGAGGGGTTTGGGGTAGGGTCTGGCTCCTGGCACCCTGACCACACACCTTACCCCTACCTCGTCCTTCATTTTCAGGGGGCTACACGACAGGGCCAGGGCCCCTGGTATCCCTGCTACGGCAGCGTGCCCGGCCCTACCTCTTCTCCAACAGCCTGCCACCTGCTGTCGTTGGCTGCGCCTCCAAAGCCCTGGACCTGCTCATGGAGAGCAATGCCATCATCCAGTCTATGGCCGCCAAGACCCAGCGGTGCAGTCCCGGGCAGGGGTGGGGCAGGCTGGGATGGGCGAGATTATGTGGGCTTGCACCTGTGAGCCTGCCTGTACCCATAGCAGCTCCAGGCCTACAGGTTCAGCCTCTGCCCACCCCACTTTGCTCAGTAAGGCTGCACTGAGAACTCTGAGGCAGAGGCTGCACGCTTGCCCACCTCCCTCTTTCTTCTCTCCACCTCTGTTTCCTTCTGTCTCCTGCTGCATTTCTCTATGAATGATTCTCCCTCTTGTTCAGTCCTCCTTTTTCATCTCTTTGATCTGTTTTTTTCCCTCTGCCTGGCTCATCATCTGCCTCTTGGGTCTGCATTTCTGTGTTTGTCAGTCTGTCCTGCAGACTTAGGCACAGATCTTGAGCCCTGTGCCCATCAAGAGGAGGTGTGAATGCCCCCCAGGCCCCCAGCTTCTGTGACACGCGGCTTGTGTCTGCAGGTTCCGCAGTAAGATGGAGGCTGCCGGCTTCACCGTCTCAGGAGCCAATCACCCCATCTGTCCTGTGATGCTGGGTGATGCGCGACTGGCCTCTTGCATGGCAGATGACATGCTAAAGAGAGGTAAGGGAGACAGTAACCAGGTGGGACCACCTCTGTGGGGCTCTAGGACAGGAGGGTCCATGGGTCCTAAGAGGAAAGAGGGAACACCCCATTACCACCACCACCCTACTATGCCACTTAGAAAACCTGTCTCTAAGCGCAAGAACTCCAGGCCGTGAGTCTCCCATGTCCAGGAGACCTTGCTCCCTGTGGACCTCAGGGATGTGGGAACTGGAAGTCATGCCCCCCAAAGCCTGTCTGGCTCTAGCGAGCCCCAAGATGATTCTCTCTACCTTCCCAGGCATCTTCGTCATCGGGTTCAGTTACCCTGTGGTCCCCAAGGGCAAGGCCCGGATCCGGGTACAGATCTCAGCAGTGCACAGTGAGGAGGACATCGACCGCTGCGTGGAGGCTTTCGTGGAGGTGGGGCGGCTACACGGGGCACTGCCCTGAGCCCTGAATGGGGACAAGCAGACCCAAGCTCCCCTCCCTAAACAGCATGCAAGGGGGCGTTTGATCAGCCCAGGCCAGAGGCTCCGAGCCCTGAACCAAAGGCCGGGCTGGGGTGAAGCCTGGGATCATGGTCAGGAGAGGGTGAAACAAGAGTGAAAGTTATCTGGGAAGTTCTGGTCTCCTTTTTTCTCTGAGCAAGCCCAGGACTCTGGCCAGTTGAAGATTCAACTGGGACTGGGGCTCTTGAGGGTAGGCTCCTGAGGACTGTAGTCATCTCAGAGCTGACCCTCTCCCCCTGGGACCTGGGCAGCTGGGAGACAGGCGAGGGCCTGTGCTTGGCTCTGGTGGATTCTGTGCTGCTGTGGAGGGCAGTGGAGCACCCGCCCTACAGGTCCTTTCCCAAGCCGCCACCCCCTACCTGCAGGCCCCAGACTCCGGCCTTGGTGAACACCTTGTCCTCTGCTCCCGTCCAAAGGATTTTCCACAGCTGCTCAGATAAAAAGGGGGCTGGGTGCCCAAACCCATGTATGGGAGGATTCAAGCCCCCAAAGAACAGGGACCCAGAATGTGGGTCACCACTGGAGAGACTCCTGAAGGTCTGGAACCCTGGGTTTAACCCGCTTTGTCCCTGACTATCACTTTGGGCAGACCCCATCTCTGCGTGCCTCAGTTTCCCCCCCTTGCCAGGAGGCAGGATTCATCATGATCTGGGCACTTCCATCCCCAGGCTGCTGGCCTGACAATCAGCCACCAGGGGGAGCAGCGAGCCCAGGCTCTCCAGCCGTTTTTGGTTTTTTTTTTCTGTTTTTTTTTGAAGCCGGCTCACTCCACCCACCCCGTCTTGAGGCCTTGAGCAGCCACTTTTGGGGCGGCGCCGAAGGCCAGGAGGGACAATTTGTTGCCAAGGCGCCGTCCAGCCTCGTGCCTCTCACCAGCTCACTGCACCCTCGCCCGAGGTGCCAGTGCCCTTCCCACAGTGGCTGCCCTTGGTCCTTCTGCAGGCGCCGCGGGAAGCGGGACTCTCCATTTCCCTCCCCACTTGGCCTCGTGGGCATCCGGTGGGTGGGGGTGGGTTCTGAGTCACCCCAGCTCCAGCCGCAGCATGCTGTGGCCTTGGGAGGCCCGTCATTTGCTGGGATGGGGCAGAGAGGATGAAGAGGCCCTCCTTAACAACAGGAAACCAGGCCCACCGGCACCCCGCACTCCCATCCCACCCCTTGGCCGGAAGTCTTGGGATGAGTGGTCTGGGCGCGCTCCACCCAAATCCTACAAGATCTTAAAGCTGGAATTCCGGGAATCCTACTCTGGGATCGAGGGAGATTGAGGCTGGGGTCCAGGAGCCCAGTGGGATGCTGTAGCCACATCAGCGGCATGAACGCTTGCAGACTGCCACCACAGTAGGGCACCCACGGCCTGGGTGCAGTCCCAGGCTCGGCCCGCAGTGCCAGGCCAGCTGCACGGTGTGTGTGCTCTGCGCTGGCCTCCCAGGGGCGACACGATGCATACAGCATGGCGGACCCAAGGGGCAGAGGGCTACCTGCCGGCGCAGCGTGTGCGCTGCCTCCTGCAGCTCCCAGTAGCACTGCATCCTCCTGGGTGACCTTATACAGGAGCAGCCCGGGCCGGCTGCCCTCCAGTGGGAGACACCCAGCAGGGATAGCAGGCGTCCGTGCTTGGGTGCGTACTGGTGGGTGCCCAGGGGTCAGCCGCATGCCTGCTTCCTGCTGGGCCTGGAGCCCCAGGACACTGCATCCATGTTCCTCTGTGTCCAGCGCGAGGTTCGGGGCAGTGACTGCCCCGAACAGCATTGGCAGGAGCAAGGAGAGGAGGCGGCAGCAGGGGTGCACGGGGTCCTGCGACCGGGCTCCCTCCTTCCCTCCCCTATCATATCAACTCAGCCCTGCCACTGCTGGGAGCTCCTTGCCCTAGTTCAGCAGGGGCCCCCCAGAACCTTGCACATTTTGAGCTGGGGGGAGGCAAGACAATGTGTCAGGGATCCAGGGGGTTTTCAGCCAGTTCCAGGGTTCAGGAATACCACCTTTGTGGATCCAGTCTCCTGGGAGTCATAATGGTGCTTTACTTTGGTCAGATTCCTACAGTTCTGCTATTCAGTGATCATAGGAGTCCACGATTTTAATTCCTTAATTCAGTCCTGATGGTTCTGAATTTAGATTTGGAGAGTTCAGGTCTGATTCTTGAAGTCTTAATGATTCAGCAATTCCCTGCTTCCAAAAATTGGGGGATTCTCTGCATCTATGGTGTGGGGTGACATCAGGCTTTGGAGAAGCCCCACTAAGCTGTGGTAAAAATCCCAGGGGCCTGCAAGGAGCTGGTTCTGAGGAGATCTTTTCCCAGCTCCTCAGGACCTTGAAACCCAGTCCTGGCTCCCTCAGTCACCACTCACACTATTTCCTATCTTGCCTTTTTCACAGATTTTCCCTTGATACTTCTCCCCCAGCTTCTAGAAAGACTACGCTCTTGCTCTACCATTTCTCAACACCCTCCTTAAGTCATTACAGACTGGCTTCTGGCCCTGGTACACTTGTCCAGTTTACCAATGCACCTGCCCCCCGGCACCAGCTTCTCTGGTCTCTGGAAGCATTTGTCCCTGTGGCCCATTCCTTCTCCAAGGGGTCCAGCCCAGAAACCCATGACTGAATCACACCCACTCTCCAAGACCTGTCAACTTGTTTGGCTCTTGCCCAACCCAGAAGCTCCTAATGGATCACTCGTCTAATCTCTCTCTCTCTTGTCCATCTCTGTCACCCCAGGCCCCATGAGCCTTCCTACAAAATAAATGGGCACACCATATCCCTGCTCTGGAACCTTCACTAGCTCCCCGTTGCCCTCAGGTTAAAGCCAGACTCTTTGGACAGGCACATAAACCTTCTGGTCTCCAGGCCAGACTGAGCCCCTAGAACAAGCTTGGAGAGGCAGATTGGACTTGGGATTCCCAGGGCCTGGGGGTGGAGAGAGGTACTGCAGAAAGGGGACTCATTCTAGCTTCCTCACCTGGGACACCCCATCCAAGACTAGGAATCCTTTCCCAGGTGGGATTGGAATCCTCCTTGGAGTGGAGAGGGGAGAAGCTGGAGGTGGAGTGCCAGGAATGGGCTGGGCCCTGGGCATGGAGGGGTTAACTACAAAGCGAATTTCAGAGAGCAGGATCAATGGGTTACTTGCTGCTGAAAGAGAGAAAGAGCCGGCAGCAACGCAGAGAGAAGCTGGGCAGAAGAGCGTGCCCCCCGGGGGTGGAAATCAGGGCCCGAGGAGGAGGTAGCCAGTGGCTCCTCCAGAGGGAACACCCAAGTCCGGTTCAGCAGAGGAGAGGAGGGGCCTCACGGGAGAAAAGAGAAGTAGGAGACAGACCTGTACCTGCAAGGAGGCACCAAGGGGTAGCCGCTGAGCCAGGAGGCAACCTCAGGCTGGCTGGTTCCCCCAGGAACAAGCAGGGGCCCAGTGCCCAGGGTTGAGGTGAGTGCTGCCTGTCCCGGGCTTTGGGAGCCTGCTGCATGCTGGGCGCTGGGGTTGGGACAGGTATCACCTTTCTTCCCTTCTCCCTGCCTACCCCCTCCACCCGCCTTTAATCTGTCCCATCATCCCGGAGGTCCCAGGACCCAGGAGGATCCACAGGAAGTGGCCAGTGTGGGCTGCGGGGTGTGGCAGGGGTGAGGACAGGCAAGTGTGCTCACACACGTGTGATCAGGTTAGCAGCGACACCACCTGTTACAGGTTCTGAGATGAGCACTCTAGCCTGGGAGTCAGGATGCCACTTAAAGTGTGACCTTAGCCTCCCATGTCCCCTCTCTGGAGTTCAATGTCTTCATGGGCAAAAAGTCAGAGATCTGTATGGTTCTCCCAGCTGAGCCATTGTGGGGCTGTCACCAGGCTGGACTGACTCCAGTGACTGACTCCAGTGTGCTTTGCTGAGGCTACATGTAGTTCACAGTCAGCTGAAGGTCCTTAACCCATGTCCAGGTCTCTCTCCTGAGCTTTAGATCCAAATTGAGAAGTCAGGGAAATATGCCAGCTCCTGAGGTTGGGGCTGCATCTCCCAAGACTTCACCCCATGCTGCCTGTCTTCACCCGCCTCATGGAGTGGAGGGGTCCATCCTAATCAGGCCACCAAGCGTAGGCTGTAGGGCTGCCCCCCCCCCTGCCCCCCGTGTGACTGTGCCAGGGGCTCTCACCAGGGCCTCAATGACTGCTTTGGCTCTGTTCCCCCATCCCACATAAGCTCCCAGCCCAGGACATCGGGCTTCAGAACTAGACCCCTGAGTCAAGTGACCAGAGCTGGGGGCTCCTGCCTGAGGACCTCAGCTTCTCTTCCCCCAGGTTCCCGTCTGATGGGGAGATGGCTGATGTCCAGAACATTTCACTGGACAACCCGGGGAACGCGGGGGCCGTGGCAGTGCCTGTGGTCTTTGCCCTCATCTTCCTGCTGGGCACAGTGGGCAACGGGCTGGTGCTGGCGGTGCTGCTGCAGCCCGGCCCGGGAGCCTGGCAGGAGCCAGGCAGCACCACAGATCTCTTCATCCTCAACCTGGCAGTGGCCGACCTGTGCTTCATCCTGTGCTGCGTGCCCTTCCAGGCCACCATCTACACGCTGGACGCCTGGCTCTTTGGGGCCCTCGTCTGTAAGGCCGTCCATCTGCTCATCTACCTCACCATGTACGCCAGCAGCTTCACGCTGGCTGCCGTCTCCATAGACAGGTGCGCTCCGGCCAAGCCTCTCCGGGCCTGGGCTGGGGAGGGAAGACCTGAACAGATTCTCATTGGTCTTAGTAAGGAGAAGATGAGGGACAAAAGAGGGAAGGGGGAGGGAGGGAAGGAACAGCTCTCTGCCTGCCCCTAACCAGCCCCTGAGCACCTGCAGGGCAAGCTTGAGGGGACCACCCTGACTTGTCCCCACTCCACTGGGAGCTCCATCTTTATGTCCCAAAGTGTCAGCACAGGGCACAGCAGAAGGTGCTGTGGAAGTGTGAAATGAATGACAAAAGGAACTCATGATTTAATTCATCAGATATGCTCTTATTTCTCACACCTGGCCCCGGTTGTGCTCACACCTGCTTCCGTGCATGGCTTGACACTTGGGGTCAATTCTGGTTCACTACCCCGCGGATGATCGTGGGCAAGTCATTCATTTCTCTGGGTCTCATTTTCCTCCTATGTAAAACGGTTAAATAGCATCTAACACAGACCCCGTCCGGCTAGGTGACTGCCACTGCTCCGAGAGCTGTGCGCCTTAGCTCCATCCTCGCGGTAACCCAGCAAGGCAGATCGTGCTCTCTCTCCGCTCCCGCCCCTCTTCAGGAGGGGAAATCGAGGCACACGCAGCATCAGGTGTCGCAGCCCTCGCCCTGCGTCAACATGGGGGGCGTGGAGACAGGCCCCGCGGGGAGCGCGCCCGGCTACGCTGACCCGGCCCCCGCCCCCAGGTACCTGGCTCTGCGGCACCCGCTGCGCTCGCGGGCCCTGCGCACGCCGCGCAACGCCCGCGCCGCCGTGGGCCTCGTCTGGCTGCTGGCGGCGCTCTTCTCGGCGCCCTACCTCAGCTACTACGGCACGGTGCGCTACGGCGCGCTCGAGCTCTGCGTGCCCGCCTGGGAGGACGCGCGCCGGCGCGCCCTTGATGTGGCCACCTTCGCCGTCGGCTACCTGCTGCCCGTGACCGTGGTGAGCCTGGCCTACGGACGCACGCTGCGCTTCCTGTGGGTGGCAGTGGGCCCTGCAGGCGCGGCGGCGGCCGAGGCGCGGCGACGAGCCACGGGCCGTGCGGGGCGCGCCATGCTGGCGGTGGCCGCGCTCTACGCGCTCTGCTGGGGCCCGCACCACGCGCTCATCCTCTGCTTCTGGTACGGCCGCTTTGCCTTCAGTCCCGCCACCTACGCCTGTCGCCTGGCCTCGCACTGCCTCGCCTACGCCAACTCCTGCCTCAACCCGCTTGTCTACGCGCTCGCCTCGCGCCACTTCCGCGCGCGCTTCCGCCGCCTGTGGCCCTGCGGCCGCCGCCGTCGCCGCTGCCGCCGCGTCCGCTGTGCCTCGGGTGCCCGCCGCGCCCTCCGTCGCGTCCGCCCGGCGTCCTCGGGCCCCGCCGGCTGCCCTGGAGACATCCCGCCTCGGAGGAGGCTTCCGGCGGGCGGCGGCTGGGACGGGCAGCCGGGGGAGGAACCTGCCCGCCGCGGAGAGGCTGGACGAGCCCTGTCGGCACTAGGATAGGAATAAACCTTGCCCGCCGACTCTGGGAGTCCATCTGTCTGTTTGCCCTCTTTTGGGAGGGGCGGGAGGACCGGATGCCATAAGGCTAAGGCATGGGGCCAAGGCCTGGATTGCCCAGAGAGGTAGAGTTACTTGCCAAAGCTCCACGGCAGGCGGTGGCTGACATGAGGCTCCAGCAGCGTGGACACCCCTGGGCGATGAAAATGCCACAGCCTAGCCGGGGCAGCCCCCAGACTCGGCCCATAGCCAGTCTGGGCGGCTCCTCTGCCCATCCCTCCAGCTTGGCCAGCACCTGCTGGGCCTGGCGTTCTCCACTACCCCTTACCAAGCCCCTTCCTTGTCCCAGGCCCTATTCTGGGTGATTTAATAATTGCAGCCAATACAACAAATATTTTCACACTCATTGTGTATCTCACACTGTGCTATGTCCTTTCTTCAATCTAGTTATTGAAACAGCTTTGCAAGGTAGAAGGGATTAGCCCTGTTTCACAGATATAGAAATCAAGGATCAGAGAAGCTTAGTGGTTTGCCCAACATCACACAGCTGGTGTGTGGCAGAAGTTGGTTTCAAATGCATGTCTCTCTAACTTTTTCTACTCGGTGGCCCTCCTCACTTCTGAGGACTCTTCTCCCAGTTTCCATGGTTTTTCTTGGTTTTTCCTGATTCCTCTTCCCCAACCTTGCAGCTCCCCACACTCAACTGGGCACCCTGGAATCCTCAGAGAGCTCCGAGTCCCCTCCCTCAAGAGTTCTGTTCAGACACTCAGGCCGGGGACCTGGGCTTCCCCTGGCCATCAAGCCAGGGTCCAAAAAAACTTGCATTGTCCTTTCAGCCATTTGGTGACCCTGGCTTGGGAGAGTCACTTAACCACCCTCGGGCCCCAGCTGGCCTCTCTGCGGCCCGACCAACCCCTCTTCCCCTACCCTGTGTGCAGCTGGGGAAGTCAGTGGCTGTAGAAACCCACTAATTAACCAGTAAATCAGCCTTGATGGTTTCAGAGCCACCTGCCTCCCTCCTTCACTTATCACACGTCAATAATGTTTATTAGCTTCTGGGCTGAGACCTGAGACCCTGTAGCCTCTGTGTCTCCCCTGCACCCTTCCTGCTACTGGAGCGAGCCTGGGGCACCCTGGGGACAGCCCCTCCCTGAAGGAGACAGATGCTGAGTCCTCTGTCACCACCTGTCCCCTGCCCCAGGCTCTGGGGTCCAAGTGGCATTCACCCTTCAGAGCGGAAGGCTGAGACCCAGATGGGGCCAGCACTTGAGTCTCCTGATGCCTGGCCCAGGGTTCTCACCTGCCCAAGTTTCCACAGCTGAACAGGTGCCACAGCAGTGGGGTGTGTCCTGGAGGGCTGCCTACTTCCACGGCACCCACTGTGGCCCCTGTCTCCTTGTGACTGGTGCTTCCACTTCCACTGGCTCATCCATACCTCACCATGATCCTGGCAGGCAAGGGATATTATCCCCATTTCCAGAAGAGGAAACTGAGATTCAGGGAGGTGAGGCCATCTGGCCAGAGTTGGGGCAAATTAGTGGCAGAACCAGGATTCTGGACCAGGTCTGAGGGACATCTCCCAAAGGCAACCAGGCAGTGTGGGGAAACCATTTCGGGGTATCTGATGAAGTCCACTGCACGACAAAGGGGGAGTGCCCCCAGTGTGGAAGTGGGGACAGCTTGTGCTGTGGTCCAGCACCCAGCTGGGCTACTCTGCCTCCATAGTCCCCTCTGTGGGCACGGGCAGGTGACCCACTCGGAACTGCCTCTGTCCGGCTGGGGCAGGAGACAAGGACACTCAGCTAGGGAGTGGCTGAGCCAGAGCATCAACCTATAGGAAAGCCCAGGCACAGGAGAGATGGCTGGTCAGTGGAAGCCATCCACGGTGGGCTGACTGGGGTCCCTGGCTGGCGCTCTGGGGCCTCCTGCTTTGAGCAGGTCTTCCTGACCCACTGGGGCCAAAAGTGATGGAGGGCAGGACAGCCTGGCACATAGTAGGCAAGCAACAGATACTTGATACATGAGGACAGAGGGATCATGGAAGGAAAGACAACTCTTTCCTCCTTTCCCTTATCCTGAAACACTTGACTGACTGCACCAATCTAGGCTTTGAGGGGCAGTTGAGGGGCAGTCGAGGACAGCATGAGTTAAACCTGGTGCCTGCCTTCAGGAGCTCCCAGTCTAGATGGAGAGACAGAAACCCAAAGAAGAAAGGACAGTGCTGTGAGATGGGCCATAACAGAATATACACTGTTCTGAAAGGACACAGAGGATGAGGCTACTGCCTTCCTGGTGCAATCCAAGCAGGAACCCTGGAGGAGGTGACCTTTAATAAGTTTTTCCCTGGAAAATGAGGAAGGGCAGGTGTTCTGGTTTGCTAATGCTGCCGTTTTACAAAACATCAGAAATGGATTGGCTTTTATAAAGGGGATTTTTGGTTACAAAGTTACTGTCTTAAGGCCACAGTGTCCAAGGTAAGTCATCAACAATATGGTACCCTCACTGAAGAATGGCCGATGGCATCTGGAAAACCTCTGTTAGCTGGGAAGGCATGTGGCTGGTGTCTGCTGATCCTGGGTTGTGTTCCAGCTCCTCCCTCAACTCCTGTGCATTCTTGGTTTTTTCTCCCAGGATGTTTCTCTCTAAGTGCCTGGGGGTCCTGTCTTAGCATATCCCAGGGCAAACTCTGTAGCAAAAGTCTGCTTTCAAAGGCTGTCTCCAACATGTCTCCCAGCTGCAGCAGTGAACTCCTTCTGTCTGAGCTCTTATAGGGCCCCAGTAAACTAATCAAGACCCACACTGAATGGGTGGGGCCACACCTCCGGGGAAATAATCTAATCAAAGGTATTACCCACAGTTGGGTGGGTCACTTCTCCATGGAAACAACCTAATCCAAAGGTTTCAACCTAATCAACGCTAATACGTCTGCCCCCACAAGATTGCATTAAAGAACATGGCATTTGGGGGGACATAATACACCCAAACCAGCACAGCAGGCCAGGTGGAGCAACAGCCTGGGCCGAGGCAGGGGACATTCAGGAGCAAGTGGCTCTGCAGCTGCAGCAGGGGAGGGTGGGGTGGGGGAGGCCAAGAGGGTGGGTGGGTGAGATCCTGAGGGCCTCCTGTGCTGGCTGCAGAGCAGGAACTCCTTCCTTCAGGCAGACCATGATGCCTTGAAGATTTTCAGGGGGCGGGGAGTGGGCTTGTCAGGCGTGCAGCTCAAAAAGATCCCAGGACCGTTCCGAGGGGCTGGGACGGAGACGAATCAGGAGGCTGCTTTGTTCACCCTACCAAGGAAAGCTGACCAGGGCCTGGACTCAGGATGGGGAAGTTATTTTTGCCAAGAACTTGGCAGGAAGATTGATGGAGGCCGTCAATGGATGGCCTGCTGCTGGGCCTGGGCTTGGCCCGGAGGCTCCTGGTCTGCCTCAGGGGGCTAACGAAAGACTCGGAAGAGCAGATGGCCTGGTTATTTGGTGAGGAGGGCGCTGTGTGTCCAGGAGGGCCAGAGAGGCTGGCTGTGGTGGCTGCAGTAGAGGCTGGATGAGCCCTGGCTGCTGCCCCCAGGGCCCGGGAGAGCTCCCCTGACCTGAGCCCCCTGCAAGGTCTAGCAAGGAGGCCCTTCTGGTCAGAGGGAGGTTTGAATGGCACAGCCTTCTGGCCCTGCTGTTTGCGCAGCCCTCTTAGGGAGGGGCCTGGAGCACTGATGTCGGAGCACCTACTACATTCAGGAGAAGCAGGCACAGAGACAGAAGGTGGCCGGAGCCCAGAGAAGGGCTCCTAACCCAGCTAGGGGAGTCAGGAAAGATTTCCTGGAGGAGTTGGCCCCCATGCCGAGTGCTGAAGTCCAGGTGGGGAAGAGAGCCATAGTGGAGCGTGTGCAGGGGTCTGGAGGCAGAAACAGCGTTATGTTCTGAGGGGCAGAACAGGACAAGGAAGACCCAGCAGGAAATGAGGTGGAAGAGGTGGCAGAGAGCAGCCAGGAAGGACCCAGGAAATCTGCAGCTGAGACTGCTTTGTCCCAAGGGAGTGGGGAGCCACTGAAAGGTTTTAAACAAGGGAGTGCGTGGATTTTCTCTAAGGCAGGCTTGCAAGCGGAGGGAGAGCAGAAGGGAGATGAGTTAGGAGGCTGGTGGGAGACTCCAGAGAGAGGAGGAGATCCAAGACCTCAGCAGAAGGCCAGCACTGACCATGTTCAGAGAGCAGCACCAGCAACTTCTGCAGAAGGCATAGCAGGCTTATTGCCCAAAGAACATTTAAAAAAAAACCTGGGGGCCGACCCTGTTCAAGATGGCAGAGGGAGAAGCTTCAGGGCTCCATTCCCCCCCACCAGAAGCTTTGAACAACCAGCAAGAACTAGCAGAAACATCTTTCTCAAAGCTCCAGAAAACAGTTAAAGAATGGCAGTAGTAGTGCCGAATTAAGAAAAAAGCCACTTTTAAGTGGTAGGATCATGTGGCGCTTGGCTGGCCCCTCCCCCACCCCTCACAGGGCCCCTGCACCGAACTGCCTCCAACAGGGGCAGGGGAATGCTGGCTGCAACACGTGCTGGGACCACAGGGAAACTGTTTCCTGTGTAAATGGTGGAAATTCCTAGAACCACTTGTGCATGTGTTAGAAAGAACACTTACCTGAAAGAGAATAAATGCTCATCCAATTGTGGAGAACAAAAGAAATTTATTCATGATCTTGAAGAATGGGTGTGCAACCAAATCATGGTGGCTGGTGTGCCCAACAATAGAACACGGCACTATTTATTCCCTAAGCCTAACACACAAGTCCCTCCCCTGTTTCTCCATTGGCTGGATACTCCAGAGGTTACAGTCTACTCGACAGGCCTAACTAACCCACTCAAATTTGAAACATTTGAAACAAGAAACATTTGAAACAAGTCTCCACCCCTGACTGTAACGGTTATGCCCACATAAGGTACTGACACCACTTCTATGCTTAGGTGGCCTCTTTTCTTTGCTCCTTAATTTCAGAGCCACCTGGTAACAAATTATGAGGCTATTTTAGGAGACTCCACCCCAGGAGTCTCCAGCTTGTAAGGACACTGGACGGATAAACAGGGGGACCGGCCGCCAACTATAGCTTGGCTTCTTGACTCTCTGCCATCCCCCCAAGTCACCCCCATCCCATGTGAAAGCTAAACTTAATCTCATTCTCACAATGCCCAAAACAGGACACAGGGGCAAAGGATTGGGGGCCCCTGCACTATGACCTGGAGCTATTCTCTAAACTCACCATACTGATAAGCCTGGAGCGTATCCCCACAGGTCAAGCTGCAAAGACTGGGAAAAGGGTTTTCTTTTTTTCCTCCTCTCCCCACCTTCTACTTCTTTTCCTCCTCTTCCTCCTCCTTCCTTATTCCTCCTCCTCCTCCTCCTTCTTCATTTTTCTTTTTGTTAGCTCCTGGCATTCAAGGAAAGCTCTGTCCTAACATTAGCTGGATACAAGCTTAAGAGTCTATATTCCAGTGATAACACATTAAAATATCAAAATGTCCAGGTTTCAACAAAATATTACAAAATATACAAGGAACGGGAAGTGATGGCCCAGGCAAAGGAGAAGATTAAAGCAATAGAAACCACTTATGAGGGGGGCCAGACCTAGGAGCAGACCAAGAATTTTTTAAAATGGTTCTAAATGTGCTCAAAGAGCTACAGGAAAACGTGGATGAAGAACTAAAGGAGGATTTTCTTCTCAGCCATGCTGAAGTCGTGTATCCTGTCTCTTTCAAAGCCAGGACTCTCTAAGAAGTGACCATATTGGACCCCGAAGGCAGCGAGGGGTTCATGGTGAAGATCTGGGGCTTGCCCTGGTCTTGCTCAGAGGATGAGGTGCAGCAGGTTTTTTCTGATTGCCAAATTCAAAATGGGGTTCAAGGTACTGGTTTCATCTACACCAGAGAAGACAGACCAAGCAACAAGGCTTATCTTGAACTCGATTCAGAAGAAAAGGTCAAATTGGCTCTGAAAAAAGACAGAGAAACTATGGGACACAGATGCATTGAAGTGTTCATGTGAAACAACGTTGACATGGACTGGGTGTTGACGTACATGGTCCAAATGGTCCTGACATGGCCAGGGATGGCTTTGTGCGTCTTTAGAGGACTCCCCTTTGGATGGAGCAAGGAAGAAACTGTTCATTTCTCCTCAGGGTCCTAAATCGTGCCAAATGGGATAACGTCCCCCGTGGCCTTCCAGGGGAGGGGTCCGGGAGAGGTCTCCCTGAAGTTCTGTTTCACAGGAAGTAGCTGAAAATGTGGAAGGGGCACTTCCCAAATCTGGGTTTGTCACTTGGCGCAGCCAATAAAACTCACTGGGGCTGAGGAGGAAAAAGAGGTTTATTTATGCCAGTGGGAAGGCTGGGAAGATTTCCCAAATCAGCCTCCCCAAGTGATTTTTCAATTGGCTTTTATATCCATTGGAGACAAAGAAAGATAATTATCTTAGTTAACAGCTAACAGAGGTTTGGAGAATTTCAGTAGTTTATCTTCCTTCCTTCCAGATTTCCCTCCTGTGACACCTGGGAAAGGTGCCTCTCAGCGAGGCAGGACAGACTAGGGCATCGAGCTGTGATCCCTGGTCTTCTAGTCTGCTTCAAAAAAGTTAACGCAAACCTGCAAAGCTTCAGCTGCAGACTTCGTGGAGCCAAAATTTCCCCTAAAGCTCTGAAGCCTCCCCAAACCATCTACACTTGTAAAACCATGGGCCCAAAGCAAATTCTCAGTTAATGACAAAAAGCATGGGGTCATAGAGGTTGTTAAACATCTGCCCAAAGTCAAATTTTAGATATGCGAGGGTAGGTCACAAGTTCTGATAGCCATCTCCTTCTACAACAGAGGAGACACCTAGTTAATGCAAGCCATGGTTGATACAAACCTTTTAAGCTCCTAGAGTTCAAAGGTTACTATGGAAAACTGCCACCAGCAAAACTTTCCTATATAACAAGCCAACCCACTCCCACTCAGTGCATTCTTTTCCCTGGAACATGCCCATGTTATCTCATTAATGTGTCTTCTTTCTCTTTTTCTATAATCAACTTTACTACTTATTTCTGCTGGCCCCTCTCGTGTCTGTATTCTTTCCATAGCAAGAGTCCTGAACCTGGAACGGGGTTCTGCCTGGCACTATTGCCAGCAGGATGCCAGTTATACCAGTCTAGGGAGATAGACGAAAGACTCATTCATATCTGGGAAGTTGGGGGCAATAGATTAAAGCTTATTCAGGCCTAGGTGCAGACTTTACGTTTACTTACTGCTCTCAGTATAGACTGCTTCCAGCTTTGAAAGTTACATTTTAAGGCTACTTTACAATTTCCAGCTTGCTTATTGTTTTAAGATTATTTAAAAATTTACTGTTAAAAAGAGACTCCAAAGAAACACAAGGAAAGAATAGGGCACAGATATATGGGGATCTATAAGAGGAATCAAGCTGAAGTTAGAACTCACCATGATCCCCAAGAAGGCTCGTGGCCAGGCAGTGGCCAAGCCCCCATGACAGACCTGGGGCTGGTGGGGGGTATAACAGTTTGGGCAGGGGAGCTGGCTTTGCAGGGATAGATGTGGTGCTTATGGTGGAGGCCAGGGAGGCTATGATGAATATGATGGCTATAATGATTGCTATGGATTTGAGTCAGACAGATTTGGAAGAGAACTCAATTATTATTTTCCAGGAATGTCTGATCATAGATACAGGGATGGTGGCTCTACTTTCCAGAGTACAACAGGACACTGTGTACACATGCGGGGATTACCTTACAGAGCTACTGAGAATGACATATAGGATTTTTTTTTCACCGCTCAGTCTCGTGAAAGTACACATTGAAATTGGCCCTGACGGCAGAGTTTCTGGTGAGGCAGATAATGAATTTGCTACTCATGAAGTCTCTCTGGCAGCCATGTCAAAGGACAAAGCAAATATGAAACACAGATGTGTAGAGCTCTTCTTGAATTCGGCAGCAAGAGGAAGTGGTGGTTTTTGCAGTAGCCAAATGATGGGAGGCATGGGCTGGTCAAACCAGTCCAGTTACGGTGGCCGAGCTCGCCAGCTGCTGAGTGGTGGTTATGGAGGTGGCGATGGCAGGCAGAGCAGCATGAGTGGATATGACCAGGTTTTACATGAAAACGCCAGTGATTTGCAATCAAATATTGCAAAGGTAGCCAATGAGAAATGAACAGCAGCTGCTAAAATAATGGCAGCCGTGCATCTGGGAGAGTGAGCAGAATGGGAGGGAGGTCTGGCATGTCCAGAAAAAGCAGGGGTGGGGAATGGAATTGATCCTGATCCCTGACTCTTGGGCAACATTTTTAAAAGAAAAACCGAACTTCAGTTTAACAGTTTCACAGTAGAAGCTTGTGATTTCTGCTTACTCTAAGTGGAAACCAGGATTGTTTTAAAGATTTCAGTTTCAGTATTTTTGAACACAAACATTCAGCTAGGATGTAGCAATGAAGTCTGAGTAAACTATAACTGTTTAACAAATCTTCAGCTTGCCTAAAGTTAGTTATGGTGTAGGATGTACTTAGGCACTAAGTTTTTAGGTTAAAGCAGTTCAAGTCCATTAAATGTTGCTCTTGTGCCTACCATATTACATTGAACACCGTTTGGATACATGTTGAAAGACATGCTTTTTCGTAAAAGTCAAAATATAGGAGCTGTGCCTACAATGAAAAGTGAAATGTTTCAATGTTTGTTAATTCTAGTTTCATTTAGTAACCTGTAAGACATGTAAGTTTAAGCTTTTTAAGTTAATGGGGATAATTGAGATGCTATACCGAAATGTGAGGATTTTTGGTCTTGATGGTTGTAGGAAATTCTGAGGCCTTGATTTAAATATTTCATTGTATTGTGATTTCCTTTCAGATGTATTGTGCTAGGTGAATATTGAAATATAAATATTCTTTTTAAAACCTGAAAAAAAAGAACTAAAGGAAGTCAGGAAAATTATAGATGAACACAAAGAGAATATCAGTATAGAGATGGAAATTATAAAAAAGAATCAAGCAGAGCTAAAGACCACACTAAGAGAAATTAAAAATTCCCCAGAGGGGTTGGACAGCAGATTGGTGCTGACAGAAGAAAGAATCAGTGACCTTGAAGGTAAGATGATTGAAATCATCCAGTCTGAGAAGCAGAAAGAGGAAAGAATGAAGAAAAGTGGACAGAGCCTGAGGAACCTGTGGGACACCATCAGGTATACAAATATACTCCTTGTGGGAATCCTAGAAGGAGAAGAAAGAGAGAAAGGAGCAGAGAGAATATGCAAATGATGTAATGACTGTTTAAGACATTCCCAGATAAAAAAAAGCTGAGGGTGTTTGTCACCAGAAGACTGGCCCTACAAGAGATGCTGAAGAGAGTTCTGCAGGTTGAAAGGAAAGGACAGTAGACAGTAGACTGAAGAAAGATCTCCAGTGAGGGTAACAACAGGGATAAATATAAATGCCAGTCCTACTGTATTTTTGGTTTGTAACTCTACTTTTTACTTCCTACAGGATATAAAATGTAAATGCCTAAAAAATAATGATAAATCAGTGGTTTTGGACTGATAATGTATAAACATGCAATTTGTGACAAGAACTATATAAAGGTGGGGGGATGAAGGGACATGAGAACATAGTTTTTGTATATTGTTAAAGTTAAGTTGGTATCAAAGCAAACAAGATTGTTATAGATTTAGGATGTTAAATTTAATCCCCAAGGTAACTACAAATAACTATTGGAGAATATGCAAGCTCATAGAAATAGAAATTAGAGTATAGGTTGCCAGGGGTGGGAAGTAGGGGAACAGGTAGTCAACGCATAATGAGTATATAGGGTGTCTGTTTGGAAAGATGGGAAACTTTTGTGATGGCAGGTGATGAGGATGCCACAAATGTGATTAATCTCACTGAATGGTATGCTTGGGAGTGGTTGGGATGGGAAACTTTATGTTGTATATATGTTCCCACAATAAAATGAAAGAAAGAGCAACTAAAGAGACATTGACAATTAAGTGCAATGCATGATCCCAGGTGGGATCTAACAAGGGAGGAGAAAGGCTCAAAAGGACATTGTTGGGATGTATGAAAAAATTGGAATATAGATGGTAAGCTTTATTTCAATGCTAAATTTCTTGAACCCTAGACATTTCTCCAAAGAAGATATACAAATAGTGAAAAAGCACATGAAAAGATGCTCAACATCATTAGCTATTAGGGAAATGCAAATCAAAACGACAATGAGATACCATGTCACACCCACAAGAATGACTACTATTTTAAAAATGGAAAATAACGTATTGGAGAAGTTGTGGAGAGACAGGGGCACTCATTCCTTGTTCATTGGAATGTAAAATGGTGCAGCTGCTGTCGAAGACTGTTTGGCAGTTCTTCAGCAATCCCACTTCTAGATATATATACCACAAAGAATTGAAAGCTGGAACTTGAATAGATATTTGCACACTGATGTTCATAACTGCATTATTCGCAATTGCCTAAAGATGGAAGCAACCCAAGTGTCCTTGAACTGATGAATGGATAAACAAAATGTTGTATATACACACAATGGAGTATCATTCAGCCATGAAAGGAATGAAGTTCTGATACATGTAACAACACGGATGAACCTTGAAGACATCATGATGAGTGAAATAAGCCAGACACTAAAGGACAAATATTGTGTACAACTGATATGAAATACTTAGAATAAGCAAATTCATAGAGTCAAAAACTAGAATACAGGTTATCAGGGGCCTGGGTGGGGGTATGGAATGTGGAGTTAGTGCCTAAATAGTACAGAGTTTCTATTTGGGATGACGGAAAAGTTTTGGTAATGGATGGTGGGGATGGTAGCACAGCAGTGTGAATATAATGAACAGCACTGACTTATATAATGGAATGTGGTTAAAAGGGGAAATTTTACGTAGTATATATGTTATTAGAATAAAAATTAAAAAACAACAACATAGGACTGTACAACACAAACAGGGAATCTTTATGTAAACCATGGACTAGTTAATAGCATAATCATAATAATAGTCTTTCATCAGTTGTTACAAATGTACCACACTAATGCAAGGTATTAATAATGGGGGTGTGTGATATGGGAACTCTGTATTTTATGCATGATTTTTCTGTAAAGCTACAATTTCTCTAATAAAAAAAATTATTGAACTTGATAACTGCACTTAAGCTGGCTAGGTAAGTGAATATCGTTTTTTAGGAAAGCTACATGGCAGTTTTAAGTGTTCAAGGAGCGTGACGTATACAACTACATTCACATGTTCAGAAAATACATTACTAGACAGACAGATAAATGGATAGACCGGTAGATGGATTGATAGATCAATGGACAGATAGAATGATACAGCAAATGTGGCAAAATGTTAAAATCAGGGAATCTGAGGATCTCAGGGTTTAGGAGTGGAGTTCTTTGTATGGGGTTTGTATTATTTTTCTAACTATCCTGGAAGTCTGAAAGTATTTCCAAATAAAAAGCTTAAAAAGAAAAAAAAAAAAAAAAAAAAAAACCTGGGGAAACAGATTCCCCCAAATCATTAAAAAAAAAAAAAAAGACATTGACAGTGTGTCAAGAGATGGGGACAGATGGGACAATGGCTTGGGGGGCACACTTTTCGAGACGTGGTGATTGAACGTTGGGGGTGAGGAGGAGCTGTCCCGGACGGCATGCTGGGCTTCCGGCTTGGGTGACTGGGGATGGCAGTGGGGACCACTGAGGGGGCAGATTTGGGGTTGGGTTGGAACTTGTTGAGACCCAGGGGCCTGTGGGTCCTTGGGGAGAAGGGTCTGTGGGGTAACAATGTACTGAGCACCTTCCAGGCTCTGTTTGGTCCTGGAACATCTGTCCAGTCCGCTTTAGTTTGCAGATAGAGAAACGGAGGTTCAGAGAGGCTGAGTAACTTGCCCAAGAGCAAGCCCAGAGCTGGCCTGAGACAGAGCTGAGGTTTCAACTTGGGTGCGTCTGATTTCAGTTCCGTGATCTTTAGAGTAGTTGATGAGTCAGGAAGGGCTGCTGAGGGGAAGGGAGGAACCTGAGCAGGTGAGGAAGGTGACCCCCTCTCCCAGCCTGTGCAGTGACCGTGGCCTGGGCGAGCCAGCCAGGGGGGGGCCCAGGCACAGCCACGTTCACCACCCCACCCACCCCCCACCCGAGGCTGGCGGGAACAGCATCGTCCATCAACGTCGAGATGCACACCTGGGAAATTAACACCAGTGAACCACCCCGAGGCTTCCTGCTAATGAACACGGGTTCCTCGGCCGCAGTGCAGGGCTGGTGTCGTGAGCCACTGGCTGGATCCAAGATGGCACGAGGCCAGATGGATAGGCTGAGCAGGGAAATGGTTTCTGTTTTAAGAGGACTAGACTGATTTACCGAGGTAACTGCTTGGTGCCGAGCTTGTTTCAGTGGCCCAGGTTCTGTGTAGGGGTGAGACTGAAGCAGGAGGAAGGGTGGTGAGGACAGGTTGAGGGGAGAGGGGGGCCAGGACTAGGTTGGAGCACCCAGAGGTGCTCTGAGGCTCACCGGCCCTGGACGGCTGTGGTGCTGCAGGGGTGCTGGCCTGGGTTCCGGCCCCACCTGGCTGAGTGACCTCTCTGTGCCTCGGTGTCTTCATTCAGAACCAATGCAGAATGGGAGCTCTGCCTGCACCAGGACCCATTCGAGGCACTGGATGTGCACCCAGAGGCAAGCCTTCCCTGGCTGCTTGTCTCTGCTGCCAGCCTGATGCAGAGTTGTGAGGCCTTCCACGGGCAGGTCCTCGTCTCCACCCAAACTCTCACAACCCAGGTGAAGAGGCTTGACTCACCCAGTGCTGCCCCTCTGGGCATGCTGATGGCCAAGTGCTTCTATGCCACTCCCTCTCTGGCTTCTAAAGAGGGAGCAAGTGGCCAGGCTGGAGAGGCCCTCTTGAAGCAGCAGCTGATGGCCTCCGTGCGCACAGGGACAAGAGACCCTGCTGGGCCTGGAGCCCTGGTCTGGGGCCTTGGCCAGGCTCCTTCATCTCTCTGAGCCTGTTTGCTCACCTGTAACGTGAGCTGATGCTCTCTCCTTGCAGGTACTGAGGTCTTGGTGTTAGCTTGGGAGCCACCATGAGGAGGCTTGGGCTCTAATTCATTTTTGAGCCCCATAATTGGGGAAAACCAGGGAGTTAGTTTAATTATCCAGGCATCTGTCCAGCTTCCTGGTTTCCTGACCCGGCTTGGACTCAGCATCTGAAGCAGACTGGGGAGCAGGCAGCCCTGGTGGGAATAGGGGCTTTGCTCCAAATTGCGGCCACACCCAGAGAGGAGCTCCTGGTATCCACTCTGTGCCAAGGGTGGAGGTGACAGCCAGCCTGACCTACTCCTGTTGCCAAGGCAGAACTTCAGACCTCACAACCCGCCCCCTCTCACTCTTCTGGTCTCCACACTCTGTTTCAGGTGGTCTCTGGTCCCAAAGCTAGCTCAGGTCTGTCCTCCAGCCTCCAAGCCTGGCTCATGCTGGTTTTCCACCCATTGGAGCTCAATTCCTCTCACTTGGAGGGAGGCCTCCCCGACCACCCCAGCCCTTGCGGACCTTCCCACTGCAGATGGTCTCTGATATCTGGGCAGCCACTAGAGACCACAAGAACCACGGCAGAGCCCAGCTCAGCCCCATCACCTCATGTCGTCCCTTCTTTTTCCCCAGGTAACAAGGTGCATGCTTTATCTACTAAGCACGTGGCACCCTGTTTTCGCTGAAAGGGCCAGACCTTGAGCATCTGAGAACGCTGACTGGTCACAAAGACAGAGACTTTCACTTGACAAGGGCCATCGGTTTCCACTGATTGTGTCCCAGGAGCCCTGGAGACACTGGTGTTTGGGAAACGATGACAAAGAACGCTAGACCCAGGGTAGCTCCCATTTACCAGCCGTTACTTTATCTCTCAGCCTCCATTTTCTGCATCTATAAAAGGGGGGGAGCAATAAATAACATGGCTACTTAACATTTTATTGCAAAAACTAAATAAAAGGGCCTGCTGGCACACAGTAGCTCAACAAATGTCATTGTCCTTCTCAGGGGAACTGTGGCTGTGCAAATGCTCTTGTTTCAGGCACGGTGGCAACAGCTGCCTGGTTGGGTGACCCTGGCAAACCTTTTCCTCACCTATGAGGCAGCAGCAATATCAGTTTTCTCATAGGATGGCTAAGAATTTGTGCAGACTTTCTCTCCAAGAACATACCTTCATCTGCCAGGGGGGTAAGGGATTTTGTCCTTTTGTTCTCTGCTGTATTCCCACCTAGAACATTGCCTAGTGCATGACAAGTGCTCAATAAATATTTCTGACATGAATGAAATGTGAGGTTTAAAGCAAAGGGCGCTACCAAGGAGGTGAAATCAACATTGTGGGTTTCTTCCCCCACCATCTCTTAGCGGCTCCCAGCAGAGCTAGCAACAGAACGAACCCAAGTGAGGGCAACTCTGCAGTTCTGTCCTGCCCCCAGCCCAGCCCAGCCAGCTCAGGGCCCACTTGTGTTTTCTGACTCACTCCAGTGGCTAGGGCTGACTTTTATCTGGCTGGCTCTTCAGACAGATTTGGGGTTGCAGGAAAAATCCCAGCTGGAAATGGGGTAAAGCTGATTGGCTGTCTGCCAGGCTGTCTGGCAAGTGTTTGATGAAGGATTTGTAAGGCACCTCTGTTCACTGATGTCCACAGTGGCCCAGTTCTCATGGCTATGTGGCTACGGGGCCAGGAGTGGCATTGTGGGTCATCACAGAGACCCAAGTGGGGATGGTTTGCTCCAGGTGGAGGGCTTGTCAGGTGTTAGCTGGTCAGTTTGTGTGTCAGGCTGTCCTGCACACACACGTGCAGCGTCATCTCAGGGCAATTTCACTAAGTCCCTGCACGCCCCCCATGCCCCTGCCTGTCCTCTGACCTGGACTCCGCCCCTTGGGCAGAAGGGACTGTGTTCAGGCACAGGCCCCAGCAGGGCCTGGAAGAGAGCAAGCTCAGCTGTGCTCCCGGGCCTGAAGTGGGGAGGCTCACCTGGAGGGAAGTAGAGCAACCTGCACAGGAAGGAAGCCCTTCTCGCACCCCATTCCAGGCCTGGGGCCCATGCTGCAAGCTGTCAGCCTCACTCACAGCAGCAGCTCAGGTCTGTGAAGACACCACTCTCCCCTCTAGCCCCTTCCCCCAGTGCTGGGGCCACAATGCCCTTCCCCAACACTGCCAACCTGGGGGGGACCTCCTGCTTCTCCTGTCACATGGGTCCCAGAGGCAGCCCTCGCTGGCATCTCATACTCCCAGAGAGACTTTTTCCTCCAGGGTTTGGGGAGCGGCCCGATTCAGTTCAAACCTGAACCATGCCAAATTGGGATCTGGGGGACAAGCTCCTGTGCTGTAAAGAATTGCCAGGGATTATGGTTTGTTGAGAGGGAGAATGGGCAGAGCCACTGAGGACTTGGAATTATCACTTGGAAAAAGAATCAGTTTGGGCTTTGTAGTCAAAATGCCTGTGGGAGAGGGACAGGCCAGGACGTGCTCCCCCCCATGGTTTCCCCTCTTTGTGGCAGACCCATTTGCCTGTCTGTGGCTGAAACAGGAAATGACTGCTGCTTTCGTCTGATGGGACTGAAAACCTTTACAGCGAGTTCTGAGTCTTCACTAGCATATCTGTTTCCTGTTGCTGCTGTAAACAAACTACCACTTAATGGCTTAAAAACAACAGAATTTTATTCTCTTATAGCTCTGGAGGTCAGAAGTCTGAAATCAGTTTCACTGGGCTCCAGGCAGGGTGTTGGCAGAGCAGGTTCCTTTGGGAGGCTAGGAGGAAGAAACCGTTCCCTGCCTTTTCCAGCTTCCGGAGGCCACGTGCCTTCCTTGGCTCATGACCCTTCCTCGCATCAGTCTAACCTCTCACTTCCTTGGTTGTATCTGCTACTTCCTCTCGGCTCCTCTGCCTCCCTCTTGAAAGGACCTCTGGGAGGACACTGGGCCCGCTTGGATAAGCCAGGGTAATCTCCCTATTTTAGATTTAACTTAATCACAAAGGCAAAATCCCTTTTTCTACAAAAAGGTAACATTCACAGTTCCCGGGATTGGGGTGTGGACACCTTGGGGGGCCATTTTTTAACTACCCACAACCAGGCTGCAAAACTCCCACAGCCTGCCCTAGGGTTTCAATGACTGGGAGTAAAATGGTTGGGGATTTTCTGCTTTGGGTTCAGCAGGGCCTTTCCCAAACTTGTATTTTTAAGGTCTGGGCCTCACCAACCCTCCCCATCCAACCAGAAAAACTCACTGCAATGTCTCCTTGAGTCAGGTAAGAATCCCAATCTAAGTGCTGGTGACAGGTGCAGGGCCAGCTGAGGACCTCCTGCAGGGCCTGTGCTCTAGCCCACACCCTGCGGATGCAGCAAGCCCATGGCCAGGAAGGGAAACAGCGGAGAGAACGGGGCCTGGTGAGGGCACCTGCTGGCTCCAGAACGAGCGAGGCCTGCCAGGATGGTATATGTGGGCCAGAGCTGACGTGTGCCATAGAGGCTGGCCCAGTGCTGCAGGAGTTGGAGGAAGAAGCTGGGGTTGCAGTCCTGGGCCACTGAGACGATGGAGACTGCAGCTGGAAGTGGCTCTGAGGTCATGGAGAGGGCCTCTCCGCCCCACAGCCTCTGGGGACAAGGGCAAGGCCTCCCCAGACCAGTGTGGCTCCAAAGTCCCAGACACAGGGCTTTTTCTTTGCAATGAGAGAGCAGCCAGCGACAGAAGCCTCTCTTGCTACCTCTTGTCCATGTTCTGCATTTGCAAGCTGAGGGAGGTGAAGCTGGCCAGGAGGTCAGTCACCTCATCCACCTGCCGGACAAAACCAAGGCTGTCACAGGGCGCAGGGGCAGGCCCAGGAGCTGGGCCTGCAGGTCTCCTCCTCACACCACAGGCAGACAGGACAGGTGCTGACTCCCCTCCCAGGGCACATGGTGGCTGCTCTTCCCTCTGACCATGGCGCAGCTGGCCAAGGGCTAATCCTTGACACTAGGCAGTCTCAGGCTGACCCAGGAGGCAAACTAGAGGCAGCAGCAGCTTCAAAAGAAATGAGGCTCTGAGCGCCACCATGGGCTGTGACCCCACAGCAATGCCTCTTTCTGATACGAGTGTCAGCTGCACTGGAGCAGGAAGGACTGGCCCTGGGTCTCCTGCTGGGCCCTGGGTCTGGAGCTGCAGCTCCGGCTCACCTGCTCTTTGGTGCTTGTCATCTGGAGGCGGGTGCAGAGGTCGTCCAGCCGTTCCCGCTGCTCATGCCGCCCCAAGTGCTCCAGATACTCCCTCAGCATCTGGATGATCTGAAACAAGACAGTGGGCTGAGCTGCCTGGATTCTAGTGGGGAGGCACAGAGAGGCCTGATGCAAGTGCCCACGGGCAAGCTACAGCAGGTGCCAACTGGGGTCAGTGAGAAGCAACCCAGGAGCCCTGGCACCGGAGGCAGAAGTGCCTGTGGTGAGGGCAGCACTGTCTAGTCCTTGCTTGGTGCCGCAGGCCAAGCATGGGAAGGGGTGCTCACCTGCTTTACCTCCAGCCGCACAGCCTCCAGGCACTGGGAGTGGCCCTCCTGCAGGATGTTCAGCTTTGACTTGGCTAGGTGCAGGGGCGTGCGACCCGCTCGGTCCAGGGCATCCACACGGGCCCCTGCAGAATTGGGCAGAGGTGATGTGCGAGGGGTGGAGGTGAAGGAGAGAGGAAGGAAAAGGGGAAGGGACCACGTACCTCCTCGTAGCAGTGTGGTAATGACAGGGACATGGTTGGTGCAGGCCGCTGAAAAAGAAGAACAGGACCTAAGAGTCCAGGGACTACAGGGGCCTGGCCGTGTACACCCACTGGAGGGAGCAAGACTACCCCTTGAGTGTGCCTGCACTAGGTGATGCCTCCCAGAGGTATCGCCAATGCAGCAGCTGGGCAGGACTCAGCCATCAGTAAGTCCAACACCCGCCTTGCACAGCTGGGGAGACTGGGGCCTGGAAACGGGACCTGCCTCACTGCAGGTCACCCAACACCCCACCCCCTCAGCAGGGCTGCTGGTGAGCCAGTCTAGGTTGCTAATTAACTTTGCCCAGGGCACAGCCAACTGCTGGAAAGTCCATGGGACATAGGTTAGGAGGGAGTATAGCCCTGGGGGCCCAGGCTCTCCCCCAGATGCTGGGAGCCTGTAAACCCCAGGCTCTCTACCAAAGAGAAGGCTGTCCTGGTGGCTTTTGGAGCACTTACCCAGGTGCAGTGGTGTGTTCCCCAGCCCATCTCGCTGGTTGGGATCAGCCCCATGGTCTAGAAGCAGCTGCACTGGAACCAGGAAAATCCAAAAAGAGCTGTTAGAGGCCTTCCTTGGCTGGATATTTCTTCTCCCCACTCCTACCCTGGGCAGAAGGGCTGGCTCAAAGTGTGGAGCACTGACTACAAACACAGCCCCTACACTGTTTTATTCTGTTCCTCACTCACTCACTCAACAGGGTTTATGTGCAGGACTGTGAGGCCCAGACATGGAGGATTCTGGGAGGGCTTCCGAGCCTGTGCAGGGGTTGTGGGACTGTGATTTTAAGGGTTAAGGAACGTTCTTTCAACAGCAGCAGCAGCTAGTGAAGGCTCTCAAGGTTATTTTCTTTTTCTCCCACAGCCAAGTGCCAAAATGAGAATTAAACTGACAGATGATGCTGAGCATCCCCCCTCCTTGACGGTTTCTAGGACACCTCAGGGGTGGCCATGGTATCACTAGCGCTGACGAATGACAGGTAGATGCACAGGCTGGCTACCATGGGTCCAGAATGTCGGAGGGGAGGCTGAGCTGAGTCACGGGTGTGAGGCTAAGGCTACCCTGCCAAAGCCTGTGCTGCATGACAAATGCAGATGAAAACCGTTTGCTTCCCAAATAACAAGAAATGGCTGTTTCTTGACTTCATGTGCTTGTAGGTCTCACTGCCCATCCACCACAGCCAGTCAGGATCTGGCCACATTTGGGAATAAGCACACTGAGGCTCAGAAAAGCCAAAGGATTTGCCTAAGGCCACACACTAGGTTAAGAGGCAGAGCCTGGCCAAGAACCCAGGCTGTCATCATTGTCCTTTATGGGGGTATGGGAGGAATTATAAGTGGTTCTCATCGTCTCTGATTTCTTTATCTTTTTTTTTAAAGCTTGTTTACAATGAGCATGTACATACAAAATTAAAGAAAATAAATTGCCTGGGTTGGAATTGAGGCTTGACCACTTACCAGCTTTACCATTTAACCTCTTAAAACTTCAGTTTTTTTTATTATAAAATGGGAATGAAACTTTATCTTACCTCAAAGGATTACATGAGTTAATGACATACAAAGCACATGGAGGAGTCCCTTTCTGCTGCAAATGCTCCAGCTCAATACTGGCCGCCCACACCACCCTCGAGCACTTGGATTGTGCCCTCATGGTAGACAACAAGGCCATCTATGTATCCGTTGCCATAACCTGGAAATCGAACGCCCTGTCTACACCAACCTCAACAGGCTCACTGGTCAGACTGTGTCCTCCATCACTGCCTTCCTGTGCTTTGATGGGGCCTTCAACATGGGTCTCACCAAGTTCCAGACCAACCTGGTGCCCTACCCCTGCATCCAGGTTCCCCTGGTGACCCACTCGTCCATTGCCTCAGTCGAGAAGGCCTTCCACGAGCAGCTCTCAGTGGTGGAGATCACCAATGCCGGCCTTGAACCCTCCAATCAGATGGTCAAGTGTGACACTCGCCATGGCAAGTACAAGGCCTGCTGTAGAGAGGTAGTGCCCAAGGGCGTGAATGCTGCCATCGCCACAATCAAAACCAAGTGAACCATCCAGTCTGCTGGCTGGTGTCCCACGGGTTTCAAGGTTGGCATCAACTACCAGCCCCCACAGTGGTGCCTGGGGGGAGTCTGGCCAAGGTGCAGTGGGCAGTCTGCATGCTAAGCAACACCACAGCCATCGCCAAGGCCTGGGCCCACCTTGACCACAAATTTGAACTGAAGTATGCCAAGAGGGTCTTCGTGCGCAAATACTCCATTAATGTTCGTTCTTATTATCATCGTTATACCATCCTGCCTTTCTTTGATAAATCGGGCTGAAAGTTTCAATTACTTCATATACCCAAATCTACTTTTCCTCATCTATACCCACAAAGGACCCCTATGACCACTGACTACTCAAAAGAGTTCCTTACACTGAAATTCAGAGGAGAAAGAATGGTATTTTCAATAAATGGAGCTGGGTCAAGTTGAATTTGAATGGTGAACAGAGGTGGGGAAATCAACCCTGGCTCCTATGTAACATACCATGTACAAAGATTAATTCGAGAGAGATCACAGATCTAAACGTGGAAGCTAAAACAAGTGTCTAGAGGAAAACACAGGAGAATATCTTCAGGACCTCAGGATAGGCAAAGATTTCTTAATTACGTCCCCAAAACAGTAACCATATGTACCCCAGAAAAACATGTTCTTAAATCTAATCCATTCCTTTGGGTATAAACCCATTGTTTTGATAGGCTATTTCAGTTACGTATGGCCTACCTCATTCAGGATGGGTCTTAATCCTATTACTGGAGTCCTTTATAAAGGGTATGAATACAGAGAGAGAGAGAGAAAGCCATGGAGGTTGATATCAATGAAACCCAGAAGAGAAGGGAAAGACCAGCAGACGCTGCCATGTGCCCTGCCGTGTGGCAGAAGGGCCAAGGATCACTGGTAGCCGGACTTCAGGAAGAAAGTACCACCGTGATGATGCCTTGATTTGGATATTTTTCTTGCCTCAAATGGTAAGCTAATAAATCCCCATTATTTAGGCCAATCCACCTCATGGTATCTGCTTTGAGCAGCCTAGGAAACTAAACACCATAAAAAAGAAAAGACTGATAAACTGAATTCATTCAAATCAAGAACTTCTCATCAAAGACCAATGAGAGAACAAAAAGGCAAGCTCACTTATTTTTGATAAATGTCTTATATATAGAATATATAAAGAATTCCTACCAATCAATAAGGAAAAGACAACCTGTTTTTAAAAATGGGTAAAAGAACAGATACTTCACAAAAGACAATATGAAAATGGCCAAAAACCTTATGAAAAGGAACTCAACATCACTGGCCATCAGAGGAATGTAAATTAAACCACAATAAGATTCCACTACATCAGAATGGCTAAAACGAAAAAGAAACAATAAGTCTCAATTGCTGGTGAATGTACAACCACTTTGGAAAAAGACTGACAGATCTACTAAATCTAAATCTACGTGTACCCTAGTGACCCCATCCCACTCCACACCCAACATAAGCAAGTGCAGAGATCTCCCAAATCACATGTACAAGAATGTTCATAGCAGCTTTATTTGTAATAGCTCAAACCTGGGAGCAACACAAATGTCCACCAACAGTAGAATCTGCACATCACACAATATGCAGCAATGACAAAGAACAAAACACTGATACCTCACAAGACCATGGATAATCCATGGATTATATCTCATGGATATAATTCCGAGTGATGGAAGTCAAGATACAAAGGAGTACATACCATATGTGAAATATAAAAAACAGACAAAACTAATCTATGATGAACAAGACCAAATGGAGGGAATGCTTGGGAGGGGTATGTGGCTGCTGGGATGCTGAAAATATTCTAGAGCTTGATCTGGGTGGTGGTTACACAGGTGCATACCTATGCAAAACTATGCTACTGCAGTTAGCATGAGTAAATGTTGCCTCAGTGCCTTGAAGGATTGGACCCTGCCCCCCTCCAGCACCTGATGGCTTGGCCTGGCTGCTCCCCCAAGGGACAGCTGCAACCTGGAGGAGACAAGGTCCAATGGCCTGGCATGTTCACAAGTGGCCGACGTGCAATCAAGCTTGGGCAGGAAAGAGTGAACAATGGGGAGCAACGGGCATCAAGGGATATGCTTTTGATTCTCCTAGAACCCAAGGACACTACTAGGTGGCAGTGGAAGAACTGTTTTTTGTTTGTTTGTTTGTTTAAATGACATAATCAGTGTGGATAAAGATTTACAAGGAACTCAGGAATGGAAATAATTGAGTTGAGGAAGGGGATTTTAAATAATGCTTTATTTACTTTATAATGATAATTAAAATGTTCATAAATGTATATGAAAACTGCAAGTTACGTTTAAGAGGCACATTACAAGTTTACCTATCGTGAACATGTGCTATTTCTGCCATCTAACACCCCCTGTCCACTGGGAAGCTGCCTCTCCTCCTTCTCATGAGGTTCTGGTGAGCAACCAGTACCAGGACCCCTCCCAAGCCCCGGGCACAGGGCTGGGCCAGGGTCCAGGAGCTGCGCTTGGCTACTGACAGCCATTTTTTCCACCTCATGGGAAGAGTCTATCTCTAGAAGAGAGAATGTGGCCCAAAAGCAGAGTTAGAGTCAAAAACAGTAGAGCCAAAGAAAGAATGTGCACTCCTGGATCCCGATGCTTGAAGTTGTCACCATGAGCCAATACGCTATCATTTTTGCTTAAGCTACTTAGGACTGAATCTTTGTTCTCTTACCAAGATAGTCCTTTCTAATTAGGGCCCTGTCTACCTCACAGTGTTATAAATATTTTCATGCCAATCCTCTGAACCCTAGTTTCCTCATCTACAAAATGGGGATAAAAGTAACCTTCCTTGCAAAGTTGTTGTGAGAATTAGAGATGGGGTGGGAAATGCCTGTCTTAGTAAGTGTCCATTAAATTAAGAGTTACTACTCTTATCATGTATGGTTAAGCCTTTAAATAGACACACACACATTTGCACCAGGGATGCAACAGTGCCCAATTACCATATTTATCCGTTTGTCTATTCCAGAGGCTCCTTGAGAAAAGGGACTATGTTTAGTTTGCGGTTTTATTACCTTGTATTACCAATGCCCAGTGAAGCCTTGAACATACAAAGCCTTAAACATTTGTTGAGTGAACAAATGGAACTGATCTCAGAATGGGCTATCTACACGGTGCTTACCAGAGATTTGCCTTTCATCTCGGATTCACTCATATTCTTTATTCAGGTTTGCACCTTCCTTGGTCTGGCAATGCCAGATCCACATGCTAAGGAGCGAGAATGGGGCACTGGGCCTTCCTATGTCTAGCACCTCTGCTCTTTCCAAGGCTCTGAAGGGAGCAGATCCACCCCCACCCCCTGATGCCTCCGGAGAGATGTCACTTGCCTAGCCCCACTCCCATCCTCCCTACCCAGGACTCACCAATCTGGTCATTGCCATTGCAGGAGGCAAAGTGCAGTGCCGTGCGGCCCTTGTCATCAGCTGCACAGGGATCCACGCCATCTTCCAGCAGCTGCTGCACTGACACCACCAAGACAGCCAGAGGGAGGGAGAGTGAGTGGCAGTGTTAGCAAAGCAGCAGTCCCAGGATTGAGAGGGATGCAAGGCATCCAATGCACAGCAGAGCCAGGCCCTCCTGGATGCTAGCCCCTCAGAGATGGCCATGACAGGGGACTTGTTCTCCTGAGGGCACAACTGAGGGCCACAGATCCCTGGTGCTCAAACTACATGTCCAGGGATGGAAGGTCATGAGGACCTTGGCCCTCAGGGTCAGGAATTGTGGAGTCCCAGAAATTCCCAGCATAGACTCTGAGCTCACCCCTCTACCTGCATTTGAGTACACACCTATTCCAGTGAACCACAGCTGCCAGGCTCTGGGCTCCCAGGGGCAGCCCATCAGAGTAGATGGAGCACAGGCTCTGGAGCCACACAGACCTGGGTTCATTCATCTTGTAATGTGACTACAGTCACATCCTCTGTGGGCCTCATGATTCTCATCTACAAAATGGACAAACAGCCCTACCCTGGATAGCTGTTGTGGGAATTAAACGAAGCATTTAAAGCCTGTCACTTAATCAATGTCAGCTACTCCCCCTTTTCTTCTCCTGGCCAGGGAAACTGAGATATATCCTTGGAATAACCTCTCCCAGGTTATGGGTCAGAACTAAGTTGATTTCAAATGAGGAAAATTTAATCATAAGGAGACAGATCAACACAAGGAGACAAACCCTAGTTTGATCCTAGGGTTAGGAGGTGAATTTTATTTGCCGAGTTTCTTATAATGTACTCAGCATGAAAGAATAGTTACATACATTTAGTTCTTCAAGAGGCAATACATCACTGTGTTAAGAGCATGACTATAGAATCAGACTAGCTTGGTTCACATCTTGATACCACCATGTACTTGCTGAGAGGCTTTGAATAAGTTGCTTCCTCTTGAAGACAAATGGGGATAACACAAGCACCTACTTCACAGGGCAGTTCTGAGGAACAAATGAGTTGCTACGGGTAAAACACCTACAACAGTGCCTGGTGCTCCACCAGTACTCGACAAGCATTACTGCTGCCACCATCGTCACCACAGTTCCCTTCCATCTAAGTAACTTGACAGGGCTTTCCTGCTTCCCAGGTTGTTTTTCAGTTGTCTACATTGGCAAAGGGATTGCCTCTCCCCACCTAATCTAAGTCAAAAAAGAAAAGAGAACATCGCCAACAGTGTGGGGTGGTGTGAAGAGCTGAGCTGGGTGTACGAAGGCCTGGCTTTGGGCCCCAGTTCACTGGCAAGCTTTAATGTGTCCTCAGGCCGGTTCCTCTATTTCAGTTCTCAGTCTGCCTATTTGCCAGATGGGAATAATCTCTGCCCTCCGCTCTCCAGAGCTGCTGAGGTGAAAATAATGGACATGAAATTCCTTCTTTGAAAATGTAAGGCATTATTACTGTAATATGCCCAACTGAAATGTAGAAATGCTGCCAAACACCATTTTAGAACATTTTAATCTCCTTCCCCCCAACAAACCTCTCAAGGACTTGAGACCTTCTAGGCAGAAAGTCCAGACAGCTCTTCTCCATGACTCTTTCTTATGTCCTTAAGCTGCGGTAGGCACACTCTCTCCCACACTTCCTTAGTGCCCTGCACATCTCATTGCTGTAATAAAAAATCCTATTCTATTATAGAGTAATCAGTGCCATATACCAAGCACCAGCTAGGCCTCAGGTATCTGACTGCTAATCCCTTCAACGACCCAGTGACATATCCCTCCCATTTTACAGACTAGGGGACCCAGGCTCAAAGAGATTATGTGAAGTGACCAAGCTAACAGGAGGCAAACAGGAGGCAAAGCTGGGATATAAACCCAGGTTTCTCTGGCTCCAAGACTTACACCTCTCCAACTAAGCACAGAACTTCAGGGTCTTTGAGGGGGTGTTATTTTGTTTTGGAAACAGTGTCACTTTATAGTCTTCCTTTCCAATTATATCATAAGTTTTTTGTTTTATCTTCGTGTTCCTGTGTCAAGCACAGTGTCCTGCTCAATGAATGCTGGGGACTGACTGAATAAATGAGTAAGGGTGGAGCAGAAATGAGAGGTTCAGGTCATTTCTGTATTCATTAACACATTCACCAACAGTATCAAAGAGAGAAAACAAAGCTAAAATGGCCAGCTCTATTTTTGTGATTTGTGCAGCTATAGTCCTTTAAGAAAGCATTTTAGCAACTTCTATTAGGGGTCATGAAAATATGCTTACTCTTTGATATAATAATCCTGTACCTGGGAAATTATCTTAAAAATGAAAAAACAATGTGAAAATATATGACTGACTGAATAATTCTTGTTTTGTCACTTTGACAGAATAGTATGCATCCATTAAAAATAGTGGTTATAACTCTGGAGTGAGATTGTAAGATGATTTTTGCTTTCAACTTTATAAGCTTAAAAAATTTTTTACAGCTGTGCATTTATTCTATAAATAGGAAAAAAGGTAACATTTCTATTTTGAAAAAACAAATGGTTACAAAGACTATGAAAAATATTTATGACACAAAAAATTATGCAGGTTAAAAAAATGCATATAAGATATTATGCAAGCCCATAAAGAAAATTCCCAAGCATAGGAAAATAGACTGGAAGGAGATTCACAAAAATATTAACTGTGATTACTTTCTTTTTTAACATTATGGGTGTTTTTTTTGTATTTCTCTATTTTACAAAACATTTTAAATGCCCTTGTCTTATATTTAAAGTATTTTGAATGATTATGAATTCACAGAAAAGCACTTATGATTTAACAATAAGCAACAGAAGCAGGGTATATTTTGTCTGCTATAATCTCTAAACTATATAAAAAAATCAACATGCACAGAAAAAAAAAAACACCACAACTAATGCTAACAAAAAAGAAAAGGAGTGAAAAGGCTCATCCTACATGTAGTTTCTCTGTCAAGAATCCTGTAGGAGCTGGTAAATCTAACAGCCACTTAGATTTGAAGATGGGGGTGTCAGAGGCTCTGAAGGGAAAATTATGGCATTCCTATCAAAATAATAAACCACTGTGTGATACCTAATTCAAGACAAATTAGAATTTCTATGGCAGATGAGGGTACTTAAAAATATTCTCCAGCCATACACTAGAGACACTAAGAAGAGACTGCTTAACTCTAGTGCACTGTTGGTGGGAATGGCCATGACAGTGGAAAGCAATATGGCTTTTAAATACAGAATTACCATTTGACACGGCACTCCCACTTTTAGATACATACTCAAGAGAGTGAAAACAGGGTCACAACAGATCTTGAACAACAATGTTTACAGCAGCATTATTCACAGTAGCCAAAAGCTGGAAACAACCCAAATGTCCTTCAACAGATGAATGGATAAACAAAATGTAGTATACACACACAATGGAATATTATTCAGCCATAGGAAAAAATGAAATTATGAGACATGCTGCAACATGGAAGAACATTATGCTCAGTGACATAAGCAAGACACATAAGAACACAATTGTATGGTATCCCATATAAGAAATGGCTAGAAATAAAGCAAATTTACCGGAATAGAAAGCAGATTAGAGATTACTGAGAGGCTGGGGAGAAGGGGTGTGTTTGCAAAAAAAAAAAAAAAAAAAAAAAAATTATAAAACATTTAAGAAATTAAAAGAAGGAAATGCTGACAATTTTTTCTTGAAAAGTTATCTCGGTTGCTGCCCCAATATTCAAAAAGGTTTATGGAGAAGCGACCGAAGAGAGTTGAAAAACTCTCCAGTTTCTGGGCATGCTCCCTGCTGCTACTCCAGGGATAGGGAACCATCTCAAGGCCTGCAGGCAACACCCCACGACCTCCTCTCCACATCTGCTGTCGGTGGACGCTCCGAGCCCATGGCCCTCGGTCTACGCTCACATTTTAGACACTGCTCCCAGCACCCCACCACCAAAACAAAACGATATCCACCAGTGGTAGGCAGAACGATGACCCCCCAAAATGTCCATGCCCTGATTCCCAGAATCTGTGACTAAGGTAACTTACATGACAAAAGGAACTTTGCAGATGTGATCCGGGTTAAGGACCTGGAGAGAGGAAGATGATCCTCGATTCTCTAGGTAAGCCCAACCTAAGCACAGGAGTCCCTAAAATTGGAGAACCTATCTCTGCCGCCAGAGCAAGAAAGACAGCAGCAGCAGAAGGGCTCAGCCTACTGTTACTGGATTTGAAGACGGAGGAAGGAGACACAAGCCAAGGAATGTGGAGCAGTCACAGCAAGCTGGAAATGGCAGGAAAACAATTTCCCCGAGAGCCTCCAGAAAGGACCGCAGCCCTGTAGACACCTTGATTTTAGCCCAGTGAGACCCGTGTTGGACTTTGACCTACAGAATTGGAAGATAATAAACTTGTGTTGTTTTAAGTTCCTAAGTTTGTGGCAATTTGTGAGAGCAGCAACAGGAAAAGAATACACCACTTTTTCCCAAGTCACAGAAGGAATTAAGTCAGTGGATAAAATTGAAAAATTTTTCCTATAAATTTTTTTTGCACATTTGAGGCTGTTACCGCCCTGTCAGCTAGCAAAAGCTGGAGAGTCATAACAACAACAAAAAAAACAGAGTTGTGTCCTGCTAGGAGCTTCACCCATGCTTTTCAAATGCTCTGTCAACTCAAGTTTGAGAACCAGTGACCCAACTACCAGAAAGCCTCAGTGAGCAGGCTGAAGGTGGTGGCACTGCCTGGCTGACCCCCAGGCAGTTAATGCTGAGTGTTAATTTCCACTAACAAGAGGTTGCAAAATGAGCAACCACTCTCTGCAGAGGACTGTACTGGGTGCCAGGGATACAAAAGCAGATATGGTCCCCACTATCAGGGAGACCACCTGGTGATAAATGATATGATAGCAGCAAGTTCAAGGGGACAGGGGAGCTTATGCAGGTGAGCATCTAGGCCAGACTCAACCTTCTACAAGATGACTGCAAAGTTACACAGTAAACAGTGAGCAGGGAGTAAGGGGTGACCTGGAAGGCTGAATTAGAGCATTCTCTTCCCAGTTAATGCATTAACCGGATTTTTCCTCCCCAAACCAGTCCACAGGTCCCTGGATCTAGGCCCACTGTGCACACTCACCTGTTTCCACGTCATTGGCGTTGGCTGAGTCCCGTAGCCTCTTCAGAGCTATGAGGAGAGTAAAAGAATGTCAGTTTGAAAAAAAAAAGGCTGTGATGAGGCAGAAAGTGGACGAAAGTTACCTCCCCCTTCAGCTATAACAGCATCTAAAGGGAAAACAAGGGCCAGTCCAGGCTACAAGTCACTACACTGGGAACAAGGACAGACTTGAAATGTGGCACTATTGCAGAGGCCACATGCTGTAGCAAATCCTCCAAGGCCTCTGGATCTTAACTCTGCCACTCAAAGTAGCTGGATGACCTTGAGCAAGTGTGTTAACCCTTCTGGGCCTTAGGTCCATCAGCTGCAAAACAAGGTTAAGCTCTACCCTGCCAGTCTTGAGTTGTTGAAAAAATGAAATGAGATAGATGATTTACATGGAAGCTGTCTGCCAGCTGGTTATACAGATAATCTAATCTTATTATATCCTCCTTCAAAATAGGCCACTCTCAAATTGCTTACCTAAACTTGGTAATTTTTAAACAGAAACTTTTTATTCCTCCATTGACACTAACTCTAAAAGACTAGTAGAAAGCAATAGCTGTGTCATTAGGGAAATGGTCAAAAAATCCTTACAATCCTATAGCACTTCATAGTTTACACAGCACTTTCAAATTCTTGTTTAATCTTCACAATGCCCTTAAGATACAGGTGGAATCACAGAGCAGTCCTAGAAGGGAGCCTACAAGTCCCCATTTTTAATCTGTCAGAGCCTTAGTTTCCATGTTGGCCAGTAAATATAAGATAAAATGGTAGAGACACAGCAAAGCAGGAGTGTCAGAGTGAGGCAGACCTGGGTTCTAATCCCAGCCCAGCCTCTTTCTGGCTGATGACCTGGAGCAAGACAATGTCACTGAGCCTCAGTTTCCTCTTCAGTCAAATGGGAACACTATCTGGGTATCAAAGACTTATCATGGGAATTAAAAATGATCCTGTATCACCCAACACAGTGTCTGTCGCACAGCAAAGGCAGGATAATAGCTATATATTCATTATTTAACTGATCTCTCACACGTCCCTGTAAGGCAGTTATTGTACCCGTTGTACAGACGAGAAAACTAATGCTGAAAAGCTCCACAGTTTGCCCAAGGTAGAGGAGTCCAACCCAGGTCTGTACATTTGAACAACTGGGTAGACTTGGCTACAAGCTCTGGCCTCCACTCTCCGATAATAAAAGCATACCCCGGTATCCCCTTTTATTGTTCACTAATAAATACTTCTATTCTGGAATTACAAAGTGTGAGTCAGTGGTGACAGGATCCGAGAAGTAAGACATAAGCAAACAAACAAAATCACGGTCCTTAACTACTATAATAATAGTAGCTAGGGTCACTCTAGGCCTTAGCTTGGGCGTCCGGGGTCCCCGCGCTGCAGGTGGGGGGGTAGGCCAGGGTACCGGTGCCCGAGAGAGCAGCGGGGCGCAAGGCGGGGCCGCTCCCGCTCCTCACCGTGCACCTCCCTGCCGGTGGGCCCGAGCCGGCGGTGGGGCCTAGCGGCGCGCCTCAGCCGGCCGGCCGGCATCTTACAGCGCAGCTCATCGCGGGGCTCCGCGTCCTGCTGCCACAGAACGTGGAGGTAGCGCAGCGGGGACTGGGCCCTGCCGGACGCCCGACCCGGGAAGCTTGCGCAGCTGCCCAGCGCCGCCCCGAGATCGCCGAAGCAGAAGAGGCCCTCGGGGCCGGTCAGCGGCTCCGGCGCTACCGCGCATTCGCCATCGGAGCTCGAGCGGCCAGAGTGCGGCTCGTCGTCCGCGCCCCCGGCAGCGGCTGCCATGGTAACGGATCTGCGCGAGTCTCGCCGCGGGAGGCTCGTTCCGGACCGACCAACCGACCCACTTCCTCCGCCCTAAGCCTTGCAGTCAGCGAGCGGGCGGGCGGGGCCGGGCCGGCAACCACCGTTCGGACCAATGATAGCCCTTGCAACATAAACCCCGCAAGCCAATCGGGCAGAGAGGGCATAGTACGGGCGCGAGGATTGGACCGCGTTTCCGGTAACGTAACTGGCGAACATAGGAACCAATCGAAAATTTGAAGTGCCCATGGTACGTCGCTACCGGAGCCAATAAAACAGCAGAGTTTAAGACATTATTTTTTTTTTTCCCCCTTCTTTCCCCCGTCGGATTATGGGAAAAACAGCGGGCAGGCCTGTAGCCAGTCACGTTAAGATGACCAGCAGCCAATCACAAAAGGCCGAGAAGAAGCGAGGGGTGGGGTAGTGTGAACGTGGAAAAAGAACGTCCTCCAAGTGCGTGGCCTAAGAAGGAAGATGAAAATGTGTTGAAGCGTGGGCCTAGGGACTAACGGCTTCTAAATGCGATAACCTCCGCGTTGACCTCTAATGATTTACAAAGCATTGTAATTCAACGTAGTGACACCAGAGTAGTCACAGAGATGCCGTTCGCTCAGGACACAGGATCAGCCTCGGTGCCCACTGAGCTGCTCATGCCCGCGGGGAGAAGTCAGACCCGGAAGCAAGGAAGTGTTCTGCAAGCAGACAGTTAACCATGATCTTACCAACCTCTCATGGATGCAGTGTTTTGAAAGAATTCTCACAGCCTTGTACCCCACAAACACTTCTCTAAGGTGGGCAAGAAGGACCATCCCTATTTGATAGATGAAGAGCTGAAATCAGAGATAAATGACCTGTTCACGGATGCCCAGCTCTCAGGAGTCGTGCTCTTCACACTACATAAACCTTATTACTCAACCCAGTTTAAATGTAATCTTTCTCTGACAGTAGAAATCGAGTACTTCTAGATTTTGCAGTGCCTGCAGGACACCATTATGAGGATTATCATTGTAGAAAAATACTATGAATTCTCCTCTTGTGCTCCATAACCAGTAAGGACATATGCCAACTCCACTTGTAGGTAGAAGGAAACAGGAAAGAAACAGGAAAGAAACAAACATAATTGAACATGTACCATTTACCAAGTGTTGGATATATATTTAGATATTATTATACCCACTTTGCAGATCAGAAAACTCAGGCCATAAAATATTCTGTGAATTGTACAAGGGTACAGAGCAGGCAAGTTAAAGAGCTGAGATTTGAATCTAGATCCCTGACTGAGGCCAAAGTCCTCTCTTTCAGCCATTCCACTTTCTTAAGTGAAGAGCCTGCTGGAAACCTGGCTCCAGAAAGTCTTGAGTGATATCTAGGTATTTATACCTCACTCCTGTTCAATGTACCCCTCAAATAACTTTAGTATTATTCCTCCTCTTTTTCCAAGTAATGACCATCAAAATAGTCTTCCCTCCATTCTCTCTTCCTAGATCCAAGGTACATGTACCCATGCTGGTTAAAGCACACCTCTGTTCAAGTTCCTAGAAGCTGCTTGCCTATTGAGCTCAGGATGAAGTCCAAACCCTTTATCCTGGCAGTCAAGATCCTTCATTATTTGGGCCCAATTATTTTTGTTACTGTTTTCTTCCTTTTGTCAGTGGGTCTGGTCTCCAAGCCGTCTTATCTATCAAGATGTTTGCTTTATCAGAAATCTTTGAACTGAGCAGTATCCCTAAACAACCAGAGGTGGTTGTTTATTTTGCTTCTATTTTATGTCAACTTTGTGGAGGCATGAACTGCATTGCCCAACCCCCATCTGTTGCAAGAACCACTTGTAAAGTGGGAATGGGAAGAATGAGCTGTGGTTGACTATGGATTCAGTTCACGGGAACTTGAACTCTCCTCCTCTGCACCATAACCAGTAAGGACATATGCCAACCCCATTTGGAAACAGAGGAAAGAAACAAATATTACTGTACACATAAACTTGTGTACTAATAAGGGTAGGATGCAGGCTAAGACCCATACAAATCCTACGTGACAGTGATCATATCACACTGGCTTGAACTTGACCTAAGTGTGCTGCAAACATTTCACACACAAGCCGTTTATATTTGGTCAATTAGCACATAAACATAAAGCACTTGGTGGGAGACAAAAAAAATACCAGTAACATTAACTTGTGGGAAAAGTGTTTGCCTGCCTGGGAATCCAATTCTGCTACTTTGTGACTCAGGCAAGTTTTTCCCCTCAGGGCCTTAGTTTTCCCATCTGACAGTGTTGTTCCAAGTCAGATATTGACAACTCTGGCCTCTTAGGCAAGATTTAGCAGGTTTACTTTCCTTTCATTCCTTCTTTCCCAAACCCTGTTGGCCTGTACAAATTTGAACTGGTTGTCAATATTTAAAAATTGATAGCTTTTACAGAAAAAAAAATTGACTTTCAGATTCTCTGAGAAATGGGAATTTCTGGCAAAACAAGTCCCGCTTTCCCACATGGCAACGGTTGGCTGGAGCTGCATGGCAACTTCCCCCTTTGGGGGGCTTGGTGCTCTGGTTTGTCAGAGGCCCCACCACTCCCTATTATTGCCATGGCAAGGCTAAAGGTGGTTGCCATTTATTGTCATACTTCGCTGTTGTTTTTAAGTAGAGTTAACAGGAAATTAAAATATTTCTTGTCCTAAGTTAAAAGTTGTATAATGAAAGCTAGTGTGTGTGGGGAATTATCTAGTATCTGAAAATATATAGCAAATGGGGATCATATGATTTTTAATATCATGCTGGAGCATTTTTAATAAGGTGGGCTAAGAGACATTCGACTCTCGGGGGAAATTCAACTTTGACTAATACTTGATTTATACTGAGGGTTGTCTTACAATTCTGTAAAGTTAAGAGGTTAATTTGAAGAAAATGGGTAAGGCACGATGATTGTTTGTCCAACTGAGATGATAACCCCAAAGGTTACAGTTTTGTTGCCCTTAGGCCATGAACCGGGTTTGGCTCTAACTTAGCAAATCATATTCAGCATTCCTTTGCCCAGTTAACTGTCCTCAAATTCTTTTCAAGCCAGCTCTGTCATGCTGTTGGTTCCTTCATTAAGGATTAAATAAGCTCTAGTATGTGCTCACTTTCTAATTGTGATAGAATTGTTTTTAATCTATGAGGAGTATTAATCTTTTGTCTATCATATCATATAATTTTTGGTTAGTTTCTTGTTAATTTTACTTATAATTTAAAAATCAAATTTATTCAGTTATAAAGTACATACAATAAAACCCCCACATTTTAAGTGTTCAGGTGTTCAGAGTTTGACAAATACATATACTCATGTACCTATCATCCCAGTCAAAATATAGAACATGATGGGAAGGTACAATAGTGTAGCCACTGTAGAAAGTAGTATGATGGATCTTCAAAAAGTTAAAGGTAGAATTGCCATGTGGTACAGTTAATTCCACTCTGAAGTATATATCCAAAGAAATTGAAAACAGGGACTCAAACAGTTACTTGTACACTAATATTCATAGTAGCAGTATTCACTGTAGACAAAAGGTGGAAACAACCCAAGTGACCATCAATAAAAAAAATGGATAAACAAAATGCAGTACATACACACAGTGGAATATATTTTATCAGTAAGAAGGAATGAAATTCTGAGACATGCTACAACACTGATGAACTTTGAAAGCATTATGCTCAGTGAAGTAAGCAAGGCACATAAGCATAAATGCTGTATGATTTCACTTAAACGACATCTAGAAATAGCACATTCATAGAGACAGAAAGAAGAATAGAGGTTTCCAGGTGACAGCGGGAGGGTAGAAGCAGGAGTTGTTGATTGGTGGGTATAGAACGTTTATCAATTTTGGAAATTATAAAATAAAACTAATAAAAAAGATATAACAATTTGAGAATTGTTCTTTTAGACTACAGAGAGAGGGCCTTGTGTTTTTAGAATGAGTGAATATTGGTGGGCAAGAACAAGAATCTTAAATGTTTATGGTAAAAGAAAGGATACAACTTAAAATGCAGTTAGGAAACAGCCTGCTACTTCACTTGATTTTTTTATCTAGCACTTTCCATTTGGATTTTTAGTGACCTCTATACCAGATGATCCCCAAAGATACTCTTGGTTCTGATTTGCAAAGACACAAAGTAAAGAGCTACTCCTCTCTCAGGGCCCAAAGCTACTGCAATAGCCTGGGGAGGGGTCACGAGGTCATGCTCGGGAGACTGAAACAAACAGAACAGTAAGTGAACTACAAATAAACCCCAGGATGCAGTGGGGGGGGGGAGGGCTTGAACTGAACACAGCTGAAAGCCCAGGCCGACTGTAAAATAGGACTAATGGCTTTCCTGAGTCAGAGAATTTCCTGCCTAAAACCCCAGGCAAAACAAGATGGAGAGAAAACTGGGAACCCTTTCACCTACCAAATTCTATAGGGAACACTCCTAGGTAAAATTATTCCAGGAGCTTTGGTCTGTTCACAGTTTCTTTCCCTTTGAAGTGCAGCTTTTCCATTAACAAGCGAACCTTGCAAAATCAAACACCCTGTGATCAGACAGCTCACAGCCTGAAATAGTCTTCCATCCGCTTTTAGGTCAAAGTTTCATTTCTAAGCAAATCTAATGTGTTGCTAAGCAATGGACTAAGCTTCAATTCAAATGTAATTCAACAGATATGGATTAAGAGTGGGAAGCAGGAAGCGTGAGAGGGCTGTTACAATAATACAGGGGAGACGATGGTGGCTTGATAAAGAGACCAAGATGGTAGGAAGTGAGTCTGAGAATATTTTTGAAGGTAGCACTGACAAGATTTGCAGATAGACTGGATGTGAGATGTGAAAAAGGTAGAGAGTAAAGGATGGCTCTGGAGATTTGGGTCTGAGCAATTGAAAGTGTGAGAATTAGATTAAGTTTAGCGTTCACGCAGGGTGGGGGCAGCTCAGGGGAATGGCAGAGCATCAAGAAGCCAAGCTGTGATCGATGGCCGGTCCTCTGTTTATCTGCCCACTGTCCTTGCAAGGTGGAGGGGGTGGGGGGGTGGCATAGAGGTTCCTAAAATGGCTTCATAAGTTGTTACCAAAGTAGCTAAGACTGGATCTGCAGTTAAAGAACAAAAGAAAAGAGGGGGGGAGACTTGTTTCAAGTGTTTCCAGTTTGGGTGGGCTAAATGTTTCAAATTTGCATGGGCTAGTTCAGCTTGTTGAATAGAATGTAACCTCTGGAGTATCCAGTCACTGGAGAAACAGGGGAGGGACTTGGGAGTTAGGCATAGGGAATAAATAGTGCTGGGTCCGTTGTTCTGCGCGCCAACCACCCACATTTTGGTTGGACACCTGTTCTTGCAAGATCGTGAATAAATTCTTTTCTTCCCCACAATCGGGTGAGCATTTATTCCTTTTAGGAATAGTGCTTGTTTCTCACCAAAGAAAGCTGGTTGCCCTTAACTGAGATGGGGAAACCTTAACTGAGATGAGGCAGATCAGGACCTCAGTTTGGATGTTAACTTTGAGGTGCTTATTAGGCCTCCAAGTTGTGATGTGAGTAGGCAATGGGCCATGGGCCCACCTAAGGGGTGGAGTCTGGAGCAGAAATAGAAATCTGGGGAAATATGGATGATATCTAAACATACTGGACTGGCTGAGACAGGAAGTGAAGGCAGATAGCAAAGAGAAGAGACCTGAGGACCAAGCCAGGGAGGATGGAGCAGTTCACTATTTAGTGACTGGAGAGATGAGGAAGCAACAAAAGAAAGTGAAGAGGGTCCTTTTAGAGCTTTTACTATTCTAATTTGCATTGTGATTATCTAAATTAGAGTGTACATTCTGGAAGGGGTAGAAAGTCCTAGACAAAAAAACTAACAAATAGAATATATGTTATATTGTATAAACAAGGGATCCAAGTTCAGTGGGGCCTGAATCTTATGAAGAATAAAGAATAGACTGGAAATTTACAAAAACAAAACCAGGTATGAAAGAGAATATTTACTTTGAATGAGAAATCACAACTCAAATTGTGTGAGAACTCACACAATTATAATTTTTTAAAGGTGACAGCTACCACAAACATCACAAAATCCAGAAAAGTAACATATTTGTTAATGTTCTGAAACACTTCCATAATATTTTCTTCCTTTGGCTGAGAAGTTAGTTACTCTTTGGTTGCCTCTTTATATGACAATTTGTAGCATCATTTTCCATAATTCAATGAAGACACCCATCACCACAGTGCGTGGTAGGTGTCCTACGCAGAAGTTAACTACACAGGGAAGGAGCAGAGTATCACATACATATATCCTACTAAACTCAAATGTTGTTCCCAACTGGATTTCCTCTGCTGGATCCCAAACGCCAATGCCAACAGACATCAGGGAAGTGTGAGAAAGGGAACTCAGAGGGGAGAGCGAGGTCTTAACAGACTGCAGTAACAATGTTACTTTAGCAAATCTTGCCCCTCTGAGTACACTGCTAGCTAGTCTTCCTGAGTAACGGAAGAGACCTGGGGAAATGAAGAGCCCCGAAACTTAAGCTCTGTTTGTTCTAGGGTAAATTAATTCCACTTCTGATGATAGTGCAACCGAGAAACACAAAGCAGGATCGGAGCGGAGGGCATTGGAGCGGGGAGTAGTAATTCTAAATAGAATGCTCCGAAGCGGATGTCTGGGAAGACAGCGTTCTAGAATTTAGACACAAGTAACTCTGAGTGCAAAACCCCCGAGGCGGATGGGGAAAGCAAGGAGGGTGGTGTGATTGGAATATGCGGAGACTAGGGGACAGAGAGGGTGAAACTTGCTGCGGGCCACAAAGCAAATCAGAGGCACAGCAAGGACTGGAACTCAGATTTCCCACCTAGGTGTTGTGAATGGGCAGATGGCTAAACTAAGGCTCCCTTCCAGTTTCTGTTGGTTTGTCTTGTGAACCCCCCAGCCCTAACTCGAGGGGTCCCCCGGAGCTCAGATCCCCTCTATTTTTCCACTCCGACCACGACGCACAGCCTGGGAGCTCAAGAGCTGAAAGGGTCCCAGGCCTCGCCCTAGGGCCTCACACCACAGCTGGCTCTGGCTTCATTCTTGCCTGCTCCAACCGTAATGTCCAAAGTCGGGAGCGCATTTTCTCAATACCATCTCACCACACAGGACCAGAGCTCAACTCCAGTAAATTTAGTCTTTTTGAGGCCGGAACGTTTGAAGACATGACTTGCTACAGGCAAGCCGCCTACACCTAAATCCGCAGTTAGGCCCCCTAGGTCCGGATATCCGTTCACGAAAGACCACAGACCGAGGACTCTGTCAGCCATATTTTGTGTGGCATTTCATCGGTTTCCCTCATGTTGCCTGCCTTTTGTTTATGCCGAACTACTTCATTTCCTTAGTTCTGAATTTATGAAATTCACGTAAAGTCACCGTCCTTTCAAAGCCTCTATTTGAAGAAGGTAGAAAAAACTTAGGCGCTTTAGTTACTTTTAGCACTTCCTAATATGGCTGTCTCAGGTGGCCGGCGGCTACGGAAAGGCTTCCGGTTTCCCGGCAGGCCCGAGCAGGGGCGGAAGTTCCGGCCTCACAAGGCAGGCGCCTGTATCTTTTTTCGCTGTCGTGGACGGTGTTCATGAGTTTTGCTGCCATGTCTTATCCCGCTGATGATTACGAGTCTGAGGTAGGGTGGTCCAAAGCTCGTGGTTGGGTCCGCGACCCGTGCACGGGCTCTCTGAGTGCTGGGCCCCAGGGAGAGGCGGTGTCTGGCCTTCTCAGAGAGTCTCCGCGGGCGGCGATCAGCTCCGGCCTGCCTCCCCACGCGGCCTTTAGGCAGCAGCCACAGCTCCCGGCTCCTTTCCCACCCTCTGTCTATCCGCCCGCTTTGCGTGTCCGGTCACCTTCGTCCTTCCCTTTTCCAAGACAGCGGCAGAGGCTATACCTTGTCTGTCTTTGTATACCTAGCTTCCTGCTTGAAACGCATAGGATGCCCGTAGAACGAGCATTCGTGGATTCACGAATTGGTGACTTTGTTTGTGTGTCTGTCGTTCTAGGCTGCTTACGATCCGTATGCTTACCCGGGTGACTATGATATGCACACAGGTAAGACCACGACTTTGGCTTTCTGGCTTCTTTTAGGGATTGACACCTTTTTGAATGTCTCAGAACACCTCTGTTGGGTACCTCTTAAAAACTGCTACTTGATGGTCCAGGTTTGGAGTGGAGTCGGTTATTAGCTCTTAGTGGGAGAGTTGGATAGAGTCTGATAAAACCAAACCTTTGTGTGTGTGTGTGTGTGTGTGTGTGTGTGTGTGTGTGTCAATCTTCAGAATCTCAAAGGAGGAGTCTTGATTGACCAGCCTGTGGATGTGAAAAATTAAAATGATTTAAATGAAGCTCAAATGAAGTCTTGGAGGGGAGTGGTGGTGGTTTGAGGTTTTGTGCAATGTTACAGTGACTGGGCTTACTTTGGTACTTAGTGTGTTGTGCATTGTTCTGAGTACTGTATGTAAAGTATTTCATTTAATACTTATAACAGCTATTTAAAGTATATACATTAATACTGTCTGCATTTTGCAGTGAGAAAACTGAGCACATAGGGGATTTAGTAACTTGCCCCAGGTTATATAGTAAGAAAATAGTGGTCATTAATTCATTCAAAAAATATTAAGTGCATTCTAGCCAGTTCTTGGCCTTATAGACTTTACCTTTTAATGGGGAAACAAATAATAAGTAAATAAATCATTTTAGTAGTGATAAATATTCTGAAGAAATAGGGTAATGGGTTGGAGCACAACTTAGGAAGGGTTGTATCTCTTAAGTTGTTTAAAGGGGAATTATACCAATTTCATAGACTTGAGTTTAGCTTATGATTACTTGGGGATGGTCTTGCCTTTTTTTGTTACATCACATATGTGGGTCTGAAAGCACTTTGTAAGGTATTTGTTTATTATGCCCATCCTGCAGGAGATCCAAAGCAGGACCTGGCTTATGAACGTCAGTATGAACAGCAGACCTATCAGGTGATCCCCGAAGTGATAAAAAACTTCATCCAGTATTTCCACAAAACTGTCTCAGATTTGATTGACCAGAAAGTTTATGAGCTACAGGCCAGTCGGGTCTCCAGTGATGTGATTGATCAGAAGGTGTATGAGATCCAGGACATCTATGAGAACAGGTATGGGCTGTTGGCCAAAATAACCTTTCTGTGTGGTACTAGACTAGCAGCTTAGCCCCTGCAAAAGGGGTGCTGTTAATCATTTTTCTGTGAAGAGAGTTCCCAGGGATCTCTGTGAGTCCTTGGGGATAGGCAAAAGTTATTTTGTTGGACTCTGTATATCCAGGAATTTGTATAAAGCCTTAAATAACTGTAGCAATGTTACTAGTTATAATAGCAGTTAATATGTATCATCAGTATATTAGGCAGTACCCAAACTGCTTTTTCTGGACTTATTCATTTACCCTTCACAGTAATCCTATGAAGTAGGTACTGTTGTTTTCCTCATTTTGTAGAACACAGAGTAAGTCAGATAGCTAGATAAGTGGATGAGCTGGGTTTTGAACCTGTACAGTCTGATACAAGAGCCTAATTCTAAACTCCTGTGCTTTGCAACCTCTCGGTGCGTACTGTGGTGAGCTCTGGAGTGGTTTTTTCTGGTGTTTTGGGGATTTTCCTCATGTACTGGGCATTAGAAGTGAAATGGATCAATCAGGGTTGGGATAGTAAGGAAAGTCTTCACCAAGGAAATAGAATTTAAGCCAGTCTTAGAAGGATGGGTGGTGAAAGCAATATGACCAAAGACCTACTGAGTCACGGACTAGGAGTGACCTGTTTCCTTCATCCCTCAGGACTTTCTGGTTAGAAGTAATATAGACCACTGCTCTTCAGTAGAAATATACTAGCTACATAATTTAAAAATTTAAACATTTTCAGCAGCTACATGAAAAAAGGTAAAAAGAAATTCATTTTATTATGTTATTTAATCCAGTATATCCAAAATACAATTTTGCACATAATCAGTATTTTAAAAAAACTATCAATGAGATCTTCTATGTCTTCATTCAAGGTCTTCCAAAACCAGTGTGTATTTTACATTTACAGAATATCTCAACTCGTGTGCTACATTTTCATTGCATTTCATTTCATTGATCTATATGTATATTTCACAACATTTACAGTTGAAAAGCTAGATTCACACACCCAGGTTATTTGAGTCCTCAGTTATGCTGGCCATTTGTGGCAGGTATCTACTGTATTGGACAGCACAGGGAGGTATGGATGGTAGTTGAAGTCAAACATGTGGTAGACCCTTCCCTAGGAGAATGTGTAGTAAGAAGACTGGTGCCTTAAGAAATATGTTGCTTTATGGGTGGGCAGAGGAAGAGGAACCAGTAAAGGAGACTGAACAGAAAAAGTCAATAGTGAATCAGTGGAAGTGTCACGGGAACCAAAGAGAGAAGAGGCTTTAAAGGAGAAAGGAGTGATCAACATATGTCATATTCTCTAGCAAGATCAAGATGAGAAAGGAGCCAGTTGTATTTGGCAACTTAGAGGCTCCTTAGTAACTTTAGCAAGGTTAGTTTTATTGGAGTGATGGAGACAGAAGCTAGATGGTAGTGGCTGGAAAATGGGGGTTGAGAAAAAGGAGTTGGTAAGTATAGAGGAGTTATAAAGTCATTGAGGACCCTTTTGTTGTGTTCCATTTTTTGAAGAGGTATTTGAGCATGTTATATTTTGATCTGAAAGCCAGAGATAGAGAGAGTGGCATGGCTTGAGGAGAGTGGGGGAAAGTTGAAGTAGCTGCTGTGGGGATGAGGAGAGGGGAAATGAACAGAAACTTCTTAGGGTTGTGAAACATCATGGGGTGCAGTGTATGGGCTGGTTGCTGTTGGTTTGTTCTGATATCAGCCTGCAACAGACTATTTTGCTTCCATGTTTGGAGAGGGGAAGGAAGCAGAGTGCTCCCAGGGAGTGGATAATGAAGGGGGGTTGTATTAGTCAGGGTTCTCTAGGGAAACAGAACCAACAGGAGATATCTGTAAATAAGAGATTTTATAAAAGTGTCTCACCCAACTTTGAGGAGGCACGAGTCCAAATTCCATAGGGCAGGTTGGAAGCTGGCAACTTCGATAAAGGAGTTCGATGAATCCCCAGGAGAGGCTGGCTGGCTGAAGTAGAGACAAATTCTCTCTTCTGACTGCTGAATTCATCACCTCTCCTTTTGAAGACTTCAACTGATTGTATTAAATGTGTCTCACCGCAGAACACACTCCCCTTAGTTGATACAATCAGCCATAGATACAATCGACTTACTTATGATTTTAAGTCCATGAAATGTCCTGGCTGTAAGTTAGACCAGTGCTTGCTTGACCAGATAACTAAGCACCATCACCTGGCCAAGTTGACACATGAACCTGACCATCACAAGGGCCTAAAAAAGTAAAAGATGATCCCAAAAAGCTTGGTGAGTGCCTAACTGGTATAAAAATAATGTTTTACTATATTCAGATAAGTTTCTGAGGTGCAGAGTTGGGGTATAGAAAGCTGTGGGCTTGGAAGGCTTTGACCCTGGCATCTGTAAAATGTGAGGATTGGCTCTCTCAGGTCCTTCCTGTTTGTGGGTTCTATCATTTTTCTGTTTGGTTTTCAGCTGGACCAAGCTGACTGAAAGATTCTTCAAGAATACCCCTTGGCCTGAGGCTGAAGCCATTGCTCCGCAGGTTGGCAATGGTAGGTATGAATTCTTTTGACTCCTCTGCTGGCTGGATGGGATCCTGTGGCTGGAGGTCATTAAATAGAAAGCTCACAAGAGTCTGTGTCCAGGTGTTTTGCTTACCATTGTATTTCCTCAGGGCTTGGTACCTAGTAGGCCCTTAGTAAATACTTGTTGAATGAAGGTTAAATAAATGAAGAGGGGTCAGAAATCCCTCAAACATGGTGAAAGTTCAAATTGAGATCTCTGTCCTGGCTTGTTTTCCATTTTCCTCTATAATTTGGGGGGTTATTATAGTCATTGTGGAATGGATTTTCTATCCTCCCACCTCTTTGGGTGTTGAGGAACAGACCTCCAAGACCCCATCAAAATGCCATTCTTTCTTGCAGACTTTGACATCCCTAGCTGAAAGGAATTTCTTTTCCCTCCGAATTCCTGCAGCACTTCTCACCTAAAGGAGTTGGAATTTATTTGCATGCCTATAGTGGGAAAGGTCTTTAATAACAGATATTGTTTCTCGTTTTTGAGTTCTTACAGTACTTAGTTCAGTGTGTGTTAAATGAAGAGGAGAGTTCTGTAGTTCTGGAGAGATTTATTACCTTTACAGAGGATATTAGGGAATTCCTCTTAAATATCCTCTTAAATTCTAATTCTTAAAATTAACTGTCTTCAGTTTCAGGTCAATCTTGTAGCATAGAGGGAGTGGTTAAGAAGTAGTTAGGCCATTTACATATATATATATGTCTTCTTTGGGAAAATGTCTGTTCAAATCCTTTGCTGCTGCCCCCCCCATACACACTATTATTGGAATAGTCACGTACCGTAGAATCCATTCAAAGTGTAAAATCAGTATTTGCCCATTTTTAAATTGACTTATTTGTTCTTTTATTTTTGAATTCTTTATATATTCTAGATATAATGCTTTATCAGATAAGTTATTTGCAAATATTTTTTCTCATTCTGTGGGCTGTCTTTTCACTTTCTGGATGATGTCCTTTGTATATGGTGTGAGATAGGGGGTCCAGTTTCATTCTTTTGCATGTGGATATCTAGTTGAAAAGACTTTTCTTTCCCCATTGAGTAGTATTAACACCCTTGTCAAAAATCAGTTTATCTTTATAAATGTAAGGGTTTATTTCTAACCCTTTGATCTATATGTCCATTCTTATGCCAGTACCACACTGTCTTAATTACTGTAGCTTTGTAGTAAGTTTTGGAATCCTCCAACTTTGTTTTTTCTTATGGTGGTTGTTCTAGTTTGCTAATGCTGCCAGAATGCAAAATACCAGAGATGGATTGGCTTTTGTAAAAGGGGGTTTATTTGGTTACACAGTTACAGTCTTAAGGCCATAAAGTGTCCAAGGTAACATATCAGCAATCGGGTACCTTCAGTGGAGGATGGCCAGTGGTGTACGGAAAACCTCTGTTAGCTGGGAAGGCACGTGGCTGGCGTCTGCTCCAAGGCTCTGGTTTCAAAATGGCTTTCTCCCAGGACATTCCTCTCTAGGCTGCAGTTCCTCAAAAATGTCATTGTTAGTTGCGCTTGGGGTATTTGTCCTCTCTTAGCTTCTCCAGAGCAAGGGTTGGCTTCCAACAGCCATCTTCAAAATGTCTCTCATCTGCAGCTCCTGTGCTTTCTTCAAAGCGTCCCTCTTGGCTGTAGCTCCTCTTCAAACCTTCACTCTCAGCTGCACTGAGTTCTCTCTGCCTGTCAGCTCATTTATATGGCTCCACTGATCAAGGCCCACCCTGAATGGGTGGGGCCATGCCTCCATGGAAATATCAGAGTTATCACCTACAGTTGGGTGGGGCGCATTTCCATGCAAATCTAATCAGCACCAAAACGTCTGCCCCACAAAACTGCATCGAAGAATATGGCTTTTTTGGGGGGACATAATACACTCAAACCGGCACAGTTGTTTTGGCTATTCTGGGTCCTTTTAATTTCCTTATAAATTTTAGGACCAGCCTGGCAATTTCTGCAAAGAAGCCATCTGGGATTTTAATAGGAGCTGCATTGAAGATTAGTTTGGGGAGTACTGGCATCTTAACAATATTAAGTCTTTCAATCCATGAACATGGGATGTCTTCCATTATTTAGGTCTTTCATTTCTTTCAACAATGTTTTATAGTTATGTGTGTACAAGCCTTTTGCTTCTTTTGTCATAATTAACATTTTTGAACACTTAACAATTAGTTTAGAACTCACTCTGAAATAAATGTTATTTTCTCTGTTGCCCAGACCTTATGCTTTGGTTAATGTTTTGCTTTTAAAGATGGTAATAGGTATATAAAGAACAACAGGAGCCCCATTTTATTTATTTGTATATGAGTATGTATGTGTAGTTTTTTTTTTTAAACAGGTAAGGATTCACAGGGCTCAAAGTAGAAAAGGTGATTTTGAATAAAAGTCCCCTTTCTGTTCCTTTCCCCAAGTCTTCAGTTTCTTTCTCTGGAGGCAACAGTAGTATCATTTTCTTGTTTGTTGTTCCTGTGATATTCTATGCATATATAAACAAATAGAAATATTTGATATATTCCTTTTTTACTTAGACTAAAAACCCTGTTCTGTCCCTTGTTTTTTTTCTTACTTATTGTATCTTTGAAGAGCATTATACCTGTGAAGCCCCAGGTTCACTGATTCACTAGTAGAATTCACAAGTCTCAGCATATAGTTGTGCTCAAAGCTGTGATTTGTTATAGTGAAAGGATTCTAAGCAAAGTCAGCAAAGGGAAAAAGGTACATGGGACGAAGTGCAAAGGAAACCAGACACAGGCTTCCTGGAGTCCTCTCACAGTGTAGTCACACAGGACACATTTAATTCCTCCAGCAATGAGTTGTGACAGTGTGTGTGAAATGCTGTCTACCTGGGATGCTTATTAGGGACTCCGAGACATACTGCCCGTAGATATCCACTGCCTAATGATCCCAGATTCCAGACTCCCAGAAGGAAGGCAGATGTCCACCATAAACCATATTGTTTGCACAGACAGTTCAAACACAGATACCATCCAAGTCCCAACAGGCCTTTCTGACAATAATAGTCTCAGGCCTGCTATGTTAACTCACAGCATAAGTACCTAAGGAGCTGCTTCTTTTTCCCCCTTTCCTCCTTTTTTAGTGGCCACATAATATCAGTAGGATAAATTCCTTAAAATATGATTTCTGGATAAAATGATATGCATATGTGTATTTGCAATTTTGTTAGATACTGTCAAATTGTCCTCCATGGAGTCATTACTATTTCTTTATATGCAGGCTTATTTAAGCAACTAAAGGCAAGTATCTCTCAATGGTGAACGGAAATGGGTCTAAAGGGGAATCTGAAATTAAGATAAGGTTGAAAAAATAGAATGTGAAATGAGTTTTCTCATTGTATGTCTTCTTGGAGCCTAAGCGTAAGAGTTTGGATATTATTTAGTCTCTAACTTCATGTCCTGTCCAGTCCTGTCTCCTCCCCTTGCCTCCCCCCCCACACCCCAAATAAACCTGTCAGAAGACCCTGGTTGTTTTATGGATTACTAAGGTACCCATCTCCCATCTCTTTCAGATGCTGTTTTCCTGATTTTGTACAAAGAATTATACTACAGGCACATATATGCCAAAGTCAGTGTGAGTATCTATTAAGTATCACTAGCAGTTTTTTAAACTACATCATTTTTGCCCCCAAACAGTTACCAGTTTCTATTCCACCAGTGTTCAAAGAGTGGTCAGTATGTTTTCTGAGCTTCCTTTTAAGAAATGGCATAGGGAATGATTGATCCATAAAGCTGGGTTCCAGACAAACGATAACCCTGTTTAGCCCAGCAGTTAATTTCCTCATCCCTAGAGTCCCCATTCTGGATTGGGTCCTCGTCACCCCACGTTAGGTGACAGGCTGCCATCCCTTTAGTGCTTTGCCACTGCATTTCCATTCATCTACAATGTATATAAAAACTGTTGCTGTGTGCTAGGTATAATGCTAGTCACCTTCGCACACACCTGCGTGTCTCTAATCCTCACAATGACCCTGCAGAGTTGGCAAACTGAGGTGCAGCGAGGTTACTTGTTGGCAGATTTGTGCAAATAGTGAGTGCCAAAACTTGAACCTGGACCTATCTTGTAGTGCCAGTTTTGTTTTTACCACATTATCCCTACTTTGGACACCTGCTGGATTCTTCCTGATTTCTAAGTTTTGGGGTGTCCTGAATTTCTTAAAATACCATCTATACTATCTGTATACACTGATTACCTAAAAATCTCCATCTTTAGCCCCAGTGCCTCCTCTGAAGTTGAGACTTGATCTCCTACTGCCTGTTCAATATCTCCACTTGTCTGTCTGATAAATACTTCAAGCTTAACATACTCAAAACTGAGCTTTTATTTCCCCACTAAACTTGTTCCTCCTGTGTTTATCATCTCCATAAATGGTACTGACATTCACCTAGTTACTTAGACTGAAAACTTTGGTGTCATTCTTCACTTTTCTCTCTATATCCATCCTCTCAGCAAATCCTGTTCAACTCTGTCTTCAACAACCCTTTCTAACCACCACCACTGCTGCTACTGTAGTTCAAGTCATTATCGTCTCTTGCCTAAGCTAGTGCAGTCAGTCATTGCTCATCTGGTGTCTGCTTCCACTCTTACCCGCTTAAAAGTTTATTCTCAACATGGTTACCAGGATGATCCTTTTAAGACATAAGTCTCACCAAGTCACTCCCTCAATCACAATTTTACCCATGGCGCCCATCAACCTTAGATTAAAACCCCAAGTTTCAGCTGTGGCCCTACTTGACCTGGCCCCCGGCCCTGCCAGTCTTCATTTCCTGTAACTTTTCCCTCTCTCCTTGGGCTCCTAGCCATACCTTGTGGTACTTGGGAGCATTTATCACTAGCTGACATTGTGCTATTTGTTTATTTGGGTTTTGTTTGCTTCCTCTACTAGAAGGTAAACTTCATGAGGGCATGCTCTTTGTCTTGTTCACTGCTGTATTCCGGTCTCATTCATGATGGTAACGTGTTAACTATTTACTGAATATATGAGTGCTTGTGTGCATGCATATGTGAAGAAAACTGGCATCAAGAGCTCTCCTTGGAGTTTTTTCCATCTGAGGAGGTCCTGGCTCCTCACAGTTACTTACCTCTCATCCCCCACAGGAGCCACCATCAGTGGTGGTAGCTGGAGGAGTTCCTGCTGCCATAGTAATGTCTTTCTGGCATCCCGGTGGGATCTCTTTTTTTACCTTATCTGATTGAAACTAGAGGTTCTCTGCTGCCATTAAAGCCGTGGTTCAAGTACTTTGTGGACTAGGCTGAGACTCTAGCCAGTGTATATCACATTGCTTCTTTGGTGAGACTGTGGTGCCTGAACCCTGATGTGCCCATGGTATAGCTGGTGTTCCCACCTCCAGTCTTCCCTCTGTCTGGTCTGTTCTACATGTAACTCCTTAAAAGATGGAGGTTCAGCAGAAGCTTATTGACTGCATAACCTCTTTGCTAGATACCAGAAGGGCACTTTCACATACATGACCATTTTTAAAACTTCGTGGAAAGGTTTTTCATTGAATGAGAATTTACTGTATTAAGCACTTTAACTATATGTGCTTATTTAATTGTGACTAGGCATAGTAGTTGCTTTTCTCCAGATTTTACTGAGAGATTAGATAACCTGTCAGACCACCATAGTTATTACTAGTGGAGTTGTTCTGGTTTGCCAAAGCTGCTGAAATGCAATATACTAGAAATGGATTGGCTTTGTCAATGGAAATTTATTAGGTTACAAATTTACAGTTCTACGGCCATGAAAATATCCAAATTAAGGCATCCAGAGAAAGATACCTTGATTCTGAAGGAAGGCTGATGACATCTGGGGTTCCTCTGTCACGTGGGAAGACATATGGTGACAACTGCTGGCCCTCTCCTGGGGTTAGCTTCTGGTTTATGTTGCTTTTGGGCTTCTGTCTTAGCTTCTCTCAGCTCCTGTGTGTTTTTGCTAGTTTCTCCCAGGGTGTTTCTCTCTTAAATGTCTGGGAGTCTTCTCCAGGGCAAACTGTTAGCTTCTCTCCTGGTTTTGGTTTCAGTGACTGTCTCCAAAACATCTCTTGGTGGTTTCTCTCTAAGCATCTCTGAGCTTTCTTCAAAATGTCTCTGCCTTTTATCCCCTCAAAGAGGACTCCAGTAAAAGACAATTAAGACCCACTTTGAATGGGTGGGGTCACATCTCCATGGAAATAATCTAATCAGAAGATCCCACCCACAGTTGGGTGGGTCACATCTCCATGGAAACAACTAACCAAAAGATCCCACCCACATTAGGTCTGCCCCCATAAGAGTGGATTAAAAGAACATAGTCTTTTATGCGGTACATAATAGATTCGAACTGGCGAAGAGATTGAGACTCTAAGGCAGTGTTCTTTATATGCCATCACTGCTATATTGATCCATCATTGTTCCCGCTCAGAAACCATCAGTGGTTTTCAGTTGCTAGCAGCATGAAGTCTACATCTGGGGTCAGCCAACCTTTTCTGTAAAGGGCCAGATAGCAATTTAGGCTTTGAGGGCCATAGTGGTCTCTGTTGCATCTACTGAACTCTGCCTTGGTAGCAGCCATAGACAGTAAATATGTGTGTTCAGTCAGTGTCTCTCTCTCTCTTCACAGGGAGGACCGTCCTTGGAGCAGAGGTTTGAATCTTATTACAACTACTGCAATCTCTTTAACTACATTCTTAGTAAGTTTGAACTTTAGGCAAGGGGGGGTGAGGTTGTGATGAGGGCCAGTATTGGCCTTCAGCAGAATTTAAATTGGGGGGGGAGTTATGTCTTGTGATTCACAATCCTTTTTTTTTTAATATTATTTTTATTGTGAAATTAACATATATATAGAATAGTGATAACTTTCAAAGTACGATTTAACAAGTAGCTAGAGAGCAAATTTCAAAGAATATTATGGGTTGCAGTTCCACAATTTCAGTTATTTCCTTGTTGGATTCATAGTCCTTTTAAGCAAGGAATTACAAATAAACCTGCCCCTTTACTGAATGGGCAGCCATTGCTTTGAATCTGACTTTCCTGTGATTTGGGGTAAAATTAATCATGTTTCTCTACAGATGCTGATGGTCCTGCTCCCCTTGAACTGCCCAACCAGTGGCTCTGGGATATCATTGATGAATTCATCTACCAGGTATCTAGTCAGCCTCAGCCTAAGTTGAAATATGGATTAAATAACTGATCCAAGCAAAGAGGCAGCCACTGCCATTGTTTGTGTTCTCAGAAAGATGCATGGTATCAGAATCCCCACCTCAGTGTAAAAATATCCCATGGCAGTGGGCTCCCAAGCTGGACGATTTTTTGAAGAGACAGTGAGGCCTAAGAGTTCCAGATATGAACGTAGGATTCAAGAGTTGAGCTTCTGACTTTGACCAAATTCTTACCTGTCCTGGGGAGGTGGCCTGGCAGGAAGAACCCAGGCGTTACTGCCTTTGGAGCTAGGTAGAAGCGGTTTGCAGTCTGGGAGCTGTCATCTGGTAGCTCTGTAACCATGATGTGCTATTTAAGCTCTCTGAGCCTCACTTTCCTTGTCTACAAAATAGAAATGTTCTTTATTTTGTTTGTGGTGGTAGTTACTTGGATGTGTGCTAGAAGATCAGAATAAAATAGCCTACAGGTAAAAACTCAAGCTTTACTATAAGCCCTGGACCTTGGGTGAATTACTTAACTATGCTGTGCCTTGGTTTCCTCATCTCTAAAACAGGGGTTGTTGGGTGGATTGCTGAGGTGCTACGTTTAGCATACTCATCGTTAATTGTCCCACCTTCTCTTATTATTCTTTATTTTTATTATTTAGAAAATATAATACAGGATAAAAAAACAAATACAGAATTTGAAGGAAAGATGGTATTGCTCCCACTGGGTATTTCAGGGGAAATCAGTTTCTTAATAAAGATCTTGTTTGAGCTCCATAGACAAGAGACTGAATGCAAAGTGCTAATAAGATGTTGTTGGTGAGCTGAGAGAACCCTGTTACTGCTCTTTGAGAAAGATGCTTCCTGCTCAAGATCAGACCTCATTGCCTTTGTACAGTGAAGGCCACAAACCGCACTGGCCTTGCTTGCCCTCTCCTTCTCCTCAGCTTCTGTCAGCCCCCTGCTTGGCATAATCTTAGATGGTTGATATTCCTGTTGATTCATAGCTAGTCAAAGAGGATCATCTGTGCTCTGGTTCTTCATCCCTCTTAAGATACAAAATCCCCTGGGCTTAGCTAGTGTTCTGTTCCTAAGGTGCTTAAAGTGCTTTCTACCACTAAAAGACTGCTTAGGCCCAGTCAAGGGCAGTGAGTGCCTGCTGTGATTCTTCCCAGCCAGGGGAATGCCACTCGGGGCCAGTGGCCCTTCCCGGCCACTTTCTTTCGTTTATTTTAATTTATACAAGTAATATGTGAATGTGTTTCTAGTATTAAAAGTTTTTTGTTGTTTTTTCAAATTGCGGATGAAGTTAAAGTCCCTGACTTTGCAGAGATTCAATTCAAGGATAGGCACCACATTGGTGGTTCTCAGGCATTTATATAAACACATTTATATAGAAATATATCATTTTAAAAAATGTTATCATACATATTGTTGTGCAGGTTCCACAACTTGGAACACTCTCCATGTTATTTATGGAACTGCATCTTTCTTTTGCCTCAGTGCACGTAATGGACATACCACTCATCTGATGATGAACTTTTTTTAACTTCTACTAGCAGTGAATCATTGAATATCTTGACATATGTAATATATCGGTGTATCTCTAGAGATCACTACTAAGAAGTAGAATTTGTTGGTTGAAGGATAATTGCTTAAAAGCAATTTTAAATCAACTTTATATAAGAGGCAAGATTTACATACAATAAATGTACTGATTTTAAGTCTTTGGTCAGTGGGATTGGAGAAATGTATATACCACCAAGCATTATGATATAGAACATTTCAATCACTTCTTAATTTTAATATGAATAGTAACAGTGCCCTTCGAAAGGCTTTTCAAATTGTACCACTGCCAACAATGTTTGTAAGCAACTGTTTCTCACACTTGGGCCAATTATCATTATCATTTGTCTCATTTTGGACAATTGGATGGGAAAGAAATGGTAATCTTCTTGCATTTCTCTAATAACTAAAGAGGTTGTAAATCTTTCCATGTTAAGTGACCAATCTTGTTTTTCTTTGAATTGATGGTCAATATCCTTCCTGTTTTTCTATTGGATTGTCTTTTTCTTATGATTTGTGCTAATTGTTGAGATAGTAAGGATATTCTTTGTTTATGGTAAATTTGGAAACTACTACTCTTAGAAGAAGACAATATTTTAAGTTGAAAAGCCATCTTGGATCATCTAGAATCTAGATTTTGGATCACTGGTTTCCAGTCCTGAGTGTATATCTGAATCAACCAGGGAGCTTTAAAATTCTAATTGAGTAGTTAGGTCTGTTTTACTATATGGGTGACTGATAAAGCCAGCCCAGCACCAGTCCCAGTTAGAACCACTGCCCCAAATACCTGTGGCAGGTCCCTGTGTGTGTGCGCCTTACACTTGGCCAGGCTCTGGGTGGTACAGAGTGACTCAGACTGGGTTCCAGTTCCTGGGAGACTTGACAGTCAATTCTGGGAGGAAAAATAGATGTAGATACCCACCCCACCTCTACCACCATTCTTAATGCACTGACTTGGCGGAACCACCTTGTATGGATCTATTACAGGAGCATCTGTGGTGATCCTGGTTACCAGGTTAACTGCGTTGTGAGGCCAAGAGACTTTAAGTGACTTCAGGTTGTGCTTGAATCCAAATTGAATGGTTTTTCTATACAGACTACCTATAATTGTAGAGATTTTGCTTAAAGATAGAATAAATTAATTCTGTGAACAAAATACACAGCTTAATAAGAGATGGCGTTGAACAGAGTATACAGAATGGTTTAGAATGAAAAGTAGTGATCTCCCTCTGATCTTTGCCCAGTCCAGAGCCCTGGGCATTGCTTCATTTTCAGTATTGTGCACCTGAACTGTCACTTAGAGCTTTTCACCACTACTGCCTCTTTCCCTTCTGTACAGTTTCAGTCATTTAGTCAGTACCGCTGTAAGACTGCCAAGAAGTCAGAGGAGGAGATTGACTTTCTTCGTTCCAATCCCAAAATCTGGAATGTTCACAGCGTCCTCAATGTCCTTCATTCCCTTGTAGACAAATCCAACATCAACCGGCAGTTGGAGGTGTACACAAGTGGAGGTGAGTGCAACACAGCTGATGGCCCTGGCTTGTGAATTTCTTGCTGATTGCCGTATATTAATAGATACCACAATGAATAGATATCACAGAGAGAGTGGATGAGTGACCATCCCTTAGGTAATAGGTTATTGCTCTTTTGTGGTTGAAAAGGAGTAGTAGCTGCCGAGTGCTAATGTTGGGGCTGCTGAGCTTTGTTGGCCTCGGCAGTCTGATGGCCAGCAGGCTGGTCCAGTGCTCTCTGAGGTCTGGATTTGTAAACATTTGCATCTTGTACCAGGGCCTTTGTTTAGATAAGCACTTCTCGCAGTTTTGGTGTCAGGACTCCTTTACACACTTAAAATTTTGAGAACCACAAAGAACATCGTGTATCTGTATTGGGAAAAAAAATTTTTTTTAAGGAATACAGGGATGTTTTTCAAATGTCTTTAGTCTACTTCTGTATTCAATCTGTTGCAATATGCTGTTTTGGTTGAGTATGTGCGGAAAGTCTGGCCTCACGCATGTATTTCATTGAAAAGAGTAATATTTGAACAGCCTTTTTTTTTGTCACTGGATAGTATTTTATTTAAAACTTCACAAATAAAGCACTTTTTTAATAACAAAAGTTTAAAAGCAAACAAAGACTGTAGTGTAGGAAGGACTTCTCTTGTATGTAGAAGGAATAGAAACCTTAAAATGTGAGGAATTCATTGCACAGTGTGGGGCTCAGTAGATAAATAATAATATGGTAAATATAATGTGTACAAGTGGTTGAATATTTTAACAGCCTTTTTAAAGATAACATAACTTGCATATTATTTTTTGATACTATCCCAGAACTCAACAAGTTTTATAAAGGTTCGTTGCAGTGTGGAATCTGAAAACATCAGGGAACTCTTACTTTATTTTAAAGTCCATTGGTTCATCTTGCAATTTGCATGATTTTTTTTTTACCAGTGGTAACATGTATTGGTCATTCAGAAAATACTAGTTGACTGAGTTGCAAAGATCTTCCAAATGTTGACATGTTTTATTATATAATAAAAAATCACATTTGTTACTGTCACTTCCAGCCTCATCAGACGAGTCTTAATTGGGAAGCCCTTGAGCTCATCGTGATAGATACAAATTTTCAAAAATTCTAACTTTTGCTTAAAAGCTCAAAGGTTATCATTGGTAACAAGTACTGTCAGTTTTTTTCTTCGAAGTATGACAGGCTCACTACATTACTTTTTTCTTTCCCCCTTATAGTTTATATTTTAAAATAATTTCAAACTTGTAGGCCAGTTGCAAAAAACAAAACAAAATAACCCATACAGAGAACGCCACCATATCCCCCCTTACCCAGTTAACCATATCCACTAAATCACACATTTTAACATTTTGCCACATTTGCTGTATCATTCTACTTACTCATCTGTAAGTTTTCTAAACATTTGAGAGTAGGTTACATAAATCATCCTCCTTGAACACATAATTTTTCCTGTATATTAACTAAGAACCAGGATATTCACTTATGTAACCACCTTAAATACAGTTAAGTTCAAGAACTTGAATATCGATATAAAGCTTTCAGTGTGTAGTCCAGTTTTTTCATATGTTCTAACTATGTCTTTTGGGGCCTTTTCTCCTCTGTTACTAAATCCAATCCAGGGTCATGTATTGCATTTAATTGTCATTGTCTCTTTAGTTGCTCTTTTTTTTTTTTTTAAATTGTGGTAACATACACAACATAAACTTTCCCATCTCAACCACACCTAAGCCTACCATTCATTGGAGTTGTGCTATCCTTACACCATCTGTTACCAGGACTTTCCCATTATCTTGAACAGAAATCCTATAACCAGTATGTCTTAACTCTCCACTCCCTCTCCCTTACTCCTTGCCCTGGTAGTCTGTGCTCAATTTTGTCTTTATTTGTAGCTAGCATTTTCTAGCTATTTCATATAAGTGAACTCAAACAGTATCTGTTCTTTGTTTGTGACTTATTTCACTCAGCATTTCTTCAGGGTTCATCCATGTGGTGGCATGTTATCAAAACTTCATTTCTTTCTAAGGTGGAGTAATATTCCATTGAATGGATATATAAATGACATTTTATTTATCCAGTCATATGCCGATGGACCTTTGCGTTGCTTCCACCTCTTGGCTATTTGCTGCTATGAACATTGGTGTACAAAATACCTGTCTGAGTCACTGCTTTCAGTTCTTTGGATAGATACATGGAATTAGGGTTGTGGATCATATGATAGTTCTATGTTTAACTTTTTGAGGAATCACCAAACTGTTTTCCACAGTGGTTACTCCAACTTTACATTCCCACCAACAGTGTACAAGGGTTCCTGTTTTTCCACATCCTCACCAACACTTAATTTTGTTTTGTTTTTTTTTAGTAGCCATTCTAGTGGGTGTTAGCTGGTATCTCATAACTTTAATTTCCACTTGCCTCATGACTGATGATGTTGAGCATCATGAGCTTTTTGGCTGTATATATATCTTCTTTGGAGAAATACCTTTTCAATCCTTTTCCCATTTTTTAATTGGGTTGTCTTTTTGTTAACTCAAATCAAAGATGTTTACCAAGAACCCAAATCTGAATAACTATAGTTTGCATCAGTTGTTCTTTCAAGTAAAAGTGGTGTCATGAAATTAAGTGGCTAGTTCTCTTATTGCAAGTGCACAGTGTTGAAGAATACATTGACTGCTAGTACAGTTCAGTGCACTGCCTGATTGCTAAGTTGTCAGCAGTTTTACTCACCATTACTTTTTTTTGTAATGCAATTTATTGAGATATAATCACATAACATACAATCCTTCAAAGTGTACAGTCCTTCAAAGTGTTCACAGTATCATCATATAGTTGTGTGCATTCATCACCACAATCAATCTTTGAACATATTTGTTACTCCAAAAGATAAAATAAAAATTAAAATAAAGAACATCTAAAACATTCCATTCCCCTCCTCCCCCCATTGTTGATTTACCTTTTTTTTAAATTAAATTCAGTTTTATTGAAATATATTTAAACACCATACAGTCATCCATGGTGTGCAATCAGCTGTTCACATTACCATCATATAGTTATGCCCTCATCACCCCAGTCTATTTTTGACCACTTTCTTTACACCAGGAAGAATCAGAATAAGAAGTAAAGGTAAAAAAGAACACCCAAGTCATCCCCCCATCCCACCTCATTCTTCATTCAGTCTTTGTCCCCATTCTTCTACTCATCCATCCATACATTGGATAAAGGGAGTGCAATCCACATTGTTTTCGCAATCACACTGTCACCCCTTTTAAGCTGCACTGTTATACAATCATCTTCAAGAGTCAAGGCTACTGGGTTGGAGTTTAGTAATTTCAGGTATTTACTTCTAGCTATTCCAATACATTAAAACCTAAAAAGTGTTATCTATATAGTGCATAAAGTGTCCACCAGAGTGACCTCTCGACTCCATTTGAAATCTCTCAGCCACTGAAGCTTTATTTTGTTTCATTACACATCCCCCTTTTGGTCAAGACGATGTTCTCAATCCCACAATGTGGGGTCCAGTTTCATCCCTGGGAGTCATATCTTGCATTGCCAGGGAGGTTTACGCCCCTGGGAGTCAGGTGTCACGTAGCAGGGAACACACCATTACTTTTGCATTATCAGTACAAATGTCAACTCAGTGGGAAAAGCAAATAGCATCTTATTCTTTTTAGGAAAATAGCTTTGACCTCATGGACTTCTGAAAGTAGGGGCCTTAGTGAGTATCTTACTGATGAGGGGAGTCTCTCATATTGTCAGGTGTCTTGGGAAAGAAAAATAAAAATCAACTCCTATTCTGTAAGCCACTGTTGGTAAACTTAAGATTAGCCTCAGACCAGGCATCTTGTTACTGTTTGTTTATTCCTTTGGAGGCAGAGTTATTCCCTGATGAAGGAAACTTTAGTAGCTGGCAGCAGGTGAAGAGTTTTCTGAGTGATGCTCAAAGGTGAGGCTTGCTTTCCTTTACCTGTGCCTTGCTAATGTGTTCCATGTCTGTCCCTCTAGGTGACCCCGAGAGTGTAGCTGGAGAGTATGGACGGCACTCCCTCTATAAGATGCTTGGCTACTTCAGCCTGGTGGGGCTTCTGCGCCTGCACTCCCTGTTGGGGGATTACTACCAGGCCATCAAGGTGCTGGAGAATATCGAACTGAACAAGAAGGTAATGGCCCATCCTCCCAATGCCCCAGAATGACCATTTGCTTTGAGAGAAGATTTGATCTATTAGGCAAATTTCAGGAGGAGGAGAGAGGACTCTTCCCCATGGCCATTTGAAAATTAAGAATAAACTTGGGGAAACTAAGGAAAATCTGGACCTGGGTGAGGTGGTTTCTTTAAGAATACTTTTAAAGTATTCAGTAGTGTTTTAATAAAGAGTAATGCATAATTTCACTGTCTAGGGTTTGCTGGTCTTAAAGAATTAACAAAAGAATTAGTTCTAAAATAGTATAGATATTGATACATGGTTAGCTGCAGTGGTTTTTCCCAGCCACAGAGAGAAAATAGGTACTTTTTATTTGGCATTTGGTTTGTGTCGGTGAGTGTATCTTTCTGTCTGTTCCTTTATAGGATTTATTTGACAAAGCAAGGAAGTGGAAAGCAAAGAATAGGGAACTGAGGTTTAGAGGATTTTAGAACTGGAAGAGGTTTTAGGGGTCATCTAGCTCAGTCCCTTTCTGTTACATCTAAGAAAATGGAAGCCTCAAATTATAGCTTCATCAGTGAATGGTATGATCTGTACTTAGGCCCTCTGATTCCAAAGCCAGTAGTTCAGGATAGTTCAGGGCCTCTGCAGGGGGAGCTCTCAGAGTTTCCACCTTAGCTAACCTTACACCCCACCAACCTTCAGGTCCTGTTGGGATGAATTGGTCTCAGGACTCATGGGTGCTTCTTTCTCCTGCTTCCCCAGAGCATGTATTCCCGCGTGCCCGAGTGCCAGGTCACCACGTACTATTATGTTGGCTTTGCATACTTGATGATGCGTCGCTACCAAGATGCCATCCGGGTCTTTGCCAATATCCTTCTCTACATCCAGAGGACAAAGAGCATGTTCCAGAGGACTACATACAAGTATGAGATGGTGAGGCCTTTGTCGCAGGCTATCCCCTTTCTAATCAGCTAACCCCTTGGCATCTGTGCCATCAGTTTTCCGTAAACCTGTCCAAAATTTCCCTTTTTTTTTTTGTTTATCTTGGGACGATGAACTAAGGGTTCCTGTTACTGTTCCTGTTAGCTTAGGTCATGAGCACCGTGACAGTTAGGGCACTATCTTTTGTTTCATTTTCATTCGCCAGTGGGGCTCAGTGCCCTACTTTTATTTATTCAGAGTTTGTAGGGTATATTAAAAATGAGTTGGGTGTGGATACTACAAGCAGCATGTCATGCATAGAATTGGGAGAAGGCACTTTCTAGACAGAGGGAACAACGTGAGCAGAGGCCACAAGACTTGGGAATATGGTGATGTTGCAGCATTATCAGCCATTATGGCTGGAGGGCAGGAGAGTAGTGGGAAATCTGGGTATTAGATTCTGGGATAACCTGATTACCTGGGTAAAGTCTTGGTTCTGTAGGCATTGAGGTACCATCAGAGCTTTCTGGGTGATGCTAACTGGTATGGGAGGATTGACCTGCTAGTGATAACGTGGAATGGTTTGGAGAGGATAAGAGAGGACTAATAAAGAACATAGGTGACAACTAAGATGGACCTGGAACTAAGACAGAAGCTCAGTAGAGCAGAGGGAGTATTGGAAGAGACATTGGGAAAGTGCATGAGAAAGGGGGAGGTCAACGATCTGTCTAGAGTGTACCACAGAGGATGGTGAAACCATGTGGCCATTGGGGGCCTCAGAAAGTCCATTTCATTTCATTTCACCTTACCCCAATTTCTTCAACACTCTCTCCACCCCACCCACAGATTAACAAACAGAATGAGCAGATGCACGCGCTGCTGGCCATCGCCCTCACCATGTACCCGATGCGTATCGATGAGAGCATTCACCTCCAGCTGCGGGAGAAATATGGGGACAAGATGCTGCGCATGCAGAAGGGTGACCCACAGGTCTATGAGGAACTCTTCAGCTACTCCTGTCCCAAATTCCTGTCACCTGTGGTGCCCAATTATGATAACGTGCACCCCAACTACCATAAGGAGCCTTTCCTGCAGCAGCTGAAGGTGTTTTCTGATGAAGTGCAGCAGCAGGCCCAGCTCTCAACCATCCGCAGCTTCCTCAAGCTCTACACCACCATGCCCGTGGCCAAGCTGGCCGGCTTCCTGGACCTCACAGAGCAGGAATTCCGTATCCAGCTTCTTGTCTTCAAGCACAAAATGAAGAACCTGGTGTGGACCAGCGGCATCTCTGCTCTAGATGGCGAATTTCAGTCAGCCTCCGAGGTTGACTTCTACATCGATAAGGTATGGGCAGGTTCTCCGGGCACTCTCTGTTCATCCACTCGGCAGCAAATATTTATCAAGTAGCCACTATCTTCCAGGCACTGTTCTAGGTATTTGGGATGTATCAGTGAACAAAATCAACCAAGATTCCTGCCCTTGTGGTGCCTATATTCTATTGAGGGAAAGTAGACAGTAAATAATAAAAATTGTGATTAAGCAAACTATGTAGTAGGTTGGAAATTGCTGAGTACTTCAGAGTAAGGTAGTGGTGGTGGGTGGCACCGGAGGCAGTGTTAAATAACGTACTCAGGAGGGCTTTTCTGAGAAAGTGAAATTTAAGCAAAGACTTCAAGGAGATGAGAGAGTTAACCCAGCATGTATCGGGGAAGAGCATCCCGGCAGAGGGAACGGTTACGCAAGGACCACCCGGACCCTGGGTGGAGCGAGCCCAGTGTGTATGCAGGGCAGCTGGAGTGTGGCTGGAGTGGCTTCAGTGAGGAAGCTGTAGGAGGAGAGAGGTCAGGGAGGAAAAGGAGAGGGTAGGAAATACTTTAGCTTTTGGGAAGCCTTTGGAGGATTGATTGCTGTGATGGAAAAAGAGGAGTAAGGTGGGAAGCAGGCCTTTAAGGAGACTGTAGCAGTAATCTAGGTGAACACCATGGCGGCTTAGATAAGGGTGGTATTGGCGGCGATGAGAGGTGTTGTAATGTCGTGTGTTTCTTAAATCCTCTTCCATTACCCTTTTTTTAAAAAATATTTTATATTGTAAAATAAATATACAGAAAAGGGATAAATTTCAAAATATAGTTTAACAGGTAATTATAGAGCAAATTTCAAAGTATAGTATGGTTTACAGTTCCATAATTTCAGGTATTTCCTTCTGGCTGTTTTAATACACTAGAAACTAAAAAGAAATATCTATATAATGATTCAGTAGCCATAATCATTTGTTAAATCCTAACTTCTCTGTTACAACTCCTCCCTCTCATTTGATCATTTTCTTAGTCTTTAGGGCTATTTGCCTTGCCCTTTTTAACTGGTTAAAAAAAAAAAAAATGACATGACACTGAAATAAAAATAGAAAACTGAGCCCCATGAGTCCTGCACATGCCTTCCCCCAGCTTAATGATACATGATACTTGCCCAGGGCATAGCCAAGAGCACTTCCTCTGGAGCCAGACTGTGTCCATATCCTTTCTTTAAATGCTTAGTAGCTTTGTGATCTTGGGCAACTTCCATCATTTGTCTGTGCTTCCTCTAATAAATTGGGGAGAAAATGATAAAACCTATGAAGGAATGTGAAATGGCAGACTAGGAAACTCCAGGAATCAGTCCCTCCATCAGAATATTGCACTGTCAGGAGCTGTCTGAATCAATGTTTTTGAAACTCTGGAATCGAGTAGCACACTTTGTAGCATCCAGGGAAGGGCTGGAGGAAGAGGCTGATGAACTGTGGTAAACATCAGTGAATTTCACTCTCCGTGCAGTGACACCATTGCATTTTGGTGTGGTAGGCAGCTATGGGAACTGCATCCCAGGCTCTTGATGTAGCTGGCTGGTGCCAGAGTGGCCTGTAAGGACCAAGTCTTCCAAAATTTGGTGGTGTAAGGTCTGACCACTGATCATTGCTTTGGATTAGCTTCTTCACATCTCTGGGGGGCCGGTTCTTGAGGGTGGCCATTGTTTTAACCCCCTTGGGGCAAAAATGGCAGAGGAGTCTTAAAGAAGAAGTACCTTTTTTTCCCCTCTTACCTCTTTACATTCCTCAACTGGGAGCAAAGATAGTTTGGAAAAGTCACAAATAGACCCCTCCAGGCCTTAACAACAAAACAACAAACGTAGCAATCACAGGGGAGTGGGAGAACTAGATTCCCAGAGTTACAACAACGTGACACTCAGAATACCCAACAAAAAAAATTTACAAATCACAAAGAAACAGGAAAAGTATGACCCATTCACAGGAAAAAACAAACTTGCCAGGAACTGTCCCTGGGGAGGCTCATAATATTGAAATTGTTAGTCAAAAGACTTTAAAGCAACTGTCTTAAATATGTTCAGTGAACTAAAATAGTCTATCTACCAAGAATAAAAGGAAGTTAGGAAAACATCTGAACAAAATAGAGATGGAAATTTAAAAATGAACCAAATAGAAATTTTGGAGCTGCAAAAGTACGTAATTGAAATTAAAAACTCAAGAGATGGTTTCAGCAGCAGATTTGAACAGGCGTAAGAAAGGATCAGCGAATATGAAGACAAGACAATTGAAATTATCTCATGTAAGGAACTGAAAGAAAAAAACAAAAATGAACAGCGCCCGAGGGACCTGTGGAACACCCTTAAGCATACCAACATACTCATCATTGGAGTCCCAGAAGAACAAGAGATGGAAAGGGGCAGAAAAAATATTTGAAGAAATAATGGCCGAAAACTTCCTCAATTTGATGAAAGGCATGAGTATACTGATTTTATCACCACCCCCTGCCCCATATAAGTTAATAGGCACATGTATAAAATAACATTTTAAATTTGTGTTAGTGGGCATACAGTATATAAAGATATTTTCTGAGAGACAATATAGTAGGGGAGGGAAGGAAATATATAGGAGTAGAGGGTTTGCATACTATGGAAGCAAGGTTGGTACTAGTTGAACCAGGTTTTTATTTTAAAATTTTATACCAAAAGCACAAGCAACAAAAGAAAAAATAGATGAAACATTTCATCAAAATTAAAAAAACTCATCAAAGTGAAAAGACAACCTACAGAATGGGGGAAAATATTTGTGAACTATTTATCTGCTAAGGATCTACTATCTAGAATATATAAAGTACTCCTACAACTCAATGCCAAAAACCAAGCAACCCAAAAAAATGGGCCAGGGATTTGAATAGACATTTCAACATAGGAAATATTCAGATGGCCAATAAGTACATGAAAAGATGCTCCACATCCTTAGCCATTAGGGAAATGCAAGTTAGAACTACAATGAGCTACCACTTCATACTCATTAGGATGGCTGTTGTTAAAAAACTGAAAATAACAGTTGTTGGTGAGCATGTGGAAAAATAGGAACACTTGTACATTATTAGTGGGAGTGTAAAATGGTGCGGCCACTGTGGAAAACAGTTTAATGGTTCCTCAGAAAGTTAAGCATAGAATTACCATATGACCCGGCAGGTTCACTCCTAGGTATAAACCCAAAAGAATTGAAAGCAGGGACTGAGACAGGTATTTGTACACCAGTGTTCATAGTGGCAGTATTCATAATAGCCAAGAGGCTGAAGCAACCAGGGTATCCATCAACGGACGAATGGTTTAAACAAAATATGGTATGTCTGCAGTGGATTCTTCAGCTGTAAAAAGTGAAGCGCTGGTACATGCTGCAACCTAGATGAACCTGGAAGACAATATATTGAGTGAAATCAGCCAACTACAAAAGGACAAATGTTGTATGATTTTTCTTATATGAAATACTTAGATTAAACAAATTCATAGAGACAGAGCAGAATAGTGGTGACCAGGGGTTGGAGAGAGGGAGCAAGGGGGAGTTATTGCTAAATGAGTATGAGTTTTGGTTTGGGATGATGGAAATAGATAGTGGTGAAAGTTACAGTACCTAATGTCAGAGAATTGTCCAGTTAAGATAGTTAAATGATTTTTTGTGTTATGTATATGTTACCACAATTATTAAAAAAAAATTCTAATACCTGTATTTTTGGATGTTGTGAGAGTTAAATGGCTCAATACATGTATATGTAAAGTACATGTATATTTAAAGTTTACTCTGAAGTGCATGAATAGAAAGCATACAGCTTGAGGAATTTTCACCAACTGTTCACACCTGTTAGGCTGAGTAGATGAGTAGCATCCTGTGAGCCCACCTTCTGCCCTCTCTCCCCAAGTTTAACCATTATCATGATTTCTGTCATGGATTAGTGCTGTGTGCTTTTGAGCTTTATAAAATGGAATTTTACAGTAAGTACTCTTTGCATCTGGCTTCTCCTGTCTGCATTATGCTGAGTGGCTGTAAATGGTACAAAAAAGTTTTTCTTGTGTTCGTTTTACATTTATATTTATATAAATGTTTTACATTCATATATGCCTGTGTGTGGGGCTATTTCTGGAATGATACACGAACAGCATAGCAGAGGTTTCCTTTCAGGAGGAGAGGCAGGTTGAAGAACCAGGAGATTTAGCTTTTGCTAATGGTGATTTTAAGTTTAAGCTGGGATTGTTCTTCCTTTGAAGAACAACCTGCTCTGTTTCTCCACAAAGACAGCCTCACAAAGCACTCAGGCGTACTTGAACTGTGATACAGATTTATGACAGACTGTTAAATCTGTGGACTGGTATCTTTCATCTTTTCTAGACTGTTCTTAGCCAGTACCTCTTGAGACACTATTTTTGTCCCATTCTCCCCTTTTTGGAATTGTACTTAATGTATGTTAGACCTCACTCTGCGCTTCATGTCTCTTAAAGCCTTCTGTATTTTCCATTTTTTTGTTTGTTTGTTTCTTTATTCAAGACAATTTCTTTGGATCTGTCATCCTATCCTTTAATTAATTTCTTCAGCTCCGTTTCTTGTTTCTTTGTTTCCTTATGTGCTTGGTTATTTTTTTTTTTTTTTTTTTCTGCATATGGTTCATTGCTCTTCAAAAACTGTTGCCATTTTTGAGGCCGAGGATGAATCTTCATTCCTGTAGGGAGGATTTGTGCTTACCTGGGGATGTTCTTGGTCTGGGCCCACCATAAACTGAGCTTACAGCCAGAGGTCCCCTGGACCACCCAGGAGACAGTCCCAGGCTGCAGGTTGTTAGAAGTCCCTTGTGGCTGTAACAGCTCAGGGATGGTCTCATTTTTCTATTTTGCCCCTCCCCCCATTTGGCAACTTTGGCTTAGGGTGGTGGTTTATTTTTATTTTTTTATTTTTTTAATTAAATTCAGTTTTATTGAAATACATTCACACACCATACAATCATCCATGGCAGTTTATTTTTGCTGCTGCTTTAGCTTGAGGATGTAAACCTTTAGGATCCCAGTTTATGAGGGTCTTCTGTTAGATTGGTTCAGGCCTTGGTTTGTCCCAAGTTTTCTAGGATTAGCATATGCCTCATAGCAGAAGGGGCTTCTCTGCTTTGCTTGCCTCCATTGGTTTCCGTTTTCCTTTAAATAGTTTTTTATCCTCAGGTTAGCTCTTTGATTCTTTAGGGAGATTTAATTTTCACATGTGGGGTTGATCTAAATATTAATGGAAACAGAACTCTCTTGACAGTTATGTGGTTTGTTTTTTTTTTAAGATAAAATTGACAACGTAAACTTCATTTTAAAGTGTAAAATTTAGTGATTATTAGTATATTCACAGTGTTTTATAACTGTCACTGTTAACCTAATTCCCACAGGTTCCCATCACCCCAAACAGAAACTCTATACCCATTAGTGATCACTTCCAGTTGCCCTCTCCCACCATTTCCTGGCAACCATGAATCTACTTTCTGTCTCTATGGATTTGCCTTTTCTTGACATTTTGTATCAGTGGGATCATACAATGTGTGGTCTTTTGTGTCTAGCCCCTTGAATCACTTAGCACAATGTTTTTAAGGTTCATCCATATTGTAGCATGTATCACTGCTTCATTCCTTTTTATGGCTGAATAATATTCCATTGTATATACACACTTCATTTTGTTTATCCAGTCTTTAGTTGATGGGCATGAGGATTGATTACACTTTTTTACTATTGTGAATAGTGCTACTATGAGCATTCATGTACAAGTTTTTGTGTGAACATGTATTTTTATTCTCTTGGGTTTATACCTAGGAGTGGAATTGCTGGGTCATAAAATGGTTCTCCCAAGCTTGGCATTTGGTTAATGCAAATAATATTTTGCTATGAAGCTATATTCAGGTTAAATTCATAATGTTACTGATTTAGACTCAGTTTGCATGGTAAGATTATGTAGGGAAGAATTTTCAGACAGTTTGATCTACCATAGCTTCTCAATGCACATGGATTCATTTCTATTTTTTTTTTATTCAGTTTGGTCACACATTTAAACTCCTTACATCAACAAATGTTAACTGCATGTTTTTGTTTTGATTATTTTTCTTCTAATACAGTTCAGGTTTGTCTTTGGCAAAAATGCTGCTTTCTGAAGTAAAATGGTGTTTCACAAAATCTTTTGAGCAAAAAACCCAAAATATAAAGACTGAGCTAATTTGCTGCCTGTCAGCAGTATAGAGAACACAACCTTGTTTTAAAGGTTGTTAAAAACATGAAAAGATTCATGTTTATTGAAAAAGACTAGAAAATAAAATGAATTAACAAGAAGAAACTAAAAGCCATCTAGAAAGAAGAATTACTATTAACTGGTGATATTCTCCCAGAGGGTCTGTTTTTGTTTGGTTTTGGTGGTTTTCCTTGGCTTTTGAAGAGCATCATAGGGATTTATCTCGCACTTAGCATCAATATTATGTACAGCCCATAAATGGAGGCTTGTGGATTGGGTGGTCCTGACCCCTCCACCTTGCTGCCTGTCTGACTCTGCTTTTCCCCCCAGGACATGATCCACATTGCAGACACCAAGGTCGCCAGGCGCTATGGGGATTTCTTCATCCGTCAGATCCATAAATTCGAGGAGGTGAGAGAGTAGTGTAGTATATTGGCTGGGGACAGAGGTCAGGAATTGGAGCAGGACTTCTTTAATTTATCATGTCTATTTTCAAGAAAACCCAAAATTGGCCCTTTAAGTTTCTGAGCTAGACTGGCTGTCTCCTTGGGGTTTGGGGAGTGGATTGGGCCTGTAGGAGTTGCTGTATCAGCTTTCTCTGGAGCATCTCTTTCCAAGATCTCCCTCTGCGGGAGGCCATTTCTCCTTCCCTGCCTCCGTGGTATTTCCTAATATGGATGGATTCACTGCCTGCTCCTGCCCTCCCATTCCTCCCCATTTGGCAGCTGTTCTCCACTTAGACAGGTCTGGCCAGTTTCAGCAGGAGGAGCACAGGAAGCCTGTTTCAACAGACGGCACACTGTGACTTGCCCTAGGAGAGGTGTTCTGAGTCAGGCCAAATGCTACAAGGGTGTGAGTCTCCTTTTGTGGCCATAGCCGGAGCCACTGCATCCCCTGCTGTGAGTTGTCCAGCAGAGGTCACTGCCATGCTGTGGTCCACGCCACCAGGCTCCTCCCCCAGGATAGTCACACCAGTGCTGTTCTGCTTCACTGCTGTCCAGCTGACGTCAGTCAGGGGTTGGGCTGGGCTGTCTTCTAACAAGGGTCCTGTTTTCTGTGAAAGGACAAAGTTTAGGTTAGGGGTAAAAAGTCTGAATTCGAGTCGTGGTTCTTCCACTAATGGGACTAGTAACCTTGGCAAGTCTGGCCACTCTGGAGAATGAGTAGAGTAATATAGGGTGTGTGTGTGTTGTGTAAAGGGAGGTAGGAGGGTGAGCCAGATGAACTGTGCAGGGCCATGGGAATGTCAGGAGTGGGTGCACACCTGGAGGGGACCGCACCCACACCAGAGACTTCTCCCTGACCTCAGAGGGGTGGCGGGGAGCCTATGATCTAGTCAGCATGCATATTGTAGGAAAAAGTCTGGTGAAAACCCCATGTCTAACTTTGTTCTGCTTTCTCTTCTAGCTCAATCGAACCCTGAAGAAGATGGGACAGAGGCCTTGAGTATATTCACACTTGCATTAGTGAGGAACCTGTTCTGATACTGTGGAGGTGGGCATTGTTTTCGCCACCATGAAGCCTTTACTCAGATCAGCCCGTCACTCTGTCAACTGAGTTGAAATTTATTTGAATTAAGGACTGAAATGTTTTAAGGGGATCTCAGTAAACGATCTTTGGAGCCAGATTTCTCATGTTGTTATTGTTGGGAAGAATCTGTGGATCAATACGTAATTTCCCATGTGTCACGATGGTTTCTCCCAGTGCATCAGTTAACAGGATTTAAATTGAATTATTTAATCCCTTGTGTTCATAAAGCACTATACAGTTTATTGGACATTTTCTCATTCAGCATCTTACTTGAGCATCTCAAGAATTCTCTGAGCCTTAAGTGACCTGTGTAATTTGCATGGCCTCTTAGTGGATGTGCTGGGACCTGTAAGGGACTTGATTGCCAGGAACTGTGCTAAAAGCTGTCCACATACACTGATTAAACTATCCATCCCTGGTTTTGGTATTATCCTCACTTTATTGGTGAGGAAAAAGAACTCAGGGTAGTGACTTGATCAAGGTCACATAGCTATAGAAAAGCCATGATTTGGTTCCAAACTTCTACTTTTTCCTACCGTCCTCTGCTGGCCCAGGTCTTCTGATTCCTAACAGTGTTCTCTTTTTGATACCCCTGCTGCCTTTGAAAGGCAAAGCCTTGATTCCTCTGTGTGCAGACTCTCCCACTCGGAGTGAGCTTGACGTTACTGCTTGTCTCCTGGCATCTTCATGTCAGTCACAAAGCTTGGCCCGTTTCTGTCTCCTTTCTCCCTGCCAAGGGTGTGCCATCCAACTGGCTTCTCGGAGGTAGCATTTCTGCCCCTCAGAATCTAGTGGCCCACTCTTATTGTGGGCTTCTCAGTGCCCATTTCTAATCTTTTCTAACAAAGTACAGATAATACAGGTTTACAGATAATTGCACTCTGAAGCCCGTAGTCTGTCACCTCTCACCCAGCCTACCCAACAAAGAGCAAGTGTTTGTGGAGCTTTAAAACTTTGTATTCAGGAGCCCTCAGTGAGGTCAGCACATTTTGTGCATTATCTCAATCTTCAGAAAGGTTGACTTGGTGTCCTAATATTATTGATGGAGAAAGTGAGGCATGAAGTAGTTAAAAAGCTTGTCCACAGTCAAGTTAGTAGGTAGGAAGCAGGTCTTCTATTTCCCAAATTTGCTTTTAGAGGTTCCTACCCTAAGATGGCAGCAAGTGGTGAAACAGCATAGCCCTAAAATTAATGTGTGTGTGTGTGTGTGTGTGTGTGTGTGTAACTCCGGAAGAGACAGAGTAGTGGAATTTGGAAGGACAGGCCAGGTAAAGCTGCTCCTTTCCTCCAAATGACTAGATTGCTGTGAATTCTTGAGCAGGGCTTTGTGCTTCCCTTGTGTGTGATTCTTTGAGTTTTTTTAGTTATGAGGGAGTTTAGAATGTGAGACGGGTTACTGACTTAAAAGGATGATACCAGAATTCGAGTTATGATTGTGTCATTAATTTGCTGTGTGACTTTGAACTGGTAACCTTGTCTGAAAATGAAGCTCTGTCTCCCCACATGGGAAGGCAATGGATATGAAAGTGTGATATCATTTGCTGACACGCCATGTACATGAAGGGCTGTTAGAGTCTGCTGCCAGGTGGCAGCCAGGCCTGTCCTCAGAGCTTATCATGGGGACTTCTGAAGGCAGGCAATGGTTGGAGCTGTGCAAAGTTGAATTCTTCACCCTGGGAGTCGGCAGTGTACCTGATGTGGGCACCTTATGGCTCAGCATGGAAGCCCCTGCTAACACTTCACTTCCCCTTTGAGCCCAGTTCCTCATGTACACAATGAAAGAAGAGCCTGACTTCCTTACTGGATGGTTGGGAGGAATAAATGAGATATTCAAGTATCCAGTAAGGTGCCTGGCCAGTGATGGATGCCCAGGTATTTCCTCCTCCCCCATACTCTGAATTCATAAGCTTTTCCGACTCTTCCCATACTTACTATTGAGTACCTACTACATATCAGGTGCATTGTAGGATTTTATGCACAGAAAGCTGGATCCTTTTTGTACAAGTGAGCCAGCTGGGCACTGCTAGGCACTGGGGAAATAGAAATGAATAAAATAAAATCCCTGTCCTCATGGAGCTTGAATTTTAGTGGTTGGAGACAGATGATAAACCATATTTAGTATGTTGGAAGGCATTGTGTCGCAGAGAAAAATCTAGCAAGGGGAAGAGTTACTGTACACTGATTGGTGTCATTTACACAGATATATGGTGAGAAGACAAACATTGCAGATACCTAAGGGAAGAACATTCTAGGCAGGGAACTGCAAATGCAAAGAACCTGAAACCAGAACATTTTTCCCATGTTTGAGGAACTGTAGTGAGGAGGCCAGTGTGGCTGGAGCAGAGTGAGTGACGGGGTGGGAGGAGGAGAGGGCTGGAGGGATGGGGCATCAGGTCATCCATAGGGCCCTGTAGAGGACTCAAGGGACTGTGACTTTTATTCTGAGTGAGGTGGGAAACCATTCTTCACCAGAGAGGTTAAGAACTTGTTCCAGTTCCCACAGCTGAAGGGTAGACACAGGTCAGTTCAATTCTAAAGCCTGTGCTGTGTCAGCCCCACCTCCCAAAGGAATTAAAAACAAAAGCAGCCTGTCGGTTATATGTTCCAAGCACTTCTTCACCTGTCACCTTGCTGGGGGTCCTAATGAGTGGCAGAGTTGGGACCCAGCCAAACGTTGTGGTTGCCAGGCCCCTGCAAGCCAGCCCTTCTTACCCACAGAGCCTGTCTACACCCTGGTTCCCTGGCAGTGGGGAGGGTGGATTGCATTAATTCCTCCTAAAGAGCCAGATCAGCTCTACCAGCATTGTCTTACGCTGTACCCACCACTGGTCCTGCGATTGGGCAATAGTGCCTCAGAGGAATTCAGACCCACTTGAGTGGTGCCCAGGGGTAACCTGTTTTGAATTCAACACCAGAGTCTCCTAGTTCATGTCAGAGTCCCCTTTCACCATCATAAAATGGGTGCCAGGTCAGATGTGTCATGTTTGACCCGGCCTCTCAGCACTCTTCCCTTGCTGGGAGACGGGTGCATCTCCGGAGCCCAAGGTCACACAGACCCAGTGTGTCACACAGACCCAGTGTGTGTGGGCACCTGGCTTGCGGCCATCCCCAGTGGCTTGGGTTCGGTCCAGAGGCAGTGCTGGGCAGCCAGCAGCCCTTGTGAGAGGGGCAGGCACAGCTGAACTCCGCCTGGCACCACTTGAGGAATGCGGGGCCGTCAGCTGCTGCCACCGATGTGGTGGGGTGGGGGTGGGCGGTTTATTCCAGTTTGCTTCAAGTGGAGGAAGCAGGTTCCTAATCTCCCAGGCTTAAAGGGAGCAAAGGTGGTGTTTTCGGATGCTGGGGAGATCAGGGCAGTGCCGGTTACCAAAAGAGTGGCTGTAGAGCAGTGTGGGCTTGGGCTTGGTCAGGTCTGGGTTTGAATCTTGGCTCTGCTGCATACTCACTGTGTGATTGTGGGCCAAGTTACTTAACCTCTCAATGGCTCACTCTGCTTGTCTTTAAAATGGGCTTAGCATCCGCCTCAGGGTGGTTCTGTTGATGAAATTGTCCAGTTATGTCCTTAGCACAGTCCCTGGCCATAGTGTGCAATTAGGGAATGAAAGCCATTATTATTAGCTGTCCGGGACCTTGGAAATCACAGAATCATACCTTATAGAGACAGGAAGGTCATGTGCGGAACAGCACGTCTACTGGACAGGACTTGGCGGTTAACTGGATGTGAAGGCCAGGAAGATGTTCAGATCTCCGGCTTCTGCAGCTGGCTAAACAGTGGAGCCATTCTCTGAGGTGGAGACTAGAATTGCAGTAGGGGGTGGGGGTGGAAGCAGGTTTGGAAAGGGGGCATGTGCGGGTGGATCCAGAGGTGGGTTCAGACGTGAGTTTGAGGAGCTCAAACTCCAGGTGGCGATGTGCAGGGCGCAACAGTTTGGGCAGAGGCAGTGAATAGCTGGGACTGGAATCCCGAACAGACCCCAGGCTGGTTCGTCGCCTCTAGACAAACCTCTGGTGGCTGTGGGCTGCTTCCTGTCCAAACCATGTCTCCCCCAGGCTTCCTTGGATGCCAGACTGCCAGCCCGAGATGAGGATTCTCTTCCCAGGAAGCCCTTGACCTTGGGTGGCTCCTGACTGCCTCCTCACATGCACTAGGGGACAGTGGGACCAGCTGCCGTCTGAGGGCTGCAACCCTGCGTTCTGTAATTCTGTATGACATCCTAAGATCTAAATGGGCCAGGAACCCATGAAGACCCAAGAGAACCTGATGAATGAGTGAATGATAAATGCATGAGAAGTGAGTGAAGGAGGACTGAATAAAGCAATATAGTGTTTGAAGAAGTGATTGAGTGTGCCTTAAACCCTTTCCGGAATGTGGAGGCACAGGATGCATAAATAATGAATAAATGTATCTTCAGCACAACTTTTTGCCAGTGGAAAAACCACAACTGTGCTTGTTCTGCTCTCATGCCCCCTTCAGCCTGCCCGTGGACTGGAGAGAGTGGGAGTGGGCTGCTACCAGGGGCCAGGAGCCTCCAGAGTGGGGGAAGGGCGTCAGGAAGCCCAGAGGGAGACGGGGTGCACTGAGTTGAAGGCCCTCAGCTTGACCAGCCATTTCCTGACATGTTCCGGAAGGACGAGGGTATGGGAAACAGTAAATGCTCCCGGTTCCTGTGCTTTCACATTCCTGTCAAGCCTGCAGCTGAAAAACCTGGCTTTTCCACATTTCTGGCCCCACCCTGCCCATATGCAGCCGCTTGGCCAAGATCAAGCTGGCTCCCTCTCTCCTGCCCCCCATCCCTACCCCATGTCTTTCCTTGGGGCCAGTGAGCCTGGGAGACTGGACTTCATTCTCTGGTCATGGTGGGAACTGGCGGGGGCCTGGGCTGGGTTCAAGTTCAGAGGTTGCCACTTGAAGGTTGGGAGATTTCAGGCCTGTCACTTAACTTCTCTGAGCCTCTGCTTTCCTGTCGGTCCAATGGAGAGAATGATTCCCCCCATCTGCCACCCTGGGCCCTGGTAAGTATCAGCATTTAAACATATAAAAGTATGACACAGGTGTTAGGTCTTACTCATATTTGTCCCAGTTGTATTGTGTTGCCTGTGGTGAGGTATGCCTTCTCTAACCTCTGTTCTATTTAGAGGAAAAAGCTTCGACCAGAAAAGGCTTACTTTCTGTTTCTGACAGGAAGTGCTGCCTCGCTCACAGTGCCGCGTGGACAGCCAGGTAAGCAGGAGACAAACAGTCCTTTTCTGGGGTCTGACATCCCTGTGAGGTGGCCTGAGCTTCCAGTTAACCAAATCGCTCATCTGCCGGCCCCTTCCTTGTCATGTGCCCTCAGAGGAGCAGTGACCTTCCTGTGTCAGGAAGGCTCGGAAACCACTCCCCACTCCACCTGCCTTTGACCTGCAGAGCTGGCCAGGTTGACCCTGAGAGGTGACTGGGGGGGCTCCAAGCCTCCTCATCTCCACTGTAACCCCCAGCCACCCCTAAAGCCAGTCAAAGCATAAATGGTGGGCTTGCTATGCAGACCCACCTCCGGGTCAGGCCCTCGAGTCTTCCTCCCCCTGCTCCCTGCCAAATTTCTGCCCCTGAGCTCCTCCTGTGACTCACCAGCACCCAAACATCAACCTGCTGGTCTGCTGGAAAAATCCCGATACAAATAATATCTATTGCAGTTGGAAGTGAGCTGGAAAGTTCCAAGAAGGCCCAGGAGGCTGCTCAAGCCTGGCCTCACTGGCAGTTCAGCACTGGGGGTTTTGCAGGCCAGAACTTCACGTAGTCGGGGCGTCTGGAGTTCGGGCTCCTGGGAGGGCTTTTGCTAACCAAGCTCACAAATGAATTTACAGCAATGAACTGGACACAACACTGCGTCTTTTAACATCTGTGTAGACTTGAGCAAGCTGCTTAACTTCTCAGACCCTCAAGTATCCCCACTGGTAAACGGGAGGTGATGGTCCCGAGTTCATGGGGTGTTTTGAGGAACCAATGAGGGAATACATGTTAACAACAAACTCAAACACACCCATGCACATGCACACAATGTCTAGCATATGGTTTGTGCTCGGTAAAAGTTAGATTTCAATATTATTAAGGATCTCATAGCCCGGTTGAGAGAGACACGGATGCACAAATAAATGCCACATGATGCGAGCAACTGTTCAAATGCCACCTCCTCCATGCAGCCTTCAGGGGTGTACCCTCAGTTCCTGAGCAGATGATGAGAGACTCCTTTCTGGTACACCTGCAGCACATTGCCCCTCTCTCCATCGCATCCCTTATTTCACCTTCCTGCGATCGTGTATTGCGACTGTTAAGTATTTGTCTTCCACACTGAACTGCTAGTCCCTCCAGGATAGGCACGCCTTTCTAATTGCCCTCGGAAATCTTCGAGGATTTGCCCTCTAGGACCTGCTGGATTCTAACAAAGGGATTCTATGAGAAGTCCTGGAGCTGTGGCTTCTGGCTGGGGGAATCAGGGAAGGCTTCAGAGAGGAGGTGATGTCTGAACTGGGCCTTGAAGCCTGTGTAGGATTTCATACTAGCAATGGACATTTTAGAGGCAGTCAACAGGGAGGAGGGCCATCCTGACAGGCTGTAGCAGCCAGAGCACAGAGATGGGGTGGGGGTGGGGGTGGGGTCAGGTGAAGGGGGTTTGGTCTCCTCTGCCTGCCTTGGTGACCCTGGACCAACACCTCCCTCCCCAGGCTCCAGTTTCCCCTCTCAGTATACTGAGAGCACTTTGCTAGATAATCCCTAAGGGTCCTGCCAGGTTGGATATTTCCATAGGACAGACCCAGACAGCAAATACTATTTCCGGGCTCAGAGGGCACCCTCTCAATTACAGAGAGCAGTCGATCCTCTGCGTTCTGGAGGGGTTTAGCCGGAGTATTGTTGAGTTGTGGTGTAAGGATGCAAGCCCACTCATTCAGTCCCAGCATGTGTACTTTCTAGAAGGTGTGTATGTCCAGGGTGGGGACAATTCCAGGGGCCCCAGGTGTCATCCAGGTGGGTGGGCCAGGGCCCAGGGATGGCACCTGGCAGTCTCAGGGCATGTCCTGGCCTGGTGAGGACGGAGAGAGGTGAAGCAGCTGCCACTCCTGTCACCAGCGCCTCCCCAGCACCTCCCGCTGTCCCTGGAAGCCCCACAAGGCCCCCATTGTCCATAGCTCTGTCAGGCTGTTCCCCCGGGCGGCAGCTCAGAGCCATGGGCCTCGGCACAGAATACACAACAGTGGCCTTCGCAGAAGAGGGCCGTGGAAATGGAGAATCCTAGACCTAGAAACCTAGAATCCAACTGCCAGATACGCTTAGAAAATGCAGTCTTGGAATGAGAAGACTGTCCAAGCCGGAAGATGGTCCAGTTCACAAGACCCACCTCTCATTTTATTTTTTTAATTGTAAAAAACTTGCTAATTATGCTAAGGGAAAGAAACTGGTCACAAAAGACTCCATATTGTGTGATTCCATGTATGTGAAATGTCAAGAATCGGCAAATCCACAGAGAAAGAAAGTAGATTAATGGTTGTGGGGGCTGTGGTGGGGGTGGGGGGAGTGACTGCTAATGGATTTGGGGTTTCTTTTGAGACGAAGATGTTCTAAAATTAGATAGTGGTGCGGGTTGCACAATTCTGTGAATATACTGAGGACCACTGAAGTGTACACTTTAAAATAATGAATTTTATGGTATAGGAACTTTATCTCAATAAAGCTGTTATTTCAAAAAGTCATACTTGCTAGTCATTACAACTTCAAACAATAATGACTTGTAAAAAAGGGAGTCTGCCATAGCCACCAGTTTCACTCCCAAAGTTAACCACTCACAACATTTGGGCATCTAGCCTATCTTCCTGACTTTTAAAATGCCATAGCTATGTATACACTAGTGTTTATACACATAACTATAAAAATAGGGTCCTATTTTATCTATTATTCTGCAGCTTGCTTTTTTCTCTTCTACGGAAGCTGTACTTCCACAACATTCTTTTTAACAGCTGTCTGGTTTTCTGTTGTCTGGGAGGACTATAAGGTGAATGTTTAGATGGCTTCCAGTGCTTTTCTGTTTGTGAACAAGAAATATCTTTGTATGTACATCTTGGGGAATAGTAAGTATTTCTGGAGGAATTCGGGTAGGCAAATCCCCACCTTTTAAGGGTGTGGACATTGAGCCTTGGAGAGTGACATCCTTGTCCAGAGTCTTCCAGCAAGTCCCTGGCAGAGAGAGCGGGTGGTGGGTGAAATGGGGTCCCCCCACTGGGAACGCACACACATGCACACACCTCGACCTCTGGCTCTGAGACAGAAGGAGCCCACAGGCCTCAGAACAGGTACAGAATTGGGTGGACAGGGACAAAGGCCAAAGGTTGCTGGGTTTGACAAGGGTGCAAAGCAATGATGACCTTCTTTTCCCCCCAGATTCTCCAGGTTCCCTCCTGGGTTATTCCTCTCCTTTTAATCTTTCTAACTTACCTTGAGATCCAGGTGTGAAAATACCTGCAAACCGCAGGTCCTGGTTATTCCCTCACTCTCTCACGCATTCATTCTCACCGATGCTCATGATGCTCATTAAACGTCAGCCTCTTCCACACCCCCCAAGGGATTCTCTTTATTTTCAACCTGCCTTTGTACCTCCCTCCTTCAAAACCCTCTTGCAAAGCTTGTGGGCAAGAAGGGCAAGCGGAGTGCTTGTCAGGGGCTCCTTTGGGATCCCAGGGTTCCCTGGGCTTCCTTCGTCCTTGCCCCTTATCAGGCTGGACACAGGGTCGTTTATGGGCCCATGTCCCACACCTGACCAGCCAGCTCTTCCCTGGGACGCTGGTTGGTCGGCGTCCCAAGCATCTTGTTAAAGCCCAGAAGTGTGTGAATGATTGACCTGGGGATAATTAGAAAGCACTCAAGTCCCTGGAATGAAAGCTATCTCACACACGTGCTTCTGATTTGCTTTCTTGGACAGGTGGGAGAAGGTGGCGCTGCAGTTAGGGAGCAGGGTATTGCGTACCAGCTGGAGCTGTGAAACCTCACTTGTCACTTAGGTCAAAGGAGGTGAAGAGTTGAAACACCCACATAGGAAACGTGAGCTCCTTGGGGGCAGGGCTGCCTCTTTGGTATCTGAATCCCCCCCATAGTGCAGGTGCTTAATACAGAGAGTGGCTCCCTCATCCCTCAGCCCCTCAGCCACTCTTCCCTGTCTCAATCCACAGCCCCATCATCTGTCCTTACTCCCCTCTGCCTCACACCCATTTTCAACCAACCCATCAACAAGCGCTCCTCGTTCCCCATTCACAACATGTTCCTAATCCCTGCACTTCTCTCCATCCCCACTGCCCCAGCCTGGTCCAGCCTCCATCATCTCTTGCCTTGATGACTGCAGTGGCCTCCTTACAGTGTCCCTGCTTCCCCTCCTGTCCCCCTAGAGTCCATTCACTCCAAACAAGCCTTATAAAATATTAGATCATCATCCCCTAAGACCCTGCAGTGACTTCCTGGGGTGCAGAGAGCAACAACATCTCCTTGGTCTACAAGCTCATACATGGTTGCTCTTTGCCTGCCTCTCGGACTCCATCAGGCACCATCCTACCTGCTCCTTGGCCTGTACGAGGACAAACTCCTCCTTCCCTGGGGCCTTCATCCTGGCTCCTCCCTCCCCTTGGAAGCACGGCCTGCAGAGTTTTGATAGCGGGCTCCTTCTCTCATTCAGCTCAAATGTCACAACCTCAGAGAGGCCTTCCCTGGCCACCCTGGCCCCATCTTTAGCTATCACAGCACTTTGCTCTATCTTCTCCTATCTCTGTCTGGAATGATCTTCATTGAGTTGTTTACTTGCTTGTTGCCTGTCTTCCTCACTTCAGTGCTAGCTCCCTGAGGGCAGGCACCTTGTCTTGTTCATCCCTCCAGCCCCTTGAGCCCCAGCCCCCGGCCCCCATGCTTGAATGTAAATGCCTGTGAAAGTTCTGGAAGGCTAAGTTTCAAATTGACAGCCTAGGCTACAGAAGGGACCAGGATTGAAGGAGACAAAGTAGGAATTTTGGCTTTATTTCTATTTTTAATTATTTGCTAAGGAGAGCGTATTCACTTCTTAATCGACAGAAAAACAACAGAAAAGCATTGAATTATGGGCCCAAACCCCTCAGCCCTAATGATTTTGGGCAAGTGGCCTGATGTCTCTGTCTGTGGCTTCTGTTTCCACTTGTAAAGAAAGACTCACCTTGCACCTGCAGCCTAGGCGTACAGTCTACGCAGCATTTTTACCTCCCTTATCTCACCTCATTCCCCACAACCCGGAGACACAGGCAGGGCAAAGATTATTATCCCCATTTTACAGGGTAGGAAATTGGTATTCAGAGGGGTGAGTTGTCTGGCCTGTGGCCACACAGCTGTGGATATGCAGTCCTTAACTCACCACATGGTGAGTTTATAAAGCCTGCACATGGAATAATGGGGGCCCAGTGGGCCACACCATGTAAACTGTGATTACGGCAAAGGGATCAAGGTCAGACATGGAGCTGCCTCCAGGGCCCTCACCGAAGGGAGCCTGTTAGGCTGGTGGGACAGGGGTGTAGTCCCACCTGGGTGGTCTCTGAAGGCCAAGGAGAATGTTGGCTTCAGGATCCTGAACGCATGTCCCTGGGTTTGAGAGTAGCTGCAATCCTGTTTTCCGGAATGCTTTCCCATAGGGGATGGGGCAGAGGAGGGCAGCACAGGGCTGGTGAAGCGACCAAGAGGCTGGCAGGTGGTCTCATCTGTGGCAGCCTCTTCCTGGATGGCCTGGAGGTCCACATTTGGGGCTGGGATGGTCGCCTTCCAGCCTGGGACACACCTGGGGACGCGAGGCTGGCTCAGGTCGGCAAGCTGGGGTTGATAGTTCTGGGTCATATTTGAACTCAGGACTGGACTCGGTGGACCTTTGAGGAGGTGGGACCCCCAAGTCAGCATCTTTCCTTGATAATTCACCCCAAATGGCCCAGATGACAAGCTGGGTACAAGTTGTTTTCAATCCAGTTTGCTACATGTTTGCCAGGTACTGACAATGTCAATAGTTAGAATTTATGAGTGATGATTAAAAGGTCAAACACTTTGCATCTTAATCCTCTCAGCCACCTTGTCAAGCAGGAATGACCCCCATTTTAAAGATGTGGAAACTGAGGTTCAGGGAGGTGTAAGATCACACAGCTGAGTGAGTGGGGAAGCCAGGATTCGAGCCTGGCTGGATATCACTCTAAAACTTCTGTTCTTTTTACTTCCCTGCATGCTGAGGGGATGGCAAAGATGACTAAGACCCTGTGTTCCTTTCCTTGGTGAGTGGAGTGGCAGACCCATCAGAATGAACTACAGCCTGGGTCAGAGTGATGTCACCACCAGGCAGCCAGTGGAAGGCTGATTCATGTGCCTGGAAAGCTGGAAAGTCAGGAGAGACTTCTGGGGGAGGGGAGGGGTTAGCCGACCCAGGCCTCGAGGGGCAGGGCTGGGGGGATGGAGAATGCCCTGCCAGCCAGGGCACTGCTTCCCAGGAGTCCTGGGGAGCCACCTGCACCACCACTCTAATCAGGGCCAGAGGGGACCAAGGGACCCTAGTGGGGTGCAGGGGAAGACCCTGAGCCTATGCAGCTGTGAGGGGAACGTTGCAGGAGGAGGGCAGATGACCCATTCGTCACTGAGTGGACAAGGAGGCTGAGGGTGGTGGTGGTGGGAGGGGCACGGAGCCTCCAGGGAAGGCTTGGGGGAAGGGGAAAGAGAAGGGGAGGTTAAGGGTATTTGGAGTGTTGGGAAAGGGGGAGGGGGAAGCTGGTGGCCATCTGGGGTTGCTTTGGGTTCTGCAGGGGAACTCCCTGATTGGCCTGAGGTGAGGGGAAATGCGTCCCCAAACGTTCAGGCCATGGGGTGGGGGCGGTTTAGAGAAGTCAGTATGGGGGAATTTACAGTGTACACGTCCTTAGGCAGAAGAGACAAAAGAGGCAGCAGTTCCGCTTCTGAGGGGAGGAGAATTCCTGGTGGGCAGCGTGGTGGTGGTGACGGTGGGGTGGGGTGCAGGAAGAAGTCACTGTGGGGAGGGGCTAGTTTGCAGTGTATGTGGGGACGTGTGAAGGGTCTTCAGGGACTGTCCCAGCGTTCTTTGAGGGAGAGGGGAATGCTCCGGGGGAGCACCGTAGGGAAGGGCTGACGAAGACCTTCTAGGAGAGTAGCTGCTCGGGGTTCCGGCCTTTGAGGGGCGGGGTTCCGCGCCTGGGGGCGGAGCCGCGGCTGGGTGGGGCGCCAAGCCACCGCCCCCTCCCCGCTCCCCGGCGGCGGCAGGCGGGCCTCGGGCGGGGTCCCAGGGCGGCGGGAGGGCGGCCCGCCCCCGCGCCGGCGGCCGCCCACAATGAGAGGAGCGAGCCGCGGTGAGTAAGCGGCCGCCGGCCGGGCCGGGCCGGGCCACGCGGGGCGGCGGCTGCTCGGGCAGGTCCGGGCAGCGCCGGGCGGGCGGGGGAGCCGGGGCCGAGCCCGGGACCCCGCGCCGCAGCCCGAGAGCCAGGACACCGAGGCCGCGGCTCCGCCTCCTCCCCGCCCAGCTCTCGCGGCCGGCGGCCGGCGCCCGGAGCTCCGAGCGCGCCCGGGCACAGCCTCACCGGAGCCGCCGCCGGAAACTGGCCCTGAGCGGCGGCCGCTGAGCCGGCCCGAGGCGGGGCCCGAAGTCGGGGCTGGAGCCCGAGCCCGAGCCGGGGCCGGAGGGTGAAGCCTGGTCGCTGAGCCGGGCCCGAGCCCCGCGCGGGTCATGGCTGGGCCGCGGGGCGCGCTGCTGGCCTGGTGCCGCCGTCAGTGCGAGGGCTACCGCGGCGTGGAGATCCGCGACCTGAGCAGCTCCTTCCGGGACGGCCTGGCCTTCTGCGCCATCCTGCACCGGCACCGGCCCGACCTGCTGTGAGTGCTCCGAGGGGGGCGGGCGGGCGGCGCGGGCCGCTGCGGGGGTCCCCCGCCTCCCTCAGTGACGCGGGGCTCGGGCGGTGACAGGCGCCACCCTCCGGAGACGGAGACCCGACCCTCCCGACCGGCGCTGTGCGCCCCGCGGGTCGCTGAGACCCCGAAGCCAGGGCACCTCCTCCACCGGGACCCTGAACCGACTTCCCGTGCTGGTCCCCTCCGCCCGGGGCTCTGACCCCGCCCACAGGGCACTGATTTCCGCCAGAGGCTCTTGAGCCCCCAAGACCTTGTCCTTGTCTTTAAAGGGGCACTGAGCCCTCTTTGGGAACCCAGAGCCTTTCTTACACTAAACTCCACTCAGACGGGGAGACTGAGACCCCCCACCCCTAGGTCTGCTGGCCCCCTCCCCAGGAAGCCTCAGTTCATTTTGTTGGGACCCCCTTGCTTTGCGGGCAAGTGAACCTTCGCTTGTCCCCAGTGGCTGGCACAGAGGGACCCCACATTAATGATCGTTGCCTCCCCAGGTGTGTGCCTCCTGTCCTTGCCATCCTCCTCAATAGGGGGGAGTTAGAGGAAGGTGGCAGAGGGGGGTGTCACTGGGGAAGCTTCCCAGGATCCTGCTGCCAGTCCCCAGCCAGCTGCCCCAGGGCTGTGAAATGACCCCTCCTGCCTGGGAGCCGCCCAGGGAGGTTCTCCTGGGAAAATGTATTCTGAGCAGTGGACTCAGGGCTTTATCTCGGCTCCCTCTGCCTGTGGCCCTGGAACCTCTTCCTTTCCTCCAGCCATCCAGCTACCTATTCTTTCCTAAAACTCTGAGTGCAAGTTTGTCTGGTGCCCACCATTCTTTATGCCCCAGGCTTCTCATCTGCAAATCGGAACAAGAGTCACCACCATGGTTGGCTCCCTGACTCACAGTTCCCCTGCCAGGAACGCCCTTCCCAGGGCTCCCCGGGCCTGGCAGGGTCTGGAGTCTTTCCATGTCTGTCCCACCTCCAGACCTGTGCTCCCGCAGGGCAGCATGGGGGTGGGGTGGGGCTTTGATGAAGGAGGGAAGGAAGGAAAGGATTGCCTCAAGGATTTGATGGCTTGCTGGCTTCATTCTGGAGGACGGGGTTTCAGGAGGGTAGACACAGAAGTGAACGAGATGAGGCTGAGCCTGAGATCCAGTTGGGGGGCAGATGATAACTGCATGAGTGGAGGGAGCCCAGGAGTGGGGCTTGAAGGATGGAGAAGGGCACCAGGGTTGAACCCATGGGTGAGATCGGAGTGGGGATTCTAGGAGGTTTCAAATTTGGGGCGTCCTCGTGGCCCGAGCTGCCTGTTTTGTGTGCAGCTTCTCAGTGGCTGGGAGTATGACTTTTGGAAATCACTGGATCCCTCCAGGCATCATCTGCAAAGTAGGATTGATAATAAGACCTACCTTCATGGAATTGTTGCAAGGATTAAATGAGATAATAAGCATTCGATTAATGTTAATTATTATAAGTAGTATTTGTTTTGGAGGTCAATGAAAGTATTTTATTCTTTCATTTATTCAGCCATTATTTATAGAGTGCTGGCTTCTATGCCTGGTGATGGAAACAGAACCCCAGAGGGTCCTCTAACCTATGGGAGGAAACATCTCTATAAATAGATGTCATAAGTGCTCTATTAGAGGGCCCGGCTGGGAGGGCCTCCAGGGGAGAGCATGAGGGGCAGGCATTCTGGGCAGTGGGGACCACCTGAGCCGAGGCGGGAGACCTGAAGTGTGCACGAGCTCAAGTATCAGGAGATGTTTGGGGCCTTTTTTGCTTGTGGAGGAGGTGGACAGGGGCCATGTGGCTTTTATGGCAGGGGAGGAATGCGACTGGAGGAGGTGTGGAGGCAGGGTGGCTCCCTTCCTGAGGAGCTCCGGAGTCATGTCTAGGCATTCACTGGCAAGGCAGGGCAGTGCCCGGGCTGCCAGCCCATTGCGCAGAAGAGAAACAGGCCTAGGCCCCATTTGAAGCATAGAGATGACCTTAGCAGCAGGAATGGGGCCTCTCCCTGAGTGTAGGGGTATGGCAGGATGTGACGGCAAGGGTCATCTGAAATGGAGCCCTGGAGCCCTGGGGTTCTGGCAGGCGGACCTAGTGGGCAGTTCAGGCCTCCACTGGGGTAGGGTTCCTGCCATGGTGGGGAGGGGTCCGTTCCATGCCCCACCTCCACCCACACTGCTGGGTGTATGATCACAAAGCTCCCAGGAGGGCAGGGACCGTGTGGGTTTCAATTTTGTGTCCTTCATCTCCCCCAGAGCCATATAGAGCTTCCCGGGCCTTTGAAAACTCTCAGAAAATATGCACTGTGCCAAAGCCCAGATGCTGATTTGAGACAGGGATGGGGGGAGAGGAAGAAGTTGGAGGAAATACTGGAGTATCCTGAGGGCTTTTATAGATTTCAGCCTTTTTTTTCATTCAGCAAACATTTATTAAGCACCTAATAAATACCAGGAGCGGCATAGGGTGCGGGGGCAGACGGTGAACAAAATATGACCCCAGCCTTCTCCGCCTGGGAGACTGACACACACGGGCAGAGATAAGCTGCGTTTGTCTCACTGGATGGCAGAACCAGCCTTTGCTGGAGGCTGGGCTGGCGTCCCCAGGTCTGGTTCATAGGAGGCCCAGGCTTAGAGGGTATAAGCTTGCTGAAGGCCACATCCTTAGGCAACAGCAAGATGGGATTTGAACCCAGCCAGCTTCACTGGCGCATCTGCTCTCATGGCCTCTGAACAGCACCTCCTTCAGTGACCCTTCCCCAGGACAGTTCTGGGCACAGGGGTGAGAGACGGGCTTGAAGGGAAACAAAAAACCCAGACAAGAGTGGAGAGAGGGCGTTGGGGTGGCTGGAGTCCGTGAACCAGGCACCCTGGGCTGCCGAAGGCCAAGGCCAGACTCGGAGGGGACAGTCCACGCTGTGGCTGCTCAGTGGGGGGTTGTGAGGCAGCTAGGGGAGAAGGAAGTGGCCTGGCCAGGTGTGGCACAAAGGGGCTGAAGTCACACACAACCCCCTCTCCTCCCCTCTCTTCAGTCTGCCCAGCCTTGGGGCACCAGGCTCCTCCCGGGGTTCCCCTGCCTTTGCCCGAGGTTCACTGTCCATGAACTCAGCCTGGAGAAGTGTAGGGGCAGGAAAGGAGGTGTACTTGCCCGGCTCCCTCCTGGCTGCGAGGCTGCTCTTTACCTGAGCCCTGATATGACCCCTCACTCTCCCCTGCAGCCTGGGAGGTGGTGCTGGTGCCTTTCCCAATTTGCAGATGGGAAAAGGAAAGCCAGGAGGACTGCTGACCCAACCAAGGTCACACGGCCTGGCCTGCAAGAGCAAGGCCTGGGGCCCAGGCCTCGGAGGCAGTTTTTAGCCCTAGAATGGCAAGGCTGCTGCGGGTGCAGGCCGGAGGCTGTGGGCAGAAAGGCTGGGCCACCTCAGCTGGTTCCAGTCACTCGGGCAGCCAGGACGGGGAGAGGGTCTAGAGAAAGCCAGTCGGTTGCCAGCTGTCCCTGCCCCAGGGCCCCCCACCCGGGAAGGTCCTGCCTCCTGTCCCTACCACCTCTCACCTGGCCTCGTTTAGAAACTGCTCCCCCAAGGGAAGATGCCCCCAGGATTGACCCAGTAGGGTCGGCCAGCTTTCAGTGCCAGCAACTCTGGGATATATATGATTTCCAGTCTGATTCAAACTTGTTCTTCTATTCCTGGCCCCATTAAAAGAAATACATTCCTCTCCTGGCTGGGCTCAGCTGGGGATTTGACAGGTCGGTTTGGTGACCTGCAATGGGGGAGGCCAGAAATGTGGATTCCTGGGACCAGGTGGCCTCCCCTCTCCGGGCCTCGGTGTGCTCCTCTGTAAGATGGGGTAAAGGCCTGCCTATAGAGTTGCTGTGAAAACAAAGTGAGTGCAAGAAAGGAGCTCAGCACAGTGCCGGGTGGGTCAGCAATCCTGGAGGTCCCTGCTGCTACACGTGTTAGTGGTGGCCTTCGTTTTGTCTTTGCCATGGCAGAGTCCAGGCTTCCCGGGAAAAGTTCTGGATCTGAGTGAGGGAAGAGATCTTAAATTCCAAAACTTAGGCCCCAGCCCTGCCCCTTCTGAGTGATTGCCCAGCCTCTGCTTGGATGCTTCCAGGACCAGGCACTCGGGCAGCCTGGCTCTGTCAGCAAGTGCACGTTGCCTTGGTCCCCTCCTCTGCCCCCAGACCCCCAGCTGAGGCTGCCCCTGGGGTGAGAGCCCCTGGACCTTGCTCCTTCCTGACTCCACCCCCTGCCCAGCCCCCTCCTCCTCCATATCCCTCTTTACTGATCTTCCTTCCCTTTGTCTCTTGCAGAGATTTCAATTCGCTTTCCAAGGACAATGTCTTTGAGAATAACTGCTTGGTGAGTCCCCAGAGAGATGGAAGCCCGAAAGAGAGAGAGAGAGTGTGTGTATGGAGGGCAGGGGTCTTGCAGGGCAGGGAAGGGCCTGGCTGCTGCTCTCCCCATTCACCCTGCTTTCCACTGGCTCCCCGTGTGCCTTGAGAGCCAGGTCTCCCCCTTCTCCAGGGCATCCTGTGGGATTCAGGGTGGGACTGGAGCTGAGGAGCCCATTGTCGCCCTGCCCCCAGCCCCCTCATGCCACCAAGGGGAGCTGGGCCTAGGCTGACGGGCACCCCCTAACACGGCCTCCTCTTCTTCTGGCCGTGGCTGCTCCTGCCCCCACCCCGTGCCTTCCCCTGCACTAGGCTTTTGAAGTGGCCGAGAAGGAGCTGGGGATCCCTGCTCTCCTGGACCCCAATGACATGGTCTCCATGTCTGTTCCCGACTGTCTCAGCATCATGACCTACGTGTCGCAGTATTACCACCACTTCGCCAGCCCTGGCCAAGGTGAGGGGCCCTGGCCCTTGTGGGAAGGGGGTCCTGGGGTGGGGGTGGGGTGCTGCAGATGTTTGTTATTCTTTCTCTAAGCTGCCAGCAGGCCACTGGGGAGGCAGCATGTCATTCATTTAATCATTCATTCACTCATTCAAACACTAATTGAGGGCTTGGCAATAAATAGCACTGTGCTACTCCCTGGGGATACGGCTGTGAATGTGGTCTAAGTCTTATGGGGGGACAGACAATAAACACCAATAGATAATCCAATAAATAAATAAACCCACAAATGAAGAAGATAATGTCCGAGGATGAGGATGGGTGTCTGAGCTCACCTCCCAGCACCCACCCTCACTTCCTGTTTGCAGACACTTCCCTGGGTTTCTTCTCCAGAAGGGTGCAGATGTGCTCGGAAATATGCTTCAGGACCTGAGAACTGAGAGGCAGGAACACCGGGGGGGTCACAAGGTTACCTCTGCCCCCAGTCAGGTCCCAGGGGGCAGCTGAGCCTCCTGCCTGGAGCATCCCGAGGCAGCAACCTCTCTTAGGGGTGCCTCAGCCTCCCATTCTGCAGAGAGGCCCAGAGAGGGAAAGCAAGGAGCTCCAGGCACACAGCAGACAAGCTGAACAGCTGGGATGAGAATCCAGGTGTCCCCACTCCTGCCCTGGCCCTGCAGGTTCTGGGGGCCCTGGGGCCCTGCCCTTCTCCTGCCCCACTGTAGCCCCCTTCCTGCCGCTGCTCATTGTCTGCACCAGCCCAGCCCAGCACAGGTCTCTAAAGTAGAAGTGTTTTCTGGAGTCAGAGTTTTCTTTTCCCTTAAAGTAAAACATGCCCACTCTAGATCTAGAACACAGAAAAAAGCATTAGAATATTAAAATAATTTCTTATCCCTCCCCAGGGATAACAGGAGGGATTAATATTACAACTGAACCAGATAACCATTATATGTATTTTGCTAGAAATCAAAATAAAAGCATTTCTAGACCACAGTGTCTTTTGGTGAGCGGCTGTTTAGGATGGCAATTTAGAGCGTGGACTCAAAATTCTGGCCCTGCCATGTACTCTCTGGGTGACCGTGGGCCGTTCCTTGCCTTCTATGCCTCAGTTTCTCCTATGCAGTGGGGATCAGAGGAGCACCCGTCTCACAGGACTGATGTGAGGAATAAGTAAGGGAAACATAGACCTCTCGGCTGTCTCTGGGCCTCATCAAGGGCTCAGAGTTAGTGTTATTATGATGAGGATTTCTTGGTGCTGTTGATTAGTGTTTTAGCTTCCTGACCTAGAATCTGTTCGGTCTTATCTCCCTGAGGGTTCCTTGCAGCGAAACCCGAATCTCTTTACTAAGCTCCTCCATGGGGAGCCCTCCTTTCCTGGCCTGTGTGGGGGCGGTGGTGGGTGGAGCTCACTCTCATTCCCCACCCACCCTGGGCACGCCCCGGGGTCGGGTGGGGGCGGCCTGGTGGGCCCAGCATCCCCCCTTGGGCCTGGGCAGGAGCAACCGCCACTCACCTTGCCCTGCAGGGGTTCTAGTCGATAAAAGTACAGTTTGTGCTTTTCATACAACTTGGCTCCTAAATGCAAACCATTTTTGTTCCATCTGCTGCTCAACCGAGAGAAAACCCAGCCACGTGCTCCAGCCCTGGAGGGAGAGCTGGCTGTCGGCTTTTCCACAGATGGTCCTGTGTCGTACTATTAGGGCGGGTGGTGGGGTTTCAAGGGTGGTTTTCACAGGACTGAGAAACTTTAGAACCCTAACCCAGCTGAGATTCCATGGTGCTGTGTGGAATGTTCCGCTTGTGCCGGGCCCTGTGGGGTGTCAGTGACCCCGGGCACATCACGCTGACCCCTGTCCTCAAGGAGCCACGTCTTGGTTGGGGAACCAGGGGGTGATTGAAAGGGGCCCGGCGGCTGGGGGAAATCGGAAGGGGCGCCTGCCCCCACAGGTTGGGAAAGGTGGGGAGCACCTTAATGTGGCCTCTGAGGGCCTGTGTGGCCCCTGCTGCCCCGCCCCCCCCCCGAGCCAGGCACTCCCTGCCCTAACTGTAGTCAGACTGAATTTCTTGCTCTTCTTTTGACTCCATCACCTCCTTTCACTCCTGCGAATCTCCTCTGGCTGGGCCTCCTGCCTGGGACACCAGCTTCTGTTCCACTCCTGGCAGACGCTTGCTTATCCTCCACTCTTCACCTCACCTTTTGCCGCCTCCATGCAGCCTGCCCTGATACTCCACATGCTCTTGTAGCCCCCCACCCGGTGGCCATAATAATCTTGGCTGCTCGTCTCTCCTCCCCTGCAGACTGGCTACGGCCATGTGGCCTCAGCCCCTGGCATTTATTGGCTCATGTAACAGAGATTTATTGAGTCCCTACTGTATGTCAGGCTGTGTACTAGGTGCTAGGGAGGCAGCTGAGAACAAGACACATTCAGTCCCTGTCCTCGCAGGGCTTGCATCCTGGTGGATGGAGCAGAGAGAGAGAGGGTGAAAAATCACTAAGTAATATAGTTTCAGATGAGTGCAATGGGGAAAAGAAAATAAGCAATATGAAGAGATACAAAACAATGGAGGGAGGGAGTGGCCACTTTAAATGGGTAGTCAGGGAGGGCCTCTCTGAGGAGGTGACATTTGGGCTGAGCCTGCATGAGGAGAAGATGAAGATCTGGGGAACAGTGGTCCAGGCATGGGGGCAACAGGGGGAGGGGGCCTGTGTGCTTTGGGGGAGTGAGCCGGGAGGACAGAGGGGAGAGAGGGGAGATGAGGTGGAGAGGAGTGGAAGACTTGATTAGATTACTTGGCTTCCAACACTTTTGACTACAACTCACGGTAATTAATACATTTCCCTTCACGGTCCAAGTTCACACTCAACGTATGTAACTGAAACAAGTTACAGGAAATGGTTCTTCCCCTTATAACATGTGATGCATGCAGCTATTTTCTATTCTATTTCATTTCTTAAATGTGCTGGTTGAAATCCACTAAATTGATTTTATGATCTGCTAATGGGTTGTGAACTGAAGTTTGGTAAATGCTATTTTAGATCACGGTAAGGAATTTGGATTTTATCTTACTTTTTAAATTACTGTACAGTAATACTGGCCCTTTTTTTGGGGTGTACAGTTCTCTGAATTTAGGGGCTTTATTTTAATCACCGAGTATAGCATGGGTGCTCAGTGAGTGTTTGCCAAAGTCATGAAGGAGCTGGGTGTTAGGGGGGCCAGAGGGCTCTTCAGGTGGGAGGGGGAGTGCAGGCTGGGTCCTGGGGATAGGCAGGGCAGCTCTGTGTCGACCCCAGGGAACCAGCCCCTTTTCCAGAACCTTCAGGACGGCCCCACGCGGTTCCCCTTCTTTTCCTGGTAGGAAGAAAGCTGTGTTTTTCCATGGCCCGGGCACTTTGCTTGGCTGGCTCTTTGCTCTGTCGCTGTTGCTTCTGCTGCCCCTGTGCTGTAGGGGTGACCAGCCCCGGTTTACTGAGGCTCAGCAAGGTTGAGCAGCTTGCTCTCTTCAGATGGACCAGTCCATTGGCCTGCGTGAAGCTGGACCTGCTCTTGTCTCAGTGTTGGGTGGTCTGCCCAAAGGTGATGGTTGTGGATCCCAAATCATGGACCAGACATGGGGAGGGGAAGGCAGGCCTCCTGGGACCTGGGATCTCCACCTGCCTCAGGGCCTTTTTCCAATCTTGTGGCAGGTGGTGTGTCATCACCCAAGAAAGGCCTGGCACCCTCCTCCCTGCCATCTGCAGCACCCAGCCCAGCAGAACCAGGAGATGGGGCTCAGGTGGGCAGATGCCTTGTGTGGGCAGGGTGGGGGTGGAGGGGGAGTTGAGGAGATAACTGTCATCGCAGTGATTGCCATTTGAGGAGGGAAGCCCTGGCAGTACCCACTCTGTTGGCTTTGGAAATACGATTCTCAGGGGCCCCTGGAGACGAGGGGTGAGGCAGGGGTCAGGGGTGCCAGTCCCACTCTCTGGGTGGGGAGCCCCACCTCTTTCTCTGGTTCGAGGAGGGGTCAGGAGATATGAGGCCTGGGAAGGGGAGAGGGGGCAGCCCACAACATGGCTTTGCTATCCTGGGACTGTCAGGAGTTACGCATTTTAATGAAATGTGTTGATTCCTGTTGTGACAGAGCTCTTCATTTCCCAGCTGTGATTTCAGTGAATCCTCTCCACATCCCTGGGAGGTTGGCATTATGGGCCCTGCTCTACAGATGAGGAAACTGAGGCTCAGGAAGGTTTAGTCATTCCTCTAAGGTCACTTAATCAGGAAGCGGGGCCACGCTGAGCTCCTGCCAGTCACCTGCTCCAAGGAGCTTCCAGGCCGTGACACCAGCCCTTCATATCTGGACAGCACTTTACAGTTGCAAAGGGCATTACCTGCCTGTTCCCATCTGGTTCTTGCTGGAGGGACTCCAGAAAGACAGGGACCCGGGGTGGGTGCCTGGTGAGCGTGTGTGGGGCTGAGACTGGCCGGGGTTAGATGGTTCCATTTTGTAGGTGGGAGCCCAAGGCCCAGAGACATGAGCAGCCTTTACCCCAGGTCACAGGGCTTAGAAATAGGGAAACTGGGATTTAAATCTGCAGCTCAAGGCAGGGAAGACAGAGAAGGCAGATGAGATAGTGCTGGGGGGGCAGTAACTGTCAGGGCCACCGGAAGGCATGATGCAGGGGACAAGAGCAGCCACGGGGAAGGGATCTGAGAGCCAGGAGTTGCCCTTCACAGGTGGGGAGGCCCCTCAGATGCTGGAAGTCGGTCCTTTTGCATCTTCTTCTTGGCTCTGTGAGTGACCTTGAGCAAGTCTCTTCCCCTCTCTAGGCCTCAGTTTCCTCATCTGTGAATCAGGGCTCTGATAAGGTGCATTAGCATTGTGAAGCTCAGGGTGCACTGGGGGGACAGTGCCCCTGAGAGGGAGGGGAGGGGGAGTGCTCTTGAACCAGGATGGCTGGTGGCTGCTCCCCACCCAATCTGCCCACCCTATCCCCTGCAGGACGAGGAGCTGTCCTCGGGCAGCCTGTCAGAACAGGGCCCCCGCCGGGCCCCCAGCAGCACATGCGCGGCCTGCCAGCAGCACGTCCACCTGGTGCAGCGGTTCCTGGCTGACGGCAGGCTCTACCACCGGCACTGCTTCCGGTGAGTGGCTGGAAGGGGCCTGGGGGGCACAGAAGGCTTGCCCCCATTGACCCCCACACCATGGGGGGAGCTGCCATGGGTGCTCTTCATGCTGGCCCATCTTGCATAGCCCCATTTTACAGATAAGCAGACTGAGGCTTAGTGAGCGTGAAGGACTCAGGCACACAGTCAGGGACAGAAACGGGGTTAGTGCTCAGGGGTTCAGCTTCCAGTGCCCAAGTTCTTTGAAGATAGCTATCTGACGGTGAATTAAGGAGCAGTATACACTTTCAAAGCCATTGCAATGGGTATAGAGTGTTTGTAAATAAAAATTAATAAATCAAGAGAAAAATGCCATTAACAAAGAATCTTTTTAAAAATCATAGTAACAGCTTGTTCTCAGTGTGGGGCTTCTGGGGGAGCTGCCCAGTTTTAAGAAAATGGATCAGAGGCAAAGAAAATACAAATAACTTAGAAAATTTATGAAAATGCTTCATATGTTACAAAAAGGAGATCTGAAAAGAAAATAGAATATTTGAGGGAAGCCAACGACTGAGAAGTACAATGTGCATTTGATCGGGGTTTAGTATTTGTGAGGATGTGAGGGGGAGATGCCTGCACCTGAGAACCCAGGGAGCTGATTCCCCAGGGAGCCGATTGCAGTATTTGGGTGTCATGGGGGAAAAATTGCAAGGAGGGGAAACAGGTTACACACATGGTCACCTCTCACCAGGGATGGTGTCATTAAAATGTTTTTGACTGGGACCTCCAGTGTAAATACATAACTGAAATAAAACTTTTGTAAATAGAGGAATACGAGTTCCACAAAATACTGGTCTTGTGCAATACACTCTGATATTTTATTAAAACTAAACTAAACTAAACAACAACTGGTAGGTTGAGAACCATTCAGTTGATTTCCTGAACCACTAGTGGGGGATAATCCGCACACTGGATGGGACTGTGGGGGTGAACCCTTTGTGTCCTCTTGCAGCACAAACTGAAGGCATATTTCACAATTTATGCTGCTGATTTCATGTAGTTTTAGTGTTCTGCTATGTTTCTAGCAGTTTCTGTTTGTTTTCTTTCTTTTACCCCTGGGCAGTCCAGTGGGTTCAGCCAGGATCAGGAGGGGAGGAATCAGCCCCGGCTGGGGTAGGGTGGGGGGAGCAGCCAGTGCCCTGGGCGGGCTGCCTGGCTGAGCTGCGCCCCTCTCTGTTTCTGTCTCATTTCCCTGGCAGGTGTCGGCAGTGCTCCAGCACCCTGCTCCCCGGTGCTTACCAGAGTGGGCCCGAGGAGGGCACCTTCGTGTGTGCAGCGCCGTGCACCAGGCTGGGCCCAGGTGGGCGGTCGGGGACCAGGCCTGGGGCCCCCCTGCAGCTGAAGGAGCAGCACCAGCAGCCACTTGCGGGAGAAGCCAAGGCCGTCGAGGGGAGCACCCCCAGTCCTGGTGTGGCTGCCGGGGCTGAGGCTGATGGGCCCAAGGCCGGCTCCGAGGCCCGGCCCCAGATCCCCACCAAGCCCCGGGTTCCAAGCAAACCCCAGGAGCTGACCAGCCCCCCACCCGGCCGCCCCACGCCGGCTCCCCGGAGGGTCTCTGAAGGTTCTGCGCCCACCCCCCCAATGCCCCGGCCACGGTCCAGTCTGCAGCAGGAGAGCCCGGCAGAGCAGGGCGGCAGTGGCGGCCTGGTGAACGGTGAGCCGGGGCCCAGCTAGGGCAGGGTGCATCATGGGGTGTGGGTGTGTCTGGGTGTGAATGCCTGTGCACCCCTGGGAGGATATGGGCCACTCTCTGTGTGCACCGTGCATGTGCTGGAGGCTACCTGTGTTCTGGAGGTTATTAGTCATGCAACAAATTCTTACTGAGGGCCTCTGGGTGCCCTGCTCCGTTCTAGGGGCTGGGGACCCAGCTTAGAGGAAACAGTTCCCAACCTCTGCCCTGGCCTGGGTGCAGTTGGGCTCTTGGTGTTCTTTTGTGTCCGTCTTGTGCATTGTGGGATGTGTAATGAGTGTCTGCCCTTGTGGTGTTCCTGTGTGTCCCAGCCATCCATGGGCACATTTCAGGTGACCGCCCCCTCCTCTGCCCCATCCCCACCCACGTGCTTGTCCATGCTTGGCAGGGGCTGGGGGAGGGGAGGGTGTGTCCCTGGTGACATGGGCCCCTGAGGACTCTGTCCAGGCAGGTCTGAATGGCGGTAGAGACCCCAGCACCACTCTGTGGGCCCACCCTCTCCCACCCCTCTTCTCAGGGCCTTCCCAAATGACCTCCCTGGGCTTCCATGGCCCCATGGAAATGAGGGGTCCCTGTCACCTGAGACGTGCTGGGCCAACCTTGTTCTGTGAGGGAAGGCGTTGGAGGCCTGGGGGAGAGAGGCTCCAGGGTCTTCCTCTGGGCTGGCACCAGAATGTTCCATGTTCAGTTCTGTTCAGCATCAGGGCGACCTGCTCTGATTCAGCCTGAGCTCCACTGGGGCACAGATCCCCTTCTGACCTATTGGTGCCCAGAAGCACTGCTAGTCTTGAGGGCGAGGCAGGCACAGGGGTTTCTGTAGAAGGTAGAATCTGTTACAGTAGAGGGAAGCAGAGTGGGGAGACACTCAGGAGTCCAAAGAGGTGACACCTGGGCTGAGTGGAGGCAGCGTCCCCCCTGTGGGAAGCCTCTGGGGGACCTTGGGTGCCCACTCTCCACTGAAATGTTCCAGCCTCGCCCCTTTGTTCTCCCTGGTCACCTCTGGTGCTTATCTAATTGCCCGAGTGCTGAGGTGGGGAGGCATGAGGGTGCAGGGGAGGCTGCCATGTCACCTCGGAGTCCCTGCCCTGCCAGGGAAGAAGGAAGGGCACTGCGGAGCGAGCCAGGCACCCTGGCTTCGCTGTCCAGTGTGCCGCTGCCATGAAGCCGTTCTCCCATTCCTTTCCCGTCTAGGAAGGCTGCATGAACCCCCTATTCCCAGGCCGAGAGGGACACCCAAGCTGTCAGAGAGGTACGTTGGACCCTGAGAGGCTTTCCTGTTTTGGAGGCCCTGCTGGGGAATGGGAGTGCCCCTGGGGCCTGGGTTGGGGGAACAGCTTCCTGTGGGCAGAACCAGGCTCATGGGAAGGCCCATGCCCCGTGGCTCACCCTGGGATTCACGCTGCCACCACCTGTCCAGTCACATCAGCCCTCTGAGCCTCGGTGTCCCGTCATGTGGGAGACCTGGGCCTCACTAGTGGTGACGACTAGCAGTGGCATATAGAAAGGCCCAGAAAAGCACCACCCTGGGCCTGGCTCTCACTCTCCACCCCAGGGGCCCACTCCACGGGAAGGCCATCTGTTTCTGGCTGCCCTTTGGAGAGAGGTGGGCCATGGTGGGCCACAGGAGTTAACGCTATTGAGCGCCGACTGTGTACTGAGCACTCTGCCTAGTGCTCTACATGGGAGCTCCCTGAATTCTCACAACAGCCCCCCAAGGCTGGCATTGTTACTGTGTCCAAATACTAGGTGGGGACATGAATGCATGTCAGGGCCAGGTAACTTTTCCAATGTCATGCAGGTAGTAGGTGGCAGAGTCCCTGCCCAGTCCTTTCCTGGGCTGGCTCCATGGTGGCTGCATGACTTGACAGATCACCCTCCCAGGGCCCCATCTGTTCCAGACTGGCCCCACTGGGCTGGGGGTAGGAGAGGGGAGGTGGCAGTTTTTAACCTGTTCCCTTTGAGGCGGACTTAATGCCATGCAGGGAGAGCAGGAAGCTGCACCCACCCCTCCACCCTCCCTCCCTTCAATGATGTCTGCTGCTGCTTCCTGCCTCCCTCCAGGACACCAGCCCCCAGGAAGGACCCCCCATGGATCACGCTGGTACAGGCAGAGCCCAAGAAGAAGCCAGCCCCTCTTCCCCCGAGCAGCAGCCCCGAGCCGCCCAGCGGGCGGGTGGAGAACGGAGGCGTGAAGGAGGGGCCCCAGCGGAGCCCTTCGGCCAGCCTGGAGCCCAAGCCCTACAACCCCTTCGAGGAGGAGGAGGAGCCCCCGGCTGCACCCAGCCCTGCCCCGGCCCACCCGGAGTCCACACCTAAGTCCCTGCACCCCTGGTACGGCATCACCCCCACCAGCAGCCCCAAGACAAAGAAGCGCCCTGCCCCCCGAGCACCCAATGCGTCTCCGCTGGGTGAGTGCCACCCTCTGGGAGTTCTCCTTATGGCCAGAGCTTGGGGTGTCGGGGACCTGAGTCAGCCCAGGGCCGGGGAAGGGGGTGTGGTACAACGGGACCTCTCCCAGTCAGGTGCCACATGCTTTACGTGTGTCCTCTCATTTAATCCTGGAACAGACCTGTGAGGCACAGAGAGCATAAGTGACTTACCTAAGGCCTCACAGGGCAGAAGCAGTGCGGCAGGAGTGGAACAAAGAGTGTCAGGCTCCAGAAGCCATACTCTTAACCCTTCATAACCCACCTCACAGGGCTGTTGGGAGAATTAGCCCTTATCCAGTGACGTGCTTAGCACAGTGTTGGGCTCATGGAAAACACCAGAAGGGGTTAGCTCTAATTCTGCCTGACTCAGTCGCTGTCACTCCAGTTGCCAGGTGGCTGGGCTCTGGCCTGGCTGTGTGATTCCTTCCCTAGTCTGACCTCAGTCTTCCCATCAGTGAAATGGTGGTGGTCAGCTCCAGTTTCCCCTCTTGTCCAGGCATGGTGTGTTTTTTGCCTTTTACTTTCTCTCAGCCTTGTTAGGCCCTGAACTTAGTCGTTTTCTACCTCGGAAGCCTCTGAGAGTTCAGTGGGATCCCCTTATCTAGTGGGGCTGAGAGCATGTTAGAGGTGACCAAGGCAGGGTCTCACAGGGCCTGGGGACCCTGCTCTGACCCCTGGATGGGCCCTGGGACCCTCTAGCTGTGGAGGCGATGGGGAGAGGGGTGGGACATGGGGGAGGGGCATGAGTGCTGGCCTCAGACACAGGTGGGTTCAAATCCCAGCCCCCACCCTTGTGGGGGCCCATCCCTCCACTTGGAGTCTGTTGCCTCGTCTGGAAAATGTGATGACGAGACTCGGAAGCACGTTGTGAGGGTTAGATTGGTGCACGGCAGTGCCTGGCCCAGAGGCAGCTGGGGTGTGGGCTACCTGCCCCTTGCCCCCCTCCTGCTGCCCCCCACCCCTCTGCTGCACAGGGTTGAAGGTGGGGGGGGGCACTTGCTTCTCTCTGCCTCCGAAGCACCTTAGTCAAGCTTCCCCTCACTTGGCAGATGAGCCTTTTTAAAAATGTGGTAACATATCTGCAACCTGACATTTCCCATTTTAACCGTTTTCAAGTATACAGTTCAGGGGTGTTAATTACACTCATATGTTGTGCTACCATCACCTCCATCCATTTGCAAAACTTCTCAGTCATCCCAAACAGAATGTCTGTACCCTTAAGCATCAACACCCCGTTAGATATGCCTTTTAAATTTGGCTTTGCTTTGGGTAAGAATCGGATGTGGGAGGGGCTGCGGGGAGAGTGGGAAGTGGAGGCAGCAGGCATGTGGGGGGAGGAAGTGAGGTGAGGGAAGGGCGCCCAGGGTCAGAGATGTGTCATGAGGCGGCTCTCCAGGGCTGCGTGTTGGATAAACTAGGGTACTTTGATCTGCTCCGTGACCTTGGTCATATCATACATTCTCTGTTCCCTGGGCCTTGGTTTCCCCATCTGGACATGGAAGGGGCTGGGTTTCCAGGGCCGCCTGCAGCCCTGTTGAGAGCGGAAACTGTCTGGCGAGGCTGCAAACCCTGACTGTGTTCCCTGCTGTGGCTCCCCTGCTCATTCTTACAGCTCTTCACGCCTCCCGCCTCTCACACTCAGAGCCCCCCTCATCCACCCCGTCACCAGCCCTCAGTGTGGAGAGCCTTACTTCCGAGGGCTCCAGCCAGACTGCCAGCGGGGAACTTCTGGAGCCACCCGCCGTGCCCAAGAGCTCCTCAGAGCCGGCTGTGCATGCCCCTGGCATCCCTGTCACCTCAGCCAGCCTCTCTGCCAACTCCTCCCTGTCCTCCTCTGGGGAGCTGGGGCAGCCCAGCATGGACCGGACACCTCAAGCCAGCCCTGGCCTTGCCACTAATACTGGGGGCAGCCTAGGTCCCCAGCCAGCCAAGCCTTGCAGTGGTGCTGCTCCCACCCCACTCTTGTTGGTTGGAGACAGGGGCCCCACGCCTTCCCCTGGCACCTCGTCCCCCCAGCTCCAGGTAAAGGTGAGTGCCCCTTGCACCCTGGCCGAAGGCTTCTGTTCTGTCTAGGGGACGTGGTTCTGCATTCAGGGCGAGAATCTCCATGGCCGTCCATCTCTGCTGGGCCCCTAACTGTTTTAATGTCTTAGTTGTGTCCGTCTACCCACTCACCACTCTGCTCATTGAGACACAAACGGATCCATCCATCTGCTCACCTCCCACCCATCTATCTACCTGTCCACCCTCCAGCTGCTCAGGGATCCTGGTATTTATGCATCCAGGCCCCGTTTACCTGCCCATCACCATGCACTCATTACGGGGGCCCAGCCCCCACCCGCCCACACAGCCTCTGCCTACCCTGCCGTGCACCGAGGCTCTGTGTCTGCACCCTGGGCACAGCTGCATTGAGACCTTGTCCTTGTCCTTCAGTGCTCCCAGTCTACTCAGGGAGACCAGCAAAGTGGTTCTCTACCAGGCCATCTGGGGGAGAGGCAGCAGGGAGGGGACGACTCCCTTCTCAGGGTCATTACACTTCTCCAGAGCCCTCAGTCTCCGCTCCTATAAAACGGGGCAGCTGGCTTCCACTGAGGCCCTTTTTGTGTGTGGGCTGGCCCTGGGCTCTGGAGGTGATGGGGACGTGGTGGTCCCTGCCCTGAGGGGAGGTCCTGAATTGATCATAGGGCCAGGAGTCCGCCCCAACAGGCAGAAGGACCTAGAAACACCCCTTTATTGAGCGCTCCTTTTGTGTGCCGGGCTGGGGGCTGTTTACAGAGGCAAGCACAGCCTCCCGGCCACCGGGCCCCTCTCCCGATCCCCTCCCAACCCAGCTGGCCTCAGTCTTCTCTCTGGTGTGGAGTTGGGGTTGAGAGGGTCTGGCTTGGCTGCTGTCCTGGGGCACCCATTTTCCACATGATTCTTTTGGGTTGTCTGCTTATTTGTTTGTCAGCCCCAGGCCAAGACCTGGGGGTCGTCAGGGGTCAGGCCATCCCCCTGGGCACTCAGCTCGTGAGGGGCCTCCGTCATGCAACCATAGCCCCTTTGGGCGGCCTGGTTCCAGTGGTCCACTTCCACCCCCCACTCAGCAACCCTCTGAGTGCCAGAGCTCGCCCGGCCACTGGGCAGAGGGGGGCGGGAAAGCTCACGTGGGGCAGCTGAAACCATCTGTGTGTTCTGACTCTCATTGGTCCAGGCCCTGCCTGTGCCCCAGGCGCTCTACATGTGCTTTTCAAACATCATTTCGTGACCTGTGCACTAATTCCACACATGCTGTGTGACCTGAAGAAGGCTCTGCCCCCTCTCTGGGCCTCAGGCTCCCATTGCTAGGAGGGCCTGGGCAACACCCAGGTTTCCAGACTTCCAGACTGCTCTCCCTGGTGGGAGGCAGGGAGGTGGGTCAGCTTTGGACACCGCCCCCCACCCCCACCCCCCCATTCAAGCAGCTCCCTTTTAGATCCTTGGGGATCTGTGAAAGATTTGGTTTGAAGAAGGAGTTCTATGGCTGAGGACAGGCTGGGAAACCAGGAGGCTGGAAGTTGGCCTGGTGCTCAGGCTGGCCCAGGGGCTTTGGGCTGTTGGCTCTTCTGGGACCTCCAGGGTGTGTTTGTTGGGGGGATGGGGCAGAGTCCTACCTAAGTAGTCTTCCTTCTGAGGCACCCCCATTCTCGCATAACCCCAGGGTTAGGAGAGACTCCCAGAGGCAGTGGGAGCAGGAGATGGTCCTGGGTGGGCCACCCTAGCCCCGGCCCACTGGGTGGGTGCTGCCCTGTGGGAACAAAGCCCTTTCTCCCTGCCAAGCCAGACTCAGGCCCCAGCCCTTTCCCTGCTTGTCAATCCCAGAGCAACTACCAGCCTGATGCTCCCTGAGCTGGCTCAGGTGAGGCGGGCAGGGCACCCCTCCCTTCCCCAGCTCCAGGGAGAAACCTGGGTAAACACTCTGGAAAACTCCACAGCCTCCAGTGAGGCCTCTTTAAGGGGCCCTTGGTGACGCCTCTGTTTCCAATGAGCTGGGGAAAGTGGTTGGAAAACAGTGACGTGGCCCATGTGGCAAGCAGGGTCCTGCTGGGCCCCGGGGGTGCTCCCTGCTGTGCTGGCCACAGGGAGGGCAGGAGTCTCCCAGACGGGCAGAGACAGAGCCGGGCTTGAATGTGAGTAGGTGGGGCGATCCTTACCCCTGAGTCTGCAGCCGATGGGGTCTTTCTCAGGCCAGGAGGGAGCTCCCCCTGCTTCCATCTGCTGGCCCGCTGGAGGTTGGGATCCCTGCTCTGCCACTCACTGGCTGGGGATCCTGGATGAGGAGCTTCGCCTCTCTGAGACTTCGAGTCCCTGTGGGGCAAAAGGGGGTCCTAGGAACTGAATGGGGTACCATGGCTTTGTCTGGTGTGGACTTCCCTGCTCTGACCACTGTCCCCCAAGGCCGGATGGCTGCCCAGGCCCTGAAACAGATTATCACCTCACTTCGGGCCTTGGGAACTGTGTGAGTATGAGCAAATTACTAACTGCCCTGACTGAGTTTACCAGGCTGGGAAATGGGCATTAGCAGCCCCACTCTGCCAGATGGTTGTGAGGGTTAGATAAGAATGTATAGCAAGCACCCAGTGCAGCCACGGGCACCTGGAGGTGCTCCGGAAATATCTGTGCAGTCTGTGTCTGAATGATGGAGATTCTCTGTACCTGAGCCCTCCTCCCTGCAAGGCGAGCCCCTGCCCCTGCCCAGACTCACCCTCCACCCTGTCTCCCTGCCTTTAGTCTTCCTGCAAGGAGAATCCTTTTAACCGGAAGGCATCCCCTGCAGCCTCCCCGACCACAAAGAAAGCCACGAAGGGATCCAAGCCGGTGAGGCCGCCTGCCCCAGGACACGGCTACCCGCTCATCAAACGCAAGGTACCAGCCCAGGGTCCCAGGGACCCAGCTGCCCTGGGCCTGGACACCCTCCCCTCAGCAGCCTCAGGCTCCCACGGGAGTCTTCAAGGGGATGGACAGCTGCCCTCAGATGTCCAAAAGGGGACCCTTGAGTGGCCCAGCTGGAATGTTTAGCTTGCAGCCAGAGGGATTTGGAGGGGGTGGTGTATTTGGTGTATTTAAATTGTTACTAATAGTAGTTTGAGTATCAAAGCATTCATACACTTAAAGTGTTCTTAAACAGTTTCGAGTGTTCTCCAGTTATCTCTAGTGGAGTCTCGCTCGCTCCCACTGTGACATCCTTTCTGGAGTGGCAGGGAAGGGGGAGGAGTTTGCACCAGGGGACAGGAAGCTGTGCCTGTCTCCGGGTGTGCCTGTCGGCACTGGGACCAGCGGCACGGAGGGCTTGTGGCTATCCCCACGCTGACCCCTTGCCCATCCTGGGATCCTGGCATGTGGCCACGCTGGGGTGTGGGGAGGGCGCGGGCCCCCGGGTCCTGGGCTGGCCCATGCAGCAGCCTGAGCCGCAGGTGGGCCGGCAGGTGGGACGGGTCAGCTGTCCTTTGGTGACCGGTACACTGTTGGGCAGGTCCAGGCAGATCAGTACATCCCTGAGGAAGACATCCACGGAGAGATGAACACCATTGAGCGCCAGCTAGATGCGCTTGAACACCGTGGGGTGCTGCTGGAGGAGAAGCTGCGTGGCGGCGTGAAAGGTGCGGGACCTGCTTGTGCAGGCCTGGTGGACGGGCCTGGGGGGGGCAGGGGGCAGAGGCCATGCCCTGGGGGCGTGGGGGTCATTGCGCCCCGGCCTCAGTGGGCTTCTGGCTTGCAGAGGGCTGCGAGGATGACATGCTGGTGGACTGGTTCAAGCTCATCCACGAGAAGCACTTGCTGGTGCGGCGCGAGTCCGAGCTCATCTACGTGTGAGTTCTCGCCCCTCTCTTGGCCCTGGGCTCCCTCCCCAGAATCCATGCAGCTTGGAACTGAGCCTCTCCTGAGTCTTCCCTTATCAGTCACCGACAGGACCAGGACGGGGCAGGACAGCCTTCAAATGGAGGTGGGGTTGTTAATGGTCAGCTTATCCTCCCCACCCTCTAGCTTTAAGCAGCAGAACCTGGAGCAGCGCCAAGCTGATGTGGAGTATGAGCTCCGGTGCCTTCTCAACAAGCCCGGTGAGTCCAGCCCTGATGACATGGATGGGGGTCCCGGTTGTATCCCTCTTGGCTGGGGATTAGATGGACAGAACCCCAGTGGGGGAGGCACAGGCAGGATCAGGGCTGGAGGAGGAGGGGGCCCGGGAGGTGCTGGCTGAGTTGTCTTTGAGGATGGCAGGGATTGTAATGGGTGAAAATGGGCTCACAGCCATGCAGGCCAGGGCACAGCCTGGACAGCGGGGGGTGACAGGGAGATGGGCTCTTAGGAGCAGACCTGCCTGTTGGGGGCATATAGGCCACTCTCCTCTCCAGAAAGTGTGGTGTGGGCAGGTCAGGGGGAAGAGGCTGCTAGATGGGGCCTCAGACTCCAGGGACAGGGCGGCCCCAGATGAGGGAGGCTGCAGGTGCCTGTCTCAGGGGCCAGCACTGGGTTTATGGCCATTGGGTCAGAGCACGATGATGGGGCTCTCCTGGGAGGGGAGGGACAGTCAAAGGCCCCTGGACAGTGGGGCTCAGAATGAAAGAGGGCTAGTGGGAGGGGTTAGGCTGGGAGCCAGGTGGGCCTGTGTCCTGCCACGGATTTGCTGTGTGACGCAGGCAGGTGTCTTGGTCTCCCTGAGCCTCCTTGAGCTAGGAATGAGGAAACCCTCCATGTAGAGGATGTGGAAATGCTATCTTTGAGGGGCTGGTGGTGGTTCTTGTGTGGCTGAGTTGGGGTCTGGCGAAGGAGGGCTCCTTCCATGTCCCCTGTGGCCATGACATGAGCCACAGCTGTGGGCCGAGTGTGGCTGCAGGAACCCAGGCTTTTGCCCACTTCCTATTACCTGGGCATGGCGCTTCCTCATGACTCACCTTGTTTCGGCTTCACGCCAACCCTGGGTGGTAGGTCATGGTCATTCCCATTTAACAGATGTGGAAATGGAGGGCCAGAGAGCTGGAGACACTTGCCATTGGTGGTGGAGCTGGGCTTCTATCCAGGTCTGTGACCTGGGCCCCTCCCTGCACACGTGGCCCCTCCATTGCCTGGGGGACTTGGGAGGATGGATGTGGTGGCGCAGAGGCGGGAGCGTCCCTGGGGAAGCCACAGAAGGTCCCACCTTCCACTGCCCGTGAGTCACTCCTCAGTCCCTGGAAAGCTGGGTCCTGGCAGCTGCTGAGTGGGAGCTGGAGCTGCAGCGACACCCTGTGGCTGGAGCGGGTACAGCACCTGTGCACCCCTCGGCTGGCCCAGCCCTGGGCTGATGGCGATGCTTCTCTGGTCCTTTGTGTGGTGGCAGCATGTCCTGGGCTTCTCATCCTGTCCTGGACATAAAGGCCCTGGGTGGGTTGGAGACCCACTAGACAGCATAAGTGCTGTAGCTTGGGTGATACCAGACTACCTGAGTTCAAATGCTGCTCCAGCCTCACTAGCTATGTGACACAGGACAATTACTTAACTCCCAGAGCCTCAGTTTCCCCACATGTAGATAAGAGACAATAATTTAGTCAGGTAACAGATTTAGGAAGTTGCAGAGTGGGGTTTGAACTTCTGGGCAGCTCTGCAGCCCCTGTTCCATGCCCAGAACTCTGTTGGGCCACCTGCCCCTGAATTTTGGCAAGGGGAGGCGGTAGGGGAATGGGGCTGAGGCTGCAGGGGCCCTGGGAAGTTTTACTTCGAGTCGGGGAGGCCTGTGGTGGCAGATGTTGTGTAGAGAAAGCCCAGTGTGGGCACCTGTCCCCTGGAGCCAAGGTAAGGTGGCTCCTGAGGATGGTCCAGGGCTGGGAGGAAAGAGGCAGCAGAGTGACAGCAGCTGGGTGTGGCTCCCTGTCCCTAGTGTCCCCTCTGGTCTGTCCTCCATGGCCGTGGATGAACAACCCAATATGCCATCTGGGTCACATTGCTCCTTCTGCATGAGGTCCCCTGGGGCTCCCTGTTATTCCCCCTCCCCTCCCCTACTCTGGCCCCAGCCTTGCCGGCCAGCCCCACTTTCGGGGCTCCTGGCAGGCCCAGCACAAATCCTGCCTCCCCTGGGAAACCACCTAGCAAACATTTGTTGAATGAACATAAGCAAGAAACCCTTGGCATGCATTGTTCCAAATGCCTGGTGTCGGTTCTCAGGACAACGCCTGTGACTCTTCCCCCACCCCCACCCCAGCGTGAGTCCTCAGGGGGTTTTTTTGGTATGCAGCCTAGTATCCTTGGTCTCTTATAATAACCTCCACCCTTCCAGGACCCTCCTTCCTCGCCTCATGGTATCCAGCCCCGGCTGCCTGCAGCCTGCACTTAGCTCTGTGGTTCCCGGCCCCCTGGTGAAGGTAGGAGGGTTTTCCCACTACTCACGCCCCTGACTTCTCCCGGACAGAAAAGGACTGGACGGAGGAGGACCGGGGCCGGGAGAAGGAGCTGATGCGGGAACTCGTGACCCTCATCGAGCAGCGCAACGCTATCGTCAACTGCCTAGACGAGGACCGGCAGAGGTGACACGGCTGAGAGGGGAGGGGCCCAGGGCAGACCCTGCGCAGGGCCCCACGGGTGGGGCAGCTCCCTGGCAGAGTCCGCACCCAGGTCTACACTGCAGGGCCCAAGCACCCTTGCCCAAGGAGGCTGGAAGGGCCTTGGAGACTATCTGGTCCTTCCTCCTGTGGGATCCTCAGCTTCCCTCTCTCTTTTCAGGGAGGAAGAGGAAGACAAGTTGTTGGAAGCTATGATCAAGAAGAAGGGTGAGGCCCCTAGTGGGGACACACACACCTGAACTGTGTGTGCTCAGCCTGGGGGATGCAGGGAGCAGGGACAGGCTGAAGAGAGGGATGAGGTGGGCTCTGTAGCCCATAGCTGGGAGGACTTGGCCCAGGTCCTTAGGGTGGGCATCGGGGAGGCCTGAGACCCACGGGAAGGAGTGTGGTGGGTGGGGAGTATTTTCCAGGGGGGGTGTGCCTGAAGCTGTCCTTTCTCCATGGAGATCCCTAGCTGGTCCTGGTGGGTCTGTGGGCCCAAACAGCAGTGCCAACAGAGGCCTAAGATTGTGCCTGGAGCATTGGGAGTCAGGAGACCTGGGTTTTGATCTTGGTTCCACCAGCGAATCATTTGTGACCTTGTAGTTAAGTCTGGACTCTGGAGCCAGACTGCTTGGACTCCAGTCCCAGCTCTGCCACTGATTAGCCAGGTGACTTTGAGCCAGCCACTTTGCCCCTCCAGGCCTTATTCTCCTCATCTGTAAAATGGGGCGAGATTGCACACACCTCACAGGTGTGGCTGAGGGTTATCTGATACACGGAAAGCACAAAGAGCTCAGCTGGTGTTAGTGCATTTCACAGGACCACATTCTCCTCATCTATGAAATTAGGAAATTGGACATCTGGTTTCTGAGGTTTCTTCCAGCTCTGACAGGGCATGTTTGTACTGTCTTGGTCTCAGAAACCCACAGAACTGCGAGCACCAGCCCAGGCAAATCGAGCCTTTACAGATCAGTTTACTCAGGCCACGTGTCAGTGTTCCCAGAGTACTCACATAAGTGTATCTTCCAGTCCTTGTCAAAACACCAGGAGGGGTATCTGGCCCCATTCTGTAGATGAAGAAACGGTGGCTCGGAGGGGAAGTGACATGTCCAAGGTGGTGGTGGAGCTGAGGCTGAGCCCCGGTGGCATTCCCATGCCTTTGTCACTAACAACCTGGCTCGCCTGGGATGGATTTCCCTCCCTGCCTTTTGTTCAGTGCTTCCCTTTCCTTTTTGCAGAGTTCCAGAAGGAGGCTGTGCCCGAGGGCAAGAAGAAGGGGAAGTTCAAGACCATGAAAATGCTGAAGATGCTGGGAAACAAGCGCGATACCAAGAGCAAGTCCCCCGGGGACAAGAGCTGACGGCAAGGGAGCCAGCCAGAGACTGCCATCCACTCCTGGCTCTGCCTGGGCTGTGCCCCGCTGCTGGGGGCCCCCTGCTTCCCTTCAGGATCAAGCGCGAGGAGAGATGAATTATGGGAGGAGGCCGCTGGGCCAGGGCCTCTCCCTCCTCGTGGTCCTCCTTCTGGTCTGGGCCAAAGAGTTTCTTCTGTCTTCTTCGAGCCCAAGCAGCTGCAGCTCAGCCCTGCCCAGCCTGGTTCTGAGGACTCCAGAGGCCGTGACTGACCCAAGGAGCAGGAGCGTGCAGGGTGCCAGGAGGGGCGGCAACTGAGTGCACCTGCCCTCTCGCCCCTCCCAGCCACCGCTGTGATGGGGCAGCTCTCTAGTCCCTCTTCCCTTCTGTACCGAATCCAGGTGGGAGAGTTAGCCATCCTTCCCTCCATGGGGTCACGGCAGACCCCTGCAGCCCAGTCTCCTAACTCCAGGGTTCTGCCCCTCCTGGCAGCCAGCCAGCGGGGCCACCTCTCCTTCCTGCCCCGGCCCTGGCTCCCAGGCCCTGTCTTCCTTCCCAGTGCAGGCCCCCCGGCCCTGCACCCCAGTTCCTCCTCACTCAGGAGCTCTATTTATGAAGTCCCTAATTTAGTGTGAGTTATTTCCTGAGTGGTCTGGGCTTAGTCCTCAGACACAAACTGCGTGATGGGCAAATTCCTCCGTCTCTCTCTCCAAGTCCGGAGATGCCTCCTGCATTTCTCCTTATTCCCTAGGGCTGTGATGGCCATGCTGGGGCAGGTGGGTGTGCCTGTCCCTTCCCCTAAACTCCCCCCGAGGGCTTGAGTCCCCCAGCAAGGGCCTCTGGGAGGCAGGCTTGTTTTCAGTTCCAGTTCCTGATCATCAGCCTAGGGAGCTTGCTCCTCAAGTCGGTGCTAATCCTGGATCCTTAACCCTCTGTTGTCCGATCCCTAATTTAGAGCTCAGGTCTAGGATAGCGGGCCTCCTTCCCGCCTGTGGTCGTGGCTGGCTCTTCTTCACCCCACCTTATTCACCACTGCAGGATTGAGGCCCACTCACCCACCATCAGGGCCGTGGGAGAGGAGAAGCCCGTGGGGCCAACCCCCTTTTCCCCAGGGAATGTGCCCACCAGCCCTTGGTCGAAGCACTGTTGCTATAAGCTATCTCTGGGACACCTCCGGGGCTCCCTTCCCTCAACACGCCTCTGGGGAAAGATCGCACTGTATTAACTCGCGAGGATCTTCCTCACCAACAATAAATGGAGACCACTTCAGTTGCCAGTGCCCTGTGGCCACATGGTGCTTTGCCCTCTGCCAGGTCTGCCTTCTTCCAACCTCTGTTGGGCCGTGTGGCTGGTATCTCCAGTCACCCCAGGGTGGGGGGGCTGGAGCCAGGTGGGCAGGATTCCCATCCTCTGCAGGGAGAGGTGGTTGCCGGCATCTGCCTGGCGCCTGGGGGTTGCCCTCCGTGCGTGCCTGCCAACCTCTCCAAAGGCCTTTCAGGGGCCGGGCAGGAGCCCTGCTGGATGGCATCAGGTCGAGAGAAAAAGGGTCGGGGGGCTTGGGGTGCACTGGAGTGTCTGTCATGACTGAAGAGGGAAGTTGGTCCTCGCTGAAGCCAACTGTTGCATGTGGGAATATGGGCTTGGAGTTGCCAGGTCTTTCCATTACTCAAAAGAAGCCCAAAGCCAGATTTTGTGTGCATGTGTGACTTGTAGGAACTTAAATCTGGGTAGGCTGATGTGGTGTTGTCAAGGTGGGCTGATTTGTCCTGGGCGCCCCGTAAGGGCTCCTTTCAGGTGGATCCCTTAGGTTCCCCTCCTCACATTGCCCCCTCTGCCCTTAGGTTCTTGCTGGGTGAAACCCTGAGGCTTCCCATGTTCCTGGGCCAGGTCTTGACCTAGACCTCCCCACTTACTGTCTGAGGATGCTGGATTTCTCCTATAAACAAAAACTTGGGTCATGTGACCCAGTGGATTCCTCTGGGGGCAGGAGACAGTTTAGGAAGGGTGTTGGAATTTCCAAAATATTTTGGTGATTGGTGGGGATGGTGATTGGTGGCAGATGACAGGATACTGGCGAATGTAGGGCCCAGGTGGTCCAGAGACCTGGCTCAGAGGGAAGTGGGCTGCGTGGCCTGTGCCAGGCCCTGGGGCATCTGCCTTCCTTGTCAGACGGACTCTCCACAGCAGCCCTTTGAGGCAGGCCACACAGATGAGCAAACCCGAGTTTAGGATGTGGGTTTCGCCCAACATCATGGAGCACATGCTGGAGCTGGAGCCCAAGCCAGACTCTAAAACCAGGACCCTTTTGGTCTTGGTCTCTCCATTCCTTTGCGTTTCTTTCTCTGGGCAGTGGTTTAGTGGGAAGACATAAAGGTAAATTGTAATCCTGAGTTGGCTACTTCTAGTGATATGGCCTTGGATATAGCATTGCGGTGAGCCTTCGTTCTCACACAGGAAAGACGAGCTGTTGCAGGGGCTTACTGAGGTAAATGAAAGTGAAATTAAGCATCTACAACTGAGCATGGGCCACAGGGAGTTCAAGCGGTGCTGGTTCTCATTTCCACTTGAAATATGCAAATAGGTGTCTGGAAACCATCTGCACTGGAGAAATTCTAACCGCATGGACAAGTAAGGCTTATCCCTCTGAAAACAAAACGGTGTGTGTGATGACCTGGGTTAACCGTGTTTTATTGACTCTTTAATCACTGTGGTTAAACATTTGCCCAAGGCTGTGAGAAGTCAAATGAGTAGGTCCTCAGACAAGTAGGGAACAGGAATCAAATGAATTCCAAAGTTCAGAAAAGGAAATAGGCAGGACACACAGAGACAGGGGGGTGCTGGGAGCGGGCCTGGCGGATGCCCAGGGTAGATGCACATCCACGATGGTTCTGGCCTTGCTTCCACTGTGTAGGGGGCTCTTTACCCTTAGAAGACTAAAGCTATGTGTGCTCATGTCTGTGTGTCTGTATCTCTGACTCTGTGTGTGTCTCAGAGGCTCCGGCAGCTGACCAGCAGCAGGTTGGAGGCAAATCTGCCCATTTTGAGGAGTGGTCCGATTTCTAGGGTGCTATATACACCCGGGTACCCCGGGCTAGGGCAGTACTGTGCTGCTGTTTGACAGGGCTGGGGACCAGGATGGGGGTGCTGACCTGGGATGACCGCAGGCTCCCGAGGTTGAGGCCGGGCTCCCCTGCTCCTGTCTCCAGAAACAGATTAAGAGGTGACAAGAGCCCTCCAAAGTTCCTCATTCCTCTTGTGATCAATATCTTCCATTTCCCGTCGCTTCTGCAGAGGGCATCAGAGAAAGCCTAGTCTCAAGGGCAGGAACTTGTGGAGCCACCGCAGATGTGAGGCTGAGCCACAGCTGACCCTTTAGGGTGTAGACCCCGCACTCACAGTGGACCTTCTGCTCCCCACCTCCCTGTTCTCCTACCTGGGAGATTTCAGCCAGGATGATTCCTCGGTACTGTCTGCCCTGTCCCAGGGCCTCCATGTCAGCCAGGAATTCTTTCCTCTCCTGGATCTCCTTCACCACTGGATGGAGGAGAGGGGCCATCAGCGCACAGGGGAGTAGGCTGCTGGGAGGCTGCTGGGAGGGGTGGTGGGGCTGGCAGGATGCCTATCTCAGGGAGAGAAGTGGCTCTGGGGTCAAACTGTGTTTCTTTCTTACTCGTTGGCCCTCAGGGACCCCCATCCTGATTCCAGACCTCTCCACCCCTACCCCCAGCACAACCAGACCAGCCAGTGGCTCACATTCTTCAAACCGGTCCAGCTCAAGGGCAGGGTCCTGCCGCACGGGAGGGACCTTTTTTTTCCGTTCCTCTGGGTCCTTTCCAGTGGCAAAGATGTTTTGGAGTTTTCGCTTCTCCTTCTCCAGATCTCCTGGAGGGCCAAGACACAGCCTGGTTAAGGGGTGCCCTCTCCATGATCTGGGCTGCCCATTGGGCACACTTGCTGCAGGGGGCCTGGGTAACGCGGAGAGGGCTTCTGTGGATCTGGCACCTTCTACCCTTGTCAAGATTGGCAGGAAGGGGTTGAAAGACTGAGAAGAGAGCCTTCTCAAACACACACATTGCTTTGGTGCAGAGCAAGGCTGAGCAAACTTAGAAACCCGGGACCTCAGTGATGCCTGTAGGGGCAGCCTGTGGGCAGAGGCTACCGAGAGGTTAGGAGGGACTGGGCCAAGTTATATTGGGCAGGCAGGGGAAGAACGGCTCGGGGAAGGGGGCTGGACTGCAGAGGCACTCCGGATTGGAGGGATGGCGTGTGCGCATGACCTGACTGCCAAGTATGCAGCAGGGCCTTCTAGAAAAAGAACAAAAGAGGATCAAGATGACTTATCTGTGTTCCCCTATGCCCTGAACATGTGCCAAGGCTCGAGGGCATCGGTATAAAAAGCACGGGAATTCGAATACATAGATACCTGCTCACCTGCCTTGGGAGCTGCCTGTCCCCTTACCCCCCAACCATGGAGCCAAGTAGGAGAGAGGCTTGAGCCAAGGCCCTGTCACTTACTGGTGGCTTGAGGTTTGAACTGCTCCCGGCTGTAGGCCCCGTTGGCTTGGCACGCGTTGGCAGGCCGGAGGTGGGGCCGGGCCTTCAGGATGGGAGGCAGGTAGATAGCAGAGGCCTGTGGCTTGGGAGGCGATGCCCTCTGGCTGGATGTTGGGCTGCACTGCAGGGGCAGAGTGTCTCCTCCTGGGGAAGGGAGGGCCGGGGTGCACGACTCACCTGGCTAGTTGTTTTATTAGTATTTTTTAATTATAAAAGTGACACCTGCCTGTTACAACAAGCCAAACAGCACTGAAGAGTTCCCCTGTACCCCCCTTCACCCCCAATGAGCAATAGTTAACAATTTGCTGGTCCCTTGCCCTACTTTTGGAACAAGTTCAAAGACAGATGTGCATATAAGTGATTTTTTTCAAACACGTGATCATACTTTATTATATTCAGTAACAGACCCTTTTCACTTAATTTATAATGGACAATATCTTTCTAGATCAATCCATTTACATATATAACTTATTTTTTATAGTGTATATTAGTCCTTAGAATGAGTACATTATTTATTCAACTAGTCTCTTAGTTTCAGAAATTCAGGTTGCTTCTAGTTTTGTTTTGTTTTTTCCACTACTTCAAACAATGCTGCAATAAACATCCTTATACATCAAGCCGTTGTACTGATGCTTTTATTTCTATAGGCGGGAATCCTGAAACCTGCTGGGGGCAAGGGCAGGGAGGGACAGTTTGGATGGTAGTGGACACCTGTCCCTCCTGTGGTCCATCCCCCTGCGTGGTTCAGCCAAGCACATCCCCCTCCTCAGTCTCCCTGAAGCCCAGCTCAGTGCAGGGCCCACCCACTGCTATGATCTGGCCCATCTAGTTTCCAGTCTTCTTTCATCCCATCAGCAGATATCTACTGAGCGTCCACTATGTGCCAGATCTAGTCACTGGGGATACAGTTTAAGACATGGTTCTGCCTCATGGGGCTTATGTTAGGGCTGGGAGTGGAGACGATGGTAAATGAGTAAAATATGTAGTTGGTTAGATGGTGACAGTGCAGGGATGGAGCACAGGGTTTGTCATAGCAGCCTTCACGATTCTAAATAGGGTGGCCAGGAAGGCTTCATGAAGAAGGTGACATTTGAGAAAAGACCCGAAAGTAGCAAGGAGTCCAGCTAGGCTGAAGAGCATTCCAGGCACAGGGAAGGGTGAGCGCAAAGGCCCTGAGATGGGAGGGGTCTGGGGGCTTTGGGGGAACAACCAGGAGGCCACAGTGGCAGGAGTGGAGTAATGGGGGCAGAGTGGAGGAAAGCGTAATGGGAGCAGACATCAGGGATCATGGAGGACACCAGGCTGCAGGGCCTTCTTGGCCTCTGGAAGAACAGGCTTTTGCTCTATATGAGACCGGAAGCCATTGGAGGGTTTTTTTTTTTCAGTTTGAAAAACCCCCTTCTAGAGGGTTTTTATTTTTCTAATTTAATAGATTTTATTTTGAAATAAATTCAATCTTACAGGAACAGCTGCAAAAACAGTACAAACCCCATACATAGAACTCCATCATACCCTGACCCCCTCCCCGATACCCAGATCCACCACCTTTAACATCCTGTCACACCACCATTTCTTTCTTTCCCTCCCTCTCTCCCTCTCTCCCTCCCTCCCTCCCTATCTATCACCCATCATCTATTGCTCTGTCCTCTGAACATACGTGAGCTGCACATATCTTTGAACAAACAATATAATTCATATATACCTTTCCCATGGACAAGAACATTCTTTTATGCAATCTCATTAAGCGCAGCTAAGAAGTTCAAGAAATTCAACATTGATAAAAAGCTTACATTCTATATTTCCTTTTGTGTGTGTGTGTGTGTGTGTCCCATCTGTGTCCCTTTGAGCCTCCTCTCCTCCATCCTCAGATCCCATCCAGGATCATCCTTGGCATTTAATTGTCATCTATTTAGACTTTTTTTTTTTCACTTGTGGAAACATATAAATAGCCTAAATCTTTGCATTCCACTCCCTCCCTAGCATTCCATTAGTGGTATTAATCACAGTTAGAATGTTGCAATGCTATCACCTTCCCACCATCCATTTCTAGAAGTTTCTCTTCACCCCAAACAGAAACCCTACTCTCATTTCTTAACTCCCCATTGTCCCTTCCCCCACTTCTCAGAACCCCTACTCTACTTTTCATCTCTATGGTCATATTCTCTGATACTTTCTTTGTGTTTACCGTGGTGCTTAAATTTAACATCTTAAATCTATAACAATCTTGTTTTTCTTTGATACCAACTTAACTTCAATATGACACATAAACTATGTTCCTATACTCCATTACTCCCCCACCTTTATGTAGTTCTTGTAAAAAATCACATATTTTACATTGAGTCCAAAACCACTGATTTATCATTACAGTTTATGTATTTTAGATCCTGTAGGAAGTAAACAGTGGAGTTATAAAGCAAAAATACAGTAGTATTGGTATTTGTATTTACCACGTGATCTTTACTGGAAATCTTTATTTCTTCATGGTAGTTTCAATCAATTGTTTAGTGTCCCTTCCTTCCAGCCTGCTCAACTCCCTTTAGGATTTCTTATAGGACTGATTACTGGTGATGAAGTCCCTCAGCTTTTGATTATCCAGGAATGTTTTTATCTTCCCCTCATTTTTATCCTCCAGGTATTTGTGAATTCTCCAAGTCTCTGATGGTTATTGACTTCTATTTGTATTCCACTGTGGTCAGAGAATGTGCTTTGAACAAATTCATTTTTTTTTTTTTTATTTATTGAGGCTTGTTTTTATGCCCCAGCATATGGTCCATTCTGGAGAAAGATCTGTGATCACTAGAGAAGAATGTGTGTCCTGGTGACCTAGGATGTAATATTCTATATATGTCTGTTAAAATTTTCTCTATCTCTCTCTCCTTTCTTTGTTTCGCTGTCAGTAGGGGTCCTTTTCGTATCTGAAGTAGGGCAGGTCTCAGCATTTGTTTGTGAAAAATTTAAGCTCTTCCTCAAATTTGAAGGAGAGTTTTGCTGGATAAAGTATTCTTGGTTGGAAATTTTTCTCTCTCAGAATTTTAAATATGTCATGCCACTGACTTCTTGCCTCCATGGTGGCCGCTGAGTAGTCACTACTTAGTCTTATGTTGTTTCCTTTGTATGTGGTGAATTGCTTTTCTCTTGCTGCTTTCAGAACTTGCTCCTTTTCTTCAGTATTTGACAGTCTGATCGCAATATGTCTTGGAGTGGGTTTATTTGGATTTATTCTATTTGGAGTTCACTGGGCATTTATGCTTTGTGTATTTATATTGTGTAGAAGGTTTGGGAAGTTTTCCCCAACAATTTCTTTGAATACTGTTTCTAGACATTTACCCTTCTCTTCCCCTTCTGGGACACCAATGAGTCTTAAGTTTGGACGTTTTATTTTATCTATTGTATCCCTGAGATCCATTTTGATTTTTTTGATTTTTTTCCCCATTTTTTCTTTTGTTCTTTCATTTTCTGTTCTGTGGTCCTCAAGGAGGCTGAGTTGTTGTTCAACTTCCTCTAATCTTGTATTATGAGTATCCAGAGTCTTTTTAATTTGGCCTACAGTTTCTTTAATTTCCATAAGATCTATTTTTTTATTTACTCTTGCAATTTCTTCTTTATGCTCTTCTAGGGTCTTCTTTATGTCTTTTATATCCTGTGCCATGCTCTTCTTCATGTCCTTTATATCCTGAGCCATGCTTTTGTTGCCTGTCTGTAATTCTTTGATTAATTGTGCCAAGTACTGTGTGTCTTCTGATATTTTCATTTGGGTGTTTTGGTTTGGGTTCTCCATATCGTCTGGTTTTATCATATGCTTTAAGATTTTCTGTTGTTTTTGGCCTCTTGGCATTTGCTTTACTTGATCCCTAATTTGACAGAACTGCAGCTTGGTGGCGTACACTTTCTCTAGCTAACCAGCAGACGGCGTCCGTGAGTCACCTATTCCCCTCAAGTCAGGTCTCCCCCACTTTGTCTTTGTGGTGCGTGGGGGTCTGATTCTCGTGGGGTCCAATTGGTGCACCAACTTTGGGTGTGTTGCTGGTGCTGTCCGCCCTGAATGTGGGGCGTGTGTCTGGGTGGTTAGGCAGGCAGGGCAGCTTTAATAATCAAACCTCCCAGGTGTTCCCAGAGATTTAAGGCTGTTGCAGGAGCCTAAGCCTTCATTTCAGTCTTTCCACCAATTGTCTCTGCCGCTGACCCACAAGTCCTTGGTATTCGCGTAGGGTCCCTGGGATTTCCGAGCGGTTCCCCCTTCCCAGCTGGACTCTTCCAGGACCTCTGCTGAGGGAGGACTGTGTCACGTCACAAGTGTGCGCCAGCCTCCAGGGAAGCCCTGGGTCACCGGGCCGTGTTGGGGCGTTCCCAGCCCGCTTCAAAGATGGTTGAATGGGATGCATTAACTTCCCCCTTTTTGCACAGCTCCGCCCTCCCAGCTCCAGGACAATCAGCCGTGGGTGTATTAAAGGCCACTGTCCACAGCCGATATTGTGGCTTGTGTGTAGTCCTGCGGGAAAGATTCCCCATCACACTGGGTTTCTTGGCGTGGCTCTGGGCTGTGGGTCTGGCCCCAGGCAGGAGCGCCCCTGCCTGCTGGGGAGATGGCTGCAAGGAATGCGGTTTTTTTTCTTCTTTTGGATCCCCTCTGCTTCTCTGGTCTTGAGACAATCAGCAGCGGATGTGAGAAGGGGTATCTCCTCCACGCCAGACACTGAGGCATTAGCCCAGCCCATTCCCGCCGTGCGTCACTGCATGGCTCTCCCTGTCATATCTGCAGCCACTCCCGGGATTTTTCTTTTAAAGAACTAGTCCGTCTCCAAATGCTAGCCCACCGTTTCCCCAAACCGCAGCGTGGCTGCGGGACTTTCAGCTGACTCACTCGTTTCAGAATGCAGGCTCCTGGTTTCACCAAATGCACGCTCCCTGTGGATTTAGCAGACCTTGTCCGGCTGGTGCATCACTGGCAGTGGTGTTCTGGGTCACTTTCTGGTTTTTATCTAGTATTTTTTATGGAGGTGTTTTTTTGCCCTGTCTCACCTAGCCACCATCTTAGGTTCTCCCATCGGAGGGTTTTGAGCAGAGGAGTGACATGATCCCTCTGGTTGCTGTTGACAATACAGTGCAGAGGGCCAAGAGGAGAGGCAGGGAGGTCAGTTCTGAGGCTACTGATGTCATGTCAGGGTGAGATGATGGGGACCTGGGTCAGGTGGTAGCAGTGGAATTGGGGAGAAGTGGTCAGAAGGTCAACCAGACAGGACTGCTGATGGATAGGGTGTGGGTCTGGGATAAAGAGAGGAGTGAAGGATAACTCCAAGGCATCTGTCCCAAGCAACTGGAGGATAGGGCTGCCATTATTTCCCATGAACCTTGCCCTTCTTAGGCCCTCTACCTAAAGCCACACCATCAATTAATCTCTCTGAGGAGATGCCAAGCTTCCCAGAATGTTCCTCTTTCTTTCCACTTCCCATCGCTTCCTGTCCGATGCCTAAATAGCCATCTTTCAAGACTTAGCTCATATGCTACTTCTTCCTTTGGGCCTTTCTCAGCAAATAATTCTAGGAGTTCAGGTGAAGCAGAGGGATTTGTGGCTTGCAAGAGAATCTGAGCTAAGCTTCAAAACAATGAATATGATTTGGTTAAGAAGAGAGAAGAGGAGGGGGAATTCTAGAAGAAAAACGAGACAACTCCAAGGCTTGGAAGCAACTATTAAAAAAAGAAAACTTCTTAATGAGAATAAAACTGCCAGACAAATCAGTTACTCATGTGGGCCTGACCATTGAAGCAATTAGTTGTTCAATAAATAGTGAGTACCTGTTCTCAGTGCAAGCGCTATAGTGGTGAACAAGCAGACACAGTCTTTGGACTGGCAGTATTTATTTTTAGTGGAATTTCTAGCACATTCTTCTTTGCAGTCATGTGACAGGGGACACCAAACTATTAGTAATTGCTGAGTATGGAGACTGAGTTATGTGATTCAAACTTGTGATGGCCCCAGGCTCTGGTAGCCTGAGTTGTCCTTGATCACAACAAGGAAGTAACTCTGACCCCTGGACTGGCATGACAGAGCCTCCCTCTCCCAGCCAGTGATGGACAGGCCCTGCCAATATTTGCCTCTCTGACTCTCCCTTCCCTGCACTACTGTGGTTGATCAGATGCCCTCCTAACAGGCACATTCCTATTTTAGGGAAGGCAATAGCCTTGGGTAGATTTAAGGAAAGCCCAGTAGACTTGGGTCTCCTGGCATTCTGCCTTTAAAAGGCAACTGTGCAGGGCTCTATTCTGATCCATTAAATGTTGACCTAGAGGACAAGGTTATTTTCAAGGAGGTACCTTATTATGGTGCCCATGTGCTGTCTATAATTTTGCCTCTTTTATCCTTTCCTTAAAAGCAAATAACAATGTTTGGTGAGAGATGAACTTTGGAAAGGCTTTGTGTGTTCTTTCTAAGTGTGAATTCAGCCAGTCATCCTATTACTGCTAGCCAAGCTATGAATGAATAAAACTACAGACAAGGCACATGCGCAGTCCTTTCCTCTGGAGAGCTCATATGGTAAGTGTGTAACAGGGAGGGAGAGATTGCAGACATGACTGTGTTGAGACTATTTTGGTTGGGCACAAAGTCTCTATTGGGCTGCGATCCCTTGGGAAGGTTCGCTAGAGCCAGACTGCAGGAGGGTTGTCACTGAGCCACGACCACGTCTGGAGAAGAGGTGAAAGCCCCAAAGGGTCAATTCCCCAGGGCCAAGAGGGCAGAACTACTATTTAAATTTTTTTTTTTTTGGTCTTTGTCTCTTTAAATGCACCCCACCCACCCTCCGCCCTCCGCCCCCTGCCCCTACCATGTTTCAATATGGAGGAGCATTAAAACAATGTGTCCCAGAATCCCTCTGCTTGGAAGCGTCTGTGGACTACTTCTTACTTTTCACAGTGTCCATGATGTGGCGTTGCTGGAAGTTGGTTAGTTTGGATTCCTTCATCATCACTGCAAGAGAAAGCATTTCTATGAGGCCTTCTGGGCTGTAGGCAGATGCCTTCATCTCGCGCTATTTATGTTTAAAACAGTATCACCTCCTTCCCATACCGCCATTCTGTACCTGAACACTCCCTTTCTTCCTTTCCTACTTCATTATTTTCTACAGCACTCACCACCATCTAAGTTCTATGTATTTTACTTATTTACTTTATTTATTATTTGTTAGCCTAATATCAGCTCCATGGGAGCAAGATTTTTTGCTGTTTTTTTCCTCTTTTGTTCTCTGCTGTATCCCCAGCACCGATTACAGTGTCTAAAGCACATAGCAGGCTCTTAAAAATTTTGTTGAGTAAATTAATGAATGAAAGAATAAATTTTCATTAAGCATATGCCAGAATACAATGGTGAGCTAAAACAGGCACAATCCCTGCCCTGATGGAGTAAATGATCTAGAAAGAGAGATGGACATTAATCCAATGGGCACAACTAAATATCCAACTACAGTTTTGGTTAAGCTTAAGCTGAAGGAAAAGGTAGTGTGAGGTTATGTAATAGTGTTCCTAGTGCGGATAGGTGTGGATGGGGAGGATACAAGGCTTCCTGGGGAAGTTGAGTGTATGATCTAGAGAATGCATAGGACTTAACTATTTTTAAATACTTGATTCTTTGACTTTTGGCCACTTGCAAGCTATTGGACCCAGAACCTCTCTGAACCCCCGGCTCCTCATCTGTAAAATGAAAATAGCAATACTAAGCCACAGATCATACAGGGAAGAACGGAGTTACTGAGAGCAACTGTTATCACTCCTCTTCCCCTGGTGCCCTTCAATGCACTGACCTCTGAGCAGCTCACAGGTTCCTGGGGTGTAAGTGGCCCGCTGGGGGCAACGCCAGAGCCCAGTTCCTTTGGTCACCGCCCCCATCCTCTCCTGGGAAGCCACGGGAAGGCCCTGAGGAGAGAGAGGCACTCACTACCCAATCCCACCTGACATCTGGGATCCGAGGTCGGGAATCTGGCCGCAGGAGAATAGTGACAATATAGCCACAGTGCCCTATCCCAACACCCCGAAACACAGATACACACACACGTACGCACACACAGGGTCCTCATCCTGACATACAGGGTGTCTCATCCTGTGGCAGGTAAGTCCCCTCGGGAGGAAGGGAGCGTTCAGATAGCCGTGGTCACGAAAGTGCCCATTGGGTGAGGCCAAATTGAAACTTCACCTAAACTGAGTCCCCCTCTGGGTGTCCCCACGGCTCTGCAGCGGCTCCCGGCTCCTGTAACCCCCAGAAATACTCCACTATTTCCTCCACTGGAGCCCGCAGCTAGCGGCTCTTGCTACCATGGTACCAAACGCACGCCATTCTGCGCATGCGCACATCTGAGTCTCCGGCCTGCCTCCCGGAAGTGATTTCCGCTGGGTCTCGGCGCAAGCGCAGAGTACGCGTGGTGCCGTGCGAGGTGTAGGGTGGCTGAGTGTCGGTCTCCTTGCTTTGTGGGTCGCGGAACGGGGTCGGTGCAGCTCAGGAGTCATGTCAGACAACGAGGACAAGTGAGTGCGAGAGTAGAGTGGCCTTTGGCGGGAGCCTCCGAAGGGAGGCGGGGCCGGGTCGGAAGAGTCTGAGGAGCCAGGCGTCGAGGGGCAGTGTCCGAGGAGACAGGTCCTGAGGGGCCCGGCGGAGCTGGAGAAGGGAAGGCCGGGGCACCGGGGCATAGACCAGGCCACGGGCTGGGCACAGAAAGGCCCAGGCTCGTGGTACCAGAGGGGTCGGTGAGTAAGGTGCTATTCAACAGACTTCCACAGAGCCGGACCCTGTATCTTGTACAAAGAATTGGGCACTGTGTCTACCTCCTGGCACTCTTTCTAAAGGAGGGAACAGTCCCATAAACAGCTATACGAGGTAACAAGAGATTACAAGTAGTAGAAGTATGTAGTAGAGAAGTAATTGGGAGGAGGGAAATTTAATTATCTGAGAGAGTTTGGTGAGGCTTCCTAGAGGTTGTGAAATGCGAGTCAGAATTGGCCAAGTAGAATGGGCAGGATCAACATTATAAGCAGAGAAAACAGTATATCCTAAAATACAGAGACATGAAATAGTATGGTGTTTGGGGGAATTTGGAAAACCAGTCTGTGTTCTGAAAGCAGAGCGTGTTAAGAACGGGAAGCTGAGAGACAGGTGAAGGCCAGATTTTTGAGGATTGTTGTTCCTTTGTAAAGACTATTCTTTATCCTTGAGGTAAAGGAGAACCATTGACATGTTTTGAGAGGTGGAGTGAGGTTAGATTTGCCCCTTAGAAAAATCACTCTTCTCGCGTTGTGATGAATGGATTCAGAGAGGAGAAGAGGAGAAAGACCACTTGGGAAGTTGTTGCAAAATTACACACTGAGAAAAGTGGAAGCCTGAATTAAGATAGTTACCATAAGGGATGGAAAGGAGGATACAGGCATGACCCTCTTTAGGAGGTAAAATTGACAAGACTTGGTGATGGATAAGATATGGATGTGAGGGAGAGAGTGGGATGGAGGATAAGCATTTTCTAGATGAATAACTGTGTGGGTAGTTCTTCCAATCATGATAGGGAGCCTGGAAGAAGGAGCAAGTTGTTATTGTCTTACCTGGGTGTGGTGGTGTGGTACCTGAGGTTGAGAGTGGTGGTGAAGAGAGTAGCTGTTAGTGGGGTCATGGAGTCCGTTTTATATATGTCATATTGAATCCGATTGAATTGGTTCATTCAGTCAACAAATTTTTGCATGTCAGACTCTATTCCAGGAGCTTGGAATATATAGATGAATGTATTGAGGGAGGGGTGGGCAAAGACTGATGATGCACAATAGGCATAATAAGTAAGTACATGTATAGTATGTTAGAAAGTTTATAGTATGTTGGAAGGTGGTATATGCTATAGAAAAATAAAGTAGAGAATTAAGGGCAAAGCAGTAGGTCACAGTTTTAAATGGAAAGGGCATTTGAGACAAGGCTTCATAGAGAAGGTGTCATTTGAGCAAGAGTAGAAGGTGATAACATTAGCCATTGGGACAGATGGAAGGGCTAGAGCAAAGGCTGTAAGGGAGAAGCATGCCTGGAGTTTTTGAGGAATAGCCAGGATACCAGGATAGTTCCTGCAGGGGGAGAGTAGTATGGGGATGTCAGGGAGGCAGGTGATAGGCTGCCAAATGATGTAAGCTTGTTGTCATTGTCAGGACTTTGGCTTTTACTCTGAGTGAAATGGAGAGCCACTGAAGAGTTGTGAGCCTTTATAAGCATCACTCTGGCTGCTATGTTGATACACTATAGAGGAACAGGGATAGACTCAGGGAGCTTAGTTGGGTTTGATCAAGGTAGTGGCTTCCACAAAGGAGGTACTGGTAAAGGTGGTGTGGTAAGAAGGGGTTGAATTCTAGATATGTTTTGAAGGTAGAGCCAGGAAAATTTCCTGACAAATTGCTTGTGTGGGGTGAGAGGAGGGGTCTATTCTGAAGATAAAAATATGGGAGTCATCAGCATAAGTAAATTAGTTAAAGCTGTGAAACAGGTGAGCTCATCAGGGGAGTGAGTTCAGTAGGGAAGTGGAGACGACTGGAGTGCTGGAGCATTCTGACCTTGAGTGCTTAGGAGGAAAGAGGAGAAACTGCAAAGGAGTCTGAGAAGGGGCAGCCTAAGAGGTGGAGAGGGGGACGACAATAAGGGAGCGAGGGGCCTTGAAGTCCAGTCAGGAGATCCCCCAGAGGGGGAGGGAGTGGTCTAGCCTGTCAACTGATAGGTCTGGTTAAAAGAAAGCAAGAATTGAATTGCTCTTTGGATTTAGCAACGCAGAGATAGAGCATTAATGAACTTGAAAAGAGTAGTTTTGCTGGGATGGGGGAATGGAAGTCAAATTGGAATGAGATTGTAACAGAACGGGAAGGGAGAAATTGTAGACAGTGAGGATGGACAGCTCCTTCAGGAATTTTTTTCCAAAGGGAAGCATGGGAATAGGGCTGGGGGTGGGGTGGGGTGGGGAAGAAGTAAGTTTGCTTTTTCAGATAGAGAAATATCTGTATGTTTACATACATACTCTACTAGAATTATCTAATAGAGAGAGAAACAGTGATGATGAGTGAGACCTAGCAAAATTTGCAAGTGGATGGGGGAAGATGGAGGGAGTAAAATCAAACAGAAGTTTGATTTCATTCATTAAGTAGATATTTATTGAGTGTCTCCTAGGTATCGAGTAAGACCCAGATCTCTGGCCTCTTTGTTCATAGTAAGTGATGCTGTAACTAACTGGTCTCTTTTTCTTGTACAGTTTTGATGGTGATGACTTTGATGATGTGGAGGAGGATGAAGGGCTAGATGACTTGGAGAATGCTGAAGAGGTCAGTATTTAGCCTTGGGCTCCCATCCCTGCAGCAGTTGATACTTGGATGCATTTGCCTCCTGTTGATGGTCAGGACCCCACCACAAGCATCCCCAGTTAGAGGGAGTGGCGTTCTGATGTGCTGGTCCTGGGTGGTGGAAAAGCTCTGGGGGTGGGCGTGAAGGCTTCTGTCTGCTTAGTCCATAGACCCTAAGGCCCTCATCAGACAGGATACTGTAGGCCTAAGGGCAATGGGAAACCACTGACAAATTTTGAGCTGGGGGGTGGGATGATCCAATTTACATATTTAAAAAAGGATTCTGGCTGCAGAGTGAGAATTGAATTAGAAAGGGGCAAGAGTAAAAGCAGAGGGACCAGTTAGGAACCTCTGGTGGACATCCAGGTGAGAGAGAATTGGGGCTTGCACTTAGGTTCTGGTAGTGTAGGTGATGAGAAGAATAATAGATATTTTGATGGATTGGATATAGGGCTGAGAAAATGGGAGATGACAAGGATGACTCCCAGGTTTCTGGCTTGGGCAACTAGGTGGATGGGTTACTACCTTCATGAATGAAATAGGGCTTTCTGTCCTGTGTGACTAATGCAGGGAGAAGTGCTTTGTCTCCTGGAAAGAAAGTGCCCCATTTTCAAGCCCGGAAGCTGAAGCTGCTCCTCCTGGGTTTCCTCTCTTTGTGCTTGGCACTTTCACACACCCATACAGTTGAGTCAGAAACCTCCTTCATCCTTCTGATGCCCTTTTCATCCTTGTCCTGTTGATTAGGCTCCTAGATGTGGTTCAGACCTGTCGCTGTTCTCCATTCATAATGCCTCAGCTTAGTGTAGATCTTCATTGCTTTTTACCCACGTTACTGCAAATATTTTGTTGATGGTTTTCCTATTTCATCTCACTCCTCTCTGCTCTATTTGCCACTCTGCTGCCAAAGTCAACTTTCTAAGCCAACATGATCAGTTCCTACTGGTCATCCTAATTAGTCTCTCTGCTTCTACCCTTACCCCTTACAAAATATCCTCAACAGAGCATCCAGAGTGATCCTTTGAATTTTTTTTAATATTCATTTTATTGAGATATATTCACATACCACGCAGTCATACAAAACAAATCGTACATTTGATTGTTCACAGTACCATTACATAGTTGTACATACATCACCAAAATCAATCCCTGACACCTTCATTACCACACACACAAAAATAACAAGAATAATAATTAAAGTGAAAAAGAGCAATTAAAGTAAAAAAGAACACTGGTTGCCTTTGTCTGTTTGTTTGTTTGTTTCCTTCCCCCATTTTTCTACTCATCCATCCATAAGCTAGACAAAGGGGAGTGTGGTCCTTATGGCTCTCCCAATCCAATTGTCACCCCTCATAAGCTACATTTTTATACAGTTGTCTTCAAGATTCATGGGTTCTGGGTTGTAGTTTGATAGTTTCAGGTATCCACCACCAGCTACCCCAATTCTTTAGAACCTAAAAAGGGTTGTCTAAATTGTGCATAAGAGTGCCCACCAGAGTGACCTCTCGGCTCCTTTTGGAATCTCTCTGCCACTGAAGCTTATTTCATTTCCTTTCACATCCCCCTTTTGGTCAAGAAGATGTTCTCCGTCCCACGATGCCGGGTCTACATTCCTCCCCGGGAGTCATATTCCACGTTGCCAGGGAGATTCACTCCCCTGGGTGTCTGATCCCATGTAGGGGGGAGGGCAGTGATTTCACCTTTCAAGTTGGCTTAGCTAGAGAGAGAGGGCCACATCTGAGCAACAAAGAGGCATTCGGGAGGAGGCTCTTGATCCTTTAAATTTTAAGTCAAACTGTGTTTCTTCCCTGCTCAGAACTCTTCCTCAGTGGCTTTCCAGTTCAGAGAAAAGCCAAAAAGACACACAAGGTCTTCTGTGATTTAGCTATCAGTTCCCTTTCTGACCTCATTTCTTCTTGCGGTTCTTTGTCCATGCCAGGCAGACTCCCACTCAGGGCCTTTATTCCTGCTGTTCCCTCTTTCAGAAATGCTTTTCCCATAGATATCCTTCAGGTCTTTGTCCAAATATCGCCTCAGGGAGACCTTCTTTGACCATTGTATTTAAAATTGGAGCTGTCTTCTCTTCCTCTCCCTGACTACCCTGGCCCTCCTGTCTTCCTTCCCTATTTTTACACTATATATTTTACTTACTTTATTGTCTGTCTCAGCCCATTTTCATGTAAGCTCTATGGGGGAAATAATTTTTATTTGTCTTATTCATTGCTGTATTCCAAGCTCTTGGAACATTATCTGACATATAGTAAGCACTCAATAAATATTTGTTGAATTAATTCTTTATTCATTATACAATTTATTCTCCTGCCTACTACCCTATTGCACCTTTTGCTCTAATCATGCTCCACAAAAACTTCCCAAACCTAATACAGTCTCTCTGTCTTCTGTGCCCTTGTACATGCTATTCAGTCTTCCTGGAGTGCCCTTTCCTTCCTTGTCGGCCTGGCAGCTCCGCCTCCTCCTCATCCTTCCAGACTAGCTTGTCTTATCTCTGGGTAGTCTTCCCATCCCCAGGTGTGAGTTAGGTGTTCCTCCCACCTTCTTGTTAACTTTTGTTCTACCCTCCCTGTGACTACTTTCATAGCACCTGCTGTTCTGGTTACTTTTTTGTCTCCCCCACTAGTCTGTTTTTGAGAGCAGAAACACTTAACTCTCTGTCTCAGCACCTGTTACCATGTCTGGTATGGGACTGATGCTCAATAAATAATTGTCAAATACGTGAGTATATAATTATTCCTGCTTTCACCCTGACTTCTTTAGTCATTTGACCCAGTGGCTCACTTACTCGGTCTGAAAGATGGGGTGTATGTTCCTCTTTAACTGCTTGGGGTGACTTGTCTGTGCTTCAGGACTTCATTTTATAGGGCCAGTGTTCAGGGACTGCCCTGTCTCCAGGCTCTCACTCCTGGGTGAGGCAGTTGGCTCTGGAATTCATCAGACTTGGATTCCAGTCATTATCCCTGCTTTTTACTAGGTCTGAGACTTTGGCCAAGTTAGCTGCCTCTCAGGGCTTCTGAAATGGAGGTGGCAGTCCTTACTTGATAAGGTTACTGTTCCCCAGGCAGCCATGTGGTCCTCAGCATTGTCATAAGTATTAAGGGTAATGGTAGGAGTAGTTATGATCACTGTTGTCATCATCACCCTCCTTCCCTATCCCCCAAAATGCACCTGAGATTTCCCCTCTGTTCTGTTTTGTGTCCAGGAGGGCCAGGAGAATGTTGAGATTCTTCCGTCTGGGGAGCGACCGCAGGCCAACCAGAAGCGAATCACCACACCGTACATGACCAAGTACGAGCGGGCCCGCGTGCTGGGCACCCGAGCCCTCCAGATTGCGTGAGTGTGTGCTCCTTCAGTTCACCTCCTTCGCTCAGGCCTGTCACAGTGAGCCCTTCATGTGTCCCTCCCAGCCTGACTCCTGAAAGCAGACTGTCCATGCTCTCCAATTCTGTCCATATATAGAGCTGTCCCAGTATGCTAGCTGCAGGGCTTGATCCCTGCCCTCCTATTAGATCAGGGAGTTAATGATCTAATAGGAGAAATAGGACATGGGCATACAAGAAGTTGTGTAAGAGGACAGTAGAAAAATAACAGTAAAAATACAGAACTTGATGACTATCATGTTAAGTGAAACAAAAAAGGAGAATGAATTCAGAGAGCCCTAGACCGTTGCGGGCAGGGCCAGTCAGGGAAGGCTGCAGCAGTACCCATTGGGCTTAGAGGGGTTCTTGAGACCAGGTAGACTGTGGCCAACCCAGAGCAGTGGGGAGAATGCAGAGGGCACTTCACACAGAGGCCCTGTCAGAGATAGGAAAACATAGTGCAATGGTGGGATTCTGGGGATCTGGTAATTAGCACTCTTTCTTTACCTCCCCAGTTTGGGACCAGTTAAAGTGCAACAATAAGATTTAGGCGATAGACGATAGACTGGTAGAAATCAAAATGTCTGCTTGATTGGAGGATGTGGCTTTTGAACTACGAGGCACACTCACCTGGTCAGCCATAGGCAGTGCAGGGGTCCAGAGGCTGTGTCCACAGAGGCAGAGCCTGCCTGTTAAGGTTGTGGGCATAGTGGAGAATGGGCTGGAAAACACCCTTCCTGTGGGCAGGTGGCTTGGGAAGGCAGACTCTCAAAAAGGATGGTGGTGTTCCTCCTCTCTAGCTTTCAAACAGCACTGGACTTACCTCCTCCAGTCCCGTGACATAAAGGTGACCACTGTGCCCACCTGAGAAAGGGCTTTGGGGGCGGCAACATTGCTCCTTCCACATTCCACTGTGCTGGGCCTCTTGCCAACCTCCTTGCTCTCTGCTGTTCTGGGTGAAATCAGAGCCACATTCAACCTGATAACTTCTGGTACTGCTGGGTCAGGATCCTCTAGACTTTTATTATCAAATATGATAGCCACTAACCATATATGGTCATTTAAATGTAAATTCAAATTAAGTAAATAAAATTTAAGACTCAGTTTCTAAGTTGCACTAGCCACATTTCAAGTCTCAAAAGCCATGTGGCTAGTGGCTACGATAATGGGTAATGTAGAAATAGGACATCATCACGGAGGATTGTGGTGGTTCAGCCTGAAAGTGGCCAATGGCCCAGCAGGGAAATAGTAGCTTGTAAATGGTTTTTCAAGCAAATAAGCTGGTTGTTTGCTAGTTAACAGTCATCCTGCACTCCGAGTAACTGTTGGGGATGCTGGGGTTGCGAAGGTGATAGAAGACTTCATCCCCCAGTGCTCCAAGTGTTTACCATCTGATGGGGCAGATGGACCTGCTCATAGACACCCAGAACACAAGGCACACGGGACCAGTGCTTTATAATATAGTGCAAAAAAGGAGAGAAGAGAGTAATTCCAGGGGTGACTGGGAAAACCTCTTGAAGGAATTAGAATTTATGCAGGGATAAGTAAGGGGAGGTGGGCTCTGAGGGTAGCCCAGGTACCAGAAACAGCATTAGCTTCCAGATGGAAGCAGGCAAGTGTGGATAGTGGTGCGGAATGGTAAGTAGCTTGGGACACAAGGCTGGAAAGATGTCACCAGAGCCTTGAATGGCAAGTTCAGGAGGTTGGAGTTCATTTTGTGGGCAGTGTGGAGCTTTTGAATGAGGCTGACATTCAAAGCACTAATGAAGGAAAGAGACTTGCTTTTTTTGGGGAGTGAGGTGTGGTCCGGTGTAGCCTGCCCTATCCTGTCTCTTCTGGTTAAGGGATGTAAATAATGCTGGCTGGCAGTTCCCAGCAGGCAGGAAGCTCTGACAGCAAGGACTATAACTGACACCATTAGCACCTGGCCTGGGATCCTGTTGTTGGGAGGTGCTGAACCAGCTGTTCTTGGGTTGCTTCTTTTGGGTGAGATTTGAGTTTGGCTTAGCACCACCTGCTGACTGATGCTGTCCAGCACACCCACTTCTCAGCTGGATCACTGACATGCTTATTTGTGGAGGTCCTGGTGTGGACAAATTACTTAAAGGCACATAGTAGGTGCTGGATGAATGAATGTCCTTGAATTATTCATATCTTAAAAGAAATAAGGCATATGCAGATCAGGAAAAGTGTTTTTCCATATTCTTTGAAGCTTTGTATTTTGGGGAAGTTAAATACTTATTGAGAGAGGATACAGGGAAAGTTAAACACTTGATTTTTGCCCTGGGGAAGTTTTCAGGTTTTGGGGAGATAAGGTTTAGGCACACGAAATAACAAATCAAAATATTTAATAATGCTAGTAAATTATATTGTGTAAAACTGTGGTGCTCAAAATGATTATCAGAATCACCTGGGGAGCTTGAAGATGCATATTCTCAGGCTCCATTCACTCAAGATTCTCTTCAGAGATTCTGGAATAGTACCTGGGACTTGTTTGTGTGTGTGTCCCTGTGTCCCTGTAGTTTTAACCTGCTCTTCTGGTAATTCTGATGATTAGCCAGATTTGGGATCCATTATTGACCTGGAATTATCAAGGGCATCTTCTTAGAGGAGGTGGACCTAGAATCGGCATCCCTTGTTTGTTTATGGAGCTTTTGCTGTGAGCCAAGCATGGTTACCAGGGGCTGGGCCCCCAGCAGTGAGTCACAGGTGGTCCTGGTCCTCCAGGAACTCATGATGTGATGTGAACTTCCAAACAGGTAGTTACAGTTTGGTTAGCTTGGTGCCAAGAGAAGCATATGCAAGATGAGTCGGGGCACTGAAGGTTTAGCAAGTGATTCCAGAGTGGAGACCTTAGAGCCTCTCCCAGGCTAGGAAGGAGAGGAAGAGCTTGTAAGCAGCAACAGAAGGGAACCACAAGTCGTTTGGTATGACTGGAACATGAGAAGATGCTAGAAAGATGCATCTTCTCTAGCATGAGAAGGTGCTAGAAAGGTGAGCAGGGACCAACCTGGATTCTGGCCTGATGGCTTTGGAGTCATAGCAGGGTTGGAAGCAGGGGAGTGCCCTGATCATCAGCACTGAGTGGAGGCTGGGGAGGGAGCCGGGAGGAGCTGGGCACTGAGGCATGGCTTGTACTGAGGCATGGCTTGTGGAGTTGGATTAGCATGGTCAGATTGGTGTCCCTTAGCACATGGCTGTTCCTCTCTGCCGTGACTGATGGGCTCAGGGGCCTGTGAGAGGCCCTGGGCAAGGTCCCTGGGCAGCAGAGCCGACATGATGGAATGTAGTATGGTGTAACGATGCTCTGTCACTTTCATAATGCCTTTCCGAAGGCTGCGTATCTTTAGCCTGTTACAGGGGAGGTGTAGTAGCACAGTGTTTAGGAGCACTTGGGGTTCAAATCTTGGCTCTGCCCCCTTACTGGTTGTGTGACCTTGGATAAGTTACTAAGCTCTCTGCCTCAGTTTCCTCCATTGTAAAATGGAATAAAAATAGTACCTACCTGAAATGAGATCATATGTTAAGTGCTTAGAATAGCACCTGGCACCTAGTAAGCATTTGCTTGTTAGCCATTATTATCTTAGCATCATTATCATGTAGGCAAGGCAGGGATAATTTTTCCATTTTCAAATGAGGGTACTGAGATTTGGAGAGAAATTAAGTGATTTGTATTTGGAGGCAAAATTTCAATCCAGTCTCCTGGCTCCCACGATTGTGCCCTTGTTGTGGCTTGTCTCTAGCTGTTCCTCTGTACCACCGCCCCCCATCACACCCCTTCCCGCAGCCCCTGCCTACCTAGAAGATGACCATTCTAGGTGAGGACTAGGATGCTGGTCCTGTTGGTGAAGTGCCCCACCCTCAGTTCCTCCTGGGCCCTTCTCCCTGTGTTTGCAGTCTCCCCCAACAACTTCCCTGTACCTACAGGATGTGTGCCCCCGTGATGGTGGAGCTGGAGGGGGAGACAGATCCCTTGCTCATCGCCATGAAAGAGCTCAAGTAAGTCACCCAGATCATGGTTCCCTACTCCAGAGCTCCGGGAGGCAACTCCTGGGTTGTCTGCTACACACCCTCAGACCCACCTCCCTTCCTGGAGAAGTGCAGAGCTTGTAGGTGTTTGTCTCTATAGGTCCTTGGTTCATTCAAGAGGGAAGAGGAAGAAGGGGGCAGGCAAAGGGGGTGGGCACTGGTGAGACAGGGCCCTCTCCCACTGGGAGCATTGACCTGGGCCCTGCGGCAGGAAGCTTCACTGACGGGCCCCACTCTTTCCTCCTCCCTTCAGCCACACATGGCAGGGCCCTTCCCGGCTCTCTGTCCCACGCTCAGGGATGCAGGTGCTTTCTTTTTATTGTAATTCCTTTCCTACAAAGTACACTTGTCTGTCTCATGAGGATTCTCCTTAGACTTCTTTTTTCTCACATTCCGCACACAGCCTGTCCCTTCTGCTGCAGAGCTGGGGTCACCAGCCCTCATGTACTTGTGACTTCTCCCCTGCCACAGGGCCCGAAAGATCCCCATCATCATTCGCCGCTACCTGCCAGACGGGAGCTATGAAGACTGGGGGGTGGATGAACTCATCATCACCGACTGAGCCCGAGGCATCTTCCTGACCCTCACATTCTTTTGTATATGTAAATAATATAATAAAGTATTCAACCTTTCAACCCCCTCCACCTTCAGTTGTCCATGATGCTACCATCCCCTTCTTCCCTATTGCTGCCCTGCTGCCTGGAGTGGCCCCATGGCTATCAGCTAAGAACCACCAGAGGCCCTTTCCCCCATGTGTCCCCCCATCCCTCCCTCCATCTCCCCAATTCTCCAGAGTAAAGGCTGCTGCAGGGGAGACACCTCAGCTGCCTCCCCAGCAGACAGACGAGTCTTTGTGCCCAGGGAGCTGGTTACCACGGAAACCCCCAATTTCCTTTCCAGTGGGGACTGGCTGCAGGGGCTTCTCTCTTCTCAGGAGTATCACAGAGCAGGTCTCATCAAGCCACCCATTGTTTCCTAAGGACCTGCCTCGAGCCTCTTATCGTGGGCTCGGATCCCCTTTCAGGAGCAGTGCCCCAGCAGGAAGCTTGGGATGCAGTGATCTCCCGCCCTCCCCAGGCAGAGCCCTGCTGGGCAAGCCAGCATCTGGAGGAAGACGAAGCACCTGCCTGTCCGGCCTCCTGCCCCTACTCCTCAAGTCACTGCCCATCCAGCATCCTCCGGGCCCCACCTCTCCAGTCTGCCACACCCACATCCTTTCTTTCACAGCTGCTTTAAGATGTCCTTTCCCTTCCGTGTAGGGCTGGTGAACCTCCAAGGCCTTGACTGGGATGGGTGCCAGGATGACGGTGGGTGAGGAAACAGGGTTTCTAGGTGCAAGGCTCAAGTCTAAGTCAGAACTGGAGTCCCCCCTTCCTCTCCTCAGCAGTCAGCGTTTAGTTTCTAGTGGGTCTTCTCTCCACCCTGGTCACCCAGCCTGAGGTAAGAGCAGTCACATTGGCCCCTCCCTCCCTCAGAGGCAAAACTGACACCTACAGAGATAGGAGGGAGAAGCGGCTCCCTGCGTGTTCCAGCCTTGACCTTCCAGGAAGAGGAGGAGCCGGCCAGCCTGGTCCCTGTGTGCGGCAGGGTCCTGGGCGCGGGTGCAGCCTGGGCAGGGTGGGAAGGAGGCGCATCCCTAGGGAAGGAGCCGGAGGGGTGCTGCTGCCTGGAGGAGGGTTAATACAGGGGGCAGTGGACTTCACACCCCCTTCCACCCTCCTTTCCCCTGTGGAATCCTTTAATCAAGTTGGGTGCTGAAATTTCAGCTCTGAAATGCCGCCTTTGTGCTGGCATCCAGGCAGCCGCCCCAGAGCACAGGGGTCACTCTCTCGGCCCCATTTTCTCTAAATGGTTTCTTTGTTTCCTGCTGGGCTGCTCAGTATCAGATGTGATTAAAGAGAGATGGGCTTTGGGCAGGAGAGGAGAGAAGGGGCTGGGAGGCGGTGGGGGTTAACCCTTAGAGGATAGGGTGCAGGGAGACAGGAGAAAAAAGGGGTGTTTTTCCTTCCACCTTCCTCTTCCTATTCTGCTCCCCGCACGGAGTCCCTCCTCACGCAGACCTGGATTTGGCTTCTCCTGAGTAAAAAATCACAGAAAGTCACCTGCCACCGTGATTGGTTCTGTATTTGGGCAGTCTCTTCAATCCTTTCTGGAAATACGTAGCCCCTTCTCTCCCTCTTTTTGGCCTTTTTTAAAAAACAAAACAAAGCTTTTTATTGTAGTAATATACATACACTCAAAATTTCCCATTTTAAACCATTTTCAAGTGTGCCATTTAGCAGTATTAACTACATTCAAAATATTGTGCTACTAGCATCACCAGCATCTGTCACTCACAATTTTTCATCCGGCTCCTTCTCTGTGTACAGTGAAACCGCTGCCTGAGGCCCCCGGACATCTGGAAACTTTGGTCTAAGGGATGAGCACAGCCTGGGTCTTTTGACTTCCCTGGGGTCATTTGTCCTCTCCTGGGCCATCTCCCCCACTCCCATATCTCATTGATTTCTGAGTCAATCCCACGATATGCAGGGTCCTGTGGGATGTCCCCACCCCCATCCCTATCAGTGCCACACCCACAATCTCACAAAGAAGAGGAGCACTGCTTTTAAATAAAGGGGGCAGGGTGGGTTGCAACATTTATGAACATGTAGGGTTAGTACTAATTGGTCTCTAGCAAAATTCTAGCATGGGCTATTACACATTTGAAAGCACTAAGATAATAAAGAAGAGATCCCTAGGAGCTAGCCTAGGGTTTCTAAGAATCAATGTCACCAAGTGAACCGAATTTACTTTTTTCAGTGGTCACTGATCTGGTAGGTCAGGTGAATGTCAGTGTTTCTTGATTTTAGCAAGGTATCTGGTGGTCTTTCCATATGGCTCTAATGGAGAAGTGTGTGCCATGTGTTGATATAATTAGGTGAATTCAGAACTGATTCGGCAGTCTTTTCCTAAGAGTGTTGGTAACGGAATTGATGATGGAGAGAGGTATTGTTTAGCAGAGTACACAGGGCCTGTCCTTCATTTCATCCTTTTTTATTAGTAACTTGAATGAGGAAATTTGAGTTTGTAGATACATAAAGCTTAGAAGTAGAGCCAATAAGTTGGATACAGAATTCCAAAAGATCTCCTATGGGTGAGAAAATGGGTTGAATCCAACAAGGTGAAATCTGTCAAAGATCAATATAAGATCATTTATCTTCAAAAAACTAATCCTTATGTATAGTTTGGGGTGATCTGACTTGGCAGGAAATAACTGTCTGAAAGAGCAGGAATTTGCAGTTCCCACCAAGCTCTGCAGGAGCCAGCAGTGTGGGGAGGTTGCACAGGTTGCTTGCATGACCCAGCTTCCAAGTCGAGGGAGTTTGGCCACTGTGGGAGAACTGGGCTGGTTCTGGGTGGCCCCCCATGTCCTCCTCAGAGGTGAGGGTTGGAAACCACAGATGGGAGATGTAGATAAGGGAGCTGGGATGCTTGATCTAGAGCAGTGAAAGAAGCACCTCTCCAGATTAAAGGCAGAAGTAGGGCCCACATGTGACTGGCAGGTGGAAGAGATGATGGTTAAGGGTGCAAGCTCTGGAGTCAGCCGGATTCAGATCTTTTTAGCATCAACCCTCAAAGCTTCAGTTTCCCCACTGGAAAATGGGGATAACAGTTGGACTCACTGCTTTCTAGGCCTCCATGACATAAAGCACTTGGGAAAGTGCTTGTCTGGGGAGCACTTAGTAAATGGTAGCTGTTACTGTTACTGAGCAAACATGCTGACTGGGGACAAGGAAGCACTTCCAAGCATGTGGAAGTGTCCATCAATGGAGCCAGAGGGGGGAGATTTCCCTTGTCCCTAGGGTCCTGTGACCTGGCTCCTGGTCCCTGCACTAGGTTGGAATTCTGAGGAAAGAGCTTTTGGGGCCTAAGCACTTAAGAATTAGACTGCCCATCTGACATCCGTGGTTTACATTTAGACACAGGCAGCTGCTGTGAAGACTCAGCTAGATCCTGGAATGGACTGATATGGTGTGATTGTGTGTGTGTGGGTGTGTGCGCGTGCAGGGGGAGGGGTACAGCAAGAGAAGGCCCATACGCACATCCTGAAGGACCAGGCCTGCTGACTCCAGACAACAAGGTGTCAGACTTGACTCTCTTTAAACACCTGTCCCTTGAATTCTTTTCAAGCCCCCCTCTCTGCTGGGTGAGCAAAGGGGCTGCTTGGAAGGCTCTCACAAGAGTGGAGCAGCCCACCTGCAGAGTGTGGGAAACAGGCTCCGATCTGAGGCTTTAGTCCCCGAGCACAGACTTTAGTACTCAAGCACAGGTATCCCCACTGGGATCCCAGCTGCCCTAATCCCCTCCAGCACCCCCACCTTCTTAGGAGACCCTAAGAGGAAAACCTTTGGATTATTTATCCACTGCACTGTACCCCCAGTTACTTCCCAAAAGTGTTTGAGGAGGCACAGGTTCGGGGGATGAGAGACCAAGAGACAGGCCAGACTAGGCCTACCAAGCAGGTAATGGAATCTTTAACTTTATTATGTGGAATGCTTAGTGCAGAGTTAATAGGGGCTGGAGTAGCTGGGAGAGAGGAGAGGGGGCTACTGAGATAAATAAGAGGAGAAAAATAATGAGTTACATGTGGATCGTGGGGGCTGCAGAACAGGAAAATGGGGGCAGACATAGCTACATACTTTATTCAGATACCATTGGGAGGCAAAGGGCAAAAGGGCAGAGCGTACAGGTCAGGATTTTAGTGTCTTCAGCCTGCTGCCATGGTGGAGCTGAGGGCCTGGGCCTGAGCAGCTGTGACTCTGGGAAGCCCAGGGATTTGGGACTAATAGGGCAGGGGCCACAGAGCTGGGGAGGGAAGAAGGGAGTTGGAGCCCAGGGAGGGGGCTCCGTGAATTGTCTGAATCCTTTCCCGGAGTCCCTGCCTCGTCAACCTCTGGGAGGCTGTGGAATAGCGGTGGGGTAGGACTGGGGAACTCCCCATTAGACAAAGAATGAGGCGATGGGCACAGAATTGGGGCTGGGGGCCTCCGTGCCAACTCTTCCCTGTGTTCAGGAGGGGAGGGGGCATTGAGGGGGAAAGGAGGACCCCCACAGAGCCCTCTACCCTCCCACACCCATGAGGCTGCTCAAAGCTGTCCTCAGCCCCCGAGGGGTAGCCAGCCAGCTCTAGGCCTGGCGGTCTCTGGCTGGTCTAGCTCTTGGGCATGGTGGCATGAGTGGCATGGAGTCGTGTCAGAACCCCTCATTCTCCATGAGAGAGGAAACACATGCCAGGAGTGGCAAGGCCTCCCACTCCCATCCTACCCTGGATGCTCTGACCCCTTCCCCGAGGAGGGCAAGCGGGTCCTTCTCAGGTCTTGGGGTTGAGGGTCATTCCTGGGGGGAAGTCACAGGCCCTCATCTTTCAGTCTAGGGGCAGCAACCAACCTTCTCCTCTGCCCAGCTGAGCATCCCAGGGCTTTGCCTGGGCCGGAGCCTGGATAGGATGGGGTCATCAAGGACAGGGAGCCGGACAGAAAGCCTTCCCTCAGCTGCCAACCTCTGCAGCCTCCTCCACAGCCACCGCCAGAAGGGCGAGGAGATGGGCAAGGAACAGGGTGCAAAGGCTGGGGGAAGGGGTGCGGTACCCAGGAGGGGACTGGCAAGGAGTGGTGGGACAGGGCCCTCTTTAAGGCCGGGACAGCGTCGTATATACCGGCTGCTCCCAGTGTGTGGGGCTGTGGGACTGGGGCCCTGAGGGGCTGGGGTCAGAGATGGCTGTGTAGAGGGGCCGCTGCGAGGGCCCCATGTAGGAGAAGGCCGAGTAGAGGCCAGAGGCCTGGCTCGAGTGGCCATAATAGGGTCCTGAGGGCTGATGGTCAGAGTAGTCAAACTGGGGGCGGGAGATGGAGGGGAAGGCGGAGCCGTAGTGGGGCAGGCTGAGGGAGGTGTAGGCGATCTGGGAGGTGGATGGCTGGTCGGTGTAGTGTGGGGGCCCCTGGGGCCCTGCGGTCTCCGTCTTCACCTGGGCTTTGGCATCCACACCGGGTGGTGAGACCGTGGGCAGAGCCACACCTGGTGGCTTAGAGATCCAGGCTGAGTGTCCACTGGCCACAGCCAGGGCGCTGCCTAGCCCATAGCCAGCTGCCGAATAGCTGCCCACGTGGCCCGGGTGCCCATTGGGCGGCAGGTACTGGTCCAACTCAGCCACGTCAAAGGTCTCCATGTTGGACATTACCTCGTGGCTGATCTCACCGATGTCCACGTTGCCGAAGTCGATGTGGGGCTTCCCGCCCTCCCCCATGGAGCGCCCGTCCCGTTTGGGGTCGGCCTTGCCCAACTGCAGCTCTGTCTTTGGGGTGGTTGGAGGGGTGGGTGGGCCATGGCTCTGGCCTGGGTGGAAAGGAGGGAGAGGAGACAGAGAGAGAAAGGGGTGTGAGGTCACCAGGCTGGGGGCACAGGTGAGTTCTGCCGGGCCACCTGCTGGAAGGACCTTGGGGAAGCCGAGGGCTGACCCCCGTGCTGGACTCATGGGCTGTCATGTTTTGGTGGTATGAGTTGGCATTTGTTTTTATAATAGTCTCGGACTGGTCTCTGGTTGTTTATAAAACTCCCAAATCTCAGGGATGCGTCCTGCCTCCCACCCAGTGGAGGAATCCGTTTGTCCCCCACCTCCTGGAGAGGCCTGCTCATTTTAAAAAACCTTCCTGCTGGGAAGTTCTTCCTTGCCTCCCACGGAAGTCTGTTTCCATGCTTCCTGCTCCTGTCGTTCTGTAGCTGGGAGGCCTCTGCACTCTGCCCCTCTCTCTTGGGCCCACCCTCACCTGTGCTGGCTGCTCTCCTCGTGGAGCCTCATCCCCCCTCATCACTCTTGACAGCTCTGGTTCACTCTGGCTGGCTTCCAGTGCCTTCTCCCCACACTGCTCCCCAGTGAAGTACCCCCTCCAGCTCCAGCCTTCCTCAAGGCTCAGCACCATGTCCCAACCCCAGGAAACCTTCCCTGAGGACCCAGCCCCAGCCATCAGGTGCTCAGCCCCCACCACATACTGGGCTGTGTGGCCCTCCAGCCAGGCCCTGAGCTGCCTTTTCCCCCTTCCAGTTCAGGGGAGCCTTTAGATAATTGACTTGCTCCACTCTTGTTTCTTTGGTTGCTCATTTTCTCATTGAGGGGGCACTGCTCAATGCCAGGCATTGGGCCAGGTGCTAGGGCTACAGATGTCAGTAAAATGGGTCGCTGTCTTTCCGAAGCTCATGGTTTACGGGTTAGATCAGAAGCCCACACCTGGCTGACTAGAGCAGCCTCGTGGGTGCTGTGATGGAGGGACCTGGGAGGCCAAAGGAGGCCCCACTTTCCCTTGGGGATTTGGGGAAGGGCTCCCAGAGGAGGGGTATCTGAACCAGGCCTTGAAGGTGAGAAAAAGCCCACACCTACAGTTTTCTTCTGAGATGGTTGTTTTCCACATGGTCTGGGGTCTTCTTGAGGTGGGGTGGGGGAGGAAGGCTGGCTGGACTGAGGATCTCATCAGAGAGAGAGCATGCCTACAGCCTCAGGAGACCAGGAGCTCCCTGACGGCAGGCCTGGGCCTCCTCCATCAGACCAGAGGCAAGGCCGAGTCCTGCATTGGTCAGGGGCTCTGGACTTTGAGAGACCTGCCTGGGGTTTGAATCCTGGCTCTGTCACTTACTGGGTGACCTTGGGCAAACCCCTTGTCTTCTCTTTACCAGTTTCCTTATTGGTTTAACAGAGACAATACCAACGAGCTCAGATACTGCCTCCTTCTGGAAGCCATTCTTGCCAGTCTGGTAGGCAGCAAGGTATGTTTGGAGAGCCTGACTGGATGGATGGGGAGCTCAGTGTCCCCAGTCAGCCCCAGAGCCTCTGTGCTGGGGCCCACGGCTTACTGAGCCTGCTCTGTCTCCCCAATACCTCAGGGCCTGCTCTCCCCACTGCCCTGGGCCCTGCCCTCCAGATCTTGCACGTGCTTCTTGTGCACCTGTTTCTTCCTGTGAACACCTGTGATTCGCCTGTTTGCATACCTGCTCCTCCCTCTAGACTGTGAGCTTCTTGAGGGCAGGGCCCCTGGGCTTCTCTTGCTTCTACCCCTGGGGTCTATTCTGTGCCAGGCAGAGTAGGGCCTCAGAACACATCTTCTGGAGGCACAGAGCCTCACCCCTTGAGCCCTTCCTGTGTGCCAGGCCCCCTGTGCAGCACTTCCTGTACATTGTGGACACATGCCAGGCAGCCATGGTGCTGAGCAGAGGCCTGTAGCCAGACTGCTCAGGCTCAGATTGTAGCTGCAGGGTAAGGCACCCTCAGTTTTCTCATCTGTAACACCAGGAGAGCAGCTACCTCATCGCACTGTTTATTAGGATGGAATGAGTTAATACACAGAAAGCCATCAGCACAGTGCCTGGCACACAGCAGGTGCTCAGTTAATGTTCTCTGTTACTATCACTGATGAGAGTTAAGCCAGAGCTCCTGTGTCCGGCCCATCTATGGTGTGTGCCCAGTATCACATGCCATGCCTCCCCCATCAGACTGGGAGGTGGAAGAGAGACAAGACCTCCTCTCCTCCATTTGGCCTCCCACTTCTCACAATCACCATGTACCCCCTTTTTATGGTTGTGCCCGTCTCAGCCAGTTCTTACCCTGTGGCCTCCATAGCACCCAGCAGCAGTGCCCCCTGGCTTCAGCCCAACTGCCTCCCCAGCTCCCAAGGTTCCCCCGGGCTCCCTGTGGGTCCCTGCGCCCCAGAGGGGGCAACTGCACAGTGCAGGCAAGCCCTTTCCAGAACCCAGGGCAGGGTGGCGTGTCGGGGTCCTAGGCCAGCACAGCCCTGTCCCCACACTGCCCAGGATCACCCCACTCCTGCTCGATTGCCAGTCCCCGGCGGCCCCCAGCCCAGCACTCACCTGAGGAGTGCTCAGGGTTCCCGTCTGACATCGGGGAGCCCTCTCCGGGGTGCCGGTGGTCCAGGTGGGCACTCTTGTAGTGGGCCTGGATGGCGGCGGCCCCGCCCTGCTCAGCCTCCCCGCTGGGGCACTCCGACTCTCCCTGGGCCGCCTTCCCGTTCTTCCGCCGCCGGGGCTGGTACTTGTAGTCCGGGTGGTCCTTCTTGTGCTGCATACGGAGCCTCTCAGCCTCCTCGATGAAGGGGCGCTTGTCACTCTCATTCAGCAGCCTGGGGTGGGGTTTGGCAAAGACAGCAGAGGGGCAGTGGGGGTGCCAGAGCACCCCAGGCAGGCTCCCCTTTACGTGTGGGGCCTGAAAGAAATGAGGCCTTGGGGATGGTGGGCCCAGAGGGCAAGCCCAGGGTGGAGCCTCTGCTCTGTGACTGATGTACTAGAAGATGAGAAGCCCAAGGAACAGTGGCCTCAGAGGGCTGTGATCTCTGCCCACAAACCCCTAGGGAATGGAGTGAGCGAGGGGTCAGCCTGCTGGTGCTGGCAGCCCCAAAGGATGGAGTTAGAAGTAGGAATGGAGGTTACAAGGGGCAGAGGTCAGTGCAAGGAAGGAAAAACCTTATCATGAAAGCTGTCTGAAGGTGGATGAGCTGCCTCGTTAGGGGGTGAGCTCCCTGAGACTGGAGGTGTGGAAACAGAAGTGGCATCGTATCGGGGGAAGAGCCTGGGTTTCAGGAAGGACTGGGTTGGAGCCCCGTCTCTGCAACTTACTAGCTCTGTGACCTTGGGCAAGTTACTTCTCTGAGTTTTAGTTTCTGCGTCTATAAAATGAGGATAACTACTACTTCCCTGGGGGTGGTGAGGATTGGCAAAGATAACAGACGTGAGGCACCTTGCCCTGGGGATCGGGGGCAGGTGTACTGAGACGTAGATGCTGCTCTGGGGGTGGCTGGACGGGAGGACCTAGGAGTGGGCCCTCTCAGCCCCGGAGTACTGATTTTGTGAATTCCAGCAGGCTGGGGGCCAATGGGACAGGGTGTGAGTCCCCTTCACTATGGGGGGGGGTGGGCACAGCCTTATGGGGGAGATCATACATCTTGTTCAGGAGGTGACAGAGTAGGGGGGCTAGACTCCCTTCCCGGACCCTCTCCCCAGTCCCCAAGAACAGCTCAAGAAGGGAAGCCCTGAACAGTGCCCCCACACCCCCCCACCTGCTGACTTCAGGCCAGGGGTCGAGGGTGGAGGGCTGTGTTCAAAGCTTGGCCATCCCAAGGACTCCACTCTAGAATCCTAGACACAAGGGACTGAGAATCCACCAGCCCTGCGGGAGCAGCCTGTCCCTCTGCCCTGAGGGCCTATCCCCCCCTTTCCTCCCCCAGCCGCACCCCCATCAGCAGAAGGCCCAGCCCTCCCTCCCCAGGCTGGGAGGGGGTGGCCATACCAGGCACTGTGAGCCGGGGCAGCATTCCTCTGCAGCTTAGCCTCCCGTCCGTGCCCTCCCCTGGGGTGGCGGAGCCCAGCGCTAGCCCCAGCGTCCTCCAAGGGTCCCTCTAGCCAAGACCCTGTCAGTGTCTGGGTACACACTCAGACGGGATGGAGACCCCAGACCAGGCATCCTCAGCTTCCTCACCCCCAGCCGTGCCTCTGTGAGATGGGGTCCCTGGGCAGCGGGACTCGTGGGAGAACTGCATTAAGAAGGGGCCAGAGCAGGCTTGGCCAGGGGGATGGCCGGGGACACTGAGCTCCCTGCAACCCCGTCAGTCCTCTCCCACCCCAGATCTTTCCTGTGCCCTCTGCTTTGCTGGCAGCTGGAGGGGCTCAGCAAGAAAATGGCACGGGGCACCTCCACCCAGGGGGCTGCCCAGGCAAGAAGAGGTGGTGAGGAGATCCCAACACTGGGATCCCACTGTCACCTCCCGTGCTGGGTCCCAGCAGTACCTTGACCCTGACAGAAACCTAAATCCGGCCCACCCCCAACCCCAGCCCTAACCTCAGCTCCATGCTCATGAGCCCTCAGCCCTGTCCTGTGCTGCCTGCAGAGAGCTGACCCCACCTCCAACCCCAGCCTCAGCTCTGTTCAGGCTCTCTCCACACCCCAAACCCAACCCTTCCCACCACTTCCTCCCAACCTCAGATCTAATCTTGACTCCAGCTCCAGCCATCACTCAACATGGCCACAACCCCACATCCCCCTGTCACCAAACCCTACCCCTCATTTGCACCTTCACTTCAGCCCTCTTTCCTCCTGGCCTCCAAGGTTTGGAATAGTGCCAGGGCGAGGGTAGGCTGGTCCCCCACTAAGCTGGAAACCCCAGCTGAGGGCTTCCCAGGTGGGGCGCTGGCTGCACCCCCTGTCAGAACCAGAGCATTAAAAGGCTTTACCCAAGGAAGAGGCCTGTGGGGCTGGGGGTCAGGAGAGGCCAGGTGAGCCCCACTCCTTGCGAGTGCTCTAGCAGTGACCCCCTTTCCAACTTCTGGCTCGCAGTATTCTCTTCAGGCAGGTCACCTAACCTGACAGCCACCACCACGTGATCAGCCTCTGCCAGACGGGGTGTCGAAGGCTTGCCTGACTCCCAGAGCTCACACAGCCCCTTACAGCCTGCACCCCGGTGTGTCCGACTCCAGACCCACTCCCAGCACATCATATAGCCTGTCTGTGGGTCTTTCTCTTTTCTGGCTTTAGGATCCTTGCTTTCCAGTTCTGCTCCCCTAGCCTTCCCTGTCCCTGATGTCCCAGGAGTCCATGAGCCTGGGAGAGATTTCAGGAGCAGCCCCTAGGCAGACAGAGAGATTGGCCAGTGTAGCCCTGATCTAGACCCCCCACCCAGTGTCCAGGTAGCCTAGCCATTGGTTGTCATGGGCCTTGGTCTTTGCCATTGTCCTGCTGCCCTTCACCACCCCTGGGCCCGGAGCAAGCCCCACCACACATTGGCCCCCAGGGCCACCCTTTGCCCCTGTGCCCGCAGCTTGAGTGGTGGCCAGGAGCAAGTCCTGAAGGGAGCCCAAGCCCCAAGGTTCTGGGCTGAGGAACCAGGACAAGGACGGTGGAAGCACCAGTCCTTGGCGACAGGAGGTGGTGGGTCTGTCCTTGCTTTGACTCCCTCATGAGGCTCGCGCTGTGGTCTGCTCATGGTCCCCAGGGCCTGTTCTGTCTGCCTGTCTGGTTCTCTTGCTCTTCTCTGTCCCGTGGATCAAATCCCTCCCCACCCCCATTTCCCAGGCCTGGACGGAACTTGTGTAGAGGGGCTAGCTGTGACCCCTGCTCTTGGGCAGAGCCAGACCTTCTGGGTCCCTGCAGCAGGCTGGGCACTGGGCCTGGGGCGGGGGCCTGCCCAGGATGAGCAGAGTACTGAGAGATGAGAGGGGCAGGAGGGCAGGGTGCCAGGCCTTTGGCAAACATCATGCCAAGGAACAGGGCAGGGGGCTGGATGCGAATCCCCCTTGGTCTCCTGGGGGTACTCCTGCGCCTTCCACCAGTGGCTTTCTGGACCCAGTCTCCACTGTGGCAGGGGCTGGCAGAAGCAGGCTCCTTTGACAAAGCCCAAACATTCTGAAACCCAGACTCCCTCACTCCTGCTCTCTTTTCTGTCCCCACCCTCACAACTAGCTGACCCCTCCTGAGAGAGAAGGGGTGACCCTCTGTGGCCACCAAGGACAGTGAGGGGAAGACCACGGGACTCCAAGTCAGGAGACCTGGGTTCTGGCCCTGGCTCTGCCTCTCTTGCTGTGCGACCCTTGTGGTTCCTTTGCTTTTTGGGTCTGTCTCTCTGGCGTCTAGTGGGGGCCTAGCTCAGGTGATCTCTGCAGGCTTGCAGCTCCTGAAGCCCCTGTTCTCTTTCTGGGCTGCGCCAGGGCTCCACACAGCTCCAAGGGCCCAGGGTGAGCCCCAGACCTGAGGTGAGAGGTGATGTTTTTCCCAGAGGTTTCGGCTGGTCCCAGGGAGACTGGGACGCTGAGGGTACCTGCATAGGGAGATGGCCAAGGTTTCCAGCTCTGGGAGGTTACTCAATCCTGGGTGCGGCCCTGAGCGGGAAGATGGCGCCGTTCTGGTGGAGGGAGGGGGAGAGAGAGGCCAGCCTGGTGGCTCTGGGACATGGTGGTGGTAGGGGGGCTTTTTCTCGGTGCCTCCTCCCCTAGGGTAGGAAGAAGCCCCCAGCCTAAGGGGGACAGCGCAGTGAAGGCACACGGGCTGGGCTGGGCATCTGCAGCAGATACATTTATCCCTCGGTACTTTGCCATCTCTCTCTTCTTAAAAGACTCTTGTCTGAATTCCTTGTTTTACATGAACCTCCCCCCAGTTCGCTATCTGGCTGCCTCAGTTTCTCCGCAGCTCCAGCCAGGCCTTCAGTTCTTTCCGGAGCATTTCCTCTGCATCCCCCAACCACTGGAACTGCCTTGAGTGTGCATGGGGGGGGGGGGGGGGGCTGGTAGTGAAGGTCTGTGGTGGAGCTCTCCCATCCTTCCTTTCCTCCCACCGTGGCTCACCCAGGAAGAAGCTGGGGCGCTCCCAGCTGCCACCGACAGAATTCCAGCCACAAGGGGGCGCTTTCCGGCCCGCTGCCCCTTGTGGAAGACCCGCCTAGGCTTCTGGAGTTCTGAGTTCCAGGGTCAAGAGCGAGCAGGACCTCCAAGGGGGTACTTGGGGCGGGGGGGAGCGGGATGGCTCCCACACCTGGTCTTCGAGTCCTCTCCTAGTAGGCCCAGGCGTTCCCTTCTCTGGGGGTCAGGGTTCCGGGGACCGCCCCAGACTAGGCGAATCCACCCCGAGCTAGGGGGCCCGCGGGGAGCTCCCCGGCGGCGGGTAGGGGTGCTCACCTCCAGAGCTTGCCCAGCGTCTTGCTGAGCTCGGCGTTGTGCAGGTGCGGGTACTGGTCGGCGAGCTTCCTGCGCGCCGCCTGCGCCCACACCATGAAGGCGTTCATGGGCCGCTTGACGTGCGGCTTGCTCTTGCTGGCGCCGTTGACGCGCACGGGCATGGGCACCAGCGTCCAGTCGTAGCCGCTGAGCACCTGGCTGACGGCCTCGCGGATGCACACGGGGAACTTGTCATCGTCCGCCTCGCCGTCCTGCTGCTCCTTCTTGACTTTGCCCAGCTCACCGGGTCCCGGGCTGGCTCGCAGGCCCGAGCCGCCGCCGCCGCCGTCGGGCCCCAGCGAGGGCGCACTCCCCGGGGACAGGCAGCGGGGCTCCTCGGAGCCCACGGGGCTCAGCTCCACCTCGGACAGGTCCTGCTCCTCAGCCATGTCGCCCCCGGCCGCCGCCGCCGCCTCGGCCACCTCCCCCGGGCCCGCCGCCGGGGTCCTCGCAAAGAGTCCAACGCCCACCTGGACGGGGAAAGAGGACCGATGGAGCGGGGCGCACAGCCCGAGACCGCCCCGGACGCGGGCGCGGACACAGAGCCCTGAGGTGGCGGCCCTCCCTGCTCCCTCTAAACCCACTCCAGCCCCAGGGGCCCCGCGCACATGCCAGACCCGAGGTCTGCGCGTCCCGCCTCCGCCGTCTTCCCTCCACCTGGTCCCAACCGTCTCCTGGTGTAGGTGGGTTTGGGTTTTTTTTTAAAACCTCCTTTTGGGTGGAGGTTTGTTGATGGAAAGGAAGAAAAACGGACTCTTTATTCTGCTCTAATCCCCGCGCCTGGAATTTCCCACCTTTTCTCTCACCTTCCTTCTTCCCCTCTGCCTGCCCCATGGGTTCTGGAGGAGATGGGTGGGGGGCGGGCTTGGGGTGGCAGATTCTTTCCACCCCACAGCAGGCGCCTAGGCACTGGGCTGCGCACTCACCTCCTCAGACCGCTCCTCCAGTCTGGGGCTCGTCCTTAGGAAGTGGAAGACCGCGTCCCAAGGTGTGCGGTCCAGCTCGGGGGCTGGGAGGGGACACTGGCTGGGTGGGAGGGAGGGGCTGGGGGGCCCTGAGCCTCAGGCCACTGCCTTGCTTGGACAGAGCCCGGAGCCTCACCACCAGCCACCCCGGCCGGACAACCCGAGACTGACTGAGCACTGAGCTCTCCAGAGGGCTGGGGGAAGGAAGGAGGGGGGACGGAGGAGGGGGGAGAGGAGGGAGGGAAGGGCAGAAGGTGGAGCCTCTAGCGCTTTCCTTCATCCCCAACGCTAAGGGCTCCTCCACCAGACGCCCAGGCCCACCCCCCACTCCAGCTCCCTGCGCTGGCTGCCCCAGGCCCACCTTGCTTGGGCTTAGCTTGGGCTTATTTAGTCAGGGAGGCGTGGGAGTGGGGACGCTTAGGCCAGCCCAGCAAAGAGATGGGGGCAAAGGGCAGAACCTCTTGTTCGGAGGAAAATTGGGCCAACGGGGACCCCAAAGTTCTGTCTCAGGTGGAGGGATGGGCAGTTGGCAAAGATTAGGGAGCGTGAAGAAGGCAGGAGAAGGTCATGGCGACATGGGGGCGAGGGTGGCTGGCCTGCGTTCCTTCACTCAACAGATCTTACTGAGTGCCTCCTGCGGCCCAGGCCCTGGTTCCCAGCCCCTCTGGCTCTGCCCCCGCTCCAGCCAGGCCACCCTCGCTGCCCTAACTTGTACAAGAGAGCCCAGGTCCATAGCTGGTGAGCTGGAGACTGCTGGGCCCTGGCCCTTCCCTCGGACACCCACCACCTGTGAGTGCTGGGCCGCTCAGGGTAGAAAGGACCAGAGTTCCCAGGAGGCCGACGGGGTCTGGTGGGGGGCCTCTTCAAGTAGGGAGGTCTGACAGGTTCTGGGTTCCTGCTTTCTGGGCTCCAACTCCCTCGGCACTGGGTGCACGCTCTTTTGGGGAGTCCCAGCACTGGTCGTCATGAAGTCCCCCACGCCCCCAAAAAAGGGTCAGGAGCTGCCTGGCCTCCCTTTCCTCCTCTCAGCCCCCTCGCCCCTCTCCTCCTCCCCAGTTAGGGGACCCCTCTCCTTTTCCTTTCCTGCCCATCCTCGTCCTTCGATGGCTCCTTTCCCTCCCCTCTTTCCTAGGTCTTGCCTCCAAAGCTCACAGCCCCTTTCTCTTCTCAACCAAAGGCAGCCCCACTCAGCGGCGGTGAGGTGGAGGTGGGGGTGCACGCAGAGGTGGGGGTGCACACGGAGGAACAGGGCGAGGCTGGGCAGCATGGCCAACAGTGTGTGGTTCCGAGCCCCTGAGCGGCTGGGCTAGGCCCTGGGCCCACCCGCTCCAAGGGGGTCCTGCCTGGAGTGGGGCTGGAAAGGGGGTCTGGGGAGGCAAGGCCTCGTGCTTGGGAAAGGCCAAGGGGGCGGGGGTGGGCTGGTGGTGGGACACAATGAGGTAGTCACACGAGGCCGAGGCATGTTGGGGGTGGGGGGGAGCGGACATTGGAAAACACACACACACACACATGCTCGCACACACAACCAGCCAGACAATCGGGCCAGTGTGTCTGGGGCCCCGGAGCCCAGTGAATTAGGAGTTTGATAAGGGTTTTCTCTTTCTCTCGCTTGCCGGCCTTGGACAATCTCCCCCCAGTTTTCCTCGACGCCACCCCCAGCGCTGCCAACCCTCCTCCCCCCGCCTCCCTTCTCTTCCCTGTGCCCAGACTCTTGTTCGGGGCCTTGAAACAGTGAGCTGTCTTTGTTTGAAATACAGGTGAACGGCAATCATGTGATTAACACACACACACATAAAAAGCTTTTTAACAGCGCCCGCCCGGCCTCAGAACCGCCCGGAGAGGAGCCGCCCTGGATGGACAGAGGGACAGAGGGACGGAGGGACGAACATCCAGCTGGTCCTGTCCCCGCAGCAGTCTCCGGCACCCGCTGCTGCCTGCCCGCGGCTCGCCGGCCCAGCGTCTCTCTCTCTCCCGGTGGGTCCCAGTTCATCCTTCCATCCTTCCCTGGGCCGTCCTCTTCCAAGGAGGGCCCTCCCTGCTTCCTGCGGGGTCTGTGCCTCAGGCCTGAGAACCCTGTGGGGCAGGGGAGGGGCGGCTGTGGGGGGAGAGGCCCCGGGACGAGAAAGGCTGGTGGGCACAAGTCGCCCAGCTGCTCCCCTCTCCAGCTCCTTGCCTCCCCCGGGCCCTCTTCAGCCCAGCTGTGCCAGGATGGGGGTGAGGGGTAGCAGTGGGTGTGCAGTCTGCAGGGCAGCTACAGTAGACTGGGGTGGGGGTGGGGGTCTCTCATGCCTCTCCTCCTTTTTCTTACCCTGTCCCCCCTCCCCCACACCCACACACACGTTCTCCCCAGGGCCTTCTGCCCATAGAATTGGGATGAGGCAGGAGGGCCTGATGGGGGGAGAGGCTGCCAGGTGACCAGGGCTGGGGGACGGACCCCTGCTGCTGGGGGGTTCCCTGCCCACCAGGCTGGCCACCGTGACCCCCTCCCTCCCATCCTGGTGTCCTCCAGCAGGGGAGGGTGAAGGCCCCTTATCCATCCCTGGAGAGCAGGGAGTTTGGGTGGGAGGGTTCCTGATGAAGACACCTGGGCCTTCTGTCCAGGTTGACCAATGCCAGCTTCTGCTCCATTCCCCGCTTGGGGGGTGGCACTGTTCACCCCTCATTCCTGACCCTTCCCTAGGGAAGCCCTAGACACTTTTACTGCATGCCCAACCATATCTGCACTGAAACGAGGGTCCCCCCACCCCGGGGTTTACAGTGGGGAGTGGGGCCTGGTGGGCTCTGGCCTGCCCTCCCTCCCAGGTTTGTGTTCCCCAACAGAGAGGGGCCCGAGGTGTGAGAGACCCCATGAAATTCAGGCATCTTCCCCAGGTGGTGGGGGAGGCCTTTCAGGAGCAACTGGGTTTTCCCGGGACCCAACCCGGGTTCTGTCGAGGCTGTTCCCACATTTACTCAGAAGATGGTCCTCTGAGATGAGGAGGGAAATGAAATTCTGTAAATCCAGTGTGGAGCCCATGGGTGACACTGGCTGGCAGGGCTTCCTTTGGGTCAGGTGACCCTTAACCCCTTAGCTCCTGGAGTCCTTTTCGTTAGGGTGGCCTTCCTTGGGTGGGCCTCCTTCATGGACGGCTCAGCCCTGAGTCCCCTCCCTGGGCCCCAGGTCCCTCATCTGTGAAAGGGGCGATCACCCACCCCCCACCCGCTGCCTCGCAGGACGCCCTGAGACGAGGACTGGGAGTTGCTACGCCGTGCAGGGGCCAGGGATGGTTCTGATTGCCGGGCCTCTGTCCGCACCTCTGTTTCCCCAAATGACAGCATGAGACTGTCTTCCCGACTCCCTCAGAGGACAGGGCTGAGGGCCAGGTGAGTGGCCCGAGGACGCCGTTTCCCAACTCTGTGTGGATGCCAGCTGTCCTCACCTCTCCCTCAGGCCTGACCTCCTTCCCCAGTGCCTCACACACACACTACCTGCTCGAGCGGCCCTGGGCTGGGGGAGGGTCTTCACCCCCACCCGCCGACTCTGGAGCATCTTCTCAGATGAAAAGGCGCACACGTATCACCTGCTCCCATTTGGCAGGTCTGGGGTGAGGCCTGAGATGCTGCCTTTCTGTCTGGTTCCCAGGCCAGAGCCAAGTGCCAAGACCTAAAATGCTCTAATTCTTGCCGCATTTTTGAATCACTTGTGGAGTTTAAAAAAAAGAAAGAAAGAGAGTGCACGTGGAAGAAAGAAATGCTGATGCCCAGGTCCTATCCCCAACCAGTTAAATTTGAATTTCTGAGGGTGAAATCCAGACATCTGTATTTTTCAAAAGATCCTTTCAGACCTGGCTCTCCCCACCAGGGTCCTGGAACCCTGAGGCTAGGGCCAAAACCTCCGGGGGGGGGAGGGGCAGGGGGCTGGGGCTCTGTCTAGAGAGGGCTGTAGCCCCTGCTTTCATGGGGCACCCAGCTTAGTCTGGGGTGAGCGGCTGGGGGTGAGGTAGAGGTGTGAACTCCCTTGACCTTTTCTAGTCCACTCCTACCCCTGGACCAGGCTGTGTCTTTATCAAGTTGTATAGTAGAAAGAGCACTGGACTTAAGAGTCAAGAAACCCTGCCACTTCTTATCCAAGTGGCCGTGGGCAAATGACTTAACCTCCAAGACTTGGTTTTCTCCTGTGTAAAATATTGTTGATAATTTTATAACTTTATATATATTCACTATATACCCAAGTGGCTGGAAGAATTGACTACATACACAATTCTATATATAGTATACAATATAAATAATTATATACATAATGATATTTATAGTTCTTAGTTCGATGCTGGGTGCATAGTTAGGGTGCCATTAGCAGTAATTAGGAAGCACCTCTAGGCCCAGGGTCAGTCCTGGGAGGTGGGAGATGCTGCTTTGGAGCAAGCAAGAGGTGTCCGAGGATGTGCCTTCAGGAGTTTATAACGCAGCCGGAGAATCCCAGCGTCAGACTCAGGTGGTGTGCACCCAGCTCTCCACTGCCAGGGCCCCTGCGGGCTCCCCTCCACGGTGCAGGGGTCCACCTGCCCAAGCGCATTTTTCATGGGACTCACTCAGCCCTCTTTGCAACCCCAGGTGCAGGTGCTGTTATTTCTAGAGAGGAAAGGAGGCACCAAGAGGTTTGACTCTGGCTCAGGCTCCCCCAGCCGATGGGGGTATGTGGGCTGGGAGCCGCCGTGTGCCTCCGGAGCCCAGCCTCTGCCCCACCTGCCCCTCTGCCCGTTAGAGCCCCTGCACCCTCCTCTCCCAGAGGCCTTTGCCCTTGCTCTGCTCTCCTCCTGGAGGGCCATCCCTCCGCCTGGGCCTGCCTAAGTCCCTTTCACTGCTGGCCCAGCTCAGAGGCCCTCTCCTCAGGGATGTGCTCCAGGTGCCTTGGTTGGAATTCTTTTCTTCTCTGACTTTCCCCTTTCGGAGGAGGAGACATCTGCAAACTTGCCTCACCTCTCTTCAGGCACAGCCTGGCTTACAGGCGCCTCCGCTTCCTGCTGGCAGCCCTCTGAGGGCGGGGCCTTGCCTTCCTCATTGGTCGCGGCCTCTCCAGGCCTAGCACAACCTCAGGGAGTTTTCCCTGAGTTGATTTGCTATCAGAGTTCCAAGGAGGAAATGATTGGGGGCGCTGGAGCAGGCAGGAGTGGCTTCCTGGAGGCGGTGGGCTTGAGTTCTCAGGAGGAGGACAGCATTCCAGGGCCTGTCCCAACAGGGGCTCCCGCCTCTCCCTGTTTCAGGTCCAGGCTGAGGGTCTCGGAGCCGGGCCAGGAAGGCAGCTCCCCGGGCCTGAATCTTCCTTCCCCTCCCAACTCCACCCTCTCCGGGAACAAGGAAGCTGGGGCTAGTGCCCAGTGCTGCCTCAGGGCAGCTGGCCTCTGCCCTCTTCTTAGAAGCCTTCAGAAAAGGAGACTGTGCGTTCCTGTCATCCAAGCCACAGCTGCCAGAAATCCCTTCCTGGTGTCTCCCCTGAATCCCTCGTGCTGCTACGAGCCTTTGTGAATGTACCCTCTGTGCAGGGCCCTGGGCCAGGCTCTGGGGCTGGGAGGTGATGGAGACCAGATCCTGCCCTTGAGGAGCTCAGAGTTTTGTGGGAAACCCCAGACAAGGGTTTCCGTGGCCGAGTGGGCAACTGGAGCTGGGACACCAGGGACCTGCAGACTGAGGCCTGTTGGGAGCTAGGCCCTGCCTTCAGGAAAGGAGCCCTGGGCCAGGAGCCCCAGGAGCTGGGAGCAAGTCCCACCTGCGCAGTGGAAGAGGCCCTGTCTTGCCTTGGCAACCTTCTTCCCTCTCTGGGCCTCGGCTTCCCCAACTGTAAAAGGGGGGGACAGGGCTAGCTGATCTCTGAGGGCATTTCTGTATTTGATAGCCCCTGAGTTAGATTTCAAAACAAGGGGCCAATGGCTGACTCAATGTTTCCCAGCTCGATGCCTCAGAACTTGCAGTGCCCTAAGGACATTGTATCTGGACATATCAGTGTGGGGAACACTCCTTTCTAATTCCTCTTTTTAGAGACACAGGCCTGTTAGCATGATGTAAGCTCTAAGTTCTGCAGTTAAGAAATCCATTTATCTTTGTTTAAAACACTGATCCCCCACTTAGTATTATTATCACTTATTAAGAAGAAATAGTTGCTAATGGTGGAATTTGAAGCCCCAAGGCCCCCAAGAGAGATGGGGACTTCTCTTTTCACGTGGGGGTCACCCTGCCTTGGCCTCTAGCTCTGTTCAGACCAGTTTGACATTTCTGAGTCCCTGCTGGGTGTTGGGTCTGGGCTGAATAAGACCAGGCCCCCGGCCTGCAGGTTCTCCGTATCCCGGGTACCTTCAAAGTGCTCACCTTCCTGCCCGTGATTTTTCCACCCTGTTTAGCCCTTCCAACCTCTTTCCTCTGACTCAGGAGCCTTCCTGGTTCCTTTTTTTTTAAAATCCCTCTTCCTCACTCCCAAGAGTCAAGGAAGAAGGCTGGGGGCTCCCCTGAGGACTTTGATCAGGGAATCCCAGCAAAGAGCTCCACACCTCCCATGCCCCATGTCACCCTCTGCTCCCTTCCCTACCTGCAGATATGCCCACTTTCTCTATCTCCACTGTGTGGCCCAGGAGTCCCAGGTCTGTCCGCAGGACACCTAAACTGTTGGCCAAGGTCTGGGGCCCACCCCCGCCTCCTGCCTTGTTCACTTTTCGAGCAGGATGTCATCCTTGCTGGGGTCTGCACCCACGAGCCAGGTCTTCCTTACCCTTCACGATGATGCCTGCACACCATAGGTACATGGCAATGTAAATGAATGAACAGCTTGCACGTGGGGGAACACAGCTAGGAGGCAAGGTGGGGGTGGAACGAGCAGGTGTTCTGAGTCAGCTCTGGGTTTGAATCCTTGCCTCCCCACTTTTTAGCTGGGTGTCCTTGGGCAAGTGACTTAACACTGCTGAGCCTCAGTTTCCTTCCAGGGTGTGGTGAGGATTAAACCAGAGAATATTTGTGAGGCACTCAACAGTTTTGGCCCATAATGGGACTTTGTGAATAGCAGCTGTCCTTTGCAGGGATCTGCCCACAAAGGGTGGCTGGCGGCTGACCTGTGGTCCTCTGGTGTTATTGTCTGTGCTCCCCAGAACTCTGGAGGGTGAGAGCAAGGGCAGGTCTTCATCCCATTGAACAGAAACAGAAACAGGTAGACTGAGGCCTAAGAAAGAAAGTGATTGATTGAGGTTACATGACTGTTCAGTGTCTAGCTGGAGAGTGACATTTCTGCCACAACTTTTTTGCTTTTTTTTTTTAATTTCCAAGGGGCTTTATTTAACCTTTTTTTTTTTTTTTTTTTTTTACATATTTTTATTGTGAAATATAGCAAATATACAAAAAAGTGATAACTTTCAAAGTGCAATTTAACAAGTAGTTATATAGGTAATTTCAAAGAATGTTATGGGTCATAGTTCCACAGTTTCAGTTATTTCCTTGTGAAATATAAGATGTATACAGAAAGGTGACAACCTTTAAAATGCAATTTAATGAGTAGCTATAGAACAAATTTCAAAGAATGTTATGGGTTACAGTTCCACCGTTTCAGTTATTTCCTTCTAGTTATTCTAATACCCTAGTATCTAAAAAAAGACTTAAATAAGGATTCAGTATTTGTAATCCTTTGTTAAATCCTATCTTGTCTGTTGCCACCCCTTCCTCTCGTTTAATCACTTTCTTGATCTTCAACGGTGTCTAGGCAGTGACCACCCTAACTTGTTTATATTGAAAAGGGGTGTCAACCTTATGGGGAAGGGGACTGCATCTGGTTGTTGTTCTTAAAGACGCTGTTGCCTCTGGGTTTTAAGACTTGTCTAGTATAGAAACATTCTGGTGGATTTAAGTTTCTGAAAAATAAACTTAGTGAGTGAAACTTTTATAGAGTCTCAGATAGGGACCTAGGTATTTTGGGACTACTGTTGGTTAGGGCTTGGCATATGGTGGCTGTTCTAGTTTGCTAATGCTGCAGGAATGCAAAATACCAGAAATGGATTGGCTTTTATAAAAGGGGGTTTATTTGATTACACAGTTACAGACTTAAGGCCATAAAGTATCCAAAGTAATGCATCAACAATCAGGTGCCTTCACTGGAAGATGGCCAATGGTGTCTGGAAAACCTCTGTTAGCTGGGTGGCCAGCGTCTGCTCCAAGTTCTGGTTTCAAAAGGCTTTTTCCCAGAATGTTCCTCTCTAGGCTTCAGCTCCTCAAAAATGTCACTTTTAGTTGCTCTTGGGGTGTTTGTCCTCTCTTAGCTTCTCCGGAGCAAAAGTCTGCTTTCAACGGTCATCTTCAAACTATCTCTCATCTGCAGCTACTCTCTCAGCTTCTGTGCATTCTTCAAAGTGTCCCTCTTGGCTGTAGCTCCTCTTCAAAATGTCACTCGCAGCTGCACTGAATTCCTTCTGTTTGTCAGCTCGTTTATATGGCTCCAGGGATTTAATTTAGACCTACCCTCCATGGAAATTATCCAATCAGAGTCATCACCACAGTTGGGTGGGGCGCATCTCCACGAAATCACTCAAAGAATTACAATCTAATCAACACTGATACATCTGCCCACACAAGATTACATCAAAGATAATGGCATTTTGGGGGACATAATACATTCAAACTGGCACAGTGGCCATTTGGGATATCCAGCTGGAGCTTGCGTAAGAGAAATCTCCAAGATAGCCTCTTGACTCTATTTAAAATCTCTTAGTCACTGTAACCTTATTTTGTTACCTTTCTTTTCCCACTTTTAGTCAAGAGGTCATTTTCAATCCCTCGATGCCAGGGCCAGGTTCATTCCTGGGGGTCATGTCCCATGGCAGGGGGAGGTTAATGAATTTACTTGCCGAGTTGGGCTTAGAGAGAGAAAGGCCACATCTGAGCAACAAAAGAGGTTCTCTGGCAGTGCCTCTTAAGCATAATTATAGGAGGGCTTAGCCTCCCATTTACAGCCCTAAGTTTCACAAGAGCAAGCTCCACCTCAAGATCGAGGGCTTAACTTAGTAAGTAGGGGGTTTCTAATTTTACATAGCATATATTCTGTCTAAGATAAACAGTCAGTGTCTCACATTATCATCACTTAGTTGGACAATCATCACACTCAATTTTAAACAATTATCATAATACAAAACATCCCAGAGCTCTTATCAGCCACTAATTATTCATCCCTAGTATTAGTGTAGTGGAGGTAAGATATTCCTATTAAATATAGTCTAAAATATGTAATGGGTAGTTTTTCCATATACCACTCTGTTGTTAACTCTTTGTACCTGTGTCATACCTTAGAATCATATCATGCAAATGCTTTTTATTTAATGTTTAAAGAAAAGGTTTATATCCCTTTCAAAGGGGACAGAGAAAGAACTTACAATGACAAATTCTCTAAAGTAAATGATGAAAGAAAAAGGTTGGGGGAAAAAATCTCTTTCCCATTTTGCATCAGGGAAAATTAATTCTTTTTTTTTCTGTTTTTGATTTGTATTCACACTTACACACTCCAACAGGGAGAAATCTGGCTCCCACCATCTGCCATCCATTTTACTTAATTGTTCAAGTACAGTTTATATGTATAGCAGTATCAGAATTGTTAGCCTGTACTTTTTTTTTTAATTCCATTGTAAGGATGTACCACATTTTATTTATCAATTCACCGATTGATGGACATTTGCATTGCTTCCACTAGCACCCTACTCCACATTTGGCTATTATGAATACTGTGGCTATAAACAATTGCATGAAAGTGTTTGTGTGGACATGTGTTGCATTTCTCTTGGTTATATACCCAAGACTGGAATTGCTGCATCACACGTTACCTTATGTTTAACATTTGAGGAATAGTCAAACTGTTTTCTGACGTGGCTGCAAAATTTTACAACCTTACCAGCAGCACTCAAGGGTTCCAATTTCTCTACATCCTTACCTACACTTGTCATTGTCCAATTTAAAAATTATAGCCATCCTAGTGGGTATAAAGTGATATCTCGTTGTGATTTTGATTTGTATTTCCCTGGTGGCTAATGATGTTGAACATCTTTTCATGTGCTCATTAAAACCCTTAATTCTTATTTGGACATTACTGTAGCAATCTTGGTTACTTAAGGACTGTGTTATAAGAAAGTATCAAGTTACCAGTGAATAAAGGGCTGAAGTTTTGTAGCCGAGTGCCTGCCCAGGGCATGGCTCCCTGAGAGGTCTGAGCTGGCTCTTGTAAACAACCATGAGGAAGGAGACATCCTTGGACATGAGCCTTATACTGCTAGAGAATGTCCTGGACATCTCGCCTGCCTCCAACCCTAACAGGAATGTTGATTTCTTGGCTCAAAACACATCAATCTTCTGGCATTTGAGTCACAGAATTTATTTGCCTTTTAAAGTAGAATGCAAAAATGTTCTCATTTGTAGTAGAATGCAAAAATGATTCTACCACGAATTTTTGCCCCCTTTTTCCTGAGGACCCACATTAGGTGAGGCTCTGCTGTGTCCGGGAGGGTGGGGAATGAAGAGGGGCGAGCTCTCACTTGTCCTCAGGGAGTTGGGAGCTCATTCATTCATTCATTCTTAGTTTGCAGACTGAAGTACATACACATGAAAGCAAAGAGAGTGGTGTAGGTGGAGGAAAGAAAGAAAGTGCCAGGAATGATGAGAGTGGCCTTTCTCACATGGGACTGTGGGTGTTGTTCCTGGAGGTGTCTTTGGAGACTGTCTGAGCAGGATGGGCTGTGTGTGGCTAATGAGAGGCCTCTGGCCTTCCTCCACTGGAAGGTGACTGAGAAGCTGGGGTTGGGGGCCGCTTGTCAAAGTTGCCCAGCCTAGGAGGTGGCCGTGTAAGGACTGGAGTCCAGGTCTTCCGGCTCTGGGTTCCCCGACATTTCAGTGTGTCACCCAGGGCGTTCCCCGGGACCGTGGGGCTGGGCAGGGCTGGGGCTGAGGATCCCCGTCTGTGGTTGGCGTTGTGGATGTGTTGCTGTGGCCTTTGTCCTCTGAAAGTGAAAATGGGATGACCCGGTGGGACTGGACTGTGTGTGTGGGCTCGAGGGGCCCTTCCTTAATGAGGTATTCTTGTTCTTTGGCGATGTCCCTTTATAACAAAATAGTGAGCTGAGTGATAATGAGCTAAGATCAGGGTTCAAATCTGGTCCTTGCCCCACTTATCAGCGGCGGTATTTGGCCAAGTTCCATCATCTTTTCGTGCCTCAGTTGCCTCACCTACAAAATGACAGTAACAATACTTGCCTCATAGGAATGTCACAGAGATGAAAAGAAACGAAGAATGTCAAGTGCCCAGGACAGAGAAGACACATTCATCGCCTTCTCTTTCATTTAAACTGCCAGTTGGTGCCAGGTTGGATGGCTAACATATTGAATATCCAAATGTCTCAGATATAATAAAACATGTGGATGACTAACATAATAATATCTTGGGTATAATAAAATTCAAGAGAATCTCTTCCCTATCCAGGGTGAAGAGATGAATTTACTGAGATAAGAGCAAGACACCTGGGCACCGCCCTGGGGTTTGTTCACCTGTCAAAGTGGTGCTTTGGTTTGTGCAGAAAGTGGATGGCCAGGATGCTGCTGGGCTGCCGGCCCTCAGGGACCCAACCCAGCCACCCCCTGGCACTTTCGGCCCCTCTGGGCAAAGGGAGGCCATGTCTGCTTCACTGTGCACCCGTGTTTTGTATTCGTCTCACCTCCCTGCCAGGTGGCAAGTCGGGAAACAAGAGTGTTTGATGTCTCCTGTTTGGGGCTTAGACCCCTGAGTTGGAGCCTTGGTGACGCGGCTTTAGCAGGTGCAGTGGGAGGAGCTGGCCAGGAAGGCAGGAGATGTGGTGCTGATCTCCACTGGGCTGAGGTCCCGACTCTTGCTGTGTGACCTTGGGGAAGTCAGTCCCCCTCTCTGGGCTAATTCCTTCATCTGTACAGTGAGGGAGTTGCTCTCTGATCTCCAGGTGCTCATTCACATTTCCACCGGGGGCTGTAGGGTTCTGTGGGAAAAGGCCTGCCTCTAGCTTTGTCTCCTGAAGGCAGCTGCTCAGCGTTGGATATGTGATCACACACGGAGGCTCAGGATTGCTTGTTGAGCCTCCCTGACCAGGGAGGTGACCCAGTGAGAAGATCACCCCACTTCTCTCCCCAGTGGGCCTGACTCTGGCCTGGGTCATATCAGCACTGTGAGCCCCTTGGGGGCAGGACCCACCCAGTCACCACCCACTGTCACCCATTTACTCAACTCTTCTAAATCACACAGATGTGGGCAGACACACATGCACATAGGGAAATAAAACTTCAAATCACAGACAGAGGAAATAAATGCTTCTGACCCCTGGGCTCCTAGCATAAAAATCCCAAATCTTCAGGCTGGCCTGGCACGACCTGGCCTCATTCTTACTCCACAGTCTCCAGCCAGTGGCCGTCTTCCGTCTCCTCAAACTCAGGAAGCACTTCCCCGCCTCAGAGCCTCCACAACTTCTGTTCCCTCCACCGGAACACTTTTCCACCCATCACCTCATTGAAGCCTTCTTTGGACTCAGCCTAAAGATCACTTGTATGAAGACCCCTCTCCCAACCCTCCGGTATTGTTATTCTCTCTGTCAGCTCACTGGGACTTTTCCTTTATAGCAGTCATTGCAATTTGTGATTTATTTTTATTTTTTGCAAGATTAGTTTTTCAAGGACTGACTTTCCCCCATGGATGTCAGCTTCGTTAGGGCAGCGTTGTGAATCTTTCATGATCAGCTGAGTGTTGGCACACCATGGGTACTGAATGAATGAATGAAGGAAGGAAGGAATGAATGAATGAAAGCAGCCTCAGTGTGGAGCATGGATGGGGGAGGGTGGGAGGGAAGCCCAGAGAGGTGATGAGACCAGAGGAGAGAGGCTGAGGGTTAGAGAGATGAGTCGTCCTGGGTCTCATGTGGCAGAGGCAGGCAGGTTGACTCCCAGTCCAGTGCTCTTCCCTCTTGTGGCACGGGGGCCTCCTGAGGAGCAGGCTGGGTTTAGTGGGGAGCCAAACTCCTGGAGATGGAGGGCAGGTGGGAGGGGATGGGGGATCTGAGCCAGCAGGCAGGAAAGACAGGGCAGAGCTGTCAGCTTCAGACACCGCCGCCCCGGGGGACCCAGCCCTGAGCCCAGGGAGGCTGCGGGGAAAGAGTGGGGGACAGGAAGCACCCGGGTCTTCCCCTCCTCCCTCCTGCCCCATCCTCCGCCCCCATCTCTGGCGAGAGAGCTCACAGCCCCAGGCCTTGGCACTAGGGGGACGGGGGTGGGGAAACGGGACAGAAATCCCATTCTGGCCAAATGCCTTTCTCTCCTCTATTTGATTTCTGGGCCTCAGGATGGCATCTGCCCTTGCAGACCCTGGAGAGCCTGGCTGGGACCTTGAGGCTGGAGGACTGACAGGAAAGGGAGAAGGCACTGCTGCCCTCTCTGGGTGCTTGGCACTGTGCTGGCAAGGCCGTCCCTGGCTCACCCAGCAGCCCCCTGCCCTCAGGGGGAAGAGCCCTGGAGAACTGCTATGTGACCTCCCTCACCTGACGGTGTGTCCAGACCTGGCACTGCAGCAAGCCCTGTAGGGAGCTTGTTGTAAATACTGATTCCTGGGTCGCACTCTGAGACGATGTGGGTGGGGCCAGGGAATCTGAATTTTAAAAGCTCCCCAGTGATTATGATACTCCTGGTGGGGCAACTGTTAGAACAGATGGTCTCCAAGTCCCCCTCCCCAGCCTCAAAACTTCCACCACGTTCCACTGGTTGAGGCCTTGGGTGCGTCGCCCTTCCAGGTCTCTGTGCTGCTTTTCTGTTGCTGATGGACAGGCACTCCCGGCCCTCAGAAGGCAAGGCCACAGGGCAGCCCACATCCCACAGCCTGGTGCTGGAGCAGAGTGGGTGCGCAGGGAACAGGGGCGGGTGGGGGGCGGGCAGCATCAGGGAGGGTTGGGGCTGCACCCACTGGCCAAAAACTCAGGGGAGCCTGGGAAGGGCAGAAACAGCTGTGGTCCTGAGCAGCCCAGCCAGAGCTGCCCCTATCTCCTCATCCTCTCCCTCCTCCTCCCTCTCCTTTCCCTCCTCCCCCTCCTCCTCCCCTCCCTCCTCCACTCTCCTCCTCCCTCTTCCCTCCTCTCTCCTCCCCCTTCCTTAGACAGCCTCTTCCTCCTGACCTTTGCTTTCTCCTTTCTTTTCCACTTGTCTCTGCCTCTTGTCCACATCCTTGTTTTTCTTTCTCTGCCTTGATTTTTTCCCCTATGGCATTTTCCCCTTTCTTTCTCTCTCTTTGTCCACAGCTTCCTCTGTCTGGAAGCTTCTTGGTCTCAGTCCCATGCTTGGTGGTCTCTGTCTCTCCGGGGCCTTCTCCTTCTGTCCCCCGGCCCTGGCCGGCCATCACTGCCTCTCTGTGCTCGGCCCTTCTCCAGCCCTTGTCTCTGAACTCAAGGTCTCCAGCTCTGCCTCTCACTGTCTTACCTCCACTCTCGCTCTCTCTCGCTCTCTTCATGCATTTCCCTATCTCTGCCCCCTCCATCCCTCCTCTGCCCCATCTCTGTTTGCCCGGAATTACAGGGGAGGCTGCTTGGGGATGGAGGGCCTTGGGAATTGAGAGAGGTGGGGAAAGGTGACACCTTAGAGAAACCAAGATCGTGCAGATGATTGCAAAGCAGCTCCCAGGCGGAGGGGCTGGCCTCCTGCCCTCACCCTCAGGGCCCTCCCTCTCTGGCTGCAGCCCTCGTGAGCAGCCTGCTGTGCCCAGCCTTCTGGCCTGTCCACCTCGTGCCCTGGATCGCCCTGCTCCTCCCCCAGGCTGGGCCTGGGACCTCATCTCCCTCTCCCTTTTCCCACTTTTCCACTATTCTCTCTGAGCCACGTGGCCCGGCTGCCCCAGGGAGCTCGCCTGCCTGTCCCCCACTCCTCACCACCTGTGTGTGTGAGAGGGGGCGGCGGGCAGGAGATCAGGCAGGAGAATGAGTTTGAGCCTCCCTGGGAGGGTCCCCACTGAGCAGGACCTGCTCCTTACCCTGAGCAAGAGGCAAAGGCTGCAGGTTTTGATGGTGGAGCAGGTGTTTCCAGCCCCACTTTCTGCACGAGCTTTCCCGGGTCCAGAGAGCTAAGGTGACCTGCTCAAGGTCACGCAGGCAGGCCTGCAAGACTGAGCCCAAGCCAGGGAGACAGTGGAAAGTGGAAGCAGGGAGCAGGGGCAAGGAGAGGGCATCTTGGTCCAGAAGCCAAAGACCTGAGTCCTGGATGGACTTGCACGGGCACTGGGGCATGTTCTCCCCCTCTCTGGGCCTTGCTTTCCCCATCTGGGCAGTGAGGGTCTGGCTCCCATGGCCTCTGAAGCTCTTTCCATTCTAGTTGTCTGAGCTGGCCCTTCCTCAGTGGTGGGAGGTGGGCGGGGATAGGGAATGGGAGAGAATGGGTTTTTACTCAACAGAGAAATTCCTCCTCCATCCTCCAGGCTCAGAGGATCAAAAGAGGCCAGGGGCACCTCATCTCTCCTCAGCTACCTGCCCTGACAGGTGGTGCCTGCCTCCAGTCCCTGTTAACTCCCTGAGGACCAGGGCAGGGCCCCGCTGCCCCTTGAAGTGGTTTCCCTGGGGGCCAGGGACATCAGGCTGGACCTGGGATGGGTGGGGCTGCAGATCCCGGAACCACCCCCCAAATCCAACGGGGAGAACTTCAGGCCACCAGGGCCGGGCTGAGAGCCTCCGGCCAGGTGGGTCACATCCCGGGGGAGGTTTGGGCGGGTCTGCTGGCCCAGGCTGGGACCCCATTCCAGGGGTTGCAGGGCTAGAAGGGCCCCTGTTTCTCCCGGGCTCCCTCTCTGCCCGCCCACCCCCTGCTGGCCCCGTGGCACTGGGTGTGGAGGTACGCAAAGGAGCAGCCGGGAGAAGGGTTAAGTCGGGAGCTCGGGATGGCTTTGGCCACGGCCATTCCTCTGGGAGAGGAGGAACGAGAACAAGGAACCCATTCTGTGTGTGGGAATTAATAGCAAAGAGTCATCTGGGGTGTCATTCAAGCCCTGATCGGCTCCCAGAGGAATGCAAGAGAGAGAGAGAGAGAGAGAGAGAGAGAGAGAGAGAGAGAGAGAGAGAGAGAGAGAGAGAGAGAGAGGCCTGAGGCAGAGATGTCAGAGGAAGGGCATCAGGGTCGGGCTGGTAAGTGGAGCCGCCCTGGCAGGTGGGCCCTCGGCCCTAAGATGGGGAGCCCTGCGTCTCCTCACAGATGTGCCCTGCCCCAGGAGGGGTGGGGCTTGCCCTGTCACACTCCCAGCAAGGTCTCCACTGTGTCTTCCCTCATTCGCAGATGGCTGCACCCTCCACTCCCATGGGGCCATCTCCCCTGAGGCCTGGAGCTGGGCCCAGGCACCACCCCCACCCCCAGTCTGCTCCCATCTTTGGCGGGGGTCCTTGGTGTTCCCTGTGGGAACAGCCCTGAGGCTGGTGCTGTGGAGTCATCCTAGGCTCCTGAATTGGACCCTCTTCCTCCAGGACCCAGGAGCCCCAGCAATCTGGCCCCAGGTCCAGCTCGGACACCTTCTGGCCGGGTGGCAGCCGGCACCTTTAGCCGCCTGCTTGTGGGGAGCAACAGGGTGCTTCGGCCATCACAGGGGCCTCCAGGGAAAGCTCTTGGCTCATTTGCTGAAGCTCCCAACTCCAGGGCCTTCCCCTCAGACTTCTCCATCTGCCTGGGACCCTGGGTCAGCCTCAGCCTTCGGCTGGGTCCGGAGACATCTCACAGGAAGGGCCTTGGGGAAGTGTGGCAGGTCGGGCCACAGGTTCTGTGGCCACGCAGACCGAGGCCGGGGAGGTCGCCGCCTGCCCGAGGTCAGGGGACCCAGCAGGAATCGGCAGGGTCGCCTGCCGTTCAGCCCAGTGCCCTGACTCTACCTGACCAAGGACATCACAGACACGGGGAAGCCGAGGCCTACACGGGCCTCAGGGGAGACAGGTGCCTAGGCCGTGGGGCGGGTGCCAAGGGTCAGAGCAGGCTGCCCCACTTCCCAGCTGTGTGGTCTGAGGCAGAGCTCCTCAGTCACCCTGGAACCCCGAGGTCTCAGATGGGGCCATCTAATCCTCACCTGGCAGCTTCTTGTAAGGCCTAAAGAAGGTAACGGGGCTAAAGTGGTTTTTATTATTGGCAGTCAGGGCAGCACCCCTGCCCTCAGGCCATGTGCACACCATCTGAACGGCTGAGGTGGCACCCAACAGCTTGGGCCCTCTTAGGGGAATCTGGGAAATCCCGCACCCGTTGCTCCTTCTTGACTGTGGTTTCTGTGGGGATGGGTTTCCTGGCCCCCAAACATCCCTGGTGCCAGCCTCGTTCCCACATCTGGTGATGCATCCTGCTGGTCCTGCTGGAGCTTGATGCCTTTCCTCTGACAGCGTGGCAGAGGGGACAGGGCCTGCAGCCTCAGGCCCAACCGGAGAAGCTTTGGAAAGCTCTGGGCCTTGGTTTCCTCCTCTGTAAAATGGCCAGCTGTCCTCCTGTGGTAGACTCTGGGCGTGTTGAAGCCTGAGGGATCCTGAAGTCTGTCCAGCTCTACCCACTCAGTGTACAGATGGGGAGAGGGCGCTAGGAAAGGGAAGCCTGGGTGAGGGCTGAGATGAGCCGAGCTGGCAGGCCCCTCTGCATTGGGCTGGGAGTCTGGGTGCCTGGGTCCCGGATGAGCTCAGCCGCTGGGAGCCAGGTGATCCCACACAATTCCTCTCCCATATCTGGTGTGCAGGAAAGGTGCTGAAGTCTTTTGCAAACTGCGAAGTGCTTCACAAATATGGGGGGTTCTTAGGAGAGTCACTTTCCTGAAAGCGCTGGCCCTCTGGGTTAGAGACCCTGAGAGGCAAGGGCAGGCAGGCCAGGGCTGGCCCCGTGCTCTTCAATGAACCCCATGTAGGGGCCTGGGGTGGCTGGTACCCCACCCAGAGGCCCCACCCGGAGAGACAGATGCTACGTGGGTGAAGGATGGGGTTCCCTGCCCGGCTTTGGAGGTGTGGCGGGTGTTTGCATGGGACCTTCTATGACATCCTGAAAGTGAAACCAGTTTCCTTTGGGAACACACAGCTCGCGGGGCACTCTCAGGCGAAATGACTCAGTCCCACGGTCACTCCCTTGAGGAGCTAGCTCATAGCCTGGTGACCTTGACTCAGGCAGTGTTTATGGAACTGAATGGGGTGATGATGTTGAGGTGCCCTGCTGCCGGTGGGGTGGAGGTGGGTGGAGCTGGGGCCTGTATATTGCGACCCCTGGACCAGGATTCAGACAGCCCCGAGTTCCCTCCCTGGCCCTGCAGCCTCTTACTTGCAAGCTACTTCCCTGCTCTGAGCTTCAGTTTCCTGCTCTGTAAACTAGGAATAATTGAATCTATTTCATGGAGTTGCATGAGGAGCAAGAGAGAAAGCACTTGAGAAAGATCCGGGCACATAGTAGGTCCTCAACTGCATTCCCGCTGGACACTCCAGCAGTGCATCAGGGACAGAAACTGGATCTTTAGAGAAAAAAGATGCAAATCATAGAAAGATTTTATAGAGAAATAATAGACAGATGTAGAAAAATAGGCATTGCAGTGCATTCAATTTATAGAGAATGAATTTGATTCATTGAGAAATCATAAGGCTGGAATGTTAGGGGGATCCATGAGTTTCCTCGTTCCATGCACCTGCCCCTGCTCTGTGCTGACCGTCTGCTGGGCACCAGGGACCCAGGGAGCCATCCGGCCTGCCCTCGCCCTTGAGATTCCGTGGTCCCATGGAGAAGACAAGTAAATAAACACCGAATTCACTCCTGAGCAGTGATAGGTGCAGGGAGGAAGGAAGCACTCACAGGACCTTCTTCACCTCTGGCCTGGGAGGCTCAGTGCTCTCCGTTGGTCCACAGAAATGTTTGAGCCCCAAAGAAAAAAGTACCAGCTCCAAACTAGAAATTAATTAAAAATTTAAAAGAAAAATCATAAAAATCCATTAAGCCTTGTTTATAGCCAAACAATTAGGGAAATATAATTGTATGTGATTTTACATTTTAATATGTAAAATTTTAATATGTTTGATATGGGGTGGGGTGGGTCTGGGACCTATCAGGGTCTTAAGAAATGGTTTTGTGCATCAGGGACTGAGGGTTTGCAGCAAAGGGTGCTGTGCCTGGAGCAGTCAAGGAGGGCTTCTCAGTGGAGGTGCTATTTGGGTCTAAACTTAAAGAGGGGTTAGGGGATGAACAGAGGGAAAAGAGACTTGATGGTGGTTGAGGTAGAAGGAGATGCATGAGCAAAGGTGCAGAGAAAGGAATGCACATGGGGGACTTGGGAGAAATGCAGGATATTCGTAATGTCATGGGGTGTGGAGAAGAACAGGGGAGGGGCCTGGGTGACACTGGAAAGATTGTCAGGGTCTTTGGTACCAGTCTTTGGAGAGAGATTTGAGAACCAATTGGACAGGGGAAACGGGCAGTAATAACAGCACCTGCTATTCCATGAATGCTCACTGTGGGCCTGGTACTTTCTATGTTCGGTCCCAAGGCATGTATGTCTCCTGGTCAAATCCTCACAACAGCCCATGTGCAGCGAGAGGTGGGAGGCAGGCACACGTAACCGAAATCTAAGTCACATGAACCTTCAGCTAACCAGAAGCCTTGCCTGCCCTGCACGTATAAAACAATGTCAAATGTATAACATGATGAATCTTATGGTGGGCAATGACTGTGATTAACAGTACAAATTTAAAAGTTATTTCATGAACTAGAACAAATATATGACACTGTTATAAGGAGTCAATAATAGAGAGGTATATGGGAAAAATGTACCTGTTGCAAACTATGGACTACAGTTAACAGTAATATTTTAATGTTCTTTCATCATTGTATTGCTAGTATTGATGTACCACATCAATACTAGTGGGTCGATAAAAGGGGAGGATAAGGGGTATGGGATGTTTTGGGTTTTCTTTTTTATTTTTATGACTTTATGGAATAATGAAAATGTTCTAAAATGGACTGTAGTGATGAATGCACAACTATGATGATACTGCGAGCCCTTGATTGTATACTTCAGATGGATTGTATGGTGTGTGAATATATCTCAATAAATTTGCATTTAAAAACAATGTCAGAAAACATGCAAGTGATATGCATTGGTTGTAGACAAATTTAAAAATATAGGGAAACAAAAAGAAGAAAGTAAAGCTCACCTGACTAATTCTGTTGTCCGGGGAGTGGTGAGAGTTTGGTGTAAATGTTTCCAAACTCAGATCCCTCTGTGTGTGCAGCCCCGTGTCCATCTAAACATGTCTGGGTGTCTGCATGGTAGATGAGCTTGCCCTTAAGTGGAGGACCAGGTATATGTGTGAGGGCACATCTGAGTACGTGTGTGTCGCTGAGTGTTTGGGCTTGCATCAACCTCCTGGGCAGCAAACTGTTCCTGATTTGTACTCATTTTGTCCACTTGCCCTGTTGTGGACTGAGAGAAGTGGAGCTCCCATACGGACTGAGAGAAGTGGAGCTCCTTCTTATTCCTAATGTCTTTGATTTTTCCCTCAAATCTCCTGCAGTTCCTGCTTTGTGGATGTTGAGGCTATGTTGTTTGGTGCATAAATGTTCATACTTTTATATCTTTCTTATGAATAGCTTTTAGCTTTATAAAGCCCTCTTTCTTATAATTTTGAATTCTTACTGGCCTAAATCTAACCTTGTCATATCATAAGTTTGCCACCCCTGTTGTCTGCATTTGCTTGGTATGCCTTTACCAACACAAACACTTGACATCCAGTGTAGATATGTAAAAGTTCCACCGCCAGGTGCAGACAGAACTGATTTGGGATCTTGAGCATGATACTCACTGGGTGTGGTCTCAGGAGAGTCCTCTAATACTTCAAACCTCCACTTTCTATGAGAGAGGATAAGAACAGCCTGATAGGTTTGTTGTGATCAAATGAGAAAATCTGGCATTAATAAAATAATAATAAAATATGACCATGAGTGAGCACCCACTGCTGGTGGGACCTGTGCTGTGGCAGCAGTGGATAGAGGGTCCATGGGGGGAGAGCACATTTATATGCAGCCCCGAGCACAGGGCCAGGAGGGACACCTGGCAGAGGAGGCTGCTGGGCATGGAGGACGGAGGCAGGAAGCCCAGCGGTCTTCAGGGAAGGCTTCTGGGGAAGAGGGACTCAAGCTGGGACAGAGGGTGAGGGGACAGGGAGAGAAAGCTGGCTGAAGAGGGGCAGGGGTGCGGGCATTTCCCACAGGGACGGTCCTGATGTGTGGGCACCTGGAGACTGGGGAACCTGGTGATCTGGGTGGATCCCAGGCTGTAACAGTTTGAGATTGTTCCAATTTCCAAGTGTATATTCGAATACTAAATTTTTATTGTATTTTGCAAATGTATTGGTCCACAAAGAATTGGTAATTAAAATAAAATTTGTCTGTCGCCCAGAGAGTTGGGAGAAGGGCTGGTCTGGATGGACAGCTGCTGTCCAGGGAGGGTGAAGGGTCGGGTCAGAGGGCACAGGTGGGTGGGCGGCTGGGATCATCTGTCAGGTCAGAGCCATCACCCGTAGCTGACTACAGTCGCCTACCTCATGGCGACTGTGCTGAGTGGACAGCCTTCTGCAGCCATCCGCTGTAGCACGTTTTCGAGCTACAGAGGAGAGCCAGCACCGTCCCTGCCCTCCCAGAGCTGACATGTCTCACTCTAGGGCCAGGAGCTCCTGCAGGAGGGGAGACTTCAGCTTAGCTCTTGGAGGGTGGGGAGTAAGGGGCAGCTTTTCCATCTGACTTGACCCGTTCCCCCCACACAGGAAGGGCCTGGCTCAGGGTGGGGTGGCAGAGGCAGGACAGAGCCCCGGCCTTGGCTGGTAGCTGTGGTCTGCGTCCGACTCTGCCACGTCTGCATGTGCTGGGTCTGGGGTGGAGGGTCACCCCTTGGACCCCCAGCTCCCTCATCTGCACGATGGGGACCCAGGTCCTCCTCCCTCACCTGGCAGGACTGAAATGAAAGTCCCCAGGGGCTGCTCCTGTCTTCTCAAGCTTCTGGAAGCTGCCGACTCATGAGATTTGGAAGGAACTTGGAGTTCATTTAGGACAAGTGCTCCATTTTACTGAGGTCCAAAGAGGGAATGGGGTTTGTCTGAGGTCACCCTGTGTGAGCAGCACAGTGGGGACTCGAACCCGGGCCCCCGATTCCAGTCCTGGCATACGGTGTCTGGCACCATGGAAGTCTGGGCAATGGGGATGTCCTGGACAGAAGAGACTGTCTGTAGCACCCATAGCCCCTCATTGGGTCTCCCAACCGTATCTGTCCAGAACTGTACCCAGGAGGGCAGCGTGCAGAGCGGGAGCAGGCTCGGTGACAGGGCAGAGCCCGAGGGGCCCTCAGGGCAGCAGCAGGAAGGCTGGCAGACAGCAGTGGGGACCCAGCCCCAGGGACCAATATTCAGGGGCAAGACCCCTGAACCTGCGAGGATGAGCTAGAAAAGGCAGACCCCCCTCAGGGCAGCGGGGAGAGGCACAGGAACCAAGCTAGATGGGAACCCTGGCGCAGGGAGGGAGGGAGACAGAACCTGGAGAATCCGGAGGCAACAGGGCAGGGTCAGGTCGGGCTGTACCCGTGGAGCAGCCCCCCGCGCCTCCAGGAGCCTGCTTCTGTCTCTGCAACGTGAGATTAAAAGCAACGCCTCAGGGGCTCTGGTGGAGAGCAAAGGATAGAGTAAGAGTGCAGGGCTTCTGCTTCCCAAGAAGGCAGGACTGAGGCTCTCTGATGCTGAATCCCAGGGCAGGGCCGGATTCTATCTTGTGGCGACCCCATCAGCAAGATTCGAGGGCCACACGGGCGAGTGGGTAGATCTGCCTGAATTTTCCTCTTGTCTTTCTCCTGGACCCTTCTTTAAATAGAACCACTTGTATTTCATGCACCCTTCTAACTCTCCCCCACACCCCTTTCAGAGCAAGGCAAGGAGATCACTAAACCAAAGCAACCAGGAAGGGTCCTTATTCCTGTCACAATTATGAGACGGGGATTCAACTCCTGGAATCAGGGTAGGGCTAGGGGCTTGGGCCCCAGGAGCTGGGGGGAATCTGGTGGGTAGATGCCAGATGTGACCAGGAGCTGAGACCTGGGGAGAGGCCGTGGGATGTGCTGTGTAAGGGCACAGGCTCTGGGCCAGGCCCCCTGGGCTGAGTAATCTTGGGCAGGCTCCATGTCTCTGTTCCTCAGTTTCCCCATCTGTAAAATGGCGAGAATTACTGCACCTACTTCTGGGGGTTATTGTGACCCATGGAAAGCACTGAGAATGGTGGCCAGTACACATTAAAGATGTCTCCAGCAAATATTTCTTGAACACCTACTATGCGCCGTGCACTCTCTTGGGCACTTGGGATCATCAGTGAACTAAAGTACAAAATCCAGTTGAGGGAAACCAACAAAAGACAAAAGAAGTTAATTACATAGAACGATAGGAGGGGAAAGTAAAGCAGAGAAAGGGTATCAGGTGTAGGTGTGGGCCCTGAGAAGTGAAGTGGGCAGATTCCTGGATGTGGTTGCTTTTTTTGCCTTTTTAAAATTATTACCATTTTACTTTTTATTGTAGTAACCAACATAGAGAACAGAATTTCCCATTTTAAGCACATTCAAGTGTGCAATTCAGTAGTATTCATTATATTCACAATAATTGTGCTACCATCACTGACATCCATGACCCCTCTTTTTTCATCACCTTAAACAGAGACTTGCCCATTAAGCTGTAACTCTTTCTAAATTACTATTTTTAACAGCTTTAAGGTATATTTGATATACAATAAATTGGAACATATTTAAAATGTGCACTTTGATGAATTTTGACACAGGTATGCATATACACATGAAATCATCACCAAATCAAGAAAATGAACATCTCTGGTCACCCCAGAATTTCCTTGTGCCCCTTTGTCATCCCTCCCCCATCCTGGGCAGGTACTGATCTGCTTTCATTCAGATTAATGGGCAGTTTCTAGAGTTTTATATACACAGAATCATACTGTACGTACCCTCTTATTGTCTGACTTCTTTCACTCAGCATGATTGTTTTGAGATTCATCCATGTCGTGTACATCAATAGTTCAAACTTTTAATTGCTGAATAATATTCCATTGTATGGATAGACCATAATTTGTTTATCTGCTCACCAACTGATGGACAGTTGATTGGTTTCTGGTTTTGGGTTACTACTAATAAAGCTGCTCTGAACATCCATGTGCCAGGCTTTGTGTTGACTTCTGCTTTCCTTTCTCATAGGCAAGTGCCTAGGTGGGATGCCTGGGGCTTACGATGTGTCTACTTAACTTTTTAAGAAACCACCAACCTGTTTTCCAAAATGACTGAACCTTTTCACATCCTCACCAGCAGTGGATGAGAGGTCTGGTTCCTCCACCTCCTGGACTTGGGATCGTTAGTCTTTTTAATTTTAGCCGTTCTGATGAATGTGCATCTCACTGCGGATTTAATCTGCTAATGACGAGTCGTCCTGCTCATCTTTCCGAGCTGATTTGCCATTCTTGTATCTTCTTGGGTGAAATGTCTGTTATAATCTTTTGTCCTCTTTTTTATGGGGTTGTTTGTTTTACTGTGACTGAGTTTGGAGAGTTCTCTGTATATCCTGGATACAGCTTTTGATCAGATATATGATTTGCAAATATATTCTCCCAGCCTGTGGCTTGTCTTTTCATTCTCTTTTTGGTGTCTTTTGAAGAACAAAAGTTTTAAATTTTGGTGAAGTCCAGTTTATTAATTGTTCTTTTATAGATTACACATTTGGTGAAGAATCTAACAAATCCTTGTCCAACCAAGGTCCCATATATGTTATCTAGAATTTGTAGTTGTAGATTTCACATTTAGGTCTGTGATCCATTTGAGATAATATTTTGTGTGGTATGAGGTAAGGGTCAAGGTTCATTTTTTTTGCACATGGATATCTAATTGTTTCTACACCATTTGTTGAAAAGACTATCCTTCCCCATGACTTGTCTTTGTACCTTTATCGAACATCAGTTGACCACACATATGTAAATCTATTCTTGGGCTCTCTATTTTTCCATTGATCTATATATCTTTCTTTACACCACGTTTTCGTTTCCTAGGCTGCTTAAAGCAAATACCAGGAAATGGATGGGGTTAAAAAAATGGGAATTTATTTGCTCACAGTTGAGGCTGGAAAATGTCCGAATCAAGGCATCATCGAGACGATACTTTCTTCCTGCAGAGCGGTCGCTGGCGATCCTTGGTTCCTCTGACACATGGCAAGGCACATAGGGGCATCTGCTGGTCTCTCCCTTCTCTTTCAGATTTCGTTGCTCTCAGCTTCTTGCTTCCATGGCTTTCTTCCCCCCACCCCCACCCCCCACTCACCCACACCCTCTCTCTCTCTCTCTCTTTCTCGGGATTCCTTCTGTTTATAAAGGACTCCAGTAAGAGGATTAAGTCCCATCCTCAATGAGGTGAGTCCCACCTTAACTGAAGTAGCCTCCTTAAAATATCCTGCTTACAGTGGGCTTTCACCTCCAGGAATGGATTAGATGTAAGAAAATATTTTTCTGGGGTTCTTATAGCTTCAAAACACCACACTCCACATCTGGACCCCAAAAAGACATGCTCTTTCCACATACGAAATACATTCATTCCATCATATCATCCCAAAAGCCTTAACTCATTTCTGTAAAAATATTAAGTACAGACTCTCATCAAAATTGGTTATGGGTGGGGTCTGTCCAGAGTCATGATTCCCCTCCAGCTGTGGACCTGTGAGACCTAGAGATCAAGTTACCTGCTTCCAATATAAAAAGAAGGGACAGGCCTAGGATAAACATTCCTCTTCCAGAAGGGAAAAATTGGAAGGAAAACAGGGGTCACAGGTCTCAAACAATTCCAAAAACTTGCTGGGAATATTCCATTAGATTTCAAGGTCTGAGAGTCATCTACGGAATGATGTTTGGTCCTTCTGGCCTGTTGAGGCGGCCGCCCCACCCCTTCCAAGTGCTTGTGAAGCAGCCATGCTCTCCTGGAACGCTGGAGAAAAGGTTCCATCCTCTTCAAGCCTGGAGTGCTATCCAGAATCTCCGCAATCCCCCAGGCATCTGAGAAAACTGGGGTGGCAACACTTCCTGAACAAAAGGTGGAAGGCCCACCCTCTCCAAGCACCAGGGCAGACTCACTCTTTCCCCACACATGGGTGGGTCTGCTCTCTTGGCCCAAGGAGATGTTTTTGGTCCAGACCTCAGTTTCCATGCTCCTGCCTTCAAAATGGTTTTTCCTTCAATCTGTCCCTTTTCTGTCCCTTTTAGGCCAGGCTGGCAGTGGTTCTGTTCGTACAGATCTTGCAAAAACCTTGTCGGTTTCGCATGTAGTACACATGGGTGCAAACCATCAGACAGTAGGACTTTCCACAGATCCTGCCTGGATAACTGCATCTCCAATCCTGACTCTCACTGAATGGCTGACTGGATCCATGTTCACTATGGATTAAATTTAAGAACATGTTTTCCTGGGGTGTATACAGCTTCAAACCACCACACACCAATGCCACATTGTCTTATTATAGACTTATAATATGTCTTAATATACGGTAGTATAAGCACTTCAACCTTCCTTTCCATTTCAATATACATAGAGCACTATGTTCTGGGGAACCACTTTCCAGAAGTTCAGAATTTTCCAAACATCAATTTCTGCTTTCTCTATGCCCAGGAGTTCAGTTCTCAGCTTATCCCTTCCCTCTTGCATTTTACTATAAGCTGCAAGGAGAAATCAGTCTGCATTTTTGACATTTAGCTTAGAAATCATCTCAGCTAAATATTCAAGCTTATCACTTTCAAATTTTGCCTTCCATCCAACATCAAAGTTCTCTGCCACTTTGAAGCAAGGATCACTTGTCCTCCAGTTTCCAATGACACATTTGTCATTTTCTTCTAAGGCCTCATCGGAAGTACCTTTAGCAACAATAATTCTACAACAGTCTCTTCAAAGCACTCTAGGCCTTTTCTAGCAAGCACCTCACAGTTTTTCCAACCTCTATCCATTACCCATTCCATAGCCATTTCCACATTTTTGGTATTTGCAATAGCAACACGCCATTCTCCTGGTACCCAAATCTGTTTTAATTTCTTAGGCTGCTCAAAGCAGATACTATGAAATGGGTTGGTTTAAACAATGGGAATTTACTAGCTTACAGTTTGAGGCCAGGAAAATGTCCAAATCCAGGCATCATCAGGGTGATGCTTTCTTCCTAGAGACTGGCTGCTGGTGAAGGCACATGGCAATGTCTGCTGTCACATGGCAATGTCTGCTGGTCTCCCCCTTCTCTTCTGGGTTTCCTTGCTTTCCACTTCTTGCTTTCGTGTATCTCTCTCTCTCTCTCTCTTCTGTTCATAAAGGACTCCAGTAAGAGGATTAAGTCCCACCCTCAATGAAGTAGCCTCATCAAAAGATCCTACTTACAATGGGGTTACACCCACAGGAGTGGATTAAATTTAAGAACATGTTTTCCTGGGGTACATACAGCTTCAAACCACCACACACCAATGCCCTGTCTTGATTATTGTAGACTTACAATATGTCTTAATATCAGGTAGTATAAGCACTTCAATCTTCCTTTCCATTTCAATATGCTTTAGAATCAGCTCGTCAACTTCTACAAAAAAGCCTGCTGAGATTTCTATTGGGATTGGATTGAGTCTACAGAACAATTTGGAGGGAAATTGATATCATAACAATATTGGGTCTTTTGATCCATGAATGTGGAATGTTTCTTCATTTATTTATGCCTTCCTTAATTTCTCTCAGCAGTGTTTGATAGGTTTCATTGTAAAAGTTGTATACATTTTCTTTGGCCAAATTTTCCCCTCAGCATTTCATATTTTTATGCTTCTCTAAATGATAGGGTTTAAAAACATACTTTTAAATTTACAGAAATGTTGCAAAGATGGTCGAGTTTCCATGTTCACCCAGCTTTCTGTGATGTTAGCATCTTACCCAACCATGGGACAATCATCAAAAGGAAGAAATTAGCATTGGGGCAATACTATTAACCTAACCACAGGCTTTATTCAGCTCTCCCCAGTTTTCCCACTGATGTCCCCTTTGTGTTCCAGGATCCACGTCAGGCTCCTGCATTGCGTTTATTGCCACGTCTCCTTAGTCGCCTCCGGCCTGGGACGATTTCCTCCATGGTCCTCCCTTGTCTTTCATGACCTTGACGCTTTTGAAGAGTCCTGGTCTGGTTTTGCAGAATGTCCCCCAATTTAGGTTAGTCCGATGTTTTCTCATGATTAGACTGAAATTATGGATTTTGGAGAAGGACACCACAGAGGTGATACCTCTTCATTGCGTCATCCTAGGGGGACATGAGATCAATATGTCTCATTAATGGTGATGTCGACCTTGACCACTTGGCTAAGGTGGTGTCTGTCCAGTTTCTCTACTGCAAGACACTTTCCCTTTCCCTGCTCTGTTCAATAGAATGAATGGCTAAGTCCAACTCACAAGGAAAGAACAATTAAGCTCCACCTCCAGGAACACCACAGAGTCCCTTCTAGCCTCCCCCCATTACTTATTTGTAATTTCTTTCTCTGACATTGAGAAACCTGCCTCTCCTTATCCATATTATACTTCGCTATTTGTTCAAACTCAGTATACATGTAAAATAGCTTTAGAATTGCTAACCCATACCCTTGTGAGAAATGAATCTACCGACCAGAGTACAGTGTGTGTATATAGTTCTTTTTGTCTCGACTCGTATAGCATCCAGTCAAACAGCCATTTTGCAAAATTATTTAGGTCAGCTCCTTTATTCCCCATCCTCTTCAGAATCATTGCATCATATATTTGTGATACAAATGTGTCCCTAATTATTTCATATTTTGTGATCCTGTTTTAAATGATATTTAAAATTTTAATGCCTGATTGCTAGTAGTATATAAAGATTGATTTTTGTCTATTGGCTTTGTATCTTGCAACCTTGCAAAACACACTTATTATAGTAGATTTTTTTGAAGATTTCTTAGGATTTTCTGCATAGATGATCATAGTGTCTGTGAATAAAGACAGTTACTTCTTCCTTTCCAGTCTGCATGCCTTGTATTAAATATTTTTACCTTAGTGCACTGGCTAGGACTTTTAGTACAATGTTGTATAGAAGTGAGATTGGAATTCCAGATGTGTTTTTAAAAAAAATTTTTTTAAATGCAATTTTGTTGAGATATGTTCATATACCATATAATCAATCCAAAGTATACAATCAATGGCTCACATTATCATCATATAGTTGTGCATTCATCACCACAAATCAATTTTAGGACATTTCATTACTTCAAAAAAAATAATTAAAAAAATAAAAGAATAGAAATAAAAAAAGAACACACAAAACATCCCATATCCCTTATCCCCTCTATTATTTATATATATTTTTTCTGGTTATTTTATTGCTCATCTGCCCATACACTAGATCCAAGGAGTGTCAGTTACAAGGTTTTCACAATCACATGGTCACATGATAAAAGCTATATAGTTATACAATCATCACTGGATGAGTTTTGAAGGTAGAGATGAAAGAATTTCCTAAAGGATTGGAGTCTAATGAGTATTATAAATGAGGACTTTCCCCTGTTGGAGAAAGAGTTGGCTCCCACAGAAGGGGCCAGGGGCCCCAGTGGAGGTGTGGGATGGTTTGTGGGAAGCAGAAAGGTGGTTTGGGAGTTGTCAGGAGGCCCCTGCTCAGCAGAGCTGAGAGGAGTAGCTAAGCAAGAGACTCTCCCATGCATCTCTCTTCCATTTTTTAGTTTGGGCTCAAACCTTAGAGTCTAAGAGGATTCCAGAGACATTTTAGGAAGGAAGATGGGCTGAAGACTGTTGAGCTCTCCTCTTTCCCTCAATCCCAGATTCCTGGTTCTGGGTCCCCATCAAAAGGCATCTGAATGAGCAGGGAAGGTTCCAGGGTCTGGAGTTAGGGGCCCCGAGTTGGCAGCCTGGCTCTGTAAATGCTGGGACCTGAGGGGTGTCCCAGCCTCAGTTGCCCCATCTTGGGGATCATGATATGAAGCACACAGGGTGTTTGTGAAATTCCACAACCACAACTCACCGAATCTTGCCATGTATGAGACTCTGTTTTAAACAGTTTATTTCTATTTACTCATTTCGTCTTCCCATGTATCCTGCGAGATAGGTATTATTATTATCCCTATTTTACTAATGAGGAAATTACAGTGACGGTCCCAGCTGGTAAGTGGTGGAGCTGGAGTCTGATTCCAAACTTCTGCTGTTACCACCAGGAACTGTCACGCTTTTGCTCCTGCTGCTCCCTCTGCCTGGAGGACCGTCCCCCTCTCCATTCACCTGATCACCCCTCCACTCCACTCAAGCATCACCTCCTTCCGGAACCCTCCCCGACGCCTCCCTACCACCTGCCCAGTGCCAGCAGGCTCATCGCCCGTGTCCCCCCAGATCAGGGGCCGTGTCTGGCTCATCCTCGCCCTCCCCGGCGTCCAGTGGGGGACTGAAACCCAGCGGGGGCATCACCGAGTCCCTTGTGCCCTGAACCGCGGAGCTCGGGCGCCGGCCCAGGTCACCATCTTGAAGACCCACAGTCGTGGTCGCTGCCCACTTAAGACGAAGGTCCCCTGCAATGCGGCGGTCACTGCGACGGAGCCCCAGGCCGGAGGGCACCTCGGGGCCCGCACCTCCCCCTGCGCCAGCCACCAGCCGGCCCCGGGATGCTCCAGGAAGTGCCGTGCATGGCACCCGCCCCCACCGCCACCTCCCAGAGAAGGGACCATTGTGTCCCAAGGGTTAACGAGGGATGCGAGGAAGGAGCCCTTTAGCCATGATGCCCTCTGACCTTTCATAAATCAGAGAGGCTGGGGGCGAGGGGGCTGCTTGGCAGGACTTCGTGGGGTGGGGGGTTAGAAGCAGCTGCGCGCGACGTTGACATTGTTCCCACCATTCTAAGTGCAACAAATCCCTCTATTGTGTTCCTGGTTTATCTGGTTCCTCTTGTTTATTAGCAGGGCTCCCTTGGCAGCGGTTCCAGCCCTGGGCGGGTGGAAAGAGTGCTGGCACGCACCGCGGGGGGAGGGGGCTGCCGAGGGGCCGCTGTCAATGCCCGCATTGTCCCCGCGCTTTTTGTTTCTACTGTAATGACATGTTGGAAGAGGGGCGGGGAGGGGGAAGACGCTAGTTGGGGCGGGGGGTGGGTGGGGAAGGGGAGGGCAGAAAAGAAAGAGCCGAGCAAGGGCCCGGCTGTGGATTGATGTCTGGGCCTGGGCGGATGTGCCGGCAGCTGGGCTGGCCGGGCTGGATGGAGCCAGGCCGGGGTGCCTGGGGGGTGGTGGCGTGAGGGGCCATCAGCCACCACCCCCCCTCAGCCTCTGCCGCCTGGCACCAGGTGCCCCCGCCATCCCCCAGCCCTCCTGAGGCAGCTGAGGGACCGTGCCAGAGTGGGGCAGGTGCCAAGGTCTGGGGTCCACATCTCCATTCGCCCCTGCCTGGCTGTGCCGCCTGAGGCAGGACACTTGGCCTCTCTGGGTCTTGGGGCCCAGAGTCTTAGAAATGGGGGTGTTGGGGGAGAAAGGCTCTTCTGGCATTTTCGGAAATGGCGGTGTGTCCTCCCTGGTCCCAGGTCCCTCTGTCGCCCAGCACTGCCCCCAGGTGACGGTGTCTAAGGCCTCACCTTCCGGGGCCTGTCTCCCAGCACTTCCCCCAGGTGACAGTGTCCAGCAGGTGGGCAGGTGAGAGGAGCCCGAACAAGAGGGTGGAGCCCTGGTCCCGAGGGCTCCACCAAGTTGGGGAGAAGAGCGGGGGGCACCTGGGCGCATTGTGAAGCACCCCGTCATCATCTTGGGGCTGGAGGGGACCTCCAGGGTCATGGGTCTCTCCCTGCCACTTCCTGTGGGCCTATCTATAGCCCCAGCCTAGAATTCACCCGTCTGTGCTGGCATGCCTCCAGAGACACAGAGCCACCACCCCGCACTTCCCCCCACCCCCAAGCACGCTCGCTCTGTCCCTGCCCAGCCCAGGCCTGTTGGAAGTTCTTCCTGAAATCTTTCTCCATATAGCTTCTGCATTTTGGTTCCAAGTCTCTTCATTGGAATCACATGGAACAAGTTAAGTTTCCCTGGGAATCAGTTTCCTCACCTATAAAATGGGAGTGATGGCCCCTGTGCCTCACTCCCCACCCCCCCACACGTTGCAAAGGCTTTCCTGTGGATCCTATGGAAAATTCTCCAGCTCCTCCCAGGCTTCAGCTAGGAGTTTGCTCTAAGGACCATCAGACTCTTCTTAGAGGATTGGCTTAGGGTCAGGGCTCAGTTTGGGGTCAAGATCAAGGCTCAGGCTCAGGCCAGCATGAGGGCTCAGTCTGGGATGAGGATCAGGATCATCTAGGGTTTGGAACAGGGCTCTGACTGTGTCAGAGATAGGGTAAGGGTTCGTCTTGGGGTTAGGGTGAGAGTCTGGGGTTAGAGATCAGGCTGTGACCTGGGAAAGTGTTCATTTTTGGGGTTAGGATCCAGGTCTGGTCTGTGACCAAGATCAGGTCCCAGTAAATGATCCTTTTGGATTTAGGGTCAGGCTGCAGGCTGGGGTCAGGGTCAGGGCCAGGCCTCAAGCTTGGGCTGGGTCAAGGTTCAGGCTGTCACCCAGTTTTGGTGGTCAACCTCTCACTAGTGTTAAGGCTCCATCTGTGGCTGGGCTGGGGTCAGGGCTCAACTGGAATGTGGGTCAGGACTCGGTGTGGGGCTGTGTCTTTGACTCTTAGGTGACCTAGTGGGGACTGAGCTCCTGAAGGTGTATTTTTTGCATCTTGCTCCCTACTGGATCAGCCCACCAAGGCTTTCTGTGGCAGACTCCAATTTCTGGCAGTATCAGGGTGTTCTGAGGAGGGGGATTGAAGCTGGAACACAGAAGGGGTTCCTCTCTCCAGGTAGCCCATGGGAAGAGGTCATGGCGTGGTGTGTGTGAGGGGAGGAGGCTGGGGGATGAGATATGGGGTGGGGGGCTTCCTCTGGAGGACCAGGATGGCATAGCTAGGTTTCTGCAGAGGGTGTGAGAGCCAGGCCATTGGCCCCAGAATTTCCCAGTAGATTCTAGGGGATGCTTTGGGGTTGGAAACATGGCTAATGTGGAAAAGAGTGGGTGGGGAGTGTGGGACGGAAGAGGTTGGAACAGAGAGAAAGAGAGACCTCAGGGGGGCCTGGTGCTTCCTCTTGTGCACACGTGCAGCTATGCCTGGTATAGTGACACGTGACTGCGTGTGTGTAAATGGGGACCTGTCTGCGCCCGTGAGCACGTGTGTGGATGTATCTGTATCTGGGGGAGTCAGGTGGCTTTGCATGTGTTTAGGGGTCAGGATGACATTTCCCTCCATCCCCAAATCTGCCAGTGCCCCTTCCTCAGCCCCCAGGGCGCTGCATTCCCTAAGGGACCCGGCCATCACCACATGACTAGCACTGAGCCCTGGACATCCCATCAGCTGAGAGCCCATCACCTACTTAGCCTAGGAGATGGAGATTCTCCGTAAGTAGTTCTTCCAGAACAATCCCACGACCTTGTCAAGGACATCCTTGGGAAGCAGTTGAGGAGTGAGACTCTCAGGTCATGGATTGAGGTTCTGAAGACCCCATGGACCACACACCTTTCCTCCCAGATCGCCGCAAGAATGGCACCATTCCCAGGAACCTGCCCAGGTGAATGAACCGGCCCCGGGGGAGGGCCAAGGCGGGCACCGAGCACGCGCCCTGGCTGAGGTCCTGCGGGTGGGATCTGAGGGTTTCCCTGTACCGCCCCCTGTCCCCACTGTTACTGTTTCTTGGTTCTTTCTGGCTGTCACCATCCAGGGTCTAAATAGGAGGAAGATGTCCCCTCAAAGTCTCTACCACCTGGCCTCTCCTTCTCCGTCTCCTTCTTTCCCAGCCCCACCGACCACCCCAGACTGCTGTAGTTTCTTTCTGGATCAAGGGTCTGCTGCACATTCAGTTACCCTCAGGGTCAGGGTCAGGGGAGGGCGGCAGGACCAGAAGGGGCCTGAGGGGTCACCCAGAGCCACACCTGCATACGTGGCTGCGTGCTGAGGCTGCTTCTTACGTGTCACCCCTGCTCCTTTACTCACACCACTGTCTGGGTGCCCACTGGGCACTGGACTCTCTGCTGAGCACCCACAGCCTGGGAGGAGTCGGCGTGTACCTGCCCTTGGGGAACCCAGTGCTGCTGCAGAGAAGCAGCCAGCGAGGGAAGGCCTGGCTAAGGGGCGCCCAGCTGGGGAAAAGGCCACCAGCGAAGGCTTCTGGGAGGACCTGTCCCGAATCAGGCTTGGAGATGAGGAGGAGTTGGCCGGGCAGGGTGTGTGTATGCTGGGGCTGGGGGGAGAGGGCCCCAAACTTGCTGATAAAGATAGACCTTGGTCTTGCATCTGCCCTTGCCCAGCGCTTGTTCCTGTTCAGCTGGAGGTATGTTAGGACAAAAAGCACAGGTTACAGGTTAGACCTAGGTGGGTTGAGTCTGGGGCCTGATGCTTTCTAGCCCTGTAAACTTGGAGAAGCTAGGGAACCTCTCTGAGCCTCAGTTTCTTTCTCTATCAAAGGGGATAACAGCATCTATCCCCTGGGGGCAGTGTGAGAATGATGGGGTCTCACTTCGTCTGTCAAATGGGGCCACAAGACCTTACTCGTTGACCTCTAGCTCCAACGATCTAAACAGCTGCCTATGACTTTTTTAAATTGTGCATCTTTCTCAGTAAAAATATGGGGGTGCAGAGTCTCAGAGGATGTACAGATATTCCTCACTATTGGAATCCATCTGGCTTCCAAGTTTGGATAACAGGAATCAGATGCCAGGTTTGATTTGATTGAGATTGTTGAAATCTGTTTGGTTCCTGAGTTTTGGATAATGAGGAATATCTCAAAGAATTGATCAGAATCTATTCAGTTCTTGAGTCAGCTCTTAAGACATACCTGTTTATTTATTTACAAATTACATATACGTACTACTAAACAAAAAATACACAAAGTAGAAGTTTCAAAAATTATGAGAGTAAAAAAAATGGAGAGTGATAACGCCCCTCACTGGGTCATTCTGTGTCCCCCTTGGGATGCCCCAACCCTCTTGAAGACTCCTGGGCTATAGTGGAAGGTGTTGAGCAGAAAAGAAGCATCCAGAGTGGTTATCCCAGAGGGCAGCAGGCGCTGGTGGGGAACTAGCCCCGGAAGCCACTTGTTTATTCATTCAACACCACATCCACCCACCCCCTGCGCTGGTCCTGGGGTGCCAGGGAGAGTGAGACATGATGTCTGCCCCAAAGGAAGTCAGGGATGTTGTCTTGTCTTTTCCATTATTGACAACAGGTTACACACTCAGAAAACTGTTTCTTAACATCTAAAAAGGACTTCCTCTTAAAACCGTCGGGGCCTAGTGCCTTTTATGGAGGTAATTCTTTGACATGTTTTTCTTTGGTTTTGGGTCTAATGATCACAGTTTTGTAAGCAGGTAATTCTCGTTCACCAGGAGGATGTAATAGATGCATGTGGGAGCCCAAGACAACCTAACGGGGGCCCAGGAAGGAAGGGGAAGGGTCAAACAGGGGAAGACGAGCACTTGGCAGCCAACTCAGAGGCCCCCAGCAGGCAAGGGGCAAGCGCAGAGAGTGACATCAGCAGGGCACACCGGGTGGAGGAAGGCTGCTGCGTCTGAGAATGTGACTTGATGTGGCTGAGAATGGGGTGTGAAGTGCAAGGGAAGGAGGGAGAGTGGGGTGTGTGGCTGATGCTGCTGAGAGTCTGGATTTCTCCTGAAGGTAGGCGGAAGCCACTGAGATTTGTGAATAGGGGAGTGGACTAGGTAGGTTCCGCTCCATCCCAGGCCCTGGCAGTGGGAATCTGGCTCCACTGCTCATGCTGGGTAAGGTGGGGCCTCCACACCACAGGTTCCTTCCCTCTTGGGTCTCCCACCTCTCAGAGGCCGCCTCCATCTTCCAGTCTCCCTTCTGACCCCTCCAACCCTCTGAGAGGACAGTTCCCATTCCACGTGACTTCTTTATACTCTAGGTGTTTCAAGTCTCAGCCCAGTCCCTTCTCCTAAGGAGCCTTCCCATGTGTGACCCCCTCACTACAGACCCACATGCACTCACTCACTCATATGCATGCACACACATGTGCACGTACACACATGCACTCACATAATGCATTCACATACACAAACGCGCAATCACACACGTGCACACTCACTCATATGCATGCACACACATGTGCATGCACACACATGCACTCACATACATACACTCACACTCACACAAACGTGCAATCACACATGCGCACACTCACTCATATGCATGCACACACACCTGCGCACATGCATGCACTCACATGCACACACACAAATGAGCAATCACACGCGCACACTCACTCATATGCATGCACACACACTCACACACACAAATGAGCAATCACACATTCACTCATATGCATGTACACAGACATGCACATAGCATATATTCACTTATATGCATGCACATACACACACTCACACTCACATGCACACACACAATCACGTACATGCACACTTATATTCACACATTCACACGTTCACTCATGTATATGCACTCACACACAATTACAGTGCTCACTTGCACACAGTCACATGTGCTCCCCCTCCACTTTCTCCCATCTTCTCTGCAGGGATGGAAATAACTGTTGAGAACCGACAGGGTGCCAGCCAGTGGGTTAGAGCCTTTCCATGTCTACTCCTGGTGACTTCTCATAATAGTACTGCCGAGCAGATATTGCCCCATTTTACAGATGCACAAACTGAAGGCCTCGCAATTAACAAGTGGTGGGGCCAGAACCTCAACGCCAGGCGCCAGGACACTACGTCTGCCCCTTCTTTTTGGCACTTTTCATGACCCGCTCTGTGTACTTTTCTGCGTATAAAACTCACCTCTTCAAATTGACAAACTCCCGGCTGTCAGGACCATGTGTTTCCTTCAGGGCTGGAACTCCAGAGGTGCTCAGTAAGTGCTCTTAAATCAACGACTCTTAATTTGGCTGTCATGGGGGCAGGTGATCAGGAGCCACAGCCGTGTGCTAGTGCTGTGTCCCCTGGCTTTGCAGACTCGCCTTCCAGGCCCAGCCTGGCCCTCCTGGGGACGCTGTCCCGCACGGCTTCTCCATGTCTGAGCTGAAGCCTCTCGCTGGGCCTTCTCCATGGACTCTTCTTAGAGTTGTTTGTTTATTCATCTGTCTCTCGCATTGTACTGCGAGCTCCTTGGGGACAGGGCTGTGTCTGACTCTTTTGGGGAGCCCAGAGATGCTCCCAAGGCCCACACAGAGCAGGCTCCTGGAGAATGTGCCTGGAATTGAAGAACCTTACAGAATCCTGAAATCTTCTCTTCATCTGCATTTTGCTCAGTTTCCTGACTTAGGTGGGACAGCCCTGTCTGCTCCTGGGGAAGGTTTTCTGGAGGACCCCTTCTGGGGGCTTCTGAATTATCCCTCCATCACCCCCACCCAAGCCAGCCTTCAGATCCTAATGTTATGGCCACAGGCTGGGGAGGAGGGAGGCTTGATAGGTGCCCGTTGTCCATCCTCCAGGGCCCTGAGGCCCTGAGTGGGCAGCTTATGAGCAGAGCCACCCAGTTGCTCTCTCTCCCCTCCATGCCCAGGGCAGCCGGTTTGGATGCTCCTTCCCTTTAAGCATGAACAAGGCAGTGGATACAGACAGAGGAGCCCAAGAGACCTGGTATCCAGCCCTTTCTCTACCTCCATCCAGTACTCTGGTAGTCATGCCACCTCTCTGGGCCTCAGTTTCCCTCTCTGTAACAGCAGGGGGTTGGTCGCCCTGGCCCCAGGGCCCACCCCAGCTGCACCCTTCTGCAAATGGGAGGTTCTTAGGGCAGAGGCGGGAAGGCAAGATGGCCCCTCTTTCCCCACCACCTCTCCCTGTCCCCCAGGGTCACCCCAAAGCCGCCCCCTCCCCCGGCTCCCTGGAACTTCCCTGCAGCTGCAGGCCTGGTGAGACAATTGGGTGTTTTAGAGAAATACATTTTTGGGCTAATTTGCCATGCATAAGTGTTTCTCTTACCCTTTAAAGGCGGAGAACAAAGAGGCCTTTCTGTGCCCAGGCAGGCTGCTGGGGAGGGGACCGCAGCTGTACTGGGCCGGCGACCCTCCTCCCTCCCTCCGTCCCTGTGAGCATTGCTCCCCCCATGTGGCCCCCCACTCCCCACCCCCAGGAGAGACGGCCTGGACTTTCCCAGCCTCCCTCAGTCCCCTGCCCTGGCTGCCTCTGAGGCCCCTCTGGCCCTGACCTGCCCCAGCCCCCACCCTGTCCCACCAGCTGCCCCAGGCAAGAGGGAAAGTGTGCGTGGGTGGGTGGATGGCTGGGGAGGGGGCCGCCAGGGAGGGGAGTGGCTTTCCACGTGGCTGGGGCTGGGGCGGGGAGGCTCACGGGGATGGTGAGGGCCTGGGTGTGTATGTCAGTGTGTGGTGTGGTTGTGGGGTGCAGACATGGTGTCAGCCATCGGGTGAATCATCAGTGTCTAGGGGGTATATGGTAGTCATTCATTCATTCATTCATTCATTCAAGAAACACTATGGAGTTCACACTAGGTACAGACCTCTCCCGAGAGATACAGGTGATTTCAGTACAGCAGGCTGAGGAGGTGCCAGCTTGGAGAGAGGGACCACATCAACAGAAGTGGAGGGGCATGGAAAGGGGGCGTGTCCTCCTCTGTGCATGATGAGGGAGGTGGGGGGCTGAGGCCCTGTCCTCCCTTGCTCTGTGGCTGACCGTCCTGAAGCCGGCGGCTTCTGCAGCACACCCTCCCTGGCCACGGGCTGCTGGCCCCACCTTTGCTCAGGCTGCACCTTCCAATGGGAGCTCTCCCCTTCCCACTCTCTGCTGTCCCCAGGCCACAGGAGGGACCCCTTCCTCTCCCAAGTGTCCTTGCCTGTCTCCCCCAGAACACCTAGGGACAGATGCACGTGTGCACACAACGCACATACACCCAGAGGGTTGTGAGATGCTCTCTCTGTCTGCCCTCTGCTCCTCATCTTCATGAACTCACTGAAAGCAGAGGCCTTGAATGTCTTCCCCAGCACCCAGCACCCAGCACTCAGCACCCAGCACCCAGCACCCAGCCCAGGGTGAGTTCACTGCCCTCTGGCTCAGGAAAAGGAACAAGGAGGGCTGGGCACTTCCCCTCTATCCTAATATTTATTGAACACCTACTGTATACCCGAGATGGCAGCAGACATCTGATAGGTCATTTAATCGTAACGACCTTAAAAGTGGGTGCTATCACATACTACTCTTTTACAGATGGGGAAGTCGACAGGTAGAGAGGTTCAGGTTTTGCCAAAAATCAAGCAACTCTTAGGGAAGGAGATGGGATTTGAACCCAGCAGCTTGTATATGCACAGCTCGAGAGCCAGCTGCTGCCTGGAGCCTTGTGGAACCCCCCTGGGCCACGCTGGTTCTCCTTCCGACACCCTGCAGCCTTGCCCCTGTTCAGCCTCTCCCTGTCCCGGACTATGTCCCTGTGCCTGAGAGACAGACTGAGAGTGAGGGGCAGGAGGTTGCTGCATGTGAACTGTGGGGGACTTGGGGTGATGGGCCAGGGGGGAGGCCTGGGCCACCCTCTTCCCCACAACACAGTGCTGCCTCGCCCCAGGGTGAGGGAGCACCCTTGGTACTTGGATTTCAGGACCAATGAGAGATTCAGAGCTCCTTCTAACTGCCTACACAGTCTCCCTGGCTGTCCACATGCCCTGATCGCGTGACTCACACCTCCCTGGGTACCCAGTGTCAGTGCAGGGTGATCGACGGGGGACCTCGGCCCTCTGTGTGCACACACATGCCTGTTTCTAGCTGTGCCGGTGTGCATGCGCATGTGTATCTGTCTCTGGGCATTCTGGGGTATGTACACCCGTGCATGTCTTTGGGTGGGCCTGAGCATGCGGGCAGGTGCCTCTGTCTCTGGGTGTGCTTGGGAGATGGAGGGGAAGATGGAGATTGGAGACAGGACAGTGACCACATGGCCATCTGCATCCTGTGCCTGGGATGGGAAGGAGGCAGCTGTGTGCCTCCTACACACTCCCGCATATACAAACTGTCTGGAGATTGGAGCAAAACCTGCAGAGAAGGGGATGTGGCTGTTTGCCCTGGGGGACTCCTGTGATGGGCAGGTGGCTCTGGAGCCTGTCTGGACAGGGCATCTGCTGACTTGCCAAAGCCCGTGAGCCTGATCTGCTCCATTGCAGTCCACTGATGGGCACAAATGGGTGCTGTGTGCCTGGCTGCTGGGCAGGGCTGGGCATGGGTGGGTGAGCCCTCCAGAGGAGCATGCAGTCTGAGACAAGAGAGCACCCTGAAAAACGGAAGAAGGGTAGTTGAGGGCTTTGGAGAGTGAGTGCTGTGGACTGAAGGGTGGGAGGCTGAAGGAAGGGGTGTTGCCCGCTGGAAGGCTGGGGAGGTTAGGAAAAGAGACGGTTAGAGACAGACGGCGGGGAGGACGGGCATTTGGACACAGAATCCTAGGACAGAGCCGGAGAGGTTGAAACTTACTGGGGAGGTCCCAGTCCAAGTCTAGTGGATGCAGACGGGTTAACTGAAGCCCAGGGAGGGGGATGACTTGCCAGGGGTCTCACAGCAAGACCGGGATGGAGTCATTTCCACAAGAAGTTCCCAAGGCTGCTGTGCACCAGGCTGAGGACACAACGTCAAAGAAAAGCCTGCTCTGCCTTGGTTGGCTGTGGTCTGGTGGGTGATGGACACATGGACAGATGACCGCTATCAGTGCCACAAGTGCAGCGATCCAGGCACGCGCCAGGCAGGGGGCAGAGGGGGTGATGGGGGACCTCTATGTGGGAGACTGCTCAGCGGAGGTGGCATTTGGGCTGGGTTTTGAAGGATGCAGAAGAGTTCGAGAGGCTGACCAGGGAATGAAGGCATTGGTTCCAGGGAACCTGGATGGTTTGAGTCGGTTCCTGTTTTTGCCCCTCCTGAGGGCAGTGGCCAGTATGTCCTCCATGAACACCCCATTCCCTTGGGCACAGGCTGCATGCAGGCTGGGGAAGGCGGGAGGGTTTTGGTAGGTTTCTGGGGAATGAATTTAGGGCATCAGATTTAGGCTCAGCCAAGACACCAGACCAGGCCTGGTTTATGGAGGCTCAATCCAACGCCCTCCCGTTTGGTGAGTGAGCATTTATTGAACACCAGTTATGAATAAGGGTTATGGTGTGGGGAGGGTTTCAAGAGGCAGAAATGGGGGAAGGTCATTCCAGGAGAGGGGAGCAGCATGAGCAAAGGGAGGGCCTTATTCAGCCAGCGCTGTCTGTCCCTGGGTGCCTGGAGCAGGGCGGCATGGGGGGCAGGGCAGTTCGGGGCATCGTTGGGAAGATCGGCTGGGCTAGAAGCTGGACTGGAAGCCCAGGGGAGGGGTTTGGGCTGAAATCTGTGGTAAACGGGAGATGCTAGTTGCTCTTGAGCAAGAATGATTCCCCCAAGGGCCCAAGCCTGGGCTGGGAGCTTGAGAGAACCCAGAAGCCCCTGGGAAAGGCAGGAGAGAGGACTGATGGGCAAGGAGGCTGGCAAATGCTTAACAAGTGGCTCTGTGTGCAGGAAGGGGCAAATCTGTACATTTGCTGATTTTCATGGCGTTAAAACTCCTCCTGTGGCTGATTTCAAGCTTCCAAGGTGATACCAACAGGCTTGGAAAATTCCTGAAAATTTAACAACCAGCTCTCATGAGCTGGGATGAGCTGGCTCCAGCGTGCACCTATGCCCGGGGTTACAAACTGCAGTTCCCAAGACTCCCTGAGCTCAGCCCTCCGTTTCTCTCTGCTCACTCCCAGGGGGACCGCGAATGGGAGCCCAGGGACAAAGCAGTACCGGAGAGGAAGCGCCCTGTGAAAATGCCCAAGCTCAGGGGTCCTGCTGTGGTCTGATGTCCTGTGGGCCCGCGCCCAGCTCAGCCGCTGACGTGCCAGTGACTCGGCAGACCCCCCTCCCCTGGGCTGACCTGCTTTGCAGGATCACTGTGGGGTGAGAGGGGACCACCCAGTGGGGAACTGATGGGGGACTGGGCTGGGAAGGCCTCGGGGAGCCTGATGGGGAAGGGCAATGATTCCCCAGGGAATAGGGAGCAGCCCCCTTCCCCCATGCTCCTTCTCCTGAGAAATTCATCCGATCAGCGGACTGTCACCAGCAGGATGGTGTGGCAAGCGGAGGCCTATAAAGTCAGACGCCTGGGGACAGGGTGGGGGTCAGAAGAGTCACGTGGAGGCCCTGGGTAAGCGGAGGGAGGCGGGATACTGATGGCCCGGCCTGGAAGTTCCAACAATGCCTCGAACTGAAAGGCGAGTGTCAGGGCTTTGGTAAGGGTTGGTCCCTCTGCCTGGTGTCACCCCCTCCCTCTGGGTCACTTGGAAAACTCCTCCGCATCCGTCAGGACTCAGCTCTGGCACAACCTCTTCCAAAAAGCGTGAGCATTTGAGCATCATCAGAACTGCAGGCCCCTGGAGCCTCTGTTTAATTTCTCCACCTCATCTGTTCAATGGGGACGATGATGACAATAGCTGAGTAAGTCAGATGGAGCCATTTCTGGTCACTGTCACGTTATCGTTCCTGGCTACACACCCCAAGGTAGGCTTGGCCCTCTGAGCCTTCACACCTCACAGGCCCTCTGCCACTGGGTTGTAATTGTGGCTGTGCCAGTCTCCCCCACGGGACAGCGAGCCCCTGACAGGAGCGATTGGGTCTCATTGGCCTCGGGGGTCCCTGAGTCCCCGGGGACCGGTCTCATCAGGCCTTGCACATGACTGACCCAACCAGGCCCCCAACCAGGCCCCGGGCCTCGGCTGATGACCCCCGAGGTGTCCCGGCCGAGTCGCCGCCCCTCGCCGAGCCCTGGGTGATCTTGGACATTGCTTCCAGCCCGAAAATGCCGTGCATCCGTGTCCCAGACCCGAGTCACCCTCCTGCCCTGGACAGCCCCCACCCCACTTCCCTGCCCATCAATGGCTCCACTGTTCTCCAGAGACCAGGAGTGAAACTTCAGAGTCATTTTTGACTCATCCCTCCCCCCAGGCGCCCACGGCCAGTCAGCAGCCACGGCAGTTTTTTCCTTCAAGACGTTGCTCACATCCGTCATCCCCTTCCCGGTATTCTAGTCCCGTGGCCTCTGTCCGGGTCTGAAGTCGGGGTTATTGTGTCCACTTCCTAACTGGCCAGTGCCCCCATACCGCTATCCTCGGCCACCACCCCAGTGGAGCTCCTGGAATTCTACCATGTTCCTCCTAGGAAGGCACGGCTGTTACCTGGCAGGGGGATCCCAGTTACCCCCCAGCAACCCTTGAATCTGTTAGTAAGGTGCTGAGCATAACCTGGAGGCTGGGTGGGCCCAGGACACACTGGGGCCCTGGCATGAGGCGTTTTGATTTGGGAGAGGAGCAAGCAGCCCTGAGTGGAGTATGGGGGTGCACCCACCTTACACCCTGACCCTGCCAAGTTGCTGCGGGTCACCCCTAGAGCCAGCTCTTTGTGCGTTCATGCACATCCCCACTTAGCAGGGACACCAGGATGCTGGGGAGAGAGGCCCTGCCCATGTGGGGCTCATATGCTCCCCGGGACACTAAAATAGATAATGGTGAGCACATGGAAAATCCCTCATGTAAGGTGTGGCGGGGCCATTCATTCTGCCCAGGATCAGGTTGCTTCCCAGAGGAGGGTCATTTGAGCTGGGCCTTGAGGAAGGAAGAGGAGTTCTTTGAAGCAACTTGCTTCGGCAGAGGAAACAGCATGTATATGGAGTGATAAGAGGGCTGGGAGGTGTTTGGGGTGTCCGGGGCTGGGAGGGGCCCCTGCTGGTCAGGGCGAGCAACCTCAGGGTCCCCTTCCTCCCAGCAGTAAGTCAAGCTCCCCGAATGCAGTTAGCTGCCCCAGGTTGGGTGGCAACTCCTCTCTGTAAAAATCAAAGTGGCAATCAGTGGGCCCAGCACTTTACAGTTTACCCAGCACTGCCCTTCACTATTTCCTTGTCTTCCGTTACCAGCCCCGTGGCGTGGGGCTGGACAGGGCTTCTCGCTCCCACTTTTAAAGAGGAAACTGAGTGAGGCCTAGGAGGACAAGGGACTGGTCCATGGTCTCCAGCTAGCTTTTGGCAGCGCCGGGCCTGGACTAAGCCCTGTGCCTGAGGTCCTTCTGGGGCGGGGCTGGCTCTGTGGGACCAGCTGCCGGGAGCCCAGGGCCGCACGACGGTGGCCCTGGCCCTGGTCCTCGCCGGGGCGAACGGCGCTGGGCTGGCGCGGCCTCCGTGGCTAAGCTCTGTCCCTGGGCACACCCGGGAGGGCCTGGGTGGCGGATTTGTGTTTCCACTTGATTTCCTCAGTTGTTTTCCAAGAGCCGTGGCAGGATCCCGAGGGGCGGGGCAGAGGCGGGGAGCCGCAGGAAGGCGCCACGGCCCCCGCCTGCCCGGCCCCCTTGTGACTCGGCTGCCCGACGACAGTGCTGCGTGGCAGGGCCCGGAGGCTTCCGCTCCTCAGGCGCGTGTGTGACGTGGGAGGAGGGCACCAAGCCCGCACCGGGCGACGCCCGCGTGACCCGCGCTCTTCCCACTGGGGGCCCAGCCCCTTTGATTCCAGGAGGGAGGATAGGCCTGTGTCCCGGGGGCCGGTCTGGACAGGGGGCAGCCACCTCCCCACTGCTGGTTCCCCTCCTGCCTCTCGAGCTGCACCTTCGCAGCTCCTTCCTCCGCTCCATTTCTGGGAACACCATTTCAGGCCTCGCTGCCTTGCCCTGGGCCATCTGTCTCCCCAGTTCCTGCAGGACCGCACCCCAGCCTGTCTTGCAGGACCCCTGGTACTCCCTGCTTTTCTTTCTCGCCTGCCAGGGCTCCCCGTGCTGGTCACTGGGCTTCAGGCTGTGGCCTCTGCCCTTCCCTGTGCCCCTGTGTCCACCTGCCCCAAGTCCTGTTGGGGTGGGAGTAGCAGGGTCAGCCACATCTGGCTTCCAAATTGGCTCAGCCGCTTCCAGGCTGGGTGGCAGCAGGTGAGCCCCAGCCCTTCTCTGGGCATCAGCTTCCTCCTGCATGAGGTGAGGGTGACAGTCACAGAGGAGTGACCCTCCTGGGGCCAGATCCGAGAGACGGCAGCGACCGCACAGGTCGAGTCCTCTCCCCGGGTTGGAAGCCCAGTTCTGACCGTGCAACCCTGGATGATGTGGACATTTCTCTGAGCCACCATTTCCTCCTCTGTAAAATGAGGACAATATTAGCACCTGCCCCTTATGAATTAACTAAACCCAGACAAGGGATTCTCACGCCACCTGGGGTTCAGGGAGGGCTTCCTAGAGGGCTCGTGTCCTGCTTAGCTCCAAACGGTGACTTCAAATCAGCCAGCAAAGGCTTGTGGGGAGTGTGCTCTGGGGGGAGGGTAGCGCTTGAGCAAAGTTGGGAGGGAGAAACCAGTTGGGAGTTTTAAATCAGGAGACAGTGGTGGGAGGTGAGACCTCCTGGCACCCGGGCATCCGAGGACCCCAGCCCAGCCTCCCCCTGCCCGGCCTCGCTGCCAGGGGCTGGCATCACACTTCCGCTTGCCAAGCCGATTCCCTTCTCTGGGCCTTTGCTTGTGCCGGCCCCTCTGCCCACCAGCCCTCCCTCACCTCTTGGCCTATGCAAACCCTTCCCATCCCTCCGTCTCCCTCCAGGAAGCCTCGCCTGCCCTTGCCGTCACTCTGTCCTCTGCAGCACTGCCTGTTGCCAGGCTCACCGTGGTGGGTTATTGTGTGAAGGGTTCCCACGCCTGGAACCTAACAGGTGCCTGATCACCATTAGCTGTTGTCAACAGCGGCCTCGTGGAGGGTTTTGCATCTCACCCAGAGTGTGCCCTGCCTTCACCTCATCTCACCACCACCCTATAGTCAGAGATGGGGGCCCATTTGACAGATGATGATACTGAGGTCCAAGAGGCCACAAGGCTGCCCAAGGGGCTCCCAGCAAGTCAACAGGGGGCAGACGGGCAACCAGGAGTCGGTCTCTCACCCACCCCATGGTGTATAGGCCAGGGCTCGGGCCCAGCACATGCACGTCTCCTTTCTCTTGAGTTGGAGCCCCCCAATCTGTTTTTTTTTTTAACTTTGTATTTTGAAATAATTTCAAATTTACAAGGCAATTGCAAAAACCCCAACAGGTTTCCATACAGAAAACTCCAACGTTTCCCCCCATCCCCCCAGTTAACCATATCCACCAATTTTAACGTTTTGCCACATTTCCTGGATCATTCTCTCTCTCCATGTCCAGCTTGTGTTCCCCTGGACCCCACAGGCTCCCTTTCCTGTCCGCTGGCCCTTCTGCCATCTGAAGCTCTCCCCCACTCTTGTTACTCTCTTCTGTGACCCCCGCCCCCAAGGCTCCAGGCACTGCCTGGCGCACAGTAGGCTCTTTAAACACACCTGCTGCTGACAAACAGGACTGAACTGAGGCGACCCGCAGGTGCGTCATGAACACAAGGACACATGGACACAGCGGGGGGCAGGGAAAGGCGTCGGGAGCACCACCCAGTCCCAGCCGGGCGCACCTCGGCTCACCTCCCTGAGTCTCCGTTTTCCCCGTCTGGAGGGTGAGCCGCCGTCCTTGAATGCGCCCAGTTAACTGCGAGGCGGGTGTGGTTTTACAGAGGAGGAAACTGAGGCTCTGAAGCCGGGACCGGCCTGAGGTTGGATGGAGGGCCGGGCGCTGAGCCCCTGCTTTCCGGTGCCCTTTGCTGGTGTCACAGCACGGTGGGGCTCAGGGGCGGGAATTTCCAGACAGCCCTTTGTGAAGCCTTAAAGACTGCCCAGAGAGGCTTCCTTATGAAACCAGGGCACCCACAGGCAAGGGTCACCCACAAACAGTCCCCACCTTTAGAGAAGCACCCCGGTGGGTGCCCTGTCCTAAAGGAACGTGGCCCAGGCTTAGCACATACGAGGCGCTCGATAAACTTACTGAAAGAATGATGGACTGTATTTGGGAGAAGCTGGGCAAGCTGGGGAAGACTGGCTACGAGGGTGGGGTGTATGCAGAGCTTGGGGGGCTGCGGCAAAAGGCCTGGGTGGATTCCCAGCTTCCACCCCTCCCTACAGTGTGTTCCTCACTCAGCAGCCAGAGAGACCCTGTTGAAAAGTGACTCGGCTACACCTCCCCAAGGGCTGCCCCACACCCGGCATCCCTGGGGACACCCTGTGATCTGACCCCCCCTTTCCCTGTCTGCTCGTCTCCTTCCTCTCCCCCTGACACCTCCCCCCCCCGAACCTGGGCCTTTGCACATGCTGGTCCTGCTGTCTGGAGAATTCTTCCCCAATAGTCTTCCTCTCTCCATTCAGATCTTTGTCGAATGTCACACCCTTGCAGGGGCCTTCCCTGACCACCGTCTCTACTGTTAACACCCCTCCCATCACTCTTTCCCTTAACTGTGCTTTATTTTAAATCATAGAGTGTATCACTACCTGACATTATCTTGTCTGTTTACCTGGTTATTTTCCATCTTCTGGAAGAGAATGTCAGCAACATGAGGGCAGGGGTGGTTTCTTTTGTCCACTGCTATCCCCAGCATCTGGAACAGGGCAGGGCACACAGCCAGTGCTCAGTCAGGATTCATTTTCTTCTGTTAACAAGAGCAATTATCGAGTCTTTTGTCTGAGTACCTCCTGGGTGCAGCCCAGTGCTACGTGCTTTTTAAACAAGTCGTGCAGGCAGAGGGGACAGCACCAGGCTGGCCCCGGGGAAGCAGTTTGTGCTTAGGTTAATATTTGTGAAGTGCCCCGTGCACAGTAGGTGTTTCATGAACGGCAGCTTCTTTTGACATCATTTGCCTTATCATCAGACCCCAGTTCCTGGGAGCCTCCAACAAGCAGACTCAACCAGGGCTGGTGGCTAGAAGGTGGGGGAAGAGAAGAAAGTCGGGGTGTGCGGGGGATGAAACAGATTTAATTAAATTTTTGGAAAACCTTTCTAATGGGAGAGACTGTTCAAAGATGGCAGGGGCTTTCTCAGGAGGCGATAAACTTCCTGTCAGCAAAAGGAGGTGAGCGGAGGCTGGGTGGCCCCAGTCCAGGCCTGGGACCTGAAGCCAGAGGGTGTAAGGATTCTGAGGTGGCCCCCACCCCCGGATGTTCATCACCAGACCAAACAAGGCCCGGGGCCCTCGAGGTGGGGGTGGGCCAGGCCCTGGAGCATGGAGCCAGGGGCCCCTGGAAGGAGGTCAGGTCTGGCAGGCCCAGGCAGGGAGAAGAGTCCATGGCTGCAGGCCCCGGCTGCAAAGGCTTCTGGGACCCAGCCAAGCCGCCATGTTGGCCCTATGGTCCCGCCAACCGCCGCTGAGGCCTGGGAGACAAGAAACCACAACTCTCTGGGTCCGAAGGGCCCCCCAAGCGTGCTCTCGCCCCCTCCCCACCTCCCACAGCGGCCTCGGGCCCCCGCGCCCGCGCCCATCGGGTTAAATCTCTCCCTGTCTCTCCCTGCTCCAAGTTGTTTTCCAAGTGAGGCAGAGAATGGTTCTCTTGTTACCAACATGGCTTCTGGGCATTGGGTAATGCGCTCCCTCTTCTCCCTGCCCCGTGCCACAAAGGGAGCTTTTGTTCCTCTCCCTGCCCCCTCCCTTGCTCTTCCCCGGCCCCCCACCCACCCCGACTCCCTCCTTCCAGCACCTCCCGCCCCACGCTGCACCCCTGGGCTGCGAGGAGTGACCATGACCAAGGCGCCATGGGAGGAGAAGAGGCCTTGGCGGCCGCGGCGGCCATTTTCAGAGCTGCCCTTCCAGGCAGCCACTGGCTTCTGTGGGGCTCACGGATGGGGGAGGCTGCAGCGGGGGTGGCTGGGGCTCAACGGGACTTCCCGGGGTGCATTTCCTGTCCCTCTCCCCCAGCCCCCACCCCAGGCGGCCTCCCAGCACCGAGACAAACACCTTCCCACCCACCCTCTCCCTGGCTCCGCACGGTGGCCTCCTGAGGCGGGGGTGACCGCCGCCTGGCAGAGGTGGAGACTGAGGCTCAGAGTGGGTGAGTGTCTGTCCCAGCTGGCCAGGGCCATGTGCTTCTCCCTGCCAAACCTCCCCAAGAAGGAGCCCTCTGGATCTGCCCAGACCCCTGGGAAACACCGAGATGGGGGCTGGGCCTCCAGCGAAAGCCGAAAACCAAATTTCCCGGATTTGGGGGAAATGAAACAGAATGTTTTCGAGGTGGGAGTGTCCGGAAACTAGATGGACAATGAGGTATCTGCCCCCTGAGAAGATAGTTTCCACACCGTCCCCTCCCAGGCCCTCCTAACAGCCCTGCGAGGCAGGCAGGGGTGGGCTGACAAGGCCATGTTTCAGGTGAGGACGCTGAGGCACAGAGAGGCCACACAGCCAGGACCTTGAGCTCACTCAACTGCCTGGCCTGGAGTTGTCTCTTTCCAGGGTGGCTGTCCCTGCTGTCCCAGCCACCCCTGAGAGGGCCGTGGGGGCTTAGGGGGTACAGAGTGGATGGAGCTCCTTAGGCAGAGCACAGCAGCCCCCACCCCAGGTCTGCAGTCACAGCAGCGGGGCCCTGGGGAGGGTGTGCTCAGCTGCTCCAGGATCCACCTTTACAGAAACCTGAAACAAAGCAAAGCCACTGCTCAGTAAGCCCCTGCTTTGTGCTAGCAGAGTGCAGACACTCACCTGTGACCCGGGCTGGTGCTGGGGCCTTAGGGGCAGCTGAGAAGAGGTAAAATTGGTAGACTCAGCAATGGATTTGATGGGAGAAGGTGGGGAGGGAGAAGAGGGGGTCATTCAGAGTTAATTAAGCCCCGGGCCTGCCCTCAAGGAGCCACAGCCCAGTAGAAGACAAATCAGTAAAAGGCCTGTGAGCTCTGCGAGCACAGAAGAGCTCACTACTTGGCCAGGAGTTTGGGGAAGGCTTCCTGGAGGAGGTGGAGGAAAGAGATGTTAAGTCTGAAATGTTCAGAATAGGCAAATCTATAGAGACAGAAAGTAGATTAGTGACTGCCTAGGGATTGGGACATGGGGGGGATTGAGGGGTGACTGCTAAAGGGTATGGGATTTCCTTTGGGGGTGATGAAATTGTTCTAAAATTGTGATGACAGTTGCACAACTCTGTGAATACACTAAAAGCCCATTGAATTGTATGCTTTACACATGTGACTTGTATGGTGTGTGAATTATAGCTCAATAAAACAGTTACCAACAAAAAATAAGTGAGAGAGAAGTTAAGTCACCCAGCCGGTAAGTGGGGAAGCACGGATTCCACCCCGGCAGGGAGAGGACATGGAGCCCCAGCAGCTGGAGGAGGAGGAGACTGGCCAGTCCTCGGGGTTTTCCAATCTGGGTTCCCCGGCTGCCTGCTCCAAGCTGGCTGGGGACCGAGGCCCCTGCAGGTGGATGGGCACTTCTGACAGCGGAAACACCGAAGAAGTCTTCATCATCCTTTTTGGGGCCTGGACCCCTTTGCCCCTGAGTCTCCACCTCAGGAAGCAGTAAATCCCCAATCCCCAATTTTTAAGACTCGATACAAAGGACTTTCGGGGTGGTACTTAGGGGAGGGATGGGATAGGAAAAATGCCTGGAGGGGCGAGACCCACAGCTAACCGATTCCTCCAGGAGCTTAGAGCGGGGTCCAGGAGGTCCGGACGCCCAGAGCAGGTTCTGAGATGGTGTCCCTCCTCGCCCTCCTGGCCCCGAGGGTGATGGGCTGGAGGCACGGGCAGGGCAGCCTCGTGGGCACCAGCAGGCTGAGGCCCCAGGCCCCTCGCTCCACGTTCCCTCTGAGAGTGGAGACCCAAGCTGCACTGTTCCCAGAGGGGCTGTGACTGCTCAGTGCCTCAGCCAGGGATGGGGAAGGGGTGGGGAAGGGGTGGTGGGGCTCCAGGGGCCCCTGGGGGTGAGCCAGGGGTGGGGCACTGGAAGAGGAGGAGAGAAGGACACTGTGGGCCTGCCCCACCCACCCCCACCCCAGGCCTTCCAGCAGTTCAGCCCCCCTCCCTCTGCCTCTGCCCCCTCCACAGGCCCCAGGCCTTGTCTCTGTGAGGGAGGCTGGGTGAGCTGGGTCACCCCTTCTCTCAGGACTGGCTACGGATAAGGGGCGCCCAGCCTGGTGGGGAGCTGGAGGGCCCTGGAGGAGAGAGGGTTGGCGAGGGAAGTGATAAAACCAGAGCTTTTTCCACTGGGCATGGATGATGGTGACCTCCAGCTGGGCCTCAGCGCAGGGCTGGGGATCCCACCCACTAGTCTGAACTTGGTGCCGGTGCTCGGTGGCATCGGACCAGCTCCCCAAGCTCCCCGAGCCTCAGTGTTCTCAACCAGAAGAGAGGCTACAGGGAGAAGAAGAACCCGGGTCTGGAGCAGCGCCTGCCCACCGTGAGGGCTCTGCGGTGACACCATCCATCGCCATCCCTGCTCCGTCTGGCCGGGGCTGTGGCTCTTGGGCAGACAGACATCTTGCTCCATCAGTGCTACAACACTCAGGTAAAGTCTGCCATTGTAGGAGCTGGATCCTGGCAGGTTTGGAAAGGGAGCAGGTGTGAGCCCAGGGTGAAGGGGACCTCTGGGTGGGTGGGCTTGCAGTGTCGGGGGACAGAGCCCAGGAGAGTGAAAATGTGTGATGCTCTGCGGAAATAGTTGGCAATCTGGTGGAGCTGGAGCGTGGGGCCTAGACATGAGCTGGGGCTGGACTGGGGTGAGTGACCCTCTTCAGCGGGTACTGGGAACCAGGGCAGGTTTGGGGGCAGGACGGTGGATTGAAGGGGGCTGGCTGTGGGCCTGGGGAGATCCGGAGGCTGTAGAAATAGGCTGGGTGAGGGATGATGATGACGACGATGATGATGATGATGGTGATGGTGATGGCTCTGACTGAAGTGGCATAAAGGGATTGAACTGACATCCTTGGGGAGGGGGTTCCTGCGACTGGGCTGGGGCCACTGGTGGATGGTGGGCGAGACCTGGGAGTGGGCACAGGTGGAGGGCCAGGTGGAGATGCTCATGGGCGGCTGGTGACGTGGGGGTGGAGCAGGGTCTGGCCTCCTGCCTTGGGGCTGGGAGTGGACAGCACAGAGGTGGGGGTTCCAGCGGAACGCCCCAGGATGAGAGGCCCGAGGGGGTGAGGGGAAGGCACTGCCAGCGCAGGGGCCTGCGAAGAGGGGGGAGGTAGGAGCGGGGTCCAGCCCTGGAGCCCAGGGAGCTCCCCGAGGCGCTGTGAGCTTCCCCAGAGTAGGCTCCGAGGAGGGGGTGGGGGCCCTGAGGAGTGGAGACAGCGAGTGTGGACCGTTTTGGGGAATTTTGGCTGGGAAGAGGAGGGGAGATACAGGGCAAGAGCTGAAGGGGGCACTTGGAGGTGTTTCGGCTTTTTCCCCTTCTTTCTGGGCTGAGGGGAAGGAGTGGGTAGAGGGGGAAGAAGAGACACTGATGGTGCCGTGGGGAGGTGGGCTCATAGGAGGAGGGGCTCCCGGAGATGGGGCTGGGGTGCAGTCCCCCCAGCAGGCAGGAGGGAAGGGGATGGGATGGGGGCCGAGAACCACAAAGCCATTTACAGGTTGCAGGAGGGCAGGTCGAGGGGCCCGTGTCCAATGGCTCTTCTGCTTTGGAGGAGGGGCGTGGAGAGGTGAGGGGCTTCAAGGGGTCTAGCGGCTCAGCGTCTCCATGGAAGGCCCCCTAAGAAGCAAGCCTGAGGGGCAGAGGGTGAGGAGAACCGGGGAGGACCCAGCATTGGCTCCCCTGTCTGTGGAATAGGGTTGTCCTCTTTCCTCTGAGAGTTGCCTGGCCGGGCCCCCATGGCTATTCACGGCTTTTCAGAGGCGACCCTGCCTGACCCAGGGCCCAGAGGCCCAGGGGAACTGAGGGAGGCAGAGAGCCACAGTGCTTCTGTGGGCTCTGCCACCCTCGTCTGCCCCTCCAGCTCCCCACCCACCCTGTCTTCTCCCTGCGGCCCACAGGACGCAGCACGCAGTAGGGCCTCAGTCAGTGCTGGCCCTCATGCTTCAGTGTGCTTCGAGGATCGTGCAGCACTTTCCCTCTACCCTCCTGTGGGACCCTACCTCCCACCCCCACCCCCTTACCCTCCTGGGAGGGAGCCAGAGCAGGTATCATTTGCTCAGGAGCCTGATGCCCAGGGTTCCTAGATGCTCCCCGGTCTCATGGGCCACAACTGGGGCAGCCCCCCAACAGGCACTTGCTCCCACGGGATGATTAGGAAAGGGCCTGGAAGGAGGGGGTCCAGACAGAGCAACAACAGTCGCTGGAGCCCTCTTGTTGACAACACTCGCAGCCTGATTTGGAGGGAGGAGACAGAGCTCCCACATAAAGGACAGGGCTCCGCTGGATGGGATTGCCTGTCCCAGGGCAAGTGGATGCTCTCCTGGCCGGACAGATGCTCTCCTGGTGCACTTAAAGCAAACTAGTTTTAAATACAGATTTATGCCCAAAGTTGTTTATTGCAACCTTTATAGTAGTGAAAATCTGCCACAACCTCAGTGCTCAGCAGGAGAGGCTTGGTGAAAGCTCTGGGTGTCCCTACGATAGAACACGGTGTGGCCACTAAAAAAAGTTAATGACATTGAAGACTTTTTGATCTAATCTTAAGAACAAACAGGATAAAAAATGACATAAGCCTATATATATGCATGTATTTATAAGTTCAATAAAAAATAAGAAGAAAAATACTGTATGTTGTGAGCTCTTATTTTTAAAATGCGTGCACTAGGATGGCAATTATTAAAAAAAGAAAACTAAGAAGAATTGACAAGGATGCAGAGAAATTGGAACGCCTCTTACGTTGCTGGTGGGAATGTAAAATGGGGTAGCGGCGGTGGGAATGTAAAATGGGGTAGCGGCTGTGGAAAATAGTTTGGCAGTTCCTCAAAAAGTTACAATTACCATATGACCTGGAAATCCCACTTGTAGGTATACACCCAAAGAAAGTGGAAAGAGTCTCAGATGGATGCTTTACACCAGTGTTCATTGCAGCATTATTCACACTGGCCAAAAGGTAAAAACTGTCCAAGTGTCCATCAACAGATGCGTGGATTAACAAAATGTGGTACATCCATACAAAGGAATCGTTTTTGACCATAAGGAAGAATGAAGTTCCAATACATGCTACAATATGGAAGCACCTTGAAAACATCATACTTGGTGAAATAAGCAAGACACATAAAGACAAATATTGTAGGATGTCATTTATAAGCGATATCTAGACAGAGCAAATCCACAGAAATGGCAAGTAGATGAGAGGTCACTAGGGACGGGGGGGCGGGGACACGGGGGAGTGTATGTTTGGTAGATTTGGAGTGTAAGTATTTTAAAAAATTAATGAATTAATCACAAAATAAAACCACACCTCTCCTGGGGTGTAGGAAAACAGTAGCTCTGTCGAATCCTCGAGTTCCACACAGTGATGTGAACTTGCCAACTCCCTTGTACATGGCTTGGTGGACAAGCTCCTGAGTAAGCAAGAAGCGGCGTAACTGAGCGGTGCAGTAGAGACCATGCTGCTGGCCCGAAGCCCGTCAGCCGACCCAGGAGGTCGCTGTGGAAGGGCCAGTCTACGCTCATGGCCTGCTAGGTCTCTCCACCTGAGGCTGTTCTCCGGCCACGGGAGTGTGTCTGGAACACAAAGAGACTGGCCAAAGGCACCAGGGAATTAATGCATCAGGAATGACCCCCAATAACGATAACAACAATGACAATGATAAAAAGGTTAAAATGGAAATTTTTATGTTATGGATGCATGTGTGTTAACACAATAATTTTTTTTTTTTTAATTTAATGTATAGGAAAAAAAAAGCAGAAAGAAAATACACACAAAATGTTAATTTTAGTTATTTCTGAGTGGTGGAACTAAGTGACTTTTGTATTTCTTAATGCTCTGTCTTTTATTGTACTTTCCAAATTTCTACAATAAGCAGTTTTAAAAGGTAAAGTTATTTGGAATGAAGGCAAGAGTGTATCCTATATTTAAGGAAGAGTCATCTCTCTGGAAAATCTACTTACATGAACACGTAATGTTTTAAGATTATTTATTGTTTTTTCAGCTTGAAGTAAGGTGTCTAAGTCAGTTAGGAATGCATTTGATGACAAATAACAGAAAATCCAACTATCATGCAGGGATTTGTTTGTTTTTTTTTCCTGAAATAAGAGTCAAGGTTAGGCCACCCAGGGCTTGTGATACGACTCAGTGATGCTGCGGAGGACAGCCCCTATCATCCCTCTGCTTTACTATCCTTAGCAGATGGCTTCTGTCTTATGATCGCAGGATGGCTGCTGCAGCTCCACACTTCACATGTGCCTTCTGGCAGAAAACAGGAGACTTTCAAAAGATATCCAGAATATATCCATAGTGCACACTTGACCTCTTCTCATCTCCTTAATTGCCATCAACCTGGTCTAAGCGCCCATCAGCTCTCACCTGGATTATTACAATAGCCAGATGGACCTGTTAAAACCAAAGTCAGATTGTCATTTCTCTGCTCAAAACTTTCCAATGGCCGCATGGCTCCCTTGGCGTAAAAGCCATGCCTACCTTGACTCCCAAGCACCCCTCCAACTTTCCTGCTGTAACTTCTGCTCCCACCGCACTCCCCCTCACTCTACTTCAGTCAGTTGACACCCCTGCTGTTGCATAAACACACTTGGTACACCCCTGCCCCAGGGTCTTAGCATATGCTGTTCACGCTGCCTGGATAGCTCTTCTCCCTCACCTCCTTCGGGCCTTTTCCCAGGGAAGCCGACCCTGGCCACTCCATCTAAAATTTCAATCCCGCCTTGACACTCCTTGTCTCTCTTCTTTGCTTTATTTTTTTCTCCTTAGCACATATCACCATCCAACACACTTACCACATTCACCACTTACTTATTGTCTTATTTCTTATTTGTCTTATTTCCCCAGCTAGAATGTGAATTCCAGAGGGCAGGATTTTGTTTTTTGTCTGGGTTGTTATTGCTGTATCCCTGATGTCTAGATTAGCACTGTCCAAAAGAAATATAATGTGAGCCACCTATTATTTAAATTTTTCTAGTAGACACATTTTTAAAAAGTAAAAAGAAATGACGAAATTAATTTTAACAAAATATTTTATTTAACACAATATATGTAACATGCTGTAATTTTAATATGTCACCAATTGAAAAATTGTAAAATATTTTACCTTCTTTTGTGTGTGTGTGCTAAGTCTTTGAAATCCAGCGTATATATTATACGTCCAGCTCATCTCAATTCAGATTAGCCACACTGAGGTCTCAAGACCCACTGTGACTGGTGGCTTCCCCCTTGGACAGCACAGGCCCGGAACTACAGAAGACCTTCCACATGTATTTGTTGAGTGAATGAACGGTGACAGGAGGAGGAGGCACAGGTGAGCTCAGGACAGTGTGAGAACTCCCTGGAAGACACCTGCTGAGACGGCATTGGCCATGTCACTTGCTGCCACGAGGTGCAGTGGCACCTGGTGCCCTGCCCTCAGCTGGGCAGGGAGGATGGATGCCGGGGAGGTGACGGCAGAGACTGCCACATTGAGAGTCCTGAGTTTTGCTTCCTGCAGTCAAAAAGAAGACTTCCTGTTACTCACCTTGAAACTACTTCTTCTGTCCCTCCTGCCAGTTTCCAACATTCTGGATCGAGAGAACAGTTTCTGCACCTGCTTGCTCCACCCCAGCCTACTGACGTTATGAGAACCCCAGGCGGAGCTGTGTCTGGGCTCACCATCCCTGATCTTCCAAATCCCACTTGGGGTCCAGGAACAGGGAGCCTTCTACTGGGCCTACTTGTGGGAGGCTGCTAAGTGCAGCACAAGGACGCCACCTGCCAGGTTGCACCGATGCCCCATGAGCTGAACGACCAAAGAAAGGATGGATGGATGAGCAGAGGCAGGATTAGAACCCGGCTCTTGACAATTTTCCCTGCCAAGTCTACCCTCTTTAACAAAGCATACGAGGCCCGGCCTGGCCCCGGCCCACCTCCTGAGCCTCAGTCTCTCTCCACAGGGCTGTTCATGGTTCACACACACAGCATTCTGGTTCTACTCTGTGCCTTTGCTTGTGCTGTTCCCTCTGCCTGGAATGCCGTTCCTTGCTGTCCCCCGTCCCCAAGCCCTCTCCCACTTTGGTGTAACTTCTGTTTACCCTTTAAGAATCAACCTTAGCATCATCATCTCCTCCTAGAACCAGTCTGACCTCCTGGATGGGGTAGGGATTCCTTCTCCTTGCCCCTGACCTTTTTTCTTTCTTTCTTCTTCTTTTTTCATTTAAACCACATTTAGTTATGATTTTCTATTCACGTGCTGCACCCCACCTCCATGAGCCTGTGAGCCGTCTGAGAGAGGCACTGTGTCCAGTTCATCTCGGGGTCCCTGGCGCCAGCCAGGGTCCTGGCACATTTGAGCAAGAAGTCGAAAGATTGGGCTCTACTCCTGGTCCTGCTCTGGAGTGGAGTCCAGACCAAGTCACATGCCTCAGCTTCTTCATCCAAAAGTGGGACCGTTGGGCCACACTAGGTCACTTCCTAAGAACCCGGTTGTGATGGTACCAACGACTGTCAATTTTGGGACCAGGTGCCCTGAGATGGGAGGGGGAGCGCGGCATGGCCCCTTCTTCCTTCAGTACCCAGCCATGGCCGCCTGCAGGACCTGGTGGTAGAGAAGGGGGTGGGTGTGAGCAGAGGAGATGAAGGCTACATTCTGGGGTCTCAGCAGCCCAGACTCCACCAGGGAGACTGGCCTGGCATCCCCACAGTGGAGGGCGGCCCCTAACAGTTATCAAAGGCTGGCAGGGACCCCGGTCCCTGGGAGGGGGTTCCCTCGGGCTGCTCACGCTCTGCTACTGCCACTGACAAGCTGGGCCATCAGTCAGCCCCAAGCACAATGGGGTCATTAACCCCCGACCCCAGGCCCTTTTTAGCCACTTCCTTTGGAGGACCAAGGGCTGCAGGCGGGGAGCCAAGCAGGAGAAGGGAGGGGAGGCATTCTGTCAAGACTCCCTCTTCAGTGGGGGGCCCTTGGCCAGTCTGGGGAGTCACAGCCTCAAGTCCTTCCCAAGCTCAGGGTCCCACGTCCTCCAGATCCCATCCTCTGTGGCTGCCTGGTGGTGCCTGGAGGCGGCCCGACCCCTGCAGCTGCGGAGCACACCAAGGCCAAAGCAGTGGGGGATGGGAGGGGGGACGGGGACCCTGAGAAAGAGACAGAGATAGGGAGAAAGAGACAGATTCTGAGGGAGACACGGAAAGAGACAGCTCTTTTCCACTTACAAAGTACCTTCAAAAGGATCACTATAGATGAATCTGCTTGTGAAATTAGAGGCAAGAATCTGAAGTACGGGCAAAACAAATCCAGCAATGTATAAAAAAGATAAATACACCATGACCGAGTTGGTGTATCCTAGAAATCCAGGGGTTATTTAATATTTGAAAATTAAGGGAGAAAATGCACATGATAATCTTGACATTTGCAATCAGTTTCAACATCTATTCATGAATAAAATGTTTTAGCAAACTTGGGATAGAAAGGAATGTCCTTACATTAATAGGGAGCATCCACCCAAACTAGCACAAACATGGTTCTTAAAGGGGGGACAGACACATTCTTTACAATCAGGAACAAGGCGAGTTTGCTCCTCATCCATGCTCTGGTTCAGTAATGAAATCAAAATACAAGGTGTAAGGATCAGAAAGGAAGAAAAACTGGCACTATTTGCAGGTGATGGTCTACATAGAAAACTCCAAAGGATCTACAAGAAAATTACTAGAATTATAAAAGGAATTTGGCAGCAATATAAAACATTTCTGTAACAAATCAATATCAAAGAGTGATTGTAGCTACCACACAGGTGAACCTTGAAAAAGTTGAGTGAAAGAAATTAGTCACAAGGACTCCATTTTGTATAATCCCATTTATATGAAACACTCAGAACAGGCAAACCCATAGAGCCAGAAAGTAGATTAGTGGTAACTAGGGGCTGGGGGGGTGGTGGAATGGGGAGTAGCTACTAATGGGTTTGGGATTTCTTTTTGGGGTGATAAAAATATTCTGGAATTACATAATGGTGATGGTTGCACAAACTCATGAATATACTTTATTTATTTATTCATTTTAAATTCATTTTTATTGAGATATATTCACATACCACGCACTCATGCAAAGCGTACATTCAATTGTTCATAGTACCATTATATAGTTGTGCATTCATCACCAAAATTAATTTTTGAACATTTTCATTACCACACACATAAAAATTAAATTGAAAAGAACAATTAAAGTAAAAAAGAACACTGGGTGTTTTTTTTTTGTTTTTACTTTTGCCTGTTTTTCTACTCATCCATCCATACGCTGGACAAAGGGGAGTATGATCCATATGGTTTTCCCAATCGCATTGTCACCCCTCATAAGCTACATTTTTATACAATCGTCTTCAAGATTCATGGGTTCTGGGTTGCAGTTTGATAGTTTCAGGTATTTACTGCTAGCTACTCCAATTCACTAGAACCTAAAAAGGGCTGTCTGTATTGTGCGTAAGAGTGCCCACCAGAGTGACCTCTCAGCTCCTTTTGGAATCTCTCTGCCACTGAAGCTTATTTCATTTCCTTTCACATCCCCCTTTTGGTCAAGAAGATGTTCTCCATCCCACGATGCTGGGTCTAGATTCCTCCCCAGGAGTCATATTCCACATTGCCAGGGAGATTCACTCCCCTGGGTGTCAGATCCCATGTAGCAGGGAGGGCAGTGATTTCACCTGCCAAGTTGGCTTAGCTAGAGAGAGAGGGCCACATATGAGCAACAAAGAGGCATTCGGGAGGAGGCTCTTAGGCACAATTATAGGCAGGCCTAGCCTCTTCTTGTGAATATACTTTAAACCACTGAATTGTACACTTTAAAATGATGAATTTCATGGTGTAGGAATTGTATCTCAGTAGAAAAGTAGTTGCATTTATAAATGTCAGCAGCAAACAAATGCAATTTTCAGAAAACTCAATAAAAATAAATAATAGAATAATAAAAATTAAATCTAACAAAATATTTACCAAAAAAGCATAAAACATTATTGAGGTACAGCCACTCCAGAAAATAGTTTGACAGTTTCTTAAAACACAAAACATACACACACTTACCATCTAACCCAGCAATCACACTCCTGTGCGTTTATCCCGGAGATGCGAAAACTTACATCCACACAAAGACATGTACACGAGTGTTCACAGCAGCTTTATTTGTAATTGTCCCCATTTGGAAATAATCCAAATGTCCTTCCATGGGTGAAAGGTTAAACAAACTAGTACAACCGCACCATGGAATACTGCTCAGCAATAAAAAGGAATGAACTATTGATACTCATGACAACTCGGAGGGGTCTCAAGGGAATTGTGCTGAATGAAAAAGCCTATCTTGAAAGGTCACAGACTGCATGATTCCATTCTTATAACATTCTCAAAATGACAAAATTGTAGAGTTGAATAATGGTTGCTGGGGCTCAGGGAAGGAGAGGGGCAAGGAGGGGGCCCACGAACAATGGAAAGTAGCATGAGGGGTCTTTGTGGTGGGAGGTAGGTGAATCTACACATGTGTGACAAAATCAAATACAATTACACACACACACACGCACACGGATGCGTGTAGAACTAGTGAAATGTGAATAGGTCTGCAGGTCATCCCAATGTCAATTCCCTGGTTTCCATCAAGTTCTCTAGTTATCTAAGATATTCCCATTGTGGGGAACAGGGTGAGGGATGCACTGGACCTCTCTGTACTATTTTTGCAACTCCCTGTGAATCTGTAATTATTTCAGAATACAAAGTTAAGCAAAAGATATTATTTGTAAGACATAAAAGAAGACCCTCAAATCTGGTTCCGAATAATGATTTCGGGAAGGGGGCACGGGGCGTGGCCAGGGTTAGGGCTGGAAATGGCACAGCCATGAGTGTGTACTGGTAAAGCTTGGTGTTGGGTAAAAAGAGCCTCATTATCATCCTCTTCTCTCTAATCTTGTACATTTGACATTTTCCTTAGTAAAACACAGAAGCACCAAGCTTAACTAAATGGAGAGAGCCATTGACTTGCACAGGGAGATTTAAAATCATAAAGATGCCAGTGCTTTCCAAATTCATGTCTACATTCAATGCAATCCTGATCAACACACCTCCCCGCCCTGGTTTCTTGTGCAGCATGTTAAGCTGATTCCAAAATCAGTGAGAACAAGCTGAGGCTCTCCTAGAGAAGAAAAAGGCAGGGCAGCCTGTTCTGAAGCTGTAGGACTGGGGCCAGCAGGGTCTGTATTGGTGCAGATGGATGGGACAGAACCAAGGCCCAGAGCCATGTGCTTATGGATACTGACAGGAAGAGGAGTTGTGGCAGATCAGAGGGGACAGGAGGGACAAGACATGAATTCCCATCTGTTGCCATATCACTCTCACAGCCTTCCTGTGGGGCTGACCCCGATCTTGGCACCCCAGACCCCATTTCACGCTTGAGGAGACCAGGGCTGCGAGTGGGCCAGCGATGCCAAGGTCTTCTGGTTCTGGTCCTTGGCCCTTTCCAAAGTGGGGGCCTGGTAGGACCCCAACCTCGTGTCTGAATCATGAGCCCTCATGCCAGACCTGCTGGTTCAGAATCTCCAGGGTCCTGGGATGTGCATAGTTAATAACTTCCTACTTGAGTTTGAGAACCCCTGACCTAGAGAGCGAGCGAGGGAGAGAGGGGAAAGGGAGGGGTAGAGAGAGGGCATAGAGCCAGCCCCTCTGCAGTGGTGGCACTGCACTGCCGGTGGGGAACAATCAGGCACTGTCCCTCTCTTCCCCAAGCCGGAGCCCACCCCTAGGATCCCATCGCTTTCATCCCTGCCCTAACCCGCGGGGCAGAGCGCTGAGGTGGGGGTAGGGAAGGTCAGGGGATCAGCCCATTACATGCAAAGCAGAGTTGGGAATAGAGCTGCTTTGGGGACAGTGGGGGGACTAGGACATTTGGAGGAGGCTCTATCAAAGCCAGGGCTTCCAGAAGGATGCGCAGGCCTCTGAGCAACGCTAAGCCCCTCCCTGACTTCCGCCCACTACCACTACTGGAGGGAGAGCTTTTCTATCTGTCTGGGGATCTGCTCCCACAGACCCATTGTCCTGGGGGCTGGCCCTCTGGGCCCGGGCTCCCTCCTGCCTCCCCAGCTGGCTGTGCGGCCCCTGGGTCCTGCTCCCACCCTTTGCTTCAGAATGGACTGAGGCAGGGAAGGGAGGCGGGAGACAATGTCCTCACCTCCACCCACAAGCCCCCTTGGCTCCCTCAAACTGTCCTGCGGTAGCCAGGGAGTTCCGGCCAATGCAGAGATCTAACCACTCTTCCCTTCTTTGCCTGAGTCTCCTATAGCTCCCCAGTGCTGTACAGATAGAGACTGAGGTCCTTTTCCTGGCATTTGAGGCCTCCATTATCTCTGGCCATCTGCTTTCAAAGACACATTCATTCATTCAACAAATATGCATTGGCTGTTCCTACCTGCCAGGCACTTTGCTAGGTGTCAGGGATCTGGGCGTGGCCCCAACAGGCCGGTTCCTGCCCTAGGGAACTTGCAGTCTGGTGGAGAGACACAGACAAGAAACTTGTTAACAACCAAACAAACAAACGGGCAGTCACAACTGCTGTGTGCCAGGAGGGCGGTGAGCTGGGAGTTAGGAAAGAGACTAGCCTAGGGCTGTGCTTTAGCTGTCAGGGAGGCCTTCTCAGGGGAGGTGACATTTGAGCAGATACTCTAATGACACGGGGTAGGGAGTGTTCCAGGTAGAGGAAACGGCAGGTGGGAACCTGAGGTGGGAACATTCGGCATGTCCTAGGGCCAGCATGATTCCCTGGGACAGAATGTGGGCAGGGCGGGGGTGCCATGAGCTGGACGCGTAACTGGGCCCAGGTCTTGGAGGGCATCAGGCCTCGAGAGGGACCTGGGGTTTTATTTTGCGTGCATTGGGAGGCCGTTGGAGGGTTTGGAGCAGGAATTGTCAGGAGCTGAGTTACATTTTAAAACAAACACTCAGGCTCTTAGGGTGCCCATTTGACCCCCTGGAAAGCAAGGCTCAGAGAGGACAAGTGATGTTCCCAGGGTCACAGAGCTGGAGGGCCAGGCTGCCATGTGAGCCAATGCTGTCCAGCTGCAAACCCCTTCCCTCACACCCAACTCCTCACAAGTCCACAATCACATGCTTTCCTGCTGGGCTCTAGGTTCAATCTGGGCCCTTTCCCAATGCTCTGAGGTGGGTGGTGGTACTCTCCTTGTGCAGATAAGGCGTCTGGGTTCAGAGATGCTGGGTCACTTGCCAGCAACCACATGGCTCAGAAGGGACAGGGGTCAAGGAGGGATCTCCGGATCAGACATACCTGGATTCAAACCCACTAACTAGCTGGGAGATGTCTAACCTTTCAGAGCCTCAGTTTCCTCATCTGTGAAATGGGGGTAACAATGACCCTCGTTTGGCCCCCACTGACGCACTGACCTCTTCTCATCTGCGCTCCTCCCCTCAGTAGGCTACCACCACCCTGCCCTTTCCGTTCCTTGCCAGCGTGGGCTCCTGCATGCCGCAGGGACACTCAGCCTCTGGTCTTTGCAAGCCTCCTCATGGGGGTCTCTAGTCACATGTCACCTCCTCAGGTCCTCAAAAGGACCTTCTGCCCTGTCACCTTTTCCAGCCACCACTCTCCCAATTTACAGTACTCGTAACTCCTGTCACCAGCCAGAATTAGCTCATATCTTTGTTTACCAGAGTACTGCCTGCCTCCCCCTCTCATGTGAGCTCTGTGAAGACAGGGCCAGGGCTGGCTTGTTTCCCTGTAAGCCTGGACATAGTAAGTTCTTAGTAAATATTTATTGAATGAATGAAGGAATGAATAGCACCCACCTGTAAGGGCTATTGTGAGGTTCAATTATCTTGAATGGAAACTGCTTAGCACAGTGCCCAGCCCATAGGAAGCGCTCAACAAGTGTTATCAGATCAGAAGCTTCTATTATTCTCGTTATTCTCTGCTTGACTTTAAAGCCCATGCTGTAAACCTCTGTGCTGCTGATGAATCTAACCAGATTCCACCATCCCACCCTGGTTTCTTGACCTTTACAAGGCCTTTGATGCCAGACAGTGAGTCAGAGTGAGGATGTCAGGCCTTGTGCTGCAGTGACAGCAGCGACTGAGGGCAGGTGGCCAGGCACAGCCTGGCATGTGCATGACTGACCTCACCCATTGCTCACAATCTGCAAAGGCTCATGGTCTTCTGGGCCAGCCCCGAGCGGGGGGTGGACAGGGACAGACGTGGAAAGTGGGAAACAGCTTGTGCCCCAGGAGCTGTTTCTCCCAATGGCCACTGGGTGGCAGCATTTCCACAGGAATACCGGGTTGGGGAAGTGCTTTTTGGGATTGAATATGAGCCTGAGAGCTGGGGGATGGATTCTTTGAGGGACCCAGGCCTGCGGGCGGGGTTGGGGAGCTGGAACTCGCCCAGGGTCACACTGGCAAGACTGGAGCTTGCCCAGGGTCATAGTGGCAAGGCTGGGCTTTCTGAGAGGTCACCTGCCACCTGTCTGGACGGACTCAGGAGCTGCAGCTGGAAGGAGGCAGAGAAGAATCAAGTTTGGAGATTGAGGGTCTGAGACCAGCCCTGCTCAGCCTCCTGGGGTGTCCTCACCCCCACTTTGATCCCCCAAATCCCACTCATCTCTGAGGAAGTCGCTCCACAATCCCCTCTGAGGCCCTTCTCAACCCTTCCTCACCCACGACTCTGGCAGAGGGAGGGATTCTCCCCATGCCCCACGAGGCCCTGGACAGCAGCCTCCTCACGCCTGGGACTGCCCCTGGCTGTGCCTGTCTCCCCCTCCAGGCTGGTCCCCTGAGCACAGGGGCTGTGCCTGTCACAGGAAGCCTCTGCCCAACTGTGCCCTCTGCCTGGGTCACCTTTCCCCTCCCTGTGGTCCAGTCCCCCCTCAAGTTCAGTCCTCACCATTCCAATGCTCGGGACACCTAAGTCCTGTCCTCCAGGGCCCAGACAAAGCCCCATCTCATAGAAGAGCCACAGCTACTTCTACAGGGCACTTCAGTCAGAGCCAGGCACCCTGCTAGGCTCTGCAGGGGATTCAGATAAGGGCCAAACCAGGCTCCCGTTCCCCAGGGCTTGCAAGTACTTTGGTAACATGGTACTTGTATCCTCTTTCCTCTCAAATAAACTCAGGGTTCCAACCTGACCCCAGCAACTGGCTGGAACAACTTCCCATGCTGATCGTGTGAGATGACCCAAGCAACCCCTCCATTGGAAAATATGAAGCGGGTCAGGGTATTTTCACACTAACAGGCATTACAAAGCAGTCAAAAAAAATTTTTTTTCCCTCTCGTTAGTCGCAGTGACACCTGTTGATGTATTCTCAGCATTGTCCGGAAGGTGGGACTGCCAGAGATGATAAAATCAGTAGAGAAAAGGAACCAGGGAAGAGGAGAGGCCAGGAGAAGCAGTTTACAATCTGCCCAGACATAAGCCCCAAGCCCTAGTTTTAAAGCAGACAAGAACTTCCCAGACAAAATCCAAGCATGCAATAAGTTATTCCACACAGAATCAGTTCAGGGCAACGCCGAAAGGCTTTCACAAAGCAATACTTAGTGGATTGCTGCTTAAGGAGCTCAGAAGGAGCAAATTTTGTGAGCTGGAGTGGACAAGGTAGAAAAGAGGGTAATGGGTATCTCCTCTCTCCTGGGAAGAGGGACCAGGAGGTCCCCTGGGGTCAGGAGGCCCAAATGACATCAGTGACTGTGTAAATCGTTTACAAAGCACTTACACCTTTTAACTCCCTTTTCTCTTGATCTTCACAAGTACCATGTAGGGAGGGTCATTTCCCCCATTTTACAGATACCTGAGGCTTAGCATCAATGAATGACTTACCCAATATCCCCCAGCTACAACATGGCAGAGCCCAGGCCTGAGCTAGGGCTGCGCTGCGGTGGGAGAGCTGCATGCAGCACATATTAATGATCTAGGATTGGGGGGAGCTGCTTTTTTAAAAACCAGAATTCTGGACTCAAAACAGGGCTCGATGGTTCCAGCTCAATGGAGAGAGCTCAGGGTTCCAGCCCCAGCTCTCCCACGGACCACCTGTGATATGAGGGTGTGCTGGTTTATGTATATTATGTTCTCCAGAAAAAGCCATATTCTTTAACAGAATCTTGTGGGGGCAGGCGTATTAGTGTTGATTAAGTTGGAACCTTCTGACTGAGTGTTTCCATGGAGATGTGACCCACCCAACTGCAACTAAACCTTTGATTAGGGTGTGACCTCTTGACTGAATGTTTCCATGGAAATGTGGCCCCGCCCATTTAGGGTGGGTCTTGATTAGTTCACTGGTGTCCTATAAAAAGAGCTCACAAACAGAGGGAACTCAGAGCAACTGAGGGTGACATTTTGAAGAGCAGCTGCAGCTAAGAGAGGATGAAATGCCCCAAGAGCAAGATTTTGGAGAACGCCATTTGGAAACAACACCTGGGAGAAAGCAGATGCCAGCCACGTGCCTTCCCAGTTAACAGAGGTTTTCCAGATGCCAATGGCCTTTCTCCAGTGAAGGTACCCTATTGTTGATGCCTTCCCTTGGACACTTTATGGCCTTAAGACTGTAACTTTGTAACCAAATAAACCCTTTATAAAAGCCAATCCATTTCTGGTATTTTGCATTCTGGCAGCATTAGCAAACTGGAACAGAGGGGAAGCTGCTTCTCTGAGCTTCAGTTTCCTTACCTGGAAAATGTGGCTGACAATCCTGGTTCTCACAGGGTTATGGTGAACCTTTTTCTTTCTTTTTTTTTTTATATGATCATTTTATTTTGATCTTTTGAAGGTAGTTTCCTTCAAAACCTACTCAAATGAAGGAAGAACAGTGGTGTGGGTAATCCAAGTCTCTCCTGGTTTTCTGTGAAATGCACAGGAAACCTCTCTCCCTTCTGAAATGCCTGAGGAGGAGCTGCTCAGCAGTTTCTTATGTTTCTTTACTCCATACCAATCCAGCTGGGAACTCCCACTTCCCTTCATTTGAGGGGCCCAGGCATGGAACTTCACTTTTGACCAAGTTGATAAAGAGTGAACAGTTAGTGAAAGGGCAGACAGTCTTAGCCTGTTTCGATAGCTATTGAAAGCATCTCCTTTGGGCATCACAGCTAGAGACCTCAGATTTATTCTTGGTGCTCATCAAAAAAGCCCAGAAAGTCCTGTGGAATATATATATATATATATATATATATATATATATATGCATATATGTATTCAGTCTGCCTGTTCTTCATTCCTATCTTTGGTCCCCTAAATCTTTGTTCCAGGATGACTCTTCTCTGTACTCTGTTAGTACACTCTGCTTGTCACTTTCAGTTGTTATTGCTTGTTTCCTTGTTCATCTCCTTGTAAGGTTTTGAGGACATGGGTATTTTGTTCATGTCTTTATCCTCAGTGATCTGGTGCATCATTTATTAAAATAAATGGTGAACTTTAAAATCTTGTGAGTGTGATTGGAACTGCAGAGCAGAGGCTCATGGAAAGTTATTGCTAGAATGGCTGCGAGTCAGATTAGCCCCATAAGGAGGGGGTGAGTGGGACTTCCATCAGGCCGTGGGATGTGTGGATAATCATCCCTCTGCATCTGTCCTTCCTCCATGGCCCTGGCAGCATCGAGGGAAGGAGGCTGGGCAGGCCCAGCCCCATACTGCTTGGATGAGGTGGATGCCAGGGCTGCGACTCTAGAAGAGCTGACCTCCTCCAGGGAACCCACTTTGCATAACAGCAGTGGCAGCAGAGGTTAGCAGGGAGACAAGATTTGGAGTCCTTTGCTGGGAAGCACTGATGGCATTTCTTGGGCCTCAGATACACAGGGGGTGTGACACACACTGGGCCCTCATGGGGCTGTTCCTGAGGATTAAGGAAGGAGGTGGGGATGTGAGGACTCTTTCACCACATACCACGGTCTAGAATTGGAGGAGACTGTAAAAAGCACCTACCTCAGCACCCTTAGGTAGCATATGGGGAAACTGAGGCGTGTAAAGGGAACCTGTCCCAGCTGTCCTTAGCAGCAGACCCACAGAATACAGGGCTCCTGATTCCCAGTTTAGTGTACAGCTGTCAAAAGGGCACTGGACTAGGCGGCAGGAGCCTCAAGGTCAAGATCTGGAACTTACACCAACTCTGTGTGCCGTGGATAACATCCTTCCTTTCTCTGGAACTTACCCTTTCCTAGTCCGCAAAACTCGAGTTGGGCTAGGATCTTGAAGCGCCCTTTCAGCCCCGAAAGGCTGAACCGTTATTCTAGCAGAGGAATCACCAGGCTTGGCCTCGGACCGGGGGCTGGAGGTGTGAAAGGAAGGGCTCGGGTTTATAGTCCACTGAACTTCGCCGCAGGACCGTGGCCCAGGGATGCTTTCGTTGCCACGGCAACCGCCTGGCCGGTGTGGGGCCCTACGTCCCACTGAGGACGCTGGGAAGAACCCTGCCCTTACCAAGATGGCGGCGGTGACAGGGCAAGGGGCGGGGCTGAGCGCTGTCTGCCCAACCAGACTTTCCCTCTGTTTCCGCTTCTTCGCATCAACGGCGAGCCTCCGCCCATATTTGTTTTCTTTTCTGGTTCTAGGAGCCCAGACAGCCAAAGAAGAAAGGGCTGCCTGCAGGAACCGGGACCAGTACCCCGAGGAGGGAAAAGGCGGGACTTCCGCGTCTTGCCGGAAGTGACGCGACAGTCGCGGCCGCCGACAGGTGAAACGGCAGGTGGGCTCAGGTGCCAGCTTGGCCCGGACTCGGCTGTGGGGCCGACGCTTCCGGTGAGCGACAGAGGCGGTCCCTGAGGCCCTGGAGACCCGTCAGGCGGGCTTCTGGGGACCTGAGCCCACCGCCCTGGCCTGGAGCTCCCCCCTGTACCTAGTAAGAATCACCAACCCCCACCCCCACCCCGACGCCGGGGGACACTCCGTCCTGAAGGGAAGCAGAGAGCCTGGCTCTCCCGGATATGCGGGGTTGGCCTTAGGGTTGGGGTTGGCATCGGCGTCTGGGTGCTAGCTTCCCCGAACCATACATTCCTTTTTCTCCAGATCCTGTTTCCCGTTCCTCTACCGAGGTGGGCAGTTCACCAGCCCATTCCAACTCTCGGAACCATGTTTGCAGACTTGGATTATGACATCGAGGAGGATAAACTGTGAGTATTTTTTTCCTTCAAGTCCCGAGAGTGCAGGAGCCCCGATCCTTCAGATTCCTGGACTTCCCGGTTCCACCAACCCTTGCTTCTTCGTGATGAGTCAGGTCTGGTGCTGAAGCAGAAAGGGACCCTACTTTTCCAGGAGCTCACCATCTGTAGGAGGCTGTGGACATGTGAACTGATACTCAAAATATACAGGGCCATAAGGCCTGTAATGGAGAATGACCTGGCTATGAGAAGAGCAGAGCTAATGGAGCACCGCTTCTGCTGGGGTGTTCAGGGAAGGCTTCACAGAGGAAGTGGCAATTGAGGCAGGTTTTGAAGGATGGATAGGAATATCATAACCATACCTCCCTCCCTGGCCTAAACAATTGGTGTGTCAAAGAGTTTCAAACATTAGGTTTATCTTCCCATTAGATATATCCTCTCTGAGAGCAAGGACTGGGTCCAATGCCTTTCTGTGTCAGCAGTATTTAGTTAGGGGTTTGCATAAATAGGGAGCTAACAAATGGTTTTTGAAGGAGTAAGAGAATAGTTGAGAATTTTACCATAAAATAAGTGCTAATTTTTAGTGAAAACTGAGATGTAGAGTAATTGAATATGGGAGGTGGGCAGTTTAACAGGGGTAGACTTTCCTGAGGAGATGGTTCTACATGAGTCTGGGAAAGTGACAAGGACAGACCCTGAATCAAATCTCAGAGTTAGAATGAGGGAAGTAGAAGGGAAATCTACTTTTGGAGCCCGTGCTATGTGCTGGGTTGGTGTTAAATGCCTTCCGTGCTCTTTCCCACAGAACTCTGATGAAGTGGCCTCATTCCCATTTATGGGTGAGGAAACTGAGATGCAGAGATGGTGACTTACCCAAGTCCCATAGCTGATAAGGGGCAGAGCTGGGATTTGAGCCCACATCTGCATGATTTCCAAAGCTGTGTGCTTTCCAGAACAAAATGCTGTCTTTCTGGCCATGTGAGGAAGAGAAAAGGCTGTGTGGCATTTGGAGCCTCTTGGGGGTTTTGGAGGGCTCGCCCCCCTGCCCTGTCCCCTCTGTTGTCCTTCCTCTAGTAGCTTCAGCCTCACGTGTTTCTCTTTCTAGTGGAATCCCTACTGTGCCGGGGAAGGTGACCCTGCAGAAGAATGCTCAGAACCTGATCGGGATCAGCATTGGAGGAGGGGCCCAGTACTGCCCCTGCCTTTATATCGTCCAGGTACTGGGCACTCTGGAGGTGGGGCGAGGTCCTTCCTCAGCAGGTTCAGGTCTCCACTTGGCAGAGCTGACTCCTCATTCTTGAGGTCTGGCCTCCACAGAGAGCCTGCCCTGACCACCCTCTCTAAGTAGGTCTTCCCATGTTTTCGCTATCATTTCAGTCTGTTCTTTTCCTTCACTGATCACCATCTGTGAGCATGGATTTGTTGGTTACTTGTTCTATCTCTTGCTACTCTACCAGACTGTGCTCTGCGGGCAGGGTCCCTATTTGCTTGCCCACTGTAGTCAGCACTTACGACAGTGCCTGGTGTATAGTGGACATTGAATAAAACTGTCTTTTAATGAATCAACGAAACCTTCAGCCTTGGGTGGTAGACTAAGTGAAGTGTAGTGGAAAGACTATGAAATAATAGTGGAGTGAATTCAAATGCAAGCTTCCCTGCTTACTAGCAAGTTACTTAACCTCTCTGGGCCTTGCTCTCCTCACCTGGAAGATAGGGATATAAAATATATAGGTATGTGCATCTTTAGGTTGTCGTGAGGATTAAGTAAAATGACACAGCCCAATGCCTGGCATATAGTAAGCATTGAATTAATAGAAGCCACTGCTATTTTTGTGGCAGGTGTTCATTTTCCAGGGGCTAGGAACAACCTTGTGGTCCCTTGTAGGGCCCTGCTGCGAGCCCTCCTTTACCACATGGCTGGTCAGGGTCAGTGATCTTTCCTACCCTTGGAAGGAAGCTTGCCTCCTTAGATGTAGGTGTTGGGGCTTGTAAACTTTACCTCGATTCTACTTTGTGCCAACCCTCTCAGCTAAGTAGCCATTGCCAGCAGATGGGAACACTGCAGTCCCTCTGAGGAGCTTGCAAAGGGATAAAGGAGTCACTTCTAGGCCTTGAAAGCTGATATTCCCAGGACCCACTCTTGTCTCTGCATGAGCCATCTTGCCACCTCTGAACCAGGAAGTGTTCAGGAACCGCTTCCAGGCCTGGGCTCCTTGTCACGTGGTTGCTCAGCCTCTCCTGCCACCCGCCTTCCCCACCTCTCAGGGGCCTGGGGCAGTGCTAAGCCCGGGTTTGTTTAGGATGAGCTGTGATTATAAAAATAATGCAGTTGACTTTTGTTTGTTTGTTTGTTTGTTTTCAATGTTAGATGTTTATTAACTTTTTTGTAAATTGAGATTGTTCATAAACCATACATTGTCCAAAGATCCAAAGTGTACAGTCAGTTGCCCAGGGTACCATCATATAGCTGTGCATCCATCACCACAATTAATTTTTTTTCAATTTTTAGAACATTTTCGTTACTCCAGAAAAGAAATAAAGACAAAAAAAGGAAACTCAAATCCTACCATACCCCTAACCACCCCCCTCAATTATTAATTCATAGTTTTGGTATAGTACATTTGTTACTATTGATGAAAGAATGTTAAAATACTACTAACTGTAGTATACAGTTTGCAATAGGTATATTTATATTTTCCTATATGCCCCTCTATTATTAACTTCTAGTTATAGTGTCATACATTTCTTCTAGTTCATAAGAGAGATTTCTAATATTTGTACAGTTAAACACAGACATTGTCCACCACAAGATTCACTGCTTTATACATTCCCATCTTTTAACCTCCAGCTTTCCTTCTGGTGACATATGTGACTCTGAGCTTCCCCTTTCCACCACCTTCACACACCATTCAGCACTGTTAATTATTCTTACAACGTGCTACCATCAACTCTGTCCTTTTCTGAATGTTTAAGTTCACCCTCGTTGAACATTCTGCAACCACTCCCCATTCTTTAGCCTCGTTCTATATCCTGGTTACTTTCTATATCCTGGTAACTTACATTTCATGTCTATGAGTTTACATATTATAATTAGTTCATATCAGTGAGACCCTGCAGTATTTTTCCTTATGTGTCTGTCTTATTTCACTCAATATAGTGCCCTCAAGGTTTCTCCATCAACCCATTTTTTTAAGACAGTTTTGTTCACATACCATACATTCTGTCCTAAGTAAACAATTGTTGGTTCCCTGTAGTATAGTCACGTGTTTATGTATTCAGTACCATCGTCACTATCTATATAAGGACATTTCCATTTCTTCCACAAAGAAGGAAAAAGAGCCAAAGAAAGTAGAGGGACAAAAGAAAAAGAAAAAAGAGAGAGAAAGAAAAAAAATGACAGCTAGAAAGCAACAAAAGAAAAGATAACATTAAACTAAAGGTAGAATAAAGAGTCAGACAACATCACCAATGCCAGGAGTCCCATACTCTTCCCCTATGTCCACCCCCCATATGCATTTAGCTTTGTATATTGCCTTTGTTACATTAAAGGAAGCATAATACAGTGCTTCTGTTAGTCTCTAGTTTGCATTGATTGTATTTTCCCCCCAATTCCACCCTATTTTTAACACCTTGCAATGTTGGCATTCATTTGTTCTACCTCATGTAAAACCATATTTGTACCTTCTATTACAATTGTTGAGCACCCTAGGTTTCACTGAGTTATACAGTCCCAGTCTTTATCTTTCCTCTTTCGTTCTGGTGTCCCCCATGGTCCTAACCTTCCTCTTTTCACCCATGCTGACAGTCATCTTTGTTCAGTATACTTACATTGTTGTGCTACTCTCTCCCAAAATTGTTCTCCAAACCTCTCACTCCTGTCTTTTCCTTTTTGTCTGCACTGCTCCCTTTAGTGTTTCCTGTAGAGCAGGTATCTTATTCACAAACTCTGTCATTGTCTGTCAGAGAATATTTTAAGCTCTCCCTCATATTTGAAGGACAGTTTTGCCGGATATAGGATTCTTGGTTGGTGGTTTTTCTCTTTCAGTCTCTTAAATCACCCTGCTTCCTTCTTGCCTCCCTGGTTTCTATTGAGAAATCCACACATAGTCTTATCAAGCTTCCTTTGTATGTGATGGATTGCTTTTCTCCTGCTGCTTTCAGGATTCTCTCTTTATTTTTGACGTTTGATAATCTGTTTATTAAGTGTCTTGGTGTAGACCTATTCAGATCTATTCTGTTTGGGGTGCGCTGTGCTTCTTGGATCTGTAATTTTATATCTTTCATAAGAGATGGGACATTTTCATTGATTATTTCCTCTATTATTGCTTCTGCCCCTTTTCCTTTCTCTTCTCCTTCTGGAACACCCATGACACGTACATTCCTGCATTTCATTTTGTCCTTAAGTTCCCAGAGACGTTGCTCATATTTTTCCATTCTTTTCTCTATCTGTTCTTTTGTGTGTAGGCTGTCAGGTGCCTTGTTCTCCAGTTCCTGAGTGCTTTCTTGTCTCTTGAGATCTGCTGTTGTATGTTTCCAGTGTGTGTCTTTTCATCTCTTGTGTTGTGCCTTTCATATCCATAGATTCTGCCAGTTGTTTTTTGAACTTTAGATTTCTACCTTATATACGCCCAGTGTTTTCATTATTTGCTTCATCTTTTTTGCCATGTCTTCCCTAAACGTTTTGAATTGATTTAGTATTAGTTGTTTAAATTCCTGTATCTCAGTTGAAGTGTAAGTTTGTTTCTTTGATTGGGCCATAACTTTGTTTTTCTTAGTGTAGGTTGTAGTTTTCTGTTGTCTAGGCATCTGGTTTCCTTGGTTACCCCAATCAGGTTTTCCCAGACCAGAATGGGTGCAGGTTTTGGAAGAAGGCAATAGTATCACGTCTCTCTGAGGGTGTGTCTTAGATTGGTGTACCCTGTGAGGCCTCAGGTCACTGTGATTTCCTGCCCAGCAGGTAGTGCCTGTCAGCCTGTAGCTCCAGACTGGTGTAAGGAGGTGTGGCCTGTGGCTGTTTTCCCCCAGGCTCTGGTGTCCAGTTCTGAATGGAGAGCGGGTAGTAGAGCTGGGCCCCACCTCAGGTAGTAGAGCTGGGCCCCACCTCTTTCCTCTTAGGAAAGATACCCTCCCAGGGAGAGGTCATTAGCATTTGAATAGATTCTCTGCATGTGCTATCTCCACCCTTGTCTGAGTCATTCTGCTGGGAACTGAAAATGGCTAGCGCTTTCTCCACTGAGCTGAAAAAGGGACAGAAAGCCCTCTTCAGGGCCAGTCCGTGGCTACCTTCCAGCTCTCCAAAATCAGTCGTCACCAAAAGCCTCTGTCTGCTTTTTGGGGATTCATAGCTTGTATTGAGCAATCCACGCCTGTTAATTAAAACCCCAGTTGGAGCTCAGCTGAGCTATATTTGCTTGCTCGGAGAGTGCTGCTCTCTAGCTCCTTGAGGCTTTGCAGTTTGAGCCTTGTGGAGAGGGAGCTCCCAGCTTGGATCCGCAATTTTTAGTTACAGATTTTATGCTGCAATCTCAGGCATTCCTCCCAATTCAGGTTGGTGTATGATGAGTGGACAGTCACGTTTGTCCCCCTGCAGTTATTCCAGATTATTTACTAGTTGTTCCTGGTTGTTTATTAGTTGTTCCAGGGGGACAAACTAGCTTCCACACCTCTCTATGCCGCCATCTTCTTCCGTCTCTATAGGTGACTTTTAAAAATTAAATTTTAATTTTGTCAAAGTACTATGTGAGTTGCTTTGAACAAGTCAAGAGTGCTGAAGGCCACTGTCACATGGTAGCTGTCCATTGCTCTCTCCTTTCTCACCCCAGTCCCAGCGGTGACACCACTTTCCACACCTGCAGCTGTTCCTGCAGGTATGGGCTTCTGTTTTTCTCAGTAAGATGCTTATCCTGTTAATTTTTGATCTATCGTTTGTAAACATTATCTGTTGACTTTTCCTAGTATCATAGATGATAATTTAGCTGTCTTCCAAAACCATTCTGCTTCCCCTCACCCCATCTTCCCAACATAGTTATGTTGCAGTTTTTGGCTAAATCAATATTAGTGCAACAGATATTTATCCAGAAATATTTGCTGCCTGCTTACTTTGGGCCAGGCTCTGTCCTAGGAGCTAGGGATGTGGAAGTGAAGAAAACAAATATCACACTCTCCCGGAGTTCTCATTCTGGAGGAAAGTTACTTCCTGGCTATTTTACATACTACTCTCTGCCAGGCTTAGTGACCTTCTATGGTTATAATGTTTCTTTTCATTTCTAAATGCAGCCTTTTCTCTTTTCATGTAATTCCTTGTGTTTGTGTTTTTAATTACGCTCTCAGCACATGCACAGTGGGCCCCTTGGTCAGAGCAGCCCTAGGCTGAGGTGAGGGGCAGGAATTGATAAGAGGTGCTTTGGGGCTCCAGGTCAGCTCAGAGCAGCATGTGTGGAAAAATCTATCAAAGAAATGCCTTTGGAGAAGCAAGCATTCATGAGTGTATAGGTTTGGTGTATTTAATAGTAGAAAAAGAAAGTCTCATTGGTTTGTATTTACATCTGTCCTCCTTCCTCTCTCCACAGGGTGGCAGGGTCTTCCATTTCTGTTTGTTAGGAGCTTTGTGTCTGTGCCCTTCCCTGGGACCACCGAAGAGATGAGAGGCTAGAAGTCAGGCAGAGCCAGGAATTGTTTGGGATGGAGGGAATGACTGTCACTGCCCCTTCCCGCCCCCCAGGTTTCTTCTAAGTTCTCCCTTTTCTCTCCCCACCCCACCCTCCCCATCCACAGGTTTTTGACAACACCCCAGCTGCCTTGGATGGCACGGTGGCAGCTGGCGATGAGATCACTGGTGTCAATGGCAGGTCAATCAAAGGAAAAACGAAGGTGGAGGTAGCAAAGATGATTCAGGAGGTGAAGGTAAGGTCTGTTGCTGGAGGGTGTCCCATTTCGAGACCTCCAGCTTGCCGGGAAGGGGTTAGCCTTCTTACTGCTCCCTTCTTCGGCACATCGGGCTCTGGGTCACATGCCAGCCTGCTTTGGTTTACCCCTCAATTCATTCAGTAAATACTAATTGTGCTCCGGGTCTTGTGCTGGGCCTTGGTGAAAGAGTAGACAAGATCACAAGGTCTCTGTCCTCTTTGAGCTCCCAGTGGAGCCAACAGGCTTGGAACTGCGACTCAAGGCAAGCCAGCATGTCCCCATTAGAGCTGGAGCAGAAGCTCCAAAACTTCTGACTGCCTGGGTCAGCAGATACCTGGTATATATTGGCCAGGCCATCCATGCTGGGCCAGGAAGGAGGTAAAAGGAAAGGAGGAGGCCCCCTCCTACTGCTTTGCATCCCTGTGGGTGCTTTCAGTCCAGTGGGGCCTCCCAGGGCTCACAGACTCCCAGGATCCCCTCTGGACTCTGGGGCACTTAGGAGTGAGGGCACTAGTCCAGCTGCTGGGCTTCTTTTCCGTAGCCACAGTCACACAGCACCTGCTCCCAGCTGCTCCAGGCCAAGCCTCTCTTTCCCCAAGGACCTTCCCTGAAGGGCAGGCAGCATCCTGGGCACTCCCAGAAGCAAACCTGCAGCCCTCTTGCTATTTCCTAGAGCTTTCACTGCTAGTAACTCCTGGGGAATTGATGTGAAAAGAACCAACATGTGAAGGAGGCACAGAGCCACAGGGTGATTGAAATCCTACAAGCAGGGGTCCCTGCTGGGACCTGCTGCCTGGAAATTGAGCTTGGCGCAATGTTCTAGCTCCCGTACGCCACGTGTCCACAGCACTCCTCATCCAGCCCTCACTCACGCACCCTCCTGCAGGCCTCGAGGACTCAGTACCAGCGCATCCTTACAGCTGCTCCCTCTTGCCTCCTGCCCCAGGACCAGCCTTCTCTCCGTCTTCTCCCCTTTTACTCTCTTATCTTGCCCCTGAGTTGTCCTCATACTCTCATTCTTCCTCCCTTTAGGTAGGATAGCTCCAATCCCTTAATTCTTCCTTCTACAGCTTCTTTAGACATGGGGAAGACAGGGAGTGGGGCTGGGGCTGGGTCTAGAGCTCCTTTGTGTAAAAGGACACCCCAAGATTCACTGAGAGCCCCGACGCTGCTCCATGTGGCCCACAGTCTGGGTATCACCATCCTGGGTGGCAGCAGCCAGACAGAGGAGCTAATCATGTAAAATAGGGGAGCAGTGCTGCATGCTGGTATGTGGGTTCCGTGTGCCACTCCCCCATCCTCTGGACCCCCTGACGCACCTCCACACCCCTGCCCTACCCATTGGCACCCTCCCCATCCCCCATGGCCTGTCTCACGCCAGGATCTCCTTACGTCATGGCCTGTGCTGCCCATGAGTACGGGAGCTGTTCATGTTTCTGCACAACTTTGAAGTTAGCAAGGGGTTTCCCTAGCTCCCCTGTTTGGGCACCGGGCAGAGGTTACTGTCCACATTTTGCTGGTGTCCAGAGGGAGGCAGTGACTTGCACATGGTCACACAGCTGAACCAGAGCCCAGACATGACTCCCACCAAGCTGCTCTTTCCTTCACCCTCAGCTGCTCTCGGGGGTGCCACCCCCCAGCACATACTGCTGCATTCTAGGGGAGCGTCACGCATCCCACCCCTGACTGCGCTTCTCTGGGGCAGCACCTGCTTCGGGCCATTTTGGCTTCCCTTCAGCTTTTAAAATCCTGTTTCATATTTTAATGGAATCAGTCCCAAGTTCAAGGGCCTTAAGTTGCAGGGAAGAGAGTGACCCTGATGGCCTCTCAGGGTCAGAGAAGGCTTCTCGCGGGAGTCCAGCCCCTGTCCTCTGCAGGTCTCTTCCAAGCAGTCCCTGATACCAAGGGTGTGTGACACCCCGATTCATCCCTGCTGGACTTGGGTGCTTGGGGGCCGGGCTGCCCTGCCTCTTCTCCTGGGTCCCCTGGCACCAGGCACAGAGAGAGTTCTGAGAAATGTTCTTTGGGTGAATGGAGGGACTCCCGAAGGATGGGGATGATTTAGAGCCGAGGAGAGGATATTCTTTCATAGCAAAGATTTGGAGTAGGGTGAGGCGGGAGAGGGAAGGGGCACTGAGATGGTCTGAGTGCAGGACATCAGGGACAGCTAGGTGGTGACCTCCGTGGCGTTGGAGGCTGTTCGCCCTGGTCCCCGCTGATTCCTCAGGCCTGGCACATAGAGTGAGAGAAGGGAGGGACCTGGGAGCAGACAGGTGGCCGTGCAGGGCCCTGTCACCACCCTCAGCCTGGAGGGGCCGAAGTCACCGTTGCTCTGGCCCCTCACCAGGGCTCAGGATTCTGGCATTACCCACAGATTTTGGGCACACAGACCTAGCCAGGGAGGGGGCTTGGGGTCCGGGAGACTCTGTCACCAATGTTTGTCCTTCTCTTCCAGGGGGAGGTGACCATCCACTACAACAAGCTTCAGGCAGACCCCAAGCAGGGCATGTCCCTGGACATTGGTAAGCAGGGCCAGAGAAGTGCCTCCAGCGGCCCCCCAAGCCCCAGCTCAGAGGAGAAGAGCCCCGGCCCCTGCCCTTTGTGACAAGGTGTCAAGAGTCACAGGGCTGTGGTCGGACTTTCTCTGGCCAAGCAGATCCAAAAGGCCTGGGAAGACCCAGGGGTGCTCTCTCAGGGACCTGGCTCTAGAGTCTCCCTGCCCCATCTGTCCTCCCCAGCCACCACCTTTGGGAACTTGGTGTTTGAGGTTGTCCTTTGTAGACCAACCTCTTAGCTGACCAGGGCCCAGGTCCTTGCCCTTCAGAGAGGGAGGGCAGCCTGACCTGGCCTGCATCCTCCGACCCTCCAGCAGCCTCTGCTTCCCTGCCTCTTCTCCCACCCATCTACTCCCTGGAGGGCTCGAGGTCTGGACCACACTTCAGGCACTGGGCAGAGGGTCCCAGGCCAGCCCTTCAGCCTGAGCCCTGTGCCCTAGGGTCAGGAGAAGTCTCCTGCTAGAGGGCTAGGCCTTGCTTATGGGAAGCAGTACAGTAGCTTCAGCTTCCTCTGGACCAGCTGCCTGACTACAGATCCAGGCCTGAGACCCCGAACAGGGCTCTGCATCACCTGGGGAAGACTCACACCCAGGTATCCTGACCCTAGAGTCCAGGGCCCTTTTCCTACACCCTAGACTCAGAGCAAGAGGCTAAGGGCAGATGGTGTCTGTCCTGGAGGTTCTTCCTGCAAAACCCTCTAGTCCCAACCCAGGTTCCCTTCCGAGGACCAAGCTGGTTGTACACAAAAAATGAGTCTGGATCTGAGGTCGGTTGTCACCGATGATGCTGACTTTGTCATAAGCAGCCCGGGGATTGTCGGTCTCCTCTCCTGAGGAAAGGGAAGACCTCCAGTGCAGACATGGAAGAGAGAAGGGGAAGAGGCTTTCTCTCTGGTTTGCCTGTTAGCCGGTGCCAATCCTGGGCAGCTCTGGGCTCTGGTGATAGCCCCTGGCTGAGCTCGTGTGCTCACCTGGCCGAGCACTTACGTTTATCTCTGCTCATCCTCACGACCGCTCTGAAGTAGAAAGTGAATAGGGCAGGGACCTGGTACCCCCCATTGGGACACCCCATACTTTATAGCCACCCTCAGCACTAAACCCTGGTTCAGCCCCTCCCATCCCCTGGTGGGGGCTCCCAGTGAGTCGTGATGTGGCTGGGGCAGGGCAAGCCTGGGGGCCCAGCTGCAAAGCCCCACCTCACCCGGTCCCTCTCTCTCCTGGTCCCAGTGTTGAAGAAGGTGAAGCACCGGCTGGTGGAGAACATGAGTTCAGGGACCGCAGATGCCCTGGGCCTGAGCCGGGCCATCCTGTGCAATGGTGAGTTCCCTCCTGCCACCCATTGGCTCCTGGGGACTCAAGCCCGGGCCTCCAGGGGCAGGGGCACCAAAGCTGCCTACCAAGCTGGTGTGGGTCGTGCAGGCCCAGCCCTGGCTTCGGCCTGTGGGGTCAACAGTCGTCATCTCTCTGCATCCCTGGGGGGCGTCCGCAGCTGTCAGCTCACTGTCCTCACATCCTCACCACAGCCCCTGCCCCACAACCAGCACGTGCCTCCCCCCACCCCCTCTCCCCAGCCCTCCCCTGGCTCTTGGCTGCCCACCTCTGCCCATGCCTTTCTCCAGGAGGTGGCACTGCTGCCTTTGTCCCCTCATCTGCCCACCTCTGCAGGGGGAAGGGCCTGTTCACACATTCACACACACGTTCTCTCTCCCTGGGTGGCCAGTGAAACACTGGCTCCTGCTTCCACCATCACCAGTCGGAATTTATAAATAGCCTAGCCCTCCTTGCCTGTGTGGGGGACAGATACAAACACCTACCTGAATTGTAGGCTCAGCTGGGCTCACACCAGCGCTTTATTGGCTGGGAGTGGGAGTGGGGTCTGGGTCTGTTCCAAATGGTGCACGAAAGTGGTGGCTGTTATTTTCAGCCTCTTGGTGCCTCTAAATCCCTGTTACTGTAGTTACCGTGCATTGAGATGAAATTAGAACTGGTTGTTGTGTTTTTCCCCCAAACCTTGCAATTTCCCCAGCCTTAAATAGGATTTCTAAAATTGAAGCTGTCATGATGTCCCATGACCCAGCTAAAAACAACAGCCCGGCGCTTACGTGGCTCCTTCTCTGCCAGGCTGGCCAGGCGCCAGGGTCTGGAGAGCTGGGTACCTTGAAGCCAGCAAGGGTGACCAGAGCGTCCCAAAGACCTCTGACGTACCCCCTTCTTTCCCCCAAGCCTGGGTCTTCCTCTCCCAGCAGCCTGTGACACCCAGCCGCCTCCCCTGCCCAGAGCAAGGCCTGGGCTTGACTTCTGCCACTCCCTTCCTCTCCCACTCAGAAAACCCTGGCCGAGGTCACTGCAGGAGACTGCGTGGCAGAGAGCACTCCAGCTCTGGCAGTCCCTGGCTGTGTGACCTTGGGCAAGTTGCTTTACCTGTCTGTACCTTGGTTTTCTCCGTAAAACAGTGGCGAGTGGTCCCTGCCCTGAGGCTCCTGTTGATGAGGGACTGAGACGTGTCTGGGGCCCGGCAGCTGGGCTGGCTCCAGCACAGTAATTCAGCAGGTGGCTGCTGGTGCTGTGAAAGGCTGGGCCCTGCAGGCGGCCAGGCAAGGACACGACTGACACGGGGCCGCTGTCCTGCAGTTGTTTCTGGTGCTCCTAGAGGGAGATGGTGTGCCCCTCACTGTCACTGGGGTAGCAATCCTGCATGGTGTGGCGGGAGCCCCGAGGAGGGTGGCTCTCACTGCTGGGGGCACCCTAAATGTCACAGCTCCCCCCTGCCCTGGCCCTTGCTTGTCCCATTACCTCCCAGCCCCCTAGCCAGGAATACCTGCCCCCTCCTTGGCAGCCAACTTCCTCCCATTCCAAGTCCTTGAGGTGAGGCCGTTGTCCCCCACCCGCCCCCCACTCCTGGCCCTTCCTGTCACACTGCTGGTCCTTGCCCAGCTGGCCTAGCTCCCTGCTGGACTGACTTGGCCCTCTCTCCCCATGGCCAACCCCAGGCCTAACACACAGTAGGCATCTCTGGCACACAGTAGGTGCTCAGTAAACACCCACTGAGTGAAGGAATCCGATCACCGAGGCCTCCTTCCAATCAATGCAAGCTCTTCCTCGAAGCCCTCCCTGAATTTCTCTCTCCCCTCCCCAGATTGTGTTCTCCCTTCTGAGGCGTCACCTTTGCTTCTTCTCTGGTAGTGACTGCATTTAGCCTGCATTAGAGTTGGGGTTTATTATATTTATGAATTTTTATTGTGGTGACACATCTACAATGGACCATTTCTCATCTTAACCACTGTCAGGTGTGCGAGTCGGTGGTGACATCGCTTCCACAGGGTTGTGCCACTGTCAGCACCGCTGTTTGTGCTGCACCCATCTTCCCTGCCTTCCTCTGGCTCCAGCAGGCTTTTGGGGAAGTGGAGGGGCTGTGTCTGCCAGGCAGGGGGCTTCCTTCTGCCTGCCCAGGAGCCAGCCACAGGTTTTGCCTTGGGGTTTCGCACTCACGCCTGTGGGAGGGACCTGTATTGCCATCGCCTCTCTGCCTCATCGACTCGCCCCAGGCTGCCGGAAGAGGGCCCGAGGGCAGCCCTGCCTCTCGTTTGAGGTGCCAAACTATTGGCAAAACACCCCTGAACACAGCTGACCTGAGGGGCTAACGTCCCCTTCCTGGGACCCTGTTCTGTGCTGGTCCTGGTTCTCCTCTGGGGACTCCTCTCCCTCCCCAGGCCTGGCTCTGGGCCCCCTTGACCGACTCTTCCTATCCCCTGGCTCCTTGGGACCAGCTGACCCCACCTTCCCTCTGGGTCTCCACAGACGGGCTTGTCAAGCGGCTGGAGGAGCTGGAGCGGACCGCCGAGCTGTACAGAGGTGGGGAGCGCGGGGGCACCCGGGGAGGGTGTCCTGGGCCAGGAAATGCCGGGCACTGGGCTTGCCCCGTGGAGCCCTGGTCTAAAGGGGGCAGTGAGGACAGGAGTGCCAACCTGAGAGATTCTCTGACCACGGCCATTAAAAATTTCCTAAAAATTGATACTTTTTCTAATTATAAAAGTAATACATACTCATAAAAATTCAAAGAATAGCACATATACACATAGTGAGAATCCCGAGTCCCACTGTCCTCCCCTCCCCTCGAGGTCAGGCCTGCGGGACTCCTCGTTCACCTGCCTGATGAGGCTCCTCATGGGTGGGGCTGGGCCCTGGGGGCTTGTGGGAAAAGCCAGCGAACCCAGGACCCAGTGAGGCCTCAGTGGTGAGCATTGGAGGCAGTGTCCTGGGCTGATGTCCCCACCATGTGTCCCTGCTCCCCCTCGGTCGGGTCTCTCCCACAGGGATGACAGAGCACACCAGGAACCTCCTACGGGCCTTTTATGAGCTGTCACAGACGCATCGTGGTAAGGTGTCCGCCATCCCTCCCCAGACCTGCCAGGTGACCCCAGCGCATCCCTGCCGCTCCCTGGGGCCCTTCTCACCCCAGTGCTGAGGAAGCTGCGGCAGCGTCTGACCTGGGCCAGCTTCAGCCCTGCACCGTGCATGGCGCCTCTTGAAGTCCCCGTCCTTTGCTCTCTTGCTGGCTTGGACATGCTCTTTGTCCTCCCTGCCAGACCTTTCTTGAGGGCATGCTGTGTGCTTAGCCCTGAGCTGGCATTGGCTGGGGGCCATGTCCAGGTGTGGGGTCGGTTCCCACGGTCACAACCAGTGTGGGTCAGTGGCCCCCAGGGCAGGCCATGGGAGAGCCCAGCTCTGCCAGGTATTGTAATCCACCTGCACCCCTGTGTGTCCCCCAGACATTCACTGGGTCCTCACCACATGCCAGGCATTGTCCTGGATGCTGGGATGTCGTGATGAACAGGGCAAGTGGGAGCATCTAGACAAGACGGTCTTCTCTGGGCATAACTGCTCGTCCAGGCCCTGACTATCCAGCAGCACTGCCACTAACAGTTTACAAGGCACTTCCTTATCTGTCTTATTCCCTCTAAGTCCTTTAGCTGGGAGGACAGGTACAGTTAACCCCATAATGCCAGCCCGAGGGATGGAGCCGGCATTAGAACCCAGTGTCTGCATTCCCAGACCAGTGTTCTGCCCTTAGACAAGGCTCCCTCCTCAGACCTTGGCCCAGCCTTCTCCCACTTCCTGGTTACTCTGGGGAATGAGGGCCACCTCCCTTGGGGATGTAGACCCAGCTCCCTCAGGCCTCGGCCCCCAGCCCTGCTCCAACCCCCCTCTCCCCTGCAAGCCCCTGGCTTCTCCGTCAGGGGTCAAGTGGGGGCAGCCTTCAAGGCAAGCTTGTCACACAGCCTTTGGGGACGTGTTCTCGGTGATTGGGGTCCGGGAACCCCAGCCAGCTGCGAGTGAGGCTTTCGTGAAGTTCGCTGATGCCCACCGTAGCATTGAGAAGTTTGGCATCCGGCTACTGAAAACCATCAAGCCGGTAGGTCACTTCATGCACGTGTGTGTCAGGAGTGTGAGGGTGGAGAGGGGACGGCCTGGCCTGCAGAAAGAGCCCTGTGTTGGCGTCGGAACACCTGAGTGCCAGGTCCGGTTGGGTCACTTACGTGGCCATGGGCCTCGGGACGGAGTTTGAGTTTCTGGTGCTGGCTCCACCACTGGATCATTTTGCCCTTGGCCTGGCCTTGGTTCCCTCCTCCTTGAAATGAGCAAGGCCATCTAGGGGCACCCTTCAGTTCCGACAGCCTGAGCTCCACAGAAGGGATGACAATGTCAGTGCTATTTGTTGTCACCCTGGCCCAGCCTGGCCCCCTGACCCATGGGGCCTTAGCATCACCCCCTCCCCTTCCAGATGCTGACGGACCTGAACACTTACCTCAACAAAGCCATCCCAGACACGCGCCTCACCATCAAGAAGTACCTGGACGTGAAGTTTGAGTACCTGGTGAGTGGTCTCAGGCCTTGGGGAGGAGCGGGCCTGGCTGCCAGGGTGAGAGCCCACTGCTGGGGATTGAGCCCCACTGCACTTGGAACCCTGTGGCAGGCAGGATGGGCCAGAGCCTCTGTGACGTCCAATTGAGGATGTGGGACCGGGGCTTGGGGAGGTGCTGGGGAAGCACGCAGCAGTGCAGGCCCCGCCCGGATGGCAGAGATGAGCACTCCAGAGCTTTCCATCCCCTTGGGATTTCCTGACACATGAAACATTGGGGTTAGACCAAGTCAGCAGTTGAAAAGTGGGTGCCAAGGGATGTTAATGGGTTTTATGTTGAAATAATTCTGTGATCAAAGGAGTTGAGGAGAAAAGCTTCATTAAACAAGCTCAGCTCCGTGGCTGCAGGATGTCTTAGAACCTTCGAAGGCCCTGTGTGCAGTGTCAGCCTTCGAGGGTCTTCCCAAGCTCCTTTGACCTTGGAGCTCTTGATCCCTGGGACATCACTTGGGTCTTGAGTTTGGATAAGCCCTCCAGCACTGCCCATCCTCCCAGATGTGTCTTCTCTCACCTGCTGCCACCCTCCCTGTGGTTCCCCAAGCAAGGCCCAGTCTGGGGGGCTCCACCCTCTGTGCTCCTGGACGCTGGCTGCCAGCCTCGGCCTGACTCATCTCAGCCTGTCCCCGCTGGAGTCTGCAGGGCCCAGGAGGCCTGGCTAGGCCTGGGGGCACATTGTGGGCTGCGGGGAGCTGGGGATATCAGGGTGGCCTTCCTGGAGGCCGTGGCCTCTCTGACAGCTTGGCGTCACCTGCCCACACAGTCATACTGCCTGAAGGTGAAGGAGATGGATGACGAGGAGTATAGCTGCATCGTGAGTGTCACAGGTGGTGGTGGTGGTGGGTGAGCGTGGCCCTGGGGCGGGAAAGCTCGGGGTGCATATTCCTCCCCCACCTGCCTCACAGAGCCCCCTCAGAAAGTCCTGGGGGTGTCACGGTTGCCAAGGGAGAGGCTTGGGGGCTTGGCTGGCCTCTTGTTCTGGAGGATTGGGACCCTCCTCCCCAGCTCCAGCCTGCTGCCCCCAGACTCTTACAGGGAAACACAACCTTCCTCACCCCTAAGAGGCACTTATAATTTTGTTTTTAATAGTATTGAAATTCAGATACATCTTAAGACCATATATTCATTTATTTAACATGGCAGGGGTCTGGAGTTTTGTTTTTCTTCCTTTCTCCAAAGCCATCTATTATTACTGAGTGCTTCTGTTGATCACTGTTGTCTCAGAAACGAGGAACCACAGTTGCTTTGAAAAGTGCCGTGTGCTGCAGGGCTGTGAGCTGTCCTGACCCCCTGCCCCCTTCTGACCCTGAGCAGGACCCCCTCCCTCCCCAGGGGCCCTGATGTGCCCCTCCTGACCTCTCCCCCCTGCCCTGCCGCAGGCTCTAGGGGAACCCCTGTACCGAGTGAGCACAGGCAACTATGAGTACCGCCTGATCCTGCGCTGCCGCCAGGAGGCTCGCTCCCGCTTCTCCCAGATGCGCAAGGACGTGCTGGAGAAGATGGAGCTGCTGGATCAGAAGCACGGTGAGCTGGCCGCATGGGCAGGTGCCGGGCCATGGCAAGTGCCAGGGCGGGCTGATGGTCCCGTGCTCCCTCAGTCCTTATACCATCCTCAGCACAGTGGGGTGGGTACCATCATCTCCCCATTTCAGAGATGGGGAAACTGAGGCTCAGAGCTGTAAAGTCATCCGAGGTCCCAGGTCCAGGCCCTGGCAGAACTGGGAGTCGAGCCCAGGTTTGTCTGCCTGTTGTCAGGCGCCTCCCTGGGCCTGGTCCGCATGGTCCTGGCCGCAGCCCCTTGGGCTCCGGGGGAAGAGGACCAGGGTCCCCTTCTCCTTGCAGGCTCATCCGTTCCCTGAGCTGGAGCGGGCAGCGTGGGCTCTCCTGGGCTGGTCCCTGCTGTGTGGCTGGCAGCCCTGCCTCCGCCCCCTCCCAGGGCCCTGAGGGTTCAGTGATGAGAAGCACAGGGAGGAGAGGGGAGCGGGTGCGGGCAGGCGCAGAGGGGCTCCTCACGGCGGCAGCCGCAGCCCACTGGTGCCCTCCACCCTCCCTGCCCCAGTCCAGGACATCGTGTTCCAGCTGCAGCGCTTCGTGTCCACCATGTCCAAGTACTACAACGACTGCTACGTGGTGCTGCGTGACGCAGACATCTTCCCCATCGAGGTGGACCTGGCCCACACCACGCTGGCCTACGGCCTCAGCCAGGACTTCACTGATGGGGAGGATGAGGAGGACGAGGACGAGGATACGGCCGCTGGGGAGCCGTCCAGGGAGACGCGAGGGGCGGCCGGGCCCCTGGACAAAGACGGAAGCTGGTGTGACTCCTGAGTGCCTCCACAGGGTGCAGGCCTGGGGGGCAGGGGAGCGGGAGGAGGACAGCAGGGGTGCGGGGCGGGGCCACTGCATGACAGGGGCGCATAAAGGCCTGCTGGCTTGGGGCGCCTGCCTCCCTGCGCCTCTGTCCTAGCGCAGTGAACCCTCTCTCCTGCCCTGGGAGGGCACCAGGGCCGTGGCCCAGGACCTGGACGCTGGCCCCTCCCTCCCTCCTTCCCTGCTGCCCCAGCCAATGGAGAGCTCGTCTCTGGGCCCACCTTGGGAAGGAGAGAGAGGGCGGAAACGAGGGGCTGGAGGTGGCTCACCTCTGCTGGTGCCACCTGGAGCTGGCCAGGAGTGGGAGGACGGGCGCGGGAGTGGGAAGCTGAGGTGGGGGCCAATGTACACCCACCTTCCCCCGGGCTGGCCCCACCCCAGTGCACACTCACACCTCGGTGGCCTTTATTTATTTGGATCCCCAGGTCAGCCACTTCTCTGAGGAAGGGCTGGGGCACTGGGCCTGTATTTAATAAACACAAACCCAGATGGAGCCAGCTGTTTGCAGTGGCCTCAGACCTCCTCTCCCCTTGACGTGCCCCGCACCCCCCAATCCATCCATCCATCTGCCTCCATCATCAGGAGGGAGGATGGGAACAATGTTATGGACAATTCCCTTTTTATGTACTTCTTTTATTCCTCATAGCAGCTCTGCAAGATTAGCCATGTCACCCACACTTACAGATGGGAACCTGTAGCTCAGGGAAGTATCTTGCTCAAGGTGACCCTGTCTTTAAGGGACCGAGTAGGATTTGAACTCAGATCTGTGGGGTCCAAAAGGCTTGACTTTTCCACCTGCCTCCAAAGCTCTCTGCTTTGCGGAGCCCTTTTATACCACCCCCCCCTCCAATCTCAGATCCTTCAGTGCTTCTGGCCATGAAGTCAGCCTTCATTTGGGGAAGGGAAGAGCAGATGCTGGAAGGGGGCCCAAGGCCCCAGGTGGGAGAGGAGAGAGGCAAGGGTGTCCCAGCTGCTTCAGATGCACCCATGGTGCCCAGGGACCCCGGGAGAAGTCCAGTAAGACAGCCACGTGGTAGCCACAGGGTGGCCACACGTCCCACTTGGCCTGGACAGTTTCAGTCCACACTGAGGTCCTGGTGTCATAAGTGACTGTTTTTGCTCTCAGTGTCCCTGTGTGGACCACGAATTACACGAACATCCTGAGGATGGGAGAGGGGCAAGAGGGTGTGAGGGGGCAGAGCTTTCTCTTTAGCAGCGTTGGGCATGCAGGTCCTGAGCAGAAACCTGAGTGGGGTTCTCAGGCAAGATTGAGAACACAGAGGGAGGGACGGCTGCCACCAGGAGTCCACATGGGCCCTTTGGACTGTCAGACCAGGGCAGCACAGAGTTGCGGCCAAGGGCACAGGCTGGAACCAGACAGCCTGGGCTCCAGTCCCGGCCTGTGTGAGCCGGGTTAGTTCCTCACCTCCCTGGGCCTCCCTTGCCATCTGTGAAGTGTGGATATTTTCAGCATCTACCTCTGGGTTGTGAAGATTGAAGGAGTTAACATTTGTGAAGGGCCTAGACTCACACCTGCCACCGAGTAAGCACTATATGAGTGTATGTTAAATGAAATACAATGTAGTCATTGTCCCAATGGCTCTGGGGATGCCACAGCAGAACTGTCACAAGCCAGGCATCTGACAGGGGCTCCCCGACCTCTGGGGCTGGGATGGAAAGGATGGCCCAGCTGCCAGGTCTGTGGGGAGGGGTGTCACCAGTGGGTAGGCTCTGCAGAGGGGTCTGCTGGAAGGAGTGCAGTGTCCATGGGAAGAGGGCTGCCTCCTGGCCGGGGCCCACTCACACCTCACGGTTTGGAGGAAGACACTGAGAGAAGCCACCAAATTGGTGGGAAGAGAAAAAACGGAATGGGGCCTGGAAACTTCCCAACTGGGGTAAGACACGGAAATCCCTGCACTGTTGGGGTCAAGGTGCAAGAGAGGGGCAAACCCCAGACTTCCCACTAGGGGAGAGCAAATGCCCAGGTCAGCGGGGTGACCAGGCTGTCCAGAGTCCAGAACAAAGGCCACAGCCCCCAGGACACACTGGAGACAGGAGAGCCACAGCTCGGCTGGGGGAGGGCATCCTCTTAGGAAGGGGGGGTTGTGCACAACTGGAAAGCAGCCCCCACACCCCCTGGTGTGCCCCGGGAGGGAACTGTTCACCCTCCCCCTCCAGTGTGCAAGAGACCGAGCCTCCCAGCCACTGAGCCAGGATTCGCCCCCCAGCCTGTGACTCCACGGCCTGTGCTCCTTCTGAGATTGCTCTGGGTCCCTCCCTCCCAGCAGCCCCCACCCTCTAGCCACAGTTGCTGCCACCCCAGGAGGCTGCCAAGCAGAGACGAGCCCCTGGGGAAGATAGAAGCAGAGCCCTAGCATTGCGCCATCAAACCCCTCAGGTCTCTGGGAATAATCCCCCTCTCCCCTCCCAACTCTCCATCCCTGAAGCTCCCTCCCCTAACTCCTCTTGACTGGAAATCTGGGTCAGAGGTCCCTGGAACCTTCTCAGTCTCCTTCCGACCCCCACCCCACCCCATCTTGGCGCGGGAACAGAACCTCCTGTCCTTTGGCCCTTTCAGCTGAGCTTTATGACTGTCCAACCACAACAGTCTTCCCCGAGGGGGAGGAAGATCCTGGGCAGATGGGGAAGGGAGTTCTCCTGACACCCAAGGAATCAGACAGACCCCTGACTTGGGGCCCAGGGGTGGCCACCTCAGACGAGCTTCCCAGTGTGCCAGGCCGGCAGCTGGGGCTCTGAGAGGTAAGCCCCTTTCCCGAAGTCACCTGGCCACCCAGCCTAGTGCGCCCCGCACTGCACAGGCTCAGGACTCAGCAACCACCTCGGGTTTGGCAGGCCTGGCCCAGGGACTCAGCATCTCCAGGCTGCTGGGCTCCACGTCGCCCGCGGGGAGGGTCTCAGGGTCCCCTTCAGCCTCAGAGTCCCCTTCGGCCTCAGCATCCTCTGTGTGGTGCTCAGCGCCCCGGCTGGCTGGGGCATCCCGTGGACGGTGCAGGCAACAGTGGGTGGCAGCTGCCATGAAGAGCCCAGCTAGGACCACCTCGGAGCCGGCCAGGTAGAAGATAATCTCATAGTTCTTCAGGGTGTCCACCAGGCGGCCTGTGGGGGGGGAGGTAGGGAATGGAGAGGTAAGGGCTTTCAGGGACCCCACTCATCACACATCCCCACCCCTAGATAAAGGCTGGCACCCCAGACTTGGTGGGACACATGAATGAAAAACACATATGTCCTGATCATACTCTCTTTTTACAGACGCGAAAACCCAGACTCAAGAACTTACGTGGATCTTCCCTGAACCTCAGTTTCCCAAGTGCCTTTAGTGAGACAGCACCTTACAGTTTACAAGGCACTCCCTTCACACACACATACACATGCACACAACCATTCAAGCCTCACAAATGCCCCATGACTTGCCCAGCTGGGGCCACAGGGGTAGGGGTGGGGGCATTGGGCTCAGCCCTGCTTTCCTGAGGGCCTCCAGCTCTTGCTCTTTCCACTTAAATCCCCTGGTCTCCAAGGGCCTGGCTCAGTGCCCCCCTCCCCCAGGCCTCCTCCTGTCCCTTCCAGGGGGCCACCAGCACCCCAGACTGAACTATCATTAGATAGGCTGGGATATAGGACTTGTGGGTAACTCCTATTTCCTTCTCTGTGTTTCCCCTTTTCTAGCACATGTACCTATTACTTTCATACTCAGGAAAATCTTTTAATTGCAAATACTTCCTCCTACAGGGTGGTCCCTCTGTGGGCTCCACCCTCTCTCTGGAGCATTCTGGAGGCTGCCCACACCTGGAAGGATCCCTTGATTGGCATTTCTGTGACCCCTGAGCTGGGGCCTCTGAGCTGGCTCCCCTCATCTGAGCCCCCAAACCTGCTATCCTGGTCCCTGCCCAGCCAGCTCCATCTTTGACCTTCCCACACTCAGCTCCATGGTGTCCTTGACGTGATCAATCACACCAGCTTCTCCACCTTCTCCTGGCCCAGCACCCCTTCTTCCCTGCCCTTTAGATCCATCCCCACCTGAACTCCGGGTCAAACAAGAAAATGGACAGTGGGTCCCTGAGCCTCGGGGGTGGGGGATGGGGATGAGGGCTGGTTTTGAGTTTTGGTAGTGAGCTTGGGGTTCGGCAGCACACTGGCTCAGGGACTTGGCTGCTCCCACCCAGGTCGGCCAAGATAACAAAGCTTGATGAGGGCAGACTTGGCCAGCCCAGCCCTGGAGGAAGGACAAGCAGCTCACCCTGTCTCAGGGACAGCGTGGCCTGGGTTCCAGCAATGGCACCCCCTCTCCCCCCGCCCCATTGCCCTATCATGAAACCTGACCTCAGCCCTCTCTCTACCCCACACTTTTCCAATCTTAGCTCTTCACCTGTATGGGAACTTGGTCCCAAACACACCCTGTGCCTGCTCACACTGTGCCCTGCCCTGCAAGACTGTCCATCAGGAAGCCCTCCCTGATGACCCCGATCATGGGAATTCCTGTTGCTGGTGCCAAAGGGAGGTGACGAATGTAGGGTGCCAGCAGGCAGTCTGCCAGCATCTCTCCTTCCTCTCCCTTCCCACCTGCTGAGCACCCCCACTCTGCTCTCAGCCTAGGGCTGAGTTCCCAGAGGCACTCTTCCATGCTGGGGAGAGCCAGCATCCAGACACAGTGTTTCAAAGGGGCGGGCCTGTGTTAAGCCTGTGTTCCTCAGTTTCCCCGTCTGTAAAATGAGAATGAGCATCTGACTTTACCTCAAGGTGATGGAAGGGACTAGCTAGCAATGCTAGTTTATTTTTGGCACCTTTCCTGTCTTTTCGGTCTTCCACCTGGAGCAGGGGACGAGCTAACTGGCCATGGGGTGGGGGTGGGGATGGTTCACCCCACTAGGTGGGTCATTCCTTTCACCCCTGGATGTGCTGTTTGGTGGTGGGGTGGGGACTTCCCCTGGCCGTAGAGGCACCAGGCCACACCACCCCTCCGCCCGCGGGGCGCACCGGCAGAGGGCGGTCCGATGAGCACCGCCACGGCCTCGACGAGCAGCACCAGGCCCAGAGCACTGGGGAAGCGGTGCGCGCCCACCGCCGCCATGAGCACCTCGAACTGCAGCGCGCCCACCATGCCGTAGGAGAGGCCGAAGGCGACGCAGAAGGCGATGAGGGAGCCGTAGGAGCGCGCGTGCGCGCTGCCCAGGTCTATGAGCCCATTGGCCAGCAGGGCCAGGCTGAAGAGGTAGGCGACGCGCGGACGCAGGCGCGCCAGCCCCGCCAGGGCGCCGCACGCCGGCCGCGCCACGATGTCCACGAAGCCCACGATGGACAGCAGGAAGGCGGCGTCGGCGTCGGGCACGCCCGCGTCCTTGGCGTAGTTCACCAGCAGGATGGCGGGCACGAAGAGCCCGAGCGCCATCAGGAACTTGGTGACCGCGTACACCGCGAAGGCGCGGTCGGCGCACACCGCCACATCCAGCAGGCGCCCGCGGGCTTGGCCGCCAGGGGGCGCCCCGCGCAGGCGCAGCTTGGCTCGGCCCTCCTCCTCCTCACCCGCAGCGCCCCCGACGCCGTCCTTGCGCGGCCGCGGACCGGGCCCCGGGGGCGGCCGCATGACGGCGCCACACGCGCAGCAGTGCAGCAGGAGGCCGCCGAGCAGCAGGAAGCCGCCGCGCCAGCCGAAGCTCTCGAGCAGCCGCTGGCCGAGCGGCGACAGCGCCGACAGGAAAACGGGACTGCCCGCCGCCGCCAGCCCGTTGGCCAGAGGCCGCCGCCGCTCGAAGTACAGCCCCAGCATGATGAGCGATGGCTGGAAGTTGAGGGCCAAGCCCAGGCCTGCGGGCGAGGAGGCGCTGTGCTGGGCTCCCCGGGGGCGCCTGCTCCCCAGTCCCCCGCCGGAGCGAGCGGCGGGGCCCCGACGGGGAAGGCAGAACCCGGGGAAACTGAGCCCAGGAACTTCAAGGACCGCCCCTCGTGGGGAAACTGAGGACAGGAAGTCTCGCCCCCGAGACTACCGATCCCCCTCTCCCTCTCACCCCCGCTCAAGGGAGCAGAGCGCTGGGCGCCCTCACCTGTGAGCACCCCAGCCGTCAGGTACAGCTCCAGGAGGCGCGTGGTAAAGGAGGCCAGGACCATGCCTGCCGAAGCCAACAGCCCACCCACCAGCATCACTGGGCGGCAGCCAAAGCGGGTCACGAGGACGCTGGACACGGGGCCTGCGGGACAGGGCAGGATCACCACCCAGGCTGCACCAGTCTCCTCTCCAGTGGGCCCCACGCTGCAGGCTTTGCACCTCCCATTCCTGGAAGGCGGCCTCGAAGGGATAAGATCACTCCCTGTTCAGGGGCCCAGAGAGGGCCGTGGCTGGCCAGAGTCACACAGCTCAGCTGGGACAGACCGAGGAGACAGCGGCCTTTGAGGACACAGGGGAGGGCCGTGTCCTGTCCCAGAGATTCCCCCCTAAGAACCCAGAGCCCAAAATAGAAGAGGATCCCATCCACATGTTATCTTCTCAGGCTCCAAGCCCCCTGCTTCCTCCCCAGGCTCCTCCCAAGCGACTAGCCCCGCCCAACTCCCTCAGAGCTGCAGGTTGCACTGGCTTACGGTGAGGGAGGGGGAGCGGATTGAGAACCCCAACATCTCCCTGCACCCCCACAGGTGGTTGGGAGGCAGGAAGCGGGAATGGGTCTGTTGGGCAGGAATGGAGAGGCCCTGCCTGCTGGCCAAGGTGCCGGTCAGCCACAGGGTCCCCGGCCCCCCTTCTGGCCGCGGCCCACATCCCCCCTCCCCTCCCCTCCCCTCCCCTCCTCTCCCTCCGGGTGCCAGGGTTTCCACAGGAGGGAGGGGCTTTCCCTGAAGGCTCCGAGGTCTGGGCCTCCTGGTGCGTGATCCTGGGCCCTAGTCCGGGCTGCGGGAGGGGACGCTGACCGGTGCCGTAGAGCATGGCGAGCATGATGGAGGACACCCAGGCTGTGTCGCTGTAGCCGGCGCCGAAGTCGCGCATGAGGGCGCGGAAGAAGACGCTCACGGCCTTGGGGAAGCCGTAGGCGAAGCCGGTGACCACGAAGCAGGCGGCCAGCACCGCCCAGCCCCAGCCGCCGTCGGGGGGCCCCGCGTCCCGCCGGGGGCCGCCAGCACCCATCGCAGCCGCCTCTGCTGGGGGTAGGGCGGGGTGGGGCACAGAGGGAGCCGCGTGAGGCCATAGTGCAGACAGGGACGGGGAAAGGAGACCCAGGTTGGGGAAACGGAGGCCCGGGGCTACCCCCCAGAGCCCTGCGCAGGGCAAGGAGCCAGGAGAGGAACTTGAGGTAAAAGCTGCACCCCAAACCACCCCCTCCTTCAACAGGCGCCTGGAAGGGGGGGTGTAGATGAGGGGGAAATAGTGGTGGGTCATTCCCACCTGGGACTTGTCTTCAGGAAGGCTCCCTCTGGAGGCACTTCTTCCCCCTGCCCTGGTGACAGCAGGAGAGGGGGTTCCCGGGTGAGCAGGTGGGTGGGGTGGGGGCCACGTGCCAGCCTGCAAAATGGGCCTGTCCAGGGGCAGTTTATGTCCTCCCTTGGCCTTATGGTATGTTCCTCATTTTTCTCAATGATCAGGAAAGACTATTGTCATTGGAACATTAGGATGAAAAAAAAACAACACAGGAGAACACAAAAACGTGTCTTGTCTCAGAAGCCAGGAGCGCTGAGTTCCAGCTCCTCCCAGCTCAGCCTTCTCCCCTTAGCTAGTTTCCCCACCTGTAAATGGGGGACTGATCACCCCAGACTTAGGCCAGTCTAACTGGAATTTCCGGAGAGGGGACCTTTGAGGGGGCACTGGAGACCTGCCCGAGCCCCTAGGAGCCCTGACCCCCTTCATGGGCAGAGCAGGGCTCCGAAGTCCCTCGCTGCTGGAGCTCCACCAAAGGTCCTGTGGGCCAGAGGCCAGATGGACCACCCAGAGCTGGGGTGAGGATCCCCGGCTTCCTGGCCAGCCTCTTCCTCTCCCTCAGCACTGGGGTGTCCCTCCAGTCACTGGGCAATGCATGGCCCCCCGTGAATGACAGGCACTCTGCCCCCCCCACCCCCTTGCCCCAGGTCCAGCCTCTGCTTTCTGTTGTCCTCCCATCAGCCACATGAACATGGGGATCCCACACTCACCTGGGCCAGTGCGGTGGATTTGAGTGCTGAGCCTCACAGCCGAGGTCTGCAGGCAGGGACCACCTCCCCAGAGCTCCCGCAACTCTTACCCCGATGGGGCTCAGCTCGCAGACGTGACTCCCAGGCTCCCCACCAGCCTCCAGATCAGCCACGGGCCTGGCTCTCACCCGCCACCTCGCTCCCCTGGGCCTGGGGCTTAGGGCCTCCCCCACCCCCACCCCTGCTAAGAGGCTTTGTCCCACAAGGGACAGGGCAGCTGAGTGTGAGCCCGGCCAGGCTAGGCCCCAAGTGGGGTCCCCATCCAGGGAGAGAGGACGAGGCCGGGGCCACCTTTTGCAGCCTCAGGCGGACACACAGAGTCCTGCCGGGGGTCCTAGTCGGGTGTTTGGGTCCTTGGCCCAGCGTGGAGGGAGCCCACCATCCCTAATCTCCTGAACTTCTCACCCCCCCACCCCCACCCCAGGCCACATTCCAGAAGGGGCCCCTGTGAGTCCTTTCCCAGGATAAGGCTAATCCAGACCTAGAACAAAGGGCACTTGTATCCCAGGCCATCTGAGGGGCGTTGCTGGGGGTCCTGGACCCTGGCTAGTGCCACCCCTCCCCCCCACTTTGGAGGGACCCCTAGTTCCTGGGTATCCTGGGGTGGAGATGGTGGTGGTGGTAAGATGTTTGGGCAAAATGAGGGATGTGAAGGGCTGGGAGGGTTCAGGCCTCCCAGACACTGGCCGTGAGCCCCCTGGACTCCATTCTCCAGTGGGGCCTCCTCCCTAAGCCTTGTCCCCTAAATCAAATGCCACCGTTCCTGCTGCCTTGTCCACTTCCTTTATTTCTCAACATTTACAAAAGTTAAACAGGGATATGGGGGGGGGGGCGGCGGCAGGGGCTCCTCCCTACTGGGGCAGGGAAGGGGAAAAGAGGTTGGAGGGCAAGAGACAGGCCCCCCAGGGAGAATCCTGGGGCCCCTGGAAGGGAAGAATGTGTTCTGTCCCCCAATTCTGCCTGCTTCACTCTGAAGGCCCCAGGCCAGCACCGTCGGCAGCTCCCCACCCAGCATCAGGGCCGGCTTCTCGGATCTGCTGCTGCTGCTGTCCCCAGCTGTAGGGTGGCCCCTAGGCCGGTGTTGGGGAAGGGTTGACCTCAGGCCCCAGACGGAGGAAGGCGCCTCAGCGGATGAGGGGTGCTGAGCGGTCGTTGGTGACAGTGGGACGCAGCTTCACGGTGGCGAAGGGATTCGTGCCTCTGGTGGGGTGGGGGAGGTTGGGGTGAGGGGCGCAGATCCCCAACTGGCCATGAGCCCAGGGAGGGCAGGCGGGCAGCTGAGCCAGCTGTCCACCCCGCCTCCTGTCCCCCAGGTCCCCCAGCTTCCCCACCTCGCCTCCTCTTCCAAGCCCTCCCTGAGCCCGACTCCCCTGGCCCTCAGTGGGGACTCACCGAGGGAAGAGTTCTGGGGGTTGCTGCTCCCAGCACATGAGTTTCTGCAGTGAGGGTGGAGAGGGGCCGGGACGGTGGGGAGAGGGGCAAACCAGCCCCTGCCCCTCCTTTCACTCCCCCGTTTCCCAGAATTCTGTGGGTTTCAGATTTGAGAAGCCTCTGGACCCAAGTACCATGTGGCAGGCTAACCACTCCCAAGGACAGGATGGGGGCGACCCCATGGGGAGGTGCCCAGCTGCCCCACCCCATCCTGACCACGTTCTGACCTGGGCCCTGGTCCTGGGGAAGGGAGGCCTTTCCTGGTGCTTCCAGTGGGACACTCAGGGCTCCAGTTCCTGAGACTAAGGCTTCCCCTCCCACCCTTCACCCAGACTCAGAACCCCGTTCCATGGGCAGACTGGAGCCAGGGTGGGACTGGGGTCAGCCTCTTGCCTCCTGGGGCTGGGGACAGGTGGGGGGGGCTCACCTTGGCATCACTGGCCACCCCCATGCTGCCTATACTGCTTCGGCGGCTGCCAGGCAAGGGCGTCGGGGCAGGGCTGGGGGCGCGGCTTGGGACCTGGCTCGGCGTACGGGAGCGGGTCTGGCCATCCCAGTACTCTGAGGGGGCCGTGGAGTTGCCCGGCCGGTCCAGGAGGTCGTCGAGGCTGTGGCTCCCCCGGAGTGGGTAGGACCTGAGTCCAGGGAAAGGAGGGGAAAGGAGGGGAGGGGTCAAGGCACCCAGCAGCCGCCTCCCCAGCACCTGGCTGAAAGGAGACCATGGGCATGAGGGCCGTCCTGAAAGGAGGCAGAGGGATGGACACAATGACCTTCATAAATAGACAGGTAGGTTCTCCAGGGGCTGAAGGGGGCTGGGCCCACTCCGGACTTCAAATCACATTCCCCACCTCTACCCTGCCCTCAACCCCCAGGTATACCTGGAAGGTAGCTCATTCACAGGGGTTATAGGAGTCATGGAGGTCATGGGGTTCAAGGGCACCTCCTCCAAAGGCTTCACATAGGCCTCGGGGAACCAGCCGCTCCTGCGGGGTCAAGCAGAGGGTCCCTTAGCAACGCCCAATAACAACGATCAAAAGAACAGCCCGGCAGGAGCAGGACAAGTGCTGAGCGCTGCTAGAGCCTGGCCTCGCCCAAAGGGCTTTGTGGGTATTAACTCATTTAATCTCGTGCGGGAGGTCTTTCCTGGCATTCAAGGCCTTACACTCTGGCCATAACGCACCCGTCCAACCTTGGGTTGGCATCTTAGAAAGGAACATGAGGTCCAAGAAGGACAGGTAGAGACCGAAACGCACTGCCTCACTGCCAGCACACAGTGAACAAGACAATCCCTGCCCCCAATAAGCTCCCAGCCCGGAGGGGAGACAGACCCGCAAACAGGTGATTACAAGGCAGTGAGCTAAGGGGCTGGGGGTGGGAGCCCAGAGGACTCCTAATCCAGTGCTCTTTCCACTCAAGCCAGCTGCTTCTCTCTACCCCAGCCTCTGGCTCTGGGTGGCCCCATTCACCCCGAATGCTGAGCTGCCCCACAGCACTCTGCTCCTGTTCCTGGAGCCTGTGGGGGCTGGAGGCTCATTACCGCACCTTTGGAGCGGCTGGATCGGGAGGGGAAGGCACCACAATCGATGTTCCTTAAACTTTTCAGATGCCACAGAACCCATCAGGTTCTTGCAGAACACCTGAGATAAGGTTCTCCAAAAGGCCCAATCAACAACATCCTCAAGGTAATGGAAGGTAACCTAGGTTCAGGATGCCCGAAAGTATCCTGAAGGTAACAAGCTGTTTCAACTCAAACTGACGGGCTCATGCCATTTCAGCATGTTTTACTTCCTTTTCATCATAAAGTGCCTACTAATAATGTTTGACATCACTTTTCCTAAGCTAGGAGGCACAGAAAGGATCACGATGCTCCAGGAATGTGGTTTGAGATCACAGTCTAGAAGGTTTTATAATCAGGTCCCCAGGAAGTTTGTTCTACACCTGTCATGGGGACCTCTGGGTGGCACCAGGCTACCGTCTGCATGTGGGTCTGCAAAGCAGGCATTCCCACAGTGAGTGGTTCCACCATTTGGTTCTGTCATCTCTGCCCACCCACCAACCCTTCCATTCATGATCTCTGTGGTCACCTGCCCATCTGCTCATCTATCCACACACCTCTGCACCTAACTAGGAACCCACCATGCATCACCCATTCACACAATCCATCGTCCATGTGAGCAGCTACTCATGGAAAACCCAGCCAGGGTGTATCCACTAATCCACCCATCCATCCAGGCACCCACCTGCCCAGCCACCCACCCATCAACCCACTCACATACCTCCCCATTCACCCATCAGTCTATGGATGCACCCCACATTCATGCATCCTCCTGTGCCTCCAACCAAAGGCTATCCCCACCCACCAACCTACTCATCCACTCACCCAAGCACACCTACAGCTCCACACACAACCACCCCCACATCCATCCGTCCACCTCCACCAACCCACATGACTACAGGCCGTCCATGGACCTGCTCATGCAGCGGCCAACTCCTCCGCATCTGCATCCATTCGTTCATGCCCTGTACTTTCCCCCATTCATTCCTTGCCGGCTGCAGCATGAGGAGTGGGCACGCACTCCTGTCCATAAGCCCCCAGGAAGGCTGGCTGCCCTGATCCAGCAAGCTCCCACTTTCCCCTTTTTTCTCCTGCAGAAAGGGTGATTCCTGCAGGCTCCCTCTTTTGGCTGCCAACCCCTGCTCTCCTCCAGGCTTGTGACATACTTCCCTATTTCCTCTCCAGCCCCAGTTTAGGTTCCTTAGGGATTTCCAGTGTTCGCAACTGCAAGGAGGTGGGCACATTTCAGCCTGTCGGGTCCCAGCACCGCCTCTGCTCCTTGCTCTCAGGAGGCCCCAGCAGCACAGCATTCAGTGCCCACCTCCCCTCCCATCCCAGATCATCCTCTCAGGCTCTGCGGCAGAGCTGCCCTCCCCTGCAGTGCCAGGTGCACGGTAGGTGCTCAAGGAATTGGATTTCTGTACCTTTCCACACCTCTTAGAGGACCTTCGCATCCCCGGGGCTCTACCACCCTCTCATGGCCACCAGCCCGAACTTGGCAAGGTGGCTCTTCCTATCCCCATTGAACGGAAGAGGAAACTGGCCCAGGCAGGGGCAGTCCTCCCAGGTCCCAAGGGGAGCCAGGGAGCCTCAGTACCGGCTGGAGCCCAGGCCTCCCGGTAACTCCGTCCACCCCACCTTGCACCCCAAGGCTCCCACTCACGCTGACGAGCCCTCCAGCTTGCCATAGAGCCAGCCGTTCTGGGCCTCGGGCACTAGCACTTCCACGACGTCACCCGCCGAGAAGCGCAGCAGCGTGTGGTTGGCGCCCTCCGAGTGCGAGACCAGGGCGCGGACTTTCGTGGAGCCCCTGCCACCGCCGCCACCGCCGCCGGGACGCTCGCCGAAGGAGTTGGAGCGCGAAGGCTGCGTGCTGCTGGTGTAAAGCGAGGCTGCCGGAGGGGAGCGGGCGGGGAGCGCAGCGGCACGTGGATGGGAAGTCCTCCCTCGTGTCTGCCCTTGCTCCCTCCTGCTGCAGCGCCACCCCAGTTCCTCTTCCCGGCCCCCCCGGGTTCCCAGCCTGGTTCTGGGGCCCTCCCTCTGCACTCCGGGCCCGCGGGGCACTCACAGGCGGACGGCGTCCTGGGCAGGGACCGGCGCTCAGGCTCCAGCTGGGACGCGGACCGCGCCTCGGCGGGCTCGGGGCCGTAGGAGCCCGAGCCGTGCAGGCTGCGTGGGGAGCTGAACTCTGCCAGAGGCCTCGGGGGCTGCGAGGGGAGACGGGCAGGGGAGGGTGGGGCGGGGAGGGGCCGGGGCCTCGGCGCCTCAGCCCAGCCCCCACCCCCAGGCCCAGGCGTCGGCGTAGGGGTTCTCGGGCCGGCGGCCCAGCCACCACGGGGGCGCCGAGGCCGGGCCAGGACGGGAGGGAGGACCAAGGGGCGCTCCGTAGAACGAGCCCCTGGGGGGCAGGAAGCTCCAGGTGGGGGCCCTGAGGCCCCAGGGCCCCGCGGGGGGTGCGGGCGGCGGCGGGGGCGCGAACGGCGGCGGGGGCGCCCAGAGCCTCACCATGTCCAGGCGGGTGGGCGTCAGGCGGCCCGAGGGGTAGGGCGGCCCCAGCGCAGGGCCCAGCAGGCCCGGGGAGTGGGCGCGCGACGAGCCGCGGCTGGCCTCCGACTGCTCCTTCCACAGCAGTACGCGGTTCTGCAGCATCCCGCGGGCCTGGCCAGGCGGGTCACGAGGGTCAGGCGGATCCTGCAGCCCCCCGAGTCCTGGGGACCCTCAAATGACTCCCTAGACCTAGGAACTAGGGCCCTGCAAGCTCGGGGTGAACAAATTTTCCAGCTGAAAGGAGCAAACAGGCCTCTGTGGGATCGTCCAGTGGCCACCAGGCCCTTTTGTCAAAGGCCCCTCCATTTCCCTTGGGAAACCCCACACCCCAAGCCTGTGCGCTTTGGGGTGTCCTCACTGCCCAGCCCCGAGGTAGGGATAGAACCCAGGCCTGACTACCCAGGTCCCTCCATCCTTCTGGTTCCAGTGATGTGCAGGGATGGTACTTATCTGAAAACTTGACCAAAGAACACATTTCCAGGACTTATCCTAGAACTATCTAGAAAAATACACTCTTTCACCCTTACAGGGTTTGCTAAATAGGTAGAATGAAGCCAACACAGGAAATTGAAGGTAAGCAACAGCATGACAAATTTCTGATGATATCGTTTGTGCTCCTGGGTCCAGCTGTACCTGAAATCCTTGAACTTCCCAATAACTAAAGTAATAAATACATTTTCTGTTTAAGTCAGTTTGAGTTAGTTTTCTAAGAGAGGACGTTCAAATACCGTTTTATAGTCTACATAATCACCTCTTTTCCAGTATCCCCACACATGGACAAGAACAGACTCAATGTGGGGTGAGGGACTTTACATGTTAGACCTACTATGTTCTCCAGCTATAAAAGCGTCTCTCTTCTCCATCCAAACCTTCTCCTTCCCCAAGGCCTAGCACAAGTCTGTCACCTTAGGAATAAGTTTCCCTTCATTGAACACTTACTCGGAGTCAGGTCCTGTGTTGAATGCTTTATCTGCATTTTCCTATTTGATTCTCACAACAGTCCTGGGAGGCAAGTATTATTATTATCTGCACTTCACTGAAAAGGACACCGAGGGTCAGAGAGGTTAAATGACTGGCTTAGGGCGCCACAGCCAGGAAGCAGCAGAGTAGTCTGTAATAGTTTGTCTTTGAAGAAGCCTCGTATGGCTGTACTTTTCAGTAATTTCTTCCTTCAATCTGGCCCAGCTGCTAGAAACATCCTAGAGATCTCAGGAAGTATTATGGATTGAATCATGTCCCCCATAAAGATGTGTTCAAGTCCTAATCCCTGGTTCTGTGGATATGAATCCATTTGTAAGTAAGATCTTTGAAGATGTTATTAGTTAAGTGGAGAACAAACCAAATCAGGGTGGACCTTAATCCAATATGACTGGAGTCCTTCTAAGCAGGGAGATCTGGACACGGGAGGAGACAGAACTTGAGTTATGGAGATTGCCGACAAGCCACCGTTAGAAGTCCACAGACTTCAGAGAAAGCCTGACCCTGCAGCCCCCTTGATTTGGGTCTTCTAGCCTCCAAACCATGAGAAAATAAATTCCTGTATTTGTTACAGCAGACCGGGTAAACCAAGACAGGTAGCGAGGATAGAAAGGCCCAGAGCCTCACATCCAGCCGGCCACTAGGCAGATACCCCCCCTGTTTCCTTGCAGTAATTAATGAGCAAAACAGCACAGTGACAAACCGAAGGCCTCTGTGCACTTGTCTCACAGGCAGTAAGCACATTAGGCTCTGCAGACCACATTTTAAGAAAGACTTTGTCCAGTTTGGGAACATTCAGTGGAGAGCTGCTGCCAGGACACTGAGGAGCTCTGGGAGGAAGGATCACAGTCCCAAGCCCCAGCCTGCACAGGGCCTGTGGCCACATCATCACTGACTTCTCTCGGCCTTCCCCCCTGACCAGTTGCACCAGTGATGGGGAAGAAACACTGTATGGGGTTTCAAAATCACAAAGGAGACCCTGGGAGAATTTTAAAAATATTTATGGAAGTAAATATTTATAAAAGGCCTTTCTAAGTATGACACAAAACCCATAAGCTATAAAAGAAAAGATTGACACCTTTGACTAAATAAAAATGGCTTTTTAACATGCCAAAACCCACTATAAGCAAAGCCAAATGATAAATGACAAATTGGTGAAATTATTTGCGACTCATCACTGAGAAAGGGCTAACTTTAGTAACATATAAAGAGATCCTACAAATCAATTAAAAAAAAATGGGGAAAGACACGGTGCCAGTTTGAAATTGTTATGTACCCCAGGAAAGGCCATGATCTTCTGATTGGGGCTTGTGGATGTAAGCTTATTGTGGGTGGGACCTTTTGTTTAGGTTGTTTTCATGGAGATGTGACCCACCCAACTGTTGGTGAGACTTTTTGATTAGAGTATTTCCTTGGAGGAGTGACTTAATTATTTAATTAATTAATTATCTTAATTAGATAACTAGGGTCCTTAAGAGAGCTGAGAGCCCACACAGACCCAGATGCTTGGAGACACTGGGAGATGCAGACAGAAGGATGTTTGTAGATGCTAAGCTAAGAGATGAAGCCCAGAGTTTGCCCTGGAGACACTAAGAGAGGACACCCAGACACTTAGAGAGAAAACTCCCTGGAAGAGCAAGGAAGGATGGACAGAGGCTGAGAGAGAGAAGCTAAGAGAGACAGAAGCCCAGAGACATTTTGGAGAAAGCCATTTTGAAACCAGAACCCAGGAAAAAAGGACCAGCAGACACCAGCCACGTGCCTTCCCAGCTGACAGAGGAGTTCCAGGCGCCATCGGCCTTTCTTCAGTGAAGGTGTATCCTTTTGTTGATGCCTTAGTTTGGACACTTTTATGGCCTTAGAACTGTAAATTTGTAACCTAATAAATCCCTGTTATAAAAGCCAATCCATTTCTGGTATTTTACATAATGGCAGCTCTAGCAAACTGGAGCAGACACTGACAAGTCAGAGTAAAGGAAATCAAATGAGTCTGAAACACTAAAAAATGTGAACCTCAGTTACTGTTGGTGGTTGTTCAGTTCACAGACAAAAAGGAGTTTGCTTGTGAAAAATATATATAAATGGCCAATAAGCACAAGGAAAGATACTCAACATCTTAGTCATAAGGGAAATGCAAAATAAAACCACCATGAGAAAACACTTTATACCCTCTAGGATGGCTATAATAAAAAATGCAGACAATAACAAGTGTTGTTGCAGATGTGAAAAAATTGGAACCCTCAGACACTGCTGGTGGGGATGTGAAATGGTGCAATGGCTTTGGACAACAGCTTGGCAGTTCCTCAAACAGTTAACATAGAGTAATCCAGCAATCCACTCCTAGGTATATACCCAAGAGAAACAAAACATATATCCACACATAAACTTGTACAGACATGTTCACAGCAGCATTATTCACATTAGCCAAAAAGTCGAACCCTGATATCCCCCAACTGATGAATGGATAATCAAAATATGGTCTTTCCACACAATGGAATATTATTTAGCAGTGAAAAGGAAGGAAGTTCTGATACCTGCTGCAATATGGATGAAATTTGAAGACACTCTGCTAAGTGAAAGAAGCTAGTTACAAAGGACCACATATTGTATGACTCCATTTATAGGAAATGTCCAGAATAGGCAAATCTATAGGGACAGAAAGTAGATCAGTGGTTGCCAAGGGCTGGGGGTGATTGGGGGATTGGAGGATGACAGCTAAAGGGTACTGGGTTTCTTTCTGAATTAAGGAAAATGTTCTAAAATTGGCTGTGGTGATGGTTGCACAACTCTGTGAATATACTAAAACCCACTGAACGTACACTTTAAATGGGTGAATTGTATGGCATGTGAATTACATCTCAGTAACGTGGTTAAAAATATTCCTCCCTGGAGAATCCCTTTGTGGAGATAGGAGGGGATGAGAAGGCTGAGCCCTGGGTCCCGGACTCAGGGTGGTGTTGGGTGGTTGTCAGCCTGAGCCCCGATCAGTCACTGCTCAGCACCCAGGGGTCCCTGAGCTCAGGTAAGGGACTCAGGGAAGGGGCTGGTGGGGGTGAGAATCCCAAGCCATGGCAGGCAGAGGCTGCTGCTGGCTGTCGGGAGTCGCTGACTGCACAGACGGTGTTTGAATCCATCTTTGGAGGTAATGGGGCAGGGGTGGAGAACAAAATTTTCTTGGGCTCCTTCTTTTATGCCAGGCTCCAGCTTGCATGGACCTTGTCAGGTGGGGATGATTTCCCCCATTTTACAGGTAAGAAAATGAGACCCAGAGAAAAGAAATCATTTGTTCCGTGTCATGTGGCTAGAAAATGGTGGTCCTAGAATTTGAAGCCAGGGCACAGGGCAGTTGGGAAACTGACGAATGCAAAGAAATAGAAAGTGATGGAGAGAGCAGTGAGGCTGAGGAAGGGGTCTGCTGAGGAGAGGAAAGGGAAAATTAGGGGCGGGGTCCATGCTCTCTCAGCTGCAAAAGATAACCAAGCCCAGCATGTCATCTGGGCTCAAAAAATATTTGTTGAATAATTGAATGAATGAACAAATGGCAGCGGAAATAGGCAGGGATGAAGTCATTAATTTATGGGAGGATGGTGGGAAGACGGTGTCACCAATATCTCTGACCTCCCTTCTTCCAGGTCCCATCAGCCACCTCTCCAGAGGGGGTGAACAGCCAGGCCAGGCAGGCAGCTTCGCATGCCTTGAAGGTGGACTGTGAGACTTTAGCCTCCTCCAGATGTACACAGTCCAGGGGGCACATGTTTGGTGAGGGAATGACTTTTTTTTTGAAAAGAGAAAAGGGCTCCTTCTCCAGGCAATCACAGACTGCACCATTGTTGAACTTGGAGGGCAGGATACAGGCTGGATTTCAGCTCCCACTGTCAACCAGGCACCATTGTGCAGTGCACAACCTGCACAACCTTCTCTAGCAGCCCTGTCTGCAGGGTTCTCTGCTAGGTTAATCCCTATCTCTGAGGCTGCAACAGGGAGGCCTGTGCAAGAGTGAGACCTACCTTGGGCTGCAGTGGAGGACTGGCTTCTGGACAGATGAGGCAGCCCACTGGGGTAGAGGTTGCTCCACACATCCCCCCTCCATGTTTGCTGGTCCCACTACCTGAGTCCCTCACAGCTCAGCTCAACCCAGAGAGAGAACAGGACTACGAAGAGGCAAAGGAAAGAAGCAAGACACCTAAGAGGACCTGGTGGCCAGGAAGGAGAACCTAGCAGAGCACCCCTGGCAGCTGGGAGAAGGACGTGACAAGCTTAAAGAGGACTTGAAAGAGCACTTGCTGCATAACAAAAAACTTCTGCACCAGCAAAAGCACAATTTTAAGGTTCAAACATTGAACAAATGAACTAAAAGAGAGGAACAGACTAGTGAGAATAGAATCCATGGCTGACAGGTCAAGGGGGAGAAATATCTCAAAATACAGAACAGGAATACAATGAGATAGATATGGTGAGGGAACTATCTTGGCAAAACCAAGAGGTGGAGGATGAGGAAAGTAGAAGCTTCCCAAAGGCCTCGCCTCAAAGCAGCAGAGAGAGGGAGAAAGTGCGTCTCAAGATTTCATCTTGCGGGGCAGGGGCAGCAACGAACAGAGTAGCATGGATAAAGGAGTCGGCATATTTTGGAAAAGATAATAAACAAATGCATATGTGATTATGAGGGCCACAAAGTGAGGTCATCATGCGAAGAGAGGAAAAGAAGAGTAAAATTTCCAAATGAATAAAGGAAAAGGGGGAATGTATAGTAATTCCACCAAATTCACAAGAACAAGAAAGGGGAGAAAAAGAGGAAATGGCAAAGTAAATGAACAGTTAACTCAAGGTATCTGGAAAGAATAAAATCAGGTATATCAGTTGTTTTGTTAAATGGGAATGGGCTGAATTCCTCCATTAGAAAGACTGTCAGACTGATCAAAAATCAAAACCCAGCTATGTGTTAGTAACAGAAAACACACTTAAAACTAAAAGAAGAGAAAGCAGGAAGAGTGATAATATTGGACAAAGTGGAATTAAAAGCATCTAATTGGATTGGATTAAGAGAGACATTAGTCATTCTCTGCCACTCTTTGCTTCTGAGAAGATGGCAGTTCAGCTGCCCAAGTCGGTGCTGTTTGTATGTTTGGCTAACATTTGTCGATCCCTCATTGCAGAAGCAGTTTTCAGAAAACTTGTAACTGATCAAAGTATTTCAGATAATTGGAGGACAGACAGTACCACAACATCCACTTATGAGATAGGAAACCCTCCTGATTATCGAGGGCAAAATTGCATGAAGAAGCATGATATTCCTATGAATCACGTGGCCCAACAGGTTACCAAAGAAGACTTTGCCACATTTCATTACATACTATGTATGGATGAAAGCAATCTGAGAGTTGAATAGAAAAGGTAGTGAAGTTAAAAACTGCAAAGTGAAAACTGAACTACTTGGGAGCTATGAGCCACAAAAACAACTTATTATTGAAGATCCCTATTATGGGAATGGCTCCGACTTTGAGACTGTTTACCAGCAGTGTGTTAGGGGTTGCAAAGCATTTTTGGAGAAGTCACAGTAAAGCTGCATCCATTCATTCCTGAAGGCCAACAATGATTCACATCTGAACAGTGATGTTCTAGGTTTTTCAGCCAATCAGTGTGTTAGAAGTGTAATGCTTCATAGCTCAAGGCCACAACTTTTTTTTTCAATTGACTTATTGTTTTTTATCTTAAAAAATAATTGTAGATGGAAATCAATGTTGTGTTTGGTACAAGAGCTAATAAAGATCTTTGATTCAGACAGTTTATGGGGTACATTAAATGTTCTTAAACAAATTGGACTGCTTATCTTGCCCCAATAACAAAAATAGTGGAATAAACAAAACAGTAGAACCACAAAATACTATGTTGTGTGTGTGTTTTGTAACAATCATTTGTTTCCAGTGTTTAAACTTAAGGTACTAATCCAGTGACGGCTAGCATTCTAATATGCTTAATAAGCAATTAAAACATTACTTTCAGGCCCAAGTGAATATCTGAGCCCATTGAGACTTTTAAATAATCTACCTCTTTATTAAGTAGAGATATATAACTTGATGGACAAATGTCCTCTATTCATCTATACTACCTCTCTTTTTACTCCAGGGCATCTTACTGAATTAGAAATTCCTAGTCATAGGGGTTCATAATCTTGATTGGAAGCATTTTGATTCACACATACCCAGAGTGCACACTTGTGTGTTAGAAGGATAGGAAAGAAAATGATTTATGGTATGGAATAAATCTTTAGCATTATTCCTAATTTTTGTTTATCTAGTTTATTTCATGAGGAAGTCAGTTTTTTGCTCCCATTTCGACCACCTTGTCTCTGAAAATTTATATCCAGAAAGGACACTGTATGCTGTTTCAACTTATGCTCACTTTGACAAATGTGTCTGTTTTATATGCACATATAACCCAAATTCAAATATTACATATTGGGTTAGATGGGGAAAATAGTTTTAAAGGCTGGAAAAAGAGAATTCTGTTATGTTGAAGTCCTTAAATAATGATAACTGTTCTTTTATCACTGTTTCATTTATAGGAGAATATAGGTAATTTCTGTGTACTTTGAGATAACTGTAATTTCAAATTCATTTGGATATATATCAGAAAAGGTCGTTTTCAAAATAAACTGGGGAGTATAAAAATATTTAAAAAAAAAGAGAGAGAGACTTTAAGTACATAAATGGCATTTTACAGAGAAGGTATAATAGTCATAAACCCAAATGCACTAAACAACATGGCAGCTAAAGCCATATCCAAGGAGAAATGAGAGAATCTGACTGGCCTAGCAGACAGAACAGAGCAAGAGAATACAGGACTTAAATAATATGATAAAATTAATAGACAATAACTGAATAAGTCTACAGATTAATGAATTTGTGAATGGTGAGCATATGCATGCAAAAATGAATAAATGGTTCTTCTGTGAATGAATAAATACATGCAGGAATTAGTGAAGGAATGCAAGAATAAACAAAATCTTGAATAAATAAATGAATGAACATATGGGGATACAAATCAACAAAGAAAGAAAGAAAGAAATGAATGGAGAGAAGTTTAAGATGTGAATAAATAAATCTCTACAGAGAGGAAGGAAGGAAGGGAAGTGGAAAGGAGGTAGGAGGGAGGGAGGAGGCGTTAGAAGGCTCTGCTCTCTGGCCCCTGCCCCCGCGGTCCCAGCTCACCCGGCCAAAGAACTGCAGGAAGGTGTTGGAAAGAAGCAGGTGCTTCTCAGCCAGGAAGCGATAGCGCCGCTTCTCTTCCAGCTCGGCCGCCCGCTGGCTCTCAGACACGAAGACCTGCATCTGCGCGTGCAGCCGGTTCACGCTCTCCTGGGGGGAAGGGGGCTCTGGCTGGGGCAGTGGTGGGCGTCCCAGGCCCTCACGCATGGGGCCAGCTGTCCGAAGCCTCCCTTCCTGACCCGGCCGCCTCCACCCAGAGGCCTCCCGGAGCACCCAGCCCATTCTCGCTCCTGGGCCGCCCTCTTGCTAGCATCCTCTGCCTGGGCTCTGCCTCCCTCCTGGCCTGAGCCATTCAACAGGCAGGGCTGGTCACTCGGTCCCCAGAACCCAGGGAGGGGCCCAGCAATGAAATGCGTTCAATGAAAATGCAAACGAGTGGATAATCCTACTTGTGCGGGAGGATTTCCAAGAAGGAAGGCATGAGCGGGAAGAGGAGGCAGGGAAGCAGGCAAGGCTCAAGCCACAGAACTGGGGCTCAGGGATAGAGGCCAGGATGGGGCCTTGGCCGGGGGCAGGATACCCCTGCAGGACGGCAGGGGTTGGGGGGTTGGGGGGCTGTTGATTACACATTCACTACTTTGTTCATGAACATCGTGACCGATGGCCTCAATTTTCTGGGTGAGGCAGGAGAATGGGGGGACAGGGAGGGAGACAGGGTGCTGGGATTGGAGGGGAGGCCTGGGGAGCTGGTGAAGGGCCAGGGAGAGGGATGAGGGTGATGCTGACTGACCTCCCAGCTGTGCTCACCACGCCCTAGACTTGGGCTGGTGCTCAATGAGGAAACCCAAGGGGGGTGTTATGGTCCCCCACCCCACACATAGCCCATCTCACCCTGCAGCCCACCCACCCACCTCCAGCTCCTGCACCTTCATCTCCCGCGCATTCTTGTCCCTCTTGCGCTCCATGCGCCACAGCTCGGACATGTACTTCTCCAGATTGGCAGCTCGATGGCGGTACTCCATCTCATAGTGCTGGCGGCTGTCCTGGAGTGGGGTGAAGATAGGAGGGAGAGCCCCATGTCAAAGAGCCCAAGAACCTATTCCAGGAGTCAGAGCATTGGACATGGGTCAGGGGGTCTCAGCTGAACATGTGTAGAACCTGGGGCTAGTCAATGCCCAGCACTGGCCTCAGTGGACCCATCTATCAATTGTGAAGGAGGTCCTGTCTGTGACGGGCTGGGGGCCAAAGCGGGGAGGCCAAACTCACTTTTATGAACTGCATGTCCAGCTTCGTGTTCTTCTCCATGTGTTGCAACAGGTCTCCATGCAGTGTCTGCACCTGGGTGGAGTGCAGGCCAGGAGTGATCAGGGCGACCCTCCTGTTCCCAGGTCCCAGCATCCCCTGGACTCTTCCCATTCCTACATACTGTTTGCCACACTTAACATACCAGGCACCTGCCCACTCCTTAGAGAACTGGGGATAATAAGCACCTGGCTGAAGAGAAGATTAAATGGTTAAAACTGCAAAGCATTTGGTGCAGTATCCAGCTGGAAACCAATCTCCATAAATGCATCTTGTTCTTAGTCTTAGCCCGTGCTTTGATAATCCACTTTCTCTGCCCAGAATGTCCTCCCAATCTTCAAATACCGGCTTCCCTGCCCTTCTTCTAGGAAGCCTTCCTGACTTCCCCAGGCAGAATTAATTGCTCCCTCATTTTGGTTTCTGAGTATGTACACTTTGGTTTGTCTGTTGTCCATTCCTTCAGCCATTCAGCCATAAGCCCCATAAAGACTCTTTCCAGCCCTAACCCCCAGTCCTGTGGGTGTGAACCCATTTGTAAACAGGAACTTTGAAGATGTTATTATTCGTAAAGGGGTAGACTCATTTGTGAAAATCCTCTTTGCAGATCCTATTTAGGTGAAGCCACATTGAATGAACAGAGTCCTTGTGAGCCAAGGAAATTGGACGTGGAAGTAGAAGCCAGAGAATGAGGCAGACAGCCCTGTGCCTGAGGCAGAGTTGCAAGTCAAGGAACCCCAAGGATTGCAGGCAAGATACCACCAGAACGCCACAGACCCTAGGAGAAAGCATGGCCTGATAAGTCCTTGATTTGGGACTTCAAGCCTCCCAAAGCATAAGATGGTAAATTCCTGTGGTTTAATCCACACCATTGTGTGGTATTTTTCATAGAAATCCTGGCAGACTAAGGCTGGGGATTGGGGTGCACAGGCATCAGTGTTAAGAAGGATGTGCCAGGTTCCTACCCAGCATGGGACTCTTTTCAGCCAGATCCTACAGGAATTAAGCCTACATAGCCTGGGTGGTGAGGACTCCTTACATTTTGTGCCCAGGCACCTCACTTGCCACCCCCTACTCCTGGCCCTGCTTCCCACTAAACAGAAGGTCCGAGATTTCTGCTCTAACACAATATGTGTGTTCCTGAAAATCCCCACTTTCTGCAAAATTGCAAGATATAAATGACAGGGCTATGGGAAAAATGCAATTGGAGCAGACCCTCAGAGCCAGGCAACTTTACAACCAGAGGACTAATAAATATGATGATCTGTACTTGGAGAGGTGAACTTGAACCATCCTGATAGGCGCCAGCAAATGTTATAAATGCACAAACCCAGCAGAATGGACATGATGGCAACTGTCTCTCCTTCAGGGCTGGCGGTGCTGAGCCAGTGACAGCAGGTGGAAGGGGAGCTCAGAGCCAGGGAGGCTGGCACGCAGGGGGCAGGGCGGGCCAGGAGGGCTCCCAGGAGGGGTGCCTGTTCTTAAATCACAGCTGCGAGGACTCTCCCTGTCAGCACAGCAGACAAGGTGAGGGCTTTTTCCTCCCTGCTAATTCTATCTACCCTATCCTGCCTCCTCTTGCAGAGGAAAAGTTGTGTATGAACAAGCCGACCTCCATGTTACACAGCAGTGTGTAACTTTTCCCGTTGCCATGGTTGGTGGGGTGGAGGGCACGGACCAGGGTGCCCCAAATCACATGGGGCTCAGTCACCCCTGGGATCATGGAAAGTCTTCTTTCAACCCCTTGAAAAAGTGGATCTATTGAAAACTTGATATTTGAAGAGAACCTTGAGCGCTGGCAGTGGGAACCGGAGGACTGTCTTCTGAAACAAGGAAGTCACCAAACAAGGAAGTCTGTAGGGCAGGCTCCAGAATTCCCACCAGATCAAAGCAGAGACCATCCGCATTGGCACACACTTCATTAGAGCGTCCTGCAAGCTCCTCAGAAAAGCTCAAGAAGCCAATAGCAGAACCCACTGTTGAGTTCATGCATTTTTAGCATTACCTATAGAGTTATTCAAGAGTTATGACCAAGAAATCCTTTGGTCATCTCTACAGAAAATCCCCTTGAATTGTCCCTATGGGCTGGCTCCAACTCCTCCCCTCCCATTTCCTCTGGGACCCCTCTAGCCAGGCTTTCCCTCCGCCTCGCCCACAACATGATGTGATTGAAATCACCGATGACCTCCATGTTGCTAAACCCTGTGGCCAAGCCTCTGGACTCATCCGATTTGTCCTGTCATTGTCCTTTGACACGTTGACCACACCCTCCTCGATGCACCTTTGTCCTCCAGATCACCTCCCTCTCCTGGTTTTCCTCCTGCCTCCCTGGCTGCTTCTTTTCTGTCCTTTGCTGAGGACCCTTCTCTCCCCATCACTGAAGCTTGGGTTGCCCCAGGGTGCAGTTCTTGCACCTTCTCCTGCTGGGTCTCCACTCCCTCCCTGGTGGGCTCAGCCTGTCCATGAGCTGAAGGCTCTCAGGTGTGCACCCCCAGCCCAGACCTCTGACCCCATATCCAGTCTCATGCACCTGGCTGGCCATTTTACATCTCCAACTTGTGTCTAAAGTGAGCCCCCTCTCTCTCCCCTCCACCCATGCATTAGATTCTTATTGCTGCTGTACAATGACCTCAAACTGGGAGGCTTGAAGCAGCACAAATCTATTATCTTACACTGCTGTAGGTTGCAAGTCTGAAGTGGGTCTCACTGGGCTAAAATCAAGGTGTCAGCAGGGCTGTGTTCCTTTCTGGAGGCTCTTGGGGAGAATCCGTTTCCTTGCATTTTTCAGCTTCTGGGCTGCCCACATTCCTTGGCTCGGGGCCCTTCCTTCTTTCAAAGCCAGCACAGTGGGCCAAGTCCCTCTAAAATCCCACCATCCAACCTAACCTTCTGCCTCCCATGTCTACTTTTAAGGACCCTTGCGATTAGATTGGGCCCACCTGGATAGTCCAGGATAATCTCCCCATCCCAAGGTCCTTAACTGCCTGCCGAGTCTCTTTTCAATGCAAAGTGGAATATTCACAGGCTCTGGGGATTAGACTGTGGAGATAATTGGGGGCCATTATTCTACCTACCACAGAGCACAAGCATGAACCTCTAAAACATCACTGAATTAGACTTCATAAAAATTTAAAATTTCTGCTCATCAAAGACACAATTAAGAAAATGAACAGATGAGCTACAGACTGGGAAAAATATGTGTGTGTGTGTGTGTGTGTGTGTGTGTATGTGTGTATGTATATATATATATATATATATATATATATATATATATACTGAAGGCCTCATATCCATATTCCTATAAATCAACAATAAAAATATGTATAACCCAATAAAAATCGGCAAAAAACTAAACAAACACTTTATGAAAGAAGATAGATGAATGGCCAATAAACACATTTAAAATTGTTAGTCATCAGGGCTATGCAAAATAAAACCACAATGAGGGTGCCATTTCACACCCACCAGAATGGCTAAAACTATTAAAAAGACCATCAACAATGGTAGTTTTCACATATTGCTGGCAGAAGTGAGGAATGGCACAACTTTGGAGAACTCTTTGGCAGTTTCTTATAAATTTAAGTACACATAAGCCCATCAATTCCATTCTTGGATATTTTCCTAAGAGAAATGAATGTCCACAAAAAGATTAGTGCAAGAATATTCACAGCAGCCTTATTCATAATAGCCCCAAACTGTAAACTACCCAAAAGACTACCAACAAAAGAACAGATAAAAAGAAGCTGAATGCAAAAGAAGACATCCTGTATGACTGCATTCATATGAAGTTTTGGAACAGGCAAAATTAATTTCTAGAGATAGAAATCAGGAAGCGGTTGCTGCTGGGAGTGGGATTCACTGGAAGGGGGACAAGGGAACATTCTGGGCTGATGGAAATGTTCTAAATCTTGGCTGCAATGGTGGTTGTGTCTACAGTTGTCAAACTCATCAAACTTAACACTTAAGAAGTGGGTATTTTATTTAATGCAAATTTTACCTCAATTTAAAAATGTCAGATTCTGAGATGATGATGGCCAAGACAGAATAGTTTTTAAATCTTCCTTTTTCCCCTCATAAAAATATATAGAGAAACTAGAGCACAAAACCAAAAACTCACAGACCACGTTTACAACAAAACCAGGTACAAAGTACAAATCACCGAGAGCCATGAGATCTGTGCAGCAGCGGGGGACAAGCAGCAGGGGCAAGTGGGTGTCTGATGGACCTGAGAACAAGAGAACTTCCAGTTAACCAACAAGTATTACTGGAAAACACAACAAGCAGCTGAAACTCAAAGGGTGTTTTGCTAATCCAAAAGGGGTGAGTGCAAGAAGTGCCTGGTAGAGCTTGAAGATGGTGCAATAGTCTAGCACTTCGGAGCTCTTGAAACTGCGCAGCTAGGCTCCTTTCCAGGACAAGCCCCACAGTGAGGAGAAAATGCTGGAGGCAGAATCTAAATCCACAAGAACAGCAACAAAGGAGAGAAAAGAGAAGAGAGATAAAGGAAAGAGAAAGTCCAACAAATGTAGGAGTGGGGGGGGGGGAACACAGGAAATTTCATAAAGGAAACTACCATGTTTTTGAAAACTATACAAAAACAACAGGAGAAAGTCTTGTAAAGTTAGAAAATCTATCCTAAAAATTCAGAAAAAAAAACAAATTTCACTAAAAGTGAACAATAGAAAACCCAACGGAAACTTGTGAGAAAAAAAGAGGACAAGGAACAGAATAACATTCTTATAGACAATGAAATCACAATAGAAGAAAATTGTAATCTACTATTTAAAAGTAAACTCAAAGACATTACAAAACTGATACAAGACAGGAAAGAAACAACATAGATCAAAATTAGAAAAAATTAGAAATGAGTTGACAATTTAGGAATGATTAGAGATTTTTAAAAAAAACATAATTTCTGTAATAAAGGCTAACCTATAAGGAACACAAGAATGAGTAAACACAACTGGTGCCTTAAGAGAAACAGAAAGTAAAAAGGAGTACAATTTTTAAAGTAAAAGGAAACAAAGAGCCTCTGGGACTTCTGGTCAACCAAGATGGTGGCATAGGATGCTCCAGGGTTCTGTTCCCTCACAAAATCTTTGAAGAACTAGCAAAAACTGTCAGAGCCATCTTCTTCAAAATTTCAGGAAATAGTTTAAGGGTTGCAATAACTAGACGAGGGCTGAATCAAGAAAAAGCAACTTAAAAAATGGTAGGAGAGGCTCAAGACACCATTGCTGGCTCCTCTCCCCCACATCCCTGGTGCAGCGTGGAGCCAGGCTGTGCTCCTCGTGGGTGTCAGGACCTGGTCAGGAGGGAGAAGAGTAACCCCTATGCACATACTGGGGTGTCTATACACCCTTGCCAATCTACTGGGTGGCAACCTGAAAGACTGAACCAGGACACTTGTCCCTGGCTTGTTCTCCTAGAACTTGCCCTGCATAAAGAAGCAGCTTGCAAACAGTTAAAGCAGTGTAACAAACAATTAAGTCAGGTAGCTTCAAGGAAGATGGTGGATTAGGAGAGACAGAGCAAAACTCTCCTCCATGAAAAACACTAGACAAAGGACAGAAAGTGTCCCAGAACAGCAGTTGCAGGATTCCACCAGCTGGGCAGGAACTTCTACACCCATAGTGAGTATGTACTTGTAGAAATAGAGAGACTGCATTTAGGATGGGTGAGTGTTTGGCCCTGAATGCTGCCAGGGAATAGGCAGCTGGAGCTGGCAGACAAGTGTGGAGGGGAGCAGCCTTCCACTCCCTGGGCACACTTCTCAGCACTTGGCTTGGGTGATAACCCTTTGCAGACCGGCAGCCAAGAGCCTCTGTGCTAGGCACTGGTGGTTGGAGCAGGTGGACAAGCACAGAAAGGGGCAGCTTTCCATGCCCCATGCAACCATCTTTGCAGTTGGCTGGGGAGATAACCCTTCACAGCCCAATGGCTGAGAGCTTCCTTGAGGGAATTCAGGATTCGGCGGGCTTGTGACAGCATCCACTCTTCCTCCTATGGAAGCCTGTGGTGTGCACAGCCTAGAGGCAAGTGTGCCACACAGAAGTGCCAGGAGCCCTCCCCCAATCCCAGGGACTCATGGGTGCATGGCAGACAGGGACTATGGGGCATTTGAGCTGGAAGGTGAGACATGCAGCTCTGCAACCCCAAAGTACTCCACCTGCAGCCCTGGGAATGGCTGAGACAACTGTGTCCTGGAATGGACTCCCTGCCAAACTACACAGAGCATGCCCCCCACCCACAGGGCTGGCAGTCCCCAGTGCACACAGAAAATTGGTGCACTGATTGGATTTCCACATGGTTTGGACCCCCATCAGTGCACAAAGTTGGGGGAGAACTAGCTCGAGGGTGAGGTGGCTCAAGAGCGTCATCTGTGGGCAGTCAGAGAAAGTGCACTCCACCAGGCTGTAGCTCTGCCAAATTATAGATAAATGTTCAAATAATCTTGTATATCCTAAAAGAAACCTATCAAGATAAGCAAATGCCAAGAGGCCAAAAACAACAGAAAATTATAAAGCATATGAAGAAATCAGAAGATATGGATAACCCAAACATCCAAATTAAAAAGCCAGAGGAGACTTAATCAAATTAATCAGAGGAGACTGAATCAAATTAATCAAAGAAGTACACAGAAACATCAGTGTCCCGGCTCAAGATATAAAGGACATGAAGAAGAACCTAGAAGAGCATAAAGAAGAATTTGTAAGAGGAAATTAAAAATATCAGATCTTTATGGAAATAAAAGATAATGTTGATCAAATTAAAAATATTCTTGAGACACATAACAGATTTGAAGAGGTAGAGGAACATATTAGTGACCTTGAGGACAGAATGATGGAATGTGAAAGTGCAAAAGAATGAATGGTGAAAAAAATTGAAAAATTTGAAATGGATATCAGGGAAATCACAGACAACATGAAGCGCACAAATATAAGAATCATTAGTGTTCCAGAAGGTGAAGAGAAGAGTAAAGGGCTAATAAGAGTATTTGAAGACATTGTTGGGGAAAACTTCCCAACCCTTCTAAATGACATAAATATGCAAATCAAAGATGGCCAACAAACTCCAAATAGAATAAATCCAAATGAACCCTCTCTGAGACATATTCTGATCAGATCATCAAATGCTGAAGAGAAAAAGAAAGTTGTGAAAGCAGCAAGGGAGAAGCGACTCACCACATACAAGGGAAGCAACATAAGACTAAGCACTGACTACTCAGCAGGCACCATGAAGGCAGTGGTATGACATATTTAAGACTCTGAAAGAGAAAAATGGCCAGCCATGAATTCTTTTTTTTTAATTAAATTCAGTTTTATTGATATATATTCATATACCATACAATCATCCATGGTCTACAATCAACTGTTCACAGTACCATCGTACAGTTGTGCATTCATCACCCCAATCTATTTTTTGAACATTTTCCTTATTCCAAAAGAAATAAAAATAAAAGCAAAAAAGAACACCTAAAACATTCCACCACTCCCCCATCCCACCCTATTTTTCATTTAGGTTTTCTCCCCATTTTTCTACTCATCCATCCATACACTGGATAAAGGGAGTGTGACCCAACAAGGTTTTCACAATCACACTGTCACCCCTCGTAATCTACATTGTTATACAATCGTCTTCAAGAGTCAAGGCTACTGGGTTGGAGTTTGATAGTTTCAGGTATTTCCTTCCAACTATTCCAATACATTAAAACCTAAAAAGTGTTATCTACATAGTGCATAAGAATGTCCACCAGAGTGACCTCTCGACTCCATTTGAAATCTCTCAGCCACTGAAACTGTATTTCATTTCGTTTTGCATCCCCCTTTTGTCAAAATGCTGTCAATCCCATGAGGCTGGATCCAGATTCATCCCCCAAGTCATATCCTGCCTTGCCAGGGAGATTTACACCTCTGGGAGTCAGGTCTCACGTAGGGGGGAGGGCAGTGAGTTCACCTGCCGAGTTCAGCCATGAATTCTTTATCCAGCAAAGTGCTCCTTCAAAATTGAGAGAGAGCTTAAAATTTTCACAGACAAACAAATGCTGAGAGAATTTGTTAACAAGAGATCTGCCCTACAAGAAATACTAAAGGGAGCTCTACCAGCTGAGAAAAAAAGACAGGAGAGAGAGGCCTGGAGAAGGGCACAGAACTGAAGAGTATAAGTAAGGGTAACTTGAAGGAAATAAAGAGAGAGATGGAAAAAAATAGATCTGATGAATAAAAACTAAAGGATAAGATAGCTGATTCAAGAACTGCCTTCACAGAAACAACATTGAATGTGAATGGATTAAACTCCCCAATTAAAAGATGCAGATTGGCAGAATGGATTAAAAAAATGAATCATCAATGTGCTGTTTACAAGAAACTCATCTGAGATCCAGCAACACAAAGAGATTAAAAGTGAAAGGATGGAAAAAAATATTCCACACAAGCTACAGCCAAATGAAAGCAGGGGTAGCAATACTAATCTCAGATAAAATAGACTTTAAATGCAAGGATGTCATAAGAGACAAAGAAGGACCCTATATACTAATAAAAGGGACAATTAACCAAGAAGAAATAACAATCATAAATGTTTACACACACAATCAAGGTGCTCCAAAGTATATGAGACAAACATTGGCAAAACTGAAGGAAGCAATAGATGTTTCCATAATAATCATGGGTGACTTCAATACACCACTCTCTCCTATAGATAGATCAGACAGAGGACCAATAAGGAAACTGAGAACTTAAACAATGTGATAAATGAATTAGACTTAACAGACATGTATAGAGCATTACATCCCAAATTACCAGGATATACATTCTTCTCTAGTGCTCATGAAACTTTATCCAGGATAGATCATATGCTGGGGCATAAAACAAGCCTCAATAAATTTAAAAAGATTGAAATTACTGAAAGCACATTCTCTGACCAAAAATGGAATGTAACTAGAAGTCAATAACCATCAAAGATGTAGAACACTCACAAAGATCTGGAGGTTAAGCAATACACTCCTAAACAATCAGTAAGTCAGAGAAAAAATTGCAAGAGAAATTGCTAAATATTTAGATACAAATGAAAATGAGAACACAACATATCAAAACTTATGGGATGCAGCAAAGGCAGTATTGAAAGGGAAATTTATAGTTTTAAATGCACACATTAAAAAGGAAAAAAGAGTTAAAATCAAAGAGTTAACAGAAAAACTGAAGAAGCTAGAAAATGATCAGCAAACTAATTCTAAAGCAAGTAGAAGAAAAGAAATAACAAGGATTAAAGCAGAAATAAATGATATGGAGAACAACAACAACAACAAAAACAATAGAAAGAATAAATAAAACCAAAAGTTGGTTCTTTGAGATCAACAAGATTGGCAGACCCTTAGCTAGACTGACAAAATAAAAAACAGAGAAGACCCAAATAAGGGTCATTACTGCAGATCCTGACGAAATTTAAAAAATCATAAGAAGATACTATGAACAACTGTACGCCAACAAACTAGACAATTTACAGGAAATGGACAATTTCCTGGAAACACATGAACAACCTAGACTGACCGGAGAAGAAACAGAAGACCTCGACAAACCAACTACAGGTAAAGAGATCCAATCAGTCATCAAAAAGCTTACTACAAATGGCTTCACAAGGGAATTTTACCAAACTTTCCAAAAAGAAATGACACCCATTCCTACTCAAACTCTTTCAAAAAAATTGAGGAAAATGGAACACTACCTAACTCATTTTATGAAGTCAACATCACTCTAATACCAAAACCAGATAAAGATGCTACAACAAAGGAAAATTACAGGCCAATCTCCCTCATGAATATAGATGCAAAAATTCTCAACAAAATACTTGCAAATTGAATTCAAAGACACATTAAAAAAATTATACACCATGACCAAGTGGGGTTCATCCCAGGCATGAAAGGGTGGTTCAACCTAAGAAAATCAATGTAATACAACACATTAATAAATCAAAAGGGAGAAATCAAATGACCATCTTAATAGATACTGAAAAAGCATTCGACAAAATCCAGCATCCTTGTTTGATAAAAACACTTCAAAAGTTAGGAATTGAAGGAAACTTCCTCAATATGATAAAAGGCATATATGAAGAACCCACAGCCAGCATAGTAGACAATGGTGAGAGACTGAAAGCCTTCTCTCTCAGATCAGGAATGAGACAAGGATGCACACTGTCACCACTGTTATTCAACATTGTGCCAGAAGTTCTAGTCAAAGCAATCTGGCAAGACAAAGATACAAACGGCATCTAAATTGGAAAGGAAGAAGTAAAACTCATTATTTGCAGATTATATGATCTTATATTTGGAAAACCCTGAGAAATCGATGACAGCTACTTGAGCTAATAAATTCAGCAAAGTGGCAAGATACAAGATTAATGCGCATAAGTCAGTAATGTTCCTATACACTAGAAATGACCTAACTGAACAGACACTCAAGAAAAAGATTCCATTCACAATAGCAACTAAAAAAATCAAGTACCTAGGAATAAACTTAACCAAGGATATAAAAGACCTCTACACAGAAAATTACATAACTTTACTAAAAGAAATAAAAGGGGACCTAAAGAGATGGAAAGATATTCCGTGTTCATGGATAGGAAGGCTAAATGTCCTTCAGATGTCAATCCTACCCAAAATGATCTCAGATTCAATGCAATATCAATCAAAATTCCAATAACCTGTTGGCAGACTTGGAAAAGCTAGTTATCAAATTTATTTGGAAGGGAAAGGGGTCTCAAATTGCTAAAAGCATTCTAAAAAATAAAAACAAGGTGGGAGGACTTACACTTCCTGACTTTGACATATTGCTCAATGGAATAGAATCGAGAATTCGGAAATAGATCCCAGATCTATGGTTGACTGATTTTTGATAAGGTCCCCAAATCCATTGAACTGGGACAGAACAGTCTCTTCAACAAATGGGGCTGGGAGAGCTGGATTTCTATATCCAAAGGAATGAAAGAGAACCTGTACCACACACCCTATATAAAAATTAATTCAAAGTGGATCAAAGACCTCGATGTAAGAGATAATACCATAAAACTCCTAGAAGATAGTGTAGGGAAACATCGTCAAGACCTAGTATTAGGAGGTCACTTGTTAGACCTTATACCCAATGTACAAGCAACAAAAGAAAAAATTGATAAATGGGAACTCCTCAAAATAAAAAGCTTCTGTACCTCAAAGTAATGTATCAAAAAGGTGAAGAGGCAGCCAACGCAATGGGAGAAAATATTTGAAAACCATGTATCTGATAAGAGACTGGTATCTTGCATATATAAAGAAATCCTACAATGCAACAGCAGTAGTACAAACAGCCCAATTATAAAATGGCCGAAAGATATGAAAAGACATTTTTCTGAGGAGGAAATACAAATGGCTAAAAAACACATGAAAAAATGTTCATCTTCACTGCCTATTAGGGAGATGCAAATCAAGACCACAATGAGATATCATCTCACACCAGTTAGAATGGCTGCCATAAAACAAACCGGAAACTACAAATGCTGGAGAGGATGCTGAGAACTTAGAATTCTTATTCATAGCTGGTGGGACTGTATAATGATACAGCTACTGTGGGAGATAGTTGGTGGTTCCTCAGAAAACTAGATCTCGAGTTACTTTACAAGCCATCAATTTCACTTCTTAGTATATACCCAGAAGATCTGAAAGCAGTGACACAAACAGATATTTGCACACTTACGTTTATGGCAGCATTGTTCACATTTGCCAAGAGATGGAAACAATCCAAATGTCCTTCAACAGATGAGTGGATAAACAAAATGTGGTATATACACACGATGGAATACTACACGGCAGTAAGAAGGAACAAAGTCATGAAACTTATGACAACATGGACAAACCTTGAAGACATAATGCTGAGTGAAATAAGCCAGACAGAAGAGGAAAGATAGTACGTTACATTAATGTGAACTCCATGAAAATGTAAAATAAATGTCCTATAATGTTGAATATAGGGGACCTAGAGATAGAAAGAAGTTAGTGAAGGGGGACTGATAATCTAATATGTACAGATATGATAATGAGGATGAACTTAATGGTATGAGATGGGTAGGTGTGACTATGGTTCGTCAATGAGATTATAAGTATCAGTGATGCATTGAAGGCAAATATGTACATAAGTCGCTGTTTAAAGGCATGTAACCCACAGAGTAGCACCACAAACCTAAATAAATGTTAGCATGATATGGTGCAGAGGGTTAACAACAGAGAATGGAAAAACTACCCATTACATATATTAAAGACTATATTTAATAGGAATATCTCACCAACACTACACTAATACTAGGGATGAATAATTAGCATCTGATAGGAGCTCTGGGAGGTATTATGTTATGATAATTATTTAAAGTTGAGAGTGATGATGATTGTACAACTAAGTGATGAAAATGTAAGAAACTGACCATTTACCTTGTGATAGAATATATATTAAGTGAAATTAGGAACCCACTCCTTAATAAATCAGGCCCTTGACTTGAGGCTTGCTCTTGTGAAATTTAGGGTTGTAAATGGGAGGCTGAGCCCTCCTATAATTATGCCTAAGAGGAACCTCCAAAGAGCCTCTTTTGTTGCTCAGATACAGCCTTTCTCTCTCTAAGCCCAACTCGGCAAGTAAATTCATTAACCTCCCTCTCCATGAGGAACATGACATCCAGGGGAGTGAATCTCCCTGGTGACATGGGACATGACTCCCAGGAATGAGCCTGGACCTGGCATGGAGGGATTGAAAATTCCTACTTGACCAAAAGGGGGAGAAAAGAAAGGCAACAAGCTGAGGTCACAGTAGCTGAGAGATCCTAAATAGAGTCGAGAGGCTATCCTGGAAGTTTCTCTTATGCAAGCTCCAGCTAGATATCCCAAATGGCCACAGCATTCCATGCCCTTACCAAAAGTAGTCCCCAAATACCTAGGTCCCTACCTCAGAGTCTATAAAAGAGTCACTCACTAGGTTGTATCTCTCAGAAACTTAAATCCACCAGTGTATTCCTATGCCAGACAAGTCCTAACACCCAGAGGAAACAGCCTCTTTAAGAACAATGATCAGATGCAGCCCTCTTCCCCATACTGTTGACATCCCCTTTCAATATGAACAAGTTAGGGTGCTCACTGCCTAGACACCCCTGAAAATGGAGAAGGAGATTAAGTGAGAGGAAGGTGTAGCAACAAACAAGATAAGATTTAACTAAGATCTATGATACTGAGGTGTTGGAATAGCTAGAAGGAGGTAAATGACATGGTGGAACTGTACCCTATAACATTTTTTGAAGTTTGCTCGATAGCTACTCATTGAATTGTGCTTTGAATGTCTTCACCTTTATGTATATACCCTATAATTCATAACAAGGAAAAAACTGAAACTGTGGAATTCCAACCCATAACAATTTTTGAAATTACCTATATAACTGCTTGTTGATCTGTATCTTGAAAGTTAACACCTTTCTGTATGTATCTTATATTTTATAATAATGGAAATAGCTGAAGTTGTGGAACTGTGACCCATGACAATCTTTGAAATGTGTTCTCTAACTACTTGTTAAATTATACTTTGAAAGTTATTACTATTATGTATATATGTTAACATTCACAATAAAAATGCATTAAAAAACAATTAAGTCAAAGAGGCCTGGGGCAAAGGATTACCTGCTTTAAGATATACAACAGAGCACCTCTCTTTCACAGTGAGTAGAGGGGGCATTCAAATTCCTATAAATGGGGGAATTCCTAAGGCCGAGAGTACAAGCCCAAGACTAGATGCAGGCTCAGAAAAGAGAGAGAGGGCCTTGCACCTCTCTTCAGGCTGATCTTTTTGATAAGAGGGATAAAGTCTGAAGGAGAGCACAAGCTAGTGCAGAGCCAATTTGCAAAGCCTGTGGAAGAGCTTTCCATGCGTTGGTTTGTTTGTTTTTGTTAGCTCCTGGCACTCAAGGAAATCTCTGTCATATCACTAGTTGGACACACATTTAAAGAACAGAAAGCTCATGGACTAAACCCAAGAGTTAACACATTAAAATATTAAATGTTCACTGTGCAATGAAAGATTACAAGACAAACAAAGAAACAGGAAATGATGGCCAACAAAAGGAAAAAGATAAATATTCAGAAACTATCAACGAAGAGAACCAGATATTGGACACACTGGACAAAGATTTTAAAAAGAGAGCCACAGTAAGATTATGTGCCGATTTCTCATCAGAAACCATGGCAACAAGAAGGCAGAAGGACAGAATATTTAGAATGCTGAAAAAAAATTGCCAAACAAGAATTTTACATCTGGCAAGACTGTATTTTTAAAATGAGGAAGAGATTAAGACATTTCCAGATAAATAAACTTTAAAGATACTTAAAAAAAATTTAAGCAAAAGCTGAGGGAGTTTGTCACCACTAGCCTATACCTCTAGCCATTGCCCTACAAGCAATGCTAAAGGTTCTTCAGACTGAAATGGAAGGACACTAGACAGTGGATCAAAGTGGCATAAAGAAAGAAACTTCTCTGGTCAAGGTTATCATATGGATAATTATAAATGCCAGTACTGTTGTATTGTATTTTTTGGTATACAACTTCACTTTTTTGCTTCTTACATGTTCTAAAACATAAATGCATAAAAAGGAATGACAAATCTATGGGTTTGGACATACAATGTAAAAAGATATAATTTGTAAAAAGTACAAAAAAATGAGAGGGCAGAGGGATTTAGGAACAGTGTTTGTGTATACTATTGAGGTTAAGCTGGTATCAAATCAAACGATGTTGTTATAGATTTAGGATATTAAATTTAAGGTCCATGGTGACCAAAAAGAAAATATCTGAAAAACATTAACAAAAGGAAAGAAGGGACTCTAAATTGTTCACTACAAAAGATCAACCAAGTACCAAAGTAAGCAGTAATGGAAGAATCAGGGACAAAAAGGAATGAATATTATAAAACTAAATAGTCAAATGGCAGAAGAAAATCCTGCATCATCAGTAGTTACTTTAAGTGTAAATGGATCAAACTTTCCAGTCAAAAGACAGAGATTGGTAGAATGGATAAAAAAACATGACCCAACTATATGCCCTTTATAAGAGACTTATCACAAGCAGGTTGAAAGTGAAGGGATGGTAAGAAAGATACTATGCAAGAGATTCAAAGAGGCAAGTAGGTTGACGTGAAAGAATGGAAAAAAATATTCCATGCAAACAGTTAACCAAAAGAGAGCTAGGGCGGCTCTAGTAATATTAGATAAAATAGACTTTAAGTAAAAAAACTGTTACAAGGGACAAAGAAGGATGTTATATATTGATAAAGGGGTCAATTCAACAAGAAAACATTTAAATTAAAAACATATATATGCCTGGTGGCAGAGCCCCAAAATATATGAAGCAAATATTGACAGATTTGAAGGGAGACACAGATGGTTCTACATTTATATTAGGAGACTTCAACACACCCTTTTCAATAATGGATGGAACATCTAGACAGAAGATCAATAAGGAAATAGATAATGCTACTATAAACCAACTAGATCTAACAGATGTATAGAGAACACTTCACCCAACAGCAGCAGAATACACATTCTCACGGGTTATTCTCTAAGACAGATCTATGTTAAGTCACAAAACAAGTCTCAAGAAATTTTAAAATATTGAAATAATAGAATGTATCTTCTCCAACCACAATGGAAATAAGCTAAAAATCAATAACAGAGTGAGAACTAGAAAATTCAAAAATATGTGGAAATTAAACAACACTCAAACAACCAAGGGGTCAAAGAAGAAATCACAAGGGAAATTAGGAAATATCTTGAGGTGAATGAAAATGAAAACACAATATACCAAAACTTACGCGATGCAGCAAAGGCAGTGCTGAGAAGGAAATTTATAGCTCTAACTGCCTATGTTAAAAAGAAAAATCTCAAATCAAAGACCTAACATCACAACTGGAGGAACTAGGAAAAAAGAGCAAACCAAACACAAAGTGAGAATAAGGAAGAAAATAACAAAAATTAGAGAAGATATAAAAGAAACATAGAATTAAAAAAAAAACAATAGAGAATCAACAGTTCCAAAGTCATTTCTATGCAAAGATCAATGAAATCAAGGAAGCTTTAGCTACACTGACAAAGAAAAAAAGAGAGAGGATGCAAATAACTAAAATCAGAAAAGAAAAGGGTCATTATTACCAAACCTACAGTAATAAAAAGGATTTTAACAGGATACCATGAACAACTGTATTCCAACAAATTAGATAACCTTGATGAAATGGACAAATTCCTAGAAACACACAAGCTACCTACACTGACTCAGCGAGAAAGAGAAGATCTTAACAAATCAATAACAAGTAAAGAATAGAATCAGTAATCAAAAACTGCCAACAAAGACAGCCCAGGACTAGATGGCATCTGTGCCAGTTTGAATGTATTATGCCCCCCAGAAAAAGCCACATTCTTTGATGCAATCTTGTGGGGCAGACATAATAGTGGGGATTAAGTTGGAATGTTTGAATTAGGTTGTTTGCATGGAGATGCTCCCCACCCAACTGTACATGATAACTGATGGGATATTTCCATGGAGGCGTGGCCCCACCCATTCAGGGTGAGCCTCGATCAGTGGAGCCATATAAACGTGCTGACTCAAAGAGATGGAACTCAGTGCAGCTGTGAGTGATGTTTTGAAGAGGAGCTACAGCCAAGAGGGACACTCTGAAGAAAGCACAGGAGCTGCAGATGAGAGACCGTTTGAAGTGGGCCATTAAAAGCAGACTCCTGCTCCGGAGAAGCTGAGAGAGGACAAATATCCCAAGTGCAACTAAGGGTGACATTTTGGAGAAACTGCAGCCTAGAGAGGATCATCCTTGGAGAAAGCCATTTTGAAACCAGAACTTTGGAGCAAATGCCAGCCGCGTGCCTTCCCAGCTAACAGAGGTTTTCTGGACACCATTGGCCATTCTCCAGTGAAGGTACCCGATTGCTGATGTGTTACCTTGGACACTTATGGCCTTAAGACTGTAACTTCATAACCAAATAAACCCCCTTTTATAAAAGCCAATCCTTCTCTGGTGTTTTGCATTCTGGCAGCATTAGCAAACTAGAACAGCATCCCTGGTGAATTTTACCAAATATTCCAAGAAGAATTAATGACAATCCTGCTCAAACGCTTCCAAAAAACTGAAGAAGAGGGAACATTTCTTAATTCATTCTATGAGGCCAACATCATCTTAATACCAAAGCCAGACAAAGACACCACAAAAAGAAAATTACAGATCAGTATCCCTTATGAATATAGATGCAAAAACCCTCAACAAAACACAGCAAACTGAATCCAATAGCACATTAAAAAAATTTTATATCATTATTGAGTGGGATTTATCCAGGTATGTAAGGGTGGTTCAACATAAGAAAATCAATTAATGTAATACATCACATTAATATAATGAAGGGGAAAAAAAACACATGATCATCTCAATTGATTCTGAAAAGGTATTTGACAAAATCCAACACCCTTCTTAATAAAAACACTTTGAAAACTAGGAATAGAAGGAAACTTCCTCAACATGATACAGAGCAAATTTGAAAAACCCACAGCTTACATCATACTCATTGGTAAAAGACTGAAAACTTTCCATTTAAGATCAGGAATAAGAAAAGGATGCCCATGCTCACCACTGTTATTCAACATTGTACTGGAAGTTCTAGCCAGAGAAATTAGGCAAGGAAAAGAAATAAAAGCCATCTAAATTGGAAAGGAAGAAGTAAAGCTTTCCCTGTTTGCAGATGACATGATCCTATACACAGAAAATCCTGGAAAAAAATCCTGAAAAAATTCACTAGAGCTAACGAGCAAACTCAGCTAAGTGGTAGGGTACATGATTAATATGAAAACATCCGTAGTGTTTCTATGCACTGGTAAAGAACAATCTGAAGAGGAAATCAAGAAAAAAGTCCATGTACAATAGCAACTCAAATATCTAGTAAGAAATTTAACCAAGGATGTAAAGGACTTGTACACGGAAAACTAGAAAACATTGCTGAAAGAAATCAAAGATCTGCGGGGACTGAGCTTGTGCCTCGGCTTGCCAGGCCTGGGCCAGGGGACTTGATATCACCCCCTGGGGAGGGTAGTAGGTACGGGCGTGAGTGCCCTCTGCAGCCCCCCCGAGCCTGAGGAGCGAGGTCAGGGCAGCTCCCTTTTCCTCACCCAAAATGCCACTGGCAGGGGAGGCTTGCCGGAGGAAACCGCCTTTCTCCCAACTGCCCTTTCCCCACTTCCTTATCTTACCCACATACTCCCTTGTGCCAAGGCCACTCCTGCCACCGCCAGCGCGCATGCACCGTGGCCAGAACAACCCCCGCCCGCTGCAACGGCTCCTGAATCCTCTCAGAACCAATCCTAGCCCCTCTTCCTTCAGTATTGCCATTTTAGGCTACTTCACCTCCTTTCCAGCCCTGCCCCTCTTACCAACCTATATAACCTGTAATCACCCCTGAATAAATCTCTTTGGCGCATACCCCTACTGGATGAAGAGTGTTTTTGTCCTTATCGCCGCCCTCCTTGCACGCCTCTCGCCGAGGACCTTGGCCACGTTCTCCGCCTCGCCCTCGCCTCCGGGAAAGAGCCCCCGCCGCCGGTAACCTTTAAGCAGCCCCGAGAGCTGAGGGCTCGGCTACCGGCCGCCACTCCCCCTAGAAGCAGTAACCCCGACCGCAACTGGTGCCCCGTGTGAGGAACGTCTCCACACGACAGTTTGGCAGGTCACCCGCTCGCCCGGACGCCCCTCCAGCTTCCCATTTCCTCGCCTGCAAGGTAAGGGCCGCCTCTCCCTCGCCGCTTCCGGAGCCGTGGGAGGTTCCTTGCTCCGAAGCCGCTCCTCCCTTCCCCCACGCTCTCTTCATCCAGTAGGAACTCCTCCCTTCCCCCACGCTCTCTTCGTCCTCTTGTATGCGCACTTCTATGACCCCCGTTCCTCCTAACACTCTCCCTCTTCCCCTCCATTACTTTGCTGTAGTTCTTTGTATCTTTCTTTCCTCATTTGGCACCGTGTGCCTCTTTGCAACTGCCCCCCCTGACTGTTCTCGTTGCCAAAGGGCACTGCTTTCTGCTCTCGCCGTCTCCTTCGGCCTTGCAGCCACAGTTTATCTCATTCTCTCTGCTCGATAAACAACTCCTCCTTCTCCTCCCCGCCAGCCGGCCGGCCCGGCTCGGGAACAACTCCCCCTCCTCTCCCCTCAGCTATGGGTAATCGTATATCTACATGTCAGGCACCTCAAGTTCGTGCTCTAGCGGGTCTCCTAGACACGCATCGCTGTAAAGTGTCTGTCCGGCAGCTGCAGATATACTGGGATCTCCTACTGCCCTTTAACCCATGGCTCACCACTTGCCATCTTTGGGACCCTGTTACTTATGATCGCCTTATTGATCGAGTCACTAACGCCATGGAACATGAGAGCAAGCGCTTCCCTCCCGGCTTGCTCCCCACCTTAATAACCATCCGCTCCTGCCTTCAAGGCTCCCTCCCCCCTGATAGAGGCCCCGTTAAATCCAAGGAGGCACTATCAACCCAGCCAACAGACTCAGATAGCGATACTAATTCAAATCATGACTCGGACACGGAGTCCTTAGTCGAGCAGATTAACAACGCGCTCGAGGTGACTCCCAAAAAGCAAAATAACACTGCGCCACGCCAAGATGGCGAACTTCCTCCTCCTTCTTCCATCGAGGGGAGGAAATGCTCTGGTGATGACATCAGCCCTAAGCTGGGCCGGAAACCGCATACGCTTTACCCCGCCCTTTCACAGGGCGGAGCTAGTCCGCCATCTTATGCCTTGAACCCCACCCTTTCACAGGGCGGGGCTGATCCACCATCTTGTGTCTTAGCCACGCCTACCGCGCCGCCATCTTGCGACGCTTGGGGCCTCCCACTCCCGCCTCTCCCTCCGGCGAGCTCCCCCTCGGAGCCGCTGCCGGCAGCTGCCGCCGCTCCTCCCACCCTGCCGACTAACAACCCCTGGCTGCCTTCAGCACCTCAAGGCAACCCTTGGGGCAACGCTCCCCCTACCCCCACTCCCGCGCCAAGTCCTCTGCAAGCGTGTCCTCCTTTCTCTCGTGCTTTTCGCTGTTTTCCTCTTAACCTTGCCCCCACCCCACAGAGGCCGCATGACTGGTATCCCATTGACTTAGATACTATCAAGCAGCTTCGCAAGGCCGTCAAGGAGGACGGGTTAGGTAGCCCATATGCTTCCCAAATACTACAGGATCTCGCCATGAACTATTGCATCCCCCAAGACTGGGCCTCGCTTGCCCGTTCAATTTTTAACCCCGGCCAGTTTGTTGACTGGCGTGCTCACTTCCAGGCAGAAGCAGCTAAGCAAAGTGAGCAAGATGCAGCCCTTGGAGTCTATCATCCCCCCGAAGCCTATTTGGGCACTGGAGCGTTTCTAAATGCGTCTGCTTATATTAATGCACCTGCCACCTTTTGGCCTATCCTTTGGGAAATTGCCTTACGAGCATTTGCCAATTGCTCTGCCTGTCGGCCTAATAAATTCACCAAGCTCTTCCAGGAGCCGAGTAAGCCTTTCGCCACCTTTGTCTCCAGAGTCGAAGAAACCTGCGCCAGGAAGGTAAGTGATCCCCAGGCCCAATATTACATGTGCCCATCCTCAAATCCTGGAAAATCGTACTGCAATTCCCCCAACGAGTACTACTGTGCATACTGGGGGTGTGAAACATTAGCCACTAATTGGAAGCCTCCTGTTCCTAATCATTACCTTACCCTAAAGTGGGCCCCTACAGGGTGCAAACTCCCTACTGTTAACTGGCTCGGCCAAGAAAGTAAGGGATCCTGCACACATCTTAATCTTACAGTGCAGCTCCCCACTGATCCCTCCTGGTTACTCGGTCAAACTTGGGGCTTCAGAATCTATGAGAAAGGAGGCGACCGAGAATCACTTATTCTCATAAAAAAGGAGGCTGTAAGCCAACCATGCCAAAATACTGCATTAAAAACACCCTCTGGCATAGGTCCCAACCAAGTCATTAACCCCCTTTTTCCACAGCCCTCCAGCCGCACTTCAAGTACAAGCAGCGCATCCGGAAACCGCACCTCAGCTACAAACAACGCATCGCCAACCCCACCACCCCAGCTTCCTCTGCCCCCTTCTCGTTATTCTTCTCCCCTCCTCAGCCTCATCCAAGCCGCCTTTGCCTCAGTGAACTCCTCCAACCCCAATTTTACCTCCTCCTGCTGGCTCTGCCTCTCCACCTCTTCCTCACTGTACGAGCCCGTTGCCTCCAACCTCTCCTTTTCAGAAAGCACAGAAGACAGCCCCTTAGAATGCAATTGGAATACCTCTGCCGTCCCCCTGACCTTTCATTCAGTCTCCTATACAGGAAAGTGCGTCCGCCCTCGCTCCAGTAACTCTCCCGACCTCACTGCCTGTGCCAGCTACTCATCTCCCAGCAGCTCGGCAAAATTTCTCATTCCTCATAACTCCTCCCAATGGCTCTGCTCCTCTACAGGACTTACCCCCTGTCTCAGCACGAATATCATCAGTGAATATAAAGAAACTTGCCTCCTAATTGTCCTTATCCCTAGGGTCTTATATCATAGCGAAGAAGACTTCTTCCTCCGTCTGGAAAGAACTGCAGCTCCTGTCCTTCTGCAAAAGCGAGAGCCCATCACCGCCCTCACAATTGCCTCCCTCCTAGGTCTTGCCGGCGCTGGCACCGGAATCGCTGCGTTAGCCAGTCAAGGCTCCGCCCTAACTCACCTCAGGGCGGCTGTTGACGAGGACATTCGTCACTTACAAAACGCTATTTACCATCTAAAAAATTCTGTCAATTCCCTCTCTGAAGTCGTGCTCCAAAACCGCCGAGGTCTTGACCTTCTCCTCCTCAAAGAAGGAGGCCTCTGCGCCGCCCTAGGAGAAGAGTGCTGTGTTTATGCCAATTCCACAGGTCTCGTCGAGGACAGCCTGAAAAGGGTCCGAGAGGGACTGGAAAAGCGTAAAAGAGATCGTGAAGCCACCAATTATTGGTCCAGTTTTTTCACTCCCATCCTCCCATACATCCTTCCTTTTCTTGGCCCCCTATTAATAATTATTCTAGCTCTCATCTTAGGACCCTGCATCATACGCAAAATTGTCCAGCTTGTAAGAAAACAAACAGATGCCATTTTTTCCTCGTTCGTGCAAATCCAGTATCAGTGACTCGCCACCTCTGACGCCCCCCACTCCAAGATGACAGCCAACCCTCCGCGACCTCAACGCCACCGGTCAACCCGCCGACCGCGAGGCCCTTCTCAATCACCTGAACATCGCTCTCACCTCGAGTTCCAGCTTCTCTGAACCCCTGAACTTTAAACCCCTGAACTTTAAACCCCTAAACTTTAAACCCCTCACCTTCGCCCAGCCTGCTGCAGCGAAGCCATTGTCAAGCGCCCGGGCACCACACCTACACTGAACTCCAGCCTCGCTGAGCCACCGTCAACCCCTTTTTCCCTTCCCTTACCTCCCCCTTCCCTCACCCTTAGCGGACCTCTCCGGTAAAGCCTCTTCCTCTAATTAGAAAAGAAAGGGGAATTGCGGGGACTGAGCTTGTGCCTCGGCTTGCCAGGCCTGGGCCAGGGGACTTGATATCACCCCCTGGGGAGGGTAGTAGGTACGGGCGTGAGTGCCCTCTGCAGCCCCCCCGAGCCTGAGGAGCGAGGTCAGGGCAGCTCCCTTTTCCTCACCCAAAATGCCACTGGCAGGGGAGGCTTGCCGGAGGAAACCGCCTTTCTCCCAACTGCCCTTTCCCCACTTCCTTATCTTACCCACATACTCCCTTGTGCCAAGGCCACTCCTGCCACCGCCAGCGCGCATGCACCGTGGCCAGAACAACCCCCGCCCGCTGCAACGGCTCCTGAATCCTCTCAGAACCAATCCTAGCCCCTCTTCCTTCAGTATTGCCATTTTAGGCTACTTCACCTCCTTTCCAGCCCTGCCCCTCTTACCAACCTATATAACCTGTAATCACCCCTGAATAAATCTCTTTGGCGCATACCCCTACTGGATGAAGAGTGTTTTTGTCCTTATCGCCGCCCTCCTTGCACGCCTCTCGCCGAGGACCTTGGCCACGTTCTCCGCCTCGCCCTCGCCTCCGGGAAAGAGCCCCCGCCGCCGGTAACCTTTAAGCAGCCCCGAGAGCTGAGGGCTCGGCTACCGGCCGCCACTCCCCCTAGAAGCAGTAACCCCGACCGCAAAGATCTCACTGAATGGAAGGAAACATTTCATGTTCATGGATCAAAAGACTAAATTTTAGTCTTTAAGATGTCAATACCACCCTAAGAGATTTACAGATTCCACAGAATCCCAATAAAAATTCCAAGAGTCTTCTTTACAGAAATGGAAGAGTCAATCATCAAGTTTATATGAAAGAGCAAGGGGCCCCAAATAGCCAAAAACATCTTGAAAATGAATAAAATTGGAGGACTCCACTCCCCAGTTTAAAATCTTATTACAAAGTTACAATAATCAAAACAGTGTGGTACTAGCACAAGGATAAGATATATAGGCCAATCAAATAAAACTAGAAGTTCATAAATAAACCTTCACATCTATGGTCAATTGATATTTGACAAGGGTGGCAAGTCCTCTCAATGGGGAAAGAAAGTTCTCTTCAATGGTGCTGAGCAAACTGGATGTCCATAGGCAAAAAAATGAATGTGGACTCCTACCCCACACCATATATAAAAATTAACTCAAAATGGATCAAAGATCTAAATATAAGAACTAAAACTATAAAACTCCTAGGAGAAAACATAAAGGAGCATCTTTGGGACTCTGCATTAAACAATGTTTTTTTAGCAGGAGCAACAAAAGAAAAATACATATGGGACTTCATCAGAATTAAAAGCAGGAGCAACAAAAGAAAAATATATATGGGACTTCATCAAAATTGAAAACTTGTGTGCATCAAAGGACTTTATCATGAAAGTAAAAAGACAACCTATAGAATTGGAGAAAATATTTGAGAACCATATATCTGATATGGGTTTAATATCCAGAATATATAAAGAACTCCTACAACTCAACAACAAAAAGACAAATAACCCAATAAGAAAATGAATAAAAGTCTTGAATAGACATTTCTTCAAAGAAGACATACAAATGGCCAAAAAGCACATGAAAAGATGTTCAACATCATTAGCCATTAGGGAAATGCAAATCAAAACCACAATGAGATACTATTTCACACCCACTAGAATGGCTACTATTAAAAAAATGAAAATAATAAGTGTTAGAGAAATTATGGAGAAATAGAAACATTTGTTCATTATTAATGGGAATGTAAAATGATGCAGCCACTGTGGAAAACAGTTTGGTGGCTCCTCAGAAAGTTAAACATGGAATTACCATATGACCTGGCAAATCGCACTTCTAAGTATATACCCAAAAGAATTAAAAGCAGGGACTTGTACAGATATTTGCACACCAATGTTCATGGCAGCATTATTCACAATTGCCAAAGAGAAGCAACTCAAGTGTCCATCAACAGGTGAATAAATAAAATGTGGCATATCCATACAATGGATTATTACACAGTTATAAAAAGGAATGAAGTTCTGATACATGTAGCAACATGGATGAACCTTGAAAACATCATGTTGAGTGAAATAAATCAGACACAAAAGGACAAATATTGTATGCACTTATTTATATGAAATAATTAGAATATTAGAATATTCATTGGTGTAGAATTTCTGTTTGGGATGATGGAAAAGTTTTGGTAATGGATGGTAGTGATGATAGCACAAAATCGTGAGTGTAATTAACGGCACTGAATTGTATATTTGAATGTGGTTAAAAGGAAAAATTTTAGGTTGTATATATGTACAAGAGTAAAAAATTTTAAAAACCATAGAACTGTAAACACAGTGATCCTAATGTAAACTATGGACTACAGTTAATAGTAAAATTATAATAATATTGTTCCATCAATTTTAACAGAGATACCACACTAATGCAAAGTATTAATAACAGGGAAAATTGTGTGTGAGGAGGGATATGTGGGAACTCTGTACTCTGTATGAATTTTCTGTATACCTTCAACTTCCTGAAAAAGAAACAAAGAAATGAGAAGTGACCACTAATGAGTACAAGTTTCTTTTGGGGGTGATGAAAATATTCTAAAATTAGATAGTGCTGGTGGTTGCAAAACTCCGTGACTACACTAAAAATCACTGAATCATATACTTTAAAAGGATGCATGTTATGGTCTGTGAATTATATCTCACTAAAGTTGATATATACATGGAGATATCCATAGATACAGAAATAGATTAAGATAGATATAAATATATAGCTATAGATATATTTATGCTCCATCCAAAGAATTAAATCATAATATTTGGAAATGGGAGAGTAGGCAGAAAGAAATGAGGAAAAAAGTAAAAATATCCAAGAAGAGAAAAATATTGAAGACGTGCTCTGAAGATGCAACATACGGATAGCAGGAGTCCCTGGGTAACAACCAGGAGGTCAGAGGGAGCATGTCTTCACAGAAGTATCCCAGTTAACAATGAAAAGGCGTCGGAATAGCACCATTTCTTAGCTCCCGATGCATCAATGGATCTAGACTTGTTGGGCAACCACTGCTGGAAACATCACATGAAAACAGACATGGTGCCTCCTGATGGAAGAATCTAGAATCCCCCTCGCCTTGCCAAAGGGATGGAGCCTGAGTCTAATGGTGCCTCTGGACCCAGAGAAAGGACAAGCTGAGCTGCACCAAGGGCGGTGGGAAACGCCACAGGTCAGATGGCCTCAGAGCTTTCAGCAGACAGATTATGAAGACAAGACAGGGATGGAGGGGAACCCACAGGTGAAGGGACTCAGGGGCAGGTTTTTTTGTGTTTTTTTTTTTTTTACAAAAACCGAGACGAAACTATAGCTTCTAGGGATGTGTGCTATGAAGAAACACAAGGGAGTATAGGGTCAGTGGTTATTGATGGAGGGGGAAGGAGGCTGAGATTTTGATGGGGCACGTGGAGGGCTTTCTGGGGACACTGGCAAACTTCTTGACCAGGGTGGTAGTTTCAAGGATGTTTACCTTATAATGATTCATTAAGCTCTGCATTTATTCAATGTGATTGCCTGTATCTGTTTTATTTTATGATAAAAGAGGTTTAGAAAGGCTAAAAAAAAACAAAAAAACAAAAAAACAAAAACAACACCTAAGACAGATCCTGTCACTTCTTTGCTCCAAACCCCCTAATGACACTTCTTTCACTCAGAGGAAAAGCTAGAGGCCCAGGACCTGCCCCTGTTCACTGCTGACCTCCCTCCGGTCCCCCCCTCACTCTGCTCCAGCCACTCTCTGGCCTCCTCTCTGTGTCTTGAACATGCTCGGCCTCCGCCCCCTCCCGCCCTCTCCACTGCCTGGTCCCTCTGCCTGGAATGTTCTCGGCCCACACAGCTCCTGGCCAACTCCCTCACCTCCTTCCGGCCTTTTCTCAAAGTCACTTTTCTAGTCATGATTTCTTTGACCAGCTGTTAAAATTTGCACCCCCCCCATCACTTCCCACCCCCCTTCCCTGTGCTATTAGGCTCCCTAGCTTTTATTGCATCTAACATGTTACCTATGGATTTACTGCTTTATCTTGGGTTTTGCCTGGCCCCCTCTTTGGGAGGGCAGGGATTTTTGTCTCCGTATCCTTGGTGCCTACGATAGTTGTCTGGCACCTGGCTGGGTGGGGCACAGGGTAGGAAATCATGGTACAATGAAAGAGCCCAGGGTGGAGCGACCTCCGGCACTGCTCTCTGTGGTACGGTTACGGCGGGGGGGCCCTGCCCAGGGTCACAGCCAAGGATCTGGTGCTGCGAGAGGGCAGCTCTCCTTACAGAGCAGGCCTGAGTGAGACCCGTCCCTGCCCAGCCCAGCTGTGCCACGAATGACGCAGAGACTTCAAACCAGGACAGGATGTCACAGGCTGCCATCACGAGCCAGGCTCCATAGCTCCAACAGCCAAGGTCAAGGTAGTGGCCTGGGCTCAGCGCTGCAGAGTTCAGTGTCCCCGGAGACAGGCCCAAGCGCCTGGTTTGATCCCATGCAGGGACAAGGCAGCCACATTTTCTGCTGGTAATATGGCTCCCTGTTCCCACATGGTAGCCAACCCGGTCAGTATTCTATGGTATCCCCAAGGAGCACCCTGACTTCCAGGGATCACCCTCACTCCCTCGTACATGTTTGAGAACCATGGACTGTCACAACTGGTTGAAATTTCCTTCCAAACCTTCCAAAGCCTCTCAGCAGCAGGCCCACTCCACCTGCCACTCTGCCCCAGCCCCCAATCCCTGGCCCACTTCTGCCCATGCAGCAGTCTGCCAGCCCCTGGGCTTTTTGCTCATCTCAGGAACACCCTCTTTTCTCTCCATCTAGCCAAGTTCCATCTGCTTTTTCAAAGCTTGTTCTTTCCTTCCACAGTTGGTGAAGCCCTGCTCGGTGCCAGCCAGGCCCCACCCTGGCCCCGGAGCTACGAAGTCAAGTCCTGCCCTCACAGGAGCTCCCAGTCTCGGGAGAGTCAGAGACAAGGAGGTAAATGCTACTTGTCATTATCACAGCTAAGATACCTGGGGGGCCTGCGGGTGCCAGGCAGGATCCTACAAGGCAGTTCCCATCATGGCCTCCATTTTACAGACAGAGACACAGAGAGGTTAAGTAACACATCCAAAATCATAAAGCCTGTAACTGGTGGAGATGGGATTGGAACCCTGGGGTCAGGGGAGGCATCCTCAAAGAGGCAATGTCTGGGCTGAACAGCAGGGGAAGGGCGGTGTTTCTAGGCTGAGAGAACCCAGCAGCCCAGCAATGGGGGTCCCAGGCCAGGTCTGGGGAGGGCCAGCCTTTTGGGGTGGCCAGGCTGTGATTTGGGGTATTGGGGCATGGGGGCTGCTCAGTTATCAGGGTCCAGAGCCCCTCAATGATGAGCCCACATTGAGTTCTGTGGACAATCCCTATGACTGGCTCCCTGGGAGAACTGGCTAAGGAGGGAGGGCCTGGGGGAGGGACTGGGGGTGGGCAGGAGGCCAGGGGGCTGGGGTCTAAGGCACCTGGGCCACAGTCCTTTCTCTTCCTATCTCCTCCACACACTCTGGGATCTTAGGAAGTGATTAAGTCTCCGAGACTCAGTTTTCCCCTCTGTAAAATGGGTGTAGACATGGCTCCTGCCTCCTGGGTTGCTGTGAGGTTGAACAGGACAATGCAGGAAAATGTGCTCAGCAGGGCCTGGCCCAGGAGGTATCACTAGGGACCAGGTGGGGGCCAGGAAGTCCTCCCTGAGAAGGGAACTTGGGGGGTAGGGCCCTGGTTCCTCCTCCGGGCCATAGGCCCTGATACTCACCACCACCTCCAGGTCAGAGTTCAGATGCCGCTGGGTGTCTGACATCTGCACCAAGATCTCACCTGGCGGCGGAGGGCAGTGGCTTTAGTGGGGTGGCAGGGGCTGCCCCGCCTGCCCTTCTCCCACCGGGAGCTGCCAGAAGTGCCTGCCCAAAGCTGGATTTCGGGATCAAAGTCCGGGGCTTCCCCACATGGCTGTGCTCATCCCAGCCCTGGAACCTGCCTGGAGTGGGGCTGAGCGACTGGGGCAGGGGTGGGGGGTGGGGGCTTTGGGCCCTGTGCGGCAAGGCCTGTGTCTGGGGTGTGGTGGGGGATTTTAGAAGGGCATGTCTGTGAAAAGGACCCCCTCTGGGCCCCCAGTATGGTGGGCAAAGCAGGTCCTGGGCCTGAGGGGAGACCAAGGGGCCGAGAGGCTGGGCAGCAGGAGGAGGCTGGGGTCAGAAGGGCCGGGGGTGAGCTAGGAGGAGTGCCCCCCGGCCTGAGAAGGTGGGGCTGCAATGGGGAGTGCGGTGCCTCACCCAGAATCTGCGAGGTGGAGCTCTGCAGGGCCTGCTCCCCGATCTTCTGGATGGCGTTGAAGTAGACCTCGGCCGCCTCAGACAGAGCTGCTTGGTGAGACGGGGTGGGTCCATCACCAGCCCCCTCCCTCCTCCTGCACCCCCCTTCAGGATTGGGGTGCAGAGGTCTCTGAGGCCTCTGGTGTCTGAGTGTGTGAGGGAGGGGAGCAGGCCTGGGGAGTGTGTGGAGGTCTGCCGTTGGCCAGAGGGGGGAAAGCGGGCATAGAATGGGGGCCCCTGTGGGGCAGGGCCTGGCACAGCTCTGCTGCCTCCAGCCCAGGGCCTGGTGCAGCGCAGGACCTCGTGTGTGTCTGTCGTGGGTGGCAGTGTGTCGCCCCTAAGGAGGGGCGGGTGGGTGTGTTGTGAGGCTCCGGGTGTAGGGGCATGGGGTGGGGTGGGGGTAGGGGCTGGGAGGAGCTGTGGAGGGGAGCAGGCTTTGGGTCCCACATCCTAAAAGGCAGGGAGGGACTGTGTCACGCTCAGAGTGGAGTGAAACTCTGGTCCTTGCAGTTAGGGGCATCAGGGTGGGGATGGGGGAAGGAGGCCATTGGGGTGAGGGTGAGCGACATGTCTTGTGGAGGGCTGCCGGGTGTGGGGTGCAGCGAAGGTGGGTTGGTGGGTGCGGGTGTCGGCAGGGAGGGGCACTCACCACGGAAGGCGCGGAGGTAGTTGTTTCCCAGGTAGACCAGGTTCTCCAGGGCGGGGTTAAACTGTTCCATGATGCTCTGGACCCGGAGGGCGAGGGTGGAAGGGCGAGGCGAGATCGGGAGAGGAAGAAGGAATGGTTGGCTGGGGCAAGTCACCGGGCCTCAGGAGCAGGCATCCCCAGACCCAAGGAGCAGCCCCCAGACCCTGGGGGTGGCCCACCCGAAACCTGGGGTCACTCAGGCTGCAGGGCCATGAGGCCATCCTTGGGGCGCGGCTCCAAGCCAGGTCCTGGCATCCGGCCGCTGTTCACTCCCCTGCCCTGGGGGGCCTCTCTCCATCCCCAGTGAATGCACCTCAGGTCCCCCTCCTTCCCAGGGGGCAGCAGCCTCCCCAGCTGCCTCGGTCCCCGCTGGGAGCAGCCAGCCCCACCTGGGTCCAGGTCTCCCCTCGGTCACCCCAGGGCAAGGGCGGGTCTCGCCCCTCCCAGCCAAGCAGCCCTGGGAGCGAGGCCGGCTGGGCCAGGCCACTGGAGAGCGGACTTGGACTTAGACTTGGGTCTTGGTTCAAATCCCAGCCGCGTCTCTCCCTCCCTCTGTGACCTCGAACAAGCATTTAACCTCTGTGGGTCTTAGTTTTCTCATCTCCCCAGCTGGGTGCTTATTCTCCACCCCACAGGTGGGGTGCTCCGAGGCCTCCAAGTGGAAGGTGCTCACCTACAGGTCAACGTCTATGGAGCCCACAGCTCCCCCACTGGAGGAGAGGTAGGGGGTCTGGGTGAGGGGCTCAGAGAGACACCCCAGCCCCAGGCCAGGCGCCAGCTCCCTTCCCTCGGTCCCTCCGGGTCTGGAGCCTGGACCTCGGCCTGGCTTCCTGGACCCCTGCTCCCAGTCATGGCCGCCTGGGCACTGCCCTGCCTTGTCCAGTGCTTGGCAGTTGGGGACACTTGCTCTGTGCCATCTTGGCCTGGGAGCGTCAGGCTGGGGCCAGCGTGGCTGACTGCCCCAAGGGTCCCCGGCCCCTGTCCCCCGGCTCGGCCAGCCTGGCTCCAACCTCCCTTCCCAGAGTGTGCTGCCAGTCCCTGCTTGCTATGTCCTCCAGAGCTGGCCCCGACTGCCATGGCCCGGCCTGGGCCACACACACTCACTCACCTTGTAGATGGCGATGGTGGATCTGTAGAATTGGTCCATCTCGGGGGCCATGGGGTGGGCTGCGTCTGAGCACTGAGTGGGGAGCTGGTGGCGATGGTGGGGCCGGGGCACTGGGGGTCGGTGCCTTCTGGTGCCCACTGGCTGCGGAGTGGAGCCTGGAAATGGAGGGCTGCCCGAGGAGGAGGGGGCAGCTTAATTATTCACCAGCCGGGGATGTCAGAATGCGATCTGGGGCGTAACCAGACACGGCGGGAAGGCGGCCTGTGACGTGGGCGGCTCGTGTGACCTGCCCCTTCAATTATTTACCCTCTGAGCAGTGGGACGGTGGGCACAGGACAGGGCCGTGCTCCTAGGGCACCTCCTCCTCAAGGGTGAGGCTTCCCGGGCCTGCTGGGGACCCCCTGGCTCTGGGGGAACCCCTGCCCTCCTGCCTGCGGGCCCAGTGGAGGACCCTGCAGACCCAGCCCCCTGCAGGCTGCCCAGCAGTGGCACTGTCCCCAGGCCTCGCCCCTCCCCTGAGCGCCCCGAGGGCCGAGGTGGCGCCCGCTGCAGGCGGCGTGCACAGAGCAGGCCGTGCACCCTCCAGAGTGGCCCAGCCCTGGGAGCAGACCTGGACCCTGCCTGCTCGCTGCATGACTGAGCCCGAGTCCGTGCCCTCTCTGGGGACCAACAAGGCCTCCCGGCCTGTATACAGCTGGCGTCCCGGAGCTGCCTTTGGGCACTGTCATGGGCTGCAGGGCTTGGAAAAGAGAGAGGTCCCTGCCCAGGGAGCATCTGAGTGGGTACAGGAGGAGGATGGATCAAGGCCGACGGTCAAGGCTGATGGCAGCTGGCAGCCAGCCCTCAACTCGCTCACACCGCAGAACACACAACACAGGCAAACTTGAATCTAACCGTTTATTTCACAGTTCTGGGGTGGCCCTGAGCCCCTCCCCATGGAGCCTTGTGGATCCTCAGCCCACTTCCTTGTGGGAAGGAATAGCTTAACTCGCAGGAGCGACCTTTGGTTGCTGAGAAGAGTTCCAAGGGTGAGGCAGCTCTGAGGGTGTGGGTGGCTGGGTGTTTATCGAGGGGCAAAGTCGATGGGGTGTCCTGCTCCTGGTGGATGGGGTGGTGGGGCACTGGTTTCTCTACCCCCACCCCCCAGGGAAAGGGTGGAGGGTGGAAGGGGCAGGCCACACCCACCAGGGAACCTGGAAGAGCCACTCAGAGGCTGGAGCACTGGCAGCCCTTTGGGGTTCTCTGGGAGATGAGGGCCGGGCAGAGGTGGGGCACACCTAGCACCCTTAGTGTTTGAGCTGCCAGGGTGAGGGATCCCCTCGGGTCAGTTGTCAGCTGCTCCTTTATGGTCAGGGAGAGGGGCTGAGTGGAGCTCTGAATGGCACAAGATGCCAGGAGGTGGGGACGGAACGGGGAGAAAGGCCTTGGGGACCAGCCTCAGGCAGAAGGCTCAGTGCCCACTGAGCCCGACCCGCGTGGCCCAGCTCCTGAGCCCGGCCTGCCCAGCAGTGCAGTGTCTGGGCCCTGCTAGGGCTCCCCAGCAGGGATAGAGAAGGGGGTGGGGGCCAGGGCGGGGGGGGGGTGCTGGCGGCCTCACGGCGAGAGCAGCTGTTGAATGAGATTCTGGAACTGCTCCCGGTGCTCGTAGATGTAGACCTCAGTCTCCCAGAGGGCGTTGACCAGCACCGTGTCGCTGACCTCATCCAGCATGATGTCCGTCCCCAGCTGGGGGTTCAGTCTGTCTGGGCCAAGGAGAAGGGTCACCCCAGGACGCCCGGCCTGGGTGAGGGATGAGAGCCAGGACCAGGGCGAGCTTGGGGCCCAGAGTAGCCGCCTGGTGTGGGGAAGGTCACCAGGGCCAGCTGGGCCAGGCCACGCCATGCCAAGGGGTGGGGGCCTAGGTGCCAGCAGCTGTGGCCCTCACCTGAAGTACTGGATGCCGACCATCTCACACCAGGCCCGGGCCCGGTCCACGGCCCGCCCGTCCGGATCTGTGCACTGGCGAGGAGGACCCCAGTCAGCACCCCAGTTCACACCCCACCCAGCACTGCCCCCCAGCCCAGAGTCCATACCCGGGGCCAGGCTGATATCCAGATGCCCAGGTTCTGCCCTGGCTTAGCCACCCCTCAGCAGAGTGATGGGCCAGTGCCCCTCTCTGGGCTGCAGTGGCTTGAGGGGCTGCTCCGAGGGGCACGGCCCTGTGGATTCCACACAGGTTGAGCAGAGCCAGCTCAGGGAGGGTGAGTGCGGGGAACCAGAAGCAGAGTGGACAGGCTCCCTCCCCCTGTGGCTTTTGCCTGTCCTCTATTCTGGGATTCCCCACTGAGCTGCGTTTGAAGAAGGATCCAGAGCTAAAAAAATTGCTTGGGAAACCTTCTTCTGGGTGGCCACCGAGGGCCCTGCGCAGCACTGAGACTCTGAATCAGGGACGCTGGAGTCCTGCCGTCTGTCACGGCACCAACGGCCCCCTAGGAGGAGGGCAAAGGCATCACCCTGGGGCTGGAGACCCTGAGGGAGTGGAACTGGGGAAGGGGTCCTACTCACACAGTCCACCACCATCTTGCCCAGTTCTTTGGCCCCAAAAACAGTCTTGGCCAGCTCCCAGGGGTTGCTGGGTCGGAAGACGTCCACGCAGGTCACGGGCACCTGAGGGGACCTCCCTGTCCCCAGAGAGACGACGATGGAAAGTTTCTTCACCTTGTGGCCCTGTCCCTGTGATGAACAGGAAGGGACAGTCAGAGGCGAGCTGCCCCACCTCGGGACCTTCCCTGGGGTAGTGATGCTCTGGGGAGAGAGTCAGAGAGAGGCCCAAAGCTGGAGCTCAGCAGGTGCATGAGGAGAGAGACACACAGGCCTCGGGGGCAAGCACAGCCTGGCACTCACCCCCACCCAGCCCCTACGAGCCGGGACAGGGCCTGGACTCGGAGTGGCAGCTTCCTCCTGGTGTAGGGTCTGCTTGTGAGAGCACTTTGTGGACCAAGAAGAATGCCACAGACAGCAGCCTGGCACAAGGTCAAGGCAGTGGTCAGGAAAGGCAAGGGAGTGACCTTCTGTGGTTTCTGCCATTGCCAGGTATCTACAGCTTATCTCACTAATCCTCCAGCCAGTCTGTGGGGAGGAATCGACCACCAGCAAAGCCCACAGGGGTCTGGAGGCTTGCCAAGGCCACTGTCTGGGACGGGAGCTGAGGCTTGAACCTATGGCCTTGTGCTGCCTCTCCCCTTTGCTCTAGAACAAGATCTGCTGCCAATCAGGGGGGGTGACCTTGGGCGAGTCACTTCCACTCTGACCCCAGGCTCCTCATCCACAAAAGGAGAATCCGGTGAGCCTGAGGCTGCTCCCATCTGCCAGCCCAGGACTCCAGCCCCTCCTCCCTCAGGAAGCCGCTCTGCCCTGTCTGGCCCCTAGAGGGCACCCCCTCTCTGACTGCCCAGGGGCCACACCATCCAGGGGCTGCCCAGGCCATCTGACAACTACAGCCAGCAAGGTACAGCCACACTCCTTGTGCCAAACATTTCTCAGACAACAGTGCACCAAATCCTCACGATGATCCCAGGTTAGTACCACTATGATCCCCACTCAGCAGATGGGAGTGAAGGGTGGGGCCAGGACCCACCCCAGGGACTGCCCAGCCGCAGCCCCTGCTCCCACCGCAACACACACCGCCTCGTGGATCCCGGGGTCTCTCCCCACCCCACCTAAGCTCCTGGGGGCGAAGGCTGCTTCTTCTCCAGGTCACTGGCTCTGCACTGCCCAGCCCCAAAGGCCTCAGGATGGGTCCCCTTCTCCATGGAGCCCTTGCCCAGCCCCCAGGCCTCCAAGTCCTCTTGGGCCTCCTTCCAGGTCTGCCCAGAGACCTCTCACAGCACCGGACACATGTTAGAAGGGCACTCGTTTCCAGCTGTCCCCCCACTAGCTGTGAGCTCCTCAAGGACAAGCACAGGGCCAGGCGTGGAGAGGCCAGGGCTGGCCTGCCCACCCCGTTCCAGCCCCTGCCCCACTCGCAGCAGATGCTGCTGGCTGACCAGCACTTGTCACCACTCAGTCCAGCCTGGGCCCTGGAGTCCTGCTCAGCACAGGGTCCCAGGCAGGCACCACCCATCGGATAGGCTTGGGCGGGAGCGCCCCCCGCTGTGGAGCCCCAACGCAAAGGAAGGCATGGCTATGAGCCCTCTGTGAGCCCAGGAGCCAGTCCTGAGGGAGGCCTGCTGAATCGGGGGGCTGCGAGGAGCAGCCATGCTCTCCCCTCCGACATGCACAGGCCCTCACCTTGCGGATCAGGTCCTGGTTGTACTCATGGATCTCGGTCAGGGCGTCCAGTGTGGGGTTGTTGGCCAGCAGCCCGCCATCCAGGAAGCGCCCGTTGGGCCGGAAGTAGGTGGGGGCGGCCCCACTGCTGCGGGCTGCCCGCCACACCAGCTGGTCTGGGGGTGAGAGGAGGAAGGTGGCCCAGTGGCACAAGGGCCTGGCCCAAGCCCCAGCCCACTTCAGGTCTTGGGGTGTGCATGCGTGTGCCTGAGGCTGTGGGGAAGGGGATTTGGGGGAGGGGGGTCAGGATGCAGCATAGGACCCCCAGGGGCCCCCTTAGCCTGCCTGCCCTCAGCCTCTAAAAATTCAGGAGAGACCAGGGGCAGTGGGTGGGATGGGGGTGGGGTGGGGGTGCCAGTGGCAAACCTAAGACTTGCACCCACATCCCTCAGCCTCCCTGGGTCAATCGTCTTCCCACCCAAGCATCTAACACGGCTTTAACCTGAAGGATGAGTTGGAGGCTTTAAGTTAATGTTGTGGCAGAAACGAGGCTCTCGTCCAGTATCCGGAGCTTCGTAATTCCGGAAGAGGTGGAGTTCAGCTGGTTGCCGGTCAGAAAGTGTTCCTGTCAGCATCACTCTGGAGAGAAACAAGGAGCAAGACAGCTGAAGCCACCACCCACCCACCTTTCTCCTGGCCCAACATTCACGCCCCTGGCCTGGGGAGCAGAATCACCACTCCCACCACCCACAGCCTCCCCTCTTTTTGGATGGGGGGGGCTTCTTCCTTTCCTCTGATCAAAGTCTCCAAATCCCAAATAGGCTCTTTCCTACACTGCTGGGGGAGTGTCAGACTGGTACAGCCTCAGGAGGGTGGTTTGGCAATCTGCATCCAAATTGCCAAGGGGTTTATCCTTAGACCAGAAATCCCACCTCTGGGGAATCATCCTAAGAAGCTCTTACCTGTGTGGGAAACAGCACAGGCAATTAAAGGCCGCACTGGTTGTAAAAGCAAATGACTGGATAATGGGGACGAGGCTTAAATAAAAGGGTGGTGGGGGGAGAGCAAATGACTGGAAACAACTGAAATGTCCATCAGCAGGATGGTAAATACGCCGTGGTTCACCCACACAACCTGGGTCTGTGTCGCTGTAAAATGACTGAGAAAGCACTTTATGAACCGATATGGGATGAGCGCCAAGACTGATGGTTAACTGGAACAGGGAAGGTTCGAGACAGTGTGCTTAGTATACCACCATTTGTTTAAAAAAGAAAGAAAGAAAGAAAAAAGTACATATTTGCTTAGTCAGAGCGGCAGCTGGCAACAGGAGTCACCTGAGGGGTAGGGAGCTCCGGGGTGGCCACGGCTCCAGGACGGGGCTGGGAGAGAGACTGTTCACTTGTAACCTTTGATACCTTTTAGATGTTCTACCATATAAATCTCTAACATATTAAAAAAGACTCCTACTTATCTTGAGGTTAACAGACACCATTAAAAACTGCTGGGAGTATAAACTGGCACAGTTTCCTTAAAAACTAATATGTATTGGAGTGACATCCCCAAGACGGTGAAGTGAGAAGCTCCAGGGTTCTGTCCCCCAACAGAATCTTTAAACAGTTGGCAAAAACTGACAGATGGTGTATGCATACAATGGAATACTGAGCAACTATAGAAGGAATGAAGCTGTGAGACACGCAACGAGGTGAATGGATCCTGTAGACAGCATTTTGAGTGAAGTACGCCAGAAACAAAGGCAAACACTATAATGCCTTACCAGTATGGACTAACTACAATGTGTAAACTCAGAATTGAATCTTAGAGCACAGCCTAACAGGGAAACAATTATTGTAATGGTCCCTAGATTGTAAGCTATTACAGCAGTCACATCTATTCCTGAATTGTAATGGCTATCTCCAAACTCTGAGATGTTAATCCCTTTGTGTATAACCTGATTGGTCTCTGGAATGTTGGGTATCTGTGTGACACCTGAAACTCAGAGCTAGAGCTCGGCAGATATGAATGTCAGTATTAACACATATAGCAACTGTTTAAAAAAAAAAAAAAAGCCGAAAAAGAGCCCAGACTTCAATTAAAGATATAAATGAAGCATAGACTAGGGCAAATAAGGCCAAAGGGTAAAGGTTGAAACTGACTGTGTGTTAAAACTTCAACTTCCATGTGAGACCAAGGGAAGAGATGTTTATTTGGTGTAGGATCTATATTTTCTCAACAATATAACTTCTACAGTCAGACTGTTCGAACACCACAATTAACATGGAACTTTGAAAAGGAAGTGAGATATGGTAGGTCTGTATAGGTTAGAATGAAATAGCAACACATCCCAAAGTAATTTGGGCGGAGCTGAGGGGCCCCCCTGAGGAGCTGGGGGAGGATGTGAAGGTGTTGGACTTCCTCACCTGGATTGTTGCTGATGTTCTCACAAACATTGGGGACTGACAACTTGGTATGCCGAGCCCTCTGTCTTGGGGCTTGCCCCTATGGAGCTTGTTACTACAAAGGAGAGGCTAAACCTGCTCATGACTGTGCCTAAGAGTCTCCCCCTGAGTGCCTCTTTGTTGCTCAGATGTGCCCCCCCCCCCCTCTAACTAAGCCACCTTGGCAGGTGATCTCACTGCCCTCCCCCCTACATGGGACCTGACTCCCAGGGGTGTAAATCTCCCTGGCAACACAGGATATGACTCCCGGGGATGAATGTGGACCCGGCATCGTGGGATTGAGAACATCTTCTTGACCAAAAGGGGGATGCGAAATGAAACAAAATAAAGCTTCAGTGGCTGAGAGATTTCAAATGGAGTTGAGAAGTCACTCTGGTGGACGTTCTTACACACTATATAGACAACACTTTATAGGTTTTAATGTATTGGAATAGCTAGAAGTAAATACCTGAAACTATCAAACTCCATTCCAGTAGCCTTGACTCTTGAAGATGATTGTATAACAACGCAGATTATAAGGGGTGACACCATGATTGTGAAAACCTTGTGGATCGCACTCCCGTTATTCAGTGTATGGATGGATGAGTAGAAAAATGGGGACAAAAACTAAATGAAAAATAGGGTGGGATGGGGGTATGGTTTGGGTGTTCTTTTTTACTTCTATTTTTTATTCTTATTTTGATTCTTTCTGGTTTAAGGAAATTGTTCAAAAATAGATTGGGGTGATGAATACACAACTATATGATGGTACTGTGAGCAGCTGATTGTATGGTATGTGAATATATCTCAATAAAACTGAATTAAAAAAAAAACCCAAGCAGAATCAATTTTTCTCAGAGTTTTACAGTTTAAAGGGTTGCAATAACTGGAAAACACTGAATAAAGAAAAAGTCAGCTTAAAACATCAGGAAAACCTCATGGTGCCATTGCTGGCCCTTCCCCACCCAGCTTGGTACGGAGAGGTCCCTGCTCCTGGTTCTGGAGGAAGCACAGTAACACCTATGTGCAGAGTGGGGTGTATGCATGTCTGTCCTAACCTATCTGGTGGAAGCCTGAAGGAGTGAACCAGGACATTTGTCTCTGGCTCACTGTCCCAGAGCTTACCTGAAATGCAGAAGCAGCTCACAGGCAGCTAAATAAGTGTACAAAACAATCAAATCACAGAATTATCAGTTTGAAGACACATAAGGGAGCACCCAGGACTAGGAGAAAAGATTGTTTTTCAGGGAAAAGTGGGGGCATTCGGATCTGTGTAAACAGGGGATTCCTAAGGCCAGAACAAGTCTCATGCTCAGAAAAGACAGGAGAAGATCTCATGCTTTTGTCTGAAGCTGTTCTTCAGGTTCACTGGTAGGAGGGCTAAGCTCTGAAAGAGAGCAACAGCCAACACAGAGCCAATCTGAAAAGACCGTGGAACGGGTTTTTTGTTTTTTTGTTAGCTCCTGGCAGTCAAGGAAATCTCTGCCATATCACTAGCAGGGTACAAACTTAAGGCAACAGACACCTCATGGACTAAATTTTCCACATTAAAATATTAAGATGTACAGTGTCCCCCAAAATTATAAGGTATGCAAAGAAACAGGAAATGATGGCCCATTCACAGGAGCAACATAAAACATCAGAAACCATCAGCAAAGAATACCAGACTTTTGTCATACCAGACACAGACTAAATAAATGGTCTTAAATATGCTCGAAGACCTAAAAGAAAACACGGGGAAATAATGAAAGGACATCAGGAAAACAATATATGAACAAGATGAGAGCTTCAATGAAGAGACAGAAATGATAAAAATATGAAAAGGACCAAACGGAAATACTGGAACTGAAGACCTCAAGAAAAGAAATAAAAAGTTCCCTACAGGGTTTCAAGAGCAGATTGGAGTTGGCAGAAGAAAGAATCAGTGAACACGAAGATAAAACAATTGATACAATTCAGCCTCAGAGCAGAAAGGAAAAAACGAAGAAAAGTGAGCATAAATTAAGAGAGAACACTTCACCCAACAACAGCAGAATACACATTCTTCTCAAGTGCACATGGATCATTCTCTAGGAAAGACCATATATTAGGTCACAAAACAAGTCTCAGTAAATTAAAAAATATTGAAATCATACAAAGCATCTCCTCTGCCCACAATGGAATGGAGCTAGAAATCAATAACAGAGAGAACTGAAAAATTCACATATATGTGGAAATTAAACAATATACTCTTAAACAACATATGTGTAAAAGAAGAAATCACAAAGGAAGTTAGGGAAACTCTTCAGACAAATAAAGGCAAAAATACAACATACCAAAATTTATGTGATGCAGGAAGAGCAGTACTTAGAGGAAATTTTAAACCTGTAAATGCTTACATGAAAAAAAGAACACAGATCTCAAATCAGTAACATAAACTCACACCTCAGTGCAACTAGAAAAAGAAGAGCAAACTAAACCCAAAAGTGAGCAGAAGGAAGAAATAACAAAGATTAGAGTAGATACATGAAATAGAGAACAAAAAACAATAGAGAGAATCGATTAAAAGTCAGTTCTCTGAAAGTTCAATAAAATTAACAAATTTTATCTAGACTGGCAAAGGGAAAAAAGAGAGGAAGACACAAATAACTAAAATCAGAAATGAAAGGAGAAACATTACTTCTGACCCCAGAGAAATAAAAAGGAACACAAGAGAATAGTGTGAACAATTGTATACCAACAAATTAGATAACCTAGCTGAAATGAACAAATTCCCAGAAAAACACAAATTACCTAAAATGACTCAAGAAGAAACAGAAGACCAAAAACAGACCACTAACAAATAAAGAGATAGAATCAGACAATCCAGTTTTAAAAATGGGCACAAGACTTGAGCAGACATTTCTCCAAAGAAGACATACAAACGGCCAAAAAGCAAATGAAAAGATGCTCAATGTTAGCCACTAGGGAAATGCAAACCAAAACCACGAGATACCATTTCACACCCACTAGAATGGCTACTATTTAAGAAAAATTGAAAATATCAAGTGTTGGAGAGATTATGGAGAAATAGGAACACAAGTTCATTGTTGGTGGGAATGTAAAATGATGCAACCACCGTGGAAAACAGTTTGGCGGTTCTTTGGAAAGGTAAGTATGTAATTACCGCATGTGCCAGTTTGAATGTATTGTGTCCCCCAAACGCCATTATCTTTGATGTAATCTTGTGTGGGCAGACATTAGCAGTTTTGATTAGATTTCCTTGAGTGTTTCTTTGGAGATGTGCCCCACCCAGCTGTGGGTGATGACTCTGATTGGATATTTCCATGGAGGCATAGCCCCACCCAATTAGGGTGGGCCTTGATCAGTGGAGCCATATAAATGAGCTGACGGGCAGAGGGAACTCAGTGCAGCTGTGAGTGACATTTTGAAGAGGAGCTACAGCCAAGAAGGACACTTTGAAGAGAGCACAGGAGCTGCAGATGAGAGACAGTTTGAAGATGGCCATTGAAAGCAGACTCTTGCTCCAGAGAAGCTGAGAGAGGACAAATATCCCAAGTGCAACTAAGAGTGACATTTTTGAGGAACTGCAGCCTAGAGAGGAATGTCCTGGGAGAAAGCCATTTTAAAACCAGAACTTTGGAGCAGACCCCAGCCACGTACCTTCCCGGCTAACAGAGATTTCCCAGACACCATTGGCCATCCTCCAGTGAAGGTACCCGATTGCTGATGTGCTACCTTGGACACTTTATGGCCTTAAGACTGCAACTGTGTAACCAAATAAACCCCCTTTTATAAAAGCCAATCTATCTCTGGTGTTTCGCATTCTGGCAGCATTAGCAAACTAGAACACCATATGACCCGGCAATCCCACTTCTAGGTATATACCCATAATAACTGAAAGCAAGGACTTGAACAGATATTTGCACACTGATGTTCATAGTGGCATTATTCACAATTGCCAAAAGATGGAAGCAACCCAAGTGTCCATCAACAGATGAATGGATAAACAAAATGTGGTGTATACATACAATGGAATATTACTCAGCCATAAAAGATGACGGAGTGGATGAGGCAAAGCGGGCTTCTCCTCTGTAAAAGAAACTAGAGATGGGCCGGAGGACACCTGGGTCCACAGTTTCAGGGTGTGACCAGCCATACAGTACATGGTGGGGATGTGGGAAAAAAAAAAAAAGTGGAGCAATGGCACTTCAGGAATGGGGTGAGTTTGTTTGGCTGGGACCATCTCTGAGACCGATAGTGAAGAAGTAAAACTGCTGTTACTTGCAGATGATATGATCATATATTTGGAAAATCCTGAGAAATCAATGACACACCTACTTGAGCTAATGAACAAATTCAGCAAAGTGGTGGGATACAAGATTAATGTGCAAAAGTCAGTAATGTTCCTATATACTAGTAATGACCTAACTGAAGAGGCAATAAAAAAATTCCATTGAAAATAGCAACTAAAACACACCAAGTACCTAGAAATAAACTTAACCAAGGATGTAAAAGACCTCTACGCAGAAAATTACAAAACTTTACTAAAAGAAATAAAAAGGACCTAAATAGGTGGAAAGATATTCCGTGCTCAAGGAGAGGAAGGCTAAACGTTGTTAAGATGTCAACTCTACCCAAACTGACCTACACATTCAACGCAATTCCTACTTTCCAGACTTGGAAAAGCTAGTTATCAAATTTATTTGGAAAGAAAAGGGGTCTCAAATTGCCAAAAACATACTAAAAAAGAATGAAGTGGGAGGACTTAACACTTTCAGAACTCTGAAGCCTACTATAAAGCCACAGTGGTCAAAATAGTGTGGTATTGGCACAAAGATAGACACACTGATCAATGGAATCAAATTGCAAGTTCAGAAATAGACCCCAGATCTATAGTTGACTGATTTTTGATAAGGCCCCCAAATCCACTGATATGGGACAGTCTCTTCAACAAATAGGGCTGGGAGAACTGTGTAGCCATATCCAAAAGAATGAAAGACAACCCCTACCTCACACCCTATACAAATATTAACTCAAAGTGGATCAAAGACCTCAATATAAGAAACAGCACAATAAAACTCTCAGAAGATAATATAGGGAAACATCTTCAAGACCTAGTATTAGGAGTTAGCTTCTTAGACCTTACACCCAAAGCACAAGCAACAGAAGAAAAAATAGATAAATTGAAACTCCTCAAAATCAAAAGTTTCTGTGCCTCAAAAGACTTTTTCAAAATGGTAAAGAAGAGGCAGCCAATGCAATGAGAGAAAATATTTGGAAACCATATATCTGATAAGAGACTGATATCCTGCATATATAAAGAAATCCTACAACTCAACAACAATAGTACAAACAGTCTAATTATAAAGTGGGAAAAAGATATGAAAAGGCATTTTTTCTGAAGAGGAAATACAAATAGCTAAAAAACACAAGGAAAAAAATGTTCGTCTTCACTAGCTATTAGGGAAATGCAAATCAAAACCACAATGAGACACCATCTCACTCCAATAAGAAGGGCTGCCATTAAACAAACAGGAAACAAATGCTGGAGAGGATGTGGAGAAATTGGAACTCCTATTCATTGCTGGTGGGAATGCATAATGCTCGGTTTCTCAGAAAACTAGATATCAAATTACCCTACGATCCAGCAATTCCACTTCTCGATATATACCCAGAAGATCTGAAAGCAGTGACATGAACAGACATTTGTACACCAATGTTCACAGCAGCATTGTTCACAATTGTCAAGAGATGGAAAAGTCCAAGTGTCCTTCAGCAGACAAGTGGATAAACAAAATGTGGTACATACATATGACGGAATACTATACAGCAGTAAGAAGGAACAAGGTCCTGAAACATATGACAGCATGGATGAACCTTGAAGACATAATGCTAAGTGAAATAAGTCAGACACAAAAGGAGACATATTGTATGTTACCACTACTATGAACTCCCTGAACAATGTAAAATCAATGTCTTATAATGCAAAATACTGGGGACCTAGTGATAGACCAAAGCTATCTGATGATTGCTTGTTAATGGGATTATAAGTTATCAGAGCTGTACTGAAGGTGAAAGGATTGACAGGGGTTGTTTAAAGGCATATATCCCACAGCTTGGCACTACAAATACAGATAGGTGATTGCATGACATACTTCTAAGATATGACAGTAGTAGAGAGATGACAACAGAATGGTATGTGGGAAAAATCTACCTATTGCATTCTAGGGACTATAATTAATAGGAATACCTTACTAGCACCACACAAAAACTAGGGACAAATAATTAAGGGCTGAAAAGAGCTGTGTGGTATTTTGGGTCATGAGAATTGTTTAAAATGGAGAGTGATGAGGATTGTACAACTAAGTGATGATATTATGAGATATGGATGGATTATCATGGATATAACATATAGCTATGTGAACTTAGGAACCCCCTACTTCATAAGACAAGCCCTTGAGCTTGAGGCTTGCTCAGGTGAAACTTATGGTTGTAAAGGGGAGGCTAAGCCCACCTATAATTATGCCTAGGAGTCACCTCCAGAGAACCTCTTTTGTGCTCAAGGGTGGACTTTCTCTCTCTATGTCCAACTCTGCAAATAAATTCATCACCCTCCCCCCAACATGGGACAGGAGCCCCCAGGGGAGTGAGTCTCCCTGGTGATATGGGACACGGATTCCGGGAATAAGCCTGACCCTGGCATTGAGGGGTTGAGAATGCGTTATTGACCAAAAGGGGGAAAAGAAAGGCAACAAAATAAGGTTTCAGTGACTAAGAGAATTAAAGTCAGGAGGCTCTCATGGAGGTTACTCCTATGCAAGCTTCAGCTAGATACGCCAAATGACCACAATATGATAGGCCCAAGTCAACAGTAGTCCTGAAAACCTGAAAGAATACCCAGATCCCTCTCTGATACTCTATAAAAGTTTCACTCACTAAGTTTATTCTTCAGAAACTTAAATCCTCCAAAGAACTCTTATGCCAGCTATGTCCCAAAACCCAGAGGCAACAGCCTCTTCAAGAACATCAACCAGATGTTTCCCTTTTTCCCATAATGTTGACACTCCTTTTCAACATGAACAAGTTAAGGTGGTCACTTCCTAAACATCCCTGAAGATCAGGAAAGTGATTAAACTAGAGGAAGGAGTAGCAATAGACATGATGGAATTTAACAAAGGATTATGAATACTGAATATATATATAATTTTCATTTTCTTAGTTGCTAGGGTACCAGAATAGCTAGAAGGAAAGAAATGTAATGGTGGAACTGTAACGCACAGCATCCTTTGAAATTTGTTCTATAGCTACTTGTTAAATTGTAATTTCAAAGCTATACTTTTCTGTATATAGGTTAGATTTCACAATAAGGAAATTAATTGAAACTATGGTACTATAACTCATAATAACTGGAAATTTCCTGTATACCTATTTGTTAAATCATACTTCAAAACATACTACCTTTTTGTATATATGTTATATTTCATAATAAGGAAATAACTGAAACTGTGGGACTGTAAGTGAAATTTATCCCAGGAATGCAAGGGTGGTTCAACATAAGAAAATCAGTGTAATATACCTTATTACAGAATGAAGAATCATAATAGAATGAAGGGGGAAGCATGATCATCTCAACTGATGCAGAAATGGCATTTGACAAAATCGAATACCCTTCTTGATAAAAACATTCAGAAAATTAGGAATAAAAGGAAATGTCTTCAACATGCTAGAGGGCATATATGAAAAACCCATAGCTAACATCACACTCAATGGTAAAAGACTGAAAACTTTCCCCCTAAAATAAGGAATAAAACAGGATGTCCGTTTTCACCACTGCTATTCAACATCGTATGGAGCATTCTAACCAGAGCAATTAGGGAAGAAAAAGAAATAAAAGACATCCAAATTGGAAAAGAAGAAGTAAAATTTCCCCTATTTGTAGATATATGATCCCATATATAGAAAATACCAAAGGATATAGAAAGCTACTAGAACTAATAAATGAATTCAGCGGAGTAGCAGGATATAGTATCAATACACAAAAATCAGTGACGTTTCAAGGCTGGGGAGGTAGCAAATGTGAAATTAAAGTTTAATCAGTACAGAATTTCTTTTGGGGTGACAGAAAAGGTTTGGCAAAAGTTAATTACATTGTGAATGTAATTAACACCACTGAATTATATATTTACATGTGGTTATGAGGGAAAATTTGGGTTGTATGTATGTGACTAAAATAAAAATTTAAATTAAAAAAAAATCAGTGATGTTTCTATAAACCAGCAATGAACAACCTGAAAAGGAAATCAAGAAAAAAATTCCATTTACAATAGCAACTCAAAGAATTATATATCTAGGAACAAATTTAGCCAACAATGTAAAGGACTTGTACACAGAAAACTACAAGGTATTTCTGAAAGAAATTAAAGAAGACCTAAATGAATGTAAAGACATTCTGTGTTCATGGATTGGAAGACTAAATATTTTTAAGATGTCAGTATTACCTAAAGTGATTTACAGGCTCAATGGAATCCCAACCAAAATTCCAACAGCTTTCCTCACAGAAATGGAAAGCACCATCAAATTCATATGGAAGGGCAAGAGGCTTTAAATAACAAAAACCATCTTGAAAAAGAACAAAGTTGGTGGACTCACACTTCCTGATTTCAAATCTTATTACTAAGCTGCAGTAATCAAAACTGTGGTACTGGCACAAGGACAGATATCTAGACCAATGGAACAGAATTGAGAGTTCAGAAATCAACCATCAGACTATGGCCAATTGATCTTTGACAAGGGTGCTAATTCTCACAATGGGGGAAGAAAGGGCTCTTCAACAAACGTGTGGGAAAACTAGATATCCACATATAAAAGAAAGTGGACCCCTACCTCATACAATATACAAAAATTAACTCAGAATGGAAGTACAGCCCTAAATATAAGAATGAAAACTATAAAACTCCCAGAAGAAAACAGGGGAATATCTTTAGGACTCTGTATTATGCAATGGATTTAGACTTCATACCAAAAGCATGAGCAACAACAAAAAAAGCAGGTGAATAGGACTTCAATAAAATTTAAAACTTTGGTGCACTAAAGGACATTATCAAGAATGTGAAAAGACAGCCTACTAGAATGTGAAAAAACATTTGGAAATCATATATGTGATAAGAGTTTACTATCAAGAATGTATAAAGAACTCTACAACTCAACAATATAAGACAAACAACCCAATTAAACAATGGGCCAAGGGGGTGGGGAGATTGGAAGAGGCTGAGGGCTTTGTTGGGGTTGGGCAGGCTGCCCTGTACCCACAAACCAATCCATGACTACCAGCCAACCTGATTAAAGCAGTTTAAAAGAAAACAAACAAAAAACGAATCAAGGACTTGAATAGACATTTCTCTAAAGAAGATATACAAATGGCCAATAAGCACATAAAAAGATGCTCAACATCATTAGTCATTAGGAAATGCAAATCACAACCACAATGAGATACCACACCCACTCACCAGAATGATTATTATTAAACAAAGAGAAGATACTGAATATTGGCAAGGATGCGGAGAAATAGGAAACCCTTGTGCCCTGTTGGTGGGAATGTAAAATGGTACACTGCTGTGGAAAACTGTTTTGGTAGTTCCTCAGAAAGTTAGTATAGAATTACCATATGGTGCTTAAAGTTGAAACAATTGGCAGGACGTATTATATAGCAATTAAGACCCTGTGGTCCTGGCACAGGGATACTACCAACCAAGGGAACAGGAACAAAGCAGAGAGCCAGAAACAGACCCAGGCATATAAAGACTCTAGATACATGAGGAAGGGATCAAGCCCTGCCAGTGTGGAGGGAAGGACAGACTTCTTCTCTAATGGTGCTGGGGAAACTGGCTATTCTTTTGGGAAACATGAACTTGGATCTCCAATTCACCCCAGTACAAAAATCAATTCCAGGTTGATAAAAGATCTAAACAGGAAAGGGAGATCTTTCATGCTTTCAGACATGAGATAGAAGAACAGCCTTTAGCCTCAGGGTGGAGAAGGGGTCCCTAAACGAGACATAAAAACACACTATAAAAAGGAAAATATTTATTACTTCTACTTCATTAAGAGCTTCCATTCATCAAATAACACCATAAAGAGACTGGAAAGATGCGTCATAGAGCAAGAGAAAAGATTCATACCCATATATTTCAAACCCACATATCCATCAAAGGACTGGTTTCCAAAAAAAAAAAAAAAATTTCCTACAGATCATTTAGGGGCCTCATAAACCAAAAATCACAAAACCCAATTCTGCCAAAAATGGGAAAACAAACGTGTGAACAGAGAGTTTATGAGAGGAAATCCAAATGTCCTTTAAACATATGAAAAAATGTTCAACCTCATTAGTAACCAGGAACATGGAAATCAAAGCCACATGGACACACCACTGTGTACTCCCCCAGATTTGCACGGATAAAGACACCTGACAATAGCCAAATATCAGCAAGAATACAGGGCAACAGGCACGCTCAAACACCGCCGATGGGAGTGAGCAGTCGGGCAGCACCTGACACACTTGAGGCTCTGTGTCCTTGGGGATTGGGGTTCTCCTACCAGGCACGCAGCCCCAAGAAATGTGTGCACATGGAAGCAGAGAACAAGTACACAAATGTTCCTAACAGCCCCAGACTGGAAACAACCTAGATGGCCCTGACAGTCTGAGACTGCTGTGTGCCCTAGGAAAAATTGTGTTCTTTTGATCCACTCTGATGGGTGCAGACTTATCGTGGGTGGGATCTTTCCATTAAGTTGTTTCCATGGAGATGTGACCCACCCAATTGTGATTAGATTATTTCCATGGAGGAGTGACCCCACCCATTCAAGATGGGTCTTAATTAGTTTACTGGTGTCCTCGATGAGAGGATAAAAGGCAGAGGCATTTTCAAGAGCATTCAGAGACAGGCCTGGAGATGCAGACAGAAAGACATTTGGAGATACGAAGCTAAGAGACAAAATCCAGTTTGCCAGAGACACTCAGAGAGAAAACACCCAGAAAGATTTTGGAGACAGCCATTGAAACCAGACATTTGGCTAAGAGTTTGCCCTGGGGAAGCTAAGAGAGGATCCCTAGGTACTTAAGGAGAAACCCACTGGAATCAGAAGCTGAAAGCAACACAACCCGGTAGGAAAGGACCAGCAGATGCCAGCCACGTGCCTTCCCAGCTGACAGCGGTGTTCCAGAAGCCATCGGCCTTTCCTCAGTGCCGGTATCCTCTTGCTGATGCCTTAGTTTGGACACTTGTATGGCCTTAGAACCATAAATTTGTAACCTAATAAATCCCCTTTATAAAAGCCAGTCCATTTCTGATACTTCGCATTCTAGCAGCATTAGCAAACAGAAGCAGACACTGTGAGGCCTTTTCACATGGTGGAGCCTCGACAGCAGTGAGGGGGGATGGAGCACAGTCACATGCACCAGCCCAGGGCCTGGTGTAGGAAGCAGAGGTGAGTGACAACACACAAAATGATGCTGTCCAAGCCTGAAGCAAGGCCCAACCTGAACCCTGTTGTTCCACTATGCACTTGGAGTGGGACGATCACATCAGCCAGCAGGTGGAGACACGGGTCGGGGAGGGAAGGAGCCGGACTGGGATGGGGCTTTTGGACTTGGCTGGTGGTTGTGTGGGTGTTTTCTTTATAATTATGTATTAAACTGTTTTATGTCCTTTTCTAAAGGTATGTTCTATTTCACCACATACAAGGGGAAATGTCTAGAATAAAATATACAGAAATATTTACAAAACATTGCCTTTCAGTTAATAAGTTATGGATGATAATTTCCTCTTCTTTTTACTTTTTGTATTTTCCAGGTTTTCTTAAAAGAATATGTATTATTCTAAGAATGAAAAAAAGAAAGCCCACTTAATTATGAAGAGAACTCCTCCCTAACCCTTCAGGCCAGCTCATGCCTCACTTCCTCCAGGAAGCCATACCTGACTACCTCATCCTCTGGCCTCTCTCCTTCCTCTTGCCCCTATGCACAGTCTGTACATTTTAAATTGCCTGTTCTGTGGCAGGTACCGTATACTGGGGCTGCAGAAATACACAAGCCAGTCGTGTTCCTGACTTCAAGAAGCTCACAGTCTGGCACACAAGATGGGCATTATATGGGCAACTAGCAAAATAATTCCGGGGTGGGGAGCATGACACAGAAGGGGCAGTGTTGTAGCCCTCTTCTGGAAACTTGCCAGGCTGTTTTCAGGTCATTTATCTCCCAAGCAGACTGCGAGCAGGACTGCCTTTTCCCTGGTAGTTGCATCCATCAGCCCCCCACACACATGTACAAGCACACACACACATGCACGCAGCCTGAGGCAGAGCCATGCTCAGCACAGAGGTCTCAAGTGTGTGGTAGGAGGAACAGGCCTCAGAGGGCCCACCTTCCTTCTGACCTGGGGACATGCTCTGTGAGTGGGTCACTCCAGACAGGTTACACCACCGGGAGGGTGCTGACCGCCGCCACTGCCAGTGTGGAATGACCATTGAGTCCCGGGCTGCTGGGGGTTGGGGTGAGACAATGCATGTGCAAGCCTTCTGTCAGGCCGGCGCAGAGGCCGAGGACCCCTGTCCCCGCAGGTTGCAGTGCAGGTGAGAGCTCTGCTCTGTGCCCTTCTACCCGCCCCAGCCCGTGAGCTCTCAGCTCGGGGAAGCATGTCTGGATCTGATAGCTGTTCACCCCAGGCAGGGAGGGCCAGCCATCCGGGTACTGCATACAACTTCTCCAAGCTTTCTGTGTGGGGGTCCCCTGCATCCACAGGAAGGAAAACCACATTGGCTTTGAGTACCCCACAGACGCTGAGAGTAAGTGTGAGCTAAAACGAGCAAGCTGCATGGCCATTGTGCCAGTTTGAAAGTATTATGTCCCCCCAAACCCCATTATCTTTGATGTAATCTTGTGTGGGCAGATCTATCAGTGTTAATAAGATTGTAATTCTTTGAGTGTTTCCATGGAGATGCGCCCCACCCAACTGTGGGTGATGACTCTGATTGGATAATTTCCATGGAGGTGTTGGCCCACCCATTCAGGGTGGGTCTGAATTAAATCACTGGAGCCACATTGATGAGCTGACAAACAGAAGGAACTCAGTGCAGCTGTAAGTGACATTCTGAAGAGGAGCCACAGCCAAGAGGGACACTTTGAAGAATGCACTGGAACTGAGAGAGGAGTTTCAGCTTACAGAGACATTTTGGAGACAGCCTTTGAAAGAGACTTTTGCTCTGGAGAAGCTAAGAGAGGACAAATGCCCCAAGAGCAACTAAGAGTGACATTTTGGAGAGAAGCTGAAGCCTAGAGAGGAACGTCCTGGGAGAAAGCCATTTTGAAACCAGAACTTGGAGCAGACGCCAGCCACGTGCCTTCCCAGCTAACAGAGGTTGTCCGATGCCATTGGCCATCCTCCAGTGAAGGTACCTGATTATTGATGCATTACCTTGGACACTTTATGGCCTTAAGACAGTAGCTGTGTAACCAAATAAACCCCCTTTATAAAAGCCAATCCATTTCTGGTGTTTTGCATTCCGGCAGCATTAGCAAACTAGAACAACCATATAAGAGAATCACCAAATGTCAGAGCAAGAAGGCTCCTTAGGTATCATCTGGCCCAATCTCTTCACACTGAGAAAATGGTTTTCCTTGTTAAAAATTAAGACTTGGAAAATACCACAGCCTGGTCCCCTGTGCAGGCCCTAATGGGGTCTACCAAGCCCGGGGCTGGGTTGGGGCCAGTTCAGAACCAGAAAGGGGAGGGAGCTTGCCCAGGGCTGGGTGACAAGCTGGTGGAGAGCCAGGACCAGAAGAACCTCTGGGTCCTCTCCTGCCTAAACACGAGCTCTGCCCCCTACCCCTCTGTGCTGGTTTGGATGTATTATGTCCCCCAAAATGCAGTGTTCTTTGATGCAATCTTGTGGGGGCAGACATATTAGTGTTGATTAGGTTGAATCCTTTGATTGTTTCCATGGAGATGTGACCCACCCAACTGCACGTAATACCTTTGATTAGATTATGTCCCTGGAGGTATGGCCCTGCCCATTTAGGATGGGTCTTGATTAGTTAACTGGAGCCTTATAAAAGCTCACGAACAGAAGGACCTCAGAGCAGCTGCAGCTTACAGAGACATTTTGAAGACGGCCGTTGAAAGCTGACGCTGACATTTTGGAGAATGCCATTTTGAAACGCAACCTGGGAGCAAGCAGACATCAGCCATGTGCCTTCCCAGCTAACAGAAGTTTTCCAGATGCCAATGGCCCCTCTCCAGTGAAAGTACCCTATTGTTGATGCCTTATCTTAGACACTTAATAGCCTTCAGACTGTAACTTTGTAACCAAATAAAAGCCAATCCATTTCTGGTGTTTTGCAGCATTAGCAAACCAGAACACCCTCCCATCACCCACGGGTGGGTTAGGAGACCTGTAGCCATAGCACCAGGTGCTTCCCCAATCCTCCACTTCTTGGTTGGAGGAACATTCTCACTTGGAGAATGTTACTGAGCCTTAGTTCTGTCTACACTATGGTTTGGGGAAGGCTTCCACAGGCACACACATAGGTGTACTCAGCACTGCCAGGCAGACATCCAGGGCCCAGCAAGCGGGGGCCCCCTCTGCCCAGCCCAGGAAATGCTCAAAACCCTCCTAGCACCCAGGCACCTGTGCAACACACCTTTCATCCAGGCCCCAAATGGAGGTCAGGGATCTATTGCTTAGAGTCCTGGGAAACCCTTTTGGAGGTTGGGCCTCCCAAGCAAATGCTTCTTGGAAATGCAAGCTTCTCCTTTGGGCCCTGGCCTGACTTAAATTAGTTTCAGCCTGTGGGCTTAATACTGAAGAAAGAACCGAAGCCATCTGATTAGAATCTACTCGTCTGAACTGGGCCATCGGTATTGTTTGAAATGTAAGAAGCTGGTTTGCTCCATCACTGAAAGGCCAGTGGGCTCCTCTGGCCTGGGTGGCAAGAGCCAAGCCTCTCTCCAGATGCCTGGTGGACCCAAGTGTCCTCCCTGGCCACGCTGGGCCCCTCCCCTGCCCTCAGTAAGTGTCAGGGTGCCTGTGGGAGAGCCACACCCTGCCCCCTACATCCAGCCAGGCGGCCCACCTCTGCTCCCCTCGCAGTGCAAGGCTGTTCACCATCTATCCTCCGGGAAAGGGCCCTGTTTAAAGGGAGGAAGCTGCTGTCCATCCTCGCTCACCCCAGGCTTTAATCGGACCAGTGGCCGCTGGAGGCTTACTTGGGCTTCTTGATGTCCGTCATCTTGGTGTGCTCGCCGAACTCCCGCTTCAGGAACTCCTCCAGGGGTCCCGACTCGTAGGGCCGCGAGCCCCGGAACACCTCGTCCTTCATGCGGAAGTACACGCCGCGCATGTAGGCCATGGACTTGCCTAGGCACAAGGGGTCGGGGGGTGGGCAGAGACCCAAGGGCCACCCACTGCCACGGGAGAGACACCAGCTGCAGGGCCCCCGGCCAGCAGGTGGGCAGGAGGGGGATGGGCTTCCCAGGCACTGGCCGAGCTCGGGCTCTGAGCCCTCCCCTGCAGCTGCCCCTTCTGGAGGAAATCCCCTTCAGCAGCCCCAAGGCCAGGTGCCTAGTATTATTTTCTTTAAAGAAAGGCCTCCAAATTGTATAAGCTCCAAGCCACACAAAAGCTGGATCTACCCGTTTGTCATGGAAGAGAAGGAACAGCCCTGTCCTCCAAGCACCCCAGAACAGATGCAGTCAAAGGGGCAATTTCAGCTCAAAGAAAGAAGGTCCTGCCCTGCAAGCCTTTGAGGCAGTGAACCCTGGTGCCGGGACAAGCCAGTAGAGGCTGGGAGACCCCACCAGGGCTGCTAAAAGGGGGGTTTCTGCCTGTACGAGAGGCTGAACTAGGCCACTTCCCAAATCCCTTCCAGAAAGGCCTTGGATGGGGGAGAAACGTCCTGTGGGGAAGGAAGTGACCCTTCCCAAAGGAGAGGCTGTGGACTTCCAGCCGCTCTGCTTCCCTCAGACCTCACGCCCCAGAAGGCTGGAGGCGGCTCCCAGCATGGCTCTCACTCCGGACATGGCCTCTCCCTCACAGGAGACAGGAACTGAGGCCCTGAGTAGGACGTGCAGCCTGAGGTCGGCAGGGAAAAGGCGTGGGCGGGGGGTGCAGTGCAAGCACAGTGGCTGCATGCTGGGTGGACAGACAGACACTCAGTCCTGGCTCTGCCCTGACCCACTGGGTGAGCCTCTTTATCCTCAGTTTCCCCATCTGTAAAAGGGGTTGGGGGGAACCCTGCTCACCACACAGGGCTACGGGAAGAACCATCAAAATGAAGTGAAACACTAGCCAATAAACTGCTGCGGACAGTAAAGTCCTGTGCAGCTTGCAGGCTGCAGACTCCTCCTCCCAGAGCTCCACGAGACGCTGCTCCAGCCTGACCCTCCTCATACTGCCCTGTAAAGACCCCCATGTGCATTTGCCTCCCCCATTTGACTGGGGCTCCCTGAGGGGTGGGCACAGGCCTGAATTCAGCACTGCAGCCCTCCCACCCAGCACAGGCCTGGCCTGCAGGGCCCTAGCACCCCCATGCCCCAAGGGTCGTTCTCTCCTGATGCCTGTGGGACTCTGGATCGCCCAGGGCCAGATTTGGAAGCTCAGATTTGAGCACCAAATCCGACCAGCACAGGGACATGGATCCCCAGTCAGGGATGTTGAGCCTGAGGACGAGTCCTGCCTGGGGGATGACTGTGCCCGGCCCTGGGGGTCACTCTGCCCCATGAAGGAGCCCCACTGGAGTCGAGATGCAGCCTATCCAGAAGTCTGTCCAGGAAGCCAAGCATCTGTCCTGTGGCCTCAGACCCAGACTTTACCAAGCAGCAGTGAAAACAGCCTGTGCCCTTGGGAAAGCACTGGGCAGGGGGTCTAGGGACCTGGGTCCAGCGTGAGCAACCCCATTGAGAAGTTAGGGACTCTGGGTCACCCCCCTTTAGGGCACAATTTCCCTGTAGGGAAACAAAGTGGGCAGGAGAGGGCTCTGACGTCACCCCTGAGACCACCACTCCACACAGCCCAGAATGCCTTTGTTCTTTCAGCGGCTGCGGGCCCGCACAGCCTGTCCTGCAGAGGCCCGGGGAGCAGCGGCTGGGGCGGCCACTGCCAAACACCTCCTCTTCTCTATCTTCTGCAGCTGGGGTGGGGGCATCAGGTCCCAGGCCACCTCCCCAGCCTCGCTCCTTCCAGCCTTGGACCCTGACACCTGCAGCAGCCCCAATCAGGGCTCACAGGCCTTCCCCCCCCCATGGCCCTCTTCTTGCCCGCATTCTATTACCCCCACCCCCCCTGTCACCCCCCTGCCCAGGGGGCTGCCCTCACTGTGCAGGATGGCCAGGGCCAGGATGCCCCCCGTGCTGGTCCCTGCCACCCAGTCAAACAGGTCCTTGGTGGCGATGCCTGAGGCCTTCTCGATGGCGATGAGGAGCTGGATGATGACGAGTCCTTTCACGCCCCCTCCGTCAAGGCAGAGCAGGTGGTCGTGGCTGAGGGGGCAACACCCAGGGGAGAGAGGAGGGTCCGGTCACAGGCACACGCTACATTGTTTGTTCCCTGGCCCCTGGCCCCTGAGCCTCGGCACTGGGCCAGAAAAAGCCCCTGCCCTCACAGAGGGGAAGCGGAAGTCATACACGAAGACTTGGAGAGTTTGTCAGGAGGTAAAAATGTGCCAAAGAGAAAATCGAGCCAGGTCAGGGAGCAGGGAGGTCAGGGAAGACCAGGTGCCATCTCAGCAGGGACCCGATTCTGGTCAAGTCTATATTCCCAGAATTCCAGGTGCTTGATAAAAATCTATATGAGCTATTGAGGCTGGAGGAGGGGCTGGGATCCCACAGCCAGCCTGGGGACAGGTGGCAGGGGAGGGCAGGTGAGAGAAGCAGGGCAGGAGGGGGTGGGGAGGAAGCCATGCCCATGTGCCAGGGGCTCTCACCAGCATTAACTCACTCAATTGTCAGGACCCCTTCAAGGTGCACACTCCCTGCTATCCCTGTGGATGCTCAATGCATATTTTTGAATGAAAGACTGAAGCTCGGAGGTTAAGTGATTGGCACAAAGTCACACAGGCAGTCAGCGACACAGGATGGATTTGGACCCGGCTCTGCTGACTACTGAGTCATGGTCTCCCCAACGTGCCCAGATGTCTCCCCCAGGTCCGGCCAAGGAGTCCACTTGGCCCCTGCCCTCACTGGGGCCACCCAAGGGGAACGCCTCCGTGGGTCTGTACTCACAGTGTCCTCCTGGTCTCCTCCTCGTTGCATCTCAGCTTCCTGTCACTGCCTGAGAGAAGCCTGCCCCGGTGCCAGGCAGTGCCGGCTATGCCCTGCCACCTTTCACTTTGTAACCAATCACTTTTTGTTCACTGTCCTGCCATCCCTCTGCCACTGGACTGGAAGCCCCGAGGGCAGGGGACATGCCCACTGTGTGTAGGGCTGTATACCCCATGCCCAGTCTTCAGAATGGGTGTAGGTGGTGCCCAATGGAGAGCTGGTGAGTGAAAGAGGGGGCCTCTTAAATCCTGCCTTTAGAGTCTCTGGTAGCCCTTTCCTGGACAAGGTGCCTGGCCTCCAGCAAGCCAGAGGGGGGCCTGGAGAGCCCCTGACCAGGGAGGCTGGAACAACAGCAAGACCCTGGGCTGGCAAAGGCACAATCAACCCAGAATGCTAGGCTGGGCTGTGTGGCTTCCCAAGACCCTCATAGGGGGGTCAGCCCTCCGGGTAGCAGCAGCCTCTCTCCCCACCCCCAGGGAGGCTCTCAGGCTCCTGCAGGCTCTGCAGGGTCCTGCTGGGCAATCTGCCTCCTCTGTCACACACCCATGCACACATGTGTAGAGGGCAAGAAGAGGGAAAGCCCAAACACTGATGGGGCAGGTGCGCCCCCGGGCCTAACAGGGAGGCCATGCAATGGAGAGGATGCCCCGATAGGGAGATGCTCTCCTGGCGTGGAGAGAGGGAGCCAGGTGCTGCAGATGCCCACCCCCTGGACAGGGCCTGCATCTGACAGTGGGAGGAGAGAGCTCTCCCTGCAGAGCTGGCGCTTTGTGGACAGCCAGGAGGAAGCCTGGGGCAGCAGCAAGGATTCAGATTGGGAAGGGCTGGGCATGAGGCCTGCGATGACGCTCCCTCTGTGTGACCTTGAGCAAGTCACTTAACCTCTCGGGGCCTCGGGTTCTGCATCTACAAGACAAGGTCACCAATACCTCCCTAGGAAGGCTGTGAGCATCACCGGAAAGTAATAAGCAAAGAACAAACAGGGTGTATTCCTAAATGGCTGGTAGAGAGGGCAGTAAACTAGAAAAACATCTGTCTCGGTAACTGGCCATGCTGGTGAGCACCAGGGACTGCAGCTTCTCTTTATGGCGATCTCGCACACTGACCCCCTGTAATGGGCCTGGTACCCAGCCCACCCTGCTGGTTCTGGGGCGGGGGGGCCGGGAGGGATCGGGGGAAGTGGGCTTCCCACCACAGCAGTGCTGAATCCCTCTCTTAAGGGGAACTGTGTGACCTGCCCCTCCCCAAACCATGAGAAGAGAAGGAAGTGACAGGACTGCAGCCAGACCTGGCCTGAGTCGCACCAGCTGCATGGCGTGCAGGCCACGTGACCCGGCGCCAGTCCTGCGGGGCCGCTCGGTCACCAACAGAGGAGCAGACCCAGGCTCTCCAACAACTTGGTCCCTCCTGTGAACCACAGAGACAAGAGCCACCCCGAAGCCCTCAAGCCCGCCATGGGGCACCCAGGAGAGGTCCCTTCCCTCACTGCACTTACGTCCTTTTCTCGTCCCTCATGGAGCTCAGGATGAAGGCCGGCTTCCGCGCCCGGGAGATGTGCACCAGGTCCTGCGCGTCTGTGAAGCACAGGGCGGGCAGGGTTGGGGCCGGGCTCACCCGCAGCTGCCCTCACCCCACTGCCCACCCCCGCCTCCTGGCCCCAGGGAAGGGCTCTTAGACCCAGGCTAAGGCTGCCCAGAGGCCCAGCACCTTGGCGAGAAATGAGCTGACCCGGATCTGGGGGGGACTCCCCCACCCCATCCCACCCCACCAGCTACAGCCCCTCCTCAGTGTCTCCCTCCTGATGCCACGAGGCATGACCACCCCATGTGTGTCCTGTGCTTTCCACTTCCCAACGTGTTCCTTCTGGCATTGCAGCCGAAGCTGCTGGGGTGAGAATCAGCATTCCCCACTCACAGCTGAGGCTCAGAGAGGTGAGGTGACTTGTCCCTGGTCATCTGGCCTTAAGGGCTGACTCAGGACACAGGGGTTTAACTCTGTGAGTGAAGGGAGCTTGCCCCTTCACTGACCCCGGCTCTAGAAACCTCCTCAGCAGCCTCTTTGTTTGGATCCACTGGTCCACTCCAAAATTTCCCCTATGCCCACCCCATGCCCACTCCAAGCCACATGCCCACACCGATGTGCCAGCTGTCCCTCCTGATAAGCAGCCCAACTCTCAGGCACCTGGCCCAAGGGCACTGCCTGCCCTGACTCTAGGAGGACTCCCCCCACCAAGCACAGAGTCTAGAAGCAGCAGAGCAGGAGGGCAGGCTGCAAAGGGTAAGGGGCAAGAGAAGGCACAAGAGAAGCAGGAGATGGGCCAGGAGAGGCAGTGGCCCCAAGTGCACAGGAGGGAGCAGGCAGGAAGGGTGGCTTGTGTCTGGCTGTGCAGCTGAGGAAAAGGAAAAGGGCACGAGAACTCCAGCTAATCCAGGGCAAGGCTGGGCATTACCCATCTGACGCTGCGCCCCAGGCCCACCATCCGGGCTGGCGGGGGTGACTGACTGCCTGTAAAATTGAGAGATAAAAATGGGAGTGGTGGGGGCAGTTCCTGGGAGGGATAGGCAGGGAGAGGAGAGGTGGAGGCCAAAGGCTATAGATGTGGCTGCTGGCTGCTGGCTCTCCTGAGCCCCGGGCTTGGCTGGGCTAGTCTGGTTGGGGGTGCTTCTTCCCCAACAGTTAAAAAAAAGAAAAAGGTTTCCCATCTCCCAAACAATCTAGGACCCTGGGGTGAGCCAGCATACAGAAACACGAGAGAAGTGTCCCTGCCTCCTCTGGGGCTGCCACCAAAGCAGGTACGGGTTGCCTGATCATGCTCGTAAGCCTGTAGGTCACCGAAGTGGCCAGCAAGAGAACACACAGGCCTCAGGCCGGACAGACGTGGAACCGGTGGGACAGAAGCACTCCTAGTTCAAGTCAGAGGGGTGGGGGCTCTGGGCCCCCAGAGGGCACCCCTCACAGCCCACAAAGGGAGAGGTACGGAGCATGCCTGCTTCGTGGGTGCCCGAGGGAATGCCCAGACCTGAGATCCTATCAGGGGACATGACCCATGGGACATCAACCAGGGACCCCACAGACCCATGAGATCTCTGGGTTACTGGTTGCCTACAGATACTAACAAATCTTACCCTCCCTTGCTCCCCTTCAACTACTTCCACCCTGGGGCCCCATTTCCTTCCAGTTGGGGCTGTTCTGATCCCTGCCTGGGAGCCGGCCGGAGAGGAGTGTGGGAGGGTGAGGCCTACCTAGGTTGTTTAAGCTGACCGACGGGGGCTGAGCTCTTTCCAGGGAGAAGATGGGGCGCTGCGATGCTGTGGAGCCCTGCTCCGTGGGGATCCCCGGGAGGGAGGGGACGCGGTGGTCGGCCCCTACGGTTCTCAGCAGAGTTAAGAGCGCCTTCCTGGTGACAACTTGTCATGGTTTGCGGAAGGGGAGATGGCAGAGGGTCAGGAAAGACGTCAACATGCCAGAGACAGTCCCTCCTCTCTGCACACAGACCCTCTCCCATCGCCAGGTGATCTGGCCTGACAGCGGGTGCGGGCTCTAGCCTGTCACATCCAAAGCGGCTCCCTGGGGCACAGGGGAAGGGGCTGGAGTCTACCACGGGCTCTGGAAGGAGGAAGCCAGTCTTGCCCTGAGCCATTATTTATGGAACCCCCTCTCTCCCTTCTATTCTAGCCAAGAAAGTGGAGATTCTGCTTCCAGGTTCAGCAACACACAAAATTGCTGAATGCATAGTCCCTTTCAGAGTTTGACAGGGGCTAACTGGCCAGCCAGTAGACGCATTCACCCCCATTTACCAGATGGGATAACTGAGAAGGATGCCACAAGCAGTAGCACCCCCCCACACACACACACACAAGCATGTGCTCACAGGTGCACACATGCCTATGCACGTGCGGCCAGGCACACAATCAGGTGCACATCCACAGCTCCCTAAAGCCCTCCAGAATGGCTCCTGTCTTCAGGAGGGGAGGATCCGTTTCTGCCAACTCTGAAGCCAAGGCCACCTGAGGCAGCGTGCAGCACATGCACACACGAGGGTATGCACACATGCCCGAGCCGTGCGGCGCACGCACCAACCCTATGGTTACACATGCAAGTGGCTCCTTCAGCAAATTCCCCAGAGTAGGGACGCAGCCTGCTGCTGCTGCCCATCCAGCACCACCACCCCGCCCCACCCTGGGAGTCTGGGTCCCCAGGGGAGGACACTCGCTTGGCAGATGCTCCTAGTATTTGTCTGTAGGGTGAAGTGGGTGGATGAGTGAGGACAGCACTCTGGCACCCGATGGCTGGCTGCGATTCCCTCCTCCCTGACCCCTGCACCCCCACGACCCCCACCCAACTCTGTCCCCAGAGTGCAGAGCACATACGTTTGCTGATCTTGGAGGCTATGAATGCAGGCGTCTCCCCAAAGTCATTTGGGGTGTCCACCTCTGCCCCAAACACAATGAGGGCCTTGATCATCTCCACGTTGTCTTTCTGTCGGGGACAGAATATGGGGAAAATATATAACAGAGCAGGGAAATGAAGAGTAAAAGGAGCCCTGGCCTCCCCCATCCTACCCATCAACTAGGTGGCTTCCCACACCCCCAGTCCATCTGGTATTCCAAAGTCTGCAATTTGAGGGCTAGTGCCCTGACAAACACGCCTGAGAGCATCCCCAGGTGAAGGTTTAGGAACCCAGCAGAAACTGGAGGCGACTCACCCCAGCCCTCAGCCCCACCTTCTTCTTGAAGGCAGCAATGCATCTATGACCCCTGACCCAGGAGCCAAGGGACACTGAAGGGTCAGCTGCTGCTTGCTTTTGGGAGCTGCAGGGATAGGATGAGTGGGCAATGGGCAGGCTGTCCTGCCCATCCAGGCCAGAACGCCATTTCTGCTGGGATAACTGGGCACTCGTCCCCAGAGACAGCAGCCTGCAGGTGCAGCTACCCTCCACAGAGCAGTAAGTGTTTAAATATTTGGAGGCTGGGCTGAACTAGCTGCTTTCTTTCATGGAAAAAGTAACATGTACTTAAAAGAATGACTGATTTTTCAGCCTTGGGTATCTGGCAGACATTTTCTCAAAATGGAATGTAACGAGCCTGCCACTTCAAGAAAAACAAACTGACAAGTCTTTTTGGCCAATGATAAAATTCAAGCCTTTAAGCAAAAATTTGAATTTCAGGAAACTTGTAGATGCCATCATGGGCTTGACAGCTTCCAATATCGAAAGACTTTTCTGAGGCTATCAGTGGTGATATTTACAAATGTGTGCTTTTGATACTGTATAATCAAGTGGGTCAACATTTGGAAGCTGTGCAAACTCACTTCAAGGATGATACAAAATCTTATATGGGCTTAAACATTTGGAAATGGACAGAGGTGATGGTAGCACGTTATTACGAGAATAACTAACCGTGCTGAATGGTATATGAGTGTGGTAGAAAGGGGAAGTTTAGTGTCATGTATGTCAGAGGTTAAAAAAGGGAATGTATAACACAGTGAATCTTGTGGTACACAGACAATGTCCGTGATTAGCTGTACAAACATTAAAAAGTTCTTTCATGAACTAGAGCAACGTACAACACTATTGCAAGGAATTGATAATAGAGGGGTATATGGGAAAAAATATACTGATTGCAATCTGTGGACTATAGTTAACTGTAATAATTAAATACTCTTTCATCAACAGTAACAAATGTACCACACCAATACTAGGGCACAATAATGGGGGGAGGAATAATGGATATGGGAGGATTAGGGTTTCTTTTTTATTTTTATTTCTTTTCTGGAGTAACGAAAATGCTCTAAATTTGATCATGGGGCTACATGCACAACTACGTGATGCTACTGTGAGCCACTGATTGTATACTTCAGATGGATTGTATGGTGAGTGAATATAGCTTAATAAAATTGCATTTTAAAAATGAAAAAAAAATCACGCATGGGTAAAAGATCCATGCAAACTGCAAGGGACATGAATGGATTTTAAAGTAATAAAGGAAGAAAAGTTCACTGAGATGGTTTGAGTCCACACTGCAACCAATTGACTTTTCAGCAACTTCCACCTGCTGAGTTTTGGTGTAGTATCAAAGAGGAATAGCCACAATTACCTGAAAGAGCTATTAAAATACTCTTCCCTGTCAAACTACATGGCTCTGTAAAGCCAGATTCCTTCCTGTTCTATAACTAAATAACATAACAGCAGAATAAATGTAGAAGCTACGGGAATTCATGTGTCTTCTGTGAAGCCAGGAATTTGAAAGATTTGCAAAAATAAAAAAGTTATTTTTCATAAAAATGTTATATATGTTAACGTGTAATGGGCTTATGATTGTTATTTTTTAATAAATTAATAATTTTTTTTAATTTTCACTTTTAATTTCTAATATGGTAAATACAGATATTATAATCCATATAAAAAAATTCTTTGGGACCCTCATAAATTTTAAGAGTATAAAGGGACCAAATAGACAAACAAGTTTGAGAACTGGTGAACTAGACAATTCTAAGGGCCCATTCATTCATTGCTAAAAATGTCCAAGTTTTTATTTATAGTTTCAGCCTCTTGGGCAACAATGTCTCCTCTCTAGTTGTGACCTTTTATAGAAAACAGGATGTCTGAATTTGTCCTAAATCTACTTTCAGGGTCCCAGGATTCTCTCCCACTCTATCACTCTGAGACTTGCTAAACAGACTCATATACATATGGTATTGCTACTGCATGTCTTTAACACAAAATCCCTCCCCCATGATTAATACGTACATGCTGCAGTTCCCCAACAAGATTGCCGGGGCTTTAAGGACAGGAACTATGTTCCATAATAGATCAACAAATGTGACAAATGCCCACCATGGGATACCAAAATGCGTAGGCAGTCCCTCCTCCAAAGAGCTACCAGGGCAGATAAGAATATGCACATGAATGTTTTCCCTTAATAATGAAGGGAAAGAGAACTACTGTTTCTAGGACGCCCACTCCATGCCTCTGAGCCAGGTACCTTAGATGTGTCATTCTGGCATCCACCCTCGAGCTACACTTAATTCTCTCGACAACTCTGCCAGGCAGGAACCACAGCTGGCAGAGATGATATGACTACCCCAAGGTTTCCTCTCTCACTATACAAATGCCAGGAGGGGGTACAGGAGTAAAAGGTACCAGAGCACAGAGGAAGAGATGATATTTGGGGCTGAGGATAGAGAGGGGGACATGGAAACTTCCTGAAGGAGACAGGGTTTGAACTGAGCCTTGGAAGGTGTAGGGGGCTGAGTTACGTACCCTCAAAAAGCACACATTTCTTAATCTTAATCTACATTCCTGTGGGTGTGAACCCCCGGTAAATAGGACTTCTTGAAGACGTTATTTCAATTAAGGTGTGGCCTAACCGAATGAGGGTGGGCCCCAATCTGACTGCTGGAGAAAACTTTGTAAGCAGAAGAAATTGAGACATGGTCAGGGGAGCGTGAAGTCAGAAGGCAATGGAACCTGAAAGGAGAGGACATCACCATATGACAGGAAAACCAAGGAGCCCCTAGGATGGATGGCCAGCCAGAGCACTGCCAACCCCAGAAGGAAGCAAGCTTTCCAGCCTCGGAAACCATGAGACAATAAATTCCACTGTTGAATGACACAAGCCCATTGTGTGGAGTTTGTCACAGCAGCCTGGAAAACTAAGACGGAAGGTAAGAAGATTCTCAGCAGCCAAGAACAGGAGGGACACTGTGGGAGAGAGCACTGGCCCTCCTGCACCCCACCACCCCCAACGTGACAGTGGCCGGCTGCACAGGGAGTCGTGGGCCGTGGGCTCACCGACATGGCCAGGTGCAGGGGGGTGCTGCCGTGCTCGCCGCGGGCATCCGCGTTGGCCCCGTGGGTCAGCAACGCCATGACGCAGTCGAAGCGGTTGCGCATCACGGCCACGTGCAGGGCTGTGTTCCCCGCGAAGCTGGTGCTGTCCACATCACAGCCCCGTTTCAGCAGCATGCGAGCCATCTGCGGGCGACAGGGTCCAGGCCCGTGTCACGGGGCACTCGGGGAGCAGCCATGGTGGGCTGCACTGGGCAGCCCCCAGCCCTGCCTCCTCCTCCCTGCGAGGCCACCGGAACACTAGCAACAAGGAAGAGCCCAGGTGGCGGCCCCGATTCTGGGGGTGGCCACAGACCCAGGCTCCCATAACACCAGCACTACAAGAACTAGGGGAGGAAAAGCCAAAAATGTGCCACCTGGTGTGAGGGCTTCCAGATCCGATCCGGGAGCTGACAGGACCTCGTCGCTCCCTGCAAGGTTCCCTCTGAGCCCTGCCTCAGAACTGCCCCGCTTCCCACAGAGCTTCCTGGAACCTTGCAAAGGTATCATGATGCCCTCCCCAGGCCCTGGCAACCCACATCCCTGCCTGTCCAGCAGCCCTGGAGAGCCTGGGACAACGGAGGAAGGGTCTGGGTTTGGAGCTGGGGAAGTTTGCCTGGGTCCCTGCACCCTCTGCACCTTCTCTCCTGTGAGCCCCCTACCTCCTGAGTGTGGGGACAATGAGTGACAAAACACACACGAGAGAGCCTGCCTTGGGTCTAGCTCCTGGAACCCAGAAGGCACTCTGAGGGGGGAGGCGGTCTCCTTCGCCCAGCCCATCGCATTCCAGAGTGGGCTGGGTTGTGGGGGTCCCCAATGCACGATGCACAATGTACATCTCTGCTGTGCTTCCTGGCGATGGAGCCCAGAGGCCTCCATCCTTCCAGGTGGACAGACCTTGGTTTAGGGAATGGCTCCAGAGGGGATGCCCATCCGGGCTGTGTGGAGGTTGCTAGATCCGACATCGTTGCCATCATCTTCATGACACCACAGTCTATTTGTGGGGCTCTTTATAACTTGTGAAGAATTTTCTCATGACTTCACAAAACCTCCAAAGGCAAGCCATTGGACCCCCAATTCATCCATGAAGAAACTGCAGCTCAGAGGGGAAATCACGGCCCAGCCAGGAGCACAGGGCGGCACTAGGATCTCAGCTCTCTGTGGACTTGTCTGCCTATGGGGCCCCCTGAGATCGGGCCCCTAGTGCCATCCTCAGAGCCCCATTAGGACCCTCCTTCCTGCAGGCAGCCAGAGAACCAAGGGCTCAGGAACCCTGCCCCTTGCCCATCCACCACCCACCCTCAGACTCTCCCTCCCTACCTCAGCGTTCTTGGCCCAGTGGAGGGGGCTGGCTCCATAGCGAGGGTCCTTGCTGTGGATCTGGTTGCTATCCATGCTGATGATCATTTCAGCACACCTGGGGAGAAAGGGGCCACGGGGGAGTGAGCGGAGGCTGGGGGTTGGCCTGGTGCTGGAAGAGGCCACAGCTTGGGGCTTTGTCTATGGCTGGGGAGAGTTCCACCTGCAAGTAAAGCTGCAATGACACCAACTGGAATGTACATCGTGTGTTAGGGATTGAATTGTGTCCCCCAAAAGGTACTGGAACTGTGACCCCATTTGGAAATAGGATCTTTGGAGAAGATTTAGTTAAACTAAAGGAGTTCAACTCATTTAGTTAAAGTGAGGCCAAACTGGACTAAGATGGGCTCTTAATCCAATACAACTGGTTCCTTATAAGCAGAGGGAATTTGGACACAAGTCAGTAAGGCAGAGAAAGAGAGAAAGAGAGGCGGCACACGATGGAGGCAGAGAATGCGTCCTGCCGCCCCAAGCCAAGGAGTAACAAGGATTGTCATCACTCACCAGAAGCCGTGGGAGAGGCATGGAATGCATTCTCTACTTTAGGAGGAAGCACGGCCTTGATGGCACTTTAATTTTGAACTTCTAGCCTCCAGAACCATAAGATTAAAAATTTGGTTGTTTAAGCCAGCCAGTCTGTAGTACTTTGTTACAGCAGCCGTGGCAAACTAAGACAAGATACCATGTAGAGGACTCACTAAGCCTCTGAAAGACAGCTCAACCCCCTCCTCCAGGAAGCCCTCTCTGATAGCTCCAACCAGCAATGATGTGCTCACTGGTGCTGGCTTTAGAATCAGACAGGCTTGACGTCAAGCCCCACTTCCTTGCCAATGACCTCTGGAAAGCAATGGAGCCTCTCTGAAACGGGGATAGTCCTAACAGGACTGGTGAGGGATGAAACAAGGCAGTACACTTCAGGGCCTAGTTCTGTGCCTGGGACAGCTGACCCTCACTGATACCAGTTCCCTCCACCCCTCTCCTCACCCGTGTTTCAGGTGTTGATCTGCATCCTGTAGGAAGCAGGATGGTGGAGTGGCTAAGAGCGCAGTAGCTGGACAGCCAGCTCTGACACTTAGAGCTGCACGGCCTCGGTGAGTTGCTTAACCTCTTTAAGCCTTGGTTACCTCATCTTTAAAATAGCTCAGCTCAGGCTCTGCTCTCCCAGAGCAGCCCTCATGCACCCTCCATCTCAGCTCCTCTCTCACTGGCAGGAATCCTCTGCTCCCCTCCCAGGCAGGAGCTCCTCAACACAGGGACTCCAGCACTGGGCTGTCCCAGGCACACCTGGCACTCAGTGAAGGTCAGCTGGGGACAGGGAAACAGCAGAGGGGGTCCCAGATCTGAGCTGTGAATGGAACGGCTGTCATCAGTCATGCAGAACAGGAGTGATTCTTCGAGTGCAGCTGTGCCGGCCACCTCGTGGTGAAGGTGCTTCCCTGCTGGGACCCTGGGAGGAACACAGCTATGTGCAACAGCAGGGGGCACACTCAAGGCACGGGATGACACTTTGTACTATATGTGTGATGATCCTCTTGGGAAATGAGGATCTGTGTGGGGGCAGAGTGGGAAGGTGGCTGAGGAGAGAGCAGGTGACCAGGCTCCCGGACAGGAATCTTACGGGGCTGTGGTGCCAGGCCTTTATGTACAGAAGAGCGTCCTGGTCACCTGGCATCCACTTGGGGAGCAACCTGCAGTTAGGAAACCTGACTCCTGGGCATGGGGGTGGTGATTGTATCTCCAATAATTTGGTCAAGTCTTTCCATAGGTTCTCATTCATTTTGGCCATGCTAGGGAGAATCAAGTAAAGGGGGGTGTCCAAGCTTGGACCAGACTTACAGAGGACAGCAATGGCCCCTGGGGGCAGCAAGGTGCTGGGGGGAGAGAGTGCCGCCCCCTCTGGGATCTCTCCTTGCTGAGAGGTGTGAATTCTGGGTGTTTCCCGTGGTGGAGCAGCTTGGGTCAAGGCTCACCTCTAGTTGGCCCTCTAAGGCCAGCACGTGGCACAGTGCCCAGGCAGGGTGACTGACTGTCTCATTCATTCATTCATGCATTCATTCATTCATTCATTCATTCAGGATATTGTTCTTGCTGTATCATATCTTGAGACATTTATCTCCTTTTCATCTTTTACCCCACTCCTCCCACTCCCACCACACACATACACACACACACACAGGAGGATATTCCTGACATCTGGGACTCCCGGGTCTGGAGAGAAGGGAAGACATGAGAGAATGGTCTAGCGCTCTCCAAAACATAGGCCAGGCCCCTGCTTCCCAGAGGGCACCAGCCAGCAGCCAGGAAGGAAGGAAGCTTCTAGATAGATGGGGCCCTGCCAAGCAGTCCTGTGCTTTGAGCCAGGCGTAGCAGTACCCACTGTGAGGGTGGGTATGAATGGAAGACAACCCAGGACCCCTCAAGCCTTGAGCTTGCTTGAGAATCCAGAACTGGAACATTACAGGGGGAGCTGGAAAGCGGGAGACCTGGGAGGCCTAAGACTGGGTCTCTCCAGTTTGGTAGAGGTAGGCTTATGGACAGAAATTAAGCTGCACTACAGAAAAACATTAAATGCTACATTTCCCATATAGCTGGGTTGTGGGCTGAGATTCACACCCACCACGCATTGATCAAGCGCCTTCTTGGTGCCAGGCTCACCTCTGGCACCAGCATCTAATGTGTATCTAACGAGGCTGTGGGCCTGGGGCCCCTGCTCTGATGCTGGGGTGTCCAGAGACCTGTGGAGGACTCTGCTCACCTGGGGTGAGGCAGATGCTGTGGTAGCTGGAGGCCCAGCCGACGGGGGCCCCGGGGTGGGGGAAGTGGGGAGTGAGATCTTACCCCTTCTGGGAGAACTTCATGGCAGTGTGGATGGGGTACCCAGTGGGCCCCATGATGTTGCAGCGGGCATTGCACAGCAGCAGAATGCGCACCATCTCCTGCTTCCCCATCTGGCAGGCCAGGTGCAGCGGTGTCTGCCCTTGGTGGTTCACCTGGTTCAGGCCAGCCGACGCATTCTTTCCTAGGAGCTGACGGCAGCCCATCAGGGGTGGGCAGGGGCCCAGAAGTCGACAGGCCCCCTGCATGCACCCCTCCCCAGCACCCACCTGGCCATCACTCGTGGAGGACAAAGCAGAAGGGAAGTTTGCCTCTACAAGGACACTGATGAGAACTCAAAGAGAAGCAACACAAAAAGGCTTTGGAGGAGATAGGCACAGACAAGGCACACAAGAAACTTTAACAGGTGGCTGTCTCTATGGAGGTCTGGGGGGTAATGATACTTGATTTTCATTGTATATCCATGGTTCTGTTTGAATTGTTTTTCTATGTGTACATATTATTTTTTTAATGAAAAAGATATCAGTATTAAAAAGAGAGCTGGGAGGGTTTTATTTCTTCGCTACTGGCTGAACGCCATCTCCCGGGGGCTTCATTTCGGCCACCAGGTTCCCGTGTGACTCCAGGGTCACTGCACAGCAGCAGGGCAGCTGCAGGTGCCAGTGGCAAGGCCCGGATTCGAGGGCCGGCCCCAACACTCACAGCTCTGCGGCCCTCCCTGGGCACATTTCCTAACTTCACTGAACTTCACTTTCCCTGACAAGGAGAGAAGGATAATGACCAACCCTCCATAGAAGGCATTTTGAGAATTAACTAAACCAAAACATAAGATACCTAGTAGGGGTCAGTGCTTGATAAAGGGCAGCTTTGGTCGTATGTGAGTGTGGACATGCGTGGGGGATGTACCCTCTGCATTGAGGCAGGGGGGGTCTTCATGGCACTATGCTGGGCACACATGGTTCTCAGGAAGGGGGCAGTGCTCCCTGAAAGCACTAATCCTAAGACTGGAATCCATATTTTCTGGAATAATGTAGCTCCATTCTGTCCCCAAGGCAGAGAGAAGAAAAAATTCTTTAGAAGGGCAATGAAGTGATACATACCAAGCAATAAAATATTGCCTGATATTCTGCCTTTTCCTTTCAAGCAGATGCATTACGTATCCTTTTCATGACATCATTCAATCCATGTACTCAAGACTTTTTTTAAATCTTCTCCCCAGGTAATCAAAAAGTTATCAGAAGGAACACCTCTGGCACAAATGCCCACCCAGAGCCAGCTGAAGTTTTGTTTTGCTTGTTTGAGTTCCTGTGAAAGTTAAGCTCGGGTCTCCTTGCACCGTGCACTCCTCCAGGCAGGGGCTGACACTAACCTCCCAGCCTGGGAGTTGGACGCATAGTAGGTGCTCAGGAAAAGCTGAACTAAACTGATTGACTGGAACTGGACCCCGAGTTGAGTCTGCAGAGTTGGAGGATTCCCCCAGGGGTGTTGGAGCAAAGTAACCAAGGATAGGTCTCCTTGACAAGTGCACAGAGGGAAGAGCAGAGGAGGGGGGTGCACCCTCCGGGAAGGTCAAAGGGGTCAGTGAGAGCCCCGGAGTGACACCTGTGGGGGCCCAATGAGAACTGTGGGCACAGTGAGATGCTGCCGACACAGGCTGCCCCGCCCTGCCCCCTGCTCACCTGCAGCACCTGGGAGCTGTCGCCCTGGACGGCATAATGGAAGGCGGTCTCTCCACGGTTGTCGGTGACGTCCATCTGGGCGTGGCAGTACTGCACCAGCTCCACCAAGCTCTCCCTGTCGCCCTTGCGGCAGGCCAGGTGCAGGGGGGTGCAGCCCTCCTCGCTCTCTGTGCTGTTGGCGCAGCTGCAAGGGAAGTCGGGAAAGTGAGCAGGTGTGGTGTCAGGTGGGCAGGGGTGCTGAGACACCCGGGAGCAGGAGCAGGACCAGGGGCAGGAAAAATACCCACCTTCTGGTTTTGTTTGAGCTCCAAAACATTCATGTCACGCTCCAGTTGGGTGGTTCAAACTTTGTGTGGGTTCAGAATTTATTTGTATTTGATAGGATTGGTATCAAGTTTTAGCGTAGTTTGAACAGCTGGATGAGACCTGCCCCAGGGCCACACTGGCATGAAGCAGGAGGTGGGTGGCACAGAGCAGGACGCAGAAATCTCACTACCCTCAGGTAATTCAGTTAACCTCTCTGGGCTTTAACATCATTATCAACAACAACAAAAAAAGAAAAATATCACGCCATCCCTGTCACAGTTAATGGACAGAACTGTCATATAAGAACATGCCAGTGAACTGGAAGTGCGATGAGGATATTTGAGTTTTAGGTCTGGAAGCCAGAACCACACAGCTTTCTAGAACTGAGAATCAGAGGAGGGGAGGCTACTGCAAGGCCAGATGGCATGCTGGGGTCTTGTGGAAGGGCCCACACTAGGTCCTCACCAGGGCATCCACTGATCTCCCTGTGGACTGAATGAATGTATGAAAGTAGGTGTTGCAGCTTCTAGAAAGGCAACCAGCTCCTTGGAAGGAGACACCAGGGATTTGACACCTTTCAGCCCTCTCCAGCTGAGTGACCTTGTGCAGGTATGTAACCGCTTCTCGAGATGATGATACTTCATGGGGCTGTTGGCAGGGTTAACCTTCCCTGTGGGTATCAGACAGCAGCCATAGGCCTGGAACAGCTAGGTATTCCAGCATTATTCAATTTCTTCTTCTGACTTTATTCAGCACACTTACGTTCCAACCCAGGGGAAATGCCTTTCCTTTTTAGGTCAAACTATTTGGGCAACGTTGACTTTCTGGGGGGCTGAGAGACTCTCCACCTCCCCACCCACCCACCCACACAGGCGCACGCACACTGTCGAGTGCCCACCTGATGACCCGGCTGTGATGGAAGCACTCGCGGATCCCCAACTCCACCGCCAAGTGGGCCACTGACCAGCTGGGGTGGCTGCGGATGAGGTCGGTCAGATGCTGTAGGACCTCAATGTGCAGCACCTGGGCAGAGCTCTCATAGAAGGGCGGCAACTGGGCAGAATACTGCTGGAAGGTCACCAGGGCATCAGCCTCATTCTCCAGCTGGAAGAGTCTGTGGAGCCAGGACGGAGGAGGGGAAAATGGAGATGAGCCACACAGGACCTTTGGCCCACACCCCTGCTGGAATCAGAAGCCCTGGACCCCCACAAACAGGCTTCAGGCTACGGAATGACCTGCTCAAGCCTGACTCCCTTCCCCCACCACACACACACACACATATGCACACCCATCTACACAGAGTTTGGACTTACTTTTTACTGGAAAAGATTTCGTTTTCTTTCTTTTTCTTTTTCCTTTTTTGTACTATCATGTCCTGCTTTTGTATCTTATTTTATCAAAGCCCTGTTACAGCCATTGTCAAATTTGATGATCATATCTGCAAACCCCAGCCTCAAGTCCCCAAACCTTGGCATATAGTAGGAACTAAATGAATATTGTTCAAACTGAATTTCCAACCATAGAATTTCAAATAAATTCTAATACAGTGATGTGACTGAATATTACAATCCATTAAAATGAGATATTAAAGTAATAGGGAAATGTTTATTTTGTAATGTTAATAAAAAAGTAGGATACAAATTACATATGATGCAATGTGATCTAAACTGTGTTTAAAAAGTGAAAGTGCATAAAAAGACTGGAAGGAAATACATCAAAATGTGCAGGGTATGGGAAGATGGCAGAGTAAGAAGCACCAGGAATCAGTCCCTCCACCAAAACAACTATTGAACCTGCAGGAACTATCTGAATGAACGTTTTTGAAACTCTGGAGTCTACTGGAACACTGTGCGGCAACCAGGGAAGAGCTGGAGGGAGAGGCTGGTAAACTGTGGTAAAAATTGGTGACTTCCACCCTCTGTGCAGCGGCTACCACCTGCCACCCCTCAACAGTGTGGCAGACAGCAATGGGGACTGCAGCCTGGCCTCCTGGTGCCACTTGCTGGGGCCAGGGTGGGCGATAAGGACCAAGTCCTCCAAAATCCAGGGGTGTGTGGTCTGACTGCTGATCACTGCTTTTGATCAGCTACTTCAGATCACTAGGGGCCAGCTTGTTCCAGCACCACTCAGGCAAAAGCAGAGGAGGAGTCTTAAAGAGGCAGTACTTTTTTCTCTTGTCTCTTTCCATTCTCTGGGAGCAAAATAGTTTGGAAAAGTCACAACAAATTGACAGCTCCAGCCCTCAACAACAACAACAAAACCCTAGCAATCCCTAAGGAGTGGAAGAACTAAATTTCCAGTGTTATAACAACACATACTCAGAATGTCCAGTTCTCAACAAAAAAATTACAAAACATATAAGGAAACAAGAAATTATGGCTTTTTCACAGGAAAAAAAGAATTTGCCAGAAACCATCCCTGAAGAAGATCATACATTAGAAACATTAGTCAAAGACTTTAAATCACCTGTCTTAAGTACATTAAATGAGCTAAAGGAATCCATAAACAAAGGACTAAAGGGAGTTAGGGAACCACTGTCATTTAAAAAAAGAAGTAGAAATTATAAAAAAGAAATAAACATATTTTGAAGCTACAACATACAGTAATTGAAATAAAAAACTTACTACATGGAGTCAACAGCAGCTTTCAACAGACAGAAGAAAGGATCCGCAAACTTGAAGACAAGACAATTGAAATTATCCAGTGTAAGGAACAGAAATAAAAAAAAATGTGGAAAATGAACAGAGCCTGAGAGACCTGTGAAACACCATCAAGGGTACCAACATACACATCACTGGAGTCCAGAAGGACAAGAGAGAGAAAAGGGGACAGAAAAAGTATTTGAAGAAATAACGACCAAAAATGTCCACAATCTGATGTAAGACATGAATATACATACTTTACCCTCATGTGTTGCTTAACAGGCATATATTTAACCTGAGAGAGTAACAATATGGAGGGGGAAGGAAGGAGATACATGGGAGTAGAGAGTTTGTATACTACTGAGACCAGGTTGGTGCTAGTCGAACTGGGTTGTTATTAGTTTAAGATGTTCAATGTAATTACAAAGGTAACCTCTAAGAAAATAACTAAAAAATTTAGAAAAAAGAATCAAAATAGTACATTACAAAAAGCAATTAAGACCAAAAAGGGGCAGTATTGGAGTAATTATAGAACAAAAAGCATGTAAGACACACATAAAACTAATAGCTAAATTGCAGAAGTAAATCCTTCCTTCTCAGCTATTACCTTAAATGCCAGTGTATTGAACTCTCCTATTAAAAGGCAGAGACTGAAAGATTGGATGAAAACACATGATCCATCTATATGCTGTCTACAAGAGACTCACTTTAGGTACAAAGACACAAAGAGGTTGAAAAGGTTGAAAGGAAAAAGGTGGAAAAAGATATTCCATGCAAACAGTAATCAAAAGAGAGCTGGACCTAGAGGCCACACCCTCTTCAAGAACATCAAACAGATGCGTCCCTCTCCCCCTTAATGTTGACACCCCTTTTCAGTATGAACAAGCTAGGGTGGTCACTGTCCAGATATCCCTGAAGACTGAGAAAGTCATCAAACAAGAAAGAGGGGTAGCAACAGACAAGGTAGGAATTAATAAAGATTATGAGTACTGAATCTTTATATAATTATTTTTTAGTCTCTAGGGTACTAGAACAGCTAGAAGGAAATAACTGAAATTGTGGAACTGTAACCCATAACATCTTTAAAATTTGTTCTCTAACTGCTTGTTAAATCATACTTCAAAACTTATCACTTTTCTGTATATATATTATATTTTACAATAAAAAGTATAAGAAAAAGAGAGAGCTGGAGTAGCTATATTATTACCAGACAAATAGACTTTAAGTAAAAAAAGATTACCAGAGACAAAGAATGACATTAGATACTGATAAAGGTTTCAATCCAGCACTAAGACATAACAATTATAAATATATATGTACAACATAACAGAGTCCCCAAATATATAAAGCAAAAACTGAAAGAATGGGAGGGAGAAATAGATAGTTCTACAATAACAGTTGGAGATTTCAATACACCACTTTCAATAACTGATAGACCATATAAACAGAAGATCAATAAGGAAATAGAGGACATGAACAACACTATTAAACAATTAGACCTAATGGATATATGTTGAATACTCCACCAAAAAAGAGCATAATACACATTCTTCTCATAAGTACATGGAATGTTTTCCAGATAGACCTTAATGTTACCCCTTATATAGATGCAAAAATCCTCACCAAAATACTGGCAAACCAAACTCAACAGTATATTAAAAAGATTATGCTCCATGACCAAGTGGGATTTATTCTAGGAATGCAAAGATGGTTCAATATAAGAAAATCAATGTAAAACATCATATGAATAGAATGAAGGACAAAAACATGATCAACTCAATTGATGAGGAAAAGGCATTTGACAAAATCGAACATCCTTTCATGATAAAAACACTAAGAAAACTAGGAACAGAGGAGAACTTTCTCAACATGATAAAGGGCATTTATGAGAAATCCACACAACAAATGTCATACTCAATGTGAAAGACTGAAAGCTTTCCCCATAGATTAGGAAAAAGGCAAGGATGCACATTGGCATCACCATTATTCATCATTGTACTGGAATTTCTAGCCAGAGTAATCAAGCAAGAGAAAGAATAAAAGGCAACCTAAGAGTCTCCCCGAGTGCCTCTTTGTTGCTCAGATGTGGCCCTCTCTCTCTCTAACTGAGCCACCTCGGCAGGTGAACTCACTGCCCTCCCCCCTATGTGGGACCCAACTCCCAAGGATGTAAATCTCCCTGGCAAAGCAGGATATGACTCCCAGGGATGAAACTGGACCCAGCATCGTGGGATTGAGAATATCTCCTTGACCAAAAGGGGGAAGCAAAATGAGACGAAATAGTTTCAGTGGCTGAGAGATTTCAAATGGAGTCGAGAGGTCACTCTGGTGGATATTCTTATGCACTATATAGATAACACCTCTTAGATTTTAATGTATTGGAATAGCTAGAAGTAAATACCTGAAACTACCAAACTCCAACCCAATAGTCTGGACTCCTGAAGACGATTATATAACAATGTAGATTACAAGGGGTGACAGTGTGATTGTGAAAACCTTGTGGATCACACTCCCTTTATCTAGTGTATATATGGATGAGCAGAAAAATGGAAATAAAAACTAAATGACAAATAGGGTGGGATGGGGGGATGGTTTGGGTGTTCTTTTTTTCTTTTATTTTTTATTCTTATTCTGATTCTTTCTGATGTAAGGAAAATGTTCAGAAATAGATTGTGGTGATGAATGCATAACTATATGATTGTACTGTGAACAGTTGATGGTATACCATAGATGACTGATTGTATGGTATGTGAATATATTTCAATAAAACTGAATTTAAAAAAAAAAGAAAAGAAATAAAAGGCAACCAAATTGGAAAGGAAAAAAATCAAATTTTTCCTATTTACAGATGACATGATCCAATATACATAAAATCCCAAAAAATGCACAAGAAAGCTACTAGAACTAATAAATTCAGCAAAGTTGCAGCATATGAGATCAGCAACCAGAAGTCAGTAATGAACAATCTGAAAAGGACATCAAGACAATTCCATTTATAATAGCATCTGAAAGAACAAAATACCTAGGAATAAACAAAAAGTATAAAACACTTCTGAAAGAAATTAAAGACCTAAATAAATACAAAATCATCCTGTGTTTATGGAATGGAAGACTTAATATTGTTAAGATGTCAATTCTGCCTCAAATAATCTACAAATTCAATGCAATCCCTATTAAAATTCCAGCAGCTTTTTTTGCAGAAATGGAAAAGCTGATCCTTAAATTCATATGAAATTGCAAGGGTCCCCATAGAGCCAAACAATCTTGAAAAAGAACAAAAGTGGAGGACCCAAACGTCTTGATTTCAAAATTTACTACAAAGCTACCATAATTAAAACAGTGTGCTACTGCCATAAGGATACACATATAGACCAGTGAAATAAAATTAAGCATCCAGAATTAAATCCACACATCTACGGCTGGTTGATTATTGCCAAGGATGCCAAGTCCATTCAGTGGGGGAAAGAATAGTCTCTTCAACAAATTGTGCTGGGACAACTGGAAATCCACAGGCAAAAGAATAAATGTGGACCCCTACCTCTTACCATACATAAAAATTAATTCAAAATGGATCAAAGACCTATATATAAAAGCTAATACTACAAAACTCTTACATGAAAACATAGGGAAATATCTTCAGGACCATGTAGAAGGCAATGGATTTTTAGATTTTATACAAAAAGCACTAGCAACAAAAGAAAAAATAAATGGGACTCCATTAAAATTAAAAACTTTTATGCACTAGATAGATAACATGTCTTAGGTTTTAATGTATTGGAATAGCTAGAAGTAAATACCTGAAACTACCAAACTCCAACCCAGCAGTCTGGACTCCTGAAGACAATTATATAATAATGTAGATTACAACGGGTGACAGTGTGATTGTGAAGACCTTGTGGATCACACCCCCTTTATCTAGTGTATGGATGAGTGGAGGAATGGGGATAAAAACTAAAGGACAAATGGGGTGGGATGGGGGGATGATATGGGTGTTTTTTTTCACTTTTATTTTTTATTCTTGTTCTGGTTCTTTCTGATGTAAGGAAAATGTTCAGAGATAGACTGTGGTGATGAACGCATAACTATGTTATCATACTGTGGACAGTGGATTGTGTATCATGGATGATTGTATGGTGTGTGAATGTATTTCAATAAAACTGAATTTAATAAAAAAAATTAAAAACTTTTGTGCATCAAAGGACATAATGAAGAATGTGAAAAGACAGCTTACCATAATGGAAGAAAATATTTAGAAACCATATATCAGATAAGGGTTGAACATCCAGAATATATAAAGAAATCCTGTAACTCAACAACATAAAGACAAACAACCCAGTTTTAAAAATGGGCCAAGCCCTCTCTCTCTAGCTAAGCCAACTTGGTAGGTGAAATCACTGTCCTCCCCGCTACGTGGGATCTGACACCCAGGGGAGTAAATCTCCCCGGCAACGTGGAATATGACTCCAGGGGAGGAATGTAGACACGACATCGTGGGATGGAGAACATCTTCTTGACCAAATGGGAATGTGAAAGGAAATGAAATAAGCTTCAGTGGCAGAGAGATTCCAAAAGGACCTGAGAGGTCACTCTGGTGGGCACTCTTACGCACAATATAGGCAACCCTTTTTAGTTTCTAATGAATTGGAATAGCTAGCAGTAAATACCTGAAACTATCAAACTACAACCCAGAACCCTTGAATTCTGAGGACGACTGTATAAAAATGTAGCTTATGAGGGGTGACAATGTGATTGGGAAAGCCATTTGGACCACACTCCCCTTTGTCCAGTGTATGGATGGATGAGCAGAAAAATGGGGGCAAAAAAAAAAAAAAGGTACCCAGTGTTCTTTTTTACTAATTGTTCTTTTTCACTTTAAGTTTTTTTTTTTATTTTGAAATAAATTCAAAGTTATAGGAACAGTTGCAAAAACAATACTAACCCCATACACAGAATTCCATCATACCCTGACCCCACTCCCTCGATCGTTCAATCCACCAACTTTAACATGCTGTCACATTGCTATTTCTTTCCCTCCCTATCTATCATCCATCATCTATTGCTCTGTCTTCTGAACATATGAGAGCTAGCTGCACACATCCTTGAACATACACTATAATTCACGTATACACTTCCCATGAACAAGAACATTCTTTTATGCAATCCCATTAAGCGCAGCTAAGAAGTACAAGAGATTCAAAAATGATACAAAGCTTACATTCTATATTTCCTTTTCCTTATGTCTTAACTGTGTCCCTTTGAGCCACCTGTCCTCTATCCTCCAGTCCCATCCAAGTTTATCCTTGGCATTTAATTGTCATCTATTTAGACTGTCTTTTTTTTTTCAATTGTGGAAACATATATACAGCCTACATCTTCCCATTCCACCCCCTCCCTAGCATTCCATTAGTGGGATTAATCACATTTAGAATGTTTTAATGCTATTTCCCACCATCCATTACTAGAAATTTTCCTTCACCTCAAACAGCAACCCTACACTCATTTCTTAACTCCCCATTGCCCCTTCCCCCATTTCTCCTAACCCAAACTCTACTTTTCATCTCTATGGTTATATTCTCTGATAATTTCTTTGTGTTACTGTGGGGCTTAAAATTAACCTCTTAAATCCATAACAATCTTGTTTTTCTTTGATACCACCTTCATTTCAACAGGACACATAAATTACGTTCCTATACTACTCCATTCCCCCACCTTTATATAGTTGTCTAAAATTACATATTTTACATTGAGTTCAAAACCACTGACTTGTCATTAGAGTTTGTGTATTTTATATCATGTAGGAAGTAAATAGTGGAGTTACAGTTCAAAAATTATTGACTTCTATTTGTATTCCATTGTGGTTGGAGAATGTGCTTTGAGTATATTCAATTTTTTTTTTTAATTTCTTGTGGCTAGTTTTATGTCCCAGCTTATGGTCCCTTCTGGAGAAAGATCCGTGATCACTGGAGAAAAATGAGTGTCCTGGTGATTTGGGATGTAAGGTACTATATATGTCTGTTAAAATTCTCTATATCTCTTTCTCCTTTCTCTGTTTCTTGGTTGGTAGGGCTCCCTTTAGAATCTGAAGTAGCACAGGTCTTTTATTGGCAAAATCTCTCAGCATTTCTTTGTCTGTGAAAAATTTAAGCTCTCCCTCAAATCTGAAGGAGAGTTTTGCTGGATAAAGTATTTTTGGTTGGAAATTTTTCTCTCTCAGAATTTTAAATATGTCATGCCACTGCCTTCTCGCCTCCATGGTGGCCGCTGAGTAGTCACAACTTAGTCTTACGTTGTTTCCTTTGTATGTGGTGAATTGCTTTTCTCTTGCTGCTTTCAGAACTTGCTCCTTCTCTTCAGTATTTGAGAGTCTGATCAGAATATGTCTCGGAGTAGGTTTACTTGGATTTATTCTATTTGGAGTTCGCTGGGCATTTATGCTTTGTGTATTTATATTGTGTAGAAGATTGGAGAAGTTTTCCCCAACAATTTCTTTGAATACTCTTTCTAGACCTTTACCCTTTTCTTCCCCTTCTGGGACACCAATGAGTCTTAAGTTTGGACGTTTTATTTATTTTTTTTTAATTCAGTTTTATTGAAATATATTCACAAACCATACAGTCATCGATGGCATACAATCAACTGTTCACAGTATGATCATATAGTTATGCGTTCATCACCACAATCTACCTCCGAACATTTTCCCTACATCAGAAAGAATCAGAACAAGAATAAAAAATAAAAGTGAAAAGAGAACACCCAAACCATCCCCCCATCCCACCCCATTTGTCATTTAGCCCCTACTCCCATTTTTCTACTGATTTTTTTTCAATTTTTTAACTTTGTTTATCAAAAAATTAAAAACAAACAGGCAAACAACAACCAAAAAAACCCCACAACATTTCAAACAAAGCAATGGATTAAGGAAAACAAATAACCTAAAATAACTACTTTGCTTCCAATATGTTCCTACCATACCCCAAGAAAATTAATAAACCATGTTGGACGTTTTATTTTATCTATCATATCCCTGAAATCCATTTCGATTTTTCCTATTTTTTTCTCCATTCTTTCTTTTCTTCTTTCATTTTCTGTTCTGTGGACTTCTAGGACACTGAAACATTGTTCAGCTTCCACTAGTCTTGTATTGTGAATATCCAGAGTCTTTTTAATTTGGCCAACAGTTTCTTTTATTTCCATAAGATCTTCTATTTTTTTATTTACTCTTGCAATGTCTTCTTTATGCTCTTCTAGGATCTTCTTTATGTCGCTTATATCCTGGGCCATGGTCTTCTTGATGTCCTTTAAATCCCTTGCCATGTTTTCGTTCCTCGATTGTAGTTCTTTGATTAATTGTGCAAGGTACTGTGTCTCTTCAGATATCTTGATTTGTGTGTTTGGAGTTGGATTCTCCATATCATCTGGTTTTATCATATGCATTAAGATTTTCTGTTGTTTTGGTCTCTTGGCATTTGCTTTGCTTGATAGGGTTCTTTCAAGTTGTAAAAAAAAAAAAAACACCTATCCAATTTTTCAGAAACACAGTTTGGTGGCGTACACTTTCTCTAACTAACCACCAGTAGATGGTGTCTGTGAGTCACCTATACCCCTCAAGTCAGTTCTCCACCTTGTTCCTGCAGTGTGTGGGGAAATGATTCTTGTGGGGTTCAGTTGGAGAACTCAGTTTGGGTGTGTTGCTGGAGCAGTCTGCCCTGAATGTGTGGCATGTGTATGGGTGGCCAGGGAGGAAGGACAGCTTCAATATTCAAATCCCCCAGGTTCCTGGAGATTCAAGGCTGCCGCAAGAGTTTAAGCCTTCATTTCATTTCAGCCCCAGACCCTCTTTCTCACTGTCCCACAAACCGCTGGACTTGGCGTAGTGTCCCTGGGTTCTCCGAGTGGGTCCCCCCACCCAGCTGCAATCCTCCAGGACCTCTGCTGAGGGAATGCCATGCACGCCGACCCTCAAGGGAAGCCCCAGGCCACTGGGCCATGCCAGGGCACTTTCAGCCTGATGCAAAGATGGCCGAACAGGGCGTCTCCACACCCCTCTCCTTGCACAGTTCCTCCTTCCCAGCTCTGGGACAACTGGTGGGGCTCTGGGCTGTGGGCACAGCCCCGGGCAGGAGTTCATCCAGCCCTCCGGGGAGCCAGCTGCTAGCCACAGGGTTTCTTTCTGCTTCCGGCTCTCCCCTCTGTTCCCCCGGCCCCAAAGGTATCTGCAGCGGGCTATCTTCCAGGCCAGACACCGAGAGGCCGGCCCAGCCCCCTCTTGCTGTGTTTTACTGAGTGGTTCCCACTATCGCAGCTGCAGCCGCTCCTGGGTTTTTCCCTTTTTTTTTTTTTTAAAGAGCCCGTTGGTCTCCAAACACCAAACCCTGGCTTTCCCACAGGGCCGCATGGCTGCGGGTCTTCCAGTCAGCTTACTCACTCGTTTCAGAATGCAGACTCCCGGTTTCACCAAGTATACAACCCCTGTGGAACTAACAGACCTCGTCCAGCTGGCACATTGCTGTAACCGGTATTCTGGGTCACTTTCTGGTTTTTATGTAGTGTTTTTCATGGAGGCGTTTTTTTGCCCTGTCTCACCTAGCCGCCATCTTAGTTTCTCCCTCACTTTAAGTTTGATTCTTATTATTTGCGTGTGTGTGGTAATGAAAATGTTCAAAAATTAATTTTGGTGATGAACGCAAAACTATTTAACAGTACTGTGAACAAGTGAATGTATGCTTTACATGACTGCATGGTATGTGAATATATCTCAATAAAATTGAATTTAAAAAAATAGGCCAAGGATTTGAATAGATATTTCTCCAAAGATGATATTCAAATGACCAATAAGTGTATGACATCATTAGCCATCAAAGAAATGCAAATTAAAACTACAATGAGATACAACTTCACACCTACTAGGATGGCTATTATTTTAAAAACTGAAAATAATAAGTTGGTGGGAATTTTAAATAGTGCAGCCACTGTGAAAAACAGTTTGGTGCTTCCTCAGAAAATTAAACATAAATTACCGTTTGACCCAGAAATTCCACTCTTAGGTATATACTCAAAAAAATTCAAAGCAGGGACTCAGGTAGATACTTGTATGCCAATGCTCACTGCAGCATTATTCACAATAGCTAAAAGGTGGAAGCAAAATGTCGTATAATCACACAATGGAATATTATTCAACCGTACAAAGAAGTGAACAGCTGACGCATGCTACAACATGGATGAACTTTGAAGACATCATCTAAAGTGAAATAAGCCAGACACAAAAGGACAAATATGATTTCTCTTACATGAAATGCTTAGAATAAGCAAACTCATAGAGACCGAAAGCAAAATAGTAGTTACCAGGGATGGCAGGATGGAGGAACAGGGAATTATTGCTAATTGAGTAAGAGGTTTGGTATAGGATGATGCAAATAGTCTGGAAATAGACAGTGTTTAAATTACACAGTATTGTCAGTGTACTTAATGCCAAAAAATTGTCTACTTAAAATGTTTAAAATGATTGTTGTTATGTATATTTTACCACAATTAAAAACAATTTTTTTAAAAAGAATGAAAGTGAGAAATTGGAGACAGCAAGTCCACACAATGTTTTTGAGGAGTTCTCTTGCAGAGGGGAGAAAAGAAATGGAGTGGTATACCTAATAGGAGAAGTGGAATCAATCATCTGAATGCTGATGAAAATGATCAAAAGAAAGTGGGATCTCTCTCAGGATTTCCACTTCCATTAATGGCAGATCAGTAATGTAAAGCAGACTGCATACTGGGGACAACCAGAAATGCTGGACAAAATATAAAAAACATGTGCTTGAAGGCACTGGTAATCCAATAAGACTGTGATGAATTACCAGGCTAGAATCAGGGAATGATGGAAATCCAAGCCGTGTTGAGGGCTGCTACTCCCTGAGAGGCTGGAGGGATAAGTGGCACATGGGGCTCAGTGACCAGGGATCAGGTCTGCTAAGAGGAGAGCCCGGCTTAACATTCCTTACTTTGGCTTGGGACCCTGAAGGAATATACGATTGGCGTAAGAGTGCACCATAGGTAGACAGATGCTGAGATGGGCTACAGCTCAGCCTCAAATAATTTCAGTTCAAAAAATTGGACTGAAGTTATCCTGATTGAGAGTGTGCCAAGGTACTTGGGAGAAGCAAACATTAATCCTCTCTGGATATGGAAAGATCAAATTTGGCTTCAAGCATTTCTACAAGCATTTTGGCAGAAATGATATCTAACACATAATCAAAACTAATCAGGCACATGAGGAGATAGGAACATGAAAGAAAACCAACAGAAACAACATCCAACAGAAAGAGTTCTATAGGGACTGTAAACAATGAAGTACTCTGACACAGATTTTACAATAACTGTGACAACATTCAAGAGGATAACATAGCAGACTTAGAATTTTAGCAGAGAACTGTAAACCATAAGAAAAGAGGATCGGAGGAGGGGCAAGATGGCAGACTGGTGAGCTGTATGTTTTAGTTACTCCTCCAGGAAAGTAGGTAAAAAGCCAGGAACTGCGTGGACTGGACACCACAGAGCAATCTGTCTTTGGGCATACTTCATACAACACTCATGAAAACGTGGAACTGCTGAGATCAGCGAAATCTGTAAGTTTTTGCGGCCAGGGGACCCGCGCCCCTCCCTGCCGGGCTCAGTCCCGGGGGAGGAGGGGCTGTCAGCTCCAGGAAGGAGAAGGGAGAATTGCAGTGGCTGCTCTTATCGGAAACTCATTCTACTGATTCAAACTCCAACCATAGATAGACTGAGACCAGACACCAGAGACTCTGAGAGCAGCCAGCCCAGCAGAGAGGAGACAGGCATAGAAAAAAAACAACACGAAAAACTCCAAAATAAAAGCAGAGGATTTTTGGAGTTCTGGTGAACACAGAAAGGGGAAGGGCGGAGCTCAGGCCTTGAGGCGCATATGCAAATGCCGAAGCAAAGCTGATCTCTCTGCCCTGTGTACCTTTCCTTAATGGCCCTGGTTGCTTTGTCTATTAGCATTTCAATAACCCATTAGATCTCTGAGGAGGGCCGGTTTTTTTTTTTTTTTTTTTTTTTTAAATCCTTTTTGCTTTTTCTAAAACAATTACTCTAAGAAGCTCAATACAGAAAGCTTCAAAGAATTGAAATTTGGGCATGTCAAGTCAAGAGCAGAACTAAGAGAGCTCTGAGACAAAAGGCAATAATCCAGTGGCTGAGAAAATTCACTAAACAACACAACTTCCCAAGAAAAGGGGGGTGTCCGCTCACAGCCACCATCCTGGTGGACAGGAAACACTCCTGCCCATCGCCAGCCCCATAGCCCAGAGCTGCCCCAGACAACCCAGTGTGACGGAAGTGCTTCAAATAACAGGCACACACCACAAAACTGGGCGTGGACATTAGCCTTCCCTGCAACCTCAGCTGAATGTCCCAGAGCTGGGAAGGGGGAGCAGTGTGAATTAACAGAGCCCCATTCAGCCATCATTTGAGCAGACTGGGAGCCTCCCAACACAGCCCAGCAGCCCAGAACTGCCCTGGGGGGACGGCACTCACCTGTGACATAGCACAGTCATCCCTCAACAGAGGACCCGGGGTGCACAGCCTGGAAGAGGGGCCCACTTGCAAGTCTCAGGAGCAATACGCCAATACCAAAGACTTGTGGGTCAGTGGCAGAGACAAACTGTGGCAGGACTGAACTGAAGGATTAGACTATTGCAGTAGCTTTAAAACTCTAGGATCATCAGGGAGATTTGATTGTTAGGGCCACCCCCCCTCCCCGACTGCCCAGAAACACGCCCCACATACAGGGCAGGCAACACCAACTACACACGCAAGCTTGGTACACCAATTGGACCCCACAAGACTCACTCCCCCACTCACCAAAAAGGCTAAGCAGGGGAGATCTGGCTTGTGGAGAACAGGTGGCTCGTGGACGCCACCTGCTGGTTAGTTAGAGAAAGTGTACTCCACGAAGCTGTAGATCTGATAAATTAGAGATAAGGACTTCAACTGGTCTACAAACCCTAAAAGAACCCTATCAAGTTCAGCAAATGCCACGAGGCCAAAAACAACAGAAAATTATAAAGCATATGAAAAAACCAGACGATATGGATAACCCAAGCCCAAGCACCCAAATCAAAAGACCAGAAGAGACACACCACCTAGAGCAGCTACTCAAAGAACTAAAGATGAACAATGAGACCATAGTACGGGATATGAAGGAAATCAAGAAGACCCTAGAAGAGCATAAAGAAGACATTGCAAGACTAAATAAAAAAATGGATGATCTTATGGAAATTAAAGAAACTGTTGACCAAATTAAAAAGATTCTGGACACTCATAGTACAAGACTAGAGGAAGTTGAACAACGAATCAGTGACCTGGAAGATGACAGAATGGAAAATGAAAGCATAAAAGAAAGAATGGGGAAAAAAATTGAAAAACTCGAAATGGACCTCAGGGATATGATAGATAATATGAAACGTCCGAATATAAGACTCATTGGTGTCCCAGAAGGGGAAGAAAAGGGTAAAGGTCTAGGAAGAGTATTCAAAGAAATTGTTGGGGAAAACTTCCCAAATCTTCTAAACAACATAAATACACAAATCATAAATGCTCAGCGAACTCCAAATAGAATAAATCCAAAAAAACCCACTCCGAGACATATACTGATCACACTGTCAAACATAGAAGAGAAGGAGCAAGTTCTGAAAGCAGCAAGAGAAAAGCAATTCACCACATACAAAGGAAACAGCATAAGACTAAGTAGTGACTACTCAGCAGCCACCATGGAGGCAAGAAGGCAGTGGCACGATATATTTAAAATTCTGAGTGAGAGGAATTTCCAGCCAAGAATACTTTATCCAGCAAAGCTCTCCTTCAAATTTGAGGGAGAGCTTAAATTTTTCACAGACAAACAAATGCTGAGAGAATTTGCTAACAAGAGACCTGCCCTACTGGAGATACTAAAGGGAGCCCTACAGACAGAGAAACAAAGACAGGACAGAGAGACTTGGAGAAAGGTTCAGTACTAAAGAGATTCGGTATGGGTACAATAAAGGATATTAATAGAGAGAGGGAAAAATATGGCAAACATAATCCAAAGGATAAAATGGCCGATTCAAGAAATGCCTTCACGGTTTTAACGTTGAATGTAAATGGATTAAACTCCCCAATTAAAAGATATAGATTTGCAGAATGGATAAAAAAAAATGAACCATCAATATGTTGCATACAAGAGACTCATCTTAGACACAGGGACACAAAGAAACTGAAAGTGAAAGGATGGAAAAAAATATTTCATGCAAGCTACAGCCAAAAGAAAGCAGGTGTAGCAATATTAATCTCAGATAAAATAGACTTCAAATGCAGGGATGTTTTGAGAGACAAAGAAGGCCACTACATACTAATAAAAGGGGCAATTCAGCAAGAAGAAATAACAATCGTAAATGTCTATGCACCCAATCAAGGTGCCACAAAATACATGAGAGAAACATTGGCAAAACTAAAGGAAGCAATTGATGTTTCCACAATAATTGTGGGAGACTTCAACACATCACTCTCTCCTATAGATAGATCAACTAGACAGAAGACCAATAAGGAAATTGAAAACCTAAACAATCTGATAAATGAATTAGATTTAACAGACATCTACAGGACATTACATCCCAAATCACCAGGATACACATACTTTTCTAGTGCTCACGGAACTTTCTCCAGAATAGATCATATGCTGGGACATAAAACAAGCCTCAATAAATTTAAAAAGATTGAAATTATTCAAAGCACATTCTCTGACCACAATGGAATACAATTAGAAGTCAATAACCATCAGAGACTTAGAAAATTCACAAATACCTGGAGGTTAAACAACACACTCCTAAACAATCAGTGGGTTAAAGAAGAAATAGCAAGAGAAATTGCTAAATATATAGAGACGAATGAAAATGAGAACACAACATACCAAAACCTATGGGATGCAGCAAAAGCAGTGCTAAGGGGGAAATTTATAGCACTAAACGCATATATTAAAAAGGAAGAAAGAGCCAAAATCAAAGAACTAATGGATCAACTGAAGAAGCTAGAAAATGAACAGCAAACCAATCCTAAACCAAGTACAAGAAAAGAAATAACAAGGATTAAGCAGAAATAAATGACATAGAGAACAAAAAAACAATAGAAAGGATAAATATCACCAAAAGTTGGTTCTTTGAGAAGATCAACAAGATTGACAAGCCCCTAGCTAGACTGACAAAATCAAAAAGAGAGAAGACCCATATAAACAAAATAATGAATGAAAAAGGTGACATAACTGCAGATCCTGAAGAAATTAAAAAAATTATAAGAGGATACTATGAACAACTGTATGGCAACAAACTGGATAATGTAGAAGAAATGGACAATTTCCTGGAAACATATGAACAACCTAGACTGACCAGAGAAGAAATAGAAGACCTCAACCAACCCATCACAAGCAAAGAGATCCAATCAGTCATCAAAAATCTTCCCACAAATAAATGCCCAGGGCCAGATGGCTTCACAGGGGAATTCTACCAAACTTTCCAGAAAGAACTGACACCAATCTTACTCAAACTCTTTCAAAACATTGAAGAAAATGGAACACTACCTAACTCATTTTATGAAGCTAACATCAATCTAATACCAAAACCAGGCAAAGATGCCACAAAAAAGGAAAACTACCGGCCAATCTCCCTAATGAATATAGATGCAAAAATCCTCAACAAAATACTTGCAAATCGAATCCAAAGACACATTAAAAAAATCATACACCATGACCAAGTGGGGTTCATTCCAGGCATGCAAGGATGGTTCAACATAAGAAAAACAATCAATGTATTACAACACATTAAAAACTCGAAAGGGAAAAATCAATTGATCATCTCAATAGATGCTGAAAAAGCATTTGACAAAATCCAACATCCCTTTTTGATAAAAACACTTCAAAAGGTAGGAATTGAAGGAAACTTCCTCAACATGATAAAGAGCATATATGAAAAACCCACAGCCAGCATAGTACTCAATGGTGAGAGACTGAAAGCCTTCCCTCTAAGATCAGGAACAACACAAGGATGCCCGCTGTCACCACTGTTATTCAACATTGTGCTGGAAGTGCTAGCCAGGGCAATCCGGCAAGACAAAGAAATAAAAGGCATCCAAATTGGAAAAGAAGAAGTAAAACTGTCATTGTTTGCAGATGATATGATCTTATATCTAGAAAACCCTGAGAAATCAACGATACACCTACTAGAGCTAATAAACAAATTTAGCAAAGTAGCGGGATACAAGATTAATGCACATAAGTCAGTAATGTTTCTATATGCTAGAAATGAACAAACTGAAGAGACACTCAAGAAAAAGATACCATTTTCAATAGCAACTAAAAAAATCAAGTACCTAGGAATAAACTTAACCAAAGATGTAAAAGACCTATACAAAGAAAACTACATAACTCTACTAAAAGAAATAGAAGGGGACCTTAAAAGATGGAAAAATATTCCATGTTCATGGATAGGAAGGCTAAATGTCATTAAGATGTCAATTCTACCCAAACTCATCTACAGATTCAATGCAATCCCAATCAAAATTCCAACAACCTACTTTGCAGACTTGGAAAAGCTAGTTATCAAATTTATTTGGAAAGGGAAGATGCCTCGAATTGCTAAAGACACTCTAAAAAAGAAAAACGAAGTGGGAGGACTTACACTCCCTGACTTTGAAGCTTATTATAAAGCCACAGTTGCCAAAACAGCATGGTACTGGCACAAAGATAGACATATAGATCAATGGAATCGAATTGAGAATTCAGAGATAGACTCTCAGATCTATGGCCGACTGATCTTTGATAAGGCCCCTAAAGTCACCGAACTGAGCCATAATGGTCTTTTCAACAAATGGGGCTGGGAGAGTTGGATATCCATATCCAAAAGAATGAAAGAGGACCCCTACCTCACCCCCTACACAAAAATTAACTCAAAATGGACCAAAGATCTCAATATAAAAGAAAGTACCATAAAACTCCTAGAAGATAATGTAGGAAAACATCTTCAAGACCTTGTATTAGGAGGCCACTTCCTAGACTTTACACCCAAAGCACAAGCAACAAAAGAGAAAATAGATAAATGGGAACTCCTCAAGCTTAGAAGTTTCTGCACCTCAAAGGAATTTCTCAAAAAGGTAAAGAGGCAGCCAACTCAATGGGAAAAAATTTTTGGAAACCATGTATCTGACAAAAGACTGATATCTTGCATATACAAAGAAATCCTACAACTCAATGACAATAGTACAGACAGCCCAATTATAAAATGGGCAAAAGATATGAAAAGACAGTTCTCTGAAGAGGAAATACAAATGGCCAAGAAACACATGAAAAAATGTTCAGCTTCACTAGCTATTAGAGAGATGCAAATTAAGACCACAATGAGATACCATCTAACACCGGTTAGAATGGCTGCCATTAAACAAACAGGAAACTACAAATGCTGGAGGGGATGTGGAGAAATTGGAACTCTTATTCATTGTTGGTGGGACTGTATAATGGTTCAGCCACTCTGGAAGTCAGTCTGGCAGTTCCTTAGAAAACTAGATATAGAGCTACCATTCGATCCAGCGATTGCACTTCTCGGTATATACCCGGAAGATCGGAAAGCAGTGACACGAACAGATATCTGCACGCCAATGTTCATAGCAGCATTATTCACAATTGCCAAGAGATGGAAACAACCCAAATGTCCTTCAACAGATGAGTGGATAAATAAAATGTGGTATATACACACGATGGAATACTACGCGGCAGTAAGAAGGAACGATCTGGTGAAACATATGACAACATGGATGAACCTTGAAGACATAATGCTGAGCAAAATAAGCCAGGCACAAAAAGAGAAATATTATATGCTACCACTAATGTGAACTTTGAAAAATGTAAAACAAATGGTTTATAATGTAGAATGTAGGGGAACTAGCAGTAGAGAGCAATTAAGGAAGGGGGAACAATAATCCAAGAAGAACAGATAAGCTATTTAACGTTCTGGGGATGCCCAGAAATGACTATGGTCTGTTAATTTCTGATGGATGTAGTAGGAACAAGTTCACTGAAATGTTGCTATATTATGTAACTTTCTTGGGGTAAAGTAGGAACATGTTGGAAGTTAAGCAGTTATCTTAGGTTAGTTGTCTTTTTCTTACTCCCTTGCTATGGTCTCTTTGAAATGTTTTTTTATTGTATGTTTGTTTTCTTTTTAACTTTTTTTTTTATACAGTTGATTTGAAAAAAGAAGGGAAAGTTAAAAAAAAAAAAAAGAAAAAAGAAAAAAGACAAACAAGGAAAAAAAAAAAAAAAAGATGTAGTGCCCCCTTGAGGAGCCTGTGGAGAATGCAGGGGTATTCGCCTACCCCACCTCCATGGTTGCTAACATGACCACAGACATAGGGGACTGGTGGTTTGATGGGTTGAGCCCTCTACCATAAGTTTTACCCTTGGGAAGACGGTTGCTGCAAAGGAGAGGCTAGGCCTCCCTGTATTTGTGCCTAAGAGTCTCCTCCTGAATGCCTCTTTGTTGCTCAGATGTGGCCCTCTCTCTCTGGCTAAGCCAACTTGAAAGGTGAAATCACTGCCCTCCCCCCTACGTGGGATCAGACACCCAGGGAAGTGAATCTCCCTGGCAACGTGGAATATGACTCCCGGGGAGGAATGTAGACCCGGCATCGTGGGATGGAGAACATCTTCTTGACCAAAAGGGGGATGTGAAAGGAAATGAAATAAGCTTCAGTGGCAGAGAGATTCCAAAACGAGCCGAGAGATCACTCTGGTGGGCACTCTTACGCACACTTTAGACAACCTTTTTTAGGTTCTAAAGAATTGGGGTAGCTGGTGGTGGATACCTGAAACTATTAAACTACAACCCAGAACCCATGAATCTCGAAGACAGTTGTATAAAAATGTAGCTTATGAGGGGTGACAGTGGGATTGGGAATGCCATAAGGACCAAACTCCACTTTGTCTAGTTTATGGATGGATGTGTAGAAAAGTAGGGGAAGCAAACAAACAGACAAAGGTACCTAGTGTTCTTTTTTACTTCAATTGCTCTTTTTCACTCTAATTATTATTCTTGTTATTTTTGTGTGTGTGCTAATGAAGGTGTCAGGGATTGATTTAGGTGATGAATGTACAACTATGTAATGGTACTGTAAACAATCGAAAGTACAATTTGTTTTGTATGACTGCGTGGTATGTGAATATATCTCAATAAAATGATGATTAAAAAAAAAAAAAAAAAAAAAGAAAAGAGGATCAAATGGAAGTTACAGAATTTTTTTTAAACTCACAATTACCAAAAGTAAGAATTCAATGGCCAGGTATAATAGCAGATTAGATCCAGCTGAAGAGAAAACTAGTGAACAGGAAGGTAGCTTAAAAGAGAATAGAGAAGAAAGCATAGAGGGATAAAGGATGGAAAATAGAGGAAAAAATATGAGACACAGGGTATTTAATAAAAATACTTAACATACATATATGTGGAGCCCCTGAAGAATAAAAAAGAATTCGACATAAGCCATATTTGAAGAGTGAATGTCTGAGGCCTTTCCAAAACTGACGAAAACCAATATTCCACTCACTTGAAGATATCTTATGAACCCACCCTCCATCCTCTCCCCTGCCAAATAAAAAGAAATCCACACTTAGGTACCTTGAGGAGATTTTAAGACAAAATTATTTAGTTCTCTGGCACTCCTTCCACTAAGCAGTGGGAAACTACATCTCTTTCTCCTTGCATCTGGCTCTGTAACTGCTTTACTAATAGAATACGGTAGAAGTCATGCTGTCCCAGTTTCCAAACCGAGGCCTTAAGAGAATGGAGGCTTCTATTCCCTTTCTCTGGGGACCCAGCAATCATACCATGAAGAAGCTGAAGCAACCTGTGGAGAGGACTCTTGGCCCCTGACTCTTAACCCTGGATGAATTCCCAGCCAACAGCCAGCACCTGCTTGACAGCCTTGTGAGTGATCCATCATACAAATGCATCCTGCAGGCAAACCACCCCAGCTGATGCCATGTGGAGCAGAACTGAGCCTTTCCCACTGTTTTAGTTTGCCAGGATGCGTAAAGCAGATACCATGAAATGGGTTGGCTTTAAACAATGGGAATGTATTAGCTTACAGTTTGAGGCCATGAGTATGTCCAATCAAGGTGATGCTTTCTTCCTGAAGACCAGCTCCAGAGATCCTTGACTCCTCTGCCAGGGCACATGTAGCATCTGGGGGTCTCTCCCTTCTCTTCCAGGTTTCACTGCTTTCAGCTTCTTGCTTCCATGTCTTTCTCTCTGTGTGTTCATTTCATTTATAAAGGACTCCAGTAATAGGATTAGGTCATATCCTGAATGAGGTGGGTTACACCTTAACTGAATTAGCCTCTGCAAAAAATCCTACTTAGAATGGGTTTACACCCATGGGAATGGATTAAATTTAAGAGCATGTTTTTCTGGGGTACACAGAGCATCAAACCACCACACCCAGTGATCTCTGTTCATGTTACAGATTTGTGGGCTAAATAAATGACCCTTGTTTTAAGCCACTAAATTTTGGGACACTTTGTTACATAGCAATAATTGATAATGACACATATTGTTCAATATATTGTTACATAGCAATATAATACATGAAACATATTATAACTGGTGAAAACAAAATGCCTAGAGAAAATATTAAAAACAGCAGAGGGAAAAAAACCCAGCTACTTTCAAAGAAGCAACCACTAGACTGACAGCTGGCTACTCAACAATGGAAGCCAGAGACAGTGGAATGACATTTTTAAAGAATTAAAAGAAAATAACTGCTAATGAGAATTCTATAACCAGCCAAAAAAAAAGCCTTCAAGAATGAAGTTGAAATTAAATCATCTCTTTAGGCAAACAAAACAAAACAAACAAACAAACAACAACAAAAAAAGAATTTTGTCATTTACAGTCCTATACAAAAGTAAATATAAAAGGACATTTTTCAGTTAGAAGGAAAATGAGCCCAGATGGAATTTCAGAGATACAGGAAAGAATGAAGCACCACAAAAACAGGAAATACGAGGGTGAATCTAAATAAATATTGATGGTAAAAGGTCTTATTGGATTTAAAAGAAAAAGAGAATAAACAAAACAATATGGCATAGAAGAATGGAGTTAAAGTGTTCTAAAGCCATTTTACTATTTTGGAAGAGGCTAAACTACAAATTTTATTTCAGTAAACTAAGGATGTTGTTCTGGTTTGTTAATGCTTCCATTAAGCAAAACAGCAGAAATGAATTGGCTTTTATAAAGGGGATTTATTAAGTTACAAATTTACAGTTCTAAGGCCATAAAGGTGTCCAAACAAAGGCATCAACAAGGAGATACCTTCACGGAAGAAAGGCCGATGGCATCTGGGAAACCTCTGCAGCTGGGAAGGCACATGGCCGGTGTCTGCTTGTCCCAGGTTGTGACTCAGCTCCTGCGTTTCAGAATGACATCCTGCAAAACGTCTCTGGGTTTGTGTCTCTTAGCTTCTCTGGAACAAACTGAGGCAAGCATCTCTTAGCTTCTCTAAGCATCAGCAGCATCTGGGCCTGTGTGGCTCTTTTTAAAGGACTCCAGTAAACTAATTAAGACCCACGGTGAATGGGTGGGGTAAAATCTCCATGGAAACATTCAATCAAGAGGTCACACCCTAATCAGAAAGATTAATAAATCTGTCCCCACAAGATTGCATTAAAGAATACAGCTTTTGGGGGGACATAATATATCCAAACCAGCACAGATATATATTAAAATCTCTAGGGTTACTGCCAAGAATCGTAAAGGGTTTCAGATTTTACTCTACTTGAAATCTAACAAGTCAGCCTGCTGGTTTCATGGATGTTGCAGAAGACATGAGATATTGGGTCAAAAACAATGGGTTCATTACTCCAGCAATAGCAGTAACCAGAGTATCAGCAAGTGTGTCAGTTCCCTGAGACCCAGTTCCCACAGGGTGACATGAAAAGGGTCAGGTGACACCTGCACATGCAGTGGGTTGCATTACAAGAGAGAAACCCTGGCTTAGGGAACCTGAATCTCTCATAATTGGTAAAAAGCAAACCTGCCTAAGCTTTGCTCTGGAGGAAGACATTACCTTTATTACACTGAAGGGTTAGCAAAACCTACCTTCTACTCTGGAGAGAGACCCTATCTCTAGCTTCTGAGGTTATTTGCTACAAAAACACCACCGAGAAGATGTTCTGGAATGAAAACAGTGCCTGTGCTCACAGATGTGCATGGAAAACTGTCTCCCACCAGTTACCACTAAAAGATATTGAAAGAGGGTATAGGGGAGAACCTAAGATGGCGGCTAGGTGAGACAGGGCAAAAAAACACCTCCATGAAAAATACTAGATAAAAACCAGAAAGTGACCCTGAATACCACTTCCAGCGATGCACCAGCCGGACAAGGTCTGCCAAATCCACAGGGGGCGTGCACTTGGTGAAACTGGGAGTCTACATTCTGAAATGAGTTAGTGAGCCGGGTGAAAGTCCTGCAGCCATGCCGTGGTGTGGAGAAACTGCTGGTTGGCATTTGAAGACAGACTAGTTCTTTCAAAAAAAAAACAAAACAACAACCCGGGAGCGGCTGCAGATACGGCAGTGAGCACCACGCAGTGAAACACTCCAGGAGCGGGCTGTAGCGAACGCCTTGGTGTCTGGCGTGGAGGATAGCCCTCCCCACACCTGCTGCTGATTGTCCCAGGGACAGAGGGACAGAGGGGAGAGCCAAAAGGAGAAAGAAACCGCACCCCTTGCAGCCGGCTTCCCAGCATGCTGGCGACACTCCTGCCCAGGGCCATACCCACAGCCCAGAGCTGCACCAGGAAACTCAGTCTGATGGGAAGTGTATCCCAAAGCACCCCGTACACGCCACAGTATCGGCTGTGGACAGTGGCCTTGGGTGCAACCACAGCTAGTTGTCCCGGAGCTGGGAAGGCAGAGCTGTGTGAAAAGCGGGCAGGTTGAGATGCCCTATTCAGCCATTTTTGCATCAGGCTGGGAGCGCCCCTGCACAGCCCAGCAGCCCAGGGCTTCCCTTAAGGGAAGGTGCACACTTGTGACGTAGCACAGCCTTCTCTCAGCAGAGGTCCTGGAAGATCACAGCTATCAAGCAAAGCAAATGCCAAGAGGCCAAAAACAACAAAAAATCTTAAAGCATTTGCTAAAACCAGACGATATGGAGAACCCAATACCAAACACCCAAATCAAACGATTGGAGGAGACACAGTACTTTGCACAATTAATCAAAGGACTACAGTCAAAGAATGAGAGATGGCACAGGATATAAAGGACATAAAGAAGACTCTAGAAGAGCATAAAGAAGAAATTGCAAGAGTAAATAAAAAAATACAAGATCTTATGGAAATAAAAGAAACTGTTGGCCAAATTAAAAGGACTCTGGATACTCATAATACAAGATTAGAGGAAGTTGAACAACTCAGCGTTCTAGAAGACCACAGAAAAGAAAATGGAAGAACAAAAGAAAGAATGGAGAAAAAAATTGAAAAAATCGAAATGGATCTCAGGGATATGATAGATAAAACATCCAAATTTAAGACTCACTGGTGTCCCAGAAGGGGAAGAGAAGGGTAAAGGTCTAGAAAGAGTATTCAAAGAAATTGTTGGGGAAAACTTCCCCAACCTTCTACACAATATACATACACAAAGCATAAATCCCAGCAAACTCCAAATAGAATAAATGCAAATAAACCGACTCCAAGACATATTCTGATCAGACTGTCAAATACTGAAGAGAAGGAGCAAGTTCTGAAAGCAGCAAGAGGAAAGCAATTCACCACATACAAAGGAAACAACATAAGACTAAGTTGTGACTACTCAGCGGCCACCATGGAGGCGAGAAGGCAGTGGCATGACATATTTAAAATTCTGAGAGAGAAAAATTTCCAACCAAGAATACTTTATCCAGCAAAACTCTCCTTCAAATTTGATGGAGAGCTTAGATTCTTCACAAAGAAATGCTGAGAGATTTTGCCAATAAAAGACCTGCCCTACTTCAGATACTAAAGGGAGCCCTACCAGCAGAGAAACAAAGAAAGGAGAGAGAGAGACAGTGAATTTTAACAGACATATATAGAACCTTACATCCCAAATCACCAGGACACACATTTTTCTCTAGTGATCACAGATCTTTCTCCAGAATAGACCATATGTGGGGACATAAAACAAGCCACAATAAATTAAAAAAAAAAAAAAAAAAACTGAATATATTCAAAGCACGTTCTCTGACCACAATGGAATACAAATAGAAGTCAATAATTTTTGACTTGTAACTCCACTATTTACTTCCTATAAGATATAAAATACATAAACTCTAATGATAAATCAGTGGTTTTGGACTCAACGTAAAATATGTAATATTTGACAAGAACTATTTAAAGGTGGGGGAATGGAGGAGTATAGGAACATAGTTTACGGGTCCTATTGAAGTTAAGTTGGTATCAAGGAAAACCAAGATTGTTATGGATTTAAGAGGTTAAATTTAAGCCCCACAGTAAACACAAAGAAATTATCAGAGAATATGACCATAGAGATGAAAAGTAGAGTATGGGTTATGAGAAGTGGGGGAAGGGGCAATGGGGAGTTAAGAAATGAGTGTAGGGTTGCTGTTTGAGGTGAAGGGAAATTTCTAGTAATGGATGGTGGGAAGGTGATAGCATTAAAACATTCTAAATGTAATTAATCCCACTAATGGAATGCTAGGGAGGGGGTGGAATGGGAAGATTTAGGATGGATATATGTTTCCACAATTGAAAAAAAAAAAAAGACAGTCTAAATAGATGACAATTGAATGCCAAGGATGATCCTAGATGAGATCTGAGGATGGAGGAGAGGAGGCTCAAAGGGACACAATTGGGACATAAGGAAAAAAAAAAAAGAAGGAAGTATAGAATGTGAGCTTTGTACCAATGTTGAATTTCTTGAACTACTTAGCTGCGCTTAACAGGATTGCATAAAAGAATGTCCTTGTTCATGGGAATTGTCTATGTGAATTATAGTGTTTGCTCAAGGATGTGTGCAGCTTGCTCTCATATGTTCAGAAGACAGAGCAATAGATGATGGATGACAGGGAGGGAGGGAGAGAAAGAAAGAAATGGCGGTGTGACAGCATGTTAAAGTTGATGGATCGGGGTATTGGGGGAGTGGGGTCAGGGTATGCTGTGTATGGGGTTTGTATTGTTTTTGCAACTGTTCCTGTAAATTTGAATTTATTTCAAAATAAAATTAAAAAAAAAAAGAGGATATAACTTCCAAGCTAACAGAAAGAAAAAAAGGAATAAAAACCACTCAATCATGAATTGCAGAAGCATTCGGCTTAGTGAAGAAAAAAAAAAAAAAGCCATATTCCAAACACTATATGCTGTAGGATTCCATTCACATGAAATTCTTTTAAAAGGCAAAACTATAGTGATAGGAAGAGCAGATCAGTGTTTGCCAGGAGCTGGGGGCAGGAGATAGGACTTATTGCAAAGGATCATGAGGGAAATTTGGGGGAGGAATGATGGAAACACTGGGATGGTGGATACACTGGGATGGATGCGCATGTATCAAAACCCATAGAATGATACTCTTAAAATCGGTAAATTTTATTTTTTGTAAATTGCACCTAACAAAACTACCTAAAACAAAACAAAACACGCAGAAAAAAAGATCAATGCAAAAGAAGAGAAGAGAGAAAAAAGGAACATAAGGTAGGTAGAACAAAAACGAAAGCAAATAATAAGATGGCAGACTTAAACCCAAACACATCAGAATTATATTAAATATAAACAGACTAAATGTTCCAAATAAAATATAAGGAATAACAGTCTAGATAATAGAAAAAAGAAGACAACCATATACTCTCTACAACATTAACAGTGTAGGGCTGGATAAAATTATTATACAAATACTAACCAAAAGAAAGCTGGTAAAGCTATACTAATTCTAGAAAAAAAATAGAGTTTAAGGCAAAAAACATTACTAGAAACAAAATGGGGCACTTTGTAATGATAACAATTTTGATTTACTAGAAAAACACGAGAATTATAAATATATATGCACCTAGTAATAAAACTCTGAAATAAAGAAAGTCAAAATTGACAGAACTAAGAGAAATACACAAATCCACAATCTTAGTGAGATATTTTCATATCTTCTATTAGTTACCTATAGAACAAGGAGACAAAAAAGTCCTTACTGGGTATAGAAAAATTAGTAAACTTAACCTAACAGACATATATAAAGCACTGTTCCCATTGACAGAAGAAAACACATTCTTTTCAAGTACATACAAAAAATTTACAAATATTGAACCTATGCTAGGCCATAAAGCAAATCTGAGCAAATTTCAAAGATCTGAAAATATTTAGAATATGTTCTCTGACCACAAAGCAACTAAGCTAGAAATCAATAACAAGATAATTAGAGTATTCCCATATGTTTGAAAAGTAAGCAAGATATGGGTAAATAACCTGTGGTTCAAAGAAGAAATCACCATGACGTTTAGGATATATCTTAATTCAATGATAATGCAAATATTACACATCAAAACTTGTGGGATGAACGTCCACTTCTGGTCATGACAGAGTAGCTTGCATAAGAGCTAACTTTCCTGCTGAAAACAACAATAAAGGCAGGATTAAATCCAAACAATTGTTTGAAGATGAACCAAAGCAGGCAGGGTATACAGGGCTAAAGGCAAGCACCCCTAGGGAAGCCCCACAGTTTTACTTTTTCACTCAGGGCATTTGGGGATCTGTGGTACAGGATATAAAGGCCAAGCATAAAGCTGCAGCCTCATCCTTCCAGCAGTCTTAGAAGGCTAAGCAGAAAGACGCTGGCAATCAGAGCTTCCAAGGTGACCAGAATTTGAGGGGCCAAGAAGCTGGAGAGGAGGGAATCAGAGAGAAGAGCCCAAAATTCCACATGCAATTTCCCCGTAAGCTATGCATGTGCAGGACAAGATACCAAGAAACCCAGTGGAAAGCAACAGCAGAAAGACAGAGAGATGAGTAGAGGTTTTGCCTAGTGTTTCAGCACTAAAGAGATTTAGAGGTCAAGGCCCACCAGGTGGAGAGACCCCGTAAAACCTAGGCTTTGAGCTGTGTCTTCAGAACTGCAATCACTAGAGTAAAGTTTACACCCTGGGAGGAGGGACAAACTCAGGACAGACCAACACTAACGATGCCTGAAATGCAGCATTATCTTCCGAAACAAGGTAACACCTCTACAATTTTTATACACAATATCCTGCATGCAATCAAAACTCACCAGGCATGCCAGAAAAACAGAATCAAATAACCAAAACCAAAAGAGGAAAAAACAGACCATGGAAACAGAAACCATAGGTGATACAGATACTAGATTTAACAAACAGGGGCTTTTAAAAATCAGATTGATAGATGCAAGAAAATAGAAGAAAAGATGAAATGCACCAAAAAAAAACAAAAAACAAAAAACAAAAAAAAAACAACAAAGAACTGATTGAACATTCTAGAACTGGAAAATAAGTGAAATTAAGAATTCCACAATTTGGTCTAAGAGCAGACTAAACACAACAGAAAAGAGAATAAGTGAAATAAATTAGCAGAATAAATTCCAATTAAAGCACAAAAAGGAAAAGGAAGACACATGGGATATGATACAAAAGTTTAACATAACGTGTCACTGGAATCCCAGAAGGAGGAGAGAGAGAGAGACAAGAACAGAAGCAATACTTTTTAAAATACTGACAGTGGTAGTTTAGAGGCTGTATATGCCCCAGAAAAGATCATGTTCTTTTAATCCATTCCTGTAGGTGCAGACCTGTTGTAGGTGGGACGTTTTGATTAGGTTATTTCAATTAAGATGTGACCCAGCTCATTCAAGGTGGGTCTTAATCCTCTTACTGGAGTCCTTTATAAGAGAATAAAGGACACACAGAAAACCCTGAGAAGCTCGTGGAAAAAGCCCCAGAGAAGCTGAGAGACAAGGACACAGCCACAGAAGCTGAGAGGAAGTCACTGAAACCAGAAGCTGGAGGCAACGAAAGCGGGATGGAAGGACCAGCAGGCGTCGCCACGTGCCTTGCTATCCAACAGAGAAGCCCAAGCTCGCAGGTGAACTGGCCTTCAGAGAAGGTATCATCCTGCTGATGCCTTAATTTGGACATTTTCACAGCCTTAGAATTGTAAACTTGTAAGCTGATAAATCCCCATTGTTAAAAGCCAGTTCTTTTCTGGTATATCGTATTTCGTTAGCTTTAGCAAACCAAAACACTGACTGATGATATTCTAAAACTTATGAAAGATAACAAGACACAGATACAAGAATCTCTGCAAACTCCAAGTAGGACAAACAAAACAAGCAAACAAAAAAACATGCCTGGGCATATCGTAGTAAATAAAATAAAAGATAAAGATAAAATCTTAAAAGCAGTCAAAGGGAAAAAAAGGCTCTTATGTTCAAATAAGAATAAGACTGACAGTTGACTCTTGACAGAAACAATGAAAATGAGAAGAAATGAAACGACAACTTTAAAGAGAGAAAAGAAAATAACTGCCAGCCTAAAATTCTATTCATTGACATTGAATTTCAAAAATAAAGATGAAATAAAGTGATTTTCAGACAATCAACAGACAGATTTCAATGACAGCAGACATGCACTAAATGCTAAAGGACACCAATGTTCACAGTAGCATTATTCACAATTGCCAAAAGGTGAAAGCACCCAAGTGTCCCTCAACAGATGAATGGATAAGCAAAATGTGGTCTATCCATACACTGGAATATTATTCAGCCATAAAAAGGAATGAAGCCCTGATACAGCCTACAACATGGATGAACCTAGAAGACACTAAGTTGAGTGAAATAAGCCAGACACAAAAGGACAAATTTGCATGCGCTCCCTTATATGAAATAACTAGAATATGAAAATTACTAGAGACAGAAAAAATAGTGGTTACCAGGGGCAGGGGGGACAGGGAATGGGAAGTTAATTCTAAAAGGGTACAGAGTTTCTGTTTGGGGTGATGGGAAAGTTTTGGTAATGGATGGTGGTAACAGTAGCACAACACTGTGCATGTAATTAATGCCACAGAATTGTATGCTTAAAAGTGGTTAGAAGGGGAAATTTTACATTGTATATAAGTCATGACAATAATAAAAAATAAATAAAATAAATAAAACAAAATATTATATATGAACACTAAAAAAAGGAAAAGACATAATAAAGGAAGTTCTTCAGGCAGGAAGAAAATTATCCCAGAGGGAAGCATGATAATGCAGCAAGGAAGAAAGAGCAATGAAAGAGTAAATAAGTGGACAAATCTAAATTGACTGTTTATAACAGAAATGACAATGTTTTGGAGGATGAGTGTATAGACAGGGAGAGAGAGGGAGAACATTATTGAGAGAAATTAAAGAAAACCTAAATAAATGGTGGGACATGTCATGTTCATGGAACACGGAATAATATAAAGCTGTGCTGGTTTGCATCTATTACGTACCCCAAAAAAGATTATGTTTTTTAAATCCACTCTTGTGGGGGAAGAACTATTGTGGGTGGGATAGATTATTTCCATGGAGGTGCGACTCTGTCCATTCAAGGTGGGTCTTAATTAATTTTTTGGAGTCCTTAAGATTGCTCAGGAAGAGAGAAAACTCAGAGCCAACAGAGACCCAGACGCTTGGCGAAGATGAGAGAGACATTTTGCAGAGAAGCTTAGACAATGTAATCCAGAGTTGGCCCCTGAGAGAAACAAGCCAAGACCCACCAGAGCTGAGACAGAAGCCCAGAGACATTCTGGAGGAAGCCACTGAAAGCAGAAGCTAAACCTGGGAGAAAAAGTTCAGCAGAGCCAGCCATGTGCCTCCCATGTGACAGGAACACCAGATGCCATCGGCCTTTCCTCAGAGAAGGTATCTACCTCCTGATGTCTTAATTTGGACATCTTTAGGCCTTATAACTGTAAATTTGCAACCTAATGGATTGAAAAAGCCAATCCATTTCTGGTATATTGCATTTTGGCAGCTTTAGCAAACTGGAACAGTTGTCAATCTTTGAAAAGATAAATAAAATTGATAAACATCTAGAAGAACTGAATAAGAAATAAAGAGAGAAAACACAAAGTACCAACTCTTCAGGTCCTTCAATTATTAAAAAGAAAATAAGAGGATATTATGAACTGCATGTCAACAAATTTGACAATTTAGAAAAAATGAACAAATTCCTTGAAAAACACAACAAAACAAAATTGACACAAGGAGAAGGAGAAAATCTTATAGGCCTATATTTGTCAAAGAAATTAAGTCCATATTTTAAAGGTTTCCCACAAAAAATGCTACAGGTACAGATGTCTTCTGCCAGTGAATTTTTCCAAGCATTTTAGAAAAAGATAATGCCCATCTTTTTTTTTTTCTCATGATCCCAGACTGGATTTATGATGCTGGAGAAAATTCCCAAAAAGACAATAATCTTAAAAGAATTTTCAGAAAACAAAAGAAGAAGGAATACTTCACAACTCTTTTTCTGAGTCCAGCATAAACCTGACACTAAAACCTGAAAGAATGTTTTTAAAAGAAAATTACAGGCCTATATCTCTCATAATCATAAATCTTAAAATAAGAAACAAAATATTTGATTTAATCAGCAATGTGCAAAAAGGATACAGCATTATGACAAACAAAAATTAATCCTGAATTTATTCCAGGAACATATGTCTGGTTTAACATTTGAAAATCAATCAGTCAGTAAAATTTGTCACAATGACAGAAACAAAGGAGAAACTAGTAAGTTAATAGACACAGATGCAGATCTCAACTGTTGCAGTATAAGCAATTGATAATATATAACACCCACTCTTGAATTAAAAAAAAAAAACTATTAGAAAACTGGGAATAGAAAGAACTACATTAATATAATAAAGGGTATCTACACACACAAACCTAAAACAAATATCATACTTAATGGTAAAATGTTGACGCTTTCCTCCTTGAGATCAAGAATCAGATAAGGATGCCCGTTTCAATATTTTACTAGCTATCCTTACCAGTGCGGTAAAGAAAGAAAAATAAATTAAAAATATAATTATTGGAAAGGAAGAAATAAAACTGCCAATATTTGCAGATATGACCGTTCTTAAAAAATGAAAAATGGACTACAAACAAATTATTAGAACTAATAAATACAAAAATCAACTGCATTGCTATACACAGCAACAGTCAGAAAATGGAATTTTAATAACTGTAATTTAAAATAACACAAAAAATTCAAAATCTAGAAATAAATCTGACACAATAGGTATAAAATTTCTGTGAACCTCTATAAAAAAGTGTTATTGAGAGAAATTAAAGAAAACCAAAATAAACGAGGGGATATTCGATGTTCATGGATTGGAAGACTAGATCATATAAAATTGTCAATTCTCCCCAACTGATCTAGAGAATCAGTAGAGTCCCAGTCAAAATTCCAACAGGTTTTTTGCTTGTTTGTTTGTTTTTTTGTGTATGTGGAACTTTTATCGGATAAAAATGCTTTGACTAGCCAAAATGATCTGGAAGAACAGGGTGGGAGGATGGGCGCTCCCAGATACCAAGACTTGTTATTACAAGTTACCTAAGTAAGACAGCACAGGATCGAGTGAGAAAAGGAAACTAGAGTAGGGTCCAGAAACAGCCACATAAAAGACACCTGATTTACCACCGAAGTGGCATTCTAGAGCAATTTTCTATTAAAAAACCCAGGAAAATTGGAGAAAGAAACATGGCCCCTAATTCACACCACACATAAAAATCAATTCTAGGTGAACTGTCAATCTAGTTATGAGAGGCAAAACCATAAAATAAAGCTTCCAGAAGATAATATAGAAGAACATCCTCATGACCTCATAGTAGAAAAGGACAGTGTTAAAATGGGGCCCAAAAAACATACCATAAAAAGAGTAATTAATTTGACTGTATTAAAACTAAGAATTCTTGTTTATCAAAAGACACCCTTAAGACATTTCCTGGCAACCAAGTAAGCTGCTCGAGGGCAGAGACCTGCCATCATCAACTCTGCTCGGTGAAGATGGGCTGGGGGCTGATAAAGGAAGGAACGAGCAGATCACAGGGCATGTGGCCAGGACACAGGCCACTCAGCTCGTCTGAAGTTTCCTGACAAGCAGTTTTACTGCAACGACCCAGGACAGAGTGCCTCAAAAGTCAGTCCCCGGCAGGGAGGCCAAGATCACATGTCCCACATGTTATGATCATCCTTCGCAAAATTCCTGGCAAGTATGGACTTTTCCTCCTGAGATAACAGTGAGGGGCTGGCGGGTTTCAGCGAATATCATCTGTCACCAGTAAATGTCAGCAGTTAATGATTAAGTCATCCTGGGAGCAGGAGTATTGATGCTATCATAGTGCACTCAGCAGTGCCGTGAGGCATTAACCCAGGGTCCACACGAGGAGAGCCGGCACCGAGACCATGCCTCGGGAAAGGGGTGCCCAGGGTTGGCCCAGCTCAGCAGCCCAGCTCGGGACACATAAAGCAAGCCTCGGGGTAAGACACAAGTGTGGGTTCTAGAACTGGACTGCCTCAATTTGAACCCCAGCTCTGCTTCCTCATCTGTAAAATGGGGTCAAGAATAACGCTGACCTCCTAGGACTGCTCTGCTTGCACTAGTGCCTAGTAAACTGCAGACACTCTTGTTGTTGTGTTGTTGTTGCCATCCACATCCCTCAGGGTCCAATATCGCCACCCAGGTGAGGTGTTAGGGAACTCACAGGTCTTAGGTAATAAAAACAGAGATTCCAGAGATACCGATTCCATCCCCCAAACTGAAGCTATGCCTGACAGCTACCAGCAGGAACAGCGTGACCTGGAGCTGGAGGCTGGAAGGGGGACATTGAGGTCTTCCTCCAGCATGCTTCACGTACTTTTGAGCAAGTCCAAAGCCCTCCGGGTAAATCAAGGAAGAGGAGACATTTAAAAGACAGAACCTCGGGCCCCTGAGGAGAAAGCCTAGCATGCCAAACTGCAGAGTGTTCAGAGCAGAAGGAGGGACACCCGCGACCATGACAATGCCAGGACCCAGATGTAGGGCCTTGACCCCCAGCCCACTGCAGCCCTTCACTCTGGGTCACACCCCAGGCTTTGGCCATTACTATCATATCTGCGATGCTTCATAACCCCAACTCCAGCAGCCACTCCCCAACCTCCACCTCCTCGCCTTCCAACCCACTCCCTCTACAACCTGCAACCCAGCAGCCTCCTACCCCCCTGGGACAGAGGGCCTGGCTCACAGTGGCCCAAGGTAGATGTTGTAAAAGCTGAATGAATATATCCATTCGCTCATGCTGCAAATCTCCTAAGTGCCAAGCACTGGGCTGGGTGTGGGGAAAACCATGGCGATACCAAGCGCCAGCCTCTGCCCTCGATTTATGGTCCTCAAGGGAAGAGGCTACAGAGCGTGGGGATGGGGACTATGGGGACACACAGAGGAAACACCTACTCTAGCCTACAAGTCAGGGAAGGACACACCAAAGGGCAAGCCAAAGTGAGCAGGCAAAGAAAGGGGAAGTGCTCCAAGCCAAGGTAAGGGCCCGAGCAAAGGTCAGGAGCACAGGGCGGCAAGAGCTGAGACCAGAGGTGCGGTCACCTGAAGGCACCTGGTATGTTAAGGAAATAGGAGGCCCTGGAAAAGTGAAGCAGGAGAGTGACAGGATCAGATGTGCCCTCCAGAAAGATCACTCTGAAGGCAGCTTGGAAGAGGACCAGAGGAGAGCAAGACTGAAGGCAGAGCCCCAGGCTGGGAGGCTTGCTGCAGTCGGAGTCCATGGGGGCAAGGACCACGGCCTGGAAAATAGGGAGTTAACTGTCCCTGATTTTAAACTGACATGTGGCCATCTGGAATACAAGTCGCACTTCCCAGCCTCCCCTACAGCTAGTTGTGGCCACATGACTAAATTCTGGCCAATGGGATTTAAGTGGAAGACTGTGTGCAACTTACAAGAAGTGTCCTTAAAAAGAGGGAGAGTGTCCTTCCTCACCCTGTCTGTATTAGTTAGGATTCTCCAGGGAAACAGAACCAACAGGGGATTAGATAGATAGATAGATAGATAGATAGATAGATAGATAGATAGATAGATAGATAGATAGACAGACAGATGAAATTTTTATAAGAATTGTCTCAAGCAACTGTGGGAATGCGCAAGTCCAAATTCCATAGGGTAGGCCACAAGCTGGGAACCCAAACAAAGTTTTTTGATGAATTCCCCAGGAGAAGCTGGCTGGCTGAAGTAGAGATGGAAATTCCCCTTCTGACTGCTGAAATCACCACTTCTCCTTTTAAAGTCTTCACTGATTGGATGAGACTTCTCTCATTGCTGAAGGCAATCTCCTCCGTTGATTTCAGATGTAATTAGCCATAAATGCAATTAACTTACTGATGATTTAAGTCCACCAAATGTCCTCACAGTAACAATAAGACCAAACAACTGGACACCATAACCTGACCAAGTTGACACATGAACTTAACCGTCTCACTGCCCTTTTGGCATCTTGCTGGCTGGAAAGGTGGATGTGATGGCTGGATCTGGTGTGACCATCTGGGACCATAGGTGACCTAAAAAATGGAGGCCACATGTGGTACCTGAGGACTGTAGGTAGAGCTGCCATACCAGCCCTGATCTGCCTTGGCTGCACTTGAGAGAGCTAAAAGTCTGTCCTGCTGATACACAATTACTATTTTGTGTTTTCTATCACTCGACCAGAACCTAATCCTAATTGATAGAGAAGAGGAAGCAGACTCAAGAGATACCTGGGAGGAGAACATGACAGAACTCAGGACTCAAGAGCCACTCCTGGGTTTCTGGATTGCACAACTGCATAGATGGATGGTGATGTGAAATGAGAATGTTTGGGTGGGAGCAGGTTAGAGAGGAGAAGATGAAAAAGACTCCAGAGAGGACTTCAGAGAGGAAATATTGGCTTAGCTTGAAACCCCACCCAAAGGTCCTTATTCTGAGTAAACACATGGAAACCACACTGTGGCATACAAAGAGAAATGGATTAGGTACCAGAAGATAGAGTCTGCTTGTAACTTTACTGCTTCCTAACTGTGCAACCTTGGATGAATCATTTATCACCCCTGAGCCTCAGTTTCCTCATCTGCAAAATGGTATAATACCTTCCTTGCCTACCTCAAAGGGTTAACAGAGGACCTGTTAATGTAACAGATGTTCAAGCATCTGTAAACTACAAAGTACCATCCAATCAAGGGTAGAAAGATAACAGATGTAGCCAATAAACTGTCGGCAAAGGATTTAATCCCCCTGGGGTGGAGATCTGCCCACATTGGGGTTCAAGCTTTATGATACCATTCTGGAGTCCTGCCAAGGGATATTCACAACCGACAGGACTTGGCAATTGTTTGGTCAAGTAGGAGAGGCTCCACCGCCCCGGTCAGCTGTGCCTTGCTAGCAGCCCTCAACTGTGGGCCTCTGGAAGGGTTCTGGAGCTGCAGGTACAAGCCTGGCCTGTCTGGGCCAGTCCTGACCAAGGCCAGCCAGAGGCAGTCAGCTCAGGCCCATCCGCAGCCAGACTTTGGACTGGGCCTGCTGTGTGAAAACTGGTGTCGGAACCATCCGCTGAGCTGCCTTCTTTGTCCAAGCCCCTGCTGTGGGTGCCCTGACCTCAGTTTCCTTGTCTGTGCTTCACTCCCCCGTGGGATCTGCAGCCAGGCCCTGAATTCTCACCTGAGTCCCTGCCTTACTCTTCCCCTGGTGGGTGGACCCTCGCCCCAATGTGCCACTTTCTGAGAGCCCTGCTGCCACGTCGCCGCCATCAGAATGACACCTGCTGTTCCCCCCAGTCTCACTGCTCACCAGGGCGCTGGATGCACCATGATCCAGTCAGAGGGGTCTGCCTGCAGAGCAGGCCTGTCTGGAACGACTTGGATCCACTGTGTTCTGCCAGACAAACTCCTACTCATTCTTCCAGGCACGGAGTAGCTCTTAAAGCCTCCACTAGCCTGCTAGGAAGTGACCATCTCCCTTCTGCCTGGGCTCCACCTCTGTCACAGCACTTCCCACGTGGCTTATGAAGGCCTGCTTTGCAAGCTGCCTCCCCACCAGACCACACATTCCTAAAACACACAGGCCAGGTTCTGTCATCTCACAGCACCAGCCAGGCCTGGCCCAGGGTTTGGGACACCTGAGACATGGAAGGTGCTCTGTGAGTGCTGGGTCGATGGATGAATGGGTAGCCAGATGGAGGAAGGGGCCCCACCCCACACCAGGCTGCTGAGCCCCACTGGACCCTTTATTTTGGATTCCTTGGCCACTCCCCTCCCCTTTTCTCACACAGCCCTGCAACTGGCTCAGTTCCCTCAGCCCTGTCCCAGCTTCCTACGTTCCCTTCTAGACCATGGGAGTCCCAGTGTGCCTTGAGAAGTGACAGCTCTGCCCACCTCCTTCAGGCTCTCCTGAACAAACCCTAGTAGGCCCCTAAAGGGACTGTCATACCTTCAAAGATCTGGGACTAAAGGCGATCCCAGAGGGTCTTCCCTGATTTAGCTCTTCTCAGCCTCCCCAACCACCCTCCTTCTCCGGATCTGAATGGGGCAAACAGCCCAGTCTTCTATTCCCGAGCCCCTGCCGCTGGGAGCCTGCTGGGCCAGGAGGGCAGAGCAGAGCAGAGGCGTTTCCCTGGACGCCAGCCTGCCCTCTCCCCAACCCGTCTCCAGCCCCCTCAGATGTAGATGCAAAGAAGCTGCTTCTTGGCCAAGAGCACTCCAGCTTGGAGGCCCTGGGAGGAGTCAAAGGAGAGCAGCGTGCCAGCTGATCCTCACCCACCGGAATCCATTCTGTGTGTTCCTGGGGTTGACCAGGATGCAGTCCCAGGTGCGGGTGGTGACATTCTGGAACAGAATCAGTTGCCCTTCCTCCCGGACCCGGACACTCGAGTTGTAATCTGCCACAGCCACCTCCTTCACCCGGAATGGGTTAGAGAACAAATTGGTGACGCTACTGAGGGTATTGACCAGGCGGCCGAAGAACTGCATCTTCTGCGGGGCAGGTGGGGAGGCCCCACCACCTTCCCCCTCAGTCTGGAAGAAAACGGGGTCTCTGGTCAGCTGGGCTCGGTCTCCCATGCCCACCTCACCAAGTGCAGCGGATTCCTGCCCAGGCACCCGGGTCGCTCCCCACTAGCGCTGTTCCCCTGATTCTGGGCCTGGAGGGACCTGGAAAGGAGGGGAAAGAAAGAGAAACAGCACTGAGTACGGGGGTAAGAAGGTCTGACGGGAAGCTACAGAGCACCCGGGTCGGGCTGGGGACCTACAAGGCTCCCCTCCGGTGCTGCCACTCTGCAAAGGTGATCCCACGAATGTCCTGCTCCCTGACCCAGTCTCCCCAACAGAGACTCAGTTTCCTCATCTGTAATGAGGGGCAGGTAACAACCACTGCTCCTTACTTCACTGAGTTGTGCTGATCAAAGGAGATGCAGTGTAGGTAGTAACGTGCTATGCACACAGCGAGGTTCCCGCCACATAAGCAGAGACAACTTTCTGGCATTCAAACAGCTCGGCACAAACCATTTCAACTCCACCAACAAAATCAGTGTCCCCTTGCTGGCAGATACCATGAAGGGGCCAGGATCATCACATGATCCCTTGGGATTTGTCATAAACCCCCAGTGCCTGCTGCCACGGGTTCCCAACGGACTCTGAGGGAGACCAGACCTAAGCACTTTGGAAAACAACATGAATGGAAAGCCTCAATGCACGCGGACTTGGGCGGTAAATTTTTACTGCCTGTTCAAAGCCACATTTTTGGCTATGGATGTCGTCCCCTTTTCGGATGACAGAATTAGCTATGTTGTTCTTTCCTGGGTCCCCAGAAACTGCACTGCCTCCCAAAGGCACTGCCACCAACGCTGGTCAGAACCTGCCAGAGGCCACCCTCCTCTGCTTCTGTGCCAGGACATTCGCTGGCCAAAAAACACACTGAGGATGGGGGGCTGGGAGGAGGGTGGACATCTGGGTGGGCACTGGTTCACCCTGGCCCAAGTACTGAGTGAAGAAGTTTGCCAAGGATCAACCTCAGGGTTAGAGGGAAGAGAGCAAGAGGCCCAAGGGGAATCATCCAAAAAGGGAGTAAAGCCAAGGAGGATAATTACACCAGAAGTTCACTGAGCACGAGCTGCACACTTCACATGGACTCTCATTTAATTCTCACAAAACCATCTGAGGCAGGTGCACCGAGAGCCCAGTACAGCTCTGGAGGCAGGCTGTACCCAAACTCACCAGCTCTGTTACCAGCTACTTGGACAAATTACCTAACCTCTCTATGCCTCAGTTTCCTTATCTGTAAGACAGACACCATAACAGTGCCAACTAATTGCACTGAGCATACAGCAACTGCTTGATAAATACTGGCTTTCTTGACTTCAGTCATCCCCTTTTACAGATAGGAAAACTGAGGCTTAGAGAACCATGACGGAGAAGCCTTGAGAATGTTTGGAGCTTTCTAATGTCCTCCCTTTCCTGATTCATAGTAAGATGTAGTGCGAGAAGATTTTGAGTCTCAGGTTCTCCTTTTTTAACAAGAATATTCATTCACACACACACACATACACACACACACACCCATGTGTTGTGAGAATTACAATGAGAACATTTAATTAAATGAGAATGCTTAGACGTGTGTCAGTTTCCTTCTTTCTTCTGCACTCAGGGTCTGGAAGGATGGAGAAGCTGGGGTGCCCACACCCCTCTCCATAGCTAGGGGAGTAGGGGGATTCCCCAAGAGAAGCCGTGGAATCAGTCCTGGGAAAAGAGCCCCCCAAAATGGAAGACACGGCAGGCCCGCCAAAGTGCATTCTAACGGTTGCTATGACACAGAAAGGGAAGCACGACAATATCCAACATTAGGAGAAGGGTAAATTGGGATACGTTTGCCCCAGAGATTCTGTGTAGTCGTTAAAAGCCGTGGTTTTGAAGATTATCACAACTCAGGAAAAGCATCTGGTGTCCTGTTAAGAGGCTCAGCCCCACCAGCCCGGCCGCTTTTCCGCAGCAAGCGCAGGGCGCCCACCCCCTCCCCAGTCTGAGTCCTTTCCATTCCCGGCTTGGGATTTCCCACCCGGAACAGCCAGACTGCACACAGTTCCCAGGAAGCAAAGCCATTTTGCACCTCCTTGACTGTCCCCGTAAATTTGTCGTGCGGGAATGGCCTCCCTCTCCTTTTCTGTCGGCGAAAGCCCTGGGCATCCTTCAAAACCAAGCTCAGCGATCACACCCTCCTTGCTGTTCCTGATGCGCCGCCCCTCCCTGATCCCAGCTGTCCCTCACTTTAAACACGTTTCTATGATTACACCCCAGCGTGTGACAGCCGCCCCTCCTATCAGACCACAAGCCTCCCGCGCCGCAATGCCAAACGCTCGCCTGCCTCTCGCCGCGCTGCGGTGATCACATCATCCACACACCAACCCTATGAAACCATTACCATCACCATCTTCGTTTTGCACACGAGAACACTCTGGAAGGAGCAGGTAAGAGCCCAGGTCACGCAGCTCGTGGAAGGGCAGGACTGCAACTCAGGTGGGCTGGCTCCAGGTCGGAGCTCCTAAGGGCAGGTGCGAGGTGTTCTCATCCCCATACCTGACGCCCGCCACAGAGCCTGGCACGCAGAAAGTTTGTTAAACACGATTTAACTGAGTGAAAATTATGAAGAGAAGGCGGGGGGTGGGGGGAAGACTAGTAGGAAACATACAAAATACTAAGAGTAGATTAGGGTCCTGGGTTCAGGGATCATTTCTTTTCTTTCCTCTCTTTTCCAAATGGTATGTAAAATGATCACATTTTTTAAAGAAAGGAGTGTAGGCTGAGCCCCAGGGGCCTGCAGCCAGGAAGATGGGGAGCCCGGGGGTCAGGCTTGGGTCTGGAAAGCTGCACGGGAGCTTCCCAGAGGGCAGGCACCAGGAGATGTGCTGGGGGGTCAGGAGAATCCAGCCCCCACAAGCCCTCTTAGGGTAAGGGGAGCAGAGTCATCACGGGGGGCACAGCTGGGTGGAAGAAAGATTCCCGCCCAGCCCTGCCCCAGGAGAGACACCTCCCAGCGCTGGGGCCCCAGAAAAAGCAGGAGTTTTGGCTCTCCCCCAGCCTGCCAGGGTTGACATGAGGATGAAGTGAGGCATGCAAGGAAGAGGCCGGCTGTGGGCACATAAACAGTGGCCACTGTTATCATGCAAGAGAAAGGAAATTAGAATCTCCGGGCCACATCTTGGGACATTCACTGCATCGCCAACCAGGCAGGTTGGCGAGTGGGGAGCAGAATGACTTCGTGCTGTGCTTCCTTCTCATCTCTGCCACCCTCCTCCCACCCCCTCCTCTCCCCTCCCTCAGGAGGGCCTGGTCTCCTTCACCTTTGACCCCAGGGCCCAGGTGCTTCCCAGCAGATGGGCAGACAGATGGTGGGGGACACTGGACGGGGGAGTGGGCTGCCCTTCGGCCCCTCTGAGGGCCCTACCATGACCCACCCCATCCCTCTCACTTCTCCTCCCTCATGCTTTCTCGAAGCCTTGCCCTGAGACCTCCCAGGTGTAAACATTCTCTCTGTGGCTCCTCCCCCAGGCTTGCTCCTTGCTAGTCACGCAGGGGTCGCCTGAGAGGGGCCACGCGCTCCTGAAATGGCACGAACAGGGAGCCCAAATGCAACAGCTTTTGTGACGACGGCGAGAGCAATAATCTGCCCATCTGCTCCAGGCAATTTCCAGGTGCCAATTCTGTCTCCCTCAGATGGAGGCTGGATATTTTTGGCCTGCTCTTATCTCTGCTCACCCATCCCCGGTCCCAGGCCCAGTTTGCCTGCTTGGTTCCTTCAGGGAAGACGGACAGAGTGTCTGCTGGGTGGAGGCTCCCTGGAGGAGCTGGAGGGCAGGAAGGACAAGAATTTTATCTTCATCTTAGAGACAAAGAAACTGAGGCCCAGCGAGGCCCCAAAGTGTGGTGGGCAAAGGGCAAATTAAAATGGGACATGGTGATGCCCACCGAAAAGAAAAAACCAATCAACCAACAAAAACCCCTTCCTGGGATTGGGGGGGAGTGGAACTACAGGTAGACTCTTTGGCGAGTTCCCTAGAAGTGGCTGCTTGGGTTCATGAAATGACTTGGCGCGGGAGGCACAGGCCGGGCCCTGTCCCAGAGACTCAGGGTCCCTAGGCGGGGAGAAGAGACAGGGGGCACTGCTGGAGGAGATGACTCTTGAGCTGAACTTTGAAGGAAAATCAGGAGTTCACCAAAGGGAGAAAGCGCGGAGAGGTCTTCCCCATGGATGGAGCAGACGAGACTGGCTGGGACGGCAGAGGAGAGGAGCCCACATGATCTGTTCCACAAACAAGCAGCGTTTTCTTCTGGCCTGGACAGCTGGTGGGGGAGATGGCCACCCAGAGGGGCTGTGGTTACCATGGTGACCCACACACATCCAAGACGAGACAGAGCCATTGTCCAGCCATCTCCTGTGCCAGCCATCCTCACAGCCGCCCTGTGGACCGGGTTCTTTATCCCCATTTCAGAGACGAGGAGACACACTCAGAGAATAACTGAGGTAGAGGACAGGCTGGGGGGGGGAGGAGTGGAGAGTCGGTGGGTTACGGGGATGGCTGAGGAGAACTCAGTTTCCAAACATTAGTTCCTCCTGGGCCACGAACTCCCCGAAGGACCCTGGGCAGGTCTCAGGGGAGAGGCACTGTCCCTGTCCTCTGTGGGTACTCATCTGCCAAAGCAGCTGGGCCTGAGCCCAGGCCATGAAGGGTGATGGGCAAAAATTGCTCTGCCAGGGGGAAAGGGGCCCTGTTTGTCCCTCCGTTCATGCTTTGGCTCGGGTGAGGCCCTCAGCTGGAACGTTCCTGTCATTCCTGCCAAGCCCGGCTGCCCTCTGACCACTCTCCATATCTGCCCCCACCCCTGACATCTCCCTTTAAGCCTGACCCAGAGTTGGTTCCGTCCACACACACCACGAGGGCAAGCTCCAGAGCTGCTCAGTCCTTACACCCACTCTGAGCCCACAGCCAGCAGATCAGACCACGGAACCCCCTTGCTTGCAACATCCAGTGGCTCCCCGACACCTTGCAGAGAAAGCCCAAACCCCAGGGCTGGATGCAAGCGTCCCTGGGAGCTGGCCCAGCCCTCCCCTCCTCTCTTCTACCCAAGCTGCACCATCAATGCTCGCAGAACGCATCCCACTCCTGCTTGGCCCTCTGCTAGAATCTTCCGCCTAGACTCTTCCAACTTTCTTAACCTGTCTCAGAGTATGCATTTGACAAAGGATTCTTAGACCACGTCTTGTCCTTCAAGACAAGTTCAGCTGCCACCTCCTCTAAGAAACATACCCTGCACCCTCCCTTCCCCTCAGCCCCTGGCATTCAGGCCCCTCCCCAGTACCTCCACAGACCCAGAGCACGCCCCCACTAAATCACTTACCATGCAACCACGACAGTGCATCTGTTGATTTGGGCTGCCCAGGCCTCTCTGACCAACCTGTGTTTGATTTGTTTACACAAGCACTCCAAATGCTGTTTCTGACTCACGGTGGGTGTTTGATAAATGGTGAATGAATGAATGAGAACAAATGAATGAACCAACTGTAAGCCCACGGGGTGGCACCTCTGAGGCGCACCCTCCCTCCGCCTCTCATTCCCTCCCAGCTGGTGACACAGACCACACGCTCTCGTCCCCCCACTCCAAACTGCCACGGGCCTCGCCACAGCAGAAGGCTGTGCTAAAACCCAACCATGTGCCAAATGCCCACGCAGGGCTCTCTCCTGTGCCAGGAGAACCCTCTCCGAGCACCTACTGTGTTCCAGGAGTGGTACTAAGTGCCAGGACTAATCCCTCCCCAGGCCTGGGTCTGAACCTTTCAGCTTCATATACCACAGGGTGTTTAAAGCTGCATTCATTCATATTTCGACCAGGGAAACCTCTTTGGACCCTGTGCTTCCTTCTCGACTCGCTTGGGGAGAGGAGCGGGACAGCTGCCCGGGAGGTGCATGACAGGATCTCCCGGGCAGCCAGGCCAGGAAGCAGATCGCACCAAACGGTCCACGTGGGGGATCCTGGGAGCAGCCACAGAACTGCCCTAGCGGGAAGTCGGGCCCCACGAGCCCTGGCCACTGACTACCGGATGTCCCATGACTGGAACAATTGCTGGACAGTCCTGGCAAAATGGGCTGGAAGCACGGGGACTGGAAAGAACGCCGAGCCTGTCCTGACGAGTGTGGCCTTTGTTGCCCCCTGACTTCCTTCCTGCGGCTCTTACTGTCCGCTCCACCCAGCATGTGAGCACCTGCCACATGCCAGCCTGCAGCCTCCCACAAGACCCGCTATTAGGCTTGGCAAAGGGCTCTCACACCTTTTAGCTCCCACGAAGCTCACAAATGCCCGTGACAGAGAGAAGGTGCAATTATTATCCCCGGTGGACATGTGGGGAAAGCAAGGCCCAGAGAGAAGAAATGGGAGGGTCTCCCTGGGCTGGACTCATGCCTTTTTCCTCTGGCTCTGGCACAGCCCCAGGCAGAGGGCCTGCCACTGAGTTGGTGCTCAGTAAGGGCAGCAGGAAAGACTGAATGAAGGCAGGGGTCAGCACAAGTGACATCTCTACCTCCCAGCCTAGCCTCTAGTCTCCAAGGCTGCCTCCCCAAACACGTCCCTTCTGACGTTCGCTCTGACCCCAGTTCTCCCCAAACTCTGTCCTGAGAAAGTGAGGATCGAACAGCGCTCACCCCATCACCTCACAGCCCGACAACACCAATACAGTTAAAACTGGGCTCCCGCCAAGGCCAGACACCTCGCCAAGGGTCTGGCCAAGCGTTTCCAGTGAATCACCACATGTGATCTTCAAAACGTCCATAAGAGAAGGCAGGTTCTTGTTCCCACCGTGCACACAGGAAACTGAGGCACAAGGAGATTGTGGAATTTGCCAGGATCTGAACCCAATTAGTTGCAACTCAGAGTGCCAGCTCTCCATTTTCAACTGCCTTCAGGATGCCTGAAGGGAAGCGGCTGAGGGTGGCTTGATGCTCAGTTTCTTATACTCAAGTGGCACCCCAAAAGCCAACACTCTCACCTAAAACTGCACTGCCATGCACAGGAGCCAGAGCAAAATGTCCTTTTAAAAAAGGAAAAAGTATCTGTTCCATTTACCCTCTTCAGCGGGGCCACAGATAGAAGAAAACCTCCCTGGAACTGTAGCTGGAACCTCAAGGACATGAGACCCAAATGACATTATGACATCTCTGGGCTGGCAGTAGGGTACAGGATGGCCCATTTTATGATTCCTTCCACAGATATTTGTTGAGGATCTAGTCTGTGGCAGGTATTATTCTGATAGGGATATTGTAGTGAACCAACAGACAAATTCCCTGCCCTCCTGAAACTTACTTTTAAGAGAGAGCAAGAAAGTAAAGAAGATAAATAAGCAAAATATAGACACAGGTCTTAGATGCTAAGGAGGAGACGTAAAGCAGAAAAGGGGGATAGGAGATGTTGGGATGGGACTGAAATTTTAAGGTCAACAGGGAAGTCCTCACCAAAGACTTGACTTTGACTAAAGACCCGAAGGAAGTGAGGGCAAAAGTCACACAGATATCTAGGTGATGCGCTTTCCAAAGAGAGGGAAGAGCAGTGAAAAGGCCCTGAGGCTGGAGCCTGCCTGGGGAGTTCAGGAACCGCAAGGAAGCCAGTGAGACCAGAGAGGCAACAGCAGGCAGGTCAGCACGGGGAGAGGGGCCACTGCTTGGCCTGCAGCAGGGGAGCAGCATTTGAGCAGCAGCCTGAGAAAAGACCGGAGTGAGCGAAGGCCAGAGCAGAAGCCAGTAAGGAGGCCGCCGCAGGAATCCAGGCCTGGGATGGTGCCTGGATGACAGTCGGGGGATCAGAAGGAACTGGTTTTGAAGACAGAACCAATGGGAGCTGCTGACGGCCTGGGTGTGGGATGAGAGAAAGACAGGCTTCAAGAAAAGTCTCACATGGTGGCACAGCACTGTGAATGTGTTTACACCACTGAATTAGATACCCGAAAGGGCCAAAATGATTAATTGTAGGTTGCACATACGTGCTGCCAGAATAGAACTGTACAACACAGGGAACCCTACAGCAAACCGTGGACTATAGTTAAAAGTCATAATAACAATGTGTCATCAGTTGCAAGAAAGATACCACACTAACGCAAAATGTTATAATAGGGAAAACTGTGGGGGGAGGTGTTACATGGCAACTCTGTGCCTTCTCGTGACTTTTTTGAAAACTTCCAATGGCTCTAATGAAAAAAAAAATTTTTTTAATTAAAAAAAAAAAAAAGACGATTCTCTCAGCCTTGGGCTGAGCAACTAAAAGAGTAATACTGCCGTTTCCTGAGCTGGGAAGAGAGTGGGAGGGGCAGGGTTTGGTGGAGGGCAGGGAAGGAGCTGGAGGGATAGATGTGACCAGGCCAATTGTAAATACAAAGTTTAAAATGCCCAAGTTTGAGGTGTTGAGTGGGCAGTTGGATATGTGAGTCTATCATTCAGGGAAAAGGTCTGGAGTGACTGGAAATATGAATTTGAGAGTTGCCAGAGTAGAGACGGTCCTTAAAGCTACAAGACTGGGTGAGATCACCTAGGAAATGAGGATGGACAGAAAAGAGGTGCTAAGGCCTGACCTATTAAAGTCCACCATGAAAGATGCGGAACATGTTCTCTCAGGGAGCCACCCTCTGCAAAGTGAAGGCTGGTGATACAAGGCCTCCCCTTCACCACAGCACCTCACCTACCCTCTCCCCGCCACCACCACCACCAAACACCCACACCCAGTGCATGTGCAGAACACACCCAGCATTTAAATTCCTCTTTTCTGTCTCTCGGTAATGTCACTCCGCTGAGTGAAAAGGAAATTCCCTTTTGGGAACCCTCTCATCTAACAAGAAAGTGATCCATGGGAAGGAGGAAAATATGCCCTGGGCACTGAGACACCAGTGGTGGGCCCTGCAAGGTTGGTCTGACACAGCAGGGTGATCACACAGGCTCTGGTGTCACTCAGTACTGCATGCAGATTCCAGCGCCCACCTCATCATCAGTGTGACCTCGGGGACCCACTCACCCTCCCTTCCTCTTGTTCAATGGGAATAACATCGGCTACCCCAAGGACAGCCTAGAACAGAGTAGGCAGACAATTAATATCTGTCGAATAAATGACAAATTCTAAGGATAGAATATATGAAAGAGCCGGACCTATCGGGAGTGATCAATCAGTACATCCAAAACAATAAATGAAAGACAGTGTAACTTCTCCTCTTTCTGTCCTCTTTTCATTCTGTTCCTTTCCTCTGCCCTGCCTATAACACGAAAGCAAACCCATGTATTTATACAGGGCTCATACTGGTTGCAAAGCCTTCCCTTCTACATTTTCGCATGCAAATGTTGAACCCTGTGGCACCCTTGCGAGCGCAGGAAATACAATCCCTGTCACGGCTGAGGAAACTGAGACTTAGACAGAAAATAGCCTCCAAACTCCAGGAACACTTTAAAGCAGGGACAATAACAAAACACTGCATTCAGCCCAAGGGTTCTGTGTTGTGTCCAAGGTTGGAGCTTCTTTGTTGCCAAACCAAACCTGCCTAACGTCCTTTTGGGTGGGTAAGAGAGCAGGTGAGAGAGAGGAAGAAACAGAAGCATAGAAGAAAAGGTACTTTATGGAGTCATATGGGTAGCCCATAAAAAACTGGGCACAGATCCCTGAGCCCTGTGGCCTCCTTGTCCCACACCCACAGGCCTGCCCCTCCCAGTCCCATAGTCACCAGGGTCACATGCTCCCTGTCACCAGCTTTCAGGCCCTCTGTGGGGGTAAGAGATGGACATAGGACTGGGGGGTTGGGAGTTTCGGGTGACTAGGCCATGGGGAAGGAAGAAGCATGGCCGGGAACATGTTACAGTTGAAATCTGGGCTCACATGGGAGAGGAGAAGCAGGGAGTTAGAAATGGGGAACCGGTGAAGAAAGCTGGGAGACACAAATGGAACAACACAGAGAACCGAGGCAAGTGAGAATACACTGAGGCAGGAAAATTCGGATCACACTAAAGGAAGGAAGCTGGGGACAATCAGTAGGACCCAGAGTGAAAGCTGGGAGGCACTGACAGGCAAGGAATAGGGAGGAATTTGGGGGAGGGGGCGTTGAAGGGGTTGACTCAGGAAATTAGTGATTCTGAAGCGGGGAACACACGGGAGATACTGGAGTACTGAGGAGGGAACCAGAGTCAAGGCTGGGTCCCTGAGGGGGACACAAGTACGAGCTGATAAGAGAGCGGTCAAGGGACGGGAGTTGGGGGCGCTGGGGGATCAAAGGGCGGAAGCTGGGAACACGCGGGGATCACACAGGGATCAATGGAGGACATGCCTCAGAATCAGGGAACACGAAAGAAATCCCAAGGAGGGTCCCGGTGGAGACGACGGGGTGTACGGTGCGGGAGAGGTTTGGGAAGGGCCCCCCCAGGCCCCGCCCCCCGCTCCGTCACTCACCTCAGCTTACTCAGCACCTTCTACTTCCGCAAACAAATCCGCCCGGGCCACGTGACGACGCGACCACGCGCCCTCTCTCCACCAATCACCGAAGCCTGTGCCCCAGGCCGCCGCAGTGGCCACACCCTCACGCCGCGAGCTCCGCGCCCCGGGAGAGGCGGGGGGCGAGGCGCCCCCATCTTCTATAACTGCCCAATGGAAGGGGTTCCCAGAGCCGAGGGAGGATGGGCTTTGGGCTGGAGCCAATGCGAGGCGGCGAGGCGCGGCCATGTCAGAATTGGGCGGAAGGGCCGCGTGACGGCTCGTCGGCAGACATGTTTTTGAGGGGCAGGAGTCTCCCACCTCTCTCCTCCCTCCTTCCTTCGAAAACGGTCGGAGGCCTCAAGTCTGAACCCTGCTGCTAACGACGGGTCATTAAGATTAAAAATAACACTGACAAAGCCCAGGGCATAGCAGGGAGGAGCCTGCTTTGATTTTGCCAGGTATCCCCAAGCTAGGATTGCCAGATTTAGCAAATAAAAAATACAGGACTCTCGGTTAAATTTGAATTATTCCAGCTAAGCAACGGATCATTTTTTAGTGTAAGTAAAAAATACTAAGTATAGTTATGCTAAAAAAAAAATTCTTGTTTATTGGAAATTCAAATTTAACAGTGTTCTGTATTTTATCTGGCATCCATACCTCAGGCCTATCTCAAGCCCATCTCAGTGACTTAGAGCTTTTAGTAGAAAATTGGGCAAATGACTGGAACTCTCTGAACCTCAGACCCCTCAGCTGAGAAGTGGGCACAATAAGAGCTCACCAGGTGTTTGTGAAGCCTAGCAGTAAATTAGACAACGTTCCTGCAGGTACTGGGATTCCAATAAATGGTGGTTGTTCCCCTTACTGCAGACAATGGGGTCCCCTGGAAAGACGCCAGGAGACTGTTTTAGTCACAGATCTGTCTCTGACTGAGCAGGTCATTTTCCCTTTCCAGTCCACAGAGCATGGATCAAGCCACCTTTCTTTCCCTAATCCTAGGTCTAGAAGAATTCTCCAGACTGTTCCCTGTCCCCATGGGAATATAGTTGCTGTTATGATCCCTGTGAAAAGAAGTGTTTTCTGCTCAGTCTGTGGAAAGATAATTAATGCCCAGACCTGGGGGCAGACAACGCAGCCCAAGCAGGATCTAGTTAAGAATCTAGACAGGTCAACAAACCCAACCATAGTAGTTTAGCATTTGCACAGAGCTTTACTAGTTACACATGCATCATCTGGGAGTTGTACTTACCTTCATCTGCATTTTATAGGTGAGGAAACTGTTCCCTTAAACTAATATTGGAAATTTGATCAAGGGTTTCAGCTTGGAGCTGAGAGAAAGGGATGAAGACCTGGAATTCCCAATGAAAACATCTTGCCTTCCACACCCCAAACAAGTGAAGTTAGGCCGATGGTTATCAAGGAGCTTGCAAAAGGCCAGGCATTCCACTCACCATCCAGCAATCTGATCGGAGAAAACATGTAGGCTCAACAGGATGAGTCCCATTCTTCAGCCCTCACTCATCCTCGTGTTCAAGGTGGCTCTGGGAGGCAAGTTGGGCAACACAGACAGGCAGCTGAGTCTGAAATGCAGAAAAGCCCAGGAGAGGCTGGATCAATTACTGGAAACAGGGGTCCACGGAAGAAATTGATTAAATAGAATCTCAGGACCTGATGGAGTTAAGGACCCCTCCCCTAGGTATTTCTGGTGGAAATGGTTGAGTGAGTGGATAAAGCGAACGATGAAGTGTAGGGGGTTATTATATAGCACTGGATGAGCAAGCAATGTAAAGGGAGAGGCAAGTAAGCACCCGGGAGTGAGTTTCTGGTGGGTTGAGCATTGGAGAATGTCAGCAGTTCAAGTTGAAGGTATTGTCTTCAGGGTCTGTGCTGCGACAACTACAAACAACACAGAGCAAGGTGTCTGCCCAGAGTCCAGAGGTATAGACTAGCCAAGTCCACTCTTTAAGGAGCTAGATGGAAAATTAAAACTGACAACTAACATGTTAACAGTGTAGTTTCACACCTCTTACCTCGTTTGATCCCCTCAAAAACCCAAAGAAGCAATGATAGCATCCCTACTTTGTAGATGAAAAAACTGAAGTTCTTTGAAGGGAAATGTTCCCCCGAGTTGAATATCAATGAGGGGCAGAACCAGAATCAGGACCTGTGTCTTAACGTTTTCCTTCTCAAAACTAGAGGAGTTCCCCGCTACGTGCCAGGTGATGTTCGTGCTGTGGAAACCACAGTGAACAAAAGACACAAAAATCCCTGCCTTCGTGGTGCTTACAGACAATATGCAAAACAGAAGCAAAGCAAAGGGTGTTTTGCTAGTCTTTGGGTACAGTGTCATGTCAGCATCTTCCTTTTAAAAAACGTTAATAATCTGAGTTGAATCTGGGGTTGAGTATGTGGGTGCCATTGTACTAGTCCTCTCATTTTCCAAGTATTTAAACATTTTTATAATTAAAAAGATGGGAAAAAATATAGTGTGTTAGATACTGATAAATGCTATGGGGTGAAAGCAGTCAGAGAGACAGGGGAGGGTTGCAATTTTAAATAGAGTGGCTAGGGAAGGACTCACTGAAAAGGGAGACGTTTAAATAAAGCCCTGATGGAAGTGAGGAAGCAAGCCAGGTAGATACCCTGAGAAAGAGCATCCCAGGCAGGGAAAAAGTCAGAGCAAAGGTCCTGGGGCAGGAGCCTCCTGGGCTTGTTTCAGAAAAAGCATGGAGATTATGCCTGGGTAGAATGTGCGAGTGAGAGCATAGCAAGCAAGGAAATCAAAGGGACACTGGAGGAGTGGACCTGTAGGACACTGAGGACTATTTTAAGACTTTTGCTTTCACTGTGGGGGAGACGGGGATCCACAGAAGGATTTTGAGCAGAGGAGTGACCTAATCAGACTTACATTTGAACAGATCACATCTAAATAGACTGTAAGGGCAAGACGGAGGCTATTGCAGAAATCCAGGTAAGAAATGATGGTATGACCATCCCATTTAATCATCCCAGCAATAGAAGCATCACAACCCAGGATTGTGTCGTGATAAAGCATTAGGGTCCAGGAGTCATTGCTTAACTCTGTCCTATGGGAAGCTCTGTGAAGAAATAACTCTGGAGCAGGGGTGGGCACACTGCTGCCCAGAGGCCAAATCTCACCCGCCATCTGTTTTTGTAAACAAAGTTTTACTGGAACGCGGCCACGCCATTCGCTTATGCATGTCTATGCTTTCTACAATGGCAAAGTTGAGTAATCGTGACAGAATCATATGGCCCGTCAAGTCTGGTCCCTTACAGAAAAAAGTTTGCCCGTTCTTAAGCTGGGTTTCAAAGGTTGGATAGGAGTTTGCCAGCTAGACAAGCAAAGGAAGAGCATTCCAGGTAGAAGGAACCACACAGGCAAAGACCAACTTCCTGAGTTTGTGTGGATTGCTTGGGGGGGGGGCTGCTAGGGGTTGAGCATTGCTGGGCCCTGGTTTGTGAGCCCAGAGGGTAATCGGGAAGGGTCTCGAGTGCCAGGCTGAGGATGCAAACCTTGTCCTGCAGAAGGGTTATGAGCAGGGGAGTGACGTGGAAAAATTCATGGGAGAGGTGGCCGCAGGCCGCAGACACCACAGGGCAGCTGTGTACGATTACGCTAATTATGTGGCTTGGTGGCTTCCGACTTGATGAGGAGGCCTTTGGGGCTTGTGCCCTCCTCAGGAAGGAAATGAGCGCAGGTGACCTTGAGCTGTGAAGCAGCAGCTACATATGCTCCCACCCTGAGGGAAAAAACCCAGCCCTGGCCAGAAACAGCAGGACTCCTCCCAGCTGGGGGTCCCTCCAGCCCAGTTCAGGGGCTCACAGGACTATGGCCTGGGAAGAGGCTGGTTCTCGGGGCCGGGGAGCCAGGGAAGCCTCACAAGGAAGGGCGGCGAGAGCTTGGAGAGTCTGGGCAGAGGGTACTTCCGGCAAAGACGTGGGGCAAGTGCTGGTGTTCGTGAAGACCCTGGCCTCCCAGGAGGGGGTTTTTATGTGGGGTTCTCAGCGGCCTGGATCCTTTTCTTCCTTATCTTGGGCCTCTCATCCTCACTTCAGTTTTTTCAGTCAACAGATGAAGTGCCTACTGTGTGTGCAGCCCAAAGATGTCTCCATTCCTGCCCTTAAAGAATTCACAATTTAATACAAACTTGCCTCAAATATACTGATAATTGTCTACCATGGAAAAGCACTGCAGCATGTGGCAAATATGTTTTTTTCTGAAGGCATCAGGAAATCACAGTGGATTGCGTTGCAGACTGCATCAGGCAGGATGGGTGAGGGGGTGCCGCGGTAGAAAATGACCCCACGATCTCTCTGACCTTTGTTCAGACTTTCTGTCCAGTGGGGGCAGGGGCTCTGCTTACCACCCAAGGGACCCAGGCTGAGGGAGGCTCTGTCTCACCATGGGTGTCCACGATGACTGTGGCAGCTCAGTCAGGCCCTGTCCCTTAAAGTTACTACTCAGGAGTGGCATTGGACTCTTCTGCTCACATTTCATTGGCCAGAGCAAGCTGCGTGGGTGTACCTAACTTCAGAGAGGTGGGAAATGCAGTCCTACTGTGTGCCCAGGAGGAGAGAAGAACCAGAATATTTACGAGCTGCCCAAATGGCTTCTATGTTGATTGACAAGGCAACAGGTTCCATTTTGCTGGCGATGACAGAAATCTCCATGCTTAATCAACTACAAATCACATTCCCATTCAGCTTCAGCATAAAGGTTTCTAAACTGTATGTAACTTAACTTAATATGGCAATACCATCATGTTTTCGGAAGATCCTAGAAGAGGGAAGTGAGTAGAGACAGACAGGGAGGTATGGGACCATGAATAAAGAGACCGGAATGAGCCGGGACTCTCTTGGTTGCAAGGGACAGAAACTCAACACAAATTCGCTTAGTCAGATAGGCTCAATGACTGGAAAGTCACCAGAGACTCTTGCAGAATCCAAGGAAGAGGTGACGGGCCAGATGCTAGAGGGGCCTCAGGGCAAACACCACCCAGGCCCTCCATGACCTCTGTCTTTCTGCAAATCCATCTCATTCTATTTCAGTGGCTTGTTCCACCCAGAAGCGAGGACGTGGCCTCCTCACCGCCCACAGCTCTCACCGTCAGAGACAGGCTGACCTTTTCCCCTTAGCTCCTGGGAAGAACTCTAACTGGGCTAATGTGTTGTGTGTCCACCCTGGGCCAATCAGCGCTGGCCAAGTTGGGAGCGATGATGGACCCAGCTTGGGTCAGGCGTATACCCCAGAGACCACCAGCTGTGGTGACCCTCACTATATCTGGGCATGGGCAACGTTACCAGGAGAAGGGAGGATGCTGGGCAGACAGCACCATACAGATGCCCTTTAAGCCCCCGAGGAGGTGACGCAGGGCTAGGGAGACCAACATGGGCCTCAAGAGCTGGGAGGCATCTGAAGCCCAGGACAGTTTGGATCGTTCCGGGATGCAATAGTAATGGGAATCTCAGGGCTCCCCTGAGAATGGTGTTTGGTTGCCCTATCACCGGGGTGATGCAAGATGTGATAGGCAGCCAGTGAAATAAACACAGCCCCCACTGTTGGGAAGCTGAAGGAGCTTCTAGCAACATAACCCTAGCTTTTTCCTCCCTGCCTCGCCTGCTACAAACTGACTCTCCTGCTTAAGCCCAGAACAGAGTAACCTGGAACAAAGACAATTCATACATTCATCTGCTAAATATTTATTGTGCTCCCACTGTATGCCATACCCTGAGCTAGGCACTGGGGACACAAAAATGAAAACACTGAATCCTTGTCCTCAAAGATCTTGTGTAGTCTAAGAGGACAAGACATCCATGAAATCAGAGAGCACCAACTCAGGGAGAAGAGTAGTGTAAAGGATGAACACATGGACAGGAGCCTGACTCAGCCTGGAGCTTACTTGGAAAGCTGGCTGAAGGAAGCGACACCTGAGCTGGGTATAGAAGGACACACTAAAGCTGGGGAGAGAGTTCTAGGAAGAGGCTACAGCATAGAGGTGTGAAAGAGCATGGCAAGGACAGAGTTCAAAGGAGCTGGAGCCCAGGAGGGAGTGGTGAGAGCTAAGATGGCAGAAGTATGCAGGGGCCAGATCCAGGAGGCCCATGAAAAGAGTTTGGACTTTGTCCTAAAGGCAGTGGGGAGTCATGGAAGGATGGAGTGGTCTTGTCAAATATAGATTTTAGAAAGCTCTCCTTTCTGCTGCAAGGTGGTTGGAGTTGAAGGTGCTATGGGCGGGGAGACCAGACAGGAGGCCATTGTCTAAGAGAGAGATGCCACGGCTTGAACTGGGGCCATGGCAGAGAGAAGAGAGAGAGAAGAGATGTTAAGAAGATGAAATCAGCAAGACTTGGTGACTGGTGAGCTCTGGGAGCGGGGAAGGGATGAGGACAGGGTGATCGCCCAGTTTCTCTCCAGAGTGACTGAGTGGAAGGCGGTGTCACCAGCCTATTGGAGAAATGATGGGAGGTGCAGGTTGGGAGGGAGATGTTGAGTTCAGGTGTGACTGTGTTGAGTTGGACATGCAGGGAAAAAGGCAGGTGGGAACCCATGTCTGCCATGAGGCTGCTAAAGCAGGTGTGGGCCACAGGAGAGAGAGGTGAGTGTGAGACAAAGATTCAGGAGTCATCGGCATCAGGTGGCACCTGAAATCTTCAGGGGAATAAGATTCTCCAGGGAGAAGAGGGCAAAGGTCAAAGCTCTGGGCAGCACTAGAGAAATGAGAGATGGAGATTAAAAAGGTAAGAGGGAAATCCATGCCTTAGAAGCCAAATGGAAAACAGTTTCCAAAAGGAGGGGAGAGAGCAAAAGGCAAGATTAGGACTGAAATTGGACCCTGAATCTAGCTGGGTCCTAGGCGAGAGTCCCTCAGAGTTGTTGTGAGGCAGGGCCCTGGCTGCAAGGAAGCGAGTGATCAGGGAGGACTCAGGCAATGAGTGGAGCTGACTTTGAATCTGGGTGTAAAAGAGAAGGAAAAGCAAAGGTGAGGGCTGGGGCATGGTAGACTGAAAGACGGGGCTGGGTTGGGGTGGTCTTTAGAGATGGGGGACACTTGGGGAAATGTCAGTGCTGAGGTTGAGGACCAAGATTTGGGGGTGAAAGTCCAGGGAGGAGAGGAGAGACCAAAGCTGGTGGGGTGGGTGGACTTGGGGCAGAAGGAGAGACAAAGGACAGGGACCGGGAGTTGAGGGCCCCTGTTTGCCACCTGGACCCTGGTGGTGGGGCGGGGAGGATGAGGGTGGTGGAGGAGGCGGCGAATAGAGCTGTGATTGGAAAGGGAGGAAAGTTGATTAGGGACCCAAAGAAGGATTGGGCGTTTCTCCCAAGCAGCCCAGGGCAGCTGAGGGTAGGAGTGGAGCACGTAAAACAGTGGTGCCCCAGGTTTATGGGTTTACAGCTCCAGGGCACAGAAAGGACTCAGACCAGAGAGGGCAAATTTCTAACTATATTGAAAGCTGTCAGAGGGGGCGGGATTTTTAGAGGGAAGAATAGATGGGGGAGGGAGAGAAGAATTGGAATATGTGCAGTACTAAGCTTCAGGGCCCTAAAATATCAGTTTGCAAACATAAAAATGCGTTCTTTAAAATAGACAAAATACATGAACAGATAACACACAAAAGAAGGAACCCAACTGGTTAACAAACATATGGGAATGTATTCAAGCTCATCTGTGTTCAGGGAAGTATAAATTTAAATAAGATAACATCATTTGCCTAGGAAATTAGCAGTGTTTTTAAAAAATGAGAATACCCAGTGCTGGTGAAGAGGCAGTGAAAGGCACATATTCACGCATGGCTGGTGAGAGTGGAAATAGCTTCTGAATCATCAGCTCTAAAAATGTTCATTGTCTTTGACCCTGTTATTCCATTTCTAAGGAAAATTCCACACTAAGGAATTCATATATGTGGGAAAGTTTTATGTACAAAACCACTTATCCCCAAATGATTTATAATAAATAGAAAACTAAAGCCCATCCCTACTAGAAATGAGATCACAAAGGGGTTGGGTGGGTGAGTAATTAGGATATAATGCTGGGTGCCAAAAATCAAGATGTAAAAGCATATATTTAGTGTGTTTACATCCCTTAACAACACCCCTAATCATGATGGAGGGGTCTCATTTGCCAGGATGATAAGACAAATATCAACCAATGGGTTGGCTTAACAACAGGAATTTTGTTGGCTCACAGTTTCAGAGGCTAAAAGTCTTGCTTCCCTCTGGGGTCAGCAGCCTTCTGGCTGGCCAGCAGTCCTTGGGTTTTTTGGCTTTCCTACCATAATGGTGATGTCCTCTCCTTTCTCTTCCTGGTTCCACTGACTTCCAGCTTCCGGCTCCCCTCCATGGCTTCCTCTCACTATGTCTCAGTTTCTTCGGCTTATCAAGGCCTCCAGGAAACCAGATTAAGATCCAACCTCCTTCAGTCTGGTCAAACTTAAACAAAAAATAACACCTTCCAGAACCTATTTACAATGGGTTCAGACCCAGAGGAAAGCAGATTACAATTAAAAACATGTCTAAACTGGGGTGCATAATTCCCTCCACCACAGGGAGAAAAGACTGGGAAAAAATACACCAAAATATGAACAATGTGTGCCTTTGAGTGGCAGAACTTTGGATGAGTCTTTCTCTTCTTTTTACATTTTGGCATTCTCCAAATTGTCTATAATGAGTATATCTACATTTTCTATATCTGCATAGATAATATCTGTACTCCTTAAATGATCATATTTGGTACATTCTGAAGCCTAAACATTAGGGGAAAAAAAAGGATAAAGTGAGTGAGGGGACGTGGATGTGTCTTCTCTGTCTTCCCCCCACCCTTCAGATTTGTGGAGCCTGGCAAAGTGGGAAGAGGACAGAATGGCTGCATGGCTGAGAGTTTGGGTTCTGGATTGAGCAACCCAGGGTTCAAATCCCGACTCTGCCACTTACTCCCAGGGGGGGCCCTCCGTGAATCGCTTCACTTCTCTGGGCCTCAGTTTCCTCATCTGTAAAATGGGGGTGAAAGCTACTCACCTCGTAGAATTCCATCAGCTAACAGGTTTTAGGCACAATGGAAGTCTCTCAGAAACACTAAAACAGAAGTCACAGTTGTCCAGATTTGTTCCAACCTCCACTTCTCTCCCCACTGGACAGGCACAGCTCTGGCCCAGACCCAGGACCCCTGCATTTGCAGACACCCTCTGCCAGCCCCTCCTGGGCTGCCTTAGCAAAGGAAAGGACGGGGAAGAGGAGGGGAGGGGCAGCCCAGCTTTCCTGGCAGGCTGACCCTGCTGGTTGCATCAGGCGCTCTCGGGGCGGTGACAATGCCTGCTCCTCCCTCAAGTCCCCACAGCGCATAGGCGGGGCACACAGTAGGCCCTTCATATATACCGTGAAGATGCCAGCTGGGGCTGCCACGGCAAGCCAGACTGTCAGGCGGCCCATGAGGGGTGGCCCATCTCTCCCCAGCGAGGCCCCATGGGCCATTCCTGGTAGGTGCAGCGGCGAGAGCACGGCCCTTGGAACCAGACGGAGCCGAGTCCCAGTCCTCCTCTGCCGGCGACGAGCTGTGAGATGTTGGGCAAGTTTCCTCACCTCCCCAAGTCTCGATTTCCTCACCTGCACAATGACGATGGTAATATCTAATTCCTAAGGTGGTGGAGAGGATTACGGGCGGCCGGGTACACAAAAGCGCCACGCCTGACAGCCAGGAGGCGTTCCCCGGGCGGTTGGCAGACGGGTGAATTGGTCCATTTCCTCAGCTTTAAAACGGGACGGGTTGTGTGTGCCCTCCCCACCCCCACAGGGAGGGCTATTGTGAGAAGGAAAAGTCAAGGTTATAAAGGCACTGGATTGAAACGTGATGAAGTACAAGAAATGGGGGTGGGGTGAGGTGGTTGCTTTGGTGGTGGGATAAGAGCTGGGAAAATACGCACCATGTTAACAGGTTTTAGGCATTTAGCTCCGTGCCTGGCACAAAGGAAGAAACCCATAAACAGTAAAAATTGTTACAGTAATAATAGTAATGAACTAATGAGAGTCAGGTGACGGGTTTGTATCTCAGAACAGGATACAGCATCTGCAGGTGCTGAAAGGGGTCCCTTTGATGTCACTACCACCCAGCAGAGGGATCCTCGGGAGATGGGAGACCTGACCAGGCCCAGCCGATGGAGGGGCTGCTTTGCTGCGGGCAGCCAGGGAGGGCCCGAGGGTCCCAGGAACAGGAGCTCATGGCCGTCTGGAAATCAGATGTCAGGGCAGGAAGGGTCTTCGAGAACATCCAACTCAGAAATCTTCCAGCCAGCCCTGGCTGCCTCCCCTCTGCAGCAGTGCAGCTTCTGGCTGCTTTACAGGGTGGGACAGGCTGTGGGGTCGACTTTCATTTGAAGAAAGGTTACCATAGCTTGAGAGTGTTTGGAAACCACAGGCCTAATCTCACGCTCTCACTCTGCAGGTGGGGAAACTGAGGCTGGGAGAGAGGGGTGCCCCACACTGGGGTTAGCCAGCAGTGTGGATCTGATCGTGCAGAACCTGCGCTCAGCTCCAGCCCCATACCAGCACTGAGCACCTCCCCAGGGCCAGGCACCCACTGGGAGCCAGGGATCCACAGGTACATGGTTTGGGGTTTGGGCCCCTGAGCAGGGGAATGGGAGAAGAGCCAGGCCAGTCAGAGTTCTGCTGCACCCAGAAACTGGCAGCAAGGCCCCTCCTTACTGGTGCGAGGTGGGGTCGCTCAGCAGGGCAAGTCATCACTGACTTTGTGGCACTCACCTGGGGAAGAAGCAGGTTTCTCAGAGGGAGTGTTCCAGGGGACTCTGCAGGACTCACCTCTAACCCAATATTTATTGATCTTTGATTGTGTAGGCACTTACACAACCCGTGAAGCAGGCGCTATTTGGAAGCCCAGTTTACAGAGGAGAGGACCAGGCAGGAACCGGTTAAGCTACTCAGTCGGGACTGGGATTTGAACCCACAAGCTGATTTGACAGCCCCTACTTTAAAAAAAATTTTTAATTATGATATAATTTCAGATTGAAAGAAATATTACAAGAATAATAAAGAATTCTTGTATGCTCTTCACCCAGATTCCCCAAATGTTAATATATCACACTTGCTTTACAATCCCCCCACCTCTCTACCTACATATATACATACATTTTTTTCCTGAACCATTTGAGAGTAAATTACAGACATGATGTCCCTTTACCTCTAAATACTTCAGTGTGTGTTTCCTAAAATCAAGGACATTCCCTTACATAACCACAGGATAATTATCAAAATCAGGAAATTAAGCTTCATAGAATGCTATTATCTAATCTGCAGACCTTATTCAGATTTCACTAGCTGTGCTAATAATTTCCTTTCTAGAAAAGGGAAATCCTTGATCACACAGCATTCAGCTGTCGAGTCTCTTCAGACTCCTTCAGTCTGGAACAGTGCCTCAGGTGTGTCTTTCTGTTTCATGATCTTGTGTTTTTTTAGAGTACAGGACAGTTATTTCGTAGAAACCATTTGGGTTTGTCTGATGGGTCCTCATGGTCAGAGTCACAGTGTGCACTGTTGGCAGAGAGAACCCAGACCTGAGTGACACTGTGCTCTTTTCAGTGCATCATTGCAGGAGGAAGATGTGTTCATTTGTCCCATTACTGATAGGAACTCTGATCGCTTAGTGAAGCCGGCATCTGGTGGGTTTCTCCACTGCAGGGTTACTATTTCCCCCTTTGTAATTAATTGTTTTGTGGGGAAATACCTTGAAACTATGTAAAGCTCTTGTTTCTCATCAAATTCTCTGATGCAAATTTTAGTATCCATTGATGATTCTTTCTGAAGTCCATTATTACTAACGGCCGTTTTCTAATTCCATCGTTCCGTCTACTCTAAGGAGGCGCTTTCCCTGCTTGCTGGCTGGCTTTTCAGTATGGACCAGGGGTTATAATCCATTCTTTCCATTATTATTTTGATGCTCGATTTGTCCCAAACTTGGCTAGTGGGAGCCCCTTCAAGCCCCCGTCCCTCGACCCTTGACCAGAAAAGTATCCCCATCTGTGGGAAGCAGCCCCTGTATGTGCCTGCGGAGGGGGTGACCCCCACGGGACAGGAGCAAACGGTCTCAGCGGTGCACTGTCCAGGGGGTTTATAGGTCCACTGGGGACTCACTCACTAGCTGAGCACTTACCACGTGTCCCACGTGGCCTCAGCTCTCGAGCAGCTCAGAGAAAATCGGGGAAGAGAAGACAGGCCATCAAAATTGTGCACTTTCTAAAACTGAGAACTTTCTTATCCCTCTTTTACATATGCAAATATACGACAAGGGGAAATTGTTTTGCCTGCTAAACAAAGCTTTCTCAACATTGGGGAAGCAAGGGAACCAATTTTCCCAAGGCCTTTGGGAAGTAAGGGATTGAGGTCACAGTCCCAGCTGCACCAAGGCCCAGAGGCAGGAAAGTGTAACAAGGGCCCTGAAATCAAATCACACTACCGGGAGGGAAGGGGGAGCTTGGCCGGTGCTTCGCATAAGGGCCTCCTAGTTGTGGAGGTCATAGGCTCTGTGCGGTAAAATCAGGTATGTGCTGGAGGTGGGCTTCCTGGGAGAGGCAGCTCTTGGAGAAGTGGTGCTTTGCGCCATGGGAACAGCAGGAGCAAAGGAAAAGCGGAATGAACTGCAGCTCTCCCCCATTTGCTCCCAAAGCCACTTCTTTTGGGCAGACATGAACACATCCTCACATTTATGCTAGTCCCCAGCTGGGGCATAGCCTCAAAAGTCTGGACCAGCAATCAGTCAGACCTGGATTCAAATTCCAGATCTTGCACACTCTGGCTAGGTGAATTTGGAAAACTCACTTTACCTCTCAGAGCCTCCCCACTAATTCATTCCTTCAATGTATATTTATTGAGGGCCTACTGTGTGCGGAGCACTGCTCCAGGCACTGGACATGCAGTACTGAATGAGCTAGACAAGGTGCCTGCCCTCGTGAAATATGCTGGTCTGGGAAGACAGCAATGAATGGTAAGCAGATACATAAACATGACGATATCCTGCAGAGATCATAAGGTAATATATAAAACAAATTTAGAGGTGGGGCTTCTTTAGCCCGGGTGGTGAGGCAAGAACTCTTGAAGGAGGTGACATCTAAGCTGATGACAGCCTGGCAGACGAACAGAAGAGGAAACAGAGTGCAAGGTCCTGTGGCAGGACGGAGAGACGGGGAGCGTGCTGAAGAGCAGTGGGCGAGGCTGGACAGACAGACGGCTCAGAGCCCCGTGGGCCAGGGCAGTATGGTTTATATTCTTGATGCAAAGGGAAGCCAGGGCAGGTGTTAAGCCAAGGGTGGGAGTGTGTGAAACAGATCTCAGGACAACTAACTGCGCTGGGAGAGACTGGGGTGGGGTGGGGGTGAGGGCTGAGGTAGGGATTTGGGCCGTGTCGGGTCACAGGCCCCCCTGACCCCTCCGTGGAGGCGCGGAGTGGGCAACCGGATGAGAGCCTGGACCCCGGAGAAGCTGCTCGCTCTGGAAATACAAATCTGGGTCATGGGCGCATAGGCGACATTGAAAACCACGGGACTGGATGAGCTCACCGAGGCAGAGAGTGTAGGTCGAAAGGAGAAGCGGCCCCTGCCCGTCGACTGTGAAAAGAGGCAAATGACAACTCCACCCGCGCGGCCGTCGCGGTGTCACGTGACCGTGGGCAGCGCGCGCCTGAAAGGGGGTTGAGCCTCCCAGGAGGCGGGGGCTCAGGGGGCGGGGCGGCCGCTCCGGGACGGGGCGGGGGGGGGGGGCGGCCCGGGGCGGTGACGTCACCGCATGACTGGGTTTTTATGAATGAAAGGAATCCTGTGAGTGAGTAATTCCGGGAAGCTCGCCTTACAACTTCGCGCAGCCCCGGCCCCCCGCGCCGCCCACCCGACAACAAAACTCCGCGCCGCGCTCCCGGGCTCCGGGCTCCGAGCAACCCGCGGTCGGGACCGGAGGGGAGAAGGACCAGGGCGCGGGCCAGACAGCAGCAGGACAGCAGCGGGACCCGCGCGACCAAGGGCGCCAGGCGAAGCGGGCCGCGAGTCGGGTGAGCGACGCGGGCCCGAGGCGGGCACCGGCGCGCGGGAGCCGGAGCCGGAAAGGTCTCCGCGCCCCGGGATCGCGACTGGGGCGGGGCGCCCGGGGCTCGCTCTGCGGTGGTCCCTGGATCCATCTCCCCGACGGCGGGCAGGTGGGGGGCAGGGCAGGGGTCGGGGGGATCGAGACCGGATTGCGGCGCAGCCGGGGAGGCGGGGGACGCGCAGTAGGGCGAGCGTCGGTGTCCGCCCGGGCGGGGACGGGGGCGGGGGCAGTGTGTGCACGGACGTGACTCCGGGAGAACAGTCCCTGGACCGGTGCCCGCGGGAGTGCGTGCGCGGTTTGTTTACGTCCAAGGGCGGCGTGCGTGTGTTCTCTGGCGAGCGTCCTGGGTCTCCTGCCCGGTGCGCGCGCGCGCGGGTGTACCTTGGTGTGTGTGTGTGTGTGTGTGTGTGTGTGTGTGTGTGTGTGCGCGCGCGCGTGTGTGTGTGTCTACCGGCGCTGTGTACCTCGGAGGGTGTGTCCTGGAGTGTCCAAATGAGTAAACACGGAATAGAGACCGGGCGAAGGAAGCGGCCCGATCTGCGGTGACATGGGTCTGGGAATTCTTGCTCCGGCCGCCCCCTTATCAAAAGCCAGCGGCGTCCGGGCCCCTGCTTTCCCCGGAGTTTCCCTGCACCGCTGCCGTGTGACCGTGGCGTCTGTTCCACGCCCAGAGCTGGTGTGGGTGGGGCGAGGTAGCAAAGACCCCACCCGGCTCAGCATCCCGGTGGATCTGGCAACAACGTGGAGTGGAGCCTGGGTCCTGGTCCCCGGGTTTTCGGGCTCCCTGGAAAGGATGGACCCTCTGGACTCGGTCCTCCCTGGGTCTGCCCATCCATCAGTGTCAGGTGAAACAGGAAGAGCCAGAAAACTCATCGCCAAAGTGAGGAGTGGGTAGAGGGGAGTCCCAGGCTTTCCCTCTGTGGGGGCTTCTGGCAGACTCCTGGGTGGCACATCTGAGTTGGGGGCTGTACTTGCTGGGCCAGAGGAGGAGACCAGAGGATGGCACCAAGCTAGCTCCCGCCCTCCAGAAGGTTTCAACTCATGGGTAGTTCTAGTGGGACATACCAGACCCATTGACAGCTGGGTCCTAACAGCTAGTTGCTAGTTAGTGGACCTGTGCCAGGTAGGGTCAACAGACAGCGGGATGAGCAGTCTTGGTGCTAAAAGGGTTAATGGGTGAGGGGTGGGGTCCCCGGACCTAGCCACCCCCTCCCCCTTCAGCCCTGCAAAAGCACCTGCTCATGCCAATAGCTGAGGATGGGCTCCGGGCTAGGGACTTGGGTGTCCTTGGTCCTCTCCTGCTGTCCTCCACCCCAGGACCACAGAATCCTGGGGGGCAGGGGCACCTGAACTTGCTGCCTGAGGAACCAGATCATCTTTCCTCTTTGAATCTGCAAGCCCTGGCGAGCTCTGCTATCACCTGGAAGCCCCCACGTCCCCATCTGTAGGGGAACTAGGCACATCCAGGCTGCAGAAAGAGGGGGTAGAAAGGGGGAAGTTGGGGCAGCCTCTACACACAGACTATTTTCTAGGGGGACTGTAGAGGAGACAGCAGAGCCAAGAGCCCCAGGCCGGGAGCCGGGAGGTGTCCAGGAGTATGCTGGGTCTGTGTCCGAGGGGTTGTGGCCAGGAGCAGAGGAACCAGGCAGGTCCCTGCTCAAAGACAGGCAGGAAACAGCCCCTAGGAGAGCTGGGGGTCAGCGAGGAGGGGAAATGGCTGGTTAACACAGTCACAGATGGAAAATCAGCATTGAAAGCTTTAACTTCCCATTAAATCATTCCTGGGCCTCCCCTAGGACCCCGGATCATTGTGGATTCCCCCAGCTCCTGTGTTCTCTTGGTCCAGACACTTCGTGGTACATGGGCACGGAGTCTCTGTCATGGGTAAGATGCTCGGGTAATAAGAGTGAATAAACCAGACCCAGAGCCTGCCCCTGGGAGCTCCCTGTCAAGTAAGGGAGACAAAGTTAAACAAAGAGCCACCTAACTAAATGCAAAACCACGGAGGAGGTCGCTATGTTTTGAAAGTATATGATAGAGCTCTGCCTTAGCCAGAGCAATCAAAGGCTTCCCCAGGTTGGTGACCAGGGAGCTGAACTATCCGATTGAATGATGACCATCTGCAAAGCCCTTGAGGGCAGGGGCTGTATCTCGTCTTTGGGCCTCTGGGCCCGCCAGACAGTAAGTGCTTCCAGGATGTTTGCTGAGTGAAGGAGTGAATGAATGAGCGCTGGATCCATAATCTGGAATTGCTCCATGACACTTAGAGAAAAAAGCCTGGGAGTCCCAGTAAAGTAGAAAGCCCAGGCGTGGGCTGTAGGATTCTTGAAGGAGCACCCCCTGCCCCAAAGAAAGCAGAGCCTTCAGGACTCAGGTGACACCCTCCCTCCCTTGAACATTGGCACACAGAAATACTCCCGGTTTGTCCCTTTGGCAAGCATGGATTCTAAATATGTTAGCAGTTACTGTCTGCTCATTCATTTGTAGTTAGTGCGAGGACCCTGAGGGAGAGTGGAGAGAGAACGCAGGTGCAGGAGGGCTGAGGGGAAGCCAGCGCAGCAGGGTTTGAAATGGGCCAAACACAGATTTGTAGGCTTATGCCTGTAATGATCCCCCTGACCGTTCCAGACTAGAGGCTGGGAGACCAGTAAGGGGGAGGCTGGTCAGAGTCTAGCTGAAAGAGGAAAAGGGCCCTGGCGGGGCAGGGGGAAAAGAGGGGGATGGTCAAAGCTGATGGTCTCTGTGTTTCTGTTCTCATGTCCCCACCTCCAGGAAGCCGTCACGGATTTCCCTTCTCTTCCTCCAGGGTCTCCACTATGCTGGTGGTCCTGGAGCTCCATTTGGGGCCTGAATCTGACCCCCTAAATTCTGAGATTGTCAGTGCTGGAAGGCATCTTAGGCTCAGTTTGGCATGTTGGGAAACTGAGGCCCAGAGAAAGGGAGTGGCACATGACCAGTGTGAGTGGGCAGCAGAACCAGGGCTGGAACCCCAATCCTCTGCTTCCCCGTGGTGCTGGGTTCTCCCAGCCTTGCTCCCTTCCAGGAGGGAGGAGGCTCCACCAGTGCTGGCTGCCAAGGCCCAGGAAAACACATTTTTTCCCTCTGTCCTCACAAAGCAAGCAAAATGGCTCGGCAGCCAGAGGGGAGCCCATGCCAGTGGGTGGGCCGTCTGCAGGATGTCTCTGGATGGGACTGGGGGTGGGGGTGGGGCCAGGGAGGGGGTATGAGAGCTTGTGGCTGCTGGCTGGGTAAGGCAGCTGTCAGTCTCCCCAGGGGTAAACGCGCTCTCCCTGCCTCCAAAAAAAAAAAAAAAAAGTTAGAACCTGCAGACCCTGGAGGTCCATTCTGCTGGCCTCTCAGTGAGGAAGAGAACAGGGGTGGGGGTGAGGGGTGGTGTGTGTGTGTGAGAGAGAGAGAGAGTGGCTGGCATCGAAGAAAATGCCCTGAGCTGGGGGTCCGGAGCCCTGGGCCCCAGCCCACCACCGCCATCAGACAGCTGTGCGGTCACCTCATTTGCAGAACTAGGGGGTTGGATCGGTTGCCGCCCGCCTGCCTTTCAGGTCCAGCCAGGCCCCGGGTCAGCCAGACTGGCAGAAGGAGGCGGCCCTGCCTGGCGGAGGACCCAGGCTGCTTGTCTTCAGCCCAGCGGCCCCTAGGCCGGGGTTGGAAGCTGAAAGCCTGAGGTTGTCGGAAACTTTCTCCTTCTTGGGATTTTCCCTCTGTGATTGCCTGACTTTGCTGAGCCAGGACATTCCTGGGCAAACATGGGTGCCTCAGCTGACGTCCAGGATGCGGTCAAAGGGGCTGAGGCTATAGAGCCTGAGAGGGCGGGGGGAGAGGAGGGAGGGAAAGGTTCAAAGCTTCCCTGCAGCCAGAAAGCGGCCGGGAAGTGCTTAGAATCGCAGACAGCCGAGCCCAGGGATCTGCAGCCATTATCTAGAATAGGGGATGGCCGGCAGTTTCCACCTCCTGGGGCTGCTCGGGAAGACCGTGTTGAGTCTGCGTCTAAGCTCCGTGGAGAACAGTGCTGTGTTGAGAAGGATTCAGAGGCTGTGTGTAACCTCAGCAGGGGAAGTGCTGTGACTGATGAGTGCTGTCTGCCTTGGGACTGGAGGAAGGGATCATGGTGAGGGAAGCCAACTATTGATATTCTTGATCTCCTCTGAGCCTCTGGGGTTTTAGGCACTAACAGCTCCCAGGTGCCTGGCGCTTTTCAGTTCTCCAAGCATATTCACCTGTTTTACCTGATCCACGTTGAGGTGAGAGCTATTAGGATCATCCTCACTTACCCAGGGCCCACAGAGGAAAAATGACTTGTTGTGCCTCTCAGGTGCTGTTTCAGCCACAGCACCCAGTACCCTAGAGAGTCTCAGTTTCCTTTGTAGGGAGAGGCTTCCCCTCTCCCATCAGGGCTCTCTGCGGGACCCAGACTGCCAGCATGTCACCCAACATCCTGGCTCCCCAAAAGCTGGCAAAGGGATATCTGGATACTTGCATCTTCCTAGCAGGCCCAGCACAGATCCTGGCACATCAGAGCTGGGACGGCTTTGAAGATGGGCACATCCAGCCTCTCCTTCACAGGGTGGGGACTTGCCAGGGCCATGCTGGAAGGAGGCACGGGGTGCAGTGTGGCCTCGGTCCAGGGTCCCACCTCTGCCTCGCTGTGTGACCCTGGGCTACTCTACTGACCCCTCTGACATTACCTCTGGGGTTGCCAGGAGGAGCAAGGAGATGACAGTGTGAGATGGACCCAATCGGATGCCATCTGGGAGCTTTACAGGTGTTCCAAATTCCAGTGGAGTTTAGGGGGGCAGCTGCTCACCTGCTCAGTGACTTCAGGCAAGAGTTATCCCTCTCTGGATCTTTGCCTCCCCTTGGGTGAAATGTGGAGGGGGGTCCAGATGGTCCGTAAGGGCCTTTCTGGCAGTTCCCAGCGCAGCCCAGCCAGCCAGGAGCTGCTGAATCAGAGCTGGCCGCGGGCTTGGTGCCCCCCTCCTTTGGTCAACTTAGCAATTCTCAGGTGCCTGCTGTCCTCTGCGGTTTAAACCACTTCCACACCCATTATCTTTGGACCCCTTTCCCTCTCCCGACACCTATGAGACAGGTATTGTTCCCATCCTACAGATGGGAAGGTGGAAGCCCAGAGAGGTAGAGGGGCTTGCCCAAGGTCACGCAGCCTGTAGGGAACAGAGACTGGACTCAAACCGGGCTTGTCTCTCAATCCAGTGCACCATTCCCCGTTTCCCACACCCCAGCGGCTTCTTATCCACCAGAGGGCCACGTGTCGTGTGGATGGAACCCTGCTCCCCTCTCATGCTCCTGGTGTCCAGGGGGGCAGATGGAAAGGAGAGAGAGTTAGAGACAAGGGCCAGGAGGTTTTTCTCTCAGACTGTATTCAGCTAGGCCTGGGCTTGAAACTCGGTTCAGACACTGACAAGTTGGGTAACAGTGTCAGGGACTCCACCCATCCACCCCTCACCAGTGCCTACTCCCTGCCAAGTTCTGTGCTGGGCAGCCTCAAGCAGCCGGAGTGGACTTAGCCTGGTCCCTGCCCACAGAGCTCCCTGTCTGGTGGGAAGACCGCAAGGAAACAAACCATTACAACAGAGGCAAAGAGGTGCCTGACAAGTCCTAGGGGTCAGGGAGGGCTTCCCGGAAGAGGTGTCTCCACGGAGGGATGAGTAGGAGTCTGCCAGACAAAGAGGAGGGGGTGGGAGAAGTGTCACAGAGTCTAAGGCGACCCAATGGCAAGAAAGCCTGGGGTGAGGGGAACTGAAAGAAATTCCATGTGGCTGAAGTGCAGGCTAGGGCTTGGAGTGGTTGGAGGTGAGCCTGGGGCTGGACATGCAGGGCAGGGGTGCAATTGAGCTGGGTCTAACGCTCCCCTGGGACAGAAGGAGCCACAGAAGCTCTCAGTCATGGTGAGCTTCACGTGGCAGAAAGATCCTCCAGGTACCGTGTGGGGGATTAGCTGAGGACTCAGGCAACCCAGCAGGAAGGCGTGCTGGGATCTCCCCAGGTGTCTGTGTGTCAGGGAAGGTGAGCATTTAGGGGCCTGTATTAAAGGGTGGGCTGGTGGGGGTGAGGTGAGGGTCTGCAGGTAGCATCTGAGAACGGGCAGGGTGGTCAGCAGGTTTCATATGATTTGTCCAGATCGAATGGGGCCATAGGGGCTCCAAGGTGGGGGCAGCCAGGGCCAGGCCCTCTAGCGACTGGAGCACTAGGCAGGGAAATTGAGGCCAGAGCCCAGGCAGAGCCCACATGCTGAGGAATGGGGGCTGCAGCTCGGGGTCCACCCCATAAATCAGGCCTTATGACCCCATCCCCAGCAGGAGTCCGTACAGGGAGTCTAGAGCCTGCCTGGGTCTCTGGGGCAGGCAGGGCTGGTCTGGGGCTCTCTGGGCCTCAGTTTCCCCCAGCTACCCAGCCAGGAGCCTTGATGGCTCTGAAGACCCTCCAAGCCCAAGGGCCACTGTCTGGGGATCTGTTGAAGTGCCCACTTCCCTTTCTGGGCCCACTGTTTGCTTTCCTCTGGGGTGACAGGCGCCATGGCTGTGTGGGCCAGGAGGGACTGTGGGGTTTCTGAGAAACCCTGGACTGTCCCCACCTCGGCCTGAGTCACACTGTGAATCCAGCAACTCTTTCTCGAGCCTCTACTACGTGCCAAGCACTGCTCTTCACACTGGGCTCGTGGCAGTGCACAAGACAACATCTCTGCCCTCGTGGAGCTGACATTCTAACCGGGGAGGGAAGGGAGACAGAAACTGGGGGAAGCAGGGGTTGGGAATTCTAAGTTGCATGAGAACAAGAGATTTGAGGAGAGCTCTGGAGGAGGTGAGGTAGCACACTTTGTGGAAATCCAGGGGAAGGGAATGCCAGGCAGAGGGAACAGCCAATGAGAAGGCCCTGAGGAGGGTGAGATGGGTGAATCTGAGGAACAGGACGAGGTCGGCGTGGCTGGAGCCAACTAAGGGAGAGAGGAAGGTAGCAGGAGATGAAGGTGGAGATGGGAGTATTGGGGGCAGAAAATGGGGTGCCTTGTCGGCCATTGGGATGACTTTGGCTTTTACTCTAAGAGAGCTTGGAGCCATAAGAGGGTTCTGAGGGAGGAGTGAGGTAATCTGACTTCACATGCAGCCATCCCGTGCCACCCATGGGGAAACTGAGGCACAGAGCGGTTATTCGATCTCCCACAGCTAATGAGTGGGGTGATGCCAACAGGCCCCAGCCTGTTTAACACCAAAGCCCACGGGCTTCTTTTTCACCACAGTGTCTTCTTGAGACCCCAAAAGCTGCTGGCATGTCAGGGCGGTGCCTGTGAAGTCAGCCCCTCAGATGACTGGAGGACCAGGGCCTGGGCCAGGCTTGTGGCCCTGCTCTCTCTCAAACTGGGTGTTGCGGAGGATAATTTAGATGGGTAGCTCAGCTCACAAAGCATCTTCCTTCCCTCTTCTCCTCTGTCCCTTATCAGTGTCCCCTCCTCATGAGAATTATCACATAAGGAAACCAAGGTGACCACTGAATGCGAGAAAATCACATCAGCAGAGGACAGAGGGGATGGCTGCTTTAAAGGGGGCTTGGGGAGAAGGTCCCCTGCCCTCCAGCCCAGAATGTACCCTCTATGAGTTTTTATCCACCTGTCTCCCCAGAGCCAAGCACATTTCTGACAAATAGTAGATGCTCAGTTCGTATGTGTTAAATGAACATGGAGGCTTTCTGGCCTGCGGGGAGGCATTGGGGCCAACGGCTTAGGCTAGGTTATGACTTTCCCTGGGGCAGTGCCTATAATGCTGGGCAGCCCCCAGGTGCAGGGAGCCTGGCCAGAAACAGGTACGGGTGAAGGGGGCTTGGTGAGGGGCGGTGCAGGGAGGGCTCTCCTTTCTTGATTTGCTGCTGGTTGGACTTTGACCAGTACATCGATGATGTGTGCACTCTTCTCTATGTAGGTTAGACTTGAGTGAAAAGTTAAAATACACACACACACACACACACACACACACACACACACACACACATACACATGCCTGGACCCCATGTGGAAAGCCAGGCAGTGATTTCGGCATGTGGATACACAGCTTACATTTTGGTGGAGGAGGTGTGGGAGAGAGAGACAGACCATAAACAAGTAACGTAACATAAGATAAACCGCAGAAAGGTGAGCGTTATGAGGGTTAATAAACCGGGTGACGTGATGTAACACAGAGGGCATTTTAGCCAGGGGGTCAGGGAACGCCTCTCTGAGGAGGTGGCCATTGGGCAGAGACCTAAATGATGAGGATTTGCTATGGGGAGATGAGGAGTTGCTATGGGGAGATCGGAGGGAAGGAAACAGTCAAGAAAACGCAAGTGCAAAGGCCCTGAGGCCGGAGCGAGCTGTTCAAGGAGGCCTCCGTGGCTGGACTGCTGGGACTGAGAAAGGTGGTGTTACAGGAGTTCTGAGGCCAAGGTGGCGAGTATGGATTTTATTCTAAGTGGGAAAAAAAAGGTGACCTTGCTCTCTCTCCCCTAGGTCTCAGAAGTGTGCCTTCTACAAACATGTCTGTGGATCCCTTACCCAGCAAAGCCCTGAAGGTGAGGCGGCAGCCCCTGTTGTCCCCAGCCCACCCTCCCTCCCCACCCCAACTTTCGCCTGAGTTCCTGGAATCCCCAGGGGTGCTCAGCAGGCATCAGGTGTTCATGACACCACGGGAAGCGCCCCGGGCTAGAAAAGCTGTGTGCCCCCAGGGTTGGTCACCTCCCTCTCTGGGCCTGCTTCCCCTTTGAGACAACGCCCATCCGGCTGCAGGACCTCAAAGGGGCTTTCCCGGCTGGGGTTCTCTGGCTGAGGCCAGGCGGGGCACGGATCAGAATTCGGGCCAGGCCCAGGGGTGGCCTCCCTGGAGGTTACCCCTAATTGTGCTCAGATCCTAGTTTGGCCTGGTGTCCACGTTCCCGTCTCCAGCTCCCCTTCAGGGTCTTGGAACAAGTCCAGCCACCACCTCAGTGCTGCAGACGGTGAAGGGGGAGCCCTGGGGAGGGAAGGGGAGTCGTTCCCAGAGCGCGCAGGCGGGGCTGCCACCCTGGGCCTCAGTTTCCCCATGCATCCAACGTGCTCCCCACAGATCAAGCGCGAGCAGAGCAAGACCACGTCGCCACTGTCAGACGAGGCACTGATGGGGCTGTCGGTGCGCGAGCTGAACCGGCACTTGCGCGGGCTCTCGGCCGAGGAGGTGACGCGGCTCAAGCAGCGGCGCCGCACGCTCAAGAACCGCGGCTACGCGGCCAGCTGCCGCGTGAAGCGCGTGTGCCAGAAGGAGGAGCTGCAGAAGCAGAAGTCGGAGCTGGAGCGCGAGGTGGACAAGCTGGCGCGGGAGAACGCCGCCATGCGCCTGGAGCTCGACGCGCTGCGCAGCAAATGCGAGGCGCTGCAGGGCTTCGCGCGCTCCGTGGCCGCCGCCCGCGGGCCCGCCGCGCTCGTGGCGCCCGCCAGCGTCATCACCATCATCAAGTCCGCCCCGGGCCCCGCCTCGGACGCGGACCCTGGCCAGTCTCCGGGCCCCGCCGCCACCTCCTAGTGCGCGCCCCCGGGCCACGCCCCATCCCCAGGCCACGCCCCCGACCCTGCTCCCTTTCCAAAGTGCCTAGGCACGGACTCCGCCCCCGGAACCCATTTCCCCGCAGCCACCAGCCCCTGCGGTGACCACGTGTTCTCCCTCTCTCTCCCTCTGCCCGGTCCCCGGCCCCGGCTTCCTCGTGCGGCCCGCAGCACTGGGATCGAACGGCCCTGGCGGATTGGGGGAGTTCCGGGGCAGCCTCGGTAGGATGGAGGGATACGAGGGTGGGTCCATATGCTGAAAGTTCAGCCTTCCTAGATTGGGAGGAGTGCGGTGCAGAGCCGGCTCAGGGAAGAGGTAGGGGGAGAAGAGGGGCACCCCTTATTTTGTAAACAAATGTTTGTTCAGATGGTGCCAATGTTCTCCCCGACCCTCTCAGGATTTAGGACTAGGTTTGGCCTGAGGGGACTACCGGGCTAGAAAACTATGCTGCAGAGCTGCTCCCCGTATCTGCTTTGGCTGGGGGTACCCGGCCTTCCCAAGCTAGGCGAGTCGTTAGAAATGGCCTAGTGAAGCCCAGTTGACGGATGGGGAAGCGGAGACCTCCAGCGGTGTGACTGCCTCCAAGGCCACGTGTCACTTAACAATTGAGCTGCTAACCAAAAGCTGCCCCAAAATTCTAGCTGTGATGTTTAGGGGACAGTGGACAGGGACTGAAAAAGGTGGTGGAGGGCCTCCCAGGCCTGGGAGAAGGCTGTCTTTGCGATGGGGGAACAGAAGTAAAGGGAGAGAGGAGGTGGAGGGAAGGGAGGGACGGAACTGGCCTGCTCAGCCCTGGGTGCCTTGGAGTGGACACGAGGCCGGGAGGCTGGCCAGCCAAGAGGGGGACCATGGAGGAATCCACTGTGGTGGGGAGGGGACGAGATGACAGACTCTGCAGTCCTGTTGCCTGAGAGCAGAGCCTCTGACGTTGACCTGGGAAGCCTGGCCTGAGCCCTCTGCCAACACAGCGTACAACTGCCCCTCTCCACAGTTTATTTATTGCACAAAATTAAGTTATTCTCCCCAGCCCAGAGTCCTCTCCCCTGGGAAAATGGTGTGTGGCCCTGAGCTGTATTTTATGTATATTATATCTGCAGATACATCACATTTTATCTTATATTTAGGGAAAATCAGACAACCAAAATGTGTTCCTAAAAAATTTGTCTGGTCCCCAGAATTTATTTATTTACCGACTTACAGCGAGTGATTTATCTGCCTTCTGTATTTTGTAGACTTTCTGAATAATAAAGTCAAGTTCTTTTTCCACAAAGAGAAGTGTCTGTCCTGGGCTGTGCTGGGGGCTGGGGCAGGGGGCGGGTCTCTGAATGTAGGGCCAAAGGTGGGGTTTTGTTTTCAACCCCGGTCAGGACCCTCTGATGGGTGGGGGGAGTAGCCCCCTTTTGCAGATGAAGAAGCTAAGTCCCAGGCATTAGGTCTTGCACACGTGGGGCGGGTGGAGGGAGTGGGGATGGAAACGTGGAAGGGAGGTGCTGAAACCTCTGACCTTCAATCTAGATGCCTGGAGCCAGGGGCCCTCCCTGGGGAAGGTCAAGCCACCTGGACAGTGAAATTCAGGGTTAAATTCCCCGGGCATCCCTTCACTATGAATAAACAGTCCCACCCAGAGAGGAAAACTCTCGGATTTTGGCATGATCTTTCCAGCACTTTGACATCAAGGTCTGGTTTTCTACAGCCAAGTAGAAAATTCTTTCCCCGTGTTCCAGAAGGCAAAGGGAGGCGGGGAGAGAGGCGGCTTGCTCAGCCCCTGCCTGTAGGCCTAAAACGCAGCCCTGCATCTCGCCCTAGGCCCCAAACTCATGGTAATTTCTACCCTATATGCTAGACTTCTGGGACACCCTGAGAAGGTACTGACTGTCCCACGGGCTGTGGGTCAGAGAAATCGGGGCTGGAATCCAGGCTGTGCCTTTTCCTGGCTGTGTGACCTTTGAGAGCTTATTTGGCTTCTTGCAACCTCAGTTTACCCATCTCTAAGTGGGCACAAAAGGGGAAAGGCATGAGAAGCCCTGAGACCCTGAGGGGCTGCAAACTTGTACATGCAGAGTACCCCAAGTAGGTAAGTGTTTACCACATCGCAGGTGACAGGTGACACCAGCTGGGGCAGGTGTGGAGAGATGGTGGGCTGCAGGAAGACCCCATTGGCTGCCTGGGAAAGGGCCCAACTGCAGGTGTTTGCCTGACCCACAGGCCCCTGTCCCCCTCTCAGGTTGGGGCTCAGCGCTTTCCCTTCCAGGCTCACGTTCCCACAACGCTGAGCTGGGCCTGGGGAGAGGGTGGCAGGAAGCTGCGGGAGGGACAGTGGGGAGACTCACCTCGGGGTTGGAGGCTGCTGGGAATTTCCCCACCCACGCTGCATTCCAGGGCACCCTGGCGGCAGCAGGCCAGGCCCCGAACGGGCACGCGGCGAGTGGGTGGTGGGACAGTGCCCTGCCCTGGGCAGGCCCGAGCCCACTGCCCAGCAGCCCCTGCCCTGGGCCTCCTTGCCCCGTCCACCTGGGTGACAGGCCAGCTCCTCCGCACCGGCCCTCATGGGCTGTGGGGTGTGGCCGTTGTGACCGGGGCTGCGACCATGTCCAGGTGGGTGGAGGGGGACACTGGTGGGGTCCGACTGAGAATTCAGTCTCTTGACAGTGTGATCCCCACCCCCCCCCACCAACACGTGACCCTCAGGAAGCACAGGGCTCCCAACACCACCAGCCCACAACTCCTGAACGCCCCCCAAACGCACACGCCCGGGGGCGGGAAGAGGAAGGAAAAAACCTCACCCACAGGCAGAAGAGGTTTCAGTACAATCTATATTCTCTCATATATATATTTCTTTCTCACTTTATTTGCTCACTTCTGTCACGCATTTAAAATGTCACAGAGACCAAAATAGAGTGGCTTTCTGGTGGAACTCATGGCATTCGTACACGAGATACAAAACTAGGGACTCTGTCTTCTCATACATCAGTTAATTTTTCAAGTATTTTTTTTTATGTACAAAGACCTACTCTATCTGGAAAAAATTTTTTTTTAAAAATGACAAGGTCAGCTTTGCATCCTGGGTGGGGGGGGCCTGGAGCCACCGGGCACCGGTTCCCAGAGCCCATCCCCCCACGGACCACCAGTTCCCTGCCACTAGCTCCCCCACCCACCGTGCTGGTGGGCAAGCGCCAGGGTGAGCAAAGACCAAGGTGGGGCAGGGAATCAGCAACACACTTTGGCCTGGAAGAAAGAGAAACAAGGTGAAAAAGCAGATCTGTGAAAGCAAATGATGGGAGTGGGGACAGAGCTTTGTCCTCCAAGAGACTGCATCTGCCCACAGCCTTCCCAGGCAGCGTGGTGCCAGCCAGACGCCTGGGAGCTGACGTCCAGTACCCACCCGCAGGCCTGCGTGGACCCCCAGGGAGCAGGCTTGGCCAAGAGGGCTGGAAAGAGGCCCGGGAAGACAGCTGGGATGGAATCGCCTCACCCTGATCCTTGTCTCAGCCCCCAGGGAGGGGGCCTGTTCATTCCAGCAGTGACCAGGAGACAGCACCAGCAGGGGCCCTTTCTCCCCCCACGTCCTCCTCGAGGCTGTTGCCGTCCAAACCAAGTGCTACCTGGTTCCACAGGATGCTTGGCCTGCTGGAGCACGCCCCACACACAAGGCTCGCCCTGAGGCAGGAGCCCGGGCCAGCTGGCCCGCCTGGGACTCCAGGGGCCTGCGGGGGCACTGGTGGTCTGGGCCACTCCTGAGGCCCTGCCAGGGAGCTTGGCCCAGCACTGCAGGATCCACCAGCAGCCTAACAGGGGACCCCCCCACAACCACCACCCAGGAAGTGCCTGCGAGGGACTGGGGTCTAGGGAGGGTTGTTTTCATGTGTGTGACTAAGGCACAGAAGAGATGGGCTGGGGGGCAGACAAGGCAGGATGCAGGCCCTCTGTGAGTGGGGGAGCCGAGAAGAGTTTGGAGCCACCCCTCCCATTCCCAGCTCCCCCTGCTGCGTGCCCCACCCCTACTGCCCCGCTCCTGCTGGACCACGTTCCTATGGAAGCTGGTCTGAAACGTGGAGCCTCAGACCTTTCCTCTGAAATGGAAGGACAACCCCCCCGGGAGATTCCCAGAGCTCAGCCTGGGTAGGAGGGTGGGGAGCCCCTGACTCCCTGGGCACCCAGGAAGCAAGCTGCCCAAAGCTCTGTCAGCAAAAAGGCCCTGGGCAGGAGGGCAGTGTGGCCGCTGGCTGAGCTCTGCAGGCCAGGAGGGGGCATGAGGCAGGCGAAGGTGCAGCCCCAGGGAGGACACCCAGGGGCCAGAGGACCCTGCGCAGAGAGGCCGCATCCACAGCAGGGTGGCCTCCTGGGGGGCCCCGCAGCTCTGACCCTCGCAGCATGCCAGGCAGGCCCCCCAGGAGAGGCCGCCACAGAGAGCCCGGTGCCCCTCTCCTGCCTGCTCCCACCCGTCTGGGGCTGATCGAGCCTTGGGGCAGGGTGGACGGGGAGGGCGGTGAGTGGGGAGCGCCCAGTCAGAGTATTGCACGGTGTGTTGGGCAGGGGCTGCCCCTTGCCCGGAACTGTGCTGGGGGGTTTGCGCTGATGACCAACATGGTGGTGTCCTAGGGGGAGGGGCGCTGTTCTGGGGAGGGGTCTCAGAAGGCTGCAGCCACTAGTCCCCAGCGCAAGCCTCTGGGCCTGGGCATGGCTGGTCCCAGCAAGCCACCCCTGCCTCAGGACACACGGCAGGAGAATGGCTTTTAGTTCTCTCAGGCCCTGGCCCAGGCAGTGCAGGGTGGCCATGAATAAATATTCCTGAAGGCCGTGGGTGCACCCGGGTTGTCCCCTGGGCAGACGGCATCTGGCTGTTCCACTGGAAGCGATATGTGGGTGTTTCTAGTCCAATAAATTAAAGAGCAATGTCAAAGCTGTGCTGGCCCATCTCCCAGCCAAGGCCAGTGGGAGGGCGCACGCGGCCAAGGCCGCCCATGCTCCTGCTGCCAGTAGCCAGCACCTAGAACTCATCATCAGAGCTGAGCAGCAGTGTCTTCTCATTGTCACGGGCACCACTGAGGCTGTGGGAGCGCGAGAGGCCATGGGCGCCGCCACGCCAGGCAGGCCCCGGCTCCAGAGTGGACTGCTGCGTGTACTGCTGGTAGGCGGGTGAGAAGTTGTGGATGGCATCCTGCACAATGTCATGTGGGTTCATGGTCTCCTTGAGGCTGCTGGAGATGCTCTTCATGGGGGCACAGCGGCCTGCAGGGAAGAGGGCAGGGGGCAGGGGTGAGGCGGTGGGCAGCAGCGGGGAGGGAAGGCGGCTCAGCCCCTGCCCATAATCCTGTGACCAGCCCCCACCCCGAGGCTGTGTCATCTGACCATGGATGGAATTGGCTTCCTGGGCCCGAGAAGGGGGTCCAGGACATGAAACTGGGGTGCAGTGCAGCTGAGGAGCCCAGAGGGGGCACTGGCATGTCAAAGGCAGCAGTGGCAAACAGTCAGCAGGAAGGGCTCCCAGAGTGGAGACTGGGGAGCTGCAGCCAGTGGGCCTGTGAGCTGAGCCACAGGCTGACTCCCTGGCACTGCTGGCTCCAGAGAGGCCAGGACAGGCTCTGCATTGGCTGAGGATGGGGAGCAGTGGGGCGCAGAGAGGGCCTGGGAGTCAGGAGCACCCAGGAGTACTCCCCTCTACTCTGAGCCAGGAACCCCGCACAATCACACAGCTGCCAGGAGCCTGGACCCACAACCAAGCAGACACGAGATATGTTCACTGTCTTCCTGTTGGACAAGATGCACTTCCTTCCAATTCCTTCTCTAATGAACTGTCCCCACAGGCTCGGAAAAATGGTCCAGGCCACAAACCCAGAAGCCAACCCTGGAACCCAGGTCTTCCGACTCAAACATGCCAGGTCTTTCCATCCCTTTATGCTCTCTGCCACGGGAATGTAACTAAATAAATGTCCCCCATTTCCTATAAACAGGCACTGGGCCTGCAGAACTAGGCAGGGCATATTCCAGAACAATGAGAGACCAGGGTGGAAGCAGGCAGGCTCCACGGACGGCACCCATGGCAAGCAGGTGCTCTGGGTCTCCGGCCCAGGGGGAGTGGGGGCACCATGGTGGGGGTGGGAATGGGGGACACAGAGAAGGAGCAAGGGTGAGAGGCATGCTGGTGACAGCGACCAGACGGACGTGCAGGGTAGACGTGCAGACCACGAGCAGAACCTACCGTAAGGGCCGTATGTTGGCACTGCCCACGGCCACACCCGGGGCAAAAGCAGGGCAAGGGGGAAGGGGAGGGGGGAGAAGAGCCAGAGAAATAGAGAAGACAAGAGACAGCTGAGTGAAATGCTCACACAGCACCCCACCCCCGGCCCTGCCCACCCCACCCCCACTCCCAGCCCACCCAGCACCCCGGCAGCTCCAGCAGGCCCCTCAGGGCCTGGGGGTGGGGGAGTGAGGGCCTGGAGATAACCCTCCCATTGCGTCTCTTTTTTTTTGGCGGGGGGAGGGAGAAGAACACACAGTGGACGCACCAACTTATGGTCCAAGTTCAAGTTCTAAGTTAGAACCCCGCCCCCTCCCCATTCTTTTGAGGCTCCGCTGGCACCGGCAAGCCTGAGGCAGAAGTTTCTACACCAGACCCTCCCAACACTCCACCGACAGCAGGTGGGGGCTCAGAGAGGCAGTGACTTGTGTAGGCCACACAGCCATGGGGGCGCAGAGCCGGCTCTGAGCCCAAGTGTAAGCTGAGGACCAAGAAGGCTGGGGACCTCGGTCAGAAGGTGGACAACAAGGGGTGGCTCTGGCTTCAGTGTTCCCAGCGGGGCTGAGGTAGGGGTCCCCACTAGGGCGGTATTTCTGATGCCCTACTTCTTGCTAAGGGTGGCAGTAGGAGGGTGGGCAGTGTTTGGAAAAAGAGCCCAGGTGCAGGGACACCCCGGGGGCAGAGGGGGTTCTCTGCCATGACTCTGCCTGCTCCTGGGGTGGCCTCCAGGCTCCAGGCTTTGCCAGGACCAGGTCCAGGGACTTCACCCCACCCTCAACACTGGGTGGGTGCTCACCAGATCCTTCCAACTGGGAGACTGGGGGTAAGCAGCAGGGCACTAGCTGGCAGCAGGAGCTGTGTGGGTCCTGGCCAGCTCGAGCCCCGACAGCCCAGCCTCTGGCAGAGGAGGTGCACGAAGCCTGAAACAATGAGCCCCGACCCCTGGGCTGCAAAGGTGCTGGGTAACAGCCAGGCCCACAGGAGCCAAGGGGCAATGCGAAGCCTCTTCCCAACCAGGGAAGGAACGGGGCAAGAGGGGGAGGGCAGGGGCCCCTCCCACAGGTTGGCACTTCTACCCTCCACTCGGAAAGTCGGTCATCTGGGCTTTGTGGTGGGTTTCCCATGCCCAGCCCCTCAGGATAAATGTGACTACCCCCTCCCTCCCCAGGGGGTAAGACAGCTCCTGGCATCTCAGCCTCCTCTTCCTCGTACTTCTAGAACGCTTCCCTCTCTGCCCAGCCGGAGGCAACCTTCCTAGGTCCGCTTCTCCACAGGCCGCACATCACAATCACCCAGGGAGCTTTGAAAGCACATCGCCCTGGGCCAGCCCCGGCCCCAGCCCAATTACTGAGGGTGAGGCACGGTCATCAGTATTTTTCAAAGCTCTCTGGGGGATTCTAACGTACAACCAGGGTTTTAACCAGCCTTGTAACAAAAGTAAGGCCAGCAGGTGTAAAAAGAAAGCTGTTACAAGCTATTACCATCTGAGTCAGTTTCTTAGAAGTAATCAAATTAAAAATAAACAAGGAAAGAACTTCAGAGACAGGAAGGAAATAGGCCAGCATGCAGTGCTCAGGGTCAGGAGCCCTCAGGAGACTGTCCATTCATCAGGGTCTCTGCCCCTGCCTTCGTGTGGGGACACTGTCCCGTGTCCTCTTGGGGTCTCCATGCTCTACCTGCTGCAAACCCTAAGAGACAGGTGGGCTCAGCCTCTAGGACGAGATGGGCAATCAGGGGAGGGCATGCCACAAGGAAAGGAAGTCAAGTCCAGGCGTCCTTGCCGGGTGACGGGAAACCTCACCTCCTTCCCGTTTTCCACATGCAGCCCAGGGATCCCATGACCTGACCCCATCAATGCCCATGGGGCATCAGGGGCAGAGGGGCCCCGGGCGGGGAGCATCTGGGGCTCCCTGCACCTCCCCGTACCTTGTGCGTCCAGCCTCTTGTCAGCGTAGACCTTGTAGGTGAAGGCATGCCGCAGGGCCAGGGCAGCAAAGAACATCTCCACGCAGATGATGAAGTCCTGGTAGCCAGCGGCCACGGTGCCCTCGCCCACCGACACGTGGGCCGAGTGGATCTTGGGGATGGCCCCACACTTCTCCAGGATGGCCAGGAGCATGCCTGGAGGGGGACGCACAGGTGTCTGGCCCCAGACTGGACCCCCTCCCGGCCACCCTGCCTCCATGCAGCCCCACCCAAAGGCCCACACACCCCAAGGAGGGTGGAGGCGGGGTCCACAGTTGTTCCTGTATGGCAGGGAAGACAGAGGTAAAGCCAAGCCTCCAGAAAACTCCACTACCAGCTCCTTGCCTGGCCATCAAAACTAAGGGATCACCAATTATGCAGGATCTCATCCATCTATGAAGTGGCCCCACAGAAAGCTCCCCAGCGGCAACTGCCCAGGGTACTCAGAAACCCAAGGCCCCTAGAGCATCAGGCCGGCGATGTCACGGGGCCAGCTGGCACGGCCTGGGCCCCAGGGACCCTGGGGAGGTGAGCAAGCTTAGAGGGCAGGACAGTGCAGGCTGGCTCATGGCGGTGGGGAGAAGGCTCACCTTGCCAGAAGGAGAGGAAGATGACAGACTTGACCATGAAGAACTTGAGGACAGGGCTGTAGGGGCTGAGCAGCTCCCGGGTGGCGAAGTAGAAGAGGAACAGGGCGTAGAGGGCCAGGCTGACAGAGATGTTGTAGATGATGGTCACGTAGAGGTAGCCGCTGGTGACGCTGCGGGAATGGGGGAGCGGTTTTGGGCTTTGACAGAACTTCCAAGGGATGGGGCCTCACTCCTGTGCCCTGCCCAGTTGCCAATTCCCCATGGAGAGCACTGCTGCCCGAGAAGTGCTCAGAGAGCCAATGGCAAGGGGATGGGTGAGCAAAGCAGGTGCAATCTCTGGCCAGGGGTGTGCAGGGCGTGGGCTGCCTCTGCTTTGCTAATGGTGTGTCACGCCACCTGCCCGCAGCCCTGGTGCCTGTGCCCCTGGTGGAGGACACAGGCATGGAAGCCAGCGGTGCTGGAGGCCCAGGGCACTGGGGGTGGAGGGTCCAGCCTGACAGTCTGGAGACAGGCTCAAAGGGAGTAATACTGAGCTCAGCTCTGCTTTTGCTCCTGAACCGAGTTCCAACTCCTCTTGAGCCTCAGTTTCCTCACTTGCTCTGACAGAGCTGCTGTGAGGGTACGGGTAGTACCTGAGAAGTGCCTGCAAGGCCCTGGACACACTGTCACTATTACCGTGAAAGGGACAGATGCTGAGGGCTTGCAAACGGGTCACACTGGGCCTCCAGTAGGAGGAGCGAGGAGGCCAGGGCCATGCTCAGAGGAAGGTTACGATGTGGGACCAGTCCACAGACACCCCCTTCCCTAAGCCTGCAGGCAGATCCCCTCCCCAACTAACACTCCTCTCCAGTCCCCTTCAGCCAGGACCCACTGCTTACTCAAAGTCACCGTCCCGGTACTTGCCGAAGGCCTGGAGGATCACGGTGCTGACGGCCATTAGTGGCTTCACCACGCAGAACTGCAGGGTGGCCTGTTTGGGGCAGGAAAGGGGGGCAGGAGGTCAAGAGTGGAGGACGAGCATGCAAAATGCACAACAAGCACGTCCTCTGGGCCGGCTGGGCCTGTGCTGGATGCCAAGAACAAAGGGAAGGTCCCATGTCCTGCCCCCAAGGGAACTGTTGTCTGGAGGGGGAGGCAGAATATGTGAAAGACAGTGACACTGCAATGCAGTGTGTGAGAAGACAAGGGGTGTTTAAGGAAGGAAGAGGGGACAGGGGATGGGTGGACCAGGAGACCCGAGATCACATCAGAGAAGGCGTCACAGAGAAGGGGCCATCAGAAACCTTCCAGAAAGACAAGAGAGGGACAGGCTTCCATTCCAGGCAGAGGCTTGAGAGTCTTGAGTAGTCAAGTGCAATGGGGTCAGAGCTGATGCAGGGCAGCAGCAGGGAGAGGAGCAGGGGCAGGGTCCGAGGCCCACAGTGCCCGGGGCAAGGACAGACCCTGCTCAAAGGACTGACCACAAGGGCACAGGAGGGGGCAAGGGTTGTCGGGGGCCACCTCCTCTCAACCTCCTCGCCACTGCCCTGCTCTGGCGCCTTGCCCCATGCACTGGGCCTGGGTCTGGGCTCTGTGTGACTGGGGATGGAGGTGACATACAGGAAGATGACATGGGGAGTGGGAAGTGGTCCAGAGAACAGCGACTCTCGAGTCCTGGGGCCTGGGTTCGAGTGTCAGCCTCACCAGCTCCCAGCTGCAGTAGCTGGAGTGAGCAGTCATTTAGCCTCTGAGTGGCCGGCGTCACCCGCACCCGGGTCACAGGCTGGCTGTTGTGCGGCCTGAACATTGACTGAGCACAGCACCTCCTCGGAGGTCCCACATCTGCACGTTCAGTAGAGACCTCGGCCAGCCTGCTCAGCCTGGAAAGAATTCTTTAGCCCAGTTTTCACAAAACCCTACAGAGGCCCCAGTCAACTCCAGGGGTAACAAGTGCTCATAAAATCACAAGAATCACCATCATCTGGAAAACAAATAAACCACATAGGCTCTTGTGGTAGTGGGATGGGCAGTGAGTTTAAAATCTAATCAGCATATAAAGAAATCCTGCAGCTCAACAACAAAATGACAAACAGCCCAATTGAAAACTGGTCCAAGGACTTGAGGAGACATTTCTCCAAAGATATGCAAATAGCCAATAAGCACATCAAAAGATGCTCGATGTTGTTAGCCATGGAGGAAAGGCAAATCAAGACCACAGTGAGACAGCACTTAATTCATTCTAGCACCTGCTAGAATTTTGCTACTGTTAAAACAACGACAAACAACAACAACAACAAAAACAAAAACACGGAAAATAAGTGTTGATGAGCACGTGGAGAAACTGGAACTCGAGTGCATTGTTGGTGGGAGTGTAAAATAGTGCAGCCTCTGTGGAAAACTGATGGTTCCTTGGGAAGCTAAACACGGAATTACCCTATGAGCTGGCAATTCCACTCTTAAAAAAAGCAAGGGCTTTTTGAAAGCAAGGACTCAAACAGGTATTTGCACACCAATGTTCACAGCAGCATTATTCACAATTGCCTAAAGATAGATGCAACCCAAGTGTCCCTCAACAGATGAATGAATAAACAAAATGTGGTCCATCCATACAATGGAATATTCACTCATAAAAAGAAATGAAGTTCTGATATAACTGACAACATGAATAAACATCGAAAACACGCTAAGTGAAAGTAGCCAGACACAAAAGGACGAATACTATATGATTCCTCTTAGATGAAATATTTAGAATAAGAAAATTCATAGAAACAGAAAATAATTTAGAGGTTATAAGGGGCTGGGGGAAGGGAAAACAGGGAGTTATTTAACTATCTGGATAGAGCTTCTGTTTGGGGTGGTGTAATGGTTTGTATATGTTATGTCCCCCAGAAAAAACCATATTCTTTAATGCAATCTTGTGGGGGCAGACATATTAGTGTTGATTAGGTTGGAACCTTCTAATTGTTTCCATGGAGATGTGACCCACCCAACTGTGAGTGACACTTTTGATTAGGGTGTGACCTTGTGATTGAATGTTCCCATGGAAATGTGGCCCCGCCCACTCAGGGTGGGTCTTGATTAGTTCACTGGAGTCCTAAAAAGAGCTCACAAACAGGGGGACCTCAGAGCAACTGAGAGTGACATTTTGAAGAGGAGCTGCAGCTAAGAGAGGACAAAAAGCCCCAAGAGTAACATTTTAGAGAACGCCATTTTGAAATGCAACCTGGGAGTAAGCAGATGCCAGCCATGTGCCTTCCCAGCTAACAGAGGTTTTCCAGACGCCGTTGGCCATCCTCCACCCTATTGTCGATGCCTTATCTTGGACACTTTATGGCCTTAAGACTATAACTTTGCAACCAAATAAACCCCCTTTATAAAAGCCAATCCATGTCTGGAATTTTGCATTCTGGCAGCACTAGCAAACTGGAACAGGTGTAAAGAGGTTTAAGTAATAGAAGGTAGTGATGGTAGCAAAACATTGTGAAACTAATTAATGCAACTGAACTGTACATTTAAAAATGGTTAAAATAGCAAATTTTATGTTATATGTACGTTTTACCACAACAAAAAATCTAATCAGCAAAGCTAAACCAGTGTGGTTCAAATAGGGCAAGGACATCAGAGACAGAGAAAAGTAACCTGTTGAATCTCCAAGTTTCTGCTCCAATTGGAGACTGGAGTGAGGTCTGCAGGGGCGCCTGGGGTGGCCTGAGTGGTGGGGCTACCCCAAGCAGACGTGCAGGTGATCGGGGTTTGAGGTGAGGTGCTGCTGTCAAAAAAATCCCTCCAAACTTCCCCGATCCCACGAGCCCATCCAGAGGAAGGGGGACCAGCACCCTTGGGGGAAGAAGGAAGTGGGCTGGAAATCAAAAGAGCCCATCTGGGCAGGTTTCCAGTTTTCTCTGTGATTCAGTTTCCTTGTGATAATAATAGCAGCAGCTTGCGTTTAGTGGACTTTATGAGTCTGGCGTAGGCTGTGCTTTCCCAGGTAGGCTTACCTCATGCTCACTACAGCCCCTGAAGGAGGTGCTGTCACTCACCCCATGTTACAGATGAGGAAACCAAGGCACTGGAGCCCAAGTCTACAAGCTCCAAGCCTCCACCCAACCACTGCCCTGTGTCGGGGTCTGAATACAACCGGAGGCTCCCAAGCCAGGTTGGACATCAGAATCAGCTGGGAAGCTTTTAACCCGTACGGAGACCCAGAGCTTGTTCCAGACCTTCTAAATCAAGCCGGGTCGAAGGGCAGGAGGTAGGTGACCTGGAAACCTGTATTATTAACAAGCTCCCCAGAAGACTCAGATGTGGGGGACTGATCTCAGTGAGTTCTAAAGCCCATTTCTGTGTCTCTAGGATGAAAGTGGAGGGCTTTCTCTCTCACCACGTCATCAGGAAAGGGACAAAATAGCTTTTTTTGTTCCCTTTCTTCTTACTACCTCTCTCTGCCACCTCCAGGAGTAACGGCTGAACATCCAAGGCCACAGGGCTGAGGGAATAATTTATAACAAGACAACCCTAGCCAGTATCATGAGATCAAAACTCTGTACACAATAAAATCATCAAACAAGGCAGTGAGTCACAGCTGGGCCAGAAACCTGAACCAACTGGTAAACAATGGCTCTGAAATGCCCCACCCAGAGCCCAGGACAGTCTTAACTCTTTCTCTGCAGTCCCAGTGGTGGGATTTGGAATGCAGAAACACCACAGGAGAGGAAGATCTGGAAGCAGAACTGGAACCGAGAGTGGGTCATGGGCAGCAGTCCCTGCCCAGCACGGGGCAGAAAGCCCAGCCCCCAGTGGGCTGTGATGATGCGGCTATGGGGGGTCATCTCCCCTCATGACCACCTCTGGGGCACTGCAGGGCACTGCAGGCTGTGGAGACCCAGGGGAAGTGAAAGTGAGGTCACAAAGGCTGGGTGTGGCACCCTCAGACCCCACTTCCCAAAATAAGAGGCTCCAAGGCGGCTGCTATGTAAAATGCTTACATACGTCACTTCAGCTGTTCCTGACAAGCACCCCACGAGGGAAGAATCAGTGCACCCACTTTACAGAAGAAGAGACCAAGGTTCAGAGAGGTTATGGAACTTAGAGAGTGTGGGAATCAAACTCAGACAGTTAGATACCCAGGCCCATGCACCGAACCACACGCCACACTGCCTGCACCCCTGCGTCTCTAGGCCATGAGGTGGGGCAGCAGAGGAAACTGGAAGCTGGGCTGCCAACCGGGGAATGCGGGAAGGAATGGGAGTAACTGCAAAGGCTTGCCGGGCACTCTTCAAACTGAGGCTCTAGAATCCCCATGAGCAAGAGTCTAGGACCAGCTCCTCCTTCCAAGGCTGCATCAAACACTCCCAGGACACCCATCCCTGTACCTCTGAGCACACCCTGCTAATGTGGGTGCATTCCTAACACCCTGGGGGCAGGTGCTGGGAGCGTGGGGTGCCCCGTATTAGGAACTCCACAGGTAGAGCCACGGGTAGCTCTGTCCCAGGACCTCCTGGCCCCACAGCACCACACACCAAGACATGCACCAGAGGCAGCACAGCCTCTGCAGCTGCTGCTCCAGGGGACACACCCAGGTTCCTGGACCTAGCCCACTCCTTGGGCAGCTGAAGTAGCATACCTGTTTGCAGAACCGCAGGAATCCAATGGAATAGGTCTTTCCCCAGAGGCAGCACGTGCCATACATACAGCTGGACCTGGAAAAGAGAGGCAGGGCAGAAGGGGGTGGTAAGCAGAGAATCAGGACTCCCGAGGGGTGGGGCTGGGGATGTGGGGCTCCCTTACACCCAGGCAAGCCAGGCCGGAGCAGGGTGGGGTGGGGGCACAGATCTGGGGGCAGCCTTGAGGCCAAGCCCGAGGGAGCCACAGGGGAGGGTCGACACAGGAGGGAAGCAGGGCTACTCTTGCCCAGAGGGAGCGCACCCCCTCCAAAAAGTCTGGATGGAAAACTGCAGGAGAGAGAGCCAGAGAGGGCTTTCCAGGAGTGGAAATGAATGTGGAAGAGGCACAGTGGGTCAAGGTCACGGGCAAGAGATGGTCTGTGTGTCCAGCTGACAACAGAACAGCTCAAAAAATGCCAGGCTCGGGAACTGGGGTGCAGTGTGGGGTTCCAGGGAGACTTCATACTCACTCAATGGGCTTCCCTCTGATCTCAGACATGATGGAACTTTCTCCTCCAAGGTATTCATAGCACAGGCTCAGGAAATTATAGATGACCAAGGCTGTGAAAAGAACATCCAGAGAAAACCACCTGAACCAAAAGAATGGGTAAATAGATGGTGCAATTATAAAAGGCCATGAAAGTGAGCAAGTCACAGCCGCATGGTGACAGCTGAACCTCACAGACCTGATGCTGTGCCAAAGAAATCGGTAGAAAGAATACTCATGCTGATGTTCCATTTACAAGTTCAAAAGCAGACAAAGCTATACTACACTGCCTAGGGATGAGCACATGCACTGGCGGTAAAACCATAAAGAAAAGCAAGGAAGTGACGGCCATAAAATTCAGGGGTGTGCAGGGAGGCTGGGGGAGAGTGGGACAGAGATGGGCCCACGGGCTTCGGAGGGCTAGCAGCGTGCTAGGTCTCAGGGTGGCCAAGTGGGCACAAGCTTGATGGGTATTTATTGAGCAGTACATACATGTTTTATGCACTTTTCTGTTTGTGTGTTACAGATCACAATTTAAAAACAGAACGACAACAAAACATTCTCCAGCAGGCTCTTGGGAGAAATTCTAAGCTTGAATGAGGTAGCAGACACCATCCATTCAACAACCTGTCGTGATATGTGTGGAATGCACAGAACCATAAGATGAAACAAAATACATAAAATATGTCCTGAATAGAGTGGAAATGGCTTAGGCAGCTCGGTCAGCTCACTGGGAATCTGCACACAGCTCCCCAAAACCAGAAAGACAAAATCTGCAACAGCAAGTGATGGCAAAGTAGAGACGATGTCAAGTGTCATTTAATAAATACAGCAATACATCGTAATCAGCCTCATGGTCAGAGGACTTCCACAGAATTGGCAATATGAAATCTGCTGCCCATAGAGTGACAGAAGTAAACAAATGTGCCAGGACTCAGGAAGCAGAAAAGGCGTGAAGAGGAAGTACGAGTGCTGCAGCAGAGGGCACACAAAAAAAAAATCAGCAACTGAGAACACGGAGAAAAGGAGACGCATCTGGTGAACGTGGGAGGCCAAGGGAAGGGTCAAACAGGGCCAGGAGATAAGGTCAAGGAGCCACCAGGTGCCCTGCAGTCGGAGGGCTTCTCATCTGCTCAGCACCCCCCCCACCACATCCCGCAAGGCTCCCTGGAGCCGGCTGGAAGCAACCCATTGGCTTGTCCCTCAAGGTCTCGTGGGATTTGGTCCCTGCCAGCCCCCTGCACGCTTCCTATCCCAGCATCATTAAATGCCGCTCTTACCCTCGGAGCAGGGTGTTGCACCCTCTGTGCTTTGCGCTTGCAGAGCCCACTGCCTGCAGCAGCACTCACCACCCCGACCCCGGCAGCTGCCCACCGAACTCCTGGACCCCTTCACACCCAGTCAGTTACCCCCACTGAGATGGCTCGGCGACTACCATAGAGCTGGGTGCTTTCCCCTCTGTGCAGTCACCTTCCGTCACTTACTGTGCTGTAGTATAACGACTGCCTGGCCTCACTGCACTGTGACCCCCCGGTGCAGGGCCCACCTCTTACCCACTCTGTCCCCAGAACGCCAGCACAATGCTCAGCGATAACAGGTGCTCAGCAAACGTTTAACTGCCTAGCACTGAACCACATAAAACCCCAACAATACTTAGCCTTCAGTAATTCAGAAAGAAATATGTGCGGGGTGCTGTCCATCACTGACAGTTGCTCTAATTTATATATCAAGGGCTCAGTTCTCCAGCTGGGCCCCCCAGGTAGCACCCTGCATGCTCATGTCCCAGAGCACTGAGCCCACTGTGCTGGGACTGCCCTTTGACAGGCGTACAGCAGAAGGTGTGCCAGGTGGCTGTGTCACTGACAGATGGGCCTCAGTTTCCTTGTCTGTTAAACACAGACAACAGGAGCACCTGCCTAGCTGGGTGGCTATGAGGTTTTGGTGAGTATGCAAAAAGCTCAGCAGAGTGACTGGCGCTCGGGGGCGAGCCTGAGTGCTGGCTGTCACTGCCTTTACTGTCCACCTGCCTGCCTCATGGGCAGAGGCATGGCCATGTATGGAGGCAGCTCAGTACGTCTGGTGACTGCAGGAATCTCCACTGACCACCTGCTCACTCTTCACTGACAAGAACTTTGGGGCATCTGACAGAAGGGAAGGTCAACCCAAATCTGATGTCAGCCTGCCAATAACCTTTGTCTGAAGGCAGTGGCCTGGATGTCTGCGACACTCCCAAGCTGGGTCCAGCCATGTTGTGGTAGATGGTATATCAGAGATGGCCACGCTGAGAGGTGGGGTTCTCGTCCCCAACCTTTGTATCTGGGTGGACCTGTGACAATTGCTGCAGTGATGCTGTTTGAAATCTGGGTGAGGTTAGAAAAGGCAAATACGGCTTCTGCTGGGTTCTTCCTCTCCTGGGAGGCAGCCCAAGCAAGTCCACATGGAGAAGCCACGCATGGAGAGGAACCCAGGCCCTAGCTGCCAGCCAGCGCCAACCACCAGCACCGGGAGTGAACAGCCTTCAGAGGGTCCCTGCCCCAGCCTCCGAGTTCCCCGGCTGAAGCCTAGACACCAGAGCAGAGAAAAACTATCCCTCTATGCCCTGTCCAAATTCCAGGCCTACAGCAGCCATGAACAAAATAAACGTCTGTTTTACACCACCAGGCCTCAGGGTAATTATTTACCCTGCCATAGGAAGTAGGATATAGAAAACCACTGCTGAAGTTTCCACCACATGTTACGCTCTCTCACACCTCCAAGCTGTGGCACATTCTGGCCCCTCTGCTGGGAACAACCTGGTTACATTCCAGAATGTGACCCAGTGGAGAAGTCACCTCCTCCTTGGTGCCCTCCTCTGTTCTGCCACCATCTTCACTTCATGCGCGACGGAGTTTTGAGATGGCCTGTCTGATTCTTCCATTACAAGAGGCAGCATAAAGCAGGAGCAAAGAGCCACGGCCTCTGGAGCCAGGCTGTCGGCGGGGGGTGACCATGGCTCCACCATTTCAGAGCTGTTGGCTTTAGGCAAGTTCCTTAAGTTCTCTGTGTCTGTTTCCTCTAGGAGCAATAGCTCCGTCCTCGTGGGGTTGCGGTGAGGACTGGGGAGTGAACAGATAATGCCTTGGATAAGGCTGAGCTCACAACAAGCAGGGTTTAGCGTGTGGCCTGGAGTTTGCTCTACGGCTTGTTACCTATAGTTTTTCTAGGCAACCTGCAATGGCTATCAGAGGACCTGGCACTTATATATGCTCAATAAACCCTGAAGGAAGGAAGGGCCGGGCATGGACCACGAAAGTGGGCTCTCCACTGCGGGTGAGTGGCTCTGAGCACTGGGCTCAGAGAGGAGGGGCAGGCGGCTGCAGCATAGACCTGCAGCTCAAGCTCACCCGTTCCTAGGCGATCCCCAAGTGATCCCAGGTGATCCCCAAGGTAATCAGTGTTTGGGTCGCCAAAGACAAAGCCTTCGAGAGACATCGCAGGGGCCGAGGCTCATCAGCCCCCTCGGTCCGGAACCGCCCTCCCACGCAAGGCGTCCCTGCGATCCACTCACTGAGAAGAATTTAGCACTTAAGCTCACATCCTTTTTCTGTGGCAACAAACGTCAGCATATCCTGAATTCCATGGTTGAGCCATCTACCCCTATCCATCTATCTCTGCAGACTGCTAAGGGGCTCAACTGGTCAGAATCGTCACATTTCATCAGCCTCTTTCAGTTCAAGATTCTTGACCTTTTAAGGTGCTCTGGGGCCAGCCAGTCTGTAAAATACCAATTTGCTGACAATTTCCTTTAAAGAATCATTAGTGAGTCAATAGTGCATCCTCAGAGAAGACAGAGAAGACATCTCCTCAGACATGACTCAACCATCCCGAACCAAGCCCCAGTGACCATCTGGCAAATCGATCCACCCTCCTAGGAAATTACAGAGCCACACAAAACGCTACCCTAACATCCCAGCAATGGTATCTAAAATAGAAAGTTCTACACACACACCTAGAAACAAACACAAAGACAGCTGCTTGGACAAAAGGAGAGCAGGGGCAGGGGTCTCAGCTGGTGGGCTTGTCACCTGGCCACACTCCTCACCCCGGTACCTGTCCTCTGCAGAGCCCCCAGAGACAGAAGATGATCTGTGTCTCCCCAGACAGTCATGACAGCCTGTGTGCCAGGCTCTGTGCTAGGCCCCACGGGACCTGCAGACCAGGCCCTCCAGTCTAGAGAGGGGCACAACGGGCCCAGTCTCCCCGGGCCTGGACAGCCAGGCACATGGAACTTTCTGCTCCATCCTAGGCACCATGTCTTAAGTGAACTGGAGACAAATGCACAGAACCAGGAGGGAAGAACTGGGATGGAGACAAAATGAGGACATCAGGGGTCACTAGGCTCACAAAAGTGAAGATCCACTTTGTCCACAGGGCCAGGAAGGACCCACATGGTCCCAGGGGTAGACCCCAGAAGGACTTCGGCTTAACGTAAGAAAAATTTCTAACAAGCATGGAAAGATGGCCTCGGAAAGCAGTGAGCTCCCGGACAGTAGACTTGGGCAACCAGATGCTGGGAAGCCTCTCAAGAGCACAGCATAAAGGGGGTCTGAGTCGCACGGGACTTTACAGGTTCCCTCCAACTCTAAGACACAAGGCTTGCTTTCCTCACTGGCAGCTTCTCTAACCCAAAGCTGCCTGGACAGGAAGTTGGAGCCCAAGAGACTGCTCTCCACCCAGCCTCTCCTCCAGTGGGCCCCCCAGAACCCACAGCTCCAAGGGACTTTGCTCAGGGGAAAGAGGAACCACTAAGAAGCATCCTCTGCCAGCAGCTCCAGGGCCAGGCATCCTCACGAGTTCCTGGCTGCAGGTGAGGCAGACACATACATCTGTTCACCTAATAAATATCACCGGGCACCTCCTGGGTGCCCAGGAGCACTGAACGCAGAGCCTCAATGACCCTGGGCACACCAGGCCATGCAAGGCTCGCTCACCCCATCAACTTCAGCACTAAAGCTGGCCTTGTGGCCTCGCGCCCACTTTACTACTCAGAAACACTCTGGTTATCTGAAAAGACTGGGCACATTCTGTATTTCAGATAACTGGCTGAAGGGTCTGTTCAATTCAATTTTGACTTCATTAAAATTAATTTTAAACTTTATTTTAAGCACCCTGGACAGAAATCTCCACATCCTTTCCCCCTCTTCCAGTGGCTGGTGATCACGGCAGACAGCAACTGGCATGATGTGCTACAACCACAGGGGGCAGATCACGTGCGCCCACGTCAATGCCCCAGACTCCGGAGCTGCCCCAGCTGACAGTTCTCTCCTCCCACGTGGCTTTTCTGTCTTTGCTGACCCTGCCTTTTGCCACTTTTCCCCACCTCACATGCCTTTTCTGACCTCCCTCCGGTTCTGGTTTCTTCTGAATGTCTTTTTTCCCTGACCAATTAGCTCTCGTAACTCCTGGCTCTACCTGTCAGTCTGGGAGTTCTGTGAGCAGCCAGCCGGCCTCTCGGTGTTTGTGTCCCCATATCCGAGGCCCTCAGCTGTGTTCATCCTGCGGTGCTCCCTCTACCTGTGAGATACTTCACTTTGGGCCAGATTCCAGGGAGCTGAAACTGCGTGAATGAAGCATCACTCCCTAATTGTTTTTTTCAAGCATGTAAAATCTGTTTCCTTAACAAGAGTACCTTTTTAGGGGAGGAACTTCCCCATACTCCATTCCCCATGCCCGGCACAGAGAATGCCCGGGATTCAGAGACCCAGGTGTGAGTCTGGCCTCTGGCAATGACCATCTGGGCAATCGGGAGCAAGCTACTCAGGCTGCTTAAATGTTTGGTTTTTATTTTCACATCTGTAAAATGAGAATGATAATATACACTCCACCAGGTAACTGGGAGGTGAGAATGAGCTAACAGTGATGAAAAACATTTGGTAAAACTGTGAAGTTGCCATGCAAACATTATTAACAAAACAGCAGCTGCATAAAGCATTGGGGAAGCTGGGCTCCCTCCTCGGAACTCCGAGGCGCCCTCCTGCCCCTCTGATCATGGGGACTTAAGTGCGTCTTCTCTCCTCCGGAGAGGCTGGTGAGCTCCCCAGGGCTGCCCTGGTCACTTTATGAGCTACCCATCACCCCGAGCACAACGGAACACTACATGCAGTCAGTCAAAAATCTCAAATCTCAACATGGCGCTAGTGGACTGTTACTTTCAAGAGAGGCTGAAATGGCTCTACCCTCAAGGAACTTGGCAGTGGTGAAGGACTTGTAGAAAATATAGCGATTAAATCTGAATCAGAAGGGTGAGATGTCCCCTCACATTCCTTCTCCTGCTCTGTGCCCATAATTTGGGTGCCCAGCTTTATTTCCCAGGCAGATGAGAAAACAGTCCTCTGGGGAAACAGGCCAAGCGTCAGAAAGCTTTCATGTGGTGCCTGCCCCCACCCACTGCACAAAAATGGCAGAGGAAATGCCTGTGTTGTACCACCCAGTTGGGAAGCCCAGCAGATTGAAGCCCCATTTTAAAAAATAAAAAACGGCCAAGGATACTAAACTTTTGAAGAGAGCTTTAACACTAAGGTCAAAGATCAAAGCAAACAAGTGGCTGAAAGGAACTCAGAGGATAAGGAGATAACACAGGGAATGGAAGAAAATTGTCATTAACATCACCAGAGAAAGAGGAAGAGATACTCTATCCAATAGCAAGAACAAAGGGCTATTTAAAAAACAAAACAAAACAAGGAAGAGCTCCTGACATTCTTTTTTTTTTTTTATCATCATTTTATTGAGATATATTCACATACCACGCAGTCATACAAAACAAATCATACTTTCGATTGTTTACAGTACCATTACATAGTTGTACATTCATCACCTAAATCAATCCCTGACACCTTCATTAGCACACACACAAAAATAACAAGAATAATAATTAGAGTGAAAAAGAGCAATTGAAGTAAAAAAGAACACTGGGTACCTTTGTTTGTTTGTTTGTTTCCTTCCCCTATTTTTCTACTCATCCATCCATAAACTAGACAAAGTGGAGTGTGGTCCTTATGGCTTTCCCAATCCCACTGTCACCCCTCATAAGCTACATTTTTATACAACTGTCTTCGAGATTCATGGGTTCTGGGTTGTAGTTTGATAGTTTCAGGTATCCACCACCAGCTACCCCAATTCTTTAGAACCTAAAAAGGGTTGTCTAAAGTGTGTGTGAGAGTGCCCACCAGAGTGACCTCTCGGCTCCTTTTGGAATCTCTCTGCCACTGAAGCTTATTTCATTTCCTTTCACATCCCCCTTTTGGTCAAGAAGATGTTCTCCGTCCCACGATGCCGGGTCTACATTCCTCCCCGGGAGTCATATTCTACGTTGCCAGGGAGATTCACTCCCCTGGGTGTCTGATCCCACGTAGGGGGGAGGGCAGTGATTTCACCTTTCAAGTTGGCTTAGCCAGAGAGAGAGGGCCACATCTGAGCAACAAAGAGGCATTCAGGAGGAGACTCTTAGGCACAAATATAGGGAGGCCTAGCCTCTCCTTTGCAGCAACCGTCCTGACATTCTTAATATGATAAAGGTAATAAAACATTCACTAGAAAGTACAAAGGTAAAAAATTAAAAAAATCCAAGGCTCAGTGCAGAAGTGCAACAGTCAACTAACAGGAATGCCAGAAAGGGAAAAAAGGAAACAAGTAGAGGGGAAGAAATTATCAGAGAAACATCGAAGAGAATTTCCGTGAACCCAGGGACCTGAGCATCCATGCTGAAAGGGCCCACCAGGGGCCCAGCCCAATGAATGAAATCCCACCCCCTGGGAGATTTCAGAACACTGGGGATAAAGATGAGATCCTAAAAGTGAGAGGAAAAGCTGGGAACATACACAGGAGTTAGGAATTAGACTTCCTGAGAACTCTGGGAGCTGAACGACAGTCACATGCAATGACACACTACAGGTACTTTCAGACAATTTTCACATTTCAAAAGACAGAACTGCCCTGCATCTCTCTTCTCAGGAAACTCCTGGAAGGTACACACTTCAATCAAAAAGAGAGAGGAGACCATGGAGGAGCAAGAAGTGGCATCCAGGGAGCAGGTGAAGCAGCACCAGGAAGCAAATCGAATTCTCAGGATGCTGGGGGGTGAGAGACCCAGGCAGCACTTGAGCACCAAGGCCTCGAATGCAGCCCGTCCAGACTAGAGCAAGACGACAAGGGCTCCAGAAGGAGCATCACCGGGGGAAAAGAGCACTAAGAGATTAACTGAGCGGTGTAACAGTGCTGAGAGGTTTTGTGTTTTTCAGCTTTTTTCTTTGTAATTCAACTGAAGCAATTGGTACTAAATTTCTGATAGGTACACAGGAAACTGAGCAATCTGAAAAACAAGAAACCACAGAAAAAAAAGGTTGCACAAAAAAAAGGAAATGTAATCTCAAGAACTTGATAAGGCTCAGCTCTGAGCAACGTTTTCAGAGATATAATAATGCAAACACTGAATACAGACTTAGGAAAAAACCATGACACAACCACCTTGAAAAGATGAGAGAAAAATAAATGCACGTGCATGTGTTTATAGGGATGGGGAAGTAAGATACCTAAATCAAAACTTTCCATAGTAGAAAGTCACTGTGTAAAACTGAAAAAGCAAAAAACTGTATGAGCTTATTTTTATGGTCATTCTAGGAAAAAAAAAAAATAGTTTAAAGGTTGACAGTGACTGCCTGTGGGAGCAGGGAAGTCGGGGCAGTTTTGTTTCAGACCACGTGCACATATTACTTCAGTAACGGTAAAAATTTTAAGCGTTTTTGTGTGTTTGTTTGAAGCAGAATTTTGTTAAAAAGAAAAGCAAGTGCTTGGGAAAGGCCGGCACAGCCTGGCTCTAAGTCGGCTCTCGGGGTGGGCTGGCTGCATCTGAAACGCGAGCTCTCGGCCCCAGGGATCCCCTCCGAAGGCAAACCCTTGCTGAGTCCTGCTTGCCCTCCCGTGGGCTGGGGCCCTGAAGAGGAAGGGGCAACACCCCATCCCCAACTTCTGCAGGGACAGGGCCGTGGACAGCTGTCAGCACTTCTAGCTCAAAGAAGGCCTGGAGACAGAGTGCTGGAACGGGCAAGGTAGGGCCAAGCCACGGCCTCAGATGCCAAAAGCTGGGCGGCTCTGGGACAGCCTCAACTTCCCAGCAGCTGCTGTTCTGTTTGTAAACTCCCTCGGAGAGGCCAGGCCGAGGGAGTAACAGCGTTGCTAGGAGATGTGTTTCACAGACTTCCGGTGAGGACCTTTACATGGAGGCTAGGAGGAGGTGGGGACAGGCGGGGCCTGAACAAAGAGGCCTCTGGAGTGGGGACGCCCGCCTACCACCTGCTGCTGTCTCTCAGGGAGGGACACAGGCTCCCCTGGTTGTGACCAACCCCTTCTGCCATTTTAGGGCCCCAAAGAGAAGGGATTCTGCACCTGCCCTTCGTCATCCCAGGAGAGGCTCCCCTAGAGACAGGCATGCCCCCCGGCAGGGAACGGCTTTTTGCTTCTGAAGGAACGTGGGGGGCAGAGGTTGCTCCTGGGCACCCTCACGAGGCGGGCAGCTGAATGGAAAAGGATTCATAGCATCCTCCTTCCTGAAACCCACCCTTCAATGCCTAGAGGTTCCTGGGGGACCCTGCTGCTTCCATTATCAGGAACATCAGATAGTAGCACCTGGTCCAGCCATGAGCAGGTCCCACCGAGCCTCGGTGTCCTCGCCTGGAAGAGCCAGCAGCCTGGAGGAGGGGGGCTGGGAATCCAATGAGGCCCCATGTGGAGGAATGAAAGGCCCATAGCAGGCGCTGAATAAAGTCCCTCATTCATTCAAAAACTGCAGAGTGCACACCTGCCGTGCAACTGGCTCTGTCCAGGCATGGGACACACACAGTTCCTGCTTTCATGGAGCTAAGAGTGCTCAGGAAGACGGATGCTGCATACAGTGCGAGGCTGTGGAGGACATGGCCGGCCTCTCTGAGGAAGTGACATGGGAGCCAAGGCTGAGGAGGAGCCGGCCAAGCACACAGCGGGAGAGGAGCTTTCCAGGCCCTGGGGAAATGGCCCTTGCCAGGACATAAGGGATGTGCTCAAGACAGAAGGGAGGACAGTGTGGCTGTGGTGGAGGCCCAGGGAGATGCAGGGGACAGGAGGGGCGGGATGAGTGTGCGGCGGTGACATCCTCCGTTCCCTTCCCACGTCCAGAGGCTGAGACTGTGTCCTCTGAGTCCTCAGGGGTTCACAAGGTTCAAAGAGGGACAGGAAGAGGGGCTCCCAGTTCCTGGGGGGCAAGCATGCTGCCCCCTGACATCCATGAAGCCCTGGGACAGGGGGAAGCCCTCCAGGACAGGGAGGTCACTTCACCCAAACCAGCAGCACAGGCCCAGGGAGGAACAAGAAAGCGGCCCGGAGAGGAAGGTGGGCTTCAGAGCGGGCACCCAGAGGTACGTGAAGGCGAGTTCTGGGAGGGAGAGTCAAGGTCCCCTCGCCATCCCTGATGGCCTGTTCAGGTGAGGCCTGGGCTTCACTGGCCAGTGACCTGTCTTGGGGTTTCTGGCATCTCCCTCTTTGACCCACCCTCCACCCCGAGATTTTTCTAACCTGCAATTTCCAGTCACATCAGATTTTTCTGTATCAACAGTAAAAAATAAAACCGAAATTTCTCTGTAAGACCTGTTTCTGTCTCCCATCCCTGCCTCTGGTAGGATCTCTCCGTCCGGCCACTGACCTCTCCTCTGGCCCTGGCCAGCCCCCCAGCACAGCCCCCCGGCCACCGCCCGGCGTGGCCTGCTCGCATGTCCCCTTGTCCTGTGCATTAGGTCCCCTCTGCCCGGAATGGATGCTTGTCTCCAGCCTCCGCCTGACAAATGCCAACTCATTCTTTAAGTTTCAGTTCCACCATCCTCTCCTCCCTGAAGCCAGGCAGCCAGGCCTCCATCAGAGCGGCTCCCTGTTCCTCTGTGCGGGGGCTCCTCAGGCGTGCACACGCTCCCAGAGGGCAGGGGCGGGGCTGGCTTCACCCCTTTGCAGCCCAAAGCCTGGCGCATAGCCTGGCATGCAGCTGGAACTCAATACGGGAGAGAGGGATGTTTCTACTCCATACACGAGAACCGAGGCCCCCACAAGGAAGCAAGTCTCCCTCCTGGGCAGCACAACAGAGCACCTCAGGGGACAAGCTCTCAGAATTAAGACACCTAGGGATGGAGGCCTAGTCTGACCCCTGGCTTATCCTGGGATAAGCCCCTTACACTTCTGACCTTGGTTTCTATCTATAAACAAACCATTTACTTGCTGCCCCATCCCCCGTGAGAGATGCCAGGACTGAAAAATCAGACACAAGGGGGAGGCCTGCTTCCAGGTATCTGTGAAGGTATGCTGGGATTCGCCCATGGCAAAGCGCATCTCATCACAGGTGAGACGACTACCTGTGGGCTGCTACCTGTCGATCTGGGCCTGGATGGAACTGAAGTGGGTAAAGATGTGAGGGGCAGATCAAAACAGGTCCTCCTGAAGCCCTGAGACCCCTCCAGGAGGAAGTCAGGGAGAAGGGCTTCTGGCTCCCAGAGGCCAGCAGAAGAGGGAAGGGTGTGCAGCCCACCAGGTGATGCCAGGGCACCAGGCCCACCCGCTCCCCTGTGCCCCTCGTGCCCAGCCCACGCCCCACGCTCACCCTCATAGCAGTCACGCACGGTGCCAAAGTACACGTAGTACTGGTCGTTGGTGAAGAAGAGGAGGCTGAGCCAGGAGTCGAAGGCGTAGATGGGCACAATGAAGAGGATGCGGACGATGTAGCGCTGCTCGTTGGGGCAGCTGTAGCAACGCAGGTGCATGTAGATCTGTGGGCAGAGGAGGGGGCCCACGTCAGGCCCTCACAGCCCCCACGTTACCCAGCCCGTCTCCCCTCTGCTCCGTGGAGGAGGAGCCTGGCAGAGGGAAGGAGTCGCATTTTAACTTCTAGCTGTGCCACTGACTAGCTCTTTGAGCTCATGGCCAAGCCTCGGTGTCCTCTCCCGTAAAATGTGGATAGAATTTCCATCCTAAGGCTGTTTATGTTCACGCACAAAGGGTGTGCATAAAGCCTGAAGAGCTCATGGAAGTGGAGCCTAAACTCCAGCCCTTACAGATACAGGTGGCTGTGACCTCAGGATGAGACCAGGGGGATCCCAATGCACAGCCAGCCTGAGCCCCACCGGTGTGTGGCATGGAGGAGGCCCTGAACCAACATGTGCTCCTCCCCTTTCGTCCCTGCCTTCCTGACAGCCTGGCATCGTGGGGGTTTTACTGCAACTGCACTGAGCTAAGTCACGGTGTTGGGGCTGTAGCTGGCCATGTCCCGTCTCCTAATTTATGGTGTAGGGGAGAGGCCGACAGAGGAACCCCGACTTCTCTGAAATGTGGAAGCACTTCCTGGCTGAGTGGCCACAGGTCAGTGACATCCTCTTCCTCGGCCTTTTCCCATCTGTTAAACAGAGGCAGCACTGCCCGCCTCACTGGGAAATTGGGAAAATGAAATGACACTTCTGGATCAAGGAAGATAAATATCCAGTGTGGCTTCCCCCCACTTCCCTCCCCATCAGACGTGTAACCTTGAAGCTGCAAGATCCGGGAGCCACAGAGTAGAACCCGACCTGCACTGGGCTACGAGAAATCAACTTCTAGCGAGTTACGACCCTGAGATTCAGGGTTTATTACTGCAGCCTCACCTCACCTTGCCTCACTAATACTTCTGGGGCTGTCCAGAGGGTCCAGGGGTTCCCTGGCTCAGGGCTCCCGGGTGGCCTGGGTACCTGGTGGCAGGTGATGAGCAGGGCCGTCCACACGAAGACACCCGAGATGGCCTGGGCGGCGGTGGTCATCAGGAACACGGGCTGCTCCATGGCCGTGGGGCTGCCCTCGGGGACGGCCGAGACGCTGGGGGAGGCTGCTGCGGTCGTGGGCAAGGCTGGGTCCGGGGCCAGTACAGCCCCCCTCACCGTCATGGTGTCGGCGGCAGGGGCTTCCCTGAGAGGCACCCTCGAAGCAAGCGACGCACCAGCCTAGAGAGAGGAGAGCGCAGTGTTAGCCCGTCCCCAGGGGGAGTGGCAGGCTTGGTAAAAATTGCCCAGGTCTCGACATCCACCTTCTAGATGCATCCAGACTCTGACCACGTGTCACCCCAGCCTTCATTCTGGGCCTTACCAACATCACCCATCACCGCAGATTAATGCACCGAGCTCCTGCCCAGTCTCTTGTCTCTCCGCACCTGCCCTTGCCCTGCTGTCCCTCTGCAGGCCATGTGCCTTGCCCCAACACTTCCTTTGGGCCTCAGCCCTGACCACCCACTCGTCCCTAACAACCCCTTAGGTGCTCCTGACGCGTTTCCCCCCTTTACTTTTCTCTAGGGCACTTACTAGCATCCGGCTGACTGTCTGCTACTCACATATTTGTTTGTTATCTGCCCCCAACACTGGAATGCAAGCTCTGCTCTGTTCACTATGCCTCCCCAGCACCAGGGGATTCAATAAATCCCTGCTGAACGTGTGCATATTTACACAAGCACTTTAGCAAAATCATTTTGTTGCTGAGGTCCCCTCCTCAAAGGGCTCCCATTTTTCCTTTGACACATCCCCCAGTTCCCTGAATGACTGACGCCTGTTCCCCGCCATCCAAACCTGGTGTCTTGGACTCGGCAGCTCTTCCCTACTCTGGGCGCCTTTGGGGTGCTCCCCTTGAATGCAACACAGGCATCCCCCTGCCTAGAAACCTGCCTGTGCATGGGCTCCAGTCAGATCCCTCTACCCAAGCCGCACGCTCCACTGCCACGTGCAGTGCACAGCCCGCCCGGGCTCAGGCCCGAGCCTCCGGAGACCACACACTCTTTGCAGCAAAACCACATGCCCAGCACTGAGCCCAGCGTCCAGGTCACTGATAATGCTTCTTTGTTTTTCTATTTTCCCCCTCTTTATTTCAAAAAGAATTTGAAGACCCTTATGGATATGCAATGAATAAAATAAAGGATTGAGGCAACTGGTATCAAGGAGAAGTTATGCTGGGAAAGTAAAGCCCGGGCCAACAGGACACGGGGGGCCACAGGGGCCACGGAGGGATGCAGGCGGGACATAGGCAGGAGGCAGGGGGTACACAGAAGGAACGTGGGGGAATGTAGGGAGGACACGGGGGCATGCGGGCAGGACACAGGTGGGCATCGGGTTCCATTCGGTGCCCCAGGCGGGCTCTCATTCTGGCCCTAAGCTTCCTCCTGGCTGGTGATGACCTCAGGGCCCGTGGAACAAAGAAGTGATTTCACATGGAAAAGTGACCCAGATGCTGTCCCATAAAGAACTACTGTCAGGGTTCTCTTCTGAAGTTTACAGACAGGAGCCAACGTGAGACCAGAGGCCGGAACCACTTTCAGAAAGAAAGGTGGCACCATCAGGATCCCCTGAGAATGTGCCCCAGGGAGGGCCAGACACCTGCTCTCCCCAGGGCCCTTGCAGAGGCGTCCCTGTCAGTGCTGCCACCTGTTGACAGGCTGATAAACGTCCCCATGGCGAACGACCTGGAGGACTGTGCCCAAATCCCCGATTCTGGAAGCACAGGAAACACAGCCAGAGGGGCGTGTGACATGCCAACGAACGGGACAGTCTGCAAAGAGTTCACGTGAAGCAGATGGTGTGGACACTGCAGGAAGGGCCCTGGCCGGAGCCTGAATCTCAGCTCCACCACCAGCTAGTGTGCACTCCCCAGAGGGCTGCCGGGCCCCACTCCTCTCCAATCTCTCCGGTATCCTCCACCACCACCTACACCACGTCTGCTCTTAGGTACATGTTTCTGCCCCACCAGAGACCTGTACATGTCTATTTTCCTATAGAAGTAAATAATCGCTAGAAGAATAAATGATCTAGAGCTGAATCTAGATTTAAAAACTCAAAAATGGAGAAGGCATCTATATAAAGAAATTCAAAAATGGAGAAGGTGTCTATATAAAGCCTGGTGGCAAGCTCTGAAAAAGAGACACAGTGACAAGTCTATTAATAGCTCCTGTTAAGTATGGCTGCAAAACTGAAAACCAGTGCCAAAAATAATTCTTGAAGAAAAGAAGATGCAGTTGTAAATCATCATCTTAGTCTAGCATCCCAAATTATATGAATAAACACAGGGAATTGTTCAGGGGCTAGAGGAAGTGCAAATACCCTCTAAATTCTCTCCTGAGCATGGGGCTGGGGGGGTGGGTGTCCACTCCTGACTAAAGGCAGTACTGAGAAGCCCTCCGGGTCAACTCCCAGCTCAGGGGCAGCCACAGCGGCTCGGAAGCCACTTGGGGAGCAGACGCTGGCCAGGCACCTATTTTCATTTATGGACTCTGGGTGAGGGCTGCAGGCTCACATCCTCCTGGGGCTTTGCTTGGTGAGCATGGTGACCGACAGCCTTCCGGGGGCCTCGGTGCCACCTCTCTCGGGTATCAGGAGCCTGCACCTGTGATTCAGAATAATGCTTTAAGTAGTTTTGGGTGATATTATGAAAACCCTCGAATCATATGGTGCTACCCTGGGGGACTATAAATCTGAGTTCTGAATCATTTCCTCATCTCTACAATGTAGACAAGGTTACTTACTTCCGAGCTGTTTGGAGAAGAAACACAAGCTAATGTGTGGGAACACGGTCTGTGAACCCTGACGGCTGCCCCCGAGTTGAGTGTGAGTTGCAGGGCCATGGTGCAGAAGTGTGGCGAGTGGCACCTACCCCCCAGCCCTGTGCTCTGGAGAGGATTTAGGGGTATTGCCTACAGAGACATCCCTGGCCTCCACCAGAAAGGATCTTCCTCCCCTTTCCTCAAGGAGAGTCTGACCTCTGTTCTCTTAGGCAGGCCCTGGCCTTGGGGGTGCAGCTCCCTCAGATCCCCCTCTTTGAGAGGAGGTGGGAGACAATATGTTACGGGACCTGGGTTTGAGTCCCAGCTCTTTGATTTGGGGCAAGTCACCTAACCTCTGAATGAACTTCCTCTTCTGAATTTGTTGACTTACATGACTGTCAGAGGCTGTCAGTGCTATGCTAGCCTGGCTGCCAGGACCTGGGCAGCAGGCAAGGGCCTCTGAAGTCTGATCATGGTCAACTGTTCACAGTGTGTGAAGCAGAGTGGGGGAGGATGGATGCTGGGGTCCAATCCTTTCACTCTCAGGACAAGCATCTCTCTGGGAAGGATCTCGTGGGCCCGGATCCACTAACAGGCAGAACATGGGCTGAAGAAGCAGAAGCAATGCTGGTGGTGGAGCCCCTTAGCTCCCTGAGGGAAGGGGATGCAAGGAAGGGGCCTCCAGGGCCTCCCCTTTTCAATGTAGCTCACGCACCCCCAGGCAGCTGGGGGTGGATGCAGCTGTTTGGATGAGGCTGGAATTCAATTCCAGAGGCTCTGGCAGGTGCCCATTATTTTCTCAATTGACTGAAAGTTAAACTTCTGCCAGGGATGTGGCAGAGGGCCTTGAGGGGTGATGCTGGAATCATCTTTCTAACAAACGTGTCCCAAGGCCCCTGGACGCTGCACAGGGCACTGGAAGACCCAGGGCTAATAAGACCAGCCTCAGCTGCCCCACCACGACGGGAACCTGCGGAGAGGTGAATGTACGGCAGTGAGCGAGCCCTGAGGAGGCATCACCTGGCTTTGCAGAGGCTGGGAAGAGGGTCGGGGAAGGCATCAAAGTGAGGAAGAGTCTCAAAGGAAGGAAGAAGCACAATCAAGCTTCAGCTTTTAAGTCACAGAACAGGATTTCAGACTCCCCCCTGCAGTGCGGGGAAGTTACTTCACCTCTTGGAGCCTCAGTTCCTTCATCTATAATGTTTCAGGGTAACTACAGCAAATTGATGAGGGAAAGCCCTATTTTACAGAAGTCCTGCTAATAAATGGAGACAATATGAGAATTTAAAATGACCATTTTGCAACCTCTAATAAAAATAATGGATGTAGCTATGGATCATCGATGGCTGATAAAACCACTGAGTGAAAGGCTGTTGGGGAACTTGAAAACAGGTGGATCAGGCAGACACTATCGGAACCACGGTCACCCCCAGCATTAAATGGGCAGCCGATGCCACATGCCTCCTGACAGGATGCACAGAAGCATAGAGCACCACCTCAGAGTCTTGCCTCAAAGAGTGAACAGGAATCTAAACAAACGTTAGAACAAACCACCAGGATCCAGGAAATACAGAGGGTAGAGGAACAGGCTAAATGACACCACAAGGAAGTAGCAGCCAAATCCAGACAGCGGGACATTCCAGAGGACAAATGATCTGGTTTCTCTAATACATTAATGGCTTAAAAACAAAGATGGGGGGGGAAGCTGTTAAAGAATAAGGGACTCAAGAAATATTAAAACTAAATGCAACCTGTGGACTTTGTCTGGATCCTGATTCTAACAAACCGACACATGAAACAGATCATATAAAGGAAACCTCGTCAATTCTGTTAGGTGTGATAATGACATGGTGGTTACATAAAAATGAAGGTCATTATCAATGGAGGAAGGATGATCTTCAAACAAACGGAGCTCAAACAATTGGACATCCATAAGCAAAAAAATGACCCTTAACCTAAACCTCAGACCATATACAAAAGTTAATTCAAAATGGCTCATGGATTTAAATATAAACTTTAAAACATGTAGAGAAAAATATTGGAGAAAATCTTTGATACCCGGGGCTAGGTGACACGTTCTTAGACTGGCACCAAAAGCAGAATCCATGAAAGGAAAGTGATAAACTGGACTTCATCAAAATTTAAAACTTTTGTAATATGAAAGACCCTGTTAAGAGGAGAATGAAAATTCAAGCTACAGAGTGGAAGAAAATATTTGCAAATCATGTATCTGACAAATGATTAGCACCTGGACTAGAAAGAATGCTAAAAACTCAATGATAAAAAAGCAATCCAATTAGAAAATGGACAGAAGACATGAGCAGACATTTCACTAAAGAGGAGATACAAGTGGCAAATAAACATGTGGAAAGATGTTCAACATCAGTAGCCAATAGGGAAATACACACTAAAACCACACTGAGATATTACTATACAGCTACCAGAACAGCTAAAACAAAAAATAGTGACAACACCAAATGCTGATGATGATGCAGAGAAACTGGATCTCTCCTTCAATGCTGGAGGGAATGTAAAAGGGTACAGCTAGTTTGGAAACAGTTTGAAAGTTTCTTATAAAACTCCCTGTTCTAGTTTGCTAGTGCTGCCAGAATGCAAAACACCAGAAATGGATTGGCTTTTATAAAAGGGGGTTTATTTGGTTACACAGTTACAGTCTTAAGGCCATAAAGTGTCCAAGGTAACACATCAGCAATCAGGTACCTTCACTGGAGGATGGCCAGTGGTGTCCGGAAAACTTCTGTTAACTGGGAAGGCACGTGGCTGGTGTCTGCTCCAAAGTTCTGGTTTCAAAATGGCTTTCTCCTAGGACATTCCTCTCTAGGCTGCAGTTCCTCAAAAATGTCACTCTTAGTTGCACTTGGGGCATTTGTCCTCTCTTAGCTTCTCCAGAGCAAGAGTCTGCTTTCAATGGCCATCTTCAAAATGTCTCTTATCTGCAGCTCCTGTGCTTTCTTCAAAGCACCCCTCTTAGATGTAGCTCCTCTTCAAAATGTCACTCACAGTCGCACCGTGTTCCCTCTGCCCATCAGCTCATTTATACGGCTCCACTGCTCAAGGCCCACCCCGAATGGGCAGAGCAACACCTCCATGGAAATTATGCAATCAGAGTCATCACCCACAGCTAGGTGCGGCACATCTCCACAGAAACACTCAAAGAATTACAATCTAATCAACACTGATAACGTCTGCCCACACAAGATTACATCAAAGATAATGGCGTTTGGGGGTACATAATACATTCAAACTGGCACACTCACCATGCAACTATCATGCAACCCGGCAACCACACCCTTAGGCATTTATTCCAAAGAAAACTTATGTTCACATAAAAACCTGTATACAAATGTTCATACCAGCTGTATTTGTAATAGTCAAAAACTGGAAACAGGCCCAATATCTTTCAACGAGTAAAAGGTTAAACAAACCCTGGTACCCCCAGACCACGGAAGACTACTCAGCAATAAAAAAGAACAAACTATTGATACCCGCAAAAATCTTGATGGACCCCAAAGGTTTAGTGAAAAAGCCAATTTCAAAAGGTTAGATACTGTATGATCCCATTTATAGAACATTCTTGAAATGACAAAACTATACAGAAGGAGAACAGAAGAGTGGCTCCCAGGGATGAGGGTGGGACAGCACAAGGTAGTTTCACTTTCATTTGTGGTGATGGAACAGTTTTGTAACTCAATAGTGGTGGTGGCTACACAAATCCACCCGTGATAAAAGTACACAGAACTACACACACACACAGAACACATGTGAAAAACAGTAAAAACAGTAAGCTCTGTAGGCCAGTTAATATTCTTGTACCAATGTCCATTTCTTGGTTTTGATAATGTCCTACAGCTACATATGATTTCACCATTAGGGGAAGCTGGGTGAAGGGTACATGGGACTCTCTATTTTTGCAACTGCCTGAGTCTAATTACTTTAAAAAAAAAAAAAAAGTTTTAAGTCCTTCTCAAGTAAAGATGCATAGAAATATTTAAGGATGAAAAATAACATGATATCTGGGATTTACTCTAAAAAAATGGGGGGGAGGGATAGATGCTAGAAGATGGGCAAAATGTTGCTAAGTGCTGAAGCTGGGTGACAGGCAAAAATTCATTATACTACTTGCTCTACTTTGGTGTGTTTGAAGTTTTCCATAATAAACACCTTTAAACAGTACAACAGTAGAATTCTCTATAAAATTTGTTACGAGATGGACAGTGACTCAAAAAAACCTTCTGTATCAGAGACTTGCGGGTTATTTAGTTGTAGAAAAGCAATCAAAAAGTTGTCCACCCTAACAACTGAGTTACACGTTTCACTTTTACAAATAAAACTGTTCCAAATTTGCCCATTTTTTCTTTGACAACAGGCTGTCAGATATGCATCCTAGCAGATGTTTTCAAAACAGCTTTGAGCCTGTTTACCATGTCCCTTCTTCCAACAAAGGCACATTTATCACAATGAAGAAGAAAGGAGCACTGCTCTCTGAAAGAAACCAAGGCTAGGGGCACGGTGTTGGAAAAAGTATATCAGAAATGTTTCTACTGTTGTAGGATCTTGTTACCAAAAAAGAGTGTTAAGTCTGCCACCTATAAAAACTCTCATATTTGAACTCCTGGAAAACTACCTAACAGAATTTTCTAATCTGTTTAGAAACTTCCAAAGCATCTGAGTGGTTTTGGACTCATGCGTTATGAACTTTAAAATAGAACACCTTCCGTTTATTTCACAAAAACATTTGACTGGCATCAGGGAAGATGGAAATGTACTAGCCAAATTTCAACAAATCTTTTGCATAGCCGGTAGATGAGAGGGAAAAATGAGTAACCCGATTTGGAAAGCAAGCCAATGATGCATTACCTCTGTGTGCAGCTATGTGCCCTGGGCAGGGACCTTTTCCAGGGAGGGCAGCCATTAAAACCAACTCTCTAAATAAAGTGAACACAGAACCAGATCTTCAAATTGCTCCATCGGAGAGCATTAAAACACATCCAAAAATAATCAAGCATATGAAGCCAGTAGGTTTTTGTACCATCAACAGAATAAAAATTGTTTTTAAAAAATTATTACACATCATTAGCTCATCCTTTAATTTCTAGTTTGGGTTTAAGTTTTATTATGTACATAGTATAACAGTAAGGTAATACATGCATATAATTGTATAGTACATACATATAATTGTATAGTACGTGTATATAATTGAACATGGGGGTGCCTGCTCACAAAGGTTTTTTACTGATGGGCACATGTGATCAAAAAAGTCTGGAGAATAGGAAAGGGCCAAAGGCTGTAGATCAGTCAGAAAGCAGTAAAGCATTAGGCTGGCCTCTCTCCCCGGGGCCCACCTGCCCACAAGGTCACTCCAGACCTGTTCCTCATTTTGTTTCTTCTGCTGCATGGCAGGCTGTGATGAGACCAGGCCACACGGTCCGTACTTTGTCCTCAGCTCTGAGTCAGGGAAACCGAGCTGAGATCTCGGCGCCATCACACAAGCTGCGGCTGGGGGCCGCTTACTGGGCTGAACTTGTTTCTCTGGGTGGACCATCCCTTAGCCAAAGGGGCCAAGCGAGTCTAGGAATTCAAACATTTTCAGATTTTAGGAAAAATTATGGTGCTTATACTGTATATGGTGTGACAACCCCCGAGGGGTTTGGGTAGCACCCCAAAAACAAATATGGTATTTCCACAGAGAAACATCTGACGAGTCACCCAAGCTGAGATATTTTTAAAGACTGTAATTAGGCTCACATCAATTCAGGTCAGATTTTTGCCACCAAATTAGTTTGCAGCAGACTTAGGAAGAAGCTTTGGGACTTTTGAGTGTTCTGGATTCCAGAATGGTAGAGAAGGGACAGTGGTCTGGGCCCTCCTCAGAGAGCTGCAGTGAGACTACTGAGCAGAGATGGACCCAGAAAAAACAGGGGCAGCAATTGGTCAGCTTATTTTCTTCATACACAATGCTCGAGAATGCAGGCACTGGGATGTGGTTTATTTTTATACTTACTTTGACCTGAAAGGATGCCACCTCCCAAATCCCGTGAAAACATGTCAGGATCTGCCCATGGGAGGCTGTCCTGGCTCCTCTGCAGAGAGCCCAGCCAGGGTCCTTGGCAGCTGGATCCCTGCCTCTCCTCCCAGCCTCCTCTCCAGCCTCACCACTCGCCCCCCGCACCCTGGGCCCAAGCAACACGGGGTCCTTGCAGCCCCCTGCACGTGGAAACCCATGCCTCTGTGCCATCCCCTTGGCCCTGGGCCTTTGGAGGGGGTGGGGGGGGACAGACTCCAGACTCCCCACTCACAGCTCATCCTAAGCATCACAGCCTCGCCCAGGGCCAGCCCACCCCCTGCCCTGGTCCACTGTGCTCACTCCACAGTACTAAAAAGTTTGGTTCTGATAGCGTTCCTGCTCCCCCACAATTAATTCATCCATGTCCAGGCCTAGCACAGTGCTATGCACACAGCAGGGATTTGGAAAAGAAAAAGAATCAAACAGCTTATGGGATGAATGTGACATGCAGCCACCTGCTGTGGCAGGTAGGCTTTCTATCACTTGGGCATCCACCAATGCTTTCCAGAGTTCAGATGAAGAACCACCTAGGTGTTTTCGCTGGACAGAGGGAAGGACCAGAATGGAGGATGAGTCACACCCACTGTCTTCCAACGTGGCGAGGGCCACACCAAGGAGGGCAAAGGGACTCCATCAGGGTACAACCCAGTCCACCTGATGGGAGCAACAGGAGGGTAACATCCTGCTAAGATAGAGATGATTAAATGGAACCATCTAGCAATATGCTGGTAGCTTCTAGAATAAGGAAGTTCCCCATCAGACAGGGTTAGAAGTCCCCCAGGCAGGAATATTGGCCAAGGAACCTCTGTAGGGTACTTTACTCTTACCTGCTTCTCCCCAACTAGACTGCAACCTTCTGGAGGTCAGAGGTCATGTCTTCTGCAACTCTGACCCCTGGCATCTATCTCAGAACCCGGCACACAGTACTCCTGGAGCCTCAGGTGGGTAAGGGAAGAGGTGAATGAATAAGTTTGCCCTTTGCTGATACCCTCTGCCACCACTGTGCCAACCCCAGGAAATGGAATGTGCTCTCGTTCTTCCCACAGATCTTCATCCCCACCTGCCTTGACATCTATCACCTTCTATGACCTATTACAGTTTGTACAAGTCACATCTTCTCTGGTACCTATTCTTTCCTTTGGTGGCATTTATTGCAATTGTGGTTATAGGTGTTCAATGAACACCTGTCTTCCCTGAGCCTGGCTCCATGAGGGCAGAGACCATATCAACCTTGGTCACAGTCATGTCTCCTGCCTAGGGGCTGGCTTACGGTAGGTGCTGAAAAATTATTCGCTTCGGGAACCAAGTGAACAGCATAGACAAAGGCACGGAGGCAGATGTGTCAAACCACACTTGGCCAGGTGTGTGACGGGACCAGGATACCTGCATCAGCCTGCTGACAGCAAGTCTCAGAGGGCAATGGGACCCATCTGACAGACCACCTGCAGCACTCTACAGTTTACAAAGCCTTTCTGACAACCATGCAAGTGGGTCTCATTGCGATCGGAGCATCCAGACAGGGGTACAGGGCCACAGCCAGAGGGGAACACTGGGAGCAGAGCCTGGCTGGGACACCAAGCTACAAGGCTGGAGCTCATCTCTGTAGGGCAGAAAGCCAGGCTCAGAGCCGAGGAGCTGATGGGAGTCAGGGAAACAGGTTTGGGCAAACCCACCAACAAAGCAGGGAGCACCAGTTTATGAACATTCTCTCCACCTCCTATCAGGGGGCCAGGAAAGTCAAACAGTCACTGGACAGGTGCTTGAATCAGAGTACAGGGGAATGGAGCATGTTGAGTAAAATTCAACCTGGCCCTGGAGTGGACAAGCCCTAGAGAAAGAACAACTTCAGAGCAGCACAAATGCTCACTTCCCGATACAGCCCCCATCCTTCTCCCCGGTCAAGTTACGGAACCTCTCCTTGCCTCAGCTCCTGTAAAACCTCAGAGAGTTGTAAGGAATAAATAAATTAATGTAACAGTGCCTGGCACTACACAATGTTATCTATTATTATTATTACTACCTATTTCATAATCATTTCATCCTTCTATTCGGCTAGAAGTTCACGTCCCATTTTTCAAAATATCTGTTCATTGAAGTCTCTGACAGTCTCTAAGACACAGACCAGTCCTGTCTCTGGTCATCTGTTCTGTCTTTTTTAATTCTTCTGAGACCATATTTTCATTTATTAGTTTCAGATGCAAACCTTTGGGAGCTGTGGCCACGGATGCTCTCTCCAGCAGCTGTCCACACCCAGAAGCCGAGCTAAACTGGCAACTCGTGCGCACACCCGTCTCCAGAATATCAGTGCGGCCTGGGAAGGTTTCTGGTTTTCTTATTTACTAGATATGTAGCAACTTTCATCTCTACGTGACTGGCTGGCTAGAACTGGACTGAGCGCGGTTAATCTGAACTGACCACTTGCTCCCACTGCAGCTGCCTGGGAACGACAGGGAGGCCTCCCGCCGCACGCACGGGGTGGTTTCGGCTGTTGGTTGCATGTGTGGGGAGGCTGGCCACATCAGAGCAGGCAGCAACCCACAGCCTGGCCCTTCCCCAGAGGGGATTACAGAGGGCCGGCCAGGGGCTGGGTGGCTTTCTGGTGAGCCTTCAGAAAGAGGATCAAATGCCCTGCAGAGGGGGCAGGGGCGCCTAGCATTCCCACTCCCCTCCAAGCCACGCCGACAAGGCCAGGCCACTCTAGCCGCTCAACATCTTTCCCTCTTCTCCTGGGCCCAAGTTCTCACAAATTCTCAACCAGAAAAGAAAAATCATCCAATCTTGTACCTGTCACTTGGGGAGAGGGGGGAGCCGGTGGCAGGAGTAAAGGGGAACAGCAAAGTAATCCAAAATCCTTCAGCGAGGGCTTACCTCTTTCAGCCTTTTAAGTCTTTTTTTTTTAATCCATACCAGTCCAAATTTTGATCATCTCAGTTTTCTCCAAAATTGGGAACAAATGAACCAATGCTCAGCTATAAATGTGATTCCAATCACCTTTTCCAACAGGCTGAACCCCATACCTTTTGGAGCAAACGGGCCCCTTCAGATGCAGAATTCTGAGTCCAAACAGTCCCTCTGCCCAGTGGGGACAGGCTGTCCAGGCCAGCTCTAACCCTGAACCTGCCCCACCCTGAGGCCCCATCAGCAAGAAGTCTGGCTCTGGGCTAGGATACTCAGTGGAAAACCCCGTCCTGAATTTCATTCCTGCAAGTATGTATGGAGTTGGGCAACCTAGACCCAGGGTTCCCCCTAGGGGTCCACCCACAGCAGTGAGTGGTCAAGTGACTGAAGGACTAGAGCAAGCATCCCCACTGCAGCCCTGGTTACAACAGCCAGAGGCTGGACACGGCCCCAGGGCCCACCCACGGCCCCAGGGCCCACCCATCGACCACCGGACCAGAGCCCAGCAGTGGAAAAGGCAGAGCCCCGCCCTCCACAGCACGGAGGACTCTCGCAGAAAACGCCGAGGAAAAGAAGCCACACACCTAAGAGTACTTCCTGCATGACTCCATTTTTAGAAAAGTCAGAAACAGGCAAAACTAACAGTGAGGGGTGTGAGTGGCGGTTACCCTGGGAGAGGCCTGAGGGCTACCTCTGGGGCGCTGGGAAGGTTCTGCAGCTTCATCTGGGTGACGGGTATTTACAGAGGTATTTACAGATGGGAAAATCCATGGAGCTATACAGCTAAGATTTGTGTATGTTACAGCAGTACACTAAACCTCTATAGTAAGGTAAAAATTATCAATATGTATCTCTGGAGAAACTACTATGTGCTAAGCCCAGAGGACACCAGGATATCTCAAACAAGACTCTGACTCTTTAGCAGCTTCCAGTCTAATGGGGGGAGAAAATACACACAAACACCACCAGGTGGTACATGGCCGGTGGCACAGGTGACAGGAGGGCACTGAGGGTATCTGTGTGACCCACCATTTTGGGGAGGTGGGGGAATAAACTGACGAAGTGCAGGAGTTTGGGAGGCGGCCAGAGCTGGGTCCAACCCCACTTCTCGCTGAGCGCCCTGGGCCAGCTGTTTGATCTACTTGCTCATCTGTAAAAGGGAAGTCACAGCCGCACCTCATGGGGGTCTCGAGAGGCTGCAAGGAAAGAGGGTGCACGAGGCACTCAGCGCAGGGGCCCAGCCTCTGCAGCACATGACTGTGGCCATTCACACCATGAGGCCGTGTCTGCTGGTGACAGGCGGCGGGCAGGGTTCACAGACACGAGGCAGGCTCTGGTCCCATTCCCGCTCCCCAGGCAGGTCCCAAGCATGGCCACCCTGACCCCCCACGAAGAAGGCAGCCACCCATTCACTCATTTGGCCAACATCTAATGCACCCCGGGCTGTGAGTGGGGACCAGATCCCTAGAGCACATTGTAAAAAGCCTTAAATGGCAGGAGGGAGGAGCAGATGAAGGACGGGGGTAGTTGAGGGCAATCGGGATGGTGAAACAGAGGTGGAAACTAAGCTGGGCCTGGAAAGTCAAACAGGCAGGCAGAAGGAACAACACAGGCCAAGGCAGGGGCAAGGGAAATCAGGAGACATAGAGGGGAAAGCACAACAGTGGAGTGTGTCTCCTTGGGCGCCCGGGGCTGAGGCTGTCAGTGGGGACACCCCTGCAGACCTCAGAGGCCAGGAAGGGGACATGTCAGAGCAGGGATTTAAAATGACACATCCAGCCAATGGCAGTGCTTCCAAAGGGCCAGATGGAGATGGCTCCATTACGCCAGGCCTTGGGCTGGAGGTGGTATTTACCGAGATACCCCCAAACCTCTATTGGATCCCCTTTGTGAGACCCAAGCACACATTTTTTATTAGGTGGTGGTGAGGAGGCAGGCCCTGGGAAGAGCGAGGCCTGTCTGTCTTTGAGTGGCCAGAACCTTGGCCTCTCTGCACTGGGCAAGAGGTAAGGACGCGTTTACTATATATTTTTTTTATTTAATTAATATCACTTATTTAAATTTCTGGAAAAGTCATATGTTCATATGGTTCAGGATTCAAACGGTACAAAGGGTTTACACTGAACACTCTCCTAGCACCAGACCTCTCTCCAGAGGCACCAAAATTACCACTTCTTGAGAATCCCCAGAGACCGTCTCCGCATATCCAAGCAAACACACATATTTTTTACCCTTTTCTCTACACGGATGGCGGCATGTGTCGATAATGACAGGGATGTCACCAGCCACACCATCCCACACCAGGCTTCCTTCACTCAGTGATGTATCTTGGTGATTGTTCCACATCAGTGCATGGAGCTTCCATATTATTTTTTATGGCTGCACAGTACTTTGTGGTTGGGACAGTGCGTAAGTTATTTATGGCCCCCTACTGATGGACATTTAGGTTATTTCCAATATTTTACTATGGTTAGGCAACAATGACTAATCTTGCAAATAAGTCATTTTGCATATATGTGTTAACACATCTGTAGGATAAATTCCTAGAAGTGGAACTGCTGGGTAAAAGCATACAAGCATCTATAATTTTGAAAAATATTGCCGAGAGGTAGAATACATTCAAATCCCTAGAAAATAGGGCTTCACTGATCCAAGAAATAAGCCCAATTAGTGGGGGGAATACAAGGTATACTTTTAAGGGTACCCAGATAAAGAAATGGTAGAGGAAAGCTGTTTCTAGCAGGCAGAGCGCTGAGTCAGGAAATGGTTCCAGACCCAGATCAGCCCCAACGTGCCCAGCGCTGGTCCATGAACTTCATTTCCCACCCAGCTCCTCCCGGCACACACAGGCTCTGATGCCCTGGTCCCAGGGCAGGGACAAGGGTGGACGTGACTCAAGTCACCACAACACCCGGCTGTAACTGGTCTCCCTGGGTGAAGGTGCCAGTGCCCAGAGGAGGAGCAAGCAGGCCCCGGACTGTGCCGTAGAGACTGGCCTGGCAGGGAGGAGGTGAGGCGAGAGTCCAGGAAGTTGGTCAAGCACTTCAAGTCTGGCCATCCCAAATGAGTGACAAGCACCTCTGGCTACTTCCCCTGCACAAGTTGCAGGGATGTCACAGCCCTGCAAGACACTCTCATGCTCTGGAAGCTCCCTCTCCTCCTGGGTCCATCACAGACCTGTTACATAATGCATGTGCCTAACAGCAATCACCACCTAAGTAAGCCGCTGATCAAGTAGGAGACTCAAGGGGGTGGAGGCGGGTGCGGGGACTACCTGATGTCCTTCCTCCCTGGAGGTGAGGCCAGCGGGGGGGAAACACTGCAGGCAGGGCAAGGCTTCCCCCGACCCTCCACAACTCCAGCCCAACTGAAAACTGCAGAAAAAAATAAAAGATTTTCTGCCCCCACCCAAGTGGGGAAGACCTCTTGGCAAACAAAGGCAGCACTGAGACAAAGACCACATGCCAACTTCCTGTTTCCCTGCCCATGCTGGACTCTGAGACAGCCAAGCACTTCTGTAAATCAAATCATATTCAAATGCACAGAGGTGATTTGCTATTACAACTTTTCTAAACAATGCAAGGTGCATTGATCTTTCTTTGTAAAGGAAATACATACTGTTTGGTAAGCCTAGATCTTCACTCATCCTATTTGTTTGAAAGCCACTGACTTCCCCCTCCTGGAGCTTAGGCTGTGACCCCCGCGCCTAGCAGGGCTCACTCAGCTGTCACGCCTCGACTTAGTGCCTGTCTCACGCCTCTGTGTGGACTCAAGGTGGTCCCTCTACCTGGAAAGCCCGTCCCCCTCTTCTCCACCTGTCCCCAGCTCACTGTCCCTCCCCTGGGGAGTGCCCCACCCCCCAGGCGGTGCACACTGCTGCCCGCTGAGGCTCCCACAGCTCCCACCTGGACCCCTGTGACCACACTTTCTATTACAGCATTTTCTAAATCTAAGCCACAATTCAACCTGCTGGGCATCCTGTGGGACTGCGGCTCTCTGAGGGCAGAGGCTGAGCAGGGGCCAGTCAGAGCAGGAAGGGCACAGGATCTGAAATCAGAAAACCTGGGCACTACCTCCCACAGGCCTTCTGCAAATTCACCCTCCTGAGCCTCAGGAGCTCCACCTACAAAACAGGAACAATGATTCCAAGACTCCAGGGCCATTGGGAGGATTAAATGAAACGTGAAATGCTAATTTGTATACTACAAAGTCCTACCCAAATTCCAGCAAGTATAATAATATTAAATTGTTAATAGAGTGATATCATTTAATAACCAGCATTAATTAGTATATATTAATACTTACATCAGTATTCATTAGTATTCTCACCTCCCCCCTTCACCAGCACCCATCATGGTGCCTTGCAGGTATCTCAGATTCCAGATTCTCTGATAATTTCAGATGAAATAAAGCATCACGGATGCTGGAAGTGGAGCCCAGGAGGCTCTGCCAGAGGCTATGGTAGCAGCCACGGTGTTAGCTTTTTTTTCCTTCAGCACTTGGCCGTACGTGATGAGCCAGGGGACTGTGGGAAACAACAGCACCCAACAGCGCAGGGCAGACCTCCCTGGGTGCAGGCAGTCCACAGGGACTGAGCAGGAGAAAAATAAAGGTACCCAACTCCACACATGTCCCCGGGGCAGGGAGGCTTTCTGATCTGAAAAGCCCTTTCAGGGTGTCACCTGCAGTGACTTCCGGAGGTCTCACCCCACCCCCTTGCTGCAGGGGAACAGCTAACCTAGGACCGCCCATGACCCGCAGGTAAAAGGACCCAGTCTGTAGCTGGGATCCCAGTTCCCCAGAGACAAAGGAATCTTCAGGAGGATCACCAAAGAGATTTCAAGTTGGAAAAGGAGTAACACACACACACACCCTCTCCTTCCATCTATCAAGACTATGAAGACCTGCCCCCCGCTCCAAGCCAGCCCCCCCATCCTTGGAGAGCTCAAGGCTCTCTAGCCTGTGACCTCACCTGAGCCTGGAGCACCCTGGAGGTGCGCAGAGCAGGTGTCAGCAGCTCCATTAGAGGGTGAGGCTCAGAGACCAGGTGACTCACCCACGGGCATCAGCCAGGTTTTTTGATTCAGTCCAGGGCTCTGTCCACCACTCACGCCATCGTGTCACCCAGCAAAAAGGCTGGTGACCTCATAGTCCCTGCGGAGAACTTCAAGTAAACTGCCAAGGAGGTCTGGGAACTTCTCTGACTCTTTTATGTCTACGGCTGACTTTTTTATTTTATGGGTAAATGCTTACAACCCAGCGTTAAGGGAACGATGAGCTAACACACGTTTATGCCTAGAAAGAAAACACACCCAAACTTTAACAGCAATTGTTTCCCAATTATGAAATTTGGGGTGATTTTTATTCTCATTCCCAATCTTTTCTGTTCCAAGTTTGCTATAATCAGCAAGGACTTATTTTTAAAATCAGAGAAACCTATTGTTTTTAAAAGGCTGAATGAAACACTATGATCAACAGTGCAAACTTTCCATGAAATATTCATTTAGTTGTGTGTGACTTTTTAAAAAGTGGTAGAGCTGGAAGTGACGCAGGTTAGGCACAAAGGTTTTCTGGGTGGGATCTTCCCCTCTGGTTTCCGACCCAGAGGAGAAGGAAAAGGAGGCGTCTGCGGGGCTTCCTGTCTCCATCGCAGGCCTGAGACCCACCAGACCACCGGACAGAACGAGCCCAAGGCTGCCCCAGGCTGTTTATAATGTATGCCAGTGGCTCCTAATTTCAGTTCAGTCCTAACAAACAATCCCATCTGTTTGGTATTAAAATCCATCACTTCTCTAGAGTAACTCCAGCTCTCTCCTGAGTGGGAATGCCATCCATCGCTCCATCCAGCCATTCATTTGTTCAGCCAAAAACTATTTCAGCACCTACTCTGGGCAAGGCACGGTGCCACCGAGCCATCATTTACCTGGGATGGGAAAAATTCCCAACCAGAAGCCACGGGTCATCCTTTTATGCCCTGCCTATGCACAGGGTTTCAGCCACGCTAAGAAAGAGCCAACCTGTGGACAAGCACTGCCCAGGTGTCCAGCCTGATTCCAGCTTCAACCTCCTCTGCATTCAGTCTGAGCCTCCCCAGTCCTTAGGAAACACAGAGCTTGACAGTCAGTGCCTGGCAGCGATGCTGGCAGACTTAGCTGGGCTGCATCAAGCTCCCTGCACCAGCATCCCTTTCGGCAGAGGTGGAGGCCGTGGGGAGCAGAATGACGAAAAAACTCAAAATCCAGACAACGTTCCAATTCTACTCTCCACAGCCCTCTCCTACTTTACCACTTCCCCCTCCTATCCTCTTTGAGGCCAAGAAGATCACATTTAATTAACAGTTACTAAGGGTCCACTGAGTGCGGAGCCCTAGAGTTAAACAATTTTCTAGAAATGAACTCAGACCTATGCTTTGCAAATGCTGTTCCCTCTGCCTGGAATTTGCTTCCTCCAACCTGACACTTGGTGACTCCTCCACAGTCCAGTTTAAACATGTCACTTGGGCAGAGAGAGCCTGGCCAGGCGGGACCTCCCAGGAGCACCCGCACATTCCCAGAGCACCCACAACAACTGCAACTGCTTGTGTACTTGACGACTCTCTCCCCAGCTGGACTCAGCTCCGAGAGGGCAGATGCCATGTCCAGCTCCCCACATACTGCTTGGCATGCTGGCGTGTGACCTCTCTTTCCTGAATAAACTCAAAGGCATAAAAGGGAAAAAGCCAATGTTTACTGGGCATGTACCACGTGCCAGCCAGGCACCACGCAGAGGTCTGTGGACCTCAGATGTTAGCCCTAAGAGGGCAGCGCGTCAATTACTCCTATTTCACAAATGAAGGAAATTGCATCATTTCCCCCAATTTTTTTTTTCCCAACAATATCCATGGCTAGGACTTTTTTTTTTTCTCTCTCTCTCTCTCTCTTTTTCAGGTTTTCTTCTTCTACACAATGTACAATTCCTTTTAAATGGATCAAAAAATAGCTCATATACATCAATGAGTCCTCGTCATAACATCTCGGCAGCAAACATCATAAACTAATGAAGGTCTCGTTGGAGGGGAAGGGAGACTGGGACTGGAGTGGGTGTAGGGGGTGTGGAGAGAAAAGTTATGGTTCTGGAGGAGAGGGGAGAAAAGGGAGTGGTTGGGGAGAAGGAACAAAAGTGAAATATCAAGAAGCATCTTTACAAAGCAGTTCTGTAGCTAATTTCTTTCAAAGGGGAAAGGAAAGGTAACCAAAGCAGGAAAACACTTATCTCTGTGTCTTAAAAAAACATTTTCTACCATACATACACCCAAAAATATGGAAGAAAAAAAAACACCTTATTCCAGGGCTGGACGGAGTCTGGATGCTGTGGTCAAAGGACAAAATAAAACCAACAAATAAGGACCTCTGTTCTCCGGGTTTACTCGCGCCTTACTGCGAATCCACCCATTTCAGGCTTCTAGGGAGCAAGACATCATCCATGAACTACTTTCAGCACCTCTGGGGATGGAGGAATCCAGGTAGAACTGGTAGGATCCTCACTCTACTATTACCCTGGGCTGCATTCAGAGCTCCAGGGGTAAAGGCTGACTCGCAGAGCAGAGAGGGCCTCTCCTCCTGTCCTTAGGACCTGAGGTGGAGTGTGTCTGCAGGGCACAAGGCCTGGTAAAGGATAGTAGCAATAGACTTGGACAGACAGGGTAATCAATGATGAAAAAGTAGAGAATCAAGGAAGATGGGGGAGACGGAGAAAGGGAGGAGGTGAAGGGCTAATCCTTTACCATGATTAGGGAGCCCTCACCCTCATCACTAATCCCTGGGAAAGGTATGAAAATGGGGAGAAAAGAGGGTAAGAAATCAAACCTCAGCGACTGAGCTTTAAAGGGTCACGGGGCCACACGAGTCAACAAGGAGCTTCCCCCTATTTTTAAAGAAGGGGGATTAGAACCTGGTTAGCAGCTTGTCCAAGTCCACAGGGCCAATAAGAGGGAGGACTTGTACCTGCATCTCCCAATTCCTTCTGTCCTCTCTCCGGGTCCCCAGAGCTGTTCAGTCATTATCTCCCTTCCCCCAAATCCAAAGCAGGCCCCTCCTTCTCCTGGGCCCCCAGTGACCATTCTGGCCCCTCCTGAATTCTCAGCCTCCTATCCCAAGGCTCAGGGGTCCTCCCCTCTCCTCCCCTCACATCCCAGGCACCTCACACCCACACCCCATCTACCAGACTCTCAAACCCCTCTTCTCCGTCACCATGCAGATGGCTCAAGCTCAGCCCTCATCACCTCTCTCCTGGACCCCAGCCTAGCTGCCTTCTGCCTCTGTTTACCTTCACAAAGCCACTAGCATCACCTTTGTGGATCACAAATCTGACCATGTCACTGCCCAGTTGAAACCTTCAACAACTCCCTGGTCTCTTGAACTTCTGACTCCTCAAAGTCAACTCCAGCCATCCCCTGCCACACGCTCTATGTCCAGTAAAATCAGGTCACTGGTCCCTTGACGCCCACGCCTCCATGCTGACCCCCAGTCTGGAGCTCCCATTGTCCTCTAGGGCCCCACTTTCGTATCTCTTCCCTCACAGACGATTCTCAGACACCCCAGATGGACCCCACTCAGCTGTGCTTCTGTGTTCGGCAAAGACCTCTGGTGGAAGAGCCCACCCCAAAGCCTTCAGCCCCACCAGGAAGGATGGCGCCCAGTCCTCCCACCCAGGGTGCAGCACAGAGAGTGCCCACAGCGGCATGAAACATGGCCAGCCCAGCCACCCAGCAGGGCAGGGCAGGGACCGGCAATGTTCTGACAAATGAGATCAGGGACCTAAACCCAGGGCTCCTGGCTCCCACTCCTGCCCTGCCCACCACTCCCTGCTGCCTCTATCTGCAGCACAGATGAGTGTGGGGTGCGTGACGGAGAGCCACCACAGCTCCCAGAGGGAGAAGGGAGCAGGCTGCTCACACCATCCCAGACAGCATGAGAAGGCAGGCCTCCTAAAAAAAAGCTCCAGCTCCGTGGAGACTTTCACAGCCAGCAGCAGAGACTGGTGGTGGACCAGGCACCATTACAACAGCAAGCTCCAGAGGCCTGTCCTCGTCCACGTGGGGTCATCAGTACAGGAGAAGCCAGAGGAAGAGAAGGGGAAGGATGCCAGTGGCTCGCCGGAGGGGAAACCAAAGGGGGCCGGGTCTTCTTGGAGTGATTTGTGGGAAAAAAAGGAAGGTGGTTACGGGACGATACTGTCCTGTAACACCAGACTGATGGTGTCACTTCCTTTGTGAAACCCTTGGGGACTCCTGGCTGACCACAACGGGCCCAAGTTCAAACTCCTGAGCAGGGCCTTCAAAGTCCTCTGCCCCAGGCCACGGCAGCCACCTGAGGGTGAAGGTGTGCCAGGCCTCCACACCTCTGCCCCTGGGTTCCCTCTACCTAGAATGCCCTCCTCTCCCTCCGTGGGTCAAGCACTACGCATCCTCCAAGGCTCAGGACATTTTGCTTCTAGGAAACTTCTAGAACATTCCAGGGTCAGAACAGGGGAAGTGCATGGGCTCCTAGGTCAGACTGTCTGGTTCAAAGCTGAGCTCCGACCAGCTGTGTGACCTCCGCCCAGCTTTTCCCCCTCAAAGCCTCCTGGGCTGCCTCCTCTGCAAAACCAGGAGGTCACGCCTCCCCCCCCTCCTTGGGCAGGGGGCGGATGAAATGCAGTAATTCACGAAAGCACTTTGAATTGTGCCTGGCACACAATAAGTACTCAATAAATGAGCTGCTGTTCCTAGCATCCTCTGGGCCGCCTTGGGGCCCTCTGTTCACATAAGTAGAGCACTGTCTTGCTCACTTTTTTACATGTCAGTCTCCTTCAGTCAACGATGCACCCTCAGAGGGCAAGAGCCAGGCCCAGCTCAGTGCGAGGCGGGCAGGAGATCTTCAGTAAGTGCTCACACCACCCGAGTGCCTCAGACTGAAGCTCCTCCCGAGGCAGGCCCCACCCAGCACTCGCCCAGAGCCCAGCTGCTGGCCCCCCAGAACTCACACACTCAGGGCCCCAGCCTAAAGGCCCCGCTGCACAAGAAGGGCATTTGCTGTTTCTGGGCTTCAAAACAATGAAGGCTGTCCCCTGCCTCGCTGAGGCTGTTTCCACTCCAGGGAATTCACGGGAGTAAATGAGCACAGCAGGGACTGAAAATAGCACCGAGCCCCTCTCAGGGAAAGGGCTGGGCCGGCCAGCTAGAAATCAAGAGCAAAATCATCAAAGCAAGCTGGGAGAAAACAGCATGGAGACAAGAAGTCCGAGCTCCAAAGAACTCGGCCAAGTGAATTAGGACAGGCGGATCACTCACACCCATTCTGCCTCAAAGCTCTTCACTCCAGCTTCCAAAGGGGCTCCTTGTCTAACCCCCACCTCCCTAGGAGGAACTTAAAACACACCAGGGTCCCAAGGGCTGAACAGAGGTGCCCAGGTTGACCACGGTGCTCCAGGGGAATTTACAGTGCCTTCTCCAACCACACTAGCTATCCAGGCTTTGTGTCCAGATTGGGGTCACTATCTGTATCCATCTGCCCAGAAAGTGGGGAGCCCATAGAGGACACGCACCAGGTCCCATTCATCCTCAGCACCCCCTGCCCGTCACATGGGGCCTGGCACACAGTAGAGACACAATAAATTACAAGGCAGCAAGAGAGAGATCCGGACTCCATCCCCGTCTTCCATGTACCATGGACAAGCGAGTCATGTATTCTCTCTCGGTTTCAGTTTCCTCATCTGCAAACAGGGATAACAACAGTTCCTTGCTCCCACCACTGCTGTGTGGAAATCACGAAAGCACCACATGAATGTTAGATATTCATCCTTCAAGCTTCAGTCAACTGTCCCCTTTTGTTGGAACTTTTCTGCCAGCCACGTCCGCCCTCCGCCAGCACTGACCCCACTCTGCACCACCTCTATTCCTTTGTTCTTTATTTTTCACATCACTGTAATTACTTGTTTCCAAGTCTGATTCCCCCACTGGCCTGCGAGCTCCCTGAGGCTGGGGACATCATGTGTGTGCCCAGGGCCTGACAAAGTGGGCATGCAGGACTGGCTGCTGAGGCCCTCCCACCCCACAGCCCCAGCTCTGACACTCACAGCACCCTCCGACAAGGTGACTTGATGTGTACAGAGCCTAAGGGACCCGCCAAGCATGCTGAAAGGAAGGGATGCTGCAAGCATAACCTGTCAAGGAAGTCACACCTCTGAGACCTGCACCTCCTCTGCAGGTGCACGGTGAGCTTGTTTGCCTGGCAGACTCTGCAGCGCACAAGCCTCCAGGGCACAGATTGCTGCTTCTTTCCTTACATAAAGCACCAGGTAGGAACCAGTCAGACAAATAAATACGTGGCCTCTTCACCTCACACACAGGTGTCAGGCTTGCAAACATCCGCTTTGCCCCACCATGCCCTCCTAAGAGGGGGTGAAAAGTCTGGCCTTGCACTATCCCCGGAGGGAATATGGATTCGGAACAGATACCCAGGCTAGCCCCCACCCCACTGCCTTGCAATGGCCTGGAGCCATCTGGCAATAGATGCAAGCAGAACCAAGCCAAGGTGTCAAAGGTGTGCTAAGAGATGAAATGTACAACCCACAGAATGATGCACACATTCTAAACCAGTGTCCATGGTCCCTTTTCGACGCAAACGTCCTTGGAGCCCCAGGCTTCCATCGTGGCCCCTCCAGACACGCTGACCTGAGCACAAGGCACGTACCCGCTCCCTTCAGGCACCCCAAAGGCCAGGCCCTAACAACCACCCCACCAGATCACAGCCACCGCACAGGGCACGAGTGTCTCCCCCACTCACGTGGCCGTGCCAGGCGCCAGCACACCCACCCTGGCACGCACAATCCCACCAGCAAAGGGCCTGTCCATTCGCGCCCCTCCCTGCCCCCTAGCCACCTCCACAAGCAGGTCCGATTTCACGCCAGGCGCGGCCCCCGCCACGTCGGCGAGAAGGGGGCCCGGCAGGGCGGAGCGCACGCGGCGGCGCTCGCTCCCTCTCTCCCCGACCGCGTTCGCCCTCTCCCCGCTCGGGCACCGGCGGCCGACGCGACCCGCGGGGCACCCCCCCGCGCGGGCCTCTGCCAAATGGAGCAGCGCCCCCCGCCCCCGAGAGTCCGTAGCCGCCCCCCTTGGGGTCTCCCGCGCGAAGCCGGCCGGCCTCGGTACCTCAGGAGCCCATGGCGGAGGCGATGTGTGTGGGCGAAGCGCGGGGACCAGACTCTGCGGACCCGGCGCGCGAGCAGGCGGCGCCGCAGCCTCGGTGTCTCGCCGCCGCCGGCGCGTCCCTGGGCCCAGCGGAATGCCACCGCGACGCGCCTGCGCACTGGGCGCGCCGCCGGGGTGGGCGGGGCGGGGAGCGCGCGACTGAGATCACTCGCCTGTCCTTAAAGGGGCCGCTCGCGGAAGCCCCCAGACCCCTCCCGGCCCCCAACGCTGCCCCCAAACAGCTTCCCGCGGTACAGGAACCGTGGGCTGCGAGTCAGACCCCGCGGGCTCCAGGTTCTGATCCCGACGCTCGCTTCTCTCTGGCGCGTCACTTCTCTTAGCCCCAGTTCCCCCATTTGAGCCTGTTTTGAAGATGAGAGAAAATAATGGTTATTTGTTGAGTGAAGGATGCAGGTGTAAGTGTGGAAAGACTGTATTCGAAGTGCTGTGTGCAATTTCTCGAGATGAAATTGCTAAGCACAGAAAAAGGCTTCTTCCTATTCCACCAGCTGTTCTTCCTTGCCGCACCTAGCTCTAGGCTGCCTAACTAGCAAAATTCTTCAGAAATTATTCAAGCAGCCTAGCCCCAGTTCTGTTTGCCAGGACCATACATTACTCGGGTTAACTGAAAAACACAAAATCAAGTTCTAGCATTGATATGCTGAAGATTTCCAAATGTATTTCTATCTCCTGTGCAGACGTCTACCCTGAGCTGTCTACTCAACACTCTCTGGAGGTCCAGTAGGCGTCTCCGACTCAATGTTTCCACAATGGAACTCGCCTCCCCCTCCACACAAACCTGCTTCCCCCAAACCTTCCTCTCATCAGCTGATGGCAACCCCAGCCTTTCAGTACCCCCCACCCACCCAAAAACCTTGGAGTCACCCTTGAACCCACACCCACCACCATCCACTCCTGCACCCACTCTAGCAAGAAATCTTGTTGGCTCTACCTGCAAAATAGATCCACACTGTGACCTCTGCTACCCCGTCTCCATGGCTACCATCCTGGGCCAGTCTCTGCCCAGGATTACTGGGATGTGCTCCTAATGGGTCTCCCTTTTTTCAACCTTGTCCCCTGTGCCAGTCTATGTCAGCATAGGAATCAGAGGGCTTTTTTAAAACCAAACTCAGAACATGGCCCCTCTGTGCTCAAAACCCTCCAGCCTTTCCATTTCACTCTGAGTAAAAGCCAAACTCTTTACAAGTCCCTGCGACATCCTACGCCTCCAAACTCATCTTCTACCAGTTCTTTCCCTCCACATTGAACCCATTTCTAGAACAAGGCAAGCAAACTCCGGCCTCAAGGAGTTTCCACTGGCTGTTCTCTGCCTGGATCACTGTTCTACCAGATACCTGAATGGTCCCTCCCTCACCTTCCTTGGGGGATTTTTCACCTGCCCCCTCTCAGCGAGGGCAGCCCTGGACACCCTAGTGAAATTGCAAAAATCCCACATGGATCCCACATGATCCATCCCTTACCCTGCTCGATTTTTACCCCATACCAGTTTCTATCATATTATATAGTTTACCTATTTGTTGTATTTTATTCTTTTATTCTTTGTCTTCAAACAGTAGAATGTAAGCTCTACCAGGACATTTTTTTTTTTTTAGGACAAGTATTTTTGTCCTTTTTGTTTCCTGATGAAATCCCTCTACTTAGTACAGGGGCTGGCATAAAGAACATGCCCCAAAAGTAGCCCTAGCATGAAGGAAAATCCTATAATAGCAAAGTCCTATACATAAATTCCTTCCTAGCCCTGGGTTAGGAAGTTCTACAGGGCTGTAGCAAGGTGCAGAGCAAGGCTTATCAATTGCATCCTAATCATTTGTTTATGACCTCCCAGCTCTCTCACCTGATACTGAACCCCTCCAGGGCAAACTCCCTGTACCAGTGATCACCTTATCTGCAACACTTAGCACAGAAACCTAACAAAGCAGACAGCCCCTGGCATCCACGCTTCTCCAACCTCACCCCACCCCCCAGCCTCCCAGCGTGTATAGGCCAAACCACACCCAGTTCAGGTTTTTAGCCCCAGCTCAAGGGCACTCTTGGGTCTCAACTTACAGAGGCCCCAGGCTGGCGGACCGAGGCAGGTGGTAGGTATTTTTAGGCCTGGGTTGCCAGAAAGGGAAAAGGGGCTCAGAGACAGTCACCTGGCCTAAGTGACATGGCGGGTCACCAGGTGGCACTAGGAGCCCTCGTGAGTTGCACCTACCCCACCCCCCACCCCACCTCCACCGTCCATTGGTTTTTTCCATCCAGGCTCAAAGATACCGTCACTCCATGACCACGGCCACTGGCCTGGCTAAGGGCCCCACCCCACCCCTAGCTCTGGGTGATTAGAATAGTTCCCCAGCCAGCCAATCTCAGGGTTACTGAACAAAGAACACCTTGACACACCTCCAACTCCACCCCCTTCCACCTAGCAAACCGCTCCTTTTCCTCCAAAGACCAAATCCAAGCTCATCTTGGTTCCTCTTTGATCCCTACCTCCTCAGCCTTCTCTTCCCCCTATCCTGTTAGAATTGGTTTCTAACAAAATATTGACAAAACCTGAAAGTTGTCCAAGAATGGTTAAATAAGTGATGGGAACCTCCATACAATGGCATATTGTGCAGATATTAACGCAGTCTCCTCATACATTTCTAATAACATGAGGGAATAATATTGAATTAAAAGGCCGTAATAAATTTGCATGACCGCCTGCTCTCAACTCTGTAAAACAAAGCTTAGGAAAAGAAATGGGAAGGAAACGTTAACAAAATGTTAACAGTAGGCTCTCCTAAGAGGCAGGATTGTGAACATTGGTTCCTTTCTTTTGTAGGCTTCTTTGTATTTTCCAAAATTTGTTTGCCAAAAGCATGTTGTATTTTCAAAATAAGGGGGAAAGTTACTTAAAGAAATGATTTATTGTTTCCGTCTCTGTTTTGTTCTCATGGGGCACCATAAGCCATCTGAATGCATCTGTGTCCCCCCACCAGACTGGAAACCAACCTGGGGACCAGGCTGGGTTTATCTCTGCATCCACCAGCCCAGCTCAGTAATTATCACATACGAAGCTAGTCTGGCTTGTTCCAAAGGTTGCTGACTGGCGACAGTTCCCCTGCTGGGAAGGCAGAAAGGAAGGCTGAGTCTTACCCCCACCCTTCCCTCTGCCCCAAATCCAGTCCTGACCCCTGGTAAGTATGGGAGGGTGGAGAGAACAGAAGTGGCCTCAGCAGGGCAAGTTGATGAGTGGCCCTGAGTCCAGAGCACTGAGGTCCATTTACCTGCAGCCTCGGGTCCCCCCCTCTGGTCCCTGGGGATGCGTGGAGAACCAGTGGGCTGCCCTGGAGCAGGGCACCAGGCAGAGCAAGAGCCCATTTCTGTCACTTGACAGCACCAGGATCTCAGGCATGTGGCTTTGCCTCTCTGAGCCTCAGTTTGCCTGCCAGGGAGTGGAGTTAAAGTCCCACCTGGCAGGATGGTCCTGATGATGTAGGAAATGCCGACAGAGCACCCTGCACATGGCTGACTGCCGTACTGCCGTCTGCATTTCATACCCACGTTAGACCTTTTGCATTGCAACTAACTAAAACCCAATCCAAACAAACCAAAGAAAATGTCTTAGCTCGCTCAATTGGGAAGTTCAAGGCAGAGCTGGATCTGAAGTCCCGGAGAGGAAGATCAGGGACAGGGCTGAGGTGGAGGGGGCTTTGGAGGCCTTTCACCCATGTAGTCGCCATACCTCCTGGTTGGAATCCCAGCTCCACCTCCAACACGCTGGGAGCCCCTCTGAGCCTCAGTTCCTTCTGTAAAACAGAACCATCCTCTCAAGGCTGATGTGGGGATGAAATGAGCAAATACAGCTGTTACCGCAGAGCCTGGCACGTTATAAAGTCAATAAGTCAATGATAATAAACAGAGGAAAGGGGATCTTTCTGAAATTTCTGTTTGGAACTGAAAAATGCAAACAGACCCTATAGGGCCAATTTTGTTTAAACAAACCTGTCCCAAACACAGCCACCAAGTTTATTTCCAGCAGCCACCTTCTGTCTGGCACGAGGCCCTCATGTTGCCGTCCCCGTCACCTCTTCCTCGCTCCCACCTCCACCCCTTTCCTTTCCTGTAGTCAATTCCTCCTCCTCCTTCAGGTTCCTGATAGAACTTTGGTTCCCTCCAGATATGGGTTGAATTGTGACCCCAAAAAACACACCAGTCACATAAACATGACCTTATTTGGAAATAGGGTGGGTCCTAGTCCTTTCTGATGGGTGTCCTTATAAAGGAAGCAATTTGGGACACAGACAGAAAGACACAGTGGAGAAGCCCAGGTGAAGATGAAGGCAGGTACATCTACAAGCCAAGGGATACCAAGGATTGCCGGAAAAATGCTGGGGATTGAATCCTGTCCCCCACAAAAGGCACGTTCAGGTCCCAACCCCTGGTCCTGTGGGTGTGGACATATTTGCAAAAAGGACCTTTGAAGATGTTGTTAGTTAAGGTGCACCCAAAGCGAATGGGGTGAGCCTTCATCCAGTAGGGCCGAAGTCCTTGTAAGCAAAGGAAATTGGACACAAAAAAAGCCACAGGGAGCAGCTAGAAGGCAGAAGTCAACAGAACCCAGAAGAGAAAGGAGAAGACTCCAACATGTGCATTGCCATGTGACAGAAGAGCCAAGGAACCCCAAAGTTTGCTGGCCAGCCAGAAGATAACAACCCCATGGGGAACCAAGCCTTCATTGAGAGCCAATAATTACCTGTCACTAAACCAACCCCTTGTGTGGTATTTCTTTTAGCATCCAAGACACTAATACATACTAGAAGCTGGAAGAGGCCAGGAAGGCCTCCCCGCTACAGGTTTCAGAGGGAACACAGCCCTGCTGACATCTTGACCTTGAACTACTGGCCTCCAGAGTTGTGACACAGTAAATGTCTGTTGTTTTGAGCCACCCAGTTTGTGATACTTTGTTATGGAAGCCCTAGGAAGCTAAGACTGTCATTAAGTAAAAAAGGGAAATTATCATTCAGAACCATATGTACTGTATGTCTTATTTATTTAAATATATATGTGCATGTGTATATTTATGTGTGTACATATATTATTTTTAAATACGTAGGAAATTTCTGGAGATCGGGAGAATGGACAATCACAATTACACTCCATTTGTGGACCACCACACAAATGGAGTGCAAACAAGGAGTAGGTCTTAATCATCTTCTTCATCATTACCTTCATCAAAGCTAATATTTACTGAGCACTTGTTATGCACCAGGCAATGTACTGAACTCAGCAAGCAGCAATGAGCCTAATTTGACAGACAAGGAAACTGAGACACAAAGCAGCCACTTTACTTGTCCCCGATCATACCCGAGCAGTCTCACACACGGGAGGCCCCCATGGAGGTTTGCTAAATGGATCCAACACCCCCAGGGGTCTTGGAAAATCATCCAGGAAGGGAAAATGCCTCTGACTTCATGCAGCCCTTCCTGTTGGGTGGTGGCATTCCAGACATCAGCAGCTGTCAGCAAGCAAAGCCAAGCCGGTCCCGGAGGACGCCATCTGGGGCACGTGTGAGTGAATCAGGGGTCTGGTTGGTGATGATTTCCGGGTTCTGGCTGGTGATGATTTCCAGGTTGCTGTGGAGAGAGCCAGAGTTGGAGATGCAAGAGAGAAGGAGCTCTCACTCACACGCACACACACCTGTACCTCCAGCATGGGTTGGTTGAGTCCACTTCAAACTTACCTAGTCCAAACAAACCACCAAACACAGGCCAAAGAGAAGGATTTACTGCAAGTTTCCTTGGAATCACTAGGATCATGTTCCAGTTTCTTTACAAAACTCAGGTAGCAGCCAGCCACCCTGGAACACCACCAGCGAGAAAAGGGAGGTTGGCCCCGTGGGTCAGAGGCAGGTAGGGGGCTGGGGAGCTGTGTCTGGGGCTTTCTCAGAGAGGCTTTGGGGGAAGAGAGGAGGGGAGGAGGCCGCCTGGGTGGCCTGCACCGGGAGCCCAGCTGACTCATGAGGCCTCCTGCCTGTCCCGGGTAATGAGGATTGGTGACTTCAAAGGGGCCGCACCTTAATCACAGGTGCTTTGAAGGTGCAGGAACGAAAGGCCTCAACAGGTATAATTACCCAAGATGCCACGCTCCCGGGGCTCTGCAGGGCTACGTGGTGGGGGTCCCCCTGCTGCCCCTTGCAGGGCTGAGCCCTCTGCTCCCCTGACCCTAGCAGCCGATTGAGCCAGACCCCCATGCCATCAGCCTCTCCTGCACAGGTGGCACAGTCTTGGTGAAGTCAAGCCCGGGCTGTACAGCATCCTGAACCCCAATAAGCCATGGAATGGGGCCTCCCACGACACAGTTGGGAGGACAGGGTGATGCTGCTGGTGGGGTGGTGGTGCCCTCAAGGCTAGGATGAAAGAAGAGGCGGCAGGGAGGCGGCCAGGAGGAGGAGGAGGAAGGAAGGTGGCTCCGTGTCACCGTGGCAACCTGTCTAGAGCACCTGACCCCTTGTCCCTCACCAACCCAGGTGCAGGCAGGGAGACGGGCACCGAGAAGCGTGGCTTGAGCGTGAGTCAGCGATGTCCGGGGATTGGGCAGCACGTGGTTGGAGCTTGGAATGTGTTTATTCCTTTGAGTGATTTGATGGGTGCCTGGGTGCCTGGGTTGTAGGTGCCGGAAAGGAGTACATGGGGCCTCGGCATTCTTAGCTCTAACTATCCCCAAATGGGAGAGAGAGTGGGGTGGGGTGGGGGGCACTGAGTACAGTTGCAGCAGGTGGCTTTCCTCTGATGTGCTTCTGGCCTGGGCAGTTCCATGACCTGGGCGCTGGGGGAGGGGCAGAGCCTTGGACCCCAGCCCAGGCTCAATGATAACCCACAGCCACTCAATTCGAGGAGCAGCGTGAGGGAGGGGAGAGAGCGTTGGGTGTGGAGCCAGACAGACCCGGGCAGTGGGGTGACAGGGCAGCCATGTTGGCCCCCGATTTACAGATCGGGAACTGCAGGGGCCTGAGTGTGCTTGAGGCCTGGTAGCCACACCTGATGTTGCCCTGTGCAGGAGAGCAGCCGGGGCAGGCCCAGGCCCGTGGGTGGGGTGAGGGTGGGTGGCTGGGGGGAGCCCAGGGCCTAGATCTCTGATGAGTAGGGTGGGGCTATGGGCTTTAGGGGAGCAGGAGTGATCCCCACTGGAGCTGGCTGCAGGGGGCTGCCTGATCCACAACCCCGTGAGCAGACCTGAGTGGGTGACAAAGGGTAAGAAGAATGGGGGGCAGGTGAGAGGAGACCCACCCAGGAGGTGCTGGGGACATGAAGGGGATTCAGTTCAGAAGACGACAGGCCCCTTTTTGTCCCAGTCCCCAGGTCTCCCTGTGCACCCCCCTCCTTGGAGCCTTCAGCTGCTCCCCCAAAGGTTCTTTGCCCTGTGAACACAGGCAGGCCTCTTCTCCCATCAGACAGCATCTCGCTCGGGCCTTCCCTTCCCTGCAACCTTCTGTGCTCATCACTGCCTTCTCACCTCCTGTCCTAACCCTTCTCCCCCAAAGCCAGAGGTCCCCTGTTGATAGAATTTACAAGTGTGCATTGGAAGGGTTGGGTGTGAGGGGGGATATCAAATGGGAAGGAGCTTGAGGAACTTGCTGGAGCACAGACAATCCCTACACCTTGCACTGGATGGTGACTGCACAGATGTACAGACAGACACAGGTGAAAAGCCATCGGACTGTACCCATAAGACTTGTGCACTTCCTCTGGACACAAATTATACCTTAGGAAAAAAAAAAAAAAAAAGCACCAAGGGGAAAATGGCCAGTCCCACCCCTTCACCCCTCGTGGTCTGTTGCTCTGGTCCCGCTGACCCGCCCCTCCTGGCTCGGCTCCTCCATCTCTAGCAGCCCCTCTTGGGTTTGAGATGTGCCGCTCTCCCAGTGTTCCAGCTCTCTATGGGCCGGCCCGCAGGGCGCCCAGGCACCCAGGCTGGCCACTGCAGAGCTGTCTGACTCCTCCCTCTGCCCCTCAGTCTGCTAAGAACAGACCTTATTCTGAAATGGTTCAGTCCTCCTGGCCTCCTCCCTGCCTCGTTTCTCCGTCCTCCCCTTGGGCACATTGCCAGATGCACATTCCTTAACTTAGCATCCCCTGTGCCCTCTCCCTCATCAGACAGCATCAGCGATTCCCGATGGAGCGAGTTTGGCTGGTGAAGTCAGGGGAGTGGGCGCCGAAGTGGCCAGGCTAAATGGGGAGTCATGGCTTTCGTACAGCATGATTATTCCCATTTTCCAGGTGAGGAAACAGGCTCAAGACGGATGAGCGGCTTGCAGGTTGAGGAGTGGGAATGCCTTCGGGATTCACCCCCATTTCTGCAGGACCTGGGCTCTACCTCCCCCAGCCTCAGCTGCCATGGATCGCCTCCCACCCACACAGGGCTTGGAACTCCCCAAGTACATCAAGCTGCTCACACCTCCGGGCCTTTGCACGTGCTCTTCCCTGTGCGAGGAATGACTTCCCCCATCTCGCCTCCCAGCAAACTCCTACTCACATATGAAGGCTTAGGTCGGGCACCTTTGAAACATCTCCCTTGATGACGCCAGGCACAGTCCCTCCCTCCTTTGTTCCTAGTTCGCACTGGGCATTGCACACACTGGATTCAGTATTGGGACACTCCATTTGATAGTCTATCTTTCCTCCAAGCAGGCTGAGAGCTCCCGGAAGCCAGGACTCACACCTTGGGTTTGAAATGTGTAGTCAGCCTCTAGTCACCTTGCTTCAGTGTAGATTAAGAGCATGGACTGTGGAGCAGCTCCTCCATGCCTCCATGTCTTCATTTATAAAACAGGATCATAAATACACCAATTGCATAGAATTGTTACGGATGAAGGGCTGGGAACAGGCCTGGCCCAAGGAACCCAACCCTTTTGTTTGCCCTGGCCTGATTTAATCCTGACAGCCCCCCCGAGGTGGGTATCATTGTCCCCCATTTACAGGAGAGGAAACTGAGACCCAGGCGATGGCCAGGTTCAGAGAGCTGGGCCAGTCCCTGCAACCCCCTCCTGTGCTCCCCACCCCCACCCCTCGTGGTCTGTTGAAGTACTGTGCCCAGAAATAATTATTTTTCTATTAATGAAATATTAATTTTAATAATGAAGTGCCTCCAAAGCTGTGGCTCCCGGAGCCCCATGGCCACCGTGGGAGGTTCAGAGCGTCGGCTCTGGGACCGTGCGAGAACTGGGGGGCCTTGGGCAAGTCACTTTGCAGCCCTGGACTACCCCCAACACCAAAGGCAGATGCTGATGGGACCCACTTCAGAGCCTGCACTTCAAGGAGCTGCCTGGCCAGCTCGGACGTTCCCTTGCCCACTCATTTTGGAAGCACAGCCCCCAGGACACAGCCTCACACTGTGCAGGTGTCGCTGACATGAAAACGGCGCCGGCTGCACCCCACTCCCGCGCCTACCCCTGGGTCCCAGGGCCAGGAGGTCTCCAGCCAGACACCCCGAGAGCAAAGAGGTGGACAGAGGGCTGCCCACGTCACTTTATCCTTTTCTACTTTATTACCTCAAATTAACAACCACAATAAAGCTCAAAAAAGTCCAATATTTACACAGGAAAAAAGTACAAAATTCCCCCCAAAGTTCTTCAGTATTTTTTTTTTCAGATTTTTTAAATTACAAAGTAATAAAAAGCTTTGCTCTTTAATTTAAAAAAAAAAAAAGGAAAGAAAGAAAAGAGAAGAAAGGGGAAACAGAGGTAAATAAATTAGGAAATACACACACAGAGAAAACAAACAAAAATAAAATAAAAACAAAAATGGGGGTTAAGGAAGAAGGATGGATAAAACCAACACCCAGCCCTGGCCCTGGGCTCCTCCTGGGGGTGGGGTGGGGGACGGGGACCCAGGCAACCGGCAGGACCAGGGAATTAATTTACAACCCAAGAGCCAGATGCTTTCTGGAAGTGGCCTCACAGGACTACATCCTGAGACCAGGAACGGGGGTTGCTGCTGCCACAGGCTGAGGACAGTCTGCGGCTGGGGGCGAGGACCTACTAGGTCCCCCTCTCGAGGGCCACAGGGGTCACAGCCCACCCCATGTCCTAGTCAGGGGCACGAGAACAGAAACGCGGCCTGGCAGGTGGGGCTGGGCACCTGCTGTCCTGGCCAACACAGGTTGGACACTACACACACGCACGAGGCACACGGGCCCCAGATGCTAGGGGGATGCTGGACAGGGTCCAGCACAGGAGGCTGGCCACGGCCTCCTTACGGGCTGGGGCTGGGCGCGTCTCCTGCGAATGGTTCGGAAGCTCAAGAAAAGCCTGTGGAAGAAGCCCGCTGCCTTCATGTGTCCGAACCCCACACCAGCGCACGCACGCCCCGTGGTGTGAGGCACCCGCCGCCTCTCCGATGCTGAGGTGGGCCCCTCTGAGCAGTGGCCGGGGACAGGGGTGGGGGCAGGCCTCGGCACCTGGGAGGTGAAGCTGGTTTCGGGCAGCGTTTGACCGCCTGGCTGCAGGTGCTGGGGAAGGCAGGGGACAAGAATCCTCTGTGGCAAGGGCATTGCATCTTCTTGCAGTGGGCAAAAAAAAAAAAAAAAAAAAAAAAATCAAACAAAATTCATCGTCAGTTTTGTGCTGGGTTTTTCCTTTCCTTTTTAGTTCCGATTTTTTTTTTCATCTTTTCTTGTTTTTTAAAAGAAAATACAGTGAAGACACTAGAAAGGGGAAGAGAGAAGACAGATTAGGTGCACATCAAGGGGTTTCCAGAACCCCAGGGCCCAGCTGCCTCTGGCCACCCATCCACCAGACCCCCTCAGCTCCTGTCTTCTTGTCCCAAGAGCTGGGCCCCCGAAGCCTGGCACAAGGGCAAGCACACAGCGGGTGCTCCGTTTTCATGTGATGGAAACAGGATCTCTCCCCCCTGCCATGGACCAAGCAGCTCCTGGGCCTGAGGTTGAGGGGAGGTAAGCCCCGCTCTGTGTCCTGGCTCTATCTGCAAAGCACATCACATTCTGTCCTGGAGTGAGGCCAAGCCCCTGAAATATGACCTCCCAGTGTGTGGACTTCTGGGGGAGCACAGATCCTCCCTGCAGCACGGATCCTCTCTGCAGCACTCCCTGCCCTCCCACCCCCAACTTGGGGGCCACTGTATGGAGCCTCAAGGCCTCAGGTCCACCAGAGGGGCCTCCTCTGGGCTGGTGGAAACCAGCAAGGGCCTCCTCGGCCAGTAGGGAGATCCACAGCCCAGGGCCCTTCTAAGGGCTTCACATGAATTAATGTAAGGCCCACAGGCCAACTGACCCGGCTAAGGTCTGTGGAGGCCCGAGGCCCATCTCTGCTAGGAACCAACTTTCCAGAACATATTAAAGGTAATGGAGAACTTGACCAAAGACAGGAAAAAGGCTTTCCAGGAGAAATTAATCCCATGTGGGACCAGGCCTGCGCTGAGGGGGAGGGCCTCACCCTAAACCGGGCACGCTCCCAGGTTTTAACCTTCCCTGAGGCTTCTTGGGTGCCGCGCTCCCCTCCACACACACACACGTTTCTTCCTGAGGCTGTGGGTATTTCTAGACCCCGCTGTGGGCTGCGGCTGCAGCAGAGGTGAACTCACCTAAGCAAACAAACACTGGTCTGCCGGCGGCCCCTCCTCACTTCCCGAGATGGTCAAATGGCACGCTTGTCTTCAGTGGGGAGGAGGTAGAGATGGGGGATGGGGTGGTAAGCTTCAAGGTAACTTCCTCAGCAGCAGTTTGGCATGTGTCTCCACACCAGCCCCTACCAAGCCCCCCTGAGCCAAGGGAAGGGGCCTGTGACCCCACAGACCCCAGGAGGTGCACATTTTGTAGATAAGGAGAATGTGGCCCAGAGGGAAACACAAGGCTTTGGGCCACACAAGTCAGTGGCCTGGGAGAGGATTTGCTCCTGGGGCTGCCAGACTCCCGGCTCGTGGCTCTGAGGCTCCTCCAGCACAGCCAGCAGGCCAGGGCCCCCTCTCACCCCCACCAATACCCCTGCCTCAGGGCAACCATGACTCTCCCCTCCAACTTTCCTAGTCCAAACAGGGCCGCCGAGTACAGCCACCCTCCAACCCTGCACACGACCCATGGGGGCTTCCTGATGGCAAGCACCACCCTCTGAGACCCTTGTGTGCCCAGGCCAGACCCCTGGCGGTGAGGGCTAGAAGCTCAGCCCCACCACTGGCTGGGACAAGTTACTTCTCTGAGCCTCAGTTTCTGACTCTGCTCAATGGATGTGATTAGCACTCAGGATTAAATGAGGCCCAAGTCCCTGCTCAACACAAACGGCTTACCCCAGAGTTACCGGAGAGGACCAGAGGCCTGCCTCCCCATCTGGGGGTCCCTGCTTGGCTGTGAGGCACAGAGGCCAGGAGGGGCTGGGGGTGCAGGGCAGCTCACCTGTGAGGCCGAGATCCGGGAGACCTCTTGCCGCCCGGTGAGGTCGGAGGACGAGACGTTGGCGGGCGCGCCCCTGTGGAGCCTCATGCTCACCTTCCTCTCCCGGTCGACCCGAGAGATCGCTCTGGGAGAAGTATTGCCTGCGGGCCAAGGCAGGGGGAGCCCGCTCGGTGTGGGCCCAGACTGGAGGCTTGTCCACCCAGGCCCCCCGGCCCACCGCAGGCCCAGCCCACCGCCTGAGGGCCCCACTCACCAGCCTGCTGGATGCGGGAGGTCGGGGTGGAAGCCACGGGCTCGGCTGCACTGCGGAGCCGGTTGGTGGTAGCCCCCGTGGGGGGGCCTGGGGGCAGGGCCCGGGTCGCGGACCCCCGCAGCTGCCCCATCCTCTCCTCGCGCTCGTGTTCTCGCCGCTCCCGGTCCATGTCCTCGGGGTTCCGGGCTGCACCCTGCAGGGACCGAGAAGCGATGGTGGTCAGTTTTGTGAGGCCAGGGTGCTCCAGACCCAACACCCCCACCGAGCAAAGCAAGGGCGGGCATCTTGGGGAAGAAGGACCTCGGAAACCCTCTGGCCCCACCTCCTCCCCACAGACCAGGAATCCAAGCCCTGAAAGGCCTGGAAACAGCCCGTGATCTCACCACACAGAGAAACGAAACCACACAACCGCCCAGTGGGAAGGAGAGCGGGGACCTGCCAGGCACAGGGAGGCCACGCTGCCCCTCTCAGGACTGATGTCCCCAGGATGGCCAGGGGCGCACCTTGGCCTTCCTGACCCAGGGCTAACACTGGCCCTGGCCCCTCTGTGAAGAGAGCCCTTGGCTCTCAGGGCTTCCAAACCAAGCAGGGCAGGTGTTTAGAGCCCATCTAGCAGATGGGCAAGGCGAGGCCGAGAGAAGAGAGGACAGGTGCCAAGTTACAGAGCGGAGTGAAGGCTAGGCCCAGCCAGGGGCTCCCTCCACCAGGCCTGTCCTTCCCCTGCCCCAGGACCTGGCAATGGCTCCAGCAGGTGCCACGGAGGCCATAGTCGCGGGGCCTGGGAGAACCAGAGATGCTGCCTGCTTGGGATGGGAGGTCAGGGAGAGCTAGAGAAGAAACTGGGGCTTAATGCCACCAGGGAAGAGAGGCCCAGCAGGCAAGGCTGGAGCAGAAGGGGTACCCTGAGCCTCAGGGGCCCTGCCCTCCAGCCACTGCCACCCAGTGCAGGAGGAAATGAGAAAGGCCCAGAGCAGGGAGTGGGGGCAGAGCGGCGTGTTACCTAGTTGGTCCTGGGGCCGTCCACAGGGAAGGGCGGGGGGCTGGCATGAGGGGGGCCGCATCTGTGGAAAGAGCTGTGGGCTGAGTTGGGGGCTTGCTCAGAGGCCATGGGGCGCTCCTGTGTATGCTCCCACGGACTGGCCCAGGAGACCCTGCTGCCGTCTCCTTTAAATCCTTTAAAAACAGACTGGGGGTGCCCTCACTTTTCAGCCACTCTAGGAGGTAGTTGCTGGGAAACCTGGTGAGGAACCGAGTCCCACAGATGCTTTGTGACCTGCCTGGGAACATACAGTTCAGGGCCAGAAATGGCATTTGAGTTAGGCCTGTGCCACCCAGTTTACTCTCTCTGTATGCCAAGAGGACACCTCAGAGATCTGCCTCAGTGGGACACCCTGGGGACAGATTTCTCTAGGCCACGACCCCAGGTCCCCTAGTGCCTGCAGGCCTGGGACCATCAGGCTCCAGCTCCTGCCTCCTCACCTGGGCTGCCACCCACCCAGTTAGATTGACAGAGGGCAGCTCAGCCAGGGCCACAGCAAACCCAGGTGACGGGAGCTACAGCATTCATTTATTAAACGCCTCCTGTGAGCAGGGGGCATGACAACCCTGCAAGTTTCCTAGTTGGGGAAACTGAGGCCAGGAGTGGGGCAGAGGATGGAGTCCCTCCTTTGTGGTCTTTGGGCCAATGCCAGCCCCAGAGGTAAGAGAACGTGAAAGCCCCTCTCCATGTTTCTATCCCACCCAAGCGACGACTCAAGAAACACACACCAGGGGGCCTTCTTGGCCTTTATTTGCCCACAAGAAAACAAAAGGTCAGCGGCAAGGTCTCACAAAGCTCCCTCTGTCCTTCGCTGTGTCCCGTGTCCTCCTGGCCAGATGGCTGGATCATGGAACGTGGGCGGTGTGTGCCAAGAGGTCCCGGGTGCCCGGGTGTTCCAGTCCCTCGCAGCTCAGCATGGTGGCAGCCACTCCCAGGAGGGAAGCTCTTGGTCAAAGGTGGGTTCCTTCCTTGGGAGGGTTTGCAGCCCACGGTGCCCATGTGGTGCCAGGTGCCGGCAGGTCCTGGTGAAGGCGTCCTCCAGGGAGGGGCTGCCTCAGGGTGACGGGTGTGGAAGGTTCCCATGGCGTGCTCTGGAGGTGTTCGAGCTCCCCATGGTGGTGACGCAGTCACTGATGCCCACACATCCAGTCCAGTGGCCCTGGCTTGAGGTGCCGGCAGCTCTGCCTGGCTTCTGACTCAACGGGGACGCCAGGAAGGGGGTCGGAGCTCCAGCAATGGTGGGGAGGGGAGGCTTGGCCCAGCTCGAGAAGAAAAGGTCTTGTGTGTTGGCTGGTCCCATAGAACTTTCTGTGATGATGGAAATGTTCCTGTCTGCTTTGTGTAATATGATAACCACCAGCCACTATGGGTCCTGAGAACTTGGAATGTGGCAAAATGCAACTGAGAATGACGCGTTCAATTATTTTTAAGTTAGCCTCGGGCAGCCAGTGGCTACCATATGGGACAGCCCAGGTCTAGAGAATGCAAAGCCCATCTTGGTGCTGCACTGAGCCCAAGAGCCAGGCCCAGGAATGACCTCCTGTGTGCTGAATGAGTGTCCAGTGCCCAAGTGCCCCGAGCAATGCCCCATGGCAGAGAGAGCCTGCTGGGCTGGGGCGGAAGGGCCCGCACGCTCATCTCCTGCCCCGAGGCCTGGAGAGGAGGTCAACAGAGGTCTCCGCCTGAGCTCCTTTGCCTGGGGAGCCCCCGTTTTCTGCCTGACCTCTGCCCTGCTCCTTAGGGAACGGTCCCAGGACCCTGTTTGAGACCCAGAGAATGGAGGGCACAAGGCCTGTGTGGCGACCTCAGCATCCAGGAGCACAAGGCACCAGTCTGCAGCATCTGGCCACGCAGGCCAAGGGCACTGCCACAAAAGGAGAGTCACACCAGGATGAAGCCGAGGCATTTAATGAGTTCAAGGTTCAATACAGAGGCTGCTGCCGGGGTCTGGCTGTGCGGCCAGGGTGGTGGACGTCATCCCTCCTCCAGGCTCAGTCCTGGTCCTTGGGCCGTGAGCCACTCCCAGGAATCCCGTGGCAGGGGCCTCGTCCGCCCGTCTACTCCACGGCCTTGCTGTCTCTCAGGAACAGGGGCCCCCGTCACCATCCCACAGGATGCCTCCACGGGCCTGGCCCCCAGGGGCGGGGGCACACCTGGTGATGTCAGAACTGGGGCCCCGGAGTCCAGAGCACAGGCCAGTAGTTTTGGGGGCATAGCGCCTCCACCTCGTCCACTTCCTCCATGGGCCCATCCAGAGGGCCCTGGGTGCCCAGGGGCGCCGGGCACCTGGAAGGGACAGAGAGAGCAAGCAGAGGCTCAGCCTCTTGTGCTCGCCTGGCCAAGTGGTACATCTTAGAAAGGCCAAGCCTCAGAAGGTCCTTACCAGTACGTGGGTGGGTACGCAGGCCCGGCGCAGGGACAGGGGCGGGGACAGGGTGGTGCAATGGCTTCTTTGTCACGGGGCTGAGCCTGGCTCGAGGAAGCCCCCTTTTCCAGAAGAGATTTTAAAGGAGACATACGATTTCACAGATTCCAGAGTGCCAGGCACAGCTGATGAACGTCTCTCCCCACCCCCGACCCCCAGGTCTCTTACAAGAGGGAGACAGAATGGGCACCTAGCAGGACCCAGGGTCCCATGACCAGGAAGAAAGAAACCACCATGAAAGGGTCCACGCTGGCCACAGGGGCCCCGGCGGGGGCGGCTGCCTGCGACGGGCAGAACAGGAAGAGCAGGATGGCGTAGGCAGCAATCAAGGCGGCAGGGGGGCCCACCAGGGCCACCCATGCCCTGCTGAGGGCCCCCAGGAGGGACTCAAGGACGAGCCAGGCCCTCTCAGCTCTGGTGGGAGGCAGCGCCCTGCCCAGACCCTGCTGCCCAGGCCAGTGCCCGCTGTCAGCACCGACAAGGTTGGGGTCGGGGAGGCGTGGGGGCCCTGGGACCCCAGCGAGGTCGTGTGCACTGTCCAACTCGTAGCTCCCAGTCCTCGGGAGCCCCGCCCGCCACCGGGCCACTTTGGCCTGCTGAGTCAGGGCCTGCCCCGTCCAGTCCCCCATGCCCGCCTTGGCCTCCCGGTGACTCACGAATTTGAGCATGTTCCAGTCGAAGACATAGTCATAGGAGAAGCCCTGCCGGTGGAAGAGGTTGCGGAAGAGCTGGCGCAGGTAGGAGTAGTCGGGCTTGTCATCGAACCGCAGGGAGCGGCAGAAGTTGAGGTATGTTGAGAACTCAGCTGGCAGATGGCAGGGGAGAGGAGAGGGCACCGTGAGGCCAGCACCGCCCTACCCTTCCACCCTCCATCCCCACACATGCTTTCGATCTAAAAGGGAGCAAGATGCAGACAGAAAAGAACTGTGGCCCCGCTATGGTGATGAAACCCTATGCTGCCAGTGGGCAGAGCCTCTGAAGACTCAGTGAAAACACGGAGACCCATGAACAGTGAGCAAGGGCTTCTCTTCACGTAGGGGTTGGAGAGGGCCTCTGGAACGGCCAGGCCTCCAGGCTGTGCCCAAGCAGTGTGGGATTCATGCTCTGGTGCCAGGGGCTGGGGAAGCCAGAGATAGGCTGTGTGGGGCCACATCATCCTGCTGGAAAGGGCCCAGGGGTCCCCAAGCTAAATGCTACCCCCAGAGGAAGTTAGAACCAGGGGAACTAGAGGGTGGAGCTACTCACAGGGGTAGCCTTTGCAGAGGACCTCGATGGGCGTTGACATCTTCTTCTCACTGATCCGTTCGTACTTCTGGCGCTTGGTGGCCGCTTTGAGGCCCTGCCAGGGCAGGGAGCCCAGGTTGAAGTACATGAGCACGTAGCCCAGGCTCTCCAGGTCATCTCGGCGGCTTTGCTCTGCAGAGAGTTGGGGCCAGGGTCAGGGTCAGGACCCCTCCTCCAGGATGTCCTCCTGGACTGAGAGGAACAAAGCCCCCACTGTGCTCCCAGCATGGGCCTCCCACCTCCTCTCCCCCGTCTCCCCATATTACATCTTGGCTTCTGCAATCCTATCACAAACAGGCACTGTTACGTTAGCATCCCCCTTCTATGGAGAAGGGGCCTGAGGCTCAAGCTTTTTCAGCTCAGGCCGGGCCTAGTTTTTCCAGCTCAGGCATGTGTCCGTTCAGCCACGTAGCAGGCCCCGTGGTGCCTCCTTGCCTGGCCAGCCCCGTGGAAAGGGCACAGGCTTTGGCATCAGACAAGGCTGGGGTCAAAGGCAAGCTTTGGCACTCACTAAGGTGCATGACCTTACACCTCTGAACCTGTATCTCCCAACCTGTAAAAATGGGGAAACGGCAATGCCCATTCGACAAGGCTGCTGTGGGGGTGACCACAGTGCCTGCGAAGAGCCCGGCCTGGCTGGCACCTGGCAGGCATATGGCAAGTCAGGGGAAAAAAAACAGGCTTGGGCAGAGGGAGCAGGGACTCTGGAGAGCCAGGGTCCTGGCCAGCAGCCCCCGGGTGGACCTGGCTCCAGGGGCCTCGCTCACTCACCGATGCCCAGGTGGGTGTTGATGGAGGCGTAGCGGGCAGTGCCAGTTAGGTTCTTGTTTTCCCGGTAGGGGATGTGCTGGTGGGTGCGGGCGTCCCGGTACTTCTTGGCCAGGCCGAAGTCAATGATGTAGACCAGGTTGCCCTTCTTGCCCAGCCCCATGAGGAAGTTGTCAGGCTTGACGTCCCGGTGGATGAAGTTCTTAGAGTGGATGTACTCGATGCGGCTGATCTGGGGTGGGTGGGGGGACAGCAAGACAGTCAGCAAGTGTTCAACTGAGGGGTCTTCACTGAGACCACCCTGGGCCGGGCCCTGGGGTTGTCAGAGGGGGCTGCTGGGGGGCCGAGGGCTGGGGCCAGAGATGGAGAACACACATGTAGTCCCTGCCAGGGGCTGGGGAGAAAGCCGGTCTAAAGCCACGGAAAATGACTTCAAGGAGCCAGTCAGGGCAGGCTCCTGGTGGAGAAGGTGATTCTGAGATGAACTCAAAGTTTATTGTGAGACAGGGAAAGAGAGCAAGGTAGGAAAGCCAACGGCAAGATTCAGAAAGGGACTCTTCTAAAACTCAAATCAGCATATGCACACAGCACATCCTCAGACAGGTCACTCTTCTCCGGGCTTTGGCTTCTTAGATCAAAGGCTTTTCCACAAGGCTGCGTATTTCCTGAACCTTCTCCAAGTCTCAAGTCTCACACTCAGAGGATCTGATAACCCTCCTTTGCACACATACATTTAGCCCCAAACTGCAGGGCGTCTGCAGCCCTTCTGGAGGCCAGCTGCGCTTGAAGACTAAAACCTCTGCATGATAAGACCACACACTCCATGCCAAGTCCTGGCTTCTACGGCTGCATATTTTAAAAACACTCTCCTCCCTCACATTTACCAAGGCCTTTGGGACCTAACACTGCTTCGTGCTGCTCTGTGCACACTCCTACCCCCATCTGATTGCCAGAGCAACCTCTGAAAATGCGTCTCTGACTCTGGCTCCCCAAGTCCTATGAGAGTGTGGTGCCAGGCAAGTGAGACTTCCATCGGGATCAGCTGCCCTTCTAGAAGAGTCCCTTTCTGAATCTTGCCGTTGGCTTTCCTACCATGCTCTCTTTCCCTGTCTCACAATAAACTTTGAGTTCATCTCAGAATCACCTTCTCCACCAGGAGCCTGCCCTGACGGGCTCCTTGAAGTCATTTTCCGTGGCTTTAGACCGGCTTTCTCCCCAGCCCCAGGCAGGGACCACAGCGTTTGACAGGCGCCCGAGGCTCAGACAGCAGCTCACCCCGGGTCACTGCAGGGACAGGACCCAGGCAGGTGGGATCACAGAGCCCTTCCGCATTCCCAGGCTTCAGTCACCTGGGGGCAGAGTCCCAGTCCTAACCCAGGAGCCTGTCTCAGCAGGTCAGGAATTGGGCCCCGGGAATCTGCATTTTAAACAAACACCCCCAGGGATTTGATCGCAGGTGGCCAAGGCTCCTGGTCCCAGAACCAGACCCGTGCTGGGTCCCTGTGATGCCCCCTCCTCCAGCATCCTCGGGAGGTAGGGGGAGTTGGGGAGCGGGGGGGGCCTCACCATCTGGTCGGCCAGGAGCAGCACCGTCTTGAGGCTGAACTTGCGGGAGCAGAAGTTGAAGAGGTCCTCGAGGCTGGGCCCCAGCAGCTCCATGACCATGACGTTGTAGTCACCCTCAGCACCGCACCACTTGATGGACGGGATCCCCACTGGGGGTGCCGGGAAGAGGGGCTCGGTCAGGGGCGGTCCCCCTCCCCTCCCCGACCACCTGCCCTTCCCTGTGTGCACACACCCTCCCCCCACCGTTCGACCCCTCCCCGCCCTCACCTCCCCCCTGCATCATCTTGTAGAACTTGCTCTCGATGTGCAGCTGGGGATGCTTCGTTTTCACGCACTCGAGCTTGATGGCAACTTCTTCACCGGATGCAATGTTGGCACCTGTTGGGGGAAGCGAGGGACCAGGGTCACCCTTGGCTGACAGGGAGCCCCGGTTCCCCACTCAGCATCTTTGAGGCCTGCTGCACACCAGGCCTGGGGGCCTCAAGGAGCTCGGGGCCTCTGGGGGAAGCCGGAGAGGAGGCCGAGGGTTTGGCTCCGCCTCCGAGGGGAGCAGGGCCAGCACTGACCCAGGCCAGGCCTCTGCGGGTGGGGGTGGGGTATGCATGCAAAGAACAGCAGCATGTGCAAATGAAAGGAGGTGAGATGCTGTGGACCAATCAGAGAACCACAGGTGCAGAAGGCAGATGCCAACGGGAGAAGGGCTGGGCATGGGGCGGGCCACGAAGGGCTCACAGAACAAGTGAAGGGACTGAACTTCACCCTGGAGAGCGGAGTCACCGGAGACGTGGGAGCTGGAGAGAGGTGAGGTCAGCAGGTGTGTCAGATGAGGTGGCTGCATGTGGAGGAGGGAAGGGGATGGCGGGGGAAGGCTGGTGGCAAGGAGCCCAGTGGGGATGGGTGTCAGGCACACTGGAACAAGCCTGAGCTGCCAGATGACACTCGGGGAGGGCTGGGCAGTGACCGGCCCGTCACTCAGCCCACATCAGTGCTGACACCTTCAAAGATGGCCCCCTACACACACCCAACCCCCTGCCCAATGCCTCGATTGATTCTTACATAGCCGGGGGGGTGGGTGGGTGGAGGGGCAGGAGTTCTCAACCCCATTTTACAGATGAGAAAACTGAGACCCGGCCCAGGTCACATGGCTGTAAGCGGTGGTCTTGGGAGGAGGGGCCTGCCTGCATCTCCACCTCCCCTCAACCCCCCTCCTGGGGGGCTCTGAGTAAGGAAATACCTTCACACACTCCAAAGCCCAGCTCTGCCTGGGCCCAGCCGAGGACTCAAGAAGTCACCAAAAGTCACCAAACTGACCAACTCCTCCCACACTCTGCTACCCACCTACCCTCCCTGTTAGAATGCGGAGTGGCCGAGCTGGAGGCTGGGGCTGGACCAGGCAGGGCTCAAGCCGCAGTAACTGGGCAGTAGTAGCACAAGCACAGAGAGAGGGACACAAACACTGGGAGAATCTAGGACAGGATGAAGCCGGCACCTCGAAGCAGGGGAAAGGATAGGACGAGCCAATAAACATCCCTGGAACAACTGGCTAGACACTGGAGGGAAAAACACCGTATCTCACACCATGCACCAGGAAAAATCCCAAGTGGAATGAAGGTCTGTATGCCAAAAAATAAAACAAAATGAAAGGCGTGGCCATGTAAGTTAGGAAAGCTGAACTTGCAGGAACCCTTCACCGAGCAACTCCACCCCCAGGTGTATGCCCTTCAGGACATTAGCACAGGGGCCAGGGTGACTGAGCGGCCACAGGAAGGCCCCTGGGTAACTCCCAGCATCGAACGCTTGAGTAAGAGAGCAAGGGGCAGGTGAGAGCACACACAGTTCCATCTGTATCGGCCTCAAACATGCAACACAGAACAATACACGGTTTAGGGACATAAGCATATGATAAAACTCATGTCAGATGGGGGGGTTCCTCCGCGAGGGGAAGCTGGATTGTGGGGGGGGGCACTCAGGGACCTTTGGGTGACATGTCCCCCTCCTTTGGGTGGGGGGAAGGATTGATGGGCCTTATCCTGTGCACTTATTTCATATATGTTCTTTTGTATCTATTCAACATTTAATTAACTAAACCAATGAAGAAAAGAAGGGAGAAGGCCACATCCCCTTGGAAAGGTAAGGCTTCTTTCCATCCACGATTAAAATCCAGAGGCCACAAAAGAACAACAACAGAAGTGTCCCCCTGCCCCTAGAAACAACCCCTTCTACACAACAAAAACTCCAGAAACCAAGTCATAAGAAATATTTGCAATTTCATCCCTGGCAAAGAGATAACATCACTGATCTGTAAGGAGCTCCAGTGTATTAGTAGGAAAAAGACTACTCAATAGGAAAATAGGGCAAAGGATTTGAAAAGAGAAAGGAATCATTACTACAAATGGCTTGTTCACATGGAAAGATGCTCAACCTCCTCGTAAGAGAAACACAAAGTAAAACGACACGGAAAGACCATTTCTCCCTTATGGATGGTAAAAGTCCCCAAACACAGTGACATACGTTGCAGGCAAGGCTGCGGGGTGATGCACAGAACTCTTCCCATGGCGCGGGCCCTCCCAGACAGCAATCCTGCATCGCTCTCTGCCCGGCAGCTCCTCTCTGCGAGGGCACCCTACACCTGTGCCTGGTGCAAAACACTGCACAAAGCTGTCCGCTGTAGCGCTGCCCAGGAGAGCCAAAGCCTGGAAACAACCCAGAGGCCCACCATTCAGGGACTGGTTAAATAAATAATGGCCTAACCATAAAATGGAATACAATGGAAAAAGAATGAGGAAGCTCTCTCTATACAGAAGTGGAAAGATCTCAAGATACAGGAAACAAAAAAGCAAAGTACAGAACAGTACGTATTCTATACTCTCTTTTCAGTAAGAAAAAAAAAAAGTGAAGGCATATATATATATATTCCTGTTTGCTTGTATCTACATAAAGAAACACCGAGAAGATCCCTGAGGAGCCACTAAGTGGGCTGGTAGGGGGAGGCACTTCACCAATACCTTCTTGTATGTTTTGATTTTAAAAATACCTTATAAGATATAATTTATATACCATAGAACTCACCCACTTAAAATATACAATTCAATGGTTTTTAGTATATTCAAAGCTGTGCAACCATCACCACCATCACTTCTGCAACATTTTCATCACCCTGACAAGAAACCCCCATTAGCTATTGCCCCCCAGAGCCCCCATCCCCCAACCCTAGGCAGCCACTGATCTACCCTGTGTTTATGGATCTGCCCGTCCTGGACATTCCACACAAACGTAATCATACAACATGGAGCCCACTGCGACTGGCTTCTTTCACTCGGAATGCCTTTGTGGTGTGATTTTTGAACCACATAAACTTCTTAAAATTTTTAAAAAAGAAAGAGATTACTAAGTCCAGTAAGTGAAGGGAGAGAAAGTGCTTTGGGCGGTCCATGTGCATCGCCGGGCAGAGCCGCACACGTTTCTGTGGGAGGGTGAGGACGCCAGTGGGAGGGCTGGGCTCCCCCCCCACTCCCCCCTTAATGAGAGGCCGGAGAGCACAGTGGGGGGAGAACACGGGCTCCAGAACCCAGCTGCTCAAGCACCAACCCTCTTCCTGGCTGGAGGACTCTCTGCTCTGCGTCTCGGGCACCCCGTCTGTGACTGGGGACAACAGGGCCCACCCATCCGGCTGTAAACACGCTCACAAGGGCACCCGGCACACAGCAAGTGCTCAGCAAAGGGGAGGCTGGACCAGGACAGGGCAGTTTGGCCCCTGGGCTAGAGATGAGCCGGGTGGGCTGTAGCGGCTGCGCGGCGGTGGGAGCAGAGGAAGGAGGAGCCAGCCCCCAGGAAAGGCTGCGCGGGCATGGCAGGTGCGGGGCCCTGGCGGCAGGGCGTCGAGCTGACCGGGTGGACCGCTGTGCTGGAGCTCCCGTAACTGAAGACGACAGCGGAGTGATGGGCAGAGGCCAGCTCAGAAGGGCCTCCAGTGCCCAGCAAGGGTGGCGAGCTGCAATGCCGGCCTTTGGCCTGACCCGAGGGTCCAGAGGCCAGGTGTGGGGGTGTGATTCCAGGGTTCCTCGGCCTCAGCACTACTGACACTTTAGGCCAGATAATTGTTGGCAGCGGGGGCTCCCTGTGCACTGTAGGGCATCCACAGCATCCCTGACTTTGACCCACAGGATGCCAGGAGCACCCGCCCCCCTACAAGTTGTAACAACCAAAAATGTCTCCAGACATTGCCAAATGTCCTCAGGTGAGGCAAACTGCACCCTGTTGAGAACCACTGGTATATTAACTGGAAGTTCCTCAAAAAGTTAGTGAGTTACCATATGACCCAGCAAGTCCCCCTCCAAGGTGCACAACCAAGAGAAGTGAACACAAGTCCACACGGGAACCTGTACACGAGTGTCCACAGAGCACTGTTCACAAGAACCAAACGGAGAAGTCACTCGAGAGCCCATCCACGGGTGAAAGGGTAAACAGAAAGCAGTCGAGCCACACAATGGAATATTATTCAGCCACCAAAAGGAACAATGCACTGACACAGGCTACAACATGCAGGGACCTCGAGAACATTCTGCTGAGCAAAAGCAGCCAGTCACAAAAGATTCCTTTTAGATGAGATGTCCAGAATAGGCAAATCCATAGAGACAGAAAGCAAGTTAGTAGTTGCCAGGGCCTGGGGAAAGGGGGGTGATTCCTTAATGGGGACTGGGTGTTTTTCTGAGGTGATGAGAAAGTTTTGAGACCAGAGATGGGTGATGGTTGCACAACAATCTGAATGCACTAAATGCCCCTGGGTTGAACACTCTAAAGTGGTTAGATGTGTGTTATATGAATTTCACCTCAATTTAAAAAAGAAAATAAAGGACTGGAGGGGCACTGGGGGGAGAGGGAGACCCCAAAGGAGGCCACTGCAGCAGCCCAGTCCAGGGAGAGGCACTGACGAGTGACGAGTGCCTTTTTGGCAGTAGGGCCCTGAGCACCACTACTCCAGCAGATGTGAGCAAGGAGGGGAGGGTGGGAAGTCTGCCTTCCCGGGACAGGGTGATGGAGGGCAGGTGTGCTTCATGCCCTTGAACCCTCCTCGCACGGTCCTGCTTGTGTCTCACTGTGGAAACTGAGATGCCAAAGAGCAGAGAACCAAACACCACAGAACTTCCCAGACAAGGACCCAAGCTGTTAGTGTGCTGGAAATCTCTGCCTACCCCAACATCTACCCCCTCCCAAAGCACTGGCCCCACCACCACTGGGCCCCTTGGCTGCCTGAGTTCTACAGGAAGCCACCAGACTTTTCTGTGATCTCAATTCTTACAATGGCTGAGCTGAGATTCAGAGAGGTTAACATGCTTGCCGGAAGTCACACAGAGCTGGTGGGGGAGGAGCCAGAACTTGAAACTTATTCCCACAAACTCCTGCTTTTTTCTCTGTACTGATTCTCAGCTTCTCATCTGTTCCATCGAAAGACACCTACTGAGCCCTGGAGCAGCTGAGACTGCCCTGCCCCGGAGGAGCTCACCTTGCCTTTGGTGGGGGCAACAAAGGGTAATTTAGACTAAGTAAAAAATGCCAGAGCAGGCCTGCAGAAGGGGAGCACAAGGCAGGGGCTCCAGTCCCAGCCATGGAGGGGGATGGGAGAGTAAGGCTTCCCGGCAGAGGTAGGGGCAAGTGGGCGAGGATGCTGGAGAGGAGCCCCACGGGGAATGTGCCCAAGATTCAGGGACAGAACATGGTCCCCAGTTAGACAGGGTAGCCTTGTTGGGGGGCTGACCAGTCTGGAAAACAAACTTGGACACAGAGAAGGATGAGTGGACCTGGTCAGCTCTAGAAGGCCAGGGACCTTGGGAAGTCCTGGGTGGGGAGGGGCTGATCAGCCTCACACGGGGGCTCCCTCCAGCCACCTGCACGGACACGTGGACACGTTCAGGACCTGGAAGCCCGCCCACCCCAGCAACAGTAGCCGCAGGAGCCTGGAGTGGCCCCACACTAACATCCATTCCTGCAACCATGCACTGGGGGAGCACTGTGAACCCCACCCACTTTTAGAGTCAACGACCAGAGACCCTGAGAGGTCTAGAGAGTTGCCCAGCTGTATAGGGGCAGAGTAGGCACAAGCCTGCCCGCTGCTGGACCCTGTATGGCTGACTTGAGGCCCGTAACAAAACTGGCCTTGCACTCCTCGCTGCCCCATGACGCCGGGGGAGGGGGCAGGGGGGCCTGCAGCCGATCCTGGAAAGCCGGGCCCGGAGGCTGCCTCCAGCCCCACCTGCAAAGGCCATCTGGAGGCAGGCCCTGGCCCGGGCACTGGCAACGCAAGTGTGGTCAGAGCTTTGAACAAAGGGAGCCAGCGTGGCCAGTCAGGGAGGCCTTGCAGCCACCAAAGACCCCATGCCAGCAAGGCCAAGGAAGGAGTTGGCAGAGCGGGGCCACTGAGGCCCATGTACCTGGCAGAGGCTAGACAGTCAGTGGAGAACTGCTGCCCGCACCACTCCCCCCAACACAAATCAGGCCCAAGAGGATCCAGATTCATTGACAGTAGCAGCCAACCAAGACCAAGGGTTAGGGGACATAAAAGGATGATTGTTGGGCCACACATGGCCAGGGGTTTCACACACAGGCATCTCATTGCAGTCTCAGAATGTGGCAGGCAACACAGTCCCCATTTTACAGATAAGAAAACCGAGGCAGGCAGAGGTGGTCACTTGCTCAAGGGCATACAGCTAGTAAAAAGAAACACTGGCACGCTGGCACTCAAGCCAAGGTCGAATTTACTCCAAGTCTGTACAAAGCTGGGCTAATCGGGATCCAGTCTGCAGAAGGTCTACTTATCTGTATGGATAAACAGGAAGTCCTGTCCCTAGGGAGGTCTTATCATGTGATCCAGAACACTAACTTTCTGAGTGACCTTGCACAGCCCCGTCTCCCTCTTTAGGGCTCAGTTTCCCTTTGGAAAAAAGAGAGCCCTGGACTGGATGTCATCTAAGAACAGGAGTTTGCTCTGTGATCTTCGACTTGAGCCAGTGGCCCCCAGACTTTAGTCCTGAGTCTGAGTCCTGAAAAACAAGAGAGGCCTTTACACCCACCCACATCACACATTTCCCAAACAGCAAGGAGATGGGTGCTTCCATTTCACAGATGAGAATACCAAGGCCCAGAGAAAGACAGCAAATGAGGAGCAACTGGGGACCTGCACCCAGACCTGCCCCCAATCCCAACCTTTTTCTACTCTACCAGGAAGTGAGGTCCCTTTTCTCTTTCCTTCACCTGAGAAGACTTCGCTGAGCACCCACTGTGGGTAAGCCCCGTGCTGGGTGCTAGGGAAATCCAATGCCTGCCTTCCCAGGAGGGGCTGGAGTCCCGGAGAAAACCTCTGGACCAGCTCCAACCTGCACGCGGTTCCCTCCAGCTACGAGCTCCAGAGCAGTCTACAGGGAAGCACTCAGCATCGAACTGCAAGTGTGGTTGGCACTTTACAAATTTATGAGCTGCTGTCACATCCACCCTGTGGATGGCCAGTCATCATCATCCTGCAAACTTTACAGATGGGGGCACTGAGGCATGGGGCAGTCACTTGACTTTCCTGCGGCCGCACAAAGCCAGGGCTAGAAACTGGGTCTGTCTTCTACACATCCTCACGCATGTAGAGGGCTGTGGGGACAGGCTGGATTTAGATAGAGGTCAGGACCCACCTGACCTCGCTGCACCTCAGTTTCCTGATATATGAAATGGGGATAATCCAGCACAATTATTGGGGCTGTTATGAGGGGAGCGCACACTTGAGACAGGCCCTTGCACGGCACCTGGCCCCAGGTAAGTGCTCAGAGGATGCGCTGCCCCTTCCCTTCCCTCAGACTGGCAGGGGTGGGGGGTGGGCAGGTAGACACTGAGAGGGCAGGGACGGTGTCTCCTTCACTCAGGGATCCCCCATGGGCCTTGCCACCCTGTCTACCGGACAGGAGAAACCCCAAGTTCTGAACTAATGAACACGGCACACGGACTCATTGTTTTTCTCTGCCCAGGACAGAATGGATTTATTTTCATTTTCTGAGGAGGGAAACAGAAGCAGAGATGTTGGTCTTGCCTGCACAGGGACAGACCCCAGGGGGGCCTGCCACCTGGCTCTGGTAACTCCAAGCCTCCACCTTCCAACACAGGATTACCAACACCATCTTCCATATCAACGGTTCCAAAGGAAGCCCCCCACCTGCCTGTGCCCCCGATCAGCTGAAGCCCACCAGAGAAAGTGGCATTCAAAGGCACAAACCTCATTTCTCCCAGGCCAAGGAGAGGGGTGAGATGCCAGTGAAACTGTTTAAAATGACAACATCAGAGCAAACTCAGACTTTCAACAGGAAGCACATCCGGAGAGAGAGATCCCCAACCAAGGAGAGCGGACACCCCCCCTGCCCCGAGTTCGCTGGGGGAGCCTGTGTCATCCCAAAGCCAAGCTGGGCTGAATTCCAGGAGGGGTCCTGGCTGGGGGCAAGTGGTAGCCCGCACCTCCCTCTGTCTTACCAGCACCCTTCTCCCAGGAGGCAAGACACAAGGCGTGCTAGCCCAGCCCAGGCTTTCCCACGCCCGGCTGGAGACCCAGGTCATCTGCAGCTGGAAATCAGAGCTAAAAATACCCTCCTCTGCCCAGCCCGCAGCAAGCGGGAGCCCCCGCCCCGCTCTGCCTGAGAGCAGCTCCTCGGCTGCGGCTTCCTCCTCATCCGGCATGGCACTCAGGGCTAGCTGACCAAAACATGCCACCAGAGCCCCAGGGTCAAGTTCCGGCTTCTGATCCCAAAATTCTGGGCACTCTCCTCCTCCTCCTTGTCCCAGGGCTGTTTCAGGGGCTCCAGAGCTACCCAGCAGACACCAGGAACACTCACCCAGGTAGATATCTCCAAAGGACCCGCTCCCGATCTTCCGCCCCAGGCGGTACTTGTTCCCCACGCGAAGCTCCATGATTCACAGTTGCTGCAGAGGGAAGCAGAGACGCTAGTCAGAGATGCGGGGAGCTGGGAAGGGGCCTGGCCCACTGGAACCTGGGAGACCAACACGCTCCCTCCCACCGCCCAGGAAGGGGCTCGACCTCACTCTGCCTGGGGGCAACCAGGTGCCAGACAGGCCAGGTGCCAGACGCGGGCACATCTGGGGAAGGCAGAGGCAGGTTTAGAACAGGTTTCCACTCAGCAAGACAGAAGGTGGAACCGGGGACAAGGCTCAAGAGGAAACAGCCAAGCAAGCCTCTCCTTGGGGGGACACTCCCTCAGGGAACCCCAATAGGAGCCTCTCAGGAGGGAGGCTAGTCGCAATGGGCCAAGACCCTGAAGGGAAAATCAAGGACAAAGGAGGAGGATGGGGAGAGGGATGCAGGAGCTCAACATCCGGGGTGCTACCATGGCAACCATCAGCAAGTTCCAATCTCCAGGGATGGGAGGACCCCAGGAAGGGAAGGGCCCCAGAGGAGCTCCTCAGCAACTCAGCCCCTTTAGGCCTCAGAAACGACAGGGCCCCAGGACCACTCACCCCATCCCCAGGCCTCTAGAGCCAAGAACTGGGGGCATGGCTGGTCTTCCCTAGTGCCCCCCCCCCCGACCCCAGAGGCCAGACCGCGTCAGTTCCCAGCATGCCCTGCAGGAAGGAGGTCTCATCCCCCACCCAGGGGGAAGGGCAGGAAAGGGCCCCCCAAGGACAGTCGCTTGCCAATCATCTCCCCATCACGACACCAAGGACCTCATCTGGGCCTCTCTGCACCTATCTCTCTGGGGGGGACTCGGGGCTGGCTTCTTTCTGGACTGGAGGGCAGGGTCTCCTAAGATGCCTTGTGGGGACCAGCAGAGACTTAGGGTCTGGACTTGAGTTGTCAGCTGCCGGGCAGGGGAGAGGTTTGGGGTGCAGTATTGATCTGTGGCTTCTCTCCTTCCTGAGACCCACCCTGGGGGTACCAAGCTGGGGCCACCCTGGTAGGGGCCCCTCTGCTCTGGCCTGGGAGGGGAGGGAATGGTGGCCTATGAGATGGGGGGATGGGGATCTTAAGAGCTCAGTGTTTACCACAGGGCCAGACGGGAAGACATCAAGAGGAGAGGGATGCCTTCTGCAGGCAGGGAGCTGGGGCTGAGGCCACCCCACATGCCCAGGGCATCCAGCAGTGAGTCAGTGGGGGAGTCTCACCCAGGACCCAGACAGGGTTCCTGCCGCCCCTCCCCGGCGGCCTCCCACCCTCACCAGCAGGGCCTATGTCACACTAGGGCCGGGAGGCCAAACAGGAAGATGGAAAACCAGCCGTGCCAGGCACAAGGATCTGCCTGCCCCTTCCCCATGCCATACTCAAAGTCAGACCCAAGCCCGGAAGGGAATCGGCGGACATGTCCCAGCCCCAGCCCCGGGCTCACAGGGAGCCGCCACAACCCTTCACCAGCAGCCACAAGGAAGTGGCCTCCGCCCAGTGCCAGCCAAACTCTCAGTCGAGGGCCTTTGCCCACGCGCCTGGCAGGTCCTGGCCAAGGTGCCTCCGCTGCCAGCAGCACACACTTCACATTGCAAGAAACCCACACACCACACACCCCCTGTATCCCGCCCGTCCCACTTCCCGAGTGTGTACACTGGAAGGGAGGAAAGAGCAGGCACACGCAGCGGCCCTGCTGGGGCGGCCGGGTGTGTACATACTCGGGCCCCCACCCCACCCCCCAGTGCATTTTCCGCCAACGCCAATTCCGAGACCACACATGGCAGTGGGGAAAGCCGCAGGTTAGGAAAGGAACATAAATACACCCGCATCCTATATTACATAAATACCCACACCGGGTTATATAAATACTCATGCCCTCCGTCTGGGTGTCTTACATAAATATGCTGCACATGACCCCCAGCCCCTCCCCACTCATCGGGCTGGCAGCAGAGAAGGGGCGAGGGGGCCCGCCCTGCCCGCAGGGATCCCCCACCATGCCGTGCTAGCACCCAGGTCCCCCAACGTCTCCCCCACACCCCAGGGCTGGTCTAGACTGCCCCAGCACCATACCCCCAAAAGCCTTCCAGAGAAAGGCTCCGTTCAGGGATGGGAGGGGCTTTCCAGATCTTTTGCAGCTTCTCCCATGGGGTGAAAGGGGGAAGCGCCGTAAACAAAGTTTAAAAAAAAAAAAAAGGCGGAAATGAAGATTCAAGAGTTTCAGCTGGTTACAAAAAATAAGACAAACTACCAACCAGCACATGGGCAGTTTGGTTTTTTTTTTTTTAATTACTCCCTGCCCCCCTCCCTACTCCCTCAGAACCAGGGGTCTCGCCCTGCACCATTAAAATAAAAATTAGAGGGACACCCTCGACGGGAAGGCAAAGGAGACCAAGCCCAGGCATTTATGGGAAGCAGCTTAGACACTCTGTAGCCCCTTCGCCTCCCTCAGCAAATCAGGGAGACCATGGCAAAAAGAAAATATGCAAGAAAACTAAGGGGAAAGTTGGGGAGTGGGCTCCCCCCATTTGAGTTTTGGATGTTAGAAGCTTGGGAGTCCTCTCCCTAAAGATACCCAGACATAAACATAGTTTTATGTTCCATAGAGACTTGCAAAACATGGTTTTCTCACACACAGAAATGGGAGAATCTGATCTGATAAATAACCCCCACCCCTTTCTTTCTCTCCACAAAGGAACACAAAATCTGTGGCCTTGTGACCAGGCACCTCCATCGCCGGAGGACCCCCAGACGCCCCCACCCAACCTGCGGGAGCAGCCTTGCTGACCCCCAGGTATGGGGTACCCAGGCTGGGGGAGGGGGGGGGCACAGCTGATTGTCCAGTGAGACAAACACAAGCCCGGGTTTGGGGTGAGAAGCCGAATCCACAGTGTCGGTGGCCCCGGCACGCCAGTCGCGGGCCCCCTCCCTCGGCGTCCCCAAATCACAGCCCAGGGTGGCTACCTCCCCCGGCTGGGGCCCTTGAAGGGTCTAGCTGGGGGAGGGGAAGGCGGGCTGGACTGGGGGGGCCGAGGCAAGTCTGCAAAATAATGGCCTCCCCCCACCTCGTCCCCAGCGGCGCCTTTGTCCTCGCCGGGCCGAGCGGGCGGCGCCCGGGCTGCCCCCCCCAATACCCCGAAGGCGAACGCGCGTGTGTCCCCCCTCCCCTCCCCTTCCTCTCCCAGCAAAAACAAAGAGGCGGAGGGAGCCCCGTTTCCCCCCAGGTTTGCGCCCCTCCGCAGGCCCGCGGCCCCCCAATATTTACCCCGCCGGGAAGGCGCCGGTGCGGGGCCGCTGCTCGGGGGACTGCCGCGGGCGGGGGCGGCCCGCCGGGGCGGATGCCGGAGGATTCGCGGAGCCGCCCGGCGCGCCAGCCTCTCCCGGCCCAGCCGCCGCCGCCGCCGCGCTCCGCTCCGCTCGGGCCCGGCCGGGATCTGGCTCGGGCTCTGGGCTCTGAGCTCCGGGCTGTGGGTTCTGGGCGCCGCCGCCACCGCCTCCCTCCTGTCCGCCCGCCCCCGCCGCCGGCTCGCGCGCTCCCGCCCCGCGCGCTCCCGCCTGCCCGGCTCCCATTGAGTCCCGGGCCCGCCCGCTGATGTCATCCCCGGCCCGCCGCTGCCGTCCCGGCGGATTTAAAGGGCCCGCGCCCTCCGCGCCCGGGCACGCTGTGGGGCTACAGCCGCTAAAGAGCTTTCTCCGCCCGGCAGCCTCCCGGAGCAGCGCTTCCCAGAAACGCGGTCTCAGATCTGGGGCGGGGGAGCACGCACAGATGCTGAAAACACCTTGATGCAGTTTGGGGCACAGGCAGGGGGGGTGGGGGGAGAGACGGGGTGTAGGAAGGGAAGGGGAAGAGGAGGGTGCACAAAAAGCTGGTGTTTTCTAGACCCAAAGCCCGCTCTCCTCCATGCTGGGGCTCACTTGTCTCAGGGCTCTGAGTGCTGCAGAGAACACAGGCTAGGTTGATTCAGGGGCAGTGACTTTGACAGGAGGCAAGAGATGGTGGGACTTTGACAAAAGGCCCAGGGAGGTAGCCTGGGCTCAGCTACGCTCCCCGGAAAAATCAAGGGCAAAGACCCTTTTCTTCTTTCCCCTTCTTCTCCCCAAGGCTCAAACTGTGATGGGCAGAGCAGACACTCAAACCCTAACCCTGTTCTCATTTCCCAGGACCTCACCATTTGCCTGTTGAGTGAAGGACCCCACACTGCCACCTAACCAACACTTGCGTGGGGGTCCCGAACGGTACACACTTAGCCAAGCCACCTCCCAGCTCTGGGCTTGGGTTTTCCTCACCTGCAAAATGGGAGAGCAGCCCTTCCCCTTCCAGGTCACTGGCAGAATTAATTAAGGCTTCCTACTGGCTTCCAGACAAGCTGATGAAAGATTCCAGGGCAGGGTTATTAGAAAGATGATATTTACACTGTGCCATAGGAAGCCCCAAATTATGACACCCTTACACTGACACACAGTTGTGGCTGTGGGCCCAACTGCATCCACCGAGCACTCTGCATCTAACCCTGGAATCATGGCTCCCAGGAAGTCACTTCCATGATAACCACATCTTCCCTGAGCCCAGAGTATTTAGTCACACACTGTCCGCTTATTTCACAGGCCAGCAAACTGTGGCCCAGAGAGGGAAAGGGGTTTGCCTAGGAACACACAGCACAGCAAGACCACTCTGGCCACCCAAATGTCCCCAGGAAGCTAAGTCCATCTTGAGCCCATTTCCAAGGGCAGGAGAATAAGACCTTCTTCCTGGAGAGGCCTGCAGCAGCCACCAGGGGACCTTCCCCCTCCTGCCTTTGCCCAGAGGTCACCGGCCAAGGCAGCTGGCTTTGTCCTGCATAGTATTTTTTGTTTATTTTGTTTACTTGCTTCTTTTGTTCTGTTCACTGATTCCCCATGTTTTAAAATTGGCAGTGTTCATATTAAAGATCCCTATTTCCTGCTTCTCTGGAAGCCTTGGGAGATCTGGCAACTCTGGGCCCAGATTCCCTTTGGGCCGTGGCCACATTCGGCTGGCCTGGGCAGCAGCTGCCCCACTTGGTTAGAGCCCAGAGGCCCTCCTTTTGTTTCTGCACATCAGGTTTTTTACTTATTTTTGTGACCCCTCTGCCCTGGAGGTCCCCAAGTGGGACCCAGTCCTAGAGGACCACTTCCCTTCTCCATCACTTACCCTCAACCCCAAGTCTCTGCTTCCAGTTCCCCAAGGTACCAGCCCCACAGTGCCACGCAGTCTCTCCGGTGAAACAAGAGAATTCTGGGGCCACAGGGCAGAGGGACCCTGACACCCCTTTGTCTTCCTGTCTTCACCACCCCTAACCTTCCAACCAGACCCTGTTTCCCAAATATGGGCCCTCCCTCTCCGGGAAGGGATTTATATTTCTTCAGCATCCACTAAGCACTGGGAGAGGACTTAATCTCATTTAATCCTTGGTGGAAAGGATTAAATGAGTATACTTTCCCACTGTTCACAGATGAGGAAACTGAGGCCACACATTAACCACTCAGATTTGAACCAGGGTCTGGCTCACCCTCAAGTTAGAATAACTCCCCTACCCCCTCTGAACCGACCTCCCCAGGTCAGCACCCCAGGGCTCAAAGGCCTCCTCCAGGATGCAGTCCAGCTCTTCCTCTTGCCAGCCCCTCCCCACTCCCCATCCGGGACTTGTAACCTTGCCCTTTCCAGGGAAGATCCTGGTCTGTTCTCCGGGCCAACTCATCTTTAGAGCCCCTTCTTGCCTCCACCCCAGGGCCTGCTAAGAAGCCCTGGCACTGGAACCTCCCCCTGTTCCCACCCTCTCTTGCCCTTAGGGGCATGCTCTCCTCACCCAGCCATCCAACAAGCTCCACTGTGGGCCCAAATCCTCCACCTTCCTCCTCCCCAGACCTCCTGCCTGTGGGGTCCTTCTAAAGAGCTTTACAGCTAAACTCTGAGAGGAAAATGAAGCACAGCCCAGAACACAGCCAAGGAGGCCATGCAGTTCCAAACCCTGACTTCTCCCTCCAGACTTGGTTCTTGGAATGCTTCCCCAGGAAATTAACTCCCAATTTTAAACCCCAAGGCAGTCAGGCCTGAAAGGAATAAGGTGTCAAGCACATAGGGTCCCACCCAAGGTATCAGCTGCCCTGGGTCAGGAGAAGGGGCTCACCCAGCACCTTCCAATCTGACGTTTTATACCATTTCCTATTTTCAGACCCTTCAAGACCATGTGACACCCCAAAGCAATGGGCTGGAGATGTCCAGGACAGCCCTGCAGCTGCCAGACTGTGAGGAACGGGTGATGGGGAGAAAAGGGGCTTCCCTCGAGCCCCTATGACTTCAGCTCCTACGAGGGAGCTCACCTCCCCTTACTGGGCTCCTTGCTGGTTCTGGAATGACATCGGTCCTGGCATTTCCCTCAGCCTGTGACGTGCCTCATTCCTCATCTCCCTTGGGCCTTGACCTTCACAGGGAGGCCTTTCATGGCCCAATTTAAAAATCCATCAGCCATGGGGCATTGCCTCTCTCCCTTTTCTGGTTTGTTTTGGTTCCTGACACTCATCACTGTCTAACGCCCTCTATATTGTACTTATTTGATTTTTTTTTTTTGTCTGTGTCCCACTAGAATACAAGTTGCCTGAAGGCAGGGAATTATTGCTATTTGAGGTACCACTATGTCATCAGTATCTAGAACAGTGGCACACAGTAGGTATTCAACAAATATTTGCTGAATACGTGAATGAAGGTACTATGATGAAACACTGGGGGCTCTCCTTTATTGAGCACCTACTGTGAGCCAGGCCCTCTAGGAGACAGGTTACCTGCCTTGACTCATCCGGGCCTCACATCCACCTTCATAGGAGGTGGTGGCCCGGCGGTCACTTCCAGAGCCCAACCGTTAGCCACTTTGCCCAGGCTAGTGGCATTTTCTCCATCTTCTGGAAGGTGCTTTGCAAACACAGTTTCAAGACAAGTCCCTATTCCCCCACCCCAAGCCCCTCTAATAGAGGAGCAATTCTGGACTCCAGTCAAGAGAGCTACAAGGGCCCATAGCTTATTTTTTCCAACTCTGTCATTGTACAGACAGCGACACCGAGGCCAGGGAGGGAAAGGGCCCTGCCCGAGGGCACAGAGGGAGTCGGAGGCCGTATCCCACCATGGTTAAGGGGCTGGCTTCAAATGCTTGCTCTGCCGCTTTTTAACTGTGGGACCCTAGGCAAGTTACTTAAACTCTCTGAGCCTCGTTTGTAAAACGGAGATAATACAGATAATAATGCACAAAACATCTGAGCCCAGAAGAAGCCGTGAGTAGGAGGAAGGTGTTGATGTTGTGACATCATGACTGCTGTTTGGAGCAGGGCAGGGAGTTAAATCCAGGCTGCCTGACTCGGACTTCTCTGAGCACCACAGGCTGTGTCTCCTGCCTCTTTTCTTCTTTCCTTTCTATACCTCCTCCTGCAGAGGCCGCCCCCTGGCCCCAGCTGAAGTGGTTGTGGGTTGGAGGGGGGCCTACACAGTTGGGCCCAAGTGATCCACTAACCTTGCCCACCCCTCGTCTTCACCCTGGGTCTTGACTCTAGGAGGCCTCGGTGGGGGGCTTCTCCCACAGATTCTCCTACTCACGCGCTGCTCGTGTCCCTCCCAAGACCCCCAAGCCTCAGTGGCCCCCACAGGCTTCAAGAGCATCCACTAGGCCTCCTGGCCTGCAGCTGCCTGCCCTGGTGCACTCTCTGCTCCTTGCCCAGCCAGGCCTCGGCTCTTCCTGCCCCCACCGTTACATGATGGCCCGCCCACTTCTGACTGCCCCCACCAGGCAGCGCCAGCCTCTCCAGACTTGGCTCCCTTCATACGCTCCCCCGGGGGTGACCTCATCACACCACCTGCCCGGTCTTCTGGTAGAGGTTCCTCCCTCCTCCTCCATCTTCACCAGGAGACAGCAGGGTGGAGGCTGAAGAGGCTGGGACCAGGGCCCGGGAGGCCCAGGTGTGCGTGCGTCCCTGCTCAGCACTGAATTTCAGTGGGACTCTGGACAATTCACAGCCCCTCTCTGGGCTCCTTACCCTCCCTTGTACCCTGAAAGCTGGCCGGGGAATGGCCTGTACATGTCACATCTGGGGACCGTGATGGATATGCAAATCTAGGCGTAGTGGGAACGGGTTCCCTTACCACCCCACCCCATATTCAAAACACGAGCAGTTCCTGTCAGCTCTACCTCCCAGCTTTATTCTGAATCCCACTTCTCACTGCATCCACTCAAACCCAAGCCACCATCTTCTTCACTCAGGCTCTACAGAAGCCTGTTAACCAGTGACATCACATTCCCTGGCTACTGAAAATTCACCAATGGCCCTCTCTGCCCTTAGCACAAAATCCACATTCTGTGCCAGGGCCCACCACGATCTGGTCCCTACCTGCCTCTCAGACCTCACCTTGAGCCTCATTCCCTCTCGATCACTGGACTTCTGTCATTTCATCACACCTCAGGGCCTTTGCACTTGCTGTTCCCTCTCTCTAAAATAATCTCCCCCCGGATCCTCAGTGGCAGCCCTCTACTCATGCTTCAGGTCACTGCGAGGCCTTCCCTGGCCAATTTAAAGTGGACCCCCTTCCCCTCTGTTTTTCTCTACCAGATCACCTCCACTTTATATTCTTTATGGTTCTAACTACTGGTTGGAAACATTAATGTGTTTACTTTTAATGCCCTTGAACAGAAGCTCCAGGAAAAGGCCTCTGTGGGTGCCCCACCTGTCACAGATGCTCCATAAATACACTGTGCAGTGAACGATGTCTGCCACAGGTATGTGGTTGTGGGGGTGGTGCAGGGCCTGGCACCCTCAGCCCTGGGCCAGATCGTGCCTAACAGCCTTAATTTGTGGCTCCCTCCCACCCTCTCCTGCCCCTTCCAACGGCAGGTTCTTGGTCCTCCCTCCTCCACTGGGGCTGGAGGCAGATGAACCCTCTCTGAGCATCCTCTGATGGGCTGCTTGTCTCCTAGAGGAATCAACTCACAGAGGAGGTAGGAACGCCTGTCACATGTCCCAGAGACACAGGAAGCACTGAACAACTACCTGGCTTTACCAAAGAGTCGCCCTCCAGCCCCTGCCCTTCCTGCGTCCAGCCGACCCCCATCTGCTTCCTCCCTGCAGCCTGGCCCATCCCCTCACTGCCCCTTTGGGCTCATCCGACCCCTCTCCTCAGCACAATCACCCTCGTGTGAGCTGCCGCCAACTCACTTCCAAACTTGCTCCTTCTGTCCTCTGGGAATCCTATTCCTGGGACACATAACCACTCATTAGCTGGGCCACGGGAATTATGATGATTGCACGGCTAATAATCCTGATTCCCACAACAGCTCTTCTCAACTCAGCATAGTTGGTACGACTCATCGTCTCCGGGTCATGTCACATGTCCATCCACAAACATTTCCTGGTGCCAACTCCTTGTAGGGCCTGAGAGGTCTACACCAGACCTGGCTCACCAGGAGGTGACGATCTGAACTGGAGAGGCTGGATGCACAGAGGAAAAAAAGACGGACTGACAATACTGGGGAGAACATGCTAGAGAGAGCGAGTGCTGGAGGACAGACAGATTCACGTGGCCTGGGTCAGGAGGCCCTGACGGGAGCCAGCAGCCCCATTCACCCTCCTCCAACCAGGGCTTTCTGTGATATGCACGACTGGCGTGTTCATCTTTATGTGCTGCATAAATACAGCTTGAAGACGGGTCCCTGAGTCCCTCTTCCAGCCAGATTGCCCCTCTAAGCCCCTTCTACACAGAAATTCAGGAGTTGCCCCTGGAGTGGGTGAGAGGAGGTGGGATTTGAAGGTAGGTGGGATTTGGATGGTGGAGAGGAGGACAGAAGGGAGGCCTGGGAAAGAGACAGCCCAAGCAAGCGCTCTAGTGGAAACATCAGATATTTTGGGGCAGGGCAGGCCCACTGTGGGGAGACAGGCTAAAGCAGAAGGTGAAAACTAGACGGGCTCTCCAAACCCAGGTGGCCGAATTTGAGATTTATGCATTGGTTCTGCACAGAACAGCTTGATGTTTTGCAGCAAAAGGGAAGAAGAGGGAGAAAACTAGCATTTATTCTATCAACAATGTGCAGACACCAAACTAGGCACTTGTTACTAAATCTTGTTTAACTCTACCACAATCCAATGAGCTGGAGATCACCACACCTGTTTTACAGGTAGAAACTCGAGGCTCGGGGAGTTTAAAAGAATCTGATCTAATGTTCGTAAAGGTTATGAAGGACTCCAAACTACACTGCCTGACCCACCCCACAGCCTCACCCTGACTTGGGGATTGGGCAGCAATCTGCTTTTCTGTCCCTCAGTGCGTGCTGGCAGGACCTGCCCGTGGTGTCTGAGGCCCCCATCAAATGAGTCCTCTTGGCCTCCAGGTCACCAGGGAGCATTCTGGTGACCACGAAAGCAGACGTCTCCAAAGAAGTTGCTCGCACCCCAGGAAGTTCGTTGGATGATCCACTGGGGATAGGAATTTTATTCTTCAGTGTTTATTCTTATTTAGTTTTAATCTTGGCCTTCTAAATATTCTGTTTTTACAATATGTTTTATAATGCATGCAACTCTAGCATAGCAGAACCTATAAGTAAGTAATATAGATTTGAATATAAAATGCATGCTCGAACATATTGTTACAGATAGGGATGTGCCATCACAGTTTGCATTAGAGTTTGAGGACCTCTGCAATGAGTTCTACATTGAGAGGCAGTGGTGGTAAGCTGGGTTCAAATCTTTAATCAGCTACTTCCAGGCTGGGTGGCTGGGTGAGTTTGTAGAACCTTCCTAAACCTCAGTTTCCTCATCTGAGAAATGGGATGGCAATAGCACCCACCTAAAGGTATATGAAAGAGATGGTGTGCATAAGGCCCAGAGCCGGACATATGAATACTAGGTGCGGTTATCATTAACTCAGTCACAGAGAGCAAAGCCAGGCCTGGACGGGACCACGTGGTGGGTCAACAGAGGAAACGTACATGGTCCCTGCTCACCTGCTCTAGGAGACCCAGACAGGAACTGGTTATTATTAATCAGTGTGACAAGAGCTAAGGCAGAGGCCGGGATGCAAACAGGCACTACCAGTGTAGAGGGATTCTCCTAGGAAGCCCCGATGCCCTGTGCGGAAAAGAACACATCAGAGATATGGATTCACAAACGTAGACCTGTGTCAAATCAGACACTGTTTTTGGCTAAAGAGGCAGCATAGTGTAGTGGTAACAGGAGGAAGTGCTGGAGTTAGGCTGCCTAGGACTGAATCCTGGCTCCACTGAGGCAAGTTGCTTAATCTCTCTGTGCCTCAGTTTTGCCATCTGTAAAATGGGATAGTAATGTACCTATGTCACAGGATTGCTCTAACACACTTAAAACAGGTAGCTGGCAAATGAGATTTCAATGAGTATTAGCTATTTGATTCTTGAGCAGATGGGTGGTAGAGGGTCTAGAAGTTTCAGAAAGTGTCATTTCCCTGGCCTGAGGCAAGGATTTGATTCAGGGTCCTGGGGTTGATTGTCACTCTCTAAATGACTAAAAATTATGACTCTGTGAGGGGGTCACTTCCAGTTTCCTGTTAACTGGGAGGTGACAGATCCAATTCTGCTTCAGAACATCAGAGACTCCCGAGTACCCCATTGCTGGGGGAGCCTGAATCCCTCTCACTGCCCTCAAGTGACAGGCCAGGCAGAAAGCCTTCCCTAACACCCAGGTGCTCCCACCTGGGCACAGATGTCCTTCTCTCTCATCCAGTGGGTGCTTTGTATAGGAGCACCTTGCAGGAACGCCAAATTAGAAACATAGAACAAAACCCTAGGGTCTAGAAATAGATGGCTTGGGAGAGTGTGAACTCCCCGCTCTAACACTGGTGTGGCCACAGATACCTGTCTGGCTCAGCTGACAGGTGCCCAGTCCCTCCTCTGAAGATAGCCAAGGGTCATGAAGGTGAGGCAGTCAGGCTGGGAGGATATGACCAGAGATTGAATGGGCCCTCAAAGCAGAAGAAGGACCTGGCTCCCTGGTGATGGACAAAGCCAGCAGTGGGTGGTAAGCAGGTAGCTGGGGATATATTAGCCCCATTTCACAGATGAGGAAGTGGAGGCTGGCAAAAAGGAAATTTCTGTTTTCTCTAAGCACACCTTAGCCTGGTGTAAGCACAGCTGATGACTAAGCCCTGACTTCCTCCTTCCCCTCACATGGCCCCAGACCCAGGATAGAGACCCCTGGGAAGTCAGGAGCCCTGAGGTCCAAACCTACTCTGTAATTGCTCCTTGTGGACCTTGATCTATCACCTGTCCTCTGGGTCTCAGTTTCCCCATCTGTACAAGGCAGTTGGGTACTAAGCTCCATGCCTCAGGCCGCCTTCCTACTTTTCTTCTTATCTCCTCACCCTGAATCTTCCAGAAGTTCATCTTAAGGGATTGAACCCATCTGAGGGCATGGCAGTCACTGGGTTGCTTTAGGGTCCCTGTATGTGCCCAGCCCCTACTGAGTGGGTGCAGACCATTCCTGTAGGCTCGTGCCCACCTGCCCCAGACCAAGAAACCCTCTCCTTCCTGAGGGCTTTCCAAAAAGCCCATCCTCCTCTCCCCATTTCCTCCCCAAATCTGGTCCCTTAGCACTTACCACTGGTCCAAATCCCTCCTTCAAACCCCACAAATGTGTGGACCCTTTATCTGTCAGAAACGGTGGGGGCTTTCTATAAATTAGCTCATTTAAGCCGCACAACACCCCCTGGGGAGTAGCTTTATGCAGCCTTTCCAAGGTCCCACTGTTGGAAGCAGAGGTCCTGAGCTGTCTGACCCAGGGCCCGTGTCTGTTCGATGCCATCTCCCTGTCTCCCCCTCAAATTCAACCTCCAAGTGTTAAGAATGGCAACCCGACTATGGCCCACCCTCAAATTCAACATTACGCAGCCATTAAAAATAATGATTACACATGCACGGATGACTAATGACAGCGTGAGAAAATGCTTACGACACAGTGTGGAGAGAGGGAAAGCAAGACACAAAAATGGTAAATACAGTGGGATAAAAGTATACCAAAATGATTGTGCATAGAGAAAAGACCCAGAGGAAGTACAGCAACACGTCCACAGTGGTTTTGCTTGGGTGTCAGTACCATGAGTGATTTCTTCCCTGCTTCCCTCCATCTTCCAACTCGTTAATCAGTGCACATTACTTTCACCACGAAGAAAAGACATCACGTCAAAAAATAAATAAAATTTTGTCTGAAATATTAGAAAACCTGCTTCTCCTCTTCAGCCTCCTCTCCTCCAGATCCCTCCAAAACCTACCGTTTTCGGGACAACATGGGTGTAACCAGGAGACAAGGAAGGAGTTTGGGGAGCAACCAGTACCTCCACAGACGGCTCCTTCTCTTCCAGCCCTCCTGACCAGACTCTGCTCCAGGGCGGGTGAGGACGCCCCCCCCCGGACCCTCCTCCCAACTCCCGGCCCGAGCTCCTGCTGGCGCTCACCTGACGCTCGCGGGTTGGCGTCCCAGATGCGAGATGCGCACACCTGCCTCTCCAGGTGAGGTCTTGGCCCGGACAGCGCGCGCAGGGGAGGGAGCCGGTCGGGGGCGGGGCCGTGACGTCACTGCCCTTGGCCCCGCCCCGGCCCCCAGCCCCGCCCCGGCTCCCCGGCCCCAGGCAGTTCGAGGTTCTCATGCCTGCGGGGTGAGGTGCTGGAGACACATCCGCGACACGCACGCCCCGCGTGGGCCGGGCGCCGGGCCATCAGCCGTGCCCTGCCAAGAGGAGCCTCCCACTAAGGCCCTCGGGGTCGGCGGACTGAAAGGGGAGGTTCTCCTCTTCCAGAAGGAAGGCCCCTTGGAGAACTGGGGAAAGAGCTGGCATCACCCCCACGTCTCTCTCCCAGCAGTTTACATAGACGTCAGTTAGGGCCACCGACTCCAGGTTCAAAACACCCGAGATAAAGGATAAAGGATAACTTCCGGGAACGACGGAGGGGCCCCGGTTTCCCGAGCATTTCCTTCTCTTAGTAGTTGCTCTCCTTGTACTTACCCCGGAACCTCACCGACCCCTCCTGCTAAGGAGACCCCCAGGGAGTGGGTTAGGGTGGGGTGTGAGGAGGGGATGGCGAGAAGCGTGGCCCCGAAGGGGGGTTCTAGCTCTCGGGGCTTGGGGAGAGTTGTCAAAGGATCTGGCGCCTATACTCAGGAAACTGGGTTCATCTTCTGGGTATTTCTTCATCTGAGATTGCTTGCTTGTATCTGACGAAATTCTCTGTTGAAAAAGCCAGGCTGCTAGTGGTGGCAGAGATGAAGAAAACTAGGGCTCTTTTTTGGGGGGAGGTTGGGGGGTGAGGGAGTTGCTACTTTTTTTTTTTTTCCATAAAAATATGGCTAAATAATTTTAACCGTTTTAAGGGTACAATTCTGTGACATCAGTTACACTGACAATGTTGCATAACTTTCACCGCTTTCTATTTCCAGAATATTTTCATCATCCCGAACAAACTTGACCCATTAAGCAATAACTCCCCATTTTCCCCTCCCTTTGGCCCCGGTAACAATTATGCTTTTTGTCTCTATGGATTTGCTTATTCTCAGTATTTCTTAAGAGAAATTATACAATACTTATCTTTTTGTGTCTGGCTTATTTCAGCCAACATGATGTCTTCAAGCTTCGTCCACGTCATAGCATATTACCAGCACCTCATTCCTTTTTGTAGCTGAATGATTTCCAAGTACCGTGTCTTTCGAAAGGCATTTAGTTTCCACCTAGCCAAGAGCTCTAAAAAGGTGCTCTCTCTTGGACCCAGGGATTCCATTTCTGGAAATCTATCCTAAGAAATTCACAGTTCTGTGCATTTTTTCTGTAAACTTAAAGTTGCTCTAAAATTCTATTAAAATAAAATTTTAAAAAAAGAAGGTCATTAGAATACATATTCATTGTGGAGTTTCTTAAAATGGTGAAAAATTGGAAATAGCCCAAGTGTCCAACAAAGGGAAATTGGTAAACACACAAACACAGTGTGGAATATTATGCACCCATTACAAGTTATGTTTACAAACAGCTTATAATAATAGAAGGAAATACTTATGTTACAATATTATGAGAAAAAAGCAGGAAGTAACTGTGTAGTAACAGCAGGATTACAGCTGTATTCAAAAACAAAACACAATGTATGCAGGAGAAAAAGGCTGGATAGAAGATGTTCACTGTGGTTATTTCTGGGTGGTGGACTACGAGACTTGTTTTCTTTACCCTTTTCTTTTCCTACATTTTCAAAATCTAGTGGGTTTATGTCACTTTTATAAAATTCCTTTATTTCTTAAAGAGTTCCCACCAATTGAGCACTTACTATAATCCATTACAAGTTCTAGGATTTATAAACAGCTTTCATGTAATCCTTACCATAGCCCTGGGTTAGGAATGATTTTATTTTCCTTGTCCCAAGGCCAAGAGCTGCGTTTAAGGAACCTCCTGATTGGCCACTAGGCTGAAAAGGTCACCAGCCTCGGTTGGGGTAAAGAGAGCCAGGGAAAGGGGTTGTCCAATCTTGGGCAGCAGCTTCAAGGAGGAAGAGAGTGAGGGAGGGGCGGCCCCAGCATGGCCTCGTGCGTCCCCTCCTTCCCACTCAGGAAGCTTCGAGGCAGGCACAGTTGGGGAAGGACTCAGGGAGGCAGAGCTGCCAGGCTGAGCTAGTTCAACCCCCATGGTTAACTTTATAGCTTTATTAGAATTTTTGGATTATAAAAGCAATACGTATTTATTGCAGAAAATTGGAGACGTTCAGTAAAATAGAAAGAAGAAAATAAAAGTCAATCCCTTATTGCTTTACCTTTTGTCATTGAAATTTTTAAATAGGCTAAAGAGGAAAGTATTGTGGATCCACACATACCCATTACTAATTTTCAACAATTATCAATGTTTTCCATTCTTGTTTCATCCCCACCCACTTTTTAAAACACGTTTTACTGTGGTAACATATATACAACTCAGGATTTCCCATTTTAACCACTAGCCACCCACCCCACTTTTAAAAGCAAAGCCTAGACATATAATTTTACCCATAAATATTTCAATAAATAAAAGGATTGTAAGAAAAAGAAAACAAGCCATGATTCCATTATCACACCTAGCAAAAGTAGTGCCACTTCTCTCATGATATCAACTTCATGTCCAGTCCATGTTCAAATTTCCCTAATTGTCTCCAAAATGTCTTTTTAGAGTTGTATTTGGTTGATATGTCTTTTACGTCTCTCTCCTTCTCTCTCTTATATTGAGATATAATTCACATACCATAAAATTCTCTATTTTAAGGTGTACAATTCAGTGGCTTGTGGTTTTTAGTATGTTCACAAGGTTGTGTACAATAGCTTGAGTTACATACTCCAGAAAAAACACTTCTTAATCTTAATCCATTTCTGTGGGTGTGAACCCATTGTAAATAGGAGCTTTGGAAGATGTCACTTTTAGTTAAGGTGTGGCCCGATTAAATGAGGTTGGGCCTTAATCCTGTTACTGGAAGTTTTATGAAGAGTAAGTCACCTGGAGGAACCAAAAAACTGGAAGTCAACAAAGCCCAGAAGACAAAGGAGAGGACATCACCAGGTGACATGAAGCAGGGACACAAGCCAAAGAACCGAAGGATGGCCAGAATATCACAGACTTTGGGGAGAAAGCATCGCCTTGCTGACACCTCAATTTTGGCCTTCTTCTAGCCTCAAAACCGTGAGTCAGTGAATTCCTATTGCTTAAGCCAGCCCCTCGTGCGGTGTTTGTGATTGCAGCCCAGCAAAACTAAGACAGCTTTTGGTTCTGGGAGTGAACTGCTCCTATTAGAAAAACCTAAAAATGTGGAAACGGCTTTAGAATTGAGTAAAAGGTAGAGGCTGGAAGAACTGAGAGGTGCTTGATCGAAAAAGCCTGGATTGCTTTGAGGAGACTGGCGGTGGAAATCTGGGCATTAAAGGTGCCTCCAATGAGGCCTTAGAAGGAAACGAATGTTTTATTGGAAACTGGAAGAAAGGCAAACCTTGTTATAAACAGGTGGCAGAGAATTTGGCGAAATTGTGTTCTGATGTCGGATTAAGGTAGAAGTTTTGTTTTTTTTTTTTATCTTCATTTTATTGAGATATATTCACATACCATGCAGTCATACAAAACAAATCGTACTTTCGATTGTTCACAGTACCATTACGTAGTTGCACATTCATCACCTAAATCAATCCCTGACACCTTCCTTAGCACGCACACAAAAATAACAAGAATAATAATTAGAGTGAAAAAGAGCAATTGAAGTAAAAAAGAACACTGGGTACCTTTGTTTGTTTGTTTGTTTCCTTCCCCTATTTTTCTACTCATCCATCCATAAACTAGACAAAGTGGAGTGTGGTCCTTATGGCTTTCCCAATCCCATTGTCACCCCTCATAAGCTACATTTTTATACAACTGTCTTCGAGAGTCATGGGTTCTGGGTTGTAGTTTGATAGTTTCAGGTATCCACCACCAGCTATCCCAATTCTTTAGAACCTAAAGAGGGTTGTCTATATTGTACGTAAGAATGCCCACCAGAATGACCTCTCGGCTCCTTTTGGAATCTCTCTGCTACTGAAGCTTATTTCATTTCCTTTCACATCCCCCTTTTGGTCAAGAAGATGTTCTCCATCCCACGATGCCAGGTCTACATCCCTCCCCGGGAGTCATATTCCACGTTGCCAGGGAGATTCACTCCCCTGGGTGTCTGATCCCACGTAGGGGGGAGGGCAGTGATTTCACCTTTCAAGTTGGCTTAGCCAGAGAGAGAGGGCCACATCTGAGCAACAAAGAGGCATTCGGGAGGAGGCTCTTAGGCACAACCATAGGGAGGCCTAGCCTCTCCTTTGCAGCAAAAGGTAGAAGTTTTAAGGAACAAACTTAGATATTTAGCTGAGGAGATTCCAAGCTCTGTATGCAAGGTCCAGCCTGGTTTCTCCTTGCAGCTTATAGTAAAATGCTAGAGGAAGTGCAAAATGAAACGAAATAAAGCTTCAGTGGCTGAGAGATTTCAAGTGGGATCGAGAGGTCACTTTGGTGGACACTCTTACGTACTATGTAGATAACATTTTTTAGGTTTTAATGTATTGGAATAGCTAGAAGTAAATACCTGAAACTATCAAACTCCAACCCAGTAGCCTTGACTCTTGAAGACAATGTAGCTTACAAGTGGTGACAGTGTGACTGTGAAAACCTTGTGGATCACACTCCCTTTATCCAGTGTATGGATGGATGAGTGGAAAAATGGGGACAGAAACTAAATGAAAAATAGGGTGGGATGGGGGGGATGATTTTTTTAATTTTGTATTCTTATCCTGATTCTTTCGGATGTAAGGAAAATGTTCCAAAATGGACTGGGGTGATGAGTGCATAACTATATTATGGTACTGTGAACAGTTGATTGTACACCATGGATGATTGCATGATATGTGAATATATTTCAATAAAATTTAATTTAATTAAAAAAATGCTAGAGGAAGGAGAGAAGCTGAGAACTGAACTCTTAAGCACAAAGAAACAATGGAAGATTTGAAAAATTCTCAGCCTCTCCAGGCAGCATGCTCTGAGCCCAGGGCCAGAGGTAGCTCATCAGGGCCCTTCCTGAGCTTCTGGCAAGTGTGGCCAGACATGAACCCAGTCACATCTCCAAGGATGACCAGATTGGGAATGCAGTTATCCAGGAAGGATCTGTGGGAAGTCCTGTTGTCTTCAAAATAAAGCAGCACTTGCTATAATCTGTCCAGATTATAATCTGTCATTTTTATTATGGCCAACCGAGTAGGCATGGAGTCGGTATCTCGCAGTGGTTTAGATTTGCCCTTAAGCCTCTTTTAACATGTAACAATTCCTCCAGGTATTTCCCATGCTAGCTAGTGGTTGAAGAAACAATTGTCCTGCAGTGTTTCCCACACTCAGCTTTTGATTGGCTGCATCCTTTTGGCATCTTTTAACACGTTCATATTTCCTACAAACTGATAATTATGTGTAGACTCCAGGGGATTGAGGCTTGGTCAGATTTGGATTCAATGATCTTATCAAGAATATTTCAGAGATGAGGTGTCCTTCCTGGTGCATCACAGCAGGAGGCACCAAGGGTCGGGGGCCCCACTTTTAGTGATGTTATGATTGATGGGTAGCTTCAGGATCTGTGAGCCTCGTTCTTCTGTTATCAAGTTCCCCATCAACCTTCCAGCCAGCCAGTGGTTTCAGCATCCATTGGCGATCGTTGATTAGGTCCACTATTTTACCTTTCGGCTTATAGATAAGGCAACTTAGGCCAAGATAAGAGAATGGACTCCCCAAGGACACAGGACTAGTAATAATCAATAGCTACCATTGGTTGGGTCCTTATGATATGTCTGGCACTGTGCTGATTGGCTCATTTCACCCTCCCAGCAACCCTTTGTCGTTAGCTTTACATTATGATCTTCCATTTCAAAAGAGGAAACTAAGGGCCCCAAATGGTGAAGGGATCTGCCTTTGATGTGTCATTTGATAATTCATATCAGGAGATTCTGGAGGACAGAGAAATGAGAAAACATGTATCTTGCTCTGGTAAATATAGACATGGATAAGATGATCAGAGTCATCAGAGAGAAAATAGGGAACTATGGAGGTCTTCCCAGAGGAGGTGTCATTGGAGCTGGACTCTCAACTATGTGTAGGAGATTGCCACAGGGAGTAAAGGCAGAAGAATGGATCTACCATAGAGTAAGTACTGAGGTGTGATTTAGGCTGTGGCCAGAGACTGCATTCCTCCCTAGGGGTAATCTCCCACAAATATCTGCCTTTGGGCAGGAGGAAAAGGGAGAAGGTATGGCTTGGCCCATGGACATTTAAAGTATGCAAGCATTATTAGAGAGTGAGGCAGTGCAAAGAGCACTGGCTAGGAATCTGAAGATGGTGTTTGATGGGCTGTGGGAGAGGCCTGGATGCTGTACTTAGGTGTGGTCCTTGCCTTCAGTGGCCTAAGAAAAACCGATGGAGATAGGCCGGGAGGTCAGTGGCTCCCACCCCAGAAAAGGGACAGGCCACTGGGTCCCTATCCTCAGCTCCAGCCCCAAGATTCTGGATAGAGGGCTCCACCTGACATACCTGGATCATTGAATTGGAACGAGCCTGCAGCAGACTCTAGCTGAAAGTGCCCATGCAATATATACATATATTTGCTTCTATGTGCATAGAATATCTCTAGAAAGGTCCAGAAGAAAAATATCTGCAAGCCATGCTTTTTTTTTAATGTATAAAGAGTACCTAGAAATCAATAAGAAAAATACCAATAATATAATATATAAATTACTAAGAATATTAACTGACTGTTCACAGAAAAGGATTTACAAAGGTTTCTTAAACACAGGTAAAGATGCAGCCTCTTTCAAAACAAGATGAATGCAAATTAAAACTACACAGAGGTTCCAATCTCACTGCTCAGGTTAGCAAAGATAAAATATTTTGATAACACCCTGCAGGTGAGGCAGTGGAGAAACAGGTACATTCATACATTGCTAATGGGAGAGTAAATTAGCTCAACCCCTGTGGTGGGTTGAATCGTGTCCCCCCCAAATTTACGTCCACCCTGAACCTCAGAGTGTGACCTTATTTGCAAATAGGGTCTTTGCAGATGTAATTAGTTAAGGCACTCGAGATGAGCTCATCCTGGATGGAGGAGGGGCCCTAAACCCAGAGACTGTGTCCTCCTAACAGGAGAGGACATGGAGAGAGGCCAAGACTGGAGTGATGTAGCTACAACTCAGGAGCCCCAAGAATTGTGTCTGTCACTGGAAGCCAGGAGAGACACCTGGGACGGCCAAACCCTCAGAGCCAACCCTGCCGGCACCACCGATTTTACACTTCTGCTACTTGAAGCCACCCCGTGTGTGGTCATTTGTTATGGCAACCCAGGAAACTCATGAAACCCCAAGGAGGGAATGGAAATATCTATCAAAATGACAACTGCACATTCCCTTTGCCCCAGGAATTCCATACCCAGGTCTTTATCCTACAGGTATAATGCACACAAGCAAAATGGCCTGTGGAAAGGACTATTGCAGCAACATATGTCCCTGTGTAATGTCTGCGTGTGTGTGGTGGGAAAGACTGGAAACAATTTATGTCCATCAATAGGGGACGGATAAACGTGATTTTAGAACATTCATCCAATGGAGCATCCTGAAGCTGGACAAAATGAGGAAGCTCTTTATGTACTAATGGGGAAAGCGCTACAGGAAGTATCAGTCAGTGAAAAAAGCAGGGTTCAGAGAAGAGTATATAGATTGTGACTTTTATATCAAAAAGCAGGAGGAGAAAGACCCTGCACCCATCTTCTACAATGTATGCTCATTCCCGGTGAGCAACAAGGGGCTGGTAATCGTGGCTCCTCCCAGTGAGGAAAATTGGCAGCCGGGGGGCAAGCAGAGGAGGGCGGCTTTTTACTGCGTCCCCTTTGGTACCTTTTGGATTTTGATCCATGTGAAAATATTTTCCATACCAAAAATTAAAGGAAATAAAGGTTTAAGGGCTCACTTGACAGAGGGAAACTACCTGGTTTGTAGGTTTCTCTCCTACAAGGTTCAGGATGGGGTGGGGTGGGGGGTAGGGGGATGTGAGGGGAAGGGGGTATCGGGCTAGTGGGGGTCCTCTGGAGGGCACGCTCCTTGGCCTCCTGGTGTCATCGTCTCTGCGAGGAACGACCTGGAAAGGAGACAGAGCGGGAGAAGTTCTCCCCGGCTCCCAAGGCTGGTGGCAGAGCCTCAGTTCACAGTCTCGTCCCTCCCAGCAGCGCGGTCACCACACAAGCCCGAGTGGAATGCTGGGGCCACCGATTTCTCATCGACCAACCGTGCCACCCACTCCTCAGCCTAAACTTTCTGCCTATTTAACCAAAGTGAACTATTGTTTGCCCGAATTACACTTCATTAAACTGAAAAAAAGAAAGAAAGAGGATAAGCTGATTGAGCGATCACAGGATTAGAGCAATTCGGGGCTAGATTTAGCAGGAACTTGACTCAACGGCCCATTCCTTGGATTTTGGGGGGTAGTTTACCTTAAATTCACCAGGGGTTTGAATTCACTGGCTTTTTGAATCAACCTGGATTTGGAAAGAAATTCAGCTAAGCAGTTCTTTGACTAAACTAACATGATTATTTTTCTGATTGGATTTGAGCAAAGTTTCTTTCAAGATTTGATCCGTCTTATCCCTGAAGCTTTTCTAGATCTTACCAGGGAGTTTTGAGAGAGACGGACCCCTACCACTCATGGCTCACCCTCAGCCGCAGAGGGCTCCCGTCCTCTTCTCTGCCTGAACAGCTTCCATTCATCCTCCTCAAGTCCATCATGCCACTCTGGATGGCAGCGAGGGTTTCCAGAACTGGCTCCCCATCAGGCTCTCAGCTCTTTGAGGGACTGTGTGACTCCTCTGGGTCCCGTGCGTGGCGCAGGTTTCGGCCGAGAACAGGAGCTCAGCTTGGGTGGGAGTGAATCACACTGAATTGAACCCAGGTCTTCTGACCCCAAAGCTGCAGAGCTCAGGCTTCTGCCCCCACCTCCCGGGACATTCACCTTAGTTCTTTTCCAAGAGAGGGTAGGGGGTTTCCAATCGGCTCATGGCGGGATTATATTCTATAGCTCCCCGATTGCTCCACTCCCATTCTCACTAGCACCTAGCCCCCACAAACACAGATCTCCAAAGTGCACCACCTTTTACAGTTTGTAAACAGCTTTCCATTTTCTCTCTTCTTTAATCCTCAAGGCAATCCCTTGAGGGGTGGGTTCTTCTCCACCTTTTACAGCTAAGGGGCCCAGGGCCCAGAGAGGGGCAGGGCCTTGCCCAAGATCATGCAGCCAGTGGGTGGGAAATGCCAGGGCTCCAGGCCCCTGGAGGGCAGGGCTGAAGCCCAGGAGGTGTGCAGGGTGTGGGAGAAATTGTTAAGGGTCCCCGTCTTGTGCTCATAAGGTAGAGGGAGGAGGGTTAGAGGATCTGAGGCCACAGGTCACAAGACCTAAGCTGGGAGATGGGGCAGCAGATCAGAGAAGATTCCAGAAACTCCTGGGAGGTGAAGAGGTGGCCAGCAGTGGCGGGCAGAGGAAATGGATATGGACTCACTCATCCGATCTTCAGAGGATCCGAGGGCCTGTCAGGGCCAGCCCTGGTCTAGGCCTTGTGTGCAAGGAGGAGCCTGGCAGGACACCCCAGCCTGCTGTCCTCAAGACCTTCACGGTCTGGGGTGCGGAGAAGGTCGGGAGGCAACCAGCCCTCACCTTGCAGAAGGAGAAAGACGAGAGAGGAGCGAGATGGCAGCTTGCCTGGGAGGGTGGCCAGGGAATGTCTTGAAGGATGAGGAGGTGTTTTCCTGGCAGGGGAAGGAAAACCCTGCTGGCCGGTGCTTACCGAGTGCCTCCGTGAGCCCGGCTGTGTTCTAGCGGGAGGTCAGCGCTCTCGGCATCCCCACTTAGTGGGCCGGAGAACTACTGTATAGACAGGTCAGTGACTTGCTCAAGCTCAAGGGCTGGTAAGAGGCAGAACTGACTTTGAATCCAGCAGGAAGTCTCCAGAGCCTGGCTCTTAGCTATACCGCAGCCACCGCATAGCACCTCGGATCACCAAGGCTGGGGGACCAGAAAGAGCCCAACACATGGGGCTGTGAAAGAGGGGCGGCTCTCAGAATGCAGACCTTTCTTTCCTTGTTGCTTTTTTGCCTGGAGGCAGAAAAAAAGAGCACTCTGAAGGCAAGCCCCAACTCCCGCACTCATAACTGTGCAAACTTAACCTCCCTGAGCCTCAGTTTCCTCATCTGTAAAATCAGGTTTAGCTTGTGGAGGTAAAGTGCAGGGCCTGGTGTCCACTAGGTGCTCGGGAATGTGGGGTCCCTTCCCTCCCTCACAGCCCTGAGGAGGTCAGGGATGCGGAGTCATCAGAGCTTCACCAGGCGAGGTCTGGAAAGTTCTTTCTGTCCAGTCTGCTGTGTGTATAGACGGCAGGCTGGTCTCTGGCCAGAGGGGCCCTCCAGAGAAGGAAATTCTTTGAACTTCTTGATGATGATGGTGAGGATGACAATGGAGATGATGATGGTCATGGTGGTGATGAAGATGATGGTGATGCAGATGATGACGGTGATGAAGTGGATGACGATGGTGGTGACGAGGCTCTGGCCCCTCCCTGACATTCCAGCAGGACAGGGCAGGGTTGGGTAAGAGCCGAGGTGCATGAGTGTGAGCACCCAGCAAACTCCGCCTTGGGGAAGGTGACCTTGGCCATGTCACGAGGGCCACGCCCCGCCCTCAGTTCATGGCCCTCAGTGACTCCCTCTGGCCCAGCCTTTCTTACTTTGTTACTCTCTGACAGAGCAGGGGATAAACTCCCCAGGAGGCCACATTTCCTAGAAGGTTACAACCAAAGCCCAGAGAGGGGCGACACCTGAGGACACACAGCAAATCTGGGGCAGGGCAGCAACCCAGGGCTCCTGACTCTGCCAGGCTCTCTCCACCAGCCCCCTTCATCCCTGCCAAGTTAAGAAGCCCGGCCTGAAAGGCTTCCAACTAATCCTTCATCAATTCTGGCTGAGCCTGTACTGTTAGCTGGCACCTGAAGGGCCTGGAGTTGGTGGAGGCTCAGGGTTCAGGGAAGGTGCCCTCAGCAAGCTGTGTAGGAGGCGCTCGGAAGAGGGAGCAGGGTTCAGTCTCGAAGCGTTCAGCTAGAGTGTTCCGAGAGGTCCGGAGAGCGAAGGTTAAGGTGTGAGGGAGGAGTGGGCAGGCTGTGTACCTCAGGGACCAGGCTAAAGAAGCAGAGGTTCCCGGGAGGCTGCCCTGAGGGGCCCATGGAGTCTGGCACAGGGTGGGGGACCCAGCAGCCTCTGAAAATGATGGTCAGCTGGGGCCGGCGTAAGGGCCTCGAATGCCAGGCCAAAGCCTCTGGAATGTCTCCTGTAGACTAAGAGACACTCACAGGAGGTTTTTAGCAGCAGACAGACCTGAGGGTCTCCCCGAGAGTTGGGGGGAGGGGGAGTGGAGGACTGTGAGACTCACTGTGTTGTGATGACCAAGCGGTCTTGTGTGCACGGGAGCGTCTTGTCTGAGTGTGCCCCTGTGTGTGGGGAGGGTTGGGGTCTGTATTGGGGGAGGGTCAGTGTTTACGTGGGGGAAGGATCAGGGTCTGAGGGGGAGGGGTGGGGTCTGATGGAGGAGGGTTGAGAGTCTGAGGGAGGAGGGTGGGGACCTGAGGGGGGTGCGGGCGGTCTGGGGATAAGGGCTGACTCTGGCAGAGCCGCGTGTGTTTGTGGGCTGCGCTCTGCCTCACTGTCCTCCAGTCCCCGTCGGCATTTCAGGCCCCAGCTCAGAGCATCTGCCTTTTGATGACACTCCTTCCCCTTCCACAACTAGGGGGACCCTCTTTCCCATACTCTGCCTGCCCAATTCCTGCTCATTTCTTAAAGCTCACAGGACAGGCTGCCTTCTCTTGAGGTCTCCCCAACTCCCCAGGCAGAGAATATGCTCAACAAGCTCTAGGCATCCTCCTGCTGTCCCCCCTCAACTTTAACATGGGGTTAAAGACCCCCAGAGGTCTTCTCGCCCAGCCCCCTGCCTCCATAGAGCAGGCTTCACCTGGCCAGAGGTGGAAATTCTTTGAATGTCTTTGCAGCCCATGATGATGATGATGATGATGTTGATGAAGAGAGGTGGCATCTCTGGCCTTGCGGGTGACATACTTCTCTAACCAGGCAGTTCCTGGAGGCCAGGATCATGTCTCTTTACCACCCTCAGAGGAAGCTGGGCACAGCCATAGGTCTGAGGGTGGGTGGGGGGAGAGGGCGTGGCTCTGTCTCCATGACAACACCATCCCCTTGTCCTCTGCTTCCCCAACAGCCCCCAATGCTGGCACTGGCAGCCCTAGTTGTCCCTGTGTGTGTCCTTCCCTTTTCCCCCAGCCCCTGGAAAGTTTCCCCAGGGTATCCCCCACGACGTGGCCCCGGTCCCAGTGGTCTAAGGGTCTTCGCAGTCTTGGCCTCATTTCACACACGCACACAGTCTGCCTGAGGCTGAGGCCCAGGCTCTCCCAGCAGTGGCTCTAGGACACAGCCCTGCTTCCCCAGCCGCCTGGAAGGGCTTCTCCAGTATTTCATTTTGCACTGTGAGGGGGTAGGACGGGGTAGCGAGGCTCCAGGAGGTACCCTGACTTGCCCAGGTCCACCCTACAGGTCACATTCTTGTGTCTGGGTTGCATGGGGAAGTGGCCTGCAGGGCTCTGCTCAGGAGACAGGCCAGACCCTGGGCTCAGCACCTGTCTTGGGAGCCAACTGGGCCTGGATCCATATCCCAATCTACTCACCCATCTTTCTCAAACTCTTCCAAAAAATAGAAGAGAAGAGATTCCTTTCTAACTCATTCTATGAGGTCAGCATTACCCTAATACCAAGCCAGATAAAGACAGCACAAGAAAAGAAATTACAGACCAACATTCTTTTTGAATATATATGCGAAAGTCCTCTACAAAATACCGGCAAACCAATCCAACAGTAAATTAAAAGGATTATACTCCATAACCAAGTGGATTTTATTCAAGGAATGCAAGGATAGTTCAACATAAGAAAATCAATGTAATACACCACATAAATAGAATGAAGAGGAAAAACATATGAAAATCTCACTTGACATAGAAAAGGCATTTGACAAAATCCAACATCCTTTCATGATAAAAAAATTCAGAAAACTAGGAATAGAAGGGTACTTCTCAACATGATAAAGGGCACTTATGAAAAACCAAGAGCAAATATCAGACACAATGGCTAAAGACTGAAAACTTTCTCCCTCAGATCAGGAACAAGACAAGGGTGCTCAGTATCACCACAGATATTCAACATTGTACTGAAAGTTCTAGCCAGAGCAACCAGACAAGAGAAAGAAATCAAAGGCATCCAAAATGGAAAGGAAGAAGTCATATTTACCTATTCACTGACATGATCCTAGACATAGAAAATCCCAAAGAATCCAAAAGAAAACTACTGGAACTAGTAAACAAATTCAGCAAAGTTGTAAGATACAAGATAAACAGGCAGAAGTCAGTTGTGCTCCTATATATCAGTAATGAATAATATGAAAAGGAAATGAAGAAAACAATTCCACTTCCAATAGTACCTAAAAGAATAAAATACCTAGCAATAAATTTAACCAAGGAGGTGAAAGATTAGGACACCAAAAGCTACAAAACATTGCTGAAAGAAATTAAAGAAGACCTAAATAAATGGAAAGACGTCCCATATTCATGGATTGGAAGACTTAATAATGAGATGTTGCACCAGTTTGTATATATTATGTCCCCCAGAAAAAGCCATGTTCTTTGATGCAGTCTTGTGGGGGCAGATGTATTAGAGGGGATTAAGTTGGAACATTTGGATTAGGTTGTTTCCATGGACACGCACCCCACCCAACTGTAGGTGATAACTCTGATTGGATAATTTCCATGGAGGTGTGGCCCTGCCCATTCATCATAGGCCTTGATTAGGTTACTGGAACACTACATAAGCTCAGACAGAAGGAGCGAGCTTGCTACAGCCAGGAAGGACACTTTGAAGAATGCACAGGAGCTGAGAGAGGAACTGCAGTTCACAGAGACATTTTGGAGACGGCCGTTGAAAGCAGACTTTTGCTCTGGAGAAGCTAAGAGAGGACAAATGCCCCAAGAGCAACTGAGAGTGACATTTTTGAGGAACTGCAGCCTAGAGAGGAACGTCCTGGAAGAAAGCTATTTTAAAACCAGAACTTTGGAGCAGACGCCAGCCACATGCCTTCCCAGCTAACAGAGGTTTTCCAGATACCATTGGCCATCCTCCACTGATTGCTGATGGGTTACCTTGGACACTTTATGGCCTTAAGACTGTAACTTTGTAACCAAATAAACCCCCTTTTATAAAAGCCAATCCATCTCTGGTGTTTTGCATTCTGGCAGCATTAGCAAACTAGAACAGATGTCAATACTGCCTAAAATAATATGAAAATCCAGTGCAATTCCTTTCAAAACTCCAGCAGCCTTTTTTGCAGAAATGGAAAAGCTGACCTTCAAATTCACATGGAATTGCAAGGAGCCCTGAATAGCCAGAACAATCATGAAAAAGAAGAACAAAGCTGGAGGACTCACGTTTCCTGATTTCAAAACTCACTACAAAGCTATAGTAATTTAAAACAGTGTGGTAGTGGCATAAGGATAGACATATTCGTAGACCAGTGGAATGGAATTGAGCTTCCAGAGTTAAATTCACACAGCTCTGGCCAGCTGATTTTCAACAAGGATGCCAAGTCTATTCACTGGGAAAAGAACAGCCTCTTCAACAAATGGTTCTGGGACAACATGCAAAAGAATGAATGTGGACTTCTACCTTTCACCATATACAAACATTAATTCAAAATGGATCGAAAACCTACACACAGTATAAGAGCTAATACTATACAACTCTTACAAGAAAACAGGGAAATATCTTCAAGACCTTGTAGTAGACAATGAATTTTTAGATTTTATACCAAAAGTTCAAGTAACAAAAGAAAAAAATAGATAAAGTGGATTTCATCAAAGTTAAAAACTTTTGTGCACCAAAGGACATTATCAAGAAAGTGAAAGGACAACCTACTGAATGGGAGAAAATACTTGGAAACCATACATTTGATAAGAGTTTAATATTCAGAATATATCCAGAATATATCAAGAAATCCTACCACTCAACAACAAAAAGACAAAACAACCCAATTTAAAAATGAGCCAATGATTTGAATAGACATTTCTCCAAATAAGATATTCAAATGACAAATAAGTACATGAAACAATGGTCAACATTATTAGCCATTAGAAGAATGCAAATTAAAACTACCATGAGATGCCACTTCATAGTCACTAGGATGGCTGTTATTTAAAAAGCTGAAAATAAGGGTTGGCAAGGATGTGGAAAAATAGGAACGGGAACTCTAGTACATGGTTGGTGGCAAGAGAAAATGGTGCACCCGCTGAGGAAAACAGCCTGGTGGCTCCTCAGAAAATTAAACAGAATTATCATATGACACAGCAGGTCCACTCCTAGGTATAAACCCGAAAGAACTGAAAGCAGGGACTCAGACAGGTATTTGTACACCAATGTTCATTGTAGCGTTATTCCTAATAGCCAAAAAGTATAAGCAACCCATGTGTCCATCAACTGATGAATGGATAAACAAAATGTGGTCTATCTCTACAATGGAATATTATTCTGTCTAGAAAGAAGTGAAGTGCTGGGACATGCTACAACATGGATGAACCTTGAAGACATCACGTTAAGTGAAATAGGCACAAAAGGACAAATAGTGTATGATTTCCCTTTATGAAATACTTAGAATAAGCAAATTCATAGAGATAGAAAGCAGAATAGTGGTGTCCAGGGATGGCAGGAGGGGGAATAGGAAGTTGTTGCTAAATGAGTTTTCGTTTGGGATGATGGAAATAGACTGGAAATAGTTGTGAAAGTACATTAATTGTCAATGTACTTCATGTCAAAGAATTGCCCGCTTAAAGTGGTTTAAATGATTTTTATATTATGCATATTTTACCACAATTAAACATAAATAAATAATTTTTTTTAAACCCCAGTCTGCTCATGCTTCTTGGAGTGGTTCAATCCTCATCAGCAAATGGGGTGCAGGACGGCCCCGCCTCTCCCAATGGCCCGAGCCTCTGGAGGCCCGGAGGGGACTCTGGAAGAGGATGAGCGTGGGAGCGAGAGCCCCGGCTGCGGCAGGCCCCGCAGGGTCTCCCTCCCGGGACTTCTGGAGCCTCTCCCTTCTCTTGGCTGTACTCAAAGTTCTCGAGAGTGGACCGCCAATTGTGTTCAGTTTAATTTTCCAAATAAATTTAAGGGCTGGAGGTGGGGTTTGCTAAATCCACAAACCAAGAGGGAGGCAATGGGGAGACAGCACGGGACAGGGAGCCCGAGTCGTAGGGCTCTGCCCCGTCCTCAGTATGGGAGCGTCGGCCTCAGTTTTCCCATCCGAATCCGGGGATTTCCGTGGGCGGGAGCTGGGTTTGGAGTCAAGTTTGACCTCAGGGGACTCCTCTGTTCAGAACTCAGGCGGCGGGCGGCGCGGAGGAGGAGGCGGCGGCGCGCCGGTGCTCCCCTGCTGCCCTCGTGTGGCCTCCGCGGGCGCTGCAGGCGGGTCGTGGCGGCGCCGCCCGGTCCGGGTCACGCGGGGCGGGGACGGTTCTCCATGCGAAGTCCGGGCGGGTGCGGAGAGCTCGAGCAGGGCTAAGTCATGCCTTGACCGACCTAGGCTGTCTGGCCAAGCCTGAGACTCCAAAAAGTGCTGTACACGTGTCCCCTTACAAGTGGGAAATCAGGGACGCATCTCGGAGGCGGTGTCACCTGAACAGTGGCCGTGAGTGTCGGTGAGTGCCCTGCCATGGAGGGGCCCAGGTTAGCCCTGAATTATATGCTGGCCCGAAAATAGCAAGGGGTTTGGAACATGACGGAGCCGGGCTCCAAGCGCCCCATAGCTGGAAGTTCTCAGGCAAGTCCCTTAACCTCTCTGGTCCTCCATTTTTCATCTGTAAAGGGAGAAACTGGCCCCCCATCCCCTCTTTGCAGAATTGCCTGAGGTTTAACTGAGATGGCATTTAAAGCATCCCGTGCAGCCCCTGGCTCCAGGTAGCGTGTGCTGGGCCTCCCTGCCTCCCCTCCATGGAGTCTGGACTGGAACTGCACCCCCCAAGTGTAGGACCAGAATCTGGAACCCCAGGGCCAGGTTTGCAATGGCACGAGGACAGGGCACTAAGGGTGGTCACAGCGAGAGAGTTTCCTTTTACTCAAGTCTCTCCATCCCTTTGACGGGCCTGGAGAAAGTCTCTGCTTGGTGCTCCTACATCTACAGCACCTTCTCATCTTTGGCTCCCAACACTGGCTCTAGCGCTGATGGGCTAGAATGGAGATCCCTTGTTTGACATCATTGCATTCATTCCCACCCTTACCTTCTGTTTATGGCAAGTTAACACTGGTTTCCGTTTATGGTAGGGCTATAAAATTTTCTTTAAAGACAAATTTATTTAAGCAGAAAAGTGAGTTGACTTAAAAACATGCTACATGAAAATAGGGTTACACAGCTGTGACGACAAAGGTGGCAGTGGGATGGGAATGATTAAAGTGGGGACTAGGAAACCCCTCCCCCCTTCCATTTCCCAGCATGTGACACCAGGAGCCTCTTGTTCATGGACTTAGTGCAAACTTTCAACCTGGCAGGTGTTTTCTGAGCCCCCACACTGGTCTGGAGCCTATGTCTTGCTGTATCTTCTCTTTGGTGAGGAGATGAATCACCAGCCTAGGCAGCACCCACCAGGCAGGACACATCCGATGATGTGAAGGGAATGAATTGGATCTGTTGGGTGGTGGTGGGACTGGAGACAGAAAGTGGCTAGCACCCAGCTCTGCCAGCACCTTGGTATGCAAAGGAGAGCCTAGGCCTGCTTACAATTGTGCCTAAGAGCCTCCTCCCGAACACCACTTTGTTGCTCAGATGTGGCCCTCTCTCCCTAGCTAAGCCAACTTGGCAGGTGAAATCACTGCCCTCCCCCCTACGTGGGATCTGACACCCAGGGGAGTGAATTTCCCTGGCAACGTGGAATATGACTCCCGGGGAGGAATCTGGACCTGGCGTCATGGGACGGAGAACATCTTGACCAAAAGGGGGATGTGAAAGGAAATGAAATAAGTTTCAGTGGCTGAGAGATTCCAAAAGGAGCCAAAAGGTCACTCTGGTGGGCCCTCTTACACACAAAGTAGACAACCCTTTTTAGGTTCTAATGAATTGGAATAGCTAGCAATAAATACCTGAAACTATCAAACTACTACCCAGAACCCTTGAATCTTGAAGATGATTGTATAAAAATGTGGCTTATGAGGGGTGACAATGTGATTGGGAAAGCCATAAGGACCACACTCCCCTTTGTCCAGTGTATGGATGGATGAGTAGAAAAACGGAGACAAAAAAAAAAAAAAAAAAAAAAGCACCTAGTGATCTTTTTTACTTTACTTTTGTGTGTGTGGTAATGAAAATGTTCAAAAATTAATTTTGGTGATGGATGCACAACTATATGGTGGTACTGTGAACAATTGATTGTACGCTTTGTATGACTGTATCGTATGTGAATATATCTCAGTAAAAAAATAATAATTAAAAAAAAAAAAAGGCGGCTTCTAAGCCCCTGGGCACATCCCTCGCAGCCAGCCAGGAGGGCAGCAGCTCCCGTAAGCACCTGCCGCTGAGAAGTGTGCCCGTTCTCCTGTCCATTCTCTGAGCTGAGCCCAACCTGGGCCTGCCCTCAGGGAGCTCGCAGTTTTGTGGTGGTACATGCCAGCTGGGGCACTCTGCTGGGAGAAGCTGCAGGACTTAGTGACTGCAAGTGGGGGTGAGAAGAGGGAGATTTGGAAGGAGGCACTCAGGACCCTGGCCCAGGAGATGGGGGACAGTGGGGCTGGAAGGCACCTGGAGGAAGGAGATGGGGACAGGATGCTGAGCTTTGTTGGGGCTTGCTGAGCTGGAGGAGTGTGGGGAGGCCACGAGGAGGGGCCTGGGAGGGCCTGGAGGTTCAGGGAAGTGCTCACATCCTCCCTGTGTGGCTAGCAGGATCCCATTTGACAGATGAGATCATTGAGGCCCAGAGAGAGAAGAGCAGGCCGAATCACCCAGGGAGGAGTGTCTGTGCTGATAGGAACCCAGATTTCTAGGCCTTCCCACTGCCCAAGACCTCTGTTGTTGGAGGCTCAGGTCTAGGGTGGGGGGTAGGGGTCCCAAGGAGAGGACAGGGCAAGCTCAGAGCCCCCAAAGAAACAAATGCCCAGCCACTGATTCTGGCGGGGACTTGGGCAAGTCACTTCACTTCTCTGAGTCTCAGTTCCCTCATCTGTAGAATGGTTTGAAATACCTCCCTCCAGGGGAGTCAGGAGGGTTCAATTTTAAAACTGTGGAAAGTGCTGGATATAGCAATGAACACTCTTACCCCTCCCGTCCTGGCTGGAGCAATCAGGGAAAGCTGCCTGGAAGAGGTGGGCCTCAAGGTAAGAGCTGATTTAGAGAGACCCAGAGTGAGCATGGGAGATGCTGCTGGGGTCCTCCACCTGCCTGGGGACCACCAAAACCTCTCTCCCTGATGGCAGGGAGAAGTAATGAACCCTCCTGCCCATCATCGACTCACGCCCATAGGCCTCAAGCCCTGGACAGTCTGAAAAATTTCCCTGTTCCCATTGCCTCTGCTCCGGGCAAGGCCACGTCACCTGGAAGGGAACGTGTATTGGAGCACCTCTCCTGTTCCCGTCACTAGGTGAGACCCTCATCCCCAGCATCACTGCCCTGAGAGGCAGGTGCCATTCCCACCCAGTTACAGACGAGGACATGGAGGCCTGGCGGGGAGGGGTCCTGTTCCCAGGCATCCTGGCTGCAGAGCTGGGGCTCTAACCACTGGGCCGGGCTGCCGGGGTGCCTGGCTCCCCTTCTTAGGTGAGCACCGGGGAGCAGGGCCAGGGGCTCCTCGTCTCTTGGCAGTCTGCAGGCACCTAGTGAATTTTGAGGGAAAAAAAGACACGAATGAGTGACAGTTTGTGAGTGATGCAGAGGTGTCACCCTAAGGCACTAAGACTCAGTGGACCTGAAAGGTCAGAGGCTGAATCACCTGGGAGAGGGCAGAGTAGCTTCCAAGAGGACACCCCAAGAACTAGTAACGGTGGTTGCCCAGAGGGATGGAGGTGGAGAACGAGGTGGGCGGGAGACTTACTTTTCTGTTTGAATGTTTGTGTTGTATATTATCATGTGCATATATTATACTGTGTTATAATTATAATGCATCACCATGTGCGTGTTCAATAAATGAATGCGTAAGTAAATAGTCACCTGCGGAGTGCCTTAAACATGCAGACTCCTGGGCAGCAGCCCCAGAGGAGGGAGACAGCAGGCCCGGGGGAGGTGGGGGACCAGGATGCGCTCCCCAGGTGATTCTGTCACAGGTGGCCCCGGACCACACTTTGGGAACAGAATCACCAGCTGCAGCCTCTTCCCACGGCTGCCCATCCAGGCTCATTTGCATATGTTTTGCATATATTTGCATGACTCCCCTGGTTTCAAATAAAGCCCTTATTAGCCTTTATCCTTATTTCCACTTGGTCCCGAGGAAATCTTCTCCCCTCTCTATCCAGTCCCCAGACGTAGCTGACCTGGACAAATCCCTTCCACCTCACCCGCAGCTCCCAGCCAGATCTGTCATCCTTTAACTCTTTTCTCCACATTCTCTTGGTCCCCCAAGGCCGGGCTCACCCATCACCTCCTCCGACGCCTTCCCCACCGGGCTCCCTCTATCCCCCTTCACGGAACTCTCCAAACACTCCACCCTTCTCTTACCGCCTGTGTATGGGGTCATCCACTGTGTGCCCAGCATGGAGCCAGACCGTTCCCCGAAAGAGACAGAGACCCCATTATGCCCCGTTTAACAGATGAGGACGCTGAGCTCAGGGAGGTCACATGACTTGCCAGAAGAGGGCGGCGCTTTCCACCCCACCAACCTGCCTCCTTGAGGCATTTTCACTCATCTTATATTAATTGTTATCTGGGTTTTGTTTTGCTTCACTTGCTTTAATTGGGCCTTTATACATACTTATTTTAAAAATATTTAGACAATCCAGAGATATTTAAATAAAATGAATCCTCTCCTGTCTCCCCTCCTCTCCCATCCAAAATCCCGTTTTCCAGGAGGAGCCACTGATAACAGCCTGGGATCCCCCTCCAGCCCTCTTGGGCATTTACAAAGAGATCTGATATGTACAAATATATAGGCATAGCTTTTTTTTTAATGCAATTTTGTTGAGATATAATCACATAACATACAATCATTCAAAGTGTACAATCAGTTGTTCACAGTATCGTCATATAGTTGTGCTTTCATCACCACAATCTTTGAACATTTTCATTACTTTCCCAAAAAATGAAAGTAAAATAAAAAAGAATATCCAACACATCCCATTCCCCTCCTCCCCCTGTTGTTCATTTATAGGCATAATGTTTTTACTGTAAGACACACTTGCACAAGAGACATAATTTAAAGAAAAACAGTACAGACACCCATGAACTCACCACCCAAAAAATTTCCAACATCTTAGAAGTCTCCCCATAAACATTCCCTTCCCCAGCTGCACACCCCCCTCCCCAGAGCTCACCACCATCCTGATTTTTGTGTTAATCATCTCTTTGATGTCCCTTTTAGATTGACCATATATGTGTATCCTTAAAAAATAAGTTTAGGATGAGACTTGCTGTATTAGGATGTGCACATGTTCAACTTTACTGGGCAAGGATAAACTGTTTTCCCAGGAGATCAAACCAATTTACACTCCCACCCAAAGTGGATGAGAGTCCCACCGATCCATAGCCTTGCCAAATCTGAAAATTTTCCACTTTAGAATTTCTGCCAAGCTAGTGGGATTGAAATTCCAACTCACTGTGGCTTTAATTTGCATTTTCCTGATTACTAATGGTACTGAGTATCTGGCTTGTTTATCTCTTCTATATCCTTAGTGATTCTTTTACCTTCTTGCTGTACCAGTTACGAAAAGAGTTGTGACAAAAATCTCTAATTTTGACAGTAGATTTGTTAATTTCTCTGTATTTTGCTTTATATATTTTGAGGTCATGTTATCAGGCATATAAGAGTTTAGAATTGTTTTATCTTCCTGGAGGTATATATATCCCTTCTTTTTACTCTAATAATGCCTTTAAGTCTAGTTTGTCTATTGCTAATGTAGTGATAAATCTTTGTCTTAGACAAAGAAAGACAATTTATTTGCCTCCCTGTCTTCCTTTATTTTAAACAAGTCACTTCCAAACTACCAGTTGGCTTTAGTGACAGTTGAGTTGATTTCTTAAAAAATGTATGTACATTATGAAAACTTAAAAATATATATAAAAGTACAGAATAGTATAAAATGAACCCTTATGTATCTATCAACCAAATTAAATAAATGCCAAATCAAGCCATTTATCCCTGCCAGCTCCCCCATCAGACCACATAAATTAATGCCTTAATATTTGAATATGTATGTCTAAAAGATAAGGACTCAAAAAGCATCACCCAAATATAATTATCACCTCTATAAAAATAATTCCTTAACATCATCAAATGTCATTTTTACAGTTTGTTTGCTTGAATTAGGATCTAAATAGGTCTTCTGTATCTCTTTTATTTTCCTTACAATTGATTTCTTGAAGGAACAAGGGCATTTGTCCTTTATATAAAATTGTTTTTGTTTATTGGCATTATGTAGATATTGTTCTCTAACTCTATACTGGGCTTCTTTCCTCTTGGTATATATGGGCTAATTTTGGATTTTTAGCAGGTGCTTGGAACACCATTGTTTTAATTTTTGACAGAACCATCTCCTCTACTTATCTGCTATGAAGATTGGATGAGAAAATTCACTCAAAAATATTTAATGAGCACAACTATGTGCTAAGAAGAGCCATGCCAGATCCTGAGAAATATAATGAACAAAAAAAGCCACATTCATGGATCTTAAACTCAGACTTTGGTGGGCAGCAGAATCCTGTAAGAGAGCTTGTAAAACTGCAGCTCCCAGGATGCCATTCCAGACTGACTGACAGGGGTCTTGGGTGGGGCCTGGGAAGGGGCGCCTGTCATCAATCCAGAGCTGTCTGTTAGAAATAAAACGCTAGCCACAAATACGAGCCACAGGCATCACTTTAAGTTCTGTAGTAATTACACTTAAAAGAGTAAAAAGAAACAATTTAAATTAATTTTAATTATATATTTATTTAAGCCAATATATCCAAAATATTATCACTTTAACATGTAAACAATATAAACAGTAACATTTTACTTGTTTTTTTTTTTTTTTTTTTTTTAATGTACTAAGTCTTTGAAATCCGGTGTGCATGTTGCGTGTACAGCACACCTCCATTTAGCCCGGACACGTTTGAAGCATCGGCGTGGGCAGTGGCTACTGTAGTGGAGCGCAGCCGGGGAAGCTGGCCCGGGGGCCCGGGGAGCTGGGAGCATCGCTGGGCTGGATAAAGTCTGCGAAAAGCACTTTGCAAACTCCGACGCCCCAAATGAAATGTGTGTTATTGAGGGAGGCAGCCTGATGGGGACGGGACAGGGTCACAGCCAGGCTCACATCCCACCGGTGGCGGTGCATCGAATGGGACCGGGTGCCAGGCGCCGGGCACGGACGGCAGACGGCCGTTGCCCTCCGCGTGCTCGCGGCAGGACGGCGTGAGGAGTGAAGCCGGGTTGGGAGCGGAGAGAGGGCCGGGCGGGGCGCGAGCCTCGGAGGAGTCGCGGGCCGAGTGCCCGGGAGCCGCGGGTGGTCCAGGTCCGGGTCGGGGTCCGCGGGCTCCGGGAGGGGCCGTATACTGCAGTACCCGAGACCGCCACAGGGGGGCGCGGCGGAGCAGGGACCCCGGAGAAGGCCCCCGCCCCGCGGAGCCCAGGCGAGAACTACTAGTGACCTGGGGTCCTGCAAGGACTTCCCCGGGGATATGGGGGAATGGGTTCATTCCCGTGGCCTCTGCAGCAGGAGGGGAAACTGAGGCGAGGAACTGCCTCCTCCTGCCCCCTATACACACACCTTTATCCAATTCAACCAACAGCTGCTTTGACAGAAAGAAACCCAGCTCCAGAGTCCCGAGCCCTCAGTGAGGCCAGCTCTGACCCGCTGGAGGGCCTTGGGCAGGTCATTCGAGCTGCTGAGCCGGCTTCTCACCTGTAAAACGGGCACGCTCGTGCCTCCCAGGGCAGGAGTGGGGTCACTGCAGATGGTAGCTAGAAAGGGGCTTTGCCAACCGTCTGGTCCCGAGCCAGAGTCAGCACGTGCACCGCGACTGACAGGGGATCTTTGAAGGATGGGGATAAAAATAGCAACTGCCATTAGCTGAGCTAAGAGCTTAATCCCCTTTACACTCTCAGAACAACCCGTGTTGTTGGCTGCCCCGTCTTAGAGGGCGGCAGGCTGAGCCTCGGAGATGTGGCGTGGCTTGCCGGCAGCCACACAGCCCAGCACGGCCGGTGCCCAGACTGACCCCGGCTCTGGGCTCTGGCCCTTGGGAAGGCGGTTGGCTGAGGTCGGAGAGGATGGGCCCTTCTTGTCCCTCTCTGGTCCTCTCTGGTCCCTGAATTCCTCCGCCCCCCTCCCCCTAGGCTCGCAGCCCCTCTGACTGCCCCCCACCCCCCTCACTCCCCTCACTCCCCTCACTCCCCAGGCTGCCACGCGCTCCTCAGTCCCACCTGGAAAAGGAGAAGTTTCCCCACACCCATAACTCAGGCCTGGCCAATCAGGTTGGTCCATTCCCCTGGCCGCAGTGGTTGGCTCAGGGGTGGGCACATGACTCAAGTCTGACCAATGAGGTTGGATTCTGGGACCCTGATTAGGAGAGAGAATCTTTCTACAACTCTTCTGGAAGCTGAGTCTGTGATTCTGGGGTCCAGAGGCTTCTGGAGACCATGCTTGAATTCCTAGCTTCACCTTTGACTGAAAGGAGGTGACTGGCCCATAGGCTGGTGCCCCAGGATACAGCAGAAGCACCCCTAGCCTTCTGCTCATGCCTCCCCCTGCTCCCACTGTTTACACTGCAGGCCTCCCCCACTCCCACCCATCCCTGCCCCTCCCACCTATCCTCCACCCCCTCCCCCAGCTGACTCACCAGATCTAGGATCCCAGGATTGAAGGAACCCAAGCCGTCAGCCCCTCCCAACCCCCCACCTCCACCAGGATGGGAGGTCTCAGCTCCCCTTTTGCAGGCGACACAGCTGGGCTGAGCAAGGTGATTTGCCCCAAGATGCACAGTTGGTGAGCAGTGGCCCAACGGGCCAGAATCCAGGCCATTGGCCCCACCAGTGCATTCCTTCACTTCCTGCATCTAGCGAACATCTGCTGAGCCCCTGCCCAGAGACCAGGAATGAGGGTGCAGGGTGGGGCTCTGGAGACAGACCACCAGGCTTCAAATTCCGTCTTGTCACTGACTAGCCATATAATCTTGGGCAAGTTACTTCACTTCCTTGTGCCTCAGTTTCTTATCTGTAAAATAAGGGAAAGAGGGAGGTCCCCAGGCATCTCAAGAAAACCAAAAACACTCTGCTGGATGATGGCTGGTCCCCTCTTTCCTTTGGCCAAGATTTTGCACATGCCAGTCTCTCTGCTTGGATGTTCTTCCAGAGTGTAGAGTGGTTAAGAGCAGGCATTCTGGATTCAGGCAGTCTGGGTTCACATCCCACCCAGAGATGAAGTAGAAGGGCATTTCGGGAGGGGGAACAGCAGGTGCAAAGGCTCTGTGGAAGGAAACAGTGGGTAGCACTTGGGGAGAAGGTTCTGGAGGTTGAATGAAGAAGTTTTCTGGCTTTGACCCTAATGCAGTGGTCTTCATTCCCTCCCACCCCCACACCATAACTTCTGTTCTCTCTGGGATGGGACTGTGGAAAGATGGACTGGCTTGGGGGACCAGGGGACCTAATTTGAACAACACACTGGAGAATTCTGGGACCTGGTTTGCATGATGGGGGACAAGGTGCCCAGGTGGATTTGATATCCTGGAACCGAGCCAGGAGCAGCAGGTGGCTCGGCCTCGGTGCGGGGCCTGGGGTGCCCAGGTTAGGGAGCAGTTACTAGAAGGCAGGAGAAGCCCAAGGGCACAGCTTGGCAGCAGTGTCAGAATGGAGGAGAGGGGGGTGGATGGTAAAGAGGGAGAGAGGCGGTTGGTGCAGGCTTGCGGCAGCGAAACGCCCTCGCGCCATGCTCTGGGCCTCTCCATGGAGGAGCTGGAAGCTAAAATAGGACTCTATTTTGGGGCCCTGTGGTGAGTTAGAGTCACTTCCCAGTCACTTCCCTGCCAGACGGGAAAGGTTGCCTCCGTGTCTTCAAGGCCTGGCCCTCCACCCATGCAGGAGCAGCAAGGTGTGGGCTTGATGGTGGGGTGCAAGGCAGAGGGGTGCAGGCCGAGACGCAGGAGAGAGTGACAGCTGCTGAGGCAGCTGGAGGCCTGATGCCGCATGCATTATCCCCCTCAGGCCTCCCAGCAACCCCGGGAGCTGGTTGCTGGGGCTTCCCCCATTCTACAGAGGAACAGGCTGAGGTTCAGAGGGGCCAAGTCACTTGTCCAAGGTCACTCAGCAGCAAGTGGCAGAGCCAGGACTTCACCACAGGTCTGGGTGGCACCCGAGATTGTGCTTTTAAGGAACCACAGAGCTTACAGAGCATCTACTGTGTGAGTCCCTGGGCCCTGACGGGAGGTCGTTGTCTTCCCATTTCACAGACGGGCCCAAGGCCAGAAATGGGCAGGTCTGGGGCGTTCTGACCCTGGTCAGGCATCTATCTGAGTTACTGTGTGACTGCAGGCAAGTCACTTCTCCTCTCTGGGCCTCAGTCTCCCCACCTGTAATTTCAGGAGATGGGTTCAAGTCCTTGCCAAAGGGTTGTCGCAACTCTGACACTGTGGTCATGCCTCCTGGGCAGGATGGCAGAGGGAGTTTTCCAAACTGCCCTTCCCCTGCCTGCTGCTTCCAGCAAACCCGTTCTCCAGACTTTTAAGTGCAACCAATGTATCGCCAAGGAAAGAGAAGGAAGGTGCATTTCCTGAGCCTGGATCCTGTTTCTGAGGTGGTACCGTGGGATGTGTTTGCATGATATCCTTTAGTCTGCATGTGTCCTGTGAAAGAGGCTGTGTTACTATTTGCTGTTTTTACAGTTGAAGCCCACAGTGGGGGGAAGCAACTCATCCGGGAGGACCTGCAGAGGAAGGGACCCAGTCGGGCCTCTCACCTGGGCTCCCGGGCCCCAGAGCCTTGTCCCTTCTGATGCTGCCTTCCTGATGCACAGAAATCAGCTAGGCACTCCTGGGCAGCCTGCTTCTCCCAGCCCTCCAGCCCCCAAGCATGGCCGACCCCTTCTATTTCCTGTCCCCTCCTTACTGATTCCTTTCCTGCAGAGACGGGGCCAGAAATAGCCTTGTCCATCCTCTCCGCAGGTCCCCACCTTTGCCGTGCGCTGTGCTCAATTGCCTGTGGCCTCCCTCCTCTCACCTGTCATCAGGAGGACGGGGAGTGCTTCATCCCTTCCATTTCCCCATCATTAATCTGTCCTGCGGCCCCTCCTGCTGTGGCTCCTCTGGCTGCTTCCCTGGTCCCTCCTGTCTCATTTCTGAGCCTAGAAACCTGCCCCCACCCCCACCCCGTTCCTGCTGTCCTACCTGTCTTTCTTTAGCTGTCCCAGGGACCTGGAGAGGCTGAAGCTGCAAGGAGGCCCACCCCGTCCTGGCTGGCACTCTGCTCGCCCTGGCCTGCCAGCTTTCCATCCCTGCCAACCCATGCCCCCAGATCCAACCCACTCAGCCACCCCATGCAGCTTCCTGAATGCCAGCTCCATCACTCAGTCCTCTGTTCTGAAACCACTCATGGCTCCCCACTGCCTGCAGGTAAAGGCCCCAGACCTTCAGGCTGCCAACCTCACCTCCTTACCTGGCCCAGGTCCCCAGTAACCACTGTCTGCCCCCCACACACCATACACCCCCATCTGCAGCCTTGCTCTCCTATCGGCCAAGCCCAGCTATGGCTCAGGGGCCAAGAAGCTACCAGCTATAAGGCCAGGAAGTTTCAGGTAAAGCACCCGTTCCACTGATTTGCTGTGTGACCTTCGGTAAGACATATCTCCTCTCTGAGCCTCTTCATCTGTAAAATGGGGGTAATAACAAATCCACCTCACAGGGCGATGGGGGTGGCAAATGAGCAATCAAAGGTAAAGGGGCTTTGGAACCTATGAAGTGCAGGCATTTAATTGTTACAGTTATCATGCAAGAAATTATTGAGGTTAATTTCAAACTGTAGCAAAAGGCTGGGTGGGGTGTGTGTGATGGGCAAGGGTGCAGAGTGAGATCTTACGTGGGAACAGAGTTGCCTCTTGTCTTTACCGCACAGGGCCTTGGATGACAGATCCAGGGGCAGCCTTCAATGTCCCCATCTCTCAGGTAAGGAACAGGCCCAGGTCAGGCAGCTGCTGAGCCAGGATTGGCACCTGGCCGTCCCCTGCCCCCCCACACCCAGGCAGCTTGGGGAGTAGCTCCTTTGTTACCTCTGGCCTCTGGGATTTTCTTCTTCTCTGACTAGCTTAGGTTTGGTAGCTTCAGGGTCCAGCCCCTGGCAAAAGCCTCCTCAGGGCGGGTGAGAGTCCAGTCACTGCGAGGGGGCCCCAGACTGCCCCATACCGCCCTTTGTCAGCTGCTGTACTTTCAGGGCCACCTTGACCTCTGGGTTCTGGTTAAGTTTCTCCAGTTTTCCTATGGGGCACCCCACCACCACTCAGCACACCCCAAGGATTCTCCTAGGGCACACCCCTCGCTCAGGCCCGGTCCCCCTCCTCCACAGCCCACAATGGAGGGATCTCCCCAGGCTTCCTGCAGTTGGTTTTCCCAAAGGCCCCCTTCCCTGGTTTCTGATACCCACCACCCTCCCTGCCTGGCCGGGTGCAGGCCCTTGACCCTGGATGTCTCCAGCCTGGGGCCCCGGAGCATTCAGCTGCTTCCCCACAGACATGCCAGACCTTGGGGGGGTGGGAGAGGCGAGGCCACCGTCTCCCCTTCCACACCGCGTCCCCCCCGCCCCTGTCCCCCTTGGCTTGCCGCCTTTGATGGGCCCGTGTGTCTCGCTCTCCTCTTTACCTGGTCCCAACTTCTCCTCGCCTCCTCTGGCTCCCCCTTGCTCTCCCCTCCTCTGAGGCCTCCCTCTCTCTGTCTTCCCCTCCAAGAACCTCCCTGTCTCCTCCTTCTCTGTCACCCCCTCTGCTCGGTGTATACTGTCCCTCCATTCCTCGCTGCACTGCCACCTCTCCCTGAGTCCTCGCACACCTCATGGACTCACCCTTAGCCCCAGGTATTGACAGGGAAGCCCAGGAGCTGGGGAAAAAGGAGGGGGCTCAGACAGGCCTGGAAAAGGCCCTGGCAGCAGGAAGGGGTGGGCAGTGAGCTGAGCCTCTGCTCTGCTTGGCAGGGAAGCCCCCAGCAAGCACAGGGGGCAGGCACGAGCCTCCAGCCATCAATCCGAGGGGTCCTGGAAAGGAGGACTAGGAGAGGGTAATCCTGGTGACAGGCCCGGGGTCAGGAGCCGAGCCCTGGGTGGGTCTCTGCACCTGCCCCTCTGTCTGATCTCACCAAGCCCCCCTCTCTTTGCCTCAGTCTTCCCCCCTGGACATGGAGCACCCACTGGGGAGTCCGGGAAAGCTAACAAGAGCCTCCCCTGAGCAGGGCTCTGGCCTACCTACCCCATGGCCATGGCACCCTCAGCCACAGTGGACAGCTGTGGTGACAGGACCCAAGGGCCCAGGCTGTCTCGGGCCTGAGCAGAATGGCCGGGACTTGCCCATGGTCCTACTGGCATCTACAGCAGGGCCCAGCCCAGGGCTCTTTCCCAACAGCGCACCCCAGGGTAGGAGGGCTGGTGCTCAGCAAATCTTTGTTGAGTGAAAGCATGAATGAATGACACAGAAGCCCTTTGAAATCTGTCATGGGTGGGGGCTGATGTATGAGCTGATGCCCAGGATCCAGGCAAATGCCGTTGGTTGGGGGGATTTCCACTGATACCAAATTTAAGACAGTCAGTGAATGGAGTGACAGGTGGGCCCTGGAGGTTGCTAGTGACCCAGGATGGGGCAAAGATGGACTTGGGCCTCCTCCCAATTCTACCAAGTGCCCATTATGTCCTTCTGCATCCTCTCTCCAAGGCTTCCTGACATCTTCTGAAGGACACAGGAATAGAATCCTAGATTGTCAGATATGTCAGGGTCCTGGAGGTTATTAGCCCCAATCCCCTAACTTTGAAGATGGAGGAGACTGAGGCCCAGAGAAGGGAAGCAGTTACCCAGAATCACACATGAGTCAGAACCCAAGCCCCTTCTCCAGCCTTCCATTCCACATATACCGAGAGCTAAGGTTTCCCTTTTTGCATTGGCTGCCAGGAAGCTCAGAGGTCAGTTTTTAAACTGTCTGGGTCTTATATTGTAAGTCCATCAAAATGCTTTCCAGAAGGCACTTCACATTTATTCAGGTCAATAATGTGCCTGACACCATATCATGCCTGGTCACAAATGGGCTCTCATTTAATCCACACAACAGGTGAGATATATGAATGGCCCTATTTTACAGATGAGGAAACAGGCTCAGAGACATAAAGTAACTTGCCTAGAGTCACACAGCTAGTAAGTGGTGGCAGAGGCAGAATTCAAGCCGTGGCCCCGTGAGCTTCCCTCTTTGTAAATACCTACAAGGCAGCTCTCCTGGCCCCATGTCCCGGGGTGTCACCACGGCCCCTGGTGGCCATTCTTCCTCACCTGCCCCCACCTTGTCAGCAGGGAGCCCCTTGAGATGCTTTGGGGTGGGGTGGGGGCTCGATTTTGAAGCTCCTCCCCCTTTCCAAACCTTAGAACCCAGGTCTACACTGTTCTCGCAGAAAGATTCAGATGTTGGGGGTTGCCTCTTAAAAGAGAGTCTGGCTAACGGAGCCCAAAATTCTGTCAGTATTTTTACTTAGAACTTAGTCTGAGCAAACAACCACAAGGAAAAAAAAAATGAGGGGGTGGGGGAACTGCACAAAGATGTTCATAACAGAATTGTGCATCATGGAGAAAAGTTGAAATTCATCCGTTGCCAAAGAGCAAAGGAAAAATTAGGCCGACAGAGATCAACGGGCAGCTTTGTGGGACGGCCCCAGGCTGGGTTAACGCTCTGAGGTCGCTGTCTTGAAATTCTCAATAATTTTGTGATTTGTAGGTGAACTTGTGATTTGTAGGTGAAGTCCAGCGGTTCAAAGGCACACGTGCGTGAGCAGAGGGGGTATCGGAAAATGGAAAAAAACGTTTTCAGTTAGTATGTCTTTTTGATAGCATGTCTTCCGATTTTTAAACAAGGGACCCGCATTTTCACTTTTCAATGGACTCAAAAATTATGTAGCTGGTCCTCAGTGTAGTCATGGGGAGGGCACTGGGGTGGGAGCCAGGAGAGCTGGGTTCAAGGTTACCCCCCTCTAGGCCTCAGTTTCCCCAGCTGTAAAATAAGGGCTCAGACTAAAAGATCTGTAAAGGTCTGACGAGCTCTGTGATTTTATGACATTATGTCAGCATTAAAAATGGAAAATGGGCAGAATCTGTCGATATCCAGAAAAGTCAGTACCCAGAAAAAACCACAGTGAGAAAATCCAGACACAGTAAAGAGGAGGCCCCTTGTCACAGCCACGGGGGTCTAACCAAGGACTAACGAGGATAGGGAGAGAATTCGATGAGGCGGAAACAGCTGAGTAAAATGCCTTCTAGGTTCTTCCCGACTTTTCTTTAGGTACTTAGGTTCATAAGGAAAACAAGACTTCCCGAAGCTAGCAGGAGGGAAACCACGGTGAACCTACAAGAATTCTGCCTGAATGGTGGGATTCTGGGCAGGCCTGGGTGAGAGGTTGTCTGCTCCCCTTAGACCACCCCCTCTTTCTCTCTTGTCCCCCCCCCCCTGCCCCCCCAGGCCTCTCTCTTCCTCCCTTTCCCCTCCCTGATAAACCCTGCTGCCCCCGCCTTCCCGCTGGGCCTGTGACTCAAGGCAGGGCAAGAGGGAGGGCAGGGTAGGGCAGAGTGGGCAGGTCTGCGGCGAAGATGGGGTGCAAAGGAGGACTGGGGGGCACCTCTCAGGCCCCTTTGGCCAGCCCCAGCCTCCGCAATTCCAAGCTCGGTGGTATCTGAGGTTCCGGCACCCACAGATGCTGGGGCTCCGTGCTCCTTCCTGTTTCAGCGCGGCCTGGGGCCCCCAGCGGGGGGGGGGGGGGGTGAGAGCAGAGGAGCTGTCTGCCAGCAGAGGCAGTGGGAGGGCTGTGAAAGGGGAACAGGTGGGAGAGGGACGGTGAGTCAGCGCGGCGCAGAGCGAGCAGGAGTTTGCAGAGAGCTGCCTGGGCCTCGGAGCCTCCCTGCAGCTGTGCGCTCGCCGGGCTCTGGCACCCTGAGGGCACCCTGAGGCCCCTGTGCCCACCCCTGGGCTCCCTTGGGCTCAGCTTGGACATTCCAGAAGGTCCTTGCTTTGGGCTCTTGTCCAGTGTCTTGCAGGTTAAGAGAGGCAAGGCCCCTCCTAAAGAAGAGACTGTTGCCAGTGCTGAGCAGACTGGTGATGGAGAAGGTGTTTGGGAGGGACCTTGAAATGCCCCCACATACCTCTGGATAGGTGGGTGGGCCCTAAGTGCACCCCTTTCCCCACCCCAAGCTCCGGCCTCCTGCACATTGTTCCAGTTGGAGGGTTCTGAGCCTGAGAGTGCCGGAGCCCGAGTCCCTCTCAGTTGCAGGAGAGGTGATGTCCCGCGATGTCCTCCTAGGGCCTGCGGGGCTGGACGGAAGGGAATCTCTGAGGAGTCCTTGGGGTGGGGGTGAGACCCAGGGATGTGCTTACCTGGCAGAAGGGCACTCAGGGCCCCTCTGAAAACACAGGCAAGTGGGCCACTGAGCTTCTGTCTTGCTGAGTGACCCCTGCAGGCCCTTGGTGGCCCCCAGAGTTCACAGGTGCACTTGGGGAAATCTGAGGCCTACCTCTGGGTGGGGGCAGGGGAGGAAAGGAGCAGCCCCTCCCCCTCAGTTAGCCCCTGGCTGGGGGAGGTGGGAGTGAAGGGGGAGCAGGCCCCTCTGCCTCTGACAGTCCTCACTCAGTTCAAGCCAGCTCCTTGGTTCTCTGGGCCTCAGTTTCCTCCTTTGTGAAATGGGATCATAATCCTTATCCTAACTACCTCTTGGAATTTGGTAAGGGTTTAGTGAATTAAAGAATATGAAAGGTGTTATTCAAATGAAAGGCACAGTGATGAGTAATTTGGAGGAGGGGGATTTGGGTCCCAAGCAGCCTCTTTCCTCCAGGAAATAGGTCTCAGGCCAACTGCTAAAGCAAGTGGGACACACAGTGGTTTACCCAAATGGCAGCCATGCTGCCAGTGCTGTTGATATGTGGTCATTCACAAAGTGGTTGACAGCACTTTACAGGTGAGCCTGTCTGCTGGTTCCCCGCATTTCCTGAGGTAGCTGGCATCTGGGCATAGAAGACGCCAGTGTTCTCTCCTTCCTTACACCCCAAGTTCTGGGCATGCAGTTGGCAGGTAAAATAGAGTTAAAGCTACAAGGGACACTCAGACTCACAGGGTCGGGGATAGAGCACCAAGTGTGACCACAAGTTCCATCCTGGTGTGTGTTCCCTTTGCAGTGTGATTTACAGCCTAGGCTTGGGTGGGCCTCGGGGAAGGGATGTCACGCGACTTTGAGGCTGGGCCTCAGGGGGCCGCACAGCTTCTGCCTTCACCCTCCTAGGTTGCTGGCCTGAGACCCCATGTCAGGATGCTGGTCCGGCCTGCTGGAGGGTGGGAGACCCCCGCCCAGAGCCCGGCCAACCGCCAGCCGTGCACGTGAGGCCATAGTGGACCCCGCAGCCTGGCTGACCTTCCAGGTGTACACACCCGCCGCGCGTGCCCAGGAGAAACCAGGAGAGGATCCAGCTGCACCCCACACCCGACAGGATCATGGGCAATAAATCATCGTTTAAGCTACTAGGTCCCAGGGTGGCTTGTGACACAGCACAGGGGAAGGGAAGGAGCTTACCCAAGGGCCCACGGCGAGGCAGAGACTAAGTCTGCTTTGTGACCGGGTTTCCCGGCTGACCCCGGGGGCCCTATAACACCCTGCAGCCGCTTTCTCAGCCCAGCGGGGGCGGGGCGTGAGGTGGCGGCTGAAAATCAGAGGGGCTTTTCCCACTTCTGCTATAAAGAGTTATAAAGAGGCGGCTGGCACCCAGGCGGGGCTCCCCCTGCCCATCACCCTTCAGGAGGCAGGATTGGTTAATCCCATTCTACAGATGATGGGACTGAGGCCAAGGGTTGACAGGCAACTTGCTGACAGTCACACAGCTAGTAAGCAGCAAAGCCCTGACTTGAACCCAAGTCCTCTGGATGCCAGGTCAGGGGCCTTCCATTGCCTCCCAGGAAGGAGAATGGCGGGTGATAAAGCTCCCTCCAAGGGGGATTAGTCTCCCAGAAAGGGACACTCACATACATACACTCATATGTTGATCTCCCTCATTCTCTCTTTCTCTCCTTCCTTCTTTCCTTCCTTCCTCCCTCCCTCCCTTCCTTCCCACCCCTCCACCTTCAACCAGCTTACTCCTACTGGGCCATATACTTTATTAAAAATATATAGTTACAAACTTCATTATCCACCTAGGTTAGGGCTGGGGGCCCGGAAGGACAGAAGGGAGGGACAGACCTCGTTCTGCCCCTTCAGGGTCCCACCTTAGCACCCAAACCCCATGCACCCCCGGGGGCCTAGAAGGCTGGCTTTGGGGGCCTCCAGGGGCCAGCCATCTGGGCAGGGGATGGGGCTAGGCTCGATGGGTGGGGCAGGGGGGTGCACGGGGCGGGACCACCTCTCCTTGTCCTGTAGGTAAACACGGTGGCAGGTGGCTCGGGTGCCTCCATCTCTCTCCATTTATAGGTATTTACAAAAGGAAGACATGAGCAACAGGCCACAGTCATGCAAAAGAACCGCACCCCTCCCTCCCTCCCCCCAAACTAACCCTCTGCCCACCCCCCCACCCCAGCAGTCCAGTCGCCTTCCCCCAAGTTTCTGAGAGCAAAGGGGGAGGGGGCAGGTCCTCAAAAGGGTAGGTGGGGAAAGGGTGGTGGCCACTCTGGGGTCCCAGCACCGCCTGTGGGAGGGGGCTCGGGGACTGGGGCCGACGGGGCTGGCCGAGGGTGTCCTGGCTCTGTGCCAGGCTGGGGCTCTGGAGTCAGTAGGACGGGGTCCCCCAGTCCTCAAAGCCCCCACCTCCCTCCGGGAGGTCTGTGGTGCCAGGGCCGGCTCTGTCCTGGGCGTGGGAGGCTCTGCCTCCCTCCTCCCACCCCGGCCCCGGGCAGAGGCTCTTGCGGGCAGCGCAGCGGGCAGGGCCCGGAGGTCAGATGGCGGACTCCCTGCGGTAGGAGATGTTGTCCAGGGGCAGGGTGGCTTGCATGCGCTCCAGGTCCAAGTGGCTGCCGAACTCCAGCATGCGGATGATGCCCGCGTCCTCCTTGGAGCCGGCCTCCAGGCCCAGGCCCGCGGCCACGGCTGCAGCCGCCGCCGCCTCCTCCTCCATCTCCTCCTCCTCCTGGCTCATGAGGGCCAGCTCGTTCTCGTAGCAGAAGGCACTGGGCGGGGGTGGCGGGGCGGGCAGCACCGTGATCTTGCTCTCCTGCAGCTCCCGGGCGGAGCAGCAGGGCGTGCCGGCCACCTCGTAGGTCTTGTGGAAGCGGGAGTAGTCCACCTTGTAGTGGCTCTTCTCCTCGAAGACCACAGGCTCGAAGCGGTGGCCCCACAGGATCTCGCTGGCCAGGTAGGAGCTGCGGGCCTGGGTGGTCATGGCCGTGGCCTCCACCATGCCCTCGAGGATGACCACGATCTCGAAGTCCTCCGACTCGAGCTCCTCCTTGCCCATGCCGTAGAGCGGGCTGTCCTCGTCGATCTCGTGCACGATGATGATGGGTGACACCAGGAAGATGCGGTCCAGGCCGATGTCGTAGCCCACGTTGAGGTCCCGCTGGTCCAGCGGCAGGTACTCGCCCTCCTGGGTCATGTAGGGCTTGATGAGCTGCGCCCGCACGTGGGCCTCCACGATGTGGCTCTTGCGCAGGTTGCCCACGCGCCACATCAGGCAGAGCTTGCCGTCGCGCACCGAGATGACCGCGTGGTGGCTGAACAGCAGCGTCTGCGCCCGCTTCTTGGGCCGCGCCATCTTGGCCATGATGGTGCCGATCATGAAGGAGTCAATGACGCAGCCCACGATGGACTGGACCACCACGGCGATGACCGCCAGCGGGCACTCCTCCGTCACGCACCGGAAGCCGTAGCCGATGGTCGTCTGCGTCTCCACCGAGAACAGGAAGGCGCCCAGGAAGCCATTCACGTGCATGATGCAGGGCTTGGGGGCCACCGGGGCTGCCCCGCCACCCGCCGCCGGGCCCCCCGCCGGGCCAGCCTCCAGGTCACCGTGGAAGAAGGCGATGCACCAGAAGAGGAGGCCAAAGAAGAGCCAGGAGGCGAGGAAGGCCGCGGAGAAGATCATGAGCATGTAGCGCCAGCGCGTGTCCACGCAGGTGGTGAAGATGTCCGCCATGTAGCGCTGCGACTTGTTGCTCAGGTTGGCGAAGTAGACGTTGCATTGGCCGTTCTTCTTAACGAAGCGGTTGCGGCGTTTCCGCCGGGGCACGTGGGCCTGGCCGTTGCGGCTGTGCCCGTGCATGTCCTGAGGCCGGCGTGGTCACCTGGGAAGAGGCAGGGCCTGGGGAGGAGAAGCCAGACAGGTGAGATGCTAGGGAGCCAGGGGCTGCCGCGGAGGGTGGCCTCTCCTGGAGCCCCGGGGAGTCCCCGAGGCTTGGGGACGGCAGACACACTCAGAAGAGGCCGAGCCTGGACTAGAACCTGGACTTCCTCTGCCCAGGCAGGCGGGATGTGACCATCCAAGGGGGTTCTGGGGACAGGGAGGGTGCCCCCCAGGGCTGGGCCATCTCCAGGATTGGGGTCCCCTGGAGCAGGAGGCTGAGCCACCAGGATCCAGGGCTCGGTCCCAACCCTCCCTGCTGCCTGCCTCAACCCTCGTTTGCCAGCTGTTCCAGGAGCTTCCTGATGCCCTTCTTGGCTCCCTTCTCCTGCCCTTCTGCCCCCCTCACCCTCAGCACAGGGAGCCCTAGATGCTCTGTACCCTGCTTGGGCTCACCCTCTGTCCTCTTGGACCTCCCAGGGGCTGTACAATCTCCTGCACTGTCCAATACGGTAGCCAGAAGCCACTGTGGCTCTTTACGTTTCAATTTCTTTTAACTAAATAAAGTTTACACTTCAGGTCCTCCATTGCATTAGTAACATCTAAGTGCTCTGGAGCACGGACAGCGCTGGCACCTGCAGCCCCACCTCGGCCTCAGGCTCTGAGCTCCTCTCCTGGACCCTTCCTTCCCAGTGTTGCTTTGAGCCCAGGGCCCCACATTCCTGTCCAGTTGCCAGCCTGGGCAGGAGCAGTGGTGGGTGAAGATGGCAGCAGTGGAGGTCGAGGCAGAGGAAGAGAAACATGAGGCTCTTGTATTCCCCTTGTATTCCCATGTCACAGGTGGAGAACTGCAGGCTCCGAGAGGGAAAGTGACCTACCCGAGGACACACAGCTGGCAAGTAATGGATCCAAACCCAGGTGGGTCTAACGCTTCAGCCCCCATGGGTTCGCGGTGTGGGGAGACAGGGAGTGGAGGAGGCAGCCAGCCCCACTGCCCAGTTGTGCGATCTCAGGCCACTCCGTTCACCTCTCCGGGCCTCAGTTTCCTCATCTGTAAAATGGGGATCAGAATCTCCACCTTCTAGGACCTAAATGGTGACAGTAGAGGCTCAGGGATAGCCAGTCGCCCTCCTGCCTGCCTCGCTGCTGCCCGGGAGGGAGCGGGAGGGAGAAGGCGAGAGGCATGACTCGCCTGTCAGTGTCCCCAGCTGTTTAGGCGGAGGCGGCGGGCGCACCAGCTGCCTCCATGGAGGGGAGACCCTCCCTCCTTCCCTGCTTTCCTCTGGGGCCCCGGGAGAGAGATGGCGCTGCCCCGGGCCCCAGCGGCTGGCAGGGCCGGGCCGGGGCCGGGGCTCCAAGTAGCGTTTTGGCCCAGAATTATATAAGGCTGGAAGTTTCTATTTTCTGTCCTATTCTTCTTCCTGATCTAATTGTGCATCTGTGGCAATGTTTATACACTTCCCCGTTCAGGACAACTCGGTTGCCGCAGCAACCGGTGCGCACCAACGCTGTAATTTAGAGATCAACAGCTTCGGAGCCTGCCTCTTCCCCGAGAAACTCCCTCTCCCCGCCCAGGGGGGCGAGCCCTGCCCCCACCCTCTTGCCGGGTTCTTCTCCCTCCCCTCCCCTCCTTGTGAAAGGAGCCCCCCTGAGTCCTTCAGGCCTGGGTTCGAGTCCTGGATCCACGAGTGACCTGGACAAGTTCCTTGACTCTCTGAGCCTCAATTTCCCCATCTGGAAGATGGGACCCAGGAGACTGCTGTTCTGAAGATCTAAGAGGTCACGTGGCCCTCGAGGTCACAACCTTAGCCAGGAGGCCACAGGCCCTCCTGCCCCCTCGCCCGTGGCCGGAGAGCCCTGTGAGGGGTTTGGGGCTAGGGAACCTCCTGAGGCATAAAGAGAATTTCAGGACTAGTTCCCTGCCCTAAACATCTCCCGCTCTGCTCTGTCCCACCGCTTTGACGCCTCCCTCTGTCAGGGCCAGAGAAGCCTAAGCCCACCCAGGGAAGATCCTCATTTTATCAGCAAAGCCCAGGGGACAATGGCCAGAGACGAGTCCCAGAGCAGATCCCTCCCTCCCACCCCAGAGCTCCCAGAAGAGCACGAGGCTGGGGGTGCTCCTGCACAGGGGAACCCCTTCAGTCTCATCCACTTCCCTCCTGGCAGGGTTTGGGGTGAGGTGGGGGACAAGGGCAGAGAGGGCAGCAGCCCAGCACCCAATCCAGCACCCCAGAGGGGCCGGGACCCCCTGTCTGCAGGGCTGTAGGAGAGAGGCAGGAGCCAAAGCGTGGCGGCCGGGCCTTGGATGGATGAGGACACTGAGGCTCAGAGAGGCTGGACACGAGCCCGGGGTACTGGGGGAACCTCTTGTTTAGTGCTGCACCTTCTAGGCAGGGGTTCTGGGGCTGAGGGGGTAAGGGAGGCTATCCCCCATGGCCATAGGGGATTGGGAAATCCTCGGGCTTCCCCTCACCTCACTGTCCCCGTTTATTGAGCTGAAGTAACTGGACCTTGTTCAAGCCGCATGTCCAGGGCTGGCCCTGAGGTTCCACCTGACCTCAGCCCCAGCGTTGACCCTGAATCCCAACACTGACTCCCAACCCCAACACTCAGCCTCACCCCAATACTCACACCCCAACCCCAACCCTTACCTCCAACGTCAATACTCACCCAACTCCTGCCCCTCCTCCACCCCTGCGCCCCACATTGCTTACCAACAGGGAACAGTTCACCACCCTCACCCCTGCACCTCCTCACAGGGTCACAGCAACCATTCTCTGAGCCCCTACTGTGCGCCAGACCCTGTGCTGTCCACTTTCCCTGGGTCATGCTGGTTTGTGCTCCTGGTGCCCCCAACACTTCCTGGTGCTGAGAAATATTGGCTCCTCTTTGCCCAGCAGCAGGCCCCCCACCCCACTCTGGAGGCACAGGGTGCTCCCCAGGCCTGTCACCCTCCACCACGGAGGAGGCCGTGCAGCCCCATCCCTGAGAAGACCCTCAGCTGCTGAGAGCCGGCACACGTCTGCCCAGGAACCCGCTCAGAGCAACCAGCATTCCACTGCCTCGGACTCGTTTGGCAGGAACGAGGAGCTCACCTGCCAACGCGTGGGCACCGGCAATGCCTTCTCCCCAAAAGTAAAAAGTACAGAGCTCGGCCTTGTGCTTTCATGTGACAACTGCTGGAGAGGGTCAGGTTTTCTCCTTGTTTGTCACACGGGGCTTCCTGGGCAAGGTATGTGGCCAGAGGGAAATGTGCAGAAGAGAAAGGAGCACTGATGGAGGGAGAGGGCCAGAGCCCCGACGAGGCGGTACTATCCCCCCTGAACAGGGAGCATTTATTAAAAAAACAAAACAAAACAAAACAAAACAAAAACCCAAACCCTGGTTGTTTAGGTGCCTGTATTATTTTGCCTACAATTAAATTGTCCTTTTCTGGGAGGCAGGGAGCCCGTCTAATTCATGTTGCACCGAATGGCACCAGGTGAGCGTGCAGGGAGAGAACTGGAGCTCAGCAACGTGGCCAAGGCCCAGGAGGCAGGGAAGCCCAGATTGTTGGGGAGGCTGGACCCCGGTCCCTCTGTCAACGCCTTGACATGTGACCTGCCCAGGCTCTGCTCTTCTCCAGTCCATGAGGGCTGGGGCTTTTGTCGGGGGGCTGGTTTGCTGTGGTCAGGCTCAGGTTCCCCAAATGTCTGAGTGCAGCCGCTGGCTCCCAGCAAAATGAAAAGGACAGTGGAGGTGCTGTCCTTTGCTCTAAGATTACATCCTTGGACTCTATTTTAGAGTTAAATGTACTTTCCTTTCGGAAACGACAGGGAGATGCTGGCTGCTTTTTAAAATGGAATGAACTGTCTTGGCAAAAGGAAGAATTGGTGACACTATGCCAATTACCAAACTTTTTTTTTCTTTTGATTTTACAGTGCTGTAAATGACCATAAAACCCGGGAGCCCCTGGTCCAGACTTCATTTGACAACTTGAGAAACTGAGGCCAAGAACAGGTTGGTGGCATGGTCTCCAAGGTGGCGCAGCGAGTCGGAAGCTGGCAGGAGACCCACGGTGCCCGGCCACCTCACTCTCCTGCCCCTCCCCAAGGAGTAGAGGAGGGGCCGGAGACCCTGCCTGCCAGCGGGCTCCAGAGGAGGCGGGAGGCCAGCTGATGACTGACGACGTTGTGACACCCAGTGTCCCCTCTGTGCTCACACTCCTTTTGCACAAGAAATGCCGTTAAACTGGCAGGTCCCAGCTGTTGAACGAGCAGCAGGGTAACTCTCCCACTCACCCTTCTTGCTCGTGGGAGACACAGCAGGGGCAGGAGGTGCCCTTCACCCAGTCCCTGGGGGTCCCAGACAGCAGCACCAGCGACTCCTGAAACCTGGGGCTGGTGGGCCCCGCACTCAGCCCCCAGCCCGGGGAGGAGGGGGAGGCTGAGGCCCACCCTTAGGGAGCACTTTGCTAGGGCCAGGCCGCCCAGCCAGTATCCAGCTCATCCCCCACCCTGGCCTTTGAGCTGGCCGTTATGGGTTAGGACAACAGAGGCCAGGGAGGTGACATGCTCTGCCCAAGGTCACCCGGCTCAGCCCCGGGGCCCAGTTGAACCTGTCACCCCTCACTCTGGAGCTGCTCTCAGGGAACGGATGCTGAGAGCGTGCCAGCTCCCTGCCAGGCACCGCCCCAACAAGCTCATGGAAGCATCACTGCAGCCCTCTGCTTATTTAATAAGTATTTATTAAGCACCTACCTACCACAGCTGCAATCAGGGGTAATCTTTCCCCAGCTGAGGGGCAGGGGGAGGGATGAACTCAGGGTCACACAGCAGAAGAGACAGAGCCAGGATTCCCAAGCGTGTCTGGCCGGCTACACAGCCCCGGCTCACCCCAGGGCAGCCTCCGGCCTCCGGCTCCCTTCGCCTCCCACCAGGCCCTGCTCAACCCCATTCCAGTCTTGCTCCCTCCACCTCTCCCAGACTCCTAGGAGCCCCCTTGCTTCTCTTCTCTGGCTTCCCTGGCTGCCAGCCACCAGCCCCTCGCTCTGGCTGATGTGAGGGGCAAATAGGGTATTGCAGGTAAAATGCAAAAAATAAAAAATAAAAAAGATACATCAATGATGGCAATGATGATGAAAATGATCATGATGTAAATAAGAACCCTGGGCTGGGAATCGGGAAACCCAGCTTCAAGTCCTGGCTCCACCCACCCAGTGCTCCAGCCGAGTCACACTCTCTTCATCAGCAAATTGGGCAACAATAATTGCTCAGTGGCTGGAGAGTTGAGAAGATGTAATGAAATTAAAAAAAAAAAAAATGCAATGAAATCAGGCACCCAGCACCCAGGAGCCTGGAGGGAGGTTGGGGAGGGGATCAGTGGATGTCCCTGAGTCTGATCAGCTCCACCCATCCCTGACACCCTAGAGCCCACAGCCTCCCTGACCAGCCTCCTGGCACATTCTAGCAGAGAAAGCAGGCACTGGACCACGGGGCAGGGCAGAGGGGCTGACTCAGAGTATGGGGGGCCTGGGGCCTGGAGGGTGGGATGATTTCCTTGGCAGGGAGGAAAGAGTTAACACTATGCCCCATTTCTCAACCCCTGCTCCCCACACCATCTCAGGCCAGGAAAGCCTGGTCCGGGGGTGGGCGAGGGGCCCTTTCAGCTCTAACATGTGGGGCTTTGCAGGGAGGGCAAGGGCTTGGAGCCCCTGGCAGCTGGGGTGCAGCCTCTGAGAGTAAAGGGGAGCTGGGGATGGACCTGACTGCAGGGGAAAGTGGAGTGGAGTGGCCTCACCTGGTCACCATGCTCTGCAGGTCCCAGCTCTGCTCCCCGGACCCTGGGAGTCTGCCTCCCTCTTCTTCCAGAATCCTGAGTGCCCACTTGCCCCCTTCCAGGCAGTAGCTCTGGAGTCTCCTGGCTCTACCCCTTTCTGTCTGTGTGACCTCAGCCAAGCTACTTAACCTCTCTGGTCCCTGCACTTAAGTGGGGTTAATACTAGTCCTCACTTTCTAAGACGACACTAAGGGATAAATGGGATGGTGCCCAGCATGTGCCCAGCCCAGAGCCTGTGTTTGGTAAGTGGTTCCTAATACCCCTGAGGCCAACAGAAGCAGCCTTCAGCCCCTTCCCTTGACCCTTGATCCCCACCCCTGAATTTCAGAAGCAGCGACCCAGAGCCTGCCCATCACCATGGCCCTGTCCACTTGTCCTCTAGCACTGGCATGAGGGAGGGAGAGGGTGGGAGCAGTAGCTCAGAATCAGACGGGGCTCTGATCAAACTGGGCTCAGTCCTGCCCGGCTCTGTGACTTCGGGCAGACTCATTGCCCTCTCTGAGCCTCATTTTCTTCATTTGCAGAAGGAACACTTTCAGGATGGTTGTGAGGGTCACTTGGGTTTGGTCATAAAGTGCAGGCCGCACAGTGGATGCTCGGAAAATGCTGTTCCTCCCCCTATGTTCTTCTGGACCTCGAAATACCACCGCGCTCCATAGTCCCCCCGACTCCCGCCACACACACACACACCAGCCAACCCTGGGACACCACAAAACCCCCATGGAGCTGTTCTGAGTGCTTTATGCTGACTGACTCCTGTGATCCTCCCAAAGACCTCAGAGGATGGTCCTATTATCATCCCTATTTTGGAAGGAAGAAAACTGAGGCCCTTAAAGCTTCGGTGACTTGCCTGAGGTCACAGAGCTCCCGAGTGGTAGAGCCAGGGTGGAAGACACGGTGCAACGTGAGTTGTCTCCTTCCTTGTCTTGCTCAGGCTTGAAGGTAAGCAGCAAACTGCCACGCTGCACGTTTGCTTCCATTTAACAGACACTCGTCGAGCCTGACAGTGTGGCAGCTTCTGTGAAGTCGGTTCCATTGGGGAAGGAGAAACTGGGTCATAGGGCAAGGTGGACCCTGATTTCAGGTCCAGACAGAGCCTGGACACACAGGGCGACCCTGGGCTCCAGGGGGCACTGAGCAGCATAGGGTGGATCAGCTCACTGCTCCAGCTGTGCACCCCAGCCCGCCCTCCCAACCTCTCGGCCAGCAGATGCTGGGCAGCTGAACGGACTTCAAAAGCAAGTTTCCCGGAATGTCCAGGGGCAAATCTCAGGAGCTGGTGGTTAAAGGACCCGAGGGCCACCTGTTGCTACCTGTCTCTGCAAAGCAGGTGACCCTTTGCTGCACTGCCGATGCCTGGCCCCTGTCCTTACCTCCTTGGATGGGGAGCTCACCACCACCTGCAGTAGCCCCTACTATTGGGCAGGCAGCACCCCCACCACAGGGCCACCCCATATACCATGCCCCTCTTCCCTACAGGCATGTCAGACAAGAGCAGATCCCCAAAGGCTTCTCTTGCCCAAAACAACCTCAGCTCCCTCCATGGGAGCGTGGGTTCAACCCCCTGCTGCCTTGCCATGACGTCTAGGGACCTGCCCTGCTTTGCCACTTTTCCCCCAGTCACTCATTCCATCACGATTTATTGCACGCTTATGGTGGGCCAGACACAGCTTTGCTCTCACCCAGCTCATGGCCCCGCTGGCAAGAGAGGCTGTACAGATAATGAGCGTTTGCACGGGCAGGCAGGTATAAAAGTCCTGCATGATGTGAGAGAAGCAAGGGGCTCTAATTTGATGGGGACCCCAGAAGGCCTCTTTGAGAAAGTGACATTTAAGCCGAAATCTGAGGAATAAGTGGGAGTCAGTCAGGAGAAATGCATGTCTGAGTGAAAGGGGGAGTGTAGAGCCTTCCAGAAAGAGCTTGTTGTGCCGCGAATCTGCAGCAAGGCCAGGTAGCTGGAGTGAAGTGAGGAAGGGGGTTAGTTGCCTGGATGAGGTCGGGGAGGCCGGAGGTGCCTCAGAGGGCAGTGGGAAGGGCTCTGGATTTTGTCCTCAGGGCAGCGGGAAACAGGTGGGCAGGCTGTGGGGTTTTGCTTGGTTTGGTCTTTTAAATTTTCATGTGAAATCTTTAAGACTTCCCAATAGGTATAAGAAAGACTACAGTAAACCCTTATGCATCCCCACCCAGCTTATGAGACAAAACACCCCCAATATGGTCCTGGTGGCACGTCCGTCCTCATACCAGCCTCAGAGCCCCCACCCCGTCCACAGCGTGGTGTGTGTCACTGCGACAAGGTGCATTGGGCTCACCTGCTGTGGCCACCGAGCGGGGCCTGGACAGGTGAGGCCCAGCGGAAGCCAGAGGGCGACAGTGGAGCTTGGGGCTGCACGGTGGGAACATTGGAGCTAGAGAGAAGTAAAGGGATTTGGGATATGTTCTGGACAACAAGCCCCCAGGATTTGGTGGAGCATGGGATTGGGGGGCAGGAAGAAGGGGTGTCAGGGTAACGGGGTACATGGAGGTCCTGAGGCGGGGGTGACTGAGGGAGGACCAGGATGAAGGAGGAGAGTTTCCGTGTGCCAAGAGCCTTGCAAAGTCCAGCTGGAGCTGCCCACTGGAGGTGCATGTCGGGAGCCCCCCAGAGGAACCCGGGTGGTCATCTGGGTGGTGACACCTTAAGCCAGGAGAGTGCATGAGATCACCTGGGGTGAAGAGCAGAGGGTCCCAGACCAGGCCAGAGCAGCCCCTACCCCTGAGGACAGGAGCTGCGACCCTCTTCTCCACCCAGACTCCCTCCTGTCCCGGCTGTAAAGGGGGAGCACTCCTCGGGAGCAGAGGAGAAGGGCAGGGGCTAGGGTGGGGTGGGGAGCTAGGGTGTGCTGGGGGAGGGGGAGCAGGAGCAACTGCCCTCCCCCCCAGCCCCGCACCCCAGCCAGGGAGATCACTGCCCCCCACACACACACACCGGTGCCTTCGCCCTCTCAGCAAACAAGACTCTAGGAACTGGGTTGCTTGGAGCCTTGGGGAATGGAGGCTGGAGCCCTTCACTCAAGATTGCCCTTGAGTTGGGAGGAATAGAGAGGAGTGGAGGGGCCACGAGTCAGAGCCAAGTTCAAGTCTCGCGTCCTCCCTTCCTTGGTGATAGTCAGGCAGAGGCGACCGGGTGGCTGCCCCGGGTCGCAGACCCCCACACATGCTCCCAGGGTGCAGCCTGCAGATGTGCACAGACGTGCACAGCCGTGGGGAGCGAGGCGGCCGCACTTGCTGCAGCCGGGCTTGGAAGCAGCCCAAGTGCCCATCCGCTAGCGGTGCCCCACGCAGCCGTCAAAAAGGAGGAGGGAGCGCTTTAAGGAGCCACGTGGGTCTTCAAGATGTATTTTAAGTGAAAAAGGCAACAGCAATGAGCAGTGAGTAGAGTATCTACCATTTGTGCAAAGGAGGAGAGAAAAAAAGAAATATACAGACGTGCATATTTGCTTGTCTCTGCTTGTCTCTGGATGGAGACCCAGGAAACTGGTGACACTGGCCGCCTCCGGGGAGGGGAAGCAGGTGGCTGGGGATGGGGTGGGAGGGAGAATTCTCACTGTATTCCTGCTTGTGCCTTTTTAATTTTAGAACCATATGAATGTATTACCTATGGAAAAAATACACACCAAAAGCTTTAAAACGAGCGTGTACATACATGTGCATATTTTTCTGAGAAGGAGGGTCATAGTCATAAGATCCTCGAAAGGGACCATGACCTCAGAAAGCCTGAGCACCCCTCACTTATGGGCTGTGTGGCCTTGGGAAAATGCCTTAACCTCTCTGAGCCACATCCGTAAAATGGGGAGGAACAGCATCCACTTCCTGGGCGTGCTGTGAAGATGAATGGTGACAGTGGAGGGAGCGGGTTGTAAGCTATAAAATGCAGGGGTGGCTCACCGTCTGCACTCCCTCAGCTCCCTCCAGGCCCCCTCTGAGCTCCCCGCCCCTGTCATCTCCGCAGCTCCAATGGGGGCTCTGGCTGGCCCTCGCCTCCCTCCATGAGTCCTCCGGGCTGGGGGACCCTCTCCAGTCCTCCCCTCGGTCTCCAGAGCTGCTGCTGCTCCTCCTCCAGCCTCCACACCCCACCCAGTCCAGGGCTTGGCCATCAGACCGCCCTTGTCTTCTCGCAGGCACACACTACCTGGGACCACATGGGGTCCCAGGACTGGAGGTCCCACCTAGCCTGGCTCTTCCTCCAGAGCCGCAACTAGTAGATTCGGGTCCCGCTGCCGTGTCCATCTGCTCAGATGTCCAAGAGGCACTGCGAAGCCGGCATTGCCAGGACAGAGTGACCGGCTCCCCTCCTTGCCCCTCCCGCCTTCTCACCTCAATCTGTGATGCTCCCCGTTCCCCCAGTTGCTCAGGCCTGATCCTTGGCATCACCTTTCCACCCTCCCCAAACCCAGTAACCTTCTAATGATGCACAGAGTCACTGCTGACCACGGGCCATGCACTGGTCACAACTTTGATCTTCACAAACCGTCAGGTAGGAGCTGATATTGACATCCCTATGGGGGGCTAAGAGGCCAGCCCAAAGCCATGCAGCAGGGGGACGAGGGGACTTGAACCTGGACACTGGTCCCACACTCGGCCCAACCCCCAGAGCCAAACCCATCTCACCCTCCCCACTGCTCGGAGCCGCATGGCTCCCGGGACCACCCTGCAGCCTCCTCCCTGCTTCCCTCCTGTCCCCGCCAGCCCCGGCTCCACGCAGGGCCAAGGACCCACTCCAACCCTCTTCCTGCGGCCTTCAGGATAAACCGTCAGCCCCTGACGAGGTCCTGCCCTCCCTGACCTCGCCCTCCATGCACACTGGCCTTTCTTCCTGTCGCGACCACACCGAGTTTGCTCCAACCCCAGGGCCTTCACACAGCCTGTCCCTTGCGGTTGAAATTCTCTTCTCCAAGACTCTGCTGCTCATGCCTTCTTACCATTCAGGTCTTGATTCAACACTGCACCCTCCAAGAAGCCCTTCCTCAGCAGCCCAGCCAGAGAGGCCCCTGGCTCTTTGAGGGCCCCCATTTCTTGGGGTTGTCCTCATAGTACTTATCACATCAGAACCAAGCTCACCTGCCACCTCCTCAGTGCAGGGACCTGACTCTCCGCTTCAGCCCTGAGCCCCAGGGCCTGGCTCCTAGTAAATATCTGATCATTTCAGCCGGTGATAATTTCCGTAAAGACCTGAGCAGGGTGAAGTGACAGAAACATGACAAGGGAGAAGCTATTTTTGACACTGGAGTCAGGGAGGACTTCTCGGCAGAGGCGGCCTCTGAGCTGAGACCCGAAGGAGACCTTCTGGCCGCTGGACAGCAGACAAAGAGGCCGTGAGCAGAGGGGAGTGGGGGCAGGATGTCTGGCTTCTCCCCAGGAGGCTCCCCAGGAGAGTGGGTGGGGCGTTCAGGGCTCACACCCCAGGCTCGGTCCTGGGCCCGGAGCCTGAAGGTGAGTGGTGGGGTGAGGTGCAAGGCCTGGTGACGTGGGCCAGGCAGAGAGAGGCCCCCAAAGGGCCCGAGAGAGGTGAAGGAACACTGAGCCCCTGCCTGCCTCCTGACATCCCTGCTCATCCACAGCTATCAGGGACTGAAGCTCCCGGAACACCCTCCACATGCAGTCAGGGTGCCTTGCACTCTGCTCATATCTGACCCTCTCCCCAGCTGGCTCCTAAGGCCAGAGACTCTCAGAACCCAGCCAGCCCCCTCATTCATTCATTCACCCATTCACCCATCTCTCAGGGGCTGGGTCCACCAGACTGCTGGGTGTATCCCCAGCAGGCACAGTGCCCTGCCCTGGAAGGTGCTCTACCAATAACTGTCAGATGAATGAGCATTTATTGAGCACCTACTATGTCCTAGGGGAACAGAAGTAAGACATGACTCTGCTTCACTGAGCTCCCGGAGCGAGGACAGGAACCCAAGCTAGAGGGCTTTGAGAGAAGGTCCCCCCAGAAGACGTGGGGCAAGCAAGCGAGAGCAAAGTCCGCGCAGGGCTGAGCTGCCCGGGCTGGGCAGAGAGCAAGGGGTTTGGCCTAGGCTGGGACAAGGAGCAGGTGGCCTGGAGGAGCTCAGGGGACCTGGAACCGGGTGGCGACTGGGCCAGGGAGGTCAAGGAGAAGGAGGCTGCTTCTGAGGGCAGAACAGTGGCATCTTGGAATTCTTGGCACTTATAGTCTTAGGATCGGAGCAGCCTGGAAAAACGGAATCTGCACATCGAAGCCTCTCTCAGCAGCACCTCCAGGAATTCCATCCAGGGCAGCAGCTTTCAAACTTTTTGACCAAGACCCAGAGTGAAAACAAATATATTGTACTTTGCTACTCAGTATAAAACATATATGTTTTTAAAGCTGAAACAAGAGTTTCACAAAATAATACTTATGCGCCCTCATTACATGCAAAGTCATTTGAAATTCCCTATTTTATTTCATTTTTTAAAAATATAGTACGGAATGTAAATAAAACTGTTAAAAACATGTGGTATAACTCACCAAATCAATTTAATAAACCCACTAAAGGATCAGGACCTGAAGTTTGAAAAACACTGATCTAGGGGATGCTGAGAGGCTGGAAACAGTTGAGAGGGGGATCTAGGGCTGGTCTGGAAGCTGTGACAACCACGCTTAGACCATGGGCTTCTGGAAACACAAGTGTAGGGGGGGTTGTTGGAAGTCATATGGTGGGGAGTACTTGGAACAGTCTCTCATTCACAGAACTTTGACCCTGCAGCCCAAACAACAGGAGCTCTTTGGGTTCTGAGTTCAATCCCTTCCTCCTGGCCCTGTGTTCAAACTCCCCTGCTGCTCCCTTAGCAGGTGCCATTCACCAGTTGCTTGCACACCTCCCATGACAGAGAACTCATCACCTCCTCAGGCAGCCCAATTGATTGTGGGGAGTGAAACTCCACCATGCTTATCAACGCAGGTGGTAACTGTACCTCCATCCCACAGCTGGCTGTCCATTCTCTTCTCTGTCCCCTGTCCAATGTGGGCAGCCCATGGCCCCCTCTCTGCCCCACCCTGGTTGCCCTCTCCTCCCTGCTCTCCCACTCCTGCCTGACGCCTGGGGAGTGGCCCTGAAGCCCAGCCAGAGAGAGGCTCTTTCCAAGGTCAGGTGGCCTCAGGAGCTGCAGCTGCATGGCCTCGTGCCTGGCACTCTGCCAGCCCTAACCCTGCCGATCAGGTCTGGGGGGCTGAGGCAGGAGGGCAGGGCTCAGAGGGTGCAAAGCAGGGAGGTAGGGTGCAGACACCTGAGATACCCAGAGAAGGTGCTGGCCGGTAAGTGTGCAGGGCAAGGGACCTGGAAACCACACCTAGACTCATGAGATCTTCCCAGCAACCCCTAGACACAGGGTCCAAGCTCACGCATCTGGGTCAGGGATGGGGGCACAGAGAGTTGAAAGGGCTTCCCAAAGTCACAGCTACTCAGCGTGGAGCTGGGTGGAACCCAGACCTTCTGTTTGCCATCTAAGGGCCTCAATTGGAGTTACTCAGACCACAGAAGCCCCAGCCTTGGGAGGGGAAGCAGGTCCCTCAGGCCCCAGGGTGCAGAGCAAGTGCCAAAGTGGAGGCAGGTATCAGGAGGTAGAGCTCTGCTCAATTAACAGAACTTCCCAGAGATAGAGCAGACCATCCCGGGAGATGATGAGCTCCCCATCACAAGGGCTGTGGAAGGCTGGGGTGTGGGTGTCCCAGAGTGGCCAGCAAAGGTAGTGACTGATGCCCATTTGCTGGAGTGACTGCATGGGTGGTGGCCCAAAGGAGCCTCAAAGCCCCTTCTGTCCCCTCCATGTCACCCACAGCCAGGGCCCCTCCAGCTCTGTGCCTGCCACCTCCCCCCGTAGAGCACCATGGAGCCCCACAACCACTGACCCCCATCCCACCTGGCCCCCACCTCCCAGCTGAGCAGCCTCAGGCCAGCGATGGGGAGGGAGGTGGGGGAGGAGCTGCAGGGCGGGGGAGAGATGTTGCTAAGGGGCCTGAGAGGCCAGATGGTGAAGCCTGGGGCCAGCTCTGCCACCAAGTTGAGGTTGGGCAAGCAACCCCTCCCCCCAGGCTTCAATGTCCCACAATTAAAATGGAGTTCAGCCAAATAAACCCCCCATATAAAAGCCAAAATAAATAAATAAATAAATAAATAAATAAATAAAAATAAAAAGGGAGTTTAGACCCCACAACACACACATCCCCCTCCTCCCTGGCCTAGCCAAGCCCCCCTCCCTTCCCACAGCCTGATGGAGCTGGGCTGGGCTCCGGGATCTGATGGGGCAACACGAGGGAAAAGCTGGCACAGCCCACCCATCACCACGGGTCACCCCTGTTTCATGGAGAAGCAGAGAGAGGCTCTGAGAGGGACAGTGGCGTGGTCAAGGCCACATGGGGTGAGTGAGAGGCTGAGCTGGGATTCGGGGCTGCTCCCCTTCCCCTCGCTCCAATCTGGGGGCTTTCCCAGGGAGGGGTTAGACATCCAGCTCCTCTCCTTCTCCTCCGAATCTCATAGAGACAGGGAGTGTCTTAGAGAGAGCGACAGGGTGTCAGCAGCCCTGGGTGGTGGGAGGCGGAGAAGTCAGAAACAGCCCCGGGTTCCGCTCCAACCCCAGCTCTGCCACTATTGCTGTGTGACCTTGGGCAAATCACTGTGGTCTCTGGGCTCAGTTTCCCCATCACCCAGAAGAGGTGTGGGAGAGAAGGCAGAAGCAGGAGCAGGCTGGGCACCAGAAGGGGCTCAGGAAAGCTGGGGCAGTTCTCTCCATTGTCCCATGCTTGTGGTTCTCCTGTGCCCCTCTCCCCCATCGCCCCAGCTCCCCTCTGCCCTTCTGGAGCCCCCTGCTGGGCCCTCCTGGGCAGGTCTCAGACCCTGACCAATGCCCCAGCTGGTAGGTCACCATAACACTCCTGTTGGGGTCTGGATGAGGACCACCTGCCCAGTAGCCCCCAGGAACCCTTTCGTTGCCCTTGACCTCACCACCCCGAGACAACGTGTTCCAGATGCTGGCCCTAGGGCTGGTCAGTGACTGGCCAGATAGTCACAGGGAGGAGGGGTAACCATCGCAAGGAAAGAAAGGGGAGCCCCAGGCCAGAAAGATGTGCCCTCCCTCCTTCAGGAGGCTGGGGGGTGGTGGTGGTGGTCCCAGAGTGGCCAGAAACAGACACCTCCATAGGAGAAAAGGACATGTGGCTGTCTCTACATGTGGGACCTCGGGCAAGCCCTTGCTTCTTGCCACACCTCAGTTTCCTCATCTGAAAAGTGTGGGCAATGAAATCCTGAATGAGCCTGACACTCAGGGCTTGACCCCCTCTGGCCGCTGCACCCCTGAGAAAACCTCATCACCCCAGTCTTGTGATACCACCATCAGTCCGTGGGACTCATGTGTGTGTGTGTGTGTGTGTGTGTGTGTTGCGAAGAGGCCATGAGAAGGCAAGGCACAGGGATGAAGGGGGCAGGAGCCAAACCCCAAATCCCAGTATCCATCCCCTACCTCCCTGCCCCATTGCCCCAGCCTGTGTGTCCTGAAAAAGAGCAGAGATCTTAGAATCAGGTGAAAACCACCTGTTCAATTCCAGACCCCGACACTTTCTACCTGTGTCCTCTGCCCAACCACCCGGACAGTCTTTGCCCAGCCACTACCTTTGCTGAACTCAGTTTCCCCTTCTTTAAAATGGGGAGAGCCACCAACCCTCCAAGTCCTCCAGGTTTGCCATAGGGATGGCAGGAACAGAATTGGCCAAGGCCTTGGGGAGTGGGGCCTGAGACCAGAGCAGGCTGGAGCGTGAGCCGCCCCCCCTCCCCCCCCCCCCCCGCCACGGCCGCCCCCCGCCCCGTGCGCCGCCGTGTGCGCGCCCAGAGGCGCGCGCGTGTGTGACTCAAGGTCTATTCATAGCCGAGCTGCACCAGCTGCAGCGTCACAGGCAGAGGGGCCTCAGCCCATATTATTATTTCAATTACCATCTGAATTAAAAGTTTGAGCAGTGATCAGCCCACGTAGCGAGGAGAAGAGAGAGCAGGAGAAAAATAAAGATGAAAAGGAGAAGAAGGGCTGTGCCCGGAGATCCCCCCCACACCCCAAGGAAGGCTGAGTCGCTGTGGAGGTTTAAAGGTTACACCAACCTCAGGATTCCCGCCCGCCCCTTGCCCAGGGCCAGGGGTCTTCGAGGGGATGGGGAGGAGCACTTGCAGATGACAGCCCAACGGCAGCTACTTTGTGGAAAGAGAAAATTCAGTCCAGGTTCTTTGGCATGTGGATGGGCGTACCAACCTCAGAGAAGGTGAGGGACTGACTTAAGATCACACAGAGCCACACTCAAGGCTTCTGTCTGTCGCCGAGACTCCAGCACCCCCTCTTGCCAGGCAGGTCCCACCCACAAAGGTTGCCTGGCCTTGGTGGAGGGAGGTTCTTCACCAAGCAGACCTGAATTTAGTCTGTATGACACTGACATCTGTGGGTGGCCCTGCAGCAGAGCTGAAGCCTGCCGGGCCCCTGCTGGTTTCTCATCCCTTTCCCCACCCCCAATCTGCTCCCCACCACCCCAGCTCTAGCCAAGACCCAGGACTTTCACAGCCCTCTGCCCAAGCACCCAGACAGTGTGCACCCCCAATCCCAGACCTCACACCACCAGCAGCCCCACGGCCCCTGGGTGAGCCTTGTCTCTTGGCCTCAGTCTTCCCGTCTGTAAAATGAATCCTCACAGTCTGTGCCTGTCTGCATCTGTGTCTTCAGAATGGAGACCCCAGGGGATCCCTGAGGGGGCGTCATGCTGTGGGGGCAACCAGACCATCTCCTGTCAAGCGCCAGCCCGGAGCAGGGGGTGGGGGGGACACATTTCCACTCCTCTCCCAGGGAAGTCCCAGAACCCACCCACCCCCGAGAATCGGACTAGCCTGGAACCAAATCTGGGCTCCTCCACTTCCCTGCTGGGCAACCTTGGGCAAATCACTTGAGCTCTCTGAGCCGTGGCTCCCCCATCTGTAACCAAGGAAAACGAACATGGACCTCTCTGGGCTACCGGCAAGATTAAAAGAGATTTCCAAAGCTCCTAATCCAGCGGCTGGTGGGGCGATGTGAGTTTCATTGATGGGAAGAAGGTGTGTGATGGGGGCTGCTTCAGTTCTTCCTTGGGGGATGTCAGAGAATCCTGGGACTTGGGAGGTGAGGCTGTCATTCAACCTCCCCATCAGGGAGGAGTCGTGAGGTTAGGATCCCTGGCAGGCGATTATCTGGTTCTGCTTGATTAGCTTTGAGAATGAGGAACTCACTATTTCACAAAACATCTGTAGCTGCTCCCTACATTTTCTCTCCTCCGGCTCTGGGAATTTGCTAGATGGGACCATAACCTGGCTTTTCTTCCCCCAGACCCAGCCTGTCTCTGCCTGGGACTGCCTGAAACTGGCTTTAAAATGATTCTGAAAGGGGGCTCCTCAGATGGAGCAAACGAGGGAGGGGATTAACATCCAGGGATGACTGGGGGGCTGAAGCCGGAAATGCCCGCAAAGCTCCTTGGTCCCAGTCTGAGCTTGCCTCACTTTCCCACGGGTGAGGGGGTGGCAGGTAGTATATATCTGCTTGTTTGTCTGTCAGTCTGTCTGCCTCTAGGCAGGGCTGGGAGCCAGGAGTCCTGGGTTCAGGCACCAGCTCTGCTCCTCCACCCCCAAATCCTCACTGTGACCCTGGGGGAGTCCTTTGCCTCAGAGGGTCTCCATTTCCACTTTTGTAAAATGAAAGCATCAGACCAGGGCTTTGAGCTCCAAGTCTTCCGTCTGACTTGAGACACCCCACACTCCTTGCTGAATGACTGCATCTGCCTGCCCCCCACCTCCAGACCAGCATGCCGGGAGCCACGGGGCCCCCGAGAATGCCCGAGATCCCATCCCTTCTCCTGCCTGCGGACCCCTGCCTCGGCATTGCTTATGAGGGTTCCATCACCCCCATTTTACAGGGGAACTGCCTGGGGGCACAGGGAGGTGAAGCCACTTGCTCAAGAGCACAGGGCAATTTCAAGGGCAAGCTCCCTGCCCCGTGCCCGGGACATCAGGGAGAATCAAGGGTACCATTTTCCAGCACAGTCACCAAGGTCTTGAGTGGCCAACTGTTCTCTACACAGATGTGGATTCTGCCCAGAGAGGAGAGGAAACCTGCCCAAGGTCACACAGCAAGGCAATGACGGACCCGGGTGTGAACCCACGCACCCTGCCTCCCCGGCCCCACCTAGCCAGGCAACAGCAACCCAGCCTGACTGCCTGCCCCAGCCCCGGGATCTCCCCAAGACTGGAGCTTAGGATCCTGCCTGCAGGCCCTGCTTGGCTACCCCTAGAGACCCCCGACACCTGGGATTGAAGTGGGAAGAGCGAGCAGGAAGACAGGAAAGAAAGTTGAGGGTTGGCCGCTTGTCCCCCGGCCCTCTGTCCCTCCCTCTGCTTCTCCCCTCGTGCAGGGGGAGCGGCGGTGATGTAATGCGCTCGGCTTTGGTCCTGGTGCCAATCTCAGAAGAGAGACGACAGATTGCGTGAGCCAAATTTGGCATCCTAGGGGGAGAGGCACGAAAAGTGGAGATGTGGAGGAGAGGAGAGAGGAGCCTGGGGAGGTGCGGGAGAAGCCCCCCTGCCTGGCAGACCCTGGAGGCTCCTCCCCTCCCTCCACTCCAGACCCCCACCTCCTCTCCAGCCCAGTTGGCCTCCGAGCCTCCCCTTATTCGGAGGAGGTGCCCAGCCTGGCCGCTCCCGGGACCCTCCAGCCCCAGTGCTGCCAGTCCTCCTGCGTTCCCCCCAACCCACCCCCCAGCGCACTGCTCCAGCTCCGTTTCCCACCGCCGCTAGTCTCCTGGTTACCATGTTGCTGGTTGTCATGTCTCTTACATGTCCTCGTGACTCAGTGGTCCCCACAGAGGGGCCCCCTCCTCCTCACATCCCCCCCAGCCCTCGCCCCCGCCTCCCCCAGATCCACATTAAGAACCAGCCTGCCCTGTAAGCCTACACTGTTCCTCCTCCCTCTTCCCCTCACCACCAAGCTAAATCTTTTTGCAGCCTCTTCGAGAGCTGCTTTCATTCTCCGTTCCGCAAACGTCTATTAAGAACCTACTACGCTCCAAGCGAATGCAAGCTGCTCTCAGAGACCTGACACATCAGTGAATGGCTCCACAACCCTACAAAGTCAGTACCATCATCCCCACTCTCCAGTTGAAGAAACCGAGGCTCAGAGAGTTCAAGCCAGCTGCCCAAGGTCACCCAGCAGAATCCCAAGGCCAGCTCTGTCTGGTCCCAGTCACCCCAAGGCTTTTTTTGGGAGAGGGGCTTCTTCTCCAGGGCCACAAGGAATGGCTCTCAAGGCCCTAGATCTGCCACCCCCACCCTGGGTCCCAGACATCCTACTTGGTCAGTCCTCTATTTCAGGTCAGATGCCCCCCATTAACTGTTCCATACCCCAAAGTAAAAACAATTCCCAGCACTTTCCACAGCCAGTGAACAACCCTCAACTCATTTGAGCCCTAGGGTCCTCCACGGAGGTCAGTGGGGCAGGGACTGGCATCCCCAACATTCCACAAATGTGGAAATTGAGGATCAGGGAAGGAGAGTGAGCTGCCCAGGGTGCAGGGATGGAGGGTCTCACTGCCTAGCCATGGAAAGCCCCAGAAAGAGCCCCTCCTCCCAATGGAGAATTGAGTGGAATGTTCTGGGCTCCAATTTGGATAGGGGTCAGGCTCAACGTTAGACAGTCTTTTCTGCTGCCATGTTGCAGCTTTTATCTCACCACTCTCATCCACTTTTTGTTCCCTGAACCCTCATCCCAGGCCAATTCAGAGCCATACCGTGGCTTTCAGGTCCCTAAAGTTCTGCGAACAGTCCCCAAAAGGCTCAAAGCCCTGGAGGTCACAGGACTGGAAGTGGCAGAGAAGCAGAATAGACGCTACACACACACACACACACACACACACACACACACACACACACACACACACACACACACACACACACACACACACACACACACACACACACACACACACACACACGAGGGCTCCAGCCCTTCTCTAGCCTGCCCCTAGGGCCTCCCCCTTAGCTCCCTGCTCCCCTCCACCTGCTGCTTGGCATTTACTGGTCTCAAGGCCCTCATTTGGCATCTTAGCCAGGACGCCCATCCCTCCAGCTCCTCTGTCACCTTTCTGCCTGGGTACCCAGGCAGAAGTGTGGGTGGGGGGACAAATAGGTTGAGGCTGTTGGTGGGGGGGTCATTAGGCAGGTTGCAGGAGTTCTCCCTGCCTGGGGCTCATTGGGCCCTCTCTTTCCTCCCAGTACTTAGGAAAAAGCAGAGTCTCTGCCTCTCACCCGGGCCTGTTTGGCAACTGTGAAATACAAAATGCTTCATTTACTGGATCCCTGCTCTCCCGCCCTGGGGTCGCCTGGCCCAGAGTAGGTGCTCCAAACACCAGAAGCGGGATTTTACTGTCAGATCGCAGGCCATTTTTAATCGGGCTGCAGTCGGGGAGGTGGAGAGGAGAGACCCCCTTCTCTGCACGTGACCAGCCCTGAAGCGTGACAACTGGGAGTGGGCGGAGGCAGGCAAAGGTCGTGGCCGGGGCAGGAGGTCAAGGCGCCTTCCACCTACCTCTCCCCGCTTCCCGGCTGCAACCCCGACCGCGACGCTCCCAACGGACAGGCGGATGGAGCCTTTCAGCTCCCGGGAGTCGGGCGGCTGGGACCCGGGTCAGAAGGTGCGGAGAGGGCGGGGCGGGAGCGGCGGGGCCCTGGGACACATCGACAGACGCACAGACGGAGCCCGCGGTGGGCTCACGCCCGGCTTACCGCGGGGCGGAGGGTCCGACGAGTGTCCGGGAGGCGGCGAGCGGGCGCTACATCCCACGGCGCAGTCAGGCTGGCGGGCGTCCCAGGCGGGGAGAGGGGAGTCCCGGCGCCCCTTCCCCGCGACCTCGGCCGGCCGGCCCCCCGCCCCCTCCCCGCGGTGTGTCGATTTGCGCGTCGATCTCGGGGTCTCCGCGCCTCCGGGCCGTCCCGCGCCGCTCCCGCGGGCCGCCCAACTTTCAGCGCTGCCCCGCACCGCGCCCTCGGCTCTGCCTCGGCGTCAGCATCGTCGGGCCCCGGGCCGGGGCTCAGAGCGCCGGGGCCCCGGGGCCCATCCCGCACGGCCGCCCGCGCCCCCCGCCCCCGCCGCCAGCGCCTTTCCCTCCGCCGCCCCCCGCTGTTCTCGCGCTGACACTCCGCCTCTCTCGCGCGCGTGGCCCCCCGCCCTGCGCTCCGCTACCTGCCCCGCTGCGCTCGCCTCCGGCCCCGCGACACCCTCGGCCGCCGGGCCCGGGGTCGCCCTCCCGGCTCCTGCCTGCCCGCGCTCTGCCTCCACCTCTGCCTCCTGCTCCCCGCTTCTCTCCCCCGCTCCCTCTCCCTGCCTCCGCCTTTCTCCAATCTCTCCTGCCTCCCTCTGTCTCTCCGTCTCTCCCAGCGGGGTCTCTGTCTCCGTCCCCGTCGCCTCCCCAGTCTCCCCCTGCCTCTGCCCTGTCTCTCTCCCCGGCGCGTCTCTGTCTGTCTCCCCCGGTCTCTGTCTTTCTCTGTCTCTCTCCCTCCCACTCTCTGTGCGGCCCCCTCTGTCTCAGACCCCGGCCCCCGCCTCTGTCGCGTCCCCGGCTCGCCCGGGAGCCCGAGCTCCCGCCGCCCGCGGCGCGCCGAGAACTCCCAACTCGCGGCACGCCGCCCCGCTTTCCGCGACTTTCGCCCCTCCTCACACGTGACCTGCGCCCCACTGCGGAGGCCGCACCCCCCCACCCCCCCAAGCCCTGGAGCCCCAAACGGCCCGCAGGGCTCGGCCCTTCCCCTCCGCCTAGCCGGGCACCGGACCCCCTCTCTCAGGACCCGCCGCTCCCGGCAGGAGCAGGGGTCGGGGGCTGCGCGGCCCCGTTCCTGTCCTTGATCCTGCCCAGGTTTTCCTACTCGTCCCAAGAGCACTCCTCCCATAACCCGTTCCGGAAATCCGCTCCGGGTTTTCTGGAAACCCAGGGACAGGTGGGGAGGGTGCCTCCGAGCCGCGAAGGGGAGGTGGGAGAGGGTCGGTCGCGTGTCCCGCGGCGCCCGGCGCCTCCTCTCGGCGGGTCCCAGTTACCCCCACCCTGGAGTAAGCCCCCTGTTCCTCCCCGGAGTACGGGCAGTTGAGGACCCTCAGGGCCCCGCGCCAGGAAGTCATGGTAGGCCTGCTGGGGGGACCCTCAGAAGCACCTAGTCAGCACCACCCCATTTTACAGACGGGGAGACAGTACCCGACGCTCGCCTAAGGCCACCCCGTCTCTTGTTCTCTGTCGTCCCCACCGCCCCAAGCTGTCTTAATAAGAGAGGATCCTTGCCGTTCTCCTTCCAGGAGAAGACCCCAGCACCCCACAGCCCTTGGCCATCCTGCCACCCCACCCCTGTCCTTGAGGAGGCAGGAGGGAAAGTGCTCCTCCTCCAGGGTGGTAGGATGAGCACACACCTGCAGTTAGACAGCTAGGAGAACTTCCCTAAAAGCCTGGCCATCTCTGACTAAGGGGTCCCAGTCCCAGTTCAGAGAAGGTGAGACACCCCAAAGCTGCTTTGAGAAATTACTGAATCTGAAGTCTTCTCCGGCTCTTCCCCCGAGCTGACCCCTCAGCACACAAACCCTCACCAGGAAGGATCCAATCCCCAGCCCTCTGCGTAGCGTAGAGTCAAGCCCCACCTTGTCTCACAGCCCACACCCACCCATACACCCTGAATCCCCCCCAATTCCAGAACACTCCAGATGCTTCCACACTGCTCTGCCTTTGCATGTGCTGTTCCCCTGCCTGAAATGCTCTTCCTCCTTCACCCAGAGATCCCTGCTGTTCTCCAAGCCCAGCTTCCATGCCACCTCCCCTGGGATGGCCTCCTGACGTCCCCAGCCCAAGTCATTCATTCACCCTGCACTGAGTGCCCACCCCGTGCCAGTCCCTGGGCTGGGCACAAGGTTGGCTCTTGTTTTGTGGGCTTGGGAGGAGTTAGGTCAAGCTGGGTTCAAAAGCATTTATGTGCTGGGTGATCTTGAGCAAGTTATTTACTGAATCCCTCTGTAAAGTGGGGTACTGTTAGGGTCCCCTTCACAAGGGCAGATGAGATGAGGTGCTACCCAGGAAATGCACATCTCATGGTAGGTGCTCAGTAAACGTTGTGGTGGCCATCTCTTCTCAGTCTGACCTCCACACGCCTCCTTACCCTGCCATGCCCTCCCAGGACTGATGTTTCACTGCCTGACTCTTGTGTGTGACTGGACTGCAGAACTCAAGCAACCCGAATGCCCAGTCAGTGACCGAGGTGTGCCGGGCACCTGTCCCACCCTTGCAGGGATTGAAAGCAGAGGGATGCTGGTGAGGCAAATGACCTGGGGCCGGAGGCCTGGCCTGGTGGCTGACTTGGGAGTTTGGGCTGCAGAGGAAGGAGGGAGGGGCAGGATGGAGAGTGAGGCAGAGATAGGAGTTGGGCAGCTTACTTCTCTTCCCTGAGCCTCAGTTCCATCATATGTAAAGTGGTAGGAGAATAGCCAATGACTAAAGGAAGAATTCGCCATTGCCATCCCTTGGTTGAGTGTTTGAGTAGGTGTGCAGAGGCCTCTAGTGGAGAAGGCTGTGTGACCCTGGGCTGGTCGCTTGTCCTTTCTGGGCCTCAGAGGCCTCATCTATAATGAGACAGTCTGGACTGGGTCCCCAAAGGGCAAGAAGCCTTTTTCCTAAAGGACTATACAATTGAGCCAGAGAACCTGAGAGTGGGAAAGACCTGGGGAGTACAAGGGAGGGGTGGGGAAGGGGCAGGCATTGTCCATCACAGAAGCACCCCCTGGAGTGGGGTGATGAGAACAAGCATCCACTGAGCCTGTGCATCATCAGCCAGCACTGTTCTTAGCCCTTCACAGGCATTATCTCATTTAACCCTTACAAGAACTCCATGGTACAGGCACCCGTTACCAATGGGGAAACTGAGGCACAGTTGTATTGTGATGAGTGGCCTGGCCTGGGTGGCCAAGGACAACTCCCTGGAAGGGCAAGTCTCGCTCTGAAGTTTGCTGAGTTTGATCGTAAAAACTTTGTCTGTCTGTACAGGACTTGGCCAAAGCTTCCTGCCCATTCTCCCATTTGATCCTTACATACGACTCCATGAGGTAGTAACTATAATTATCCCTATTTCATAGGTGAGGAAACTGAGGCACAGAGAGAGGAAGTGACTTGACCAGGGTCACTCAGGGAGTAAGCAAGTGTCTGAGTCAGGATTTGAACTAGGTTCCCTTCCTAGTTTCTGGGGAAAGGCCATTCCAGGCCAGCAGAGCACTCACCCACCCCCTCTGAGGAGCCTACTTGGGCCTCCTGGGTCCCCCAGAGTCCCTGAGAGTCCGTGTAGAGGGCTGGGAGGGGTGGAGGGCCTGGCAGGCAGGACAGTTGGGGAGGGGAGGGAAAGAGCCACTTCACCATGCCAGGGTCACAGAGCCCAGAGATTTTTGGCCTAGAGAGTTCCACAAAGTCCAATCAGTCTATTCTGCAGATGGGGCAAACTGAGGCTGCCCAGCTGCTTAGGTTAGAGATCAGACCAGGACACAGCTGGCCTACAGAACTCTAAAGTCCCTGGCAATCCAGAGTTGGGGAAGGGGTGTTCAGGGTTCAGAGGGCCCGGACCCATCCCGGCAGGCTGTGCCCTGGGGACGGAAAGCTGTAGGGGTCTCACTCGCCCTCCGCCCCCGCCCTCGCCCACCCCCCAGCACTCAGTAGTCACCAGGGTGGAATATTTTAGCACCTATAGAAAAGCCGCCACAGACGGCAGTGGCAGCTGTTGCTAAGGAGACGCTCCCAAAATAGCCCCCCTCCGCCAACCTTTCCCGCTGCTGCTCCTGCTGTGGGGAGGGGAGGAGGCCAGGCGGGGAGGGGGTGGCACACAAGCCCTGGCCCCAGGCTCACCTACCCGCCCTTGGCCCTGGCGCCTACCCCAGCCAGAGAACTGGGCAGCTACGGGTCTGCGGAGGGGACAGGAGCTGGCCTGAGCACGCCTGTGACCTCGGCCAGGGTCCTCAAGGGGAAGAAGGACCCTCAGGTGACGGAAGGAAGGGGAGGAGAGAGCCCCCGCCCCTAAGACCCCCAGCACCCTTCCACACATACACAATCACCAAGACTCACAGTTAGACACATCCACTTGGGCACACCGCAAGTACCACCATACAAATGCCCACGTAGACCTCCATATACACAAGCAGACACAAATAAATATGTATGTAAACACACACACCACAAATACACAACATACACCTGTGCGCGCTCACACACACACACACACAAACACCATGTTGCCAGAGATTCACACATTTACATACTCATCCTTAAATATTCATCCCAAGTACACGCATACACTAATGTATGCATGCCTCTCATGTGCACACACACACGTGTATATACACACATGTATATATACCGTCAAAGCACATGTACACACACATTCACAGATATACTCAACTGTCCAAGCACACGTCCAGCGTGTGGCATTGAAAGGCCACTAAGTGGTATCTACCTTGGTGGGGAACCTCTGCAATCCTACCACAGGGTGCAAGATAAGGAAGAATGTTCAGGTTCTTCTTTTCCTGCCAGGTAACTGGGGGTGGGGGGTGGAGTGGGGTGGGGTGTCTGGAGGTTGATGTGTCTGTGAAGCCCTCTAAGTCTGGGGTTGGGTGTCTGGGGTCTGGGGGGTCCCTGATGCCTGATAGAGCAGCCCCGGGCCCTCTCCTTCTCCCTTCTTCAAGAAGGGGGCCCTCCCACCAGCAGACTGGAAGCCTCTGAACATGGTGAGGCCTGAGTCCTGCGTTCATTGTGCAGCTGGATGTCACCAAGCCTGCAGTTGGGGCTGGGGTGATAAAGAGGACTCGAAGGCTACAGGGTGGTCCTTGACATGTGCAAGACACTTTACAGTTTACAAGCTGCTTTTACACTTGTTATTTCACTTACTTGGTAAGAGCTTCTCTGAGATATTGGATAGTGTCACATCCATGGGGGAGAGGACTTTAAGACCACACAACAAGCTGCTCTCACGCCTGGAACCAGCACCCCAAAAGGTTCCGGCACCCAGTCCCGCGTGCCTTCCACTTGGCTGGATTGCCGGTGCAGGGCCTGTCTTTACCCCTAATGCATTCGCCCTGTGATATTGGAGAGCAAGCAGCCAAGCCCTCCATCTCCCCACCTGGAAAGCTGAGAGTGCACCCCGGGGGTGCATTCACGCAGCAGTTTGTGGCCACAGTCAGGTCTGCGGGGGAGTGGCTGCTGCATGGCCTCGGAATGCCAGCGCAAGGACAAAGGGCGAGGAGCGGCGGAGTCGCTCCCCTCCGCACTTGGCCCGCCGCGCGGTCTCCCAGTATCGCTCGGTGGCTCCGGTTCAGGAATCCGGGATCCGGGTCGTCGTCGGCGCCTCGTCACTCGGGAGACGCTGTGAGCGGCTTGCGGTTGCCGTGGAAACTCCGCGCCGGGGCCTCGGTGCTCAGCTCCAGACTCTCGGAGCCGGAGCCCGCGCCGGACGCGCGCTGAGCGGGTGGAGAGCGGCGTTTTGGGTCTCAGGAAGACACCTGACGCCGGCGGCGAGGGGAGGGGACGTCGAGGTCTGGGGGTTATTTTTGTTTTCTTTTTCTTTTAATTGAGGTGTAACTTACAAATAAGCAGTAGTGCACACACCTTAAGACTACAACTCGATGAATTTTTACATATGTAAAAATCCACCCCGGATCAAGCTACAGAACACTTCCAGCGCCCCAGTAGGCTCGGTCGGGCCGAGAAGATATTTTTAATCGTTTTTTTTTTTTTTTCTGCGCTTCTCCGGAAATAAACGGGCGAGGGTGCGATCGTTTTCTGAGGACACGGGATTTCCGTGTTTTCTCCCGACTCTACTTTGCTGGGCCCTCTTTGGGCCTCAGTTTCCTGCATAAAGGAGCAAAGGATTAATATTTGCTGCGTGGTTTCTCCTTGCAAAGTGCTTTATGTACTTGGCTAACTTTGAGCGTGATAACTACCCTGTGAGATCACTACTTGATTTATCCCAGATAACCGATGAGAAAACTATGGCTTTGAGATATTAAGTAAATTGCCTAAATTCGGACAACGCATACATATTGGCGCTTGAGACTGGATTTGAGGTTCAGCCCCCCCCCCCCCTTCAGCCCTTCCACCCCATTGTTGGCATTTTTTTAAAGGGGAATGTGCTGCGGAGAGGTGGCCATATCACACCTCTGCTTCTTTGGGTATATAGTTCTACCTGGGTCTCTCCTCTCTCCCTGCCATGTTTTGTCCTGAGGAAAGCTCCTATTCATCCTTCAAAACCTACTAGGGTATCACCTCCCTTGTTGAAGCCTTCCTTAACTACAGTTCTCCCCTGTGATCCCACACCCCAACCCCTGGGTAATTACTTTCTCAAAAGGCCTTCCCATGCCCCTCAATGCCCCAAGAGCTTTTGGAGACTGCGTCTGCATTCACCCTGCAAGGCATCTGGTGCACAGTGGGTTTTCAATAAATGTGCATGGACCCGAAACTGGGAAGAATGGTTTTGGAACCTTGGTTTTCCTACCTGTAAACTGGGTCCTGTGCTGGCCCTGCCATGTGTGGTTCAAAAGATACTGCACAGGGGAAGAGCAGAACCTCAGACAGAAAAGGGCCACCCTCAGTCCACCCCTGCTTGGTTAGGGAATGGACTCTTCTGCGCCTCCCTGGTGAGACCTCAGGGCTTCCTGGGAAGAGTTCATTCCTTCCACAGGGGAGAGTCCACTAGCCAGACGAAGCCAGAGCCGCCTCTAGGAAGCCAAATGGAGTCCCGGGACTGTAGTGTAGGAAGGCTCCCCCTTCCTGAGCCCTGCCCAGCGAGAGGGGCTGATGAAGTAGTGGGGTGTCCTCAGGATAGTGATTTTCACTTTACATCCCCACTTCCTTTCACACAGAATTTACGAGACAGTGTGCAGGAAATGCAATATGATGGTGAAATGCAACAAAGGACTAGGACCTAGATTTCATATTTATTTCTGTAACTGAGCAATTCCACATTCTCTGTCCATAAATCTGACTTTGAACATCCTGGTGAGCAAGGGAAAAAAGGGAAGCCCGTTTATGATATGCTTTGCTTTTGTTAATGAGGAGGAAAAGTAGCAGTCCCTCCAGGCTGGCCCCGTGCAGTCCCTGCCCTTTGAACTGAAGGAAATCTCCCTCTTGGCTTCCTCTCAATTGCATTCCTACAGCATACACGACTTGGGGTCAGGAAAGTGAAGCTCGGAGGGATGAGGGACTTTCTGGGAACACCCAGCATCGGGGACAGATCTGTGAAAGAAGACAATGGTATCAGTTTCATAGGGAGGTTGGGAGGACTAGATGCAAGGAGCAGGGAGCTAGTAGTCACCAATGCTTCTATCTTCATTATCTCATTTAACAGATGGGGAAGCTGAGATCCACAGAGGGGGCATGGTGGGCCCAAGGCCACAGTGGCAGACCCAGAATGAGGTCACTGCGGTCACTCTTCACATCTCTCCTGGCCTTGACCAGTTCCCCGTGTTCCTCCAGGGAGAAATAGAGGGAAGGTGAGGATTCCAGTCTTGCTCCCTCCAGCCTCCCCTGGCAGTTGTGGCTGCTTCCCAGGACAGATGTTTCACCAAATGGCAAATGCACGTGCTTTTCCCTGGCATGGGGAGGAGGCAGGCGCAGAAGGAGATCCCAGCTGTTTGGGCAGAGAGACTTGCAGCCACACCTGAGGGCTTTAAATAGCCACCACCTTCTCTGGGCACCTGCTGGAGGGGAGGCATCTGGGCAGAGTTGGGGTGGGGGGAGTATTAAGAAACTGTCACAGCCCTGAGATGAGTGCTTGACCGCACATCTTGCCTTCCTGGGCTTCGATATCCATCACCTGCAAAGGGGGATCTTAAGCCTGCTTCGCAGGGTGCCTGTTAAGGCTGAACTGAGAAAAACCTGAGTAACATACCTGACCCATGCCTGACACCTGTCAGGTGCTCAATACTTAATGGCTTTTGTTACTCCCACCTCCTTGCCAGGGCAGGAGTCCCTGCTGTAGCATCCCTGACCAAAGGGCACCCAGCCCCTGCTCAGCCACCTCTCATGGGGAGTGCATCACCTTCTGTGGCAACCCACAGTCTAAGGTGATGATTCAGTTGCATGAACCCTGGAGTCAGACCGGAAATCCAGGTGCCACTTCTCAGTGGCTGTGTGACTTCAAGCAAATTACCTAACCTCTCTGTGCTGTACCCCTACCCCCTCGTATAGAGTGGGAATAATAACTACCTCCCTCATAGTGTTGTTTCGATCAGTGCTTCTCAAACTTTCATGCACACAAATCACCTGGGGATCTTGTTTTACTGCAGATTCCAATTCAGTAGGTTTGGGGTAGGGCCTGACATCCTGCATTCCCAACAGGCTGCTGGGTGATGCAAACGCTGCTGGTCCTTGGATCACATTTTGAGTCTCAAGGGCCTGCCTTGCCCTGAAGTCACAATGAGGAGTTTGGGGAACCATGGAAGGGGGGTGGCAGATTTTCATCATGAAAAATCCTCTGTGGCAGGATGTGGGGGGGTGGCAAGAAGCCAGCTGTCTAATGAGAGATGAGGGTCCTGAGTGGGGAAAGGAGGCGGATGGTAAGGGCCCTCAGCTCATCCCGTCTACTCTTACATATGCAAAGACCAAGGCCCAGAGAGGGTGGCTGAGCTGCTCAGGGTCACACAGCACTCAAAAGACTCTACCCACCAGAGGTCCTTCAACCATGGAGTACCCCTACTGCCCCGGGCCAACACACCGGAGATGATGGAGTGGAGTGGGGGCTCAGTGGCTTGTCTCAAGTGGGAGAGTTTCTAAGGAGTTCCCCTCCTTGGACCCCCGGTTGGGGGACGGTGCGGGCACCTCGGCCACACAGAGCTGGGCCCAGGCCGGAAGCCCCCCTGCCCGACCAGGCCGCCCCGCCCCGGGAACTGGAGGCGCTGGGCTGGGCCAGGAGGCGGGATCCGCCGGCGGCGCGGCTTCCTGGCTCCCCCACCCCGCGCCGTGGCGGCCGGCCTGGCCACGTCACCGCCCGGCCGGGAGAGCGCAGGCGGACCGCGGGCGGCCGGCTGGGAGCGCGCGGGGCTGCGAGGGGCGGGCGGGGGCCTGTGGGGACCGGGAGGCCGCGGCCGGGGAACGTGGGCTGCCGCCCGGCCTGCCAGAAAATTTCCTAGAAGTTTGCTGGGCACCGGCTGGACCATGAACGTGTTCCGTATCCTCGGTGACTTGAGCCACCTCCTGGCCATGATCTTGCTCCTGGGGAAGATCTGGAGGTCCAAGTGTTGCACGGGTGAGGGGTGTGCCCCGGGCAGGAGGTGGGGACCCCGGGAGGCGGAGGAGGACCCCGGGGGCCTCGACCGGCCATTCCGAATGTCTCCTGCCTGCAGGAAGAAACTGGGGTATGGGGGAGAAGGAGAGGGTCGACTCCAGAATGCCTGTTCAGGGAGGGGATTTCTCAGCTTGGGAGCCCTTGAAACTATTTTTGTGCAGCTCAGCTTCCACAGGATATCTAAAGTCAAAGAATGAGGGAGGCTGTGTCTCCTTTCCCCTGATGGCCTGGGAAGAGGAGGAAGTGAGGAGGTGACACCCACCCCCCTTTCCCACCAGTCACCTCCTTTGTTCGCTGTACCTACTTGGGACCCATTTGTTCTCTCCACCCTCACTCGGGGTGGAGGGTGCACCTAGGAAGTGGCCCCCCAGTTCTCAGGCTTTTCCCTTCTGCCTGCACTTAACCCCCAGACTTCCCCTCCGGGCTGGGCCTCTTCCCTGCAGTCTCCCGTGGGTGGCACAGACCCCGTGATGTGGCAGGAGGGCACCGGGCCAGTCCAGATGGGCGTGGAGCTGCCCCGGAGCAGGGAGGACCGGAGGGGACCCCTGTTTGCCCACTGGTCTGGCTGCCCCACTGGGGCTTTGGAGAAGTTTGGAGGCTGGACTGATGGTCACCAGGCTGCCCCAAGACTCCCGCAGCCATCTTTGGGCTCCTCCTAAGTCCACGGTGTAGGGGCCAGGGGGTGTCCTGGAGGCACGGCCTGTGCTAGGCACCGGGGTGAGGGGTGGAGAGAGCGGCTCAGGCCTCGCGTGGGAGCCAAGGAGGCCGCAGGAGCTCAGGGAATCAGAGAAGGGGGCCCTGCGGGCTTCACGGAGGGAGCAGCAGCTCTGAGCTGGGTCCTGGAGGTTGGGGTGGGCAGGGGTTGGGGGACACACCCCAGGAAGGGTGTCAGGGGCACTGAATGCGGGTACAAAAGAGCAGAGGCCACAGAGCCCAGGGCATGTCCAGGGAATGGTGAGAAGTGGATTTGGGGGTGAGCTGGGAGAGAGGTGAATCCGAAAGGGAGGGTGCTCCGGGTGAGAACGGCCTGTCTGTCCGTCTGGCTGGGGAGTCTGGAGTGGGGAGTGGTGGAAGGTTCGAGAGCAGGGGAGGAGGCTCAGATGCACGCTTGAAGGAGGTCTGGGACACAGTATGGAGGGGCGAGAGAGGAAAGGGCTGCCAGCCTGGGCGGGCTGTGCGTGTGTGGGGGGCGGGGGCACTGATGGAGGGTCACTGCAGAGGGGGTGGGTCAGGAGAGACAGGCACCCACAAGTCCTCCAATTACCCCCTTAAGGTGCTGATGGGGTGGCAGGCTGGTGGGAGGGGAGGCATGAGCTTGGAGGGGACCCCTGCACTTCCACAGGGGCCCTGGGTTGGGGGAGAACCGAGACCAGGAGAGGGCACTGTCCCCCCGGCCTTCTCTGCCAGGCATCGGGCCAGGCCCTTGAGAGACAAAAGGACAGAACAAAGACCCTGCCTGGTGGGCTGACATTTTGGCGCTGAGAACACAGCACCTGAGTGAAGTCTCTGGCTTGTTGGAGGTGATGGGGGCTCTGGAAAGAAGGAAAAGGGAGCTGGGTGAGGGTGTGGGCCTGGCGGGCACAGGGAGGAGTCAGCCCCGGGCTTGTTGAGAAGATGCGATCTGAGGAGAGGTGCCTGGATGCCAGCCCCAGAAGCAGGGCCTGTGTGACCCCAACTGACCCAGCCTGAAGGCTGGAGACTTGCTCCCCCTCCCCTAGGGACTCATGGTGTGACCTGGGGCCTCAGTTTCCCCATCTGTCACATGGGAGGCAGGGCTGCACCAGAGCTGCAGGCCCCATCTGTGCTTGGGAGAGCCCTCAGGGACTGGCCAGGTGCCCACTCACGTTGGGTCGCCACAGGCTGCTGGCTCTGGTGGAATACAGGCATTTGCTTTCCAAAGAGTGTGAAACCTTTGTGTTCCATAAGGCCCCGGGGGCCTGGTGGGCTCAGGGTGGACAGAGGGGAGGGGTGAGGAAGGCCATGTGAAGAGGTGTGGCCAAACGGGGCCTCCTGGACCCTTCTTTCTGTAAGAGGACTCAGTGGGTCTTGGGTCAGAATTGCCTCCTGGTCTCCATCCCCCCAGTGGCTCCTTCCCCCACAGCCATCCCCTCTGCCCTCCTCAGCCAGCAGACAGGACAGCGAATGCCAGGCCCCCAAGCAGGCACTCATGCTCTCATTTAATTCTATTTCCTCCTTACAACTCCTTACATCCTGCTGTGTGTGTGTGTGTGTGTTGCCTATTTTACGGCTGAGGGAGGCGAGGCCCAGACTTGCCCAGCGCCAGGCAGGTAGGAAAGCAGCATAAGGGCCAGAACTCTCTAGAACTCTCCAGAACATTACGGGCTTTGGCAGGGTTTATCCTCAGTCATTAGAATTGTACTCCTCTCCCAAATGTCCAGAAGGAACTTGGGGAGTGATTAAGGCCCGGTTCAGTCATACAGTGGAAACAGACCCTAGGTCAGATAATACCACTCCCCAGTGGTTCTAAGACACAGAGTAAAACCTAGATGTGTTGCAATGGGGTGGCTGGAGGGAGGGATGGAGGGAGAGAGTGACCGGGTGTGGGGTGGGGGTGCCAAAGGGCAGACCAGACAGGACCTCAGGAGCCATGAGAAGAGTTTGGGTTTTTATTTTCAGGGCATTTGGAAGCCTCTTAAGGGCTTTAAGCAGAATTTTATTTTTAAAATATCCTTTTTGGTTGTTGGGTGAAGAATGGAATTGGGCGAGCAAGAGAGGGTTTGGGGAAGCCAGTGGGGGTTGTTGTGGTAACACAGCAGCTAGGCCCGGTGAGGGGGTTCGGGGCTGAAGTTGGTGGGCTTGGCTGGAGGCGGGGAACTGAGGGGAGAGAGAGAACCTGGGCTGGCTTGAGGGGCTGGCTGGGGATGGTGGTGCCGCGTGGGGAGCAGGGGAGGTCTGCGAGGAGAGGATGAACTTGGCTGGGCCGTGGTGAGTTTCAGGTGCTCGTGGGGTGGCCAGGTGGCAGGTGACTATATGGGTCAGGATATCAGAAGAGAGTCCAGAGCCGGAGATATAAATAGGAGCGTCTCTGGCAATGTGGGGGTACTTGCAGCCCCAGGAGAGGGAAAGGAGGAGAAGAGAAGCAGCCCTGGGATTAGGGAGAGAGGAGAACAGGAGCAGCCGGGAGGAGGTGAGGAAGCAGCAGTATGGGTGGTCATGGAGCCCTGGGGAGAGTGTGCTGCAAGACAGAGGGGAGCTGAGGACAGAATCGACTTTGGGAGAGGTTTAGTGAAGCCACAGAGGCTGTAACCAGCCTGGAGGGGCCTGGTGGGAAAGGAGAAAAGGGAGGCAGTGCGTCTGCTTGCCTTGCCCCCGAACTGTCTCACTGAGGTACCAAAAGTGGCCAAAAGGAAACTAAAGAAGGATGATGACTCAATGCAGCATGGGTTCCTGGACTGGATTCTGGAACAGGAAAAGGGAGTCAGTGAGAAAACTGATGAGCTCTGAATAAGGTATGTAGTTGAGTTGGTTGTGCGAGACCAATGTGAATTTCTCAGTTTTGGTAAATGTACTGTGGTTTTGTAAGATGTTAACATTAGAAGAAGCTGTATAAAGGGGATATGGGAACTCTGTACTGTCTTTGCAACTCTGCTGTAAGTATAAAATTGTTTCAAAATGAAGTTTAAAAAGAAAGAGGCCAAAGCAGGTCAGGAAACAGCACGGAGAGTGTGAGCACATTTTTGTCACTGCTATGCATGTACACGCGTGTGTCGTGATGTGAACATCCATGTCACATATGTACGTGTGTACTGACAGATCTGGAAGGTCTAACACTGAGGCTTTGGGTTGTCAGGCGATTGCAGCTGTTTTTCCTTTACATATGTACGTATTGTCTGATTTTTGTTTTCCGAAGAGTAGAAATATGCATTACTTTTAAGACCAGGAAAAAGACTTTTTTTAATCTTTAAATTTTGGAAAATAAAACAGAATGCTTCCCTGGCCCTGAGCCTTCCTCCGCCTGCTCCGGGCTCCCTGGTGAATCCACACCTTGCAGAGGCAATGAGTTGTTCTCCAAATGGGGAAGCTTGGGGGATTGTCAGTGGAACTTTGCGGGGGGAGCGAAGAGCAGCCTCCACAGCCCCCCACCAGCCCAACTCACACCACCCCCGACAGCCTCCCCAGAGCCAGAACTGAGGCCAGCACACGGGGGGAGCCTGGGAACTTGGTGTTCGTGTCTTTATTTGGAGACTGGGAGACAGATGACAGCTTAATGAGAGGAGCAAGTACTCAAGTGATCCAGTGGGAAGGGGTGAGTGTCCTACCCTGGGGAGTGACAGTCACCCTGGACAGGGTGTCTTCATTAAGTGGGAGTGGACACTGTGCAGGCCTTTCCAGCTCTGGGCTCTGGGTTTTCTCAAGTGTGGGTGTGCCTGGGGGTCTGTGTTCTCAGGGTCCCCTGTCATCCTCTGGCTGCAGGCATCTCCGGGAAGAGTCAGATCCTTTTTGCTCTCGTCTTCACCACCAGGTACCTGGACCTGCTCACCAACTTCATCTCCATCTACAACACAGTCATGAAGGTGAGGGGGCTGGGTGGTGAAGGGGTGGGGCCTCTGGAGCCCCCACAAACTGTTGGACAGTGTGCTTGGGAACTTGGGCTGCGGAGCCAGGCCGGCTTGGGTTTGCATCTGGGCTTTGCTGCTTAGTGGCTGTGTGACCTGAGCTTGGCAAGGCTTCTGGCCACCCTGTGCTTCCGTTTCCTCATCTGGGAAATGAAGCGAGTAGTAGCACTTACCTCAGAGGGTTTCGTGAAAAGCAAATGAGGTAATAAATGTCAACGCACAATAACTGTCATATATTAAACATTCAATAAATGTTAGCCAGTATAATGGTTAAAAAAATAAGCAGAAAATCAAAGTTGGTGCCCTGAGCTTTCAGAGAACTTACTCATTCATCCATCCAACAAATATTGAGCACCTACTGTGTTCCAGACACCACTCTGCAGGAGACATTCCAAGCCCCTGTTCTCATAGAAGCTACCTTCTAACATAATAAAAGAAACAGGAAGAATTTCCATTAGGGATAAGGCTATACAGATAATTAAAATAGGATGGTTTATGTCAACTAAAAAAAAGTTTAAAAATAGAAGGTTATGAGATAGAGAACGTCTAGGAAGCTACTTCAGGGAACATGATCAGGAAGGGCCCCTCTGAAGAGGTGACATTTAAGCTGAGATGTGAGTGGCAGAAGGAACCAGGCCTGTGAAGATCAGAGGAAGAGCATTCCAAGCAGAAGGAATAGCTGGGGCAAAGACCCCACAACAAGTACCAGCTCGGTGGATTCTGAGGACAGACAGAAGGCCAGGACGGCGGGAGCTGACCAGGCAGGGACTCCCAGTGGCAGCAGAGATGCCAGTGAGGGAAAATGGTGCACGGGTTTGTAGATCAGGTTAACTAGTGTGGATTTCATTTTCACTGGGATGGGATGCCACTGCTTTGAAGCACGGCCCTGTTTTCCAGGAGAAACGGAGCATCTCTGAGTTCCACTCTGATGTCCCAGGCCCTGGGCCTTGTATTGAGGCATTTTCTGGGTTTGTAGCCAGGCATCCTCGCTCTTTAAGGCAACATCAATCTGTGGAAAGGCCCAGGTTTCAGAGTCAGTAAAGTGGGATGTATCGGTGCTTGGACGCTGGTAACAGAGACATCAAATAAGAGTGATTTTAACAAGATGGGTTTTTTTTTCTCTCATAGCATGAAATCTGGAGTGGGTAATCCATGGCTCAAATGGCAGCTCCATCCATGTCCTAGGCTCCTCCTAACTTTCTGCTCTGCCACTGTTAGAGTGTGACCAGCACTGGCTGCATGAGGGTGCGATTGCACAGGACCCAGCACTCCAAAGGGCCCTGCACTTGGTTTAATGTCCTGCCGTCGCCATCTTGAAATTCTCAGTAATTTTTTAACAAGGGGCCCTGCGTTTTCGTTTTTCACTGGGCCCCATGCCTATCCAAGGTGCCTCTGGGTGGAGACCTTGCTGGAGCTTCTACCATAACTTCCTATCTGGGCAGGAAGGGGAGAAAGGAGTGTGTACCAGCAGGGCAAGCCCACAGACCCCACTGGTGACCTCCGTTTACACTCCGTTACCCATCTTTATCTGTGTAGGGATCTGGGAAGGGAGGTTTTTATTAGGGCACATTGTCATTCCTAATAAAACAGGAGTCCTGTTTCTAAGGAAGAAGGGCTGCATGAGGTGATTCTACCTATCGTGCAGGGCCGTTGTGATAACATGTGGTGTGCCTAGCACCTAGCAGGTATTTAACAAAAGCGAGTTCTTTTCTCTTCCATGTCAGAGATGTACCTTTGGGATTCCAGGCATCTTGTTCCTAGGATGGAGGGATGGAGGAATGGAGGATGCTCTTAACTGTGGGGTACTGAACTCACTGGGTATGAATTCGGATCTAGGGTCCCAAAATCACTATCTGCTTAAATTCAACACACAGCTATCAGACACCACCTACCTAGTTTATTTCTCCACCCAAGGGTCTGGTTTGGGCAGTCCTGGCAGAGACTGGCAGCCCCAGCCCTTGGCATGATTGAATGAAGTCTGGGAACATCAGAGAGGCCAGTTTCCACATTTGTTATGTTCATAGAAAATGCTCAAACTATGGTGTGTTCATAGAAATGTTCATACTATGGTGTGAAAAAAGCAGTATGTACTGTATACTTGAATTTGTTAAAAATCAAATTCAGGTGATTCATTCACTCACTCCAGGATTTATTTTGTGCCAGGCCTTGAGATAGGAGCTGGGGGTTTAGAAGTGGACAGGACATGGGCCTTACCCTCAAGAGGTCCTCTTGTAGGGGAGACAGACTTGTACACAGACATTTTCGGAACACGTGGTCATGGACTGCAGTGACTATTTTCACGGGACTCTGGTGATACAATGTAGGTAGGTATGCCTCATTCTGGCAAGAAAAGAGTTCTTGAGGACATAACTGAAGTTATTTATGAGTCTTGAAGTAGAAATAGTTCTCTATGCCAGTGTGGTCCTGGACCAAGTTAACAGCATCAACTGGGGACTTTGTAGAAATTCAGAATCTCAGGCCTGCCAAGACCTACTACATCAGAAACTCTGGAGGGGGTGGCCAAGGGGCCATGGTGGGGGAGCAGCCATCTATGTGATTTTGCTTACTGAAGTTTGAGAACCTGGGAGGACAGCCACTGTGATTAGAAAATAGTTTACTGAAGGAGCAATGGCCAAGTGATTTAAGGGGTTATAAGTCGTCGTGGAAGGGCACTCACAAGTCAGTGGTACATATCCAGGAAAGTTGAGGTTTAAAAATTGTTTCAGGAAACAATTTGTTTCAGCAAAGGTCAAGCCTGTTTTTTTGTCTAATGTTCTCCAGATGAATCTTCAAGGTAGCATTATCAGTCCCAAAGAGAAGCATGGAGTTACTTACCAAAAGATAACTTCGGATTCTAGGCCATGGACCTAAGAGAAATTGCAGACACATTTCACCTCTTCTGCCCCAGGCAAAGCACCAGCCCTTAGGTTTACTAGGTCCCAACTCAGGGCAACTTTCTGAGGGTCAGCAAGTAGGCTGAGAAATGACTTCATAGATTCCCAGGTGTGTTTCTCCTTTTTCAGATGGTTTTCCTCCTCTGTGCCTATGTCACAGTGTACATGATCTATGGGAAATTCCGGAAAACATTTGACAGTGAGAATGACACATTCCGTCTGGAGTTTCTCCTGGTCCCCGTGATTGGCCTTTCCTTCCTTGAGAACTACAGTTTCACTCCCCTGGAGGTAAGGGAAGGGATGAAGAGTACTAATCCCCAAAGGTGAGCCTGCTTCCTAATATCCTTCCCTGCGGACCCTCGGGGATGTCTGGGCTGGCCAGCCCCCTTGTTTTCTGCTACATCTATGACCATTACATATATTGTCCAATTATAAACTTAGAAGAAATTGGCAACGCTATTCACCGTGCTCCACTTGAAAATGGGCACATCTAAATATTCATGATGTTCATAGAGAAAACAGGCATCACAGTACAGATTAGGGCTGTTGAGCTCGAGTCCAACCACCAGTGGATAGAAGAGCACGGTCCAGTCCCAGGGATTTTAAGTCAAGTCTGGGCTGTGGCCCAGCAATCCATGTTAATAAGCACCTCAGATTCTGATGCTGGTGATCACGGACTGTATTTTGAGAAGGCATGGACTCAACTGTGGCAAGTTTATACGAAGAAATAACTCTACAACTGTTATGTTCATAGAAATGTTCATACTATGGTGTGAAAAAAGCAGTATGTACTGTATACTTGAATTTGTTAAAAATCAAATATATATTTGCATTTACATAAAACGGTGAAAAAATTTTAAAATATTGAGAATGTGACTTGTCTTTTTTGGCTGTTATTTTCTCCAGTGAACACATTACTTTAGTAATGAAAGGGGGACCCTTTTTCTCTTTGGCTCAGATCCTCTGGACCTTCTCGATCTACCTGGAATCTGTGGCCATTCTGCCTCAGCTCTTCATGATCAGCAAGACTGGAGAGGCTGAGACCATCACTACCCACTATCTGTTCTTTCTGGGTTTATACCGGGCACTCTACCTGGCTAACTGGATCAGGCGGTATCAGACTGAGAATTTCTATGACCAAATTGCAGTGGTGTCTGGAGTAGTACAAACCATCTTCTACTGTGACTTCTTCTACCTGTATGTGACCAAAGGTAAGTGCCAGAATAATGTTGCTGGCATGGGCCCAAGGAATTACTCATCCATTTGAGGGGATAATGAGATGAAAAAGGCAGTGTTTGTGGTACTTACATTCTAATCAGGAGGAGACAAACCATTTTTAGGAAACAAAAAGTGCCATGAAGAAAACAAGCCACTACGACAGTATACTGTCCACTGTGAGCAGAAATGTGAGATGACATGACAGAATTAGGAAAATATGGGAAGAACTGAGAACAGCTTACGTAAAAGCCTCGAGGCAGTAACCAGCTTGTTGTGATGGAAACAGAAAGGCTAGTATGGTCAAAATCCACAAACCGAAAGGTCAGAGGTCAACCAAGATAAATTTACCAAGGGTCTCATAGGCCAGGGTAAGATGTTTGCAAGCTTGCACTGTATTCTGAGACAAAGGGCAGCTCTTAGGGAGCCTTATGAAAGATACTACCTCATTTCTAAAACCAACCCACCACATAGGGTTAAAAAAACAGCTAAAGCAGGCAAACTAGTTATAGCCAGTCTATAGTTTACTGGATGAAATCTTGCTCTTGACTTTTAACATCTTAACACCTGGGCATTAAGGACACCTAGCCTATGCACACATAGTCTTTTTATTGGGATAGTAAACTCTAATCTCATCCCCTTTTCCTTCCAGTCCTTAAAGGAAAGAAGTTAAGTCTTCCAGTGCCAATCTGAGGGCCTTCAGAGATGTTCTACACCTGAAAAAGAATGTGGAGTGAATCATTTCAGATGTTCTCTTTGGGGACTTCCCCATGACTTGGTGCAACTGTTAAAGAACAGTGCTTAGTGTGGATTTCAGCAAAGTACTTAGCATCCGAATCTAGAAGACCTTGTCACCAATAGGATCTCCCCTTAAATGCCTAGAAAAACCTGGGCCAATTACAAAAATACTGGACCCCAAAACTTCAACAGCAACAGAGCTTAAGGTGCCTACCCATGAATGGGTCAAGTAAACCTTACTGTGAGACATGCTGTTTTGACCCATCTGGAAAGGTGGCCCTCTGTAAGAACACCTCAAATGAAGTTGATAATCACTTCAAATACCAGCAGCACTCTGTTCTGGTAATTTTTTGCACTTTCCAGGTAGACCAAATTTATGGAGTAAACAAACAAGGGTGATAGGCCACAGGTGTTAAATGTCGTTTCACATCTAAAGGATGTACCAGCTTTAAACTGTTTCCTAAGCCTTGCCTTTAAAACCCACTTAGGTCTCGTACTGCAATCCACACACCCAGTGCTTGCTAGTCCTGCACTCTACATTAATCCTCCGAATAACCCTGGTTAGGTACCATTAGCCTTATCATTTTACCAATGACAAAACAGACACCCAAGCCCTTAACTACTAGGTATGCTGCCTTATTGCATTTTGATTCAAATTCTTATATTATGACCCTATCAATCCCATCTTCCTTTCAGTTTTAGGTGATAACCAAGGGGATTAAGTCAATCCAAGATCCCCAACCTTGGTCTTGATGACATAAAAACAATCCTAAAAGGACTACCATTTTACTGGATTTAAGCTATACAGAAAATAATTTTTAAGCAATAAAAAGTTCACACCTTATTGTCAACAGTGTTTTTATTTATACCTACAAAAGAAAACAAGATGGTATCAAAAGGACAATTTATAAACTAATAGTAACATAGCTCTTAGCATCCTGTGCCTGAACATCACATCTACAAATCTTTCAAGTCTTATCGCAACAGGAATGTTTTCAGAGACCAGCAAGGACATTAATAGAGAGCACTGATCCAAAGCAAAAGCCACTAACCTTTTAGATCAGAGAAATCCACACAACGAATTGTTAGGGAGGGACTGGGAAGAAGCAGCCCGTGGCTTAAAATTGAAACCCTTTCCCCAAACGAGTTTCAACTATGAATGTAGTAACTAGCATCAAATGAAGGTTTTTCATATTCCAAACCAACAGAACTTGAATTGAGTGACAGACACAGTGGCAGAAGAGTTACTCTAGCACTAGATAGGAAAAACTCCGCTAGATTTCAGCTGTGTTCAGGCCTCAATAGCTTGTTGTATTTGAAATCTGTTATTTTAAATTTTAAGATTACGTCCCTGTTGAAAAAAGGGAAGCAAGCAGCAGACCAAATAAAATACTGCTTGCTTGCCCAGAGATGTTTATCCCAAACAGATGCTTTTAAGAGCTGCAAGAGAAGAGGATAACCCCCTGGTGGCACCTCTATACCACCCCCCCCACCCCACCCCCGAACTTGGTTGTCAAGAGAATGTCTGTAATGGACTGGTCAGGGCATAAATGTTGTGGGGGGGTGGGAGGCATGGTGGGAGAAGACAGGGTGGAAAACAATGACAATGCTTTGGTATGAAAGCAAAGCACTTCTGCCACGTGTTCCTTCCTGTGCTCACCATCCTCCCTTGGCCTCAACTTCTACAAAATGAGGGTGGGGGTGGGGGGTGATGGACAGAGGCAGCAGAGGTAAAGTTAAGGAAGAAGAAAGTGGGGAGGGGAAAGGATGCCAAAGTTCTTACATGCATATAATTTCAGCTTATGCTGACAACCTACCTGTATGTTGCACATTGAACCATACTTTCAGAACCCTCAGAAATCATCCCTTCTCTCTCCCTGAAGAATTTTAAAAGAAAAAACAAAACAAAACAAAACCCTAAAAGAAAAAAAAAATCCTCAACTTTTTAAGATATTTAGATCTTATAAACCAGCAAGCACTCTCAGGCCTCAGCCAGAGTACAGTGAAGCCTTCCTCACCTTTAACTACATTGTGAACAATACCAGTAACAGCATAAAAGAATTAACAGTCTCACACTGAAATCGATTTGGAAGAGGTTTCTGGAGCTCTCATCTTCCTGTCCTGGTGAGTAAAATTCTTTCCAGGTCCATGTGCTATAGGAAATGTCAGTAAAATGGTATTATGAAGTGGACAAACTCACCTACATTCAGTGGGAGAAACAGTAAAGGACTTAAAGCTTTAGCCTTGTGTAACCTTTCTTAAGCACTACCTACCTGTAAAAAGATGAGCACAAAAGGATGCCGAGGAAATTTTGCATCCAGAAGCTGTAAAAAGCACTGCAGAGAACAGGATATGAGGAGAATAGAGTTCATCATGAACCCTATGACTCTTAGTTCAAGATAATTTGGCCAAAAGGGTTGAGTAACTGGTGAAGAGTTGCTTTCATTCTAGCTCTACAAATACTGAGTTAAAAAGAAAAATTGCTCATTTTGAATATATTCTGTTTATAACTAAAGGTGCTTTTTACACTGCAGGTGAATACATAAACTCAACTGATCAATAAAGTAAATTTTCAGTGAGCTTTTATGTTCATTCTGTTCACAGCAGCCATCTGACTGGAAAATGAATTTCATAGCTGGTCCCTGGTTATATGGGGAAGAGAAATAGATACAGCTCCATCCAGATGCTGAGATGTTACAGTTTAACAACTGGAATAAACACTTGGCGTTTTTAATTTAAAACACAACATACTTAAAAAACTCAGACTCAGCAATTCAATTTCTAACTGAACACTAAAATGGTTTTTTTTCAGTAATTGGGGAGGTGTGAGGGAGGCAGAGAGTAAGGGAGAAAACACCAATTAGGAATTTTTTAAAACTGTCAAATGCACGTAACAAGCAACCAGCCAAAATGACAAAGCATTGTCTTAAAAAAAAGTCATCAGGCCCGAGAAAGCCTGTTCCAAAGTGAGAAGTGTATAGCATTATAGAAAATGTACAGGAAATTCCCCTTGGCTTTCTAACCCAGTAATGAGAGCAATTTAAAGCACAGATGCCGTCTTCTGCAGAATTCAGCCCTCCACCCTACCCAACTCAGGACAACAAAAAATGGGCTCCCCCAAAATGGCCTAATACCTTATTTCCTCTTTTAAGATGGAAAATATCAGCTCAAATATCCTCAACATGCAAGGAATTGGGAAAAAATTAATCTCTTCTAGTCAGCTATTTATATATTGGTGTTTTTTTTTTTTTTTTTTTTTTTACAAAATCTGTTACTACAGACTGGACCATTTTGGCGGGCAGAAGAAACCTGGCAGTGAATCCTAACTAATCTGCATAATAGACAAATCACAATGGTTGGGGAAAAATAAAAAAGAAAAAGGAAGAGGAACAAAAAGAAAAGACAGCGTTCCTTTAAATGTAATTAAGTCTGCACAAGTCATTACCACTTGAGTGGTTTCATTTACGCGAAGGAGGAGGAGGAGGTGGGGGAGGGGGGTATTGGTAGGCAGTCTGCCCCATGTAACCTATCATATTGGTAGCTCCCGGAGGCTGCGCAAACTGTTGTGACATCAGCGGCTGTGGCTGCTGCCCAGACCGACCTATCCCACTAAACTGCTGGCTAGAGCTCTGTGAACTTCTCCCAGTTGAGGTGGTACTACTAGCCCCATAAGTGCCAGCACCATATTCTTGGGCTGTATAACCACTGGTGCCATAAGCAGCTGCCCCATAGGTGCCTTGACCATAGGTGTATTGGCCTGCTTGTGCTCCAAAGGTGGAATTAGGACTTCCATAGCCACTGCCATTAGCATAACTGGCTCTATCGGTTTCACTACGATCCCGATAACTTGCAGAGTCTCTCCGGCCACTATCCTTGACTCCCCGAAGCCTTCGGTCACACTCATCTTGATACATCAGATTAGGATTGTTGGCTGAAGAAGTGGTCCGATATCGAGAACGACCTCCTGGATGGAAGGACACAGGGAACTTTTAGTGCCAAATAACATGACTAAAACATAACCATATAAAAACTCTATTCGGTACAAAAGCATCTGGCATTCTTTCCCGACCTTTAGGCAGGCAAGCATCCAAATCAGTACTTTAAGGATATACCCATATTTTGATTCTTTTAACTAGACATGTGGAAAAGAGTGAAAAAATGCACCCTCTAAGTTGCTCAAAATATAACTTCCCACTCTTTTAAGACTCTTACGTTACTTTAGAATAGCCAAGAAACATACTCTCAGAAATTTAGGAATAATGGCCATGAGATTTAGGTGAGTTACCCTATTAAAAATAAGACAAGCAGCTAAGCTCATATCACCATGAAGGAGTCCTCTACTAGACTGCAATGGTTCTCAAAGGTTGCTCTGTGGACATAGCGGCTTCAGAATCATCTCAGAAGTTTAAAAAAAAAGTACAGTTCCTGGCCCAATTCCAAGCCTACTAAATAGAATTTGTAAAACCTCTCAGGTGATTCTGTGAATCTGCATGAAGTTGGGAATAAATAATATCAAACTGGGAGTTAAGAGAGACCAGATCAGAGTATATTTTGAAACCATGTAGTATTCAAATCCAATCGCTATGCCTTGGTTTCTGCTACTATAAAATGATGTAAATGTACTGTTCTCTTCATATGGAGAACTAAAGGCTTAATACACTGCTAAACCGTTTAAAGGCATTAAAAATACAATTTAGCTTAATTTTCAATATATACCACATATCATAAAACTTCAGTTTTATAAGTAGGAAACTACTACAGGCCCCCAACCTTCCTATTTTCTTACTTAACAGAGATTACAAAAACCCTTAGACTCAGACCCTCGTTATTAAACAAACAACAAACTTACAGCCTTCACAGGAAAAGAAAAAAATAGAGTATAATGAACACAAAAAGATACCTTGGCAGTACCTGGAAAACTCCAGGACTTACCCTTACCCCCTCCTCCGCCGCCTCCTCTATGGTCCACCAGCTGCATCAGTTTTGGATTGATAGCCTGATTAGCCTCTTCCAGCACTTTGATCAGCTCTCTGGCCTGCTTTAAGTTCCCTGGGGTGAAGAAGGTGTAGGCAGTGCCTTTGTTGGTGCTACGGGCTGTTCGGCCAATACGGTGCACATAATCCTCTGAGCTGTTTGGATAGTCATAGTTGATCACAAACTTGACATCTTCCACATCTTCCAAGTCAATGATGAGTCAGTGTGTAGGTTGAAGTGGCAGGGAAAGAGAAGGTAAAGGACATGCCAACGACAGGTGGGAAGCACGAATGCAGATGACAGCAAGAGGAGAGAAAGCTAAGTCAGTAACCACTCTGAACAAGAACCCCCAAAAAAATGAAGAGAGAGACTCATCCCAACAGAGTAAGAGAGTATTAGTGATTCTTGGGACATGCCCAGGGAGCAGTATCTTTATTAGCTGTAAACCCCTGAGGGAACCCAATCAACCACCCAGACGCCTGCCTTTTCTGTATTGTACACCAAGGTACTGGCAGAAGTTGTACAAAGGTTGGTCTTCAGAATGGCAAACTGCAGTTCTGTTGTTTCCAAAACTGGCATGTAGAAGAAAGAAGTGGTTACAAGGCCAGATCACTTCTACTCTGTTGGGAGAAGCCTGACAAAAATCTATCGTAATATAACAAACTTACCTTTAAACCAGTCACAGAGCAAAATGAAAAAAGAAGCTTCATATACTCTATTACTACATTTTCAAAAAAGACTAATCAAAATACTTAGGTTTCATTAGTATTTTTTTTGCTAGTATCTTTTTAAAAACTCAGCTAAGAGGCAAAGTTGCTAAGTACACTCATTTTCCTTTGCAGAAATATCCAAATTATCTCTTCCCCTTTCAATTACCACAAGAGCACATTACACTAAAATTTCACTCTACTACCAAGCCCAGCTTTTGCCAAATGAGGTTTTTTGCTCAACTCAAGGTTATTTCAACTTAGTACTTGCTTCAATTGTCAAGATTGTCTACAAGACCTGGAAAATTAAATAGACGAGTGTGGGAAAACCATGAAACCTTGAGACACAAGTTTAATATTCTGTCCACTGCTGGGAATTGGGTTGAAAAACCTCCTAATGCTTTAAGTATGTAAATGTTAGTGTAATGCTTTCAGCTAAATGTATAGTTTTACCTACTTAAAAACAAACAAGTTTAAGAATATAACAAAGAGTCCTAATGTTTTGTGGAAAAAATCTGCATTTTACAAAGAATATCCAGAAAATATCCTAGATAAAACACAGATTTTTGTGATATAAATAATTAAAAAACATTCTCTGTTTGTTACCAGACCGATGCACACTCCCTCCTCCTTTGGGAAACCGCTGCAGCCGATCCCGTCTCTTTGCCTTTTATTTTTGGCGGCCTCCTTTCGAAAACTCCGCCTTCTGACACGGGACCACTGGAGCGCGGGGAGCATGCATCAAGGGTCCGTGGCAGTGAGAAGTCCCCACACACGCTCGCTCTGTGAACTGGCTTAGATGCTTCTCTGTAGCCCCATTTGGTTGCCAAGCGCCGGAGAACCTGGGTTCGGGTAAAAATTTCAGGTCCTCCAACGCCTCCCCCAAGGATAATTGGGGTGATTGTAGAAAAAAATAATTAATAAAAAAATGTAAGTTACATCCAAAGGGTCAGACTGCATCTATTGCCCAGACTGGATTAATTTCAGGGGAAAAGGGGAGATGATTAAAAAAAAAAAAAATACAAAAAACAAAATTCAACTGTTGTTAAAGGGCCTGTGAAGAAAGGGGCATTTTGTCTGTTTCTTATTACAATAAGGGCTCCTCAGTCTTTACTGACCCTTAAAGTCCTGAATCACACCAGAAAGACGAGAAGGCAGTTATCACAGGGGGCAGCGTGAGTCTCCGGCTAGGGTCTCTGAGACAACCAAGGGAAAAAAATTGACAGGGCCAGGATGGATGTAAGATGGGGAGATGGGGAATTGTGCTCCATGACAAAATCTTCAGAGCTAGAATAATGCTCCTTAATCAATCCCATTGTGTGACCAGCAGAGCAAGTTGAATTACTGCACTGGAAGCACAGAGGTATGCTTTCCTAGCAGAAAGCACTGGGGACTGGAGTCAATAGTTCAGATTCTAATACTTGGGAGTATTTCTGTAGGGGCTCAGGAGGGGGCAGACATGGTGCAAGTTCTTCGTACAAGAAAGGTATCCGTGTATGCACACACACAGCTGGCTGAGGGCACATAAGAGCAAGCGCAGAATTTGGTTTTCTCCAGTCAAGCCTGCCCTGATGTTATTTGTGCACTGCCACAATATTATCTTGCTGCCTTTATAGAAGATGCTGTAGCAAGGTAAGAAATTGAGAAGTTAATGTTTTGGCCAGCTGCCTGGGATAAGAATCTTGCCTGACATCAAAGTCTCAATGACATGGCCTGAATCTCTAATCACTAATGGGGAGGGACTAAGACTAGCTAACAGGCTCATCTAGAGCTGCTTCGGGCCAATGTAGATTTGCCTCGGCCAAGTACTGAGTGATCTGCAGCTGATACCAAAGCTTCTGTTAAAAAACAAAACAAAATAAATTCAATACTTTTAATTTAACAGTGTGTAGTTTCAACAAAAAAAGGAAAAATAAAAAATATCCCAGTGAAAAAGGAGAGTGGTTTTCTGAGGATGACTGTAAATGAAATAACGGGAATCAGAACTTACCTGGGGGGAACATTTAAGAAGTCATCTCTTGACAGGATGTGTAAAAAGGCCTGGTGACTCAGCTAAAAATTGCACCCCTGTCTATGAAGTAAGCCTTCACTTTCCAGGATCGTATAGGACCTTGGTCAGAATTCTGCCATTCTGGTGGGTTTTCCCCCTCTTGATTTTTACAAGGCAGCAAACAAAGGGGCCCAAAATAAGCACTGATGTTGAGTAACAAGAAACAGACTCGGGTACCTTCCCTTTCCCCTCACTTGGATAAGTGGGGGTGGGATTAAGAGTCTAAAGTTATTGTCATGGTAGCCAATTGAGTTGGTTTAGGAATGCAAGGGGACACAGAGCAAATATATGTTTTTAATTGTCTAGGCAAGATGCACAAAGAAGCTACCAGCACATAGCAAGCCTGTTTAAAAACTACCATTACTGAAAGCTTTTATGTAAACTGCTTTCAGGCCTCAGCCTCTTCTCCCAACAGGCTCAAGTTCTAACTGCATAGATCCAGACATGACCTCAGAGAGCAGAGACAATTTTCAATCATGGCTATAGGTCACCACCTCTGAAGGAGGGAATGATGAGTGTAATGTATAAAAACGCTTTTATCACTTTTGTATTCTAGTTTCAATACTTGTTCTCTTTATATTAAATATTATCAAGGAATATAAAACTTCTCACCTCACTAGGCAAGAAATCAAATACTTGTCAATAATCTGAAGATTGCTTGTGACAGAAATCATTTCATTTTTTAATTTATAAAAGTTTTGATTTAGCCCTGTTTAGCTCAGAATGGGCTAAAGGACCTCAAAATATCTGTATACATCTTAAATCATAACAGAAAACTCCAGAACACCATCTTCAAATTAAGTTCTTAAAATAGAAGGTAACACATTTTTGGTTCAAGTACAGGTGGGAGAAGGGGATAACTCAGTGTCCATAAGAAGTTTAATTCCATAAACAAAACTGGGTAATGAAGTTTTAATTGTTATACAATACCACATTACAAGCTTATTATTAAGTCTCAAGAATAAATTATGTTAGCATCCATGGAAATGGACCTCCATATATACCTAGCATAGACAGACTGGTATAGGGAAAAGGGTAAAACTGATGAAACCAGTTTAAAATAGCTAGATGACAGCAGGCCCACTCTACACAGCCAGAAAACAGAATAAAACCAGGAAGAAGTTGGGCTTGGGCTGCTTAACTGAACGTCTCCTCTCCCTCTAACTGAACAGTCATGCCTAGGCCTTGCTGCAGACCAAAGCCTGTTTGTTAGGAGCAGGAAGAGACTTTGAAAACTAAATTAAAAAAAAAAAAAAAAAAAAAAAAAAAAAAAAAAAAATCAAGGTTAAAATAAAGTTGTGGGGGTGTCACACTTTGTCTTGTTCTCTTTTAAATATTTATCTAAAACACACACATATACAACTCTAATTTGAAGCAACAAACGTTATCTTTAAACCGAAAGATATATATACCATTAATAGAGACACCTATCTATACAAACCTAGCCCACGGGAGGCTACATCCGTGGCAATGAGGATGGGAGCCTTTCCAGAACGGAACTCTGCAAAACAAGAGCGGTACAATGAAAGCCAAGTTATGCAACCAAGGCTAACTGACATGTCTTAAAAGATAATGAAGTAAACATTCCTAGCTATCTGGCACTTTTACCGTACCGTGTTAAAATTTCAAATAATAGTCACAGAAAATGCCAAGCTCTTTTGGAAATAACTAAACCAAAAATGGAGGGGAAAGGGCAAGGAAGAGATAGAAACAGTCTTTTCCCCAAGATGCAAGCATGTTATTTTTAAAATATGGTTTCACTGAATGGTCTTCCCATAAGAATAGTCCTTAAAAAAAAAAAAAAAAAAACTATCTGAGGCAAAATGCCTATTTCTGCAAATAGGTTTCATTGGAACAGTCAGGCCATTCCTTTACATATTGTCTATAGTTGCTTCTGTACTACAAAGAGGTGAATAGCTGTGTCAGAGACTACCATATGACATGCAAAGCTAAAAATAATATATGATCCTGTATACAGAGGTTTACTGAACCCTGAAACAGAGCACATGACTTCTGATAAGAAAATATCCATTGAAAATGCTTAGTTTTGAACTCACCGTTAAGTACCCAATCTCTTTCTGGTTGACTCTTGTCTCCATGGATACACATAGCTGGCCACCTGTTAGCAGACACCAATATTTTAGAAAGCTTTAATAAATGAGGAAAAAATGAAGTTTTAAAAGTAAGTGCTGGTCATATGTGATTTTGATAATGTTTGTTAGGCTACATGAGCAGACTTCTGTGCCATTTTAAAGAGAAACTTGTGAGTTAAGCCTCACTGAAATACTGTATGACATTCACAATACTTAGAAGTTCCTAAAAAATTACAGAATTGGAGGTCAATCAGCTTGGTGCCACACTCACCCATCTCTGCGCATCCTTCGAGTAAGGTCATCACAGCGTCTCTTGGTCTCCACAAATATTATTGTCTTATTTTCTTTTTCAGCCATTATTTCCTCCATGAGTTGGATCAATCTGAAAGCAAGACCAACAATTAATGCACACGGAAAAGCCATCCCTATAAATTATGTGAAGAACTCACATGATCCTCACAGCAAGCCTGAGGTAGGTGGTATTATACCCACTTGACAGATGACAGAAATGAGGGACCACGAGGTAACCCACCCAAAATTATACAGTAGTAGTTAAGGCAGAGCTGGGATTCAAATTCAAGAATCCAAAATTCTTCCCTTTAACCAAAAAGCTTAACGCTGATACAAAGGATGTACTGTTGGAAAGCTATCTGTGCTTTTAAATATGTTTTCGGGCCTCAAATTGATAAGACTTCCCTAACATTTTAATTTTGGAGAATTATTAGGATGCACTTATTAGCATTAACAAAGCAAATAATGGAATATCTTTCATACTTGTGGTCTTTTTCACTTTCCATGCAGACATCCACAATCTGGAGGATGTTGTGGTTGGCACTCAACTCCAGATTGCCTACATTGATCTGGGTATAATCACGAAGGAAATCCTCAGCAAGCTGTCTTACTTCTTTTGGCCAGGTTGCACTCCACATCAAGGTCTGCCTGTCAGGCTATCAAGAAAGAATACACTTTTTTTAGGCCAAGAAATTTTAACAGGCAAAGTGCATCAAGGTAGCAAAATATCAGCTCTACACACCCTGATTTGGTCAACAATTTTACGGATCTGGGGTTCAAAGCCCATATCAAGCATTCTGTCAGCCTCATCCAGTACAAGGTAAGTACATCGGCGAAGGTTTGTTTTTCCTGACTCCAAGAAATCTATCAGGCGTCCAGGAGTGGCTATACAGATCTCAACACCTGAAAAACAAAATCAAGATCTAGTTGATTAAGAATTCTCTACATATTGTCCAAGCTTCAGCAAACAAAGAAGCACCAGCTCTGGTGGTTATGCTCAATGCCACAGAACAGCAGCTAAATTGTGATAGAACCTGTAAAAAGTATGAAGTAAAAAGAATTTATGTATGGTTAATTTATTTATAAGCTGCTGAAACATTTACTTTTTTCATTAGTACCCATATTTTTCTCTTCCATTCACAGAAATTGGTCAAGTAAGGTAAGCAAAAAAATTTATAAACTAAAACTTCCTTTCATTACCTCTCTCCAAGTCTCGAATCTGGGGACCTTTGGGAGCGCCTCCATAAATACAAGTACTCTTCAATCTAGAACATTTGCCATAGTCATCAGCCACCTGTTGCACTTGCTGGGCAAGCTCTCTGGTAGGAGCCAGAACTAGACACTTAAACAAACAAACAAAAAACACTTGAGACATTCATCCCCAGTATAGTTTTTTTTTTTTTTTTAAAGTTGTAATTCTTTCCCTATTGTCTAATCTGATACTTTCAAAACATGTGATGGGTAGAAAGGCAGTCCACTGGAGTATGAGAAAAAAATATTTAAGAATTTAAGCAGTATTTAGCATGTGGAATGATACTGGCACCCTCACTTGGCTTACTTTTAATATGTAACAATTTATTGCAGTTACGTATATAATTTAAGTGGATTTACAGATTGTATAACCTGGTTTTAACTACATAACTCCCAGAAAATAAACAAGTAGTTTTAAATTATTATTGCCATGAAACCGTGGAGTAAATGAGTAAGAAACACAGATAAACAAGAAAGTGGTGGAGCTGATAACTTTCTGACTTCTGGTTTAAGCTCTTTGCCAGACACATTAGGCAAAAACAATGATGGCTTATACACAATCTGACAAATAGTTGGACAAAAAAGTGCAAAACCAAGACCCTCTGAAATAGGTAATCATATACACTGTTAATGAACCTTGCTCAGTGTACTGAACCATCAGAAATTAGATAATGATGCTATCTCTGTCAGCCATATATTGAAAAGTAATGGGTTATTTCTCCTGTGAATATTGAGACATACTGTAATAATGTACCTATAATTTAGAAACATATAGAGCAAATGCAAGTGCAATAAAAAAAAAGATACAAACATACATTCAAAAAGTTTGGAGACCACTACTCAAATCTTATAGGGAAGAGCAAAAGTGATCACCAGAAAATCCTGTTGCCCTACAAATATTTGCAAAACTATTACTGAACCACAAACAACACAAATCTTCAACATCACTAAGATCCATAGGGCACAGACCTCATCTCATACTTCTTTTGTACCCTTCCATAGCATCTAAGCATATTTAACAATTAAATATGGCACATGAATGTACTACACAGTAAACACCTGTATCTGAAGACAGCATGCATGGTGGTTTAGAGTTAGACCTTGGCTCAAATTGAAGTTCAACATTTACTAGAGGTGTGACCTGGGGCAAGTCACTTAACTGCACCAGGTCTCAGATTTCTAATCAAAAGACAGGGAGAATACCACTTCCAGTCATCGGGGATGGGGTAAAGGAAGAGATCAAGAATAAAATCAGGTGTATGTAAAGCACAGTGCCCGGACCAAAGTAATCATTATAGTTTTTCTTAAAATTATAAAAAACAAATTGAAACACACTTACAATCGGCCCATCACCCCTTTCCAAGTATGGCTGGTGGTTAATATGAACAATTGCAGGCAGCAAATACTGTGGGGGGGAAAAACGGACTTATAATACCGAAACTAAAGCCATTATCTTAATAATTCTAATTTATCACAGTAATTGATAATACTTAAATAGGAAAATGAAAACCAGAATTCACCACTGCTGCACATAACAGCAATGCATATTTGAACATAAAATGCTTCCATATATTTCAGATGTCTAAGAAAAAGCATAAATATCATCTATACATGCTGATTTACAATTTTACAAAGAATTGAGAATATATGTGATAACCAGAACAAGCAAAATAAGTTACCACAAAGTTAAAATTCTTCAGTTGCTGGTACATACCGCCAATGTCTTCCCGGAGCCAGTCTGAGCAATGCCCACCATATCCCGGCCACTCAAAGCCAAAGGAAATCCCTGGCACTGAATCGGAGTCGGTTCTGTAAAGTGCTGATCCATCAACACATCCATTACATATTCTGTTAAGAATAAACACATTTCTGCTTTTCACAACCAGAAATATTAAAAACTCTAAGCTTTATCCCAAGTATGCAAGGGTGGTTCAACATAAGAAAACCAATAAATGTAATAAAACACATTAATGGAACAAAGGAAAAAACCACATGATCATCTCAACTGACACAGATAAGGCATTTGACAAAATCCAGCATCTCTTCTTGATAAATATCTTGTATTGATAAGAAAGAATGAAAGCTTTCCCTCTAAGATCAAGAATAAGGATGTCCACTGTCACCACCATTATTCAACATTGTACTGAAAGTTCTAGCCAGAGCAATTAGGCAAGAAAAAGAAATAAAAGGCATCCAAATTGGAAAGGAAGAAAAACCTTCCATATTTGTAGATGACATGATCCTATACATCGAAAATCCCAAAACATGTACATCAAAGCTCTTAGAGCTAATAAATTCAGCCACGTGGCGGGGTACAAGATAACATGCAAAGTCAGTAGTGTTTCTATACGGTAGAGTAAGGAACAATCTGAGGAGGCAATCAAGGAAAAAAACTCTATTTACAATAGCAACTGAAAGAATCAAACACCTAGAAATAAATCTAACCAAGGATGTAAAGGACTATGCACAGAAAACTATAAAACGTTACTAAAAGAAATCAAAGAGAACCTAAATAAATGGAAGGACATTCCACGTTCACGGTCTGGAAGACTAAATATCTTTAAGATGTCAACTCTCCCCAGAACGATTTGCAGATTAAATGCAATTCCAATCAATATTCCAACCACCTAAATGGAAACTCTTATTTTATGCATGACTTTTCTGTAAATCTACAATATTTGGTTAAAAAAAAAAATTATTAAAAAAATTCCAACAAATGGAAAAACCAACCATCAAATCCATATGGAATGGCAAGCAGCCCCAAACAGCCAAAACCATCTTGAAAAAGAACAAGATTGGAGCACTTCTCACAAAGCTACAGTAATCAAAATTGCAATGTATGGGGACCAAGGTCAGACTATAGACCAATGGAATCAAACAGAGTTCAGAAATAAACTCTTACATGACCAACTTATCTTTGACAAAGGTGCCAAGTCCTTTCAGTGGGGAAAGAACAGTCTTTTCACAAATGGTGCTGGGAAAACTGAGTAACAATTTATGCAAAAGAATATGCAAAAGAATGGTGGACCCCTACCTCACACCAAATACAAAAATTAACTCAAAAATGGAACATAGACCTAAATATAAGAACTGAAACTATAAATCTCCTACAAGAAAACAAAGGGAAACATCTTCAGGACAATGAGAGTGAGGTGGTGGTTTCTTAAGACTGCACTAAAAGCATAAGCAACAAAGAAAAGGTAGATAAATGGAACCTTATCAAAATTAAAAACTTTTGTTCATCGAAGGACTTTATCAAGAAAGTAAAAAGACAACCCATATGAAATACAAAATGGCTAAGAAGCATGTGAAAAGATGCTCAGCTTCACTAGCTATTAGGGAAATACAAACCAAAACCACAATGAGGTATCATCTCACACCTACTAGAATGGCTGCTATTAAACAGGCAACTACAAGTGTTGGAGAAGATGTGGAAAAATTAGAACATATATTCACTGCTGGTGGGAATGTAAAATGGTACAGCCGCTGTGGAGGACAGTTTGGCAGTTCCTCAGGAAGCTAAGTACTGAGTTGCCTCACAACCTGGCAATTTTGCTACTTGGGATATACCCTGAAGATCTGAAAGCAGGGATGTTTTGGCATTATTCACAACTGCCAAAAGATGGAAACAACCGAAGTGTCCATCAACAGATGAATGGATAAACAAAATGTGGCACACACATATGATGGAATATTACTCAGCAGTAAGAAGGAAAAAAGTCCTGAAGCGTGCGACAACATGCTTCAACAGGGTTCACATGTGAACCCTGAGGACAGTATGTTAAGTGAAATAAGTCAGACACAAAAGGACAAATATTTGTGATCTCACTGATATGAACCAATTATAATATGTAAACTATAGGTTACCAGATATAGAATGCATCTAAAGAATGGGGAGTAGATGCTTAATATGTGTACAATGTTTAACTATGGTGAACTTAAACATTTGGAAATGGACAGAGGTGACAGTAGAGAATAATCAACAAGAGCTGAATAGTGTGTGAGTCGGTGGAAGGGGAAGTTTAGAGTCATGTATGTCACCAGAAGGAAAGCTGGAGGTTAAAACATGGGAATGTGTGACACAGTGAATCTTGTGGTGTACAATGTTTGTGATTAACTGTACAAACATAAAAAAGTTATTTCATGAACTAGAGCAGATGTACGACACTATTGTAAGAGTTAGTAATAGAGGGGTTGTGCCGGTTTGAATGTATTACGTCCCCCAGAAAAAGCCATATGCTTTGATGTAATCTTGTGTGGGCAGACGTTTTCTAATTCTTTGAGTGTTGCTTTGGAATGTGCCCCACCCAGCTGTGGGTGATGACTCTGATGAGATATTCCCATGGAGGCAAGGCCCCACCCATTCAGGGTGGGCCTTGATCAGTGGAGCCATATAAATGAACTGACTCAAAGAGAAGGAACTCAGTGCAGCTGTGAGTGACGTTCTGAAGCGGAGCAAGCTTGCTAGAGAGGAACGTCCTGGGAGAAAGCCATTTTGAAACCAGAACTTTGGAGCAGATGCCAGCCACATGCCTTCCCAGCTAACAGAGTTTTTCTAGACGCCATTGGCCATCCTCCAGTGAAGGTACCCGATTACTGATGTGTTACCTTGGACACTTTATGGCCTTAAGACTGTAACTGTGTAGCCAAATAAACCCCCTTTTTATAAAAGCCAATCCATCTCTGGTGTTTTGCATTCTGCAGCATTAGCAAACTAGAACGGGGTATATGGGAAAAACAGAATGAATTCCAAACTATGGACTATAGTTAACAGTAATACTTAATACTCTTTCATCAACAGTAACAAATGTCCCACATCAATACTATGGATCAATAAATATGGAGGGCTAAGGAGTATGGGAAGATTAGGGTTTTCTTTTTCATTTTTATTTATTTTCTGGAGTAATGAAAATGTTCTAAATTTGATCATGGGGCTATCTGCATAACTATGTGATGATACTGTGAACCAGTGATTGTATACTTCGATGGTTTCTGTGCTGTTGAATATTATCTCAATAAAAGTGCATTTAAAAAAAAAAAAAAAAAAAAGACAACCTATGGCATGGGAGAAAATATTTGGAAACCATATCTCTGACAAAGGTTTAAAAGGTTTCATATCCAAAACACATACAGACATTTTACAACTCGTCAACAAAAAGACACGTGATCCAATTAAAAAAACTGGGGAAAAAACTTGAATAGACATTTCTCCCAAGACATGTAAATGCCAATAAGAACATGAAAAGATGCTCAGCCATCAGCTATCAGGCAAACGCAAATCAAAACTACAATAGAGAGACCATCTCACAGTCAGTAGAATGGCTGCTATTAAGAAAATGGTTTAAAAGAGTTGGAGAAGCTGTGGAGTTTAAAAAGGAACACTTATTCACTGTTGGTGGAAATGTAAAATGGTGCAAGCTACTGTGCTTCCTCAAAAAGTTAAATACAGAATTACCATATGACCAGCAATCCCCCACTAGGTATATATATACCTAAAAAAATTTAAAGCAGGGACCTGACCAGACATTTTACATCAATGTTCATAGCGGCATTATTCACAACCACCAAAAGGAGAAATAACCCAAGTGTCTATGAACAGATGAATGGATAAACAAAATATGGAATGTATGTATATATATTTACACAATGGAATATTATTTGGCCATAGAAAGGAATGAAGTTCTGAGGCATGCTATATGGATGAACCTTGAAGACATCATGTTAAGTGAAATAAGCCAGACACAAAATGATAAATACTGTATGGTCTCACTGATATGAAATAAGCAGAATATGCATATCCTTCAAAGTCAGAAACTAGAAGGTGGGTTACCAGGGGCCAGGTAGGGGCAGGGAATGGGGACTAATTTTCTAACTGGTAAGGAGTTTCTATTTGGTGTAATAGAAAGGTTTTGGCAATGGATGGTGGTGATGGTAGCACACTGTAAATATATACTTGAATATGGTTTAAAGGGGGAATTTTTATGTTTTATACATGTCACTAGAATAAAAAAACACATTTGTTAATGGGTGTATAATATTTTTTATATGGAGACTATAATTTATTTAATTTATGTAAGGTTTCCTCACATTTTAAAGTTGTGAACCCATAGTAAAACATACAATAAACCTATTTTTGCATTAAAAACAACACCTCTAAACAAATTTACTCAGTTTACATCTCCTCTCCAAGAAAAATATTTTCTTTTATTTCTCAATCTCCTGACCACCTCGCTACTTACTACCTCTATGAGGGCTGCTACCACAGCCATCATCCCTCCCCCTCAAAAACAAAAAAACACTGCCCCAAAAAGCATCTGATAGGTCCTGGGCACAGCAGTCACTCACTGTGCCAAAACGATTTATATACATCTAAAAAGCAATCTATTTCTGCCATTTTCTAAAAGGCAGAAGCAAAATCCTACTGGAAGACGAGAAACTCTCAAAAAGAAAAATGTTCCCAGTCTAAACTGGAGAACAGATAGGAATAAACAAATCTCTTATGCAACAGGTACAGTATTTACCTCTAGTCAGAAGCCGATTTTGAAAAATAAGAAACTGTTATATATTTTAAAAATTATCTTTGTGAACAGTTTACACTTGTCTTTTCAAAAAAATCCTGATCTTGTGTCAAACCCTTTAAATAACCAATTACCCATGTTTACCATTCAACCAAAGTCAACAATTAAGATCCTGGATTGAAAAACACTTACGTGGGAAGTTAGCATGATGGAAGGCAAACACGGGTTTAGGACAAACATCTCCCCCTCTCACTGTAATCTCTTTCTTTCTGCGTAGCTCATCGACCTCATACTGTGGAAAAAATGAAGTAAAACAAGTTAGTAAACAAGTTATTCTAAACACACAAAAGTTTATGCTCCAACCCAGCTTAACAATTATTATCCAATCCACAAACTACAGAGGAAAGCATGTTTTACACAATATAGTGCTTATTTATACATATTACTTCATCTGATCCTCACAACTTTGTTAGTGATGCAAGTGATAAGAGTTCCATTTTCCACCTGAGAAAAGAGATACTCAGAAAGGTTAAGCAACTTGCCCAAGGTCAGATAAAGAGGAGGGAGAAAAGGTGAAACTTATGCCCCTGAGGTCTTTCCACTCTGCTTTCTCCTAAAAAACCAATTATTTCATGGTTAAAGTCCCAAACAATCAGGGTGAGGTTAAAAGAACAAACAGGAATACACAATGTCAATATTTTAAATTTATTTAACTTACTTCATAAATGAAAAGACATAACCTAACATACAGTTAATATTATACAGGACAAATAGGTTGGGAAGCATAATCAATAAATGGAGATGAAGCATTCCATCAGTGCATATTTAAACTGGTTCTTCTTATGAGTGATAGTTTCATAATTTAACAAGCTAAGAGAAGTACCATAACACACTAGAATAACACATAACAGCAGAAGTGGTATGAGTAAAATCCAGTCAGTATGTCCACTTAGTTCATTGATGTATATGAAAAATAAATTAAAAGCAAACAAACAAACTTACTGGGGTCAGCCTTGCCACTTCTGGATGTTCCACATAAAAATTCTTTTCAAACTTGGGGAGCTCACTCAAATCCCACTTCTTTTTACGTAAACGCTCCCCAGGATTACCAAATTTCTTCGGGGGAAGACCACCACCACCTCTTGCTCCAAATCTAGAAACACCAAAATTTTTGTTTATTAGTATTTTAAAGCAATATACTTTACATGCATGTAGAAAGACTGGACATCTCGGATGCTACCAGTACCCTTCCAAAAAATATGTTTTTATTACTTATTTGAAGATGTGTTGGAATGTATCTAAATAATAAAGTATGGGTTTAAAATTTTAAATTATCTTATTTAGAGAAATACAGTGATTTTGATCAATTGTGGAACAAGATCAGGTTTGAATTTTGTGCCGTTTACTGTATGTTTTTAACAATTTAACTTCTCTGTGCCTCAGTTTCCTCTGCTAAGGTAGAAATAACACTACCACCTATTTCATGGGATTGTTGTAACAATGAAATGAATTTGCACATAGGCTTACCTCCAAACTGCCTAAAAGGATGGCTAAAGGAGGGACATTAGTTTAAGCTTAAATTAAGCGCAAAGAAAAATGTGCTTCAATCAAGTACCCCTAAACTTGAAACAGCTTCTTGGACCCCTTCCTCTTTGGAACTGTGATGAGCACTGCTACTGTCTACTAAACTGTTAGGACCCGCAGAGGCCTATAATTCTAAGTCTGCTAGGGTGGTGCCTTTAGTTCATGCTATTATAATATAAGAGCCGTAACAAAAGACTTATGACCTCTTTCCTCATCTCCACCTTAAATCTCTTTTTTGTTCCCAAGCAAATAGTGCTACTAATGTAACTATTAATTTATAGAAGAAACTATTACTAGCGTTATCTAAGGTTACTAAGCTTTATCTAACAAACTTAAAATTCAAAAAGACATTACTTAAAATCAGTTTCTTGTCACTTTATATAGTTTTTACAACTGTTGAGCTCAACTGGAATAGAAATGTGGCCACTGGCCAAACCTGAAAGCTAAATAAAATTAGAAGCTACTTTTCCTAGAAGAATCCTAACATTAAGATGGCCTTCATTTCTGTATTCAAACTATGAAAACGGTGGGACACTGGTTTACAACTAGTATACAGAATTTTTTTATCCAATTTCTTCACTCTTTATGAGACACTACACTGAATTTAATTTCCCTTTTCCACTCCAACCCACTCATAACATCATCTCATATAAAGTTCCACTTTGCAGTTGACAGGCAGTAGCTACATGTACAATTTTAAGGCTCTCGATTTCCTCTAATTCACAGTATTAGACATTTCTCTAAATACAAAGACTGACAAGAGAAAATTTTACTGGGGACCAATCGCCATTGATGCACAATAATTGTGCAAACTTGGCTGACTAGATCTATATTACTAATGAACCAGTAAGAGAAACCAGCAGAGAAATTAGAAATGAAAACAGGAAAAGCAAATAGGCAGAGAGAGACATGTATCAAAGAAAAAATATCAATGACATCTCTAACAAGCCTTCAGGCTTAGTGTTCAATGCAGAACAGGGCCACCAGCCACCCTGGATTAGCCCTTCCTCCTCCCTTTACTTGTGCAGGCTGCAGCTAGAACAATTCTAAATAAAGTACTATTCATGAAGTGAAAAGCCACGTCTTTAGGTCGTCACTGTCTTGCAAAGAAAATCACAATAACCACAGACCAATTTTTAGAGATTGCCAGTCAGGTTTATAAAAATTTGCGGATCCCCGAAGTGCCATTTCAATATGATTTTCCTGCAAAAACTAGAACTATTGAAAGTAAAGTTCCTTTTAAAGTTTATTATAAACAGCCTTTTATTTTTTAAAAAAATTTCTTTCTTTCTTCCAGTATCCTGGCTATTTATCTAAAACATACTACTCCACACTCAAGATATAAGCTGAAAGATGAGGTTCTTAAAATATACGCTGCCTTCCATGTTTGTAATTAATACTGACCTCAAATCTCAAAGAGCCTCTGCCTAATTCCAGAGCATAACCAGTGCAAATCCCTGGCACATGAGGCTGCTTATTAAATGCTTTTACTGAATCAATATTAACAGTTTAATTGGCTTTGTAACAATGCAGCTTTGAGGATTCTATGGACATACAAATTACGCTAATTTAAATGTACAATGTATATCATCTTTGGACTGCGTATGTGCATACACTGCTGTTAGCCATTCCCTTTTGAAAGTAATAATCCATTTCAGCTCTGTAACATTCAGTTAAGAATGAAACAACTGAAATTATATACAAAATTTCATACTGAGGCTGGACCTAGGAGACAGGCCTTATTTAAAAAGTGCCATTTTGTTTAAACGAACAACTTTTAACAACTTTCAAAGCTTTTTAAAAACTGTTACCTAATACACAAAGAATCAATATGGGATAAAGTAAGTATGGATTAGCTCATTTTTTCCCTCTTTTCAGATAACGCCTCACTCAAAGCATATACAGTGTAAGAAAACATTTAACCAAACACTTTGGTAAAGAGATCACCACTAGTATTTTGGTAGCTCTCAGGTGTCCACTTCAAGTTTAGACTCCCCACCACAACTACCTTGCATTTTGTTATATAATGCCTCACATCTATAGTTTTACACATTTGTATACATCCCTAAATTGCTGTCCGTCTACCATGACCTGATTTTTAAAAAAACTCAACATTGTGTTTGGGAATCATCCATGCTGATTCAAGTTCATTCATTTTTGCTGCTGTACTGCATTTTATTACATGAATACCCACAATTTAGCCAGACTTTTGGGTTGTCTTCAATCTTCTGCCATTATGAACAATGTTGCCATAAATGTTTTTTACGTGTATCCTGGGGACACGTGTGCAAGAGTTTCTCTAGGCCCTAGAGTCTAGGGTATAAAGCTTGGAGAGGAATTACTGGGTCATTTTCAACTGTATTAAATAATGCAAAATTCTTTTTCCTAAGTGGTTGTAATTCACTTCTCAACTTAGCTATACTATGAAACATAAAAGCAAACATTCCACACTTCTAGCCTCCATGTTTAATACTAAAATCAAATATTTTCTTAACAAGATAGAAGTCCAAAGAATAACTTTTTATATTGTAAATTAAGTGTTAACTGAGGTGCTTGTGGCTAGTAAGTCTGGTGCTTCTGTATTAGAACCACAAAAGACAAGTAAAGCTAATTATTACTCCCATCTTCAGGTAAGAAAACAGGCTCATAAAGGTTGAGGATCTTGACCAAGATCACAATTATATTACGAAATGGCATCACACTGCTCTTTATCCAGAGATACAACTTTCAAAACTAAGCAACTTTTTTAGCCGACATTAAGATCTGTATCTCCGCATGCGGAAAGAGTTCAGGGTTAATCTCATGTTAGCTTCCAACCCAGTAACCTTGGGTTTACCATATCAAAAACTTCCTCGGTGGGTCTGGTAGTTAGTACTGCAGTCTAATCAGAGACGAAGGAAAAATGTCATCGTTACAATAACAACCACAAAAACAAAACAAAACAAAAAACTCTCTCTTCGCAATTACAGCAACTCTGAAGGCAAGTAATTCCGTTGCTTTATATTTCCATACGCTTCCTCTGAATTACTTTAAAAAGAAAGTGACTGAAAAATGTATTTTTAAAACTAAAAGTCGGCTTTTGTCTACAGTTCCAAATCAGGTTTCCAGTTCCGCTAACAGTTGTCTCTTGCGTTAGAGGAAAGCCATCTGCGCGTTAAGATTTTCCGAGGCTTAGCTCGGAGATATCTTCCTCTTCTCTCAACAAGAGCATCCGTGTTTTACAGAGGAACGCTGAAGCCTGCAGAGATCAAATAACTTGCCCAAAAAGACCCGGCTCTAGGAGCCAGGCGAGGCCCAGGGCGGCTAGGCGGCGGCCAGGCCGCCCCTCCTGCAATCGGCCCAGTCCCGGCCTCTCCGCTCCCCCCAGGCTAGGCCGCGCCACGACGGCCTCCACAAGGAGGGGCTCGGGCGTCGCCAAGCGCCCGCTCCTCCTGCCAGGTCATGAGTGACCCCGGGGCCGAGGCCCAGGCCCGCACACTGAACTGCTATTATCTCTCGGGTAGCCTCGACTCCCGGGCTCGGGAGGGATCCCCTCGAAGTCCCCCGCTAGGACAGAGGTCTCAGTCTTCTCAGGAAGTAACCCCCACCCCCACCCACCCCACGCAGACGCAGGGCCTTTCTTCTCCACCTCCCTCACTCCCTTACCCTCCGCGGTCACGATCCCGGTCCCGGTCCCCAAAGCCGCCTCCGCGCATGGTCCCAAATGGATAGAGATCTGGGAGCGGGGCACGGATGGCCGGGCTTGGGAGGGCCTGCGGCTCCGGTCTGGTGATGACCGATGGCGGCGGCGCCTCCGCTGTTGGGGCGGCGGCAGGCGCGGCGCTCTCTCGCTCCGACGCGCTATCTCCCGTCGCAGACGCCACCGTCGCCGCCTCTCTCGTCGGAGACGGGAGCAAACTACAGAGAATCGGGGATATAAAAACGGTGGGTAGGTTTGGCTACGCTCAAACCCGGCTTCGCCGCGGTTTAGGCGTCTCCTGCCTTTCCCAGCGACTGCACAAAATGGCGGCCGCCGCTCAGACTACTCCAGCTCAACGCTACGTACGTCGGAGATGATACGTAAACAGCGCCTTGGAATAGCCCGAGGGATCGCGAGGTAGTAGGGCTATTCTTGAAAGCGGTTTACGTCGATTGCGGAAATGGACACATTTTTCCGAACATAGAAGAAAAATAAAATACGCAGCGGGCGTAGAGTTCTCGCGGCACCTGAACAAGGACGTGGGGTGGAAGGATGGGAGGGGGAAGAGCCTCCGGGACGACGTAACATTCTTTGCGGCGTTAGGCGATCCACTATTGCGAAGCTGCGTATTGTGCGTAACGCGTTGTGTTTAGAGAATAGAGGGTTTTGCCGGATTCCGATCGCGGGACGGACCTTGCCGGCCGTATGTACCGGTTGCTTTGCGGAGAAGATAACTAGCATCTAAGTTGCAGTCGTCAATTTTCAGGGTCTCCAAGTGTCGAAAGCCCGGGAAGGTCTTAGGAGTTCTTGGCTAGCATTTCTAACGGGCTTTGCCGGCCACTCACCCCACCGCTCTGGCCTCCCTGAAACTGGCCGCGCGCGCCGGCGCCATTTCCTTTCGGTTGCCGCTTGATGCGCTGTCGGCGGCAGCCATGATGGATACGCCCCGGCCAGTTCCTTAGGGAGTGGGACAGGCAGCGACTTGCCGTTTGGGTTAAAATGCTTATTTTTGATTCACATAGAAGTGCATTTGTGAGCAGAATATTTGTACCATCCTCGGCTGAGCACAGTTGTGGCGCTAACCCAGCGGTAAAATGTGGGTGGGGCACCTCTTGAAGTTGACACCGCTGTCCCTTCGCCGCCATTAAAGGCTCTGCTCCAGGAGGCCCGTGGCAGGCCCTTTGCACTTGCCGGTAATGAAAATGTTTAAAAAACGACCGGTGGGCTTCAGACACAGAAGGGAGGAAGGCATAAGTACATGTTTTTAACTAGGTTAGGCCTTGTTCTCCTCTCTTTCTTCTGCCTCCTTCCTTTCCCCCGAAACTGCAGTAAGGTCTCACGAATTTGGCCAGATAGCGTCACAGAATTCTTAAAACTGCTAGGGCCTTTGGAGACCAGCTAGTCTAATTAGTGTAATGCCCCCCCCCCCCTTTTCTTTTCCTATAGATGGGGGAGATACGAGGCCCCTCAATGTGGGAGCTTAGCAGTGTCTTATCACCTGTTCCGAGTGCTTCCCAAATTAGAAAAGTAACACAGGGAAGGGAGTTGCATGAGAGGCCATTTCAGGTATTACTTGGGCTGTAGACATAAATGGACACGCAATCAGGTATTTCTTCGACAAGTGCTGGATACCTACCATGCCAGGCACTGTTCTAGGCACTGGGGCACAGCAGTGCACTCACAGAATTTACAGGCTGGTAGGGAAGATTGAAAATGAATGTTTATGCCAGGCAGTATCCGATTAAAGTAAAATAAAAAGAAAGAAAAAAAATAAAGCACGGAAAAGGGAAATAGAGTATGGGTTAGATAGGGTGTCCTGGGAAGGTCTCCCTGATCAGGTGACATCTGAGCAGACACCTGAAGAGAAAGAGCTAGCCTTGCCAACATAAGCAGGAAAAGCACATGCAAAGGCCCTGAGGTGGAGCCGGTGTGGCTGGAACAGAGTGAGGAGGAGGGGCAGGAGGCAACCAGTTCATGAAAGGCTTGTAGGCCATGGTAAGGACTTTTTATTTTCCTGGAAAGTTTTGAGTATAGTGGCATTGTAAAAGGACCCCTATGACTGTAGGGTGAAGAATAAATTGAAGGTGGGCTAAGACAAAAGCAAGCAGATTACGTAGGACACTACAGCAGGAATCCACCCAAGAGATGACAGAGCTTGGTGCATGTTAACAGCGATGGGTTGGGAAGAAATGGTCCCTCGGTGAAAGTCAACCATTGGTTTGCTGATGGATGTGATGTAAAAGAAAGAAGAGTCAAGGATGAAACCAGTATTACACCCCGACTGTGATTTTAGACAGTAGGGTAGGGGACTCAGGGTATTGTTTGGACTGATTTATGCATTTATCACACATGCTAAGTAATTAAACCTAGCCAACAAATAGTATATAAAGAAAAGTAGGTTCCCTGAAACCTTCCCTACATTTTACCAGGAGGAAACGATTCATATTTTGTTACTAGATCAGGTCCTTGTCTTACAGCATTTCTTAGCACCTTTGTCTTCTTAAAACTTACAACAGTATGCAGTTATATATTTCTGTCATTATTTGATTGATTCAATGCCACGTATACACACAAGTAACTAAAAAACTAAAAAAATTCTTCCTCTAGCAGGCAAGTTTCTGATCATGAAGTGATTTCAGTATTTCTGTGTTTACCTATCAAAGATGGTTGAAATTTATTATGTTGTTATTTAAGCACATAGAAAGATTTTCATTAGGTAGAGAGATCAGAAAATCTAGAAATTTCATTAATAGCAACCATTTTGGTATTAAGTGAGAATATGCTTTGCTCAATTCATTTTTTTTAAGCTAAGCTAACAATTATTGAGTGCTCATGCTCACTAAGTGCTATGACCTTTTATCTTCATTATTTTATTTTAGCATCATCTGTTAAATGAGATAGTACCTCAGAGGGATGTTGGGAGGAGCAACTGAAGTAATACCATTTATGCCTCGTACATAAGAAACACTCAACAGATGTTAGCTGTCATCATCTTTCCACTTCACAGAAGAGAAAGCTGAGGCGCAGCAAGATTAAGTAGCTAGCCCAGGGTCACACAGTTAGCAGATGACATAACTGGGACTGAAAACTAGGTGCTCTGGCAAGGTTTTGTCACGGCACTATTGACATTTTGGGCCACATGATTCTTTGTTGTGGGTGACTGTCCTGTGCATTGTAGGATCCTTAGCAGCATGCCTGACCTCTACCCACAGGGTGCCAGTAGGATGCACTACCGCCCTCTACAAGTTTGACAACCAAAAATGTCTCCACAGATGGCCAAATGTCTCCTAGGGGGCAAAATCAACCCTGATTGAAAAACCACTGCTGGGTTCTAGGTTCAACATGCTTAACTATTATATATAGTATTTCCCTGTGAGATCACAAGATCAATTTCATTCTCTTTAGTTGTCAAGTTTTTCTGCAGATGTGATTTGCCTTCTGCAGACACCACCTGCAAACAATACCATTGCCAATTTTCATTGTTATCTGTTTCATTGTTACAGTAGTAAAGTTTATACTCAAGACAATTTTCAACTGCTAAGAAAATTGTGTCTTTTGTTTAGGTTTTAAAGCCATACCATGAACCACCTATACTAAGCTTTGTTACAGACATTCTCTTGTCTGATTTTCACAGTTCTGCAATTTCATAGCCATTAAACTCACTTAAATGTGAAATACAGTGCTGCGGTTTTCTATCTTGGTAGGATCCAGGTTCTTTGATAGCTTGGATCACGGAACTTCAGATATAAGAGGTGAATACTGATGTATTCAGCAAGTGTTTTAGTTTCCTGGCTGCTAAATTAAATACCATACAATGGATTGGCTGAACAACAGGAATTTATTGGCTCAGGGTTTCTGAGGGTAGAGGGCTTGCTTCCTCCCGGGATCAGTCTGTAACTTCTGGATGGCTGACAGTCTTTAGGGTTCCTTGGCTTTTCCATCACATGGCTGTGCACATGGAAGCATCTTATCCTTTCTCTTCCTGGATCCGTTGACTTCCAGCTTCTGGCATCTCCCCGTGGCTTCTGTCTCTGGGTCCGATTTCCTTTGCTTATAAAGACTTCAGCCATATTGGATTTAAGGGCCACCCTCATTCAGTGTGCGTGCACCTTACCTAATAACATCTTACCTAAGTCCTGTTTACAAATGGGTCCACACCCACAGGACCAGGGGTCAGGTCTTGATCATGCCTTTTGTGGGGGACAGGATTCAATCCCCAACAACTAAAGCGGATGCCTTCAAACTGTGGTATATGAGAAACACATAGAAACAGAGTTTTCAGGAAGTCTACTTTGAGCACTTTAACTTTGATGTATATTCTTTTATAAAATTGATACAACTGAGAAATTTGTTCACAATTGCCCCCTTACATTTACTAAAGAAAATAATACTTCTGTTCTATCCAAAATACTACTATGGGCTTTGCCATGATATAAACATCTGAGGTGCCAAATGCAAGGAAAATTAGAAACACTTGTATTGACTTTGAAACGGTAAATAATTCTAACAACTAGGTAACACATCCTTTTGCAGATTAGGAGAATTCCAGTAACTTGCTTTCAACAAAATGGAAGGAGACCCACGTGATGTTTTCAGCCCACAGATCATTAAAAATTCTTTAGTTTGGAAATGGAAAGAGGTGATGGTAGCACCTTATTGTGAGAATAAATAACAGTACTGAATGGTGTACGGATGTGGTAGAGAGGGGAAATTTAGTCATGTATGTCACCAGAAGGAAAGTTGGAGGTTAAAACATGAGAATGTAACAGTGAATCTTCTGGTGGACAATGTGTGTAATTATCTGTACAAATATAAAAAAAAGTGTTCATGAACTAGAACAAATGTACAACACTATTACAAGGTTTTAATTATAGAAGGGTATATGGAAAAAATAGTACTTATTGAAAACTGTGACTATAGTTAAGTAACTATGGACTATAGTTAATACTAAAATATATTATATTTTAATACTCTTTCTTAAACAGTAAAAGATGTTCTGCACTAATACTATGGGTCAATAATGGGGGGGTAAGAGGTATGGGAGGATTTGGGTTTTCTTTTTTCTTTTTATTTCTTTTCTGGAGTAATGAAAATGTTCTAAAATTGATCATGGGGCTATATGCCCAACTATATGATGATTCTGTGAGCCAGCAATTGTATACTTCGGATGATTTGTATGATGTGTGAACATATCTCAATAAAACTGCATTAAAAAAAAACTTTCTCTAGATTGCTGTGGATTTTTGACATAGAACTTGGAAGATCAAAGAATTGAGTGACATTACTAGAACAAAACTCTTTCCATTCCCACCTAAATTGTTTGTTTCTCAGTACTTATAGCTATGAAAGGGCCTGGGGTAGGGGAGGGGAAGAGAATTGATTTAAAACCCTGACTTACTCTAGCAGAAAGTAATATTTATCCATAGATTCAGGATCTATTTTTTAAATCTCCCTCTTTCTCATTAAAAGATGTATTTCCAATAAAAATTTTACTTTTTACATTTAATAATTATATATCAAGAATTATATTGTTTTGATTCATTGTATTCTGATAATGATTGTAATGACAATGCAATCCAGAAATTTTAGTACTTAGAGCCTTAGGGTTACAAGAAATGAGAAAAAAAGTAAGTTTTGTGCCCCAATATTGTGTGGCAGAGAAATAAGATTAAGTGATGAATAAAAGACATTCAATATAAAAATGAGGGATAAAATTCTGGAAAGGAAATAAGAATTTAAAGAGAAAAGGAACAATATGAAATTCCGAACTCTCTCAAGAGCTTTTTTATGTATTTTTAAAGGATAATTAATACATCTCTCAAGAGCTTTTTCATGTATTTTTAAAGGATAACGGTGGGTATCAAATTGTCATGGTATATAAATTCCATGGGATACCTCTGAAAGAGTGATCTGACAGTTTCATTTTTAAAATGTCGATTTTTCATAAATTAACATCTTTTTAAATGATTTAAACTTACAATGAAAAAGTTTAGATATCAACCTAAACTATATTTTCAGAATTTTCCTAGGGAGTAATATTTGAACTCCACTGATCTAAGGAGGTGAAACCAGACCAGGTGGGGCCGGAGGAGCAGGAAAGCAGTGCTTCATCTAAAGTGGGGGCATCCTGGTCCAGCCAGTTGTTGGCAGGCAAAAATTCAGGCCCAAAGGTGTTAATTATTGGCATCCAATTGTATGTGTGTGTTAGTGATTCTGTATTAGAGAGACTTAGACTGGGAGTCCACCTTCACTAAGTGTTTTTCAACTTTGCTATTCTGTGTAATTCTCTTGCTTAGAAAACCTTCAATGGCTCCCCGTGACCTAAACGCCCAGCTTTGACTCTGTAGTCTCACATTCAAGGCCTTCCAGAATTTGGTCCCAACCTCTCACCAACCTCCTGCTTCAGCAAATCTAGTGTATTCTCTATTCTGCACTCACATTTTAAAAAATATATCTTTTATTGTGAAATATAACCTATATACAGAAAAGTGATAACTTTCAAAGTACAATTTAACAAGTAGTTATAGAGCAAATTCCAAAGAATGTTATGGGTTACAGTTCCACCATTTCAGTTATTTCCTTCTAGTTGTACCCTAGAGACTAAAAAAAAATTATATAAAGATTCAGAATTCGTAAGCCTTTATTAAATCCTATCTTGTTGCTACCCCTCCCTCTCATTTGATCCCTTTCTCAATCTTCAGGGATATCTAGGCAGTGACCACCCTAACTTATTCATATTGAAAAGGGGTGCTGACATCTGATTGGTTGACAGATGGGGGGAAGGGGAAGGGAGAAGGGGGCTGCATCTTCTGGTTGATGTTCTTAAAGAGGCCGTTGCCTCTGGGTTTTAGGACTTATCTGGCATATGAACACGCTGGTGGATTTAAGTTTCTGAAAAATAAGCTCAGTGAGTGAAACTTTCATAGAGTCTCAGGGACCTAGGTATTCTTTAGGATTTTCAGAACTACAGTTGATTTGGGCTTGGCGTACTGTGGCCATTTGGAATATCTAGCTGAAGTCTCTCCAGAATAGCCTCTAGACTCTATTTGAAATCTCAGCCACCAAGACCTTATTTTGTTACCTTTCTTTTCCCCTTTTTGGTCAAGAAGGCATTCTCAATCCCTCGATGCCAGGACCAGGCTCATTCCTGGGAGTTGTGTCCCACGTTGCTAGGGAGACTCACTCCTCTGGGAGTCATGTCCCATGTCGGGGGGGCGGTTAATGAATTTATTTGCAGAGTTGGGCTTACAGAGAGAAAAGCCACATCTGAGCAACAAAAGAGGTTCTCTGGAAGTGACTCTTAGGCACAGCCATAGGCAGGCTTAGCCTCCCCTCTACAGCCATAAGTTTCACAAGAGCAAGCCTCAAGACTGACTTATTAAATAGGGGTTTCCTAATTTCACATAGCATATATTTTTTTCCAGGATAAACAGTCTCACATTATCTTCACTTAGTTGTACAATCATCATCACTTTCCATTTTAAACATTTATCACAACCCCAAATACCCCAAAGCTCTTATCACCCCTTAATTACTTATCCCTAGTATTAGTTTTCACCTACATTTCTTACTTTGCCAACGTATATGGTTTCTGTTACGCCCTCTCCACGCATGCAAATAGGAGGACTCAAGATCCAGTTTCCAAGTTCCCCACTCCTTCCTTGGAGCCTTCTGGAAGTAGAGATCTCTGGACCTTGGGCACTTAGTCTTGCCATTCTTTTGGCATGAATCACTTACCACCTGGAAAGGGTGTGTGGCTCCTCTCCTGTAACTCACAGCACACCCAGGCCGAGGAGGAAGAGAGTTCAGATCATACAGTCATCACACTGGGGGTGAGATATTCAGGTGCTTTAAAGAGACAGCATGACTCACAATCCTGGGGACCAACTGTGTTAATGCATCTTAAAGCTGCTAAAGCAGAAAGGGGGGCATTATAATTAACAAGTTGTGATAAAAATTTACTACGCTTACACACAAATGCTTGGCATTTATCCTTTTATTCAGGATGGCACATCCACCCTGCCCTTTGTCCCGGCAAATAGACCTTTCTGATTAGGATGGGTTGTTTTTCTAATTAGAAAAGGTTTTTTTGGTGACAGAAATAGTCGTATGTTATAATTCCCTAGTGGCCTGCTAAGTCAAGGGGACCCTGGTAGCTGAAGGATTTGGGGTTTGTTTAATAGAAATGAACTTGAAGACAGTATTAAATGATATGGGGGTGCAAAATTAGAAAAGCCAGATAAAGTTCAAAAAGCTTCACATGAGAACAGGGAGAAATGGGGAGGAAGCAACAGGCAGTGGTTTCGCCTTCAATAAGTCAGTACTGTTCACAGGGGCCTAGTGGAAGGTATTTGCTGAATGTTGCCACTAAGATACTACGGGGCCCTGAGTTCCCCTTCAGGATGGATGCCACTGCATCAGAGGTAACTGGCTCTCAGCCCAAAGAGAAAATTAAGAGACATTACAGCAGACTGTAAAGCACTGGCATATAGTTTCCTTTAGATTCCCTGTTCCCCCAATTCCCTATTACCCTTCACCTCTGCATTCCCGCCCCCATGCCCACTGTTGCAAAGGCTGCAGCCAATCCCAGGGTCTCCCAGCAGCTGAAGTCCAGACACAGCTGACTTCACTGGCCCCTCCTTGCTTGCTAGCAGTAGAGAAAAGACTACTACAAGCTTGGACTGACCACAGGCTGAGTGACCAAAGCCATTTCAGCAGCCACTTCTCAGCTCTGGAGAACCAACAGAACTGACTGAAGCAAATGATTGGGTCACTGTGGGGTGCAATTGCTGTGTTCTTGTTCCGGATGGGACTCAAGGGCTGAAGATCAGGCCTACTAGGGCTGTGTGACTGACCTTTCATGGCCAGGGGCCTGACAGCCTCCTGAACTTGTCTTTGCTGTGGAATACAAACAAGTATTTCATCTTTTCTGGGGAACAGGTGGCTGGGATTCTTATTTTGCTTGTGACAAATGTATAAAGAGGAAAAGTCCACTGTCACAGGCTTGAGGGAGGGAGTAGATATTTGCTAAAATGCTGACTGAATTCCTCCATAGCTGAGCTGCAGTTAGAGGGGTGGGTTCAGGCTTTTTAACATATTCTTCTATGTTCCTGGACAGATATAGGGGTGTTGATCAGACATGGAGCTGAGAGGAGAGTCAGGAGGGAAGTTGGCAGCATCCTGCTGAGGAAGATAATTTTAGGAGGAGAATTGACCAGAAAATACACAATTAGGTTACAGTCAAATTGAATTTAGAAATATAGTACACATACTTAATAATGTGACCAAAAAAGGCTGGCACCAAAAATAAGAACAGAAGGACAAAGAGTGAAAAAATTGATAGGTCAATTAAATAACAAATGGTGTTTCCAAGATATTATATAATGAGAAGAAAAGCTCTGTTATTTACATAATTACCAGAGGCACAACTAGAATTAGGGTTATCCCCAAGAAAGGTCTGTGTGGATGCCAAACAAGGACAGCAAGCCTACACAGAGACACACAAATGTACACACACGCACATATGCATATGTATCACGCATATACAACACATGTATGCATGTACACACCTACCCGTGTGCACACAGAGGTACATGCACACACCTGCAAATGTGCACAGATGCACAACAAATGCACATCCTCTATCAAGTCAGATGATCTAAGTACCTGCAATCATATATATGTTTGGGAAAGTGTTTTTGTGGCTCTCAAGCCAACTGGTCTAAGGCATTTTCCTGATGTGTAGATGTGCTTCCTCTTGCTAGCTTGTGATTCCTTTAGAACTGATCATGTCTTTATTTCCAAATCTTAGACCTAGCTTGGAACCTCGCAGATGCTCAAAAGATGCTTAAATTGAATTTAATCTTATTTTGAAAAGATTTTAACTTATTTTGATTTTAAGTCTTAATTTAATCTTATGAGACAAGCAAAAAGGAAGAAGAGAGGAAAGACAGGCCAAAGTCAAAGGACTTGAACTCAACTAACGTTTTTTCAAACTCAACAGTTTTTTCAAACTGGCCAACTATGTAAAAACAACAACTGAAAGTGTAGGAAGAGAGAAAACAACAGGAAGATGGCAGAGGAGGAAACTCCAGTAATCAGTCTGTCCACCAAAACAACTATTGAGCTGGAAGGAACTGTCTGAATCATATTTTGAAACTCCGGAGCATAGTGGCTCAGTGTGCAGCATCCAGGGAGGAGCAGGAGGAACAGGCTGATAATTGGGTTAACTACTGGTGAGTTTTACCCTCCCTGCAGCAGCTACCAGCCCCCAGGCCCCAGCCTAAGGGCAGGCAGCATTGGGATGTAGAACTCAGACCCCTGGTACAGGTTGCTGGTGTCAGGGTTGAACATAAAGATCTAGTCCTCCAAACTCTGGGGATGTGTGATCTGATCACTCATCACTACTTCTGATCAGCTACAGTCCAACCATTTGCTGTTTACAAGAGACTCACCATGAATTAAAAGATATAAGTAGGCTGAAAATATACCATGCAAGTAATAACCAAGAGAGAGCTCAGGTAGCTATACCAATATCAGATAAAATAGACTTTAGGTCAAAAACTGTTAAAAGGGACAGAGAAGGTCATTATAGGCTGATAAAGGGGACAATTCAACAAGAACAAATAATTATAAATATATATGCACCTATCAGCAGAGCCCCAAAATACATGAAGCAAATACTGACAGATTTGAAGGAAGAAATAGATGGTTCTACATTAATAGTAAGGGATTTCAAAATGGATTTGCAGAGGACGGAAGATGGCAGCATAGAGAGGAGTGGAATTCCCCCCAGAACAACTAATAAACAACCAGGAACAACTAGTAAATGATCTGGAATAACTGCTGGGGGACAACCATGACTTTCCACACATCGTGCACCAACCTGGATTGGGAGGAATGGCTGAGATCACAGTGTGGAATCTGTGAGTAGAAACTGTGGACCTGAGCCAGGAGCCTCCTCCCCCAAGGTGGCCCGAACTGCAAAGCCTTGCTGTGATAGAGAACAGCACTCTCTGAACAAGCGAATATACCTCAGGCCAGCTCCAACTGGGGTTTTAATTGGCAAACGTGTACTGCTCAATGCAAGCTGCAAATCTCCAACAAGCAAACAGAGGCTTTTAGAGACAACTGACCTTGAAGAGCCAGGGGAGTTCTCTGTCCTGGGAGGGGGAGCCCAGAGGACCGGTGCTATCTCTGGCCAATGGGTGGAACTGAGGGCTCTGGACTGACCCTGGAAAGAGGGTTTCTGTCCCTTTTTCTCTCTCTCAACCTGAGCAGCTCAGTGGAGAAAGCCTTAGCCATTTTCAGCTCACAGGGTTCTGCAGTGGAGAAATCCTCAGCCATTTTCAGCTCACAGCGCTCTGACCCAGACACAGCTGGAGAAAACAGAGTCAGAGAGACAAAGAACCTATTTAAATGCAAATGAAAACTCCCTGTGGGGAGTGTATCTTCCCTAAGAGGAAAGAGGTGATGCCCAGCTCTACCACCTGCCTTCCATTCAGAAACAGACCCCAGGGCCTGGCGAGAAACAATCAAACCAAAAACAACTTAAGCTGAGAATTAAAGGGGTCAAACCTCCTTACACCACTTGAGAGTGATGGGCTGACAGACGCCACCTGCTGGGCAGGTTAGGAAAAGCACAGTACTTTGAGTCCTCACAAGGTGTGTCAATCTTCTAAGACACACCCTCAGGGAAACCTGGTGCTAAATATTTCCTCGTTCTGGGACCTGAGGCAGTTCTGGTCTTGGAAAACCTGATTGGGGTAACCAAGGAAACCAGATGCCTAGACAACAGAAAACTACAACCTACACTAAGAAAAATGAAGGTATGGCCCAGTCAAAGGAACAAACTTACACTTCAACTGAGATACAGGAATTGAAACAACTAATACCAAATCAATTCCAAAAGGTTAGGGAAGATATGGCAAAAGAGATGAAGCATTTAATGAAAACACTGGGCAAACATAAGGTAGAAATAGAAAGTTTGAAAAAACAACTGGCAGAATCTGTGGAAATGAAAGGCACAATCCAAGAGATGAAAGACACAATGGAGACATACAACAGCACATCTCAAGAGGCAGAAGAAAACACTCAGGAACTAGAGAACAAGACACCTGAAATCCTACACGCAAAAGAACAGATAGGGAAAAGAATGGAAAAACATGAGCAACGTCCCAGGGAACTGAATGACAACATGAAACCCTTGAATGTATGTGTCATGAGTGTCCTAGAAGGAGAAGAGAAGAGAAAAGGGTCAGAAGCAATAATAGAGGAAATAATCAATGAAAATTTCCCATCTTTTATGAAAGACATAAAATTACAGATCCAAGAAGCACAGCGTATCCCAAACAGAATAGATCTGAATAGGCCTATGCCAAGACACTTAATAATCAGATTATCAATTATCAAAAACAAAGAGAGAATCCTGAAAGCAGCAAGAGAAAAGCGATCCATCACACACAAAGGAAGCTTTATAAGACTTACATGCAGATTTCTCAGCAGAAACCATGGAGGCAAGAAGGAAGTGGTGTGATATTTTTAAGATACTGAAAGAGAAAAACCACCAACCAAGAATCCTATATCCGGCAAAACTGTCCTTCAAATATGAGGGAGAGTTTAAAATATTCTCAGACAAACAGACAATGACAGAGTTTGTGAAAAAGATACCTGCTCTACAGGAAATAATAAAGGGAGCACTACAGACAGATAGGAAAAGACAGGAGTGAGAAGTTTGGAACACAATTTTGGGTGATGGTAGCACAGCAATGTAAGTACACTGAACAAAGATGACTGTAAGCATGGCTGAAAGAGGAAGGTTAGGAGCGTGTGGGATACCAGAAGGAAAGAGGAAAGATAAAGACTGGGACTGTATAACTCAGTGAAACCTAGAGTGCTCAACAATTGTGATAAAATGTACAAATATATTTTTTCATGAGGGATAACAAATGAATGTCAACCATGCAAGGTGTTAAAAATAGGGAGGTATTGGGGGAAAATACAATCAATGCAAACTAGAGACTATAATTAACAGAAACATTGTATTATGCTTCCTTTAATGTAGCAATGGCAATATACCAAAGCTAAATGCATATAAGAGGGGGATATAAGGGAGGGGTATGGGACTCTTGGCATTGGTAATGTTGTCTGACTCTTTATTCTACTTTAGTTTAATGCTGTCTTTCCTTTTGTTGCTTTCCAGCTGTCATGTTTTTTTCCCTCTTTCTTTTGTCTCTCTACCTTCTTTGACTCTTCCTCCTGCTTTGTGGAAAAAATGGAGATGTCTTTATATAGATAGTGGTGATGACAGTGAATACATAAATACATGACTATACAGGGAACCATCGATTGTTGACTCAGGACGGAATGTATGGTGTGTCAACAAAACTGTCTTTAAAAAAAAATGAGCTGATGAAAAAACCTTGAGGTCACTATATTGAGTGAAATAAGTCAGACACATAAGGACAAATATTGCAGGGTCTGACTGATATGAACTAATTATAATACGTAAACTTATAGAACATGAAATATATGTTACTAGGATATAGAACAAAGCCAAAGAATGGGGAGTCGTTGCTTATTATGAGCAGAATGTTCAACTAGGTTGAGCTTAAATATTTGGAAATGGACAGAGGTGACAGTAGCACGTTATGAGAATAACTAACAGTGCTGAATGGAGCATAAATGTAGTGGAAAGGTGAAGCTCAGAGTCATGTATGTCACCAGAAGGAAAGTTGGAGGTTAAAAGATGAGAATGTATAAAACAGTGATCCTTGTGGTGGGCAATGTCCGTGATTAACTGTACAAATATTAGAAATCTCTTTCATGAACCAGAACAAATGTATTGCATTATAACTAGAAGTTAATAATAGAGGGGCATATAGGGAAAAAATATACCTATTGCAAACTATATACTATAGTTAGTAGTATTTTAACATTCTTTCATCAGCAGTAACAAATGTACTATACTAAAACTATGAATCAATAATGGAGGGGAGTTGATTAGGGGTATGGTAGGATTTGAGTTTCCTTTTTTTGTCTTTATTTCTTTTCTGGAGTAATGAAAATGTTCTAAAAATTGAAAAACAAATTAATTGTGGTGATGGATGCACAGCTGTATGATGGTACCACAGGCAAATGATTGTACACTTTGGATCTTTGGGTAATTGTATGGTTTGTGAACAATCTCAATAAAAATAAATAAATAAAAATGGATTTTCAAAAATGGTATGAACATCTAAACAGAAGATCAATAAGGAAATAGAAGACTTGAACAAAACTTGTCATGAGTTTTCTAATTAAAAAAAAAAAAGAAAGGAAGGAAGGAAGACAAAAAATCAGAATGTTGAAAGTGGCTTCCATGGGTCGTAGGGCTGTGAATGAACCCCCACCCCCACCCCCATCCCATTTCCTACTGGGATGATTTTTTTCTGAATTTTCTATAATAAGTTTGAATTAAATAAAAAAATGAATCTTTCTTTTTAAAGAAATTTAATTTACTCTGTATTAGCACTAGCAAGTTCTAGGTGACTCAAAGATGCATGAGACCCAGTCCTTGTCCTCAAGGATCCACAATCTAGAAGAGGAGATAAGATAATTACCTAATGGAAAGTAAGTATAAGATGGGAACTCGGTGCTGTGGGAGTTCAAAGGAAGGAGGATTCCCTGAGGGTAGACACCGGCCCCTACTCTCCTCCTTATCAAATAGCATAGGGCAATGATTAGTTAGGGTTCTCTACGGAAACAGAACTAACAGGAGTTATCTGTAAATATGAGATTTTATAAAAGTGTCTGTGGGGATGCACGATTCCAAATTCTGTAGGGCAGGATGCATGAGTCCAAATTCTGTAGGGCAGGCCACAAGCTGGCAACTCCAATGAAGGTCTCTGATGAACTCCCCAGGAGAGGCTGGCTGACTGAAGGAAGAAATGAAAGTTCTCTCTTCCCCCTTAAAAGTCTTCAACTGATTGGCCTGAATCCAAGAGATTGGATTCTCTCATTGCAGAAGACACTCCTTTAGTTGATCATAGCTATAATCAGCCACAGATGCAATCAATAAACTGATGATTTGATAAACCAACCTTCTGGTTTATTAACCAGCCATGAAATGTTCTCACAGTAACACAGGCAGCTGGGCACCATCACCTGGCCGAGTTGACACATGAACCTAACCGTCACAGCCTGCAAAGGCAAACAGTCTTGAAAAAATGTTTCTCAACTGAAATGGCATTTCACATGGGCCTTAAAGTTCAGGTTCAATTTCAAAAGATTGAGGATGAGGGTTTTGCACTTGAAGGTAACAGCCTGAACAAAGCCTTGGAGGAATGAAGCATTGGGAAGAGTTGTCTTGATGGGCTGTAGTAAGAAAGTTGAGGCTAATAAGAAAGTTTGAATGGAATGTTGAGCCACAGCCTGTTGGAAGGGGGCAGGGGACAACGATAACTGATAGGGATGGAGAGTAGTAAGAGTAATTTGCAATAAACTGAGGGGCCCAGATTTAGTCCCAAGTGGGAGTACAGTTACCATGCCCTTTCTATTACTGTGCTTCCTTGAATGCCGGGTTAAAAAGTTTGGATTTGATTCAGTAGACACTGAAGAACCTTCGATGTGGGCAGGACACTCGTCTTCCTGCAGCTTGACTTAATAATGGTGGAAAGGACTGGAGGGGGCAAGTGATGACATACTAAGTCAACGGGTGATGAGAGATAAGGGGGAAAGGTAGAATGCAGAGGACAAACGTCCACTCAGGCCAACTCAAGGAAAGGAAAGTTTATAAGAGGGATACAAAGTGGCTTCATGGATCTCCAAGGACAAGAACTAAAGCAGAGGCCAGCCTCGCAGATAAGTGGCAGGCCATCAGGAATCAAGGCAAGACTTACTCAGGAGCTGTCTTGCTCTCTGTTTCTCTCTGTGCATCTCTTCCATTTTCCTCTGTTGTGATGCGACAGCCTCCTTGTTTACTTTTCATCTCTACTCCTAATTTCAGGCCTATATGTGGGATCTGATGGTTCCTCCAGCCCAAACTTACAGCTCCATTAACTTGCTCAGTCTCTTAATTTCCAATTTCCATATTCCTAATAAAGGAATCTAATTGGTCCAACTTATTTTTTCTGAGTCAAGACATAAGTCTGAGCTGCTGGTCAGTCTATAAATTGGCTGCCCTTGGGTCAGTGTTCCCTGGTCCCTGGTCCAATCAACTACCACCAAAAGGGTGGGATTAAGTAGTCAAGAACAGATCTAATTGTGGATCTGGGTATCTGGGGGAATAGGGGTATGTTGGAGTTCTCTTTAGGGGTTGGTAGTATTTTTGTAACTGTCCTGTAAATTTGCAAGTATCTCAAAATAAAAAGTTAAAAAAAGAAAAAGTACATGCTGTAGGTCCAGACCCAGGAACTTTACCTAAAAATTTATAGCAGCTCTATAAAAATCCAACCAAGGAAAATTATAGCAACATATGTTTTATACATACTTACATATCATGCCTTTTTAACCTTAGAGAGTAATTAGGGCAAATCATCACATCAAATAATCACATGCTGCAGCATGTGGCACACAGTAAGAAACAACTTCCATCTATTGGGGGAGTATATGTGCTTTCCAGGTGTTGCCTATTTCAATAATCATCATAAACACACAAAGTACTACTCTTAACTGCATTTCTTGAAGGAAAAAATGAGTGCAGACAGAGGCCCCTGGCTGCACAATTCCTTGCTTGTGAGTGGGGTGCAGAGGGCCGGGATATACTCAGCTGCCTGCTGTGTAGGGTCTTCACCCACACACTCTGCAGGTTCCCACACAGTCTGCAGGAATTCAGACATCGACTGCAGGATGAAAAAAGGAGGGAAAGCAGAAGGGAAATGGGAGGAAGGCTTATTAAAGACAAAATTTGGAAAAAGGATAAATTACTTTGTTTATTAATTGCAGTTTTTGGTTATTAAAAAATCATTTTGGCTGTTAAAAAACAAAACAAAACAAGAGTGTGGCCATTCCGGGCAATGAGGCCAGGGTATGGGGCAGGATTTATTGTCTTAAGGCCACAGCCATAGGAAGTAGCACAAACCTGAGGGACAGTAGTTGCTGTTGCCAGCCATGGTCACAGTATTATCCATTTGAGTGACTGCACTTAACAATACACACCCACAGAGTCCAGGCTAGTCCTTGGTGATTGCTACAATCTCTGAACTTGTATTGGCATCATTCATTCATTCAAGTCCAAGTGTTTGTACCTCCTCCCTCACTCTGTCTTTCTGGGGATGTGTCCAGTACTCTTGCAACAGACAGTGATGGTAGGCTACCCCAAATTCACTCTCCACCTCTCTAACAGAATCTCTGTTTTGCTTAGGCATCCATCTCTCTGTGGCCATGAGCTTCCCCCGTCCTGGTTTTCAATAAAGGGGTGTCCCTGTTGATCAGCCAATCCTGATGTTCCAGTTCCCTTTGCTAGTGATTGGCACAGGCAGATTTTAGTCCCAGTAAAGGCCAGTGACACATGAGAAGACTGCTGGAGGGCTTCTGGGAACCATTTCCTTGATCCTAAAAGAATGCCTCATCTTTGTCTGGATGTTGTCATGTGAGGATGTGATGCTGGAGCTGCCATAGCCATCTTTTGACTATGAAAGGAGGTTTTGGAGAACACAGCCAGCACACTGGGGATGGTTAAGTGAAGAGAAGGAAAGAACCTGGGCCCTTGATGACATACAGGGCTGCTAAGTTAACCCACTGAGGAGCTACTTGACTTCTGGACTTCTTATTATGTGAGGTGGTCTAATTTCTCACTGTTCAAGCTACTTTGAGTTGGTTTCCTGGGCATTGGAGCTGAAGGCATTCTAACTGATATACTCCTCTACCGGCTCTTCTGGTGCAAGTGCAACATCTGAAACACCTCACCTAGTCCTTAATAGGCTTTCAATTGGTTTGTCATTGATGAGGAAGTAAAATAAGACTTGTGGTTAAGACTACTACTGCCTACCCCAACAACCATTTTCCCCTTTCTCCTTAATAAAAGAACTCCGAATTTTAGCTGGCCACCTGACTGTCTGGATCAAGACTATATTTTCCTACCTTCTTTGTATGTAGATGTGACCATGTGACTGAGTTTAGACCAATGAGGTATAAGTGGTAGTGTTGTGTGGGAGGGCTGCTTCACAGGAGGTGACAGCTGGAAGGAAGCTTTTTTTGTATTTCTGCCTTTCTTCCCCCCCAACTTGTTTCTTTGATTAGAGTTTCAGCTGCCATCTTAGCCCATAAGGTAGCCTTGAGGATGGAAACCAAGAGCTAGGATGGTCAAGCAGAAAGACAGAAGCCTGGGCTCCTGATGACAAAGTGGAGCCACCGTAGCAACTCTGGACCATCTAGCCCCAGATTTCTTTTTTATGAGAGAAAAACAAATGTCAATTTTGTTTAAGACACTGTTATTTGGGGGTTTCCTCTCATATTCGGCCAAGTAGAATCCCAACTAATACAGTTTCTTTAGCAACTTTCTTTTTAAAAGATTGAAGACTGGAGTAAGAGTGTGAAAAATGAGGAATCTCCCACCTAAGCATTAAGCAAACTCCTTCCTGGCTTCCCTTTCTCCAGGCCCCTGAAGTGGCATTTGGGAGTCACTCTTTGCGTGTCTTGATTGGAGCTCTGGATTGCAAGTAATAAAATCCAATTCTAGCCAACTGGAGTAAAAGGGAATTTATGGCAAGGTTATTAAGGGTCAGTAGATTGGCAAGAGGCTGGAGAACCAGCCTGGAAATGGACAGGATGCTGAGCAGGTCTGCAGTCTAGGAGTCGGACACCTGCAGTATGGCAGCAGGAACAGCCTGCTCAGTTCACCACCATTGCTGCCAGCCCTGCCGCCCCTGCCACCACTGTATGCATGAATGGTCTCTAACCCATGCTTTTATCCTTGCCACTCTCACTCAGTATCCAAAGTCTTGGGATAGTCAACATAATTTGGGGGAGGATGACTCTCTAAAAGAAAATCAGGCTGTTATAATGGAGAACTGGAAACTGTGCAACCAAAAAATGATCAATATCCATTACATCCAATAAGCCGGGGTCAAATGAAGGAGACTCAACTGGCTGCAGTGTGATGTTTAAGGACCAATCCTTCTCAACAAAAGGTTTCCCTTTTGTCTAATCTGTGAGTCTGGTCTGTGGTACTTCCTATTTTTGGCCTGGCCATGATAGTCTGTTCTCCTGGCTTTATCTTTGTTTCTTCTTTGCATTGTAAAGAACGGCTGAACAGGAAAAATTAGAAAGGAATGTTAGAGATCATCTACTTCAACCTCTTCATTTTCTAAATAAGGATACCATGTTTTCCCCAGATCTTGACTTCCAAGTTTCTGACTCTGGCTGGTAATGACTTCAGATTGCATCTTTTGCATCCTAGTGTTTGACTCTTGCAGTACCTGATTCTTACTAACCTTCTCGGTAAAAGGTCCAGTCTCTATATGACACCTCTTCAATCCTATTCATGACACAAACATAAATCTCACAGGTTAGAGAACTTTAACAGACACCTGTGAATGCCCTTTCCTCCCCTCTTTGTATTCAATCTCACACCAAATTTTAACTATCGTTTTGAAATGTCTTCTTCATTGCTATCACCCTAGTCTTATCCTTTAACATCTCACAATGAAATTATTATAACTGTTTCCTAAATTGTCTTCCCCATGCCAGTGTTATTTCCTTCATCCATTTTCCAGGTCTCTACCAGAAAACTCCTGCTAAACTATCCCTTTATCTGCTTTGTGAATATAGTGGTTAAGAGTATGAGCTTTAGAGTCTGCTATTTGCTAGCTGTATGACTTTGGGTAAACTAATTATATTATCCGTCTTCAATTTCCTCAACTGCAAAATGCATTTAATAAAAGCTATTATTATAATAATGGGATAATAATGATATCTACTTCACAAGTTTGTCATGAGAAGTAAATGAAATACCATGTAAAGCACTAAGCCTAGTACCAAGCATAAGGAAGGAAGATCTTGGGGGCAGAATGTTCCAGGTGGGCGAACAAGGACAAAGGTTCTGACATGGGAAGAATCTTGGGTGTGTTGAAGGAACAGAAAGAAGGCCAGTGTGGCAGGAGCAAGAGCGTGAGGGGAAGAGTGGTAGGAGATGAGGTCAGAGAGATGGGCAGGGGCCAGTTCATGTAACGCTTTGTAGGTCAAGGAGAGGAGTTTGAATTTTGTTCTAAATGTACTCAGAAGTCATTGGTGGGTTTTAACATGGGAAATGACCTGATCCAATATAAGTTCTAAAACGTTCATTTCTGGTTACTATGTGGAGAGGAGGCTGGAGTGGTGCGGAAAGACTGGGATCAGAAAGACAAAAAAGAGGCTACTGTATTAGTAAAGAAGGGTAAGGTAGAGCTGTCCGAGCAGTGAACCATGAGTCTTGAATTCTAGTTTTAGTGCTTTTCTGCCATTGACTAGCTCTTTGCTTTTGATAAGTTATTTCACCTCTGAAAGACTGTTCCCTCATTTATAAAATTAGGAGGTTGGCTTTGATGATCTTTATGGTCCCATCTCTGATTCCACATCTAAACTCTTCTCCCCAATTTTCAAATCTCTCAAGGTCTACTATCCATGGGAAGCCTTAGGTGCTAAGAAGACCTGCTCAGCATGGTGGGAGAGAGGAGGTAGACCTGGTTCCTATTGGGTGGAATTGATCAAGGGAGGCTTCCTGGTTAAGTCAGGGCTTGTAATATTACACTTTACAGGATTTAGGCCTGACTGTAGCCACCTAGCCTTATGTAACTGGTATAACCTGTTTTCACTAGCCTGGAGCACAGATATGGTCAAATTGCTTCTTTTTCATATTGATCCTTTGGGCACCCACATGATCTTGTTAACAGAAAGTTCTTTAAGTCTCTGGTGGACATCTGTTTCGCCTGTTTTATCTGCTTCTGTTTCAAAAATCCTATTTTTCCTTTTAGAAGCCGCCCCTCCTCCTCCACTCTCAGTCCATGGCCTTCAAGTGGGGCTAATCCAACCTCCTGAGTCCAAAGATGAGCACATGACCCAGGCCTAGTTCAACACGGCTCTGCAACCTACTAACCACAGGGACTGGATCACCAACGGGTTTATTACCCAAGCTGGACACGTCAACTCCGGGGCATTTGCTGTCTTGGTCGTGAAATACAACATTTGCTTTTGTGGTAAGAAAATCCTGTTGCTAGAAGCAAGTCTAAAGAAAATACAAATATCACCCACTTTCTGAATCAATATTATGCCAGAGTTCAAATAGCAAGGAATAGCTGTATTTGAAAAAGCACCAGAAACTTACATTGACAGAGTCAACAACATTTCCTCTAGTTCCACAATTCTTCTCACCAGTGAGTAGGAGAGTCACTTCCATTGTACAGATCATGGATTTTAGCGAATTTCTCCCTTTGCTCCTCTGGGACTCTCACCCACCTTAATTTACTGCAGTCACCCTCTGAGCAACATATTGAGAGGGGTGGGGCATAGTAGTAACTGGCCCAGTATTAGAGATATTTAATTTCCTACCTGATATTCAATTTGTAAACTCCTAAACCTCAGTCTGGTAAGTTTATTTTTGCCATGCCTTGGGATTCTTTTCAATTTATCTGGTAAATTCATCTGTGATGTCAGTTCAGTCTAGAATTGCAAACGTGGACTAATTATAACTTTTTGATTCTAATAGCGACATTCCCTTCATCCCCAGGTTCAAAGGAGCAGTTTTGAAGGGCAGAGACTACACATGCTAAACTCCTTGGCAGTAAAGACATGTATATATGCACACTTTTAGGTCTTGGATCTAATGTTCTAACAGAATCCTTCCCTGATCATCCTGTCTAAATTAGCACCTCCCAACTTAAAATTTCAATATGTTTTCTGCTATTTTTTCTTCAAAACATTTATTACAACTTGATATTAGAGACCATTTTAATTGTTACTTACTGTATTTGCCTCCTCCTGCTAAAATTTAACTCCATTAAGCCAGATACTTGATACATTTTATTCACACACAATGTGAATAAATAGCTATAATATCTATAATGAATTGAGAGACTGACTATACAAATGGTCAATGGCCAGATCATGCATGACAACAGAAATCTGACCCATAAGCCTCTGCAGCAACTAGTCCATGAAACAAAGCCACAATCTCTGCAGCAATTCACCTAAAATGATCAGGACTTAGGTCAAGGACTTATAACTCACGACTAATCAGAGAAAGCCAAACATGCTCCCAAACCAATCAGAAGATGACCCACCTCTAGTTAACCTGCCTCCAGCTTCCCAATGCCAACAACCTCCAATCAGAGAACACTTTGAAGCCTTCCCTTTTTTTCCACTATAAAGCTTTCCAACTTCCCTGTTTAGCTTTATTTATTCTCTATGGAGAGCACAAATGATGGGTGCTGCTGACTCCTTTGCTACAGCAAGCTCTGAATAAATAGGCTCTTGTTCTTATTTGGTGGTCTTCATTTATTTCCACAGAATGAATAATCTATCAGGAAAAAGGCATGTATATTCTAGTGGGTATTCTAACTTGGTGGGGTGTAAGCCTAGGGCTACAAGTGGCATCTTGGCTACTGTGTGGGGAAAGCCTGTCTGAGAACAATAACAACATGGGAATAAGCAGGGCTTGAGACCGAGGCAGGTAAAATAAGTCCTGGTGGTGTCATTTGAGGTCTTGGCTCCAGTTGTGGCTGAAGTCAGCTCTACTTCTGGACTTTTATGTTTCGTGAGCCAATAAATCGACTATCTTGTGTTTGCTGATTGGAGTTCCTTTGGCTTGCAACCAAGAGTCCTTACCAATACAATATTTTTGAGCCGCTCTCCCACCCCCCACCCCACCCCCCCACTTAGAATTGGGGGTCAGGCCTATTTCTACAGTCAGGTGGAGAGGGAAGGCTGGAAAGCTCTGATGCTTGGTCACAGGTGAGAAATAGAACCCTGGCCTGGGACAGCTCAATGAACATTGTCTTAACACTTGGTGATGCTCTTGCTGGCCCAGACAGCTGCACCATCTGCAATGCTGTCCCAAAGCTACAGCTTTTTAGTTCACATTTGCAAGCTCAGCCACTGTTTTCCAAAGCAGGTCATGTCAGAGTGGCTGGATGAGTTTTCCAGTCTTAGTCACATGCCATATTAAAACCATCCCTCCTACAGAACCGTAGGCCCTTATGTTGACTGATCGCCAATCCCACTGCCCACTTCTTGGTAAAGTCTCCTTAGTCAGGGGCACTCAGCTTAACCCAGAAAGATGTTCTGAATTTCAAATCTTGAGAGTTTTATTTCCTTCCCAAAGTCTCTGGGCTCCTATGCAAATTGGTCCACCTCCTCTCTGTGGCTTGGCAAACCAGGGACTCTCAAGATGCACAGTTTTTATCAAGTAAAAAAGCCTTCCCTTCCCCAGGGCAAAGGATGCCTACTTGCTTTGTATTTGCATACTAAAAGAAGCCATTTAAATGACTGCAGAATAAAGAAATTTTTGTCCTAGATGACTTTATCTCTGCTTATACAGAGAAGCAGGTTATTTGGTTTTAAAAAAAGCTCTAATTTCCCAGTAGTCCGCATTATGAACAATTTCTGCATCAGGTTGATCTACCCTTTGTTTCCAAATCCCTGCTTCTATACCCTTGCACGTGCTGTCCCTCAGCGTAACCTTTCTGCATCCATTTTTTTTATATCCTACTTTGGCTTTAAAGGTCAATCCAAGAGCACACTACTGACAAATTAAAGATATAATCAATTGTTCTCTAATTCTTCCATTAATACGTATTAGTCTTTGCTCCTAACTAGTGTATGTATTCTTTGAGGGCAGGAATCATACTTTCCTTGTATATTCTTCAGCATTTAGCCTTCAATATAAAATTGTTGCGTGTGTCACTTAATGGAGAACCAAATATCTTTTGTAACAAATGGTACTTGAATTTTCATACAAGTTGATGCAACATAAAAGATTGTATCTTTCTGAAGCCTATAAACATTGCATTTGTAAATATTTTAATTTAAAAATATTTTCATCATACATACATTTTATTTTATTTTTATTTAACAATAAGAAAAACCAGCATTCCTTTAAACATTTCTAAAATTAGTATTCTGAAATTTTACATTTAAGTTAACTTTAATATTTTTAAAGATCTTGAGTTCTCTAAGCAAAACTCAAAATGTAAAAATCATGCTACCTTTATCATCCCAAATTGTGAAGTTCTTAATTACCTTCCTTTTCATCTTCCCAATAGAATATGTGTGTATCAGAAATACATTGTTAAAGTAACTTCAACCTGTCAAAAAGTCAAATGATTTAAAATTTGGCTCAATTTAGTGTTTCTTTTCTGTTGCTATAAAGGTGAATGTATAGTTTGATATAGTAAATAAAAAGACCTCTGTTGTGTGTCCTATAAAACATTCCTCTCCCTCCTTTGTAAGCACATACACCTCTGTAAGCCAGGGTACTATACCCCAGAGAAGTGTTGGAGAGGAAGTCTGGGGGAGAACAGGACACTGCTGAGTTCTTAGACATTCTTTCCTTAGTGGCTCACTTTGAAAAGCTAAAGGCTAAAGTGAGGGAATCATGCACCCTTCTCCAAATAGCTTTTAATAGGTTTATATTCATTCATATATATATATATATATATATTCCTGATTTGACAGATAATGTATAGTTATCATAAATTAGGGACTTTAAAGATAAATATATGATTTAAACCTTTCACTGAGTTTCCTTTAATAACACGTGAAAAAAACAAACTCTTATTTCAAGATCTGAAACTTGAAACTGCTTTTCCATTTCTTCAGCTCTTAATAAGCACTAAGAAGCAATCTGCATCAATTCGCCACCTACTCCTTGGCATCCCCAATTCCTCCAGCAGTTATTGCGAAGGTGGCTTCATTTTCAGGCATCTCAGGGCTAACAGAATACAAGGGAACAGAAGTTTATAAAAAGCTCTATTTCTATAAATACTGTATTCATGTCACAGGCATCATGCTCCCATCAGTCTGAGTCTCTGGAGACATCTGAGAGTTGGTACAGCTAAATGCGGACTTTAGAATTTACTGACAAGTACTATCTACCCTCACAAACATTTATTAAGCAAATTCTATATATAAGGTTCTGAATGTCAAGAAAAATTACCCCAAACTTGGAAATAGGCAGCAGGGAATATTGGGTGTTCTTTCGATGTAGTGCCAGGCAACTGCCTAGCGGACCCCTAGGAGCTTATCTTATTCTCTAGGGCTACAGTAAGGGAAAACTGTGACAGACTTTGAAATGGACTAAAAGATTACTGGATATCTTCAATGGAAAACAAAGGCTCTCTGATTCCAAGGGGCTCTGTGCCTCTCATTGTCTTTGAACTATTTTACAATTCTCTAAGTTGTAGAAAGCCATGAGTAATGAGAATTATTCTTGTCCATACAAATGTAAATTGTGTGAGGTAGAATGCAATTGATTATTGTCCTGTGATATTGACCCATCTTTGCCCATTTTTGATCTATTTATAATTCATTTCAGCTTTCCTTATTTGACTTCCTATGTGTGGAACTTTGATTTTCCTATGGTCCAGTTATAAAATCTTATTGGTTCCATCATTAATTAATGACAAATAAAATCTTTCACATTTTATATTTGTATATGAGTCATAATTATATTCTCTTTTAAATGTCATCCTTTAATTTATTTTACAACTCTGTAGGAGAAGAAGTTAATTTGTAGAAAACTGATAGCAATGCAGGTGATTCTTCACAAATTATTCCAGTCTATAGCAATGCAAATGAATTTCCTTGTGTGGAAAAGCAATTGATTTCCTTCCAGTAGAAACGATAACTTCAAATATTACAATTTATTGCCTGGTAGGATATTAACCAGTTTTGCTAGCAAATTTATTTCAGCCTTCTTTGACTGCCTATATGAATTTCTGTTTCTCAGTTTCTCCTTTAAATCAGCAGCTTTCTCAATAGTATGAGCTGAATAATATGTGTTCATTTTATATTGATTTGCATGGGTCACATTTTAAACTTTTTGAAAATCATACTTTAGTATGTACTAGACCCTACAGATCGCACAAAGAGACACATTCTTTACTCTCAAGAAGCCTAACAGGTGAAGTATGACATATGACAAATATGCAAATAACTACACTATAATTCAAAGTAAACTAAGTTTCATCAAGTCAGTATAAACTTTAACATCAACTATAAAGTTTATGTTATAAAACTTTTAAAGGAAGGAGGCATTATGCCCAGCTAGGTTGATTAGGAAGGGCTTCACAGACAATAATTAAAGAGGCTTTTGAGGAGGCAGAAATGTGGGTATTCCAGGTGGAGATAACAGCATGAACAAAAAAAAGGAATAGAAAACTGGTTTTGTGTACATGGAAGAGAGGAGGAATAAGCAGTTAGGTTTAGATACGTTGAATTTGAGTTATCTATGGGACTTATATGTAGAGAAGTTCTATAAGCAGTTGGAAGTGAATATCTAAAGCTTCAGTAAAAGGTTAGACTAAGAAATGGGAGGACGACTTACCATGAGGGAAAGAGCCTATTACAAATACTCTGTGCTAACTGTTATGTCCAGATTATGGTGACTGTTTAGTAAACTTAATAGCTACCATTTATTAAGCATTTAGTAATTATTATGTGCCAGGCTTCCTTATATTATTTCATTTAAGCTTTATGATAACCCTGTCAGGTATGTACTATTAACCATATTTTACAGGAAGAAGATTCAGGTTCACAGAGAAGTAATTTGCCCAAGGTCATATTGCTTATAAGTGAAGATGCCAGCTTAGAGACTAATATCCAATGCTGCCGGAATGCAAAATACCAGAAATGGATTGACTTATATAAAGGGATTTTTTAGGCTACAAATTTAAGTCTAAGGCTATAAAAGTGTCCAAACTAAGGCATCAACAAGAGGATACCTTCATTGAAGAAAGGCTGATGGCATACAGAACACCTCCGTCAGCTGGGAAGGCACATGGCTGGCTTCTGATGGTCCTTTGCTCTTGGGTTGCATTTCAAAATGGCTTTCTCCAAAATGTCTCTGGGCTCCTGTCTCTCTGAGCTTCTCTCAGTTCTCTGCTTGGTTCTCCTGGGGCATTTCTCTCTAAGCATCTGAGGGTCTTCTCTTAGTTTCTCCGGGATAAACTCTGGGCTTCATTTCTTAGCTTAGAATCTTCAAATGTCTTTCTGTCTGCATCTCCAAGCACCTGGGACTGTGTTAGCTCTTAGCTTCTCCCAGGGGCAAATGCTGGATTACATATCTTAGCTTCTCTCCAAAATGTCTCACTCAGCTTCTCTAAGCTCCTTTTCTCTGTGAGCTCTCTTAAAGGACTCCAATGATCTAATTAAGATCCACCCTGATTGGGTGGAGTCACATCTTCATGGAAATAGTCAATCAAAAGGTCTCACCCACAGTTGGGTGGATCACATCTCCATGGAAACAACCTAATCAAAAGGTCCCACCCACATTAAGTCCACATTCGCAAGACTGGATTAAAAGAACATGGCCTTTCCTGGGATACATAACAGTTTCAAACTAGCACAGACACCAAGGTATATGATCCAAAACTCATATTCCTAACCACTAAATAGTTTTCCTCTCAAAGTTGGTTTTCTATTTTTGTCTATTTTTGGGGGTGGGGGTGGAGATGATGGAGTATACTTTGAGCACTGTGAGGGTTTGGAGGCTTTATGGACCCCAGAAAAGCATGTTCTTAAATATAATCCATGCCTATGGGTGTAGACCCATTGTAGGTGGGACTTTTTGATTAGGTTATTTCAGTTGAGATGTGACCCACCTCATTCAAGGTGGGCCTTAATCCTTTTGCTAAAGTCCTTTATAAGAAGATAAAACACAAATAAATAAAATTAAGAGACCCTCATGGAAAAAGCCCCAGAGATGCTGAGAGACAAGGATACAGCCACAGAATCTGAGAGAGGAAGCCACTGAAGCCAGAAGCCGGAAGCAATGAAACCCAGGAGAGAAGGACCAGCAGACATTGCCATGTGCCTGGTCATATGACAGAGGAGTCTAGATTGCCAGTAGCCTTTTTTTAGGAAGAAAGTATCCTCCTGTTGATGCCTTAATTTGGACATTTTCACAGCCTTATAATTGTAATTTGTAAGTTAATAAATCCCTATTGGTAAAAGCCAGTTCATTTCTGGTATATTGCATTATGTCAGCTTTAGCAAACCCAAATAAGCACACTATGCACAAAATTACTTCCTTTAGGAAATGGTAGTCAGAGTCTCCCCTGAAGGATGGCAAATGGGCTGTAAATAAAATAAATCTTCCTGGACTAGAACTAGAATTGAGTAAAAAGACTTAAGTGGAATTAGAAAATAATCTTTTGGCCTCAATGAAAATACTCTAATGGCCATTTATATATGACAGGAAATAAAATGATAACTCTCATATAGAGATAGACAGGAGTTGAGAAAGAAGGAAGCCAAGCAAGGCATTAGCAAAATTGAACAAAGGTTTTTTTGTTTTGTTTTGCTTTTTTTAATCAGAAACTTGACTATTTGTATGTCCTTTCCTTTTTTTGCAATTATTTAAAATTTGTTCTCCTTTTGAATTCAATACAGTTCTTTGCTTTTAATGTCCACTGATCTCAGGTATGCCAAATGGAATTAAATAAATGAGGTTTTTATTCACTCAAAGTTTTAAAGAGGGTCAAAAGTACACTTGAGGGCCAGAAGAGATTATGGGAGCAGTAACTGCTGCAGTGACATTCAAGGAAAGGGCTGTTTCAATTCAAGTAGGTCTTAATCCTTTACTAGAGCCCTTTATGAGAGGATAAAGGACAGAAAAAGCCAGAGAGCACAGAGACACTCCCAGAGAGTCTGAAGAGAAACGTCCCAAAGAAGCAAGAAAGGACCCACAGAAACTGAAAGAACCAGAACCTGAACACAATGAAAACCAGGAGAGAAGGATCAGCAGACACTGGCCATGTGCCTTCCCATGTGAAAGAGGAACCCTGGTTGCCATTGGCCTTTCTAGACAATATCATCCTGTTGATGCCTTAATTGGGACATTTTCATGATCTTAAAGCTGTAAATTTGTAAGCTAATAAATCCGCATTGTAAAAACCAGTCCATTTCTGGTATATTGCATTCCGGCAGCTTTAGCAAACCAAAACACTATCCTACATAGAGTATCCTCAATAAGCTAGAAATAGTCATGACTAAGAGCGTAGGCTCTAGAGTCAGACAGCATAGACTCTGATCCTGGCTCCATCCTTTATTGGTTGTGTGATTTAGGGAAAGTTCACTCACTTTACTTACTAAGAAAATAATTATTGAGCACCTACTGTATTGTAGGCACTTGAGGTCATCTAAACTAGATGAAGATCCCTGTCCTCATAGAACTTACATCTGGGGAAGGGAGAAACAGAAAATAAATAATGGAATAATAAATATATTCTGTGATATGTTAGAAAATGATAAAGTGCCATGGGGAGAGAAAAAAAAAATAGAGGGTAAAGGAGATCGAAACTGTGAGAATTAGAAGGGGACCAACTGACATTTTAGATAGGGAGGCCAGTGCAGACATCATTGAAAAGGTAACATTTGTTCAAAGACTTGAAGAAGATAACCAGATAAGTGGGGGAAGACTGTTCTAGGTCATGGGAACACTTAAGTGCAAAGGCCTTAAGATAGGAGTATGCTTGGTGTGCAACAAAAAGGAGCCCATTGAGGTTGAAGCACAATGAGCAAAGGGGAGAGGAGGAGGAACAGTGCCCTGTAAGCCACTTCAGAGACTTGGGCTTTTACTCTGAGTTGAGTTGCGGAGCCACTGGAAGGTTTTAAGCAGAGGAGATATATGATCTGACTTATGTTTTACAAAAGATTCCTCTGGTTTCTGTGTTTAAATTAGACTGTAAAGGGACAGTGGTTACTTAACTGGTTGGGGCCTGGGTTTCCTCATGTGTAAGATGGGGATAATAACCACTACCTCTTAGAATGAAGTTATATATAATGGTATACATATATAATGGTATATTTTATATAACATACTTGGAGATGGGCCTAGCACAATAGTAGCCACTCAGTAAGTGTTAGCTATCATTATTAGCATCATCATTTTCTCTACCAAATGTTTTTTCTAAAGTTAAGGAGAATTCTTTGTGAGAAATATTTAGGGTCCATAAAAAAATGAGTATATGTTGTACAATAAATTAAGTTTTGATATTTTAAGCTCTGAGTTAATTATGCTGTTTTTATTCAAATTTATGGAAATCTGGCTTAACTACCATCTATGATAATTTACTTTAATTTTCCTTTATTCAACCTGCAGAGCCCTAGTAGTCTCTCAGGACTGTTAGAACTGCAGGAATTGTTTGTTCCTGTAAGTTTGGAGAACTCAGTGAAATATATAAATGAGTGAATATGTAGATGGAGTCTTACACTCATTTGTTAACTCAGAAGATAATTATCAAGTACCTATTATGTGTCAGGTACCATGTGAGGTGATTTGCAAACCAGTCTCAGTCCCTCTCATGCAGGAGTCAATTATAATTCAGAGTGAAAAGTGTTCAGAAAAGTCCTAAACACAGTAGTCTGCCCAAGATACAGACCAAGAAATTTTAGTGAAAGATGGAACAATCCCACTGTCTACATAATTCAATAATGAACATTCGTAGCAAATTTCTAGGAATTGCTGAAGCTTCATTCATGTCTTATAGTCTCCTGTAAGAACAGGTGAAGAAAAGCAAAGTGGTTTGAATAAAAACCACTGATTATTTACTATTTATTCAATAACAATGAATGATATGTACTATGATTCATATAAAAAATACAAAAGATTAAGAACTCATCTTATTTCTTTTGAGCTGCTTTTCCCTCCCTAAAGTAAGAGTTATGACAAGTGTTTGACTTGTTGCCTGGAATTGGTTAATCAGTCCGTCACAAATACTGCACATCTACAATGTCCCAGGTGCTAGGAACACAGTGGTGAGCAAGCAGACACTGTCCCTACCCTCAGGGAATTTACTGTCTAGAAGGGATGACATACATTATACAAATTATTACCGATGGACTGTAAGCTACATGAGGGCAGGGAGTTGTTTTTTTGGTTTTGTTCACTGCTTTATTCCTAGAGCCTGGAACAACTGACATGTAGTAGATTCTCTGTAAAAAAATATGTTAAATGAATAATTCTTAGTTAAATAAGTAAAGTACTGTGAAATGATATAGGATATAAAATAGAGTTTAGCCTAGACTGTAAGGGTCAGGGAAGGTTCCCTGAGGAAGCGAAGTTTAAACTGAAACTTCGAAAGCAAACAAGAGTTAACCAGGCAAAACAAAAGAAGTAGAATATATTTTCATATGCTGTATTTCCCCTGCCCTTACCACATTTTAAATGGAATTAATTATTTCATTATCTAGCTTCACTCTAAAAGCTTTGGAAGGTTAGGGACCAAATCTATTTGCCAAGGAATCCTGAATTCCTGGTACCTAGCACATAGCAGGGACTTCCCAATGAATTGAATAACTTTTGAGAAGGAAATTCAAACATGTAGCATCTGTCAGTGGGTAAAATTACATCCTCCCAGGAGGGGCAATTGTGTTTAATATTGTCATATGCACAAGACTCTGATGAAGAATAAGAAATAAGAAAATATTTACCTGTCATAAATCTTGGCAATTCTCAGTTCTCCTCGTCCCTTTCTCAAACTTATTCTTGTTGTTGAAGCATGAGCCAGAATGTGTCCCCCAATGGGTTTTTTAGGGTCTGCCTGGAAGCTGAATTAATAAAACACCTTTTCAGATTTCATTGCATGGGCTACATTCAGCAATATCTGCAATTATAAGGCAACCTTTCTGTGGTGAGATGGCAGGGGAGTGGGGAGAGGTGTGTTCTAAACAAGCAGAGACTGTTCACAATGGGTTTGGAGCTGCTATATACTTGATTGTCAACTAGTTCAGGCTTCTATCTGAGATTCCTATGATAAGAAGTGAAATGTTCTTAATAATCCTAACACTGAGCCCCAAAAAAAGACCTATGTGCAAAAATCCTAAAAAAATATTAGCAAACCGAATATAGCAGCATACTAAAAGCATTATACACCATAACCAGGTAGAATCTATCCTAGGAAAGCAAGGGTGGTTCAAATATGAAAATCAAGCAACATAAGCACCATGTTAATAGAATGAATGAAAAAAACACATCATCATCTCAATTGATGCAGAAGAAAGCCTTGGCTTAGAAATCACCAGTAAAGGGAACTTAGAATAAACAAAGAGGTTGTATTTGATCAAAATAAACTGCAACATAACATAACAGTCTCAGCTCTGGAGACTATGGTTACAAGCCAATTCAAATTCTGCTTGTTTCATGAAGATGTTCAGGATTCTGGTTACTTTAAGTGTGGGAACAAGAAGAATCAGTTTTGGAGTGAGTCTCTATCAAGAAAATGGCTGGCTTCATTTATTCAGGCAGCTGAAGGGGTAGTTAAGCAATAAAGCTATCTCAGATAAAATTGCTAGAGAGATGAATTGTCTCTATAATGCTTACAGATCAAAGCTACTCTGTTGATGAAATGGTTCTAGACTTCCCAGATCACCCTACCCTATGGGTAGTTCGTCATGGTCTTGTAGCGATCCTGTGTTCTATAGAGATGGGCTGCTTGAGGCCATGGTGATATTCTCAACCAAGTACTAAACTCTGAAGTTGCAAACACTGCATTTGTGCTTCTTTAATGCACTTTTCATGTTCTGTCTTTATGATTATGATTTATGCACTTACTATATTCTCCCTCACTCCTTCTCCTATTCCGTCACTAAGCTCTTTAAGGGCAAACTATATCGTGTTCACCGCTGTTCACATCTGTAGCAACCAAGCTACATAGTTGGGTGGGCAAAAATATTTTTTGAACTTAAGGAAGCTACAAAAATGCCAAGTAAATTAGTCAGACTGTGTGAGAATTTACAGAAAGATTGGTGCTTCTACAGAAGGTATGTAAAAATAAAATTGAGACCAGTTGGAAATTTCTGTCAACAGGAGATAAGAACAGATAGTCAGGGTTAGCTAAAGGGGCAGAAAAAAGTCCTAACAGCTGCGTTACTGCTTGTCACAGATGGTCCCTCAACACTGCTCAGTAAGTCTCCTTTAAGAGTTTCATTAGCTCCACTTCCCCTTTCCCAAACCTTCAGTAGTCTCCTTAAGCCCTCTTCTCCATTATTGTCCCCTCCCCTTGGGTGACATTACCTGCTGCTTCACAGAGAAAATGAGGGCTCTCAGGAAGAAGCACCCTCCACTTCTACTCTGTATCTGCCATCTGTAGACATATCTGCATTTATACCCATTCATCTTAGTTTCCTAGGGCTGCTGTAACCAAGTACCACAAACTGGATGGCTTAAAACAACATAAATTTATTCTCTCACAGCTCGTGAGACCAGAAATCCAAAATCTATAGGGGAGACTCCTTCCTTACCTCTTCCTAGCTTCTGGTGATTTGCTGGCAATCCTTGGGCTTCAATCTCTGCCTCAGTTGTCACCTGGCATTCTCCCTTGTGTCTGTCTATCTCTGTGTTCAAATTTCCTCTTCTTATAAGGATACCAGTCGTATTGGATTAGGGTCCACCCCAATCCAGTTTGGCCTCATCTTATCTAATAACATTTTCAAAAACTCTATTTCCAAATAAAGCTGCATTCACAGGACTATTAGGACTTGAACAAGCCTCTTTGCGAGGCACAATTCAACCCATAATATTATTCTTTCTCCTCCCTCTCAAACTTCTTTTTTCTTATTTCAGCAAGTCCTCTCAAACCCCAATATCTTTGCACACTCTCTTCTGTCTGCCTGAAATGAAAGCCCCTTCCCACTGTTTGTTCAATTAGCTCCTACTCACCATCCATCAAGTGTCATCCCTTCTAGGAAGGCTTGCCTGGTCCCTCGAAACAGAGTAAAGCCTGCTGCCTCTGTGCTCTCAGACCACTGCAGTACATTTCTCTATTAAGGCATACTACATTGTAATTTTTAATTACTCACTTTTACTCTCTCACTAGACTCTAAATCTGTATTCATCTTTGTAACCCCAGTGCCTAGAAAAGTGTCTATAATGTAGATGGCACTCAGTAAATACTGTTGAATGAATACAGAGGAGAAGATAGTTTGTCTCTCCATGGTGTAAGTCCTTTTGGACACAGATTTGTGACATACTTTCAAAGAAGCTGTAATTCACGAAATTTTTGAAAGCTGTATGACAGAAAGTGTAAAAGGAGATAGGATTCCCAACTGAAGTAATCTCTCTCCCATTATAGACAATTTAAAGAAGAGCAGGAAGCTGGAGCTTCTAGATAACAGCCATGTTTTTTTCTTAGCATGCTTCATTTGCTGTCACCAATGTGGTATCTTAGGCACAGAGAATAGGTACTGCGCTTGTCAACGATTACTCTGTATGCAGAGCCTCAATGTTAAAAATGTCATCTCCAAGGGCAGATGATTTTGAATGAAGTAAATGGAGAAATAAATTATAGGATTTGCAAAATGGCTAAGGAAATAAAGAGGAAAGATATGGGGAGAAAATGTCCTCAAAAATGACTCATAAACTAAAAGGTTAGATTTAATCAAAATAGACTTCAGCATAGTATAACAGCTTCAGCTCTGGGAGAATATAGTTACAAGCCAATTCAAATTCTGCTTGCTCCATAAAGGTGTTCAGGATTCTGTGTAGAATTTATGGCTTTTAATTTTTTTAAATTTACTAACATCTTTGATAATTTAATAAAAGATATAGACTCTCTCCCAGAAAATTGCAAATATGTATGTGCCGGTTTGAATGTATTGTGTCCCCCAAATGCCATTATCTTTGTGGTCTTGTGGGGCAGACGTTTTGGTGCTGGTTGGATTTGCTTAGAATGTGCCCCACCCAGCTGTGGGAGATGATTCTGATGAGATGTTCCCATGGAGGTGTGGCCCCGCCCATTCAGGGTGGGCCTTGATCAGTGGAGCTATATAAATGAGCTGACTCAGACAGAGGGAACTGAGTGCAGCTGTGAGTTATGTTTTGAAGAGGAGCAAGCTTGCTAGAGAGGAACGTCCTGGGAGAAAGCCGTTTTGAGGCCAGAGCTTTGGAGCAGACGCCAGCTGCCTTCCTAGCTAGCAGAGGTTTTCCGGACGCCATTGGCCATCCTCCGGTGAAGGTACCCAATTGCTGATGTGTTACCTTGGACGCTTTGTACCTTGGACGCTTTGTGGCCTTAAGACTGTAACTGTGTAGCGAAATAAACCCCCATTTTATAAAAGCCTATCCATCTCTGGTGTTTTGCATTCTGCAGCATTAGCAAACTAGAACAGATTTTGGTACCAGAAGTGGGGTGCTTTTGCTGCTGAGTCTGCAAATACCAAACATGTTGGAACGGCTTTTTAAATGGATAAGGGGAAGTTTCTGGAAGAATTGTGAGGAGCTTGATAGAAAAGGCCAAAACTGCTTTAAAGAGACTGAATGGAGTGCAGTTGTGAGTTTGAAGAAGAGCAAGCTTGCTAGAGAGGAATGTCCTGGGAGAAAGCCATTTTGAAACCAGAACTTTGGAGCAGACGCCAGCCACATGCCTTCCCAGCTAACAGAGGTTTTCCGGACGCCATTTGCCATCCTCCAGTGAAGGTACCTGATTACTGATGTGTTACCTTGGACAGTTTATGGCCTTAAGACTGTAACTGTATAGCCAAATAAACCCCCTTTTTATAAAAGCCAGTCCATCTCTGGTGTTTTGCATTCTGCAGCATTAGCAAACTAGAACAATGTACATATACAAAATTTTTCATATAAGCTTAGGTGAATCATGGACCCTCCCAGTCTAGGTAGATGAGTGTTAATAACAACAACTAAGATCTATTAAGCGCTTACAATGTAGCAGATGCTCTTTAACTCATCTAATTACTTCCATTTTCTCGAATTTCATATTTAGCAAATAACTGTGGATTAAAATTTGGATTCCCATGGAGGTCTGCCTACAGGAAGACTGTTTACATGAACCTTTAATATAGTTACATTTTTCATCATCAATAAATCTGACTCTCTCATCTTTTGTTGAGTCTCACGAGCTTGATTAAGGTGAGTGTGCCCTGAGATTGGTCCAACCTAATCAAATCTCTGCCTGCAAGGCTGAGGGCCAAACTCTGAACCGTGTTCAACTCACTGGGTGACGGATATATCCCTGCAAAGCCTTTAAGGTGACAGCATTCTGGCCTTTCCCCAGTCAGACATAGCCCGAATGTACAGTGTAGTTTACAAGCTTTGGACAGACCTTGGTTCAAACCCTGATTTACCAGCTACATAATCTCAGGAAAATTGTTTAATCATTCTTAGCCTCTGTTTCTTCATTTTAAGTGGTAGATAAAAACTATACCTAACTGGTAGGGAGAATTTTATTTGTCAGAATAAAAAAAAATAATTCAGGTAAGGCATTAGCACAATGACTGCCATTATTATTATTATTACTTATCTGCTTTCCTCATCCTGATTCAACCACTATGTTACTTCTGTTACCTGGGCCAGTTACTTAATCTTTATGAACTTCAGTTTATTTAACTGTAAAATGAGAATAAAAAGACCTTACCTCCTGTTACCTGGGCTGGTTACTTAATCTTTATGAACCTCAGTTTATTTAACTGTAAAATGGGAATAAAAAGACCTTACCTCTTAGGGCTGTTGTGAGGATTCAAGATATATTTGATATAACTCTTTGGGAGCCTACTATGTGCCAGAAACTGTGCCAGGTCATTTACATATATTAGCTATACCTTTACAGCAATCTTGGCACATAAGAAATCCTCAAAAAACTATTATTATTTGACTGAGCAGTCATTAAAATAGTCATTTTTTCAGTGAAACATAGATCAAGAAACTTTTCTTAGTTTCTTTGAACCTCCTGAGTAGTCTAGCAGTTATAACCAAGTCTTGAGGTGAAGTACAAGAAGGTGTAATAGCATTCCACATTCTTTTGGAGGGCTTTAATTTACTTCTATTTCTGACCAAGTAAAAGCAGCTTCAGAAAACCACCCACATCCCTCCTTTAGCCTATCCTCTCATTTCCTCTTCTTTTATATTTTGTTCTCCTCTTCTTTTCTCCTTTTCTCAGGGGATGGGGGAGCATGAAGAGAAGGAGGAAGAGATGGGGGTGGATATTAGGAATAAACAGGTGCTGAGAAAGATTGTTTCATTTCTTCCTCTCTGATTGAACAGGATATAGCATTTATTTTTGAGGGTAAAATCTTGAATAGCCTGACATTAGAACTTCAAATTAGGGTGCTGGGGTCATGGAAGTATAGAGTTATGGTGATAAGTCTCTACAATCTATGAAAACTGTCATGTAGGGAAGGGGATGTTTTTCTAGGGGTAGGGTGGGGAGCACAGAAAGGCTAAAAGAACTTCAGCTTTAAAGTCGAAAGATACCTGAGTTGAAATCCTGGCTTCCTCATTTTAAATTGTGTGATAGGGCAAGCACTTTCGTATTCTGGTCCCAGTTTCCTCCTTTATAAATTAGGAATAATAATAATACCTACTGCAAATCTTGGTTGGAGTGTGGGCCTTGAGGTGCATGGGTAAGGGCAAGCTTGAAAGATAGGATGCACTCCTGGTGCCTTTTACTTGCTGACGGGATAGCTTACAAATGGAATTTTTGAGAAGGGTTTTCTGAGGACAGAAAGGCTAAGTGGATGTGCTCAAGAATGAAGAGCACCTTTGGGATTAGGGGACAATGGGGAGAGAGGAGTACAGTCAAAAGGAAGAATTCTGGGGAAAGAATAGAGATATCTAAAAAAGGAAGGGTATGTTCAAGAATTTTTTTTCCTCCCAAAATATGTACAAAAATCTTCATTTTTTTGGTCAACATTTTCAAGATGAAATCCCCTTTTTTGGTGGTGGTGGGGGATGCAACAACATAGATTGGCTTCATTAGAAAGAACAGGTAGGCCCAAGGCAGCTGAGTTACATTGGGTCACATGAGAATTACATAAAATGATGCAAGAAAGCACCTGACAATCATTAAACATGAGTTCTCTTAATTTTGAAGGGGAGAAGTTCAAAGACTTTAAATGACTTGCACAAGGTCACCACTGCTAGTCACTATGGTTCAGTGTTTTTCCTCTAACCTCATCGCCTCTTAATTTACATTAATAATGTTGAATCAGTAGGTGATAGTTCTTAAATAATAAACTCACATTAACATGACTGCAAATGATCTAAAATGACTTTTTGTTCTAACAAAACAAACACACAAATGAAGTAGGTGGCAACATCATGGTCTAATTCATTGCCCATCTGAATTATTATTTGCTCTGGTGTGGGATTTTCCAGGCCAATACTTTGATTTTTTATTCCTAGGCTTTCATCAACTGGATCATTCCTGTTTTAAAATCTCTATCTGTTAGCCTCGCCTAGGAACTACTGCTCTGCTGTATCACACAGCAGCTCCTTGCCTCTATAATTTTGTTCCTCTTTAATACGATGTGCCATCAAGTATAATGCATGGGATATAAGCCTCAATTATTGTCAGTGTACTTGGGGACTCATACCAATTATAGTGATATTTCTCTGACAGGCCCCAGGCGAGCTGCAGCTTGGAGTTCCTAAACACTGAGGAACAAAGATATTTTCTTTATGGGAACTTTTTAAATAGCATTTGAATCGGTCCCTTTAAAAACTGTCCTGGTTTTTCTCATTTGATTGTGACGATATATGTGTTTTATATGGAGACATGCATTTCATTTGTATTGTTATAATTTAATATATAATAGAACATACTAATTATAGTGAACTTTATTTCTTTACAACCACGGTAGGTGGTGGAGATGATGTTTCATACAAACTAACCCAGAAACAGTACTAGCCTTTGCTACCTTCTCAAGCTCTCTGCTTAGTTCACTTCATTATAAATCTCCTCTGCTCTCTTTGCCTCTCCCCTCCCCTCAATTATTTTCTTTCCACTATCTGTCTGTATCTCTTTCTAATGTTTTATTGGAGTCAATTCAAAATTGTTTTATTCTTTTTGAAGCATCCCACAAATATAAGAAAAGAAGTCTTATCTCATAATTTCCACCCATTCCTTCTCCTCTAACTGTAGATGGATAGTTTTGGCCTCTTCATGTTCCCTCCCCACACTTGAAGGAAGAACACTGCTTTTTAACTTGTACTGCTTTATTTGAATGCAACCCACTTCCTCCCTCTGAGCAAATGAGTCATTTTCTCTTTTTTAAAGTGAGCCTTAAAAATCTACCATTTCTGTTTAGTTTAACATGATTCTTTGTGTGAAGACTGTCCCTACAAAATAGAGAAGATTGTCTAAACCACTCAAGGACTATGATCTACCAAGACTTTAAGTTACTGAGTTAAATGGACATAATTTATTTTTCCTCTTTATGAAGGCAAAGATTTTTGTTTCTTTTGTTCACTAGTGACTACCTGGAATCTTGGTACATAGTGGATTCTCAATAGATATTGGTTGAATGAATGACTGTTTGATCCCCTCTCCTACTCTTTTAAACTTGCTTAATATCATTTGTGTAGTTAATATTTTTCACATTGGAATCCCCTGTATTTAAATAGATAATACTCATAAGAGGGCATTGAAAAGTGAGAGATTTATCAAACTGCAGAAGATGCAGCAAAATTCTTAGGGTTATTTTAGAAAATACCTAAAGAGAGACACATTGATTTCAGTATACTTACACTTTACAGAATTTACACTAGCATATCAAATATCTTCTAATATATATATCAGTGACTCATTTCATTTGCTACTAATTGATGTATTGCCACAGTTTTAAAGTTTCAAGTATTGCAACCATTGGAGTAACAATTGATGCTTCAATGGATGCTAAAACCAATGGATGAGAGCTTATTAGAGAAAAGATCTCGAAGTATCACAGGCTCAAAGTATCACCTCACAAATTAATGATTAATTACAATGGGAAAAAAAGGTACTTGTGAAAACCATATTAATTACACAACAAACTTAACATCACTAATAATTGGACAAACTACCATCATATGCTCCTGATATGATACACTAAAAGCCATAATATCACTTATGTAGTACTCCTGCCAAAAATGTTTAACATTTTAAATAATGAGAAAAAAAATCAGACAACTTCTAATTGAGGGATATTCTACAAAACAGTTGGCTTGTGCTCTTAAAAAATGTCAGTGTCATAAAAGTCTAACTAAGGCTGAGGAGCTGTTCTGATTAAATGAAACTAAAGAGACAAGTAAATGCAATGCATGATCCTTGATTGATCCTGAATACAAAACAAAACAAGAAAACTCAACAACTATATAGGACACTATTGGGACAATATGGGACATTATTGGGATTTGAATACAACTGTATAATAGATAACAGTATTATGCCATGTTAAATTTCCTGAATGTGATAGTTATATTGTGGTTACATAGGAAAATGTTCTTGTTATTAGGACATATGTTGAAGTATTAAGAGGTGAAATGTCAGGATGTCTGCAAATAATTCTCGATAGTTCAGGAGTGAAAAAAATGTATTTCAAATTTAAATGATTCAGCACCCCCTAAATACAAATATATACGTATAAAGAGTTTGAGCAGTTATATATGTGTATATATTTGATTACATACACACACACACACACACAAGAGAGAGAGAGAAAAAGAGAGAGAAAACAACATGGCAAATTGTCAGCAAGTGATGAACCTAGGTGAATGGTATATGTGTACTCATTGTACTAGTCTTGCAATTTTTTTCTGGTTAAAAAATTTCCAAAATAAAAAGTTGTTGAGAGAATCTTTAAAAAGTAATCTCAAGTTGTTGGAACTAGACAGAGGTGGTTGCACAACATTGTAGATGTACTTACTAAATGCCACAGAATTGTACACTTTAAAATGGTTAATTTTATGTTACATGAATGTTACCTCAATAAAAAATATTTAAAAAGTAAAAGTGAACAAAAAGGCAGGCTATTTCCATGTTGTGCTCTGAACTTGCCACCATTCAGAGCAGCTCCTGAGTCCATTCAGAGAAGCTCCTGATTTCAGGGCAACGTGACTCGACTTCCCCACCCTTTAGCTATGTAGAAAATAGCTATCTTGTTGCAGGATATGAGTACTCAATTAAGCCGATTTCACTTTGTGTTAAACCTTGCTAAACTTATTTTAGTATTTTAGATCCCTCTAGCCAGACTGCATCCACCTTCACATGGGAAAACAAACAATAGACATTTGTCGTGCTTCCACAAGGACACTTCCAGTCTCACCATCTGCCATGGACTGGTAGCACAAGATTTAAAGAAAAGGCACTATAATGATGATATCATGCTAACCAGTAATTCTTTTTCAGAACTAGAAATTGCCACTAGCACAGTGGTGACCCACCTTGAAAGTTGAGGATGGGCGATAAATCAAAGCAAATTACAAGAGCCTAGACATTCTGTCAAGTTCTTGGGTATTGCCTGGTTGGATAAAACTAAAGCTATTCCTTTAGTTGTTGTTAAAATACAAAGTTATCCTATACTGCTAACTCCTAAACAATTAATAGCTTTTCTTGGTTTATTAGGTTGTTGGAAACTGTTTATACTCTATTTTGAAATTTTAAAAACTTTGTACACCCTAATTAGAAAAGAAAAGCATGGGAATGGGATTTTCCATGGCACGCTGTTGATAAAAGCATAAGCGCAGGCTTTAAGGGGGGTGGACCCCGATATATCCTGTGCGTTGGATGTGGTCAGTGCCAATATTGGCTTTGGGTGGGGTTTGTGGCAAAGGCAACAGGCTAAATGTGTAACTGTTAGATTCTGGTCCCAACTTTGGAAGGGCACAGAACTCAGATACAGCCTATTGGAAAAGCAATTGTGTGCAGCTTATAATGCTCTGTTACAAGTGGAAGGTCTAACTTAAAGGTACCCAGTGACCTTACAGGTGGCCACACTCATACAGGGGTGGACACAGGAGCCTATACATAAGCCCCATTCAGGGAGTGCTCAGCTAAGCACACTAAGAAAATGGAAAACCTATGTCCTATAATGCCGAATTTTTAACAATAGTTCTTTGAGTGCAGAGATGCATGAAATTTTAGGACGAGTCTCCCATGTGGAAAAGCAGCATGCCTTGCCTCCTGTTGATCCTCCAGAGGTGGCTCCTCCCATGCCCACTGTTGAAGAACAAGGGAGTATACCTGACTCTGCATGGTATACTGACAGACTGGCACTTGGGCAACATGCAACCTGGATGGCTGTGACTGTCCAGCCAAGTACTGACATCATCTGGTGGGAGACTGGAACTTTGCAAAACAGACAGTGGGCTGAGCTGTGGGCTGTATGGATGGCAATTGTCCATAAACCAGGAGACACTTTGTCTGCACAGATAACTGGGCCATATATCAAGGCCTAACAGTACAGATGGCCATGTGGAAGCAGGAGCAATGGACAGTGGTCAACCATCTCCTGTGGAAGAAGGAACTGTGGGAAGACATCTGGAAGGCCTGCCAGAAATGTAAGGTAACTGCTTTCCATATTTCTGCCTATAATGTTAACTCATTGCCAGGTAATGCAGAAGCGGATGCCCTAGTGAAATTCCGCAACCTAACAGCAATGATGCATGAGGCGACTGAATGGCTGCATCAGAAAACCTAGCACCGAGGGTACTGGACCCTGTGGAAGCTGGTGCAGCAGTTTCAGCTGCCTATCACCAAAAAAGAGTTAAAAGGAGTAAAGAATGCTATCCTCTCCTGCCCGCTGCGATGGCCCAGAATGCTTCCTCACTGACTTGGACCCATCAGCCAAGTTCAAGGTGAGATTCCTCTCACCTGGTGGCAAGTAGACTATATTGACCCCCTTCCTCTGTCCAAAGGGGCAAAATATACCTTCACCACCGTAGATATGGCTACGGTACTGCTGCTGGCCTTCCTAGTGGGCAAGGCCAATTAATGAGCTACCTTACATAGCTTAGAAAAATTAAATGCCCTTTTTGGGGTCCCCACACGTGGACAGCAATAGGGGGACCCCCTTCACTGGGCAATTAACCTAGGCCTGGGCTACAGAACGTAATGTCCTTTGGAAGTTTCACTTGCTCTATAATCCCACAGCAGCTGGGTTAATTGAAAGAATGAATGGCCTTTTAAAGGAACAATTAAAGGATGATAGAAACTCCATACAACAATGGACTCAACGACTGTATCAGCATTAACTCCAGACCCAAAGCAGCACTCCCACTCCTGTGGAAATGGTAACTGCAGGGCTCATGCAAGCCTTATGAATTTAAATAAGGGGGCCAGCTGCCCTCAAGCCGCAGCAAGGCAGTGATAATAATCTGCTCTTGCCTGTGCCACAAACACTAGAAATTAGGGAAAATAAGGTCAAGTGGCTCTGGTTCTAGCCCATGCAGCCAACCTGGCTGAGAATCCTAAACCCACGGGGTATTATGCCAAAGGTTATTTGCATTCCCCATCTGGGATCCCCATCCCCCAGGGAACTATATGTGTAACTTTGCAACCCCAAAATAATTGTAGATCTGACCCCAAAGGGCTCCCAGCAGGGGAAGAAAATATGGCATTTAAAACCCCCCTCACCTGGAACTCTTCTATCCACTAATGAAAACTCAGCTTATATATTGTTCCTACATGTGCTATTAATTCTTGTTAAAAAATTGTATATTAATGTTCCAATAATGCATTAACTAAAGTGTTTTAAGTATTTAGCATTATTCTAACAAGTTTTACTTTTAGTGGTAATTGTACGCTATAGAATGTCTGCTTGAAAACGGGTTCCAAAATTATTTTGGTAACTTAAGTTTAAGAGGTACAAAGGATGTTTTGTATTAAAAGGAAAAGGAAGGTAGTTTTGTCCCTAAATGACTGGTTGTTTCAGAATGAGAAAGAAAATGTAGGCCAAAAACCTGTATGGATATAGAAAGTTGGGGTAAGTTTGTGGAAGGGGACAAAGTTAGGATATGGTAAAACAAACAAACAAACAAAAAAACAACTAGAAATAGAATAAAGCAGGCTGCCTGGTGGTTTTATCCTTTAGCTATTTTAGCCCCAGGTGTACCTGTGCTTTAATTAATTTTCAATGTTGTGTATATTTACCCAATGACTCATAAAATGTAACACAAGCTCTTGAAACTCATATGACCAGATTACATACAAAACATTGAACATTTATCTGATGATCCTTTGTCCAAATGGTTTAATTCTTTAACTTGACCATGATGCCACTTGTTAATAGGATTACTGTCCATATGTACTGATTTACTTGTACTCTGCTATTCACTGTATTGTTGTTGTGAATTATGGATGCAATGTCTGTCCCATGGTCAATGCAAATTGCTGCGTGGAGGTGGACTGTGGGAGCCCCAGGCCCCCAAGTATCTTGAAGACTGCACACAGCAGTTTGCTTGACCTAGGACAGTTAAGGTTTGACCTATACTCCTTGTAATATCGGTTGCTAAATGTAATCAATACCTGAAACCACCTCCTTCCTGAGACTCCCTGAGATACTGTTAACTACAAGATAATCTGTAATCCTCCCCTCCTCCTTATTGATTACAATCAATCCCTCCCTACATTGCATGACCCCACTCTTTGCCTTAGCTCTCATACCCATTGGAATGTCAAGCCCTTATAACCACTTATTCAGCCCCCTAAAAGTGCAGGCTATTTCCATGTTGTGCTCTGAACTTGCTGCCATTCAGAGCAGCTCCTGAATCCATTCAAAGAAGCTCCTGATTTCAGGGCAATATGATTCGACTTCCCCACCCTGTAGGTAAGCCCCATAATAAAGGCTCATAACTTAAAGAAAAAAAAAAAAAAAGTGAACAAAAGTAGTAACATGGATTCAGGGTTATTTTGATTGCCTACTTAGATACATACATAACGCTCAAAATTTTTGACAATGGCAATTAACTTTTCTTTGAATTTTCTGTTTTTACCATCTACTCTAGCTCTCCCAGCCTCTCTAATCACACCAGAAATTTCTCAATCAGAGCTATCAATAGTCATGTTACGTGCACAAATATATCAACAAAATTCTGTGTATGCCTAGTGGGGATGGAAATTATCTGTTTCTTCAAACAGAAGACATCTCTCATAGGACCTCTAATAAACATATCTCATATATATCATGTAGAGAAGCCTGCCTTTTGGTTTTTCGGCTAACAGCAGCTTATCAGTGCAGCAGAAGCCATTCATTTATGTGTGAGATTTTTTATTTCCCTAGGATATTTTCTTATTGCCCTCCAATACCCCTTTAGCCCTAGACCAAAGAGTATCTCTGGAAATGGTTTAATTATTGCTTTATTATATAAAGAACTAGATAAAGATAGATTCTGGGTAAAAAAAGTGATATTTGCAATTATAAAGTAATACACACTTTGCAATAATGTGATTTGTGATATATTTATGACCATATCAAGACTATTTTGAAATTATTTTCTATTTTACCCTCTGACCCTCTTGATATTAACCTCCGTGAAATACAAAGCAGAATATAGCGGCTTACGTCATAGTTGCTCCTGGATCAGCAGTCATTTGATTAGTCACAAACACAGCCACATTATATTCTACATCAAGGAATAAAATTAAGGAAGTAAGAGAAGGGCAATATAAATTAAAGCTCATTGTTTAGAATTCACAGTTTAGGAATATTACCCCATGAATTGATATCATAAACAAAATCAATTCCTATTTTTTCATTGATAACACAAATTAATTTATTTAAAGTTATTATTATTATCATTTAGATATCTTATAGTATTAGTATCGATATATTTGGTTAAGAAAAAAAGAGTTTATTCCCATGAAGTTAATCTTAATTTTTTAAAAAAGTATAACCTCCTGTCATTAATCTGAAGCTTTTCTGAAAAGCCTGTTTGCAAACATAGTTACTGATGCTATTATGATAGCACCATTTTATTTAAAAGATATACCTTCTGAGATTTTTTGGAGTCGTGACAACATCTGGGCCAATTTTTGCTGCCGTTCAGCCAATTCTCCACGACCACTGAAATCCACTCGAAAAAGTGCCATTATTGAATCAATGACCTGCCCAGGGTTAATATAAAAATAAACATGCATTTGGAAATAGAAGGAAGGAGTTAATTTGAATAGAAAAATAATATGCTAAATAGCTCTTTGAGAGAGGACTATTTAAAGCTTCTACCAATAGCTTAAAGATGCCAGCTTCTTCATGGAACTTTGCTGCTACATAATCAAGTAGCTCCATCTGATGTTCACCTGGTAGGAAATGCAGTGAGACAACGTTATAAAAGCTAGAAGCAGCTTGGGAGGCAGAAAAAAGCTGTGAATTGTTGGTCCTTGAAGGATTCTCTTAATTATTTATGACTTTATTAAATATGATTTCATTCTGCTTTGGCATACATTCCAAATGCTACATTATCCAAAAAGAATGTTACTCTATTTTTCAAAGACAGAGAATATGAAATGGTTTGATGGCATTTAGATATCTAAGGATATATCACATAATAAAATTTGGGAACTGATTAATTTGGAGAAAAGTAAAATAAAAAGAGAAAACATTGTCAAAATGTTGTTTGGCATCAACAGTAAATAAATGCTGCTAATCTTAAAATAACCCAAGCCTCACTTGCATGGGGCTCTTACTGGTATATGCTCGTGCATAAAGTACATTGTCCAGTACTGCATCATGGTCTACATTGAAGCGATCAGCGATGTCCCGAAGGCGGTCTGGACGGCTGGAGCAGGCCAAGATTAAGGATCCAATAAATCAATTCCAAAAAAAGTTAAAACAACAACTACAAAAAATAGCACCTTAAATAAGTAAATTAACAGGGAGGCAAAGCAATGTACCTGCAAAGATATTCTGGAGGATGCTAATAATCACTTGCTGTCTAGTTCTACCCAGATTTTATTTTTCGTAAGCGCCTCAATTTATGAATACCTTAAGTAGTGATAAAAGTCATGGAAATGGCAAGGTAGTAATGAATTTAAATATTAAATTATCAAATCTTTACAATAACCTGGGAAGTTAGTTGATATGACCTGTATTATCTTCCTTTTAAAACAGAGACACTGACAAACAGAGATTAGGCAAGTGACTGGGGATTATGCAGCAAATCAGTTACAAGAGAAAAGTTGGAAACTGAGATTTGTGAGTCTCTTGTTCTCAGTTCTATTAAAAAAGATCTATTCTAGGAAGACAATATCTTTCAACTGTAATTCGAGTCATTTCAACATGAATTAATTCACTCTTCACACTCCTCTCTTGTTCAATACGAAATAATTTAATGTACATTAATCATGTATTGCAACAAATGATAAATTTGACTACATGAACCAAAGAATCAAAACAATAACTTCAAGGGTTCAGATGGGAATTATTGACCCAGGATTCTTGGGTTATTTAGGGTTTAAAAATCTATCTTCTACTAAAGGAGTTGCATTAGCTTCCTGAAGTTAGTAAATTTGTAGGAGGCAAAATCAGTGTGCCTGCAAAGGTATTCTGTAGGATGCTAATCACTTTTATCTATGTAAACTGTAAAGGAGTATTAAACATTTTTCCTTAGGTGTTTGGTCATCCTAACAATATGGCTACAGTGTCCTCTGAAAGTAAAATAAAATGGATGTTTCAGGTCTCATTTCATTTTGTTTATACTTTATATAACTCTTATCATACTATAAATAATTATAAAGCAAGGACCATTTATAATCTTACTTCTGACACTTGCAAATATTGCATTAAATAAATGTTGAATTGAATTGTCTCTAGGATTTCCCAGTCATCTATATCCTAATGCACTGTGTATGTTCTTCTTAGGGTGTGTGTATGCTAGTCTATTGCTTCAGTGCAGCCACTAAAATCTTCCCTTGCTCCCGAGTATACCAAGTAGATGTTTTCACTGGGCAAGTGGCAGCCACTAAAATCTCCCCTTGCTCCTGAGTACACCCAAAAGATGTTTTCACTGGGCAAGTAAAAGAAGACAAGGAATTGGAAGAGATAAATACATTTTTCACTATGTCAGTTTCTACAAAATCTGGATAGTGTATGACAAAGGGTATAAATGTTGAGCTTAAACTGAAGGGAAGTTCAAATCAATTTACAGATATTTATTAACTGATTATCACATGTAATCAATAATAATCATATTAACCAACTGCCAGTGCAAGAATCGTGGAGGATACAAGGAGTTATAGGACAACTCATAGCTGAGATAAGCATAAGGAGACAAAATGTGAACAAAGGAAAAGATCAAGAGACAGCAGTATGTGTGAGAGACAATGAAGAATTGAGAAGGTTCCACAGTGGCTCTCGCATGTTCTTGTCCCCCACAGCTATCCTCCTACCCCCTCTTGAATATGACTTAGCCCCTATTTCCTTACTACCCCCTTAGTAAAATCCAAATTGTCCAAACAATGGCTGCTAATCTGCAAGAATAATACCTCCCCTTTCTGAGAACCATCCTTGACAAACTATTTCTGAAACTAGCTGACTTCCATCTGAGTCCCTCTTGCTAAAGCCCTCCTTCCCCAAGCTGTAACACTTCTTCAGCATCTTCCCATGCCTGGCATTCTGAATAAGGGCTTCTATGAACACTGCTCTGTATTTTAGATAGTAAGTTCTATAACAGGAGATGGGGAACGACAAGGTTAAATAACCAGAGAAGCTTGGAAAGGCAGGCCTTGAACTGAAAGCTTTAATGGATTTGCATGATTCAGAGATACTGAGAGGTGGGGGAAGAAAAAGCCAAGACTCAAAAAGATAGAAATATAACTTGCAAATTTCCCTATAGCCAGTCAAATTAAAAATCAAGAGTGAGAGGCAAATAAGGACATTTTCAGATATGCCAGGGCTCAAAGTTTACCACTTGGAGTGCTTTTCCAAAAGAATTACTTAAGTAGGTACTCCAGCAAAACAAAAATACAAGAAAGAATATTTGGAATGCAAGAAACCATAGTGAACAAAGAAAACAAGAATCCTTATAGTTAAATCTAAATAATTGTTGATGTATAATGTTTTCAAATTTTAATAACAAAGCATGTTTAGAAGGCATTGAGATCAGTCTGACTAGAATGGTGTACTGAAGTAAGACAATAGTGGACAACAAGACTGAAGAAGTAGGCTGGGGCTTCACTGTCAGTGACCTTACAAACTGATGCAGGGCTTCCCTATTAAAAATAATTTTGTTTGAACCTGATACCTCCTCCAATGACTGTATTTCTTCTTTCACTCATTGGTCAACTACACACTGCCTCACTTCCTTAATGCTTGTTTGCAACAAGCTTCCATCATCTCACCCTACTGCAACTGCTCTTTTTCTTAACTTTAAAAAATGTATTTATTTATTTTTTTAACTGTCCACATTTTATTTTTCTTGCTTATAATGATCACATTAACTACTTTGACATATTTTTCCAAAAACCCTTTGGTGGAGTTTAGATCTAAGTAATTAATGCAAGTAAGTGGATGCCCAAAGTGAAAGGTAAGATAGCAGAAATATGTTTAAATAATTCTGTAAACCCAGAAGTTATAAGAGAAAAGGTAGACATGTTTGACTATATAAAAATTTTTTAAAATTTATATGAAAATATACCATATATAAATAAAAATGATAAATCTGGAGGAAAATGATAGATATGCAAGTGGTTTACTATATGAAGAACCCTTAATTTGTTTAAAAAAAGACAACAATTCAGTAAAAGATGGGCAAAGGATATGAAGAGGCAGTTCACAGTAGAGCAAATCCAAATGGCCAGCAAACATAGACAGGATAGTGAAAATTAAAATAATAATGAGGTACCATTTTATACCCATCTGGCTGGCAAAATTAACTGAAGTATAACTTTTCTTAAAGAAGATGTGAGAAAATGGTTACTACCCTACACTGCTGGCAAAAGGACAAATTTGACAGCATTTTTTCTGTCATACAGTAACATGCATGTCATATATGAAAGCTAATAGGATTATATGAGCATAAGCGAATTTCTAGGTAGTGGACCTGCTCTCTTGAACTCCTAATTTCCAACTTCTGTTATCTTTCTCAGTCTGCATCCTCAGTATCAATCTTACACTTTCTCTCTCTTCTCTTCTCTCTCTCTTTCTCTCTCTGTCTCTCGCTGCATAGAACATTGCTGACCAAAAACCATTTTTCCTTCTTGAAACTTTCTTTTTGTTTGGCTTCCACAACCTGAATTCCTTCTTCCTCTGTCTCTGTGGGCTCCTTTTTTTTAATCCCTCTTCCTAAATACAGGCATACCCACCTCAGGTTCTCCATTCTCCTCTTTTCTCTCCTCCTCTTGTCTGTTCATCCACATCTCTGGCCCTACCCCTTTTTTCAAGCTGATGCTACACCTCAAGCTGCCATCTAAATGTCCTCCAGGACTTCAAATTCAACACATTAAAATGAAACATCATCTTTTCGCTAAAAAATGATCTTCCCAATTCTGTCATTAGCATCATTGTTCTCCCACTATCTAGACAAAACAAAACAAAACAAACAAAAAAACTGAGAGACGTTTCTTAAATCTCTTTCCTTTGTCTATCAAATACAGTCATAAAGTCCTATCGCTTTTCCTCACTAATATTCCCTTTTTCTTTCTATTCCTATTACTTCCAATCTAGATCCAGTTCTCATCACTTGCCTATAATATTGCAAAAGTATCCAATTTACACCCACCATCAGGTTTCAAAGCCCTTCATGTCTAAGACTTAAATCACCTTTCCAGCTTTGTATCCTAGGAATATCTTGCGGTTCAATTAAACTGCAATTCGTTCAGTTGCCCAAGCAGGTTCTACTCTTTATCCTACTGTGCTATTGCTCTCTTCATACCTTTCCCTTTGTTTGGGATCATGAATTTGAGTGAGTCAATAATCTTATTTCTAACTACTAAGCAAAATCTTTGAAGAAGTAAGAGGATTAAAAACAAATAAGACTGATTTCTCCTCGTGTATTTCTTTTGCCAATTTTACACCAAACCCAGTTGGAGAGGTGAAACCTTATTAAATAAAGTGATTTGAGAACATGGCCAGTTATTGTTTTCCCTGTCTTTCCTTATTATTTATGGTTTATGGGAAAATTACAAAAATGATACACTTCAAACAAACTCTCTTTGTAGTGATATTACCATATCCCACTATTATGCCAGCAACTTGTTTAAATAAAAGGGTTACAAAGTATTTTCTGTGTCAATGAAGATAATCTTTCCTCCTGGGTAGCCACCTGCTCCTGGTAGTTGAGCAGTCACTAAGGAGAAAATAAAAATTAATTAATATTAATAGGAGTGAATAAACTTTGTATAAGTGAATATATAACAACATGGGATTTATGTGGATTGATACTCTTTAGCAAATTTGGCAAAGAATCATGATCCTTTAGTTTCTAAACAGCATGTTGTATTTTCACATTACCAACCAGTGGTGCAGTTACAAGTATTCTGCTAGCATAGTAGTAATTCAACAAAGAATTTCAATATCTTCCATGATGATATTTGTGAAAGTTAGTTCTCCCAGAAAATGGAAGTGGAATTTAAATATTATAAACTTTCTGCCTGTAAGAAATAATCACACATACAAATTTTTGCTATATAACTCATTTAAGTAACTTTCCAATTAATGCATGCCAAATGCATTTATCTTATATGTAGCAGGAGAGAACACTTACTAAGGAGTTATTTTGTACCAGGTATATGCATTATTTCATTTACTTTTCAAAACAACTCTAAGCTTTGGCACTATTATTATTCCTATTTTACTGATGGGAAAATCAGAGGTGAAGCAACATGCCCAGGGTCACACAACTGTTAATGGTAAAGCCAAGTCAAGAGCCAGGCATTCTGATTTTAGAAACCCCTTCTTAACCACTCTGTCAAACTCCTACTTAGGTTAAAGAAATGCAGAATAGCATCTTTGTAAAAAAGGAGATATCTGTCTTTATTTTGTTTAGAAAATTTTGTTTTTAAATATTTCTTAGGGCCAACTTTACCTCTGTAAATCTAGGCCTCAAAAGATTTTGTGGCATTCTTGTAAAACATAGTGGAAAAAATGGAATAGGGAAAATTGAGATGGTGGATCCACTCCCCACCTCACACAGGTGCCTATTTGTTCCGCCCTACTTCCACTCAGGTGCTCACAGTCCAGCACACACAACATTACCTCAAGCAGGACACAGGCAAAGACCAGCTCTGGCAACTCTGCAGCTTTGGGCAGTTTATTAACCACTCTGTGCTTTAATTTCTTTGCCAGTTTGTTCAGATACATGAGATTATGTAAAGCACCAGGCACATAGCAGAAGTTTAGTAAGTAATATCTATGATTATTATTGTTATTGTTATTGTTAAGTATCCTTACCACAGAGGGTATGAGAGAGCTGGGTTTTTCCAGTACGAAATTCTGTGAAATATAGAAAAAATAATAAAATACATGCATAGTTAATTATTACATATTTTCATAAAGATTACATGACCTCAGAATATCACTGGTTTTCTTTTTCAACTATCAAATTTCATTCATAAATCCTCATACCTCTTGTGTCACATTCTGTATTTATAAATACTAGTAGTAAAAAAAAATGTTAAGATTTTTTTTCATGGACTTGTCCTTTAGACAAAAATTAATTACACCAAAATTTCCTTAAGAAAGAGACATAAATCAAAGTTTAAGATTCTACCCCAGGAAGGGAACCTGGGGCATCTCCACTGAACTAAGATCCTCAAGGAGTAGCTGAAGTAGTCTGAGATTGGTGGCACCTCCTGGCAGTTAGCGAAACAAATTCTCTCTGAAGGAAAGTTTCTACATTCACCAATTTAGGCCCATTGAATTTCCATAGATTAAAATCAAGCAATAATCTCGTAAATACACAAGAATATGAGCCACAAAGACAACAAGTCAACAGAAATAACAAATACCAGATTTACTTCCCCAAGATGATGGAAACAACAGCAACAACAGCAAAAAACAGATTTAGTTCCCCTAAAGACTGAAAATACTGGAATTGTCAGACATGGTAAATAATATAACTTCACATGAATTGTTTTTTAAAAACAGAAGATATAATCACAAAAGTGACAATCAACATAGATCAATAAGTCAATAAGAAATGAACTGATGGTTCTTGAAAAAAAAAAAGACAAATGAATGCCTACAAATGAAAAATAAAGTTACTGAAATAAAGCATTCAATTATGAGCTAAATAGACACATCTGAACAGAGAAATATTGAACTAGATGACTTAAATGAAGAAATTACTCAGAATATAACATAGACAAGGATATGGAAAATATAAAAAGAACTTAAGAGACACTGAAGCTAAAATGAAATGGTCTAACAGAAGTCTGTCATGAAAACCTAGAAAGAAAGAATAGGGAAATTAAAGAAGAGGTTGCAAAACTTCCAGAACTGCTGAAAAACAAAATTTCACAGATCTAAGAAACATCATATATCCCAAACAGGATAAAAAGAAAAAAAAACCCATGCCTAGACACATTTTAGTGAAGGTGCAGTACAGCAAGTGGCCAGAGAGAAAGGACAGGTCACCTACAATGGGATTAAAATTTAGAATTAAAGTAGACTTTTCAATAGCAACAATGAATACCCAAAGTAGCGTAATATCTTTTTAGCTCTGAAAGAAAATAATTAAACTAGAATTGTGTACCCAGGAAAATTATCCTCTAAGAATAAGAATAAAATAAAGACAATTTCAGGTAAGTAAAAACTAAGAGAGTTTGCTACCAAGAAATTTGCAGTGTAGGAACTACAAGGAAAAAGGAAAATGATTCCAGAGTAATAGTCAGCAGAATAAGAAGGGATGGTGAGCAAATAAAATGGTAAAAATGTGTCAGAATTCAAACAAACATTTCCAGTAAAGATATAATGATGACTGTAATGGTCCCTAGATTGTAAGGTCTTGCAACAGTCAAATCTATTCCTGAGTTGTAATGGCTATCTCCAAACTCTGAGATGTTGATCCCTTGGTATATATCCTGATTAGTCTCTGGAACATTGGGTATCTGTGTGATACCTGAAACTCAGAGCTAGAGCTTGGCAGATATGAAGGTTAGTATTAATGCATACAGTAACTGTTAAAAAAAAAATGCTGAAGAAGAGCTCAGACTTCAATTAGAGATATGAATGAAGCAGATCTGGTTAAGACTAGGGCAAATAGGGCCAAAGGGTAAAGGTTGAAACTGACTGTGTGTTAAGACTTCAACTTCCATGTGAGACCAAGAGAAGAGATGTTTATTTAGTGTAGGATATATATTTTCTAAACAATATAACTTCTACAGTCAGTTTGTTCAAATACCACAATTACATGGAACTTTGAATAGGAAGTGAGATATGGTAGGTTTGTATAGGTTAGGGTGAAATAGCAACACATCCCAAAGTAATTTGGGCAGAGAATGAAAATATATATGCAGGGCTCCCCTGAGGAACTGGGGGAAAATGCGGAAGTGTTGGACTTCCTCACCTGGATTGTAGCTGATGTTCTCACAAACACTGAAGACCGATGGCTTGGCATGCTGAGCCTTCTATCTTGGGGCTTGCCCTTATGAAGCTTTTTGCTGCAAAAGAGAGGCTAAACCTGCTTATAATTGTGCCTAAGATAACCTATTTGTTGCTCAGATGTGGCCCTCTCTCTCTAACTAAGCCACCTCAGCAGGTGATCTCACTTGCCCCCCCCCCCACTATGTGGGACCTGACTCCCAGGGGTGTAAATCTCCCTGGCAATGCAGGATATGACTCCCAGGGGTGAATCTGGACCCAGCATCATGGGATTGAGAACATCTTCTTGACCAAAAGGGGGATGCGAAATGAAACGAAATAAAGCTTCAGTGGCTGAGAGATTTCAAATGGAGTCGAGAGGTCATTCTGGTGGACATTCTTACACACTATATAGACGACATTTTTTAGGTTTTAATGTATTGGAATAGCTAGAAGTAAATACTTGAAAATATCAAACTCAAACCCAGTAGCCTTGGCCCTTGAAGACGACTGTATAACAATGTAGCTTACAAGAGGTGACAGTGCAATTGTGAAAACCTTGTGGATTGCACTCCTTTTATCCAATGTATGGATGGATGAGTAGAAAAATGAGGACAAAAACTAAATGAAAAGTAGGGTGGAATGGGGGAATGATTTGGGTGTTCTTTTTTACTTTCATTTTTTATTCATCTGATTCTTTCTGGTGTAAGGAAAATGTTAAAAAATAGATTGGGGTGGTATGATGGTAACGTGGGCAATTGATTGTACACTTTGGATGTTTGGATAATTGTATGGTATGTGAACAATCTCAATAAAAAATAAAAAAAAATAAAAAAATAGATTGGGGTGATGAATGCATAACAATATGATGGTACTGTGAACAGTTGATTGTACACCTAGATGATTGTATGGTGTGCCAGTTTGAATGTATTATGTCCCCCAAATGCCATTATCTTTGATGTAATCTTGTGTGGGCAGACCTATCAGTGTTAATTAGATTGTAATTCTTTGAGTGTTTCCATGGAGATGTGTCCCACCCAACTGTGGGTGATGACTCTGATTGGATAACTTCCATGGAGGTGTTACCCCACCCATTCAGGGTGGGTCTAAATTAAATAACTGGAGTCATGTAAATGAGCTGGCAAACAGAGGGGACTCAGTGCAGCTGAGAGTGACATTTTGAAGAGGAGCTACAGCCAAAAGGGACACTTTGAAGAATGCTCTGGAACTGAGAGAGGAGCTTCAGCTTACAGAGACATTTTGGAGATGGCCTTTGAAAGCAGACTTTTGCTCCGGAGAAGCTAAGAGAGGACAAACGCCCAAAGAGCAGCTAAGAGTGATATTTTTGAGGAGTTGAAGCCTAGAGAGGAACATCCTGGGAGAAAGGCATTTTGAAACCAGAACTTGGAGCAGACGCTGGCCACGCGCCTTCCCAGCTAACAGAGGTTTTCTGGACACCACTGGCCATCTTCCAGTGAAGGTACCTGGTTGTTGATGCATTACCTGGGACACTTTATGGCCTTAAGATTGTAACTGTGTAACCAAATAAACCCCCCTTTTGTAAAAGCCAATCCACTTCTGGTGTTTTGCATTCTGGCAGCATTAGCAAGCTAGAACATATGGTATGTGAATATATCTCAATAAAACTGAATTTAATTTAAAAAATACATATGGTAAAATTTCAAGAGTAAACACTAAAAAGAAAAAGAAATATAGAGTTTATATTTGAAACAAGAGTGAAAAAAAAAAGAATAAGAACTATTACATTTAAACAAACCAAAAAAAACACACACACACACACAAAAACCTCAATAAATCCAAGAAGCACAGCAGAACAAATAGATATTTAAAAAGTAAGGGGGTAGAAAAGCCCATATGAATTAATAAGTATAAACAGATTACACTCACCAATTAAAGACAGTCAGATTGGATTTAAAATATCTGGCTATATTTTATTTACAAGAGACACATTCAAAGCACATGGATTTGGAAAGGTTGAAAACCAAAGATGTAAGAAAAAACATGTAATACTGGGTAAATACTAACTTAAATATTTAAGCTTAGCTTCTTATCATCAGAGGAAATAGGCTTTAGGAGAAAAGCTTAGTATAAAAGGTCACTATATGATTTTTTTAGAAAGCTCAGTTCACCAGGAAGATACTATGATTTGGAAGTTGAATTTACCAAATAATAGCCTAAAAATATATAAAGCTGCGGGACACTGATTACGTGCTTCAACTTGGCGGGCCTGGGCTGGGGGACTGGATCCACCCCTGGGAAGGGTAGTGGGTACGGGTGACAGCGCCCTCCACAGCCCCCCGGGCCTGGGAAAGTGAGGCCGGAGGCAGGCCCCATTTCCTCACCCAAAATACCAATGTTAGGGGAGGCTTGCCGGAGGGAACCGCCTTTTCCCCACCCCCTTATCTTGCCCGGACACTCCCCGTTGCCAGTGCAACTCCCATCACCACCGGTGCGCATACCTTGTTGCCAGACACCGTTACGGGAGCAACTCTCGCCCCTTTTCAATCAACCTCCGCGCCCTCTCAGAACCAATCCAAGCCTTTAACCTCTACAGCTACCCCGCCCTCTAAACCGCCCGATATAAGCTTGTACTCTCCCCTAATAAACTCTCTTGGTTTTCTTCATCCTAAAAGAAACGTGTCCCGCCTGTTCCTTTCTCGCCGCCCTCCATACTTTGCACGCCTCCCGCCGGGGACCTGGCCAAGTCCCCCGCCTCGCTCTCGCCTCCGGGAAAGAGCCCCCGCCGCCGGTACCCTCGGAGCAATCCTGGGAGCCTAGGATTTGGCGACCGGCCGCCACCCTCCCCCAGACGAGTCAACTGCGACCGCATAAAGCAAAAATTTATAATATTACTGGAAGAAATTGGTAAAGCTACCTACTCTCAGTTACTAATATGTCAAGAAGACATAAAATCATTTAAGATATAGGACTAAAAATCTTAAACTAGTGAATATATGTATGGTTCTGCACCCAAAAATTAGAGAACACAAACACATATTTCTCAAATTCACAGGAAACATTAAAAAAAGAGACCACATTATTTTAGAAAGTCTCAATAGATTTTAAAGAACAGGTATGACATATGCCATGTTCACTAACCCCAATGAAATTAGGTGTGATGTCAATAACAAAAAGATAAATAAAATATCCCATACATTTGAAAATTAAAAAAAAAAATCACTTCTAAAGAACTCATGGTTCAAAGAAGAGCTCATCACGGAAATAAAAAATACTTAGAACCAAATAAGATAATAACATCTTAAAAACCAGTGGGATGCTGTGAAAGTGATACTTTGAGGGAAATTTGCAGTCTTATGTGCTTTTGTTAGAAAAGAAAAGCTGAAAATTAGTGAACTGAGTCTATCTCAAGGAATTAGAAAAAGAACAGCAGAATAAATATCAAGAAAGTAGAAGAAAGGTGATAATAAAGATAAAAACAAATAAGTGAAATTGAAAACCAACATAAAAGACAGGATATCAATAAAGCAAAAAAGTTATCCTTTGATAAAACTGAAAACTGGTAAAATTGACAAACTCCTAACTGATCAAGAAAAAAATGAAAGAAGGTGCAATAAAGAATATTAGTAACGAAAAAAGAGACATTCTTCCCATATAAAAAAGATCAAAAGGATAATTAGAATACAATGAGCAACTCTATGACAATAAAATTGAAAAGTTCAAATGGTCAAATTCCTAGAAAAACAATTGTAACAAAACTGATATGAGAAGAAATAGAAAGCCTGAATAGTTCTTTAACTAAAGTATTCTTTCTTATAAAATTCCCCTTCCCCCCAAAAAAAACCCACAAGGCTTAAATTTTTTATATAGGTAAATTACACTAAATCTTTGACGAGACAGTTCATCAACTTTATTCAAACACTTGCAGAAAAGAGAACAAGAGGATTACTCTCCAACTCATTCTATGAAGTCGACATAATCTGACACCCAAAGCAGACAAGAACAGAATGAAAAAGAAAAATTACAAGTCAATCTCATTGATAAACATAGTTTAAAAATACTGAACAGAGTATTAGCAAAACAAATCTTAAATGTATAAAAAAGATACTACAGATAATACACCATGACTAAATTGAGTCTATCCCAGGAATGTTTTAATATTAAAAACACATGAATGTCATTCACCACAGTGATAGAATAAAGGAGAAACCTGAAATGACCATCTCAATAAAGATAGCAAAAGTATTTGATAAAATTCATCAATGATTCATGATACACATTCTTAGTAAAGCAAGTATAGAAGGGAACTTCCTTAACATGATAACTGGTGTCTACAACAAACCTATACCATCATCATTGTAATGAAGAACTATTGGAAGCATTCCCTTTAAAATCAGAAGGGTTAGATGCCCATTATCAGTGCTTCTCTTTATTGTTGTATTGGACGTCCTAGTCATCATAGTAAGGAAAAAGAAACAAAAGGAGCCAGAGGAGAAAGAAAAAAATAAAGAAATGAAAAGAAAAGAAATTAAAGGCATAAAGATTAGAAAAGAAGAGACAAAATATTCACTTGCTGGTGATATGACTGTCCCTATCAAAATCTCAAAAGAATTCATAAATTCCAATAATCAGGGAAGAGAGAACCTATTCTCCATGTTCATGGAACATGCATTTCCTCAAAATAAGAAGGTAATTATTCAATTACCTTTAGAAGGAATGAGAGAAAAAAATTCTCTTCTACAGGAACAAGAGATAAAAAGAAGAAAAATGATAATAAAACCCATCTGTTAATGTTGGTATATATTTTAATTGCAGCCCAGAAAAATCCTGTATTATAATAACTGAGATTTCATTACAAGTCCCAAAATAGGTACATTTACCATTTACTATTGATTGTTTATTTAATTATATATATATAATTTTGTATAACAAAATACTAAGTCTTACCTACCTCCAAAAGCTTCTGTGATAGCCATGCTTTCAATTCCACCTCCTAGCAACTTACTGGAAAGACAAAGTTGGCATTAGTAACAGGAACAGAAATAAAGTTATCAAGAAAGAAGGCATAAAAATAATTACTATTACCTACCTACTACCTATCTACTTACGTACCTACCTATCTCTATCTATCTATCTATCTATCCATCTGTCCATCCATCCATGTATCCATGTATCCATCCATCCATCCATCCATCCATCCATCTATGCATGCAACATAAACAGGGAATTTCTGTCTGAACAAATGGCAGTCCACCTGTTCAGATCACAGATTCAACTGCGTAAAGGAAGATGGATCACCAAAACAACTTACAATCTCTGCTTGTTATTGCTTCTGGGTATCAACAGGAAATAGGTTATGCAACCTTTATGTCCCACTGTCATTTACAATTGAACTGGAGTTTGAATAAATGTTCTAAATTATTAATTGGGTTTCTCATATTGTTATGGGGCTATGTTTCCAGAAGTCAACTGAACATACAATTTTTTACATGCTGAGAAACATGAAAAACAGATATTAGGAGAATCCAGTGATTGTCATGATGATGGGCTTATTGTATAAAAGTAAATTCTATGATGAACATGTCAGAATATGAAAATATTCAAAGTATATTACAGGTAATGATAGCAGTTAGCAGTTAGAAGAATAACTCAAATTTTGACAGCATAGATTTAATTGGTAACCCAGTGTTTTATTGCACTTAATGTTCTCCATGTGAAAAGGCCTAAATAAAAGTCATGATCTCATTCATTCATTACATGCAACAAATAATAATTTCGTTAAATGTGCTAATACCTTGTAGGAATATTTTTAAAACCTCTGTAGTTTCCTTTAGCATGACTTCTGGGATTTGATTACAAATCAAACGAAGTTTTAAGAAATAATGGAAGATCCAAAACATTAACTTTTACATAGTTTAAGAGAGGAATGTAAATGTAAATTGAAGCAATGTTGGAAATTATCCACAAATAATGAGGGCTGCAGACTTCAATGAGGAGAATAAAAATCTAGATACTCATTTGAATAATTTGAATCTAAAGGACATAGGCTAAGAGACCACCCCCTTTGAAGGATGTACACTTGGAAATCCTATAGGCCCAGCAACTATTAAAGAGGGCTTTATTTGTCCTGCTTCATCCTGAGAAAAACCACCTTGAATGACTATAGCACCTGATATCCCAGACAAAATTTCTGGTTGCTATGCAACCTTAATCAGCTGAAAAGGTAACTCCAAAATTTATCCGAGAGGATATCCCCAAATTATTTACGATAATGTAATTGTTTCCTTAATGAAACTCAGGAAAATTTAGAACTAACAAATCCACAGATTACTATTTTCATATTAAATTTGGGAATAATCTGGGCATATTTTGTATTCTGAGAACTTTTAAAGTTTAAAAGAATTTGGCCTTTTATAATAACAGATTTGCCTCTGATTGGTTAAATGATATACTCCTGAAATTTTTCAGTCACTAAATTTATAAACAATATTTAAACATTTAAGAGTGTCTAAGACTCACTATACTTAGAAGTTTAATTTTCAGTTGTAAAAAGTTGTTTAGATAATTGGGAATATTATCTTTGTTAATTAGACAAATAAAATTTTAAAAAGAAAATATATTAAATTTATAAATATAGTTTATAGTTTAAAGTGTTTAAGGGAATTTAGTTAACCATGTAAATGTAAAAGCTATCTTAAAATTTGCTAGATTTATAAGAGGACTTAAAGCTTATGGAAAAATATATAACATTTTAATGACTCAAATATTGATTTTTAAAAACCTAACTCCTGAGTGATCTTTTCTCTGCCCAAAAGCCAACATCAAGGACACCAGAAAACTCACAATGATAGTAATAATTTCTCTACCCTAGTTGTTTTGAACCACTATGTGACAGAGCAACTGGAGGAAACCAAATTGTCATTTCGATCAAGTAATTTTACTAATCAGCCAATTTGGCTTGGGGTAGGATTCCCCAAAGAATGTTCCAAAGACAGAACTTGAAAAGAAAGGTTCTGTGATTTAAAAAACTGGGAAAAATGCTGCAGGATTTCACAGAGCCTTTAATATGCAAGTGTCCAGTGTGAATCTCCAAGAGGAATACATAGTACACTGCACTTCCCAAACTTATTTCATTCAACATTTGTTTATTCATTCAGTCATTTATTCAACAAATATTTATTGAACACCTAGCTAGTGTCAGATATTGTTCTATGTACTTGGGATAAAGCAGTGAAAAAAAGACAGAAATCCTTCACTTCATGGAGCCTAGTGAGAAATCAGACAATAAACCTAAATAAGTAAAATATGTGGTATGTCAGATGTTATTAATTGCTATGGATAAAAATAAGGCCAGGAAAGGGGATAAGGAGAACAAGGGATAGAAGTGGGGATTTATCTTTTCAAATAGGATGATCAGGGAAGGCTTCATTGAGAAGGGGACATTTTAGCAAAAACCTGAAAGAGGTAACAGTAAGCCATCCAGATATTTGAGTAGACAGTTTTCCAGGCAGAAGAAACAGTAAGTGCAAAAGCCCTGAGGCAGGAAAGTAACTGGCATGTTCTAGGACGCAAAAGAGGTCAGTGTGGTTGGTGAATAGTAACACGGAAGAAGAGTAAAAGATGAGATTAGAGAGGACTTTGGCTTTGCTGTGAGATGGGAAATTATTAAGATGTTTTGAGCTACGGAGTGTCATGATCTCACTTGTTTTAAAAGAATATTGTGGCTGCTGTGTGAAGAATAAACAGTAGGAGGTAAGGGCTAAAGGAGGGAGATTAGTTAGAAGTTATTATAATCCATGGGAATATGAATAGGTGGTTAGGACCTGGGAGATAACAGAGGAGGTAATGAGAAATAGCTGAATTCGTATTCTCTCATATACACACACATACACACACCAAGCATATATATATACACATATGATATATATATCATATATATACACACATATATATATATTTAACCTTTTATTATGGAAAATTTTTTCAACCTAAAAGTAGACCAAAAACGTGTAATGAACCATCATGTACTCCATTTCAACAATTATCAACTATCAGCTCATGGCCAATCTTTCTTCATCTAAACCTCAATCTACTTCCCTCCCTTCCCATATTATTTTAAGCAGATCCTAAACAACATACCATTTCATCAATATTGCAGTATATATCCCTAAAAGATGAGGATACTTTTTATTTTTTAACATAACCACATTACCATTTTCATGCCTAAAAATGAGTAATTCCTTAATTAATGTCTAGTAAGTGTTGAATTTTCCAACTGTCTCATATACATCATATTTTTATAGTGTATTTGAATCAGGATACAAATAAGGTCCACATATTGTGATTAGGTCTTTTAAGTCTCTTTTAACTTATAGGTCTTTTCCCCAAACTCACCTCTCTTTTTTTTCCCTTGTAATTAATTTGTTGAAGAAACTGGGTGTTTTGTTCCGTCTGGATTTATTTTGAAAGTAGAAGGGACAGGATTTACTAATGGATTATAGTTGGGTGTGAGGGGAAAATAAAGAGTCAAGGATGATGCTAAGGTTTTAGGTTTGAGGATCAGGAAAGAGAAAGCTCTGAGATGAGGGAGACTTTGGGAGAAGCAGATCTGAGGGTAAAGATCAGAAGTTTGATTTTGGACCTATGAAGTCTGAGATGCCTATTAGACATGAAAGTAGAGACATATTTGACTAGGAAATCTTTTTTTTTCTGGAATATCTTGTGAGGCCAGTGTTTTGAGGAATACTTTGAGGAAATACTGCTTTTGCTCAAATTACTCTTGGCTACTGTGCTGACTTATTAAATACTAACTCTGATTAGGAAGGAAGAAAAAAAATATTCAAGTTAACTTGCCTTGGGAAGATGATGACTGTGCTTTAGCTATCATAAGATAGTGAATAGAAAGGGAAGTTAAACCTGCTGTTGCTGAGAAGCAAAAACAATGTTGTATTATTTCTTCTAACATATTCAATTTAACAACTGGTTTTTAAATAAAACCAAAAGATGAAATGAAATTTCCCTCATCAATGGAGAAAGGAAAAGAAAGTTAAACTGATATTTTAAATGGCTTATAGATTAATTTAGGCTGATTCTGAAACTACTTATATTTTGGGTCTGAATTTCTTATAAGAAATTGAATCCTGTTTCAACAAGCAGTCTGGAATTTCTGTTTGCTTCAGTTTCCTTTTGGAAAAAAAAAGACTTCAAAGGAAGACAGATTTATAGTAGAAATAACAACCAGAGAAAGGAAAAGAAATACAGTATTCCAAAGATGTCACTTAGTAGTTATAAAAGAAATATGAGACTTATACTCCCTGACTTTGAAGCTTATTATAAAGCCACAGTAGTCAAAACAGCATGGTACTGGCACAAAGATAGATATATTGATCAAGGGAATCAAATTAAGAATTCGGAGACAGACCCCCAGATCTATGGTCGACTGATCTTTGATAAGGTCCCCAAAACCACTGAACTGGGACATAACAGTCTATTAAATAAATGGGGCAGGGAGAGCTTGATATCCATATCCAAAAGAATGAAAGAGGACCCCTACCTCACACCCTATACAAAAATTAACTCAAAGTGGATTAAAGACCCCAATATAAGAGACAGTACCATAAAACTCCTAGAAGATAATGTAGGGAAACATCTTCAAGATCTTGTATTAGGAGGTCACTTCTTAGACCTTACACCCAAAGCACAAGCAACAAAAGAAAAAATAGATAAATGGGAACTCCTCAAACTTAAAAGCTTCTGTACCTCAAGGAATTTGTCAAAAAAGTGAAGAGGCAGCCAATGCAATGGGAAAAAAATTTTGGAAACCATGTATCTGACAAAAGACTGATATCTCACACATATAAAGAAATCCTACAACTCAATGACAATAGTACAGACAGCCCAATTATAAAATGGGCAAAAGATATGAAAAGACATTTCTCTGAAGAGGAAATACAAATGGCCAAAACACACATGAAAAAAATGTTCATCTTCACTAGCTATTAGGGAGATGCAAATTAAGAACACAATGAGATATTATCTCATACCAATTACATGACTGCCATTTAACAAACAGGAAACTACAAATACTGGAGAGGATGTGGAGAAATTGGAACTCTTATTTATTGTTGGTGGGACTGTATAATGGTACAGCCACTCTGGAAGACAGTCTGGAGGTTCCTTAGAAAACTAGATATAGAGCTATCCTTCAATCCAGCAATTTCACTTCTCGGTATGTAACTAGAAGATCTGAAAGCAGTGACATGAACAGATATTTGCACACCGATGTTCATAGCAGCATTACTCACAATTGCTAAGAGATGGAAACAATCCAAATGTCCTTTAACAGATGAATGGATACACAAAATGTGGTATATACACATGATGGAATACTACACAGGAGTAAGAAGGAGGTCGTGAAACATATGGCAACATGATGAACCTTGAAGACATAATGCTGAGCAAAATAAGCCAGGCACAAAAAGAGAGATATTGTATGTTACCAAGAATGTGAACACTGTGAAAAATGTAAAATAAATGGTTTATATTGTTGAATGTAGGGGATCTAGCAACAGACAGCAAATAGTGAAGGAGGAACGATAATCTAGTAAGAACAGATAAGTATTGGAGGGTAAACTTAATGTTACAGGAATGCTCAGGAATGACTATGGTTTGTTAATTTCTGGAGAGTATGGTAGGAACAAGTTCACAGAAATGTAGTTATTTTAGGTTATTTGTTTTTCTTTTTCCTTTGCTGGGTTATAGTTTGTTTATTTTCTTAGGGTAGGGTAGGAACATATTGGAAGCAATGTGGTTATTTTAGGTTATTTGTTTTTTCTTATTCCTTTGTTCTGGTTTTGTTTGAAATGTTTTTTGTTTCTTAATTTTTTGATAAAGTTAAAAAAATACAAAACAAACAACAACAAAAAGAAGCATGAGATACACACTCAAATTCCTGGCTCCCAGTGGTGATATGGAAAACCATCTTCCTCTTCTCACTATACTCAAATGCAGTCAGGAATCCTGGTTCCTACAGAAAGACAAAAGGAAAAGATGAGAAAGAGTCTGAGATGATGGTTTTAATTTCATATGCTGCCAAAAACTCATTTGTGTTTGAAGGCAGCAGAACATTCATGGCTCTTGAGGCAACCTACCTGGGTTCATACAACTTATTAGATGTATGATGTGGGATAAACTACTTAATCTTTTTTTACTTCAGCTTCCTCCTCTGGGTAAAATGGGGATAATAATAGAATCTCTCTCATTGGGTAGCTGTGAAGATTAAATGAAGTATATTTATGGCATGAAGCAGAATTGTATTTAACTGAAAGATTCAACTGATGTCATTCAACAGCATCATTTTTTTCAGGTCTAGAAGTTGCAAGTGGCCCAGAAATTAAAATTTTCACTATTCAAGAGACAATATTTTTTCACATGGTACATATGATACTTATTTGTTGAATTAATGAGCAACAGCTGATACAATGGTGTAACTGGTGAAAATGGGTCCCGATATGTAATCTAATCTGTCTCCCTCTTTTTGTTTCATACCACTACAGTGGGTCTCAACCTTGTGAGAACATAAGGGTCAGCTCAGGCCCTATCCTACTAAGATGAACCTTGGCCTCTGTGTTCTTTATTACCCTCTCCAGGTGATTCTGATAAAAACAAACAAACAGATAAAAAAATGATCTAGAACAACTGCATTATGAAATTAATTTCTTTTTTTTCTCTCTCTCTCAATCACTTTCTTTCTCTTTAAGAATAAATAGCTTTGAACTTCTGGGAAGATGGAGGATTAGGAGAGGCAGAGCAAACTTCTCCTCTGTGAAAAAGACAAGATAAAAGGCAGAAAGCACTACAGAATAGCAGCTCCAGGGTGCCACCAGCCAGACAGGGACCTCTACACCACATAGTGGGGACTTAGATGGAGAGGCAGAGAGACTGCGCTTTAAAGGATAGGATGAGTTTGGTCAGCAGGGACTGCTGCCAGAGACTGGCAGCTGTGTGGGAGGGAACAGCTTTCCACACTCCCTGCATGCATTTCAGCAGTTGACTGGGAAGTTAACCCTTCACGACCTCATGGCTGAGAGCTTCCATGAGTGAACTCAGGATTTGGTGGTCTTCTGGTGATCACACTCACTCTTCCTCCATGGAAACCAGCAGTATGTACAGCCAAAAGGCAAGGGCACCACACTGAAGTACAAGGAGCCCCTCCCAAACACCAGAGGCTCGCGGGCATATGGTGGACAGGGACTATAATGCATTTGAGCAGGAGGGTGAGATGCACAGACCTACGGCCCCAGAGTGGTCCACCAGCAGCCTCGGAAACTGTGCCCTGGAGTGAACTCCCTGCCAAATTGCACAGGACCCACCCACCAACCAAAGGGCTGGCAGTCTCCTACACACATGGAGAACTGGTGTGCTGATTGGATTTCCACCCAGTTTGGACTCCGCCTAATGCACAGACTAAGTTGGGGGAGAGCTTGCTTGAGGGTGAGATGTGGCTCAGGAGTGTCATCTGCTGACAGGACAGGGAAAGTGCACTCAACCAGCTGTATCTCTGCCAAATTATAAATAAATGTACAAATAATCCTACATTTCCCAAAATAACCATATCAAGATAAGCAAATGCCCCAAGGCCAACAACAGAAAATCATAAAGGATATAAAGAAACAAGAAGATACAGGCAAGCCAAACAGCAAATTAAAAAGCCAGAGGAGACACAGAACATGGAGCAAATAATCAAAGAAGTACACACAAATCTCCAGAACATCTTCAATGAGTTTGCTAAAGATATAAAGGACATCAAGAGGACACTAGAAGAGCATAAAGAAGAATTTGTAAGAGTGAATAAAAAAATAACAGATTTTATAGAGATAAAAGATACTGTTGACCAAATTAAAAATATACCAGAGACACACAACAGCAGATTTAAAGAGGCAGAATAAAGAATAAGTGAACTAGAGGACATAGAAACTGAATGTGAACACACAAAAGAACAAATGGTGGAAAAAATCTAAAAATTTGAAACAGATCTCAGGGAAATGATGGACAACATGAAGCACACAAGTATAAGAATCATTGGTGTCCCAGAAGGAGAAGAGAAGAGTAAAGGGCTAGGAAGATTATTTGAGGATATGGTTGAGGGAAACTTCCCAACCCATCTAAATGACATAAATATGCAAAGCAAAAATGCCCAATGAACTTCAAATAGAATAAATGCAAATAAGCCCAGTCTGAGACATATACTGATCAGATTATCAAATGCTGAAGAGAAGGAGAAAGTTCTGAAAGCTGCAAGAGAGAAGCAATTCACCACATAAAGGGGAAACAGCATAAGACTAAGTACTGACTACTCAGCAGGCACCATGGAGGTGAGAAGGCAGTAGTATGACATATTTAAGATTCTGAAAGCGAAAAATTGCCAGCCAAGAATTCTTTATCCAGGTCTCCTTCAAAATTGAGGGAGAAGAGAGATCTAAGAAGGTGGCATAGTGAGGAGTGGAAGCTAGTTAGTACCCCTGGAACAACTAACAAACAACCAGGAACAACTAGTAACTAATCCAGAATAACTGTGGGGGGACAAATGTGACTGTCCACTCATCATACACCAACCTGAATGAGGAGGAATGCCCAAGACTGCAGCATAAAATCTATAAGTAAAACTGTGGATCCAAGCCAGGAGCCCCCTCCCCACCACAGCCTGAGCTGCAAATCCTCATGGAGCTAGAGAGCAGCTCTCTCCGAGCAAGCAAATACAGCTCAGCTAAGCTCCACCTGGGATTTTAATTAACAAGCTTGGACTGCTCGACGCAAATCCCCAAAAAGCAGACAGAGGCTTCGGGTGATGACTGACCTTGTACAGCTGGAGGGTGGCCGTGGACTGGCCTTGAAGGGGGCTTTCTGTCCCTGTTTTGGCTCAGTGGAGAAAGCCTCAGCCATTTTCAGTTTCCAGTGCTCTGACCCAGACAAGGGTGGAGATAGCACAGGCAGAGAGAGACCATTGAAATGCTAATGACCTCTCCCTAGGGGGTCTATCTTCCCTAAGAGGAAAGGGGTGGGGCCAAGCTCTACTACCCGCCTTCCATTCAGAACCAGACCCTAGAGCCTGGGGGAAAATAACCATAGGCCACACCTTATTACATCAGTCTGGAGTTACAGGCTGACAGGCACCACATGCTGGGCAGAAAAGCATGGTGACCTGAGGATTCACAGGGTGTACCAATCTTCTGAGACACACTCTCAGGGAAACCGGATACTGAATAGTTCTTCCTTCTGGGTCCGGAGCCTGTTTTTGTCTAGGAAAACCTGATTGGGGTAACCAAGGAAATCATGCCTAGACAACAGAAAACTACAACCTACACTAAGAAAAATGAAATTATGGCCCAGTCAAAGGAACAAACTTACACTTCAACTGAGATACAGGAATTTAAACAACTAATACTAAGTCAATTCAAAAAGTTTAGGGAAGATATGGCAAAAGAGATTGTGCCAGTTTGAATATATTGTGTCCCCCAAATGCTATTATCTTTGATGTAATCTTGTGTGGGCAGATGTTATCAGTGTTGATTAGACTGCAATTCTTTGAGTGTTTCTTTGGAATGGGCCCCACCCAGCTGTGGGTGATGACTCAGGATAATTTCCATGGAGGTGTTGCTCTGCCCATTCGGGGTGGGTCTAAGTTGATCAGTGGAGCCATATAAATGAGCTGACATAACAGAAGGAACTCAGTGCAGCTGAAAGTGAACTTTTGAAGAGGAGCTACAGCCAAGAGGGACACTTGAAAAAAGTATAGGAGCTGCAGATGAGAGACAGTTTGAAGACGGCCGTTGAAAGCAGACTTTTGCTCCAGAGAAGCTAAGAGAGGACAAATACCCCAAGTGCAACTAAGAGTGACATTTTTGAGGAACTGCAGTCTAGAGAGGAACGTCCTGGGAGAAAGCCATTTTTGAAACCAGAACTTTGGAGCAGACACCAGTCACATGCCTTCCCAGCTAACAGAGGTTTTCCGGACATCATTGGCCATCCTCCAGTGAAGGTACCCTATTGTTGATGTGTTACCTTGGATGCTTTATGGCCTTAAGACTGTAAGTGTGTAACCAAATAAACCCCCTTTTATAAAAGCCAATCCATCTCTGGTGTTTTGCATTCCGGCAGCATTAGCAAACTAGAACAGAGGTGAACCATATAATGAAAACCCTGGGCGTACATAAGGTAGAAATTGAAAGTTCAAAAAACCAACTGGCAGAATCTATGGAAAGGAAAGGCACAACACAAGAGATGAAAGACACAATGGAAACATACAACAGCAGATCTCAAGAAGCAGAAGAAAACACTCAGGAACTGGAGAACAAGGTATCTGAAAGCCTATACACAAAAGAACAGATAGAGAAAAGAATGGAAAAATACAAGCAACGTCACCGGGAACTTAAGGACAAAATGAAAATCAGGAATGTATGTGTCATTGGTGTCCCAGAAGGAGAAGAGAAGGGAAAAGGGGCAGAAGGAATAATAGAGGAAATAATCAATGAAAATTTCCCATCTCTTATGAAAGACATAAAATTACGGATCCAAGAAGTGCAGCGTATCCCAAACAGAATAAATCTGAATAGGCCTATGCCAAGACACTTAATAATCAGATTATCAAATGTCAAAGATAAAGAGAGAATTCTGAAAGCAGCAAGAGAAAAGCGATCCATCACATACAAAGGAAGCTTGATAAGACTATGTGCGGATTTCTCGATAGAAACCATGGAGGCAAGAAGGAAGTGGGGTGATATATTTAAGATACTAAAAGAGAAAAACCACCAACCAAGAATCCTATATCCGTCAAAAGTGTTCTTCAAATATGAGGGAGAGTTTAAAATATTCTCAGACAAACAGACAACGACAGAGTTTGTGAACAAGATGCCTGCTCTACAGGAAATACTAAGAGAAGCACTGCAGACAGAAAGGAAAAGACAGGAGTGAGAGGTTTGGAAAACAATTTTGGGAGATAGTAGCACAGCAACGTAAGTACACTGAACAAAGATGACTGTGAGTATGGTTGAAAGAGGAAGGTTGAGACCATGTGGGACACCAGAACAAAAGACTAAGGGTAAAGATTGAGACTGTGTAACTCAGGGAAACCTAGGATGCTCAACGATCATAATAAAAGGTACAAATATGTTTTTACATGAGGTAGAACAAACCAACATTGCAAAGTGTTAAAAATAGGGTGGGATTGAGGGGAATATACAATCAATGCAAACTAGAGACCATAATTAATGGAAAAGAATTGAGGGAGAGTTTAAAATTTTCACAGACAAACAAATGTTAAGAGAATTTGTTACCAAGAGACCCACCCTGCAAGAAATACTAAAGGGAGCTCTACTGGCTGAGAAAAAAAGAAAAGAGAGAGAGGTCTGCAGAAAGACACAGAACTCAAGAGCATTAGTAAGTGTGCCAGTTTGAATGTATTATGTCCCCTCAAATGCCATTATCTTTGATGCAATCTTGTGTGGGCAGATGTATTACTGTTGATTGGATTGTAATTCTTTGATTGAGTATTTCCACGGAGATGTGACACACCCAACCGTAGGTGATGAGTCTGATTAGAAAATTTCCATGGACATGTGGCCCTGCCCATTCAGCATGGGCCTTGATTAGTTCACTGGAGCCCTATAAAAGCTCAGACAGAAGGAGCTCACTGCTAGCTGCAGCTGAGAGACACACTTTGAAGACAGCTGTTGGAAGCTGATATTGACATTTTGGAGAATGCCATTTTGAAATGCAAACTGGGAGCAAGCAGATGCCAGCCACATGCCTTCCCAGCTAACAGAGGTTTTCAGATGCCATCGGCCATCCTTCAGTGAAGGTATCGTGTGTTGAGTCCTTACCTTGGACACTTTCTGGCCTTATGACTGTAACTCTGTAACCAAATAAACCCCCTTTATAAAAGCTGATCCATTTCTGGTTTTTGCAAAAAGGCAGCATTAGCAAACTGGAACAGTGAGGGTAACTTAATGGGAAAAAGAGAGGGAAAAAATAGATCTGACAACTAAAAACCAAAGGATAAGATGGCTGGTTCAAAAACTCCCTTCACAGTAATAACTTTGAATGTGAATGGATTAAATTCTCCAAGTAAAAGATACAGACTGGAAGAATGGATTAAAAACTATGACCCATTGATAGGCTGTTTACAAGAGACTCATCATAGACCCCGTGTGTTCTAGTTTCCTAATGCTGCCAGAATGCAAAACACCAGAAATGGATTGGCTTTTATAAAAGGGGGTTTATTTAGTTACACAGTTAAAGTCTTAAGGCCATAAAGTGTCCAAGGTAACACATCAGCAATTGGGTACTTTCACTGGAGGATGGCCAATGGTGTCCAGAAAACCTCTGTTAGCTGAGAAGGCACATGGCTGGTGTCTCCTCCAAAGTTCTGGTTTCAAAATGGCTTTCTCCCAGGACGTTCCTCTCTAGGCTGCAGTTCCTCAAAAATGTCACTCTTAGTTGCACTTGGGGTATTTGTCTTCTGTTAGCTTCTCCGGAGCAAGAGTCTGCTTTCAATGGCCGTCTTCAAAATGTCTCCCATCTGCAGCTCCTGTGCTTTCTTCAAGTGTCCCTCTTGGCTATAGCTCCTCTTCAAAAGTTCTCTGTCAGCGGTACTGAGTTCCTCCTGTCCATCAGCTCATTTATATGGCTCCAATGACTCAACTTAGACCCACCCCAAATGGGTGGAGCAACACCTCCATGGAAATTATCCAATCAGAGTCATCACCCACAGCTGGGTGGGGCACATCTCCAAAGAAACACTCAAAGAATTACAATCTAATCAACACTGATAACATCTGCCCACACAAGATTACATCAAAGATAATGGCATTTGGGGGACACAATATATTCAAACTGGCACACTGTGACACAAAGAGACAAAGTGAAAGCATAGAAAAAAATATTCTACACAAGCTGCAAACAAAAGAAAGCAGGGATAGCTATACTAATATCAGACAAAATAGCCTTTAAATGCAAAAATGTCATAAGAGACAAAGAAGGACACTACGTATAAATAAAAGGGACAATTTGCCAAAAAGAAATAGCAATCATAAATGTTTATGCCCCCAATCAAGGAGCTCCAAAGTACGTGAGATAAACATTGGCTAAACAGAAGGGAGTAATAGACATTTCTACAATAATAGTGGGAGACTTCAATACACCATTCTCTTCTATAGACAGAACAACTAGATGAAAGACCAGTAAGGAAACTGAGAGCCTAAACAATACGATAAATGAATTAGACTTAACAGACATATATAGATCATTACGTCCCATAGTACCAGGATATACATTCTTCGCTAGCCCTCATGGAATGTTCTCCAGGATAGATCATATGCTTAATAAATTTGAAAAGTCTTAATAAATTTAAAAAGATTGAAGTTTTTCAAAGCACATTCTCTGACCATAATGGAATGCAACTAGAAATCAACAACCACCAAAGAACAAGATCTTTCACAGATATATGGAAGTTAAACGACACACTCTTAAACAACCAGTGGGTCAAAGCAGAAATTGCAAGAGAAATAGGTAAATATCTAGAGACAAATGAAAACAAGAACAAAACATACCAAAACCTATGAGATGCAGTGAAGGTGGTACTGAGAAGGAAATTTATAGCTCTAAATGCATACATCAAAAAGAAATAAAGAGCTAAAACCAAAGACCTAACTGAACAACTGAAGAGGCTAGAGAATGATCAGCAAACTAATCATAAAGCAAGTAGAAGAAAAGAAATAACAAAGATTAAAGCAGAAATAAATGAGCTAGAGAACAGAAGAACAATAGAGAGAATAAATAAAACCAAAAGTTGGTTCTTTGAAAAGATCAACAAGACTGACAGAACCTTGGCTAGACCGACAAAGTCAAAAAAAGAGAAGACCCAAATAAACAGAAATAGAAATGAGAGCAGGGTAATTACTATGGATCCTGAAGGAATAAAAAAATCATAAGAGGACACTATGAACAACTGTATGCCAGCAAGCTAGACAATTTATAGGAAATGGACAATTTCCTGGAAATATATGAACAATCTAGACTGACCAGAGAAGAATGGAAGACCTCAACAAACCAATCACAAGCAAAGAGATCCAATCAGTCATCAAAAATCTACGTATATATAAAAGCCCAGGGTCATATGGCTTCACAGGGGAATTTTACCAAACTTTCCAAAAAGAATTGACATCATTCTTGCTCAAACTCTTTCAAAAAATTGAAGAAAAAGGAACACTACCTAGCGCATTTTATGAAGCTAATATCACTTGAAACCAAAACCAGATAAAGACACTGCAGAAAAGGAAAACTATAGGCCAATCTCCCTAATGAATACAGATGCAAAAATCCTAAACAAAACACTTGCAAATTGAATCCAAAGGCACATAAAAGAATTATACACCATGACCAAGTGAGGTTCATTCCTGGCATGCAAGGGTAGTTCAACATAAGAAAATCAATTAATGTAATACAACACATTAACCAATCAAAAGGGAAAAATCAAATGATCATCTTGATAGATTCTGAAAAAGCATTTGACAAAATTCAACATCCCTTTTTACAAAAACATATCAAAAGGTAGGAATTGAAGGAATTTTCCTCAATATGATAAAGGGCATATATGAAAAACCTACAGCCAGAATAGTACTTAACAGTGAGAGGCTGAAAGCCTTCCCCCTAAGATCGGGAATGAGACAAGGATGCCCCCTGTCACCTCTATTATTCAATGTTGTGTTACGAGTTCTAGCCAGAGCAATTCACCAAGACAAAGATATAAAAGGTATCCAAATTGGAAAGGAAAAAGTAAAACTATCATTATTTGCAGATGATATGCTCTTATATTTGGAAAATCCTGAGAATTAGACCACAAAGCTACTTGAGCTAATAAACAATTTCATCAGAATGGTGGGATATAAGAGTAATGCACATAAGTCAGTAATGTTCCTATACAACAGTAATGACCAAACTGAAAAGGCGATAAAAAAAAATTCCATTCACAGTAGCAACTAAAATAAATCAAGTGCCTAGGAATAAACTTAACAAAGAATGTAAACAACCTCTACACAGAAAATGACAAAATTTTTTAAAAAAATAAAAAAGGATCTAAATAGGTGGAAAAATATCCCATGCTTATGGATAGGAAGACTAAACATTATTAAGTTGCCAATTCTACCCAAACTGATCTACAGATTCAATGCAATTCCAATCAAAATTCCAACAACCTACTTTGCAGACCTGAAAAAGTTAGTTATCAAATATATTTGGAAGGGAAAGGGGCCTTGAATTGCCAAAAACATCCTAAAAAAGAAGAACAAAGTGGGAGGACTTACACTTCCAGATTTTGAAGCCTATTATAAAGCTACAGTGGTCAAAACAGCATGGTATTGGCATAAAGATAGACATATTGATCAATGGAATTGAATTGAGAGTTCAGAAATAGATCCTCAGACCTACGGTCAATTGATTTTTGGTAAGGCCCCCAAATCCACTGAACTGGGACAGAACAGTCTCTTCACCAAATGGAGCTGGGAGAATTTGACAGCCATAACAAAAGGAATGAAAGAGGACCCCTACCTCACACCCTATACAAAAATTAACTCAAAGTGGTCAAAGACCTCAATATAAGAGATAGTACTATAAAACTCCTAGAAGGTAATGTGGGGAAACATCTTCAGGATCTAGTATTAGGCGGTCACTTCTTAGACCTTACATCCAAAGCACAAGCAACCAAAGAAAAAATAGATAAATGGGGACTCCTCAAAATCAGAAGCTTCTGTACCTCAAAGGAATCTGTCAAAAAGATGAAGAGGCAGCCAATGCAATGGGAGAAATTTTTGGAAACCACGTTTCTGACAACAGACTGATATCTTGCACATATAAAGAAATCCTACAACTCAATGAAAAAATACAAGCATCCCTATTATAAAATAGGCAAAAGATAAGAAAAGACGTTTCTCTGAAGAGGAAATACTAATGGCTAAAAAACACATGAAAAAATGTTCATCTTCACTAGCTATTAGGAAGATGCAAATCAAGACCACAATGAGATATCAACTCACACCAATAAGAATGGCTGCCATTAAACAAATAGGAAACTACAAATGCTGGAGAGGATGTAGAGAAATTGGAACTCTTATTTATTGTTGGTGGGACTGTATAATGGTACAGCCACTCTGGAAGATAATTTGGCAGTTTCTCAGAAAACTAGGTACTGAATTACCCTATGATCTGGCAAATCCACTTCTTGGTATATATCCAGAAGATTTAAAAGCAGTGACACGAACAGACATTTGTACACTGATGTTCATAGCAGTATTGTTCACAATACCCAAGTGATGGAAACAATCCAAGTGTCCTTCAACAGAAAAGTGGATAAACAAAATGTGGTATATACATACAATGGAATACTATGCAGCAGTAAGAAGGAACAAGGTCCTGAAACATATGGCAACATGGATGAACCCTGAAGATAGAATTCTGAGTGAAATAAGGCAGACACAAAAGGAGAGCTAGTGTATGTTACCACTTCTATGAACTATCTGAACAATGTAAAATCAATGTCTTATAATATAGAATATTGGGGACCTAGTGATAGACAGTAGCTACTGAGGGGGGAATGATAATCTAATACGTTCAGAGATGTTAATGATGGTGAATTCAAAGCTATGGTAATAGATAGGGGTGATGATTGTTTGTTAATGGGATTATAAGTATTAGAGTTGTACTGAAGGTGAATAGGATTGAAAGGGGCTGTTTAAAGGTATATTTCCCACATATCAGCACCAGAAATATAGATAGGTGCTTGCATGATATACTTCCAAGGTATGACACTAGCACAGAGAGTTGACAACAGAAGGGTATATGGGAAAAATCTACATATTGTATACTAGGGACTATAATTAAGAGGAATACCATACTACTATTACACAAATACTAGGGACAAATAATTAAGTGCTGACAAGAGCTATGAGATGTTTTGGGTCATGAGAATTGTTTAAAACGGAAAGTGATGAGGACTGTACAACTAAGTGATGATGATGTGAGCTATGGATAGATTATCATGGACATAACATATGCTCTGTGAACTTAGGTTCGAATCCCCTACTTTATAAGTCAAGTACTCGATATTGAGGCTAGCTTGGGTAAAACTAATGGTTGTAAAGGGGAGGCTAAGCCCACCTATAATTATGCCTAAGAGTCACCTCCAGAGAACCTCTTTTATTGCTCAAGGGTGGACTTTCTCTCTCTAAGCCTAACTCTGCAAATAAATTCATCACCCTCCCTCTAATATGGGACAGGACCCCCTAGATGAATGAGCCTTCCTGGTAACATGGGACATGCATTCTGGGAATGAACCTGACCCTGGCGTCAAGGGATTGAGAATGCCTTTTTGACCAAAATGGGGAAAAGAAAGGCCACAAAATAAGGTTTTAGTGGCTAAGAGAATTCAGAGTCAAGAGACTGTCCCGGAGGTTACTCCTATGCAAGCTTTACCTAGATATGCTAAATGACCACAATATGATAAGCCCAAGTCAAAGTAGTCCTGAAAACCTAAAGAATACCTGAATCCATATTTGAGACTCTATAAAAGTTTCACTCACTAGGTTTATTCTTCAGAAACTTAAATCCTTCAAAGAGCTTCTATGCCAGCGAAGTCCCCAAACCCAAAATCAATGGCCTCTTCAAGAACATCAATTAGATGTGTCCCCTTTGCTCATAAAGTTGACATCCCTTTTCAACATGAACAGGTTAGGGTGGTCACTGCCTAGACATCCCTGAAGATCGTGAAAGTAATTAAACTAAAGGAGGGGATGGAATTTAACAAAGGATTATGAATACTGAATCTTTATATAATTTTCTTTCTCTTATTTGCTAGGGTATTAGATTACCTAGAAGGAAAGAATTGAAATGGTGGAAGGGTAACACACAGCATCCTTTGATATTTGTTCTTTAGCTACTTTTAAATTGTAATTTGAAGGCTATATCTTTTTGTATATATATCTTACAATAAGGAAATAACTGAAACTATTATACTATAACTCATAACAACTTTGGAAATTCCCTGTATATCTACTTGTTAAATCATACTTTGATAGATATTACCTTTTTGTATATATGTTATATTTCATAATAAGAAAATAACTGAAATTGTGGAACTATAACCCATAACATTCTTTGAAATTTGCTAACTACTTGTTAAATCGTTCTTTGAAAGTTATCACAATAAAAAATGTATTAAAAAGAATAAATAGCTTCAGCTAAAAAAGGATAAGATTCTGGGACTAGTAGTAGGTACTTGAGAAGGTGTGGGGTTCTTTTCTTTGGTAATGTGATTGAAGACTAATGCCTAGGAGATATAAAGTAGCAAAGTTTCCCCAACACTGGATGTTATTCTGAAGGCTTCCTTTAGACACCTTGGCAACTGCGAAATTGACTTTGTGCATACACTGCATGAGTGTATCTAGAATTTGGAGTGGTTGAGCTGGGTTCGCAGTGGTTCTGTTGGATGCCCTCTAAGTTGAAGACTCCTACATTGTCACTTGCATCACTCCCCTGTCTTGACTGCCTCCAGTGAAGGGAACCAAATGGCTGTTGGTGAAGAAAGAGCTTCTAGAACTTGGGAACTAGATCCCCCCCACACACACACATAAAAATGGAGAGCCTTGCTCTTCTTCTAAGGAGACCTGGTGACTACCTTTCTTTATATTTTTATTTCCAGAGCTGGCTGCCTCCAGTGGTACCCAGAAGCTCTACAGGAAAGCGTAAGTCAAAGACATATGCTTTCCTGACAGCCTCTCAGCTGCATTGGCCCCTCATTGTCTGTGGGACCAGCTGCAAGGCACCGTTACTTTAGCTCACCTGCCTCAGTGAGCATATTTTTGGTCATATCTAACTCTACTGCACACATACAGACCCAATGACTGTTAAGCCTTTTTCTAACCCAGTTCTCTCTTATCAATTGGCCTATACCAGAAGAGAGCAACCACTTTGGTACTGAGTGTTTTGCAACAACCACAGATGGAGTATTTGAGGCGGTAAGACAAAAATAAATAGGAGTAAGATGAAAGGAAGGAAGGGAGGGAGGGAAGAAGGAACGAAGGATGGAAGGAAGGAAGTAAGGAAGGAAAGAAGGACAGAAGGAAGGAAGGAGGAAGGAATAGAGAGAAACAGAAAGTGAGAAAAAGGAATATAAAGAAAATTTGGAGAAAAAGAATTACCTTTATTAGTGTTCCAGGTCTCCTAACCCCTGCCTCTATCTTTCAGAAATTAATTGCAGTTGTTTTGAACCTGAAGTGTCAAAAACTAACATGTATAGTATAATATCGTAATGTACAGGAACCCAGTGTTTTCACAATGGTTTCTGGTGTTCATAATGACAAGGGCTACAAAGACTCACAAGGCCTCTCTAAGTTAAAACAGCGAAGAATGGATTTTGCTTACAATAAGTTTGTTGGCTGCCTCTTTAATCTTGTCTACTTTTGCTTCTGAGAGTCCTTTGACATTGCATAGGGCTCTTCTTGTCGTCATTTGTATCCCTTTTATGGTACAGATTCCCACGGATTTCAGTTTCTTAATGTCAGCCACGTTCTGTAAATAAAAGAATGGGCACAGCAGATTGATAAAATGCAAGTCTGAAAGCCTCTCACCGTATGTCATGTGCTTTTGTGTCCATTTCTTTCCACCATGATGCCAATTTTATCCAAGCAGCCAGGTGGAACCCACCCACCATGTAGCCAAATGTTCTTGAAATATCTGAGTAGAACATACCCAGCAGGCTGCCAAATGTTCTGGCTGTGCCCTGATTTCCCAAGAATGTTAGTGAGACCATGGCACTATAACAAGGAATTCAAAAGAAAAGCCTATTGGTGGAAACGCGAACAAACTTATCATGCATTCACCCCCTCAGTTCAGCTCCTTCCTTCTCCAGAACATTACCGATACGTTCATTTTAATTTTTTTCAAAGATTTTTTTTCCTCTGCCCTTGGAGAATGCAAATAACTACATCACGAAGGGACCAGGATTTTCCCTTGCTTCTATTTTCTAAAACCAACTGAAAGAAACTAAATGTGAGGGCTTCAAAAGATGTCAGAGACCCACTGATTGCTGATGAAATCATCTAGTTTGTCACTCAATGTCTGGATTATTACCAACATCATTTACTCTAATCATCTGACATTTAGAACTGAATTTTCTGTTAATGAAGACAGTAGCTGTAGATGGAAAAGGACATGGACTGAACACCTCCAGTTGGACCAGTGGTTCTCAACCCCATGGTTGAGGCATTTGAAAACGTCTGGAGACATTTTTGGTTGTCACAACTGGAAGATGCTACTGGCAATGCAGTGAGTGGGAAGAGACCAGAGATGTTGCCAAACACCACACAATGCACAGGACAGCCTCCCATAACGAAGAATTATCCAGCCCCAAATGTCAATAGGGCTGAGGCTGAACCACCCTGAATTGGACAATTTAACACAGCATTGAAAAATACTTACAATTCCATGTTTTTGTAATAGGTCAATGTCTTGAAACAAAGATTCCTAAAAGAGATGGAACAAAAAAAGTTGAGTTTTGATTCTTTATAGCCAACTGTTGCACATCTTTGAAAAAGTTAATTCAGTACTATGAGTTACTCCTAAATACCCCAAATTCCACCTCTCTACACAGGTTACTAACGCTTTTTCTAACACATTGTTACATATTTAGAAGTGCCAACATTGAAATGGCTAGGAAGCCTCACCTTTGTCATGACCTCCCCACAAATTTTAAGGTGTTTACCCAAAGGAGTGGAATAGCATTAAACATGTTTTCTCAACCTTCTCCATTAGCCCTTGAACTCTTTCCTCTAGGACCAGGTTGCTATTCGGTACCAGCATGCATAGGTACCAGTATGGCCATACCAGCTGTTATTAAAATGCTTTTATGTCAGTTGATAAACCAAATGCCACGCAAGTTGTAACATAGTTTTAATACTGGCTTTCTCTAGAACTACGTCTTATTTCTATTCTCACAGTTTCTAAAAATGGCTAATGGAGAAGGAACTTAATTTTTGTGGAATGACTGAATGGCTTTCAACATTTCAACCCATCTTTCAACATTCCAGTCTTACCTCTTCATCTTGGAATCCTGGCTCTTCCAGCACAACTTGATCCTCCTTCATATTGAAAGATGAGCAGCAGAAAAACAATTCAATTCTGGGAAAATAAGAAATAATATTTCCAAAGTAGTCATAGATCATATAGTATAAAATTCTTTGCCCAGAGGCCTCCCTGATTTTATTTTATGTCACTAAGGACAAGGACAATAAGAGAAGTGTTTAGTTTGGCAAGACTGGGATGCCTATCATCTTTTGCCATATTATTTCTTTTGTTGGTGTGGTGGGGAGACTTATTTGATTTTTTCTCTCTTTCTTCACCGCAGCTCACTTTTTATTATCTTTTGATTTCTGCCAGCATGGTTAATTTTATTTAAAATTGCATATTGCTATTTAACCTTTCATGTTTATGTAAAACAACATTGTAAGAACTTTCACTTTCTATTATTCTTCCTTGTATCTTCTCTGGCACAGAGAATATAGTCTATTCTCAATAAATAGATTTTATTTTTTTCATATATGATGAATGCTTTCCTACTTGCTGATTAGGAGTGGTCTCTCTTGTAACACGTTTCTTTGTGTTTCATAAAACACTAGATCTAATATAATTGCCTTATAGGATTTACTAGTTTCATGATTTTTTTAAGATTATAAATACAGTGGATACTCAATATAATATTAGGGCCAGTAAGTAGTTAAAGTCTTTGATATAACACTGTAGCAGTTGTTTAAAATTGTTTTTAAAAACTTGTTTTAAATTCCTGGTGAGAAGCTACAAGGTATTAATGTGCTCGTTACAACAAAATGTGGTCATAGTAATGTTTTCTTGGTCTATTCCATTTCCTCACTGAATACAAGTCAGGGGTTGGAGCCCAGTAGAAAGGGAACAACTACCAATGTAGAGGTATGGGTCCTACTACCTATTACCTCTAAACAGCAAGGTATAGGAGGAAAACGTGGAGACAGTTTAAATGGGATCTCTTGGAACACTGTCCTTCGGATAGTTACATATAGATATGATTACCCACAGTTCCACATTGACTGTCCTCATTGAATTGAAGGAAAAAAATTATCCATTTCTTCTTCCCTGATACAAGGAAAAGGTTGTCCTATTGATAGGTTCCCAGAAATCTCGATTTTACAGCGTGGCCTGCTACCTCGATTTAAGGGGACCGGGGCTGCTCCTTATCATGCAGGGAGCGGGGACCGGGTCACCTCGAGGCCTCCCTTCAGCAGAACCCTGGTCACCCGGATGACCGCCGACCTGGGACCTGGATAGCCAGAGCCGCCGCCGGACACTTCCCTGACACCCATTCCCTCATAAGAAAGAAAGCCGAGGAGGCTTCATCAAGACATCGGGCCGATTTGATTTAAAATAAGAATGCTGGAAATCCCCCTAGCCCACTGGGATTCTTTCAGGGGCGGCGTGCAGTGCACACCCAGGCCCCAGCAACGACCACCAAGTATCACCAAAGAAAGGGGCAAGAAAGCGGACTGCGCTTGACCGTCCCCTTAGTTTCTCCCCACGCTCTCTTTCTACCACCTCCCCACCCCCTCGTACCAACACTCTCCCCGAGGTTCTCTTCCGCCCCCCGCCCCGCCTTCCCCGTCCTCAGCTTCTCAGATTCCAGTTCGGACCCAGAATGCGGACAAGGGCCGCTTGCGCGTCGCTGACCGGACTTTGGCGCCAAACCCCCACAGCCAGGGCGCGCGCTGGGCCTGGGCGGGACAGGGGCCGCGGGGGCGGAGCCGAGGGGAGGCGGGGCCCGAGGGGCGGGGCGGGGCCTGCCCAGACAGACCTGAGGGAGCCGGCTGGGGACTCAGGGGCCCGAGAATTCGGTGGCGCCTCCTGGGGGTGGCAGGCTGGGGTGAAGGAGGGGCGCTTGGGGGAAGGAAGTGTGCTGAGGAGAGAGCTCTTGGTGGGGGGGTGGGGAGAGGCTGGGGCTTCCCTCGAGCTGAGAGAAATGCTGAGGTCAGGGCGAGGACTCCGAGCTGCGGGCGCTGAGGAAATTAGGGGGTACTGAGGCGGGCGCTGACGTGAAGAGAGGCTGCTGGGGGAGAAGAGCGCCCTAAGATGGGGCTGTTCCGAGCTGAGGAGCGGCCTCTGGGAAGGGGCTGATTTGAGAGAGCGGCTCACTGAGGCGGAAGCCCTTGAGGCAAGGCAGGGTCCTGAGAGGAGGTAGCTGATATGGGCGGGAAAGCAGTGAGGAGAAGAATGCTAATCTTAATCGTGACCCTCGGGTTAGGGGGTCGAGGAAGGGGGTCCAAGTTTTCCATGCCTGGCTTCACAGTCTGTCTCCAAGATCTTAATGTTCCGAATTTCCTAACCACTCTCTTTTTAATTTAAAGACTCTGTTACCATTTTACCACTCTCTTGTCTGTGATTGAGACACTCAAGGCTCACTCAGGATGAAGAGTAATTTTTCTTCATCTGAACTTGAAGTTTTAAATAGACAACAGAAGCCAAACATATTTTGGTCCAGCTTTTAAATAGAAGTTTTAGACCAGCCCTCACGCCAGCAGAGCTGTCTCTGGCAGCGTCATCCTTAAATGGAGACTGTTGTTGAGGAGAGTCATGAAACATTTGAAGGAGCATCTATTGAGGTCGAGGCTGTGATGTATCTTGGATGAATATCTGTGCAAACAGTTCTTTGGGTTCAAGACCCCGTACAGGGCGACCCTTTTTCTTCAGTGTCTGAATCGTTTTATGAAATAAATAGCAAAACATTCCCACAATAGCAGTTGGTGTTTTGTAGGACATTTTTTCCCCAGGTGGATTGTTGAAAAGCCAACAAATAGCTGCAATAACTCTTCAAAATCTGTTATTTTCCAGAAACATAGCCTGTCCTTCTTGTTAAATGGAAATTAATGCCCATTTTCGGGTTGAACTGGGTAGTGATGACAGGCTTTCACTTTGAGACTCACCTAAAATAATTATAGTAACTTCTGAGCAACTTGTTACATGAAGACATCAACAGTATACAGAAAAGCTGCAAAGAGCACAGCAAGATGATTTAGGGAAACATAACATATGTAGTTTGGTGTAGTGACAGCTGGGAGAGAGAAATGTTCATAATATTTGAAGGTTGTGTGCAGTACACTTAAAGAAAGAAACTGAAATGAGCTTGGCAATGACAAATTCATGAAGTGAAGATAAAAGTCTTGCTTGGATATCATATTGAAAGTTATATACAACTTTAAAATGATTTTAAAAAATAACCCCACATAACTCTGGGATAGTTAAAAAGCACAGATAAGATCTTTCCACTCAAATCATTACAACAAAATAAGTGAGTCTTTCAAATGATACAAAAAATATGGTATTTCAGAACAGTGGGGAAATGATTAATTTGATGAATTGTGTTGGAATAACCAGGAACCATACTTCATACCTTATACCAAAATAAAATCCAGATGGATTAAAAAATTAGATCTGTACAATAAAATAATAAAAGTACTAAAAGAAAATATGGGAGAATTTTATTATCTCAGAATAAGAAAATCTTTTAAAGTATGACAAAAGGCTGATCAATATGACTACATTAAAAAAAAACAACTTTCATGGCAAAATGCCACTTTCCTATTCTAGATATAAAACATGGCAAGGCAGAGCTTTTGTGTCGGTTAATAACAGGATAATACAGTTTGCCCAATTTCTTAAATCCTTTAGGTGTCTACAAGTTCTCTACAATAATTTAAAACATTGTTATCATTTTTATGATATTCTAAAAAATATAAATAGACAATGGGACTCCAGTCAGGACCTGAATATTTAACCATTACACTTTACTGCCCCTCTGTGGACAACCACTTTATAACCAAATATAGGCACCTGATTCCAGTGGGTATAACTGGGTTTTCAAACTGGTGCCTGTGGATGGATATACTTGGAGGCTCAAGAGCTTAAATTTGAGAAATTTTTTAGCAGAGAATTAAAGAATAAGGGGTTATCACAAAAAGAAGCCCACTGGGCACATCTCCACTTAAACATTTTTAATTCATTCAAAAATATTTATTGAATCTTTACTATTTGTTAGGCACTGCGCTAGCTAGCTGTCAGGTACCAGGTATTCCACACACATACACACACACACACTCACAAAACAAAAAACAAGATACAAACCTAGTGGGGGCTATAAATGAATATATAGACAGTTACAGTAAGTTCTAACTGTCATGGTATATCCATAGAGTCTGCCTCTCCCCCATTGAGAGACAAATCTCCATGAATATTCTCACTTTTTTGCATAGTATGGGTTTTTGATTGAATGGCAAACAGGACTTGGAAATTAGAGATGGTGAATTGCTCTGGAGAAAGATTTAGGGGCTTGTCTTCCTGGAGCCATTTCCTCTCATTCTGAAGGTAATAAAACTTAGGGATGTCTTTCCTCTCATTTGTTTATATTCCAGGGTTATAACTTTTCACTCCTCTCCCTAGAGAGAATTTATTTAGGCAGTAAAGATTTTTTTCTCTCTCTCTGTTCTAGTTTGCTAATGCTGCCAGAATGCAAAACACCAGAAAAGGATTGGCTCTTATAAAAGGGGGTTTATTTGGTTACACGGTTACAGTCTTAAAGCCATAAAGTGTCCAAGGTAACACATCAGCAATCGGGTACCTTCACTGGAAAATGGCCAATGGTGTCTGGAAAACCTCTGTTAGCTGGGAAGGCACGTGGCTGGCGTCTGTTCCAAAGTTCAGGTTTCAAAATGGCTTTCTCCCAGGACGTTCCTCTCTAGGCTGCAGTTCCTCAAAAATGTCACTCTTAGTTGCACCTGGGGTATTTGTCCTCTCTTAGCTTCTCCGGAGCAAGAGTGTGCTTTCAACAGCTGTCTTCAAACTGTCTCTCATCTGCAGCTCCTGTGCTTTCTTCAAAGTGTCCTTCTTGGCTGTAGCTACTCTTTAAAATGCCACTCTCAGCTGCACTGAGTTCCTTCTGTTTGTCAGCTCATTTATATTAGTCCACTGATCAAGGCCCACCCTGAATGGGTGGGGCCACACCGCCATGGAAATTATCTCATCAAAGTTATCACCCACAGTTGGGTGGGGTGCATCTCCATGGAAACACCCTAATTCAAACGTTTGAACTTAATGCCCAATAATATGTCTGCCTCCACAAGATTGCATCAAAGAACATGGCTTTTTCTGGGGGACATAATATATACAAACCAGTACAATCTCCAAGAGGGGAAGAGGGGCAATAAAGTCTAATGCCCTACACAACTCCAAGTCTTATAATTTTGGGGTTCCTCTCTGCCTTCTTTGTGTCACTCTATGGGGACTTGGGGCATGGGGAACAGACGCTAAGATGCTTAGTGAGTTTAAGGGTCTGTTCTCTGATCCAGTCAGAATATTTATATACAGCCCCCACCACTACCACCAGTACCAAGAATTAGCTTCTTCTAGTATGTTTTGGAAAAGTGGGAAATTTCTTTTACATCCTTGAGATGTCCACTGGGAAGTAGCTTCTTAGCATTGGGTGTCCCCTCCACAGTTCCCAGTTATGCTCTGGGTCATTGCGGGACACTGATTACGTGCTTTGACTTGGCGGGCCTGGGCTGGGGGACCTGATCAGCCCCTGGGGAGGGTGGTGGGCACGGGCGACAGCGCCCTCCACTGCCCCCCAGGCCTGAGAAAGTGAGGCCGGAGGCAGGCCCCATTTCCTCACCCAAAATACCACCGTTAGGGGAGGCTTGCCGGAGGGAACCGCCTTTTCCCCACCCCCTTATCTTGCCCGGACACTCCCCGTTGCCAGTGCAACTCCCATCACCACCAGTGCGCATACATTGTTGCCAGACACCGTTGCCAGAGCAACTCCCGCCCCTTTTCAAACTACCTCCGTGCCCTCTTAGAACCAATCCTAACCTCCGCACCCTCTCAGAACCAATCCTAGCCTTTATCCCCTCAGCATTGGCTTGTAACAACCCCCGCCCTCTATGCCAGCCTATATAACCTGTGCTCACCCCTAATAAACGCTCTTGGCTTTACCCCCCTGAATACAGTCCCTTTTGTCCTTTTGTTCTACCCCTACTGGAGGAAGAGTGTCTTGTCTTTCCCTTCTCGCCGCCCTCCACACCTTGCACGCCTCCGCCGGGGACCGGGCCCAGTCCCCCGCCTCGCCCTCGCCTCCGGGAAAGAGCCCCCGCCGCCGGTACCCTCCGAGCAACGCCGAGAGCCGAGGGTTCAGCAACCGGCCGCCCCCCCCCCAGACAAATCAACTGCGACCGCAGGTCATTTCTCATTTCTCTGCTGCCTGGCATTCCTGGACACAGTTCCTTCAGTAGGATATGCAGGTCTTTTTACACAACACGAGTGGAGAGATTGATGTGAGGCAGACCACGGTCCCCTGTCTTTGCATTATCCTTTTCATTCTCCATACTGTCATTCAAAGCTGAAAGGTACATCAGATTTTATTGATACATTGCAGTACATAAAGTAAAATTTATGTGTATGCTCGAAGGTTTTCAAAAATTAATGTTTAATTTATTAAATAACACATTTTAAATTTTAGTTTGCTTGAAGTCTTCAATAATACTTTCTTTATAAATCTAATACATTTAATAATTACTTTGAAGGGGGACTTTGATCAATGTTTTATCCACTCAAATTCAACAGACCAAATGTCTTAAATAAATGGTCCCATTTACAACTAATAAATTTCCATTACACATTTTAAACAGCAGTATTAACTTGAATATATTTGAATTTCTTCTATTGCTTAATCTGACCAGCAAACCTTTCAAAGTACTTCAAATACTCTGTTGAAGTCTGATTCAACTTATGTAGTGACACTCAAGTCCTCATGAATATTCCATAATTGAGTACAACTTTGTAAAATTATCTTACACCTTTCAACTAAAAAATGTACTCTAAAATCAATTAATCAATTACATATTTTAATTTGAAATCATAAGACCAATCTGTTAGATCCTCTAATTTGAGAAATTTTCTTGACCAATAAAATCACTTTAAATACAAATATACACAGATTATTCCTAACTGGCTTGAATTACTTTATCATCACTGTATTTAATCCTGAACTTCCCTGAGCTTACACTTCATCTCCAGGGAACTGGTTTACATTTTCAAGTTACTATCCCAAGCAATCTCAGGCGAATAAGGTGTTTGGGACATGAAATCTTTAACTACATACATTCAGGGGGACTTTTCTGAGTGTGCTAGAATTTCAAATTATTCACCAAATGTGATTTTTTCCATAGTCCAAGGGAAAATCACTTTTGAAGTTAAAAACTTCATAAGGGGCCCTCTTATGGGGACCTCCCAGTTCCTAACCTGGTTCACTTGCCCTCAGGGTCTTCCCTCCTGAAAAATGTTCCCTTCTATCCCATATGTTGTGAATCTCTGTCTTTGGGCACCTCACCCCAGGCTGTAAAAGGTGTCAGTCTTATCACTGGATAAATTCTCCTCCCTCCCACAGATCCGAGCAATTCTGTCTACAATGATATTACCTACAAAAATTTTCAACAAATATTTATTGAGCTCCTACTGTTGTGCCAGTTACTGATCTAGGTGCTGATTAACACTCCTGGAGCCTTCAGGGGGGCACTCATTGATGGCTGATAGTACCCTACCGGTGCAGAGCGACAGTCTGGATAAGTTGGAAGCTGGTGGTCATGTTTCTCCAAGTGGTCCAGGGAAGTTGGGGGGACTCCAGCTTTGCTCCCTTCTGGGATCTTCCCACCAATGTGAAATGTTATTCCCCCAAGTGTCCAGCAAGTAATTGTTGAACCATCCTTTATGCCCCCCTAATGACAAACATTGCTTCCCAGTATAATCCAAACTCATGTAAGATAAATGTGTTTCTCACGTCCTCATTGTTGCATGACCATCTCTCATGTAATCAAGTTAATAGACATTACAAGTATAATATAGACATCTTTTTGCATAGTTTATCTCCTATTTAGCATTACTTTTCTTAGGATAGGCTTGTTGAAGTGTAATAATTCAATCAGAGCCTGTGGACAGTTTTAAGGCTCTCAATAAAATATTTAAGACTTTTGGAAATATTTGTTTGTACTAATTCCCATTTGCCAGGAAAGGAGGAGTGGTTACTTTATGGCTCTCATGGAGCCTGTAGTCTAGCAGAAAACACAGACTTTATGCAAATAATTATACAAATAATTATATAAATAAAATTGTAGAAAATGCAATGAAGGAAAAATACAGCATGTACTGTGCTAAGCGTGCAGATACAATGGTGATTCAGGCAAACGTGTGCTGTGGAAATTCACAGTGCTGTGGGACAGACAGAACCTGTAGACAGGGCATTCTCATTCAGAGTTTTGATTGACATTTAGTATTCACTTCAGTCTTGGTCAGCTTATATTTTTCATCCTTGTTTGCTCTCTTTGGGATCTTCTCAATTTAATAAATATGATAGTTTATTTAATCTTAATAAAATGCACCACAGTAAGGTGGCTAAATGTCTTGTTTTTCCTCATATAGTACCAATTTCTGTTTACCTACTTGGTGGTTGTTCTGAGAAAAATTCATACTCTGTCCAAATTTATATCCAGATTCTAGATAAATAAAATGTCAGAGCCTGAACAGGAGTTTAGAAACAGCAAATGAACTAAACAGTAGTGTTACAATTGCATCTGGTGGATAGAAGCATTTCTTTCCTATTCATGGTTAACCCTGAGGTTCCAGGGTTAAACAAAGGAGACGATGACTAAATAAAAATTAATGCTTTAAATTTTTTATCATGACTATATATAGAAATTAAATGGTAAGTATTTCCATTTGCATATAACCTTTAAAGTAAAACTTGCAACAAGATTTAAAGAAGTAGAACTCTCTAGCACAAATCAATTTCTGGTTTAGCTTAATTTCTTTAATAAATAATCAATTAACAAAATTTGTATGTTTGTGTATTACAGTCATTTTGGGTTTCCTCATTTATTTAGATTTATTACCAAATTTTAAAAACTTGTAACTTTAGTTCTCTTCAACTCCATTTTTGTCAGTATTCTAGTTACCTCAATTCTGTCACACCATTTTTTTTCACACTTCTAGTTTATATAGACATTTCAAATACTGTGCCTATTGCCTTAGGCAGGGAGATATTCTGAATGATACTAATCATTCCATAACATGTACATCTGTATTAACTGAAAGAGGTTTCCTGTAGATTTTCAGGAATAAAGAACTGAAAAGTAGAAAGAAAAAAAATCATACATAGGTTTATAAACCAAGAAATAAAACAAAACCAAAAATCTTTTTCAATTTATTCAAATAATTGAGAAACAAAGTCATATTATATACATATAATTTTAATTCCTAATTTTTCACTTGTCTAACATTTTTCCATTTCTTCATAAGCACTTTTAATGACTGCATAATATTCCACAGATGTCTATGCTATTATTAATTTACTAAATTTTAAAAACTTGTAACTTCAGTAGCTGCCCAGAAAAGCATGCCTGTGACAGTTAATTTAACCAACATTTATTAACACTACCCAGTGCTGGTCTCGCTATTGGATATGGAGATAAAAATATGGTCCCTGCCCTCAAGGATCCATGTGGCTGGTAGGGACGACTGATATAGAAACAGACAATCACCATACAGGGCTAGATAAGAGGGGTTTTACATGCAGCTGGGAATCAAGTAGAGCTCTTCCTGGGGCAGGGAGCGGAGGGGACTCACAGGGGTGGTGACCCTTAATTTGAGGGTGTTTTTTTGGTTTGCTAAAGCTGATGAAATGCAGTATACCAGAAATAGACTGGTTTTAACAATGGGGATTTATTAGCTTACAAGTTTACAGTTCTAAGGCTGTGAAAATGTCCAAATTAAGGCATCAACAGGACAATACTTTCACCCTGAAGAAAGGTTACTGGAGATCCAGGACACTTCTGTCACTTGGGAAGGCATATGGCAATGCCTGCTGGTCTGTCTCTCACGGGTTGCAGTGCTTCAGCTTCTGGCTTCAGTGGCTTCCTCTCTCAGCTTCTCTGGGGCTTCTTCTGTGTTTTACCTTCTTATAAAGGACTCCAGTAAGAGGATTTAGACCCACGTTGAATGAGATGGGTCACATCACAATTGAAATAACCTAATCAAAAGGGTCCCACCCACAATAGGTCTACACCCACAAGAATGGATTAAAAGAACATGATCTTTTCTGGGATATATAACGCTTCAAACCATCACAGGGTTGGAAGGATAAGTGAGAATTTGCCAGCCGGGCAAGGTGGGAAAGGTAGAGGGAACACAGAGGCTTAGCTGGGGAGCAGCAAGTGGTTCTGCTGGAGTGAAAGGCACTAGGGAGAAAGAAGCTCTCAGAATCAACCTGGAGAAGCCAAAAGGAGCTGATATTGGTTGAACAGGTAATAATGATGATGAGAGCCAGGGCACATAGTACCCTGTTCTAAGTGCTTTCCACAGATTCATGCATCCAGTGCTCCTGAGGTCCCCTCCCAAAGACTTCATGACGTAGGAACTGTTACTGCTGTTTACAAGATGAGGGAACCGAGGTGCCACGAGGTTAAGGTAACTTGATGAAGGCTCACAGTCTAGCTCCAGTGTTGTGGTCTTAATATGGTCTACCCACTATATGGCAGACCCTGTGTACTCATAAGGGACTTAATTATTCATTTATAGAAGTATTTTATAAGCCCACATAGGACAGGAAATTAAGCCAGACTTATTGCCCGATTCATCCAGTTACTAGCTATGTGAACTTAGGGAAATTATTTACCTCTCTGCACTTCAGTTCCTTCATCTGAAAACTAGGGATAAGACTAGCACCCAGCTCACTGAGTTGTGAGAAGTAAATGGGTTAATACACGTGCAGTACTCAGACTGCTGAGTGGAGAATGGATTGGAGGAGACAAGAGAGAGAGCAAGCAGTAGACGGTCAAAGTTCAAGCCAGGGGTCATGGTGGCCTCAGTTTGAAAATGGAGAAAATTATACCTCACTTGCGGGCTGTACTGAAAAGTCAATAAAATCATGTATACAATATGCTTAAAACAGTGTATAGCATAGTAAATGCCTCTCATTGTTTTTATTATGGAGAATTTCAATTATATGCAAAAATAGATTAGTATAACGCCCCCCTTGTGGCCATCACTGAGGTTCAACAATTTTCAACACATGGCAAATGTGGTTTCCCCTATACCTCCAATCCACATACTCCCTCCCATATTATTTGGAAGCAAATTCTATATATCATATATCATTTCATCTGTAAATATTTCAGTATGAATCTCTAAAAGATAAGAACTTTTTAGCATAACCATAATACCATTATCACACTTAAGTAACAATTCTTAATATCAAATATCCAGGAAACATTCAAATGTCCAATTATTTTTTTAAGTTTGTTTCAACTGGGATCCAAATAATGTATACACATTACAATCAATTCATGTCTTATAACTCTCTTTTAATCTACACAGTCCCTCTCTGTCTCTTTTTATTCCTTGCAATTTATTTGTTGAAAAAATGGAGTCATTTGCCCTGGAGTTTTCCATAGCCTGGATTTTGCTTACTACTTCCCCTTGGTGTCATTTACCATGCTCCTCTGTCCTCTGAATTTCCCATTAATTGGCGGAATCTAGAGTCTAGATCAGATTTGGGTTTATTTGGTAAAGACTTCATAGGTAGTAATGTCTAAGATCAAGAGGCATATAATATCTGGCTCTCTCTTTTTGAGATGTTAGTAACCATTGATGATAAACTTAAAATCCGTTAATTCATTAGAGGTTGCAAAAAGTAGTATTTTAATTCTTTCATTCCTTCTCAATTTAATAGCTGGAATACTTCTAAAAGGGAAACTTCCCTTTATCTACCTAGTACAACACTTCATATGGGAATGACATAGATATGCTTGATTCATTCCCTTTATTTACCAGTTTTCAAAATAATGAGTTGTAGCATCCTTCAATGGTAACCAATTAGCTTTATTTTTAAAGTAACAATATGAATTTATGGATGAAAATATTTGATGAACTTCAATCCATGGCAATTATCATGCACTTTCAAGTTGTCCCATCTTCAACTCTTTAAATTGACTCCTGGGTCCTTCTGACAATACCCTAGTCTTCAGTAGCTTCCTTGTTGTCTAGTATGACAAGATATTCCAGGCTCATCTCATGTCTTTCTTGCCCTAGACCTGGAATCAGATACTTTTTCAAGGAACCCTGGGTCCTTTTAGTGGCATATAATATTTCAAGAACACAGTCTGGATCATTGTTACTGGGGTGGTTTTTATTTCTAGGTAATTTTAATGGACAGAGTTATGAAGTTTTTTTAAAATGGCTTTATTGAGGTATAATTGACATAAACAAACTGTACATAATTAAAGCATGCAATTTCATACATTTTGCAAGAACTTATTTATATCTGTAGTATTAATCAGCTAGATACATGACTTTAGACAACCCCTTTCAATCATACTCACTTTCAGTAGGCACTATTACTTATAATCCCACTAACCAACTACCATCACCTCTACCTACTCCCAAACAGTTAGATAAATTTTGACATAAGTATACATCCATGAAACCTACACCACAATTAAGATAGTGAACATATCCACACTCCCAAAGGTTTCTTTGGATCTCTTTGCAATCCTTCCCATCTGCTCCTTCCTTTTCTTTCCTCTACCCCAACTCCACCCCAGGTCCCCAGGCAACTGTTTTTTCTATTTTTTTAATTAATGAGATTTTATTATTACTATTACATATTTTAGTTTAAAAATTATTTACTTTTAATTGTGGTAAAATATACATGTAAAATCATTTTAACCATTTTAAGTGAACAATTCCTTGACATTAAGTACATTGACAATATTGTGTAACTTTCACCATTATTTCCAGACTATTTTCATCATCCTAAGAAAAACTCATAGTCATTTAGCAATAACTCCCTATTCACCCCTTCTGCCATCCCTGGTAACCACTATTCTGCTTTCTGTCTCTATGAATTTGCATATTCTAATTATTTCATAGAAGAGGAATCATACAATATTTGTCCTTTTGTGTCTGGCTTATTTCACTGAACATGATCTCCTCAAGGCTCCTCCTTGTTCTAGCACGTACCAGCATTTCACTTCTTTTTATGGCTGAATAATATTCCATTGTAGGGATATGCCCCATTTTGTTTATCCATTCAACGGTTTATGGACACTTAGGTTGCTTCCACCTTTTGGCTATTGTGAATAAAGCTGTGATGAACACTGGCGTACAAATATCTGTTTGAGTCCCTGCTTTTAATGCTTGGGGGTATATAGTTAGGAGTGGAATTACCAGTTCACATGGCAATTCTATGTTAATTTTCTGAGGAACTGCTAAATTGTTTTAAACAGTGGCTGCACCATTTTCTACTGTCACCAACAACATACGAGGTTCCTATTTCTCTGCATTCTTGTCAACACTTGTTATTTTCAGTTTTTAAAATACTAGCCATCCTAATGGATGTGAAGTGGTACCTCATTGTAGTTTTAATTTGCATTTCTCTAATGATTAATGATGTTGAGCATCTTTTCATATCTGAATGTCTTCTTTGGAGAAATGTCTATTCAAATCCTTGGCCCATTTTTTTTTTAATCTTCATTTTATTGAGATATATTCACATACCACGCAGTCATACAAAACAAATCGTACATTCGATTGTTCACAGTACCATTACATAGTTGTACATTCATCACCTAAATCAATCCCTGACACCTTCATTAGCACACACACACAAATAACAAGAATAATAATTAAAGTGAAAAAGAGCAATTGAAGTAAAAAAGAACACTGGGTATCTTTGTCTGTCTGTTTGTTTGTTTTCTTCCCCTATTTTTCTACTCATCCATCCATAAACTAGACAAAGTGGAGTGTGGTCCTTATGGCTTTCCCAATCCCTTTGTCACCCCTCATAAGCTACATTTTTATACAATTGTCTTCGAGATTCATGGGTTCTGGGTTGTAGTTTGATAGTTTCAGGTATCCACCACCAGCTACCCCAATTCTTTAGAACCTAAAAAGGGTTGTCTAAATTGTGCATAAGAGTGCCCACCAGAGTGACTTCTCGGCTCATTTTGGAATCTCTCTGCCACTGAAGCTTATTTCATTTCCTTTCACATCCCCCTTTTGGTCAAGAAGATGTTCTCCGTCCCACGATGCCAGGTCTACATTCCTCCCCGGGAGTCATATTCCACGTTGCCAGGGAGATTCACTCCCCTGGGTGTCTGATCCCACATAGCGGGGAGGGCAGTGATTTCACCTTTCAAGTTGGCTTAGCTAGAGAGAGAGGGCCACATCTGAGCAACAAAGAGGCATTCGGGAGGAGGCTCTTAGGCACAACCCCATAGGGAGGCCTAGCCTCTCCTTTGCAGCAACCATCTTCCCAAGGGTAAAACCTATGGTAGAGGGCTCAACCCATCAAACTACCAGTCCCCTATGTCTGTGGTCATGTTAGCAACCATTGAGGTGGGGTAGGCCAATACCCCTGCATTCTCCACAGGCTCCTCAAGGGGGCACTACATATTTTTTTCCCTTGTTTATTTTTTTAACTTTTTTTTCTTTTTTAAATCAACTGTATGAAAAAAACAAAAAACAAAAAACCATACAATAAAAGAACATTTCAAAGAGACCATAACAAGGAAGTAAGGAAAAGACAACTAACCTAAGATAACTGCTTTACTTCCAACCTGTTCCTACTTTACCCCAAGAAAGCTACCCAATATAGCAACATTTCTGCGAACCCGTTCCCACTACATCCATCAGAAACCAACAGACCATAGTCATTCCTGGGCATCCCCAGAACGTTAAATAGCTTATCTGTTCTTCTTGGATTATTGTTCCCCCTTCCTTAATTGCTCTCTATTGCTAGTTCCCCTACATTCTACATTATAAACCATTTGTTTTACATTTTTCAAAGTTCACATTAGTGGTAGCATATAATATTTCTCTTTTTGTGCCTGGCTTATTTTGCTCAGCATTATGTCTTCAAGGTTCATCCATGTTGTCATACGTTTCACGAGATCATTCCTTCTTACTGCCGTGTAGTATTCCATCGTGTGTATATACCACATTTTATTTATCCACTCATCTGTTGAAGGACATTTGGGTTGCTTCCATCTCTTGGCAATTGTGAATAATGCTGCTATGAACATTGGCGTGCAGATATCTGTTCGTGTCACTGCTATCCGATCTTCCGGGTATATACCGAGAAGTGCAATCGCTGGATCGAATGGTAACTCTGTATCTAGTTTTCTAAGGAACTGCCAGACTGACTTCCAGAGTGGCTGAACCATTATACAGTCCCACCAACAATGAATAAGAGTTCCAATTTCTCCACATCCCCTCCAGCATTTGTAGTTTCCTGTTTGTTTAATGGCAGCCACTCTAATCAGTGTTAGATGGTATCTCATTGTGGTCTTAATTTGCATCTCTCTAATAGCTAGTGAAGCTGAACATTTTTTCATGTGTTTCTTGGCCATTTGTATTTCCTCTTCAGAGAACTGTCTTTTCATATCTTTTGCCCATTTTATAATTGGGCTGTCTGTACTATTGTCATTGAGTTGTAGGATTTCTTTATATATGCAAGATATCAGTCTTTTGTCAGATACATGGTTTCCAAAAATTTTTTCCCATTGAGTTGGCTGCTTCTTTACCTTTTTGAGAAATTCCTTTGAGGTGCAGAAACTTCTAAGCTTGAGGAGTTCCCATTTATCTATTTTTCCTTTTGTTGCTTGTGCTTTGGGTGTAAAGTCTAAGAAGTGGCCGCCTAATACAAGGTCTTGAAGATGTTTTCCTACATTATCTCCTAGGAGTTTTATGGTACTTTCTTTTATATTGAGATCTTTCATCCATTTTGAGTTAATTTCTGTGTAGGGTGTGAGGTAGGGGTCCTCTTTCATTCTTTTGGATATGGATATCCAACTCTCCCAGCCCCATTTGTTGAAAAGAGCATTATGACTCAGTTCAGTGACTTTGGGGGCCTTATCGAAGATCAGTCGGCCATAGATCTGAGGGTCTATCTCTGAATTCTCAATTCGATTCCATTGATCTATATGTCTATATTTGTGCCAGTACCATGCTGTTTTGACAACTGTGGCTTTATAATAAGCTTCAAAGTCAGGGAGTGTAAGTCCTCCCACTTCGTTTTTCTTTTTTAGAGTGTCTTTAGCAATTCGAGGCATCTTCCCTTTCCAAATAAATTTGATAACTAGCTTTTCCAAGTCTGCAAAGTAGGTTGTTGGAATTTTGATTGGGATTGCATTGAACCTGTAGATGAGTTTGGGTAGAATTGACATCTTAATGACATTTAGCCTTCCTATCCATGAACATGGAATATTTTTCCATCTTTTAAGGTCCCCTTCTATTTCTTTTAGTAGAGTTATGTAGTTTTCTTTGTATAGGTCTTTTACATCTTTGGTTAAGTTTATTCCTAGGTACTTGATTTTTTTAGTTGCTATTGAAAATGTATCTTTTTCTTGAGTGTCTCTTCAGTTTGTTCATTTCTAGCATATAGAAACATTACTGACTTATGTGCATTAATCTTGTATCCCGCTACTTTGCTAAATTTGTTTATTAGCTCTAGTAGCTGTATCGTTGATTTCTCAGGGTTTTCCAGATATAAGATCATATCATCTGCAAACAATGACAGTTTCACTTCTTCTTTTCCAATCTGGATGCCTTTTATTTCTTTGTCTTGCCGGATTGCCCTGGCTAGCACTTCCAGCACAATGTTGAATAACAGTGGTGACAGCAGGCATCCTTGTCTTGTTCCTGATCTTAGAGGGAACGCTTTCAGTCTCTCACCATTGAGTACTGTGCTGGCTGTGGGTTTTTCATATATGCTCTTTATCATATTGAGGAAGTTTCCTTCAATTCCTACCTTTTGAAGTGATTTTATCAAAAACGGATGTTGGATTTTGTCAAATGCTTTTTCAGCATCTATTGAGATGATCAATTGATTTTTCCCTTTCGAATTCTTAATGTGTTGTAATACATTGATTGATTTTCTTATGTTGAACCATCCTTGCATGCCTGGAATGAACCCCACTTGGTCATGGTGTATGATTTTTTTAATGTGTCTTTGGATTCGATTTGCAAGTATTTTGTTGAGGATTTTTGCATCTATATTCATTAGGGAGATTGGCCGGTAGTTTTCCTTTTTTGTAACATCTTTGCCTGGTTTTGGTATTAGATTGATGTTAGCTTCATAAAATGAGTTAGGTAGTATTCCATTTTCTTCAATGTTTTGAAAGAGTTTGAGTAAGATTGGTGTCAGTTCTTTCTGGAAAGTTTGGTAGAATTCCCCTGTGAAGCCATCTGGCCCTGGGCATTTATTTGTGGGAAGATTTTTGATGACTGATTGGATCTCTTTGCTTGTGATGGGTTGGTTGAGGTCTTCTATTTCTTCTCTGGTCAGTGTAGGTTGTTCATATGTTTCCAGGAAATTGTCCATTTCCTCTACATTATCCAGTTTGTTGCCATACAGTTGTTCATAGTATCCTCTTATAATTTTTTTAATTTCTTCAGGATCTGCAGTTATGTCACCTTTTTCATTCATTATTTTGTTTATATGGGTCTTCTCTCTTTTTGATTTTGTCAGTCTAGCTAGGGGCTTGTCAATCTTGTTGATCTTCTCAAAGAACCAACTTTTGGTGATATTTATCCTCTCTATTGTTTTTTTGTTCTCTATGTCATTTATTTCTGCTTTAATCCTTGTTGTTTCTTTTCTTCTACTTGGTTTAGGATTGGTTTGCTGTTCATTTTCTAGCTTCTTCAGTTGATCCATTAGTTCTTTGATTTTGGCTCTTTCTTCCTTTTTAATATATGCGTTTAGTGCTATAAATTTCCTCCTCAGTACTGCTTTTGCTGCATCCCATAGGTTTTGATATGTTGTGTTCTCATTTTCATTCGTCTCTATATATTTAGCAATTTCTCTTGCTATTTCTTCTTTAACCCACTGATTGTTTAGGAGTGTGTTGTTTAACCTCCAGGTATTTGTGAATTTTCTAAGTCTCTGATGGTTATTGACTTCTAATTGTATTCCATTGTGGTCAGAGAATGTGCTTTGAATAATTTCAATCTTTTTAAATTTATTGAGGCTTGTTTTATGTCCCAGCATATGATCTATTCTGGAGAAAGATCCGTGAGCACTAGAAAAGTATGTGTATCCTGGTGATTTGGGATGTAATGTTCTGTATATGTCTGTTAAATCTAATTCATTTATCAGATTGTTTAGGTTTTCAATTTCCTTATTGGTCTTCTGTCTGGTTGATCTATCTATAGGAGAGAGTGATGTGTTGAAGTCTCCCACAATTATTGTGGAAACATCAATTGCTTCCTTTAGTTTTGCCAGTGTTTCTCTCATGTATTTTGTGGCACCTTGACTGGGTGCATAGACATTTACGATTGTTATTTCTTCTTGTTGAATTGCCCCTTTTATTAGTATGTAGTGGCCTTCTTTGCCTCTCAAAACATCCCTGCATTTAAAGTCTATTTTATCTGAGATTAATATTGCTACACCTGCTTTCTTTTGGCTGTAGCTTGCATGAAATATTTTTTCCATCCTTTCACTTTCAATTTCTTTGTGTCCCTGTGTCTAAGATGAGTCTCTAGTATGCAGCATATTGATGGTTCATTTTTTTTTGATCCATTCTGCGAATCTATACCTTTTAATTGGGGAGTTTAATCCATTTACATTCAACGTTATGACCATGAAGGCATTTCTTGAATCAGCCATCTTATCCTTTGGTTTATGTTTGCCATATATATTTTTCCCCTCTCTCTATTAATATCCTTTATTGTACCCATACTGAATCTCTTTAGTACTGAACCTTTCTCCAAGTCTCTCTGTCCTTTCTTTGTTTCTCTGTCTGTAGGGCTCCCTTTAGTATCTCCAGTAGGGCAGGTCTCTTGTTAGCAAATTCTCTCAGCATTTGTTTGTCTGTAAAAAATTTAAGCTCTCCCTCAAATTTGAAGGAGAGCTCTGCTGGATAAAGTATTCTTGGTTGGAAATTTTTCTCATTCAGAATTTTAAATATATCGTGCCACTGCCTTCTCGCCTCCATGGTGGCTGCTGAGTAGTCACTACTTAGTCTTATGCTGTTTCCTTTGTATGTGGTGAATTGCTTTTCTCTTGCTGCTTTCAGAACTTGCTCCTTCTCTTCCGTGTTTGACAGTGTGATCAGAATATGTCTTGGAGTGGGTTTATTTGGATTTATTCTATTTGGAGTTCGCTGAGCATTTATGATTTGTGTATTTATGTTGTTTAGAAGATTTGGGAAGTTTTCCCCAACAATTTCTTTGAATACTCTTCCTAGACCTTTACCCTTTTCTTCCCCTTCTGGAACACCAATGAGTCTTATATTCAGACGTTTTATATTATCTATCATATCCCTGAGGTCCGTTTCGATTTTTTCAAAATTTTTCCCCCATTCTTCCTTTTATGCTTTCATTTTCCATTCTGTCATCTTCCAGGTCACTGATTCGTTGTTCAAATTCCTCTAGTCGTGTACTATGAGTGTCCAGAATCTTTTTAGTTTGGTCAACAGTTTCTTTAATTTCCATAAGATCATCTATTTTTTTATTTAGTCTTACAATGTCTTCTTTATGCTCTTCTAGGGGCTTCTTGATATCCTTAGTATCCCTTACTATGGTCTCATTGTTCATCTTTAGTTCTCTGAGTAGCTGCTCTAGGTGCTGTGTCTCTTCTGATCTTTTGATTTGGGTGCTTGGGCTTGCATTATCCATAACGTCTGGTTTTTTCATATGCTTTATAATTTTCTGTTGTTTTTGGCCTCTTGGCATTTGCTTAACTTGATAGTGTTCTTTTAGGATTTGTAGACCAATTGAAGTCCTTATCTCTAATTTATCAGATCTACAGCTTCGTGGAGTACACTTTCTCTAACTAACCAGCAGGTGGCGTCCACGAGCCACCTGTTCTCCACAAGCCAGTTCTCCCCTGCTTTGCCTTTGTGGTGAGTGGGGGAGTGAGTCTTGTGGGGTCCAATTGGTGTACCAAGCTTGCATGTGTAGTTGGTGTTGCCCGCCCTGTATATGGGGCGTGTTTCTGGGCAGTCAGGGAGGGGGTGTGGTTCTAACAATCAAATCTCCCTGGTGATCCTGGAGTTTTAAAGCTGCTGCAATAGTCTAATCCTTCAGTTCAGTCCTGTCACAGTTTGTCTCTGCCACTGACCCACAAGTCCTTGGTATTGGCGTATGGCTCCTGAGACTTGCAAGTGGGTCCCTCTTCCAGGCCGTGTACCCCCTGGTCCTCTGTTGAGGGATGACTGTGCTATGTCACAGGTGAGTGCCGTCCCCCCAGGGCAGTTCTGGGCTGCTGGACTGTGTAGGGAGGCTCCCAGTCTGCTGAAATGATGACTGAATGGGGCTTTGTTAATTCACACTGCTCCACCTTCCCAACTCTGGGACAATCAGCTGAGGTTGCAGGGAAGGCTAATGTCCACGCCCAGTTTTGTGGTGTGTGCCTGTTATTTGAAACACTTCTGTCACACTGGGTTGTCTGGGGCAGCTCTGGGCTATGGGGCTGGCGATGGGCAGGAGTGTTTCCTGTCCACCAGGATGATGGCTGTGAGCGGACACCCCCCTTTTCTTGGGAAGTTGTGGTGTTTAGTGAATTTTCTCAGCCACTGGATTATTGCCTTTTGTCTCAGAGCTCTCTTAGTTCTGCTCTTGTCTTGACCTGCCCAAATTGCAAGTCTTTGAAGCTTTCTGTATTGGGCTTCTTAGAGTAATTGTTTTAGAAAAAGAAAAAAGGATTAAAAAAAAAAGGGGGGGGCCTCCTCACAGATCTAATGGGTTATTGAAATGCTAAGAGACAAAGCAATTAGGGCCATTAAGGAAAGGTCCACAGGGCAGAGAGATCAGCTTTTCTTCAGGATTTGCATATAAGCCTTAGGGCCTGAGCTCTGCTCTTCCCCTTTCTATGTTCACCAGAACTCCAAAAATCCTCTGCTTTTATTTTGGAGATTTTTGTGCTGTTTTTTTCTATGCCTGTCTCCTCTCTGCTGGGTTGGCTGCTCTCAGATTCTCTGGTGTCTGGTGTCAGTCTATCTATGGTTGGAGTTTGGATCAGTAGAATGAGTTTCCGATAAGGGCTGCCACTGCAGTTCTCCCTTCTTCCTGGAGCTGACAGCCCCTCCTCCCACAGGACTGAGCCTGGCAGGGAGGGGTACGGGTCCCCTGGCCACAAAAACTTACAGATTTTGCTGATCTCAGCAGTTCCACGTTTTCATGAATGTTGTATGAAGTATGCCCAAAGTCAGATTGCTCTGTGGTGTCCAGTCCATGCAGTTCCTGGCTTTCTACCTACTTTCCTGGAGAAGTAACTGAAACATACAGCTCACCAGTCCACCATCTTGCCCCTGCCCTTGGCCCATTTTTTAAACAAGGTTGTCTGTCTTTTTGTTGTTGAGTTGTAGGAATTCCTTTCATATATTGGTTTTTAAACCTTTAGAAGATAAATGCTTTCCAAATATTTTCTCCCATTCTGTAGGTTGTATTTTCACTTTCTTCACATTATCCTTTGATGCACAAAAGTTTTTAAATTTGGCAAAGTCCATTTTATCTATTTTTCTCTTTTGTCGCTTGTGCTTATGGTGTAAAAATCCAAAAATCCATTGCCTACTTCAAGGTTCTGAAGATATTTCCCTGTGTTTTCCTTTAAGAGTTTTATATTTAGATCTTTGGTCCATTTTGAATTAATTTTTGCATATGGTGAGAGGGAGAGGCAAAGGTTCACATTTATTCTTTTGTATTTAGAGCCTTCAGTTTCTGACTTTTCTAAACTATTTTTTGATCTCAAATGGGGATTGGAGTCAAGAAGAGAGAAAAAATAGGCATTGGCTCTTTAAGAATCCTCTGCTATTTTTCTCCCTGAGAGGGATTGGAATAGTGCCTCCCCCCACCCCCACCCCCAAGCTGTCCTCACATGATCTGAAGTAGCTAATCCAAAGCAGTGATCAGCAATTAGACCACACTCCCCTGGATTCTGGAGGACTAGGTCCTTATAACCCACCCTGGCAGGGGCATGCTGCATTGGGAACTGGGGCTGCCCTCCCACTGCTTCCTGCCACATGGTTGGTGGGTGGGGGGTGGTAGCTGCTGCATGGAGGGTGAAATTCACTGATATTTATCTGGCCTCTTCTTCCAGCTCTTCCCTGGATGCTGCACAGAGTTCCACTAGACTCCAGAGTTTCAAAATAGTTGATTCAGACATTTCCTGCCAGTTCAATATTGTTTTGGTGGAGGGACTGATTCCTGGAGCTTCTTATTCTGCCATCTACTTACAACCCTCCTCTTGAGACTTTATTTTTTAGAGCAATTTTAGATTTACAGAAAAATTGTGCAGAAAACACAGAGAGTCCCCATATATTCTTTCTCCACATCCACCCCTCGTTTATTTTATTATTGACATTTTGCATTAGTGTGGTACATTTGTAACAAAAGTCACTGTTAACATTAGGGTTCACTCTTCATGTTGTGCAGTTCTATGGGTTTTGACAAATGTTTAATGTCACGTATCCACCTTTAAAATATCATACAGATATTGAGGGTAATCTTAATGATATGGGAATGTTCAGGAATGACTACGGTTTGTTAATTTTTTTGTGGTATGGTAGGAGCATTTTGGAAGCAATGAAGTTATATCAGGATATTTGTTTTTCCTGTTCTTATGTTTTATTTTATAAGGAAATGTTTTTCTTAATTTTTTAATTTTTTGATAAATAAAGTTAATAAAAAATATCATACAGAATAATTTCACTGCCCTAAAAATGCCCTAAACCTCACCTATTTCTTCTCTTCCTTCTCTCCCTGCACCACTGGTCTTTCTACTGTCTCTATAGTTCTACCTTTTCTAGAATGTCATGTAGTTGGAATCAGAGTAGCTTTTTCAGACTGATTTCTTGCACCTAGCAATATGCATTTAATATTCTTTCATATCTTTTCATAGCTTGAGAGGTCATTTCTTTTTATCACTGAATAATACCCTTTTATGGATATACCACAGTTTATTTATCCATTCACTTATTAAAAGACATCTTTCAATTTCCTCCCAAGTTTTAGGCAATTACAAATAAGGCTGCTATAAATGTCCATGTGCAGATTTTTGGGTACACACGAGTTTTCAACTCATTGGGTAAATACCTAAGATCATGATTGCTGGATCATATAGTAATCCAATATTTCGCTTTGTAAGAAACTGTCAGGCTGTCTTCCAAAGTGGCTGTATCATTTTGCATCCCCTCCAGCAGTGAATGAGAATTCCTGTTGCTCCACAACTCATCAGCATTTGGTGCCGCCAGTGTTTTGGATTTTAGGCATTCTAATACATAATGGTGTCTCATTGTTGTTTTAACTTGCAATTCCCTAATGACATATGATGTTGAACATTTTGCATATGCTCATTTGCCATCTGTATATCTTCCTTGGTGAGATGTCTGTTCAGATCTTTTGCCCATTTTATAATCGAGTTGTTTGTTTTCTTATTGTTGAGCTTTAAGAGTTCTTTGTATATTTTGGATACAAGCCTTTTATGATATATTGTTTTGCAAATATTTTCTCCTAGTCTGTGACTTGTCTTTTCACTCTCTTACAGTGTCTTTTGCAGAGCAGAAGTTTTTAACTTTAATGAAGTCCAACTTGTCAATTTTTTCTTTCATGGATGTGCTTGTATCTAAAAAGTGTTGTATCTAAAAAGTCACTGCCAAACACAAGTTCACTTAGATTTTCTCCTATGTTATTTTCTAGAAGTTGTATAGTTTTGCATTTTACATTTAGGTACATTTATGATCCATTTTGATTAATTTTTTTCCGAAAGGTGTAGTTTGCATCTAGATTCATTTTCCTGCACATTGATATCCAGTTGCTCCAGTACTGTTTGTTGAAAAGGTTATATGAATTACCTTTGCTCCTTTGTCCAAGTTGACAATATTTCTATGGGTATATTTCTGGGCTCTTTAGTCTATACTATTGATTTATTTGTCTATTCTTTTACCAATACCATGCTGTCTTGACCACTGTAGCTGAATAGTAAATCTTGAAGAAGGGTGTTATCAGTCCTCTGACTTTGTTCTTCTTCAGTTTTGTGTTTGCTATTCTATGTCTCTTGTCTTTCCATATAAACTTTAGAATCACAAAGTTTTCCAATAATCACAAAATAACTTACTGGGATTTTAGTTGGGATTGTGTGAACATATAGATCAAGCAGGGAAGAACTGAATGACATCTTAAAAACACTGCTTTCTCCTCCATGAACATGGAATACCTCTCCATTAATTTAAACCTTCTTTGTTTTCTTTCATTAGAGTTTTGTAGTTTTCCTTGTACAGATCTTGTACATATTTTGTTAGATTTGTACCTGTTCTGGTTTGTTAATGCTGCCATTATGCAAAATACCAGCAATGGATTGGATTTTATAAAGGGGGTTTACTTGGTTACAAATCTACAGTTTGAAGGCCATGAAAATGTCCAAATTAAGGCATCAACACAAGCATACCTTCACTGAAGGAAGGCCAATGCTGTCCAGAAAACCTCAGTTAGTTGAGAAGGCACATGGCTGGCATCTGCTGATCCCATGTTGTGTTCCAGCTCCTCTCTCAGCTTCTGTGCATTCTTCAAAATGTTGCTCTTGGGGCATTTTGTCCTCTCTTAGCTTCTCCAGAGCAAACTCTCGGCTAGCATCTCTGAAGCGTTAGCAAAAGTCTGCTTTCAACGGCCGTCTCCAAAATGTCTCTCTCAGCTGCTCTCCAAAATGTCACTCTCAGCTGCTCTGAGCTCCTTGTCTCTGAACTCTTTTAAAGGACTCCAGTAATTTAATTAAACCCACTCTGAATGGGTAAGGTAACACCTCCATGGAAATTATCTAATCAAAGTTCTCGCTCACAGTTGATTGAGTCACATCTCCATGGAAATGCTCAATCAAAGGATTCCAACCTAATCAACACTAATACATCTGCCCCCACAAGATTGCACCAAAGAACATGGCATTTTGGGGGACATAATACATCCAAACTGGCATGATACCTAAGTTATTGTATTTTTTCGTGTTAATGTAAACGGCAATGTTTCTAATTTCAAATTCCAATTGTTCATTGCTGATATATAAGAAAGCAGTTGACTTTTGTATATCAACCTTGTATCCTGCAACCATGCCATTATCACTTATTAGTTCCAGAGTTTTTTATTGTTGTTGATTCTTTGGAATTTTCTACATTGACAATATTATCATCTGTGAACAAAGACAGTTTTGTTTCTCCCTTCCCAGTCTGGATATGTTTTCTTTTCTTGTCTTGTCTTACTTCTTTAGCTAGGACTTCCAGTACAATTTTGAATAGAAGTGGTGAGAGGGGACAGTGTTATCTTGTTTCTAATCTTAGGGGGAAAGCATCTAATTTCTCACCATTAAGTATGGTGTTAAATTTGTTTTTAAAGATAAAATACATCTTGAATTTATACTGATACATCTGATTCAAAATTAGGACTAGAATCACAATGATATACTGCTTCATACCTACTAGGATAGACATAATTTTTTAAAAAAAGCAAAATAACAAGTGTTGTTAAGAGATACAGAGAAATTAGAATGCTCACACATTGCTGGTAGGAAAGTAAAATGGTGCAGCCTCTCTAGAAATCGGTTTGGTGGTTCTTAAATAAGTTAAACACGGAATTATTATATGACTCAGCAATTCAACTCCTGGGCATATACCCAAGAGAACTAAAAACATGTTCCCACAAACTTGTACACAAATGTTCACAGCAGCATTATTTATAATAGCCCCAAAGTGGAAACAACCCAAATGTCGATCAACTGATGAATGGATAAAATGTGGTATTATCCACACAAAGGAATATTATTCAGGCAAAAAAGGGAAAGAAGTACTGATATATGCTACAACATGAATGGACTTTGAAAACATTATGCTAAGTGAAAGAAGTCAGACACAAAAGGACAGATATTGTAGGAGTCCATTTATATAAAATGTCTAGAACAGGCAAATCTATGGAGACAGAAAGCAGATTAGTGGTTGCCAAGGGCTAGGGTAGGAAGGAATGGGGAGTGACTGCTTAGTGGGTAAGGGGTTCTTGTTTAGGGTGATGAAAAGTTACGGAACTAGATGGTGGTGATGGTTGCACAACATTGTGAATGCAGTTAATGCCTCTGAGTTGTACACTGTAAAATGTTTACGATGGTAATTTTACATTATGTGTATTTTATTACAATAATAAAATCAGGACTATGGGATTGTAATTTAATATCTTCTAGTTTAACATCTTAATTTCCTTTCTTTCATGCTGAGAATACTGGTTTTCAGTAACACAGGGAATGACAGATTAGAATATCACACAATTACTTACTTGCTTTATCCAACATTACAGTAAATGCTTTTTAAATGTTAGTCCACTTCAATGCTTTACTCTCTCCCCTTAAAAAGAGCAACAAATTCTTCACCATAATCTTCCTTTCTATTAGTTACAAAGGGCAGAGACAGGTCTTTTTATCTTTGACTTCCTGAGAGGCCTGTGATTCTGAGTCCGCAGTAATTTCTGGAAGGGGTCCAGGTGGGGATGATCTTGGACCCAAGCCAAGCAAAGGATGGTCCTGAGGGACAGCAATGCAGTTTGCCTTCTTTCTGGGTGAGGGCTAGTGGTAAAGATAGCTCAGTAAGCAGGCAGTGAACATCCACTATGATAACTGCTCCCTTGGTAGGAGTTCCCATAGCCCGAAATGCGGTGGGAGCACGTGCGAGGGGCAGGCTTCCTAGAGGACGGGACGGCTGGGCAGGTCCTGAAGGAGGAGCAGGAATTAGCGGTGTTGGGAGGTCATGGGGAGGAGGGAGAACAGCTTTTCAGGTATAGAAGCAGAAACATGCAAAAGGCCCAGAAATAGGAGGAACTCCAAACAAAGAGTTGATTGTGGCTTAGGTAGTGAAGGGAAGGCGAGAGAGTGCTCTGGTTCTCTGCACAGTATGGTTTCAAAAGAAGACTATACTTTATAACAACAATGATAACAACAACAACAATCATAATAACTGGCGGCGATTACGAGGTAAAACACACTGCGTCAAGAACTTTGCATAAATTATCTCTTTTAACCATCAGGACAACCCTCCTAGGTAGGTATTTCCTCTCTGCTTCAAGGAGACTTCAGAAAGGTCAAGGCACACAGCTGCTAGCCTAAAGTCATATATCTCAAGGAGGAGGGTAGAATTTCCTGGTGCCAAAGCTTGAGCTCCTTCCCTATTGCCCCTCCTCCATGTCCACCCCCACCCATACCTGAGTAATATTCCAAGGGGGTCACTTAGAGTTAAACTCAGGGTTAAGTGAGATGCACATCAGCAGGAGATGCTGTATGTTTCAAGAATGCACTTATTTGCTGTTTGGTTTGGGCAAATAACCATCTGTATGATTTCTTCACTGTGCCAGACGGACTGTTCTAAAATTAGGAGACCATGACATGCATCCTAAGGCCCAAATGATAAAGCCTAAGCCCCCAAGGCTGCCTGTAGGTCTTTCCACAAATGGCCACTTTGCCTCTGTCCCTCAGTGAAGTCTCTCCCGAAGGGCTCTCAGACATACTGGTTTCACTTGCCATGAATATTTTTTGGATTCCACACAGATCTCTGTTGAAACACTAATGCATTTATCGGTTTCCACACCCTCTCTTTCTTCCAGACTGTGAGCCCATTAAGATCAGGGACCTTATCTTTATTTACCTCTGTTACCCATCAGGCCTGGTAGAGGGATAGTACGGAATAGATATCTAAGGCATGCTTGCTCAACCTCTCTAAACCCCTGCCCTCCTACAAGACAGAGAGGTAACAACACCCATCTCAGGGGGCCTTCAGGAGGTTCCAAGAGGTAATGTCTATAAAGGACTTAACAGAGCACTCAGCATGTAGCAAGTGCTCAATAAACAATATTTCTTATGATTACAATTATTAGGTTATGTAATAAGAATGTATATGCCATAGTGTTATTGCTAATAAGTAAATGAAAGAATTAGTAAGCAAATTCATGAATGAATGGAGTGACTTAACTTTTATTTAAATCCTGCCTTTGGCCCAGGATAGGGGTGAACTTTCACATTCTCAGTCCCATGAACTGGAAATGACTAAATGTGTCCCTAGTTGCAATATTACTTTTGCTTTGTTTTGTTATTTCTTTTTTAGGTTAAATTCAACTTCATGTACAGACTTCACCTATAAGGTTTCTCTCAATATTAGACAAGGATTCTTTCAGGTGAGATGGAAAGTGAGAAGTCAGTGACGTATACCACCTTTTCTTGCTTTGATTTTGGCCTCTTGGTGGTCTTCACCTTTCTGTGGGGGGAATTGTAAAGACATAAACAGAAACAGATTGAAAAACCAGTGTGGTCAAAAGAATAAAGGGAATCCCCGGGATTATGTGAACAGCCTAGAAACCAACCACCCAGAATGAAGCAGGTGAAATTGATAGATTCTGTAAAGAATCTGAATATATTAGAAGGAGATTTATGCAACCAAGGGAGAATGTGGAGATAAACTATGACAAGTACATTAAAAACAAACAAACAAAAAATAAGCAAGAAAACAGATAAATTAAAAAAAAAAAAAAAAGGCTTGATTCCAGGGATACCGAAAAGTTTTGCACGGAAAGAATACAACCATATATACTGCATGACCCAGCTGACAATAGTGTTGTTGGTGTCATAATCAAGTAAATGCTGATTAGTGATCCAACCAAAATGATAAAAACATTGGGAGACTGGGGGATGGGAAATGTGTGTGCATATGCTTCTATAATCCAATATTGGTGGTGGTTTCTCTAATCAAAGGAGAAAAAGGACTTTCTAGACCTTTCTCCATATTACATTTACCTCTAATATCCTTCAATTAAGAATATAGGCTGGATAGAGGATGGAAAAAGATGGTGGCATAGAGAGGAGTGGAAGCTAGTTTGTCCCCCTGGAACAACTAACAAACAACCAGGAACAACTGGTCAATAATCTCGAATAACTGCAGGGGGACAAACGTGACTGTCCACTCATCATATACCAACCTGAATTGGGAGGAATGCCCGAGATCACAGCATAAAATCTGTTAAGTAAAAACTGTGGATCCAAGCTGGGAGCCCCCTCCCCCCATAACCTAAACTGCACAGCCTCACGGTGTTAGAGAGCAGCACTCTCTGAGCAAGTGAATACAGCTCAGCTGAGCTCCATCTGGGGGTTTAATTAACAAATGTGGACTGCCTGATACAAGCTATGAATCCCCAACAAGCAGACAGAGGCTTTGGGTGAAGACTGACCTTGGAGAGCTGGAGGGTGGCTGCGGACTGGCCCCAAAGGGGGCTTTCTGTCCCTTTTTTGGCTCAATGGAGAAAGCCTCAGCCATTTTCAGTTCCCAGTGCTCTGACCTAGACAGGGTGGAGATAGCACAGGCAGAGAGACTATTCAAATGTAAATGACCTCTCCTTAGGGGGTGTATTTTCCCTAAGAGGAAGAAGTGTGCTCAACCGGTGTGCTCCAAGGCTGCCTGGACTGAGGACTATAAGAAGCTTTATAAAAACAACAAAAATGAAAACATCAACATAATACCTACTAATTATTGCCAGGCTCTTTACATGGGTTAGTTCTTTTACACATGATGACAACTATGCCAGTTTGGATATATTATGTCCCCCAGAAAAAGCCATGTTCTTTAATGCAATCTTCTGGGGGCAGATGTATTAGTGTTGATTAGGTTGGAATCTTTGGATTAGATTGTTTCCATGGAGACATGACTCACCCAAATGTGGGTAATGCCTTTGATTAGATCATTTCCATGGAGGTGTGGCCCCACCCATTCAGCATGGGTCTTGATTTAATTACTGGAGTACTTTATAAAAGAGCCACATAGGCCCAGACACTCACTGCCGCAGCTTACAGAGACATTTTGAGGACTGCTGTTGGAAGCTGACGCTGACATTTGAAGAATGCTGTTTTGAAAAGCAACCTGAGGGCAAGCAGATGCCAACCACGTGCCTTCCCAGCTAACAGAGGTTTCCTGGATGTCAATGGCCTTTCTCCAGTGAAGGTACCCTACTGTTGATGCCTTACCTTGGACACTTTATGGCCTTAGGACTATAACTTTGTAACCAACTAAACCCCCTTTACAAAAGCCAATCCATTTCTGGTATTTTGCATTCTGGCAGCATCAGCAAACTGGAACAACAACCATTCACATTTTTCGCGGCCAGGGAAACAGGCCTGGAGAACTGGGGCAATGGGTGTATGTAAAGTAAGGGAAGGGCAAGGATTCAAAACCCAGAGCCTTTTGGAGCCAAAGCTCTTTCTATTGCTTCACCTTTTTCTGTGGGGGAAACCAAAAGGTAACAAATGGTAACAAAAGGTAAAAAAAAAAAAAAAAAATCTGGTTGATTTTTACCTTGGAGCTTGTTTGGAGCAGTCATATCCAGAGAGGGCTGTGGGTACCGAAGAGCGTTCACAAAATGATCCACTGGATTATGGAGAGAAAGTATTGAAACTTCTATTTATGTATTTTTAATATCATCCTTTTTTAAAATTAAAATATTTCCACAATATACAAACATTCTATACCCAAGAGGCAAATACTCCATCTCCCCTCCTCCCATCCCCGGGTAACCTCTAATCTACTTTCTCTTTCTATGACTTTGCCATTCTAGATATTCCATATAGGTGAAATCATATAGTATTAGTCTTTATGTGCCTTGCTTATTTCACTCAGCATAATGTTTTCAAGGGTCATCCATACCTCATTCTTTTTAATTTCTATTTTCTGTATTATAGTATATTAGTACAGAAATATATGTATATGATTTCTGAATAATTAATATACTATATGGGACTGAGTTCTCATAAATGTTTTGCTGACAGGGATTCAAAATCAAAAAAAGCTTGGGCATCAATGATCCAGAGGTATAGTAGAAGTAAATATTTGCAGGGGATTTTGCAAGTCCTCAAAACATTTATCTATTTACCTCATGAAGACCACCATCTGACCATGTGATTTCCTTGTCTAATATCTTTCAGTGGCTCCCCATGACTTAGAAAAATAAAGTGCTCCATGGAAATCCCTTCATCATCTGGCCCAGGGAACTTCTCCTGGAACCCCCTCACTTTAATGACCTCCCTCCCTGCTCCTTCTTCCTGCCTCTGAGCCTTTGCCTCAGCTGTGCCATCCACTGAGAATGCAGCCACTTTCCTCATCCCCCTCCTACACCCCCACCCCCACCCTGCAAAGTCCTCCTCACCTTTCCTGTCCCTGTCCCTTCTTCATTAGTCCCTGTCCAGCACAGCATCTGCTTTCCCTCTACCAGACTGTGAGTTCCTTGACAACAGGGACTGTTTCTCATCCACTCTTATTTCCCCAGGATGCCCACTCTAAACCTGGGCTTGCCTCTGTGTAAAATGCAGTGGAGAGTCCCTACTTCACAGAGCTGGCACGAAGGTTAAATGAGGCCATGTGTGGAACAGGCTTAGCTTAATGCTCAGCACAGGGTGAACAGTTGATAAATGGCAGCCTTTATGATCATATTATAGGGTAACATTATTTATAATATTTTAAATGAAATAATGAGTAAATGTGTAGATATAGTGACCCAAGCACAAAACTCCCCACTCTTGCTTTTCACTCAGCCAAGGAAAAACTATAAATGGAAACTTTCCCCTCTCCCAGAAATAGTTATTTCTATTTCTCAGACTTTAGCCACAATTTTCATTTTTTCTGGCTGTTGCTCTACCCCACCTGGCAGCAGAAACATCACAGACACTGCAGAGTTTCCCTGATTCCAGGGCAGAGGGTTCCTCGGGGCTTAAGAATGAGAAGGGGGAGCAGTTTGACTTCTGCTTCTCTTCTCTTTGTCTCTCCACCATTTGCTTCCTGTGAGGGACAGCAAAAAGACATCCACAAATTGGCTAAAAAATTCAGTATGATTTCTTCAAAAGTTTCACTGGAATCTTGAGACGTGTTGGGAGAAAAAGTTTACAAATCGATTAATAACATTGGCAAAAGTAAAGAACTGAAGTAGAGTGCTGAGCATGCAGTGATGACCCTTTCATGGCCTGAGCACTTGCTGGGTGCCAGGCACTGGACCATGCCCAGGGAAAACAGTCATCTAGGACAAGGTTCCTGAACAAGGACAAACCTACAATGTAGGGAGATGGACAGGCAAATGGAGTAGGATATCTCCATGGACTGTGATTGGGAGAGCAGAGGGCACAGAATGGGTGCCCTGAGCAGGGCAATCAGGGAAAACTTCCTGTAGGAGGTGATGCTTGAGCTGGGTTTTAAGGAACAGGTTAGCCAGAAGACAAAGTAGTCTAAGGATATTCACGTCTGAGGGAATAACAATAATATTGTTGAATTAGACTGATGTGGATTTTTTCTATTTCTAAGAATCTAAGATGGGTGTTAAAAAACCTATTAATGCACCACCAGGGTTCCTACAAGATTCCATGGCTCAAACTGGTAGGTCTCAAGATAAACTGCTATAATAATAATTTAAAAATTGTGGTCTCTTCCCAATTTGAAGGAAAATTTAAATAGAAAGAAATGTTCAATTTTAACTACTTTCCTCATTGTATCTTTATTTAAATGTTTGGGGTCTGCTGCTGCTTGAAACTGTTGAGACAAATGAAAGATTAGAAGGTCTCCTTTGGCAAAGTTTTCAACTTCTTTAAGCTAAGGGGATTCTTCATCTCTAAAATGGAGAGTATAATATCTGTCTGCAATAGAGATGGTTATCAATCCATCATCCACTCTCCCTTTCTTTTTAGCAGTGGCTGTTTTTTGTTTAGGCTGAAATTTTACCCAGATTTTTAAAAAAACTGTATTTCCCAGCCTCCCTTGTATCACCATGCCACTAAGATCTAGCCCTTGAAATAAAGTGGTAATGTTATATGGTATTTCCAAGGAGGCTCCTTAAAATAGAGGGTGTAATCAGGGATCTTTATGGGATGAGGAAAAAGTTCTAAAATTGGATTGTGGTAATTGGTGCCTAACCCTGTAAATTTATCAAAAATCACTGAATTGTACAATTAAAATGGGTGAATTTTATGATATGTAAATTATACTTCAATAAAGTTGTTAAAAAAAGGTGGTGCTGTAGCCATATAATCAAGTCCTGGCAATGAGATGTAAGTGAATTTGTTGTTTGGGACTTTAGGAAGCTCCTTAAAAGAGAATGGGGTAAGCCCTTCTTCCTTTCATGCTTCCTGCAGCTAGTGTGGAAAAGAAAGAGTGTGCCTGGAACTCCAGCATCCATCCTTCTGGACCATGAGTGTCCCCGGGGATGTGGGGATGGGTGCCAAGGGCTGGGACGGCGAAGCCTGGGTCCCTGAAGCTCCTGTGGAGCCACCAGACCAGACTCCATAGCCAACCTCTGGACTTTTTGTTCATATGAGGGAATCAACCTTTGCGCCACTGTTATTTTTCATTATTCTGTTATATATAACTAAACATAATCCTAATTTATATGTTATCTCAAAGGTTTGTTGTGGGAATGAAAGGAAAGCTGGAAAATTTGGTTTGTGCTTGTTTTCTGGAGAAACTGAAATAAAGAGGCTTTAGACTTGGGGATACCAGACCAGTTGAAGATACAGGGAGTTAAGGGGAAGTCTGCATACTGAACATGGGGTCCCTACCCCCATTCCTTTCCTCTGGTTCTAGCCATCAACCAGGTATATGCCCCACAGGCAGAAGATTGGAGGATTCTTCTTCTCAGAAGTTGAATGGTCCTTGAGAAAAGTCCTATAGTTGACTGGCAGCCCCTGGCCTGAACAACACAGGCCTGCGGACCTCAGTGCACAGCACTCTGCATGACCTGGGCAGCTAATGTTTAACCTATCATCTTTGTAAGCCAGTGAAGAGAAAAAGGGTAAATTGTAACTTTAAACAGGAAGTAAGCAGGAGGTGAGAAACTCTTGGTCTCATGAAGGAGCAAGAATGTTAATCTAGTCTACCTGCTTCCTGGCCCCCAAGTGTTGTCACTCTTGTGACATCCTATAATTCTTTCCTCCCTGCACCACCGCCATGTCACAGGATGCTCTCCCACCCTTATGAATGTCTGTCTTAAACCCTTATAACTGGCTTGCTGTCCTCTTTCAATCACGCAGCCAAATTCCCTGAGAAAGCAGTACCTGCCCAGCGAGAAAAAAGCCATTTGATTTCTGCTGATTTCTGCCTCCCTATGAGTAAGCCCCAAAGAAAGTTTATGTTTCAGAAAATGCTCAGCATCTTCTTTGGTCTTTTGACTGGCAAAGCCCTCTCGGGCTCTGACAGGTAGTGATATTTGAGGCTTGATAATGAGAAGATTTATGGAGGCTGGGAGAGGGCATCTCTTTTCATTTTACATCATGCACTATAAGGATACAGGCATGGGGCTGTCCTTGGCCCTCTTTCTTTCTCTGAGGGCAGAGACAGCTTGAAAAAGGAGCCAGCACACAGAGGGAAAGAGGGTGGAGAGAGAGAGAGAGAGAGAGAAACCTGAAAAAATCACTGAGCCCCTAGGTCCAACCTTACCTGCAGCTCTCCCAGTTATTTAAGCCACTAGGTTCTCTTTCTGTCTAAAGCTAGTTTGAACTGATTTCCTGGCATGTGCAACCAGAGAGTGTACATAAAGTACATAGTAGCCCAATGCTTGGCACAGAGGCAGTGCAAAATCACTGCAAGCCCTTACTACAATACAACCTTAAAATAACCCACAACCCTCCGGACACCCCTTCACTCAGATTGTGAATGAACTTCTTTTTTTAATCTTCATTTTATTGAGATATATTCATATACCACGCAGTCATACAAAACAAACCGTACTTTCGATTGTTCACAGTACCATTACATAGTTGTACATTCATCACCCAAATCAATCCCTGACACCTTCATTAGCACACACACAAAAATAACAAGAATAATAATTAGAGTGAAAAAGAGCAATTGAAGTAAAAAAGAACACTGGGTACCTTTGTCTGTTTGTTTCCTTCCCCTATTTTTCTACTCATCCATCCATAAACTAGACAAAGTGGAGTGTGGTCCTTATGGCTTTCCCAATCCCATTGTCACCCCTCATAAGCTACATTTTTATACAACTGTCTTCGAGATTCATGGGTTCTGGGTTGTAGTTTGATAGTTTCAGGTATCCACCACCAGCTACCCCAATTCTTTAGAACCTAAAAAGGGTTGTGAATGAACTTTTATGCTCTTTTCTAGGTACTAGAATTCTTACCCAGTGCACACTTCTGGTTTTTCCATGGTTTTTGATCAAACAAACCTTAAAAGAAACGCAACCTCTCTTTGACAGCTTCCTCTAGATCTTCTGACATTGACAAATCGTTCGTCACTGAAGGTCGAAGGTGGGATGAAAACGTGGTTTAACTTCTTTTTATCTGCTGCTCTTTTACTGACAATCTCTACCTCCCTGGGGGGGAAACCACAAAGACACATTTGGAAAAAAGACTAAAAAGGCAGTGTGATCTCTTCAGAGGCTTCACTCCTATCTTCATAAAGAGAGGCAAATATTAACAAATTCATTTATTACGTCTGTCAAGGGCAATGACTGAAGCAGAGAGCTCAACCACACAGCAGTGACTAAGACTCGAGTCCTTCCTCAGCACCTGCCACGTGGCCCTGGGGATACAGACAGGAATAAGAAGTGGTCCCTGCCCTCTAGGAACATGTACTCAAATTAGGGAGATGAGTGAGGAAAGCCAGTCTGGGGGAAGGCTGAAGCAGGAGCTGGGGAGGAGGGCTGAGTCCCGGCCCCCAGCTGCTGCTGAAATGCTGAATGCTGAAATCCTATGGAGGTCCATGCATTTGTCTGTATTTGCTGCTCATCCACTTAGGGTGTGGGGAACAACTGGAACACTGGAACTTGTTTTCTCAGAAATAGTGTGGGGGAAAAGGCCATAAGTAATAAAGGGAATGTACCAAATTATTTTCTTGGAAGGTTTTGGTTGTTACTCCGACCATGAGGAAAATTTGGAGCAGGTTTTTTGCTTTGCTTTTAATGGAGGGAAAGGAGTAAAAATCAGCTAGTTGTGAGAACCTTTAGAATTCTTTTCACATTTTGAAGTCAAAATAAGGAAATTTTAGAGGGTGAGAAGATAAGAAGGAAACTGGTCAAACTAGCAGTAGAGGCAGGGGTCAAAATACAGAAAGTAATTATATTTTAGAGAGCTGTGGGAAATGAAATTCATGTAATGAGAAGGGTCTACAAGGCTTAGAAATAACTTGATTGCATAATGAAGAATCATGTTCTTTCTTTTTCTGCAGACACTGATAGCTGCTTAGCCAATAGCAATTTCCTTCTTTCTTCCTTGCAAACAATCCAATTTTGTTTTGGGCAACAAAGTGCTCAGTTCTATGAATGGTCTAGCCCAGTCACAGAAACCTCATTCCCCTTTGCCAGATACTTTCCAAGCTTTCCTGCAGCTGGGGTGGCCAGTGAAAGACTTATGAGAGCATGCAAGGAAGACAGAGGGGAAAGTTGGCTGTGGGAGCCTCTGGGAAACATTTTGCTTTCTATAGAAGAGGTGAGCACACAAGGGAAACTTGTTTGTGGTTTGTCCCACCCTTCCCCCCACCCCCCACCCCCGGGGTGGTCTATGCAAAGCTGTGATGTTGAAATTGTAGTAGCCATCTTGCCACCATGAAAGAAAGGCCAAGAGAATCACTGCCTGCCATCACTGAGCCACCTATCTGCAGACCTTCTTGGTAAATAAACTATAAACACCCTTCTTATTTAAGCCACAGTGAACCGAGCTTCTGTAACTTGCAGCCAAATGCATCCTAATTGATACACTCCTTTCATTTAGCCAATATGTGCTGTGTACTAATTACATGCCAGGTATCTTTCTAGGCCCTGGGCATACAACAGCTGATGAAACAAAGCCTCTGGAGCTCACATTCCAGTGGTAGGACAGCCATAAATGAATCAACAAGCATGTAAATGAAGAATATACCATGCAGTGATATGTGCTACACAGAAAATTAAAGCAGAGCAGGAAAAAGGTAGTATGGTGGGGGTGGATTACTATTTAAAAAAAAAATAATTTCAAACGTAGAGAAGAATTGCAAGAATAGCACAGGTATTTCCCAGGCACCTTCACCTAGATTCACCAGCTGTTAACATTTTGCCACATTTTCTTTATCAATTTTTCCCCTATAATCATATTACTTTCTCCCCCAAACTATTTGAAAGTTAGTTATAGAAATCATGACTCTTTACCCTTAAATACTTTAGTATGTATTACTAAAAACATAAGAAATTCTCGTATAATTACCATATTCAGGGATTTTAACATTGATACTATATTATTATCTAATATACAACCTTATTCAAGTTTTATCAAATGTCCCAATAATGTCCTTTGTAGAAATTTCCCCCTTGTCCAGGATCCAACCCACTATCAAAAACTACATTATCTATTAAGTCTCTTCAGTTTCCTTTATTCTGGAACAGTTTCTCATCTTTCTTTGTCTTTCAACACATTAACATTTTTGAAGATTACAGACCAGTTGTTCTTTAAAATGCCTATTTATGTGATTAGATTCAGGTTGTTTGTTTTTGGCAGGAATACTACATAAATAACTGCCCTTTTCAGTGTATGACATCAGAAAGCTCATGATGTCAGTTATTCCCATTATTGGTGATTTCACCTGTAATCATTTGATTAGGTGGTGTCTAACATGTTACTCCATTGTAAGGACATCATTTTTCCCTTTGTAATTAAATAAGTAACCTGTGGGGATATGTTCTGTGGCTACATAAATATCCTGTTCCTATTCAAACTTTCATCCAATAGTTTTAGCATCATTGATGGTTCTTGCTTGAATCAGTTATTATGACGGTGATTGCACAATGTTGATTTCTAACTCTATTATTCTCTTTTTCCCACATAACTTAACCTTCTCTTGTAAAGAAGAGCTTTCTTCCTTCCTTATTTATTATCACTACAGACTCATGGATTCTTATTTTATTCAATGGGTTATAATTCATTACTGTTATTATTCATTTTGATGCCCTAATTGTTCCAGATTTGAACCAGCTTCTGGGTCCTTTCGAAAGTTTCCATCATTCGTTGAGTACCTTCTGGCTCTTGTACGTTCCCTGATGCAGCCCCGGAACCAGCCACTTTCCCAGGGATCCCTGGTACATTTTAATAGGTAGTGTTGTTTCCAAAACAAGATCTAGATAAGGAATTGCTACCTTATATAATCTGTGGGAGGCAGACTTCTCTGACAAGGTGACATCTGAGACCTGCAGGGAGTGAGAAGCAACCTGCATGAAGATAGGAGGGAAGTGTATCCAAGGGAGAGTAGGAAGTGCCAGGACCCGAGTGGAGGCAGGCAGGTCATGGTCAGGGAAGGAGGCCGGGGCGGCTGGAGTGGAGTGAAGGCGACGCATGGCAGTAGGAATCGAAGTTGAGTGAGGAAAGCAAAGACTACGCTCTGACAAAGATTTTAAAAGGATCTTTCCGACGGCTGTGGAGAACCAATTATGGGTAGAGCACGCAGCAGAGAAACCAGTGGGAGGCTAGGGCGACTGTCCAGCTGAGAGATGATGGACGCATGGATCAGGACAGGGGCCGTAGAGACAGTGAGAGAGGACTGGATTCTGGGTTATTTGAAAGTAGAGGTGACGGGGTTGCTATAAGGCATGGGAGAAAGGGAAGGGTCAGGGATCACGTCAAGGTTTTTGGCCTGAGAAATGAGAAAACTGGGAGGAAAGACAGCATTTCTTACTCATCTTTGTACCTCTGGTGTCAAGCGCACACCTGACACATAGCAAATGCTCTATGTCTGTTCAATGAATGACTACATGAAGGCAAGTTTCATATACTACCTCACTGAGGTAAAATATCTGGACTTGAAGAGATTTTTTAGGGTAGGTTTTCTGAGCCAAAGATGTGACTATATTAGTAGAAATTTCAGACATGGCAGTTGGTTGTGAACTATGTGTTTTGGGAAAGGTGGGCCTCTCATTGTCTCTCAAAAAAGTGAGGAGATGGCAGATAGGTAGGTAGGTAGATAGATAGAGATAGGTAGAGTTGAAATGAATAAGCAGATAGAATAATATGGCAAATGTGGGAAAATAATAAAAGTTGGTGGATCTGGGTATCTGCGTGGGGGGTATGTTGTTCTCTGTATGGGCTTTGTATTATTTTTGCAACTGTTCTGTAAGTTTGAAAAAAAATTTTTTTTTTAAGTGCGACAGTGGTCCCCTGCGTACTTTGCCTACAGTCATTTATATGTTCATTTGTTAGCTTATACTTACTGGGTGTCCTATGTATCAGGTAGTGGGGATGCTAAAATTAAAAAGGTGTGGAATCAACTTAAATGTCCAAAAATCATATGTTAGTAAAATATATTATAGTGTAGTCATGCAATGGGCTACTATGAAGCCATTAAAATACCATTGAACACACTGGGGGGCAATCTGAACATAACAAAGAATAATAAAAATAATCGATTTTAGTGTATTGAATTAAAAAAAAAGCCACAAGTCCACAGTAATAGTCAAAAAGAGAGAGAGACAGAGGGGAAAAGAAGGTAAACTCTTCTTTATAGAAAAATGCCAATTAATAAACGTAGAAGAAATTACAGAATTAGAAAATCACCATTTTGCAACCCAAATGTAATAAGTGATTCAGGCACATACAATCATTGGACACTACAACCACTAGGCCAAGGTTGTTGGGAGAGTATATTCACATGGTCTCAAAGAATCATCTCACTTATTATTTACTAATTACAAATGTGAGCACGTATCCTTACAATGAAGAGGTCTGGCAGATACACCTTAACTAAGTCAAACTCAGCATCACCATTAGTAGTTCAAGGGGACACTGTACCTCCTGATAGGATGTAATATAAATACATAACATCATCAATGAGGTATTCTTGGCAAAAAGATGTAACCTGAATCCAATCAAACCTTTAGTCTAGACCTAACTTCCAGTTTACAGGAAATACAGGGTATATTAGAACAAGTTAAATGATACCTTGAGGAAATAATTGGACAAATTTAGAATGTGGCTTGAAGTTTTTGAAAAAGTCCATCATAAAAAAAAAAAAAAAAAAAAAAAAAACACCCAAAAAGGCAGGGGAACTGTTACAGATTAAAAGATACTGAAGAGATATAACAACAAAATATAATTCATGGTCCTTGATTGGATCTGGGAGCAGAAGGTAAAGGGAAAAAAAAAGGACACTTTTGGCACAAATGGAGAAATGCGAAGTGGGAGTAGATAACAGAGAGAGAAAGCAAATGGGGCAAAATGTGAATAACTGGAAGATGCAGTAAAGGGCGTATGGGTGTTCATTGTACTATCCTTTCAACTCTCCTGAAAGGTCTGGAAAATTTCTAAATAAAATAAAAATATTGAAGAAGGCATCAGGCACAGGGAATTTGACGTCTTGCTAAGTGGGGGGAAAAAAAGGCTTACAACAGAATTACAGTATGACTCTACTACTGAAACACTGCCCCTTCCCTAAGGCCCACTACATACCTGAGGAAGTTCCTTTTCAGCTCCTTTAGGTAGTCATCAAAATAATTCCATTCATTCCAGTGGAGCCAGGTCAGCTGGCTGAAGTCGTCCTTTTGCTTCTTCATGGTGCTCAGGGTCTGCCTGATGATGTCAGCGTACGTCAGGGTGGACTCAGTAGTTTTCATGGTCAAGGAAAACCCCAGCACTGTGTGATAGAGTTGACCGTTGGTATTATTAGCGGGATGGGCTTAGTGCATGAGAGGCAGGAGGGTGGGATGGCAGAGGCGGGAACATGACCTGTGTCTCTGGATGATAACTGAAACCTGAGCAGGAAATGACCTCGTCTGCTCTTTGACCACGGCCTGCTTTGGAAAGGAAGAGGCTCTCCTCTCTGTGGCTAGGCTGTTCTCTACCTTTAAGGAAGCCCTTCTTTCCTCCTGCTGATGGAAAGGCTAAGAAATATTTTTTCAGACTGTCAGCTGAAATTCTCCCTTTATTCATCACCGTGGTTCCAACTTCCCTTTCCTTTCATGCTCCAGGCTTCAATCCCCATCTCATGTTTGTATGTAGGAAAATTCTCTCTCCCTCCCACCTCCCATCCCTTTTTGAATTGAGTAGAATCTCAGCCACACACATCCTGAGTTGTGGGATCTCAGACAAGATATGTCATACTCTATGGCTCCATTTCCTTATCTATAAAATAGGGATACTACTACTGACCTACATGGTGTTTTAATAATAATGATAGTTATTATTTATTTAGTATCAGTTCTATGCCATTTAATCCTAGTCACAACACTATTAGTTTGGTTTAACTGTCCTTATTTTAGGAATGAATAGATAGAAATACTGAAGCTCAGAGGTGAAGCCATGCATGTGAGATCTCAAGACCAGTGGGTTGCTGAACTGTGTATCCCCAACCTACTTCACTGTCTTTACAGAACAAACCGGTGATATATGGGAAAGCACTTTATAAACAATAAAGTACTATGAAACACGAATCATTGTTATAATTATAGCAGGCAGGAGATGCAAAGTCCTCCCTAGTTCATGATGAAAGCTCTTGTGATGGGGAGCTAAGTGCAGATATGTAATATTCAAGCACTTGTTATCTGCCACACACTGTGCTAAGCCTTTACTTCTACTGTCTCTGTAAACAGCCCCATGAGGCAGATATTGTTATTCCGATTTTACAGATGAAAAACAGGAGTCCTAGGCTGAAGATGGAACTTATCTAAGATCACACAGCTGGTAAGGATAGAGTTGGTTCCTGAGTTCAGGTCTATTTGTTTCCAAAATCCATGTTTTGACTCCCTGTGCTACACTGCTTATATATGAAGACTTCTTGGGTTTTACCCCAAGACTAAGAACACCAATAGTATGCCACAACTGTTTTCTTGAGATCTGAGCTTTTTTCCCAAATCCTTAGCATAAATGCCACCGGGGCCAAGAATTTGAAGATAGGTGTGGGGGAGGGGTGTGAGTGAGGAGGGTTACACAAAACACACACATGGATACCGATATTTCTGGATGATACACATTGTGGGGGCACTGGGCATCTAGGAAGCATTCTTTAGTTTCAACGTATGTTAAAAGTACCTAGTTAGCCCATTCCTTCTTGTTCAAAGAGAAAATGAAATTTTGTACACACACAAATTCCACTTGCCCAGGGTCCCAGAGCCGGTTTGTGAGATAGGTTTGGAACTAAAATGAGCCAGTCTCTGAGCCTTACTCTCATATTGACAGCCGCCCTTGAATGGCACCCACTATATACCAGGTACTGTGTGCTAAGGGCCGGGATCCCTCTCCCCGACCCTTGCTTCTGGGAAGAGGAGGCAGGGGCCTGGAGCAGCACGGGCCCTGCCCATGGGTGGCAAGGATATGGGGTGATCTCAGTCCTTTCCCTCCTGACCATCAGCACGTCCTTGCCATGATGCTGCAGGGTGTAGTAGTTGTGGAGGTAGTACAGGATCAGCGGGCTCTTCCCATAGATGTTAAAGAGATTTGATGTCAACTCAGGGCTCCTGCAGGCAGGGTGAGACTGAGCAGGAAAGAGAGAGGAAAAAAATAAAGGATGTTGATGGGATCTAAGATGGCGGCATAGAGAGGAGTGGAGGCTAAGTAGTCCCCCTGGAACAACTAAAAAAAACCAGAAACAACTAGTACATAATCCGGAATAACTGCAGGGGGACAAACGTGACCGTCCACTCATCATACACCAACCTGAATTGGGAGGAATGCCCAAGATCACAGCATAAAATCTGTAAGTAAGAACTGCGGATCCAAATTGGGAGACCCCTCCCCCACAGCCCGAGCTACAAAGCCTAGTGGTGCCAGAGAGAAGCTTTCTCCCAGTGAACAAATATAGCTCAGCTGAGCTCCAACTGGGGTTTTAATTAGCAAGTGTGAACTGCTCACTACGAGCTACGAATCCCCAACAAGTAGACAGAGGCTTTGGGTGACAACTGACCTTGGAGAGTCGGAGAGCCACCTCGGACTAGCTCTGTTCCTTTTTCAACTCAGTGGAGAAAGCCTCGGCCATTTTCAGTTCCCAGTTCTGTGACCCAGACAGGGGTGTGGCACAGGCAGAGAGAGACCACTGAAATGCTAATGACCTTCCCCTAGGGCATCTATCTTCTCTAAGAGGAAAGGGGCGGGGCCCAGCTCTACTACCTGCCTTTCATTCAGAACTTACACCAGTCAAGAATTATAGGCTAATCTTTGCATCAGACAGAGAGCACCCCTGCATGGCCCGGCAGCCTGGGGCTTCCCTTGAGAGACGACACGCACTAGTGACGTAGCACAACCTTCCCTCAGCAGAGGTCCTGGAAGATCACAGCTGAGAAGGGGGGCCCCCTTGGAAAACCCAGGGATGCTACGTCAATGCCAGTGGTTTGTGGGTCAGTGACAGAGAAAATCTAGGGCAAAACTGAAATGAAGGCATAGACTCTTGCAACAGCCTTGAATCTCCAGGAACACCTAGGAGGTTTGAATATTAAAGCTGCCCTGCCTCCCTGACCACCCAGACACATGTACCACGTTCAGGGCGGATGGCTCCAACAACAAACACAAACTGAGTTCATCAACTGAACCCGATAAAAATCATTTCCCCACGCACCACAGAGACAGAGTTGGGGAGAACTGACTTGAGGGGTATAGCTGACTCGCAGACGCCATCTGCTGGTTAGTTGGAGAAAGTGTACACCACTAACTTGTATTTCTGAAAAATTAGATTGGTATTTTGTTTTTTACAACTTGAAAGAACCCTATCAGGCAAAGCAAATGCCAAGAGGCCAAAAACAACAGAAAATCTTAATGTATATGATAAAACCAGATGATATGGAGAACCCAATCCCAAACACCCAAATCAAAATATCAGAAGAGACACAGTACTTGGCACAATTAATCAAACAATCACAATTGAGGAACAAAAACGTGGCACAGGATATAAAAGACATGAAGAAGACCATGGAACAGGATAAAAGGGACATAAAGAAGACCCTAGAAGAGCTTAAAGAAGAAATTGCAAGATTAAATAAAAAAATAGATCTTATGGAAATAAAAGAAATTTTTTGCCAAATTAAAAAGACTCTGGATACTCATAATACAAGATTAGAGGAAGCTGAACAATGACTCAGTGTCCTAGAGGTCCACAGAACAGAAAATGAAAGAACAAAAGAAAGAATGGAGAAAAAAATTAAAAAAAATCGAAAAGGATATCAGGGATATGATAGATAAAATAAAACATCCGAATTTAAGACTCATTGGAGTCCCAGAAGGGGAAGAGAAGGGTAAAGGTCTAGAAAGAGTATTCAAAGAAATTGTTGGGGAAAACTTCCCAAACCTTCAACGCAATATAAATACACAAAGCATAAATGCCCAGCGAATTCCAAATAGAATAAATCCAAATAAACCCACTCCAAGACATATTCTTATCAGACTCTCAAATACTGAAGAGAAGGAGCAAGTTCTGAAAGCAGCAAGAGAAAAGCAATTCACCACATACAAAGGAAACAACATAAGACTAAGTTGTGACTACTCAGCGGCCACCATGGAGGCGAGAAAGCAGTGGCATGATATATTGAAAACTCTGACAGAGAAAAATTTCCAACCAAGAATACTTTATCCAGCAAAACTCTCCTTCAAATTTGAGGGAGAGCTTAAATTCTTCACAGACAAACATATGCTGAGAGAGTTTGCCAATAAAAGACCTGCCCTACTTCAGATACTAAAGGGAGCCCTACCGACAGACAAACAAAGAAAGGAGAAAGAGATATAGAGACTTTTAACAGACATATATAGAACCTTACATCCCAAATCACCAGAACACTCATTTTTCTCTAGTGATCATGGATCTTTCTCCAGAATGGACCATATGCTGGGACATAAAACAAGCCTCAATAAATTAAAAAAAAAAAACAAAAAAACAAAAAACAATTGAACATATTCAAAGCACAATCTCTGACCACAATGGAATACAAATAGAAGTCAATAATTTTTTAATTGTAACTCCACTATTTACTTCCTACATGATATAAAATACACAAACTCTAATGACAAATCAGTGGTTTTGAACTCAATGTAAAATATGTAATTTTAGACAACTATATAAAGGTGGGGGAATGGAGGAGTATAGGTACATAGTTTATGTGTCCTATTGAAATTAAGTTGATATCAGAGAAAACAAGATTGTTATGGATTTAAGAGTTTAATTTTAAGCCCCACAGTAAACACAAAGAAATTATCAGAGAATATGACCATAGAGATGAAAAGTAGAGTATGGATTAAGAGAAATGGGGGAAGGGGCAATGGGGAGTTAAGAAATGAGTGTAGGGTTGCTGTTTGAGGTGAAGGGAGATTTCTAGTAATGGATGGTGGGAAGGTGATAGCATTACAACATTCTAAATGTGATTAATCCCACTAATGGAATGCTAGGGAGGGGTGGAATGGGAAGATTTAGGCTATATATATGTTTCCACAATTGAGGAAAAAAAAAAAAAAGACAGTCTAAATAGATGACAATTGAATGCTAAGGATGACCCTGGATGGGATCTGAGGATGGAGGAGAGGAGGCTCAAGGCGACACAGCTGAGACATAAGGAAAAGGAAATATAGAATGTAAGCTTTGTATCATTGTTGAATCTCTTGTACTTCTTAGCTGTGCTTAATGGGATTGCATAAAAGAATGTTCTTGTTCATGGAAAAAAAATAATAAAATAAAAAAAATAAAGGATGTCATTTCAACAGTATGTATTAAGAAACGTAAAGGCATGTATATCTTTTGATCCAGTAAGTCCAGTTTTAGGATGTTAACCTGAGGAAATTACCCAAAAGGTATGAAAAGGTTTAGACACTAATATGTTTACTGCAGAGATATTTACTTTGGCAAAAGATTAGAATAACCGAAATCTTCAAGGAGAAGTTATGGATGCTATCTCCACCCAAAGGAGTAGATTACCATGATTAAAAGGTTAGTTGATAACCTAAATGAATAGTTCAGATATAATACTAAGCTAAAAAAATCAAGATACGAAATTGGATAGATAGTATCATATATTTCGTAAGAAATAAATATAATTATTTGAAATAAATAAGTAAAAAGAAAAGATGGCTGAGAGACTGGGAAGACATTTGTCAGAATGTTAGCAATTTATTCAGCAAGTATTCAGTGAGTGGCTGCTATGTATACACACTGTCCTGGGAGATTCATCAGAGAACGAGACAAATGCCAGCCCTCCTAGAGCTTGTGTTATAGTGGAAATACAATAAAGAAAGCAACAAATAAAAGAATAACATAATGTCATATAAAGTTAATACCACAGATCAGAATCAAGCAGGGTAAGACGCAAAAGGTGGGACAGTGGGAGAGTGGGAGTGGGGAGGAAAATATTTTCAATGAGGTAGTCTGGGAAGGCTTCCCTGAGGAGGTGAGACCCTGGCAGATCTTGAATGATATGAGTAGAGGAGCTATGGGAAGATCTTTGGGGAGATGTTCCAGGCCAGGCAAAGGGGCAGCAGGGGCAAAAGACCCTGCCTGAGGTTGAAATGAGTTCGGTTTGTCTGAGGCACAGAAGCAAGGCCAGTGGGGCTCAAATGGTATGTGGAAGGTGGAGAGTAAAAGATGAGGCTGCAGAGGGAGTTGTGGCTTGTGGGCCACGGTAATGCGTTAGGATTTTTTTTCTAAGTTTGATGGAAGTGTTTGGAAGGTTTTGAGGGGTAAAACATAATCTGATTAATTTTTTTTTTTAAAGATACCTTTGACTGCTATGTGGAGAAATAAGTGTAATGGGTGTGGACTTGAGAAGAGAGCTAGGAGCCTCTGCAGTGGTTAGGGGAGAGCTAAGGGGGTCCAGGACTTGGTAGTCCCAGAGGGGCAGAAATGTGATGGAATTTGCAAAAGATTATGAAGGCAGAGTTGGCAGGATTCCTGATGTGGGTGTGAGAGAAAGTGAGGAGCCAAGGGTTTAGGCACCAACCACTCGGGTGGGAGACTTGGGCAGGAGGAACAGGTTAGTGGGGCAGGAAAATCAAGACTTATGTTTTGCACGAGCTTTATTTGAGATGCTTAATAGACAACCAAGAAGAAGTACATCAGGAAAGAGGATGGGCTGGGGCCAAAGGTGATTTGCTTTTCTTCCTTATTCTTCCTTATTTCTTCCTCTCCTTTTCTACCCAAACTTCAGTAATGATTATGGACTAGTTTTATATTTAAAAAGCAATACATTTTATTTTAAAGAAGTAGTTAATAATTTAACCAAACAACAAGTCTGCCTTATGAACAAAGGCTGAGGCAGCCCCTGACCACACTGTTCTCTAACCCTCTCCATTTTAGTTGCTTAATGGGCTCTCTCTTTCTCTATAGCACGGAGTCTCAAGGACAGCACCACTGGCATTTGGGGCTGGATAATTCTTTATAGTGAGGGGCTGTCTGGTGCACTGTAGGATGTTTAGCAACGTCACTCGCCTCCACCCACTAGATGCCAGTAGCACCCCCAACCCGAGTTGTGACAACAAAAATGTCTCCAGACAAGGCCAAATGTTCCCTGGTGTGTGTGTGTGTGTGTGTGTGTGTGTATGTGTGTGTGTGTTGGGGGGAGGGTGGTGGTCACCCCAGTTGAGAACCTCTATTTTGTAGCAAGTTACCAATTCATTCTAGTACCCCAGAAATCTGGAGTTAGTAAAAAGCCTATAGATCCTTTAGTCCAAGAATTCCTAAAACCCCGTCTCCAAGTGGGTGCTGGTTTGGTTTACTGGTCTCCAGCAAAGTGAAGGAAACAAGGACTCCCTCTTCCCTCAGCTCCCAGTCAGAGGGCTGTCTTCCTAGGAAACGTATAGGCAAATCCATAGAAACAGAAAGTAGATTAGTTGCTTCCAGGGGCTGGGGGGTGGGGGGAGGTGTGGAATGAGGAGTGACTGCTAATGGTTATGGAGTTTCTTTTTTGGGTGATGAAAATGTTATGGCATTAGATAGTGGTGATGGTTACATGACTTTGTGAATATACTAAAAACTACTGAATTGTATATTTTAAAATGGTGAATTGTATGGCATATGAATTATATCTAAAAAAAATCTTGGTTCTACCACTTATTAGCTAATTGATTCTGGGTAAGATACTAAACGTTTCTGAGCCTTAGTTCCTTCATTTATAAAACGGGGATAATAAATAAAACCTACTTCTTAAGGTTTTGTGAAGTTTAAATGAATTAAAGCCACAATGTGTTTATAACAATGTCTGGCATAAAATAAACATTCAATGAATGTTAGCTATTATTACATGTTAACTTGAAAAAATGTAGTGTAAAAAAAATAGTGTATATAGCATTCCCATTTGTGGGGGGAAAAAAAGGGTTATATTCCTTCACATGCAATCAGATATTTCTAGAATGATATATGGGAGGCAGTAACAGCATTTGCCCCTGGGGAGTAGACACAGGATCTAGTGTGGGAGACAGATTTATTATCCATTATATATCCTTTAATCTGTTTGAATTTTTTACCATGTACAAATATTACTTTGTCAATACAAACTACAGTATTTTTAAAACAATGAAGAACGGGAAGTAGATTATATCAATGCTGTACTTCTTAAAGTGGCAGACTGGCTTGCTGGCTCTTTGATCAGGAGCCTCCATCACAGCCCTCCTGAATGGCTTGCAGGCGGCTAAGCCAGCTTTCCTCTGGCATTTCTCTTCCACTTTTCTCTGCCAGGCCCTAGGCTTTCAGCTGCTCTCCATTCGTGGGAAAAGCTGCCACCATCCACTCTAACTGCTGGGTTTCCCTCCCCACCAAGACAGACTGAACAGCAGGACGCAGTCACCCATCTCCTTTCTTCCTCCCCCAGAGTGAACCCCCCAGCCCTTTCACCACTGAGGACCATGACACTAGCAGGCTTTATTTTCCTTGTTTTATAGAAGAAGGTCCGAAAGTTAGGCAACTTGCTTAAACAACACCACCAAACCAATGAGCACATGAACCCACCCATATTGTCTGTCTTTTCCACCATGCCTCATTGCTTCTCAAAAGTTTCACTACTAAATGCTGAGGAGAAATAAGCAGAGGAGATATCTCAAAGGTTGAAGAAATCTACAATCCTCACTGTAGATGGCCTCAGTTCTAGAGGACCCTTGATCCCTGGCTACTGGTGCTTTGGGGGAAGCCTCCAAACCTCTCACCCTGCCCAAGGTCCTGAGGGCCTCTTCCCACACAAGCCTGTAGGTGCCCTTAGGGGAAACCCACTGATATAAATTACCATCCATGAAAGTTTGTGGGGAAGAGTTGAGGGAGAGGAGAACACACAGCAATCCATTTCCTCTCGTGTGCTGGGAACTGGGCTGATGGCAAAGCTCGGTGGTTAAAGGCACAGGCCCATCAATAGGAACAGAGTTCTGGTTGGGATGATGGGAAAGTTTTGGTAATGGATAGTGGTGATGGTAGCACAATATTGTGAATGCAATCAATATCACTGAATTGTATACATGAAAGTGGTTAAAAGGGAAATTCCATATTGCATATGGGTTACCACAATAAAAATTTAAAAACAAAACTAAAACAAACAAACAAACAAAAAGAGTGCAGACTGAGAGTCAGACAGGCCTGCATGCAAGTCTTGGCTTCATCGTTTATTTGCTTTGTGATCTCGGACATGCTAGTTACCTGCTCTGAGCGTCACTTTCTTCATTAATAAATTGGAGAACAATAGTAAGTAAGAATCTCAGAACAACCAACTCAGGAGGTATTGCCCTATTTCACGGAGTAGGAAACTGAGGCTCAGAGAAATGAGAAAACTTAAGCAACAGAAGTTGGCAGTGCACTCTCTCCATTATACTCAGGCTCCAGAGTTTCAAGCAGGTAATTTAAATCCCTGTCTCCAGACAAAATGCTTTCTCAACTTATGCCTACCTCAGTCAGGAATTACCCTCAGCAGATTTCTTGAGTGTTTCACCCTGAGTCTACAATCAGCAATACCTAATTCTTAACTTAACATCTTCACAGAGGTAGCTTTTTTAGCCACATCCCTGCCCTCTTTTAAATCACCTCTACTACTGAATTTCCAATAATGTGCTCACCTTTTTAGGTAACAAAGCCTTATATTCTCTTGCTTCTGTTATTCTCTTAGCTTGCTTTGTAGCTTTCCTCGAGGTCAAGGCAGAACGAGGCTCTGTCAATGCAATATTAGCAAAAAATGATAATTGGAACTTGCCAGCTGGATGGACAAGAGCATATAGTAGTTCCCAGCTTCCTATTGGTCTGAGAGTGTCCGGGTGTATTTAGATCATTGGGAGATGCTGGAGAAAGTAGCTCCAGTAAATGAATACAATTTCACTTGCATTTTAGCCAGATATACACACACACCTGCAGCCTACATCTGACCATTTGCTTATCTGTCTGTCCATCCTGCTATTCGTTCATCTCTCCTGTGCCTCAAAAATCCCCACAAATAATTTTTCAAGGCAAATGAAAAGTACATAGTGAAAATAATTGTCAGCAGAGAAATAAAGTACCATAATAAGAGCAGAAATAATGAACCAGTAAAGACTCCAGAACTTTGACTTATTAAACACAGATTATAAAACCACTATACTTACCATATTAAAAAAAACAAACAAACAAAGATGAGCTTGAAAATATCTGCATGGAACAGGACACTATAAAGAGTCCTAGCAGATATTAAAAAGAACCACTGTCTGCCTGCCTGAACATTCAGTTTTCAGGGTTCTTTTTCTTTCTCCTTGTTGCTCTTCTATTATTTCCAGGGGGAGAAGGGAAAAGTTTCTGACCTAAATAGCCATATTCAGAAGCCTTTTAACTTTGTTAAACATTCTTGTTTTGTAGTTTCTAGCAGATTACTCTATTAGCTAAAGTTCTTGGAGTCTAATTCTGTCATTATGGCTATTTGTGGCTGTATTGTCATGAGTTTTATAATTTGGATTGTAAGCACTTCCCCACTGGGCTTTTATCCGTGGAAATCCTGCATGGCCTGAGTCGGGAGCCTATCATTCCAGATTGGTTTTGGTCTTTGTTTCTGCTAGACATCCCAGGTATCAACCACCCAGGACTAATTTTTACATTAATTTCTCATCTTGGGGTTCCTGGTCTACTTGGGTGGCGAAAATCCAGACTTGAATCTTGTGTCAGCCTTTTCCCTCTCTCTACCTAGAGTCTAAGAAAGACAGAAAAACTTCCTTGTGGTCTTGTCTGTGTTGGTGGCCCTTTGATGGGCCTGGTTTTATGTGGGGTTCTGGTTCCAACTCCCTGCCTTACATGTGGCCTCAAAGTCTCACCTCCCGTCCATTTAGACATTAACCCCAACTCCTAAATTATGGGAGACAACCAGGGCAGCCATCCTAACAGCTTACCTGGTTGCTGCTTTGGCATTCAGTTTTCTGTTTCCAGTCCCCGGTGATTTCCTTTTTTCTTTTATGTAAATTCTTTAGCTTAGCTATGTATTTAAAAAGATGTTTATTATAGTTTACCTAGTATTTATAGGTTAGTAGTAAGGAAATTTTCAGGGTACCAGTCTGTCATATTGCCCTGACCTTTCAAAAATTTGCCATCACATAATGTTGAGTATTGTAATTCATGTTGATAAACTGAATTATTAACTCGCTTGTTTCTTCATATTCAAAAAATATTTACCAATTTCCTACATGTACCCTCTGCTGTCCTAACCATCAAAGATGAAAAGAAGTTTATGTCATGGCCCTAGTCGGCTGTAAAATAACTAGGAACAAAGAGATCCAAGGACAGCCTCTGTCTGGGGAAGATAGGGCAGGTTTCACTGGAAGGTTGCATTTGAGCCTGATCCTGAAGGCTAAGTGGGAATTTATCACATTAAAGCTGGAGGGTGGGGAGGGAGCAGGGGTATTCTGGGGCAGAGGGAGCCACTTGTGCAATGACAAGAAAAGGATGAAGGAGCTTGACTTGTGAGTGCAGCATGGCTGAATGGGGGGAGCTAATCAATTGTGAATACAGGGCTGCCTCCCTGAACTGACAAGTCAGACTTTTATCTTATCAGCTCTTAGGGCCTGAAGATATATTCTTGGGGGTTTGCTAACTTTCCACGAGAATTTTATAATTGTTGTCTTCATATCAATGGTAATCTAGAATTGTTACTGTAAGCATATGTTAGATTACCCAGAGAACTACCTTAGAAGAGAGAACTGCCTTGTGATCTCAGTGCTGATACTTGTATGTGAGCTCACATGCATGTTAGCAGCAAGCGATCACTTTGTGTCTGATATCGTTAAACACAATCCTTAAAAGCCTTTCTTAATAGGGAGTTTGCAGAACTCTTCTCCTAAGATTCAACGAGTTCTTGAGTATGAGAAATACAGGGATCGGCAATAGGAAAACAGTGAAATTTTTTGAATAGAATAAGAACCAGATCAAATTTGTGTCTGGGAGAGCTGTGTGTCTTGGAAGCAGGAAGAAGAAAGGATAAAAGTGTCTGTGGCAGGAAGGGGGGGGGGATGGGAGGTGTCAGTCTGGAGGCAGAGATGACACAGGCTTGAACAATGATTCCTGTTTAGTGGTTTGGTTGTGGGTTGTTTGACGGCAGGAAACTGAGTCTTGGCTCCACCATTATTCACTATCTAAACAATCTTGGGGAAGTTACTTCCTTTCTGTGCCTCAATTTCTTCATCTGAAGAACGGGGTTAATAAATAATACCTATCTCTAAGAGTTGTGAGGATTCTGTGAGATAATACATGCCATGAGTAAGCATTTGATAACAAGCAGTCATTAAAACCAGTGTGGATGGGGGGAGAGGGGGAAGGATCAAATCTGAGAACCCTGGGGCAGGCAGATTCAAAAGGACCCAGTGACGACTGGCAGTAATCACCTCTTAAATCTATTTTCTACCAGTGCTAACAACTTCTATTCCCCATAGATATTAGCACCGTGCTGAGCTCACCAGCAGAAGTGCAACTTGATGCTTGTGGAACTGAAAGGACAATTACCTCCTTTCCTAAGATATGTCTTGGTACAACAGCCCAGGTTAGAAACGAGTGGGAACCAGGGTGGTGATTTTATGTTCAAACACACCCGAGACCCAGGGTTTTGGAGACAATAAGTCGAGAGCCTGTGGTTCCCTTCTTGGTAATCAATGTACCTTTTGTAGTCTTATGTGAGTTTTCGTCTGAATTCTGCTTGTCTGAAGAGCCCCTCTTAAAGCCTACGTGAGACTCCTCCAGGGGAGAAAAAAAAAGAGAAGAAAAAGGTTAGTAAAACTGGTAGTGAGAGGAACACAAAAAAGTAATACATGCAGTTTCTCAGATATTTCTCATTGCTCTGCTCAAAGCAACATGCAGAGGGAGGCCTTCCAGGCTGATGTGGAGAATACATGGGCTGGGGACTGCGGCAGATTGGAGTTCAAGTCCCAGGCATGTCACTCCACAGCATTGGTTTCCCCTTTCCTGCCTTGGTTTCCCGGTAGGTTTCTTGTGAGGATTGGGTCAGGGAATGCATGCAAAGCACCGAGAGGAGTGGCTGCTCATGGTAAATCCTCCATAAAAGTTATCACTGTTTATACAATCACTCACCAGGCCTCCTTCAGTGAACACTTAGTTGAGCAACTACTAAAGGGTCGGGCAGGGGAAGAAACTGAAACCTAGTCCCTGCCCTGGGGAGTGCTCAGTCTAACAGGGGCAAGAACAGTGAACCAACAATTATACCAAGATGTGGAAAGTATCACATATTTATTAGAGCGTTAATATAAGTTAAGACTCAGTTTGGATGTGAGTAATAGAGACTCAAAATAACAGCAGCTCAAAGCAGGTAGGAATTTCTCTCCCACATCAAAATGGTTCTGCTCTGCTAAGTCCTTCGGCGCTCTGACTTCTTCCAGCTCATAGTTCCACCTCTCCTAAGGTAGGATATCCTTGTCTCAAGGGTCCAAAATGGAAGCTAATGCTCAGTCATCACATTCTCATTCCAGACAGCAGGATGGAAGAAAGAGAAAAAGGGTCTATGCCAGCTCTCATTTAAGGAAGCTTCCCCCAAACTGCCATGTTCACTTATGTCTCATTAACCAGATCTTAGCCACATAGCTACACATAGCCGTAGCAGAGGTGAGGAAATGTAAACTTTATTTTGGCCACATATATGCCCAGCTAAAAATCAGAGGCTTTCTTTCCATAAATGAAGGGGAGAACATGTATTGAGGAACAGTGAATAGTCTACCACAAGCAGTATAAGCAGACCATCATGCCTGAATGCTTGATTCTGCCTAGGGGAGAACTGGAGGGTTTCCAAGGAGAGAAGACACTTGCATTCTGTCTTTAAGGATGAGTAGGAGTTTGGCAATGTTAAACAGATGGCCCACCAAGTGGCAGACAAGCAGTCCACAAGCCTCAACAGCACCACTTTGCTTTTATATAAATGTAATATTTGAATGGGCAGGAGAAAGCAGAAGGGACTTCCTGCACAACGTGCAGCTGGTTGTCCAACAGCTACGTATTTTTGTAGCATTGAGGTGGTTACTGGGATTTGTTAGAAAACACTCCCAGGGCTCAATGAAACGTCAACACTCATTCTTAACAGGTGTCAGAGAGCTCTGCAGTAGAGCAGAGAATAAATGCAAGATGACTGGCTTGGGTTTAATAGCAAGCTCACTTATTTGTTGAAGAGGTGGCATGATGATGCAGAAAAAGCTCAGTGTTCTGATGCCAGCTGAAGTCAGCTGTGTGGCCTTGGGTAAGTTATTCACCTCTCTGACTCTATTTCTTCACCTGTGAAATTAAGATACTACTTAACCCACCTTGCAGGGATGTTGTAAGGACTAGAGAGTATCTACGCAGAGAGAACCAACAGAATCTCAAACCACTGGTTTATCATTACGCTTTATGCATTTGTCTTTTAAATCCTGTAGGAAGTAAAAAACAGTTACAAACCAAAAATACAACGGTACTGACATTTATATTCACTCCTGTTGTTACCATTACCAGAGACCTTTATTTCTTCATGTGGCTTTGATCTATTGTCTACTGTCCTTTCCTTTCAACCTGCAGAACTCTCTAGCATCCCTTGTAGGGCTGATGTAGTGGCTATGAATTCCCTCAGCTTTTGTTTATCTTGGAATGTCTTAATTCCTCCCTCATTTTTGAAAGACAAAGTTTTGCTGAACACAGAATTCTTGGTTGGCAATATTTTTGCTTTCAGCACTTTATATGTCATCCCACTGCCTTCTTACTTCCATGGTTCTGATGAGAAGTCAGCAATTAATCTTATTGAGGGTCCCCTTTACATGACACGTTGCTCCTCTCTTGTGGCTTCAGAATTTTCTCTTTATCTTTGACATTTAATAGTTTGATAATATGTCACTGTGTAGGCCTAATTGGGTTTATCCTGTTTGGAGTTCGTTCAACATCTTGGATATGTATATTCATGTCTTTCATTAAATTTGGGTAGTTCTGAGCCACTATTTCTTTGAAAATTCCCTCTGCTCCTTTCTCTCTTCTTCTTCTGGGACTCCCACAATTGGTTTATTGGTATGCTGGATGGTGTCCCACAGGTTCTTCAGGCTCTGTTCAGTTTTCTTCATTCTCTCCTCTTGTTCTCTTATTGTTTCTTCTGCCAGCTCCAATCTGTGGTTGAATCCCTCTAGGGAATTTTTAATTTCTGTTACTGTGGGTCTTCAGCTCTGTTTGGTTCTTTTTCATATTTCCATCTCTCTATTGATATTCTCTTTGTGTTCATCTATTGTTTTCCTTATTTCCTTTAGTTCTTTGTCCATGTTTTCCTCTAGCTCTTTGAGCATATTTAGGACTATTTTTTAAAAAGTCTTTGCCCAGAATGCCCCAGGTCTGATCCTCCTCCTTGAAAATTTCTAATGCTTTAAATTTTCTCCTTTGCCTGGGCCTTCCCTTCCTGTTTCTTTGTAAGTTTTGTAAACTGGACATTTTGATATTTTAATGTGTTATCACTAGAATTTAGACACTGAGACATGTATTCCTTAAGCTTGTATCCAGCAAGTGTTATGAAAGAGCTTTCCTTGATTGCCAGGAGCTAACCAAAATCCATACCTTTCCCAGTCTTTGCAGATTGACCTGTTCAAGTGCTCTCCTTCATGGCTAATCCATACGATGAGTTTACAGAATAGCTCCAGGTCATGGTGTAGGGGCGGCCCTGATCTTCTCAGCACCTGCATCTTGCCTTGGGCATGCACGTTTGACCCCAGGAATCCCCTCATTTACACGTTCTGAATGTACCCTCTTCCTTAGTTTCCTCATGATCCTGAGCCCTGCACCATATGCCCTACAGCAAGCAATCCTTTGCTCCAGGCAGCACAACTTGACTGCTCACCCAGAATCCAGTAGGAGAGCTCAGTGGGCCACCTTCTAACTGCCAGGCAAGTTCTGGGATGGAGAGTCTCCCAGGCCACCATTAGGCAGTTTGGTGTTACTCTGATACCACCCAGGGTGCTGCGAGATCCTACCTCTTTTAAGTAGCCTGTCTTTTGATTCGGTGCTTACCCTGTTATTGCAATCCTTTAACTGTTTTCTGGAGCTCTGAGAAAGATGTTTCTGCCAGTTCTTGCTGGTTGTTCAAAGCTTCTGTGGGTGGACAGAAGCATCTCCACTCTACCATCTTGATCAGGGCAGGGCCACTAATATCTTTTAATGTTTATTTCTGCTTAAAGCAGAAATGGATTCTGTTGTTTGCAACTAGGAATTCTGATCATAATTTCTCCTTATAGAGACCTTCTTTGACTACCCTCTTTCATATTTATTAAATGAATGAATGACCTGACTCAAATAGGTAGGAGCCCTAGTTTATATCAGGGCCTCATAGCAGAAGCCAGGTATATTAGTTAGACTCCAAGCTCACTCCCACTGTGCAAGTCCCCAAGCACTTAAGCAAGAGAAGGGCAGACAGAGAGGCCAGAGACTTAAAGTAACTGCACATCATTCTCTTGAATTATATGCTCACATACAGACTGTTGCCATTGGAAAAGCCTACTTTGAACACAGTCAACTATTTCAGTGAGCAGATGGGAAAATGTTTCTGCTAATGATGACAGAGGCTCTGTGCCCACCACTGAATTCCATTACTCCCTCTATCCTGGTTAGCCCATTAAAACTTCAGATGCTTTCAAGGTTCCAGAGTTTTAGATTATTTCTACTTCTGAGACAGAAAATTAGTTGGATTTATGAAATAACTGTCAGAAGATTTTATGTATTTCAGCACAAAGAAAATACACTTATTTCAGGCAGTTGTGACAGGCAGTACAAAAACATTGAATAATATTTTGATCTTAGTGTCTGAGTGACAGCTATCCTCCTGCAGTGCCTGTTTGGTCTTAGTACTTTTGGGGTCTAACATTTACAGAGCACCACTGCATGCTAAGCATGGGGCCAGGAGTTTACATAAATTATCTCATTCATGAAGTCAAGCAATAATTATTATTCTGTGTGTCAGGTATATTCCAGGGGAAGGAGATAGGAAGTAAAAAGGAACAAAGGCCCTATTCTCATGGAGTTTGCATTTTAATAGAGGGAGACAGATGTACACAGTGGACACACAAATCCTACAGGAACAACAGCAGATCCTGATAAGCACTATACAGAGAATGAAAATAGGCAACATGATAAAGAGTGGCTGTGGCATCAGGGATGGCCTCTCTAAGATGATGACAGTGAAACTGGTATCTGAAGGACAAGAGCCAGCCATGTCCTAGGAATGCTGAGGAAAGCTCATTGCCAGCAAAGGCGGCAGCTGGTGCAAAGGCCCAGCAGGGCATGAGCTTGGAGTGTCCAAGAAGCACAAAGAAGTCCCATGGGCTGAAGTCTGGGGTCCAGGGAAAGAATGGGCATGAGGAGGCGGGAGAGAGGGGTGGTGGCTGGATTCTTCAGGGTGTATCAGGTTAGATTAGGGAATCCGGGTTTTATTCTAGGTGCACTGGAGAAGCTATTGGAAGATCTAAGCAGGGAATGACCTTATGGGATGCATGTCTGTAAAAGATCACTCTGGTTGTTGGGCAGGCAGGAGGGGGCAAGAGTGAAAGAAGGGAGGCCAAGTAGAAGGCTATTGCAGGCATCCAGGTGAGATGTGATGCCAAAGGCTGGGACTCAGGTGTTCTCCTCAGCCCTGCTACATCTGAGATGCCAACTGGTGAGGACAAAAGGGCAGTTGGGTAGACCAGCATGGAGTTCTGAGTGAGGTCATGGTGCAGAGGGAGATGTGGGCGTTTCTGGCATGTGGTGGTATTTAACGCCACCAGACCACAGGGTACCACTTAGGGAGAGTATGTAGCAAGAGAAGGGAAGGGGCCCAGGACAAAGAGACTGACAGGAGGCTGAGAAGGAGCAGCCAGTGAGGAAGGAAGATGTGCGGGAGAGTCTGGCAACATGGAAACCAAGAGAAAAAAGTGGTCCAAGAAGGTGGGAGTTGCCAAGCATCTCTGACAGATGAGAGAAGTGACTGTTGGGTCTGCCCGCAGAGGGTCCCTGGCAATGCTGGCAAGAGCAGCTGCAGTGTGTAGTAAGGGCGGAAACCCAACTGGAGTGGGCCGAGGGGAGCTTCAGAGGTGAGGAAAGGAGACTTGGGGGGACTGACAAGTCTTTCCAGAAGTTCTGGTGAGAAAGGGAGCAGAGAAGGGGATGTGGAGTCCAAGGAAGTTACCCTTGTAAAGGGAGAGGTTGCTGGAGCCTGTGTTCTTGATGCTGGGAAGGATCTGCAAGAGGGGAGAACATGATGATGCAAGAAAGAGAGGTGCCAAGTGCGGAAGTGGAGCCCTGGGGAAGCCAAGAGGGGACAGGGCGTGGAGCTCAGTGGGGGCTGGCTTTAGCGGGGGCAGGGCCCTCCTCTACAGGCACATGGGGCTGGCACACACACGGGTACGGATGGGGCAGCTATCGTGGTGTTAGAAGGGTGAGTGCCTCTCTGTCTGCTTCTGATTCCTTAGTGAGGATATTCTCTGGGAGGTGTTGGGGGAGGGAGAGTGGGGAAAGGCAGACTGAAGCAGAAGAATTCTGCGAAGGCAGATGGGCTGAAATTACTCTTTTGAGGAGTGGGGAAGTGTGGTGTGGATCCGGCAGTGCTGAGTGCCTTTCTGTGGTGTGCAGCCTCAGGTTTCAGTGAGGCCAGCCACACGGTCGGTTAAATCTTCGGAGTGCCAGGAAGAAGGTGGTGTTGTGATTGCACTCACTTTACATCTGTAGAAACCAAAATCTTAGGGAAGCCAACTTGTCCAAGTCTGCTGAGCTGGAATCTGAACCCAGGAGAGCAGGCTCTTAAGCAGAGATCTTCAAGCCAAGAGGAATGGGACTGACAGTCCAAAGGTCATCATTTCTAGATTCTCAGATTTCCTCTGTACTGTTTCCTAAAAGTGATCATTCTGAGAATGTGCAGATGTTTGCAATAGCCTTTATTCCACTCTACAAAGGAAAGGCACACCCTTCACCCATCCCAAATCCCCCCTCTGTGAATGCTCCAGGTAGAAACCCTCCCACCCCCTGCACCAAAGAAAGGGGGAAAGCTGCTCTAACAACAAGCCAAGCCCGATGAGCTATTTGTTAAGAATGAGTCATGACACAAGAAATTCACATGTGGGCATTAGAAATAGGGATGTTGGTCCAGAGCTTGATGATTAGTGGGGGAGACAGCCGTGATCAGAGTAACACCTGAATGCTTACAAGTGAAGCTCTGACAGAAAGGGATGTCACATAGAAGGAACCTCATCCAGACTAAGGGGTCAAGAAAGCCATCCTGGAGGATGGGTGCCTGAGCTGATGCAGAAGGATGAGAATATATCTTCCAGACCAGAGGTCAGGAAATGTTTTCTGTAAAGGGCCAGAAAGGAAATATTTTCAGCTTTGCAGGCCATAAAGTCCATGGCAACTACTCAACTCTGCGGCTGTGGTGAGAAGGCAAAGACAATAATAAATGAATGGGTGTGGCTGTGTTCTGATAAATCTTTATTTACAAAAATAGGCGGCAAAAGGCTGATTAGTGGTTTCCCAAACCCTGCCCTAGACATTAATTTTTTTCTAGCGCTACACAAAAAATAGGCAGTGATGTGCAGGGTTTGGTTGATATCCAGTTACCAATGTGAGCTCTTTGAACTGGGAGCTGGAAAGAGATGCTGACAATGACGACGGAAATGGTGGAGGGAGCTTTAAACAAGGGGACCAGCCGGCATAGAGGGGAGGCATAGGGAGGGAGTGTGATGTATACTAACTAGGAACTGAAAGGACCCCGCGGCAGAGCCCAGAGAGCCAGGGAGGACGGAGGTGGACTGGGCCAGAGGGCCCAGGCCTTGAGGTTAGTCCCTCGAGGCCATAGGAAGCCTTCTGAAGTTTGGAAAGTGTTTTTGTTTTTTCAATTGGGAAGAGGGCACGGCTGGGGGGTGGGAAGGGTAGAGTCAGGTGAGGATGATGTAATTAGATAGCATTTTGAAAAGACTAGAGGAGTACCGGTTGGGGTGAGGCAGAGCTGTTAGGAGCCTGCTGCATTGGGTACAGACTCTCAAACTAGGAGGGCAGGAGTGGGATGGAGAGAAGCAGATGGTTATGGGAGGAATGGAGACGGTAACATCAACAGGGCAGTGCAGGAGGGGGCATCAGGGGTGGCTCCCTCAGGCTTGCGATGAACATTAACTGAGAAAAGATATTTCAAAGCAGCTTGCACTGCAGCCTCCTTTTCAAGGTTGGTTCCTTTCCTCTCTCCTCCCAATTGCTGCATTTCTGGGGATGGCCTTTGTGGGCTCCCCACCTCCGCCATCCATTGTCGAGGGCCCCTCACAGGGAGGAGACAGGTAAAGCAGGGGTGGGGTATGGTGTGGGTGTGCAGAGGTGTGGCGCGGCCAGGAAGTCACTGATGTTCCAGAAGCTTAAGGGGTTCCCAGGGATCTGGTTTGTGCCTCCTCACTTACCAGAGGGTGGTAGAATTTCTTCCTCTGGGATTCCTTTGGCAAAGAGAATTTCTTACCAGTGAAGAGAGAAAACCTTCTTCCTGGGGAAGAGAAAAAGTTGTTCTTCAGTTCCTTCTTGCTGGGGAGGTGACAAAGAGTGCACACCAAGAGCTTTGCTTGAAGGAAGTACTCCCTCTGTAGAGACGGCCTCCTGGAGGCAGGGGACTGGCTCAGGCAAACCAGTGACCTTGGGCAAGTTATCTAAGGGCTCTGATCCAGTCTCAGGTGCCTGTTAAAGGGGGGTGAATACTATCTACCTCACACGGCTGATGAGCCAATTAAAGGAAATAATGTGTGCAGAGCATCATTATCCTACATGGAAAAAAAAAGTACTGGCTTTAAAAAACCAACTCGAAACCCTGCAAAATTAAAATCAATATATGTTGCATGAAATGCTTTCAAAAGTAACAATCTAGCAACCTCATAAAGCATTAAATTTAATATTCATTAAAATGTAATTAAACTTGAAAGCAATTTATGGGTTAGATTTTTTTCACTTTGAAAAAGATTCCTGTGTGCATGACAACTACTAGGAAAGCATACCTAATGAGTCAGTAAATGCGCTGCTTACAGAAGTTACATGTATCTAGTCTCTGGGCTTGAGTAAAGGGATGGCTATTGTCATTCCCAGTATAACTGCAACTGCGTCTTCTCCAAGGGTTGCTCAGGGTTCTCTTCCTTTGTGTGCCCTAGACTGGGGCTTCTCAACCTGGACGGTGTGTGCAGATCACTGGGGGACCTCAGTCAACTGCAGAGTCTGACAGGGATGCTGAGGCTGCTGGCCTGGGGGCCACACTTTGAGTAGCAAGGGTGTAGCCATCTCCGTCCTGCCCAGGGGAACCACTCTGGGGCAGAGAGGCCAAGGCCGGAGCAGCTGGCCGCCTCCTCCAGAGAACCAGCCAGAAGGAGGCACAAGGGGCAGGGTTGCTGCAGTGGAATCCCCTGCCTTCCTCACATTCTCTTTCTAGATCTTCTCTGCTCCTTCCTAGGAGGAGCTGTGCTTGTTGAAGCCAGGGTGGCTCTCCTACCCTCCCCCTGCCAACCCTCCCAGCGTGCCTTTCTCTCTCGGGCCTAGGCTTTTCAAAAGAATGACCCATACTTTCCACTTTTGCTTCTGCACCACTTCCCCTGAAATCTGGATTCTGCCTACTACCATCGGATGGAAACAGCCCTCTCAAAGTTCACTAATGGGGATTTCTTTTGGAGATGATGAAAATATTCTGGAATTTGGTCATGGTGGCTGCACAACTTTAAGAAATACTAAAAACCCCTGAATTATGCACCTTAAAAGCATGAATTTTATGACATGTCAATAGAGCTGTTATAAAAAAATTTATGGTATCTCAATAATTTCAATAGCACTGCTATTAAAAAACAAAACCAAACCAAAAAGACCATGAATGACCTAACTGCAGGATTCTGTGGCTTCCCCCCGGTCCCCTCTAATGGTCCTCCACTACAGTCCTCCCTGGGCTGCCACCACCCTGCTCTCTCCAGGCTCCTCCCACCTCGCTCAGGCTTTCTCTGGTTCTCCTTTCTTCTCCCACCTCCTAAATGCAGGAGGTCTCCAAGGCTCTGACCTTGGCCTCCTTTTCCTCTCTCTTCCTTGATATTCCCATTTAGAGATCATTTCAGTGAGGACATCTATTTGAATAAATCCCCGTTTGCGATTCCCAGCTCTGCCCTCTCTCCTAACTGCATCACCAATGACATGCTGGATGCCTTCAGCAGGATCTTCTGCCATCTCACAAATTTGTCACGTCTAAAATTGAACCTGTGGCCTTTCTCTCCAGACCTGCTCCTCCTCTTGACTTCCTTGTTTTAAATAGAACATCTTCAAATTCTGGCTGCTAGATGCTGAGAGCTGCTTTAAATCTGAAACCTGCCCCAGCTCCAGCCTCCTCCTGGCCTGACGCATGATAATTCCCGCTCTCAGATTTCCTTGAGGTTCTATCTCTCTTATGTCTCTGATCCATCATCACAATTGCGCACAGTGGGCTCAGTCTGCTATCCGGGAAAAGACCTGCTTGCAAGGTTAGCCCCTGGGTGGCATCTGGGCACTTAGATTTCGGGAGGGTTCCCACCATTAACTGATAAGACTGGCTTGCTAGGCCTGAACTGTTTGTGCAAACAACATGGTTTATGCTGAACATCTTTCCTTCTGGGAGTCTGGAAATTGGGTGTGTGCCAGGACAGGGGTGCTTATGTAATCAGCCCCCAATAAGAACCCTGGGCACTGATTCCATAACGAGTTTCCCTGATTGGCGACATTTGACATGTGTCATCATAACTCATCGCTCGGGGAATTAAGTGAGTCCTGTGTGGCTCTGCTGGGTCCTTTCGCTGTGATAAATCCCAGCTGTATAACTACGTACTGCCTCCTGTGAGTCCCCCTAGTGACTTACCAAACCTGAGGGTGCTCTTGGGGATCTCTGGACACAATTCCCCAGCCCTCGCTTCTGCTAGCCTCACGACCACAGCCTACCCTTCAGAGACAGGGTCCTTAGGGGCACCTCATCCAATCTCCCACCCAAAACGGGTTCTTCTGGACAGCACGCTGGCAGCTCTGCTGGGTCCCTCCAAGGGCAGGAAACTAGTCACAGCCTGAGACAGCTCTGCCTCTTAGGGAGTCCTGTCTGCTGGCGGAGCTTCCTGGATTAGACTCAGGGGAAGAATGTTTAATTGGGGGGAAGGCAGCCTCGGGCATCTTAGCTTCTGTGTGCCTCACTTCCTCAGTTGTGAGCGGGGACAGTGGAACCTCTCACAAGGTCGCGGTGAGATTTAAACAAAACAGGGCCTGGTGCAGAGAAAAAATCGTGTGCATTAGCTGTTATTTTCATTGTTGGTCACACATTCATCAGATTACAGCTGTGTGCTCAGACTCATATTCCTTGACAACATGAGCGGTTTTCACCATATATATAAAAACATTAATCTCCTCACTCCTATCGCATCTCCAAAAGGTCTGAGGGATTGCTAACTGAATTTCATTAGCTGGATATTGTCTGTCCCCTGGGTTCTATTTTTTGTGTGTGTTGAGGTGAAATTCACATAATATAATATTAGCCATTTTGAAGTAAAGAATTCAGTGGCATTTAGTACATTCACAATGTTATACAATCACCCCCTCTATCTAGTTTCAAAACATTTTTATCACCTCAAAAGAAAACCGCATGCTTACTAAGCATTTACTCCCCATTCTCCACTCTAGTCCCTGACACCACTAATCTGCTTTCTGTCTCTATAGATTTACCTATTCTGGACATGTCATACAAAAGAAATCACCCAATATGTGACCTTTTGTGTCCAGCTTCTTCTAGTTACCAGAGTGTTTCTGAGGTTCAACCTTGTTGTAGCACAGGTAAGTACTGCTTCCCTTTTCATGGCTGAGTAATATTCTGTTGTATGGATAGACCATGATTTATTCATCCATTCGTCCATTAGTGGATGTTTAGCTGTTGTGAATAGTGGGTCTTAGATTATTGAGCATTAATGACAAGGCTTTTCTGCATCCCTGGGGTGGCCCAAAAAAGGGGCAGACATCCCCAGACACCATCTAGCCCAGGAGTGTGTCTTTCCGGATGATAACTCTGGGTTTGCTGTCCTTGCTCAGGAACCTGCTGGCTTGTCACCCATCACACTCGTCTCTCTGCTGCCATGATGAATGCCTTTCCGTTCTCCTAAATACCTCTTTCTCTTTGCCTCTGGGTCTTCTCACATGCTGTTCCCTCTGCCTGGAACAGTAATCCTCCATTTCACCTGCCTAAAATATGCATCCTTCAAATCTTAGCTTCAGTGTCACATACTGGCCTTTTCAAGGCTGGAATGGATACCCCTCCCCCTGAAGCCTCAGCCCCTGTATTCCCCATCCAGTGCCCATCCCACCAAATTGTAATCATGGTGCCCACATTTCCCACTAAACTGCAAAGCGGGAACTGGGCTTGCCTCCTCGCCATGTTCTGAGTGTTTGGCATGGCAACTGACATATTGCACTCATTACATGTTTGTTGAATGAGATAAGTAAGTCAACTGTGGGCAAGTTGTTTGTCTTCTCTGAACTTCAGTTTCCTAATCAGTAAAGTAGATTCAATAAGAGTGTGTAGTTCAGCTGGTTATCAAGAAGAGTAAATAAAAAGAACAAAGAGCCTAGCCCAGTGCCTGGCACATATTAGACACCCAACTGGCATCTATTGTTTTAATATAAAATTCTATAATATAAAACTCTATCCTGACAATGATGTGCCAGCTCTCACTACAGTTCATAAATGTTTACATTTTCAGTCATTTTACTCGCTAGTTTGGGAGGTATGGGGAGAGGCCCTTCCCTGCCTCAGTACGACGGTGATTGGATGTGGCCAGCAGCAAATAAAGGGGACAGGAGTCCCTAACTAGTGTCTTACCCTTTATCAGTCTTCTTCTATGGGACAGTAATTCTTCTCTCCAGAACCTCTCTGGATCCAGTTCTGAGTAGTTCCAGTCATTATAACTCTGTGGGCAAGGATAGATACCTAAAAGGGGGTCAAGAGTCATAATGAAAACTTCAACAAAAGAGAACGGAAGGCAGAACAACTCAGGTCGGAGTTCCACAGAGGCCTCTGAGTTGCCCCTGCTGGTCCTAGGGATTCCTGCCATCCTATTCTGCCTATCACTTCCTCTCTAGAGGGCTTTGGTTTCCTCATCTGAAAATGGGGACAATAATGCCTGCTTTTCCTACCTGACAGTGCAGGTATGAGGACTAAATCACACCACACATGTGTGAATCCATGGGGGCCACACAAGCATTCAGTGTAATTATTTGTCCTCCTACCTACCTTCCCCATTCTTGCTGGACTATGAGCCCCCTGCGGGCAAGAACTGGGTCTTATTCTTCTTTGTACCTCCTGGGCTTATAATAAATAGGTACTTAGAAAATGTGTGTTGAATATATTATCACACTTAGCTAAGAGGTACCAGAGATGGGTTCGGTCCTCTCTAAATATTTGATTGTGATGGCATATGGGGCTAATGCCTTTCTTTTAGGGAAACTGTGGGTTTTGGAGTCCTGATTCTTGGAACCTGGACCCTCAGATATTAGCGAGACCCTACTTTCTCCCTTAGTTCTTTTGTTTAGGAAGGAAAAGACCAAGGATTACACAGGAAATTTGAGCTGCATTGCAAACCTGCTAGTTCCCATGGACAAAGAGGACAGGAGGTGTATTACTGGAGGTAAGTTGGGGTAAGGGTGCACATCCTTGGACAAAAAATAGGGAATAGGAAGAAGGAACAGAAAGAAGAGAAGAAAGAGTGGGAGGCAGGATGGCGTAGGGGTCAAAGGCCTAGCTTTGGAGTTAGTGTGGATTTGAATACCTGCTCTCCCACCTGTTCGCTATTGGACTTCTTTATCCTCAGCTGCTATGCCTTCCCTTCCCTACGCTGCAGGCGTGTTAAGAGGATTACATTGGTGAGCAGAAAAGAGTTAACATAGCAGGCCTGAGACTGCTATCCATAGCCAGGCCTGCTTGCCAGGTTGACCCATGGTTGGCTTCTAGGAATTTACCTGGTAAACAGTTCTCTACACTCATACAAAACTTTCCCTAACTGACAAGGGTGGCTTACTCTGCCTAGACTGTACAAACAATGTGGTTTATGCTGAACACCTGCTTTCCTGGAATTTCAGTTTATGCCAGGCAGAGGATGTGTGCTAGGCACAATGTCTACATGGCCAGCCCCAAATAAAACCCCTGGGCACTGAGTCACTAATGGGCTTCCCCAAGAAGAAGCATTACACACATGGTGCTACCTTTCAGATGCAGGATTGGGGGCGCTCTGTATGACTCCTCAGGGGAAAGAGAGAGCAGAAGGAAGCACATGGATTCCTCTAGACCTGCCTGTATCTTTCTCATTATGATTTAGTTGTGGATCCTTATTCCATTGCTGTAATATATTTTAGCCATAAGAACAACTACATGCAGAGTGCCATTAATTCTTCTAGCAAATCTCTGAACCTGAGGGTGGTCTTGGGTCCCCTGATACTACAGGATATGTAAGAAAGTGCTTACTTAACAGTACCTAGTACATAGGAACCTCTCAACAAATAATAGCTTTTAATGACTTTAGGAAATGTCCAGGTTGAGAAGAGGGAAGTGGGAAGGGGACTAAAAAATAATTGAAAAAGCAAACAGGCTGGCAATGTGTGTGGGGGTGGGAGGGGGCACACCAGCTGGGCCACTTAGGAGGACATGGAGGGAGGAAGGGTGGGATTATCTAACCAGCATACTGCTTTTGGGGGTCCTGAGTTCTGGTTCCATCAGCCCACACCAGGTGGTTAACTAATGAGGCTAATGGAGACTTGGGAATCTTGTTAGGAGATGCCCCCCTGCTCCCTGCAGATGTAACTGGGCACAAACGGGGACTAGGATGGACTGTCCCTAGCACTGTTTTGAGGAAGCAGGAAAATTTGTATTCCTTGGGGCACTAACTACACACTTGACTTTCTTTAATGTTAAGAAGAGAAAAGGAAGATGGCTTTGATGAAGGGGTGTTATGGCAAACGAAAATGTACCCAGGCTCTATTGGAAAATGCTTTTTCTGGAATCTCCTCCAGTAAAAAGGAGTCATCTCTCACCTGATATCCACAGGCTCATAGTGTTACAGAGGTCAGACTTGAATTCATGCATGTTGAACAAGGACTGTGGAAAGCAGGAACAGAAGCTGGTGTACAAAGCTTGGCTCAGGAGTGACGGAAACCTCTGGGGGGCAAGGAGAGGTCAGTCAACACTTTCAACATTTCCAAGAAAAAGAACCCCAGACCTCAGAAAGGGTCTGTGTTACTAAAATTCTTCTTTCTTATAAAATGCCATCCAAAAGGATAATACTAACAATTATAAGATGTCTACTATGTGCCAGACCCTGACAAACATTATCTAGTTTTAATGCACTTGCCATCCCATTTTTCCAGATTCAAAACCTGATTCAGTCTAACTACACCTTTGTTCTTTCTAGGGCCCAGCCCAGTGGCTGGCACATAGTAGGTGCTCAATAATGATGTGCCAACTGACCTTCCTGTTGGTGGGAGAGAGACTTCTACCTCCGTGTGCTCCTTACCCTGCCTGGGGAATTGCTCCTCAAACATCATACTGTGCTCGCCCAGCCACCTCGCAACCCCCAGCTCCCCTTCACGTGGTCTGTGGCTCAGCCTCTCCCTTCTACAACTTGGCCATAGCCACATGAAGCCAGAGGATGACAAGACCTGCCTGAACTGCCCATTCGGCTATCTCCCATGGCAACAGCTTGACATACTACTCACTACTATTTTTTTTTTTTTTTTTTTACCTAGGTGCTATTCTTGTTGCTTTTTAAATATGGTCAAGCTCACATATTTTCTATCTGGCTTTATTCATTTAACATTACAAGAAGCACTTCTCCAAGTTGTTATAAACTCCTTGGGATTTTTTTTATTCCCTAATAGTGGCCTTCATAATATTGGACTGAGTAGGCATATCAAAATTTACTTAACCACCCCATCACTGGATATTGGCTTATTTCCAAGACTCTGAATTATAAATTATGCTGAGTAACTGTTTTTATTTATTAAGCTATCTCAGTGCCTGGCAAGTAGACACACTCAAAAATTTGTGGAATCAATGAATGAATGAGTAAATGAATGCGCCTTTTCCTTTATGTTAGATTATGTCCTCCAGAAGATGATATAATAATAGTAATCACAGCAACTGTGATGTACTAGGGGCTTTTCATGGTCTGGGCAATATGTCCTTTAATCCTTAGAACAACCCAGTTATTCTCCCCATCTTATGAAAGATAAAACTGAGGCACAGAAAGCTGAAGTGACTTGTTAAGAGGTCACACAACTTGTAGAAGTGCCTTTTAGTGTGATTGTATCAATTCACTTCTCTCCCAGAATGTGTGAGCCATTGCCCCGAATCCTTAATGACCCTGGGAATTAGACTTTTTAATCTATGCAACCTAACAAGTAAAAGGGGGTATCGAGATATTATTGTTTGAATTTTTACTTTTGGTTATTACTAAGGATAAAATTTTTTTCCCATTTGAATTTCTTCCCTTGTGAATTTATGTACTTTGTAGGTTGGTCTGTGTATGAGGTGTGCCCTATGTTGGGGGACTACAAGTCTTTTTGCATAGTTTGTCATTTGCCTTTTAACTTTGTCTACAGTAATTTTCTTTAAAAGAGTATATAGTTAAATCTATCAATCTTTTCCTTTATGGCTTCTTTTCTTGGGGTCATATTTTAAAAGTCCACCCCCGCTCCAAATCATGTATTCACTTACATTTTCTTCTAGCAAACTTTTAGTACATATATACATGCAAACACATATAAAAAGTATGTATATTCATATGTTTTGATTTTAAAATTACATTCTTATTTAAATAATACAGACATACATAAGATAACCCACACCCCAGAGATAACCATAGCTAAGAGTTTGATATTTTTCTAGATTTTTTTCTGTTCATAGGCACATATACATTTATACATATACATATTTTTTTCAAGAGGGATGTATAATTTGCTTTTTTTCACTTTAAATTTTTCATTACAACCTTCCCAATCAATATCTATGGATCAACCTTATTTTTTGTAACTGCTGAATCACATGTGAATATATGGCTATATCACAACTTACTAACCACTCCCTTATGGAAAGGACATCTATCAGCAACAGAAGTCAGTAGCTATATAATGTGATTTTTTTGGTAAGCAGTGGTCAATGCTCACTTTTAAAAGAGCCTCTTCATAGCGGGACCTGGGGTCATGAAGCAAAAGAGAGGCGTAGTGTCTAGATATCCGGTCAAACAGCTTATTCTGGACTTCCTTGTTTGGCTACCAGGAATAGAAATGGGGAAGGAATTACTAGAGTCCCTTGTTGAAATAGCCGAGAGCTGGGATTCTTAAACAGGTTATCTCTTTCCGAATAGGAATCTTATTCTCAAGATTATTCTTAATCTCATATACTTTATGAAATAACACACTAGTTTGTTTTATAGAGTTTATAAAGCATATGCATAGAAGCAGAGTGCTGTTAAAGAAAGAAGCCTGGCTCTGGGCCAGGAAGTCCCTGGGGGGTTCTATTCTCAGCCCTGCCTGCCCTTGCAGCCACAGGCCATGGACTTGTCCCTACAGTCCTCAAGAGAGAAGTGGATGCTCAGACCCAATCCTGGAGAGCCAGGCTCCCCCATCCCGACATCCATCAGTCAGCAAGCCTGTTGGCTCCCCCTCCATGCTACACCCCAACCTGACTGCCAGAGTGAGCAAGAGGCAGACCAGCGTGTGTGTGAGAGCATGGAGTTTGAGCCAGAAGGCTTTGTTCAAGTCTCGGTTCCATGATTTTGAGCAAGTTCCTTACCCTCTGTGTGTGTTTTTCCATCAGCAAAATGAGGATAACAACAGTATCTACACCACTGGGTGGGTGGGAGATTTAACATACTCATGTGAGCGCGTGCTTAGAATAGCATTTGGTATACAGTGCATGCTACGTGAGGGTTAGCTGCTACCTCCACTGCTTCCACCCTACTCCAAGCTGCCAGCCTCTCTCCTGGACCACAGCAATAACTTCCTAACCGTTCCTCCCTGCCTTTACTTGTGCCCTACTGCAGTCCAGAGCAGCCAGAGTAATCTTCTTAAGATGTAAATCAGATTATATTGCTTCTTGGAAAAACCTGGCAATGGTTTCTCATCATACTTACAACAAAACCCAAATGCCTCACCCTGGCTCCAGGCTGGGCATGCTGGGGCTCTGCCTCCGCCCTCTCTGCCTTGCCTTCTACTTTCCCCTGCACCCACCCTGCACCAGCCACTCACGAGTTCTTTCTGCTCCTTGAAAATGCCAAGCTCCTTCCCTCTCCAGGGCCCCTGCCCTTGCTGTTCCCTTGAACTAGAGCACTCTCCCCACAGATGTCACTGGGTGGGATCCTTCTCCTGCTGGGGTCTCAGTTCAGAGTCACCTCCCTGGGAGACTGCTGGCCTCTGCAGTCGCACTCTGCGGTCTTAGCCCCACGGCTCATCACTATTTGAAATTATCCTATTGACTCAGTAACTTGTTGGCTCAGTGAGAGCAAAGAATCTAGTTTGTTTGCTCCTGCTTTCCTGGCCTATAGTTGGCATTTAATAAATATCTGTGCTAAATAAAGAAAGGTTTAAAAAAAAAAGGGAAGAGGGTAGGAGGTAGTAAAAGAATATCTCTTATTGTCCTTGGGTAAGCAGTTGGAAAATGGTGGATCTGTAAAATCTCTTCTAAAATTGAGATTTGTGGCCATTTATTGCAAAAGAGTGACATTATAATACAAATCTTGTTATACACAAGTAAAACAAAAACAAAGCAGCTCAATTTTAGAGGATCTAAATATGAAGATCAGTGGTTCCAAGGCAAGGAAGAAAATTCTCTAGTCTGGAGATGAAAGGCTGGGTTATAGTGAAGGAGCTAAGGGGGAAGATCGTGGAATGAGGAGAATACTGCAAAGTTCTACAAACTGCTTCTGGCCTGACCCCACCCAGGAAGCTATCACTCTGAGGGGAACTCCACCTCTTCTTACAGGAAGTGTGAATGAGTATCCTGGGCATTTTTCACAAGACAACTGGAGCTGGACAACAGGATAGGAAACAAACATAAGAACGAAAAGAAATGGTCCCTTGGCCTCAAAAAGTTCATGGTTTAGTTGCAAAGAGGCAAATCAGTCAACCATTACACATTAAACAGTGTGTGAAGTGCTCGGGCTAGGCAGGGGCTCGGCTGAGAGCACGTGAGAGGAGCCAGCGGAGAGGACCGTCAGGGTCCCCAGGCCATGGTGGGGGTGGTGAGAGGGGCCACCTTCTGAGGTGGGATAGAAAGGAGATCAAAGCATGTTCCAGTCCAAGGGACACTACACAGCAGTGCCAAGGCATGGGAGGGGCTGCGGCACATTGAGTAATGGCTGAGGCATGGAGGTATGGGCGAGGCCTGGGTGGGAGAGGATGTCGTGACAGATGAGGCTGCAGGGGCGGTCCGTGGGATCAGAGGGGTTTATAGCCTGTTATGAATTGAATTGTGCCCACCTCCCACCTCCCCAAAGACACGTTCAGGTCCTAAGCCCTGGTTCTGTGCATGTGACCCTATTTGGAAATAGGCTCTTTGAAGATGTTATTAGCTAAGAGGAGGCTAAACTGAATCAGGTGAGCCTGATCTATGGATCTAGTGTTCTTAGAAGAAGAGAGGAACTGGGGGTGGGGGTGGGGGAGGGGGGAGGGGGGAGGAATAAGTTGCGCCCAAGCCAAAGGCGGCCTGGGATTGCTGGCAAGCCACCAGCAGAACCCTACAGACCACAGTGGAAGCCTGGCCCTGCCAACACCTGGATTTCAGACTTCTGGCCTCCAGAAGTTGAGAAAATAAATTCCTGTTGTTTTAAGCCACCTCGTTTGTGACACCTTGTTACAGTTGCCCAAGGAAAACTAAGACAGCCCATGTTAAAGAGGTTGGGATTTGTTCTGTTGAAAACAATTTAAGCGAGGGAGAGTACAATAAGACTTCCATTTACCTGGTACCTTTCATGAAAGATCCACCAGAAACTATCCAGCCATATGGTTCGCGGCAAAGGAGAACAGAGAAACTTCTCTAGTTCTCTATCTAAACAGAAAGACTTGAAAAGAAACAAAATGTGCATTATTGTTGTTGTTGCTATGGTTCATTTCTTAAAATTCACCTGGCGCCACAGCTGGACTCCCAATGATTTTCACTCAAAACCTGGCTTGGCTCCTTCTGTGACTGAAGGATTGGTTATTCATATCCTCTTCTTCCCAGTCACCTTTGGACTCAACATATCTTAGAATCAACTTTTAAAAATACCCAAACCTAACCTTTTAGTAAATGCCTGCTATATGCCTGGTTCTAAACCAGGTGTTCTTACATGTTCTTATTTAACCCCCACAATAATCATATGAAGCACACATTATTATCTCCATCTCACAGATGAGGAAACTGAGGACCCAAGAGGTGAAGTAACTTTCCCAAAATAATATAGCCAGCAGGTGGCAGAGCCAGGATGGGATCCCCTACATCTATATAGCTGCTCCACTACCTACGTTCAATCAATAGCCAGTTAATTCAATTCAATAAACACAGACAATATACAAACACAAATCACTAGACGTAAGATTCTGATGAGTTAGTAGTAGGCATGAGGAATTTAAAATTAAAATAGGATTATGAGTGAACTCAGAGGGGAAGAAAATTCAGCTTTCATTGTCATACCACTGAGTCTTTAATCTGGCTCAGTTAAAGCTACCATGGTAATAATATGTAACTCAGTAAAGTTCAGTATATTGCTCAACTCTCAAAACTCAATAATATATAACCCAGTAACATCCACTGAGCAATTACCATGTATCTATCACTGAGCTATTCACATTTCATTCCAAATCTATTTTTTATAACTTTTTATTTGGAAATAATTTCAAACCTACAGTACAGTTGCAAAAATAATACAAACCCCATGGACAGAACTCTAATATACCTCCACCCTCTGAAAAATACCCAGATTCACCAATTTAACATTTTGCCACTTTTGCCATTATCATTCTATCATCTATCTATCTATCTATTTTCTGATCATTTGAGAGCAGGTTGCACACATCATAATCCTTGAACACACAATACTTCCATGTATATTTCCTACAAACAACAATATGCTTTATATACTTCCATGTATATTTCCTACAAACAACGATATGCTTTAAAGTCAGGAACTGTCAGGAACTGTGAGTTCTCCAACTTTGTTCTTTTTCAAGGTGTTTTTGACTACTGGGGCCCTTACCCTTCCAAAAAAATTTGATATTGGCTTTTCCATTTCTTAAAAGTAGGCTGCTGGAATTTTGATTGGGATTGTGTTGAATCTGTAAATCAATTTGGGTAGAATTGACATCTTAACGATATTTAGCCTTCCAATCCATGAACATGGAATGTCCTTCCATTTATTGAGGTCTTCTTTCATTTCCTTTAGCAATATTTTGTAGTTTTCTGTGTACAAGTCCTATATATCCTTGGTTAACTTTATTTCTAGATATTTGATTCTTTTAGTTGCTATTGTAAATTGTATTTTTTTCTTGATTTCCTCCTCAGATTGCTCATTACTAGTATAAAAAAAAATCAACAGTATTGATTTTTGCATGTTGATCTTATATCCTGCCACTTTGCTGAACTCGTTTAGTAGCTCTTGTAGCTTGGTTGTAGATTTTTCGGAACTTTCTCTATATAGGATCATGTCATCTGCAAACACAGGAAGTTTTACTTCTTCCTTTCCAGTGAAACCCTTTTAGTTCTTTTTCTTGCCTAATTACTCTGGCTAGAACTTCTAGCACAATGTTGAATAACAGTGTTTGACAGTGGGCATCCTTGTCTTGTTCCAGATCTTAGAGGTAAAGTTTTCAGTCTTTCACCATTGAGTATGACATCAGCTGTGGGTTTCTCCTATATGCCCTTTATCATCTTGAGGAAATTTCCTTCTATTCCTATATTTCAAAGTGTTTTTATAAAGAAAGGAAAGGATGCTGGACTTTATCAACTGCCTTTTCTGCGTCTATGAAGATGATCATGAGGTTTTTTCCCCTTTGGTTGGTTAATGTGGTGTATTACATAAATTGATTTTCTTGTGTTGAACCACCCTTGCACACCTGGGATAAAACTCACATGATCATGGTGTATAATTCTTTTAATCTGCTGTTTTATTTGATTTGCAAGTATATTGTTGTAAATTTTTGCATCTATATTCATTAGTAAAACTGGTCTATAATTTTCTTATAGTATATTTATCTGGCTTTGGTATTAGGGTGATATTGGCTTCACAGAAGAGTTAGGTAGTGTTCCCTCCTCTTCAATTTGTTGGAAGAGTTTGCACAGGATTGATACTAATTCCTCTTGGAATGATTGGAAGAATTCATTTGTGAAGCCATCTGGTCCCGGGCTTTACTTTGCCGGGAGGCTTTTGATGACTAATTCAATTTCTTTACTTGTAATTGGTTGTTGAGATCTTCTATTTCTTCTCAAGTCAGTATAGGCCATTCAAGTGTTTCTAAGAAATTGTCCATTTCACTTAAGTTGTCTAATTTGTTGGCATACAGTTGTTGATAGTATCCTCTTTTGATCCTTTTATTTCTGTGGGGTCGGTAGTAATCTCCCTCTCATTTCTGGTTTTATTTGCATCTTCTCTCTTTTTTCTTTGTCAGTCTAGCTAAGGGTTTGTCAATTTTATTAATCTTTTCAAAGAACCAATTTTTGGTTTTGTTGATTCTATTGTTTTTTATTCATAATTTCACTTATTTCTGCTGTTATCTTTGTTTCTTTCCTTCTGCTTGCCTTGGGATTAATTTGCTGTTCTTTTTCTAGTTCCTCCAGGTGTGCAGTTAGGTTTTTTTTTTATTTTATTTTAACTGTTTTTCCTTTTACCACTGCCTTTGCAGCATCCCATACGTTTTGATATGTTATGTTCTCATTTTCATTTGTTTTGAGATATTTACTGATTTTCCTTGCAATTTCTTCTTTGACCCACTGATTGTTTAAGAGTGTGTTATTTAACTTCCATGTATTTGTGGATTTTCCAGTTCTCCACCTGTTATTGATTTCCATCTTCATTCCATTATAGTCGAGAAGATGTTTTATATAATTTCAATCTTTTAAAATTTATTGAGACTTGCTTTGTGACCCAACATGTGGTCTATCCTGGAGAATGATCCATGAGCACTTGAGAAGAATGTATATCCTGCTGTTTTGGTGTACAATGTTCTGTATATGTTAGGTCTAGTTCATTTATCACATTATTCAAGTTCTCTGTTTCCTTGTTGATCCTCTGTCTAGATGTTGTATCTATTGATGAGAGTGGTGTATTGAAGTCTCCAACTATAATTGTAGAGTTGTCTGCTTCTTCCCTCAGTTTTGCCTGTATTTGTCTCGTGTATTTTGGGGCACTGTGGTTAGATGCATAAGTATTTATGATTGTTATTTCTTCTTGGTGGGTTTCCCTTTTATTAATATGTAATGTCCTTCTTTGTCTCTTATAACAGCTTTGACTTAAAGTCTACTTTGTATATTAATAATGCTACCTCAGCTCTTTTTTTTCTATTTGCATGAATATCTTTTTCCAACCTTTTACTTTCAACCTATTCATGTTTGTGAGTCTAAGGCGAGTCTCCTGTAAACAACATACAGTTGGATCATGCTTTTTAATCTATTATGCCAATCTATGTCTTTTGATTGGGGAGTTTAATCCGTTAACATTCAGTGTTATTACTGCAAAAGCAGTACTTACTTCAGCCATTTGTCCTTTGGTATTTATATGTCATACACGGTTTTTTTTGGTCTCTTTTCCTTTATTGAAACCTCCTTTTCTGTACAGTTGATATTTTGTGATGTTTTTGATCCCTTTCTCATTTCTGCTTCTGTATATTTTAAAATATATTCTTTGTGGTTACCCCAGGGTTTGTATTGTACAACATACATCTATAACTTACTAGTTTTAAAAGATACTGTGATGGTTTGAAGCTGTATGTACTCCAGAAAAGATCATGTTCTTTTAATCCATTCCTGTGGGTGTAGACCTATTGTAGGTGGGGCCTTTTGATTAGATTGAATTAAAATAATTGAGATGTAACACACATCATGCAAGGCGGGCTTAATACTCTTACTAGAATCCTTTATAAGAGGATAAAACATTGAAAAAAGCCCCAGAGAAGCTGAGAGAGGAAGCCACTGAAGCCAGAAGCTGAAAGCAACAAAATCTGGGAGAGAAAGAACAGCAGATGTCACCATGTACCTTGCTATCTGACAGAGGAGCCCAAGTTCACCAGTAGCCAGTCTTCAGGGAGAATGCACTGCCTGTTGATGGCTTGAGTTGTACATTTTCGTGGCCTGAGAACCATAAGCTTGTAGGTTAATAAATCCCCACTGTAAAAGCCAATGCATTTCTGGTATATTGCATTTCTGAAACAGATACCAACTTAGCATCAATAGCATACACATTCTCTGTTCCCATATCCCTCTATTCCCTCTTTATGTTGCTTTTGTCCCACTTTACCACTTTATATTTTACACGTCCATTATCAGGAAATATGCCTTTTTCTTTTTCAATTATATTCTGACTCTTACAGGAATTAAGAAGTAGAGTTGTATATTGAGGACATAGTATTATTGGGTTTTGCATTTATTCTTAGTTACCCTTACTAGTAATCTTCGTTTCTTCACACTACTCCAGGCCACTCTCTCCTATCTTTTCCTTTCAACCTGCAGAATTTCCTTTAGTAGTTCTTACTGGGCAGGGCTTTTGTTGACAAACTCTCTCAGTTTCTGTTTATCTGTGAATATTCTAAATGCTCCCTCACTTTTGAAGGACAGTTTTGCCAGATAAATAATTTTTAGCTGGCAACTTTTCTCTTTCAGTACCTTAAATATATCATACCACTGCCTTCTTATCTCCATGTTTTCTGATGAGAAATCAGAACTTAGTCTTATTGAGGATCCCTTGTGTGTAATGAATTGCTTTTCTCTTGCTGCTTTCAGGGTTCTCTATCTTTGGCATTTGACATTCTGATCAGTATGTGTGTTGGAGTAAATCTATTTGGTTTTATTCTGTTTGGAGTACATTGCACTTCTTGGACATGTATATTTATGTCTTTTATAAGAGTTGGGAAATTTTCAGCCATTATTCCCTCAAATATCCTGCCTCTTCTCCCTTCTCTTCTTCTCCTGGAACACCCAGGACATGTACATTTGTGTGCTTCATGCTGTTATTCAATTCCCTGAGGCCCTGTTCAATTTTTTCCAGTCTTTTCTCTGTTTTTCTGTCTGTGAGATTTTGATTGTCATCTCTGATTCTTTCTCCTGCCTGTTCAAATCTGCTGCTGTATGCCTCTAGTGTGTTTTTAATCTCTTCTATTGTGCCTTTCCTTCCTATAAGTTATTTTTCTATTCATACTTTCAAATTATTCTTTATTTTCACCCAGTGTCTTCTTAATATCCTTTATCTCTTCAACCATATGTTCTTTCATCTCCTTGAACTGATTTAGGAGATTTGTTTGAAGATCTTTAATTACTTGTTCCAAATTCTGTGTCTCCTTTGAAGTTTTAATTTGTCCTTTGACTGGGCCATATCTTCCTGTTTCTTAGTATGGTTTGTAGTTTTTTTTGCTGATGTATAGGTATCTGATTATCTTGATGAGTTTAATCTGAAGGTCAGCTTCTCTCTTTTGCCTAGGGTTTTATTGTTGATTGGCTTTGTGTTGAGGCTCTTCTTTCACACTTTGTTCAATTTATTCTACACCTTTAGAATCGTCCATGTTTGTCTGATCAGATTTTTTTTCAGCTCTTCTTCATCTAATGCTTGCTCTGGGTATGCAGTACAATTTTTAAGATTGCACTATTTGTGCAAATGTTTCACCCCCCAGGGAAAAGCTTCCTTTCCTCTGTTCTTTCTCCAGGAATCTTGATCTGTTCTGTTTGTTTTGTTTCCCTCCCCTCCCCATAACTCTCCTGTCATTCCTCTAGCTGCTTTTGCCTGGAGAGCAAAGTCTGGGAGGAGGGTCACCCCAGAGAGGAATTTCCAAGTCAGTATTTCCCAGCCAAAACAGGGCCAAGGCACCACAATATCCTACCATTTTTGAGACGTCTTTTTCTTGATTCAGAGCTCATCCTATTACTGTGGTCCTTTAGTTGTTTTCCAGAGCCTGACAAAGATGTTTCTGCCAGTTCTTGCTGATTGTTCAAAGTTTCTGTGGGGGGTATGGAGCCCTGCAGCTTCTTACTCTGTCATCTTATTGAGGCCCTTCCCATTTTTTTCATGATCTATATGTGACAGGTACTAACATTATCCTCAGTTTATATAAGATGACAGTGAGGATAAAAGGTTAGGATTTTTTTCCAAGCTTAGATAACCCAGGAGGTTCAAGTGCAGGGTGCCTGGTTCCAGAGGTACCACATAGGCTGCCTCTTTTCTTGTCATTAGAAGAGCACTGAGAGCTCGCTCTCACCATCCTCCTGAATGCAAAGGAAAAGTCTTCTTGGCACTCCCTTCAAGACTACAGAAGCTGAGGGCATCCTTCATTGACAAAAGAGTTTTCCTCATCAAAAAGAAGCTCTCTGAGCCTGTTCTTTGCTTCATCTTTTTCACCATTCCTCAAGTTTCTTTGGAGAAGCAGAAGAGTGGAGTGGGAAGAGCACAGACTTTGGTACCAGCTCTTTCATTTATCACTGGTGTGACCTTGAGCTCTTTGTGCTGTTTCCCTATCCAGAAAATGAAAGTGATGAAAATAGTCCTGACCTCAAGGACTGCTGTGAGGATTAAATGAGTGAATCCATGCGAAGTGCTTAGAATAGTGTCAGGCACAAAAGAAACAAGATAAGACTTCACTAGTTATTTATTGTGTAGGGGACAGTACAGCCTGCCACCTTTCCTAGGGACCCACAAATAAACCCTGTGCTTGGGTCTGTGTGAGCCGGGCTCCTAGGATGGGATGACAGAAGTGGACTGACTCCCTTCTCATGAGTGCCTTGAGGTAAAACACATCCCTTAGCACACAGTGGACTGTGGTACATTCCTTCCCCTTTGCCCCAAGCATTCATAAACATTCACTGGAGACAGTCTGGCTGAAGTATGTCCATTTCATGGCACCCAGCCCATCCCTGCTGGTATACCTATCTGCTCCTGACAGGGAGAGAGTGGGGTACCTCCACTAGGACCCAAGCTGTGTGTAGAACACCTCCCAGCACTGGTGGCGGATTAGGACCGGTGCCACTAATGAAGCTGGTCTTGCACTGACTCTTCTCTATGTGCATAAATGTACTTCCATCCAGAGCTTGTGTGAGACGTGCTTTCACTAGTGATCCTTGCAAAGTGTGGAGTGGGCGGGGCTCCCAGGGCTGCTGGTGCTGGGGGCAGGCCTCGTGATGCTCCTGCTGCCCTGTGTGTAGGGAGACCCCTCCCGTAGAGGTGGTAATGGTGACTCTTTTCCTGACTGACAGTTTGGCACAGTGAGCAGGGTACCCATGGTCTGAAATTCATTCATAGTCTTCCTTTCAGAAAGTATTTCATTTCATCCCTTCAACAGCTATTTTATATTACACACCTATTTAGTGCTCAGGGCTGGTGATGTTGAGTTCCAGCCCTGGAGGTGTTCACAGGTAAACAGAAATTTACAGAAGAGTGTGATAAGGGTCCTAAGAAAGGAACAGAGGTGCAGGGGTGGAGAACGGAGCCCTGAGAAGGCATCTCACCTGTCAGAGAAGATTTTAAGAGTTAAAATAACTGGATAAAGAAAGGAGAATTCAGAACTCCTCAGAAAGGGAAAAAACATGTGCCAGAGGTTGTGAAACCACATGACACAATTGGGGAAGTATAAGGGGTTTTTGTGCAGCTGAATCATTGGTAGCAGGTGGACTGATGTTCCAGAAAGATCCCTGATATCAGTGTAGAAAATGCACTTAGAAGGGAGCACAACTGCAAGGCAGACAATAAACAGGACAGTAGGCCCAGTGATTCAGACAGGAACTTGTAGTGCCTGAACTTGACAGTGTCAGTGGAAAGAAGGAGGAGATATAGTAAAAACGATAATTACATGTTAGTGACCGATTGGGTGTGGAAATGAGACAGAGGGAGGAGACCAGTTGATGCCCAGGAGGAAGGCTGTGTTATTCCACAAGACAGGACCCCAGCGGGAGGAGCAGGTCTGATGAGTAAGTCTGAGGGACAGCCGGTCAGGAGGCAGAGGAGTATGGGGGCCTGAGTGCAGCAGAGGGTTTGGAGGTAGAGACACAAGTCTTAAGTAGTGGCTGAGCCTTGTGTGGGGAAGAGATTACCAACATCCATTGCTCTCAGGAGTTTGCACGGAGGGAGAAGACAGAGGACAGAAGGAGGTGCTAAGGAGCATGGGTGGGGAAGGGGCCTGGAAGACTAAGATGGTGCTTTGAGTAGAGAGGGAGACTGCTACCACAGAAACCAAGGCAGGAAAGGATTTCAACCTCCAGGGGGGCATCCTCTGGGTCAGGGCTACAGAGCCATCACTAAAGATGACAACAAAAGCACATTCTTTGGATTTGGCAATATGAGAGTTAATGGTGGATTTCCTCGGGCCACTTTTAGTGGTGGATGAGGGTGGAAAACCAGACTGCAGCAGGACGGAAAGTGACCGGAGGTGAGGAAGTAAAGGAGGCAAGTGTGGACTGCTCGTCCAAGAAGTCCCTGGCCGGGCCTGGGGCTGAGCTGGGGATGTGACACTGAACAAGACGACCAGGGCTTTCATCCCCATGGGGCTCACATCCAGCACAGTCTCCATTCTCTAAAGCAGAAGCACAGACTGCTGAGAATGAGGGGGAGAATGGAAGCACAGGTTTAGAATGGCCCCTGAGCAGGATGGGAGAGTGTCCTTTTAAAGGCCAATCATGAATTCACCTTGAGTTTTCTGGAAGTCAAAGAAAAGCAGGAAACAGCACAAGTTCCCACGCTAAGAGCATTCTGAGGAGATGCAGAGTTTTCTCGGTATTAGATCTAAGCAAAATATTCCCCCAGGGTCCTCAAAAAAGGGACATTAAGTACCTGTGGAACCGGGTCCTCAAGGCTGCCCGCCCAGCAAGCAGGCACGTGAGCACACGAGGCTGTGCCCGGAGGGTCATGCCGGAAAGCAGACCTCAGAAGCGCCATTTCTGTTTGTTCTCAAGCCCTTTTTTCTCCTTTTAAATATAAAAATTTAAAACCATAGGAAAGTAAAAGGAAGAAAACAACTATAATTTTATCACTCAGAGACCACCATAATATCTTTATTCCAGGATTTCCCTATGTGTCTACTTGCACTGTGTGGTAGGTTGAATTACATACCCCAGAAAGACAAATGGGTGTGAACCCACTGTAAATAGGCCCTTTGAAGACGTTATTTCTAGTTAAGGTGTGGCCCAATTGAAGGAGAGTGAATCTGAATCCGATTACAGGAGGCCTTATAAAAAGGACCCTGAAGTAACACAAGCCAGAACACTACAGATTTGGGGAGAAGGGAAAAGACATTGTCATGTGACAGGACCAGAGACACAAGCTAAGGAACTCCAAGGACAGCAGGCAGCTGGCACCAGAATTCCACAGACTCTAGGAGACAGCAAGCTGTGCCAAAATCTTGATTTGGGACTTCCTTGAGCCTCAAAACTGTGAGACACTAAATTCCTGTGTGATAGCAGCTCAGGCAAACTAAAGCATAAAGGATTGTATTACAGAGAGATTTAAATACTGATTTTTCTCACTTAACACCATAGCATAAGCATGGTAAAATACACTCATTATAAATGTTCATTTTAATGGCTATGTAGTCCATCATTTATATATCCAAATTACTGATCTATTCTTCTATTACTGATCATTAAACTGTTTCTAATAACACTGACAATAAAAACTATCATTTTTGAGAACTTGTGATCTATTAAGCACTGTGCTAAGTGCTTTTATACACATTATCTTATTTAATTTTACAATAACACTTCAAGGTAGAGACTGTAATTATCCCTATTTCACAGGAGATTAGAGACCAGAAAGCCACTTAACCACTGAGGCACTGCCTTCCAGTTCCTTGCTGTTATAAATAACACTGTGGTGAACATCTTTTTACATTGTACTGGACAGAATGTGACGCTCTGAGTACCCGGCACTCCTACTGCTCCCACTGAGGAAAGCAGGAGCAAAGGGGATGAGTACCCGGCACCAGGGCTACCACTGCCTGCCCTTGATGAAAGGCAGCTGGCCATGTGGTCTTGGCACTGGAACCTTGGCAGGCAGCGTTGTCCTCCTGGGTAGTTACTGGCCCAAACAGATCATCTCGCTTAGGGAGTCTGAATGCAAGACCCAGCGGAAAGAGACAGAAGAGGAAGACTGATGTAGAGACATATCCAGGGAGAAAGCAGCAGGTAGAAGTCATCAAGAAGAAGAGAGGGAAGACGGTGGGTGGGCAGGGGGAAGAGGAGGTTTGAAGCAGCAGTGGCAAGTACAGGGAGAAGAGGCTGAGAGCTGGCTCCCAGGAATTGGAGTGGGGGGATTAGTCGGCACCGTTAGGGGCTGTGGGGACAATGATCAGAGCTTTTTTGGGGGTGCTGGAGATGTGCAAGTGTGGAGGGTGATGAGGCACAGTTGTGCAGCTGCTGAGACCATTTCCTGGGCTTCCTCACCTTCCCACACCTCCTTACAATCATCTTCCAGCTCCTGAGTGGCTAAGGCCTGTCTCACATATGCAGGCTGGTTCGTTTGGGCCTTCAAACACTTCCTTCCTTGTAGGGAATCCCTTGTGCTCTAGTATACAGCTTTCCAAGGGGGGTGCACTTACCCGGAGGGACACCCGAAATGAGCCATGGGGCATGGGAAGAAGATCTTCTAGCTAACATTTAATTAAGAGAAAAGGGAAATTGAGCTTACTAATATCTAATGTTGGGATAGACAACAGAACATGTATATAATTTATAAATCAACATATTTCTATGAGGGCGTGTACTCAAAAATTTTTTCCCAGTAGAATACATGACACTTTTAGTCTGGAGACCACTGCTCTGGTAGAAAAAAGTGGAGGTTGTGGGCATTGGATCAGGTTCTAATCTCAGCTTAGTTACTTGCAAGCTGTGTGGCCATAGGCAAGTTCCTCGATCCCTCTGAATCTCGGTTTCCTCAGGTGTAGAAGGGGGCGGCTGTACTTGCTCCAGGGTTGCTGTAAACTGGGGACCAGTGATTCTCCCATGAGCTGTAGGCTTTCTCTTTCCTTACCTTGCCAGTAACGGGGTTTCTCACAGCCCGGACCACATTGCCCACCATGTCACAGAAGTCTACCCCATTCGGAAGCTCATTTGGCCCAGAGCTGTTAAATTCTGGAGGCTGGTACAGCTCCACCAGCAAATTTTTATCCGCTGTTTTCTGAGGAAAGCAAAAAAGCAGAATTTAAAATGGGGGTCCTTCATTTTGATGGTTTAAACCAATAAGACATCTTCCCTTTTTTTGTTATGAAGCCAATATAACAACCTTATAGAACCTTTAGAAAATGAGGGAGCATTTGTGATCTCAGCAGCCCTTACCAAACACCTATTTACATTATTTGTATTTCCCCTAACAGACTCTCAGCAGATGTATACAAATATGTATATGTAACTTCAATCATAACATACAGACTTTTATGTCCTACTCTACCCACTTTAGAGTTTTCACATAGCTACACTGCCTTCAAAATTATTTAAAATGATACCCTGTGAAGAAGTGCTATAATTTAATTAACTTCTTTCCTGATATTAAATTTGCTTCCAATTAATATTACTATTATTAAAAACTTGGAACATAGAGTTTTCTCCCCTTTTGGGTTATTTATTTAGTATGAATTTCTCAAGATAGTAACATTGGATCAGAGGATATAGGTGTCTTTTCAGTTCTTAATATATATCATTTAAATGATTTTTAGAATAAAAATAAAATATGATTCTATTTTTAAAATGTAAAAACATGGAAAAGTAGAAAAAGGAAACCGATTACCATTAACCAAAGACACCTACTGAAAATATTTTGATGCACTGAATTACTTTAAAACTGGGTTATGGAAAAAGCGAGTGAAGAGAGCGCGACCGCGGAGCCATCGCTGGACGTCCAGGGGAAAGCGAGGCCTGAGCCTCTGTGTTTAGGTCAGAATGGTTTCAATCCCAGAATACTATGAAGGCAAGAATGTCCTCCTCACTGGAGCTACGGGCTTCCTAGGGAAGGTGCTTCTGGAAAAGTTGCTGAGGTCTTGTCCTAAGGTGAATTCAGTGTATGTTTTGGTGAGGCAGAAAGCTGGACAAACCCCACAAGAGCGAGTGGAAGAAGTTATTAGTGGCAAGCTCTTTGACAGATTGAGAGATGAAAATCCAGATTTTAGAGAGAAAATTATAGCAATCAACAGTGAACTCACCCAACCTAAACTGGCTCTTAGTGAAGAAGATAAAGAGGTCATCGTAGATTCTACCAATATTATATTCCACTGTGCAGCTACAGTAAGGTTTAATGAAAATTTAAGAGATGCTGTTCAGTTAAATGTGATTGCTACACGACAGCTTATTCTCCTTGCACAACAAATGAGGAATCTGGAAGTGTTCATGCATGTATCAACAGCATATGCATACTGCAATCGAAAGCAAATTGATGAAGTAGTCTACCCACCCCCTGTGGATCCCAAGAAGCTGATTGATTCTCTGGAGTGGATGGATGATGGTCTGGTAAAGGATATCACTCCAAAATTGATAGGAGACAGACCTAATACATACATATACACGAAAGCATTGGCAGAATATGTTGTACAACAAGAAGGAGCAAAGCTGAATGTGGCGATTGTAAGGCCATCAATTGTTGGTGCCAGTTGGAAAGAACCTTTTCCAGGATGGATTGATAACTTTAATGGACCAAGTGGTCTCTTTATTGTGGCAGGGAAAGGAATTCTTCGAACAATGCGTGCCTCCAACAATGCCCTTGCAGATCTTGTTCCTGTAGATGTAGTTGTCAACATGAGTCTTGCGGCAGCCTGGTATTCCGGAGTTAATAGACCAAGGAACATCATGGTGTATAATTGCACAACAGGCAGCACTAATCCTTTCCATTGGGGTGAAGTTGAATACCATGTAATTTCCACTTTCAAGAGGAATCCTCTCGAACAGGCCTTCAGACGGCCCAATGTAAATCTAACCTCCAATCACCTTTTATATCATTACTGGATTGCTGTAAGCCATAAGGCCCCAGCATTCCTGTATGATATCTACCTCAGGATGACTGGAAGAAGCCCAAGGATGATGAAGACAATAACTCGTCTTCACAAAGCTATGGTGTTCCTTGAATATTTCACAAGTAATTCTTGGGTTTGGAATACTGATAATGTCAATATGTTAATGAATCAATTAAACCCTGAAGATAAAAAGACATTCAATATCGATGTACGGCAGTTACATTGGGCAGAATATATAGAGAACTACTGTATGGGAACTAAGAAATATGTATTGAATGAAGAAATGTCTGGCCTCCCTGCAGCTAGAAAACATTTGAACAAGTTGAGGAACATACGTTATGGTTTTAATACTATCCTTGTGATCCTGATCTGGCGCATTTTTATTGCAAGATCACAAATGGCGAGAAATATTTGGTACTTTGTGGTTAGTCTGTGTTACAAATTTCTGTCATACTTCCGAGCATCCAGCACAATGAGATACTGAAGACAAGAATTTAGCATTAGAACATCTATGCATATGGTGGTCTAAATGCACAAAATGTAAAATGTACTTAAGTCATCTCACTTTTTGTCAAGATATTAAACCATCTTAGATCCAACTGTGGAGTAAATTATGGTACATTTTATGTAATATTTTAATGTTTACACTCAGAAAAACCTAGCAAACACACTGTGGTATGCCAGCTCAAATCTGTAATAGCCACCAAAACCATGAATTACCATTTTGATCCCTGGGGAAAGGGGTGGGGTGGAGGTACAAGTGGGTAAATAGGAACATTGACCAGTATAACTGTGCAATTCTGGAACATATTAATTAAAATATGCCTTAACACATATATTGGACTTCTAACTCTAATATTCAGTGCAATGGAAAGCATTTATTTGGATAGGAATACTAGCTCAGTTGGTAGATAATTGATTCTTCAGTGTTTGATTTTTTCTAACAGTTGAAGTAGGTTTTACTTACAGCCAAATGGTTTTCACATCATCTTGTAAGTTGTTCAGTGGTCTCAAACATTAAGACTTGTTCTTGTTTTTCTTTTTCTGATTAAAGTTATGATACAGGTCATTTTTCTATAAGCAGTCAATTGCTTTCACAATTAGGTTATATTATTCTAATGACTCTACTGGATCTAAATGGGTTTGAGAATCCACAAAAACATATGCTATGTGTTTTTTTGAAGGAAAGTGAAAACAAATTGAAAAAAATGGTTAGTATTAAAAAGAGTAGAAAGAAATTTTTCTTGTCCATATTATGGTCAAATAAAGATCAGTCCTGTGAGGTTTTGTTTATGTTTTCAAGCAGGAGAATTTCTTGAGACTTTGGTTGGGAAGGTGAGGAGGGATTCACCATACCTTTGCCCTCCTTCCTTATAAATTTTATTCATAGAACTTTAAAAAGGCTTGACTGTCTTTTCAGCGAAAACTGAAAGTGCATTATTAGGGAAGAATGTATTTGCAGGTAGTAATAAAGTTAAGAGAATGTTCTCACATGTGTATGAACACATGCTAATTTTTCATCTTGAAAGCTGAATTCCTTCAAGAAAAATAAAAATTCATAAAACAATGTGTATGAAATTAAATAAAGGACTTTATTTACATACCACATAAAGTAGCAACTGTTGAATTTCTAAAGATACCATCTATTTTTTTCTGCATGTAGTTTTATCTTTAGAAAGAAATGCATTATGGATAGAAGTAATAGCAAGAAAATTGATGTATATTTTAATGATACATTATAATTCCCTTTAAATCTTAATAGTTAATTCTGTTTACTGTTTTAACATACATTTGGTTTAACAGATTGTTCAGCATAATACTGTTCTAATTAAGCTGATCAAGTTGTCCTCTATATAAATCATTAGCAGTGTGTCTTGAATATATTTGAAGAAGTCATTTCACAATACAAAAAGTTAATTCTTTGTCAATTTAAATGCCATATTAAAGAAGTTTATTTTGTTATTGTTGTGAAAAAACTAAATGTAAAGAAAATCACCTTCTTCCATGCAGGTGTGTAATCTTAAAAGGAAAAACGCTTCCATGTTGAAGCCAGATTTTCTGTAGTAAAACTTTTAAGCATTATTTTAAAGGAAATATGTATATAAATAAATAAGTAAAAAAAAAAAAAAAATATATATATATATATATATATATATATATATGTATTCTTTGGAATGATACTAAAGTCTCTGGTCTAGGACCATACCTTATATAAGGTATGAGAGACTATGACAATGTCTAAAAATGGAATAAATGATGATAGCTTTGATTTAAAGTGTCCCATGTAATTAGCTATAGATGTGGAATACATTGATTACTCCATCTCTCCAAATATATTTCCATAATGTGTTGAAAATATGCTAACATTTCTATGGTTTTTTTTTATACTTCTGCTAAGTATAGTTAGAATCAGATGAATCGTCTTTGTGTCTTGCAAAAGAATCGGGTACAACTTCAACAGGCTTGTGAAGTGCATAGTGAGTGTATGTCTTCTGAACTGTTACATTGCTCTTATAATCTCACTTTTAAAGAAATGCCAACTGGGAGTGTGCTGAGGCCACTGCATTAATTTTGTATGTTTGTTTAGAATTCTGTTGTCAAAAGTTAATGAATAAATTAAATAAATAGGTAGTATTCTGGAATTTAAGGTTCTAAAACTAGTATAAAGAGTCTGTAGATTGTTAATCCTCACTAACTAGGCTTTAAGCTTAAAATAAAAGCTTAAAGCTTTTAGAAATAATTTCTGTGTGGCATTTGCCAGATGTGGTTTTTAGTTCTATGTTTGATTATATATATATTCTACACAAACTTTCATTATTTAACAGAATAGCCTATTAAATAAACTTAATATTTCCTTTAACTCATTTTATAAAGCTATAATCTAAAACATTTGGGACTTTTTGCCCTGTTCATTCTTTACCCTTATAATTCTGGCATATGCGTTTGTCAATTGTGAGGTCATTGTGCTACATTAATATGTCCTAAACTCAACACAGAAAAGTGCAGCAATACATTCTTGACTTCAATATAGTAAAAAACAAACATTCTTTGAATATGGGTAGTAAATTGTGGAAAGGGCAGAAAAAATCTCTCTCTCACTTTTTTGTGTTTGCAGGAACTGGTTCAGGATTTTTTGTTTTGTTTTTTGTTTGTTTTAAATGTAAATTGATAATCTCTTATAAGAATTACATAGAAGCATTATTGGGTGCCTTTGTTTGTAAACCAAAAAGTAATAAATGAATCCCTATATTTAAAAAAAAAAAAAAAAAAAAAAAAAAAAAAAATGGGTTATGCCCTTGAATCTTGAAGATGATTATATAAAAATGTAGCTCATGAGGGGTGACAATGTGATTGGGAAAGCCATGTGGACCACACTCCCCTTTGTCCAGTGTATGGATGGATGAGTAGAAAAATGGGGGCAAAAAAAAAAGGCACACAGTATTCTTTTTTACTTTAATTGTTCTTTTTCACTTTAATTTTTATTCTTACTATTTGTGTGTGTGTGTGTGGTAATGAAAATGTTCAAAAATTAATTTTGGTGATGAACGTACAACTATATAATGGTACTGTGAACAACTGAATGTATGCTTTGTATGACTGCATGGTATTGAATATATCTTGATAAAATTGAATTAAAAAACAAAAACAAAAACAAAAACTTGGTTATGGTGACTGTCAGTGGAAGAATAGCTCAGTGATTAATGGAGTCCAAGTTGGAAAACCTGGATTCCGATGTCAACCCCACTATTTGCTAGCTGTGCCACCTTTGGGGGAACATTTAAATTTATTCAGTCACCAACAATAGATGAATATCAAAGTTCAATGCAGACTCTCAACCATCAGGTTGTTTTGGAATTTCCTAGGCTAAAAGGTGAAAAAAGAATAACAATAACATACTGTTTCATATTCTCCACCATTTAATGGTTTGAATACTTCTGACCTGGAGGTAAATTGGTTTTCTCTTTAAAACTGGGTGTTTTAAAGAGCAAGCTAAGACCCTGAATTAGACAATGGATTTTTAGCCTTTATACCAAAAGCACAAACAGCAAAATAAAAAATAGTTAAATAGGATCTCATCAAAATAAAAAAACTGTTGTGTATCAAAGGACATTATCAAGAATGTGAAAAGACAACCTACATAATAGGAGAAAATATTTGGAAACCATCTATCTGATAAGGGCTTAATATCCAGAAGATATAAAGAAATCCTACAACTAAACAACAAAAAGATAAACCCAATTAAAAATGGACAAAGCATTTAAATAGACATTTCTCCAAAGAAGATATTCAAACAGCTAATAAACACATGAAAAGATGTTCAACATGATTAGCCACTATTTGAATAGGGAAATCCAAATCAAAACCATAATGAGATATCACCTCATACCCACTAGAATAGCTACTATTTTAAAAAAAATAAGGAAAACAATAAGTATTGGCGAGGATGTGGAGAAATAAGAAACTTCGTATATTGTTGGTAGCAATGTAAAATGGGGCAGCCGCTGTGGAAAATGAGAGAAAAAAAGTTAACTATAGAATTTACTCAGAAGGTTAAATACAGAAAATATAAATTCTATATATATATAGAATATAGAAGTGGCAATCCCACTTCTCGGTATATACCCCAAAGAATTGAAAGCAGCGACTTGGACAGACACTTGTACACCAGTGTTCACGACAGCATTATTCCGAACAGCAAAAGGTGTCAGTAACCCAAGTGTCCATCAACAGATGGCTGGGTAAGCAAAATGTGGTATACACATACAATAGAATATTGTTCAGCAGTAAAATGGAGCGAAGGGCTGGTATATGTGACAGTATGGATGAACCTTGAAGACATCATGTTGAGTGAAATAAGCCAGACACAAAAGGATAAATATTGAATGAGCTCACTTACATGAAAAAAAATAAATTCACAGAGACAGAAAGATGACGACAGTTAACTAGGGGTGGGGTGGCAGCAGGGAATGGGAAGTTAATGCTTCCCAGGTACAGAGCTTCCGTTTAGAGTAATGGAAAAGTTTTGGGAACGGATGGTGGTGATGGGAGCACAACATTTGTGAATATAATTATCAGCACTGAATTGTATACTCGAAAGTGGTTAAAATGAGAAACATTATGTTGTATATATGTTACCACAATTAATTTGTTTTTTTTAAATAGAGCAAGCTAAGGAAATTCTTTACTAGGTTTGTTGAGAGGTGGGCCAAACTGCTGCTAGAGAGGCAGCAGAGTGCCTGGCTCGGAGTCAGGGGCTCTGCCAGGCTCTGCCACTAACAAGTTGCCTGACACCCAGCTGCTCCAGCCTCTCAGCTTCCTCAGGCCACCTGCAGAGAGGGCTATGATCAGCAAGGGTGTGACTGGGCCCTGGAGCTGTCCAGCCCAGGGGCTCTGGGTGAGCTGAATCTGAACTCACTGTTTCTAAGAGGAAACACCTTTCAAGCCCTAAAAATGAAGAGACAAATGCACTCTGGCACACACCCCATTCTGAGGATGTCATGAAAATTTCAGAGCTATTCAAGTGCTTTCAGCTCATCTAAAAAGAACACTCTGAGATTCTTCTGCATAATCATCAACCAGGAGACAAGTCTCCTCTCCCTGGGACTAAAATCTATTTCCTGCCCAGCAGAAACCCCAGTCAGAAACAGACCCAGCCATAGGCCTCTTACTCTTTTCATAATCAGAGACTTGGCATTCATTGGGCCTTTGCTGGAATACGGCAATTTTCTTTCGCTCTTGGGGAGCTTGTCTGCAGAAGAATGGAGAAAGAGAAAGGTGTGAGTAACCACAGGCTCCATGTACTGCTGTGTGTCATCAACACTGTGCTTTGTCATTAAACCTGAGCAGTCAGATGACACACCACTAGTTGCACTAGACTTATGAAAATCCCTTCCTTATTTGCTGCTGCTGTTTGGTCCAGAGAAGCAGTAGGGAGTAGCCTGGGCTTTGAAGTCACAGCGAGGCTCCTCTCTAGGACCTCCCCAGACAAACCGTGTGACTTTAGGCAAGTTGGTCCCCCTGCCCTTTCCTCAACTCTAACACAGTTCAGTGACAGCCAGCTCACAGGAGCACTACGAGTTCACAAGAGCAGGGGTATGGGAGCACAGGGGCCACGGGGTCTCGCGGGGATGGTCTATAATGTTATTGTCCTTCTCTCCTTCTTGTCCAAGGTCAAGAAGTCAGACTGAAGATTTCTTCAGAAGAGGACAAAAATATCCTCACCTGAAACTCTGGATTCCTACTCAATTGCATTAAAAACACAAAAAACAAAGAACAAACCACATGAAAATGCCGTCAGACTTCTGTCTCCCAAGATGCCGCGATTTTTCTCTCTTAAAGCTTTCTTCTCCAATTCATATTTCTCAATTGCCTTCAAAACCAAAAAGAAAGGGGCATTAGAGGTTACCACCAATCCTGGGGGTGGCATGGGGGTCGTTGCCCAAAAGGCTTGCAGCGAAGTTTGTGGTAGCTCCTTGCTGCCTTCTTCCTCGGTGGCAGGGCCTCAGTGGTCATCAGTATCACTGACATCCTCTCCTCCACCCCCTCACTCCCCGCCACGTGTCACCATCAGTACACCCGCCACACCCCATCATCTCTGACACTTCCTTCCTCCTGGCTATACCTCTGAGCAGAGGATTTGAAACAGAGTGCCAGTTATGGTGCCTACTATAAGCTATTACTTAAAAATGAAGATAATTAATACTTACCTTCTAGGGTTCTTATAAGGATCAGAGATAAAGTATTTAATGTACATAAAAACACTAGCCCAGAGGCTATCAGATAGGAGCTGCCTCATTATTACTATTATTATCATGCCCCTAACCTCTCAAAAGAGACCTCTCTTGACCTCTGACCCCTCCCGCTTCAGAGAGTTGTACTAATTATCTATCACGAACCTAGCACTGTCTTTGGATTACAAAGTTCACCAAAGAAGTATGATTCTGTGTCCTTGCCTCAAAGAACTTACAATCTATTTGGAGAGACAAATCTACATGCATGGAACAAATAAGTGTTAAATTGCTTTGTTTAAATTTCAAACAAGTGAGATGAACATGGGCTGGAGTAGTTGCAGAGGACTACACAGAAGAGTTAGAACATGAGTGTTAAGGGATAAATGATGAGGCCCCACTATCTTTAGCTGGGAAAACTGTTAAGATGCCTCTCCAGCCTTCCCCCACCATTCTCCTGAATTGGCAGTCCCCAGTCTGCGTGAGTTAAAGGAACTGGACATGAGTGTAGGTATGTGTGTGTGCAGGGGAGGGGGCCACACTGATAAGTCTATGCACTGACATTGTTCCAATTAAGTGAGCTGAGATAAGGCATGATGAATGAATGGGGTGGGCATGTGTCAATGTCTCCGCTCCTTACCAGGATGCCTTTGTAGCAGATACTGTCATGGCCTGGATGGATGGATAAGATTTGGGCAGAAAGAGAGGAGAAAGGACAGTTGGGTCTTGGAAGAAAAGCAAGTTTTATGGAAAGATGATGAGATCAGCACTGGGCTGAGATTACATTTGAGATGAGAGCAGAACCTACAAGTGGGCTTGTTCCCTGGGAAGGCAGCTCTCAAACCTGGCTGATGACCAAATTCTCTTGGGAACTACTCAAATGTTCAGATTCCTGAGCCCTCACATCAAATGCTTATTCCTTAGTCTGGGGTGGGTCCTGGATAGGTTATATACTCATTGTAGCTCCTGAATGGTTCTCTGTTTCAAATTTAAAAACCAAGATAATTTACATGATATGAAATTCAGATGGTACAGCGAAAAGTCTCCCTCCCACCCCTCACCCAATACCCTTCCCCATGGACAACCACCTTGTTTCCTTGCAGAGCCTTCCAGAGATATTCCATCTTGCTCAAATGGAAGTTTACAAGACACATTGCCCTGCACCCTGCTCCTTTCATTTACTATCAGAGAACTCGCTTAGTCTTTCAAAAGCTCCCAGGAGAGTCTGATGATTAGTTGAGTTCAGATATTTCTGCTCCAGGAAGCTAGATATATGAGACTGAAATACAGGTGAGAAGCTAGAATTTGTGAATGCATCATTCATTCCATGAATATGTCCTGAGCACCTAACAGAGGCCAACATTGAGCCTGATGTCAAGGAGGAACAGTGCACAGGGACTGCTGTCTCTGCCCTCAAAGGCCTTACAGACTAGTGGGGGAGAAGCTGGGAATTACCTCGCCAGGTGACCAGTGCTGCCATGGGATGGGCAGGGTGCCAGGGACATCCTCAGCAGGGGACCTAGGCTAGGTTGATTGAAGGTTCAGGTAAGGCCTTTCTGCAGGTAAGGACAGACAGGCAGAGAGCAGAACCAGCATGCATCCTGCTGGGATGAACAACGAAGCTGTGATGGTGGGCAAACTAGCACTCCGAGGGAGTGAGACTGGAAAGAAGAGCTAAACAAGTTGTGGACAGAGGCTAGAGAGAACCCCACACTTAGGGCATGGGAGGAGGAGGTAGAAATACAGCATAGCCAGAGATTAGGCATGAGACTGGAAGGTCTGTGGGAGGGAGGACCCGACACTTGGAACCAGATTCATTCATTAGCACATATTCATTAAGCACTTGTTATGTACCAGGCATTGTACAGGCTAGGTGCCAGCCGCTGGGGCAGGATGGATACTGGAGAAACCAGTCTAGCCATAGGTGGTGACTTGAGAGGTACAGTCAGATAGTTGAGGCCTGGTGTATAAAGGGCATGGTGAACTGTGGCAGGGGGCACAGGACCGGCTCTGGAGGCAGCAGCAGCATCTAACAGATCTGACCAGCTGCCTGGGCAGAGGAGTAGGTAGGAATGACAAGGGTTCCCTTCCCCCAAGTCATGTGGGGACCCAAGGTTGCTCCTGATGACCCCGTTCTGGTTCTAACTGGCCACAAAGAACACCAATGCTGGGCAGATCCTGCTTCTGAGAGGGCAACTTCATTCTTTCTCCTAATTTTTAAAATTACTGTTAAAAATCATAGGAGCGACATAGAAATACATCCTAGTTGTAAAATAGTCAAACATTATAGAATTATGTGGAGGAAAAGGGTTTACCTGTCTTCTACCCAACTCTCCTTTCCATAGCTGACTCCATCAACAGTTTGATGTATATCCTTCCAGACTTTCTCCTATACATTTACATATATATATAATGCCCTTGCTGTGAGCCAGCCACTGTTCTAAGCCCTCATCTAAAGGCTTTCATGAGTTTTAACTCATCCAATTCTTACAACAACCCTATGCAGTAGATGCATTATTAATTTATCACCATTTTACATCAAACTGAGACTCATAAAAGTTAAATAATTTACTCAGTGTCACAATATGAGAAAATAGTAGAGCAGGAACTTAAACTCTCATCATCTGACTCCAGAGCCTGAGTGTCTAAGGCTTTCCTCCCTGCAACATAACATACAAATGTACACATGGACAGAGTGTTTTTTAACTCACATGGAATTACCCTGAATCGTGTGTGTGTTTTGCTTTTATCTACAGTACAACTGACTTAATTCTAAGCCCTACTCAGTGGTAGGGGAGGGTAGACTAAAGCTAGGGGTCTCCTTTCTGCATCAGTGAAGAAATGACTTAACCTCTGTGAAAGACAATTTGACTGTCTTTATTAAAATTTAAAATTTCATGTCTAGGGTTCTATTCTGCAGAAATACTTGCAAATGAGCCCAAAGATACATGCACAAAAGTATTTACGGCAGCATTGTTCATTATAGTGAAAATACAACTGGAGTGTTTATCAATAGGGGAGTGATTATATAAATTATGCCACATCCAACCTATTATAAAGCCACTAAAAGAATGCATGAAGGGGGACTCCCGGAAAGGTGGTGGAGAATGGGTCTGCAGGACTCACTCCTCTTCCAAAAAAGAGCTAGTAGACATGCAGAAACCCTCTGAAACAACTGTTTTGGGGATCTGGAGACCAGGAGAGTACAGTGCAGCATCCAGGGAAGAGCAGGATGAAGACTAAGAAACTGCACCACCAGTGTGTTCTTATGCCAGAAAAATCCTAAAACCCAGAGGCAACAGCCTCTTTAAGAACAACAATCAGATGCAGCCCCCTTCCCCATACTTCGATACCCCCATTCAATATGAACAAGTTAGGGTGCTCACTGCCTAAATACCCCTGAAGATGGAGAAAGAGGAAGTGAGAGGAAGGGGTAGTAACAAACAAGATAAGATTTAACAAAGGTCTATGAATACTGAAAATTCATATAAATATATATATATACTTAGAGGTTGGGGTGTTGGAATAGCTGGAAGGAGGTAAATGACGGAACTGTACCCTATAACATCCTTTGAAATTTGTTCTACAGCTACTTGTTGAATTGTGCTTTGAAAGTCTTCACCTTTCTGTATATACCCTATATTGCATAACAAGCAAAGAACTGAAACTGTGGAACTGTAACTCATAACATATATTTTTGAAATTACCCATATAATGCTTATTGAGCTGTACATCGAAAGTTAACAACTTTCTATATGTATGTTATATTTTCCAAAAATGGAAATAGCTGAAGTTGTGGAACTGTGACCCATGATATTCTTTGAAATTTGTTCTCTATTTGTTAAATTGTACTTTGAAAGTTATCACTGTTATGTATATATGTTAAAGTTCACAATTAAAGAATGCATTAAAAAAATAAACTGCAGTGAAGAACTGAGATTAACTTCCTAGGTGGTGGCTGCTGGTGCCCATCCCCCACCCTTAAGGCAGGCAGCCTCAGGTCTGCCCTGTCCTTGCCTGGTGGGCTGCTGCAAAAAGAGAGGGCCACAAAAACCCCCCTTCTCAAGAACAGAGGGGGACATGGCCAAGTACTGATCCAGATACTGGCCAGTGAATTTAACACACCTAGACAGGAGCCACTGGGTCACTGCTTCTACCAGCATCAGATGCAGAACCTGCAGAGGGCTAAAAATACCCTGTCTTCTTAGGGCTGTGGGGAATAGATTGCCTAAAAGCACCATCTGCTGGGTGGGCAGGAAAGCACACCTTCAAGGAGCCATCAAAAAGGCTTCTTGGTGAATAGCGCCATCTGCTCAGCAGGCCAGGAAAGTGCAGCCTTGGAGAGCTGGGAAAAAAAAAAGGCTCTTTAGCATCTTTTCTGACCCTCTCCCCAGGGCTCCTTGGAACTGGTCTGCACCCCATGTGTGGGTCCCTGGCCCTATTTTGCCTGGGAAATACTGATGAACCCAGTGTCAAACAACAGCCCTAAAACAAATCCAATCAACAACAAAATTTTAGATGAGAAAGAAAAATACCATTCATAATTATCTCAAGACAATAAAATGTCCAGATATTAGCAAAAGAAATACAAGCCATACTAAGAAACAGGAAAATATAGCCCAGTTAAAGGAACAAATTAAAAAGTTGGAGGAGATACAGAATTTGGAACAACTGTTCAAAGATGCTCAATCAAATCTCCTAAATAATTCAAGGAGATGAAGTAAAATATGGCTAAAGAGATAAACTATGTTAAGAAGACACTGGGTGAGCATAAAGAAGAATTTGAAAGCATGCACAGAAAAACAAAAGAACTTATGGGAATAAAAGTCACAATAGATGAGGTTAAAAATACACCAGAGGCATACAACAGCAGATTTGAATAGGCAGAAGGATCAGAAAGCCAGAAAATGGGACATCCAAGATGTTACAGAGAGAAGAACAGATAGAGAAAACAATGGAAAAATTTGAGCAGGGTCTCAGGAAATTGAATGACAGCACAAAGCACACAAACATATACTTCAAGGGTGTCCCAGAAGTAGAGGAGAAGGGAAAAGGGGCAAAAAGAATATCTGAGGAAATAATGGCCAAAAATTTCCCACCTCTTGTGAAAGACATAAATGTACATAACCAAGAAGCACAATGTACTCCAAAGAGAATAAATCTGAATAGAACTAATCCAAGATAAATACTAATGAGACTGTCAACTGGCAAAGATAAAGAGAATTCTGAAAGCAGCAAGAGAAAAGCAATCCATTACATACAAGGAATGCTCAATAAGACTAAGTCCCAATTTCTCATCAGAAACCATGGTGGCAAGAAGGCAGTGGTATGATGCATTTAACATACTGAAAGAGAAAAACTCCCAGCCAAGAATTCTTTACTGGTAAAACTGTCCTTCTAAAATAAGGGAGAGTTTTAAATTTTCAGATAAACACAAGCTGAGAGAGTTCATCAAGAAAGACCTGCCCTACAAGAAATATAAAAGGGAGTTCCATAGGCTAAAAAGAAAAGACAGGAGAGAGAGGTTTGGAAGAAAATGTAGAAAAGAAGATTAATGTAAAAAGAGAGATAAAAATAATCTATGACATATAAAAGCCAAAGGATAGAATGGTTGAAGTATTGCATTTACAGTAATAACACTGAATATTAATGGATTAAACTCTCCAGTCAAAAGACACAAATTGGCAGAATGGATAAAAACAGATGCTCCATCTATATGCTGTCCACAAGAGACTCACCTTAGACCCAAGGATACAAATAGGTTGAAAGTGAAAAACTGGAAAAAACTATTGCACGCAAACAGTAACCAAAAAAAAAAGAGCTGGGATGCTATGTGAACATCAGACAAAACAGACTTTAAATGCAAAAATGTTATAAGAGACAAAGAAGACATATATTAATAAAAGGGGCAATTCATCAAGAAGAAATTACAATTATGTTTATGCACCTAATCATAGTGCCCCAAAAGACATGAGGCAAACACTGGCAAAACCAAAGGGAGTAATAGACATCTTTACAATAATAGTTGAAGACTTCAATACATCACTCTCATTATAGATAGACCATCAAGACAGAGGATCAATAAGAAAACAGAGAACTTGAATGATATGATAAATAACTAGACTTAAGAGACAAATACAGAACACTGTACCCCAAAACAGTAGATAGACATTCTTCTCAAGTGCACAGGTATCATTCTCCAGGACAGACCCCACGCTGGGTCACAAAACAGGTCTCAATAAATTTAAAATGACTGAAATTATATACAGCACTTTCTCTGACCATAATGGACTGAAGCTAGAAATCAATAACAGGTGGAAAATTGGAAAATTCACAAATATATGGAGATTCAACAACACACTTTAAACAAGCAATGTGCAAGGGAAGTCAGTAAATATCTCAAGACAAATGAAAATCAGAATACAACATATCAAAACTTATGGGATGCAGCAAGGGCAGCATATGGGATGCTGAGAGAGGGAATTTTATATCTCTAAACTCTCACATTAAAAAGGAAGAGCGAGCTAAAATAAAAAAAAAAAACTAACTACACACCTGAAGGAACTAGAAAAAGAACAGCAGACTAATCCCAAGGCAAGCAGAAGGAAGGAAATAAAGGTTACAGCAGAAATAAATGAAACTGAAAACAAACAACAATAGAGAGAATCAGCAAAACCATAAGATGGTTCTTTGAGATGAACAATAAAATTGACAAACCATTAGGAAGACTGACAAAGAAAAAAGAGAGAAGATACAAATAAAATTAGAAGTGAGAGGGGGGATGTTACTACTGACCCCATGGAGATAAATTAAAAAAAAAAAAAGGTCATAAGAGGATTCTATGAATAACTGTATGCTAACAAATTAGACAATTTAGATGAAATGGAGAATTTCCTACAAACAAATCAACAAACTACACTGACTCTAGAAGAAACAGAAGACCTCAACAAACCGATCATATAAAAAGAGATTGAATTAATCATCAAAAACCTCCCAAGAAAGAAAAGTCCAGGACCAGATGGCTTCACAGTTGAATGCTACCAATCACTCCAAGAAGAATTCATACCAATCCTGCTCAAATTCCTCCAAAAAAACTGAAGGGGAGGGGACACTACCTAACATAGTCTATGGAGCCAACTTCACCCTAATACCAAAGCCAGATAAAGATACAACAAGAAAAATTACAGATCAGTCTCTCTAATGAATATAGATAGAAAAATCTTCAAAAAAGAAAAAAACCTTGCAATTAGAATTCATAGCATATTAAAAGAACTATGCACCACAACCAAGTGGGTTTTATCCCAGATATGGAAGGGTGGTTCAACACAAGAAAATAATCAATGTAAAACAACTACATTAACAAACAAAGAGGAAAACTACATGATCATCTCAATTGATGCAGAAAATGGGTTTGATGAAATTCAGCATCCTTTCATGATAAAAACACTTCAAAAGGTAGGAATCGAAGTAAACTTCCTCAAAATGATAAAAGGCGTATAGGAAAAACCCACAGCTAACATCATACTCAAGGTTGAGAAACTGAGAGCTTTCCCTCTAAGATCAGGAGCAAGACAAGAATGTCCACTGTCACCACTGCTATTCAACTTTGTGCTAGCTCTAGCTAGAGCAATTAGGCAGGAAAGATATAAAAGGCATCCAAATTGGAAAAGAAGAAGTAAAACTGTCACTTTTTCTAGAGTACATGATCCTATATTTAGAAAATCCTGAAAGAAAAATGACAATGAAGGTACTTGAACTAATTAACAAGTTCAGCAAAGTGGCAGGATACAAGCTCAATATGCAAAAATCAATCCTGTTTCTATATACTAGTAATGAGCTATCTGAAGAGGTAATTAAGAAAAAAATTTCCTTTTACGATAATAACTAAAAGAATCAAATATCTAAGAATAAACTTAACTAAGGATGTCAAGGACTTGTACACAGAAAACTACAAAACACTGCTGAAAGAAATCAAAGAAGACCTCAATAAATGGAAAGACATTCCATGTTCAAGGATTGGAAGGCTAAGTATCGTTAAGGTATCAATTCTACACAAAGTGATCTACAGATTCAATGCAAACCCAACCAAATTTCCAACAGACTATTTTGCAGAAATGGACAAGCTAATTATCAATTTTATTTGAAGGGTAAGGAGCCTTGAATAGCTAAAAACATCTTGGAAAAGAAGGAAGTGGGAGATATTGTGCTTCTTGACTTTAAAGCCTATTTTAAAGGCATAGTACTTACTGGCATAAAGATAGACATATTGATTAATAGACTCAAATTGAGAGTTCAGATATAGATCCTCAGATTCATGGTCAACTGATATATTTTAAATGCAATTTCATTTAGGTATATTCACATACCATACAATCATGCAAAGCATACAATCAATTATTCACAGTACCATCACATAATTGTGCATTCATCACCATAATCAATGTTTTGAACATTTTCATTACTCAAAAAACACAAATAAAAATAAAAATAAAAGCAAAAAAGAACATCCAAAACATCGCATACTTCTTTTTCCCCCATATTATTCATTTGCTTTTTGTCCCCCTTTTATCTATTCATTTGTCCATACACTGGATAAAGGGTGCATGAGCCACGAGGTTTTCACAATCACACGGTCACACCATATAAGCTATAAAGTTATATGATCATCTTCAAGAATCAAGGATACTGGATTGCAGTTCAACAGTTTCAGGTATTTCCTTCTACTTATTCTAGTACACTAAAAACTAAAAAGGGATATCTATATAAATGCATAAGAATAACCTCCAGAATGACTTCTTTACTCCATTTGAGATCTCTCAACCACTGAAACTTTATTTTGTTTAATTTCTCTTCCCCCTTTTGGTCAAGCATGCTTTCTAAATCCCACATTGCTGGGTCAAGGATCATCCCCAGGAGTCATGTCCCACATGGTGAGGGAGATTTACACCCCGCGGAGTCATGTCCAACGTGGTGCAGGAGAGGGCAATGAGTTTACCTGCAGAGCGGGCTTAGAGAGAGACGGGCCACATCTGAGCAATAAAAGAGTCTCTCTGGGGGTGACTCTAAGGCACCATTATAAGTAGGCTTAGCCTCTCCTTTGCAGTAACAAGCTTCAGAAGAGCACACCCCAAGATCAAAGACTTGGCCTACTACGATGGTAGTCCCCAGTGCTTGTGAGAATATCAGGAATTCCCCAGGTGGGGAAGTTTAATGTTTCCATATTTTTCCCCAGGCCCTCAAAGGAGCCCTGCAAACACTTCTTACTGTCTGCCCAAATTACTCTGGGATGTATGAGGTTTCACACTAACCTGTACAAACCAACCAGCTCTCACCTCCTATTCAAGGTTTCATGTAATTATGGTGTCTGAATAAACTGACCATACAAGTTAAATTATATAGCATGCTACAGAAAGTATAGATTTTTGCACCAAATAAACATCTCTTCTTTTGGTCTCACACAGAAGTTGAGGTTTTAAAACACAGCCAATATCATCCTTTACCCTTTAGTCTGGTTTACCTTAGTTCTAATCAAGTCCATTTCGTTCATATCTCTAATTGAAGTCTGATCTCTTTTTCAGCTTCTTAAACATTTGCTGTATGGGGTAATGCTGACATTCATAGCTGCTGAACTCTGGCTCTGAGTATCAGGTGTCACACAGATGCCAGAAGTTACAGAGACCGACCAGGTTATACACAAACAGCTCACCATCTCAGAATTTACTGATAGCCACTACAACTCATGGAATAGATGTGACTGCTCTAAGAGCTTACAATCTAGGAACCTTTACCGTAAGCCTTTTCTTGATAATCTATGCTCTCAGATTCAATTCTCAGAGTTTTCACATTATAGTTAGTCCATATTAGTGAGGCATTATAATGTTTGTCTTTTCGATTCTAGCTTATTTCACTCAATATACTGTCCTCAAGGTCCATTTACCTAGGTGTATACCTCACAACTTCATTTCTTCTTGCCACCACTCAGTATTCCACTGTATGTATACACCACAGTTCACCATTCTGTTTATCAGTTGATGTACCCTTAGGCCACCTCCATCCATTGCAAATTATGAATATGGCTGCCATGAACACCAGTGTGCAATGTCCATTCATGTCCCTGCTCTCAGTTCTTCAAACTATATACCCAATAACGGGGTTGCAGGACCATATGGCAACTCCATAGTTAGCTTCCCGTGGAACCACCACACTGCCCCCCAGATGGGCTGTGCCATTCTACTTCCCTACCAACAAGGAATAGGTACATCCTTCTCTCCATATTTTCTCCAGCACTTGTATCTCTCTGTTTATTTTTTAAACAGTTTTATTCACACACCATACAATCCACCCTAAGTAAACAATCAATGATTCCCAGTATAATCACATAATTATGCATTCACCACCACAATCTATATTCAGACATTTCCATCTCTTCCCCAAAGAAAGAGGAAAAGGAGAAAAAAAATGAAGAATAAAAATACAAAAGATAGAAGAAAAATAAAAATGAAATACAATGAAAAGGTCAGACAGCATCACTACCATGGGGAATCCCACATCACTCCCTCATACCCCCTCTTATAGACATTTACCTTTGGTATATTGCCCTTGTTACAACTAATGGAAACATCTTACAATGTTACCATTAACTACAGATTCTAGTTTGCATTGTTTGTATTTTTCCCCTATACCATCCAATTTTCAACACTTTGTAATGTTGACATTTATTAGTTCCCCCTCATTTAAAAACATTCTTATATTTGTACATTTAAGTACCATCACTGACCACTCTAGGTTTTGCTAAGTTATACAATTCGAGTCTTTATCGTTTATCTTTCCTTCTGGTGTCATACATGCCCTTAGCCTTCCTCTTTCAACCGTACTCACACTCATCTTTTTTCAGAGTACTTATAATATTGTGTTACCGTCACACACTATTATGCTATCCATTCAATTTCTGGATCTATACACTCCATCTTGTTGAACCTTCTGTACTCCTTCAGCATCAAATGCCCGATCTCTAACCTCTTTCCATCTCCTGATAACTTGAGTTCTCAACTCTCAAATTTTGCTCATCAATGTTAGTTCATTTAGTGAGACCGTCAAGTACCCATCCTTTTGTTTCTGGCTAGTTTCACTCAACATAATGTCTACTGTCTACTATTTTGTCTTTTGGATTTTATACGTCATATCTTATTTTATTTTTTTCACTGTCTTTCTTTTTTTACCCTTACTGATAGTCTTCATTTCTACACTCTTCTCCAAACCTCTCACTCCTGTCTTTTCCTTTCTGTCTGTAGTGCTCCCTTTAGTACTTCTTACAGAGCAGGTATCTTGATCACAAACTCTCTCATTGTCTGTTTGTCTACAAATATTTTAAACTCTCCCTCATTTTTTAACTTTATTTTGAAATAAATTAAAAATTATAGGAACAGTTGCAAGAACAATATAATCCCCATACACAGAACTCCAGCATACCCTGACCCCCCTCCCCTGATACCCCCACTCCACCAACTTTAACATGCTGTCACCCCGCTATATCTTTCCCTCCCTCCCTATCTATCATCCAACATCTGTTGCTCTGTCTTCTGAACATATGAGAGCTAGCTGCATACATCTTTGAACAAACACTATAATTCACATATACAATTCCCATGAACAAGAACATTCTTTTATGCAATCCCATTAAATGCAGCTAAGAAGTACAAGAGATTCAACATGGATACAAAACTTACATTCTGTATTTCCTTTTTTTTTTCTTATGTCTCAGCTGTGTCCCTTTGAGCCTCCTCTTCTCCATCCTGAAATCCTATCCAGGATCATCCTTGGCATTCAACTGTTATCTATTTAGACTGTCTTTTTTTTTTTTTTTTTCAATTGTGGAAACATATGTACAGCCTAAATCTTCCCATTCCATCCCCTCCCTAGCATTCCATTAGTGGGATAAATCACATTTAGAATGTTGTAATGTGATGACCTTCCCACCCTCCATTACTAGAAATTGCCCTTCACCTCAAACAGCAACCCTACACTCATTTCTTAACTCCCCATTGCCCCTTCCCCCATTTCTCTTAACCCATACTCTACTTTTCATCTCTATGGTCATATTCTCTGAAAATTTCTTTGTGTTTACTATGGGGCTTAAAATTAAACTCTTAAATCCATAACAATCTTGTTTTTCTTTGATACCAACTTAACTTCAATAGGACACATAAACTACGTTCCTATACTCCTCCATTCCCCCACCTTTATATAGTTCTTGCCAAAAATTACATATTTTACATTGAGTTCAAAACCACTGATTTGTCATTAGAGTTTGTGTATTTTATATCATGTAGGAAGTAAATAGTGGAGTTACAAATCAAAAATTATTGACTTCTATTTGTATTCCATTGTGGTTGGAGAATGTGCTTTGAATACATTCAAGTTTTTTTGTTTTGTTTTGTTTTGTTTTTTTTAATTTATTGAGGCTTGTTTTATGTCCCAGCATATGATCCATTCTGGGGAAAGAGCCATGATCACTAGAGAGAGATGAGTGTCCTGGTGATTTGGGATGTAAGGTTCTATATATGTCTGTTACAATTCTCTATATCTCTTTCTCCTTTCTTTGTTTCTCTGTTGGTAGGACTCCCTTTAGTATCTGAAGTAGGGCAGGTCTTTTACTGGCAAACTCTCTCAGCATTTGTTTGTCTGTGAAAAATTTAAGCTCTCCCTCAAATTTGAAGGAGAGTTTTGCTGGATAAAGTATTCTTGGTTGGAAATTTTTCTCTCTCAGAATTTTAAATATGTCATGCCACTGCCTTCTCGCCTCCATGGTGGCCGCTGAGTAGTCACAACTTAGTCTTATGTTGTTTCCTTTGTATGTGGTGAATTGCTTTTCTCTTGCTGCTTTCAGAACTTGTTTCTTCTCTTCAGTATTTGACAGTCTGATCAGAATATGTCTTGGAGTGGGTTTACTTGGATTTATTCTATTTGGGGTTCGCTGGGCATTTATGCTTTGTGTATTTATATTGTGTAGAAGGTTGGGGAAGTTTCCCAAACAATTTCTTTGAATACTTTTTCTAGACCTTTACCCTTCTCTTCCCCTTCTGGGACACCAATGAGTCTTAAGTTTGGACGTTTTATTTTATCTATCGTATCCCTGAGATCCATTTCAATTTTTTCAATTTTTTTCTCCATTCTTTCTTTTATTCTTTCATTTTCTGTTCTGTGGACTTCTAGGACACTGAGTCATTGTTCAGCTTCCTCTAATCTTGTATTATGAGTATCCAGAGTCTTTTTAATTTGGCCAACAGTTTCTTTTATTTCCATAAGATATTCTATTTTTTATTTACTCTTGCAATGCCTTCTTTATGCTCTTCTAGGGTCTTCTTTATGTCCCTTATATCCTGTGCCATGGTCTTCTTCATATCCTTTATATCCTTTGCCATGTTTTCATTCCTTGACTGTAGGTCTTTGATTAATTGTGCCAAGTACTGTGTCTCTTCCAATATTTTGATTTGGGTGTTTGGAGTTGGGTTCTCCATATCGTCTGGTTTTATCATATGCATTAAGATTTTCTGTTGTTTTTGGCCTCTTGGCATTTGCTATGTTTGATAGGGTTCTTTCAAGTTGTAAAAAAAAAAAAACCAATCTAATTTTTCAGAAATACAAGTTGGTGGCGTACACTTTCTCTAACTAACCAGCAGATGGCGTCTGCGAGTCACCTATACTCCTCAAGTCAGTTCTCCTCAACTTCGTCCTTGTGGTGTGTGGAGAAATGATTCTTGTGGGGTTCAGTTGGGTGAACTCAGTTTGGGTGTGTTGCTGGAGACATCCGCCCTGAATGTGGGGCGTGTGTCCGGGTGGCTAGGGAGGCAGGGCAGCTTTAATATTCAAACCCCTCAGGTGTTCCCAGAGATTCAAGGCTGCTGCGAGTCTAAGCCTTCATTTCAGTTCTGTCCCAGACTCTGTCTGTCGCTGACCCACAAACCACCGGCATTGACATAGCATCCCTGGGGTTTCCGAGCGGCCCCCCTTCTCAGCTGTGATCTTCCAGGACCTATGCCGAGGGAATGCTGTGCTACATCACAAGTGCATGCTGTCCCTCAAGGGAAGCCCCGGGCTGCCGGGCCGTGCAGGGGCACTCCCAGCCTGATGCAAAGATGGCTGAACGGGGCATCTCAACCCCTCCCCCTCCTCACACAGTTCCTTCTTCCCAGCTCTGGGACAACTGGCTTGGCTCTGCACTGTGGGCACGGCCCCGGGCAGGAGTGTCTCCAGCCCTCTGGGGGGCCAGCTGCAAGCAGCGGGGTTTCTTTCTCCGTCCAGCTCTCCCCTCTGCTCCCCTGGCCCTGAGGGAATCTGCCTCGAGCTATCCTCCATGCCAGACACCGTGAGGCTGGCTCAGCCCGCTCCTGCAGTGTTCCCACCATTGCAACTGCAGCCACTCCTGGGTTTTTCCCTCTTTTTTTTTAAAAAAGAACCAGTCCATCTCCAAATGCCAAACCCCGGCTTCCCCACACTGCAGCGTGGCCATGGGTCTTGGGTCTTTCAGCCGGCTTACTCACTCATTTCAGAACGCAGACTCCCAGTTTCACCAAGTGTACGGCCCCTGTGGTTCTAGCAGAACTTGTCCAGCCGGTAGATCACTGAAACCTGTATTCTGGGTCACCTTCTGGTTTTTGTCTAGTATTTTTCATGGAGGTGTTTTTTTGCCCTGTCTCACCTAGCCACCATCTTAGGTTCTCCCCTCTCCCTCATTTTTGAAGGAGAGTTTTGCCGGATATAAGATTCTTAGTTGGCACTTTTTCTCTGTCAGTATCTTAAATATATCACACCACTTTCTTCTTGCCTGCATGGTTTCTACTGAGAAATCCCCACATAATCTGATGAAGCTTCCCTTGTATATGATGGATCACTTTTCTCTTGCTGCTTTCATAATTCTCTCTTTGTCCTTGACATTTGATAATCTGATTATTATGTGTCTTAGAGTCAGTCTACTCGGATCTATTCTGTTTGAGGTACACTGCACTTCTTGGATCTGTAATTTTATGTTTTTCTTAACAGATGGGAAATTTTCAGTGATTATTTCCTCCATTATTCTTTCTGCTCCTTTTCCCTTCTCCTTCTGGGACACCCATGACACGTATACTTCTGCACTTCATGTTGTCGTTCAGTTCCCTGAGACCCTGCTCATATTTTTCCATTCTTTTCCTTGTTCTTTTGTGTGTAGGATTTCAGATATCCCATACTCCTTTCTTCTGCCTCTTCAAATCTGCTGTTGTATGTCTCCATTGTGTTTTCATCTCTTCTATTGTGCCTTTCATTTCCATAAGTTCTGCCAATTGTTTTTTCAAACTTTCAAGTTTTTTCTTACATTTGCCCAATGTCTTCTTTATATCCTTCATCTCTTTTGCTATGTCTTCCCTCAACTCGTTGATTTTATTTTTGAATTGATTTAGGAGGTTTGTTTGATTGATAATCAGCTGTTTCAATTCCTATATCTCAGTTAAAGTGGAAGTTTTTTCCTCTGACTTGGCCATATCTTCACTCTTCCTAGTGTGAGCTGTAATTTTCTGTTCTCTAGGCTTCTGGTTTCCTTGATACCCCAGTCAGATTTTCCCAACCAGATGGGCCCAGGTCTCAGGAGGAGGCTGTATTCAGTTTCAGGTTTCCAGTTCTATGCTGCAATCCCAGCCATTCCACCCATTCCTGATTGGTGTACGATGTTGTCCAATCATGGATGTCTCCCCCATCAGTTGTTCCAGACTGTTTCTGGCTATTTACTAGTTGCTCTGGAGGACTAACTAAATGCCCTACCTCCCTATGCCACCATCTTGCTGGTCAATTGATTTTTGACAAGGCTGCCAAGTCTACTCAACTGGGACAGAACAGTCTCTTCAATAATTATTGGGAGAACTGGATATTCATATCCAAAAGAATGAAAGAGGACCCCTCTCTCACAGCCTATACAAATATTAACTCAAAATGGATCAAAGACCTAAATATAATAAGCAATGCCATAAAACTCCTAGAAGAAAATGCAGGGAAATATCTCCAAGATCTAGTGATAGGTAGCAGTTTCTTAGACTTTACACTCAAAGCACAAGCAACAAAAGAAAAAAATAGAAAAATGGGACCTTCTCAATACTGAATATTTTTGTGCTTCAAAGGACTTTGTCAAAAAGGTGAAAAGGCATCCTACTAAATGGGAAAAATATCTGGAAACCACATATCCAATAAGGGTTTAATATCCAGAAATCGAAAGAAATCTTACCACTCAACAATAAAAAGACAAACCACCCAATTTAAAAAATGGGCAAAAGACATAAATAGACATTTTTCCAAAGAGGAAATACAGAGGGCTAAAAAGCACATGAAAAAACACTCAGCTTCACTAGCTACTAGGGAAATGCAAATCAAAACCACAGTGAGATATCCTCTCACACCTATTAGAATGGCCACTATTAAACAAATAAAAAACCACAAGTATTGGAGAGGATGTGGATAAATAGGAAAACTTGTTCACTGCTGCTGGGGATGTAAAATGGTGCAGTCACTGTGAAAGGCAGTTGTGTGATTCCTAATGAAGCTAAGTATAGAACTGCCATATGATCCAGGAATCCTGCTACTAGGTATACACTCAGAAGAACTGAAAGCAGGGATATGAATGGAAATTTGCACTCTGATGTTCATAGCATTATTATTCACAATTGCCAAGAGATGGAAACAACCCTTGTCCATCAACCAGTGAATGGAAAAGTGAAATGTGGTATATACATCTGGTGGAATATTATTCAGCTGTAAAAATGAATGAAGTCCTGATGCATGTGACAACAAGGATGAACCTTGAGGACATCATGTTGAATGAAATAAGCCAGACACAAAAGGACAAATGTCTTATGAGCTCACTGATGAAATAATTAGAATAAACAAACTCAAAAACTAGAATCAGAAACTAGAATACAGGTTACCAAGGGCCAGGGTAGGGGCAGGAATGGGGAGTTAATGCTTGATTGGTACTGAGTTTCTGTTTGGGGTGACAGAATAGTTTTGGTAATGGATAGAGGTGATGGTAGCATAACATAGTGAATGTAATTAACAGCACTGAATTACATATTTGAATGTAGTTGAAAAGGGAAATTGTAGGTTGTATATGTTGCTAGAATAAAAATTACAAAAAAAAAAAAAAAAAGAAGAATCAAATCAAATCAATAGTACTGACTTTGCAAAATCTCCAAGGGGTATTGAAGCTAAAAATATATAAAGGAATGAATAAATAAGAAAAAAAAAAAGAAAGTTGCAAAACAATATTTTTGGTGTTATGTTAAAACAATATTTTTGGTCTTATGTTAAAAAGAAATGAGGCCAATAAGCCTAAATGTATGTGTCTGTGTATTTATAAATGTATAGAAAAAATTCTGGAAGGATATATACAATACAATTAGCCATGGTTACTTCTAAGGAGAGAAATGAGGGGGGAAGGTTGACTTTCACTTTTTAGTCATATACTTGTAGATTGTTGGAATATTTTGGATTTTGTTATTTAAATTTTTGAAAAGAAAACAAAAAGATTGACTTAAGACCTGAATTGACCTCAAAAGTCAGTATGGGAAAAGTTGGGGTGAACTATGGAGACAACTCATGAGGTCAGGATCCCAGGGGCAGAAGAACTTGGTAGAAAGCAAGATGCCAGGTGGGGTGAAGTGGTTTAGAATTTGGGTCATAAACAGGGCACTGATGCACAGTGTGTGTGTGGGTGAGTTGGCAGGAAGTGGAGGAGCAGGGTTAGACAAAAGCAGCAGAGGGAAGAGATGGGGAAGAGGAAGAGGAGAGCCAGGAAGACAAAGGGGACTGAAGGTTCAGCCACGTGTGACTCACAAACAAGGTCTGGCTTCCAATCTACAGAACTGTACTGGGTTGTCACCTAGTCTGAGTCCCTCCCATTGTGTCTGTAACCTAGAGGGTAACATAAGTGAATGAAGCAGGCCAAATGTAAGACCATAAATGACAACCAACCTTTGCCTCCATATTGGAGGCAGTTAGGAAGTGGTAGAGACTATGGCAAACCGGAGAGTTTCCAGTAAGTGACCTCTGGTATACAGATAAAAGACCTGCTGTTTAGGGAACAAACTTGCCTGTAGTCACACAGGACTTCCCAAAGAGCAAATCTGCAACCTCACAGGTGCCAGGTGTGAGAGTGTCTACCATAAGAGTGAGGCAGTTGAACTAGCCAAGCTTTAAGGTGTTTTCCAGTCTGAGCTGCAACTGACCCTCTGATACCTGTGAGGGGCAGTACTCAGTAATGACTTTGTTGCTCTCATTTTCAAATCTCCACATCTTGGAGAATTTTTAGATTTATGCCTAAGATTTCTTAAGTGCAGTTAAAAGTAAAAAGCAAATACCTGCTGTTGCAAAACCCCAGAGAGCCACAAAGACACTTACATGTGTTTCATGCCAGTGCTTTTCTAGCTTGTAGGAGCTGTGCTACACAACTGCTATTTGTTCAACCGTTTTAACTTTTGTCTCCAAATAAATGGGCTGTACTGTGTGTGTTTATATTAATTATTGGAGAGTTTGTTTTGTTTTATAGCTTTTAGAAAGTGAATCAAAATTAACTTTAATATGTCAGTTGTGTAAATATGCTTTCAATTCAATGGAGGGGTCCCCAGGGCACTGCAACACCTTGAAGATCCCAAGACAGAGGATGAGGTTTGGCTCAACTGGACCAACAGGAGTCCTGCCAGGTCCCCCCTTCCTTCCCAGAAGCCTTGCTGCAGCCCCCAGCACCGATGACTCACCAGGCAGTCGGCCATCATTTCGGAACCTAGATCTAATTCAGCCATCCTTTGGTGCACCATTTCGAAGGAGCCAACGAAGCACGCTGGAAGGTGGGTCTGCTAAGGAAATTCTGGGTGGTGATTACACACAAGACAGGAATAGGGTGCACTGCGGGTTGCTGGTGCTGAGTTCCAACTTGGCGGGCCGGGGCCAGGGAACCTGGTCAGCCCCTGGGGGAGGCGATGGGCATGGGCAGTAGCGCCCTCCACAGCCCCCCCCCAGGGAACCTGGCCAGCCCCTGGAGAGGGTAGTGGGCATGGGCAGTAATACCCTCCACAGCCCCCCGGGCCTGAGAAAGTGGAGCCGGCTACAGGCCCCACCTCCCTCACCCAAAATACAACCGTTAGAGGAAGCTTGCCAGAGAAAACCGCCCCCTTTATCTTGCCCGCACACTCCCCATTGCCAGAGCAACTCCCGCCACCGCCAGTGCGCATACACCGTTGCCAGAGCAACTCCCGCCCTTTTCCTAACGACCTCCACGCCCTCTCAGAACCAATCATAGCCTTTGTCCCCTCAGCATTGCCATATAGGACCCCACACCCCTACACCAACCCCGCCCTCTATGCCACCCTATATAACTTGTGCTCACCCCTGAATAAAGGCTTTTTTCTACTACCTTGAAAAGAGAGTGTCTCGCGTCCCTCTCTCGCCGCCCTCCACACCTTGCACGCCTCCGCCGGGGACTCGGCCAAGTCCCCCGCCTCACCTTCGCCTCCGGGAAGAGCTGCCGCCGGTACCCCTCAAGCAACGCTGAGCGCAGAGGGTTCCGTGGCTGCCCGCCCCTAGCTGCGACCGCCGTGCACCTGCAGGAGGTGGGGAGGAGTGGGGGCCCTTTCCACCTTTCCGCCTTTTCTCTCCATTTAAGAATTTCCTTTGCAAAACATTCATACTTCTTTTATCTAGTTTTAGGTGAGTTACTTTATAAATTACAAATGAAATCAACCATATTATAGAATCATCTACAATGCTACAACTACTGTTAGGGTTTGGGAATATTTCTTTTGACTATTTTTCAGATATATACTTTTTAACACAATTCCAATCTCAATTTCTGCCTTTTTAAATACTTTGACTTCTCTTTCACTCATTATCATGAGCATTTTCCAAATGGTCATCATCATCATCATCAATAAATCATTTAAATGACATTATAATAATCCATTAAGAGAACGTACCTTAATGCAAACACACTTAATTGTTACTAGGTTATAGAATATTTAAGTTGTTTATACATTTTTTTGCATTTATAAATAATGCCATAATGCACGGCATCATGCTGAGAGATGTTTCCATATTTGGGATTATTTCTTTAAGAAAGATTTTCAGGTGAGAGATGACTGGGTCAAAAGGTATCTTGACCTTGTTTGTCACTGTTGAAATCTCTGCTCAGTTCCATGGCCCCTCTTGCTACCCTTTTCTGCATTTCTTTCTGTCTTTGCCTCAGCTACTTCTTTTGTAAAAGCCCCATAATCCTATCACTCCTCAATCCCTTCATATAAAGCAAGGTTTGTCCTTACTTCCATCACCCTCAAGTGTTCTTACCAATCAGAGGACACTTGATGACAAGAAAGAACGTGACCAAGCATAGAAAAGCAGCTGAGATGAGTGTGGGATGAAGAAGCAAGAGGAGACATTAGAAAAGGCCTGGTAAAGTGAGAGACACTGAAGCAGCCCCTGATGGAATCATACTCTACCTCGTCTTGAGAAGGGTTTCTGAGAGGTGGTGGAAGATGAGGGAGGTGGAGGGACATGTTCAGTTTGACTGGCAGCAGCGTGACTTTAAGGGCAACGGGCTGTGTATGAGATGGAAAGTCCCGTGCTTATTTATAACCTGAGAGGGTTATTTGCTGGATGAGCTCTAAGGTCCTCCAGAGTTGGGATGTGGTGTAGCTCTGGGATATGATTTAGGGTCAGAAGTGAAATGAGGATCAACGAAGGCAGGGCCAAGGCAGTAAGATGCAAACTCTCAGCTCAGGCAGAAGAGCTAGCAGGTGAGAAGAGATGAGGTCAAATGGAGTCAAACAAACGAACAAAATGTTGTCAAAGCTTGTCTGAAGGCAGAGTGCTGTACCATGACTTATTAGTTGCTACCTATATCTAAAATTCTTTGGAAGGTAGAAGGGAAAGGAGGAAATGTTGGAAAAAAAATATGAGCTTTGTTTTCCTCTTCTTTCCATTCTTTGAACAAATACTTCCAAAGCCTCTTGACTATGGGCTCTTCTGATTAACTTAGTAAAACAAACTCAAGTCAAATAAACATTTGCAGCCTCAAATTCTTTTAGATGATAGGCAGGGTTTAAGTAATAAAAAAATTTTAAAAATTAATGAATGAATAAGGAACAGGTTAATAAGTCATGCACACTGTAGACTTGGGTACTGATTACACCTCTGGACTTGACTCCCATTTGGGTGTACATGGCTCGGTTGCAGTGCAGGCGGCACCACCACAAGGATACTGGGCGGATTTTCATCTAGATCCTTCCTCAGAGCCGCCTTCACCGCGTTCCTCACAGTGTGTGAGATGGCCAGGTCCTCGTCAACTGGTATCATTGGGAAGGCCATGGTGTTGATGACTTCCATCTTCCTGAAATAAGCCATGCTTGTCCACTACAAAAGAAAAAAAGTTTCCATGATTAAAAACCCCTCATTTCCCTTTCCCTTCTTGTTCACTGTTCAACCAGCCTCCTACATAAATCACAAAGAGCCTTGAACCATCTTGGAAAAGACTAGCCATGCCCATCTGTTAGGTAGGGCTGCCAGCAAGGCAGATGCCACATGCTACATGGGGAAGAATGACTTTTGTCTGAGGAGCCCAGCCTTAACCAAGGATTTCAAGGCAAATAGACTAGTTCTGTATAACTGCTGATGCCCCACATGGTGAACATTCTTCTAGTTATAAAAGTAAGGAGACAAGAGTAGTGAAAATGCTGGGGCCCCAAACCACCCGGCAAGCCAGCTTCCAAACTAGAAACATCAAATCTCTTTGCCTCTCAGAGCCTCAACTTTCAAGTAAGAGATGTGGGTTAGGTGACCCTTGGGCCCTTTCCAGATCTCAGATTTCTGATCAACCTGAGGATCTCTGCTACTTCACAAAACTGGCCCCATCATTACTTTTCCTCCCTGGCTTTAGAACTTTCTGTTCTGACTGCCCCCTGGGTCCTTGCTTATTGGTCTGGAGTCCATCACCCTAATTTCTGGACCCTCCATGTCCAGCGCCTGTTGCTAACAGCCTAGTTATAATGAACTAAAAGACTCAGATCTGGCCTTCAAGAAGCTCATGCAGAGAGAAGAGAGAAGAGAGAGAGAAGGCAGAGTTGGTAACAAAATTAACTATGCTCCCCTTTTACCACACTCTCCTTTCCTCTCCTTTGTTTCATGCATTCTGCCCTCTGCTCTACCCTCTTCTTGCTAGCCACACATCCTATGCACTTGTGCCACTGAACGTCTTCCTGGTCCCTGACCATGCCATGCTCTTCACGCCTCTTTGCCCTTACACATGCTGTTCCCTCTGCCACGAATGCCCTTCCCTACTGCTTTCCTTACCTTATAAATTTCTATTCAACTCTCAGGTCAGGTGACTTATCTTCTGGAAAATCTTGAACTCTTCCGGGCCATTAGTCCTGCCTCTCCTCAGTGTAAGTCCCAGCTTCTGCTGTCATCTCTCTACTACAGCACTTATACTATTAAACTGGAATAATTTGCTACTACATCTTCCATTAGGCAAATTATTCCTTAAAGACTAGGTTCACTTAATATTTGATTCCATTTTAGACTCGCTCACTTACCACACTTCTTCCTAGCCTGAAGAAGTGATTTCTGACTTGGGCTGTCCCAAGCCAGTTGGAGTATAGGAAAGGCTGGCCTAGGCCCAGCTCAATATTATTTCCTCCCTCCTGCTCCTAGCATTTAGCCATAAAGGCAAGAAGTGGGGAAAGAGAAGGTAGGTGCATTTTAGGGCTTCTCATTTTCCTCCCACCCACTCCCCAGCATGACTGGAAAACTACAGCATTTTCTCTGAAAAGCTAGGCTTAGTGCTACCCTGCTGAGAATCCTCTTGCTTTTGCTTAATGTCATTACTCATGACTAATGGGAGAACTGAATATCATGCATCTTGAGAAATGTTTAAAATACACACTGTGTTCCCTTCTGAATTTTTCATCAAACCATTTTAGAATAAGTATTCTCTGAAATACGTAAGTAAATGTTTACTGTCACTACTTAGGGGCAGAAAAAAGAGGGGAGAGAAAACGAACCTTCATCAAATATCGACCCTGTGCCAAGCACTGTGTCATGTGCTGGGGTCAGGTGAGTGAATAAACACAAAAACTTCTGCCCTCATGGAACACACACTTAGGCAGCCGACGTTCAAATGCCCCCCATTTAAAGTTAACATATTTTAGTGAAAACAATGCTGATTTTGGAGTCAGGCAGACTTGGCACTGAATTCACTTCTGTTCAGTTTAACCTTGTCATTCAATGAGTATCTACTTAATGCCTAGCACATGTGTTCATACTGAAGCTAGGATGGTGAGATAAAATAAATATAATGCTTGCCCTAATGGAGCCTAAGTCTAGTGGGGGAAACATACAATAATCAAATGATTACATAAGTGACTGTGCAATAATTGTGACCACTGCTTTGAAGGGTGCTATTATGAGATGACATAATAGTGGGTTTTGACTTAGTCTCACAGCAAGGAGCTGAAGGAAGAGCAGGAGTTAATTAGATAAAGGGGAGGGCAAATCCCATCCAAACAGAGGAGAGTAAGGCTGGTAACATAGGAAGAGGCTAGACCTGTACTATCCAACACAGTAGCCAGTGGCCACATGGCACAAGTGAACCCTTGGAAATTTGGTTGGTGGGACTGCAGAACTGAATTTTTAATTTTAATTCATTGAAATTTTAAAACTGAAGCAGTGTTAATTTTAAAATATTGATTATATGTTGAAATGATAATAATTTGGACATACTGAGCCAAATAAATGGTTATTCATATTAATTTCACCTGTTTTTTTTGCTTTGTTTCATTTTATTTTGTTTGTACTTTTAAAAAATGGCTCCCAGAAACTTTTAAATTACATGTGGCTCACATTATATTTCTACTGGGAAGCGCTGATCCAGACCATGGATCTAGGACATGGAACTCTCCTCTTCCCAGTGCAGTGTATGTCGTTGGAATAGAATTGCACTTGGTTCCTCATTAGGACCCAATAAATATCCCTTGGATCGACGAATAAAAGACCCTGAGTTTCTTCATTTATCAAACGGAACAAATACACGCTGTTAGGACTTCAGGAGATCTAGAGTTGATTCTTCGGTAGTTCTCAGACTCTTGCTCACTGTGCATCCTTGAAGCGGTCCCTGGGCCTCAGTTTCCCTTGCTTGTAGAAGCCGAAGAGAGTCGGGGCGCGCAGAGAAGGTCTGCCCGGGACCCCGCACGCTGCCCCAGGCGGGCAGGGAGGGTCAGCGTTCGGCCATCCGTGGGTCTTACCTGACGTCACGGACAGAATCCGAGGACCTCGGGGCCGGTTCCGCCACAGGTTCCTCAGGGGACCACGCAAAGTTCCGGATGGGGTGCCAGACACCCGTTGCCGCCACATCCACCCGGAACGAGTGCCCTTTGCCTTGTGGTCCAGAGAAGGAGGAGGAAGAGGAGGAGGGCACGTCGGGAAGAGGCCCATTTTGCTACTGTGAGTCCTGACGTTCTCAAGGCAACGCCCCGCGCAGCCGTCACTTTCAAATTTCCCACAACAATAGAATCATCCGCGAGCCCAGGTTGCGACAGCAAGACGCCGTTCCCACGGTGACGAGCTGGCCACCGTAGAGGTGGAGGACCAGACCAATGCATTTGTAGGGAGGATAAAGATAGTTCCCCATCCTGGCGTATAATATGGAGCATAAACAGGACTCCAAAAGATATTTTCTTTCTATATTATATTTATTTATCGAGTAGAGTCTGGAAGAGATTCTGGTGTTTTGCGTAGACTAGCGTTGGGGTTCGGGTCGCGCCGGTTACCCCCTTTCATCGGTGGCTGCGTCCAGAGCGGGGCTGCGCGTGCGCACTGCGGACGGAGCCACCGGCGAGCGGCGGTCGCTGCGGGTGGCTGGAATCCGGCGGCGGTCTTTGCTGGAGTTATCGGGGTGTACTTCTGTCCCGGCTCTGGGACCACATCAGGTACGTCCCCGACCATGGTGCCTCCCGGGGCAGCAAGGCCACGGTACCTCCGAGGGACAGAGGAGGGCGGGACTCCCTGACCTCCCCTGAGAGGGGCGGAAAGTGGCGTCCTTCGGGTTATTCAGGGCCTCCGCTTATCGGGAGGTACCGGAGCGCGGCGAACCGGGCAGGGGCAGAGCTCAGCCCAGGCCCATCGCCTCCCTTCTCAAGGTCTGTTTCCTCGATTTTAAATTGGGATCGCAATTTCTCCCCCTAGGTCTGCTAAATACGATCGTGCGTGTGAACGTTTGTTCATAACCGTTAGTTGAGTGCGAGAGCCCTGGGTGGCCCCGTGGCTTTACCTGCATGGCAGGTGCCTGACTGGCTCTTAACTCTTTGAGACACTGGTATCTCTTTGGGAATCTAACAAGAACCAAAGACTCGTCCCTTACCGTCTCAGTTTTTTTTAGCTCTCGAAGCCTCAGTTTTTTGATCTGTAATGGGGACATACGTACTTGGTCTACTTCCCAGGATTGTTGTAAGGAACACATGCCACCAGTTTTTATAAACCTTAAGATACTGACAACCTGAGAGTCGGGTACTGTTATTAACCCTGATTATAAATAAAGAAACCAAGGTCCAGAGAGAGTAAGTACTGGGGTTACCCTGGAGGTGAGCGACAGAATGATGATTGGAACTCAGGTGTTTTCCCTTCACCTCCTTTAGGTTGCACCCTCCATCCCCAGGTAGTTTCACTGGAAAGAAGGCTGCCTTGGACCAAAGGGGCAGCTGGGTCCCTTAGGCCCACAGTAATTAATGCCACGGAGCTCCAGGGTCTCAGGCAGAGTTGTTTGTGGATTATTGGATCTGCCTTAAAAGGCAGTTAGCCCAGACTCTTCCTTTTCCTCATCTGTATATATGGATGACAGTTCTTGGCTTAAGGATTATGGGAGTTAATGAGATCATGAGTGAAGTGCCCCAATTAAAACCCAGCGAAATAAAGCAACTTGTCCAAGGATTAGCAAACACTGAGGGGCAGAGGCAGGCCTTGAACCTGATCAAGTGATATGTCAGGCATGATGCTTTTAGGTTTGGCAGGAACAACTTGGCTTATTTTTCCTTCCTCCAAAGGTCTCCAGCCACTTGGAGGGGCAGGGACTGCTTTTTATCCAGTTTTTGGTTTGTTTTGTTTTTTTCACAAGTAATACTTGACTTATATTATCATTGCAATAAATTCATTAAATACAGAAGGATATTTTCTTAATACATAGTAATTTTGCATTGTATTGTACCATATGATTTTTGCCACTGTTTGATCATTTTTTAGATTCAATCATCCTACTCCCCTTCTCATATTTACATACTGTGAACACTTCGGTGTATCCTCCCAGATCAATTTCTATTTTTTTATGTACTCATATAAATTCTTGCTTTTTTCTTACTGATTTCTCATAATGATATTCTACTACACACATTGTTCTACCCTTTGTTTTCTTAATGTTAGAGCGTGTGTTGGAGATCTTTTCAGGTCAGCCAATGTAGAGGTATCTCACTGATTTTAAAGGCTGTTTAGTATTCCATTATAAAGATGTGTACCACAATTTGTCCATACCAACCTTTGGTAGACATTTTAGATTGTTTCTCATTTTTCAGTACTATCAACAAGGTAATAAATTTGTGTGAACTTGTGCAAGTGTTTCTGGAGAATAAATTTCTAGAAGTGAATTTGCTGGCCAAAAAGTATGCACATTTAAAATTCTGTTTTTTCTAATTGCTCTCAAAAGAATTACAACATTTTATATTTCCACCGATGGTAAATGGAACTATCTTTTGTGCCACGGTGTCAGAGGTCCCTAGGACCATCCCCAGGTTCTCTGATTCACTAGAAGTACTGGTAGGACTCATCATATAGTTATAGTCATGGCTATGATTTATCACAGCGAAAAGACACAAGTCAAAATCAGCAAAGGGAAAAGGCACACTGGGCAAAGTCCAGAGGAAAGCAGGACAAGCTTCCAAGAGCCCTCTCCCAGCGATACAGACATGTTTAATTCTTCCAGCAATGAGTTGTGACAATATGTGGAAAATGTTATGCACCAGGAATGCTCATTAGAGACTCAGTGCCCAGAGTTTTTACTGGGGGCTGGTCACATAAGCACACTCTGCCTGACATATACCAAGATTCTGGGCCCCCCAGAAAGAAAGGAGGTGTTCGGCAAAACCCACAATGTTTATACAAACCATTTGGGCACAGTGAGCCACTCTTACCAGTTCTGGGAATAGTGGGAACCCTCCTGAAATCTCAGTTCCCAGACGCCACCCAAAGGCCAACCTCACAAGTAGGTGTTTCCAAGGAAAGCAGTCTAGAGACCTGCTAGATTAACTCTTTTCTGCACACCTTCACATCGCCAGCATTATATTATATCCACCTTTTAAATTTTTGCCAATGTGATGGATAAAAATGGTTCTTTTTATAATGTGCCCCACAAATTATTAATATATAAGGGCAATTTGATAGATACCTTTAGCCAACGGATCAGGAAATCTCAGAATTGGATAGTACAAATCCTTATCTGATACATGATAGCATAGTATGAAGTCTTTTTCCCTTGCTTGCATACTTCTTGGGGGTGGGGACTGTGTATGGGGGTGGGAGCAGGTTGTTGCACCCCCTCCTAACAGCCCTTTTCATCTTTGGCCAAGGCAGCTCTGAATATAAGAAAGTTCTTCAGGGTATAGGGTGATACTGAGGAAGAAAAATGGACTTAGAAGTCAGATAGTCTTGCGTAGCTCCTTTACTCACTAGCTGTGGTCTTTTGGCCCTACTTTCCTTATCTTTAATATGGATGGGAAAATACCTACCTTGTGGGGTTTATTCAAGGAATAAAAGAAACTTATGAAATACTCCAATATAGGATCCAACCCATAGAGGGTACGCAGGAAATTATATTAATTTTTGGTGCCTTTGCTTTTCTTCTTTGGGGTGAAATCTTTCTCCCTGTATATTTCCCTGTTTCACTCTTGTCTGTCTTCTACAGACTTAAGATTAATTCTCTTCCCTCTTCCACATGACCACCCTCTTTCTCTTCTCCAGCAGAAACAATGGCAGGGTCTTCCATTGTGGTTTGGATGAATGGTGGCACAACTTGAAACCCCCTCAACATCCTGGTCCCCACTTCTGTCCCCTCTACAACCAAGCTGGAAGCATTCTGTTTTTTCCAAGCTCTAAAGTGTTCCCAGGCCCAAACTGTTTTTATTTACAAACACACACGTATCTGTAAAATATCATAAGAACATCCTTCAGTATCTTTACACCTATTTGTTATTTATTTGCAAACCATATATACATAAACTCTGTGTTATATATTACAAAACCTCCAAAGAGGCTTCTAAATTTTTATCATTAATATAGTGAAATTAATTTCCACATCACTGAAAACATCATAGAAGATTTTTTCATGTTGTTGGATACATAGCTTGCTAATTGTTATGGATTCATACTCAGTTATCTTTTAATGATGGTTGATATAAAATCTTATTTCAAAAAGTATTGAGTTTTTTTTTTTTTTTGTTAACTTCTTGCTAGGTATAATTAACTTCTTACAGTTTTTGTCTCATAATGTGGCAAAAGAAGACTTTGTACCTAGGAATAGGAAAGCTTTGAGGTCTTTTTGCTCACTTGTACTTTCTTTGTTGTTATTTTCAGTCTACAATTTCTTAAGCTACTTGTATGTTATAAGTTAAAATTGGGAAATATATGGAAAAAAATAAGCCCCGGCTCTATCTCACACCGTATAAAAAATTAATTTCAGGCAAATCGTAGTCCTAAATGTGAAAGTCAAAACAATAAAATTTCTAGGAGTTAACATATGATAATATCATCATGACCTTGGGGTAGGCAAAGATGATAAGACACAAAAAGAATAATCATTTTAAAAAAAGATTGATAGATTAGATTTTGCTAAAAGTAAGAACTTCCTTAATCAAAAGAAACCAATAAGAAAGCAAAAAGGCAAGTCCCAGATAAGGGAGAAGATATTTTCAGTACTATGCATATATGCAACAAAGGATCCATATCCAGCATGTAGAGAAAAACCTTACAAATCAGTAACAAAGACAACCCAATAGAAAAATGGCAAAAGCCTTGAACAAGCATGTCACGAAAGAGATATATCCAAATATCCAATGAGTAAATGAAAAGGTGCTCAATTTAATTAGTTATTAGGGAAAAGCAAATTAAAAACATAATACATACCTACCAGAATGGATAAAATGAAAAGGACAAAAAATACCAAATGTCGACAAGGATATAGAGCAACAGGCTGTCTCATACACTGTTGGCAAGAGTATAAACTGGTATGACCACTTTGGAAAACTGTTCGGCAGTATCTCTTAAAGCTGAATATACGAGTGCTCTGTGACTCAACAATTCCACCCCTAGGTATAGAACCAGAAAAGTGTACATGTCCAAGCATGTTCTTAGCAGCACTATTTATAATATCCCCAAACTGGAAACAATCCAAATGCCTGTCATCAGTAGAGTGGATAAATAAATTGATATGGTTGTCATACAATAGAATATTATACAGCAATTTGAACAAACTACAACTACACACAACAATATGGCTAAATCTCACCAACATTGTTGAATGAAAGAAGAAAGATGCAAGAGGACATACTGTATGAGTCTATGGATAAAAAGTTGTTGGGTGAGCCTTGGGGGGGTGTGGAGATATGCTATAGCCTGATCTGGAGGATGTTTATACAGGTGTGAACAGGTAGTAAAAACTCAGCAAGCCATACACTTACTATCTGTGCACTTCTCTGCACGTATGTTATTCTTCAATAAAAAATTTAACCCCCCCCCCAAAAAAAAAACAAAAACTGGATGATGCCATTAAATCTCCTTAACTTAAATCTACTTAACTGGGCCTATATGAATTGCAATAGGTTGCACTGTGCTGAAAGTGAGGCCATTGTCAGCTCTCCCCCTTCCTCAGGATACCTCACATACCACAGGACCAGCGGCCTTCTGGTTTATGGACCGAGTGAGGGCAGTAGTATCAATCTGGAAGTGAAATATCAGTGAAGCTTCATTTCTTCTAAATGGAGTATATGCAGAGGCCATTGGTCCAGGTGTATTTCTCCCCAGTGTACAGGAATAAGAAGGAATTGAGTTCCTTGCTCTAGATGGTAAATCTGGTGATGCCAGCTGGTGCCAGAACTTAAGACAGGCAGTTAGGCACTGGGCTGCAGAGGTGAATATAAACTGCAGAGCCAGACAGACCTGGGTCCAAACCCATCTCCCACTTATGATCTTACTCTTCCAAATCTGTTCTGTCAGATGGGGATCATAATAGGCACTAATCAAAGAGTGATGTGAGAATTGAGTGAGATTTTTTGGAAAGGTCTTAGCTTACTGCCTGGCACATAATGAGCATTCAACATTCAACACCTGGGAGCAATCAGGATTGTTCATAGCCACATGACAAAATACATTTTCAATAGTTGAGGACAATGGCATAAAGTCACTGATACAGCTGTTTGCAACCCTGACTTGTTTTGACCCTAGGGGAAGGGAGCATTGACCTTTGCTGCATCAGGCCAAAGATGCCTCTCTTTGGGAATACGTTCAGTCCGAAGAAGACGCCTCCTCGGAAATCAGCTTCTCTCTCCAACCTGCATTCTGTGAGTGTCGGTCTCGGTGTCAGCATGTTGTGCCAAGTGCCTGGAACATCAGGCCTGGTTTCTGATGAAATTGTCCTCCAGAGTCATCATCTTAGGAGGGTGTCCTTTTAATTCATATTATTACTATTGTTAAAAACTTATTTTTGAACTCTAATATTTAGAATTATTTTTGGAGCTTGTTCAAGAATTTTTAAGACAATCAGTTTCATTGTGGTTTTTGGCCCCAACAATATGATTCAATTTATCTCCGCTTTATTCCCAAGACTTAGCCAGGAATTAATTGTACTCACTTCCAAGAATCAAATTCATTCTCAGAGGATGATTATTTGCCGCCATTCATGGCACTCAAAAGGCCATGTCACAGCTCCAAGGACAGTTTCAAAAGTTGTTCCAAAAATGTTCGGAGTAATGGCAATAGCATTGGAATAAATGATAACCTTCCAAAGTAATTTGCTACTTATTTGAAAGTATATGCTCTAGGAGTTTAAAAAATTATAATTCATAAAGTTAGACCACACACATGGAAATCAATTTCCATTCCTACCTATAAAACGTCTCCCCTTCACCCCTTGACACACAAATATACCCAGATCCCTATACTGACAATCACAGTCATCTTTTCTGCTCGAGTCTTCTTTGCATCTGTGGCTGGGTCCTGGCTTTTTCTGCTCCACCATAATCCTACCAGCCATTGCTGGCTCTTATATACCCAGGCTGTAAGTCTGAACGAAGACATCATGTATCTTGGTTTCCCTGAACTTTTCTGATAGAGCTGGTTGTATGAAAAAACATTTCCTTCAAGGAAGGTGAGTGGGGCAGAGTATCAGGGCTGTTAGAGCATTAACAAAGATTTTGGAGTCTTTTGGGTCCATTGTCTCTTTCCCCCAACCAAAGTCATGGTAGGGGATGCCCCACTGTGGCCAGGGCCAGGCACTCTGGGAAGCAGGCCAGGCCGAGAGGCAGAGGCTCAGGACTCAGTTTCTGGTGCTTACAGACCTTGAGGCCCCCTTTCCTCCTGCCAAGCACCAAGGAGCAGACGCACCTCATGGTCTCTCTGGGACATTCCCAGTCCTAACCACACAGAATATACAAACAGTAGCATGTTTATGTGATGTCTGTCTCTGACTGTGACTTGAAGTCAGTCCTCCTACGATGTTTTACAAATACCTACAGGTAGCTGTAAGCTGTGACGGGAAAACCTCCACAGTGCTTTGTTTGGTAAGCAGTGAATTTTCTGAACTCCCCAGTACTACAGATTAAGGTCCCCGATCTTGAGTGTGGAACATAAGGGTCTCCATCCTGCCCTCAGCTCGCCATCCTGCCCTCACCCTCTGTATACCTTATGCTTTGGCCACACGAGCTTCACGCTCCACCACCTTTGTGCATGTTATTCCCTCTGCCAGGAATGCTCTTCCCTGTTCATATAATTCAAGAGTTATTCATTGATAACATGCTATGTGCCAGGTGCTCTTCTAAGCACTGGGTACAGAGAAGTGGATTAAGGAGAGGAGGGGGGAAACCAGGTCTCCACGTCCATGGAGCATGTATTTTAATGGGAGGAGACAGAAAGTAAGCACGTAAATGTTTAGCAAATGGTAAAAAGTGCCCTAGAGAAAATCAAAGCCTAGGCCAGGGATTGGGCATTGCAGGGCCATGGGTAGGGAGCTGGGAGTGGGTGGCTTATAATTTTAAATAGGATGGACAGGGAAGGCCCTATAAGAGAAGGGCCTTCGCAGAAGTGAAAGCTCCTCGAGGGCGGAGATGGATGTACTCATACTCTGTACACCCAGTACCTAATCCTGGCTCAGGGTCTCAGGGTGGGCACTGGTGATTTGTATAAATGAATATGTAGATGGCATTGTCACACATGAGAAACAAATACTAATTGGGCTTCAGAATTTTATGCCATTTCCACTACAAGTTTAACTCCATATTAAACAAATGTTAACTTAGGGGCTTATACACTTAAAAACGATTTTTCACCTTATTAAAAATTGGCAGTAGGATTCCACAAACTGTAAGTGCCCAGTAGATGTAAAATAATTCAATTTACAAGTTTCAGTATGCATAGCTTTTTAGGAAAGCATCTATTATATAAAGAAGTACATTTCTTCTTGTATAGTTTAAACATTTTGTTGTACATTATCAAATTTTCTGACCTTTTAAAAAATTAAGTGTGCAACCTGATGATTAGAGAAAAGAGATGAGTTATTGGCATCATATAGTTTAGTGAAAAAGAAGCTGGGACCAGAACCCCCAAATGCTGCGGCCTCTTGAAGCTGTCACATAGTGTTTCACCCACAGTTGGATCGATCAACACGGGAGGTTGAGCTTGGCCTTGACTATGGAACTCCCACCATGAACCTGGCAGGGCAAAGCCTGAAGTTTGAGAATGGCCAGTGGATAGCAGGTGGGCCACCTTTCCTGCCCTTTTGTCAAACTAGATTGTGCAGTGAAACCCCCCAGGTAACCACTGGTTCTTTCCTTCCTCCAGAGACAGGGATTAGTGGAGGCGTGGACCGGAGGGAGGCTCAGCGCCTTCGGAGGCGGAACCAGCAGTTGGAAGAAGAGAACAATCTCTTGCGGCTCAAAGTGGACATCCTACTAGATATGGTGAGGAGGGTGATGGGGAAAGGACCCTTATGCCTAGGCTTTCCTTTTGGGGGAGGCTCCACCCTGAGTCACTTAATTCAGCTGATGTCTTGTGAGTGCCAGCTTACCCAGATAACTGTGCTTTGTATCCAAAGATACAAAAACAAGTAAGATGTAGCCCCTACCCTTAAGGGCTCACAGTCTAGAGGGACACCTGCTGAACGTAGTAAATGGAATCACAGTACCTTGCAGGGAGGGCAGCCATCTGTGCATGCAGGGCTGGCATCAGCACAGGAGAGAGAGGATTGATTCTGCCAAGTCAGGAGGTCTTCTGTGGTGGCTTGGAGCTTTGTACTCCAGAAAAACACATTCTTAATCTTAATCCATTCCTGTGGGTGTGAACCCATTGTAAATAGGACCTTTTGGTGAGGTTACATCAGGTAAGGTGTGGCCCAACTCAGTCAGGATGGGTTTTAATCTTATTAATGGAAGCCTTAGAGAGAAGGCCACAGGGAGAGAGGAAGCCACAGAGAACATCCAGAAGCTGGAAGTAAATAGAACCCAGAGAAGCCAGGGGAGGCTGCCATGTGCATTGCCATTGGACAGAAAAGCCAAGGACCAAGAATCACCAGTAGCCAGTCCCAGAACGCTACAGCCTTCTGGGAGAAAGCATTGCCTTGACGATGCTTCAATCTGGGGCTTCTCCTAGCCTCAAAACCGTGAGCCAATGAATTTCTGTTAAGCCAGCCCATTGGATGGTATTTGATTTAGCAGCTGGGAAACTAAAACAGCTTCCTAGAGGAAGGGATTTTTGAGCTGCATTTTGAAGGCTAAAACTAGGAATGGAGGTTGGAATGAGGACCATCTTAGTTTGCCAGAGCTGCTGTCATAAATACCACACAATAGGTTGGCTTAAGCATGGAGAATTTTTTGGCTCACAGTTTTGAGGCTAGAAGAAGTCCAAGATCAAGTTACCGGCAAGGCTTGCCCTCACCCCCAAAACTGTAGCTCTCTGGTGCTGGCTGCCAGCAATCCTTGGTATTCCTTGGACTCCTATTTCTGCCTCCTGTCACATGGCAATGCCTTCTCCTTTCTGTGACTTCTTTGTCCTCTTTATAAAGCTTCCAGTAATCCGGAAAATCTGAAAAAGGATCTTTATTGTTTAGCTTAATTATAATCTTATAGTTTAACAATAAAATCAATTTAGAAAAATGTTGATTGAGCCTCAGACCTGACAAATGCAAATTTCATGAAATGAAAATGAACTTATATATTCCAAATTTATGGCAATTTTTTTCACAGCAGACTTGGATTTAATGAAGGCAGAATCCATTATTCAATATTAAATATTAATCTTGAGAATAAAATGTAAACATTTTTAAAAAACCCACAAAAATGTAGCAACCCATTGGGCCTGGCAGTACCTGTCAAGGTTCATGAAGAGGCAGGAGAGCATATGTTGCAGTGGTTAAGAGTGTATGTTCTGGAACTAAGCTAAACTGCTCGGGTTCCTGGCCCAGCTCCACTGATTGGCTCTCTGACTGTAGGCAAGCTACGTAACTGCTCTGTGATTTAGTTTCTTCAGCAATGAAATGGGCAAAATGGGAGTCCACCTCATGGGGATGTTGCGAGGATTCAATGTGTTGCTGCGGAGAAAGCACTTGAAATAGTGTTTTGCTCAGGAACACGCACCACTTTGATAGTGAATTAACCTCTACTTTAGAAGGTGTATGTCTCTCTGTCCCTATCTGTAATGTCTTCTACCTTCTACTCTCATTTCCATCAAAAGAGCCTGATGAAGAAACGTGGCATTCTTTTTCAAGCACTTTTTTTCCCTAATGGCCATTATGTGAGCTGCAGCTCAAAAGCAACTTAGACCCTAACCCTTTAGCCATAGGATCACCAGCATCTGTCTTTTGAATCCTCTGAGGCCTGCTCTCCTTTACACAGTGGCATGCAGTATCAGGTGATCAGAAATGTGGATGGAATGGATCGGGAATGTTCTTCACACCCTCGTGGCCCTGGGTCCTCGGGTGGTCACATTTGCCCAGTTACAAAGGGTTTTCCCAACATGGAGGCTGACTGTGTTAGAGGCATGCCAGGTCTTTTCCCAACTCAGAGCCTTGCAAACCCAGAACAACCAAGAAATGTCCTTCTTTATAATGGTCTGGTGCTTTACTTTCAGCTCTCTGAGACCACTGCTGAATCCCATTTAATGGAAAAGGAATTGGATGAACTGAAGAGTGTCACCCGGAGGAGAAAATGAAGACCCCAAAGAGATTTGTTAGGAGAGTGGGGAGAAACCCACTGATCAGAGGGGTAGGATGTGGCTGAAATTATTTTTAGCCAAACTAATGGATTGGGTCCTGGGAGAGAGTATCATGTAGTGGGGCCAAAAGTCATTGGCACCCTTGGCTAGTCAATAGGAAGTGACAACAATTGAGCAAACCAAGATGCCAGGCCAGTCAGTAGCCAGGACTGTATTCTCGATGCGCCACATAGGGATGCCAGTCTGTAAACAAGACTGGAGGGATGTCTGGGGGGTGATGTTAAGCTTTGGGTGCTCTCTACATATGCAAGAACACAAATGCACGTGTTCCAGACTCATACCCATTGGAATCAGACACAGAAGCAGCTGGAGTTCATCTTCTCACCCCTTCCGTCAGTGTTTGGGGATGGCACCAATTCTGAGGAGGCCTGCATCAGGGGGTCTTGGAGGGGTGGCTCTCCTGGTTCTCTGCCCCTCATGCCACTCTCTCCCTGCCTTTAAAGAATATTCAGTCCTCAGATCCACAGCTGCCTCTGGCTTCAGCTTCTCAGCAGCAAGGACCAGCATTCCTTGGCAACACTATGTTTTTTGTGCTACTTTCCTGTTTAAACTTTTTTATATATATAAATAATGTTAAATGAATCTCTTTGTTGCCAAAGTGACTGAAAAATGTAGCATCAGTTTTTGAAGAAGCAAATGGAATGGAGTCCGACCTCTAGGCTTTTGCCAGCTCATCCAAAGACAGAACTTTCAGGTTGTGGGGGGATGTCATCTTTGAGGAGCACATTCCAGGACAGAGGCTGACCTGGAACAGAAACAGTCCCTCCCTGCCCAGATCCCTCCTCTGGAGAGTGACCCACCTGGCAGCGACTGAGTGGTTGGGTGGAGGGCTGGTTTTCTTGAGTGAGAATTTGTGCCTCAGCCATTGGGAAATGGACTCCTTTTGGCTGGAGAAGGAAGTTGGTAAGAGGGACTCCAGCTCCCACAGCTGAGGCGGGGTGGAGTGGGGTGGGCACTGTGGTCAGTGGTTTCTAAATGTCTATAATGTGCCTGGCAGTGGCTCAGTGCTTTGCACATGGCCTCATTTTCTTCTCGGCTCAGCCCTGTGAAGCAGGGACTCTCAGCGTGCCTATTGGCAGGTGAAGAAGCGGAAACTCAGAGGGTCAGAAACTTTCTGGGGGCATACAGCAGGGCTATTGGAGCCGGGGCTGGAGTGTAAGCCTGTCTGATTACACAGCGCAGAGTGGAAGGGAGGAGCTGGGTGACTGTCTTAAACAGAGGCTGCTGTTTGCAGTCTGTCCTTACCAGCCAGCAAAGCACTCTACTGGGTGGGGGTGGGGGGGGGGCATAATTTGTGGCTCCAGTTCCTGACCTTACTTTCAGATATAGGATAGGATGTTTAATACAGAAGATATTGGAGAAGGATACAAATATATATAGGGCGTGAATCTTCAGGTGCAGAATGGGAGCAATTAGGAGTTTGCTCATTCCTAGACGGTATCATTGGTAACCACTTATTGGGCACACCTGGGTCTGGTTCTCCTGGGAATTCTTCAGGTTTGTTCACATCATCCTCGCAAGGGAACACAGCTAGGAAGCAGTGGGAATCGTGGCACAATTGCTTGTCACAATGATGTGGGTCCCCCTCCTCACCTCCACTGGCATCTGATGGAGCTGGAGCCAGGGACTACACATCCTGTAGTATGTGGGACAGTTTTGCCATGAAGAGGACTTAGGTCTTTATTTTGAGTAATGAGGGAAGCCATTGGGAGAGTTACAGCAGAGGAATGCCACAATCCGACTTATTTTCCAAAGCATCCCTCTGCCTGCCATGTGGGGAGAACAGACTGAAGAGGGGCCACAACATGGCACTGTAGAAGAAGTGGTCAAATTTCTAGATACAAACTGAAAGTGGAGCCCAACAGTGTTTGCTGGTGTGAGACGAGTCAAGGATAATCCTACCAGTAAAAGTCTCTTAAGAGAAAAGGGAAAAAATCATCTGTATCTTACCACCTTGTTGCCCTCAAGAAGGTTTTGTTCCCTCCCTTTTGTATTCTACACAACCTCAAGATCTTAGCTTTGTAGTCAGCTGTACCCTTCAGGTTCTGGCGAAAATTCTTCCTCCTCAAAGCCTTTACTACTCATGGGGCACCCAAGTAAATTGTGCTATCTACTTAGCCTTATCTCTTGTAATCACTACAACAAATTTGTGAATTTTTGTGCCAAGTGTCAGACTGGGGAAGGATTGTAACTGAAGAGCTGAAGTAGAAAATTCATAGGGCAGGAGGCAGTGAGTGTAGGGTTAGAGGCAATAATCAGAAGAAATTTTATAGTCTGAGTCCTAGCAGGGGGTCCCTATACAAAGTATAGGTAATGGCCAATGTGTACTTTTTATAGGAGGGGCTTATAGCTTTTGTAAGATTCTCAAAGGGATCTTTTCTCCCCACCCCCACCCCCACCCTTGCCAAATTAAGAACTATATTACCAGTTTCCCCAATTCTGACAGGACAGACACAGAAAAGGTGGAAACAATAATGGACCTGAGGGGATGGGGAGAAGGAGGAGCTAGGAGGCCAGAGAGCTAAAACAGCCCTGCACCATCCGACAGACCGCTGGCATGGGCGTCCCCACCCACTTGCTGGCACCTCTTGCCTGACCACTTGCCCTTTGATGGTCACCTCTGGCCTGACATCATACTCACCATTTGCCTTCTTTGCTGCTGAGCATTTCTCCCTGAAACCCTCAGGGGTGCCACATTCCTCCCATTTTCCTCCTCCCTCTCTGGCAGCCCCCTGCCCCCAACCTCATAGGTGGAAGGAGGAGGCTTCCTTCCCCCCTGACCTTTAAATATCTGGGCCCACGGGGCTCTGGCCACCATCTTCTGTTCTCACAGTGTCTTTTCTTGGTCATTTCATTACTCCCAATGTCTTGATTCCTGTGTCACATGATTCCCAGTATTTTTTCTTTCCCTTGGCAATTTTATAATTATTTGAACAAGCTCTTGGTGTTAAACATAAGTTTTTTTAAAATAATGTATTCTTCTTGAGCATATACACAAAATTAATAGGCTAAGATTTTCCTGAAACTCCTTCCAATTAACATTATGAATTACTTTTCCACTTGGAGTCACTGATGTCTGTACTTTCCACATAAAGATTGCCTTCTCCACCTTCAAGTGTTAATGTTCCAGCACTTCTTAAAAGAACCCATAAAAGAACTAAAAGCCATTGGTGTTAGGCTCTTAAGCTGTCCTTGCATTTCTGTAGAGCTTGCTTACTTTAAAAAAAAAAAAAAACACTAAATTTAACACATGCAAACAAGCATAATTCATAAGTGGAATGTCGGATGAATTATCTAAAGTGAACATACCAGCCAGGAAAAGAAATAGAACTTTACCAGCACCCAGAAACCATTCTCTTGCCCCTTCTCAAATATTACCTCCTTCCTCCTCCTGAAAGATAAGCACTATCCTGACTTCTCACTATGATTGGTTTTGCCTGTTTTTGAACTTTATATAAATGGATTCATATAGTAGGTGTCATTTCAAGACATGAAAACCTAGTAATCAGAGCTGCCTCATCCAAAGATTAAAAAGAACTGTACCAGAAACCTAGTAATCAGAGCTGCCTCATCCAAAGATTAAAAAGAACTGTATCAGGAGGAAGTACAAGCCCCTTCCTTACCTCTGCAGTATGTGAGCAGAGGATAGTGACTCATTGTCATGTCATCATGCATCAGATAAGGATTTGGACTCTCCAATCTTGAGATTCTGTGATTCCATGGTCAGCTGACTAAAGGTGTATATCACATTACCCCTCTATTAATAACTGGAGGGGGGGATATTAAACAAGTATTTTTATCATACAGGCAAAAAAATGGATACTATCTAATGCTAGGGAGGGTATAGGGAAAGGACACTTTCATTTACTATTGTGAGAGTATACATTATAATTCTTTTGAGGGCTATTAGCTAATTCCTACAAACATTTTAAATCTGCATACTTTTTGGCCAAGAAACCCACTTTTAGAAATCTATCTTCCAAAAATACTTCTGTGCCTCAATTTTACCTGTAAAATGAGACAAAATGGATTGAGAGTTAAATGAGTGTATGTATACACAGACACATTGACACTTAGAAACAATGCCTAGTACTTACGTAGTTAGTTAGCTCTTACCTTTGTTTTAGTACATTATGACTGTTTACTTGATGTTTCCCCTGCTGACCAAAAAACCACTATATCTCTTATTCTTACCAAGTAATACCCCTTCGGAAAATGAAACGATCAGTGTTTCCCAAATTAAGTGTGATCTCAGTGTGTTAAAATGCAGATTTGTCTCCCACCCAAATCCCACTGAGCAGAATTACTTGGGGAGAAGGCACCCCGGGAACTGTATTTTAACAAGCTTCCCATGTGGGCAGAAGTGTTCACTGACGTTTGAGAACCATGGGATAAGATGATGGAAGTCCTTTTAGGGATTCAGCATCGGCAAAATTGCCTGGAGGGAGTTTGAAGACTTCCAGGCCAGAAGGTGCCGCCCTCTCCCCAACCTCTTCCGGCCATTCGATTCCCGGAAGGGCAGTTCTGTCCGCCGTGGCTTTGCGCGCCTCTCCTCTCTTCCGCTTCCGGTGTCCCTTACAGCCATGGCTGCCGCCACTCCTGCGGTCGGCCCTGGGGCGCCGCTGTCCCCGGACGAATTACTCCCGAAGGGTGACGCCGAGAAGACTGAAGAAGAGCTGGAAGAGGACGACGACGAGGAGGTACCAGGGCCCAGAGGGGCTGCTAGGCGACAAGTGACACTACGAGAGGGGTGCAGGGGCGCCCGGGGGTGTGGGCTCCGCGTGCTGCAGAATCCGGGCTAGGCGCGTCGCAGAGCACTGAGAGGTCCGAGCTGAGGCGGCATCTCTGGGAGGCGGGATAAGGAACCTCCCCAACCCCCCTGGCTGGCGTAGTGTAGGGACGCTCGGCCTTTCCCGGAACCGCAGCGCGCCTGGGTGGGTGGATGCCGCTGCTTTGGTCAAGACCCGCGCCTCCTCCACCACAGCTAGATGAGACCCTGGCGGAGAGACTGTGGGGTTTGACGGAGATGTTCCCGGAGAGGGTCCGGTCCGCGGCTGGAGCCACTTTTGATCTCTCTCTCTTTGTGGCTCAAAAAATGTACAGGTAAGGGACGAGGGCAAAGATGAGTTGTGCATGGGTTGACTGGTGCCGTGAAAGGACACGGGCTTTGAAAGCAGCAGACCTGGGTTGAGGGCAACTTGCCACCTAGATGACTGACCGACTGACCTTGGACTAGTGGTACCTTAACCTTTCCAGAGCCTCAGTTTCCTCTTCTGTAAAATGGAGATTCTTTATCTGGCAGCGTCGTTGTCAGGACCATTTCAGATTATCTGAGATGATTAATATATAAGCAGCTTTATAAGTAAAAGAACTCAGGAGTGTTAAGCTGCTGTAACTAGATATACAGCTAGCAGAACTGCTTCTGTTTCTGACGGGAGTGTGGTGCCAGACTTAGAGTATGCTTTTCAAAAACATTGGTTAGTGAAGGGTGTGAATGGTTTGATTACTGGTTGATCCTTGGGGAAGCTGTTTGTTTTGGGGTCTCTCCATCATGCTCACCTTCCCTCTGCAGGTTTTCCAGGGCAGCCTTGTGGATTGGGACCACTTCCTTTATGATCCTGGTTCTTCCTGTTGTTTTTGAGACTGAGAAGTTGCAAATGGAGCAACAGCAGCAATTGCAGCAGCGGCAGGTGAGCCCAGAAGTCAGGGCTTCTTGCCAGTGGTGGAGATGAAAGTTATTTCTTTAGGACCTGGGTACACCTGTAGTTAACTTGAGGGTAGGGACTGGATCCATGCTTTTCTACAAACCTGACTGTGCTCTTAGCATTGTTTTGTAGACTTTATGTGCCCTGTCAGGGATGATAGAAATGAGGTTCCCAGGCCTGTTCAATGCCTTAATTCCCTTCCTTTTCTTTTACAGATACTTCTAGGGCCCAACACAGGGCTTTCAGGAGGAATGCCAGGTGGTCTACCTTCACTTCCTGGAAAGATCTAGATTGTTACTGCTATGTTTGAGCTGCCTTGGTGGGAGAAATTTGAAATTCAATAGTGTTTGAACTGCTGATTGCTTTTTTTTTTTTTTTTTTTTTTTTACACTTGCCACACATTGATCTTATCTAAACCTAGTAGGAAGAAGTGTTCCTACTTTCTCACAGAGACTCCCAACTTGCAACTGTGCCCTCCACACTGTCCTGACTTATTTCTGTCCTCACTCTGATCCCAGAGTGCAGCCATGCAGACAGTTACTCCAACACTGGCTACTCCACCCCTTTCACTAAATTGCTCCTAAGCAGAAGACCCCTGGCTATCCCATTGTGAGGGAGGAACTAATGCCAGTGGAGGGAGGAACCCCTGACCATTAACAACTGTTTTTAGGTTTTTTTTTCTTTTGTTTTGTTTTTTTTTTGACTGGAGATGGTGGGGAGGGACATGCACAGTTAATGAAACAGACAAAATGCATTAGAGCTGTAGTGTGAGGCAGCTACTCTGAATCCCTAGGTGTGATGGGGAGGAGGAGGGAGGGCTGGCAGCAGCCTTGACCACAAGATGGAGACTAGAGGACAGAGCAGAAGCTCATTTCCTCTGCGCATTTTGGCTGTTAGACCTTTGTGTGTTTAAAAAAAGTCAGTGCTCACTTTTTGTATTTAAATATTAAAATGATTCCAACTCAAAGAGTCATCCATGTACTTACAAACACATACTTTGAGATTGCTTAGACCATCTACTGCCACTTGTAGCCCATAGAGCATTCTAGAAGGGCAAAGATACGTCCTGTCCCTCATGTTTCTTCTCAACCAAGTCAGCATCACCATCCTACAGATTGACCCCTGAGGGCCAAGTTAGTTGTTTTCAAAAGTAAAATCTCTGAGGAAAATTCATTTTTGGCCAAGAACCTTTTAATATCGTTAACAGTCTTTACCCTGAATTCAGGCAATCAATTTCAGATCTAGCTTAAAACAAAGGGTTGGATCTATGCTTGTACTGATTTTTTGTCTCGGCGGGGAAGAGTTGCAAGTACAACTTTTTGTGCCCCTTCTTTTGGTTGGTAATTGATGAGAATCCAACTGTAGCTCTTTGAATTCTGAGGTCTTTCTAACATAATCAGTCTTGAACATTGTGCCAGGAATAGTACTCAGCCTCTTATGTGGATTATTCAATTATCGATGCAGTGCTGTACAATCTAGGAAGGACTATTCCCATTTTACAGATGAGGAAACAGTCATAGAAAGGTTAATCTGCATGAAGCCACACAGTGAATGCCAGATCTGGATTCAAGTCCATACTGTCTAATTACAGAGCCCTGCTATATACTCTGGATTCCAGGGTAATTCAGGCCCTCTGTTCACATGCATGATCTTCCCTTTATTAACTAGGGAAAAACAGTCACCAGCCAGTGCTGGTGCAGACATCTTGTACTAAGTAGTAGATGGGTTCTTCAAACTCTTAAGTCTAATTTTTTAAGTTAAGATAAATTGAAAAATGCCCCAGGTGCTTCTGAGTCAAATGTTGCTTTAAATACTTTGTCTGGATTTTTCTGGTGAGAGATTTCATCAAAGCACAATATAACTATAAAAAATGTCTCATGATAATGAATTTTTGAAGAAGCTTCATACTAAAATTTATTTTTTTTCTTTACATACGCAATTACAGAACTCAGGCAGACAAGTAAGGAGATTTATGTATGGAGTTTTCCATTTTTAATATCTGGTTAAACAAAATACATCTTTGTAAACAAACCCAGCACAAGGCCAACAAAAAAGGGAACATAAGCCATAAAAACAAAAAGCCTAGGATTGCCCCTTACTGGGCATCAGGATCAGGTCTGCTCCCTTCCTTAAAGGTGGGGCTTTTTGCCCTTGGGTACTGGCATGGGTTCCTGTTCCTAAGCACCAGAATTGGATATGAACAGAGAAACCAGCCCTGAAACATTTAAGCATCTTTGCATATCCCCTTGGCTAGTGGACTCCATGGCGACTCCTTTAAAGTGCCATTTGCACAGGCCAAACAGATTTGTGGATTGGGGTTTCCTCTTCCCGAGAAATGGCTTACTATCGCTGACAGTGCCAGTGGACCCAAGGTCCTCCTTGTACAGTCAGCAAGGTTGGCTGTATCTTCTGGCTGGTGGTGGTTGGAATGTCATTGTGCAGGGGTAAGGAGCTCCCTGTGGTGCCAAGCAGTTCTGGCGTAGAAAATGGTGCAGAAGAGATTGCGGCCAGTTGCTGGGAGGATATAATGCAGTAGCCGCTTGGTGGGCTCTGTTACTCAGCATAAAAAACGGCCTTGTTGGGTTGAAGATAACATGTGCAGAAAAAGTGCTGGTGTAAACATGCACTCCAGTCACAGCGGGGAGAAAGCCTCTGCTTCATCCCATTAAGCTTGCTCAGGCTTGCAATGGAAGCCCTTGGCTGGCTTTGCTGCTGGAGAGCAGTCTGGCCAGTGGGGCAGCTCTCAGACCTGCCAAGACCACTGATCTGTAAGGACTAGCCAGATCACTCCTACCTGCCCACGGGCCTTAGGCAACCACAGACACTCTGGTGACACGTAGTGTGGTATGATATGTATTCCCCCCCCCCAAAGTTACAGGAGAAAAGTGGCCTATAACTATTTAATAGAGGTAGGGGGCAGGTCAATTCTCAGTTGATTTGTAAAGAAAATTCCAGAAAGATGATAAACCCAGGTCCTATAACAACCTTCCAACTTCAGGGCTTTGCTTCTTGTCACTATATGACTCAGAGCCTCCAACCTAGGACTTCTACTGATTCCAGCTGCTTTTAAACTCAGAGAACCTTATATCTTCACAATACTTTCTTCACTCAACTTGGTCTCAACCTAGTGGAATTTGATCTTGAAGGCAGACTTATTTGTTTTCTGATTTTGCCAGAGTGGGTCAACTGGGAAAATGGCCCCTTTTGCCTTGACTTTGGTCTCCAAGCCTTCTAGATCAATGTAGTGAAATGGTAGGAACAAAACAGAGTGAGAGCTATTGAAAACGAGCCACTCCATGCCTGCCCGTTTGGCTTTAGCCATGTCCTCTCACCCATCATGCTAGAATATTGCAGGACTCAACCACTTGGCTTAGAATATTACAGAGCTTTTCATTATAAAACTACAAGGATGACCATAAACCCCCCTTAAAAATTAGGGGAGGGGGTGGTAACGACGGTTGGAGACAGCATGCTATACTGCTGCTGGGGCTTTGGAGATGGTTTCCTGAGACCCGTAGGCTCTGGGTCCTTCCAGTCCATCACACGGGCTTTGAGTGTTCTGTCTTCAGACCTACTGATTTGACAGGAAAGGGCAAGCGGAGGTGGCGTCTCCAGGTGAGTCTGGAACAGCAATGACTGACTAACTCCAGCAGAACCTGTGTCAAGTCCTCACAGGAAAGGGGAAAATATGCTAAGACCCACCTTTCTTTCTCCTCTCTCTTAAATAAAACCAAGGGTCTTCTATTGCTTGCCCTAAGCACACAGAGCTCCTACCTTCCTTTCCCACGAAAAAATAACGCTGGTGGTGGTTCTTGTACAGTTCCCACATCTGTCCTATTGCACTCTCAAATCTGCGGAGGGAACCTGATGAGATGTTTGGGGCAGTGGTAAGGGCAGACCCACTGTAGAGGCTACAGCACATCACAGAGGACTGAAGGGGTGAGGTGAGAGGGAAGTTGGGTAGAACTGCGTCACACATCAGCCCTCCAGCTCTGGTGGGCCTCCACCTCTTCTGATACCACCAGCAGGAGTTCACAGTTCTTTCCTCGCAAATGATGTTTTAGAAATTTCCTATGGAATAAAGGGTAAATGAAAGAGAAAATGAAGTGCCAGTGAAATGCAAAGTCTAATCTCAGGGCCATATGTTCACCAGAGACTTGATATTCTTGGCTGTCTTGAAAACACTAGTAGTAATCTACCTGTTCCAATTTTTGTTACTCCTCATATATTACTGCCCACAGTAGCTGGTTCTGTGAGAGAAAGAGCCCAAATTACATTAAAGTAAGGGCCTTCTCATATAAAAGCTTATTTGGTCACAGGGGAATTGCGCTCCCCTCTGGCCTGAACGTTCATGTCTTCCTTCCTCTCAACTGGCAGTTGCCTACCCGTGGAGAACATTACACTGCTGGTTCCCCTGGACCAGATGGCCAGTGTTCCAGACTGTGGAATTTCCCTACCAAAAGGAATTAAAGTCTTCCAAGTCAGAGACCCTTAGATTCTAAGTAAGGCAGAGAGACAACACTCAAGGAGACAGAATTTCATTAGCGACTCTCCTTTGTTAAATAACCAAAGATGAGCTCAACTTCCCCGGCATACCCTATCCCAGCACATTAGCCACGACAGGCAGAGACTACCTGAGCTCGCTCTCTCCTCCAATCCACTCAGGCACCTTGAGTTTGGAGTCGAGGTTGTAGTAGGCACCTCCCACCTCTCGAACGCAGATCCAGTGCTGCCTTTTGAGAGGCAACTTCAGCGGACCCCAGCACAGGCTGGAGGGCAGATTCATGATGAAGCCCATGACATTAGTGAGAGCAATGACACTGACATCCCTGCAGAAGAGAAAGAGCGTCAGGCTCTGAGGCGGCCAATTTCCCGAGGCTTCCTGGCTGTAAAAACACAGTCACTCCCCACTCAGGCCACAAGTCCCAGTACTAAAGGCTTTCACCACAACCAAGCTCTTCTCCATCAAGTCCAGAAGCCTGGGCAAATTACCTGCGCTTGTCCCACCAAACAGCTTCATAGCCTTTGGTTTGAAGTGCTGCCATGATGACGTTCACATCGTAGTTCCCGTTTCCCAACATGCTCTTCTTGTGAGGTGTCACCATAGTATTTGGAGACAACCTACAAATGTGAATAGGAGGCCTGAGACTTGCAGGTCTGCCTAACCCTTGCTGGCCCTGCACTACCAGGGACAGGACAGTTGTTTCCCTCGTTCAAGGGAAATTTAACCCATTTCTTCCAAAGTATGTTGTAGCCTGGGGCCTGGCTGCCTAGGGGTTGCCTCTGTTTTGATGCAGAGCACCTCACTTAGGGGACGGGTATCTGCCTGCCATTTAGAAAGGAAGGGGTGTCTAGAGTGAAGTAAAAGGACACTAGCATGTTCCATGGAGGAGTCTCATTTATGAAATCCTCAGCCTACCCACTTCTGTAGTCATCTACCCTGCATTGCTCATCTTCATGCCTTGATGTCTTTTTTTTTTTTTTTTAACAATTTGCATTGGTAGTAATTATCGTTACTCCTGGTTTTTACAGTTTAAGTGCTTTCTATTTCAGGCTTGCACGCTTAGAAATCATTACTCATTAATGCTCAGATGGGATGAGGCAGGTAACATAAATGTAAGAGTTGAGACAGATGTAGGGCAATAAAAGCAGTGAGACCTACGTTAAGCTCGAATGCCTGACCCACCTAAAGGTACTGCAAATATACACATGTATGTGTGTGAACAATTCTTGAAAAATTTTAAAACAATTTTAAACACCCGAAAAAAATCAATTGAAAAAAAATTTTGTGCTAGATAGACAAAACTCAACTGCAGTCTTGGTTTGCCTACCCAGCTTTAAGCCATTTGTGTTTTTTCTTTTTTATTTTCTTTTCTTTTTTTTTTTTTTTTGCCATGTCTTGTTAGCCCCTCCTTCATCTTAAGGCAAAGTCAATGTCTAAGGCCTTTCCAATCATTACTTTGCTTCCTCAGGTTTGTCAGGCTAGGACCTGAGGCAAGGCTGACTTGAAGGGTCAGCATGGCTTCTACCTTCCTGTGAAGGGAAGAGATGTGACGAGTACCTCTGGAACAAAAGCAGAGGGCAGATACCCAAGAGGTTACTAAATGCCATCTCCAGGAGAGAATCAGGACCTGGTAGGCCAAGGATGTCCACTCTGAATACTTAAGATATTTTATCAAGTTTTTTTTTTTAAACTTCTTTATACATAGTTGATATTTTCCAAACATGAAACATACTCCTGCCACTGCTTAAAGCCCTCCAATAGCTCCCAAAGCACTCGTGCCTTCCCCAGACCTACAGCGCCCCCAGGATGTTGCCACACTTGACCTCTCTGTTCCTTGAACATAAAGCTCATTCTCACCAAGGATCTTTGCACTTACTACCCATTCTCGCTGTGTAGAATGCTCTTCCCCTAAATCTTTACTTGGTTTGCTCCTTATTATTTAGGTCTCAATGGTGAAATATTACCCATGTTTGTTCATTTATTTTCTCCCCATATTTAGTTTTATTATCTTATCTCTTTCCTTGCTAATATTAGTAGTAAACCCTTATAATGAAAAGGGCTTATGTGTTGTCTCCAGAGTTACCAAAGGAGATCTCAGGACACTAAACTCCACTCTGCAACCAAAGTTATTTAACCTGTAATAATCGCTACCATTTATTGAAAACCTCTATGCCAAGCACTATGATTGATGTTTTCATATGTGTCTCATTTAATCCTCACAACAAACCTATGAGGGTATGAATTATTATTTTCATTTCATAGTTTAAAAAAAAAAAAACAGGTTTGGTGATGGTACTTGCCCATGATCACCTACCATACACATGACACAGTGATTCAAATTCAGGTTTGTTTGAATCCAAACCTGTGTATGCTGTCTTATGGCAAGGACCCATGAATTACAGTGGTGGTGGTGGGTTGATAAGAAAGGCTGGAAGTACCAGCTAAGTCCCTAGGGCCTGAGCCTACAAAGTAGCTTAAAAGGACAAAGGTCTTTAGTGGGTTCTTTTAAAATAGAAAACATATGCAAAAAAGCCTGGCTCAAGAGATATCAAATTTCTTTCCTTTAAAAATTTTTCAGTGGCTTCCCATTACTTTCAAAGAAGTCTTTGACCTATATATGCATGAAGGCTCCAATGCTGAGTCTTCTACCTCTTTCACCATCCAACACCCCACCAAGCTCAAACCTTAGAGCAGCGCTTTCCCTAGTGTGTTCCTGGAGATACTCATTCCATACACATTAATAGAAGGCACCCAGAAAGCGGTCAGTATAATAGCTGAAGGAATCAATAAGTAAACAGGTTTCCTGCAGGATTTCTTGGAGCCCCAATATGCTAATATTCACCTTGAGTCTCCAGAAGAAGGTATAATATGCTTTGGTTCCCACTTGACCCCACACACACATTTTTTTGAGGTACACCTTACAGAACTTGTGTTCCAAGGATCTCACTTTCCTGTTCTTTCCATCTTCCATCTCAGATTCAAATCCTTTCCTGTCTATTCCCATTATCTCTCCTCTAAATAGAGAGCCCTCACTTCACATCTGGACTTTTGTTTTGAAACAGTCTCCTAAATCAATCTTCTTACTTCCAAAACTCTCCTTCCACCAATTTGCCATACAAATTCCTGCCACATTCACCTTCCCAAAACATCAAGGCATCACTTCACTTCATATGAGAACAGAGCCAGCTGCCTAGTGGGTTGATCCTGTTTCCTTCTTCTTGGACTTAGTGCAATCCAGTCACCAGGATCATTTTGGCTTCTATTCTTTAATGCTATTTCCTCTTCCAAACCAAATCCTACAGCTTCTTCAAACTCAGCCTCACATCCTATCTCATTCATGGCTTTCCTGGCTCCTCTGTGTAATAGAAAAAGAAGGAAGAATTTGGAGGACCACAGAGACCTGAGTTCAAATCCAAGCACCACCAATACTAATTATGAAATTTAAGCTCTATACCTGTGAACTCATCTGTAAAAATGAGAAAGATTCCTATTTTATAGGACCACTGAAGAATTCAGTTATTTTATATCTGTCCAATCAAAGAGTAAATCCCTGAAGCAAAGGGCCCAGTTCTTCTACTCTGTATCCCTCACAGCCAGACATTGGTAACTTAATAAACACAGGTTGGCCAAACTATAGCATTTTATGATCAAAACAGGAAGAGCTGAGAATAGCTTCCATCTTATTTGGAGAGGAGGGGTGAGTTGAATGTGTGGGGTCCATCTGGAGCACTCACTCCCACCACATGAGTACTTGCTTTTTTTTTTTTTTCAGTCATAAAGACAAATTTATGTAAATTCAGTTAAATTATAATTTCCAATCACATACTAGCAATTGTGTTCAAGACTGTGAAAGAACATTTTAATATTTTCTTTTTATAGACTTCACACATTTCTTGTTAAATTTATTCCTGAGTATGTAATTTTCTTTGTTGCTATTGTAAACAGGTTTCTCTATCATTACATCCATCATTTATTATTTGTGCAAATGAAACTATTATTTCTGTATGTTAATTTTATATCTTTCTACTTTTCCTGAAATTTTTTTTTTAATTAAATTCAGTTTTATTGAAATACATTCACACACCATACAATCATCCATGGTATACAATCCACTGTCCACAGTATGATAACATAGTTATGCATTCATCACCACAATCTATCTCTGAACATTTTCCTTACATCAGAAAGAACCAGAACAAGAATAAAAAGTAAAAGTGAAAAAAGAACACCCAAATCATCCCCCCATCCCACCCCATTTGTCCTTTAGTTTTTATCCCCATTTTTCTGAGTACTTGCTTTTACTTAAACACTTATCAAGTGCCAAGTAAGACAGATATTAACCCCATATTTTAAATAAGGAAGCTAAGGGGTAGAGGGATTACATAACTTGCACAGTCATACACAGCTTAGGTTTGTAAGAATTCATAAAAATGTAGATTCAATCTCTAAGCCCACACTACACTGAGAAGTCTCTTGGATAGTTCAATACATTGGTCCCAATGAAGTCCATCAAATCCTGTTCTGACTCCAATGGAAGGTTTTCTTCAGACTCCTTGGCAAACACTTGTTCAGGACTGCCTTAATGATTTCCACAGAAATCCTGGGCTGTAAGTGAGCCTCTCATCTCTGTAATCACTGTCAGAGGTTAGAACTGTGAGATTTAAAGAAACCTACAAGAGAAAAGGTTGCCTCTTTCCTGGGTCTCCACTAACATCTAAGCCCTCAGGTAGGTCACTGGCCCTCTCTCTTAGTTACCACTGTGTCTGACCTACGGTGATGATTTTGGATTTTAATGAAAAGGGAGACATTTCCTCAAGAGTCCTTCCCCCCTCAAATTATTATTTTCCTTTTTACTTGTCTGAAGAGATGGGACATTAGAAAATATGGCTCAGAACTTCCTGGTGCATTTTTAAGTTTTTAAATAAATTAATATACACAAAGCATGGCTCATGGGGCCAGCACATAGGACTTTGCAGGTACTTGGCCACCTCTACCACAACCACATGTTCTGCCTGGCACTTGGAGAGGAGAGCTCAGACCTTTAGAGGCAAACACTCCACAACCCCTTTTTGCAATTTACAATCCATCATACATAGATTTGGTCCAGTCTCTCCTGCCTGAGGACCTTTTAATGAGGGGGTAAGGAGGACTTCCCTTCTGTGGTAGAGAATGCTGAATATTCACCAATATCCATAGCCTCTTTGTCCCTTCCAATTTTAGATTTTTTTCCTCATACCAAGCTAGTTTTCTTCTAGTTAGATTTTAATAGCTATTTTATTTGGGAGAGGAACACATACCTGGCTGCAAGAACATCTGATCACTGGAAAATTGGCATGAGTCTAGTGAAAACGTTTGAGGTCTAAGGATTTTCAAAACAACCTAGCAAAGCTGCTGCCAAATCATCTGACCTCTAAGTCCCCTTCTTTTTCAAAGGATAGACATATATATTAAATACCCATATCTATAAAGACACACTGGTGACACCGGCCCTGTTTCTCTGATCTTTACTCCATTTTCACACATTGAAAACTGATCCTGTTCAAACCAATAACCTCTTCTGCTATCACTGCAGATGTTACCACTATCTTCAAATCCAGGTCAGAGCCTTTGTCACACCTCTGACTCCTCTTGTCCCCGTCCCCTTGTTGCTGCGCAGTCATTAGTTCATTTCTTTCTAAGCTCCTATTCATTTCCATTCCAAACGTCATCTCACATCCAAAACTGTATTGAAACTCCACTCTGCTTTTGTATGTCTCCTCTTTTATCTGGCCAAAATTCAACTGCTGGGTTCAACTTCCTCTCAACAAATGGTGCTAATCAAAGTTTTTCTCCCATTTCTACCATTCATTTGTTATATCTTCATAAAAGCATAAAACTTCAGATCTGGAAATTAAAAATTATCTAGTTAAAACTGCCAGCATTTCTCTTCTTTCCATTAAGATGCAAGAGACCATCTTTTGCTTTTAAATCGCTCTGAATTCCATGGTTCTAACTTCACTTAAATCTATTCTCGGGGCGGAGTCCTGTTCAGTTTGTTTTTTCGACAGTGCCTAGCAGTGCCTGGCACACTGCAAGCAGCTAGGAAATGTTTGTTTAAAAAATTCCATCTTCTCTCCCTCACCTCTTCCCCCTTTGCTTTTTCCCCTTTCACACTTCATTTTTTGCTTGCACCTATACATATAGAATCTTCCCACCCAAAATACTCTATAGAATTCCACCTCTGGAGTGGGATGGAGTAGTTTGCTTTTTACTTTGAGGTGGATCTTTATGTTGTGCAGACAGGGAATTAAGAAGTGCAGAACAATTTGCTAAAGCATTTTAAAAGCCAGGAATAGAACCCTGGTTCCATGTGGATGGTTTAGCAAATATCTGGCATTCTTTCACCCCAGGAAAACAGAACTCAAAGCCTCCTGCCATTACTCACCAACTTTATGATCACAGCCCAGATCTTCAGCCCCAGGCCTAACTTACTAGCAGGGTGAACAGCTACTACCAGTCCAATAGCTCTGATAAGCCTTTCCAATACTCAGGCAGCAACAGAGCCGTTAGGCCCTGGAGTCACAAAGCCTGGATCCAAATCTTGCCGTTACTAGCTAGCCCTGTGAACTCTCCGTGCCACCATTTCCTCATGTGGGAAATAGGAAATAACAGAATCCACCTCCCGAGATCACTGTAAGGACTGAGTCAAGGCAAGGAAAGCACTGTTTGGTGCTCTGCAGACTAGGCGTGCAAAGGTGTTAGTGACAGTTGTTGGGGTTATTCCCCTTGTCAGATCAGGCACCATGTGAAAAACTTGTCTACCTGAGTATGACTGGATACACAGAATCCTTACGCCTATATTTACTTCTAGTGAAGGAAACTGGACAAATCACTTAACTTGAACCCTGTTTCCATCACTGATAAAGTTGTTCCAAGATTATTACATATAACTAAGTACATATTACATAGTCCAAATCACCAAGACCATTTAGGTACTCACTTTGATTAAGAAATAACTTGCAAATATCCATTTAGGAGTAGAAGAAATATCAATGGTTGGCCCACAAGTAAGTAACCTAATGGACTGGGTCCTCCTTTCTGCTCCTTTCAGTAACATGACTTGGTAACCTGGGAAAAATGATCTCACCTCTCAGGGCCCCGTTTCCTGAAGAGTTTACTCCACCTGCTGTTAAATGATGGCCATGCAAATAACACTGCCCTGCCAAGGCATCACGATGGTTACTGCTGACATTGGAAAACAGTTATCCTCATTACAGTATTGTCTGCAAACTGGGATTAACATTCCTTTAAGAAAAGGCCTATGTTTCTTTCAGGTATATGGTCCCCATATATGCTTCACAGCTCACCCAAAATAGGGTGTTTCCAGTTGTAATTCAGCTCCCTGTGGGGCAATAATTTCATCTCCGAGTGAAGAGAGTCAGAAAAATCTGTTGGAAGAATTTTTTTTGCTTTCTCTGTACTGGAAACTGAGCAGGCCCACCCCTCTCTAGCTGGAGTGATCGATCAGATAAGCTCACAGCCAAAGGTGCTATGGGCTGCAGTCACACTGCCTGTGTCCATCTAGAAACAGCAGAACTAATTCGAAAACCTTTTGATAAGAGAATTTTAGAAAATCAAAGCAGAGGAAAAAAAAAACTGAATTTCTGTCAACCTGTGGGATGGCATTTGGCTTTCAGGTGGATAAGAAAGGGTCATTCAGGATGAAGTAAAGGGGAGGGTATCTGAAGTCAGCTTCAAGTAGCTTTGCTATTTGAACAATATACCTGACCTTTCTATCTGTTTCAATATCAGTAAAATAGAGACAGTAAGATGACTGTTGAGTTTGAAAAACACCAAGGCCAGAATATGTCTTCACAGAGAAGCTGGACACTGTGACTATACACCTCTCTAGTGATATCCATCACATCCCACCTTTGGATACAGGTGACTGAGTACGTATTCCCCTTCCAGATTGTAAACTCTTTGGGGGCAGAGCATGAGAGGCATTATAGCACAGTGGTCAACACCCCAGATACAAACCTAAATTCAACCCTGGCTCCAGCTTTTATGTTACTTTGGGCAAATTACTGAACCTCTTGGAGCCCTGTCTTTAATTTGTAAAATGGAAACAAAATATATAACACGTATTGCACAGAACCATTAAGGGGATCACATGAGATAATAAACCGAGGTGCTTAGCACTCTGCCTAGCACTTAGTAAGTGCTCAATAAACGGTAATGATTATCTTTCCCAGCCCTGCATCTCCAGAGCTGCTAACAGCATATAGCTAACAATACCTGTTGGTTTGTAGGTATATATAGCTGAGACATTGCCCCACCTCCCAACTTCCCCGAAATGAAGAAAGTATCAAGACCCAAAGAGAAGGGTCCCCTACCTCTGGAAAATCTCTTGCAGCGTTTCCCGGGTGAAGGCGTTGCTGTCCTGGAAGACGTTATTGAGGGCATGGAGGGCACAAAGCTCCCTGCGTTGTTTCTCATGGTAGATTTGGGGGGGTGTTGCCTGGGGCAGCTCCAATGATTCAGATTTGGCCTTGTCTCCTTTCCATGGCATGCAACTCATGTTTTTAGTTTTAGGTTCCAGAGAGGGCTAAAAACACCCCACCCTTCCCTCCTGAGGAAGAATGTAATCTTAGTCTTTCCAGGGTTCCTGAGGTCCTCCTTATTCTCTGGTGTCCATGATTTATGCTTTGTCACTGGGAGAAAAGGTTGTAATCAAAAGGAAAAAGAATCCACCTCTTCTTTCTTCTCAATAGAAAAATAACTTTGGGATAAGTTTATTCCGCTACCACTGTCAAAGTGCAGAATTCAAAAAAAATAAAAAATAAAAAACCTAAAACCTTATTTCCTTTTTCCCCACCCTCCCTCCCACCCCCTCCAAAAAACAAGATTTTCTTGCTGTATTTTCCTCTCTGCAAATGCCAAGAAAGCCTTAACACAAGAGGACCGAACGGAAACGCTCACATCGCTCCTTTTCTTCCATTTCTTTCGAACCACAAGCCACTGACTCAGGACACAAGGCCCAGGTGGTGGATAAAACGCAAAATCCGAGCAGCTAGTGAGGGCTGGCCAACATGGGGTCGCGGGCCGCGCTGAGACCTCGGGGGCGACTTTCCATCCCCTTGGGTGCGATGGGGCCCCGCACGGCGCGGACCCGGGCGGGCACGACTCCCTCGGAAAGCGCGGACTCTCGTCCCTTCGCCGCGGCCCTGCGGAGGAGGAAACTCCAGTCAGCTCCAGCGTCAGTCGGGCCGTCGCGGAGGGCCAGGCTGGCCGAGGAAGTGGCGCGGCGGATCCGGCCCCTGCCCGAGGGAAGGTCCCGCGCTGCGGGGTGGGGCTGGTCAAGCCACCTCGCCCTCGGGCGCCCGGGAGCGCGGGGACAGGCCCACCCCGCTCGCCGTCCCCACCCCAGCTCCCCTCCTGTCACGTGAGTGGCAGCCGAAGCACCCTCCCGCCGCTCCCCCAGCCCCGACCCCCGCCCGGCCCCCCGCGCCGCCGGGACAGCTCGCGGAGGAGCCACCGGCTGCCGACCCCCCACCAGCGCCCGCCCGCCACCTGGAGCTGCAGGCCGCCACCTGGGCCGTGCAGGCGGGCGGGCGGGCGAGCGCGCGCACCTGAACCTGACGTCGGCGGCCCTCGCCCGGCGCGTGCTCCGGAAACGCCCTCCTGCGTCGTCCCCACCACCGCCCAGCCGCGACGTCACGCCTGACGTCATCCTGACGTCAGCGGCGCCGGCGTTTGAGCGGTGGCCGCGGGGCATCCGTGGGGCGGGTAAGCAGGCCTTTGGGCGGTCAGGCGCGGGGCGTAGGAGTGCGACAGCCGATGGGATCGGTTCCTGGCTGCTGCGTCCCGGCTGGCCAGGGGCGGCCTGCGGAGTTCTGGCTCGTTCCTCCGGGCTTTTGTCCCGTTCCGGGTCGGTGGCCCCGCCTGCAACTGCCTTTCGCGGCTCTCTCCACCCCTCTCCTCTCCCCGGGCCGGGCTTCTTCGGCAAAAAGGATTTCGCTCGCTGTTCCTACGGTGACCGTTCCATGTTTGTCTAGCGCGCCGCTCGCCAGGTGATTTCAGAGCACCTTACTGACGCGGTCGGGCGCAACTGATATGTGGGCCGCACCGCCCCGCACTTTGCTGGGAGCGCGGAGGTTACTTTTCTACCCTGGAGTCACATTTCAAGTGACATGGGGAATCCTATTTCAGTTCCTTCTTGTCATGTTTCGGTTCACTACGCACGGAACCACAAGGGTCCTCTCTCCCTCGGGCTGCCTCCGGCCTCTCTTGGTTGGCGCAGCGCTTTCCTCTCCGTATTTTCCAGGCCTATCAGCGCATTATGCGTGTAAGAAGGTAAACTACTGGCAGTCTTACGTGAATTTAATTCTTTCCCTTTATCATCTTGGCATGTGAAAGACATCAGAGCAAATATTATCTGCCCTTTTGGTTTTTGTTCAGAAAATAGGAAAAACAATAAAAGAAGAAATAGCATTACAACTCGGTCATTTCTTTAACCCTGCTTCAACCTGACTTCTGTAATACCATTACACTCAACGTGTGCTTGAATGCTTAGCATGTGATAGGGAGGTCTTCAGCCACGATCCTGACAACTCTTGAATTATCTTAAATGTTTGTAATTTCTAAGCCACCTTAGAGTTAATTATTTTTATGTAAGATGAGTTATTGAGGGCTTGCTGTGCAGCAAGCACTGTTCAGGTGCTTTACATACAATAACTCATTTACCAATAACTATCCTGTGAGGTAGGGACTTCAGTTTTTTTCAGAGGGAACAAGCTCAGAGAGGTTAATTAATCTCCTGGAGGTCACCCTTGATTTGAGTCTAGGCTCTATCATGTTTTCAGAAAGAGGATGTAAAGGCAGGTGGGGAATTCCCTCTCTGAAATGTGATTTTAGACATCCCCATTCAATTCAAGAAGCACCTACTCTGAGAATATCTTTTCTGGGCAAAGCCCAAGAGTAGGAAGGGCATGTTTTTGGTCCCCTTAGGTGTCAGTACGTTCTGAACTTTACCTCTGGAAGGGCCAGTTGGTAAGAGGTTAATTATCAATTACCATTCTAGAATACAATACCTCAGTATTTGGCTTTTCTAACAAATCAGAGTCTTGATATTTTAACTACTTCATGGGACTGGATAGAGGAATAAATAGGATAGTTGTTTATATAAGTTAGCTAGGAAAAAATGCATCAGAACTATTATTTTGACCACTGGAGTTGAATGGCTTCTTGTCCCAGATTCCCAGCTGTGTTTGTGCACATAAGACTTGATTGTGCCATTGAAAACAGGAGCAAGGGGTTGACTGTTTCCTCTCAGGTAGATCCCTGAAACTGAAGGCTATTTTGAACACTGTTTCTTGCTAAATCCTGTAGTCAAATTCTGAATTTCCCTGGATATGTTACCTTCTCAAATTGCTGCTCTCGCTGCCTAGCAAGACTAGCAATATTAATCCTTGGCTAATTTCTAATTTCACCAAGCAGTGAAGGCCCAGGCTTTTCAGGTTTTTGAAATAGGAATTCAACACAATAAAACTGGTGCTAGTGCTCTTTTGCATTCGGTATTTTCACAACTGATGGATGGATGACACGCCAGAAGAATCATCCTTAGGAAACTAACAGACCCTAGATCTCTTCGCCACTAATATGGTGAGGTGCTTTTGGCTTCTGTTTTAGCTGATTATCTCTTTTTTGTTCGGGTAATTGCTGTCTCCGCAGAGATAATGAATGGAGAATTCTGCCCAAGGTCAGCATTTAATCGCATCCCTGGCTGCGACAGTATTACATCTCTTGGAATATACAGCATCGATCGTCCTACTAAAATTGGCTGGAGATTGCCAGCACATCGGACATCTTCCAGCGACCGTCTTCAGTCACTGAATGGAGTAGGAGACTCATTTTGCAGTTTACTATCTCCGTAAGCGGCGGGGCAAAGCGCGGGACCTATTCGATGATTAGATTGGGTCTTGTCCGCGTCCATCATCGGAAGGTTCCACGCACCGTCTGTTTTGCAGTAAAATTTGCAAGCAGAGCCCCGCCTCTGGAAACGAGGAGCCTGAAGGAGCGGTGAGCAAAACGTTGCATATACTGCTCTTCTCATTGGATGGCTGCTGTGTCAGTCATACTCTCCTCTGCTCCCGTTGGCGGGAATGCTCTAGGCAGGTTCCATGGTCTTCATACTGCCTCCCCTCCCCCAAGTTGGGATAAAGGCGTGTGACGTCTCGGACATTTGTTGTTGGGTTTGGGGTTCATTAATTATTCATTAGGTGCTTGAAAGGGCTGCAGCGATTGGTGGTTTAAAAGTCTGGTCGATTGTTTCTTAGCTAGAGATACGGGTCGCCCTCTACGCCGGTCGAGAATTTCGCATAAATTATTCAGATGAGGCTTGGGGCGGGACCACGCATGTTTTAGGCAAATAAGCCGGGGAGGGAGGGAAAGCCGGCTACAAATTAGCCTAAGTTATTAAAGATGGCGGCGGAGCGGAGTCGCTCCTCGATGGACTCGCCGGTCCCGGCCTCTATGTTCGCCCCCGAGCCCAGTTCCCCGGGGGCGGCCAGGGCCGCGGCGGCTGCCTCCCGGCTCCACGGCGACTGCGACTCGGACTGCAGCGAGGACGGCGAGGCGCTCAACGGCGAGCCGGAGCTGGACCTCACCAGCAAGGTAGGCCCGGGTGGCGGCGGGCGCTGAGGGGACGGGCGCGTGGGCCGAGCCGTGTACGGGGCAACGGCGGGCCTGGCCTGCGGGCCTGGCCGCGGAGGAGAGGGGAAGACCGAGGGTTGGGGGGCTCCGAGCCCGCCCACCTGCCGGTCGCGGGACGTGCGGGAGGCGCCCGGCGCAAGGGCCCGCCCTCCGCCGCCGACCCCGCCGCCCCCGACCCGACCTCCCGTCCCCGGTTCCCCTCCGAGATCACCTCTCGGTTCTGCCAAGTGGAACGGGAGGCGTCGGCCGCGGGGCGCGTTCCCGGCAGTCGCATCCCCGCGAGGCGCCGCCTCCCGACCCCTCACCTTTCCTCGGGTCCCTGCCTGTGAGGGGTCCCTCCCCTGAAAGGGTAATCCTCTCCCTGCACTGTCCAGGGCAGGCGAGAAGGGTCGGAGACGCCTTGCTCAGGGAAAGCGGGGTGCCGGGGAAGATCACGTCGTCCGAGGGGAGGATAGGGATGGTGGCCGCAGTCCCTTCCTAGTCAGGAGAGGAAACAGAAATGAAATCTCTTGGTTGTGGACAAGGATATCTGAGTAATAGCTACTTTGCGAATCTACCCAGAACAAAATTGCTTGGGGTGAAACCTCATCTTGTATGGGTGGCATAATGAAGGACTTTTCAAATCGAATCTTCTGAGCTGTTTAGAAAGTAGGCAGGAATTAAGGGCTTACCATCTGCTTGGCATTGTGGAGAGAAAGAAAGTATAAGCATAAGCTGTGACTGTTTTGCCAAAGGAAAAAATGTAGACTTGGGAATCAAGGCTGGGTTTGCTTTCCTACCACTTAAAATGGCTCTGTGACCTTGGTAAAGTTTCTTAACCTCTCAGTTCTCCAGCGACATCATGGTGAGAAAGTACAGATGCATTGGGAAAATTAGAAATGTAAGACGTCTAGTACGGTGCCTGATACATAGTAGAAACTCAGTCAATGTTCAAAATAAACTGAAAAACTGATTCCCTGTGCAGATAAAACAACAACTGATGGAAAATAGAACACCAATACCACCTGTTGGATAGGTACAATAGAGAAATTCATCAAGCTTTGAAGAAGTTTGTGACTTTTCATAGTCTATGGAAGCAAAATTCCATGAAACATGTCCCTAAACTGTAGAGAACCTTCTTGCAACCTAAACAAGTGAACTTTGGGCTGGTGTCTTTCTTTCTAGACCAAGCTGAGCATTCAGAAGCCAGCAAGCTGCTGCTTATCACAGTGGTCCTGTTTGGTGCCTCTAATGCCATAATCAGAATAGCCATGCTTGGAGAGAGGGATGGTCAGGGGAAATGTGTGAGGCAATGTGACACTATGCAAAAGACCCAGGCAGCACCCAGGTTACAAGTACAAATTCTGGTGAGTCAACTCAAGAAGTTGTAAGACATGCACCTGACTCAAAAGCAGACCAGCTGGATGTCAGCATGTGGTCAAGGTGCTGAAGAAACCTGAAAACACAGTGGGAAATTGCAGGGACAGAGTTGCAAAAGAGTATAATACCTTTGTTTTTTGACCAGCTATTGTTGAATGTTCTGAGATAGGGAAGTTTTACTTCATCACATAGCTGAGGAAGTTTCCCTCGCTATTTTAACATTGAGAAGCTATATGAATATTTTTAAGTTTTTTTTTTTTATTAGAGCAGTTCTAAGTTTACAGAAACATCATGCAGAATATGCAGGGTTCCTGTATACCCCTCTCTCACACACACATAGTTTTCCCTATTATTAACATTTTACATAGTGTGGTACCTTTGTCACATATATATGAAAATTGATGATTTTGAAAAGAACAACTGATGTTGTGGAGGGAGAGAAGGAATAGACTGACTAGATATTCCTGAGAAGATTAGATGTTAAACGTTTAGGTACTTGCTATAGTTAAATGTGGGGATCTAAGGTTCTGAGAGCTTCCAAAGGGAGAAACAGTGAACAGTGGTGATCAGTTTCATCCAGTAATGTTTTTCTTGGAATGATTGGGATAAAGAAAACTAAGTACCATATATTGAGCTGTGAACTAATTGCTTTACATGCTATCTTATCTGCGTCTTGACAGTGGCCTTAGGAGTTAGGGAGTATTGTCTTCATTTTGTAAATTGAAAAACTGAGACTCAGGGAGGTTAAGTTCTTTGTCCAAGGTCACACATGAGTGATTAGCGAATGGGATCTGGCTTGCCTGTTGGTAAATGGCCTTCCCAAATAAGTGATTGGTACTTTAATGTTATGGAAAGTACATAACTTACAAATGGTGGAAATTTGTAAAACGTTGGTGCTTAGAGGTAGTGGTGTTCTGTTGATGAAGATGAGTCTTGCAGGCAGTCTTCACTGCTATTTCCCAAATAAGCAAGATAGCCAAGGTGAATTGAAACAGAATTCTTTTATGGTTATCGTGAATGATTGGCCTTTGGGTAGATGGCCCGGCAGTACTTCAGATCTCTTGTCTCCCCGAGTTCCCAGCTGCAAGCTTCCATGCCATGGAAGACATGGGCATGTAGGTGTAAGTACCGCTCATCAGTTTCTACCCACAGTACCAGATGCTCCATCATCCTGGGTCTTGCCTCTTGATCTGTTAAGCAGCAGGAGGCAGGCTGCTCACACCCTCCATTCTGTGGGTTGTGGCTCAAAGAGTACTTATTTTAGTGCATCATATAACACGTATGAGGCTTTAGGCTCAAAGGCTATTTAAGGAGTGGCGGAGAGGGCATGTGGGGCTGCGTATCTATTTTAGGTCAGAATGCTATGGGTTTGGGTCAGGTCCTTGGTCAGGCTATTTATCAGCTTTGGCTGTGGTGCTCTTCTAGTAAGTGTGGTCCTAAGGCTGTTGGTTTCTCTTCTAGCTGGTTCTAGTGAGCCCTACATCAGAACAGTATGACAGCCTACTTCGGCAGATGTGGGAGAGGATGGACGAGGGATGCGGAGAGACCATATATGTCATTGGGCAGGGATCAGGTGAGCATAGTTTTCCTTTCACTTTATTTAAAAAAATTTATTTAGAGCACATATTCTGTCTGTCTTTTTAAACTTTCCTGCTCATTTGTCTCAGTTGTATTGATTCTTCAGTGTCTGCAAAACTGTTTGGGTGGACATGAAAGTATGTAAAAGTGAAAATGTAAATTCCCACTTGAGTGGTCATGATAACGCTTGACCCTAAAGATTCCCTTTCCAAGCAGTTTTACAGATGCCTCCTTTTTACCTCCATACTCTGCATTTGCATAAAGAGAAATAAAGTACAAAGCAAGGAACTTCCAAGGTAACATAGCAGGTTACAGTTAGATCCGGAATTAAGCCTTCTTTGGGTAGCTCCAGATCTTCCCCTCCAAGCCCTGTTTACAGATCGCACTGCTACTTATTTCTTGCTTAGCAGAGAACCTCTGATTCTTCTTAATGTCAGCAGGAAAGGAAGCCTGGAGTTCCTCTCTTTAGTCAGGTTGCCTTGCCCCAGACTCCATTCACCATTCAGTGTGGATGGCTGGGATGACAGAGGTTCTGTTTTCTTCCCTTTAGGTCCTGTCCCATGTGTAGGCTTGTCCCCATAACGCAGGGACTGCTTGTCTTCTTTCCACGTGTTACTCCATTTCAGTGGGAGCCTCTGTTTTAGAAGAAGGCAGCCCATGACACAATCCCAGGTTATATCCTGGCCTTTTTTTCCTGGTTGTTCCCAGTTTTCACCTGCAATGCAAGGCCTGCTTACCCTTATCATCATGAAATTATCTTTGCAGAAATGGCCGCTGGGATTAACGATTATGAATTCAGACCATACCAACACTTGTCTCTGTCATCTTTGCAGGAAGCCCAGGGAGGGCCTCAACTCGTCCTTAAAGGAACAGTTTTTTGTTTTTTTTGTTTGTTTGTTCATTTGTTTGTTTGTTTTGCTGAATGTAGGCTTTGTAGAGGCAGGCAGTATTCTCTTGCAGTCAAGAGTTTGAGATTGAGGAAATCTCAAAATCATTCTTTAACTCATTTGACGGGTAACTATTAAGTAACTTCTAAGGGCTTGATACTGTTACACAGTAATTTTGGATACTTATAATCTGGTCCCTGTCCCAAGGTGCGTAAATGGCATATACACAAATAACCTCAATATAAAACAATACTTGGAAGTGCTACTAGAGTCACCAAGTAAGAAAGGTTAGATCTCCAAATGCTGCTGTGCCTTCCTTTGAAATGTTTCTTATATCTGTCCTTTCCATTCCATCTTTGCTGCACCTCCCCAGTTTATGGTCTTATCACCTAAAAATAGGCATGGTCAGAGAGAGAGGAGGTTGCATGTCAACCAGGAGATTGCACGTCAAGAAAGGGAGGGAACTGGACAGCATTGTCAAGTGCTACAGAGACCGGAAAAAAGGTCAGGTTCTAAAAAAGCCATTCCATTTAGTGACTGATTATCAGTGGCCTTTTGAAAGCTTTTATGTCAGGTACACATCTGGTCTGCTGTAGGAGAATGAACACTGAAAGATTACTTCATTCCTTTAGAATTTAAGGAACCACATATAGGTCAATTTCAATAAGTGTTGGGACTGTTCTTTGAAGACCCAGATTCTTAAGACCCTCTGTTCCCCACTTCCTTTAATTTTGACTCTCGGTGAATTTTACCAAGCTTTGGCATTTCGCAACTAATTAACCCTACCATGACAGAGTACAAGAAGATGTCAAGAATTCATTTAATGTCACATCTACATACCCAAGTATTATCCTTGCATCTACCAATTGGATGCTATTAAATTCATAGTGACTCCTTCCTGCTGGAATTCTGTAGAGGTAGAGAGATCATGACTAGTTAAACAAGTTAAACCTCAGAGAACTAAACCAGGGGTCAACTTCATCACTGACTACCTGTGTGTCCTTGGTGCTTCACCTCTCTTTATCACTTCCTTCATCTGTAAAATGGGGATAATGACATCTCTCCACACCCTGCCTCAGAGAAATTTTGTATGGATAAATTAGACATTGAAAAATTGTGAGCCGTGTGGAGGAATGTATCCTTTAATTATGTGTTCTTAAAATGGCTATTTTAAAAAGAGGTAGTATGATGTAATGGTTAGTTCAGGGACTGGAGCCTGGCAGATCTGGGTTTGCCCTTGTCCTCATCTTAAGATGGGGACAGTAACAGAATCTATCCCATGGTATAATAGTGAAGGTTTAAATGAGAAGTCAGGGAAAGCACTTGGCACATAGCAAGCGATACATGTGCTTAGTGTTTGTGCTTTAGTAAGCATCAAAGCTCACATGGCCTCTTTGCCATCTACCAGATCTGAGTAGTTGTAGTAGTAATTTTTTAAGGGTCCCAGGTTTTGGTTAACTTACCATGAGATTTTTTTCAAAAAGAACCTTGTTCTTCCTCCAATATTCAGTCATGACTTTCTGAGAGCCAGATACTGTGCTAAAAGTTCAGGTGACAAAGGAGTGTTGAGTCTTTTAGGGGGAGGGGGACTTAGGAAAGGCTTCAAAGAGGAAGTACCCTTTGAGTTGATTCTGAAGATCCTTTGAGTTGATTCTGAAGGATGTATAGGAACTTTCCAGGTAAATGAAGGCAGGAGTGAGTGAGCAGAAAAAACCACGTACATAAAGGCATGGAGGCCCTGGAGATTATGGAGTATTTGGTGGACCAGAAGTAATTTAGTAAGGTGGGAGTATAGAGTGTGAGGTAGGAGTGGCAGGAGGGGAGGCTGGACAGGTGTGCAGTGTCCAGATCCTGAGGATGAGTGAATGCCATACCAAAACATTATCCTAAAAATTATGGGGAGCTTCTGTAGCATGTGGAACAGGAGAGTGATTATAGGAAAGGGAAATCAGATGGTAGGACTGAAATTTTATTTGGCTTGGGCATGACTGAATATTTGGCCTTTAGTAATTGGACCTCTGCAGCTTTTATCCTGGCCATTGTCTCCACTCCTACAAAGTGAGGAACGCAGTGCCTGCTAGAGAAGGATAATGTGACATTGACAGCATTTTCTGGGAGCCCTGAAAAGGTGACAGTGGTGATTGCTCATTGGTGTGGAACAGGACCTGAAAGCCCTGCTTTTGTGTTCCAGATGCAAGGGAGGATTAATAGAAATGGAAGTCTGGCCAGAATGGCAGGATTAGCAGGCCTTCTCAGAACACTTCATCAAGTCCTTCTTCAGCCCGGAAGGTTTTCAGACCTGAGTTGGCCAGGCAGTTAGAAACTCCTTAGCCCAACTGTTCCCTCTTTGTTCCTGTGTTTTGCATTTTGCAAACATTTGAGGACTTGATAAAAGAGAAGCACTCCTCATGGGCATGCAGGGGATGTTTGAGAGTCAGTCCTTCTCCCCAAGATGCTTATATCTAGTAGGGGGAGGACATATATCCAAAACACTTTTCCAGAAGGTGGCATGTGGTAAATGCCATAAGGGGCAGTACGGACATTTGTGAGGGTTCTGAGCAGAAAGGGTAGGATTTTGACATGTGGAGAGGTACTGATGGGCATTCTAGAGGTGGGAAATAAATGAGGGAAGGTGTAGAGCTGGAAAAGTGCAGGGTAGTGAATGGCCCACTTGCATTGGGACAAAGCGCAGAAGAGGAGAACTAGGAGTGGGTGTGGAATAAATGAGGAGACCTTTCAGGAATTGGGAATGGATGCATAAGCCCTGAGGAGCCATTCAAGGGCTTGGACTCGGAAGTGGTGACACCAGAGCTGTGCTTACTTGGGAGCTTAAGCTTTGCGCATCTTGGCAGGAGGAGTTGGAGGGAATAGAGACTGGATTTGCAAAGACCAGTTAGGAGTCTGTTGTGGTAATTCAGTAGAATAAGGGCCTAAATCAGGCTGGCGGCAATGAGATTGGCAAAAAAGGTAAATAAGCAGGGTCAAGGGAAAGAAGTCCAGGAAGACTGGACCAATAGGAATATGTGCTAGTGGGAAGGAAGGTGTAATCAGAAATAGGGAAGGCAGGAGGAGGAACTGGTCAGGCATCAGGAAGAACCTCTGGTAGAGGAAGAGGCTGTAGGTTTGGAATCAGAAAACTCCGAGCTCACCTGGCCTCTCTGCTACCTGCCAGCTCTGAGAAGTTGCTGGTTTCTATTTACCCCACCATTCAGAGGGAACAGTAATGCCTACCTAATGGAGTTGCAGTGAGGACTCAAATGCTTTATTAACGTTGTTAGTTTTTGCATTATTTAAAAAGAGTGGAGTTTGAACTTTAGATTTCTAGGAGCTATCTTCCTGGCAATTGGAAATTCAGTCTGGGGCTCTGGGAAGAGGATGATCCTAGAAATGAATATTTTTTGTTTTCAAAATAAAGTAGAAACCATAGAACGGGATGGCCAAGGGAAAAGCTTAGAGGAAAGTAGAAGACTGCTGGTTGAGACTGGCCTTTAGGGGAATGGGAGCAGGAGCCAGTAGAGGAGACAGAGAAGAACCAGAGATGGAAGGCAATTGAGGCGGGTTCAGGTGATAGGCAAGCAGGGTAGGAAGAAAGTGCTTTAGGAAGAAAAGGCAGGGATCAGCAGGGTCAAATGCTTTAGAGGTCAAGTAAAGGACATTTGATAATGTAGTTAGAAGGCGATCCATGACTTTTGAAAACTGCACTTTCTTTTGGAGCTGTCAGATTCAGAGTGAGGTAGGACATGAGTAAATATAGTCAACATGTGTCAGTCACTCTTTTGAGATGCTTAGTGGTAGAAGGAAGAACAGAGGAGATGGGAGCACCAATACGTAAGCAGAGCTGAGGGGGGAGGGGTATGATTTTCCTTTTCTTAGTTTAGGAATGACTTGACCTTGTATAGAGGGAGAGAAGTGAAGGGGGAGAAAAAGAAGATGAGAGGAGAATAATTGGTGCTGAAAGGTTCCTGGGAGGTGGTACAAGAGCAGAGGGTGGGCACATGCTGGAGGGATTCACCTGGGGAAGCAGCAGATATGCTCTCTGAGGCAGGAACGCAGGAGGAGAAACTGGGGCAATTAATGTGGGACTGAAATACACTAACGTGTGGAAAGTGCCTAACATGGAGATGTTGTAGAGTAGGTGCTCAATAAATGATTGGTTGATTGATCTGTCCTTCTGTCTGACTCCCTTCCTCATCTTGAGCTCAGGTTCATTTTTCTAGCTGCTTGCTGGACGTTTCACCTGAGCTACCTCAATTAAAAATCTATCTAAAATAATTCTAAATTTTCTCCCCACTTCTCCATCTTCCTGCTCTCGTTATCTCTTGCCTGATAACTAGACTTACTTTCTAACTGGCCTCTCGCTTGCTGATGCACACTCCATACTGCTGTCCAAGAGAACTTAACCCACAGCGATCTGATCACATTACTCCTGCCTATACCCCCAAGGCTCCCATGGCCTGGTACATAAGTGTTTTGCTGCCACCTTATGTTGGTCTGCCATACCAGCTTCTCACCTCTCATGTGCTTTCCTGCCACTTGGCATTACCCATCCTGCTTCTCGACCTGCTGAGCTGCTTGCTGGTCCCTGAACATGCCAGGATCTGCCATGCTCCATGCTTTGTTTCTCTGTCTAGGATATCCTTCTTCCTTGCTCTGCAGGCTCATTTCTCGCACTTGGAGACCCAGCTTGAGTCAGCACCCTACAAAGCTGTCCTCACTTTCCCCAGGAAATGCCAGTTGCTCCTGTTTTATGTTCTCTTCATACATGTCTATAGTATAGCACTCAAGCTGTATTGCAGTTAATTAATTTCCTGTCTCTCTCCTGCTGGGCTGTGAGCCTGCTAAAGACATCTGTATTCCCAGTACCCAGCATGAGATTTGGCATAAAACCTAATGATTGTGGTTGAAATGAATTAATGAATGCCTTGTTTAATGGGAAGCCTATGGCACTATCATGTATTAATGATGTGTGTACCCAAGTTTTTGAAAAATGTCAGGTGGAGAGAGCTGTGTTCTCTAGCACTCATGGTGGAGCTTCTGTTGGGGTGATTGAATGGCTGGCTTCTTGGCAGGCTGGTTGGTCAGAACCCCCTCTCTCCTGATGATGTCTGGGCTCTTATCACCAGATGGCACTGAGTATGGGCTGAGTGAAGCTGACATGGAGGCCTCCTATGCCACAGTGAAGAGCATGGCTGAACAGATAGAGGCTGATGTCATCCTCCTGCGGGAACGTCAAGAAGCTGGGGGCCGTGTGCGTGATTACTTGGTCCGGAAACGAGTAGGAGACAATGACTTCCTGGAAGTCAGGTGAGGAGGCCACAGAGTACTTCCCAGTCCCCTTTCAACATGACTTTGGGGTCAGGGACTTCACAGAGATGGTGATTGAACGTTTGACACCTCATGTGTCAGCTCCTCTCCCACCCTGACTCCCTTTCTTTTCTGAAGTGGGACGTGATTGTTCCTTTCTCTATTTCTACACTTCCCCAACCCTGAATTTTCCCATTTGGGAAGAGTGGAGAGGGGCCAACCATGCATTCTGTGGGCTGCATTTGCCTTCCCATCAGCCTCTGAGGCTAGAAAGCTAGAGGAATAGGGGTGAACACCTGAGCAGGGTCAAGTTAGCATTTTATGTCTCTCTTGGCTTTGAGGATCCTGCAGGGCAGCTTTGGGGAAGCTAGTGGAGGTTAAGGGATAGCTATTTTGGTAGAGCCCAGTTCCTTATGAATAACCCTTTGTTCTCCCTGGATACAGCTCCAGGGACAATTCCCAGTATGCTCATCCTTGAATAGGGGGAACAGTGAGCTGGAGAGGCTCAGGGCTGAACCTATACTTATAGATCCAGATACTGAGGTTCTGAATTGTCTCTTCACTTTGCTTACCCACTAACTCTTACATGGATATATGGGTTCATGTGCACGCAGGGTGGCAGTAGTGGGCAACGTAGATGCTGGCAAAAGCACGCTTCTGGGCGTCCTGACACATGGGGAGCTGGACAATGGCCGAGGTTTTGCCCGCCAGAAACTCTTCCGCCACAAACATGAGATTGAATCTGGTCGCACCAGCAGTGTGGGCAACGACATTCTGGGCTTTGACAGCGAAGGCAATGTGGTGAACAAGCCAGACAGCCACGGTGGCAGCCTGGAGTGGACAAAGATCTGTGAGAAGTCCACTAAGGTCATTACCTTCATCGACTTGGCTGGCCATGAGAAATATCTGAAGACCACTGTCTTTGGCATGACTGGCCATTTGCCTGACTTCTGCATGCTCATGGTAAGTGTGAGATACTCCTGGAAGGTGAGGCTTCAGTGTCCCTGGAGCTGTATCCAGGGAGAACAAAGGGTTATTCTTCGGGGTATGGTTATGTGCAAGCATTTGAAATTGTACTGAGTTATGAGACTGAGGCCTGTTGGTGTGAGGTTTGGACACTGGGTAAGTATAACAAGATTTGCAGGGGTGCCCAGTCCTTTGAGTTCTACAGTTCTTTATCACAAGGGGTGTACCTTGATCTTCTCCCCTAGATTAGACCAGGAAGGGATCCTCTTAGTGAAAAAAAGCAAGGTGCCATTTGCAGACCTCTCTTCTTGTTGGGAGTGGCATGGAGGAGGGTTTCTTCTGGGGTTGGGCTACTTTGAAGAGATGGCACCAGGTGGCATGCTCAGAGATGGTATGCTTAGGGAAGAAGTGGAGGAGAGTGCAATGAGGAGGCACAGGCAGCATTCAGGAGGGGCCTGAAAGGTGTCCTCTTCCAAAGCCAGGTGGAAGAGGACCAGCCAGTCCACAAGCACTTGTTAAGAGGCTCCTGTGTGCCTGGCACTGTGCTAGGCCAGATGATGCAGCAGTGACAAGGCGTCTTGGTTCCTGGGGCTCCCATAGAGCTTGTGGTCTTAGTGTGTGTAGGTTTTTAAGCAGCTCATCATGTAGATTAACTGAAAAAGAAAGGGAGCAGAGGATTTCCCCATTGGATCATGTTGCCAAGCTTGCATTTGTGTCCTGCTTATCTTCCTCCCTGGACAGAGATCGGGAGTCCGTGAAGTCCATAACCTAGCACAAAGCTTTTACAGAGAGAGAGAGCAAGTTTTCCTTTGGCAGGCCCTTCCCAAAAGCCCTTTCCATTTCCTGATTCCTCCGGCTGCTTCAATTAATAAGTGCAGTAAACACAAGCATCTGTTCACAGCAAACTTGAACAAGTTACTCCACAAACACAGGCTTTCAGGCACATTGTCCCCAAACTGCAGAGTAAGGAGAGGCAGAACATATGTATGACAATTTTTGTCAGCTCTCTGCCTAAAGCTCTTGGGATATCAGCCTGATTTCATCTCTCATTTCTTTAGCATGCCAGGGACCACTATCTGACTTTCTTGTCTGGGCTGAGGAAAGCCACTCTTCGGGAGGGGGTCTCGATGAAAGATCCATAGTGCACATTTGGGGCAGTTGGGGGGTTGAAATTAAGAAGGGATGAAATTAAACCAATTTCGAATAAATGTTTTTCTAATTGAACTGCAGTGAGCAAGACCAAGTCATGGAAATAACTTCACCCCTGACAAAATAGTGCCTGTTACCTGACTTTTAGGCTATGGTCCAAATATCTAAAATTTCTATAAAAAATAATGAAATATTTCATTATGGTTGTTTGGCAATCAATTTCCAGGAAAAAAAAAAAAGTCTTCGAAATATATAGGTGGCAGAACAATAAAGCACGCTCTTTCCCAGGTTGGGAAGAACAAAAGCAAGTCTAGGTTGGATTGGAAAGGTGTTGGAGGGTGTGGGAAGCACGAAGGAAAAGACAGTGGAGCTGTCTTGGTGTAGGAAGAAGAGAAGCCACAAGGCGTGGGACAGCTGTGCCAGTGGAGTGGTGACTTGGCTGTGAACTGTGGTGATGAAATGAGAGGATCTCAGTGAAAACACTCTGGGATGTATAAAGCACTTTATAAAAACGTGTCATGGCACATTTTCTTTGAATTTTGTTTTAGAAATTACATTCGTATTTATGTACAAAAATAAGAAGGTGCCAAAGAGTTTATAGTGAAAAATCTCCCTTACATTCCTGTCACTCAGCCATCCAACTTCTTTTGAGGCAGCCAGTGTTTATAGTTCCTTGTATCTCTTCCAGAGGTACTTTGTACTTACACCAGCAAATGATTTTTCTCCCTCTTCAATTTCAAACATTCAGAAAAGTTGGAAGACTAGTACAATGAAAACTCATAATCCTACACTTAGATTCAATAATCATTAGCATTTTGTCATAGTTTTCTTTATATTGATGGATACATATGAGTATATATATATATATTTTGGCTGAATCCTTTGAAAGAGGTGTAGTCATTGTGACTCTTCACCTCCATATACTGCAGCTAACAACTCCTCAAAGTAAGCACAATCTTTCCCCATTATTGCAACCAAGAAAATAAACAATAGTATCCAGTATCTAGTCTATAAGTATTTATATTATTTTAGATGGTCCCCAGATGCCTTAGAGCTGTTTTTTTCAATCAATGAACCAGTCACCTCTTTTTTTCATTTTTTACCCAAATGGAAGCATGCTATATATACTGTTATGTACCTTGCTTTTTCTCCCTTAAGAAAACCTACCTTAGAGATTATCTCATATCAGTAGGTAAGAGTTTCCTCTTTGTTTTTACCACACATTTTGTGTATGTGCCCTAATTTATTTAACCAGCCTTTACAATTGTATTTTAAAACACTTACCGTTTACTGTTATTGCTTGAACACCCAGTTTGTGCTTGCTCTGTGCTAGATCTTTTACATATGTAATCACATTTAAACTACCAGTGACCCTCTAAAGTAGGTATCATTATCTTCCCCTTTTACAGATGGGGAAACTGAGGGCCACGGATGTTAAGCTGAGTCCACTTTAATGGTCCTAGATATTTTCCCAGACTACCTGGGCTTATCTTTTTTATTGTTTTATTGTTATTGTTTCCTCAGATTTTGATAGCCCACATTATTGTGTCAGAGGTCAAGGTGCTCTGTGCCCAGCCCAGCTTTCGTCTCCAGCCATTTTGCTCCTGGCCTTAAACTTGTGCCCTGTGAGTCTGTTCTGTTGGCAACCCAGAGGTGGGCACTGTCTCTCACCCCACCTTCTTTGAGCCTCTGGGCCTCCTCGGCAGCATTCTTTGTCTCCCTTGGCTTGACAGTTCTTTTCTGTGTCGGGGCAGGTGGGCAGCAATGCTGGCATCGTGGGGATGACCAAGGAACACCTGGGCTTGGCATTGGCACTCAATGTGCCAGTTTTTGTGGTGGTCACCAAGATTGACATGTGTCCTGCAAACATCCTGCAAGGTAGGTGAAGCTTCTTGCTAGCAGCAGGCTCTATGCTTAGGGTTATCATCCACTTTAGCTCCTTGGTGGTCTGATGCTAGGGCTTCAGCCCAGAATCTTCTGCTTCCTTCTGTTGTACTCAGGTCTTGGCCTGAATTTCCACCAGCCCAGAATCTTCTGCCTCTTTCCCTCCTGTTTAGATATTGGTTTGGGCCCAGCCTAGAATCATTCCCGGTTCTTTGTTCCTTTCAGTTCCAAATACAGGATCCTTAAGATGCCTGATTTGGTACCTCCTTTCAAATGGCCCCAGGGACAAAGGGTTGGGCTCTACCCTCAAAGCTGGATATATATGGAGAAATTTGGGCAGAGGGTCTGATGATGTTTTAGCAACAAAGGCTTTAACACAGGTTGCGGGATTAGGCCTTCGTGCATTTCTTCCACATTGCTGCAGATGGTAGAAGAGGAGAGGTGTCCTTCTTGAGGGCTTCTACAGTTTATAAATGTCCAAGCGATCCTTTTGCCCGGTGTAACCTTTTCTAGGAAGCAGTGCATTCTGGGAAGAACATTGTCCTTCTTGGGGCCCCCCAAGTCAATTGCATACAGGATGTGAGTCTTCTAGAGAATGAAGAAATCAAGTGGGTTTCAGACTTACTGCTTTAGAAAACATCCCCACTTGTGCTGTCTCTGCTGTAGCAGCACATACCTATCCAAAGTTTTGATCCTCCTTTTTGTTCCTTCAGGCATTGTGGCACTTAACACTGGTCCATCTGTCTCCTGCTTGCATCAGTGATGAGTGGGCCCATCTTGCCCTGGAAGCCTGGCAAAGAGAAGGTTGTATCCCCCTAATTCTGTTCCATTTCACCCTTTAAGAAACCCTGAAGCTGTTACAGCGCCTGCTGAAGTCCCCAGGCTGCCGGAAGATCCCCGTGCTGGTGCAGAGCAAGGATGACGTGATTGTTACGGCCTCCAACTTCAGCTCTGAGAGGTAATGGGGGGAGCGTGCACTCCCGGCACCCTTTCTGGCAGGGCAATAGTGAGGGAAAGGTCCAGAATGGCTATTAGTTTGGGCCTTAGGTCTCATGGAAATACCACATCAGAACACCTCCCACTATTCAGGGATTGGACGGAATAGAAGATTCTGGTCTTAGCACCGGGCCTCCCGGTCAGCACTGTTGCCCAAGGGCTATGTTAGGTGACTCAGACAGAGGTGCTGGCCTCCCTGATGTTGGAGACACAGCTGAGAGCTGCAGTGTCCTTATCTGTGAGGTAGGTATGATTTTATCTTGTGAGATATGTAAAGCACTAAGCACAGTGCCAGGCTGGGATATTATAGCTTCACAGCCATTTTTATAACTATTATTTTTTTGTACTGTTGTTTCTTAAAAGTTCTTCAACCACAGATCAGTTTTGACAAATGCCTGCTAATGTATCCTTCCGTTCCATAAGTATTTATTGCATGATCATTCTGTGCCAAGCTCTTCATCTAGGCCTTGAGGATTCAGAGTTGACTTGGGCACAATCCCTGTCCTCAGGATGTCCATCTCCTTGGTCAGAGATATTCTCTTGATAATAGTGCAGTTTGTTGACTGCATTCGTTCTCCCAAACTCTTGGGGCTGTCCAGGAGCACGTCTTGCCTCCTGAGTTGCAAAAAATAAGTTGCATAAAGCCTGACTTTTTTGCCTATGGCTCTGCCTTGACACTGTCGTCAGTACCATTATTCGGCCAGCAGAGGGGGTACTTTTGAGAGTCGGCCTCATTTCAATTCAGTCATTTTACTGAGTGCCTTTTCTGTACAGGCTCTATTCTAGCAGCTGTGGGGAATAAGGAAGATCAGATGTAGTCAGGTGAGACAGACATGCAGAAAGCGTCTGTTCTAGTTTGCTAATGCTGCCGGGAATGCAAAACACCAGAGATGGATTGGCTTTTATAAAAGAGGGGTTATTTGGTTACACAGTTACAGTCTTAAGGCCATAAAGTGTCCAAGGTAACATGTCAGCAATCAGGTACCTTCACTGGAGGATGGCCAGTGGTGTCTGTTAGCTGGGAAAGCACGTGGCTGGCGTCTGCTCCAAAGTTCTGGTTTCAAAATGGCTTTCTCCCAGGATGTTCCTCTCTAGGCTGCAGTTCCTCAAAAATGTCACTCTTAGTTGCTCTTGGAGTGTTTTTCCTCTCTTAGCTTCTCTGGAGCAAAAGTCTGCTTTCAACAGCCGTCCTCAAACTGTCTCTCATCTGCAGCTCCTGTGCAATCTTCAGAGAGTTCTTCTTGGCTGTGGCAAGCTTCCTTCTTCTGTCTGAGCTTATATACTGCTCCAGTAATCAAGACCCACCCTGAATGGGTGGGGCCACGCTTCCATGGAAATTATCTCATCAGAGTTATCATCTACAGTTGGATGGGTCACAGCTCCATGGAAATACTCAAAGGATTCCAGTCTAATCAGCACTAAAACATCTGCCCCACAAGATTGCATCAAAGTACATGGCTTTTTCTGGGGGACATAATACCTTCAAACTGGCACATTCCACCCCTGGGACCCCAGAAAAACATATTCTTTCCAAATACAAAATACATTCATCCTATCACAGTATCGCAAAAACTTAAATCATTTCAGTAACAAAAGTTAAGTACAAGAGCCCTTCAAAATCAATTACAGGCATGGTGGGTCCTAAGGCATAATTCTCCTTTAGCTTTGGATCTGTGAACTTAGAACGAGTTATATGCTTCCAATATACAAAGGAGGGACATATTAATAGGATAAATATTCCTGTTGCCATAAGGAGAAACAGTAAGGAAAACAGGGTTAACAGGACCAAAACAGTTCTTAAAACCCGCAGGACAAACTCCATTAGATTTCAAAGTCCGAGAGTCACTAACAGAATGACTTTGCATCCTTGGGGCTTGAGAGAGCAGGAGTCTAACCCATCCTAAGGGCGCTTGTGGCAGCCCTTTCCTCTCCAAACACTTAGGTGAGTGCTCCAACATATCCACACATTGGGGAGCCCACCTTCTCGGCCCCACCCTCCTCAAACATCGGGGCAGCTCCCGGATTCCCTTCCATCTCCAGGGCACACACTCAACCCCTTCAGAACGGTGTGGTGGCAGCCCGGCTCTCCCTAATTCCCTGGTAATGTGCTCCACCCTTTTTGGGACTTGGGGTGGCAGAACATTTCCTGAGCATCGAGGCAGAAGGCCCACCCTTGACCTCTAGGGCAAACTCACCCTTTCCATGCATGTGGTCTGCTCTGCTCCCACAGCCTGAGACCTCTTGACTCCAGACCTCAACCTCCATGGCTGTTTTTGAAGAAAATTTTCCTTCAGTTTGTTCCTTGTCTGTCTCCTCCAGTCCAGACCAGTAGCATCTCTGTCTGTAAAGATCTCGCAAAAATTCTGTTGGCTTTGCATGAAGCGCACGGGTCAGAGCCATCAGACAATAGGACTTTCCACAAATCCTTTCTCCTTAACTCCTTTTCCAATCTTGGCTTGTACTGAAATGGCGGCTGGGTTCCATGTTTGGTTACATCCTCACGTTGGGCTGTAGCTTCTGGGATTCCAACCCCTGGAAGCCTGTAATTTTCCAAGCCATCAGCTTCTGGTTTCTTTGAACCCGAGAGTTCAGTTTGAAATTTATCTCTCTCCGCTTGTGTTTTACCATAAGCTGCAAGGAGAAGCCAGGGTACATCCTCCATATGTAGTCTGGAGATCTCCTCAGCTAAGTATTCCAGGTTATCGCTTTCAAATTCTTCCTTCCATTTGACACCAGGACTCAATTTTGCCAAATTCTCTGCTACTGTAAAACAAGGATCGCCTTTCTTCCAGTTTGCAACAACACATTCATCATTTCTGTTCAGGGCCTCATCAGAAGTATCTTTAGAGTCTGTATTTCCACAAACAGTCTCTTCAAAGCAGTTTAGGCCTTTTCTGTTAAGCTCCTCACAATTCTTCCAGAATCTTCCCCTTATCCATTTAAAAAGCTATTCCAACATGTTTGGTATTTGCAAACTCAGCAGCAAAAGCACCCCACTTCTCCGGTACCAAAATCTGTTCTAGTTTGCTAATGCTGCCGGAATGCAAAACACCAGAGATGGATTGGCTTTTATAAAAAGGGGTTTATTTGGTTACACAGTTATAGTCTTAAGGTCATAAAGTGTCCAAGGTAACACATCAGCAGTCGGGTACCTTCACTAGGAGGATGGCCAGTGGTGTCTGGAAAACCTCTGTTAGCTGGGAAGGCACGTGGCTGGCGTCTGCTCCAAAGTTCTGGTTTCAAAATGGCTTTCTCCCAGGATGTTCTTCTCTAGGCTGCAGTTCCTCAAAAATGTCACTCTTAGTTGCTCTTGGAGTGTTTTTCCTCTCTTAGCTTCTCTGGAGCAAAAGTCTGCTTTCAACAGCCGTCCTCAAACTGTCTCTCATCTGCAGCTCCTGTGCATTCTTCAGAGAGTTCTTCTTGGCTGTGGCAAGCTTCCTTCTTCTGTCTGAGCTTATATACTGCTCCAGTAATCAAGACCCACCCTGAATGGGTGGGGCCACGCTTCCATGGAAATTATCTCATCAGAGTTATCACCTACAGTTGGGTGGGTCACAGCTCCATGGGAATACTCAAAGGATTCCAATCTAATCAGCACTAAAACGTCTGCCCCACAAGATTGCATCAAAGTACATGGCTTTTTTGTGAGGACATAATACATTCAAACTGGCATAGCATCCCATCCAGCAAGTGGACTTGGAAGGAGGAGGAAGGTTGGTAGTTGGATAAGAGGGAAGGATTTCAGACAGAAGTATCAAAGTGAACAAATACATGGGAGCAAGTAATTGCAAAGCATTGTCAGAAGAGGAAGTTCTCTGGTCTGGCTGGAATATAGGAATTTGAGAGGAATAAATCTGGAGAGATGGCTACCAGCTCAAGTGTGAAGGGCCAGGAAGGTTGGGAGAAGGAATTTGGGCTGTCTTCTCTGGAGTGGAAAGGTAGGTGAGGATTTTAAGCAAGCATGTATATGCTTCAGAAAAAAGAAGCAGTCACCTGGCCTGAAACAGGGCAGTGGTAGAGGGACAGAGAGGAGGGGACAGATTTCAGAGACAGAACTGGGTGAGAGAAGATGGCCTCAGAGCAGGTCTGGCTAGGAGTTGCTAGTCTGGGGGCAGGTAAGGGATGGGTGGGACAGTCGCAGCAGCAGCTGCTCCAGGAGCCCACCTGATGTGCCCACCCTGGGTTAGGGCAGGAGCAGGCCACCTGAGTGCCTCTCTTCCTTTCTCTTCACCCTCCACTCAGGATGTGCCCGATATTCCAGATCTCCAACGTTACAGGTGAGAACCTAGATCTGCTGAAGATGTTCCTCAACCTCCTCTCCCCCCGCACCAGCTACAGGGAGGAAGAACCTGCCGAGTTTCAGATTGATGATACCTACTCTGTCCCGGTGAGTGGCCTCGGGTGGGACCAAGCAGGGTGGGAGGCTGGGGTGGACACTTCTTTCAGGGACTCGGGGGGCAGGTCTGGAGTGGGGATGGGGTAAGTGGGGTGGACTTACTGGGCTAGGGTTGTCTTCTCTGCAGGGTGTGGGGACTGTAGTGTCAGGAACAACACTGAGAGGCTTGATCAAGCTGAATGACACACTGCTGCTGGGCCCAGATCCCTTGGGTAACTTCCTGTCCATTGCTGTCAAATCGATCCATCGCAAGCGCATGCCTGTGAAGGAGGTCCGGGGGGGCCAGACGGCCTCCTTCGCGCTGAAGAAGGTGAGTGTTGATACCAGAAGCTCCCCTTAGGTTCTGCTCTGCTGAGCTCTGGGTCAGCTGCTTTACTCACCACCTCTGATCCTCATGGCTGCTCTGCAGGGGAAGAGTTTACCTCACTTTTACAGAAGAGGAAACTGGGGGCTCACAGAGCCCAAGTGACTTGCCTGAGGGCACAAAGTTAGTAAGTGCTAAAGCTGGGATTTGGACCCAGGCCTGCCTGACTCCTAAATTCTGTTCCTCCCTCCAGTGCCTAGGAGCAGGGTGCCCCAAGCACAGTGCTGAGGTCGGATAGAGTAGAGATGTCCCTGCTGTACAGATGGTCCTTCTTCAGGAGGGCATTGGAGTCCATGTCACATCCTCTTCCCATCTAGACTTCTGTGCTTGGGTTTAGTGCTAGCTATGGGGTCACCTACCTTTCCTCTAACCAAATCAACCAGGAGAAATGGGACTTCCTTTATTCCCTCCAGCAGTTATGTCATGCTCACCTGGTTCCTTCCACCTGAATGCTTGCCTTCCTTTCCCCCTCACCAACCATTTAATTCTCACACACCCTGCAGGGCCCAGCCAAAATGCCAATTCCTGCATAAAGCCTTCCCACATAGCATTTAAGTCTGCCTTGCACTGCCCACTTTAGAAAGGGTCTGTTCTAGTGTGGTGAGGGGTCAAGGCTGAGTTGGGTGGTTCCCATTCCCAGAAGGACACCCAGTCCTCCAGGACCAATGGGGTAGAATCAGAAGGCATTATTTTCCCTGAGGTCTGGGGTTCCCTCTTCCTTTCAGATCAAGCGCTCGTCCATCCGGAAGGGCATGGTGATGGTTTCCCCACGCTTGAATCCCCAAGCATCCTGGGAGTTTGAGGCTGAGATTCTCGTTCTCCACCACCCCACTACGATTAGCCCACGCTACCAGGCCATGGGTAGGTGTCTGAGGGCCCGGCCAGTCCAAGTGCCCACTCCACTCTAACTTCCCAGTGTGGTGCTCCAGTGATCCAAGCCCCAAAATTTCAGCTCTAACCAAAAGGCACATCTACTTCCTTTTCAATGATGCTGTCCCCTCTGCTCTGCCCATGAGCCATGGTGTTTATTCATTCCTGCAAATACCGACTGAGTGCCTCCTCTGTGCCGATCTCTGGAGACCCAGGCCTGCCCTCAAGGAGCTCATTCTCATTCCTTTGTTGAATAGTTACTGAATGCTCCCGTGTACCAAGTACTAGTGCTAAGGTGCTGGGAGCAAAGATGTAATGCACAGGGGCCCTTCTCTCAAGGAGCTCACAGTCCAGTGAGGAGGCACACATGCAAACAGAGTGCCCTATATTCTAGGAACTAAGAGCAGTATCTGTATAGGGCCAGAGCCCCGGGGTGGGAGATGACTAACTGGAATAAAAGGTGGGAGAGTTTGAAGCAGGATCAGATCCAAGAGCAAGCCTCTGGCTCACGTAGCCACACTCGGCTTCCCTAAGGTCTTTAGGCCAGAGTTAATGCTGATCCTTCCCCACCCTGAGGCCAGGGGGTAGCTCAAGCCTGTCCTGACCTTATGGCTTCCTTGGCAGTGCACTGTGGAAGCATCAGGCAGACAGCCACCATTCTGAGCATGGATAAGGACTGTCTGCGCACCGGGGACAAGGCCACCGTGCACTTCCGCTTCATCAAGACCCCTGAGTACTTGCATATAGACCAGCGGCTGGTATTCCGGGAAGGCCGCACTAAGGCTGTGGGCACCATCACCAAGGTATAGCCTGGGCAGATCTTCTGCCTTCCCTAGATAAAGCACCAGGGACCACTCCAGTTCTGGAAGTTCTGAGCATAATAGGCTCTTCTTGAGAAACCCAGAGGAATCTCCCCAGCTTCTAGGGGGAGAGGTACCAGGCACTGCTCTGGGGAAGCTGGAATAGTTCTGAGGCGTGGCCTCGGGGCCGTCTTCTCCACTCCCCCTGAGAGCTGTCTCTGGGCCTCCCATCTCCAAGGTTGTGACCGTGGGGAAGAGAAGATGGGATTGGGGCATGGCATTCCCCTCCCTGGGAAAAAGAGGTGGCAGAGTCTGCACCAAGCCAGAGTTGGCCTCCAAGGTGCTGGGCACAGGTTCCTCTGCTGGGCTGGGATCTGTCAGAGACAGCAGGAGGGGCATGGCCTTGGGCTTCCTTGAGACTTGAGCTGTTTTGAGTGCCTTGGAGCCCACCTTCTGCCCTCTGCAGACCTCACCCCTGGCCTGTGTAGAAGTACTTGATAGAGTGGTTTAACCCCTGCTCCAGACAGAAGAAACAAGTAGTCCTGGCCTGTTCACGGTCTTGGAGTCAGTCCCAGGCTGGCCCTTTCCTCCAGAATGACCTGCCTCAAGCCCATCAGAGCCCTTGGGACCCTGATGGAGGGATATGTTCATCTCCTTTAATGCCTAGTTGTCCCTGGGATAGGCTGGGAGTTTTGCAGAGGCTACCAGCACACTTTGTAATCCTCTGAGTCCATTGGGGCTCAGTAAGGGCTCCTCCATGCTTTGCTTGAGACTGAACTTAAGCCACAAGAGAAGATTCTGAGTCAGTCACTCATGAGTGGTAGCCTTCAAGATTTCTGATAGCTGACTTTAAATATTTCCAGTTGATGAAACATTGACTTGGTCTTTTTGGGATGCCTAAATTAAAACTTGCCCCAGGTTCTTGTTACAGGGCAGCAGGATCCTGGGGCTTGGGTTTCAGCCAGCTTAGCAAGGAAGAGGGCCTCGAGTTAAACTCTCCAGGCTCTGGACAGGCTGGGCACTGAGACGGGAGCTGGATGAGTGGGAGGTGGCAGAGAGGTACACAGGTTCTCCGCAGGAAGAGCAGCTGGGGCAGAGAATAGGAAGAAGCCTTTCTAGGCAGGTACAGAGGGATGGTGGCTGGACTGGACTGGACAGAGGGAGGAGAGGAGACATAGCCCTGGGGCCATGGCATCCTGGAACACTGAGTGGGGATGAAAACATCTTTCTACCTCCACTGCCTCCTCTCCTGGTCCTCCTGCCACCTGCTTCTCCCAGGACCATCCAGGCCAGGGAATGAGAAGTCCCTGAGAGAAGGAGGGTGGCTGCAGTGGAGCGGGCAGCTGAGCTGATGACACTGTCCTGCAGCACCAGGCTCATCCTCACCCCTTGGTTCCTGCAGCTCCTCCAGACCACCAACAACTCCCCGATGAACTCCAAGCCCCAGCAGATCAAAATGCAATCAACGAAAAAGGGCCCCCTGACCAAACGAGAAGAGGGGGGCCCATCTGGTGGGCTGGCATTAGGGGCTCCCCCACCTGGAGATGAGGCTTCCTCCTTAGGGGCTGCGCAGCCAGCTGCATCTAGCAGTACCCAGCCACAGGTGAGCTTGCTTCCTGAGCCCAGTCCTGAGCACCCCTTGGCCCCCTTGGGCAGGGTGGTGGGGTGTGGTTCTTCCTCTGATTCACTGGGCAGCCCTCACAAATATGAGCTAACGTAGAGGAGGTATTTTCAGCTAAGAGATCCTGGCATATAAGTGCCATAGAAATGTAGCTGTTTGTCTCTTAAAGCAGTGTGTTTCAAACTATAAGGTGTGGCCTACATAAAATCAATCTAATTTGTCCTGACTAGTATTTGCCCCCCCATATTAATTAATTATTTTTTATTACAGCAGTTGTAGGTCTGCAGGAAAATCATGTAAAAAACACAGAGTTCCCATATAAGCCTCCCAATGTCCCTATTATTAACATTTTGCATTAATGTGGTACTTTTGTTAGAGTTGGTGAAAGGATATTATTATAATTATGCTATTAACTTGAGCCCACTATTTACATTGGGGTTCACTCTTTCTGGTGTACAGTTCTCTGTGTGTGTGTGTTTGTGTGTGTGGTAACTTATGTATAATCTTAAAATTTCCTTTTTTACCCTTTTTCATATATACAATTCAGTGGTGTTAATTATGTTGACAAAGTTGCACCTCCATCACCATCACCCAAACAGAAACTCCATACCAATTAAATGTTAACTCTCCATTCCCCTCTCCCACCTGGCCCCTGGTAACCAGTATTCTGGTTTCTGACTTTATGAATTTGCATATTCTGTTTCTTTCTTGTAAGTGAGGTCATATGATATTTGTCCTTTTGTGTCTGGCTTATTCTTCTCAACATGAAATCTTCAAGGTTCATCCATGTTGTAGCATGAATCAAAACTTTATTCCTTTTTACAGCAGAATAATATTCCATTGTGTGTATATACCGTATTTTGTTTATCTGTTTATCTGTCAATGGACACTTGGGTTGCTTCCACCTTTTAGCAATTGTGAATAATATCTTTACAAACATTGGTATGCCGAAGTATCTGTTCAAGTCCCTAAGTCATTTTCCCATTTTTTAATTGGGTTTTTGACTTTTTGTTGTGGAGGTGTTTTTTTTTCAAAAAGTTATCCTTTTACTTTCTTGAAAAAGTCCTTTGATGTAAAAAAGTTTTTAATTTTGATGAAGTCCCATTTATTTATTTTTTCTTCTGTTGCTCATGCTGTTAGTGTATGTTAAGTCTAAGAGACCATTTCGTAATACAAGGTCCTATCAGTGTTTCCCAGTGCTTTCTTCTAGGAGTTTTATAGTTCTAATTATTTTTATTTAGGTCTTGATTCATTTTGAGTTAATTTTTTATATGGTGTGAGGTAGGGGTCCATCTTCATTCTTTTGCATGTGGCTATCCAGTTCTCCCAGCACCATTTGTTGAAGAGACTATTCTTTCCCCACTGAGTGGACTTGGCACTCTCGTCAAAGATCAGTTGGCGAAAGGTGTGAGGGTTGATTTCTGAACTCTCACTTCGAGTCCATTGGTTTATATGTCTGTCCTTGTCCCTACCACACTGTTTTGATTACTGTAGCTTTGTAAGTTTTAAAATCAAGAAGTGTGAGTCCTCCAACTTTTTTCTTTTTCAAGATGATTTTGGCTATTGAATTTGATGATTGACTTTTCCATTTCTGCAAAGAATACCGTTGGAATTTTGATTGAGATTGCATTGAGTCTTTTTATTGCTTTGGGTAGACTTGTCATCTCAACAATATTTAGTCTTCTAGTCCATGAACACGGAATTTCCTTCCATTCATTTAGTTCTTTAATTCCTTTTAGTAGTGTTTTGAAGTTTTCTGTATATAAGTCCTTTACATCCTTGGTTAAATTTATTTCTAGTTATTTAGTTCTTTTAGTTGCTATTGTAAATGGAATTTTTTACTTAATTTCCTCTTTGGATTGTTCATTACTGGTATATAGAAAATGTGATTTTCACATGTTGGTCTTGTACACCCCTACCACTTTGTGGATTTTTCAGGATTCTCTATGTATAGAATCATGTCATCTGCAAATAGGAAGAATTTTACTTCTTTCCAATTTGGATGCCTTTTATTTCTTTTTTTTGCCTAATTGCCCTGGTAGAATTTCCAGTACAATGTTGAATGACTGTGTGACAGTGGGCATCATTGTCTTGTTCCTGATCTTGGGCGGACAGCTTTCAGTCTTTCACCATTGAGAATGATGTTAGATGTAGGTTTTTCATATATGCCCTTTATCAAGTTAAGGATGTTTCCTTCTATTCGTAGTTTTTTGAGTGTTTTTCTCAGGAAGGGATGCAGAATTTTGTCAAATGCCTTTTTTCTACCTCAAGTGAGTTATTATGTGGATCTTTTCCTTCATTCTATTAATGTGGTATATTACATTAATTGAGTTTCTTATGTTGAACCACCCTTGCTTGCCTGAGATAAATCCCACTTGATGATGATGTATCATTTTTTTAATGTGCTGATGAATTTGGTTTGCCAGTATTTTGTTGAGGATTTTTGCATCTATATTTCTGAGGGATATTGGTTTGTAATTTTCTTTTCTTGTGGTATCTTTAGTCTGGCTTTGGTATTAGGGTGATGCTGGCCTCATGGTATGATTTAGGAAGTATCCCCTCATCTTCAAATTTGTGGACAAGTTTGAGCAGGATTGGTGTTAATTCTTCTTTGAAAGTTTGGTAGAGTTCACCAGTGAAGCCTGTCTGGTCCTGGACATTTCTTTCTTTCTTTCTTTTTTTTTTAAATTAAATTCAGTTTTATTGAGATACATTCACATACCATACAATCATCTATGGTGCACTATTCACAGTACCATCATATAATTCTGCATTCATCACCCCAATCTATTTTTGAACATTTTCCTTACACCAGAAAAATAAGAATAAGAATTAAAACTAAAAGTGAAAGAGAACACCCAAGTCATCCCCCCATCCCACCCTATTTTTCATTTAGTTTTTGTTCCCATTTTTTCACTCATCCATCGATACATTGGATAAAGGGAGTGTGATTCTCTATGTATAGAATCATGTCATCTGCAGATAGGAAGAATTTTACTTCTTTCCAATTTGGATGCCTTTTATTTCTTTTTTTTTTGCCTAATTGCCCTGGTAGAATTTCCAGATCTGCTTCATTCATATCTCTAATTGAAGTCTGGACTCTATTTCAGCTTTTTTTTTTTAGCAGTTGCTGTGTGCGCTAATACTGACATTCATATCTGCCAAGCTCTAGCTCTGAGTTTCAGGTGTCACACAGATACCCTACAGTCATCCACGGTGTACAATTAATTGTTCACAGTATCATCATATAGTTGTATACTCGTCACCACAATCAACACTTAAACATATTCATTACTCCAAAAATTTTTTTTAAAAGAATAACAAAAAGATAATAGAAAAATTAAAATAAAATACAATAATAAGGTCAGACAACAATACTAGCACCAAGAATCCCATACCCCTCCCTTATACCCCCCTCTTGTAGACCTTTAGCTTTGGTATATTACCTTTGTTACATTTAATGGAAGCATATTACAATATTACTGTTAACTATAGACTCTAGTTTGCATTAATTATATTTTTTCCCCAATACAAAACCTTTTACAACACCTTGCAAGGTTGACATTCATTTGATCTCCCACATGTAAAAACATTTTTATATTTGTACGTTTAGTTATCATCATTGACCTCTTTAGGTTGCACTAAGTTATACAGTCCCAGTTTTTATCATCTATCTTTCCTTCTGGTATTATATGTGCCCCTAGCCTTCCTCTTTTAAATTTACTCACAGACATCTTTGTTCAGTGTATTTACAATATTGTCCTACCATCACACAGTATAATGCTATCCATTTCTGGATCTATACAGTTAATCCTTTTGAACAGTCTATGCTCCTTCAGCATCAAAAGCCCAATCTCTACCCTCTTTCTATCTCCTGGTTACCTGTGTTCTCAGCTTTAACTCTCCAAGTTTTCTCATTAATGTTAGTTCATGTTAGTGAGACATACAGTATTTGTCCTTTTGTTTCTGGCTAACTTCACTCGACATAATGTTCTTAGGTTCATCCATGTTGTTATATGTTCCGTGATTTTGTTCTGTCTTAAAGCTGTGTAATATTCCATCATATGTATATACCACAGTTTATTATCCATTCGTCCGTTGATGAACATTTGAGCTATTTCCGTCTCCTGGCAATCATGAATAATGCCGCTATAAACATCAGTTTACAAATATCCATTTGTGTCTTAGTTTTCAGTCCCTCTGAGTAGATACCTAGTAATGGAATTGCTGGATCATATGGCAGTTCTATACTTAGCTTCCTGAGGAACTGCCACACTGCCTTCCAGAGTCGTTTCACCATTTTACATTCCCACCAACAGTGAATAAGTGTGCCCCTTTCTCCACATCCTCGCTAGCACTTGTAATTTTGTTTTTGTTTTTTTGTTGTTGTTTTTTTTAATAATGGCCATTTCAGTAGTGTGAGATGATATCTCATTGTGGTTTTGATTTGCATTTGCATAATAGCCAGTGAAGTTGAGCATCTTTTCATATGTTTTTGAGCCATTTGTATTTCCTCTTCAGAAAAGTGTTCCATGTCTTTTGCCCATTTTTTAAGTGGGTTGTCTTTCTGTTGTTGAGTTGTAGGATCTCTTTATATATTCTGGATATTAAACCCTTATCTGATATGTGGTTTCCAAATATTGTCTCCCTTTGCATAGGCTGCCTTTTTCCTTTTCTGACAAAATCCTTTAATGTACAAAAGTGTTTAATTTTGAGGAGATCGCATTTATCTCTTCTTTCATTGCTCGTGCTTTGGGTGTAAGGTCTAGGAAACCACCTCCTGTAACAAGATCTTTAAGATATTTCCCTACATTTTCTTCTGAAAGTCTTATGGTCTTACCACTAATGTATAGGTCTTTGATCCATTTCAAGTTATTTTTTATATAAGGTGTGAGATAAGAGTCCTCTTTCATTCTTTTGGATATGGCTATCCAGTTCTCCAAACACCATTTATTGAAGAGGCTGCTCTGTCCCAGTTGCGTTGGCTTGATTGCCTCATCAAAGATTAATTGTCTGTGGATAAGAATGTCTATTTCTGAACAGACAATTCCATTCCTTTGGTCAATATATCTATCTTTATGCCTGTTTGACCACTTTATCCTGTTTGACCACTGTAGCTTTGTAGTATGCTTTAAAGTCAGGTAGTGTGAGACTTCCCACTTCATTCCTCTTTCTCAAGATATTTTGGCTATTCGGGTAATCCTGCCTGTGCTGGTTTGGATGTATTATGTCACTCAAAATGCCATGTTCTTTGATGCAGTCTTATGGGGGCAGATGATAGTGTTGACTAGATTGGAATTCTTTGAGTGTCTCCATGGAGATGTGACTCAGTCAACTGTGAGTGAAGTTTGAGTCGATAGTTTCCATGGAGGTGTTATCCCACCCATTCAGGGTTGGTGTTAATTGGATCACTGAAGTTGTGTATAAGGAGTTCACAGACAGAGGGAACAGAGCAGCTGCAGCTAAGAGAGGACAAAACGCCCCAAGAGCAACACTGTGGATAACACCATTTTGAAATGCAACCTAGGAGCAAGCAGACGCCAGCCACGTGTCTTCCCAGCTAACAGAGGTTTTCCGGATGCCAATGGCCTTTCTCCAGTGAAGGTACCTGTTGATGATGCCTTACCTAGAACACTTTATGGACGTAAGACTGTAACTTTGTTACCAAATAAACCCCATTTATAAAAGCTGATCCATTTCTGGTGTTTTGCAAAATGGCAGCATTAGCAAACTGGAACAGATTTTGGTACCGAGAGTGGGCTGCTGGTGCTGCTGACTTTGCAAATACCAAACATATTGGAACAGCTTTTTAAATGGATCAGGGAAAGATCCTGGAAGAATTGTGAGGAGCTTGATAGAAAAGGCCTAAATTGCTTTGAAGTGACTGTGGAAATATGGACTCAGGATACTTCTGATGAGGCCTTGAGCAGAAGTGATGAATGTGTCATTGCAAGCTGGAAGAAAGGTGATCCTTCTTTTAAAGTGGCAGAGAATTTGGCAAAATTGAGTCCTGGCGTCTGATGGAAGGCCAAATTTGAAAGCGACAACCTGGAATATTTAGCTGATGAGCTCTCTAGACTACATGTAGAGGATGTAGCTTGGCTTCTCCTTGCAGCTTATAGTAAAATGCGACAGGACAGAGATAAGCTGAGAAATGAACTCTTGGGAACAAAGAAACCAGAAGCTTAGAGTTTGGAAAATTCCAAATAAATTTAGTTCTTGGTGTTTCTATTTCTGCTAAGTAAGTTGTTGAGATTTTAATTGATATGCATTGAATCTATAAATCAAGTTAGGTTGAATTGACATCTTAACTATATTTAATCTTTCAATCCATGAACATGGTATGTTTTTCCATTTTTTTAGGTCCTGCTTGATTTCTTTTAGCAGTTTCTTGTAGTTTTCTGGGTATAGGTCTTTTGTGGCTTTGGTTAAATTTATTCCTAAATACTTGATTCTTTTTGTTGCTATGGAAATGGAATTCTCTTCTTGATTTCTTCCTCCTGTTGCTAATTACTTGTATATAAGAACACTACTGATTTTTGCCTGTTGATCTTGTACCCTGCCACTTTGCTGTATTCACTTATTAGCTCTAATAGCTTTGCTATAGATTTTTCTGGATTTTCTACATATAGGATCATGTCATTTGCAAACAGTGAAAGTTTTACTTCTTCCTCTCCAACGTGGATGCCTTTTATTTCTTTCTCTTGCCTAATTGCTCCAGCACAATGTTGAATAACAGTGATGGCAGTGGGCATCCCTGTCTTGTTCCTGATCTTAGAGAGAAAGCTTTCAGTCTTTCCCCATTGAATATGATGTTAGCTGTGGGTTTTTCATATGTTGTCTTTATCATATTGAGAAAGTTCCCTTCTATTCTTATTCTTATTCTTTTGAGTATTTTCATCCAGAAAGGATGTTGAATTTTGTCAAATGCCTTTTCTGCATCAATTGAGATGATCATATGGTTCTTCTGCTTTAATTTATTGATGTGGTATCTTACATTAATTGATTTTCTTGTGTCGAACCAGCCTTGCATATCTGGAATAAATCCCATGTGGTCATGATGTATAATTCTTTTAATATGCTGCTGGATTCGATTTGCAAGTATTTTGTTCAGGATTTTTGCATCTGTATTCATTAAAGAAATTGGTCTGTAATTTTCTTTTTTTGTGGTATCTTTGTCTGACTTTGGAATTAGGGTGAAGTTGGCTTCATAGAATGAGTTAGGTAGCTTTCCTTCCCCTTCAGTTTTTTGTGAAGAGTTTGAGCAGGATTGGTACTAATTCTTTCTTGAATGCTTGATAGAATTCACATGTGAAGCCATCTGGTCCTGGGCTTTTCTTTTTTGGGAGCTTTTTGATGACTGACTCAATCTCTTGTGATTAGTTTGTTGAGGTCATCTATTTCTTCTCAAGTCAGTGTTAGTTGTTTGTGCTTTTCTAAGTTGTCCATTTCATCTAAGTTGTCTAGTTTATTAGCATATAGTTGCTTGTACTATCCTCTCATTGTCTCCTTTATTTCTCTGGGGTCAGTAGTTATGTCCCTTTTCCCATTTCTGATTATATTTATTTGTATCTGCTCACTCTCTTTTTTTGTTAGCCTAGTTAAGGGTCCATCAATTTTATTGATTTTCTCAAATAGCCATCTTCTGGTTTTGTTGATTCTCTTGTTTTCCTGTTCTCAATTTCATTTATTTCTGCTCTAAGCTTTGTTTTTTCTTTCTTTCTGTTTGCTTTGGGATTAGTTTGCCGTTCTTTCTTTAGTTTCTCCAGGTGACCAGTTAATTCCTTAGTGTTTGGTCTTTCTTCTGTTTTAGTATAGGCATTTAGGGCAATAAGTTTCCCTCTCACCACCACCTTTGCTGCATCCCATAAGTTTTGATATGTTATGTTTTCATTTTATTTGCCTCGAGATATTTAGTAATTTCTCTTGTAATTTTTTCCTTTACCCACTGGTTGTTTAAGAGTGTGTTGTTTATCCTCCATATATTTTCTAACCTTCTGCCTGTTATTGATTTCCAACTTCATTCAATTATGATCCGAGAAATTGTTTTATGGAATATCAGTATTTTAAACTTTGTTGAGACTTGCTTTGTGACCCAACATGTGGTCTGTCCTAGAGAATAATCCATGAGCACTTGAGAAAAATGTGTATCCTGCTGTTGTGGGGTGTGGTGTTCTATAAATGTCTGTCAAGTCTAGTTCATTTATCATGTAATTCAGCATCTCTGTTTCCTTATTGTTCTTCTGTCTAGATGTTTTATCCATTGGTGAGAGAGGTGTATTGAAATCTCCAACTATTATTGTAGAGGTATCTACTTCTCCCTTCAGTGTTGTCAGTGTTTGCCTCATGTATTTTGGGGCACTCTGGCTTGGTACTCTTCTTGATGAATTGTCCCTTTTATTAATATATAGTGTCCTTCTTTGTCTCTTTTGATTATTTTACATTTGAAGTCTAATTTGTCTGATAATTAATATAGCTACCCCCACTCTTCTCTGGTTGTTTGCATGAAATATTTTTCCAACCTTTCACTTTCAACCTATTTTTGTCCTTGTGTCTAAAGTGAGTTTCTTGTAGACAGCATATAGATGGGTCCTGTTTTTAAATCCATTCTGCCAGTCTGTCTTTTTTGGGGGGAATTTAATCCATTAGCATTTAGTGTTATTGTGAGGGCAGTACTTTCTTCTACCATTTTGTCTTTTGGATTTTATATTTCATATTTTTCTCTCTCTCTCCTGTTACCCTTCCTCATAGTCTTCATTTCTACACTCTTTCTCCAAATCTCTCTCTCCTGTCTTTTCCTATTAGCCTGTAGTACTCCCTTTAGTATTTCTTGTAGTGCAGGTCTCTTATTCACAAACTCTCTCAGTGTCTGTTTGTCTGAAAATATTTTAATCTCTCCCTCAGTTTTAAAGGATTGTTTTGCCAGGTATAGAATGCCTGGTTGGCAGTTTTTCTCTTTCAGTAACTTAAATATATCATACCACTGCCTTCTCACCTCCATGGTTTCTGCAGAGAAATCTGTACATAGTCTTATCGAGCTTCCCTTATATGTGATGGATTGCTTTTCTCTTGCTGCTTTCAGATTCTCTCTTTGTCTTTGACATTGGACAGTCTAATCAGTAAATGCCTTGGAGTAGGTCTATTGGGATCTAGTCTGTTTAGGGTGCGCTGCACTTCTTGAATCTGTAATTTTATGTCTTTCATAAGAGTTGAGAAATTTTCATTGATTACTTCTTCTGTTATTCTTTCTGCCCTTTTCCCCTTCTCCTTCTGGGAGACACATAACATACATATTCCTGCACTTCATGTTGTCATTCAGTTTCCTAAGACCCTGCTCGTATTTTTCCATTCTTTTCCCTATTTGTTCTTTTGTGTGTAGGATTTCAGATGTCATGTCTTCTAGTACACTGATCCTTTCTTCTGCCTCTCCAAGTCTGCTGTTGTATGTCTCCATTGTGTTTTTCATCGCTTCTATTGTGCCTTTCATTCCCATAAGTTCTGCCATTTGTTTTTTTCAAGCTTACGAATTCTTTTTGGTGGACATCCAGTGTCTTATTTAAAGCCTTCATCTCTTTTGCCACATTTTCCTTCAGCTCATTGATTTTATTTAGAAGATTTGTTGGAACATCTTTAATTAGTTTTTCAATTCCTGTATCTCAGTTGCAGTGGTAGTTTGTTCTTTTGGCTGGTCCATATTTTCATGTTTCCTAGTATGGTTGTCTAGGCATCTGATTTTCTTGATTAGTTTATTCTGGAGCTTGTTTTCACTCTTTTACCTAGGGTTTTCTTGTTGGTTGGCTTTGTTCTCTGTTCTTTGGCATCCAGTTCAACTTATTCTAGACCTCTAAGATAGCTTCTGTTTAGTTGATCTGAATTTTTCACCTCTTATTTTTTTGGTTCTTGCCCTGACTCTATGTAACCTTTTTGTGAGAGGGTCTCCCCAGATCTGATCGACTCCAGTCAGGCTTTCCCAGTCCAGACAGGCCCAGGTCTCAGGAGGAAAGGGTAACTGTATGAAGTTTCCAGTTCTTTGCTGCGATCTCAGCCATTCTGCCTGTTCAAGACTGGTGTGCTATGCATGTCTGATCACAGAAGACCCTGAGACAGCTATTCCATGCAGTTCCTGGCTATTGTCAGCTTCCCTAGAGAAGTAACTAAATTCCACACCTCACTACTTTGCCATCTTGCTCCGCCCTCTCTCTCCAGTAACCTCTGCATTAGAGGATCCTAACCCATGGAGCCAGATGGGGTCAGTGTTCAGAAACACCCAATTTTTTTTCATTTGGGTGCACCAGCAATTAGAGACCAGGCTGGAAGTGTGCTCACTTTGCCAATAGTTCCAACGCAGGTCCCTCTGATTTCTTGGGGGCCACTGTACATGCATGCACATCGACTTCTAAGTCCCCTTTTGAAACGGTATAACTTGGGTCACTGTGCCTGAATGTGCCTGGGACTCCAAGCTCCTGCTGTGGGTGGTCTGTAGTCAGCAACCGTGGTAGAAAGTGCCCAGGCTGGAGCGCTGCTGCTTGTGTGTCTCTTAAACCACTTGGGACCAAACACAGGGGAGGATTCTAGGCTGGCAGGTCCACACTGCTCTCCTACCTCTTTTTTTTTATTTTTTTTTTATTTTTCATTTGTGGTGTCTTTCTCCAGCCTCTGTTACCCTTCAAAGCTCCACGTGAGTTGAATCTGCTCTTTTATTTATCTTTCTCTAAAGGGAATAGTTCCCAGGGATGTCTTATGCTGCCATTTTGATGATGTCACTCTCCTAGCATTTGGTTTGATGAAATAGAAAAATGTCCAAGTTTCCCTCTCATAGTAAGGCTAAGTGTTGTTTTTGTGTGTGAGTGATATATGTGTACACTACAGTCCAAAAAGGTTTGAGAGATGCTGCTTGAGCAGGTCCTCCTGTAATGATCCCAGCACACTTCCGTAGGGCAGGTGGCCTTGGGCCCAGTTTCATGTGGCTTTCTCTCAGCTCTGTCCCCCAGGAGGTGAGGCCTGGTGTTCCTCAACGTCCCGGTGTCCTTTCCAATGTCTCTCTCTTTCTCCGCCTGACTCCCCTTTGGTGATGGAAGCCTCTGCCTGCCTCTTGCTTTTCTGCTCTCTCTCCCTTTGATTGTTTCCTCCGGTTCGTTCATCCCCTTTCTCTTTCCACCTATTGGCAGTGGCAAATATTGATCCCCGATCTACTTTGTACTTCTCTGAACAGCTCCCTCACACCATCATCACATGTGACCCCCCTGCCCTGAGAGGAAGCCAGGTGGGCCCTGGCTCCGTTTCACAGAGCTGGGAAGTCACGTGCTCAAGATCACATAGTAAAGGACTGGCTGGGCTGGAGCTAGGACACTGCCTGTTCACTTGTCTCCCGCCTAGCTCTTTCTGCTGCCCAGCCCCTCTGCTTTTCTGCCCGGCACCCCGTGGTACAGTGCTTCTCAAGCTTCTTCTTTCTCTCTTTCAGCCCAAGCCCAGCAGTGGGGGCCGTCGACGGGGAGGCCAGCGCCACAAAGTGAAGTCCCAGGGGGCCTGCGTGACTCCTGCCAGCAGCTGCTGAATCATCCCCCGGCCCACCTCACCACCCAAGGGATCCTCATCCTCTGGCCAGGGCTCCACCCAATGGGTCAGAGCAGCTCTAACCACCCACTGTCCCCCCAGGCCATAGCCAGAGCTGCCCTCACCATTCCCCCACCCCCGTTTTCTAGGGGGGTTGTAATTTATAAGCTGAGGAAGGTGGCCAGACTTGCTGAGAACTGACCATTTCCTGCCCTCTTCCCTGCCTTCTTCCTCACCCACACATTTTTGTACATCTGGGCCCTTAGTTTTTATTCTTTTTATTATATATCTATCAATCCATTTAGTGAGTGTGTGTATGTGTGTGAGGTGCGGGATATTAGCCGGTCAGGGCCCGTCAGTCTCTCTCCTTTTCTCACTCCATGGCTGGCCACCACCCTCAGGAGCTGTCCATCTGCCTGTCCGTTTGTCCATCTGTCTGCCTATCTTGTGAGAGAATCCTCGGGGCCTTTAGGGGATGTCAGGGAGCTCAAAGAATGCCTCGCCTTCCCTGTCCCCACTGCTCGTCTCTGTGCTCAGAGGCCCTTTCCTGGAGCTGGGACTCTGGGCCAAGGGGTGTCCAGGTTTAAGTGTTTGCTGCAGCCAGAGCAGGGAGCCCTCAATCTAGGACTTGGGGGATTTTAACATGGCCAAGAGTGGTGACTTCCCTTTTTGTTTTCTTCCCTCTTCTCCCAGCTAACCTTTATCCTCTAAAGCCCAAGAACAGATAATGCCAAAAGCTCTTAAGTTTTTACGTGTGGATTGGAGGGTGGACTGGGGTGGTGATTGGATTGTAGGGCCCTCCCTACCCCCAATTCTGTTACTTGCCACCAACCCAAAGACAATCCTGTGTCTGCCTGGGCTGGCTTCAGCTACTCCTGGGCTCTGCAGACTCCACTGAGCCTGGAGGTGCTTGCCTTGCCCAGGAGCTGTGCCTGCTTGGGCTTTGGCTCTGAGTTTTGTTGGGTCTTGGGGCACTGATTACATAGGCTGGGCTCTGGGCCTGCTCAGCATCATGCTTTCTAGCATCTCCTATTGGTGAGGGTAGGGTGGGGACATTCCTCTGAGCCAGGCTGGGACAGGAATCCCTCCTTCCCCCCACACCCCACCATGCCACCCCAACTTAGCTGTTTCAGGAGCACAGCAATGCAAGGCCTGAGCCAGGTAGGGGGTGGTAAAAAGACTCTTCCAGGCTTAGTCAAGAGGGGTAAGTAATTCTGGAAGAATTGCTGCCTAGGGTGGGCGATGGGGTTGCCTGGGCAATAGAGGGAAACCTGGGCCCCTGCAATATGCTGGACTGAAACTCTGGACTGAAGCCCTCAGTTTTAGGGTGGACTGACAGCTGAGATTTGTTCCTTCTCTAGCCGGGGCAGTCACCCAGCTGGCTGGGTCCTTCCTTAGCCTTGCCTCCTTCCTGTTCTCCAGCCCTTCTCTTTTCCTCCTGCTTCTCGACTGCTGGTCCCTTCTCCCCTTCCTCCAACGATTTCTAGTTACCACTGACCCATGGCCGTGGACTGATTAGACTAGCGCACACAATAAAAGTTGGTTCCAAGCTGGCAGTGTCTTGTACCCACCCAGCTCTCCTCGGAAAGTGCCAGCGCTCTGCATATCTTTGAGCCCCAGCAGCAGTGGAGCAGGGCAGGGCAGGGCGGGGTGAGCCCAGGTCCCCTGGCAGGCAGACGTGGCTTCAAGACCCAGGCTCCTGCACTAGCTACATGAAGCAGGGCCAGTTACTAAGCTTCTCTGGACCTCAGTTTTCTCATCCACAACAAGAGGCAAGACCTAGCTCAGGGTTCCCATGGAGGGTCAATGAGAGAATATATGTGAAGCTCCTGACATGGCGTTCTGGCATGTGGGAGGTGCTCAGTCCGTGTCCCCACACTGCGTACCTTCCATGCCACACCTTTGTTCTGGGCCCTCAGCTGAAATGGGGCACGGGGGAGGGCATCCCAAGTCCATAGTAGGGGCCAAGAGCCTGGGGGACAGGCCTGAAAGAAAACAAGGGTGTTGGCATGTTTTAGTCCTGTGGCCAGAACTGCTGGGTGGGGGTTCGTGCTTCTTTGTCTTTCATATTTTCTGCCAGGTACAGTTCCACTGTTCCAGGTAAGGAAACTGATGCTCAGAGGGGAACTCTGCCACCCAGCAAGCAGAGATTCCTGCAGCCGCCATGCCCCCCTCAGCTTTGCCCCGTCAGCAGCTTGGTCTTTTCCTTCAGCCCTTATCTGCTTGTCTGTGGCTGCTTCCCTCTTGCGCCTTGACTGGCCCTGGCTCTGCCTACAGGCTGCTGCTCTCAGGTGCCTTCCTAGCAGGAGTGCGCCAGCATCCGGCACCCCTTGCACTCCCAGTCCCCGTGACAAGTGCTTAGCCATGGCTCCAGGAGCAGATGGATGCTCGTCTTGTTGAGCTCTTTGGGCCCTTATGAGTGGCAGTGGTTGCCGTAACAATACCCTTTTCTTCAACTTGGGAAGCTGTGGTCACCACCCTGGCCCCTGCCCTCACACTCAGGAGGGTCGGTCAGGATTTCTGTGGTCACCAGGCCCACACCTGCTAGCAAGGGCTGACTGGATCAAGTGTTTTATTGTCATTAACAGGGATCCTAGAGGTCCCCATCAGGTCTAAGCCCTACCAATATCCATCCGGAACAAAACACCAGCCGTTCTGTAGTTGAGAAAAGAATAAATTTGTTAATCTGATCATCTCTAGTGGCAAATCCTAATCCTTCTGTATGTGCAGCAATTGTTTGTGGAGTTTTACCAGGAGTGATGCCCTATGAGGGTGGAACGGGACAGGGATGACCCAGGCTGGGCCTGCCCTTCTCACAATGGAACAAGTTCACAGTCAGGACCACTGTTCCGGCTTGTGGCCCGCCTTGGCCAGAGTGAATTAAGGTAACAGGAATGTGCATCCATACAGGGGGAAACGCAAGAGTGATTAGGATTGTGGACACACCACAAAGCAGACAGCGTGAGGGTCATGTCAGGAGGGGTGGAGAAGACTGAACATCCCAGAAAGGCAGAGCGCACATGCCTGGCCCTGGGGGGAGTGGTGAGCAAAGCCAACTGGAAGGATGTGGCAAGTTCCAGGGAATCATTTACTGGTGCTGTTTGGGGAAGTCTCCTTTGTTAAAAAATGGTGCTAGACACAGAGGAGACGTTTAGTGAAATGGGGAGGTGACGTTAGCACTAGCTCTTTCCAGGGTCAGTGAGCTCAGAGGCTGTACCTTGCCTAAAGCCTGTGGGCTGGAGTTGCCTTCCCCCAGCGCTCTAGCCTGGGGCAGTGTTTCCCACGCCCCTTCACTGATCACGGTTGCCTTTGTTTTTTTCAGCTGTAATGCGGACCATCCCCCAGCCAGTTGCTACGGTCAGTACAAAAGGTGCAAGAATCCATTTGGGGAACCGCTGCATCTCTGAGCAGTTGCATGGAGTCACTGGATCTGGGGAGATGTTTGCAGGGACGGATCCGCACCCATTTGCCAAGCTGGCAGATTTGGCTGGGGAAACCCTCAGGGGCATTATACAGTGTGGCACCTTGTCCCGTCGCAGCCGCAGTGCCAGGGGCAGCTGTGATGAGGAGTATCTACACTCAGGGCGGAAGCAGTCAGTGGTTAACGCCTGTTAACTTTTTCTACCTCCTGCTCAAACACACTGAAAACCCGGCAAGAGTCTCTTTATGATGGGACATCAATGACAACTAATGAAACCAAGCCCTGAGCCCAGAAACAGAAACAGGAGTAGCCCTGTCCTCCCATCACAATTGGGCTTTAGATGAGAGGTGAAAATGGAGGCCCCACGTTTTTAAAATTTAGGACTAAGTTTTTTGGGGGCTGGGGGGGTGGGAGGGAGGTTGAGTGTTGCTTTGGCTAAGAATTCATTCTCCATTTTCCCAAGAGTGACTTCCCTATGATGATGGTCAGAAAAATTAAAACCACACTCCATTAGTCCTGGGCATAATTTATTTTTTGCATAGGCATAAATTAGAATCTGGAGATAAAAAATTAAGAACCAATAGTGCAGCATTTGTGACAGGAGAGCGCAAAACAAATCCTGGTTGTCTGTGGGCAGGGTAGGGCCTTTGCAGGGCCCAGCGTTGGAGGACCGCAGGCCAGCCCTTGGGCCTTGCCTCCATTTCCCTCCAGCTCCATCCTCCAGGAAATGATTCGGAGCCCAACCCTGGACCCAAGGGCACCTGTCTGCACAGCAGCCCCTCCTGCCCCCTTCCTAATAGGCCAGAATCAATAACATAGCCAGAACCAGTATCCCAAATCCTCTTGGCAGCTAGTTACCCAAAGCTCCCCACCCCACCCAGGACAGGGCTAGAATTCAAGCCCTTAGCCTTTTTTTCAGTTAAAAAACAAATCTTGAAAAATATATACATAATACAGTAGGGCCTGCTGGGTCTAAAGGCCTCATTGTCCCCTCTCCCTACCTAGTGTAATTTCTATCACCCCAACCCATCACCCAACTTCCCCCATGAAAAACAAGCCAGAAAAGAAAACAGAATCCCAGCAACAGCTGAAAAAGCCCAAAGGGGCAGCCTGAGGGTTAGGGCCCCTCACATTAGGGGCCTGACTAGTTTGGGGTAGGGCAGTGACTACAGTGCAGACAGACCTACCCTGACACCCTGAAAGTCACCATCATCATCGTCACCAGGCCATGAGAGCCCAGGAGTCCTCTGCTCCCCACCCCTTACCTGCCCCCAGATGAGTTCCCGAGACCCTAGGGGAACTTGGAAAGCTTGCTCTGGGGTAGAGGCAGGAACGAGGAGCCTAGGCCTCAAGGAAGAGAAAAAGCAATACTCCCCAGCAAGGCTGGCCCTGGGCCACGCAGAGCTACACAGGGCAGTGCCCCTAGGAGGCTCACAGGACCCCGGCCCCCCTAGGATGCCAGAAGCCCTTGGCCCCACCCTGGCTCCGGACAAAGCTGTGGGCCCAGCTTTCCTCGGCTGAGGGCGCGAGCTTTGCCGGAGGAGCCCAGACACTTCCTGCCTGGGGATCAGTCCCTGGAGCACCCTCCTCCCTGAGGGCCTGGGGGAGGGCAGCTCTACCCCTAGCCCCAAGCCCCGGCTCCTCCAACCCACAGCTTTGGCACCGTCTCCTTTCACATGCCACAGCAGCTCCCTGGGTGCCAGCCCCTCCACCAAGGCCCAGGGCTGTCAGGCTTCCCCTGGCCTTTGCAGAGTCACATCAGCTCACTCTTTCCCTGCCACCGCCTCCCCCATGATATGGTACATATATACACCCTTCCAGAAGGGGAAAGCAGATGCATGGCCCGGACGGCAGAACAGAGAATGAAAGGAGATCTCCAGCGCTGCTGTCGGCCTCAAGCTGCCCCACTGCCCAGGAAAAGCCCCTGAATAGTCTTCCTCTTCTTCCCTTGAGCCAGGTGCTCTTCTTTCTTGCTCCTGGAAGTCAGAGCGAGGATCAAGCGTGTAGGGGAATTGGTAGGGGTGCTGCTCACTCACCCCCAGAGAAGGGGGTGCGTGCTGAGAGGGGCAGCTCAGGCCTGTGGGCCGGACTCCCAGACAGCTGGCAGTAGGCACAGAAGGAAGGCCTAGTGGGCGGGCTCCCCGTGCACCCTGAAGCGGTAGATGCAGGTGTACTCGGGGTGGCCCCAGTTGGTCAGGATCCGCAGCTCCACCACCTGGTACAGGGCCATTTTAGCGTCCTGGGTGGAGAAGAAAGGGGGTGAGTGACACAGATTACGTGGAGACCTCACTGACAGAGACGGCAGGACGTGGAGACTCCCACCCCGGGAGGCAGGTGGCTCCCCCAGCCCTGGGCCTCAAAAGCCTCTGCTTCTGGCCTCTCAACTCCCCAGGGGCTGGAGTTCCCACAGGGGCTGCTAACCCACACAAGCATGTCCTGGGCCTGGCCTTGGCCGTGTAAAAGTGGCCTTGATACCTAAGACTGTTGCAATTGGGAACAATAAAATATAAATTCATCCAAATTCATGATAAATTCAAAATAGCTTTTTCTGTTATTGTATTATCAATGGATAGAACTACCTTCTTGGAGTGTTTAATAGATACACATGTTAAAAAAGATTCCTTTATTCTGAATTAAGCAGAATGTCTCCTTTTCATTCTCAAGTTCCCATCAGGCCTCTGTCCTCTATGCTCAAAAAGTCACATTTTCTGAGCCAGCTTTTGGAGCAAATCTCACCTCCCTTGAGGTCAGGGGCGGGTGCTCTCCGGGCCTTTCCTACATGGCCTCTTGTCCTCTACCCGCACCCAAGAGCTGGGGCTTCCTGGGCCCGGGCTCCTCATCCCTGAGGAGTCTCAGCCACTCCTGGATCTCAGGCAGCAGCTCTCAGGCTTTATGTCTGGTGCCTTCTGGTGCACCCGGGCACGCCCCACAGCCGACCCACAGGGACCACAAGCTCAGCAGCCATGCCTGCCCCATTGCCTGCATGAACCTCTGAGCCGGGGCACCCTCACCCCAACCTGCTTTCTGGGCCCTCCAGAGGTGACTCTGATCCTTGCCTCTCTCCAGCCTCACTGCCTGCTTCCCTCCAACCACTTCCTGTCTGGTCTCTGTGTCCCCAGCCTCACCCCCTCAATTCACCATTTAGATGCCACCACAATGACCTTTCTAGAAGACATCACATTGTCATTTCTCTGCCTAAAAACATGGCTGAGCCACAACCCTTCCCCCACCATGTCCTTGGGGCTGAAATTCCTTGGCCTGGTAGCCAGATCTGCTCTTGCCAGCCTCTTCCCGCTGCTCCCCCTTCTCTCACAGGCCCCACCCGCAGTTCCTCACGCCAGGGGCTCCCGGTGTGCTTCTCAGGCCACCTGCATCTGATCCGGCCGGGTTGTTCGTTAAAATGCAGATTCCTGGGTCCCACCAGCTCTAAGGATTCAGAATCCCCTGTAGTGGAGACGGAACCTGCATCTCTAACATGGGCTCAGGAGACCTGATGCCCACATGGGTGGAACACAGTGGCTCAGCCCGTGCCCATGCCACACTGCGCAGGCTGCCTGCAGGCCCCCACGGGCCACTCGCCACCTCAGCAGGCACCGCTCTCCTCCCCGCATGCCCTCCCCAGTGCTCTTTTCTTGGCAATGCCAACTCTTCTTTCAGAAAACTCGCCTTGGTGGGGCCCTTTTCTAGGCCCCTGCCCTGTGCTGTGTCTACCTGGCGCTGATCACACCCTTTGTGGGTGTCTGTCTTGGGGTTTGTACCTTGAGCTGGAAGGGGCAGGGGCTGCAGGCAGGGCTGCATCTTCTCTCCCTGAGCCCCCAGTACCGAGCTCAAGGCCTACCACAGAGTAAGTGCCCAGAAAACGTGAGCAGAACGGGTGAAAAGGTGGGTATGGTTTCCGCTGACATAACAGAACCCTGACCTGAAAATAAAACGTCTGGATGGGCTCCCCGTCCTGGTCATAGGTGAACTTCCCTAGGAGCGTCCCCTCCTGCTGCAGGTCTTCATCAAACCCCTGCCAAAGAGAGTGAAGGGATGGAGGCAGGAAGCATGGGCAGCGGTGAAGGCCACTTTCACACAGCACCTGGGCCACCTGGGGAGCGAGGAGCCCCCACCCAGCAGAGAGAGGCCCATGGTTTGCAGGAGCTGCTTTCCCCTCCTTCCTCAGTTCCCACCCCCAGTCCCTGCACACCTCCGCGGGACTGGTGGGGGTCTGAGCACTGGATCCAGGAAGGATTCCCTGCCTGGAAATGGGGCTGCTGTGAGGCCTGTGACAGCCACTTAACCCTCCTCTGCCTCGTTTCTTCCCAAGAGCCTTGGGAGACTGAGACTGAAGTGCCACTTCCCCCATTCTCGGGCTCCAGCGAGACACCAACTTGATCCTGAGGAGAGAGGCCCACAGACCTCCCCACAGCCCCGCTGCCCCCTCTACAGCCCCACCTGCCCCAGGTCAGACACTCACAAAGATGGCGAAGTCCTTGGGGGCACTGGAGATGCTGCTGTTGGGCGACAGGGATTTGGGCACATGCTCCAAGGTGACAGCAGTGGGGCGGATGCGGGCAGAAAGGCGCACCACGGCAAAGCCCTGCGCTCCCTGAAAGGCCCAGCAGTTGCCCGGGTGCACGTCCGGCTGGAGGGGAGGAGAGTCATGTCGGTGATGACGCAGATGAAGAAGAAACCCGCTCCCCGAGCCTGCCCTCGGGAGGCGCACATGGCGGCGTCACCCAGCCGTATGGCCGAGAGGGGAACAAGCCGGTGTCGTCCTTGTTCAGGGCCTACCTGGAGAATGACTCGGGGTGACTGTGAGTGGTACCACAGCGGGATGCCGAAGAGGCTCAGGAGGGCCGTCTTGGTTTCATAGGTCTCGGAGCAGCGGGTACTGATTACACTGGCCCCTAGAACAGCAAGGAAGGGGTCCCCGAACTCAGGTTGCCAGCCAGGGGTACCCCCGGCTTGACTTCGAGGATGGAGTCAGATGCCCCCGCCCCACTCTCAGACCTCACGCAGACCCACAGAGCATCTGGTCAGCCTCCGTCCTGCCCCAGCCAGGATGATGCTCGGGGTCTCCCTATACCCCTAACTGTGGTTGCCTCTTGGAAGTTCTAGGCTGGTGGATTTCTGCTTAGATCTCCAGCCTTGCCTGCCCGGCATCACCGTGGCCTCAGCTGCTGCCAGGAGTTAACCGTCTGGGGAGCAGGGTGGGGCCGAGAGAGGCAGGCAGCCCACCTCCTGATTCCAGAGCATAGTCCACCATCCCGATGCGGTCCTCACTGTAGCGCTTCAGGGCCTGGTTTACGATGCGGTGCACCTGCTGCGACGCGGGAGGAAGGGATGCTCGTGATCATGGGTGGGGAGCAGGCTTGTTAGCCAGGGACCTGGGGACTGAAGCCTCAGGGTCTCTGGAGTGGGGTGTCCAGGCACATGTGCCCACTTCCACAGGCCCCTGCCCACCCACCCACCCACGCACACCGGCCCCAGAACAAGCATCCAAGCCTCCTGCCAGGCTCTGAGGTCCCAGAACACACCAAGGAGCTGGCAGTGTGGGGCTGTACAGGTCTCTGTATTCCAGGGAAGAGAAAGCATGTGTATCAGGGGGATGGGCCTCACCTCTTCAGTCACCCCGATCACACCTTCCTGCTGCAGCGTCAGCCCCAGGCTAGCTGCGGCCTCCCTCGCCGACTTGCCCTGCATCTCTGCCACTTGGGCGAGGATCTTGCTCTCCAGTTGTTGCAGTTGAGCTTGCACATCCTCTTGCTGCAGGAGCCCAGTGCGAGTTCCCCCACCTCGGAGAAGGAACTGACTGATCCAGGCAGGGAACTGCGACTCCACCTAGGGACCCCCAAAAAGTCTCACTCGAGGCTTTCAGGAATAGCAGGTCCTGGCTATAACAGGTCCAGGACCTGGGCAGGGTGGGGCGGGGTGGAGCTGGGGTAAGGGGGTCGGAAGGCATGCAGGCCTGCGAGGGAGGGCCAGCATGTGCCTGCTTCAGGCTACACAGAGGAAAGGGCTGTGAACAGCTCTCCATGAGTATCGACAGGGCAACAGGAAGAACCACTGTCAAAGAAAGCTGACGTTTGCGCCAAGTAAGGGTGGAACATCTCATGGGATAACAAAGGCACCCTGGGGTGGACCATCTCTGAGGAAAGGGTGGTTAGCAGGGGATGTGGATGATTCAACTCACGTCATCCCGCACAGCCTGGATCTGCGGGGTCAGCTGGCCCACTTGATCTGCCACTGAGCTCTGCTTCAGGGTCAGGGCCGTCAGCTCCTGCCGCAGGCCTGCAAGCTGGCCCTCCAGTCGCCCCAGCTCCTTCATGGAATTCTCCCAGAAGGATTCCTGTGTCATCCTAGCCCCAAAGAGAGAAGAGAAGAGTAAACCCCTTTTTTTGAGAGGGTAAGGCCATGCCGAGGAATACAAAGGAACCCCCAGGTTGGCTCACATGTGAACAGAGAGGGAAGCAAGGCCACAACATGCACAGATCCCGGCTGCAGGCCCAGCCCAGGTGCCTATGAACTGGCCTATCCCCGGGGGCTAAACCCCTCTGGCCCTTCTGTGAGGCCAGAGTCCTGCCCAGGAAGGCAACCTGCACAGGGTGGTATGGAGAAGGTGGGTCCTATAAATGAGCCCATGGATCCCAAACCTATGGCACTGCCCACCTCCCACCATCAGCCAAGGCCCCCCAGCCCCCTCCCCAACCTCCACTAGTCTTCAGGGACAGGTTTAAAGAAGTTGGTCCTGAGCCAGGTTTCAACCATCTCCCTCCCTGCTTGGTGACACAACCGGAAGGCTGCCATGGGGCTCTGCTCCCCAGTCCTGCCTGAGGAGGTGGAGGAGGGCAAGGGGGGAACAGGCTGGGGCCAGATGGCAGTGCCCGTTACCTCTGCCACTCTGACTTCAGCTGCTGGAGACGAGCCTCAGACTCCTGTGAGCAGGAAGAAGGGACAAACACAAGACATATCGGGCTCAGAGAAGCTGATCTCCCAGAGTGGGATCTGCTCCACGCTGGGGTCTTTGCTTAACCACATCTCCGCCCAGTGTCTCCCAATTCCTGCAGCAAACTTCAAACTAGCCTCGGGGTCCTAGTGCATGTCTGATGCACTTGGGCAACCGGATGCCCACTGCTTCCTTCAGCATGCTGCACTCCGCACAACGAGCCCTCCGAAAGGTGCCCTTCCTGTGCCCCAGCGCGCCCCCTGTGAGTCCCTGGAGAGCGTTCCTACACCCCTCCTCCCCACTGTACACTACAGAAGGGCCCAGGGCTCCAAGGTGGCTACTCCTGTTTCAAGAACAGATGTGCCCAGTGGGTGCCCCCCAAGCCCACCCAACCTGGGAAGCCTGGACTATCTTCTTGAAGAGGTCGTCCAAGTCTTGCTGATGCTCTGCTCTCAGGGTGACCAGTTCTTCCTGTCAGACACAAAGGAGAGAGACCGCTGATCCCCCAGCCCCGCGCCGGGAAAGTCACTTAGGACTGGCAGGCAGCAGAGCTGGAATTCAAACCCAGATGGGCTGGATGCCCAACCCCAGCCCCTGGCCTTCCTGCTACAGGCTTCTCAGTGACACAGGAGATGGTGTCCTCTCTGCTGTGGGGTGTGGATGAGAGTCTCCGTGTTAAAGAGGAGGGAGCTGAGGCTGATCACTGCGGAAAGGCCAGCTGGCTGGCATCTGGCCGCCTGGTGCCGTCCCTGCCGTCGCGCCCACGCCACGCTGCTGACGCAGCCCCTCCCCACCTGGGCGCCCTCCCCACCTGGAGCCGAGCGGCCGTGTCCCTGCGGAAGTCCTCCTTCAGCGCAGCCTCGCGGCGGTTCACCAGCCCTTCCAGGAGCACCAGAGTGTCCTCGTGGCTCAGGCCGCCGCCACCCCCGAGGCCGGAGGCCCCCTGCCGCAGCTCCAGGCGTTCCAGCCGCAGGGCCTCCTTCTGCCAGTTGGAGGAAAACTCAGCAGCCAGAGCTTCCAGGCGCCGCTCCAGGGAGTGCACGCGGGACAGGAGGCGCTGCTCGGCCTGGCGGGCGGGACGGGATAAAAACCAGGTGAGCCTGCAGCAGGTCAGCAGGCTCCCTGCAAACGGGGCCCTTCGGGGACAGGCAGCACAGACACGGAAGAGTCCCAGCGACACCCAACCGTGCCACGGCCGCCCGCGAGCACCGCGCGGTAGATGCGGAGGGCAAAGGCTGCGGGAGCGGAGTCCCACCCTGAAGGAGGACGCGGCGGGTGAGAGGGCATGGGGTGGGGGGACAGTTCTCCAGGAGCCCTGAGCGCTGGGAGGGCCGAGGAGGTCGGAAGGCTGCGGGTGGGGGCGGGGCCCGCGGCGCTGACCCAGGCCACGCCCGCCCCCGTCCCCACGCACCTGCAGCGCTGTTCCCGCAGGGCGGGGGGACCGAGAGTTTCACCTGCTGGCTTTAAACAGCTTTCCCTCCTTCCACAGGTGACCATGACCAAACAAAACAATTTAAACAGGCTTTCTGTGTCCTCTTTAATTGGATGTCCCATGGAGAAGATGGACTAAAAGTCATTTGGAGTTGATGGTGACATGTGGTAGCATGTCATGAATTTAGAGAATCTTCTTGGCTTAACCACAAAATCTTTGCCAAGAGAATTTGTAAATCATAGTCTGCTGGCTGTCAATTAAAGGACAGGGGACTACTGAGTGGCAGAGGTTGTTTCTGATTTTTAAAAATTCAATTTTTTCAATAGGCAACATATTTGCCTGACTCAAACAACAACAAAAAGTCATGCCCCCATCTGTCCAGTGCTCTCACCACTACCCCTCCCAAACCAGGTGTGCTGGTTTGAATCTATTAGGTACCTCAGAAAAGCCTATGTTCTTTTAATCCAATTTTGTGAGGGCAGACCTATTGTGGGTGGGACCTTTTGATTAGGTTGTTCTTAATCCCCTTGCTAGAGTCATCTAAGAGGATAAAAGGTAGAGACATTTTGTCACATGCCTTCCCATGTGACAGAGAAACCCCAGATGCCATGGCCTTTCCTCAGAGAAGGTATCTATCTACCTCTTGATGCCTTAATTTGGACATTTTCATGGCCTTAGAACTGTAAATTTGCAACCTAATAAATCCCCATTGAAAAAGTCAACTCATTTCTGTATATTGCATTCCAGCAGCTTTAGAAACCAAAACAGCAGGCAATTATTTTTATTCGCGTCTTTGTGTAAATATAAGGAAATAGGAAGATATTCATTCTTTATTTCCCCCTTATTACATAAAAAGTGGTTCTGAAATTAAAATGTATTGAAATGTTTTTAATAACGATTTAAAAGAAGAGTTAAAGATGATAGAGTATGTCATTATTTTGTGAAATGATAAGATCAGGAAAATAATATCTGCAAAAAAGTGATACCAAACTCTTAAGTTCAGGTATGGACTACAGTTAATAGTACAATTACAGAAATATGCTTTCATCAATTGTAATAAATGTTCCACACCAATGCAAGGTGTTAATAATAGGGAGGAGTATGGGAACCCTGTATTTTATGCATGATTGTTCTGTAAACCCATTACTTCTCTTAAAAAAAAAAAAAAAAAAAGTGATACCAAATGGGATCCAGCAGGATGCAAGCAGAGTCCAAATAACTATAATTAGGGGACAAAGAGGCTGAAACCCTTGTCATCGCAGGTCTGCACTCACACCACACTCTGGTTATTTGTGCACCTGCCTCCCCCCCACCCATCCCTGTACTGAAAGCTCTTTGAGGGCATAGTTGGTGTCTGATCCATCTTTTAACTCTGTCCTTCACCCCTCACTGTATCCACACCCCCTGCAAGATGGCCTTGCAGGTCCTCCATGCAAGGGTGGCATCTGTTTCCCTCCCCTTGAATCTAATTTCAAGCCAGCAGATTGGGGCAGAAGTGAGCATGTGCTTGTTCAGGATCTAGGCCTCACAAGGCTGGGCCTGCTTCGGCTCTAGGGTAGAACCCTGCCCAGACGCTTTGAGAATGGACCAGGGCTGGCCTGCCGGAGCCCAGTGGCCCCAGGCAAGGATCCTAAGCTAGCCAGCTCCCAGCTGATCCACCGGCCTGCTGCAGACACATGAGTGAGCACAGCCGAGGCAGCCTACCCTTGCTCAGACAGAAGAGCCTACCAGCCACCCCCAGACTCCTGAGCTAATCAGATGCTTCTAGTATGAAGACATTGATTTGGGGGGTGGTTTATTTGTAATAACAGATAACTGAGCAGGATAGTACCTTGCACATAAAAGGAGCTCAGTAAACATCTGTGACACTGTATTAAAAAGGAACAAAGTAGAAAAGGCGATTTGTCTCATTCCTTTTCCTTCTGTTTTCTGTGCTCCTTAGGAAGGGCAACTAACTTTTGGGCATGGTTTCGGATCATAGCCAAGTGCAGATATACTGCGCCCCCACCCCCCAACATCCACATCCCAAACAGTAGAGATAGGGGTGTCCCAGGAGATGAGACAGTGTTCCAGCTGGGATGGGTATCTCTGCGGCTTGGTATGTAAGGCATAAGGTGGGGAAATCCACTGCAACGACAGGCCAGGGGTGCCTCTGTCGCTTTCTCCATCACCTCAGTTGTTTCTAAACTCTTGAGAGCCCATAGTGCAAAGATACTCACTTGGAAATGGGGTTCCGACTCTCTGGGTTGCCACACCTCCTGCTGCCTGCTGCTGCCCTTTGCTGCCCACCAGGAAAGCACAGCAGGGTGGAATGTCTGCAGCCCGTGCAGGTAGAGATACCAAGCACCTGCACACACAGGGAGAGGCCAGTTACCTGTGTGAAGCCAGGAGCCAGGAGGCCCACAGCAGTGGGGCCGGCAGCCGGGCAATGCTGCTCATCTGCAGCCTGTCTCACTCACGGGAGCCTGAGATGGCGCCTGCTTCTGCCAGAGCAGGTAAGAGGGACAGAGGTGCCCGTGATTCTGAGGCAGCAACTTCCTCCAGACACCCTCAGAGTGTATTCACACTTACAACCCCTTTGGGAACCCCTCTCTTCAGGGAGACAGCACAATGTGGAGCAGGAGCTGTGATCAGTTAGGGACAACCGGGGGGTGGAGGCCAGAGGTTCTGCTGGTGGTAGTCAGCCCTGGCAGTACATGGTGTCACCTGGGGAACTTTGAAAACATCCCAACAGCTGGTCCCACCCTCTAGAGAGTGAGTTAACTGGTCTGGATAGGGCCCTGCCTACATGTGTTTCAAAAACTCCCCTAGTGACTCTAATGGGCTGAGATGGTCAAAAGTTGCTGAAACTGAAAGTACCAAGGGGCACAAAGCTGCCACCACACAGAGGTACACTTGCTTTAGGGGCCACCTGTTTGTGATGTGTTTGTTCCTGAGCTCTGTGTGTGTGTGTGTGTGTGTGTGTGTGTGTGTGAGAGAGAGAGAGAGAGAGAGAGAGAGAGAGAGAGAGAGACGGGGCGGGGAGAGGGGGTTAGGGGGAGAGAGAGAGGGAGAGAGGCTCAAAAGCCATCATGGCCAAGGGGTCTCGCTCACAAATAGCCTCCCAGGTGTTGTGATATCATCAAGGGCCCTACAACATAAAGCTCTTTCTCGCTAATACTTGGGAAAAGACAAGAAAGAGTACAATCCTGGTGAGAATCTACACAACCACTCAAATCGTGGGCAGGCTCACTTGCTGAGCCACCTGCAGGGGGTCACAGATGTACCTCCACGTGATGGCATGGCCGCCTCAGCCCCACCAACCCCCCAGGCTCCCATGGAGCACAAGCCAAACTGAGGTAATAACACATGGGAAAGTGCTTTCTGAACAGAACGCTGCGCAATTAAGAAGGATCAGTATTACTTCGAGGGCAATGACCAGTTTCCCCTGGATATGGACAAGCTGTTCTTGTGACAGGAAACACAGAAAGGAAACCAACCTTTGGGAAAATACTCTACCTTCATCTTAATAAAAGAAATACAAGTTGAACAAGCATGAAGCCTATAAAACCAACCCACTAAAAAAACGTGGCCTTTCATTATAATTGGTACAAACATTTAAAAAATTGAGCATGTGACCACACAGGCAGGTAAGAAAATTCGTATGAAACTGTCAAATCAACGTTGAACACAAAATAAATATACAGGCAGAATGATTACAACTATATAAAAATGTTGGAAGTCCAATGATAGACTGGAACAAGGCAGAAAATCTTGGAAATGACTCATTTCTTCGTGTAAAAAGTGCTATTTATCACCTTAGTGATTTTATCCGAAAGGATAGCTAAATATTTAACTTGAGTTTATAAAAATAAGAACTCACACAGACCACGTCCTGCTTTGGAATGGAGGGAAAATGACGGCTTATGATGAAGGTATCACAGGCCGTGCATTTTACCCCAAAACTTTTCCAGGCGTGCCCTGCAGCCCGGTGCAGCTGCCAAACTGGGACGACACCAGTCGATGGGGCGTCCCCCCCTTCTCCCGGGACACCCTGAGAACACGCGCCCGAGAGTCAGCGGAGGACCCAGGCGGGGAGAGCCGGGCAGACGGGGCCGGGGCCAGGCCGAGCCCACCCGTCCCGCCTCTCCTTCCCTTTCCCGCAGGCGCTCGCTCTGGTTCCCACGTCTCTGCGGGCACCGGCCCCGCCCACACGTCCTCACGCCCCGCCCCTCCAGCCCGCGCACGCGCAGCTCACCGTAGGTCAGGCCCGTCAGGAGCAGGAGCAGCAGGAGGAAGCGCAGGAAGGTCTTCAGGGATGAGACGCGCCTGCGCCCGGGGAGGGAGAACAGGGAGGGCGGGGGCGTCAGGAGGGCGCCGGGACCCCGCGCGCCCCCAGGCAGACCCCCGCCAGACCCCCGCCAGTCTCTCCTCAGTGCTGAACTAGGTTGAAGGGGGCTACCCTCGAGCTGCCCCTCGGGCCGCGCCGCGACGGGAGGCTGCAGAGCTTGAACCTGCAGATCTTGAAGTAATGGGGACGGTTCTGACTTTTGTGAATTTTATTATGATGTTATTAAAAATAATATTATGACCTTTGAAAATCCTATAATTTTCATGGATAGAGGAGTTCTCAATAAGCAAATGTGAAAAAAAAATACATATAACACCTTCAACAAACTTAGGATTTTCTTTTTTTAAAAAGTGAAGAACCTTTTCTGGGGGAGGGAAGCGTTCTTGCCCCTCAGCATGGCTGGCCGCCCGCCCTGCCCTGAAGTAAGGTGGGAGGGATCCCCACCTCCTGATTCAGGCCTCTTTCCTCTGCCCCAGGGGCAAGTCCCCAGTCCTGGTACTGCTGGTGGAGGGCGGGGGGCTAACCCACAGATCCTCCGGCTTCCTCGTGGCTTCTGAGCATATGGTGGGAAAACACTGATGCCGGTTAAGAGGGAGGTATAACTTACGGGGAAACACCACTTCTTGGCAAGAGCTCAGGGGTCTACCCTGCAGGGGTGAGGCCAGCGGGTCCCTCTGAGAATCACAGAGCGGCCAGGCTAGGGTGGAGAAGTGTCCAAGAAGCAACAGCCTGTGCTCAGGACACCACCCCAAAGGGCTGTATTTAGAGGGGCCAACACTGACTTGGGGTCCCACCGTCTGCCAGGCAGAGATGGGCCTTGGGGTGGCCGCACCATCAAATCAAATCTCCAAGCAGTCAAAGCTCACGAATCAAAGCTCCAACAAACTGGGAAAAGCCTTTGGGGAAATGGTCAGATATGGCTTTAGACACTGTGTCACTGTCGTCCATCCCTGGGCTTTCTGATTCACTGTCAAGGCTGGAGTCTACTGACCTGGTTAACACAAAGACATCCAGAAGGGAGGCGGCTGTAGTCAGGCGGTACCAGGTTGTGCCAGCCCACCAGTAGAGAAGTCCAAAGAGCCGGCCTGAAAAGGGATAGGTGAGTCTCGGCCTTCATCCTGTGCCAGGCAGCTGGCAGATGGAGGTTTTGGAGCATAGCTCTCTCACCATCTGGGGTTCTCCCTGCCCCATCCCCTCAAACCAACCTACCAGCATGCCTCTGTCCTGTCCTATGCTCCCCAGGGCCTCTAATCCTGCCGGCCCATTCTGCCAACGCCCTCTGTCTGCTCTGCAGCTGCCCCGCCTGCCATGGTGCTTGGCTCTCAGTGATCATTCTAGAAGGAGCTTTCCCTGGTGGTCCTATGGACTCTCTGTATGGGCTGGATACTCCAAGAGAGCTGAGTAAGAAGTTACTGCTGTAGAGAATGGACAGAGCTGAGCCCAGAGTAGCCAGCACCCACCTGGAGAAGTGACCACCATCCAGAGAAAGGAGCCTGCCCGCGAGACGGCATTCCGAAGCCCAGAGCCTGCAGAGCGCTGCTCCAGATCCGAGTACCCTGCAGGGGAAAAGCAGAGGGAACCTGCTCAGTTGGTCCTCAGGCTGAACGGACTTGGGCCGTGGAGACTGCCCGTCACTGAATCGTTTTCTCCCTCGGGTGGAGAGCTGGTACCACTAGCACGACACCCAGGCTGGCCCCTGACAGGTCGGTGAATGTTTGTTTGCTGACATTTATTTCCCACTAAAGCACCTCATTTGCATCCTTTTCCTCATCAATGATTCTTCACTGCATCACTCAGAACATAACACGAGGAGCATTTGTTCATTTGATAAGGACTGTGAAGTCCCAAGTCAAAATGCTGGAAATGAGCCTGAACACAAAGGCGCTGACCTTAGGTTTCTGGGAGCGGAGTGGGAGGCAGATAAGTGACCGGGCAACCACAGCACTCCATGTCCAGGGCAACACGGCCAAGGGTCAGGGACGTGGCTGGGTGCAGGACAGGGTGGGCGCTCGCTGGGTGCTGTGACTCTGTGCTCCGTCCCCAGGCTTCCTGTGGCCTCCCCAGAACCTGCTGGAGCCTCTCCCTGTGGCTTGGCAGGGAAGGCAGCATCACTCACCTCCGAAGTCATCCTCGGAGGAGTAGCCAGAAGAGGATCCAAGGAAGTCCTCGGAGACCTTGAGCCCCGTGAGCCCATTGGTTTTGCCACTCTCGGTGCCCCCGGTACCTCGCCTCCTCCTCACCCTCAGGTCCTCGCCTGTGGAGGGAAGACAGCACAGTGCTTGCGACAGGGTGCTCCAAGGAGAGCCTTCCCGGGGGCCCCTGTGTGTGGGGATCTGCTCTCGGCCTCTCCCCACCCCTGCGGGTCCCTGGAGGGTGGGCTGCAGCAGGGCCCGCCCCTCCATCTGCTGGACACAGCAGCCACGGGGTTGCTTTGTCGTTTCGAGGGCCCTTCCAAGAGCTTCTGAGGACCAGGAGCCCCTGCCCTGACCCAGCACAGCCTTTCCCACTCGGAGGGAAATTTGGGACCGTATGTTCCCAGAGGAAGCAAAGCCCCAGGAGAAGGATTTCGGATACTCACCCCAGTAGGAGTCACCGTCCAGCTGGTCATTGAGGATGGCGCTCCTGGCGAGGGAGGCGGCCCGGGGGCTGCCTATGTAGGACTCCCTGACCACGGACTCGCTGTAGTAGGAGGTGTGCGTGTCAGGCGATGGGCCCAGCTGGGGCACCGGAGAGAGGCGCTTCATGCCACTGGGTTTCCTCTTCAAACTCCTGCGGGAGCCCACCGTGAGGACAGAGGCTGGGCAGGCAGCTGGGCCTGGCCAGTGCCCAGAAAGGCCCCATCCTGCCCACATGTTGTGCGGGCTGGTCTCATTGCCAGGCAACCAACAGGGGCCGGCCCCCGGGAGCAAGTACCCTCTCTGCTCCCAGACACCTCTAAGTCTCACAGGCAGCCAGGCAGGACCACCAATAAGTAACGGAACCAGGACTTGAGCCAAGGGCTCTCAAACTGCAAAGCCAAAGTTGCCCCTACGCTTTTTAATGGATTATTTTCTCCAGCCCACTGAGAACCAGACAAACCCAACCTGGCCTCTGGAGCTGGTCAAAGCCGCGGAGGCCTGTTATCTGGGCCTCAGGCCTGCAAGGGGGCAGGACAAGGAGGGTGCCTGCCTTGGCCCTAGTTTCCGGGTCCCCGCCGACCTGTTCGTTGCCTCGCTGCTTTGCTGGACAGCTGCCCTAAGGACAGTGAGACGTGCAGGCATGGGTCCAGGGAGGACAGACAGCATGCCCGTCCAGGGCAGACAGGGCTCCTGTGAGCTCAGCTTGCAGTTTCAGGGTTTCCGGCCTGGCTCACACTTGAAGCTGCCTCTCCCCACTTCCCGTTCTCTGAACACAAGGGCCACAGCACTGCCTTACGGTAGGGGGAGAAGAAACAGTGCTGGGTGCTGAATTCCCAATAAGCATGAATAAAGGAAGAATGCCCCTGGACGGGCCGGGGGCACCTGATTTCTGACCACAAAAGGCTGCAACAGGCAATGGCTGCCCAATGAAGCTGCAAAAGTTCTGCTCTGTGAGTCTGCTGCAGCCTGCAGAGGTGGGTCGCCCCAGCCTGGGGAGGCTGCTCGTGCCCCTACCTGAGAGAACTGTCTTTAAACAGGACACTCTGGCTCCCCATTACTGAGCTTCCTCCGCTGCTGCTGCTGCCCCCATCGTCGTCCCCCTGGGAGTAGCGCGTGAGGCGCTGGCTTCGTCGGGACATCGTGAGGCGGGACACGGTTCTCTCCACTGAAGAGTCTTGGGAGAGAAAGCAGAGCCACGTATGACACTTGGGGCTGCTCTCCAGCTCCTTCCCCACCTTGCAGCTGAGCACAGACCACCCCCTATTCGCTCCACCAAAACAGCCCCTGAGATGGGGGCGAGATGGGGGTATTTAGGAAGCCTCTTTCCTGGTACTCACCACAAGGTTTTGCAATTTTCAGTTTACTTGTTGTGCCAGTTTGAATGTATTACATCCCCCCAAACGCCATTATCTTTGATGTAATCTTGTGTGGGCAGACCTATCAGTGTTAATTAGATTGTAATTCTTTGAGTGTTTCCATGGAGATGTGCTCCACCCAACTGTGGGTGATGACTCTGATTGGATAATCTCCATGGAGGTGTTGGCCCGCCCATTCAGGGTGGGTCTGAATTAAATTTCTGGAGCACTATATAAGATCAGACAGAAAGAGCAAGCTGCTACAGCCAAGAGGGACACTTTGAAGAAAGCACAGGAGCTGCAGATGAGGGACAGTTTGAAGGCAGCCAGTGAAAGCAGACTCATCATCATCTTAATACGATGATGATAAAATACTTTGTTAAATGCCTACCAGACTCCATATATAGTCCGTTTCCAATCCTGGCAAGCCAGGTAGGCATCTTTACTTCCCTTCTACCAGGGAGGAACCCAGGGCACTGAGGTGATTGGTAACTTGCCCACAGTTACTCGGTCCATAAGTGACAGAGCCAGGATCTGAGCTCAGATCTGACAGGTGGCAGGGCCTGAGTCTGCCCATTCCACCATAAAATTTTCAAGTCAGCTCAGGAATGTGCCGTGTATCCCCAACTAGTCTTTCATAGCCCCGAATATGCTCAGAACAAGGCTGCATACAGAGATGCAGAAGATTTTATCAACAAATATTTGTTAACAAACTAATGAATCAGGGAGGTGGAGCAGTGGGAATGGAATTTCAGTCTATCTTGGCCTGACTGCCCATCCCCACGTGGGGCAGGAAATCAAGGCTCTGCGGCTGAAAGGAGGCCAGGGTGAAAAGACCTGGCAAGAGGTGACATTCTATGGACACGTAAGACTTTGAGCTCTAGAAACCCAAATCCAACATCTCAGATTCCAAATGCAAGGAATCTCACTTTAGCGCCTTTGCCTGCCCATGTTACAAAGTTATTATATCCTAGACCGCACTCAAGAGTATTTGTGACTTCTTATCATATTAGAAATGATACACAAATGACTAGTTCTCCAGGTTGTGTGGTAGGCATAGGCTAGCACATCCCAGCCCAGACTGTGGAAACCAGAAGGTCTGGTTAGTCCAGCTGGAGAACTCTAGAAAGCCCTCTTCTGAAAAGCAAGCAGCCTCATGTCTTGGTCTTACTGGAACCTTCCCAGGTAGAATGCCCACCTGGCATCCCTCCCTGGGGTTGGCCAGTGTTGGTAAAGAGACAGATGGGTAGTAGCCAAAGCAGGAAATTGCCCTCAGTCATATTCTGTGTTCCTCTCCTTATATGGTAATTCCACCCAGTACTGCACCCCCTCCCACCTGAAAGTTCCAGATGCCCACCCACGGCTCCTCCTCTTAACCCCTGCCCTGCCAAAGTGCATGAAGCCTTTGCCCTGGGGCAGAAACAAAGCAACATGTTTGTAGAGTACAAGCTGCGGATGGTAAGAATCTAAATATTCTGAAAGAGGTGTGTGGGGGCTCCAGAAAACTGTCAGCACCCGCCTCCACCCTCTCAGAGATGCTTCTTAAGTCTTTCCCTAAGAGTCCTGGTATCACAAAACAGTCAAGCAGAGGAAGCAGAAGATCTTTACCATTTAGTCTGAGTTTCACAAGCTGAAAAAAGTCAAGACCCCACCCTTCAAAACAAGAGGGAAGCCTCTCTGGGAGCACAGATATTTTGCATATCAGCATAGACACTCCTCTTCCTTCCCCTTGCCCCCATCCGTTAAGAAACCCTCAAATAAAACCACTGGGTGGAAGACAAAAATCTCTCCCCACTTCTAAGCTGAACTGCACCCTTTTCTCACCTCCTCTTTGCCCCTCCCCCTGATCACAAACATATCACAGTAGCCATCCAATCGTCACACTTAACCTAGATCTTGGGCATTTTCCACGTGACATTTTCACTCCTGGGCATTTCCACACTATATTCCCTCGTGGGAACCTGCAAAACGTTCCAGAAGTTACTGCCCTCTCCCTTCATTCCCCATGGGCTGAACCTGCTCTGAGTCACAGCCCCGCCCCCCGCCCCCATTTATTTGGGTTTTTAATTTTCGAACTGAACAAAATGGACCTTCCTTCTGCAGCCCTGTTCCAGAGTTGTGCCAGGAGGGGCAGAGGCGGAGAACCGCCTGTCCCTGGGAACTGTCTGCTTGGCACGCGAAACGCAGGCACTGCCCTGGACCGGCTCGGGGCAGCCGGGGCTTTGGTCCCCTCCTCCCGGGGAGGCTCTGCCCGGGGAAGTCCCGCCTGGAGACATCCGCCCTCCCGGCTGACCAGTGGGGCCGCCGGCCCTGGGGGCGGAGGCACGGCCGCGAGATGAGTCAGGGCGGCCGGCCTTGGCACGGTCCTCGGCCCTCCACCACCCGCCCTCCCCTGGGTGTGCGCCCGGCGCGGGGCGGGAGCCCGGCCCAGCTTGGCCCGGGGAGCAGGAACCAGGCCCTGGGCAGCTCGGCCCCGGCCCGAGCGGCCCGACGATGACCCCGAGGCCCGCCACCCTCGCCCCGCGCGTCCGCCCGCCGGAGTCCCACGGCCGGCGTCCCAGGGCGGCCGTTACCTGCTGCCGCGGCTCCTCGGTGCGGGGCCGGGGGCGTCCGAGGCCGGCCGCGCCCCCTTCCCGGGTCGGACTCCCGCAAGCGGCGCCCCGCGCGGAGCCCGAGGCAGCGGGGGGCCGGGCCCGGGGCGGGCGCGCGGGGAGCGGCGACGCCGGCGGGAGCCGGGCGGCGGACAAAGCGGCCCGCCGAGGCCCGCGCGGCGCGAGTGGGGCCGGAGAGCGCGCGCGTGGCCGACTGTGTATGTGTGCGCCTGTCAGTCAACGCTGACAGGCCGCGGCCCATTGGGCAGGCCCCGCCCGCCCGTCACCGCCCACCGCCGCCGCCCATTGGGCGGTTTGAACACAAAGGCTCCCCCGCTCGCCCCGCCCGCCGCGTGGGCCCGCGCGCCAGGGTGCGCCCGGCTCGGCAGCCTGCGCGTGGGAGGTGCGTGGGGCGGGAGAGGTGCGACCCCGGGGCTCGGGAGGACGCAGCGGGGCAGGCGAGCGGAGGCCGGGGCTGGGCCGGGCCTGACTGAGCACTTGACTCCCTGTGTAGTGGTTCAAGACACCTGACAGTCGGCCGGAGCGCCCGCTCGTGCGTCTCTTCACCCCCCGCTCCGGGTCGGCAGGCGCGCCGCACCCCAACCACACCCCTCGGGCCGTGGCATCCCAGCCCCCCGCAAGCAGACCAACAAGGCAGGGGTGCCAGGGCCTTGCAGGCAGTGGGTGGTTCGATGGGGAGCAGGGAAGGGAGAGGCCTGCTGCCGAGGGCCCCTCTGTAGGAGTAGCCGTTCGTGGACTCTCTGTAAATGATTGGTGAAGGCTTGCTAAACGCTTGGCACGTGCATAATTGTCCTCTTAGTCAGGCATTTCTAAAACCCATTTTACAGATAAGGAAACAGGTTCATAGAGGTTTTAAGCGATTTGCATAAAGCCACACAACTAGAAAGAGACAAAATTGAGATGAAAAAATTCTCTCTGCTTCCAAGCACATTTTAGGGTTGACTTTGGGATTCCAGACAGGGCCGGAGTTCCTGCAGTTTCCCAATCAGCTGTCCCTCCAAAGCCCCCAGTTTCACAGCAGAAACTTTTCTTGCTTTTAAGGGGAGAGTTTGCCCCAAATCTTGCTGAGAGAAGGCAGGTAACATACTCAAATTTGGGTGTGCAATGAGTGCTCAATAGTGAATGAGTAAAGTGCAGCCTGGCTCAGGGGTCCTGTGCCCTGGCTCCCCACAGGCCAGTTCTACAGATGAAGTGAGTACACAGCTTGGGACAAGCTACTTCCTGGACGAGCTCTTCAAAGGGGAGATGAAAGTGTCGTTATTTCACTTTTAAAGTGCCAAGAGGAAACGAGGCAGAAATGACAAAATCACCATGGCGGGCACAGGAAGACGCGGGGTGGAGGCCCTCCTGCTAAATCTGCTCCAGCCCAACCCCAGAGAAAAACAGCCTCTGTTCCGGGCCTCCATCGCCCCATCTGGAAAAGGGGGCCCTTTCCTGCCCTGAGAGCATCTTGGTTAGACTGCTTGCTCTCTGGGGACAAGGACTGGCTGCCCAGCGCAGGGCACAGGGCCTGGCTTGTGTCCACCTACCTGCTGAATGGGGAACAGGTGAAATGGGGACTTGATTCAGATTTAGGATCAGCATCCAGGGCAGGGAGGAGCTGTCCCCTGACTCCTTCTGCTCCCTGATTCTGTCCTGGCCAACTCCCATCCACTCCATAAAAGTATCCAAACTAAGGCATCAACAAGAGGATACTTTCACTGAAGAACAGCTGATGGTGTCCGGAGCATCTCTGTTAGCTGGGAAGGCACGTGGCTGGCGTCTGCTGGTCCTTTGCTCCTGGGTTATGTTGCTTTCAGCTTCTGATTCCAGTGGCTTTCTCTCTGAGCTTCTGGGAGTCCTCTCTTAGCTTCTCGGAGGCAAACTCTGGGCTTTAGCTCTTAGCTTAGCATCTCCAAACGTCTTTCTGTCCACCTCTCCAAACATCTGTAAGCGTCAGCAAACATCTGGGTTTTCGTTAGCTCTTAGTTAATAGGACCTGAGGGTCCTGGCAGGCAGGCCCCCTTCCCGGGATGTGCTGGGCTCAAGTGAATCATCACGCCCACAGGTGTCCTGGAGGCAGGGCCCTTGTGACACATTATCATAAACTCGGTGGTTAAAAACAACAGAAGAGGTAGACAAATTGAATAATGCCCCCAAAGATATATGGCCAAGACTTTGCAGATGTGATGAAATCAAGGCTCTTGAGACGGGCAGATTATCCTGGGCTATGAAGGATCCCAAGTGTCATAGCGTGTCCTTTTAAGTAAGAGGCCAGGGGTGGGGATGGGAGGTGGATTTGACAACAGAGAAGAGGAGAAGGTGATGTGAATGTGACCACAGGCAGAGATTGGAGTGAGGAGGCAACAAGCCAGGGAACTCCCCAAACTGAAAGAAGCAAGGAACTGCATCTCCCCTAGAGCCCCCAAAAGGAGCCTGGCCCTGCTGACACCCTGATTTTGGACCGATGATACTGACTTCGGACTTCTGGTCTGAACTGTTGTTTTAAGCCCCCAAGTTTGTCATAATTTTACAGCAGCCACAGGAAACAAATGTGGGGCTTTTGGAAAATTCTCAGCCTCTGTGTCCGGGTGCACACGATTTTTGCCAGGATCCTCCCTGGACTGGGACCCTAACCCCCAGTCCTGCCCCCCTGGTCTCTCCTACCTCCTCTCTGTGGTCTGCTCACTCATTTCCTCTCTCTGTCCTGCTGCCGTCCCCTAGCCAGCCTTCCCCCAGCTCCCCTCCTCTCCTTTTCACTGTTAACTTGCTCCTTCTTTCTCTCATCATCTTTTCATAGATAACGGTCAGTGGGCAGCTTTGCCCTGACTGGAACAGGGTCTTGGAGGCTGGCAGACATGGCCACATTGTGACTTCAGTGGTCCTGCAGCACTTTGGCTTTGGTGGACCCCTTCTTCCATAAAAAAAAATTTTTAAATTGTGGTTTACAACTGCATTGTATAAAATTAATATGATCTAGGCTTGATTCATTTTTAAATATTCATGATTTGTGTCCCACTTTTCTTCTGATTTTAAAAGAAATTAAAATTAAACCATTTTTGCAGGCCCCTGAAAATATCATGGGCCCTAGGTGCCGTGCCCGCTGTGCCGAATGGAGAAGTCAGCCCTGCACTGGAGATTCCAGGGGGCGGGATGTGGTGAGGAGGGTCAAAATTTTCCCTTGCTCCAAGCCCTGCCGGAGGGGTGTTTCATTCTGGCTTGAACCTGAACTCTCCTGGGCCCCAAAACCCTTCTCCCCTCCTCCAGAGCAGCCATAGGAGGCCCCCCTCAGTATCTGCCCAGGGTTCCAGACTGGTTCCAGGTGCACCACTCGCTCTCTCTGTGACCCTAGTCCAGACCCTTGACCTCTCTGAGCCATTTTCTCCCGTTGTAAAGTGTAAATAATAATCATAACTGTCCTGTTGACCACACTGATGGCTTGAGTGGCCTGGGACAAGATGTCAAGGCTCCCCGGCTTCACTTTCCTCATGCGTGAGGTCAAGTGAGGAAGTGTACGCTGAAGGCCTTCAGGTGCTGTTCAAACGGGGAAATTTTGCCACCTGTAGTGGGGAGAGAAGAAGGGTGGAGCTGGGCCCTGGTCTGTCCTGGAGGGAGAGTCGGGGTCAGGTGGGTCCTCTGTGCTTCCAGAGCCC